>NC_136474.1:24489549-34422951 GCF_902686455.1 Sciurus vulgaris
ATGACATTAGGCCCATCACCACCTCTACATTCCAGTGTGATTTTAAGTATTAAAAGGAGTAGGGTTGACTTTAAGTGATCTTCCTTATCCCACTTCTGAGAGTTATGGGCTTTGAACACCAAAGCGTTTTGTCAGTAAGTCTGCCTTTTTGCTGAGGTAATTTAGACATTTCCCTTAGGCCTGATTTCAATTAGATTTTTTTAAAGATGAAGTTCTAACTACACATATGCAGAATTTCAAGTATTACAGTCTTTTTAACCAAGTAAGAGATACACTTATCCTGCCAGAGAACATATCTTTTCACTCTGGTTTTCTTTTAGCTATGTTTTCTTCAACCTTAGTAAACTGATATAGGGAGAACATTCAACTTCCCTAAAAACACTCTAAGGAAGAATCACACTTACCTATGGCTCAGATCTCAGAGTGTATGGAACAACTTACAGAATTTATTCCCTTATAAAATGTATCTACACCCTCTAAGAGCTTGAAAATTGACAAATAATAAGTGAAACAAATAAAAATCAAAGAGCAGATAATAGACTTAAAATTAACCATACGATCATATTAAATGTAAATGGAATAAAAACTCAATTAATTAATGTCAATGGTGTCAGATTAGATCCAACTATATGCTGCCTACAAGAAATATACTTTAAAAATAAAAGCTCAAGTAGGTGAAATGTAAACAAATGGAAAAAAGGTATCATCATGCTAACACTAGTAAAAAAAAAAAAAGATGATTAGACAAAGTAGTTTTCAGAGAAAAAGTTATTGCAAAATGTAAAGAAGATCATATCATAATAAAAAGATGCCCATTTGGCAAGAGGATATAATAATCCTAAACATGTATACTTAACAACAGAGCTTCAAAATACATGAGGTGAAACGTGATGAAACTGAAAGAAACAGACAAATCCAGTTACAGTAGGAGATTTCAGTATCCCTCTCAATGGTTGGTAGTACAGGAAGGCAGAAAAGAGCATAGAAGTCTTTACTATCACTATCAACCACTACGGTTCTTCCACATTCATGAAATATTCCATCCAATAAAATAAATATTTTCAAATTCACTTGAAATTTTTGATGAAATAGACCATATTCTGGGTCATAAAGATAAATATGCTTGATAAAGTTAAAATGATTTAAGTCATGCAAAGGATATTGTCTGTGATATGCAATGCACTTAAATTAGAAATCAATAACAAAAGGTCTTCAGAAAACTCAGAAATATTAGGAAACTCAACTAACACACTAAAGGATCAATGAATCAAAGAAAAAAACTAAAAAAGAAATCAGAAAATATTTTAAATGGAATGAAAGTGAAAATGTAACATTCCAAATTGATGAAATGGGACTTCTAGGCATCTGTCCAAAGAAATAAAGAGCAATGAGGAGTCTCCATCCCACCTGCTATATTCGGGGGGGGGGGGGTGTTGTTTTTTTGGGTTTTTTTGTTTTGTTTTGTTTTTGCTTCTGTGACCAAAAGAGACCTGACAAGAACAACTTTAAAGGAGGAAAAGGTTTATTTGGGGGCTCATGGTTTCAAAGGTCTCAGTCCATAGATAGCTGGCTCTGCTGTTCTGGGCTCAAGGTGTGACAGAACATCATGGCAGAAGGGTGTGGTGAAGGAAAGTGGTGAAGGACATGGGCACCGAGAAGCAGAGAGACTCTCCTCTTGCCACTCACAAAATATATATACCAAAGCCCCACGTCCTCCAGCCACACCCTACTTGCCTACAATTACCACACGGTTAATCCCTAGCAGTGCATTAACACACTGATTAAGGCTCTTGTAACCCAATCATTTCACCTTAAACCTTCTTGCATTGTCTCACACATGTGCTTTTGGGGGACACCTAATATTGAAACCACAGCACCACCCTGATGACAAATTTCAATTTCTTGACATTTTTCAAACCCAGAGGAGAGCTCAGTTTGCAGAACAACCAAGTGGCCTGTAATCTAAAGAGAGATGAACTCCACAAGGAGAGAGATGAGCAGGAGTTCACCAGGAACAGATACAACCAGACACCAGTAAGAAGAGTTCAGAGGGACTGGTTTGTAAATTGCTGGTTCCTTCCCAGGACAGGCTGGTGGGATGGTGAGCCATTCTTAGCACCCCAGGGGGAGGGCATGCACCCTTTTGCAGGCTCTTTGTCTACTGAGCACGAACATCAACTCACAGGGGCTCCATTGAGAGCCTCACTGGGCACTCACAGAAGATACCAGAAGGAGTCCTGGGGTTAAACCAGTCAGCCTTTGTCCTTCTCCCCATCTCTGCTGCAATTGAGTTCGAGGTAGGTGTGGGTCCATTCCTCTCCGGAACCACATATAATTCAATAAAGCATCACTGTGCATTTTTCATACACTCACCGCATGTTGGATAAGATATATAATCTCAAAATGTCAGTTGAGCAGTCTTCACATGAAGAGTAGAAGCACGAGGCTGTAGTGTGTGGGAAGGGCATGATAGCATTCAAGAAGGGGTAGAATAGAGTCCCAGCACCCCGAGGCTGACTCCATCCTCGCCACACATCTCAGTCCTGTCCCCAGATGGTCTCTTCATTTTCTTAAGAGAGTGATGACATACTTCTTACACCTCCCTTTCTCATTTAATGTCACTTGGTATCATGCAAAGAAACTCCAGGACGAAAGGCTTAGAAATAGCAATTTCAGTGAAGAGTAAATCCATCTGTCTTTCATTCATTGCTCAGTCAACTACGAGTCTTCAGTCCATTCTCCAGATGCTTACATTTCCCTAGGTATTATGCTGTTAAAATAGTTACAGTCTGTAAAGTTGCCTGAACACTTTGTATGAGATGACACATGCATTTCTTAATTATTGCATGGGATGTGACAACATCTCAGAATGAATGCCAAAGGATGTGCTCTAAGTATTACAGTAACATAAGTGCTTTTGACAAAAAATTCAACAGGAAATGCACATTAGGGAAAAAATAGAATTCCACCCAAGTTGTCCTGATGGACTCTTTGTAGGAAATAATGACAACCTCGACCAAGCCTGACCACAGAGGAAACCGGGCACACCCCCATCACGGGCTGCAGAACTTTAGGAGTGCCTTGTGTAATGCCGACTTTCATGACTAAGGTGGCTGGTTACAGAACCCGCTGTGGTAGGTATTTTACCAGCTTGTCATTGGTCCTTCTTTTAGATCAGCTTCATGGCACAAATTAAACTCCCGTTCAGCAAGTCAACATTATTTTAAAATCACCAGCTTTACAGGAAAGAGTAAAGAAAGTGCAGAGACGCAACATGTATTCTTCTTCTAGTTTCCCCCAATAGTTATGACTTATATCTTTATGATATAATATCAAAACCAGGAAAGTGATGTGTCCCTAGAGTTCTGTGTCACCTTGTGACACGTCACGAGTCCTGTAACCACCAGCATAATGAAGAAAGAGAACTCTCATTGCCACAAAGCCCTTCGCCCTTGTTACTCTTCAGAGTTAAACAGCAGCCACTGATTTTCCCCTTCTGTGAAGATCCTCCTCCTTCTATTCCCCAGCTGGTCTCTTAATTTTTCCCCATTCCTTGGATCCTCAGGTTCCTAACTGGTCCTCTTCTTCTCCATTTTTTTTCATTTTTCATTTGATATATATCATATTGTTTTAGAAACCTATTTAGCTGGAGGAATAGGGCAAGGATACACAATGTCTTTCCAGAAGCAGAAGGTGGTGATATGATTGATGTCCATTCACTCATGAGTAATCCAGTCACCTTTGGTAAAAAGGAAGCTTCCTATTCAAGCTCACATCTCCAAGTATCTGCCAAGTATCACACGACAGCTGAGTTTAATCACGTGTATTGCTGAATTTTTTAAATAAGGAAAAGTAAAGGGACAAAATTTTAGAAGAAAGAATACAGTTGTAAGATAATGAGCTGGAGAACCTAGAAAGGAGTCTGTTGATGTTCCTCCAAGAGAATAACTTATAACACTAAGGAACCATTAAGTCAGAAAGTCATCATGGGGTGTCAATCATCTCTTTAATTTCATTGCTAAATATAATATAATGTTGCTGTGATAACTTAAGTCTTAGAGTAGATGTGCAACTCAGAAATTCCACTCCACAAAAATACAAATCCACTCTAAAATTTGAATATTCATAGCAACATTTTTCATATCAGAAGAAAAGTAAAAGCAATCCATATGTACAACACTAATGAATGGACAAACACAGTTTGGCACATCCATGTGCTAATTACTATTTACAAAGAGATGCCTCCCAAAACCAAGGAGCCTTACACTCAGTTCTGTCTTGGAACATTGCATTGTGCAGAGTCATGGAAATTTCTCAGAGTTAGAGATCAAGTGCTATAAGAAACCAGGTAAGGGTCATTTCCTCCATTGTAAGGATTTTTCTTTTATTCAGTAACTTGCTTTTTAGGTATGGTGCTAAGTTTTCACTAGGAGTTATGTCTTCTAAAGTAGGAAACAGATATCTTGACATTGAATGGCCCACACAAATATCCTGAACCATTCTGTGGAGACCAGATGGTTTGAATCATGGCCTCTGACTCTCTAGGGGCCACGTTTGTACTGAGAGCTGCCTGTTCAAAGGTGCAGGTCAAGACAACCCAGTTGCTGTGGTAATGCTGGCCAGGGGTGGCTACATGCAAAGGTGTGCAGCTGTATCAGTTTTGGCCTTGAGTTCAGCACCTTCTTCCAGGGATACAGAATTCAGAGCAAAACAAGATGACCTTAGTGTCTCACCAACCCCGTGTCCTTCATATTGCCTCCTTTGCTGAAACTCCCACAATGAACCTTTTGATGCTGAAACCTTTATAATAAACTTGCTGAGCTAGCTCTGAGTCAGTCAAGTCACACCAGGGCATGGCTACCCACCTGGCCCCAGCTTTTTCTCTATGTGTGTCTGTTTGTCTTTTCTCCATCCCCCATTGCTCCCGTGCATCCAGCATCTCCTGAATTAACGGCCCAGGCACAAAGCCTCAGTACCATTTGCTTCTTTTTTAAGTCGGAAGCATTAGGCCAATATTTTCTCTGCCTATCCATCACAGAATCGCATCAGTGTTTTAAGGAAGCATGGTTGTGGGCAGACATCTGTATGAGAAGGGAGGAGGAAACTGCCCAGTATATCTCCATTTGCTTTGTGTTCGCAGCAAATCACTCAGGCTTCCAAATTTTCCTTTACGATGAAATGAATTCCTATGCACCAATTCTAATTTCCAAGCTGACCTATGGGCTGGACTCTTCACAT
Source organism: Sciurus vulgaris (assembly GCF_902686455.1). Classification (NCBI taxonomy): domain Eukaryota; kingdom Metazoa; phylum Chordata; class Mammalia; order Rodentia; family Sciuridae; genus Sciurus; species Sciurus vulgaris. The sequence goes on from NC_136474.1 coordinate 24,494,788, forward strand.
CAGAGTTCATGGTTTTCAGTATGAAAGCTCTCCCAGAGTCCCTCATAAAGGACTGTTTCTGGCTGTGAAGGAGAGTGAAGGTGGGGAAGGTGGGGAGAAAGGACAAAGCACACGTGCTTTTTGCCTAGGCAGATTCCAATTGCTTCTGGCAAGATTATTCATTCCATCTCAGGTCCTGCCCCGACAGGTCACTCTAACGGGAGGGTGCACGGTGACAGAAGTGGACAGCAGCCTCCCAGAAAATGCTACTGCGACAATCCAATAAATGCTCACAATTGAAGGCAGAATAATCATAAAATAAAATAATGATTTTGATAAGCAAATAGGGTAACTGAATACCAGCATGATTGAAGGTTTTATTTTTGAAGTTTCTAAAGATCTAAATAAATTTTAATTGCATAGTTGACTTAAGGAGATGGTTAAAAAGAATGAAACGTTTTTCTTTTTTTTGCCTTTTCTGGTTTGGAAGGTACCACCACATTTTAGGGGTCTTGGTTTCATAGAAAAATTTAGCAATCTGCAATTCTAAGAACTACCAAAGTAAACTCAATGCAATAAAGTGAGGTTTAATGGTCAATCTCAAAATTTAAGAACTTGAGATGCAGATGAGAGATCACACACACACACACACACACACACACACACACCAAATACACAGTTATTTATGTACATTTATTTAACATCTATCTATTTTGCAAAATTAAATAGACAAAATTAATCATATGATTGTGATTAACTTCTCATCCCTTCATGTTTCTCTGCATAAAGAGGTAAGAGCTATGAGGACCCCCAGGGTAGAATGGAAAACAGACATACCCAGACTTCAAGTCAAGAATTTCTAGAAGAAATGTGAACTGATTTCAGCTGTCACTACCATAAATTAGGAGTATTAAAATCATACTTGTGGCGGTTAATGCTTTCAAGAACCACTACTCTCTATGTATGTTGTATTATGGTAACTACCTCTTTACGGAATTCATTGATGAGGCATGGGACAGGAAGACTGAGTGGACTGCGGGTGGGTCGGTCGCACCAGGACCCTGTAGCTGGGGTACTTCCTCTTGGCACAGGGGGCCCTTGCTCTCCCAATCCTCCTGCTCCTAAGTTGTCCTTTCTACACTGCCTCAAAGAACTCTGTCTTCTTGTTGCAATTCTTTTCTAAAATGTATTTTACATTAATTTATCCAATGTCTTCAGTGCCTGAATCATAGTGTAAATTCATTCATATATATTGATACCTTAAACCACAAAAATCCCTTATTCTGGTTTAACAGAATCACAGATCAGTTAACTATTTTTGCAATCATTATAGGATATCTTCCTACAGCTTTCTTCTAATATGGAAGAAAGGTAAGAAGAACCGTGTTCTTTAAAACCCCACAATGAACTTTCTGAATCAATCATAATTTAATTAAAAAAAATTAGTTCCATGATCTTTAAGATCTGACTTAAACAGCTCCTACCCTAAATGACAATAATTTTAAAAGCTAAAACTGTAATATTCAAGGAATCACCACCACAATCATCATCTCCATTTTATCTTTTACGACCTGAACCAAAGGGACATACATAAAGATCACTGGGACTGAGGGAAGGGTCCTGTTTAGCTAGTTCTATACAGAAAATATACACATACATTCCACTGGCAGGAAAAATTCACAATGGTGATGATCTACAAAACATGAGGTATAAATTTGGACTTTAATTTTCAATGAAGTATTAAATAAAATAGTGAAGAGCTCTTCAGGCTGATAAATACAGTTAGCAACTTCAAAGTTATTTATCTGATTGGGACTCCTGAATTTCATTTCAAATACAGAAGTTAAAATTGTCACAGCTACTTCATAATGAAACAGCTGATACAGTTTTTCTGGATTTTTGTTGTTGTTGCTGCTTTCAGTGATAGAAATCCATTAATTTTACTCTTAGGGCTTTTTCTGCTGGATTTGTTTTAAGTTACCAATGTCACATTATCAGCAGTGTGGTAACCAATTTAAATGAAACCGTAAGGGGACTCGGTCACTGCAAACTAGTTGGACATCAGAAGAGCCCCTTGGCTGCTATAACCTAATGGAAAAAGCTTTCTCAGGGTTTTGACATTTCTTCATTAACAACTGACATTATTTGGCATTAACTTGTGTTTTACTCTAAAGTTTTCTACCACATCAGTATATATTATTTCATATGTGCTCTGGGCTAGATGTTGTGAGAATCATAATATGCTTAATGGCTTTTATTCCTACAATCATTCCTAACAATTATTTTTCCTTCAGAAGCATTTAATAAATACTAGGCTATGTTGGATCTGATCATATGCTAATTTTATATTGTGGTAAAATACACATAACATAAAATTTGCCATCTGACCTATTTCTAAGCTCAGTGGTCTAAGAGATCTGATCATTGTAAGTACATTCCTGTTCTGCCGCCATCAATGTTATCCATTTCCAGAACTCTTAGATCTTCCCAAACTAAAACTCTGTGCCTGTTGAACAATGACTCCCATTCCCAGCCCTTGCCAATCCTCACTCCACTTCCTGACCCTATGAAGGTCACCACTCTGGATAGCTCACATAAATGGAGTCAGACAATATTTGCCCTTGGGGGACTGGCTTATTTCTCTTAGCACAATGCCTTCAAGGTTCATCCGTGTTGCAGGATTGTATCGGAATCTCCTTCCTCTCTCGGGCAGAATGGGGTTTCATTGCATGTATACAGCCTATCTTGATTCTCGTTCATCCACCCAATGAACGACTGGGTTGTTCCAACCTTTTGGCTGCTCTGAATACAGCTGCTATACACATCCAAACTGCTTTATGTGTGTGTGTTCATTCATTTAATTCCCACACAGCTTCTTTCAGACAATTTAACTATCTCATAAAAGGTGCTATTACTAATTCCAGTTTATATTTGAAGAGACAAAAATGCAGGGAAATAAATCCATTTGTCCCAAATGACACAGCTAGTAAGCAATAGAATCGAGGTTAAAATAAAAACAAATAAAAACCCAGAACCTTCTGATTCCAAGCTTATTCCTATCACTAAGGATGTCTCTCTTCCTTTAGCAGATTTAGAAGAAGAGCAAGAAAACCAAGTAAACACCTAGCATGTAATAAATGGCATGAGGGTTTTTTGAGGAAAAGTGCTGGACATATTTAATTTGCAGGGGTCGATAAATATGGCTGGAAGCCCAAACCTACATTAAGACCTGTTTCCATGACCAGAGAACCAAGAATGGTTTTAAATTTTAAAGTGGTGTGTGTGTGGGGGGGGGGGGATATAAAGGAGGAGGAGGAAAGGAGAAAAAAAAAAAAACCAGTGATCCTAAAAGCCAAAAACACTTTCTCTCTCTTTAGAGAAAAAGCTAGTCAACTCTTGTTTTAAAGGATGGTGAGATTCTCTTTTCTGGGGTGATCAGGAAAGAGGAAGCACTTGACTCAGGTCCTAATGGAGAATTTTAAAAAGTTGAAGCAAGACTTGGCCCTGCTGGGGGATTCCGATAAATGCTGATGCCCCAAGGACAGAAGGAGGCACTTCAGGCTGCCTAGAACCCAGGTGAGAAGAGAGCCCAGGTCCCTCAGGGAAGGCTGGGCGGAGCCAGGGTGCAGGCACCGCCCACAGAGGTAAGGGGAATGAATGCTCATCTCTCAACCTGAGGACTGTTCCACATGCAAAGGGGTCAAAAAATTTAGGAATTTGGAAAGAATACTCATCACAATTTCAATCTTAAAAAATGAACCAAGGTTTCATAAAAATTGTGAGTGATGTCAAGGATTAACTCGTGGTGGTGAGAGAGTAATCAGTATTTGCAAATCCTAACCACACTACCTACCCAGAGCTCAATGATGGATGGCAGTGAATTCACTGTGTTGCCCTTTACATCTCTTACCCAGAGAAATCTAATTTAAAGTCATAGTCACTGGGGACGTCCTGGTGGTTCAGACAGATGATTCTGAATATTCTGTAGATACAGACATCAGCGCTGTCTGCATTCAGCAGACAGTCAAATGATGAACTGACCCCAATGTCACATATCAAATCTCAAGTCTGGATGCTTTACCTCGAAAGAGCGCAGCCAGTGAGTGTCTATGCACGCCCTGTGTACGCAGCTCTAGTGAGCACAGGTGTGACACTCCATTGGTGCAAACACTTGGCATCACGTTTAGGTCTTTATAAGAAAACTTCAAATCACCCTCCAGGACAAGGCAGTTTGGCCTAGAAGTGACAAGTCCAGCCTGCTGAGGTACTGAGTATGGGCCTTATGTACGCCCCTCGAACAACTCATTTAGAATCAACACACAAGTGTGACGTTTCCAGTCACAGACTCGGGAGGCAAAATGTACTTCATTTTCCCACAACCCAAAGAGCTTTTCGACAGGAGCTCCAATTTTGGCTGAGACCAAAACTATGTACAACAAGGGTCTGGGCCCAGTTCAGGATAACTGGGACGATCCTCACTTGCTACCTTGAGCTGATGTGGAGTCCAAATGTCTGTCTAAATGTGCCCTCCCATCACCAGGACTCTGGGCAGATTTCTCTTGGGGACAGGCTGCCTCCACTCTACTAGGCATTTGGGAGTGCACACTTAAATACAAGAACTTCAGTGAAGATTCCCATCAAAATGCTACCTTCAGGACCCAGCATCAGGGCAGAGCTCAGGGGACAGCCCACCATCTCCCACCCATGCTGAAGTCCAACCCTACTGAGCTTTCGCAGGTTATGGGTGCACCAGTCAGCTTCATATCACTATAACAAAGTACCTCTGACAATTAAATTATGAAGAGAAAAGGTCTATTTTAGCCTCTACTTCTGGAGGTCATGATTGAGTGGCCCCACTGCTAAGTGCTTCTGGCAAGATAAGTACATCATGGCAGGAGTGCATGGTGGAGGAAAACCACTTGCCTCAGGAACCAAGAAGCCAAAGGACAAGGCAGAGACAATCCCCACAATCCATTGAAGGGGCACACCCCCAGTGACCTAGGGACCTCCCATGAAGGCCCTCTCCTAAAATTGCCACCATCCCCCAATACCACCACCCAGGGGACCAAGCCTTTAACCCAGGGGCCTTTGGCATGTGCTCTCCCAAACCAGAGCAGAAAGCCTAACATCTTCATGAGCAACACGTCCATGAAGCTACAATGTGCAACACACTCAGGAAGCCGCAGCAGGAAAACAGAAAAACACGTTCAGCCTGTCCAATTCCTTTTCAATTTTCTTCTCCTAGACCCAGGAGATGTTTTTGGAATTGGGGATTGAAGATTGGCTGCCTTCACCCACAGTCTCTGCAGCGATCCCTTCTCTCTGCACAGGATAACGAGCAACAAGCTGAGTTAGGAGCAGAGACCCAGGTCCAAGGGCAGCAGTGAAAAACCCAGGGAGCATAGAGCCCAGGGTCATTGACATCGTCCACCAGCCATCACACACAGAGAGGGTCTTTGTGGGAATGAGCAGGGTCACTGTGCGTTGTCTCATATCCCTCCACCCCTCAGGACAGACTTTTACATTATGAGTTTTTCCACAAACTTCCAGTGCTCTGTAATAAGGATCAGCACAGATTTTGCTTATCGATTTTCTGCATGAAATTATATATATTATATGTATGTATGTTAGCATACATATGTGTTATACATGGTGGAATGGCTTTCAGGGCACCCTCTGAGCTGTGTGGCAGATCTTTTTCTCAGCTCACACAGCCACTGCTCCTCCTGTCCTATTCCAGCTGACTCGCACAATGACCTGCCAAAGGGTTTGACCCTAAATGGAAAGGCATCGTCACCAGCATCAGAGAATGGTTAAAGAAATTTGCCAAGAGTTCATTCTACCAGTTCCTCCAAGCAAAACATTGACTTTATGGTGGACTTTGGAGTTTGTAGGTCACACGGAGTGGCATAGAAGTTTTCAATGTTAGGCTTGCCACTCTGAATGGTGGTTGGGTAGTTTGAGTGTGAGTGTGTGTGTGTGTGTGTGTGTGTGTGTGTGTGTGTGTGTGTGTGTGTTGCTGAAGATGGAACCCAGCACCGTACACCTGTCCTTCAAATTTAATGAGCAAAAGTGAACACAAGCTCTTAAAATTCACCGAGTTCATTTTGGAAAAACAGCATCATATGGTTATTCCTGAATATTTTATATGTCCCAAGTTCTGTTAGAAAATTAGTTGAAAATGTGGACTTTGTGCAGGCACACAGCAGAGGGAGGAACAGGAATGGGTACGTCCCTGATGGGAAAGTCCCGGTTCCGAACATTCACCCTGCACTTGCTTGTCGGGTTGCCTGGGTAAAACTGTCATACCCAGAGACAATTTTATCTCAGGTTAATAAATATTTTTTTTTATCTCTGTATTTGACTAATGGTCACTAACAGCATCTTCTAAGCTAAATTCTGAAATTTACATGTCATTTATCACCTTTGTTTCCATGCCTACAAGAACCAGGTAGAGTCACTGATGCATTTCCATGAAGCAGGAACATGGTACAATTTAGTCATAGCAGCCAAATCTAAACAACATTACCAGTACTCTAAAACACAAAGAAGTGTTCACACAGACATCCTACACGTTCTTAATTACATGTTAGCCACATTGTGATTTTGTTATTTTGTGAAACACGTGTTTATTTTTCTCTTAAAGTGTATCAACTGCCAGCTTCATCTTGGGGACTCTGAGATAGCTCATAGGCAGCAATCTGGGAACTGCCTTATTCAGGGTCTAGTGCCCGAGACTGACAGAGGGAGCATGTGACCAGAACAGAACAGTGCTTCAAAGCAGGGTACCTGATGACTTTCCTAGGGATTTATTTAATTAGGGAAAACTTCAAAAGTAGAAGATCAGTCCCGGGGCTATTAAGGTCATATAAGTGAGACATTAAGGGACAGATCTGGGGCAAAATCCATAGAAATGAAGAAGAAAGCTTTTTAAGCATGAAATATTTCAAAGAGAATAGACAGAATTTGGCATCTGACTAGGAAGGAACAATAGGGCAGAGAATGAGGACTATAAGATTTTTTTTCCACAAATTATCCACCTTTAATGAACACTTCAATTCATATGCCGCAGTCTTCATGGAGTATGAGAGCTACTATAATAAATTGATCCTTGGATTTTATAAAAGCAACTTTTGAGCATTATTTCTCCATGTGTGTTTCACACACATCTTCGGAGAAGCAGAAACCATTTGTCTTGCTGACACTGGAATCTATCTTATGTAGGTTTATTACATCAAAAAAATAACCATCCCCCCCCCCCAAATACTTATACTCTCCACATGGAAAACAAAGCACCTCTCCACATGTTTTCTCTACTTACTGAAAAATCACCAACTGTGTTGATGTATTTACTGGATACAGGTAAATTTCTGTATTGTTTTCAGCACAATCAACCACAAATTGCTGATTTCTTTTTTCTGTTGAGTTAATTATTCGTGCAAAGAGAGAATGTGCACAGCCATGCCTGGAAGCTGCAGGCCAGCATCTTGCTTCTCCTGGTTTCCTCTGCAGAGCTACAGAGGCACTGGACACCTGGGCTCATCCATCAACCACTGCAAGGCACTCGGGGTTTTGTGTGCGGCGGGTCAGGCTGCCTCTAGGCTCCTTCCTGCTAAATCAGTTCCTGATGTTCTCCCAAATAACTAAAGTTGAAGTGAGGCAGAAAGCATCTCTTAAACACAATTCTCATTTAATCAGAGAACTGAGAAAAATGTTCTAAGTGATATCTGATGCTCACCTGAGAAATTCTTCAATAGCTTGAGTATTTTCTCTACAATCTTGTCATCCAATCACAACCAAATGCTGTAATTACCACAGCAATAAATGCCTCAATGGGGCAACTTCACGATGACCTTCACCAGAGACTCTGTTATGGATCTCTTCAGGAAGTTTTTGGAAAGAAAGTTTTGAACATTTGATGAGACCCACCCACACATTAGGTGAAGAGCTCCACACATAATAATTTCTTCAGTTGTATTCATTTTTTACGCTGTTTCCTGTAGTACACTCCACAGTAATATCGGAGGTTAGAGCATAGTTCCTAGTATGTAAGAAGTTCAAAGCCAAGATCACTTGTTGCGTTTTATATCACATCAACAGAAAGGTCTAGGGCAATGTCCATTTCTGCCATTTACAGATTCCCACACAAGACATCTCGTTTCACAGTGAAAGTCCCATGAAAAATTTCATGAACCCTCCCTCCTCGGTTCTGGCTGCATGGTTAGATTCTCAAGATCATTACTGCTATTATGTCATTTGGTCTTTCCTAATTTTGCCTTCTGAAATATCAGCAACTATGCTTTGTAGATGACTTAGGAATCTCTGAGCATGTAATCGTCAAAAAACTGATTTTCATTCTCTATTCTTGTGTTAATTTTCTGAGAAAGTATGGCTCCAACCTCTTCTTTTTTTCTGTGCAGCCTTCCCCAAATGACATCTGATAAACCTGAAAGAAGGTTCTATTTCTTCCTAAAGCGACTTTTGAATACCAGAATTATTTTCCTCATGAAACAGATATCCAGAACTAGGCTGGGCTGGGTGCCACTTGCCTGTAATTCCAGTGAGGGAGGCTAAGCCAGGAGAATTGAGAGTTCAAAGCCAGCCTCAGCAAAAATGAGGTGCTAAGCAACTCAGTGAGACCCTGTCTCTAAATAAAATACAAAATAGGGCTGGGGATGTGGCTCAGTGGTTAAGTGCCCCTGAGTTCAATCCCCAGTACCCCAAAATAAAAAGAACTAGGCTGGTCAATTCACAATAGCTAAGCTATGGAACCAGCCTAGGTGCCCTTCAACAGATGAATAGATAAAGAAGGTATGTATACACAATGGGATATTACTCAGCCATAAAGAGGAATGAAATTATGGCATTTGCTGATAAATGGTTGGAAGTGGAGACTATCATACTAAGTGAAATAAGCCAATCCCGAAAAACCAAAGGCTGAATGTTTTCTCTGATATGTGGATGCTGACTCACAATAAGGTGGGAAGGAGGGAAGAATAGAATTCATTGGATTAGACAAAGGAGATGAAGGGCAGGAAGGGGGGATGGGAATGGAAAAGCAGAATGAATGGGACATCACTTTCCTATGTTCATTATGAACACACGACAGGTGTAACTCCACACCATGTACAACCGCAGGATCAGAATTCATACCCCATTCTACTGTCAAAATACATTCTACTGTCCTGTATATCTAAAAAGAATTAAAAAAAAAAAAAAAAGAACTAGGCTGGACACCATGTCCCACACCTGTGATCCCAGCAGCTCGGGAGGCTGAGGCAGGAGGATGGTGACTTCAAAAACAGCCTCAGCATCTTAACAAGACCCTAAGCAACTCAGTGAGACCCTGTCTCTAAATAAAAAATAAAAATTGGGCTGGGGATGTGGTTCAGTGGTTAAGCACCCCTGGATTCAATCCCTGGTTCCAAAAACAAAACAAAAAAAAAAAAAAAAAAGGAACGAGGGTTGGGGGTGTCGCCTAGTGGAAGAGCTCAGGCTTAGCACATGCAAGGCCCTGGGTTTGACCCCCAGCACCAAAAGACAAAACAAAATGGAAAACTAAAGAACTGAATTGTGGTAGCAAGAGTTTCAAAGCTTACTGAACCAAAGTGGTACTCGCTGACTGGGGACAGGTCGGGACCATCTCTGGACTTGTGCCGGGGGTGGGGGAGGCAGATGGAAGCAAAGGGAGAGCCCGTCACTGAGTTGCAGCCAGGTCACAGCCTCCTTCCACTGCTGCCTGCGCCCGGCCCTCCTGGTGTCAGCAGCTCTGTACATTAAATCCTGGGTGGCTGGGGTAACAGGGAACCAGTACCAGAATTTAAAAAAAAAAAAAAAAAAAAAAAAGCTTACAAGAACCAGGCTTGGACATGAAGAGGAATCTAAAACACACAGAGCTCTCTGTGAAATGAGCCGCACAGCTGAACAACCTGTCCAGGATGGGAAACGTCAGTGCTGGACTGAAAACCAGGAGGACCCGACAAAGCTTTGGAAAAAAGAACCCCAATTAATATTTCAGTTTTGACAGGAGTAGACAGCAATTCACCCGGAGGTTGTCATGGGACAGACAGAGCAGAGACCATTTCTGATGGCCTGCTCGATTTTACAAGTCTTATTCCAAAATTTACAGGATTGTTACTAGAAGCGGACACGGGCTCTTTCCTGTACTTTTCGATTCATTCATTATCTTTCTCCCTGATCCCACACACAAGAAGTTTCATGCCAAATTTGTCCCCGACGTTCGTGTATTTTTGCTTGTTTAGTTGTATGTTCGCTTTGTGATTTTTCGGAGGAGCCACTATCAAAGTCTCAAACCAGGAATAATGATATTGTCCCACTTCACTAGACCATGACAATACCTGGCTATCTTCAGGAATGTTGAATTGGTTGCTGCAGAATTAATTATACCTATAAGAGAACCTAAGCTCTCTCTGATGCTTTCCACCCGTCGCAGCAGCTTGTTATGTTTTCGGATCTCTTTAGATTGTGTGTCTAAGGGATGCAGCCCCTGGGTGCTCCCAAGTCTGGTGAAGCATGTGACCAGGGATATAATGAGACAGGGACGACCCAGGGTCACAGAGCACACACAGCCTCCCTCCCCCGTCACAGATACCGCCAAGGCCTCGTTACGACTACATCACAACAGGCTGTGATTCCTTCCCTGACGCTGACAAACCCTCTCCACATTTCCTGGGCTTTCCGTTTTCAGATTCTTCACCATCACCCCCAGTTCTGCTTCATACCTAGCATTCCTTTAGCCGCAGGCAGAAAACTCATAAACGGGGGAGGGAAATCTTAAAAATAACCATTCCACTTGGAGCAGTCGTCAGGTTGACAGCTGCTGAGTCTTGGGTTTCTTCTCTTTAGAGCAAAGGATATTTGGCATGATTGGCATGAGTCCCCAGTGGCCTGTGCTAGAAAGGCTTGGCCCCCAGGGTGGTACCATTGGAAGGTGGTATGAACTTTGAGAGGTGTGGCCTTGTAGGACATCCTCATGTCATAGGAGATATGCCCTCAAGGGGACTGTGAGCCTCTGGCCCCCTTCCTCTTTTTCAGTTTGCTCCCTAGTGAGGGATTTTGCTCCACCTTATGTTCCCACCATCACAAGCTGCATCATCACAGGCCCAAAGCAAATAGGGCCAATGGATCATGAAATGGTACCTCCAAACCTGTAAGCCAAAATAAACCTTCTCTCTTTATAAGCTGATGATCTCATGTATTTTGTTATAGTGACAGAAAACTGACAAACACAGTACTTATCTTACTCTCATCATGATGGTCCGTGAGTAGCCAAGATTCTATTCAATGAGCAACCACCAAATGCTCACTTATGTCCCAGTGCTCACATTATGGGGATATGAACAGGAGAGCTATTATAGTTCTGTTTGGAAATTTTAGGGATTTTTTTTCTAACCTTAAAACTTTAAGAAGAGGGAAGATACTGTTCATATGATTTCATCTTTAAAATTAAATGAAATTTAATTGGAGAGAACCACTTCTGGAGAAGATCAGCAAAGTTAAAGAGGAAAGCAACAGCAACAGCTGTTGGTGAGATAATTTCTTTGATCTTGGGAAATTTTGAAGCAATCTCAAGTTTCCAAAGAAGAACAAACAATCATGAGTGCATTTTTTCCTCATGAAGAAATTACAATCAGTTTATTCTAGTCTATTATTTTGCAAAAAATTGCATAGAATTGAAAGAATATGCCAAAGAGAGCGCTTTCTTCTAATCTTAGAAAGGCATATCACTATCATTATGAAAACCAGCATAAGGAGCAGGGAATCTAAAGTATGGAAAAATAACTTTGATCTTTGTCTGCTAATAAAACATATACAGAAGAGTCACAGGGCACCAAATGCACAAGTAAATGTGTATTTTCAGTCAACAAATGAAATGGTACACAGAAAAGCTATTTTTTTATCTTAAGGTCAGAATAATAATAATTGTACAATGTTCATTAGTTATTAAAATTGCCTAAAATAAGATATCAGATTTTCACAAATCCATTTGACCAAGCACATGAAAAGACAGACTGACACAAAAAGCAAAACTCATTCACCTGTGAGTATGTTTGCTAACTAAACAGAACATTGATCAATTTATTATAAAGTATAATTAATAAAGCCAATTACTATGCCTATATAATTAACTTGTTTCTCAAAGTCAATTTCTGATCATGGAGAAAACTACTTCCTATAATTGCATACACTTATAAAGTTTTCCTAAAGTAGATCATACATTCATTCAAACATAGTACGAATTTACTACGTGCTAAGATATTATTTGAATTCTCTTATGTTAGACGCTTTAGACCATATATGTTAGTTTTCAGAGGTTCTAATTTAGTTTCCCCAAAATAGTTACAGCAAAAAGGAATAAAAACCACATTATCTTAACATAATTAAATGTTTGATTTCAATGACTTCTCTGAATTTCCCTGATACCATTACCAAAAACCTTTACTTGGATTTTGCTCAAAATCTATTTCTTATTTCCTTTCCTAAGGTTTTGTCAGTTCATTTTAGTTTTATTTTTACATGAAATAGGCCACAGAATTCTTAGCTTCAAGTTGTTCAGTGTGAAAGGTGAAGAGATGCAAACTGATCCTTGGCATCTTCAAATTTACAGCAGATCAATTTTCTCTTCAGATGAGCCAATCTCGTGTTAGAAGTTCGGACCTGTTAAATGTCCGCATGAAATACTCCTGAAAATGTGGTTCAGTCATCACCCTTACTGGCTTTGGATTCTATCACAATATTGCTTGCAATTTATATCTTATGTTTAACGCAATGTGGAATGTTTCACAAAATACAGGTATTTTATATTTTCCAATGTTAGATAGTTTCCATCCCAAGTCTTTCTCATTTTATTGCCTCTATGACATTTCAACTGAAAACAAGATTTTATTTGAGGTTCGGAAATTAATCCATAAGGACTTTTCACTGTGACAGAGTATTTGGAGGAATAAGTACAATAAATTAACAGTTTCTGAAGTTTTACTGGTTGCCCCAAACTGTCAATCAAATGCCTTTAGAACCTGACTTCATCTTAGGAGCTTAAGTCTGTTTACAAGCAGCATTCGGGTCTCTCAGGGCACTAACCTCCAGTACGAGGATCCTCATGGCTTCCCTTGAGCTCACACCTGAAACCGCCTACTCTAAACAATCTCCTGTTGGGAAGTTGACATTTTGGGAGATGAGACCTTGATTTCATGAGCTGAATTTGTTTAGCATGCCATTTGGGACCCACTAAACTCCTACAATCATTTTCACATGCACTGCCGACAGATGTCTTGTTCAAATCTAAGCAAACAGGTTCCAAAACAAGTAGAAACTCCACCTGGATCACAACGTGTTTTCTTGTTGTACGTCATGCTTTTGACCATCATGCTAACATGTTCAAACTAACACTCCGCTCACCTATGAATAAAGCAGGTTAGATTTGTGTGCTAGGTGGCTGTTTGAGACACCCGTCCTGTCCAGGTGAGCATGTGGATGAGTGGCTTGTGATACTTGAACCACAGCATCAATTGTCCCACCAAATTTACATTGTGTACAAATCTAGTGTCTTAAAAAGTGAGCCTGTCTTCCTGTACTCACATCTTGTGGTCTTACCATGCAGCGTTTAGCCAGAGAGAAGGGAACCTTGACCCCTCTCCCAGCCCAATTTGGTTGTCTGGTCATGCCATTATTTAACAGCAGTGCCCCAGACCTGTAGATGAATTTTCTGGGCCTGGAGGATGACACGGGACGATTGATCTGGTCATCATTTTCCTTTCCCCCATTTTATTCCTCACCGCCATACTTGGCACAAATTTAATTCCTTACGCTGTCCTTGACTTCCCAGAGAGGAAAACTAGGACGTGCACCACTTACCTCTGTACCTGCTGACAGGTAAAGTGCTAACAGAGGCTGCTAAGTAATTCCTTACTGTCTACTGATGTGGCCTCTGCAGTTCCCTAGGATATGCCTGCATGTGTACCAGGACCCTAGTGCAGGACTCTCCCCTACGCGTCTTCAGGTGAGGTACTTATGAGAAGTAGTGCTAACTCTTATCTTTAAAAGTGAGGTGGGGAACCCCTGAAGGCCCACAGACGTAGACTTGGGAAACCCAGAGGTCCATGAAGGTTGCAAGGGACTAGGAGGAAGCCATGCCTGAGCTGCGCACTCTACCCAGTGTGGGTGCTGCTTTTTCTTCCAAACCAGTACAGGGACAGGACTCAATGGGACCTTTCACAGGGACTGGCCATGCACTGGACATCCATGTGACACTGGCCTGAGAGTTCTAAGGAGCTGATTGTAGTTGGGCATGAGCTGTGATGGAGTCAAAAACATTTTCAGACATGGAGTTGCCTTATGCTTCAGAGTGTATGGGAGATTCAAGATGCAGCCGAGCTCTGTTGACCTTTATAGCAAGAGCTTCCTGGTTCAGATCTGAGGCTGAGCCTGTAGAGGCCTTGAGTTAAGTCCCCATCCTCCTTGTCACTTCATCTGTGGCATGTAAGGTCTCCCCAGACCTGCTTGAGTTTCCTGATAGTTGGCCATTTTCCCTGTAGGATGGACCCCTCTTCAACCCATGCTGACCCGCAGCACCTGTTCACGGCATGTGGGTTCCTTGTGGAGATGGACAACTAGGACTCGAGCATCACCTCTCTCCTGGGCTCTCTCCCAAGAAAGTTTAGCACCAAACATTGAAATCTCCCCTGAAGCACAAGGGTCAGTTCTTCTTGCTTTTTTTTTTTTTTTTTTTTTTTTTTTTTTGTAATTAATTGATGTCAACTTCAATCTAATTATCACAATTCTGAATATTTTTCCTAATTATTTAAAAGCACTCTCCAGTAATGGAAAACTAGCTGGTAACTAAGAATATAAAGATCAATTTTTGAATATTTTTACAACATAGCTTAAACTGCAGAAAATATTTATCAAGAAAAGCCCATCAGTCCTCTGCTTCTTCAAGGACTGGCCCACGGGCACCATGCCATCATTGGAAGTATGTGAGAAGTGACCACGATGCACTAAGGTCACAAAAAAGGAGGTTAGTTTAGGACAATAAAACACTTCCCCAAAAAAACTCACCAAATTTTAAAATTAGCCCTTTCTGTGGTTTATTCAAGAATTAGGATTATTTGGTGTTTTTTTTTGTTTGTTTGTTTGTTTTTTTTCCTTTTTGGGGCACTGGGGACTGAACCCAGGGCCTTGAGCATGCTAGGGAAGTGCCCGACCCCTGAGCCCCAGCCCTGGACCCTCTTGGTCAATAGCAGGTCTGAGCTGATTTTCCTGCTTCTCATTTCTCTGTACCAGAGTTTAATCTTAACATTAAAAGAGATTTTGGACCATGCAAAGATTCAGTAGTGATAAATAAAAACAAGAAGCATCAGCAGGAAACCATAATATTGCCTCTTTTAGCTATAGATGGAAACTTTTGAGCAGATGGGAGAAGTTTTAAAAAAAAAAGCATTTGTTGCCTCTGGAAGCAATAATATGAAGTTATTGTATTGCAAACTCTAGCTCTTTTTATTTCTTCAAATTTTCCTTGTTTCAAAAGCATAATTATAGGTTACAAAAATGCATTTTCAGACTTCCCTAGTGCATGGGAAAATATTTCATTAAGGCACATTGTGCTGTCACTTCAAGGGTCTGTCAGATACAGACATACATGATCATTATCGCCTCTCTGAGACCCCATGTTAACCTGTAAAGGCTACCATGGGGCCTGCTGGGATAATGGCCCTGATTTGGGTTTTTTAAATGTGCATCTTCAGTAGTTTGTCTCTAGTTAGAAAAAATTTTTTATGTGATTTATAAAGACAGGAGTTTGAAGAGTCCCAGCTCAAGGAAATGATATATGTTTAAGGAGATGGAAATATTAATTACCCTGATTTAATCATTGCAAATTGTTTATGTGTACTGAATTATCACATTGTACCACATCGATATGTAAAGTCATTATCTGCCAATTTTAGCAACAGTGTTCATTTTATTAATTGACACATTAAAATTCAAGCCATATTAAAATTTCAACTATGAAAATGTAGAAACTAGCAAAAACATATCTGATTAATGACATTCTAATCTGACCCATATGGTCGTGCATTTTTAGAAGTGGAGAGTAATTTTGGATTATGTTTCAGAGCTTATGAAATCATTGATAGAAAATCAGTCTTCCCCATAAAAAAAAAGAGAGAGAATAACTTGATTTGATAAGTACGTTAACTTATGGGGTTCTTCATTCAGTAAAATGGAAGAACTAGTTCATTACTTTCCAAGAGGCATAAATGGAGACACCTCCAAAAAGGCAATCTTGGGAGGGTCAGATGGAATTAAACAGGGTCAGATGGAATTCACTGACTGCGCAGTTACCTTCTTCCTTTCTCGACCCTCACTCAGGGTTTCAGTCATGACCACAGCTGTGTTCATGGCATTTTCCCATTCTGAGGTTCAAAGTCCTGGGCAGTCTAACTGGAAGATCATTTGCAACATCCCTCTCCTACCATTCCAACACCCGACACGGTTCTGTTGAAAGATCACCCTCCCTCTTGGGGGCCATAGGCGTGGCATGTCTCCATGTGCAGTTGCTTTTAGTACTAATAATCAATGTAGCCTTAGATTCAGATCAGAGAGAATACTGGGGAGAGTTCATGGTGCTGGGACACAAAATAACATACAATAAAGTTTAATATTAATATTCAGATGGAATAATAGTAAGCAATTATGATTTGCTCAAATTTATAAGGAGTCTGTGATTTCTTTTAGTATACCAGTTCTCTAAAAGTTATATATAGGTATATGAGAGGGTATTCCTCTGAGCTTTGATGTGGTGTCTGGTCCTCATTGCTTTCTTAGTGTTTATGATTAAGTTTAAGGATATTTTTCCCACTTAATAAAAAATAAATAGGTTAATCATAAGTACAATTTGTATTTTTCCTATGTCTAGTTAGAGTTTTAGGCCATCATTTGAGTACATGAAATAGAATAAATATTAACTATAAGCTGATTCCTCTATTCTCTGTTAGTAATAGCAGAAACTGTCCACTGTTAACAACTAACATTAGAGTTCTCAGAAAGGGTAACTTCTATAGAAACTTAATGACGTATTATTTCAGGGAAATTAAAACTAAATGGAGCACAGTGCCCTCTACCTTGTTGGGAACTGTTTTTTTTTCTTTTGTTTTGTTTTGTTTTGTTTTGTTTTTTTAATTTAACCTATCATATAGTAAGAACATGTTTCTTGAATAAGATCATTAATTATACTCTTAAAGATTTTTTACTAAACATTTCCTTGTATTAACCATGAAATGATGTAATCAATACCAAAGAAAAAACATACAAAAAGATTCTGTGAACAATAAAGATTCAGGTTCAGCCTCAGAACACTTGGTGTCTGTGTGCTGTTTCTCCACCACGCTGACGCCTCCCATCCACCTCGGACCTCCAACTGCTGCTAGGACTGGACCCCGGCAATCATTTGTTTTCTGCCTGTTAAATTTGGCTCTGAGATCTCTGCACTCCAGAAAGGCTATAATATCTGTGACATGGAGTCAATTCTATTTTGCTTCAATTGTTTATGATCAGTTTAGTTGCTCTTCATAAATCACTCTAAATCTAATAGAAGATCTTAAAACACCAGAGATAATCTACAGCCTTCCTTACACCACTCACTTTGGAATTTCTTATAGAGAGGGGGAAAGGTCAAAATAAAAATAAAAATTAAAAAAATGACAATCACAACAATGGATTTATAAACACCTCAGTTGGTAGTTAATTAAAGTGATAAAATAGGATTGTTTCTCGTTTCATTCATATGAAACTAAATTTTATTAAGATTGATATCATGGCCTTTGCACTATATGAGTTGCAAGAACACGAACTAAGAATAAAAACGATCCCCATGATGGAAAATCCTCACAGTCCTATCCTAACATAAAATGTGATTTGACATCAAAAAGAGTGATGGCTTGAGGTGACCTTTGTTTTCTTTTATCCCTTGTGCCCAGTATCAATCACTATTCCAGTGACATTGGCCACACTCATTTAGGCTCTGCAGGAATGTCATCTACAGTAAAGGAACCAAATCTCAGCAAATGGATGAAATAACAGACTTCGTTGTGTTTCAGTCAACATATTTGTTTATGTATTAGTTTAAAATTTATATATTCTATTTGCATACTTGCAAATGTGTTAGCATAACTGTATTTGAGCAAAATGAAAAGTTAGTTGGCTCATTCTGATAACCATATTATCCATGACAAAGGAAATGATACATTAATTTGGTCCCAAGTGCAATGCACTAAATGTGCTCTGATATTGAAAACTCCAAAGAAAGCAGAGCTGAGTCAAAAAGAGGAAAGCAAACAACAGGAAAGAAGGCAATAATAGGGAAGTGTGATATTCAGAGTGCACTCTCCTTGAGTCTTTTTCATTTATGCCTACAAATATTTTGTGTCAATACTCTGAATTCAATTTCCGGAGAATTTATTCAAAGAATGTTTACCTTCGTTTTTGCTTTCAAAATGCCAGATGGTGCCTCATCACTATGTATATGGTTTTTTAAGTTCCCTATTTTTATACAGTGTGTAAGTCAGCTTTCCGTTACTACAACAGAGTACCTGAAATAATCAACTTAAAAACAGGATATGTTGGGCTCACAGTTTCAGAGATTTCAGCCCATGGTTCCTGGCCCCACTGCCTTTGGACTGTGGTGAGGTAACAAAACATGGTGGGAGCCCAGGGTGGAGAAATTCTCATCTCATGGCCACCAGGAAGCAAAGAGAAACAAAAGGGACTAGGGTCCCAGTGACGCCTTTGAGGTCACACCTCCAGTGACCTCACTTCCTCTCACTAAGTCCTATCACAAGTCCCACTATCTCCCAAAGGTGCCACCAAGGGACCAAGTCATGGGTCTTTGGAGGACACTTCCCCAAACTGCAGCACATGCCAAGTTGGCACTCAATTCCCTACACTTCCGTTTAAACACACGTTTAAGGGGCAGCACACCCCTCTTAAGCTATGTTTATAGATATCAGTGGAAATTCACAATGGAGCACCAACCAACCAGTAAATGCTCTTCCTCCTCAGAGATGCCAAAGAGAAAATCGAGGAAGCCATAATGAGGCATAAACTGGGAGTTGTAGTTAAAACAATAAAAATCTTTCAAGTGTTTCTTTATTCTGCCCATTTTTTTATCTAAGTAGGGCTAATTAAATAATCTGGGGCAATGTACACAAGACAGGAAGGAAAAAAACAACTCAGGATAAATAACAGGACACAACAGATTCTAAAGCCTTCAACACACACTTAAATGTTGAGATGATTTTACCAGAAGATCAAACGCTGTCAAAGTCAGGTGTGTGTGACTTGCTCCAAAGCTGTGAAGATTGGACTGAGAGGTCTAGCCACCCCAGCTGCCAAGCAGCTAGTTTATTCTTGCTGAGTACATCACCAGAGTCAAATGAGAACCAACATGCTTATTTGGAATTTTATCTCCTTCTATAAAGCATCAGTCAAGTATGATGATTTTAAGTGAAAACCCAATGAGATTCGCCAAGGATCTGCAAGAAGGAAGACGCGAACTCACCATCTCTCCGATTAAGCCTCGCAAACCCGGGGCCATGGCTGCTGGACAGCACCGAGGAGCTGCTGAAGGAGGAGGGAGGCAAGGTCGATCCAAGCGGAGCATCACAGTCACCTGCCAGGGGAAACACCACGTCATGGTTAATAAATGTGCAGGTCGCGGCTCTAGAGAAACACAAGCTCAAAAACCATCAGGATGCAGGATAATCCTCTCTCTTACGTTTGTAACTTCTTAATATTTCTATTGGAGTATAAGGCATACGATGACATTCCTGAGAGTTGATTTAAATTGTTTTAAAAGTTTGCAGTCCCTTGACAAATGCACACAGCCAAGTACCCTCTACCATAAAGAAGATACAAAACTTGTCCATGGGCCCTAAAATTCCCTCCTGTCCCATATCTTGGTTCAGCCAGGTGTCCGGGTGCACCACTAATCCCAGACTACCTTAAACTACGTTGGATGCCTGTGGCCTTTCGGTAGACAGACACGTGAGCAGCATTAACTTCATGCCCAAACCCTGATTGTGGTTAGAAATTCTCCCTGCACAGAACTTGTGGGAGACAAGACAGGTGGACTCTGTGCCAGGCGCTCAGATCAGGAAGCCAGGACCCATAAAAAGCAGCATCTGCAGGAAGCAGAAGAAACCTCACTGTGCAGACCTCTTCAGAGATATACCTGTCCATGGGGCTTGTGCCTACACCTTTGCCTGGTATCTTTGGCTTCTCAGGAATGACTCTGCCTTCTCAGGCCAAGGACCCCTGTGACTCACCCTGAGGTAATCGTCTATTGCTTGTTTTCTGACCTAAAATAGTCACTGGGGATTAAGGACTGTTTGACCCAGAGTATTTACTATCTGCCCCAGGTCCCTCCTGTTCCTGGTGTCTACCTCCTCCAAGTTTGAAGAGGCCCTGGAAATACCCGCACCTTGGGTGATTCTTATCCCAGCATGCTTTGGGTTATTTCTGTGCCCTTCAGTCCGCAATCATTTCCATTTCAGGTATTGTACCTATTTTCTCTAAGAAAGCTACCTCTTCTTCTTTTTACCATGGGTTATTGATCTGTTCCTTTAAAACATACATTGAGAGGTGGTTGGAAATACAGCTCAGTTGGTAGAGTGCTTGCCTTGCAAGCACAAGGCCCTGGGTTCAATCCCCAGCATGGGGGGGAAAAACTGGGATATTTTATAAAAGAGGAATGCTATACCTTGAATATATCATGAGAAGATTCTGAATTGTGTATTTATATGTAATTTTTCTTTGTGAGCAAGTTTTTAAGTTCACTAAAGGGGGGGAAAAAAAAGGCACACAGACTTAATTACATTGCAAGGACCTGGCAAAATGTCAACTACATTCAATTAGCTAGACCTAAGGGGTAGACTGGGGCCTCTTCTGGTGGCACCTTAGGCTGAGTGCATGCTATTGGGAACAACAGAAACAAAATCCAGTGCCTAGAATTTGCTTGTGAATATGATTTCATAAAGAATATTGGAATTCACAGCAGCTTTTCTAAAAGAGTGCATGGCCATTGTTAAGTTGAACAGTTTTGCCTGAAGCAAACATATTTCATGCTGGTCCTAAAGGTGTCTCCATGCATCATGAACTGGAACCTAATTTGACAGGTAGCCGGACCTGGAAGAGTACTCTTATAACAATGAGCCAAGTCTCAGCCAGTCATAGCCCCCCAACCAACAGCCAACCAGAGGCTGAAAGCTGCCGAGACATGACCCCATAAGGCACAACCCAACTGCCACCAATCAGGTCATTTCCTGTTCTCTGGTGATAAATACAGCCTGCACATGTGGCCAGGTGGAGCCTACTGAGCCATTTTCTGCCTGGACTGCTGGTGGATTCAGGCAACATCTCTCTTTTCTGTTTTTATTTTCCCTGTGGTGGGGTCTGGCTATGTTGCCTAGGCTGGCCTTGAACTTGCGAGCCTTCTGGGATTATGTAGTAGCTGGGATTATGGGCATGCACCACCATGCCTGTTCATCGGACATTTCTTTGCTCAAATAAGCTCTGCTAAAAATCACTTTGTCTAAAGTCTTCCTTTTAATGCCACAAAGACAGTGACATGTCTTAGGACGTGACAGCGACAGATCAATAACTCCTCCATGCAGCATCCCTTCTCCAAAGGGAGAAGGAACAATGTTTCACTGCTTAGGCAAACATGCAAAGTAGCTGCTACATACATATCTTTCTACATATCCCCTGAGGTGACAACTGACATTTTTAGAGGTGCGTCAGTCACTAGGGCTTGTGATCTTCACCTACAAAGAGCAGCACAGCGTGGCTGAGACCGGGATCAACACACTCCGCAGAGGAGCACCCTTGCTTTCCTAAGTGCACGCAGCAAGAAGACCAGGAATGGAGCAGTGCTGCCAGTGAAGGTTTGCCGCTTTCCGAGACCTCCTCCAACCCCCCTCGCATACTTACCTAGAGGACAGCCTTTCTCCATTTCCCCAGCACACATTTCCCCCCAATAAGACTAGCAGGGAGGATTCTCAGCATTCAGCAAATATGCTACATTAAGGGCTGAGAAAAAAATAGAGGCATACTGATCCAAGTTGCTAAATATTTACTATTTACCACAGTTTCCCAAAAAGGCATTTTAAAACCGTGAGGTAGCAGAGAAATGAGGCTGCCACACCTGGACTCTATCTTCAGGTGGCAAGTCCCACCTGCCCTGCGTAGTCACAGCAGAATCCAAGAAGAAAGGGTACATTTAGGGAATATTGCCTCCTCAACCTACCTGCCTAATGTTGTTCTCCTTCATTACTGCTCAGGAAAAACAGAGGGGCAACTTCTAAAGTAGCATTAAAAGTACTGAATAAAAATATTCTTACATCATAAAAGAAGCATGCTAACTAAAATGATGCTCGTGTACCATCCCATCTTTCCACACTATTGCATTAGGCTTTCCTTGCATCGTTGGGACTCCTGGCTGGCAGGTCTAGTTCTCCCTGGGGAATCATGAGCTCCCTGGGAGCACAGTACAAGCCTCGCCCAACTGTGGGTTGCACCTAGCACAGAATCTAAAAGACAGCCAAACTTTGTGGGTTGCACCCAGCTCAGAATCTGAAAGACGGCACATGCTCCATAAACTGCTATTGAACATTTATTAACAATGAGTAAACAATATAATCATCATTAGGCGGTAAATTTAATTAAACTTAACCTTCCTTAATTATTAGATTGAATTTTATTGTTCAAGTTCAAAGTCAAGAGTCCTAGAGACATCACAGATTCTTATTCTCAGGTGATCCCGAGAGAATGTTGTGAATAGGTGTTAACAGATAATATCACCATTATTTTTTCACTCGGTTTCTCCTTAATTAATTTCCCAACTCTGTTTTGCTGGTCTCAGATGATTTCCAACAATATGAAGATCCAAGAAATAAATTTATAGAGACAGCTAGAAACAAAAAGATTGAAATTTTCAGTTTCCCCTTTGGAAAATTCAGGAGCCAACAGTGTGTGTCTGCCAAGGCTTCCCCTGGCAACGAGGACCATTTCCAGCACAGGCATGAAGAAGTCAGCCCTTTAGAAAGGCAAGAAACTATTTCTTTTTAAAGCACGAGCCTGTCACCTCAGCTTTCTTGCTGTTCCTGCTGGTCACTCTGAATCCTAGGTGTGCCCCAGGGGTTAGAGGCCTGAGCTTCCTCCAGCTTATTTGGAAGTTTGGTTAAAAGTCACTGTGTTTCCAAGCATTGGGCTCAACACAGAAGGTTGCAGGGTCTTGTGCTGTTACAGATGAGTGTTTCCTGGTTACTCTCATCAGCCAAAGGTAGACATTCACTTCCACGTAGGCAGGTGTATGTTATATTATTGTTCTGCTGTAAAATCATGCATGATTGAAAATTATCTTAAATGTTTTCTACAGGGTTATTTTATACTTATTCAAAAATGTTAGAATTAAAAAAAAAAATTCCCATTGCTGAACAGGGTGACTCAGCCGGACTCATCAACACTTATAGGTTCGAAGGAGAAAACACTTGTAAAATGCAGAAAAGAAATGTGGCACAGTAGTGGTGAGTGAGCTGAAGGTTCAGCAGTGGCTGAGAGAGAAGTGGAGATAACCTGCAGGGAATGCACCTGTCACCCTCTACCTGGCTGTCCCCAGGGACAACCTGGGAAGCCCAGACAGCATGGGCTTGGTTCACAGCACCTCCCTGGGCGTCTCAACCCTGGTCCTGGTGATTGGTCCTTCCTACAGCCTCTCAATCCCATGCTGTGGTCTGAATTTGTCCCCCTGGCCTCTGCCAGGCATCAGCCTGCCATCCCTGGTTGCCAGGTGCTTCTAGCAGGCTTGGTGATTCAGATCATGGTGCCCGAGAAAGTGTGGGCCAGAAACCATACTCCAGTATGGTGCTCATAAAAGACATGAAGCATTTAAAATAGTGTATGGACGTCACAAAAATCAACACTGGAGTCATAGAAATACCTTTTTAAAGTTATTGATATTCTTGACAAATCATCATATACATTTATAGGGTGCAAGGTGACGTTTTAATACATGTGTACAATGTACAGTGACATATGCTAATCTTATAATTCAGTTTTTAACATGTGCATATAAAAATGATTTTAAAACAAGAGAAATTCCTTCACCTTCTTAAGTCAGGCAGAGATAAAACTTTTCAAAACAGCATTTCATTTTCAGATATTTATTATTTTGTTTGTTCAATGAAAGTGTATTGAGCACCTGCCATTCACAGAGAGTCATTAAGGATAAAGAGAGGTCTGTTGCTAGGCTCAGAAGTTTAGACTCTGATATGGAAAGGGGAGGTGGAAATCTCTCTTACCCAAAACAGAAAAGAGAGCAAAAAATTTAGACAATATTATCTAAGATGGAAACATCTTAACTGCTCAGGAACAAGCCCAGCTTCTGAAGGACTTGCTTCAAGGGCAAAACTGCAGCTCTGAGCCCAACCACCGACACTGCAGGCCAAGCTGCCACCAGCACATGGCTCCAGAGGAGGGACAGTGAGACATGGCCTCTGGAAAAGGTGGACCTAGACCACGTGTTTCCAAACAGAGGTCACTGATGGGGCTCTTGTGCTGAGAAGGAATAAAGGTGAGTGTGATTCAAGGGAGGACTGAGCCCAGATCTCAGAGGAAACAGGACAAGCCACAAGGAGAGGGGACAAGGACAGGGTCTTTAAATTTAAAGGAGACCGCTTCTGGCATCTTGCTATGGAGCTCTGAATTAGCAAGGGCACTGTAGCTTGAAGACTGTTATTCAAGGTCCAACCACATGGTACTTGGGGCTGAATGCCTTTATCAGAGGCCAATCTCGCAGGCCACTGGTGGTGGGGCTCATAGTTTCCCAGCATATGTCCTCGCCCGAGTCCCCAGAAGCTGTGACTGTCACCCGAAGGGTAAGCCTCTCCAAATATGATCACAGACTTTGGGACAAGGAAATTATCTTGGATCCACTGGGTGGGTCCCACACGCCACCAGAATTGTCTCTGCAAGGGACGCGAAAAGGACCAGGAATGATCCACAAGCACTAAGGAAGAGGAAGACGGAGGGAGCAGTGTCGGGTATGGCCACAAGCCAAGCAAGGTGGCAGCCACCGGGGATGGAAGAGACAAAGACTGGACCCCCAGTGCTCTGCAGGGTGAGCGGCCTGCTGATATCCAGACCCTGCACCAGCGACACCGATGCTGACCTTCTGCCTCCAGACCTTCCTCCGGACGTGTCCCTTGTCCCCCTGGAGGCTCTCATTCTTCCCAGGTATCACTGCCTCTTCAGTTCTCAGAGCTCCTTAGCACTACTGTGGTGAGAGATCAAGTGAAGCTCTTATGTAGAAGGTACCGACGGTGTTTGCTCTGCTTCTGAACGATCCGTGTGCTGCTACCCAGAGGGAATTCGAGGGAAAGCACACTCCACTCAGTGACCAGAAGCAATGCTGCTAAACTCTTCTCCTGTGAAAACCTGTTCCAAGTGGTGTTGAGTCTGTTTGATCGTCTTCAGTCACTGCCTCCCCTAAACCTCACTCTGTGGTCTCTGAATGAGGTTCACCCTACCTACACGTGTCCTGGTGGGCACGTGATGTAGATCTGGCCAGGTGAAGGACAGGTCCTACTGGGAGGGGCTGGTTCAAGGACAGTCAGGAAGCCCCCCCTGAGTGACTGGGGACAGAGCCTGGGACCCTGGCTTGAGCCCTCGCAAATGTCCATTCATTCATTCAGCAAATACACTACAAATCTGCGCTGTGGCAGAGACGCCTGTTTGCTCCGGGGCTACAGGCACAACCACACAGCCCCTTGGGAAGCTGTCCCTCTGAATGGGACAAACAAACAAAGCCATGATATCTGTGGAACTGAAAATCACTTCTCAGCTGATAAACCACATGCGCAATCTGCTGCCTAGACAGCAGCTGGAGAAGGAAGCCAGTGGCAGGCAGACAACTGGGAGAAGGAAGCAGCGACTGATGACAGAATTTCGTAACCTGAAATCAGCTGTGTGCCACTGACTTTGATTCCTTTACTGTCTAAGCCTCCTTAGCTTTTGCTGCCTAGATTGAAAGGTGCCCAACAGGAGCACCACCCTGAGTTCCTACCTTTATTTTCAGTCCACAGCCAAGAAATCACCAAGGATCACATACCCTTTTCTTTGTAGGTGCAGATGTTTTTCCACTCTCCACCATCACGCTACCCCGGGTCCTCAGGTTAGCTTATTTACCTAGCCGTCCCCAACGCACACCTTACAGACCCCCAGGCAGAAACCTTTTAAAAATAAGTCACACTGTAAGATCCCAAACACCTCCAATGGACCCCGCTCTGCACACATCCTGAAATTCAGATGTGAGGTCCTGGCACTCAGTTCCACCACCCTCTGGTCCTCTCACCCTGAAGGCCACAGCTGGATCCCCTAGAACTTCTCAGATGAGCTCCCTCCTTTAGTCGGAGGGGTCCTCTCCTGCTTCCTGCACCTGGCGGGCGCTGACCTGGCGCTGTCGCCCTCCTGTGCTGGAGCGTCCTCTGCCCTCCTTGCTGCTCCTCCTCGGCATTGACCTTGGCGCTCCACTCCGGCCTCAGCTCTGCCCTAAAGCCCTCTCACCCCTGTGCACACAGACAGGCTAAGGTGCATCTCACGCAGAACGGGCTGTACCCTGTGTCGTGGGAGCAGCGTCATCTGCGGGCCGCAGGGCAGCCACGTGCAGCAGCAGGTGGGGAGGACACGCACAAGGACCTCACTCCTGAGAGGTGCCTTGCTGTGGTGACCGGGGGAGCGAGAGACTGGCAGGACCAGCTAAGAAGGGTCTGCTTCCTGGAGCCTCAGACAATCCCGAGACCCGCCCTGGAGAAGAGATGAGGCCTGGAAGATCCTGGCAGCCCATGCGCACTCTGCAGATCAGTGGGCAGGAGGCACGAGGCAGCAGACAGGGGACATCTCCTTTCTCCCTCTGAGTGAGGTTTGGCTTGTTGAAGAAAAATTGCTACCGGGATGCTGAATAGCTGTGGCAGCGTGTCCAAGTGACTTAGGGAACAATGGCTTTACAGTCACAAAAATGCACATCAACTTTAACATACCAAGACCAAGGACTTCACCCTGCGAGAGCAACAGAAGAAATAAGATAAATGAAAAGCAAGACAAGAGTGCGCCTGAGCAAGCCTGTTAACTTCACGATCTAGTTTATAGTCGTTTAAAAATAAATGCAAGCCCGTTCCGACTCAGAGCAGCAGGAGGCAGGTAGAGAACGTGCACTGGGAAGAGAAGACCCAGCAGCGGTTCGGGTGAACCCAACCCAGCCCCTGAGTCGCAGGAGGGGCTCCACTGTATCCGCTCCTCTCCCCGGGAAAGCTAGTTGGAAGATGATCTCCGTCTCTTTCCTATTTTTTTAGTATAAATTTCTTGCTCTGTAGTCACATGATTTTGACAAATTTTAAAATGATTTTTAAATATAAAAATTTGGATCAAAGTATGTAATATAAGAATAAATCTATTTTTCTGACATTTACTGCTAAGAAGAAAAAAAGGAAAAAATTAGCAAAATTAATTTTGGTAGAAAAACAACAGGGTTTATATAGGAAAAAAAAAAAAAAAATCACAGTAAAGTCGGCGTGCGGGATTTCGAAGGAGAGATCCCGAGAGGCTGCACGGATATTCGCGGTCACAGACGCGGCTGCGGCTGGAGGAGAGGAGGCAGCAGAAACGCAGCGCTCAGCGAAGGCTGATCAGCGCGCCTCCTCACCTCCCTGAGACTCCACGGGGCTGGGGTCGGATCCCGAAGGCAAGGCGCGGGGAGGACACGTTCCTTCCCAAGTCTCCCCGCAGAGGATGGAGAAAGGCGGCGCTGGTGTGGGACACCCCGAGGGAGGTCACGGCCTCAAGGGCCAAGGACGGGCAGGGAGCGTCTGGGAGCAGAGGGAAGAGAGAACCGAGAGACACCACAGGGCCCAGGGCAGACTGCACTCCAGGGGGTCCCGCAGCTACAAGAAGGGGTCAGCCCCGAGCAACCGCCTGGCAGAGTGCCGGACCCTGCCCAGGGCTCTGCACCTGCCCCGACGGGTCTGAGGGAGAAGCCTCGGAATCCCTGAGGATACACCGCAGCTCAGGAGCCCGGCGGGAGCAGGGCAGGAGGCTGTGTTCACTGGAGGCCCGGGAGCAGGGATTCAGCACTTCAGAACAGCAGGCACCGCCCCGACACACGCCCTGATCTGACTCCCAGCACCGGTTTCGAGCTGCGGACTTGAGGATCTGCATGTCACACGTCCAATGTGAAAAGGTAACAACACGGAATACACGGGGACACGTGCCCTAGTGCCACCTGGTGGCCCTCCGGGTACCCACCACAGAGGGGGCGTGGCTGACAGGACCTGGTGGACCCAGGTCATCAAATGCCCTAAGGAAGCCCAGAGGAGAGGGCAAGAGAAAAGGGGCGGAGAAAGGGGAAAGGCGTCCAAAGAAATCGCAGGGCCATTAGGAAAGGGACCGAGCACAACTTCAGCAGGCGAGCCGCAGAGGAAGAGGCCCACGCCCAGAGCAAATCCGGACTTGCAAACCTTGCCTATGGAGCGAAGGAGATGCGGAGTCCTCGTGCAAGAAAACAAGACCAACGGAGCTGCAGACCACGCTCTTGCCAAAGCTCACGAGGGTAGGAAGATAGAAACGATGAACCCGAGTGTGGTTTCCACCATCTGTGAAGGAAGATATTCAGACGGGAAATGAGCCGCAGGCAACAGAAGATGGAACCGGAGCCCGAGAGGAGTGAGGGGGACGTGAGAACAGCCAGCAGTTAGGGCAAGCGAGTCTTTCTAGGCCAGACCGCTGTTTCTCGGACTGGGGACAAAAGATCTGGGTTAAACCACCAGATGGATGGAGGTGACCTCCGGGATGCTCTGGGGGTCTGAGACAGAGGGAAACTGGGAGACGAGGTGGCCCAACTGTGCAGGGAAGGGCAGCTTTTATTATTGGCATTGCCTTTGGCTTGTAGATTAGCTGTCTCCTTCTAAACGTGACTGGATACATCAAAGGTAAGATGCTAGGGTGGTTTATTCTATGTATCAATCTGACTAAGCCAGAGGGATCCAGATATTTGTTCAAACATTATTCTGGATGTTTCTACAAAGGTGTTTTTGGATGAAAATTTAATTGGTAGAGCCAAACAAACTGCCCTCCATAATGTGGGTGGGCCTCATCCGAACAGTTGAAGGCCTGGGGTGGGAGGCCGGTGCCCCAGAGAGGGAATTCTCCAGCACTCACCTTTCAGGCTTCACCTGCTGCCCAGGCTCCTCCTGCCCGCTGGCCTTTCAACAGAGCACCAGCTCTCCAGCCTGCCTGCTCTCCCTGCAGATCAGACTCACCAGACTCCGGAATCCTGTTGCTTGGCAATTATATAAGTGTGTTACATTTCTCTGCAGAATCCTGACTAACACAGATGCTATCAGGGAAATCTGGGGACTGGTGTTGAGAAGGAGAATCTGGATCCACGTGACCTCAACAGTGGGAACGGAGTTCTGAATCTAACAAAATGGGAAATGATATTCAACAGATAAATACGATGCCTTTATTTGAATTCCAGATACCAGCTGCAAAAGTAAAGGGACTCTTGGGCCAAAGTGACCGTCTTGGCTTTCTCCATGTAACCCCCCTGGGTGCTACAGCTCCACTGACCAGGCCAGTCTCATCTTCCCTGTGTTTCCATCAGTCCGGCCATCGGACTCTAGATACTGAGTGCTGATGGCCTCCTGGGAACCATGCCAGGGCTGGTGATGGCAAACCGCCTGGCAGTGGGTGTGGTGCATTTTTTAAGGGATCACTGCAGCGCACTGTGCCCAGCAATAAGAGGCCCTCGGGGAATGACAGGTCTGCCATTAAGCAAGTGGTGAGAGAGGGGAGGGTGGGTCGCCGGGAAGCACTGCGCAGAACAGTGAAGCCTGAGCCTCAGTCTCCAGGAGACATCAGGGAACTAGAGCTGGTTCAGGAAAAGTTAGCCGACCATACAGAGAAACGGTGGCAGGAAAGAAGCTGCAGGCCTGGCCGGGAGGACCGTGTGGCAGGGCAGGATGAAAGGGGAGGGGAACTAGTAACTCAGAAAAGGATAAGATACTGCTTTGCTTTTCCTAAGAGCTTGGATTTAAAGTTGGAAAAAAATCTAAAAGGACAGGTAGCATGAAGGCAAAACTTGCTTTCTACATATGGAGGTGTTAAAATTGAATAAGTGCACAGAGTCATTCCGCAGACGCGGACACTGTGACTGGAGCCCACACTGTGGCAGGCACCTGCACCCTGCCCCCCTCCCTCCTGGCTCACCTTCTATGGGGCCATTGCTGAGCTGACCAGGAAAGCCTGCAGATGCCAGTCCTCACTCACGCCGTTATGACCTCGAGAAGAGCTTTACCACGTGAGAGGGGAACGAGGACCCTGCTGTCTCTTGGGGAGGCAGCCTGACTTCCCGAAGGCTCCCGGAGTTGAAGCCCCAGGTGCTCCCGGCAGTGCCTACCAGCACATAGCACAGCCCCGGCTCTACTTTCTGGAGAAGCTCTGGTGAGGATAGAGTTTTCCAGAAGGCATATGGGTGGCATTTTAAAATGTGGCATGACACAGAGCAGGAAAACTAAAGGGATGGATGTCACACAGAAGGGGAGATCTGCCCACCCTGCCACACACACACACACACACACACACACACACACACACACAATTGACAATCAACCCCGGAAACCGTGAGGTGAACTTTGCCATGACGGTTCTTCGTCTGCAAGAATGCAGGGAGGCGACGTGCACTGTACACTCAACCACGCCTTCTGACAAGTGAGCACTGTCTCCCTCTGCTCCAGAAGGCATTAGCTGTGACTCGTGAAACAAAACACGGCATTTAATATGCAACTTGTCGCTGATCTCTAGGTGGTATCTTCTCACTGATTCCTACTTCATGCTACAGCTACTCCTGCTCAGAAACAATCAGAAACAATCGCTCCACAGCAAGGACACTGCTAAGACCTGTAAAGGGCCCATGCTTTATCTACTTGCAAGCGAGGCTAGCCTGCCATTGTCACGGATGCCTGCAGAAGAGGTTGGATCAAAAGCAAAAGACTTCACTATTCACAGCAGAGCAAGCAGCACGGGCCCGGGCATCAACCAAAGTCTCCCGGCCTCCCAACCCTGTGCGGGAAGCGTGTCCAGGTCCACATGAAGACCTGAAGCGCAGTGGGTTGCAGAACAAGGGAGGACCCCTGACTTTAGGGAACTTGATTTTTTTCTCTTTCCCATTTTTTAACTGGCACATTATAGTTGTACATATTGATGGGATTTGTTGTTACATATTGGTACAAGCACACACAACAGAACTATAATTTGGCCAATATCGCTCCCTAGCGCCTCCCCTTTCTCTCCCGTCCTCCCTCCCCTGTCCCGTTGTCCCTTTCCTCTATTCTAATGATCTCCCTCAATTTTCAAGAGCTCCACCCCCACCTTTCTTTTCCCTGTTCCTCTCTAGCTTCCACATATGAGAGAAAACCTACAACCCTTGACCTTCTGAGTTCAGCTCATCTTGCCTAACATAATGCTCTCAGGAACTGGACACCTTTCTATGGGCAGTAAACACTGCGTCCTTTACTCTAGGCAAACACTCTGAATGGCACCCAAGACTCTATGCACCACAAACAGCCTTGAAAAGATGACTCCTCACTTGCAGAGTGTGAAGAAGTACCAGAGATTCATGGAGACTTGTCTCCCAACACGCATAATCTGTCTTCTAGCAAATTAAATGTCTTGCTTACTAGGGAAACAAGTAAAAATGGAGCTAATTCAGTAAAAGACATTATCACATGGAAATAAATCTTTTATAGCCCAAGTTTTATTAATAAGTGTCTTAATATTAGTTTATACATGAAGAATAGCAAATGATTCTCCTACTGTGATTCATAATAACTGAAAATCTACATGATATTTTTACAATTTTATTACAATTTTAGAGATTATTTGGGTTTCCGTGATTGCTGATAAACAATGAGAACAGCAGGAGGTGAATTAGTTGCTTTCTTAAAGCTAAGCAGCATCTTTTTCTGTTGGGGAATCTGAAACTTTTCCCAAGCTTTAGCGATGTTGGCAAATTTTAGGCTCTGTAACAAGCTGCACTATAAAATTTCACAGGCCCTAGGGCTTTCTTAATTAACTGTGAATTTTTTCCCTGATCCTGTACCACAGTTCAAATTAGCACAAGAATCACACACACATACGACAAGGCAGTTTTGTAACATTACACAAATATTTATTTTGCCATTTGATATTGTATTACTTTTCCTACCCATCTCTTACAATAAAATTATAAATGTCTTAATTATTAAAAATGTGAAGTCATATCACAAGTCCTTAAAGTGAAAAAAAAAATCTAGCACTTAGATATATTTCTATGATGGAGATATATTTCTCAAAAAGCATCTAAAATTAGAGATCCAAAGTGAACAGTGTATATGCTGTGATAGGGATTTTGCTTCAAATACTTTCCTCTTTGTATCTGTGTTAATGGATTTATCTTTGAAATAAAATTAGGATCTATTCTGGTGGTCCTTACATCAAAGTCCATTACTGGTACCTTATCTTCATTGCTGTCTTCAGCAAGATTAGACTACAGGGACCGGTCAGAGGGCAGGCCAAGGATAGGAAGTCCAAGAGGACACTCCTCTGGCGAAGTTTGAGGGTATCCTGTGGGAAACTATCAGAACAGGCACAATGCTCTGTTTTCCTCTCTTATTTTCTTAGGAATGTAAACCCCAAGTATTCTCCGCAAACACAAAACTACCTACTCCCAATCCTAGTTTTACTGGATGTGACATGCAACATTGAGACAATGTATCTTATTTTTAAATATTTTTTTTAGTTGTTGACGGACCTTTTATTTCCTTACTTACTTATATGCAGTGCTGAGAATCGAACCCAGTACCTCATGCATACTAGGCAAGTGCTCTGCCACTGAGCCACGATCCCTGCCCAAGACAATGATGTAGTTTAATTCTCCTATGTGCTAATCAACTTTTGTCACTATAAAAAAAAAAAAAATACCTGAGATAATTAAATGTTTATGAGGACAGAAGGTTTGTTTTGGCTCACAATTTTGGAGGTTTCAGACCCTGGTAAATTGGTCCTTGGCCTTGGGCCACCGTGAGGCAGCTCATCATGGCAGAGTCCATAGCAGAACAAAACCACTCACCTCTCCAGCCAGGAAGCAAAGGGAGGGAGGAGTGGCTGGGGTCCCAGACCTCGTCAAATGGCACTCCCCCAGTGACCAAAAGGCCTCTTTCTAGACTCCACAGGGGTGGATAAAGCTTCCACCACCTGCCAAAAGCATCATCCTGAGGACAAAGCCTTTACCACATGGCCTCTGGGGATACTCAGGACCCACACTATGGCACCTTACAGCTTTTCTCTCGCCCATGCCTCAGGCAAATACATACTTACAAACAGACAGAGTTGACTTTCTGTGCACCCATCAACCAAATTCTACCACCTTGCTGGAAGGGGACTAGATTTCAAAATCCAAAACAAATTCTTCTCTTCCTATACTGGAGGCACCTCTTATTTAATAGATATCTAAAAGTGATGGCTAATATTTTAGATCAAATTATTTTAATATGTCAAAGAAGAATTCATATCGCTTGCTCAGTTTCCAAAGAAATCCTTCCCTTTAGGTCTGGAATTCCATAAATATTGGGTTTATGTTGAAAGGGCAGTGAAAAGATTGTAGTCACAAGTCAAAGAAAGAAGGTCAAAGTCACAGAAGATTTGAGCTCTCAAGTCCATGACTTCCTAATGATTCAGTATGTACATCCTCTGCCTTCACTTTACATTTGCCTAAAATGCAA
This sequence comes from Sciurus vulgaris, assembly GCF_902686455.1. Classification (NCBI taxonomy): domain Eukaryota; kingdom Metazoa; phylum Chordata; class Mammalia; order Rodentia; family Sciuridae; genus Sciurus; species Sciurus vulgaris. The sequence continues at coordinate 24,528,651 of NC_136474.1, forward strand.
TGGCATGAACTAAAACATTTTCCATAGTATTTAACTATAGAATAAGTTAAATCAATAAACTATAAGTTCTATATTTTCTGAAAAATATATTTAATATTATATTGTCTGCAGTTAAAACTTAGGACGGTGCATTCGCAGGCCCTGCAGTTGCAGACAGCTACCAAGAGCTCACCAGATGAGGGAGGCAGGTCCTCAGTGATTCAGAGCAGCCAGTGACATCCCAGCCCCGCACCCAACAGGAACAGCCAGGAGACACAGCACCTGCCCAAGAGGCAGACCTGGGTCTCCAGGCTGACTCACAAGCACAGGAGACCCTGATCAACCAGGGAAGTGAGTGGTGCGCCCAGCATCTCAGGGTGCGTCCACATGCCTAAGTCCCCAAGTTGCCGGTTAACTCAGTTCTCATTCAGATGCACAGACTCACAGATGCGGCCAGTGGAGGGCCTCGGGCTCATGCAGCACAGTACATACCCCAGAGGGGCTTACAGAGGTGCATCCCACCCTGGGACCTGCACACTCCAGAGGGCAACAGCACAGGCCATCTCCTCCACAGGCCACCCAGAGCCACATCAACCTTCCACCTCCAGTCGCTCACACCCTGACATGCACACAGGGGACCCACACTGCATTGGACAGTGCTGGACACGCAAGGCTTTTCTTCAGGAAGGGACACAAAACTGCATCTCCTAACAAGGAGCAAGCTACCTGCTGAGTCATGGAGTTAGGAACCATCTCCTCCAGCCCAACAGCAGCTAGTAGGTACCTGGACACCAAAGATCTGAGGGGCCTCCTAGAATTGAATCAGAGGTGAGCTGCTATGATCCTGCCTCCACACTCAGGGAAATTTGGAGGGAAAGCCAAGGCAAGGAGGGTGGGCCTCTGGTAAAGGTTCCAAATCTTGATGACATTCAAATCAGGAAGACTCAGTAAGGACCCTCCCATTTCAGCACGGAACGTCACACACAGCACCAACGTGGATTAGGACCTCACAGGCGTTACATTTCATACGAAATCGATCATGTTCCCTTGTTTTTCAATACTGCAGCCCTCAGCCCAGTGGATTATATTTCTTCTAATTCTAAAGCATTAACTGGAATCATTCCTTCCGTCTTTGCTTTCCAAGCTCAGGTTCATATGTGCTACTCTTAGTCTCTCTTTACCCTGTTGCCCTGCCTGCTCCTGTCTCAGATTCCCCCTTTTTTTTCTTTTCATCTTAGTTTTGCATTATTTCTTCTCTTTTCTCTTATTTTTTTCCTTTGTCCATTTTGTTTCTCTTTTCCCTATTTAACCCCTAACTCCTTTAACAGTGATTTTACTATTTTTTCTAATTCATTTCTAAACCTATTCAAAAATATTACTCCAATTTCATATGTGGACTAGAAGAACCGTGGAGGACATTTCAATAAGCTTTTCCCCCTACGGCGCGTGGCTTTGCTCTGAAGTGATTCCAGTTAACTGGGTGTTGCACACTCACTCAGGGGGGTCCTAGATACTGGGCATGGCGGAGGACATGCACTGGGAATACCAACACTTGGATTTTCACCCAGACTAGAAAACTTAAGATAAAGAATCTCATTCACTAGTCCCTTGCATAAAAGTAGAAGAGAGAAAATCCCAGCAGTGGGTAGAAATACAGGCAATAGGAAAAATCCAGGGAACATGTCTCCCTAAGGAGCCCTAACGCTTCAACAACTGAGCCCATTGACACCCCAGTGCAGGAAATTTCAGATAAAGAATTTAGAAAGTTCACAGTTAAAATATTCAATTAACTAAAAGAAGACGTAAGAACTGAATTAAGAAAGTACAGGAAGTAAAATAACATTTCAATAAAGAGATTCTGAAAAAGAATCAAACGGAAATCCTGGAAATGACTCAACAAATCAAATTAAAAATTTAGATGAAAGCCAATAGTTAAGACCACGTAGAAGGCAGATTTTCAGCTTTGAAGATAAAGTATGCTTTTTTTTTTTAACCCAGGGACACTTTAAAACTGAGCTTCAACCCAAGCCTTTTTTATTTATTTATTTATTTAGCTATTTATTTATTTATGTATGTATTTTGAGACAGGGCCTTACTAAGCTGCTTAGGACCTCACTAAATTCCTGAGGCAGGCTTTGATCTTGTGATCCTCCTGCCTCAGCCTCCCAAGCTGCTGGGATTACAAGCACCACTATGCTTGGCCAGAGTATGTAATCTTGAAAATAGAGTGAACAATAAAGAAAAGATGTTAAGAGACCATGCCAAGAATATCCAAGAAATTTGTGATGACATTAAGAGATCAAATCTAAGAATCATTGGTGTAGATAAGGCCTCTAAAATAAAAACTAAAGAATACCAAATTTTCATTGAAATAATATTTTAAAAATTTCCAGACCCAGATACAATTACAAATATAAGATGCATTTAGAACCCCAAAGAAACAAGGTTAAAAAAAAATCATCTCCAAGACATATTATAATTAAAATGCCTAATATGAGAATGAGGATAAAATTTTTTTAAATCTCAAGAGTAAAACAGAAAATGACTGTAAGCTCAGGGGCATGGTTAGCGGCCAAATAAAATTGGACAGAAAGTGGACGAAGCAAGCTTTATTGGAATTTGGCTCTCAGGTGAAATTCCCAGACCCCTGGGGTACAGATCAGGTAGGGACCAGGAGAAAAATGCGCGTGGCCCCAGTGCCTAGGGTCTTTATAGGCCAGAATGGGAGGGAATCCTGAGTGACAGGTAGACCTTAAGGGTCAGTGGAATTTTCCAGTCCACTTAGGACACCATTTGGTGCGCTGCCCTTTGTCTCAGTTGCTCCGCTCTGTCCCCTACAGTCGCCCAAATTCCGACCTAACAATGACATTTAGAGGTAAACCAGTTAGAATTTTTTCTGATCTTTCAGCCCAGCTTCTAAAAGCCAGGAGGGTTTGGAATATATTCTTAAAGATAATGGTTGCCTGCCAAGATTGTTACATCCAGCAAAGCTATCTTTCATAATTGAAGTGAAATAAAACCCTTCCAAGATAAGCAGAAACTAAAAGAATTCATGACTACTAAGTCAGCAATACAGAAAATATTTATAAAACGTTATAAGCAGAAGAAATAAAAAACAAGTATCAAAGCCAGTGGATGGTTGAATCTTAGTAAACGCATAACCAAGTAAAACACAAAAATCTGAACTAAACATTAGAAATAAATCAAAATGGCAGGAAACAAAAATTATCTTTTTATAACTTTGATTGTAAATGGTCTCAACTCTCCAATTAAAAGACACAAACCAAAAAGGCAGGGGAGGGCCTAGGGATATAGCTCAGGGGTAAAGGCATCCCTGGGTTGTATCTCTAGTACAGAAAACAAAATAAACAACTCATTATCTAAAGAATGTCATTGTTGAAAGAAGTACAAGGCATGTGTCAATTTTTGTGTTTCTAGAATATTTAGATTGTTCTTGATTAATTATAAAAGCATAAAATAATTCTGCTCAGGTTATATTTATTTGGCAAGACTGAATCTCAATTGTATTCAAGGTGATTTTAATACATTTTGCTAAAAATTTTTTTAAAGGCACAGACTAGCAGATTAGATTAAAAACAAGACCCAACCATATGTATTTCAAAAGAGACTTACTATACAGGCAAAGACATCCACAGGCTGAAGGTAAAAGGATGGGAAAAGATACACCATTGATCTGGAGATCAAAAGCAAACAGGAGTAGCTACTCTTTCATCTGAAAAATTAAACCTCAAGCCAAAATTAATCAGAAGATACAAAGAAGATCACTTTAGAGTGATTAAGGGAACTATCCAAAAAGCAAGATACAATGACAGTTAAATATTTATGCCCCAAAGGTCAATGCACCTGCTTACACAGAACAAACCCTACATGATTTGAGGGCTAAGACAGATCTCAATATAATATTATCAGGTGATTTCAACACGCCTCTCACCATTAGAAAGATCATCCAGATATAAGCTAAGCAAAGACTTCAGAAATTAAAAATACTATTAAATGAACCTAACATATCTATTGAATAGTTCATCCATCAACAACTGAATTCACTTTCATCTTAGCAGTCCATGGAACATTCTCTAAAACAGATCATATATTAGGGCACAAAGCAAATCTTAGCAAATACAAAACAATAGATAATTCCTTACTTCCTATCAGATCATAATGGAATGAGATTAGAAATTAATGTCAAGATAAAAAACAGAAACCATTCTAACACCTGGAGATTAAATAATATATTTTAAATGAGGAATGGATCACAGAAGAAATCTGGGAAGAAATTTAAAAATTCTTAGAGTCACATAAGAATAGAAATACAGCATTTCAAAATCTCTGGGACAGTATAAAGGTAGTTCTCAGAGGAAAGTTTATAACACTGAATTCCTACATTAAAAAAAAAAAAAGACACCAAATAAAAAGCTAATGTTACACCTCTAAGCCCTAAAAAAAGAACAAACTAATACCAAAATCAGTATAAGACAGGAAAATAATTAAAATCAGAGCCAAAATTAATGAAATTGAAAATTTTAAAAATACAAAAGTTCAAGTAAACAAAGAATTGATTCTTCAAAAAGACAAACATGACCAACCTAAAATGAACCATGACATAAGACTATAGAAAACAAATAGACCAATATCAAATAATGAAATTGAAGTAACTATTATAAATCCTCCCCCCAAAAAGCCCAGGACCAGATGGATTCTCAGCTGAGTTTTATCAGACCTTCAGAGGAGAACTAATAACTATCACCTTCAAATTATTCCATGAAATAGAAAAGGAGGGATCACTGCCAAATTCACTCTATGAAGCTAGTATCACCCTCACATCAAAACCAGACAAAGCACATCAAGGAAAGAAAACTTTAGACCAATATCCCAGATTAACATAGGAACATAGGTACAAAAATTCTTAATAAAATATTGGCAAACTGCATTCAAAAAGACACAGGATCAAGTGGGTTTCATTGCAGGGACGCAAGGTTGGTTCAACATATGCAAATCAATAAATGTAATTCACCACATAAATAGAGTTAAGGACAAGAATCATATGATTATCTCAAGTGATGCAGAAAAAGCATCTGACAACATTCAGCACCCAATCGTGTTTAAACACTAGAAAAACTAGGGACAGAAGGAATTTATCTCAACATGAAAAAGGCTAAATATGACAAGCCAAAGGCCAACAACATACTAAAAGGAGAAGAACTGAAAGCATTTCCTCTAAAAAGAGGAACACGACAAGGAAATCTACTTTCAACACTCCTATTCAACATGGTCCTTGAAACTCTAGCCAGAGCAATCAGGCAGGAAAAAGGAAATTAAAGGGATACAAAAAGGAAAAGAAGAAGTTAAATTATCTGTTTGCTGATAACAATTTTATATTTAGACAGCCCAAAAAGTTCCACCAGAAGACTTCTAGAACTGATAAATAAATTTAGCAAAGTAGCAGGAAACAAAATCAACATACACAAGTCAATCATTTTCCTAGACTTCAATAACAAATTTGCTAAGAAGAAAGTCAGAAAACAATTGCACTCAGAATAGCCTCAAAAAACAAAATACTTAGAAAGAAATCTAACCGAGGATGTGAAAAACCTCTACAATGAGAATTATAGAACAATAAGGAAAGAAGTTAAAGAAGACCTCAGAAGAAGAAAAGATCTCCCAGGTTCTTTGATAGGTAGAATTAATACTGTCTTAAAAGTTCATATGACCAAAAGCAGTACACAGATTCAAGGCAATTCCCATCAAAATATCAATGACATTCTTCACAGAACTAGAAAAAAAACAGCCTAAAATTCACATGGAAGAATAAAAGACTAGAAGAGCCAAAGAAATACTGAGAAATACAATTTACGCCAGTAGCATCATTATACCTGATCTCAAAATACAGCACAGAGCTACCAAAACAAAACCAGCATGGTGTTGTCATAAAAACAGACATGAAGACCAGTAGCATGGAATAGAAGACACAGAGACAAATCCACATAAATACAGTCACCTGATCCTTAACAAAAGTACCAAAAACATACATTAGAGAGTGGGGCACACAAAACCAAGAACCAATAAGTAGGATGGCATCCAATTAAAAAGCTTCTACACAGCAAAGGAAACAAGACCATGAAGACAGAGCCTACAGAATGGAAGGAAAAAACTGCCAACTACTCTTCTGAGAGGAGACTAATACCCAGAATATATAAAGAACTCAAAAAATTCAATACCACACCAAAATAAATAAATAAATAAATAAATAAATGGGCAAATGAACTGAACATTTCTCAAAAGAAGAAATGCAAGTGACCAACATATATATTTATATATATAATATATTAAATATATAATTCTTATAAATTATATATATTATAATACATTATAATATAAATTATTTTAATATATAATATATTATATTAATATATTATATTAATATTAATCACATATAATATATTATATAATTATAATATATTATATTATAATTATTATGATATTGATTAATTATTATAATATATTAATAATATATTAATTATATAGAGAAATAATTATACATAATAATTATTATATATAATATATTATATATTAATAATATATAATTATATATATAATATATTATGATGTATCATATTAATAATATATTATGTTAATATTAATAATAATATATTATAATATATAATATTTATATATAAATATTTATATATATTTATATATAGTTATATAATATTTATGTATATATAAATAACATGTTTTATATATATAAAATATGATAGTGATGATAGTGATACATGCATACCAATGTTCATAGAAGCACTATTCATGATAGCCAAGTTATGAAACTGGCATAGATATCCCTCCATAGGTGACTGGATAAAGAAAATATGGTATGCATACACAATGGTGTTTTACTCAGTCATAAAGAAGAATGAAATTGTGGCATTTGCCAGCAAATGGAGCTGGAGAACATTATGCTAAATGAAATAAGCCAGACTCAGAAAGTCAAGGGTAGAATGTTTTCTCACCAGAATCAGAAGGTCAATTTAAAATAAATGCATAGAAGGAAGACCAACAGGGTAGAGGAAGGGGATCAGCAAGAGGGAGGAGGATAAGGAAGCAGGTAGTGCTGGGGATTAAAATGGAGTCAATTATGTTACATGCCTTTATGAATATGTCAAAATGAACCCCACAATTGTGTAAAACTATAATGAACTAATAAACACATAAATATAAAAGCTAAAGACAAATGCATAATGTATACATCAGAAAATGTATACTTAACTTTTAAACATAATAAATACCTCTTTCTACTTGTTTAAAAAATTTAGGAAGGTATATATTCAGTTATAAGTCATAATTCAATATGCTGGTTTGATCTATAATCCTTTTCATGGTTCAGTTGCAAATATTTTAAGGGGCATGTTATGGTTTTGATGTGACGTGTCCCCCAAAAGCTCACCTGTGAGACAATGCAGGAAGGTTCAGAGGAGAAATGATTGGGTTGTAAGAGTCTTAACCCAACTAATTCCCAGATGGGATTAGCTGAGTGGGTAACTGAAGTGGTAGGGTGTGGCTGGAGAAGGTGGGAATTGGGGCATGGCTATGGGGTATATATTTTGTATCCCGAGACTGAAGTCTCTCTCTCTCTCTCTCTCTCTGATCTTTTTCACTCTCAAGACATGAGATTATACTGCAACTAAAAAATAAGAGATTAAAACCACAGCCCAACTCATACATATTATAGCATTTTTCTTAGTAATTTACTTCTTAGAAATAATTTCAATAGCTACCTTAATAATAGATACACTGTTTAAATTGCAATCCAATAGTTACAACTATTTTAAAATGTCCATTAATGTGAGACTTCAATCACTGTCCACTTGATTATAACGAAGATGCTTGTTAACTCAAACACCAACAATATCTTTTTACCCCCATTTTGTGGAATTTTTCCATCTTTATTGTCAGAGTAGTAATTTCATTATGAAATTTGAATCAAACGAGGCATACATCTCATTCTTTAAATAATCAGACTTCTTAGACTCAAATTGGGAGTCAGTGGGAAATGGATTTCATGAATTCCTTTTGAATGCTACCACATCATACTTAGCAGATAAACGAAATCCTTGACATAAGATATTTAAGACCATCCTATACTTTATATATCAAGTGGAAAAGTAATATTTTTATGCAGAGAGAGGGAGCACATTTGGCATGAGTACAACCATATTATGATCTAGGTTCTCCAAGACTGGGCCACAGGGAGCAGCCAGGCCAAGGAGCAATCCACCTTTCAGTGAAAAGTCTTATCACAAGGGGGAGCCCATTCCAGAAGACCATACCCAGTCAATCCGTGGGATTCATTCAGACACCCCAGCTCTAGAGAGTATTTTGAAGAAGTCTGATGTAGGTGTCACAGCCCCCAAATGTTCTAGGAAAGAATGAAGGAGCAATTCCAATGCCAAGTGCATTTGTCATTCAGAAATGTAGGTTAATTTGATCCACAAATGAATGTTCCATTGTTTCTTACTAATTGTTTAATTCTTTATCCTCTTGATATTTAGTCTACATGCTTTTATGTAAAAGTTCCAGTTTATTTACTTATTTGAGTCATTCTGTTGTTCCTTGATGACTTTAAATGTATTTTGAATGATTTTTTAAATAAGCATTTAATTTTGAAACAATCTTGAATTTATGGAGAAAACAGAACTATATTAATATACACCATCACTCCTGAATACTTTAACATGCATTTCCTACAACAAAGATATTATCCCACTTAACCATAATTTGACTTGGATATTCTCCAACTTTTAATCCTCAAGTTTCACCAGTTTCCAATAACATCCTGTACAGAACAAGCATCCGGTCCAGAATCATGGGTAGCATTTAGTTGTTACACTTTCTTAGCCTCCTTCAATCCAGAAAGTCTCCTACCCGCCCCCCCACCACCACCACTCAGCCCCTGACAATTTGCTGAAGGTCCCACCCTTGCCACTCTGTGGTGCCAGGTGTCTGAAGCTGGCACTACCCCCCCTCAGCCACTCCTCCACCCAGCATGGAGGCCCACCTGCTCAGCCTCATTGAATGGCTTGGTGACAGAGTCCTTCAAAAAGAGGAGGGGAGAGGAAGAGGAAAGACAAATAACTTGGGTTTCTTCATGATCAAATTAATTTGGGGGGAGTGATTATTAATTCCATGGGCTACTTATGCTCCATAAAGTTTGTCTGGAGTTTGGAGGAAAAGAATGAAGACAGTATAAGCTCCCTCTTTTATGGTGCACCATTTGACGCTAAATTGAAGAGTCTGTTACTCATCTGCAGGTTCTTTTCCTTAATGGTATTGCTGAAAGATCCAAATTGAAGCATCTGCTGAAATAGTCTCCTACTGTATGAGGTACTCTTCACTATGAGGTACCTCACTGTATGAGGTACACATATCACTATGGTTTGGATGTGAGGTGTCCTCAAAAGCTCACGTGTGAGATCATGCAAAATGGTTTAGAGGAGAAATGATTGGGCTGTGACAGCCTTAACCTAATCAGTACAGTAATCACCTGGAGGGATTGAATGGGTCCCACGGTGTGGTGTGGCCGGAGGAGGCGGGCATTGGGGCATGACTTTGGGGTATATATTTTGTATCTGGTGAGTGGCATCTCTCTGGGCTTTCCGACCATCTGTGAGCTGCTTCCCTCTGCCACACTCTTCTGCCATGAAGCTCTGCCTCACCTCGAGCCCCGCGGAATGGAGCCAGCTGTCTATGAATCGAGACTTCTGAAACCATGAGCCCCCAAACAAATTTTTCCTCCTCTAATTGTTCTTGCCAGGTCTTTTAGTCACAGCAGAGAAAAAACTGACTAAAACAGTATCACATCATGAATGACTCTCCTTGCTAAACCAAGCTGTACTAGGGTTGCCTTCTCCCAGTCAGGCTGGTAAACTTGAGAAAAACACAACTATTTAGGAAAAAAATAAACAATTAAGAGTAAAAGTGTTTCCAGTTAAGCAATGAGTAAATCAGTCCAGTGAGAAGGAACATTGAAGGCTGTAACTCAGCGTTTTACCAGCTACAGGCATTTCCATAAAATTTGCCAACAACTGGATTATGCACGCCGGGATCAGCGCCCAGAACTGCTCTGTTCTCTCCATTCCACCTATTGTTTTGGGTGCTGGGTGGGAGCAGTAAGTGACCTTTCATCCACTCTTAGGCAGAAGAGAAAATGACAGAACAGGAAAACAACTGTAGTATGAATGACGAGAATAATCTGACTCATTATGAGGCGCCAATTTTGATTAACCTAAGATGCAATGGAAGTCAGATCCTCCTGCACAGCCCACTCCACAGTGTCAGTGTTCAGAGGAAAGTAAGGACAGAACCAGGAACCAGGGCGACAGTAACGTGCAGAGCTATGTCCATCTTTGCTCACGTCCTTGGTAGCAAGTGAGAGATCCAGCAACAGACATAAAAAGCATGCAAAACTCTGGGGGTCTGTCCTCAGAATGGTATAACCATGACTGAGTCCGGGGGGAAATGGGTGAGTCATTCAGAGCTTTGACAGTATCAGGAACTATCCTAAAGTGCAAAGAAAGAATGCGATCCATTCTAGATATTTCACCTCCAGAAACATGGAGAGTATACAGGATAATTCAAAATAGGGAGAGAGAAAGAGAAAAGAAAAAAAGAAGCACATGAGCATTGGAGTTAACATAAAAATTCTTTTTTACGAATTTTTTCATTTTTATAACATTTACTTGCCAGGTGAACTAACATTGCAGTAAAATACACAGAACCCCTAAAATGTCAGATCTTGGCTGGCTCTTCTCAGGACCCCACTTCATGCCAACAGCCATCTCGTGGCCCCAGCCTCTGGCTGCGCTGGTGGTGGCTGATCCTGCTTCTGGAGAACCAGCTGTGAATAACCTGAGCAAGTCCCTGTGCTGCAGGAGGAGCCTCCCACGGTCGTCACTGCTTTCTTACTGGTATGCAAGATGGCTTCATTTTTGTTACCTTTATAGTTTTATGGGGAAAAATTATTTGATCTAAACAGTAATTTAAAATTAATAAAAATGTATTGGATATGGAGCTACTAAAAGCTTCTTCGACAAAAGACCAGGCGGGAAAAAAGCCCATGAAACAAGTATTGGAATTTTCAGTGTCAGCCAGTGACTGGCCAGACCAGGCTGAGTGAGGAGCTCATTTTGAACATGTACGCGTGTCTTCTCCAAGGTCTTCTCAGGTGCCCCCTCCTGTTCCAAGAAGGATGCTCACTGTGGAAGAAACAGCCTGACTCCTGTCGACTCTTAATCCTTCCATGGATTCCAAGCAAATTACCATCAACCCACTAATCCTGCTGGTAGACTGGATCCCACGGAGGAGCAGAACCAGGAAAGCTGGGGCTGGGTCCCCTCTGGACTTCACTGCCGGCTTCTCTCAAGCGAGAGAGCGGTAAGAGTGGCCTCTAGTGACCGATTTTATTGTTGCAGTCCCCCGCGGTGGGCTGGATTGCTTCACAGCCCTGTCTCCAGGTACTTAGCTTCTCATTTCTGGACTTGTTTAAGCAAAGCAGCAGTTTCCATTACAGGACCTAAGGAAATTGATTTCATCTAAACCTCCAAGTTCAGTTGACAGAGCCGTATCACGAAATCAAATTAAAGTTAAATCTGAAACGTGGTGCAACCTGGGACCAAAGCATCAGGAGCTCCTTTGGGGTGAGGCAGGATGGCATGACCATGCACGGTACCCACGCTGATACCTGTGTCAGTGTGTGCCAATGACCCTGGCTTGAGGCTTACCTGAGACAAACTTCATAAGGATGGCTTAGGTAAACTGCTGAAACCTCGCTCTGGTTATCCTGCAGCCATCTGAATTTCTGTATATAGCCGCTAGCATTGATCTGCTCATTTCAAAAGAGATTTTGGTAGGAGAAGCCATAGACTGAGACTGGGGAGATTGCAGTGAAAGAAAAATTAAAGTGATTTTACTACAAGGAGGGAGATATTTTAGAAATTCTAATCTCAGAGATGGCTTAAATTAATGGAGACAGGAAGGTACCCTTTAGGAAGAGATTTAATCCAAGCAACTAATTTTAACATTTTAATGTGTGATTAAAATATGGATACATGGGGTTTTGCTGAACTATATGGAATAGTAGCATTATATTCAAATACAGCCCATCCTAGAATAAAGGCTTCCTAAATTTTTACCAGTCAGAACCCCAGGCCACCCAATGACAAATTTTAAAATGTAAAATATTTGCATCCAGAGAGGTGTAATTTTCAAGATCATTTAAACGACTAAGTTTTGTCTGTAAGCAACAACTTTCTACTATGAGAAATGAAGCTCCTTATCAAGGGAGCGCCCTGTGCTAGTCCCTTAGTAGTGGTGGCAGGTAATTAAATTTGTGTCCTAAAATTTAGCCTACAGGTGTTCCATCCCTGAAGTGCATGAGTTAATTAACATCTTAACTCTGAAGATGCCAACGCCTGCAAAACTGTACACTGTTAACATCTAAATCGATGCAATATGATGTAATGTCTGCCAAATTATTTCCCTGTTAGACTTAATTCCTGAGGTGCTGCAATCCTAAAAATGAATAAATGACAGAATTTGTAGGTTAATCTCACTGCCATGTTCCTTTCAGTTTTATAAAAACCGTTCTCAGTGAGCATTCAAATATATGGATAGAAAGTCAAATATGCATCATATATTTTAGAGTTCCCCCAGAAGAAAGTCTATTGTAAATAAAATTCTGTTTTTCAGGTTGCAATTGAATAGATTTCTTTAAAGGTTCTCTATTTTCAGGAGCATGCCCTGCTAGTCCAAGTCCAAATATCACCAATAATGAGAATACAAAGTTTCCCAGATAGTCAAGTAGCAAAGCATTCGCTGAACTTACGTGGATTCCCCGCTGCCGCCGGGCTCCAAGTCTGCGGAGGCAGCAGCAGCAGCACCTGGAGGAAGGCGCGGGCGGCGGAGGCCATGCTCGCTGCGCTCGGCGCCCGCGGCTGCGAGGACGGCGGCGGCTCGGGTCGCCTGCGCTCCCGCCCTGCGCGCCGCCCGGGCCCCGCGCTCCGCAGCTCGGCTCCCCACTCGCCCGGCTCAGCCGCCTGGCACAGGAGGAGCCGCCCGTCCCGCCGCAGCGCTCTCACGACGGCGACCTCCCGGCGCCTCCACCGCTCCGCGCCGGGCTGCGCCTCCAGCACCTGGCCGCGGTGGCAGGCGCGCCCGGGAGGAGTCGGGAGCCCGGCCCACGCCCCCGCGCCGCCCTCCGCGGCGACACACCTGAGGCTCCTCCCCGCCGCGGGCGCAGAGCCCCCGCCTGGCGCTAGTGCCTGGCCGTCACCCTGTGGCTGCAGGACGCGGCTGTTCGCGGAACTGGAGAGCGGGGACTGCAGGGGAACCGTCTCCTGTTTTGCTCAAAAGATGGAGCGGAGAACCCCGCAGCGGGGACTCCTGCGGACGCGCACTTGGCTTTGCTGGGACTCTGACTAGCATGGAGGCTCAGAAGCCAGCCAGGTGCAGGCCGGCCGGTTCCGCTGGGGCAGCAATGCAGGGTGGACGCTGTAGTCATTTAACATTTTGCTATTTTGATTTTTGGCTTTCGTTGGGGGTACGTTTCATTTTATTATTTTCATATTGCATTAAAACATTATTTATCTTGATTGCTGTTACTTAAAATTTGCATTAGAGAAGAATGCGTTACTTCTCTCACCCTCGTTCTGGCCTTTCTAGAAGTCCAACTTGTACATGTAGTTCCAGCCTTCCCTGCAAAGGAGCAGCCCCGTCACAGGTAGTGAGAAGGCGGTCCCTGCAGGAGCGGTGCATTCTGAATGTCACGTGTGCCGCCCCGGGAGAGGCGGGGCAGGATCCTCCCCTTCCTGTACTTCCTAACTCAGAGTATAGGCAGAAGGTGGACAAACTCCCTGGAATTACCACCAGGAGAATCCAGAAATGACTTACTAAATGTTTAGGGGGGGTCTCAAAGGAATAAAAGCTGCGTGTGCTTTTGTCTTCTTTTCAGAAAAACACCCTTGAAATCACTCCTGAAAGCCTTTTTCTTCATTAAAATGAATTCAAATGTAATAATCATACTGAAGAATCTTAAGAAGTCATTGTCAAATTATTAATTAGATTCGCTTGAATTACTTTTTGCACAAGAACTATGTAAATTCCACTTTTCATTACACAAAAAGTTTTATAAGTGTAAATTCTTTTACTGGTGCATTAATGCATTATACATAGGAGTGGGGTTCATTTCAACACGGTCATACATGTGGGGAATATAATTTGCTTCCTTAAACCCTCAGAACTTCCAATTTCATTTCTCCTTCCCCTGCTTCCTTTTCTCTACTCTACTGATCTTCCATTTATTTTTTTAAATTCATACTTCATAGACATACGTAAAGATGGAATTCACCATGGTATATTCATATATGCACATAATATGATTCATCAACTTCACTCAGCAGTTCCTCCCTGTTCCTGTCTCTCCCCTCCCCCATCTTTCCCTTTCCTCTACTCCACTCCTCTCCCTTCTATTATAAATGTGAAATCTTGATTGACAGTTTAATTGCCTTGAGTGAGATAAGAACAGAAATGGAAGTCATCTTGAAAATTGGACCCAGAATGAAACAACAGAATATTAATCTGCAATTTTTGCTCTTCTTATTCACAAACATACACAACCCTGTGCACATGAGGTTGTGCGTATTTTATTTCAATGCAGCTTTTCCACTCTCATTCTGCAATTTCATCTTCTTAGTAATAAACCGCATGCATTCCAATTGAAGCTGGAATTCATCATATCCTTCCATTTTCAGTTTTAAAAATTAGAATGAGGACACCAAAAATGTAAATGTTCTTGCCAATCTAATAGCACTTTAAGTCCTAAGTGGGGGCTGGGGATACTACTCAGCAATAGCGTGAACATGCACATAGGCCCACAGTCCCACCCCAGCGCAGGAGGGGAAAAAAGTCCTACTGTCTACTCTTACAAGTATGCCACATCTCTAAGAATACTTTGTTCTAGTATTTTTCCTAAGCAACCTAATGTGATATTAATTCCGTTTTTAAAATACACTACTGCGTTTGTCAAGATTGAAAGCAGAATTCACTCAGATGTTTTAAGTCAGTTTTACATTACTATTACAAAAATACCAGAGATAATTAACTTCTGAAGAGGGAAAGGTTTTTGACTCAAAGTGCAGGAGTTTCTTGTCCAAGATCAGGTAGTTCGTGTCACTGGCAAGGGCAGCACGTCATGGTTGGTTGGGGAGGCAGAGCATATAAGAGCCAGGAAGCAGAGAGTCTGAGCAACCAGGGTGCCACAGTCCCCTTCAAGGGCACACCCCCAGTGACCTAAGGACCTCCCCTAAGGCCCACCTCCTAAAGGCCCCATGACTTCCCCATAGCACCACTCTGGTGTCCTTTAACACATGGACCTCTGGGGGACACTCGTCCAAGCCCTTGCGCTCCCCCCAAGTGAGTGGCACTCAGAAGAGAGAGCAGAAAGCCATTGCCAGCCCTGACTGCCACTGCAGGCCAAATCCAAGAGGCTCCTGAGCCCCGCTTTGCAGCCCCTCCTCTCTCCGCTGGGGTCGCTCCTTGACCAAACCAAGTGGGAGTCACCTGCAGGGGAGCCAGGAGCCAGGTGGTCTGCGGCGGGAGGGCGGAGAGGTTCTGAGGGCCCAGCAGGGAAGGGCCCAGCAGGGAAGGACTGCACGCCCGGGCACAGGCGGCAGGGCATCTGAGGAGCCTTCTGCTGTTACTGTTGTTCTGGGACCAATCCTGAGAATTGTTTTGTTTTTAACTTGGGGGCTGAAGACATTCTACCTGCAGCTGAGCCAGAGCTTTGATATCAAACATCCCCCTCTCCCCCTGCCAGTGATCACTGGGAAGATCATGAGGAATATGGAGCCGGGGGTGGAGATTTCCACTAACTGCAGCGTCAGAAAGTCACCTGGGCCCGCTTACCTCTCCTTATCTTCCCAGAATAGAAAGACTGATGTTCTCACAGAGCAGAGAGACGAGGCCTCGCTTCTCCTGGCTTTCTGACATCCGTCAATATTTTCAGAAAACCATATTCACCCTTCCTGACCAATTGGGAAAGTAACTTGAGCTCAAGTACAAAAACAAATAGTCTTTATTAAAACATCATATAGTTTTTTTTTTTTTTTCTGTGAAATCAACAAACTGTTCTAAAAATTTAATCCTGCCAAACTGCAATGGGTTAAAAAATAAATAAATAAATAAAATAAAATAAATTGTAAATAAGTTGAAATTCTCTTCCCAGTCTCTTATTCCGGCCTGATTGGAAAGAAGTAGGAGGAAGAGGAGAGAATAATAATCAATGAGTATATGATAAAAATTTTGCTTAGCTGTTTTATTGAGCCTTGTTCTATATAAACTCCCTGATTTCATATTTTTACAAATGATAAGTCACATTAATACTGCTATGTAAAAGACACCATAGGGGCCCAGGTATCAAAGATAACTCTCATCCAAAATCTGGATGAATCTTCTACATAGAAAGAACAAGTGGGTTTGCCAATAAATGAATGGAGATGGAGACTATCATGCTAAGTGAAATAAGCCAAACTCAGAAAATCAGACACCCCGTGTTTATTATTATATGCTGAAGCTAGAGTCAAATAAAGGAAAGGGAGAGGGAAGGACAGGGTACTGTAAAGATAAAGGGAAGCTCAGTGGTGTACCAGAAGGAGCTCAGAGCAGAGAGGAGAGTTGGGAAAAAGGAGGCAGTGTGGAATGAAGTCTTAAAAAATCACATTTGTGCATATCTAAATACACCACCAGGAATGTCACCTTTATGCATAAGGAAAAAGAACCAATGGAATATTAATAAATAGCAAAAGGAAGTCTAGTCGAATAGGGGAAGGAGAATGGGGGAGGGGAGGGAAAAGGGGAGGATGGTGAACTGAAATTGAATTTTACACATGCATGAGCTTGTTGTGGTGAACCCAACTGCTATGTATACCAATAAAGCTCTAGAAGAAGAAGAGGAAGGAGGAAG
This sequence comes from Sciurus vulgaris, assembly GCF_902686455.1. NCBI lineage: Eukaryota > Metazoa > Chordata > Mammalia > Rodentia > Sciuridae > Sciurus > Sciurus vulgaris. The sequence continues at coordinate 24,545,659 of NC_136474.1, forward strand.
AGAAGGAGGAGGAGGAAGAGGAGGAGGAGGAGGAAAAGGGGGAGGAGGGGGGGAGGAGGAGGAGGAGGAGGAGGAGGAGGAGGGGACCTCGGCAGCAATGTTAGAATGTGATTTTGGGAACTCGAAAAGCAACCCTGGATGTCAGTAAATCAACACTCCACCACTGAGCTGGGCTAATATTAACATGAAATCTCCTGTGGATGTCAGGTCTTTTCCATAACATGGGAGACAAACTTTAACGCAGGAGAGATCCGCTGGCTTGGGCTTGGGGATCAGGACATGAGAGGAGGGGTGAGTGTGGGGACCAGGGAGGGTGAAGAAAACCAGTCAGATGTCAGAGATGAACTTATGCTTGTTCCAGGTTTGTCCGAAGTAAAAATGGTTAGGCTGCAGAAAGCCATTCCCAGGAGACAGGAAGGCAGCTGTACCTGTGGACCAAAGGGAAAAGGTAGATAAACAAAACAGCTGCAGTAATGGCACCCTGCGTCTGTTTAACTCTGCTAACCGCGGCTCTAAGGAAACACTGCTCCTCTTTAAAGGCTGGGAATTAATGGACATGGATTTGGAGGAGCTTTTAGAGACGCCTACGTTTGTGTCCCACGGCTCTGAGCAGCCTCAGTGCAGTCTGATGAGGCTGAATTCCTGAGTCTGAGGAGGTTGAAGCTGTTTTGCCTGGAGGAGAGGCAGGGAATTCACCCCAGTCCCCAGCCAGCTCTCTGAGTCTCCGGAATAGTGCGCGTCGTTGCCTGCCAGCCAAGCAGCCTGGGAGCCTTAGGGAGCCACTTGGCCCACAGGTTTGCAGGGAGGGGAGGAGGACCATGGGGTTGCCTCCTACTGGGAAGCCCGGCTGTTGCTTCCTCCACTGTAAAGGAACAATCTAGAAGCTGGAATGAAGGATCAGGCAGAAGACAAGAAGACAGGCTTGTATACGTGGAGTCTGCACACTGTCTGCTGACCCACATCTAGGCAGAGACACGAGTGGACGTGAGGAGCACACTTAGGCTGACGCCCTTCTGTCCAGGTCCAGGCTCTGGCAAAGGTAAGGTCGGGATTCCATAAGGACTCAAGGCGCAGAGAAACCCAGTCATTGCCCCAAAACATGCAGTTCTTCACAGTCCAATAATGAAATATGAGCACAAAATTCTCATAAAATATCAAAGAAGGGAAAACTTTTGTTCTCTTTATGATACAAATGTTTTCGGTCAACTCAGGTTGCTCAAGGGGCTGCACCCAGAATTGTGGGATCTGCATCCAACATACCTTCCCTGGTGACAGAGGGGAAATGAAGGTTACCTGGTGGAAATTCCCTAAGAATTTTAAACAAGAGCATTTGAAAAATGACTTATCATATGCATCTTCTGTTCCAAAGGTTAAAAGAAAGTACCCCTGAGTATAACAGGAAAAAGGGGAGAGACAAAAGGGAAAAAATGAATAAACAAAACAACACTGAAGTGACAAAATACTTGGTCACACCTAATATTTAGGGAACTCTGTGACTCGGGAATAAGATGGTCTGAAGATAAAGAATCGGAACTTCAGAAACCCGCTCCTCCGACAGCAAGACATGAGATCTCTCTGGACTTCCAATTTCGTGTGTTTCTCTCTCTCTTCTGGGTAGTTTGTGAAGCTCATTTGAGAAGAACTTATGCAAAGTGACCAGGGGCCACCTGAAATATATAGTAAGTGTTCAATAAATTATTCATATTGTCATTAATTATAATAAACCCAAGTCCTTTAAAAACTTTTTCAAAGACTAACAATCATTAATATAAAATGCTTTCTTATCACCAGGTAACTTTCTATCTCAAATCAAATGCACTCTTCTTTGGCTCTAAAGGACATTACAAAATATTATTTTTCCTAGGAAGAGCTATGCTTAAACGTTAGAGTTTGGCCTCCTGGAGCTGTGTTTCTTCAGCACTGTAGAATGAGGTTATGCCAACACAATTTCCGCATGAATAATGGATAAAGTGCACTCTTTGTGGCTTCAAAGGGTTTTGTGCCAACACATTTATTCTCTTGAATGTCCAATGTACATTTATAAAATTTTGATATTCCACAATAAACACCTAAGCATAATTATTATTAAAGATAGATTCACAACCATGTTAGGACTACTACTTATTTTGTCTCATATGATTTGCTTGAATTAACTTCTCGTTTCTGTCAACAGATTTAACAGATTGCAATTCCTCAAGTGTCATTTAACACTCATGGTGCCTAGTGATACAGGAGGGTTTCTTTCACTAGGAAAGGAAGAGCTACAGAATGTTCTCCCAAGGCTGGGCAGATAGGTTTTAAAACTCCACATGCTTATGCAAATTTCTCCCTTAAACAAAAATTAATCTCATAAGGATTCATTTTAGGAAGCCCTGAAGTTTTCTTGTATTCTGTAGTTCAATCAACCATCAAAATCTTGATCTTATGACTAAATACACTAGTTCCTTTTTTTCAGATATAAAGCAGTTAATTTACATATATTTCATCCCTCTTTAAAAATTACCCTTTTAGGCTGGGCATGGTACTGCACACCTGTAATCCCAGGGACTTGGGAGGCTGAGGAAGGAGGATCGTAAATTCAAAGTCAGCCTAAGCAACCTAGTGACGCTTTAGGCAATTTAGCAAGACCCTGTCTCAAAGGAAAAACTAAAAAAGGCTGGGGATGTGGCTCAGTGGTTAAGTACAACTGGGTTCGATTCCCAGTACCAAAAAAAAAAAAAAATGACTACTCTCTTAGCCTCCCTTTCAACATGTAAAGTTTATGGCAAAGACAAAATTTTACTCACCTATGGGACACAGTTTACCGGGCAACTCTGGAAAAGTTATGACTTGGCCTCTTGAGTAGCAGTGATAACAGGACATGTTTGCAGGGATTCCTGTGGGTGTGGTATGAATGAATGAGTGTCGGCCACTGTGGGAAAAACTGCTTACTACTCTAACAGCAGCAATGTGTGAACAGAAATGGAAAACTTCAAAAGAACATGGGAAAGAAGATTCTTTAAATCTGGTCATCCTTATTTAATTCAATAGGCATAACCATAAATGGGAAAATATTTTTGTTCTCAGAATTTGTACTCACCTTACATCAAAACCTTGGAATTCTTAGGAAGCAGTCAAGGAAGAAAGAAAAGAGCTGGTGATCTTCTCCCGTACCAAGGAACATCAGATATTCACAGGTAGTTTATGATACCTTTGTTAGAAAAGGAGGATTAAGCAAAGAAAAGGCCTCTTAGAGTAAAATCCACTGGAGATGGAACAAGAATTTCATAATGAAGAGCCAGAGTGAAACAAATGCTTATTGCGCTTTATGTAGAGGTTACAGGTAAAGATTATTAAAGTATGGCGACTGCATGTCAGTTTGTGAAATTTAGAATGAAATACTGTTGGTACCAGGTTACAGTTCTGGCACTGATGGAGGAATTTACTTGCTCACTTGAAACAATAGTAACAGTGGCAAAATAGATGAAGCCACAGTTTTCCAGACAACGACCCCAGGAAACACAGGCATGTGACCCCTAAAGCTAGGACTCAGTGGGGTGCTTCCTCGGGCTGCCAGAGCCTGTGGCCTATAGTGGAGTTCCAGGGTGCAGGATGGGAGGAGGGACCCTCCCAGAGCCCTGTGGAGTTAAGACAGAGGCAGTGAAGGGTTGATTAAGGCCAAAGAAAGGACCACTCAAAAGGACTCAGAAGAATGGTACTCGGACATCTCCAGTAATTAGAGAAATGCAAATTAAAACAACTCTAAGATTTCATCTTACTCCAATTAGAATGGCTTTTATCAAAAACACAAACAATCATAGATGTTGGCGTGGATGTGAGGGAAAAGTCACACTTGCACATTGCTGGTAGAGTTGTAAATTGGTGCAGCCACTCTGGAAAGCAGTATGGAGAATCCTCAGAAAACTTGAATGGACCCACCTTTTGACCCAGTTATCCCACTCCTCAGTTTATACCCAAAGGACCTAAAATCAGCAAACTACAGTAACACAGCCACATCAATGTTTATAGCAGCTCAGTTCACAATAAGCTAGATTGTGGAACCAACCTAGATGCCCTTCAACAGATGAATGGATAAAGAAACTGTTGTATATATACACAATGGAATACTATTCAGCCATAAAGAAGAATAATATTATGGTATTTGCAAATAAATGGCTGGAATTGGAGAATATCATGCTAAGTGAAATAAGCCAGTCCCAAAAAACCAAAAGCTGAATGTTTTCCCTGATAAGTGTAGAATGATATATAATGGGGGTGAGGAGTGGGGAATGAGAGAATAATGGGGGAACTTTAGAATATGTAGAAGGAAATGAGAGGGAGGAGGGTATGAAAAATGGTGGAATGAGACAGACATCATTATCCTATGTACATGTATGATTACACTAATGGTATGAATCTACATCATGCACAACCATAGAAATGAAATGATGTACCCCATTTGTGTACAATGAATCAAAATGCAGTCTGTAAAAAATTAAAAGCTAAATTAAAAAATAATAATAAAAATTTAAAAAGAAGGTACGCAACGTGCACATGGGGCCAGGAACAATGTCCCTTCCCCCCAGCTAGACTGAGAAACCTCAGTAATTCCTCTATACGGGGGCCTTAGTATATGCTCTCTGCAGGAACATCAGAATCGCCTGCTCAAAACCAGTGATAAAGAGAAGGGGCAGGGGAGGCACGTCACATAGGTCGGAACAAAAGGAAGGACGGCAGTTTCCCTGTTTCCCATCAAAGACGAACGAGAATGCAGAGGAATGTCTTAAAGACCAAAAGTAAGAATGTTTCAATTTAGAATCTTAAAACAAAGTTAAAATGATATTCAAAAATGAAATAAAGGGTTTCAGTTAAAAAAATAGAGATGAAATCATTCATCTCCAACATACTCACTCTATAATAAATGTTAAAGTTTCTGGTGGAAGAAAACTGCTCCTAGACACACTCTTCCAGTGGCTAGTGGTGGCCTGGCTTCTAACCTGCATCAGGGAGTGACAGGGGCAGACATATACTAACCAGCTAGAAGCCTGGGAAGCAGGGCAACTCTCAAGGCTTCACTGCCCCAGCAATTACGCCAGGTCTGTTGGTCCCCCTAGGGGTCTGTCCACATAGTGAACACAACATCTGGGACCAGGGCTTCATTCTCGTGAAGCAGTGCAGGGAAGGGGCTAAAACATGCACAGTTCCCTGTTTCTCCCTGAGTCCTCCCATGGTTCCGACCATGCATCAGCACCCCAACTTTTGCAGCTACTTCCTAGTAGACTCTGTTCTCAACCTGTTAGCTCTGGGAGCAGAAGTGAATAGGCGTCTGCAAGTTTCCCCAGATCCTATTAAAATTGGTGGTTTTAAGCCAGTGCACACACACTTCCCAGAATTACGCCCCTGGGAGCAGGGCGGGAGGGGAGCTGGAACGTAGAGCTCTCGTTTTGTCTCCGGAAGGGGCTTCCCGTGCACAACTGCAGTGGCTGCTTGGTGGCCTGGCATCTTACAAACTTGCACTGCAGATAGACATCCACCCCCTAGCAACCTGAGTGACAGCTCAGCACTTCCCAAGCCTTTCCTCAGACTCCACCCAGGGATAAATCCAAGTCTACCAGTTTTTCCCTGAAAAAGTTTGTGCACCAAGTGCATAAATGCAACTTCTGCAACTTTTACCCAAAGAACTTTCTTTTAAAGTATCTATTCTTTGGAGCAGATGGGGCTCTGCATCCCTGAGTGGTCCCAGACTATGGAACACAAAACAGGGAACATACCCAGGGGCACCCTTCCAGCCGCTTCCTCCCCAGCGACACAGGGTGCAACGTGAACATGAGTACAGGCATTTGACACAGATCTTCTCCCCGGCTTAGTGTCAAAGAGTGGAAGAGAAACACCTATGCTAAGCTTCCCGGTAAAGATAGAAGGAACTGCAACACACATCCAACATGCTGACCTTCTCAGTTCTTCCTGGAGAGATTAGCTTCTGCCTAACTATTCTCAGGGAACCAACAGGATACGGCACGTCTGAATCTCCTGGGGTCACCAAAATCAAAGACAAGTGTTCAGACAGATACAAAGATTTGAGAAGCAACTTAATATTTCTAGATGGACAGATTGAAGAAATTCCTCTCCTACACAAGCCCAGACTGCAAAGACTGAGAAAGGCAGTCAGTTCCTCTAATCCCCAAAAACTGACACAGAGGGTCAATGAAAACAGAGAAACAGGGGAATATAATATATTCCAATTTTTTATAAAAAAGATGTTTATAGAAACTGACTAGAGAAGTGAAGATATGTGATTTATCTGACAAGGAATTCAAAATATTGTCCATAAAGATGCTTACCAAGGTTAGGAAAGCAACACACACAGCCACACATACACACACACACACAGAAAATTTCAACAGTAATATAAAAAGATATTAAAAAGTACCAAACAGAAATCAGAGAGCTAAAGAATATGCTAATGACTAAACAAAAAAGTTCAACAGAGGGGTCACCAGCAGACAAGCTCAAGCAAAAGAAAGGATCAGTAAACTCTAAGGTCACAGGAAATCATCCAACCTGAGGAGGAAAAAAAGCAAAAAAAAAAAAAAAAAAAAAAAACAGTAAAAAGAGTAAAAACAGCTTCAGGGACGCCATCAGGGGAAACGGCATATCCATTATTGGCGCATTGGATGGAGAGGTGGGACAGAAAGGAACAAAACATTCACAAATACAAGGCAGAATGCTTTCCAGTCTAGCAAAGAAAATAGAAATTGAGATGCAGGAATCCCAAAAGATACCAAATAAAGTGAATCTAGAGAAAACCACTATGAAGCCAGGCATGGTGTCACACACCTATAATCCCAGTGACTTCGGAGGCTGAGTTAGGAGAACTCCAAGTGCACTGAGACACATCATGATCAAACTGTCCAAAACAAAGGCAAGGAGTTTTAAAGCAGCAAAAGAGAAACAAGTTGTTACATGCAAGGGAAACCCCATAAGATAACAGCAAGGATTTTTTAAGCAGAAACGTTGGAAACTAGTGCAGGGTAATCCATTCAAAAGTATTTTCCAAACAGAAATATTGTACTATGCCCAGAAATTTTTTTTCAAAAATAATGGAATGTTAAAGACTTTCTTAAAAAAAAAAAAAAAAATCTGAGAGATTTTATCACTACTAGGCCTGGCCTACAGAAACTGCTACAGAAAACTTCTCAAATTGAAATAAGATGTTATCTGCATGAAAATATGTGAAAATGTAAAACTTACCAGCAGAAATAAGTATATTGTCAAGTCCAAAGCACTATAATACTATATGGTTGGTGAGTAAATCAATTACATTTCTAGTATGAGGATTAAAAGGCAGCCAGGCACAGCAGCGCATGATTGTAATCCCAGCTGCTTGGGAGGCAGAGGCAGGAGGATTGCGAGTTCAAAGCCAGCCTCAATAAAAGCAAGGCGCTAAGCAACTCAGTGAGACTCTGTCTCTAAACAAAATACAAAACAAGACTGGGGTTGTGGCTCAGTGGCCGCGTGCCCCTGAGTACCCCTCCACCAAGAAAAAAAAAAAAGGATTAAAAGACAAAACTAACTAACTTAGTTCATTTTGTGTTGCTACAAAACATACCTGAGACTGGACAATTTACAAGGAATAGAAGTTTATTTAACTCTTGGTTCTGGAGGAAATCCAAGTGCATTGCCTCCAGCATCTGTGACAAGGGTCTTTGTGTTGCATCATAACGTGAAGGAAGTCATCACATGGAGAAACCGAGCAAGCATGCTAGCTTGGGTCTCTCTTCCTCTTCTTTGAAAGCCACTAATGCCAATATGTGGGCTCCATGCTCATGAACATGCCAAATTTTTTCCCAAAATTCCCACCTCCAAATATCATCAACATATGAATTTAAGAATTAAATTTCCAGCAATCTTTGATGAGGGCACATATTGAAACCATAGCTTCCATAATCTGTTAAGGGATACAGATAATAAAAAGAAGTAGGGCCGAGGTTGTGGCTCAGTGGTAGAGCACTTGCTTAGCATGTGTGAGGTACTCAGTTCAATTCTTGGCACCACATACAAATAAAATAAAGGTCCACTGACAACTAAAAAAGAAAAAGAAAAAATTTTTTAAAAGAAGTCAATTGTGACATCAAAAACATAAAACAGTGGAAGGGGGGAGTGAAAATATAGAGTTTGTATATGCAATCAAAGTTTAGTTTTCATCTTAAAATCGACACTTATAAGAATGCTTTATGAAAACCTCAGGGTAACCACCAAGCAAAATCCTCTAACACACATGCAAAGGAAAAAGTAAAACATACTGCTTCAGAAAGTCACCGACCACAAAAGAAGAAAGGAATAGAGAAAGAAGAGAGCAAAGGATCAACAAAATAACCAAAAACAATTAGATAAATGATACTAGTAAGTCCCTACCTATCAATTACTACTTTGAATACAAATGTTTTAAATTTCCCAATCCAAAGTCATAGAGTGACTGAATGGATTAAAAATATAAGCACCAACAATATGCTGCCTATAGGAGACTCACTTAACTTTAAGGACACCAGTAGACTGAAAGCAAAGGGATTAATAAAGATATTCTACACAAATGGAAACCAAAAGAGAGCAGGAGAAGCTATGCTTATTCTAGAAAAAGTGGACTTTATGTCAAAAACTGAAGGAAAAATAATAAAGACAAAGAAGTTTCCTAAATAATTCCATGAGGCCACCATTACCCTAATAACCAAAACCAATGGCACTATGAGAAATGAAAACTACAGAATAATGTCTTTCATTAAGATATGTGCAAAAATCCTGAACAAAATATTAGCAAATTAGACCCAATGATATATGAAAAGAATTTTATGATCAAGTCGGGTTTATCATAAGTATGCAACATTTGAAAATTAATCCATGTAATCCATCTCATCACAGTACAAAGAAAAAAAATCACATGGTCATCTCAATAGATGCAGAAAAACATTTGACAAAATCTAACAGCCATTAATGATTTTTTAAAAATCAGCAAATTGGGCAAAGAAAGGAATTTCTTCAAATAATAAAGAAAATTTACAGAATGCCTATTGGTAACATCATGCTTAACAGTGAGAAGTTTGATGCTTTCCTGCTAAGATGAAAAGCCAGGCAAGAAAGTCTGCTTGTTTGCCTTCCAGACATGAAAATAACAAAGAGTAATGCATATGTGGAAGAAATAAGACTCTGATCAAAGAGAGCATCCCCAAGGAATTGATCCAAAGAGCTTGGAGAACTAGCAAGTAAGGTCATTATAAGGTTGCAAGATATGAAATTAATAACAAAAGCAAATTGCTTTCTTATATCCCAGCGATGAACAGTTGGAATTTGGAACTAAAAGTATAATGCCAGTTACATTAGTATTGATAAGGATAAATATTTAGGTATAAATCTAATAAAATATGTGCAAGATCTTTATTAGGAAAACTTTAGAACTCCAAAGAAAGAAATCAAAGATCTAAGTAAATAGAAGGAGAGTCCATTTATACAGATAGAAAGATTCAATGTTGTTACAATGTCATTTCATGACAACTCGATCTATAGATTTAATGTAACTAATCAAAATTCTAGTAAATCATTCTGTGACTATCCACAAAGAGACTCTAAAATCTATATGGAAAGACAAGCGATCCAGAATAGCCAATCCAACACTGAAGAAGAACAAAGATATATAATCAACTTATCTTGGACTCAGGAGCAAAGGAAATTTTAATGGTGAAAGAATGATCTTTTAAACAAATGGTACTGGAAAAACTGGGCATCCACTTGTAAAAAAAAAAATTAGACACAGACTTACACATTTCACAAAATTATTTAACAGGGATCATAGATTAAGTGTAACATGCTTAAGTATAAAACTTCTGGAAGATAACACAGAAGACAATCTGTACAATTCTGAGTGCAGCAATAACTTCCTAGTTATAATGCCAAAAGCATAATCTGAAAAAGCACAAGCCGCAAATGAAAAAAATTAATAAAATTAATTTTGGTAAAATTAACACTTTTCTGCTCTGTCAAAGATATTCTGAAGCAAAGGAAAAGACAATACAAGCTGGGGGAAAATCTTGGCAAAGTGAATATGAGATTAGAGACTGATATCCAAAATACACAAAGAGCTCTTATGACTCGACAGTAAGAAAAAAAACAATTTAGAAATAGGAGAAAGATCTGAACAGACACATCACCAAAAATGGTAGACCTATGTTGGTAAGTATGAAAAAAAGATGAAGATCACATGCCATTACGGAAGTGAGACACCATTACACACCTGTTAGAAAGGTTGAAATCCAAAACATCTGCACCAAATACTTGTGAGGCAACAGGAATTCTTATTAACAGATCATGGGAATAACAAATGATTCCACCACTTTGGAAGATAATTTTGCAATTTCTGACAAAACTAAAAATACCCTTACCCTATGATTTAGCAAACACTCTCCCAGGTATTTTTACCCAAATGATTGAAATATTTTCTCCACTCTGCACTCAAATGTTTCTAACAGTCTTATTCATTATTGCCAAAACTTGGTAGCAACCAAAGTGTCTGATAGGTGGATGTGTGCACAAACCACAGCACAGCCACACCGTGGAATATCACTTAGTGATACAAGGAAGGGAACTATGGAGCCACAAAGAGACACAAGGAACCTTCAATGTATGCTGCTAAGCAAAAAGCCTCTGAGAAGAAGCTCTTACAGTGTGATTCCAAATACACTGCGTTCTGGACAAGGCTGAGTTATGGAGACAGTAAATAGTTGAGTGGTTGCCAGCGCAAGGAGAGAGGAATGGAGCCCAGGAGGTTTTTGGGACAGTGAACTACTATGTGTGACACTAACATTTTGGATAGATGCCATTTTATGTTTGTTGAAACCCACAGAATGTCAAACACAAAAAGTAAAACGTACAAACTGTAGACTTACTATACTCTGCATTAATACCAGCTCATCAACTGTAGCAAAAGTACTATGTTAGTGCAAGAAGTTGGAAATTGGGCAAGTTTAGTGGGTTGTGGGAGAACTCTGTACTTTCTCTCTCTTTCTCTCTCTCTCTCTCTCTCTTTCTCTTTCTCTCTCTCTCTTTCTCATTTTTTCCTGTAAGCTCAGAACTGTTACAAAGCTAAAGACCATTAATTTTTTTAATTGCATAAATATTTCAATAAAAAGTGAAAGATTAGCAAAGTGAATTTTAAAATACCCCAATTGGGAGCTATTTATACTTTTATTTGTTCTTTTCAGATATACATGACAGTAGAGTGCATTTTGACATAATATGCATACGTGGAATATAACTTATTAGGATCCCATTCTTGGGGTTGTACATGATGTGAAGTTTCACTGGTTGACTATTCATACATGAACATAAGAGTTATGTCTGATTCATTCCACTGTCTTTCCTATTCCCACTCCTCACCATCCCTTCACTCCCCTTGGTCTAATCCAGTGAATTTCTATCCCCCACTTATTGTGTGTTAGCATCCACATATCAGAGAGAACATTCGGCCTTTGGTTTTGAGGGATTGGCTTATTTCACTTAGCATGATAATCCATCCACTTAAGAGCAAATGCCATAATTTCACTCTTCTTTATGGTTGAGTAATATTCCATCGTATATATATCACATTTTCTTTATCCATTTGTATGTCAAAGGGCACCTAGGTTGGTTCCACAGCTTAGCTATTATGAATTGAGCTGCTATAAACATTGATGTGGCAGCAACACTGCAGTATGCTGATTTTAAGTTTTTCGTGTATATGACAAGGAATGGAATAACTGGATCAAATGGTGGTTCCAGTCCAAGTTTTCTGAGGAACCTCCATACTGCTTTCCAGAGTGGTTGCACCAAATTGCAGTCCCACCAACAATATATGGGTGTACCTTTTTCCCCACATCCTCACCAACATTTATTGTTTCTTGTATTCTTGATAATTGCCATTCTGATTGGAGTGAGATGAAATCTCAGTGTAGTTTTAATTTGCATTTTTCTAATTGCTAGAGATGTTGAACATTTTTTCATGTATTTGTTGACCATTCATATTTCTTCTTCTGTGGAGTGTCTGTTTAATTCCTTTGCCCAATTATTGACTGGGTTATTTGGTATTTTTAGGTGTTAAGTTTTTTGAGTTCTCTATATATCCTGGAGATTAACGTTCTATCTGAGATGCAGGTAGCAAAGATTTTCTCCTATTCTTAGACTTTCTTCATGTTCTTGATTGTTTCCTTTGCTGTGAAGAAGTTTTTTAGTTTGATAAAGTCCCATTTATTAATTCTTGATTTTACTTCTTGTGCTTAAGGAGTCTTGTTGAGGAAGTTGATTCCTAAGCCAACATGATGAAGATTTGGTCCTAGTTTTTCATCCAGTAAGCACAGGGTTTCTGGTCCTTGATCCACTTTGAGTTGAGTTTTGTTCAGGGTGAGAGATAGGGGTTAAATTTCATTCTGCTACATATGGATTTCCAGTTTTCCCAGCACCATTTGTTGAAGAGGCTGTCTTTTCTCTAATGTATGTTTCTGGTACCTTTGTCCTGTATGAGATAACTGTATTTATGTGGTTATGTCTCTGTGTCTTCTATTCTGTCCCCCTGTTCTTCATGTCTGTTTTGGTGCCAATACCGTGCTGTCTTTGTTACTACAGCTCTGTAGTATAATGTAAGGTCTGGTATCGTGAAAGCTATTTATAAGAAACTCACTTCCAGTTGAACAAAGTAGGATGACTAAGACATACTATGCAGTATTAACAAAAGAACGCGGCAGGGCTGAGTGCATTATTATCTGACAGAGTAGACTTCAGAGCAAAGAAAACTCCTGGAGACCAAGAAGGACGTTGCTCTACAAAGACACGATGGTCCTAAATGAATCTACACCACTGTGTTGAGCTCCATGCAGCCTCATGGAGAAAAAACGGACAGGGCTGAAAGGACCTCCGTAGATGTTCTTGTTGTCTTTCTGATGTTGATTCTAGTTTGATGCCATTATGATCAGAGACTACAATCTGAAAGATTTAGAGTCTTAAAATTCTTTCTGAGGTTCTCTGCAGCCCAGAGTAATATATTGCTTGTCTAGTTTACTGTTCCATAAGCACTTGGAAAATTAAGGGTTATACTCATATAGGGTGAGGAGATCTAGATAGAGATATAGAAGACAGAAAGAGGCACAGCCCTGTCGGAGGAGGGACTCATTCCTACCTTTTGTATCTCTGCTGACTTTCCGACTAGTAACTCTGTCAGTGAATGCACAGAGTTAATGAGGTCCCCAAGAACACGAGATACCAACAGACCGCGCTCTGTTCTTCTTTCCATCTATCCTCACATACATCAGGTTTGTTTGTCTAATTTATGATTTTTATCAGAATGCCAACTCGAATCTTCTCTTTTGCTCAACCTGACCTTTCTCTAAATATCTCAGGAGAATCTCAGCCCTTTCTTCCTTTGTACTGCTGAAAAAAACTTAAAAGCTTCAATCATGGCTTTTCAGTTTTCATAGTAGTTCAGATAATATGTGCATTTTAAGGAAAATGCATTTTCAATGCATTTTAAAGGTAATGAGACACAATGCAGAATTTAGAGACAATTCTGTAACTAGCGCCATTTTACAGACATTGAAAGTTAAGCCAGAATATTAATAAGAATAAGTGAAGCCCGTGTTTGCATTAAAAAGAAGCACCCTGCCTCAGAGAACTGGCCTCATCAATGTCTGATCATCCATGGGAGTGAAAGGACGGATGATGGGCAGGTGGGGCGTGACTGGAGGAGGTGGGTCACTGGGGTGTGGCCTGGGGGGCATCCAATTTGATAATACCATGTCACCATGGAGCCATTTAGTGCTAATAGTCAGGATGTGGGTGTTAGGGTTACAGGTCATTGCCTGTTTTCTTCCATTTCTTACAAGGGTTTTTGCCAAGGCTTATAGATGTGAACAAGTAGCATTCATCAAATAACCTTGGAACCAGTCTTCAGGCCAGGTGTGGTGGCGCACACCTGTAACCCCAGCAGCATGGGAGGCTGAAGCAGGAGGATCTCGAGTGTAAAGCCAGCCTCAGCAAAAGCAAGGTGCTAAGCAGCCCAGTGAGACCCTGTCCCTAAATAAAATACATAATAGGGCTGGTGATGTGGCTCAGTGGTTGAGTGCCCCTGAGTTCAATCCCCAGTACCAAAAAATCCCAATAAATACATATATATGTAACTATAAATATATACATATATACATGTATACACACACACATATATATATCTTTAAATGAAAGCACAGAATACTTAAAATGTATCTTAATTTGGAATACTAAATCATCTTTGGTGTCTGAGTTCCTGATACATAATAGTTTTTGGTCATTTGTTCACTTTCTTCTCAGGAATTCATGGTAAAATAGGACAAATGGCCATAGAAGGAGAGAAGCACACAGTTAAGCGGCAGAATAAAATTTGGTGGTGTTTTTCCCTCTGCACCGTCTCATCCATTTCTCTGTCTGCAGACATGCACTGCCCTGCAGCTTAAGCTTGTTCAAGTCTTTAAACCTGAAGGTTGGAAATATTGTTTCAAGGCTATTGAAGATTTTTGTATTAGCATACTTTTAGGAACTTACATAAAAAAGCATGGAACCAATAGAACACAAACGTAGGATCTAATAAAATTCTCCACCCCACATGCATCTGTTCTCTTTGTTTCCCTAAACAATGTCCCAACGATCTTAGGAGGAGATTGCCTTTTGCAACATATAATAATCTTTTCTAAATTTTACTGGAGATTATACAACTGTTGACTTAAAGCTAAAAATACACCTAAACATAGAATGCCACATAAAAAGTAGAAAAACTTCTCTAAACTCGTGTTGTGAAAACCCCACTGCTGTAAATCCTATAATCTACCAAAGAGAAAAGTCAAGGTGAAATTAAACATTCAAAGGATGGAGTAAGCCTCAAACTGTAAAATGATCAATTCACTTTAAGGACTACATTTGTATTTCTAAATTTGGGACCTCAATTTAACAAATTATTTATGGTCATTTGTAATATTAAACCTAGTGAATAGATAAGAAGTTCTCTTCATTTAGAATTTAAATCTGGCAAGCTATTTTCAAATCATTCTGTCATAAAATTAATGTTACAGATTCTGTACAGCACTGATATGCACATAAGTCTTGATCTGTATTTATTACAATTTTTTCCTTCATCTAGTAATCTAAAGACTCACTTATTTAACACAAAAGAAGTTATTTTTTAATTTCCCTGGATGACTAGCTTGGCATTACCCAGTGATGGATGGAATATTTATTCACCACACTCGCAGAAGCAGGAACTGACTTCCGGCTTTTCATTTTATGGTTTTAGTGCCGACATATTAGTATCTTTTGGTAAGTTTTTGACTCACGGGATTCATCTCTCCTTCACCCTGGTATGTCTACTCGTGGGTTATTTTTCATTTCTTTATTTTAATAAAAGAAGCGTTGAATTTATATCAGGAGAAAAATAGCATCGACTGTTCTCAGCCTTTTGGATCTGTGATCTGGTGTTTGCCTCTAACTTTAGAAAGTTCTAGAGCATTCCTTTTTCCTTTGTGCATTCTGTGTGTCTGGGTCCCACAGAAGGTGGGTGGTTGAAGACAGGGGAGTCTATTGACTCTCAGGAAGAGACCCAGGAACCTCTCAGGGAGAGAGGAAAATTACAGTCACCCCCCCCCCGCCACGCCCCTGCGCCCCCCACCCACACTCCTCAGGCCTCCTGCTCTCCGCAGTCCCCAAAGGGCTGGAGATGAAAGGTGTCCTATGACCTTAGTGTGCTTTCTTACTCCCCCAAAGGGGTGAATATTCGAGAGGAACCGTAAACACTCATGGCTCATACAGTGAAGGCCTCTGCAAAATGCAAAGCTTGAATCCTCTCCAGAGGGAAGAGAAATGGACACGAAAGACCCAGAAACCAGGGAAGGCTGGAAGGTGACTGAGCTGTGCTCCATTCTCCCGTGTGGGGGATCAAACTGGGGTGCCATGCAATATGCTCTTTGATTTCTAAAATGTCATCAGCTGTACCCAATTTTAATTCTTTTCAGAGTTTCTTAAATCAAAATTGGATTCAGGGCAATGAAAAATATAACATTAAATTAAGATGTAAAGTAGGTCAAAAAGCAATTAATGTTAAAAAAGAGCATAATTATGAGGCGACCTTGAAGAATTCCTAAATTCTTGACTTGTTTATTATGATATAATTTTCAGAAAGAACCGGGATCTCTTTGGAAAACTATAATGAAAAGAGATACTATAAAATGATTAGAAAATGTAAAAGTTAGCACATCTAATCAATACATATCTATAGAATATTCTGGAACAAATATGTAAGATTTTTTAAATTCTTTATTTTTATAGACTGCATTTTGATTCATTGTACACAAATGGGGTACAACTTTTTGTTTCTCTGGTTGTACATGACGTACATTTATGCAATCATACATGTACATAGCGTAATGATGGCTGTCTCATTCCACTGTCATTCATACCCCTGCCCCCTCCCACCTCTCATTTCCCTCTACATAATCCAAAGTTCCTCCATTCTTCTCTTACCCCCATGCCCCCATCCCCATTATGTATCATCATCCACTTATCAGGGAAAACATTCGACCTTTGGTTTTTTGAGATTGACTTATTTCACTTAGCATGATATTCTCCGATTCCATCCATTTACCTGTAAATGCCTGGATGAACAATATTCCATTGCATATGTATACCACAGTTTCTTTATCCATTCACCAATTGAAGGACATCTAGTTTGGTTCCACAATCTAGCTATTGTGAATTGAGTTGCTATAAACATCGATGTGGCGCATTACTGTAGTATGCTGATTTTAAGTCCTTGGTATATAAACTGAAGGAGTGAGATATCCCAAATATGTAAATTTGAAGAATAAAATTTTGAATTTCCAAATGAGAAGATTTTTCCCTATCTAAAAAGACAATTAGGGGGGTTTCAAGATGGCGGCCTAGAGGGTGGCTGTATTTCATGTTGCTCCAGGACTCAGGATTCAAAAGAGGAGATATTGAGACGCTTGGGACCAACTCAAAGCAGCCGGGTGACTCTCACCCCCTGGGGAGGCATCCCGGATGGGACGGTGGTCCCGGAACGCAGGAAACTTTGTGAAGTAGAACTGCCGGCGAGACGCCCCTCCCCCCGCTGGAGCAGTGAACTCGGACAACTGGGAGCGCCGTAAAGGAGGCCGCTCGGCACAGCGCTGGGACTCGGAGCAACCACTGGGGCTCCGGCGGCTGCCCAGGGGAAGAGTGGCGAGGAGAGCTGTGTGGACTCAGGACACCGGGGCCTGCCCTGAGGAGGAGGAGGAGGAGCGTGGCCACTTGGATTCGGAGTGACTGCACCAGAGCTACAGGCAGTTGCCAGAGGAGAAGCCGCGCGGCGAGCTGCTTGGACTCAGAACGACGCTTCTGAACACCGGGGCCGGCCCTGAGGCCGAGGAGGAGGAAGAGGAGCGCGGCCGCTTGGATTCGGGGTGACTACACTAGAGCTACAGGCGGTTGCCAGAGGAGGGGCTGTGTGGTGAGCTGTTTGAACTCAGACCACTTCTGAACCCCGGGGCCTGCCCGGAGGAGAAGGAGGAGGAGGAGGAGGAGCGCGGCGGGTCCTTTGGACTCGCAGTGACTGCATTAGCGCTCCAGGCGGCTGCTCAGAGGAGAAGGCGAGTGGTGAGTTGTTTGGACTTAAAGTGACAGCTCCTGAACACAGGGGGGCTGCCTGGAGGAGAAGCGTGGTGGGTCGCTTGGTCTTGAGTGGCCGCACCAGAGCTCCGGGCGGTTGCCCAGAGGACCTGTGCTGCGGGTCACGTGGACTCAAAGCCACTCAGAGCGACCGCTCCTGAACACCCCGGGGGTTATCTGGAGAAGGAGGAGGAACGGGGAGGGTCACTTCGACTCGGAGTGATTGATTGCCCAGGGCTACGGGTGGTTGGTGGAGGTGGAGGCACGCAGTGAGTTTCTTGGACTCCTAGTGACCGCACCGGAATACTGGGCGGCTGTCTGGAGGAAGAGGCGTGTGGCGGGTCTCTGGGATTCAGAGCGATTGTACAGGGCCCCAGGTGGCTGCTCAGAGGAGGGGCCGCATAGCCAGGCGATTAGGTGCAGAGCAGGGTCCCAGGATCTAGGAGGCTTCTTGGTGGAAGAGCCGCACAGAGACAGGCTTAGGGCGGAGCGAAGGTTCCAGGCCTGCAGGCAGATTCTCTGAGGAAGGGCAGCCTAGGGAGAGTCATCTGCGAAGGGTGAGGCTCCCAGGCCCAGGAGGTAGGGCCAGGCCCCTGGGAACGTTGCAGAGGAAGGCAGCCCAGCCCAGGTGGTAGCTGTAAATTGAGGGGAACCTCTAGGAGGGAACTGACCAGCGAGACCTCCCCACCGGGTGAGTCTTCCCTGCTGGGTGAGGTTTCCCCACAAAGACGGTAAAACCAGAGACTCAGGCCCAAACAGGCCTTGCCTCAGCCCACAGCCTAGGTCCCCTTTGGATGACCATTGGTCAGCAAGTGGAGGCACCTCTGCCCACTAGCAGGGATTATACCCCACCTGAAGGCCACCACTCCTAGAGAGGCAGCTTCCTTGTGGAGCACCGCATTATCAACTTCCTCCAAGACTTCAGCCTACTGAAGGCTAAGGGGGGATATATATAGAAATCTTCAGGGACATTGTAAGTCAATAGAGGAAATCTGCAATATCTCAGCGGTCCTCTGATACCTGAACAATATGAGAAAACAAGGAAAGAAAATGCTGCAAACAAATCTAGATGTTACATCAATAAAACCCAGTGACAGCATGGCAGAAGAAATGA
The DNA here is from genome assembly GCF_902686455.1 of Sciurus vulgaris. Classification (NCBI taxonomy): domain Eukaryota; kingdom Metazoa; phylum Chordata; class Mammalia; order Rodentia; family Sciuridae; genus Sciurus; species Sciurus vulgaris. The sequence continues at coordinate 24,564,452 of NC_136474.1, forward strand.
CAGAAAAGGAGTTCAGAATGTACATAATTAAAATGATCAGAGAAGCAAACAATGAGATGAAAGAGCAAATGCACGCACTGAATGATGAGATGAAAGAGCAAATGCAAGCATTGATTGATTGCACCAATCGACAGTTAAAAGAGCAAATACAGGAAGCAAAAGATGATTTCAATAAAGAGTTAGAGATATTGAAAAAAAAAACAAACAGAAATCCTTCACATGAAGGAAACAATAAACCAAATTAAGAACTCCATAGAAAGCATATCCAATAGGATAGAACACCTGGAAGACAGAACCTCAGACATTGAAGACAAAATATTTAACCTTGAAAACAAAGTTGAACAAACAGAGAAGATGGTAAGAAATCATGAACAGAATCTACAAGAACTATGGGATATCATGAAAAGGCCAAATTTAAGAATTATTGGGATTGAGGAAGGCCTAGAGAAACAAGCCAAAGGAATGAACAACCTATTCAATGAAATAATATCAGAAAATTTCCCAAATCTGAAGAATGAAATGGAAAATCAAGTTCAAGAGGCTTATAGGACTCCAAATACACAAAATTACAACAGACCCACACCAAGGCACATTATAATGAAAATACCGAACATACAAAATAAAGACAGAATTTTAAAGGCTGTGAGAGAAAAGAACCAAATTACATTCAGGGGGAAACCAATACGGATATCAGCAGATTTTTCAATCCAGACCGTAAAAGCTAGAAGGGCCTGGAACAACATTTTTCAAGCCCTGAAAGAAAATGGATGCCAACCAAGAATCTTATACCCAGCAAAACTTACCTTCAAATTTGACGATGAAATAAAATCCTTCCATGATAAACAAAAGCTAAAAGAATTTACAAAAAGAAAGCCAGCATTACAGAACATTCTCAGGAAAATATTCCATGAGGAAGAGATGAAAAACAAAGAAGCAAATCAGCAAAGGGAGGAATTATCCTAAAGGAATTGTCAAATAAAGGAGGAACCAAGTTGTGTCAAACAAATAAATAAATAAAATTTAAAAAATGAACCAAATGACCGGGAAACCAAATCATATCTCTATAATAACCCTGAATGTTAATGGCCTGAATTCATCAATCAAAAGACATAGACTGGCAGATTGGATTAAAAAGAAAGATCCAACAATATGTTGCCTGCAAGAGACTCACCTCATAGAAAAAGATACCCATAGACTAAAGGTGAAAGGATGGGGAAAAACATACCATGCACATGGACTCAGCAAAAAAGCTGGAGTATCCATCCTCATTTCAGATAATGTGGACTTCAAGCCAAAGTTAGTCAGAAGGGATAAAGAAGGTCATTTCATACTGCTTAAGGGAAGCATAAATCAGCAAGATATAACAATCATAAACATCTATGCCCCAAACAGTGGCTCATCCATGTGTGTCAAACAAATCCTTCTCAATTTCAGAAACCAAATAGACCATACCACAATAATACTAGGTGATTTTAACACGCCTCTCTCACCACTGGACAGATCTTCCGGACAAAAATTGAACAAAAAAACCATAGATCTCAATAACACAATCAATAATTTAGACTTAACAGACATTTATAGAATATACCATCCAACCAAGAGTGAATACACTTTCTTCTCAGCAGCACATGGATCCTTCTCTAAAATAGACCATATATTATGCCACAAAGCTAATGTTAGCAAATACAAGAAGATAGAGACACTAGCATGTATTCTATCAGATCATAATGGATTGAAGTTAGAAATAAATGAAAGAGTAAAACACAGAAACTATTCCAACATCTGGAGATTAAACAATATGCTATTATATGATGAATGGATAACAGAAGATATTAGGAAGGAAATTAAAAAATTCTTAGAGGTAAATGAGAACAAAGAAACATCATATCAAAATCTCTGGGACACTATGAAAGCAGTACTTAGAGGAAAATTGATTTCATGGAGCACATTTAATAAAAGAAGTAAAACTCAACAAATAAACGACCTAACACTACAGCTCAAAGCCCTAGAAAAAGAAGAACAGAACAGCACCAAAAGTAGTAGAAGACAGGAAATAGTTAAACTCAGAGCTGAAATCAATGAAATTGAAACAAAAGAAACAATACAAAAAATTGACAAAATGAATAGTTGGTTCTTCGAAAAAATAAACAAAATTGATAAACCTTTAGCCACACTAACAAAGAGAAGACGAGAGAAAACCCAAATCACTAAAATTCGGAATGAACAAGGAAATATCACAACAGACAGGATTGAAATACAAAACATAATTAGAAGCTATTTTGAAAATCTATACTCCAACAAAATAGAAAATTTTGAAGGCATCAACAGGTTTCTAGAGACATATAAATTGCCTAAACTGAACGAGGAGGACATAAACAATTTAAATAGACCAATTTCAAGTACTGAAATAGAAGAAGCCATCAAAAGCCTACCAACAAAGAAAAGTCCGGGACCAGATGGGTTCTCAGCCGAGTTCTACAAAACCTTTAAAGAAGAGCTCATTCCAATACTTCTCAAAGTATTCCATAAAATAGAAGAGGAGGGAACCCTCCCAAACTCATTCTATGAAGCCAATATCACCCTGATACCTAAACCAGACAGAGACTCATCAAGGAAAGAAAATTTAAGACCAATATCCTTAATGAACATCGATGCAAAAATTCTCAACAAAATTTTAGCAAATCGCATACAAAAACATATTAAAAAGATAGTGCACCATGATCAAGTTGGTTTCATCCCAGGGATGCAAGGTTGGTTCAACATCAGGAAATCAATAAACGTAATTCACCACATTAATAGACTTAAAGTCAAGAATCACATGATTATTTCAATAGATGCAGAAAAAGCATTTGATAAAATACAGCACCCCTTCATGCTCAAAACACTAGAAAAAATAGGGATAGTGGGAACATTCCTTAACATTGTAAAGGCCATCTATGCTAAGCCCATGGCTAATATCATTCTAAATGGTGAAAAACTGAAAGCATTCCCCCTAAAAACTGGAACAAGGCAGGGATGCCCTCTTTCACCACTTCTATTCAACATCGTTCTTGAGACTCTGGCCAGAGCAATTAGACAAACCAAAGAGATTAAAGGGATACAAATTGGGAAAGAAGAACTCAAACTATCCCTGTTTGCTGATGACATGATTATATATTTAGAGGAACCTGGAAATTCCACCAGAAAACTCTTAGAACTCATAAGTGAATTCAGTAAAGTAGCAGGTTACAAGATCAATGCCCATAAATCCAACGCATTTTTATACATAAGTGATGAATCTTCAGAAAGAGAAATTAGGAAAACTACCCCATTCATAATAGCCTCGAAAAAAATAAAATACTTGGGAATCAATCTCACAAAAGAGGTGAAAGACCTCTACAATGAGAACTATACAACACTAAAGAAAGAAATTAAAGAACACCTTAGAAGATGGAAAGATCTTCCATGTTCTTGGATAGGAAGAATTAATATTGTCAAAATGGCCATACTACCTAAGTGCTATACAAATTCAATGCAATTCCAATTAAAATCCCAATGATGTACCTTACAGAAATAGAGCAAGCAATTATGAAATTCATCTGGAAGAATAAGAAACCCAGAATAGCTAAAGCAATCCTTAGCAGGAAGAGTGAAACAGGGGGTATTGCAATACCAGATCTTCAACTCTACTACAAAGCAATAGTAACAAAAACGGCATGGTATTGGTACCAAAATAGAAAGGTAGATCAACGGTATAGAATAGAGGACACGGACACAAACCCAAATAAATACAATTTTCTCATACTAGACAAAGGTGCCAAAAATATGCAATGGAGAAAAGATAGCCTCTTCAACAAATGGTGCTGGGAGAATTGGAAATCCATATGCAACAGAATGAAACTAAACCCATATCTCTCACCATGCACGAAACTAAACTCAAAATGGATTAAGGACCTCGGAATCAGACCAGAGACCCTGCAGATTATAGAAGAAAAAGTAGGTCTAAATCTTCACCTTGTTGGTCTAGGATCAGACTTCCTTAACAGGACTCCCATAGCACAAGAAATAAAAGCTAGAATCAACCACTGGGATAGATTCAAACTAAAAAGCTTTCTCTCAGCAAAGGAAACTATCAGCAATGCGAAGAAAGAGCCTACAGAGTGGGAGAATATCTTTGCCAATCATACTTCAGATAGAGCACTAATCTCCAGAATCTATAAAGAACTCAAAAAACTTTACTCCAAGAATTCAAATAATCCAGGCGACAAATGGGCTAAGGAAATGAATAGACACTTCACAGAAGAAGATCTACAAGCAATCAACAAACATATGGAAAAATGTTCAACATCTCTAGTAATAAGAGAAATGCAAATCAAAACCACCCTAAGATTCCATCTCACCCCAATTAGAATGGCGATTATCAAGAATACGAGCAACAACAGGTGTTGGCGAGGATGTGGGGAGAAAGGTACACTCATATATTGCTGGGGGGGCTGCAAATTAGTGCAGCCACTCTGGAAAGCAGTGTGGAGATTCCTTAGAAAACTTGGAATGGACCCGCCATTTGACCCAGCTATCCCACTCCTTGGCCTATACCCAAAGGACTTAAAATCAGCATACTACAGAGACACAGCCACATCAATGTTCATAGCTGCTCAATTCACAATAGCCAGACTGTGGAACCAACCTAGATGCCCTTCAATTGATGAGTGGATAAAGAAACTGTGGTATATATATACAATGGAATATTACTCAGCCATAAAGAATGATAAAATTATGGCATTTGCAGGCAAATGGATGAAATTGGAGAATATCATGCTAAGTGAGATAAGCCAATCTCAAAAAGCCAAAGGACGAATGATATCGCTAATAAGTGGAGGATGACACATAATGGGGGGGAGGGAAGGGTTAGTGTTAGGGTTAGAGTTAGGGTTAGGGAGGGGGGCAAGTATGGAGGAAGGAAGTACTGTATAGAGGGTAAAGAGGGGTGGAAGGGGTGGGGGGAAGGGAAAAAATAACAGAATGAATCAAACAACATTACTCTATGTAAATTTATGATTACACAAATGGTATGCCTTTGCGCCATGTACAAACAGAGAAACAACATGTATCCCATTTGTTTACAATAAAAAAAAAATAAAAAAAAAATAAAATAAAAAGACAATTAGCTTTAAGATACTTAGAACTATATAATCCATCTGGCACTGGAAATGGTATCAATACCCCCAAATCTGTATGACCCACACTAAATAGTCCCCAATTCTGCTTTTCGCTTTGTCCTACTGAGGTTGCTGGTCTGTCCTCCCAGTTTCCTGCATTTAAGGTCCAGTGTAAACTTGACCTTATCCTTTCTCTTCCATTGACCAAGTCTTCTGTCTCTCACATTTATTCCAACCTACATATCCCAATGGCCAATTTCTAATTTAAAACACTGACTACCTCTCTCTTGGATTTTTCCCGAGTTTTCTCCTTCTGTCTCACAACACATCAATTATTACTCCACCTGGCTGTTAGGTGGCTCTGGGACCAGAGAGGCATCTTGCCCTCATTCACTTAGGAAGCTTCACTGGCTCCCTGGTACCTAGAGAACGAGCTGTGGGGGCCCTGGGTCAACCTTCCAAGCCCCCACACCCCAATCCATGTCCTCCAGAAGCCTATTTCCCCTCAGCACGCTGCACCCACACTCCAGCAAACACCGCCCTCTGGCACACATCCGAAGCCATCGGAAGTCGCTGAGATCTGCTCCTGCTCCTGGGTCCTTTGCAACGGCTGCTCCCCCACCCCAGACTCCACTCACCCGCACCTTCTACCGAGGTCAACACCACACCCCACGCCTCCTCACATGCCAGCCGCCTGCACCCCGGCCCCGGCCTCACGCTGCCCTCCAGGGCACCTCTGCCACCCTGCCTGCTGCTTTCCCTTGTCGTGCTACGCGCTGGTCATTTATTCTCTAAGTAGACTGAAAGGCTCATTAAGAATCGGAAGAACACCTGCTAACGAGCCTGCCTGAAGAATCATGGAGTAAGCAACTTCCTAAGATGGATGGTGTCAGTCACCCCAGATCACAGCAGTCACCTCCTCGGTGCCTCCAGCTGCCACTTGCCAGCTATTTGTGGTCCTTGCATAGCTATCAGAGAGCCACTGTCTGTGCACAGCCCACGGGCCTGCTTAGTCACTAGCGGCAAGAGTCACAGCCCTTGGAATGGCTGCTGTGCAGGTCAGCAGCTGCCTCAGACCCCATTTCCTGCCCTCTTTCTCCCTCTCTGTCTGGCCCACTGCCCCTCACACACTGTGGCCGGTTCCTGCACCTGTGCTGCCCCTGCCTGGGACAGACCTGCATCCGACTTCTGAATGGCCCCTTCCCTCACCACTATCCGATCTCCGCTCAGACGTCACTTAACCAATGAGAGGTTCCGTTCACCCAGGTGCTTCTCGTTGGGCTTCCTGTCTAACTCAGGACACTTACCACCTCTGATGTGTTTCTCTAGCTACTGCTGTCCTAAAGTCCGTGGCTGTACTTCAGAGGCGGGAGAGAGGCTGCTCAGGAGCACAGCAGAGCTTGGCCAGGCAGTGCGGTGTCCCTGTGTCCCCTCGCTCTGTTTATGGTAGTGCTCTGGTTACAGAGCTGGGGCCTTCCAGGAATCGGAGGCCTGAAGACCTCCCGCTTCACACCCCCATTCTTACGAGCAAGTCAGAAAGATTCCAGAGATGTCACTCAGAGTAACAGGCATGAGTTTATGAGGGAAAGGAAAGGAGAAAGGTGATACTCTCAAGAGAGAGAGTGTGTTCTCTTAGACAGGAGAGGGACAGTGTGCCTCTCCGGCACCCCAGTTTTATTGGGGATTTCACAGAAGTTTCTAGAGAGTTCTTCCCAGGCCCACCTCTTGGCTTTTGACTGACAGGAGAATGACATCAGACTTTCAAGTCCCCACTGCAGTGACAACTCTAGGTTTTGTTGGCCCAGGCTGAGCATTTAATTAGATTCTTAACCATAAATTCTTACAGATTTTATGGTTAGGAGGAATTATCCTTACCTCCCTGAGCTTTGGGATCTGGACTGTAAAAGGGTCACCAAAGTCTCCCCCTTCAGGGTGAAATGGGTTCCTCTTGACGACATTATTTAGGGCCTGCATTTCTCCTGCAGATAACAGGTAGTTTGCTGAAGAATATGACATGTCCTGTCCTCTTAGACCAGGCAGGACTGTAGGTAAATAGCTTCTTGGAAAAGAAAGCATGTGGGGTCAGCACCGTGGCCCCGCTTTGTAGAGTTTCTCCCTCAACCTCAGATTTCCACACTCCCTTCTGTCTGTCTCCTACCACTCTTGAGGCTCTGCCCTCTGGTGTTCAGTCAGAATCAGGCAAATATGGTACTCAGACGTGGGATTACTGCCCTGGGCTCTTGCCAGGTCCAACTCTGAGTGGTGGAAACGGAGCAAAAAATTAAAAAGCCAAACGCCCCCCAGCCTGCAGGTTCCCAGCAAATCCTGTGGACAGAGAAGCTCATTAACTGACAGAACCGTGACACAATCACAGAGGTGCAGACTGTGGGAAAGGTCCCAGTCTCCTCCACAAGTCAGTCACACAGAAAGCAAAAAGACAGAAGGGGAAGAAACAGATATGATTAGAGAAACATCCCCCAACTGTAATGTCTGAAACGCACCAGAATTCTGTTTTTTGTTTTTTTTTTTTAATGTGAAAAATCCTATAAGACAATGAGGAAGATGAAAATGGCCTGGATTTTGGTTGGAAGTAGTAATTCTGGTTAAATTTTTATGTGTTGCTCTAAAAGGGGGGATGCTTATCTTGTACAGATAAACACTAAAATATTTATGGATGAAATGATTGGGTGTCAGAAATACTCCAGCTAATCTGTGCAGATCTAGAGGCAGATGAGTGAAGATTGTTCAAGAATTGAAGCAGCATATCAGGCACAAGTTCCTTACACCGTTCATCCATTATGCTTCTTCTCTTCACTCCTACATGTTCAAATTGTTCATAAAAGTAGCAATAAAGGTATGTTCAGCACTGGAAAGATGGAAAGTATGTAGATATCCCCCCTGCCCAAAAAACTATTATTTTCATTTCATACAATTCTGTATTGTTTCTTGCTTTATGTTGTTTTTATACATTGATTCCAGGGTTAAAAAGTGCCATTAATAACTAAACTAACCTTAGGGAAATTTCTGGACAGTGGAAACTTGGAGACTCATTTCCAAGCACATGATTAATGTATATCTTTCAACATTTTTATTTTAGTAGCACTCAAAGTTTGCTTTTGGCTTGTTTCCTTTTATTTTGTATTTTCTAGACTACATTCACATTTGCTGGAGAGTAAAAGAAACTAATGATAGAATCTGTTGTTTATGACTGTACTGAATTTTTTTTATTTTCATCAACAGATTTTTAAAAAAAAAATCATCACCTTTCAAACTGGATAGAAAAATCATAATAGATATTAGAAATACAAACTTGTATCTATAAAAAATACAAAATGTAAAAGATTGGTGATTTCAAGCAGATGGTGCCACTGGCCCCGCCTCCCTGAGCAGCTGATGTACACACAGGAGCCTGGACGAGTCCTCACAGAGTCTGGCCAAAGTCAGACACCAAGTGAGGGCAACCTGCGGGTGATGGCAGGTACTCCAAGGGCCGAGAGGGAAAGCCCGTTCCTAAACATTTCCTTGAGTAGCATAAGTGCGTCTGACTTTTTTGATTACTATATAAAGCCATAAGTAAATGTAGAGAGGAGAATATTTCTGGATACATCATAAAACTGGGTAAAGCAATTGCCGTCCACACACACACACATAAATGATCCATCCCAGGGCACTCTACCACTAAGCTACATCCCTAGCCTTTTCATTTTTGAGACGGTCTCACTAAGTTCCCAGGCCGTCCTCGAATTTAATGATCCTCCTGCCTTGGCCTCCCAAGTGCTGGGATTACAGGTGTGCATCACCGTGCCTGGCTAAAACTTTTAATATATTTTAATAGCCATTTGGGAAAGTAGAGCATATGACATTTGACTCTGCAACTACTTTTAAAGACCCTCTTGTTTTTTTTTTTCCTTGCCAATATTTACAAGGAATTTGATATAAAAAGTATTTTCTATTATTTTCATATCTACCCAAATAAACTCAAGTAAAAGTGGGGCCGTTTCTTAATGTGGGTTTTTCCATAGAAACACAAGCAAACTGAGGTTAGTATGAAAATGATTAAAAACTATGCAGGTCACTGGAAAATTAATATCTCCCTACAATTCACATATTCAGAGTAAATATATAAAATTTGTATTTGCTTTCCTCTTAGTCAGCAAAATCACTGAATAACATTACTGACAATGTGGCTGTTTGTGGACACAGGATGAGAGAAAAGAAATCATGACCCACAAAGACCTCAAAGACCTATAATCCTACAGTTAACATAGGCAGCACCATACAAATCAAGTCCAAAATGACTTTACTTCTCCTCTGCTTCTTATTAAGTACATAATGTCATGTTAAGTGCACAGCTATGGGGTTCTTGAGAGTAGTAACGACAGTGATCTCTGAAGTAACCAGTGGTCAACTAGGATTTGCGACCTTCAGCCCTGTGGCGCTTCGAGAATCAGGGGTAAATTTGTGACCGTCAGTCATAAGCAAGCCTGCTTCAGACTGTCTGGCTGTTTTTCATTAGACTGATGCTCTTTCACTCCTACAAATTCTTGGAGCAAAATAAATTCATCTTTTATTTATTTGGGGGAGAACGTTGAAGTGCTGACCTATGGGTACAATATTATCTATAATTTAAAGAATAAAAATGATAATAACAGTTGAACTTTGAATAGCTAAGCCAAAATATTCTTCAATTCAATGGTCATAGGTGGGTTTTTAATATTCTAAGATATATATGATTATTAGTAAATAAGGAAATATTTTCCATGTTTTCCACTGTTTCTGAATTATATTGTAACTTCGCTAAAGAGAAAAGTCACTCACAATTTGAGACCAAAATGGGGAGTTCAAGAAAGCACCAAAAGGCTACAATATTTCCCATAAGTTACTTGCGATGTAAAGTCCTTAGGTACAGTACTAACGTACAAATAACCCGCATAACAGAAGCACACGCTGACTGGGTAATTTTATGTAATTCAATTAATCCTTCCCTACATCTTTGTCATCTGTAATATGGGACAATTAAATTAATGCTACTGTCAGATTATGAGTGGGTTGCTTCAAACAGTACTAGGAGCCAAGCACGTGCTCAAAAAATGTGAGCCATTAGAGTTGTAGTGGTCATCAATTGGGTTGGCCATTTTCTCGAAGAATTTTACTCTCATATCAAAAGAGAGTGTAAACAATACTAGACACTCATTCAATTTATCGTGAGAACAATTCTTCCCAGAAGAAACCACACAATTCACACCCAAACATACGTTCAATCTTTTATCTTCACCTCTAATAGTTTTTCAAAGTGCCAGACATGCTTTTTATACCGTGAAAAGAAATCAAAAGCTCACACTTGCAGGAGTAAAAAATATTTTGACTTATTTTAGAATTTTGCTAACATTAATTATACTTTAAATTAATATTACATGTAATATTAAACATACCTCATATTAAATCTGCATTTGAGATACTTGAATCAAAATAAAATAAATTCTCATAGTTGAATAAATCTCAACATTGATCCCAGAGAATTATACCATATTGCTCATTGAGAAAGAGCTCAATCCAAGCAAAACAGAGGACTTAACCATTGCTGGCTTATGTCTTCAGTGAGTGATTAGAAACAAACAAACAAACAAAATAGTGAAAACAGTAATTGCTACTTTATTCATAGGCAATTGGGAAAAAAAAGCATAAGGAGCAAATTCCTGGGGTGGAGGTCCTCTGCAGATTGGCCTTCACCTGGGGAGACACCAGCCAAGTACCTTGGAGAACACTGACTTCCTTTCCAGGAGCACTTCAGGCTAAATTAGTGAAATTGCTCACGTGCAGGAAGGAACATCCATGGGAAGGAAGCTGGTCACAGAGTCACAGATTCATGGGGAAGACGTCAAGGGGTCATTCAATTCACTCCCCTGCCTGGAGGTTAATAACCAAGTCATCAACTCTAAATAAAAATCATTTCCAGGAAAGACTCTCAGTCTTTCTTTGCAACATAATCTGGTTCCTAACCCAGAGCATCATCACATGGTTGTGCGACTGGGGAGACAGAGACAGGACAGACCTGAGAAGTCTAGTGTCCTCAGTCCAACAAACTCAGCAAACCCCTGACATCAAGAAGATAGAAGAGGCACTCTCCTGGTTGTATTTGGGGCTGGGAGTCTGGAGTCCTAATCGTGTGGACTACGTGTTCTGATGCATCTGCCTCCTCTGGCCCTGAGGCAATCTTAGACACTGTCAAGGAGCAACGCAGCACTGGGCACCTGGTAAGGAAGGCCAGAGACCTCTGCCAGAGGGGAGGGAGACTCCGGTATCAGCTGAGCTTGATTCCAACTAAGACAAAGGTGAGCAGGGTTTTAAAAGAAAGAATAGAGGGCGAATAAAAATAGACTATAGGAACATGAGAAAGGGGAACACAAAGTGTTGGGGCCAGGCAGAAATGGAAAATGACAGAAGAAGGCGGGCCAGGAGTGACTGGAATGGGTGGGTGGCCTGGGTTGGGACAGTACATATTTTGTGTTTTGGCAGCACTGCATTCTGCTGGGCAGAATCAGCGCGAGGCCTGGGGTTCCCTTTAGGAACGCGGCCTGGTGCAGGTGGAAGCCAGGCTGAAGTTTGGACAAGTCTCTTAGCACAGGGTGCAGACAAACCATCTGTGCTGAACTCAGGGGAGTCCCTCTTGTTTAAGAGAAAGAATGGATGTCTTTCTCCAAGAATAAAAAAGGTCGTTACATTCCAAAGTCCCCAAGAAAGGTCCAGTCAGGGCTTCACTTCAACCATTATGCAATTCAGGAGTTGTGGGGTGGTCGACCTGGCAACCAAGGCGGTGTCAGAGTGAGCTCAGTGGCAGCACAATTGTCCCACCCTGGGCAAGGACTTGGGAGACAAAACATTACCACATTACCAGTAAAGTTAGCATTAAGAAGCCAGGTCCCTTGAAGAGTCCCCTAAGCCATTGAGGAAACTGAGGAAACCATTTTCTCTTTAGAGAAATCAAACCAGTCCGTGGAGTGTGTCGAACCATGTTGGTTGCTTCTCAGGCACGGACTTATGCTGCCACCGCTTCTTGATAAGTATCTCTGTCATCTACTAATACACACGCTGGGACCCACCACCACAGAGACACCTCTTGAGAAGTCAGGAGGCAGTCTGACTTCAGCAAGAAGGAGAGCACCTGTGACTGGCCTGTTCCACTGTGGGTGACCCAGCAATGGCTCCTTCCTGAGTTCCAGGCTCAGAGGTCATGAGAGCGCTCGTGTTTCTCATTTTCCCTTTGGGACAGCTTTGATGGGCATCCATTTGGAGGACACCATAAACCACAACCAAGAGTAGCCAGTCCAATGGTCTGGAAACACTTCACATGTTTGGTGACCACGTATTAAATAATGTCCCTTAGGGCCAGGGATATAACTCAGTTGGTAAAGTGCTTACCTCCCAAGCACGAGGCCCTGGGTCAATCCCCAGTACCACAAAATAATAATAATAATAATAATAATGATGTCCCTTTCAGAGCACAGTAGAGTTGGTTAAAGCCTCTAGTGGTTGTAACAGAGGCTTGCAGGGCTAGCTGGGAGTGGACTCTGGGACCACCAGACCCATAGGGCCAAAACAATGGGGCCAACTGGTCCTGGATTGGAACCTCCAAAACTGTGACTCTAAGGACATCACCTCCTGAATAATTGGGTGTTTGGGCAATATTTAACCAGAAATTTCTTTTGACTTATCTTTCAGTTTACCAAAAATATTGATTCTGAATCAAAGAATTGCCTATGCTATTGGCATTGCAGGGCTACTGAAGGAAACGATGTCTCTAAGAGAGTTCGACCCTTATCAAAAGTTCCTGCTTCATGAAACTAGATTTCTTCTTGCCATCGGGACATGGGGCATTCACTGTATCCCTCAGGGTGACTATACCTGTTAGATTGATCTCTAATAAAACACCAGAGTTCTTAGGTTAAAGAGGCACAGCAGGGTACCAGTCCCAAGGGCTTTGAAGGCATGCTCCAAAGATGACCAAGAGGCCATTCTTATCCTCTGGGGGTTTTAAACTAGAATGGAAGTCAGGCATGCACACGTAACTCCAACACACACACTAATAGAGGCACAAAACTCTATGGAACCCTGAGAGAAGGATAAAGGAGTTCTCACTGAAATTGTGTCAAATATAACCATATCTCTGTGATATAAATATCCTGAATAAAAACAATCAGGACCTACTGTTCAAAATAGAAACAACATTCTTATAAATTATTTTCCTATTTGTAGTTGCTGGGCATGCATTATAAACATGTTATAATATTTTAGAAACCATGTAATGCATCTCAGTAAGTGAAAAAATACAGAATCAAGCTATATTCCAGTTTAAGAAGCACAGATAAGAGAGACAAGTAGCTTCATTATAAAAAATTCAAGCATGTTTTCATTTTAGATAATATTAATTTACATTTCTAGAAATTTAGAGATAGGAGGAATGTTGGAAATTATCTAGTCAACCGACCCTCTCTATACATGAGAAGTTGAAAGCCAGAGAGGTAAAATGATTTAATGAAGGTCACACTGTGGGTTAGTGGCAGTTGAATTGCATATTGCTAAATTAGATGCAGCTCACCAAGTTTCACAAGAACAAGGTAAGTAGGTCAATGAAATAATTTAATAGATTTTACAATTAAAACAAAAGATGAACATTAAAAGAAAAAATATTGCATATAAATGGATTATCAACATTTAACCCATATGTTAGAATCTATGAAGCTAAAAACCAAAATTCTGAGACAGTGTCAAAATATATATGGGGTCGCTGGGGGTGGTGACACACGAATGTAATCCCAGCTACTTAGGAGGCTGAGGCGGAGGATTGCAAATTTGAGGCCAGTCCTGGCAACTTAGTAAGACTTGTCTCAAAATAAAAAAGGGCTGGAGATGTAACTCAGTGGTAGAGTGTCCCTAGGTTCAATCCCCAGGACTACACACACACAAAAAAAAAAAAAGAAGAAGAAAGAAAGAAAGAAAGAAAAAAGAAAAAGAAAGTTATGTGGGGAGTTCTCGTGGCAACTTTTTAGGAAGTATTTTTGAAAAATCCTAGTAAAGTTTTGTGATATACAGTGGCAGCTGTCCGATTAAACTGTCAGAAGAAGCTTAGTTGAAGAAAGTCCAGAGAACTTGATTTTCTGAAAAATGGTTTCAAAGGCTCAGTCTGTGGTTGACCAACTCCATTGCTCTGGGCCAGAGGTGAGGCAGAGCACTGTGGCAGAAGGGCAAGGTGGAGGAGAGCTGCTCAGTTCGTGATGGCAAGGAGGCAGAGAGACTGTATGTTGCTGTTGAATGGCCCCCAAAACCCATGTGTCAGTCTCCAGTGGCAATATCGGGAGGTGGAGCCTAGGGGGAGGTCCTTTGGTCTTTGCAGAGGGTGGGGAGATGCCTTGAAGGGGATTATGGGACTATAGCCTCATCCTCTTTGTCTCTCTTGTTCCCTGGGTGGTGATGTAGTGGGTTTGATCCATCACGTGTTCTTGCCATGATGTGCTGCCTTATGTCAGGCCCAAAACAATGGGGCCAACCAATCAGGAACTTGCACATCCAAAGTTATGAGTCAAAATGAACCTTTTCTCTTTATAAGTTGATTACCTCTGATGTTTTATTATAGTGACAAAGCTGATGAACACAGCCACAGACCCCACAACTACTTTGATTGATTTTTTTAGCTACTTGATAGCTAAGTCGGAGAATGAGGAAATTATGGTCACAATAGGAAAGCATGGTAGAGAGAAAGACAAGGAGGAAACAGAGAGGACTCGTGGGGCCATTGTTGTGGGTGGGAGTGAGACGTGCCTGTAGGAAAGCAGCCTGAGGATGGAGATGGGGCCTTGGAAGTTGCAGAGGGAGAACGCTTAGATGGCAGAGATGAGAAGGCAGGGTATGGAAGCCATCCACGGTCAGCAGACTCAGGCTGAGCCATGGTGCACAGAGGTCTGACTCCCAGGAACTGGTCGTCACCAGATAGCGGGAAAAGTGGCTCTGGGCAGAGTTGGTTCACCACCTGAGGGAATGCTAATTCTGTAAGCAAATGGCTTCCCTGACTCCACCCCACCCTCTTCCTCACAGAAGAAGCCCCTCCTGGTCCCTTTACTTGTGCGACTATAAATAAAGGGAAGGTGGGCTTCTCCACATTGTTGAAGCCAGATCTTGGCATGGTTCAATCCCTCACACCCCCTTCCATTTAAAAAGATTATTGGCGCCTGTGTTTACTTAATTAAATAAGTTTCTTAGTGATTAATCATCCTCCGACAGAAACCCTTTCCCTCACCCACCCTGGTGGTGGCAGAATCCCCCTCTTATAGCAGGACAAAGGACAAAGAAGGAGAGGGTCTTGTTTTGCGATCTCAGGAAGGACCTGAATTTCCCATCGCGCCCCCTGCTTGTCCCATGGTTCTTGGAATGGATGACTGTCTCTCGCCACGGTTGACTGTGAGAGCCTCGGTTTAAGGTTTCTGTTTGGAGAGCTCCTCCAATATGAATAGGTGTTGTCTTTTTTAACTGGGAGATATGAATCCAGGGTTGAGCATCCTGTAATTTCATAGTAGTGTAAACAAGGAGTAAACCAGTATAACATCCCTCCTATCTGGGTTCAAGATTAGTTTGCTAATGGGGGGGTTTCCCAAATGCCAGACCACTTCCTTATGAATCAGATAAGGGCTGACCTGAGAGAGGCAGCCTTGGCTTGCTGCCTGGCGTCTGGGTATATCTCATTATCCTTGACAATGTCAGAGTTGGCTGGAGACTTCCACTGGTAAGGCTTAATGAAGCGTCCTCCTGTACTATCAAAGGCTTATATTTTGTGTGGAGGTAGGATATGAGAGTCTTGGGTGACTGATGGTAAGTTTGTTTCCTCAGAGTTTAGTCAGATGGTCCTTGAAGATGCTGTTAGGTCTTTCTATAGAACTGGACAAGTAAGGGAGCCAAGGCAGTGGAGTCTTTGATAATGTGTTGCCTCTCCTATTTTGTGTATAATTTTGCCAGAGAAATGCGGTCCTCTGTTACTAGAGGCAAGAGGGGATATCCCAATGGAGAAGATTCATGCTAGGAGACTCTTAGCCACTGATACAGCTGAGGTATTTTAATAAGGAAACCCTCTGGACCACTCAAAAAGCATGGAGACTAGAGTGAGTATATATTGGTAATTACCAAAAGTCTATTTTCTGAAGAATCTAACCCATCTTTACAGTTTTTCCAAGGTTATGTTTTTGGCGGAGGAGACAATTCAAAACTTCCTGGTCCAAATAAAATCTAACAATCCCAAGTCATTTTTTACCTGGTATATCTTGTGCTTTACACAGAACACATGCACTTTGCCCTTCCTACAGCAAGTAGGGTTGTGTATTGTACACAATGACTTGGGTGATAGACTTAGGTGGTACCCAATAGTGTTCTGCGTGTTTCCAAGGTCCATTTGAGAGGATTAAACATCCAGAATTTTCCCATCCAGTGCTTTCTAAGTCTGAAGCTGTTCTTTGGGCAGATTTCCTTCAATATCTCCTTTGAAGGCATCCTAAAGAAACTATCTCTATCAAAGAAAGGTCAACAATCCCATCACAAGTTTGGGTAGCTGAAACAGTATACTCATAAGATTTAGAGATCTCCTGTATTTTTCAGATGACGAAGGAAGAGGATGATAGCTTAGAATATTTATGGGCCAGTGTATTTCCCTGAGCCTTATCTGAGTTTTTTATACATGTCCCTCAGTTTTATTTATAGCAACTAGCTCGATTAATATCAATGCTTCTAGAAGTCCTGCCATGTGAGGTTCACTTTTGGCAGAGTGCTACCTATTGTCATGAATCCTGTTTCCAATACTTAAAAAACATGCACTATCCCAAAGGCGTAGAATTTATCACTACAGAAGCTGACCTTCACACCTCTGCCCTTCTGTAAGCCCGATTGAGAGCAGTTAGTTCAGTCTCTGAGGCTAAGGAGCTGTTTGGAGCACTGAAGATGTATTCAGAGGGAAGACTCCATCTTTCCTCTGGAGTTAGGTACTGTTGATATAAAGCATCAGGTCAGCCTGGGGAAGGAGCGTTGCTGACAATCTAACCTAAGATGGGAGGTGATCTTATTCTAATGACACCGTTGTGAGTAGAGGGTCCTTCTTGGACAAAGGGAGCAGGTAGCAGGGTTAAGGTTCGGGCAGTAATGGATTGTGATGTGAGACAGAAAAGAATAGTAATATTTCACAGTAAGTGAGTCAAGAAACAGAGAAATGCTGTGCGTTTTCATTAAGTAAAAGGGTCTACCCAGCATGAGGAACATATACTTCAAGTGGGTGGCCCATCACAAATCATAGGTAACCTGGATGAACTTGATAGTCTTGGCCACTGTTTATGGGCAGGGATCTATGCCTTAACAACTGAGTCCAGGGTCTAGCCACAGTACCCTACAGGTCTCTGGGGTCCATGATGTTTTTGAAATAAAATTCCAAGGACATGACTTCTTGCTCATATACAAACAAGGAAAAAGGCAGAGTGTAATTGGATAGTTCAAGGTTGGAAGGTAAAAACAGAAAGCTCCTGAGACTCTCAAAAGCATCCTCAGACGAGGTGTGGTCCAGACCAAATCCTTTCATTTGTATTGTTTTTGTTGTCAGAGAAAAGAAAATAGGGAACAGCAGAGGCTCAGTCTGGAGATACAGTTTTTTCCCACAGTTGAAATATCATAAGTAGAAATTATCACACAGAAAACATAATTGAACTTTGACTCTGATCACTCTGTGGCCCTTTCCGTAAATGCCTTGAGGAGATTTTCATTGTCCAGAAGGGAACTATGGTAACTAACATAGCATAGCAGGAGATCATCCACATACTGAATTACAGTGGAGTCTCCTGTGAAGTTTAAGTCTCTCAAGTGGCATTTAGGGTATATGGCTGTCAGCTTTCCATTACTGTGACAAATATCTGAGATAGACAACTTAAAAGAAGGAAAGGTTGGTTCTGGTTCATAGTTTCAGAGGTTTCAGTCCATGGCCACTTGGCCCTGTTGCTTGGGCTTGTGGTGCTACTGTGGATCATGGCAGGAGCACATGGCGGATGAGGTAGCTCCACCTCACATTGGCCAGGAAGCAAAGCCAGGGACAGGATATTGAGGACCCAGTATCCCCAGTGACCTACCTTCTTCCCACAAGGCCCTGCCTCCTAAAGGATCCACTACCTCCCAATACACCACAGGCTGGGGACCAAGCCTTCAACACCTGGGCCTTTGGGCAATATTCCAGATCCAAACCAGAGCAGGGTACTTGAGAAGTTGGCAGTGTCCTCCATAAATCCTTGAGACATAAAATCCAGGCATACTGTTGATCTTCACAGGTGACTACAAACAAGTACTGAGATTTCGTAGAAAAGGGGACACTAAAAAGGCTGAATGTCAATTAAGGTCCATGAAATACTGGGTACTGAAAGGTGTCATAGACAAGACGATGTCTATGACAAGATTAGGGACTACTACGAAGATTAGGGACTGGAGGGAATCTCAGTTTGACAATTTTATTGGCACATATTAAATCACAGACTAACCTAAATCCCTTTCCATCTGACTTTACAACAGCCAGAATAGAAGAATAACAAGGACTGGAAGCAGGGACTAGACATGTCTTATCTACTGCATTATTCACTATTAGATGGAAGAACCTCAAATCCTTCCATTTTACTGTACTGCAGAATCCAGGAAGGAGAAGAGAGGAGTCTATTTCTCCCTTTAGGGGAACTGCATCCCAAATGTGCCAAGTATTGATGGAGACATTCAGTGTCTTAACGACTGTCTGGAGTCTTTGGTTAGATGGATACGAGGCTGAAGGAAAGAGGAAACCTTTGGGAAATCAGATATGGACACTGGGAATGTAGGTGTGAGGGAAGGAGTCCTCTGGAGGCATGGTGGATTTCCAGAGCTCCATTCCTGAGAATTCCTCAGATCCACCGGGTGGTGGAAGCTGGAGGAGGTGGTCCCGAGAGGTCAAAGGCCACATAGAAAGATCAAGGATCAGAGGAACAAGCAAATCAGGTGGCAAATCAAAACGCACCACTGGTAAAATTTGAGGAAGGGGAGCGAGACATTCAGGCCAATAATAGGGTGCTTGGCTCCAATAACTGGCCTTCTTCCAACCCCCGTTCCCAGCACTGTTCATGGTGCTCTGCTTCGGCTCCTTCACCAGCCGAAAGCATCACGTGCTCCTTCCTGGGCTGTGTCTTTCTTATCCTCATGACGTAGGTCGGTCTTCTCAGTTCCGGAGACTCGGCCTCGCCCTCCTGTTTCCCCACAGAACCAGCCCCTAGTGCCCTGACCTCTCTGTGCTTGAGTTACCTGTTTACATCTCTGTTTCCTCGACTCGCTGTGGTATCTTGAGCGACCTGCAGCCCAGCTTCTCGGTCATTTTTGTCGAGCTGTACTGGGAACCCTAGAGAACATGGCCACATCAATAAGGCAGTCCTGGGGGTGCCTTCTTACCACCCTGCCTCCAGAGAGTGTCCAGGATGGCAGCTCAAACCCAGGCTCTGAAGATGCAATTGGAAGAAAGTGAAATAGTGAGAGACATGTTTCACTCTGTAGAAAATTGGATGAGACTTTCACGTACCTATTTCATCATCACCAACACGTATACTAAATGCGTATTGCACGATTCACAGTAGGATCGGAAAGAATGCAGTGACTTAAGTCATCGGAAGTAGGAGCCTCGATTTTAGAGGTTAAGTAAAGAGCAGAGAGAGAATACCTGGAAGCTGAGGTTCAGGCAGGAGGTGAGCTGGTCTTTGGGGCGCATCTGTGAGGCTCGGTCGCGGTGGGCGTGGTAACTGGTCTGTATCCACCCCTGCGTCACTGATTGGCTGCAACCCAGGGAGTGGCCTGAGGGACGGGTGCATTGCAGACCCTTAACTAGCGGTTAGACCTTTAAGGAGGGGAAGATCCTTCTTAAAGTCTGGCGTGGGGAGTGTGTGGATAGTCACCATAGTTTTGCACTAGCAATTTGAAACTCCAGTGACATGATTATTCATTGGTGTGACTTTCTTGTTCTTTCTTTCTTTTAACTTATGATGCATTCTTTGCGACTGTTATGGATTATCAGCCAGTCATGAAATGACATTTTTATTTCTTCAGTTGGCAGATGCAGGTTCCTCAGAGATCATTATACACAGTCATCAGCCTGCAGAGATTGATAGCCATGACACACTCTCCCACGCGGCCACCTCACTGAGCGGCACCTGGCGGGACATGATTCCCACACGAGGTGCTACGCTTCGGTGACTCCTGGCAGGGCGGATTTTCTCTGTTTATGCTGCTGACTTCAGAGCATCATTTTTTGTAATAATTTTAGGTGACAAAACTACTAATTATTTCCTCTTATTCTTATAGGCTTACGATGATCACTTGATTTATGATTAATATGTTTTTCTACCTTTAAACACTTCAGGGAAATAAGCGAACGCGGACAGAGACACTCAGCATGGGACACAATGCACTTCACAGAGCCGAGTCTCAGCAGGCTGGCGTGGCAAACATCACCGTGGCAAGGTAGGGAGGCATAAAGTTTCTGCAGCAGATGCTGCCACAAATGAGAAGAGAAGAAAAATGGAAGCCCCGTCAACCTTGCAGAACGATCTTAATTTACTCTCTTTACATCATGTCCTAAATCACCTTCTACGTTCTTGTTCTAAGAACATGAAATTTAAGAACACTAATAGGACCACTGGTGCCTGCATAAATAGAACCAGCAGGTCCTAATTTATGTCGGGGATACTCAGTGGCCTGGGACAAACGCCGCACTGGCTCAGTTTGGGACACCTACCGAACTTGGCATCCTGACTTTGAATGAACGATTCAAAGGGGGCTGCAGGCGCAACCTGAGCCCCTGGATGAGTCTTCCTAAGTTGGGTCATTTCACCTGGCGATCACGACAGAGGACAACATGCAATAATGTACTACATGCTGTATTTGCCTAGACTTCATAAAAGTTTTAGGGTGGGGCCATTAAAATGAAAAGGAAAGAACAGTCTGAGAATCAGAAAAACTGGGCTGTGTCCCAGCTCAGACGCTGACTAAAGGGAACTGGCCTGTCTCTTTGAATGTCAACCACTTCATGAAGAATGGTGAAGAAAGTCAAAACAGGCTGTACACATACTGGAACCCCAAAGACCACACAATCCAAATACATACAACCTGCACATTTTAAAATAAAATGGTATATAGTGTTTTACATAAACCTCTTTAGAAAAGGTGGTACATATATACAATGGAATATTACTCAGCCTTAAAGAAGAATGAAATCATGGCATTTGCAGGTAAATGGATGGAGCTGGAGAACATCGTGCTAAGTGAAATAAGCCAATCCCCAAAAACCAAAAGCCAAATGTTTTCTCTGATAAGCAGATGCTGATCCATAATGGGGGTGGAGAGGAGAATGAAGGAACTTTGGGTTGTGCAGAGGGGAGTGAGAGGAGGAGAGGGGGTATGTGGATGGGAGAGACAGTGGCTTGAGATGGACATTATTACCCTGTATACATGTATGATTACATGACTGCTGTGACTCAGCACCATGTATAGCCAGGGAATGAGAAGGTATGCTCCATTTGTGTACGATGTGTCTAAATGCATTGCCATGTTTAACTAATTAGAACATAAAGAAGGAAAAGGATAATTACAGACCTCAGGTTTTCGGTCTCCTCTCTACCTATGTTCTCTCCTGAGCAGGACCCTCTCCAGCTGACATCTGTGTGCCTGGTGTTGGTTAGACCAGGAGGAAGTGGCAGAGGAGAGCGGTCAGGACCTGGCCACCAGGAAGCAGAGCTGCTGACACAGTCCTACAAACGTAGAAAACACTGTGATTCTGAATGTTTAAATGCTCTAAATGATGGCATGAGAACAAATATTAACTTTGCTTCCTCTCATTTCCCTGTGCATGGACAGTCAGCAGTGAGAGATTGGTAAGGTTTTGGTAGCAAATCTTACAGGACCTAAAACAGCCCTAGTGTTTCACACTGTTACTTGGGTCACCGCACAGCTCTGGCTTGCAGGGTCATTTTATGTCCTGCGCTGCCACACAAAAGGACAGTCCATCTTCTTATCTAGCACAAAGGAGGACAAGGCAGAATCTCAGCCAGACACTAGGGATGTAAAAAGTGACGGGAGAGGCACCAACCCTTGGGACACGGACAGTGCTGTCTGGGGAGCTCCAATTGGCCCCAGACAGAGCCCACACAGCCACCTGAGAGGGCCCGCTCACTCACAGGGCTTCTCTTTTGTGGCCCGAGAGTGAACAATACCCCTGGCTCCTGGCCTGGCACTTCAAGCTGAGCCTGTTGCACCCCCTAGTGCCCCAAGTCCACTCCTCTCTGTGCATCAGCAGAGTCCACAGGAGCCTGTCCTGTCTTCCTTAGAAGTGTGTGTCCCACCTGGGGCCAGCTGGCTTCTCATGCTAAGTCAGCCTAATAGCGAATCCAGGGGTTGATCTCCACCTCTGGACAGTAAGTACTTCGCCAGTCCCAGTGTGCTAGAACACAGCTCCAGGGGAGCAGCCAGGCAACTACTCCAGTGCTCCCATGTGCTGACAACCAGGGACTGAGCCTGGGCAGGGTGTGTGTCATGAGGCGCCTGTTTGTGCTGAAGGGATCTTATCAGAGTGGGGCTCCCACCCTCCCACAGAGACTGGGAGACATGTGCTCTCTTCTTGATGATCAGATTTCAAAGGGCTGGCTTCCAGGTCTTTCAGAAAGACATTTCTGGGTTGTAGAGGATTTACATCTCAAACAGGCAGATAAAGGATTTATAATTGTAAGTTTTCCAAAGTAAACACTCTTAGTAAAAGGAGGTCAGGGGCCTCAGGGGCCTAGAGTGGGGTTTTGACTGGAACAAACAGTAAATTCTGGGCAGCATTGAAGTTTCCCAGGAAGGCACATCAAGGGAGGCTGGGTTATCCAGGGAGGTGGCCCTGCTCCAAGAGGCCAGGTTAGTCTGTGGGTGTCTGTATGGGGGTGCGTGGGTGAGATGCTTTGTGCTGAGAGTTTGCTCTTTATCACAGGCGGTGTCCAGATTTCCTGCAAGACATAAGTCTAATGTTGACACAGGACTTGTCCCAGGGCACAGGTGGATCTGGACCTGTCGATGGTGAAGGTCAAGAATATGAAGAGAAAATATTGTCTCAGTCGTGTCTGGACGAGGAGTAGAAAAGCAAATATTTAAGGAGCTGAGTAAGCACGCACATCTAGACAGTTCTGGCCTTCACAGGCAATGGGGTGTAAACTAAGAGATGGTGGGCAAGGACTAATCAGAGGGAGAACTTTTCAAGTAAGAATAATTGGGAGATAATACTAGATTAATGTGAGAGGAGAAAATTTCAGAGACACCGTCAGGGGAAAGGGCTGAGTAAAAGATGAGATCTACCAACGGCCACGGTTACAGTAGACAGATTTTCACTAAGCTAAACCTGGGTTTTAGAGGATTTTCCACAGTTCCAAAATTTCTCAAATTTAATTTAATATTTGCCATAAGTCACCACTTTATTTTACTTTTTAAGGAAAAGCTACTTCAAGTCGGGTGGCATCAAGCAGTGGTGCACGCCTGTAATCCCAGCAGCTTGGGAGACTGAGACAGGAGGATCAAGAGTTCAAAGCCAGCCTCAGCAAAAGCAAGGCACCAAGCAACTCAGTGAGACCCTGTCTCTAAATAAAATACAAAATAGGCTTAGTGGTCGAGTGAATTCAATCCCTGGTACCCCATCATAAAAGCAAGCTATTTCATTTCTCAAATATTTATACATGAACTTCTACCTTTCACTTCAGATTAGAAGAATCATAACACCCAAGCCTGAGACTCCTTGGCCTCTCTGTGGGTCTGCTCTGATGGCCTCTTGACCAGCTACTAATTAAGATCTCAGCCAGCGGTTCTCAAACGGAGGGTTGGTGAAGCCCCAGGGCTCCTGGGCTGAGCTTTGTTTCCTGTGCAACAAGTTTCAAAAGGTATGGAAATTTCCAAGGGACATGGAAGCCCCTTCTATGAACTTCTCGTGCCAATAAAAACTTCTTGTAGCCAATAAAAGCAAATTGGGACTCAGATAAGGAGAAATTGTGTTTAAAAAAAACAATTTTCCAAGAAGGAAAGTGCTCTGGCCTCAAAATTCTGCAAGCATCTCCAAGTCAGGAAGGAAATGGCTTTTCTAGAGTAAGGTGACACTGACCAGCCTATTGTCCATTCTGGGGATAAGTTGATAAGGGACATGCTTCTCATTTGCAGCACTCTAAACGGTGGGGTTGAGCCAACGGGCAAGTCTGCACGAAGGGAGGGGAAGACGTCGCCCTGTGGGCACTTGCTCACACAGCAGTAACGATGGCACCACCCAAGTCTGTCCAGATTCCTGCACCGAGAGATGCATGAGGCCATTCCTCCAGGATAACCCCAGCACCCCTTAAAATGGCTGCCTGGGACGTGGACTGTGGGTTGCAGCCTGAACCCCACTATAGACAGGTGGACCCTGAACGCCCCACACAGAGAATGACCTCAGAAACTCTCAGTTATCGACGACCCTCCTCACCTTCTGTGGAACGTGTCCAACCCAGGACGGTCTCCTCAGAGACCGGAGAGCTGTGTCTTTGACATGCCAACATTCCAGGAGTCATCCTCCTCCTGCTCCCTGTCCCCGTCCCCGTGGGAGCGGAAGGGCCTAGCTTTGGTGGTAGACACCTTGCTCCGACTTGAGCTGCCTTCTCCTCGGATGCTGTCAAAATCAACCGTCTTCTTTCAAACCTAGTGACAACCCACAGCTGTGGAGCTCCGCGCCTTTGAGATCTCTAAACGCAGGAGGGTGATGGGACAGTGTTCTGGCCACAGGTGGACATTAGTACACGAATAATATTGCAGTGAGACTTGCAGAGGGCACACTTTACTGTGGTTATCGTCCGTGGTCACCCTTCTTCTCCCTCATCTTCTCCCAAGAGTTTTAGATCATTTAGCAACAAAAGCCAAATATATTAAGCTAAGTCAGGCATGC
Organism: Sciurus vulgaris; assembly: GCF_902686455.1. Classification (NCBI taxonomy): domain Eukaryota; kingdom Metazoa; phylum Chordata; class Mammalia; order Rodentia; family Sciuridae; genus Sciurus; species Sciurus vulgaris. Next base: position 24,589,595 of record NC_136474.1, read on the forward strand.
TTTAGATGCCCAATACCAACTTTTAGGTACAAGAGAGAACCTGTTTAGAATGTCCAGGCCAGTCTTGTGTACGCAAGACAGAAAGACAAGAGTAAGGGATGGCCATGACTGACCATGACCTGGGGCAACACCAAGCCACCAGGACCTCATCTGACAATGTGTGCCTCCTTCCACAGGAACTCTTTCCTGGGATTCCAGTTGAAAAGTTACCAAGCATTGTGGTTCCCCACTGGCCAGTGTCACTCTGAGCAGCTTCTCTTCTGCACCACAGAGACACCATGCAGGAATGCGCCCTGTGGCTGAGCCAGGTGCAGCCAGCTGGGTGCAGCTGGTTCTCAGAGCTCAGTGTCTTTGCTTCTCCTGGGACAGGGGTTTGTTTGCTCCCTGGCCTATTCATGCGCTTCAGCAAAGCGGAGCCCCCTTCCTGGGCTGTGCTGTCTCTTAATTTGCAAAACACTCAGGCTGAACCTGCACGGGCAAGGCTGGCTGGCTGCTCACTCAGCAGGCCTGGCCGCAGCCCCTATGTGCTAATGACAAAGTCACTAAAACTATTCATCAGCTCATATGCTCCCTGCTTCCCAGGACTTGCCATCTGGGACACATAGAGGTAGCTCAGCGAGGCCAATGATCAGAAGTGATTCTAAGGTCCAGGAGGCTGCCGAATAAGTGCGAGGAGAGATTGCTTTTCAGGACTCTCAGAAGGTCTGGTAGAAGGGGTGCCATGGAGCCTGAGCTGGTGGAAGTTGCGTGCCAGGGGCTTGTTAGTAAGAATGTCCCTTTCAGAATACACAGCCAGGCTGTGCCTCACTCTTGCCAGGAACTGTGTTCCCAGACCTGCTGGTGAAAGAATGGACATTTTTTTAAGCTCTCTGTTTTATCTCAACTCCCTAAGGTCTCCCTCCTAGTGATGGGAACAAAGCCCTTAAAGCTGTTCCAGGAAACAGCCCCAAACAGAGAGTAAAAGGGTAAATTGAGCAAGATAGTGCTCAGACAGTTAAGAGATATAGGATATAAGATTACCAGAAACTGTTGACCAGAATCTACGCCCTGTTGTAAAACATTGTGAAACATGTTGTATGTTATCAGCAAACCCAGACCCCCTTTGGAATTTCCCGGCGGCTTTGTTCCCCTTTTCCCTTCCGTGTGCGACCCCTCCCGATGTGTGGTTTCTGCTTTTATAAACTTGTGAGATTTTCTGCTAGGGACTCGACTCCTGGACTCCTGCATGAGTCACGAGTTGAGTCCCAGCGCGCTGAAATAAAAGCCTCTCACGGTTTGCATCAAGTGACGCCTCCTGCAGTTGATTGGGGTTGCCGTTGATCCGTGGGACGGAGTTAGGGTCCCCTTTTTGGGGGTCTTACACTCGGATGCTTTGCTGGGTTTCTGAACCCAGAAATGGGAGGCACTGATGAGACATCACAACCAGCATCAGCTAACTCTCCACTAAATGACTGATTTTCACAGAGTACTGAGGTCGGTGCCTGGAATATTATAGTGCTGCGTGACTGTCTCTGATTGAATTCACCAAAATATCTTTCCAATCTGCACTTGGTTATTTTTGCCTCCATTCAGCTTTCCATTTCTCTGGGCATTATTTGATGATGGGCAGCTGAGGCAGGGGACTTGAGTGAAAACTTTCCACCCCCTCCCCAATCAGCCTTTGGCTGATTCCTGTAGGGGAAGGTATTTTATCTGGCTAGAGAAATTCAAACTGGTTTATTAACTACTAAACAAAATCTGTGTAATGGATTAATCTTTGATCCAAAGCTTATGTGGATGAGAATCCCACACACATGTAGAGACCCATTGTATGGAATAAAAACAATCCGTTCGAGCATGACCTCATATGGTATAGCAGAGAGTGCCTCTATAAAGAATTTTAAAACCAGATATATAATATGTGGACAGCTTGAGAGTGATGAAATTACAAACAGCAAATACCTCACGAGGTAGACATTTCCCACTAGAGTTGAGGAAGCAATGCCAAGAGGCTCTTGGAATTTATGATTCGAGAAGTGTCCAGAGGAACTCAGAGCAGCAACTCTGAGAAGATCAAAGACTGGGCTTCTTGGTTCATTGGCGTGTGTGGTACGTAAGGAGACCCAGGCAGGGGGAAATGCTTTTCAAAATGCCTGGCAATGAGGAGACAGGAAAGAGGGATTGTCTGCAGGTGGGGCAGCCGGAGGGGCTGGCAGTGGCTGTACCTGGGGTCCAGGATCTGGGTGGGGAGTGAGGAGGGATGTGCAGGGACCAGGGACTTCTTCTCAAGCCCTGGGTTCTATCCTCAGCACCACATAAAAATTAAAGGAAGGTATTGTGTCCACCTACAACTGAAAAAAAAGGAAAGAAAGAGAAGAAAAGAAATCATCCAGAAATCATCCTAACCACATCCCAGCATCTCCAACAGGATGGCCAGCAGCCTAGAGGGAGCGGCTGGGATAACACTGCCTGGGAGCAAAGAGCAGGCAGGCAGTTGAGCAGGACCTGTTGTGACTTTCTAGAAAGACCAACGTCTGTAAAGAAGCAAGCGTGTGCACACCGTTCACAAGGTCGGCTGCTTACATACTAGATGCACCACGCGCACGTGCTCCCAAGCTCACACGGCGTGTGGCAGGCAGTCAGCTCCTCGCCTGTACTGTCTGCTAAGGACGTTAATATTTTCACACTTGATATTTAAGTCCTTTGTCCATCTAGAACTGACCTTCGAGGGGAAGGAGCCCGTTTCTGGAACAGGATGTTTTCCCCATATGCATATGCTTATATAAAGACCATTTTAGCGCTGTTCTTTTTTTTTTTTTTTTTTTGGTAGTTGATATTTCATTTTTAAATTTTGTTCTTTTTAGATATACACGGCAGTAGAGTGCATTTTGACATATTATACATACATGGAGTATAGCTCGTTCTAATCAGGATCCCATCCTTGTGGTTGCACATGATGTGGAGTTTTACTGGTTGTGTGTTCCTATATGAACAGAGGAAAGTTCTGTCTGACTCATTCTATTGCCTTTCCTATTCCCACCCCCCTCCCTTCCCTTCATTCCTCTTTGTCTAATCCATTGAACTTCGATTCTTCCTGTTCCCCCACACCTTATTGTGTGTTAGCATCTGCATATCAGAGAGAATATTCAGCCTTTGGTTTTGGGGGGATTGGTTTATTTCACTTAGCATGATAGTCTCTAGTTCCAAACCATTTCCAGGCAAATGCCATAATTTCATTCTTTTTTAAGACTGAGTAATATTCCACTGTGTATATATACCACATTTTCTTTATTTATTCATCTATTTATCTACTGAAGGACATCTAGGTTGGTTCCACACTCTAGTTATTATGAATGAACTGCTATAAACATTGATGTGGCTGTGTCACACTAGCAAGCTGATTTTAAGTCCTTTGGGTATAGACCAACGAGTGGGATAACTGGGTCAAGAGGTGGTTCCATTCTAAGTTTTCGGAGGACTCTCCATACTGCTTTCCATTATGGTTACCACAATTTGCAATCCCATCAGCAATGTCTGGGTATACTTTCCCCCCATGTCCTCACCAACATTTATTGTTACTTTTTCTTGATAATTGCCATTTTGACTGGAGTGAGATGGGGAAAAATATGGAAGGCTTCATGAATTCGTGTGTTGTCCTTGCACAGGGCCATGCTGATCTTCTCTGCATCGTTCCAGTGTCCCTGCTGCTGAAGTAAGCACTCTCGCTGCTCTTAGGGCTGCCTGGGGCACATGCTGGAATCTGCTGCAAGGACAGGTCTTGACCCCAGCAATTCACATCCTACTTGACCCCAGCAAAGGCTGAGGGAGCCCCGCGAGCAACCTACACAGACACACTCTCCTTGTCTGGAGCCGTGCTGGCTGTATTTGGCCCTTTTCCCATATAAACTTTAGAAGCAATGACGTATAAACTTTAATGACAATGGGACACTTATCTTTTTATTGCTACCGAAAAGGAAGATCCCAATCTTTTACCAGAGTGTACAATGTGTGCCAGGAGTTATTCGTCGATTCCCTTAATCAGGTTAAAGATGTTCCCCTGTATTTCTAGATAATCACGATTAATTAATTAAATGTTGTCAAATAATTGTACAGGCTTTTTGAGACATCCACATATTTTTTCTCTTTCATTTGATGGAAAGATTAATTTCAGCAACAGATTTTTCTAACAGGTAACTCAACCTGCCTTATTTGACTAACCCAGCTTGTTCATGGTTTTTACACATTACTAGACGTGCCGTCCTAATATTTTGTATGCCAGTTGTCTCTGTGTGCAGTATGGAGATCAAACCAACCTCACAGGAACTGAGAAATATTCTCTTCCTCCCCCCAAATAATTTGTGGGACACTGTACTTCTCTGTCACGTCACCTGGGCCTCCTGGGCCTCTTGTAGACATTTTCATTATCAACTCAATCACTTTGATGGAATGAGTTCCATTTAGATTTTGTAGCTCATTGAGTCAACTTTGGTAAGTTACATTTTTGCAAATAATTGTCAGTCTCAATGACAAATGCGTCTACACAAAATTGTCCACAATATCACCTTGCATTATTTTAGTGGAATGGATCCCATATATAAAAGTGTTTCTGTTCAGCTTAAGAACACTGTGAGCATCTGTGTCCACCCTGCAGATTCCCAGAGTCTCCCAGTTCCTTAGAGGCCCATTGCTGCCCCCCAGTGCCTGTCACCTTCCCCAAGAGCAGCCAGTACCCTTAACTGTCAATCACTCAGTCACCAGGCATTGAAGTTTCGCCTGCTGTTTAGATTTAGTGTTTGGATTTTTCAACAAGAGGAGGTCTTCCTTGTACCTGTGATCAGACATTAGTGTTTTGGAGCAGTGTTGGGCTCACAGCAAAACCGAGCAGAAGACGAGGATTTCTTACATGTGCCACCCTCCCTCACCATCACCATCCCCCACCACTGATGAAACCCGGACACCTTATTATTGCCCAAGCCCATAGCTTCCGTTAGGGCTCACGCTGGGTGTTAGCTATTCTGTGGGTCTGGACCAATTTATAATGACATGTACCCACATTATTGTATCATACAGAGCAGTTTCCATGCCCTGTGAATTCTCTTTGCTCTGCTGATTCATCTCTCCTTCCCAGAGTCCTTAGTCACCAGGGATTTTTTTTTTTATTTTTTATTTTTTTTGCATTACTAGGGATTGGACCCAGGGGCACTCTGGCACTGAGCTACATCCCCAGTCTGTTTATTTTTATTTTTATTTTTTTTTTAATATTTGAGACAGGGTCTTGCTATATTGCCCAGACTGGCCTCAAACTTGAGGTCCTCCTGCCTCAGCCTCCCCAGCGCCAGTGTGCACCACTGTGCTGGAATGATTTCTCCTACGGCCTTCATGATTCTCCTTTGTCCAGGATGTCCTGCAGTTGGAAGCACACAGTAAGTAAACGTCAGATGGGCTCCTGTCACCCTGCGATGTGCGCCCGGGGTTTCTTCTCTGTTTTCATGGATGGTTCATTTTACTTTAGTGCTGATGATTTTTCTTTGCGTGGACATACCACGGTTTGTCCATTCACCTACTAAGGGACCAATACCTGAGTTTTGGCCATCATGGCCACAGCTGCTGTGAGTATCTGTGTGCAGGGTTTGTGTGAACACAGCTTTTCAACTCCTTTTGGGGAATACCAAGGAGCAGGACGGCTCCATGCTATGGTGAGGGTTGGTTTTGTTTTTGTAAGAAACTTCCAAACTGTTCTTCAAGGAACTGTCTCTTCCCCAACTCCCCACCCCCCTTCTTCTCTTTGCAGTGCTGGGGATTGAACTCAGGACTTTGTGCATGCAAGGCAAGCACTCTACCAACCGAACTATCTCCCCAGTCAGGGACTGCACCACTTTGCATGGCCACCCGCAGTGAAAGAAAGCTCGGGTCACTCCACACCCTCTGGGCTTTCAGAGCCATGAGTGGCCTGGCTTCTCGCTATTCTGGCAGTGGGCAGTGCTGTCTCACCGTAGCCATTTTGGGGTGTGTGCACAGTGGCAGCTCATTCACTTTCAGTGTCACCTTCTGTTATTGAAATGTATAATAATTTACCCATTCCACTCTAACCCTAGTGACAGACCTTTGGGTGGTTAAAATTGTTTTTTTTAAAATTGGGAACATCGCCTTCTGAATCTAGATGCACAAATGTGAGTTTTTTCCTGGGGCATGTTTACCAGGTCCCACTGGGTTGTGAAACCACGGGGTCATGGGTATGAGCTCTTTTCGGAAAGCTTCCTCCTCCTGCTAGTACTGGATCAGCCTCTCCAGCAGGCTTCATCCTTCTTCATGGTTCACTTTCCCAAACTTTTAAAAAATTTGCCATGCTGTGCGAAAGTCATATTGGCATTTTAAGTTTCATTTCTATGACCGTCATGAGTTCAGGTTTTCTAATTCTTTGAGTCGACTTTGATGAGCTACGTTTTTGTCAAATATTCGTTCATGTCACTGATTTACAAAGGCAAAATGAGCATTTTAGACACCTCGATGTATATGGGATGCTTTTTCTTACGTACCAACTTTATTCTAATAGAATGGTCGCCTCTCACTAATTACTTTGCAGGAGGCCTAAATATTCTGAATGCCAAGCCTTTCCGAGGTGTGTTACAAATATCTCAGCCAAGTTTTGCTTTGTCTTTTTTTAATACTACTATATTTTTAATGAACAGAACTTATAAAATGTTATGTGATCAAATTAATTTTTCCCCTTGAAATTTGTTCTTCTCTGCTACATCAAGATTCTTCCCTTTTTTTTTCTTCTAAAATGCTGAGAAGGTGCCTTTATCAATTATTATAGTAATTAATGGGAATATATTTGCATGTTGGGTATACAAGATGAAAATTTATTTCTTTTTCTTCAGGAGGCTAATTTCCCACCCTGGTGTTTCCTAGAAATGCACAGATAGTGTGACTCCAAACCCAAATCCCTATAGTTATTGCCTAGTACTTAAGAACTATTACAGAAAACTGTTTTTTTATTTTTTATTTTTCCCTTCTGGGGCCAAGAACAAAGCAGACATATGTGTTCGTCCTCTTCTTGTGGAGGTGGGGTTTTCCTGGCTCAGGTACCCTGTGCTCCTCCTTAGAGACACAGAAGGGCCCCAGGAGTCCTGGGAGCCCCTGGTCCTCCAGCTGGGCCATCTGCACCTGGGCTGCCAGTGTTTGGGAGACAGCAGGCCAATACCAGACTCAGCACTCTGGATTCACATTTTCTTGATCTTCCAGATTTCTGAAGAATTCCTTTATTTTGACTTAGGCATATATTAAAACAGATGTTTTTAAATATTTGATTATGCAAATCCCTTAGGAAAGTGTTTCTCTAAATAGTCATCCAGGTTGCATATTCCAGTTTTCTTCTCCCTGCCCCAAGCATGATCAACGCCAGCCGTTTCCGCCAGTTAGTGCAGAATTTCAGTTCTATTTATTATCACAATTTCATTCTGTTCTTCATAGCTCAGACCATTTATTTCTTTTATTTTTTCTTTCTGTTTTTACAAATCCAAGGCCTCTGGTTTCTACTCAGAGAAATGCTTATTTTCTTTCAGTGTTTAATTTTAACTTTGTTGCCTTATCTTCTCAAGAGACCCTGCATTCCTTCTTGGCTCACTCAGTGATGGCCACGACTGTAGTGGACGGTGTCCCAGGGAATGCACTGAGGAAATGGTGTCTGCTTGTACCATTGGGGTTTTTTTGTTTGTTTATTTGTTTGTTGCGGTGCTGGGGATTGAACCCAGGGCCTTGTGCTTGTGAGGCAGGCACTCCACAACTGAGCTATATCCCCAGCCCACCATTGGGTTTTAATTTCCTAGTGTTTTAAAAATGTAAGTGCAACATCAAAATCAAATGAATGTCAACAGCACGCACGCCCCACTGGAAGGGATTTCCTCTGATGAGAAGTCTGCGTTTCCTAGTTCTTTGGACACTTCAATGGTCAAGTACAAACTGTCAGAGGAAAGGACCCGGATGTCATAGCAAAACCTATGCCGGACTTTGATGAAACAAATCTTGCATATTAATCAAGCAATCAATTTCTTTTACCTAAATTATCTAGACCTATGTATTTACAGTTCACTTCATTAGAATATGATTTAGATTGAATATTTGAGTTAGATTTTGGAGTACATCACTTTCTAGAGTTTGATTTTTTAAATTTTTTGTGGACTCAGTTATTTAAACATTCACTTCTATAACTGTTCATTTCTCAGTCATTTACTATATATTTGAAAACTAATCATTATCGTCCAAACATTTCTTGCAAATGTATTAGATAATGAAACACAATTTATGTTCAAATTGTTTATTCTCATCTAAATTTCTTTTTTTATAACTTTTTATTTTATTTATTATTTATTTTCCCCATCCCTACCGCCCCACCCCTTCCCTCATTCCCCTCTGCATAATCCAAAGTTCCTTCATTCTTCCCTAACCATCCCCCACTATGAATCAGCATCCACTTATCAAAGAAAACTTTACACCTTTGGTTTTGGGCATTGGCTTATTTCACTTAGCATGATATTCTCTAGTTCTATTCATTTACCTGCAAATGCCATAATTTCATTCTTTAAGGCTGTCTTTGATTCACTTTGAGTTGATTTTTGTGCGGAGTGAGAGATAGAGGTTTCATTTCATTTTGTTACATATGGATTTCCAGTTTCCCAGCACTATTTGTTGAAGAGGCTCTCTTTTCTCCAATGTATGTTTTGGCACCTCTGTCTAGTATGAGAAAACTGTATTTATGTGGGTTTTTCTCTGTGTCCTCTATTCTCTGCATGTCTTCAATAGCACAGTCAGTTAGCACATTATACATCATCTAAACTTTTTAAACTTCTTAAATATCATAAATATGTGTGATTAAAAAATAAGCAACTGGAGTCTTTCAATTTTTTCTTATTAGCGCTACTCATTTATATTAAGAAAGATGAGCCATACTCTTTGAATGTGATGCTGATACTAACTGACAGTGGTCATGACTATCCAGTTACACATTAATAATAAGGTCAAAAAATGAATGAATTTCTTCCCTGTTGTACTTCAAGAACTACAAGTGTAGTTCTTTGATCAGATCTCCCTGAATATGATTTCCGTTGTCCATCAGAAAAAGAAAGAAGATTCTGAGAAACAATTACTTTACAGCATTCTACACTTGCATGTTTTGAAAAAAATATTTGTCATAATACAAATTTGAAAATGTAAATGTTAATATTGGTTGACTTTACTACTGATTGCAAGGAACTTTATCCAAGGGATGTGCCTGCCTTTTTATTCAAAATGTTCCTTAAAAAATATGAAGCTCATCATTATTTTTTAATAAGAACTTCACTTAGGTAAACACAACACAGAGCTCAGTGTCATGTTCTGCCTTTTTTGTGGGCATGTTTACATTCTTGCAAAAATTATAATTTAATAATGTCTAAATTCAAGTATCAGAAGACATAGATGATTCCATTACTTTTTACATAACTTTGGCTCAATAAAACTTAATCTTACACATAAATGCCATTTTGGACTATTCCAAGATCAATCTGCAAATAAAAATTTTAAATGAAAGCAACACATGTGTTTGAGGAAATCTTTCAAAAAGATGGGCAAAAAGTGAAATTAAAAAAAAAAAAAAAAAAAAAAGACAAACAGCTCTTAATAGCACTTTTCTTTTTTTCCTTCCATAGATCTTGCTTGGTTCTGCTCCTGAAAATTATTGGTGATCTTTTAACATTTTCTTCCCTTCTTTAAATAATACATGTATGGTGCTTAAGACTGTGCTTAAATAAAAAGCCGTCTAGCCAATCCGAACACCATTCACTGGCTCAGTCGGACGTAAAAATCAGTGTATGCCTTCCCTTCCGTCCGGTGTTCCCCACTTCAGCTCTTGTCTAAGAAGATTCTGTGCTGACATGGTCAAGTTGTGTGTCAATTACACCGTATTTTGTACTGATGGTAAATTCTCCATGCTCTGTCTGTAGGATGCTTTGGTCATGGGATCACAAATGAACTGACAGCCTCGTAATCATGTTCACTTATTTATGTTTTAGCCACTGGTGCAAATGACATGATTTGATTAGTAGGACAACGAGGAACTCATGTTAAAATACCTAAGTCTCCACAAAGCATCCTCATGCCAAGAATCAGGAAGATTGATTCATTAGATATTCTTTCTTTCCATTAAATGTTCGAAATCATGTCATGGTTCTACTTGGTACCATCAATTTTTTTTTTAACTTTTTAGTTTTAGATGGACACAATACCTTTATTTTATTTGTTTATGTGGTACTGAGGATTGAACCCAGTGCCTCATGCATACGGGGCTAGCGCTCTACCACTGAGCCACAGCCCCAGCCCCAGTGCCATCAATTTTAAAGCACATTTCTGAAAAGGGGTACAATCTACAAAAGGAGACATTTAAAATCTGTAAACATATAGTATATTCCTCAAATTTTACATATTGGTGGTGCATTATTTTTTATTTTCCAGGAATTTTACTAACCTTTATTTTAAATGATTAAAAAGAAACAACACCTCTTTCAAGCATGTTGCCAAGATGATCTACTTATTATTATCTTTGCTACATGATTAGTTTAGGACTGATGGCTGGCTAGGCCTGCTCTCAGCAGCTGGCACCACGTGCCTACATCAACCAGGCTCACGTCGAATGAGTACCTCCTTCATTTGTTTCCCCAAACGAATCCATGATAATTTTCCTCTGCGCCTGCATATCTCAAGAAGGCTTCAAGCCCTTTCATATTGGATTAGTATTTAGTTAACTTTATAGCTGCAAATTGATTTGACACTTGAAACATTCAGGACTTCTTTGTTTTATAACATCCTTTCAACATGATGAAAAGCCAGATCATTCCTTATGGAAAATTTTGATTGACATCAGGCTTTCCAACAGCAATGTTAGAGACGAGAATTCAGTAGAACAACATTTTGAAAGAGTTGAAAGGAAATAAATGTTAATCTTGGAATTACATGTAGCCAAAATCTTTTAAAGATGAGGGCACAGAAAAAGATGTTATCAAGATAAAGGCTTCAAAAAATGCATGTCACATAAATCCCTTTGAAAATATTCCTAGAGGAAATACTTCCGTCGGGAGAAAAATAAACTTATGAGCATGTTGTTAGGTAGGCGGAAAGAAATATTGATGATAAGGGCATTTATTATTCCTAAAATTACATGAAAACAACACATCCAGTCAGCTCAGAAGTGTAAGAAAAAAACCCATTGACCGGGGCTGTCATGATGGACAAAGCAGAACCACAGGTGACCAGAGGGGGACCAGAACTTGTTTGATTTGCTGAGATGGTGGTTATATTGACACATGCAAGATTAACACCAATAATTATGTAACCATCACAATATCACAATTTTCCAAATTTAAACAAGCAGAAGAACATTTCATCTACAAAGTAGGAGATGCAAAAAGAGGGGAAAGAAAGATACAATACAAGTATGGAAAATAAAGCATAAAATTGGATAGCAGAAGTGAGTCAGAGTAGAACAATACCTTAGTAAATCAGAGGGGAAGGCTGTCAGGTGAAATACTTAAATGTCAAAAACACCCAAGATCAGACAAAACACATTAGAAATCAAGTCACAGAGAAAATATACCAGGCAAATATGATTAAAAGACTTGGGTTCCGACTTTAATGAAAGGTTGAAGTCAAAGTGACAATATCCTAAAGGAGGAAAGGCGTGTAGACTGAGGGAAGACTTCCCAGATGCACACGGTGCACCCAGGAGCATGCTCACTTGTGACTGCTTCTTCCCAGGAAAGCCATATGGAAACGCCAAGACCACCAGGCAGGGCTGCCTGTTATTTGCAAACCCACATTCAGACAAGCGTGTCAGGGAAATCCCCAAGTGCATCCGGAGCTATCGCCCAGAGGGGACGCAGAGTGGGGCCATGATGGGAATCTCATGCTCCCCTTCCATATGGTGCAGCCTGGACTGGAGATCCCAGGGTTCTGGATGGAGAGGAGAGGAAGGAACGGTACATTCAGAAAAAGAGAACAGGTACAGGCAGCACCAGGGATGTCAGAAGATGCTGCTCAAGACCAGGCTCAGCCCTGGACCTTGAAGATCCTCACCCTGCAGCCTGAGGACCCGAAGGATCGGTAGCTCAGTTCACCCTACACCAGGGCTGGCTTCAAAGTTCCTGCCAACAGTGGAGACTGTACTTCCTTTCCCACAATAAGGAGAGGTTGGGTCAAGGCAACCTGGGAAAGACGCTCTGCAGGCTTTATGGAGATATGACTGACAAGTAAAAACCTGCATCCATTCCAGACGGAGGGAGTGAATGTTGATGTAAGCGCATACTGGAGGTACTTACCACGGTCACCTCGCCTAGTTATCTTCTCTGTTATGATGAGCACTACTCTCCGCAAATTTCAAGTTCACCGTTATTGACTTTAGTCTCCTCGCTCACATCAGATCTCAAGAACAGATTCATCTTATGCCTGAAACTTTGTACTTTTTGACAAACCTCTCCCCTCTCCTTCCTCCTCTTCCCCACCCCCGGAAACATCACTCTGTTCCCTACCAGTGATTTTTATTTAGTTTTTTGATATGTGAAATTATACAGTATTTTGGCTCTGTGCCTGGATTCTTTCATTTAGCACAATGTCCTCTGGATTCATCCATATTGTCCCAAATGAATGGGTTTTCTTCTTTTTTTTTTTTTTTTTAATGGATGAATAAGATTTCATTATCTGTTGCATTTAATTAATCCATTGACCTGTCAAAGGACACTCAGGCTGTTTCCACCTCTTGACTACAGTGTACATGTGAATGCAGATATCTCTTCAAAACAGTAAAATTGCTGGATCATATGATAGCTCTATTTTTGATTTTTTAGGAACCTCCTTACTGCTTTCCTCAATGGGTGCACCAATACATTTCAACCAACTGTGACGAGATTTTTCTTTTCTCAACATCTTTGCCACCCTTTGATATCTTTTTGTTATTAAAGAGCAGCCGTTCTAACAGGTGTGAGGTGATATCTCCTTGTGGTTTTGATTTACATTTCCCTGATGATGGTGACGTTGAGCATCTTTCTAAATTCACCAATATTTGATAATTTTCAGTGTATATCTTACCTCTTTGGTTAAATTTATTTCTATTTTATTCTTTTGGATGCTGTTGTAAATGGGATCATTAACTTATTTTTTGGATAGTTCATTGTTAGTGCATTAAAATGTGATTGATATTTTCATGTTAATTATATGCCCAATGAATTTTCTTAATTCACATATTCGTTCCCAAGATTTCTGTCAGAGTCTTTAGGATTTTTCATATGTAAGAGCATGTCATCAGCAAGCAGAAAATGTTACTTCTCCCTTTCCAATTCAGACGGTCTTCTTCTTACCTAATTGCTCTGGATAGGACTGCCAAGTTTTGCATGTCCAAACAAAACAAAAAAACAACAGCAAACAAGCAAAAACTCAGGGATTTCATGAGCATTAGACCTGCCTCACAAGATGTGCTAAAGGGAGCTCTTTAATCTGAAACGAAATAAGACTAATTGGTAGCATAAAACTGTCGGTAAGTATAAAATCACTGTTAGAGGAAAGTAAATCATCACATTCAAAATACTCCAAATATTGTAATGGGGTGTATATCACTTTTAATTCTGGTATAAAAGTTAAAAGACTAAAGTGTTAAACATAACTACAGCTGTGATCGTTTGGATACCCAACATCAAGCTACACAAACTGTGACGTCAGAAATGAACACTGCAGAGAGGGCAGGGATGTCTTACCTATGATCCAAGTGAAGTTATTAGCAACTTCAAATGGACTTTTACAACTATATTTTTATATAAGCCTCATGGTAATCACGAAGAAAAAATATGCAGTACATACACCAAAAAATACAGAAAAGAATCAAAGTGCATCACTACAGAAAGTCATCGAGTCCCACGGGAGGACAGAAAGAGGAACAGAGAACGAAGGGGTCGCAGAACAGCCAGAATACACACCCCTCACAAAGCAGCACCTAAGGCACAAAGCAAATATTAACAGAGCTGAAGGTAGAAACAGATAGTACACTAGTACAGGGGCCTCAGCACCCCACCCACTTCCACCTGGGGAGATCATCCAGACACAAAGTCAATAAAGAAAAGCAGACTTGAAGAGCATCACAGGTCAAATGGACCAGGAGATGGGCAGTCCACCACACAGCAACAGGCACATTCTTCTCAAGCCACAGAGCACATGTCAGGCCGCTAGGCAAGTCCTAGCTCATTTCTGCTTCAACAGATGGAAACAGAATCGTGTGCCTGTTCTTACCCCTGGGGTGTAAAACTAGAAACCAGTAACTATAAAAAGTGAAAAATTCAACAATGTAAGGATCCCACGAAAACCACACCAGACACGGGAAATCACATAAGGGAGTTTATTAAGCAAACAGAGTGTCTCCCTGCAAGGGTAAGAGAGAAAATGAGAGGAAAAGAGAAAGGAAAGAGAAAGGGCACACTTCCTGGCGTGGAAAGCCAGGAAGAGAAAGAAAGTGAGTCAGGGAGTGAAGCTATCTTTAAGAATCCTCCTGCCCCTCCGCTAACAGGGGACCAATAACGGAGAAGGATACTTGCAAGCTGACTGATGAACCAATAGCTAGCTAGGATGTTCACAGACTGACAGTAGTTGGGAGGTGGGGAAAATGGCTGAACCGGAAAGGGCGGGGAGAGCAGCTTTCAGACTCTCAAGCTAGGTTGTGATGCAATGGAAAGGGCGGGGAAGCAGCTTTGTATTACAAACAACACACTCCACTCCTGAACAATGGAAGGGTCAAAGAAGAAATCAAAAGAACGTAAAGTATTTGAGGATCAGAAAGTGGAAACAGGATCTTATGGAGTACAGCAGAGCATGGTGAGACAAGGCCTGCACCAGGAAAAAGAGCTTCATGACCCAACTGTGCACCTCAAAGAAATAGGACAAAAGAGTAAAGGAAGCCCAAAATAAACAGAAAGAAAACAGACAATATCAGAGCAGAAGTAGATGAGTAGAAAACAATACTAAGGGTCAAGAAACTATTAGTTTTTGTTTTTTTTTTTTTTTTGAAAACATAATCAAAATTGACAAATTTTTACTAGGCTAAGACAAAAAGACAAAAGTCAAACTAATAAAACCAGAAATGAAAGAGGAGCCCTAAGAACTGATAGCCCAGGAGGACAAGGATCATGATAGCCCACCAGGAGCAATTGCATGCGATGACACTGGATGACCTAAAGGGATGGAGAAATTTCTGGAAATCTACACTGAGCAGGACGGAAGCCCAAAGAGATAGAAAATCCAACTAGATCAGTAATCAGCAAAGAGATCCACTCAGTAATCCAAAACCCCCAGACAAAGAATAGTCCAAGATCAGATGGTTTTAATGTGGAAATCTACCAAACCTTTAAAGGACAATTAATACTGTTCAGAACTCTTCCAAAAGTTGAAGAGGACGGAATGCTGCAGATGCATTTTGTGAGAGCAGCATTACCCTGAGAAGAAAGCCAGACAAGGACACCACAAGAACAAAAGTTTGTTTAACGTGTACTGATTGCACACACGTGACATTTAAGGTGAATTAATTATACAGGAAAGGGTGACATTGCAATCCACGCATGCAGCATGCACAGATCAGCTCCATCCACTCCACACTTCACAGTCCCTAACAACACCATCCTACAGTCACATGGCCTTTTTTTTTTTTTTTTAAATTCCCACATATGAGAGAGCAAGCAGTACTTGTCTTTCTGTGTCTGGCTTTTTTTCACTTAATATAGTGACCTACAGATCCAGTTTCATCTTTGTGGCAAATGACAGAATTTCTTTCTTCTTCATGGCTGAATAATATTCCATTGTGTATGTATACTAAATTTTCTTCATTCATCTGTGGAATCACCTGGTTTGATTCATTATCTTAGTTATAGTGCTGTAATAAGGCATAGTGCATGCAGGTATCTCTTGAATATGTTGATTTCATTTCCTTTGACTCTATACGCAGAAGTGGGATAATACTGGATCACATAGTAAATCTATTTTTAATTTTTTGAGGATCCTCCACACTATTCTCTTAATGGCTATATTTATTTACATCCTTACCAAGACTATATGAAAATTCCCCTTTCTCCACACCCTCAACAACATCTGTTTTTTTTTTTTTGTTGTTGTTGTTGTTATTTTTGTTTTTGTTTTTGGAGTGTGTGTTTTATAATATCCATTCTAACCAGGGTGAGAGATTTCATTATAATTTTGTGCCTAATGAGTGAATGGTGCACTCTTGGAATTGAAAATACTGGTCAGGTTTTTGAAAGGATGTGTTGTGTGTGTGTGTGTGTGTGTGTGTGTGTGTGTGTGTGTGTTGGCATGCATGTGACCGTCCCAAGTCTGTGCAGTTTAAGCTTTAAGAAGTCCCAAATTATAAAGCTGCACCCTTAGAAAAATATCACTTGAAGTTTTAGGTACTTATAATTCTTTCATATTTAGATTTGTGAATTTCAAATGATTAATTATTTTAATTTTATGTATGTAGGTCCCTCTGATTGAAAATGGGACAAAATTTTTTTAAAAATTTAGCATTCAAAATTCGCAAAACTAAATTGAGTGTAAAAGGAATGCAGGTCCTGATGTGAGAAAGACTGTATGGGAAAGCCAACATGGTCAACAAATCGCCCCTGGGTGTAAAAATTCCTGGGAAACAGTCAAAATCAAAAGGTCAACCTCAGATTGTTTAAGGGTTGTAAAACTGGTGGAACCCAGCTCAAGATCTCTAATGGATAAAAGGAGGCCGTGGTACCTGAGCTGGAGGGAGAGTGGACAGGAAACCGAGTGAGGTCTGTCTGACAGGTGAGCGGGAGGCCTTGGAAGCCAGGGTCCAGAGGCCCAGGTGGTGGAGGACGCGCTGGGCCACCCCAGGGGAGGCTGCGGTGAGCCTTTTCCCTGAGGAGCAGCCTCAGCCCTGCCTGTGGGCCGGACCCTGCCCGCGCTTCCCAGAGGGAGCTCTCTGAGCCTGAGAGCAACAGAGCCATTCAGGAGGCAGAGACCCTCCCTTTCTCCTGAAAAGCCTAGGCCACCTGGCTGAGCCCCAGCCCCCTTCCGGGTGATGGATGTGACTCTCATGCCTTTTGCGTGAACAGCCCTCTGTGGGTCACTGCCCTGTCTCCATCCTGACCCCAGGACCTCGGGGCCTCGGAGCAGCCTGGGGCCCACGGGGAGGGGCAGGGGGATGGAGATGGCGACCCTGAAACCCTGCAGCCAGGCACAGGCATGGAGGGGCCGCGGCCCACAGACGCCGGCCCTGCCTGCTGGCCCCGCGCCTGGCTGCAGCCGTGCCCCCGCTTCCCTGCAGCCTCCTGGGGATGCTCCCCGACGGCGACAGCGCCCACCAGCCCCTGGATCGAGACCCCCCTGACGAGCTGTGCAGGAGAACAGCTGGCGGGGCGCCCGGGCTCCAGGAGCACCTGGGGAGCAAGCGCCTCGGCCCCGGGTCCCTCGGCTCCGCCTCGCGCACCCCTGCCCGGCACTGCCTCTGGGCCACCAGATCCCTGGCTTCCCCAGGAACCCCCGTCACCCCAGGCACTGGCAGGTCCCCTTGGCCCACAGTGCCCGCCTGTCCCCCGGGCCTCTTGGGGGCGTCCAGAGGCCCGCTTCGCCCCACCACTGCCAGGCCCTGCGCTGGCTCTTTCTCGGGGTGACTCGATGGCACTTCCGCTGGGCGCCACCGCACGGCGCCCGGCCCTGCCCGAGCACGTGCTGGCTTCTCCCGTCCCAGCCATCTCCGGCCTGGGCCACTGGAGCTGGGCTGTCCCAGCCCTTCCTTGGTGGCCGCTGGCTGCCGGAGCCTTGAGCCTCGCCACCTCGTCAGACAGCGAGTCCCAGAAAGAGCCTCCCTCCCACCCCCCACCAAGGGCTGCCTCCTCGGGGGACGCCACCAGCTCCTCTTTCTGCAGCTCTGGTGACCAGAACATCCTGGGGATAAAGGTCACCGGGAAAGTCGAGATCAAGATCTGGAAGGAAAAGGAAAAAGACAGATCATTTTTAGAACAGATGGGCCCAGGGTACCGCCTCAGCTCCTGGAGGGATGTGCTGAAATCGCTGGCTGCCAAGCAAGACCCCAGCGCGCGGCCCTTCTGGGAAATGAAGGACAAGGCACAGCAGCTGCTGGGGCCTCAGCCGCTCTCCTGTTCCAAGGCCCTGGGGGACCATTTTCAGCAGAAATACAACCAGCTTTTCTGGGGTCTCCCCTCTCTGCACAGTGAATCCCTGGTGGCTGCTGCCTGAATCCCCGGGGGCACTTCTGCTCCACAGCCTGCCTCCTTCTTATTCAATGGAATCTCTAGTGTCTGCCCAGTTCCAGTGCAGGATCCAATGTCCACCCTGCTTTCCCAGTCCCATCTGGGGCCCTGGGCCCCACCCTTGATTCTGTCTATACCCCAATTCCAGCCCCCAGCCCTGGGTCAGTTCCAGACTGGGGCCCACCTCCAGCCCTCTCTCCAGGCCCTGCTGCCCTCCTCTCCACCTCACATGTCAGACTGTGCACCCCAGAGTAAGCCCCAGTCTCTCCTCCCAGCTGGACTTCCACACGCAGAAATGCCCTGGCTTGCGAAACACCTGGGACGGGTGGGCTTTGCCCGCAATGGTCCAAAGATCTCAGGTCGTCTACAACATCCTCACGCCCCACCTCTGCCAAGACAGCTGTGCAGACGCCATCCTTCCTGAGAACCTCCCAGTCTGCAAATGGAGCAACACATTCAAAGGTGGCTCATTCAGCGCCGGTGGGACCAGATGCAAGAGCCTCTGGAACTGATGCAGCTTCGGGATGAGCTAGCAGGGACCTGTCAGACCAAGGACAAGCCCTGCCCCTCCCGGTCCTCCCTGTCTGGAGGCGAATGCATCAAGGACACACAGAAGGTGAGGTTCCAGCTAGGGAAGGACGCAGGCAAGAACCTGGGGCATATTCTGGGGAAAGTCCCAAAAGACCCATCCAGACACTTGGAGGTCTTCCCAGGGAAGGTTCAGCAGACAAGCTCTCTGGATTCATTGAGAAACCTGACGAGGCTGTTGAGGAGACACTAGGAAAATGACAAGGACCAGAGCCACCTAGGAAGCACGCTGAAAGCCCACTTGTGCCTGAAGTCGGAGCAGATCCAGGAGGGCCTGATCCCCTGCAGTGTGTACCAGTCCTGGCTCTCTCTCCACAGTGCTTTGTCCATGTCCAACGCCCACATGGAAACCAGGGCCCTGGTGCCCTAAGAGAGCTGGGAAACCTGCATGGCCACCTGCAGGAGGCTCCCCTTCCTCGACCCAGACACTCATCAGGTGCTGGAAGAGCACATTGTAAAGCTGTGGGTGAAGCACAGGTGGGGCCTACCCCTCAAGGTCCTCAAGCCCGCAAACCTCAAGAAGACCACGAGCCAGCACATGCCCCTTCCAGAATTTGCCGGTCCCTCCCCTTCCACCCAGGTGTCGGGAGATAATTTGAAAGCTGAGGTTGCCAAGATCCTGGGGAAACCACCTCAGCCATGTCTGAGAGGGAAGGTGCCCACTGATGAGTCTGTCCCCACCCTGGGTCAGCCATGTCTGAGAGGGAAGGTGCCCACTGATGAGTCTGTTTCCACCCTGGGTCAGCCATTTCTGAGAGGGAGAGTGCCCACAGATGAGTCTGTCCCCACCCTGGGTCAGCCACGTCTTAGAGGGAAGACACTCACTGATGAGTCAGTCCCCACCCTGGCCAGTCTTCTCCCCATCTCCTCACTAGCAGGTAAGGAAATCGAGAGGGCTCTGACAGGGATCCACTCAGGACCACAGGCCCCCAGCGGCCCCTCCAGCTCTACAGGAGAGCAGGCAGCCTTCTCAGACCCTCTCACACAGCCTCCTGGACAGAACCTTGCAGAGCAGGACTGTCCTGGGGACGGGGAGAAGCAGCCTCAAAGCCCCTTCACTGCCTAGAACGTCTGCTGCCCGCTATCTGGGAGAGCCCTGCCTTCAGGCAGAGGACGTTGGCGAGTTTCAGCAGACAGTAGAGATAAAGGTAGTGAACCAGCCGCCAGTCTCTGCCCCTGATGTCAGCCTTCCAGACTGTTCCACCAACACACTGTTGGCTGCAGACAGTTTGGCCTCTCCGGTGTCCTGGTCTCCTCTGCAGAGAAAGCCTTTTGGGAAGACCCCAGTCTCACCGACATTAGTTAACCTCTTGGCAGCCAGGAGGAGCAGCCTCATGCCGCAGAAGCCCAGGGTTCTCAAACATCAGCACCTTCAGAGGCCCCAACGCGAGCTGTACGCCCCTGCTTACAGGGGTGAAGACAGGAGGAGGCCCAGCTCAGGACAGCATAAAGAAATGGAAGAACTGGAGATCTGCAAGCTCCCCCAGGCCAGGGGCCTAGAAGAGAAGAAACAGGAGCCTTCAGAAGCCTTCTTCCGAAGAACCTGGAGGCGCTTTCTTCAGTGGCTTTTCCCCAAGAAAAAGAAAATCAAAGAGCAGGAAGAAGCCCTGAAAACTTGCAGGCCTCCCTCAGCCTCTGCCCAGAGCGCAGCACCAGTCAGAGCCATGCCAAGTGTGGACAGCAACATCACAGAGGCCCAGGAGCTCATGACAGCCGTCGGACAGATGCTCGAGAAGAAAATGGCGCTCCACCACAAATGCTTTGCCTCGAAGCTAAAGCAGCCCAGAGAGGAGCACCCAAGCCCTGCCCCTCAGGCTCCCTGCTACCACAGGCCTCCCGTCTGCCCACCGCAAAGGGGACTGTTCGGTTATGCAGCTGCCCCCAAGGGCCAGAGCTGCCCCATCAGGGAAAGGCCCGACAGAAACCAACAGTCCTCGAAGAGTGTCCACTTCAACAGCCAGCAGTGGGGCCAGAGGCATCCCCACCCCTGGGTCCCCCAAAAGGCTGTGTCCCCAGTCAGTCCCTCCCAGCATGGGCCGGCAGTGCCAGGGCACTCAGGCCACTACTGTCCCTGCCCCAGGCACCGTCTTCACCAGGGAGGCGTCTTGTCTGCTCAACAAGCAAGTTTTTCTCCAGTCTCTTCAGGTAGAAAACCACGACCCTGAGAAAAATTTTAGCCCAAGCAGAGAAATATTATTTTTTTCACATTAGTGCATCCAAGATATTTAATGTTCCTAATAAAGATGATTTTTTCTCATAAGAGGACGGCGGCTTCCGTCTGTTCTGGGCTCGATGGGGGATTTGGCTTCAAGAAGGGATGGGGCTCGGCAGGAAGTTGCAGCGGTGTTGCAAGCCCACCCCTCCCGAGACCCTCCAGGGAACGCAGGTTTCCATGACACCCCAGCCACGGACGAAACACGTCACCCAGACGAGGAGGCCGACGGAGGTCCCACCTCGGGATCGGGGCCAACCCATCTTTCCACAGCGTCCCCTCTCCCTTAAACTTCAGGCAGCTGCAGGTTCCAGGTTTACAGAGGCCTCTTAGGGCCCCACAGAGTCCTCCCAGAGACCTCCTCCTCCCACAGATGCCCTCTGCCATCTATAAACCTAGAAAAGAAGCAACAGTAGGGCCAACTGGCCCACCCCGCCCACCCCAGGGCCCGCCTGCCTGGACTCCTGCTCTCAGACCTGGAGAAGCCACTTCAGCTGTGTCACAGGGCCCAGCGCGACGGGAGGCAGAGCCACCAGGGAGGACAGACCCTCCCGTGTCCGACGAGCTTGCATAGATTCATTCGCCTCTTGAATTCCACAAAGGACGAGTCGACAGGAAAAGCCAGGACCAGAGAGCTTGGGACGTGACTAGCAGTCTGGTGACCTGCATGCCTAGGTCCCCAGGACCGCTCCCAGGAGAGAGTGGGCACTTGGAAGGACAGGGGGCTGGCCTGAGGTCATAAAGCAGAGATAAGCAGTCGGACAGGCTTTGTGCACACAGGGGCTAGAAGTGACCTGTCACCAGGCCAGGGCTGCAGCCTCTGCTCTGCGCTCACTCTGGTGCTGCACCGTCCCCAGGGAGAAGCAGGAGCCCCAGGGGCAGGGACAGGAGCAGCCCTTCACAGGGGCACTTCTGCGTGTGCGCACAGGGCGCAGCGCAGGCCTCAGAGGTGGGGGCCTGCACCGGGCCCTTTCCCGGGGCATCGGGAGTGGGCCTGCCTCCCCACATGGGGCTGGACTGACACCTGGCAGGAGGGGCGAAGGCTCAGGCCCTGGGTCTGGCTGCTGGTGCCATGGACTTCCCCCTGAGCCAGGCCCTGTCTCTGGGCCCAGGAGACTAAGTCAGCCTCCAGAGTGGGCCCAGCAGTGAGGGTGGAGCCAAGACTGGCAGGGGGACCTCGCCCAGGAGCAAAGCAGCCCCCGGTCCCTTGGGAGCTAAGGACAGGGTGGCACAGAGCTGGGACCTGACCTGGGGGGCCATGCTGGCTGCAGCTGGGCTCCCTCAGGACAGCAAGAGGCATGTTCTGGAATGTGGAGAAATGGACACACTCCCCTGCTGTCACCAAAAAAAGGTGCTGTGGACGGGCTGAGTCATGACCAGCCAGAAGGCGGGAGGGAGCAAGTGCCTGGTCCTGGGGCTCAATCTTCCTCAGGGGCAGTGAGGCCAGCAGCCAGGAGAGCCTCAGAGAGCTCCCGGGGAACCTGCTGAGCGGCCTCATTCAGGACAGAGCACAGAGACCTCTCACTCCACCAGTGCTGTGTGCCCAAAATCTCCTGGAGACTCATGGCCACAGCTGCTGCCCTTGGACCACCTGTCGCCCCCAGAGGCCCCCAGACACCTCCCATGCAGATCTCCCAAGGAGCCCTCCACAGAGACAGACATCACAAAACCCCTACAGAGACCCCCAGGACCACAGGACAGGCCTCTCATCCCACACGGAAACCCACAGACTCCCCAGACTGCAGGCTTCCTGCTGTCCTCACAGAGAGACCTCCCAGAGACCTCACACTTAAACCTCCACAGAGACCCTTCACAGAGACCTCACACGGCCCTCAAGCAGAGACCTCCTGTTCCCAGAAGCCTCCCCTGCCCACAGAGACCTCCCTTCCCAGAGACCTCCCCTCCGCGAGAGCTCCCCTCCCCATGGAGACCTCCCCTTCCAGAGACCTCCTTGCTCCACAGAGACCTCCCACTATAGAGAGCTCCACTTCCCACAGGAAAAAAGAAAACAGTAAATTATTTCCAACTCTCAATGAAAGGAGATAATTTATTTCTCTAGTTTGCTATCATTCAGCCACATTATATCAGTGTCACTTTTTTTTTTTTAATTTCATTAGACAAGCTCTGAACTTGAGATGGTTTACATCTTTACTTTGGAAATACGGTGAAGACCTGCAGTGAATGGACCCTAGATACAAAGTAAATGGCAAAGAAGCTGGCGCACACTGGCCCCCGGGGCTGAGCAGCTAGCGTGTTACTCTCCCACAGAAGCTTGCGTCAGGTCTGCATGGTGGGCTTGACTCATAGCCAGCTCTTGTCACTCAACTATTTATCAAAAATAAGCCAAATCTCCACCAGTATTCATATTATAGCACATGGCAAAATTGTACTTCTTAGTAGTAATATGATTTTATTCCTTAAAGTGTAGTCATACTCTCGAATGACATTGGTACACGTTTCTAGGATATGACAAAGTCCAAAAGTTGAGCTAACATGGCTTAAACAGATGGGCTATCTAGAAGAATTCATTTTTTAAAATGATTGTATTAAATGCAGATTTTCTAAGATTGGCCGTAAGGATTAACTTTGTACATTACAGGGCTAAAAAAAAAAAAAAAAAAAATTTAAAAAAGGGCACATTGCTTAAAATAGTTTTAAAATTTTACAAAATTCAACACTTACATACACAAATGGCCAAATAAAATTACCATGGGAGGGGTAAGTTAACATCTGAACTGAAAGTGTACATTCAATCAAATTTATGCAGCAGAGTGGCGCACGCCTGTAATTCCGACTATTTGAAGGATCCCAAATTCAAGGTCTTAGTGAAACTATGTCTATGAAATGTTCTAAAAAGCAATTAAAAATGCTGGGGTGTAGCTCAGCAATGGAACACCCTGGGTTCCACACCCTGTACCACACACACAAAAAATCCAATTTGTGTAATAATGAAGTCCTCACTTATTCACGCCCGGCCCTTCCTGAAGGTGCACTTTGGTGACACTGCATCTTTCTCGGTGCTCCTGAGGGCACTGCTGTCCTTGCCTTGGTGAAATCTTTTTTGATGACGACCATTAAACATGTACCGCCCGATCGTCCGTCAGGACCTCAGCGTCCGCCCCTTCCTGTGAGGGGTACAGAGCAACACCAGTGCACTTCCTGTTCCTGTCTCAACAAGAAACCCCCTTCTTTGACCTTCAGCATTCTAAGCCTCCTACTAAGTCGTTTTCCACTTTATTCCCTCATGATGTCATTAAGTCATAAAAGATGGAACGTCCTCCTGATGTCCCCAGTGTTCCACAAGATCACATCGACTTCTAACACTGCAACCTGGGCGAGTGAGTTGAGGGATCAGAACCAGATGGAATCAGTTAGGGGAAATGCTATCCGAGAAAGTGCCCTTCCCACGCTGACGATTTTAACAGGGTTGAAATCGGGGATTTCACTCAGTCTTAGGAGTTTTAGTGGTTCAGGGTGGCTGGGGAAGTCTGGGAACAGGGAAACGTCCATAATAAACACTTCAGTGCTGTGACATGTTGAATATGTTGTTCTTAACTGGTACTTCACTGTTCAATAATGTGTGAAAAACTACAATAAACAATGTGCATTAAAGCAACATTGCCATCACTCTCTGTACATTCATATGTCACACTTGGCCTCGGATCGTTTGTGCCTGATTTTCACAAAATAAACTTGAAACTTCTCTCCCAAAGAAATAATCAAGGGAGTTCAATCCATTAAAAAGATATTGCCAATATTTTCAGACTCTATTACCATGTGTACATTATTTTTAATAAGATTCACCTATTGCAAATTTTATAAACATTTTATCATTTATATATGCCCAGATGAAATGTATATCCATAATTCGATAACAAAAACAACAACAAAACAGATCTCCTTTGTTTTCAAAATATTTTACATCAGAACATGTTTCTGAAAATGAAGTGATTTTTAATCTACAGATGAATCACTCTCTAAATGATACTCAGGATATATTCCAAGTTTGGATTTAAGATAGATTCATATTTAAAACAGCGCTGGCAGCACTTGCAGCAAGCCAGGCGCTTAGACACAATGTGGGGGTGGGGAGCAATTAGCTGAGGACCTGCTACTACTCCAAGGGACAAAGATCTTTCCTGATAAGCCGAAGGAGCAGTCCCTCCTCTGAGATGGCCGACAGCCCCCCTCCCCCGCTCCGGCCCACAGCGCCAGCAGTGCTGGTGTGTGAACTCCAATAGGAAGGGAGTCTCCAGAGGGTCCCAACCCTGCTCAGCTGCAGTCCGCTGTTTCCTGTGAGCACACCACCCGAAAAGCACACTCAGATCCAGAGGATCAGAGCTTCAGAGTCGCCTCCTCTAACGCAGAAAACTTAAAGAGCTCTATATCAAGTAATGAACTTGAAGCAACTGTCAAAAGTCTTCTAACAAAGAAAAACCCAGAATCAGGTGGATTCTCAACCAAGTTCTACCAGGCCTTTAAGGAATCCTCCTCAATGAGGGGGAAAAGGTACACTCGTACATTGCTGGTGGGGCTGCAAATTAGTGCAGCCACTCTGGAAAGCAGTGTGGAGATTCCTTAGAAAACTTGGAATGGACCCACCATTTGACCCAGCTATCCCACTCCTCCGCCTACACCAAAAGGACTTAAAATCAGCATACTACAGAGATCCAGCCACATCAATATTCAGAGCTGCTCAATTCACAATAGCCAGATTGTGGAACCAACCTAGATGCTCTTCAATTGATGAATGGATAAAGAAACTGTGGTGTATATATATATAATGGAATATTACTCAGCTATAAAGAATAATAAAATTATGGCATTTGCAGGCAAATGGATGAAATTAGAGAATATCATGCTAAGTGAGATAAGCCAATCTCAAAAAACCAAAGGACGAATTATCTCGCTGGTAAGTGGATGATGACACATAATGGGGAGTGGGAGGGGGGCAAGAATGGAGGAAGGAGGGACTGTATAGAGGGAAAAGAGGGGTGGGAGGGGTGGGTGGGATGGAAAAAATAACAGAATGAATCAAACAACATTACCCTGTGTAAATGTATGATTACGCAAATGGTATGCTGTTACTCCATGTACAAAAAGAAACAACATGTATCCCATTTGTTTACAATAAAAATAAATTTAAAAAAAAAAAAAAGAATCCTCCTCAAAGATTCCATGAACTAGAAAAGGAGGGAACACTGTCAAATTCATTCTCTGAAGCAAGTGTCACCCTGATATCAAAACCAGACACATCAAGGAAAGGAAGCTTCTGGCCAATATCCTTGATGAACACAGATGCAAAAATATCCTAATAAAATATTGGCAAACTGAATTCAAAACACATTAAGAAGATAGTGTACCATCGTTATGGTTTGGATGTGAGGTGTCCCCCAAAAGCTCATGAGTAAGACAATGCAAGAAGGTTCAGAGGGGAAATGATTGGGTTGTGAGAGTCTTAACCCAGTCAGTGAATTAAGGTTCTGATAGGGATTAACTGAGTGGTAACTGAAGTGCTGGGTGTGGCTGGAGGAGGTGGGACATTGAGAGGCGTGCCTATGGGTATATATTTGTATCTGGCAAGTGGAGACTCTGCCTCCTGATCACAACCTGAGTTGCTTCCCTCTGCCACACTCTTTCTCCAGGATGTTCTGCCTCACCTGGAGCCCTAAGGAATGGAGCTGGCCCTCCATGGACCAAGACCTCTGCAACCGTGAGCCCTCAAACTGTTCCTCCTCTACAGTTGTGCTGTTGGGTCTTTTAGTCACAGTATCAAAAAAGCTAACTGAAACAACCATGATCAGTTTTCATCCCAGGAATGCAAATTTGGTTCAACACACAGGAATCAATAAATGTACTTCACCACATAGAGTTAAGAACAAAAATCCCATGATTATCTCAATTGATGTAGAAAAAGCATTTGACAAGTACAGCACCCATTCATGTTTAAAACAGAAGACAAACTTGGGATAGAAGGGACTTCGCTCAACAGTGTAAAGGATACAGATGACAAACTCGAGGGCAGCATCATACTGCAAGGAGAAACTGAAAGCATTTCCTCTAAAAACAGGAAAAACTCTCAACAAAACAAGGATGTCAACTTTCACTTAACACCAAAAAAAAAAAAAAAAAAAGGGCAAAGGAACTGAACAGGCACTTCTCAAAAGAAGAAACACAAATGACCAATACAGATTTGGAAAAAAGTTCCACATCTCTAGTAATCAAGGAAATGCAAATCAAAACTACATTGAGGTTTCATCTCACTCTATTCAGAACAGCAATTATCAAGAATACAAATAATAAGCGTTGTCGAGCATGTGGGGGAAAAGGTACACCTATAATTGTTGGTGGGACTGGAAATTAGTGCAACCACTCTGGAAAACAGCGTCCTCAGAAAACTTTGGAATAGAATCACTCCATGACCCAGCTCCCCCACTCCTTGGTATAGATCCAAAAGATCTAAAAATCAGCACACGACAGGGATGCAGCCGCATGGATGTTTACAGCAGCATAATTCACAACAGCCAAACTAGGGAACCACCCTAGGTGCTGGTCAGCAGACATGTGGATACAGAAAATGTCCCGTGATAGCCGCAAAGAATGAAATAATGGCATTTGCTGGTGAACGGGTGGGACTGGAGACTATCCTGCTAAGTGAAATAAAACAGGCCCCGAAAGTCAAAGGCCAAATGTTTTCTCTGAGATGCAGAAACTAGACCAAAATAAGGTCGGGGTGGGGGGCGGGGAGCGGTCACAAAAGAAAAGGAATTCCTTCAAAACAGAAGGGGGATCAGTGGAGAAGAAGGGTCTGCAGGGGAGGCAGGAGGGAAAGGTTAGGGGAAGCGTTGGAACCAATCTGACCGGACTCTCCTGGGTACTATCTGACCACACCACGGTGACCCTCGCCCTCGTGACGTCTCCAGACACCAGTCTAAAGGGGAACTCGAAGTAGGCAGCGGAGAGACCATAGGGAGGGACGGGGGAGTGCCGGGGACTCGGAGCAGTTATGTCCCGTGCTCTTGTCATCAGTGACAGTGGATCCCCCTCCGTGCTCTGTGCGGGGCGGCCACTCCTGACCGTCCTGGGACACCCGCGGTCTCCAGCTGCCCCGCCGTGCGGGTCGCGCGAGTCCCAGCAGCGCCCCCTTCTGGTCCCCGCGGGTGGCGATCAACAGCCCAGGAGCTCCCGGTCCCGGACACTCGCGCATCCCGCCCCAGGTGCCCAAGCTCCAGCCAGCTGCAGGCGAGGCGAGCCAGGCCCGGGACCCAGGCGCAAGAAAGGCCGCCGGCGGTGCCCTCGCTCCGCCAGGAAGCCCCTAGGAAAGCTCAGGCGGGCTGAGAGGCCCCGGCTTCATTCACTGTCACATGTCACAACCCCTCTTCCTCCTCTGCGTCCGGAAGTGGGGACAGCCACCACCTGCTCCACCTTTCTGCAACACCCACTTTGACCCTGTCGGCCTTGAACTTGAGCAGCAAGACCAGGCCTCCTTATTTCTGCCACAGTTTTATGCCAACAGCGCTTTCCACTCCTGTGTACAATGTCAGCAAAGGGATTCTTCAAGGACGGTCCCGGAGTCCGTCGGTCTACCTGCTGGGTCTATGTCTTCAACAAGTTACCTGTGGCCTAGATGTAGCGATTGCGTACAATCACATTACTTTATCTCAAAAGATTTTATTTCATAGAATGTTGTAAAACTTTTCTTAAATAAAATTTGTCAGTCTGGGGATTTATGCTTTGTTATCGTTTTTAATAAATATTGGTAGTTATCCAAATGCAGGACAAGTTTTATTCTTTAGTTATATCAGGAACAACGTTAAGAACTTGGCCAGGAAGATAGCACTATTTTGTCGCTTTCACTTTATTTATTTATTTTATATTAAAACCTGTATTATTGTACATCAGAGAAAAAATTTGATTCCCTGGGGTTGGGGGAGAGGGGATCAGCCTTAAGTGCTGCAACCAGTGCGACCAGGGGCAAAGGGGGATTGGAAAATAAAGATCGACAGACACAGATCTTGAGGATTAAGCTGGGATCAGGTGGAGCTCTGCTGTCTGATGGAGATGCAGATCTAAAGTTGCACCAGCAATCTTTATTTATATATATCCCATTATCAGGTTAAAGACTATGCAACCATTATTCTTTGTACTCAGGAAAAGTTACAGACATCTATGTAGCTTTTCCGCAGTAGCAATCCACAGTTGCAAAGTGCAATATTAGGAGCTCTGTGTAGCTCTCAAGAAAGTCCTTTGTTAAAAATTGCTACAAAGCCTGCAGGAACTGGAGAAGTGGAACTGGTGAAACATTGTGATTGTCTAGCATAAGAATTTCTTCCCTCCTGGGAGCTGGGTGCCCAAGGTCAAGGTCAGAGCTGATAGGACTCTTGCACAGAGCCTCCTCATGCAGGGCATTGCCACAGCGGCTAGGCTTCCCGTGCCCTTGGACAGAAACATTCCCAGGAACCGGGTATGTCACAGCCTTGAGGACATCAGAGACCCCCATTCTCAGTCACTGCTGCCCCATCCTCTGTCACTGCTCTCTACACTTAAGGGTTTCTAGGGACTGGGGATGCAGCTCAATGGTGGAGTGTCTGCTTAGCCTGCCCCAGGTCCTGGGTTCAATCTCCAACCCTGAAAAGAAATAAAAAGAGGGGGGCTCAGTAAGTTAAAGCTCAACATTTTAGATGAGGGTGACCTTAACTTTCTAAAGATGATTTTTTTAATGAGATGGTAAAAAGCCCTGATGTCTTAGGAAAATAAACAAATCGAGAATGAAAGCTCAGATCATTGCTGTGGAATCATCTGACAGTTTGTGGGGCTCCCTGGTATCAGGAGCAGGTGGGAACATTTTGGGTGTTGGGAGGAGGACTACTTGGTACTGGAGAGAAGCCAGGAGGAGATGGAGTGTCCCTGAACTGGGCTTCTTTCTGGGGTGCTTTAACCCCAAGAGGCACCGAGGCTTCACAGGGAGACCACGGAGGAGGGGAGGGGCGCTGCCGCTTCTCTCTCCTACCACTCCAACCCCTGACACGGTTCTGTTGAGAGATCACCCTCCCTCTTGGGGGCCATAGGTGTGGCATGTCTCCATGTGCAGTTGCTTTTAATACTACTAATCAATATAGCCTTAGATTCAGATTATAGAGAATACTGGGGAGATTTCATGGTGTTGGGACACAAAATAACATACAATAAAGTTTAATATTAATATTAGATGAAATCATAAATAAGCAATTATGATTTGCTCAAATTTGTAAGGAGCCTGTGATTTCTTTTAGTATACGAATTCTCTAAAAGTTATGTATGAGAGTGTATTGCTCTGAGCTTTAATGTGGTTTTTGGTCCTCATTGCTTTCTTAGTGTTTATGATTAAGTTTAAGGATATTTTTCCCACTTAATAAAAAATAAATAGGTTAATCATAAGTAAAACTTGTATTCTTCCTATGTCTAGTTCTTTAAAGTTCAAAATAGAGTTTTAGTCCACCACTGAGTACATGAAATAGAATAAATATTAACTATAAGCTGATTCCTCTATTCTCTATTAGTAATAAAAAAGAACTTTCTACTGTTAATAACTAACATTAGAGTGCTTAGAAAGGGTAACTTCTATAGAAACTTAATGATGTATTCTTTCAGGGAAATTAAAACTAAACAAAGCATGGTGCCCTCTACCTTGCTGGGAACTGGTTTTCTTTTTACGCTATCATAGAGTAAAAGCATGTTTATTGAATAAGATCATTAATTATACTCTTAAAGATGTTTTACTTAACATTTCCTTGTATTAGCCATGAAATGATGTAATCAATACCAAAGAAAAAACATACAAAAAGACTCTGTGAACAATAAAGATTCAGACTCAGCCTCAGAACACTTGGTGTCTCTGTCTGCTGTTTCTCCACCGCTCTGAGGCCTCCCATCCACCTAGGACCCCTGCAGGGTGCTCACAGCTGTGCCAGCTGTCCTCCTGGTGTAGTGACTGACTTCAGCTCACAGGCATGACGTCACAGGCGCTTGTTTATCGGGGGTGAGTTCCCTTATACTGCGAATCAAACATCACTTGGGTCACACTGGTCTAGGAAGGTCCTGGGAGGGTGAGCTCTTTTCCCAGTGAGTTTGTAACCATAAAAATTCACCTACAGGGACACTAGGAAAACACTTCCTATTAACTTTCTGGTCAGAAAAGTATCCAACACATACTTATTTGGGGGACAAAAGTATGTCTTTAGAAAAATTGTTGACCCGGGGCAGGGGTGGGCGGAAGTGGGGCCTTGGACCTGGCTGGAAAGACTTCTCCTTGGTGATGTGCTGTGGGCGCTCTGGTCCTGTCTGGCTGCCAGTGTGGTGGTTCCAGGCTGTGGGCCTCTGTCATGCTCAGGGCAGCCTGGGGGGTGCTTATCTGAAGGCCAGCACTCTTGTTCCCTCCTGTCCTCTGCACCTCACAGAGCTGGGAGGTGTCTGCTGAAGTAACTCTGCTTCACAACATGCCTGTGCTCTGAGGGTGGTCCTCACCGCCCTCCTCTCTCATGTCAAGGTGGAGGCACTGAACCAGCATTAAAGTCACCCCACTGGACTAGAGCTCACCATCCCCCCACTAAGTGTCTGTGTTGCTGCTCAAGCTGCTATTGCTACCCACCACGGACTGCGGGGCTTCAACCACATAAATTCACTTTCTCACAATTCTGAAGTTAGAAGTCCAAGGTCACAATGTCAGCACATGAGATTTCTTCTGAGGCCACCTCTTCCGGGTCTGCATGCTTGCCTGTGGGCTGTGCTGTCTGTCCAGTCTCCTTGTCTTATAAAGAAACCAGCCATGCTGGATCAGGGCCACCCTTTCCACTTGCCTTTACTTAATGACCTGCTTAGGGGTCCTTTTTTCCGCCACAGTCACATCCTGAGGTGGTGAGGGTTGGGACTTCAACTACGCAACTTGAGGGGACACAGGTCAGCCCTTTCCTGTCCACCTGATTTTCAGAGAGGTGAGTCTGTCAGAGAGACTGGACTGAGGTTACAGTGACCCAGGAATGCCACAGGACAGCTGGTAGCTGTTTCCCCTGAAGGTTCAAAGCCCTGGAGGCTCAGAAAGTGTGAAGGTCACTCTGCCTCAGAGATTTGACTTAAGATCAGAGAACTCAAGACCACCTCTTCCAATATGGGGGCAGGGGGAGGGTCTTGAAAGGAAATTTGAACACCATAACCCCTGTGTGACAAACTTTTACCACCTGGTTCTCATAACAAATGTCTCCTCAGAAAAAGGCGTTGAAGTGGAATTATATGAAAGCTGACTTGCTTAAATCAAACACTCAAAACGGCCTCGAACCCAAAAGTGAACATTCTCATCTCTTTCCAGTCTCTTTACCCTGGTGTGACGTTTCCAGTTCATGACCATCGTCCAGGGGACAGGACACCAATTCAGGGATGCTGTGAGTGACTTTGAGAGCAGCTCCTCCTGAGGCAAGCGATAAGGGCACTGCTGTCAGAAGACTGGAGTCGCAGGTGGGAAAACCTGGGCTGGGAGAAGCGGAGAGTGGTTCCATGTTCACATGGCCTGGCTGCTCTGTGACATGCGGGGCTCCTGCGTCACAGTGTCTCCCAGACTCACTGGAGTCCTGGTATTCGCCTGTCTTGAAGCTTCTCTTTTGTTGTCCTTTTTTGTGTTGTTTGGGGGAGTTTGTAGAGAAATTCCAAAAACTTTTGGAAGAGCCTTTTCAGGGGAAATTCTCAGGTGGATCAAACAAGACAACAAACACGAAGCGGCACACTCTGCGTGGACACAGCACCCACCACAGCCTCTAGGCAGCGTTACTGAAGAGGATCAGTGATCTGGTGACGTGAAATGAGGTTCCTCCTCTGTAGTAAGGCCCGTGTCATCTCTTCTTCTGGAAACTTAGAAACTCACACTCGTGCCCGGCGTCAGTCACAGGCTGTAATTTTAATGCAGGAGAAAGAAACTGGTACCTTCTCAGGAGCTCGGCACAACGTAAGACACACACCCCCCTCTGCAGAGCGCGGTGAACACCTGCAAAGGAGCGGAGTCCCTGCGCTGGCCGGGCCTGTCCACACCCTCACTGCTGTCCTGCTACCATAGGGCCATGGGGCAGATGCTCAGGAAACAGAACCAGGACAGCGTGGCTTCACCTTTTATGTTACAGTTTTAATGCCTCCCTGGTGTATTTTTGTTGTTTTGTTTTCAGGATCATTGCTACTAACTAGTCAGCTGCTGTCCAGCTGATCTCCGGAACTTGCCTCTTAACTTGTAGAACTGGCATCATTTACACTTTCACCAACATCTCCCACCCCCATCCAGTCCTGGTACCCACCATTCCACTCTTTACTTTTGAGTTCAACTTCTTCCCTGTATATTGAGATCATATGGTGCTTGTATTTCTGTGCCTGGCTTACTTCACTAGACATAACGTGCTCCAGTTTCATCCATGTTGTGACAAATGACAGGAATCACCTTTTTAAAGGATGCATAATATTCCATGGTGTAAATATACCACTTTTCCTTTATCTATTCATTCACCAACCTACATGTAGATTGTTTCCATGTCCTGGCTCACATACATAAGGCTGCAGTGAACATGGGAGCATAGGCATCTCTTCGCCATACTGACATCACTTACTTTGGATCTACACCCTGTAGTGGATTGCTGGATCACATGGCAGCTCTAGTTTTAATTTTTTGAGGAACCCCACTCTGTTTCGCATATTGACTGTATTAATTTTCTTTTCCACCAATTGTGTGCAAAGGTTCTCTTTTCTCCAGGTCTTTACCAACACTCGTTATCTTTTGCCTCTTAATAACAGCCACCTGAGTGGGTGTGAACTTATTGTGGATTAACTCTGCAGTTCTAGCTTGATCATTGACATTGAGCATCTTTTTCACACACCTCTTGGCCTACGTAGCAGCATTACTGTCTGGTACAAGTAGCACAAAGAGTAAAGGGGCAACCTGTGAAGTAGGTTGTGGTTTTTTCTCACCTTTATTCAAATACATATATAATATGACAATAATAAAGGAAAAAGCATTCAATTAAACTTGGGCAAAAGATTCAATAAGGCACTCAACCCAAGAAGATGCATGAATTCTCAATAAGCACAAGAGTCTCAGCATTAGTCATCCAAAAAAAGTTAAAATTAAAGCCACAATGAGAATAACTTCATACCCCATTAAAGTGACCAAATTAAAGAAATTGATAACACCAAATGATGGCAAAGAAGGGGAACAACTAGAACTCTCACACATTTCCGATTAAAAGTGAAGCGATATGCCACTCTGGAGACAGCTTGGCACTGGATTACTGTGTGATCCCCCAATTTCACTCAAAGGTAGCAATTTACACAAGAAAAATGAAAGCTTAGTCCATACAACGTGGATACAAATGTTTGTGGCAATAACTTTATTCACAATTGTCCAAATGGAAACAACCAAAATGTCCTTCAACAAGCAATGGATTAACACTTTCGGGTTTATCCAAGCTAATACCTATTTATAGAAGGGTTGCTACTAAGCAGTAAAAAGAAATGAAATTGTAAAATACACAACAAAATGGATGAATCAAAACATCATGCTGTGTATCAGTGGAAGGGCCGGGTACACAGAGTAAAAGTATGGAAGTGAAACATTTAGATGAGATAGAGGAGCAAGCACAATTTTTCTACAAAATATACAGATGAAATACTGAAATAGTAAACAATTAGAACCCAGAGGCTTTTAAGATGTTAATTAGAAATGGAGACCAGTGGCGGTTAGATCGCGTTAGAAGATGAAATATGAGCTGTGAGTCCAGCTGTGCTCTGGGAATTTGGGCAGAGGTGAGAGTTGCTGCGAAAGGATGCCCCGGCTGCGTGGCGGTTGTGGGGGCTGCACTCAGGCCCCACCCACACCAAGCTCCACCTACATCAAGCTCCACCCACATCCAGCCCCACCCACATCGGGCTCCACCCACATCCAGCTCCACCCACTCCAGGCCCCACCCACATTGGGCTCCACCCACATCAGGCTCCAGGGTGAGGTTCTCTGCAGCTGGGTTTCCTGTTGCCTCCACCCTCAGGAGACAGAACCAAGCCATTAATCAAGGCAGCTCTTTCTTCTGCTTTTCATCATGTTTCCATCTCAAGCGCGAATATCATAAAGTTTAGCAGTTGCACGTGCTATTGTTTTCTTAATTTATTCTCTATCCAGCCTGAAATTTCTTTTCAATTTTCGTTACACAATTATATTCCTCATTTATGTGATAGTCTATCATGCAGATGGTTTTTATCCTCCAAATGTAGGCCCTTTCCCTACTTTAATCCACACAAATGTGACTTACAAACATTTAAAAATCAATTTTAAATAAATGATTTTAAAATAAATCCAGACAATTTCATGTTTAAATATTAATTTTTAAATAAGTTACTAATAATAATTTTTGATGAAAATTTTGGCTTCAGCAATATATTGTGGTCATTGGTGGGCAAGAAGAAGAAAGGATAGAAGTAGAAAACCTCCCCACCTCTGCCTTCGAAGTAGGTTACAGGAACTGTCCCCTGACTTCCATGCCATGAGACCCCCTTCGGATTCTCCATTTCCACGCCTTTTCTATTGACTCCAGGTCTGTCGCCTTGAGCTTTGTCTCCTGATTGACTGGATCCTGGAGAGGCCGTCCTGTTTCTGAGGTTTCAGGGTGCTCAGTGCTGCGCTCCGTAACCACTGTACTAACTTTCATTCCCAGCTCGGGGTAGGAGTCCCCTTTCTGCACAGCCTGCCCAACGCTCGGTAGCCTTGACTTTTTTGACAGTAGGCATCTTGCGCGTGTGAAGCGAAATCTCACCATGGTTTGACTTACATTTCCCTGTTAATTAGTGGTGCCCAGCACTTTTTTCGTAGGCTTGATGATCATTGCTCTGTCTTCTTTTGAGAAATGACGAGGTAGGTCATTTATCCTTTTTCTAAATCTGGTTATTTATTTTTTCCCTCGAGCTGTATAAATTCCTCATATATTTTGGATACTAACCCCTAATCCCAGGTATGGTTTGCAAATATTTTCCCCCTTTCTCTCCGCTGTCTCTGCTCTGTGGCTTGCTTCCTGTGCTGTGTAGAAGCTTTTCAGTGTGAGGCAATCCTGTGCGTCTAGTTTGGGTTTTGGTACCTGTGCTTTTGGAGTCGTAGTCAAGAAATCATTGCCAAATCCAGTGACAAGAAGCGTCCACCGGGGGGAAAAAAAAAAAAAGAAGCATCCACCGTATGTTTTCTTTTATGTGTTTGATAGTATTAGGTCTTATATTTAAACCTTTAATCCTTTTTGGGCAAATTTGTGTAGATGGTGTAAGGAAAGTGTCCAACTTCATTCCTTTGCACATGAATATCCAGTTTCCCAATGCCACGTGTTGAACAGACTGTCCTTTCCCCACTGTGGTCTCGACACCTTTGCTGAACATCATTTGACCATGAATCCAAGAGTTGATGCAGGACTCTGTTCTGTTCCTCTGGGCAGAATGTCTGGTTTAGCTGTAGTCTACACTGTATCTTTGTAGGTATAAAACAACTCTGAAAAGGGTGTTAGCTTTTATTCATGCTTATCTCCAGAAAGTGTCACCTGGCACTTAACTGATGTAACTCTTATAAGGAGTTTTGAAATTTATTGATTAGCTAGTCTAGACTGGAAATATTATCATAAACATAACTGAGTTGGGGAACATAATTAAAATATTGCCCTTACAGGTAAGGTACAAGAGGTTTGAAAACCATCTTTGGGAAAAACCCCACCTATTTTCTCCTGAGGGAGCAATCCAGCCTTCTTCCATTGCCCAGGATAGGTCACAGCTGGTGTGACAAGGGAATCCCACCACAAACTTGTTCTCAAGCCCCTAAGGATCTGCACTTGGTCAAATGCGGAGGGGAGGGTTTCTCTCCAACCTAAAGATGCAAGACGTCCCAAAGTATTCATTCTTTTTCATTTTTATTCTTATTTCAAAGTAAAACCATTTATGTTTACTGCTTTTAGACTTGTATTCATTTGCAATGCCTTGGGAGACAAACATGATTATAATTGGATATTTATAACGTTTCTCACATCTTCACCAAATGGTAAGATAAAACGGAATGATATTCATTTTATTCAACAGTGCTGATAAACCAAGGCTTGATCACCACTGGATGACCACCGTTGGGACTGCAGGCTGGTGGCAGTTAATGGCAGTTACATAGTTTAGAGAGAGAAGTACAGCTAATATTTGCTTTAATATTTTGTTTCCAATCTTGAACATCTTTTAAGAATATCAATTACCATTATTTTGCAGAGTGCTGGAACTATAACCAATCTATGTGAATAACAGCCACTAGCATTATCTTTTTAACAAGGAACATTAGAATTGATACAAAAGAACAGTTTTTCTTTTGGTTGGTTATGGAGTTTAATTTGGTCCATGGATTAATATTTTGAGTTTGAAATCCATTCACATAAAAATGTTGTTATGTCCTCAAAATCATCA
The DNA here is from genome assembly GCF_902686455.1 of Sciurus vulgaris. Lineage (NCBI taxonomy): Eukaryota > Metazoa > Chordata > Mammalia > Rodentia > Sciuridae > Sciurus > Sciurus vulgaris. Next base: position 24,627,140 of record NC_136474.1, read on the forward strand.
CACCTGGAAAGGATCAGAGGCACCGCATCACCTTGCAGTTGCTCCAGTCTCTGCAGGCTTCAGGGTGACCAGTTGCTCTCAGTGAACCACCCCTGCTTCAAAACCTGCAAGAGCCATTGGGTCTGTGACCCTCCCTAAGGACACAATGAAAACCTCCATCCTTCCCCTCTCAGGGGACACCAGGATGAAGCAGAGAAGGTGGATGCTGTCCTTCTCCTCCAGCTCTTGGGGACCCCAGAGTACGGGGTCAGAACACAAATCCTTCTGGGTTCTTAACAGCATTCGATTTTTATTATTTAAAAATGTTCTGTTTAATCAGCAACTAATTCTACACTATTTTAAACTGAATATTGGGCTGGGGATAGGTTCATGGTGTAGCCTTTGCCTAGCCTGTGTGAGACCCCAAGTCTGATCCCCAGCACCATGAAAATTTTAAAACCTGGACGTCATGGTGAATGCTGATGTGACGATCTCAGCGTGCTCAGACTCGCCAGGATGCCAGAAGCACTGAGTAAGAGGACAGTGATGCAGGACCGGAGCCAGGTCCTTAGAACGTGGCTGTCTGGAGAGTAGGGAACTACAGATGGTCCCAGAGCAGAGGCGGGTGGAAGAGCCGCAGGAGCTCACAGAGCTCATGGTCGGCGCTCTTCACCGAGGAGCGGAAAGCACTGCAGTGTCTTTAAACTGACAGCCACGCTGCCAGGGTCGGCCAAACACCAGCCCCAAGCATGGTCCCTTCAGTGCCCCTCAGACGTGCCTGCACCCCTAATTTATGTCAGTTTCTGCACCTCTCTGAATAAGCGTTTGGCTCAGCATAACAGCAATATTCTTGATGCTGAGGTCAGTTCAATATTCATCTTTCTTTTCACACCACGGTTTAGTGCTTTGCACATGACAGAGTTCCACAAATGCTTGTAGGATAAAGAATCTCTGTCTCTACGTACGTAAAAATGCACTTTTCATGATCGAACCTGAAGATGGTCAATTTCCAAATGATTGACTACTGTGCTCTCTCAGGAAAACTGTTATTTATAATGGACACTTTTGGGGAAGAGTTCACAACAGTTGCTTTTCCAAGGTTCATAGAACAACAAAACAAAACAGAAAAAGAACTGCATGTAATATTTGATACCAGCACCGTGTCATTCTAGAACAAAAGCACTTGCAAGGTGGTTTTCTAAAGAGTACATAATGAAGTGGTTAATTACAGAGGCGCAGGCAGAGTGAAGGACCCCGCTGGAGAGGGGCAGGCATCTGAGAACCGGGCGTGGCCGGAGGGTGGCCCTCTCCAGGCTGAGCGGGCAGAGGCGGGGATGTGCTATTGGAGCTATGGACATGGATGGAGTAAATATATAACGTTTAAAGGATTATTTAAATATCTTTAAGGGCTCATGGCTCATGGTGCATAACCTAAGTAAAACATGGGAGAACAGCCAAAACTCAGGAGGGGATAGTGGAACTATGAGAATTTGAATTTTCCTCATATTCATTAAGTGATTTAAGATTCCTTGAACACAAGCTAAATCAAGTGACAGATGCACAATACAGACCCCACAACACCCACTAAATAATTAATGAGTGTTATAGCCAATAAGACAGCAACAGAGATTAAATAGAATCATTATTTTCAAATTCAATTAATCCAACAGAAGGCAGAAAAAGATGAAATGACAGAAAACAAAGAGCAATATGATAGATTTAAATAACAGTACATGAAAAATAACATTAGTGTGAATGTTCTAAACAGCACAATTAATTAAAAACCAGAGATTGTCAAAGTGAGTTAAAAAGGGAGGCTTAACTACATTCTACCTATTTCAAATCCACCTTAAATGTAAAGACACAATTAAATTAAAAGTAAAAGGGATGAAAAAGCATATTATGCTAACACTGTTTAGTGACTGTCCTGGTATCAAAGGAAATTTCAGAGGGATAAAGAAAGTGAATCATGGTGATGAAAGTATCTAGGGATCAAGCAGATGCACTGATGAATTTTTATGCACCTAGCAATGGCTTCAAAGCATTTCAAGAAAAACTGGTATAATTGCAACAAAAATAGAGAAATCCACAGTAATAGCCAGAGATTTCAACACTCTTCTCTCATTAAGATGAACCTTGGAGACAAATTTAATATGGACACAAAGACTTAATTAACTCGATCTAACTGACATTTTTAGAATACATCAAAAACAGCAAAGAACACATTCTTTGCAATGTATGCGAAACATTTGACTATTTTAGGTCATAAAACAAGTTCAACAAAATTAAAATGGCTCAATTCTTACAGTGGATGTTCTACAACAATAGTGGAATTAAATTAGAAGTCAGAACACAGATATCTGCAATTTCCTCACACATTTGCATATCATTTAAAACAACTCCTGGGGCAAAACAGAACTGAGGAATTAGAAAATATTTTGAGCTGAGTGGAAAATAGAACACATGACTTACATTAGTGGGTTCTCCCTTGAGTAAAATCCGTAGCCCTGGATGCGTAAGTTAGGGAAGAAAAAAGTTCTCAAACCGAGGTCCTCAGCTTCCACTGTAAGAAACTGGAAGATCAGAGAAGACCAAAGTAAGCAAGAGAAAGGAAGTACTTAAAAAGACCAATGTGGGGAGGGGCAGAATGGAAAACACGCAAAAACACTGATGAAATGGAACTCTGACTCTTAGAGAAGTTCCATAATCTAAATGAACCTATTCAGATTGATCAGGAAAAAGAGAGAATAAAAACTACCGTGTAAGGAATAAGAGAAGTAACATGAGAACAAGTTCAACACATTAAGAAGATAATAAACAGTTATTTTGAACAATAGGATGTCGATAGATTTGACAGCTTAGATGAAATAGCACACTTCTGCAAAAACACAAATACTTTATCTCTTTCAATAAGCTATTGGGGTGGGGGGTGGCTGTATCTAATAAAGAAATCGAAGATGTTTAAACCACCTCTACGGAAAATTCTCAGTCTAGACCACATCAGTGTAGATCACATATTCAAGGAAAAAATATGACCGATTCTTAGCAATTCTTCTAATTAAAGAGAGAAAACCTGTCTATTAAGGTCTTGCACCTTTCTCAGACACACAGGTGTGCAGCTGCCAATCCAGTAATGGGACAACTGGATATTCCTACAGGTGAACCGGCCAGAGCCAGAGACAGGATTCAATCTCTCTTCACATTTCTGCCTGGACTTCTCGGGTGACACGGGGACCAGCTCCTGAACTGCAAACGCTTTCCAGGAGAGAGGACGGTTGCTTTTACAGATTTGACTGCTGCAGCTCTGAGGAGCCTGCCAGCCGGAGCGCAGGGCGCTGGCTCCAGATGAGCACCTGCATTTCCACAACCACTCACCACGTTTTACTGTTTTTCACGTAAGTTCGGAAGATAGACCTTTGCCACTGTCTCAGCTCCATTTTTGCACCTACGGAAGAGAAGCTGGAAGAGGCCTTTTGGGGTAGTTCTTGTAAAATGGTTCTGGAGAGACGGAAATAGACCCTCATTGGCCAGGCGATGGGTGCAGATGGAGCCGCGTCACTAACAAGCGGAGGTCAGGTTGCAAAAGCGGCCTGATGAACGCTGAACCTGAGCCTGAGCCTTGAGAAAGATTCCGAAACGCTGGTGTGGCTGAAGCCCAGTGATGCAGAGCACTTCTGCCACGTGGTGACTCCAGAGGGTGAAGACTGGGGCATCCGGGCACGGTCTGTTAGTCAGTTTGCAACCCTGTGAAGCCACTTCTGCAGCCCTAGCTCGAGCTGCTTGTCCCAGTGGAGGAAGATGTGCAGAGCATGCTCAGCCGGCAGAGAACATCACTGTGACGCCAAAGCGACCCTTTCCCCCAGCGCCAGGCCTCCGCCCAGGCACACTATGCCCATTCTGCAACTGTCCACCATGGGCGTGCTGCTACCTGACTCGCCCCTGGATCACGGACACACCGCAGTTGTCACATGCACTTGTCAGGACAAGCGAAATGCCAGGGGATGCTTGGGGCCTTGGAGATCTTACACTTGCTCTCGGAGATGCAGAAATGACAACTCCACCGGCCCTGGCACTATTCTTGCTGATGCACCAGTAGGTGAAGGGTGCTGGGGACAATGGCGTTCCTTCAAAGCCTGTCTCCCCAGCCCAGCAGCCTTGCATCACTGAGGAGAGACCCCCAGGCCCTGCAGCCTTCTCCCTGACAGCTCTGAGCGAACCTTACAGTCCACCTGGAAGAACAGTATCAGCATATACACAGAATGATTCCAACTGCGTTTTCATACCAGGCCTCTTTCACTTAGCCATGTGCATTTAAGATTCCTCTCTCTTCATAGTCCATTCCTTTTTACTGCTGAATAATACTCCATTGTATCAATGCACCACAGCTGATGCACTCACCTACTGAGGACATCTTGGTTTCTCATGCTTTGGAAGCACTGGTTCATCTCCCAGTCTAAACCGCCTCGCTTCTTGTTCTTCAGCCGAGCCAGATTGCTTCTTGTCTGTAAGCTCTGATGTCTGCCCGCTTCTCTCCTGACATGTCCTTTTCTTTCCTCTATTAGCAGGCCTGCATGTTTCCCCCAAAGTCCATCCTTCAGAGTCATTCATTCATTCATTTACTGAACACTCAGCACAATTCCCAGCACTATTGTTCAACTGCAAGGCTGAAAAAGCCCAAGCATACTGTTTAGCCATCCCACAGAAAGACCTTAGCGCACTCAACAGAGAGGATGGGGACATTTTATCTCTCGCGCACTCCGAGGCAGGGGCAGGCTGGGATATAAGGGCAGGCCACCCGCACCTACAAACAGGGGCAGCCCGCTGTGCAGCTGGAGTTGCTCAGATGTTTCCCAAGTGCTTTCTTTCCCTGCACAACCAAGTCACTCTGCCTCAATTCTCACCTAAAGGCCAGAGAGAGGGAAGCGGCCAGCTGCCCCTGTCCACTCCTTCACGGTCACATTCTGCAGAGTCCTGCTCATCTCCCTGCTGGCTTTCTTTCCCAGGTGCCTATCCGTGTTTAGCCCAGCAACTCTCTGTGCCAGATGCTGGCGATGACTTAAGGAACAAGACCAAGAGGTCAGCAATCCATGCAGCTTCCTTTCTACTTAGGAAGATTTTAAAAGCTCAGACACGAACTTTTCAGGTTACAGTTTCAGAGACTGTTTCCAAGCGTGTTGAACTAAATGCATGATCACTCAGGACACTGCGCTGGGCATTTTACCTAAGGGGGTTGTCACCGAGGGCCCTGCTACTAAGGGGCTGAGGCCATGTCCATTGCTGCCTGAGGGGTTGATGTCAAGGCATTTGTTATCAAAGACATTGTCCCCAGGGTAACTGTTCCTAGGCACTGTTGCTAAGGACATTGTTTTGAGCATCACTTACTAAGGGTGTTGATTTGGGGGACAGTGTTGTTAAGGTCACTGTCACTAAGGAGATCTTAAAGGCACTGTTGCTAAAGGACACTTGCTGAGGACATTGAAGGTGATGTGTTTTGATGAAATTATTGTTCCTAAAGGGATTTTTGCTAAGTACACTCTAAGAGGACCATCTCTAAGGGCGACACTGCTAAAGGTGATGTTACTGAGGACCATTTGAGCTAAGGGGATTGTTGCTAAGAGCAGTGTTGCCCAGTGCACTGTTGCTACGGGTGTGATTCTAAAGGCTTTGCTGCCAGGGCACTGGTGCTAACTGCATTGCTCCCCAGGTCTTTGAGGTGAAAGTGTTAACCATGATAAGCCTGCTTTTGCTAAATATAATCATAGCAATGGCTGTGGTTACAAAGGAGGTGGTTGCTAAGGGTGCTACAGCCTTGGTGGTGTGCGTATGGGCCACTGCAGCCGAGGGTGATGTTTCAGTGGGCATTGGTGCTAGCAGGCATGGTTGCTAGGGAGCTTCTTTCTAAGCGTGTCATTCCTGGGGGTATGGCTCTTAGGAGTGATGTTAGTAAGAGAACTGCTGAAGCCACTGTTGCAAAGGACATATTTGTAAAGGTGCCATTGCCCTTGGCGGCATTCCTAGAGGTGTCGTCACCAGCACTGCTAAGGTGGCAGTTGCTACAAGCATGTTTACATAGGATAGTGTCAATATGGAGATTGTTGTTTGGATATTATTGCTGAGGGATTGTCGCATATTATTGTTAAGGATGCTTTCCAAGGGCATTGTTCCTAAGGTGGTGTTGGCAAGGGACATTTTTTTTTTTTTTTTTTTTTTTTTTGTGCTAGGGATATGAACTCAGGGCCTTGTGCTTGCAAGACAAGCACTTTACAGACTGAGCTATCTCCCCAGCCCGACAAGGGACATTGTTGCTAAAGGCCTGGTGGCTAAAGGAAGTGTCCTTAAGGGATTTTCTTCAAAGGGCGGTCATTGGTCAGGGGCCTTTTGCTATAGGCTTTGCTGATGAAGTCAGTACCACTAAGGTACTGATGCCAAGGGCATCGTAATTAAGGTTTGGTTTTTAGAGGCCGCTGTTGCTACAGTTGTTGCTTCTTGTTAGAAATACCGGGGTGCCGTGAGAAATCAGACGCTTGGAAGTAGCTCAGCAAGGCAAAATTTACTTCTGCTGAAGGGTGTGCTGCTGACCAACGTCCGGCAAGCAGGCAGCCTGGGCATGCGTGCACCTGCCTTTCTGCCTAAGGCAGCCCTGCCCCTTGCTCTGACAGGAGGACCTCGGGCTGCAGTCTCCGCGCCTGGCTAATTTAAATAGGGAGGGAAAAGAGGAAGGACTGTGGCTGATTGGATCATCGCAGACACTGTACACATTATGATTGGAAGGCAGAGGACAGACGCTGATTATAGTCGGGGCTTGTGCCACACAGAGGCATCAGGGTCTGCATTCTTGCCCATATCCGGGCCTACGTTGTACATGCTGTGAGCTCAGAATGGCTGTATTTTAACTGTATTGTTTTGTAAAATGGCTTCACCTAAGATTGCATTGTGAAATTTAAGTTTTCGGCTATAGTAAACATGTTTTTGTTATATGCTGGGAAACTCAGATACGGGTTTAACTTTGTGAGAAAAGGGGACATTAATCTGACATTCTACGGACCAGGCGTGCTGGTGCCTATTCCTGCTCCTGGGGGGATGAGCGCTTCCAGCCACACTGTTAGGACGTTGTTGCAGAAGGTGTTGTTGATAGAAGTCATGGCTCTTAGGGCCTTGTTGATAAGAATAATGTTTGTACGAGTATGATTGCCAAGGGCGTTGGTTACAGGGCACTACTGCTAATGATAGAGAACATGCAGACCTGAGGGGTGGGAACATGAGGTTAAGGGAAAAATTCAATAAACTGGGCCCCTTGTGCTGACCCCCTCGTGCTTTCTTTGAAAAAGCAACTTACTTGCAGCCCTGCCTGGTTTAAGTCAGTAGGTTATGTGACCTATTATCCGCAGAAGAAATGCAGATAAAAATTGCCAATAAGAACCCAACTTAACCTGGAGAAGGGGGACTTTTGTGACATTTACACAAACCAGGTTCTAGAACCCAGGGAGATAAGGATAATCCCCCCAGAGGTAAGAACAGGTTCCGATGAGAACTGGCCAGCATGGGCCAAAGTGACCTAGAGCTGTCCTGACCTTTGCCATGCACAGTGGGAACTTGAAAGTCTGATGTCGCCCTGCTGTCAGTCAAAAGTCAAGAGGAGGACCTGGGCAGGATTCTCTGGAATCTTCCCTGGAACCCCCAATAAAATGGAAGGACAGGAAGTGCACACCATCCTTCTCTTTTCTGGAGGGCCCACTCTTCATTGAAAATGTCCCCCTTTCCCTTTTCCTATTCCTTCTAAATAATCTCACACCTGCAGCTCCAAGTGACATGTCTGAAGTCTTTCTGGCACAATCGCAGGAGGTGAGAAGGTCACCTAGGGCTGCCTCAGCTCTGCAGCAGGCCCTTGCCAGCTACCACGGGCAGGCTGAGGCTTAGCATGTTTTCACTAAGGGCGTCAAAGGCGTTGTCTCTAAGGTTTACCATATAAGGCAATTTGCTAACGTCACTGACCGCAAGTGTTGACTCCAGGGACAGGGTCCCCAAAGCCACCATTGCCAGGTTCATGGATAGCAAGTGTTTGTGCCAGGGCATTATTGCCAACGTGTGTATCACCAGCAACACCGTTGTGAGGTCCCTGTTGCCGAGTGGTTGATACCAAGGGCATTTTTACTGAGGCGCTGCTGGTTTGGGTACTGTCACTAAGTTCATTTTTACTAAGGATGTTGCCGCTAGTTTTATTTCTAAGTTTGTTATTCATATGGGCCATGATTGTCAAAGTCATTGTGTCTTTGTTTTTTCATTTTTAAAAATTACTTGTTCTTTTTAGATACACATGACCGTGGAGTGCATTTTGACATATTACACATACATGGAGTATGACTTATTCTCATTAGGATCCTATTCTTGTGGTTGTACATGATGTGGAGTTTCACTGGTAGCAAATTCATTTGTGAACATAGGAAAGTTATGTTCAGTTCATTCCACTCTTTCCTAATCCCACCTCCCTCCCTTCCCTTCATTCCCCTTTGTCTAATCCAATGAGCTTCTATCCTTCCCTACCCAACCCGACCAGTTGTGTTAGCATCTGCATCAGAGAGAATATTTAGCCTTTGGTTTTGTGGAATTGGTTTATTTCACTTAGCATGATAGTCTCCAGTTTCATCCATTTACTGGCAAATGCCATAATTTCATTCTTTTTTATGGCTAATTTTCCACTGTGTATACCACATTTTCTTTATTAATTTAATCTCTTGAAGGGCATTTAGGTTGGTTCCATAGTTTAGCTATTGTGAATTAAGCTGCTATAAATATTGATGTGGCTGCGTCTCTCTAGTATACTGATTTTAAGTCCTTTGGGTATAGGCCAAGAAGTGGGATAGCTGGGTCAGATGATGGTTCCATTCCAAGTTTTCTGAGGAATCTCCATGCCACTTTCCAGAGTGTCTGCACCAGTCTGCAGTCCCACCAGCAATGTATGAGCATACCTTTCCCCCACATCATTGCCAACACTTATTATTGCTTGTACTCTTTCTTGGTAATTGCCATTCTGACTAGAGTGAGATGAATCTCAGACTAGTCTCAATTGGCATTTTTCTAATTGCTAGAGATGTTGAACATTTTTTCATATCTTTGTTTACCAATTCTATTTCTTCTTCTGTGAATGTCTGTTCATGCCCTTGCCCATTTATTGACTGGGTTATTTGTGGTTTTTGGAATTAAGTTTTGAGTTACTTACGTGTCCTGGTGATTAAGGCTGTATCTGAGATGCAGGTGACAAAGATTTTCTCCCGTTCTACAGGCTCACCACATTCTTGATTGTTCTCTTTGCTGTGAAGAAACCTTTTACTTTGATACCATCCCATTTATTGATTCTTGATTTTACTTCTTGCGCTTTAGGAGTATTTTTGAGAAAATCAGTTCCTAAGCCAACATGATAGAGGGTTAGGCCTACATTTTCTTCTAGTAGGTGCAGGGTATCTGGTGTAATGCCTAGGTTCTTGATCCACTTTGAGTTGAGTTTTGTGCAGGGTGAGAGGCAGGAGTTAAATTTCATTCTGTTACATATGGATTTCTATTTTCCCAGTACCATTTGTTGAAGAGGCTATCTTTTCTCCAATGTATGTTTATGGCATCTTTGTCTAGTATGAGATATAAAGTCATTGTTTCTAAGGGTGTCTTTGCTATGTTACACTGTCCAAAGGACACTGGTTTCAAGAGGCATGAACATTTCTAAAGGATTGAGGCAATCTGTGGAGCTAAATGGACACAGCATTGTTGCTGGGGCATTGTTGATATATTAGTCAGGGTTCTCTAGAGGAAGAGAAACAACAGGAAGTATGATTATAAAAAGTGGATTTATTAGATTGGCTTACAGGACCAGAAGCCGGATAGTCCACAATGACTATCCGCAGCTGGAGAGCTGGAAGAACCAGCAGCTGCGCAGTCTAAGACCCAAAGCCCCAGAACAAGAAGGATCAATGGTGCTATCCTAGTCTGAAACCAAGGCTTCTGGAAACTCCCTGGAGAATCAGTAGAAGAGTCCATTTTGGAAGAGTAAAGAAACAAGAGTCTGATATCCTCAGAGGATCGAAGCAGCAATCAAGAGCCCATTCAAGAAGAACCAAGCTTGCATCTGCATCTGCTTCCTTGTTCTTCCAGCTTTTCTTCCATCTTTATTCCATCCAAGCCACCATTCTATTGGGCAGTGCTGCCCACGCTTAGGGAGAGTTTCCACTTCAGTTCCTATTCCACATGCCAATCATTCCTAGACACACCCCATGGACACACCCAGAGGCCTCTTAATCATTGGCATCTCTTAATCCAATCAAGTTGACAATTCCAATTTACCATTACAGTTGCTCTGAGGATTATTACTGTGAAGGGCAATGGTACAACTGGCATGATTCCGGGGAACTCCTGCTTCAGGCAGCACGTCAAGTCTGTAGTTGTTCAAGCTCTGTCAGTAGGGCCCATGTGCCTAATGACCACCATTGCTAAGAGTGTGGCGAAGAGTGATGTTTCTGTGAATATTCACCCTAGGGTCACTGATTCCCAGGGCCATTTTTGTTAAGGGTTTTGTCCAAAGGAGGATTTGTATGAGGACATTATTGGTGAAGTGTTTATGTCAAGTTCTTTGTCACTGTTGTTAAGGGTGCTGAGGCCAAGGACCATGGCTGCTAAGTATTACTGTCACTAAAGGTGTCATTAAGAGTATTGATGTCAGCCAAGGGGTTGTGACTAAGGGCAATCGTGGCTCACAGTGCCGTGATGAGGACATGTTTGCTGCTGACACTTTTGCTTAGCTCACTCATCTCTTAGCTACAAGGATCGGTGCTGACGATGTTTTCTCCTAAAGATCATCGCCGATGCCACTGATGCTGAGGAATTGGTTGTGAAGGGAAATTGTTAATAAGAGGCATTATTGAAACTGACTTTGCTTTTAAAGGCATTGAAGCTAAGGGTGTTGTTCTTAAGAATGTTTTTGCTAAGAGAATTACTGGTAAAGGAATTATGGCAAAGGCCACCTTTTCTAAGTGTGTTGATGTGAAAGTATCCACACCTTGAAACTGCTAACTCACTTTCCTCTGCCTCCCCAACTCCACATGCCATATTCCAGTTGCGTAGGGCACTTCTGACATCCTCAGGAGAGGTCTGATTAGAATGGCTGATAGAGCAACACAGGCTTGTATCAGGGAACAAGGCATCCAGCCGAGAGGCAACCCATTCAAATCTCAGGTTACACAGCAGGCCTCAGGTGCCTCAGGTTTAACAGGAGACCTTTTAAACTCTTGGGGCTTCAAGCTGGCTGAGTAAGCCAGGCATGGTGGTGTGTGCCTGTTCTCCCAGCTACCTTGGGAGGCTGAAGCAGGAGGATTGCTTGAGACCAAGATTGGAGGCGGCTTGGGCAACAGGCACCAGATCCATGTTCACAGATAGCATGAAGTATCTCACAACTCACTTTGCTCTATATATTCAATGTCTTTTCACTTAAAATATGTGCAAGGTCAAGAGAAGACACTGACAAGTAGATTTTCATATTTCTGTAAAAGAAAGAGATTTTTAAAAACTGTCATAAAATATCTGAAGAGGAAAAATCCATTAGGAGAAGTGCTTTCTACCAACCAAGTCTTAGAAAGCTTCGCTCATCAAGACAGGGTGGTGGGAGCATATGAGAGACAACGTAGCTCATAAATAAACAGGGCCCCATGATCAAGCTTAGCACTCAGGCACGTTTGTTAAGGTGCGTGTGCACGTGTCAAAGGCGAGAGAAGAGATATAATTCAGGATAAGCACACAAACTCGATAAGTAATAAAGTGTTCAATTTTAAATATTAACAATAAGTTGTTCAATAGCAACATGAAATTCTATGGACACGAGGGTCAATTTGATTAAAGATAAAAAAACATTTGGAGCCTCTACTCGCTAATGTAAGAATTGAAGCTACCCTGGAAGATGAAGATGCATACAATGGTTTCATCAGCTTAAAGGTGAATTTTTTCATAATGCAGGGAAGGAAAAGCAAATAAATGGAGATTTATACTATATGTATCAGTAGAGTCAAAATCATTGAAGATGTCAGTTCTATCCAAATGGCCAGCATGATTCCAGCCAAGACCTCCATGAGACTTCCTAAGAACCTTCATGAGCTGATGTACAATGTAGATGAAAACAACAAAGCCTCCCCCACCCCACCAAACAAAATAACAGAGACACTCTTTGTGCGGTGACATGAGGGAACTTATTAACTGGCTATTAAAACTTATGATGAAGACAAATTACTTCGGGCAGTTTGGTACCAGAGGTAGGGACAAACCATCCAATGAAACTGAGGAGAGGAAGATGGAAATGGATACCTCTGAGACAGGTGACAAATGGACTGAGGCACGCGGGAAGAGGGTATTCCACAGTAGCTAAGCCATTTCCATAGCCACATGGAAACACTATAGCCTGCATCCTACTTGGTAAAATAAATCTGTACCTCCACATGCAGCACAAACATTTAGTCATCCTGAAAAAGAATATGATAATTTCCTCAAGACTACAAGGTGAAGGCCATAGTTAGAGGTGCAGAGCTGGCGCAGTTCAAGGTTCACGTGATGTTCACATTACCCATTTTACTCCAGGTCTTCAAGAAGTTCTCAGGGGCCACTAATCTACCTGCGGAGTGTCATAGCTTAGGATCTCGGTAGTCACAGGAAGAGCTCTGAAATCAAAGCTCCCTTTAGATACCTGTGCATTTGGAGAGGGCTTCAGTGTGCCAGGGCCGACCTCGGTGTGTTCCTTGGTCTCTGTAAGGGAATTTCCACGGAACCACGCCAGACCGGGAAATCACATAAGGGAGTTTATTAAGCAAAGAGAGTGTCTCCCTGCAGGGTAAGAGGAAATGAGAGGAAAAGAGAAAGGAAAGAGAAAGGGCATGTGCTAGAGAGAGTGGAAAGCCAGGAGGATAGAGAAAAGTGAGGAGGACAGACAGAAGAATGGGGAAAGATGGTGGGGAAGCTACAGTAAAACAGTTGAATTCTGCTGGGCTAACAGGGGACCAATATCGGGAAGGATATTGGCAAGCTGACTGATGAACCAATAGCTAGCTAGGATGTTCACAGATTGACAAGTGGTTGGGAGGCGGGGAAAATGGCTGCACCTGATGGGCGGGGGAGCAGCTTTATACATTACAGTCTCTTCATGGTGCGGTAGCCTGGGCACTGCTGGAGGAAGCAGCTGGAAAGTGCGCAGACCTGCCGGGTTCCTGCTCCATGGTTTGTTCACACGTCCCCGATGCTGTCCTGCCATGCCATCCAGGTGAGCATTCCAGCTCATTTCTAAGACCAAAGGACATAAGGGAGGGGAAGGAAAGGCAGAAGCTGTTTACACCGAAGTCAAAAAGAAAAATTGTGTGCTCAAGGAGAATGACTTTTCATTCTTCCGTTCAGCTGGACTCAGACTTTTGGGGCCAGTGTCGCGATCACAGTTGTGACAGCCGCTCTCCCTGTCCCTGGGTGAAGCGCTGGAAAAGGAACCAACAGATGGAGTTCAGGGGCTGTCAGTCTCCTCGCTGAAGGAAACAGAGGTGTACCCGGTTGCAATGCACACATTCAAGGTGTGCAGTGTGGTGGCACTTGACTCGTGTATAAACACAGAGCCATCTCTAAAAATCAAGATCTAATAAAATCCATCACCTCCAGTATTTCCATTGTCCCTTGGCCATCCATCTGTCCCCTCTCTCCCACTGAACCTGTGAATTGCTGATCTGCTTTGGACACAGATTAGTTTGCCTTCTCTGGAATTTTGTATAGATGACATCACTATATGTATAGATGCACTCTAGCACAGCTGGTTTCCTCTATTATTTAAGATTCGTCTTGTAATCTCTATCTTGATCTCATCCATATTTAAGTATACATATTGTGGATTATGCCACAATTATGCATTCACCAGTTGGTGGACATTTGCCTTTGTCCCATTTTTTGCTTTTATAAAGTGACCACAAACATTCAAGTACACGTCTCTGTATATAAGCTCTACTTTTCCCTGGGTAAAATATCTAGGAATAGAATTTCTAGAACAAATGGCGGGCAATGTTTATCTTTCCAAGAAACTGCCAAAGTGTTTTTCCAAGTGGCTATATGCTACCATTTTAAATAATCACCAGTAAGGTGTGAGGATTCCAGTTCCTGTGCAGCTTTGTCAACACTACATCCATACCGTCACTCATTTGTAATTCTTGACATTCAAATACATGGGCGTATGATGATGGTCAGGTGTTTTTGGCTTGGAGTTCCATAACGGCTACTAACATTCACATACATTTTTCACATGCTTATTTGCTAGGTGTAAATCTTTGGTGAAGCAAATTTAAATTCAGATGTTTGTTTTATTACTTACTTTGAGGATTGTTTATTATTCTGAATACAAGTCCTTCATCAGCTAAAAACTTTGCAATTATTTTCCTCAGTTTACAGTTTTTCTTTACATAATAGTGTCTTGAAGATCAAAAGTTTTCTTCCATGTTTACTTCCAGAAACTTTTAAATTTTAGTTGATACATTTAAGTCTTATGATCCATTTATAGTAAGTTTTAAAGCATAGTGCAAGCACCTGTCTCACCTACAGATCCATCTATAGATAGCTCATTCAAACATAAAGTCAGTGAAGACACAACCAACCTGAAAATACTATAAATCAAATGCACCTAACAGAAATCTATAGAATATTCCAAACAGCATCAGCTGAATTCACTTATTTCCCAGATGCTCATGGAAACTTCTCCAAATATCTGAACTAAACACATATTTTTCAAAAGAAATACAAATGACCAACAAATATGTGAAAAGTGTTCAACAACTTACACAATCAGGAAAATGAAAATTGAAACCCCACCGACATTTCTTCTCACCTCAGTTTAAATGGCGCTCATTAAGAATACCAAAAATGGTCCAGGTATGGTGGCACACGCCAGTAATATCAGTGACTCAGAAGACTGAAACAAGAGGATTGCAAGTTCGAGGCCAGCCTCACTGACTTAGCAGGGCCCTAAGGAACTTAGTGAGGCCCTGTCTCAAAAATTAAAAATAAAAAGGACTGGGAATGTGACTCAGTGGTTAAGTGTCCTTCGGTTCAATTCCCAGTACAACAACAAAAACAAACAAACACACACACACACACATACACACACACAAACACACACCCCTCAAAATGAATGCTGGTGAGGATATGGGGGGAAAGGAATACTAATACACCATTGATGGGATTGTAAATTAATACAACCACTATGTAACTCAGTATGGAGGTTTCTCAAAAGACTAGGAATGGACCCACCATATGATCCAGCTGTAGCACTCCTTGGTATTTCTAGTAAAGAATTAAAGTCATCGTACTAGAGCAATACATGCATACCCAGGTCTATAGCAGCTTAGTTCACAAGAGCCAAGTTGTGGAACCAGCCTAGGTGGCCAATGATGGAAGAGTGAATAAAGAAAATGTGGTCTACATACACAATGAAGTTTCACACAGCCGTGAAGAATGAGACTATGTCATTTGCAGGTGAATGGATGGAACTAGGGAACACTGTGTTAAGTGAAATAAGCCAGATTCAAGAAGTCCAGGGTCATATGTTTTCTCTCCTATGTGGAAGCTAGAAGAAAAAAGTACGGTAAAGGGTTTTCATGAAAATAGAAGGAAAACTAGTAGAACTAGTAGAATAGAGAATGCAAAGGTGGGGGAGGAGGGGAGGTTCTTGGGCAATGAAAGTGACCAAACTGGCTGGGTGCAGTGGTGCACGCCTGTAATCCCAGCAGCTCGGGAGGCTGAGACGGGGGATTGAGAGCTCAAAGCCAGACTCAGCAAAAGCGAGGCACTAAACAACTCAGTGAGACCCTGTCCCTAAATAAAATGCAAAACAGGGATGAGGATGTGGCCAGTGGTTGAGTGCCCCTGAGTTCAATCCCCAGTACCCCACCCTGCAAAAAAGTGACCAAATTATATTATGTGCATATACAAACACATCACAATGAATCCCGCTGTTTTGTATAATTATAATGTGTCAATAAAAAAGAAAAATAATACAAATAAAATACAGTTCAAAGTAAGAATCAAAGTTGAAAATCAGTTTTCCACATAGGAGCCACTGATTTCTGAAATCTGCATGTTCTGTTGTTTTATCTGTTATCTTTCACCACTACAACATTGGCTTGATTACCACAGCTACAAGCAGCCTCAAAATCAGTCTGTGCTACTTCTCTGACTCTTTCATTTTGTGTTATTGCAAAGTGGCTTCAACCATTCTAGGTCCTTTGTATAACTCAATGAATTTTAATATCAACATCATTTTTATAAAACCATCACCTGGGATGCCCTGGATAGGGTAGAGTGTACACATTAATTTGAAATTTGACATCTTAACAGTCCTCTGACTAAACCTATCTAATTTTTTGGGGTTATTTTTTAATTGCTTTTAGCATTTTCCTGTAGTTTTCAACAGAAAGGTTTTACAAGGGTTTTTTTGCTTTGTTTTTGTGGCAATTTTTCTAAGATTTATCTCTAAGTATTTGCTTTACTATCTATGCAGTGTACACACCTGTAATCCCAGCTGCTGAGGAGGCTGAGGCAGGATGATTCCAAGTTCAAGGTCAGCCTCAGCAACTTAGCAAGACCCTGTGTCAAAAATAAAAAATAAAAAGTGCCAGGTGCAATTGTTTACACCTGTAATCCCAGAAACTTGGGAGGCTGAGGCAGGATTGCAAGTTCAAAGCAAGCCTCATCAATTTAGCGAGGTCTTCAGCAACTTCACAAGACCCTGTCTCAAAATAAAAAAATAAAAAGAAATGGGCATGTGGCTCAGTGGTTAAGCACACCTGGGTTCAATCTCCACCCCCCACTCCCCCCCAAAAAAGTGCTGGTGATGAAGCTCAGTGGTAGAGTGCACCTAAGTCCCATCCCCAGTACCAAAACAAAAACAGAAACACAGCAAGGAAAGATGAAAGAGACACCTAAGTATCTTTTCTGTTGCTGCTGTAAATTTCATTTTTAAAATTCAGTTTCTGTTTATTGCCAGTATATAGGGAGAAACTTGGTATATTCATATTATGGACTTCAACTTTGCTTAACTTACCAGTACAGTAGCATTATCAGCTCATTAGTTAACAATACCTAATATCCTATTAATCTCCAACTCTTTTGAATAAATACCAAGAAGTGAGAATGCTGGATCATACGGTGGCTCCATTTTTAATTTTTTGAGGCCCCTCAATACTGCCTTCCATAGTGGCTGCACTATCCTTAATTCCTACCAGTAGTGCACAAGGTGGGTCCATGTCTCCACGTGTGTGTGCACGTGTGTGTGCACCTACACATGCATGCATGTGCCTATGATGAAGCACTAACATAGATGTATTTGTTACTTGATTGTGGTGATGGTATCAAGGGGTATGTGTGTCTACCAACTTATATTGCATATATTAAATAGACACAGACTTTTTGGTATGTAAGTTACTCAATAGGATTGTGAAAAACAACAATACCATATATCATATTAACAAAATAAAAGGAAATCAAGATATTGTACACTGAACTTATGCAGAAAAATATTTGATTAAATCCACTGTCCATAAAACCTAAATTTAAAAAAACTTGAAACCCTAAATACAAAATTAAAGGAGCTTCTGCCACCCCATAACCATCCCGTGTGGAACACCTACAGTGAACACTTACTGGTGAAAGGAGAACACCCTCCACATAGACTGGGAGGTGGGCAGAATAGTCACTGTCACTCACTCCTGTATGACATTGTACTGGAAGGTTCTGCTAAAGAAATAAGGAGGAAAAATGAGGGAAAGAGTTCCAAACTGCAAAGGAAAGAGAAAAATCACCTTCTAATGCATAGCTGTCATCCTGGATAGGAAATAAACCTTGGAGAATGCATAAAAGCCACTCGAAGTAATAAAGGAGTTCAGCGGTGCCGCAGGATGTGAGACCCAGAGGCAGCAATCAGCCACAAATGCTGGGAAGGGGCACCCCAGAAATGTAATTAAGAAAACAACAGCATTCAAAATAGCATCGAAAGGACTAAATCACCGGGAAAAACTTAAGAAAATGTATTCTGAGATGACGCTGAAAACCACCAAACATAATGACAAGACAAAAACAATTTCTAAAATGAAATAATAATTTTAGTAAGAATTTGTCAAAAAGAAATGCAAATCACCAATAAGTATATAAAATATGCTTACCATTAGTGATTAGGGAAATGCAAGTCAAGACCCCAGGGAGATGCCACTTTGTTCCCAGTAGACGGGCTTTAATCATCAGCAGGCGAGTGTTGCTGGGGAGAAGTGGACTCTCCCACGGTGCTGGTGGCTCTGTAAATATCTCCTCTGAGAAACCACTGGCAGCTTCTCAAAATGCTTTACCAGCTTCCGCCTCACTCTCCTGACCCAGCAGCTCTATCACCGGCTATGTGCCTACGAGATAAGGAAACCCCACGTGCACACAGACCCGCTGCCTTGGTGTTCCTGACAGCCAAGGAGGAGACCACCTACAATCCAGCACTGAGTTTAGAGACCAGAGCGTGCTGTACCTTCATGATGGGCTACCATTTGGCGATCAAAATGAATCAACTAATAACATCCTGCTCCAATAAGAACAAAACTCAATTTTTAAAAAAAGCTAATACAAATAAACCAGAGGCAAAGAGAAGTACCACAACTGTATGATTCCAATCATAAGATGCATCTCTTGAGACAGAGTTGAGGTTCATGTCTGTCTTGGGCTGCAGGGGAAAGGGAGTGACCCCAAGGAGCACAAAGTTTTTATGGGGTTAGTGGAAATGTGCTTGGACTAGCCTGCGATGACCACCGCATAACTGCACACACAGGCTCCAGGCATGGAACGTGCAAAAGTTGTGGTTGCTGCAGTCCAGCAGGCTGTCCTCAGATGGCACCTGAGAAATACCTCCCTGGCCTCCAGGGGAAAGCAGCCTCCTCCAGCTGGGTACATCCCCAGTCCCAGAGCGTGCCCTGCTACCCTGTCCCCCCGCTCTGCCCACCTGTCCCTGGTTCCCTGTCTGCAGTACCTGCTATCTTCTCTTAGTCTGGGGCCGGTTTAGAGCAGCAAAGGGAGGTGGACTGAACCAAGGGCACCAGGGATGCAGAGTCTGAGCATCAGCATTGGGTGAGGAACAAGCAAGCTTCTACCCAGCCAACAAGCTGGCTTCTACCCAGCACCTAGTCAGGTGCAGCACCTACAGCTCCTGGGCCCAACAGGTAACACTGAAGTGCCTGGCACCAAGGGGGCTGCCAAGCACCCTCTCTGTCTCCACCTGGGGTCTCTGAAGTGAAGCAGTAGCATAGAATACAACTCATACGTGGAAATCAACTCAAAGTGGACTATTAAAGACCCGCACATAAGACCTGAAACTATAAAACTCCTAAGAGACAGTATAGAGGAAAAGTACATGACATTGGTAGTCATGATTTTTGGGATAAGGCACTAAAAAGACAGACAAGAAAAGCAAAAATGAACAAATGGGACTACAGTATACTAAAAGTTTTCAGTACAGGATAAAGAAAGGGGGGGATAAAGAGGAGGGAGGAGAAAGAAAACCAAGGAATAGGAGACATGGAAGAAGACATTCACAAACCATATGCTCAGTAAAGAAGTAATATCCAAAATAAAAAAAGAATATGCAGAATAGCAAAATGAATTCAAAAAACATAATTAAAAATATAGCAAAGAATTCAACAGCAATTTATTTTTTCCAAAACAGACATACAGGTGGTCATAATGTATATGGCACTCAACATCAGTAATCATAAATGAAATATACATCAGGACTACCGTGGGACAGGTATCTCACACCTGTTGGGATGGCTATTAACAAAATGTTAAAAAAAAAAATGTTGGCAGTGTGTGGAGAACAGGAAACACTGATCATTTGTTGGAGGAAATATAAGCTGGTAGGGTCGTTATGGAAAATAATGTGGAGGTTCCTCAGATGAAATTTAAAACAACTACCATAAGGAATGAGCAACACTTCTGAGCACCTTCAAAGAAAACAAGATTGCTATCTGAGATGCCTGCACCCTCCATGTTCCCTGCAGCATTATCCACAACCCGAGTATCTTCCAGAGATGAATAAAGAAAAGATCACACACGCACACACACACACACTGAAATACCTGAATCCAAAATGATGGGTCTGGAGACTGTTTTGTTCAGTTAAATAAGCCAAAGAAAGATAAGTACTCTATGATCTCACTTAGAAATGTGTGTTCCTCAGTTTTTTATCCTGTGACCAGAACACCCGACAATAACAACATAACGTGGAAAAGATTATTCTGGCTCACAGTTTCAGTCATGGCAAGCCCCATGCTCTAGACACGAGATGAGGCAGAACATCAGAGAGCAAAGACGTGGCAGGGAAAAACGGCTTAGTTCATGGCAGCCAGGAAGCAGAGAAAGGAAAGAGCAGGGACAAGATGTAGTCCCCTGGTCACCCCCCAGTGACCCACCTCTTCTATCCATGTCCCACCTGCCTGCAGTTTCCAGCACCTCCTGCTGTCCATCCGGCCACCCATGGATTAATCCACTAATGAGGGGAGAGCCCTCATGAGCCAATCACTTTCCAAAAGCCTGTTCTCTGAAACGTTGCTGCCCTGGGGACCAAGCCCTCAACACACAAAGAGCTCTGGGGACATTCCAGATCCAAACTGTAACAATACAGAATCTAAAAGAGTCAAACTCAGAGACGTGGAGAGTGGAACAGTGGAGTATGGGGAAAATAGCGAGATACTAGTCAAAAGGCATATATTCATAATATGAGTAGGTTCTGAAGAGCTAATGTACAGTTGGTGTCGGCAGTTACAAATTATTACTAGAAAAGAATAGATCTTAACTATCTCACCAAAGAAGAAAGGAAACTGCGAGGCAATGGCTGTTAATTAACTTGATTATAATATTCATTCCAGAATACACACACACACACACACACACACACACACACACACACACGCACATGCATATAAATCAACAAGTTGTACACCTTGAATATGCACAAAAAATAAAGCCAGACCCTATGTTGAAAGATGTTAAAGATGGAGGTTCCTCAAAAGCTAAGTCAGGAACCACCTTATGACCCAGCTACGCCAAGCCTCAGGATGTATCCTGAAGAATTAAAGTCAATAAACTACAGTGGTATAGCACACTGATGGTCATAGCGGCACAATTCACAACAGCCAAACAATGGATCCAGCCTGGGTGACCATCAACAGATGAATGGATAAAAATAAACAAAAAAAAGATGTGGTGTATACACACAATGGAGTTTAATTCAGCCATAAAGAAGTATGAAGTTATGTCCCTTATAGGAAAATGGATGGAGGTAGAGACCATTATGTTAAGTGAAATAAGCCAAACTCAGGTCAAGAGTCAGAGGTTTTCTCCTCATGTGGCAGCTATAGAGGAAAAAGGAAAAAAAAAAAAAAAAAAAAAAAAAGAGGAATCTCATGAAAATCACAGGAGAGGAGTAGAACAGAGGGAAAGGACCAGGGGAGTAGAGGAGGGGAGAGAGGGGAAGGTGCTGGAGAGCAACATTGGCCCATAAATTGTTCATTGTGTGCATGCACAAAGTGTCACAACAAATCCCATCGCTGTGTACAACTGTAATGCACCAATAAAGAAAAACAATGATTACATTAAAAGGTGTTAAAGACACATTTGGGAAACTAGATTTATATCTTGGGGAAAGGGAAACATTCATGGGACATAATTTTTAAGTATCTATCTGACAGCTTAAATTCCAAATCCTCTCGTATTTTAAAAGTGAAAAGGTAGTCAGCACCCTGTCATGAGAATGTGCCAGAGCTATGTCTATTCAAACACCAAGTTCAAAACTTCCTCCAAGAATTGAAAATAAAAAAATTTAAAATATCCAGTGAACTTATCAATGACTGTCTATTTGAAAAGAATCATGATAAATTAAAATGAATCTAATGATATGAGGACACAGGTCAGCTTCACAGGTGTGACCGATGCAGCTGCGCTGGGGCCTCTGCTCAGCAGAAGGTCCTGAGCTTTGAGTTTAATTACCTGAGGTTCCTGTCTTGAAATCCTTACTAAATTAAACATGGATTTGTGTCTTGTAAGTGAAGTCTGATGGGGGCCTGGAGCCTGGAGCTTGCGGGTGTGACCTCCCCCACTCACCGGACAGATCTGACACTGACTTGGTTTTTAAACAAAATTACAAAGTTGGATGTCTTTTCAACTACATGGTGGATACAGCTAGGAAAACAGAGTCTCCACCCTCTGTTGCATTTACATGCACCTGACACACACCTAAAACATTTTCAATACATATATTTTAGAAGGAACAAAACCTGTGTTGAAGCATCCAAACTCCACAAATTAGGAACATCTGCAGCCAGATCCACAGAGAACAACACCAGGAACGCCAGACAGTTGGAGCACCTCTACACCATCAGCAGCAACCCAGCTGACCCGTGATCCATCACCAGCAGCACCATCCTGGTAGTCCAAACTGGGTTAGAGTGAAGAACAAAGCAAAAACTAAAGACTTTTTATGATAGTTATGTCATTATAAAAGCCACAGTTCTGAACCTCAGCTAAAAACAGGTGGAATGGAAGATGTTCCTCTGAAACTTATGGGAACACAGCCTACCAGAAAAGCAGAAGTGTAGTTCAGCGGGAAAATGGCATCCAATCAACAGCACGCTTGGGGTACCGGAAATTTTATTGCTGCTGCATGAGAGAGTGTTTAAGTCAGCTCTTTTGCTGCTGTGACCAACAGATCCGACAGGCACAAGCAAAGGAGGAATAGTGTATTTGGGAGCTCAGTTTCACAGGTCTCAGTTCATAGACAGCCGGCTCCATTCCTCGGTGCACAAGGTGAGGTTGAACCTCGTGAAGGAAGAGTGTGGCCGAAGGAAGCGGCTCACTTGATGATTAGGAAGCAGAGACTCCACTCTCCAGATACAAAATATACACCCCAAAGGCACACCCCAGGGACCCACCTCCTCCAGCCACACCCCACCTGCCTACAGTTACCACCAAGTTAATCCACATCAGGAGATTAATTTGCTGATTGGGTTAAGGCTCTCATTACCCAATC
The DNA here is from genome assembly GCF_902686455.1 of Sciurus vulgaris. Taxonomy (NCBI): domain Eukaryota; kingdom Metazoa; phylum Chordata; class Mammalia; order Rodentia; family Sciuridae; genus Sciurus; species Sciurus vulgaris. Next base: position 24,650,220 of record NC_136474.1, read on the forward strand.
ACTCACCTCTAAACCTTCTTGCATTTCTCACACATGAGCTTTTCTGGGACACATATCTAAACGATAAGAGGACCTTCAAGGCCAACTCAGATTGGTTTGGGAAGTCAAAATAATCCTCATGATTAAAGATTCATCAAAGGCTGAAAGGAGGCACCTCCGGAGTGGACAAGAGAGTGTAGACTTACGTGTCACTGCTCCTCTCCACTAAGCACAATTATAAACATAGTATCAGGGGGGCCTTAGTCCCTCCACCCAACAGGGGGAGGAGACCCACCTGGTGTTTCACCCACCTGACAACAAACTCCCTGGATCAAACCCGATTCTGCTGACAACAAAAAGTGAACCTCCCGCAACCAGCATGAAGGGAGGGGGACAGCCTGGAGTCTTGGGGACAATCAGTTGCCAGTGTAACCACTCTTTATCCCCATCAGGCTTGGGACTTCTGCCCCACCTAGAGATGCTGAGGCAGCCAGGCAGCACTGAGAACGGGCACCTGGCACAACCTTTCCAGGACGATGTGCATGCAAGGTATTCCACAAGTGTTCCATCCCAACTCCAGAGCTCTCGGATGAGGGTGTCAAGGGCCTGTGGCTATGACCCTACCACCTCCCTGTGGTGATGCTTTCAAAGACTTTGCTAATAGACCCACGAGTCATGAGATATCAGGGAGGATGGAGAGGCTCTCAGCCGGAAGAAAGTCATAAATGAGGCAAACCTGCTTCTGCAACGGCCTAGCAGAGAAGCATCCCTTCTTGCTGCTGTTGCTGCTGTAGTCCCTATTCTGGACTTCTGGCGGGCACTATGGACACCATTTGTGAAATAGCGTGGCCCAGCAGGAAGCAGCAGCCGCACCAGGCCTGGGCGAAGAGACAATGGTAAGAATGGGCCTACGCTGCCTGTTTATGGACACGCTATTTAAATGAGCTCTGGAAGGCTCATTCTAATTGGGTAAGAAGAAACCTGTAGACCAACTCTGATTGGATACTTTTTCCCAGGGGCACCAATCAGAAAACAAAGGGTGAAGCGCCCTCTACCAAAAGGACCTTCCATAGACCTCACGTACAGTACCTGGGTCCATAGAGAGTGAATTCTGGTGGATTTTTCAGATCTTTTTTTCTAAGCAGTGACTCAGTACAATGCATATAAACACTAGCCTGCATAAAAATATCAAGCTATTGAAGCTACATTAGCCTTAGGAGTAGCATGAACTTGAAGATTATTCCAAGGCATTTTGTTTTATTGTGGCCTGTCTTCTCTTCCACATACCTCCCCCTGCTTCCCCTTGCCTCTTCTTCTCTCCTTCTTCTGCCTCCTCCTCTGTCTTTGGAACACTAACGAGTGCTTCCTGACCACAGATGGAACAGAACATAGGGATTCTGGACGGGATCAGAGCACCTCCCTCTCCCCCTGTCCAAGGACTTTGGGGGTAAAGAAAATACCCCTCCCCCAGGACTCAGCATCCGTCAAAACATCAGATGCTCTGCAAATACCTAAAAACGGTTTTATTCAACTTCTATAACCAAAGAACTTGACTATTTACCTACTGTCACTCTGGAGGTCCTATTAGATTCAAAATATTAAGATGTATTATGCAAAGTCTTTGGAACTTGTTGGACCTAGAGTTTCTGTTGAACATAGAAAAACCTGGAAGGTTCGTATACAACATGTAAATATGATCTGTATTTTATTAACTTTAAATATGGCATCCTCATTATTTTTCTCTTCATGTTAGTGATACTACAATTCCTACAAAATTAATGATGTGCTACCTTGCATTTACTTTGAAGTACCACCAGAATAATTGGAGCTCACAGTGGAAGACGAACGGCAAAACAAGCAAGGTGCTGGAGGCTGTGGTGATACCTTGTGATAGGTTTTACCTAATTATCCCTGCCTCGTTAATATTTCATACTTCCCGAACTTCTAAATAAATGATTTAATAATTTTATGAAAGCTTCCCACGCTGCACGTGGGCCAAGTTGCGTGATGAATGGAGGCGAACCCCTGGCGAGTCCTGCCGGTGAATTCAGGGGTCCAGTCCCGGGAGTGGGCGGAACGATGGCTTGTGAATGAGGACCTGCACCTTGAGAGCTGGCGAAGGACTGTGCCAGAGAACTAGAGCTGGAGATAGGACAGCACCCGCCAGCGTGGACAGCAGTGCCATCAGTGCGCTATGTCAGTGTCATCCTGAGTCGTGTTTATTTAGGACAGTCATAACCCACGATGGCACCACTGCACTCTCCCAGCAGCCTGGAGGTCAAAGCGGCCTTTCATGACAAAGTCACTCTTGAGGCCTGGGGATACCAGCCAGGTGATTCCTGCTCATGAATGTAACTTCCGGTTTCTTCTGAGCACTGACCACCGTAAACCTTTCCTTGTGGCCTCTTTGTCCTTGCCTCTTCCTCTGCCTTTAATAGCCACTAAAACAGACACACAATAGATCTGGTCTTCAGAGTTTGTGACACCGGTTCCTGACAGTGAGACATAATCTCATTAACTTTTTGCCACGCTTATTTCCAAAGCCTTTATTTGCAGGTAAGTACTGGACATAATTCCCCATATATTTCCAGGGAAATAACTTTCTCATCTGGACAGCAGTACCGTGCCAGGTCCTTAGCCTCCCCTCTGGCAGACCTGACCCTCTCCAAGGCCACTCAGGCTAGCACTCTCCCACCCACCCCTTCAGTGAACTGTCTCCTGCGTTTGGAATACAGGAGGATTCTTTTGTCCCTTGCTGCAGCCCATCCTGGAATTCCCTGACATCCTGAGTGATCTTTAATTTGCTTCCATTAAAGTTCCTTGGGTTTGGAAAGATGCACAGTGTCATAAAGAACAGTTCACTGCCCTCAAAGTCCCCTGGGCTTCCCCTACTCAACTTTCTCCCCTAAACTCCCAGCAGCCAGCTGTGTGGCACTTGTATGGCTTTGCCTCTTTATTTAGAACATGCATTCAGAATTCTCCCGTGTTTTAGTGTGGCTTGACAGCTCATTCTTCTTTGTCACTAGACAGATGCCCCACAGTTTATCAATCCATCTACTGAAAATTAATTTTACTACTTGTTCACCACAAACAAAGCTGCTATCAACATTCACATACAGATTTGGGGGTGGACTTAAACATCTTCGTATCAGTTAGGAAACTACTTAGAAGTGTGAGGGTTGGATCATACATTAATATTTGTTTGGCTTCTTAAGAAACTGCCCAACTAGCTTTCAAAGCGGCAGTGCTATTCTGCTTTTAGGCAGATAGTCAATGCATGGGGTGTGACATCGTGTCCTCGCTTCATGTCTGATTCCCTGTGGGGCACGGTGCTGAGCTGCTTTCCACGTGCTCACGTCCGTGATGAAATGCCTGCTCATATTCTCACCAGCGTGGTGGGGGCTTCTGCTCTCAATCAGGAGAATCAAATAAAGGCACGACTGGACAGGAACAAGACCCTTCACTGAGGGCTTCTACCCCAGCAAGAAGGGAGACTGAGCCGGGCTCACAGGAAGGCATGCAGGAGGCAGGGCCGCAGTCTCCCGAGTCACAGCACCAACAGGGGAAGTTTCAGCTGTGGGGACCTCCTTTCTTCAAGCCCCTCATCACCCACGTCTCATGACCATCTTAGGTGGCTCTTCCTGGGAGTTGCTCTTCACTATTTAAGGAGCTGAGGGTGACTATTCTGTGTGCTTTGCCTCTTAAGTGCCTAGAATCTGCTCTGTTTCAACATAAGAGTCCCTAGCATTATTTTCAGCTCAGAGCACACCATTGTCCTGCCTCAGGTGGTTTGATTTTAAAGGTCTTGTCTTTTCTGGCTCTGGCGTTTTGGTATCTCTGCTGATCACATAGTCCAGAAGGCTGAGCTGACTTCTCAACCCCCTGTGTCCTGGTGGGCTCACTTTGTTTTATAGCCTCAAGGGAGGCCGCATTTTTAACTCCACATTTTCTGGTACCTCTGTTAACCATGGAAGCCTGTTTGGCTTCCATGGTTAACAGCATGGTACCAGCATCATCCTTGCAGTCTCTAGAACATTAGAGTTTTTCATTCTGCTTTTAGGTGCGTGATTCATTTTGAAGTAAAGTTTGAAGAGGTGTAAGAAAGGCGTGTGTCCATGGTTGCTTTTTTAACTGGGGGTGTCCAGCTATTCCAGGCAGTGGGTATCTTTCTGTCTTCAGCTAGTTCTGACATTTAACTAAGTTACCTGAGCACAGTTTGATCCTTTCAAGTCCTCCTCTTATACTCTGTTAGATGGGACTGGAGCAGCATTTAGTCTTGGGCTAATTTTTTCTCATTTTCAAAGCAGGACCCATCTTCGTATTCCTTTTGATGCCTCATGAATTATTAAGGGAACACTGTGACCAAAGGAGAGAGGAAATAATCCCACCTTTTTGTGAACTCTGAGAATTGCTTCCTCTGGTTCTTTGATTCTTATCTTTTCCCCAAGTTCAGGGAGTTTCCTCCATTCACACGCTGACCGGTCCTCAGCTGAGATACTCCAGGCCCCCTGCAGACCTGGAGTCCTTTCTCTTTGCATCTCTTCCCTGTCCAGTGCTCTGCAAGCTGCAGGTGCCTTGTCCTTCCCAACCTTCAGCCTGTGTCCTCTGCCCAGGGTCCCACTCCATGTGGGGGTGGCAGCCATTCTCCAGGAGTGAGCTCTGACGATCCTGATCCTGGGTCTCTGGGTCTCTGCCTGGTTTGCTTCCCATCTCTTGCGGGGGGGGGGGGGGGGGGGGGGGGGGGGGGGGGTTGGTGACTGGAGTCCATTGTCTGCAGAGCTATTGTTTCACTCATTTTCTCAGGATTTGTGTGTGTGTGTGTGTGTGTGTGTGTGTGTGTGTGTGTTTGATGTTTCTAGTGGGAAGGGAAATCCAGTCCCTATTTCTCCACCTGGGCTGGGAGTTGAAGTACCCTAATAGTCACATGATTCGGTAAAGTTGGAAAAGAAACACATTCGTGATGGATGAAAATCACTCTTTCGTCCCCAGCCCACACTGGAATCCACGTCCCCTGAGGTCCAGTGTGGTCTCAGTGGCTGGGTGCCATAGGCAATCTGGGAAAACCAGCTGGGCACACCCAAATTCTAAACTTCAAGTTGGAAAGATTTTTTTTGAAATTTTTCCTTAAAAAAGACAAATATTGAATGCTCCTGATTTGGACAAAAATGAAGGATGCCTTCTTCAGCTCTCTTTAAATATTTACTAGACAATGGTGAGAAAATTCATCCTAAAAGGGTCATCAAATGTGAACCAGAAGCAAGAAAGGTGAGGGAGTAAATCTAGAAAATTTCCCATCATGTGCACATGACTTGACACAGAACTCTTCGCCAGAAGAGAATTCACTAGTAGGAAGAGGAAAATGCTTGTTGGAAGGAGTGAGGGTCTCAGTGTTTGAGCCCACGTCGAGTTCCCCCCACAGTGCCTTGCGGGATTCCACACGTGTAGACGCACTGCTGATGTGTGTGTGTGTGTGTGTGTGTGTGTGCGCGCGCGCGTGCGCGCACTGCAGATACACAATGTGTGAAACAACCCAGCAAGGGAAGAAATGCATCCCCTGGGTGCTTTAGGGAAAGGTCTGGGCTTCTCCTTGCTCTGATGCCAGGACAGGAAGCTGGCGATGTACCCCAGGAAGGACAGAGCTGACCACCAGTCACCAGGGAAGGAGTGCAGCCAAAACACCCCAGGATGCTTCGGCCCAGGAGGAAGAAAGTTTGACAGGGTTTTCATAGCTTGATGATGCCCCTAAGGATTTAAATGCCACTGCAGAGACAATTTGAGAAGCTGAAAGTCTACAACACTCATGGTATATATATATATATATATGAACATGGAGGTGCCAAGTGACAGGGGCCTTCTCAATAACCTGCCCCCAGCAGCAGAATCCCTGCCAGCACACAGGTCTCCTGGTGCCGCATTGACATCACCTGCCTCCCCAAAGGGTGAACGTTGTCTTCTTTCAAGTTTTTGTTCTGTTTGCTTTCTAATTAATAATTAATTGTTCCAAACTCATTTTAGAACAATTGAAAATGTTCCCAGGCAAAATGAGACTAATAGCCGCCTCTGATCCTCCGACCCAGAGAGATTCCTTCCTGCCTCTGATGACATTACTAGTATTCTCTCTGGACTGGGGCTGTGTAATAGAAACAGCACAGGCCACAAAGACGCCGTTACCGGGCCTGCTGGCGAGAAAAGAAGATTTTTAGGAAGTGGTGAAAATAATTTTAAATGACATTTTATTCAAACCATAATACGCTGAAAATATCCTTTCAACATGTAACTAGCATTTACTAATGAGGTATCTAACGCTAAGCGTCTTATTTCTTACACAGTCCCTGGGATCTGTTGTACTCTAATCCTCAGCACCTCTCAGTTCAGATGAGCCAGAGTGCCTCTGCACAAAGCCACCTGTGGTCAGTCAGCACTGCCACAGGACATCAGGAGTGTAGATGTACCCTGGTGTGTGTGTGTAATGCATGTTTATTTTGTAACTTAATGAATCTCCACATAGTCATACTTTGAGGGACATACATGCAGATATGAACTGGTAGACTCTAGAAAAAAATGAAATTGCACAGGACCCTATTGCCACTGAGGGACCCAGGAGGGCAAACTGTGTTTCTTCCTCTACCTGACACAAAAGTGCGCAACCTGGGCTCCGGTAGGCACAGGCAGAGCTAGATGCCGACCACAGTTGAGCAGCTGTGAAGGACTCGCCCATAGCCTCGCCTGACACAGGCTAGCTGCACATGACTAGTGAACCCCCTGGACAGTGACTCAGTGGAGAAGCAGAGGACCCAGGCAGGCCAGCGGGCAGCACTTAAGTGCCTATCCAGTCGGCTTCAGGCCCTGCCCAGCGGCGGAGGGAAGTGGGAGCACTAGAATAAGGGCCTAGAAGGTCTGGTCTTAGAAACTGCACGCCCCCTGCTGAGACGACATTTCCCTACAGCCTGAAGCTGATGTGTGGCGGAAGTGCAGCATCTAAGAACTGGCTCAGCGTTCCTGGAACCTGAGTGCGGGTTCGAGTCCAGCATCCTACAGTGAGAACAGGACTGTCGGAAAAACGGAAAGGACTCGATTCAGAAATCCGGGCGTGACCTGCCCTCGGTGCTGTGGAGGTGTGCCCTGTGTGTCTGCCTGAAACAAAGCATTTCTTCAGTCAAAAACTCTCTCTGTGCCAAGTGCGGTAGCACATGCCTGTGACCCCAGTGACTCCAGAGGCGGAGGCAGGAGGATCGTGACGCAAGACCTGCCTCAGCAACTTAGCAAGATCTCTCAAAAAAAACAACTTAGTTTTGCAAATTTGTCTTACAAAATAAGAATAACTGGCGGGGACCATTTCCGCCATGCTGCTTGACAAGGTCCGAGCATGGGGAAGGGCGTGGCAAGGCCACCGTCCCAGGAAACTGCCGCTGTCATCTCTCCTAGGAATTAGGTATTTTCTTGTAATTATCATACCTATAACTATGCAACTGCAAATCATATTTCCTGGATCGTTGTGATAAGAATTTAACTTCAATGAGTCTGCAGAGCTTGGGGGAGACCAAGGAATGCTTTAAAAAATGTACCGATATCACACATAAGTCTGAAAGTACAGAGTTTGAGGAGTTCTTCAGAAAACTACAGTTATAGAAATTGCTTGCTCCTATGCTGATCACGCCTGCCCCAGTTAATGCTTTGCCAGCAAAACAGCCTGACAAACAGAACAGGAGACTTGTTGTCCCCACAGTACTGGGACCGCCCTACCTAGCTTACAGGATTGGGGGACGTTTGTGGTATCCACTTAGGGAAACAAGTGAATAAGTATAAGGACCTGCCTCCCACAGATCCTCCTCTTCCCTGTACAAGAGTGTACAATGAAAATAGTGAATGAATAATTAATATTAATGGACAAATGTCCAATGTTTGTCCTTCCTTCAAAGGCTTGGACATCAAGGGCCACCCTGGAAATGTAGGACTAAAGAACAAAGAAGCAGCATAGGCAAACAACTAGAAAAATATTATCTTAAGATCAAATGCCCTCACTGCATGTTAACTGGTTATGAGTAGTTTATGCTGGCTTAGGTCTCACACATGTATTATAATAGGTAGAGGATAAATCAATGACATAAAGAATAATAGGATAAAATTAGGTATTCACACTGATTGTTTAGCAGTAAATAACTTAGTATTAACTGAGCTTGTTTAGGTAATGGAGTGGACTTTAAAGGTTAAATCAAAAACACAATAATATGAGCTAAAGAGTAAGTGCATGTTTTGCTTAGCAGTTCAGTAAATTTAGCTTACAAGAAAATAGAGTCACTATGCTGACATTAGGTCTGACACCGAAGGGCAAACAAAGGCCAGTAGGATGAAAAGAGAAAAATACCTTTCACTGTAATTTGCTATGTGAGTAACTTTAAGTAAATACAGAAAATCGGCCTTAATGCACCCGCTCTGTGTTAGACACCTGCTGGAGAGTGTGGTTAAAGACAGATCTTGTGGTAATTTCTCTATAACTGGTATCTTGTTTAATCCTGCTTTACTCAATACTATAAAAGAGGCGCTAAAATAAACCTGAGCAGCACTTGCTTCAAGTTGCTCCAGGGGTTCCTGTGGTTCCTCTGCGACGACTCCACCCATCCTTTGGGGACCTTGCAAGTTGCTGGGGCTGCTCCCGGCAAACAACAAACATAGAAAAAATTTTAGAAAATTATACAGAAATAAATAAGAAAAGAGAAAATCACCCATAATCCTATTAGTCAGCATTCAACACTTCTCAGATTAAATGTGTGTCTCTTCATACATGTACATGGGCAAATCAACATGAGTTTTATTATTAAATTTTTTAAAATACCATTACTGCACTTCTACCTAAAAACATGATCAGAAACCCTAAACTAGCCCTCACCAATTCCTTGACATTAACCACTAACCCGAATTAAATGTACATTATTTTTACATTTCTATTAGTCTCTATTGCATAGGTATACATTCTTAAACAATACAGACTTATTTTTCATATTTTGAGCAACATATAATTGGCATAATGTGTTCATTTTTTCTGTAAGTTGCTTATTTTAGTCATTAAAATGTGAGATGTGATTTGTCAAAGTTGATATAATTTCATTTATTCACTTCAACTGCTATTGCTATATTGAGTTGCATGCACCAACCTTTATTTTCTTATTGTACTCTTGCTGGTTTTTTTGTGGTCACGAATATTGCTACTGCAAATACACTCTAAGATCTTTTTGTGTACCTGGACTACAGAGTAGATGTCTTTTGGGGTCATAGTGTGAGCAATTTCATTCAATCTCTGTCCCCAAGCAATATAAGAATTTGCTCTCCCAACAGTAGGGCATAAAGTTTCCCATTGATCCAAATCTCTGCCCCTCATTGGATTGACAATCTTCCAGGTCCTCTGAAACAGCATTTCGTTGTGGGTATAGATGGTTTTTCCCCAATGACTAGTAAGGTTGAGCCTATTTCCATATAGTTATTCATTTCCTCGAGTTGCTTGATCCTATGCTTTTCATATTTTTCTGTGGTTTTGCTCAGAAATCCTTCCCTAAAGAGGGTCAGGGGTATTTTCCTCTAAAAAATTTCTAGATATTATCTGGATGGTTACAATGTTGTTTGGTTTTGAAGCTGGGGATTATTACCCAGGGCCTCACATATGCCAGGCAAACCCTCTACCACTGAGCTACATTCCCAGCCCTATAGTTAACGTTTTAACTCACCTAGATTTGAGTTTTGTAGGTATAGCTGGAAGTGGAGGTAGGAGGCTGTAATCCCTGGAGCCACTACAGAATTACTTGCAAAAAGAGATGCTATCCAAAAACTAAATTAAAACAGAACACCAAAAATAGTCCACATAAATAAAGTCAGAAAAAGAGAAACAAACTGGAAACAAAGGGTATGAATGGAAGATAAATATCAAAGTGTGCACTAAAATACGAATATGTCAATAATACTTAAAATGCAGGTGCTCTAAGCACAAAGGTCAAGACAGACTGTCAAAATGCTTTAAAGAACTATAGAGTGTTGTTTTACAACAGTGACAGTAATTACCTACCTAAAAACAGATATCGCTCTATGTAGATGACGTCAGAATTACTTTTGAAATCTTCATACGGTCTACAAGGAACTCTTGAAAAGCAGCGATACAGGCAGCCTAAATGTGAAAGGTCAGAGGAGCATATGCCATGCAAACGGGAAAGAAAGAAAAACTGAAACTTTATATTGATTCCAGACAAATTAGACTCAAGTACAAAGAAGAGTATCAAGGATAAAGAGCAACTTGTCCCGATGATAGCAGGGTGCATCTTTGAATGAGACACAACCATCCTAAAAGTGGGTGTGGCTAACATGAGATCTTGAAAAAATTCAGGACGCAAAACCTGACAGAATTTTTTTTAAAAATTTGAAAAATTCACAATGATGGTTGGAGATTTCAACCTTGCTCTGTTAATATTAGTTTAAAACGGTGTTTCAATTTCCTTCATTTTAGTGGGGGGCGGGGGAGTAGGCCTAGAAGTGGTGGAGAGAAATTCATCAAGGACAGAGAACAGAACACCAGCAGCTGACTGCATCTAACTGGCATTTACAGGACCCCCCGCCCCCAGTGCAGTAGGACACACAGGCTTTTGAAGAGCACATGAAACATTCACCAGGACAGGCCACCTCTTAGGTTATAAACCAAACCTTAGCAGATTTAAAAGAATATAAATCATATCAAATACGTTACACGACATGATGGTATTAAGTTTAAAATCACTGATGAAAAGACAAAAAGACAACATGAACTTCCTGCAATGCTTAGAAATTGATTTAGCAGTTTATCTTAAAAAGATTCAAAGGGGGAGTTCTTTTTTTTTATCATCCAAATCAGGACACTCTTTATTTATTTATTTATTTATTTAATGTATTAGGGATTGAACCACATCCCAAGTTCTTTATTTAAAATTTTTATTTTTACAGACTGCATTTTGATTCATTGTACATAAATGGGATACAACTTTTCCTTTTTATGGTTGTACACCATGTAGATTCACACCATTCATGTAATCATACACGTACATAGGGTACTGATGTCTATCTCAGTCGACTATCTTTCCTTCTCCCACCCTCTCGTCCCCCTCATTTCCCTCTACACAATCCAAAGTTCTTCCATTCTTGTCTTACCCACCCCACCTTTATGTATCATCATCCACTTAACAGAGAAAACATTCAGCCTTTGGTTTTCTGGGTTTGTCTTATTTTACTTTGCATATTCGCCAACTCCATCCATTTACCTGCAAATGTCATAATTTTGTTCTTCTTTATGACTGAATAATATTCCATTGTGTATATATACCACAGTTTCTTTATCCATTCATCTATTGAAGGGCATCTAGATTGGTTCCACAATCTAGCTATTGTGAATTGAGCTGCTATAAATATTAATATGGCTGTGTTACTGTGGTATGCTGATTTTAAGTTCTTTGGGTATAAAATAAGGAGGGGGATGACTGGTTTAAAAGGTGGGTCAATTCAAGTTTTCTGAGGAATCTCCATACTACTTTCCAGAGTGACTGCACCAATTTGCAACTCCACCAGCAATGTATGAGTGTGCCTTTTTCCCCACATCCTCTCCAACACCATTTATTGCTTGTGTTCTTGATAATAGCCATCCTAATTGGGGTGAGATGAAATTTTAGGGTGGTTTTGATTTGCATTTCTCTAATTATTAGAGATGTTGAACTCTTTTTCATATATTTGCCTATATTTCTTCTTCTGTGAAGTGTCTGACCAGTTCCTTAGCCCATTTATTGATTGGGTTCTTTGTATTTTTGGTGTAAAGTTTTTAAGTTCTTTATAAATTTTGGAGATTAATGCTCTGTCTGAAGTGCATGCGGAAAAGATTTTCTCCCATTCTGTAAGCTCCCTTTTCACATTATTGTATGTTTCCTTTGTTGAGAAAAAAACTTTTTAGTTTAAATCTATCCCATTTACTGATTCTTGCTTTTATTTCTTGTGCTCTGGGAGTCTTGTTAAGGAAGTCTGGTCCTAAACCAACATGATGAAGATTCAGGCCTACTTTGTCTTCTATTTGGTACAAGGTCTCTGGTCTAATTCCTAGGTCCTTGATCCATTTTGAGTTGAGTTTTGTAAGGGTGAGAGATAGGGGTTTAATTTCATCTTGTTACATATGGATTTCCAGTTTTCCCAGCACCAAAGGGGGAGTTCTAACAGAAAATAAAAAAAAAAAATATTTTGCACAAAACAAAATATGAAAATTTATGGGATACAGATAAAGCAGTATTTAGAAGAAAAGTTACAGCATTAAGTGCCAAGATTCCAATAAAATAGTTTCCAAATCAATTAACTAGAAAACAGATCATGAAGATCAAAGAACAAATCTGAAGCAAGCAGAAGAAAACAAACAATAAATATAAGAACAGATGTAAGTAAAATTAAAAACAGAAAAATCAATGCAATATCTGATCCTTTGAAAAGATCAATGTATTGAAAAATCTCTAGCAACAGAGAACAGTAAAAAGAAGATATGATTTGTGATTATTGGGAGAGAAGCTCTGAGGATCCTAAAAGGATAAGAAGAGAACATTACAAATAAATTCACACACATTAATTTGACAACTTAGGTGAAATGGACTGATTCCTTCAAACGCTACTGTTCTGTCCAGCTGAACCTTTAGCTAGTCTCTTCCCAAAGAGTCAACAGGGTGGTTCTTTGATTATTAGGGGATCGCATGCACAGAGAATTGCAGCATCTGGGGAGACAGACATGAGGAGGGAGCTGTTCTGCTGGTTTCCCCTGAATGAGGAGGCTGTGCTCTGGAGTCCTTCTGAGGGTTGGTCCTGGCTGTTGGATCTGCCCTGTTCGAGTCAACCTCTGAACACCTTCGTCAGTGTCTGAGTGTTCAAGGCCCCCGCTTGGGTTCCTGCCTGCCCAGGATTACATGCAGCTGGTTGGGTCATAGTGTGGTCTGGACACTCAGCAGTTTTCAGTCAGAACAAAGAAAAGGGCAGAGGGAACAGAGGGATGCTGCAACCACAAAGTTAAAAACTCCAGATGAAATAGGTCATCCGGAACTGGAGTCTATAACCATCACAGGAATGGAATTTGTGGTTACATCCAACTAAAAAGGAAACCTCCAGTGCCCGATGTTTTCAATGGCAAATTTTATTTAAAAATTGAAAGCAATAGCACTAATTCTATTTGGTCTATTGAATAAAAACAGAATAGGAGGGGACTTGTAGGAAGGCTCAGGGAGGGCTGTGGTGACAGGGTGAGAAGACTGGCAGGGACCCAGCCTGGGAACCTCAGGGAGAGGCCCTGGAGCAGCAGAGTTTGAAGCTGAAGGTGAGCTGAACCCCTCCTGGTGCTGGGAGGGGATTTGGGTCCAGGCATTGAAAATCCCAGCCAGGAGTCTGTTCCCACAGGATAGAGAGGGGAGCAGAAACGGAGAGGGGTGCTGCAGGTGACCCTGAGGTACGTCTGGATGACGCAGACCAGGGGTAGGAGTGAAGACCCTGGGGGAGACAGCCCAGGTGTGGTGGGGACTGGAGCAACAACTCACTTTGGAGACCCGAGGGACTTAGGTCAGTCCTCGTGACCCCTGCAGGGTCCTCCAGAGAGTCTGATCCCTCCTGGTTCCATCAACACTGTGGGCAGAGAGTCGATGAGAGAGGCTGAGTCAGAGGCTGGACACTGAGGTAGACAGCCAGGTGTCATGCGCTGTGGCATCTCCACATGCTGGAGAGGTAGCCCTGGTTGTATCCTGGGGACAGGAGGAACGGTCACCACTACTCACTGCCTGATGGTGTCTCTCCGCAGGGCTCAGCAGCACAGTCTAAAAGTGGGCAAGGCAGGTGTGTGCGCCTTCTCAGCGTTTCTGATGAGACCCATGTGGTCTCCCAGGCCAAGCAGCTTTCCTCCACTGGCCCTTCCACCATGGTGTCTGCCTCACCTTAGGCCCAGAGTCATGGAGTCACCTAGCTGCAGACTGAGACCTGGAACCGTGAGCCCCAAATAAAAATTTTCTCCTCTAAGTGGTTCTTGTTGGGTATTTTGGTCGCAGTGATGCAAAAGCTGACAAAAACAGAGGGGATTGGCTAGACTGCTTGGAGAGGGTGAAAGGGCCCAGCCCAGCGCAAATCTCCTTCCCCACCGCCTTCTGGAGGTGAGGAGCTGGAGGTGGGGAGGAGCTGCCCCATATCAGTGCCCTGGGGAGAAGGAAACAGCCTCACTCTACTACACAGGAGGCCGGTCTATGGAGGGGCAACTGGGCATGTTGTCTGTGAGGCTGACAAAGCCCACCTATGGAATCAGACAGTGGTCAGTGGGAGCCACACATGGTCACCAAGAAGAGCTATGGTTTCTGTGGGACCTGATCCAGAACATGTCTCAGGAATTGTTTTATGGTGATGATGGAGCCACATTGGTTCTGTGACCTGAGGACAGTGTCTCCTGTGATCATAAACCAGTACACCAGCACTTGCTCCGAGGGTCTTGGGCTTAGGGTCCCTCTTTCTCTGACTTCTGTTAGTCACATCATGACCCTGAAGAACAGTTGTCCAGTTGGCAGCTTGACTAACTCCATCATTTCTCATTTTCCAGCAAAAACGTCAGGAGCTAGCCAACAGGGTGGCGCACGCCTATAATCCCAGCAGATCTAGAGGCTGAGACAGGAGGATCATGAGGTCAAAGCCAGCCTCAGCGGGAGCGAGGCAGTAAGCAACTCAGTGAGACTCTGTCTCTAAATAAAATACAAAATAGGTCTGGGGATGTGGCTCAGTGGTCAAGTGTCCCTGGGTAAAATCCCCCATGCTCCCCAAGTCCCCCAAAATGTCAGGCTCTCAGACGCACAGGTAAGTGGCTGAATGTGCTTGAGAATTTGAATCTACACAGGAGCAGTGAGAAGGCAGAGGGAGAGGCAGGGTCCTGTCACTGCTCCCTGCAGGCTCCTGGAGCCCAGGTTTCCCTCCTCCCTCTGTAAACCCAGCTCCTAAGAACAAGTGAGCTCAGCATGGGAGCCCGCACAGGGCTGGCATCAGGTCCTGGCTGCCACCCTGGCTGACTGGTATCAGGCACGGAAGCCCAGGAGCGAGCCATCCTCCCTGCCTCCCTGAGGGCCTGGAGAGGGAGCTTGGCTGCCCCTGGAAGCAGGTCATGGGAGGGACATTCCCAGGGGAGAAAGCTCAGGGCCGGTGGGAGCATCTGCTGCCATCCAAGGGAAGGCTCCTCGCACAGGTGGAGGTGGGAGGGAGGGTTGGGGGCGTGGCTGCTTGAGGCGGGGACTCAGCCCCAGGAGAGGAGGGGCAGGAGGCCGATCTGGGGGCGGCTTGGTCTGTGCCTATGTAATGGGCTGGGGCAGGTGGGAGTGCCAGGGACCTGGGGCCTGGAGGAGGTCTCAGGTCTGTCCATCGGAGAGCCGGTCCCCAGCAGGCCTCTTGCCAGGACTGCTGGGCACAGGTGGCGACATGGCACCACGGGTGAGCTGGGATCTGGTGGTCCTCTCTGAACTCACTAAGAGTAGCATTCTCAAGAGACAGTCCCTGTCCTTCCAGAGTGCTGAACGTCTTGTGAGGGCTGTTTGTGGCAGTTAGTTTTGTATGTTCCAAGATGGTTCCTCCTCCTGGTCCCATCAAGAACTCCAGGGCGCTGGTGTGAGCAGGGCAGAGTGGAGCTCTCTGTGGGCACACACAGGCCCTGCTGCCACAGCTTCTGCTGGCCTCGCTGTGCTGGCCTCCCTGCATGACCTCCTGGAGATGGCCAGGGAGGGCTAGCCTGACCCCCCAAGTTCACCTCCACCATCTCAGGTCACTCCAGACGCCTCCCTCCCTCATCATCCTCGCCCTTTCCCCTTATAAACTGGAAAAGCTATATTTGGAAAACAGTGACCAATTGAAAATATAATGTCAATTTAATATACTACCTATGAGCTAAACATTAAAGAAACCAGAGCCCTAAGAACACGGAATTTATGATTCTGCTCATAAGAAATTTTTAGAAATTGTCTGTAGAGGCAGAAAATTATGATTAATGAATGTCTAGAGCTAGCAAAGGGGGAGAATTCAAATGGGCTGAGGGATGGAAATATTTTAAAGTTAGATTGTGATTATGATTACATAGCTCAGCAAATACCCAAAAAATCTTGGAATTAAAATGTGCTATAATTATGTTTTGTAAATTATAAAAAATAAAGACCAAAAATAAACGTGGCAAATGATTAGTAGCATTATTTCTGGCTTTCAGAAACCCAAGTCACAGACTCTGCAAACAAAACCTATCCCTTGCCCCTTTCAGTGAATGATAAAGGCTGGGAAAGAGGCAAGGGTACAGATGTGTCATGCAAATCTGGTCACATTTGCAAAACAAAACAGAAGGTTATGCGAGGCATTCAGGGACTAGAGTCTCCTGGCTTGTCCCCAGGCCACAGAGTGAAGTAAGTGACAGAGGCTTATGTCAGATCCTGACCCACAGGCTGCTGGGAGTGTGCAGTGGTGCCCTCATTACGTCATCACACGATGTCCCCGACAGGTACCGCTCAGGATATCGACGGCATCGCTGACCAGGCTGGCAGGTGCTTTTCTGTTCCCAGTTTAAATTCTCACAGGTACTGGTCTGTCACCAGCCCTAAGGCTGCCCTGTCCTCACTCATTCACAAGCAGGTGTCACATCTCATAATCCTGAACCCCTGAATTCACTACCACCATGTGTGAGTTTTGCCTTTTGTTCATTACACGAAGACTAATGTCAGGCATTAAGGTTTCTATAAATTGCTAATTTAAATGTTATGGGAATATAAAATGTTAATGATGCAGGAGTAATTAGGTAAACTCCATCATATGCTATCACCCAAGCTTTCAGTAATTCCCATTATTTTGCTATTCATTCTCAAATATGAACTCCAATTATTCTGGTGGCACTTAAAAGTAAATATAAGATAGCATGTCATTGAGTTTATAGGAATTGTAGTTCCTCTTGAAAGAATGGACATTTTTTTAAGCTATTTTATCCCAACTCCCTAAGGTTTCCCTCCTAGTGACGGGAACAAAGCCCTTAAAGCTGTTCCAGGAAACAGCCCCAAACAGAGTAAAAGAGTAATTGGAGCAAGATAGTATTCAGGCAGTTAAGACACCAGAATCTACACTCTGTTGTAAAACATTGTGAAACATGTTGTATGTTATCAGCAAACCCAGACCCCCTTTGAAATTTCCCGGCAGCTTTGTTCCCCTTTTCTCTTTCATGTGCAACCCCTCCCGATGTGTGGTCTCTGCCTTTATAAACCTACAAGATTTTCTGCTAGGGACTTGACTCCTGGACTCCTGTGTGAGTCATGAGTCGGGTCCCAGCGCGCTGGAATAAACACCTCTTGCGGTTTGCATCAAGTGACGCCTCCTGCGGTTGATTGGGGTTGCCGTGGATCCATGGGACAGAGTTGGGGTTTCCTTTTTGGGGACCTCACCCTCTAACAGATGAAGAGAAAAACAATGAACATACCATATTTAAAACAAATAAAATAAAATAATGAAATACAAATAATTTTTACATATTGTAGAAAAAACTTCCAGATTTTTCTATACACAAAAACTCTAGGATCTGACAACTTTCAAAGACTTTGCTTGAAACACCTTCATATTCTAAGTCTAATATTTAACTTGGAGCCCCTAGGTGACTATATCTTTAGTTAGAGAACTTGAATAAAACTGTTTTTAAGTATTTGCAGCGGGTCTGTTGTTTTGACCAACACTGTGTCCTGGGGGAGGGGCATTTTCTTTACACACCGAGTCCATGGATGCTGATTCATCTGTCCAGCACCCTTACGTCCCGTTCAATCCGTGGTCATGAAGGACGTCTTAATGTTCTAAAGAAAGAAGAGAGAGAGAGAGAGGAGGGGGAGTGGGGAGACAGGGATAATGGAAAAAAAGAAAAAGATATTGATGAAATAGGAGAGAATAGACCACAATGAAACAAAATGACTTGGAATCATCTTTGAGTTCATAGTCTCTCCTAAGGTTGATGTAGCTTCAGTATTGGGGTATTTTTTTCAACCTGCTTGCATTTAAATGCATTGTGCTTTACCACGGTTTAGAAAAAATTTTGAAAAATCCACCAGAATTTCTTTATAAGGACATACGTGCTTCCAGTAGAAATCTATTGAAGGTACTTTAGGTAGAGGAGGCTTCACCTGTTTCCTGGTTGGTTGGTGCCTAAGAAACTGCAGTGGGAGTCGGCCTACAGGTTTCCTTCTCATCCAATCAGGACGAGCTTCCAAAGACCTCATTTGAATGGAGTCCCTGAATGGGCTGCTCAGGCCCACCTGCCAGCGTCTTTCCCCAGGCCCTGATCCTCGGCTCTTCCATGACAAGCTCTCCTATCCCCAGACAGCAGCATTCAGGGCGCCCATACAAATCCCAGAACAAAGAAGCGAGGAGCACAGGTGACAGGGCAGGAAAGGCGGCTCGGCCTGCGTACCTGAGGTGCTGAAGCTGGTTTTCCCCGTCCTGCATCTTTTCCCTGTTCCCGGGGCTTCTCCATCATCCATCCCTCAGTATCCAACGGTCGCTGGGTCTTGTCATCAAGGTCTGAGTGTATCACAGGCAGGCTGTGACCACAGAGCCTGCACCCTCCCCGCCAGAGGGCCGGAGTCAGGAAGATGTGTATTTTACCGGAGCGGGTGATGTCCTCTTACTTGGCATCTCTAGGTGGGGACAGGAGTCTCAGGCCTGGCAGGGAGAAAACATGGCTCTCACCTAGCCACTAACTGTTCCAAGGACTCCAGATTTATCCCCTTCAGGCCATTCTGGACATAGGGAAACACCTTCTTGTCAGAGAATCAGGTGATGATGAGCCACCTGGCTCTGTTCTGTTGGCATATGGACGAAATAGCAGGAGCGTCTCCTGATTCTGTGGGCAGGGGGTGATGTCAGACACTGGGAAGTTTGGATGAGGATTGAAACAAAACTGAGGCACCTGAGTGCAAATAGACAGTCAAAGCCTTTATTGGAGCCTCCACTTGGGAAGGAAGACCCAGCTCTGACAAGAGCCGGTCAGTCTGGCTCCCTGGAATCAATAAAAAAAAATAAATTAATAAATTAAAAAATGGAGCTAGTTTTATTGGCTGCTTACAGGGGTGGGCGGGACTTAGGGATTTCAATAGGCGTTAGGTGCCCTTCAACCCAAGGACACTTTAACTCTGGCATCCTTGTCCTGTGATGAGGATAAGTTAAGTGAAAGAGCAAGTAGCAAGTTAGGGGCCTGGGAGTTTGCTGTTTTGGCATCTCCTCAACAACCTTGCCCTTCTATTGTTTGAAGTTACAGTGAGGTCACCCTACCTCTGATAATGCTCCTGGCCTTTAAAGCCAATGAGACTGAGTATGCATACTTGTGGCACATTTAGTATTTGGCGAACTGTGAGTTAAGGTGGGGCCTCTCGATGGCCGCCAGGCTCTGAGCGGTCCCTGACTATCTGGGGGGGGGGGGGGGGGGCGGGGAGTAAGATGTCCTATACTGTTTATTTTTATGCATTTGAGAGCTCTCATTCAGCTGCTTCTTTGGTCATTCTGGGACTTAAAGTTGTACTTCATGTTAAGATTTTATCTAGTGTACACCTGTAATCTCGGCAGCTCAGGCGGCTGAGGTAGGAGGATTGCAAGTTTGAGTCCAGCTTCACCAACTTAGCAAGGTCCTAAGCAACTTAGAGAGACCCTACCTCAAGATAAAAAATAAAAAGGGCTGGGGACGTGCCTCAGTGGTTAAGCACCTCTGGGTTGAATCCCTGGTACAAACAAAAAAAAAGATGTTGGATGTCTCAGTACATATTCTTTGTTTCTTCTAAAATACATATTTAAAATCTTAAAATAAATTTAAAAGTCATATTTTTAGGACCATATACCTGTGACAGGGCAGGGATTGTTTAACACAGCTATACCCACAATGTGTGGCACAAATTGGTGCTGAAATGATACTAGTAGAAATGAAATTCCCACTTGTGAATTTGCTTAGAAAATTCAGGGTTATGCTCCAAGCAGGCCTGTGATAGGAGGTCAAGCTGCACCTCCCAGGCTCCACACCTCCTGGCACACGCCACATTTCCCACCAGACTTTACCAGGAACCTGTTTTATTATGTTCTTTTAAGCTTTATTCCAGTATAATTGACAAAGAGTGCACATATTCAAGGTGTACAGCATGATGTGCCACGTGGATAGTGCGAGCAACAGATTCATCACCTCGCACAGCTGTTCTCTGTGTGTGTGGTGAGTACAGAGGTTCTTCAAATCCCATTAAAAACAGAGCTACCACAGGAGCCAGCAATTCTAAGTATATAACCAAAGGAACTAAAGATCACTGTCTTAAAGAAGATATGGTCTCTCCCATTTAATTGCAACAACAGCAAGATAGAGAAACCTCCTAAGCAGCTGTCTACCTTGAGTACATTAAACACACACACACAGTGGAATATCATTTGGTCTCCAAAAAGAAGGGAATTCTGCCATTTGTGACAGCATGGATTAAAAAGGCTGGGTCTGAAGGACATTAAGCAAATTAAATAATCCAGACACAGAGGATACTTTATGATCTGACTTCCACGTGAAATTTTTTCGGGGGGGGGGGGGGGGGGTACCAGGAATTGAATTCAGAGGCGCTCAACCACTGAGTCACATCCCCAGCCCTATTTTGTATTTTATTTAGAGACAGGGACTCACTGAGTGGCTTAGTGTAAGGAAATTTCCACGGAACCATGCCAGACATGGGAAATCACATAAGGGAGTTTATTAAGCAAACAGAGTGTCTCCCTGCAGGGTAAGAGAGAAAATGAGAGGAAAAGGAAAAGGAAAAGAAAGGGCGCGCACTAGAGAGAGTGGAAAGCCAGGAGGATAGAGAAAAGTGAGGAGGACAGACAGAAGAATGGGAAAAGATGGCGGGAAGCTATGGTAAATAGCTTGAATTCCGCTGGACTAACAAGTGACCAACATCGGAGAAGGATACTTGCAAGCTGACTGATGAACCAATAGCTAGCTAGGATGTTCACAGATTGACAAGTGGTGGGGAGGCGGGGAAAATGGCTGCATCTGATGGGCAGGGGAGCAGCTTTACATTACACTTAGTACCTCGCTGTTGCTGAGGCTGGCTTTGAACTTCCACTGCTACTGCCTGAGCCCCTGGGATTACAGACATGCACCACCGTGCCTGGCTTACATGCAGAATTTTTACAAGGGCAAACTTCCACAAGCAGAGAGTAGAATGGTGTTGGCCAAGGGTTTGGGAATGGGGAAGTGAGAAGCTGTTGGTCAAACACGAACTTGCAGCTATGAGAGGAGTAAGTTCTGGAGAGCTCCCGTTCACACGGGACTCCAGGTAATGAGTAGGTATTGGCTATTACCAATTTATGTTTCCACCAACAACTTTATTTCCTTTTCTTCACATCCTGGCCAACAGTTTTTATCTTTTAACTTTGTGATAATAGTCATCCCAACAGGTATGAGGCAACAGATCACTATGGCCTCCACCCTACATAAAAGCTGTGTGACTTCCTCAATAAATAAGTTCCTGCTGTGACCAGTCTCCCTGATGTGACCGATTGTCCTGCGCCCTCCGCCCGGAGGGCTGGGCGCAGGCGGTCAGTCAGCCCTACCTTTCCTGGTCTGACCTTGTTGGGGAGTGTCCCCTTCCCTTGTTGCTGGTTGAGAAGAGCTAGGGGGACTTAAGACCCCAACAATATTCATGTACAATTTAGCCACTGGCATGTGTTTTTTGGAGGAAAAAATATCTGCATGGGTCCTTGACCACTTTTTTTTTTTTAAATTCTAGGGATGAAACCCAGAACCTTGAGCCTGCTAGGTAATTGCTCCACCACCAACTATGTCTCCAGGCCTTTTGCCCATTGTTTAATCAGGTTATTTGCTTTTTTCCTACTGAACAATGTGTGCTCCTTATATATTTTGGATAAGACTCTCTTATCAGCTAATGGTGTGCAAAAACTTTTCTCAGTCCTCGCTTTGCCTTTTCATTTCCCCCCCTTTGCTGTGCAGAGCTGTTAGTGTATTGCAGCGTGAGTCTGCTTTTGTTTCCTGTGCTTTCAGTGCCATATCCAAAAAAATCATTGCTGAAACCAGCATCATGGAATTCTCCCTTATGTATTTTTTAAGGAGTTTTGTGGTTTCAATCCATATTTGTGGTTTTAATCCATATTTAGTTTATTTTTATGTAAGGTATCAAATAAGGGTTTAATTCCAATTTGGGTAGATGTGACCAGGAACATGGAGTTCCCTCTATCTTCAGCTTTCAGTCAAGAGCTATGGCATCTCCTTTGGAGGGCCAGGCCACCAGCAGAGCTCACTAGCCCACATCCTTGGTACACAAGGAGCTAAGTTCCAGATTGGTGTAGCCAAGAAGTCAGGGACTGCCTCCTCCTCTGTCCCCAGCTCACAGGGCAAAGCCTCTGCCCCAAGCATGGCAGGCTGAGGATCTTAGGACCTTGCTCCAGCTTGCTCATAGGCAGAACTAAGCTGAGAAAACCAGAGCTACTACACTTACCCAGCACCTTCCACAAAAAGCAGAAGGGTCAGTTTGAGAAATGGGTCACCACCTCCACAGCCAGCTCCAGGGCAGGGTTGTAGGAATTTTTTCCAGAAGAGAAGCCACAGAGAGTTCTGGTGTTTTCTCCAAGAGTTTTGGCATTATTTGGAACAGAGTTTAGGAAAATTCAAGCCCAAGGGAACTCTTAAAAACAATGCAGCTGGGTGGGAGGCACCGAGCTCAGACGGACTCCGAGGCGGAGGCGGAGGCGGGAGGATCGCAAGTTCAAAGTCAGCCTCTGCAACTTAGCAAGGCCAATAAGCAACTCAGTGAGACCCAGTCTCTAAATAAAATATGAAAAATGGCTGGGGATGTGGCTCAGTAGTTAACTGCCTGCCTCTGATTTCAATCCCCAGTACCAAAAAAAAAAAAAAAAAAAAAAGAGGTTTTATTGGTAGGCAGTTAAGAAAAGCCTTGCAGATTCATGAAAGCAACAAACTAAAATGTAGGCTATCAGGTCTATTAAATGGGACAAGAAGAGAGCCGGCCAGGAAGAGCTCTCCTAGAGTCAGAACAAACTTGATAGACTGTCCTCAAGAACTACCTCTAAAAAGGAACCCAAACTTAAAAATTGGATTAAACTATGGAGTTTATTAATGCTCAAAAACACTGTCAAACACAGTGAAGCAATCAGCTGGAAATCAGTAGAAGCTACTAGCTGTGTATGACCCACAGAGGTAGAAAGTGTAACCAAGATCAGGAAAAGACACAGCCTGATCTTAGTTACTGTCTTCATAAGCCCAAAGCTGTGCTCTTCTCAGGAGTGACATCAGAGACGTGACAAATGCGTGGGATACAGACTTAACCAAAATAATCTCTACAATCAAGTAAACAATGAAACTAGCCCCATGCGTGGAGGAATCGGTATGCAGAGTTGCTAAATCATATCATTAAAAATATAGTTTCCAAAGAAGGGACGGAAGGGAAAACAGGAATAGGAAAGATAGTAGAATGAATCGGACAGAATTTCCTATGTTCATATATGAATACTTGACCAGTGAAACTCCACATCATGTACAAGAATAGGATCCCAATTAGAATAAGTTGGGCTGGGGAGATGGCTTAGTCGGTAGAGTGCTTGCCTTGCAAGCACAAGACCCCAGGTTCGATCCCCAGCACCGCCAAAAAAAAAAAAAAAAGATTAATAGAATAAGTTATATATTCCATGTATGTATAATATGTCAAAATACACTCTACTGCCATGTATATCTAAAAAGAACAAATTTAAAAAACTGTTTAAAAAAATCCAGTTTCCAACAATAACAACAAAAAAATAAGACATGCAAAGAAATGAAGTGTTATCCAGATGGGGGTTTAGCAGACCAAGACTTCAAAGCAGCTATTGTAAATATGCTTAGGAAACTCAAGGTAATCATCTTTAAAGAGAGAGAGGGAAAAATGACAATATCTCATAAGATAGAGAATATCAATACAGAGAAATCAGAAAGATGAAACAAATGGAAACTCTGGAGCTGAAAAAATACTGAATGAAAACTCATTTGAGAGTCAGTAGATTTGAACTGGTAGAAGAATCAGGAAAGATAAACTGACAGAAATTAAGTAATCCACAGAACAGAAATGAACAGAACTCACAGAAAGCTACGACACCATTAAATGCAGCTTACTGGGATTACAGAGTTGGGGTGGGGGTGAGAGAGTGAGGATGCTTTGTTAGTATGATTCCAAGAGGTTTCGGGGGAAGGTTTTAACAGCTTATCATTAGTGTTTATTGGTAACAGTGAGATTGATTTTTTGCATCTTTATCTCACTGAAACCTTCAAAGTCTCTTTGGTTAAGGCTGGTTACATTTCAAGAATATGCCTTTGTCTCCAAAAAGGCATAAGAAACTCTAGCAGGGAATCCATCTAGGGGCCTCTGAAGTGTTCCGTGGACACTGATTCCTCATCTAAGAGTGGACTTACATCTTACAGAAGGCAAATCGGAGCTCATGCCTGTACTCAGGCCTCTTGCTGAGGCAGCCTTTGACTATAATGCAAATACTTTAACGGCATTGCTGTGATTTACCTTTTTCCCCCAATGAACTGGAGATTGGTGAGCATTGCCATTTTGGGCCCTGTGGACCCTCTTAGCGACTGACCCTCGACCAACCGCCCTGATGCAGTGCACCGCCTTATTTGGGTAGCATGGCCGTTCTGCAGCTTTGGGCCTTGGGGCCATTTCTCAGTGTGTGACCTATTTGTCTCTCCTGCCTTTCCACAAGGCACATATTGTTTTGTTCCTTTTCATATTCAGCGTCTTTGTTCCTTCTCTTATTTTCTGAGTTAAGAGCCTTCTCTGTGCTTCTTGGTTTCTGATCTGTTTATCTTGGGTCCCCAGTGATCTCTGTTTCCAGGACAGCCTAACAATGAAGTCTTATTCCCGTTAATTTTAACAAAGGCATAATTATATTCTGCCCATACTGATGAGTTATTATCTTCTATAACAGCTACGTGCTGCGTGGTTTGAAAACATCAGGCCAAATCTTGTTTTTCACATGTAGGTCAATCAGACTCAGATGAGGCTTTTCTAAGGATTCATAATAAACTTCCATCTGCATGTGTGTCTGACAATGATGTGCACTCTGTGTGCGGCAAGGTGTGTCCGTGTGTTCTTACTCTACCAGTATCTCTTTCACATCTCTACAATACTTCTATAGTTACCAAACTTTTGTGTGGGGTGGCTGTTTTCCCTGTGTCCTTCCAATTTCATGACTGCCATCTGCCTATAGAGTCTAAATATAACTTTCGATCTAGTGCTATCACATTCTAAATGCTTTTATTAGTACATAAAACTCATTGAGATTTAAAAATCCTTATACAAGGCATTTGGCTTCTGATATCCCATCTTTCCTTCAAGTTTGGCTTACTTCTATCATGGTCACAGATCTGTCCATTTATCATAGCTGATCATATTAGATACAGCTCCCGTTCTTATTTGAGTTTTGTAATCCCCTCAGTTGATTAGCTCAGGAGATGCAAACTTTCTTTCATTGCTTAAAGTCCAAAGAGTACTACTCCAAGGGTTAAGAGGTATAGAAGAATTGGGTCTTCCTCTCACAAAGTAAAAACAGTAAGTAAAAATATCTAGATAAACTAAATCCTGAGGAGTAAAGACAATGATTCAGTCATATCCCAATGAACACCAAAAAGCAAAAATATGGATAATGAATTGGATCAGCTCGAGGCAAATTCTAAACTTGGGGTGCTACAATTTTTAAGCTGTCAGAATTAATACTGTTGCCAAAATTAAAGTGAGACACTTCTAAGAGGGATTATGATCTTATTTCACAGATAGTTTGTTGGACTAACAATTTACAAGTGTTTACACTAAGCAGCAAGTATGGTGGTTGCCAACAAATCCTTTCTGAGAGCTAAAGCGGGGGTACTTTTCTGGCTGGTAAATCCAAGTCAAAAGACAGAGCCAGGAGCAGAGGCAGAAAGGGAAGTTGATGGGCTTCTTTGGGGAACTCATGAAAAAAAAAAAAAAGGAGTAAAGATGAAGGAGCAGCCCTGGTGAGCCTTACCTTCTTCAGGTACCATGTCTAACTCTTAATATGGTTCCTAGCCATCCCTGACTGGACCAAACAGGCTTTGCCCAAGGTTTTCAACTGGTGGAGCCCTAACTCCAAGAGCCCAGTGGCCTGTGGGGTAGGACCTGCTAGGGATCCTTTGCATTCCAGGGTTATATGCTTAGATTCCAGAAGTCCTAACCCAGTGCCGCATCTCCCCGAGAAGAGAAGGGCTAGAAGCTAACTTACCAGTGCTGTGTACTACTAATGTACTACTAACAAGGAACAAAATGGGCAAAATAAGCCTTTATGAGGTTAGGCTCTTCATGCAACACCATTTCCAAGGAAAAGAGAAAATTTCAAATAGCCAGTGAATGAGTGTCAGATCATATCATTCATTTATAAACTGGATATTGCTTATATATACAACATCCTGTTTGCAGATCCAGTAGCTTGCTGTGTGAGCAAAACCTTGTTAAGTGCAAGGAAAAGTTAACTTTACACAGAAAAACCTGGCACACACTACCTCAAACAGGTAGTCAAGGCTGGTTAGCACCGTGACCCTTCACGCTGACAGCATCTGGTCTTGATCTGGTGAGAATGACATTTACCTCTGTGGGCTTCTTACCAAAAGCCTGTTGACACCAGTGTAACCATTAAAAGAAAAAAACTAAGACCCAAATTGAGGGATACTCTATAAAATATCTCCTTAAAATTGTCAAGGTAATCAAAATTATATGAGAAGTCAAAGAAATTGTCCCAGAGCAGAAGAGACTAAGGAGACAGGACAGTTAAATACAGAATGGCATTCTGCATGGGGTCATGGGACAGAACATGGGAAAAAAACTGAAAGCTGAAAAAAAGTTCACTTAAGATAAATGTATCAGAGCAACCTTGTTATGACAAATGTACCACAGTAATGTATGATGTTAATAGAGGGAACGGAATGATGAGGAGTTTATCAGGACTATAACTAATTATTCTGTAAACCTAAGTTTTTCCCAAAATGGATTTTAAAAGTGTTCAGGGTCAATTTTCTTTTTATCTGTGCTTTTCTGAAAAAATCAAACATGTAGAAAGAGACAGATGCTTTTTGGCTCTCGTTTCCTTTAGTAAGCTCAAGTTGCATCCAGGTGTCAGAAACTGAGGAAGAACAAAAATATTCTCCTAGCTGCTGACACCTCCACCAGGGGTAATCAGTGATGGTGTAATGGCACAGCTCTCATCCAATTGCGAGCTTTTATTCCTGCCTCGTCTTTGGCAGAGATGCCACTAAAGGAACTGATGACAACCCAGTGTCAAAGAAAGACATATCCTCCAATCAAGGCTAAAGATATTCCATCATTTCCCTCACACTATTCCTTTACCCAACATAACCAAGGAATAGGGACTAGAGAAAATTTCCCCAGAGAAACAACTGACTTATTGTCCTCATGCTCAATCTACCTGATCAAACTGGCAAAAAGAAACATTCCCAGGGTTAGGAGAAATTTTTATTTTTCCAGGTTTGTAAAATGATCTCACTTTCTTCTTCATGCTCAACAAACCATAAGCCTGAAATATCAGATTAACCAAATGTTTTATTGGCCAAGACTATATCACATTACATATTTTCCCCCAAATGAGTCTGCTGTTCAGTGCCAGTGCTGTGCTTCTGGCATGAAGTAGCACTTTCCATGGCAATTCCAAAACATGCTGTCTTAGCTGGTCCAAAACACGACTTGTTTGTAAAAGTGTACAGTGTGAACAGGCATTATGATTAAAAATTAAAATAGGAAGATGCTCAGGTTATATGTGCACAAGAGGGCTAAGGAGATTTGTCTTAAAACCACTCAACAGAGCAACAACAACACAACTACGGCCACCACCTACACATACACAATATTAGACAGACAGACACACAAAAATGCTGGAGAATGTCATGACTCTTCAAGGTCCTAGAAATGCAGGGCCAGATTAGCAGGAAGACCCAAATCTAACTGCACCAAGTTCAAGTAAACCAAGAGAAGAACAGACAGTCACTCTGAAAAGGAAGTGGCCAAGCGCACAGCAAGTGTGACTGGCTCCTAGCAGAACTCATCAGCAATAACGAACCATCTGTTCGTATGTGGACTCATGGATGTCCCTCGAAGCTCAGAGACAATTCAAACATTTATTGACACTGTCTGCAGAATTCTTAAGTTATCCCCACACTTCCAAAACTTGACAGTCTACAGTGACTGTCTATAGGTAAACACTGCCTTATATATTTTCTATAAAATTTTTGAGATTACACAAAAACACAGGTTTTGGTATCTCAGTTCTAGGTGAAGATGTTTAATTAACCTCAATTCGGAAACTCGTGTATTTCCTCAGATTAAGTAATCTGAAGACAAACTTTTAATATTTGTTGAAAAATGCTATTTACTCAAAATACAAAATTTTAACCCGATTATTTGATGTTTAAAGCAATTCTCTTCATGGTAAAGGCTTTTTCCATCCCCTGAGATTTCTCTGGCTCTTGATAAAGGCTTCTGATCATTCAGGATGCTGACAGAGTATTCCCCTCCTGAGACGTCCCTGATAAGCGTAAGCTATGCGTGCAGGTCTTGCGACAGTTGTTCCCAGGTTTCCCTCCACTCTGATGAGAGTAGGCCGAACAATGTGCATTGAACAACTGACCTAACTGTAAGAGCTCAACATGACACCCTTATTCTTGCTTCTTTTTTTTTTAAAGTCAGGTGTTGAAGACCTGGAAGAGGAGAACTGTCCAGTTACTAGTGTCCTTCATCGTGTCTGCCCTGTTCAAACACAGCACCCACGCCTGCTGTGGCAGTCACCTCCTCCCCATCTTACCTCGGACCAGGAAGAATGCAAGGCGATTTTTAAGGACTGGCCTTGAATGTAACATAGATCCTCAGTGTCAGGGGCCTGGCCAGCCTCAGCTGGATGAAGGGCAGGCAGGGACATTTCATCAGGCATTTCATATGCCTGGCAGAAAAGGGAACGGTCACGGGACGCCCTCCGCCAGCCTGCGTGGCGCAGTTTCCGCAGGTCAAGCAGTGAGGTGTGAGTTCCCTGGGGACCTCTCAGCTCCGCTCCTCGGCGGGGACCTGGCCCTGGTGTGCATCCTGGCGTGATGGACCCGCAGGGCCGCCTTGCGGACAAACGCTTTCCCGCAGACCGGGCACTCGTGGGGCTTCTCCCCGGTGTGGGTTCGCTGGTGCACCCTGAGGGTGGAATTCTGGGTGAAGGCCTTCCCGCACTCGGGGCACGCGTAGGGCTTCTCCCCGGTGTGGACCCTCCGGTGTGCACCGAGGTGCGACCTCTGGGAGAAGGCTTTCCCGCAGGCCTCGCACGCGTAGGGCTTCACGCCCGTGTGGACCCTCTGGTGCACCCTGAGGGTGGAATTCTGGGCGAAGGCCTTCCCACACGCCCCGCACGCGTAGGGCTTCTCCCCGGTGTGCACCCTCCGGTGCGCGCTCACGTACGACTTCTCGGAGAAACTCTTGCCACACTCATGACACTCGTATGGCTTCTGCCCCGAGCGCGTCCTCAGGTGTGCCCGGAGGTGTGACATCTTGGAGAAGGCCTTCCCACACTCGGGACATTCATAGGGCTTCTCCCCTGTGTGGACCCGGCGATGCGCTCTCAGGGCCGAGTGATCCCCAAACGCTTTCCCGCACTGGTCACATCCGTAGGGCTTCTCCCCGGTGTGGGTCCTCTGGTGGGCACAGAGGTGTGTCCTCTGGGAGAACCTCCTCCCACACTGGCTGCACGCATGGGGCTTCTCTCCCCTGTGGATCCTCTGGTGCACTAGGAGGGCGGCCTTGTAGACGAAGCTCTTCCCGCATGCGCCACACCCATAGGGCTTCTCCCCTGTGTGGGTCCTGGCATGTCCACTGAGGTATGACTTCTGGGAGAAAGCTTTCCCACATTCGCCACACCCATAGGGTTTCTCCCCCGTGTGAATCCTCTGATGTGTACTGAGGTGTGTTTTCTGGGAAAAAGTTTTCCCACACTCGTTACATTCATAGAGCCTCTCCCCTGTGTGAATTTTCTGATGTGCTCTGAGGGCTGAATTGTGGGCAAAAGTCTTCTCACACCCACTACATCCGTAGGGTTTCTCCCCTGTGTGAGTTCTCTGATGTACTCGGAGGGCCGAATTGTGGGCAAAAGTTTTCTCACAGTCGTTACACTCATAGGGTTTCTCCCCCGTGTGAATTCTCTGGTGTGCTCTGAAGGCTGAATTATAGGTAAAAGATCTCCCACACTCGTTACACCCATAGGGCTTCTCCCCTGTGTGAATTCTCTGATGGGCTCTGAGAACAGAAATATGGGCAAAAGATCTCCCACACTCGTTACAGCCATAGGGTTTCTCGCCAGTGTGAACTCTCTGATGTGCCTTGAGGGTTGAGTTATCAGCAAAGGCCTTCCCACACTCATTACACTCATAGGGTTTCTCCCCGGTGTGAGTTCTCTGATGTGCACCGAGATGTGTCTTGTGAGAGAAAGTCTTCCCACATTCAACGCATTCGTAGGGTCTCTCGCCCCTGTGAGTTCTCTGATGTGCGGTCAGATGTGAGGTCTTGGAGAAGCTTTTCCCACATTCAGCACATTTATAGGGCTTCCCTCCTGGGAGAACTCTCTGACGCTCTTTAAGATGTCCCATCGTGGAGGTTTTCACATACTCACTGCCTTGGCAGAGCTTCATCTCTGTGTCTGTCCTCTGCTGTCCCGCTGCGGGTGGTGTGTAAGATTCCCTCCAATCATTGTTAGCATAAGGTTTCTCCTTTGTGTGAAGTCTCAGGTGTGCACTGAGGTTTAACTTCTCACAGAAAGTGTTCCCACACTTATTGCATTCACAGAGTTCAGACACCACATGAGTTCCAGCATGCTCACTAGGGTGTGGATGTGAGCCAAAGAATTTCCCAAATTCCCCACTCTGATGCTGAATGGGGTATGCTTTCTGGTAGAAAGATTCCCTGCACTTCCCATACGGACCAGACTGGCAGGGTTTCTCGGGAGTTTGCTGATGTATTGCAAGGTCTACTTTTGGGTAGAAGGCGTCTGTACATCCATTACACTCACAGAGGTTATCTCCAATTTGCTTTTCCTGAGGTACTACATGGGCTGAACTCTGGCTCAGGTTTTCTTCACATTTATTGCTTTCAAGGGTACTCTGTCCCGTAACAGGTCTCTGAGCTTGAATTAGGGGTAATGGCCCACAGAAATCAATACCACTTTCATGACATTCATGGTGTGTTACAGCCAGATGAACTTTATTGCACTCCTCAGTGGTGGTTTTGCTGCAGAAGTCCCCACATTCGCTAAGAGCAGTGCATCTCTCCCTTCTGTCAGTTCCCCTGTGGTTACACAGAGTGGCTTCATGGCAGTGATTCCTAAGCTCATCGCCCTTACAGCACTGCTGTCCAGTCAGAGAACTCTCAACTGTAAGACAGACAGTCTTACCATACAAATTTTTTCCAAACTCGCTGCCTTCTAAAGAGTGCTCCAAAGTTTGAGATCTCTGGTGCTGACCTTTCTTAACACTGACAGTTTTCACATTTTTATTATATTCATAAGGTCTCTCTCCAGCATGAGCTTCCCTGCATTTAACAGCAAGCTGCAACTTTTCACATACAGTCATGTAATCAGCCTTCTCTCTTGAACAGTCTCCTTCGCTAATAATTAACTCAGAAATAACTGGGAAATTCATTTGACATGAGTCATGTTTATAGGGTATTTTTCCTGAAAAATGTGAAGCTATGCCCAGATTAAATGGTTTTTCTAGAACTTTCTGTCCTTCTTTACTCAGTGTCTCATCATCAACGAATATTACTTCCCACAGAGGCGTCCCTCGTTTGTCTTGGTTTCCCTTGATGTGGACCTTCACCTTGTAATAGCCTAAAATGAGAAAAGTTGAAAACATAAATCTTACACTTCTTATGTAAAGGAACTTAGCTATTTGTGTTATGTATTTTATTCTACTGTTTCTGGTCAAGTATCCAAGATTAATTCATGCACACAGAGACAGGCATTCTCTTTCCTCATCCATAGTGGTTGTTGTTTTTTTTTTTTTTTTTTTTTAAAGAAGTTATTATTTCCAGTGCCAGCCAAAACAGAGTAGCCCCATTCCTCCAAGATTCTTCCCTTACAATGAAAAATCTAACAAGAGAAAATTAACAACATGTGAAGGCTCTTTAAAAAATGGAGGGGCTGGGGAGATAGCTCAGTTGGTAGAGTGCCTGCCTTGCAAGCACAAGGCCCTGGGTTCAATCCCCAGCACCCAAAAAAAAAAAGAAAAAGAAAAAGAAAAAAGGAAAGAAAGGGATCCAGGACTTCATGAAACAGTGAAGAATTCCCAGGTTTTTCTTTCTACTTCCTATATGTACTATACTGTATACTGAAGAATGTTATGCTATGAAGATAACAAAGATATAGACAAAAAATATGTTCCAAGAAAAGTCTATTCATTTTAGTCAATGGTCTGAAAAAAGGTCTCATGGAATAGAAACTTCTTTTTTTTTTTTTTTTTTAAACAAACTTCACCTATTCAAGCCAAACAAAACTGAAATGTTCCTGCAGTTTCACAGAGGCTGAGCAGGAAGCTAATCTTCCAGTGCCAAAGATACGGAAGACATGTACAGTTCCCTTCACGAGCCAAACAGGAAAGACGATGAAGGACCCCCCAAGGAAGTCCCATTTTGGGGATATGCTGGCAGAAGGTAACAGCAGCCACAGTCAAAATCCCACCCAGAGCCATATTCTTATGTAATTTATAAAACAAAGAGTCTCAAGAACAACAAATATTGAGTTTTACAACACCAGTGGCAACTTGCAGAAGCTAGAGGAAGGAAAGAACAAAGAAAAAATAAAGCACAGAAACAGGAGGAAGAAGTACATGGTAGGCATGATCCGTCAGGTAGAAAAGATGAGGATGCACTTAGATAACCACACCTCTGAAACTTGGTGACACCACACAGTCAGTAACAGCTGGATTCACATTCTTAAACACACACGAAACATTCAAGACCAATGACATCCTGGGATAAAAGACAAATCTTCACAAGTGCAAAAGAATAGAGATTATACCAAGGATGATTTCAAGTTCCAGAGAACTTATATTAGAAAGCAAAAACAAAGGTATGTGGAGAAATAAGAAATATTTCTTACGTGTAAATTTCATACATGTAAATTATGCACATATGTTTAACTCAAGAGTAAAAGTGGAAACCCACAGAAAATATATTCTGAAGTGAATAGAAACAAAAAACATATAGGAATTTGTGGGCTGCAGCTAAAGCAGCATTCAGAGATAAACTCATGGCTTAAAATGTTTCATACTAGAAAAGAAAGATCTACAATCAGCTACCTAAGTTTCTCCTCTAAGAAACTAAATAATAAGATGAAATTAAATCCAAAGAAAAAAGAAGGAAGAAAATAGTAAAGATTAGAGAAAACAATGCAACTGAAAACAAAATAATACAGAATGTTAAACCAAAATGAAAAAATCTTTGAAAAGATTTTTTTTAATTATAATTAAAACTAACAGGAAAAACTAAAGATATGAATTATCAACATCAGAAATACAAGAGGGGACATGATTACTGACACAACAAACATTAAAGAGATCATAAAGGAAGGTCAGCAAAAACTCTGTCTTAGTTCAGGTTACTGCTACAAATCACCATAAACTGGATGACTTAAACAACAAGTATTTATTTATCACAGTTCTGGAAGAGAGTGCCCGCAGTCATGTTCTTCTGTCAGCCCTCTCCTGCGCTACAGACTGCTGACTTCTTGTTGTAGAGTCCCACGGTGCAAAGAGAGGTACCAGCTGCCCGGCCTCTTCTTGTCAGGGCACTCTAAACTCTTCATCAGGGCTCCACCTGCATGGCCTAATTACCTTCCAGAGGTTGCACCTCTCAATGGATCACATCAGGATCAGGTTTTAACACATGATCAGAGAAAAGGGAACAGTCTACTGCACTCTATGCCCACAGACAATTCATGTGAAAAATGGACAAATTCCTTAGAAAAAGTCACTTAATAAGGTAGATAACCCAAGCACATCAATATGTGTTTAAGAAACTAAATATGTAGGGAAAATATTATGTATATATAAATTAATATACATATGTAGTATGTATATATATATATATATATACACACACACAGATGCAGTTTATGTATATATATATAAAATACGTAGTTTGCACATTATACTATACATACACATATGTAATAAACTACATAATATATATGTAGCATATACATAAACTAAATAAAGGAAATAAAAAGTCTATAACATCAGGCTTAAGAGACTGAAAGCATTCTATAATTGGGAAAAATAGAGTGGTATAAATGCTCACCACCTTCACTCAAGACTATACTGGAATTATCAGTCAGTCAATATGGCAAGAATAAAAACAAAAATGTAGAGCAGCTCTCTAAAAAAAAAATTACACAAACTAAATAGTATACAAAAAAGTTCTTTGAACTAATCAGCATTTTAGCAAAAGCAAAATACAAGGCCTGCATACAATCCTATACCTATAAATAAACAATAATGAGCTGGATGTGAAATTAGAGCAATAATATTATTTACCATGTCATCAAAAAAAATTTTTAAGTCTTAATATTGATATGTGAAAGTTACAAAACACTACAAAATAAATGGGAAGAGAGATATTTGGTTTATGGATGTCTTTCTTTTCCTTTTTTGTTTTTTAATAAGGGAAGGAGGTCATTTTAAAATTCACACAGAAGATGAAAGTTAGAAAACTACCTGATTTCAAAAACTTCTTTTGTCTGTGTGGTGCTTGGGATCTAAGCCAGGTTAGGCAAGCACTCTACCACTGAAGGCTTGCCCAGTCCTCCAAAGAGTAATCAAGATACCGGTAATGCTGGCCTAGGATAGACGTGTAGATGCATGAAAAAGAAGAGTCCAGAAACACACTCCCAAGTACACATTCACTTATATTTCTAAGTAATGCAGAGAGGCTATTTGATGGAAAAATAGCTAAAATAACTAGACTCCCCATTTTAAAAGTTAAAACTTGACATATACCTACTTTCTATGAAAGTTAACACACAATGGATCATAATCTGTAAAAAGTAAAACTTTAAAATTTCTAGAAGAAAACAATAAATCTGTGTTACTTTTGAATTTTGCAGGCTCTAGACGGAAAAAACAAACCATGATCCACAAGCTAAAATTAATAATGGGACCTTATCAAGATTAATTCTGTTTTAGTCAGCCACTTTTGAAACCACGCCAGTAGGAGAAGCAGCTGGCAGCATCAATACCTGCCAAATGGGAATAGACGTCCAGGCCCCTGGCTGATCTCCACTGACACCCTGGGGTAGGAGACAGCCTCCTGATTAACACCTGGGAGAGTAGGCATCCCACAAGGCATCTCCTGACACTAACCATCTTGCATTTCATCAGGTACTAAGGCCCCTAGTTCATCGTCCTTTCCACCTTGCAGGATTTTCATGCGTGTGTGTGTGTGTGTGTGTGTGTGTGTGTGTTCACACACATACATGTGAACTCAGGGGGTACAGCAGGAAGGAATACACTTACTCTACCTTTCCTCAATCCTTTCCTAAGAATAGTCATGAATCTATTCTATAAAATCTCATAGGATAATTCTGGTTTTGCTTTGATAACCAGGAATTTAAGTCATTTGGATCCAGTTTTTTGTTTGTTTGTTTGTTTGTTTTTCCGGTGCTGGGGATCAAACTCAGGGCCTTGTGCTTGAGAGGCAAGCACTCTACCAACTGAGCTATCTCCCCAGCCCAGGATCCAGTTTTTTGTTTTGGTCTCTTGGGTATTTCAAGATCCCTTCCCCAGTGTCCTACAGTGCCACCTGGGACCAACTATCTGTAAAGTACATGTTTGCTTGAGCTTTCTACCCTTTTCTCTAATTTATTAGACTATCTGACTCCTAGCCCCAGTACTCAACTGCTCAGAGGTTTGCCTAAGTTTTGGCATCTGATAGAGCAAGCCCTCCTGTGTTGTTCTTCTTTATGAATGGGATCTTGTCTGGTAGCCATATACATTAACTCTGTACACAGATATCCCCACTTGAGTTTATCATACAGGTATTTCTTTTCTTTTGTCTTTATTAGAGTTACCTAATGTTTGATCCATTCTTTCATTTTTTATTCAAAGAAATTGTCCATTTTTCAATTTTATAGTTTATTAATTTCTAATTTTACTTTTAAATTCTTCTACTTTCATTAGTGTATTTTTGTTACTGTTTTTGCTTAATTTATTAATATGATACTACAAAGTTACTTCTGTTAATGAATTTAGCTATAGTTGAAGGCTCCTAATATACAGCTACATTTACTAATAAGTATGCAATTTTGGATTTCCTGTTTTAAAACACTGACTAAAAGAAACAATGTTTTTAAGTTTACACAGAGTTTTGGTTTATTCATTTTATTAATTTCTAGATTTATCACACTATATTCAGAGAATATTTGTGGCAATTCTAATTAGTTAGAATAATAATATACTTTCATTTTCTAATGGTTATTCCTTGGGATTAATTTTTGCATTCAGCATACATAAATTTATGATTTACTTGAGTACAATGCCACTTATATCTCCTATAGGAATACTACTGTTTAATCAGACAACATATATTATGATGTGCTAATTCTAACGTGTTTTAGGCTCTTAAGACTCCACTATTTTGTGTTTTATGAATACTGATATTATTTTATTTGGTACAATCATTCAGATGCTTAGAAGTTTTTTTAACCCATGCTTTTGAGCTAAAGGGGTTTCTTTTCTTTTTCAGGGCCAAGGACTGAACTCATAGCCTTGTGAGTGCTAGCAAGTGTCTGCCACTGAGCTAAATCCCCAACCCCAAGGGACTTCTTTTAATTCAATGCCCTGAACTTCCTAATGTCAAATCTGAATGGCCACAGAAGATGAAACTACATTGTTTTATTCTTACTGATTCAACAACTTTAACTTTCTTTTACTAGAGGCTAAGCTACTCATATAGGCAATCAACGTGATATGAAATGCTTGATCTAAATCAGCCAACCTTTATGTTATGTTGTTTATAGTCTTCTCTTTACAAGTTCTTCTTTGAGATATTTGGTTACAGTGACAGAAAGTTCACTGGTATGCCCCTCGAGGTTTAAGGACCCCAATTCTCTGACAGTGCTCACTCACCTGGGTACTTCTGGCTTAGGAATCTGTCCTCTAAAGACCATGGCTCTTCTCCTTGCTCCAACTTGAATATCACCTTGGGCTTGTTAATGCAGTACCCTATAAATGGAATAATTGAGGGTGCTTATGGACCAGATCCTCAGTCTTTTTGGTTTCCAAAGGTGGTTTAAAAAAAAAAAAAAGCAGCAAGTAAAGATTTTCAGTAGGAAAGTAATAACACAAACACTATTTCTGTTTTGCTAAAAGTCTCAGTTACCTTAGACCTCTTAATCCAAAACCCGATTACCAATGTTCATCTCAATAAAGAGTCTGTGTGTTTTGATAATTAGAAAAGGAAATATATTCTAGAGGGAGTCACATGGTCAGGTCTGCTCACCCACAGAGACAAGGTGGCTGTAGTTCTCCAGCATCACCTCCCGGTACAGGGTCCTCTGGGCAGGACCCATGTGCCGCCACTCCTCCTGGGAGAGTTCCACAGTCACGTCCTCAAATGACACTGGTGCCTGTGTCAACACATTTTGTTCAGAATTAGATAACAGAAAAAATTCCTTGCGAACTACGTTTTCTATTTGTTCTTGAGGCTCATAAATGAATGGTTTTACAAAAGGCCAACCATGAACCTAATTTTGTTTTAAGCTTTGGTGTTACTCAATGAGTTATAAAAGCTTTCAGTATACCATAAGTCATTATACATGTAAATGAATTACAGATTTTCAAAGACAAAAAAATTCAATGTAGATAGACATTCTACACTTATTCATTCACATCCCAACAGGTCATCCTGGGTATTCTCTAGGATGTCCACACTCTCCTTGGATAGCATCACTGTAACTAATGGGAGTCAACAAAGGCTTTAGAGAAATCTAAAGAAGTTAAACATACAAGTGGAGAGTAGAACAGTGATTACCACAGGCGGGAGCCAAAGGGGGAGGAATGGAGATATGTTGGCCAAAGGGTACGAAGTTGCAAACAGACAGGAGGAATAAATTTTTGAGATCTATTGCACACTCCAATAGGGTGACTACAATGAGTAGCAATGTAATGTGTATTTCAAAATGAACAGTTGCTTAGCAGTGCCAAAAACTGACACAGTGGTGCAAAAAACTGGTATTGGGGAGACGAGGTGGAAAACAAAAAGAAAAAATGATTAGAAGTTGTAGTGAAACAGATCTGGTCATGCAGCTACTAAGGGTCTGTAGAACATAAAGATAGAACTGTCTCTTAAAGAAGTATACACTTGCTTTTAGAGAAGACAACAGATGTCTCACTTGAAGATGGTATTGGGAGTTACTAATGATTTAAGTGCTATCATCAGACGTTCCCAGAGCACAGAGGGATTAAGGAAAGAAAAATACAAAAATAATAGCTGAGGAACCAGGGATATCCTGGTGGAAAATGTCCAGGTCACCAAGCCAGAAAAGTTTCCTACAAACTATAACAATTAGGAGAGGGAATCTTAGAAGCCAAGAAAAGGGAAATTTCTCGCCACAAAAAAACCTCAAATGCAAGCTAACAAGTGTCATGAGTGAAGTGGTAAAGATCCAAGAACATTCTCTCTTCATAAAAGCAATAAGAAACTAGTAAAAAGTGGAGAATCAACTTTTTAAGACCTCTGTAAGCTAATCCAAGACTCACGACCATCTAAAGAGCTGTTGTATAAGAAAAACAGCAGTATCATACTATGAACAGTGATTTGGACATTCTAACTTGCCCCATCTCCGTCGCTCTCCCGCCAGTAGCTTCAACTGAGAACCAACAGTCTGAAAGAACAGTGAAAACCAGGAGTCTGGCAACTAGGAAGAGGCACCTGGGTTCCTGTTCAAAGCCTCACTCCCAGACAAGCATCATCTGACATCTGAGAGTTCCCCAGCAGAACATACTTGCAAAGCTCAGCTAGGATGAAAAGCCTCATCCTCAAAGGCATTAGGCAAAAACATTTTTAGCAGTGACCTGAAATGGTGGGGACATCATTTTCAGTTTTCAAAAAACTAAAAAGGGAAAAAAGAGGAATAAGATGTGCACAAATATCTTGAAAAGTTTCCTTATATTCCCGAGACTCTAGAAGGCTGCTGACGTACGGAGCTGAGCAGACAAACGGGGTTGTAAACATGCTCAGGACAGAGGTGGCCTGATGGCTCCTGAAGAACAGAACCCTTTGACAAAGACAGGAAGACTTACCGATTTCAGGCATTAAAAAATTTCTGCATAGACTTCAGCCACCACACAAGAAATGCAGGCTCTTCAGAACTACTTTTAAAAAGTCACAGAATAAATAAATTTCAACCATCACCTCTGGAAAGGGGGAAAATTCTTGATTTCTAGAGTTGCCACAATGTTTTATTTAAAATAACCAGTTTTCAGGCCAGATGCAGCGGTGTACCCC
Source organism: Sciurus vulgaris (assembly GCF_902686455.1). Classification (NCBI taxonomy): domain Eukaryota; kingdom Metazoa; phylum Chordata; class Mammalia; order Rodentia; family Sciuridae; genus Sciurus; species Sciurus vulgaris. The sequence goes on from NC_136474.1 coordinate 24,689,834, forward strand.
TGTAATCCCAGCAGCTTGGGAGGCTGAGGTAGGAGGATTTCAAGTTCAAAGCCAGCCTCAGCAACTTAGCAAGGTGCTAAGCAACTCAGTGAGACCCTGTCTCTAAATAAAATACAAAATAGGGCTGGGGATGTGGCTCCAAGGTCGAGCGTCCCTGAGTTCAATCCCCAGTCCTCGCCAAAAAAAACAAACTAAATAAATAAAAATAAACAAAATATCCAGTTTTCAACAAAAAGTTACAAAAAAAATTAAAAGGAAGTAAGATCCATGTGGAGGGAGAAAAGTGTAATCAACAGAAATAATTCCTCAGGAAACAGATACTGGATTAACCAGATAATGACTTTAAATCAGCTACTTGAAATTTGATCAAAGACCCAGAAAAAATGAAGTCTAGGAATCAAAGCTAAGTTTGTGAATAGCATTTCACCAAGGAGAAACTCTAGAGTTGAAAAGTACAATAACTGAAACAAAAATTTCATACAAGAAATTTTTTCAACAGAAGATGTGAACAAGTGGGGGGGAAATGGACCAAAGGACAGCAAGTCTCTTAAGAGTATGCAATGTGAGAAACAAAGACATAACGACAGAAAAACCACGGGGCAGCATCAAGCTCACGCACAGGCAGGAGGAGAGCACCAGACAGAGAGCAGAATGGGTCTGAGAAGACATTTGAAGAAACAACAGCAATGAAGTTCCCAAATTCCATGAAAATGATTAATCCATACCCTGAAGCAGCTCAGAAAATTTCAATTAGGATAAACTTGGAGTAGAGGTCCACACCTGGACATGGATAATCAAAGTGTTAAAAGCCAAAGACAGATGATCTTTTTTTTCCTCTTTTTCTTTTCTGTTGGGTGGGGGATTGAGCCCAGCGATACTCTACCATTGAGCTCCATCCCCAGCCCTTTTGATGCTTATTTTGAAATGGGGTCTCCCTACGTTGCCCAGGCTGGCATTGAATTTGTGATCCTCCTGCCTCAGTCTCCTGAATGGCTGGGATTACCAGCATGAGCCACTATACCCAGCAACAAAGAGATAATCTTGAAAGCAGCAAAAGAGAAATGACTAACCATAATAAAGCTGATTTCTAAAGAGAAACCATGAAGGGCAAAAGTTAGCGGAATGACATATTCAAAGTACTGAAAGAAAAAAACTGTCAACTAAGAAGCCTTGACATACAACCAAAACCTTCCCAGAGGAACAAAAACTAAGAAAAATTCATCCTAGGCAAAACTGCCCTGTAAAAAATAAAAAGGGTATGGTTCAAACAAAAGGTAGATTAAGGGTTGCTTGGGACTTGGAGAGAATACCGTGAGAGTTTGATTTTTTAAAGCAATAAAAATGTTTTATTTATAATTTTAATGCAGTGATGCCTGCAGGAATCTGAGAATGCAGTGGAAAATTCCTGAATTCTGCTTTTAATTGGGTGAGTGGTTCAATATGTGAATTGAATCTCAAGAAAGCTGAAAAATAAGAGGATGAAATCATTGGGAGACAACAAGATCAAAAGGTCATGGATGGAGTGTAGAGATGAGCCATGTGAAAGGATGAGAGAAGAGGAATCCCTGAAGACACTGGCAGGGAAAGCACAGGGCTAGTGGAGAGAAACTTTCCAGAACAGAGTGAGAACTAGAGGCAAGTGTTGCAGAAAAGTTAGGTAAGGAAAGGATGACCGCCACTGGATCTGATTACCACCCCTGGGGTCCCTAGGGATCACAGGCAACATTCTATGTCATTTAGCAAGTTGTTACACTAAATCACCAACTAAATCACCAACCTGAACCTTCCATGAGGAAGCCATCTGCTTTAGCTTTCTCATCAATGTAAATCTTTAAGTAAGTATTATCTATCTGACACTCTGCCATGATGATCAAAAACCTCAGAAATGAACTGTAACTTGGTTTGGTAAATTTGCAATATTGAAGGACCTGTGTCTATATCCATGTGCTACTTTTGACTCTACTGTTGATTAATATTTCTGTATCTTCTATGAAAGTGTTTCTATTTCTACTCTTCCATGTTAATGCACAGACAGAAAAACCTCTACAAAATCCATTGTAAAACAAACTGGTTATTAAAAACCAAACTCACCTGAGAAGTGTTCATTTTCTGCTGCTCCTGGAAGAGTAGAGAAAATTGAAGATTCAACTGGGGATGAGAGAAATGGGGTCATCAGAGATCTAGTCTGCCTTAAAGCTGTTATGTTCACCTGCCTAAAAAATCTCATCATATCAGCTGGATAAAAACATTCCTGATAGGGAATATCCCTTTGACTCTTAAAAGGGACAGGCAGCAATAGCTGAGTGTGTGCATCTCTGATATGATTATATTTCACTAACATAAAGGTGGTTTTTGTTGATGTATCAGAAACTAAAAATAAAAGAACAGGATTGGTTAATGAATGAAACTCTACCTTCATTAAAACTAATGTCACAAAAACTACACAAGCTGGCTTATTAATCAAGTTCTTACTGTCTTTTCACTGAGTTAGAATTTCCACAAAAAAATCTGAAATACACAAGGGATGTTTCATGCAAAATAGTTTAGGCTTTCTGTTCTAAATTAGTTGTTGATTTTTTTTTTTTTTTAAAGACCTTTTGATAAGTTGCTGACACATTTACCTGTATAAGTGAGCAGCACTGTGCTCAGTTCCTAGTTCTGCCCTAGGTGACTTTAAGGTTCAGTATTTTTGAGCTTCCAATACAGAAAACTTCCTCTACTATCATTTTATTATTCTCTATGTTCAGCAAAGAGGGAACATCAGCATAACTCTAAAGGCCCCATGAGACTATGGACATGGTGTGAGACCAGCTCAGGATCTGGAAAGGATCAGAGGAGAATGAAGGAAATGGGATGTTTAAGATTTTGCCAGGGGTTGGGGATGTAGCTCAGTTGGTAGAGTGCTTGCCTCACAAGGCCCTGGGTTCAATCCCCAGTACTGCAAAAAAAGAAAAATTGCCAGTTGGTTGTCTTCTCCAAACAGCAAGCCCTCACCAGCCCTCCAGTGAAGTGCCTTTTACTTTGCAGTTGGTGACCATTGATTACTTTCAATCCCAAGTTGAAAGCTAATTCACAGCATCCATGACCACAAAGTTTGTGATGGCGTCTGGAAGTGGTGGCATTACCAAGTCTGACTCATGCTGTGTAGGGAATCAAGAACTGCCCCTGACAGAGCAAATCGGTACTTTCTCCTTTCCAGAATCTTCTGTGTTTGCTCTGAAGCTCTGGGAGGGATCTCTGTCAGAAGAGCTATTCTTGTAAGTGGCAGTAGTCACCGGGACTTCCTCTTCCCTTATAAATGCTGCTTTGCTCCAGGGGCCCAGGACCTGAATCTGAGAAGCAAATTTGAACCCTTCACGTAACACCTAAACCTGATTCTTTTGGGATTCACTATAAGTATGCTATCCATTATTGTAGCCTTTAGCCACATGGAACTACTGAACACCTTAAATTTGGCTAGTGTTCCAAGTCAAAATAATATAAGGAAGGTATTGAGTTAAATGAAAGATTTCGGGGAAATTAGCTGTATCTGATTTTTTTTTTTTTTTCCCGTAGTCATTGAAAACTTCCAAATTACACGTGTGTTTTGTATTATCTTTCTACTGGACAGCGCTGCACTGTCGATCTGTTTTTGAGGACAGAGATAGCCTGAAACGTGTATAGTAGTTCAAGAGTTGAGATCATTCTGACCCAGAGACTCTGTAGAGATCCCACAAATTCCAGGCTCTATTTTGCACATGGTGAGATTTTGTCCACAATCCATCACAATCATCATCCTTGGAGATCTGGGAACAAGCAGCTCCACCTAATCCTCAGAAGAATTCGGGCAGAGAGGATGTGGAGAAGAAAAGAGACAGGGAGCAGAAGCTGTGCTTGAGGGGCGGGTCCTCTCTCACCTCCTTAATCGTATCCTGGAGCATGTTTAATAAAGACGTCTTGAGAGCGAAATGAAATGCCAAACCAAGAAACAGGTGTCTCTTAACGCGATCACACGTGCACAGTGCTCGCAACCCGCATTTGACACGCAGTGAGCTGAGGGCGGTCTAGTTGGCAGGAACGTCCCCCAGTCTGTCACCCACGCCACCGCCGCACATCCCCCTCAACGCACGGCAGACCCGCACACCCGGCCTGTGTTCTCGGGTCCCCCGCACACGCCCACCTGTCCCGAGGTCCCCCTGCCGCGCGGAGCCGTCGCCGGCGCTCTCACCCCGGGAGAAGCGCCTGCCCTGGCACAGAAGTAAAGCAGCGAAGACGGCGCCGGGTTCGGGGTGGCGAAGATGGACAGAGGCGGGGCGGGGCCTGCGCGTGCGCAGACTGAGGGCCGGAGGCAGTTCCCAGCGTGCCGCGCGGGAAGCCCGTGACGTCGGAAACTACACTTCCCATAAGCCTCTACGTCGCAGGGGCGATTTCGCTCTGCTCCCTTAGACTGAAGGGAGAGTTGGTCCTGATTTTTGCAGCCCGGGTGTTTTCCAACGCCCCTGAGGTTATGGCCTAATGACAAACTGCAATGCGTGATTCTCCATCGGATGCTTTTTTGGAGAAGAAAATGATGACTTTTAATGCATTTTAAATTTTTTGTTGGAAAACCGGCTAGCATCTACCAGGTGAAAGAAACCGAGGTACATAAGTCTTTCGTGTGAAGTTTAATGTTCACACACTGAGAGTTACACTGAGTTTACTGATTGCTGTAGTTGTGATAGCAGAGGTTGAAATTTCCTCTAGTGCCCTTGCTTTGATCTCTATTGTCTTTGGAGGTCGTAGGGTCTAAGGCTTAGCAGTTTTTTAAGCTATAACCCCCTGTTGTTAAGCAGGAGCACTAATTAGCAGCATGTGTGGGAGAAGCAAACGCACTACAGTCCTATGATGAGGTCCCAGTCTTCGGTGTATTTCCCTTCCCCAGGTCAAAGTGCACAGGAAGGAGCTAGAGTTGGGCATTTCCCTTACCCAGGTTGTCTAGGCTCTGGCAAAACAGTTTCTCCTGAGGGTAGGCCCTTGGTAAGAAAAGCCGAGTGCTCTGAATAGTTGTTGTTCTTCTTCTTCTTGTTTTTTGTTTTTTTCCAACTATGATTACCTTCCCCTTTTATCCTGAGAAAAATCTCAAAAGGTTTTCTCTGATCTTCATAGTGAGAACCTGGTAGGGTCTTGCAAATAAAACTCCATAAAGTATGGACCATCCCAAGACTGGGTATCTTCAGAGTTTTTATCTTTAAAAGATAGTCCACACTGAGACTCAAGAAATTCACGAATTACAGTTTTAAGTGTGGTCACCCATACAGACTACAGCTGTGGACATAGCCTCAGGGCCTATGCTCCTGGTAAGCTGTGATTCTCCGTTATGGTCTGGATTCTGTCATGGATCTAAGAGTTTAGTTTTCAGGTTGTTCAGCATCATTCTAGTTTGGAGGATGGGAAGATGACTTCCAAGTCTTTGGCATGACAGTTATTTTAAATCACAGTGCTTTTATGCTGTAGGGAACAATCATTCTTTGAGTTTAGTCAGACCACCTGTGATGCTTCCTGTTTACCTTGTGAATGTTGAAATACTTCTCGGGGTCTATTTGCTTAGTTTTCCATATACTTTTTAACACACTGTGAAGCATTTTATTATTTGTACATTCCCATGTAACTTTATTCTTTCAATGCTGTAGACATTTCAGTGTTATTTCAGAGCCGTGATGTAGAATTATTGAACCAAATGAACTGGTTTGTGATACCTTTTAAATAGTATCCGAAGCCTTTTCAATGCAATCAATACTAATGCTGAAAACCTGGCTTTTTAAAATAGGCATTTGGAATAACAATTTTTTCACATAATATATAAAGTAGTAAAATGCAAGAAGAAAAGTTGTTTTGGCTGAAATGCATTTTCTGACCAGGGAAATTTTAATAAATCAACTTATTTTAAGGCTGTGCACTAGTAGGTATTTCAGATAGGTGGTTTGATTAGAATACATAATTTGTGATGCAGGGCAATGTGGGCTTTTTGTCTTTTTACAGAGAAACCTAACTGTCTTATTTTCAGTATACATAATGTAAGGATTCTGAGGATGGGAGATCAAATATTTTGTCATTCTTTTTATACTAATGAGAGCACTTTAGAATGAGAAAGACAGCTACATATAGCAACAGAAAAATACTGCAGCAAAATGAGAAGAGCTGAAAAAGGATTTGTTTTAAAACATAAGGTAAAATATGAACTGAAGTAGAGTGATGGGCTAGTCAGTCTCCTTTAGATACATTTTTTTTTTGTTTTTTTTTTTTTAAAGGTAACTGCAAGATATTTATGTCCCCAAAAATGGCTCCAACCTGTCTCAGTGTAACATCCTGTGTACTGTTTCTGTAAGACCAGTTTGTAATTGGAAAGCTTCTTTTTCAGACTTTTCTATTTAGACTTATATTTTAATTAAATTTTAATGTTTGAATACCCACACACATAAAATAAAGGAAAAAAATCTGGATCCAAATTGTGTTACAATCTGCATCATCAATACAAATGTTAAATGTAAAAGAAAATCAGTTCGGACATAGTAAAATTCCTGACTCAGAGTAGAGGTATTTCTAGTTTATATATGTTAAATAATCAAGCTTTATTAAATTATTTTATTAAAATACATATTTTTGAAGCTATAGTAAATTAAATTGAATTCTAAACTTTATACTTGTCTAGTCAATGGTGGATGATTGACTAGCCACCTACAACAGTATTTCTTTCTGTTCTGCAGTAGGTTGCCGGTCCTTTCTATTCCAAGAGACTAGACTCTCCCAGCTCATAAGGTAAAACTGAGCAGTTTTTTTTTTTTTTTATTCATTTATTTACTTATAGCATTTTTAATCCTAAAATTTTTTGCAAGTAGTTAAAAGTATCAATGTTTATGATGGATTCACAAATTCTTCTGAATTTGCATAGATACCCATTAAAATGACAAGGATATAGGAAAATGTGTCTTCTCTTTCCCCATGTTAAAGCTGTGACACTTTTATGTCTATACATCCCAAATAGTTCTGTTTTGATGGAATCCAACCTTACATGATACTTTCTAATTATTCACTACATTCATAAATCTTGTCTCCCAACTTTAAGTTAATTTCAGAAAATACTGTAGAATTTAAACTAATCAGGTCCATTATCATCCAAAGCAGCATTACATTTTTCTGTCGCTTTTTTCTGTCTCTTTCAGCACACGGTTTCCTAAGTGTGTTTGCTGTAGCAGAAGTACAGCTTTCTGAGGACAGGAAACGTGTCCTTGTTTCTCTGAGTATTCTTGAGTAAAGGAAAAGCACCTACATTTACTGGATACTACTAGTCTCTGGATTTCTGGTGATTACTAGACATTGCCTGCCTTCCTCTAGCCTAGGACCTCAAGGTGGAGATGAGGACCCAGTGGAGACGATAGAATAGAGGGCAAGGCCGGAGTTTTCTGGGTAGAGAGGGCTTCTCTTGAAGAGGTCGCACCTAAACGGAGACTTCAGGGATACCAAGGAGGAAACCATGTGAAGAATGGAGAAGTAACCCTGCAGACAGGGGCACTAGCAGCCCTAATACGGAGGCTTCACCTTGTCCTCAGATACCTGAGGTCTTTGAGAGCTTTTCCTCTGAGAAGTGCCTAGAATGAGCCAGGTGGGAACCTACCTCCTCTTTTGTATGACCTGGATTGCCAAGCAGCCCCAGTAATGAAGAATGCAAAGTCAATGAACTTCTTTCCTTTATGAAGTTGCTATTTCTTATTAATATTGAGATACTAATTCAGTATATGAAAGTGTTCATCTCTCCCAGGTCAACTGCATCAGGACAAGGCTAATCAGAGAAATAGAGAATGCCAGAGAGAGAACTAGGAACAAAGACTCCATCACACACTGGCCAGAATGGCTGAATTCTGAGCTACTTCCTATATAACAGAAAAGACAACCCATCAGACTCAGTCTTCCAACTCAAGTGGATCTAGAAACAAGGTGCTACCTGGGATCAGTGGGCAACAGGAAGGGGTTTGTCAGGCAGGGCCAGGAAGATGCACCCATGGTTTGGTGATTTCTCTAAATTATCTACTCTAAGAAAAAGGGGCAGCCACTTTTCTTGTCTCTATCCCATGGTACTTCCCCTGCCCCCGTGTGAGTGTGATGCCTCATGGGGAAGGGACATGTGGGGGCACTCCTAGGCTTCTCCCACTTTCGACTCCTCCTACAACTATATATATTATATTATATTATATTATGTTACTAATTATTATTGTGAGAAGTATAATTTTCAGCCCCCACTGGGATAGTAGGAGCAGGAAAGGGGAACTTTAATGGGTAGAGAGTAACTGTTTGGGCTAACAAACAATTTGTTACAATGGATAATGGTGATGCTTGCATAACATTGTGAATTTACTAAATGACACTGAGTTGTATATTTGAAATGGTTAAGGATTAACTTTACGTTATATAAATCTTACATCTACATGAAAATTTAACCAAAAAGAAATGTCTCAAATGGTCTTCACTACATAAGTTTATTATTAAGTCTTTACATATGGTTCTTCTAGGTTGAAGTTGGATTCCAGATAAGACATTTAATAAAATGCCTGCCCTACTGTACTGCATTTCAAATTGCATGCAAAAGAGGTCTTGAAATGTTTAATAAGCTTGTCACAAAAAACAAAGTCAATTAAAAAATGAAGTTTCTCAAGATTAAGATTTGACAATTCGTTTCAAAAATATTATGCTAATATTTAACCTACAATTATACTTTCTAAACATCATTTATAAAAAAACAGATTATTAAAGTAAGAAACATATTACAAAGAAAGTGCTAACAAAATTAAACTATTTTTTCTTTTTAATTACCTCAAAGAAAACACTCTGCTCCAAGATGATTCACATGAAAGATTGAGAAGACATCTCTCTCTCTCTCTCTCTCTCTCTCTCTCTCTCTCTCTCTCTCTCTCTCTTTCTCTCACACACACACTAAACTAGGCTGGTGTTAAATCTGCATTTAGTGTATCCAAACAATAGTCTGTTTTTATAGTTTTTCTATCTCCGATCACGAACATTCATTGAAATTTTCTCAGTTGCACATTCTATAGAGTTGTAACCATTATATTTTCTGTCAAGAAAACAGGGGCAAAAATAAGATTCATATTATTGCCCAAGGAGAATTGAAACAGCCCAAATTGGAAGTATATATTTGTTTTCCCTGGTTTTTTGTAACCAAGAAATGTTCAAATTAACTCATTGCCACCAAAACACTTCTTTATCAATGACTTAGTAGGACAATATACTTCTTTTATTGAGTTGGTAGAGCAGTATCCTCCCTTCTGTCAATGAAGTACCCAAATAGAAAGTCCAATAAATTTGAGAATAGATGCAGCAGTTTTCTAGAATTTAACTTTATCAAAAGAATTATTTAGAACATATTATTTATTGCAAACAGAAAATAAATAGACTGAAAAGGACTCATCTATTCTTTATCCTTATATTTCTGCATTATTCAAATCCTAATCTACCTGATCACACTTTCTCAAAACACTGACCATGGGTTATGTTGATAGACACAGAAAAAAATACCTAATCCATCCATATATAAGAATTAATTCTGTGCATTTTATAAAAGCCTTCAAATATTATATTCATTTGCTACATTGAGAAATACAATTATTATTGAACAATCTATTGCCGTAGGTAAAAATTAGATTGTGAAATACCAGGTAAATGCTGACACTGGGGAAGTTCACCCTGCAGCATTTCTTATAAGTGACCTCAAACCATACATACTCACCACTTTTAGGCAGAATGCAATAACTCCAAATAGAAAATGATATAAAATTCATGTTTTTTCAAGAAGAGTTGCAAAATCATTAAAATATATGCAATAATTTATGAAACCCAAAAGTTTGTCAATACATGCTGAATTTAATGTTATTGTATCCAAAATTTTTAGATTCAAACTTTATAGTAGTGACACTTTTCCCCCCACAAAGTTATAGCCCCCTTATGTTCTTCTCTCCTTTGTTCACAAATACCAAGACCAGATGGAGCTTGTCCATGTTCCCAGATCTTAAATTCAGTGATTTAAAACTAAGACAGAGACATTCAAAATTGGTAAAATTGTATCTTCTGACTATATATGCATCTGACTATGAGATGGTGATGTTTTTAACCAGGCGGTGCTTAGCCACTGAACCACATCCCCAACTCTTTATGTGTTTTATTTTAAGACAGAGTCTCACAAAGTTGCTTAGGCCCTTACTAGGTTGCTGAGGCTTTGATCCTCCTGCCTCAGCCTTCCAAGTCGCTGGGATTATAGGCATGTGCCACCACCCCCAGTGATGCCCTGCTTCTTTAAGGCAATAGATGTGAAGTGATTGCTAGGGAACACGGTTTACTAAGGAGAGGGATACAAAACTAACTATTTGCGAAGTGTTATGTCTGAGTTCATAATCTGTGCAACATTGAGTGTGCGAGACGTTTGCCACAATTTAGCCACAGACATTACTAATTTAACAACATGATTTCACTCACTTTGTTCTTCACCTATCATTAGCTGATGGTTCCTTTCTCACTTTTTGGGGAAGGTCTCCATGACAAACTGCAAAATGAGTTGTGTGCTGCTTCTGTCCTTGAGTCTTTCTTATTTCATGTGAACACCTTCACAAGGTGCAATCCAAGTTCTAAAATGTTCGTATTTTGATTTCTACAATTTCTTTTTTAAATGATTTCATTTCATAAATAATAGATGAATAGATCATAAAAGTTATTAACTCCAACAGTATACTATAAGTCTTTGGGACATACGCCATGGTCTGTTTGTTCAATTGCTTTTAATTATTTCTTAACATTATAGATTATCTTTGTTAAAGCTATGGGCCCAGTAAATTGTTGGTTCCTCTTTGGTCTTCAAATCATTGTTAATGGAGAGATTTTCTGCTTGAAAACCTGCTTCTACCTGATGAGCTAACTTGAAGATGAACTTTTGAGGGAGTTTCCCATGATCTTTTCACACTGATCTTTACAACTATATTCAACATCTTAAATTCTTCCTAAAAATACAAGTAGCAGAAACAATGGAACAGACCTAACTATGAAAGTCTAATGCCACTCTTTGTTCATGGCATATGTGTATCATTAAAAATGTTTATTTGGCAAAACTAGTGATAGAGGGAACCGACATTAACATCATAAAGGCTGTATATAAAAAAACCAAAGTCAATGTCATAGTGAATGGGGAAATTTTTGAAACATTTTCTTTAAAATCTGGAATAAGACAAGGTTGTCTACTCATAAATCCTATTCAATTCAGTACTAGAAATTATAGGCAGATCAATTAGGCAAAAGAAGGAAATAAAAGGATAAAAAATAGGAAAGGAAGAAGTCAAATTATCACTGTTTGCAGATGATATGATCCTATACATAGAGGATCCAAACAAACTCTTCCAAAAGACTGCTAGAACTAATAAACAAGTTCACCAAGTAGGAGGCTACAAAATCGACATACAAAAATCAATAACTTTCCTATGTACCAATCATTTATCTGCTGAGAAAGAAATCAGGAAAATAATCCCATTCATAATAGCCTCAAAAATACCTAGGAATAAATCTAATCAAGGAGGTGAAAGACCTCTACTAATGAAAACTCTAGAACAATGAAGAAAGAAATTGAAGACCTCAGAAGAGAGAACCTACAAAATGGGACAAAATCTTTGCTAGCTACTCATCTGACAGAGGATTAATAACCAAAATACATAAAGAACTAAAATAATTTAACATCAAAAACCCCCAATTAATAAATGGGCAAATTGACTAAATGGACATTTCTCAAAAGGAAAAATATGAATGGCCAAAATATATGAAAAAAAATGATCAACATCATTAGCAATTAGGGAAATGCAAATCAATACTACACTGAGACTTCATCTCACCCCAGTCATAATGCAAACAATAATAAATGCTGGAGAGGATGTGAAGAAAAAGGAACACTTTTACACTGTTGGTGAGATTGTAAATTAGTACAACCACTATGGAAATCACTATGGAGTTTACTTAAAAGACTAGGCATGGAACCACCATAGGGGACCCAACTACACCAACTCTTTGTATCCCAAAGAATTAAAGTCATAATATTATAGCCATATAGGCATAGCCATTTTCATAGTGGCACAATTCACAATAACCAAACTATGGGACCAGCCTAGGTATTCATTAATGGATGAATGGATTAAAGAGAATGGAATTGAGTTTTATTCAGCCATAAAGAAGAATGAAATTATGTCATTTGCAGGAAAATGGATGGAACTTGAGAGCACTATATTATGCAAAATACGCCAAATTCAGAAGGTCAGGGGTCATACACCTTCTCTCATATGTGGAAGCCAGAAAGGAAAAAGGAAAATAAAGGCATTTGGATCGGTATAGTAGAGGAAAGGAACCAAGGGGAGGGAGGAGGAGAGGGAAAGGGAATGAAGCTGGTCAAATTGTATTGTCATATCGTGTACGACTATAGTGCACCAATAAAAAACCTGGAAAATGTTTAACAGTGCAGTAAGATTTTTCTAATGCCTGTGTGACATGTTATCATTGCATCTGCTACAGTACCACACTGTGTAAACAGTGACAAGTTAATGCATGCTTCTTTTCATCAGCGGATTTCACATCACTTAGTCAAACCTCTTCCACAGAATACCTGCCCTGGAGCACTTGGGTCCCTTAAAGTTCCTATGTTGAAATCCTAACTCCCAGTGTGATGTCATTAGAAGATGTTGGAGGTAAGTAGGCCGTGACCGTAGACCCCTCTTGAATGGGATCAGTGCCCTTATAAAAGGTCCCCAGAGAAACAAATTTCTCACAGTTTATAAGATACCCAGTCTATAGTACTTGGTTATAGGCACTTACTCTCATCCAGTCACCTTAGCGATGATGGTAGAGTGCATTTGACCTCTTTAGTGCCCGTCAGTTGATAGTAACGCCTTTCTCACTACTTCATAAAAAGTTCTTTCATCAGATTTTTATGTGAATGGTTGTATTTGTCTTTGAGGCTATAAGAGCTACAGAGGGGTGCCCGCATGCATGCAGACAGGCCCATGACACTGAATGACTCCGTTCCTTATACTGTGTACAAATCAATACAGTCATACCTCCTACTCTGATTCTATGTATGTGTATGTATGTGTGTGTGTGTTTATTTTCGTGATACTCTGAGATCGAACCCAGGGCAGGTGCTCTACCACTGAGCTACACCTCCAGCCCTCCTCCTTCAATTTCATTGAGATTTTTACTGCATGTCCAGGTTGTATCCAGGCCTAAAGCATAACTGATTATACACAGGCCTAGAGGGTAATTCATATTTTACATCTAATGTGAGTCAATAAACCGAGTTTGGCCAATGCAGGATTTCAAAAATTATATGCTTGCAAAATTGGAATTGAAAAGAGATGAACAGATCTGATTAGTATATGTCATCTCTTTCTATTATATGTATCTTTCAAATTTGGGGTCATGAGGGGAAAAAAGGAGTAATACATACAGATTCAATGAATTCTTTTATTTTTTTTTTTTTTCTGTAAAGAAAGAACCTTCATGGGTAAAATGTGAAGCTGTCATACAGTATTAAGTGGTGTCCCTGGGGACCTTTGAACACAGGTTAAGGGGAGATCAGATATAATTTCACAAAAAGCTATTTTCTTATCCTCAATATTGTTGCCATTTAATGTCAATACAAAAATACTGATATAAATGTATAACCCATTATTTTCAAATTACCAATTATCAAAGTATTAAAACGTTTAGGTACATTTGCAATGGAATTTTTTCCATATTTTAATTGGTGCACTACAGTAGTCTCTAACGTGGGATTTGTCATTACGTATTTGTACGTGCACACGACATGACAATATTATTTGGTCAATATCATTCTCCATATTTTCCCTTTCCAATGGAATAGTTTTTTACAAATGAATATAACATGCAAGAGCAAAGTGTGTACAAAGATGACCAGAAGCACGACTGAGGCCCTGCCGGGATTTTGTAACTTCAGAATAGAGTGATCAAAGTGCTATGTAGCACCTGAGTCACACCCACACCCACACACACAGGAACATTCCTCCCACCTCAGAAAATCATCAGGAAAACAAGCACTTACTTCTTTCCAGCCTCGTCATGCAACATTTTCTCAGCAGGAGTAACTTGGTTTGACAAAAGCACATCTGCAGCGGATGCTCACTAGCATCGCCCTGTGTGATTTGTTTCAGGAGTTATGCTGGGTGCTCATCATCACCGTCACCCACTGCCACGGCTACTGTTGACAAGTCAAATACATCATCAGTGCTTCAGCTCGGACCCCGAGGCTTCACTTGCAAATAAAAATAAATGAGGTACATGTGAATTAACTTAAGCATTCCTTTTTATTCTGTAAAAAGTTTTGATTAATAAACATGGATGCTTTCTCTAAATTCATTATCCTGATTTTTATTATCTCAATTTGTTTCTGCCTTGAACCTAGTATCCCTTCTTGGCAAACAGACATTTCTCACTGGATCTGAGCCTCTACCTAAAAATGTCTGGGGGTCAAGAGGACAGGCACTTGGCTTATGGTCGACCTTATAGTTTGCATTTCAATGACAGAAGTGGGTTCCTTCTGCCTCCTATTTTCACAGGAAAACAAACTATTTCACCTGTTTCCACCCCGTGGCTTTAGCCACCTCTCCTGCAAGAAAATGGATTTATTTTCTTTCTTTATGAAAAGCCTCCTTCTCTAACTTTCTAAAAAAGAATAACTATAAAAATACATTCTCTAGTCTTATTTATGCACTCTGCCCTTCTCCTACCCTACTTTATAGACTACTTTTATGTATCTAAAATCCATGATAACTGTATTTACTATTGGTACCATTCAACAAAACCTGGCTATCTAAATTATTATTATTGATTATTATTAAATCCATGTTTTAGCTATATGTTTGCATTGATATTTTTTCTAAATGAGTGACTTTTTTTGAAGGCTATGCTTGATTTTCCCAGAAAAAAAATAGATGAGAAACAAGTTGTGAAAATTTTGTTCAAGAAAAGATAAGATATCCCAGCTGCTTGGGAGGCTGAGGCAGAAGATCTCAAGTTCAAAGCCAGCCTCAGCAAAAGCGAGGCACTAAGCAATTCAGTGAGACCCTGTCTCTAAATACAAAGTAGGGCTGGGGATGTGGCTCAGTGGTTGAGTGCCCCTGAGTTCAATCCCCCGGCCCCCCCCACCCCCCAAAAAAAGACATAGTAGCTTAACCTCATGATAGGATAGAATGGTTTTCTGAAGGACAGAAAAGGTTTTACTATTTTATACTATACTTCAAGTGAAACATTATTTCAAGATTCAAGTTTTATTAGATATACATAGCAATTACTTTTATTGGAAACAGGTGGAAAAAGATAGCATTGTTCAAAATCCGAAGAACAAGGCAGATTCATGATGATACTATGAGTTTTATACAACAGCAATTTTTCTGAACTGCCCTGTGCATTAGGTCCAGATGGTGAGTGAAGAGTTAGAGGTGGGTTTGAAGGTGGATACCAGCAGCTCAAAAAAAGGCTCTGAGTCCTGTCATTGATGCAGTGACAGTCTGTTTCCCTGAAGAGGTGAAAGAATACTAATTGCAGCTGTTAAAAATGACAAAGTGGTACATGCCTGTAATCCCAGTGGCTCAGGAGGTCAGTTTATAAGAAAATGTTATCCTTCTGAAGAGTGGCAAAATTTTCCTGAGGGTGGCCTACTAGAATCCAAACTTTAGCTCAGAGTCCCTACTACTCTAACCTAAAAACGGAGTGTGAGGCCTAGGCCCAGCACCTCATGCTTCAGGAGTCTCTGCTGTAGCTGGGGGAGAAGCTGTCCTAGCCCAGGCCCCTGCTCTTAGCGACACAAGCTGATAGGTGAGTTCCGACAGGCACATGGGGGTGTGCACCTGCACCCTGTGACAGGCCGAAGCTAACTGAGCAGCCACTGTGGGCCTGCTCCGGCCTCAGATGCCCACCACCTGTCATGGCTTCAGTTGTCCACCTCTGCTTGCTCGGGATCGTGGCCAGGGCTAGCGTTTGCTCCAGGAGAGCCAGGCTAGTAAACGCCCCTGTCCTCTCGGAGGTGTCCAGTGAGCCGAGGCTTCGTTCCCAAAGCCCTTCAGGCCACCCCAGCCAGAGCCTGATGCGAGGCAGCTGATGAGAGGCTGAGGAAAGTATTGGCAGAGGCCTGCTTTGGGGCATCCAGGAGGATGCGAGGCGCAGAGCTCTGTCCAGCATGAAGCTGACTGACATCACCCAAAGGTCCACTTATGTAATAATTTCTACTACCAAGTCTTTTTTCTTCTTTCTTTTCTTTTCTGGTGGGAAAAAAAAATCCAATTTGCCTCATTTGGGTCAAGCAGCCCCTTCAGGACCCAGTACAAGGGATGATCATCTCAGTTCAGGGCACTCTGGACCAACCAGCTGTGGTCAGAGCACGGAGTCTGGTAAACCGGAGGCAACTCCCGCCATAGTTCTGGATGGAAGAGAGTGACAGATCTAAGAAGACCCCGAGGCCTGCCTGCAAGTCTCCCCTCTCCCTCCCACCCTAATAACTGACATTTGCTGGCCTCTCTATCACCCTCTGTCTGGTGGCTTGTCTTCCAGTTTCTCATCTGCCTCCTACAAAAAAAAAAAAAAAAAAAAGCACAGCCACAGTTTCTGGACCCTTGGGTACGTGGAGAGAAGTGACGTGGGTCTAGTGACTCTTTGGCAACCTCGGACCTCTTGGCCACCCTCAGATACCCAGAAGAAAATCCCTCCCATGGAACGGAGTGTTTTCCTTTGGGCCTTTTAATTCACCTTCGGGCTCCTAGGGTTGCATCTTCTTCCAACCTGGCTGAGAGAGACATCACCCCCTGCATGTGACCTCCAGAGCCACCTCCTCTCTGCAGTTGGTGGTCCTGCCAGTTGCTCCCTAATGTTTTCCACCAGAGAGGCAGCGCCTCCCTGGCAGCCATCACCATAGTGGAAAAAAAGCACCAGATTTCTTACTTAATTCCTTTTATCAATAAATAACTTCCAGGCACTTAAGGTTTAGATCTCGCCATGCTTTTGAGGACCATACTTTCCCCAATCTTTTCCTTCTGTAATAATAGTTAGGAATTTATTACTTATTTTAAAAACTCATCCAAATTCTAATCCAAAGGTAAATGGCTTCTTGGGATTTCAAGTTGAGAATTGCTATTCTAAATTCACTGACAAGTTAAAATTTAGGATATTTTTTCTTTTCTATGGTACAAGTTCTTCATGGAAAGAATTTTATTTTTGCTGAAACAAATACCTAAAACATAGTGGGAATATGTTTTAGAAGTAAATAAGAAATTACTTAAAGCAAATTTGACATATGTAATAAATTGTTGATACATATTTTGTTTTTGTATGTAGTACATAAATATTCATTTAATTCACAGAAAAGCCTCCTGAAGAGTCTATGTTAATGATATCATGTTACTGTGACTGGTTTATAAGGAAACTGAGTCACTGAGAGGCTATCAGAGGCACAGCCACACACTGCCAGTTAAGAAGGAGCAGGTATTTAAGTCAGGCCTGCATTTACAACTACATCAGTGTGGAGACAGATGTCATTGCATGTTTGTAGATGAAATTGTGAAGGCAGAATTCTGAAAGTTCCAAATCAGGAGTTGCTGCCTTAGGGCCTAGGGAAGATATAACAGTCACTGACACTGCCGGTGAGAATTTTTAAAATAACATGACAGGGATTGTATTAGTCAGCTTTCTGTTACTATCACAAATACCTGAGATCAGCAGCTTACGAAGAGGAAAGGTTTCATTTGGCTCACTATTTCAGAGTCCATGATCCCTTGGCCCCACTGCTTTTGGGCCTGGGGCCAGGCAGTACCCCACAATGAGACATGTAGTAGAAGAAACTGTTCATCTTATGGAGGCCAGGAAGTGAGAAGAGGGAGAGGAAGGGGCCAGGTCCCTGGTACACCACCATGACCTAACTGTCTCCACTAGGTCCCAACTACTAAGGGGTCTACCACCTTCCAAAAATGCCACAGCCTTCAACATATGAGCCTCAGGGGGACGTTCGAGAGCCAAACCATAGCAGGGATGATTGGGAATATTCATTCAAATAAATTACAAATGTTTGGAATCCCAAGGAGGTGGGAGGGAGCTCAGTCCACCCTGGTATTCATTTTTCTCTAAATGGTGATTCGGAAGAGTATCCTTACTCACATCCAACTCCCAAGTGAGGGTGTTAACTACTGATGTTTTTAACACCAGAATAGCATGGTCCAGTCTTCCACCAATAGGTGACTGATTAAACCAGAAGCAGTGCCTCTAAGCCAAAAATGTAATAATATCCACACTTAAAAATGAGGTATTTACTGATTTTTTAAATAAAAAGGTGAAGTACAGAATAGTGTGTATATTATGCTCTGTGAGGAAAGAATCTAGCAGATTTGTTTGACTCCATTTTTTATTATCTCTGGGAGATCCTGGAGCTGCGGTGATAAGCACTGAAGTTCTGGAAGGTTTACATGGTCACTGATGAGGGATGTTACTCTGCATGGCCTAGGCAGTGGGCCCATGTACCAAGCTGCCAGCACTGTTTAACTGGAAGGTTCCTGGGTCTACTAAATGGTGAATACTGCCACAGCTCAAGGGAAGCATTCCTCAGTGACTTTCTTCTAATCTATTTGCGATTCTGCAGGGCTATTATCACCAAGGTCTATATGAGCACAGAGCTAGGTGCATCCACTGAACAGTGATACAAACACAGGGAAAGTTTGTCTGCAAATACGTGCCCAAAGGAAAGACAGATTCACCTGAGGAGCTATGGTTTGAGACTAAAAGAAGCACCAAAGACGGCAGAGATAAGAAGCACAGAGTGTGGGGAAGGGGTAGAGTTATGGGCTCTGAGGTTCTGAGTGGACCACTGCAGTCATGTGGGTATAGTCTCAGCCCCTGACCACGCCCTGGCTTCCTGGATGCTAATCAAATGCTTCACTCAGGCTGCATCCATAAAACATGGATTCCAGAATTTTTATGCTTCCTGGAGTCTGTCTGCTGAGGGGAGCGTAGATGTGGCACAGCTATGGTCACCCCAATTTGGAAGCCAGACAAGAAGTTCAGGTTTTCTGCAAAGTTAGCACCCCAGATTCATGAAGAGATGTTGATGTTTCTTCAATTAAGGACTGAGGCATGTTTACGTAGTGAAAGGGCACTCCACGTGGAAAACTTGGCTTCTTGCTTTAGTGCTACTCATGTGCTGGGTGACCTTGGAGCAATTTGCAGCTCCTTTGAACATCAACTTTCCCTTTTATGAACTCAGAAACCCAGTTTGGTGACCTTTGAGAATTCTTACCTTCTAAGTTTTTGCAGACATGGGATGTCTTCCCCCCAGAACCCATCCCCCAATCCACACACATCTCTGCTCCAGCTGTCTATCACTACAGGTAAACACAACCCCATCGCTCAGTGAATGAACATGCTGTACTGACTGGCAGGGGTGTGGCAGGGAGCCCCAAGGAGCAGGCCTCACTTGCAGACTTCTGCTAGTACCTCTTCACCTGACTGGTTTGGGATTCTTCACAGCATGATGGTCTCGGACTAGTCAAGGTTTTTGTGTGGAGTCAATTTTCCTAAGATTTTCCTGTATTTCATGAGAAAAAAACTACAAGGCTCCTAGTGACCCAGACCTGAAATTCAAGAAGTACCACCACCATATTCTATGGGTAAACCCACATTAGTGGGGGTGGAGGGACAGCTGCCACCTCACCCTGGGGGGATGTCATACATGAAAAAGTTCAGTGGTCACCTTACAGGAAAATTCAGTCATTCTCTTGAAAGAAATCTCAACTGAAGTTGCTAAACCCAACAAACATCCAAGATCTAAAGATTCAAAGAGGAAAGAGAAGAAAGCAGTTTACCATTCAGAAATGGGTTGAAATCAACATGAATATTTATGTCTTAATTTCATTCCAGGTCTGGAGATGAAATAATTTGCTGAGCCAATTAATTTTTAAATTTATTTTCTTATTTAATTTTTCTTCAGGGTTTGGACTTGTTTGGTTCTCTGCTTCTTCTTAACTTGTTTTCAGTCATATTCAAAGCAAATTATAATTTTCTTTCAATTCTGACTTTCCCTATTATCAACATTTTCATTTGCTGCTTCTTTGTACAATTGAAGACAAATTTCCTACCCCTACTGCAAGGATGTCTAATTAGAAGTTTCTTGAGATGTAGCCACTATTTTCTTTTTCTTCAGCCCAGTAGTCAGTCTAAGAAACTTTCTCTTCTCTGTTTTGGCTTCACCAACTGCTTCCATTGGGAAGTGATTTCAAAAGACTTGCTGACTTCACAGATTTATATAAACCTTAACGTTATAATGAAGGTGGATGGAATCCAATGGCCTTTTTCTTTCTATAGAAAGGTAGTTGTCAAATTTTCTAGATTCCTGTTCTCTACTTGGGTTAGTGATATGAAGCAGATTTCTTTTGGCTTAAGTGTAGTTAAAAGAAATATATTGGTAAGCTCTGGATAATGATGGGCGTTTTAAGGATCACACCATGTGGAGTTGACAATGAATGAATTCTCTAACTAGTATAGTCTCAAAAGTCAAGGAGAAGGAGTTAGAATTTAAAACCCACCTTATATGTTTCTGGATTAAATGGGTGACCAATTGGTTTTCTACCACTTGATAGGAAACTGGGGTATTAGATTGGAACAGATAGTAGATGCCTATGTGTATTCAGAAAATCTACTTTCTGCATGTTGGCTAAGAAACCTCCAGGGCTTTCTATGTTATAAGATGATCTGAGCCTTAGTCAACATTGTGGTAGAAAGATGACCACAAGGTGCCTTTGAGATGAAGTAGGTCCATTAACTGGCTTTTCATAATTGGAGATGCTTCTACAAAAGCCAAGCTTTCTCCTACCAGCAAATGGTATGTGTTACTCAGGATCATGCTTAGAGAAAGACAATGTGTAACACTACATAATACTGGTAAGTACTGCAGAGCAGACTTCTCTCCTGCCACAAAAAAATCAAACGTTGGACCTTAGGATACTCATGTCCTTATTAAGATCGAGCAAAGTGTATATTTTCCTTTATATCTTCTTCCAGGACCTAAGCCTCTTCTGCTCTGCAGCTCTGCCACTTGCCTCTGCAGCTTCCCCAGCCCCTAGTCTCCCTTTCCTGTTTCTTCATCAGCTATCCACAATTACCTCCTGTGAGACTTTTCCTTATGATCATCTGGAATACTGACAGTGACCCAAAGTATATTTTATGCTGAGCTTTTGATGCTACTTAATCATTACTGCTTGGTTTGATATTCAAAACCTAACAATAAGGGCTGGGGCTGTAGCTCAGCAGTAGAGTTGTGTCCCTACCATGCACAAGGCCCTGGGTTTAATCTCCAGCACCACAAAACAAAATAAAATACACACAGCAGTCCTTAGAAGTTCTCTGTAGCATCCACTGAAAGTGAGTTGTGAAGGCAGCCTCTCAGGCCCCATATGCCCAAATCCTCTCCAGGAGACTTGCAGAGATGCCTAGCTTACTCCAGGAGGAAAGAGCGAGAGTCCAACAAACTTTAACCTCAGGGCAGCAGAAGGAGGACCTATGCAAGCAGCAGTACTTGGGAAATCAGTTCTGAGAGGGCTCAGCCATCTAGTCTAGCTCTCCAGGACTCTCTCAGCTTTGTTTATGGTGAGTCCTTGGTGAGTCTGGTGTGCACAAGGAGATCAACCCTCATGCACGTGAAATTATTGTTACTACAGATTTCTCCCTTTTATTTAACCATAGCTATTTAGAAAAGGTGCGTGTGTGTGTGTGTGTGTGTGTGCGCGCGCGCACGCGCGCGTTTGGGGTTTGGGGTCTCCTGGTTTTGTACCAGGAGATAAAATAATTTGCAGCTTCAGTATCTTTAAAGAATTACTGGTCTATGATTCTCAATGCAATGGTCTCTCTTGGTCATTCAATTTTTATTTATCAACTACCTTCATTTCATATACAACTTATAAAACAGAGCCACCCCCTGTACACTTGTTCCTAGACTGTTTTTTGAAATGAAACTTCTGCTAGCACCCCTGCCTGTTCTAGAACATCTGCCAAACACTGTCCAGAGCATCTTCACAGAAAACAATTCTCAGCATGCTCTGTCAAAGCCACAGAGCCTGTGTGGAAGGCAGAACAATGCCCCCCACAAAGGTGCCGATGTCCTGATCCCCTATTACCCATATGGCAAAAAAGAATTGAGGGTACAGATGGAATCAATGTGGTTAATCAATTGATTTTAAGTTAGGGGGATTGTCTAGAATTATCCTGGTGGGCCCACAGTAATGACAAGAGCTCTTAAAAGTAGAAGAGAAGCCACACAGGATGGCGTGCCTGAAATCCCAGCTCTCAGAAGGCGGAGGCAGGCAGATGGCTCAAGTCCAGGAGTTCAAAACCAGCTAGGGCAACAAGACCCTGTCTAAACACACACACATACACACACACAAAGGAAGAAAGAGAGAGGGGGGGGAAAAAAGGAAGGGTATGTGGAGAACAGAAGTAGAAGTCAAAGTGATGTGATTGCTTTGAAAATGGAGGTTGGCCATGAGCATGCAGTTTCTAGAAGCCAGAAATGGCAAGGATGGGGGTTCTCACCCAAAGTCTCCAAAGCGAATATGATCTGACTTACAGATTGATCTTAGCCCAAGAAGACCAAAGTCTGAAGAAAATGTGGCATATACACACAATGGGGTATTACTCAGCCATAAAGAAGAATGAGTTTATGACATTTGCTGTCCCAAAAAACCAAAAGTCGAATGTTTTCTCTGGTATGTGGAAGCTAACCTACCATAAGGGGAAGGGAATAGAAGTTCAGTGGATTAGATAAAGGGGAACGAAGGAAAGGGAAGAGGGATAGGAAAAGGAAAGACAGTGGAATGAATCTGACCTAACTTTCCTCTCTACATATGTGGATACCCCACAGTGAATCTCACTATCATGCATATCCACAAGAAATTAATTTCAAAAAAATAACTATGCTTAAGTGGCAGAAAGATCAATAGAGGGGAGGGAGCAGGGTTAAAAGGAAGGAGAGAGGCATTGGGGTCCTAATTAGAATAAGATATATTCCATGATTGTATAATTACATCGAAATGGATTCTACCGTCAGGTATAACTAAAAGAGCCAAACAAAAAAAAAAAAAAGAAAGGACCCAGATCTGATTTCCAATCTACAGAAATTGGATGCAGCCCAGCCCACCCCACCCCACCCTAAGTGTTTTTCCCTCCCTTCTCTGAGCTTTTCAGCCTGGCATTAGTCTATGTGTCTGTCCAGCAGGAGATTGTGACAATTCCGAAGGTGCCTGCCAATTGACCTCAAAGCTCGGTATACTGCTTCACCTGAGTCAGTCTTCAGAAAACGTGGGGATTTATTGCATCTGGGGGTCCAAGGATTTACCTCATCACATGAATCTGCAAGGAAACAGAGCACCTGCAACTGAGCTCACGGGAGCTGATGTTCCGAGCTCTAGACTCCAGATGTTGACGTACTGCCTGAAGCTAACCTCGACAGGGCAATGCCTGGAGCCAAGCACAACTCCTTACTTCTTGCAAAATAATTTTTATTCATCACAAAACCTTCATTATAAGGCTGCAGAGTTAAGTGTGAGCTCTCCATGTGATGAAATTCGTAAACAGAGCTTAGCGATGCATATAATCCTCTTTGAGCAGACTGGCGTTTAAGCTGCGTTAATCGCCTCTGAATAGCTGATACTATGATCTGCCACAGCTCATCCAGCCTAGTGAAACAAAATGGGTATCAAGCTATTAATTTTTTTAAAGACATAGTCCCAGTCAGAAATAGAATAGAGATCACACACATTTGTGAATGTAGCTGATTCCTGACAAACCCAGCTTGTCAAGTGTGTGACGCAGCTTAGATGTTAATAGGGTAATTAAAAATGGACAAAGCACCCATATTATTGCATCAGTAATTTTTACTGCTTTCCTTAAGTGTTTAGTCAAGGTTTTTCCTGGAATGTTCTTTTTAACAATAAAAGTAAGTGTTTTAGTCAGCTTTTTCACTCTTGTGACTAAATGGATCTGGCCAGAACAATCATAGAGGAGGAAAAGTTTACTTGAGGGCTCACAGTTTCAGAGGTCTCAATCCACAGACAGCAGGCTCTCTTCCTCAGGGCTCAAGGTGAGGCTAAGCATCATGGCGCCATGGCGGAGGGAAGCAGCTCACGTGATGATCAGGAAGCAAAGAGAGAGCGGTCTACATTTGCCAGATACAAAATATATACCCAAAGCTGTGTCCCAATTCCCACCTCCTCCAGCCACCCCCACCACTTCAGTTACCACTCAGTTAATCCCTACCAGGGGATTAATTCACTGATTGGGTGAAGACTCTCACAACCCAATCATTTCTCCTCTGACCTTCTTGCATGTTCTCACACATGAGCTTTTGGGGGACACCTCACATCCAAATCATAACGGTAAGTAAATTATGAAACCACAGCAGTATTTCAGTAGATGAACCACTCACTCCAGCATGATTATTCTGTTCCAGAAGTGAAAAAAAGTCAAATGGGCAAAATTAGATTTTTGTCATTTCCCTCTTGCCTTCTTACTGATGTTTTTGTTTTTTTTTTTGTTTGTTTGTTTGTTTGTTTTTGGTTTTGTTTTGTTTTTTCTGATCTTTATCTTTAAACTAACTCCATGGCAGCTGCTCTCATTCGATATAAAAAGGCTAGAATGTAAGTGCCCCAGAGACAGGCCACCACCAGTCTTGTTCCCCTCTCACTTCCAGACTTCAGTATGGTACCTTATACACAGTTATAGTCTAAGAACACTTTGAAGAAATGGATGAACAGCAGCAAACAATGAGAAACCCTGCAAAGGGTATTTACATCTTAATGTGGAATATATTTATAAAGAGTGTAATTAAATGCATCTTCATTGCTGAAATTTCTGTCACCAAGCTTTGTCATATAATAGGAAGATCAACCCTTCCCATATGAAAACAAGAATTTACCCTTAAGACTGTAGATCTAATGCTGTGAAATAATCCAGCAGAGAAGTAATGAGAGCCAGTAATGAGAGAAGTAATGAGAGCCAGTTTGCTTTGTCAGTTAAGGAACATCCACAAAATACCTTGCATTTCGTCCAACCAGATTGATTTAACCCAGATTTAAGTGACAGTGGCAAATACATGAGATCATCTATGCAAAATGCAGAATATAATATCTGGAGGTACTTGATAAACATTAACAGCAACAACAGTAGTAATCATGATTCATACTGCTACATAAAAATTTGAAAATAGATCCCCTGCCCAGGGTTGTAGCAAAACTGGTGAAAATATTTTAATTTTTATAAAAATCATTAGATTTCAAAAATTAAACTCATCATTACAAAACTGGACAGTCTTCTGTGACCCAGAGTCTTTGTGTGCTTACCAATTACTGCCTCCACAGATGCTCACCACACCCCATATGCACCCTTTTATTAAATAAAACCCAGAGGTTGGTTCGGGCGAGTGCTAAGATCTCTCCAGCACTTGTATCTCAACATGGCTAATGAGGTGGCCTTGGGCGACAGTTCAACTCTGGCGCTGACTTGACTGTGGGCAGTTAATCAAGTCCTCTGAGCTGGTTTCTACCCAAAGGTAAAGAGCAGGCTCTGTTTCACTGGGTGTGTTGGGAGGAGCCAGTCCTGAGGAGACCCTAGCAAGTGCCCAGGAATAGTATCAACATCCCCCTGATGCTAAAATCCCAGGATGCTGCATATCATGAAGTGAAATATATTCCCAAGCAATAAATGATATGTCTCTGGAGCTAACCTTTCACGTTAAACAGCCTACCAGACACTGCTACTCAGATGGGCCAAAGACGTCTAAAACTCAGTCTATTTGAAATCCAATCATTCTCTCCTTTGTTCTCATCCTGACAAGGTTTATTCTCAAGGGTCCCCATCGTGATCGCAGCATGCCATCAGTTGCTTAAGTCAGATAAACCAGTCTGTTCACATTCAATCAATCTCCAAGCTCTGTGCAGACCATGTTTAAAGTTTATTTTGAAGCCCGCATGGTGGCACATGCCTGTAACCCCAGCAGCTCAGGAGGCTGAGGCAGGAGGATCATATGTCCAAAGTCAGCCTCAGCAATTTAGAGAGACCCTGTCTCAAAATAAAATATAAAAAGATCTGGGAGGTGCCTCAGTGGGTAAGCACCACCCCTGGGTTCAATCTCTGGTACCAATAAATAAATAAAGTATATTTTGAATGCACCCTCTAAATTTCTCCATCCTGATGGCTGCCATCTTTCTTAGGGTGCCATGGTCCTTGGCATGAGGCCCTGCATCCTACCCAAGCTGCCTGCCTCAAGTCCTAATCTCTCTGAGCTGGCAGCACACTGCAGTCAGGGGTATCTTCCTAAAAGGCAGGTCAGTGTCTCTAGACAAGGATCTCTTTTTTTACTTGAAGGTGACCTTAAGATATCTCATTGCCTTTGGATTGAATTCCAAATTCTTTATGCTGTATCCTCATCTTCTATTTCATCCTTCATCCTCCCCTTCTACTTCCCTCTGCAGCAGATCAAGAAGTTGAACATTCGACTCCATGGACGCACTGAATCCATTGCAGCCTTTTGAGCATGCATCATTTTTCTAGTTTCAGGGGCTCAGCACACACCACCCCAGACACCTGCCACCTTCTCTTTCAACCCACCCCTCATTTCTTTACTACCTAATTCTTATTTGTTCTCCAGTTCTCAGCAAAGGTACCAATTCCTTTCTGACATTTCTCTGAGGTCTCATATCCCAGACGAGGGTCCTCCTACACACGTCTGCACTTGTGCATCTTGTGCAATACCCTTTGTAGCCCACAGCGCTGTGCTGTGAGATTTCTGTGTATGTGGCTCAAGGGATGTCCGCCGGTCATCAGGGTGCAGTGCAGTACCAAGCAAAGTCCTATAAAGGACCTTTTAAAAGACGCTAACGTGAACTTTAAAAGAATGCAAATCTGACCCTATCCATCCCTGCTTAAAATTTTTGAGCAGTTTTCCATGTCTCCAAAGAAAACATCCAACTCCTGCCCAGTCTCCAGCCCCCAGGGACTTAGCCCCCTGCCTGTCCAGCTTCGCTGTCCAGGGTCATCCCTGGATGCTGCTCTTGTAAAACATTCTTTCCTAACTCAAAATTTCCCCTCTCCCTCTCTGAATTTCTTCCTTTGGCAAACTGCCAGTCATTATTTAGACCCCAGCTTAAATGTCACTTCTTGAAAAATGACTTTGCCGAGAGCTTAAATTGGGTCTCTGGATTCGAAGAACCCTGCACTTTCCTGTGTTCCCTGATGCGTTTCTTCCCTGTTAGACATCAGAGTCCCCCAGGGTTGAATTTTCTTCAATTCTGTCCCATCAGTACCTACCAAAGAGCTTGGAGCAAAACTGTGTGTCAAAGAATAAATCACCAAGAAAAACATCTCATCAGTGATCCAATTGTGAAAACCAAGTAAATAATGAATAATGAGAAGTGTATTCCACTCCTGCATAAGCAGTCTCTCTCTGAAGTTAAGTGATTTGATTACAATTCATACATTATTAAAAACACTAACATATATAAATTTACAGGCTGAACTTTCACCTTATGCAGTAGATTGCAGAAAGTGCAAGTTTTATTATCCAAATGATCCAATAAAAAAGTGAGAAAGTCAAATACGTTACATCACATGGCAATAGCTGACAGTAGAAATGAAGGTCAGGAACGACTTCTTTTATATATCAAGTGGGAAGTTCCACCTCAAATCCTGCAGAACAGAAAGTTGTCTTCTCAGTCACCTACCTGTTCAATCTACCTAAAACCATGGCACTAAAATGTACAATTCTGTCCCTTTCTCTGTTCTCTTTTACTGTTTAATTGCTTTTAACTCCGGTGTTCTTTAAGTCATGCGCTTCCTTTTATGTGATTGTGTAAAAATAGAAATCCTGTTGATTTCTAAACTGTTGTCTCTTCTCCAACTCTTTAAAACCCAGCCTGATAATGTAGATGTGAAGTGCTTATCTTCCACGTTAGGCTTGATTACTTTTTACTAAACATCCCATAGTGTAGTTACCTTCTGATTATTTTGCTTGTAAGCCAGGTGTGGGCTTCATTCCTTTGCATAACACGGACATGAATTCATGAATAACATAAAACATAGCTAATGGTCAAAGTTAACGTCCATCACAGCCACAAAAATTTGGTCCATGATCCTTCCTTCCAATTGATACAAGATCTGTGCTTTATTTATCAGGGATCTTTTTCCTTTTCAATACTGGGAACCAGGCTCAGGTATCTAACAGGAGAACACCTGCTCAAGAGGAATTCTCAGAGTTAAGTCAAATTCTCTTTAGTCCGTTTGGACCTTTTTTCTTCTAACTTTTCATCCTTCTCACTTTGCGTATAGTTTCATATAAACTTCAGTCTCTGGTGTCACTAGTCTGCCACCATGCGCCATAGCAACCTGTTATATCGCTTCTGCATTACCCAGTACAGAAAACAATCATGGACCTAAAGCATGTGGGAAAAAGAGACTAAAACAAAGACAGGAACATTGTTTATTTATTTTCTCTTTCTCCAATTTCTGGTTTGATTTTATTTTCTGTTTGGAACAGAGTCCATTTCCAAAACTTGTGAGGACTGTTACATCCTTTTTTTTTTTTTTTTTTTTTTTTTTTTCTGTTTGCATTTTCTTCTCATTTCTATACTTTCTTCCAAAATATTTTCCATAACTGTTTTACTTTTTTTATGCGGTGCTAGGAATCGAGCCCAGGGCCTTGAACATGTGAGGCTAGTACTCCACCATTGAGCTAGATCCTCAGCTTTTCTGAAATATTTCATGTTAACATATATCAAGGTTTTATGGTCATGTGCGTGCACACACACGTACACACACACGCACACAACTAACTCTTACTCAAGCCTCACAACATTTCTCTTGTTTATAAAGGCTGCTATTCTCCTTATGTTGAGGAATTTATTTTTGAAAATAAATGAATTTGAACCAAAAACTGAGAGAACACTTGAGAATATTACAATATCATTGATTATAATGGAATTATTATCAGGGCTTTAAGCTCTTAAGATTATGAGAAACAATAAATGGCACTCCAAATTTGTATTGAGTAAATAAATATCTGTATTATTTTGTACACATTTTTGGCCCCAAAAACAAAATAAGTGGTATTATTGCATCAACTCAAGAGGAACTTTTAGAAAACAGCATGTTTATCCTTGTCGGAATTCTAATATACCTCCCCCTGCCCACAACTAATCTCCCTGCCCTTGTACAGACGCTGTCCCCCAGTTTTTCATTCCAACATTAGTGTGGAAACAGCTGTGAAGTCAGATTCTGCAAACATAATTAAGGTCCAATTCAATTGACTGTAAGTCAGGGAGATTATCTGGATGAACCATAAAGAGATTTTCTAATCCTCTGAGCCCCTTAACAGCAGAAAGTTATCTCCAACTGATGGCAGAAGACGTCAGAGACTGAAAATGCAAGGGGGATTTGACATGCTGGTGGTGCTTTGAAGGTGGCTACATAACAAGGAATACAGGTGGCCTTCAGCATGGAAGAGCAGCTGCAGCTGGCACAAGCAAGCACACAGGAACCTCAGTCCTACAGCCTTAAGGAATTGCACTCTCCCCACCAGCTGAATGAACAGGAGAGAGGTTCTTCCTCTGTTGGTCCTCCAGATGAAAACACATCCCATCCCTTGACTTCAGCCTTGCAAAATTCGCACAGAGTACCCAACCAAGCCACTTCATACTTCTGGTCTATGAAACGATAAAGTAACAAATAGCTTTTATAAGTTGCTGTTTTTTTGGTAATTTGTTGTGTAGCAATGGAAAATTGATGCTCTTTGGTATCAAGAGTGGGAGTGCCTTTGGAATTAGACAGTGGGAAGATGCAAAATGAGGAGCTTGATTTAGAAATCCTGCATTGCCTCAGAGAAAGTCTAAATCATGCCCAGACAACTGACCTACAGAAACTGTCACACAACAAACTCTTGTTCTAAGCAGTCAAGTTTGTAGCAATTTTTAAGCAGTAATAGAAAATGAGTGTTTAAATACGTGAGCCTGATATTTCATGAAGTATCTCATGCCACAAAATATTGAGATGCTGGAAAAACTATAACAAATGAACTATTAGAGATATCAATGAGTACACCATCTAGTAATCGTAAGCTCCACCCACCATCATTCAAGGAAGTGTTAAACTGAAACCAGGGCGGCAGGAAACAGGAAGTTAGGATTTCCTAAGAGCAATGACCATACTAGAAATCCAGACACCTCGAGGATTGATGGAGGGGACAAAGAAATGGGAGGCACATAAATTGAGGGAGGTGTACGCAGACCCCAAGCAAATCAGAAAACCTGAGGGACAGAAAGGATAGCTGAGAAAAATCACATCAGAAAAGAAAACAGTGCGGACGTGCAGGTGACTGATCAGATTTAATGCACTCTGCTGATTTAACAGTTCTCAGAGGAGGTAAAGATGCATTTCAAATATTTTTTGGAGTTAGGTAGGTTTGTCAACTGTTGAATGGAAAAACACTGTAAAAATGGAAATAAAGGAATGACTTTTTAGCAAGCCATGGAAAAGGAAATGTATAAGAATTTTTTTTTAAATCTACCAGTGTAAAAACCAGCAATAAGTGAAAAAAAAAAAAAAAAAAAAAAAAAAAGGTGAGCAGAGTCGAAGAATTCCATGTCAGGTGAGGATGTGGCCAGCCAGCCAGCCAGCAATTTGTCTCCTCTCCTAACATCACACAAAAGATGGGGGCAGGCGAGGAGCCACAAAGTGCACTGACAGAAACCCTAAGTGCAGATAAAATCTGCACACTCAAATAAAACAGAACAGCAAAAATGAGTCTTCCCAAGTAACTCTGGCAAGTGTGGAAGAGAACAGTGACTACCCAGTGGTATCAAACCAGAGAAGACACCAAAACAAAGTTCCTCCTATAAATTGAGGATCTTGCCACAAGATTCCAATACTTCTAAGAAACACAGAGGGGCCTGGAATTCAAGGCAGATTTTGATCAAGTATAAGCTTTGCTGGGGAAAATTGCAACAAAGGTGAGGAGAGAATAATGATAAATCTCAGAGATGATGGTCTCTGAAAATACCATGAAAATGGACTCTCTGAAGGAAACTCCAGTTTAAAAAAAAAAAAAAAAAACTAGCCAGAAAAATCCAACTTTTTTCCATGAGGAGTAAAATGAGTGATCTGGCACAGCAACAATACAAAAGTACTAAAAGAAAAAAGAGGGAGAGAGAGAGCAATCATTAGGTGATAAAGAAGAAAGGCATTATAGACGTAAATCATCCATAAATGACCACCATATTGAATTAATTTCTAGGTTTTGTGTGACACAGTACTACAAATAGGTGACTTGAACCTATGAAACTCACTGTCTCCCAGTTCTATAGGCTAGAAATCTAAACTCCAGGCACCATCAGGACCATGCTCCCTCTGAAAGCCACCAAGGAGGATCCATTCTTGCCTCTGTCCCGCTTCCTTGGTCTGCTGGTGATCTTTGACTTTCCTTGACTTATAGCTGCTGAGCTCAATGCCCGCCTCTGACACCACGTGATCTTTTCTCTTCATTGTCTACTTCATGTGGCATTTTCCTCATCTTCTTAGAATACCATTGTATTGAACTAGAGTCCACTGTAAGGGACTCACCCTAACTTGAATATAAGTACCATTCTTACATAAAGTCACATTCACAAGCACTGCAGCTTAGGAATTCAATATATCATTTGATGGGGGGACATTTCAAGCCATAACACATAAGAAGGATGCTGAGAAGAAGTTAATAGTTTAATTATAGAAGAAAAAACTGGAGAGAGTATATACACCAAAAAAGTAGCTAATGAGGAAATAGCTACAGAAATGGAGGAAGTGAAATAATCATAAGAATCTAGTTAACTCAGTTTATTCAAATTAGTTTGACAATCTTAATACAATACATAACTTTTCAAGGAAAACATAGCAAAACTAATCCCAGAAAAACTGGAACACCTTAATTGCCTGACTTGTGTAAAAACAAAGATGTCAGCTCCTTCAAATATTAGGTGGTCATTAGTGTCAATCATATCACTCCTTTAAAGAGCAAATAATCCCAGTGCATTTTCAATTGCTCCTGAGAATTGAAAACTGGCAAAAGCTTCCTAATTCTTTTTTTCCAGAAAGTGAGTTTAACACTGAAGGTAAATTGTTTCTTTAAAGACTAAACACAAATATATAAAATTACAGATCAATCTCTATTAATTGTGGCCAAAAAATCCTAATAAAATATGAGCATTTATTAACAGTCTACTTCATAATCAACTAGTCTAGGAAGGATGGGCAAGTGTTAAGATATATAATCATCTGGTTCAATCTCTATGTACAGTTGATTGAAGTCACAATGGAGATTAAGTCAAAGCCCTATCTAAAGGTTACTGATTTGCTCTTTATAACATTTTGGACGATTTGATTTTTTTGTTTTTGGTACTGAGGATTGAATCCAGATGCACTTAACCACTGAGCCACATCCAAAGTCCTTTCTCTTTTATATTTTAAGATGGGATCTCACTAAGTTGCTCAGGGCTTCACTAAATTGCTGAGGTTGGCCTTGAATTCATGATCCTTCTGCCTTAGCCTCCCAAGTCACTGGAACTACAGGTCTGCGCCACTGCATCTAGCCTGGAAGATTTGAATGGTAAAACAAGTATTACATGCAGTGGAAGATAAATATCGCTAGTATTGTCTAATAACGATGCTAGTTAAGATAAGAAAGGAGAAAGAATATCAAATTCATCTAGATTAAATATATCTCAAAGGAAAACATTTTATTGTTAGTTAAATTATGTGAAATTTAGTCCTTACCAAAATTAAAACCTTAGTATTCTTATAAAAGATATTCATAAACACAAAGATAATTGTATTGCTAAAAAGGTGACAACATTTAAAGTCTCATTACAGGTTTTCTTAGGTCATTGCAAGTAATAATAGTTTTTAAATCATTTGTATTTGACATAGAGTTATATTTTATCTTGCCCAATGGTTAGCTCTTGTATCAGGAAAAACTGTTCAACCAGCATATTATTTAGATTTAACTTGATGCTTATTCATTGTGTTCAGTAAATGAACTGTTTAGATACTTTTGGCATCTTAAGAATGTAAAGTGTGTGTGCGTGTGTGTGTATGTGTGTGCACGCGCGTGCACACAATCGGAGTTGGAGGGGAGAAAGAAAGAAAGATAAAGACAGAAGCTCTGACTCTGGTCAGGGGTTTCAAATCCCTTACCCTGGGCTGCACATTTTATTTAGTTTTTGCAACTAGCTAAAGAATATCATTTAACTTTCCAATACTACTATTTACATAAAATTATACTGAAATATACAGTGGACGCTGACCAAAATGTTTTGGTTATCATTCATGTTTACAGAAGAAATGGACATTTGTTTGTTTCAGAATGATGTGTGTTAGTGTGTGTGTGTGTGTGTGTGTGTGTGTGTGCGTGTGTGTGTGCGTGTGCTTGCTTTCTGATAAAATTTCAGGGTTATCCTCACACTTCAAATGTACGTGTGTGTGTGTTAGTAAAGTTCCATGTGCTTTTAACATATTAGCAAGCATCCTATTTATACTTGGAGGTAGTTTTCACTGTCTTTGTAGGATCTGACTGAAGGGACAGGTTTTGATGAAAGAAATTCTACAGATTTAATCAGCAGTCAGTCATTCCAATCCCACGTACATGTGCAATTACTTTTAAATGTTAAAACCATGTGGAGAGTTTTAAACATATAAATCAACTAAAATTTTCAGGACAATTTATGAGAGAAGATAGAGGAAAACTAGGTTATAAAGATCACAGAGGGTCCTCCTGAGGGAGAAGGGAGATTGAATTGAGGAGAGACATTAACATATCCCAAAATAACTTGGTTGCAGTTGGAAATTTGAGTAGGTGGGAAAGCCTGTATGCAAACAAATTCTGGTTCTCATTTGACCTAACTTTTAAAAACTGGGATAAGAAAACAATAGTCTTTGCACATTTTATGTGCACAGTGCTGCATTCTTAACTATAGGCATAATGCTGCCCACACATCTGCACAACTGAAACTCTGCCTGCTGAATAGCACTCTGTCCTCCCTTCCCCAGTCCCTCACCACCACCATGCTACTCTATTTCCCCAAGTCTGATGACTCTAGGTCACACCTAAGAGGAGTCATTTCTCCTTTGCCTTCCTGTGTCTGGCTTATTTCACCTAGCGTGTTATCAGGACATGTTGTTATTTATGGCGGGATTTCCTTCCATATGACACTATTGCACTGTACCTATATACCACATTTCTTTATCCATTCATATTCCAAAGAGCACTTAGACCACCTCTACGTCTTGGCTGTTGTAGATAATGCTGCAATGAACCGTGGCGGCACAAATAGCTCTTTGAGACTCTGATTTTAGTTCTTTTGAATAAATACCCATCAGTACTTATTTACTAAATAAATAATAAATATGCATTCGCTTATTTTTAAGTATTTATTGTATGGCAGTTTTATTTTTAATTTTTTAAAGGAATCTCCATACCGTTTTCCATAGAAGTTGGACCATTTTGAGATAGAACTTTAGGAATATAGGAGAATACTGAGTTTCTGAAGGAAAAATTAGCCTGTTGGGATGTGGAACTGAGGGCTCGTGAACAGCTCATGAGCTAAAGGGCCTGAGGCACAGAGAGAAACCAAGATGTATGAGTGATCTGACCAGTACTTATGTTACTTCATAACTTTGCATTTCCCTGCAAGTTTTCTGGAACATAGATGTAGAAAGAGACCATTAACATCATAAGCTAGGGGCTAACATTTGATTGGACCACGACCCTCTGGCCCTGTCCCCTATGGACCACCTGACTGCTAGAGGCACTGATGTGGCAGAAACCCAGGTGCATACCAGACCCCCTAATGGGGAAGCACAACTGGTTCACCATTGCTCAATCTGAGAAAGGTCCAGCCCCTTTGGATCATGCATACACCACCTAATTGTGTACCCTAATGAAAATTCACGCAGGCATAGTTTGTTCCAGAAAGAGTCCACATTCCACCCTGAGAATGTGTACCTTCACCTTGTAGTTTCTAATAAAGCTCTTCCTCTCTTTGTTAAAACCTGACACATCTTACATTTTTCTATGTGACTTGTCAAGAGCCTAGAAGATTGAGTAGAGGTCTCCTCCGCCTCTGGGGAGACCTCCTTGAACACCCTCACAATGACAATTTCATGTTTCTACCAACAGAATAGAGGGTTTCAATTTTTCTACACACTCACACACACACACACACACACACACACACACACACACACACACCCTTCATAATATGTGGGAAGTCACTGTGGATTTGATTTGTACTTCTCCAGTGATTAATGGTACTGAACAGCTGAAGATCTTTACAAATATCTGTTGTCCATCTGAACTTTTCTTTTTTCTTTTTCTTTTTTTTTAACCACTGAGCCACATCCCCAGCCCATTTGATTTTTTTTTTTTTTTTTTTAATTTTGAGACAGGGTCTCACCAAGTTGCTTACAGCCTTGCTAAGCAACTGGCCTTGAACTTGAGATCCTTCCACCTCAGACTCCTGAGCCACTGGGATTACAGGTGAGCACCACCATGTCCAGCTATAAATTTTCTTAAATGATTTAATTTTATATGTGCAATAAAAAAATGCAAATCATTCAAAACAAACACCAGAGAAGAAAAATGGAAATTACATCACTTTGGAATTAAGCAAAGGAAAACTCTTTTAAAAACTTGGGTAATAGAGTTTGGAAATATTTTTGATGGATTGTCTTTTTAACACTTTGAGTCTCCATTAGGCTTACAAGTAACTGTGTTTTTTGTTTTGACAATTTGTACAATAAGTACATATTTGGTGTTCTCTACATAGTACTAAGTTAACTACATGGTTACACACTATTTTCATAAGACCAAGGAAAGTTCCTTGTAAAATGTATGGGTTCTAACAATGAGTAAAAGCAGCACTTCGGTGGAGAACGAAGGAATGAGTGGCGACAGTGTAAATGGATCGGAAGGCATTGCACCCTGGTTAAAGGATACGCCTTCGAGGTCCAGCATGCCTCACAGTTGAGATGGAAGTACGCAGGAGGTAAAGTTTGAAATTATTGCAAGAAATGCTAAGTCTCACAATGAAAACCACCATATCTACACCTGAAATAACTGAGGGTTTGTCTTTCCTCATTTTTGTCCCTGTTGCATCAAGTGCCCCTGAAGCGCTCATCCTGGGCAGCCTGCTAGATGGCCAGACCTGGCCTCATCCTCGGGGGAGCTCCTCAATGTACCCTCGGACAAGCACTCATCATGTGCAGGCAGGGGCAGGTATTCCAATCTTGATTATCAGGTGTGAAAATCACCTCTCAAGTCAGACTTTCTGTCATTAGTTGCTCTGGGGCACAGCAACCTGGCAGGTCCTCCTGAGAGGCCCATCCAGTCTGCCTCCCCGGCTGCAGTCAAGCACACCACCAGGCTTCCCATCAATCAAGACATCCAGGAAGTCATTTTAATTGTCCTCCAAGGGAAGAACATGAAAGAACACACCTGCATGTTCTTGCTGTTAGCAGACCGGATGACAAATGCCCAATTCAGAGGAGGAGACAGTCTGGGCAATTGGAGAGGAGGGCGCTATAAACAAATGACTGTCAAATTCAATTATCATGACCTTGCTTTGGGAATGCTGAAAAGTAGAGAAGATAGGGAACAAGAATTTTCTGCACAGGAAAATAAAGGACTCAGAGAAAGTTTTGCCTTTGAGAAACTCACTTTAGGACAAATACAATTGAAAGAAAATGCTAGTTTTTATCTTTACAAAGATAAAAAAATCTTTGTAAAGTCTTTGAGATCTCTTAATAAAATGGAAGTAACCCTAACATCTTCTTACACCCTCATGTATAAATAGTTGGAAAACACACTGTTTTCTTGCTCTGCACTTCAAAGTCCCTGTGACTTTTCCAAGCCCCAAATGCTCCCTGACCCTGCCTGTCTTACAAGGGGAAGGTTTCTGTGATTATCAGTTGTGGGCATGGATCCGAGCAGGGTGGCTGCTGTCCAGTAAACTTCAACATGTTTCAAGTTTCATCTTCATTCTTATTGATGGAAAACTCAAACCGAATCTCCCCTAAGCAAGGAATTACACAGGAGGAAGGCAATAAACGAGATCTGCAGGGAAACACACAGGTGTGAGGAGTGAGTCTTGATGGTCTCCCGCAACCCACTCAGGGAACAGGACGGGCCCAGAAAAGTAAAGTGACCTAATGGAGCTGTGAGATAGCAAAGTCATGCCAACACAGACACTGGGGTATGGTTTTGGTTTTCAGAGTCCAGGCTGTGGTGGCTTTGGTTCTCTTAGTTCTTAATTAATTAGCTTTTTTTTTTTTTGGAAGGGTACTGGAGATTGAACCCAGAGGCACTTAACTACTGAGCCACACCCCTAGTTCTTTTCACTTTTATTTTAAGACAGGGCCTCACTAAGTTTCCCAGGCTGGTCTCAAACTTTCCATCCTCCTGCCTCAGCCTCCTGAGTCTCTTGGATTACAGGTATTGCTCTACAGAAAAATTAATTGATGTTCCTATATTGCTTTCTGTGTGTAATCTAAGACCAAAAGCACAAAGATGATAAAAGTGTGCCCTGGATAGGAAAAGAAAAGTATTTGGAAGCTAAATGTGAAAAAAAATCAAATAATCTGATGGCTATCACTTTGTATATTCCTGAAAGTTAATGGGGAGGAGAAAATAATGACTAATTTTCCATCTTAAGGAAACACTGTGCTAATAACATGCCAACAGTGACAAATTCATGTCAAGGCATGTTTGAAAAGGGAAATGACTCTGACACTGTACCTTGCCATTTT
This sequence comes from Sciurus vulgaris, assembly GCF_902686455.1. NCBI lineage: Eukaryota > Metazoa > Chordata > Mammalia > Rodentia > Sciuridae > Sciurus > Sciurus vulgaris. The sequence goes on from NC_136474.1 coordinate 24,727,751, forward strand.
AGTGATTGTAGACTTTCTGGGGTTGCCGGCTGAAAATACAAATTTTGTAGTAAGCATATCATTACTCTGCAGGTCATTGTGATGTCTTCCAAAGCAGCTTCAATCATGGCTTAACTTTAAATATCAATGCAATGCTGTTTTTATAAGTAGCTTGTAGGCAAAAAACTTGAAGATATTACCAGGTAGGTGAAAGATAATACCAAACTTTTTTGGTGACTGTTAAATCTTTAAAATGGTATTTAAAGTCAAGATCAAATTATATCAAAATATAATTTATTTAGCTATCACCTTTTTAACATGATTGGCAGTAATAAAAATCAATGTGACAATAATGAAAATCAAGGTGAATTTAAATGTATAAGAAGTGACATAGGTAAAATAACAAATATCTGGATCTTTAATAAACCGTTATTTTCTTAACAACCTTACCAACCTATTTTTTTGGATTCTTTTGAAATATTTACTTTGGCTAGATTCAGCAAGCAAGTAAGATATGTATTTGAAAATGGACTAAACTGTTTGTGGGACAAGGCTCTAAGAAGTGAGCTGCTTTCTTTTGGGTGTCATGGTGGCTGATGGATAAAGAAGGCACAGAGAGAGGGCAAAGTTCCCCGACCCCGATTTTCCCACAGTCTCCCCACTATGGATGCCAAAGGCTGTCACTGGATGAGGTTAGAGGAGGTCCCCAGGAGGGAGAGAGGAAGCTCAACTCAGCCCTGGCAGGTTCTTGATTGACACTGGAGAAAGGATTTCCAGGACGCGTCAAAAGAGACACAAACAGAGATTTGTTCAGGAAATCAAACAGAGCAGGATAGCACTCAAAGGGAGACAGGGTGTGGGTCCTGGAGAGTGACAGGAGCTGTGGGGGTCTCAGGCTCTTTCTTCTTGCAAATGATCTAGAGAAGCATAATGGATGTGAAAATACCAACAAATGTCAGATATAGAACAACTCTGTCAATGCTTTATGGAGCCAACCCTGCCATCTTTTCCTTCCACAGACTTTCAAGAGAAGTTCTGAGTGACGAGTCCGGAAGAAGCACTGACAGACCTTTCTGTTTCTCATCATAACTCTTATTTTGTGGTCTGTTTCGGTGATCCTTTGGGGTCTAGGTGCTAGTCCATTGCATTATAAAATGTATTGCAAGTGTCTTAAGTACGCTACTGAACTACCAGTTGTCCTCTAGACTCACGGGCTGGGAATACTCTTTTTATCTAGTCTATAAATACTATCATCCTAGAGTCAAGAAGGCTTGTTAAGAAATGATAAGTATGACTGTTTTAAAAATACCCAGTGATACTGTTTCGGTCTTCTTGTCAAGTTTGGAATTACTCTTTCTTGCAGGGTCCCTCTTCTTGATCCTAACAATCTCTGAAGATTTGTGTGTAAATTTTATTACTGCTCCCATTTACCTGGGTCCTCCACGTGGGAGGATCATACATCCATAGTATGGTGGGGATGGGCTGTCCTGTGACTTTCTGTGGCCAAGAGAAGGTGAAGGCGACGAGGAGCCGCCCACTGAGCAGAAGCCGGCATCCTGCCCCTTTAGACAGAGAACTCAATCTCTCACCTCTGTCCCGGGAGCGAGCATCACCAGGACGTGCGATAGTGCAAGGAGACCTAGGCTTTCACCATGTCCTTCTCTTATTTCGTGAACGTTGTGCGTCTCCCATCCGTCATGCTTTTTTAAACCATTGCCATTTTTGATAGATTTCCAATAATTCATAGAAAAAAGTCTTAGTACATAAATCGATTCTCTAAGAGCTATGATTCTTAAATTAAAAGATCTAAAACCACTAAAGGGGGTAGGAAGAAAGCTCCCAGATAATCTGTTAAATGATGCAAAAGAAACAGGTTGGAGAGAATTGCTAGGCTAATAATAAATACAGCATCATCTTTCATATTTGAATATTTTATGCCTCAGATCTAATAATGTCCAGGTATTTGAAAGTATATGATTTCTGAACAATTTTTATCTGTGGGTGTATCTATATATGTAATGTATATACTGTATACTATATAGATCATACTGTATTATATACTATTATATAATATTTATACTATATAATATACTGTACATATAATGAATATTATATATATGTATATATATATAAACACGTGTGTGTAGAGAGAATGTAATAAGTGCTTTGAGTGATTTTATACCTGATCTATATTTGGTATTTATTGTCATACACACACTTGGCGGCGCATGCCTGTGATCCCAGCAGCTCTGGAGGCTGAGACAGGAGGATCACGAGTTCAAAGTTAGCCTTAGCAATGGTGAGGTGCTAAGCAACCCAGGAGACCCTGTCTCTAAGTAAAAAAATACAAAATAGGCCTGGGGATGTGCCTCAGTGGTCAAGTGCCCCTGAGTTCAATCCCCAGTACCAAAAGAAAAAAAAAAAAGAAAAACAATATATACTCTTTGAAAAAACATACATGTATCTATCCCTTACCAGAAAAAGTCAAATATCACCAACATTTCTCAGTCCCCCAGAAAACACTATCCCAAATTTGTGTTAATAAATCCTTTATTTCTATTTCTAAATTTATCATCTTCACATGATACCTTAAAGTGTTTTATTTTTTTCTCTTTTAAACACTTTATATATTTGAAATGTACACATTAATTCTGTGATTTTTTTAAACTATCATGGTTCAACCTAGGCTTTAGGCATGACAATATATATAACTAACATCCCTAATTTTCCACTGAATACATATGACACATATTTATTTTATTTATCCAGTAGTGCCATTTTGTGATTTTAAGGTTTTTCCCTTTTTAATTTCTTTCTTTTTTTTAATTTTGCTTTTATAAAAATTGTTTCTGTGAACACTTGAGTTCATGACGCCTGTTCCCAGTGATTTCTAAATTTTCCTGTTCACATAGTCACAACCTGAATCGAGAACTTTATGGGAACAAGTAGCCTGGCTTGTCTTTTGGCTGACAGGAAGGTGGTTTAGGTGAGATGATATGCACATACCTCTCGCCTCCCTCACTGGGGTCTGGCAAGTTGCACACACAGACAAAGCCTTGTCTCAATAATACTTGTGACCAGCACAGTTATTTTTCAAAAGTTCCTTAAAGGCCATGGGTGCAACCGCCTCTCCTTGAATAGCTGTGCCAATGGAATTTCAAACAACTCTCATGTTGATATGGTTTCCTATGAGAAACAAGTCAAGTTGAAGAGTTGAAAATTAATCCCATTATAGACAAGTTTGCTTCACTTCCTCTTTTTCTGGTGATTTTATACAAAACCTGAGAGGAAAAAATGGAGATAAGAGTTTGCAATTTGCAGTTTCTCTTCCCAACTAACATATATTTAGAACAATCTAAATTTAACACCAACAGCTGCAAGACCTAATTTAGTCCTGTAGTATAATTTCAATCACTGAATGAAACTAGACATATAATGTCAATGTAATAGTGACACTTTTCAGGGGAGGGAAGAAGATGGACTATTTTAAAAACTAAAATAGTATATTAGGCAAAAACAAACACCGACGTGCTGAGGTCAGATAAAGGAAAACTTTAGGGAGAAACTTAGGACACACCCCCAGCAGATATGATGTCCCAGTTCTCAGCGGATTTATTACAAAGGAAAGTTTGGTTGTGACCCCCTGTTCGGGGACCTCACAGTTACCACGCCTGTTTACAGACTCTCCAACTTGGATCTTGGTAAAGGGGCAAACTTGGCTTCAGGAAGCTTAAAAGAAAGCCTCCACACCAAAGATTAATGCTATGGTTTGGGCATGAAGTGTCCCCCCAAAAGCTCCTGTGAGGGGCTGCAGGAATGTTCAGAGGTTTAAAAAATCAGATTAGAGTATGAGTGCTACAACCTATTCCATCCATCCTAATTCCAATGGACTGAGTGGGTGGGGCATAGCTGGAAGAAGCAGGTCGCTGGAGGCATGGCCTTGGCGATTATATCTTGTCCCCTGGTGCATCTGCCCCTGCCCACCACCACCTGGTGGCCACAAGCTAAGCAGCTTTCCTCCACCATGCCCTTCCACCATGTTGTTCTGCCTCACCTCAGACCCAGAGCTATGGAGTCGGCCAACCGTGGACTGATCCCTCTGAAACTGTAAGCCAAAATAAACTTTTCCTCCTCCAAGTTGTTCTTGTCTGGTATTTTGATCACAGTGATAAAAAGCTGGCTAACGCATCTAACTTTGTTGTTCTTTGTATCTAATTCCACGCATACCAGCATAAAATCTATTGTAGGGTAAGGTGAGGAAGGCACTCCCCTGAGGAACACAATTTAATGGCCAACCACACAACTTGAAATCAAGCTAAATAATCATTTAATGCAATATAAAAATAAAAATTGTGCACTTAAATCCATGATGAGCAATATGTCAAGATTTAAAGAAGCTGGGATCCATCCCTGCACCTACACACACTGCCTTACTCATCTTGCCCCCTCCCTGCCTGTTGATTTTCTTCCTGATTAGTATCCAGCAGGAAAAAGCCACATTGAACTTGGTAAAGAAGTCAATCTATGCCTTGCAGAAATAGGTGATCTAAAAAAGATACTTTATCTAAGAAGAGGTCACTTATTAAATTTAATTCTTTAAACATCATGCCTCCAAGGCAACAAATATCTCACTCAGTCTGAGACCCTTCATAACCAGTTTCAGCTATTCATTTCCAATTATCAATACAGCCAATCACATTCTATTGTTAGGTGTTACCATAAATGCTGATTTGTTAGTCTTGTGTCATGAACAGAGTGATCATACACTTTTCATCCAAACTGGGACATTCTTTCCTTGAAAGGAATGCTATCCAAATTCTGCTAAGACTACAGCTATGACTGGGCAGACTTGGACAAACTAGTGTTGCTTTCCATACTGTTATATTTTGGTCATCTTCCTATCTCATGGATGGTGATATTATCATGAGAGTCTTCACTTAGCAAAAGCAGAATTTCATACATGCTCCATCAGATTTTCTATTGACATATCCCTTTTGACTTTGAGAAGTTCTTGAGTGGTAGATCACCATCTTCTTCCTGCATCTCTTCGCATCATCTTCCCTCTACATGGATCCATCTTCAAATTTCCCCTTTTTATAAGGACATCAGTCAAATTAAATTAGGGCCCACCCTAATGACCTCACTTTAACTCACTTGTAAAGAGCCTATCTCTAAATAAGATCTGAGGTACTCAGCATTTGAGAATTCATTATATGAATTTGGGGAGATCCACAATTCAACCTATAACATATGGTTGGCAGAATGAGATCTGAGTGTGTGGACTCTGGTCCCAGAACTCAGGCTAGGTCTAGTCCCAGTATGGTCTAGGCACCAGCAACTTCAAGCTTCACCAGGGAGCTTGTTCAAATCAGAGCCACTGCTAGTTATTAACCTCCACTGTATTATGTTTCTTCAATATTATCTCTTTTTTTCTCACTTTCCATATATAGCTTATTAAATACAATTGACCCTTTGTATCTGTGGGCTCCATGTTTGTGGATTCAACCAACTTTGGGCAGAAAATATTGAGGAAAATTGCATCTGTATTGAAGATGTATAGCACTGTTATTCCCTAAACAACACAGCATAAAAACCCTTTATGTAGCATTTACATTCTATTAGGAAATAATCTAAAGAGGTTTTAAAGTACATGAGAAGATATGTGTAGGTTACATGGAAATACTACATCAGTTTTAAGGGAGTTGAGTATCTGCAGATTTGCATGCCTGAGAGATCCTGGAACCAGCCCCCTGTAGAAAACCAAGGGGAAAATGGTTGAATAAACTGCTTGTCTGCTTGTTCACAGATGCTGTAAGATTCTGGTTTTCTTCCTATACCTTACAGTCAACAGTTTGTGTGAAATTCAGCAAGGTACCTGTTTAAATCAAATTTTCCACTTCTTGACCAAAAAACCTGAAAAGTACAATTAGAGGAGGAAAAGTTTATTTGGCTCATGGCTTCAGAGGTCTCAGTTTATAGAGAACCAACTCCTTTGCCCTGGGCCCAAGGTGAGGCAGAATAACATGGCAGAAGAATGTGGCAGAGGAAAGCAGCTCAGGGTGTGGCATCAGGAAGAAGAGAGAGCCCCACTCACCAGGAACAAAATATTAACTCAAGGACACATTCCCAGTGACCCACTCCCCCAGCCACACCCTACCCACCTACAGTCAGTTGCCACCCAGTTAAATCCTATCAGTGATTAATGTACTAACTAGGTTAAGGCGCTCATCATCTAACCATTTCACCTCTAAACTGTCTTGCATAATCTCACAAGTGAGTTTTGGGGAACATCTTATATCTAAAATCTAAATTTATGCCCTTGGCCCCCAAAATCTCAAGCCTACCTCACAATGCAAAATACATTTACTCCATTTTCGAGAGTTCCCATAGTCTTTTAATAATTCCAGAAGTACCCCCAAATTATCCAAATTCTCCTCTGGTGCCCAAGGCAAACTCTCAGCCTGAGCTCCTATAAAATTCAAAAGCAAGTTACATATATCCAAAATAATGGCACAGAGCAAACATTTACACTCCAAAAGGGAGAAATAGAATCATAGAAAGAAGGAATGGAATCAAAGCAAGGTCAAAACCCAGGGAGGCCAACAAGTCCTGTAGCTCCATGTCCAGCATCCAGGGCACAGGCGTCTTGACGTTCTCTCCAAAGGGCTTGTGTAGCTCCACCTTGTGGCCTTGCCGTTCGTGCCCACATGGCCTCCCTTGGCTGGTTTCTGCTCCGTTCCTGCAACTTTCCTCAGTACACGTTCCACAATAATGGTGTCTCTTTATCTTGGGGGTCTCACTGCACTTTCTGCTTCCTTCTCGTGTCTTCACACATCACCTTCTCAGGGGCAGCCCACAGGGACTGCAGCCCTGCTGCATTTTCCCTGGCCCCCCAGGACTTCCTTTGAAATCTCAGTGGAAGCCTCCATGAACCACTAACTCCAGCATCCTGTGTTCCCGCAGATGATTGATGTGATGCCAAGGTCTGCCAGCATCTTGAGCAGTAGCCACGCCTCCTGAGACCCTGGCTGCTGCAGCTTCTGAGTGCCTGGGCATCTGAGCATGATGAAACAACTTCCTAGACCCCCCTACACAAGCCAGGTGCCCACAGAGTCTCCTTTCAAGTGAATTTTTCCTTTTATTCCCTTGAGCCTGAGTTGCCAACTTCTGAGATGCCCTCAAGTCATCTCTCCTACTGTTTCTTTGCAAGGTACTTAGCAATTTCTCTTTAGTGACTGTAATCTCTTTAACAACTACAGCTTCCTTAGCACCAGTTTTACTCCCACTTTTCGGGACAAACCACATGCTTTTCAAACCTTTCTGCTCTGCTTTCTGCTCCTGGTTACCACAGTAAACTTGACTAAAAGCCACCAACAATTATCCATACCATCACCTTGATGTTGTTTTGCATTGAAATTTCCTCCACCACATTACTTAGTTCATCACCTTGAAATTCTCAGGACAGAAAGTCTCAGGACATGGGCAAAATGTAGACAACTTCTCAGCCAGAACATGACATGAATCGCCTCTAGTCCAATCACCAAGTCCCCCTTCTCCTCTGAAAGCTCATGAGACCAGTCTTTACAGTCCACAGTCCTATCGGTATTATGGTCTTTTGAGATCCCACCAGAATCACCCGTTAAGCTCTGCTTACAACTTTCTAAAGCTTTTCCACCTTGTATCTTTAAACTTTTCAAAATTCCTTCTCCAGCAAACCAGCTACAAATGCTTCTAAACCACATGGTCAGGTTAGTCACAGCAACATTCCAACTTCTTGGCACCAATTTCTGTTTTAGTTAACTTTTTTCTCCATTATGACTGAAAGAGCTGAAAAGAAAAATTTTAGAGTAAGAAAAGTTACTTGGTTCTCAGAGTTTCAGAGGTCTCAGTCCATAGATGACATCACTCCATCCCTCTCAGCGTCATCTCCTGTATGTTATGATTGATAAACTTTTCATGCCCAAGCATGATCATTAACTGGAACCAAAATACAATTTCAGAAAACTCTAAGGGGGTGGGAAACAACAACAGATTATAATACAAACGGCATTTCAATTGTGGCTCACAATTTAATCTGGTAGTTGGAACAGCTTTCAAATGCATACACCAAAAGCTGGTAACATTTTTCAACCTAACAGCAATGGAACCTAGGGCAAATGACACAGCAGGCTATCACAGGCTGAACCTGACTTTTTGCTTGGTGGGTGTGGGTTCTTAGGAAACAAAGTTCAAGGGTCTAGAGGTATAGCTCAGACGTAGAACACTTGCTTCACATGCATGAGACCCTGGGTTCAATCGCCAGCACCAAAAGAAAAAATGGGGGGGGGGTGCTAATGTTATGGGGCGCAACTTAAGAACAGACTGATCACCACTGAGAAGTCCAAATTTGAGAGTCTTTATTAAGCCGGCCGGCTGACTATCTCACACAATGCCCCAAAATATGGCTATTGGGAGAACAACCCTGACCACAGGGTTGTAGGGGTTCTTATACCAAAAATCACATTAATCATAAGTGTCTGTTGCTATGATTTGAAATTACACATTAACATCATGAGATCATCGACAGAGGGGGAAGTGGGTTGAAATGACCCTTACTTAGGTACAAACTAAAGAATGGCTACTAACATCCACACAATCACTGTTCACATGGTACATTGTTTAGGAGCAATAGGAATCAAAAGAGAGCAATTTTTCTTTACTACATAGGAGTTGCCATTGCATATTATTAAACATGTCATACCAAGTAACTGATGATGGGCACAGAGGTGGGGTGTTCCCTTGGGAGAAGCTTATTTCTTATATAACATGGAGTCTCAGAGCAAAATGGAGTCTGTTTAGTCATTTCCCTTAGAGTCTGTCCTATAACATTCTCATGGAGTCAGATCTGTCAACCCATCACAGTAATTATATAATTAATGTATAGTTACCCTTTCAATATACAAGCAGTGTAAAAGTCTCCCCAAATTATTCTTCTTCCATTCTTGCTCCCTATTAGATCCAGCTCCCTTCACAAACTGTAATAACCATTGCTATCTGTTTGTATGCTTCCCTCCAGACTCCCTTTTATGAACATATGAATATATGCAGAGAAATGCATACAGAAGGGGACTAAGGCAAGGCAGATCCACCCACTCTGTTTATTTCCACCTACATAATTTAAAGGAGGAATACAATTGATCGGGCACAATTCACTATGCAACAAATTTCACGGGGCACTTGGACCTATCTGCCAAGAAAGTTGTTTACTTTTACAACTTTCCTGCATGCAAACAAACATGCCTTTAAATTTCTTATTACTTGGAAATAGGGAAATAGACTTCCATACTCCTCCAGGGGTTTCCCTTATATCTTTGAAGAATTTTTTTTGCAGAGAGGGGTAAGTCTTTAGGAAGCAAAATTATGTAGATACTTCTGTCAAAGTAAAAACATAGTTCCAATCATGACGTAAATACATTTTGTCTGTTTCTATTAGATGGTTTCATTCTTTCAGTTTATCTGTCCTTCCAGCCATTCGTTACGTCCTGCCTGTGTGATGCCAACACTGGCTGAAGTGGACCGGACTGGCCTTCAAGGCTCTTGACTCACCAGCACTGAGAGCTCCGGAGTTTCTCCCAGGGGTCTTCAGCCTCCCCCTTCCTTCCCTTCTTGCTGCTCCAGATTCGTGCTGCATCTTGCATTTGAACTTATTCTGAAGATGAACAATATGCCTCACCTAGAGATGTTAATACCATACCCGAACACAATAAAATGTTTACTTGCACAAATGAAAATATTCAATTAGGATTCAGAATAAATTACAATATTAGAGAGGCATAATTTATGTAAATATTTTCTCTTTTGTTCTGGATTTTAATTACCTTGAAATTTTATTTGCAGCATACTTTAGGAAGTTTCTGTTTTAAACCAGCCTAAAATGGTTTTTATGTCAAGGAATTGCTCATTCGATGATCATTTCTACCTTCCAAAACAACTGCTTTTCCTCTGCAAAATTGCTTTGAGGTGAACAACGGGAATATTGACTGAACAATGTTAAATACTTTGTGGTTTTTTTTTTTTTTTTTTATACTAAGTGATCATTTAGAGAGGTTTAAACAAGTGTCTTTCAGAGGCTCAATTATTATAGGCGCCTACCAGGCAGATACAAATCTTTGGTTACAGGGCTTGGTGTTGAAATCCAGTGGCAAGGACGATGAGAAGACCAAGACATTGCAAAACGAGTGTCCCTGGGTCATGGCTGCTCACTTCTGCTCTGCCCGGGCCTTCACTTTGAAGCACACCATACTGTTTCCTTCACCACCTAGAGGTACTCGATTCTCTAACAACTTCTCTAACAACATTCAGCATCTAGATTCACTCTGACTATGGAATTTCATTTTCCTTTGCTAATAAAAATGCATTTTCCTTTTTAAAAAACTTCATTTTTCCTTCTTTCTACCAATTCAGAAATGGAAACTTTTGGTGCTTAATTAAGACCTGTCTTCAGGCTCTTTCCATTCCCTCTCCTGATGGAGCTTTTCCTGCAGCTCTTGGGGAGCAGTCGGGTGAAGCCCACAGGCACAGAGGAGCTTTACCACAGTGAGGCAGGTGCAAGTGGCCCCCGGGGACTGGTTCTTATGCACTGAGATGTGACAGGTACGCTATTAACCTTTCAGATTCGTAAACCTGCTGTTTATACACATGAGCATAATGAACCAGGGGGAAATTTACTTGGTTGGCAGCTTTATTAAGAGGTGTAGTTTGACTGCTAAATAGAAATATTACATATGTATTTGCTAATTTTGCCATCAAGGCAATTTTATTGCCTTTCTGTTGGCATAAAGTGGATTGTAGGTGAGATTTAATGTTCTTCCAGGACAGCCCACTCAGTATACTTGATCTCTTCAAATGTTTCAGATAAAGTATACATCTTTAACTCTGCGTGATTTTTACATTCTCAAAATTATACATATATACATATGTATGATTTTATATTTATATATATGGCTCTAATAGTAATATATCTATTAATTTATTCACATTTAATGATTATATACACATACATATAAATGGTGGTCACAAATTTTTTTAATATTAAAAATTGCTCCTTTTATTTTTGCAAGTGATTTGATAATACAAGATTGTAGTGGAATTTTTCTTAGATAATTAAGTTTTCACAGAAATTTGTTACCCCTTCAACCTCACAGCTCTTTAGCATAAAGAAATTTGGAATAAACCATTCTCCCTTAGGGTGTCAACAAATGTTTTAAGGTTTTAGCCCAGTTGCCACAGCACACGCCTGTAATCCCAGCAGCTCGGGAGGCTGAGGCAGGAGGATTGAGAGTTCAAAGTCAGCCTCAGCAAAAGTGAGGCCCTAAGCAACTCAGTGAGACCCTGTCTCTAAGTAAAAGGCAAAATAGGGCTGGGGATGTGGCTCAGTGGTCAAGTGCCCCTGAGTTCAATCCCTGGTACCCCCAAAACAAAACAGACATGGGAGACAAAGTTCACTAGCTCTGTCATGATCATTTTTCTGGGATCCATTTTCCTCATCTCTACGACAAGGCCCTGGGCAACGTCCCTGTCTCTGTGAGGACAGCAATACCAGGAAGCATCTCAGGTTCACACATCTATCCCTGCACTACCTCCTCAGAGCCATGAAAACAGAGTTTAAACTTGTGTGTCCAGAATCACTCGCCAGTGTCCCACCACCCCCCAGGCCTCATTATCCGGAGCGATGAAATGAGATGAAATGACAGGATGGATCATCTCTGTGGCTTTTTCCCCAATTTACTCATGAACTTTATCCCTTTTTCATATCAGAGTCAGTGTTCCCATTTCTTAAAAGATAATGTTTTGACACAAATGGAAATTATTTTTGCCTTCTGTGAGAAAGGGGATTCTTTTTCTTCTACTTGCTCGGAGGTTAATTTCCAAATCACAAATGATGGACTCACCAATTATAGTGGTGTCAGTATTTTCTCGACAGGATCTTATTTTTTTTTCCTCTAGGGGACTTCAGAATGAGCAGGGTTTTTTTAATCTAATGTGGAAAAATCAAGGTTATTTTCTTTTTACATAGAACTACCTGTTTTATTAGAAATCATATCAATAGATTATATAAGACTCCTGCTATTTTATAAGAATATTATAAAGTCTAAGAAAAAATTGTAGCATTGCAAAATAGAATTTGGCCAATAAACTGAAACGTATAACATAACTATGATATTTGTATGATATAGTAGCTTTTACTATTTATACTGATAAATCAAGTAATAATGTTAAACCAATTTAGCTTGCTAAACTACATGATGCTTTGAGTACTCTTCAGAGGATAGACAAGGGGTCAATTATGAGTCACCCTTCTAGTGGATCAGGCAAACCCCAGTGAGTAGGACATGCTTTGAGGTTTCTGACTCACACACATCATAGAAACTGTTTTGACTTTTAGTCATTCTTAAAATCAATCTCCCCAGGTCCAATTCATGATTCAAAAGGTAATGAACATCAACGACAGTATGTACTTTTCCATTTACAGGCTACTTAGAATTTCTTGATTTATTTCTTCCTTCTATCTTCAATACTCTTACAATTGTTGAAAATAACCAGTTATGAGCAATTAGGAGAACATAACATACTCTCTGTGTCCTCTCTTGGGCTTTTCAAATATTAATATCACTAGAAAGGGCAATGATTTCAGGGGACTTCTACATACACACCCACACACATATTTTCCAGAGCTTACTATTCTACTCTTAAGAAAAAGTTTTACAAATGTCTTCTCAATCCTTCTGTTTTCTACTGAGTGTGTTTTTTGTATTATTAACTGTTAACCACACATAATTGCAAATCTATTATACTGACCACCTACCAAGTTCTGCTATTTAGACATTATGGGATTTTTTTTTCCACCATGCTACAAGCTGTGATAAAAATGAGAAAAATAGCACTTGATTGATCAATTCCAAAGCCCAACTCAGTATTCTCAAGGTTCCCTTTATATTTGATTCATCAAGAGAAAAACCCTAAGGGTGAATATAAAGTAGGTTACATGCAGAAAAAATATGTCTCAGACATTTCTGTGAAAAAAGTAAGAACATGATTAAAAGTCTTTTGAATTCAGATTTCTGTAGCAACAGTCGTAGCCTGGTCTAATGAGTGAGTGAGCTAGACCATCTAAGAAGCCCTTCTCTCCTGAATTCATAATTGCTGCAGTTACTGAATATTACTGGTTGCTCTCTGAGAGCCCGAGTTTTTCCAGGACATTAGCAGGCTTCTCCTTTCCTGGTCTGGAGGCTGTTTAGGTTTGCTGTGTGCCTGCATGATGGTTGCTAATTCTAGTGCAAATGTAGCAGTCAAGTCGCTCAGGACTCCTGAGAGAGAGCGGGGGAGAAGGGAGCTCCTCAGCGCTTGACATATTGTTTTGATTTCTCATTCGTGTCAATTAAATAGCTTTTTGAAAACAAAATCTCCATGACTGTTCCCTTCCCTTTCTGATTTAGAAAATACCCGTGTAAAGTGACCGTTTTAGGAAACTTTGTAGAAGTTATGGGACCTGGGATCACATGTGTAATAGAAACACATCAACTCCCACTCACCTCCACTTCTTGGGCCTCTCAAACATCTGGCTGGTGCTGCACGCTGCAGTTTGAAAGCTCCAGGAAGCCATGCGGTCTGTGTTTAAAAGGCAAGTGAGACACGATCCACGAAGGCTTCCCTCTGTTAAGCGATTGAGGAAGTTTTATTTATTTATTTGATTTAAAAAGAGTGGGCAGTCAGTGTGACAGAAGTACGTTAGAACTTTTGGTTGGTTGACATTCTGGTAGCCATCATAGACCCAAAGGCATTTTGTTGTGAAAGCGCCAGCTATTGGTGACAGGTCTTGCTTTCTCAGATGTTGAGGTTTGAACATTAGAGAAGCATGCTGAGCAAACACCAGGAAGGAGAAGGGTCTTGGCTGGTGTTCTGGTATCCCAAGAAGTGAGAGCACCCTGCACCTTTGTTTTATTTATTTATTTAGGTGGTGCTGGGAATTGAACCCAGGGCCTCATGCACGCTAGGCAAACACTCTACCAACTGAGCTCTATCTCCAGCCCCAGTCCCACCCCCAACCCCCACATCTTTTATAAAGTTTCCTTGTTCTTCTGCTCTCTGCCCCTTTATCTCTCTCCTTCCTGCCTATTTAACTAGGCCCAGGAGATACTGGTGAGATGGTCAAAAGGTGGGAAGCAGGTGGCAGGCGGAAGGGCCAAATTGGAGAGATCCAGGATGTATTGGCCCAGGGGACATTACTTAGCAATTCCCTGTCTGCAGCCTTTGGGGAGAAGTAGTATAGGCAAGTAATCTTGGTAATCAAAGGGCTCTGGAGACGACATTCCAGACTTTGACTCCCAGGGGCGGTCTCCAATTTCTGGGATTCAAACCTGCCTCCATTTTCTCAATTAGACCCAATTACCTATTCTACACTAACTGCCTGTCTTTAATTGGACAGGCAATTGGAACTGTTGATACTGGATAAAGTGGTTTTGGTTTTATTTGTTTGGCAGGTTTTTTTTTATTTAAAGACAGGTCTCACTGAGTTTCTTAGCACCTCACTTTTGCTGAGGTTGGCTTTGAACCCTCAATCCTCCTGCCTCAGCCTCCTAAGCCATTGGGATTACAGGCATGCACCACTGTGCCTGGCTGGATAATGTGTTTTTAATCAGTAAGAGTTACAAGGTGTGTAGGTATAGAAATATCACACCAAACCCCACTAATATGTACAATTGATATGAGTTAATAAAAAGGGGGAAAGAAGAGTTACGCTGACTTGAGGTCCATGTGATCTAAAAATGCATATCCTAAAAATTCAGTTGACAACGAGAGAAATGGATGCACATAGAGACCAGAAAAGCCATGACTGTAAAGATAGAAATATAGACTATATTTTTTTAATTTTATTTGGGGGAGATGATAGAAATGAAAAGAAAAATGAGTGTGAAAATCTCTTTCTAGGGAAACAGGTCATTCCTGATCTTGCATTTTGAACTTATTTCCTCAAATCTTTGGTGCCACAACAAAGCAGAACATTTTAAACAAAGTTGATGTATATAAATATCCAAGATAGACTTACTATTTCCAGAAGGAAACAGGGTAGAGATGAAATCGGAGGATAACATTATGTTTTACAGCACTGTGGTAGAATGAAGTAACATTAGGCTTCATTACACACAGCTGTAATGAGTTTATATTCAGACTTCCCAGATATGACAGGATTTTTTTTTTCATATTGACCTCCAAAGATCTGTCCTTTAAAAAAAAATAAGGAAGTAATATATGCCAACGAACCTATTAAGCAATATTGTCTCCAATGCAAGAAGTAATGTGCTCTTGGCACAACTGACATTCTAAAATGAAGCCGTGGTTGTGGGTAGTTAATAAAGTAATGTACAATATAAAGTGCAAGTTCAAAAATAGATATTCACAAGCTGAGAAGTGGAGCCATCAGCATGTGGGAAAGATGACCTTGTGCCTGCAAAAGTCAGTAAGAATTGAATCTGGGAGGAAAGGGAAGCTGTGAGCTAGCAGCCAAAGTAATTTAGCAAGTCATTGATATTTTTCTTGGTTCTCGTTTCTCTTTTTCAGAGTCTAACTTTTTCACATAATTTTCTTAACTTTTTCTTATGGTCCCTCAGGACTTTTTTTTAAACATTTAAAACTTTTTAATGAATCCAAAAACATTTGGTACATTAAAAAATGGATTTCCTACTTTACAGGGCAGACAAGAGAGTTAGATGTGAGGGGACAATTTTGTATTCAGGTGCGATGATGACTTTCCTCTTCATTCTCTGAGAACAGACTACAGAGTAATCACACTGAAAGTGGTGTCTTTAAAAACCTATTAATTGTTTTAAGTATTTTCCACCACCTAGTTCTAAATTTCATCATAATTTAAAAAAAAAAAAAAATGTTTCACCTGGAATCCCAGCAACTCAGGAGGCTGAGGCAGGAGGATTGCAAGTTCAAGGTCAGCTGGGCAACTTGGCAAGACCCTGTGTCAAGATAAAAATAAATAAATAAATAAAAAGGACTGGGGATGTAGCTCAATGGTAGAGCACCCCTGGGTTTAATCCCAAGTACCCCCCCACCCCCCCTCAGAAAAAAGGTTTGTCACGGATGCCTCTGTGCGTGGCTGGGCTTCCAGAATTGTGTTTTGTTGTTACTGTCGTTTTGCTTTCCAAGCTGGGCCAGTGGAGGTGGGGGTGACAGCCGTGTTGACCCGCCCAGGGGCTGTCGTCAGAAGATCTCCTCTAACACGGAGCCTGGTGGCAGGAGCAGTTTTAAGCGGGGAGTAGCGGAGATACGTTCCAGCTTCAGCGAGGACCTGGGAGGAGAGTTAGCTTGGGATTGGGAAAGAAAGCGTGAAAGTGGGGAAGCACAGTAGGGGAGCCAGTGGACTTCAGGCCTCTTCCCTCTGCTGCTTCTTGGATTTTCTGTCCTGTACGGACCTTCTCCTTCTCCTTTTTAAGTTGGAACGGCTGCGTGCAGTCCATGAGCCCTCATGGTGGGCAGCGGTGAGGAGGTGGCAGGGACTGTCTGCTTGCGCTGGATACGCACCAGCGTCCAAAACGATATCGCTGAGGGTGTCATCACCCCAGGCAAGAGATGCATGAACGTCATCTCCTCATGTTCAGGAATGAATTTGTGGATTAGAAGGAATTGGATTGACCCTCCATATTATTGCAACCATGAGGCCAATGGGAAGAAGTGATGGTTTTCTTAGGCTTACTCTGGGTGAGATGCATGTTTTAAAACGTTTTTTATTACCTAATATATGAATCGATAGGCAGATATTGATCATGTTAGTGCAATAAAAGAAATGAATTACACAGATGCAAGCTTTGATGAAATGTAATACAGTTAATCTGAAATATAAGCATTCAGGTCAATTTGTTATTTCTCTGGGGACAGCAGGCATGCGTATTTGATAGGATGAGATGGAGACACTGATACGGCTCCCACTCACTAAAAGTCAAATAGCATCTCTTTAAAGGTCAATTAGTAATCTATTAAACCAATAATTAATGTAGTAATTTTTAAAGTTCATCTGCTTTAAAAGTTTCCCATGATCATGCAACTGAGGAAAAACCTGAATAAAGCCTCCTTGCTTTTGACGCTAATTTTAGACACGTAGCTAACTAAGCATTAGCTTTGCTGCAGATAAGGCTCTGACATCTGGGTCGTGATGCTAGCAATTACATTGCTTTTAGGAGCCTGGAATTAGATCAAACTGCTTAACGGCCACCAGCCCTTCATTTGGGCCTATGCAAGTGACGTTTTGACATTCAAGGGCCAAAACCCCACCTCAGCACATGCCAGGGGCCACCATTTTCTCAACATCCATGAAGGGCCATGAAGTCTGGCTATGCACATATAGACCACCAACAACTTCTTTCTTCCTTGTCTCCCTCCAATCACTTTCCTCCACTCCTCGCTTAGATCACCTGCTTCTTTATCCCATAAATATCCCTAAACCCTACCCTGGGGGAGGCAGATCTGAGATTTGACCTTCTGTCTCCATGCAAGACCACCTCATGAACAACTCTCTTTTGCAGAACTTGTGATTTCAATAATTGGCATGTGACACAGTGGGGAAAATGGGGCTGGTTCAGTAATAACTACATAGGCTTAAAAACCAATGCTGTATACCCCATCCTTGTTCAGGAGAGCCCCCACATCAACATTAAGAGTTGAGAAGAGCAAAAGCCTCTTTATGTGCCTAAACCTACATTTTCCAAAGTCATTTGATCACAGAACTATTTAGTGCAATATCACGTTATATGGATCCAATGTTCTGTGAACACCAGCTTTCAGGGTGTGGTCTGCAGAATGTCAGAGATTTTTAAGTGCTACAATTTTCTTTAGAACAGAGCATTGATCTCCTGTGGTTGAAATACTTTGAGGATTTGGAAAATAACCTGTAGACTTTTCAGGTTGGGAAATATATTATTTCTTAACAACACATTTCAATCTTTGGATTAATTTATTTATAAGTATCACTAACTCAAAAAAGTTTTCACCCAGCCTTAATACTCACTAACTAATCTATACATCTCTAAATTCATTGAGTCATACAGTATATTTTTTTAAAAGTTTGAACTTGTTCATTTTATTTTGCTTTGTGAGGTCCATGATGAAATAATTTCTTCATTTAAATGTGTAAGAGATGGTCATCCAAACATGATAATTTTTCAGAAATACACTGCCAATTTTTTTTCATCATACATTTATTTTTTAAAAACTTCAAGGTAAATCTGTGTATGTACATGATTAATTTGGCTATAGAGTATCAGTTATATTTTATATCCTTGGTTAAAAATTTTCTTCTCAAAATACTGTAATGATTAATTAAATGTTGAGTGAAAAATATGTAATCCACTATGTTCCATAATTAATTGGTTTTATTTTCCTATCACAAATTTTGTCAAAATAAAAATGAATACCAAATCTGTTTGCAATTCCGAATTCATTTTCAATAAGCAATGGACAGAAAAAAACATTTCAGATTTCATTTTAGTTGGCTTTTATTAATCACACAGGAAAATATACATAGGGCAGATTTTCTAGGAAATCAGGTGTCCCTTCTGGTGAGAATTGAATTGCTTGAAACACTTCAACATGAAAGGTCATTTAATTGGGTCCTTTAAATTTAGGAAAGGGAATAATTACATTCTTTCTACACTGAGTAAATAGGGCTTAATTCATTGGAAATAATTAGCACTACTCCATACAAAATTTACAAAGATTAGAAATAAATACACTATGCTAAACCTTTGAGCATTAAAATTGACCTACTTATTCATAGACACGCAGTAAGGGATGGGGGTAACTCCAAGAAAACAGGTCATCTAAAACAAAACTCCATGGTGACTCCTTTCTACCTCCCCTTTATCTGTTATGCGCTAATTTTGTGACATTTCTACAGAAATTAGTAACTTCTAAGGAATTTTAGAAGCATTTATTACACCAACAATGATATTTTCTAAGAACAAATCATTGATCAAAGCTAGGAGAGCATGAATTTAGCATTAGTAAGTATAGTATGATACTTTTATTTTATCTTTAAATGTATAAAAGGTGTTTTCAATACTGCAGGGAGTCAAAGTTGATTATTCACATATGAATGGAGAGTACTAAAAAATGAAAGAAAACGGCTTTAACCTTTTACTCAATGTTGTAAATTGTAAATCTAAAATAAAAAATTAGATTTACCTTACTAATTAATAACCTCTAGCCAAGTTGGTAATCATATGATGGTGAATTCTTCCAATTTAATTTTCTCTTGGATTTCCCTTGTTCATTTAGGCATACTGTAATTATGACCATCTAGCTTTTAGCCTTAGATATAATGTTTGTACTGATTAAAATTATTTTTACTAAAATATACATGAGTTTGGCTGTCTGATCAGTTTCTCATAATTATTATACCTGAATCTATGAGAAGTGTCTGATTTAAAATCACATGCATAATTACTGCCAACATGCATTCCTCAGCAGCTGTTAAGGAGGAGATTCAATTATATACACATCACCCCAAAGTGAGCTCATCCTGATGGGAGCAGCATTAGAAATAGAAGGCAAGTGAGAAAGTCAATAAAAGATTGGCTCCGTTCCGTTGCCATCTGTTCATCTATGACCTTGCTTCAGTAGTTCTGTGCTCTTCCATTGATTTAATGGCATTAATATTGTTTGACAACTGCCTAGTGTCTATGATAAACGCTAATTTTTTGCCCAAGAGTTGTTGTTTCAACCATGAAAATGTATTTGCGCATCAATCACTTTTGCTGTACATCTGGTTGGAGAACATTGGATTTATAGAAAGTCATCCAGAGGAGTGTGCACATAACTCTTGGATCTTTAATGAAGATCTTGGATCTTTAATGAAGTCTACCTATGAGGCTACATTGATGACTTATTCCCCATGAAATGGCTGAGAACCCTGCAGGTTCACAGAGGAGAGATGTGCTACCAAAGCACAAATTAGTTAGAATAGCATTCCAGGTTATTGCAAGAACCTGATTCCAATTCAGGATTTCCTATACATTTTCAGCCATCATCACATTGTTCAAAATGATGCACTGAAGAGAGATCATTTCACCTTTTGAAAAAATGTTTCTAATGGGGAGTATCATTAGATATGTAAAGCAATGTGTCACCTTGTACATGTTATTTTATCTACAGATTAGTAGTTTCTATTTGGGCAGTTCCAAAGGCATGTAGATCCATTTGTGGTTATTTAGTCAACAAGCAGGTCAGTAAGGGAGGTGAATTGAGGTCAGGTTCGTCCCTGTGATCCCTGCAGACACATGTTCTGTGTCTAAAATCAAGTATCTTCATGTGAAAAATTATTTGATACTACCAGCAATGTTTTGCCTTATCAATATGACCTATATAAATATTTTACAATCATGGGAAGATTTCTATTTATGCAGCAACTTTATGTAATTAATGACCAATGTGCACCCAAATGAACATTCCCAGTAGGATTCAGCTATTTTTATTATTACCCTTGTTCTTTACAGTCATGTTTTCCCTTTGGTTAGAAACTATACTATTTGAGAGAGCATGTAACATGAAAATGATGGATTATGTAGCAGAGCTAATTCATTTTTTATAGCACAGTAATTAAATTCAGACAAAATATCAGGCTGCCTATAACACAGGAACCATAAGAGATGTGAGCAAACAACAAGGGAATGATGTGATAAGACTAATGTGAGCAGTAGATAATAGCAACAGAATTAGATCTAGCTAATCCTAATAATAGTAGATATGCATTCCATTGAAAATAAATAAGATATTTGGATTCAGTGATTTGGAATAGACAATTGTTTTGTCAGTGAGTTAGGACAATTTAATTTCTTTCTTTCCAATAAGGACACATTTATTTTTCTTGCCTTATTGCACTGGCTGGTAACTTCAGTTTGTTATTAAGTAGAAGTGGTGGGAACAAACTTCCTTGCCCTCTTCCTGATCTTGTGATGCTTCAGCGTAGGTTTTTCATATGTGTTCTATTTAATTCAGCCAATTCCCTCTATTGCCAATTTCCTGAGGAGTTTCTTCTTTTTAAATAAAAAACGGGTGTTGAACTCTTTCAAATGTGTTTCCACATGTGTTAGAATGGCTTTAAGATTTTTATTTTTTAGTTTGGTTAAATTATTTTGATTATATTAATTGATTTTCCAATGTTAAAACAACCCTGTATTCCCACTTGGTCATAACATATAATCTTTTTTATGTATTTTGGATTATATTCAATAAATTATGCTAAAAATTTCAGTATCTGTATTTACGAGGGATGTTGGTACAATAATTTTCTTGTAATATAGTTTGCATATTTTGGTATTGAAAAATTCTGGTATTATACAATGACTTTCAATGAAGGATTCCCTCCTCTTCAACTTTCTGAAAGAATCTGATTGGCATTATTTCTTCATTAAATGATTCATAGAATTCATTAATGAAGTAACCTGGATTTAGAGCTTAATTTAAGGGGAAAGTTTTTAAATGTAAATATAATTTCTATATTAGATATAGGGCTATATAGGTTTTCCATTTCTTCATTATGGAGATTTGAAAGTCTTTGATCTGAGTTACTGAGTTCTTGACATAGACTTGTTTATAACATTTCCTTATTACTTTTTAATAGCTCTATACAGCCTAGTGATGCCCCTTCTTATTTGATATTGGCAATTTGCTTCTCTTTTTCCCCTTAGTCAACCTAGCTAAAAATTTATCATTTTTGTGGATCTCAATGAATCAGCTTTTGGTTTCTTAATTTTTTTTCTTATGTCTTGCTATTTATAATTCATTTTTTAAGAGATGGAGTTGATTCTTGCTTTTTCATGCAACATAACACTCTGTGTCTTTTGATTGGAGTGCTTAGAAAATTTATAGCTAATATGATTATTGGTATGGTTAGCTTTACTACAAAATTTGTTTGGTTGTTGTATTGCTTTGTGATTTTTTTTTTTTTTTTTCTATTTGTCCTATCCATTCTTTATGTATTTCTTAAGGACAAATCTATTCTTATATCTACTCCTCTGGACGTAATGTGGGCTTTCCCTTGCTCTGTATACTCTTACTATTTCCTCAGAGTTTCAGATTTTCTGCCTGAATAATGGCCTAGGAACTCTCTCCATGCTGCATATGGGGTAACTGCGGGGCCCATCTCATTCGTCTTCCAACTCTCAGGAGTGACTATCCTGTTTAGCCTGTAGTTCTGTGTTTGAAGCTGCCATTTCCTTTATATTGTCTGTTTTTATTTTTTGATGGTTTGTTTTGCCGTCGTGGTTGCAGGTAAACCTTGTTCCTATTACTCTGTCTTGTCTACAAGCAGAATTATGCTTAGAGTATTAATCACTTAGTTACTTGTCAATATGTAAAATCACACGACCTATAAAATAATACATCAGATTTTTAGGTATATTTCTGTACCCTAACTTTGTGAAGATATTTTATTCACTCCTTATGTACATAAGATCTTCCTCCTTACTGGAGCCACATTCCAAGTCACTGGCCACCGTTTTTCAAAACACAGCATCTTACAGCTGCTGATTGTTGCATGTATGCTGAACTTGCAAAAGAAGCTTATGATGGTGTTACCAGGGCTTCCACCTTGAATCACTAATTTTTATTTGAAATTTGTGGTTTTGCCTTCATAATTACCCTTAGCCTTTTAAATGATCTCTAGCATTCTTTGCCAAAAGATATGATTTTGTAATTTTAAGTTCCTCCCTTCAGGAATGATTCTAAAATCTGACATCAATTAATTTGTAGACCATTCTACAAGCATCCAATATTGCCATTGATTAGATTTGCATCGGGTTAATGTGTGTTTTCTAGATAGTAACTTCGTTATGCAAAATTAAACAAGAACTCCCATTCCCATATGTTCCTCAGATAATTCTCTGTGAGTGACTCTTATTTCTGCAAGCCCAGGTCCTCAGGGCAAAGGCATTTGCAAACACTTTGAGAAGATTTGTACAAGGAGGCGCTGCAAGAGAATGCACTTAGAGATGTGACCATCCCTGGAGTGATGATAAAGACCTCTCCTTCATGCCCCAGGAAGACTTCTTCATGTCCCAGAGTAAATCCCACGCCTCGGGCAGGTCCTCTGAGTTCCCCAACGAGGGGCCCTGCAGGGGTTGAAAACCCAATGCATGAAGTTGCTTTAAATGAGGTTTTTCACTGTGAAAGTAAACTTTTGTTTTGAACTCAAAGGCTGTACATATGAATTTGTGGGGGTGAGCCTGGCACTGGGGTGGCCTGGAGTCTGGGGTTACAGGGATCAGCCAGGAGCCTTAGCCTGCAGGAGGCAGGCTGGAGCTGAGGTGGTGCTGGAGCTTGGGTCCATGGGGGCTGACCTGAGCCAGTGTCTACAGAGTGGCCAAACTCTTGGGAGGGGCAAGGAGAGGATTGGAAAATAAAGATTCACAGACGCAGATCTTGAAGATTAAGCTGGGATCAGGAGGCACTCTGCTCTCTGATAGAGATGCAGATCTAAAGAGTTATGCCAGCAATCTTTATTTATATATATCTTATTATCAGTTTAAAGACTCTGCAACCATTAGCCTTTGTATTCAGGAAAGTTACAGAAAACAGGACATCCTGTGTAGCTTTCCTGCTGTTGCAATCCACAGTTGCAAATGCCAGGTTAGGAGGTTTGTGTCACTCTCAAAAAAGTTTATGTTAACAGTTACTGTAAAGTTACTCTTGCAGGAACAAGAGGAACGGAGCTGGTAAAACACTGTAATTGTCTAGGACAAGAATTCCTCTGGAGGGGGCAGGAAAGAAAGAAGGATGGATGAATTGTTTAGAGGAAAATGAGGGGTGGGGAGGGGGTAGGGGGAAGGAAAGATAATAGAATGAGACAATCATTACCCTGTGTACATGTATGATTACACAAATGGTGTGTAGGTAACACCATGTGGTAATGAAGTTGACGGCAGGTAATGGGGCAGTGACCATTGTTCACTAGTGTATCCCCAGTGACTGGTACGGTGCCTGCTACACAGTAATTGCTAAATAAACATTGACTGCATGGATGATGGGAGAGGAAACTCAACCTTACAGTATACATACCACAGATCAAATATTCTATGTATATCATCCTCCCCACACTCCTTCAAGATTTATGTTGTTAAATATTTTTCAGATGAAGAAATGAGATTCAAAGTTATTTATGTAATTTTCGAGGATATAGCTGGTAGGTGGAGGAGTACAGCCATACCTGTCCACCACGCCCAGATCCTTGTGGGTGAACCTATCCAAGTTCTTTTGGATTATAACCCACCCCGTCACCGTGTAGAATTCACTTCCTATTAGAAACACTCATGAAAGAATCACATTATCTTTCTCTTACAGCTTTCTTACAAAAGAAAGAGGAAGGAAACAAGAAATCATTTCAAAAGGAATGCTAAAATTTTAGTAATCATTCAAATCAACACTTAAACAGTCTTCCTAAAAACTTTAAAAGAGTATCTTGGGAGGCTGAGGCAGGAGGATCACTAGTTCAAAGCCAGCCTCAGCAATTTAGGAGACTCTAAGCAATTTAGTAAGACCCTGATTCTAAATAAAATATTTTAAAAGGCTGGGGATGTGGCTCAGTGGTTAAGTGCCTCTGAATTCAATCCCCAGTACAAAAAAAGAAAGAAAGAAAGAAAGAAAGAAAGAAAGAAAGAAAGAGAAAGAAAAACAAATTAAAATACTGAGAGAACTAAAAATAGATGTCAGAATTCTAAAACATTTCTACATTGATTCCCTACATTCTAACACTAGAAAGACTGGAGATGGTATTCATTTATTATTAATTATTTCATTATTATTTGTGTTAAACATTAAAGGGAAAAATACTATGTGATTATCCCAAAAGATTACATTAAAGCATTTCTGTAATTAGACATTTCAAATTTTAAAGTTAATTTTAGAAAACTTTCAATTTAAGTCTGCTCGTTACAAAACTAAAATTCCACATACAGTCTGGCCCAGTTAGTCTAATCCCCAGAGCATTAAAAACACATGTTAATATGAAAATGTATGATATGTTACAGTAAATAAAGTGTGATTCCATCTCATGGCATTCCGAGACAGGCAGAGCTAATTTATGGCAGGAAAACATGCAAAATGCCAGGGATGGTCTGAGAAGGGGCACAAGGGAACTTTCTGGGTGCCATTTATGTCCTCTACCTTGACAGATGATTTTTGTTCTATAGTATAAACATTTGTCACACTCAGTGACCATGCACTTCATATTGGTGTATATCATTTGTATGTAAATTTTACATCAAAATGAAAACCTATAAACAGAGATTGAACTTCAGTTAATGTTAGTGTCACGTGTTGAAGAGGAAGTGTACGGATGTCTGCAGATTACTTTGAAATGCATCAAAAACAAGATAGATGAAGAGTTTCACAGAGAAATAGCCAGATAGACAGATGTGTGATAAGCAAGGATATAAAAATATCCATGCTGGAATTCACATGGTACACATTAGGACACTGGATGACATAAAGGAGAAAAATGGATTGTGCCTTAGATCTTACTTTTTAAAAAACATTTAATACTGAGTGGTCAAAACCAATCTCTGTGATTTTTTAAAGGTATAAACCACTTGGCTTACTTGTGCAGCTGTTGGATTTAATTTTGTGGAAGCTCTGTCTGGGGTCCTCTGATGACCAGGTGATGGACAGGATGAAGGATGCCATGACAGGTTCCTGGGAGGGATTGTGCCACTTCTTTGTGAGTAACTTTCCTCAGGTTTTCTTTGCAACCATCAAAAAGTTCAGGCCAGCAAATGCTACACACAAACGTCCATTTATTGCTGCTGTTTGATTATGCATTTATAAAATTGTATTTCTTTTTCTCTCCTTATTCAAACTGTCTCCCCCATCTCTAGGTCACTCTGGTTTTCTTTCTCCAAGGTTGCTCTTTCCCGAGTCGAAGACTTGGAGCCATCTCACCTGCACCTTTTGCCCAACTCTCTCTAGAGTGGATTCCAAACCTCGGGCCACAGAGCAACGAGTTCCTGCACCCTTGGCATAAAGTTTATAAAAGAAGGTGGGTATGAGAATGGGACTCCAGGCTGAGGGCCCCAGGGTCCTTTACTGGCCTTCCTCTCCTCCTCACCATGGGTGTGGACTTGGGGATAGATCTTCAGCTCTCTGAAATTCCTTTTCTTCACCTCTAAAACAGTAGCGATGTTTCTGGCTCCTCTCCTGCTGAGGTGGAAGTGAGGGAATGGGCACATGGAACACCCTCTGTGACTATGTGGCCCCCAAATATCACATAGGCCAGGGATCACGTTTCCCCCACATACCCAGTACCGGCAGGACTGACTAAAGGAATAAAATATAAGGAGACAGTCCTGTAGGTTCACAAGATACACCAGACTCAAAAAAGGCATTTTGTTCTTTTTCCATTCTTATTGGTACACCATAGTTGTACATAATGGTGGGATTTGCTGTTACCTATTTATACGTGCACACAACATAACGATACTATTCAGCCAATATCACTCCCCAGAACTTCCCCCCTCCCGCCCTCCATCCCCTTCTTCCATTCTACTGATCTGCCTTGGATTCTCATGAGACTACCGCGCGCGCGCACACACACACACACGCACACACACACACACACACACACACACACACACACCCTAACTTTCTCTTTTTCCTCTGCAGTTTCCACATATGGGAGAAAACATATGACCCTTGTCCTTCTGAGTTTGGCTTATTTTGCTTAACGTGAAGATTTCCAGTTCCATCCATTTTCCTGTGAATGACATAATTTCCTTTTTCTTGATGGCTGAATAAAATCCCATTGTGTCTATATACACCACATCTTCTTTCTCCATTCATCTATTGACAGACATCTGGACTGGTTCCATAGTTTGGCTATTGTAAATTGTGCTTCTATAGCTATGCATGCATCACTATAGTATGATGAATTTAATACAAAAAGCATTTAAAATGTACCTGGCCATAACTATGAAATAAATGCCCATTAGGCCCTTATAGAAATATTCCCTCCATACACATGTGGAAAAATTGAAGTATTTTTGAGGAAGCTAAATTTCCAAATGGTCATATTAATACATGGCTAATGATATGCTTGATTTGGGGGTCACTGGTCCTATTAAATGTTTTAATTTCATAATATTTAAACAAAGTAAAATTAAAACTGAATTTATTCTTTATGTTTTCTCTAATCTATGATAGAAACCATAATGCTATGCAGTTTATTATTTAAAGGTATTTAAACCAAATTCTACAATGCAAAAAAATAAATGAGCAAATTTTACAGAAAAAAGCAAAACTCATTGACATATTGGCTCATATCCAGGGATCAGACAGAAGAACTTACTCCTTTTATGGACAAATACACTAAGAAAAAGCAAACACACAACTTGTTTATAGTGCTATAACAAGGAATGGAAAACCTAAGTAAATAAAAGTCTCTGTTTTTCTGGTCTCCATTCCTTCCTACCTTCTTTCTTTCAATTCTTTGCTTCTTTTGTATGCTTCTAATCTGGCTTAATTTTTGGCTTAATTATTTTAAGCAGTGTCTGTTGGGTTACAAATCTGCAAATAAGCTTTTAAAATCAGTTAGTCCCAAAATCTTAGCATATATGTAGAGACAAAAGGGTGGAACACAGGGATGGAAATAATTCCAGTGGTTTCTCAACCACAGAGCCATGGCAATGGTGGTACTTCTTACTCCCCTATTCACTGTTGGGAAGGAAAATTCAGAGCAGCAGTGTGATCGAACTAAAAAGAATCACTGGAAAAGATAATGTAGTTGATTTATTCATGTTGGTCTCACCTATGAAAAAATAACTAGGTTCTATTTGCTCACATAAACACAAAACACTTCATTTTTTTTATTAGATTAATAATTTGTTGCATCAGAGTTCAGTGGAAAGAACCTTTTATCAAATGTATTTTTTAAAATGAAAGATTTTTTTTTTTAATCTTTTCTGTTGTCAGCTGAAATCATGACTTCAAATAAGGACTGTATGTATTTCAATTGTTCCTCCTGTCAAAAGCAGCCTGACTCAAGTCCTATCTGCACATTGATGTGGACAAAGATGAATTATATACATTTTGGAATATAGTATGCAAAGTTCAAATTCAAGTATTACTAGGGATTTGAACAGAAGTTCTTTTTAACAAACACTCTACCCGGCAAACCTGTTAAGTAGCAACGTGAAGTAGAATTCATTTCTCCCACATTACAGGAAGCCTATAGACTGAGGACGATCTGCTGCAAGCAGTGACCCACCCAGAGCTGCTGACACATAATGAACAAAGCACTCAAAGCCAGTGCCCTCTGAGCACATCTTCTGACCTGTCCAGAGCGGGACACTTTTTAAGGGAAGAGCACTAGCTGGACAATTAAGAAGAAGGACTTTTCCCCCACTGTGAGCGGGTGTGACCACTTTGCTTCTGCTTGCTCCTACTGTGGCTAGCCACTGAGGGTGTGTGGGGAGCCCTGGAGGCACCCTGTCCCAGCATGCTCCCAGAGTGCACTGTCCCTCGGTGTTTTTGCAGCTTCCAGGGGGACAGTGACCACCTCACCACCACTGGCCCTGTTTTGCACTCCAAACCTCATGCTGCCTTTTCCCGAGTAGAGATTCATAGCTGCTTGGTATTTAGAAACATATTCTATAGCAATATTTCACCAGGGGAGGGTGCAGGGGGTGACATCAGGATAACATGAAGAGCTTTAGAAAGTACTTTCTTTTCATGTTTTCTAGGATTGGTGTTCAAATCTGAACACCACTGATTAGATTAACTGCTATGGATCCTCAACATCTGTGAAGAGCCAGATCTTCTGCCCTAACTGTTGACCTTGGAATGGGGGGACTTCTGCATTCTTCAGTACCATATTCTTCTTTATACATCGGTGGATTTTACCACTGGGGTTCACCCAGCATCTCCAGGTCTGCGGACTTTGCTTTTCTTCTTCTACAGAGGCTTTTCATTTGCTTTTCTTCTTCTACAGAGGATTTTCATTTGCTTTTCAGTCCACGTCTGCTGCCCTCTCTGTGCTCAGAGTCTTGTTACCTTTAGTTACCTGTTCCCTCTATTCTCACATCCTGTAGTTTTAGAGACGCTCTTTCCACTCCTAATAAGTAAACAGAGGCTGCGGTACACATCTCATCAGAGTCTCCGTCTCCCCAGGCTAAACCTTCAGCTCAGAGATGAACACTGGGCCCGCTGGAGCTCAGTTCATGTGATATAAAGAGAAGGAGCTGGCCAACTGGCTAAGTTTCCTAGTTGAGATGTTCCATAATCCCATGATTCTGCTTGGGGACAAGGAGGTAATACCTTGCATTCTCTCCTTTGCTTTCTGCCTGCTTTTCTTGGTTTGATCACATTTTCTTCTACTAGGGTGTAATGGGTAATTTGGATTGTCAACTTGATTGGATTAAGAGGCCTCTGGGGGTGTCGGTGAGGGCGTGTCTAGGTATGACTGGTAGGTGAGATAGTGAACTGAAGTGGAGCCCCTCCCTAAGGGCGGCACTGCCCAAAGGATGGTGGTTTGGATGGAGTAAAAGCTGAAAGAACAAGGAAGCAGATGCAGAGGCAAGCTCGACTCTTCTTAAACGGGTTCTTGATCGCTGCTTCAATTGTCTCAGGATATCAGACTCTCATTTCTTTACTCTTCCAAAGTGAACTCTGCCAGTGATTCTCCAGGTAGTTTCCAGAAGCCTTGGTCTTGGACTAGGGTAGCCCTGTTGATCCCTCTTGTTCTGGGGCTTCAACCTCTTGGACTGCACAGCTGCTGGTTCTTCCAGCTCTCCAGCTGCAGACGGCCATATTGGACTATCCACCTTCTGGTTGTGTAAATCAATCCAATAAATCCCTTTTTATAATCATAATTCCTGTTGATTCTCTTCCTCTAGAGAACCCTAATACATATGGTGATATAATAATCAAAGGACTGGCAATCTAAAATGACAGGGGAATATCTAAGGGAAGGATTGACAGGGGAAAGCTTCACAAAGGTAACTCCTAAGAAGAGCCACCTCAGCGATTTTAGGCTGCCCAGGAATTTAGGTGTATCTTTTTATTTTTATTTATTTATTTGTTTGTATATCATACCAGGAATTGAACCCAGGGGTGCTCAACCACTGAGCCACATTCCCAGCATGCCCCCTCCCCTTTTTTTTAAACAGGGTCTCGCCAAGTTGCTTAGCGCCTTGCTAAGTTGCTGAGTCTGACTTTGAACTTGTGATCCTCCTGCCTCAGCCTCTCTAGCAGCTGGGATTACAAGCATGCACCAAAACACCTGCAAGACATTTAAGTTTTAAAGAGAAAAAGGCAGAGCAAGAAAGTTGATTATGAAAAGTTCTGCACACCAAGTTCAAGAGGTGGGGTTTTTATCTTGTGAACCAGAGGGATGGAGTGAGGATTTAAGCGCTGTGTGCCTGTTGGTGTGTGTCTGTCCTATCATGACTGCCTCAAGGCCTGGCACATATTACAAGACAACTTCCTTGGTTACTCCCTATTCATGGTCTCCTGATACTGTGATAGGGTCAGATTTTCATTTTAGAAAAATAATCCAGTCTTTAAATTGAAGGAAAGTAGCATAAAGTGAAGGAAGATAAGTTGGGAGCTGTTTGCATCGTCCCTGAAGAGAGATGATGATATTGTCTTTTTTATTTTCTGGCTATGGTGAGGGTGGGGGAGAGGTGAGGGACAGAAGACCAGGATCATTCTAACCTCTGGCTTGAGTGACTAATGCATTAACACCAGGAGGCCCGTGGGCAGGGGAACAGTCAATGTGTTTTTTTATTTGTTTTGGTTTTTTTCATTTGACTTACAGATATTTATCTGGGAGACGATTATTATTTCAGGGTATTCAGAAAATGAAGCTGGCCAGGGATCAGATGTCATGAAGAAGCAGGTGGCCACCTGGACTCTCCTGCAGTGTGGTTTAGATGTTCAGAACTCAAAAGCGTGAAAACTCATTCAGAATACAGAACTCAGCTAGCCCATTGAATCAGAATCAGCTCAGAACCATTGAAATAAGAGATCTCTGGGTGATTCACATGCTTATTAAAGTCTGAAAAACCGTGGCTTAGGTTCCCCAGGGAACAGGTCATAAACAGCACCCTAAGGAGAGCAGCATTTCAGGAATAGGCAGAGGGAGAGGTGCTAAGAGATGAGACTGGGAGGCATCAGAAGAGAATAAGGAGAGGAGGAGAGGCTGGAGAAAGGGGGATGGTAACAGTTTCAAATGACAGACACAGGTGCAGTCATGAACTGGCCACCAAGGGCTCCAGTAACCACTAGAGGTGGTGGGGCCAAAACCCTAACTGGAGTAGCTGAAAGCTGAACTTGAAGATGGAGACAGGATTCTCTTAGACAGAGCTTGGCCATGAAAAAGTAACAAAGACCAGGAAAAGAAGAAAATATTCCCATGGGCCGGAGAATATGCCCATCATTGAGAAGAGAACATTGGAGCAGGTTTACCAACCATGGGGACAAGTCTAATCATTTGGGGGAAAAAAAAAAAGTAATAAATATAACCAATTTAATAGCATCTGGGATGGAAGGGGAACTTTTTAAGCAACATGGAGAAGGACTGGCCTTGAACGGAAGAGTCCCTTCACCCACAGGGCTGAGATCAGAGGGTAAGATTGTACACATGGTTGCATTAAAATAGTGTGGGTATTTACATAATTTCCATGGGTTTTGTTTCTTTGCATTTGTTTTGGTTCAAGCACAGTAATGACAAGTTAAAGGGATCCATAAGGAGTAACTACAATTGTCTCTGAAGTGAGAGGAAGGATGTCTTCTGAGACACTGGGGAGGAAGTGGTAAGCAAGTTTGCAGAAGCATATGGCGTCCATTCATTGCCATAACTTCTGTGGCTGCTTTCATGAGACAAAGGGCACAGACAGCACTTGACACAGAACCTTGCAGACCTCAAAGCTGAACAGCTGAATATGCCGTC
Source organism: Sciurus vulgaris (assembly GCF_902686455.1). Taxonomy (NCBI): domain Eukaryota; kingdom Metazoa; phylum Chordata; class Mammalia; order Rodentia; family Sciuridae; genus Sciurus; species Sciurus vulgaris. The sequence continues at coordinate 24,759,708 of NC_136474.1, forward strand.
TGTCCCTCTTCCTTACAGTGAAGATGAGGAGTTATAGCAGGATACCAAAGAAGGTGCTAGAAATGGAAAACCTGTACCTAGCACCTGCCTTAAAGTAACTGAGCATCAGTCCTGAGAAGCGTGGGAATTTCTCAGGTAGCACCTCATAGCTAAGGGTAGGAATGGAAAAATGAATGGTTTGCTCCATGTTGAAGGCGTACAGAGCAGATAAGAGAAGAAAAAGGCCGAGGGCCACTGGGGTAGTTCAGTGGTAAGCACTTGCCCAGCTTGTGTGCGGCCCTGGGTTCAATCCCCAGCACCGCCAAAAAATTTAAAAAGGGTTGAACCAGAAAAAAGGGAAAAATAGAAGCCAAAGACATATTGCAAAAACATATCTATGGAATGAATCAAAGCTTTGGCTGGGGGACTGACTGAGAGCAAGGAGGGGTGGATGCCTCAGGAGAGGGCACTGAGATGTGGGCATCAATGTCTAGGAATGCACAGGAACATGGGGAAATGCCGAATCTCCAGAGGTGGACCAGTTTTCCATGACAGGAGGGCCTGGGAGGGGCAGTCAAGGAATCAGGGGACATGGACCAGTTCTCCATGACAGGAGGGCCTGGGAGGGACATTCAAGGAACCAGGGGACATGGACCAGTTCTGCATGACAGCAGGGCCTGGGTGGGTTAGTCAGGGAACCATTGACATTCACTTGACCAGAAAAGCACAAACAGTGTGGGATGGATTTATAATTCTGTCACTGTGAGAATAAGGAGTTTGGAAATGATCCTGTGGACTACGGTCCACAAAACTGTGACATTTTGGACCTTGATGTTTCTGTTCGTTTACATAACTCCCGAGGCCATTTTCACAAGACAAAGGCAGGACAGAGCAATTGTGACAAAGAACCACACGAAATCACAGTTGAACATATTTACCTTCTGTCCCTCTGCAGAAAATGTTCAGCCATCCCTTTTATTTATTTCAGTATATGAAATACAAAAAATTTTTTTCTTCTATTTCTGAAACCCAGGGACACGCGGAGGCCAAGGTATGAGTGCTAGTTTCCCTCTTCAACTGGCCACTTGACACTGGGTCAGCTGTCCCCAGTCACTGAGCTTCAGACTAACAACCCCACCTCATCTCAGTCTGTCAAGTGTTCAGGGAACACCTAAGGTCAGCAAGAATGTATTTTGACAGTCATGACAGTCATGAGACAGCGTGGCCTTCACAATCAAGCAGAGACGACATGGCTAACATATTCAAAACCTGGAAGTCACACACAAGAAAGAACATAAGTACGTGTAATTATAAATCACTATCTGAATTATGGTATATCCATAGAGTAGGATATTTTAAGGCATAAAAATCTTTTTTTTTCCTCCCAAAGGAATAAGTTTGTGACCGTTTGATTGTAAGATATTTAAATCCTGCTTCAATTTCTGTAATGGCTATGAAATATTCCTATTTTCCTTCTTGGTACTGATAAGCAGTAATTTTTTTTAATTTACCTATTTCATGTAGTTTTTGAATTTACTGTTACAAATTTTAAGTTTACTTTTAAATTTACTGTACAAAGTATTTTTAAAGTTATATTTCCTTTTTATCTATGTAGTTATACACGCTCATTAAACTCCCTAGAATCTTATTTTCAATATTTCCAAAGAACCAGTGCTTCATTTTGATAATGCTTTGTAGAGTAATTTTGTTTCTATTCCATTTTTTGTTTCTTTATTATCTGCTTAATTTTGCTTCTCTACATTAATTCTTTTGTTCTCTCTCTAGCTTTTTAAATTGGACATTTAGTCTATTAATTTTCAGTTATTCATCTTTTCTAATAATAGGCTTTGAAGCAATCATTTTCCTTCTAAATATTGCTACAGTTGCATCCTAAAAGTTTTAATATGCACTGCATTTCCATGCAATTCAAAAAATTTCATTTTCTATTGTACAAAGTTTACACACAGTATATAAGACTAATTGAAGTGGGTTAACAAAATAGCACTTTATTTAGTGTTTTAGGGATGCCCCTCCTCCAGGCCAAGAAAAAGTAGCTGAGGTAGGAAAGAATATGAGGTGTCAATTAAGTGAATCTTTTTGGTTAGCTTATGGGAGGCTTATATATGAGAATCGTAGGACCTGATGTAGAATTTTGATCTGATGTCAATGACGTGAGTAAGCATGGCCATCGGTGTACTGCTTTGAGATAAATAAAAAATAAAAGTAAAGAAAAAATGCTCCTAGATAAGAAAAAACAATGGACTGCTCTCAAGATGAGTGCGTTAATCATTTCTGAGATAATTAATAGGACATTCAAGGCCAAAGTGCAGTGGAAAGGCCAGAAGAGGCAAATCAATAGAAGTCTTCACTGACATCAGAAGAAAGGTCACGTGCTTGACTGACAGGTGATGCCGGAATTTCCTGAGCCATGAGGATGGCTTCAGAGAGGAGTGGTCAAGGAAAGTCATGGACAAAGCAAAGGGGAGGGTCAGTGAGAAGATCGAGAATGGAAGGAAACAGCTGCCACATTCATCGTTCTTAATGTCGTGGTTTGTGTTAGAAGAGCAGAGCTGGCTTTTTTTTTTATCCTCGTAAAATGTAGGAACCACTAAATGAAGCTCTCGCCTGGAGAACTGAAGTGAAAAGCCTGGCCATTTGTATGCTTCCTAGTAATAAGAGACCGAATATTAAAACAGACTGTATGTCACCACAGAACTCTGGCCCAAATCACTGCAGCCACTGACCCAGGAACCCAAACCTCAGTCACTGCAGGAAACAGTTCAGGAAGGAAAACAGCAACTCCTGCAGTCATTTGACCGATGGCAATGTTCAATGGCTACCAACTTCCCAAATTTAGCCCCTGCTTCTGACTGAGGGCCGACCACAGGAAACCACATGCCTCTCCATTAGCCTGCTTCCCCCTTCTCGGGGTCCACAACCTCTTGCTAAAGTCTTACTGCTCTTTCACCACATGCTGTTCCTTTCTTCTATCTACCTTAGAGTCTCTGCCAATCATAAGTGATGGGGATGGACTAGCAAGTAACAAATAAATAGCCTCTGATTTAATTTGGGTTGTTACATATTTCTGTATTTTCCTGGAGCCTCATTAAGACAATTCCAAACTGCTCATCACCATGGATCAAATGCGACACCTATCCAGACTTCCTATGCCTTGCTTCTCGTGGTTTGTTGAGTCTGTGTGGATACAGTAAGTCAGCCCTGGGTCTCAAATCTGTTCTCCTCGTACTGAGGTTCTTGGTTATTCACTTTCACCTTGGTACCCAGGTTTTGCTACCGATTCCCATTTGTTTAGCATCCTTGGTGGAAGAAGACCATTCCATTATCCCTTTTTGCTCTATTTTGTGTTTCTGTTTCATGATACATTGCCTAGAGTGTTCCTCTTCATCGACAGAACACAAGCATTGATCCTACCCAGCAAGCTTGGCATTGGAGCCAACCTCACAGACTGGTGAGTGGACAATTCTTACCAAACCAGCATCCGTTCAGACAAGCTTTGCCATCTCACCAATAAAACTGAATGCAGTGTTAGGGTTAGGGTTAGGTTTAGGGTTAGGGATAAGGAGGGTGGTAAGAATGGAGGAAGAAGGGAATGTATGGAGGGAAAAGAGGGGTGGGAGGGGAGGGGGGAAGGGAAAAAATAACAGAATGAATCAAACAACATTGCCCTATGTAAATTTATGATTTTTAATTAAAATTTAAAAAAAAAAAAAACTGAATGCAGTTCCTTCTCCAGCTCAATGTTTTACCCTGAGAGCTTGGATTTGATTCTGGTTTTCTACCTGCTGATGGGCATAAGTGGTGACCTGATATTTGGAGCCACTACCTAGATGGTTGGAAACCTGAGACAGGAAGTCTACAAACATCACTTCACTGCCTGGTGCCTCTCCTGGGATTATCTAAATCTAAATCCTCTCCTCCCCAGGGAAACCTTTTCTTGCTTTTTATCCTAGTACTCACCCCTACCAAGGATGATTTGGGTCTTCACTATCCACTCTGGAGAACATTTGATCTGAACAAAATCATTCATTTGAAAGATGCCTGAGGAAAGCAATGGCATAAGATTTCTCTGGGCCCACACGCAGCAGTTTTTGATTGGCACATGAAGGTTTCCAAATGAAATTCTGATTCAAATACAGCTTCCATATAAGATTCTTTGGTCAATAAACAAAACAACAATCAGTAGCAAGTTAGACTCATTTGCCAAGTAAATCATTTCCCAGCTTATCCTCCAGTTGGTGTCAGGTCTCCGTAGTTGATGACAACCTTTTTCCTGCATCTTAACTTGGTGGAAGGTATGTGAGGATACAGGAGACAGAGGAAAACTGACCAGAATCATCTTACTCCACCATAACTAACCCACTCCCTCAATAATGGCCTTAATCCATCCCCGAGGCAGACTCTCATGACCTAATTACCTCTTTAAGGTCCCATCTCTGGAAGTGTTATAATGGCAATTAAATTTTATTTGTTTATCGTTTTTTAATTGGTACCTTATAGATATACATAAAGGTGGAATTCACTGTGGAATATTCACATATGTACATAATTTGGTCAATTTCATTCCCTGGTTCCTCCTTTTCCTGTCCCTCCTTCCTTCCCCTCAAGCCCCTACTTCCACTCTACCAATCTCCCTTCTATTTTTCATGGGGCACCCCACTCCCTGTTTTTTCCCTTATTTTGTTCTAGCTTCTGCTTATGTGAGAAAATGTTTGACCCTTGACTTTCTAAGTCTGGCTTATTTCACTTAGTATGATGCAAGCAAATCTCATAATTTCATTCTTCTTTATGACTAAAACTCCTTGGTGTCTAGATACCATATTTCCTTTTATCCATTCATCTGTTGATAGGCACCTGGGTTGGCTCTATGACTTGGTGACTGTGAATTACACTGGTAAACACCCTGAGCTACAAAGAGTCACTTTGTCTCTTTGCACAAAGTGATATGAACAACTTCTTTTTCTTTCAACTCAATTTCATAGGAAACATAAAAAAAATCACTTACTATATAGAGCCTTACCTTTGGCCCAGTTGCTAAGATATTTAATCCTTAGCACAATAGTTTTCAATGCAAACTTTATTGAGGTTTCTTTTGAACGACTTCCAGGCCCCCCTCTTGACCTCATGGCTCCTCAGGCAGCGTGGACACTGCTATTGACAGCGCACACACAACACTTGTCTGCCAGCTGATTGACAAGATTCTGTTGCTCCTGCCCTCTCACCTCACTATTCACTGATAGAATAGCTTGAATCCTGCCATTTTTCCAACCCTACCAGAACCTCATGGTTATCATCCTCAGTTAAGGGACTTTCTATATCTCACTCAGGCTTATCAGAGACTCTCATTGTGAACCCTGGCCCAATACTATTTATGGATGGATTGGGTCATAGCTCAAAACTGATATTCCAGATTATCTAGTAGGATAGACTCTTGCTAGTTTAAGCTCTCCTGTAGAACATAATCCTCTACATAAACTCAGTCAGAGGGAAGAAGTTACTGCATTCACTAGAGCTTGCCAACTAGCCAAAGACCACTTCATCAGCAGACATAAATACAACAGGTCTGCTTTTGCAGTACTATGTGACTTTGTGTGCTTTGGAAACAAAAGAGATTTGTCATTTCTGCAGGAAACCCCATGAAAATGGACATCAAATTAAGAAACTTTTAGATGCACTCGTACTTTCTAGAGAATGACCATACTGAGAAAGAGAAAGGGAAAGGAAACTAATGGAAATATTCTAACAGAACATTATTCCAAACAAATAGCCTTAACCAAGGTTATTATTTTATATAAATATTCAAAGGAGAAGTCTTAGGAGAGACTCAAAGAGGCTATTTTAAAATATTAATATGTCAACCCTGAAAAGGAAAAATGGAAAAAACCTGGTCACACCCTTCACTTGCATAATTTCTGGTTCTCATAAGGTGGTGATTTGTTGGCAACAGATGATGTCAAAAGGATATTTGCTAAATTTCTCCAAGAAACCAGTCACTGAGGTTGTTACTGGTTGTAGTATCTATCCCTCCCTCACTGAAAAAGATATGTTGAAGTACTAATCCCCAAAACCCAGAATGTGACCTTCCAAAAAAGGGTCATTGTAGATTTAATTAGTTAGGATAATGTCATTCTGGAGTAGGGTGATTAGGATGGGCCCCTAACCCAATATGATTGGTATCCCCAAAGAAAATGGCCACGAGAAGTCAGGGACACAAGGGGATGCCATATGGAGAGGGTTGGAGAGCTCATCCAGAAGCCAGGGAACACCAAAGACTGTCAGCAAAACACCAGAATGAGGACACGCCAAGGAAGGATTCCCCGAATGGTTTCAGAGGAAGCATGGACCTGCTAACACCTCAGTTGAGGACTTGTAGCCTCCAGAACTGTGAGACTATGATTTCTGTTGCCACTCAGTTCATGGTACTCTGTTACACCACTCACAGGAAGCACGCAATGACAGGAAAATTGGTGACTATCTTAACATGGGTGGGAAATTTTTGAAAAGATGGTCAATATAGATTATAATAAGGTACTCTACAGAAAAGCTACAGGAAAGGATTTTGAAAGGTTTTGCCATAAAGAGGAAATAAATATGTTTTACTTGATTCAAACATTATACAGTATATACGTTTTGAACATTACATGGTAGTACCATGTCACATGTACAACTTTCATGTTTTTATGTATTAGTTAAAAATAATTTTAAGATTTTAAAGTGAGAACTTTAAAAAATGCAAAGTTATTTTCAGGTTGTGTCCCTCTTAACAATAAACAACAGCCTAGGGTCCTCTGATAGCCTTTAGATGGAATTCTTTTCCCTCCATGGGATTTGAATTAATGTAATTTTTAATTACTTAATTTTTAATTATTTTAATTATTGTGTATCTATTTTAAAGGTTGCTAGAAACAGTTCCTTGATGAAAAACTAGAGCTGCTCCATTTGAGTTGGAAATTAAAATAAGCAAGATTTGAGCTCCCTGGGACGTAGGTGTTGCTGCTAGGCCTTATAGCCCTATGTTCCTCCCTAATGCGGATTAGTCCTCTAAGAAGTGGCAACTGGAAGGCACGTGTGTTTAGGGATTTCATCTTCTATACTGGACTCTTCCCTGAGGCATGCAGATAGCAAAATATTGCAAGAGATGCATGTGATAGACCCAGTCCTATCATTCTCTGGTTAAGGTTGACTTCCCACAACATCTTGCTAAATAACCCCTTCACAATCTTTAGGAGATTTTGTCTGTTTGAGGAGACAACAGAGAAAAACTACTCCTAAATCTTGTTGGAGGGGACCTCGCCAGGTACTGCTAACAACAAACACAGCAATAAGAGTTCAGGGAGACAATCCTTGGGTTCATGTTTCTCAATTTAAGAAGTAATTTGGAATTCTACACCATTAGACTATTTCAATAAGGAAACTCAAACTAAAGATTCTCATAATGCCTCTGAAAGAAGTTAATCTTCAGAGGAAGATCCCTGACACAGGACCTGTGTAACAAAGAAATGACCTGGGATAGTGAACCCAACACACTGGGCCAAGACACCTGTCTAATTCCTGTATATTTGCTCTCTGTTGAACTTTAAACTACCTTCTCATTTTCTGTGGAAGTCCAGTTGTCAGCCAGAGTTGACTTACATGGTCCCCTTTCTCATCTCTTTTCTTTTTGTCAAAACACAATCTAATGCCATCCTTAAATGATCTCAAACATCATCCACCATCTCAGTCTTACTGACAGCTGGATATGCCCTCAAATGGATACAGGAGAAAGAAAACTATTTCTTCCTGCTATACTCTCATACACACCACGCAAACAATCCTCCAGGGAACACCAACTGTTATACCATAACTGTATGTGATTCTAAAACAATTTGCCTGGAGACAGAATTATATTCCATAAATTGAGGGCTCCAACCCTGAGACCCCTATTCTCCCATGTCACATGCCAATTACAAGACCCACATTGTTTTACCTGTGCTTCTGGCTGACCAGCTATAAATCACAATTCTCATGATCCCCTTTGAGGACTCAATTAATTTGCCAAAGAATCTCACAGAACTCAAATATGTTACAAAAGATACCAAAGAACACCAGATAAGGAAATAGGTCAAGATAGGAGGGAGGGGGCAGGAAGCTTCCATGCCCTCTTTAGATGTGTTACTCTCCAGGAACCCCCAGGTGTTCAGCTATCTCGAAGGTGTCTAAACCCAGTCCTTTGGGGGTTTTGTGGAGACTTCATTATGTAAGCAGGATTGATTAAATCATTGGCCCTTGGGGATCAACTCAACTCCTTTCTCCTCCCAGAGATTGGGAGCTGGGGCCAAAAGTCTTGGCCCTCTAAATTTTGCCTTGGTCTTTCCAGTGACCAGTCATATCAGGTTTTTGGATATGAGCATGGACCAAAATCTATGTTAAACCAGCATTGAAAAAGTACCAAAGTCATTGACTGTATTCTTTGACCTTCGAGTTTTAATCCTTCCTGAAACTCCTATGTGGATTCACCTCTACCTTCCATTTTCCCTAGAAAAAGGGTTGGCTGGAATATTCCCACAGGTGAGCCCCATGGTCTTTCACCTTGATGGTGCCCTTAATATTTCTACCAGTCAGCTTCCTGGTGTGGTCTTTGCCTTTGAATAAGATCTTAATTACAGTCCATTATCCTGACTGCCTTGATTGCCTGACCATTTTATTATCTATTTTATTCTTATTCAGTTACATTACTCTGAATTTCTCATTGGCTGGTCTCCATAGTGTCTCTGTCACTGTAAATATTTTTCGCTATATTTGAATCAATGAAACAAGCAAGGTAGAACAGGCTCTGCATGTCACATGTCCTTATAGAGTAAAGATAATTGCTGTTCTAAGGTTGATCCTCATGGTCTGCAGTCTCTCTCTTGGTCTGGGTTGGACAGTTAGGGTTCCTACTTTCTTAGCATCTTACAGAGACTAGTAATTACTCTTGCTTTCATCATAATTATAATGCTCTTCCATGGCATTCCATGCAGAGTCTAAATGCTCCTGTGCAGCTGTTCTCTCATTAGATGATTGATATGCTGAGATAACAAGAAGAATGTCCAAGATCTAAATAGCTAACCATGGAGACAACTAGGTAAAATCAAAGTGATGAAGATCCAGATCTATAGTTTTCCCTGATCTAGATCTCAAGCAAGAGAATAACCAACCCGTGGAACGGAAAATAAATATTCAAATGAACAATGGTCAGATCAAATGACAATAGAATTCTGATCCACAATCTTTGAAGCAACCAATCCAGGAAGTCAAACCACATCCTGGGCCCAAAGTAGTCTGAATTAGGCTAATGACTCTTTTGCCTCTGGTCGCAGTTCAGAACCAACGAATGAAAGCTCTGCTTCTAGTCAACTGAGCTCCAACCTCTCCTTGTCAACCCTCTTCACTCAGAGCATTATTTGAGGTCTCCCTTCCGCACCCATTTGGTTGCTTTAAATCCTTTCCACTTCCAAATCACCTCTTATGTGGTCTTATGTTTGGTCTTCCTCTATTTTCACTGTAAGGCGCATGTCAAGACTTTTTCATTCATATTTGAAAATGATGAAAAGCACCATCTTTTCAGAAACATTTAATTTTCTACTCTTTGGCTAGGTAAGTAGAGAGAACAGATTTCTGATTCTTAAAGAGAGTTCATATCATTCCAGAAATACGCAAGTTGTGACAAGCAGTGGTGACTTTTGCTGCACATTATCCATAAGGAACAGCAAACATCTTACTTTAATGAGCTGGTGTATGGGGATAAAAAGTAAGTTGAAAGGACTGAAAATAACAACTAGAAACCGAGTCCCCAAAGTAAAATATCTTCTGTGCTTGCAGACTTTTTCTCTGCATGTCGGATGCATTCTTTACACAACTCCTGAGAAATCTTAGCACTTTATCTCATGAAGAGTGAGCAAAATGCACACATTAAAAGAAATCAAGTATTTTAAGGTTTCCAAAATGACAGGTCTTTCCCCTTTGTGAGGTTTCTTCAGTTTACTTGAAAGCCTTCAAAGACTATTCAAGAGATCAAGAGTAACCAAGAGACCAAGGTTATTCAAATGAATTTGAGTTACTTTTTATCCCCTCTTTATTCTCAATTAATTGCAATGGCAACTCCAATTCCTTGCCTACCTCTAGCCTTCTGCTGACCTGGAGGTTTGTCAAAGGCTCCCACATTCAGAGTCACCAAAACTGTCATGGTTTTCTTGACTACCTGGGTAGGTATAAGGTGGGTGTTTTCCTTAGGTTTTCTCAAGTCCCTGCTGTCTCACAGAGGCAACTGTTCTGGCCAAAGTTGATGGAGCGGGGAGGGGAGATTCTAACCAATTTTATTGGTGCTGCCTGGACGAAGCCACAATTTATTTCAACTTATTTGGGACTCAAAGAGGCAAATCTCTTCCTATTAATACATCGACATACAAAGCAACCAAGAGCAGACCATTGCAGTTATGGGCCGTTCTCTCCTGTACTGCAGATGGTCAGCCTGTCCATGAGGATGCATGGAGAGAGATGGGCCTAAGTCTTCAAAGGCAGGAAGGATAAAATGATCCAGCACTCTCCAGGTCAGGGGAAGCCACTTGAATTTTATTTTGAACGTAATGGGAAGCCATTGAAAGTGTTTTAGACCGTGGAGTGGATTTTCTTTTTATTTTTGAAACACCAAATGATCATTTGTAAACTCTTGATTCCTCCAATTTACCATAGAATGGATACACAGCTAAGTCCAGGGAGGCTCCAAGAGGGATTTTTTTATAACACTAAATGAACTTACCACCAAGCTTCTAGATGTAAAACAGGTGTAGTAGTTTATACAGGCGCCTAGAGTCTGTGATGACTTGCACTTTGAGTTCTAAACCCAGGTTGAGGTGGGGGGAAGGAGGGGAGTCACACAATAGTCAAGATGCAAGTTCTAGTTTCTGGTATCCCATTAAACAAAATAGGTAATTTTTGTCCTCTTTGGTTATAAATACCCCAGATTGTGTTTTCCATGTTTGAAAGGGATATTTAAAATCTATAGAACCATAGAACACATAGGTCTTCAAGAATTCATTGAGTCACTGAGTCACACAATCTACGCTTCTCTCTCTCTCTCTCCTCTCCTCTCTCTTCTCTCTCTCTCTCTCTCCCTCTCCGTCTCTCTCTCCCCCCACCCACCCCCTGCTGCACAACCCTTCCCACAGCACCTGAACTGTCCTGCTGCAGGCCCTCCTCTGGACCCACTGAAGCAGCAACTGCTGACCTCACCCCTCACTGTAGTTTGGATCTTAGTGTCCCCCAAAGGCTCACTCATGTGTGAAATGTCTGCTCCCTGGGCGGTGCTGTTGAGAGCTGCCTACGAGAGGTGGCACCCAGGAGGAGGTCCGTGGGACCGTGCCCTTAAGGGGACCGCGAGGCCCTGGGCTCTTCCTCTTGCCGTCTTTTGCTCCGGGCCATTAGGCAAGCGGTTTTGTTTCACCACACGGTCCCCGCCATCGCCATCCAGAAAAGGGAAAGGGAGAGAAAGGTCGTCCAGGAGAATCAGGAGCTGGTAGAGGAGAACTGGCTAAGGTGCTCGGCCGCAGGAAGGGCACCATACCATCCACAACCGTGACCACCAAGGAAGACCCGCGCATGGGCTGCTTGTCCATCTCCACTGGCAGTTGCTGCCCAGAAGCAGGCCAGGATGGGACAATCTGGCTGACCGGGATTGTGGTTTTGACTAGCAAGTGACAGAGCAGCAGGGTCAAAGGCGCCGAGGACCAAGGAATGGGAACAGTGGCATGACCTGACTGCAGTCTGGTCTGCGTGAGGGAAACGAGGCTGAAGGAGAAGAAAGACCAAAGGGTTTGTGATGGGACATCCCTGTGGCGGGTGAGGCTCAGCTAGCACTAGGGAGATGTCCAGTCAAGAATGTTAAGTGATGATTAGCCCCGACTATAATTCTATGTCTTCTGATGAACATTTAAAGACCAGACAGAGAAACCAAGATGCTATTCTGGACTTGCGCAACTGGAGTTGGCTAAAACCTCCAGTCTCTTCTAAGAGTTGTGCGTTCATTATCGTCATTCTTAGCCTGAGTGCTCAGGGTAGAAGGATCATGGCATCACCTTCATCAGCTGCTATAGCAGGGAGCCTTCTCAGGACCACAGTGAGAGGACGTTCAGGTTGGTAACTAGCGAAGCCCAGGGCTCATTTTGTTCAAAGTCCTAACTCTGGAAATAGGGAACCCAAGTCCTCAAAGGAGTGATGTGATAGCCCTGCTTCACAGAGCTAATTGAAGTGAAGTCCTCACCAGAACTCAGGTCTCCAGATGGTCACCTTGACAATGTTTTGTGTTTGTGTTCATGACTGTTTCCATTTTGTAATATATTCATTGAACATAATAGATATTCAGACCAAAAAGGTTTCTTTTAAAATGCTCTTTGCATGACTTGCCATGATATCTTCTTTATAGAAAGCAGTAGACTTTCATTTGGAGACATTCTTATTTTCTCTAAAGTCTGCCTCACAGATTCCATCAGTGCAAGTGTCTTCTTTAATGAAAGCATAAAAAGAGAATTTCAAAGCAAAAGTTTTAAATGCCCACCTGGGAGAAACCAGATGAAAGCTTCCTGATCCCACATAGCGACAGCTGAGCTGGCAGCAGGCTCTCTGTGTCTCCTAAGATACTGCTTCCTCTGAAGAATAGAAAACATCTAGAGAATATCTTTTTTTCTTTTTTGACAATGAAAACAAAAGAAAAACTGAGCCTACTTAAAGTTTGGAAAAGAAGCAGGAGAAATCTTCCCCCACAGGGGACCTGTAGCTGGGGCTGGTTCCAGCAGTAGCCACAGCGACCAAAAGTGTGTCAGGATTGACTTCCCCCAGGACAGGTATGACAGGGACCATTGTGCATACCTTACCCCCCTCCCCTTTTTTAGGATCACAGTCTGTGCCTGCTGTCTAGTGGCCTTCCACACCAGTTGTCAACCCTTCCTCAGAGAGACGCTTTCTAGTTTACATGAGAAGAACCCAGTCTGGTCTCTTTCAACCTTGTGCAAAAGTCTAGAGCAGCCTCTCTCTACTGGGGCTGCTTATCTGGACCACAGGAACGGGGCATCCGAGAACAACTACTTGCATGTCCAGTGGTTGCTGACAGCTGTCAGATCCCAAAAGTGTCGCAGCTATTCATGCATCTTTCCAAAACCAGTGCACTCTGTTTTAGTACAGAGCGGTTGATATTTGTGAAACACCAAAAACAAGCAATCATTACAGACGCTTCCAATTCCAACCAGATTCCGTTCCTACCAGAAATAGATGCCTTTGGAACTGTCATTGTCATTTTAAAAACTGCAGCCTCTTTAAGTTGTGAATGATCACCATAGTGGTCAAATTCATTATTAGTTCTGTGAGGAGAAGTTCAACTCCAACTGATTTCATTCCTCTAGGATATCTGCCATTTTCTTCTACTTTTTTCTTTCCTCTTAGAAGAGTAAAATATTTAAATTGAAGAGAAAAATCCTTTTTTAAAAAACATTTTTCTGTTTGAAGCTTGTTTTTATTTTTTATTATATTTATATCTTATCCATAAACAGAATCAGTAATTAAATCCATCGATTACAATGGAGGAAGTTCTTCAAATTCATGGTATAAACAAAAGCCTGTACTTCACTGGATTCCAATGTTAAAAAGTAAGCTTTTTAGGCATATAAATTATGGGGAAAGAAAAAAAAAAAGCCAGAAAGGAAATCTCATGAAATAAGTAAAAGTCACACCAAAATATTTAGTAGTCAGAGAAACCTAGTTTTCTATGTCAAATATTTTTCCCTAATGATACACTTTTGGAACATTGGTAGATATAACTATTTTTAGCACAGAGCCTGGTGATTTATCAGTCCTTGAGTATCCCTGATCCTGAACTTTACAGCTGTGCACCTGAGGCTAAATTATTATAACACCCTTTACTCCAGGATGCTGCCCTTGAGAATAAATAATGTCCTCAAATACCTGTAGTAGATTTATGTAAGAAGAAGCAGGTGAAACAGCATGGTAAAGAAAAGTTGGGACTGAAGAAATTAAGAAAAGGGAAAATGTGCTTTAGATAATGCAAATAGAAATAGGGTTAGCCACCAGTATTTTACTGGGGCCACAAGGTGTCCACAGGCAAGCAGCAAGGGTTATTTATACTAGATGGCTGCATCCCTCTGTCTGCCAAAACTTTTGTCAAAAATCTGGACTCAATACATCACTCTGAGGTCATGGTGATTTTTATTTTCTTAGTGTCCTGCTGAACACATTGAGTTTAGGACTTAAGCAAGCAAAAATCCTAACTTTTTTTTTCCTCGTCTCAGCTACCTCTTCTACGGTTGAGTGAGTGTGTGAAAACGGGCGCATTCTGGAATTTAAAATGTCTATAGAGTTCACCTTCACCCTTTGAGATCCATTCAAAGCGGTTTGAAGAGAGCTGTTTTTGGAGGTCATGTCATAGATGATCACAACCTCATTGATTAGCTACCCCTCCGGGAAGGCTCTGACCTGGGACAATATGGAAATTTGTTTCATTGCAGGAGTTGCATCTACTATACCCAGTTCCTTATTATATCCTTGAAGTCAGAGGCATTTGACCGAAAAAAAAAATAAGGACCAGAGTTTTTTTTAAGTGAAAATATGTGAGGGTAGATATTTAGCTGATCAGTGTCTTCTGCCAATAACTTGAACATCACTCCTAGCTAGGATATTCAAGTCTTGGCAGACAGGGATGCAGCCACCTAGTCAGTCCTCATTGGTTACACGTAGCACCCTGTGACCCACCGTCCCTGTGAAACACTGATGGCTACCCCATTCCATTTCCACAGCTAGTGCACAAGATCACATTTTTTAAACATTTTCCCTTTTCTTAATTTCTTTAGTCGCAGCTTTTCTCCACCACTCCGTCTCTTCTTCTTGCATAAATTTGACCTCTGCTACAGGTAACTGAGGCCATTCTTTGTTCTCAAAGGCAGCATCCTGGAGTAAAGGGTGTCTCAGTCCTTGGACTTTATCATAATTTAATGGATCTACAGCTGTGACACTCAGTAGCAGGGATACTCAATAATTGGCAAAAAAAAAAAAAAAAAAAAAAAGAGGTGTGCAGGTCAGCCAGTGACCACAGTGACCAGGGACTCTGTCAGGAAGCTGACAGGGCCAGGGGAAGGAAGGGCTCTGTCAGGAAAGGGAGGCCCTCAAAACCAGGTGAACAATGAGGAGGCAGGCGCTCATTTCAGTATAAAAGATTTTCATCCCTATCCTGCCCCGGGCTCAGTTGAACTCCTTGAGAGGATCCCTGTTTCCTTTTGGAGAAAATTCTAGACTTCTTTGTTTTCAAGCCATCCCCAAATTGGCTCCAAAGGGTCCTTCTAGCCACAGCCTCCCACTGCCCTTTCAGGTCCCTATGAAACAGGATCAATCATCTCTGTCCTTAAAATTACACCGACTTTACTGCCCTCCACATCAGGCCCAGCATGGCCTTGCCTCTCATACATGTATGTGCAAACTGACTGGAAAGAGATTCTACTTCTCCCCTCGGAGGGCTCCCTTAACCCCCCCCCCAGTGAGGAATGACCTTAAAGCTTCCAATGGGGGGAAAAAATCTTTTCTGCCTGTTCAGAGAAATCTTTGCCATTTTGTACCATTTCTAAATAGTTTTTAAATCAAGTCATGAATATGATGGTGTTCCTACCAACCTATAGACTTCTTGAAGGAAAGAATTGCATCTTATCCTTTTTTAACCAAAAGGGCAGGAAAGCTCTGATAATCGCTTGAAAAACAGGTTGATGATCATGGTGGAAGGTGTTTTAGAGAAACAGCTTTTCATTTAGTACTCAGTAAGTTGGTTCCTATCTTAGAGCTCCTTCTAGCTCTGCACAGTGACAGAATCCATTCTTTTGACTGAGGTCAGTCCTAGCTCTCTTCCACCGGCAGATGATCTATTTTAAACTAATGGCCCAAAATTCTACTATCTTGAGAACGTGGGCAAGCTTAATCAGTCATTCTTAGCCTCAGTTGCTATTTATAAAATGAAGACAGTATTAATCCTTCCATTGCTTTGTGATGCTTAAATGAGGTGTGAGACCCTCCATCCATTGCCAGACCCTGTGCCCAGTAAGTACCAACTCTTCCAACTGAGCTAAAAGAGCAAACTTTAAGGGAAACAATGAGATTTACTTCTATTCCCCAAAGAACAAATTTTTTCTATTGTTTGGTAACCAATAAGCACAGAGCTTCATTCTTTCATATCTAGTCTTTTTTATTTAAATAAGTAAATGACTAATTACATATTATTGGGCTGGGGATGAAACTCAGTGGTAGAGTGTTTGCCTAGCATGCACAAGAACCTGGGTTCGATTTCCAGCACCACAAAACAAAATTATAACAACAACAACAACACCACACACACACACACACAACACACACCAAAGGGGGTGGGGAAACCCACCACCAACAACTAAACAAAAATAGAAGAGTACATTTTTTTTTCCTATTTAAAAATATATTCATGGCTGGGGGGTTAGCTTAGTGATAGAGCACCTACTTTACATGTGCAAGACCCCAGGTTCACCCAGCACTGGGAAAAAAAAAAAAAAAAAAAAAAAAAATATATATATATATATATATACACACACTCATTCATTGTGCAAACTAAATTTAAAAGTACTAGAAAATCTAATCCAGAGACAACAAAAGTCATACAATTTGATGAATTAGATGTGTGCATAGTTTATATGATCATTTTCCTTATAGGAGCCCAAGTCAATAAAAATTTATTACATTTAATAAAAAAAAATCAGTGGAAGTAAATGCAAAGCAATTCAAAAATGAAATAAAACATCGGTTCTAAAGTGCTATAATTTAGATCTGGGATTATGCTAATGGCTTGTTCCCCCAAAATGGTGCTGGTTAGGAGTTGGTAGAAGTTTAATAGGTGGAGCCTAGTGGGGGGGGTCTTCTGGTCATTGGGGAATGTGTGTCCTCAAAGGGAACATAGGGACCCACCAGCCCCCTCTCTCTGTTTCCCTCATCCGCCACCACCCTCTATTGTGTCCCAGCAGGTGAACAGTTTTGCCACACACTCCTGCCATGAAATGCGGGTCTCACCATAGGCCCTAAAGCAACAGGGCCAACAGACCAAGGACAAAAACTTCTACAATGGTGAGCCAAAATAAACCTTCTCTCTTTCTAAGTTGATCATCTCAGGTGTTATGTTGCCTAACAGAAAGCTGAAGAACACATTAAAATATGCTTTTAAGAAAAGCTTTAACTTAGCATAGAGTATTTGCTTCTCTATCTGTGAACAGAATTATCCATGACATTATCTTGCCCAAAATTTAAGCTGCAAATTATGATGCAAACTCAATAAGTCACTCAAAAAAGTAGCTGTGAGACAGGACTCAGCGTTAATTATTCCTGATTCATCAACAGGGGCAGAGATGATTTCATCGTTTTATGACAAATCACTGCTGAACTATTTCCTCCCAGGTGCTTAAAAACAGCCAAGAACCAAGGCTGTTAACCATGAACAAGTGGCTGTCAGGACTGTAGCGGTGTTATTTTTCGCTTCACATTTTGCAGCAATATAAAATGGAGATTGGAGTTCAGAGTGAAACTGTGTGAGAACCACGTTGATAGCCAATTACACAGGAAAGAAGTGGGAACCAGATGTGCTGGTTCAAATTCCAGCTCTGCCACATTAGAGCTCTGCTTCCCCTGTGTGAACCTGGCCGGTCTGTGCCTCAGTGGTCACCTGCAAGATCAAGATGACTTCAACCTCTAAGGGTGACTGTGAAAATAAAGTCAGTTGATACATGCAAAGTGCTCAGAACCCAGCTCACACACACACCCTGTGACATCATTACTATTATTACATACGCACTTCTTTTTCAGGGGAAAAAAAATATCTGCATTAGCAGGTAAGACAAAACAAGCCATGTTTGCAAATTCCAAAAACAATGGTTGAAACTAAAATTCCATGGAAGAGGCTTAAATTTTCTTTGTCATCTTAATGGTTGTTTCTGGCCCAGTCTATGAGAAGGGTGTATGCCAAGGCCAGAAAGAAAGTGACAGCTCTTTCTTCATGGCCTGAAAGAACATGGGCGCCTCCACTATACCTGGGACTCAGGGACTCACTTTCCTCACCACGTGTTTTAGTCAGCTCTTTCACTGCTGTGACTATAGGACCCAAACAGAACAACTGGAAAGGAGGAAAGGTTTATTTGGGAGCTCACGGTTTCAGAGGTCTCAACCCATAACAGCTGGCTTTATTCCTCAGGTCTCCAGGTGAGGCAGAACAACATGGCGGAAGAGTGTGGCAGAGGGAAGCAGCTCACATGACGATCAGAAAGCAGAGAGGGAGCCTCCACTCACCTGGTACAAATATATACTCCATGGCCACGCCCCCATTGAACCTCTTCCTCCAGCTACACCCACCTGCCTCTGGTTGCCACTCAGTTAATCCCATCAGGGATTAATTCGTTGATTAGGTTAAGGCTCTCACAACCCAATCATTTCTCCTCTAAACCTTCTTACATTGTCTCACATGTGAGCTTTTGGGGGACAGCACACCTAAACCATAACACCATGAGAGGATCAGAAAGAAGAATGTTGTATCCATTCAGAGAATGCACATTTCATAGCTTTTAAAGGGAAAATTGTGTTTCTTAAGAGGTTGTACTGAATATTAAGATAGACTGAGGGCAACAAATAACACTCCTGCTCACTGTTAGAGTTCTCTTCAGCAGAGTAATTACGAGTCTCACGACTGTTCAGTGAGAAACTAGGTCACATAAATCTCCATTCTCTCATGTAGTTTTGAAAACTCCAATTAATCTTGTTTGCACGAGGGACATCATTTTCAGCACACCTGGCTTCATAAGAGGATTCAAAGTCATTTTAACCTTTGCTTGGGGAAGGGGTTAATAGCAGAACTTTGAATTCACCCAAAATTAAATGAGATCACATGAAATAAGCATGAGCAGAGAGCCCCAAAAAGCACCTCGAATTAAACTGAAAAAAAGAGGAGTAGATAAGAATGCTTTTTCCTTAATATTATTAAATGTTGTTTGTTTAAAAAAAAAAAAAAGGGGATGCCGGTGTTGTTGTATAAAAATGGTCAGCCAGACGCCATGGCACACACCCATAATCCCAGCAACTCAGGAGGCTGAGGCAGGAGGATCACAATTCAAGGCCAGCCTCAGCAACTCAGCAAGGTCCTAAGTTACTCAGCAATAACCTGTCTCAAAATAAAAATGAAAAAGGACTGGGGATGAGGCTCAGGGGTTAAGTGCCCCCGTGTTCGATTCCCAGTAATAAACAAACAACAACAACAAAAAGATCAGTATGTAATTGACAGGTTTTGAAGATGAATATTGTGGGAAAGTTATTTATTGAGAAAGAATGTCATTATTTATTATACCATGTAGATTATGGTGGTAATGTTATTGTATCTACATAAATACAATATAAGGTAATTGTATAGTTTATTTTAATGGAGTTCTGAATGTTGCAAAGCCACAGTTTTTTAATCTAATAATACTTTAATTAAGTTGCCAAAGAATCAAATCAAGGTTGAGGATTGTAAATGATTTTCTGTTTGCTTGTTTTTTGTTTGCTTTTTAATCATGGAGGGAAATTGTTATAATTCTTGTCCCCTGTGGTTTTCCAATACAAATGACCTGCCAGATAATATGAAGACATCTGTAGCAATAGCAATCACACTGACTTTTTTGAAATGAAGACTTCTCTGTGCTGTGCTGTGGGCTGGTTATGAACATAACTTCTGCCCCATGAAACAAGAAGCTCCATAGAGGTGCCAGGGGCTTTGACCCTCCTACACCCAGCTGCGTTCCCACACCTGGCACAGCGGAACTGAAGCATGAGCTGCTCAGAACCTGAGCTTAGTCCTGCAAGGTCTGCTTCCTCAGAGCTGCCATCCTGGTGGGAAGAAGCGCCCAGTATTGAGTAGAATTTGCTCCACAAGCTCCAGTGAGCAGCACAGTGACTGAGAACGTGAACTTCATGGTACTGTAAATCTGAGCCTACTAGCTGTACATTGTTGAGAAACTTACAACATCTTTGAGCCTCAATGTTCTCATTAAAAAGTGAGAATTAGGGCTAGGGTATAGCTTAGGAGTAGAGAGTTGCCTACAGCATGTGCAAGACTCTAGGTTTGATCCCCAGCACTGCCAAAAAAAAGAGAAAAGGATTAAAAAATTGCTTTATCATTGATAGTGGGGGTTATGTGAAGCCATCTGATTCTTGGCACACATCCCTCATGACATTGCAGCTATTGTTTTAACTATTCCACAAAAACAGACACAATCTTATGTGGATTAAATATGCTACCTTGGCAAAGATGGATGGTAACTAGAAGAAGTGCCAATTAAAACTAAGAAAAATCTTATTTTTTCTGCTTAAATTGAGATCCTTGAGAATAATTTACAAATTTACCCCAAATACCTCTATCCTCTAAATCTCACATGTAAATATATAAAATATATATTTTATTAAAGCATTTGGTATCCTGACCAATAACCAGTGAGAAGAAAAATAGCACTCTTAGAGTAAGTTATTATATTTTAAATCTCAAGTTACTTAAATTGATAACTTTATGGGTCTTTGCACATAAGCAGCTGAAATATTAAGTCAATTTGTCAGTGTGTGCATGAAGGCACTAAATATTCTTAATCATCATTAAGCCTTAAACAACCTATGACATCAATCTGATTGCAAAGAAACAAAGATAAATTACTTTGACCTACCAACTATATATTTAAATACTTGGATATTAGAAAGTTATTTGATATATTTTAAGGGAAATTAATTATGCCATCTCTAATATAATGTACGTCATACCATTTACCCATAAGTATATAAACAGAAAATGATTATATACTTAAAAATCATATTGAGTAATGTCAAATGTGAATATCAGGTTGGTATGAAAAGTGAATATCATTTAAAAGTGAGCTGGCTTTGAAAATGAAAAGCTGTTACCCTGTGAGACTATAATCCAAAAATACATTAGAGAAATGGAGTACCTTGAGTATTATCTGTTATGAGTTCTAAAATCGTGTTTAAAATGTGTAGTGTGTGTGCTTTCTAAGCCCTCAACTAGAGACTCTTGACATACCTGACTTGTAAAAGATGTATAGGCTGACGGATGTGGGGAAGAAATTGCTATGTTCTGAGTCCAGCATGTTCTGTTTGGTCTATGAGTAACATTTACAAGAACTATCTCAGTTTCTCTCTGAAACTCTGCTTCTCACCTGCTGCCCCATTCACGTATGGAGTCTACCTGTGGCCCCAATCACTCCATCAAACCTGCCCTCTGAGATTTACACTTACGGGGAGCACCTTAAAGGAGTTCTGAAATAAAACATCCACTTCCTTAGGGTCTGGCTCATGTCCTGTGTCCCTCTTTCTGGTGCCATATTCAATTCATGAGGATCTCGTGGATTCTAGATCTTTATTTTCTCTATCTAAAACTCCAGATCCATTTATATACAGAAGCAATGCTTCTGTTTCTCAGCATTTCTGTCTTGGTCAGATCAGACAGCCTATAACAAATTGCCTTAGACTGGGTGGTTTAAACCACAAAAAATTTCTTTCTCACAATTCTGGAGGCTGGAAGACCAAGATCAAGGCACCTGCATGGTCAAGTTCTTGTGCAGGCTCTCTTCTGGTGTGCAGGCTGCTGACTCTTTACCCTCACATGGTGCCAAGACAGTGAGCTAGTGCTCTGGCCTCATCTCATAAAGGCACTAATCTCCTTCAGGAGGGTCTGCTCTCATGATCGAATTACATGACACACTCATGAAAAGGCACTGAAACTTTTAATCTACATTAACTTTTCCCACAAACACACTTGTGTGACTGCTGTTAGGAAGGATCTTAAGCAGCCTCCTGGGAGATGTGAAGTGTGTGTTCCAGCCTGGCAGAGAAGTGTCCTGAGGTTATTCACCATGTATTCAGTCAACAGGTAGATACAATTGTCTGAGCTGGCAAAACCTGGAACGATTTGCCTGACACAAAGTACCAAACCTGAATTATGCTACCTCAGGAAAATCTCTCAAATTTTATATTCAGACATACAAAAGTTATTATACTTTTTTTTCAAAATCAATGTCAGCAAGGAGGTGGACATTTTTATCAAGAAACATAATGAGCTGCACATGTAAACTAACTTAAAAATCTACACAATATTTTTTTTCAGATACTAATTCCTAGATTCCTATAAAAACGTCAATTCCTTCCACTTTAAGTCAGCTTTTGCTCTCTCTCTCTCTCTCTCTCTCTGTTTCCTGATGATGGGAGCTGCTTCTCTGCCACACTCTTCCGCCATGATGTTCTGCCTCAGCTCGAGACCCAAGGAATGGAGCCAGCCTTCTCTAGACTAAGACCTCTGAAACTGGCTCATCCAAAACTTTGCTATTTAATAAGAATCTATAGAGAGTCCAATTTTCTTCTCCCACTGGGTGGTCAGACAGCACCTAATTCTGCCAGTAACAATGTGTGACAACTTGGACAACTTGTGAAGCAGAGGTGCTCACCCCAGGATTACATGTGGCTGCAGCCATTTTGAGACAACAGCCAGGCCCTGTAGGACCCCTGACTGGACTGACAGAGCCCCGTCTCCAGGATCCCTCAGCCCGACCGATCACTCCCTGCCTCTGGGGCCCTCACATCGACTGACTGCTCCCGCCGCCAGGACCCCCAGACCAACTGACTGCGCCGCACCCTATCACCAGGACCCCAGACCGACTGATTGCACCCAGCCTCCAGGATCCCACAAACACACCAAACACACCGGACCTCCAGGACCCCTGCCGGACCAACTGCATCCTGTCTCCAGAACCTCCAGATGACCACGTCCACCCCTGAGCTGCAGCTCCCCATTTGCCAACACATTTCGAAGCCAGAGCAGCCATCTTGGATAATCCTGGAAGCCCTAACTCTGATCTTTGGGTGGGGCAAATCCCATCCTGTGACGCCTGCTGGAGGCTTGAAGCTCATTGTCAGGTACCTCTCATGCATCAGGCTACTGAACACTGGGAGGTTTCATTACTATATATCTGTTATACAGTAGATTTTCTTTTTTCTCCTTTTTAAAAAAATTTAAGTTTTTATTTCTTTACTTTTCTTGCTCTCTTTTCCTTTTGTTTACCTGTTCCCTCAGAGTCTCTTTCTCCCTTTTTTGCATGCTAACATTGGATTTCTTTTGATTACACTCTCACTCCTTCTATTTTCTAGAACTTCTGTATATTCTTTTCTTATCCCATTAACAGCCACATTCTACATCCCTCTGCATCCTCTTTGTCCTCCATTAGAAACTGCAGACCTTATTGCAAACCTGTTTGTTTTACCGAAGATAATATTTAAGTCAGCTTTTGCATCACTGTGACCACAAGACCTGACAAGGAAAACTTAAAGGAGGAAAATTTTGTTTGGGCTCATGGTTTCAGAGGTTCAGTCCTTGGTTGGCTGACTCCATAGCTCTGGGCCTAAGATGAGGCAGAACATTAATGGTGGAAAGGCTCTGCTCACCACGGACTATATATAAATACCAAAGGCATACCCCCAGTGACCTGTTTCCCTCCAGCCACACCCTACCTGCCTACATTACCACCCAGCTAACCCATATTAGTGGATTAATCCATTGATTAGGTTACACCTCTCATAACCCAATCATCTCACCTCTGAAAATTCTTACGGTGTTTCACACATGCTCTTTGGGGGGTGGGGGGAACACATCATATCTAAACCATAACACCTTTTTCATTCCAATTTTTATGACATTATTATTATTATTATTACTATTATTATTATTATTTGAGTCATTGAACACAAATGGGGTACAGCTTTCATTTCTCTGGTCGTACATGAAATAGAGTCACACCATTTGTGTAATCATACATGTACAGAAGGTATTGATGTTTATCTCATTCTGTTATCCTTCCTTCCTGTCTCTCACCCTGCACAAAACTCATCTCAAAATGTATCAAGGACCTTGGAATTAGACCTGAGACCCTGCACCTAATAGAAGAAAAAGTAGGTCCAAATCTTCATCATGTTGACTTAGGACCAGACTTCCTTAACATGACACACAAGAAATAAAGAAATAAAGCACAAGAAATAAAAGCAGGAATCAATAAATGGGAAAGACTCAAACTAAAAAAGTTTTTTCTCAGCAAAGGAAACAATCAACAATGTGAAGAGAGAGCCTATAGAGTGGGAGAAAATCTTTGCCATACACACTTCAGATAGAGCACTAATCTCTAGAATTTAAAGCACTCAAAAAACTTTACACCAAGAATACAAATAACCCAATCACTAAATGAGCTAAGGAAATGAGTAGACACTTCACAGAAGATCTGCAAGCAATCAACAGATATGTGAAAACATGTTCAACATCTCTAGTAATAAGAGAAATGCAAATCAAAATTACCTGAATATTTCATCTCACTCCAATTAGAATGGCTGTTATCAAGAATATAAGCAACAAATGGTGTTGGTGAGGACATGGGGAAAAAGGCACACTTATACATTGCTGGTGGGGTTGTAAATTTGTGCAGCCACTCTGGAAAGCAGTGTGGAGATTCCTTAGAAAACTTGGAATGGACCTACCATTTGACCCAGCTATCCCACTCCTTGGCCTATACCCAAAGGACTTAAAATCAGCATACTACAGTGATGCAGCCACATCATTGTTCATAGCTGCTCAATTCACAATAGCCAGATTGTGGAACCAACCTAGATGCCCTTTAATAGATGAATGGATAAAGAAACTGTGGTACATACACACAATGGAATATTAATTCAGCCTTAAAGAAGAATGAAGGTAAATGGATGGAGTTGGAGAATATCATGCTAAGTGAAATAAGCAATCCCAAAAAACCAAAGGCAGAATGATTTCTCTGATAAGTGGATAATGATACATAATGTGGGGTGGGGGGAGGGTAAGGCAAGAATGAAGGAAGAATGACATCTTTTATAGAAAATAAAATTAGAGTTAAATTTTATGTAATCCAGTTTTCTCGAAGAAGACTCATCCTTCCATTGAGCATTCAGGATGAGGAATCACAGTAGAGCAAAGTGGTAATACAGTATCTCAGTGGCAGATTTGTAGGGAAGGAAGGATTAAAGAAGTTGAGGATGTAGAGGAGGAAAAATAAGAGATGGTATTTTCTAAAACAAAAAAAAAAAAATCAGAACATGGGGAAAGATAGGTCAAGGTCAAGATGAGAAGGCAAAAGCACCTTAAAGAAAAGAAAGGTCCGTTATTCAGATTTAAGAGAACCCTCCCCTGGCTTAGGAGTTTCTAGTCATTTCCTCATCCTTCTCTTTCTGGTGCAGACAAGGAGGAACCCTCGCAGATGGACTTCCTTTATAGATGTAAATTTCTCTTACCGAAGAATAACTTTGCTACTCCTATACACGGTTTCTCAAAACACCTAGTTCAAGTTAAGCAATACAAAGCGTATTTTGGCCTGGCATACCGTTACAGTCACACATGGGGTGGTGTGTCCCGAGCCCCAGCAGGCATGCGCGTGAGACTGAGTGAATCCCTTCCTGAGTGTGAATCTGCTTCCTAGGCGACTCTGGTCCCATCTGCAGTGGGAACACAGAGTGACAATGTCCACACTTCCTCTGCCACTGAGGTAGAATAGAAAAAATAAAGATAGGAAGAAAGGAGACCAGAGGAAAGGAAAAAGAGATTGCTGCTGTGCATCTAAGAAACCCAAACGTCAAAAGGCCTAAATATCCACAGGGGTTTAAGCGGCTCCCGCACACGCAGGAGCCTGAATTCCTCCTCGCAGCTGCGCGGGCAGGTGGGAGCAGAGCGCCTCCCCCGCCCCCTCACCGGGAGCAGACTGATGCTTTCTTCACACAGGTGGGGGCTGCCCCCCGGGCTCTGCTCCCTTTTCTCTCTTCCTCACACATCTGCTGGCCCTTCTGCCGGAAGCCCTCAGCTCAGCAGATGCTCAGCTCTTGGACTTCCTAGCCTCAGCAACCCTGCGGCAAAATAAATTCTTCCCTTCATAAATTAAAAAGAGCTAAAAATTTAAGAAAAATTAAAGCCCCATGATCAGACGCACTCCCAGACCCAGAATTTGGGAGGCCTATCACTCCCAAATTCCTGGGAGATCTGCAAGTCTTGGAATCGCTGTACATTCACTCGTCTGTGAAACGTGCCTCATTTTGATTAAGGTTTACATGTGCTCCTAGTCTGTATGATGGATTGTCAGATTAGACTAAACAAAGGGAGACTGAGAATCCTGTAATATCAGCACATTCCAAACCTTATCTATTTGACAGAGGAGACGGTGTCCACCTGAAGATCCTGGAAGAAGACCAGACCACCACAAACTTCTTGTGATCCCCAAAGAACTGAGTTCACCAGCTGTCCAACCCTGGGTCTGCAGAGACCCCAAGCATACTTTTAACCATCCCAAGGTAACAACGTGGAGGACAGAATGGAGGGTCTCAGACATTTTATTCCTCACTCCTCAGTGGCTGTAGGCCAGGTTACAACAGAAAGCCACACTGGGCCCCCAAGGAGGGGGACATGCAGAATGTGTTGCTTGCCCACTGCACAGAGGGAGGTCTTCTGATGGTTTATGGTTGACCCCTTTACTTTACAACCAGGGTCGCTTGGTTTAGATCCTCTCCCGAGCTTGGAGACGAGGACAGCCAGCTCCCATCTCCATTCCCTTCATTGTCACATCTTTAGAGTCCTTATCTAATGGCAGGCTTTCCTAGGCACTGATCGGTGCTCACCCCAACACCAGGCTCACGTTGTCCCCACACACCTCCCATGCCCACCCCTCAGAACCTTTCCTTTCAAAGAAGAGCCAAGACCCTAAAGCAGTTCTCACTCAAGATAGCCCTCCTTCTGCTCCGGGCGTGCACACCTTCTTCTGTCACTTTCTCATAAAGCTCTTCCTCTCGACTCACATCCTTAAATGACACATCCTTAAATTCTTTTCTGCAACATGTCAAGAGCCTGGAAGATTCAAGTAGAGGTCTCCTGGGCCTCTGGTAAGACCTCCTCCAACCCCCTATGGTGATAAGAGGGCAGAATGCACTCGATGGAAGAAAGAGTGTGGGCATTGGAGAGTGAGATCCCAGCTCTTTGGTCTTGGCTCACAGGATGTTTATGGTGGTCTGGTCTTCTAGGATCTTCTGTCTGGATAACTTCTGGAATGTGCCCATATTATAGATCTCTTAAAGTACCACTCCCTTTGCTTCATCTAATCTGAAAATACATTGTGTACATCAACAGCGCACTGAAACTTTAATCAAAATGAGACAATTTTCACAGACGACTGAATTTACAGTAAATAAGATTTGTAGATTTCTTAGAAAATTGGGAGTGACAGGCCTGGAGGGAAAAAGGTCTAGGGAATAAGTCTGATCGTGGGGCTTTTAGATCCTGAACTACAATCTCTTTTTCCTCCCCTTCTGTCCCCAGTCTGCCATCTTTATTCCTTCTATTCTTGCTTTCTTTCCCTGAATAAGTCTTCGTTGGTGTCTTGCTCTCTGACACATCCTGAAATTCTTTCTTGTGATGAATGTCAAGAACCCTCCAAGACCAAGTTGAGGTCCCCTTCTCCTTTTTGAAGGGATCTTCTCTGGTGACATCTTCTCACATGACTCTGAGACAACCATCTCTTTTGTCTGGCCCAAACTGGCCCCTCATTAGATTTTAGTAAAAGGGATACTGATTGTTGGACTGATTCTTTGTCTAGCACTCTCCTTGCTTTGCCACCAGGCGACTAAATCAAAGAATGTTTTAGGATATTTCTGCCTCAGGTGCAGAGGTGAGTGTACCCTCACCAGGGAGTTAGGTCCAAGTGCCCATCTCTGACAACTTGCTAGCCATATGGACTTGGGCATGTCATCTGGTCTCTGGGCTTCAGTAAGCTTGTTCATAAAATGAGGACAGTGAGAGTACTTTACCCCGTAGCACTGTTAGGAAAATTAAATAAATTAAATATTTGTAAAGTTCTTAGATCAGGGTTTGGCACACAGAGGACACACAAGTGCTAAATGACTAAATAATTATCCTAACTATCTTCTTTCTTCCCACACATATGATTGCATTGTGATAAAGAGGACATGAATGGAAGAGAAAAGCAGTGGTGACCATTTTTCAGGAGTAGAACCAGAGATCTTAATCGAAGTTTCATTAAGGGCAGGCAAAGCCAATATTTTTAAATATACTTATTTATCAAACAGAAGCTGCCTGAGAATTAGCATTTACTGTGTGCCAGGTGATGTTAATTCCTATAACACCAGGCTTGTGAAATACACACTTTTATTACCTCACACGCAAAAATCACAGAGCAGAAAATATCTCTACAATGGAGGAACTTGGAAATAGAAGTACCATTGGCATCTTAAAATTTAAGAAGATTATAAGAAATGAAACTAGTATTAAGAGTATATGTTGCCTGACAGTAATAAGAATACACATGCATCTAAAAGTAAAGAAAATTTCAAAATAAGTTAATGAACAACATCATTTCTGGGTTCCACTTCTTTGTTTCAGTTTGTTTTAGGGAAGATATTTTGGAGATCCAGAATGTAGGTTTTTCCTCCCCAGAAAGAAAGGCACACAAAGATTAATGATAAATTTATAACAATTTTTTTAAGTACCAGAGATTGAACCCAGGGGCACTTAACCACTGAGCCACGTCCCCAGCTCTTTCAATATTTTATTTAGAGACAGGGTCTTGCTGAGTTGCTTGGGCCTCCCTAAATTGCTGATGCTGGCTTTGAACTCACAATCCTCTTATCTCAGCCTCCCCAAGTCACTGGCATTATAGGCAGTACCACTGTGCCCAGGAATAACCAATGATTGATCTCAAACCGAGTCCTTTTTCCCTCTCAGAATTGTGGAACCAATAAAAAGATGAATCACTGACTGAGCAGTGAAGAAAGGTTTATTCTTGGACAAGAACAGAAGTAGGAAATAACTCACAAATCAACTTTTTAACCCATTGAGGGTTGGCAGGTTATAGATACAGGGTAAAGAAAATGAGGGACAGGGTCGGACTAAGAAATGGAAGAAATACTCATGTCTTTTCTGAGAATGAGCAGAGATTTTCCTGAAATTTGGGCACTTCCTCTTGAGGTTCTTATGGTCATGTCTTACAACTGTCAGCCAGCTGTCCTGGTTCTTGAAGTGTGTCCGTCAGCTTGCGGATGGGATTGTAATGTAGTTAGAGGTGGTCTGGTTGTCACTCTGGCAGCCTCCCTGGATTCAACTGATTTGGGCTATCCCATCTGAAGAGGGACTTCTGGCCTTCAGATGTCCTGTCCTCAAAGATAAATAAGATTAGGGTCAGGTAGAAATTCAGCTAGATCACCTAGGTGGTACAAAATTAGGATGGGGTAACACATTCATCCTTTCTTCTCTTTCTCCCCAAAACTTTACTTCATATGGGGGGCTCTCTAGAGACATTTTAATTGTTACAAGAGTTTTTGGCCATAGGCCTTACGTTGGGGTTCCCAACCAATCAGGTTCCGCCACTTGCCCCAAAAAACAAACAGAAAAAACTAATTGTGAAAAGCAAGAAAGGAACTTTAATCAATATGGCCACATTGGGAAGGCAAAGTGAGACCAAAGGTCTGAGACCTGTCCTTGGGGCAGGAGGAGGGAGGTCTGCATACTCAACAGTCTTGGTCAAACTATGGTCTGGTTCCTCAGCATCTCAGTTGTGGTTTTCCCAGGTGGCTCTAGAGGGGTTCCTACTGCTTGGGCGAGCAAGCTCCATTTGCTGCTCAGAATGTTTATCTATCAGCCCTGTAATCCTGGAAGGGAGCAACACAGTTCCCATGAGGCGATTGTCCTGTGTAGGGGCACAGGCTCATCACGGGCTGGTCTGCCTGCAAGCCTTCACTGTAAGGCATAGGACAGTGACTGGCAACTTCTAGGCACCATGCCGGATCTGGATCAGAAAGCTCTCAAAGCTGGCAGTTGAATGTCCTGGCAGATCTTCAAAATATTTTACTCTTATCTTGGTTCCTTTGTCATAAAGGAGGATGAGATAGGTTAGGTAAATGCAGGGTTAATAAACTTTGTATTACCAGTTTTTAGATGAATGCTCCTTAAATGAGGCCTTGGTGCAAAGCTGAGAAGAAATCTGAAGACAGATATGAAATAAAGGCAGAGAGACGAGCTTTACCTTGCTTTTAGTTACCAATTGGGGTTCTGCAGACCCAAGTGAAGAGTCAGAGCTTTTAGCAAAAACAGACTCTCTGAGTCCCTGTTATACCATCTCTTGGCTCTCGTGGTATAATGAAAGAGATGAACAATTCAGTAAACACAAAGTTGCCCCCTGAACTGTAAGCTACAGATGTACACAAGGAGTTACCGTAATCCAGAGGCTATCTTGACCCTTTTGGGCCATGAGGATCTGCAGCACAAACAGTGGATACCGATCCCCTAAAAATGAAAAAGTATTTTATTAGATAACATGGTGCTTACTAATTAGTTTTGGATAGTGATGGTCAGAAATGTGGGGACCTGAACCTAGAAGTCTAATTTCATTTTATATTGGCCTAGGGATTTCTATCTCCTGTGTCAGTTAACAGCTAATACAGAGGGCTTTATCCCAAATATGAGAATATTAGTTGTGTAAGTCCACTGAGAAGCATGCAATTTAGTAAGTACTCCAGGCTTCAACCTTACTACTTGTCACTTTTAAATGCTTCATCATCAAATGCGTGGACTCACCATAAGAATGAAAATCAGTAAATCTTACTTTTAAAAAAAAAATATAGAAAATAACTTTTGCCATATTCTAATCACTCAATTCCATGTCAAAATACGAAAGTCCTCTGTGTTGTGTGATTTCCCTTTTAAGCTCTAAGTTATTTTTAAGCATTAACTATCTACTGATTTTCCATAAATAATAGTGACATTTGTCCACTACACGTGTTTGTTACAGCCAGCATGTAGTATGCGACCTTGAAGAGGTCACTCAGCTCCATGCATGAGTTTGGCCTTCCTGACACCTCAGAAGGTTATTGAGAGGATTAAGCAAGGCTGGTATGAAAAGATCCTTGTAACTCTGAGGATGCTGGAAAACTGTGTTCCACTAGCCTCCTAACTCACTCCACAAAGCCAGTGTTATTCTTGTCTAAGTTCCTTTTTGTGCAGTTACAACAGAGTACCACAAACTAGGTGATTTATGATGAGCAGAAATGCATTTGGCTTGTGGTCTGGAGGCTGGAAGTCTGAGATCAAGGAGTCGCATCTGGTGAGGGCCTTTCTGCTGCATCATGATATGGCGGAAGGCATCACAGGGCAAGAGAGCACAGACAGAGGAAGGGGACCTGGGGAGGGAGGGGCAGGGAGGGGAGGAACTGGAGAATGACAGCGACCATGGTACATTGTGTGCATGTACAAATATGGAGCAACAAATGCCACCACTGTGTATAATTATAATGCACTAATAAAAAATTTTTGAAAGGGCAGAATGCACATTTATAACAAACCCATTTTTGCAATAATGAACCCACTCCTGAAATAATGGCTTTAATCCATTCTTGAGGGCAGAGCCCTCATGACCTAATCCCCTCTTAAAGGTCTCACCCTCCTACACTGCTGCATTGGGAATTAAATCTCCAGCACACAAACTCTGGAGACACATTCAAACCATAGCAAGTTTGATATGAAAAACAGATGATGTTAAACAAAATATAAGCTGCAGCTCCAAATCGCTACAGCACAATGAATCCAAGAGTACTACAAAACTTAAGAAGTGATAACCTTACAGGAGCACAGAATGGAGCACTTCAAACCTAAATGTGTTCTCAAAAATGATGGAGGTTGTGGTGGGGACCAATTTGCAGAGGATCCATAGATTCTGTGAGGATACAAGCTAAACCGTAGTCAGTTTGTTCAGGGATGAGATCTGGGAAAGGAGGTGATTGGCAAGAGCCTTCCTGGAGTCAGAACAAATATTAAACACTGCCCTCAGAGTTGGAAATGCCACTTTCAGGGACCCATAATTCAAATTTTGATCAGCTTACTCTTCCATGTCATTGAAAACAATAAGGTAATCAGTGGTCAATTAGTGCAGCCTGATAGCTGGGGACAGGCAGCGGAAGGGCCGGACAGTACCACTGAAAGCTCCGCCCTCCCAGGTGTCTGTAGGTGCCCCTAAACTGTGCCTCCTACAGCAGGGGTTTAACACCATTGGTGGTGTTGGGAGAGGCTTCATCAAAACAAACCAGCCAGTCGCTAAACAAATAAATAAACAAAGAACAATAACAAGCCCCAGAGGAGAAGAGCCAGGACCCAGGGATGCTACAATATATTATCTAAATCGTCCAGTTTCTAACAAAAACTTACAAGATATGGAAAACAGTGAGAAAGAAAGATTCATTCACTGGACTGGGGCTGGGGGCTGCAGGCAACAGAAACTGCTTATGAGAGTGACCAGGTCTTAGATTCAACAGAAAAAGACCTCAAAGTAGCCACTAGAAATGTATCCATTAATGAAGAAGTAAATACAGGAAGGTACGATGACAAAACTGCATTATCGAGACTATTAATAAAGGGGTAGAAATTATTTTTAAAAGGAACCAAGGAAATTCTGGAATTCAAAAGTACGATAATTATTTTTAAAAATCAGAGGAATTTGTAATGATATTTAAACTTGAATAAAGAACTAGTGAACTTTAAGGCAAATAAATAATGGTTATACAATTCAAAATACAGAGAGAAAAGAGAATGAAAAATAAATACATAAATGGCAACTGGCATTACCTGAATTCAAGACTTACATAGTTATAGTAATCCAGACATTGTGGTGTAGCTGGAAGAACAAATAGATGAATGGAATAGAATGGAGAACCCAGACATGGGCCTGCATCACTACAGTCAACTGATCTTAGACAAAGGATAAAAAGCAATAAAATAGAGCAAATTCTGAGACAGATGGTGTGGAACAACTGGATATGCACATACAAAATATAATAATCTATACAAAGACTTTATACCCCTTCACAGAAATTAACTCAAAGAGGATCATAGACCTGAACTTAAAATGCAGAAGCTATGAAACTCCTAGAAGGCAGGAGAAAGTCTAGATAGCCCCAGGTATGGAGATGACTTTTTAGATGCAATACCAAAGGTACAGTCTATGTAAGAAAAAATTGGCAAGTTGAACTCAATTAAAATTAAAAACTTCTCCCAAGAAAATGAGAAGACAAGCCACAAGACTGAAAAAAGAATTGCAAAAGACATATCTCAAAGAGGACTGTTATCCAAACATAAACAACAAAGAAACTGAAATCTCAACAATAATAAAATGAATGATCCAATTAAAAATCAGCAAAAGATCTGAAAAGATACTTCATCAAAAAGATGAAGAAAATAAAATGAAAAGCTACTCCATATCATATGTCATCATTGAAGGGCGAACTTTTAAAAATTGTGAAATGTTTTTACCCACCTATTAAAATGGTGAAAATCTGAAACTCTGATAACACTAAATGCCGGTGATGCTGTAGGGCAACAGGAACTCTCATCCTGTTGAAGAAAATGTGAAATGACACAACTGCTTTGGAAGGTATTTTATTGGCATTCCTACAAAACTAAATATACTTACTCTATAATTCAGTCATTGTAATCCTAAGTATTTATCCAAAGGAGTTGAAAATGTGTTCACCAAAAGAGCCTGTTTTCTTCCAAACACTTATCACTCTGTTGTATCTCCCTTAGTAGAATATAAATCCCAGGGGTTCGAGCTTTGCCTTTCTTGCTAAAACCATGACACCAGTCTGAGGACTCAACACGTAGCAAATTCCGAGGAATACCAAGTGAATGAATACAATTCCTGTATCGTTCACAGCCTGCATTTTTTCGGCACTGGGTTGCCAGGTGTCAGGACTACGTGAGTGAACATGCACTGCCTCTGTCCCAGTGGAACTTACTCATGGAAGACTCACATAAACATAACACGCATCTGGATTTTAGAGCATGTATGGTGTCATTTGGGAAACATACACACTGTGAGAAGAGAAGACACAGAGGGACACAGAGGAACACCGTATGTCGTGACTGACCATCGAGGCGAGTGGGAAAGACCCAGAGGCTGTGTCAGCCTGGAGGCAGGCGGGCAAGGTTTACAGCCAGCAGTGTCCAAAGATTTGAGAAAGTAGGCATCCCGTATCGAGTGAAGTGGTTTTGTTTGGCCAGAACCACTTCAGTGGAGTAGTGGAGCAGAAGAGGGAGAGAGACAGAGCTGGGAGGTCAACATAGACAGCTCCATGGTCTGCAGGAGTGAGGAGACACAGGGAAATGTGATGGCCCAGGGTGGCACTCCTGGTTGGTTAAAGAGGGAACAGAAACAAATCTAATTGCTGATGAGCCCATTGAATGGAGAACATGAGGATGAAGGAGAAATGGACTAATGTGTCCTGCCCAGAGGTCAGGTGAGTGGCCAGGGACAGAGGCAGGGAGCTCCTCCCAGGAGCCAGGTGAGCAGAGGCAGGGGAGTTCTTAGGAATGAAGGGGAGGAGGGAGGAGCGTCCACTTTACCTGTTCCTCCTTGGCACCCGCCATCACCACCTGGCACCTAACAGATGGCTGATAAATATTTGCCAGATGAAAGAATTACACTTTCAGATAGTGATGTTATAAAGGAAACTAATGCATAATAGAGGAGGTCTGAGATGTGCTTTCTGGGAAATGAAAGAGAAGTTGCCCAGGAGAATGTAGAAGTACCAGGTGGTATTTCAACTGAGTTTGGCAACTATGCTTTTGAAATGAAAAGTTAATGCTGCAAATTTCAACCTGCGAGGGAGTCTGTGTGTGGGGGAGAAGCGTGAGGGACTGTGGTGTGGATTTTCTTCCTTGGGAGGTGCAGTGGGAATACAGAGCAGTCAGGGCCTGGGGAATTGAGGAAGAGAGCACAACACATCCAGCCAATCCATTTATTACGGTATGATCAAGGAAGGCAGTGGGGATGGCCGGAGACACCTGGGGAGCCGTGGTTGGGAATGAAAGTGGGTTGTGGTGTTACAACTGAGTAGTTTAAAGCCCCACCACATCTGGGGGTTGGCTGTGGAGATGGCTGGCCGACCACCCCGAGACTGACAATATCCTGCAACTGAGAGGCCATCAGCTCCACTTTGACCTCAAGCTGAATGGTCTTCTCACCATACACGGTGAATGTACCACACATAATTGATTAAGAAGAACCACCATGGGTTTATCAATAATATAGTTTAGTAACTACCATGTGCTGGACCCAAACATCACCCAAGATGATGGCGGAACTTGGGTGTAGACTCGAAGCTACCGAAGTCCTGGTAAAATAAAGGAGTATGAGATTCACACTCCGTGTTGTGAGATTCAGGGGGAGGGTTGGGATGGAGAAGAAGAAATGGGCAGGATCTGCGTGGGCACAGAAGGCACCGGCCTCACCTCCCAACACCAAGAAGACCCGCCTCTGAAGCTGCCAGGCGGGTGTGTTGGTGTAAAGGTTCAGTCCAGATTTTGTGAAGTAGAGGATTTGCAAGCAGATGGTTAGAATGGAATGGTGTTCTAGGGAGAGTGCAGTGGGACTATTTAGGAGGGAGGGTAGATTAAGAGAAAGGACAGACAGCAGGTTACACTTTAAGTGGTATGAAAGGGCCAAAGAAGGTGATCCAAGATGGCGGACTAGAGGGAGGCTGCGTTCCTTGTCACTCCGTAACTCCTGGGTTTCAAGCAGAGGATATCTGTTTCTGGGTGAGGCAGTTTTTGCTGCTTATCGATCCTCTGCTGTTTACCCCATTTGTCTGCTGTGATCACCTGCAATCTGCCAGCATATCGATGCCTTTTTTGAGTGCAGATTGCTCACTGTCAGGCAACTATCATCCGCCATTTGCCTGCCTCTTGCCTGTCCATCGCCTGCCTTTCACCTACCCATCACCCACCACCCAAGGTTCACTTCCCGATGGTCCGACAGCTGCCAGCAGACTGACCACAGACCCCCAGTGGAGCGCCAGCTGCCTGCTGTTGCCTGGAAGTTCACTGTTAGAGTATCTGCAGGTTTGGTTACACGTGGCTGCCGCTATTTTGAGGCAACAGCCAGGTCCCATAGGACCCCTGGCCAGACTGACTGAGCCCCGTCTTCAGGATCCCTCAGCCCGACCAATCACTCTCTGCCTCTGGGGCCCTCACATTGACTAACTGCTCCCTGCCGCCAGGACCCCCAGACCATCTGACTGCATCCTATCACCGGGACCCCAGATTGACTGATTGCACCCGGCCTCTAGGATCCCACAACCACACCAAACACACCCGACCTCCAGGACCCCTGCCTGACCAATCGCACCCCGCCTCCAGGACCTCCAGCCGACCATGTCCACACCCCGAGCTGCAGCTCCCCATTTGCCAACACCTTTCGAAGCCAGAGCAGCCATCTTGGATAATTCTGGAAGCCGTAGCTCCGATCTTTAGGTGGGACAAATCCCATTCTGAGACGCCTGCTGGAGGCTTGAAGCTCATTGTCAGACAAAGGTGCCAAAAATATGCAATGGAGAAAACATAGCCTCTTCAACAAATGGTGCTGGGAAAACTGGAAATCCTTATGCAACAAAATGAAACTAAACCCATATCTCTCACCCTGCACAAAATTCAACTCAAAATAGACCATGGACCTCAGAATCAGACCAGAGACCCTGCATCTTATAGAAGAAAAAGTAGGTCCAAATCTTCAACATGTCATCTTAGGATCAGACTTCCTTAACAGGACTCCCATAGCACAAGAAATAAAAGCAAGAATCAATAACTGGGATAGATTCAAACTAAAAAGCTTTCTCTCAGCAAAGGAAACTATCAGCAATGTGAAAAGAGAACCTACAGAGTGGGAGAAAATCTTTGCCACTCATACTTCAGATAGAGCACTAATTTCCTGAATATATAAAGAACTTTAAAAACTCTACACCAAGAATACAAATAACCCAATCAATAAATGGGCTAAGGAAATGAACAGACACTTCACAGAAGAAGATGTACAAGCAATCAACAGATATATGAAAAAATGTTCAACATCTCTAGTAATAAGAGAAATGCAAATCAAAACTACCCCAAGATTCCATCTCACCCCAATTAGAATGGCGATTATCAAGAACACAAGCGACAATAGGTGTTGGAGAGGATGTGGGGAAAAAGGTACACTCATACATTGCTGGTGGGGTTGCAAATTAGTGCAGCCACTCTGGAAAGCAGTGTGGAGATTCCTTAGAAAACTTGGAATGGAACCACCATTTGACCCAGCTATCCCACTCCTTGGCCTATACCCAAAGGACTTAAAATCAGCATACTACAGAGATACAGCCACATCAATGTTCATAGCTGCTCAATTCACTATAGCCAGATTGTGGAACCAACCTAGGTGTCCTTCAATTGATGAATGGATAAAGAAACTGTGGTATATATATACAATGAAATATTACTCAGCTATAAAGAATAATAAAATTATGGCATTTGCAGGCAAATGGATGAAATTGGAGAATATCATGCTAAGTAAGATAAGCCAATCAAAAAACCAAAGAACGAATGATCTCACTGATAAGCGGATGATGACACATAAAGGGAGGGTGGAAGGGGGGCAAGAATGGAGAAAGGAGGGACTATTTAGAGGGAAAAGAGGGGTGGGAGGGGTGGGGGGGGAGGAAAAAATAACAGAATGAATCAAACACCATTATCCTGTGTAAATGTATGATTACTCAAATGGTATGCCGTTACTCCATGTACAAACAGAAACAACATGTATCCCATTTGTTTACAATAAAAATAAATTTTAAAAAAAAAGGAAAGAAAGAAAGAAAGGGCCAAAGAATTTCTCAGAGCTAGTCTACAGGTCCAGAACTAAGAAAGAGGAGAGAAGGGAACCCAAGTTCAGAGGGAGGAGTCACATCGTTTCCTGGAAGGTCCTTCACTCTCCTCATTGGTAGAGAGAAGGATGAAGCCTCTTCCATCCAAGGAACATTTCAACAGGCTCACCGAGCACCAGCCAGTAAACACTGGAAAGCGTCTGTATTTGTGCCTGTTTCCCTGTTACTTCAAAGAGAGAAAAATGTTTCCCAACTTACACATGATAAGAATTGTGTAATGGTTTTCTATAAATATATATATGGATATGTGTGTGTTTGTGTGTGAAAGAGAGAGACGGAGACACGGGAAGATAACGCAGTGCCTCTGACATAAATAAGAACATCAGTTCATGGTGACTGTTCTTCTTTCCTTCCTATGTTCACTGAATTCTTGTCGATGTTACATTTAATCTGATTGCACTCTGCCATAATGAGGGCCACTTGAACCGCAGGCAGATGCTTTGGCGTGGTCAGGGGCAAGCCGCATCCGATGACCACATTGCCTTTCCTGTCTCCGGGTCCACGTGAGTGAAGCACCTGTGTGCGTCCCAGAAAGGCCCCTGCCCTCTCCTTTACCATCACCCGCTTACTTCGGGAGGGCATGAGACAGGCGTCTTTTATAGTCTTAGATTTATTTTCAGAGTCTTGCCTGGTACTATTTTTGCTCAAAAACAAATAATTCAGTGTCTTATGTATCAAGCTAATTGAATATGATATTCTTTTTTTCTCTTTCCACATTTTTATTGGTGCATGATAGTGGACATAATGATGGGATTTGTTGTTACATATCCCTAATACACATAATATAGCAATATAATTTGGCCAACGTCCCTCCCCAGATCCCCTCCCCCACCCCAGCCACCTGTCTCCTGCCCCCGGTTCCTCTCCTCTACTGATCTCCTTTGCTTTTCATGACATCACCCCCGCACCCCACCTCTCTTGTCCTTTTCCTCTCTAGATTTGACATATGAGAGGAAACACACCACCCCCTGACCTGAGTTTGGCTTATTTTGTTTAACATAGTGGTCTTGAGTTCCATCCACTTTCCTGAAAATGACATAATTACGTTCTTCTTTATGTCAGAATAAAACTCCGTTGTGAATATATACCACATTTTTAAAATCCATTCATCCATTGATGGACCCTAGGTTGGTTCCATAGTTTGGCTATTGTGAATTGTGCTGCCGTGAACATGTGTGTACATGCATCACTGTAGTGAGATGACTTTATTCTTCAGGATAAATACCGAGGAGTGGTAGAGCTGGGTCTTATGATGGTTGTTACAGTTTGGCTGTGAGGTGTCCCCCAAAAGCTCACATGTGAGACAATACAGGAAGGTTCACAGGATAAATGACTGGGTTGTAAGAGTCTTAAACCTATCAGTGAATTATTCCCCGATGGAATTGGGGCATGGCTTTGGGGTATATATTTTGTATCTGGAGAGTGGAGTTTCTCTCTCTCTCTCTCTCTCTCTCTCTCTCTCTCTCTCTCTGTGTGTGTGTGTGTGTGTGTGTGTGTGTGTGTGTGTGTGTCTGCTTCCTGATGATATGAGCTGCTTCTCTCTGTCACACTCTTCCACCATGATGTTCTACCTCGCCTCAAGCCCCGAGAAATGGAACCACCCTTCTATGGACTAAGACCTCTGAAACCATGAGCCCTTAAATAAACCTTTCCTCCTCTATACTTGTGTTGGTCAGATCATTCAGTCACAGCAGTGAAATGGCTGACTGAAACAGTGGCCCTGTGCCTACTCTTTTGAGGAACCTCCATACTAATTTCCACAGTGGTTATACTAATATGCAATTCCACCAAGAGTGTGAAACTGTTCCTTTTTCTCCACATCCTCTCCATCATTTATTATTGTTTGTATTCTTGATTACTGCCATTCTGACTGGTGCAAGATGAAATCTCAGTGCTAATACACAACAATTGCCTATACGTTGAACATTTTTTGAGCTCTTTATATAGTTTAGATATTAATCCTCTGTCAGAGAAGTAGCTAGCAAAGATTTTCTCCCTTTCTGTAGGTTCTCTCTTCACATTCACAATTGTTACCTTTGCTGTACAGAAGTTCTTAATTTGATGTCATCCCATTTATTAACTCTTGGCATTATTTCCTGAGCTTTAAGGGTCCTACTGAGAAAGTCCCCAACTGGGCCTATATACTAGAATGTTGATCCTACTTTTTCTTCTAGGAGTTGCATAGTTTCTGACCTTATTCCTAGATCTCTGATCAATTTTGGGTTGACTTTGGGTGAGAGAAAAGGGTCTAGTTTCATTCTTCTACAAATGGATAGTTAGTGTCTTCAGCACCATTTTTTAGAAGGCTCTTTCCTCCAACGTATGTCTTTGGCACCTTTGTCAAGGATCAGATGGCTGTAGCTGTCCGCGTTTGTCGTGTCTTCTATTCTCTTCCATTGGTCTGTGTGTCTGTTTCCATGGCAGCACCATGCAGGTTTTGTTCCTAACACTCTGTAGTGTAATTCGGAGTCCAGTATTGTGATGCCTCCAGCATTGCTTTTTTGGCTCAGAGTTGATTGGGTTATTCTGGGTCTTTTATTCTTCCAAATGAACTTTACAACTGTTTTTTCTATTTCTGTGAAGAATGTCATCGGTATTTCAATGGGGGTGAATATGATATTCTTGATATGATCCTTATACAACTCTTGATTTAATATCTTCCCCTAGTTATGGGCACACATGGAAATTAAACCAGTGTTTTTTTTTTTTTTTTTTTTTTTTTTTTTTGGTTCTTTTTAGCAGTATAGAGAGTCCTCAAAAAACTAGGAATGGAACCACCATTTGATCCAATTATCCCACTCCTCAGTATATCTCCAAAGGATTTAAAATCAGCATACTACAGTGACGCAGTCACACCAATGTTTATAGCTACACAATAAACCAGTGTTCTTTGGGAAATGTGTCAGTTTAATAATCCTGATGAACTTGCCCAAATTCTGTATCTTCAAAGGCTGGGCTATTTTAGCATTTCTCTCAGCCTCAACAAAGTTGGAATGAAAGAATAGGAGCTCTTGGCAATCTCTTCTTGTTATTGACTTTCTGATTCTCTTTATGATGGACTGCAGCACTGAAAATAAAATGGAAACTTCCAGTTACGCCAGCTGGTTGGCTAGCTCCAAAAAGAATTGATAATTTGATATTCAAATAGTATATTTCTTAAAATAGTAACTCAGATCAAATTGTTTATATTCACTCATTCTGTAAAATGTAAAATTTTGCGAAACTGGCAAATGTCCAAACATTTTTGCATAAAATGGCATCATTGTCAGAAATTCCACATATATAATCTAATGTGCAATAACTATAACTTTAACCAGTGAATTATAGATGGGTACATCTTGCTATAATTTTGTATTTAGGTATTTCTATCTTCGCTTTGAATCAATAATTTGATCCTCCATTCAATAGCAACCAGCAAACAGTCTAGTTACCCAGTAACACTCATCAAGTTTCTCAAAGTCGTATAACATCATTGCTTTTTACCCTAAAAAAAATCTATCTGAAGCCCTGTGTAGTGGTGCATGCCTGTAATCCCAGCAGCTCAGAAGGCTGAGGCAGGAGGATCACAAGTTCAAAGCCACTTCAGCAACTTGGCAAGACCCCTAAGCAACTCAGCAAGACCCTGTATTTTAGTCAGTTTTTTGTTTTTTGGTTGTTTTGTTTTGTTTTGTTTTGTTTGCCACTGTGACTGAAAGACCCAAACAGAACAATTGTAGAGAAGGAAAGAAATGTACAGAAGTTGATCTGGGGGCTTGTGGTTTCAGAGGTCTCAATCCATAGACAGCAGACTCCATTCCTTGGGGCTCAAGGTGAGTCTGAACATCATGGAGGAAGAGTGTGACAGAGGGAACCAGCTCATATGGTGATCAGGAAGCAGAGAGAAAAAGAGACTCCCCTCTCCAGATACAAAATATATACTCCATAGACACACCCCCAATAAGCCACTTCCTCCAGCCACACCCCTCCTGCCTCCAGTTACCACTCAGTCAATCCCATTGGGGATAAATTCACTCATTAGGTTAAGGCTATAACCTGATCATTTCTCCTTCAAACCTTGCATTGTCTCACACATGAGCTTTTGGGGGACACCTCACATCCAAACCATAACATCCTGTCTATAAATAAAAAATAAAAAGGGCTGGGAATATGGCTCAGTGGTTACACACCCCTGGCTTCCATCCCTGGTACCAAAAAAAAAAAAAAAGAGAGAGAGGGGGGGGGGGGAGAGGAGAGGTAGAGTCGATATGATAGAGAGATGTCGATAATATTCTCATAACCATCTATCTCACTCCGACCACCCTCCCCTCCCTCCACCGCCCTCCCACTCCAAAAGAAGAACGAAAGAAAGAAAGAAAGGAAAGATTCATCTGACAAACATTCACTCCTATCTAAGCAAATCAGTGTTGAACAAGGGCTACCATTTTGATCTTGGCTCCAGTACATTTCTATGACCTCCCCTTGTCTCTTGAACACTGTCTACCTGATGACAAATTAGAATTGTTTGAAATATGCTGTTATCAGGAAATGTGTTGAAGTGACGTCTGTCAGCAGTCCACACTGTGATCTCTCCATAGACATGAAGGACTTCAGCTGGGAAAATGGAGATGGACTTTTTTTAAGTCTGATTAAGCCCACTCTTCCTTTTTCTATTTCATTTTCTCTGAAGTTGAAGTGCATGAATATTTCCTCTGACCTTTCCTTGGAATGGAAAATAAATTCCCCTACATTCAGCATATCAAACCCTGAGAGACTTTTTCCTAGGCAGACTCGGGCCGTCTCAATTTCTGAAATGTTATACTGGTTATTTCTTTAAAATATTATTTGGCCCAGGGTCATAGAACATATGAGTTCATTCCGAGCATCAGGCTCCCCAGAGTGCGGTGGTGCAGCGTCAGCGCAGAAGGACTCAGAACTCAGAGGCAGACCTTCATCAAAAGCACGATCACGCCCGTCAGTTGCCTGCTGGCGCGTTCACGAGACGACACAGTCCAGGCCTGCGGGCGGGATCTACTCCTAGTTCACATTTCCTCTATGAAATAAAAGGGCATTTCTATAAAATGTCTCAGACATTTCACACTGTTTAGTAATCATTACCACCGTCGTATTTTCATTATTGTCTGATAAAATTTCATTTTGAAGTCGAGCTCTAGGTGTGCTTTTGTATTGGGGGTACCCACCCCTGTTGCTTTCGTGTTTTAAGCTACAAGATTATAAAAATAAACCTTTGAGTTTCTTTCTAAATACAGCAATTAATTGTAATCCAATTGTGCCTAAAGATAAGCATTATTTAATGGCTCTATAGTAATCATTAAAAGAAATAAATATGAATTAAAGAACACATGCCAGTTAAAAACAGAATATTGGGTTGCTGAACTCATTTCACATATTTAATATTTAAATTATTTTTCCTGATTTTGCATAGAACAGACCAATAGAAATATAGTATCAGTTGTTTTTGTTCATTGCTTGGAACCATGAGTTATATGATCATAAGCTATATTCATAAGCATTTGGGACAGACAATCCTCACAACAAGTGTGCATTTAAAACTAACTATAGTCAAGATAGAATTTCTTGGGAAGTCTGGTGCAGTGGTGCACGCCTGTAATCCCAGCAAATCAGGAGGCTAAGGCAGAAGGATCACAAGTTCAAGGTCATCCTGGACAATTTAGTAAGATCTGTCTCCAAAATAAAACTAAAAGAGCCAAGGATGTATCTCAGTGGTAGAGCACCCGTGGATTCACTCCCTAGTACCAAACACAGAATTTCTTGATCTCTCAGGTAATTTCATCAAGAGAACTTTTGTTGAATGTGAGACTGACACATAAAATATGCACCAAATAAACAATTTAAATTAAATTAAACTGACAATAAAAAAATCTAAAAGATAAAATAAATGATATAGTGTATTATACTATATAGAAATATATTCATAAAATATATTTAATGTCGTAAATATATAACTTTTAGTATACAATTCC
This sequence comes from Sciurus vulgaris, assembly GCF_902686455.1. Classification (NCBI taxonomy): domain Eukaryota; kingdom Metazoa; phylum Chordata; class Mammalia; order Rodentia; family Sciuridae; genus Sciurus; species Sciurus vulgaris. The sequence goes on from NC_136474.1 coordinate 24,803,588, forward strand.
ATAAAAGATACAAATACCCCTATGTTAACCAAGAATGTTTTCATTGCAAGAAACAAAAGCTGTATTCAAATAAAAAGAATTTGTCTTTTTCACAAACTGAGGTTTGGAGACATAGTCGCCACATCTCCCAGCATTGTTTGCAACTGCTTAACTTCATTCTCAATTAAAATTTTTCTCCTCTGATGATAAGATTGTCTCTGCCAGATTCGTGGATCACTGGATTCAAGTAAAAGAAAGATCCATCTTGCCCCAGAACTGGAATTTTATAATCTCACAGAGTGTCTATGGTCCTAATTTTATCACACCCACCCCAGGACCAATAGCTTCAGTACATAGCATAAGGAGCATGATTGATTAGGTTTCATCAATTACCTGTGCCTGCAGTCAGGGGCAGCGATTTCACAACAGAAAAAGGTTGTCGAATATAAAAAATAACAGTGCTCCTACCTTCTCTCTCTGACTTTAACAAAGAGCTGAATGGCTGTTGTACTTGATACGATATTCTGCCCACAGATGAAGTGAAGGCGGGACTGTGAGTAGTCATGGCTGGCAGAAGATTTTGAGAAACAAAACACCTAATGACAGAAAAAGACATGGAGGGAGTACTAGTCATCTACAGTGATGCTCAACTAAGCTTTCTGTTGTGGTGGGCATGTTTTATATCGAGCCAATATCTGTTCTTTTTAGATGTACATAACAGTAGAGTGTATTGTGACACATCATACAGACATGGAGTATAACTTCCCATCCTGTGGTTGTACGTGATGTGGAGTTACGCTGGTCGTGTATTCATGTATGAACACAGGAAAGTGATGTCCGATTCATTCCACTGTCCTTCCATTCCCACTCCCCTCCCTTCCCTTCGTTCCTCTTTGTCTAATCAAATGAACTTCTATTCTTCCCTCCCCTACCCGCCTTATTGTGTGTTAGCATCCACATATCAGAAAGAACATTCAGCCTTTGGGTTTTGGGGATTGTCTTATTTCACTTAGCATGATAGTCTCCAGTTCCATCCATTTACCAGCAAATGCCATAATTTTGTTCTTCTTTATGACTAATAATCCATTGTGTATATGTACCACATTTTCTTTATCCGTTCATCTGTTGAGGGCACCAAGGTTGGTTCCATAGCTTAGCTATTGTAAATTGAGCTGTTATAAACATTGATGTGGCCGTGTCACTATAGTATGCTGTTTTTAAGTCCTTTGGGTATACACCAAGGAGCGGGATAAGTGGTTCCAATAGTTCCAAAAAGTTTTCTGAGGAATCTCATACTGCTTTCCAGAGTGCTTGCACCAATTTACAACCCCACCAGCAATGTCTGAGTGTACCTTTCCTCCGACATCTTCACCAACATTTATTGTTCCCTGTATTCTTGATAATTGCCATTCTGACTGGAGCGAGATGAATTTACTTTTCTCTAATTGCTAGAGATGGTGAACATTTTTTCATATATTTGTTGACTGATTATATTTCTTCTTCTGTGAATTGTCTGTTCAATTCCTTTGCCCATTTATTGATTGGGTTATTGGGTTTTTTGGTGTTAAGTTTTTTTGAGCTCTTTATATATCCTGGACATTAATGCTCTATCTGAGGTACAGATGGCAAAGATTTTCTCCCATTCTGTAGGCTCTCTCTTCATGTTCTTGATTGTTGCCTTTGCTGTGAAGAAACTTTTCAGTTAGAATCCATCCCATTTATTGATACTTGATTTTACTTCTTGCACTTTAGTCCAATGCTGTCTTTGGGCACTTTTGTTGTCCTCTCTGTAACCTGGCCCATGACCCTGACATAACTGGACTATGGCTATAACACACAGCAAGTCAGAAAGACAGATCAGGGAGAGATCAGTCTCACTCTTTAAACAACTCACTCTTGCGGGGACTAACTTGGGATCCCATGAGAACCACATCACTCTCTTCCATGGGCAGCAACCCCAGTGACCTAACTACTACCCACTAACTACCTCCCACCTCTTCAAGAGCCCACCACTTCTCACAGAGCCACAGTGAGCAGTAACCTTCCAACAGCTGGAAGAGGTGTGGGACTTTTAAGAGATGTGGCCTCTTAAGCTATATCCAAACCATCAGGGTCCTTTGAATAGTATAATTATATAAGCCAAAGTCATCCTTTCAAAAAGCAGTATAGTATTCCTTATTCCTTTAACAATTAAACAGAAAATAAACTGCAGAATATTCTCTTCCATATTCATTTTTAACTTCAAAAAATCTGAATAAAAAAATAAAATTTTAATAATAAAAATGTTTTTTAATAATAAAAAAGTTTTTTTATTGGTAACTCAAAAATTTCATGATTTCAATGTGATTGTTCCAATTGTAACATAGTGGATAAGCATTGACATAAAAAGTATTTAAACATAACATGAAAAGGAAGTCATACAATAAATGTATTATATAGTGCACTTTCATCCTTTCCTTTCCTTTATTTTAGGATTATTCATTGCAAGAGACAGCTGCCACCCATTCAAACCAGCTTAAACAAAACAAAACAGAAGAAGGAGCTGGAAGTGCAATTGCCTAGCTACCCAGGAGGCTGAGGCAGAAGTTTCACAATTCCAAGGGCAGCCTCAGCAACTTAGCAAGACCCTGTCTCAAAATAAAATTTCAAAAGGGTTGAGGGTGTGATTCAGTGGTAGAGCATCCCTGGGTTCAATTCCCCGTACCACAAAAAAAAAGTGTGGGTGTGTAGGTTTCAGGGGAGAAGACGGGCCTCACAGGAAGTCTTCCTGATTGCTGCAACAAGTCTGAAGTCCAGGAGCTGAAGTTCCTTCTTTGCTGTCTGTCGCCTCCTAAGCTGCGGCTCTGCTCTTCGCCACAGGGTTGATCCACTCTCCTTGTAGTTTGTTCAGTATGCTTCCCTGCTCACCTTTCCACCATGAGGGCAGCCTGGATCTTGGTGTCCACTTCATCTTCCAGCTCAGTCACTTCACACCAGTTAACTCAGTTGCAGTGTCCCCAGTTGAAAGGAGGGGCTGGGCCAAGCATAAGCAGTGCCTTGGATCCTCCAGGCCAGGTGTCCACACAGCACCCCGGCCCCTCCATCTGAGGTACAGGGATAGGACTCTCATATACAAAAGATGGAACCAAGAGCAGGAGGGTCACATTTTCTAGGAAGCACCAATAAAAAAAAAAAAGAAAAGGGTGAGAAATGAGCTTGTTTTAGCCAGTGAATTATCCTCATTTTATATTGGAAGAAAGTTTTAGGAAAATCAGACCTGAGTCCAACTTGTGATCAGATAGACCAAAACAGAAACTGCATTTTAACCTTTGGTATCTATATGACCTTTGGGAAATTAACTACCAATTAACTACCAATTCTCTGGTTGTTATAAGGAAATAAAAGTTGTTATGAAGAGATAATAGGACATGCAATACATATAAATGTCAAGTGCTTACCACTCTTTACTCCTGGTCCCACAGTCAGGGGCCAGGAAGGCCAAAGGCCCTGTGGAAGTTTCCAGTGTCCTATGCTAAGCACTCTGTGGACGCTGAGCTAACAGAATGAAGCAGAGGGAAAGGCTCTGCCTCCCACCCCGCAGCCCACAGATGTTCTTCCATCCCTCTTTGTCTCAGAGAACTCGTTTTCATTTTCCATCTCCTTCCGTGTTGGCGCTATAAGCTTATCCACCACTTCCTCCCCTGCATCTCTCTTTCTGTTCACAAGAACTCTTTGATTGGATTCTAGATGGATTAAACAAAGAAACAAAATAACTCCCGGTTTACTGGCATTCCTACTGAAGACAACCAAAAAAAAATGATTATTTTTGAGATAAAAATCTTTATTTATGTATGACCTGCCTATTGTCTTTTTAAAATTAGAAATCTTAACACAAGTGGAATGAGAAGGGAACAAATATAGATTTTTTTCTCTATTATCCAAAATCAATTCTTCAGATGAACTAATTATATTCTCGATAAAGTTATCACTTAGGTCACCAAATTTTAACCTTTTACTCTCTGAACCTTGTTTTCACCGAGTTTTGAGGAAAAACTTTCAAAAATATCTTCCATTCTTTACTCCTTCCTTAAAATCATATATAAAATATTTAAAATATGTCAAATCGCTTTCAATTTACCAGGTATTATATCTATAGGCATGTCTAGTTTTAATGGACTTTTTATGGATGCCCCTTCTCGAAGTAGCAATTAAATGTTACATTTAAAATAAATAATAAATAAATAAATAAATAAATCTCAGTTGCATTCCTGCCTGCTCTTTGCTGTATAGGCAGAGCATTGAGATCATCAGACTCTCCCAGGCACATGCACGTGGGCATAGCTGAAGGGCTGGGGTTCAGATGGTGGCATAGTGTCAGGAAGGTGAAGTCCTCCCCAGATGAGCATCGTCTGTCTTGGGATGAGAGACATGTGGGTTGCTATGGGGCCACAGATGCTGGCATGGAAATAGGACAGACATGCTGTTATAGACAAGGAGCTCATTTCTAAAATCTTTCAGGATATTTCTTCCTAGGGATGGAGCCTGAACTAGCATGACCTGGTCCCTTGAAACAAGAGGGCGTTAGATAACTAATCTTATCCAGCACGATGTCTTAAGGTTCTTTAAAACAGAAAGGTTTAACGCCTGGTCGATACTCTGGGTTAACCTGTGGGTTGCCAAACTGTGGGAAGCAGGGCATCCAGGGAAGAACATAGAAAAGTTGTGGGTCCAGAGCAGGTTTTACAGCTTCCTGTGGAATGAGAAGGTTTGGGAAACGTATAGGGTTTCAATGAATCTCATGAAAACTTGGCTTTTATATATAAGGCAAAAGGCTATCTGCATTCAACTCCATGTTTGTTCAACAAACGGCGGTGTGTGCTGACACGCAGAACTTGAACTTTTTCTTGAAAGCTTTGGGAAGTCACTAAAGGATTTTAAGTAGATCTGGGGCAGATGTGGATCTTAAAAGATCATTGCATAGCAACACGAAGGAAGAGCTAGAGGGAAGGATATTTGAAGACAGACAGAATTATATGCAACAGCATATAATTCAGACGGAAGTGATAAAGGAATGGATTTAGGCTGCTGCAGGAACGATGGAGAGGGGGACAGGCAGAAAAGCCGTCATGGAATGGAGTCTGTGCAGCGTGGAAACTTTTCAGAACAGGACAGCAGTGGTGAGAAGGGTCCACATGGGAAGTATCTCTCCAGTTTCGAGACTGAGTGACAACGTGTGAAAACTCCAAATGACTTCCCTACGTCCACCCTTTCCTACTTCTGCAAACAGCATTTTCCTCCTCTGCATGGCTAGGTCCCACTACGTCTGTGGATCTGTATGTTCACAGTTGTGGAATTCAGTGCAGCCTTCTCTCTTTCAACAAAGTCTGTCTTGCAAATCTTTTATTCGGGACACAGAAATATTATTTTGGAAGATCAAAGGAGGTTGTTGATTTTAACAAGGGATACCTCTAGACAAAGGGGAATAAAATCAGACTCCAGAAAGTCAAAACAAAAACTCTATTTCTACGTTTTATCCCTAGTGGAATCAGTCTCCTGCACCAAGTTCTCACATCCTATAACCATCTTTCTCCATTAAGCTCAGGCCAATTTTCTAAGAAAGAACCCACCTTGTGCCTAAAATTGAGTGCTGTTTCACCCAGAGTTTACTCAGGGAAAAATCATACCCACAGAGATCTGAATTCTGTTTTATTCCAAGTTGCCATGAGCATCTAATAAGGAGTGCCTAGGACATGTCAGGTCAAGTAACAAGTCCTTCTGCCTGCATTGGTCATTTAACCCTCTTGAAAGCTCTCTGCATTAAGTACTATTATCATCCTCTTCAACAAATGGGAAACTGAGTCCTAGAAAGGTTGCTGAACTACCTCAGAGCATCCCATAGATTTCCCAGGAGGCACATGGGCCCTGTGAAGTTTAACAGTGATGGCAACATCCCAACAGGCAAAGGAAAGTTCTGATTTTCACTCACAGTGACTTGTCTCTGTGTGTGTATGTATGTGTGCGTGTTTCCTCTCGTCCAAAAAAAAAAAAAAAATCATGTGCACAAATCTTAGGGGACTGTCTACTCCAGAGCTAGTTAGCTATTATTCTCCATTGCTTTTTTTGTGGGGGGAGGGGACTAGATTTACCTAATTTGCCCCGTAGCTGGGATTATAGATGTGCACCACTCCATTGCTTTGTAAACAGAGAAACTCTTCATCCAATGTTATCTCCAGTAACCTTACCATATAAAACATGTTGAACTGGTGGCTGTAATTGAGATGAAAGGTGGATGTGCTGGCTAGGGCTCTGGAGCAAAGGTTAGTCCAAATTATCTTCTTCAAGGCAGTCCTGTGTGGATCTCAGAACATCTCCGACTTCGATTTGAAATGCATCTCTGGTTTGGGGGTTCTTTAGTAACCATTTTTTCCCCAGGTAGTCTGGCAAAGCTACAGAACATCGGGTCTGGAAGGAATCTTGAAGATCAGCTGGCTCAGCATTGATCTGAGTGGGAAGGAAGGGGACTGGGCAGCTCAGGAGTGGGCTTCGTGTCTTATCCCAGCTTACTTTGTACTGTACGTTTCTCTGGGAAATTTTTCTTTTTGTCGACCAACCAGTGATGTAGGGCAGATGAGGCTGGACACCGAGGAATTTTCAGGCAGTAGGTTTATTTTAGCTGCAGCAGTCCAGAGAGGCCAATGCCTCAAAATCTCTAGACCTTGCGTTTGGAAATTCTTTAAACTTTATACTCCGTGGTCTGGTTACATGTCAGTGGGTGAGTACATAACAGTTACAGTTATTTTTAGGCTGGACAGAGGTTTTACAAGTTTTTACCAAGAAAACAAAGATAGTATCTTTTGCATAACAACAAGCTGTCTTCGAGACAGATTCTGCAAACCTGGCATTTACAAGAAAGAAGAAGCCGCACACCACAGCGCCCTCTGCAGAAACCCTACTGACATTCTGTAAAATCTTGGTGGTAAGAAGTATAATTATGGGCATGGTCTTTGGAGAAGCTTAATTACGGCAAGGGTCTTTTGGGTGGGGGAACCTGGTGTGCTTCAACAGGACTCCATAAAAGCAGAGGTGACAGAGGGAGCTTTTTTTTGGAGCGAGGGATAAGTCTTGCTGTGACCCTTTGGGAAGTATATACCTTTGATGAGGCAGGACTGCCCCGTGGAAAAGCCTGAACCGCTCCTTCCTGCTTGGTGTCCTGCCTGTTTCACTCACTCACCTGAACCATCTGCCTCCAAAAGCAGTTAGTGCCACATCACCTGATTTACAGAGTGGGTGCTTCTCTAGAGGCTTTAAAGGGAAACGGAGGTGTCAACTCATTCAAAGCAGCAGGCTGTAAGCTTCACCAGAGCAAGGACTCTCTCCTGGGCGCCTGGGAAACAAACACAGGCACATGGAGCAGAATAAGTGCTCAACACGTTTACTTAATAGTGCCACTAGTGTATACCCTAACAAACAGACTCATATGCTGCTTTAAGAGTTGTAAGTGTAGATGTAACTTCTTAAATGCAGAAATTTTGGTGCAGAAGCCAACTGATTATTAGCAGGGTCATTTTTTCTTTCTTTTTTTTTTTTTTTTTTTTTTTTTTTTTTTTTTTGCGGTACTGCGGATTGAACCCAGGGCCTTGTGCTGAGGCAAGCACTCTACCAACTGAGCTATCTCCCCAACCCCAGCAGGGTCATTATTTTACAGTCCATAAAACAATAGGAAAGTGCATGGTTTTGGTAAACCACAGAATTCACCACCGTATCTAATTGATATTATTCACCTGCTCATAGATGAGAATCTATCAGGGATACATTTGGTATGTTTAAGAGAGCTTAACTATTTTATGTTTCAAAGAGGTCTGTTAATTTTTCACTGAAAACCTTTAATGTGAAAATATATCTTTAACATTGGTTAAAGATTCAAAGTACAAACCAAACCTTTGTGACAAACATCTACTCTTGGAAAATATTTTGTTTTACTATTTACTGTTCTAATTCTCATGGACATAACAGCTAGCATTTGCCATTACCCTCAAAAGCAACATTTTAAACAACCATTTTAAAGGACTACTGAGATATTTTATGCTATATATAAATTTGTAGTGGAAAATAAAGTATTCTTAAAAATTTTCAATGACAGTAGTGCATCAATGATTTATTATAACAATTAGCTTCACAGAGATTTACAGACCCTTTTATAAGATTGAATTATGCCTATGTATTTTTTAATTAGGCACTTGAGTTAGGCTCCTGTGTGTTTTGAAAGAACAACTGGTAATATATTTATTATTTTACTGATATATTTGTTATGGCATTTTATGCCCATTTTATGTTAAAATATATAATATTCCACTTTCAAAATTCTAAAGGTAGGAAATAACAGGTACATCTTTCCATATATTAATTTACAAGGTTGATTCATTTACTTGACCTGGATAATTAAGTCAATGTCTTAGGAAATATATATATGAATCAAAAGATGCAAGTAAATTAGACCCTTATAATAATGAGTTGCCCATTTTAACATCAAACTTTCTAGCAAAATCACATAACCTTTACTATGCTATCTTTTGGGGACAGTTGAAATTTAACTGTGTATGTTTTGTTTTCAAGTTCTTGTGAATAATTTTCTTAACAATTTAAAAAACACGCCCTGTGAAGGAAGGACCTGTCATTCCTCCTGTACAGCCACGTGGCCACACAGGTAGATTTCAACATTCTAATAATTTCTGGTCCTCCTGAGCTAGTCATACAATGTCTTGTCATCTTCACCTCGCCACAATGATCTTAATGACAGCTAAGCTTACGTTTTTGAGCATCAGCCGGGGGCAGATACCACGATTGTGTCTCTAACCCTCATAATGAGACTTTAGGGTCCCCCAACAAGGAAGAGTCAAAGCAAGATTCAGAACGAGGTTGTGGATTCTAAAGTTCAACACCTTCCTCTTGGTCATCATGCCTTTTTAATCCAAGTGGTGTTCAAGATTTAGCCTTATGCCACATCACAGACAGAAGGCACTTCCAATATGTTTTTTTAACAGTGTTCAAACTTACCTCTTTTACAAGATATTGACAATAACAGCATTTCCATTCAGGTTATTTCAAATGAAAGGACATTCATTATATTCAAGTTGTCATTCACTTGGAAGGTCCTAGGTTTTTCAAAAATGTAATTTCCACTCCTGGGAAAAGAGTACAACTCTTTTGCATAACTAGCACGGAATCATACGGATGCTCAGCAAACTCTGTGCTTCCTTAAAACATAAATTTTCAGGTTAGTTTTAATGGACACATAAAACCGTACAACTTTGCGGAGTGCCTCATGGTGTTTTGACACATGTACTCATCGTATAATGTTCAATTCAGGGAAAGTCTGTCTCCTCCAATGTTTACCATTTCCTTGCAGTGAAAACATTCAAAGTCCTTTTTTTAGATTTTTTTTAAGATAAGATCAGCCCCCAAACTCATTTCCCATTATCAGTTTATATATTATCTCTTACTAAACTGCCAGCTCCTCATTTGGACAAAGGGAAAAAAAAAATGCTCTGAATTATCAAATTTTTATGCGCTGTAATGACTCCTGAATACAATCTTGGTCTCAGTATCAGATTCTTTTAAAATTATATTAAAACTTAAATAAATGAATAATTGGGTTTAGATAACAGAGACTTCTGAGATCCCTGTAGTGGTTTGAAAATACAGCCTTAAATTATTTGACAGTTGTTAAAAAAAAAAAAATGGAGTCCAAATCCCCTTCCCTGGAATGTGGGCCAGATTTAGTGCCTTGTTTCTAATGAATAGAATGTGGTAGAAAAGCCACTTAGCCACTTAGGCTCAGTCAGGAGAGGCAGCCCAGCTAGGCCTGACTCTCTTCTGGTCTCCTGGATCTCTTCAGATCCATGCACCATGCTGAGAGGGCTGAATGGCCAAAGAAAATCCAACAATTAGCATCAACCACTAAGCTGGTGAGTGATTGAGCCTGTGGAGGATTCCTGTCCCTGGTCTTTGAGCCGTTACCAGATGATGTGGAGTTGTCCCTGCGGTGCCCTGCACAACTGTAATATCAGCAAAATAAATGTGGTCATTTTTTTAAGCCACTATATTTTGGGTGGTTGTTCTGTTGAAAATAAATCTTCGGAACAAGCACATCCAACCACTGGCCCTGAAGTTCAATTTTAAAACATCTTGAATAATTTAAATAAAATAACTGTAAATCCAAATGCAGATACCAAATGTATCACAGAGGAATCATGGGCAACTGTAGTCTTGCTACTTTTCATTTTCACAGCTCATCGGCAATACTGATGCCCCATCAGCTTCAATGGAAACTCAACCATGGAGTTGGTGTTTACCCCCTTTATTAGTATGGGGAAAAAGACAGATCTCAAAATATGGCTGACAGGGCTGGGGATATGGCTCAGTTGGTAGAGTGCTTGCCTTGCAAGCACAAGACCCTGGGTTCAATCCCCAGCACCACAAAAAAAAAAAAAAAAAAAAAAAAAAAAAAGAAAGAAAGAAAGAAATATGTCTGACAGACTTTCTAATAGGATTTTTCACATTATCTCATCCTTTCTCACAGGTGCCTCCGATCCAACAAAACCTAACCAGAATGTTTGGTTCCCCTCTGCCCTGATTCCTCCCCTATGCCTCTCCTCACCATCCAGTTATTTGACTTGGAGCTGCTCATGATTTCTTTCTCTTCTCCTTCCACACAATCTTGAAATCTTACAGACACTCTCTCAGGACAACCAGAATCTGTTCTTCTTAGTCCCTCAGCAATGTAAGTGCAGAGCTTGGTGTCTTGACCTTCAATCTTCTTCCTTTCTAAAGCCTTCCCCCAACATGGGTCCTTTTCTTCAATTACATACATGAGTACTTGGATATTTTCCACGTCCCTTTGATGTCCTTGGGAAATCCCCGCGTCCCTTGGCATGGCCTCGAGGGCCCTTCAAGATCTCCCCCTGTCTCCCGCCCAGCCCCCTTCCCAGTCTCTCTGCTCTTGTCAGAAAGGAGCAAGACAGCCCTTCAGAACTCTCCTGAATGTTTACTTTTCTTTATTTTTCATTTGTTCTTGTTAGTCATTCGTGACAGTAGGATGTATTTTGACATATCATACATACACAGAGTATAACTTTCCATCCAGATTTTTACTTCCATACTTAAAATTGGTTCTCTTTTACAGCAGACCTTTCCTCCTTTACTTTCACAGAAAAGGAGCAGTAAGCCCTTCCCTCCAGGCCGCAAGCCCCATCCCGGATCTACGACCAGACATGTAGTTCTAAACAACTTCTGTGCTTGACTCAAATGCTTCTAAGTGATTTTCAACTAAAGTGCCCATTGTTGCCACTGTGTCCTTATAAGGGCGTCGATGAAAAAAAAAAAAAAAAAAAAGGAAGAGGAAAGGAAGGGGAAATACTTCTTAGAATACATGAATAGACCATTGTTTGGTTATGGAAAGTGATATTTAAGTTTTCTAGGATGTTTCCATGAATACCCAGGTGGGTCTAAGTGCTCTTCAGCCATCCTTCCTTCCTTCTTTCCCTCTTTTTTCCTTCCTTCTCCTCTTTTTTTTTTAATTTTTTTTTTAGTTGTCTATGGGCCTTTAATTAATTATTTATATGCGGTGCTGAGAACTGAACCCAGTGCCTCACACATGCTAGGCCAGTGCTCTACCACTGAGACCCAACCCCAGCCCCTCTTCTTCTTCTTTTAATTCGGGTGGGATTAGTTGGTTTGCTTTCTCCATTGGCGTTGTGTATTGAAAAGCCTGATCTCCGAATCCTGTTGTCTTGCTAACGGTGTGAACTTGAACAGCAGTTTTAAGTCTAGAGCCCACATATTCCAGCTGCAAATTGAGGTTTAGAATGGAACTTCATATGACTGGTGTGACTTGACTGTGCGTATAGGTGGGCTCCATATAAATGTCCTGAGTGGACCACTGTCCCCTTTACCTCGTTGGTGTGTAGGAACATCGTGGTATGCTTCGTGAAGAATGAGGATTTTGCCTTGGACCATATCTAAACTAACAATTTCTTCATTAGAAACTGTATTTATAACTATATACTATTGTTATTCTATTTACTATGAAAAAACCCATTAGCTGTGGCATTTAATCAATGTTAAAGCTCACAGAATTTCTCTAATGCTAATCAAGCATTAATATAATTGACAAACTCCAAAGGAAGACAGATTCTTTTAGATTTCTAATAAAAGATGCTGCATTAGAATACATTATCTGTCTCCCTTCCCCAGACTACTAATTATTCTTTGAGATTATGAAAAAGTTCAAATGCATAGTACATACTAAAATACAATGACTCTGTTTACTGTACTCACAGGACCCCAAGGTCAGCAGTGGCCTCTAAGAGGACCCACATCTGCCTTCTGTGCCTCACCTCTCTCTGGTATGTTCTGCTTTAGCATGCATTGGGGGGGGGGGGGGGGGGGGCCTGTTTTTTTCATAATTATTTCCAGGCATGGTCCCTCTGCTTATATTTTCAAAAGTATTTATCCAGATTAATATCCTGTCTTTTAAGATCAGAGAAGATAGTGTGTTCATTCATGGGGGCAATGGATAAAAGGTTTTAATAAACTGCTCAGGAAATCAGGGAAGAATTCAATTAAATCAGGTATCCAGGTGTAGTTAATAAGGTGTTTTTGTTTTTGTTTTTGTTTTTGTTTTGCACTACTGGGGATCAAACTCAGGGCTTTGTGCTTGCGAGGCACTCCCCAGCCCTTTGTTTTTGTTTTTGTTTGGTATTTACTGCTTGTCTATTAGTAAACTCCTAATGAAACTTCCACGGCTAGGTCCCATCACAGTTCAGTCAAAGCGGTGTCCAGGGGAGGGTCCCAGACATCGGTATTTTCAGAGTTCTCACGTTATGCCAATGAGCAGTCAGGGCTGAGAACCCCCAAGCCAGGGTGTGCCTACAATCACACAGGCTGTTTTCAGAGCTACACAAAAAGCACCTAACGTAAATTCTGGAACACAATTCCTGTAATTGAAAGAACTTTTAAGCTGTGATAGGGAAAATAATTGGAGTCATTTTAATTAAGTAGGACGACTACTTGGCTAAAATAAGTACACAAAACAGGCTCTATGATAGTGTCTACTTTGAAAAAATGCACAGTATCTTTAAGGCTGGGATAGTTGGGATTTCGATGGGAGTTGGGGCTAACCTAGCCAATATTTTGAGTAAAATATTAGAGAATGGAGGCACCGATTTTTGTCTTGTACCTTCCTTGCTTCCCTCAAGGGCTCTAGGAGACAGCAAGCCACAGTTCATGATAGCCTAACATCACTCTTGCTAGACATCAGGGTGCCACAAGGACTCAGACAGGCCCAGAAGTAGCTCAGCAAGGTGAACTCTACTTCTGCAGAAGGGTGTGTTCCAGAAAGCATCAGGCCAGCAAGCAACACAGACTGGGTACAACCAGCATTTTACCCCGAGGCAAGGTCCCTCTCCTGGTTCTTCACTGGCTGAGTACTATGGGGTGTCTAGTCTTCACGAATGTCGCATAGGTTTTGCTGTTTCCTGTTGGGTTACTTAAATAAATATACCTTTAGTTGTCCTCACCTCCCTTTGTTCGACTGTGGCAGGAAAGCCTTCCTGGGGTGCATGCATTCTGACACACACACAGCCTTTACTTCTTTGCCTAAGTGATTCTTTCTTAACAGAGAGATTCCTATCTCTGTTGATCAGGCCGATCCATTCCCCCACCTCGTCTGTCAAGGGCTGCTCAGGTTCCTGGACTCTGGATCTGCACATCCATAGGCTACGGTGCTCTTATAACTTTCCCTTCTGCTCTGTTTCCTCTCTGACTGCCTTTCTTACATCCCAATTTTACATTTAAGGCTAAACACTGTCTTCTGATAATGGACCAGTAGACTTTGCTGTTTCTCACACTCTAACGCACACGTGCCTTCCACTCTTCTGCAGCAAAGAGAGCAGTCTCAGTTTCATCACAGGTGATAGGGGTTCCAATCAGAGATGGTGCAGGCATGGGCTCAGCTATGCCACGGTAGGACCGGGAAAGGGAGATGCCGTGTGGTGGTCACAGGTGAAGGAAGGGGAGCCCCAGAGTCCTCACCGGGGAGGCAAGATGTGACACCCCACACTGTGCGACTGAAGCACAGGGAGGCTTATTATTACTTTGAATTTCATTTTCTCAAAAGAAACTTGAGACTCAAGTAGATTGGTAAGCTGGTTAATTTTATTTTACCATGTTAAGTCTACTTAAAAATTGGATAAAAATCATACTGAATGTATTTTATTAAAAACAAAAATACCCATCCTTACTTCTATTTATCCATATGATCCTTAAATTCTAATCATTTTATCTATTGGACTCATTCATTAAAAATAAAATATTTAAACCTTATTTAAATATAATAAAATATCTTTGGTATTATTTCTTTTAATTGTATAAAATGAATGCTTTTGTGTATATATATATATATACATGTACATATATATATGCTATATATGTGTGTGGGGTTTTTTTCTTGTACAAGTAGAAAGAAAGACATTCTCCATTTCTAAAATGAAGAGCAGAAATAAAGTTTGCTTATTTGCTTATTATTATTTATTAAGGTAGGTGTTATAAAACAATAGAATTACTTTTTGTTTGTGTGATATAAAGAATTACTATTTCTGCATATGTGTGTGTTTTTATGTAATTTCATTCTCTAAAAAAAATTTTGGTATTTCTAGCTTTGTTTTGATTTTAATTATTAGTGATCTGTAATCATTTATGCATATTGAAGGGAAGCTGTAATTTCTAAAACAATAATATGAGAACCAATGTTTGTTTGCAGATTCAGAACAGGAAACTGCTTTCATCAGACTCAAATTTTTAGTTAAATCTATTCTGGAATTACAAAGGAAGGAAACTGAAAGGAAGACATTTGTTTTTGTAGGAGACTTGGCATATTTCTGATAACAGGAATGACCTCAACTTCTAGAGCAATGCCCTGTGCTAAGAACAGCATCTGTCACCTAGGTGCTGTTCCATGCATGCTAGTTGCATGAATCCATAAATCATGCTATTTATCTCCCTTAGCAGAGAGAGTAGGAAACATTTGCAAATCCAATCATACAAAACTCAAAAACCATGCCAATCATTTGGGAAAGCAGGTGTTTGGATGGTGTGTCATGGCACAACTGGAGGTCAGAGCCCTGGGTTCTAGTCATGGCCTCTCTTGACCAATGTCTCAGCTCTGGGCAAATCCCTTCAACCCTAAACCTCTGCTTCATCATAAGTAATATGGACAACCCACCTGCATTAGAACCCACTTAACCCACACCACGCTCTCCCTTATGATCTTTAAAGAAATGTAAAGTGAGATTGTTATATATTATTTCCATTATAGTTTCTGTTTCAACTATATGAACCCCTCGTGGTCTAATAGTAATGGGACATAAATCCAGAAAACAAGTTGCATCTTTGATTACAATCATTCCCCTGTGTGTTCAATGCAATGGAAGCAGAATGCTGTTTCATGCCTGACTAAATATCAAAGAAAGCAATTTTCATAAATCCATAGATCCACACAATGGAAAAAGTTCTTTAATGTTTTATGAATCATACTTTTTTGTTATTATTATAATTCACACAGTACACCAGTTCACATCATTGACCTTTTTATTGGCTTACAATTCTATAAAATTTAAAATATGTATGTGACCAGCTAGGTTTCCGTGGGCATATCCCAGACACAAAGAAATTGTGGGAAATTCAGTTCTCTTATTGTCTTTACCTCAAAGAGATTACCAGACAGAATTCCCTTTACTTTGTTGAAAGGGTTTCTCTTCTTCATTTCTTAAAATTCCCACTTTTAGCTTAAAAAATATCTGTGCTTTGATTTCACTACACGAAATCTGGCTTAAAAGGCATTGAGTCCTTTTATGAAGTGTTGGCGTTGTGACCCTTCATTCTCATGACTTATAAGAGTAAAGGACATTTTCATGTGTCAACTCTGGAAATATTAAAATCCAAAACCTAAAGCAGTGTTTTAGTGAGCTTTTTTTCACTGCTGTGACCAAAACACCTAATAAGAACAACTAGAGAAGGAAAAGTTTATTTGGGGCTCACCATTTCAGAGGTCTCAGTCCAAAGACAGCTGGCTTCATTGCTCAGGGCCTGAGATGAGGCAGAACATCATGGCAGAAGGGTGTAGCAGAGGAAAACAACTCAGGATATCACAACATGGAAGCAGAGAGAGAGCCCTGCTCACCAGGACAAAATACATACCCCAGAGTCACACTACTAGGGACCCACCTCCTCCAGGTACACCCTACCTGCTGGCAGTTACCACCCAGTTAATTCTACAAGGGGATTACAGTGTTGATTAGGTTAAGGGTCTCATAACCCAATCATTTCCTTCCTGTATTGTCTCACACATGAGCTTTTGGGGGACACCGCATATCTAACCATAATGAAAGCTGTGGAATGTACTGAATTTTCACTAATTCGGAGCTCAAATAAGAATCTTGGGGTGTTGATCTTTTCCAGTTCCTCTTCAATGTCACAACACCATAATGAAAAATGTTAACATCAACTAAGTATTAACAACAAATACATATTTTGACAACGCAATGCCTTCAAACTATCTTAAACTATGGTTCTTACAATACTCGAGTTTCAAGTTAAATGTTAAATGTTAAAAATTGTGTGTGCATATCTATTTATTTCACAGGAAAATACCCTCCAAACTGATTTTGATACTAGGACCAGATTGTAAACGATAATTTTATTATCTTCAGTTTGCCATTCATTTGGCAAATATGGTAGACAAAAATTTAACCAAATTGTTTTCTAAAGGCAGAGATGTATCCAGGCACGGTGGCACCTGCCTGCAACCCCAGTGACTCAGGAGGATGACAAGTTCAAAGCCAGCCTCAGCAACTTAGTGAGGCCCTAAGCAGCTTAGTGAAACCCTGTCTCAAAATAAAATGTAAAAAGGGCTGGGGATATGGCTCAAAGGTTAAGCACCCTGAGCCATACACACAAAAAAAAGACTGAGATGTTACATGTGTCTTGTATATCTTATGTTAAATTGATTATAATACATTTGTGTAAAGGATTTGTTGGCATGAATTCATTCTTAAATTTGTATTTGTAATTTCAAATTTGTATTTGTAATTACAAATCTGTAATTATTTGTATTTGTAATTACAAATTTGGATTTGTAAGCGGGCATCTAAATTCAAACTAAAATTTTACTTTTATGTAGACAATGCACATTTCCTCACCAACAGGGTCCATGAACCTCAGACTTTGAATAATAGTCTCAGATATTGGAAACTTTGACAAACAAAAGAACCAAGATGGTTTATTATGTTCCTCAGGGTTATTCAAAAATGTCTTTCTTTTAAAAATGTCCAAGTTTATCATGAAGATTGTCGATATATAGCTGATATTTTTATGAATTTCTGGTATGCTTTTGGTTTATCCATTGTTTCTGCTTGTCCACAGAAGATGCACAGATTTTCATCATGATCATAACAAATTATTGAAACTGTCTGTTAGGTGAAGCATTTCCCTTCCCCCATGAAGTAGAATAAGGTTGAATCAAAATCCAATTCCATGTGTGAAGGAAGTTCAACATCCTCCTCAAAAGGCGTGAATTCCCCCAGTGCATGAAGGTTTCACGTTCTTTGAGATGGTTGATTTTATGTATGAACTTGACTGGGCTATGGGTACCCATTTATTTGTTAAGCACTATTGGCATGTGTTGAATATTCTCTCTGATATGTGTATGCTAACACACAACAAGGGAGGGAAGAAGAATAGAAGTTCAGTGGATTAGACAAATGAGAATGAAGGGAAGTGGGAGATAGGAATAGGAAAGACAATGGAATGAATCTGACTTAACTTTCCTATGTTCATGTATGAATACATGACCAGTGAAACTCCATATTATGTACAACCACTAGACTGGGATCCTAATTAGAATAAGATATAATCCATGCATGTATAATAGATCAAAATACACTCTATTATCATCTATATCTAAAAAGAACAAAAAAAAAGATAGCATAAAGTTTACAACAGGAGGGCTTAAGGTTTCTGTCATTAATCATGAATATCATCTAAATGTTCCCTAAATCTTATGGATGCTTGGTTACCTATTTAAGAATATTGATAATTTGATTCTTTAGTTATGGACTATATAATGTAATCAATATGATGCAAAATGTATTCAAGGTAAATAACCAACAGCTGTACACTATTTTCCTTTAAAATATTATTCTGGCAGTGAATTATAATATATAATTATATTATATAACATATATGTGTGTATATATATGTATACATATGTATGCATTTTTTTTTTTTAAGACTAAGAAAGAATTTTGTCTCTGCCTGAGTCTTTGATCTGAGACACAAGTCCTCCCCTGCCCCTGTGGACTCAGACTGGGACTGGAACTTTTATCACCAGCTACCCTGCTTCTCAGACCCTCAAACTTGGGCTAGAACTACATTATTGGTTCTCCGGGGTCTCCATCTTACCAGCCTCCCATCTTGGAATTCAGTCTCCATAATCCATGTGTGTCAATTTCTTAAAATAAATCTGCCTATTTATCTATCTGTCTTCCATCTATCTCTCTGTATCTAACCTGTTCGTTTATTTCTTTGGAGGTGCATGACTAATACAGATTAGTACTGCAGATTTGGTAATATGAGTGGTTCTAAAGGAACAAAATTTTAAAATTTTTCTGAATTCATTCTGAGGTTTCTGGAATGACTCTCTAATTTCATTAGAATTTAGTATTATATTGGTTTTATTTCTGGTAGTAAAGAGCACTAATAGTCCACAGTATGTTCTAGAACAAAATATGCAAAATGTTACCGTTGGATAATCCTAATCAACTTAAGCTAGGAAGGAATGATACTTTCAAATATTTTTGGCAAACTATTGAATATAATGAGATTGGCTGGTTCTTCTTAATGCCACTGGACAAGTTAGAGAAAGAAGAAAGTGAGCTCAGGGAAACATATTCTCAGTTCAAATGCTGCATAAATGATCTGGAAGCTTCTGTGTGCACTGAAGGAGACCCTTATCTCCAGTAGCTGCAAGTCTGAGATTACTGAAAATAAAACCCAGAATCTCATCCTGTGGCTGACTGAATTTCAATGTAAGATGATCCCTTAGTCTTGTAATGTATTTACTGGTACAGTGAGTGGTATGGGGTGCAATTTAAGAACAGACCGATCACCACTGAGAAGTCCAGATTTGAGAGTCTTCATTAAACCAGTCAGCTGTCTCACACAATGCCCCAAAAACGACTATTGGGAGAACAGCCTCGACCACAGGGTTGCAGGAGTTCTTATACCAAAAATCATATCAATCTTAAGTGTCTGTTTCTGTGATTCAAAATCACAAACTAACATCGTGAAATCATCAGCAGAGGGGGAAGTAGGTCAAAATGACCCTACCTAGGTACCAACTAAAGAATGGTTATTAATATCCACACAGTCATTGTTGACCATTCACATGGTGCATTGTTTAGGAGAAACAGGAATCAAAAGGGAACAATTTTTCATCATATGAGAATTGTCATTTTGTATTGCTAAACATGTCACACTAAATAACCGATGATGAGTAGAGAGGCGGGGTGTTCCCATGGGAGAAGCTAAGCGATTGTTGATGGGTACGGAGGTGGGGCATTCCAATGGGAGAAGCTCATTTCCTACATAACATGGAGTCTCAGAGCAAAATGGAGTCTGTTTAGTCATTGCCCATAGAGCTGGCCAAATCTGTCAGCCCGTCACAGTGAGGACATTGATTGGGAAGGAAGGACTACTGAATGTTGTAATGAAGACATGATGTATAGAGAGGCCCTGGTGAAGTTGGAGACACTGAGCTCCTAAATTCCTTTTTAAAATATCTTTATTTATTCATTTATTTATTAATGTGGTGCTGAGGATCGAACCCAGTGCCTCATATGTGTGAGGCAAGAGTTTTACCACTGAACTGCAGCTCCAGCCCAAAACCTAAATTCTGATTAGTTTTCTTTTCTTGTAGAAGAGTACTCACTGCTCCAAATGGGAGCAACCACTCTGCCTCCATATGGGAGTATTGCCTGGGAAGATTCAGGAAGTTATCATCAAGATAATGCTGAACCTACTGAGGATCTACCCTCTCCAGCCATCCATTGCTTCGAGAATTATAACTACCTTCAAGCCCCAGGAGGCCCCTACAGGCAAAGTAAAAAGTATGACCCAGGAGGACGTGTACTATACTCCACAGGAATTACTTGAATTTTCTGAATTATACAGACAGATATCTTCAGGACATGTTTGGGGATGGATATTAAGGTTATGGGATAATGGTAGAAGAAACATAAATTTGGACTAGGCTGAATTTATTGAGAGAGGTTCACTGAACAGGGATTCTACAGTTCATGATGTAGCTTGGGAGTCAGAAAGAGATTCCTAACTGCTTATTTATTTGGTTGACTGAAACATGACTGAAGAGGTGGCCCACAATGAATGAGCTGGAAAGGTCAGATCTGGTTTCTTTTACTATAGAAGAAAGAATTCAAAGTCCTATGGAGATTGGAGTGTTAGATCTAATCTCCCAAACAGGAAGGGTACAGAAAACATGCCTTTTACTACTACTTTGGGAAATATATTTGTGGGGAGTTCTGTAGATTCTTCTTCTCTGCCAGGCCTTACTGTGGAGAATGCAGGCACCATATTGGAAAACCTAAGCAATGAGAATGACTGGATCCCAGGATGTCAGTAGCCAATGGCAGCACCAAAGCAGAGTGGGCATGGCTTCTGTAGTGGAGGCACAATCAACACAGCAATCGGAACACTCTGACTCTTGGAGACCTATGGAGTTGGCTACTTGATTTTGATGTTCCTAGAAGTGAAACAGGACGCTTACTAAACTCTTGCTTCCTCTAAAGCAAATTCAAGTGAATAAAAGTTTAAACTGAATCATTCACAGTCTCTCAATCAATTTTCATGTTTGAGCCAGTTTATAGACCCAGAACCCCTTGAATAAAGGGAAGACTAGGTCTCCTTGAGGTAGGACCACAGAATACTGGGGAAAAAAATGTGCTGTTAAACTTTCTCACACTTTCTCCAAAAGTAGGTACCTTTAATGAAGGTAATTATGAACTAGGGAAAAAGATCTAACCAGACCTTTTAGGGACTACTAAAGACTGGCTCTGAACTGGCACTAACTCTAGGAGAACTAAAACACATCAGTCAGAGTAAAGGCTTATGGCGGTCCAATGATCCATGGGGTTTTAGCTCAGGTCTAGTTCATGGTGGCCCCAGTGATTCCCCAAATCCACCCTATCATTTCCCAGATCCAGAATGTGTAAATGGGACCAATATACGAGGAGCTGGCAGAATCCCCAAGTCAGTTCCCTGACCTGTGCAGGGTTTCTATGGTGATATAGCCTAGGCTGAAACCACTAGAAGTGCTTCTAACTGGGAAAAGAGTAAACCAAAATTCATTCTGCTTTCCCGTAAGAATTTCTGAGATTTAGTGCATCATCAAGGATTGGAAAGAAGCAGGGATTCTCATCATACCCTATTTGGCTGGTGCAGAAAACAGATGGATCTTGGAGAAAGACAGTTGATTGTCATAAGCTATATGGTGCCTCTAACTGAAGCTGCTATACCAGATATGGTTTCACTAAGCAAATTAATATGTCCTCTGTTTACTTCTACCTAAGTCTAGCAATCCACCTTCACAGTTCTACCTCACAGAAAACCAACCCTCAAGTTCTATGTTATAATTTATTTTGCAGGGATCTTGATCAACTGTCCCTTCCATAAGATACCACTGGGCTATTATAGTGATGCATTGTGCTGACTGTACCCAGTGAATAAGAAGTAGAAACTAGCCTAGATTTACTGGTAAGACATAAACATGTCAGAAGGTGGGAAATAAATTCCCCCAAAATTCAGGGACCTTCTACCTCAGTGTAATTTCTAGGGGTTCAGCCATGTCAGACATGTCTAAAATAACCCTTATGAGGTGATGCTGCTTCCATCTCTCCTACAGCTAAAAAAGTGACTCAATACCCTGTGGACTTCTTTGAATTTTGGAAGTATCATATACTGTTTTTTGGTGTTTTATTCTGGTCCATTTTCTGAGTGACCTGGAAAGCTTCTGATTTCAAGTGGGACCCAGAAAAAAGAAGGCTTTGCAACAGGTCCAGACTGCTGTGCAAGTTTCTCTGTTCTTTGGGCCAGTGGAACCGGCCCTATCAGGCCCTGAAAGTAGATGTTATGTGAGGAAGTGGTCCAGTATCCACGGTCCCCAACTCCAGCTACACCACCTTCTCTCTAATAGCCTGCACCCATGTCCCCATAAGGAGTTCTCTAGTGTCAGTTGACAGAGAAATAGAAGACCCAAACTTGCTTTACAGAGGTTCTGCCCAACATGCAGGTACCACCTCAAAGTGGACATCTGCTGCAGGACAGCCCCTTCCTGACACCCCTCTCCGTGGGCAGAACTTTGATATATCGTGTGTTTGCTTTGCTCAGAAGCATAAAAGGCCCATCCTGGGAATATATACTGACTCGTGGACTATGGCCGATGGCTTGGCTTGATGATCAAGGACTCAGAAGAGCGGTGATAAGGAGATCTGGGAAAGCGATATGTGGGCTCACTACTCTGAATGAGCAGATCTCTGTGGGCCAAATGAACACTCAACAAAGGGCAGAGGAGAATTTTAGCATTCAACTGGAATAAGATGACCTATTCTATGAAGACTGGTTGCCGCATCTATTTCCTGTCACTCCAACACGACACGGTCTGTTGGAATAGACACTTGACATGGTTCTGTTGAAAGATCATCCTCCCTCTTGGGGGCCATAGGTGTGGCATGTCTCCATGTGCAGTTGCTTTTTAATATTAATAGTCAATATATCATTAGAAACATTGGAAAAACATTGGGAAGGTTTTACTGTATTGGGACACAAAATAGTACACAATAAAAATTTAGTAGTAATACATAGATAAAATATAAAAATAAACAATTGTAGCTAGGTTTGAGTTAAAAGGAGCCTGTGATTGCTTTAGTATAATAATTTCTAAATATAAATGGATAAAAAGGCATTCCTCTGAGCTTGGATGTGGTGTTTAGCCTTTGTTGCTTTCCTAGTTTTAATAGTTGATTCTAGAGATATTTTACATAATAAAAATATTTAGGTTAGTCATAAATATAATTTGTTTTTCCTGTTTAGTCTAATTCTTTGAGAATCAAAATAAGATTGTATTCTGCCATTAAATGAAATAGAATAGACTCAATAATAACTATAAGTTGATTTCTTCACCCTTTGTTAATAATAGTAACACCTTTTCACTGTTAAACACTGGAGTTCATGGTGGGGGTGGTTTCTCAGAAAATCTAGTGACATGATTGTTCTGAAGGTTGAAGGTTGGCAGATCATGGTGCCCACAGTCTGGCTGGGAAATAAGGTTGTTTGGGTCTGGGCTGCCATACAGAGGAATGTGTACTTTGATAAGCAGCATACATTGTACTTTTGAAAGTTTTTCTTATTTTAAACTAACCATAAAATGATATAATCATTACTAAAGAAAAAATGTATAAAAAGGCTGGCAGAAAAATAGAGTTTCAGCCTCAGAACACTTGGTATCTCTTTGTGCTGTTTCTCCACCGCAACGATGCCTCTCATCCACCTAGGACTCCTGACCGCTGCTAGGGCTGGACCCCAGCAACTGGTCAGTCTCTTTGCTTAGACACTTCTGTCATCAGCCAATGGGCTCATGAAAATATGGTCATGTGGCAGGGGTGAGGTTGTGCATGAGGTCATGTGGCAGGGTTGTGCACGGACTTCCATTCACCAAAGACAGGCTGGCTATAGTCCTGATGCCCAATCTGCAGCACAGATCAGTCTGAGTTCTGATCTGCATCATTCCCTGGGGTGATCAGTCAGTTACCTGGTGACAATGGTAACACTGAACTGCTACCACCACGGGAGGGGCAGCATTTTGCTCTTACTGGAATAGACTCTTATTCTGGGTGTGGACTGGCCTTCTCTGCATGAAATGCTTCTGCTCAAGCTGCCACCTGTGGGCTTACAGAATGCCATGTCCACAGTCGTATTCACACAGCAGCGCTTCTGAGCAAGGAACGCGCTTCGCAGCAAGAGAAGCATGGCGATAGATCCATGTGATAGAATTCACTGATTTTACTATGCTCCCACCCCCATGCCGAGGAAGCTGGTTTGAAAGAACGGTGGAAGGGCCTTTTGTAGGCTCAGTTACAGTGCCAGTTAGGTGGCGGTCCCTTGCAGAACTGGGCCACAACTCTCCAGAACTCTGTGTACTCTGATTCCATGTCCAATGCACAATGCTGCTGCTCCCACAGCCAAGATTCCTGGGCCAGAGATCGGTGGTGGAAGTGAGAGTGGCACCACCCACTATTACCCCTGGTGAACCAGTACAAAACCTGTGTTTGCCAATCCCACAGTTTTATGATCTGCTGGCCTAAAAGTCCGGTTTCCAGGAGAAGATTGCTTTCTCTCAGAGGCACAGTAATTCCACAGGACTGAAAACGAAGACTGCTGCCAATCACTTTGGATTACTCGTGCCTCTCAATTCATAGGCAAGAAAGTACGTTACTGTGCTGGTTGTGGTGATCGATCTTAATTATCCAGGGGACCCTGGACTGGTGCTGCACAGTGGAGACAGGGTGAGAATGTCTGGAACACACATACCTTAGGATGTCTCTTAGTCACACAGGGATAGGTCAATGGATAATGGTGACCATCGGACCCGGGCAGGATATGAATGGTGCAACCCCTTCAGGCATGACGTTTCAGATTAGCCCCATAAGTGAACAACCACAGCCAGCTAAGATGGTTAGTGGACAAGGGTAGTAATTAATGTCAGCTATGTGGCCAGTTACAGAAATGAAGGTTGCAATTGTCCTGAGTACATCCTCCTTTTTTGTTGTGAATACAAGGGCACATGTTGAATGGATATGTTTTCCCCTCTTTTTATTTTATTCTTTGCTTATTTATTGAGGTACTGGGGATTGAACCTAGGGCCACTCTACCACAGAACTATATCCCCAGCACTGTTTCGTTTTGTTTTGTTCTGAGATAGGGTCTTCCTTAATTGCTGAGGTTGGCCTCTAATTTGCAATCCTCCTGCCTCAACCTCCCTAATTTATTATTAGTCTAATGAAAATACCTTATGTGTAATTTGCTGCTTTTCTCTTGCAAAGATTAGAGGTGTGCACTATTGGGCCTGGTTCTTTTCAATTTTTTAAATTAATATGTACTAATTGTACATATTTCCATACATGTGTATAGCATGCACTGATCAAATCCAACCACTCTGCACATACACATGCCCTTCCCATCTCTAATAATCACTATTACACTTTCGGATCAACTATTTTTTGGCTTCCACCTTTAAGACAGAACATGTGGTTCTTGTCTGTATCTGACTTATTTCACTCAACAGCCTCCAGTTCCATCCATTTTGCTCCAAATGACAGAATTTTGTTCTTCTTTATACTGAATGATACGCCACGTGTGTATCTACCATGTTTTCTTTGTCTCCTCATCTGTTGATGGGTACCTAGGGTAATTCTCTACCTTAGCCATTGGTAATTGTGCCACAGTAAACACGGGTATGCTAATTTCGTTTTCTTTGAATATGTACCCAGAAGTGGGATAGCTAGATCAAATGGTAGTTTTATTTTTAGGTTTTTGAAGAACCTCCAGACAGTTCTCCATAATGGCTCTACTAATTTACATCCCCATGAATATATAACTAAGAGTTCATTTTCCTCCACATCCTTGTCAGCATTGTTTTTACAATAGCCATTCTAACCGGGGTGAGATTATACCTCACTGTAGTTTTGATTTGTATTGAGCATTCTCACATATTTTTTCACAGATTTGTTGGCCATTTGTATTTCTTCTTTTGAGAAGTGTCTATTCAAAACATTTCTTGCTTTTTAACTGAACTGATTGTCTTTGGGGTGTTTTAGTTCCTTTAATATTCTAGATATTAGCTCTCTGACAGATGAATAATTGGCAAATATTTCTCCATCTATAGATTGTTCCCTCACTATCTTTTTTTCTTTTCTATGCAGAAGCTTTCTTCATTTTTTTTTTGTTTGTTTGTTTGTTTGATGTGATACCATTTATCAGTTTTTGCTTTTGTTTTCTGTGTTTGGGGACTTCTATCCAGAAAATCATTGCCTGCTCCAATGTCTTGAAGTATTTCCCCAATATATCCTTCTAGTAAGTGGTTGCAGAGTTTAGGGTCTTACATTTAGGGATCTGATCCACTCTGGGTTGGTTTTTGTACAGGGATTGAAAGATAGGGGTCAAATTGCAATCTCCTGAATGTGAATATCCAATTTTCCCAGCACAACTGATTGAAAAGACTGTCTTCTTTCCAATGTATTTTTGGGCGCCTTCATCAAGAGTCAATTGGCTGCACATGTGGGAGTTTGTTGGGATCTCTATTATGTTGCATTGGTCTGTGTATCTGTTTTTGTGCCAGCATCATGCTATTTTGGTTAGTAAGGCTCTGATATATCTCAAAGTCAGGCACTGGGATGCCTCCAGCTTTGTTCATTTCTGCTCAAGATTGCTTTGACTACTGGGGTCAATTGTGCTGCCATAGGAATTTTAGAATTTTTTTCTATTTCCATTAATATTATTATTGCTATTTTGATATGACTTGCATTCAATCTGTAGATCACTTCGAATAGTAGGACACTTTAACAATATTAATTATTCCAATCCATGAATACAGGAGGAGGTCTTTCATTTTTTTGTGTCTTCAGTTTCTTTCATGAATGTTTCATCATAGAGATATTTTAGTTCTTAATTTATTCTTAGGGCTTTTGTGGGGGAGGTAGCTATTTGTGACTGGAATTGTTTTCATAATATCTTTCTCAGAGAATTCATGAGCAATGTATAGAAAAGTTGCCGATTTTTTATGTTGATTATGTGTCCTGCTACTTTACTGAATTCATTTGTCAGTTCTAACAGTCTTTTTAGTGGGTTCTTCAGGTTTTTCTGTATATAGAATCATAGAATTTACAAATAAGGATAATTTGACTTCCTCCCCACTGGTATGCCTTTTATTTCTTTCTCTTTCCTAATTGCTGTGGTTAAAATTCCCAGTTCTATATTGAATAAGAGTATGAGAGTAAACACCCTATCTTGTTCCTGATCTTACAGCAAATGTTTTCAGTTCTTCCCTATTCAGTAAGGGTTTGTCATATGTAGCCTTTACAATGTTGAGGTGTGTTCCTTCCATACTTAATTTGTTCAGACATTTGATCATGAAGTATGTAGAATTTTACCAAAAGCTTTTTCTGTATTGAGATGATCATGTGATTTTTATTCTTCATTCTGTTAGATGTGCTACATTTATTGATTTGTGTATGTTGAAAAACAATTCTTGTACCACTAGAAAGAAACCACCTTGATAAAGGAGAATCTTTTTTTATTCTCTATTCATTTTTTCTCTTATCTTTGTTATTTCTTTTCTTCTAATTTTGGATTTGGTTGAGTCTTGCTTTTGAAAAGCAAAATAAGTCCTTGAGATGCATTACTACATTGTTTATTTGAAATTTTTCCATTTTTTAATATAGGCACCCACTACTATAAACTTTCCTCTTAGGACTGCTTTTGCTGCATCCCACAAGTGTTGGTGTGTTGGGTTTACATTTTAATTGGGTTCAATAATTTTGAAATTACACTTCTGGACTTCCTTAGTGACCCATGGTTCATACAAATGTGTTGTTCAGTCTTCATGCATTTGTATAATTTCTAAAATTTCTTTTGTTGTTAGTTTCATTCATTTGCAATCAGAAGACAAGGAGAGTAAGGATTTCAATTTTTAAAAATTTGTGAATGGTGAATCTTTTTTTATTCTCTATTCATTTTTTCTCTGATCTTTGCTATTTCTTTTCTTCTAATTTGGAGTTCAGTTTATTCTTACTTTTGAGAAGCAAAATAAGTCCTTGAGAATACATGCCTATTCCCAGCAGCTCAGGAGGCCAAGTTCAAAGATAGCCTCAGCAACTTGGACATACCCTGTCTCCATAAAAAATATTAAAAACGGCTGGGGGTGGGACTGGAGTTGTGGCTGGGGGGGGCACTTGCCTGGTATGTGGGAGGCCGTGGGTTCGATATTCAGCACCACATATAAATTTAAAAAAATAAGAGTGACAACAATAAAAAGTTTTTAATTATTTTTTTTACAATGGGCTGGGATGTAGCTCAATGGTTCAGAGCCCCTAGGTTTGATCCCTAGTACCAAAATAATAATAATTGTTAAGATTTGGGGTTTTGGGCCTAAGATATGGTCTATTTTAGAGAAATTTTCATATATTGATAAAAAGAATGTGACCAGGGGATGGAATGTTCTGGGAATGTCTGTTAAGTCCACTTAGTATATACTATAGATCAATGATGTGTCTTTGTTGATTTTTTGAATGGACAATCTGTATATTGATAAAAGTGGGGTGTTGAAACCTCCACTACTATAGTATTGGAGCCTATCTTTCACTTTAGGTCTCATAGTGTTTATTTTATGTTTTGACATTAGATTTATAATCATTAATCCTTCTCATTGAATCAATTGCCTTGATCATTATTATGTAGTTACCTGCCTTGTCTCTTCTTACAGTTTTTGTCTTAAAGTCTACTTTTGTCAAACATAACTACTCCTGCTGACTTTGATCTCCATTAGTTTGAGGTATCATTTTCCATCCTCTCAGTCTGTGTGTGTTTTACTGATGAACTGAGTTTCTTGTAGACAGCATACCGTTGTTGTTGTTGTTTTTTTTAATCCATTCAGCCAACCTGTATCTTTTAAATGAAAAATTTAGTCCTCTGCACTCAAGATCAGTATGTAAGAATTTTTCCTGTCAATTTTTTGTTGATTTTCTTCTAGTTGCTTTGTATAGGCTCTGCTCTTTTCTTCCTGTCTTATTCATCTTAATGATTTGATGGTTTACCATATTGACATTTGCTTTTTTTTCTGTTTCTCTTTTGTATTTGTACACTTCAGCGGGATTTGTACTTTCATTTGCTTTCATGATTGTGATTATTTTTCTTTCATTTCTGTATGTAGGATTCCCTTAAGCATCTTTTGTAAGGTTTGTCTGGTCATCACGAATCCCCTCAGATTTGCTTGTCAGATCTTTCTTTTACTTCATTGCTGAAGGACATCCTTCCCGGTTATAGCAATCTTGGTTGACAGTTATTTTCTTTCAAGTCTTGAAATACACAATTTCATTCACTCTTGGCCTGAAGGAATTCTGTTGATAAATTTACTATTAGTCTAATGGGAATGCCCTTATGTGTAATTGCTGCTTTTCTCTTTCAGATTTTAAAATTATTTCTTTGTCTTGTACTTTTGACAATTTGATTATCATATAGGGGTGTAGGTCTTAATGTAGCCAGGTATATGATAGATGCCTAGTCAATTGTGCCCCTGGTTCAAATAGCATCCCAGGAAGGCATGGTAGTACACGTGTAATCCGGTGACTTGGGAGGCTAAGGTAGAAGGATTGCAGGTTTGAGACCAGCCCCGGTAACTTAGCAAGCCCCTAAACAACTTTGTGAGAACTTGTCTCAAAATAAAATAAAATAAAGTGGGCTGGGGGTGTAGTTCAGTGGTTAAGCTCCCCTGGGTTTAATCCCCAGTTCAAAAAAAAAGGAGGGTGGTTAGTGTTCTGTGGATGTAACTCAGTAGTTCAGTGACAGAGTATCCCTGAGTTCAATCCCTAGTACTGTAAAAGTAAAAGGTTTTCATTTCGAAAGATGTGCATCCTACCCAAATGTATCTACAGATTCAATGTAATCACAATAAAAATTCCAAGGTCATTCTTCACAAAAATAGGGGATAAAATTCTGAAATTTGTATAGAAACACACACACACACACCACAAAGAGCTAAAGTAATCTTAAGCAAAAAGAAAGTTATAGGCAACACACTACAAGTTATCAAAATAAATTACAAAACTACAATAATCAAAACGACATGTTATTGGCATAGTACACTAATGCAATAGGAAAGAATGCCCAGAAAAAAACCCATGAATCTAAATTTTCAACAAGGTGCCAAGAATGTACAATGGGGAAAGTGTAGCATCTTCAGTGAATTGGTAGGAAGGTAAATTACTATAACCATTCTGTAAAGCAGTATGAAGTTTCCTTAAAAACAAAAAATTACCATTAGTCTAGTAATTTTGAATCTGGAATCAGAATGCCAAAGGAACTGGAATCAAATGTCAAAGAAACGCCTGTCCTCCTTGGTTCATTATAGCATTATTTATTTATTTATTTATTTATTTGCGGTGCTGGGGATTGAACCCAGGGCCTTGTGCTTGCAAGGCAAGCACTCTACCAACTGAGCTATCTCCCGAGCCCCCATTATAGCATTATTCACAATAGCCAAGATATGGAAACTACTAAAGCAATCATTGAATGGACTAAGAAAATGTGAGATATATATATAAATTTAATATATGTTCAATGGAATTCTATTCAGTCTTAAAAAGAAAGAAAGGCTAACTTGGGACAAGATGGATGAATCCAGAAGACTTTATATTAAGTCACATAAACTAGGTGAAGAAAGAAAATAATGTACAATCTCACTTATATGTGGACTGTAAAAAAGTCAAATGCATGGAGGCAGAGAGTAAAATTGCAAATGTATCTACAGATTCATTGGCAGGCAAAAGGTACATGTAGGTCAACAGGCACAAAGTTAGGAGTTTCTGGAGGAATAAGTTATGGTCATCTACTACACGGCACGTAGATGTAGTTAACAGTTGTGGGAAAGGTGGCACATGTCTATAATCCCAATGACCAGGAGGATGAGGCAGGAGGTTTCACAAATCAAGGCCTCAGCAACTTAGTGAGATGCTCTGTAAAAAAAATTATTAAAAAAAAAAAAAAGTCTGGTAATGTAGTTCAGTAATAAATCAGCCTTGGGTACAACCCTCAGTACCCCCAGGAAAAAAATTGTGATGTATTTTTTTCAATCAAAACTGCTATAAAGAGTAGATTTTAAATGTTCTCACTATAAAAGTATGTGAGGTGATGGAAATGCTAATTAGCCTGATTTAATCATTCTAAAAGGTACACATTTATTAAAACATTATTTTTACCCTATAAATATATGTAATTATTATTTACCAGTTAAAAATAAAAAATCTTAAAAGGCAGATTTTCTAATTAGAGTAAACAAAATAAATAAGACCTATATATTCTGCATAGGAGAAATACTTTAAATTCAAAGACTAAAAGCTAAATGGAAAAAAAGATGTATAATAAAAACATAACTCTTACCAAAAAGCCCAATATTAAATGGAAAAAAAAAAAAGTACAGAAATTAAGGAATAGAGTTTTGGATCTTGAATATCTCCCAAAGACCCATGTCCCAGCCTGTGGTGTTCCTAGGAGGTGGTGGAACTTTCAGGAGGTGGGGCCTAGTGAAAGGAAGTTAGGTCACTGGGAATGTGCCCTTGAAGGAACCCCCACTCCTCCTGCATTCTCCCTTTGTTTCCTGGTCACCATGAGGTAAAGAGTCCTCCTCTGCCATATGCTCCCACCATGATGTAACAAGCCCAAAACAGCAGGGACGAGTGACCATGAGAACCATGAGCCCAAATGAAACTTTCCTCTTTATAATTTGATTACCTTGGGTATTTTGTAATAGTGATGGGAAGCTGACTAATATAAGGAACAAGTAGACTATATTCAATAATGGTATTTAGAGTCAATATCCCACCTTCTGTAATGGATAGAAAAACTAGGCAAAGGACTAACAAGAATATACAATATTTGAATATTATTAAGCAAAATGACTTAACAGTATGAAACACCCAACAACAGAACATACATTCTGCTCAAGTTCACATAGAAAAAAGTTTCTATAGAAAAGATCACTTGCTGAGTCTTAAATAGGCTCAATAAATGTAAAAGGGTTGAAGTCATAAAAGTATATTCTCTGGCCACAGTGGATTTTAAACTTATAGTTAATAACAGAAAGGTATTTGACAAGTTTGCAAAAATATAAAAATTAAACAATGACTTCCAAGTAGTCTGGGGTATTCAAGAAATCACAAGGGAAATTAGAAAATATTTCAAGATGAATGAAAATGCAAACATGACATGTGAAAACTAATGAGATGCAGTCATAGAGGCGCTCAGAGAGAAGTTTAAAGCTTTAAGCATTTTTAAAAGAAAAATCTAAAATCAATAAGCTAACTTTCCACCTTAAGAAACTAGATAGAAGGCTGGGGGTTGTGGCATTCACCTATAATCCCAGCAATTTAGGAGGCTGAGGTAGGAGGATCACATTCAAAGCCAGTCTCAGAAACTTAGTGAGGCCCTAAGTAACTTAGTGAGAGCCTGTCTCAAAGTTTCAATAATAATAATAATAACAACAACATCAATAATCATAAGGGCTAGGGATGTGGCTCCGTGGTTAAGCACTCCTGGGTTCAATCTCTAGTACCAAAAGAGAATAGAAAAGAAACTAGATAGAGAAGGGAAAACTAACTCAAAACAAACAAAAAGGAAATGAAGATTGAAGTGGGAAAGAATTGATAATTGATGGTACAGAACTCCCCACTTGATGATATGAGACGAAGGCAGGAGGGTGTAGGGTATAAAGGGAACTTCCTGCCCAGCCACAATGTCCCAACCTCAGCGCCCTCCGTGCCTCTCAGGTTCCCTCCCAGACCTCATCCCTGTGCTCAAGGACAGCGACAGTCACGTTGCACCTGCTATGCAGGCAAACTGCACCAACCAAGGGCCTGGCCAGATTTGTCTACCTGGCCACCAGGCCCACTTGCCACCCACCAGGCATCTCTCACTTTACCTTAAATTGAATATTTTCACTTTATATATGCTAAGGCTGAGTTTTGAGGTGTACAGGTATTTTAAATTGTTTTATCACCCTGACAGATCAAATCTTTCATTAGTATAGATTTAGTACTATCTCCAAAAATGCTTTTTGCCTTAAAGTCAACTGACATCTGGATTAAGTATAGCTGTTTGGGCTGTTCTGGTTCATCTTTTCCATAGATGGCCACACATGGCCATTTACTTCCCCTTATCTGCATTACCCTGGTATGTGAGGCCTGATTAGCATTTGAGAGATGACCAGGAGATACAATCAGACCAGTGAGGCTGTCTCTCAGTTTACTTGTGTGAGTGCCAGGAGTGGCTTCTGACCCTCAGAAACTGAGACAGTATGTTGTTTTGATGTGTGAGTGGCTATTCTTCTCTCATAGAACAATAGAAACTTAATGCTTTACATAAATGTAAAGTTTGACTGGAAAATGAAGGATTTCTCACATTTGTTATATGCGTGGAGAACTCTCACTGTATTGCTTCCCTGCTAAAGGATTCCCTTTGTCCACTATATTCAAAATCCCACTGCATAATTTGAGTCCTGTAATGCTACCTAGGATGCTCAGGACACCTGAGGAATTTTCCAGGTTTAGTATCAGCATCAGTTTTCTCTCCAGAATGCACTACACCAAGCTCAATACAAAGAAGCATGATCTGATACATATTAAACTCCTCAGGCAACATTACTGAATAGTTTGTATTCCTTATAATCAGTTCTGAAATATGCTTTGACTTCAAATTCAACTGTTTTTTCTAATTCAACTATCTTCCTAGTTGATGTGTTACTGTCAATTACAAATTGCCCCCAATGTCTATCTTGATATTCCTGGTTCCTCTCAATTTGGTCATCCATTTTCTGGACATCTAAACTGAAAAAACAACCATGTGAATGAATCACATATATATACTTCTTATGTAATGCTAATATTCTGGTAAAGAAGTTTCTGCACATTATGATGGCATACAATTTTTAGAATATCAATAATAGGCATTTATTATTTGAGTGCATGGGGTCTTTTACTGACTTAATGTAATAAATTACATCAGTACCTTTTCTAATGCCAAATCATGTTTCCCTTTTCTTCTTTTTTTAATTCATGAAAAAAGAGTAATAAAAATATTCACCTTCAGCCTACTTTCAGTCTTCAACTCAGTGCTTATTGCCTACCATTTTCTTCCTTAGTCTTCTTCCTCTTTTTTTTTTTTTTTTTTCTTTTTGGTTGCACTAGCAATTGATCCCAGAGATGCTCTACTGCCGAGCTACATCCCTAGAATTTTTTTTTTTTTTTTGGGGGGGGTGGTTGATGTTGTTTGGTTTTGCCTTTGTTTTTTAAGACAGGGTCTTGCTAAGTTGCCCAGGCTGGCTTCAGATTTGCTATACTTTTGCCTCAGTCTCCTGTGTTTTGGGGATTACAGGGTGTGCCTAACTCTATATTCTTAAAGCAATGTTGGTAAATAATAAATGCCTGTTACTGGTATTCTAAAATGCTGGCATTTTTCTTATTATTTTGCTTTGAAATAATAAGGTTTTCTTAGACCAACAACCTGCAAGTGCCAGACAGGGTCATTTGTCTGTTCCCTAAACAGGAACCAAGGTTGAAAAACAGGATCATGCACCTGTTTTAATCTTCAATCTTCCTTGGGGAATGGCTATAGGCATCTGGTTTTTGGTTTTGGTTTGTTTCTCCAAATTAATGAACTGCCATCTCCAATCTAGACATAGACAGCTTCTCTCAAATTCCTAAATTAACATGACTTCTTCTGCCTCACAGAAGCATAACAGGTATAAGAAGCTCAAATTCTCACCCTGGGTTCTAAAGGATTTGGTTTGGCAACCCAGGCTGTGTGCACCATCTTGGAAAGATGTTCTGCTTGCTCCTGAGATCAGTGGCATTCTCCCACAAAATTCTTACACACACACACACACACACACACACACACACACACAAATTGTTATGGTTTGAATGTGAGGTGTCCCCCAAAAGCTCATGTGTGAGGCAATGCAGGAAGGTTCGAAGGCGAAATGATTGAGTTATGAGCACTTTAACCAAATCAGTGAATTAATCACCTGATGGGATTGAGTGGTAACTAAAGGCATGCGGGGTGTGGCTCTGCTCACTGCTCCAACTTGAAGATCACTCCAGGTTTGGTAATAATATGATGGGAAATAATGTAAGATTTTGTCAAACGACTAAGTCAGGTCCTTTGAAGAAAGGCAATGGCTCAATTTTAGGAACTATGCAAAGAACAGTCCATTTTGAATCTTTCATAAGACAGGTTAACACATTCTCCACAGACTGGAATCCTACACATATGTAGTATTAAACCTTATTAATGGCTCCATCATTTACCAACAAAGAAGAAAGTGCTGCTCCTCAAAGTTCACTGTAGAGTTTGGCTCACCCGGTGACACTAAGATGCTGTAATCTTCAACACCACATCCCTGTACAGGGTCCTCTGAGCATCATCCTGTAACAAAACCATGACCTTCTCAAAATAGAAGACAGCTTGTGTAAACAAAGAAGTCTCTTATTGTCTAACACTAATTAATTACACAGAAATTTTATAAAATTATGATAATAAACATTGCTATTACAGATTATATTGTTTATAAAGGGAGGCTTTAAGTAAACTCCTGCCAGGTGAAGTTCATAGCCACATTGTCAAATGACACCAACTTCCGTAATGATGCAATTCTCAACTGATCAGTTCTAGATCACCAGAACAGGAATCTGGGAATCCCTTCTGTGAGTATGTGTATTTTACACATGATGTAGCTTGCATTGTGTTCTAAATGGTTGATCACTTTCTCCAGACCTACTTACAGTGGTGTTGACTTGGTACATGGCAGATGATGCCTAAGGGTCTTACAAAGTGAAAATCTGAATACAAAAATAAGCTTAGCATTGAAAGCTTGCTTGGAGCAGAGTGCAGTGCTCAGGGACAACCCTCAGCTGAGGACAAAGAGGACATAAACAGGACAGGTGCATATATTTCCTTTTTATCAAGTAGCTACTGTACCCAACACTGTGCTATGGAAGCAGTGCAGTATCAGTTTCAAGTTTTTAAAAATCAAGTATTATTTAAGGGAAGTATTAATTAACTTCACCATAAATGCAAGAAATTTAAAGAACATGTGGTTCCATTTTCAGTTTATCAGACAGTTTCAAAAAATAGGCAGGGGTTCTGTCTAGAGTCAGTGACTCTCTAGGGACACGGGCTTTCCTGTGCTGAGCTGGAAAACTAGTGGGTAAAGGTTTTGCAATTACCCACCTGGGAGGAAGTATCAAATATAATTTGTTTTTCCCCCTTCTCGGTCACCTTTCTAGGGAATTTCACAAAACAGAGATATACAGGCTGAATATAGGCACCAGAGCGTCAGTGGTGGTATAGAAAAAGGGAAGGAAATAGTAAAATCCAAGTATAATCATATAATTGTGGAAGACCTCAACTACAGGAATTGTAGAGCAAGAAACCCTAAAGGGGTGGATTGTAGGGCAGGCCCAAGATGGCTAGAGTTAGATTCCCTTGCCATGACTTCCAGCAGGCTACATTTTTAGTATTATAGCCAAGGTCATAAACACCCTGATTCAGCATACGTACTCAAGGTCATAAATATCTTCTTGTGAGCATGTACTCACTTATGTAACCTGTTGGCAATGTGCTTTCTTTGGTCTGCATATTAAAAAAGGCCTATGGCCAAATGTTGTCTCTGATAAGCAGATGCTGATCCATAGTGCAGGGGGATAGGGAGAAACTTTGGATTGTGCAGAGGGTTGTGAGGGGACAGGTGGTGAGGGGAGGGGTGGGTCGGTGAGGATGGGAAGGACCGTAGAATGAGACAGAAGTTATTACCCTACATCCACGTATGATTACACTACTGGTGTGACTCAGCACCATTTACAGCCAGAGGAATGAGAAGTTGTGCTCCATTTGTGTACAATGTGTCAAAATGCAGTCTACTATCACTTATAACCAATTAGAACAAATTTTTTAAAAAATTTAAAGGCCTGTGGAAAGATTTGAGGGGCTGGAGGCTGCTGCCACCTCCAAATAAACATTTCTACTATCTCAGCTGTGCCTCCCATCTTCTTTCACCTGCCAGGATTTGAATATGTTTCCCAGGGTCTGAGCCAGCAGGAAAACCCCTATTTCAAACCATATACAAAAATCAACTCAAAATGGATCAAAGACCTTAATCTATGAAACTACTAGGAAAAAATTTAGAGGAAATACTTCAAGACATTGGACTGGGTAGCTTTTGGATACAGCTTCAAAAGCACAAGCAACAAAAGCAAAAATTGACAAATGGGATTGTATCAAAGCAAAAAGCTTCTATTCTACACAGCAAAGGGAACAATCAACAGAGTGAAGCAAGAACCTACAGAATGGGATAAAATATGTGCAAATCATTCATCTGACCAGAGAGTAATGTCTAGAATATATAAAAATCTCAACTCAACAGCAAAAGAGCCAGGCACAGTGGCGCACACCTGTAATCCCAGCAGCTTGGGAGACTGAGACAGGAGGATCAAGAGTTCAAAGCCAGCCTCAGCAATGGTGAGGTGCTAAGCAACTCAGTGAGACCCCGTCTCTAAATAAAATACAAAATAGGGCTGGGGGTGTAGCTCAGAGTTGAGCGCCCCTGAGTTCAATTTCCAGTACTCTCCCCAGCCCCAAAAAAGGCAAAGAACATGAATAGACATTTCTCAAGACGACATAAATGGCCAACAGTATATCATCAGAGAAATGTAAATCAAAACCACAATGAATTATTCATCTCAATCCAATTAGAACAGTTATTATTCAAAAGATAAAAACAGCAAATGCTGATGATATATGGAAATTAGTACGCCATTATGGAAAACAGTATGAAGATTCCTCAAAAAAAAAAAAAAAATCAGAAATGAAGTGCCCTATGATTCAGCAATCCCACTACTGGGTAAATACCCCAAAGAAATGATATTATATGTATAAGAAACATCAGTGCTCACATGTTCATATGACACTATTGACAACACCCAAGATATGAAATCAACCTAGGTGTCCATTCATGGATAAATGGATTAAAATACCATGGATTACAATGGGATACTGTTCAGCCATAAATAATAATGGAATTCTGTCATTGGCAGCAACTTGGATGGAATTAGAGAACATTATGTTAAGTGAAATAAGTCAGGCATGGAAAAACAAATACCATGGTTCTCCCTCAAACATGGAAACTAAAAAGTTGATCTCATAGAAAAGTGGTCACCAAAGCCTGGAAAGGATGAAGGATGGAGGAAAGGGAGACAGGATGGTTAATGAGTATAGAGGTCAAGAGAGAAAGAAGGAAGAACTTCGAATGTTCTATTATTATAGTAGGATAAATATGGCTGAGAACTGAATATTTTAAAATAGTCAATAGAGAGGATCTCAGATGTTCCCAACATGCACACAGATGTCAGAGATGATATGCCAATTACCATTATCTAACCATTACACACTACATAAATGTTTTCAAATGTCACCATATCCCAGAAATACAATTACTGTTTTGTTTTGTTTTGTTAAAGGAATGTAGGGGAAATGTGACCTTTTTTTGATATTTTTGCACTTTTAAACCTTTGTAAAAGATCAGCTGCTTAGAACAAAAAGAATATCAAGATGTTTTGGGGTTTACTATGTGGAAATAGATGTACAATGGCAAAAAAGAAGAAAACAAAAAATACCAGTTCTGTTTCTGAAGATACATGCTGAGTATTTGGGGTAAGCTATTAAGAAAGCAGAACAAAACTAAAGTACCTGAAGCAAACATGGGGAAATGGTAGTAAATTTCAGATCCAGGTGATGAGTACCTTGGTTCATTACATTATCTTTTCCATCTAATTCTATATATAAAATATTCTGCAATACAAGTGGAATAGCAAAAAATTAAACAGATTCCCCTTTTCATTTTTACAGATTTCATTTTTACAAAGAGATTAGGGAGACAACATACCTGCCTGTTCAGACTAGTTGCTCTGGAGAAAGCCGGGAGCACAAGAGCCAAGAGTGACAGAGACATTTAACCCACATAACCATGTGTTGAGTATAACTAAGAATTTATTCATGTGATAATCAAATAGGAAAACAAAACTTAAAGCTCTGCATGAAATGAATTTTAGAAAAAGAATCTAATAGTCTTCATCAAACTGGCTGCAGTTATTTTTCAGAAAGGGAACTCCGTAGGGAAAGGGGACATTGGTGTTTTGCTTTATACTCCACATTCTTCCACTGCTAGATACATAATTTAAAATTTAGTGTGAAATTTAGGGATACTAATTTCTGTAATATTTCAGGTGATAACAATATAGGAATTAGAAAAACTAAAGCAAAAAATCTTCCATTTTATAAAATTTTGGGGCATGATTTTTAATTTCTGTAAAGAATTTCACATTACAGAGGTGCTACATTTAACAAATCTCCTCGAGCATTTTTACTCTGCTGACAGTTTTACCCTATTAAAAACAATAGTTTATAAATCAGTATCTTCCCATCCTCCTTAATTATATCCTTATAATATACCCTTAAAAAGTGATGCATCCATTTAGGAACTGATATACACTACCAGAAACTTTAAGGAGACACACTACTTTTGCATATGCAACTGACAAGAACACATTTAAAAACACACCTAGTTGCTAGAGGCGGAAATGGGGCACATGGTAATGTCAATCAAAAGGGTGACAGAAAATTCCTCCTTGACCAAACTTTAGTCAGGCTCCTCTGAGCCCCCTTCTCAACAAGGCCTAAAACTTGGCCTCCCGTTAGTAAGAATCCTACTGATTTGGGTTAAGGAAAGCTCCCTCCCCCTGATGCCCTCCTAGTCATTCGAGCCACTGACCTCCTCACCCTAGCCACTGGTTGCAAATTCCAACTTGCCTCTGTCAGATCAGGAGTTGAGCTCAATCTGTGCCCCCTGTTACAACAGAGTTGACATCTACTGTAAAAGTCTTCCAGAAAGGCTTCCTTACTTCTTTTAACAAGTGTGAAAATTAAGTTTTCTACATGGTAACTGTCAGTACACTTCCCTTTAATCTAACGTCAAGACTTTCAGAATTCATCTGCCATATTCTCTTTTGTATGCAAAAATCAACATGAGGGACACTCTTTGAAGCACTCTTTTGTTTGTAAAAGCAAAACATGTACCAACCTCAGTGTCCCTCAGTAGGGAAGGAGTTACATCATCCATAAGGTAGAGCAAGTAGCAAGCTTTAAAAGGAGTTCCACATATATTAAACAAGAGATGACCCCAAAGACTGTTACATGAAAAACTCAAGGTGGGACTGGGGATATAGCTCAGTTGGTAGAGTGCTTGCCTTGCAAGCACAAGGCCCTGAGTTCAATCCCCAGCACCACAAAAAAAAAAAAAAAAAAACAAACAAAAAAAAAACTCAAGGTGAATAATACCTAATATGCCACAAGTCCTGTAGAAAAGGATCAGGGCTAACCAGGGCTGGAGTTCAGACACAGGTCTGTCATGAATTAAACCATAAACAAACAGCTGGCTACAGTGGCTTTCGCAGGGAAGTGAATAAGGCAGCTAGTGTAGGAGGACTACTCCGTGTACACTACTGGGGATGAGTGAGACTGCAGTCATCGAGTCTTCTCAGGCTTCTTTTAGTGCACTCTGCTTGCTCTTCTTTGGAACAGGGGTCCTGAGAGTTGACCTACCCTCATTGAATTTCAAGTCTTCACATAAAATAAAAATTTTCTAAAATTAAACATTTTAACTAAAACAATAAGCAGGTACGTATGTAGTAAACAGTAAGCATCCTCCCTTTCCCCAACTAAATAGTTGTACCCAGTCCAAGTAGCAACTGTCACCAGTGTTGGGCCTGGTTTACTTCTTGTGATTCTAGCCAGATGACCTAAACATAGTACACATTTGCTGACTGTAAAGTGTGTCTCTGGACACTTTGTGTAGTCACAAGAGATTCTATGATGTACCCTCTGCAATTTCCTTCCACTGTAGCTTGAATATGTTCCCCCAAAGTTCAAGCACTGCAAACTTGACCCTTAGTCTGGCAGTATTGGGAGGTGGCATCCTGAGGGGGTGTTTCAGTCAGAGACATTGCCCTGAGAATGATTAATGCCATTACTGCCAGAGCAGGTTTATCACCGGAGTTGGTTCCTCCCAAAAAGATAACTTTAACCTCTTCTACCTTTTTCCTCAACCTCTAGTGCCCTTTTACCTTTTGCCATGGAATGACATATGAGTGGCCTCGCACCAAATGCAAGCAGCTTGAACTTGGACTTTCCAGCCTCTAGACCATGTAAGAAATAAGTTTCAGGGCTGGGGATATAGCTCACCTGGCAGAGTACTTGCCTCACAAGCATAAGGCCCTGGGTTCAAATCCCCAGCGAAAGAAAGAAGAAGAAAGAAGAAAGAAGAAAGAAAGAGAGAGAGTGAGAGAGAGAGAGAGAAAGAAAGAGAGAGAGAGAAAGAGAGAGAGAGAGAAAGAGAGAGAGAGAAAGAGAGAGAGAGAGAAAGAGAAAGAAGTTTCTAATCATTATAAATTTCACAGGCTCAGGTATTCTCACGGTAGCACAAAACATGAAGACAGAAAACTGGTACCAGAAGGGGGGTGGTTACTTTAGCAAATACCTAAAAATGTAGAAGTGGGTAGAGAACAAGGTAAAGGGTAGAGGGTGGAAAAATTGAGGAGCAGGCTAGAGAAAGCCCACATTACTTTGGATGGAGCCCTAAGGGTTACTCTGGTGGAGGTTCAGAAAAGAACACCTATAGGCAGTCAGAATCTTCTCAGAAATTTTTTAACTGGTTGTGACAAGAATACTAACAGAACTACGAACAGTAAGGCCACTCTGATGTGGTCTTGCATTGAAATGAAGAATACCTCTTGGAAGCTAGAGTAAGACATCCCTATTATAAACTGTCGAAGAACATGGCTGAATTATGTCTGCACTTGAGGGTTTTATAGAAGGCAGAATTTAAGAGAAATGAAGTAGAATAACATGGAAGACAGTTCTAGGCAAAACTGAAGGAACTGCATAGATTCTTTAAACTCACAGTCAAATGCAAGAGTGAAATGACTAAGACAGAATTTCATACTAAAAGGAAATCAGAACATAAAAATTTGGAAAGTTTACAGCCTAGCCATGTAAATAACAGAAAAGCATGCAGGAGTATAGCCAAGAACCAACTCTTAGAGGCATTAGCCTCTATATGAATGGCAGGTCAAGCGTTATGAACACAATTATAATTCCCATAATTATAAATTCCCAGCTACCCAAAAATATTGGAAGCTTTTTAAAGGGTCTGACATATTAATTATTTTAGCTTCAGTGAGATGTTTCTATTGTAATGCAAACACATCACACATATAAGGGCTCAAAAGAGCATTTACTTTTCACTCAAAAAAAGGACAAATCAAGAGTTCTGGGGCAAAAGTGGGAAGATCTCTGGTCTTGCCAATTATTTCCTTCTGTCTTAAATCAGTGATACTCTCCTGTTTACGGCTCTGAAGGACATCCTGGTGGTCAACTTCACATCAGATCCACAGGGCAGGAGACACCAGGGAGGACTGACTGCACAGCTTTTATAGGCACCATGCCTGGAAATAACATTCATCACTTGTGCCCCTATTTTTCTGCACAGCTCAGTTGAATGCTCCCCCTGTGGTAATGGGAGATGAGAAATGCAGGCTGCTTCCAGAAGGAAAGTGGATTTTGGAGATCATGCAGCCAGTCCCTGCCATACAAGATTAAAAGTGTGGTTGACCTGGCAAGATGTGGTTTTTGGCAAGAGGTTTTCCCACACCCATGTTCTTAGGGTGTTTCCTTTACATGATTTGACTGATGCTTGCTGAAGCTGGACTTGTGGGAAAATGTTTTTCCACATTCTTTACACTCATAGGGTTTCTCCCCTGTGTGAACTCTCTGATGTTGACCAAGGTTTCCCTTCTGGCTAAAGGTTTTCCCACACACATTACATTCATAGGGTTTTTCCCCTGTGTGAGTTCTCTGATGAACATCGAGGGCTGATCTACTGCTGAAAGTTTTCCTACACTCTTCACATTTATAGGGTTTTTCACCTGTGTGAATTCTCTGGTGTTCAGTGAATTTTGACTTATCCTTGTAAGATTTCCTACATTCTTTACATTCATAGGGTCTCTCTCCAGTGTGAGTTCTCCGATGGACAACGAGGGCTGATCTATTGCTGAAAGTTTTCCTACACTCTTCACATTTATAGGGTTTTTCACCTGTGTGAATTCTCTGGTGGTCAGTGAGTTTTGACTTATCCCTGTAAGATTTCCTACATTCTTTACATTCATAGGGTCTCTCTCCAGTGTGAATTCTCTGATGCTTGCAGAGATGTGACTTCTGGTAAAAGGT
Organism: Sciurus vulgaris; assembly: GCF_902686455.1. NCBI lineage: Eukaryota > Metazoa > Chordata > Mammalia > Rodentia > Sciuridae > Sciurus > Sciurus vulgaris. Next base: position 24,846,836 of record NC_136474.1, read on the forward strand.
TTTCCCACACTCACTACACTTGTAGGGTTTTTCACCTGTGTGACTTCTCTGGTGTACAGTGAGGACTGCCTTGTAATTGAAAGTTTTTCCACACTCTCCACATTCATAGGGTTTTTCGCCTGTGTGAGTTCTCTGATGTGCAGGGAGGGCTGCCTTGGATTTGAAAGTTTTCCCACATTCCTTACATTCATAGGGTTTATCTCCAGTGTGAGTTCTCTGATGCTTGCCGAGGTGTGACTTCTGGTAAAAGGTTTTCCCACATTCATTACATGGATAGGGCCTCTCCCCTGTGTGAATTCTCTGATGGATGGAAAGGATGGAATTACAGGTGAAAGATTTTTCACAGTGACTACATGCACAGGGGTTTTTCCCCTGTACCCTCTGATGTATTACAGGGTCTGAACTGATAGCGAAGGTGTCCTTATCTTCAATACATTCAGAGGGTCTCTCTCCTGTGTGTATTTGCTGACTTTTAATAATATTAGGCTTTTCGTAGAAAGCTTTCTTCACCACCTGAGTTGTCTCTCCATCAATGAAAAACAAATCATCATAGGCCTTTCCCACAGGAACCCTCTCATGTTTCAATACTATCGCCTCTGCGTTCAAGGTTTTAACCTGTCCACAATGTTCAAATTCCTGCTGCCGAGTCTGAATCCTGTGATGCTGACCAAGATGCTGAGGACGTCTGAGGAATTTCCTGATTATATGATAGGCATCAGGTGTCTCTCCAGCCCATACCTCATCAGGCTCCCTAGAGAGAAGTATGTTCTGAGGTACGTTAAACCCCTCAGGCCTTGTTCCTAAATAGTTCCCATTATTTAAAATCAGTTTTGAAATATAGTTTGAGCTCAATTTAATTTCTTTTCCTAATTCAATTCTCTCCTCAGTTGATGCATTGCTGTTGGTGATTACAATTTGCCACAAATGTCTGTCTTGATTTTCTTGGCTCCTGTCTATTTGGTCATCCCCTTTCTGGACATCTAAAATGAAAAACAACAAAAAAAAAATCCATAAAAATATTTTATGGAATGCTCATTCATCACTTGAATAAAGTTCCTTCTTCCTATGTTAGAAACCTACCATTTGTAAATTAATCAATAGTGAATAGTGATTATAAGCACAGTCATGAATCACTTAATGACAAAAATATTTGAGGAAAAATGTGTCAATACACAATATTGTCATGTGTGAATATCACAGAGTTCACTTACACAACTCTAGATGGTACAGGACCATCACCTTGTGTGGTCTATTGATGCAATCGAGGCACGGTAAACATGAGATAGATGTGTGGGGCTGCTCCCAGGGTAACACAGCATACTAACAATAAAAATTCTGATAAATAGAAGAGTATGCCCTAAAATAATAAAAACTATGGTATAGTAAATACATAAACCGGTACCATAGTCATTTAATTACTGCCATAGTTTGAATGTTAAACATCCTCCAAAGGCCCATATGTTAATGACTTTGTCTCCAGGTTGGTACTACTGGAAGATGTTGTAGACCATCAGGAGGCATGACCTAGAGGCAGGTCCTAAGGCCCCTAGGGGGCTGTCCTCAAAGAGGATTGTGAGAACATGGCCCACCCTCTCCCACCCTTGTTTCCTGATTCATAACGTGAGCAGCTTGTCATCATGCTCCCAATATGATCTTCCATCCTTGCCAATGGCCAAAAGTGATGGGGTCCCACTATTCTGGACCAGAATCTCCAGAACCATGAAGCAAACTGAACTTTTCCCTTTATCAGTTAACTGCATCAGGTATTTCATTGTAGTAACACAAAGGTGACTAAAAATTATCAAGAATTATGTACGATATACAGTTGTATGTGCTATACTTTGATGTGACTGGTAGAGCAGTAGGTCTGATTATATCAGCATCACCACAAACATGTGGGTTATGCATCAGACTATTATATTATAATGTTTAACATGTCACTAAATGATAGGAATTTTTGAGCTCTGATATAATCTTATGGGACCAAGATTATGTAGATGGGTATATGGTCCACAGTAGACTGAAATGTCCATTACTGAATATGGTCTTTCTTCTGACTTAAGGTAATAACTCAAAAGCATATTGTCTGGGGTAATGGTTTGACTCTCTTCTTCCCTATGCTAGATGAAGGCAGCTTTCTCCAAATTCCTAACTGAACCTGGCTTACTTTGCTTCTCAGACCACAGCAGGTATGGGATTCTTTCATCCATAACCCCGGGCTTCCCATACATGCTGGTCGAAAGCAACGTGCTTTCCAACCCAGGCTGTGCCCACAAACTTTAGAAACTGCTTTTCTGGTTCCTTCTGAGATCTACAGCCTGACACTGTCCCCCCCCCCACCCAATTCCTAATGCAAGTACCCCTATTGCATAATTCACTGTTCCGAAAGCTTTTATTTTAAGCACTGAAGTTTCAGTTGTTTTGTATTTTCATAGAAAATAGAGACTTACAGACATTTCTCATTCTCCTTGTTTTAGGAGAATGTTCATAAAGACAAAGGGAAATGAGGACTTCAAACTCAACTTTCAGAAATTAGAGCCCTCCAAAATGAAACCTTTGTTTACTTGGCCTGGGGACCCAAAATCTCCTGTTTTACTCTGTCCCCAAAATCTTTTACTCTGAAGTCCAGGCCCAACTCTTACTATGCTCCTATTCCAGGTCCTTCTCAGATTCATGATTTTTCCTTTGTGAAACACAGGTTCACTCATAGACTTCTTTTCTCTTTATGTTATCAACTCCCTTGATGTTCTCCTCTATAAGAATGACTTTAAATATTTGTTTAAAGGCATTGATGTCCAAATTTGTACCTCAAATAGGGATGTCCATCCTTAAATCTAGATTTTGTATTCACCAATTAGAAAAAAACTAACTTGAGTTGAAGCCGTGCCAAAGTACATACTTAAGATTGCCCTAAAACTGCCTTCTCTGACCATCCTTTCTGAATTATCATTCCATTTTTTTTCTCTCTCACTCTAGTTAAACGTTCTATGTAATTCTCATCCAATTACTTAACATTTTTCTTGTTTCTCTCTCGTTAGAATGTAAACTTTATGAAAGAGGGACAATATGTTGATCATTTTTATTATACAAACATTATAAAATTGCCACTGCTCAATACCTGCTTAAGATGTGCTGAAAGAATAAATGGATGTAAAAATAAATGCCTAGAAAAAACCCATTCCACTGGAATGGTGGAAGAGAAAGCAACTGAAAATGTGAAAAAGTGAGAAACAAAGAAAGATGTCTAAGAAAAGGAAGGTAGAGAATCCTTTGGAAGTAAATGTTTAAAATACTCAGCAAAATAGGCAAAGGTAAGAGGCCTCCCTGGAGACTATGTAATACAAATCTTTGATCCAGCTGTCCTCAGGTCTGGAACTCAGTGAAAAAGTGGTAACATAGCTCAACATCTGGTGAATTTTACTTTTCCCAAGCTCCCTGCACCATATGCACTGACTGACCTGGGAGGGTGTGGTTTGGGTGTTCCTCTACCATCCATGGCTCTGCTCCTTGCTCCAACTTGAAGATCACCTCAGGTTTGGTAATGCAGTGCCCTGTTAATGGGAAATAATGTAAGATTTTACCAAACTGCCACGTTAGGGTTAGGTCCTTAAAAACAAAAACAAACAAACAAAACGAAATGCTTGCTTGAGGAACTGTCAATGAAGGGGGCAATGTGACCCCTTCATTAACAAGGTATGACACACACCAAGGGTTGGGGTGCCCATCCATAATCCCAGCAGCTCGGAAGGCAAGCTGGAGGATCACAAGCCTGGGCAAGTTAGTGAGATCCTGTCTCAAAATAAAAAATAACAAGGGCTCAGAGGTAGCACCACTGGGTTCAACTCCCAGTACCAAAAAAAAGGGCATATTCTACATGAACTGGAATCCCACACCTAAATAGCATTAAAACTTATAAATGGTCTTTATATGTGCCCAATGGGGCAGTGAAGGACACTGCTCCTAGAAGATGCTGGGGAATTTTGCTCACCCAGTGACACCAGGCTGCTATAGGTCTCCAACATCACATCCCTGTACAGGGTCCTCTGAGAATCATCCAGGTCCTGCCACTCCTCCTGGGTGAAGTCCACAGCCACGTCCTCAAACAACACCAATCCCTGCAACAGCACATTTCTCCTCAAGTCACCAGTCCTCCCAGGCTGTGCATGTCTCCCTTCTGTATGTGCGTATGTCTTACATGTATCTTACATATGATAGAGCTTGCTTTACACTCTGTATGAAGGATGAAGGAAAGATCACAGTGAAAGGATCCATCCACGGTAATAATTTATTATCAAAAACAATACTACAAAATTTACTTCAAATATCTAGAACCAGACTTGCAAGGGAGATAAGCATGAATAAAATTCTGTTCCTCTAAGGGTCTTATGAGCTGATATGAAAATGAAGTATAGATGCATACCTGGAATGATGTGTAAGATGAATTAATACAGAGAGAAGTACAATATAGACTGGGAAGACAAAGGAGAAAACACAGCTCTATTTTGTCTCATGAGGTTGTGTGTCACTGAAACCCTGAAGATGCTTGACTGCCATGTGAACTGCGTTCTCATGAATGTGAGTAGCACAAAGAATGCCCATCACTATACACACTGCCCTGCCTGGGGGAATAAGTCCGGCCCATGATGAGATTCATGCAATACTGATAGAACTTCTTACTGAGTGGGTCTGAATTTATGACCCAATTCCAACAGGAAAAAAATTGTGTACTATCATCTTTTAATTACTTATACATTAAAAACACATACACGTCCCAAAATGTCCTTCCTATGTGCCAAAGAATTGCTTGTGGGCACCACAGGGTGAACACTCCACTTCCCTAACCACACCATGTAAATAACGATGCCCTATAAGAAAAGGTAAGTTATATGAACAGATGTGCATTTAGTAATCAACTCTGGAAAGAGTGGGAAGAGGCTTAAGGAAGAGTCATAAAGGAAGAAAACAGGATGAAAGATTACCACCTATACCAGAACAAAGAGTAGTAAATATACATAATGAGAAAATGAAACAACGAAGAGTACAAGCAGAAACAGAATATGGTATTAACCTGCTGAGCAGAGGGTCAGATGGGATGACTACTGACTTCCAGACTACCTGTATGATGGCAGCTAGTCGGGTACAGCTGCTCTGAGGACAAATGTGGAAAATGGAAGAATGTGATGGGCAGAAATAGCACAGACTGGTACACATTAGAGTGGAAATAACTGAAATCTCATATGTGGGATGCCCACCAGGCAACTGGATGTGAATCTGGAATGCAGAAGAGAGACATCAGCTGAAGAGGAAGATTTGTAAGTACCATAATTTCAACGGTACCTGAAGCCATGACAGTGAATAATCTTACAAGATTAACAGGAAAAAAAGGGGAGTGGGGGGACTTCTACCCAAGTAAGAAATGAAAGACAATACTGAGAGCATCAGGTTGCCTCAAACAAAGGAAGAAGATATGTATCCACAGGGGCAGGGCCCCAGTCTCTGATCACTTCACATGCTGAGGTGGGTTGCAGCTGTTCCTTGTTTACATCTTAAGTCTCTATAAGATAACTGCAGGTTACTTCAGTGACTATTCTATGCCTGTGTTTGCCCCTCACCATCTGGAATCTGCTCCTTTTCAACTGTTAAAGTCCCTAATATTTTTCAGAATAGGCCAAACCAATTTCTCCAAAGATATAAATTTACTAAAACTCACAGAATACACAATAATAAACACATCTATTAAGGAACAGAATAATTACTAACCTTCAAATACAGCACCTGCTCTGTATAGATTCACCAGTGAATTCCACAAAATGTTCAGGAAGAAATCATATCAATTCCCTACAATCTATTTCAGAGGATAGGAGCAGACAGAAGATTATGGTTCATTTTATGAAGCTGGCACTACCCAAATACCAAAGATATTACAAGAACAGAAAACTACCAACCAGTACCTCTCATGAACACAGATGCAAAAAATCCTCAACAAAATATCAGCAAACTGAATCCAACAATCTACAAAAAGAATTTTACATCAAACCAAGTAGAATTTATCCTAGGCACGCAAGGTTGGCTCAGTATTTCAACATCAACCAACACAACTCACTGCATCAAGAGTTTAAAAAAGAAAAATCACATGATCACACAACAGACACAGAAAAATCACTTGAAAAAATTTACCACCCATTTGTGATAAAAACTCAACTTGATAAAACAAATACCCATAAAAACCTACACCTAACATCATCCTTAATGATGAGAAATTCAAACCTTTCCTGTAAGACCAGTAACTAAAGAAGGCAAGGATGTACCCTCTTATCACCTCTCTCATCTCTATACTAGAAGTACAAGCTAATGCGATAAGACAAGAAAATGAAATTAAAGGTATACAAACAAAAAATAAATAAAATTGCAGATAACATAACTCTATGAAGACAACATTGTTAAAGCAAAAAAAAAAAAACTGGAACTAGTGATTATAAAAAGACTGCAGGATACAAGATTAATTCACATTAATGTTTACAGAAGCTCAATTCACAATAGCTAGATCGTGGAACCTACCTAGATGCCCTTCAATAAATAAATGGATAAAGAAACTATGGTATATATACACAATGGAATATTACTCAGCCATAAAGAATAAAATTATGGCATTTGCTGGTAAATGGATGGAGTTGGAGAATATTATGCTAAGTGAAATAAGCTAAGCCCAAAAAACCAAAGGCCAAATGTTTTCTCTGATAAGTGGATGACGATACATAACAGGGTTGGGGGAATGGCAAGAAGAATGGAGAAACTTTGGATGGTGTAGAGGAAAATGGGGTGGGAGGGGTGGGGGAAGGAAAGATAGTAGAATGAGACAGACAGTATTACCCTATGTATGTATGATTACATGAATGGTGTGAATCTATATTGTGTACAACCATAGAAATGAAAAGTTGTACCCCATTTGTGTACAATGAATCAAAATGCAGTCTGTAAAAATAAAAATTTTTTAAAAAAAGAATGAGAAAATAAGTCATAGACTAGAAGAAAATATTTGCAGAAGACAGATCTGATAAAAGGGCTGTTATGTAAAACATGCAAACAACTCAAAGCTCTATAGCTATTACAAACAGCTTCATTTTTAAAACTGTTGAAAGATCTTAACAAACACCCAAAAAGAGAAGACACAGTCAACAAACACAGGAAGAGCCAGGTGAAGTGCAGCACAACTGTAATCCCAGAGGTTCAGGAGACTGAGGCAGGAGGATCATGAGTTCAAAGTCAGTCTCAGCAAAAGCAAGGTACTATGCAACTCAGTGAGACCCTATCTTTAAATAAAATACAAAATAGGGCTAGGGATGTGGCTCAGTGGTTGAATGCCCCTGAGTTCAATCCCCAGTACCGCCCTCCAAAAAAAAAAAAAAAAAAAAAAAACAGAGGAGGAGATGTTCTGTATCATATGACATCAGGGAAATGCAAATTAAAATAACGAGATGGCACTACATGCCCAGTAGAAGGAACAAAATATGGAACACTGATAACAAATGCTAATGAGGATGTGGAACAAGAGAAACTCATGCACTGCTTGTAGGAATGCAAAACAGGACAGTCACTGAGGGAGACTTTTTGGTGATTTACTATGAAACCAAACATGCTCTTACCATATGATCCGGCAATCGTACTTGTGGTGTTTACACAAAAGAGGTGAAAGCCACTCCCATAAAAACCTGTGAACAGATGGTTATAGACTGTATATTCAAAACAGTCAAAATTTGGAAGCAACCAAGATGCTCTTCAAGAGGTGAATGGACAAAACTGTGGCATATGTTGTCAATGAATATTACTCAGCACTAAAAAGAAATGAGCTATTAAGTCCTGAAAGGCATCGATAAATCTCAAAAGGCACATTATTAAATGAAAGAAGACAGTCTTAAAAGGCTATTTACCCTATGAATCCAACTATGTAACATTCTGGAAAAGGTAAAGCTGTGGAGAAAGTAAAAAGATCAGTGGTTTCCAGGGTAGCGGGGAGTGGGAGGGATGAATAGAAGTAGCAGATTTTTAGAGCAGTGAAAGTATCCTCTTTGGCACTATAATGCTAGAAACATATCATTACACATTTTTCCAAATCCATAGAGTGTACAATACTAAGACTGAACCCTAATGTATACACAGCCTTTGGACAACTATGATGTGTCAGTGTAGGATTACCCATTGTAACAAATTTCCCACTCTGTTGAGGAATGTTGACAAAGGGGAAGGCTATGCATGTGTAAGGGTATGAGTACGGAAGAAATCTATACACCTTCCTCAGATTCTGCTGTGAAATTCAACTGTTCTAACAAAATAAAAGTGGTTTTCTCTTAAAACAAAACAAAAAAATCCAACCACTTGAATGCTTGAGTTTAATAATTATTACGTAATACTAAAACAAATATTAAAAATATCCTACTTATAATAAAATCACTTAATAATGATGGATAAAAAAAACGTGGCCCATATAGGCAATATTCAGTCTCAAACAGGAAATCCCTCCACTTGTGACATTTGTGCAGCACAAATGTACCTGGGGGACATTATGGTAAGTAAAATATATCTAGACACAAAAAGTACTGCATGATACCGCCAGCAATGACCTAAATATGTTCTCCAAATTTCACAATGAAACCTCACCACCACGTGGACAGTATTGGAAGGTGGGGCCTCTGTGGGTGATCAGATCAGAGTTCCTTTCTCTGTAATGGATTAGGACCCTTTGGTAAAAAAGGGTCTCAATCAATCTCTACTGTTTCATGCCCTTCACCATGTGGGGAGGCAGCAAGACCCTAACCAGATATCAAAGGCCAGCACCTTGATCTTGGACTTTCCAGCCTCTAAAACTGTGTGATATTTCTATTCTTTAATAAGTACCCAATCTCAGGTTTTGGTTACAGCAACATGAATGGACTAAGATACCATATATATCAAGAATTTAAAACACTCAAGCTTACAAAAGCATAAAATAGAATGGTAGTTACCATGGGGTAGGGGTAAAAGGAATTGGGGAGGTGTTGGTCAAAGGGTACTAAGTTTTAGTTACATGATATGAAGCAGTCTTAAATATTAAATCTACAGAACAGTGTATGCAATTCAGAATACTGTGTTATATACTTAAATATCTGCTAAGAGGCTAATTTACAAGAAATTGTGTTATTACATATAAAAAGAAGGGAGATAGTAAAAACTTTTGGAGGTGATGTATTTATGGCATTATTTTGGTGATGTTGCCACAGGTGATTAATGCTTATTCCTAAACTTATCAAAATGTACACATTAAATATAGACAATGTTTGTACATCAATCATATCTGAATTTTTTTTAATTAAATAATTAAAAATTGACAGCAAGATTGGGGATATACCTCAGTTCATAGAGTGCTTGCCTGTCAAGCACAAAGCAAAGCCCTGGGTTCAATCCCTAGCACCACCAAAAAAAAAAAAACAGGTGTCAATTTTTCCCAATATATGTTTATTTTATTATTAGCTTCTAAATCTAGTTGGCTGTCTCAATACATTGAGGTGACAAGATTTTTAAACCAAAATTTATGACTTGGTCTGGAAAAAAATTTTTGAATTAAAATTGTGTGTGTGAAGATATTTCCAATTCCAAAAAACTGAACTATAATCCCTTATGTGTTTAATCATGTTTATTTAAAATAATAAAATTAAAATTAAATTAAATGATAAAATTGCATTATACCTGGGGAGAAAATTTTGAGACAAATGAAAGTAAAAATACAACATAAAACCCATGGGATACAGCAAAAGTAGTGCTAAGAAGGAAACTTTGGGATAAAGCCCATAATAAAGATGAAGAAAGATTTGAAATCAAAACCCCAACTTCACACCTCAAGGAACTAGAAAAAGAAAACTATGACAAACCAAGGAGGGAGGAAATAATGGTTAGAGCAGAGATAAATGACATCAAGAACAGGAAGGAAAACAAAAAAACATAACACTAAAAGCTGGTTTCTGACAAACCTATAGGTAGAGTAACAAGAAAGAGACACTCAAATACTAAAAATCATAAAATGAAAATGGCGACATTATAACCAAAACCATAGGAATAAAAAGGATCACAAAAGAATCTGAGTTAATTGTGAGGCTAAAATTCTGTACCATAAAAGAAACTCCTCAATTTCTTGAAACACACAAGCTACCATATAGAATACTGAAGGAAAAAAAAAAACCTGAACAGACTTTTTTTTTTTTTTTTAACTATTAGGGAGACCAAATTAGTAATCAAAAACCTCCCAAGAAAGGAAACCTCAGGCCCAAAAGAGTTTATTGGAAAATTCTACCAAACATTTCAAGAAAAATTAACACCCATCAGATTCCACAAACTACTTCAATAATTAGGTCAGCATTAACCTGGTATCACAGCTATCTGAACACCTGTCACAATAAAAACACTCGCAAACTACGAATAGATGTTAACCCCACCTCAACATAATTAAGGCCACACATAAAAGTCCACAGCTAACATACTCAATGTCAATCTTTTCCCCTAAAATTAGGGAAAAGAAAAGGAAAGGAAGCCTCCTCTTGTCACTTCTATTCACTATAGTACTAGAACTCCTACCAGAACAATCAGGCAAGGGAAGGAAATAAAGAGCATTCAGACTGAACAGTGAAGAGGTAAAATAATTTCTCTTCACAGAGGGCAGGATTTTTAAAAACCTTAAAGATACCATACAGAGAGAGAGAGAGAGAGAGAGAGAGAGAGAAGGAGAAAAGAAAGGAAGGAGGGAAGAAACAGGGAAGGAAGGAAGGAGGGAGAGGAGGAGGGAAGGAAGGAGGGAGAGAGGGAGGGAGGGTAGGAAGGCATGAAGGAAGATTGTTATACTAACAAATTCATCTTACTTGTAGGATAAAATACCAACACAAAACAATCAGCTGCATTTCTGCAGACTAACAATGAACAATCTGAAAGGGAAATTCAGAAAATAATTCTACGTACAAAAGAATCAAAATAAAATTCAAAAAAAATAATGGAATGAATCCAACATCATTACTCTATGTAAATTTATGAATATGCAAATGATATGCTGTTACTCCATGTACAAACAGAAACAATATGCATCCCATTTGTTTACAATAAAAATAAATTTAAAAAAAATTCAGAAACAGACTTAACTAAGGAGGCAAAAAGTTATGTACACTGAAAACAACAAAATATAAAGCCATAGAAATGAATCCTGGCGTGTATTTTCAAATAATCTCCCACAGAGCGCAAAGGCCACTCAGTGCAGAAGAGTACAGCAACTGGTATTGGGAAAACTGGATATCCACAATGAAAGGCAAACTGGATGCTTACCTTACACCATATACAAGAATTAACTCAAAATGGCTCAAAAACCTGTACTTAACACTAAAACTATAAAACTCTTAAGAAAAAAAGTAGCAGAAAAGCTTTGTGAAATTGAATTTGGCGATAATTTTATAGACATGTTAAAAGCACAGTAGCAAAAGTAAAAAATGAATGAATGTAGATCAAACAAAAAATTCCTGTGCATCAAGTCACAATCGGAGTAAAAAGGTAACTAGAGAATGAAAGAAAATAGTTTCAAATCACATATCTCACAAGTTAATATGCAAAATACATAAAGAATCATGACCATTCCACAGTAAAAAATAAGTAAATAAATAACTTGATTAAAGCACAGGCAAAGGACTTCCACAGACATTTCTCCAATGATGACACTAATGGCCAACAAGCTAATGAAATACCATTCATCATTAGAGGAACGCAAATCAAAGACACACTGAATTATCACTTCACACCCAACAGGAAATACCACTCTTCTAAAATGATGGTGGGAATGTAAAATGTTCCAACAGCTATGAAAAACAGGATAGGGCTCCTCAAAAAATTAAAAATAGAATTACTGGGGCTGGGAGATAGCTCAGTTGGTAGAGAGCCTGCCTCACAAGCACAAGGCCCTGGGTTCAATCCCCAGCACCGCAAAAAAAAAAAAAAAAAAAAAAAATAGAATTACCCTATGGTCCAGCACCCAACTTCTATGTATATATCCAAAATAACTGAATGCAGGATCTCAAAGAGACACTGCATTGTTCACATAGCTAGGAAATAAAGGCAATCCAACATTCTCAGGGACCAGGACTAGAACCTAATCAAAGAACCAGACCAGATGCCCAACAGGAACTACTCAGATTAGTGCTTACAGGGTGCCTCCTGCACCCCACCACCCATCTGGAGAGAAGTGTCCACCATGTTCATGCTACCCTCTACCGACTTCAAGTATGTGAAGGGGCAGGTGGCAGGCAAGCAGGATCTGATTTTGTTGGGCCTTCAGCCGGTGCTGAAAAGATTTCTGGTGCTCGTGGGAAGGGCAAAGTGTATTATGAATATGGCAAAAATGGAAAGTCTGTTGTCAGAAGGCAATTGGTGGCTTATTAAAGACTGCTGTAAATTATTACTATTCCCCTTATTGAAAGGTAAAATCTAATTGCTCTTTCCTTGACTGGGGTATTAGTGATGCCTGATTAAGAAAGACTAGAAACAGTATGGCAGAACTGGCCTAAAGCAGATCAGAGGCATTAGGAAACAAACAATCCATACTGCTAACTAGTTTACTAATTCACAAAAGCATGACATGTAGAAGAATAAAGTCTTGCTTTAAGTCAGTAAGTTTTGTGAGAATTCACTATGCAAATTATTAGAACACCAAAAAAAGCACTACAGAGCATAGGTAAACATGGAGTGTAGGTTTATACTTAATATTAGATTCAAAATAAATGAAGTATAATCATTGTTTTTTGTTTGTTTGTTTGTTTTGCTATACTGAGGATTGAACCCAGAAACTCATGCATGCTAGGCAAGTATTGCTCTACAACCTGGCTTTTTTTCCCCCCGCTTTTAATTTGATTTTCAGAGTCTCACTATGTTGCCCAGGCAGGCCTAGAATTTACAATTCTCCTACCTCAGCCTCCTGGGTAGCTGGGATTCAGGTGTGCACCACCAAGCATGGCTATATTAAACATTTTGTTAGATCTCAATATAACACTGAATTCAAAATGTTCAGTTAATTAGGTTGTCACTTTTTATTCTTAATCAACTTACAATTCTAGTCCATAAACATGTTTATAACTAATGCACATATCTATCTTCGCAGATCATTTTTAACAGGTTACCTGAAATAGAAGAATTAGTTATAATCTTTCAAAGAGTTTAAAAATATAACATGTATTTCTGAACTACAAACATACAAGTAAAAGTACATTTAAAATATTAGTGCTTCTTGGTTTTTCTTCACAAATATTTTTACTGACTTATTCAAACATATTCCAACTAATTCCTAAATTTTCTCTCTGTGGACTGCTATGGACATCACATGAGTTAGACAGAAGCAGAATCTACTTGTGATTGAACCTCATCACCTAACAAACACACCCTTCAGGGAATTTTGAGTCCCAGAAGTTCCTCCCCTTATTTGACACTGTATGCAGACACAAAAAGAAAATGAAAAGAACAAACATGATACTCACTTTACAGGAGATGAGATGAGACATAAGAAAGGGAGAAGCCCAGGAAAAAAAATCCCATTTCAGGAATTTGGGTCATTCACTAAATGGCAGTAATGCCATAGGAAAGAAATAGAGGATGAGATTTTCATTTCAGATTTGTTGGTCTGGAGGTGTCTTTTAGATGGCTACCAAGAAATAAGTACAGGGAGTTAAAAGTATAGTCTAAAGGGCAAGCTACAAACAGGTTGGAGCAACCCAACCACAGAGAGATGAATCATGAAGGAGAACTGTAGAGAGGGACAAACAGTGATCAGGATGAGACATGTGGATGAACTATGTGAAGAAGAAGAAAAAGAAATTCAGGTAAAAGAGAAGAACCATCACTGAGGTCATGAAACTAATACAGAAGAATTTTAAGACGATCACTGCAAACTTGGTCAAAGATTCAAGAAAGGTGAAAACTAGACAATAGTACTGGATCTGACTATAATTTAGGTTACTGGTGAACTTTAGAAGAAATGAACTAAGACTACATTCCATGGGTTCAAGTCCAATCAGCAGTGGGAATGTTTGTAAAAAAAATGTTACTGAATGATCTGCTGTATAACCTGTACCAGGAACTGAGGAAAAATCATGGAGAGTTATTTAAGGACCTGTGGTTGACTCAGTCCTCCACACATTCCAGGTTTAATCCCTGACTCAAGGATGACTATGCAAAAGCTATCTGGGACCATACTACTTTAGCAACTACGTAAATCTATCTAATGCAGAACACAGAAAGTGTTTACTTCCAAATTGTCAGTGAAAGGCTTTCCACTACATCATCTATGTAACCAATAAAGATAGTGTTTCAGACTTTGGTACCAGCAAGTTTTCATGCCCCATGAAAATTTAGCATGCCCTCCTCTCATGTTCCATTCCAATCATGTAACAAATGCAACTGTCTTTTTGTCATGGTGTCAGAAAGATCAGAGACCAACGCATTAAACTTAGGTGACTCTGAGGTATCATAACCTGCCTATATCTACATGCCAACTTTATGTCTAGTTTCCTAAAGCTGAGTTTTACTTATTTCTACTTTTCCATTTTAATGTATGGGTCTTGGGAAGTTCATAATATACAAAGACAACAAAATAAAGAATAACTCACTGAAGATCTGTTCAGTTTTTGTTGCTTTTGGAGATGCAGAGAGCACTCTGGAAGCATGGCTGGAACAGAAGGTGAATGGAGTGGACTAAGGAGAGAATTGGTGGAGCTCAGTCCAATATTATTCTGCTCGAAACACTCTACACATTAGCTGGAAAAGACAAAAAGTAAAAAAATTAAAAAGGCTCTATGTGGCAGAATAGTCTTTTTTTTTTTTTTTTTTTTTTTTTGCGGTACTGGGGATTGAACTCATGACCTTATACTTGCAAGGCAAGCACTCTACCAGCTGAGCTATCTCCCCAGTCCCAGAATAGTCTTTTACTCCTCAATAAGGGGCAACTAAGACCCTACTGAAGATGCATCTACATTAAGGTAGGGATTAAGCTTAGAACTTATCGGGGAGTTAATTAAAACATACATTACCTACCAATTTTATAGCAATTAATGTTACCCAAAAATATAACTTAATTTAAGCCAAATTAATGTTATAGAAATACAGTTGGGCTATATTAACTATTTCCCTATTCATATGGGGATTCCACGCAGGACTCCTTATAACTGTTTCTACTATAACATCTTGTTTATATATACTTAAACATCAGGAAAACATCTTACAACCGAACATCTTCACTTACAATTATATAGGTAAAAAATGTGCACAAAGTCTATCTTGTGGTACGCTGCTCCAATAATGCTTCCCAATAACAGATCTAACTGTACCCAAGTCTTTGTATAGTATGCTCTGACAACAAACTGGGCTTTACCTTTTGATTTGCTTTAGCCAATGGGTATTAGAAAATATATCTGTTTGAAAAGTAATTGCCCACTAGTATTTGCCTTCTTACAGACTTAATGTGAAGAAGCCTATGGCTACTCTGTTGGAAACACAGGGAAGAGCCAATGGTCAGTACAACCACCTGATGTGGGAATAAAGCCATCCTGAACCCAACCACCTCAGTCAAGAAATCAGACTAATGCTTCATTTGAGATAAAAGAAGCACAAGTGTAGAAACTACCCACATGAACACCACTCAAAATGCAAAAATCAGTGTCAGGCAAGGTAGCACACACCTATAATCCCAGCAACTCGGCAGGAGGATTTCAAGTTTGAGGCCAGTCTCAGCAACTTAGCAAAGTCCTATGTAACTTGGCGAGACCTGTCTCAAAATTTAAAATGAAGAGTTGGGGATGTGGATCAGTGGTTAAATGTTCCTGTTCAATTCCTAGTACAAAAAAAAAAGGGCAGATCAACAGAACTTTGAGCCAATTTTTTTTCCTTTAAGCCAAAAAGTTTTGGTTGGATCCCTCACACAGTAAGTGTTAATTCTAAGTCACCATAATTCAATACTTTTAGCAAAACTACCTGGGAGAGATTATAAATCAAATGCAATAAAAAAATTTTCAAAACCACATGCAGAAGTTTTAAAAATAAGAATGAATGTAAGTTCAATGAACTTAGCAGCTGGCTCAAACGAACGTTCTGGTGATCATAAAACAAAATTGTTTACACATCAGTAAAATATATTTTTTGTGTCATAAAAAGTCTGTTTACCTTGTAAAATATATAATCAGTTATTTTTAGTGTGCTATATTTTATTTACATTTTAAGAAAATGTCTTGAAGTGTTACGTGATCTAACTTTAACATTTTAAATAATGTAATAGAGGTTTCTATTATGTTCCTGGAAAACTTAAGATTTTTTCTGTGTGTGTGTATGTGGTGCTGGGGATTGAACCCAGGGCCTTGTGCATGTGAGGCAAGCACTCTACCAACTGAGTTACATTCCCAGTCCAAAATTTATGATTTTTAGTAACAAATTAAAGACATTAAGTGGTAAACACTTATGTTATTAACCCTCTGAGGTAACATAATCTGCAGAAAATGTTAGGGATAAAAAAAGGATAAGAATGCTTAAGCTATGGTATTATAATCTCAAAGTAAATACACACTTATTTTGACTTAACCAAAAGTCAAGATGGCTAACATTTGAAATCATGTGACCTTGGGAAAGTCACAGCTCTCCTCAAATTGTTTTTTTGTTGTTGTTGGTTTTTTTTTTACATCTATCTTGGAAAAACATTCCTGAATTACCAGGAATAACTATCAGAACAGAAGGGACGTCAGCATATCCCTACATGCCAATCTGGTGACTCAACACATTGAGATTGTTGACATGAGATTTGCTATTTTGCCATCATTACCCCCACACCACTTTACAACCCAGATTGTTAGCCCGCGAACTTCCTAGCCAGTAATTGGTCCAGATTGTTAGCCCAGAGAACCTCTTCGCCAACCACTGGTCCGCCTTGTTATTAACCCACAAAATTCCACTGCTTAAGCAAAGCTCCCCGGCCATTTTCTCTCTCTCTCTCTCCTGCACACACTCTCTCACCCTGCAGGGAGACACTGCCTGTCCACTTAATAAACTCTCTTGCATGAGTTCCTGCGTCTGGAGTGGTTTCTGGGTGCTTTCGGAGATAACATACTGCCAACAATGAAAAACACCGAGGAAGTGGGTTGTGTATAGAGCACTGCAGACAGATGCTCTCAGGTATGAGTTTATGCTGCCACAGTCTTTAATCCTTCTCCAGTAGGTACCATTTCCTAGACTCTCGCCTATTCTTCCTTAGCCCAGCTTACCTGTCCCCTCTGAAAGGCAGTCCAAACCCTTCAATCCCACTAAGTCTCTGATAGCCACTGGATGCAGTACTATTAACCAAGTCATGGGCATTCTACACAGTAGGACCAATACTTGCTTAGGCTATGCAAAGTCACCCTTCTGGCTCTTCTGCCACTGCTCTGAAGCACGAGTGGGAGGTTCTGGCCACAGGTGGGTTCTTTCAGGTGGGATTCCTATTCTTGGAGCCCCTTCCTCAAGCGGCATTAAGAAATGCTTTGTTCCAAGGAAAATGAGGCCATCATCCAGTACCCTCATCTCCACGGGAGACTAATTCACTGTCCCTGGAATCTAGGTCTGGTATAAACTGTAACTGGAGGTGGTAGGCTGGCTAACCTGTACGGGAAAGATCAGAAACCCCACTTGATGAGTCACCGAGGAACCCACAAACACAACTACCACAGAGCCAGACTCTGTGAGCACACGCTTTATCATAATTTCTTTAGGAACTTGGGGGGTCACCCTCCCAGTGTTGTTAGGACTCTCATCTCATACGTGGGTAAACTGATGTCACGGAGTTCATAATGTGAAACGGTAGAAACCCCATTATAAAAAGAAAAAGGTAGAGACCCTCTGATATAAAACAAATATACCTAGTTAGTTAAGATTGAACAAACCAAAATGGGTGCGAATAAAATCATTGAGCTGTGCTGACTATGGTAAATACAAGGGCAGTACCCAAGATAAAATATTGTAGCCATGAGTTAAGGACATTGTGACCATTTCTGTGAAGCAACCCATCCCTTCGGAAGCCCCAGACGCTGCCGGTTGCAGACATGGGTAGTCTGGCTCCGCCTAGGTAGCCCTGCTGACCTGCCACGTGCAGCCTGAAGTAGATAAGCTGGAGCTGGCTGCTTGCATTCCTTGAGAGGAAAAAAAAAAAAAAGCAAAAAGGCCCCTACTGTAAGCCTGCCAGGATTTTTTTTATGGCTTTCACTTTAAAAACCAGCTTGCTGAAGTCACTACAACTGCCCCACTTGGAGTAGTGGTCCTGACGCGTTAGCCTGTTTTTTCTTTCTCTCTCCCCAAAATAAACTTTTTTCCTACTTTAGTTTCGGGGGGTAGAGGGGGGGCTGGGTCTCACTACACGTCGATAACCGGACCCCATAACAGTAAGGGGATCCCGCAGGGACTGAGCGGCCCTGTGAAGTCACACCTCACCCTCGACCTCCCAGGACCGCTGCCCCAGCGTCTCCCTCTCAGAGCTGCCGGAGCCCTCTTCTGTCCACCTAGAGGCACACACCGGCCTTCTGGCAGCCACGGGTCTTCTGAGCACGAAAGCTCTGCACGCACGTCCCTTCCGCAGCCCTACCTGGCACTTGTACGTCACGTCCCTGGGCCCTGAGACCCGCGGACGTCAGGATCTTCCACAGTAACAAGATACCCTTCCGCTCCTCAGACTTCCAAGCCTACGGGTGCGTCTCTACCACCTCACACCAACTTTCACGAAGACCCCAAGTCCAGAGCCTGCTGGGGAGTGTGGGGAGAAGTTCTACCACAGTACTTCCGGTAAAAGATGGCGGCGGTGGGCGTGGCCGCGCGTGCTCAGCATGAACCCGGAGAATCGGGCGGGCCCGTGTTAGTGGGAGTCACTTGGAAGGAGACTACATCTCCCACAAGGCACTGCGCCCGCCCCGTGGGAACCCGCAGCGGAATGTTAGTTTTTCTGGCGGTCAGACCTGGTACCCAGAAGACCTGGTACCCAGAGACCCGTATGTATCCGCGTTGCTCTCGGGAACTGGGCTTCCTTATTAAACCCAGGTTTTTCTCCAGAAGCTGGCGTGTAAGACACCCAAAAAGGAGACCCCAACTCTGTCCCATGGATCCACGGCAACCCCAATCAGCTGCAGGAGGCATCACTTGATGCAAACCGCAAGAGGCTTTTATTCCAGCGCACTGGGACTCAACTCGTGACTCACGCAGGAGTCGAGGCGTCGAGTCCCTAGCAGAAAATCTTTCAAGTTTTAAGGCAGAAACCACACATCGGGAGGGTTCGCACATGAAAGGGCAAAAAAGGGAACAAAGCCGTCGGGAAATTCCAAAGGGGGTCTGGGTTTGCTGATAACATACAACATGTTTCACAATGTTTTACAACAGGGCGTAGATTCTGGTCAACAGTTTCTGGTAATCTTATATCCTATATATCTTAACTGTCTGAGCACTATCTGGCTATCTTGCTCAATTTACTCTTTTACTCTCTGTTTGGGGCTGTTTCCTGGAACAGCTTTAAGGGCTTTGTTCCCGTCACTGGGAGGGAGATCTTAGGGAGTTGAGATAAAACAGCTTAAAAAAATGTCCATTCTTTCAGGCGCATGGTGGAACAAATGGAGAAATTCGAATATAGGGGAAGCAGTCAAAAATATTAAAAACTGGCTTTTACTTTTTTAGTTTGTTTAAGCGCATTGTGGTTATAAAACCGACTTTTACATATGCATTCTAAAGCTTTTAAATTTATGTTAACAAATAACTCTGAGCTCATTGAAAGCAGTGTTTGTTCTCACCCTCTAACCTAATTTGTGGGTTTTTAATGGATTATATTATTGAATATGAAATTCTTTGGCAGTGTATGTAGTGAAGTAAAATAGCAGGGTCACAGAGGAGGTGCAGTCAATAATCCTGTGCCAGTTTACACTCCAGTGTCTGATAAGTATCTGCTCACAATCTATAGTTATTTGTTCTTTTGGGAGAATTTTGCTTTTCCTTCTTTGGTTTCTGCCACAAACTAGGCACGGAGTTCTGAAGAGGTTTCGCAAAGCTTCCAATACAACCAACTCTTCAAACCAGAGTGTCTGGCTGGAGACACCAAGTTGATTTGTGCTTGAATGTGGAATGGGGTGACACGAAAGTGGGGAAGTTTGGCAGATGGGGACAGGGATCTGAGAGGCTTGACTCTTGCTCAAGACCTATCCCTGGTTTTCCCTTTTCTTAACATATGCTTTGCCTTGTTCAAATTGCTTCTCAGTGACTCTGTTCTGCAGATCCAGGGAACTCAGATTGATCATATGAAAGCTGATGATATAAAAAGGAAATCATTCTTCTCAGAACCACACAAAATTAGGGTTGAGAAATTAAGAAGAAGGTGATACATGCCTGCCTGTCTGAAATGGGGACTTTGTCAGGTTCTTTCTAAAAGCACAAAAGATGTCTCCTTGTTCAATACACACCTTAGTGCTTTGCACCTCTAGCAAGGGTGCAGATTTCTGTAACAAAATTTATCTTTAACATTGTTTCAGACTGCCTCAAGTCAGACAAGACGTTCTTCACCCACTTGCTAACCAAACACACCTACACCCGCAGCTGACACCAACTCCTGCATCAGGTCCCCAAACCAGCAAATTTTGACCCAAGTAACTTAGGTACATGTCTCCCTCTTTGCCTTTACATCTTTCCTCTTGCCTCAAACTCCTTGAATAGACCCATAGTTCAATGCTGCACAGGTATTTCCATTGCAGTGCTCTTATCAGTCACACACACACACACACACACACACGCACACAAATCACTATTCTTTGGAGAATCTCACACTGATTGTTACTAATATTGACGACCCTCACAGATCCCACTTGCCTCAGTCTTTGAAATTTTTAGTCTCCCTCTTAGACCTTGAATCCCATATTTATCTCTTAATAATCTACTGGTATGGTTTCTGGGGGTGCTTTAAATACAAGATGATTGGCAGGGGGTGGGTAGGAAGCATCAATGCTTATATGGGTAGTTGCTCCCTGTCTCAGTAGTCCTCCGTGTTCTATCCATAAGAATGGAGACAGTAATATACATATGGAAGAGTACACCCCACTGCCCACCTGTAATGCTCTGAAGACAAGGAACGCAGTCCCCTTTTTCCTCCAACGAAGATGATGTCCTCATGATACTGCCGTTTACCGGTGACGAGTTCTGCTCCTTCTAATGTTGAAGATTGAACACTAGAGAAGTACGCCAAGGCAAGCAGATTAAGCAGGTTTTATTTAAAGGTAATAATACAGACTTCTCCCGGCAGGAAGAAGGGGGCCATGGCTGATGTTCTAAAGTCCCAAGAAGTGAGCGCACCCTACATTTTTTATAGGTTAAAGTCTCTTTTGTTCTCCAGTTCTCTCCCCCTTATCTCTCCTTCCTGCCTACTTGACTAGGCCTGGTTTTGCATAAAGTGAGAAGCCATGGGCAGGGGGAGGGCCTAGGGGGCATTAATTAGCATCTTTCTGCCTGTAATCTCTGACAAGGACAGGTAAATTTGGTTATCAGTGGGCTCTGGAGATTCTTGACATTCCGTTCTTCCAGGAACAATCTCCAACTTCCAGAGGCAGATGGCTTCATGGCTTCATTTCCTCTATTTGACCCGGTTCCCTATTTCTATACTAACTACCTGTCCTTAATTCTGGCTTCAGTATGACACTCTCTCTTGCAGCACTTTCCCAGTTGAATATCTCAGGCTTTTTTTTCAAACCAGATCCCTGAGTCTTGGGATTCATGTCTCTGACCTGGCAGTGACTCTTACACTTTACAACAGATTTTTACCTTATCCATGTGTGAATTTTAATCCAAGGCCAATCTAATTTCTACAGTCCTAGAACATGGCTGTTATGCCTCATTTTTGTTCTATTAATAGTATATTACCACCTTCTACTGTAGTTATTTTTCTTCGTATTTATGAGGTCTTTGTACAATACATCTTGTATAATTTTTGCTCACAAAAATGTGACCTTCACAATTTAGGAAAGACCCTCGTGGGAAAGCTGACCTTAGTGTCTGTCCCTGAGTCTGCAGGCTCTTTTGATAACTATGGTTCGTGTTGAGCTGCACACTGAGCTCTTGGAACCTTGTTTTCCTCATAAAGGAGAAATAAGACGTGAACAGTACTGACTTCTGAAGATAGAATGAAATGTGTCATATGACACACAGCAGGTGGTCTACGTGTGAGTCTTCTTTCCCTTTCTTACATCATTTGCCTCTGTGTTAGGTGTTTTCATTATACACATGTTTTAGTCAGCTATTTCGCTGCTGTGACTAAATGACCTGACCAGCACAACTGTAAAGGAGGAAAGGTTTATTGGAGGGCTCATGGTTTCAAAGGTCTTAGTTCATAGAAGGACAGCTCCATTCCTTGGGGCTCGAGGTGAGGCAGAACATCATGGCAGGGGAGGGTGATGGAGGGAAGCAGCTCACTTGGTGATCAGGAAACAGAGAGACTCCACTTGCCAGATACAAATATATATATACCCCATGGCCAAGCCCCAATCCCCACCTCCTCCAGCCACACCCTACCTGCCTCCAGTTACCACTCGTTAATCCCAACAGGTTAAGAATCTCAAAACCCAATCGTTTCTCCTCTGAACCTTCTTATATTGTCTCATGTGGAGAGCAGTGACAGAGAATGGGAGAGCAGTGACTGAGATTGGGGGTCTCTGATGCTCTCATGGCTGTGGCATGCCAGGTGCCAAGGAATGTTTCTGTGCAAGGGCACAGGATGCTTAGCTGCTGTGCCAATGCCCTGCATGAGGAGGCTCTGTGCAAGAGTCCTGTCAGCTCTGACCTTGATCTCAGGCACACAGCTCCTGAGAAGGAAGGAATTCTTATGCTAGATAATCACAGTGCTTCACCAGCTCTGTTTCTCCAGTTCCTGCCCGCCTTACAGTTACTTTAAACAAAGAACTTTCTTAAGCGCGACACAAAGTCCTAACATTGCACTTTGCCAACTGTGGATTGCAACGACAGAAAAGCTACATAGCATGTCCTAGTTTCTGTAACTTTCCTGAATACAAAGAATAATCGGTTGCCTAGTCTTTAACCTGATAATGGGACATATATAAAGAAAGATTGCTGGCATAACTCTTTAGATCTGCAGCTCCATCAGAGAGCAGAGCTCCACCTGATGCCAGCTTAATCCTCAAAATCTGTGTCTGTGAATCTTTATTTTCCAATCATCCTTGGCCCCTCGCCTGACCCAAGAGTTTGCTCATGCTGGTAAGGACAGTCTCACATGTGAGCCTTTGGGCGACACCTCACATCCAAAACGTAACAATGCACAAATGAGTTATCTACCTTTTCATGAATGTAGATATGGAGAGTAGGTCGCTCTTAAAGCTCTGTATCACATTCAAAACAGTTACATATATTCCCCAGTCCTTCATTTTGTTCCCAAACTGTGTTGCTAGAGCTGTCAAGACTGGTCCTTTCAAAATGTGATATATATATATATATATATATATATATATATATATATATATATATGCAATGGAATATTACTCAGTCAAAAAGAAGAATGAGATTAAGGCATTTGCCAGTAAACAGATGGAACTGGAGACTATCATGCTAAGTGAAATAAGCCAGTCCCAAAAAACCGAAGGCCAAATGCTATCTCTGATTTGCAGGTGCTAATACACAATAAGGGAGGGGTGAGGGAAGAATAGAAGTTCAGTGGGTTAGACGAAGGAGAATGAAGGGAAGGGAGTGGGGACAGGAGTAGGAAAGACAGTAGAATGAATGGGACATAACTTTCCTATGTTCATATATAAATACATAACCACTGTAACTCCACATCATGTATAACCACAAAAATGAGGTTAAACTCCGCATATGTATAATATGTCAAAATACACTCTACTATCATGTATATCTAAAAAGATCACATTTAAAAATCTAAAAAAAAAAAAGACTGACCCTTCCTACTTCCTACCCATGTGTTCCCCAGTCTGCAGTGGTCTGACTTCTACCTCCTTCACTCCCTTGAACCCCCACTGGCAAAAACACTGATCTTCTTGTTGCCCCTGCAGCAGCACCCTGTCGCCTCACTGACGGGACCTCTCTGAAGCGTCTGGTGTTTTCACTGTGATCAGTTCTCCCTCAGGTCTCCTAATTTGCCAACTACCTTTAAGAAAGTGACTTTGACGTTGTCCTCATGACTTCTCTGCTCACTCCTTGAATGCCATGTTTCATTCCCACTTGTTCCTAGAGTAGAGTAGGGATCAGAGCTGCCTGATGAACTGCTGTCCTACACAGCTGGAAGTCACTGAATTCAACTTTTTCAAGGTAATTTCCTATTCCTCTAATAGCCCCGCATGGGAGGCTGATTGGGTCTGACAGGACTCCTTCCTGTTGTGCTGAACTCTGGGGCACAGCTCTACTTGAGTCAGCCTTAAGGTTTAGGAAGAGCAACCAAAACCTCATCATAATCTCAAGAATCATCATTAGGGGGAGCTCTAGGCAAATGGTTTAACTTCTGCCTCTGAACTGGGGGTTGATTGGGAAGGAAGAGGTGAATTACATTCTTTCTGACAACTAGATGATGCTGAGAAGTTTTTGAATAAAACCCTTTGCTAAGTGAGAAAAAGTATGTAAACTGGAGGATTATTCAAGTAGAGATAGGACATGGTGCTGGCACCACGATTCCATTTCTAGAGAGTCATCCTAAAACCATGGCAGCTACTTTTAAATTTCCCATCCGATCCTTTTCACAGCACTTTGTGGATTAGGGGGAACTAAAAGAACCAGCCATTTCCCAGGGACTTTGGGTGAATCCCAGCATTTCCCCAGATCATGAGCGTGTTGAGAAGGCAGGGAAATCACCCAATTCCCTGTTTCAAATGACCTATTTTCACAGAAACCAGCACAGGCCATCAAACAAACAAGGCTTTCTTTCCTTTAGAATGACCACGGCTGTGGTTTTTATTTATTGTTCACACTCAATTTTCATCCTGGTTTGATGCTGTCTCTGTTCTTGCTGTGGCCCGGTGGGTGCCCTTCAAACTGGCCACTATATCCCTTGGATGGTTGTCCCTACTTGCATGCTCCACCTAGGAGGGCTGCTGTTTCAAGGGACATAGGTCTTCCCACCTTACAGCTGTGTCCCAGAAGGCAGGAGGCCTATGCCCAGGGTTGAATCCACAGAGAGTGAACCAGTGCTTGGGGAACCCAAGGGACCAAGCCTCCGCTGGACTCTGACCTTATAGCAGCAGTCTGGCTGGGTAGCTGGGCACCTGCCTGCAGTCCACACTGCTGGCATGAAAGCAGGCACTTTGTCCCCTCTGATGGTTTCCACGTTGACTTCTTATATGTCAAATGGTTCAGAAATATTACTTTGAGATATTACAGGAATATTGACTTGATGTGTTAGTGAAAAAAAAAATGTTTACCAAAAATACTGACACATAGCCCAGACTGGAGGGACCCCTGAAGGATGCGTGAAGATGAAGAACTCTCTCCCGGACTGTCCCAGGCAGTGCCACCCCACTGCTCCTGGGACCCACTTTGAGAAACATGGCTGGAAGTAGTTTTTTTTTTTTCTTTTTTTTTTTTTTTTTTTTTAATTATATGGTGCCTTTCATTTTAAAAATGCCTAGACTATGATATTACAAAACGATTGGATGCCACATGCCAATTTCCCGAATCCCTACATAAGAAGTGGGCATGTGGGTGAAGTAACGGAGGAAACACTGACTCCCCAGGCTGGTATTCCAGCTTCATGGTCAATAGGAGTAGACATCCCAGCTCCTAGAAAGCCAGTGCAGGTCGGGAACTCAAGACCGGGGCAGTTATAAAACATGGACCTTTGAAACAGACACTTTCAAAATACCTTATCTCAAAACACTTATTTCAAGATCCACCATTTCCCTGGGTGCGGTGACACCCACCTTTCATCCCAGTGGCTGGGGAGGCTGAGGCAGGAGGATCACAAGCTCAAAGCCAGCCTCAGCCACAGCGAGGCCCTAAGCAACTCAGTGAGACCCTGTCTCTAAATGAAATATAAAATAGGGCTGGGGGTGTGGCTCAGTGGTCGAGTGCCCCTGAGATCAATCCCCAGTACGCCCTCCCCCGCAAAAAAGACCCACCATTTCTCACACCTTCATCTGGATACTAATTTCAGCTAAGATAAAGTTCACTATAGTAAAAAGCAAGTGGCGAGGAAGAGAGAACCTACATCAGACCATAAAACAATACTAAAACTGAAATAGATAGCCCCTAGAACTTTCTACCCACCAAGCCCCTGTGGCTTCTGGAGGGGCAAGCCTACTTTCTGAGGTGATGCCGCAGACCCACCAGACCAGAGTCCAGATCAGAGGGAACAGAGTGGCTGCCCACAGCAGCTGGCCACTCTGCCCCAACAGTGACAGTAAGGTAACAACAGCAGCTAGCAAAGGCAGCAGGGATGAGGCCAAGGGCTGGGCACAGTGGCCGGACCCGAAGTGCTGCCCACAGGAGAGACTGCCCTCGTCCACAGGGAGGGACACGTCTGGCAGCACAAGGCTTGTTCTCCATAGTAAGTACACTGTGGTCACTGAAAACCAGGAAACTCAATTAGGAAGACTCAAATATTAACTCAGCAGCTAAAACACATTGTTTAAACCTTGAAATAAAAAGACTGTGAGAACCCAACATATGTTAGTCAGATTTCTGTAGCTAAGACTAAATAGCTGAGATAATTAACTTAAAAGGAGGAGAGGTTTATTTGGCTCACAGTCTCAGAGGTTTCCAGCCACGGTAACTTGGACCTATTTCTCTGAGCCAAGTGGAGGAGGGGGCCTGTTTACCTCTTGGCAGCCAGGAAGCAAAAAGAGAGGGGAGAAGGAGCTGAGGTTCCAACATCCCCCTAAAGTCACCCCTGGAATGGCCTCACTTCCTGTGGCCTAACTTCCACTAGGCCCCACCTCCTGAAGCTTCCACCACCCCCAGTAGCACCACTGGCTAGGGACCAAGCCTTTAACACATAGGTCTTTGGAGGACACAAAGGTCCAGTCTGTGGCATAAGTGTTACTTTATAAAGGTACACTATGAATATTTGAGAATGTCTAATCTTATTTCTGTTTTGTCAAGCTTCTTCTATAATGGTCAAGAAAAGAATGGTTTCAAGTGTTTGTGATGATACCCCTTTCTGTGTGCCACTTCTCTTTCTCGCTAATTTGGCCACTCTGTGCTCTATTCCTATATCTTCCAAGTTCCTATGTTTGGAGTCCCCCCGAAAGGACATTCTTGCTGGTAGCTAACTCAGCTTTCAAAGGATGGGTGTCACAGAAGGAGAGTGTAGAATAGCGTCACCAGATGCTAGGGAGAGGAGGAGGAGGGTGGAGACAGGAAGTTGGGGATCAAATACTAAATTGCAGTGAGAGAGGAGGAATACGTTCTTGGGTTCTGTGGCACAGTAGGGTGACTACAGTTTACCATGATTTATTATGTATCTTATGAAGAACTAGAAAGAGAGGAGTAAGAAGCCTCTTAATGCAAAGAAATAGTAAGTGTTTAAGGAAATGTAAATGCTAAGTACCCTTATTTGATCATTACACTTTGTATACAAATTATCACCCTGTACACCATGAATATGGACAATTACTATGTATCAATTAAAGATAAATAAATAAAGGACATATATGACACACCGCCACATGGGAAGGTAGAGGTGAGACATCAGGACACTGAGCACCAGCCCACCTGCTTTCTGCTGCCCCCCAACCATGCTGCCAGGGGCTAAGAGGCCCCTGGCCTCTCAGGAAACAGCTCAGACAGCTGAGCCCATGGTGGCCAACCTGTTCCACCCAGAGTGTGCCAGGCAAGCCCTGAGCATGTAAGGGTGTCGCCCTTCTGAAAGACCCTCAGGATGCCACTCTCCAGCGTCCACCATATGACTACATCCTTGTTCCTCAGCAACGAGAAGGGAGCATGGCCTCCAGCCTGCCTGTTCTAAGGGAGTTGGCATGAGCGTGGGGTGAGTGCTGCTGAGCCCCAAGTGTGCTGGAGGAGGGCATGTGGAGGGCCGGGGGCCTAGGACCCCTTCGTCAGTGAAGAGTAGCAACCCAGAGCATGACAGCACAGTCAACTACCAAACATGAAGCACTTCAACTTCAGGGCCTGCATTAGTGTCTCTCGCAGCGTGACTTCCGTTAGATATTACTCACAGGTCAGGCCTACTGCTATGTGTGAAAATGCCGTACTAGTCAATGGGTCAAAGAACTTGGTGACAATCAACAGTAAAACAAGAGCTG
This sequence comes from Sciurus vulgaris, assembly GCF_902686455.1. NCBI lineage: Eukaryota > Metazoa > Chordata > Mammalia > Rodentia > Sciuridae > Sciurus > Sciurus vulgaris. The sequence goes on from NC_136474.1 coordinate 24,875,134, forward strand.
GCTGCAGTGAACACAGAATGGGAGACCCACACCAGACATTGACGCTGCTGCCAGGGACAGAGGTCGTTTTGCAGAGGTCACTGAGAGACAATGGACACTTGTCTCAATAGCTCTACAGATCTGTTTACCACTATTTAGGAATAAAAGTCCACAGATGAACGGAAGCATCCTCTTCAGAGCTGAGCAGGCTGTTGTTTCATTCCTATCCCGGGGCTCTGAAGTTGCGCACAGCTTCCTGTGAGCCTGGGGGATCCACGTGGTCCTCACTCTACCCCTAGGTATACAGCAGCCCAGATCAGATGCAGAGACTGCAAGGCTGGGGCAACAGAGGTACCAGCGGGTCCCTGTATGGAGGAGCTTCAACCTCTGGTGGCAGCTGCACTCCTGGACTCAAAGGCTGGGACCCCTCAAGTATCACGACACAGAGTGAATCTAAACACAGAACCTTGGAGGCTTCTGGGATTTCAGACTGACCGAATCTCTGTGGAATGACAAATATTAAAAATACGCCTGATTGTGGAAGTTCTGATTTATTCCAAGCACAATATGAGATTCGCCATTAGGAATCACCTCAAAGCAATCACCCTCTGGTCACTCCTTCTGCAGTCAGTACAGCAAGAGAGAGGCAGACACGTGAGGCCAGTGAGGTCCCCAGAGCCTGGGTGGCCCTGGTTCTCCACTTCCGAGGCCTCCTTCCCAGCCTCTTCCTCGGCCTTCTCCTTCTCTTCCACTGTCCCCCTTTTTCCCCCAGGTCCACACCATCTTGACCACTGGTTAATGGAGACATGGACATCTTCTTTGTCACATGGGAAAGGAGGAAGGGGCTTTGTCCCACAGTACCTGCTGCCCCTTCGCAGCACGGGGGAGGTGGGAACACAGCCCCTGCTCCTACCTCTGGCAGGTACAGACTTCCTTGCAGGTGCCCCGTATTCTGAGAAAATCGGTCAAGAGACGTGTGGTAATCCCCTCCCTTAGCAAGAGGACTCCACATGAGAGTGGGGGCTCAGGGCTCTTCTGTGCCAGGATTGAGCCTGTGACAGCACTGCAGGTGCTGGGGTATGAGATGGCCTGGGCTGTCAGGGCTCTGGACAGCCCCCTCTTCCCTGGCTCCACAGGGGGTAGATAGCAAGGCAGTTCCTAAAGACACGAAGCACTTGTGCTCATTATGCCAAGAAAATTCTCTCTTCAGTCCAGTCCTATCCCATTTAGATGATGTTTCAATTCTTACAGACCTTTAGCATCCAGCATAATAAATCACAGCTCCAGAGCACGAAATTGGTGTCTTTTTCATGCAAGAATCTAAAAGGCATATTGCTCAGTGAAAGAATCCGAACAAAAAAGTGTGCGTAAATTGTGCGTACTGCCTGATTCCGAGTACAAGCATGATATGTGGAAAAAGGCAAAATCACGAAGACAGTAAAAAGATGAGTGATTACCAGGGGGTGCAGGGAGGGAGAAATGATCAGGCGGAGCGTCGGGGACTGTTAGGGCAGCCAAACTGCCGGTGGTACTGTAATGGTGATACGTGTCGTCATACATTTGTCGAAGCCCGTCATCCGTAAAACACAAAAGAGTGAATCTTAACGTTAACATGGATTTTAGTTGATAATGATGTGTCACTATTGGTTCATTTATTCTAACAAATGAGTTCTCTGGCATGTAGTGCTGATAGTCCAGAAAGCTGTGTTTGGAGAGAGTATATGGCAATCTATGTATTTTCTGCTCCATTCTGCTGTGACCTAAAACTTCTCTTTAGAAAAAAAAATAAAGTCTATTCGATTTTTTCAAAATTAAAAAGATCAATGTCTTTTTAAAGGAGAATCTGCCTGAGAACAATAAGGAATTGGTAATAAGCGTGGTGATAAACATGGGTCCGGGTCATTAGCGAACAGTGACGGTTGCTATAGTCAAAGTGTGGCAACGATTGAGGGCTAGGGAGGAGTTTCTGAAGCAGGTCCGTACAGGAGAGTTGTGATTGTTGTGGTTTTGGCTTTTGCATTTGAAAATGTTTACTATCACTCCTGCTCCACAGAGTAGGATAAACCACAAATTTAGCCATATGTCTTAAAACTTAAATTGTTCCCAGGGAATAAAATTTATATTTATAATGATCAGTATTGGTCTTGTTCTATCCAAAATTTCCATCTGTATTTCCTGATAAACAAAGACTTGGTTAGGAACTAGTAAATAAAACGGAAAGACAACACCACCTAACCACCAATCTGTCACCACTAAAACGGGAACAAGATGTGCCTATCGAGGTGATGCGATAAGAACCCAGGGCTCCTTATGAGGTTTCCTAGCTTAGAAGTTGAACCTGGATCTAATACAACTTTTACACCTAACCACCAATTGCAGGAAAACCTATGGCCAAGACAATCTTTTCAACAGGATGAGGATCAACTGACCAAATTAGGATTTTTAAAGTTCTGTGTACGAATGGCCTGATTTCTTTATTAAATTAAGAGGACATGAAGACCAAGGTGGGCGGGGGGAGTCTGTGTAGATGAAAGCAGAATTTAAAGGCACTATCAACCCAATGCACTTCATGGGACTAGTTAGAATTCTGATAAGAACAAACCAACCCTCAACCATAAACAGACCTTTTTGAGACACTAGTAAAACTGAACATGAAAGGATAAACCTTGAGGACATTGTGCTGAGCAAAATAGAACCAGTCGCAAAAAGACAAATACAGTATGATTCCACTTATGTGAGTTACTTAGAGACCACAGGTCTCTATGTAAAGATATACCTTGACCTCTGACCCTTCCCCTGAAACGAAACCTAATTCCTCCTCACTGACCCTACCCAACTCTTAACCCTCCCTCAGATCCTGACTGAACCCCAATCCTGACTCTACTAACCCTAAACTCAAACCCCAATCCAATTCCTAATCCCAATCAATTCCAAATCCGAACCCTAATTTTAACTCTAAAAACCTAAAACACTAACCCTAAATCTAAAATCCCAATCTGTAACCCTAACCCTAATTCAACCCCAATGTGTGGTGTACGTACAGCTTTCTTTGATGATATATGTTTAAAAGTATGTAAAGAAATATGTATATGTTTCTAAGAGGATGTGCTACTTACCATCTGTGCTGATATTTTTCAAACACATGCTGTTTAGAAAGGAATGGCAAATGTACTACTCTGTTTCGAGATGGATGTGTGAAACACCAGTTGTGTAGAGCATGTGTGGTACTGTGTGTGTGATATTTCATGTAGGAATGCATGATTTAGTTGTATATGTGAGGAATAATGTGATGGGTGGTATCAGGTGCATGTGTAACCAAGGATGTATGTGGATCAAATTTTGTGATCAGCAGTAGGTCTAACATGACACTTTGCTTAGTGACACATGTTGAAACTGTGTTTAACAGCTACTGCCTATGTGGCTGAGTAGTGTTGTGTGTGTGGAAACACGTTTGATAGTATCTGGGCCCTGCACTGTTGTGCTTATTGATTTATGTCAAAACACTGAGTTTAACATAACGAGGTGTGTGCAATAATGAGAAGAGTGATGTGTGTGTGGAACACCCTGTTTAGCCATGTGTGGTGCATATAATTGTGTAGTGACATATATTCAAATTCTATCAGAGCCTGTCTTCCTGAATTAGTGATAGAAATGCAGAACACCGTGTTTAGGGGAACGTTCTGCATATGCTTTAATGGTACATGTTGACCCTGTTCATCGGAACTATGTGCCTGGGTTAGTAATGGTCACAAATGTGTGAAACACTGTGCTTAGGAGTGCATGGCACCTGCAAGACTGTGTGGTGCCTCCTGGACATTGATTAGACATGTGTTGAAACCTGTGTTTAAGACAGATAGATAGATGCGCATGTTACTGGGTATAGACACGTAAGTGGAATATTGTGCTAGCAGTGTATACAGAAACCAGGCTTCAGTGTAAGTGAAGGTGCATGGTGGCGCACCCTGTAATCTCAGCTACTCCCCAGACTGTACTCCCCAGATTAGGCAATTTTGCAAGACACTGTTTCAAAATAAAACAAAAAGGGCTGGGGTACATGTAGCTCAGTGGTAGAATATGCCTGGCGTGCACAAGACCTTGGGTTCAATCCCCAGTACCAAATAAACAAACAAAAAAGCAAGGTTCACATATTACTAGGTATAGGATTTTATTGTTTGCTTGATTTTGAAACAAGGTCTCTCTATGCTGCACAGACTGATCTTGAACTCCTGGACTCAAGTGCCTCCCGAGTATCCAGAAACACAGGTGAATACTACTAGGTGCAGATTAACACACGAGAAATACCTTGTTTTACAGTATGTCCTGCGCACACTACTTTTTCTTTTTTTCAGTGCTGGGGATCAAACTCAGGGTCGCTTGAATCAGAGGCATGTGTTCTATCCCTGATCTATATCCACAGCCCTATGTAGTACTCTTTTGAGATATTTGTGTGGTACAAGTGCTTCTGAGAACAGAGATACGTGCACAACATACTATTTTGTTCAGCAGTGTGTACCAGCTAGATACTTGCATTACTCATTATAGTGATGCTGGTACCATGTTCAGTGGAGTGTGCTATAGGCACTTCTTTGAATAGTTGTATATGTGTGAAGCACGGGCAGTGTGGGATGAAGTTATTTACAGTGATCAGTAACACGTTGAGTCTCTAAGGCAATTAGTTACATGCATCAATGAAGATAACAATATATGTGTGAATGTTAGCAGTGTATGATGCATGTAGTAATTTATTTAATGATATATGTGGAAACTAACCACTTGGTATGAATCCTACAGAGTATAGGCACTTAAGAGTAAAATACTGGGTTTGCTATGTTTGGTTATATGTTGAAACCCTGTGCTTAAAAGAGGTAGGTGCCTATGTTACCAAGTGATAGGTGTGTGAAACACTATGCTAAGCAATGTAAGATCCATTTCTTTCTCTCTGCAGTGATAGATGTTAAAATTCTGTTGAGTAGGGCTAGATACATAAGTGTATCAGCAACAACTCATGAAACACTGTTCAGCAGGGTGTAGGAAAGTAGTATACTTTCTCCAATGATATTCTTAAAAAGCCATTTAACATGGTGAGTTGAATGAGTCAGTACACTAATAACTCTAAAACATTGTGTAGCGCATGATTGATTACCTTAGTGATGTATGCCAAAACTATATTTAACAGGCTTACATGTGCGAATAAATCAGTACAGTTACAACTGTGATACTCTGTTTAGCAGTGTGTTGTGACTGAAATACCTTCTCCAGTAAAATATGTTGAAATTCTGTGTATATTGATGTGCAACTGAATTCACACAGTGACAACAGTACAAAACACTGTGTTTAGTGCTGTGTGGCATGTGATCTGCTTCCTGTACAAGACATCTATTAACACTGTATTAAATAGAGGAAGGGATATACATATACAAAAGAAAAAAAAATAGTGTTTTGTTAACTACCACACTGTTAGAATACACTTTAAATGTACAATCAGGTAGCCTTTAAATCTGAGGTGATCTTAAAGATAACAAATGAACAGAATTCCAAATTTTTGAAATAGGTGAACTGCTGCAGTTATAGGTATACATTTAGGAAAATCACATAATTCTTATAAGACCAGCAATGTAAACTTATTTTGTGTATTTTAAAGTGAAAATATAAACAATAATAAAAAAATAAAATACAGCAAATAAAAAACATACATTTCTCAAATATATTGGATACATAGAAATTTTTAAGGGAAGAAGCAAAAAGGGAATGGTTGATATTTAAGTGCAAACCTACTACCCTACACACACACACACACACACACACACACCCACACCACACACACAAAAAAAAAACTTAACAAATACCATAAAGCTCTAGTTTTCGATGACTAAGATCCCTATGGTTGGAGTGTCGTCCCTGATGGAAGAGATGTGTTACGTTTGCATGTGTTATACTTTACTGGTAATTTACATGATGGCTTTTAAGACCCTGGCAGACATATGGTTTTTGGAAAAAAGATTGGATAAAAATTACTGCTAAGATGCAATACACCTTATTTTTAGGTCCTCCAATATTCAAGAAAAGGGATAATTCACTACAACATATTCCTACCACCCAAATGCCTTAACATTTACATTTTAACCTTTTTAAAACATTGGTTATATTGCCCAACTTCATTATTAGAAGAATATTAACAAGACATTATTCTGGTAAGTTAAATCTTAACGTGATTTTTCAACAGGATTTAAAAGGTAACTATCCCTAGAATTCAGGTTAAAATGTAGTTTTCAAAATCTTACAAGATTTAAAATATTGTACATAGTTAACCTAATTAAATTAGTTTCAACATGACAAATGGATAAGCTAAATAAAGCCTACAGTATGTAACATGTTGGTTGGAAACTTGACTTGTCGGTTATGCATAATAAAAATTCCAGTCATCAAGAAAAATTACAAAAACTTTTATCATAATATGATTCTTTCACCTACCAACTTTTTGTATCTTACAAGAGATAAATACCAACATGTTCTCCTTTTTATAGTAAACCACACTGGATTAATGCATTTTGTTAGACTACCATTTGCATCGTTAAATTCAATTTTCTCTTCATATAACCTGGTAAAATTTCTTTTCTTCTAGATTCCAAAAGTACCTACAAAACCCACAAAATTTTATCACTTTTCATATATCATGGAATATCATGACAAAGTAAGGCATTTTAGTGTGGTGTGTAACCAAGTTACTGTCAATGCAAAAATTTTCCACACCAATAGAAAGATAACGAAGAACTTAGGAAGAATTTTCTTCTTACTACTGTATAAAAACAACCTCATTGAATAAGTATTTGTGTAATATTTATTCCATTGTCTCATTTCTAGAAAGTGTCACAAGCTGTAAAGGTATTTCAGTGTTGGTAAGGATATCCTGATTGCTGGTGGCAGAAATATTTAAAGAGTTTCTATCCCTGAAACAGAATCGTGTTTCTTTGCAAGGTTAAGTGTTGCTCTTCTGCAGTTATCAGAGTATTGACTCTCCCAGCTTCCACTGTACTGCCAGAGTAACTTTTTTGTTTTGATGTGTTCTAATATGTTTGGCAAGGCGGTCACTTCTCATAAAGTGTTTTGAACATTCTGGACAAACAGATTTCTCCTCACCTGTATGTGTTACTCTGTGCTCTATAATTCATCAGAGGAAATCTTCTGCCACAGAACTCCAGAGTGTCAGTGCAGATGCCCTCTCAGATGTAAGGTCTTCCCATAGACTTTACCTCATCCTGGTATGTGACAAACGTGATGCTTCTTTTTCCCAAGACTTCTTTACAGCTGGGGACAGGTGGCAAGCTACCCCCCAAAGTCTGTTTCCTTCTTGATGTTGTTGGTCCCCTTCTTCATCTACCACCTGTGTTCTTATGTGTGTTAGATCATTGGGATTCATGTAGAATCAGCACTGAGCTGCCCCTCTTCAGGATCAGGATGAACTAATCCATTAATGACAGTTGTGTGAAGCATTCTTGAGACCCATGAATTGCTTTCTCTGTTGGATCATATTGAATTGTAATTGAAGTGAGACTTAGAGGCATGAATGAATTATCATATAATTGTGTGGGAAACTGTGTTTTGCAGTGTAGTGCATGTATTAATTTCTTTTTTATGCAACGAGTCTCTGTTTAATAGAAGCAGGTGTGTCAATCATTCAGTCTATTGATATCTGGGAGAAAAGGGTCTAGTAGTTTGTGGTGAAGGAGCTGATTTCTCTAGTGACCTATTTTTAAATTCTGGGTTTAACGGTAAGTGCATGGATGATTCGGTAAGATGATAGCTCTGTAAAAGGCCACTCTCCGGTACATGTACTACCTACTTTTTTGACATGATAAAATGTGTTTTTTAATTTTTTTTTTTACAGACTGCATTTTGATTCTTTGCACACAAACGGGGTACAACTTTTCATTTCTATGGTTGTACACAATGTAGATTCACACCATTCGTGTAATCATACATGTATATAGGGTAATGATGTCTGTCTCAGTCCACTATCTTTCCTTCCCCCACGTCCTCCTGCCTCATTTCCCTCGACACAATCCACAGTTCCACCATTCTTCTCTTGTCCCCTCACCCCCGCCCCGCCCCATTATGTATCATCATCCACTTATCAGAGAAAACATTCAGCCTTTGGTGTTTTTAGTTTGGCTTATTTCACTTAGCATGATATTCTCCAATTCCATCCAATTACCAGCAAATGCCATAATTTTATTCTTCTTTATGGCTGAGTAATATTCCATTGTGTATATATACCACAGTTTCTTTATCCATTCATCAATCAAAGGGCATCTAGGTTGGTTCCACAATCTAGTTATTGTGAATTGAGCAACTATGAACATTGGTGTGGCTGATTTTAAGTCCTTTGAGTATAAACTGAGGAGTGGGATAGCTGGGTCAAATGGTGGGTCCATTCCAAGTTTTCTGAGGAATCTCCATACTGCTTTCCAGAGTGACTGCACCAATTTGCAACTCCACCAGCAATGTATGAGTGTGCCTTTTTCCCCACATCCACACCAACACTTATTATTGCTTGTGTTCTTGATAATAGCCATTCTAATTGGAGTTAGATGAAATCTGAGGGTGGTTTTAATTTGCATTTCTCTAATTACTAGAGATGGTGGGCACTTTTTCATATATCTGTTGATCACCTGTATATCTTCTTCAGTGAAGTGTCTGTCCAGTTCCTCAGCCCATTTATTGATTGGGTTCTTTGTATTTTTGGTGTAACTTTTTTAAGTTCTTTATACATTTTGGAGATGAGTGCTCTGTCTGAAGTGTGTGTGGAAAAGATTGTTTTCCCACTCTGTAGGCCCTCTTTTCACATTATTGACTATTTTCTTTGCTGAGAAAAGTGTTCTATAGATCAAATTGTGCCAGTGGATGAGTACAGTAACAAGTGTGTAAAACACTGTAGTGATAGTAAGTGGAGCTCATAGTAACAGTGACGTGTGTTGACATTGTTAAGCTCATATAAGATGTGTAAATGATGTAGCATAGTGACATGATGAAACTGTCTTTAACAGACATAGGTGGCTTATCAACCCAGTGTAGCGATACTTACATGAAATAGTCGCTTTTATCAGCGCCTGGCACATCAACCTCTGAAGACATATACGAGAACTCTGTGTCTGCCAGAACTATCTGCGTACATGAATGACCATACAGTGATTCCCCAAACACCTGTGTTCAGCAGTGTAGTGCATTATTATGTTCTTGTGACCTGTTGAAACACCCAACAGAAAGAGGCTTCAATAATGTAGCTATTCCTCAAAAAGGACAGTGCAGTGAGGTAAATACCCTGACCTCATTTTCCCCCTGCCTTGCAGTCGCTGGCTAATGCTTTCCATGATTAGATCCCCACCAGAGACTAGAGGCCCAGGGACCATGTGGCTATCATCCACAAGAGCCACCCCCTAGATAGTATGGGTGGAAAATAAATCTAGACCAGAATAGGAGCTGCCTAGGACAGCAAAATAGTCCAGAATCTTTTCCTTCAATTTCCTCAGAAGACACTAAGGCTGTTTTCCAAGGCTTGTTGGGATATGAACATAAGCACAAATCCAGAGGCTTTTAGATACTGCCAATTACTTAAGACTAAATGTCACAGCTCTCAGAAAAATGGGATTCTGAGCAGTGTACTCAAGACCCTAATCTGGATGCGTCTTCCAATTCCTTGTTGCATAACTAAATTTCATTTTCCTCAATAAATAGCTGGGTCCCCTCACTGTCTACCCAATACATGGAGGAAGAGACTATTGATTATATAGGACAGGTGAGTGCTGTTGAAAATCCTGTTTCCTTAGAAACTGCAAATCAGAAACAAAATACCACCTTGAAGGAATTCTAGAGAGTCCTGCCAGTATAGAATATTTGAACAGGCAAGGGTGCTGATTCCAGTCCCATCTCCACACAATTCTCCTTCTCACAGAGAGTAGTAATTGATCGTGTGGGCTCCAACCCAGGACTTTGCACATGGAGAACAAGCATCCTACCACTAAGTTATACCCCCATCCTCGATTTTATAAACGTAATCAGGCAGCAACCCCATAGAGATTGATTGTCCAGATGTGGTCTCGTCATCAGGTCAGATACATACTTCCCCTGGCACTTGGAATACTGCTGTGTTTTGTTTTTGTTTTTGTTTTTGTTTTAACTCACAATTTCTTTCTGTTCCTTTTCCACTCAGATCTACCAGAAACAACATGATATACTGCCCAAGAAACAGGCCAACTCTTTAGCTGTGAGCCCAAATCTAGTGTATAATCATACTGGACACAGGATTTAGGACAAAGACCCTGCAGGCATATCACCATGTTGATGATCTTGTGTTGACAAAACTCGTAAGAAAAGAAATAACTTAGCTGATTTACTGAGATATGTTGAGATATGTGTATGACAGCATTGGGAAACAAAAATTTAGAAAATACAGAACCTGCCACCTGAGAGAAATCCATTAGGGAACAGAGATCTGAGGAATGTGTGGACAAAATGGAGAAAATACTACTTTTTTGTATCCACTACCACCAAGAAAAAGGGGGGTTGCTTATTGATTTTGGAAAGAATATATGCCATATTTGGGCACCGTTTTCTGTCCCATTTATTTGGTAACCAACTGTTACCTTCAGTGGGACCCAGGGGAAATGTGGCTTTCCAATCAGCCCAGAACACAGTGTAATCAGCGCTCCCTTCTGACTCAGCAGAGCCAAATGGTGTCTGAGGCACTGTGACAGAGGAGGAGTGTAAATGATAATACAGCAAGCCCCACGGGGGCCTCCAGTGTAGCAGATCTCTCTTCCTACTTCTGCTAAGTTTCTGCCCACAGGTACAGGATCCTGAACCCCATTCACACTGGCTCACCTTTCATCGACGTACCCCTGGAAGCCACCCTGCAATCAGAGCTACTTATCAGAAATCATGTGTTACTTGACTGATCCATCTGTAAACGCATGCTTCTTCTCGGGTGGGAGTGGTGTGTGGTGTTGGGGGCCTGGCCCAGGAAGCCATGCAAACACAAATCAGATACACGTGAGGCTGCTCTGTCCTGAGTATGTCTAGCAAGAGCAGATTTCTTCCCCTGTGTACTCATGTGATCAATTGACAGAAGGTAGAGATGCTCAAACCAGGTTTGCACTAAGCGCCAAGGGCATCTGGGAGTGAACAGCTGCAGTATGATAGCCCCTCTCAGGAATACATATTTTAAAATACTGGAAAAGAAAAACATGTCCACTGAGAATATTCCAGAGACTCCTCACCTATCTCATTTCACCTCCCAAAGAATGTAAATGATTTTTAGGCAACAGTTAAATCATTCTTCAGCATTCAATGTGGAACTAGGCATGTGTGGTTATTTAAACTTAAATAAATAAACAAACAATATTTTTTGGTGATGCTGGAGATTGAACCCAGGGCCTTGCATATGCTTTACCACTGAGTTGCACCTCTATCCCAAAATTAAAAATCAATTCCTCAGTTACATTAGTTAGTCATGCATTTTATGCCTCAGGTGTTCAACACATTGTTTCTAAATGTGGAATTTCCAACACAATGAAAGGGAGGCAGTGTTTTGATGCTGAAGGGACTGAGGGACTTTAAACAACAACACATCCATGAATCCTTGGCCTTACAGAGCCATGCAATTGTTTTTGGAAAACTCAATATTGCACCAGCTGGGCTGAGGTTCTCTCTTGCCCAATTTGGAATAGAATTTGGTGTCGCCTCAGTCATAGTCAAACAAACATCCAGGAGCCAAGAGATAAAGATGGAATGCCTCACGGGATTCCTAAGGATTTGCCCTCAAGATATTTCCTGCCTACTCCACCCTTCTGGATTCTGCACATCCAGAGGTTTGGAGTAACTAGATGAGGGTTACCAGAATGACCAAGTTTGGTTCCATTAGGTTTAAAATTGAAATCGGTGATTCCTGGTGCCGCCATTGGAACTAAATGGAAAACTCGTTTGCAGCATGGCCTAGGGTGATTAAATTGTTTTCCAAAGAAGTGGAAGTTACCCTAGACAATAGGGACCAGAAGGCCTGAGGGTCAGACTAGGGGAACCTGGAAATTAGGTATTCCTTTTGCATGATTATATTTCTCAATAGTAACTTAATGAAAGATTAACATTCAAATACATGGACAGGATGAATGGGAACTCAAATCCCTCAGAAATTTAGGGTTGGTTCTCAAATAAAGAATCACACACATCTAAATGCCAACTAGAGGCAAGGAAACAAACCTGGAATGAATTGGTGAGAAAAAAAACTACAATGTATCTAGTGCCACAGAGTCAAAGATTTCAGTGTGTAATAATGACCTTTTCACCATTTAAAAAAGAAATTTGATTTTCATTTTTCTATTTCCTCCCTTCTGCAATTTCTTTTTTTAATGGAGTTTAAAAAAATTTTTTTTTTACTTGTAGATGGACACAATACCTTATTTATTTATATGGTGCTGAGGATGGACCCCAGTGCCTCACACATGCGAGGCAAGTGCTCTACCACTGAGCTACAACCCCAGCCCCCTTCTGCTGGTTCGTGTTACTGAAAAACAGACTTACCACTTAGTATTCAGGCAACAGAATGTCAGTCAAGCCCAGCAGGACTGATAGAAGGATGTCATCTGGAGATCCTGAATGAGTGGCCTCAGCATTGCCCCTGCCTTCAGTGACTTGGCACAACTCGGTATTGATTTCAGCTGAGGATGGGGATAGGCTCGTGGCTGTGCCTGGAACACTGGGATGGCAGTAGAGAGACACTCTGGAGTCACAGAACAAAGGTGTCTGAGTATACTTGTGATGCTGCTGGCCGTTTAAGAAGTGAGTGCATAAATATTTCTTCAGAGGACTTGGCTCCACCTTTCCCCTTCTCTGATACCTGGACACGTGTATGCTGTAACATTTTCAAAGCTAGCCAGCCCTGGAACGGATCTTTGACCAAAACTTTAAAAGCCAGACTCTTTATTTTGGGAGTTCTGAATTTTGAATAAAAGTGAGAAAGAGACTAAAAGAAGAGGATGTGTGTGTATGTGTGCGTGCGAGCCTGTGCTTGTGCGTGCAGTACTGGGGTCAAACCCAGAGCCTTGCACATGCTAGGCAAGTGCTCTACCACTGAGCTACACACGACCGTCTCCAAGAAGAGGAATCATTAAAAGTTACTACCGTGGGCTGAATTATGTCTCCCCGTCCCCCACAAATGAGCATGTTTGAGTCCTACACCCCAGAACCCCAGAATGCAACTGTATTTGGAGATAGGGCCCGTAAAGTAGTGATTAAGTTCAAATGAGAATGTTAGGTCAGGCCCTAATTCAAATTGAATGACATCTTTATAAGGAGAGGAAATTAACTCACAGAGACTCGGGGATGCCTGAGTGCAGAGGAAAGACCATCTGAGGACACAGGGAAAAGATGGCCATCTAAAAGCCAAGGAGAGAGGCCTCAGGAGAAACCCACCCTGCTGCAACCTTAATCTTGGACTCCCAGCCTCCAGAACTGTGACAAATAATGTCTGTTGTTTTAACCACCCAGTCTGTGGTATTTTGCTATAGCAGTCCTAACAAACTGATATAGTGACAATCTAAATACATATAAGCAACAGGTGTAAGTTCCTTGCCACTGCCTGCTTGGGCCTCTCCCAAGACTTTTTTTTTTTTTTTTTTTTTTTAAATACTGGGACTTGAACCCAGAGGCCCTTAACCACTGAGCCCACATCCCCAGCCTATTTTTATATTTATTTAGAGACAGGGTATTGCTGAATTGCTTAAGTCCTCGCTAAGTTGCTGAGGCTGGCTTTGAACTCACAATCCTCCTGCCTCAGCCTCCCAAGTCTCTGGGATTACAGGCATGCACCACTGCTCCTGGCTTCCCAAGCTTTTTCTTACATCAACTTTTTGTTCTGGATTCCAGTGTATATTCTGCTGTTGTTCCCCAAATTTTCTCTCTTAGATTCTATCATAACCATAATTAATACTGTAATATTTTGAGAACTTTGAAATGTATTAAGAACAACCTCTCAAAAATGCATGAATTTATACTTTAATTTCTTTAACCTTCCCCCAATGTACTAATGTTTTCAATTTCTGCTAGTAGGAATATATTTGTGAACATTTTTGTTTGCATCTTTAATTCTACCCTTGATAGTCATCCTTAGTAGTAAATTTACTAGACCAAAAGATATGTAAAGTCTTAAAGATATTTATACTTACTACCAAATTCCATTTTAAAAAATTAAATAGCAGATTGTTTCCTCTGTAGGCTTTATTTGATAAATTGAAAATCTATGGCCAAGCAAGTCTTATCTATGTAAATTATTCAAGGGACGTGTTAGCAAGGACCCCTGTAATTTATGGAGTATTATTTTAATTGTTTTGTTTTTGTCTGGAGCTAGGGATCAAACTCAGGACCTCACACATGCTAAGCTAGTGCCCTATCACTGAGTTACATCCACAGCCCTGTGTGTGTTAGCTTAATATGTACAACTGTGTTATAACCACAGGCACTTCTTCAATTTGATCATGTGAGCTCCTGGAGCGCAGGTATCAAGGTTTTGCTATGCCTCCAGCTAACTGAAAATCTGGTTAAGAGAAGATAACAACTTTGAGGCTAAGACATCCAAATTATAGTGATACAATGAGTGTAACTGCTTCCTTGGGCAGTTAAGTTTCTCTAACACTGTAGGTTTCCAAGTGAGAGGTTGTAGGAAATGCTTTACCTACCTTAATTATCATTTTCAAGAACCGTCATGATCTGCTAATAAATAGGACCCAGGTCTATTGTTAACCTTTTTACCAATTCCTTTATTGTTGTGGTTTTGTTTGTTTTGTTTTTGTTTTTGTTTTTTTGCAAATTGTACTCTTAAAAGACATCCATTTAATTCTATAGAGTTATACTTTATTATATTGGACACTGAGTCTGTAAGAATTAAAACATCACCTAAAAGGGATAGAACCAGGCTGAACACAGGATTTCCTTGGCATAATGAGTACAAGTGCTTCATGTCTTTAGGAACCGCCTTGCTATCTCCTTTGGAGTCAGGCAAGAGAGGCCTTGCCCTGAGCCCCGACAGCCCATCCCATTTTATACCCCAAGCACCTGCAGTGCTGTCAGGCTCAGTGCTGGCACAGAAGACCTGCAACCCTGAGCACCCACTCTCATCTGGAACGCTGTTCACCAAGGAGGGGATTACCACATCTCTTGACCTGTTTTCTCAAAATATGAAGCACCTGCATAAGAAGGCCCTGGGCCCACGTCCAAGTAGACATTCTTCCAACTAAAGGAAGGAGTTGAGAGAGGAAACAGGAAAGGGAACAAATTTAACCCACCCACCAAATCCTTATGCTTGGATAGTATGAATGCAACAGGTTCTGGCCTAATTAAAATATTAATATTTGAGCATTCATTTTCTTGCTTCTTTTCATGTTCCAATTCTGATTCCGAGGTATTTCACATGACAGTGGTGTCCACCACAATTACACAAGACATCTGAGAAACATTTTGCAATAGTGAATGATGCATACTATTCTTAAATTTATAGGTATGTCAGGCTAGATGTAACAAGCGTTAGTACTGTCAGTAGAGCATAAGTTAAATGCAAATTTGTATTATAACACAATTGATTAGTGATTTTGCTGAAATGAAGGCCAAAAATTAACATAATATGTGTGCATTTGTTTTATTACACATCCTTAAATCACCAGCTCATCATCAGAACACCTAGACATGCATAATTTTACTCACACTCAATGATCTCAACATTTTGCCAATTTTCATCTTAGGAAAAATAGAGCTTTAAACTCATTTTAAAAGCTTAATATTATAAAGGTACATTTGCCAAGATTCAAAGACAGAATTTTTTTTTGCTTTTGGTACTAGGGATTGAACCTAGAGACTCTTTACCACTGAGCTACATTCCCAACCCTTTTTTAGTTTTTATTTTTAGACAAGGTCTCACTAAATTGCTTCAGGCCTTGCTAAATTGCTGAGGCTGGTCTTGAATTTGCCTTCTCCTGCTTCAGCCTCTTGAGTCCCTGGGATTATAGGCCTGCCCCATGCACAGCAGAGAATGTTTTATGTAACAATTTATTCACTTGACTTGTAACCTAAATGCCTCTTTTACATTTTCGCCCCAGGCCCCGCAAATGTTAAGAAAGCTTTCATGTTTGATTTTAAAAGCCAAGGGCCTCCATATTTTTAAAGGCCTTCTTGTTTATTACTTTTCTCCCTGGGATCTTCAAACCATTAAGGTTAAAAACCATTAACAGTTTTCTCCCTCTAAGGTATATGTGACTTTTCACTTCATTTTCAAGTAAATGCTTCCACTGTTTTGGATTTAGGAAGCTTTTGGTCTTAAACATATTTAACAATGCAGTAAGGAAGTCAAGTGACTATGGCATGAGACGTTTCATGATGAGGACTTTTCCCACTGAAAGGCAACTGTATCTGAGGAATTACTTAGTACAAATATTTCCCTGGCTCTGTTCAGTACCAATTTCACTATACAATTTTTCTTAATAAAATTTCAAGTGACCTGGAAAGGACAGGAATGCAAACATCTGTTTCCATGCCCTATTTACACGTAGGACAAAAGAGAGGAGAGAGGACGTGCCCCAACCGCACACGGGGTCAGGGGAGAACCATGAATCCTTGTCTATAAAGCTACATGTAGAATTGTTTGGTTTGGTTTTTGGTTTTGGTTTTGTTTTTATCTTAAGGAAAACTCTATGGAAAGAAAGGAAGACGTTCCTGGAAAAAATGAGCTCCTTGCAAGTACTTTTAAGATAAAAGAAGAGAGTAGTTTAAAATGTTCTTAACAATAGTCCTATCATTACCATGGTCATCAGGATCAGAATCACTCAATCAAAGGGGGCCCTTCATCAGTATCAACAAGGTCAGAAGCAAAAGACAAAGTACAGGGAAATTGACACATCCACACAAACGATGTATGGAAAATTCAAATCATACTTCAAATGTGACACTTTAATATCTCTGGTTCATTTAGCCCATTCCAAGTAACCCAGGGCCTCATGCATTTAAACACATGCTTTTATTACCAAGCTACGGCTCAGACCCCAAGAAAATGTTTGTGTATTCACATCAGCATACACTTGAAAATATTATGTGCTTAAATTTTTTCCAAAATTGCTTCTAGTTCTATGTAACATGACCCCATCTGCCTCAACATAAAACTTAGAAGACTTGATCTGTTGTGTTTTTTTGAGAGTATATTTACAACACTAGTGGTTTTGTTTATAGCTATCCATCTTACCTTGCTCCTGACCTAAATAAAAATACCCACTCTTCACTTTTAATACTTCTACAAAGCTACAATCATCAAGGTGTATTGGTATTAGAAAAGAAACAGACACATAGATCCGTGGAACCAAAGGTCTGCCACAGACCCCACAGACATGGTCAATGGATTTTTTAAAATTGTGGTCAAATGCACACAACATAAAACTTGCCATCTTAAACTATGTTTAAGTTTATAGTACAGTATTGTTAAATATATACACATTGTCATATAACCTTCAGAACTTTTTCACCTTGCAGGATGAACTCTATATCCAATAAACAACAGCTTCCCAATTCCTCTCCCCAACCCCTAGCAACAAGCTTTCTACTTTTTGTCTCTGAATGTGACTACTCTAGGTAACACATATGAGTGGAATCATACAGTACTGTTTTTTTTTTTTTTTTTTTTCTTTCTTTCTTTCTTTTGGACACTGGGGATTGAACCAAGGGATGCTCTTCCACTAAGCCACATCCCCAGTCCCTATTCATTACATTTTTAAAAATATTTAGACAGGATCTCACCAAATTGCTTAGGACCTCACTAAGTTGCTGAGACTGGCATCTAACTTGCGTCCCAGTTGCTGGGACTACAGGTGTCACCACCACGCCCCGCCAGTGCTCACGTTTCTGACTGGCTCATTTCCTGTAGTAGGTCCTCCAGGATCATCCTTGTTATAGCGGGTGTCAGAATGTCCTTTTTGAGGTGGAACTCTATGTCTGCCCACATTTTATCTATTCATCCCCTGATGGACACGTTTGAGTTGCTTCCCCATTTGGCTACTATGAATAATGCCGTCATGAAGATAGGTCTATATGTGTCTGTTCCGTTCCCTGACTTCAATTATTCTGGTTATTTTCCCAGAAGTGGAGTTGTTGGATAATAGGATTATTCCATTTTTAATCTTTTTATGGAACTACTATTTTCCTTAGTGGGTATACTATTTTACCTTCCCACCAACAATACACAACTGTTCCAATCTCTCTCCATCCTTATCAACATGTATTATTTTCTGTTTTTTTCCCTAATATTAGCATCCTGATAGATATTAGGTAATGACCAACTGATTTTTTGACAAAGGCTCAATTCAAGGAAGAAAGAACAGTCTTTCCAAAAATGCTATTGAACAATCAGGCATCCTACAAAAACGTGAACCTGGATCTAAATAGTGATGGCCACATGAATTCATATTTTTTAAAAAGTCAATTTTACTCTGGGTTAACAAAAATAAAACTAAAATACATAAAATAATATGACAAGGGTTGGGGGGAAAGGAAACAAATAACAGAATGAATCAAACACCATTACCCTATGTAAATGTCTGATCACACAAATGGTATGCCTCTACTTCATGCACCAACAGAGAAACAAGTTGTACCCCATTTGTTTACAATAAAAAAAAAGCTCACCAGCTTCATGGCTTTCTCTTTCCCACATGCATTCTATGTGCTAGAGGAAGTGATGTTCTTACAAGTTAATAAACAAGCAGTGTCCTAACCACTTCTATGCAAAAAAAAAAAAAAAAAAAAAAAATACAATAAGTCCATCACATGTTAACATAAATAATATAGTTTTTTGAAAATTAACTGTATTTCCAAATGAACCAATTGTAGTAAGAAGAGGAGCTTTGTTTTAAAAATTGGCAAAGCTCTTTAAAATCTGCCTGAAGAGAGAGCTTTGGGTTCTTAATCTGCTTCTGCATTTGACTGGTTTTGACTTATGTCATGTAGCCTGGGAAAGCGCTACTGTACACTCATGAGACAATGAGAGAAAATGAGGCAAAAAATTGTTTGCACTAAGAGACCTTTTGAGGGCTGGGGTTGTGGCTCAGTGGTACAGTGCTTGCCTAGCACGTGTGAGGCACTGGGTTTGACCCTCAGCACAACACTAATAAATAAATAAATAAATAAATAAATAAATAAATAAATAAATAAATAAATAAAATAAAGGCATTTGGTTCATCTATAACTAATAAAAATATTTTTTAAAAGAGAACTTTTGACCTCAGGGAATCCTCCTAAAAATAGGTGAGGGTTCCCTGGACCACACTTTAAGGACCAATAGCCTACTTTATAACTTCACACTAGAGGCAATGCTTTTCTTATTGTTGGTTTCAGAGAAAATAGTACTTTATCCTCCATGGAAACAAAAGCATTTAATATATTTGTTGTTGGAATTATGCTATACAGTCATCATCTTAAAAGTCAAACTCAAATGTTTATTGTAGTTAAGTGGTCATTTCATTTATGATTTGCAGCAATGACCAGGCTTAAGGAACATTTCAAAAAATATTGTTTTCATCTTATGAGAGAAGGAATAGTTGGTGGCATGTGGTGCATGCCTGTAATCAAAGAGGTTTGGGAGGCTGAGGCAGGAGGATTGTGACTCAGCAACTTAGCAAGACCCTGCCTCTAAATAAAATATTTTAAAAAGGGTTGGGGATGTGGGTCAGTGGTTAAGCACCCCAGGTTCAATCCCCAGTAACAAAGAGAGAGAAAGAGAGAGAGGGAGAGAGAGAAGAAAACAGCAGTTATATTCATTATTCAAAATTTTAACATTGCCATTCCTTTTTTCTTAAGTGAATAATACAATTATTTGTAAGGAGTGACCCATCTAGGTTGAAAAGATGCTTCCATACAGGATGGAGTGTGAGCAATAATGTTAAGTGAGCAGCACTCTTCTGCTTGGAAGATACTTACAGGCTTTCACTCAGAATATTTTACTTCCTCAGAAACTTCCTAAAATCTGTGAGCAGCTTATTTTAGGATGGCCTTTTGTAATTTGTGTTTAACCTCAAAATTCTGAAATTTTAACTAGAACTGATAGCAGCATCAAGAAGGAGGCATTTCCTGTCTCTGAGAGGGTTGGGCAATGCAGAGGATGGGGCAGATACTCACATCCTGGGACCCAGTTCTGTACACCTAACCAGTGTCTCAGGTAATAAAGGCTGTTACAGGGGAAAGTTTGATCTGGTCTAAAATTATATTTGGAGTTGTGTGTTTCTCCAGCAAGCAGACTTATTCTCCAAGTTGTAGACTTACCATCTAGCCAACATGGATGGATGGTTAGACTGCTTTTCCCAGCCAATCTCTGTAGCAGTCAAGGCAACCAGGAAAGAAGGAAAGAAAAATACCAAGAATCTCCCTTGCCCTAGGGAATTGTGAATGGAGGGAAAGTTTTTCTACTTTCTTAAGGCTTTGTGGAGACCCTTCGAGAGTCTGGACACTTGATGAGTGCCAAAACTCAGGCCCAGTATGCAGAATATAGGAAGAAGTCTTACAACTCAACATCAAAAACACAAACCACCCAATTACCATATGGATAAAGGGTTTGAATAGACATTCCTCCAGAGAAGATACACAAATAGGCAAGAAGCAAATGAAAACATACTCAACATTATTACTTGTTAGGGCAATGCAGATGAAAACCACAATTAGGTATTGCTTCCTAACACAGGGATAACTATAATTTGTAATGGAAAATAACAAGTGAGAATGTGGAGAAAAAGGGACCCTCTTATACTGCTGATGGAAGTGTAAAATGGGTTAGCCACAGTAGAAAAGTTTGGTGGTTTCTCAAAATATTAAATAAGTCATCATATGATCCAGCAATTTTACTCCTAAGTATACACCCCGAAGAATTGAAAAAAAGGTTCAAACAAAAACTTGCACATAAATATTAACGCAGCTCTACTCATAAGAGATAAAAGGAAGAAACAACCCGAATGTCCACCAAATTATGCGTGGATAAACAAATACACAAGGAAAAAATGGACACATGGATGAACCTTGAAGACATAAAAGGATGAATACTGGATGATCTTTTCACTTATTTGAGGTACCTAAGCAGTCAAATTCATAGAAACAGGAAAAATGGTCATTGTCAGGGGAGGAGAGGCATGTGCAGTGGGAAGTCAATCTTTAATGTTCCAGCTTGGGGAGATTAAAAAGTTCTGGACATGGATGATGGTGACAATCGTGCAAAAACGTGAATGTACTTAATGCCAGGGAAATTTACTCTAACAAGATTCCGTTATAGATTCTACCACAATTTTAAAAAAGAAATAAAGTATTAATAGTTGCTACACTATGGATAAATCCAGAAAACATTATGCCAAGTGAAAGAAGCCAGACATAAAAGGTCACATATTGTAGGATTCCATTTATATGTATGTCCACGGAAACGGAGTACTGATTGGCGGTTGCCATGCTCTGGGGGAGGAGGGAACCGGCAGTGACTGCTTTATGGGTACAACGCAGGCTCCTCCAGTGAGATGCGAACGCTTTGGAGCCAAATAAAGGTAATGGTTGTCACAACCTGGTGAATTTACTAAATGTCACTGAAATGTGTGTTTTAAAAGGGTCAAATTTATGTGAATTTCACCTCAATGTTTCTTTTTAAAAATAATGCACCAGAGGCTCCTGCAGGGTAAGGGTCATCCTCACCTGAAGATCTCCTTTTGTTCTTATCATAAGTAACTATGTAATAATGTTTTCTTAATTGTTGCAGTCAATATCCTACCTTCAGAACTAAGATGCTTAGGAAATAAGATGAGGAACTGGGTATTGCAAACAGATCACTTCATCAGATCAGGGGGCCAGAGGTGACCTGCAGAAAACATGGCAAGAATGTAGTGGAGAAATGCAGAACAAAGGAGAGTAGAGAGGTTAGGCAAC
The DNA here is from genome assembly GCF_902686455.1 of Sciurus vulgaris. Classification (NCBI taxonomy): domain Eukaryota; kingdom Metazoa; phylum Chordata; class Mammalia; order Rodentia; family Sciuridae; genus Sciurus; species Sciurus vulgaris. The sequence continues at coordinate 24,897,088 of NC_136474.1, forward strand.
CTCCAGGAACGACCTGCTGAGTGAGCACACATTTGAAGGCCTGAGAAGAGGTTAGACTTCCAGCAGTCACGCCAATGGGACCTGATAGGCCCTTGTTATTGGAAAGTAAAATCTAGAGAATTGGGGTACATCTGATTTACACCTAGAAACACAGGCACACAGCATGTGTCTGCCTGTGGAGTGACATTCTGGAAAGGCTCAGGCCCAGAACAGAATGGAGACTACCTCAGCAGCAGCACCTGTCAACCCTGAGAAATATTTTGATTCTCCATCTAGGCAGCCACTCTCCTACAGCCTCAGAAGAGAGGGGTTCCCACAGGTAGAGGCCAGTGTCTCCAAACCCAGATCAGAATTCTTGCTTGTGGTCACACTGTGAGAGAAGTTGCAGGGGATATGGTACGAGCACAACCCGAGTTACTAGGGAGGGGGCGGGGATGATGGACATGGTCACTCGTTCTGGTTAGAAGCAAATGTGGGGACCTCAGGAACACGAAACTCTCTAGCTTCTAGGACAGTTGATAACTTTAAAGCATTGTTGGGAGACTGCTCCACACAGGGAGGAGCTCAGCTAATGCCGAGAATACCATCTGGCACATGGTGAGAGAAATGATCCTAAGTAGCTAAATGAGTGAGAGGAAAAAGAGAGGCTCAATCCAAACTGCAGAGTCAGAGACCTGACTAAAACCTCACATGCGTCTACCAGGAAGCACGGGGAAGGGAAAGCGATATACTCAATGAGGATTCAACTTCATCTCCATTCAAGGGGGGACTGTTCACAATCCCTTCATTACAATCCACTCAAGGTTTCTGTTTTGATTTGTTTTGCATTTCTCCATTCCCTTTGCATCCACACATCAAAAGGCAGGACTCAGAAAAATAAGACTTAAGAGCTAGGCAGGGTGGTGCATATCTGTAATCCCAGTAACTAGGGAGGCTGAGGCAGGAGGATTCCAAGTGTGAGGTCAGCCTCAGCAACTTAGCAAGGTTCTGAGCAACTTAGCGAAACCCTGTCTCAAAACAAAAAATAAAAAGGGCTGAGGGTGTAGCTTAGTAGTAAATTCCTAGGTTCAATCCCTTATATCCTCTAACAAAAAAAAAAAAAAAAAAGAGACTTAAGGAGTTTTATTTCATGTGTCCCTTTCTAGTATTTCTTTGGACACTCTATAAGGTGCAATGACAGTTTACCTTTTGTTTGCCTGTTTTTCTTTTATGAGAAGGAGTCTCACTAAGATGCTCAGGCTAGCCTGGATCTCAAGATCCTCCCACTCAACCTCCAGAGTTGCTGGGATTAAAGACATACACTATAGCTCCTGGCACAACAGTTTGCCTTTTAATACTGAAAGAGATCCAGCCATGGGATTTGACAACCAAATACAGTTCCCTGGCTTTACACCTTAATACCAGAGTCTGGGTGAAAGGACACGTGTTCTCGTATTCACCTAGACAGCAGGTGCTAGGAGCCCATCACAGGGCCCCACAGGATGCGTCCTATTTTGTTCATGAATAGGGTCAGCAGGTTGAGAAATCCCTTTAAAAGTAGTGGAGAAGCTCAAGCCAAACTCTCACACCCCATCTGTCAGCTTCTCCACCCAGTGATGTAGGATGCTGTGTAATCTCCCATTCTAAAACATCCTCTGCTCCATTTTCAACATTAAATATTGTGCACAGGCTATTGGTAACATAGACTGTGCCCTTGGATACAGTCATCCACAACAGATACTCTAAAAATGAGAGTACTTGAGGACATGTGCAGCCTTATTAATTATGGAAAACAAAAACAAAACACACACACACACACACACACACACACACACCCTAAAAGGCAAAGAGATAAGATTGGAAACAAGTTAATGCCTACCCATAGGAGAAGGATAAGCAAGCCATGATCGATGCAAACTGAGCTACATGGATGTTTGACAGAGATTATTTGCTTGACCAAACTTTAGCTAGACCCTGAACCTCCTCCTCGGCCCACCTGTGCACTTCCTTATAAAATCCAGTTTTAGCAAAGAACACTGCTAAGTCATTTCAGCGAGAAATCCCACCCTCCACAGCTGATCATGTTCCTCACCCCCTACAATTGCCCAGGTGACACCTGATTGCAGTGACCTGTCTTTAGCAAAAATCCTGTTCGATGGGGTTAGTCAGAATCCCCCTTGGCCCTGATGGCTCCTGGGTCTTTTTCTTTCCTCTTATGATCTACCAGGCTCCTCGGCTGTCCATTTCCACTTGCCATGCTGGGTTCAGAGATAAGCAGATCTCTTGCCCACACAGGACAACCCTGCACAGTGGTCCCTATATACTGATTGCCATGGTCCTTGGATAATTGTTGTTCTTTATTAATTCTCACAAGAACAGTTTGGGGCCCAAGGCTTGCTCTTGGGGTGTAACCAGGCTCTGCCTCAGCTTTCAGGTGACCTGGCACTTGCTCTCCTGGTAGAGCCTGGCCTGCTCTGAACTTTAGGATATCCCTCCTGTCCCCTGCTCACCTGTCACCATCAGAAGAACTGCATTCTGGCATCCCCAAATGGTGTAATCCGTGAGTTCTGCTCCCTCCCTCCTCTGACCTGGTCTTACATCACATCCAGTCTTCCTTCACAACACTTCACAACACTCTCAGGATTCAGCTGCTCAGTCCTCAAGCCACTGCCACCCCCACAGGACTCTGGCTGCATCTCCCAACTGGTTTCCTTGTGTCTCCACTGTACTGTAAGTAGTGAAGTATTTACTCCATCTGCAAACAGTCCTACATCCTACTCTCTAAGTAGAATCAGCGAGATCACTGCAAAGCTCAAGTCAGTGTGTTTCTGCATGAAGGCCTGCACCACACAGAGAGAAGCTGGCCGCCTCCCAGAACCCTTCCTAATGGACCTGTCTTTCCCTGAGCTGCTCAGTCACAATGCTGGCCACGATGGCCTCTGCCTCTCAGCCACCCCAACTTCCTCCCGCTCAGGGTCGTGCACAGGCTGTTCCTCCTGCTTTAGACACTCAACCCCCCTTCAAATCTCCCCCAGCTGCTTCCTCCCCACCACTCAGATCTTAACTAAAATGTCTGCTCTTTGATGAGGAACAGCTCAAATATTAGGTGAAGCCTCCCCCACAAATCCCCCACCTCATTTTTTACATGGCAATTACTAGTACATTAAATGACCTTATTTTTTATTTGAATGTTTATTTCCATTTTTGGTGCTTTCTATTTTAAAACATTTTTATTTGTTCTTTTTAGTTATACATGACAGTAGAATATTCCCATTTTTCTCAGCTGAATATAAGCTTCTTGAAGGTCGGATTCTATCCAGCTTGTGTTCAAAACAATGCCAGATTTGCCACAGTAGTAAATACCAGGAGGGAGAAAAAGTAATAAACCAAATTGTCCACATTGGTTTTACTGAGGACAGAGGAGGCAAGGAAAATGAGAAAAATAAGTCTGAGAAGTAAAAAGAAAAATGGCAAGAACGCCTGTGTGTACATAACCCTGAGTATATGTGAGTATGAATGTGTGTGTGTATTTATTAATATATGTCAAAGGATAATCCAAAAGCATCAGTTGTGGTTATCAGGGTGATGAGATTACAGGTGATGGCTATTTTCTTATATTTCTATTTTGTGCTAGGGAAAAAAATTCCCAATGAAGTTATATTTATTTGCAGAGGGAAAGAGAACAAGTTCTGGAAATACACAAGACAGGACTAGAGTTCACAAAGGGGCTCTTTCTGGCTGTGAAATAGGGGCAGGTCATGTGACCCTGCTGGGCCTCAGCTTCTCCATCTATAAAATGGTCCTTACTTGACATCTACCACACAAGGCTGCTATAGGAACACAGGAACTAAAGTTTATAAGACTGTCCACCCAGTGCCTGACACACATCAGCTCTCTACTGTAAAGCTTTGTATCTGAGTTTTCACAGCACTAACAATGATTACTAGGTTGTCTGTGTCTTTCTTTTCTTTTCTTTTTGAACCCAGGAGTGCCACATCCCTAGCCCTTTATATATATATATATATATATATATATATATATATATATATATATATACTTTATATATATATATATATTTTTTTTTTTTTTTTTTTTGAGACAGGGTCTCACTGAGTTGCTTAGGGACTCCCTAAGTTGCTAAGGCTGGCTTTGAACTCATGATCCTCCTGTCTCAGCCTCCCAAGCTGCTGGGATTACAGGCATACACCACCGAGCATGGCTCTTTGTTTCTTGATCTCTGAGGATGCACTTTGAAAACCTCAACACCCCTGGAAGAGGTCCCACCTTGAGCTCCCATATCTGGCATCTGTCAGTTAACAGCATGCCAAGTGCAAGTCCCTGTAAAGGAGTGTCCCTGAGTCATAGGGTCACAACAGGTGAGCCTGTGAGGGAAGGAGCTGAGCACATCAACAGGGAAAGGACAGGGTACCAAAGACAAAGGGTGACAGGCTAGCCCTGCCCCACTGTCAGCAGCAGTCGGCCATCTGGAGATACAGTTGAAGACACTTCTAATGTAAGAGGTAGATTTCCAGAGACAGAAACCGATTCCTAAGCCCCCTACTTCTCGGGCTTCTGTGACTGCCTGGACAAACCCTTAGCAAGCAGAAAAACTCCAGCGTAAAGAAGAAAACGACAATGATCCATGCATTTAAAAAGAACAAGAGGGATGAGGGGACCACATCTGGTATGTCCAAGACTGCCCTGCTTTTAATAATGAACTTCCCACACATCCTGATAACCCTAGTCCCATGCAAAACAGGCCAGGTGGTCATCTCATTAGAGGTTATGAGGTAGGAGGTGGGTTTGAGGATCACCTTCCTCACCCTATCACACTAATACCATGAAGTACTACTGAACCAACCTGATTTGATTTCTACAAAACACCCAGCCCTTGAGCTAACAAGTTTTACTCACAGTAGGTAATTAAATTGGACTAGACACAGTCTGCATGTTTAACTTCTTTTCCATCATATGACACCAACTAGCACCATGATTTTATAAAATTAATGTATCTATTAGTGGATTACTAGGTGTTGCAATATACTTTATAATATACTTAATGAAAACATTTCTATAAAGAATTTTATCCCTCCATATATTTAGAAAAGTTTACTCTGAATATCCACTACTGAGAATTCTTAGATGGGAGGAGGTGGGAAGCAATCCTTTGGCTGGTACATTTCTTTTATGATAGTGTCAATGAAACTATATCGTCCTTTATAAAATTGATAAAAGACTATCCCTGATAGTCTCTAGTCATCTGATATCATCTATAATATTTCAATACGTGATATGGTTAAATGTATTAATCAACTGATGAACTGTACATCTATCTGATTTGGCAACTTACTGTATTTTCATTTGAGTTTATCTTCTCTGTTTTATGGGCTTCAATAGGATTAATGGGTCTCAAGTTGGATTACAGAAACCCCAGCTTTCCACATGGGGTACAGCTGGCTATTGGTCTTAACTCAGCGCTCTGAAAGTGTGTTGCCTCAGTCAGTTACACAAAGCCGTTTTGTCCATTTCTCATTAAATCTGATATATCCAATTTGTGAAACAGTATTGACATGTAGTCAGCAACTGGATCATTCTGCATGGGCCTGAGTATTGGCACCTCTTACTGGCTGTGTGGTCTGGGGCCACAGCTAGTTTCTCTGTTTCTCTGCATTTAAAATGCAGCCCATGCCTACAGTTTGTCCTGACGACTCAACGACTGGCATGTAGTTAGCTTGTTAAAGTATGACTACTCTCTGTGACTTGACGCTGTGTGTATGAGGCACGCGATTCTCCTCAAGATGCTTGCAGGCAAGTGAGTCAGTTCAACCATTTTCACAGATGAACAATAAAAAGTATTATTCTTGAAAAGATGAATTTCTCTAAAGAAAGAGAGGCAGCTGGTACACAACAATTGTAATACCACAATAAAAAAGAAATGTATACAAGATGAAAGATAGCAGACACAGTGAAAGTGACCAGGTAACCTAGAAGTTATATTAATGTTACCCAGGCTGCACTGACCTTGAAGGATATGAAAAACAACATCCCCCAAAACAGCCCCCAGGAAGAAAGGAGGACAGCGTGGCCTGGGAGGAGGGAGGGGAAGAAGGCACACATCCGTCCCTTCCCAGTGACCATGGATCCTGAGAGAGGAGGCGGATACTGAGAACTGGGCCCTGGACTTTCCCCCTTTTCCCCTGCCCATGAGTCTTGGAAGGAGGAAAACGAATAGTGAAGCTCTGGGTAACAGTGGGTCCCAGGGGAAGAAGGTCAGCAGTGAGCACTGGCTCTGGGCTTCTGTCCTTTCCCAGCGACACAAAGTCCGGCAGGGGGAAGGAAAAAATGCTCTAGATATTTATCCCAGTAACAATAAATTTCAAACTTTAACCACCGTTTCCCTGAGTTAGAATGAGTTTCAAGCTTTTACGGCTGTTTTCCTGAGTTAGATTTTTTAATAGGCACAACCAGTTTCCTGACTGTCCAGCTGGCACGTCCCAAGTCTCCAATGATTAAGTCACACTAAGCACTCTGCTATGATTAACTCTCATCAACTCCTATAGAAAGCAAACCCCTCTTGTAACCAGTGGCCATTTTCTCCCCTGAAAAAGTGCCATGTGCCATTTCACTGGTGCTTAATAAAGATGGCGTGCTGATTCGTTTGAGATCTGCTTCGACTCGGCGTCAGCTGTTTGTTCTTATAGACCTACCGTCCCAAACACTCTCCATGGGGGACCCAGGATGGGATCAGTCCTAGGACCTTCCCACTCATGTACTAGCAGCAGTGAGGAACGGGAACAGACAGAATGCTGAGTTTTGAGCCAACATTTGGAATGTGAAAATCAAACCAGTGGAAAAAGACTAGGGAGAAGGGTGGGTTAATACTAAACAAAGGAGGCACCGTGGTTCCTGGCAAAGTCACAAGCATGCAGAGAATGTGGCTGTGGCTTCAGAGGCAGTTCAGGTGTCCAGAACTTTCTTTTTGTGCAGTGGTTTTCAGTTTTTAGTTTGTTGATCACCATAGTTTGGATCTTGAGCATCACTCAAAAAACCATGTCTTAAAGGCCTGGTCCCCAAGGTGGCATTATTAGTAGGTGGGGCCTGGTGGGACGTCCTTAGGTCATTGGGGGCATGCCCTCTTAAAGGGACTATCAGATCCCTGCCCCTTCAACTTTTTGTCTTTTGCTCCCTGGCTTGTGACATAAGCAGGTCACAAGCCTCCTTATTCCCCATTGCCATCCAGCACCTCCATTAGAGGCTCAAAGCAGTTGTCCACCTGATCTTGGACTGGAAACTCTAAAACTGCAAGCCAAAATAAACCTTTTCTCCTTACAAGTTAGTTAGCTCAAATATTTTGGTATAGTGACAGAAAGCTAATACAATGATCCTTAAAAAGTTAAACTCCAAAAAACTATTCTACCATATACATGCTTTGAAGTGAACATTTAAATGTCTTTCTCACTAATTTATGGATGGCTGATTTTCTTTTCTGTGGTAGAAAAATGATACCAAATACTATATTTAAATGCCCTATATGACATTAACTAGGGTTGCATCTATTCTAGCAATCATTTTTCTAAATTTAGCCATCTTGGGCTGTGTTTTAGTCATTCCTCAGCACCACAGAATTAACTAGTTAATTTAGCAATTTTAATTCTTCATTTCATTTGGTTTGCGTTCATTATAACAAACTTAGTTTTTCAAATATTCTTTGAACTCATTTAATTATCCCTTTGTTAATGAGATAAAATACTCATGTATTCAAAAGGTCTTTGCATAATAGTTACTCTTTAACATTTAGACATGATGACAGAGATACACACAAAGTGGACAGAAGGTGCATGGCAAGGGAGGTGATGCAGAAGAGACGGGAGAAGATCTGGTAAAGACACTTGGTTTTTGTTTTTTTTTTTTTGCTTGTTTTGGAATGCTGGGGATTGAACCCAGGACCTCATGCATGACTGGCAAGAGCTCTACCACTGAGCTACATCCCCAGCTGAGCTAAGCCTTGCTGTATTAATAGCAGTTGAACTGATAGTGGAGGGAAAAGGAAGGCGGTTTCTACACAGAGCTCCTTCTCGCTTCTCACAGGGGAAGGAGTATTATAACGTGTTGTAGATGGTGCCAGAAGGTGAGGCTGAGAAGGGTGCAGAGGCCAGATCCTGAGCTATGCAAAGCATGCTAATGAGCTGGAGCCTCCTTCATGAAAATAATAGGTCTTAACAGAATTTTTAGCAAGCTGGGTGCGTTGGTGCAGACCTGTAATTCCAGCAGCTCGGGAGGCTGAAGCAGAAGGATTGCAAGTTCAAAACAAGCCTCAGCAACTTAGCAAGATCCTGTTTCTAAAAAACAAAAACAAAATTAAAAAGGGCAGGGGATGTGGCTCAGTGGCTAAGTGCCCCTGGTTCAATCTTGGGAGTGACATAATAAAATGGATTTGTGTTTTAGAAAGACCTATTTTGTGTGGAGAATGCATGCCCAGGTAGAAATGAACCCAAAAATAAAGACATGAATTAAGGCAGTGGCATTGTAATGAGCAGGCACAGATGATTTGAAAGAAATGGGGCATGTAATAGCTTGCATGTGGGAGTAGACAGAGAGATAGCAGGTGAGCAAGGGTTTAAATAAGATTTGATAATTGATTATAAGGGACTGGCAAGAGGGAAGGGCTGACCCACATAAGCAATGGTCCCTGCTCTGGGCATAGTGATCTTATCACTCCTATTGTGAGGATGCCAGGGATAGCAGGTGGCAGCTACATGTATTTCCAGCATGTGAAACATGGAGGAGGGCAAGAAGTCCTTAAGTTCCTAACTTTTCACTGGGTTCACACATATTGTAGAATAAACCCTTTGCCTACCTGGGTCACCCCAAATTCTAGCCTTTCTTATAAAATGTTTGCCCACCCAACCTGACTCTGAATCATCTTGATATGTCTCAGTTGGTAAATCACATCTGCTTTTGACCTTGTGCTAGATAGAATGCAAAGGATTGAAGAGATTCAGGAAGGATGACTCTTCATTAAAAATAAATCCAACTAAAAGAGTATTCTCTCAAATAGGACTGATAGTTCATGGGAAATATGAAAAATTAGTTTTGATTAGAACTTTATCTTGTGATTTATAAATGTGTTTGTTTTAACACACTGTTAGACTTGCAATTATGAACTAGTGCTTGGAACAAAGAGTACAGTGTTTTAAATGTTTAGACATATTTTATAAGGCAATTTGACATCACCTCACATTGGGATCAGTGGGGGTGGATGGAGAAACAAATTGACAGAGACACCCTGAACAGGTAGTTTCATAAACTTTGGCTTGGAGCTGAGCTCTGCTGATGTCACTGTGGATTTACTTCCCAATAGATGTTACCAGTGTTAGGAGATTCCTTCCTACAAAATTCAAAACAGGCCAATTGCAGAATATTTTCAAGTTAAATAAAATGTAATAGACTAAATAAAATTTCCCCTTTCTATTGATTATAGAGTGACCACATAGGGAATTTTTAGGATATTTGAACTATTCTGTAGGGTCTCGTGGTAGATGCATAGTTTTATCTACCTGTCAAAAACCCAAAGAACTGTATGCTGCAAAGAGATTACTTTGCTGTATGCAAACAAAGAGGGATCCCAGGATAGAATGAAGCTCTGACAAATAAATTTAATTATATTATAAATGTATGACATAAGCTCACCAAAGAAGGTGGGGGAAAAGAGTTGGTAACTTTGAACAGCTGTTTTGACTGAATAAAAGAATTGTGCATAAACTTACATACTAGTTGGTATGTTTCTAGAGTTAGAAATTCTGAAACTATATGTATGCTAGGGCAAACACACATATGTATGTGTTTATATATATGTATATATATATGCATACATATATACGTGTACTTATGTGTATGTTTGTGTGTATATATACAGTGAGAGAGAGATTTACAAATACTACTCAACTCTTCCCATAGTCACTGAGTAGGGAAACAGAATATTCAGGAAGAAAAAAAAAAAATAGAAAACACACTCGGTATACTCTGCTAAAAGCCTTATATTAATTTTTTTCAACCATGACAATAGTCTTATAAGATAGATACTTTCTCCATTTTATAGATGAGAAACACATACTTAGAATGATTAGGAAGTTCAAATAGTAGGGCATTGTAGAAAATTCACTGAAGCAGAGAAAACCTCCTTCCAGATCTGAATACCTCCACCATGATGAAAATTTGTGGCCTCACTCGCTGCCGCCGCCCGCGCTCTGCGTCCTCTAGCCGCTCCGCCGCCCGACGTCTGCAGCTGGTGATGGAAGAGGAAATCGCCGGGCTCGTCATTGACAATGGCTCTGGCATGTGCAAAGCTAGCTTTGTGGGCGACGACGCCCCCAGGGCTGTGTTCCCCTCCATCGTGGGGCGTCCGTGGCACCAGGGCGTGATGGTAGGTGTGGGCCAGAAGGACTCCTACGTGGGCGACGAGGCCCAGAGCAAGCCGGGCATCCTGACCCTGAAGTACCCCATAGAGCACAGCTTCGTCACCAGCTGGGACGACATGGAGAAGATCTGGCACCACACCTTCTACAACGAGCTGCGCGTGGCCCTGGAGGAGCACCCAGTGCTGCTGACCGAGGCCCCCCTGACCCAAGGCCAACAGAGAGAAGGTGAGTCAGATCATGGTCGAGACCTTCAACACACCGGCCATGTATGTGGCCATCCAGGCTGTGCTGTCCCTATTTGCCTCCGGTGCACTACTGGCATTGTCATGGACTCTGGTGACGGGGTCACCCACACAGTGCCCATCTATTAGGGCTACGCCCTTCCCCACACCATCCTGCATTTGGACCTGGCTGGCCAGGACCTGACAGACTACCTCATGAAGATCCTGACAGAGCACGGCTACAGCTTCACCACCACAACCGAGCGGGAGGTTGTGCGTGACATCAAGGAGAAGCTGTGCTATGTCGCCCTGGACTTTGAGCAGGAGATGGCCACTGCTGCATCCTCTTCCTCCCTGGAGAAGAGCTACGAGCTGCCTGATGGGCAGGTGACCACCATCGGCAATGAGCGGTTCCAGTGTACAGAGGCGCTCTTCCAGCCCTCTTTCCTGGGTATGGAATCCTCGGGCATCCACGAGATCACCTTCAACTCCATCATGAAGTGTGACGTTGACATCTGCAAGGACCTCTATGCCAACACTGTGCTGTCCGGTGGCACCACCATGTACCCAGGCATCTCTGACAGGATGCAGAAGGAGATCACAGCCCTGGCCCCCAGCACCATGAAGATCAAGATTATTGCTCCCCCTAAGGGCAAGTACTCTGTGTGGATCAGCGCTCCATCCTGGCCTCCCTGTCCACCTTCCAGCAGATGTGGATCAGCAAACAGGAGTATGACGAGTCCGGCCCCTCCATCGTCTACCGCAAATGCTTCCAGATGGACTGAGCAGGTGCCAGGCACCTGCTGCATGAGCTGATTCTGAAGTATAAATTTGCCCTGGCAAATGTATACACCTCGTGCTAGCCTCATGAAACTGGAATAAGCCTTTGGAAAGAAATTTGTCCTTGAAGCTTGTATCTGATGTCAGCACTGGATCGTAGAGCTTGTTGCTGATTTTGACCTTGTAGTCAAGTTAACTATTCCCTTGGTATATGTTTGATGCCCTGTGCATATCTTTGATTTAAGCCCTTAGTCCATGTGGCTCACTCACCTGGTGCCTGAGATGACAGCATGCATACAGGAAAGTCTGTGGCTTAGCGAATTTGAGACCACAGCAGTGATTGTGCAGGGTATTCATGTGTCAGCCAACAGACTATTCCAGGATTGCTTAGGCTGGCAAGAGTTCCTGGACCAGTTGTCCCTTCTCCCTGTTCTAACAGGGTGGAACAATTTGAGCCTTAGGACCTAGTTCCGTTCTTACCAATGTTTTCCCACCTGACCACCACTGGTTATTACTTGCCTTGAGTTGGAAACAGTTTGCATTTACACCTGTAAATTTATTCATTTTAATTTATGTAAGTTTTTTTGTACTCCATTCTTTACAAGATGACAAATTTTTGGTTTTCTACTGTTATGTGAGAACATTAGGCCCCAGCAACACTTCATTGAGTAAGGAAAAATAAAGTGCTGCAGTACAAAGATAAAAAAAAAAAGAAAGAAAATTTGTGCCAGGCATGGTGGCACATGCCTGTAATCCCGGTCACTTGGGAGGCTGAGGCAGAAGGATTGCGAGTTCAAAGCCAGTCTCAGCAACTTAGCAAGCCTTGTCTCTCAATAAAAATACAAAAGGGCTGGGGATGTAGCTCAGTGGTTGAGAGCCCCTAGGTTCAATTCCTGGTACCAAAATAAATAAATAAATAAATAAATAAATAATAAAAATAAAAATTTGGAGCATCAATAAAGATGACTATAGAACTACAGAAATACAGTTGAAGTCTGTAGGACTCTGTGTAATTGCAAACAGAGAAAATGAGAGTTCAATTAAAATACAAAATTCAGATACCCAGATGTGGTGTGGTAGGTGACTAACAAAGAGAATCAAAAGATAACAATGAATAGGTTGATGTAGAAAGGGAACCCTAACAGGGTCATTCCACTTGGAAAAACTGAGTAAGGGTCAGTGCCCTTTAGGGACTGCAGTACACACATTTTGACAGAAGGAAGTAGAAATTAACTTTAGAACCACAGTATATAGTTTATTTATAATTCCCTGCATATATAGTCATACATAAAGTCACTATTTAGTAACTTCATAAAAAGACTAAATATCTAATACCTATGCATGTAATTACATAATATTCTTTATATAATAATTAAAACAATTCTAATAAGCCACGTATTAGTATTCCAAATATATGAGGAGAGTAAGGATTAGAGAAGTAACTTTCTCAAGTTTACACAATACTGTGTAACACACACACACACACATACACCCAGTCACATGCAGCTAATTATGAAGATGCATTCAGAGAATGTTTAATTAGGAAATTTCATTGTTGTACAAAGATAATAGCGTATACTTACACAAACTAGGATGGCTACATGTCACTAAATACTAACAATCTGTGGGACCACAGTGCATATGGTAACAATATATTGTTATGTAGGTGTGTGTACAGTAGGGTTATTTATGTGTGTGTGTGTGTGTGTGCTCTATAATTCCCTCCTTTCCCAAGTTAAAGTATGACAGTTACCAGTGAATTTGATGGGATATCATGTCTATGACCAGGTTACTCATCAGCTGACTTTGACTTAACCCAAAGGGAGATTATTAGGGATGAGACTAATAAGGTGAGCCTTTAAAGATCATTAGGTGTCAGAGAGATTACTGAAGGAGCAAACTGCCATATTGTGGAGAGGACCACATGGAAAGGACCTGAGAGTGGTCTCTAGGAATAAGGAGCTGTAACTGGGTGACAGGAAGCAAAAATATGGGGCGTTTAGTCATAGAACCACAGAAAAATGAATTTGGGCAAGAACTTGATGTGTTAGTCAGCTTTCTGTTGCTGTGACAAAATACCTGAGAGAATCAACTTACAAGGAAACTTAAGGTCTCAGAAATTGTAGTCCATGGTCCCTTGACTTGCTTGCTTTGGGCCTGCAGTAGCACAGTACTTCATAGTGTCAGGGACATATGGTACAGGAGGTCTGTTCACCTCATGCCATCTTGGAAGCAAAGTGAAAGAGAGAGCGGGGCTAGGGTTCTTGTACTCCCTTCAAGGGAATGACCTAACTTCTTTTAAACAGGCCCCACCCCTTAAGGGTCTACTACCTCTCAATAGCACCACAGGCTGGAGACCAAGCCTTTAATATATGGGCCTTTGGGGTACCTTTAAGATCTGAACCCTACCAGTTGAGAAAGTCTGGAAATGTAGAGTCTCCATGAGTATAAAGTTAGCAGATACCTTGATTTCAGCTTCATGAGACCCTCAGCAGAGGTTGTAACTAAAACGTCCCTGACTCCAGATGCATAGACACTGAGGTAAAACATTCGCGTTGATTTTAAAACACTAAGCTTGTGCTAATTTACCATGTAACAGTAGGAAATAAATTAGAAGTATATAATTCATTTAATTCATTACATTTTTTAACTTCTTTATTTTTTAGGGTCTCCTCATGTTGCCTGAGTTGGCTACAAACTCCTGAGCTCAAGGATCCTTCTGCATCAACCTCCCTGGGTGCTGGCACTAGCAGCACATGCCACTATGCCTTGCTTTTTTTTTTTTTTTTTTTTTCATAAACTAAAAAATTTTTCTTTTTCTGATATAAAAATGAACTATTACATATTCATTGAAAAAAATCAAGTTTCAGAAATCTATACGAAAAACATTAATTCTAGAGCTCATCACTGTTAATAAACTTCTTTCTAGTTTTTAAAAGGCAACCAGGTATGCCAGGCGTGGTGGCGCATACCTGTAATCCAAGCTACTTGGGAGGCTGACGCAGACGCAGGAGGATCGCAAGTTCAAAATTAGCCTCAGCAATTTAGCGAGGCCCTAAGCAACTTAGTGAGACCCTGTCTCAAAATAAAAAAAAAAAAAAAGCAACTTCTTATTTATAGTCTTTTTATGCTAGTTTGAAATGCTTCTTTCTATAGTTTCATGCATATCTTTCAAAAATAACAAATACAAATAGCCATTACTTTCCAAACTATGTCCTACACGTTCTTCAAGATATTAATCAATGTTTCAAGAATAAGAGTGCTGAGTTCAGTAAGTTTGTAAAACACTGCTTATATTCTCTTCTTGAAGAATAATAGAAAAACTTGAGGAAATCTGGCAACAAATAGAATATTTTAATTTTTATTTAACACAAAGTTAGTTCCTGCCAGACTCTGCCTCTTGCATATCTTTTCATTAATATGAATTCAAACCATGGACAGATGTAAACCACTCTAGGATAAAGCAATATTATACATATTTTTCAGCAAGGATCTTGCATTAGCTTCCTAGAGCCCGGATGTTGAATTGAATTATGTGGAATCCATGTTTTTGGTCTCAGTGAGTGCATAAATAATTCCTATGATAAACTGTCAATATAATGTAACAATTTCTTAAAATCAGTTTATTTTTTAAAAAGGGAGGAAAAAAAGCAAGAGCCATGCAAAGGACTGGAATATACCTCAGTGCTAGAGTGCTTGTTTAGCATGCTTGAGGTCTGGGTTCCATTCCCAGAACCATAAAAATATAATAATACTTTTATGATTCTCCACATCAAGGAACCAGCCCTCAGAGTAGCATTATCAAATATTATTTACAGTGCTATATTTGTAGCACAGCATTTTAACTGAAATATTCACTAACTGGCATGTAATTGGAGAACAATTAGAGAAATGACAGGTTCATACTGTCATTTGAAACAAGTGTAATTAGACATTTCTGTATAGATATGGAAAGCAAATAATCATCAAAACATGGTTGAAATAGGCAAAAAAGACTTTGACTCAATAAAAGGATAGAATTTTTGAAAAAACGACAGCAACCTAAAAATGGTCTGCCAAGACCAAATAGTAGTAAAGTCTCCACAATCTGCTTATGCGGATTTCCTAAGCTCAAGAAAAAGATTTATTTTCACAGAAAGAGTCGACTTGGGACATCAAAGTGGTTTGGCAAGCAATGTCCGCACAGTGAGTGCAAAGCAAGCTGTAACTCTACAGCAAGCTCGTGCAAGTTCAAGGTTTGGAGGCACAGAATCTTTGGCACTCTTGTGCACCACCTATCTGCAAGGGCAACACTGCAACATGCAAATCAACAGCGGACAGATCTAATTTAATGGAATGCGTATCTCACAAGAGTTCTTCAGGGCTAGTATAGCATTTCGAACATCGCCACCTTACTTACAGGTTACTGTCCTTATTTTACAAATTCACACTATTGTCATGAACAACAGGCTCTGTTGTGCAACCAGTGCCTGTATATTTCTAAAACTATGACCTTCCTGGTATTCGATGGTCCAGGTAACCTGTCACTTTCTCTAGATACTGGAGGAACAAGACATTAGCTATGGAGCATATTCCACTTCCTCAGCTCAGGATTCCCGATCCAGGGCTCTCTCGGTCTCAGGGTGTGCCCATCTTTACAATTGCTAGGGCCATCAAGAAGTCTTCGTTTGGTGGGCTGACGTGAAATCAATACCCTGGCAGCGGTGACTACAAAACACCTGCGCCTCACCAATCAGCCGACTCACTCCCAGTCCAGGTAAAAATGAAGTAACCCTGGGGCCCCGGAGATGACGCACTTCCGGCGCGCTGCGCAGTGCGGTCACCCTGAAGGCCTGCGCGAGGGGAGGCGGGGCCCGAGGTGGGCGGGGCGTTGCTGGAGGCAACCCGGGCGCCGGCCGAGCTCCAGGCGGGAGTGATCGCTGGGCGGGGCCTGTAGCCGGCGCCCGCCTGTAGGGAGCGGGCACGGGGCGGGGCGCGGCCTCCAGACCGCCGGACCCGCCACTGACGCCGCGGGCAGCCAGGGAGTCGAGGTTTCTGTGGTCGCGCGCAGCGCAGCGGGTCCTGAAGCTGCGGGCCTCTTATCTCCTCCGTGGCTCCAGCCTCCGCTCCCCCCTAGCACTCGGCGTCGCCGCTGGCGCCGCCGCCCGATCCGCAGGCCGCCGCGGGCCGCGGAGCCCATGAAGGCGCGGGCCCCGCCGCCGCCCCCGCGGCGTCGCCGTCGTCCCGGAACGTCCCGAGCCGGCGCGGGCATGGCCGCAGCATGAACGCCCGGCCGCCGCGGGAGCCAGAGTGGAAGGCGGCGTCGCAGCCCGAGGCGGGAGCCATGCCGGAGAAGCGCGCGGGCGCGCCGTCCCCGGGCAGCAGCTGGGTGAGCGCGGGCGGGTCTGAGGCCGGTGCCCGGGAGGCTGGGCGGAGGTGCGGCGGGGCGGCGGGGGCTCGGGCCGCACAGCCAGATCCGCCCGACGGGGGCTTACCTAGTGGCGCTTCGCTCGACGAAACTTGGGCTGCTTCAGGGTTATTGTTTCGGAAGGACCCGGCGCGGGACAGGGAACAGAAGTAATTTGGCTATTACAGAGTTCTCCGTCCCTGCGTCAGTTAATACAATTTCCGGGGCGCAGGTTCTGCCCAGGCCAACTTGGATAATGTGCAGGGAGCCTGTAGAACCACACATTTGACTCAAACCCTCAAGAAGCTGGCGGTGGAGCCGGCAGCGCCCTCCTGCACCTTCCGCTTTCCCCGGGCGCCGGGGGAGCAGGCATCCAAGGGGAAGCTGCAGATCCCAGGATCTGCGAGGAGCAAGTCGAGGCCGGCCTCTTCCTCCGGTGATTCTTGGAGTTGAGATGGTTTTGACAGCAGCACAGGACAGCCTTGACTGGATTCGGCAGAACAGGCCTTGTCAGTGGCGCCTTGATTTCTTATGGTGGAATAGTAAGCACAGAGGATCTGTCATTTCTTCAGTCCTAAGTTTAAAAAGGATTTGCGGGGGGAGGGACTATGTAGGACGTAAAATACAGAAAATGTTAAAATGAATACAAACTCTTGACGCCATGAAAAAGTTTTTCTAAAGGCAAATGTGAATTTTATGAAAAATATATGCTATCAGTTTTAGATTTTTAAGCTTACATATCTAATTTTGCTTTTGAAGAGTGCGCAGTGATGATACGTGTATATTTGGCGATGTGAATTCACATTAGTGGAGTTGGGAGGGTAGTGAAGTAGAAGGAGCAGTAAGGATGTTGGAGCCAGCAGAGCTGGTTTCTAGTCCTGATTCTACTAGAGCAGTGTCACTCTGGGCAGAGTACTGACACAGCCCAGCCATCCAGTGCCTAATCTGTATAATGAGGACTTAGTAATGTTGAGGCCCCTGTGACTCTTTGTTTTTGGAAAAGCATTCGGGGCCCCTCATTTCAAAGGTAAGATTTTACACATGTGGGAAGCTCGTCTTACAGGGGGAGGGCAGTTCTGTAGAATTGGTTTCTCTCATTTTAATTTTGACTAAGCCAAACCATCTTTCAATCCCCTAACCAAAACTAAACTACTAGCTCCTTCTGTCTTCCTTGAATTGTTAGACAGTAATTACTAATCAGTGGCCAAGCTAGTAACCCAAGAAGTACCTTCCTTCATTTCTTCTCTCTTCTTATACAATAAGTAAAAAGTGCAGTTAAATTTAGTAGGTGCTGTTTTTAGGTTTTCACCCTCTCCTCTGCATTCCTATGGTCCATTTCCTAGACTTGGACCATCCGTTTTGAGACCCTTGCTCATCTCACCATAAGTGTGCCCTTCTCATTACTGTTTAGTGTCATCTAACATTTAAATGTGATCATTACTGCTGCAGTTTGTTTTCATTGACTCCCAATGGCTTACAGAATAAAAAACTGCCAGGTGGAAGCATTATTAACATGGAGATTAAGTGAGCATGCTTGGAATTCCAGTTTCCACCTTTATTACCTGTGTAATTTTGGGCAAACTACATAACCTTTTCTAATAATAGTATTTGCCTCAGAGTATTGTGAGGCTTGCTGCAACCCAGCACCTAGTAAGGCCTTAATAATATTAGATGTTGTTATCCTCAGTGTTTTTGCATGTATAAATTTTAAATGGTCAGAGTCTATAAGTGATCCCCTGTGATAATAAACCTCAGTTCTCTCCCATTTTTTTAAGGTAGACAAGAACTAGACCCCAACCTAAAAAAGTTAATGTTGCTTATTTTATGTGCTTACAAGCAGGAACTTTTAAGGTATGTTTACTCAAAGACTTATGCTCTCAATTTATTCCTCATTCTTTCTTGTTTGGATCCTGATGCTAATCTGCTAATTTTGGCACAGAAATAGTCCTACCCAGGCTGTCCCTGTGAGTGGGTGCAGTTGGTATTGATAAACTGCTGTGAATACTGAGTTTTCTTGTTTACTATGGTTACTGAAATGACTAGCATGGACAGGCGCCAGTGCTTTTCTGAGTGTGTGGAAGCTGGGAAAGCAGTGAATCCCTTTAATCATAGGTGTTCATGTTATATGCCAGCACCCCTAAATTATGCCTTTTTTTTTTTTTTTTTTTTCTCTCCTACTTGTAGTTTCCTTGTGGTATCTCTTCCAGGTTCACTGTCCTACAGTCCCCCACAGTTGTGTGTGTTTTGGTTTTGTTTTGGTTTTGCTTTACTGGGAATTGAATCCAGGGATGCTGTGTCATGAACTGCATCACCAACCCTTTTATTTATTTTTAAACAGGGTCTGCCAAGTTGCTAAGACTGGTCTTGAACTTGCCATCTTCTTGACTCAGTGGAGTCACTGGGATTACAGGCATGCACATCATGCCTGGTCAGCCCAGCCCCATGATTTGATTTGATCTTAATGTGTTGTAATTTCCTTTTAGCTTTCTTCCTGGAACATCATGGTTTCAGGTTTTTTGGTACTAATAATCATGGGGAAGACTGTCCATATACAGGGAATCAACTAATTTTCTTCTACCTTGCAAAGAGATGTATTGACCTGAAAAAGATATTGGCAAAGAGATGTCATGATCTGAAACATAAGAGTCCAGTATTTCTTCCATGAGATCTTCCTGCCTGGAAAAGGGAGGACTGCGTATCACATAGCTCTCCTTTTATTGTCCCCTCTTTGCTCTATTCCTTCCTGCTGTGTATTAACAAGGATTTTGAGATGTTTTATCAGGATTATTTGTATTATCATTGAATGTAGATTTTCTATTATGCATAGCCTTCACAGCCAGGTAAAGGAAAAGTTCTTTGGGGTTCATTTATTCTTGAGCATCTGATGAGAATTAGAATTTGTTGCAGAGAAATTCACTAAATTTAGTGTAATATTTCAGGATGTTCATGGACTCTGAGAAGCCAGTACATGGATACCAGTTAAGAGCACTGATGTGGAAGCTCACAGAATGAGTGTTATTCTGGTGAGACATTTAATGTCTCTTGAGATGATTTTCCTTAGACTGTTCCAGGAAGTCCCTGTGATAGTTAATGTTTTTTTTATAATAAGAATACAGGTGAAATGAAAGAGCACCTTTTCTTTTAAAAAATGACTAAAATGGTGAGACATTTGGTTTGTAAAGATGTGAAAGGATTTAGGGACATAGTAAGGAAAAAAATTGTATTGATGAACTTTTGATTCTTTAACACTGTTAGGAGCCCGAATGATAAAATATACTGAAATTTCGGCACAGCCAAACAAACCCTATAAATAAATCAGCAAAAAAACCCAAAACATCTGTAAACAGTTGATGTATAGCAGTTTGGGGAGCTAATATGCCTTATGGCAGAAACATTTTAATTTCACATTTAGAATTATTTAGATCTTTAATTTGCCATCATTAAACCTATACTTTTTCATGGAAAAGGCTTGTTGTTACTGTTGTTTTTAGGCCTGGATGGATTGTTTTCTTATAATTGAAGTTTTCAAATTCTTTCTATATTTGGGGTGCAGGTCCTTTCTGATGTATTGCAAATATCCTATTTCTAGTGTGTGGTTCATCTTTTCATTCTCTGAGCAGTGTTTGAGTAGAAGTTTTAGATTGTGATGAAATTGCAACTTGTTTTTTCATACATATGTATTTGGTCTCATATTTAAGAAACTCTTGGGCTGAGGAGATAGCTCAGTCGGTAGAGTGCTTGCCTTGCAAGCACAAGGCCCTGGGTTTGATCCCCAGCTCTGCAAAAAAAAAAAAAAATGAAAAAGAAAAGAAACTCTTGCCTAATCCAGTAACACAGGGACTTGGGTTGTTTATTGCCTATGTGTACAAACAATTGATTTTTTTTTTCAAATATTAGAAAAAACCTTCAATGAATTTCACTTTAAAAATCTTTCAAAAGTAGAATTGAAACAATTAATTCATTTTGGGAAAGAAGCACACTGATTTTTGTATATTGATCTTGTATTCAACTTTGTTGAATTCAATTGTTCTAGTAAATTCTATGGATTCTTTTATATTTTCTACATGTACAAGCATGTCATCTGCAGATAAGGATAGTTTTACTTCTTCCTTTTCCAATTATGATGACTTTTTTTTTTTTTCCCTTTTCTAATTGCTCTGGCTAGAATTTCCAGTACAATTTTGAATAGTAATAGTGAAGGCAGACATTCTTGTCTTGTTCCTTAGGAGGAAAGTTTTCATTCTTTGATCCCTCTGTTAACTATGGGGTCTTTAAAAAGTTCCTTTTATGATGTTAAAGAAAAATGCCTTTTATCTCTAGATTTTTTTGTGTTTTGATCATGAATTTTATCAGATGCATTTTCTCCATTATGATTTTCATATGTTGAACATCTTTACATTCTAGGAATAAATCTCACTTGGTAATGGTGGATAATCTTTGTAATGTGCTGTTAGATTAGGTTTGCTAGCTTAAGATTTTTGCATCAGTATTTGTAAGGGGGTTGGTTTGTAGTTTTCTGGTAGTATTGTGCTTCATTTTTTGTTTGGCTTTAGTATTGTAGTAATACTGGCCTCATAGAATGAATTAGGAAGTGGTTCCCCTTTTATTTTTCAGAAGTTTACGAAAAGGATTCTTCAGTCATTTGGTAGAATTCACCTGTAAAGTCATTTGGTCCTGGATTTTTGATCACTGAGTCAGTCTTCTTACATTATAAGCCTATTCAGATGTTCTATTTTTTCATGATTCAGGTTTGGTAAATCGTGTGTTTCTAAGAATTTGACCACATCATCTAGGTTAACTAGTTTATCATTGTTGTCCAGTGTACAGTTGTTCAGAGTATTTTGGTATCCTTTACATTTCTGTGATTGTTGGTGGTAAAGGCCCCACTTTCATGTCTGATTTTTTTTGTGCGTGTATCTGTTTTTATTAATCTATCTAAAAATTTTATTTATTTATTTTAGTTTTTTTTTTTTTTTTTTTTTTTTTTTTTCTTTTCAGGGCAGAAGACTGAACTCAGGGCCTTACACATGCTAGGCAAGTGCTCTGCCACTGAGCTAAGTCCCCAGTGTTGATATTTTTAAAGGACCACTTTCAGTTCATTGATTCTGTTTTACTATTCTTTTATTTATCTATGCTTTAACTTTTCCTATTTCCTTCCATCTACTAATTTTCAGTTTGGTGTGGTTTGCTTTGCTTTTTCTCTTCCTTAAGGTGTGAAGTTATGCTATTGATTGAAATCTTTCTGCTTTTTAAAAGAAGGCATTTATAGCTACAGTAGTCTCTTCATCCTACCTTTTGCTGCCTCCCATAATTTTAGTTTCTGTTCTTTTTGTTATTTGGCTCTAAGTATTTTCTCTTCCCTTTTTTCTTCTTCTTCTTCTTTGTTATTGTTGTTGTCATCGTCTAATCAAATCTCTGGGTTCAAGTGGTCCTTCTGCCTCAGACTCCCAAGTAGCTGGAATTGTAGGCAAGTGCCATCATAACCAGCTCTAAGTATTTTCTAATTTCCCTTGTGATTTCCTTTTTGCCCTAATCTTTGTTTGGTGTATTGTTTAAATTCTACTTATTTGTGGCACATGCCACCATGCCCAGCAAAATTTATCTCCCCACCACCCTCCTGTGGTCCTGGGAATCATCAAACCCAGGGTCTCTCAAATGCTAGGAAAGCACTCTACCACTACACTACATCTCTAGCACTTTTTTTTTTTTTTTTTTTTTTTTTTTTTTTTTTTTTTAATTTTGAGACAAACTATCTCTAAATTTCCCAGGCTGACCTCAAACTTGATATCCTCCTGCTACAGCCTCCAGGGTAGCTGGGATTATAGTTGTATGCCACCACACTTGGCTTAACAGTTTTGTGGTCTGATATTAGCAAGTGACCCAGCTCTCTTTTGGTTTGTTTACGTGGAATATTATTTCCTATCCTTTCCCTTTCTTTTTGTGTCTTTAAACCTAAAGTAAGTCTCTTAAAGAAAGTATTATTTTTATCATGCTTGTTTTTAATCCTTTGCCAATTTTTACCTTTTAATTTGAAAGCTTAATCAATCTATATTTAAAGTTATTACTGGTAAAGAAAGATAAATTTTTGTAGTGAAGTATTTTGGTTTTCTTCTGTTTTCCTTTTGTGTGTATTGTAGATGTTTTATGAATGATTACCTTGAATACTGCATTTTACATCCCAAATTTAGCTCAATATAGTTTAGATTATTATACCAATTTAACTTCAAAAGTATACAGAATCAGTGGTAGAGTGCTTGCTTAGCATGCATAAAGCTCAGGGTTTGATCGCCAGCAAAATGAGAAAAACAGATATATAGAATCTACTGTATTTCTCTCTCCTTCCCCTTATATCATTATTGTCATAAATTATGTTATTTGTGATCCAAACATCAAATCACAATTATTTTTGAGCATTTGTCTTTTAAATCTTGTAGGAAATTGAGAGTGGAGTTATGAACCAAAATTACAATAATACCTATTGTACTTTTACATTTATTATGTATAATAAATATATATGTATGAGTAATGTTTATATCTTTTGTGATTATATATCATTTTTCTGCATTGTCTAGATTACTATTAATTTATTGAGCTCATTCAGAGCATACTTATTGCAGCGTTTAATGATCCCCACTCATTACTCAGACAAGGTCTTCCTGATTATCCAGTGCTCTGTGAATAATGAGGACTTTTTGTTTGTTTGTTTGTTTGTTTGGGTTTTGCAAGAACCCAGGGGTGCTCTGCTATATCCCCCGCCTGCCCATTTCTTTCTTTCTTTTTTTTTTTTTTTTTTTTTTTTTTTTTGCAGGGGGTAGATACTGGGGAACTCAACCACTGAGCCACATCCCCAGCCCTATTTTGTATTTTATTTAGAGACAGGGTCTCACTGAGTTTCTTAGCGCCTTGCTTTTACTGAGGCCGGCCTTGAACTTGTGATCCTCCTGCCTCAGCCTTCTGAGTTACTGGGATTATAGGTGTATACCTCCATGCCCTGCTGAATAATGATTTTTTTTTTTTTTTTATTAGCTTGGCTGGTAGAAACATATATAGGCTCGTTGTGGCATTTGACCACACTCTTAAGATTTTTTTCTCCCCCCCTGGCTTTTGGTAATTTCCTTACATGCATGTGCTTATCAGGACTGTGGAATTCCTTGTGGTGGAACCTCTACAGATCTCTGAGCTTCTCTCCCTTCCTCCCTCCCTCTTCCTTTTTTCTTTCTTTCTTCCCTCTCTCCTCTTTTATTCTCTCTCTCTTATCTCCCTTCCCTTCCTCCCTCTCTTTTTCTCTCTCCCTTCTTCTCTTTAATACCCTGTCCTGCCTTAATCTCCCTGCCCCCTCATTTGCATCTCTTGGGGAGTTCTCTAAGCTTTGCCTCTAAGCTTTTTTCTTCCTTTTGGTGCTGGGGCCTGGGAACCCTTGTTAAGGCAGAAACCTGGGTAATGGTAAAGCTCAACTTGTCTCCTCACCTCAGGTATCTTGGCCCTTTGTTACCTGGCATCCAGTGCCCAGGAATCTTTCCTTCCTCACTTTCTCCCTCCTTCCTTTATTTAGTTCCTCCCTCCCTCAGGAGGGTAATCTGGTTTCATTTGCTCTGTTTTGGCTTGAAGGAGAACTCTTTGTTTCTTAATGTCCTCCTTGGTACATAAAACTTTTATTAGTCTTTCCAAATAGACCAGTTTTGACTTTGCTTTACTCTAATGTATCTACATCTTCTGTTATCTTTATTTTTTCTAACTTATTGAAGGTTTATTTTGTGACTCTTACTTAAGCAGGGATTAACTCAATGTTCAGATTTCTTCCAGTATCCACTTATATAAATTTTAAATTAACACTTGTTACATTTTAACTGAAGTGTTTTCACATGCAACTTTATATTTTTATGCAAATATAACCAGTCTTTTGTTGTTTTTATTACCAAGAAAATGCCTAAATAAACCCTCTAGTTTCATTTGCTTAAAAAAAAAGTTGGCTTTCTCTGGCTTAAAAAGTTATTTTCTCTTATAAAAATTAATATTTCAGCCTCAGTGCCACTGCTTCATTCCATACCCAGTGATTTTTCTGCCCTTTCTTTCCTTCTAAATAGCCCGTATTTTTATTGAGAAAATGTCATGACTTGTGACATTCATTAAGATATAAAGGAAGGGGCTCTTCCTGCAAAGGCACATGATCCTTTGGAATAGTTCTTTCTCCCTTCCCCTCTTCACTCTGATGGGTGTGCTTTCCAGGACCTATATTATTCGTGCATAGTATTAGACCTTTCTAGTGAAGCACCCAAAAACCTGAATGTTTTCCCGCTTTTGTCATTTAATCTTCCTAAATGAGTGGCTCTCATTTCCCTCATTTAGTTTTTGGAATTTTTTCCAGAAATTGTGAACATTATTATATTTACAGAGTTCTAAGGAATGTTGATATGCTTTTATTGGCCATAATAATCCATTCTTATGATAGCTGTAAAAAGTAGGTGCAGTACGTTCCATATTTGACTGGAGATAAACAAGTGCATGGAGATAGTTTATTTGCTCAGAATAGCCAGGCTGACTGATGGTGCTGGGCCTTTCCTCCTATCTATGCTCCAATCTAATTTTTACTTGACAGCTCAGTTCCTCATGTTACAGTGTTGAATATACAGTCAAGTTTGTTTTTCCTGTTCCTCAGTAGAGGAGGGGAAAAAACTTGAGTTTTCTGAGCTTTGTCTCTTGTTACGTGTGTGTAGTTACAGAGATGGGTGTCATTGTATAGTCTTGTTTGAGTAACTCCACTGTACTGCATCGTCTCTTGTTGGGTCAATCCAAGAGGAGACCTGAAGAAAAATGTAGAATTCTGAGGATAGTCTTCTTCGTGATCATCAATTACTATACACCTAATTTCTATGTTTCGAAAATAGCAAAAGTTCAGTTAAGATTATTTACACATGAGGAGTAGTTTGTGGACAGGTCCATGGAGTACTTAAAGTATCTGTTCTTCTACAAATAAGATAATGTGATACCATAAAAGTGTAAAAACCTCATATAGGATTAGTATCATGGTCAACTTTTCCTCTGTGATCAAAATACCCTATACTTTGGCTCACAGTTTCAGAAGTTTAGTCCATTGCTAGGCTGGCTCCATTGCTTTTGACCCAAGTTGAGGTAGAACATCACGGTGGAAGTGCCTGCAGAGGAGTGCTGCTTATCTCATGGTGACCAGGAAGCAGAGGGAGAAAGGGGAGGATGGGCCCTTTCAGAGCGGCGATTCACTTCCTCTAGCCATAACCCACCTGCCTGTAGTTACCACCCAGTTAGTCAGTCCATGCTAGTTTGAATTCAAACTAGTTTGATTAGGCTACAGCTCCCACAATCCAGTCATTTCACCTCTGTTCATCATAAGAGCATCAACACAAGAGCTTTTGGGGGAATACCTCATATCCAAACTGTAACATACACCTATTGACATGAGTATTATAAGTGTATTTATGTGTAAATTGGGTGTACAATAGTGTCATCACGTTAGCATTTATATCTTTGAATAGTTTAGATCTTGAGTGCCCCTCACTATTAGGAGATGGTGGAACCTTTAGTAGGGGCATGCCCTTGAAGTGAATATGGGGACCCAGACCCCTTCCTGTCTCTCTCTTTGCTGCCTGGTTTCTGTAATGTAGCAGCCTCATCTGCCACAGCCTCCCACAATGATATGCTGCTTTGCCGTGGGCCCCAAAACAGTAAATCAGTGGACCATGAACTGAAAACTTCAAAACCGAGCCAAAATGAGCCTTGCCTTGTTTCTATCAGGTATTTTGTCCCAGTAATGAAATACTGACTTAATACAGCTTCCAAGCACAAGCATTTCAGTAAGGGGTACTCAGCATGTATTTATTCTTGATCTTTTGCAGTGATGGACTTCCTGATTTTAGTATTCAGAGTATACATGCTGTTGGTTCATTCTCTTAGCTGTAGCGCCAGCTAACTCCTCTTAACACACCTTCAGCTGCCTTAGAGAAAGATTATAGCTGTTCTTATAAGTGTGAACTGTCTCAAGATGTCAGATGAACTGAAAGATTATAGTTGGTATTTCCTTTATTTTTAAATACAGTGTTAAGATGACATAGTAATCATCTTAGTATTTTCCCCCAAATAAGGCAGGTTACCTAGATTTTACGTTACTGTAACATTTGTATCTGGACTGATAATACACTCCACTCCCCTCCTTTAAAAAAAGTTCTTTTCTCATAAAAAGCAGCTGATTCATTCTAACTGAAGTGATCGTGTTGTCTGCCCTTTAGTTTGGCCAGCATGTAAAAAAGATGTGTCAAGGAAGATGTGCCTGTGAAGGGAAGTGAATCTCTCTCCTTTTGTTTAAGCTTTCATGCGGCAGCTCTCTGGTATTTACTGTGTACTTTGATCTTTGAGTTGGGGATCATGTGTGGGACAAATGGCATTAGCTTTTAGCCTTTTCTTTGTCTTGTGGACAGCAGTCGACCTGATTGAGGAAATCCGGGTGCCCTCGTTCATCTGAACTTTTTAGGTGTATTCAGCTTTTTTACTGCTGTAACTAAGTGATCTGACCATCAAAATTATAGAGGAGGAAAAGTTTATTTTAGGGCTCACGGTTTCAGAGGTCTTAGTCCACAGAAGGCCACATTCCTCAGGGTTTGAGGTGAGACTGAACATCATGTTGGAAGAGTATGGCAGAGGGAAACAGCTCGCATTGCCATCAGGAAGCAGAGAGAGATTCCCCAATCAACAAATACGGATATACACCCAAAGCCACGCCCTACCGCTTCCATTTCCACTCAGCTAATCCCTAATAGGGGATTGAATCACTCACTGATTGGATTAAATTTAACAACCCAGTTTTTTCTCCTCTGAACCTTCTTGTGTTATCTCACAAGTGAGTTTTTGGGGGACACCTCACATCCAAACCCTAACAATTGAGAAAGTAGATGAAGGGGTTGGTGGAAACTGCCCTTTTGCCCAGATACACAGTCGCCAAACTCAGTGTGAGGAACTAGTGGGTGGGTTCAGTGAAGTTCTGCATTTTGCTTTGTCTGAGGAACTGGCTACTTTTGACTCCTGTCACCTTTTCTCAGATTTCTGCAGTGCAGGCTGACTGCCATGTATGTGGGCTGATTCTATTTGTGGAGAATCAGGCTTTATAAGAAGTAAAGTTGGAATTTTTTTGTGATATGCAGAAGCTAATCTAAAATGAGGTGCTGGGGTTAAAAAAAAGAGTAGAAGAAAGATCAATGGTGTAGACAAAGAGGAATGGAGAGAAGGGAGGAGAGACGGGATAGGGAAAGACAGTGGAGTGAATCGGACCTTACATTCCTGTGTCCGTACATGAATATACCACAGCGAATCACCATCACGTACATCCACAAGATACCAATTAAGAAATGAAAAACTATTATGAAGTAGCAGACAGGTCAGTAGAGGGAAGGAAACAGTGGAAGGGAAGAGAGGAGGGAAAGGGAAAGTACTGGGGACTGATTTGGAATAAATTATATTTCATACTTTTATAATTATGTCAAGATAAATTCTATTATCATGTATAACTAAAAAGAACCAATAAAAATAGAAAAAAAAAAGAATGGAAAGGTTACTTTTAAGACTAAATAAAAGGAAGAAAGAAAAGAAATCAGTAGAACATAACAGTAGCACACACTCTGAAAGTGTCTGACTCTCTTGATGGAATTCCAGCTCAGTCATTTATCGTGTGAATTGAGCAATTTACTTGATAGTTCCTATCTCAGAGGCTATAGCAAGGATAAAATGATAGCACATACCTTGTGCTTTGATTAGGGCCTAGCATTGTGTGTGTTGCTGCTGTTACAGAATAATTTTCTGGTTATTACTCAGTGTCCTTTTAATGCTGTTGCTAGCCTAGGTCTTTTCCTTTAGAGTGTATATTTCCTTTGATCTTACACTCTGTGGCATGAGAGCTGGAATCATTTCTTCTGTCGCTCACCATTGTTCTTGCATCTAGCTGATATTTAGTAGAACTCAACAAATAAGTGTTGGATGAGTTTATTACTTACAGCTGAATATTTTTACTCAAATATTGAAAGAGGGGCTGGGGTTGTAGCTCAGTGGCAGAGTGCTTGCCTAGCATGTGTGAGGTTTGAGTTTTAGCACCACATAAAAATAAATAAAATAAAGGTCCATCAACAACTAAAAAAAAAAAGGTTAAAAAATTGGTAGAGATAGGAATATTTACAGAAATAATTATTGACATCTTGGTTTGCTTTAAGTTGGCTTGTCACTGGTTTAGTTTAAAAAGTTGTCAATTTTGAATATTTAGTGAATTCTTAGTCTTTCCAATGTGATGGACATGCCATTTATTCAGCTATAGTGGTGAGAAAAATTTTATACTTTTTATAGAAAAGGTAGATTAACTGAAGAGATAACCAATACAGGTGTTATTCCTGCTTGTATTCCAAAATTGTTATTAGGTAGGAGGAAGGTCTTCAGGGGTAGTCATTTTGTCTGGGTTTTGGCGCTGGGGATCGAACCCAGTGCCTTGTATATGCTCTACCCTTGAGCTGCATCCCAGCCCACATTTATTTGTTTTTAAAAACTGTGTTCTTCATTAACGTTAATATTTTTGAAAAGCTTTCAGATTAAATTTTTTTTTTACTAAAGCATTTTACTAACCAGATGGATACAAATGAATACACCAAAGGTGGCAAATGAGTGACTTGTTAAAATGTTGACAGTTCACAGTGAAGTGTACTTTTCATATGTGGTTTCAGTAGTGATACAGAAATGATTATGAATCTTGTAGCAGTACTGGTTTGAATTAGAATATACTTTAAGATACTTCTTCCTTACATGACTGGATGTTCTATGTATGTGTATTTAAAATTGTGGTAAAATACAAATGACACAAAATTTACCATTTTAACACCACTGAACTATACATTTAAAAATGGTTAAGTATTTTCACACTGTTGTGCAACCAACCTCCAGAATTTTTTAATGTTGTAAAAGTGAAACTCTAAACCCATTACACTGTTCCTTATTTTTCCCTCAAACACAGACAACTTATTTTCCCTTTCCCTTGGCCCCAGCCACTCCTCTTCTACTTTCTGTTTCTGAGTTTCGCTTCGTTAGATATTTGCCTTTTCGTGACTGGCTTATTTTACTTAACGTAATGTTCCTAAAGTTCATCCATGTTGTGGCATGTTCTGTGTGCTTATATTTTTATAAGTCAGACAACACCCACCATCCCCCACACCACTGTTGCTGTGAACTGTTGTGTTTTTAAAGTCTGACCTTCAAAATGTGATTTCACCTCAAATGTCTATAACATATCCACTCTATAAAACAAAATAATAGAAAATGATGCTTTTATGAAGAAGAATGTATACTCTCAGATATATTGTTGACAAGGGCAGAGAGGAATAAGATCAGAGAGCTACAAAAGGGACTGCATGAGGTCTTAAGAGTTTAATCTTTATCATGAGGACAAAGGGGGTTTGTAGCAGTTAGTTGCCACGTGAAGCTTGGTGGCGTGAGTCAGCCCACGCTGATAACGGTTCTTTAGAGTAGCAGTTTGGGCGGAGCCCAGATGGGGACACGGCACTGGTCTACTGCGGTTTCTCGGGCCTCTGCAGTCATCTCTATGGCCTAACTGGAGGTGGCAAGCAAAGATGGCCTTGTCCCTGGGTCTGGCAGCTGATGATGGCTGTGAAGCTGGCTGGCCTGAACGGGGAAAGCCTGTGGGCCCTCAGCCTCCGGTGGCTGGAAGAGATTTCTTCACATGGTGGGCTTGAAGAGCTCAGAGCCTGGGTTCAGAAGTCAGTGTTTTCACTTCTTTCTTTTGGTCAGAGCAAATTGTTGAACCAGCCCAGAACTGGGGAAATAGGGAAATAGGCTTCACTTTGGCTTTTCTTTTTCCTCTTGGTGCTGGGGAGCACATGTTGGGCTTCTCCAAGTGAAACACGCTGGCCTTGAGCTACACCCCCAGCCCTAGACTATGCCATTTGATGGAATCAGCTGCAGAGTTAATTATGACAAGGTGTGAGAGAAACTGGAAGAATTTTTAGCTTTTTTTTTTTTTTTTTTTTTTTGCAATCTTCTATAGGAGGATAGGAGGATATTTGCATTTTCAGAAAAATGACTTGAGTACAGTGTCAACAGAGATTTGGAGGGAACAGGGGTTAAGGCAGGGTTAAGAGGCCATGGACTAAATCCTCTGAAACTGTGAGCCTAAATAAACTTTTCTTCCTCTGAGTTCTTGTCAGACATTTTGGTCACAGTGATGAAAAGTTGACTAATATAAGTACCAGTCACATTTTTACCCAGATAACTAGAAAATTATTAGTTAAAAACTACTTAATTATTAGAGTTAAGAATTTGCTCACTTTTGTCTAGCCAGAACTTAAAAGCATACGTATGTGTGTGCATCTTTTTATAAACCAGTATTCTATGTATCACATAGTTCTTATGGAAGATCTGTTGCTTTCTTTATTTACACAAAATAAGAAACTCAGAAGTTCTTAGTAATTCTTTGTAATGAGTTAAGCAGTTCACATTTGGATGTTAATAAGTGGACTGCTTTCCAATATACAATTTATATCCAGATTTTTAAAATTGATGTATTAGGTATTTTAACAATGCCACAACCATTTCCCCAGCATTCTTGTAGTAATGATTTGTTGGTATTAAAATACTGTTGAGTATACATTTCAGTTTTCTGAAATCAAATGTACTTGTCTTTTTCACGTAGATGAAATGCCTAAAACAGTCACTGAAAGTTAGTTTCTAAACAGTGGTGTGTAGTAGATAGGGCCAGTTCTGAAGGAAGAAATTAAACTGTACAGCAAAGCCTAAGATAAATCCATTCTGGGAATAATAATCTTGGGGAAGTTTTTGTCTTTGTCCTTAAATTTCTTTTCATTTGTATATCGTGTAGCTTTCACTCCTTCCCCCCGGCCCCACTCATACCTTTTCTTTGTTGAAGGAACAGGGTCATTCATTCCATTTTTTTCCTATATTCAGACTTGTGCTATTTAAAATGAGAATAGAAAAAAAGACAGTAGTCTCTGAAGAGATCCTTCTTCCATGCCACTAATATTTTATAGGAGGATAAGAGAATGGCTATTTCGGATGGATCATTGAACCTTTCCTTTGTGTCATTTTCATTCCATGGGAAGTAAATAATAAATAAAAATAAAATTGTGACATGTGTTTTCTCTAGAAAATGATAGAGGATAACAAGGAGAGAAGTTGTAGAACCCTGCTGGGCATGATTGGATAGGGTGGGGATCAGAGGGGTAATGGGATCTGATTTACATTGAGAGCCATCCCTCTGACTGTGGGGTGAAGGAGCAAGAAGGAGCAGGGGTCCCATTTAGAAGGCTACTCTGTAACCTAAGCAAGAGACCCCAGGGTTGGACTAGCAGAGAGCTAGCCAGCAAGAGAAGAGTTGGACATGATGCCAAGGTTTCTGAATTCAGGAGCTGCAAGGAGCTGCAGGAAGGAGGGACATAGAGGGTCTCAGGCCTGTCACAGGTGAAAGCCGAATAGTTGTGACAATTTCTGTTCTGGTAAAGGACAAGCAAAGCTGGAACTTTTAAAATCTAGTGCTAATAAATACTTCAAAAAAATTTTTTTGAGTTGTTAGGTGCTTTAATGGACCTTTTTTGTTGTTTAAACTTTGTGAAAGTGTTGTTTTGCTACTGACTTACAATTTTATACTTTTTAAAACTACTTACTAACTGATGGATTTGCAGGTTTGATAGCACTTGAACTGCCTTTTTTTGAAAAAAATGAAACTACCAAAAATAAATAGTAAAAAAAAATTTATATTCCCTTCATCTAAATCCAGCAATTAAAATCTTGTGACCTTTGATTTCGAATGGATATATGCACCAGTTTTTTCCTAAACCATTTGACAGTAAGCATACCTGCACTCATCAAGAATACCCAGAAATATAATGTTAATGCCTTGTGATTATCTAATATATAGTTCTTAATTATATTTCTCCCATTGTTCCCATTTCATGAGAATCCAATCCAGAAGCACCCATTTTTGTTTTCTTGATTCAGGTGTCCTTTAATTTGGACCAGTCTCCTTGCCTTTACTTTTTTTTTTTTTTTTTTTAATGATATTGACATTTTTAAGGAGACCAGGCCAGTTGTCTTACAGACTCTTCTACAATCTGGATTTGTCTGACCAGTTCCTCATGGTTAGATTCCAGCTAATCCATGCAAACATACATTTACCTTTTGAAGACATAAATATAAGAATGGGAATAGTGTGTGGCTTTTTTAAAAAGCCTTTCTGAATATCACTTCTAGTTACCACCACATATGAGCAGAGTACTAGTTTTGCAACAAGCATTGAAAGGGAAGTTTAGATTTCATCTCCGGGAGTCACAAACTATAGAAAATAGCAGATTAGATAGAACCTTTACAACAAAATGGATACAGAAAGCTGAATTTTGACAACTTTAGATGTGGAGTATGTTTCCAGATTTAACCTAGTTCTTATTGGTCCTCCTTCCATTATGTGCTGCTACTGAGACTTTTGAGCATCTGACCCACATATCCATCTTTCTCATTATGTAGCTAAGGAAACCTCAGGCAAAGAGGTTAAGTTACTGAAGAATACAGAATTAATTAGTAGGGGACAGTCAGGTCTTGAAGACCCAGTTGATTTCCTACCAAAGTTCCAGGGATTTATACTATGGGACAAGTCTCTAATTTTAGTACTTTGTGTGATTAGGGAAGGTGAGGGAATAAAGAATACCACAGAAAGAAGTTTGTTGGGGGCGGTGTGCGGAGTGTTGGGAATGGATCCCAGGGCCTTGAAGATGGTAATAAGCACGTGCTTAGCCACTGAGTTATATTCCTGGCCCCTATAATTGTCATCTTAAATAATTAAGGTGGCCAAATTTAATTTGTATTTTTAATGCTGTTTTAAGATAATTTCTTATATCTCTTCACTGTTTCTTAACAGCTTGCTTTCTTTTTCAGCTACAAGGCTTTGGCCGGCCAAGTGTTTACCATGCTGCTATTGTCATCTTTCTTGAATTCTTTGCATGGGGCCTGTTAACAACTCCAATGTTGACTGTAAGTATTACTGACCTGGTCCTCGTTTACAGAGACTATAGAAGTTCTTAGGCATGCATCCCTAGGTTTGTATATCTGGACATAGGTTTGGGAGTGGCTCTTGGCAGTGATTAAAGACTGCTTGTTTAGTTGGGTTGTTTCTACATGTGTCTGTGAACTACCTGCAACAAAACATCTCATTCAGTATTCCTGGGCAGCACTACACTCCCACTGAACCAGTGTCCAAGGGATGCTATTATATACATGAACTGTATATATTTAGTAAGGTCCTTAGGTACCCTATAGGAAATAGTTGCAAAGCTTCGTCAAAGTTTGTGTCTTCTTTTTTTAGATATTAATGGTCTTTGACTTAAGGACATAGTAAATGAGATTGATAAGTACCTTATAAAAGAGAAAGTAATAATGTCTGGATTTCTGGTTTTGGTAGCTTATCATAGCATTTCTACAAGTCTAACATTGAATTTCCTGGCAAGAACTCAGATCCTTCAGAAATATAGGGTTGGTTCTGGTTGATCCGGCTGCGGGATCCTGGAGGCAGGATGCAGTCAGTCGGTCTGAGGGTCCTGGTGCCAGGGAACAGTCAGTTGATGTGAGGGCCCCGGACAGGGAGTGATAATTCGGGCTGAGGGATCCTGGAGCCTGGGCTCAGTCAGTGTGGCCAGGGGTCCTACGGGGGGCCTGGCTGCTGTCTCAAAATGGCGGCAGCCATGTGTAACCAAACCTGCAGGTACTATGACTGTGAACTTCCAGGTAACAGCAGGCAGCTGGCGCTCCACTGGTGGTCTGTGGTCAGTTTGCTGACTGCTGTGGGACGATCGGGTGGTGAACCTCCAGCGGTGGTTGATGGGTAGGTGAAAGGTAGGCAATGGACAGGCAAGAGGCAGGCAAATGGGGGATGATAGGCACCTGACAGTGAGCAATCTGCATTCAAAAAGATGTCGATATGCTGGCAGTCTTCCTGGTTCTGAAATAAGCAAAGAATCACACACATCTAAATGTCAATTGGAGGCAAGAAAACAAACCTAGAATGAGTTGATGAGAAGAAAAACTACAATGTATATAGTGCCATACAGTCAATCACTGATCAAAGACTTCACATGTGTATAATAATTTGCTATTGAAGTCATTGAAAATTAACAGTTTTCACCATTTAAAAAGGAAATTTAATTTTCATCTTTCTATTTCCTCCCTTCTGCTATTTCATGTTGGTGAAAAACAGACTTACCACTTAGTATTCAGGCAACAGAATGTCAGTCAAGCCCAGCAGGACTGATAGAAGGATGTCATCTGGAGATCCTGAATGAGTGGCCTCAGCATTGCCCCTGCCTTCAGTGACTTGGCACAACTCGGTATTGATTTCAGCTGAGGATGGGGATAGGCTCGTGGCTGTGCCTGGAACACTGGGATGGCAGTAGAGAGAGACACTCTGGAGTCACAGAACAAAGGTGTCTGAGTATACTTGTGATGCTGCTGGCCGTTTAAGAAGTGAGTGCATAAATATTTCTTCAGAGGACTTGGCTCCACCTTTCCCCTTCTCTGATACCTGGACACGTGTATGCTGTAACATTTTCAAAGCTAGCCAGCCCTGGAACGGACCTTTGACCAAAGCTTTAAAAGCCAGACTCTTTATTTTGGGAGTTCTGAATTTTGAATAAAAGTGAGAAAGAGACTAAAAGAAGAGGATGTGTGTGTATGTGTGCGTGCGAGCCTGTGCTTGTGCGTGCAGTACTGGGGTCAAACCCAGAGCCTTGCACATGCTAGGCAAGTGCTCTACCACTGAGCTACACACGACCGTCTCCAAGAAGAGGAATCATTAAAAGTGACTACCGTGGGCTGAATTATGTCTCCCCGTCCCCCACAAATGAGCATGTTTGAGTCCTACACCCCAGAACCCCAGAATGCAGCTGTATTTGGAGATAGGGCCCGTAAAGTAGTGATTAAGTTCAAATGAGAATGTTAGGTCAGGCCCTAATTCAAATTGAATGACATCTTTATAAGGAGAGGAAATTAACTCACAGAGACTCGGGGATGCCTGAGTACAGAGGAAAGACCATCTGAGGACACAGGGAAAAGATGGCCATCTAAAAGCCAAGGAGAGAGGCCTCAGGAGAAACCCACCCTGCTGCAACCTTAATCTTGGACTCCCAGCCTCCAGAACTGTGACAAATAATGTCTGTTGTTTTAACCACCCAGTCTGTGGTATTTTGCTATAGCAGTCCTAACAAACTGATATAGTGACAATCTAAATACATATAAGCAACAGGTGTAAGTTCCTTGCCACTGCCTGCTTGGGCCTCTCCCAAGACTTTTTTTTTTTTTTTTTAAATACTGGGAATTGAACCCAGAGACCCTTAACCACTGAGCCTACATCCCCAGCCTATTTTTATATTTATTTAGAGACAGGGTATTGCTGAATTGCTTAAGGCCTCGCTACGTTGCTGAGGCTGGCTTTGAACTCACAATCCTCCTGCCTCAGCCTCCCAAGTCTCTGGGATTACAGGCATGTACCACTGCTCCTGGCTTCCCAAGCTTTTTCTTACATCAACTTTTTGTTCTGGATTCCAGTGCATATTTTGTTGCTGTTGCCCAAATTTTCTTGTCTCCTAGATTCTGTTATCGATTATGTGGTTGGAGGCAAGAGAGGTGCCGAAGAACAGATTGGGAAGGAGATTTTGGTGTCTAGTAATTATTTAACACTTAATTTTAATAAAAGCATTTTTAATTGTCCTCAAGTTTCAGTTAAATTGTGTTTAAAAATCATTGGTGCTTAACTCATTCCAATCGTCATTTTGCCTTAACAGAAAATTCCCCCCACCTTGTTTTATTTTCTTTTGGTGGTGCTGGGGATTAAACCCAGGGCCTTGTGCTTGTGAGGCAAGTACTCTACTAACTGAGCTATATCCCCAGCCCAGAGAATCCCTTTTGGTATAGTTAATCCCTTTGTTCCCAGTGAAATTTAGAAAATAGAGAAGTTTGGGACGGCTGTCAGCTAGTTAGCTTTACAAAAGACTTTGCTACAGATCTTTTAAGTTTGTTAAGTCTTCTGCCACATTTAAAATGTAATTTCGTTAATTAAAATTATAACTTTGATAGAACATTAGACTTAAAAAATTGCCTGTATCTCTTTATTTTTCATTTTTTATTTTTTCTTGCTGCACTACCTTTTTGTTTGTAGTAATTAGTAATTACAAGATAAGTGATCCCCATCTAACCTTTCACCACTGTGTCCCTAGTGCCTGGTGCTGCCTAGGACTTAGGTGGTGCTTAATAACTATTTTCTTTGAAGAGGTATATATCTTGGAGTCATACATGTGTCCTCAAGAGAATGTTTTTTCAAGATACATTTTTAGTGTGAATATAGACCCACAGGAATTGTGTTAAAGTATATCAAACATAAATTTACTGTCATTACCATTTTCAAGTGTAGTTCAGTGGTCCAGTATTCTTAATGTCGTACAACTGTCAACAGCATCTAGAACTCTAACTTGTAAAAAGTGGAATTTCATAACCATTCATCACACCCCTCCTTTCCCCTTCTCTATAGCCCTTAGCAATTACCATTCTCTTGTCTGTTTCTGTGAATTTTGACAACTATACTTCACATAAGTAGAATCATATTTATCTTTCTGTGACTGTCTTCTTTCACTTAGTACAATTTTCTCAAGATTATAAAAGTTGTAGTGTGTTTCAGGATTTCCTTTTCTTTAAGGCTGAATAATATTCTGTCATAACTATATACCACATTTTGTTTATCCTTTAATTGGTTGACAGACACTTGGTTTGCTTCTATCTGTTGGCTCTTGGAAATAATGCAGCTGTGCTAATAACCCTGTTTTGTTTTTGGTTTGGGGGTGCTGGTGCAAATTCTTCCTGTAGAAGAGATATGTCCTCTACCTCCTGTCTTTTCTGGTTGGATGGAGAAGTGGTAATGTTTGGTTCTTTGAAAGAAAGATCAAAATTAGGGTTTATTTCCTCACAACTAAAGTTCATGAGTATACAGAAAAAATCCTTGCTTTTAATTCTCTTTGGTATATATCCAGAAATGGAATTGCTATATCATAGAGTGATTCTATTTTTAGTTTTTTGAGGAGCTGCCAAACTCTTCTATAGAGACCGTAGTACCACTTTATGTTCCTACCAGCTGTGGACAAGGGTTCCAGCTTCTCTGGTTTCTCTGATGGCTAACACTTACTTGTTACTGTGCGGGACTCATTTTGGTTTTGGTAGCAGCCATCCTAGTGGGTGGGAAGTGGACCACGCCACTCATTTTAAGAGACTTCGCGTTTTTTGTTTTGTTTTGTTTTTTTGGCCCTAGTCTTCAATTCCCCCGCCTCCAGCTTCTTTCCTTTACAAAGTTAAGAGTTTCGGGGCTGGGGAGGTAGCTCAGTGGTGGAGCACTTGCCTAGGATTTGTAAGGCCCTGAGTTCGGTTCCTAGTACAAAAACAAAAACAAAAAAGTTTCAAAAGAATAATTTCTTTTGCAATCTGTTCTATTAGCTCAGCAGGTTTCTCATTATAAAAGTAATTCTGTAGTTATCCTTTGTTGGTAGAAATTCAAATTGAAATGAAGAAATACCTTACTATATTTGATGCCCTGTCAGAAATTCCAAAACCTGCCAGGCATGGTGGCACACACCTATAATCCCAGCAGCTTCAGAGACCAAGGCAGAAAAAGTTTGAGGCCAGCCAACCTTGAACTCTCGCAGCAATTTTGTGAGACCCTCAACAACTTAGTGAGATCCTGCCTCAAAATGAAAAGGGCTGGGGATGAAGCTCAGTAGTAACGCTTCCTGCATTCAATCCCTGGTGCTGAAAGAAAAGAAATGCCCCAAACCTTGCAGACAGTTATTGTGTCCTTTGGCCATTCTGACCCTCCATCAAATTGTCGAATTCCTTCTTATGTTAATTAATTAGTTAATTAAATGCTGCTTGCAGAAATTAGGGTAAAATGCACATTTTGGTGTGCGGAGCACAGAGTTGCTGGCATCATTCTGTAATTCCTTTTAAGAAGCATGACCGAGTTAATAGATGTATTCTTTCAGCCTCTCTTTCTGGACTCCTTGGTGTTGCTAAATTAAGCCAAATGTCCAGTACTTTTCTGACTCTGCTCACCCTTTCTACCAGAGTATGCTAGCCCGGTTTTGTTTTTGGTTTGGGGGTGCTGGTACAACTCCTCCCTGTGGAGAACAGATATGCCCTATACCTCCTGTCCTTTCTGGTTGGACAGAGAAGTGATAATGTTTGGTTCTTTGATAAGAAAGGGTCAAAAGTAGGGTTTATTTTCTCACAACTAGAGTTCATTTCTTTTTTCTTTTTTCTTTTTTTTTTTTTTTTTTTTTTTTATGCAAGAGTTTGCTATTTTCCAATTCTAGTCCTTGGCATCTTGAGCCCCTCATCCACCATGGCATAACTATTCAAATGAGGATTCACATGTGCTCTTTTTGTTTGTTCATTTTTTTTGCTCTCTCTCTTTTTTTTTTTTTTTTTGTGGTGCTAGGGATCGAACCCAGGGCCTTGTGCTTGCAAGGCAAGCGCTCTACTGACTGAGCTATCTCCCCAGCCCCATTTTTTTCTCTTACTGAGTGGACAGCATTTTCTTATTTCCATCAAGGTTTAAAAAAAAAAAAAAAGTGTTGAGAGCATAATTTGGAAGTCCAGAAAAGTGTGTATGTGTTAATATTTTTCAGTCTGATTAACCCTGTTCCTGGCAATAACTAGTATTTATTTGGAACAGTGTAGAGCAGTTTACTTCTTAGTCCATGGTCATTTTCTCCTTGAGATTTGTTGCCTTCATTATGTAGCCATGGCCTAGCTTACAGTTGTAGTTTGTCTATTAAACACCATCAGAAGGGACTCCACCCCTAAGGCTCTGGAGCAGATTGTAAAATTGGCCTCACACACTGGCTTTACCTTCTAGTAATAGGAGTTGTGGTGATGGTGTTTATACATAAAAGTGACCTTTCTTTCTTCTTATGTTCCTGCCTGGCATTCTGTCGTCTGGTACAAATATGTATCCTCTTAGAGTCCCCGACCTCAGTTTATGTTAAATAAAGTAATATGATTAATTTCAATGTCTTTATAAGTATTTAAATTGGGCACTTATTTTCATAAAGCTTAATGTTCTTATAAGTAATTTTATTTCTTGGAATTTATGGATTTTGTTTTGCAAGCTGACCTTGAAATCCTGCTAGAGATCCAAGAGTTCAGTATTCCCCACTCCCTCATCCTTCTCATGTGATGACCTAAAAATCCAAAGAATGCTTTTTAAACACTTTCTGCCACATTCAGTTTTTTGTTCTCCTTCCTTGCTGACTCTCAAGATAACGTGTCCATTGCTTCCATCATTCAATGAACACATAGTCTGTCTTGTCTTTCTTGCTTTGTTGGCCAGCCCTCCTGTCTCCTTCACTTAATCATTGTATTTTTTGTTTTTTGTTTGTTTTTTCAGTTAGAGTGGCTGGTGTAGGATAGGACTGTATGCTGGGAATTCTTGTCACGATACCCAGGCACTTCACTGGATAATTTGTCTAATAACTAATAACTATAGTCACATGGAGACCATCTTGCTTTCTGGAGTCATAAGATGTCCCAGGTTCACCTGGTGGTTTTCAAAACAAAGTGCCCCAAACCTCCGTGTGCCTGATAATTATTAAAATCAGGTTGCACTCAGTAAAGTTTCTATAATATGTTAACAATATTTGTTAAATCTTTGCTTTCTCTTGCACAGCCAACAGTTACCCTGTAATGATCATTAACCAAACAGACGCAATGAGCTTTGCTTGGCATTTGCTTCTGTACTCTTACATATACTTTTATATCAGTGAACAAGCAAGTGCTTAAAAAAAAAAAAAAAGACCTGCTGATTTCAACAACATAATTATAACAAGTACTGACATGGCAATATAAGGTAACCATTGAAGGGTCTCCTTTTCGTAAAATTCGGGACGTAAAACATTTTGGTGTGCGTTCCAAGTTTCTTACAGATTTTTCAGTCACATCTCTGACTTCTACCTCCATTTTATCTGAATTGCCTTTCCCCTAAGGTCTCACAGGTCTCCATACCACCCGTGGGCTACATCTGACTTAATGTCTGCTTTTGTGCTGTTTGTGTGCTAAGAATGGTTTTTACATTTTTAAGTGGCTGATTTTGTGTATCTGTTATATTTACAAGATCAGGAGTTGAGAAATCGGTGCCCTCAGGGGCCAGGCCCGCGATGATGAAGGACCAGTGGGCTGAGTGCTGGGGCTGTGGCGGGAATGCCCCCTCTCCAGCAGCAGCCACAGTCTGTTTACTCAGCCAGTTGGCAACATGGTCATTCAGGCCCCATGTTTTGAGATCTTCTGGCATCCTTTGAGAAGCTGGAAAAGGATATGGATTTGATGAAATTTTCTGAAATTCACACAATGAGTCAAAAGTGCATCACCCATCAGTTTACAGACAGGTCATGCCCAATTTGCCACCTGTGTGTCTAAACACATTTCCTAGTAGCTCAGTGCAGGGACTGGTCGTAGATGCTCTTGTTATGAAAGTATGGGTACTCTGGTTTCTTTAGTGTGCTTATAGGGCTTTGTGCCACTTCAGGCAGTCGTAAGTAATCTGCATCACTATCCTTTTTAATCCCACCCCCTTTAATCCTGTGTGTGTCCCACTTAGAAATCCCACTTCAAAGAACTATACTTGTGATTTTTATCTTGGGGTCAATATGAAGGTCAGTAGCTTTGAGAGCAGGACACCAGGGAGCTTATTTTGTGACTTTTTATTGTTGTTCTAATTAGTCATACGTGACTTAGATATATCACATATAGATGGAGTATAATTTGTCATTCTTCTAATCGTACATGATGTAAAATCCCACAGTTGTATAGTTATATATATACATTGGGTAATAATGTCTGATTCATTCTACTATCTTTCCTACCCCCGCCCTTCCCTTCACTCCCCTCTACCTAATCTGAAGTAACTCTATTCTTCCCTAGTCCCCCCACCATTGTGAATTAGCATCCACTTCTCAGAGGAAACATTCAGCCTTTGGTTTTTTAGAATTGGCTTATTTCACTTAGTATGATATTCTCCAGCTCTGTCCATTTACCAGCAAATGCCATATTTTCATTCTTTAAGGCTGAGTAATACACCATTGTGTGTGTGTGTACCTGCACACATATATACCACATTTTCTTTATCCATTCATCTGTTGAAGGGCACCTAGGTTGGTTCCATTGTTTAGCTATTGGGAGTTGAGCTGCTGTAAACATTGATGTGGCTGCATTGTTTTATAATTTAAAAAAATTTTTAGTTGTAGATGGACATAATACCTTTGTTTTATTTATGTGGTGCTAAGGATCGAACCCAGTGCCTCACACGTGCTAGGCAAGCACTCTATCACTGAGCCACAATCCCAGCCCCTATTTTGTGATCTTTTAATAATACATTCACTTTGGTCTCTTTTTTCCTGTCCTGATGGAAGGTTCTTCCTAGGTTCTGGAAAACTTATTTCTTCAAAGGTCTTCTCTTCCCCCTCAAGTGTTATTTTGCTTCAGCTCTCAGGATTTGTTGTCAACTTTTTACCATTAACTCTGGATCATCCAGAAGTACATCAGTATTTTTGGTTTTCCAGGGATGTTATATGCTTTATTTGCATATTTCTTCTATTACCTTATGAAAGTGGAGAAACAACTGTGCATGTGTGTGTAATGTATAGGCATGTGTTTATATATGTGCAGATATTTCTTAGTTTTGTTGTACTGGAAAATGGTTCAATTCTCCGAACTTTCTAAGTTACTTTTTTTCAGGCAATAAGCAAGTTGTATTTTATGTTTACTGTAATCCTTTTTCAAAAAATAAAGACGATGCCCCCCTTGAGATTTTCCTATAAAATGAGATGTTAAAAATGAAAACCTCGGGGCTGGGGATGTGGCTTAGTGGTAGAGCACTTGCCTCGCACATGTGAGGCCCTGGGCTCAATCCTCAGCACCACCTATAAATAAGTAAATTAAAAGATCCATTGACAACTAAAAAATATTTAAAAACAAAAACGAAAGCCTGGTCTTATCTATTTGCTAAACCTTTTGTCATTAGTTTTACTATATTCTGATAAGAGTTGTTATCTTTTTCTTTCTTCCTTTCTTTCTTCTTTTTTTTTTTTTATTTTATTTTAAATGTTATTGGGGTTTGAACCCTTGACCTTGCCCATTCTTGGCAAATGCTCTACTACTGAGCTATACTCTCAATCCTGTTTTGAAATTTTGAGGCAGGTCTCACTACGTTGCCCAGACTTGCCTTGAACTACTCTTCTCAAGTAGCTGGGTTTACAGATGTGGGCCACTGCACCCAGCCAGTTATTTTCTTTTGTAGTTAAATTATCTGTATGCTTTATTATGGGTTTAAAATTTATCGTTAAAAGTTTGAATAGAATATTGCTTATTTCCTTATTCTTGCTTTATTTTATGATGAAGTTTAACCTTCTAAAAATGTTTTATATACTTTATTATTGACTTTTATTTATTTCTCCAATAAGATTTCATTGTTTCCCTTTTGGGATGGGGTGTAAGAAACAGAAAAGCTGTTAAAATACAGATTAACGTGTGAATACAGAAGTTTTAGATGAATTAAATAGTGTGAGTTGATGGCCCAGATGATCCCATGATACCAAAAATCCTAGTGGATCGATGTGTTTACTGTGATGCTCAATAAATGCATGTCATTCGTGCGTGGCTGTGGTTCTGCTAGACTTAAGTGATGGTCTCTACTTCCTGGGTTGCATCACTTGCACAAAGGGACTGCATGTTCACATCATCTCCATGTAGAAGTGTTATCAGGAAGGTCTGAGGTTGGGAGGGTGAGTGTGGAGGGGCGCAGGGAGGAATCAGCACTGCTGCCCCTTTGGTAGGTGAGGCTGCCCTGGAGTTAGTGCAGTGTTCATCAGCAGCACTTCCCTCACCCTGTTTCCCACTGACAAAAACTAAGAGGAAGCCAAGAGGCAAGGGAGGTCTGAGAATGTCTCTAGCATCTTAGCATTGGTCCAACACAGTAGTGTATAAAAGGGACAATGTGTCATGGAGAGGCAATGAGTTAATAACCGGCATACCCAGGATCAGACGTAAAAAAATATATATATATGCTGGTGTTGCTTGTTTGCTGTATTTTTGTGATGCACCTAGCAAATTTGTTGGTTCTAATATTGATTTGTATTCTTTTTTCTTTAAAGAAAAATGTCTCTATGCTTGTAACCCTTATTACTTTTGGAAGATTTTTCTGAGAACTTTGATGATATTCCATTGAAATACTTGGTATCTGGTATTTGTATTTCTTTTTCTTGAGTACAAACAGAGTTCAAATACCAAGACTGGAAGTAATTTATGAATGGATTTTAGTTTTTTTTTTTTTTTTTTAAGACTTTACTCTTTTTGGTGGGGGGATACCAGGGCTTGAACCCAGGGGCACTTACCCACTGAGCCATATCCCCAACCCTTTTTTTGTATTTTAGTTAGAGGCAGGGTCTTGCCGAATTGCTTAGGACCTTGCTAAATTGCTGAGGCTGGCTTTGAACTTGTGATCCTCCTACCTCAGCCTCCGGAGCTCCTGGGATTACAGGTGTGTGCCATCATGCCCAGCAAGACTTTATAAAGAGCAGTTTTAGGTTCATAAGAAAATTGAGAGGAAGGCACAGAGGTTTCCTGTCTTCCCTGCCCCAACACATGTAAGCCTCTGCCAGCCCTCATTCCCCACCACAGTAGTTCGTTTGTTGAACTCAGAGTGACACATCATTATCACAAAAAGTCCATAGTTAATATTAGGGTTCACATTTCATGTTCTATATTCTGTGGGT
The DNA here is from genome assembly GCF_902686455.1 of Sciurus vulgaris. Taxonomy (NCBI): domain Eukaryota; kingdom Metazoa; phylum Chordata; class Mammalia; order Rodentia; family Sciuridae; genus Sciurus; species Sciurus vulgaris. The sequence goes on from NC_136474.1 coordinate 24,941,753, forward strand.
TTTGACAAATGCATGATGATTTATAGCCACCATTATAATACCATATAGGAGAGTATATAGTATAGCATCAGAGTAGTTTTACTGCCCATAATTCTCTGTGCTCCTCTAGTCCTCTCTTCTCTCTTCCCAAACACTGGCAACCATTGATCTTTTTATTATCTCCATAGTGTTACCTTTCCGAGAAGGTCATGTATTTGGAATCATGCAGTATGTAATCTTTTCAGATTGGTGTCTGTCACTTAGAAATTTGCATTTATGGTTCCTATTGTCTTTTCGTGACTTGATAGCTCATTTCCTTTTAGCCATAGTCTGTATTTACCACAGTTTATTTACACTTTACCTCCTGAAGGACATTTGGTTACTTCCAAGTCTGGCAGGTATAAAAACTGCTGTAAACATCTGTGTGCATGTTTTTGTGTAGATGTAAGTTTTCAGCTTCTTTGAGTAAATACCCAGAAGCATGATTCCTGAATCATTTGGTAAGAGTACATTTAGCTGGGGATGGTGGTGCATTCCTGCAATACCAGCAGCTCAGGAGGCTGAGGCAGGAGAATTGCAAATTCAAAACCAGCTTAGCAAGTCCCTGTTTCAAAATAAAAAATAAAAAGGACTATGGATGTGGCTCAGTGGTTAAGTGCCTGTGGGTTCAATTTCCAGTATGAGTATGTTTAGTTTTGTAAGAAATCATCAGACTATCTTCCAAAGTGACTGTACCATTTTGTATTCCTACTAGTAATGAAAATTTCTGATGCCTCACATCTTCACTAGCTTTTGGAGTTGTCAGTATTCTAGATTTGGGCCATTCTGTTAGGTGTAAAATAGTATCTGGTTTTAATTTGCATCTTCTGATGACATAGTATACTGCATCTTTTTCATATGCTTATTTGGCACCTTATATATTTAGTGGCATGCCTCTTAAAATCTATGGCACATTTTTTAATCAAATTATCTTATTGTCGAACCTTAATAATTCTTTATAAAATTTAGTTAACAGTCCTTTGAGATTTTTTTTTTGCAAATATTCTGTCTGTTCTCTTGACAGTGTCTTTTGCAGAGCATAGCTCTTTTAATGAAATGCGTATTATTGATTTATTCTTTCATAGTTTTTGCTTTTCGTGATATGTCTAAAAAGACACGACCGCACTAAGCATGTTAGTACATGCTTGTTACCCTAACTTAGGAAGCTATGACAGAAGGATCTCAAGTTTGAATGTAGTCCATCAAAAAAGAAGTTTTCAGGCTTGTCTTCTATATCTTAGAACAGAGACAGCATATTCATTTTTAAGATCTATGTTTGGTAATTCCAAAATTTGACATTTTGAGGTATCTGTTTCTGTGTGTGATTTTTTTGTTTGTTTGTTTAGTGTTTGTTTCTTGCTCGTAGGATCTTTTTTTCTTTTGTATATAGTTATCTTGTATTAGGAGCTGGTCATTTGAAAAAAGTACACCTATGGTTGATTTGAAGCCTAGGTCATGGCTTCTTCAGAAGTGATTTTGGGTTTTCTAACCAGGCATCTGGAGGTACTGTAATACAAATCTAAGGCTTATGATTTTTCTGAACTACCTAGGTGTTATGAAACTGGGTCCCTGAGTTTGAATAACCCTTTGAGGGCATCTACTATCTTATTACCTTTTCGTGTCTTTAAAATCTTTTTTCTGCATTTCGTTAGTATTTTATAATTATTTCATTGCAGGGTTCATCTTATTTCTGTAGTTCACCGTTAGTAGAGCCAGAAATCTTTCCCTTTAATTTGCATTTGAATATGTCTTGATGTTTGTTTGCTTTTTGTAGGTTCTACATGAAACATTTCCTCAACACACATTCCTCATGAATGGTCTCATTCAAGGTGTAAAGGTAAGAACAATTTTTGTGTGGTTCATAATGAACCAAAACTAGGAATCCTTAAGTTCTTCAACTTTGGAGATTTAAGTGAGTCTTAAGGAAGCAATTACTATTTGTTTTGGAGACTTTAATTTAAATTTTTAGTTGAAATGTCAAAGTCAGAATGAAATTAACACAAATACCAAGTCATTGAATGGTTTATCATTAAAAATAATGTGAATACTTTATACACCTCCTTTTATTTTTAGTTTATAAAGGTTTAATTATTATGTTTACCTTTAACTGTGTTCCTTTTTTTTTTTTTTTTTTTTTTTGCGGTGCTGGGGATCGAACCCAGGGCCTTGTGTTTGCAAGGCAAGCACTCTACCAGCTGAGCTATGTCCCCAGCCCCGAAACTGTGTTTCTTATCGACAGAAAATAGTGGGCCACTGTAATCTTAGATAGACTTTGAGTCTGAGGAAAAAGGAAGCATCAGTATTCAGCTGGATATTTATTTAGTCTTAACACTTGATTTAATTAGCCTTTAATTCATTATCTTGATTTTAATGTGTGTGCAAGAAAAGATGATAGTAAAGTCTGTGGGTATAAGACCTAATTTGCCCTTCTCAGCTTAGACACTATGAATCTGTTTATAATTATGCTTTATGCAGAACAGTACACTAAAAATTATGCCCTAATAATTTCTTGAATTCAGCCATAGAAACTTAGATTCCTAGCTTTGAGCAGCATCAATTATAATGATTTATTTATTCTGTGCCCATTTTTGGAAAGGATTTATTCTTTACCTATTTTTTAAAAGAATATAGACAATTTATTTATTTTTTATTTTTTATTTTTTTGGGGATTGAACCCAGAGTCTTGTGCTTGGAGGCAAGCACTCTACCTACTGAGCTATATCGAGCCCTAGACAGTTTAAATAAAGGTTGAAAGAAGAAATTTCTTTATAGTAAGAGAAGGAAGGATATCATTTAGAATGCTGTGAGCACCAGTTTATGCAAACTCTAGATTAAAAAAAAAAAAACTAAATCGAGAGAGAACATTGATGAAACTATAGTAAGTATATCCTTAAATACAGTAGTTTCTCAGGAAGGTTACTTTATAGATCTTGGCTTGTGAAAAAACTGATAAAGTGCGTTTTATGTGTCTGGGTCTGCAAAATAAAACTAACTCAGCCTAAAGATGAGCGTCATGCCGTGCTTCCACCAAAGAATATCTACAGTGTTTTTCTAGAAGATAGGGAATAAAAAAGGTATTTATTTCAGTTTATGCAGACTTGAAAAGGAATTACTGAATTTCAATCTGACTTAAATATTTTAATCATTGGTTACTGTTTCAAGGGTAGACATATAAAGATAACACTTCTGCAGTAAACATAGCTTTATTAAGATTTCTTAATATGCTTATCAACATAGTGGAATGAATATGGCATCAGATTGCCTTAACTTCAAATCCCTTCTCTGCATCTTATTAACTGTGTTAACTCAGTTAAATGATTTTACCTCCCTAAACCTCAGCTTGATTATTCAGGAAATGGGAAAGATAAGAATGCTTTCTAATAGGGTGCTTGTGAGGATTAAATGATAGTATGTATAACAGTTCTTAACACTGTATATTTGCATTCTAAATATTGAATGTTGCAAAGAAAAATATCAAAAACAAACGGTACTGTTAGAATGAAATATTAGTGGACATTTTTCTTAGTAGTTTGAGGAAGAATTTTCTTTGATTTAGAAAAGGAATTCATAAAGGAAAAGAATGAATCTATTATTTTGTAGTTTTAGACTTTGATAAACCAAAACAACCATCATCAAAATTAAAAGACAAATGAAAAATGTTATTTGTAACATATAACAGAAAGAAGAATTCTATTCTTGACATGAGAGTGTGGTCAGAGTAAAATCATAAGGAAATGAGCAATATTCCAGAAAGATGTAAACTGGCAGTTTAAAAAACACATCAATGTAAAAGTAACCAAAGAAGCTAAATCAAATTGGGCAATACTTTTATATATCAAATTGGTAAAAATTTTAAACTGATAAGAACTAATTTATTCATTGTGTGGTGGGATAGTCCCCACACAGTACTGATAAGAGTTTAGCTTTTCTGGAATGCAGGTTAGAAAATATTTATATAAGCTGGGGATGTAGCTCAGTGATAACATACTTTAGCATGCAGGAGGCCCAGGAATGGATCCCCAGCAGTGCAGAGAGAGAAAATTCATATATTTTAGCAAAGCAGTTTTATTTCTAGGAAGTTGTTCTAACCAAATAGTTCCTTAAAGATTCAGTTTAAGGACTGTTACAGTTTTATTTGTAACAGTAAACATGAAAACAATTAAAATGCCTTAAAATTAAAAGAACAAATAAATACATTGTGATAGAGCTATATGATATCATGCAAACATAAAGGGAACATGTGTTTGAAGAACATCATAATGTATGAAACAAACAGGACATAAATATAGTTCTGTTTTATTTTGGCATGCATGTATTTGTGCATACACATACACCCACATGTATGTATATGCAGGAAAAATTATGAAAAGGGAATCAAAATCACCTGAAGGTGTTTTGCTTGTTCGTTTGTTTTTTGGGTAGCCCGATTATGTCATTTTAAGCTCTCTGGCCTCCAAGTCCCTGTTGAGAAGTATACTGATAGGTTATTAGTGATTCGCTGTGTGTTCAGTGTTCAGTTTCTTCTCTCTCGCTTCTTTAAAGATTCCCTTATACTGTCTTTCAATACTGATGATAATGAGTTATCAGGATAGGTCTGAGTTTACCTTGGAGTCCATTGAACTGCTTATATATATTTATATTCATATCTCATCAAAATTTGGAAGTTTGGGGGGAATGAAATAGCTCTTCCCATTATATTCCATGCATGTGTGATTACATCAGAATGAACCCCACTATTACGTGTAACTATAATGTACTAATAAAAATATGTTTTTAAAAACTTTTGGAAGTTTTCAGGCATTATTTCTTTAGCTCTTCTCTCTGCCCTTTCTTTTTCTTCTTCTTAGACTCCCACTTTGCATATTTTAGTCTGCTTGATAGTATCCCAGGATCCCTTCGAATCTGTTCACTTTTCTTTAGTCTTCTTTCTATTCTTCAGGCTAATTTTCATTATTGATTTTCAAGTTTGCTGATTCTTCTGCCTGCTCAAATTTGCCTTTGAATCCTTCAAGTGACTTTAAATTTTCAGTTACTGTATCTTTTCAGCTCCAGAGTGTGTGTTTGATTTCTTTTTTAGGTCTTCTGTCTAGTCATGATATTTCCATTTACTTCTTATGTCTTTTTTTTTTTTTTTTTTTTTTTTTACTTCCCCACACACATCTTCCTTTATTTCTCTGAGCATCTTTTTTTGTTTTGTTTTGTTTGTTTTGTTTTCCTTTCTCTCTCTCTCTCTCTCTCTCTCTTTTTAACTGTTGTTGTGGGCCAGGGATCATCCTAAGGCATAAACTTATGGTATATTCTTAGTGTGTGCCTTCCCTTGGATATATGGTTACTTTATATTTACTAGTGTATGTGCAGTTGCTTTTGAATATCTTAATATTTAATATATATCTTCTAGAAGGAGAAAACAAGAAAAATAAAGGGAAAGAGAAAAAAGGCCATTGGCCCTTTAAGTTCTCCAGAAGATACTTTAGCCACATGGGAGGGGCAATAACAAGACCTCTTTGCCTGTACTTCTGCTGTAAAAGACAGCAATCAGTGATCATATCACAGATCTCTAGCTCTTGGGGGAAAATGCTGGCCTCCACAGGTTGTATATAGGTTTTTCCAGAAGCACTGCTTAGCTTCCTACCATGGGGCTGGAGTAGAAAATGGGCTAGCGTGCTAAAAGCTGAAATTGATAAAAATTAATTATATTTTTCTGAAAATTGTAAGCCTTCAGTACACTTCAGAATTCTAAAGTGATTATTATCTGTTAGAGTCTACCAGTGTTTTTATAAAAATTTGTATCAGTCATTGAATAATCAAGATCACTTTATACTGTCATTTGACAGCCCACTCTGCCTTCCAAAGCAAGGACTTGCCAATGTTATTTGTAATGATTTTATGCTATTCCATTGTACCATAATACACTTGCCATTTCCCTTCCAGGTGGTTTTCACACTGTTGAAGATAATTCTATAATAAAAATTTTAAAAAATCTTATCTTGGATTTTGTATTGATTGCTAAAATTAGAGTCATAAAGGTGAAACTAGGCTGGGTATTTTTCGGGTCTTACACATCTTCTAGAGCAGCTGTGTTACCCACTGGTGTTGTATATTGTCTGTCTTATCATACACTCATGCAGGTGTTATTTTTCAAATTTATTCAGTGACTTGGTAGTTATGTTTTACTATTACTATTTTGGTAGTACTGGGGATTGAACCCAGGAGCACTTTACCACTGAGTTACATCCCCAAACCCTTTTTATTTATTCTGAGACAGAATCTTACTAAGTTACCCCAGGCTGGCCTTGAACTTGGATCCTTTTGCCTCAGCCTTCTGAATATCTGGGATTGCAGGCACGTGCCACCATTCCCAACTAGACTATTAATTTTATTTGTGTTTTCCTGATTACAGATGAAACTATTTTTTAAAAATATTTTTATCTGTAGATGGACACAATGTCTTTTTTTATTTATTTTTTTATGTGGTGCTGAGAATCGAACTCAGTGCCTCACACATGCTAGGCAAGTGTTCTACCTCTGAGCCACAACCCCAGCCCTGAAACTGTGTATTTTTACATGTGTTTTACTCTCTACTTCTGTGAAATATCATTCAAATGGTTTATTTTTCCAATGGAAATTGTTCACTTCCTTAATACTTCAATTTAGTACCTGTTCACCTTAACAATTATAAAGAAAAACATTCTCAGACTGATTCTACTTCTCAGATTCCCAGACTTACTTGCCAGTCATTTTTTAATGTCTGTTTTGTTTGTTTTTTGTTTTTGTTTTGTTTTTGTAGTAGTCTACCACTAAGCTACATTCCCAGGTTTTTTTGTTTTGTTTGTTTGTTTTTTCCCCTAAAATTTTGATGCAGGGTTTCACCTAGGCTAGCCTCAAACTTCAGATCCTCCTGCCTCAGCCTGCCAAGTTGCTGGGATTACAGGCATGTTCCACCATACCTGGTTCAGCAATTTTTCTTTTCTTTTTCTTTCTTTTTTTTTTTTCTTGGTTTTAAGAAAGATTACATTTTATTTTATATTTTTGTGGTGCTGGGGATTGAACCCAGAGTCTCACACATTCTACTACCAAGCTATAGCCCTGGCCCACAGCAGTTCTTTTCTTTTCTTTTCTTTTCTTTTCTTTTCTTTTAGTTGTAGATGGACACAATACCTTTATTTTTATTTATGTGGTGCTGAGGATTGAACCCAGTGCCCCACACATTCGAGGCAAGCGCTATACCACTGAGCCACAACCCCAACCCACAGTTTTTTCTTTTTATGAAATCGAAACATGTGGCAGACGTTGTTGTCTGACTATCAATGAAAAGTTGTATTAGGGTTCTCCAGAGAAACGAAACCAATAGGATACATCTACATACACCCCATGATTTTACTATTATGAGAATTATTTTAAGGATTAACTCACATGATTATGGGGCCTGCCAAGTCTGAAATGGGCAGGGCATCTAGCAGGTTGGCAGCTTCAGATGTTGCTGCCACAGCCTTCACCTTGCATGAGACTTGCCCGAATTACTAAGAGTGATTCCTTTTAGTTAGAGCCAATTAATTATAGATGTTAACTACACCAACAGCCAGACTGGGGTTAGGTTAAATATCTGGATACTATAGCCTCACTAAACTGACACATAAAACTAACCATCACCCCAAAGTTATGGTTAACAGGAGCAAGTGGATTGACTATAACTGTTTTCTTCATTGAAATAGCAGGTCCAGCTGGGTGTGGTGGCACGTACTTGTAATCCCAGTGGCTTGAGAGTCTGAGGCAGGAGGATTCAGAGTTCAAAGCCAGCATCAGCAATGGCAAGGCGCAAGCAACTCAGTAAGACCCTGTCTCTAAATAAAATACAGAATAGGGCTGGGTACGTGGCTGAGTGGTTGAGTGCCCTTGAGTTTAATCTCTAGTACCAAAAACAAAAAGAAAAAAGAAATGGCTGCTTTAGCTGTCCAATGTCTACTTTGAAACCTCAAAGTTAGTAATAAGAGCCCTTTGTTAGTACGTTATTTTTTATACAAAATTTGGTATCTTTTCAATGACTCAAACCAATTTTGGGGTGAGTTGTATTTGCCATTCTTTTTAAACTTTTTAAAATGTTTTTGGGTAATTTCATTTAATTGAATGAGTTTTAATTGATGCTTTGTAAAATTAGGACCTATACTTGTTGGGTTATGGTTTCATGATACGAGTACAGTCAATCCTCGTTATTTGTAGATTCCATTTTTTTTTATTTTAATTTTTAAGCATTTTGTTCTTACTTGCAAATGGTACTCTGCAAACTTAATATTTATGAAATACTTGCCCATCAAAGTACAGAATGTCCTCCTCAATCTCTACAGCTCCAGTAATGTCGCTAGATGGGATTTAAGGTCAGTTTGGGTAGTAAAGAAATAAACTGACAGAAGAAAGTCTTTGATTTTTAGGAAATATAAGTTTTCCAAAGAGGCAAGTATTTTATTAAATTGTATTGTAGCATCTTAATAAAACAGGATAATTTTAGTATCTGTTATTGTCTCTGAGGATTTGATTTAAGCAATATTTAAAGTAGGTATTAAAATGAAATTTAAATTCATAATCTAGGAGACATTTTTTTTCTATTAAACTACATTATTTTAAATATAACTTTAATACTTGACCTTCTCATATCTGTTATTCAAAAATAGTATATGTGGGGCTGGGAATGTGACTCAGTGGTAAGAATATTTGCCGAGTGTGCAGGGCCCAAGCACCCCCCATACACACACACACACACACACACATATACACACACACACACACACATATACACAAAAGAGGAACATTCCCAATTTTAAGCATTGTATGAAATCGGAAATCAAAACTGTCCAAAAACTTTTCCTGGGTTCTTTGTACTTCAGAAGTTTTTGTTACTGTTGATGGTGTCCGTGTTTATTGTTTTCTACTGCCTTACCCTCTTAAATTTCATTTTCTTGACCAACTATCTAGATACTCAGGTCTTATACTTGTGAGATTCTGAAGGAACATAAAATGTTTTCTAAAATTCATGAAGCTGATTATCATAAGTCCTAAATTTGAGCCTTTCTTCTGCCATCTTTTAGCTCTGACAGGAAAATTATTTAATCTTCTATTACTTTAGATAGGAGAGCCCACCAAATGCCCTTAAAGTCTTCTATGGCTCAGGAATCAAGGTTCGTTCCCTGGGCCATGATAAAGTTTACATTTCATAGGAGCCAAAAAAGCTTTTCTATTCAGCTGGCCTCTCCATTGGCCTCTCACCTCCCCTTACTTAATTTTACCCATGTTATCTGTCCTGGACAATTCATGTAGGATTAACTGGGGTTAACTGGTGTCCATGGCCAAAGAGGGTTTGGAATCTGTTCCTTTTTCCTCCAAGCTATGTGATCTTGGAAACTTCTTTGAGTGGATTTCCCCTTAAAAGTTCTGTTCAATTCACCAGCCAGTTCTTTTATGGACATCAGGGTACAGAGATGAAAAGGAACCTCATCCTTCTGTTACTACTCTGTTTTTAATCCAGTAGAGAAAATAGACAGATAAGTAGAATTGTAATGAAGTTTTGAAATGACAATAAAAGAGGTATGTATGTATTAGGTGGGGAAACTTGTTTATTATGCCCCTTCCCTCACCCCACCCCCATGATGTAATGAATTGTTTCAGTAGCTGAGAGACTAGTCAGTCAGGAAGAATGGCAGCTTACTGGGTCCAGGTGTGGGAAGGGTAGCATGCATGTGGGCCTATGCAAAAGACCATTAGCACAAAGGAACATGATACATTCAGAAAACCACAAACATTGTGTGTGGCCAAAGCATAGGATATATGTCAGTGGTCAGATTTTGGTGAGTCTTATTTATATGCTATGCAAAGGTTGTTTGTTTTTGGTGGTTTTTTTTTTTTTTTTTTTTTTTTTTTTTTTTGGTACTGGGAATCGAATCCAGTGATGCTTAACCACTGAACCACATCAGACTTTCTTTATTTTTTGAGACAGGGTCACACTGTTGCTTAGGGCCTTGCTAATTTGCTGCGGTTGGCTTTGAGCTTGTGACATTTAATGTATGTACACTCATCCTTTTTATCCCATTAAGGCCTTTGAGGTATATGGCATGTGTTCATTTGGGTATCTTGATTGCACCAATTAATACTGAGCTGTGCACAGAAGCAATATGCCATATGTATTTATCAAAGGGAATTAAGTTTCTGGCTTCTTCCCATGTGCTTGGTGTGTTTTAATCTTAGGGCCCAACCATGGGTATATAGTTAAATATCATCTTTATCTCAGTTTCTTCTAGAAAGCAAGCTTTTTAACTCCTTCCTTTCATTTCTAATAGCATGTTAAGAATGTTTATTAGAATTTTGTTTTAAATAGCAGTTTGTATTTAATGTTTCAAATTATTCTGTTTGGGAGCCAGTAAAATTAATTGGAACTAATGCATCTAGAAAATAAGAATTGCAGATATTTGGGGGATCGCATTCCACGTCTGATCTTTGCATCTGTTTCTTCTCCAGGGCCTGCTCTCTTTTCTGAGTGCCCCGCTCATAGGCGCGCTCTCCGATGTGTGGGGGAGGAAGCCTTTTCTCCTTGGCACTGTTTTCTTCACCTGCTTCCCTATCCCACTGATGAGGATCAGCCCATGGTGAGTGGCTCAGCTCTTCGCTATTCTACCAGCCTATTTTGAGTCACATGTAAATAATAGAATCCAGAAATCCGAAATTCTCAATGCTCCACACCCAAAGATTTTCAAGCACTGACAAAGCAATTCTGATGATTTGGTGTACACAAACTTGGTTTCATGTCAAAAATATTACATAAAATTACCTTCAGGCGTTGTGTGTAAGATATATATGAAACTTGGATGAATTTCCTGTTTGGACTCGGTCTCACCCCCAAGATATCTCTGTGTTTATGCAGATATTCCAGAAGGAAAAACAAAAACAAAAACCCAAATCTGAAATATATCTGGTCCCAAGCATTTCAGAAAGGCATATGCAACCTGTACTTAACCTTTGTAGATAACTTCAAAACCACCTCAGAGCATTTGTACCTCTGCTTTTATTTGTTCTTTTTGGTACTGCCAAAAACCAGTGGGTAGTAGCCATCCATGCCCATTTTATAAATGAGAAATGAAAAAGCCCACAGAATTAAGTCTCAGATAAATTACTTAGGTAAATAAATAGAAATAAAAGTTATCTTCAAGGGCAGCTGTTGTTGCCGTGATGTCAGTTACAGGAGTTCCATCCTGGGAGTGGCTTACAGTCCCCTTGTGGCTCAGTGTACATTGCAAATGTATTGTTTTTGTCAGCTCATTGCTCTGGGGCACTGACATGAGCATAGTTTATATCATAATGGATAGGAGTCACTTTTCTGTTTAGTATAGTAGGACTGATGGTTTATTCTGAATTATATGAATTTGAGTCCATTTTTTTCTCCTTCAGTGTGATAAATCTAGCAGGGAACCAAAGTCTGTTTATTTACCATGAAGGAGTGGGAATTTATACATCCTCTCGAGGCCAGAGGATAGTATTTTGGCCAGTATTCATGCTGCTGAGACAATCTTTCTATGTGAATACAACACTTAAATATGAAATCTTTCTTTTGGTGGAGGTTTTTGTTTGTTGGTATTTTGCCATGGTGCTGGGAATGAGAGAATTTTGAGCTGAACACTCTACCACTGAGCTATGTTCTCAGTTTATTATGGTTTTTAATGCAGTTAATGTATTCATAGGTTTTGTTTGTTGGTTGCCTCTTGTGAAATGTTTTCATTTGATTTCTGACAGGAATTTCATGTCACCATTCGTTATATTCTAAATTTGTTGGGCCAGGTGTGGTGGTGCACACCTGTAATCCCAGCAACTCAGGAGGCTGAGGCAGGAGGATTGCAAGTTTGAGGCTAGCCTCAGCAACTTAGCAAGACCCTGTCTCAGAGTTAAAATATTTTAAAAAAGATCTGAGGATATAGCTCAGTGGTGGAGCACCCCTGAGTTCAGTCCCAGTACCAAAAAAATAAAAATAAGTAAATTTGTTGGGTTCCCAATATCATTTTATTTTCTACCAGGTGTTAAAATTTTATAAAGTACTTCTGGTATTGAATCTTCATGTCCAAGAACAAACACATGCTTTTCTAGTGAGTTAGGTTTTTTAAAAGATGTTGATGGACCTTTGTTTTGATATTTAAATGCAGTACTGAGAATTGAACCCAGTGCCTCATACATGCTAAGCAGGCACTCTACCACTGAGCCACAAGCTCAGCTCCTTTAAACTTTTCTTATAATTTTTTCTTATAATTGCTTGATTTTCAAGGTATATTAATGTTGTCTGTAAATAATTTTATCTTTTTCCTTCCTGTTGTTATACTACTCCCTACTTTGGCTAATTTTGCTGACTAATTATAAGGTTGAAGTGAGGATTGAGCCTGGTCTTTTGAGGGCAGAGTAGGCAGAGTTTCATTTGTAGCTAGCTTTTTGTCTTGAAAACTACTCATTCCTCTTTTACCCAGAGATTTTCTTTTTTCAAATCAAGGTTGGATATGAAACTTTATTGAATGATTTTTTAGCATGAATGGAGATTGCTTTTTCTCCTTAATAGGATTAGTTATATCACTATGTTTCCTAATTTTTTTAAAATATATTTTTTAGTTGTAGGTGAACACAATGCCTTTACATTATTTTTATGCGATGCTAAGGATCGAACCCAGGGCCTCACATGTGCTAGGCGAGTGCTCTACCACTTAGCCACAACCCCAGCCTTCCTAATATTGAAGTATTCCTGTATCCTAGAATGAACTATACTTTTTGTTAAGATTCTGTTTACTAATATTTTAACTTGGTTTTTTAAGCATCTTTGCAAATAATAGACATTTTTGGTCTTAATTGCATTAATATTTTTTATTATGCTTTTTCCTTTTATGTAGACTTTTAAAAAAATGTGTTATATATGTCCTTTTCTTAACTAAAGGAAGAAAATTTGAAAAATTTTTATTCTGTTGGCTACCTTTGAAACAATATACCTAAAACTTTTACTCAATCCCCTTATTCTTTATTTCTTTTCTGTTTCATTTTTTTTTTAGATCAAATGAGCAATAACAGAATTAGTGTATTTCTTCTTCCTCCTCATCTTAATTTTTTATGCCTTTTAAGTATACACTACATATACACGTATATTTATTTCTTGGTTTGTAATCTTTACATGATGTTTTTGGTGCTGGTATAAAGCTGTACATAAATGTCTCTCCTGGATAATTAAAATAATCTCTTTATAGGTGGTATTTTGCAATGATTTCTGTGTCTGGAGTCTTCTCAGTCACCTTCTCTGTGATATTTGCCTATGTAGCTGATGTCACTCAGGAGCACGAGCGAAGTACTGCTTATGGATGGGTAAGATACTAGATTTGTTTTTTTAAATTGGAGTAATAATTAACATTCTATCAGAGATTCACCAGAAAGTAAGATTTCAAATAAGATCCAGAAGTGGGATTGAAGAGGTGTTAGAACCTGAGCAGTGTTAATCCACTGTTACTCAGTAGCTGGTTGTGTGTCTTGGGCACTCATTTGGTGATAGAACTATAGAAGAAGAATTGTTCATTCGTGCAGCAAATAGTTGTTGAAAAATAAAAGTTACAGGAGACTTTGTTTGATAATTTGGTGTATTAGACTATCTTTCTAATTTTCTCAGGCATGATAATGGTATTGTGGTTATGTAGGAGAAGAAAGACCCATTAGAAGATGACAGCTGAAGCATTTTGGGTCAGTGTCACTACTCTGCAAGTTACTTTCAAGTAGTTCAGGGAAAAGAGCACGTGCACATGTGGGTGGATGTGCGGGCATGTGTTCAGTGCCTGAATCTGTTGGTACACAATTGAGTGTGTGTCATACCCTTCTCCCAAATTCATCTGTGTTTGAAAATGTTCAAATAATAATAAGAAGAATGATTTGGCTGGATTGTGGAGAATAATAGGTGAGAGGGGAATGGATGCCAGAAACCAGGTAATTACTCTCCTTGAAATCCACTCCCTGGAATAGCGTTGGGTAGATCTTCATTGTTGACTAAGTGAGTAAGTTCACGATGGGCATGTAGACAATCATCACTCTTCCACACAAGAAGAGTGTTGTGTGGAAGCACTTTGTACTTAGTCAGCTTTAGTAGTTCAGATCTTTTCTTTCATTCAGTCCCTCTTCCCTCGACTCTACCTGCTCGCTCTCCCTTCCCTCTTGAATTCCTCCCATGCATGTCTTTCATGCCCACTCCTGAAACAAGGGCATCTGCAGAGCATTGTGAGGACAGAGGAAAGAGCTGACAGGATGGCTTCGAAGGAGGCAGGGTATTCAATGTGGGCCATAGAATTGGCCATCAGGATGGTAAAGAGTGCCTTGAGCCTGTTGGTCACAGTGATGCAGCTTTCTTGTGCACCCTGGGAAATGCCTGCAGGGATACTCAGTTCCCTGCAATTTTATTGGATTTCTGACCCTTGCTTTCAGCAGGAAAACCATTCACAAAACTGTGGGGCTGAGCGGCAATTCTTTAAAGATTTCGGAGAGAGTTTGCAGTAGTCACCAGAAGAGGCTCTGACTTACCCTCTCTAGCTTAGCTTGTCACCCTAAGATGGCAGTTTGGATTCATGCCTACTCGTGGGTGCACATCCTAGCTGGGCCAGGGCCCTGCTGAAGTATCCCAGCCAGCTCCAGCAACTCAGCAAGTAGGCTGCTGGGTTTATCTCTGGGCCAGGACTCTTGCAGCCTCTCTGTCTTACAGAGGTAGGAGAATTTATTGTAATTTACTTTCAGGATGTGCAAGTTAGGTTCTAAAAGGCATTTTGAAACCCATTAGAAAACAATATATAATGTATATGTGTACCTTCTTTACTAAACTTTTTCTAGTAAACCAAGAAAATGATAATTTTTTCCAGGCCACAGCAGTGAATAGTCCTGTTAATAAGTAACTTAATGCTTATGGAGAGTTTGTTGTGATGAAGTCATTCTTTAGATTTATTCACCAGAGTTCCATTGAATGTTAAGTGAAGAGGGATTTAGATTTAAAGCAATAAAAAATTAAACAAGGAGGCTCCTTTCAATTTTAAGAAAGGCACATTTTGCATAGTTTCGCGGCATCATAGACTGCTCCCTCTGGACCTGAGGACGCTGCAGTGATGTTCCCTCAACCCTCAGGACACCCAGTGCTCCACAGCACCTGAAGGGATAACAGCACTGCTTTCGTTGTTGTTCACTTTCCACTGCAGTCAGTCTGCAGGCAGCTGTGTGGTAGTCCTGAGCTTCTCAAATTAAGTGGAAAGGGGCTTTGTTTCCTTCTTCAACTGGTACATCGTAGGTACTCACTAAACACTGAATGAAGGAATTCTTGATTCCCGAATTGGAATTCTCCTCATCTCCCACCCCCTTTACTTGTGGGGTAAGTTTTCACGATTTTACTCCCATAGCTCTCCAGGATATCTCCAGTTCGTTTGTGAATAAACTCTTAAACAGAATTACTTTAATTCTTCTTTTTTTTTTCTTTGGTGTTGGGGATATGAACTCAAGGCCTTGATGCTTGCAAGGCAAGCACTTTACCGACTGAGCTATCTCCCCAGCCCTTAATTCTTCTTTTATAATTTTTTAAGATGTTGATGGACCTTTATTTTACTCATTTATTTATATGCAGTGGTAAGGATCAAACCCAGTGCCTCATGCATATTAGGTTGTGCTCTGCCACTGAGCCACAACCCAGGCCCCTTTCATTCTTTTTTATTCTTAAAATTTGTATGCAACATATTTCTTTTTCTTGTTTAAAGTCAGGGACAGATGAGTGCAGGTGTGTACCCACAGGACCCTAGGGGAGAGAGTGTTTTCCCACAGGTGTGCACCTGCAGCAGGTGGGACTCTGGGCAGGAACATGTTTTCTCTACAGATGTGCGCCTGTGGCACCTGAGTGACAGTGTGTTTTCTTGCAGGTCTCAGCCACTTTTGCAGCTAGTCTTGTCAGCAGCCCAGCCATTGGAGCATACCTTTCTGCCAGTTATGGAGACAGCCTCGTTGTGCTCGTGGCCACAGTGGTGGCTCTTCTGGACATCTGTTTCATCTTGGTGGCTGTCCCAGAATCTTTGCCAGAGAAAATGAGACCAGTTTCCTGGGGAGCTCAGATTTCTTGGAAACAAGCAGACCCTTTTGCGGTAAATGGAAATATTCAGTTTGTAATGTCTAACGCAAGCAAACAAAAGAACATGCCTGCAGCCGTGAGCATCCCAGCAGATGGATCCATTTCTTTCTCCAGTAAAAATAGAAAAATTTTAATTACAAGGGACTGAGGTTTGTTGGACTACGAAAAAATATGTAGAATTGGTACCTAAGCCAAGCACGTCATAGGGAAGAGAGGAAAGGCAAATGTACGGTTAATTCCTGATGACAGCTTATGAAAGAAGTTTCTTTTTGCATAGTTATTTTCATTCTTTTTTTTCTTTAAGCAAGATAAGTGAAGGTGGTCATTTGAAGTGGTTCATTTTAATTCTAAAAGGGATAATACACTTGATCTAACTAAAAAAGTTATTTTCTAAATTGTTAATATATATTCACTTTGACCAGAGGCTGTGAACTTAGATTTTGCAGGTTAAGATTATTTGTTTTCTATGATCTTTTTTTGTAGGGGAGGGAGGAAGTGTGGGATTAAGGGATATCCTTCAGTAAAATCAAAAAAATTGGTGAGAAAAGTGTCTTATCTCTTACCCCCACCCCTTATCTAGTTTGAAATTACTATTGAAAGAAGTAACGTGGGGGAGAATGAAAGAAGCAGAGACTTTTTTGCTTTTTGTCTCCCAAGGTTACCTTTTAGGAAAAATACAAGTAAAATAAAATGTAACTCATCAAAGTTCTTTTCTAAAATGCCTACTCAGAGCAGAACCTGGTGGACCTTGCTCGTTCTTTTTGTGCCAGAATGTCAGGTGATAAAAAAGGAGTTTGGGGAAGGAAGCAGGAGTGGCTGGGATGCCACTTGTCATATGGCAATCAGGTTTCGCCTAGAAGCTCCTCGGTGAAGTGGAACTACTGTGGCTCACTTCTCAGGGTAGTTGTGAGGATTCAGTTAACATGTATCAGTGCACTAGTTTCTGGTGTGTAGTAAGGCCTCAACAGACACTGCCTGGTTTTGCTATTATAAATTATATAAAGGTTGCAGGGTGGGGACCTAGAAGCTCTTCAGCAGCACTTTTCATTCCTTCAGTAACAGTGCACCTTTTTGGTTCTGTTCAGTAATCCTGTGTAAAACAGATTTTTCAACAAAGAAGTAATGTTCAAAAGACTCTTGAAGCATATTTTTTTGTCTAACCAGGTTTACAGGCAAATCAGTTATCAATATTTTGAAGGCCAGAGTGAATTTAGGTGTAATGAAAATCCTATATTGGTTTTGATCTTAAAGAAGTAGTTATATTACAAATCAAGAGAGAAAAGTGATTTTCTTAAATGAGTCTATAGAAATACATGTTCAGGGCCTATTTATAGGATGGTTGGGACCTGTTAGGGGTATGAACCAATGTTGTTAACAAAGATGAGCAAGTGCTTTTTAAAAAGCTGCAATGCTTGAAATACATACATCTGAAATAAGAACTTGAAATTTCCAGAGAGCCAGTTATAGATTTAATATTAAGGCTTTTATAATGCATTGGACTTTTGTTATGTATCTTAATAGATCAAATTAGTGATGCCAGTATTTCATATATTGGTGACATTATGGCTGTTGACGTTTTATGTTTGTTCTCTGCTTATTCCCAGTCATTGAAGAAAGTTGGGAAAGATTCTACTGTCTTATTGATCTGCATCACCGTGTTTCTTTCGTATCTTCCTGAAGCTGGACAGTATTCAAGCTTTTTTCTCTATCTCAGGCAGGTGAGTAGTGGATGTCTAGTAGTATCTGAACATGAAAAATAGCAGAGATTGGAATCTATCCAAGGATAAATTAGGGAACCCTATAGAGAGGAAAATGTGAACTTGCTTCTAGTTATAAATTATGGCAGAGAATTAGTAAACAGAGACCTTCAATTCAGTGATAATATAAAAGGTAGTAAGAAGCCAGGTGTGGCACTGTTGTCCCACCTACTCTTTTGAGACTGGAGGATCACTTGAGCTCATGATTTTGCAACCAGCCTGAGCAACATAACAAGATCCTGTATCAAAACATAATAATAAAATCTAGCAATACATCTACTGTGGAAAAATCCCTTTGAGGATTATACAGAAAGGATTAGCAGAGAGGATTAGCAGAAACAGAATTTATTGTAATTTTTAAGACTTTTTAGAGCAGTTTTAGGTACATAGCCTCTTCCACTATCAATATCCTGGCACCAGGGTAGTCTTTTTACTAGAGCTAATGGACTACATCAACACATTATCATCACTCAGTCTTAGTTTACATTAGGCTCCACTTCTTGGTGTTACACACTCTGTGGTTTAGACAAAAGTATAATGACACGTTTCCAGCACTGTAGTGTCAGAGCATCTTCGGTGCCCTGAAATTCCTTATGCTCTGCCTATTCATCCCTCTTCTTACCCCCAACTCCTGATCTCTTTAACTGTCTCCATAGTTTTGCCTTTCCTAGAATGTCACAGGCTTGGAATTGTACAGTTTATAGCCTTTTCAGAGTGGCTTCTCTCACTTTGTAATATGCATTTAAGCATCCTCCATGTCTTTTCTTGACTTATTAGTTCATTCTTTTTGTAGTCCATTTCAGCTATTGAATGTTTCATAGTTTATCCATTCACCTACTGAAGGATATGTTGCTTGCTTCCAAATTTTAGCAGTTATGAATAAAGAAGTTAGAAACATCCATATATCATTTTTTAAATTCATAACACTAGCCATTAGATTTCATATAGAGGTAGCACTTATTCAGATATTCCTTGACTTGGGTCTGATCATGGCCAGCTTGCAGACCCAGCCTCATTGCCAGCAGCTCAGCTGCTGCTGTGAACCTCAAGATGGTTCACAAGCAACAAACAGAATCTATTCTCTCTGCTGATATCTTTCTCTTTAAAAACATGTACCTATTTTACCCTCCCCCAAATAGGTCACTGATTAAGATAGTTATAACAAGCATGACCCTTCTTTGTCTATCTGTTCTTCAGGTCTCTGGACTTGACAGTCCTGAGCTGCTTTTCATTTGGTCCTATCCTATTATTAATTTCACAGGAAAGGCAGAACTGGCCTCCTCCTAAGATAAATTCTCCTAGTTTTTGTAGATACTTTTAAATGAATTTTTTAAATTGGGTGGGTGCTGGGGATTGAACACAGGACTTGGGGCTTGCTAGGCAAGCATTTTAAAACTTAGCTACAACTCCAGTCCCCAAAATGAAATTTGATGAAATCTCATCTGCTCATTTCCTGAGAATATGAGACTTGTATTTTATATGGTGGCATAAGAATAAAGTTTTCTTCAAGGATTTTGGTTTTTGTTTTGCTGATTTGGGTGTGTAGATGCTAGAGACTTAGAGGAAAGAGTGGCAAGGTAGTGTTTACTATGGAAAACTATACTTTCCTTTATAGTTAGATTAAATGTGCACTTAATTTAGACAGAAATATAGGTAAAATAGGAAAACTCCAGGAACAGTTAAAAAAAAATCAAGATGTCTTCATATAATGATTATTCTAATCTTCTAGCCCTTTTTCCTATGCTTATGTTCATTTTACCTCCACCATCACCAATAATAGCAAATCAGAATTATTCCATGTTATTTTATATTTGTGCTTGCTTTCAAGAGTAATTAACAGTACAACCATAGAAATGAAAAGTTGTACCCCATTTGTGTACAATGAATCAAAATGTGTCTGTAAAAATAAAAAATAGTTTAATAAAAAGAAAAAAGTAATTAACACAATTATACCTTTTAGTTAAAATTACATTTGATATTTAAAATCTTATATTTGATAAGGAACTTGTATCCAAAATATATATAGAACTCTTTCACTAATGAAAAGACAGCCCAATTGAAAAAACAGGTTATTTCTTCAAGATACACAGAAGGCCCATTAGCACATGAAAATATGCACATTATGAGCTGTCAAGGGAGTGCAAGTCAAAACAAGATACCACTTCACCTACACTAGAATAGCTATAATGAAAAAGACAGGGACGTAGAAAAGTCAGAACCTTCAAACATGCTGGTGGGAATGTAAAATAGTATAAAATGGTGTAGCTGCCAAAAGCAAAGGAGTCTAGCAGTTCTTCAAAATGCTCATTGTAGAATTACCACATGACCCAGCAGATCTACTCCTAGGTATATACCCATGAGAAATGAAAACACATCTAATGCAGAAACTTGTATACTGATCATTATTTGCAGTAATAAAAAAAATGGAAACAATCCAAATATCCATCAACTAAATGAATAAATTAGCAAATATGGTCTCTCCATGTAATAGAACATCATTCAGCAATAAGAAGCAATGAAGTACTGATACATCCTACAACAACGTGAAAGCACTGTACTAAGTGAAAGAAGCAGTCACAATAGCCTGGTATTTTATGATTCCATTTATATAAAATGCTGGAATAAACAAATACATAGACAGGAAGCTGGTTAGGGGAGAGGTAGTCTGGGGGAATGGATCTCCTAATGGGTGCTGTGACTCTTTGAGGAGTGCTGAAATCTTCTAACATTGATCTTGATGATTGTTACCCAACTCTATAAATGTACTAAAACCTTTGAATTGTGTATTTATCATAGGGGAATTGTATGCTATTTAAACTCTTTAATTCCACAAAGATACTAAAAATACTCTATTTATAAATGTAAGCTGAGAATTAGCCCCTAAATAAAACTAAATTTTCAAGTTCCATTTTTTAAATATCATGTGATTAGATAATAATAGAATATTATCAAGAGCACTGAATTGGGATTCCAGCCCTAGCACTTTTATTACCTAGTTGTGTGATTGGAAGCAAGACACTTATTTTAAGACACTTTTTCTGAATTTTATAGAATTTTAATAATTTGTTCTGTTTAAATTCGATATTTAAAGCTTAAGAATTTTTGGCATTTTAGAGCTACTATTAAGATCAGAGAGCTTAGAAGTCATTGCCAGCCAACTTGGGCTGCTCGCTCATTAGAAGTACCATGGGAGCTTTTTAGAACAACCTGTCTCTGGGCCGTACTTCAAAGACTCTTATGTCATCGGTCTCCATGGGTTCTAGCATCTCATTGCTCTCCTCTTCCTCCCTTCTTTTCCCCACATGATTTTAATATGCAGCCACAATTGATAGACACTGACTTCACTGGTGAGCAAATTCCGCATTTGCAGCATCAAAAGTCATTATTTTCTTACATATTTTCTCTATTGTATTTTATTGCAAGATTTGTCAATTTTGCAGGTTGGGAATAGAGAGGAAATATGAAACAATAGCTATATAGTAGAAAATATCAAAATATTTTATAATTTAAGGTGTGCCTGCTTATAATGATTTCTTATAAAATATAAGCCATAAAATACTGGTTAAGTAGGTTCAGCTTTCAGCACTGCTCTCATTTGCCATCGGTTTTGTGAACTTTCCTAAACTATTTTATTCTATCATTTTAATAGAACTTATCTCTGTTACTTAAGTGTTTTCTTTCATTTCCTTAGGTCATAGGCTTTGGATCTGTTAAAATTGCAGCATTCATAGCTATGGTAGGAATTCTATCTATTGTGGCTCAGGTGAGTGTAATTTCACCCATACTTAAAGAAAGAAAGGTGTTGTTATTGTTGTTTTTAATCCTGATACAAGTATAGGGAGAGCCCCTGAACTGTTGCCTGTGCCCCTGCTGTGACACACCTTATATAGTTAGAGTATAACATCAAAACTGATGAGGACACAGCCCACAAAATTGTCCCTTTTTGATAGAATATTGAAATCAGGACTTAGAAGAAACTTCATACTATTTCAGTAAACTTTATTGTAACCTTTACTGGGTCAGTGCTTTTATTTGCCTCTAAAACAATGAAAATTGTAAGTAACTGCAATATAACACTTAGATATTGCAAAATTAACCAGAAAAACGTTTCAGTGTTACTGTAATGATGAAAAGTAAATAGAAATGAGTAACGATAACTTTTTAAATTCTACCATCCCCAGGACTAAAGAAATGTGAGTCAGTGTGGTATATGCAGTGACTAAGGAACATTAAACATTTCCCCATCTGTTATAAATACAGGATCGGCATGTGTTCTCTACCCTGATCTTGTGCTCAGGTGCATTCATTATATCTTAAGGGACTCCCCAGAGGCTGTTGCCTTAAGGTGGCCTCCAGGCTGAGCAGAGCGCTCTTTTGTGATTAATTCTCCAGGAGAAATAAGAAAGGCACATCAGAATGCATCAAGGCAAAGGTCTTTTTTGTTTTTGTTTTTACTATTTTAGCAAATATAAATTATTCTTTTCAAGTTGAAACTGGTTCTGGTTTGTTTTCTTAATCAACCTAGCTATCTTATCCTGCTTCCTTTCAGACTATTCCAACTAGTTATATAACAGAGGACATATTTGTTAAAATCAAATGTACAACAATTCTAACTTCATAAAACTGTTAACCTCCAGCAAAATCCCACACATTCTGTATATGTTCAGCTTAGGAGGGAGGGATTGCTGTATACCTGCGTTTAAGTGGTCGGCATTGTCCAAAGAGACTGAGGCATGTCCTCTCAATCATGGTAACTGATAATAGCTGTGATGACCTTTTGGGCAGTACCAGCAGAACACCAGGTACACAGACTCTCAGGGAGGATGCCCAAGGCCCCGAAGCCCAGGCCAATCCTGGAGTCCCTGAAATTCCACTCCTGAGATCACAGGTAGGCACTGTACCCCTAGAGGTCCCTGGTAATCAGTGAGTGAGCTTCACTTGGTTCACAAAGCTTGTGTTCAAATTCTTTGTGTTCACATGGTTTCTCAGGGTTGGCTCCTTTACTTTGCAGACGGTCTTTCTTAGCATTTTGATGAGATCATTGGGAAATAAGAATACAGTCCTCCTCGGCTTGGGCTTCCAGATGCTCCAGTTGGCCTGGTACGGGTTTGGATCTCAGGCCTGGTAAGCTATACCCTTAGATTCTCCTGAGTTAACAGGCAGATGTGTCTTGGAGGAGCTCCAGCTCGTTGAGTGTGAAGAAGCTAGTGTTCATTGTAGTCAACATTTCAAAAACTTGTAGACTTTTAAGTTGGACAACGGTGAACTAGATAATTTTAAGATAATTTGTGAAGATTACCTTCACCTCAGCAGGCTTTCACTGAATCATTCCTTATTTGAATATGTGTCCCTCTTCTCCCAACCCTCTAGTAAAGGTCCGTGTCTGCTTTTTAAACACATTTACCAATTTTTAGGGGCATCACATGTAGTGAAAACAAAATACAAGGAAAACAGCTGATTATGGCAAGCTTCACTGCTATAATTAGCTGAGTCACCTTAGGTAATAATATAACATTTTTTAAGTTTGGTGAACATTGACGTCTCCTCCAAAACCACATGTATCCTGAGGAGGTTATTACTACTGTACATTAGATTCTCATGAAAAGGACCAAAAAGACTCCTGAGCTCCATTTTGTTGTATGACAAGTTTCCCTTTGTACCTGGTTGCCAAATTCTAAAGTTCCTGTCTCCATTTTAGACACCAGAGTTGGTCCTCACTTTGCATTCCTAAGTGGAGGACGTGAGTTGGAGACACTGGTTAGTTCTGAATGAGATCACGATGTCATTTGAACTACTTGTTCTGTGTGACTTTTTCCGTAAGATTAACTTGGTTGATTTTTCTCGTTCTTTTTGATTTTCGTCCTGTGAACTTTGGTTCGGTAGCTGATTTATTCAAAACTCTCTCAGTGTTAAAAAGACTTACCATGAAGGGTTTTTCTTTTTCCAGTAAGGACCAATCCCAAAGAAGTCTGGCCCAGCAGGTCACAAGTACAGTTAGGGCCTCACTGTATGCACACTGGCACTTGACACTGACTCACATCAGCCTTTGACTGTCTGAGGGAAGCAGGCTGTGTTTGCTGAGTTGGCGTCCACTGTTCTGCTGAGGGTTAGAAGACTGCACAGCTCGAGGGCGTGTGAGGGTGAACCTTTGAGAGGTGCAAAGGAAAATGGAATGTCCTGGGGAAATGCGACGCTTGTAGAAACAAAATGTCAGTTTAAGAAGCTCATTGAGCTTACATCTGCTGGTAGTGTTAGGGAGACCAGGGTGAAGTAAAGATTTTGAAAAAAGTAGAATAAGGAAATGGAGCTTTTCTGGACTTTTCTCCCCGCACCCCGCACCCCCAGACTAGGAAGTGATGGTATTAACAGTGTGAAATCTATTTTTAAAGAGGAAAAAATAAATAAAACTGATATGAGAAAACAGAAGACCTTTGCACTTTTGCCACTAACCGCATTCTGAGCCCTGAGCTCCTTGGTGCCCAGACTCAGCCTGTCTTGTCATTACAGGATGATGTGGGCGGCAGGGACCGTGGCTGCCATGTCCAGCATCACATTTCCAGCAGTCAGTGCTCTCGTCTCTCGGAACGCAGAGTCAGATCAGCAAGGTGAGGTTGCGGCCCTCGCTGTTTCCTCCTTCAGCTGAGACCTCCCTACCTGAAGCATGAAGCTCTCCACATCAACAGTAGGAGGTGACAGCCCTGTGGTCCCTGCTCAAGAAGCATACCTGTTTCTTTGCCAGATACGAAAGTTATTTTCCTCCCTCCTTTGGTCTTAAATTCATACTTTAAAAACCTGGGCTCATCAGTTCAGATTACTAAGGGTTAGAAACAGAAAATGTGATTTTCCTTTTTCAAAAGTTTTGACTCCTTTTGTCTCTTTCCATCAGAATTAACCAGACTATTCATATTCCAGCAGTTATCTATTAAATAACAATGACTAGTTAGCAATGAAGTATTTACTTAATAACTAAAATTTCTATAATTGAAATAGTTCAAAGTCCATGAACTTAATTTAGGAAATTGTTCTTTGGAAGGATAAAGAAAAAATAAATCTGTGGTTGTTGGTGATTGGAGAATGAGAAGTAAAATAAGTAATAAGTGCCTTGTGGAAAGCAGACTGCTACTCATCCTTCCTGTGTCTCTGTTTCCCTTTTAGGCAGGTCTGCTGTCAGAGTTACTCCATTTCCTTCTCCATCTCCTAATGTCTCAAGCTTACTGTGGTCAGGAAAAAGGAAATTTTAGAGAGAAAAAAAAATTTTAAATGCCTAAGAGCCCTTTTAAAAATATTAAAAACTGGATTGGAAAAGAAAGTTTATTCACTGCACCTGTTTTTCCACATCAGAAATTAGTCATCTTATTCATAACCATTTTTATGTGGTGTCACTAGAAGACCACAAATTCTGTGTCAACCCTGGCTGTAGTAATAACTCAGCTGGCTGTGCATCCTCAGGAAAGTACAGTGTGTGAAGTCACAGGCCTTCTGTGGAGGACTCCTTTCATTCAGGACATGCATTTTCTTAGTTTTTGTTTATGCTGACACTTATAAATAACAGATGTTTCTAAGTGTCCACGTGCAAAACTGTTGGAATACATTGTATTAGGCTAAATTATATTTGACCATTTTGACTTACAGAAATACCCATATCATATGGTTCAAACTAATTTTTTAGCAGCCATGTTAGAAAGCAGATATCTAAAAATTGGCACTCCCCAAAATTTTCACTTCAGGTCTATTTGTAGGTGAATCTGGAATACATATGGCAGTCATGAGGATGGAGTCTCCCTAGTGGTAGAGGGTGTACAGAGCTGCATTTCACTCACACATAGCCAGGGCTGTCAGAAGTGAAGAGCAGATTTTTATTATAAATATACTAGTAAACGAGCAGAGCAGGAAGATCTCAGTTCACTAGTTTTATGTTTTATTCCCCATTTACAGGTAGATCTAGCTGATGTGGGGTATTCAGCCCCAAAAGGATTTCAGAAACTGAAATCACTGTCATTTCATCTCTTCCTAAACCTCAATACAGAACAAGAACAGTATTAAATGGGCCTAGTAAAAATCAGGAAAACATTTGTGTAATGAAAATGATCCATTTTACTGCACTCTGTACTTTTTGCTCAGTCCAAACGAATTGTTTGTAAAGAGTGCTGTTAAGCTCCACATCTTGAGATGCTTTTCTGAGAAGACTGACTCCTTTCTCTTTATTCTGATTTAGGAGTTGCCCAGGGGATCATAACTGGAATAAGAGGACTATGCAATGGCCTGGGGCCAGCACTGTATGGCTTTATATTCTACATGTTCCACGTAGAACTGACCGAGTTGGGCCCAGAATTGAATTCTAACAACGATGCCCTCCAGGTAATTTGAAGGATCGTATTTTTTAACAGTAGTTGTAACTGATGGTAGCAAAATCTTGTGACCTTAAATTTGAAGAGCATTCTTACCTGTGTGTTACTATTGTATTTGACAGCAGTAACTTCTGTGTTCATTGCTTCCTGTGATCATTTCAGAAATTTAATATCTTACATGAAAGATTTGTTTGAATTCTGCTTTCACATGCACAGTCTCTGTAGTCAACAACCAGTTCTCTGATAAAGTCAAGCTAAATAAAATGTCCTTAAATCTAGCTCAAAAATTGAGCTAGAATGCTTTTTTAATTATTTTTTTGAAAAATAATATTTAGTATAGATTTTCATGAAAAACTGGAATTAATAATGTTCACATACAAAACTACATGACTGAAGGTCACAGGATGAGATTTCAGATAAATATTTACTGCTGATAGGCTTATAGGTTGGGTTAAGCTATTTAGAAGCTGTACAAAAAAGCA
Organism: Sciurus vulgaris; assembly: GCF_902686455.1. Classification (NCBI taxonomy): domain Eukaryota; kingdom Metazoa; phylum Chordata; class Mammalia; order Rodentia; family Sciuridae; genus Sciurus; species Sciurus vulgaris. The sequence continues at coordinate 24,968,499 of NC_136474.1, forward strand.
GTGACAAGTTCCCGTGTCATATTCCAAATACCAAGTTCTGTTAGTTTACCTTGACATTTAGTGAACTACCTGCCGCTTGAGAAAATGATTCACTTTTTGGTGATGGGATTTTTTTGGAGGGGCGGGGGGAGGGTCATTCAAGACCAATTTGGGGTTTAAAAAAAAAAGCTAATCAATGTCTCCATTTGTTTCCCACACCCATCAGGGAGCTGTCATCCCAGGCCCACCATTTTTATTTGGAGCATGTATAGTTCTTATGTCTTTTCTGGTTGCCTTATTCATCCCTGAATACCGGAAAGCCAGTGGAGTTCAAAAACATAGCAACAGCATCAGCGGCAGCCTAACCAACACCCCAGAACGAGGCAGTGATGAGGACATTGAGCCACTGCTGCAAGATAGTAGCATCTGGGAGCTCTCCTTTGAAGAGCCTGGGAATCAGTGCACTGAGCTGTAAACTCAGCAGAAAATGGAATTCTGCAGACACCACCTCTGAGAGCCATGGAGGGAGCCGTAGCACGAAGAGACTTTGTGGTGCTGGAGGGGCGATGCCAGTGGCATCCTTTGGGCCAAGTTTGATAAAGTGACTCCCTCTGCCCTTCCTCCTCTCCCTCCTCCCATTTATTTCCTCTCTTTCTTTCTTTCTTTCTTTCTTTCTTTCTTTCTTTCTTTCTTTCTTTCTTTCTTTCTTTCTTTCTTTCTTTCTTTTTCTTTTTTTAATTTGTACATTAGAAGAAAGTAAGATTTGAAATACTTCCCTGCAGATAATGTACAACTTTCAAGGTTGTCTGGCATCTGACTTTGAAACTCAAATAGAAAAAGTCATCTCTGATAGAAAGGATAGATTTCCTTTAATAACTGGAGTAATCTTTCCATGCCTTTTTCAGTGGAGGGCACAGGATTATAGTGGAACTGCAATCTTGGGTCAGATTTCAAGTAAAGAATCCCTTATTTTTTCTTCCTTCCTCTTTCTCTGAACTATTCCCACTTAGCCCAGAGGTATTGATGAGTGGCCGTTCTTAAGAGTCACTCAGTATCAGGGATCTTTTGCCTTTGTCCAAAGGTCAAATGAAAACTTAATTTTACTCTATTTTCTCTACATCCTATGCGTGTCTAAAATGAAGATTAGTAATATGGATTGATGGTAACTTTAACCAAGTGAAGGAAATCTTTCTTAAAAATTTCAAATGTGTTGAACTAGCAACTCAGATTCCTGCACCTGGTGTCCTGATCAGATTCGGGGTGATTTCATGGAAGGAAAAAAATACATCAAGCCTAATATGATTTTTAAAATGGAAAAAAAAAAAAAAAAAAAGTACAGCAAGCCCAGTACAGTGTCACGTGCCTATAGTCCCAGCTACAAAGAGACTGAGGCAAGAGGAGCGCTTGTCCAAGGCCAACTTGGGTGACGTATTAAGATCGTGGTGCACACACACACACACAAATAAAATCAGAATAAATTAAAAATAAATTTAAAAAACAGACACAAGCATTCTAGTAGCAACAAAGAAATTGGAGAGCGCTTTTAAGAAAATTTTTAGCAATTTGAACATTCCTAAGAGAGGTTGAGGTTAGTAACCACATCAGTAGAATTTTTGTCCAAGTTCAGACTCATAATACATTATTACTGTTTGCTCCTTCCCATGTCTCCCATGTCCTACTTCTCAGTTGTTCTCTTCATCACACTCCTGCCTTAACAGCTGTGTAGTATGCATTTGTTTTCAATTAATCTTTATCCCAGTCTGTTTATCTGATTTTTTAATCTCATGGGAAAACGCACATCAAATTCCTTTACAATATATGAGGGTTTAGTGAAGCTCAGTTTCACAATAAGTGTCTTGCTAATTTTTTGAGATGTTTTATGGACAAAGAAAACTTTACAGATTTATATGTATTTTGCTGCACAGTAAATGGACCATTACCTAGGGCCTACCTTTAACAAAGCACTCCTTTGGAAGTTTTATAGGTATGAAATATATGTAGATATTTGTAAGGGTTTTAATTTTTTTTGATGGGGTGCTGTGTAAATCTTGTATTTATAAATGTAATGAAGGTATTGACAGAAAAAATATATACAACTTTTATAAAGGATTGTGTACTGACTGAATACATTTAAAAGAAAATATATTTTGAAACCTGTTCTCAATGAACAGAAATAACATATCTTTTTACTATGCTGTTGGTTTTTAGGTTTAAGCTTCCTAATGCATAATAAATTTGCAATGGATACTTTTATGTTTGTGTTTTTTTAAACAAATTGTATCATTTCTCTTTTTGGTTCTCTTTTGGGTGACTTTCTACTAAATTGAATTCTTAATCCTTCAGCTAATACAAATGATGTGTGGGGTTTTTTTTGTTTGTTTTGGTACCAACGATAGAACTCAGGAGCACTCAACCACTGAGCCACATCCCCAACCCTTTTTATATTTTATTTAGAGACAGGGTCTCACCAAGTTGCTTAGCGCCTTGGTGTTGCTGAGGCTGGCTTTGAACTCGTGATCCTCCTGCTTCAGCTTCCTGAGCCGCTGGGATTACAGGCATGCGCCACTGCAGCTGGCACATCCTCACCTTTGACAAGAAATGTTTCCCAGGCTTGGCTTTTGCCTACACTGCAATTAGCCAATGACCCACGCTCATTTAATCTCCACACGGGCTACCCTCCAGCTGGGACTTACTGAATGAAATGTATGCCTTTATCTCTCAGCATATCATTTGTCAGACTATTTTACATATTTAATCTGGATTGAATCTATGACCATTGTACTTAACATTGAACTTTTTCATATATTTTATCCTTTTATCTGTGTCCCTAGTGGTGTGCAATTTCTCTGACCCTTTGGCCTCATGGTATACTGCATATGTGGTGGGTCCAGTCACAGGGGTCAGAAGTCTCCATGGGAAGTGAGTGGAGGAGAGAGCCCAGCCTAGAGCAGGTACCTGATGCCGCCACCTTCTCTGAGATTCAGAGCCCCATGGGCCTTGGACTTCAGTCTCTTCAAATGATTTGTTTCTGTTCTGTCTCTTGTCCAGGAAGGTGGCTCTTCTGTTTGAACTTAGACAAAAAATGTGGATTGTGTTCTTTTTATATTTCTCGGTTCTGTGGTTGAGGCAGAGAGTATATCTTCACCAGGTCTCCCTAAAGGCTTCTTTTCTTTCTTGTTTGTTGCCCTTGGCTGTTGATATTGAGACCAGAATTAATTGCTACTGTAGGTTTGGCTCTGCTGGGTGACCCATGCTACTGGCTTCTCTGCCATGGCTCACAATGACTTTTGTGTCCACTGGGAAGAACTGCAAACAGGTCTGTAATACTAAGACACAAACCTATAATGCTGTAAGCCACTATGGATTGTTATTTTAGTTCCAAAACTGTAACTTGATCAGGAGCAATATTTTTACTTTAGAGTTCTACTATCATGTATTGTCTTCATTGTTCTAGGTCACATCTTTGTGTCTTTGACTCCCTTCACCAGCCTATTAAATTAATGTATTATAGACACCTTTCTATCTCTGAATTAAAAGACAGCCGCACTGCACACACATGGAGCAGTGAAGACCAGTCAGAGCAGACTCTTAATCCAACTGTAGGCTTAGCAAAATTATATTGTTTAAAAATCTTCGTAATAGCATCATTGTACTTCCTGAGCACTACACATCTGGAATTGGTCTTTTGTGTTGGTGAAATGGTGTTGCTGGGTCTTTTCCTGTCTACCCGTGTGTGCAGGTTCTCATTATTGCTATGCTCAATGTCACACCAGGGCACCCAGGTGATTCCACTGTTGGTGGTGAGGAGTCTGAGGTTGTGCAGTTTTCTCATCTAGGTTTCTAACAGGATGCTTGGCTAGTCTGTGTTGGATGAAATAAGGAGGCTTCTTTAGCTTCCTGTTAACCTGGCTGCTGTATTCTGCCCCCAACCCTGGGTACTGTGTGGTCCCAGGTGTGTAGGGAGGCCAGGCCTGCCTGCTTTGGGAGGCAGCACTCTTCTCTGAAGTGAGAGTGGCCCTTATTTTTAAAAACCAACATATAGGCCCAAGGTAGATACACAAAAGTGGGAACGAGAAATAGGAGAATCAGTGGGGACCGAGGGTTAGGGAGTTGGAAATTTAAGTACTGCAATTCATTTGAGATTAAAAGAATAAAAAGTCTTGCTCTTTCTAAAATTATGAAAAAGGAACAGAACGAAAAAAATGTTACAAAAAAGCCTAGGAAACGGAGGTGGGGTGAGGGTGATGAATGATATGGATATTATTAGTCCATACCAGGAGAAATTTTCCTTTTGGACCTCACCTGAAATTGGCTTCATTAAATGGAAGCATTTAGAATGCTCAAGAATGCTGAATATGGGGCTAGGGAGATAGCTCAGTCAGTAGAGTGCTTGCCTCTCAAGCACAAAGGCCCCAAGTTCAATCCCCACCACTGCAAAAAAAAAAAAAAAAAAAAAAAATGCTGAACATGTAAAGATAAATGCATCCAAGCTATTTTAATGCATTATGTGTATTAGAATATTTAGGTCTTTTGTCATTGTGATTTTGTTTATGGGTTATGCTTATAATTGCTTCAATAGCCACTGCTACCTTTAAAAAAAAAAAAAAAAAAAAAAAAACTACTTGTGGAGAGTGCAATGGTGATTTCAGCAGTGTGTGTGAGCACTAGATGGCAGTGTGGATTTTTAAGGTTAGGCCCAAAGCAACAAATTTCAAGTAGACTTTATTAACTATACTCACCCTGCTATATGTGAGACCTCCAGAATTTATCTTATAACTGAAAGTTTGTTCCCTTTGACCAACATTCCTCTCCTCCAATCTCCCCCACCCTTCCGCACCTGGTAAACACTGTTCTACTCCTTTACCCAGTCCTTTTTATTTTATTTTTTTTATTTTGGGAGAGTCTTGCTAAATTGCTGAGAATAAGTTGTTGATCCTCCTGCCTCAGCTTCGTGAGTCACTGGGATTACAGAATCACTGATTACAGGTGCGAACTACCACACCTGGCTATTGGGACTTATTTTATGACGGTGTACGGTGTATCCTGGAGAGACAGGCACACGGAAACAATTTACTGGAGCAGAAACTCGCATGCAGAAGCATCTGCAGGAACAAGTGCCTGTGCAGGTAAAACTAAGTTGCAACCCATGAATTTCTGGAGGCTTAGTATGGACAAGTAATACTCGTTATGGAGATGTGCCTTATTCTTCATTGTCTTCTTCAGATTTGGGTCCAAATATACTTGTTCCATTAGAACTTCGAAGCGCATGCTAGGGAGCACTCTACGACTGAGTGACCCCAGCTTGCACACCTCTGGTAGCTGCACGTGGGTATGCATCGCCCCGCTCTTGCACCCTTGCAGTTCCCTACTTCCCCAGCACCCCAAACCCTCTATCTCACGAGAATCTCAGTCTCACCAGTGCCTTCCTCGCCCCACTCCTCTTCAGGCCCACGCGACGTCGGCTGCCGGGTACCTTCCCTCGCACTCGGGGAGCCCGGGAGAAGGGCCTAGATACTGCACACGTCTGCGTGAACCCGGACAACGTCCACAAGCCGGGCCAGACTCCTGAACCATTCAGGTGGCCGGGCTGGGACACTGAGGACCAAACGGCCAACGGCGGGGGTCGAGCCCGCCGCTCGCGCACACGCCGCTCCCGCAGTCTTTAAGGCCCTGCGTTCCCAGGAAGCCCTGGCGCCCAGGAAGCCGCGCCGCGTCCATCCGTGCCCGCCAGGCGTCCCGAGCCTCGGGGAGGTCCGGCTGGGGGCGCCAGGGCGGCGACTGTTCAGAGTCCGGGCCCGCCCCGCACTGTTTCCCACGGCTCTGCGTCGCAGCTCCGGTTGCCGGGCCCTCGGCACCACAAGAATCTGCTGCTCTGAGCACAAGGCGCTGCTGTGCCGGCGTCTAGATCCCTGCCGGCTTTGGGTGGTTCCTGAGCAGACCTGGCGGAGGTTGAGAGCAGGGCGCCGGGGGTTCCGAGAGCCGGGGAGGCGCTGGGGGTCCGGACTGCTAAATAACGTGGCCATGCACCTGCAGGCAGAGCCAGCTTTGTGGGCGGCTGGGCGCTGCGGAGCGGTAAAGGGGACGTGGGCGTGCAGCGGGGCGGGGCGGGGACTGGGTGTGTGAGGGGCGGGGCTTGTGCAGGGGGCGGGACATGGGCGTGTGAGGGGGCGGGGCGGGGCGAGCCCTTGCCTCGGACCCTGGGACTCGCGCTTAGCGACCCTGGAGTTGGCGGCCAGGTCCCACCGTGGGACGCCTGTGGGGGCCGTGGGGTGGGCGGTGGGTGCTGGAGCTGAGGCGATTTCTGTGTGGCGGGTTTGGACTCCCAAGAAAAACCCTGGCGTCTCACGGATCCTCTCTGCTTTCCCAGTTCTGCTCCGAGAGGCGCCCAGGAGGAGGAATAATGGCTGCCACTTACCAGGTAGCTTGGCCTCTTCCTTTTTGTATTAGTAACTCGAATTTTCTCAGGCCTCACTTGCTTGCGTTCTTAAAAGTTTTGATTGATTGAGCCTGGAATTACGTGGGCTCTCGTGGCCCGGTTTCTAGTATTTACAATTGGGAACTGTGTTCGGAGGGTCGAGCCCAGTGCATCTCATCCTGCCCGCAGCTTTCGGGATTAGCCTCTTGTCTTTTTACTTTATTTATTATTTGGGGTTTTTTATTATGAAATTATGTTGTCTTTTTCGAGAATTTAGGAAATACACAAGATAACAAGAATGTTAAAATTGCAGTCTCCAAAAGACCATTATTATTCTTTTGATATAGTTTTATTTCATTCTAGTGTGTATACATCCACTGTTTACAGTTTTATAGTCAACAGTGTGGTTTAACTTTGCATTGTAACTTTGTCTCAATGAAATTATCATTTTATAGCCATACAATATTTCTTTGAATGTGTAGTGATTTGTTTTTTTCCTTTCATTATAAAACGTATGAAAAGTTTAAGAAAAACAGAGCATACTCGGGTAACTACTTGTTGGGTCAATATAGAAGATTGCAAACCCTTCAGTAATATCAACCCCAATCAAAATCCTCCTCCCTACCCACACCTTTTATGATAATCAGTTTTTTCATTATAGTTTTTCCAAGTTTGCATCAATAAATGATAACATGCATTTTTGCTTTCTGTTCACTTTATAGTTTGCATCAGTAAATGATACTGTTTATGCTTTTTGTTAACATTATGTAACCATCTTTTTTTTTGTATTATGCTACTTTTAACAATATAATTAAATTAATCTGTATTTTTTTTTTTTCATATTGTTGGGTAGCATACCCTTAGATGAAATAGATTAACTTACGTGTCCTTTATATTGTTGAGGATTACTTAGGTTTTGTTTTGTTTTGGGGCTATTCCATACCATGCGGCTAGAACATTTTTGCACATAACTAGCCATGAATAGGAATTCACATTTCTCTAGGGTTATACATTTAGGATGGTATTGCTGGGTAATAAAATATGTCTGTTTCAGCTTTTTAAAAAAATTGCGAAGTATTTCAAATAGTTTTGCCACTTTGCCATTTTCCCAGCAGTAAACAGTTTCCTTCACTCTTCATTCCTTGTTTCTACATAAATATTTATAATTATTCTTTCATCTTGGGTGGTAATGTCAGTATGGTTTCCTTTAAGTTTTTATTGAACACTAACAAAAGTAGACAAAAGTGCAAATATATGAACGTGTGGTTGTGAATTTTCACTACGCTGGTACCATCACCCAGATCAAGAAAGAAAATTACCGATTTTCATCCCTACTTCCACTTTCCCACCACCTTTCCCTGCCCCCCCAAGGATATTTGTTCTGACTTCTGCCATCATAGATTGGCTTCTGAACTTCATATAAATAGAATCAAGTAGTGTATGCCGTTTAGTGTCTGGCTCCCTTATCGCCATATTTTGTTTCAGCATCATTCATGTTACTGTATTTACTTGAAATTCATACATCTTGTTGCTGTGTGCTGTTGTTTGACAGCACCATGCTCTGTCCATTTCATTTGTTTAATTTTTGTTTGCAGTGCTAGGGATTGAACCCAGGGCTTCACCATGGAGGTGAGGGCTCTCCCATTGAGCTACATCCTCAGCAGGTATGGTCTGTCCAAGTTTTAATGTTGGCACTCCTTTGGATTTCCATTCTTTGATTGTTGTAAGCATTTTGTGTGTCATTTGGTGGACCTATATGTGCATTTCTCTTTGGTAATAGCTAGAAGTAGAATTATTGAGTTACAGCATTAGTAGTGGCAAACTTCCAGGTGGTTGCTCCAGTTTACACTTTCATCATCTTGTATAAGAGTTTCAGTTGTTTGACATCCTTACCTACATTTGGTATAATCAAGCTTTTTAATTTTAGTAATTCTGGTGAATGTAGCGTGGTATCTAATTTTGGTTTTAATTTATATTCCTTAATAACTAATGAGGTCGAGCACCTTTTCTTGTGTTAATTGAACAAAGGATAACGTGTCTGCAGAAGTCCATGGAATAACACTGCATTATCTGTCCTATGGATTTGGGGTAGTTATAGGTTCTGGATACTAGTTGTGGATATGGGTTGAAGAATCTTTTCTGTAACTTTTTTTCCTATGTATATTTTTACTTGATTTAGAATCTGAATAAAAGAAGTTCTTCGTATAGTCAGATTTATCAATGTTTTATGTGATTGTGTTTTGTGCTATTCTTTGTATCCTTGAAGATAATTATCCTGTACAGTGTTATCTTTTAAATTCCTTTTGTTCTTTTATTTTAAGTCTGAATCCACCTGGAATTAATGTTTGTTTATCATATAATTTAAGGGTCCAACTTCAGGTATTTCTTCCCCCCAATATTTGGATACTCACTTTATGGTACCTGCAAAATTTGCTTTTTTTCTTCCTCAGTTGAAGGCACTTTTTTTCTTGAATGACGTGACTGTAGAAGCATGAATTTTGTCCTGGGCTTTTCTATCCTGGTCTATCTCTGAGACAGTACAGTGCTGTATTAAATGCAATCTTCTAATAGCTGAGATCTAGCTGATGAAGTCTCCCACCTTATTTTTGTGCTTCACAAATGCCTTGGCTATTGTTCCCTTGATTTCCTTCATTTCTTTGTGTAGCTATCGATTTTTTTTCAGGTTTAGATTTGTTTTCTTTCAGAAAATGTTTCGTTTGATTTAGCCCAAGAATTAAGTGGGATCAAGTGACCTGATTTCTAGTATTTACTACTTGAAAAAAATGTTTGAGAGTGTAAAGAGCCTGTTATTTTTCACCCTACCCCTAACATTCTGTTAGTAATTTGGTGTTTGAGGTTTATCCTGTTGTCTTTTTAGTTTATATATTATTGTGGTTTTTTTTCTGATCATAAAATTATCTTTTTAGAGATCAGAAAATACACAGAATAACAAGAATTGCTAAAATCCCAGTCTGTAAGCAACTACTATTAATATTTTGAACATGTTTCATTTGACCAATGTTAAACATTTTAGAATCAGTGTGTTAATTTCTATTTAAAAATCCTGTAGCCAGGCACAGTGGCACAGGCCTGCAATCCCAGCAACTGGGGAGGCTGAGGCAGGAGGATCACAAGTTCAAGGACACCCTGGGCAACTTAGATCCTGTCTCCAAATAAAAATGGAAAGGGCTGGGCTGCAGGGATTTTCATAGTATTATATCTATAGATTAATTTGAAGAAGATTGACATCTTCCTTATAGAATCTTTCATTCTCTAAACTTGCCACATATCCCTCCATTTACTTAGGTCTTCAATTTTGTTATAGTCTTTCACATAGAGGACTTGCATGTCTCTTGTTAAATTTATATCTAAATACTTGATTTTTCTGATGCAGTTAGTATTTTATAAAATTTTATTTTCTTTTGGTTGCCTATAGAAATGAAATAGATTTATGTATTTATCTTGTACAGATTTTATGTATTTATCTTGTATCAGTGCCTTTGACAAACATATTAACTATGAGTTTGTACTCTTGAATATAAGTAATGTTCATTGATGTAATCCATGTACCTGTAAGTAGTTTTTAAAACTGATATATTCATGCAAAGAATACATTCATATGACACTATACAGCAGTGAAAACGATCATTATATGCAAAACCATGGATGCATCATGTGAAAATACTGTTGAACAAAAAGAACTATATCCAAAAAAAGATACATTGATATTTTTTTTTTAAATGATTTTGGAAAATTGTATTGTGGAACTTGATAAGCATAAACATAGGTAGGATAGTGTGTGGGTGGGCGATTTCCCCCAGACGCAACAGAATCTGGTCATGGCTGTCCTTCCAGACATGCCACAGCTCTCCAATCCCAAGATTACATAACCCCCAGAGATCATATCCTATTAATTATAAGTAATACATTATTTGTCACTTCAGTATGAATTTCTGAAATATAAGAATACTTTGCAGTTATCACACTTAAAAATTTTATAAAATTAGTTATAGCAAATATCTAGTCAGTAGTCAGATTCCCTAAAATGTTACATAATTTTAAATGTTGATTTACTCAAATCAGTATCCAAAGTCCTACTATGACACTTATGTTTCTTAAATTTCTCTTAGTATGTAAATGTCTCCTTTCTCTGTTTTGTAATCTGTTTCACTAATTGAGTTGTCTTTTATTAGAGTTTCCTACCATTTTGAATTTTACTGATTGTACCCACCATGGTATCTTCAGTAGATATTTTTGTCTCCTTTTTTGTGTAATCTTACACTTACCTAGATCTAGAGCCTTGATCATAGTCAGGACTGAAAGTTGCATTTGTTCATTTTTCTTTTGGGCAAAATATTTCACAAGTGGATTACAAATCAACGAGGAATTGTAACATTTGGTTGTTTCCTTTTTTAAGTGTTAGCAGGGGTCCATGATCATTGCCTTTATTTGGTATTTACTGTAGAGCCCGGACCACCAGGTGAGTGTCACGCCCAAGCCCCGAACCACCCCCAAAGAAACCAAACTGTATGCAACCACAGAAAGAGCCAGCTTATTCAAGCAGCTTCTTGGGCACTTGACACAGACCAGCTAGCAGTCAATGCGAGTACCCCGAGCACAAATTTACAAGCTGTTTTATACACTTCAGACAAGGGGACTCAGTTTCTCTTTTACAATTGGAGGGTTTATGTCCTTGTTTGCATATTAGAACATGTTTTGGCTGCAAAGTTTTAGTCACCACAATAACCACTGGTCTATAGGAGGTCAGCCTGACCCTCTAGCATCAGCCTAAATCAACTGCCAAGGACATCCTGTTATTTAGCTAGGCTGATTTCAGCTCATCTGCAGCTTTTCATTTTTAACCCCCTTTTAGCATCAGCAACTCTGGCAACTTTTTTAAGTTAACTCGTTGGGGCTTTACATTCCCCCTTCATCATGTGCATAGGGGTAAATCTTTACCCTTATCAGCGAAAGCGAGTATACAGAAGCAAATAAGCAATCATTAGAATACCTAAGGATTGGGGACCATCGGGAACATCAGGAATGACAAAATACTGGGCCCAGAGGACCATTAGCTGAACACCACTTATTCTGTCTTTAATACACCAGAATGTATTAAACATAGAAACATAAAACATAAAACATAAAAATGTATTTCAACATAGAAACAGCATTGTTCATTAAGTGCTACACATAATCTACCCTGTTGAAGGAAGAGTAAGTCTAGGCCTTCTGCAGTTGCATGCAGCTTGGTCTCCCTCATGGTCTCTTTGGGGGTGGTTTGGGGCTTGGGCACGACACCCACCGGGTGGTCCGGGCACTACATTTACTAAGCTTTATGAAATAACAGTTGTCTAATTCTGTCTATCCTTCATAATTTAATAATCAGAAACTATTCCCTCACTGACCATTAACACCTTGGATCACAGAAGACAGATTAGATGCTTTATTATTTACACTTACTGATCAGTTTTCAGAATAATTAGTTGATCCCCTAGAAGATTTCAAATAAATTTGCTTTCTTGTCTGTTGAACATAATTATGTACTCAAGGATTTAAATTCTTGATGATGTGATATTATTTCCTTTTTACCCAGAGGGAACATCTTCCCAGTGGCTCCTGAGACTCTTTGACATAATCTCCATTGTCTTTAATCTCGTTCCAGTTTTATGGTATAATGATGTGCTTGAGGCTCACCTTACAAAACTCATGTCTTCAGATCATCCATTTCCATTTCTTAAGGGATCCCTACTTCCTTTGGGTACCTTTAGAGATTTTAGAGATTACAGTGTATGTTGTGAGTGCTCAGTACTTTTGGGTTGGTCATTGTTTCTTTCCCTTTTTAGTGAACAGAGATAGGCAGTGTGTGTGTGTGTATGTATATATATATATATATATATATATATATATACACACACATATATAGTTTTTCTCTTTCTATATAAACATATATAGAAAACATATATAGTTTTCTTTTTCCTTTGTCTTCTCATTTTTGGTTTACCTGCCTGTGATGATGTAATTTATATTCTAACAGCTCTCCAAGAAGGGAATACCTATCATTTAATCTGTACATATCTAGAAATGTCTTTATTCAACATGCTCACAAGGTTGGTGGTTTGGGCATGGCTCAGTGTTTACTTTCCTCACCGTATTGGAACGGTTGCTCCTGTCTGCCTTTCTGTAGGAGTCTGTGAAGAAGCCCCTTGCCCTGCCACCTCTGTATCTATTATTTTTAAAATTTATTTATTTTGATTCTTTGTACACAAATGGGGTACAACTGTTGTTTCTCTGGTTGTGCACGAAGTAGAGTCATACTGTTTTTGTAATCATACATGTATATAGGGTAATGATGTTTGTCTCATTCTGTTATTTTTCCTCCCCCACCCCCACTCCTCTTTTTCCTCTCTACAATCCATCTGCCTCTATTATTGAACTGGCTCTTTCACCCTGGGGCTTTTAGGTTTTTGTCTTTATACCAGGTATTATAAAACTTTATTCTTGATGTAATTTTGTGGAGAACCTCAGAATTTGTACCTTTCTAAGGCTTCGAGAGAGGAGGGAAAAGAAATATTAGAATATACTCTGCCCAAAATTGTGTGGGTAGCCTGCGCATATGCTACTTTTTTGCATTACAAGATTCCACGGTTTGTTTTTGCACATACTGAGACATGCCTGGATCATGGAAATGGCCATTTTTTAAAAACTGCATGCGAAGTGGAATGTCCGAGGGCCTGAAAACCTGCTAATTTCCTCCGACTTCCGCCTCTCCAGACTGCGGCACACACTCGTTCCCCCTAGATTCTACGTCTTCCTTCCCTGTGCCTCTTCCTGTTTGCCGTTTCAGGGAGTGGTGGCGTTCAGCGATGTGACCGTAGACTTCTCCCAAGAGGAGTGGGACTACCTGGACTCTGTGCAGAGAGTGTTATACAGAGACGTGATGTTGGAGAACTACAGCAACCTGGTATCACTGGGTAAGGATATCTGCCCCCCAGCTTCAAAGTCTGCTAGGAATGTCTGCCTTCCACATCGTGAATTTTTTTTTCTTTTTCTTTTTCTTTTTTTTTTTTTTTTTTTTTTTTTTTTTTTTTTTTTTTGCGGTGCTGGGGATCGAACCCAGTGCCTTGTGCTTGTAAGGTAAGCACTCTACCAACTGAGCCATATCCCCAGCCCCACAGTGTGAATTATTTAGCTGCCTTTAAAATAAGTCTCCAAATTTCTCCTTTCAGAGTTTGAACTTTGTGGAGATGGAAGCAGTGACTTTGTTACAGTGGAACTCTTTCTGTTTTTCTGTGGTCCTTCCTATAAGTCTGCCGATATCTTTAACAAATGACTAGATTTGAATCCTGGGACATCCCGGCATAACTGTCTTTTCCCTGTGAACAGGACTTTGTATTTCTAAGCCAACTGTGATCACCTTACTGGAGCAAGGGCATGAGCCCTGGACAGGTGGCCAAGTGCCAGCTAGAGGCCAGTGCTTACATAAGTGGCAGAAGTCAAGCGTGTTGAAGAAGAGCTTTACAGATGGTGATCCATCTGTCTGTGCGGAGGTGACACCTTTGAGGCTGGAAGGTGAGCCTTGTAGACCTTGATCTGTGGAGAGGGACTCCTCTCAGCCTCTCCTTCTCTTCCACTCACCCCACTTTTACTTTTGTAACCAACCAGTCTTCTTACACTCCCTTGAAAATCATTTCATCTACATTTGTATTTAAATCTTTTCTTAGCTACTGGAGGAATGCAAAGAGGTACTCCTCCAAGTCACGGGTAGGTAGCGCCTTTTCTCCTAAGATCAAATTTGGAATCACCTAGATGCTTCTTAGCTCTTGATGGCTATGGGTCAGACTCAGAAGAAAGTCCTCAGATGTAGTAGAACAGTATTCTTCATGGATGCCAGTGGCCCTGGAAGTTCATGCCTGGAACTCTCCAGGACGTGTGTGTGTGTGTGTGTGTGTGTGTGTGTGTGTGTGTGGTCTTTGCTGAGTTTAATCTGTGTAATTTCTCTGTGATAAACTAAAACCATGAGTATAATAAATGTTCTGAGTAGTGAATCATTCTAGTGAATCATTGATCTTAAGGTCTTGTACACCTCCTGAATGTTCAACCCTAACTCCTTTTGTGCAAAAAGGAAAATGTTAACTCATTCTGCAGTTATATTACAAGTAATGTAAAATACCTAGTGTATAAGTAAATAGTCATTCTGTGGTTGGTGTTGTGATGGAAGAATTTCTTTCTTGTTTTGGTTGGGGTGGGTAACAGGGATTGAACTCAGGGTCACTGACCACTGAACCACATCCCCAGCCCTATTTTGTATTTTATGTAGAGACAGGGCCTCACTAAGTTGCTTATTAGCACCTCGCTGTTGCTGAGGCTGGCACTGAACTTGTGATCCTCCTGCCTCAGACTCCCGAGCTGAGAATTTCTTACTTAAGTAGATTGAAATGAGCAAAAGTTGTGGGTTAAAGACTAACATGGCCTCTGAGCTGGGCATGGTGGCACATGCATGTAATCCCAGCTACACAGGAGGCTAAGGCAGAGGGATCACAAGTTTGAAGCCAACCTGAGCAACAGAGCTAAACTCTTATCTCAAAAAAATTTTTAAATGAATAAAAAGTAAAATTGACTACAAGAAAACCAGAGAAAGAATACTCTGAGAAAGACCTCTGGAAGTCTACATAGTGATCCGCATGAAACTGTTGCCGAGTACCGCACCACACGTGCGTAGCACTAAGCCACATCGAGGCCAGCCAAAGAACGGCAGCAAAACTAATATGAGCAGTTCCTAGAGATGACAGAAATGAGAGATGGCTGAATTCTGACCAACCAATGTGGAGGGGGTCTCTGAATACCTGAGGCTCAATAAAGATGCCAGAATGGCCACTCCCTATTACAGAATTAAACTATCACACAGGAAAGTCTGTCCTAGCACTACCCTAACAGAAGTTAGTAAAATCCATGAAAGGATCAAACATCCTCAAATCACCCGTCTACTAGAACAGAATACAAAAGTCTTTGATGAAAATTAGCAAAGTTAAGCATTTGACAATGTAACATTCTCTATTCTAGCATCCAGTTAGCACTAGATGTTGGGAAAGAAGGAAAATAGCATAATCAGGCAAAATAGTAAGTAGAACTGACGAAATTAGAAGAGAAGAATGTTAAAGCAACTCTTCTAAATATGTTTAATAAGTTTATGGATTTAGATGACCCCATGAATATAATGGAGAGAAACTGAAGACTGCTCTAGCCAAAAGAGCAACAAGAACTTGTTTTATTCTCTTCATCTCAAAATGTCAAAGTCCATGCAATCGTGGTTTTTCAGGAACAAAGACAGTGATTCTCAAGGGACAGGAAAAAAGTAAGGCCCTGTGAGTGCCCCTTCTTGCTCTGTTGAGATTCTTAGGATGCAGCTCAGAGAAGTAGGCAGAGCCCAGCAAGTTCCACAAGTGGAGAAGATGGAGCTGAGACCAGAGTAGGAGGCAGCACATGTCCAGAGGAGCACAAAAGAAGCAGCTGCAGAGTGAGCGTTCACAGGATACTGGTCAGCAGATGGGAAGCCACCTGAGGCTGCCAGAACCTTCAGAAGGACTCGGGGGACCTGTGCCCAGCACACAGCCAGGAAAACACTTGCTCCCACTGCCCAGACTGAAAAGCCTTAGCACTCTTTCCTGCATCCATGAGATGACTCCACGGTGTCTTACCTTAACATGAGGACATGGGACTGACTGCTCTGGATCTTCCTAACAGTTCCTAAAAGAAAGACCTGAAAGGATCAGATGACAACTTTCAAGTAATTTGATGATCTCAAAGGTTATTTAAAGGAATACAAAATCTAGCTCCCAGCAAGACGATTCACAATTCTAATGAAGGCATTCAACCTAAGACTACTGTGCATGCAAAGATAGGAAAAGGATCCATAGTGAGGACGATTTTTGTTAAAACTAAACAAGAGATGGCAAATAGTAGAAGACATTTTTGAAGTTATAACTATATTCCAGGTATTCAAAAGCTGAGCCAGATATAGAACATCCTTTTAAGCACCTATATTCAGTTTCTAGACTTGAAAATCAAAAAGCTGCACTGGGTTGTACAGTGGATTTGACATTTCTTTTTATGAAAAGGTTAGTGAACTAGAAATCAGCAATTGAAATATAAAAGTGGAATGAGTGGACCTGACTTTTGGAATAACTTCAGGCAACCTAATATATAAGTATTTGGAGTATACCCCAAAGAGAAGTAACAGCAGAGAAAATATTTTGAAGAAAGAATGACCAAAAATTTGACAAAATGGATCCAACAGCTTCACAACTCCAAATACAAGAAGCACATGTATTTAAAGACCATAGACATATCATAATGAAATCACTCAAAGGCAGTAGGAGCATCTCAGGTTGCATGGTTTTTATGATCTTTAGTCACATGGGCAATTTCAATTACAGAAGCTAGTGTTTCTCAGCTGGTATATACTACAGGATCTGGAAATTTTCTCATCTAAAATCCAATTAGTTGCTGCTAGGTGGTGGTCATTGGCTTTTTTTTTTTTTTTTTGGTGGTGGTGGGGATTGAACCCAGGGCCTGTGCTTGGGAGGTAAGCTCTCTACCAACTGAGCCATATCCCCAGCCCTTCATTGGCTTTTATAATAGGTCCCATCTATGATCCACACAGAGGGGGTGGACAGAGAATCACCCAGCTTCTAACAAGACATTAAGGTGGTAATCACTTTTGTCTACCAAGTATTCTATCCTCTCTCAAACCAACCTGTATGAACTTGGACAGTTCCAATGGTTCCCCTTTAGCATATCCAATCCACATCTCATAAATATTGAATTTATAGCCTGTTTCACAATACCTGGGTGGAAGCATTCCCAGTCAGATATAATGTCTAGTCAGGTAATATATTTAGGTAAGTAAATGTAAAGTCTCTCCAGTCTTATCCACAATTGCACCAGCTGCTCTCATTCCTTACACTCTAACTGGATCCCCCAATAGGGCTTCTCTATGGGCATTTGA
Source organism: Sciurus vulgaris (assembly GCF_902686455.1). NCBI lineage: Eukaryota > Metazoa > Chordata > Mammalia > Rodentia > Sciuridae > Sciurus > Sciurus vulgaris. The sequence continues at coordinate 24,985,901 of NC_136474.1, forward strand.
ATCATTCTGTGTTGTGTTTCCATGTCAAGGAGTCCCAGAAGAGTTTCTTCCTCACCTCTTGGTCAGTTTATATTTCTGCATTATGAGTACATGAAGCCTTTGGATTCCTAGCTGGAGGGTGGGCTCAGGGACCCTGACTCTTTCATCAGTCTTTACCTTGTTGAGTCTGATTGCCCCATAATTTGGTGTATGTATGCATTACACAATGATTGTGCCTTGCAGCATTTTAGGTTCTTCCTGAATAAGATAAATAGACTGGGTTTTGTTTACCAGCCATCAGTGTTGAAGGGCCAGGTCCACCCCCCCCCCCCCCCCCCCCCCCGCTCCATTAGCACTGTATTGAGACATTCGTTTGTTCTCTTCAATGTCCACCTTATTCATCCCATTTCCTTAAAACTGTTTAAAGAGGAGCATGGGTGTGACTCAGTGGTAGAGCACTTGCTTAGCATGTATGAGGCCCTGGGTTCCACGAAACAACAACAACAAAAAACTTGAAAGATTCTACCCTCCTGTAATAAGTCTCTTGAGTCTTCCCTTTATATTATATTTCTATCTCTCTCTATTCTCTTGTAGGTTGCCTAATTTCCGTAACTGCTTTAGCATAATTTTTTCCTTTGGTAGCATCCCTGTGGCTGTAGCTCAGAACAAATGAAATGCAAGCTTGGCCCAGATTACAGATCACAATAACAAAGGCATTCATTTTGTAGTTAGCTTATTTCATTTTATTTTGCTTTTCTTGATGTGTCTAGTGAGCCATCTAAGAACAGACTCTCCATTTAAAATATTGTGATTGAATTACACGCCTTTGGCTGTTAGGGCTGTGAACTACATTGGCATGCAAGAGAGAGAGGCCTGGTTGCATGTGCTGCTATTTAACAAACGGTTCAGTTAGGTCAGCAAGCGAGTGAAGGCCTTGGCTGCTCTGTCCATGGCCCCAGCCCAGAGTGAGACAGTTGTCCCACTATTCAGATACAGGTTAGAGCTGCCAAATGTGTTGTTTAAAGGCACGTAGAACATCTCATCCTTGGAAAGTCACTTGCGGTAAAGGTTCTGGTCATAGAATAAAGAGTAAATATCATATCATCAAAATGAAGAGAAACTCAAGTGCCTTTTGTAAAAAGTAACCTTTTGAAATGTAAAAGTAAATAGATTCAGTTGGTTGACAAAGAAGTTGTAAGATAGCTCAAGAGCTTTCAGACCTAAGACAAAGTATATTGCTTAGATGTTAAAATCTTGTAGTGGATTGTGCAATTGCTGGGTTGTCCCCCGAAAATATTTTAATGTATTCATTAAAATAATTTAAAATGCATTGAAAACGATTTTACCAAAGCCTAATTATTAAAGTATATGTGCAAAGAAAAAAATATCTGCAGCGAACCAACCCATCAGGAGGTGGATCTCTTATTTCTGAAGTTTACTGGTAACCTTTACCTCCAGTAACCAGCTGTGCATGCGTAACTAGGTAACTACCAGGAATGGAACCTTATCCATTCCTTATCCCTTCCTTATCCCAAGCCGTGCTCTCAACATGTGCCACTGAGCCAGGGTCATTTTAGCAAACCCCCCTTTTGATACCAACTGTAGTTTAAAAGATGACCAAGTCCACTCTTAGATTCAGGGGTTCACTAGATGTATTCTCAGATTGCTTAAAGCTGTTTTAACCACATTCATGGTTTATGACACTGGAAGAATAGAGATTAAGATCAGCAAAGAAGGAGCACATAGGAGAGGGTCTAGGAATAATCTGGCATGAGCTTTCATTTGTCGTCTTCCAGGGGAATCACATGGACAACACTTACTTTTCCAAAAACAGTATGTGGCCACACACATGGAATATTGTCAACCAGAGAAACAGTTGAGCTTTTGTGTCTAGGATTTTTATTGGGTGTTAACACAGACTGTATTGTGTGACTTAAGCTCTGAGTAACCCCATGACACATAGAACAGCAGTTTTCAGGCTGTGCCTAAACCTTTGTCACTCCATTTTGTAAAGCAGTGGTTTGCCATAAGCTGCTCCATTTTGTGTTTGACTCCACACGTTGTTTGTACAAGTAGATAACCACCACCTGCCTGGCACAACCATAAGGCATAGCTGATAAATAAATTGTGCTAATAAGAATAACCACCTGTGAACTTATCAAATTAATCAGAAGCAGGTGGATACAGGGGCATATTGAACTCATATCAGAAAAAACTTACCCACGAGCTTATCAAACACGGCAGACCACCAAATTATGCTACCCACTCACTCAAGATCCATAAAAGGAGGAGCACCCCAAGACAGAGCAGAGTGGCTCCCTGACCCCATTCAGCCATAAAGAAAAATGAAATATGTCATTTGCAGGAAAATGGATAGAACTAGAGATCATCTTTTTTTTTTTTCTTTCTTTCTTTTGATTTTTGGGTGCTGGAGATCGAACCCAGGGCCTTGTGCTTACAAGGCAAGCACTCTACCAACTGAGCTATCTCCCCAGTTTAAGCAAAATAAGTCAAACAGAAAGTCAAGGATCATATGTTTTCTCTCATGCAGAAGCTAGAGAGGAAAAAGGAAAAGAAAGGTGGGGTAGATCTTAAAAAATCAAAGGGAGAATAGTAGAGGAAGGAGGCTAGGGGTCCGGCAGGGCAGGAGTGCAGATATGCGAGGGAGTGATGTTGGCCAAATCATACTGTCATATTGTGTACATGTGCAAATATGTAACAAGTCCCAACAATATGTACAACTATAATGGACCAATAAAAAATAGGAAAACAAGACCAAACACAAAAACCTCTACATATTAAACTTAAGAAAAATAATAAAAACAAAACCTATAACTCTAAAAAAACAAAAAAAAATTAAGATTGGAATAAAAGAACCTGTGATCGCCCAGTTTGTGACCATTAGGTGACCCACAATATTCAGTGAACTGCCACTGACGAAAGTGGTATACCTGAGAATTTATTATTATTAAATTCTGAAAATGTGGAAAGAAACATGTTTGGTCTACATTGACGACAGCATGCTCGTGACACTAGGTAAATAAAGATAATGTTGGCAGGGAGGACATATTCAAGTCTTAGAGTTTCTCTACCAAGAGATGCACAAGGGTCAAACCTTTCTTCAGGCAAGGTTAATTCTTCACTGCAGAGAAGCTCAGAGTGACTCTGATTTGTCTCCAAATCGAAACCTGTATTTTAGTGCTGGGATATAAACAACCCGATTCTAACATCTCACTATACCATGTCACCCATTTTAATTTTTCCCGCTTATCTGATCTTACAGCAGATTTCTCCCACAGTCTGTCTCCAAAGTAGCCATTGCTCTAAAAATAATAAGTTTCATGGAATTCTTAAAAAAAAAAAAAAAAAAGCATTTTCAAGAAAGTCACATATTTTGAAGTCCAGCCGTGGCATCTTACTCTAAGTCCGTCCATTCATGCCTGACTCATTTGATAATTGGTCTGGATTTCTACCTTTTGTTAATCTAACTTCAGTTCATTTCCAATATATTATTTATTAGCCAGCTTTCCATCTTTTCACCTCAGAAATATCCTCTAGTTTTACTTAATTCACAACATAGGTATGATATTCCTCCCCCTTTACAATATATGTGTATGGTACTGTATTATTAAAATATATAACTAACCAGGCCTTCCTTCAACTTGGATGATCACCTAGGACAATATATATTTACCAATCCTCCCAAATAATTCAGAGTCATACAAATTTTTGAGAATCATTGACAATCTCTTGTCTTATTAATTTCCTTCATCTTCCTTATGTGGCTTTATTCGTTCTTTATTTACCTTGTTCACTTGTTGAAAGACACAGCTCTATTTTGGTAGTGTCTTAGCCATTCTCTATTAGTTTATTTGAAAACATTTTTGTTTCTATTTTTCCTACCACAGAAATTTTATTTCTCCCAAATTAAGGAGGGGAGCAAATGTTTTATTTTTATTTCATTTCAGATCAATCACTGAAAGGAGCCAAGAAAGGAGCTTCAAGGGAAAAAATTAGTAATATAGACTCATTCCCATTGGAGTTCATGGGAGGAATTATAAGGTCATGCTCAAGTGTCCAAGATATTTGGGAATGTAAAGATCACTTTGAGGGGCCACAGTCTTATCAAGAAGCACATTTCAGTCAGACTCATGAAGATGTACCTGCTTTCAATCAACAGGTATCTCTTACTCTGTGCCACAGAACTGGAAATGAGGAGAAACCATATTACTGTACAGAATGTGGGAAGGCTTTTAGTCGTGGCTCACAACTTACTCAACACCAGAGAACTCACAGTGGTGAGAAGCCCTATGATTGTAGGGACTGTGGAAAGGCCTTCAGCTGTGGTTCAGCACTTTCAAGACATCAGAAGATTCACACTGGTGAGAAACCCTACGAATGTAAGGAATGTGGTCAGTCCTTCAGCTGCGGCCCATACCTTCTGCGACATCAGAGGATTCACACGGGTGAGAAACCTTACGAATGTAGACAATGTGGGAAGGCTTTTAGTTGGATGTCATATTTTTCTCAACATCAAAGAATCCACACTGGTGAAAAACCCTATGAATGTAATCTGTGTGGAAAGGCATTTTGTTGGCGGTCCCATCTTACAAAACATCAGAGAATCCATACTGGGGAGAAATCCTATGAATGTAAGGAATGTGGGAAGGCCTTTAATAAGACTTCAAAACTTGTTCAACATCAGAGAATTCACACTGGAGAGAAGCCCTATGAGTGCAAAGAATGTGGAAAGGCCTTTATTAGGAGCTCAAGCCTCATTCAGCATCAGAGAATTCATACTGGTGAAAAACCCTATGAGTGCAAGGAATGTGGAAAGACCTTTAGCTGTAGCTCATACCTTTCTCAACATCAGCGATTTCACACTGGTAAGAGACCCTATGAATGTAGAGAGTGTGGAAAGACCTTTAGCTACCACTCAAACTTCACCATCCATAAGAAAATGCATACGGGCGAGAAGCCCTATGAGTGCAAAGACTGTGGCAAGGCCTTCACCAGGAGCTGGAACTTCATCCGACACCAGAGGATTCATAATGGTGATTAACTCCATGAGTGCAAAAATATGTACAGGATCTTGTTTGATGGTTTTTGTTTAAAAACTTGAAAATTAAAATAGTAGAACATCCTGTAATGTAATTGTTGGGAAAAGCAACCAATGGCTACAAATTTTTCCAAGTCTCTAAAGATCCACACTTACAACCTTACTGTAAATATTAGAAAAGTTCTTATTTGAGAGTAACTTTGTGATTTGATCTCCTTAAATTGACTATAGTTTTGTTTCATATTCAACTTTGCAACCATTTCAGATTTTACTGTAAAGTATGGTGTATCTAAATCAGTAGTTGAACCACAGATTCTTATTAATTCCTTTATTCCATGTTTGCACTGCCTCCTTTTTATTGTATTGTTATTAATATTAACCTGTGTTTTAGGACCTTCTTTTCTCTTACAGATACTCAAGGTATCTGTACTTTTAAGTACTTAATATCTAAATTTGATATTTTATATAATGGATTTGTATGTCTGTTTTAGAAAGATGGACTTATTTTCCCTTTTATAAAAATACCACAACATTTTATGTGATAGAAAGAAACACAAGGGAAAAATTTTTTATTCCTATCAAAAAATCCACTGTCAATGGGATCCAATGAAATGTGTTTATGAAATATTTACATACCATAATACTATATTTTTGACTATCATTTCTATGCCAAAGAAATTTTCCTGTCAGTAGATAGATCTCTTATAATTGTTAATGGCTTCATTGGGTTCCCTTTGGTGCTGTATTTATCAAACACCGTTGATTGTTTGCTTCCAAGTTGGGAAGATCATGAAAAATATCCTAGATAAACATTTTTCTAGACATATCTTTGTATATTTATCTGGGTTTTTTCTTTTTTTAGGAAAGTTTTTATTGCAAATAATGCACAAATATAATTCTTGTGAAAAAGATTTAAACATAAATTCCTAAGTTCTTATTTCATACCTATCCTGAATCCCTGTATACTCTCCAAATGTAAGCACTGTTATTAATCTTTATGATTCAAAATCTTTTATCTATGGCTTTAAAAACTGTTAGTTTTGTGATAGTACATTTATGCATTATGAAATAAGGGTAGAAATTCTACCTCACAGTGTGTGAAAATCAAGTAAGTTAATAAACCTAACATGCTTAAAACTGTACCTGTTTTATAATAAATATTAAGTGAATATTGGCCGTCATGGTAATAATTTGTGGAACAGAATTCAAATGTGTTGTATACCAGTTTACAGATTTCTTATGGTAATTGTGCTGTCAGTGTTATAAACATTGGGGAGACTTTGACCAGCAATTTCTCTTTATTGGCTGTGAAGAATTAAAAGCACAGACCGACCCTAATGCATATGAAGTATTTGACTCAGGCCTCATCCTGTAGGCTGCATAGACATTATGCAAGCTTGAAACCCTGTGTGGTGAGCACGCCTTTCCAAAGAGCAGAGAGAAGATGTAGAAATGTGTCTCTATAATCAGTTCTAGAAAAAAAGAATGGATGTCTAGGCATGCCTTTTGATAAAATTATAGCAGTAACAAAAGACTTGACAATAGTATAGCTGAAACATCCAGAGGTCCATTTATTGCCCATCCAAATAACCACTGACTTGAACAAATCAAGACTGAAATTACAAAATCTTTGGAAGAAAATGAATGACAAAGAGCCTACTATAGAAAAAATCATGGAAGTACAGTAAATGTTTTATGTCCCATTAAATATCCAAGCCTAAGTGCATGACATATGAAAATATGTGCAAAAATAATTAATATTTACTACTGTAGTGATTGAACATAAAACATAAATTCCCTTTTTAAAGGACAGTGAAATAAATCCAAATGCAACAAAAAGGAAGTACAAACTGCAGAAACTCCGTGAGGTAGGAAAGGACGGCAGCATGGAGAACCAGGAAGCATCTTACTTGAACCACCCCTCCACAGTCTGGCACAGCTTGGTGCCAAGAGACCGCCCCTAGACACAGCCTCCCCTGGTGCAGGAGAGTAGGAGGACCCCACCAGCCCTTGTCACCAACATAGACACCTGCAGCTGTCACAACAGAAAGCCTCCACAGTCTTCACTAATGCTGGGTTCATCTGACAGAGCTACCTGGAGTCCTCGTCACCGTGTTTCTAGAAAAGCAGCCACCACTGTTTCCCCCACTAACACCAGAGCCACTGACACATACACCCCTCTCCTCAGAGTCAAAGACACACTGCTGTTTCCTTAGGGCCCAGGCCACTACCACACACACACCCACTGGGCCCAGAGCCAGCCTTACACCAACCTCCCTGGGACCCGAGCACACAAATTCCTCCTAAGGATGGAGCCACTGCTGTCTCCTGTGCCTGCTCACCAGGCCTGGAGGTGCTACCCTCCCTCCACACAGTGTGCACACCCTGGACCACACTTGGCAGGTGCGCCACAAGGACCACACCTTGCACACTGGCACTGTGACTAAAGTGAAGGCTCCCTTGTGCCACAGTTTTTGCCAAAAGGGATTCCCTTGGCCATAACTTACCTCTTAGTGGGTAACAAATCAGGAGCACTTGCCACTGGCGTGACCATCCACAGACTTGACCACCTGTGGCCTCTGAGTCTTCCCTGATCTAAGCAGATGGAACTCCATAAAGACGCTGCTCTATCCTCCTTGAAACCAAAACTTTTGCTGCATCCCAGGAGTTGGAGCCACTGTAGCAGCACCAGCTGGCACGCTCACACCACCCATACGTGCAGGTCTTCCCCTGCAAAGCAGTGCATCCCATCCGGAAGAGGTGACTTCATCCTCAAATGCACAGACATCGACAGGACTGCAAGAAACAGGAAAGTCGAAGAAACACGATACCACCAAAAGGTCATCTTCCAGGAGGGACCCCAATGGAGATCTCTAAGTTGCCTAAGAATTGAAAAGTGTTTTCAGGAATCTCAGAGAGCTCTAAGAGAACAAGATAGACGGCTTAATGAATCAGGAAAACAATTCGTGAATAAAGGTAATAACTCAGCAAATAAATCAATTACTTTAAACAGTCAGAATTCTGGACCTGAACAATACAAGAAATGAAATGAAAAAATGTGATAAAGAGCTTCACCAGAAAATTCAGTAGAAAAAAGAATCTATGAGTGAAAGGGCATTTGACTGTATCCAGTCACAGGAGGAAAAGTGAAAAGGAGTGGGAAAAAAAGCTGACGAAAGTTATGGAGCGCCATTTAGCAAACACTTTTTTTCCCCCAAAGTTCCAGAAACAGCAGAGAAAGAGAAAGGGGCAGAAACTTTACTTCTACTGGCTGAAATGGACATGCAGGTTCATGAAACGCAAAGTTCCCCAGCAGGATCAAAGAGACGATACTGAGACATAATCAAATTATCAAAAGGAAACGACAAAGAGGATTTTGAAAACAGCAAGAGAAAAGTGACTCATCACATATAGTAAAACCCTCACGCTACTGCCAAATTTCTCAGCAGAGACCTTGTAAGCTAGTAGAAAGTGGTATGATGTATTCATTCTAATACTGGAAGAAAAAACCACCAACCCCACACAACACAGTAATTCTTTAAAATTGAGGGGAGAGATGGAAGTTTTCTGAGACAAAACAAATATCACTATACCTGCCTTACAAAAAATTCTTAATGAAGTTTTCAAATTGAAATGAAAATGTGCCAAGCAGCAACATGAAAGCATAAATATTGCAGGTGAAAGTAAATACATAGACTTACATGCATTAACACAGTAAAGGAGGTCCATAAGTTACTTTCAACACTAATACAAATATTGATAGATACAAATTTGTTACAGGATTAAAAAAAAAACAAATTGTGTGAAAGTTTTGTACATGACTGAGGTGGTTTTTTCCAACTTGGTTGTAACAAAATATTTTATGAAAGTTGAGTTCATCACAAATAGAAATCTTTGATACACACAGAATAAACATCAAAGCCAATCACTACAAAAAAATCTCCAAGAATAAAGAGAGGGATAATCATGAGCAAAAAGCAATATTAAGTCCTCACTTATCAGTAATTATCTTAACATGTCAATGGATTAAATTCACCAAAGACTGGCCATATGACTAAAAAGAAAACAAGATCTAGCAATGTGCTGTATATAGTAGACTCACTATGGAATTAAAACACAGGATGGAAAAAATAATTCATGGTTTCAAAACAGAAAGCAGTTATGATTATAACTTAATAACAAGAAGTATGTTATATTATACTTAAAGTATAAACTGTCTTTAAGTATAAAACCTCTTTAGACAAAGATCATAATAAAAATAGATTCAGTTAAACAGGAACATATAACAATTATGCAATATAACCCAGTATCAGAGCACCTAGATATTTAAAACAAATATCAACAGATCTGAGAGTAGAAATTAATAGCAATTTTTTAAAATTTATTTTTATTGTAAATAAATGGGATCCATCGTTTCTCTGTACACGAAGTAGAGGCATGCCATTTGCGTAATCATACATTTACATAGGGTAATAGTTTTTGATTCATTCTGTTACTTTTTTTCCTTCCCCCCACCCCTCCCACCCCTCTTTTCCCTCTATACAGTCCCTCCTTCCTCCATTCTTGCCCCCCTCCCCACCCCCCATTATGTGTCATCATCTGCTTATCAGCGAGATCATTCATCCTTTGGTTTTTTGAGATTGGCTTATCTCACTTAGCATGATATTCTCCAATTTCATCCAATTAATAGCAATTCAAAAATAATAGGGGACCTTGATACCACACTGACAATAAGGAGTAGAAATTCATATAGAAAATCAGTAAGGCAACATTGGACTTGAACTACACTTCAGACCAAAGGAAACTAACAAACATACAGAACATTCCATCCCACACTGGTAAAGCACAGTCATCCCTCAGTATCCTCCCTCAAGGGACTGGTGCCAGGAACCACCAGGATATCAAAGTCCATGAATGCTCCAGTTCCTTATATAAAGTGATGTAGTATTTGCTACATGCATTCTCTCCTTTCATTTCAATCATCTCTAGATTACTTAAAAATGTGAATACTCTGTAAATAGTAGCAATCAAAACACTGTAGTGTTGGCATAAAAACAGACACATAGACCAATGGAACAGAGAGCCCAGGAATATACTTACACATCTACTATTAATTAATCTCTGACAAAGATGTCAATAATACAAAATGAAGAAAGGACAGTCTTTCAGGAAGTGGTACTGAGAAAACTGGATACCCACTTGCAGAAGAATACAGCAGAGCTCATCTCACACCACATACAAAAAAATAAACTCAGAGCAGACCAAAGACCCAAGGGTAAGACCTGAAACTAAATTATGCAAAGAAAAGCGTGATGGTGGAAGTTTCTTAGAACTGCTCAGGGCAATTTTTTTTTTTTTTTTTTTTTTTTTATTTAATGACAAAATCACAGGCAACAAAGGCAAAAACAGATGAGTGGAATTACATCACATTAAAAAGCTTCTGCAGAGAAGTAAATCAACAGCATCAAAAGGCAACCTACAAAAAGAAAGAAAGGCAACCTACAGGATGGGAAAAAAACATTGGCAAAATATGTATCTGCTAGGAAAACTACTACAGTTCAACAGTAAGAGATCCCACAGTGTACCAAGGGGGACATGGCAACTGCAGAGTTAAAGGGCAAGTCATAGTAGTAAATGCTTACATTGAAAAAACAATCTCAGATCGATAACCTGGTGTTACAACTTCATGATTTAGGAAAAAAAGGAAAAGCTAAATCCAAAGCTGATAGATAGTAGAAATGATGGTTAGAGCAGAAATAAATAAGAAACTGTGGAAATAGAAAAAGTCAGGAAAACCAAAAGAAAAAAAATCAGTAAAACCAAAAGATAGTTCTTTGAAAATAAATGAAATTGGCTAACTTCCAGCTAGATGGTCTGATAAAAAAGAAGGCTTAAAAAAAATGGGCTGTTATACCAATTATACAGAAATGAAAAGGATGAAGTGTCCTATTAACAGCTATACACTAACAATAACTTAGGTAAAATGCACAAATTCGTAGAAACGTAACACGTCAACAATAAATTGTGAAGAAATAGAAAATCCGAACAGATCTGTAACAAGTAGGAGACTGAATTAGTACTCAAAACCTTCCTGACAAAGAAAAGTCCTCAGTAAGGTGGCTTTGCTGGTGAATTCCACCAGGTGTTAAAGGAGCAACAGAGGGAGACTCAAAATGGCAGACTAGAGGAAGTGTGCATCTTCAGTTGCTCTGAGGTGCGATTACAGCAGCGGGAGGACTGCTTTCAACAAAGTGGACTGGAATTCAGTATCAGTGAGAGTCCCTGAGAGCCTCAGAAACGCAGGTGCAGTGCACAAAGGACAAGAGGGCACACTGGAGCCAAGCCAGCTGCCACAGCGGCATCAGCTCCGCTTCACACCAGAGGACAGGGATAACATAAACACACAGACACAAAACAGGCAAATTTGGCACAAAAAGACTTATAGAACAGAAAAGCAGCCTGAACTTAGTGGATCTAGAGGCTGCACAGCAAACAGGTTGGAAAAGTGCTGTTTCTCACCTGGCAAAAGTGGAGAGGTGAGGCGGCAGCCACCTAGAGGCGTCCACTCTCCAGCTCACTGCTGTGGGAGGCTGCGAGATCAGAGCGAGTGTTGCCGTTCTGCCCCAGCGAACACCCACTGCGAGGCCTAGCACGTACTTGGCAGTACATGACTGAAACAGGCACAGAGAAGATTGTTCCCCGCGGCTTCAAGTCAGAGAAATGGAGGGGCATGCAACTCACTTTCCCTTTGAGTGCTGGCCCATGTACCAACTGGAGGGTGGCAGGAAACTGAACAGGCAGGTGTGAATATACTCAGGGATGAGCTTGGAAGGTCACACTCATGGGCAGCGGAGTGTGACACCCGTAGAGGGTTGGCTCCCCCACCCCACTGGTAGAGTCTTAGGAGGCTCCTGAGATCCAGACTCCCAGCAGAGATCAGCCTCTGCTTGGCCTTAGGAGTTGATGTAATCTCCCAACAGCCAGGTAGAGCTAAGCCCCAAGTACCAAAACTCCCCATTTGGAACTCTGCAGCAGCCCCACCCTGGGAGTGCACCCATCTGATCTGTTCAGAGAAAACTCCATTGACAGCACTTCCCATTCTGCCCTACCTTATACTAATGAGAAGGAAAGTTGAAAACTGTTTCAACCAGCTTCAGTTCTAGGCCACTCCTTTGGCATCTTGGTGAGAACTATTTTAGTCAGCTATTTCACTGCTGTGACTAAATGATCTGACCAGCACAGTTATAGAGGAGGAAGAGTTTGAGGGCTCATGGTTTCAGAGGTCTTAGTCCATAGAAGGCAGCTCCATTCCTTGGGGCTTGAGGTGAAGCTGAACATCTCGGTGGAGTGTGTGGGCAGACAGAAGCAGCTCACATGAGATCATGAAGCAGAGACTCCGTTTGCCAGATACAAATATATGTACCCCATGGCCACGCCCTGATTCCCACTTCCTCCAGCCACACCCTACCTGCCTCCAGTTACCACTCAGTTAATCCCATCAGGGATTAATTTGCTGATTAGGTGAAGACTCTCAAACCCCAATCATTTCTCCTCTGAACCTTCTTACATTGTCTCACATGAGCTTTTGGGGGACACCTCACATCCAAACCACAACAGCAACACAAAAAGAAGACTTTAACAACTCCCAGTCCTTGCTTTCTCTGAGCTCTAGGAAAACTAGAAAGGACCGTCAGACATAAGCAGTGATCATACTTCTTCCTCAGCAGTTTGACCACCTCAGTAGAGACAAGTCTTGCAACCTTTAAGAAGACTATACATCATGACCAAGTTGGTTTTATCTCAGGAGTGCAAGGATGGTTTAACACATGCAAATCAATAAATATAATTCATCACATAAATAGGATTAAGGACAAAAATCACTTAGTCATCTCAATACTTAAAGCCTTCAACAAAATTCAGCACCCATTTATGATTGAAAAAAAAAAAAAAACACTGAAGAAACTTGGGATAGGAGGAACGGACCTCAACATCCTAACAGCTATACATAACAAAGCCAAAGACAATTTTATGGTACATGGGGAAAAACTAAAAGCATTTCCTTTGAAATCTAGAATAAGACAAAGATGACCACTTTCACCACTCCTATTCCACAGAAATTCTAGCCAAAATAATTAGGCAAGAGAATGATATGAAAGGAATAATAATAGGAAAGGACAAAGTCAAATTATCACTGTTTGCAGATGATATGATCCTATTCTTACAAGACCCAAATGCTCCACCAGAGGACTGCAAGAGCAAACAAACAAATTTAGCAAAGTGTAGGTTAAAAAAATCAATAGCTTTCTTATGTGCCATAAATGAATCTGCTGAGAAAGAAATCAGGAAGAAAATCCCATTCACAATACTCTCTCAAAAAAATTAACAACCCTAGGAATAAATCTCACCAAGGAGATGAAAGACCTCTACAATGAAAACAACAGAACACTGAAGAAAGATACTGAAGTCACATGATGATGGAAAGACCTCCCATGTTCTTGGGTAGGCAGATTAATATTGTTAAAAATGGCCATCTTATGGGCTGGGGCTGTAGCTCAGCAGCAGAGCACTTGCCTCACATGTGTGAGGCACTGGGTTCACTCCTCAGCACTACATAAAAATGAACAAATAAAGACATGCTGTCTACAACTACAAAAAAAATTTTTTTAATGGCCATAGTACAAAAGCAATATACAGATTTGATGTAATCACCTCCAAAATACCAAATGACATTCTTCAGAGAACTAGAAAAAATTGTCCTAAAATTCATTTGGAAGAATAAAAGACCCAGAATAGCCAAAGCAATTTTAAGCCAGAAAAAAGCAATGCTGAAGGAATTACAATACCAGACTTCAAATTATGCTACAGAGCTATCATAACAAAAACTGCATGGTACTGGTATAAAAAGAGACACATAGACCAGTTGTATAGAACAGAAGACATAGAAGTAAACCCACACAGACACAGTCATCTAATCCTTGACAAAGATGCCAGAAACACACATTGGAGAAAAGACAGCCTTTTGAACAAATGGTGCTGGGAAAAGAGGTTATCCATATGTAGAAGAATGGGATTAGACCCTTATCTCTCACCCTGCACAAATAGTAACTCAAAACGGACCTAGAAACTAGATGAGAAACTATGCAAATCCTGAAAGAAAATGTAGGGTCAACACTCCAACACACACACACACACACACACACACACACACACATATATATATATATGAGAAGACTTTCTCAGTATGAGTCCTAAAGTTCAGGAAATACTGCCAAGAGTTAATAAATCAGATGGCATTAAATTAAAAATCTGTACAGCAAAGGAAACAAGAATATGAACAAAGAACCTACAGTATAAGAGAAAATTGTGCTAGCTACTTTTCTGACAGAGGATTATAGATAATACAAAATATAAAAACAATGCAAAAAACACCAAAAGAAACCCCAATTAAGAAATGGGCAGAATCAAACAACATTACCCTATGTAAATTTATGATTACACAAATGGTATGCCTTTACTCCATGTACAAACAGAGAAAAAACATGTATCCCATTTGTTTACAATAAAAAAAGAAAAAAAAAGAAAAAATGGGCAAATGAACTAAATGGACATTTCACCAAAAATATATGAAAAAATGTTCAATATCATTAGCATTTAGGAAAATGCAAATCAAAACTACACTGAGATTTCATCTCATTCCAGTAAGAATGGCAGCCATCAAGAATACAACTAATAATAAATGCTAGAGAGGATGTGGAGAAAAAGGAACACTTTTACACTGTTGTGGGATTGTAAATTAGTACAGCCAACTATGGAAATCAATATGGAGTTTCCTCAAAAGACTAGGCATGAAATTATGACATCTGCCAGTAAATGGATGGAACTGGAGAATATCATGCTAAGTGAAATAAGCCAGCATGTGCTCTTTGGTATGTGGATGCTAACCCATAACAAGGGAGGGAAGATCAGAAGTTCACTGGACTAGACAAAGCAGAATGAAGGGAAGGGCCTGGGGATGGGAATGAAAGACAGTGGAATGAATGGGACAGAACTTTCCTATCCTTATATGTGAATACATGACCAATGTAACTCCACATCATAAACACCCACAATAATGGGGTCCTAATTGGGCCAAGTTATACTTATTCTATTATGTATAATATATCAAAATACATTCTACTGTCATGTATATCTAGAAAGAATGAGTAAAGACTAGGCATGGAACCACCATATGTACTGCTGTACCACTTCTTGGTATTTATCCTAAAAAATTAAAGTCATCATACTTCAGTGATACATGCATACCCATGTTAATAGCAACGAGTTCACAAAAGTCAAACTGTGGAACCAGCCTTGGTGTCCATCAGTGGATGAACGGGTAAAGAAAATGTATGTATACACAATGGAGTTTTATTCAGCCATAAAGAAAAGTGAAATTATGTCATTGCAGGAAAATGGATAGAACTAGAGACCATCATGTTAAGTGAAATAAGTCAAATTCAGAAGGTCAAGGGTCATGTGTTTTCTCTCATATGCAGAAGCTAGAGAGGAAAAAGGAAAAGTAAGCTTGGCTAGATCTCCTGAAAATCAAAGGAGGATCAAGGAACCAAGGGACCAAGGGGTGTGAGGTGGGGAGGGAGGGAGGAAGTTCCGGGGAATGATACTGGCCAAACTATTGTTATATTGCATGCACGTACAAATATGTAACAACAAATCCCAACATTATGTACAACTATAATACACCAATATAAAATGTGGGGAAAACATTTTTAAAAGTAGATTTTAGAGATATGACACAAAATTCTAAGCTCACCTTCACTCTTCAGATGGAGTATTGAGTAAAATATATGTGATCCAAATCCTGAAATAAAAAAACCCCACTGATAATAAAATCCTGTAAATTCTACAGGAGACATCAGTCTATGCAGGAAAAGGTCTCCATACATTATGGTGAATTGTGGGAAATAAGTCAAAGCACTAGAAAGAGACTAACCTCTGTGGATTAATCAAGCCCTGGTAGAGTGCATTTTGCAAGTCTAAGAAGAGAGGAAATCCTAGTTAAACCTGTAAAGACTAAGCAAAAACCAGGCAGACTCCCAACTGGCAGAAATATGACTCTAAGGCAACATCCAGCCCTTCAAAAGTGGTCCAAAAGGAAAGATAAGTGGGTCCTAGATTATTCTACAAAGGTTATAAAGATCATTCTTCCACAATATGTTAGAGCAAGTAGGACTGCTTACTCAGTGTCCAAGCAAGAAACATGAAACAGGACTAAATGGTACAGCAGGAAAAATTCTTTACCTATATTGGGTTTTGGCTGGGACTCTGTAGCAAAAGAAAGATTAGCAATAGGAAAGTATATAAATTTATTTAATATAAGTTTTATGTGACACGGAAGTCTTCACAATTGACAAGACCTTAAAGAAGCAGTTTGAGTCAGATACTTACATACTAAGTTGGACAAAGTGTAGGAAATTGTGAAAACATGAAAAGACAAAGAGATTGAGCTAGGACAGTTAACGATGGAAAAGTGACCAGAAAGATAAAGTGTAGTTTAACAAACTTGGTACAGATTTCTCTTGGCTCCAACTCTCTATCCCTGATGATAATAATGTTTTCCTTGGGCTGGGGTTACAGCTCAGTGGTAGAAGATTGCCTAGCATGCACAAGGCCTTGGGTTTGATACCCAGCACAGCAAAAATAAAAAGAGGATCCTTCCTTTCTCCAGATGCAAGGACTGTACCTCTTACATGAAAGTTTTATCTCCTGCTTTCAGAAATAAAAGGGATGATCAGATGCCCTTCTTGAAACTGTTGCTTTTCAACTGCCTTTATCTCAATCCATCTGCCAGAGTGGCATATTTTGAGGTGGAATGTTCTGAACTCCTTCAAAACATATCTCATGGATAAGAAAATATTATAACAAAATTTCTAAAATAAAACAGCTCAAAAAGTAACACAAAACTCTTCTCCTGTGCTTTATGATACAAATTTGGGAATTATGTGACTTCAATAAAACATATTTGAAATAGAAATGTCTGTTTTCCATTTGCACCGTTGTATCTTGGAGATGGATAACATTTTTCCTCATTTTAATAGGCCCACAGCTGCAGAGTTTGCCTGGAGTCTCAGATGGGACTTTGAACTTCCAGTTTATGCCCTGATGCTGTAATGAGTTAAGACTCTGGGGACTGTTGATATGGAATAAATGCATTTTGCACTGTAGAAGGACACGGACCTTGGTGGCCAGGGGAGGAATGCTGTGGTTTGGAGATAGCTGGATCCCAAAGATTTGCATGCTGAAAGCTTGTTCCCTTGGGAGGTGGGGAGACATTTAAGGGTCGGGGCCTAGTGCCATGTAGGTCATGGGTGTACCACCCTCAGACCGAATTGATGCCTATCTCTCAGGAGTGGGTTAAGTATTATAAATTGCATTTTTACCACAAGAGCAGATTGTTATCAAGCCTGGCACCTCCTATTAGTCTCTCTCCTGTACACACCTACTCACAACTGCCACACACGATTCTGCCATGTGGTATGATCTGCCATGTAATGACACAGCATGAGGCCCTCATCAGATGTGGCCGCACTATCTTAGACACTCAGCCTCCAAAAGCATGAATCAAAACATCTCTTGTGTTAGTCTGCTTTCTGTTACTATGACAAATACCTCAGATAACCAACTTATAGAGAGAAATGGTTTATTTCCTCTCAAAGTTTCAGTCCATGGTCTCTTGGCCCTGCTGCATTGGGCTTGTGGTGGTAAATCATGGTGGGAGCACACAGTGGAGCAAAATCACTCATTTCATGACTGTGAAGTGAAAAAGAGGAAGAGAAAGGGACAGGATCCCAATATCCCTTTTGAAGATATGCCCTCGATGACCCAGAGGTTCCACACTAGTCTCTACCTCTTATAGTTTCCACTACCTCCCACCAGTGTCAAACTGGGGACAAGGCTTTAATGCATGGGCCTTTGGGGACATTCCAGATCCAAAGTAGCATTCCAACCCTGGCTCCCAAAGATCCATGTGCACCTCACAGTATAAAGTGTACTTGTCCCATTCCCAACCTCTAAACTGTTCCACATTACTCAAAAGTGCAAAGTCAAAGTCTCCTCTGAGACTCAAGGCATACTCCTCTGTGAGCGCCTGTAAAAGTTACTTCCCAGATACAATGATGCAGTAACTGTTGTATACAGTCCCATTCCAAAAGGGAAGCACAGAGAAAAAGAGGAAGGGTCAGACCCTAGCAAGATCAGAAGGGTTAAATATATACTTATGTGCACACACATTTCAGAAATGACAAACAGAAGCTGGGAAGAGGAGACTAAATGAGGAAGGAGGAGGAGCCAAAACCACATGTTTAAACACCTGTAGAAATGGATTTAAAGAAATACATTGCCAAGAAATTCAGGGGTGGGAGGGGATAACAAATGAAGTTTAAAAAAATCAAGAGTCAAGCACTGTGGTGTAGTCTATAGTCCCAGCCACTCAAGAAGTCAAGGCAGAAGGCTCACTTGAACTCAGGAGGTCAGGACAAGCTCGGGTAAGGAAGAGAGACAGTGTCTCAAAAACACAAAATGAAACCTAAGTACTGGGAATGTGGCTCAGCAGTAAAAGCACTTGCCTAGCATGCCAAGGCCTTGGGGGTGATTCTCAGCACTGCAAAAACAAAGAAACAAAAGGAAATCCTCTTCAGAATACACGTGTAATCTAGAGGGTTAACACTAAAATAACAAATAAATGTATCAAAAACTAATGGAGGGGGGCGTTTCAAGATGGCGGTCTAGAGGGTGGCTGCATTTCATGTTGCTCCAGGACTCAGGAGTCAAAAGAGGAGATATTGAGAGACTTGGGACCAACTCAAAGCAGCCGGGTGAGTCTCTCCCGTTGGGGAGGCGTCCCGGATGGGGCAGTAGTCCCGGAACACAGGGAACTTTGTGAAGTAGAGCTGCCGGCGAGACGCCCCTCCCCCCGCTGGAGCAGTGAACTCGGACAACTGGGAGCGTCGGAGAGGAGGCCGCTCAGCACAGCGCTGGGACTCGGAGCAACCACTGGGGCTCCGGCGGCTGCCCAGGGGAGGAGCAGCGAGGAGAGCTGTTTGGACTCAGAGCGACCATTTCTGAACACTCCTGCCCTGAGGAGGAGGAGGAGGAGGAGTGTGGTCGCTTGGATTTGGAGTGACTACACCAGAGCTACAGGTGGTTGCCAGAGGAGAAGCAGAGTGGCGAGCTGTTTGGACTCAGACCACTTCTGAACACCGGGGCCTGCCCGGAGGAGGAGGAGGAGGAGGAGGAGGAGCGCGGCAGGTCGTTTGGACTCGCAGTGACTGCATTAGAGCTCCAGGTGGCTGCTTAGAGGAGGAGGCGAGTGGTGAGTTGTTTGGACTTAAAGTGACAGCTCCTGAACACAGGGGGGCTGCCTGGAGGAGGAGCACAGTGGGTCGCTTGGTCTCGAGTGGCCGCACCAGAGGTCCGGGCGGCTGCCCAGAGGAGGCGTGCAGCGGGTGACGTGGATTCAGAGCCACTCAGAGCGACCGCTCCTGAACACCCGGGGGGGGGGGGTCACCTGGAGGAGGAGGAGGAACAGGAAGGGTCACTTCGACTCGGAGTGATTGCCCAGGGCTATGGGCGGTTGGTTGGAGGAGGAGGCACACAGTGAGTTGCTCGGACTCCTAGTGACCGCACCGGAATACTGGGCGGCTGTCTGGAGGAAGAGGCGTGCGGCGGATCTCTGGGACACAGAGCGATTGTACGGGGCCCCAGGTGGCTGCTCAGAGGAGGGGCCGCATAGCCAGGCAATTAGGTGCAGAACAGGGTCCCAGGATCTAGGAGGCTTCTTGGTGGAAGAGCCGCACAGAGACACGCTTAGGGGCAGAGCGAAGGTTCCAGGCCTGCGGGCAGATTCTCTGAGGAGGGGCAGCCTAAGGAGATTCATCTGTGAAGGGTGAGGCTCTCAGGCCCAGGAGGTAGGGCTGGGCCCCTGGGAACTTTACAGAGGAAGGCAGCCCAGCCCAGGCGGTAGCTGTAAATTGAGGGGAACCTCTAGGAGGGGAACTGACCAGCGAGACCTCCCCACTGGGTGAGTCTTCCCTGGTGGGTGAGGTTTCCCCACAAGGACGGTAAAACCAGAGACACAGGCCCAAACAGACCTTGCCTCAGCCCGCAGCCTAGGTCCCCTTTGGATGACCATTGGTCAACAAGTGGAGGCACCTCTGCCCACTAGCAGGGAATATACCCCACCTGAAGGCCACCACTCCTAGAGAGGCAGCTTCTTTGTGGCGCACCACATTATCAACTTCCTCCAAGACTTCAGCCTACTGAAGGCTAAGGGGGGATATATATAGAAATCTTCAAGGACATTGTAAGTCAATAGAGAAAATCTGCAATATCTCAATGGTCCACTGATACCTGAACAATATGAGAAAACAAGGAAAGAAAATGCCGCAAACAAATCTAGATGATACATCAATAAAACCCAATGACAGCATGGCAGAAGAAATGACAGAAAAGGAGTTCAGAATGTACATAATTAAAATGATCAGGGAAGCAAACGATGAGATGAAAGAGCAAATGCACGCACTGAATGATGAGATGAAAGAGCAAATGCAGGCATTGAATGATCGCACCAATCGACAGTTAAAAGAGCAAATACAGGAAGCAAAAGATCATTTCGAAAAAGAGTTAGAGATATTGAAAAAAAACAAACAGAAATTTTTGACATGAAGGAAACAATAAACCAAATTAAGAACTCCATAGAAAGCATATCCAGTAGGATAGAACACCTGGAAGACAGAACCTCAGACATTGAAGACAAAATATTTAACCTTGAAAACAAAGTTGAACAAACAGAGAAGATGGTAAGAAATCATGAACAGAATCTACAAGAACTATGGCATATCATGAAAAGGCCAAATTTAAGAATTATTGGGATTGAGGAAGGCCTAGAGAAACAAACCAAAGGAATGAACAATCTATTCAATGAAATAATATCAGAAAATTTCCCAAATCTGAAAGGCTTATTGCTAATTCCACTCCTTACCCATCTCCCTACATCTCCTCCTACATTAAACCCAGCTGAACTAAAGGGAGGAAAGAGCAGAGGAGAGGCCAAACATAAAACTGACAGTGTGGAGTTGGGGTAAGAAACACAGGACAGGATGTGCACTCTATAGATGTGCATGAATGGAGGACATTGTTAATGCCTGATCCTTTTGGGGCCGCCTTCTCAATGAAGATTTTCTATAACCTTTGGGTATAGCTATAATGTGCCCCACCCTGTGGAGACAGATCCCAGCAGTTAGAGCAGTTACCTAGCATGGGTAAAGCTTTCTTCAGAGAGTGGGGATGTCAGGAGGACTAAGCACATAGGTTCTGGAGTAATACTACACAGGTTCAAATACCAGCTTTACTTCCTGTTGGTTCTGTGATCTTAGGCAAGGGACTTAACCTCTCCAAACCTTAGTTTTCTTACCTATAAAATGGGTTGATAATAATACCACATAGATTTGTTGTGGGGAATTGAATGAATTAACTCTGTAAAATCATGTAGAACAAGTATTTGATAAATATTGGCTATTGTTTGCTTTGGGAGCCATATTCCGTAGGTTCCCTACCTTGATAGATACGTGCAGTATCATACATAGAGCATTTCTACATCCAAGTCTCCCATTCAGGCTTCAGAATTAGAATGTTTTTAGCCAGTGCCTTCTCTGCACATACCATTTGAGCAAGTGTACAGAGGTGACCATATATTCTTACTACACACACACACACACACACACACACACACGTGTATTTGTACATATGTATATACATACATATACACTATATATATATTAACACAAATAGTTTCCCATTTAATAATATTCACATATAATTATGCATCTTCATAAAGATTATTTCTGTTCCTGACATACATTTCAAAGCCTTATAGATTCAAGGTGGGATCCTTTTTCAAGTATAGATCCCCCACCCCATTCTCTCCTTGCCTCATCTTGACTATCTGAGAGATGAATTTCTAATTTAAAAAAGGGGGAGAATTTAGAGCTCAGGACCCTTGTATTATTCCAAATTTTCCCCTGATACTTTAGCTTTGATGCTTCTCCAGCTGTTTTTTTCCTCTGTCCTTTTTATTCTCCTTTAAGAAGGGAAAAGAGTTAAGATGGAGAGCAAGCTAGGAGACTCTAAAGAATAGAATTCATTTTCATCAATTTGCAAACAGAACAGAATGAAACAAACATGGGAGTCACTGATCATGATTCCATTTGGGCTGAAATCTGAAACCCAGGAAATGTGCAAAAACATATTTATATTTCCATTTCCACTGATAGTTATATACTTCTATTAATAGTTGATTTTTTAGAGGTATAATTAATTATTCCTTTAGTTAGCCTATGGATTTTTTCCCCTCTCTAAAATATGTGTTAACTAATTGCTTATTGAGCAAATATTTTGTGCCAAGCATTGTCCTAGGCACCAGAGATCTAGCTGTGAGTGAACAAAAATAGATGTCAAAGGGGTGAAAGTTCTTACGGTGTTTATATTCCAGTGGGACAAGACAATACATCAATAAACACATACATATTTAAAAAAAAAAAAAACTAATGGAGGGGCTGGGGAGATAGCTCAGCTGGTAGAGTGCTTGCCTCCAAGTGCAAGGCCCTGAGTTCGATCCCCAGTACCGCAAAAAAAAAAAAAAAAAAAAAAAAAAAAAAAAAAAAAAAAAAAAAAAAAAAACTACTGGAAAGATTTCTTTAAAGAGTGAACATGTGGCAGATGAACTAAATAAATGAGATCAGGTATGCTTAGGGCATTATGGCCATAGACCAGATGAACTAAAGAGAAAACAAATAATAGTATAAACATAAACCCAACTATGTAAGTAATTATATCTAATATAAAGTAGATCATAAAAGCCAAGGAAAGGCTAGAAATGCTAGAGTGTATTTAAAAACAAAACCCATGCTGCTTGCAAGACACACCTTTAAAAAATAAAGGAAGATTGAAAGTTAAAGGGCAGGAAAAAGTATAGCATGATATACTAACCAAAAATAGTACGTTTAACTAGAGTGCTGACGAGAAATAGACTTTGTTTATTAATTTTTTTTTTACAGACTGCATTTTGATCCATTGTACACAAATGGGGTACATCATTTCATTTCTATGGTTGTACACGATGTAGATTCATACCATTCATGTAATCATACATGTTCATAGGGTAATGATGTCTGTCTCATTCCACCATTATTCTTGCCTTAAATAGGAATATTTTATAATAACATAAATGTCAACCCAACAGGAAAATTTTAAAAATTTAAATCCATATGTACTTAATAACATAACCTTAAGATACATGGAAAATGACACAACAGAAAAAAAATTAGACTAAAAATGCAAAGACGTGAGAGATTTAACATAGTTCTCTTGATAGCTAATATAAGACAGAGACAATATCAATAAAGTTTAAAAATCTGATTGACACAAATAACTGACAACCTAACTGATATATAGAAATTAGAATGAAAACAACGTGCATTCTTCTTTTTGTACTGAATGTTTTCTGTTTATTTAGAAAATAACAAATAACATTTAGCATAGTTGCATCAGGAGTTTGCAGACCTTTCAGAATGGAAGCCCAGGTCCAGGCATCTGTAAGCTCTGACTGGTAAAGATGTGTAGGAGGTTATCAACCCTGAACAGGAAATTCCCCCGAACAGTTAAATGTTTGCCTTAGCAGAATGTGCATTCATTTCAAGTGCATTGGAAATATTTACCCAAATTGGCCATAGCCTGGGCTATAAAGAAAGACTACAACTTTGAACAAAGAAATCATTCAGAGAACATTTACAGCATATGGAACTAAGCTAGACGTCATTAACAAAAAGTCAGAGAACCCCCAACTTTAAAAATATCCATGTATCAAAGAAGAAATCAAAATAGAAATTAAAATGTATTATGATTTTAAGAATGATGACATGTCCAACCCTGTGCGACGTGATGAAAGTAGTGCATAGACTAAATTTTTTAGCCTTAAGAAAATCAGACTTGAAATATTTATCACTTTTTTATAGGAAAAAAAATCTAAAAATTAAAAGTGTCCAAGCTTCTATCTCAAGAAGCTAGAAACAACAATGGAATAGCAAATCAAACCTAATGAAAAAAATAAGAGAGACAAAGGAGTATATTGATGAAAACTAAAGCAAAGTTACAATAAAGAAAAATCAACAAAACACGAAATTGCTCATTTACAAATACTAGTAAGTTGATAAACCCCTAATAAGGCCAATTGACAATGAGAAAAAAAGAGAAATATAGACAATAGCAAGAATTAAAAGGTACAGCCACAGATCTTACAAATATGAGTGAGAAAATAAGAGAATATTGTGAACTTTAATACTATAAATATTTAAAAACTGAGTGGAATGTACAAGTGTTTCAAAAAACACAATTTGCCAAAGCTGTCACAAGAAGTACAAAATATGAATACTTCGTTATGTATTAACTCTGTCCTTAAAAAACGCCCACAAAGGAAACCAAGGCCCAGATGACATTACTAAGGACTTCTTCTAAACATCTGAGGAGGAAAAGACACCAATCTTAAACAATTTTTTGTGAGATCAGCATAACCTTGATACTATAATCTGCTAAAAAAGAGCGAAGTTATAGGTCAATAAAGAATCAAAATCAGTAATATATAAAAAGAGTAATGGGGTTTGCTTGAAGAATGTGAGGGTTAACACTTAAAATCAATTAACATCTGCACTTCTTGCAGAAAAAGGACACACAGCATGATTACCCTGATGGATGCAGAAAAATCATATGACAAAATTCAACAATTAATCATGATTTAAAAAAAAAAAAACTGAGCCAGTCAGAAATCAAAAGATACATCATCATTGACCTAATAAAGCATATTTTAAAATGCTACCTTAAAGTTCATAATACTACAGTACTGAAACATTCCCTGTAAGATTGAGGAAAAGACCATTTCTATTCAACTAGATGAAAAGACCATTTCTATTCAACTAGATTTCTGAGTTAGTACAACAGGCAAAAAAAAAAAAAAAAAAAAGAAAGGCATGAGTACTGAAAAGCAATTAAAATCATAGATGACATAACAATTACATAAAAATCTAAAAGAATCCACATATAGACTGATGGTATGGAGACCCCTATACAAGTTTGAGGGATACAGAGCAACTGATTTCCATAAATCAAGAACAACCAAAAAGAAAGCAGCAAATTTTAATTGATGACATTTTCAATAACATAAAAAGAAATAGGAGTAGGGAAAAAAATTAAAAGATGTTTAAAACCTCTAGATTTAAAAATAACAGAATATTACTGAAAGAATATATGCAATTAAGCTACACCATGTCATGGTCTAGATGATTGTATGATTAGATGCTAATTCTCTCCAAAACTTTATAAATTCAATGCAATCCCCTCCCCCCCCAAAAAACAAAAAAATCTGGTAAAGCTTTTGAGAAAATTCACAATTTGGTTCCAAAGTTCATATAGAAGTTCAAAGGACCAAGAATCACTATCTAGAACAACAAAGGTAGAAAATTTACATTATTCAGATAAAGATACCTATTATAAAGTTATTGTATTAAGAGACTACAATACTGGCATAAACTAATTACATCAATTCAGATCAAAAAGGTACTACAAGAATAAATTCATACATACACAATCACTTGATATAAAGGTATAATTTCAGTACAGTGGGGGAAAGATGATCTTTTCAATAAGTCATGTTGGATCAACTGCCTATCCATATGCAAAAAAAAATCAAGCTCTAAAAATCAATTCCAGATGGTGGCAAATATAAATGTTAAAGATAAAGTATTAAGACCTTTAGAATAAAACATAAAAATACATATTCATGGCCTTGTAACAGGCAAAGTTTTTTTTTTAAACAAGATATGAAAAATACTGATGAAACAAAAATTAATAAATTAACTCTATTAAAACTAAGAAATTTTATTCACCAAAAGATATCACTAAGACAACCCTCAGACTGGAAGAAGATTGTAGTACATATATCCAATAAAAAGATTTTATCATGTGTGTGTGTGTGTGTATAAATTTTTTGCAATGCTGATGATTGAATACAGAGGTACTCTAGAACTGAGCTATATCCCAGTCCATTTTTTATATATATTTTTTAAATTTGAGACAGGGTCTTGCTAAATGACCAAAGCTGACCTTGACTTGCAATGCTCCTACCTCAGCATTGGGATAGCCAGTAGCTGGGATTATAGTCATGCACCTCTGGGTCCAGTTAGAAAACATATTTTAATTATCTGTTAAAATCAGTAACAAAAAAGATGCCCTCCAGAAAAATGAGCAGAAACTTGAACTGACACTTCACAAAAGAAAATATCTAAATAGCCAATAACATAAGAAAATGTAGTTGATTTTAGTAGTCATCAGGAAAATGTGCACCACCAGAAGGGATAAAATGAAAAGTACCAAATATTCATGGGAATTTGAGGAAACCAGAACTCTTAATACTCTGATGGTCAGAGTATAATTTAGTGCAACTCCTTTGGCAGTATCCACTAAAGTTGAACAAATATCCTCCCCAGGGCCCCGCAATTTCATGCCCATGTATAAACCAACATAAATGCATATGTGTATGCCCCCAAAAGGCACTTATGGAAATGGTCAGATTAGCCACTTTTATAATGGCCCCAAACTGAACGCTGTGCAAATGCACATTACAATTGAATTGTGTTATAGTCTCACAACAGAATACTATGGGGCAATAAGAACTGACAAACCATAACAAACAAGCAATAACAAATCTCATACACATAACAGCAAACAAAAACATATGGTGTGATTCCATTTAGATAAAGTTAAAAATAAGGATCTGGGGGAGGAGAGAGGTTTACTGGGGATTAAACCCAGGTGTGCTTTATCACTGAGCAACATTTTCAGTCCTTTTTATTTTGTATTTTGAGACAGGGTCTCGCTAAGTTGCTGAGGCTGGCCTCCAACTTGCGAGTCTCCTGTCCCAGGCTCCCCAGTCGCTATGATTATAGGTGTGCATCACTATGCCTAGCAAAACAAGGAAAATCTATGTTAGAAGCTAGGATAGTGGCTCCTCTCAGCGGTAAAGCTGAGAGCACAGGAGAACTGGAAGAGTGCTGGCAGTACTCCCTATCACCCATCTAAGTGTCAACTACCAAGGTGTATTAGGTTTGTAAAAACACATTAAATATATAATATGTGCAATTTTCTACAGTATGCATATACTTACGTAAGAATTAGAAATTAAATAAAAACACAAGCATAGCAAATAGGCAATATTTAAAATAAAAAACCTCTGAGGACACCACTTGTTGAAGGAACCACCTTCAACATTTGGATACCAAGATGCTGAAGACGCCTAGAACCTTCCAAACAGGAGACAGATACTGTTGCGGGAAACAGACTGGAAAAGCAGCAAGCAGCACAGGAGAGGGGAACTCCAAACTTTATTTTACACTGGCAGGCTCAGAAGAACACAAAACTCCAAAATCTGAGCCCTGATCCACAGTTTCTCACAATATTTATAGGTTATTTGTCATCCTCTTAGACCCAGCCTGTCACTGGGGCTTTTTCCTCTCTTTTCGAAATTCCTAATCTATGAGGCTGAAGGCCCGCGCAGGGGCTCTAACATAAAGCATGATCACAGAAACAGAAGAAACGGCTCTTTTCACAGGCATGGTTACATTTCAAGAGGGGGTCCTGGGGCTCTCAGGACAGTTATTTACAATCCAAACGGTAGGGAGGTACCCACGGTTAATTAGGCTTCCTGGAGAAAGGTTGAAAGAGGGGAGCGGAACTGACCCTTTCCCAGGCATTGGTTTCTTACCAAACGTTTTTATAATTTCATTTCACAACCAGGTATGGTTTTCCCATCACATTTTCCCCCTTTGATGCCCTTTTGAACCCTCTCAAGGGCATCGCCTCTGTCCATGTCCTTCAAGTTAAGCCACCGGTAACGCTGGCGGACCATGTGGAATTTCTTACCATAACGTTCTGGTAATTTCACAACCAAGCCTGGTTTTGCCATCACAGTACACCCTGCACTGCACACAAAGGTTTGCCCCAACCTCAGCTCCTGGCATTACAAAACTCAAGCAGTGGCTATTCACACAGAGGCAAGTGCCTTGGTGCTTGCAATCACCGCTGAAGGTGCAGGTCGGGGGACCGGCACACCTTCTCCAGAGAGGCCCCGCCGGGGCTCACCACTCGGCCACGCCCCCCGCCCCCTACGCAGTCACGCCTACGTCACGTGGCGGAAGCGCACGCACTTCTCCCGTCTGGGCAGAGTGGCAGTCCCCGCCCAGCCCAAGCCACCACTGTCCATAGCCCGCGCGCCCGCCCGCCAGGTCCGTAACTACCGGCTGGCGCCGCCCCAGGACCCGGTCCCTCAGCGCCAGACACGGCAGCAGCCAATCCGCGGCCGGAAGGCCCGGTCGGGGCGGAAGCAGCCTCGCGCGGGGCCCGCCGGGAAGTGTAGTCCTGGGAGCCGCTGCTGCGGGACGTGTAAGGTCGTTCTTCGGGTTAAGTTGATGGTATCCTGTGGGGCATCTCCGCTCTGCACAGGTGGACGGTCTGAGGCCGGGCCGGGCGGCCGCTTCAGAAACCGAGGCTGGAGCCAAGAAAGCCGTAGTGCGCCTCCAGCGGCGGAGGCCCTCGGCAGGAGAGCGCCCGGGAGGCCTCCGGCCTGCGCGGAGCTCTGTCGGCCCAGGGGCGACCGGGACCTGGAGGCCGGCTTCCCTGCTGCGGCGGCCCCCACCCGTGCACCGGGTCCCGGTGGAGAGCGCGGCCTCGTCCAGCACGAGGCCCGCGCGGTGGCCTTCCATCGAGTTGGGCAACTCTTCATTCAACGAACTTTTATTTAAGTTTCTAGAGAAATACATGCTCATTGAGAAACTAGGATGGCATTTCTAGGAAAGCAGCGTTCATCTCATCTCACTGACTTGTAGTGTTAACTTACAAGGCCTAACTTTTGAAGTGTGTATTTTATGTCGTATTTTTTAAAAAAATGTTTAGTTGTCGATGGATATTTTATTTTATTTGAATTTTATTTTTATTTTATTTTATTTATATGCGGTGCTGAGAATCATGCTAGGCTAGCGCTTTTACCACTGGGCTACAACTCCAGCCGCATATCGTATATTTTTTAGCTGCATGCGTTCCTACCCAGATTTTTGAGTCTTTCCATTCCTGTCCCTCATTTACAGTAAGTGCACTGATCCTGTCACTGTTCCATAGCCCCTTACTTAGTGTGCTGTCTTCCTTTTTAAACACACACACGTTTATACTCACATAGCTTGCTTGCAGTTCTCTGGTCCTGTCTAAATACAGTTCTGATTAAACTGAAATCCCTGACTACTCTGCATCTGTACCCATGCAGTCGAACTGAATTTAGCTAGAGGAAAAACAAAAACCACTAAACACACTAACAGGTCTGACTTTTAAGAAACCATCAAGTTTTAGTCTTCTTCCTGATATTTTCTTTGTATTTCATAATAACATTGGCAGTTTGGATATGACCAATAATGTTTCCTTGTGGTTAAATTTACATTATTTTATCAGGAATACAAAAGTGATGCTGAATTCTTCTTAGTGTATCCTATCAGGAGGTAGTTACTGTGGTTTAATCACATCTCTCTTTGTCAGCTTTGGCCACTTGTTTAAGGTAGTACCTCTAGTTTATCCACTGTAAAAGGATTTTCCTATCCTTTGCAATAAAATAACTATCTTATGGGGAGATACTTTGAGATGATATAAATATCCTGTTACTTTTCAAATTTCTGTGCAGTCACTTTAATTTAAATGTTGGTTCTTGCCAGAATCTATTATGGTGCTTGTCAAATGTTGATTTTTCTAATTCCATCATTCTTTCATTTATTAATTGGAATGCTACGGAAATGAGGAGTTTTCCCTCTTCTATTTCTTTACTTCCTTATGTCTCTGTGAACTCTTGGACACTTGATTAAATGTATTATAATCCTGTAATGATTCAAGAGGGGTAATCACCTTATTCCAGGGGGGGTCCCTTCAAGCTGTCCTTTGGCCCATGTCCCTCTCATCTTTAAGAACTTCCTCACTTTTTGACATCAAGAAATTCTATGCTGGGCTGGGGAAATAGCTCAGTTGATAGAGTGCCTGCCTTGGAAGCACGAGGCCTTGAGTTGAAGCCCCAGCACCACAAAAATAAAAAATAAAGACTTATTTGATATTTTCCCCATTTCAACCATATAATGAGCTGCTTCTCTAAGGAGTCTTGGTTCCATTAGTGGAATATTGTATTCAAAAGCCAGGGTTTAAATTAACTTAGTAATCTTGGGAGTATCATTGATTGTAGGTTATCTTCTGGATAGAGCTGGGAAATAGATGTATGCATATGCGTCCATATACATACATGTGTGCATTCAGCATCTATATCCATTCCTATATCTAGTTATCTGTGTATATTAAAGCCCACAAGTTGCCACTGAAACTTCCAGTTTCAACCCAATGCCATATGTTTTATTCCACCATTTGTTTTCCCTTTCCTGTAAATTTTTCTCTGACAGATTCCTGGCTCCTGTTATATGCACAATATTATTTCATCAGTTTTAGAATGCACACAAAGTAGTTTCAGAATTGCTACCCTGTGCAAAGGAAGAACATACTAACATTGTTTAACACTGCATTTATTTATTTATTTATTTATTTATGCTGTGAATTGAACCCAGGGACACTTTACCACTGAGCTACATCCCCAGCCCTTTTTATTATTTTGAACTTACATCCCAAGTCCTATTTCTGTATTTATTGAGAAGCATCTCACCAAGTTGCTTAGGGCCTTGTGAACATATATGCATCAAAACCAGAGTTCCAAACAAATGAAGAAAACATTGACAGGATTGAAGTGTATAAACAGATCTACAGTACTAGTAGAAGACTTTAACCATGCTTTCAATAATGGATAAAACAACCAAACAAATGGTTAATAAGGAAATAATAGCGTTGAATAACACTGCAGACCAATTACACAGAACATTCTACCCAACAAGAGGAGAGTTCAGTGAACAAATATCCTGGATGAATGTTAACACAGAGGTCAACAAAATACTAGCAAAACAAATTCCAAGTATATTAAAAGGATTATACACTATGGCCAATGAGATTTATTCTTCGAAGGCAAGAATGATGCAGTATACAAAAATCAATCAGTGTAATACACGTCATTAACAAAATGAAGGGGAAAGAACACAACGTTCGTTTCAATTGATGCAGGAAAAGCCTTTTACAAAATCCAAAACCCTTTAATGACAAAAACAATAAACTAGACACAAAGGAAACTACGTCAAAGTAATAAAAGCCACGTATCAAAACACACAAGACAGGAGCACACTCAATGGTGGAAGTGTTTCCTCTGTGATTAGAAATGAGGTATGTAACGGTGCACACCTGTAATCCCAGCAGCCCAGGAGGCTGAGGCAGGAGGATCACAAGTTCAAAGCCAGCCTCAGCAACCTAGTGAGGTGAGGTCCTAAGCAACTTAGCAAGACCTTGTCTCAAGATAAAAAATAAAAAGGGCTGGGAATGTGGCTCATTGGTTAAGCACCCCTGGGTTCACTCCCCAATAGCAAAAAAGAAAGAAAAAGAAACAAGATATGAATGCCTACTTTCACCTTCACTACTTCTATTCAACACAGTATTGGAAGTTCAAGCCAGAGCAATAAGATGAAAAAGAAGTAAAAGCATCCAAATTGGAAAGAAGTGGGATTATCCCTGTTCATAGATTATATAGTCTTGATTATAGAAAACCTTAAACATCACAGAAACACACACACAGAGACACTGTTATATGGATTCAGTAAAATTATAGGGTACAAATACAATTCACAAAATTCTGTTTCCATACATTATAAAAGAGCTATACCAAAATGAATTTTTTTAAATTTTGATACATACTAAAAAATGTTTTAAAATAAATTCAAGAGGCAAGAGGCTTGTACAATGAAAACTATAAAACATAACTGAGAAATTTAAAATGACACAAATAAATGAAAAGACATTCCATGTACCTGGATTGGAAAACTTAACATTGTTAAGATGGTGATTCTACCTGAAGTGAACTACAGATTCATTGCAATTCCTATAAAAATCCCAATGACTTTTCCAATAGAAAAATTAATTAACTTCATAGGGAATTTCAGGGGTCTCC
This sequence comes from Sciurus vulgaris, assembly GCF_902686455.1. Lineage (NCBI taxonomy): Eukaryota > Metazoa > Chordata > Mammalia > Rodentia > Sciuridae > Sciurus > Sciurus vulgaris. Next base: position 25,018,159 of record NC_136474.1, read on the forward strand.
AAACAGTCAAAACAACCCAAAGGAGAACAAATTTGGAGTCTTACGTGTACCAGTTTCACAATTTACTACCAGGCTGTGATAGTCAAACAGTGCCTTAGTAAAGAGATATATAAACTAACAAATCAGAAAGGAGACCTTCGAAATAAACTCTCATGGTTTTCAACAAGGACATCAAGACCATTCAGCTGAGAAAAGACAGTCTGGAAAACTGGATATCCACATGCAAAATAATGAAATTGGACCCTCATTTTATACCATCTAAACATGAATTCAAAATAGGTTAAAATAAACTGAAAGTAAAAGCTAAAATTTTTAAATTCAGAAGAAAACTTGTGGGAAAATCTTCCAGTACAGGTTTTCATAATGATTTATGGGATATGAGAGCAAAGAGCAGTTGCCAAAAGAAAGAAATTGGACTTCATCAACATTAAAAACATTTGTTCATCAAGGACCCTATCAAAATAGTGGAGAAATTAACCCACAGAATGAGAGAAAGAGAACAGAAACATGTTTTCCAAATGGGAATGAGCACATCAATTGATTCAAACTTTTCGCCAGTGTATGCCCAGAAAAACACCTTCACATTGATTTGGGGATTGCAAATTGTAGTGAGCTTATGAATTTTCAAATATGGAATTCATGAACAAAGAGAATCGAGTGTGTATAGAACATATAGTTAGATCTTGGTATTACAAAAGCTGTGCAAGGACATCTAGAAGTCAGAACTCTGGGCTGCAGTGTAGCTCTGTGGTAGGGCGCTTGCTAGAGTACCTGAGGCCCAGCACCAAAAACAGCAGACAACAACGAAAACTCTGAGCTTCCAAGCAAGCAAAAAGTTTTGACTATTTTATATCTGAGTATCATGTTCGTATGTTACTTGTTCTTATGATTAATCTCCAAATGTGCTCCTAATATTTGGATACAGACACAGATGATTACAATGACATACTACAAGAGTAAAAAGATAATCATTTCTCTGTAAGGAGGAAGGAATTTTTCCTACTAACACAAAAGTTGTCAGCAGCAGGTCCTACAACTGTAATTATAGATAAAAAACAAAATTGCAGGAAAAAAATGAACAACTTTGAATAGACAGATTCATAAAAATGGGTCATTAGAACCTGGGGAGGCTGAGGCAGGAGGATCACAAGTTCAGAGCCAGCCTCAGCTACCAAGTGAGATCCTAAGCGACTTAGCGAGACCGTGTCTCAAAATAAAAATAAAAAGGGCTGGTGAATGTGACTCAGTGATAAAGTGCCCCTGGGTTCAATTGCCAGCACCAAAAAAAAAAAAAAAATGGCATTATAACCCAGGAAAAATAATGTACATTGGACTGAACAATGAGGATTCTTTCTACAAGTCATCAGTTTAGAACTTGACACAGGAGAACCTTTAACCATGTTAAAGGTACTATGTTAACCATATGTTAAAGATAGTGTTATGGTACTGTGTAATCGGACATTAAAGGTATTGTTAAAGAAATAAGAGATGTCTCAGGTTCTAGCTAGGAAAAGCAGGTGCCTCAGTCACTAGATTTCCTGAAAATTTGCATAAAGATAGCATTGAACAAAAACAAATAGTGGTACCAAAATGTCATAAGATCAAATAAATCCAGATACCTTAAAACAAATTGTGTATGATCACAAACCAGAAGCAGATGGAGTATTACTGTATTTCCCAGGGTCATTTTGAATTCCTGAGTTTAAATGATCCTCCTACCTCAACCTCCTGAGTATCTGAGATTACAGTCGCATACCACCAGGCCTGGTTAGGGAGCATTCTTAATAGGATCTCCAGGAAACTGTTGAAGAAAACTCAGGGAAATTCATGTTGAGCAATTTATAGGAAATAAGCTTACAACTTCATCTATATTGTTTAAGGAATTAGGGGTAAGGAGAATTATTGATCAATTTTTAAAAGGTTCCTTTTGGTGAGTGTGTATGTTTTCTGCGTGTAAAGCTTTTTCAGTTATGAAATGCAATATATTTGATTTTACCTCAAAATGGACAGATTTAGGCTGAATTTCAGATAAAGTTTATATAATTTTTGTGACAGGTAAGCATATAAGTTAGAAATGATACTTAATCTCAGTAGATCCATACTAAAAAAGGGACATTTTTAAAAGACTTGATTGTCATATAATTAATATTTGATGTTGATTTGCTCAACTGATATTGCAAGTTGAGCTCATAATTGATATTTCTTAAAAAAAATTTTTTTAGATGTTGATAGACCTTTATTTTACTCATTTATTTATATGTGATGCTGAGAATTGAACCCAGTACCTCACACATGCTAGGCAAGCGCTCTAACACTGAACCACAACCCCTGCCCCCATAATTTTAATTTATGTTAGTTATGTGATGAGATTGTTTAAGCTCATACCCAAGTACACCCATATGTGGGCCCTGCCCCCTGGAAGGAGGCCTACATGGCATTCTGTTGAAACACAGAGTGCCAAACAGGATCCTCTCCTGTGGTCTGTGAAACGGTGGTTTTCCTTCCTGTAACCAACCTATAGTCTACAAAATAGGCTAATAACTGCTTATGCAAGGCTTGACCTTTAAGATGGATGACTCGCATAACTGCAAGGATATAAAAGACAGTGTTATATGCAGTAAAGAGAGAAGCAGCTTCCTATGTGATAAGTGCTCTATCACCCCAAATAAAGCTCTTCTCCTCAGATCTTGGCGTGTAGGTTCATGACTGAGTCCCCCATAGTTATCAGCATGCGACTTGGTGTCAGCCTCCGGTGTTGCAGCCCCTGTGCAACAACCATAGTAATTATTTGTCATTTTATTTGACTCTGATATTTGCCTTGCATGAAGTTCTCTTAAATTTACACCAGTGGTATTATATATCAACATCACTTTTGGTCATTTAATCTATGAATTAGATCAATCTTACAGTGTTTCTCACTGCTTTATAATACTCCATGGTATATATTCACCATGATAGTTTTTGCTCTCCACCAATGGTGAGAGAAAACTGACTCTCACTCAGTTGAGAACTTCAAATGATTGAAGTTTCCCAACTTGTTCATCTGCTTGAGTAAATCTACTATCAAAGCTCTCTGCTGAATTTTTCAGTTCTATCATTGCAGTCTTCAGGTCCAGAATTTCAGTTTGGTTCTCATCTGATTTCTGTCTTTTTGTTGAACTTCTAATATTGTTCATATATTGTTTGCCTTGTATTGTTTGGTAATACCTGTGTTCTCTTGCAACCCTCTGAGCTTTAAGATAATTATTTTGAATTCTTTGTCAGACAATTCATACATCTCCATTTCTTTGGAGTCACCGTTGGGACTTTCTTCTTTTGGTGGTGTGATGGTTCCTTGGTTCATCATATTCCTTGAAGGCTTACACTGATGTTCACATTAGAAAAAAGGCAGTCACATCTTCCAGTCTTTACTGATTGACTTCAGAATAGGAAGATTTCACCAGTCAACTGGAGATTTAGTAGATCTCTGAGACCTTTGATATGGGTATACCTGCTTCACTCTTCTCATTCCCTCCTTGGTGAGAAATCTCAGAATTGGGTGCCTTCTCTCAATCCCACAAACTTAGGCCAGGTACTTAGAACTCCTTTTTACTTTCCCCATGACAGTTTTCAAGGTTGTCTGTTTTTTTCCCGGCAGAATTGAGACAACTACTAATATCTATACACTATCTGCAGGAGAGTGTGGGGGGACCTCTGGAAGGGAGTGTGCATACCATTTGTAGGAAGTAGTGCCTCCTTGTCATAGTCCTGAAAACAACAGGACTAATCCATGGACTGAAACCTCCAAAACTATAAGCCAAAGTAAGCATTTTCTCTTTAAAGTTTATAACCTCAAGTACTTTGTTACAGTAATAGGAAGCTAACACAGAAAAGTGGTACAGAGTGGCATTATTGCTGTCTGAAAGTGTGTGGAGAAGCCTTTGAAATTGGTTTACAAGGGAAATTTGGAAAAGTGTTGAGAAGCAGACTAGAGAAAACATAGAATGCTATGCGTAGAGCTTAATGGGTGATTCTGGTGAGGGTTTGGAAGAACAAACCAGAATGCAGACGTGAAAGGCTGTACTGATGAAGTTTCAGATGGGAATGAGGATTCTACTGGAAGCTGGACTCAGGCCATCCTCGATACATCGTGGCAAAGAATTTGAATGCACTCTGCCCATGGCCTGAGACTTGGTGGGAGGCTGACAGTAAAGGTGATGGACTAGTTCACCGGGCCGCGGGAATTTCAAGGTGAAGCACTCACACTGCATCATGGTGTGACTGCCTGCCTTTAGCCATGTTTACAGGAAGAATTTGGAGCAAAACGAAGCAAAATGTAAAGCATGGCCAGAAAAGGAGCCTGCTAACAGTTCTTGACAAAGGATGGAGTGGTTAATACTGGAAGTCTCTTGCATGAGGACAAACAAAAGCTGCCACTTAGCCACCACAGGCTTGGAGATGTAGAATTGCAAATTTATTTCAAAGAATTACAAGGGCAGAGTCTTTTGGAAAGAGCTCTGGTAGCCCAGGACCACCCGCTCAGGGAAGGCACTCGGAAGCCGCTGCATCTGAGGTTCAAGCAGCTCAGGTGCAGTTTTTTCAGCAGCAGATGTTGGCAGCATCCACACGAAGCTGGCTTTGCAGGTAGGTGGTGGGAGGCAAGTTACAGGGCCCGGGAGGTTTCACTGAGATCGCAGTGGGAAGCCTGGCAGTATGTCGCAGGGTCGGGGTCCCTGAAGGCAACTCCTAGCAGGGTGACATGAGAGCAAAGCCAAAGCTGTAGTGGAGACCTCGGGAAGGATGAGATGCCAGGAACACGGAACACCTTCGAAAGAGTGCTGCAGGCAGCATGCAGACTACCCATTTAAATTTCTTTACTTTTTAAATATATCCTTTTTGTGTGTTCCAGGATCCTAACCAGGATATCATATGTTTAGTCGTCTGGTTTCCTTAAGTGTCTCTTGGCTGTGACAGTTTCCCATGCTTGTTTTTGATAACCCTGCCAGTGTTAAGGAATACTGGTGAAATATTTTGTAGACTGTTTCTGAATTTGAATGTCTGAGGGTTTTCTCATAATTAAGTGGAAGTTATGTGTTCTATGAAAGTGGATCGGAGAGGTAAAGTGCTACTCTTGCCACATTGTACCAAGAATACACACCACCAACACAATTAATCACTGTTAATGTCAACCTGATCACTTTGCTGGGTCAAGTAATTTTAGAACACCATGTTTGTATTATATATCCTCTATTTAGAGCCCAAAAGAACTCTAAACCGATATGAACTATAGCTTCTAGGTTTCTTTTTTTGCACAGGTGTACTAGCCATTTTTTTAATTACTTGCTCCATATTCTAGAGGGAGGAAATAAATATAGTGTAAATATAGTGTGAATAATGGAAGACATGCTCTTACTATTAAGAGATGGGTGTTACTAATTTGTAAAGGGAGGCTAGCTTGAACCTTGTCATTTTGAATATGAATTGGGGCTATCAAAATGAACTCATGGTTATAAAGAGATACTGAAATATGTGTGTGATGGTGTATGATTATGTCCACATATAGATGTACATATAGCCATTTATCTATTTCTTAGCTCTTCCTGTTGACAGGGACTAGAAACTATGACATCCCAATAGCAGGGTATACCTGCGTCCAGATCTTGGTTTCCAATGCTTTTCTCCTCTAAAAGGAAGCAAGAATTTATGAAATTGCTAATCTCAGGAATAGGAAAAGAAAAATAATCTTGGGACATTTTGTGGCAGAATATAAATAAGTACCCCCAAAATACTAGAAACACATCAAAAGTACCCAGGAGCTAGCCAATGGGACTCTCATTGGAATCTACCTATATTTGTTTATTCTCAGTGTTTATATTAATACTTGCATTTTCATCTTATTTCATATGCCAGATTTTCCAATATTATGCTAAATAGTTCCACTGGAAAATTCTTAATGACCAATTTTGATTCAAATATTACTTCTATTTAAAATATTTGCTATTGCCATTAGAGAAGTAATTACATTTATTTTTCTACCATGCCTGTTTTATTAGGAATGAGTGTTAAATTAATCATATACCCCTCAGTAATTAATGATATGAAATATATTTCTCTTTTAAAGTAATGAATCATTCAAATTTATTGGTATTCTATCATTCTTTAAAAATAAAATCATGACTAAATGTCATATACTGATAAAGTCTACTTGCTAAATTTTTATTTAGGATATTTGCATCTGTGATCATAAGCAATAAGTCAATAATCCCTTACTTTTGAACAGCAGTTATTGTGACGGTCTTAAGAGCAATGGCATGTTGTAAAGCTGCAGTGAGCTCTCCTGATGGAGAGACAGTGGAACATACTAGGAAATGTTTTTCTCCGTAAGTTGCAATGATGTGAAATCAATACAATTATCTTAGACATGAACTCAGTTCAGACACGGATACATCTTTTCATGTTCAGTTTTTAAAACTGACTTTATTGGGATATAATTTACATTCAGTCCACTTGTGTTCAACTCAATGCATTCTGGCAGTGCATACACTCTTAAAACCACTGACACAAAATACACAATTTAATCATCCCAAGAAGAGTCCCTGTGCCCATTTGCTGACTGTCCCTCCTTTCCTGAGCCCCAGGCAACTATCAATCTTATTTTTTATTATTTTGCATTTCTAAAATTTCATATAAATGCAATCATACAATGATACTCATGTCTTTTTTTCCTTAATCAAAATAACTTTGTAATCCATCCATATTGTTACATTTATCAGTTATCCACTCCTTTTATTGCCTTATGGTCCATAGTTTTCCATTTATGAATATACCACATTATCTATTCCCTTGATGGACACGTAAATTGTTTCCACTTTCAGGCTATCATGAATAAAGTTATCAACATACATGTTTAAGTGTTTGTATGGACATAAGTTTTCATTTCTCTTGGGTTAAATTCCAGAGTAGAATCTCTAGGTTTTGTGGTAATTGCCCATCTGAAAATTTAATATGACAAACCCTTTCAAGTATTTGTGCCACCCTATATTCCCAACTGCCAGTGTTCCAACTGCCAGTGTTTGGTAGTGCCAATCATTTTAATGGGTGTGTAACGGTGTCTCACTGAGGTTATAATTTGTTTCTCTGCTGACTAATGTTGAAATCCTTCGTCATTTCATAACTTATTTTATGAATTCTCTCTATTTGGGTATATTGCTATTTTTATTTGGCTGTTTTATAATGGATTTAAGGTTTTATTATTTTCAGGAGACAAATCGTTCTTCAGATATCTATTGCAAATACTTCTTCCCATTCTGTCTTTCCTTTTCATTTTCTCAATGATGTTTAAAAGGGCAAGAGCTTTTAGACTTAAAAAGTTTAATTTATTCTTTCTCTTATAATTCATTGTTTATATGTCCTAAGAAATCTCCTCTTATATCCCTGGTGCAGTTTCAGTGGTAGTTCTGTAATATTTTGAAGTTATCTTATTGACTTTTTTCAGTTTTTCATTTCTTCAACTTTAATAAATTATCCTGTTAGAAAAATCATTTATTCTAGGTAGAATTCTCTTCTGATCATATTGATTCAGTATCTGTGATTCCTTTTACTCATTACAGATCATGAATAATTTTGCTGTTTATCTTATTCAAGTTTATGTGGAGAATCTAGTTTAAATAAATGTTTTTAAAATATTTTATAATACATAGGAGAAAATTAACTATACATTTGGTGTCTGAATAAATTTAGGTATGCTTTTGAGTGTAAGGTAAACCTAAAATACAATGGTTTATGCAAAATCTATTTATTTTTATACCATAACTAAAGTCTTGTCAGAAGGGCAGTTGCTGCTAGTGTTGAATAGATAATACCTGGACCAGTCTTTACCCAGTGATTGAAAGATGGTCACCAATGCACCAGGAACCATGTAAAAATCAGGAAGAACAGGAAAAACTGATGGCAGCCGTCACATTTGTCCCTTTTCTTTGGAAAGCACAGGTTTTCCCAGGACACACCTCCTAGTGTTTTGCTTCTCTAAGCCTGAGGTAGGTCACTTAGCCACTCCCAGCTTCAAAAGATGATAAAGTAAGCAGACAGAAGTACTAAAACCGCAGTTGGTTCCACGAAGTGTCTAACACTGTGAAAGTCCACTCATGGCCAAGAAAAGAATCATTTTTCCAAAAGATATAAAAGGTACACAAATTATACAGAACACTTTATAATCTGGCTTAAATCAGTAGACAAAACGAACTCTATTTCTTGGGGTTTTGCTTCTACAGGAAGACTCTGCTTCTAGAGGCACTCGTCGCCATTCATTGCAGGATTCCCCCGCTGCTCCATTCTGCAAGCTGCTCTCCAGCATGAGTACTCTGACAAGTGATGAAGGGTGACTTGTGCATACAGTCCTATTCACACTCAGACCTCTGCTCTCCCCATGAATCACGCCATTTATAATTACATGTTTGTTGGAGTACACATTTCTTACACTGACTGAAGTCACAGTATGAGGTTCCTTTCTGAAACATTAAAATGCATTTTCATCAAAAACTTTATAAAGTGTAAAACTGTTTTTAAAATAGTTCTGCGTGGACTTCAGATGAACTACAATATGGTGCTGGTATAAACAGACATGGCTAACCCACAGCCTTTCCCTGGAGGCCACAGCTCCGGTCTACTGCTCTCCAGAGTTCTGCGTCAGAGTCAGCGCTCCGTCCCACTCACAGGCTTCCAATGCTCCCTCAGTTCCCAAGTGCCCTGGAGATGCAAGGAGCCCTACAAAAGAGAGCCTTCCTCTCTCCTAGAGACTAATACTGGGTTGACAAAAGACAAAGTAGTTTTTTTGTCCTACCCAACCCCCAAGTTGGGGATATAGAATTTTATTTTTTAAAATGTGCCTGAGCACAAAAAGGTTGAGAATCACAATCTCAGTAATCCTGTTAAATTAATTTTTGAAGTCCTATTTTAAAATCCCAGGGCTCTTAAGCCAGTCTTCATTAACCTCATTTTTAATTAATGATCCAAAGGAAAATTGATAGTATTAAAGAAGACATCTGAGAAGTTTCAATTTTCTCCTTTTGTTGAAGTTTGGAAGATACCATAATAAAACTGACACCACCACAGGTAATATTCTCTTCTGTGTCACAACTTTAAGTAACAAGAAAAAAAAGGAATATTGTAGAGCATTTTCATTTTTAAGTCAGTAATTTTGGTAATTTAAAAATATACTTAGCCAGGTATGGCAGCTAAGAGACCCTATCTCAAAAAATAAAGAGGGCTGGGGTTGTGGCTCAGTGGTAGATACTTGCCTAGCACATGTGAAGTACTGGGTTCAGTCCTCAGCATCACATAAAAATAAATAAACAAAATAAAGGCATTGTGTCCATCTACAACTAAAGGAAAAGAATTTAAAAAAAAAGGTTGGGATATTGCTCAGTGGTAAAGTGCCCCTGGTTTCAATTTTTTGGAGAAAAAGGATGATATTATTATTATTATTATTATTATTATTATTATTTAGGGACTCTAAACTCCTTACATAGGAACAGCCATCTCAGTTGAAGTTTTCTGTCAATGGCAGAGTAAGTGATATACACCACTACTCTGTATTTTTGAAAACTAAAATACATGGAAGAAAATATTAAACATTTAATTTCTGAAGGCATGGTAGAACTACAAAAATAGTGAGAAATTGCAAAACTAAAATTAGAGCTAAGACATACTCTCTGGAATTTGGGTTTGTTTATTATCAAAAGGTATTAGCCAATTCTTAGAGTAAATCCTGGGCAAGAGAGGCTGGAGAGACTTTTACAAATTCATGGGAATAAAGAGATAAATATAAGAATTCAGGTCCTTCCAAGGAAGAGGGTCCCAATAAACCTTCCACAGTCCTAGGTCCTAAAAGTATCCCCTAGAAATAAGGGTGAAAAACCAAACAAACTGTTAGAGAGACTACAAGGCCCATTTCAAATGATCTCAACACATGATTGGATAAAGGCAGGCAGCAACTGCTAACATTCCTAGCCTAGTCACCTGCTGGAAGAAGATATCACCCAGACCATCTTATCTACAATTTTAGTATACAGAGTCTGACAAACAATTGTTAAAATACCCAGATAGCCAGGCTTGAGGGCACACACACCTGTAATCCCAGTCACTCAGGAGGCTGAGGCAGGAGGATCACAAGTTCAAGGCCAGGCTCAGCAACTTAGTGAGGCCCTAAGCAACTTAGTGAGACCTTGTTTCACAATAAAAGGGCTAGGGATGTGGCTTAGTGGTTAAATGCCCCTGGGAGTTCAATCCCCAGTACAAAAAAAAAAAAAAAAAAAATCACCAGATATATGAAGAAGACAAAACAGCATCAAAACCCAAGTAGAACAGCTAATGGGGCTATTCCTAGAAGAAGCAAAGAAATGAAGTAGATGCATAATTTGAATAGATAACTGCTAGGAATTCCTGAAGTGCTCATGCACATACCCCACTTAACACATATTTAAAAAATCACTGTGAAAACCAAGCAGGATAATATATAATAGAAGACCACATCTAGACATATTGTACAACTTTTAAAAACAGGAAAGATTTAAAGGAGATAAAAGGACAGCGTAGAGCTGGGGCTGGGGCTCAGTGGCAAAGTGCTGGCCTGGCACATGTGAAGCCCTGGGTTCCATCCTCAGCATTGCATAAAATAAATAAAGGACCACCAATAGCTAAAACAGAAAATTTTTTTAAAAAGACAGAGTACTTCAAACATAATTAAATTGGCAGCTTATTGTTCAACAGAAGACAGAACATAATTGTTTTAAAATATGAATAGAAAGCAAGTGCCAGCTTAGAAGTACATACTCCCTAAGAGTCCTTCAGAAATAAAGGCCAGGGCTAGGGAGGCAGCGCAGGCTTAGCATGCATGGGCCCCAGGTCCAGTCCCCAGCACCAAAGGAATTTTTTAAAAAGGCACAACAATGACATTCACAACAAACAAAAATAGAATTTGTTATCAGCAAATTCACACTAAAAGAAATATTAAAGGGAGTTCAGAAACAAGAAAGAATATGACTCCAGGGGGAGACTTAAAGGAATAAAAAGAAAAAAGTAATAAACAGGGTAACTCTGTGGGCTGATTTGGATGAAAATGGGCTCTGCAACTCCACCCAGACCTCAAATGCAGGCATCCCTAGGTGTGAGGAAGGGACACCTGGGGCTCCTGTTCTAACTGCTCCCCTTGGTCTGAGTGGTATGAGCACTGATCCACTCTGGCCTTTAATCCAGGAGTTATTACATTGTCTTCACATCTGGCATAGAACATTTTAAATCAAAAAGGATCATTAGAGATAAAAAGGGACATTTCTTAAAGTTTCAGTTAACCAAGAAAACCGTAACAATTCTAAATTTTAATGCATGTAAAAAAGACCTCAAAATGTAAAGCAAAAATCAGTAGCTGTAAAGGAGAGACAAATTCATAATTATTCTGGAAGGTCATGGCACACTTCTTTCCATGTCTGATAAAAAAAAAAAAAGATTAATTTATAGAGAATGGGAAAGAAAAGGAGGAGTACTTTTCCAAGGGTTCAACTATATTTTTCCTCCTAAGAAAACTACAGTATGTCTCGTGGTAATCTAGCACGCACATAACAAATATGTAGAAAATGTACTATAAAAATTGGAGGGAATGAATTCTAGGTTTTGAAGCCCATTTTTTCTCAATTTGTCCCTTTTCCAAACAGGAATCAGTAAGAAAGTGCACTTTTCTGTGAACAAAGTTGAGGCTTCATAGTGCTGTTATCTAGGTCTGGGTACTTGTGCCAAGTTCCATGACTGGCACCAGCCATGAAACAGGATGCTGTTTGCATCACTGACTGCTTCAGGAATACAGGCTGGGGTCACATTTTAGGCTCCTGGGATCTATTAACAAGACATACACATTAAACGCTATAAACAATAAATAGTGATTTCTAAAAAGTGGCAGAGGGGAGTTGAGTCCTATCTTTGTGTTGTCAGTGTCAATTTTCACAAAAACTTCTAATTTCTTTTCATTACAGACCTGAATTGATTAACTTCCATCTTGATTTCAGTGTCCTTTGGTCACTAAGACAATGAAAAATTTTCTTACCACTCTATTCCTTATGAAATGTTTTTTGGTCAATATTGAAAAGTTTTGTTACCCAGGGCATGAGAAATTCAACAGCCCTGAATTTATACAGCTGCTTACCAAAACAGTGAAATGGGAAAGACTGTCATCTTTACTCCTTTACTCCTGGGTGATACTCCCACCTGATCCTCCTGCCTCAGCCTCCCGAGTAGCTGGGAGTATAGGCCTGCACTGTGGTGTCTGGCTTTTGCATCTTCGCTATTACTTGCAGGGCCTGACAATCTGTCAAGTAACCAGGCCTGGCCACGATACACTGTCTAAACACTTCCTCCAAAGTATCTTCCCAGATGTATTGTGGACATCAACTATGCAATGCAGACGTTCGTAATTCCGACTAGACAGAAGTCAGCGTGTAGGCCGTGGTCACCTCCTGTTTCCTAGTCAAGCTGTGGCCTATATCCCCGCGCCATGACTGTGGCACTGGGCACTCTACTCCCCCAGTGTCAGACTTCTGAGGTGCGCTGTGTTGACTCGTGAGTTGTGCCTTCCAGTGTAAGGCTTTCCCAAAGTCGCTGCATGTATAGGGTTTCAGTTTACCATGAATTTTCTGGTGTTTAATAAGATTTGATCTGATGGTGAAGGCCTTTCCGCATTCAGCACACACATACGGCTTTTCTCCTGTGTGAATCCGATGATGCTCGTGGAGCTGTGACTTTTTAATGAACGACTTCCCACAGTCACAACACTCGTAGGGTTTCTCTCCGGTGTGGATTCTCCTGTGTCTATTTAAGTGTGACTTTTGGATGAAGGACTTCCCACATTCAGTGCAAACATAGGGTTTCTCTCCCGTGTGAATTCTCTGGTGCATAATTAGTGTTGATTTTCTTGCAAAGGCTTTCCCACATTCACTGCACGCATAATGCCTTTCTCCAGTGTGGGACTGCTGATGTATGTGGAGGCCTGACTTCCGAGTGAAGGCTTTTCCACAGTCACTGCATTTATAGGGCTTCTCTCCGGTGTGGATCTTTTGGTGTGTGAAGAGATTCGATCTGTCCGTGAAGGCCTTTCCGCATTCGGCACACCTGTAGGGCTTCTCTCCTGTGTGGATCTGCTGATGCACATGGAGCTGTGATTTCTTCGTGAAGGATTTCCCACAATCACTGCATTCATAGGGTTTCTCTCCAGTGTGAATTCTCTCATGAGTGATAAAATGGGATTTGTGGAAGAAGGCCTTCCCACACTCATTGCAAACGTAGGGCTTTTCTCCTCTGTGAATTCTCTGGTGCATACTTAGTGTTGACTTCTGAATGAACGCTTTCCCACACTCCCGACACTGGTGATGTCTCTCACCAGTATGGCATTTCTGATGGATCCTGAGCCGTGACTTCCAGGTGAATGATTTTCCACAGTCGTTGCATTTATAGGGTTTTTCTCCCGTGTGAATTTTCTGGTGCTTAATGAGATTTGACCTGTCAGTGAAGGCCTTCCCACATTCGGTACACGTGTAGGGCCTCTCTCCAGTGTGAATCTTCTGGTGTATGATGAGATTGGTCTTGTGAGTGAACACCTTCCCACATTCTGAGCATATGAAAGGATTCTCTCCTGTGTGAATTCGCTGATGCACGTGGAGTTGTGACTTTTTTATAAAGGATTTCCCACAGTCGCTGCATTCATAGGGTTTCTCTCCGGTATGAATTCTTTCATGCGTGATAAAATGGGATTTCCGGATAAAGGCCTTCCCACATTCAGCGCACACGTACGGTTTTTCTCCCGTGTGAATTTTCTGATGCATACGTAGCGTGGACTTCCTTGTGAAGGCTTTTCCACACTCGGGACATTCAAAGTGTTTCCCTCCGATGTGATTTGTTTTAATTACGCTGACGCCTGAATCCTGTGAGAAGTTTTCCACACGTTCACTGTAGCCATAGGGTCCTTCTCCAGGATGGTTTCTCTGGCACCGGAACAGGTCGGGCTTCTGGCTCAATGCGCTTCCGTATTCACTACATTTACAGTAACTTTCCTCATGGGGAGTTTTCTGATGACCGGACTGAAGGGGAAGAGCCCTCCCAAATTCCTCTGCTGCAGAAACTCTTCGAGGAACAGCACGCGGGGGCTTAGCGGTGAAGACGGCAGCACACTGACCGCACTCGCGCGCTTTCTCCTCGGCGTAAACACTCCGCTGTGCAAAGAGGCAGGACTTCTCGGCGAAGACCTTGACACACTCAGAAAACAGACGGAGCTTCTCCGAAACAGGCCGAGAGAGCGCTTGCTCGCGACCTCCCAGCTCCCGGCAGCGCCCGCCTCCTCCAGCGTTCACTTCTGCCTGAGGCTCCGCGTGAGCAGAAGCACCCTCATCCTCCGAGCTGGGCACCTCCTGGTGACTTTCTGATGCGCCGTTTCTCTTATGATTAGGTGCGCCTGCAGCGAGCTTCGGGGTCTTCCCGCAGGAGCGGCCAGGAGGGAGTCCTTTGCGATGTGCGCTGATGTGCCCGATGCTCCCAGCCTCCAGGGACCCACAGCGCCTCTCCTCGGCCAGCGCCGCCCCAGTGCTGAAGACCGCGCAACCTAAAGGCCCGCTCTGGTGTGCCTCCTGTCCCCCTCTCCGCTTGTCATCTTGCCACAGTTCTACAACGGAACAGGGGTCATCTCTCATTAAGAGATTAATTCTCTCAAACTGGAAAGAAACGTCTTCAGAGAGTCTCTGTTGTGAAGTCTCAAAACCAGTATCCCCATCTGAAAAGAAAGAAAAGATTAAACTGACTCAGAGAACAATCAATGGAAGACAGAGGACTGATTCTTTTGAGTTAATTCAGGATGAACAGAGAAATGGGACATGCACTCAAAACATAACAAATATACACAATATGTAAAATATACATAAACATGTATGTATATTACTCTGTGTAATACAAGCACAATAATATATAGCAATCACATTAACACAGTACATTTACCTTGGGATAAACAACAGCATTTGGAGGTGCTGTTCTAAGTTCTTTATTAAACTTTATCACAACCCTTTGATGTTGGTATTTTTCCCATTTTACAGATGAGGAAATTAAGCCACAGAAAAGTCTAATAACTGCCCACATCAAATGACTGGTAATTGGGAAGGAAGAGATTCAAAGTAAGCAAATGTAGAAGGGAGGAAGGTGCCAGAAGAACAAAACGCAAATCTGTGGCTTAAAAGAACTTTTCTGGTTTTGTTTTCTTTGTGATGCTGGGGATAGAGCCTAGCCCCTGAGCGTGCTAAGATCATGCAGGGTGCTCTGCCCACCTCACCACAACTCTGGGAGGCGATTTTTCCATTTAACTTGGAAGTGAACACATGAATATTCCCAATCACTCATACTTAAATTTACATAGATGTGTATTTCGGCATATGCATATTGCACAAAGTTGAAACTTTATAAAGATTTCACATGGTTATCTTTATAATTACTCTCTCTGGCCCTGTGAATTGATTCCAGAAGAAAGAATTTTAAAAACCTTCTGAAATAGAGCAAAACAACCTCTTCTGCCTATAGATTAAATTCAAAAGACATTAATTTTTACCAAGTATTTTCTACGTAAACTTTTTTTAGAAGTACAGTGGCAAAAGGCTTGGTTATCATATAATGTAGCTTTTCTCTGAATTTCTGTGGAATGGAGAATAAGAGGAGGGGACAAGCCAGGTATGCTGTATTACATTCAATTCAAGGAACAAGAGAAACCTGCACACAAAATATAATCAAAGGATCAGATGCAGGGGAACATTAAAGAAAATGTCAAAATGAAACAGACATGGTTTTGGAAACAACAGAGACAAACGTGCATTATGAAAGGAGGCCGTGTTATTTCTTTCACTTGCAAACTCATTAAGAAAGGAATGTGTCATAATTTAGATAATAAGTGACTTCAGTTTTGCTCCATACAGCTACTACGAGATAAACAAAATGTATAGTGGTTTAAGTAATAAATCTATCAGGTGCATCTAAAGTGAACTAGTAAAAAAAAAAAAAAAATGAAATCAACATATTCAAATAAGGTTAGAATAATCCAGGCATGAGAAAATGTAAGTTTGGCAAATGAGAAATGTATGGTTTTAGGCAATACCACTGGAAAGTAAGAAGAGGGCATCCAAATTACACACACACACACACACACACACACACACACACACAGGTACTGAGCATTAAACTCAGGAGCACTTAACCATTGAGCCACATCCCCAGCTCTTTTTTATATTTTAGAGACAGGTCTCATGAGTTGCTTAGGGCCTCATTAAGTTGCTGAGGCTGGTTTTGAACTCACCATCCTCTTGCCTCAGCCTCCTAAGCCACTAAATGATATTTTTTCTAAGAGAAAAATTAGCAGAAGAGCAGAATGAATTGTTTGAGAAGGTAGATCAGAGGGGAAAGCCAAAAACCATGTAGAACAGGGAAGATTCTGGAAAGTCAGTCACTTGCTTGTAGTAAGCTGCACTGGGACTTGTCTTCCCTTATGCAGGCAGCCACCCAATGGACCCACTCTTATATACAAAAGGCATCAGTACTCCTGGGCACTGCATAAAATGAGGCCAATGCCTGGCTAAGACACACAATGGTCACAGAGTACCAGTCATTCCCTAGAGCCAAGCATCAGTCACAGCTGGAACCCAGACATACAATTCAATGTGAAACACGGAAACAGTGCAGGGCTGAGACACATGACCAAGAGCAAATTTAAGGAAGGCCCTCACCCTTTACACCTGTCCCTAAATAACAACTGCAACTTCCACACTTTAGGTTGCTATGTACGTGGCAGAGGCAAGGTGCAGACTCGCCAGCAGGCAGCAGAGCTGGGAAGAGGAGGAAGACCCCTGTGGTGGTCACTGTCTGAACTGCCTGCTTACTGCCCAGCTTAATGCGAAGCACCTGCAAGGGAGAACTGGTCCAGCCCAGATGTGGGTCAGATGTCAAGAGTGATAGTGGGACACACACACTAAGGGGTACGAAAAGGCTTTTTTATGCAACGAGGCTTTGGGGACAACCCCAAGCAGGTCCAATTGTGGCCTGAGAGAATAAGGAAGGAATCAGGTCTGGGCTCTTCTGGTGGTTGCAGGTAGTGCTGGCTGACTCCATGTTCCCAAAGGAGGGAAAACCTGAACTTTCTTATCATTTTGTCCAGATGTGGGGTAGAGGGGGAGAGAGAGAGGTAAGGCTTAGAAGATGCCAATAGCCAAGCATCAAAAATGAAGTCAGAGTCTATGACAAGATACAGATGAATGCTAAACACATCTGTCATTAAAGAAACACAAGTTAAACAATAATTAGAAGTTGAAATCCATTGGGTTAGCCAAATTATTAGAAATGTGGATAATACTAAGTATAGTCAGGGATATGGGGAAACTAATACCCTTGTACAATGCTCAGGGGATTGTACAAGGAAGAGAGTCAATCCAACACAGTGCCAACACTAAGTCATATTATCTGTTAGTATACTCAATGACAAAGCAATCCTATCACTTCTTCCTGAGATAGTCTCATTTCTTGTAAGAACAGTGCTTGAAGAAATTTATTACAATACTGTCTGTAGTAACCAGGAGCTAGACAATTAAAACGTGGTGTATGTGTCTGTGCTACAGAATGCTATGCAGCAGTTAGAAGCAATGAACTAGAAAAACACATTGCAATGTGCCAATTTAAAGAAAGAGAGACAGAAGGAAAAGAGGAGGGGAGAAAAAAAGAAACTAACCATTTCTATAAACTAAACATACCAACAATTTGGATTTTACCCTACCCCACAAGTTCTAGGGCAGACAGTACACGTGTTAAAAGCAGTTGCCTCTGGGAAGGATAAAATGAGTATGGGGAATGGGGGTTAAGAGGAATAAGTAAGAGAGGGCCCTTGAACACACTGACGAGTTAATTAACTCAATCTCCTGCAATAAGGTACAAAAGCTTCTTTTGAACTATCAAAAGGAGAAAGATCAAGTCAGTGCTGGGTTGCACTAGCCAGGCAGGAAGAAAATGCCCACAATGCCCACAAAGTCAACTGTGAAGAAGAGCACAGACTATAAAATAAGCCCATCCAGGTGACAATTCTGAGACACAAAGGAAAAGAGAAAAAAAAGAACAGAAACCAGGGAACAGGAGTGTGGCCGGTGGTGACTTTTAAAGAAGGCAGATCTATGGGAGTTTGAATGCCTAAGAAGAGGGCCGAAGCCCTTGCTGAAGGCAGAAAGAACAGAGGTTTTCTATGGAAAGGATAAAAACGGGCCAGAGGGCATGTCCCAGGCGGTGTAGGCTGAGACGTCACGCACAGTGCTGGCAGCCAGCACATTCCCTCCTGAGAGATTAGCACTGGTACGGTCATCAGTGGGGAGCGTGTACAGTTCCAAGGGGACAATGTCAGCTCCCTCAAGCAGTTCTGAAAACTCAGAGGTAAGCAGAAAAGTCACATTAAGGGCACTTCAAAGCCAGCTTTCCCACCCAGCTGCAGGTGGGCTGAGGCATCGCCCGCTCTTGGCTCCCCGCTCACCTGGACAGCTCTGCCCTGAGCTCTCACCATGCAACAGGCACGGCTCTCCTTGCTCCAAGTTGAAGATGACTTCTGGTTTGGGAACTGGACAGCCTATTAGGAAGACATGACAGAGAAGGTGTTTCAGAGGCCACACAATGAAGCACGCCATGTGCTTTCCAAAAACACCCACTGGGAACAGAGGCATATGCACAGTAGTAAAGAGATGATGGAGAACACGGGGCAAAACAAAGACAAAGCCATTGCATGGTCCAGATGCCTGCGGTCTTTGGGAGCTGCAGAGGCCTCCGAACACCCAGA
This sequence comes from Sciurus vulgaris, assembly GCF_902686455.1. Lineage (NCBI taxonomy): Eukaryota > Metazoa > Chordata > Mammalia > Rodentia > Sciuridae > Sciurus > Sciurus vulgaris. The sequence goes on from NC_136474.1 coordinate 25,037,012, forward strand.
TTTCAGGAATTCCCCTACGAAAGCAAAGGCGCTCCCCTGGCTGCGGCCCGTCCCCGCCAGGGCTGTGCTCACCCACGGAGAGCAGGGTGAGGTAGTTCTCCAGCATCACGTCCCTGTACAGGCTCCTCTGGGCAGAGTCCAGGTGCCGCCACTCCTCCCTGCTGAACTCCACGGTCACATCCGCGAAAGACACTGGTCCCTGTGAAAACAGATCCGAGTCAACGCAAAGGATCAAGACTGCAGCATGGGGACAAGATATTTAGGAACTTATTTTTATTTACTAGGTTATAGTATATAAGTTCCCACTAAATACCTATGTTTTATTTTGTTGTTGTGATTAAAAAAAAAAAATCCTTTAAAAAGTATCATGCTGGTCCTTCTGCAGTATTGATGATAATAATCTTTTTAAAAAACTATATGCTGGTTACATAGAAATAAGCTGTGAAAATTCATCAATCTTCATACTTCTCTGTGTGCTCCATATTCCATAACAGTTGACTTGAAGACGATATTTTGCCATACACTTTATATTCAATGATCCACTAAGCCAATTTTTTCTCTAAAAAAGAATTAAAATAAGGCTTTTCTTTCAAAATAGCTTGGTATTGGCACAGGGATAGATATACAGACCACTGGAATACTACTGAGAATCCATAAATAAACCTTTATAATTGTTGTTAATTACCATTTTCTAAGAGTGTCAAAACAAATTGTTTTTGAGACGGTCTTGCTTTGTTGCCCAAGCTGCTCTCAAATTTGTGGGCTTAAGCAAGCCTCCTGCCTCAGCCTCCCAAGTGGCTGGGACTAAGAAGCACATTGAAATGTTTTTACATTGAGTAAAAACTTACACTTTAGCTAAAAGGGGTATTGGGTATGGCAATGGTTTCTTAATATGAGACCAAAAGTACAAACATCCAAAGGGAAAAAATAAAATTAAAATTTTTGTACTTTGAAGGATACCATCAAGTGAATAAATGACTTACAGACTGGGGGACACATTTTTCAAATCATATATTTGATAAGGGACTTGTACCTAAAATATACAAAGAACATTCACAACCCAATAAAAGACAACCCAATTAAAAAATGGGCAAATGATCCATTATATATGTTTCCAGTGAAGACATACAAACAGCCAATGAGTGAGTGAGTGAGTGAGGGAGGGAGCGAGGGAGGGAGGGAAGAAGGAAGGAAGGAAGGAAGGAGGGAGGGAGGGAGGGAGGGAAGGAAGGAAGGAAGGAAGGAAGAAAGGAAGGAAGGAAGGAAGGAAGAAAATTTTAAAACTCAAATTTAAGACTTCACTTCAGTGATCTCAACAGCAGAATGAACATCCAAAGGAAAGAATCAATTGCCCTGAAGACAGATCAATAGAAGTTAACTAGTCTGAACAAAAGAAAGAAAATATATGGAAAAAATGAACATAGCCTAAGGGATCCATAGGATAATCACAGAAGATCATTCTAGTACTCATTTCATTTGAGGACTAGAAGGAAAGAAAAGATATAGGATGGTGAAGTGAAAAAAAAATTGAAGAAATAATAGCTAAAAACTTTCCAGATTTAAAAAAAAAAGGTATAAATCCACAGAGTTCAGATGAGCAAGTCTCAAACAGGAAAGCATCAAATAAACCCATGCCCACACATTACAATGAGATGTATGAAAATCATATTCAAGAAAAGAATCTGAAAGCAGCCAGAGGGTAATCATATGTTACCTGTAGGGAAATAGCAACTGAATGAAAGAGGATTTCTCATAGACTACAGACTCAAAAGGAAGTGGCACAATCGTTTTCAATTGCTGAAGAGAAAGAACTGTTGATATAGAACTAAATATCCAATGAAAATAAAATAGGCACTGTTTAAGTTCTCTAGAGGGAAGAATGCCATGTGAAAACACACACACGCAGAGGAAAGATGGCCATGTGACAACAGAGGCAGTAGGAGTAACACAACTACAAGCCAAAGAACATCAAGGATTTCCAGCAACCACTAGACAAAAGAGACAGCAGGGCCCTACCAATACCTTGATTTTGAACTTCCAACCTTCAGAATTGTGAAAGAATAAATCCCTGTTGTTTTAAGCCACCTCATTTATGAAGTTTGTTATGATGGCCCTAGGACACTAATACAAATATCTAACATACAAATATTTTTGAAAAGCAGGAATGGTTATATTCATGTTAAATAAAAAAAAAGACTTGAGAGGAAAGAAAATTATTGGGGACATTTAATATCTTAGTTAGTTCAGGCTGCTATAACAAAATACTATAGACTGGGAGGATTAAGTAACAAATATTTATCTCTCATTTGGAAGCTAGAACTCTAAGATTAAAGTGCTCAAAGATTCCGTAACTGGTGAGAGCCCACTTCCTGGTTTGCAGATGCCCTCCTTCTTGTTGTATATTCTCATGGCAAAGGGAAAATGAGCTCTGATCTCTTTCTCTTCTTATAAAGGTACTGATTTCACATGGGGTTCCACCCTCATAACCTTATCTAAATCTAATTACCTCCCAAAGGACATTTGTCCTGAGACTATTATATTTAGAGTTAGGTTCCAACATGAATGCTTGGAGGACACAAACATTCAGACCACAACACAATGATAAAAGGGTCAATTCAGTAAGAAGTCAAAACAATCTTAAATATGTATGCTCCAAACAATAAAGCTGCAAAACTAATAAAGCAACAATTGGTAGTACTAAAAGGAGAACGAAGCCAGTCCATAGTTGCAGTTGGAGACTTTGCCCCCTCAACATCTGTCAGAATAACTAAAAAATCTCAATGAATTTAAAGGAACTGCAGTCAAACAGAGTATATTCTCGTACACAGTGAATTCGAACTAGATATTGGTAGTAGAAAGATAACAGGAAAATCTCCACCCATTTGGAAACTAAACAATACATATCTAAATAATGCACAAGTCAAAAAGGGAGTCTTGGGGAAATACAAAAATTATACTGAATTGAATAAAAATTTAAAGTATCAAAATTTATGGAATGAAACTAAAGCAGTGGTGAAAAGAAAATTCATAGTGATAAGGCTTACATCAGAAACTTCTCAAATCAATCACGAGATTTCTGCCTTAAGAAATGAGAGAAAAATATCAAAACCCAAGGCAAGCAGAGGGGGAAATAAGACAGATAAAAGCAGAAATCAATAAAATTGAAAAGGTAAAAATATAATGGAAATCAATAAAATTTAAAAATATTCTATGAAAAGATCATTTATTGGTATTTATTAAGGAACTATTACTGCTACTGAACTGTGGCCTCCAAAATTTCATGCCGACACCCTAAACCAGTATGACTGTATTTGGAGATAGGGCTATTAAGAGGTAATTAAGATTAAAAGAGGTCGTATAGGTGGGGTGGGTCCTACCCTGGTAAGACAGGTGGCACTAGGCCGAGAGCCCTGAACTCATCTCCCACAGTTGTTACCAGGAGAGCCCAGCAAGACTCTGCAAGGAGGAACAGCTTCCTCTTCCTCCTACTCACTTTCAGCCCCCCAATTCTGACTCAGATTTAAACTGGAGTCCTGGGAAACATGACCACCATCAGATCCACCCTCAAACCCAATAAAAGTGGAGCCCCAGCTCTCGGTGACATGGATGGTGGCAGTTTCCTTTTCTTCTTGGCAAATACCCTCACCTACCTCAATGGAGGTGACAGTGCCACCTCTAGCTCTATGCCCCCTAAAACAGCTGTCACCATCACTAGCCAGAAAAACCACTGCCTCGGCCCACCGCCCGGTCCTCAGGATGGGTTGATGCCAGAGATCCATGGTGGTGAAAATTCGGGCAATGGCGAAAATTGGGGAGGTACTGATGAGAAGGGGCAGCTGGGCTCAATAGGGTCATTCTTGTCTGTGAGAAAAGAGCAAAAACCAACCAACCAGCCAACAACAGAAGGAACAGCCAATCTGATGGTTTCAAAGAAGAGTCATTTCTCCCTCAGGCAGGCACGCACTGAGGAAAGGCCACGTGTGCACGGTGAGAAGCCAGCCATCTTCAAGATAAGAAGAGCACCCTTCCCAGAACTTGACCACGCTGAGCACCTGAACTGCCAGTTCCAGCCTCCAAAACTGAGAGAATAAAGTTCTGAGTTTTTATCCACCCCATCTCTGGTACTTTGTTATGGCAGCCAGAGTAGACTAAGACAACTGCAAACGACTTTACACACATTTGACGACTTAGATAAAAGGAATCAAATTCCTCAGAAAATGCAAACCTCAATATTAAATAAATAATAAAGAAATTGAGTTTGCCATTTTAAAACTTCCAAAAAAAAAAAATCTCTAGACTTAGATTTCTCTGGAGAATTCTACCAATATTTAAAGAATTTCACCAATTCCACACAAGGTGTTGCAGAAAACAGAGAAGAAGGGAATATTTTTCAATTAATTCTATGAGGTCAGCACTGCCGAATACAAAAACTGGACACACAGTATAGAAAAAGTAAACACAAATTATAAACAATCTCTGGCAGAATAATCAATATGAAGAACACATTCCAATTCATTTTATGAGTCCAGTATTATTCTGATACCAAAACCCAAACCGGGAGGACTGGAGTTGTAGCTCAGTGGTAGAGTGTTGACTAGCATATGTGAGGCACTGGGTTCAATTCTCAGCACCACATATAATAAACAAATAAAATTAAAGGTCCATCAACAAGTAAGAAAACCATCCCTGCAATACCCCAAACTGGCACAGGGGGTGGAGGAGAGAAACACAAAAGAAATAAGAATGATATCTCTCATATACACGATATGAAAATCTTTAACAAAATATTGGTTAAATACAATATATAAAAAGAAGTAGCTGTCATGACAAAATAGGATTTATTCCAAAAAATGATAAGTTGGTTCAATATGACAAAATTAATCAATGTAGTCTACCATATCAACAGGTTAAAGAAATAGAATCACATGATCAAAAAAAAGCATTTCACATAATTCAACACCTATTCATGATAAAATCTTAAGTCTGCTTCAAGGGGCGGTCCTTGGACAAGCAGCCCTGACATTCTTTGGGACCCTGAGTAATGCAAGCTTGTATTCCAAGAACCAGAATCTGAATTAATGTACAAGTAAAGCCTGAGAAGCTCTGCTTGACCAGATGACAGGAGAGACCCTGCAGGTGCACTGTGAGCAGGTCACACTGAGGACCCGCCCAGTCACCATTCACCTGAAGATCTATCAAGATTTTCACAAACATCAAGAGTGAGGAGATTGGCATCACGGATAAAATAAATCACCTGTTAATATAAACCACACGTCCATTCCCTATTGTTATGTCTGTCAGGAAGATCAGAAACAAGGTTATATGTAGTTCAAGTTCACAACTGTGTGAGAACACATAACTCACATATAGCAATATTCCAAACTTGACTTAGAACCGGTAGTCTCCATTTTTTCTCAGTTTAGATTCTATCTGTCTATACCTGTCCATCTTGCATACAGTGTGTCAGATGCCTACTAAAATTCACTAGGAAATTTTTCAAAAAAGGAAAAAATAAATAGATGAACAAATAAGAACTCACCAGGGACTTGCTCATTTTGGGGTCTTCTGGAAAAGGGGCAGAGATCTGAGAAAACAGATGGGCAGAGGTACAGATGAGAGCCAGAAGCATGCCAGTGTCACATATGGATACATTTGTCACTTAGTGCTTACGCATCTATGACCCCAAGATTTACTTCCAGACTACATCATTAAAAGACCATCTAACACTGCACAAAGGCAGGAGTCTCACCACTACATAGCCAAAAACAAAGAAAAGCTACAAAACCCTGACGATAACTGTAGACTAATTAAACACTTTCTAGGACCACAGAAAGACATGTTACATAAAATTGAATTATAGAATAATATGTTAAACTGCTGGGTAAATATAAAAAGATGTACCGCACAGTACGATTCCACTCTCACTGTACTATGATATGTTTACTTGTCTGTTCATACACATGCATACATGCACAAATACACTCATGTACATACAGAGAATATTATCTGGAAACAAATAGACTAACATGTTAACATAATACTTGGGTGACCGTAAATTTATAGGTAACTTTAATATTTTATATTTTTTTGTTGGGCAGTACACAACAAAATAACTGTTTTAAAGGCCATATTATCCTCCTGATGATTCTAATCGGCTTCTGTTATCGCCCCAAGTAGGGAAAATATCCACAAGAAATACCAAAAAGGGAGCTTTTTAACCTTCTCACTGTTTCTCCTCACATATAGAGCTTGAAAGAGAACTTTCAGTGGACTTTGTCTCGGCCACAGTGCAGCAAGGGGACCCAGTTCTAGTTAGCAGTGAGCCTTAGGACCTGGCCAAGTCCCCAAAGGTTCTTACGACAGTTTTCCAACATAAAGAGAAACTGAATGATTAGCACAAGGATAACCTCTACCTTGTTTCAATAATCAGCATTTTGCCCAATTTGCTTAATCTTTTCATACATACACATATATTTTAAAAATGTGTGTGAAGGATGGCAGAGTAAGAACAAAAGATGCCACAGCGTGTAAAGATTATTTTGAGCTAAGAGCACCTGAAAAATTGCAGATGCAAGAAGGGCAATCTAGTTCCACTTCTCTTCAAAACAGAGGCTCAGTGCCCCGTGGGGGAAGATGCCACACTGGAACAGGAGAGAAGAAACTGTTGGACCGGAAGCCCAGCCAAGAGAATTTTGTTCAGACCTTGTTAAAATTATCCATCCCTTTACCTCCCCTGTCATCCAGTCACTTTTCCACAACTGCCTCTCTTTGTCCAACCTGACATAAAAGCATTAGTTTTTGTCCCTTCATTGGGTCTTCACTTCTTTATGAGGGTCCCATGTCACATGTCATTTACATTAAATTGGTATGCTTTTCTATTAAACTGTTTAATGTTAATTTAATTTTCAGGCCCAGCCCCCCCGCTCCTGCAAAAAAAATAAAACCCTAAGAGAGAAGAGGTAAAACTGTGCTTTATTTCTCTACTTTGCTTTTGTTGAACAATTTGAAAATTGCAGAGGTGACATTTCAGGTCTAAATACATCACATAAATCTCCTAAAAATCATTATCATGCCTCAGAAGAGATGGTAATTCTGTAATATCAAGCTAATATTTGGCTCACATTTGATATTTCCCAATTATCCCCTAACACATGCTTTTACTGACTGTTTGGGAGCAGGGTCCATATACTGGGGCTGGGACGTGGCCAGTGGTACAGCTGTTACTGGCATGCATGAGGCCCCGGGCTCTACACCAGTTATCACCAAAAAAAGAAAAAAAAAGAAAGAAAAGAAAACAAAACATACGTTGGCTACCATGTCCCCTTAAGGACCCTAGCTCCATTCTTTCAATATTTTTTCCTGACTTTTAAAATTCACTGCTCCTAAATACAGTCTGTAAAATTTTTTTGAAAATGTACGGCTTCTTTGAATTTTTATATCGGATATATTCTGATTAGGTATACTTTCCTAATGTAAGCAAATTTTTCATTACTTTGCTAATACTTTACATAAATATTAGTTATACAGTTTAATGCATGTCCTATATTTTCCACACCTGTGCATCCATCACTCAGATCATGATATGGAACATTTATGGACCTTTTGAAAATATTGGGTATCAAATTATTATTTTTGAAATCTGTAAATAGAGGAGGAAAAAAGGCATTTTTGCTACCTTTCCTATATGACTGAAACTTAGGGTAACTCAACACTTGGTGAAGGAATTCTTCTCTATGTACTTATGCCAGCTAAGAACTAAAAGTAATGGCAGAAATGGAATATGTCCATTGGGCAACAGTGGATGTAGGAAATGACCATCAATGGCTGCTGTATCACAAAAAGGGATAAGCCGACATGTCTCACAATGGAGACATAGTAACTGGAAGCCGTCTTGCCAAAAAGGTAACAAAAAAAGGAATTTTAATCCAATCAAACCCCTAAATCTACTATTAAATAAACTTAAATTTGGCCTGAAGCTGCCCCCATATCTTGAGTCCCTACACAGAAGACTAACTGAGTGTGCAAACAAGCCAAAGCCTAACTTAAGAGTATAAGAGCCCAGGGAGGTGGCATGACTGTAATCCCAGAGGCTCGGAAGGCTGAGGCAGGAGGATCCAAATTCAAAGCCAGCCTCAGCAATGCACTAAGCAACTAATGCACGAATGCACTAAGCAACATTGAGACCCTGTCTCTAAATAAAATACAAAATAGGGTTGGGGATGTGGCTCTGTGGTCAAGTGCCCCTGAGTTCAATCCCCTCCCCTACAAAAAAAAAAAAAAAAAAAAAAAAAAAAAAAAGAGTATAAGAGACAGGCACGGGACACACCTGTAACCCCAGCAACTGGGAAGGCTGAGGCTGGAGGATGGCAGGTTCAAGGCAGCCTGGTCCTTGAAGCAAGATTGTCTCAAAATAAAAAATAAAAAAGACTGGGGATATTATCCCATGGTAAAGCGCCCCTGGATTCAATCCCCAGTATTGGGAGGATAAAAAAAAAGAGTGTAACCGCCAACTTTCAATCGCAAGCAGCTGACTTATCACATCATACCCCAATAAGACAGATGTCTAGCTGTAGCCAGTCAGGTGATGTCTCAACTTTGGTTCTGTGTCCCAATGGCCAATAAAAGCTCAGTACTCACACTGCTGAGCAGAGCTTTCCGAATTCCCTCTGGTTCTGAGTGCTCCCTGATTCAAGAATCATTCTTTGCCCAAATAAGCTCTGCTAAATTTAATTTGTCTAAAACTTTTAACAGTACCTACCAATCCAACACACAAAAAATGATGTTTTAAAACACACTGTGATTTTTTAAATATTACAACAGTACTATGTTTTTTTAAAGTAGTTATCTTTAGAGTTACACACTGAAATATTTATGGATGAAAGGACATAATGCTGAGATTTGCTTCAAAATAATCCAGCAGAGAAAAAAACCTGAGGGAAGGTGGGGTACAGGTGACGTGGTCAGGTACGAGGTGATGGTTGTGGAAGCTGGTTGAAGGGTACAGACGGGTTTATTATACACTCCTCACATCACTTCTGTATGTTTGAAATTCTCACAGTGGAAAGTTTAACAAGTCGCTTTTTAGATAATGGGGAATTTGGCTACGGATGATCTTAGGGAGTTCCTGTGACTTTTGTTAGGTGGGTTATGACATGGCAGTTATGCAATGGCAGGGAATCCAGGGCAGGTGGACCTGTGTGCCAATGTATCCGGGAATGAAAATACTCTGGTCACAACAAAGCAAGTGAAAAAGAATTAGCAAAACATCGCTGGCAAATGCTGGGAGCTGCTGAGCCTGGTGACGTGGGTATATTTGAGTTCATTGTATTATTCTGTTTACCAAGTTCAAAAATTTCTAGATAGGCTGGGATATAGCTCAGTGGCAAAGCATCTGCCTTGCATTCGCAAAGCCCTGGGTTCTACCCCCAGTTCCAAAAAAGACAAAGAAAATTTTTTTCTAGATTAAATTTTTCTTCTTTTTATTTGTTTTAATTAGTTATACATGACAGTAGAATGCACTTTGATACATCATATAAAATGGAGTATGATTTCTCATTCTTGTGGCTGTACATGATGAGAATTCCACAGGTCGTACAGTCATATATGTACACAGGGTAATGGTGTCTGATTCATTCTACTGTCTTTCCTATCCCCCTACCCCCGCCCTTCCCTTCACTCCCCTCTACCTAATCTAAAAAACTCTCTTCTTCCCTAGCCCCCCATCAAAATCTATTATTTACAAGCAGATCACCTAAAACAAACAGGCAGATGTAAAATAAAGCTCTGAACAATAAAAGTGAAAGTGACTATGATGTAAATATCAAAGTGGAATTCAAGGTTAAAAGTACTTTCCTGTTTAGAAAAAAAAAAAGAATTATATATTAATGCTATCCAATAAATGAAAAATATCTAAAATGCATTAACCATTAGGGGTGTGTGTGTGTGTGTGTGTGGTGTGTATGCCCCTCCCCCAGGTGTGACACAAAATTAAAGAAAAAGCACACAGTACAACAAAATGATCTATCCAAGTGAGAGGGTTTTACTGTATTTTTATTGTCTCCTGAATATTCTGAATCAAGGAGACCAAAATCAGGAGAGATTTGAAAAATTCAAACAAGTCAAATTTAATAAACATAAAATAATTTTGCCCAAAACAGAGAAAATCTTAATAAATTTTAAAAAGTTGAAATTTCATAGTGTACATTTCCTGAAAATACAATAAAATTAAAATAAGCAATAAAACATCTTAAAAGTATAGAGATGGAGAAACTCTCCTAAATAGCTCAGGATAAAAGTGGAATATCACATTGAATTTATACATTTCATAGAAAGAGATGTAGTTAGAGGCGGGCATCTTCTCAGGAAGGCGAGTGAATGAACAAACGATAGGAGGGACTTTACAGGAATTTAATACTAGACATTCAAAACAGATCAGGGAATCAGGAGGCAGGATATAATAAGACAAGGAAGAAATCCCCAGTGCCCAGCCATGACCACAGGCACAAGTCAGAACAGTGCGTACGAAAACGCAGTCAAAGGATAAAGGGAATCAAAGGAACCCGCATTTTTAGGAGGGCTGAGGCATGTCTGGGTGTGGAGAGTTTAGAGGTCAAAGACACTGCTTGGCCCAGGTGGTGCATGTCATCCCAGTGGCTCCAGAGGCTGAGGCAGGAGGATCACGAGTTCAAAGCCAGCCTCAGCAAAGGTGAGGTGCTAAGCAACTCAGTGAGACCCTGTGTCTAAATAAAATACAAAATAGGGCTGGGGGAGTGGCTCAGGGGTCGAGTGCCCCTGGGTTCATTCCCTAGTATCCAGTCACCCGCCAAGAAATGATATAGTTAGAGAAACTTTGTAACCATAAATGTTTCCAACGGTATCCACCTAAAAGTTAAGGGGCCAAGGATGTAGATCAATGTTAGAGCACTCGCCTAGCGTGCTCAAGGCCCTGAGTTCAATCCCCAGTACCAAGACACACACGAGGGAGAGGGAGGGAGAGGGAGGAAAAGAAAAGAAAAGAAAATCAAAAGGGGGAAAAAGAAAGTGACTAAAGTGAAAAAGAAAAAGAAAAAGAAAAAAAAAAAAAAAAAAAACAGTATCTGAAAAGAAGAGAAGGCCATACATGTAATGACAGGGATGGCCAAGGAACCGCTAACCTGGACAGGAACGGGAACAGACCAGGCAGGCACCTGGAAGCTCAGGCGCAACCCAGGGCAAAGCATTCTTGAACCCCTAGCAAACACCTGCGGCGACGAGACGGGATGGACAACGGAGGTCAAGATCGACGTCACCGACCCTCGGACCCGCGGCCAGAGCCTCGGCGGTCCTCCCTCGGGTCCGCGCTCAAGCCCACGGCCGTCAGTCCCCACGGACCCCGCAGTCGCTCCATCCATTCACACCCATCCCAGACGACCCGACCTGTGGTCCAATCCGCTCCCCATCGCTGACCGATCCCTCATCACGGATGCCAGAAGCCCTTCTTCCCCTAAAGCCCGGACGCTCCATCCCCTCACTCACCTGTCGCTCGCCCACACTCTCATTTGCCTTGGACGGTCACAGCAGTCGCAGGAACTAAAACGCAACCTACTCCCTTTGACTCCCCCCCCCGCCTTACCCCAGCAGGACTCCAGGGGCGCGGCCTACGTGTGCGCATGCTCAGGAGCGGCTTCACAGACGGAGGTTGCCAGTAACCAACATGGCATTCTGCTAAACTAGTTCCTGTTCCGGTGTAATGGAGGAGGGGATTTCATGCCAATATGGCGGCGCCCATGCTGACACGAAGGCTTGTGGGCGGCCATGTTGGAGTGATACAGTGATAGTAGGACTGAGCTGCCTTCAGAAAAAAATTGAGGTACACCCTCTCCGACTACGTTAGAGCACAACCAGAGCCTGTCACAAGTCACTCAATGCATGCAAAAAGACAAGAAAAAAGTATCTGAAGACGCAAAATTAAAAAGCATCAGAACCAGACTCAGATATGGCAGAAATGTTAGATTTGCCAGATCAGCAATAAATAACTATAATCATTATGCTCAGAATTCTAATGGAAAAACTATACAAAATGTCAGAGCAAACGGATAATGTAAGCAAAGGGATGGAAATTCTAAGACTCAAAATGAAATACTAGAAATAAACACTAGTTCATTTAATAGAAATGAAAAATCTCTATCAGCTTCATCAATCAACTGGACTCAACTGAGGAAAGAATCAGTGACTTTAAAAATATATCAACAGGAGTTGGGGAGATAGCTCAGTTGGTAGAGTGCTCGCCTCACAAGCACAAGGTCCTGGGTTCAATCCCCAGCACCGCCAAAAAAATAAAATAAAATAGATATATCAACAGAAAGTTCTGAAAATTCAAATCAAAGATTTAAAACAATCAGAATTTCCAAGAACTGGTGGGACAATTACAAAAGGTGTGAAGGTGCATAATGGAAATACCAGAAGGAAAAGAGAAAGGAGCAGAAGAACTATTATCCAGTGAATTACCCTCCCAAATATTTTTTTAAATCTCATAATATAGGAAAAAAAATAGTGAAGGGACAAATGAAGATGAAATAAAAATCTTTTGTTTTTTTCTTATCCTTAATTGATGTAATAGATAATAGTTCATTTAAAATAATAACAGCAACAACAATTTGACAAAGACCTTTCTTTTAAGATCAGGAACCATACAAGATGCCCACTTTCACCACTTCTATTCAGCATTGTACTGGGAAGTCCTGCCAAATCAAATAGACAAGAAAAAGAAATACAAAGCATCCAAGTGGAAAAGAAGTGAAATGGCTACTACTTCCCGACATCATGATCTTATTTATAGAAAAACCTAAAGACTTTCCCAAAATTCCAAGATAAGATATTGTCAACTTTGGTTCCTTTTAAAGTCTCTTTCCTTGGATTGCAGATAGCTATCTTCTTCCTTTGTTCTTATGTGGTTTTACATTTGGTGGTGTCTCCCTGTGTGTCTAAATTTCTTCTCATAAGGGCACCAGATTGGATTTTAACTTGTTCAGTTTTTTTTAACAGCCCGGTCTCCAAATACAATCATGTTCTGAAGCACTGGACCTGGGACTTCAACTTGTGAAGTTTGGGAGCATGTAATTGAGTTCATATCATTCTCTCCTCTGGACTCCCAATATTTATGTTCTTCTCGTGTGCATACGCCCACATCTCAATAACCCAAAAGTCTTAACTCATTTTTACATCACCTCTAAGTTCAATATTTAAATATCATCTAAATAAAATGTGAATAAAACTTGAGGTATAATTCATCCCAAGGCGAAATTCCTCTCCAGCTACAAACCCATGAAACCAGGAAAATGGTCTACCTTCAAAATATAGCAGTGGAAAAAGTACACAATAGTCATTCTTGCAAAAAGAAGAAAGGGATCCCAAGAAAGACTGGAAGCCAGCAGGGCAAATTTCATTAGATTTTCAGGCACTACTATAATCCTCGTTGGTTCAACAATCTCCTGGAGACACAAGAGATGTCAGGTGGGCATCCCAACTTCCAGGGACCACTGGGGCAGCAGTGTCACCCTCTCTGCCCTAGGCAGCAGCCCCACCTCCTCAGCCCTTAGCAGGAGCTGTGTTCCTGCAGCACTGAATGGCAACCTATTGTGCTGAAACCTGGAATATAAACCAACCCTATGAAACCATTGAGGTGAAAGCCTCATCTTTGGGACCTTTATTCTCCTTTCTCCAAGGAGTACATGTTCACAGCTTGACCATTCTTTTGGCCCACCCTGTGGAATCCCAGAGGTCCAATAGCTTTCCCTCATTTCAACCCACCTCTATTCCTTTACGCCATGAAGGTATAATCCCATCTCTATGCCTGTCTTCTCCTGAGATGGCATCATATATGGACGAGTCACTCCCATAATCTCTTTGTGGAATGATTATCTGCCCACACTATTAGTATTTCCTTCAGAACATGCTTTCTCATTTTTTTTGCAATATGGATAGGTTGAGAATTTTTTAAACTATTAAGCCAGGCACAGTGACACATGCCTATAATCCCAGCTGCGAGGCAGGAGATCGTATGTTCCAGGCTAGCCCCAGCAGTTTAGTGACACCCTGTCTGAAAATAATTTTCGAAAGGACTGGGTAGTATCTTGCATGTGTGAGGCCTCTGAGTTCCACCCTTGGCATCACACACACACACACACACACACACACACACATTTTCAAATATTCAAGTTCTGGTTCCTCTTTGCCTAATAACTTCTCCAAGTTATCACTTATATTTTATCAGAAGCTGTAAGGAGAAACCATGCTACGACTTCAACACTTCACATAGAAATCTTCTCAGCTAGTTAGTTAAATTAATTGCCTATAACTCCTACTTTTCCCAAACAACATAACATCTTCAGCCAAGTTCTTTGACACATTATAACAAAGTTCATCTTTCCTCAAATGTGTAATTACATATTCCTCATTTCCATGTGAGGTCTCACAAGAAATATCTGTAACATCCATATTTAGCAAGTCTGTTTAAGGCAATCTGAGCTTTATATGAAACCTTAATTAAAATTCCTTAAAATCCTTCCGCCATCTGTTCATTACCCAGTACTAAAGGCACTTCCACACTTTCGGCATTTATTATATCAACACCCAGTTCCTGGAACCAGGATGTTTGTTAGTCTGCTAGAGCCGCCATAACAAAATACATAAGACAAGGCCTAAACAACAGAGGTTTATTTTCAGCCAGTTCTGGAGGCCAGATGTCCAACATCGAGGTATTCCAGGTTTGGTTTCTGCTGAGGCCTAGCTCCTGTGCTTTCAAACAGCTGCCTTCTCACATGTCTTCGTGGTCTTCTGTGCATGTGCATCCTGCGTGGTTTCTGGCTCCAAATTTCTCTTATAAAGATACTGGTCAAAACAGCATCTACCCCCAATAACCTCATAAAATATTTTTTCAACATAAAGATTTTGTCTCCAAATGCAGCCACGTTTTGAGTCCCTCTGGGCCAGAGATTCAATATATGAATTTGGAGGGGACATAATTCTGGCATTAGCCTCCATACATTCAATAACTTGAAGCCATTAAGAAAATAAAATCAGTAAAAGGTTACTTGGTGGATAAATAGAAAAGCCAATATTATAGTACTTTTGGCTTAGTGTGGAGCTTCTTTTTCCTGAATGATTTAACATAATTATAAATCTATGTTAACAGACATGCCATGTGTAAAGATGTACTCTGTGACAATTTAAAGGACAAGGGACTGAGGTGCTTGTATATTATCAACACTGAGTTGGTATTATTCAATCTACCTTGTTATAAGTTTAAGATTTTAATTGTAATCACCAAGGCAATTGCTAAGAAAGTAACCATAATATGTAAGAAAGAAAGAAGGGACTCAAAATAGTACACTACAGAAAAAAAATCAACTAATACAACACTGCCTGTGATGGAGGAATCAAAGAACAAAGTACATAAGATACACACACACACACACATACACACACAAATAAGTAGCAAAAGCAAATTCTCCTTTTATTGGTAATCACATTAAATACAAATGTATTTGAAAACAGGGATTGTAAGATTGGAATTTTAAAGAGAATCCAACTAAATAGACTATTCCATGTTATGCTTCAGAATTTATTCAATTATACAGTTACTGCTTTGGTCTGAATGTTTGTGCCCCCTACCCATTTATATATTACAACCTGGTCACCAGTATGGTGATTTGGGAGGTGATTAGGTTATGAAGGCAGAGCCCTCATCAATGGAATCTATGCTTTAGAAATGAGGCCCCAGAGTTCCTCATCCCTTCCACCATGTGGGGACACAGCAAGGAGGTGTCATCGATGAACAGTGACATGGACCCTCACTAGAAACCCAAGTCTGCTAGCACTTTGATCTTGGACTTCTCAGTATCCAGAACTGTGAGAAGTAAGTTTTCGTTATTTATAAGTAACTTAATTTAAGGCATTATTTTATAGCACCCCAATGATCCCTCTCTCTCTCTCTCTCTCTTTTCCTCTCTCTCATGCACACATACATATACACACAATATACATATATGCGTATTTTAACTAAAATTAAACACATTTAATTTCTTTTTAAATTTTTTTGTGTCGTAGATGAACACAATATCTTTATTTTTCTTTATAATTGTCAAAGGACACAATTAAATTCAAATAAAATTAAATGAGAAATATCCTTTAAAATAGTAACTTTCAAACTCTGTGCAAAAATACATAGTAAAAAATTGTTAACACTAGTACATCCACACATCAATGCATAGATTAGGTAAACTGAAGCTTTGTAACATTGTATTCATTACATGTGAAGGAATCATGTACTTTTAATTTAATCCTTTTCTATTTCATTTTTTTCTTCTTTAATCCTTTATTTATTTTGTTTTATTTATGATCAATTCTTCAAATTGGCTTTGAAACCAACAGAGATCTGCAGTTTGAAAGTACTGCCCTAGAGGCTATAAAACACTGGGGATCTTTAATTATTTGTGATTTGTTTTTCATACCAAATATGTGGTGGGAAAACGTTCTTGCTTCCTTTAATGTTACTACCAGCTTACCAGCTTCTGTTTTTTTGTTTTGTTTTTGTTTTTTGGTGCTTTTCTTTTTGTTTTTGTTTTGTTTTTTGTTTTTTTGTTTTTTGGTGCTGGGGATCAAACCCAAGGCCTTGTGCATGCGAGGCAAGTACTTTACCAACTGAGCTATCTCCCCAGCCCCCCAGCCTCTGTTTTATTTTGCTCTATTATGTTTGAATGGCGGACCTGGAGTAGAAGTTGACTATACCTTTCTCATATATTGCCACATCTGATGAACCCACCAACCACCCAGGCACTGCAGGTGGACTTCCAGAAGAGGTGCTGCCTGCTCAGATCTCACTGCTTCTGGCCAGCGCACCACCTGCCTGTGGGCCAAGTCCCTCCCACAGCTCCACACTGTGTTCAAAAGAACACGGCAGTTCTACTTCTAGGAAGACAGACACCTATTCTCTGTTTCTCCCACCAAGCACTGGACATTAATATATAAACCAAATGAGAGGATCTCAAGGGAAGAAGGCTAAGGACCTTACAGACCAAGGAGTGGCATGGCCGTGAGGTTCCTGGGTTCCCCGACACCTCGTATAATTCTAGACTTGGAGCTAAAGACACCAACATCCTGGGAATGCTAACTAGCACAGACAACAAACAAACAAACACCTTCTTAAAGAGGCTGCTCTTGCCAAGGAATAGGAAAAGCCTTAACAAGTGGAAAGCTATTAGACAATGACTGACCTGCACTAGCCAAACACCACAGAAGAAGAAATTAACTCCACTCCCACCTCCACTCCTCAGCAAGACAGGTGAAGAGCTGAGACTTCTTACCTCACCTGATGCTGTAATGTGGTGGCCGAAACAGCCCACCCCAGCCACCAGGTTACTGTCAGAGCCAGAAGCTAGGACTTTAAGCCAGCTGGCCTCCCACTGCATGACCATGTGGGAGGACATGTGGGGAGCCTGGACCCCACTGGCATAACCCTTGGTTGTCAATCCTTCCCCTGCTGGGTGAGTGGCGTTGGGTAAAGCCAGGTAAAATAGAATTTTAAAATAAGATCCAAAGTGTCATAATGTTACAGGGCCAGGACCTTCCATGAAGCTGAGGCAGCATGAAGACACCCCCCACCTTCTAACCTGGGTTCTTGTGATCAAGTCAGAAAGATTTCAGACATATTGCTCAGAGCAACAGGAATGAGTTTATTGAAGGGATAGGAAAAGGGGAAGGGTACACTCTCAAGGGAGAGTGGGTCCTCTCAGAGAGGAGAGGGACAGTGTGCTTCTTCTGCACACTGGTCTTATTGGAGAATCCAGAGAAGTTTCCTGAGAGTCCCACCCAGGTCCTCCTTTTGACTTCTGACTGACAGCAGGATGACATTGGACTTTTAAGTCTCTATTGCCATGACAACTGTAGGTCACTTTGACCCATGCTGACCAGTTCTAATTGAAATCTTTTTATTTTTATTTTTATTTTTTTAGTTGTAGATGGACACAATATCTTTATTTATTCATTAATTTTTTCATGTGGTGCTGAGGATCGAGCCCAGTGCCACACACGTGCAAGGCAAGAGCTCTATCACTGAGCTGCAGCTCCAGCCCTAACTGTAAATTCTTACAGATTTTATGGTTAGCAGGAATTATCCTTATCTCCCTGAGTTCCAGGGTCTGGTCTGTGAAAAGGGTCACAAAATCTCCCCCTTCAAGGTAACTTGGGTTCCTCTTATCCACATTATTGTAGACCTGTATTTCTCCTGCAGATGACAAGTAGTTTGCTGAGGAATGTGACATATTCTGTTCACGTAAGCCAAGCAGGGCTGCCCGTAAAGTGCTTCTTGGAAAAGAAAGCATGTGGGGTCAGCACCATGGCCTATTTTATAGAATTTTCCCCTTAACCTCAAGTTCCCACACTCACATCCCTCTGTCCCCTATCAATAACACCGTACTACAAAAATGGTAGATTTAAATAAAAACAACATTCATCACACCAAGAACCAGGAAAATATCAAACTGAAAGAAAACAAAAGCAAGCAAACTATATGCCAATGCAGATGACAGAGTTGCTTAAAATTATTTAATAAAGAATTAAAAGCAGTCATGGTTTAAATGTTTTGATGAGAAATTATGAACACAGTTGAGACAAATGAAAAGTAGCCTCAACAAAGGTATAGAGAAAATTAAAAAAACAAATAGAAATTTTAAAATTTAAAAAGTTGATGACTGAAATTACAAATTCAGTGGATAGGATCATAGAATAGAAGAGACAAAAGAAAGAATCATTAAATCAAAAAACAAAACAGTTTAAATCACATAGTCTGTGCAACAGAGATAAAATAAACCAAAAATAAGTAAATAAAAATAAACAGAACCTTGATTACCTGTTCTGCGTAAGACCATGTCTAACATTCATGTCATCAGAGTCCTGGAAGAGGAACAAGAGGCTATGGAAGAGCCAGATGCAGTGGCACATGCCTGTAATCCCAGTGGCTTGGGAGACTGAGGCAGAAGGATCAAGAGTTCAAAACCAGCCTCAGCAACTCAGTAAGGTACTGTCTCAAAATAAACTACAAAAAGGGCTGGGAATGTGGCTCAGTGATTGAGCACCCCTAAATTCAATCCCTGGTACAATAAATAAATAAATAACAAAATTTTTAAAAAGAGGTATAGAAGAAAAGTCCCATAATCATATCAATAGATGCAGAAAAAGATGACAAAATCATCATTTGTCATTAAAATTCTCAAAGAAATAGGAATAGAGGGTAACTTCCTCCACTTGGCAAAACACATAAATGAAAACATTAGCTGTAATACAGCTAATATTCCAGTTAATGATGAAAGACTGAATGCTTTCCTTTTAAGTCTCAGAACAAGGCAAGGATGTCCACTCTTACCATTGTTAGTCAACAGAGTTCTAGTCAGTATAATAGAGTAAGGAAAGAAAAGAAATGATATGCATTTCAGAAGGAAAGACATAAAACTGTTCTTATTTACAAAGGAAAAGATAGTCTGTGTAGAAGATCCTAGAGAATCTACAAGGTCACAAGATACCAGAGCACATAAAAGTCAATTGTATTTCGATATACTTATGAATATGTGACACCAAAATTAAAATATAATACTAGTTATACTTACTCAGAAAAATAAAATATTTAGGTGTAAATCTAATACAGATGCACTGATTTGTATACTATAAATTGCATAATGTTGATGAACGAGATAAAAATACTCTAAATGTAGAGTTATACCATGTTCGTGAACTGGAAGTCAACATAATATTAAAAATGTCAATCTTCCACAAGCTGATACAGAGGTTTATGAAAATTTCTATCAAAATACTAGTGAATTTTTACAGATATAGACAATATTATCTGAAATCTATATGAAAAGATAAAAATAAAACAATTTTGAAAAAGAAACATTGAAGGTCACGATGTAGCTACCATTAAAATGACAGGGTGGTACTGGCAAAAGATAGAAATATTCATCAACATAACAGAATAGACAGTTCAGAAGTAGGTCTACACAGATTCAAACTAATTTTTTATGAAGGCACAACAGCAACTCAATGAAAGATGACTTTTACATCAAATGGTGCTGGAATGATATTATGCACTAAAAGGTTAACTCAGCAGTTTTGGGGAGTTCAAACTCTGCCTTCCAAAGAAATTACTGTCCGTTGACTGACTCTTGAAAGACACCTGTAAGCCCTTGGCTTATCATGCTTATTAAGAGTGTCTGCTCATCCCAGGGATGCAAGGTTGGTTGAACATACAGAAATTAATAAACATAATTCATCACATCAATAGACTTAAAGACAAGAATCACGATTATCTCAATAAATGCAGAAAAATCATTAGAAAAAAATGCAGCACCCCTTCATGTTAAAAACACTAGAAATACTAGGGATAGTAGGAATGTAAAACCTCAACATTGTAAAAGCTATCTATGCTAAGCCCAAGATCAACATCATTGTAAATGGAGAAAAGTTGAAAACATTTCCTCTAAAAACTAGAACAAGACAGGTATGCCCTCTTTCACCACTTCTATTCAACATAGTCCTAGAATCTCTAGCCAGAGTAATCAGAAGAAAGAAATTAAAGGTATATGAAAAGGAAAAGAAGAACTCAAACTATCACTATTTGCTGATGACATGATTTTGAATTTAGAAGATCAAAAAAATTCCACCAGAAAACTTCTAGAATAAAGGAATTCAGCAAAGTAACAGGATATAAAATCAATTGCATTCCTATACATCAGTAATGAATCCACTGAAATAGAAATTAGGAAAACTACCCCATTCACACTAGACTCAAAAAAAAAAAAAAAAAAAAAAAACAGGAATCACTCTAACAGAAGAGGTGAAAGATCTCTAGAATGAAAACTACAGAATGCTAAAGAAAAAAATTGAAGAAGACCTTAGAAGATGGAAAGATCTCTCATGTTCTTGGATAGGCAGAATTAATATTGTCAAAATGGCCATACCACCCAAAGCGTTATACAGATTTAATGCATGTCCTATTGAAATCCCAATGACATTCTTCACAGAAATAGAAAAAGCATTCATGAAATTCATTTGGAAAAATAAGAGACCCAGAATAGCCAAAGTAACCCTTAGCAAGAAAAGTGAAGCAGGAGGCTTTACAATACCAGACCTTAAACTATACTACAGAGCAAGAGTAACAAAAACTTCATGGTATGGGCACCAAACAAGGCATGTAGACCATGGTACAGAATAGAAGACACAGAGACAAACCCACATAAATACAGTTCTCGTCCTAGACAAAGGTGCCAAAAACATTCATTGGAGAAAAGATAGCCTTTTCAACAAATGGTGCTGGGGAAATTGGAAATCCATATGTAGCAAAAAATGAAATTAAACCCCTTTCTCTTACCCTGCACAAAACTCAACTCCAATGGGGATCAAAGACTTTGGTACTAGAACAGAGACTCTACACCTAATAGAAGAAAAAGTAGGCCCAAATCTTCACCATGTCACCTTAAGACCTGACTTCTGTAACAAGACTCCTAAAGCACAAAGTAAAATCGAGAATCAATAAATGGAATGGACTCAAACTAAAAAGCTTCTTCACAGCAAAGAAAACAATCAATAACGTGGAGAGAGAACCTACAGAATGGGAGAAAATTTTTACTACACACACCTCAGATAGAGCACTAATCTCCAGGACATATAAAGAACTCAAAAAACTTAACACCAAAAACGCAAATAACCCAATCAATAAATGGGCTAAGGAACTGAACAGACACTTCACAGAAGAAGAAATACAATCAATCAACAAGTGTATGAAAAATGTTCATCATCTCCACCAATTAAGAGAAATGTAAATCAAAACAACTCTAAGATTTCATCTCACTCCAGTCAGAATGGCAATTATCAAGAATACAAGCAACAATAAATGTCGGCGAAGACATTGGGGAAAAGGTACACTCACACATTGGTGGTGGGACTGCAAATTAGTGCAAACATTGTGTAAAGCAGTATGTAGATTTCTGAGAAAACTTGGAATGGAACCACCATTTGACCCAGCTATCCCACTCCTCGGTTAATACCCAAAGGACTTAAAGTCAGCATACTACAGTGACATAGTCACATCAATGTTTATAGCAGCCCAATTCACAAGAGCTAAACTATGGAACAGATGCTCTTCAACAGATAAATGGATAAATAAAATGTGGTGCATATACACAATGGAATATTACTTGCCTTAAATGAAATTATTGCATTTGCAGATAAATGGATGGCACTGGGGAATATCATGCTAAGCAAAACAAGTCAATCCCAAACAACAAATACCAAATGTTTTCTCTGATATGCAGATGCTAACTCACAATAAGGGGGATCAGTGGCAGGGAAGAATAGAGGTACTCTGGATTTTGGTGGAGGGGAGTGATGGGAGGAGAGGGGTTGTGAGGGCAGTAAGGATAATAGAATGAATCGGATATTATTACCCTATGACATATATGATTACATGACCCATGTGATTCTATATCATGTACAACCAGAAGAATGAGCAGTTATACTCCATTTATATATGATGTGTCAATATCATATACTATCATGTATATGAACAAATTTTAAAAAGAAAAAAAAAAAAGAATAAAAAGCACTAACAAAAGTAAAAACAAAGAAAAAAGAGTATCCGCTAACAAAGTGATTTACCACAGAGGGGCCTTGGACACATTGCATTGGTGGGACTTCTGGAGGTAGGGACTGCAATCTGAATACCTAAGATAAGCCACACAATGGCCAATTCCCTCTCAGTAAGAATCTGGGACACCAACCTGGGGTGAGCACCTCCGCTTCACAAGTTGTCCAAGTTGTCACACATTGTTACTGACAGAATTAGGTGCTGTCTGACCACCCAGTGGGAGAAGAAAATTGGACTCTGTTGTCATCTGTTACCTCTGCTGGTTTTAATCTCTAGCCTTTGACTGTAATAAACTGTCATAAACTGCTCTTCTGAGTCCTACCAGTGAAATATTGAACTTGAGGGTGGTCTTGGGAAAGTCTGATACAATTGGCCACAGACGTGGAATTTGCTAGAAGGGTCATGGCTTAGTGGACCCTGCAAATATGTAGTTTGAGGGAAGATGAGAGGGTGACAACTGATACATCCCTGGTTCCTGGGGGGCTACTGGGTCACCCACAGAGGGAAGCAGGGGCAATGGTAGAACTAGTTAGTAGAGGTAAAAGTTACCCATGGAATTTAGAAACAATAAAACCAATTCCTGAAGAGATGGTTCATTAGTTACATAATGAAATGTAAAATAACAGGAAACATCTAAACAGACAATCTCTTCTTTCGTGTCTGAAATAGCTAAAATGAAGTAAAGGAGTATATTGGAGGAAATTCTGAGGGTCTGTTGAGCTCAGATTTCAGTCAGTCGGATCTACAGCCTTTAGTCTCAGGACCAAAGCCCAGGGGGGAAAATAAGGCTGAAATAATAGAAAATCAGAATGTCTCACAGGAGATGGGAGAAAATAAAGAATTCAGGAATTCGTCCCACAGTTGATAAGAAAGGATGTGAATAAAGCACATATTGGTGGGGACCAAACAAAGACGAATGCAGCACCCTTGGGGGGTGGGAAGAGCGCCAGCAGGCCAGCAAACTGGTCAGGATGAGGACTGATGAGGGGATGGGGGTTCCTCGGCCCAACCCCCAGCGGGGCCCAAGGCCACTAGCGCAGTTCAAGCAGGGATAGAGGAGCTGAGGGCTTCCTGACACGGAGCTGGTGGTGCTGGCCTAACGGAGCTGCCATTAGATCGACAGGATACGGGATGCAATGGTTGATGGGCTTCCAATAAAGTTTATTTAAGACATGGGACGTGAGAACAGGCTTTATGCAGGGTGCTTGGCTGTCTCATCTACTTGAATGTATCCATGGGGCGGTGTGATATTGTGATGAGCATCTGATCGTCCACCCTGGTTCCTGACCCAGAGTTCCTAAACCCCGGGGAATTTCCTGGGTGGTCGAGGAACATCTTTTGTTCTAAAGAGGTCATCCTCCACAGGTTCCTGTACAGCCTCCAGGTGGGGGCTGGTCACCAGAAAGACCTAGTCGTGATGGAAACCTTGGGCCTTTGAACACCACCACCCGTCCTCCGGGAAGGGGAGCAGGGCTGGGAATGAAGGTGGGGATCCACTTCGCCTGCACGAGGATGCCGCCGTAAAAATCCCTGA
This sequence comes from Sciurus vulgaris, assembly GCF_902686455.1. Taxonomy (NCBI): domain Eukaryota; kingdom Metazoa; phylum Chordata; class Mammalia; order Rodentia; family Sciuridae; genus Sciurus; species Sciurus vulgaris. The sequence continues at coordinate 25,061,221 of NC_136474.1, forward strand.
AAGATGGGAGTTCAGCTGCCGGGAGGAGGGCGCACTCCAACCCCATAGGAACAGGAGCGTCTGTGCTCAGGACCCTTGGAGACGTGGCCCTGTGTTCCTCTTTATCTGGCTCTTCATCTTTGTTCTTTATAATCAACCAGTAAACACACGAGCTCCCCAAGTCGGTGAACTGCCACAACAAATGACTGGACCTGAACGGGGGTGGGGGTGGGGGCTCTGAGGCTCCAATTAGCCAAGAGAGACAGAGGTGTGAGTAACCAGGTGACCCACGAGGGCCTGTCTGGTGGGCCTGAGCCCTTACTTGACCTAGGTAGAGATGCTCTACTGACTCCAGGCCTTTAGTGTCATAAATGAGTTGTAGGTCACCCGGTAGGATTACAGTGGCACTATCTCTGTAATTGGTGACAAGTGAGAACCCAAGGGCTGGTACCCACAAATCCTTTGGTACAACAGCACTGTGTGACCTGGGAAAGCAGATGGCTCCTGAGGCGCTTCCAGGGACTAGGGTTTATGGAGAAAGCTCATGAGTGCCACCTAGGGGTCACTGCTGGGATTTTGAACCAGAAAAATCTCCAGAAGCCGGGTTGAATGTATGACCCTTGGGAGAGAATTACTAGCTTGCTGTTCAACATTAATTTTGAAATGGCCCTTAAAACTGAAGGGCATAAAATATTCTCGAAGTCTGAAATAGTCATAATGTTTGGGGTAATATCAGAGAAAAACTCCAGGAAGGAAAACAGCGCCCAGAAGTTCCCTCATAAAATGGAAATGTTGGAATAGGAACATTGTACCGAGGGGATGTGAGGAGTGGCCGTCATATTCACAGGCAGCTTGCTTCTTTCCTTCTCAGGACAGCTTAGTAAGGACTACCTGAGGATCTGCGAGGTCTATGGACATGTGGACAGTGCCCTAGGCACAGTTCTGAATTGACCCAGGACGGCTGCTTGGTTTACAGATGGAAGTTTCAAGTTGAATGGACAACTCCCAGACTCAAAGGCCAGCTGACTGAAAACTCTGAGTGCAGGCAAGACGTCAGCCCTGTGGGAAGAGCTGCACGCTGTGCTTTTGCTGTGACAGAAGAGTTAGACCAGAGCCCCACAGCTGGATTTTACTGACTCACAGGCAGCAGCCAATGATCTGTCCACATAGGCAGATGGGCAGTGGCAAACTGGGTTACAAAAGGGATGCCCATATGCAGCACCATCCCAGGAAATCACTGTGGTGACTTAAGGTAGGATGAGCTAATGCCCATCTACATAACCCATCCGGGGTCAGTAAGCTATCCTGGTGTATTCACTCACGATGCTCACCCGGGTCCCATAAATGAGGGGACGCAGGAATCACAGCTGTGCTGAGGTGGCCTGCTCATCACAGTATTCCTCTTGCACCCGAGGCACAAAATGCCAAGAACTGTGTTGTCCCACGGCTGAGAGACAGAAGCCACAGACAGCTATGCAGCAGATTCCCCAGGGGAAGGTGCCAATCAGACCTGACGGGTAGACTGCCAGACTGATGCAGTGCCCCCTGGAGGCTGCCCACGGGACCTGACACACTAGACTTGGCTTCACATACTCAGTAGATGCAAAGGCTGCACCTGCAACAAAGACGACCTGGAAGGGATGATACTATGCCAATCTGGTTAGATTTCTTCAGACCAAGGAACACCTCTTACAGCCCACGGGGGCCCACCTATGGGAATACTGTGCTGAAAATCGGATTTATCTCCCAGGGTTGTCAAAACAAAGTTCCACAAACAGTGGCTTGTTGGGAGAAATCCTAGTTCTTGGCTGGCAGCAGTGAACATCTCAAGTGTGTAAACTTGCAGGGAGGAGCATTCCACTTCTCCTACCTAGGAAAGTGAACAACTGCCCCAAGTTGACCTAGTGTTACCAAGGAACCCGTACAGAAGCCTGGTGGGCAGATCCCCCGTGGCACATTGTGATTAGGCAAGAAGCCTATAAAATGTATACCTGTTCCCGCAATAAACAAGTTTGCAGGCTGCTTGCCACAAGCCTGCTTCCACCCAACTCCCGGAGTCTGGCGGTCTTGACTCCACGCCCTTACCTGCATCTGAGCTAGCCTGGCACAGCTACAGTGGCTTAAGTAACAGAAGTGCACTCACATAGTTCTGGAGAAAAGAAGTCTGAGGTCCAGGTGGCACCTTGGGTAGCAGGTAGGAGGGAGGAGTTCCTGCTGAGGGGATGAGAGAGAATGGAAGCCGTGCCTCTCTTCCTAGTGGGTGTGGTTTGCCCGAAATCGTTGGCATTCCTTGTGGCTCTGTCTTCATCCTCACCAGGCACACTCCCTGTGTTTTCTCTGTGTCCGGTTCCCCTCTTCTTACGGGCAACGGTCGCACAGGGTTAGGGGCCCGTTCTACCTCATTTTACCAAGTACGTGTACAAAAATCCTATTTCCAAATCAGGTCATGTTCTGAGGTACCTGGGCTTAGGAATTGAATATATGAAATTATTATTATTTAATTTAGAGGAACACATACCCCTCTTTTTCATTTTTATTGTTAAAATGCATACAAAGGTCACCACCTTAGCCATTCCCATGTGTGGAGTCAGTGAGAATAAATGCATTGGTGAGGCTGTGCAGCCATCACCACCCGCCGCCAACACAGCTTTCTTCATCTTACAGAACTGCAACTGTGCCCATGAGACAGTCACTTCCTCTTCCTTCTCTCAGCCCTGGGCAACACCCATTCTAAAATCTCTCGATGAACTTGACCAATCTAGGGACCCGTATGCATGCAGTCATACCATATTTGTGCTTTGGTAACTGAATTTCACTTAACCTAACGTCCTCAGGGTTCCTGCTTTTGAGGCTCCAGGTTATGGTATAGGTCAGGATTTCCTTCCTGTTTAAGGCTGAATAATATTCCACTGCACGTACAGATACCAAACTTTGCTTATCTGTTCATTCCTTGATGGACACCTTGACCGTCCACTTTGAGCACTTTGAATAATGCTGTGGTGAACATGGCTGTAAAAATACCCCTTTGAGACTTTGCTTTGAATTCTTTTGGTGATATACCTGGAAGTGGAACTGATGGATCATATTCTATTTTTAATTTGGGGGGAATCACTGTACTTCTTTTTTCCATAGCAGTTATACATTCCCACCAAGAGTGCACAAAGTTCCAGATGTGAATTTTGGGGAGGGGGCCATGATTCAGCCATAACTCCAGCAATGCAACAAAAAATTAACTATTTCATTAAAATTAAAAACATTTGTGCTTCAGAAGATACCATAAGAAAATAAAAAAGACAACCACAGAATGGGAAAAAAGTTGGTGCAAGTCATATATGTGACCTGCAATCAAGAATACATGAAGCACTTATAACTCAACTATATGAAGAACTTATAACTCAACAACAAAAGACAAATAACCAGTTTTTAAAAATGGGCAAAGGATGAAAAGACATTTCTCCAAAGATTAAAAAATGGCCAGTGAGTGCATGAAAAAGTGAGAAATAGAAATCAAAACCACAATGATGCTCACCCCTCTAGGATGGCTAAATTGCCAAGACAAACAATAAAGAACGTTGTCAAGAACATAGAGAGTGGGCCGCCGTGGGGCTCGAGCGGTAAAGGCATGACTTCCTAGCACCTCAGGGAAAATAGGGTGCAAGCCCAGAAACTATTTCCCCACCACCACTTGTTGAAAAACTGATTTGAAGGCATCTCCGGGTTTAAACAAACAAAAAGTGCCAGAATTTGATGTGTCTCAGGTTTTGCGCTGGAGACCCTTCACTACTAAGTATCAAGAAAAAATAAAAATGGAAACTAATCTGAACCTAATTCAAGATCAAAATGGAACGATTTGTAGTAACAGCACCACCTGCTCAAAACCGTTCTAAGACTGCTTTGTATGTGACACACTTGGATCGTGTCACTGAGTTTGGAGGTGCAGCTTCATGAAGATAGAGGAAAACTCTGCTGCACTTCTTGCAATGTGGTTCTGAATCATGTTCGCAAGTCTGCTATTAGTGACCACCTCAAGTCAAAGACTCATACCAAGAGGAAGGCAGAATTTGAAGAGCAAAATGTGAGAAAGAAGCAGAGGCCCCTCACTGCATCTCTTCAGTGCAACAGTACTGCGCAAACAGAGAAAGTCAGTGTTATCCAGGACTTTGTGAAAATGTGCCTGGAAGCCAACATCCCCCTTGAAAAGGCTGATCACTCAGCAGTCCGTGCTTTCCTGTCTCGCCATGTGAAGAATGGAGGCTCCATACCTAAGTCAGACCAGCTGAGGAGAGCATATCTGCCTGATGGATATGAGAATGAGAATCAGCTCCTCAACTCACAAGATTGTTGACAAGGAGGTTACCACCGTTGTGATCAAGATAAATAATGTGGAGTATTAAAGTTATGTGTTGATCGTGTGGTTCATTTTTATATTTTTTTCATTTAAAATCATGTGATGCAGAATAGTTTTGCAATGTGTATATAGTTGCAGGCAAAAAAAGAAAAAGAAAAAAAAACCTCACTGCAAAACTTATTGTTAATTTTAGTCACCAATGGTATAAAGCAAAACTTAGGTATAAGAGTGTGCTAGGATACCTGAAATCTGATGGTTATCTTTAAAACTGATGGTTTTTCTCCTAAAATGTTTGTGCATGGAAGAACTGCCCTGCTTTTTTAACCCTGTTGCCATGTATGATTATTCCTTATGAGATTACTTAATTATTTGGATTGAAGACTAGCCTAGAAAATTGAAGCTGCTGCCAGGCAACACCACTTACAGTAACTTAAAGAAATTATTTCTAATTAGAGGATCCTCTTCAAAATGGAAGAGATGGTGAGAAACTGTTCTTATTTCTTGAGATTCCCTCGTAGAAGTGAATGTTTATTTCAGACTGTTTTATTTGTATTTTAAATAGTTACCTAATGATTCTTCAGTTCTTCACTGTCTTTTCTCCCCCTTTTTCAGGATTGTTGTATTTAGTTAGCAGCTTCTAGTGACCAAAAGACTAAAATCTTTCTTTTAATGTCAATGCCAAAAAATATTGGGGATTTTGAAGTGACAAGATTTTAGTCTCTTACTATAAACACAAATTTTTGAAACAGCTTTCATTTTAAGCATCATCTTAAATTTGCAAATTTTTTAATGTCTTTGAGGACTGATGTTTTACTTTAAACTGGTAGACATTTTATAGTTGAGCATCCTCTTTTTATGGAGAATTAGTAGTTACTTTTTGGCTGACAGATAAATAATAAGGAAATTGCTTTCTACACTTTTAATTTTTCCATAAAATTTTATAAGAGTTTATTTAGGTAAATAGACTAGACTAGAAACAAATTTACTTACTTTCATTTTTATCTGCTTTGCCTCTGGTGGTGTAAGGTTTTTAAACAATTGTAAGGTAAACAATTGGCTAGAAAATCTGGTGAAATTTTTGTAGTGAAGATCTGGCAGCATCCTGCATAGGTGTTTGGGTGACGAAATAGTTCTGTTAAAGGTCAACCATGTTCAGAAAATGATCTCTTCCTGAATCTCACTGTCCTGTAAGGTTGTAAAAGTAGTGTAGCCCAGCTAAGTTCTCTCCATCAGAGATCCAAATTATATTTTTTAAAAATTTAACAGCTGAAAATTTGAACCAGAGCTTTAATAAAAATTGTTAATTATTTGAAAACATTCAAGTTAAAAATGTTTATAAAATATATTTCTATTACAGAGCAATGACAAACGATGCCCTGTGTGACTTTTAGAGGGAGTTTTCTTTTGAAAGAATGGACATTTTTTAAGCTGTCTGTTTTATCTCAACTCCCTAAGGTCTCCCTCCCAGTGATGGGAAAAAAGTCCTTAAAGCTGTTCCAGGAAACAGCCCCAAACAGAGAGTAAAAGAGTAAATTGAACAAGATAGTGCTCAGACAGTTAAGATATATAGGATATAAGATTACCAGAAACTGTTGACCAGAATCTACGCCCTGTTGTAAAACATTGTGAAACATGTTGTATGTTATCAGCAAACCCAGACCCCCTTTGGAATTTCCTGGCGGCTTTGTTCCCCTTTTCCCTTCCTTGTGTGACCCCTCCTGATGTGTGGTTTCTGCCTTTATAAACTTGTAAGATTTTCTGCTAGGGACTCCACTCCTCGACTCCTGCGTGAGTCACGAGTTGAGTCCCAGTGCGCTGGAATAAAAGCCTCTTGCGGTTTGCATCAAGTGATGCCTCCTGCGGTTGATTGGGGTTGCCGTGGATCCGTGGGACGGAGTTAAGGTCTCCTTTTTGGGGGTCTTACACTTTGAGGTCATTTTTGCCACACATCTTCATTTAAAAAAAGAAAAAACCAAAGTGAGAAAAATACTGAACATCTTAAGTATCTTAAAAATTTAAGTTTCTAATTCAAATTGTCAGTGGCTGTTTGATTTTAGATTTTGTTTTGTTTTCATTTTTAAAAGCCTGCTACCAAAATCACTTGTCAAAATTTGAACTTTTAATTTTTCTCATGTTTGGTTATGTTAAACTAGCACAATAATAGCCTAGAGGAGTGCTCTTATTGGTAAAGCACATACATGAGGAGACAGCAGCAAAACCCAAAATGTATTTTGCTTTAACTTCTTGAAAAGAATTTGCAGGCAACCATGTTTAATTTGAATTTTTTAATATGCAGAAGATCTAAGAAGCTAGGAAAACAATTGAGTTATCTAGAACTGTTTTCATAATACAAAAATAAGGTTAGATATACAATCATTCCAATTTTTTGAAACTCCATGTGATTCAGACTACTCCCTATTGTTTGGGTTATTACTTTGCACTACTAGTAACTGTGTAATGGAAGACCGGGTTACAGCACAGCAGTGATTGATGTTACACTAGAAAAATGAGTAATTCACATTTGAGTTTCTAGCAGTTATTTCTTATTTGATGATAATTTGGGTCCTGTTTATTTTAATGTATTCTTTCAGGCTTCTAACTATTCCCACATTCACTATATCTAGGGACATATCCATTCTGTTAGGATTATATCATGTTCTTAGTAAGAAGACTTTTCCATCCTATAGTGGTGGGGGTGTTAATATTAATGTTTCTTTACTGATTATGAACCGTTCATTTCCTGAAACTGGTTAACTTTGTCTTGTGGTTAAATAAGAATGATTGTTTTAGCCTGCTCAAACTGATACAGATCCGTGAAACCATGATTGGCGTATGTTAGGTAACAAATGAGAATGTCCAAGAGGTATATGCTGCTTTAGAGGTAAAGTGAACGTGTGTACAGAAGCTTTCAATCTTAACTATATAGTGTTAGTGTGATGCTATCCTATTGGAAAAATAGCAACTTTTTAAAAATTTTATAAGTTGTATGCATAAACATAAGATTTGTAATGTTTCATTTATAAACTACCTTCAACACATGCTTAACTGTTAATAGTGTTTTCCCAAAGTATGGTAGTATGTCTTCCAGAATTTCACTATATGCTTACAGTAAATAGTTCCTAGCTTATTGAAATGTTGAATTTCTTAATTGGTTTTGTTTTTGATTATATGGGGCATATAGCAAGCCTGAAGGATATTGTAATCATTTTTATAGGGTGAAAATTTAGAAAGATTTCATATGAGAGCCTATATATTTTATCCATTATCATCTTTGATTAAGCCCCCCCCCCCAAACGCTACTTCCAGTTAATGCATTTGAACCTACCAAATTTCAGGGACGAGCAAACCTTTAAAAAGTTCTGCATCTTACCTATTGTAATCAACTAAATATCAGTTTGGGATTGTTCTGAAGTATTAATTGTTTAAGAGCTATTTTAAGTACAGTTGGTGAGATCTTCAAGCTGAAAGTTCCATGTTAAAACTTTTGCCTAAAAGAATTTGTGTGTGCATCTTAATGGAAAATACCTACAAGCAAAATAAAATTTAAGGTGGCCCAAAACAAAAGCCACAGTTTACCATTTGATGCTTACTCTTTGAAAGGGCTCTTTATTTTGACTCACTTCAATTGCCATTAAATGAGGCAGATAACCTTTAAACATGTTAATTTGATTCATTTACATGGAAGATTAGTTCTATAATTTCATTTAAACCTTACCTAAAATTTCTTTAGCTTCTGGTCAGCACTGATTAAAATGTGAATAGTGAAGTGGCTCTTTTTAACCTTGGTTTATATCAACCCATACTATCATAGATTTCTGAGGTAAATAAAAGTTCTTATCTAGTGGTATTCTACTTGTATCCAGAATACTGTATTAATTAAAATTTTACCATGTTCATTTTTGTATTCCTGTGCTTATTTTTTTTTGTTTTGCTTCTGCATGTATCTTTAGAATAAATGTATTGCTTTTTAATAAGGTTTTGTCTTTGTGACTTTTAGAAATAAATTTCAAAAAGTTGTTTCAGAAAAAAAAAAAAGAACACACAGAGAGTTAGAACCTTCTCAATGCTGACAGCACGCAAAACATTGTGGACGCTTAGGAAAATATTTTGGGAGTTTTGCATAAATTTAAACAGGATTACCACATGGCCAGGTAACTCCGCCCCTAGGTAGAGTGTGTGCATAAGAGAAATGAAAGCAGAGGTCCACATGAAAACTCGCACATGAATGTTCATAGAAACATCATTCACAGTCGCCCAAGAGTAGAAACCAGACCCCAGAGCCACGGGAGGTGGGGCAGGGCGCTGGGTAACAGAAGCACTGAGCATTACTGCTCTGGAGGCATTGTGGCCACTCCAGAGGCTGCTGCGCCTACCAGCTGTCCCTGGCTCAGTAATTTGCCAGGATCTTTTGACCACACAACGTGAAATGCTATACCAGTGCCCTTGTCGGTGAGATTTAGTTACCTGTGTAAATAAGTCATACAGTGCTGCTTTTGAGACTCCAGTGTGGAGAGACTGAGTTAAAACCTGCTCAGGATGCACCACCAATGGGACGTGACTGGTGAGGAGGAACTGGATTTAGCTGAACAAAGCGCCACCGTGCCTGGTAGGAGACACAGCTTTGAGGAGAAGGAAAAAGAGGAGAAACTACAGAGGAAGCCATTATGAAAGGCTGTGGTTGCCAGGGAGAGAATCACATGGAGACAAAAGTGCTGGTGGTGGGGACAGAGGAAACAGCAAAGAAGGACAAGCAAAGCGGGCTGGGGGTGCCGCTCAGGGGTGGAGTGTGTGGTGGGCACGCGGGAGCCCCTGGGTTCAATCCTCACCCCGCCCCTCCACACAGGAGGATGGGAAGTAGATACAGGGAGATCTGAGTCTCCTTCCAGCATCGTGGTTGTGAAGTCGTCTGCTTGGGCTGAAGTTCTCAGGAAGTGTCTCCTGGGTAGCACCAGGCGCTTCTGCTGGCCCTTGAGAGGCCTCAGTGTAGAGTCTCCAGCGGGGGTGGACTGATGATCAGAGTAGCATTTGAACCTGTTAAGAGATAGGAATGCAGGGTTGGGGTCCCTGGGGCTTGGTTACAGTGTGATGATAAGGAGGATCCCGTAGAGGCCCTTGCAGAGAGGCTCAGGATCAGTTCTCGGGGGATACCGACTCTGGGGAGCTAGTTCTTCAGTTCCTAGGTTGGGTTGTGGAATGGTTCCGGGGAAAGCCAGCCTCAGTCTGTGAGTGTGGGTGTGATGAGTAAGTCTCTTGCAGTATTAAAGAAGGTCTGAATTGACAGGTTAGAACCTTCAAGGGTCTGGGTGAAAGGAAATGTTTATGGGTCAGCTGGGAGAGCACTGGAGGACAGGCTGGGCAGAGTTCAGAGTCTTAGGCCACAAAAGATTAAGGAGTTTTTAAAATTTGTTTAGCAAGCTTTAATTTTAATAGTCTCTTAGCTCTGTATTATTTTAAAGGACTGGAGGTGAAAGGAAATGTAATTTTTAGGATAAAGGACGAGCTAAATGGATTTCTTGGATAACTTTACATTTGAAAGAGTCAAGGAAGGGGGCTGGGGAGATAGCTCAGTTGGTAGAGTACTTGCCTCCCAAGCACAAGGCCCTGGGTTCAATCCCCAGCACCACAAAAAAAAAAAAAAAAAGAAAGAGTCAAGGGAATTCCACATCCTGATAAAAGTTTAGCAACAACAGGGCAGTGGTCCATTTACAAGGAAAAACTCTCAGCCAGTGCGAGAACATACAAATGAGCAAGAACGCATTCATACCACAGAGTTTTGGAGTCGAATAAAATCTAATTGACAATGGAAAAAAAGCTCTCGAGGACTCTGTATATTAATAAAATTTCATAGACAAAGGATGTGAATTCTCATATGAAAACTGCCAGCCTAGAATATACTGAATTTAATTAAAGAAGTAAACTTGTGACCAAGTTATCAATATAAATTAAGACATAATATTATATATTGTCTTATATCAGGCAAAGCAGCATTAGATAGAGACATATCATGGATAATTAGGGCACTGACAAATATTTATGAATTTTATGTAATATTTGAAACACTTATTTTAATAACATTTTACCCAAACATTTTATTATGTCAGCTCCCAGCTTGGTAACTGCCCGGGTTCCTGACATGGTGTAGGGCAGACTGGATGGGGATAGGCCAGGACCCAGTCCTGCGTGACTTGCCTGCCGTGGGCCGGGTGGCCGAGTGAACTGGGAGCGAAGGTGAACGGAACTTTTGGAAGTGGTGCGGGAGACTCTCACCCCCAGTATAGAACTTGGATGAATCCATTTGCTAAGGACATGCAAGATTTGAAGAGCTGAAAAAAGTCAGTATTAAACCTGCTTTTTTAAAAATGAAAACATGGGAACCAGCTACCAAGGGCAGAAGATGCCAAGATTATGAAAAAAGAAACAGACAAATCCAGGATTACACAAAACACAATTCATTAGGAACTTAGGGATAGCAGTGTGTATTAGGTGGCAGCAAGGTAGGAGTATCCCAGCAACTCGAGGAAGGGGTTTTTTTTATGCTAAACTAGAAAAATGTGACTTGTGGCCAAGCAGAATGTTATCTGCACTTTGTCAAAAAACAAAACAAATCCCCTTCCCCCCAAAACAAAACAACTACTGTTATGTCCAGTGTCAATTTAAAAAATCTAGTTGTTAATGACTGGCACAAAATCCCCAGACTACCTTCGTGACTGTTTATAGGGTGTGTGCTGTGTGTGCCAGGGTCACCTGGTGGGCAAAATGGAACTTACTACCAAGGTGGCTGTAGTCAGGTCAAGCTGGATCTCTGCAGTTAGTTGTCTACGTTGGTCTTGCCTAGAACATTCTTTTCAAGGCCTAGCTTGGAGCACCTGTGGGATTGGGATAGTTAAAAACCAAGTCTCAAACAGAAAATAACTAGAGTGCTGGCCCTTCAAGCATTAGACGTCTCACAGGAGAGAAGAGCAGTGGCCTTCCCTGAGCCACAGTACCCTGGGGTGTTGAACTCCTTTTCCATCCTTCCCTTGGCAGCCTGCCGCTTCTCTCTCCTACCACTCCAACACCTGACACGGTTCTGTCGAGAGATTATCCTCCCTCTTGGGGGCCATAGGCGTGGCATGTCTCCATGTGCAGTTGCTTTTAATACTAATAATCAATATATCCTTAGATTCAGATCAGAGAGAATACTGGGGAGATGTCATGGTGCTGGGACACAAAATACCATACAATAAAGCTTAATATTAATACTTAGATGAAATCATAAATAAGCAATTATGATTTGCTCAAATTTGAAAGGAGCCTGTGATTTCTTTTAGTATACAAATTCTCTAAAAGTTATATGTGAGAGGGTATTCCTCTGAGCTTTGAAGTGGTGTTTGGTCTTCATTGCTTTCCTAGTGTTTATGATTAAGTTTAAGGATATTTTTCCCACTTAATAAATAAATAGTTTCATCATAGGTACAATTTGTATTCTTCCTATGTCTAGTTAGAGTTTTAGTCTGTCATTGAGTACATGAAATAGAATAAATATTAACTATGAGCTGATTCCTCTATTCTGTTAGTAATAACAAAAAACATTCCACTGTTAATAACTAACATTAGAGGGCTGGGGAGATAGCTCAGTTGGTAGAGTGCTTGCCTTGCAAGCACAAGGCCCTGGGTTCGATCCCCAGCACCACAAAAAAAAAAAAAAAAAAAGAGAGGGGGAAAAAGTAAAGCATTAAAACTTCCCCCACAAATCAATTGTTAAAAAAAAAAAACTAACATTAGAGTTCTTGGAAGGGGTAGTTTCTACAGGAACTTAATGTTGTATTCTTTCAGGGAAATTAAAACTAAACGAAGCATGGTGCCCTTTACCTTGCTGGGAACTGTTTTTCTTTCTATTTAAGCTATCATACAGTAAAAACATGTTTCTTGAATAAGATCATTAATTATACTCTTGAAGATGTTTTACTTAACATTTCCTTGTATTAACCATGAAATGATGTAATCAATACCAAAGAAAAAAACATAGAAAAAGACTCTGTGAACAATAAAGATTCAGACTCGGCCTCAGAACACTTGGTGTCTATGTGCCGTTTCTCCACCGCGCCAATGCCTCCCATCCACCTAGGACCCCCGACTGCTGCTAGGGCTGGACCCCGGCAGCAGCCAGGAGAGCAGCCAGCTCTTTGCAAAACCCTGAGTGATTCCAGAGGGACAAAGGATACCAAGTAGTTCCACCAAAATGTTACAGGTCCCAGTGGGTGATTTTTGTTTCCTTACTTTGTGGTGCTATTGAAATCCTCAGAATGTAGAGCTGAAAAAACAAACAAACAAAAAATCAGTGTACATGAAAAAAAAATGTGGCAATGCTTAACATGGAATTTATATTATATTAAATAAAATTTATGTTTATCACTTCTCTTTTAAAAGGGTGAAAGCAAATCCTTTCTGATTTTTGAGGGTCTCTTTGAGAAATCCCAAAGCCAGTTTGAGATTGCAGTGGACTGAGTGTCCCTCCTGCTTCCAATTTATGTTTTGAAATTCTGACCACAAAGGTGTTGGTTTGGAAGCTGGTTTTTTAGGAGAGGATTAGGTCACGAGAACAAAGCCTGTCCTGAGCCTAAGTTTTTAAAAGACACTGTGTCCTCCAGGAGGCTTTGCCATCAGCAGGAGAGGAACACGCCCTGGCTGGCCCTTTGGTCCAGGGAGGATAAGAGGGATAGACGGAGCAGACCCAGACCTAGCCTGCAGCGGGCACCAAGTCCAGCCTCGGCAGCTGACTCCAGTCACCCTGTGCACACAAGGACCAGGGTAAATGATGGCTCTTCCACCCACTGAGTTCTGAGGCATTTTTTGTTACGCTGCCTTGTTGAAAAAAATAAAGATGATTCTACCAGGTATAAAGCCAGACTACTGCAGGCTTAGAATCCTGACTATGGGTCTGGTGGGCACTGAAGAGGGCTCTAGAAAATTTGAAAACAAAGATGGATGAGGCCAGACTGGAGACTTGACAGACCGAATGCAAATATATTAAAATTATTCATTGAGCAAAATGCTAGGCACAGGACAAGAACCTTAATAGACGTTACTTCATTTAGTCTTTATATCTTCCTTGCAAATTAGGTTTCAATTTCCCAATGACCAACAAGAATAATAAAGTCCTGAGGGATTACGAATGATAACCTTTGGTCACCTACTGGTGAGAGGCTGAATTTGTGATCAGGACTCTGGTAGTTCGAAGCCAGCGCACTGGGCTGTGTCCCCACCTGTGTGACCCCAGATGCATGAATCGTATTGGAAAGGTGAGCAGACTCCTTGCATCTAATACACTAGACTGTGGGGCACTTCCTGAAATACAGAAGTAAACCCATATTTCACAGCCCAAGAAAGGAGGAAAGCCTTTGATAATCGATTCTCTCAATACATTATGCAGGGAAATGCATTTATTTGGAGAGTTGATTGAGCATTTGGGGGCTAACAGTAGGTCTGTTTAGGACTGAATCATCTCTCCTTCCTCCCCCTTCCTTCCTCCTGTTCTCTTCCTCCCTTTCTCTTCTCCCTCCTCCTTCCACAGGAGCGTGATTCCAAGGTGGCTTTAACCCAACATGCATCTGTTTCTTTCCGCCATGAACTGGCATTCCCACCTCTTGTCCAAGCCACAATTTGAGACAGATACAGTTTTTCTACTTCCAGCTTCACTCCTATCACCTTCTACTCTTATGTGCTTTTCACATCTACCCTTGGTCATGTAGAGACGTGATTAACAACCACACTTGGGATTGGGAGGTGAGCACTTGAAATGAAACCCTGAGTTCTGCAGGTAGGTGGGCATTTGCTATCCAGATAGTTCTCCATCAGAATTCTCCTCATGCTGCGTCAGCAACTAGAAAATGTTGCTGATGCCTGCTACCTGTGCTTAGGATATTTGGTTTTCATTTCTCTACTTGGCAGCTAATTTTAATAGCATATTCCTTTTATTCTCTTAGGTCCTGCCACTTGGCAGATCAGCAGACTGATGTAAACATGTAGCTCCTTCGTAAAAAGCTTGCCTTGCATACAGGAGGTCCTGGATTTAATCCTCAGCACCAAAAAACAAAAATAAACAAACAAAAAACCACTTTGTTTGTAAACTGGGCAGCTGGCATTTATAAACACATGAGTGCACTGTTCTTGGTACTCTTTCTTTCTGAGAGTACAAAATTCTATTTCCAGGTTCTTGTCATGCACTTTCTTATGAATAGCATTCTCTAATGCTGATTTCCACATGTATGCTATTAGTATAAAGATATGTCATTGACTTGTGTGGTGATCTTGTATCCAAAGAACATGTTGTACTTGATTATTTGTTCTAGGTATTTTGGTAGATCCCTTAGGACTTAGAAATATGCAAATGGTCATATCATCTGGCAATAGGGCTAGTTTTCTTTTTTCTTTCTTTCTTTCTATGTATATACTTTTTATTTCCTTTTCTTGCCTTATTTCATTGGCTTGAAATTCCAGTTGCACATTTGATATTTATGTAAAAGTAGACATTCTTTTGTATTTTGCAGTACTATAATTTAAATTTTTCATAACTTTTCTTTGCTCAATTTTTTGTCTTTTTTTCTCAAGATCATTTGAATTATCTGTGGAAGCAACTTTTTGAAAGCTGCCTTGGGATTTTTGTCTGATAATTCCAACACCTTCGTCCATTCGGTGTTGGTGTCAGTTGATGTACTTTTCTCATTTAAGCTGTGACTTTTCTTGGCCTGGTCAGTGATTTTCCACTGTTGGGTGACTCTGGGTCTATTTAGATCTTTTAGCAGACGAGTGCCCTGTTCAGTTTAGCATGCAGGTCCTGGCCTACTTTTGGGGTCAGTGGTTCCACCGACAGTTTTATTTTCAGATTCTTTGTGGTTTCAGTTTGGTCTGCTTAATTAGTATCACTAGGACTTCCACTGGGTCCTGAAAAGACAAAATGACTCTTTCCTGTGATAGGGCCCTGGGGGAAAGGGTTTTTCTTTGTCTTTGAGGACAAAGGCTTTGCGTCCTGGCTAATGGTAGAATCCCTTCTATCTGTGGAGACTGAGGTCAGCACAGTTGCTTGTGATGGTGAAACCCACCCCCTGCCACTCAGCCACCCCTGGTCGGGGGAGGGGTGTCTCTGGCAGTGAAGAGGCTGCCCTGACTGGGTGTTTGTGAGACCTTGTAGTGTCAGGTCTCTGGTAGGAGAGGGGACACCCAGGTCCAGCAGGAAAGAGCACTTCCCCTGCGCTTGTTGTCGGCTGGGCTCCCTTGGCTTGATGCTGGTTGTGTCTGGTGCTCCTCTTTGCTCTGTGGGGGGCTTGAGCCTACATGTTTTGGTTGGGGTCAGGAAATTTGGGGTCTAAGCCATCTTCTTCTGACGCATGGGGAGATTAAAGACACCTTACTACTACGCTGTTGTTCTAGTTTTGGGGTCCTGAACCGGTTCATCTTGCTTTTACTGCCTCTTGGGTCTCCTCTGGTTGCCTCTTTGGTATTTTCGTGGTTTACAGTGGTTACTCTTTTTGTCATTTCCCCTCTGATTTGGTTCTGATGTCTCTCTCTGGAGAGTGGCTATAAGCTCTAGCCCTGGCTGAAGTGACTCCAGGGATGGTCATGGATGTGTACAGTGTGCCCTTCATGGGACACTTCTTCATCTTGACTGATGGCTAAGCCTAAGCGTCAGACCCTTGACCAGGTGGTCCTTTTGCCATAAACTTATACAGACAGGCAGATGCCCTTGTGGCTCTTGTCTGGCCTGTGTCCAGTCTACTTCACCAAGATAGACACTCTCGAGGAAGAGAGTTAGGATTAAGTGTTAGCAGATGAGACAGAGGAGGCAGCACAACAGAAGCATCTAATTATTCAGGTCTGTGAGAGAGGAGAGCAGCATGCTTCATGTCTATGGGAAACAGGGAGCTAGCTGAAAACACGGTCAGTCCGCGGGTGGGGAGCAAGAGAGAGGGAGACCTGTGAGTCAAAACCTTTGTTGGGGTCCAGATTGAGGCCCAAGCTGGTTTCCCATGGAGACTTCTAAATGCTGGGTTTAAAGCAAGCAGGGGTGAGCTCCATGAACTCACTCTGTGATTGAGAGATGGTCACTGTGGCCGACCTGGGCAGCCCAGGTGCAGTGAGGGGCTCAGTGGGGCGAGTCAAATAGGTGGGATCTAGCTGCCCCGTAAGGAAGTGGTCACCAGGAGGGGATGTAAGGCAGGTATCTGGATTGACCACGTTGAAGAACTGGGAAAATGTGGAGGACTGAAAACTGTATTGTGCGTTAAGCTCTGTTTCTGCTACAAGAGTTAAACTTATATTCAAAATGCATCCTGAGGCAACACAGTATTACTGCGTAAGAGTTCACCAGAATTTCCCAGAGAAGCAAGAAACAAGGTCTACGCCATCATTTCTTGACTAGAAGCCTACTTAACTGTTGAAGAAACTGCCAAGGTGTTTCCCAAATGAATGGGACAATTTTACATTCCCAAGGGCAGTGTAAGCGAGGTCCATTTGTTCTCATGTTCTTACCAAAACCTGATATGGTCAGACTTGTAAAATTTTTAACCATTTTAGTGGTTGTGTAATCTCATTGTAACCTTATTTAACTTCCATTCCTCAGTGACTAGTGAGGCTGAGAATTGTTCATGTGCTTATTGCCACTAGTATATCTTGGGTAAAATGTTAAAAAATTTGCACAATTTTAAAGATGGAGTATTCTTATCATTGAGTTGTAAGAGCTCCTTTTAGAGTCTAGATACGAGTCCTTTCTTAGGTAAATGCTTGGCAAATGTTTTCTGAGTCTGTGGGTTGCCTTTTTATTGGCTCCTTTGAAGAACAAAAAAAATTAATTTTGAAGTCCAAATTTATATAGTTTGTGATTTTGTGAGGTATGTAAGTAATCTTTGCCTCTTTATTGCTGCTGTAATAAATTATGACAAATTTGGCAGCTTAAAACAATTCAAACTTTCTATCTCACAGAAGTTAGCACACCAGAAGTCTGACCCACTCAGCTGGTTTCTCTGCTCCTAGACTCACAAGGTCAAAATCAAAGTGGTAGCTGGCTTGCATCTTATCAATAGCCCTGGAAAGACTGTTTCCAAGCACAGTTAGGTTGTTGAAGGAGTCTAGTTCCTTTCTGCTTTAGATGGAGGTCTTTGTTTCCTTGTTGGCTGTCAGCCGGGAGTTGACCTTAGCTCATAGAAGACTCTAGTTCTTGCAGGTGAAACTTTACATTATAGAACATGAAACAGCACAGACCATCCTCAAATCTAATCTACTAACTCCTTGCTATATTTATCTTGTTGCAGTCAGGAAAAATAAATTCTCATTTGGAAAACAGATTGGTAGTTTCTTAAAACATTAATATAGGCTCATGTGATTAGATCGGGCTTACTCACAGGACAATCTCTATCATAAAGTCTAATCACATCTGCAAAGTCCATTTAGTATCTAATATATTCACAGGTTCCAGAAATTAAGGTATGGACATCTTTGGGCATTGGAAGATAATCCATCTACCAGATAAATTTACTAAAATTTTCTTATACGTTTTCTTCTAGAGTTTTACAATTTGAGTTTTTATATTAAGTTCTCTGATACACATGCACACATATAGGTACTTCTTATATTTATGTTTATATTCTGATATATTTTGAGTTGATTTTTACATGGGTCAAGGTTTTTGGTATGTGTATGTATGTCTATGACTATCCAATTGCTCTTTTTTTTTTTTTTTTGGCTGTGCTGGGGATTGAACCCAGGGCCTTGTGCTTGCAAGGCAAGCACTCTACCAACTGAGCTATCTCCCCAGCCCCTGCTCTTCTTTTTAAAATAATTTTTAGTTGTCAATGGTCCTTTATTTTATTTATATTCCATGCTGAGATTCGAACCCAGTGCATGCATGCATGGTAGGCAAGTGCTCTACTACTGAGCTGCAACCTCAGCACCCAATTGTTGTTCTTTGGAAAAGACTATCTTTTCCCCATTGATACCCTTAACATCTTATTTTTTAAAAAATCAATTGAAAAAAATATATGTAATATGATTTCTCTGTTTTGTTCTATTGACCTACTTGATTGTCTTTATGCCAGTTCCATAGTTAAAATTGTAGTTTTATAGGTCCTAAAATCAAATTATGTAATCAGATTGGTTTTTCTGAATATTTTCTTACTCAGGTAACATTTATTATTTGCTGATCAATTTCTGTAAATGAAACCCTTCTAAGATTTTGACTGGAAATATTCTGAATCTATAGATCTCTTTGGAGAAAATTTCAGCTTAACAATATTGGATCTCCCTACAAATTATTCTGGACTGAATTGTGTTTGCCAAAATTCATATATTGAAGCCTTAACCCCAGTGTGATTGTATTTGGAATAGGGTCTATCAAGGGGTATTTAATGTTAAATGAGGGCCCTAATCCCTCAGGACTTGTGTTCTTCTAATAAAAGAGACCACAGAGCTGCACACGTACAGAGAAAAGGCCATGTGAGGATATCATGAGATGACATCTGGTAATATCAAGGACAGAGGCAGGAGAACTGAACCTGCTAACACCTTCTTCTTGAACTTCGGCCTTTGGAAATGTGAGAAAATGAATTTTATTGTTTCAGCAACCCAGTCTGTGGTATTGTTATGGCAGCCTGAACAGATTAACAAAAACATATGATAGACCTCTTCCATTTATACAGGTTTTCTTTATTGTGTCTTATCCATAACCAATATTTAGTAATTTTTATGTAAAGGTATTATGAATTCTTGGTCAAATTTATCTCTGAGTATGCTATACTTTTGGATACCATTACAGAGTCCTAATTTCAATTTTTTTCCATTTATTAAAAATAAACTTAATTTTATAATAGCTTCAGATTTATAGAAAAGATGCAAAGATGATACCCCAATATTGACATTTTCCATTATGATAGTACATTTTTCACAAGTAATGAAACAGCATTGATAAAATGTTTTCAAACTGTGGCATTATTCATGTCTCATGAATTTCCATCTAATGTCCCATTCCTGATCACATTCCTGATGCCACATTATATTCAGTTTTTATGTCTTCTTCCCTTTTCTGATTTATGACAGTTTCTGAGCCAGTCCTTGTTTTTAATGGCCTTTACAATTTTGAGTTAGGTACTTTGTAAGATGTCTCTCAATTTGGATTTATGTGTTGTTTTCCTCATGGTTAGATTGGGGTTATGTGTTCTTGGGAAGACCACAAAGGTGAAGTGCCACTCTGATTATATCATATCAGGGGCAAATGTGCTTGAAGAAGATTGTGGGACCCAGGCCCCTTCTAGTCTCTCTCTGCTTTCTTGCTCATGATATAAATGGTTTACTCCATGACACACTCCTGCCATGAGGTGCCACCCTTGCTTGAGGTCCAAAGCCTGGGACCATCTGATCTTGGATTGGAAACTCCAGAAATATAAGTCAAAATAAGCATTTTCTCTTTATAAGTTAATTGCCATGGATACTTGGAGTGACACAAAGCTGATTAATATATCCCCCTCCCATTCTCTAATTTTCAGAAGCAAATGCAGCCCACTCTAAAGGGGTAGGAAAATATGGTTCACTACTTTGAGGAGTACCTTACATAAATCACTTGCAATTTATTTACAGAGTAATCTGTCACTTATCTGATAATTTATATTGAATAGTATAGACTCATGAAAATTATTTTGTGCTTTGTATTGTAATTCAACAACTCAAATCATTCAATCTTTGGCCAATGGGAGGTCTTTCAGGTAGGTCTTTTTTCCTCCACATTTTTTATTCATACACTATAGTCGTACATAATGATGGGATTTATTGCTACATACAAGAATACAATATAACAATATCATTTGGCCAGTATCACTCCCCAGCACTCTGCCCTCCCTCCTGCCTCACACCCCCTGGTCCCTTTCCTCTATTGATCTCTCTTTGATTTTTATGAGATCCATCCCCACTTTTCCTTTTTCTGCTCTTTTACATATGAGAGAAAACATACGACCCTTGACCTTCTGAATTTGACTTATTTTGCTTAACATGATGGTCTCTAATTCTATCCATCTTCCTGAAAATGACATAATTTCATTTTTCTTTATGACTGAATAAAACTCCATTGTGTATCTCTACCACATTTTCTTTATCCATTCATCTATTGACGGACACCTAGGCTGGTTCCACAGCTTGGCTATTGTGAACGATACTGCTAAAAACCTGAGCATACATGTATCACTGTAGTAAAATGACTTTAATTCTTCAGGATACATGCCAAGGTGTGGTATAGCTGGGTCATGTGGTGGATCCATACTTAGTGTTTTGAGGACCTCCATACTGTTTCCATAGTGGCTGTACTAATTGACAATGTTACCAACAGTGTTAAAGCGTTCTTATTCTTCCACAGCCTCTCTAGCATTAATTATTATTTGCATTTTTGATGGTTGCCGTACTGAGTTCTGTTTTTGTTTGTTTTGTTTGGTGAGAGATGTGTGTTAAAGTTATCTAGTATTATTGTGTTGTGGTCTATTTGATTCTGGAAATTGAGAAGGGTTTGTTTGATGTATGTAGATGCTCCATTGTTTGGGGCATAAATATTTACAATTGTTATGTCTTATTGATGTGTAATTCCCTTAGCAGTATGAAATGTCCTTCTTTGTCCATTCTGATTAACTTTGGCTTGAAGTCCACTTTATCTGATACGAGGATAGAAATCCCTGCTTGTTTTACAAGATCCATATGAATGATATGTTTATTCCCATTCTTTCACCTTCAATCAGTGGATATCTTTGCCTATGAGGTGAGTCTCTTGGAGACAGCATATTGTTGGGTCTTATTTTTTGATCCAATCTGCCAGTCTATGTCTTTTGATTGATGAGTGTAGAACATTTACATTCAAAGTTATTATTGAGATATGATTTTTATTCCAAGACATTTTGATTTATTTCTGGTTTTTAATTTGAATTAGCTTTTCCTTTGATTGACTATTCTTCTAGTGCAGTTCCTCCCTTTCCTGGTTTTCATTTTTATTTTTCATTTCTTCTTCATGAAATATTTTGTTCAGTATATTTTGTAGTACAGGCTTTCTAGGTATGAACTCTTTTAACTTCTGTTTATTATGGAAGGATTTTATTTCATCCTCAATTCTGAATCTTAATTTTTCTGGGTGTAGAATTCTTGGTTGGCATCCATTTACTTTCAGAGCTCAGAATATATTATCCCAAGACATCCTAGCTTTGAGGGTCTCAGTTGAGAAATCAACTGAGGTAAAAATTGGTTTCCCTTTAAACACAATCTGATGTTTTCCTCTGGCACCCTTTAAAATTCTATCCTTTTTCTGTATGTATTTTCATAATAGTGTGCCTTGCTGAGCTCTGTTGTTATTTTGTATATTTGGGGTCCTGTATGCCTCTCATATTTGATTTTCATACTTTAGGTTTGGAAATTTTTCTGATATTATTTTATTTAAAAGATTGTGCATTCCTTTGGTTTGTATCTATGCACTTTCATCTATCCTGATAAATTTTAAACTTGATCTTTTCATGCTATCCCATATTTCTTGGAAGTTCTGATCATGGTCCCATAACATCTTTTCTCCATGGTGAACTTTATTTTAAAGATTATATATTTTTGTCTTCATTGCCTGAAATTCTGTCTTCCAAGTGGTGCAGTTTGTTGGTCATGCTTTCCATTGACTTTAAAAAATTTTCTTTAGGTGTTGATGGGTGTTTATTTTATTCATTTATTTATATGTGGTGCTGAGAACTGAACCCAGTGCTTCACACATGCTATGCAAGTGCTCCACCACTGAGCCACAACTTCTGGCACCCCCGATGAATTTTTAATTTGGTTTATTGATTCCTTAATTTCAAGGATTTCTGCTTGATTTCTTTTCAGAATCTCTATCTCTTTATTGAAGTGATTTTTGAATTCCTGTATTTTCTCTCTGATTTCACTTCTTACGTCATCCTTTACCTCGTGAATCAGTTTAGCTATCTACATTCTAAACCCCTTCTGTCATTTTTTCCACTGTGGTGTCAATGGATTCTGTTATTGGAACATCTTAGTAGGTTGAGGTGATTTGTTCCCTTGTTTTTTCATGTTGCTTGTGTGTCTACCCATCTAACAGTATGGATTTGAGAGAGTACAGTTTCTACCCTGTAGACTTATAGTGTCCCTGAAAGTTTCCAGTACCTCACCATTAAGGGGGAGACAAATAATATTAGCAACTAATCCAAAAAATATACAGCATTAAACCAAATAGCTCATGCTAAGACAGCCACAATTTTGTCACAATAAACTGAAATGATATATTTAATTACTGCCTTCAACAAAAACAGTAAGTTTGCAGAAGGGTTTACAATTCTGAATGGTGGACAAGGAGAGAACAGAAGTGGTGTAGGATGTGATCATGCAGGAGGAGGAGAGAAGACAGAAGTAAAAAATTAAAGGAAGAGTGAAGAGGGAACAATAGAGGTTGGCTGTTACCAGGAGAAAAGAGAGAAAGAGTATCAAGGGAAAGAGATAAGTGAGATAAAAACATAAATAAAGTAAAAATAGAAAAAATTAAAAATAGAAAAGTAAAAATGAAAGAATACAGAACAATACTGAAATATACTAATCAAACATATTCAATAAACTGATCCATGAAAAATAACTGGTTTCAAAAATGACAGAAATGAGAGAGTGAGAGAGATCTCAATGAAAAGTTAAAGCATTGTTTCCATTGGAGATCAAAAGATTCTCAGCTTCCCTTCTCAGCAGTTAGGTGGGGCTGTCTGATGCTAGTTCCACCCTCAGGAAGGCTGGGGTTGCAAGGGTGAGAGGGTTTATCCTCGAGGCCAAATTCCTTTGGATGGGGTTTATGTGTAGGTAGGCTCTATGCTCTTTGCTGAATGCCTATTGGTCCAGAGATTTTAAATCAGTGTACCTCCAGGACCCAGCAATTGTTGGTCCATGCTGAAAGACTGCACCCCAGGGATCTTGGGTTCCACTCATGTAGTGTAAGAGCCAATTCTTAGTCCAGTACAATGCTTGAGGACCGCATGTTTCCTGGTCTTGGGCTCAGTCTCCAAACTCAATCTCTCCTGCCCCTGCCCTTTTGAATCCCTGGCCAGGAGCATCTTTCCCAGCCAGTACTGCAAGCAGATGGATTGGAGGGGGAGGGGGAGAGCCAGGTGGGTTTCCACAACCATTTGTCCCCTTTGTAAACCTCTCTCTGCATTTGCTTTTCTCCTGATCACGTAGGCACACTCTGTTGTGCAGCATGGGTTTGCCAGACCTGTTTTTTGGGCCAGCTTCGGGTTCTCCAGGACTTGGCTCCCTCAGCTGCAGACCCCATTGCTGCAAAATGGTTCCTTCCTCTGACCCCTGTGAACTTTTAGTGTCTCTGTAGGTTCCCAGCACCACTCAAAATAGAGCAAAACAAAGCAGCAACAACCAATGCAAACAATATGCAGAGTTAAAATAAGTACCCAGGTCCTACTATGACATCCACAACATTAATTACCAAAAAAAACAGGAATGGTGGGGTCAGCAATTGTCAACAGTAAAAATAATAACTATGAACTAGATGTGGCTTTAGAGTAAATGGCAACTATGTCATGGCAGTAATAACTGCATCGGCTTTCATGATGGAGACAGGAGTTATACAAGGCAATTAGTTCTAAAAGACAGTTTAAAAAGTTAATTAAGAGAAAAGAAAATGTGCTGGGAAGGTAGAAAAGAGCTTACAATTTCAAAATGTGAACGGAGAATGCAGAAGAGATGTAGAGGGGCTGGTTATAAGAAAGGAGGAGAAAAATAGGAAAAACAAAGTAATGGGAGAGAGGAAGACAGAATATTTAAATTTGGCTAAGAGAAGAAAAGAGAGAAGAAGAAATAAGAGAAACAAACAAATGAAAACAATATAAAACAAAATCAAAACACATGAATCGAAAATGCTAACCCTCAAAAGGCAAGGCAAGGAGAAATAACTACATTAAAAAATGCTAAAAATCAAGGGAAAAGAGACAAATATGCACATGTATATAAGCCCCTGAACCAATCAGCACAGCAAGTACAGCAGCTGCTATGACAAATAGCATAGTTGTTCCTCAAAACACTAAAAATGGAATTATCTTATGATCCAGCTAGCTCAGTTCTGGATCTATATGCAAAGAATTAAAAGCAGTCTTATGAAGAGGTATTTGCACATCCATGCTCACTGCAACATTACTCATACCCCAGAGGTGAAAGCACCCAAATATCTATTATCAAATAAGTGGATGAAGAACATGTGGTACATATAATGGAATATAATTCATCCTTACTAAGAAGGAAGGAAATCCTGTTGTGTGCTACATCATGGATGAACCATGAGGACATTATGCTAATAAGCCAGTCAAGAAATGACAAATATTGTATGATTCCACTTACATGAAGTATCTATAGTATTCCAACGCATAGAAACAGAAAGTAGAAAGATTACTACTAAGGGCTACAAGGAGGGGAAACTGGTAATCCTTGTTCAGTGGGTATAGAGATTCATTCTAATAGATGTGGGACCACACTGCTTGATTATCATAGTTTTGTAATATGTACTGAAATCTGAAAGTGTGAGTCCTCCAGTTTTATTATTTTTTCCAAGACTGTTGTGATAAGGCAGAGTTCCTTGAAATTCCCTAAGAATTTTAGAATTTTCTGTTCTGTAAAAAAATGCAATTATTATTTTTTACAATTATTTTGATAGGGATCGCACTGACTCTGTAGATCACTTTGTACAGTATGGATATTTTAACAATACTGTCTTCCTAACCACAGACATGGGGTGTCTTTTCATTTATTTGTCTTATTTGCTAACTTTCAGCAAATTTTTTGTAGTTTTTAGTATAGAAAGTCTTCTGTTTTCTTGATTGTTTATTCCTAAGTATTTTATTCTTTTTGATGCTATTACAAATAGAATTATTTTCTTAATCTCTTTTTTGGGTTTTTCATTGTCAGTGTATAGAAATGCAACTGATTTTTGTATGTTGATTTTGAATCCTTCGACTTTGCTGAATTTATTAGTTTTAACAGTTTTGTTTTTTTTTTTTGAGGGGGGGCATTATTTTTAGGGCTTTCTACCTGTAAGATTATGTCAGTTCCAAATGGGCATGCTGGTGCAAACCTGTAATTCCAGATACTCAGGAGGCTGAGGCAAGAGGATCACAAGTTCAAGGACAGTTTGGTCAACTTAGTGAGACTCTTTCTCTAAAAAGGGCTGAGAATGCAGCTCAGTGGCAGAACAAAAACCTCACAATGTGTGAGGCCCTGGGTTCTATCCCCACTACTGAAACAAACAAACAATGTCATCTGCAAACAAAGATCACTTTATTTCTTCCTTTACCATCTGGATGTCTTTTGTTTCTTCTTGCATAATTGCTCTGGTTAGAACTTCTAGAACTATGTTGAATATAAGTTGGTAAGATGGTCAAGTATGGTGGCTACTTGGGAGGCTGAAGCAGGAGGATCATAAGTTTGAAGCAAACTTGGGCTACTTAATGAAAGCATTTTAAATAAAAATAAAAAGGGCTGGGGATGTAGCTCAGTGGTAGAATGGCCCAGGGTCCAATCTTTTCCTTTTGTGAAAGGGGGAAAAGTGATCAATGTTTGTTTTTTGTTGTTCCAAAAACTTAGAAGAAAAGATTTCATATTCTTACTGTTGAGTATGATTTTAGCTGTGACTTTTCATATATGGCCTTTATCATTTTGAAGGATTTTCCTCGTATTCCCAATTTATTGTTTGTGCCATGAAAATTTGGATTTTGTGAAATGTTTTCTGCAGCTATTGAGATGGTTATGTGGTTAGTGTGGTGTATCACAGGATTGATTTTCATGTGCTGAAACATTTTTGCTTTCCAGAAATAAATCCCACTTAGTTATGGTGTATAATCCTTGTATAATATGTTGCCAAATTTTGTTTTCTGGTGTTTCGTTGAGGATTTTTGGCTCAGTACTCATGGGTGTTGGTCTGTTTTCTTTTCCTACATTGTCTTAGGTATGAGGTTAAAGTTCCTTAAGCTCTGTTCCCCCTTTACTTTTTTTTCCCTCATCACTCCTCTCCTTCAATAATTTCAAATGACTTATCTTCAGTTTGCTGTTTCTTCTCCTTGACCAAGTCTGTTGCTGAATTTGTTTTTCAATTCAGTTACTATATTCATTTCTAGAATTGTTTGTTCCTTTTTATAGTTTCTCTTTGCTGATATATTCATTTTGTTCATGCATGCACTGTTTACAAATTTAATTTACGTGTACTTTAGCTCATTAAGCATCTTTAACATGGCTGTTTTGAATTCTTTGTCAGGTAATCCACAGATCTCCATTTCTTTCTTTCTTTTTCTTTTTTGGTGTGGGGGATTGAACCCAGGGCCTTGTCTTGTGAAGCAAGCACTGTACCAACTGAGCTATATCCCCAGCCAAGATCTCCATTTCTTAAGGGTTGGTTTCTAGAGATTAATTTTGTTCCTTGATTGGATCATGTTTTCCTATTTCATTGTATACCTTGTGATCTTTTGCTGAGATCTGAGCTTGTGAAAAAACTGCCACCTCTTCCAGTCTTTACAGATTGGCTTTGTATAGTGCAATACCTTCATCTAGCCCAGTTAGAGATTTCTTAGGGCCTTTCAAACCTTTTCTACTGCCCTCTGGACTTAAGTGTGTAAATTCCCAGATAAAGAAAACTACCATTTTAATAAAGTCATAACTTGCTCCCCCTGTGTCTCTTTGTGGTGCTGCAACATGACTGCAGCTGACACATCCAAGGCAACCAAAATAGCACACTCTTCCTGCCAAGCTACAAAAGTCAGTCCTTTGGGCAGACTCACTACGAGAACATTGTTCATATGCTCTACTTTACCCTTTCCCTTCTGAGAGGGAAGCTGCAAGCTGGAAGTCTTACCTAGATTGTGTGGCACTGTAGTTTGTACTGGGAGCAGTGGTAGTGGGCAAATGCAATGGATTTTGTTACCTGCTTCAAATTAGTTCATGGTTTTGTGTTTACCTGGGATCCTGCAACCTCTGGAATTCTCAAAGTCAATTTGGTGCATAAATCTTTAAGTCATTATCTCCACAGAAGATAGGAAGTCGGGGTCTTCCTACTCTTGGTGAGTTCACTTTACACACCATTGTTTTTGAGTACTTCCTTATTTTCTGGCACTACAAGATGCTCCAGGCTCATCTTGTATATACCCCAACTCCAGCTTTAGAATCAGTCAAAGAACTCTGGTTCCTTTAAGTGGTATTAGGAAAAGCTCTGAGTACATGGGAGGTATTAGGAACAACTCCCTGAGTACATGGGAGGTATTAGGAACAGCTCCCTGAGTATATGGGAGGTATTAGGAACAGCTCCCTGAGTACATGGGAGGTAGTAGCCCACAAGACCCAGCCCACATCTCAAAGTCACTGTTCTACCTTTATATTATTTGCTATTGTGGTGAGGTAGAAGTTTAGCTAACAACTTAGAATAGAAAGGTTCTCTTCTTGTTTTCTATGTTGCTGTTGAGAAACCAAATCCTTACTAAGTATTCTTTCATATATATCCTGTTTTATCTTTCCTTCTTTATGTTCTGAAATTCCAGCTATATGCCTTGGAATATATTTTTATGCAGTGTGCTAGGCACTTGAAGATACCTTACCATTTGGTTACTTGTCTTTTACATCTAGTGAAATTTTACATTATTTATGATTTCCTGACTTAAGAAATTCTTCCTTCTTTCTGGAGTTCCTATAATTTGGATATTGGACCTCCTGGACTGAATACTTTCTCTTCTCTCCTACTTTCCATCTTCAATCATTCTAGCATTGGAAAATTTTCTTAGTATCATTTTCCAATGATTCTGCTAGGTTTTTTTATTTCTGCTATTATATTTTAAGTCAAAGGGAATATCTTCTCTGAGATTTCCATGTTTTGTAGCATCTGTTTTTATTTTATAGATGTAAAATCTTACCTTTCATATCTAAAAGTTGGCAGGGGTAATTTTCTTCTCATTGACATTCATTTGACCTTTCTTTCATAATAGAAGATTTCATTAGAAGTCTGGTCATTTTAGAGGGAGTCTCATTAATAAGAATTGGGGTTGCTGTTGTTTGGATCCTAAAGGGTACCTGCAGAGCCATGTGTTAAAGGCTTAGCACTACTGGGAAGTGGTGGAAACATCAAGAGGTGAGGCCCAGGGGGCAGTCTTCTGGTCACTGGGGATGTGCCTTTGAAGGGGGACTGTGGGACCCCCAGCCTCTTCCTTTTCCTATCTCCCAGTCAAGAGGTAACTAAAAAGGAAAAGGATTTGCTCCACCATGCATTTCCTGCCATGATGTGTAGCCTTGCCACAGGCCCAAAAGTCCAACCAAGAATGAATGGAAACTGCCAAAGTTGTGAACCAAAATAAAACTTTCCTCTTTATAAGTTGATTATCTCAAGTATTTTTATAGTAACAGAAAGCTAACCCAGGACCTACAACACTGAAATAAGAATAATGGCAGTCATCGACAATTTCAACTTAATTGTAGGTTGGTCAGTGAGCAACTGGCTAATCCTTGCTGTCAGTATTTTTATAATTTTCTTATTTTAGTGGGCAGTATATATAAAGCCACATAAATCTTGTTCCCATTGCAGTACAGTATAGAAAGCAATGTGGCCTTATCTTTGGAATGTTATGCTAGAAGGCTTGTTTTTGCCTGGGGATCTGGGTCATATTGGATAGTTTGAGGAGAGGGTGGAGTGTAGGGTGTAATTACATCAGAAATGATTCAAGGCAGAGGCTTTGGATCATGGAGTATCAGCTGACCTAGAGACTGAGGTATGTCTCAGTGTGGACAATCAATCAGGTGTAGTTGATAAAGCCCCCATAACGACTCTGTATTCTAAAGCTTGGGTGAACTTCTCTGATTAACATTACCTTTTGTACAGACACACATTGAAGCCAGTCATGTATTCTGACCCTGGGAATAGGTCAACAGAAATGCTTGGTACTTCTCCTAAATTCTGCCCTTTGCATCTCCTCCTTTGCTTAAATTTAACTTGGCCCTTCTGCGAGATGTTCCTGCTTTGGAACCAGTTGACCATGGTCCCAAAAGCTCTGAAACAGTGAGTCAAAGTAAATCTTCCTCCTTTAAGTTGTTTGTCAGGTAATTATTATGACCATGAACACAGCTGCTTTCAGTTAGATCTGAATCCTTCTAGGAAATTATCTAACCTGAGGATTGGTTTGGGGAATCTTCCAAACTTGCAAAATACCCCTGTCTTCTAATTTCCACCATCCAGGTTCACTGTGTGTTATGGTTTGGATTTGGAATGTCTCCCAAGGTCTCGTGTGTTGAAAACTTGGTTCCCAGTGCAGCAATGTCCAGAGGTGGGTTTCTGGGGGGTGACTGAATCGTGAGGGCTCTGATCTCGTCAGTGGATTAATCCACTGATAGCTGAATGGATTACGTGGGGCAGTGTTGGGGCCAGGCCCTGGAAGGGTTCCTCTTATCTCTGGCCCTTCCTCTTTCTCCTTTCCAGCTGCTATGAGCTGGGTAGCTTTCCTCTGGCACACACTTCTGCCACAATATTTCTGCCTTGGACTAAAACCTCTTAAACTGAGCTAAAATAAACTTTTCCTCCTTTAGGTTACATCAGGTATTTTGGTCATAGTGATGAGAAGCTGACTAATACACTCTTGCTCTCTCCAGAGGAACTCCACATGCCAACTGTGGGGGTGTAGAGAGCCGTCTAGCAGTGTGGAGGCAGGGAGAGAAGCCCTACTATTCACGCATGCTTCCCTATTTTCATGCCTTGCCTTTATCCTTAGTCCCAGAGGTAAGTGGCTGAGGATTCTGAGCTATAAATATATCTCTCAGTCCCTTTGTTGCCTATTTAAAATTGGGTTTTGTTGGGTCTACCAAGTTGGTTAATGCCTATCTATCTGCTTTCCAGTTCCCCAAATTCTGGCTGTTGTTTCTTCTGATTTCTCCAACTCTGTGGTTTGTTTGGGTGCATTTGTTGTAGCACTCATCGAGATGTATCATTCAGATCGTCCTTCAAAAGAATATGATGTGGACTGAGCTGGTTGACAGCTTCTGGCTGCTGTGCTGTGGGATCCACCAAGGCACTTGTGCCAAGGCAGCGATCCCTCCAGCTGCTCCTAGACACCAACTCAGCAAGGCAAGGGGCACAAAGTCTGGCCATTTACACTAAATTCTAATCTCTGATGACAGGAGTCCTTCCTTGGTGACTCTGCGTTGGCCTGACTACACTATCTCAGAGCTGCCTGCAGTCTGGGCCTTTTCTACTTGCCCTTCCTTTTCTCTCTTTACAGCTATTGGGCCCACAACTGTAGTATGAAGGTCTCTCACCTACGCCTCTTCTCTCTTCCTGTCATCCTTTATTTATGTTTCTGTGGATATATACTTGTGCATCTAATTTTGTCTTGGCATCTGCTTCTTTGAGGACTCAAACTGTCAGCCAGTGTTTTGGGAACAGGTGATATTATGTATATAATTCACTGTATTAATACAGAAGTCACAATTAAGTTTTTATATGTTTAAAAGATTACAAGTCAAGTTTCATTAAATCATAGGAGAATGAATCACTTCTAACAAATGTATCTGACAGAAAGTTTGTTAACTGAAACAAATCAAAAGTCAAAATCAAACAAAATCAAGGGTTTGTTTGATTTACTGAAATTTAAAATATTCCATCAAATTACCCAGGAAAATCCAGGTAGCAGAAATATATGACATCTTCATTTCGTTAAGAGGTCTCCAATCAGTTTTAAAAGGCCTTAAAATGATGTACATGTGTATATATACTGTGCCATTTAAATCACTTCTACTTTCTGTAACTGAAAAAATCAAGTAGAGAAATAAACTATAAACTTTGTGGTGCTGAGGTAATATGACCTTCCCCTAACATGACTGCATAGGTATTTAAGGTTAAGTGTGAATATTATGTGAGGTCTCAAGTCAATTAATTAATCCCATTTGAATTTTAGGCCCCAAGCAGCCTATCAGACATGTGCCTGAAGGAATTATCTTCAACATGTCCATGTGCATACACATATAGGGGATGGACACAAGTCAGGGAAAGGCTTACTGAACCACACTGATAATTAAATATTAGAAGTCTGCAGTTGTTGGCAATACGGAAACATACACAGTCTTCATATTCAAAGTCTTCATGGGGATGTCTTCTGTAATTTCTAGAATGGAAAGAAAAAAATTTTTAAAAATCAATATTCTACCTATTATGGGTAAGTAACACATTTAAAAAAATGTTAATGGGTTATATAGTAAGAAATCTGGCTTCATCCTAAGTAAGATCTGACCTTTGTCCCTGCTCCTAAGGGGATCCTTTAAATCCTCGACACTTCCTATTAGGAGTGTCTTTGTTACTCATTGTGGGCACATAGCTACACACAACACTTGATGCTAATGACTCATGGTAGAGTTGGCCACACCAGAAAGACCAACTGTATGATGCGGGGTGGGGACTGAGTCACACAGTAGCAGGTGATAGAAACCACTCAGCTGTGGGAGCAATGAATCAATCATGCCTACGTAATGAAACCTCAATAAAAACTGACACCAAAGCTCTGGTGAGCTTCCCTGGTGGGTAATACTGTGTATGGTCAGGAGAAGGAGGCAACACTGATCATTACTGCAGGGGGAGAAGAGGACCTGGAACCTTCATTTGAACCCCTGTAAGATTCTACCATTAACCTCTTCCTTTGGCAGGTTCTAATTTGTATCTTTCCCCTGATAACAATTCATGGGTGTAATAACTTCACTGAGTCCTTTCAGCAAATTACCAAACCTGAGGGTGATTGAGGATGCCCCCAACCCCTCTGGAGGTTGTAGTTGATGCCAGAAGTGATGGTGGTCTTATGCAGATTCTTCACTCTGAGTTCACAGTTGGAACCTTACCTCCTTGCAGTTGGAATGAGAAGTTTGGGGCAGACTACTGGAAACATCCAAAGGACTACTCCCTCATTTTATAGCGTGACTTACTCTGCCATACTGCATATTACTGCCCAAGATGCTTTTTTCCCTCATAAACACGTATTTTCCACACCAACTTATAAAAGGCCTAGAAGCGGTAGCCCAGGCGTGGTTCATAAATAAAACTCTCCATACTGGGAAGAGCATCTGTTTCCAGGCATGGGCAAGCAGGGTTCACGACAGACCTAGGACATGTTACTATCTTAGAAAGCAAGAAGTTACCAAAGATTCTGGTAGGGATCATGCCAAAGAATATAGGACTCAGTATGGCCAATGATGAAACCTTTGTGCATCTAAGAGTATAATAAAAATGTAATTTATTAAAACATATTAACTATAGAAAAAAAGGGAAAAGAAAAATTTTATAAGTTATTTGCCTACTGTCACACATTTTGCCTCTGAGGCAAAGTGAGATCTGATTTAAAAAAGGAAAGAACAGCTTTCTCCAAAAATAGCTGATGTCCTAGCAGGCAATCCTGGATGTGAAAATACCATCTAAGCTGTTTCCTTAATGATAATGACAGGATCTGGAGATGATGTTTAGAGTCTAGGGGAAGAAACAAGAAGACACTGAAGAGTTTCTAAATTCTAAGCATTTTGTGGTCTAATTGGCTAAATCATTAATATTTTATGAAAAAAATTTAAAGGGCAAATTATGATGAAAAAGACTATAGATACTGGACTGAAAGAGGTACTATACTGTAAGAAATCCCAGCTTTGTGATAAGCTTGAGTGAGTCACTTAACCCTTATGCTCTTAGCTACTAAACTTCTGCCTAGCTAACCTCAGAGAAAAGCAATGTAGTAGGACAATACAGGTAAGATCTCTGGTTATATGAATCACAGTAGTATTATAAATATTTAATTCATACAGACATGATTCTACCCCTGAACAATCTCAATCATTTAGATCACTTCTACTTTCTACACTTAAGAACTCAAGTTCGGAAATAAACGTAGTGCTGAGGAGCACCTGGTGACCGATGGGTTCGAGGGCTAAGGAAAAGGAGGTAAGAATGTGCTTATCATGACAGGACGTCACATGTCCTGCAGACGATTCTTACCACTGCACCAGTGAAAGAGCCATGTGTGTTGGAGGGAGAGTAAAAACAGCTTCCTCAGAGAGGGAAAGACTCAAGGACATAACTGGAAAGGCAGGCAAGGACCAGAACATGAAGGATCTTGTGTGCCAAGCTAAAGTTCCTGAAGCATAAGGCAGTGGGGACCTTGGGGACTCTCGAGTGGGGAATGGCATCAAGGCAGGAATGTTCATGAAGAGAATTTTGATGGAAGAATATAGACGATAGATGGGCGATTTCAATGGATGATAACACCCTGAACTAGGCGAGAGGAGGAACAAGGGAAAGTCACTGAAAATAAATCTAAAAGTACAGTTGGCCACTTTTCATTAGAGGGATGGAAAGAGGAACCCAAGAGAAAATAAGGATTTATAGTTCATTAGGATTTTATGGTGGTTTCTACTGGCTTAATTTTTTTTGCACTCAAGTCTGTAAAAGTGAGATTAGAAAAATCTCTTGGCCTACACAGCTAAGGGGTAAATATGAATAAGACTTTTCACCAAAGGTCGGGGTTGGGGGAGAATGCATTGTGTTTAATAATGGCCTCCCCAACTACTTACCCACATTCTAAAATTCCCAGAAGCTGTGAATGTAACCTTATTTGGAAAAAAGAGGAAATAGAAGGGAAGGAAGCAATGTCACCAAGGAGGTGGAGGCTGGAGTGATGGGGCTACAAAGAATGCTTTCAGCTTCCACCAGAAGACTTTGGGGAGTATAGCTTCACTGATACCTTGATTTCAGGCTTCAGAACTGTGGAAGAATAAACTTCTGCTGTTTTAGGCCACTCAGTGAGTGATATTTCAGTGAGATGGCCCAGGAGGCCAGCACAGGAAGCACAACTCACTCAGCCCTCTCTGGGACCTGATGGCAGACTCTCTCTCGAGTCTGGCCCCAGGCACGACGGCCTCAACTTTCTTAACACTCTCTGTGGTCCAAACAACTGAGCTGAAAGACAGTCTGGGTGAACGGTGTCGCCAAGGAACTAGAGAAGGGCTCCTCAAAATTGAGCTTCGGCAGAAACAAAATAGGCAAAACAAATCAGTAACATAGCAGAAAGATGGAAATTAATAAAGAATGTTTAAAAAGGAAATGCTGGGAATCAAATCAAAGCACTATAACAGAAACAAAGAATGACTTCTATCAAAAAATCTATACACTTGAGACATATAGTGAAACTGCAGAAATCAAAGACAATGGAGAAAATCTTGAAAGAATCCAGAAGAAAAAAATACCTTATCAGGGAAGAGCAAGAATAAATCAGCTGAAACCAACCGGACTGTGGCACTCATTTCCTTCTCTTCAGAGGGAAAATATGAACACATAAGAGAGGGGCAGGGTGGCAGGTACTGAACATGTCTCGTCACAGTTCCAGGGAGAGAACACTAAAGAGTGCACGTGAGGTCACTCAGGAACACACGTCACCTGACAACTTTGCACAAGTGCTAAAAGACTTATACCCTGATTTGAAAAGCCCCTAAGTCCTGGCTTAACTTTGTAAGTAAGAGGATGGAAGGGTAAAGAATTCTGAGTAAGGACGGTGAGAAGGTTGGCTGTGAACAGAAAAAAAGAGATCCTGCAGGGGGAGTTGTCTGGGGAAGTGACTTCAGGGGCGCCCACCGTAAAGTGGATGTGCTGGGCGGACAAGGGGGCTGTAAGACAGAGCTCCAGAGAGGGCTGCCATGTCAACGAGAAGCTGACAAAAGTGTCACAGACACTGACACCACAGAAGAGGATAAGGGGAGAAAACATGCTGCTGCTGGACATCAGCCTGTGGAAGTCGTTGTCCTGATTTTGTTTCCTCCATTAATGGGTGCCACCTGCCAAGCTAGTTCTTCACATTACGTGGCCTGGAACAAAAGGATGTGAGATGCCTCACAGACTGAAAAGGGAGGTAAGTGACTGTAATGAGAGTTATAAGTTTCCCTCAGGATAGTATTTTACAATGTGATAATTTTTACTCTTGGGGCAAAGAACAATTTTTAGGTCAGAAAATACGCTAATTTATCTAGAAACCTGTAATTGTAAATTATTTTCAGAGCAAAAAGTAATTACCCTTTCAATGATCACTTTTTTTTTTCCCAATGATTACTTCTAAAAAATTATATTGTAATTAGTTTCTAAAGAAATAGCAAAAAAAAAAAAAAAAAAGTACTATCTCTCATACACATCATTTATCAATGGTTCATGGCATTAATATCAACTTTCAATGAAAAAAAATTTATGGTCTGTAACCCCTCACCGTGCGTTTGAGTCTCATTCAGAAACAACTTTAGCTTCCTGCTCCGAAGGCCAAACACCTTGGCTGCCTCATACAGAAGACCTTGGTGGGTGAGTCCATTCTGCCCAAGTGGGTTTTCAAGCAGGAGGGTGCCCACGGTTCCCATTAAACATTCTACAGAAGGAAAACAAGCTGGGTTAACTCCTGAGCGCTCACCCTCTAACAAGGCAGTGACTGTGGGCAGCTCTAATGGGTGGCACTGATGGCTCCAGGGTCAGCAGCAGGCACAAGAGCAGGCGTTTAGCAGCTGGACAGTCTATACAATCAGCCCTAGACAGTCACCAGAGGTGAAAGAACAGGGGAAAAGAAAAACTCACTTATATAAAAGCCAGCAGCTTGGGGAAGAGATATTCAGTAATGTGTAGTCATGTGAAGAACCAAAAGACTTCAGTAAAAATGTATATAATGAGGATCCTAACGTACAGTGCTGTGGGCCAGATGACACGTGTCTTGGCCAAACAGACTCCACATTACACTGAGGTTCCATTTTGTATAAGAAGAGCCCCCTCCCGTTCAAAAGCCCGCACCTGTGGCTCCCGTATCCTGCTTCTCATGCTCAGTACATTCTGTTTGACAGTACGTAACATAAGAAAAAGATAAAGAAAAATAAAGTTTCTCTCAAGATGTTATCTTTTATTCTTGTGCAATGTACCCTGACTCAGGTTATTTTGACCTACTTGGCTTGTGGTTTTGGGCTATAAAAGACATGCTTTTACCCCTGGTGGGGGCTGAAGTGTGCAGAGATGAATTAGTTGCTGCCCTTTGGCCGCCCCCAAATAAAGTTCCTTGTCTTGCTTCAAGACTGACCTAGTGATTTATTTCAAATGTGCCATAATACCAGGAAAAAAATAGATATCGATCTAGATTCTTGATTAAGGCATGGAGACATACAAGCTTTCAGAACATTCACCAAGGGAAAAAAAGATAAAATTACAAAATAAAATATTCTGGGACTTCAACAACTGTTTCATTATTTGTCATTTTTACCTAGCCTATTTATTTCATTTTCTGACCATACCAGTTGGATAAAGCCTTTCTACATAAACACACTTTAAAAACAAAAGTGAAAACAAACAAAATCCTGCTGTGCTCCCAGAAGCAGCTGGGGAGTCCACATTTCAAAATCACTGTTTTGAGTCAGAGATTTGAACCCAGGAGAATTTAACACCCAACACCCCACAGTCTGACTGCCTGGGGAGGCACCTACCTTGTGGTTCTGCGTTCAGGAGCTGCAGGTTGATATATTCACAGAGAAGAGAACTAGGGCTGTTGATAGGAGAGGGAACGGATCCCGCAGTCACGCAAAGTGTTTTTCCACTAAGACTCATTAAGTCGGTTTGATTTTGTATTTCTAAAAGTAACAATCTGAAGTCATTCACTTTTTCTTACTTCACTATTAAATTATTATTTATCTTTTTATAGTGATGCTTTCCATTTAATTTGATTATTAAAAGACATTGCCTTGTCTATAAAACCAGGCTTTAATGACATCTAAAGTGTAGAAAATCTTTTTTTTGTTATGTACTGGGAATGGAACTGAGGTTCTTGTGCATGCTAGGCAAGCATTCTACTACTGAGCTACATCCCCCAGTCCCCAATACAGTAGGAATCTTAATATTGAAAAGTAAGTGGCATAATAATATAAATTAAAACACAGAGCAAATTTTCCATTATAATGTGGCTTCTCTTAAGATTTCCTCCTATATCAGAATCTCAAACTTCACCATGAAAAGCTTACATTTGAAAAATGATACTTAAAATCAGCAAAAAAAAGGTAATTCTTTAAAACTGTATCCTAGTGCCTGGATTTAGTAAGATTCAGACACTACGTTAAACAAAGTTACAACTCCCCAGGGCAGTCTCTGAAACCTGAAATCTAGCATGTGGGGAGTTGGGTAGGATTAGGATTAGGACCTGGGCCTCCTGATAGGCCCAGGGTTTTCAGTAGCATCCCAATGAGGGGCAGAGAGACACTGCAGCCTGCTGAAGAGCTGCTGACTCCAGGCAAGAAAAGCGAGGTTTGGTAGTGTCACAGGACGGCCATTCTTTCTCCACATACCTGTTTCACCATGGAAGACAGACAGCTCTGTATTTTTAACACCAAAAATGCTAGTAACAACACTCTTTAGCTTTAAAAGGTCCAACCTATTATCGCCTTTTGGATTTTCCAGAAGCAAAACTCCACCTAAAAAGCCACAAAAATAAGATCCTCAGAAAAGTAAGACTTAAAAATAAAGTGCTAAAGTTAGTGGAAAAGTCAAGGTATATAAGGGGCTTAAGCCCTAATATTTCTTTTCTCTTTTTCTGAAGTATACACTTTTTCTATCTACTTAGTACATGTTTTGGAAATCCTCAGTAGTCAAGGGATGAGATTCTGTTGTTCTCATCTTCTTCTAGGTTCGAACCCTTGTATTTATAACCCCCATTTTCATTTCGTGTCATTTGTAAATGCCCAAGGTACAGAGTGGTTAAAAATACTATCTGATCATTATCTTAAAAAAAAAAAATACCCTTAAGTGGCCCTGATGTTGATGTATCCTAGATAGAAAGTCAATTACAGATATTTATTTACTGATTTATTTAATCATTTTACTTTAAGGTAATTATATTTTCATGAAGTTACAGGAAATAACAGAAATACCTCTCAAAGGTAAAAATACTACAGTTTTACAATCAGGGTATTAACAACGATGTACTCCTTGATGCACTCCTGAAATCCTGTTCAGATTTCCTCAGTTTCACTTCACTGATTGGGGTGTGTGTGTGTTTAGTTCTATGTGGTTTTAATACTGGTGTCGATCCTGTACCCATCACCACCATTAAGACGCACAACAGTCTGTCATCACAAGGATCCTTGTGTTTCCTTTTTTTTTTTGGTGCTTGGGATTGAACTCAGGGACACTTGACCACTAAGTCAAGTTCCCAGCCCTATTGTGTATTTATTTAGAGACAGAGTCTCACTGAATTGCTTAGCGCCTTGCCATTGCTGAGGCTGGCTTTGAACTCTCGATTCTCCAGCCTCAGCCTCCTGAGCCGCTGGGATTAGAGGTGCACACCACCAGGCCCGGCCTCGTTTTTCTTTTGATATGCTCTTCTATTGGCTCCATAGCTCTTAGCAAATAAGTCTTCTTTTTAATGTTTCCATTTCAAGAGCACAATCATACAGGATAGAATTTTGGAGACTTTTTTTTAGTCAGCATCAATCTCTAAAAGATTAAAATAAGTTGCAGTGCTAATTAATAGTTGTTCCTTTTTACTGCTGAGCAGTGTTCTGTGGTATGGATGTGTGGCACTTTTACCATTTTACCTGCTGAAAAGCATCCTGGTTTTGGCTACTATGTGTTTGGCTACATCCACAAAGAGATTATCTGGTAAACACATTTTCAGTTCACTCGGATAAATACGTACCAGTGCGACTGCTGAGTCATCATGGAAAGCTCATGCTTAGTTTCTATAAGACACTGCCAAACCCTTTCTCAGAGTGGCATACCATTTTACATTTCCCCAGCAATGCATGAAATCTAGTTCCTCTGCATCCCTAATAGCTTTTATTTTAGTCAATTTAATAGGTGTGTAGTAAAACCTCACTGGGGTTAATTTGCATTTCCCTAAAAGCTAATGATGTTAAAATTTTCATCATCAGCATATTCTCTTCAAAAAGGTATATACCCTTCCCTCTTTTTATAATTGGATTGTATTTTTACTGTTGGGTGTTAAGACTTCTACATTTTAGATATGTCCTTTGTTGGATGTGTTGTTCATAAAAGTCTCCCAATCTGCCACTTGTTTTCCATTCTTTTCATGTATCTTTTGCAAGGAAAATCTTTTCAATACTGATGAAGTTCAACTTATGAATTTTCCCTTTTATGGACAGTGCTTTTAATGTTATCTTTAAACAAAAAATCCTATTTTTTTCCACAAATACAAGTAGAAAACTTGGGCCATCTGAACAGATGACCTTAATTTATCTAATGT
This sequence comes from Sciurus vulgaris, assembly GCF_902686455.1. NCBI lineage: Eukaryota > Metazoa > Chordata > Mammalia > Rodentia > Sciuridae > Sciurus > Sciurus vulgaris. The sequence goes on from NC_136474.1 coordinate 25,100,839, forward strand.
GCTACAAACACAACTTTGATACAGCTATTTTGTAAACTAGTGAGTTTTATATTTTAGTATCTGACATGTGGCTAGCATTTTAGAATAAAAGCTATAACATCTGTTTCTGTCTATATGTTTATGTATGCCTATTTTTATATGTTGTATATAAGTGATGTTTTTCTAACTCTGGATAGTGAGGTACAATTAATTTATAAAAGAGCTCTACTTAACTGACTTAGAAAATAAGCACTTAACATAAGTTAAGTACTTTCTCCAAAGTATAGAAACTAACACAACTACTTTTCAATTTCATGTAACTTGGGTATTTGGATAAATACATGTTGGATCAATAAATGAATATGCCTTCAAGAGTCAGCATTAAATACAATGCATAACACAACCTTTAAATTCCACCTGGGTTTCCTAGTCAATAAGCTTGTTATTTCTACTAGGGTTAGAACATTATAGGATTATAAATTCCACATCACATACAACCACAAAAATGGGAAGTTATGCTCCATGTATGTATGTCAAAATACATTCTACCATCAAGTATAACTAAAAAGAATTAAAAAAAAAAAAAAACACAACTGAAGAAAGAGGTAAGAAAAAAAAAAATCAATGTGATCTACCATATTAACAGACTAATTTACTACAGTCTACTGATATCAACAATCAGTTTAGAATCCTTACCTCCCTTTATTCTTCCCTGTTTGCATTTCCTTATTTCCCAAATGCATTTCTCAGATATGCACTGAGAACTTCATCAATCAATTTTATAGTGTTTGTTGCAAACGTGAAAGGAAATTTTGAAAATTCAAGAGGAAAGAAATCTGTTGAATTAACCTATTTTCTGACTCTGTTGTTCTTCCTTCCTAAAGTTCCTGGATTAGCTCTTTGTCCTTTCCTTTTTTTGTGTTAAGAACTCCAGTAGCACCAGGCACAGAGGTGCATGCCTATAATCCCAGCAGTTCTGGAGGTTAAGGCAGGAGGACTACAAGTTCAAAGTTAGCCTCAGCAATCAGAGAGGTCCTAAGCAACTCAGTGAGTCCCTGCCTCAAAATACAAAGGGCTGGGGTGGACTGGGGTTGTGGCTCAGAGGCAGAGCACTTGCCTAGCATGTGTGAAGCACTGGGTTTGAGCCTCAGCACCACATATAAGTAAATGAATAAAATAAAGGTCCATCAACAATTAAAAAAAAAATTTCGAAAGGTGGGGGGCACTGGGGATGTGGTTCAGTGGTTATCTGGGTTCAATCCCTGGGATCTTCACCCCACCTCCTCAAAAAAACAAACTCCATTAGCTACTCTCATGGGAATGGTTTGCTGGCCACACAGTTTCCTTCACCATCTCATCATCCTGGAGGTTTGCTAGCTGTGGAGCTCTGCATAGGCAATGCTTCTTTCAACAGCTGAAAAATGTCTCTTACTTTCTGGACTGTTTTCTGATCAGAAAACAACGTAAGTAAGGTATTTCTCTCACTTCTTTCAAGAGATTTGGTCAAATTTTCAGAAGTGGGATTATGATGTGTATTGACAAGTATTCTTTTGGGTTTATCCGTTTATGTCTCACTCAGGTGTCTTAGTCTGTTCAGACTGCTATAACAAAATACCATCTGTTAGGTAGCCTAGAAAACAAGAGAAATTTATTTCTCATTGTTCTGGAGACTGATGTGTTCAAGATCAAGACACCCACAGATTTGGTGTCTGGTAAGGGACCATGTCCTGGTTCACAAATGGCACTTTCTCGCACACTAGGAGGTTTTCAGTCATTATTTCTTTGAGTGCCCTTTTAGTCCTATCTTCTTTCTCTTCTGACTCAGTGACAAGAATGTTCATCATTTGTTATTTGTTCATTTTTTCCAACTCAGTTGTTCAGAATGGGTAATTACTATTGTTCCATCTTCTAGTTCATGAATTTGTTCCTTTCTCTTCTATTTTGCTGTTGAGTCTATCCACTGAATTTTATTTTTTAGCTATATTTTTCCTTTCTTTTTTCTTTTTGACTACTGGGGGTTGAGGGTCTTGTGTGTGCATGCTCAACCACTGAGCCACATCCTCAGCCTATCTAAAATTTTTTTATTTTAAGAAAGGGTCTTGCTATGTTGTCCAGGCTGGTCTTAAACTTTCAATCCTCCTGCTCAGCCTCCTAAAGTATATATTATGGCTGCTTTAAATTCTGTGAGACAATTTTAACATTTCAGTCATGTCAGTATTTGCATCAAAGTTTGTCTTTTCTTGTTCAGTTTGAGATCCTCTTGGTTCTTGGGACAATCAGTGATTTTCCCAAACCTGGACATTTGAGTATTATGAGACTATAGCTCTTACTTAAGATCTCTATTTTAGTTGACCTTGATGTCACACTGGCAGGGGAAAGAGGGACACTGTTTAGTGACTTCCAGGTGGGAGAAGCAGTCCAGGTCCACTATCGGCCCCCACTTAAACGAAGGTCAGGACTTGTTACTGTGAGGTGGCAGAAGAGCGAGCCCTCATTCTCCTCTAAGATTTCTCCTCTGGGCCTCCACTAGTAAAAGGGCAGTGCCTCTTTACTGCCCCTCCAGCACTTGCCTCTTATGCAAGGCCCTGGGTTCAATCTCGAGAACCTTAAATGAAACAAAACCTGTCCTGCTACACTGCCCATCTCCTAGTCCTTGGTCTAGAGAAAGGAAGACTGTTGGTTTTTTTTTTTTTTTTGTGGGCACTTGTTGGCATTTCTAGGTTGCCAATTTTTTTTTTTTTTTTTTTTTTTTTTTTGGTTGCCAATTTTTTAAGCCTACTTTTGAGATATATGAGGCAAACAAAATCCAGGGAAGTCACCACTATCCACCACTATCAAGCTGCTCCGTTTCAACATTCCGAGCTGGTCTGCTTCCTTCCCTCTACCTTTGACAGTCTTATGTTTGCTTTGGTATAGAATGTACTGGGTATTTTGATGTATTTAATGGGAGGAATTGGGAAAAACATGTCCATTTTCCTGTAAGTGCAAGTCCATCGTTTACTTTAATGGATTCACTTTGAGGTTAATTAAAAAGTTATCTGATTTTACCAATTCCCTTCTGAGAGCTTAAAGATTCCCAAAGGTTTAAATAATTCCTCATGAGCCATGGACTTAATCTCCTCCTACCTTGTTCACTGCCATTTGCACAAATGTTAAGGTTGACATATGCACAAGCGGGGCCAGGCAGGGATGATCCTTTGGTCAGTGTGATTTCCAATTCAGACCCCTTTAACTGAGCAAATGAGAACATGTGATTAACTGCAGCATGCCACACCATCACTGCTTCTTAACAAGAACAATGGCTCTTAAAAAAGAAAGTATTCCCATTCCTTTTCTCCTTTATTCCTGTTCTATTAAGAATGTAAATCTTTCTTTCAGATAATATAAACAATAGATGCTCATTTAAAAGTCAATTAGTGAAATTATAAAGCAACTCACCCCACTGAAAAGACAAGTGCCACTTTTTAGCCCCTCCTTGCCTGTCCTATTTGTCCCAGATAAAGTAGGAATGAGATGAAGAGAAAATGACTGAATAAATAAATGAGATATATTATAAATGATTTAATTCTGAATTAAGGAGCCAGGATCTTCTACGTTAGTATCAGACTTTATGGTGATATCTAAAATTCCTAGAGGTAACCACAGTAAATGATATTGTAATTTAATGCACAACCACTAGCATAAAAGTTAAATGCTATTAAAAAAAAAAAGTTAAATGCCTTTCAAGTTAATTGTTGTTTACTTCTAATGATAATTACCAAAATCTATAATATCAAATTTTCTAGTTTTAGACAAAACAGACCTATGCAGCCATTTAATTTCCTGGCAGATCTCACATCCCTCCTGGCTACTTCCCCAAGAGAACCCGGTGAGAACAGTTCTGCTTCCCTCCCCTTCATCTCTTCTGGATTCCTCTCTGACCCCACCCACTACCATTCAGAGTAAGACCTCTACTGGGGGCCAGAATTTCAAGATGTGACTACATAAATGTAAGTAAAACCAAATCTGAAATCTTCCAGTAGTTCAACAGAACTCAGAACTCACCTGCGTTTTTTCTTGAATAAGGATTTTATCTGATGTAGGAACTGGATATGGTTTCAAGGGAGCTTTTACGGTGGCAAATATGAATTCTGTGTGGCTTTCAATAACATTATTCAGGTACCGTCCTTTAGAAGTTGCATTATAATAGACTGTTATTTCATCAGTTGGAACCAGATTACACTGAAAGCAGATACAGAAAATTTTAAAAGGAAGCACATTCTGTTAACCAAAACTTAAGGTACTTTCGAATAAGTCCTGACAATGCCACACCACATCACCATGGAGGGGAAGGGCATGCCTCCTTGGGATGAACTATACTGTAAATGCATGATTTGCTTTGCTGTCCTCTGCCCGTTCTTTGGAAGACAGGGTGGTGTCTTCCTAGCACAATCAGCCCCACATGAATATTGAAACAAAGAAATGACTGAGAACCCACTCAAAAAGCTCTGAACTAGGAGAGTATGTACGAAGACTCCTGTCTCCTCTGAGAGGCACAGACCTCAGACACCTAGCTAGGGAGGAAGATGTATGGGAGGCCCCCTAAATGTCAATGCCTCCTTGGGGTAAGAGTTTTCTGACTCTCTCACTAGGTTTGGTGGCCCCTCTGCTCTGCAGGCAATGGGCTCTGTGCCTTCCTTAGTTCCCGAATGAGGAAAAACCATCCCACTTGTCCAGGCCCCAAATCTCTCCTATGTGCTAGGAGCCCTCCACACTGACTGCAGGTCTACCTTCCTCAGAGACACTCACTGTCATCTCTGGTTACTTTCTGTAGCCAGGAAGCAATCTATCCAAATGACTTTGTGGAAACCCAAGGAAATTGAAAAAGAATGGTAAGGGGCATAGGCTGGCTGAAAATTCCTGGTCAGAGAAATAAAAAGAACCATATCTAAGCTGAGAGTGAGTAAGTAGGTAGGGAAAGAGGCCTATTTTCCCTGCAGACTACAATCTGAATGGACAATGGATGACAGAATCATTATCATTAATCCATCAGCATAATTTATACTACATGCCTCTCTGGTCCTTGTCAACAACCAAATAAAACAAACACAGGTAAATAAAACAGCAGCTTCTCCTTGACCTGACAAACTGACCTTCTTTCGAAGTTTCTGGATGCGATTGATGACTTCCCGAGCCATTCCCTCATCTACCATTGACTGGTCAGGGGTGACATCCAAGAGAACCAAAGCCTGTAAAAGGAACAGTGCACAACATGACAATTAAGTAGGGAAGAACACGTCTTTCAAACTCAGCAAAATGCTGCTTAACACTAACTCCTGGGTATAGCTGAGAGGTAGAGCATTTGTCTAGTATGTACAAGGACCTGGGTTTGATCCTCAGCACCAGCTTAAAAAAAAAAAATGTAAAAACTGAATTCTCAGCCATGATGCAACACTATTTATTCACTTTACTGAGCAAAGGAAATAAAATTAATCCAGTTCCTTCACCATTACTTCTTTGTAAACAGCACCCTCCACCTCTGGAGAAAGGTGCAGCTTTTAATTCTTTGTAGGGTGCTGCTTATAGGGGACAACGTGAGACCCTCTTTCACAAGTACTTCATGTGACTCTGCATTTGGGCCATCTAGTAAATAGTATCAATTCTCCTAATAATTACGACCAACAATCATGATGCCCCCCCCAGAACAGTAAACTTTTATACCAAAAATGAGTGGCCTGAGGTCTCCAAGCAGCCAACTCCAGGCAATTTTCTTCATCTGTGACCACTGATGATCCTTCAGTTTGTTAGTATGATTCAAAACATGAATTCTAGAATGGACCGCAATACTTTTTACATGACTTAATTTTTTCCTAAGCTTAGTTCCTATCTCATCTGTTTTGAAAGTTTTTGATTATAATGCAGTAATAATGACAACACTTATATTACAGAGCACATTATAGGGCAAAGTATACTCTATAAAGTCCTTGTAAATTAGGAATCATCCCATTTACCATGGAGGAAACTCAATCACAAACTTGCCTTAAATCACAAGACCAAAGGGGTACAGTTGGAAATGGATGCAGCCCATTGCATGTGAACCATGTCAAGAAATTAAAAGGCATCACAGAGGACGCATCTTTAAGTAGGGACAACTTTCCAGGCCCCTGTTGTGCTGTTACCAGGAAGGACAGCCTACTCTCACGGCTTAGAAACTGTTCCTGTCTTCCTTCTGGCCATGTCATCTCTGACTCCTTGCCACTGTCATGTGGAGACTGGTACATGCTGAACTCAATCTCTGTGTAAAGGCTTGAGGAGGCTGGCCTTCTTTTTATGAAAATGATGCTCCACCTCCCCCTGTACCTGGTGTGAGGCATAGGTGGGCTCCAGAAATATCCCCCACAACCCCTGGCCCCATGGAGATCTTCCAGCTTGGAGAAGCGAGTCAGGACTGGGGAGAGAGACTCTCTGTTCAATCATAATAAAAACAGTGACCCAGAATCCAAAACAGCCTGTACATTCTCTTCATGGAGAGCTTCCTAAAGACCTCCACCCCCACCCAATTGTGGGATGGGGCTTCTCTGAACTTATTTCCACCTGAGAACTTATCCAGGCAGATATCAAAATTTGGCGCGAGAGCATTTTGTTAAATAAAATAAACCCGACTCAGAAAGTCCAGTGTCATATATTTTCTCTCATGTGTGGAAACTGGAGAGAAAAAACTGGAGAGAAAAAAAGGGGTGGGGTGGGGAGGAAGGAGGAATCTCATGAAAACTGAAGGGGACCAATGGAATAGAGGAAGGGCACTGGGGAGGGAGAAAGGAGGTGAAGAGAGGTACAGGGGAATGAAATGACCACATTACGTTATGCGCACATACAAATGCCACAATAAGTCCTATGTTTATGTATAATCTGTTCTAAAAAAAGATTTGGCTTCCTTTTCTTGCGTCAAGACTGACTTGTCTAACCCTTGTAGAGTTTATTTTTGTGCAATCCAACATTTTAGAATTTCTCACAAGGAGTAACCACAAAATGCTGATTTACACATTCATTCAACAAATGTACATGTAAGGGTCTACCATAGAGAAATTTAACAAAGCCAATCTAAAGCAAATAGCTGGTTTATTTTGCCTTGAGACAAACTGCAAAATACTTTCTCATGTTCTCATCTCTTTGTAAAGAACCTTCTGGGGAACAGAAAAATACCTGAGCATCTGAGTGGGCTTCAAACTGCGCAGTCCCACCTGTGGCCTGGTCGAAGGTGTACATGAGACGGATGTCCTCCTCATGCAATTCATGGCCTTCCACGACAATGCTCCCTGAAGGAGAAGAAGACCCCATCAATCCCTCCTCTTCCAGCTGCTGGCCACTAGTGCACTGTGCCCCTTCTGATGAAAATTTCAAGCAGCAGAGCTGCAGAGGTGAGATGTTACTGCCCCTGACTCCTACTACGGTTGCAGTCATGGATGTGACAAGCTTTCTTTAGAATACACTATGTTGCCCTGAGGAAGTTAAGTCAGCACCATACATTCCAGGTCAAAAGCGAAAGGGGTACACCACGAGGTGACAGGTGCCCATCTAAGCAAGGAGCAGATGGTGAAAGGAGTCTTTAGAGCCACCCTCACTAGCTGCTGGCAGGGTGTGGTGTGGGTGAATGGAGACAGACAGTTGAAGAACTGTGCAGCGGGTCTGTCCAGGGCCAGCAGAAGAGGGTGTGGACAGGTGCTGATGGCAGTCCCACCTTCAGGGAAGCCCCCGTGCTCTCTTGTGATCTTCCGGGGCTTCAGGCGCTAGGCCGTCAGTTCTACTTTAGGTCCCTGTGTTCTGAAAACTCTTTTGCTTTCCATCAGTGCAGAACAGTTCATTCAGAAACTACAGTTCAGAAATGATAGGTTTTCAGTTTAAAGGAAGGTGCACTTCAGGAATTTCTAATGTCATGGCTACTTGGCCAAATGACCTAGATGGGTGACTTGAAGGCTGATGAAACAGCATCTTCCAATTTAATATTCTGAGTTGAATTAGGAATGCGTGACTCAAGTTTTGGCTGCTAACCTATTGTGTTTTATTAATTCCAAATAAAAACTGGGGAATCTTACAGACTCCCCCAATTTCCATAACTACTCATCTTATTCCTGAGTCCTTAAATCTCTGCTCCAGACATCTCTGAGCTTATGATTTTCAACTTTAGGTGAACCTAATAACAAACAACTTGTGTCCCAGGATAGCTGAAGGATGTCAAGCAGCCACATTCATGACTGAGTATGATTATAATCACAGCAGGGCTTCAAATTTCTGGGCACCCTCAAACACTCTTTAGTGCGGAGGGGAGAGTGGGCTAAGGTTTCTTCCCTAGCCCCATAAGTTAACTGGGCCTCCTGGCAACATGTTCTAACATTACCCCGTATTCTTCCCTCATAACATTTATTAAAATCATTTTTATAAATCTTTAGTATCTGTTAGAACCATGAAAGTGAAGACAGAGTGTTTTATTCCACTCTATACTGGGCTTTAAAATATATTTCCTGAATGAACAAATCCAAGTTTGCCCACATAAGAGATGAAGATATAGAAATCTTAGTGTAAGGGTGGGTAGAACTCTTTGGTGATAAGCTCTACCCATTTCTCCTTAACAAGAAGCTCCAAACCTCATTGCTAATTCCCTTTCCTGTAAAGACACTGCAATCTCTTCTTTTGACCATTTCCCAGTCTTCCTTCTGACACCTCCGGAAGTTGTCCTTTTTTCCTCCCCAAGCAACATCTGGATGCTCCTGGGGAACACCACTCCCTGGTCATGAAGCCCCAGTAGCTCTGTTCTCTCTCATAAGGAGGAAGGTTTTCCAGGGCCTCAGAAGGATTTGTAGGGTTCAATGGTAACCTGATCCATTAGATTCAGTAATTTCTATCTAGTTATCTCACCTAAAGGAATCAATTCTATGAAACAATCACATGCAAAAATATTCACTGCAACATTATTTATACTATTAATAGAATGGGAACAACCTAAAGCACCAAAAACAAAAGAATGGTAACAACATCAAGTATGCACATGAAGGAAAATTATGCAGCTAATGAAACGGCATTTATATATATAAATACATAAAATGTTGATAATGTAAAGTGAAAATTCAAAGTTATAATGTGGGGAATAAACTGCCAAAATACATAATATGTTGAAATACATAAAAGTGAAGAATGAGAAATTTAAAATTTTAGTGTGATCTCCATTAAGGCTGTGATTCTATGACTACATGTAACTGGTAGAAAGAAGCCAGAACCTTAGCAGTGCACAAGCACAGCTGTGTATTAAACTCAGCCGGTAGGTACCTGTCTCTTAGTTACAGGGATGAGTGTGGGCTAGGGGTCATTTTAGTTGCCTTTCTAAATCATCAGATTTATAATAATCTTTTTTTATGAACTGGAAAAACTTTTTATTTAAGAAAAGGATGTGAAGGTCAAAGTCCAAAAGGAGCCTCAGTATAAAACAACCCTTGGCCTGAAGACATGAGGGAAATGCAGCCCCACCTGAGCAGACACCCACCACTCTTCTGGAACTGCTCCAGCTCCTCGCTGTCCAGCTGCTTGATGGCCATCATCACGGCTTTAAAGGCTCCCTTCAGACGCTTCCCCAGGACCATGTGATCTGGTTCTGCCCTTAGCCGAACGCCATACTTATTTTTATCTGTAGACAGTGTAACTTTTCGAACATTCAGTTCCTATAATTAGTACCCAAGTGAAAATAAACATGAAAGAAATGAAAACAAATGTTTGCTTGAAAAAGATATGTAAACACATGTCCACAGCAGGACTATCCATAAGAGCCAAAAAGTAGAAACGATCCAAACGTCCATCAGCTGTGAATGGATAAATGGTGTGTCTGTGTAATGGAGATTTATTTAGCAATATGAAGAAAGGAAGTACTAATACATGCTACAACATGATGAACCACGAAGACATAATGCTTAATGAAATAAGTCAGACACAAATGATTACAAAATAAATGACTCCACTTATGTGAAATGTCCTGAGCAGACAAATTCAGCAACAGAAAATAGAACAGTGGTTGCCAAGAGAACCGTCAGAGATCAAGTGAAAAAAGGCTTGTGAATGTTTTGATGAATACTTGGTTTCTTTTCAGGATGATGACAATGTTCTAAAATTGTGGTGATGGTTATAGACTCTATATGAAAAAATGCTTCTTGTTAAGATCAATCAAGATAGCTAAATATAACTGAGAGAGGATGTCAGGTAAGAAACATAAACTCCATCTCTCAGGGGTAAACTTGGCACGTGCAATTTTGAAGAACCACAATTAACTATCAGTTAACCAGAAAAATCATCTAATCATATAGCATTTCATGCTTCCACCATGCTAGTGATAGATTACCAATGCAGCAGGGAATGCTGACGGTATAGTAGACGGTACAGAGGTGAAAATGAGGTAACATGATGACAGATTGAGGCAAATAACGAGTGTAACCAGTCATGACATTACATTCAGTCATATCACTCTTATCATAAGTGATCAAGATAATTTATTTTTAAAAAATTCTACTTTAATGCATATCTAGAGGCATTAATTACAGAATTAAAATCTAATTTTTTCATTTTTAATACAGGAATTCTTAAGCAACTCAAAATCAAATATAGAAGTTAATATTTTCTACAATAATACATTCAAACATTATCTATGAAAGATGGAAATAAAAAAAAAAGGGGCTGAGTATGTAGTTTAGTGGTAGTGAGTTTGGCTAGCACGTACAAGGCCCTGGGTTTGAATCCCAGCATTAGAAAGAAAATATATATAAAAAGTATACATATACTTCTTGTGGTGTGGAGAACTGAACGCAGGGTCTACTGCAAGTTAAACAGGAACTCTACCACTGAGTTACACCCCAGCCCCATATTTGCTTTTATAATGGAATAAACTTCTTTGAGAGAATAAGTGACATAGTTTATATTTTTGACCCTAAAACTTCACTTTTGAAGTCCGTCCAACAACATCCATACACTGAAATGTGCAAAAAGATAAGCACAAAACCTTGTGTATACTAAGAAACCCAATGCAACAGGAGAGTAATAACTAAATTATGAAGCATCTAGGAAATGAACACCATATGACTATTAAAGATACACTACAGTAAAAAAGAAAATTAAAGGCCACATATATAATCTTATGTATATATAAATAAACCCAAATAGCTTATATGTATGTGAGTATATGCACGTGTTTATATGTGTTCACAAGTGTGTTTACATGTGTAAAATCCTAGGAACATTCCCAAGAGGGGAAGTGAGAGTCCAGAAAGAGAAGGGGTGGAGACGGGCCAATCTTGTACTAGGTGTGCTATGCTAGTAGTGCTTCAACCATTCATGACCAGTACGTGGTCACTTGATACTTTCATCAATTGAAGGAACAAAAGTTCTTTGTTAATTATCAAAAGGCACTTTGGGGGAAAAAAATGAAAAGTAAAGAAATTCATTGATCCTAAAATATTTTTTAAAGGATTAAAATTATGTTATGAAAACTCAAGATGATTCCATGCAAACTGAAAAATTTCATAAATCTTTGTATTTGTTACTTATACACTGACTTACAAAAGGAACATTCATGGAAGAATATTCATCAAAATCATCTTCTCAAAGAAAAACAATCTGTCTGGATCCAAAACAGAAGACTCATTTGCCTTACCTCAAGGATATACTTCTCCAAAGACTTGATATCATTAAGAGCTTCTGGATCCTGATGAATAACCACAATTTCTTTCAAAGGGTACTAGGAGGAAACAGGAGAAAAAAGTTCATTAAGTAGCCAGGACTCTATATTAAGAAAGTAATCCCATGTAAAATGTAAATAAAATTTCAAACCTTTATTGGAATAGTTTTGCGGTCTCGGATGACTCGTCCAAGTTCAATCACAGATTGCATTCTAGATACTGCACTCTCAGTTTTCTTGTCAATTAATTCTTCTCTGATTAGTAGAAGCAGAAAAATGAAAGAAATTAGATTTAAAGGTGCAAATCCAAAATAGGCATACTTAAGAGAGGAAGAGGGTCAGGCTAGAGAGGGGAGTCTCTTGGTGAGGTACCCAGGGAAGGACAGCACCTGGTCCTGCATTAGTGGGCACACAGTGAGCTCTTTAGGTGTCCTGAAGGGTGTGTCCACACACACTGCCACAGTGCTGCAGATGGGTTCTACACAGAGCATCTCTCTCCTACTGCTTAGGGAGGTGGGCCCCATTCTGCAGCTTGAGGAGCAACTTCCCTCAGCTTAGGTGGGAAGAGGGGCACAGCGGGGCTGGGTGAGGGAAACACCTGCTCTTCCCATTCCTTCCCTGGGAGCTTGGGCCACCAAGTGCTCTGGCCTAGGAAGGGCTTATTTGCATTTGATTCCTACCGAACACGGGGCAACATGAGGTAGTGAATGCTGAGGGTGTCTTTGTCCTGGACAGAAGCAGGGTCAACCAGCACCTTTAGATTCTGGTACATCAATTCAGTGAGGAATGGTGTATAAGGGGCCTGTATGAGGACAAAGACCATCATGTCATTCATATATATCCACAACTGATCTCACACCGAGAAAGAGCAATTAAACGTTTTAGAGAATGACACAGTAGCATGCACAGATGTGGGCATAAGTTACTAAAGACACTCTGTGAAAGAGAAAGAACCTCCTATCTATGAAGCACAGAGAAGGGTTAGAGTCAGCAGAACCCAAAATACCCCTAAATTTCTGGGAGATGTCAAACAAACAAACAAACAAAATCAGGAGCCTGTGACCAAGAATTGATCAAGTCAATATGCACAGAGGACTGAATATCCCAAATTTCAGAAACCTCATCTGTAACTGGGGAAACACCATCTGCTTTGCAGCATCCTGGTGAATAAAGTCAGACATGGAAAGCACCAGGGACCCAGGGCTTTGTACAAGGTAGATTCTCCTACGGTAAATGGTGCAGAATGAATGGGAAGACTATAACATTATACTGCAGTAGGAGAACGGGATACAGGGAATCAAAGCTGAAGGCTTCTTATTGTATATTATTTAATTAATATTTAAACTGGTAGGAACACGTTTCAATCGCCTGCACATTTTTCTCTGAATGGTAATTTGATAATGTTGTTTGTGATGTATTTGTTCAATTAGATGAGTTCAGGAACCTCCTGGTTACAATTATGGCACTCCACATTAAGATAAGGTACAGATCTTGGTCTAGATGCAAGGTTTCTGACCTGTGCTGCACTGCCAGTGACTATAAGAATACAGTATTTCTTAGCCCTTATTTAAAATATATGAACTAGTAAGATTTCTGAAAAGGAACTAGAGATAGCTGTTTCAATACTTGTATACTAATCCGATACAAGCTGAAGACACTGCAGCAAGGGCACCACATGTGACCCACAGGCCGGTTTTAGGAATCTCACCATCAGTCTGCACAGAGAAAGCAGGACACTAAACAAGGTTTCCAGGGCCATAACACAATCTTCCATCCCATTTTCTCCCTAGTGAATAAAAAATAAACATTGAACTGTTAATAAAAAGTGTTTTATCATAAAAACAGATGAAATGTCTATTAAAAGAGGCAACTTTTGCAGAGAGCGAAGAGCAGATAGCAGAGAGGACCCGAGATAGAAGGAGAGATGGCCACAACCACTGGCCACCCAGGTCACACCATCCATTTTTCCATTCATTGTTGGGAAAAATAAAGACAATAAGAAAAGAGCCAGGTGCAAAGGCAACTCGGGAGGCTGAGGCAGGAAGATCACAAGTTTGAGGCCAACCACAGCAACTTAGTGAGACTCTGTCTCAAAATAAAAAATAAAAAGGGTTGGGGATATAGCTCAGTGGTAAAGCTCTTCTGGGTCCAATCCCCAGTACCAAAAAGGGGAGGGGGGAGTCCAACCATATTTTAGTTACTCAGAGATAACTACTATAAACATTTGGGTATATATTTTTATAGATATGTATACATACATTTAACTATAAACCCATACAGATGTTTATTTAATATGTTTTACCAGAATGAAATTACAGGTATGTTGCAGGCTTTTATTATAAACATTTTTTTTTTTTTTTTTTTTTTTGCGGTGCTGAGGATGGAACCCAGGGCCTTGTGCATGCAAGGCAAGCACTCTACCGACTGAGCTATCTCCCCAGCCCTGAACATTTTTAAGACAGTACTGATGGGCTGTAGGAGCCTCCACCTGGCCTGTAGTGAGGACATTATCATTCTGGGCCTTGTCCCACTGATATTTCTGCAAATGGTCTCCATCCTTAGACCAGTGCCCATGCTGTACTCATACTGAATCCCAACAGCTACCAAAGAGTTTGTCCACAACCAACACTTGATAAGTAACTGTCCTCCAGGGTCATATCAAGGAGGCGCCCCTCTCAAGTCCACAGTTATACTGACAATACCTGCAGAACTCTAAGAGGTTAGTGTAGTTCAGTCCCGCATGGCTGGCCACTTTCTCCTCAATGTGACATGTCCACACTTGTGTTGTGAAAATATGAAAAATGACTTTTAGAACTTATAGGTCCCTGTTACCAAATGGCAATCAATACAGTTAGTATGCAGGGTAAAAGGAAAAGAAAGTTTCAAAAACTGTTTTTGACAATGTTCATTTTCCCTTTGGCTGTTCTCATTTTCCAACTCTGGAACTTTCATACACTTTTTGCTTTTCCCACCAGCACTTACCTTTAATCTTCTGCGGTTCATTCTGACATACCAATTGGTCAGAACATCTACAAACTTGACCAGGCGGGGCACCACAGTGTAAAGCCTATAAGCTAAAAGTAAGAGGATAAGTCAGACAGGCTTTACCAGCCTTGTCATGAGAGGAGGCCTGCATACAATGAAGTGCAAGCAGCCCCCGCCACCTGGGGGCTCCAGTCACCACAGACAGTAAGAATCAGACTGGAGCAACCACAAATGGCTCATTTATTGAGGATAAATAGCAGTCAGTGTTCAGGGACGCACCCAGAACCACCAGAGCTACAAGCAAATCCACTGGCCAGTGAGAAACACTGACCCTGAGTCTGCATGGCGCAGTCCATGGCTGCCCACACGCGGTTCTGGGAAGCAAGGTGTGCATGGAGTTGTACAATGTAACAGCACCAGCGCAGCCCAACTGCTTTCCAGTGTATGACTTCACACCTCAGCTAAAAGACGGATAAGCAGAAAGCTCTAACTGGAAAGCTCTAACGGTCTATGCCTCTGACCTCCACGAGGACATTTCACAATGCTGATTGTCTTAATTTGTGGGACGGGGTGCTACTGGCATCTGGCGGGGGACCCAGAGATGCTGCACAAGATAAGAGAGCACAGCACGGCTCCCACCAAACAGAATGACCTAGCCCATACTGTTGGCAGTGCCACTGTTGAGAAATTCTGGCAAAGGCTATGACTAAAACAGAATGGGCTTTCTAGAGATTCAGATACTCAAGGGAAGAAAGCTAAATGTGTAGTGGAAAGGGAGGCGTCCTAAGCGTGGAGGAGGCAGGCCAGCAAAGCTGGGATCTGAAGTGAGCAGGCTGAGTCACCAGTTGGTCTCTGTGTGGATGCCTGGCCTCCTCCCGCCATGTGGCTACTGACCCCTTGTTCCTAGGCAGACTGAGCTCTGGCCAGGGTATAGGCTATCCAGACCAGCTTCACAGGAAGTCATGGTAGCTGGTGCTAAAAGGCGGGACAGGCCTCAGCTGCCATCTCCAGTGTCCATCCATTTGTTTCCCAGCTGTGCGTGAGCTCCCAGCACTGCTCTTTCCTGGCAGGGGCCAGCCTCTCACTCATTCCCACCTCCACTCTTGTCAAATTGCACAACAGCTTCACAGTCCTTCTATGCCAAGTGTGACGGTACTGACTACTCCAGGGAAAGCCAACGGCAGGTGACCAGGCTGATGCTGACCCAGGTCTGCTCTGGCCAGCCCCACCTACCCCACCAGGTGCAGAGAAGGCGGGTCAACCTCACCTGTCTCTCTTGCTCCCACTGTAACCTGGGGCATCTGTCTGCCCACTTTACCAGACTGAGGTGTCCCAGGCAACATTTTCTAGAATTTTTCACTGGACCTGTTTGTATCGTTCTCAAACTCCGAAGAAAACAACATAATCTACTCTCTCAACCTATGTCTAAAACTAAACTCACGGGTGTTAGTAAGAGAAATGTGGGGAAAAGTCTATTTCATTATTGCTTGTCCAAATTTTCTAAGTTTTCTGAAATGGACAGGGACAATTTATTTAGGAAAACAGACCTAAAACTTTAAAAGCTGTATTACAATAAGTAATACTTATTATAATAAGTAATACTTATCGAATACCTATTTCTGCCCATCATTATGTACGTCATCTCTATTTAATATTTATTAGAATTCTACTAGGCATTTTGCAGATAAGGAAACCTAGGCCCACAGATGTGAAGCCAGCCCCTGGAGCAGCAGCCAGGGGTGGAGCTGCGGTGTGACGGCACAGTTATGTGGCTCCAAAGCCTATTCACTGCGGAGGAGCGAGGCCACTGGGATACCTCCTCAGATGAAATTCTCAAGGGCCTGGGGACAAATACATTTCTAGAACCAACGAACCTCAGAAGAAACACTTACTTGCTGTCTGTTTATTCTGTTATCTCTCAAAATTTCCTCTATTTTTTTTTTTCCCAAAGAAAAGCGATTAAATAACAAAAAGACACATAAAAAGAGAATAAACAGTCCTTAACCCTGAAAGGAAAGACCAAGAGACTCACCTGCCATTTCAGTCTCAAAGAAGCCCACAAGCGACTGCATGAAGGACAGGATCCACCGGTCGGTGACATTGGGGCTTTCTCTAACTGTGTTCTCACTGTAGAGGAATTCCATTTCTTCTTCCTGAAGACAATTAATGAGACTTTCACATGCATAGTGAGGAAGTTACTACAGAGGTATAAACTATTTAAATCACTAAAACAGAAAGCCCCAGCAAAAAACCAGAAACAATTCCAGATTATTAACATTTCTGATATTCAGCAATATTATCCAGATAATCACTAACTTGGGACATCAAGTCTCCAATTCCTAATTATTACTATTCTTTTTTGGTAGGGGGATTGAGCGTAGGGGCGCTTAACCACATCCTTATCCCTTTTTATATTTTGAGACAGGGCCTCAAGTTGTGATCCTCCTGCCTCAGCCTCCTGAGTTGCTGGGATTATGAGTGTGTGCCATGTCACCTGA
This sequence comes from Sciurus vulgaris, assembly GCF_902686455.1. Classification (NCBI taxonomy): domain Eukaryota; kingdom Metazoa; phylum Chordata; class Mammalia; order Rodentia; family Sciuridae; genus Sciurus; species Sciurus vulgaris. The sequence goes on from NC_136474.1 coordinate 25,117,990, forward strand.
CAATACCTGTTTTTTGAGTGAAATGGAAGAGAATTTAGAGAAAAACTACTTCTCTGCCCTAAAGAATGATTCTAAATTGAGAGACATTTGATAATTTTGTATATGAGTTAATTACTTTAAATCCAAGAAAGGAAGGACAATAAAACCTAGGACTGAATGTAGGATTGATTACAAACTGAAACCTAGTGCTGGGAACTATATGCATTCTTGGGCTGATTACCTTACCCAAAATATTCTATTCCTCCGTCCTCTTTGCTTTGCCCAAATCCTCCTTGGTCCTAAAAGCCCACTTCGCCTGTCCCTGCTCCATAGACCACATTCCCTGCACTTTGGTTCAGGCAGCAGCACCACCAGGCCAGCAGAGTGGTGAAAAGGTGGCCTCGGTGAACGAGCTGCCCCGCACTGAGAATCTGCTGATAAAACCACCATGCACCATTCTACAGGTGAGGCCCACGTCCCACAGGGGACCCCAGACGCTGGCTGCACCTTCATGCAGGCCTCCCCACAGCTCTCATGTCCCCGACATCAGAGAGGAGGACAGAGTGGCCTGGAGGTCCCCATGGAGCTCCACCACACAACTCAGCACACACACAGCCACTATGGCCCGTACCTTCTGGAGCCTCAAGACGTTTTGGATGAAGAAGCGGTACGCGTTGTACCACGGGAGCAGCACATCCTTAAGGACATCCCGCACGCCCTCCTCCTTAAAGCGGAGGTTTTCTGCCCTCACCACTGGAGAGTTAATCAGATATAATCTGGAAAAGGGAGAAAATCCACATGGCAAAGTTACATACACAGGAAACCAAATATTACTGCTGAGGCAAGATTAAAACCCACACTTTTGTACAAATGGGGAAATGATGAATACTCCTGAATGACCAGTTTAAAACTCACAAAGCCCTTGCTTTGTGTATAAGACACAGCAAGTTACAAAGGGGTCATCTGTTTGTAACCCCATACCAGAACATGGCACTGCGTCCAGAAGAGGAAGGCTGGCCTGATCCCCATCAAGAGACACTTCCTCTCTCCCATGGACACTGCCACACCCCCACCGCATGTGGACACAGGAGTTGAGAGAGAGCAACCTTCACAGAGCACAGCATCTGACATTTGGGTGGCAGAGTTAGGACTGCTAACCACCCTACAGGACAGTCCTCACTGTAGTTACCTAGCCTAAATGGTCAGTGCACCAAGGGCACATCTGACAGATAAATGAGTCGAGGGACAGCCCCTCTCACTGCTCCAGGGCCTGGGTCTTCTCTATGACATGGGGATGCTAAATGAGAACTCCAGGTCCCTTTCAACTGGAATACCAGGAGACTCACGATTATGGACATTTCAAACAGTGGCTCAAATTTCTCTAAAAGCTCGTTAATATTAACTTATTTGCTTTTACATAAATATATATCATATGGTTTTATAAGTGTGAAATTAAAACAAATGGTAAAAGAGAATTCTAATATGAACAAGACAGCGAACCTAGAAAGGATTTAAGTTACAGGCAACCTGCAACTCACCACAGGGGCCTGGGTAGCTCATGAAATCCCAAATGAATCCTTTTCCTCAAAAAGATCTCTAGGTTTGAAAATGTTTTTATTATTTAGAAAACTATTTTTAGGGCTTAAATCAACAACCATACCAATGTAACTCCCCATGTAAGAGAGATCCATGTTGAAAAGCATAACTATAAGCCGCACCTAAGAACTGTAATTAAGAGGATGAGACATGCCAACATAAAAATGATGTGCATGCACTGCTTCATACCTGAGGGCGTCAGCACCATACTTCTGGATGATGGACACAGGGTCAGGGTAATTCTTCTTTCGTTTGCTCATTTTCTGGCCATCACTTTTATAAAACAAAAAGTAGATGCCAATTAAACAAGTGAACAACAAGCTGACTTTAAATGTGGACATAGATGATCTGTAAAAAGGAATACATAAGTGCAAAGGGGAGGAGTGACTGATTTAGATGCAAGCTAGTGTGAAGACATACCTAAGGCTATTTGGTTGCTACCTTTAAATACTTTCAGAATGCTATGGTAAGTCCATGGGGAACCATCAGGCAGACTAGACCAGGAAGATATTGTCACATTTATCCCAGAGGAATAAAAACTTACTCACATAAAACTTAAACTCGAATAGAACTTATTCGCATAAAAGAACTGCACAAGAATGTTATTCACAACCACCACATAGTGGAACCACCCAGAGGCCAATCAAGAGGGGAAGGTTAAATAGACTATGGTACACTCATACTGTGGAACACTATTCAGTAACAGAAATGAATGAACTCTGATATGTTCAACAATTAGAAACCTCCAAGGAATTATGTTGACTGAAAAAAGCCAACTCTACCAAATTAGACAGTGTATGATTCTATGTATTTAACACTCCTCGAATGATGACATTTGGGAAGGAGAGCAGATTGGTGGTTGCTGGGGATTGGGAATGAGGGTGGAAGGTTGCCGTGTGAATGCAGTTATAAAGGGCATTAGGAGAGAACCTTGTGCTGTTGGAACCATTCACACTCTTGACTGTGCTCATGGATACAGAAAACTACACATGTGAGAAAACTGTATACTAGTAAATACACATCAGCAAATGCGTACATGTAAAACTGGAGAAATTCAGTGGACCACGCCAAACTCCTGGTTGTGATATTTAGTATTACAATATGGTTTCCAAATGTGACCAGTGGGGGAAACTATGCAAAGTATACAAGGGAGCTCCACCATTTTTCACAACTGCATGCACACCTACAATAATCTCAATAACATTTTCAGTGAGGGGCAGAAGCAGGTGTGAGGCTACAGCTCAGAGGAAGAGCATATGCTTAATACATGAAGCCCCGAGTTCAGGGCTCAAGACGTGAACTTAGCACTCATTTGCTCTGACCTTTAGTCGGTTATTTCTCTGTGCTGTAAGTTTCTTCATCATTGAAAAGGGATAACTACAGGACTCATGTGAAACAGTTCTGAAGATGGGCTGGGTGAGGACACACTGATGTACACAGGGTGCCTGGCTAAGACATGGGTGCACTAACCGTTAGGTGCCGTCCTCTTCCTCCTTCCAGCCACAGTGAAGCAGGTGGTCTGTGTGAGTAAGACACATACATGCCTCTATCTCATTTTATTTATTTTTATTCTTAATGAGCAGAGGTAATGAAAGCAAAGAAAAAATCAGAATCTCCTATAATAGTCCAAAGTTGGAAATGATACTCAGTGGGAGGCAGAGTCCCTGAGTGGAGCCTGATGTGGCGCTCACTAGTTCTGGTCCTGGACTTGTGGTTTCTAGACCCCCCGAGAGCTTCCTTGCAAGTTAAACAGAGATGAACAAAAATCCTTATTTTAGGACTGGAATGAGTCACTACACGGGAGAGTGCACCTGCCTTGCCAGAACAAGTCCATTCACAATCACATTCTTGAAAGGTGGTTGTCCAAAGAGGGCTGTGGCCAGCACCAGCAGGGTGTAAAACCTGAAGAAAAACAAACCCCAGCAATTCAGCAAGAATAGGAAGGAGTCCATGCACAGGAAAATATATTTATTCAATGGATGAATTTCTGTTTTTGATACAGTATACTTCTTGATAATCACACAAACCAAAGGTTCTTAGTTCTAGTTACATATCATAATCATGCAGGAAGTGCTGAAAAATAATAGGTATGCTAAACCCACTACAGATCAATCAAATTAGAGCCTCTGGTTTGCAAAGAAATAAAAGCCTCCAGCAATGCCCTGATCCTCCCTCTGCTACCAGGCCTCCCCAACAGGGAGTCAGTATAACCAGTTACAGGCAGCACGGGGGTCCCTCAGTATCACCTGAAACACCTGGTGAGAACAAGAAAAGATCTTACAGGACAAATAATCTGATGAAAAAAGATGCAAAAAGCATTCATACAAAGGTCAAAAGGTAGACTTCGGAATCTAGAAAATGCCTCTATTCTCTCAGATGCTGTGCATCCCATTCATGCACAGCTCCCCAGCTTGTTCCTTGTGAGAACTCTCACATCCCTGCCACCCCCCAGGGGTGATGCTCATATGCCACCCTGACCTGTTCCTGCTGTCCCAATACCTAGCATCCAACCTATTATCTTGTAAATACTCATTAAGCATTTGAGTAAATGAGTTGGAAAATAACACATATTGTTTTATATGACTTAAACTTCCAACTTAACATAGATGAATGCCAAAATGTTAGTGAAGTAATTCAAATTATAATACCATAGCTGTACTTCAGTGAGAGAATCCTACTTGAAGGGCAGTTTAGTATTCATGGTGGGCAGAAAGGACATAAGGCAGGAACAGAGGCTGTGTTGTTTGCCACAAGTCTGGCCAGCACCCAGGGATACCTGTTAGGCACTCAACAAAATCAATGAAACCCTTAAAGAGAGAAGGGGCATACCATCCTCTGGTTTGGTCAATGCCTTCGGCAATGAAGTCTGCAGGAAACGCATCCTCAAACTCCCTCTTGTTTTCAAACGGATAATGAACTTGAGCATAGGGCATGCTGCCACTCTCGAACCAGCAGTCAAATACTTCTGACACGCGCCTCAGTGATCCTTTTCCACAGCGTGATGGAATGGTCAGGTGGTCAATGCTGACATGGAAAAGCAGCACTTTTTATGCACAACAGAACTTGCAGTTTACTTGCCTCAGGAAACCCAGAGCTCTGGTAAGATACTACTCATGGGCTGTACAGCATGCTTGTACCGTGGTGGTCCCATACAACTACAAGGGAGCTAAAGAATTAATTCCTCCCTTAGTGGTGTGTAACAGTCCTGATGAGGACAATGCATTAGTCAAGTGTTTGTGGGGACACTGGTGCGAGCAAACCTAGTGTGCTACAAGATGTGTAAAAGTCATAAAAGTGCAGCACCTACTATTGATGATAACATGATATAACTGGTTTTTGCATTTACTATACTTTTTATTTTGGTAGTCATGGGGATTGAACCCAGGGGCACTCTGCCACTGAGCTGCATCTCTGCCAGCTTTTACTTTGAGACAGGGTCTTGCTAAATTGCCCAGATTGGCCTTGAATTTGTGATCCTCTCCTCAGACTCCTAAGTCACTGGGATTTTAGGTGTGCCATGACCAGGCTTGGCCTTCTCATTGTTATTTTAGAGTGTACTTCTACTTTCAAGAAAAGTTTACTGAAGCCTGTGATCCCAGCTACTTGGGAGGCTGAGGCAGAAGCATCAAAATTTCAAAGTCAGCCTGGGCAACTCAGTGAGACCAAAAGTACAACTTAAAAAAGAGCTGGTGACATAGCTCAGTGGTAGGGTTCTTGCCTAACATACATGAAGCCCTGGGTTCAAGTCCCAGTATGGTAAAAAAAAAAAAAAAAAAAAAAAAAAATTAACTGTAAAACAGTGTACTACCACGACCACCTACATCTTGTGTTTATCATATTTCTTGGTTGTATCAAGAGGCCATGTCAAGAGACTGATCCATGCCATCTGGGTTTGTGCAAGGATACCCCAGGGTATGTGTTCATACAAATAAATCGTCTAAGGATGCATTTCTCAGAACATATCCCATAGTTAAGTGAAGCCTGAGTGAAAATGCATTTGTAAACAGAAATGTCAGCCATTCTCAAAAGCTTTCAGAGAGCACCGTGCACTATGATCATCTGACCTTTCAATTGAGGAGGGAGGATTCACAAATAGTGCTTGCAGGTGCAACTCTGTAGTTTGAGAGGTATCATGTCTTAGTAGAAGGTAACGAGACCAAGTGAATCAATCATCGAGAAACTGACCTCTCTCTGTGGAGATCTGAGATCTTTGCTCCTGACAGTTCTTCAAGTTCTGCCATTGATCCAATGCAAACTACCTGTTAAAAATAAAGTTAAAAGAAAGAACTCCTTAGAGACAAAGAGATCTCATTGAGTTAATTTATGTAACCTTCCTGTTTAGTTTGAGAAACCTCTGATTTTCCTTAAAATCTCATTAATATACCAATCTGGGCTGAAGGACAGCTACCATCAACATGGCTGACTGTCCAAAAGACCACACGCTGATCTCTGAAATGGCAAGTGCTAACGTGTCTATCTTGTTACCTACCCCTATGATAGAGGGCTCTTACGTGGGGATTTTAAACACTAATAGTCATCATCTCAATGGGTAATTCTGGAGGGTTTACTATGTGTAAATTTCTGCCAAAATCATGGTGAAAGGCATAAGTGAAATGCTTCATACTATTGTTCTAAGGCATCTGAGTTTGTCCCTGGCACCTGAATCTAGCAGTTTAATCTGGAATCTTCCCAAGACAAAGCTAGAACTAAGTTAGTGTTCTTAGACCAGATTAAAATAATTAGCCTAAAAAATACAAGATGTTAGGATTATATCTGGGCAAGGAAGTGAGAGATGGGGCTTGCTGGGACACTCAGAATGGGGGGAGTCATCTGACAGGGTTTCTGCTACCTACAGGCACCCACGGGCTCTTTCCCTTCTTTCCTGTCCAATTCTCCCAAGTCTTCTGACTCAGTTACTTCAATTACAGCTATTTCTTAGGTCCCTAGAGGAAACTGACCAGCCCCCAGGGTGCTGTTGCTCATCTTTGCTGTAAAGCTCTCATCAATGGACAGAAGACCCTGTCATGAAAATATGTCTCTGTATCTACGCACATGCACGTGTGCGTGCACACACAGACGCAAGTCTACAAATGCAATTTTAGAAGTTTATAAAAGCCTACAGTACAATTTTTTTTTGGGTTTTGCTTTTTCATTATCTACGTTAGCTTAACCTAAGTTAATGCTATAACTTAATGCACAGAGGAAAAGATATCTGTGTAACACCAGACTAGAGCACTTAAAAATACAAACCATATTTTTCGCTTTATACAGAAGAAAATTTAGAAATTCAAATACTAAAAATTATTTTATGTCATGATTCTAGGAATGAATAAAGAGAAAAGATGAAATAAGGTGCAAAGAGAGAAAAACATTACTATACACCACATTCATACTGCAGGAACGAAGTGTGTCAGCAAAGTCAACACAAGGACACACAGTTCCATCTCACCTCCTCAAAGTCTTCACTGACCCACAGTGGGATGGGGGTACCCCAGTATCTGTTTCTGGAAATTGCCCAGTCACGTGCATCTTTCAACCAATTTCCAAACCGCTTTTCTCGCACAAACTCTGGGACCCTGCCATAAGCAGATTAGACAATTATTTAGGAATATAAGGTAAGTCAAAATTGTAAATTATATTCACATAAGCCTTGGTGAACCAGATGCTATGGAAACACGGAGGTCACCAGCAGGAGCATGTTTTCTTTTACTTTTCCCCCCAAGTGCTGGGGACTGAACACAGGAGTGCTCTACCTCTGTGCTATATCCCCGACCCTTTTTATTTTTTTAATTTTATTTTTCAAAAATAATTCTTAGTTGCAGATGGACACAATATCTTTATTTTTATGTGGTGCTGAGGATTAAACTTTGCCTCACCTGTGCAAGGCAAACGCTCTACCACTGAGATACAGTCCTAGTCTTCCTTTTTATTTTTTGAGATGGGGTCTCATTGAATTGCTAAGGCTGGACTTGAACTTGAGATCCCAGAAGCATATTTTTTAATGGACAGCACCAGCATATGTGATAGCCACTGACTGACCCAAAGCATATACACATCCCACATCCTCCTTGTCAACTGAGACCACCACAGACCTCTGACTAGCCACCCTGACTCTAGCAGCCTCATTCCAATCAATTCTAGTCTTCACATCATCTGATGACAGCAGCTTTACTAAAAATTATTAGTGTGAGCTCCCAATGGGCTGGGTAGTTGGAAGCTTCTCTGTGGCCCTCTGTGGTCATCCCTGACCTTGCATTTAGCCTCCAGCAATGAGCTAAGTTCTTCGGCATGCGGCTCCTCAACTGTCTCTGCCATTCAGCCTTCCTTCCCTCTGCCAACTCTACCACTACCAACACTTCTGCTGCCTTTGACTGGAAAAGAGCTCCTAAAATTCCTTAAGGTTCAGCTTTGCAGGCATCCTTCTAAGTGCAAGGCTCCCAGCACTGTTAGATTACGGAGATTACAAACAAATGAGACGGAATCGGAGCCTTCCATCCTAAGTGCAAGGCTAAGTCAGGGTAACGCTAGGCTCCTAAATACCCTCTTCTTCTCTTGGGCATTGCACCTGTCATCCTGTATTATACAGATCAGTTTATATGTGTACACTCCTTTGAGGCTACCTTATTCTATACTACTACCTTATGCATGAGGGGAACTAATGAGCTTGCTAGCTTTAAAAATGGAAAAGCTGCTTTTTAAAAAAAAAAAAAATTTTTTAGTTATAGATGGACATAGTACCTTTATTTTTTCATTTTTATGTGGTGTTGAGGATTGAACCCAGTGCCTCATGCATGTCAGGCAAGCACTTCTACAACTGAGCCACAAGCCCAGCCCAAAGAGCTGCTTTTTGAGAAGTCATACTTTGCTATAATGTATCAGAAGGTTATAGTTTCTAACCATTTTCTTTACTGCCCTGAGATCTCCTCAAATTAAATAAAATTTTTTGGTTGGGTTAGGTCCTAGTGGGAAGAAAGAAGTGAGACTTGAAACTCTCAGTGAAAAACATTCTTTGGGAATGCAGATTTGAACGTTGCTTCATTTTGCAAGGGTAGGTGGAAATGACATGTCATCTGTTCGTCAAACTTCTGGAGAGACAGTTTCTGTGCTTGGGTCTACCTACACCAGGGACTCAACAAGCACCAAAAATAGTTAAGTACAAAAGCCTTCTGCAGATACACCACAGACTGATGTTTATCCTGAGAATTTTTATTTAAGGTTAGCATACTGAGAGTAAAGCCAGAATTGTTCTTCTAAAGTCATTGTACTACGGAAAACACAGAAGTGGCCATTGCTCATTTCCATGGGGTTTTCCCTTACCCGCTGTATCAGGAGGATGTTATTCTTGTACATTAAATTATTTAATGTTCCTTCAAACACAGAACAGACAGCTATCATAATGAAAAATACAAGGTGGTTATAAAGTCGTTATAAAGCCACACTAACTACGAGAGCAAAGGGCTGTTTGAAGAAGCACCTCTCGCTGCTCACCAGTAACACAGGCCGTTGTTTTGCAGCAGCTGCTCCACCATGTGCTCCACCCGCACGAACCAGCTGGGCACTGCTTTGTAAATGAGTGGAGTGTCTGATCTGGACAGGCAGAGACACAGAGGAAGCAGGTCAGGAGAGACACAGGCACCAAGGCAAGACTTTTAGTCTTTTATTAATACGCCACCACCTACTTGGGACATATGTATGTATTTTATTTTATTTTATTTTTTGGGAATGGGGATTGAATTCAGGGGTGTGTTACACTGAACTACATGCCCGGCACTTTTTATTTTGAGACAGGGTCTCACTAAGTTGCTGAAGCTGGCCTCGAACACGGGATTTTCCAGTCTTGGTCTCCCAAGTTGCTGGAATTACAGGGTGTGCCACTGAGCCTGGCTAAAATTCCTTTTTATTACAGATGCAAATGTCTAAGTCTTCAAAATTGATCATCTTGCTGGGTGTGGTGGCACATGCCTGTAATCCCAGCAGCTCAGGAGGTTGTGGCAGGAGGATCACGAGTTCAAAGACAGCCTCAGCAATGGTAAGGCACTAAGCAACTCAGTGAGACCCTGTCTCTAAATAAAATACAAAATAGGGTTGGGGATGTGGCTCAGTGGGTGAGTGCCCATGGGTTTAATCTTCAGTATAAAAAAAGTCATCTCCATGATACTAAGAAGGGCAAAACCCAATAAAAGAACAAGACTTGAGGTGGATGTAGTACTGCACACCCTTGGGAGGCTGTGGCAGGAGGACTGTAAATTCAAGGACAGTCTTAGTGAGAGATTCTGTCTCAAAATAAAAAATGAAAAAGGCTAGGCACACAGCGCAGTGGTAAACCAACCACCCCTGGGTTCACTATCCAGTAAATAAAAAAAAAAAAAAAAAAAGAAAAAGAAAGAAAGAAGGAAAACCAAGACTAGAGAAACAGTTCTACCGATGACAGTTATCTAAAATGTGATGTGAATGTCAGCACAGACAGTGTGGGGACTGAATTTGAGGCCACTGAACATTGATTTTCATCCACATATTTATAGCATGATCCTGTATTGAGACAATATCACATTACATTTCTCAATAAATTCTCTTATAAAATTCTAGAGATGTTTGGCATCCTAAACAAAATGTGGCCACACAACATAAAATAGTACCCCCCTTACTCTCAAGGAAAGAGACAACTTTTTGCATTCATAAAACTCGCCTAAGAATAGGAGGGCAGTTTCTAAACACTAACTGCAGGACACCCATGAGATGGTCCTGTGAGTATGAAGGTATGGGCGCACACAAATAGTGTGACCAGAGTGTGACGCTCCAGCTACGGCAGGCTTCCCTCCTCTCACCTCCAGCAGAAAGGGTAGCTGTGCGTGAAGGTACCGGCAACAAGAAGTCGGCCCTGTTCCTTCAAGGTCCTGATGATATTTTTGTCTGCATCCTGTTAAAAAATTGGAAATTTAGTCATTAAAGCATCCTATCATACTTAGCGGCAACATCATTTTATTAGTAAAACCCAACATTTTGTTGTGACTTAAAGGCATGAATAAAATGTGTCATTTAAAAATACTCTGTTCATTTTTAGCCACATAAACACATTCCTTAGCTTTTTTTTTTTTAGGGCGGTGGGCAATGGGGATTGAACCCAGGGACATTTAACCACTGAGCTACAGCCTCAGCCCCTTTTATTTTTTAGAGACAAGGTCTCACTAAACTGCCCAGGCTGGCCCTAAACATGCTGCTCTCCTGTCAGCCTCGTGTTGCTGGGATCACAGGGGCACCATCACACCTGGCTCTGTAACGTTTAAGGTAGTGAAGTTTTCAATCAGAAACCATTACCCCAAGGTCACAAAGTTGCTTCATGAGACAGAGTCCAGTTTTTGACTCCTACCCCAAAACGAGAGCATGCTTCCTTTAAAGATATTACACCTCCTAATATAGCTGACAGTACTGCCTTTGTGTGATTTTATGCTGAAACAAAATAGAAACAAGTTCTTAGACGAATTACAATATAACTATAATGAGAGTGATTATAAGTTGCATTAATTTCCTTACTTGGGGGGAAAGGAGGATTGATTGATGAAATGTATATAAGACGGACAACCTTCTGAACTTATGGACTACAGACCTTCACGTACTGTCCTGTGAAATCTGTCACTTCTTCTGTGAAGCAGCCTGAAGCATCCACAGGACAAATAGGGAGTGAGTCTTTCTGAATAATGTTGAAGTCCATGCAGACCCGATAGTCATCCTGGAAAAAGAGAATGGAAGAGCAAGAGAAAAGAATAAAATAGTCTAATATGCAGGGAAGGACAAAAGCATGAAGTGATAGATTTACAATAAACCTTTTCAGTATTCTGATATATATATGTAATCAGTTTTATACTTTTAACCAAAGGTGATTCAAGGACCATTTAGGCAACTGGAGCATCACAGCTGATTATATCATCCAACTTAGTCTTCCCAACCATTATTTCACAGATCTGCCGTACATAGCAGAGCATTCATTGAGATGACAGAAGACACACATGAATGTTTTTAAAACTAAGTCAAATTTGATTTATAACAGCAGCATATCTACACATCTGAAAAACAAAGGCACACACAGGTATAAAGCACAATCAATTGCACCACAAGATGCCTGATATACATATGGCTGTGCATCCTGCCCAAGGATGTCCATGCTAATCCAAAAGCAAGATATTCACTTTGTAAATACGTAAACCCGGCCTCAGGTGGCAGAGCTTCCCTAGGTTACACCATGATGCTTCAGGAGTAGCCTTGAAGGGTGCTAACCATTAGAGCTCATGCCAGGCAATGCTGAGCACCTACCACATGAGTGCACTGAATCCTCACAGTGATGTGGTAAGGAAGGCAGATGGGGGTACAGGGTAGGTATCACAAGTGCTTCCCTTGCACACAGCAGTGATGACCTCCACTTTACAGATGAGGGGCTGACACATAAAGAACTCAGCTACAAAGCGGCAACAGTAGGATTCAAATCCAAATAGCCCACTTCAGAGTCTATAGTCTCCACCAACGTGCTAGGTTGCCTAAATATGAAATTATGGAGACTGTTAGACTGAAACCACACTGGTTTGACTCCAAGACAAGCTGGAAAGCTAATATGCTTCTCCCTGGAACTGTGTTCACGTCTCACTGTGCTGAGTTGCTTGGGTGGTGGGATGTGTGGGAAGGCAGAAACACACCTTCAGAGTACAGAAATGCTCTGTGCTCTGAGCACAGAAACAGGAAATATTAAGTGCAGTGCAAACAGCCCTCAGCCACTGTGATAAGCCAACAGCAGCCACTTGAATGGAGGTGGAACAGGTGATGTTCAACACAATGACACACTGTATTGCCATGTAAAGATGAAGTAAGTGGAAGGCCTCTTAGGAAACGTTTTCCAAGTGGGGTTAAAAGGTATAGTTTGCAGAACTGCATAGTATTCAGGACAGATAAGTGAGGTATAACTAAAGTTAGTGACAACTACCCACATTTAACAAGGACAGTCTGAACTATGATTCAAAAGCATGAAGCTTTTTCTTTTGGGGTGCTGTGACTCAGATACAAGCAGAAGTTGTATTTTTATTATCTACTATCAGTGGAGTAACCATACCAGTGGACACTAAACTTATTATATGTGACTAGTTCTGAAACTCTAATTAGTATTATTATGACCGTTCACAACAAATATGAAAGAATAAAGACATGGGAGGAATGCTGGCCTTTTGGAGGTTAAATGTCTGGCAACAGATCAGGATTTACCCCATCATTTCCAGAAATCAGTTCACAATGAGTGGAAACTGCAGATGCAAATTTTACAAGCCAGCTTGTGGGGAGTGAGCCAAAAAAGAGGCTGACTCCATGGTCCACGTGAGAGGAGCCTGATGAGACACATGACTCAGCAGCCCAAGAAAAGCAGCTACTGACATTTACTTCTCATAAGTAAGTGTGCAAGACTATGCTACTCACCGCTCCAAAGTAAGGGGCCTGATGTACAACGCCTGTGCCTTCTTCCTCCTTCACATAGTGGTCAACAAGCACAGTGAAAGCGCCATTCTCTTTACACTGCAAAAGAAAGGTTGGCAGGCATCAGGGAAGAAACGCTTCTGCATCAACAATGGGAAGAGCCTGAGAAAACCCTTCAGCATGTGAAATTTCTTTTTTTTTTTTTTACTTTTAAAATTTTGATTCATTGTACACAAATGGGGTACAACTATCATTTCTCTGGTTGTACACGAAGTAGAGTCATACCATTTGTGTAGTCATACATGTACATACGATGTTTGTCTTATTCTATTATCTTTCCTTCCTCTTGCCCCCTCCTCACCCCTCATTTCCCTCTACAAAATCCATCCTTCTTCCATTCTTCCCTTACCTCCTCCCCCACCCATTATGTATCATCATCTACTTATCAGAGAAATCATTCAGCCTTTATTTTTTTGGGATTGGCTTATTTCACTTAGCATGATATTCTCCAACTCCACCATTTACCTGCAAATGCCATAATTTTATTCTTCTTTATGGCTGAATAATATTCCATTGTATATGTATACATACCACAGTTTCTCTATCCATTCATCTATTGAAGGGCATTTAGGTTGGTTCCACAATCGAGCTATTGTGAATTGAGCTGTATAAACATTGATGTGGCTGCATCACTGTAGTATGCTGATTTTAAGTCCTTTGGGTATAGGCCAAGGAGTGGGATAGCTGGGTCAAATGTTGACTTCATTCCAAGTTTTCTAAAGAATCTCCATGAAACTAAACCCCTATCTTTCACCCTGCACAAAAGTCAACTCAAAATGGATCAAGGACCTAGGAATTAGACCAAAGACCCTGCACCTAACAGAAGAAGAAATATAGGTTCAAATCTTCATCATGTTGTCTTAGGGTCAGCCTTCCTTAACATGACTCTAAAAGCACAACTAAAGGAAATCAAACTAAAAAAGCTTTTTCTCGGCAAAGGAAGCAATCAACAAAGTGAAAAGACAGCCTGCAGAGTGGGAGAAAATCTTTGCCACACACGAGTTGAGAGAGAGTACTAATCTCCAGAATCTGTAAAGAACTTAAAAACTTTACACCAAGAATACAAATAATCCAATCAATAAATGGGCTAAGGAAATGAGCAGACACTTCACAGAAGATCTACAAGCAATCAACGGATATATGAAAAGATGTTCAACAACTCTAGTAATAAGAGAAATGCAAATCAAAGCTACCCTAAGATTTAATCTTACATGGGAAATTACTTTCAGAAATAGAAAAGACGGTATTATTTCAGGTTGGGAAGAAACTTGATGATCAAAGACATCATTTCTCTGGATAGGGGCTCACCACTTACAAATGATGTAATTATCTGAAGGCTTACAGATAAAAATTTCTAATTTCTCTGGCCACATAACTGGGCTTTTTCATTATTTTCCCAAGCCCCACCCTTGCCTGAGCAGGAATTTAGCATACAGCCTCAGAAAACATGGTTTTATAAATAATTCGCTTCCGGTATATTTCTAATCATTGCATGTGCTATGCTTCTCCTCTTCCTTTCAACCCAGTTCAAGTTACAGTCATAGACTGTAAACATCAAAGGGTACGGGAAGGGGAATCTGGCAGAATAAGCTCTACAGGTATGGACTCACTTTAAGACTTGGGGGAAATGTTCAATTTTATTTTCTTTATAGCAGCAACAATGTCAAATTAATACACATAATGCTACAAAACTTACTTTCTCTACCTTCATCTCTTCTTATTTTTTCCCATATACACTTTATTTTGCCCAAACTGGCCCTTTATTATTGTCCTACCTCTTCGCATTGGTAAAAAAGCACTTTTACAGGTGGACGCAGTGGTACATGCCTGTAATCCCAGCAGCTTGGGAGGCTGAGGCAGGATGATCTTGAGTTCAAAGCCAGCCTTAGCAAAACACGAGGTACTAAGGAACTCAGTGACACCCTGCTCTAAATAAAGTACAAAATAGGGCCGGGGATGTGGCTCAGTGGTTCAGTGCCCCTGAGTTCAATCCCCAGTATTTAAAAAAAAAAAAAAAAAAAAAGTACTTTTACAAATGACTTCCACATTAAATTTCTATAATCTTGTGAACAAGCTCTCAGATTCCCATATTTCAGAAATATTCTGGGGCTATTTATATTTCACAGGTGAACAAAGTCAGAATTATGATTATGATTAAATGGCTTGCTAGGGTTGTGGTTCAGTTCTAGAGTGCTTGCCTTGCACTGGGTTTGATTCTCAGCACTGCATATAAATAAAGTCCACTGATGACTAAAAAAAAAAAAATATATATATATATATATAAATATAAATGTATATATATTTATATATATATATATATAAAGATTAAATGGCTTGTCCAAATCACACCACTGCCATTGATGAAGTCTGGACCTGAAGCAAGGTCTTTTGGTTGCACATGCAATGTTACTTTCAACTACAACACAGCACTCTGCTTTGGAACTTCAAACCAAACCAGAAAAATAATCACAAATTTTTAATTACTGCCACTCAAATCGCCTTGAAATATTTTGGAAAGTATGGTGCTAGAGGTGTGTTTTCAACAGTTTAAACATGGGGAGAGAATATGTGTGTTCTCAGAAGCAGAGTTAAGTCCAAAAGTATCTTACTTGGTCTAATCAGATGAGGAGAGCCCTCTCTGTGTCCGCGGCACTAAGGATACAGTGCAGAATTCACTCATGCCACGGCTGCCATCTCCTCAGCCAGGTGAGCTCCCGTGCTGGCCCTCAGGCAGCACTGACATCACCGCTTCACTCGACATTGTACTTTAGGTACGCATCATGATTTTTTTTTTCCTGAGGCATATTATTTAAAATACTTGTCTAAGGCTGGGGTTGTGGCTCAGTGGTAAAGCACTTGCCTAAGTGTGAGGCACTGTGTTGGATTTCCAGCCCTACATATAAATAGATAAAAATAAATTTCATTGACAACTAAAAAAAAAAAAAAAAATTTAAAAAATTAAAACAAAAACAAGCACCTGGCATGTGTGAGGCACTGGGTTCGATTCTCAGCACCACGTATAAATAAATGAATAAAAATAAAAGGAAAAAAATTAAACAAAAAAAAAAAATTGCCTAAAATTCACTGGAGTTCTTAGGTATTTCAGGAAGATGATTTAATAGATAGAAGTTATTCAACTTAATTGATCATGTACTGAGTGCATATTTTTTTAGACAGACCTCTGACTTGGGCTGAAGTTCCTCTCTAGGGTGCTCTTGTGTGCTTTTCTAAGAGGGCTGAGCTCTCCTCTAGTTCTCAATAGGGTCTGTGACTCAGAATGGTGAAGAGTCACTGATTGGGGGTAAGAGGTTTTAGACAAACAAAATGTTCAGTCATACAAGAGAAGAACGTAGTCAGGAGGTTTTTCAAAGGAAAGACCAGGTGACTTTTCAGACAATGCTTCTTTCAGAAGGCAGCAGAGTTCAGACTGAGGGATAGACTGAATTTAGCAGATACAATGAAAGAAAGGGAGGATATTTAAAATGGGAAAACTTCAATGACAAAGGAAAGGAACACTTTGGGGATATGGTTAGGAAGAATGTCTGGCACAACAGGCTGGGGAGCAGGAGGGTTCCTCCTGAATATGGGGAAAGGACTCAAGGCTTGTGGGAGGGACGTGACAAAGGCAGAGTACACAGGAATGTGAGGCAGCAACTCCAGAGTAGGAAGGACATTAAGCTGGGGGGAAATGTGGGAAAATGATCAGGGTAGAAAAACAGAGAGATGACAGATGTACTGTGGACAGGACCCAAACGACAGAGGTTACCAATCTCAACCATCTCTCCCTGGGTTGACTGTGAAGAGCAAAGGGGTCAGCAGATGTCAGCAGAGGTCCAGCTGATCTAATTTTCACACAATGTGTGATGCCAGGCCTGACATATTGCTCATACCCAAGACCTTAAAATAAGGACCAAGGAGGATTTCTGCTTGACCTTGTTCTTTTGGTGGTGGGTGTGATATGCAAAGAGACCTCTGGATTTTCCATTGTCAGAAAACAAATTCCATATAAAACAGTTTTTATTCTTAAGAAAACTAAGGTGCTAAACCTAAGAGTTTCACCATGGTGTGTAGATTTTAAACTCTATCTAATTAACTTCTGTCCTTTACACACAATGTTTATTTTGAGCACTATCTTTTTTTTTTTTCCTTATTGTGAAGTGAACCTAGGGCCTTGAACTTCATAGGCAAGTGTTCTATCACTGAGGTATATATCCCCAGCCCTCTAAGCAGTATCTTAATTTTGTTGAAAACCTCAAAAACTTCCCTGGTAGACTATAAACAATACATATATACATATATGTATCTAACCAAGTGAAAGGTCACTGCTTCTACAATGTGAGAATATTATTTTAAAAATTCCCACATGAGCTGGGCATGATGGCACATGCCTGTAATCCCAGTGTCTCAGGAGGTTGAGGCAAGATTGCAAGTTTGAGGCCAGCCTTTAGTAAGGCCCGAAGCAACTTAGTGAGACCCTGACTCAAATTAAAAAGGGCTGGGGATGGATATAGCTCAGTGGTAGATTGTCCCTGTGTTCAATAGCCAGTAACAAAAAATAAAACACCCCCACAAAAAGAAACCAAACCAAACCAACAAACAAAAAAAAAACATCCACGTGTGTGTGTGTGTGTATGTGTATGTGTGTGTGTGTGTGTGTGTGTGTGTTGCTGGGGATTAAATCCAGGGCCTGTGCATGCCAAGTGAATACCACTAAGCTACGTTCCAGACCTTCCCATGCCATTTTAATAATTAAACAAGAAGGCAACAATTTAATTTTGTTAATGCTAAATCAGACTGTGGATTCGGGCACACTCACATGAATAATCCAACAATAAGAATTAAATCCACTCATCTCTTTGCTCCAGTTATCAAAGAAATGATGGAGAGAGCCCTGCCATGGTGTTCCCTAAGCTCACCTTCACAAAATAGTCGAACAGAGGCTTGTATTTCTTGCCTTTGAGAGAGACACCAGGAAATCTGGAAAAAGGAGAAATGCAAATTCAGTTAAGTTGAAGAAGTAAGGCTGCAGTCACACCAGGTCACCACCCTCACTGGTTTCCTGATCCTTAGTCATGAAAGCAGAATGTGTGACCCGACATACTCAGTACTTAGGACTCAACTTGAAAAGTACAGTGGTAGATAATATAGTCTATCTCTTTAAAACTAAATTCAGACACACATACATACCCACACATCAACTACTGAATAATTACCTCTCAAGGACCTCATAGTCACTCTCCATTTTATAGAGGGCTGACAATCTGGCTTCCATTAAAATGAGAAATTTTCCTCTGGCAGCATCTATGAGAATGAGAGAAAAGGTGGGACTCAGTGATATTCGACAGGCTGGCTCTGGAGACACGCATCAGGCATATTTCTTTGCCAAGGAGTTCCTGTGCCACCAGCAGTGTGCTCAGGACTCTGGGAACATTGCAAAGAACACTGCAGTACAGTGCTTTCCAGACGTGCATCAGACACAGACGTTAAAGGCATGTAGGCAGCTGGTTGGTATTTTAAATCTCACCCATATCCATTTGAAGGAAGTTAGTCTTATTTTCTCCTTCTGCAGGTAATACTTAAATATCATAACATTAACAAATCAAATTGCTCAACAAGTAAAAGTTCCCTGTAATCTCATTCTTTCTCAGATATCCTCATTCAGGTATCTCTCCATCCAGATTTTTTAAAGTATATTCTAACAAACAAATGAATATGCAAATGTGTAAGTTCTTTTTTTTTTTTAAACAATTATGAGGCAATACTCCACAGTTTTGCAACTTGTTTTCACTTAATATATTGTGAACATCTCTCTATATTAGCACATATAGAGCTTTCTAATTCCCTTTCTTTCACCCCCAACCCCTTCTTTCTTCTTTTGCAGTGCTGGGATCAAACCTAGGGCCTGTGTATGCCAGGCAAGTGCTCCACCGCAGCCCTCTGATTCTTTTAAATAGCTCCATTGGATTTTACTTTATAGAGGTACTACAGTTATTTTTAACAAACTGAATAATAAAGACTTAACTTCTTTAAACATCTTAAATTTTAGTCTGAACATGGAGGTAATGTGTGTATCTGTGCACATTTAACATAAGGATTTCTGGAGGATAAAACTTGAGGAATAGAAAAGGTGGAACAAACAAAAACACATAAATTCAAGACTATATTTGACAAACTGCCCTCCAAAAACCCAGGTCAACATAAACTCCTATCTGCATGGTATAATAAGTAGGATTTACTATAGCCTGTGTTAAATATTCAGTTCAGAGTAAGAAAAAAGGGAGCCTATGGATCATTGCAAAGGTCTTTGCAATTAATTGAAAAACTGCTACAAATAACGCTGCCACTCCCAACTCAAACCTCGCAGCAGCTTTGTTGTAAGTGGAGTCCACATTTTCTGATAAAGTTCAGATATACAGTCTTCCAAAACAAGAGTGGGATACCTGCTGAAAGCTCCTTCAGATGGCCCCTGAGGCTGCTGAGCTCACTGCCGACACAGGGGTCATACATGCCCCTGAGAAGCAGTTGTGAACACCTGGCCAGACTCCTGAGTGGACAACAGCTTTTGCCAAGAGGAATCACTGACACCAACTTGGTTCTATTCACTGCTAGGGAAAGACCAAATTCAGAGCTCTCCTCCTTTTTTCTAACTTCCAGTTGTTGCCCATTTCTTAAATTCTTCCCTTGCCAGCATGAGCTAGTGGGAATTGAGTTACACATAACTTTTCACATGATATAGCTGATAATATGGTTTTATTGTTAAATCAATTTAAGCTTCTGTAAGTGGCATTAAAAACATTAACAATGTATGAACATCACTATTACCTATATCCCAAACAGAAACTCTTTACCCATTACATGACACCTCTCCCTTGTCTCCTAGTCTCTGGCAAACACCACTATACAAGCTCTTTGAATGTGATTATTGGAGATACCTCAGATGAGTGAAATCATACAGGTCTGTATCCTTTTGTGACTAGTCTGCTTCATTAAGCATGTTTTCAAGGTTCATTTCCGTTAGCGTGTATCAGAATTTCCTTCATTTTCAAGGACGAATAATATTCTATTGTATGTAAATAACTGTATTTTGTTTATCTAGTCATCTGTTGATAAGACACGTGGGAAGAGGCTGGGTTGTAGCTCAGTGGTAGAGTAATTGATTGTATGCGTTAGGCCGGAACTTAAGCAGCTGCATAGGAAGGAACGAAACAGCTAGCAACCCACTGCAAGTGTGGAGAGCAGGGGCATCAGGCAGCCTGAGTGCACCAAAGAACCAATCAGACGCCGGCAGATAAACCTCAGGGGCATCTTCCAACTGCCCGTCAATCAACTGAGTCCCCAGCCAAACCTGGGGTACACCAAACCCTCAGGCCTTCCCCCACTTATTCTGGCCTATAAAGACCCTGGGCAGCTGGAGCCACGTGCGATTTTCTCCAGCTTTCCACCCTGACCTTGGGGGGGGGCGCGTTGGGGGCTGGGCTAGGAATTTCGTCAGAAAGCCAAATTTAAATAAAGCTTCCTCCAGTCACATTTTTTTTTTTTTTGTGGTACTGGGGATCGAACTCAGGGCCTTGTGCTTGCAAGGCAAGCACTCTACCAGCTGAGCTATCTCCCCAGCCCTCTCCAGTCACTTTTAACCAATTCCTATTTGGCCATCCGACCTCACCCTCAAGCTTACAATATGTGTGAGCGCTACATATAAATTAAAATAAATATATATATATATATAAAGATGAAGATATTTGGGTTGCGTCCATCTGTTGGCTACTGTGAAGATGGGTATTGCCAGTATCTGTTCAATTCCCTGTTTCCCAATTCTTTTGGGTAAATATTTAAAAGCAAAATTATTGAGCCAGGTGTGGTGGTGCATGCCTACAATCCCAGTGACTCCTGGGAGGCTAAGGCAGGAGGATCATAAGTTCTGGGCCAGCCTCAGCAGCTTAGTGAGCCCTAAGCAACTTAGCAAGACCTTCTGTCTCAAAATAAAATATAAAAAGAGCTATGGATGTAGCTCAGTGGTACAGCATCCCTGGGTTTAATTCCTACTACTAGTACCACCGCCCAATGAAATTATCAGATCATAGGGTAATTCTAGGTTTAAGATTTTGAAGAAATTTCATAAAGTTTTCCACAACAGCTATACCACAACTGTTTTTCTGGCAAAAGTCTTTTTTTTTTTGACAGTACTAGGGGTTGAACCAAGGTGTTCTACCACTAAGCTACATCCAGCCACCTGTCCCCATTTCATTTTGAGAAAGGGTCTTTCATTAAGTTGCTGAGGCTGGCATCAAACTTGCAATTCTCCTGCCTCGCCCTCCCAAGTAGCTGGGATTACAGTGTGTATTACTGTGTCTGACTGGCAGTGGGTTTTTCTCTTCTGTTTCATCTCCCTCCCCATAAGTTATCCAAATCTGAAGGTACATTAATCTACAAAATACTAATTTCTTTTTTCATGTAAATCTCTATGGAAGAACCTAGCGGAGCCCATAACTCTCTATCAGGGAATATTTGAAAGGCACAAAATTCTCATATTCTCATACTGATTTATAAAAGTCAATGTGATGTCATGTTTTTGAATCTTAGACTCTTCATCTGTAATAAGGACATGAGGTATAAAAGCACCTTACAAACTGGAATTATAATAAGACTTTACTTTCTACTTTTTTATATTTCAGTACTACTTTAACTTTTTTGTGTTACTTTTTAATCAGAAATAAAAGAATCTCAGAGGCTACCTTTCTGATTAAATAAAATTCTTTCATTGTTTTGATACCAGGAATTGAACTCAGGGAGGTTTTACTATTGAGCTAAGTCCCTGGCACTTTTCCTTTTTTTTCCCTTAATTTTGAGATAGGGTCTCACTAAGTTACTTAGGGCCTTGCTGAGGTGTGGAAGGCTGGCCTCGAACTTGTGAGCCCAAATGGCTGGGATTACAGGTGTGCACCACCATGACTGGTAAAATAAAATTTCTGTGGAAGAATTTTTACTCCAAAAAGAAATACAAGTTTTCAAACTTTTCCAAAATAAAAAATTATCTTATTCATATTTGTCACAAGTAACCAGCTTCACACTCACCTTTAATCTTCACATATTGCATATCTGGGTTAACACAGAGGGCAAGATTACTAGGCAGAGTCCAAGGAGTAGTTGTCCAAGCAACTAAGGATATACTTTCATCTTCTTCCAAAGGGAAAGTTACAAATACTGAAGGATCTTGAACATCCTGAAATAAATTGAGGTAAAGTATTGTTTTACAAACCCACAACAATGGACATAAAATTAAAAGAAACGGATCCTAAACAGGACTAAAATAAAATTTCAGAATAAAATGAGCTCTCCAAAGAACCATTTACTGCTTGGTGTGGTGCTACATGCCTGTAATCCTAGTGACTTGAAAGGCTGAGGCAAGAGGATTGAAAGTTCAAGGCCAGCCTCAACAATTTGCCCAGGCTGTAAGTAACTTAGTGAGATCCTGTCTCAAAATTAAAGAGTGGGCTGGGGACTTTGCTCAAAGGTAAAATGTCCCTGGGTTAAATTCCCAGCCCCAAACCAAACCAAACAAAATAAACCAACCATTCACTGTAATTATAAAAAGAAAATTCAAAGCAAGAAATTCCACATAAAATTTTTTCAATACTTAGCTGGGTGTGGTGGTACACACCTATAATCCCAGTGGCCCAGGAGGCTGAAACAGGAGGATCAGAAGTTCAAGGCCAGCCTCAGCAATTTAGCAAGACCCTAAGCAACTTAGTGAGCATCCATCTCAAAATAAAAAATAAAAAGGGCTGGAGGTGTAGATCAGTGGCAACTTTCCTCTGGGTTAAATCTCCAGGACCTTCCCCCTTTGTTTTTTCCCTTAAAACAAGTCTTAATAATTAGAAGTCACAAATATAAAATATTTTAAACATCGAGCAACTTTTAAAAATAATATATGAAAAGGAATAAAAGAATGGAGGCTTCACTGTTACAATGATCTCTTTTTATAAGAAAACTATGAAGGGCTGGGGATATAGCTCAGTTGGTAGAGTGCTTGCCTTGCATGCACAAGGCACCCCCCAAAAAACAACAAAAAACCCATATAAACAAGCCCATGAGGAGTTAGGTCAACAAAACAACTGATTTAGAAAATAGGTATCCTGGGGCTGGGGTTGTGGCTCAGCGGTAGAGCACTCATCTAGCACGTGTGAGGCAGTGGGTTTGATCCTCAGCACAACATAAAAATAGAATAAATAAAATAAAGGCATTGAGTCCATCTACAATAAAGATATATTAAAAAAAAAAAAAAAAAGAATCCACAGGGGGCTGGAGTTGTAGCTCAGTGGTAGAGTGCTTGCCTCACCTATGTGAGGAAATGGGTTCGATTCTCAGCACCACATATAAATAAATAAAATATCCATTGACAATTAAAAAATATTAAAAAAAAAAGAATACATAAGGGTTGTGGTTACAGATCAGTGATAGAACACATGCTTAGCACAAGTGAGAGGCATTGGATTTGATCCTTAGTATCACATAAAAATAAATAAAATAAAGGTATTGTGTGTATCTATAACTTAAAAAAAAAAAGAAGAAAACTGGGTACAGTGGTGCATGCCAAAAAATCCAGCAAGACTTAAAAGGCAAATATCACCATGTGTGAGCTTTTAGCAGATCTTAACTCAAAAAACAAAAAACCTAAAAACTAGAAACCTGGAATCATTATGAGGTAATTAGAAATATAAACACTAATGACATTTAGAAACTATACACTTGCAATGAGAATGTTAAAGATGATTGATGATGACTATGTTTAGGTGTGATAATGAATTTAATATTAAAAAATGCAACATTAAAAAAGATCCTTTATCAAAGACCTATGCTGGAATTAAAAGAAAATTTTTTTAGATGTTGACAGACATTTTTATTTTATGTGGTGCTGATAAATGAACCCTGTGCCTCATATGTACTAGGCAAGCTCTACCACTGAGCTATAACCCCAGCCCTAAGACATCATATAATTTTCTTAAAATAAAATCCAGGGCTGGGGTTGTGGCTCAGTGATAGAGCGCTTGCCTAGCATGTGTGACGCACAGGGTTTGTTTCTCAGCACCACATATAAATAAATGAATAAAATGAACGTCTGTCAACATCTAAAAAAAAAAAAAAATAACAAAAAAATGACATGATATCTCAAATTTGCTTCAAAATAAGGATGGGAGGGGGACAAATGAGCAGGAAAGTATACATGGATGGGGCAGGACTGGCCACATCCAATGGTTGTTAGGTTGCCAGAAGGGCATATGGGAGTTAAATCATTATTAATATACCATTTTGATCTACTTTTTTTATGTGCTTGAAGTTCTCCATATTCAGGTGTGTTTATTCATTTATTTTTTGTGGTGCTGGCGAGGGAACCTAGGGCCTCCCACATGTTAGACAAGAGCTCTAACACCGAGGTATATTTCCAGGCCCAACTGTTTTTATTTACTTGTTTGTTTGATATTGGGGATTGAATTCTATGGCATTTCCACGAATAACATCTCCAGCCCTTTTTATTTTTTATTTTAAGACAGAGTCTCACTAAATTGCTAAGGCTGGCCTTGAACTTGGAATGCTCCTGCCTTAGACTTCGAGTTGCTGGGATTCCAAGTGTGTGTGACCATGCTCAGTTCAAATATTTTTTTGTTGTTGTAGATGGGCACGATACCTTTATTTTATTTATTTTTATGTGGTGTGCTGAGGATCAAATCCGGTGCCTCACACATGCTAGGCAAGTGCTCTGTCACTAAGCTACAGCCCCAGCCCCAAAGTGTTTTTAAAAAGTAAGTAAAATATATTAAGATTCTGACAAAGCTCAGGTAGTATATTATTCCCTATACTTTTAAGTGCTTGAAATATTTTATTAAACAAATACAATACAACATGAGCACAATTACAAGGAGACAAAGAGGAATCATCACATTCATCTCACAGGATTCGCAAAGATCAAACGGGATATGTGAAAGCATCCTCTAGGAGGACATATGCTTCTGAAATGCAGGTTCATTAACATAATTTCCAAACCTGGGCCATGAAACAAGACTTCCGAACAAGTTAAGATCCTTTAAAAACAGTGTTAGATAAACTTGCGAAAATGAAAACACTTCCTATAGATACACGTGAAGACAATGAGTGTTTCAGAAGACTCCCTGCCATTCACCATCTGTCTAGATGAGGTAAAGAAGATCAGAACGACTGAGGTGTCTCTGTCACACCAATGATAGCTGGAGATTCATTTCATCAGAGCGCACGTCATGATGCAATTCACCACCCCAAACTGAAATTTCTTTCCAACACCTTTAATGAATGATGTTACCAGGTTCCAGATATGGCACAAAGTCACCTAAACTGGTACCCATTAATTATGGGAGGAGGAAAGTATGTCAAAGATGGATTTATTAACTGAAGAGAAGCATACAAATATTGTCAAAACAAGCAAAATCGATTACATTAAAATACCTCAAAAGTCAAATGTAAAACAAAAAAAACCAAAACACCTCATTTTAATCTTAAAAGAGGCTTCTTTTGGTGACAGGTAACATCACCAGTATTCAGTAGTGACCAATGCCAAGGCTGACATTCCATGTCGGGGCTACCTGGGAATACTTGAGGATGCTTACAACCACGTGACCTCCACATGCATGACTGGCACTGAAAGGTGTCTCAGCACTTCACATACCTTATAATTCTGGTGGGACTCAAAGTTGGAAAGCGGAGTGTTGCATGCGGTGGAGAAGGGCATGACTTTCACACCTCGGTACACAAGGCCTTTGTCATAGAGTTGTTTGAAGACCCACCTGGCAAGTTAAGAGATAGAGTTCCATAAGTACATAGCAAAAGTCTGTTTCCTCAAATGCTGATCCTTTAGTTTTCTGGTGTATTACTTAAATCTCATTATAATAGACAGTTTAACAAAAGCAATTTAAAAAATATAAAAACCACTGGGATTAGGATCAGTATTTCTTCTCTCTCTCTCTTTTTTTTTTTTGGGGTACCAGGGATTGAACCCAGGGGCACTCAACCACTGAGCCACATCTCCAGCTGTTTTTTTTTTTTTTTTTTGTATTTTATTTAGAGACAGAGTCTCCCTGAGTTGCTTAAGACCTTGTTGAGTTGCTATATTGCTAACTTGCTGATGCTGGCTTTGAACTCTCTCCGGTTTCAGACTCCTGAGTCACTGGGATTAGAGGTGTGTGCCACTGCACCCAGCCAGGATCAGTTAGTTCTTACACATTTAATCAAAAACTTTTACTGAGCTTTTAAATGTTTTGTGTTAAGCTAAATATACCAGGACTCTACAGGCACCAGTTTTAAGTCACCCCAAGATCTCTTTTCCCAGCTGGATAACAGAAGGCATTGTTGGGAACCCTTGCTTAACTATGGCCTTTAAAAAAAAATTATATTCTAGTTCCTATGTACCTGGCATAATAAAAGAATTAAACTTTCATTTGTTAAAATTACCTTTTTATGAGTAAAATGTAATTTTTTCATGTTATCCCTGAGCCTTTAAAGCGTAAAAAAAAGTGTATTTTAAAACAAATATTCCAAATTTAAACTCAATCTTACATCCCTTGATTCCAGGACACTTTCAACAGAGCAGAAGACTATTAGATTTGATGAAATAACTATAATATTAGCTGTACAATCCCACACAAGTCACAATTACTTGTCTTTACCTCAAATAGAGGTCCTAAGTCGATCCATAAGACTCTCTGGATCCCATGGGAAAATTCATGTGGAATCACTTTATATAGTCAAAAGCAACAACTGATCTAACTTACTACCACTATTAATGTTATTATTAAAAGTGAATTACACCAGTTCTAAATTTACCGTCAGTCTACATGCCTTATTTATATACCAACAAGTTCCTTAGGAATATTAACATTCTAAATTTAAAATTTATTTTTCTCTTGGTCCAAGCTTTTTAATTTTTTTTATATTTTTCAGTTGTCAATGGATCGT
Source organism: Sciurus vulgaris (assembly GCF_902686455.1). Taxonomy (NCBI): domain Eukaryota; kingdom Metazoa; phylum Chordata; class Mammalia; order Rodentia; family Sciuridae; genus Sciurus; species Sciurus vulgaris. Next base: position 25,145,053 of record NC_136474.1, read on the forward strand.
TATTTATTTTTTATTTATATGTGGTGCTGAGGATCGAATCCAGTGCCTTACACATGCTAGACAACTGCTCTTCCACTGAGCCACAACCCCAGCCCTGATCCAAACATATGTTTCATTGCGGGGGGGGGATAGGTTTTAGAACTATATTAATTAATATGGTGAGTGCTAGCCACATGTTCTTTTAACCTAAAAAATTTAAACATTTTGCTTTGGTCAATTTAAAAATTCAGTTTCTTGCACTAGCAATGTTTAGATGATCCTGATTTGGCATTTCTTTTTGAGATGTTTAACCAAAACCTGGTTTTCACATGCTTTAGGGAAATAAAGTTGCCTAATGAACAGGAAGGTTCCTGTCCAACTTCTGGCAAGCCAGAGAATCGGAAGGACTTCCTTCTCTTGGATATGAAAGCCTGAAGATATGTCCACAGGGGCATGTCAGAGTCAAAGGGACTGAAGAACTGTCCCAAGGTGCCTAGTTCCTCAAAGGCAAAGGACATATGTCCAGCATGTACAAGAGATCCAAACTAAGAGAAAAATGAGTGCATAAGAAGGCAATAAAAACCACAAGCAGCACAAAGCAATTCAAAGAAACTGTACTCCACAAAAAAGCTTTGAAATTCCCCTGTACTTTCATGTACAATTTAACAAAAGTGCTCAACTTCCTCAAGACTGAATTATGGTACCTTGGACATTTTACAACCATACTGAAGGTCTGTTTGCCTTGTAATGATCTCACATTATTGTAGGAAGCCCGAGTTAAAACACCTATCAAGATTGGCACGCATAATGATAGTTAAACAAAATTTCATTTGGATCCACTATGGAACAGTGACTTTTACTACTAACTTCTTTCAGCACTAAATTCAGGAACATAATCTCTTGGACCTAAATCCTTAAAACAAACAAACAAATGAACCAAAAAAACCCATTTCTGAAACAGAATTTTTCCTATATTTGGTATAAACTAATTTGGAAAAAAAACTAGTATAAAATATACATGTGAGGTCATTATCATTCCTTATTGTACTTAATGATGCAGAAATACTAATGTATTTACTACAATTTGCTGTTCAACTCACTGGGGCTATTATGTGTAACAGAATATGTGCACATCCTGGTACATTTTTCAAATCCAAAATGTTTTGAATTCAAAAACACTACTTATTCCCAAAGATACATAATTATGGATCCGAAGACAAACTAATTCATTCATACCAGTACACCTTTCCACTCATTAATACAAAAGAATATTCATTATATTTACAATTTTAAATAAACCTACCAGACAGATTCCATGAATTGTGGATACAGAGTTTTATAGTCATTGTCAAAGTCAATCCATCGGCCAAGTCTGGTAACAGTAGACTAAAAAGTATGGATATTAGAGCAGTATTAGACAATAATATTTGTTATTGTACACCAATGTGTTGTTTACTTTTACTTTATATACATGATAATTTTGTGAAATCCAAACAATAAGTGGTTCAGATAAATCTATATTTCAAACAACATACCCTGTGAGGTTCAGAACTATACTATACATAGATGTTACTTACCAGTATAAAATATTCATTTATGAAAGTCAACCAAAATTGTCATTTGGCAAACACCAGAAGTATAACTGTTGCTAGTGAATCATCAATGCATGCTCAAATTACTAAGTGAAAATATGGTAAGAAAAAGAATATTTGAAAAGAATCTCCCACAAAAGAAAAACCGAAACTTTATGAAGGAGACAACCAACAGATAACACCTTAAATGAACAAAGTTATCATCATTAATGAGATATAACAACAACATAGGCCTCCTGACATGACATCATCTCTGAAGCACTCCTGTCCAAAACCCATAAATTAAAGTTGTGAGGAAACATTAAACATCGAGGGGCCTGCTATAAACTAACTATAGACAGCACTCTTTGAAAGCAATATGGACTGGGTGTGGTGGTGCACACCTCTAATCCAACTACTCAGGAGACAGAGGCAGGAGGACTACTAGGTTGAAATCAACCTCAGCAACTTAGTGAGACTATCTTAAAACAAAAAATAAAAAAGAGTTGGGGATATAGCACAGTGGTAACCCATCTCTGGGTTCAATCCTACTAACACCTCCCAAAAGCATCAAGGTCATGAAGGACAAAGACTGGGTGACTGTTTGCTATTGAAAGAGACTAAGAGGACAAGACACCAAATGCAATGTGTGATCTTGGATTGGATCTTAGTTCAGAAATAAAAATTGGTAGGCAACTGGTGAAATTCATATAAGATCTATGGTATTTTATCAATGTTAATTTACTGCTTTCGAAATTATATTATATTAGCAACTGGGAAAGTGGATTAAGGTTTTTTAAATATGTTTGAAATGATATCAGGGGCTGAGAAGGAAGCTCACTGATAGTATAGTAGAGTGCATTTTTTGGCATGTGAGAGTGTGAGAGGACCCAGGTGGATCCTCAGCACCACCAAACAAAAAATAGAAAAAGAAAAAGAATTTTTTCAGAGTGAAAGTTCTAAAAACTAAGAAGAAAAGCCTGTGTCCATATTATATCATATTATACTCATTAGGGTGGGAGAAAACCAAAGAGCTTTAATTTCCATGTTGATGAAATCAGACTTTATAAGGCAGGGAGGGGAAGCCTCCCCAGGTTTGTGAGCAGGGAAGAGCTGGATGAACAGAGCTGTGGTGACACAACTCCACAGTCTGGGTGGAAAGAGCACGAGGGAGAGACGATCAGGACACTGTTACAGAAGAGAACATGGTGGTGAGGGAGAGGTCAGGACAAGTGAAGTGGACACTAAGAAGAATGACTTAAAAGGATTTGGTGGCTGATGTGATCATGGGGATTCAAATTTAAAGGCAGGAAGAGTCATACCACCGGCCCAACAGGGAATTCTGAAGAACAATAAGTCTGAGAGGTTGAAGTTAAGATGGAGAATATGGAAAAACAAAGCCAGACAAACCTTTTTGTTATACAGACATACTAAACCAATCTGAGGCAGGGAGGAAAGGGGAAACCATGTTCTGAAGTTCAGAAGAAAAAGAGGGCAGGAGCTTATTACTAAAATGTAGCGGACCACATGTCAAATTAACACAAGAAGAATTTTTTTTTTTTTTTTGAACACAGGGTGCTTAACCACTGAGCCACATCCCCAGTCCTTTTTTGTATTTTGTTTAGAAACAGGGTCTTGCTGAGTTGCTAAGTGCCTTGCTAAGTTGCTGAGGCTGGCTTTGAATTTGCAATCCTCCTGAGTTGCTGGGGTTACAGGCGTATGCCACTGTGTTGGGCCCAAACTTGAATTTTTAAAAATATCTGAGTTATTACCATGGAGCATTCAAGTAAGTCTATTTGCTGAAACAGCGTAATTCCAGTCATACACTGTGGGATAGACAGGAGATTGAATATGGAAGACCAACCAAGCATACAGAAATCAGAAAACAGCGGGTTCAGTTTAAGCTAATAGGATCGGGGATGGAAGCTAAAGACCCTTTCTTAGGTATACACAGGCAAGGAAGAGGATCAACTCCTCTGGTGTCACAACCTCATACAGACCACCATACTTTTGAGAACATCTCATAAAAAGAACAAAGGACCATAGGCCATTTCAATTTTCAAATAAAACTAAACTTTCTGTTCATTCTACTAAAAATAACCCAACATACCTTCCATTCAGTAGCGTATCTCATCACAATTGCACGGCACTGACTGTTATACTCGGCAATTCCCATTTTGGCCACATCCTCTGGCCCTCTGATTCCCAGTGTCTTATCGATTTCATATTCCTGAAAATTTGTGGGAAGATTGTTAACATCGCTGACTTAAGAAACAAATACAACTAAGCTACTCTAGAAAATAAAAACAGCTTGAAAAAAGCCAATAGTTCTCAATGTACAGAGAAAACAAACGATATCTAATATTGTGGAAATGAACTAGAAGAAAATTCTGACTTACAGTTTAAATACACCATATTTCAACATGTGATGAAATGTAATACTTAAAAATAAAAAATCAGAACATTATAAGGCTGGAGTCTCAAACCTACCACAGGTAAGCCATGACAATCCCATCCAAATCTTCTGTCAACGTGAAACCCACTCTGGTGAGCATATCTTGTAACTATATCTTTAATTGTCCCTGCAAGTATATGTCCATAGTGAGGCAGTCCAGTTGCAAAAGGAGGCCCATCATAGAAGGTAAATCTAACAGAGGTAATAAAAACACATTAATTAGTCATTTTACAACTGATAGCAAAAATTCAGAACAACATTTTTCTATGAATAACTCCTACTGGAGTATTTAGGAAGAAGAAAAGTAGCAAGATCAGGAAATTCAAACATGATTGATTAGATATTTACTAGAAGTCCAGGCTTCAGAAAGGCTACTAGTTATGATAGAGTTAGAGAGACCGCCATTTGATTATCCATTCTTCATTTATTAGTCTCATGACATAAGGCAAGTTAATAACACTGATTCTGAGTAATCTCATCAGTAAAACAGGACAACAGGCACCTATCTCAAAGCTTTTGAACACAGAAGGAACATAATGAAAATGGTGATTAAAGAACTGGTTTTTTAGGTGAATGGAGACCAGAAGCAGGAAGCACTGTAAAAGGCTTCCATTCAGGACTTAGGTGTAAGTGCTAAGAGAGGGTGGGGATAATGAGAAAAGTGGAAAGGAAGAGGGTGGTATATTCATTCTATTCAGATGACCTCTTAAAGAAAGTTAATCTACCTTACCTAAGAAAACTCATCCATTTAACAATTACCTACCACTAAGTACACATTATGTAGAAAGCTGGTACACTATGAAGAGACTAGAATAAATAAAGGGTTTCTGTTTTAACAGAACTCATTCTAAAAAATGATTACTCTTAAGTACTTCATCTTTACCAAAGAAATTCACATACTTTGGCCTATGTTTTGACTGCCTTAAGCATTCCTGAAAACAATTGAATTCGGACCAAAATTGCAAAATTTTTTCTTCTTCAGCAGGAAAACTGATGTTTTCTGGAACTTGTTGAACCATTCTGTTGCTGCAAGAGAAATCAAATTTATTACTGTTAAAGAGAGATCTAGGATTAGCAGGTTATTATATTACTAAAATGGGTGAACATATCACTAACCATACTACATGATAAAATTATAGCTTTATTGAGGTAAAATTCACATACCGCAAAGTTCAGTCTTTTAAAATGGAAAATTCAGTGGTCTTCAGCATATTCAAAAGGTTGTGTAATCATCATCACTATTTAATTTCAGATCATTTTCAACACTTCTCAACCCCTATGACATTTTCTCCTTTTGTCCCTGAAAAGCATTAATCTGTGTTCTTAAATTGCCCATTTTGGACATTTCACAAATGGAAGCATTTCTATGAGTCATCTATATGTGGTCTACTGTGTCTGGCTTCATTTCCTTAACATGTTTTTAAGATTCATTTGTGCTATAACATGTATTCAAACTGTATTATGGTTTTTTATGGCTGAATATGTTCCTCTACATGAATACATGAAATTGTGTTTTTCTATTCATTAGTACACAGACTCTTGGGTTGTTTCCACTTTTTGCTACTGTGAATAATGTTGATGTGAATGTTCAGGTACAAGTTTGCTTGTGGGCACACATTTTCTCTGTAGGAGTAAAATTTCTGGGTCATATGTTAAATCTGTATTTTAGCTTTATGACAAACTGCCAAAATGCTTACCCCAAAGTGACTGCACTGGGCTGGGGGTGTAGCTCAATGGTAGAGTGCTAGCCTACCATGCAAGAACTCTGGGTTCAAAACATAGCACCATCACCAAACAACAATGACAGTAACACCACAACACACACACAAAACCAAAATGACCGTATCATTTTATATTCCCCCAGCAGAGAATAAGGATACAAATTTCTCCAAATCTTCCCCAACACTCCTTTATGGTCCACCTTTGGATTACAGCTATCTTAGAGGGTATGAAGTGGTACTGATTGTGGTTTTGAATTACATTTCCCTAATGACTAGTGATGTTGAGCATCATTCCATTAATTTATTGGCCTTTTGTGTCCTCTCTGGATAAACATTTATTCATGCTATGCCCATTCTGGTTGGGTTGTCCTTTCATGGCTGAGTTTTAAAAATTCTTTATATATTCTGGATACAAGACCTTCGTCAGATATGTGATTTGTAAAAATTTTCTCCTGTGGGTTGCCTTTATTTTCTGGATGGTATTACTTGAAGCAGAAAACATTTTTATGTGGTTTTTGTTTGGTTGTCTGAATTCTGGTATCATATCTAATAAACCATTACCCAATTAGTTCCTAGTGAGAAATGTCTTAAAGTACCCTTTTGAAAGTTCTGCTAATAACCTCAGACACTTGGTCAATCTGACTTAACTGTCTAGTGAGCATGATCAAGCCCCTTCCCCCTCAAAGTCTATTTACTTAAAATTCTACCAAAGTTAGCAACCAGATTTCTAAGCCATGGTCAGATTAGAAGGGCACAGAACTGCTAATAACAAAATAACAATAGAGAAGATGGAAAACCTTAAGTACTCAAGAAGCACAACAATTAGGAGTAATTGACTCTAGAAGAAAAGACCTCTATTTCTCAACCAGTCCAGAAAGCACTGAGAGCTCCGTGGTCTAAGTACAGCAATCAACTCAGCCATCAAAACAGAACTTGGCAAAGAGTCTTTCCTTTTTGTTCTCATTCATTTTTTAGATGCAAGAGTATTTCTGTTTTACACAGGAAAAAAATCTGACAAAAACAGGTGTGCTGTTTAACTATCTGAAATCGCCATTTCCAGTCAAGGTACACCATATTCAATAGAAGTTGTAAGATACTTTAGATTTTCAACTCTTACTACCACCTCCAGTCTTTCAAGGATGTAAAGAAGTACGGTTTCTGCATGTACTGATGAATGGTCCTGGTGGTTCAGTGGCTTGCTTAATCAGAGGCCAAACGAAACTTACGGGATTGTATGTGAAGACTAACCCACCTTCAGATATCAACACATTCATTTCTGTCAATTAGAATCTGCTCCTACAGTTGCCCTTGTCCATAGGAGCTTATTAGAGACATGGACTCATCGGTTCCAACCGGAAGCTAGGAGTTAGAACCTGCATTTTAATAAGAGCCCAAGGAATTCACATGCACATCAGAATTCAAGCATCACCCCTCTCCCACTGTTCTAACAATTACTCAGGGATATCTGTTTGAATCCCTTTTCCTCTTTTGAGAAAAGAAGATTTAAGTTTTCTGAGAAGACAGCTTATAGCTTTTACTAAACTTTCAAGAATGCCTCTGTGGACTCAAAAGATTTAGATTCACAGTATTATTATGCCAAACACAAAGACCCAGAGTGAGAATCTTGACTATTTCAGAAGAACCATGTACCAATGACCGGGCTATGGAAGCTGCTGAGGAGAAACAGCCCCCATGCATAAATCACAGGATTGCTCTGGCCCATTCCATCGACTGGAGAACTGTACCAGCACAACAGCCTCCAGCAACCACAGGGCGGTGGGAGTGGTGTGAAGAGCAGGTTAACCTTGCCGGTTGCACCCAGGATGCCATCTTCTCTTTTTCCTCTTCCTATAATCAGGTCCTCCATTCTTCCCTATTCTACAACTCCCTGCTTCAGATCACCTTAGCTTCAACCTTTTGTTCAGCAACTTCTAGACTTAAACTTCACTTGAGTTTATATCCACATACCCTGGAAGGCATACTGAAACATTTTGTCTAAAATCTCAATCTTACTTGTCATAACTGATTTCTTTTAAAACTGTCTTTGTGGTTCCATTATTCTTCACCTTTCCTAAGGATGGCATTTCTGAATCACCTGTAATAGTACTGAAATGATACCCACATCCAGCTAATCACCAAGACACGTGGATTGTACCTGTATGTCTATTTCTGAGGTTCACTCTTTTTTGTTCCCAGTATGTCCTATTCTGTTACATTAAGTCCAATTTAACCCCTGGTGGGTTATAGTAAGACTTTTCTCAATTTAGTTATATCCCACAAACATACATCCTACAGACTACTTATAAAAAAAATCTGTATACAAAGATATTCACATGTGAAAGTTGATGATAACAAGATGAGATCCTTCTGATCAAACCCAGGAAGTTAGGAAGAGAGAGGGTTCATGTCTAAGTACTTTCTTGAGGACTTTCTGAAGGCTCAAAACAGAGGGGCTGGGACCTGCGGTTCAGTGCCTAGCACTCAGCTAAATACATAGAGGCTCAGAAAATATTTCTTCTCATTCTACATGCATCCCATTTCTGTAAGCCTGGCACATATCTTTAACATCCTTTAAGAATGCAATAATTCACACAAGATGCTCTTGAGAGAACATCTGCTCAGGATTGGGCATCTCCACCAATGAATTAATACTAATTCCTGCCTAAGGTCTTCAAGACCAGTGAACTCTGTATTCAAGTAACTTACATAAACTTCTCCCTTTCTGACTTTAAAATATTTCTCTTGCCAGAACTTCATGGAATATGCCCACAGTTTACTATGACATGCATATACCCATTGCGATGCTCTGCTACTCCCAAATAATTACCATTATTTTTGAAGACTCTCCCTCTTGATATTTAGGTTGTAATATGGAAACACTGTTTCTATAGGCAAATAACTGAAAACAATTTAAATATCCAAGATGCATAAAGTAAACTATGGTACATCAATAAAAAGAATATGATCAGCCATTAAAAATAATGAACTGGTATATATAAAACACAGTTTGTCTAGAACTGGGGGCATAGCTCAGTGGTAGATCATAGCAAGGCCCTGGGAGTAATGCCCAGCACTACCAGAACAAAACAAAAATAGCTGTCTCTTAGTATCCCTGGGGAACTGGGTCCAGGACCCCCTGGGATACCAAAATCCAGATGCTCAAATTCCCTAAATAAAATGGCACAGTATTTGCATATAACTTATATACATCCTCCCATATAATTTGAATCATCTCTAGGTTACATATAATACCTAGTATGATTTAAATGTTACATGATTAGTTGTTACACAGTGTTGTTTAATGAATAATGACCAGCAAAAACAGTCTGCATATGTTCAGTGCAGATGCAACCATCACAGGCCTACCTGTGATATGTATATCACAAGATCAGAGGTTGTTGATGCAGATGCAGAACCTGCGGCTATGGAAGGCTGACTGTATACATATTATTTATATATACTGAGCAAGAAAAGAGCAAGTGTCAGTCAAATATACCAACTTGTACTATATGTAGTATCTCATTTTCAAAAGACTCTTACTCATTTCACTACCTCATTAAAAATAGCAACCATAAGGCTGGGAACTAAGCGCCACTCCCACCTATTCCTCACACACACACACTCTAAGCTGCAGTGGTAACAGTGACTCCTCATCTCCTGAACGAACATGATTGGTACTTTCAAATCCTACACTACTCCAGATATGATACCCTGCCCATCTTCAAGGCCCAAGCCCCATGGCAGCTCTTGAGAAGACGCCTCCTCCTCTCACTTCCAAATCCCACTGAAAAGATGTCTTTCTTCTCTGTGCTCCCAATAAGGAGTGCCCTTGGCTACTGCATTATCAGACTGTGTGAGCAGAGAGGGCAGGGATGTCGCGCATGCCCGCCTTGGTCCCCAGGTCCCCAATGCTAAATGCACATTAACGCAAAACAGGGACAAGAAGCGGCACCCTGGGACTGGAAACCACGCCCGGTTCGTCCTTATAATTACCTGGCTGGCAGTACACTCACCCGCCTGAACTCCCCCATGCGCCGTCACCCTTAATTTCCACAATGTGGGAATGTGTTCAAGGACCGCGGTGGCCCCAGGGTGCAGATGCAGAACTTCCGCGGATCCTAGGTCTCGGTCCAAGAAGTCAGACCCGGATTTGTGCCCGGCTCTTAGTTCTGCGGGGCCCCTTTAGAACACGAACACGAACACAAGAACACAAGAACACACGAACACACGAACACACACACTTACAGTCCTAGTCTCAGGGTTTTACCGTACACGTGACACTCGCCTCTGCCTCTGCGGGCAGGACGCCGCGTCCCCGAGGGACCCCACCGGTAGGACCGGGCAGGCGTGCGGGACCCCGCATAACAGAAGGGCTCGGCTTACCTGGGACGCCCCGGGGGCCCGCACGCCTCGGAGGGAGCCGGCGCCCACGCCGCGGCGACCAGAGGTGACGCAACGCCCTGACAGCACGCGGAGCGGGCAAGAGGGTGCCCCGACTCCGGCCAATCAGCACGCGCCGACACCCTCCAACAACTCGAGTGTCGATTGGCCGCCTGGGCCACGAGCCCGGCCACGCCCACAGGCCGAACGGGGTTCCGCAGTGTCTGCGGCGAACAGTTCCGCGGACGGGGGGAGCGCAGGAGCAGCTCGCGCGCGGAGGCGTGGCCTGGGCGCAGCTGGCCGGAAGCCCCGCGTGCCAGGCTGATGGCACTCCAAAGTCCCAGCGTCTGGGAGGGACGGTGGGCCCCGAGTCATCCTCTTCGCGTGGTTTGCGTGTGTCAGACATTTCAGGTCTGCATTTCGCTTCACGTCAATCACATCTAAGATTTATATCCTCAAATCACTGAGCTGCGGAGCAGTGGCTTGCATGGCTACACTGTGGGGCCTGTGCAGTACTCCGGAGGCCGCTTTCCCTGTGGGACAGGGCGGAAGGGGCTGATGACCATCTCTACGGTTTTTACTCTACTTTGTTTTAAAAATGTTTCCTGTAATGAAAAGAATCATTTGCTTATTTAATTGCCCTTCCTATGCATCTGCCTGGCACCTTCAAGTTCTGCTGGTATGGGGATAGAGCTCAGTGGTACAGGTGCTTGTCTAGCATGCAGGAGGCCCTGGCTTCCGTCCCTAGTACACAAAAAACATAGTCAACAAAACCAAAAGAGATTCTGGAGGTTGGCACCACAGCCCATGAAGGAAACTTTGGGTCTTGAGAAATTGAGAGTTATTGTGTAGCTAATTGCCTATTTTATCTACTGAAGAAAAAATTCATCTGTCTTAGGTAGAAAGCACTTGCTTAGGTAACTTTTAACTAAGAACATTTTGTAAGTTTGTTTAGCACTTATTCACCAGTTACTATGGTCTAGGCCCTATTATCTGTCAAGGATTAGAGTAAGTGGTTTCATTTCCTACACCAAAGGGGTTCAAATAATGAATTCAAATAACGAATCACTTGAATGTATTTAAAAGTTGCACATCTTTATTAAATGCAAGTATTTAGAATGTGTTTGAAGTTTTTGCATTTCTTGAGTTACCATCTTGTTAATTTCTATCACCAGTCCAGAGAACTGATAGGAGCAGGGTAGAGGGCTCCTGGGAAGTGTGTTCAGGGAAAAAACCTACAAGTGAGGTAGGTATACTGACCAATCTGATTGTTTAAAAAATGGATTGAGAAACATTTGTAAAGTACTGGTGGAAGGTATGGGAAGACTGTCTAGAAAAAAGTTAATCAAAACAAAAATTAAGGAATTAGAGCATAAGCAGGTAGAAATACAGAGATAAATATCAGAGGAAACAAGATAAAATTATTAAAGGTAGTTTATCTAGGGAGCAGGGAATTGGTGGGCAACCACTTGATGTCACTTATTTGTATGCTTTTGGAGATAGAGCATAATTTAAATATGGCCACAAACTTTTTTAATACTTCTCCTGAGAAATAAGGCTGTGTTTGACCTGCAGAATACAGAGGACTTGACTGAGCCAGTTTCTGGGCCCAAGCCTTGGAGACTGGTAGCATCTGCATCCTGTCTCTCAGAACACTTGCTCCTGGGGTCCTAGTTGACATATTTTCAGGAAGCCTGTGGACAAGCATTGAGAGGGCAGGCACCTGAGAAATAGATCCTCTCTCCCCAGGGGAACCAACTCTAGGACACCATGTGGAGCAGAGACAAGCTATCCCCAGTGAATCCTGACTAAATCACATACTTGTGAACAAAGTAAATTATTGTTATTGGAGTGGTTTGATAGAAGCAACAGATAAAGATGCAATTTACTTTAAAAGAAGGTGAAATATTAGAATTATTTATCTTGTTGAGTGGCTGTTCCCATTCTCCTTAAAGTCTGAAGTCTTTAGGGAGGTTGAGGCATGAGGATTGCCAAGTTTGAGGCCAGGTTTAGCAACTTAGTGAAACCCTGTCTCAAAATAAAATTTAAAAGATGGGCTGGGGACATAGCTCAGTAGTACCAAAAAAAAAGAAAAAAAAATCTGAAATCTTAGAAACATGAATCCAAAATGATTCTTCAAGTTACTTAGTATGTATCATATTTATTAAAAAAAAAAAACATTTACCATGAGCATTTACCATGTGCCAGACACAGATCTAGTAGAGGGAATACAATGGTTTACAAACCTAATGAGATTCCCACCCTCATAGTTTGTATTTAAGCATAATATAAATCCAAAAATACTAAGACAATTATATATACACACATACATATGTGCACCTCATGGTTCAATGATAATCCCTTGGAACTGTCTATGGAACACAATTCTGTAGAGACCCATTTTGACAGAAGGCATATCTGTCTTGAATCCTAGCCAGCTTTGGGAATTTAGTGAGATATTAAACCTACTTGGGGACTGGGGTCTGACTCCAGCTGTTACCTAAAATCTTTCAAGATACCTGGTATTTTTCATAAGCCTTTGATCTAACTAGAATTCTGAGACAGACAGATTTATCTCCATATAGCGCTCCCTAATTTCTCAAGGCCAGAGATAGAGAAACTCTGTATCTGGCTTCCTTTCCTGGTCTTCACAGAACTCTTACATGGTATTGATCTGAAATGTCCTGCATTTCAGTTAGTTCATTATTAGGAAATCGATATAGAACTCAAAAAGTTGATTTGTCAAGTGAAAAGTACAAAATGGAGGTAGATATCTCAAATAGTCTGTAATTCACATGGTTTAACATGGAAAACACAGTACAACAAATCATTTATTTAAAAAGATTTCATGCAAACTCTGCACGAGAAAATGCACACTAGTTACTGAGGATGGAGGGCAAAGAGATTATATACAAGAAGTACTTTAGTGGACTATTTTGTGCTTCATTTCTTGAAAATTCGCTTCAATTTTTTTTCCTCTTTTTTGAGACAGGATCTCAGTATGTTGCCAAGGCTGGTCTCAAATTGCCAGGCTCAAATGATCCTCCCACCTTGGCCTCCCCAGGGCTGGGACTCCAGTTGTGCACCACCGTGTCCAGCTCAGTTTAATTTTCTGAAATAATTACCTAAGAAGAAATACAGAGGAATTCCACAGAAAAAGTTGGCAACCAGAATAATAATCCATTAGCCAGAATTTTGAATGTTCTTCCACTTCTTCTGCAAATTTCTTCTTTGTTGGCTAAACTATTTTCTGGGCCAATTTCTTTCAGTGACCCTTGTTCATATTTAGTAACAAAACCAATGCCAACATTTATTATTTTGATTTCACTTTCCTTTTGGCTTCTTTATGTTTCTTCCGACAATCCTAGAAAAATCATAAAACCAGAAGGTTTAGTTAACAATAAATATAAATTGTTCTCACGGTATTCAATAATTACACAGTAAAATTCAGCTTACTGTGGAAACCTTTTGTGGAATTGCTCACTGGAATAAACAGGGACTGTTTAAACTCTTAGCTATACATGTTTAGGGCACTGTAATTTAATCTTCAAAAACTTGATTTCCTGCTACTTAATGAACCTGGATGGACTCTTGGACCAAACACTTAAACGAGCCAGTCTTCAGTCTTTTCACCTGCACCAGTTGTGGGATGAACGAACCTCTAAATTCCCTCCACTCTCATAATTCTGAGAGTTTAAGTCATGTTCTCAGTTGTTTCTTTCTAAATTTTCATATCTTATTCCTATCATTCTCACACCAGGGGACTCTTAACACAAAGAACAATCATCTACGTTCAGAAACAACTGATACGGAGAAACAATTACTCACCATACGCAAGCTATTTGTTCGGGCCTCCCAAGAATTTCTGCTGATGTTACTTCCCACACCACTCCAGAACATGTCAGACCCTATTAATGGAAAAACAAGAAACATAAGGCAGCAAATTATTACTGAAATGGACAACATTCTGAAGCTGGTATTACCAAGATCTCCATTTCTAGTTAAGATCATTTTAAAAAATTTCTATAAAAAATTTCAAAAATATATATTTTTTCAAAATAAAAAATGTAGTATTGCTAGAATAGTACTGTTTATGTATCATTTACTATTATATAACTTTGTTGTGGTTTGTGCTTAGGCTTTAATAAGTAAGGAGTTCACTCTCAGCTTCTGAGTTTCCATGTGGACTTTTAGGGTACTAAAACTTGTTTTTGTTTGTTTGTTTTTATGTTGGCAGATTAGCAAGTTCCTATAACAAAACAAGCCCTTGGGGATGATAATGACTGAGCAAGGTATCTGGATACTAGGAGCACTTAGTCCTGAAGGCTTTAATAGTCAGCATGTATCAGTCTGAATGGAAGGGGCTAAACCACATGATATTACAGAAGGTCAGAATTTCCAGATGCCAGTTACCATACCAGCATGTGTGATCAGAGCTGTGCTATTACCTGTTGTATACCACTCAATGGGAAATGGACTTACCATGAAGTCTTTCATCATTTTTAGAGAAAAAGAAAAATCTAGTGGTCTCTTTTTCTGGTACTGATGCTTCTCTGAAAAGGGGAGGGAAAAAAGGACAGGTGTTGGTTGGTTTACTTTGAATATTTAAGAGGAAATATTAACATTAAAAATATAAACTATTTCTTAAAAATAGCTGCTTTGTTTTGCTCATTTCCCCTGAGTTAAAATGACCTTGCTCCTTCTCCATTCAAAATTCTTCTTATCTCAAGCTTTGATGAGGACTTAAGTACAAACTCCACCTTTCCCACTCTGGTTGTTGATGCTCTCATGCCACCATTGCTACCTTTTTTGCCAGTGTTCCCTTTGGGGAGGTACCCAGACAACCACAGCATCCTGGGTCCAGACCAGTAACTTTACCATAAGGCTGGATTCCTTGGGCGTATGTGCATGTGTATATGTGTTTTTTAATCGGTCTCCAACCTGCCCTCCTATGGTCATCTCTTTTTTCCCCTTTTTGTGGTGCTGGGGATGGAACTCAGGGCCTTAGCACATGCTAGATGAGCACTCCACCGCTGAGTTACACCTTTGGGCATATTTTATCTCTTTCCCAATTCTATGCAAATCTCAAAACAAAGGAATCACACTCCCCACTATAAAAAGGCTAGAGAACACATTAAAGAAGCTGACAAAAGAAAATTAAGTTGTCCTGTAAAGAGAATGCTACATATTTAACAAAATACTTCTAAAGCATGTCTAACTCAGATTTTCACAAACTATAAAATATACCTGTTCACAAACCAAATGCTTACCCTGGGCTGGACCTTCTACAATCTGTTTCTTCAGTAACATCTTCTTCTTCTGAACTGCTATCTTGGAAATGAGGGTTTCCCTTCCAGACAGTCTTCCCAGGTTTCACCTCTTCAACTTTATAGGTCTCTATAAATTATTATGACAATAAAAGATGGTGGCACAAATGAGCAACTAAGATACATAGAAGGGTTGGGCATATAAGTGGTAGAGTGTGCCTGGGTTCGACCGCCAGTATCAATCTCTCTCTCTCTCTCTCTATATATATATATAAATACATATAGACAGATAGATAGATGACATAGTTAACATTTATAAATATATGAAAATATTATACATTTATAATATGCATATGTGTGTGTGTGTGTATTTTTTTTTTTAAACATTTGCATCAATTCTATTCAATAGTTTAGGGCTAACCATGGTGCTCGAATGAACTAGACAGACAAGAACATAAAATAAGCAGAGCACATGATACCTCATGTCTTATTTATAATTTTTGGAGTATCACAGAGCTGACAGACATATAGTTGCTAAATACATTATACTATCTTGAGTGCCAATCTTTAAAGTAGAATCACTGCAGTTAATTGTGCATGTATTCTTCTGGATAGGTCTATCTTGCTTTTTATAATGAATATCCTTAAAAATTCAACACAAGTATCTTCAACACTAGGAGATGAACAGTATCGTAAAGAACAGCTTATTTTCACCTTGGCTTTTAGAGATAAATCCCCCGAAATAGTATGAACAAAAACAACAACAAAAAATGGATGTTTATACTTCTTTCTTGTAGGTTCTGTAAAACTGGCAAGTATAAACTTAGAAATAATTGGCATATTGATGTACTGATGACATGGCTTATATGTATAAATCCAAGATTACCTATTTCTTTCTCCTATCATATGCAATACTAGTTCTCCACAACTCATGCATTTCCAACTGCATATAAGAAATGGAGCTAATTAAATGATTTATTTTACTTCTTGATGACTTTATAAGTATGTAGGAGAAGAAGGGATGTGGTACATTATTCCCTGGCTTCCCTTCATATGGCAGTTAGCTACAAGTCTGCTCTCTTAAATGCAAAAATAGTTTCTTCCACACTTTCAGGAGCATCACGCTTATGGTCATGCAACACTGAATCTCCTACTGTCTATCTTGGTTGAAGAAAGAATCCTTTATTCAGATAATTGTAATTCCTTTACACTTAAGGAAGAGTTAATCAATTAAGTTCAATCTACCTGAAATGAAAAAGTGGGGGAGGAGGGGGAAGGAAAATACCTTCCTTTACATCTTTAGTGTCTGAATCAAAAAAGGAGAACATGAACCCGCTGGGCTGCTCAGTGCCACTTGTTAGAGCTGCAGCACTACGAATTTCTTCCATTTCATCTCCACCACCGTCCTCGTTTCGGGCTGTCCCTTCTTCTTTTTCATGGGTATCTTTTGTAGTCTGGAATATTTCTTTCAAATTCGTAGCAATGTTGTAATACATTTCTTTAGACACCTCAGGTAGCTTTTCGGCTTCCTCCTTTTTCTTCTTCCGTTTTGCTTTACTGTAATAACCCATGCAGATAGACACGTTACGAAGAAACAAGTTTTGGAAAGTTTCTAATAACCAGGAAAGGTAAACTCCTAGGATAACTTTAATTCCATCCTTCTGACAACTAAAAAGATCCAAAGCATCTTGACCAATAAGCACCCACAAGAAAATGCAAATATTTAGCATGAATCAGATTCTCCTATCTCTTATGCTCTAAACCACATTTCCAAAATTACACTTAAACTATTAAATGTGCATTAGGAAATTACTTAGCCTCAATGGGCCTGCTTCCATAACTGTGAAGTGAACCTGTTACATCAAATGCCTTCTCAGATCATTGAAAGTTCTAAAATTCTGTGAATTTTAAGAAAGTGATGGGGAATAAATTAATTATAATTCAGTTTTAGAAGTGAAATATACAATGTGCTAAGTCCAGTCTCTTGAAATCCAATTTTTATGTTGTCATAAATCTGTTCTACAGTTAGGAATGAATATACTTTTCTTTTTGATCTTAGACAAAGTTACGTGGTCATTTTCAATACTTGAGTTTTTAGCTAATGAAAGATTAAAATCCTTTTTCCTATTACAGTCCGCTCCATGTAACATGTATAAGATCAGGCAATAAGTTCTTAATGTATAACTTAAAATTTAACTGAATAGGATGTCCTAAACAACCATTTTAATGGTGAAGGTCATCCCAAAGAAAGACACTGTTCATATTTCCTAAAATAAACCACCTGGCTAGGTTTTAAGATGGATGTGTCTCCTACGAAACTGAGCTCTATAAAAGAGTGTCATATGCACAGTTTCAAGTCATTATTATTGAACCATCGTGTGGTGGCTTTAAAACTGGTCCCAAAATTCCTTGATACTTTTTTCAAGAGGTAGAAGGAAATTTCTCCATTACTTGGGCATGGACTGAGCTTAGTGATCTGTTAACAGAGAAGAAGGCAGATGTGGTATTATGTGACTTCTGAGATAAGGAGCACAGCACAAGCCTAAAGGATCTTAAAGAAACCATTGTAGGAACCACATGGCCTTGAGGAGTTTGCAGGTAAGGGATTGCAGAACAGCACAACAAATGCTATTGAAAACCGGAGCCAAGGGGATCCCTAGTACATGATGGCAAAAAGTTCAGCAACATCACCTGTACTATCATAGAAAATACAAAATGTGCCTAATCAATGGGATAATCTAGCTAAGGAGATACCCAGAAAACTGCAGGGTTCTTCTTGTTGCTTAGAATAAAATGTGAGAGAGGTAAAACTAAAGGGAATGTATTTTTCTTTTATAAGCACCAAGATCTCATTGTTTTAAAGATTCCTCATCTCCAGAAGGCAAATGACATGAAATTTAAGAAATGGTTTCTAAGCAAAAAATCAAATTTGACACCCAGTAAAACATGGCCTAAAGCAGGAGTGGCAAACTATGGCTCCTGGGCCAAATCTAGGCTGCTATTCCTTTATGTCTTAAGTGCACAGTAACAATGTTTTTTAAAGAATTGAAATTACCGGGGGAAATAAGGGTGATATTATGACATGCAAAAGTTACATAAGAGGCAAATCCCAGTGTTAATGGTTTTACTGGAAAGCTTTTCTACTACAAAGGTAAAGGAAAGTCGTCCTAACAGAGGTTGTTGGCTTGTTAAGTCTAACACATTTACTATCTATTTGTGGAAAAATTTATAGGTCACCCTCTAAAAATGAAAAAATCTGCTGGGTGTGGTGGCGCAAGCCTGTAACCCCAGCAGCTTGGGAGGCTGAGAGAGGAGAATTGCCAAGTTCAAGGCCAGCCTCCACAATTTAGGAAGGCCATAAGCAACTTAGCAAGACACTGTCTCAAAATAAAAAGGAATAGAGATGTGACTCAAGAGTTAAGAGCCCTTGGGTTCAATCCCCAGTACCAAAAATCAACCAATCAATCAACCAATCAATCAATCAATCAATCTATCAATCAATCTTTTGTGAAGGCCTTAGAGCTAAGAAACTTCAACTGCTCAATCAATAGGGTATTTAAGGAGCTTGAAAGCATTGTATCTAAGCAGTTTCAGAGGCTGCCTAATATAAAAAGTAGTTCATATTACCTTTCTTTTGGTTTATCATCTTTTTTTCTTTCATAAGTGGCATGGTCATGCCTTGTTGGATCATAACGTATGATGTCCCTATGTAAAAACAAAGGTGGAAGAGAGAAATCAGAACACTAATTCAAAAAATTAACAGCAAATTATAATTCAACATTAAGCATACTGATGTTTGGCCAAAATGAAGCTAATGGTATCAATGAAGAAAATTAGGACCTTGTTAGAAACAATATTTTAAAATTACCAAATTTTGAGTTTCCCTGGATCTTTTTTTAATCTTAAAAATTATTTTAAACACCCTAAAATAAATACAGGAACAATGATATACTATGTGGGATTTGCATAAAATACTTCATTGAGTACAGCAGATTAAACAAATGTATAGAAGACAAAATTGGTTGTTTTGTCAAATTTGGATGATGGTATGATTACACCAATCTGTCTAAATTACATGTTTGAAGTGAGTTACTGGATCGAAAGTTAGAATATTTT
Source organism: Sciurus vulgaris (assembly GCF_902686455.1). Classification (NCBI taxonomy): domain Eukaryota; kingdom Metazoa; phylum Chordata; class Mammalia; order Rodentia; family Sciuridae; genus Sciurus; species Sciurus vulgaris. Next base: position 25,164,542 of record NC_136474.1, read on the forward strand.
TAAGAATCTGATATAAATTGCCACTGGCTCCCCACAGGAAGTTAAAAATGACCCAGCTGGGTTGGGGATGTAGCTCAGTGGTAGAGGGCTTACCTAGTGATCTCAAGAACCAGCAAAAAATTAATAGACACAGTTTTAAACTGAGGTGAAGAAGGCATTTATGGCAAAGGAAAATACAGTAGAATAGGACAAAACATAAGCATACTTAAATTTCTTAGCAGCTACTGATCCTTTGCTTGTAGGATTGTTCAAGGTGATGTGCAAAACACTTTGCACAACATTTAAAGCTTTCTTTTTTTCTGCAGCAAGCTCTTCTTCCTCAGCAGTTTTCTTTTCATTTACCTCTTTGAGAAAAAAGAGTAATTATTAATCTCTTGACAAACAGCTTGAGAAATTTTAATCATCAAATATTTACCAAGCACCTAAACATGTCCAAAGCATACTGACAGAAGAAAAGTTTGACTCATTCTGCTAACCTTTCTATCCACAAGACCCTCATGCTATAGCAAATTCAAAAATTGCATGACCAGCAAACAAAATGTTCCACTTTTATTTGTAATTATAAAAATGAAATCTGGACTTCAGTGGCAATTCTAACACTTTTTTTTTTTTTTTTTTAAATGAATGTAGGGCCTTGTGCACGTTAGACAAGTGTTCTATCACTGAGCTACAATATCCTTGGTTCTTTTTCATTCTATTTTGAGATAGGATCTAATTTGCTGATACTGGCCTCATACTTGTGATCCTCCTACTTGAGCTTTCTGAAGAGCTGTTATTACAGGTATGTTATACTGTGCCCAGCAAAAGTCTAAAATTTTTAAGGTAAAGATTGAAAAATGTAATACAGCAGATACTAATTATAACACAAGTGATAATGAACCCTTTGAGTTCTTTTAACATTCTAAAAATGTAATCTCGATTACACTTAGGTCTAAAAATGATAAGGATAGTAAATGAGGATAATTTTACTGACTGTGTGACCTATTAGGAGACAGTTATTCAGTCTCTGATTCAGTAAAAAGTACAGCAGGAAGAAAGCCATATTCCCCATATATATGAGGCATACTGAACACTGTCAGTTGCTACCCTCAACTACTGTAAACAGATACAGAGATCAGAGTCAAACAGCTAGTTTGGACAACAGAAACATGAAAGAAGTCTTTAAGACCCTTTCAATTACCACAAAAAATAAATGACCTAACAGAAACAATGAAATGCTGATTTAAGTTCTATAAAGAGAAGACCCAAGTTTCTAAGGTTTCAAAGGAAGGAGGTAGACTGTGTTCAATTAGCTCAAAAAATGCTTTATAAACCAGGAGCAGCATGTAGGAAACAAAACTAACACATACAACGAACGGAAAGTGCCAAGAGTTTATACTAGTTTGAAACTTACAACTGCTACTTTTCAACATTTTTTAACTTCTAAAAGCAGCAACTACTTTTTTTTTTTTGGTCCTAGGGATTGAACCCTGGGGTTCTTAACAACTGAGCCACAACCCCAGTTCTTTTTTATTTTTAACTTAGACACAGGGTCTTGCTGATTGCTTAGGACCTCATTAAGTTGCTGTGGCTGAGTCTGAACTTACAATCCTCTTGCCTCCGTCTCCAAGCCAATGGGATTATAGGAATGTGTCACTGTGCTCAGTAGGAACTTCAATTTTAACCTAATAGTAATCATTAGGGAAGCAGAATACAATGCTGGGAAGGGCTCAAGGTGATGGAGACTGGCTGTGCTTTGTTTGCTGCTTGTGCCTCAAAAGCTGGGGAGGAAAAGAATAGGACAAGGGTTTTTTGTCTGATGGATGTAAGGATGTTAGGGTCAACAACCCAGAAGGAAGGGTCTGGAGGCGCTGTTTTAAGAAAAGAGAGATTAAATTTTAGACTTTCTGTTTTAAGACACATTCAGAAAAGCCTATGGGAAACATCCAGCTGGCCTTGAGAACAGCTGGAAACAAAGTAGACCCAAGTATGGGAAATAGTCATGTTCAAGAAATGAAAGCTAAAACCCACGGAGTCCTGGAGAACTGGAAGAACCTAAAGCTGGAGGCAAATGGAAAATCAGGATTCAAGAATTAGGAAGAAATCCAGGAAAATATGCTTTGATTGCTCAAATGTAAAATGATTTCAAGAAGGATGATCAATGCTGACGAGGGTGGTAGATCAGTTGAGAAGGGACCTGGAAAAATGCCCCTGGATGTGAAGTCATGCATAGCTTTCAAACAGACAAAAGTGGAAGAACTTAAAATAACCTCTATGGTTATGTCTATGTAATTTCTTCCTTCCTTTTTTTTTTTTTTTTTAACATTTTTTTAGTTGTCAACGGACATTTATTTATTTATATGTGGTGCTGAGAATCAAACCCAGTGCCTCACACATGCTAGGCAAATGATCTATCACTAAGCCACAAGCCCTGTCATCTATGTAATTTCTTAACATAGGCTATTTTCAAGGTTCTATTCATTCCTGTGCTTTCAATACAGGATTGTTCAAAGAGCTGAAAGTAAAATGTTGTTGGAAAAAAGTTGGTGTGAACCCCAAAGAATTTACTCAAAAGCCCCACTACTCCTTGGTTTCCCAAAATGTATGGTACTCATAATCACTTTGAAGCACTGACAGGACCAAATAAGAGACCGAGAAAGAGGAAGTTATGAATTGTGAGGATTTAGATGCAGATTAGGTTAATTAACTCAGGAAGGAAAGAAAACCAAGACAAGGACAGAGGTTCTGAAGCTTAGGTCATCCAGGTGTCATGTAGGAGGTCAGGTCTTTTGAAAAGGATGAGAATAGCTCTTCTAGATAATGTGTGGAAACACTGCTGTGAAAAATGCCACAGGAAGTAGGATCAGCAAGCTTCGAATCACACTGTTACTCTTGGATTCATGCAGGTAAAATGAATTTGGCATTTACTTCTAGATTTATCCAAGTAAGGATGAACTCAACAGAATGGCATTCCATGACACTATGCTTTTTAAAAAACACATATCGGGTATGCACACCAGAGGAATACAAAGACTTTTCATTAGAAAGAGTCAAGTTTGACTTAACTGTCTTTCAAGGCCCAACCCAAACCTGCAGCACTACAAATACGACTGCCAAGTAGGGACCTTCGCCGCCTCCTCTCATGCTAGGAATAGGATGTAGGAACATGTGTCTTTGATGGTTGCTCTCTATTCCTGTCCTATTTGTCAGCATCAAGGAAGAAAATTTTACAGAATGAATATGGGGCTGGGGAGACAGCTCAGTCGGTAAAGTGCTTGCCTTGCAAGCACAAGGCAGTGGGTTCGATTCCCAGCATCACCAAAAAAAAAAAAAAAAAAAAGAATGAATATGTACAAAAAACTTAAGAAATATGAAGTTAACTTTTGATTAAACGTTTGATTATGAACTCCTCAATTCAGTGTCTTGGAGTGTAGAGTTTCTTCATGTTAAACAAAGGAGGTGTGCTGGATGACTTCTCTGAGATCAGGACTGTTGGGACAACAAAGCATTTACCTTCCTGTTCCTCTTCACTGTCACTCTCCAGAAATCGAGAGTCCAAGCGGAACCTGTCATCACTGCCAAAGTGCGACTGTAAATCCAGGAGCTACACAGACAAAAAGCATTCACAATTGACTGACAACCACATTCTCAAGACACTGCTTCTAAACAAGCCTCTCCAAGTGCACTTCCCCACACTCTGAAATTCACATCATTAACATTTGCACAGCCTCACCTGCCCAATCAGAGGAGCAGAGAGGATTTGCTCCATAAATAAACACCCAGTGAAGAAATATGTATCAAGAGCTGCCTGCATTTACCTAAAGGACCATGGTGAAAACCAAGACATGTTACCCATTTTTCTGTTTTCAGTATTCACTAACCTTCTGTCCAGCTCTGCCCTCAAATTGAGGTTTAATTTTGAATCTGTCAATGTCATCCTCTGAATCAAGTTCCTCATCATCACTGCTGTCAAACAGCTGCCCAGAGGCTTTACCCACAGACTCCTGTTATAGAGAAAACAGAAACGTTTAGTAACTGAGGCAATCAACATTTCCTTTAAAATGTAATCTTTTGCCCACGTTTAAAAAACAGAGGCATCTACCAGTATGCATCAGACAAAAACTCCTAACTCAGGGATCTATAACTGGTCTCTAGGACCATTAATCCCAATGCTGCCTGGATTTGGGGGGCTGTTATTACATGCAAGAATATCTTCTGTAGTCTTTCACTGATATGTGACTTTGCAGGTGATGTGGAGAACACAGACAGGTTCACGTGTGAGAAAATCTTTAAGTCATCTGAGTATGTTGTGGCCTGGGCAGGCCTGAGTTTCACTGCTGCTCTGGGACTTTGTGCTGAACTGGCAGTTGTGTGGAAGACTTGGAATGCAACAGACAGATGGATCTGCAAAGCAGAAGAATGTCCACAGGGATGTCTGGACCATCTTACTTTCAGTATTTCCTTTCCTGGACGTCTTTGCTCCTGAATACTTGTCTCCTCTGTTTCATCTTCACTGTCAGAACCAAAGATGATGTGTGTTGGCTTGTCCTCTGGACGAGCATCCTGGGGAGGCCATCAGAAGCATCATATTTTAAGATAATACAAACTCACACCGAGCATGTCCTACTCCATCATCTCTTTCTCCTGCTCCATCTCCTTCCTGTCCTTTTCTTTATCTAGTGAATGTCACTCTCATCTCCTATTTGCCTGAGATAAACTTAGAACTCCTTTCTCTCCATATCCAAAGACCACCAACTCCTATCAATTGGACTTTCTTGGAATATTTAAATCTATTCCCACCATTGATGCCTTGGCTCTGGCCCCCAACCTCCCAAAGGATCTCCTTATCTCCAGAATTGACCCATTTTGTTTGTTTCTCTCATGTCCTGCAGGATCTCTGCCAAACAGAGGTTGACAAACTTTTCCTGTAAAGGGCCAGAAAGTAAATATTTTAGAAACTGCAGGCCACTGCAGGCCAAATATAGTCTCTGTCCTATATTTAATAACCACTCTCAGCTTGAAGCCTGGACATAACAGGGCATAGGCAGGATGGCCTGAGAGCTTTAGTTTGCCAACTCCTCTCCAAAATATATACAACTGATCTTCAATTCCTGGCTAAAATTCTTTAACCTTAGTAGTTCAACCTCTGCAGCCTACATATTTCTTGCTACCTTTATAAATCTGTAAATCAGTCTGGCTGAAATTATTCACTTTTGTACAATGTGCTTCCTTTCCCCAGAACATCTTTCCTCTCCTTTCCCGTTCTTAATTGCCACTTATCTGTTCACACTTCTCAGTTCTGGCTGAGGAAGTCTCTGCTAGGCTTAGTACCCATGGGACTAAGCTACGACTATCTGCCTGTTACACAATAGCTTCATGAGAGGCAAGACCATCATACTCATTCTATAAATCCAGCACTTAAAGGTGGACTTAACTTTTGGAGGAATGACAAAGGCTCATTACAATAAATCTCAGCAAGTCCTGGCAAGCTACTTTGCAATCACTACGTGAAATTAAGAAATAGAGACTATTTTAGGGATTTTTGTTATTGTTGCATGGGCCCCATGCTAAGAAAGCACTCTAACACTGAGCTGTATCCCCAGCCCTGAAGAAAATATCAAGTAAATTTAAAATGTTTTAGGTAAATACTAGTATTTAATTTTAATACCTTAGGAATACACTAAATATTTAGGGTGATACAAAGTTCTGACTCAAGGACACAAACATGAAAACTGGTGAATGCTAAGAAGACAAACAGCTCTAAGGAGGCACACCTACCTGCAAGGGAAGGAAAAGCAGGACTTCCAGAGTGTTCTTATTAAATGCATAGATTGAAAACACACTCACCAAATTTGCCAGGGCATCGTGGACCAGTTTCTTCTTCACTTCCTTTGCTTTCTGCCTTGCTTCCAAGGCTGCCAGACGTTTCTGATTGTCTTCAGCATACTTATCCTTAGCATTCACATTTGCCGAACTACTAATAGAATGTGAGATATCAGTCGTGCCTTCCTGAGTATCTTTTCTAGGAGAGACCTCTGGTAATTTCTCAAGAGATGTGAGGCTGCTTGAATCAGACCCCTCTTCCTCAGAAGCTGCCACTGTCTTTTTGGTACTATGGCAACTGTCTTTGTCAATGCCTATTTTGTAAGTCTTTGCACTAAGACTTAAGGATTTCTTACCTTTTAATGGCAACAGACTGGAAACAGAATTTCTGCCTCCCCTTTTTGAACTGCTAACTATCTTGTGATCCTGGGTCTGGAAAGTGAATTGTCTTTTTTGAGGCAGAGTGTGATTTGGGCTGTTTATCGTCTTTGGATGCTGCTGTGAAAGTTTGCTTGATGAACCATTAACACATAGGGACTCATTTTCAACAGAAATGCTACTAGGATCCTCCAGTTTCAAGGAACTCTGATTTTCATTTATATTGTTAGAGTCAACACTCTCTTTCAGAGTTTTTTTCACTGATTCCTTTGCATAGAGACTGCCTACACCCCTGAATGCCTGGAATTTGGATTTTAAGCTGTTTTCTTTTGGTTTCTGTTTACCACAGGTATTCTCTTCCTCTAAAAGGGAAGCTAGAATCTCCTCAGGATGAATGCACCGTTGGCCTTGGCCAAGGGTACGAGGAGTCTTGGGGCTCTTGGAGGCTCTGTCAAACTTGCAGCAGGTGGTTTCTGGCCCACTGCTCTCAGAATCTTCCGGTACGACCAGATCACTGCCAGCCAACTGTTCCAAATCAGCCAAAGTGAGATTTACACGGGTACAGTTTTTCATGATGGCTTTATATTCCTCATCTCCTTCACTGTCTTCATCATCACCGCTGCTGGCATCAGATGATTTATGATTTAGAGGCTTCACTCCATTACTGAGGGCTGACTCTTTATTGATTTTTCTTTTTTGTACTTTATTACAATGATTAGAAAACTCTTTCTTTTTCAAAGTTTTGTTGTGCATAGGTTTTTCTGTCTGTGAAATCTCTGCACTATTTTTGGCCTTACTAATGTTTTGTTTCATTGCAATGATTTCATCTGTATCACCTGAATCATACTCATGGTCACTTCCCATAATACCGTCACTAACACGGCAAGAGCCATTATTAATACCCAGCCCTGATAAAGAATGAAGTTTGTGAACATCTGATTTGAAATCATCGCTTACAACTTCAAAAAGATCATTTTCAGATTCATTTGTTGAGGACCATGCAGTTCTCTGTAAGTTTTCCTCTTCTGCAATCAGCATTCTTAACTCATCTTCAGAATCAATATCATCATCAGACATGCTATTTCTCTTCCTGGCAGTTTCCAAATCAGAAATCTGAAAAGGTACACTTTGAAGTTTCTGAGAACCAGAATCAGGTACAGGGGATGAGTTAGGAATGAGAGAAGCACAAGGCATTTTCTGTGCAGCTCCACGTTGGGTTGATGTGCTGTTCTCCGACAACCGACTGGTCCTTGGACTCACAGTGGAACCCTTCCCCTTCTGCATTTCTTTCATCTTCTTGGGAGGGCCACGAAAGTCAGAGAACTCTCCTCGCCGTTTCTTACTCATAGGGTCATTGCCTCCTTCCAATTCCCAAGTAAGGCTCGTTATAGGAATGGTATCTGTAAAATCTTCCCCTATCTTCTTTAGATTGTGGCAGTATTTTGATGGATCATATTTCATGATGTTACCAGAGTCAAGGAACAAAGCAAAACCACTAGGTGTTAGGGACACCTATCAACCTAGTGAAACAAGGCTACTATTTAATCTCAAGCACATCATTTACTCTATCTTACTTTCAGTTTCCTATTAAACAAAATGGGGACTCTCACAAGTAAATTTTCATAGTCTGAAATCAAGCTTTCTAAAATGGAGTTGAAACCAAGGACCATCATTATCAGTTGGTAAATTACATGAACTTTATAGAGACCACAGCAAATCCTGACAATATACACACACCTCCGTAAAGAAGCTCAAGACATCAGTTCTTCGAGGTCTCAGAGTGATCTCACTGAACAGGCATAGAATTTGCTTACCGTGGGCTCAATACTATTTTTTCACTGATCATAGTCCTGCCAGCTTGCATTTTTTTTGGTAGTACTGAGGATTAAACCCAGGGGTACTCCACCACTGAGCTACATTCCCATCTCTTTTTACTTTTCATTTTGAGACAGGGTCTCAATAAGTTGCCAAGACTGGCTTTGAATATGTGATCCTCCTGCCTCAGGCTTCTGAGTAGCTGGGATTAGAGGTATGAGCCACCATGCCCAGTTCTGTATACTTTTATCTACATATTTCTTTTAAGACTACGTTCTACCACTTTACTATTAACTCAAGACCTACCTCAATTCTTCTTAAGCCTTCTTTAACAATGGGCCCTTCTTTTCTTACTCTTCTTTAGCTCCTTTTGCAATGGTCGTGAACTCATATGCAATAAGATGTATAAACTGATAAATGAAACTGCTTCTTTGGCATTTATCATTCAAATTAATTATATAAAATCTCAAGACTTTCTCTTATTAATATCTAATTACTTTGCCTAGGAAGTGGGAACATAAAATCTGTTAAATAAACAAAGATTTACAGATAGAGGCAATGAATTTTTTTTTTTTTTTGGTACTGGGGATTGAACTCAGAAGCACTCGGCCACATCCTCAGCCCTGTTTAGTATTTAGAGACAGGGTCTCATTGAGTTGCTTAGTGCCTAAGTTGCTGAGGCTGGCTTTGAACCCAGGATCCTCCTGTCTCAGCCCCCCAAACTGCTGGGGAGGCAGTGAAAATGTAAATGTAAAATAAAAAAAGAAAGAAAATGTAAATGTATAAGTATCCATCACTCTGGTAAATAATAATTACTCTTGAGAAGCTAATCACAAAGGATATTTTACGTTTATGTTGATTCTTCAAGTGAAGAACAGGTAAGACTCTTCCAAATTTACTTACAACCCAATTCTAAAAGAAAAAGAACAAAATAATGTATTACAAAATATTTTACAAATGAAAACTAAGTAACAATAAATAAATGCAATTTTTATAAAGTTGAACTCATAGTGGGCCATTATTATTGTTGGGTTTAGTTTTCTAATAATGAAGCAAGAGTTCTCGAAGGGAAAAAGTGCAAAAGGAAAAAAAAAAAAAAGAAATTTTGGAGCAGACATCAAATTAAACATACAATGGAGAACATGATATACAAAACACTAGCTACTAAAAAGCCAAACACTGGATCTTCCTACACTTCTTATAACCTGTCCTTTGGAAGACAGCAAGACTCTCAGTCTGCTTTTTTATTTCTCTGTCTAAAATGATGAGGAACTATGCTAACCTAAGAGTCATATATGCATCTTAAGAATTATAAAATGTGATGTATGTTAAGTGCTTTACAGTAAGGGATAAAAAGCTACTGGCTTAACACATTACATGGAAAGTCATATGGTCTCAGGTGCTCAGTTCCGGGATTGGCTCAGGCTACTAGAGGGACTCACTTTGTGCCCTGGTACTTCTGTTCCTGGCACAGCTTTCATTTGGAAATCTATCCCTCCCATCTTTTCCAACACATTGATATTGTCTGTTGTGGATTTTTCTTTTTTTGCTTTTTCTTCTTCTCTCTCTTGGGCCAATCTGAATCAAAGGGAAAATATAAATAAAAGAGTTAAAATAATCACTGATGCGAAATGGTTATTTCTCTTCAGGTAATCCCAAATGAGCATTATAAACATCTTCATTAGCATTAAAAACCAAAATAAAACAAAAAACTTTGTTGATAGTATAATGGCTTTTATTATTTTCTAAACATGCATTTTTCATTATACAAAAAAAGAAAAACATGGAAAAATGAAAATAAAAACCAAACATGTTCCTTATCTCATATCCCATTGTTTAAATTTTATCTGTTCTGTTCTAAACATAAATATATACATTAAAAAGTATAATCTAGATAATCCTGTGGGTATTGTTGGGTAATCTTTTTTCTATCATTATACATTTTTGGAATGCCATCACTGTGATTTCCTTGCTATACACATTACATAAATCTGTGTTATTTACCAATCCCCTGCTATAGGCAACTGAGCAGTAGAGGGCTGAGCATGGAGGCTTCTCTCCTCCTGACTATACTTTCGAGTCAGCCTCCTAGGCCTGAGGTTCACCCCAACACCTGTGCTCCAATCCAGCAGATGTCTCAGTTCCCCTTCATGGAAGACTAAGACATGGATCACAAGCTTCCCCTTTCTACTTATAAACTTTGGGCACTTTCCACATCTTCCCTCCCTCCACTCTTCCCAGAGGAAGAGGTGTCTTTAGAGCCCAATTTGTTAAGTCTTGCTGGTTTCTATCTTCCGAATGAAGAGAATGCCATCTCAATCCTCCAAGTCAAGTTACGCCCACTTCACTCAGGTGTGGACAACTGTTCTGAACAATGCTCGCTGGCCTCTTTTTGCCTCTAATCTATCTCTGTATGTTCTACCACACAGATGATTTCTCAGGCATACGTGCACTACTCCAAGGCAGTAGCACCATGTGCTCTTCCTGCTCAGCATGGAGTCCTGGGCCTACGCAGTAGTACTCAAGTGCTGCAGAACGAATGAAAAGCACATGACTACCCTGCTCATAGTCAGTGGACCCCAGATAAGAACAAAATCTAATACTGACCTTTCTCATAAGACCAGTACCTCAAAACATGCCTCCAGTAAGCTGCTTGCCACTTGTTTTGGACTGCATCTTTTCTTGGTCTAGAACAATCTTATTAGCTCTCCTTGTCACTCCATTAGTATATTCTCAAAAATCTTTACTATTTGAAAGTTCCCAAACTAATACAGTCTTTTCTTTCTGAAAAATTACCTTTAGAATTTTAAAAACATCATTTCAGTTACCACTCAGTTTACTTCTCTCAAGGGATTAGTTCATTGATTGGATAACAATTTTCATAACCCAATCATTTCACCTCTAATTCTGAGCATTGTCTCACACCTGAGCATCTGGAGGAGACTTCATATCTAAACCACAACACACTTTAAATGTCCATCAGTAGGAATGACCAACCACACTGTGGTATAGTCATGTTCTGTACTAACCAGTGTTGCAAAGAAGGGGGAAGCTATATTGCCACAAAAGGTTGTGTTAAAAGAGAAAATAAGTATGCGTGTTTGTTTATTTTTTTTTGGTACCACAAATTGAACCCAGAGGTGCCGAAGCACTGAGCTACATCCCCAGCCCTTTTTATCTTTTATTTTGAGACAGGTTCTCGCTAAGTTGCTTAGGACCTCACTAAGTTGCTGAGGTTGGCTTTGAACTTGCAATCCTCCTGCCTCAGGCTCCCAAGCCACTAGGATTAAAGGAATGTGCCACTGCACCGAGCCACATATGTATCTTAATATATACACATGAAAATGCACTGAATTCTTTTTTAGTGGGGTTGTGTTAAAGGAGAGTCAGAGCTGAGAGAAATTTCAGATCCACTTGTATGAACTTACTAAAAATATATTGCTTGATAATTTCAAATAAATTAAGTGAATACATAAAACCAATACAAAGAAATAGAGTTTGAGGGCTGGGGAATATAGCTTAGTGATAGTGCTTGCCTACCACAGGCAAGGTCCTGGATTCAATCCCCATACTGCAAAAAATTTTTAAAAAATAAAAATTAAAAAATAAAGAAATGGGATTTAAATCCATGTGGAAGAAATCTTACCTGTGCAAAAAGCTTTCTTTTGCTAACTGAATTTGAAGTGTTCCACCTTTCCATTTTGTTTTATTTAAAACAGACATACCTAAAAGATAAAGAATTATTACCCAAGTACATGGCAATGCAAAAATATATTTTAGCACATGCTTTTTCTAATAATTTAGTACCAAGAAAAGTAGACTTGTTTATCACAAAGAGACATTAAAAAAAAAAAAATAGAAAAAAGGAAATGTGATCTAGAGATAGGAGGCTTCCATCTTATCTTGACCACTTACCAGAAAGTTCTTTATACTTCCTATCTCTTAGTTACTAGGAGACTGGAATAAAGAAACATATGAACTGTAAAGCAAAACTTGTTTGCGATTTGTTTACAAACCAACGTCAGGAACCTCTGGTGAATAATTGGCATTTACTATTTCCCTGTTATTTTCTATACTGTAACTATGAAAGTGCTAAGTGGTCAGGGTGAATAAAAGGACATTTGAGAATCCTGAGAACACCTTTTAATTATTACTTCATATCAACTATCAATGTGTAACCTACAAACAAATAACCGCAAGTGTCTGAACTGTTAGAACTGTTATTCCCTAGGAGCCAATTTTTCTAAACATCTGCTATCAGCTTAATAACAACCATTAACAGAATTTTCTATGTGTTAGGCACTATACTAAGTATGAATTTAATTTAATCATCACAGGATTATTAGAAAGCATTAGCTTTTTCATTCACCAGAAAAGTTAACTGGGGCTGAGAAGTTTAAATAACCTGCCACAGGTCACATTGGCAGAGTTGATATGTTCTTAAACACAACTTTTCCTGTCATACAATTTCCTTGCTGAATAATAATATTTTTGCAAATGAAACTATAAGACTGATGGCCTTCTTCCCCTATTGTATCTTTTACTTAGTTTTCAGTGTCTTTTGACTTTTTGACTTCCAAGTAACTAGAATGCATTACTGTATCATTGGCATTATGGATTCTTGCCCTTTCCTTCCTTGTTAACAGTCACTATCCACCCTAAGCTTTAATAAATCATAACAAGAGATGTCACAGTTTAAAGTATATGGTCTTACCATGGTATATTCTAATGCCCTGTTCTCAGAATATTTAATGACAAGGATTAGCTACCCAAGAAAGGATCAGAGAAGAGTGGCATAATATTCAAAGAAAGATTTCTAGCAGGCAGTTTCTGTGACAGTCTGGCCCCTTGTCAAAATTATTTGAAAATACCAGTTTTTTAGCAAACTCACCAGCAATGTGCTAATACAGGTCTACTGAAACAAATGGAATTGACCTAAACCAGCAGAGATGTAGAATACCAGAATTCTCTTAATCATGGTTGTTCTTTTGTATGACTTAAAAGTGCATGTTGTGGTTAAGATTTAGAAACAAAGTTACTCCAAATTACACAGTGATGCCAACTAGCAAAGAGTATAGAAAATAATGACAATCTTACATTTTTTCAGATCTGCTTCTGCTACTTTGATGTTAACATATGCAAAGATTTTCTGTGGGTTTCCTAAGAAAATAAAAATAAATTTGTTTAAACTATTATCCAGAAAATAATGTAAAACTTACTAACTTTCTAAATCTAAAAGATCAGTTTTTAGAAACTTATTGTTTCAAAGAAAACCTTGTTTTTCATTGGATACAAAGATTGCACTTTTCTAAGCATTATTATCAAAATATTTCAAAACAAAATGAATAAGAAAAAAACAAAAGAAAACAAAAAAGTGATTAGTTAAGGAAATAGCTGGATCACATGTTAGTTAACTGTCTACATAACAGAACATTTAATAAGTTTAGAATGTTAATTCTCAAAACTCAATGTTAAGACATTTCTGAAATCATGTTTTAGAATTTTTCTGATTTCAGCAATTCTGGATAAGTTTCATACCATAAATAATACCTCCAGGATATTACATATCACTTTCAGTGTTCAGAGATAACATTTACCTTTGGAGTTGCTTTATCTTGTAATATTTAACCTGATTTATGTCTGTCTTTAAACACCCAGTGAAGGATTATAAATTTACCTTGGTCATCTTTCCGTGTGATGATCTCCACATCAGAAACTTCTCCAAATCTGCTGAACTGATTTTGGAGATCTGTCTTAGAAATGGCCTGGCCAAGACCACCCACAAAAAGGCGCTTCTTTTCTCTGTTGGCTTTCATGAAGGTTGGGCGTACACTTGGTATGTTCTACAGGGAAAAGTAATTTTCTGTATAGAGAGAAGTTCTTTCCCACAGTTCTGCTCAAACACAACTCCTTCCCCGCTGAGCCTACAGCGCCAAATTGGTCTCCTGGACCCATGTTTCATTTTCTATTGTATCTCCCTGTAGATTCTGCTCAGGGCCTACATACCAATTCTTTCTGAATGTACTTTGGAACAGCACCTGCACACATACAAAAATCACAGGTACATACATATTTTTTCTTCTGAATGGCCACAATTATTACATACTGTCTCTTTTCATTTACTTCTATTTTCGTGTTCTTCCTTGATTCATTCATAAATTCTTTTTTTTTTTTTTTAACTTAAACCAAGGTGACACATGTAGGATGTGGCAGTTTATACGCTAAAGGAGAAAATCACATCTTCATTCTGAAGCTCCACAAGACAAATAAACCAATACTGCAATTACAATATTATGGCACAACAGAAGTGTCTGCAAAGTGCTGTTCAGGCTCGAAGACTTGCTTTTTATTATGTGTTTGTATTGTGCAGCAGCAGTTTGCATGTATTTCATTTTTCAGATAAGCAGAATTCACCTTCCCAGTGCTATAAAGAAAATTAGTGATTAAGCCTGAATTATAATCCGTGTCTAATTTCCGATCTCGGAATTGTTAGCACTATACTAACGAAAGTTGTTAGATTACAGGGGATTCAGGAAAACTTTTCTAGAGGTGATGACGTTTGACATCCATCATAAGATCCTCAACTTCTTTAGCATCCTTCAGGGCTAAGCTCTCACCCTGCCCTTCGAGAACTGCCACACTCCTCACAAGCGAGATCACAAAACAGCTCCTGAAGCCCAAGGCAAGGCACTGAGTCGGCGACAGCTCCAACTGAACCTCTTCCTAGTAGCCTCCGCCTCCAACCTCCCCATCCCAGCCTTCTTCCTCCGAGAAGACCCCCCAAAAGAGAAAGTAAATATCAGGTCGAAGAGCCCTATAGCTTCCCATGCCCAAGCCCACAGCTCACCACGCCGTCTCCTAGAGCCAGCGCCGCGTCTGCCCACTTCTGGTCACATGGCCCAGCAAGTGCATTTTCTCTTCCTTCCTACTCGATTTCCAACTTCGTCTCCTAAGGTTCCGCTTCCGGAACTCAGTTGCGGAGGGCTCTTTACTTCGTTTCCCGTCGAGTAGACGGCTGTGGTGTATCCATCACCCTCCCCTCCATGTCCCCAAAAGAGCCCTAGGCAAAATCCCCTGAGGTCTAACGTGCAGACTTGATCAGTGCCTCCCGGACTGAGTGGGCCGAAGTGAGGGAGCCCAAGAAAAATGAAAAAGCGCCCCCTTTCACTAGGTCCCGGAACCGCCTCTTCAGTTACGAAGGCGTCCGGGTTGTTCCAAGGCCGCTAGCGGGGGTGGCCACCCCGACGCTTGGGCGTCGGGTGGAGACGAACCAACTCTCAGTAGGTCGGGACTCTTTAAAGACAGCGGTGGGGAGGTGCAGAGGGTCACAGGACCTGGGCTCTGGTCTGAGCGCGGAGGTAGACCCTCCAGCCCGCGCGGCGACGCGTCGCCCCTCCGCCTCCCCCACCCCGCTAGCTCCGCGGTGGTGCGTGCCGGGAGCGCGCGCGGCTTGAAGCTCCGGCGAGGCGCTTGGGCGGGAGCTGGCGGGGCGCTGGGACCCGGCTCGGGAGTTCGGCGCGCCATGGACGCCCAGCGCGCTGAGGTGCGCGCCTTGGAGGCAGAGATTGCGGCTCTGCAGCGGGCGTGCGAGGAGCTGCCGGCGCCCTGGGAGGGGACGGCAAGAGTCCGGTACGTGGGTCCTGTCGTCTTCCCGGGGCTCTCGGCACTGCCTCTGAGTGAGGCCGGGGCTACACCCAGAGCTCCGGGCTGCGACTCCCGAGGCCCTGTCCTGGGAATTGCCGCACGGGACATCCCCAAACGGAGACTGGACCGTGTGGATTCTGTGATGAGGCTGCCCTAGAGCTGTGCGCACCGCTGTGGCTTCGTGGTACGCGCCTTGCCCTGGTTGGCTGAGGGCCGTGAGAAAGCCGTGTTCTTGCAGGTTTCCGAGTCTTGCTTATTTCTTTTAATCAGCAGATCTTGCCTTCGGCAGTCAGCAGCATCAAGTTGGGGTTTACTAACTTTGTTTTCGTGGGTCACCTAACCACAGGACGCCTATTTTTGTTGTTTATGATGACGGCATAAATTTTTCTTTGAAGTATAGTTTAGGTAAAAAGATAAGTTGATACAAGGAAAAATAGTTAATATCGGCCGTCGGGAGAATCTGACAGTCCTCTGATGTAGACGCTATCCTGAACTCGGTTGTAAAGTTAAAGAACAGGAGAACCAGAGAACTGGCTTGCGGAACGTTCTAGAGAAAGGAGGTGTCAGCTGAATTGCAACCCCCAAATCGAACTCCAAAGTCTAGGAGTCTTCTTGGTTGAAGAAAAAAGACCTCTAACAAATATGTATCAGTTATGTATCATCTCAAACTTGCAAGCTACTTGAAAACAAACCATCTTCGTTTTTAAAATCAAGACTAATTTGAATAAGGTGCAGAGAGAATGAATTGCGACCTTTTTTCTTTTTCCTCCCCGAGTCAAATGGACAAAAGTGCTAGAAAATGTGAAGGAGAAGGAGGTCTAAGGAAAATATCTGAACTGGGGATGTAGCTCAATCGTAGGGTGCTTGCTTAGCCTACGGTGAGGTCCAGGCTTCCCATCCTCAGACCTGGGGGAATTCTGCATGATGTTCTAAGCAGAAATGAAAGTAAAGAAAGCTGTTACCGTTAAAAGGAAGAAGGAAACAGGTGATCAGGGTATGTATATCCTCCTCCACAAGAGTAAATAAAAGATCCTTGCTACTCCAGATGTGACCCATAGATTGGAAGCATTAGTATCACCTGGGAGTCTGAGAACTACAAGCTTCTGCCTCATTCCCGCCTACTGAACCATAACCTACATTTTAATGAGACTTCCTCCTCTTAGCTCTGCAATAAGCATGCACTCTTTAAAGTTTGAGAAACACTGTATCATACTATGGGGAGAATGATTTCTCCACAGACCACAAGATGTCATTATTAGTCCAGACTACTATAGTAAGTTATTCATGTTATCTGGAACTCCTCATTGATCAAACTGGAAAAGTCACAAGAGTTCCAGACTCTGGGAGACATTAAATGTCAGTTCAAGGTATTTAGGTTTAGTGGGAATTTTTTTTTCTCACTATGGTGGAGATGGAAGATTGGGACTTGTGTGAAGGCTACCTTTTAAGTGATTTTAAATAGTTAGATGAATTGGCAGTAGAAAAATTGGAACTAAATTATTCAGTTATAGCATACTACAGTGATGCAGCCACATCAGTGTTTATAGCAGTTCACCTCACAATAGCCAAGCTATGGGAATAACCTATCTGTCCTTCAGCTGATGAATGGATTAAAAAAATGTACATATGCACAATGGAATATTACTCAACCATAAAGAAGAATGAAATAGTGGCACTTGCTGGTAAATGTATGGAACTGGAGAATATCATGCTAAGTGCAATAAGCCATTCCCAAAAAACCAAAAGTCAAATGTTCTCTCTGATTTGTGGATGCTAACCCAAAACAAGAGGTTGGGGAGGGGAATAATATAAATCCATTGGATTAGAAAAAGGGAAAAGAAGGAATGGGAGAGGGGAGGGGAATGGAAAGAAAGTAGAATTAATCAGACCTAACTTTGCTAGCCTTGTATTTGAATACATGACCAGGGTAAATCTGCATCATGTACAACCATAAGAGTGGGATCCTAATAATAAGAGAATAAGTTATACTCTGTGTATGCATAATTTTCCAAAATGCATTATACTGCCATTACTAAAAAGAACAAATAAAATAAATAAATTATTCAGATTTTTCCATGTGTCCACATTCTGAAGCCAAATTGCTTGCCTTAAAATTCTGGCTGTTAATGTTTACATGGTCTTGATTGGGTAACCCCCTCACTGCTAAAATGGTACTCATGTTTTTATGTTGTTGTGAGGACTGAATTAACATATGTAATTTATTTAGACAGAACTCCTAATAATGACTAACACTAATTAGTAGATCATTGACTTTTAAACTCAAGTATAGATTCATTTTAAAAGGAAATTCCTTGTGAACCTCTAGTTTTGACAAAAGCATTTTATGCTAAGAAATTTGCAAATAATTAAGCTACAAAACCAATACAATTCAAGCTAGCCAAATAATTCAGCTGGGTGTGTTGGTGCATGCTTGTAATCCCAGTGGCTCAGGAGGTTGAGGCAGGAGTATTGGGAGTTCAAATCCAGGCTCAGCAATGGCGAGGTGCTAAACAACTCAGTGAGACCCTGTCTCAAAATAAAATACAAAGTAGACCTGGGATGTGGCTCAGTGGTGGAATGCCCCTGAGTTTAATCCCTGGTAACACCCCCTCCCCCGCAGAAAAAAAAATTCAAATTAATTCCATTAATTGAAATAAACCAACGATACTTTTAGTTTCTATCAATGAGAATATATAGCTTCTCTTTTCTGTATATGGTAAGAAATATATATACACACACATAGAGTTTACTATTTTATTTTAAGGATATTGTTCAGTAGCATTAAACACATGTTGTAGTACATTACCACTATCAATCTTTGGAACTTTTTCATCATTCTAGTCTGAACCTATACCCATTAAATAATAAGTCTCAACTCTTTTTCCCCTTTGACAACTACAAGTTCTTTTTTGAATTCTGCCTATCTATCCTTTAATGTGGTGGCTTGGTTCTCATTACTTTGCTCTATTGGAAATATCTTCATTTGTAACCTTCCGTGACAGTTGGTGTTTATTTGGCAGAAACTCAGTTGTTTGAAGATTGCCTCTGTTCTTTTTTCACTTTTTTTTTAATATTTAAAGGAAGTTTTTTGTCATCAATTCATGAAAAAGAATGTGAAAGATGAGGTAATCTTTCAGATGATACAAATGTGCTCATTTATATTTAAAATTAGCAATAAAACAATATTTAAACTTTTTTTTTTTTTTTAACAGAACACTGTATTAACACTGTATTCTCATGTGAATACAGAGTTAGATTGTTTCCTATGGGCATGGTAGAAGGCCATAAAAGCATAGACTAATGTAGGGGAATTAGAAATAGTAAAGGAAGTAGAGGTTGGTGAGGGAGCAAAAGGGAGGACACTACATCCAGAGATGAGGCCAATGAAAGATAACTTCTAAAATATGAAGCCTGATGCATCAAGGGGAATTTGGAGGAAAAACTGATTCAAGGGGGAAAAATGTAGAATACCTCACTAGGTCTACAATGCAGGAAGAAAAAGATATAAGGCAAAAGGTGTATTTTAGGAGTTTCTGGCATAGAGGAGCTGAGGCTAATCATTGAGTATTTTTCTGGAATGAAAAGAATACATAATATTTAAGAAACCGGGGTAAAAGTATTGGGGTTTTCCTTTAATGTTGGTAACAAAAAGGAGAGAAAGCAGAAGATCCAAGATATAAATGGGAGTCAGTATAATCATGCCCCAGAATCCAAGGAAAAGATGCTTTAAGATTGGAGAAGTCAGTAACGTAGAATACAGCAGAGAGTTTAAGGGAAAAAGAGAATGACAAAAAGTATAATATCTAATGTAATTATTAACTCATTCTTTAAAAAAATTTTTTTTGTCAATGGATCTTTTATTTATTTATACATGGTGTTGAGTACCAAACCCAGGGCCTTGCCCATGCCAGGCAAGTGCTGTACCACTGAGCCACAACTCCAGCCCTAACTCATTCTTTGTTACAAGGAAAATTAAAGTTCATGTCCTCAGTGAAGAATGTCTGATTATAGTATTATTCAAAGAGATGATGCTATTTCTTCTTTGGAGTCTTTGCCTGCCATGTTCTTAGATTTTCTGAGACATCTTTTAGTATAAAATGTTTTGTGATATTTGCTTTTTTTTGGAATTAGCTATTTAAGTTGTTTTTATGAGATGTCTTGGATATTAGATATTTAGATTGGAAATTCACAGGCAAGAACTGACATTGCAATTTTGCAAAGTACTTTTGTTTTAGTTTATTTTAAAGGTATTTCTACTATGTATAAATATTCTAGTATAACTTGGTTATTTTTGTTTTTGGTTGAAACTATAGATTATGGTGTTAATGACCATAGTAGCTTTGATAACACTTTTATGTAGTGTTAATGGGAATTAAGAGGAAAAAAAATGTGAATGGTTTAAAGAAAATTGGGGTATTAAATGAAACATTCATTAGTAGTTAGAATAACTTTCTGATATTTATTTTTTAGAAAATCATTTCAAGAAACACACCAATCAGATTCTAAGAGATGGGAATCTTCAAAAGATCTAAAAAGTCATCTTGGACATTTAAAATCAGAACTTTCATTTCTAAGTACACTTACTGGCTTCAATATAAGAAATTACACCAAGCAGACAGAGGACCTAGCAAAGACTGAGATGACAGAAGAAGGTGAGCATTATTCTTAGTCTAGAAGTGGTTGTGAAACTTACCATATTATGATTGGTTGTCATAATGTTGAATGAAACTTCTGCAAATTCACTATTTGCAAATCTAATTATGATAAACCTGTTTAGTCTTTTGAGCAGTCCATTGGGCCCAATACTATTTAAAATTTGCCTAAGGTAAATATTAAAGAATGGAACACAGTCTTTATCATGAAATAACCTTAATAGTTAAGTAATAGTGATATGTGATTAGTGATTGTCAGAACAGCACTATTAATATATGAATCTTATAATTCTTCACTGATATGAAAGCTGCCTGATTGACAGTGCTTTTACTAACTGGCCAAATAAATGTTCAGCACCTGAACCTTTTGCCAGAAAGAGGGTATCTGTTCCTAACGACAGAGTCTTACTGCTGAAGATCTAGGTGTACTAAAAGGTAAGAAGAAGCTAGTTCAGTCTTGCAACTGGATGTCAAACACTTTAGTTGGACAAGAATAACATTTCCCAAAGCAACAGTCATTTTTGAAAGTGCTTCCTGACTTTTCCACTGAAATAATTTTAGGACAGGAGAGAGAATCTCGGGTAGCTCATTGCAAGGATATTCTGACCTACATGTAGAAATGGAGTGTGGAATTTAAATACTGAATTACTTGAAAAGAAGAGATGGAATGCAGGAAATATAGAGGATGAGGACAAATGACATGTAAAACTTTCACTAGCATAAAAGTCTCAACATGAACTCGAGGCATAAGGTTCTAAGAAAGCCGTGACCATGCCATGTGCAGTGGTGCACACCTGTATTCCCAGCTACTCAGGAGGCTGAAGCAGGAGGATTGTAAATTCAAGACCAGACCAGCCTAGGCAATTAACTGAGATCCTATCTCAAAATAAAGAGGGCTGTGGATGCATGTAGCTCTGTGGTAATGTGCCCCTGAGTTCAATCCCCAGGTTTGTGAAAGAAACGCAGTCAGGACCTAGATTTAATTTTTGCATGTGGATGTCCAGCACATGTTAAAAAGATTATCTGTTTCTTTGTCAGGGATCAGTTTACTATATTTTCGAGTCTGTTTCTGGGCTCTCTGTTCTGTTCTATTGATCTATTTGTGCTTTCACTAATAACCTCAGTGCTGTAACTTTATAGTAAGTTTCAAAATTAGGTAGTATAAATTCTACTTCATTTTTCAATATTGTACTGGCAATTCTGGATCCGTTGCCTTTCCATTTAAACAAGAATCTATCATTGCCCGCAGAGTAACTTGCTGGGATTTCGTTTGGATTACACTGAATCTATAGATCAGTTTAGGAAAAATTAACATTTTAACACTATTGAATCTTTCTTAGCTGTTTATTTTTTAAATCCCAAATCTAATTCATGATCAGATAGTACACTTAGCTGTCATGTCTCTTTAGTCTGTTTTGTTTTATTTTTTGGCAGTACTGGGGATTGAACTTGGGTGTTCTATCACTAAACTACATTCTCAACCCTTTTTATTTTGAAACAGGATTTTGCCAAGTTGCTGAGGGTGGCCTCAAACTTGCTATCCTCTTGTCTCAGCCTCCCTAGTTACTGGAATTACAGGCATGCACCATCACACCCAGCTCTGTAGTCTCCTTTAATCTGGTCAGCTCTTTTTGTCTTTTGTGGCATTGACATTTTTGCAGTCTACTTATAGATTGTCCTTTTTTTATTTCTTTTTTCCCTGATAGTTTTTTCTTGAGATTCAGTAGGCTATGCATTTTTGGCAGAAAAACTATAAAAGTAATGTTTTGTCCTGGTACATCTCACTAGGAGGCAAATGATGACAACTTGTACCATTCTGTTTTTCTTAACTAAATATTGAACAGATCTTCGATTAATCTCTCTACTTTGAGCCCCAAGTTCACCCTATATCTGGAGTAACTCGGTACTGCTAATTCAGACTAACTTTCTGGTTTTCTGCTATGTAAATGAACTTGCTTCTTGGCTTGCCTGAGTGCTGCCTTAGGTTTCAGTTTTCCTGGGTCTATCAGGTTACTTCTACTTGTCAGTGTACTACCTAGTTCATGTCTGATCTCCAACTTCTGTTCCTGTAGAATTGTGCCCTTGTAAAAATAACTTTAACTTTAGCGAAGCTAGACACACGACTACAGTTAGAATAGTGCTTAACTCTTGGGGGATAAGGAACAGGATGGGAAAAGACATGAGGAGGAACCTTATGTATACAATTTCTGTATCTTGATATGGGAAGTGTTTGCATGGGTAAACACATATGTAAAAACGTGATTGAGTTGCATACTTATCAATAGGGCATTTAGTGCATTTAAATGTATGCATCTTAGATATCAAAATCATTTAGTCATTTTTCATTATCATTTTAGTGCAGTTTTGAGAGATAAAAGAAGTAAACACATGGGTTCAATTTATTATCTTCAGTGGTGTTTCAGAATAACTAAGTCCTAGTGTATGAGAATTGCCTGCAAGAAGGAAGAAAGAGAAGCAGCCAGATCTAGGATTGCACAGAGCACAATGTATTGAGGGACTTAAATGATAGAATTGTAATCTTGAGCAGCAGCAAGACCAGTTGGACCTCCACCATTTGAGTCAGAAAGATGGGTTTATTTATTGCCTTATACAAAAGTGATTTCATCCTGGTTTATCTTCAGATAATGTCAAAGAGTCAGACACATCTAGGGGCCAGAGTCTGGTTGCAAAGTTCCATATATGACTCTAATTTATTGGGAAACTATGCAGAAGAAACCAACTAGGGTTACTCAGGAGCAATTATGGGATTATGACTCAAGATAGCCAGTCATGTTAAGCTGAATCCAATCAAACAGGAACTATATAATGTTGAAAAAGATGAAAAATATGATTGAAACTTATCTAGGGTCATACCACTTTGTTTCTGTTTCTTACTTAGCCTTTGGTATAGTTGAGAACTACAGAGTATAATCCTATTTTGTAAGGATAATCAAGTTGGTGCACATTCTTCCAGATTTTTTTAATGCAATTACTAATATACACTTTTATACATCTGCTCACATGTATTGTAGATAATCACATACATATGATAGGTATATTATGAAAATTATTTTTGTCAAGTAAAATATTTGTTTTTCTAATTTACAGGTATAAAGAAAGTTCTACAGAGACACAGATTATCAGGAAATTGCCACATGGTTACATTTCAACTTGAATTTCAGATTCTAGAAATTCAGGTAAATTAAGGAGCCTGTTGTGATAACAGATATTTCTTCTATGACAGAAGCAATTCATACACCCATCCTCCAGCAGTGACTGCAATGGGGAGGCATTCATGAGCCAGGGCTCCCTTCCAGCACATTTGTATCACTGTTTCTAAGGTCACAGGTCTTTATCATAGGGCAGGTAGCAAGATGCTTCTGGTCTCCTTGTATAAGCCCCCGAGGTTGTAGGAGCATTCCTGGGCCAGCAATGTATAATCAATTACCTATTGCTGCTTAACAGATTTCTCCAACATTTAACATATTGAAACAGAAAAAAAACAAAAACAAAAACAAACTATCTTTCTCATCTTCCTTGGGTCAGGAATTTGGGAGCAACTAGTTAGAATCAGGGCCTCTCATGAGATGGTCATCTGGGACCACCACCATCTGAAGACTGCTTGCAGCCGGATGATCTGCAAATTGTACTGGATTGCTAAGACACAACACAGGGAAAGAGATCTTTTGATAAGATTTAGAAAACAATGAAAAAAGAAAGGTAACACATAACCCTTCTGACCAGGGGCAGGCAGAACAGACTTAGGCACTTTGAAAGGCTGGCTCCAACAAGAGCAGGATCCAGGCATAAGTTTGAGAACTGACTGAGGCTCAGCACTGCTTTGGTAGCAGAAAGCATTTTCAACCAGTTGTTTTTACCAGCTGGGCTCAAGGGAATGTGTACAAAGAGGAGGAACAGAACAAGGAAGGACAGGCAGTCTACCTACCTCATCAGATCAATAAAGGGGGTGTAAAGTAATTGTCATAGTCAAGTCCTTTGGACAAGCTGCCTTTATGTACCCACAGTTAGGTACCAGGATTCCTCATTCTTGTTGTCAGTGTTCTTAGCCACAAACAGCTCCAAGTTGTACTGTGGGTTTTTTGTTGTTGTTGTTTGTTTGTTTGTTTATTTTATATGCTGGGAGTTAGGGATTTAGGACCCTGCCTTTTTAGGTGTCAGACAGCCATCTCCTTACTAAGTCAAAGAAAAGGATCGAGGTATCTGGGTTTAGAAGTTTTGGCTCTTCACAATCAAAGTATTCAGTTGCTGTCATTGGTCTGGGGGGCTAAAGACAGGCTGGTGAATATCTAGGCTCCTCAGTTGATCACAGAGCTTCCAGTTTGCACTCACCTAAGTGTGACCCTTCAGTTACTGCCAAACTGACCAAGAAAATGAAGTGTGTCATTCCCAAGGCTTGTTAAGCAGAACAGCATTCAACACAGTTCAACTTTTTCTTGTTGTGTGCATGAATGGTGAGTGGCCTTCAGTGAGTTACAGTGTTCCCAGTTATCACCAGACCTTGGGGCTATCCAGGGTCACCAAGGTGATATTGTTTTGCATAACTACAAAGATTATCTGTTGAAGGCTGAAAAAGAGCATGAACCCAAATGGATTCGTATCAGTTGGGTTGGACCACTTGTTAGGACCCCAGTTCTTTCCTTTGGGTGACCCAGGGACTCCTCAGTGTTTTTGCATTGTCAATGGTTTCACAGTCTGACCATCTGCATTTTTTTTTTTTTTTTCCTAAGCACTGGGACTTGAACCCAGGACTTTGCACATTTTAGGCAGAGAATCTGCAGCTGAACTACATCCCCAGCCCTTTTGGAGTTTTTGTTTTGTTTTTAATTTTGAGAGAGGGGCTCACTGAATTGGCCAGGCTGCCCTAGGATTTGGAATCCTCCTGTCTCAGCCTCCTAAGTAGCTATGGTTATAGGCAGGTACTATCATTCCTAGCTCAATTGCATCTTCTTTCTTTGTGGCTTATGTGATTCTGACCTTGGAGTTGTGATATACCAGTTGTTCTCCTGCATGCTGGTATCCATTAATGGGCTAGACTCAGAACCTATGGAAGATTGGTGGGATTATAAACCTGCTATCCAGTTCCCTGTCTGTTATCTACTGTATTCTAATATAGATATTGTCCAGGAGAACAGCTCAGGGACATTCTAGCAGCTTTGGTAGTCTTGCAGGCTCTTTCTGGTACAGGTGTCCATCTATTTCACAGTTGTTTCTGGGATTATCTGGAGAGAAGAAAGACTGTGGGCAAAATTAGTCTTGTCCTTGGGTGGCTTGTCCACAAATCCAGCTGAAGAGAGCAAGACTGTTTTCTAAAGTTGAAGTGAACAAGCTGCTCTGTGAGGTTGTACTTTGCCAGATAGGTAGTGGCCAAGAATTTGTTGGTGTGCTCGTTAGGAGGGCTATGGCCTAAGAGTTGACATAGACTGTAATATTTTAACTTCGTTTTTATTTTAGGGGTTGTTTGATTTTACAAACCCAGGAGCACTCTACAACTGAGCTAAATCCCCAACCCTTTTTATTTTTTATTTTGAGACACGGTTTCATTTAATTGCTAAGGGTCTCCATAAGTTGTTGAGGCTGGCCTCAAACTTGAAATCCTCCTGTCTTCAGCTTCCTGAGTTGTTGGAATTCAGGTGCGCACTAGTGCACCCTGCTTAATTTCACGTTCTTTAAATTGTGTATTTTGGTCACATTAAGCCTGAGAAAAGTTGGGATAAGAAAGAAAAATAAGTTTTGGGGACAACTAGCAGTTTCTGTCCTGTATTCTTTAAAGAATGCAGGGGGAAGAATCTGAGATGAAATATTGATACTGTTTGAAAGACAAAACACAGAAATTGATGAATCTCTTAAAAAAACACGAATTGTCATTGTTCACATTTTAAAGTATGCAGGGGTTTTGGGACTGCTTTATTTTTACTAATAGCAAAAAGCGTGGTCTCCCTGGCTATATTAACAGCACTCATTTCTCTCTGAGCCTTTTTAATTTTATGATTCTTCTTGAAGATTTGACTGGTAAGGTGTTGGGTGCAATTGCAGACAGCTGTGTAATCAGCAGGGCTTTAGGGATTAGTTGTATAGGAGTCACCGAGAGTGCTTGTTTTGAAAAGAAAGGAACAAAAGACTTTGTTTATTGTTCAGAGTTCTAATGTAATGTGGTGATGAGATTTTTTTTTTTCTTTTTTTGGTGGTACTGGGGATTGAACCCACGGGTGCTCCTCCACTGAGCTACATCCTTATTTTGGGACAGAGTCTCACTAAGTTGTCTAGGTGGCCCTTGAACTTGCAATACTTTGTCTCAGCCTCTCAAGAAGCTGGGGTTATAGGTGTGTTCCGTTGTGCCAAAGAATTTTTCTTTAAGTTTTTACTATTTAGTGGTAAATACTATCATATGCTAGGCCGATTTATGTAAGTATACTCTTTAGAAATATATCTCTAGTAGAATTGCTCAAAGAAAATGTACATGCAATTTCTAATAATAGTGTTGACTTGCCTTATAAAACGATTTTGCCATTTTACATATTGAGCATATTTTTACTGGTAAAATTTTTACTGGCATATTTTTCTAAAAGAAGGTAAAGACCACAACTTTGTGTTCACATTTTCTAAAATCAAACTTTCCTCTAGAGGGAGATGTTTAGCTATCAGAACATTAAAAAGATTATAAATGTTTTTCCAGAATAGAAGTCTTAATACAATATTCAAATAAAAACCTAAAAGCATATAAATATTATGTGTTAGAACCAAAAGTGACCTCATAGATTTTCTAGGTCAACCCCCTTTATAGGGAAATCTATGCAGAGTATGGATTGTCTGTTGGCACATCTATGATCGTCAAATGTAGTTGGAACATAGAACTCTCGTCCTTAGATTTATTGTCTGGTGTTATCAGTGCTATAATTTTTGTGAGGAGTTGAAAGACTGAGAATTAACGTGCCTTTCATTGTCCATGCTTATAATAAGTGAGATGTTTAGTAGTTTGTACAAAAAGTGGCACATTATGTATGTGTGCATAACTTGTCTCCCTGAAACCCAATGAAATGAACAAAATGATTTTAAAAGGGACATTTTTTAAGTGAAGAGAATATAATCTCATTATCATAGGCTCTAAAGAAAATTGCTTCTTGTTATGATATTTTGAACCCAAACACTGAAATATTAATACAAGGTGCTTTTTGAGAAGTTTTTGAGGCTTTTTGTGAAGTTTATGAGGGATTTTCTTTAAGATCTCTACCCACAATTCTTAAGTTGTGAAAAAGAATGAGAATTGTGAACCTAAATTAAATGGTAGAAAAACAAGTAGAAAAGAACATGGAAGGAAAAAAACAAGCTGCTGAGATTCATGTAGCTGCTTTGAGATCAGTATGTTTATGAGGTCTTGGCCCTTGTTTACCAACTGGGGAGAAGCAACCTGGTTGGCATTAGTACCACAGGTGGGAAAAAGATGGAGAAACAATATTTTGAAGTTCGCTTTCCAGTGATTGAACAGAATCTGCAACCAAAGGAGGAAAACAGAAGAGGGCCAGTAAATCCCAGACTTTGTGTTGACAGGGTGACTTCTTGTCCTAATGGATGAAAGACCAAAATCTAACATGCACCCCACATGCTTGAACTAAGACATGCCTCGGAGATTTCTTTCTTGCTTCCTTTTATTTTTATTTTTCTGGTAACAGCTCTACTAAGATGTAATTTCATATCATATATCTTGCTCATTTAAAGTGTACAATTCAGTAGTTTTTAGTATACCTAGGGTTGTTCAACTCTTCCCACAATTAATTTTAGGACATTTTCGTCTGCTCAAAAAGAAGCCCCATATTCTTTAACTATCATCCTTAAATCCTCCTGTATTCTTTCAGCCTATGCAGTTGATAATCTATTTTTTCTCTATGGATTGCCTTTTGGACATTTCACATAAATGGTTGTGTCTGACTTCTTTCATTTAGCATGTTTTGAAGGTTCATTCATGTTGCAGCATGTGTGAGTACCCCTTTTTTGGTTGAATAATATTCCTTTGTGTGGATATACCACACTTTGTTTATCCATTCCTTCAGTTGGTAGAAATGGTTAGTTTCATTTTTTGGTTATGAATCATGCTGCTATAAACACTCATGTATAAGTTTTTTTGTGAACATGTTTCCTGGCTTTATATATGAGTGGAATTACTATGTCAAATGGCACTAGTAGATGATGACTAATGATGTTGAACATCTTCCTGTGCTTATAGGCCACTTGAGTATCATCTTTGGGAAAATGTCTTTGCAGATCTTTTGCACAATTGTTAATTTTTTTTTAAATGGGGGATAAGAAAGCCTCAGGAATTTTTTTTTTTATTAGATATAGTGATAGATGCCACAGGCAGCTGCTCCCAGCAATTCCCTCTGTACCCTCAAGCAGATGAAAAACTATACGAAGATTAGATATCATCAATATCCATTCTCTAACAGCTCAAAATATAAGGAGACATGTCAGTTTCCTAAAACTCACTCTAGTTTTAGGAAATAGCAGACATTTCTAGATTTACATCCATAAATAACAAATAGGAGGTGCACACATCAAAGCACAAGGATGGTACAGTATTCTTTCATTGCCATATTGGACAAAGTAACCTAAAATCTAAAATCAGGGCAAAATAATGCCATGAAGAGAAAGGAAACTAATAAGAAAATGGAAAAATTTACTTGAGTTTGCAGATCAAAATAAGTTTATTTAGCAATTTTCATCATTAGTTATAGAATTGTTTCTGACTTTTGTGATAAGTAGCATCATTAGGAATATCTTTGTTCGTAATTCTTTCTTCATTATTACTATAGTATAGACTCTTAGAATTTAAATTAATGGGACAGAGAAAATGAATATTTCAGGTTATTCATTGTCAAAATGATTTCCAGAAGGATTATACCAATTTATATTCCCACTGCCAACTTTGAGTGTGTATTTACCAGCAGTAATATTTTTAGTCTTTGCTGATAGGTTTGTTTTAATTTACATTTATCTTACTGTTGAGGTCAAACTTTTTTTATAGGTGAATTGTTTTTCACCACTGAACTTTAGTTCATGTCCTGTGCCTTTTTCTTTTCAGTTTTCTCTCTTTGTCCTGTTTATAGTTAATATTTTCCTCAGTTTCATGCTTCTTTTTTATTCTAAGGTCATTTTTAGACATTTTAAGTTTTTATATAATCGTATTTGTTATTTTTTTCCTATTTGCTTAGGAGTTTTTCTTGACAGTAATTGGTTAAATGTTTATATTTCTTCCTGGTATTTTGTGATTTTAATGTTTGATTTAAGGAAGTAATTCATTTGGGGTTTATTTTAGTTTTTGTATGGAGTAGGACCCGATTTTATTCCTTTATTGAATAACCAATACTTCTAGTATCATTTCTTGATTTCGCTTTCCTATTACTGGATGATATTTCATTTTGCATAACATAAAAGTATTTTAATATGAAAATGGATGAATGATATATGTGAACTTTTTATCTTTATTTTAGACTAAAGAGAATTTATCT
Source organism: Sciurus vulgaris (assembly GCF_902686455.1). Taxonomy (NCBI): domain Eukaryota; kingdom Metazoa; phylum Chordata; class Mammalia; order Rodentia; family Sciuridae; genus Sciurus; species Sciurus vulgaris. Next base: position 25,194,354 of record NC_136474.1, read on the forward strand.
TCTGTCATTACTGACCTCAACATAATAATGGAACCCACAGAATATTTAGAATTAAGTGAATTTGTGTCTAGGTAAGCTATTTTATCAATTTATTATTTTATGGGCTATTTTCACTCTACAGTTTTAAACTTACCCTTTTCTTAGTAAATATATCTTCTCTAAAAGCATAACACCATTACTGTTGTCTTGTACTTAAACACGTATTAACTCTATGAATCTCTATTTAGTATGTATTTATTGTATGTTCTCTATGCTGGGCATTAAATTTAAAATATGAACAAAAATGGACATAATTCTTGATTCTCATGGAATTAACAACCATAAGATGTTAGATATTAACTAAATAATTGTAGAAATAAATGTGAAATTATGGCTATGTGTCATGTTAGAAAGAGAGCAATGTAGACTGTTGAAGTATACCAGGAATTTGACTCGTCAGGGAAAACATAGAGTGATTTCCTGAAGCTTGAGTTGACATCTGAAAAATGAATAGGCCTTAACTAACTGAGAGATCCTAGACAGATGGGTAGGAGGAATACCAGGAATGTGTTGTGTCATGTAGTGCTCACATGACCTTTTATTCCAGATCATCCTTTAAAAGTAACATCTGCTTTTTGCAGATTATAAAAGGAAGAATAGTAGGCTATCTGTCACCCTGTAGTAATAGGCATGTTATGGTCTTAATAAATATTTGACTTCAGACTTTAGGGTAATTCTCCTAAACTGTGTTCTCATTTTGGGGAGTGTGACTGGTATTTTAGAAAAAGTGCTGAACATAGGTCAGAAGACCTGGACTTTAGTCCAGACCTTGTATATGATATTGAATAAGTTGCTTCTCCTTTTTTGGAGTTTCTTTTTTGTCACACTATTATGCAATTTAAATAGTATACTCTTTTTTGTTTTTTTGTGGTACTAGGGATTGAACCTAGGGATGCTGTGCCACTCAACTAAACCCTCAGCCCTTTTTATTTTTTGAGGCAAGGTCTTGCTTATGTTCCAGGCTGGCCTTGAACTTGTGATCCTCTTGCCTCAGCATCTTGAGTTCTTAGGATTGCAGGTGTTAAATACTGTATTCTTTTTTTTTTTTTTTTTAAATTTTTTGTGGTGCTGGGGATTAAACCCAGGACCTTGTGCATGCGAGGCAAACACTCTACCAACTGAGCTATATCCACAACCCCTGTATTCTTTTCTTTCTTAGAGCATGGTAGGTATACATAGTTGGGTTCATCTCAGCAAATTTGTGCATTCATGGAATTCAGTTTCAGTTAATGTCCTCCCTTTGCCCCTTCCCTCATTCTCCTTTCTCTACTGGTCTTCCTTTCACTTGATTGTTTTTAAGTACTGTATTCTTAAAGACGAATTTACTTTTAGTTTTCTGTTATTAGACTTGTAGTTTTCAGACTGAGAATTGATATTTTTAGTTTTTGGAAAATTCTTAGTCATTGTTTCATTGACTCTTATCTCTACCCTGTTTATCCCTTATCACAGTCTGCTTCACATCAAATGCTGAACATCGCATGTATAAGATAATAGTATGAGCCAGACGAGGTTGCACATGGCCTGTAATCCCACTTTTTTTTGCAGAGGCAGGAAGATCACAAGTTTGAGGTTAGCATGGGAAACTTGGTGAGACCCTGCATTGAAATTTAAAAAAAAAAAAAGAGCTGGCGATGTAGCTTAGCGGTAGAACACTTGCCTGGCATGTGCAAGGTCCTAGGTTTAATCCCCAGCAGTGCAAAAAAAAGAAAAAACAAAACCAAGAAAACCCCACAACAGTATGCTTTTCATTTCTCTCAACCATTGTGCTGTTATTGTTATATATAATGAGTATCCTAGTGCATTGTTCCTATTTTGCTATAGACAGTTTTTTTAAAAAAATTTTTATTTTATTTTATGTGATGCTGGGGATTGAACCCAGGACCTTGTGCTTGCGAGGCAAGGACTCGACCAACTGAGCTATATCCCCAGTCTCTAGACTGTTATTTTTAAACCAATTAAGAAAGAACATTTTTATATATTTTTCATTTTTACCATTTGCAACATTCTTCATTTCTTTGTGTTGATTCATATTTCTAATTAGTATACTCCTTAAGAACTTATTTAATATTTCTTATTGTGCTGGTTTGTTATAATCCTATCAAGTTTTGTTTCTCTGGAAAAGTATTTACCTTCATTTTATTTGGAAAGATATTTCTCCTGGCTATAGATTTCCAGTTGATAGCTTTTCCTTCCGATCTTTAAAGATATCCTTTTATTGTTTTCTGGGTTATGTATGTTGTGACAAGAAGTCTACTATAGTTGTTGTCTTTGTTTCTCTTTATTAATGTATTTTGCATTATATGTGTTTGGGAATTGCCTTCAAAGTTTGCCCTTAATTTTGCTTTTCCACAGTTTGTGTTGTCTAGAAAGTTTTTGTTTAAAGAGTCTCAACTATGTGTCTTCAAATGTTAATTTTGCTGTCTTTGTTATTCTGCAACTCTTAGTTATATATATGCTAGACTGTTTGATGTATTGTCTCACGGCATTTGGATGCTCTACTTCTTTTTGTGTTTCAGTTTGGATAATTTCTCTTTCTTTGAAATGAGGCTCACTGTGTTGCCTGGGCTCTGCTCCAACTCATGATCCTCCAGCCTCAGCCTTCTGAGTAGCTGGGATTATAGATGAGTGCCACTGTGCCCAAGTTTGGACAATTTCTGTGAACATACCTGCAAGCTCAAAGATTCTTTTCTCAATCAAGTACAGTATGAAGGGAATTCTTCATCCCTTGTAATGTTTTTTATTGCTTGTGTTTTCATTTGACTCTTAATTTTATTTCTCTCTCTATTGAAATTCTCCATTTGTCCCAGGTGTGGTGGTACCTGTCTGTAATCTCAGTAGCTTTTGAGGCTGAGGTAGGAGGATCCCAAGTTCAAAGTCAGCCTCAGTAATTTAGTGAGGTCCTAAGCAGTTTAGGAAGATCCTGTCTCAAAATAAAAAAAGGACTGAGGATGTGGCCTAGTAGTTGAGTGCCCCTGGGTTCAATTCCTGGTACCAAAAAAAAAAAAAATCTCCATTAGTTTGTGTATGTTAGCTATCTTTTCCACTACATCCTTTAACATATGAATCATAGTTATTTTAAAGTCTCTAACAATACCAGCCTGAGTCATCTTTGAGTCTAGTTCTACTGATTAGTTTACAAGGGTTTGGGTTTTTTCCTTGAATTTTTGTGTCTCACAATTTTTGATTGAATGACAAACACTGGAAAAACAGAGACGGAAACAAATAGTACTCTTCATGCCCTTTATCAGCAGTTGAGCTGATGTGGGATTTTTTTTTTTTTTTTTCTCTGCACTGCGAATTGAACCCAGGGGGCACTTTAGAGATAAAGTTTTGCTAAATTACCCAGACTGGCTTCGAATTTTTAATCCTCTTGCCTTAGCTTCCCAAGTCACTGGGATTTCAGGCATGTGCCACCACACCCACCCGTATTTGGAATTCTTGTTGCTTTCATTACCTTCAGGTACTATATCTTCTAATTCTTACAGCAGTGGACTGCTATTACCCTATGTATAGAATAGGTATTACGAGCTGGAGGGTTTTTCTCAGTGTTCCAGCTCTACTCCCAGTATTGAGCAGTCTCTGCACATCAGCACCTTAGAGGGCAGTCTTTCTCCAGCAGTGAATTGTTGGCGTTTATTACTTGGTGCTAGGCTCGTGGTTGGAACAAGGGGTGTTCTGCCTTTCCATGGTCCTCCCTCAGTATTGGATAGGTCCTGTGGAGTGTGCCTCAGTTCCTGTTCTTCCTCTTCAGTGCAGCCAAACTCACCTTACGTCTGTCTTTGGTCTTGGGTGGTAGAGAGGCTTTTCCCTCCTCCAGTGGTAGCAGATGTTTGCTGGGAGTTAGTATAAAAGCCTGGGCCCAGTGGGCATCTTGCACCTCCTGTGGAATAGAGGCTTTTCATCCTCCCTCCTTCAGAAGCAATGGATCTTTGTCTTAGCAGAAATGTTCTTCCATTGCTTTGTTGTCTTTTTTTCAGTGGCTTAGGTTTTTGCTTCTTCCAGGAGTAGAGTTCAGGCTTCATTCCTGGACCCCATCAACTGCTGCTCACTTTTTGTATTCCCGTGCCACTGAGCAGAATTCTCTCTGAATTCCAGCCATGATCCTCGTCTTTCTTTGTGTCTGGGGTTCTCATCTATTCAAATTGATACCACTGGACATTTACCCTTTCAGAATTTCTCAGTTTTAGCTGATGGCTTATTACTCGTACGGTGGCTCTCTCCCTGATGCTTAACCAAAGGTGAACTGTTTATGTGTCCTGACTCTTCCTTGAAGAAGAAATGTTTTAATTAATTTAGTTACCTTGTGACTTCCAAGTTCTTGATGGTTCAAAATAAGATATGATTCTACAGGTTATTCAGATTTTGCCGTTAGGCTGAAAATGACCTTGTGGCATTTCACATCTTAGGTTGAAAGCAGAACTCTTCTGATTTTTCTCCTGATTCTTATTCTGGAAGTTGGAATGAATGCTCACCCTTATTTTCTCTTACATCTCCTTATTTTTTTTCTGCTCATGTTTTCTATCTCTTTATGCTTTTGTGTTTATTCCTTCAGTTATTTTTCTTCATTTTGTGACTAAACCCCATTCATTGAATTTTCAACTTCATTGGTACTACTTTTCTTTTGTAGAAGTTACATGTGTCTTTTTTCAAAAATTATTATCATAAAATTTTTTATTATAAAGAATCCTTTTTGTGGTCTTTTCTTGTCCATGTAATTTTTTTTTCTGGATTATTTCTTTCAGTATATGGTCCAGTAAAGGACAGTTGTCTTCAATTTTGTTTAATCTATTAAACACGTTCATTGAGCTTTCAGCTTCATTATAGTGCTGGCCATTTCACAAAGATCTCTGAGTGGACTCTTTTCTACTTTGCATTTTAATTTAAGTTAACTTACAATAAAATTGACTTTTTTTTTTCTTTGTAGGTCTTAACCAATTTTGACACATAGTTTCATGTAACTACCACCATGTCAAGTCAACAATTCCATCATGCCAAAGAAATTCCCTAGTGCTGCCCTTTGTAGATGTGACCCCTGTTAGAAATACTGAGGTGCCAGGAAATTGAACATGTGCTTAGAAGTGGGTCGGAAAGGCAGAACTTTACTTCTGCCAGAAGGTGCATTACCAAACCTGGCTAGCAAGTGCATCTGGGCAGGCAGTCCACCTGCTGTATTCCTAACTGCAGCACTGACCTTTGTCCTGATAGGAGGAGTTAGGGGTTACAGTCTACACAATTCAATAATTTTAAAATTGATGTGGAAAAAAGGAAGGGCTAAAATCAAAATGGCTACCATGGGATCCAATTAAGGCTAAATACTAGATGCTGAAAATGGACCACTAAACTTTCTGTTTCTCACACCCTGCTCCTGTGGCCTGGCAACTATCATTCTGTTCCCTATCTGCAGAGTTTTGCCTTGTCCACATAATATGGAATCATATAGAATGTATGCTTTTGAGATTTACTTATTTCATTCAAGATAATGCCTTAGAAAATTCATTATATATGTATACAATAGTTTTATTTTTTCATTTACCCATCCAAGAACATTTATGTTACTTCCCATTTTTTGTTGTTATGAAACAGAACTGTTCAGATAGTCCTTTGTTTGTGCCAGCAAGTGGCCAGTCTGGGTTCTGGGTGGTGGTCTGTCTTATAGCTCAGTTCTCAAAGCTTATGATAGGTTATTTAGGGTCAGATACATGTGTGTGCAGTGTAGAGGTAAGCCAGTGGTTCATATATATCTTTATAAGATTTCTATCTTTATGTTCTTCATTTCTTTAATCCACCAATGTCTTTTCAGACCCTTATGGTTTCCCATCTTAATCCTTTAGCCAGCAGCCTGGGGTTTAAACTTTTCTACTTTTTCATGCACTTTCTTTGTTAATTTCCATGTCCAGAGCCATATGGTAGGGAGAGAGAAGAGAAAACAAATGCAACAGGACTTTATTCCACAGAGGACTACAGGTTCTCTGATCACAGGCTTTTTATTCAGAGATTCAGCTGTCTGCATAGGTACCACAAAGCTCTGCTGCCATAACCACTGTTTTGAGTGATGGTGACAGGTAGGTTCAGCTCAGAACTTACTCTTCTTCCCAATCTGCCTGCTATCATCTACAGCTGTCTTTCAGCTGTTCCTTGTATTTTGCTCCCAAGACTCAAGACTTTCCTAGCACTAGAGCTGGGAAAATTTTTGTTTTTAATATAAATAATTTCTATCATTTCTTTCCCTTTTACTCTTTATTTTTAAATACAAACAAGTTTTTAAGTTGTTCTGTTAGTTTACATTCCTGAGGCACTAATCTATTTCTTATGTTTGCTTATTCTTATTTATTAATTTCTCATTTCCTCATAAATTTCATATCCTTGGGGAAATTCTGTAGGTCCTATGTTGTTGAAGTATCTTTCCAGAATGATTTTGCCCTGGTTGAATCATTGCTTGGGGAGCAGTTTGTTCTGTTTTGTTTTGTTTTTTCCCTTATCGAGGTTTGTTTCGCTATGAAGGTGTTGTAAATTCAGATACCAAACTTATGTGAAATTCTGGTACAAGCATAACAAAACCTTCATGTTCATTCCTTGTGTTAAAGAGTGTTTTTTTTTTTTCTTTTTTAAAAATATTTTTAGTAGTAAATGGACCCAAAACCTTTATTTTATTTATTTTTTATGTGGTGCCGAGTATCGATCCCAGTGCCTCACATGTGTCAGGCAAGTGCTCTTCCACTGAGCCACAACCCCAGCCCAAAGAGTGGATTTCCACTACAGTTGTGGCCTTAGGAGCATGTAGCTGTATGGTGTGTCTCCAGCTCTTTACCTCACACAGCCTACGGTCTTCTTTTCTGTCCTGCGTAGGCAATAAAATGAAATACTCTGGCTTTAGGGGTAAAATAGATCCCTTCATTCTTCTATATGACTAGAAAAATATATAACATTTTTTCATATATATGTTGTCATTTGTATTTCTTTTTCTGTGAAGTTTCTGTTCAGTTCCCTTGCCTATTTATTGATTGAGTTACTGGTTTTTTGGTGTTGTTTTTTGAGTTCTTTGTATATCCTGGAGATTAATGCTATATCTGAGCACCTGAGGTGCAGGTGTCAAAGATTTTCTCCCATTCCATAGTTGCTTTCTTCATGTTCTTGATTGTTTCCTTTGCTGTGAAGAAGCTTTTTAGTTTGATACTATCTCATTTATTGATTCTTGATTTTACTTCTTGTGCTTCAGGAGTCTTGTTGAGGAAGTCAGTTCTTAAACTAACAAGATGTAGATTTGGGCCTACTTTTTCTTTAGGCATAGGGTCTCTGGTCTAATGTCTAGGTCTTTGATCCACTTAGAGTTGAGTTTTGTGCAGGGGATCTAATTTCATTTTATTATGTATGTATGTATATGTAACTTTATGCCTAAAATAATAAAAAAATATATATATATATATTTTTTTTTTTCTTTCACTGCTGGAGATTGAACCATGATCTTGCGCATGCTAGGCAAGTGTCCTGTCACTGAGCTATATCTCCAGCCCTGTGTTTCTTTATTTAATTTTCCTCTCAGTACTTGGAATTATTTGCATCATGTATAAAATTTGTCTTCCCTTCTTGAGGGTAGGGATTATGCCTTTTGTTATTGTTCACTGCATTATCTCCAGTGCCCCACCTGGTATATAGGTAGTTTTCAAGAAAAGTTGTTTACTGCATTTATTAGATTAATGGACTTGTTTGACCTATTTATTTTTTGTCATTTAAAAAATTTTATTTAGACATCATATGCATACAGTAAAACAGATCCTAAGCATATGGCTCAGTGAATTGCCAGAATGGATGCATTTGTGAAACCAGTGCCCACAGCCCCTCATAGCTCTCTAGTCACTGCATAGCCCCCCACTGTGTTCAACCACTTCCTGAAACCTAACACCATAGGTACATTTTGCCAGTTTTTGAACTTCATGTAAATGTAGTCTTGCATTTGTACTCTTATCTTGTTTAACTTACTATGTTTGTAAGATTGACCCATATTGTCATATGAAGTTAGAAGTTTTCATTCTTATCATTATTATTCCACTGTGTGAACATGTAGTTTAGACATGTGAACGCACATATTTAGATAAAATATCATAATCATTTTTGAATTTCTAAAATATTTTATCTAAAGTGCGTTCCTTCTACTCTGAATAGACACATGAGTAGTTTTTAATTTTTGCTTATCTAATCACTTTTCAAATAATTAATTTACATTTTTGGTGCATATTCTTTGCATTTTACCATATGTATGAATTTGGTACCAATTATCATAATCAAGATATCGAATTCTTCAATGAACACACAAAAAACCTTTTTGCTATCCTTTTATTGTCACACCCTCTTCTTATTTTGTTTTGAGTCAGGGTCTTACTATGTTGCACAGGCTCGCCCAGAGCTCCTGGGCTCAAGTACTCCTTCTACCTCACCCTCTCAAGTAGCCAGACTACACGTGCTCCACTGTGCCTGACTTCCTCCATGACCCTTAACACTCTGTAAACTCCTGGGAAATCCTGCTCTGATATTTTCATGGTAGAGTAGTATTCCACTGTATAGATACACCAGAATTTGTCTGTGCATCCATTGAAAGACATTTGCATTATTTTCATGTTTTGGTGAATATAGCGTGTTATAGTTTATGTATGTGTGTATACACATATGTATATATAAGTATAAAATCATATTATAGAATATAATATAGAGTATTATTTCCCTAAATATATGTATGTATGTTTGTACAGTAGTTACCTCATTATTTGCAGTATCCCTTTTTGCAGTTTCAGTTACCTATGGTCAACCGTGGTCTAAAAATTTTATTGTTTGTCTTGACTCTTTTGAGAGAGACATTCCATTCTCTTAACTATTATTATGGAAATGGTATATTGTGATAATTGTTCTATTTTACCTTTATTGTTGCTTATCTCTTACTGTGCTAAATTTATAAGTTTGACTTTATCATAATTATGTATACATAGAAAAAAATATAACTGGGCATGATGGCACATGTTTGTTATCCCAGGTATTCAGGAGGCTGAAGCAGGAGGACACCAACTTTGTGACCAGCCTGGGTAACTTGGTGAGACCCTGTCTCAAACTTAAAAATTTAAATAAAGGGCTTGGGATATAGCTCAGTGCTTTCCTAGCATGTTCAAGGCAATGTGTTCAATCGCCGGTACCAAAAAAACAAAACCAAAAAAGCATACTATGGAAACCGCCCACAGACTGCCAGCAGATTGGATTGCCAGCTGCCTGCTGTTGCCTGGAAGTCCACTGTTATAATACCCCAGGTTTGGTTATACATGGCTGCCACCATTTTGGGACAACAGCCGGGACCTGCAGGACCCCCAGCCCGACTGACAGCGCCCCACCTCCAGGACCCCCTGGCCCAACCAACTGCAGCCACATCCCACGCTGCAGCTCCCCATTTGCCAACACATTTGGAAGCCACTGGAACCATCTTGGGTTATCCTGGAAATGGAAGCTGCCATCTTTAGGTGGGGCCAATCCCATCCTGAGATGCCTGCTGGAGACTGGAAACTCATTGTCAGTTACCATTCATGCATCAGGTTACTGAAGACAGAGAGGTTGAATAGTATATGATTGTTACATTGTAGATTTGTTTTTCTCCTTTTTGAAAAAAAATTTTTTTTTTAATTTTCCTTTTGTTTACCTCAGAGTCTCTTTCTCCCTTTCCTCATGCTAACAGCCAACTTCTTTTGATTCCACTTTCACTCTTGCTATGATCTAGGACTTTCATATACTCTTTTATTATCCCATTAATAGTTGCAACCTACACTCATCCCCATCCTTTTTGTCCACCATTAGAAACTGTAGACCTCATTGCAGATCTACTACAGATAATAATTGAACTCATACTCTCTGTTTATTATGACAATTTTATTAATATATTCATAGGGGCTATTTGGTTTAGGGCAGCATATTGTGTGCACTGGGCACTGCTAATATTGATCTTCACCTTAAAGAAGAAGTTTTGGAAACCTGCAGGGTCACTATAAGCTTATAAGGGGAAAACTGCAACACTCCAGATCTGCATTGCTAGAGGGGAAGATTCATGAACAACATGAAAAAACAAGGGAAGAAAGTGTTTCAAACAAACCAAGATTCTATATTAATAGAATCCAATGACAACAGGGTAGAAGAAATGTTAGAAAAGTTCAGAATATACTTACTTAAAATGATTTGCAAAGCAAAGGATGAGATAAGAGAGCAAATGGAGGCAATGAATGATCACTCCAATAAGCAGTTGAAAGAGCAATTGCAGGAAGCAAAAGATCATTTCGACAAAGAGATAGAGATGCTGAAAAAACAAAAACAAAAACAAAAAAAAAAACAAACAAAAAGAACAAACCCAAACTGAAATCCTTGAAATGAAGGAAAAAATAAACCAAATAAAAAACTCAATGGAAAGCATCACCAACAGACTAGATCACTTGGAAGAAGAACCTCGGATTATGAAAACAAAATATGTAATCTTGAAAATAAAGTTGACCAAAGATGATAAGAAATCATGAACGGAACCTTCAAGAACTATGGGATATCGTGAAAAGACCAAATTTAAGAATTATCGGGATTGAGGAAGTCACAGAGATACAAACCAAAGGAATGAACAACTCATTCAATGAAATAATATCAGAGAATTTCCCAAACCTGAAAAACGAAATGGAAAATAAACTATAAGAGGCTTAGAGAACACCAGATGCACAGAATTACACCAGATCCATAAGGCACATTATAATGAAAATGCCTAACATACAAAATAAAGACAGGATTTTGAAGGCTGCAAGAGAAAAGCATCAGATTACATATAGGGGGAAACCAATACAGATAGCAGTAGATTTCTCAGCCCAGACTAAAAGTTAGAAGGGCCTGGAACAGCATATTTCAAGCCCTGAAAGAACATGGTTGCCAACCAAGAATCTTACACCCAGCAAAACAACCTTCAGATTTGAAGACAAAATAAAATCCTTCCATGATAAACAGAAGTTAAAAGAATTTACAAATAGAAAGCCTGTGCTACAAAACATTCTCAGCAAAATATTCCATGAAGAGGAAATGAAAAGCAACAATGTAGGTCAGCAAAGGGAGGAACTATCTTAAAGGAAAAACCAGTCAAAGGAGAAACCAAGTCAAGTTAAAAACCAAAAATAAGCCCAAATGACTGGGAATACAAATCATATCTCAATAATAACCCTAAATTTTAATGGCCTAAACTCATCAATCAAAAGACATAGACTGGCAGATTGGATTAAAAAGAAAGACCCAACAATATGCTGCCTTCAAGAGACTCATAGAAAAAGACGTCCACAGACTAAAGGTAAAAGGATGGGGAAAAAACCTGCCATGCACACAGACTCAGTAGAAAAGTGGGTGTTTCCATCCTTATATCAAATAAAGTGGACTTCAAACCAAAGTTAGTCGAAAGGGATAAAGAAGGACATTTCATACTGCTTAAGGGAACCATAAATCAGGAAGACATAATGATCGTAAATATTTATGCCCCAAACAGTGGTGCATCCGTGCACATCAAACAAATCCTTCTCAATTCCAGGAATCAAATAGACCACAACACAATAATTCTGGGTGACTTTAACACACCATTGTCAGAATGCCTGAGAAAATGCTTTCCCCTCCAGAGTCCTATCAATAGAGTATGTTAGCTAACTTTGGATTTTTGTCAATGAAGAGACGGAAAACGGTCTTTCATCTACAGTTTTAATTTACATTTCTCTTTTTTAATGAGTAAAGTTAAACTATCTTCTTGTTTATTAATAGCAAATTTTATTTCCTTTATGTTTTGAAAGGGTTATGCTTTTGTCAATTTACATGTTAGGAAGACTAGCTCTTTGTGATATGAGCTGTAAATATCTCCCTTAGTTGTCTGTTTTAAAAGTTTGTTTATGGTGCTTCTTTCCATTAAAAAAAAAAAATATGTAACAGAAAGTACCAGTGACATAATTTATGACTTGAGTATGATTTATGACTTGAATAATTTATGATTTTGAGTCATGAAAGGTTAGATAGTTCTTGCTAACTCCAGATTTGTAAAGAAAAAATTTTCAAGTTTTCTTCATATTATTTAATGATTGTGTTATTTATGAAATGTCCTTGGTACATATGGAATTTATCATGGTATATGAGGTAAGGCAGGGATATTACTTTACTTGTCGCTACAATATTTATTGACTACTACTTTTTCCCAGTGATTCGAGGTGATGTCCTTTTTATTCCATCAATTTCTCTATGTATCTGAGTGTAGTACTTACTTCTGGGCATTCTGTTTTGCTATTAGACCAGTATGATACTCTTAAATTATTTAGGCTTTTAAAAATGCCTTAATGTGTTTTAGTGCTGGTCCCACTTCTGTGTTTATTTTTTTCACTAAAAAATTTAGCATCAGGTGATATAGCTTAAAACTATGAAGTTTTCATTGAAATTTTGTTAAATTTACAAATTAATTTACACAATAATATGGTCCTTCTGTTTGTAGAAAAGCTGTTTTTTTTTCCTTCAGTGGTATTTTAATTTTAATTTTTAATAGGTCTTATATTTTTGAGAAATATTAATGTATTTTTGTTACTATTATGTATGAAATCTTTTCTTCCATTAAATCTTCCAAAAGATTTTTTGAATATATTTAAAAAAGCATAGCATTGTAGGGTTTGGTACTATTTGCAGTTTCAGGCACCCACTGGAGGTCTTGGAATATATTTCACCTGCATATGGGGGAGGCTATTGTATATATGTCCATGTATGCCACTATGAACATCCCACACCAACATGAAGGATTCTGTGTGTGTGTACATACATCTGTATTACTTCTATAAATGTTTACTACAGGTTGTTATGTGAATGTGTGTTTTTTTTTTTTTTTTTTCTCTAAGGTAAATAACCAGAAGTGGAATTGCTGAGTCATATGATAAGAATAAGAATTTTTTAAAATTTGTAATAGACTGCTAAACTATTTTCCAGAGTGACCATATTTTGCATTCCCATCAACAATGTATGAGAGTGACTGATAACATTTTAGTAAATTAACTTTGGATATTCACCTAATTTTAGCTTTAATTTCCCTAGAAATTTATTTTTAGAAAATATGTTAGAATTTTTATCCTAAACTTCTCTTTATGTTTTGCTTTATACTTGAGAAGGAGACATTTGGAATTAGTTTTCTGACTACTTTAGTTGAAATTGAAGTGTGTTACTGCCAACATTTTGTGAAAGAAATCCATGACATCTGTTTTACATTTAGTGAAATCTGGCCTTTGCCTAGGAAAAAAATAGATAAATTACAATCAGTCTTTGAATTGTAAGAGCCAACACGCACACACAATTTCTTTCTGTAATGGAAAACTGTATGTGCTGTAATAACAGTATTGTGAAGATACAAATGAGGGCATGAAAGAATTGCGAATTACTCTGCTTTTAAAGTTCTTTTTAAAAGAATAGTCTGTTCTTCTTTTTGTCTGAGTGCATATGAGGAAAAGAACTTTGGTCACTATAGCTTTTAAGATTATTTTCTTGGCTTAACTCCCACATCACATGATGAGGAACTTTTGCTCCCTTGTTTGATGGAAAATGAAATACCCTCTAGCTTTGGCCTGTAAGCACTATTGGAGAAACTGCTGCTCTTTAAAAGCCTATATTCTTGCCTAGTAATTTGTTTTCTCAGACATTGAAAATATATTTTTAATAGATACCAGGTTAAGTTTAAACACTAATATCCAGTGTTTCTTATAAAGTACATGCTTATGTATCTGTGTGAATCAGCTTTTCTCTTATTTCCTCCATTGTCTCTGTGTTCTCTTTGTGTTTTGTTCCTCTGTTCCTTTCTTGTCTTCTTCTGGATTATTTAATTTTTTTCCTTTTTTCTTATTTTTGCAGTCTTGGGGATCCAACCCAGGACCTCATAAATTTTAATTATGTCCTACCACTGAACTACATCCCCAACCGTATTTTCTTTTTATTGTGGTAAAATACTCATAAAATTTACCATCTTAGCCATATTTAAGTGTTCCATGGTATTAAGCATTCATAATATCGTACAACCATCACCGCTCTCCATTTCTATAACTCCTCTTCCGGTAAGACTGTAACTCTGTATTCATTTAACAGCAGCTTCCCCTTCTTCCCACCCCTTGGCTTTGACAACCACCATTCTAATTTCTGTTTAATTTTTGACTACACTGGTAGATAATTGGCTAATTTCTAATTTTCCACCCAATGGAAATGGAATCAAAGTGTTTGCCTTTTTGACCGACTTTCTTCACTTAGCATAACATTTTTTATTTACATTTATTATATAAATTTTATTATACATAAAAACAATTTGTACATATTAATGGGTAACATGTTTTGATACATGTATATATGTTTGTGATTATAGTGAAACTTCCAATAATCCTTTCTCCTAGCCTTTTGAAACATTGTTTCAAAATTTAAGAAAATTGTTACCAATAGTTATTCTCATTTAGTAAAATAGTATTAGGGTGTATCCACATGGTGTATGTTGGAATTTCTATTTTAAAGTACAATGGTACCGTGTTTCACTGCATAATTGTTGCACCCTGTTTTTTCAGTCCCCAAATTGGTTTATAATCTTTGATTGCAGTTGTTCCGTGGTCTAATTCTGTTCCTCACACCACTTAAAAGGCAAACAGAGCAGCAACGTGTTCACTAGTGCCATGTGGATGTGCTTTTGTCTCCTTGTGTACTCTGTAGTTGCAAGCCCAGAAATCTCGGCATACCTACTTGTCCATTAGTTTCAGAAAATGACATGTATGGTTCTTTTAGAGCGCTGCAGTATTAGTGGTAAACATATTTTATATGTGTGGTACTGAGGAGGCATGTCAGACAAATAAATGGATAATAGAGGCACAGAATCTTGAAATACAGATTAAATTTTCTAAGTGCATAGTTTGCAACACTGTAGTAAATTTTTTCATGTGTAATATTTTGGCTATAATGCACAAATAAACAACTAGTATGTTAACTTTCTATTTTTTCAGACTGGAAAAATGTTTACTAGACTATCAAAAAGAAATGATTTGTATCCATTTGGACTATTCAGTTTTAGCATATATTCACAAGTATTCTGCGCATTTTTTTTTTTTTTTTTTTTTGAGAGCAAAGTAACAGGTGTAGGGGTGTGTGTTCGGCTAGCTCAAGCGCAGGTAAGAGCCAACGGAGCCATAACCCAGGCCCGGGAGTTGGGTTAATACAGGCTTGTGGCAAACAACCTGCAAACTTGTTTATTGTAGGAGAAACCATACGTTTTATAGACTTTTAACCCAATCACAATGTGCCATGGGGGATCAGACTACCAGGTCCCTATACTAGGTAAATTTGGGGACAGTTGTTTACTTTCCTAAGTGACCAGAGCGGAATGCTCCTTTGTCGGTATTCCTGACGGGCGTGAACGTGTGAAGGTTTTCCTTACACACTTGAGACATTCACAGCTGCTAGCCAAGACTTAAGATTTCTCCCAACAACAGGATTTATTAGAGTAATACAAATCAGATCTCCTAAAGATGAAGGAATTCCAAGAGAGGGATATCTAGTAATAAATGATTTTTGAGTATTTATGGCATGATTTTTTAAAGCTTCACATAATGGTCACATTCCCCTTTTTTCCAAAAAAAAAAAAAATTGTCATAAAATCTGCAACAATTATTGCAGTGAAATATGGTATTCTATTGTATGTCTAGATCACATCTTGCCCATCTCTTCATCCATCAGTGTACAGTAAGATTACTTCCATGTTCTAACTATTGTGAATACTGCTGCTATGAATATGACTGTTTAAGTATCTCTTTGAGATCTTGCTTTCACATCTGTTCAGTATATACCCACAAGTGGAATCATTGGATTATATGGTAATTCCCTTTTTCAGTTTTTGAGGAATTATTGTACTGTTACCCACAGCAGCTGCCTGTTGGATAGAGTGTTGTATGTCTGTTAAGGTTAAATCTAGTTGATTTATTGTGTAAATTCCTCTGTGTTCTTCGGTCTGGTTGTTTTATCCATTATTGGGTATGGGATAATGAAGTCTCTAATTGTTAATTGCAGAACTATTTCTCCTTTCACATCTGCCAATTTTTGCTTCATATATCTTGGTGATCTATTGTTAGGCACCCAGATACTTACAAGAATTATATGTTTTGTTGTATGGAACCCTTTATTAATAAACAGTGTACTTCTTTGTCTCTTAAAGTCTCTTTTGAATGACATTAGCATAGCCATCCCTGACTTTTTGTATTATATTTAACATTACATTATTTCCTAAACAGTACAATGTAGCAGCTATGTACATAGCAATTAACATGGTATTGTTTTGGTTATTACTTAAATGGCATACATTTTCCATTCATTCATTTTCAGTTTATTTGCCCTTTAGATCTAAAGTGAGACTTTTTTGTAGACAATGTAATAGTTGGATCATTTTTTAAAAAGCCATTTTGCTAATCCCTGTCTTTTCATTTAGGAGTTTAGTCCATTTAGTTTTATCTATTTTTGAGATGGAGGTCTCATTGAGTTGGCTTTGAAATTGTGATTCCCCTGCCTCAGCCTTCCAAGTAGCTGGGATGTGCCACCATACCTGACCAATCTATTTACTTTTAAAATAATTACTAATAAGAGGAGACTGATGTCTATTATGTTGGTTTTTGTTTTCTGTACCTTACAGATTTTTCTCTCTTCTTCATTGTTATCTTTTTTTTTTTTAAACATTTAAATTCATTTTCCATTTCCTTTTGTGTGAATTTTGTAGCTTGTTTTCTTTGTGGTTATCATGGGGATCTTATTTAACATTCTAAAGTTATAGAATGCTATAATGTGAAATTTTACCAGTTTAACTGGTAACAGAAAAACTGAGTTTCTTTATAGCTCCTTCTCCAGTCCTTTCAGTTATTAAGTATCACAAAATCATGCACTTATACATTAGGTGCCCCAAAACATAAATGAATAATTATTTGAAATGTATTAGTCTCTTAGGTAGAAAACAATGTGTAGAGTCACAAACTATGTTAAAATAATACAATTGAGCCGGGCACTATGGTGCACACCTGTAATCCCAGCGGCTCAGGAGGCTGAGACAGGAGGATCGAGAGTTCAAAGACAACCTCAGCAATTTAAGGAGGCCTTAAGCAACTCAGTGAGGCCACAGGCAACTCAGCGAGACCTTGTTTCTAAATAAAATACAAAATAGGGCTGGGGATGTAGCTAAGTGGTTGAGTGCCCCTGGGTTTAATCCCCAATACCAATAAGTAAATAGATAGATAGATAACAAAATATTTGATGTTTTATATCATGGGTTTCTTATCTGTAGGTTCAACTTACCTTGTGGCTCAAAAATATTTTTTAAAATTGTGTATGTACAGAATATGTATTGATTTTTTTCCTTGGCATTATTCCCTAAACAGTACAATAAAACAGCTATTTACATAGCATTTACATTGTATTGTAAGTAATCTAGAGATGTTTTAAAGTATATAGGAGGATATGTGTGGGTTATATGCAAATACTAGACCATTTTATGTAAGGAACTTGAGCATCCATAGATTTTGGTATCCATGGGGGCCCTTTAACTGATTCTTTGGGACAACTGTACTTTCAGACTAAGAGCTAATTTTTTTAAAAAGTATTAGCCTTGTGAATTATATAGAAAACAAAAGGTGGAATTACAAATAATTTTTACAATTTTAAACAATATTTTAAACAGTATCAACTTCCCCATGTATTTACCTTTGAGTCCTTATTTCTTCATATGGCTTTAAGTTCTGTCTAGTGTCTTTTCATTTCATCTTGAAAGTCTCTCAAGCATATCATGCAGGACAGGTCTAATTTTTATGAACGCCTTCTAATTTTATTTACCTGAGAATGCCTAAATTTCATTCTCACTTTTGGAAGACAGTTTTTCAGGCTACAATAAGATACTTATGGGGCTGGAGTTTTGGCTCAGTGGTAGAGTGTTTGCCCACCATGTGTGTGAGGCCCTGGGTTTGATGCTTAGCACTACATGTAAATAAATAAAATAAAAGATCCATTGAAAACCAAAACAAAAAAAAAATTAAAAAGAAGATACCTAGTTTATAGTTCTTTTTTTTTCTTTAGCATTATGAATACATTGCCTACTGCCTTATGGTCACCAAAGTTACTGATGGGGACTTTGCTAATATTACTAAAGCTTCCTTGTATATAATGTATTGCTTCTTTCTTAAAGCTTTGAAGATTTGCTCTTAGTCTTTGACTTTTGATAGTTCAATTATAATGTGTCCTGGTGTGTATCTCTTTGAGGGTACCTTACTTGGAGTTCTTTGGGCTTCTTGGATATTTTGTATTTATATCTGTCATCAAATTTGGAGTGTTTTCAGGCATCATTCCTTCAAATATTCTTATTGCCCCTTTATCTCTTCTCTTAGGACTTCTGTTGTGTGTAAGTTAGTCCTTTTGGTGGTGGTACACGGGTCTCTTTGGCTCTGTTCATTTTTTTTTTTTTTAATCTTTTTCCTTTCTGTGGCTCAGATAATTTCCATTGTCCTTTCTTTGAGTTCATTAATTCTTTCTTATGCCTGCTCAGTTCTACCTTTAAATCCCTCTAGGGTATTTTCCATTTCAGTCATTGTACTTTTGAGCTCTAGAATTTCTTTTTGATTTCTTTTTAGGTATTATTGATATTTGCATTTAATTAATCCATCATTTTCTTGACTTTCTCCATGTTTTCCTTTAGTTCTTTGAACATCTTTAAGTCCGTTCTTCTCATTTGTTACAGTAGAATTTCCTTTTTTTCAGGGATGGTGTATGTTGATTAATTTGTTTTTTCCCTTTAAATGAGCCATATTTTCCTATTTCTTTGTATTCTGTTTTATTTGTTTGAAAAGTGCTCACTTTCATTTAATAATGTGGCAGTCCTAAACATTAGATTCTTACCCTTCTTCAGGGGTGGCTGGGTTCTGTTAATTTACTTATTTCCATTTTTGAAGGCTGTCTCTGCCAAGGACTATCTTGAGGTATAAATTTAAGGTCTTCTCAGGTGTTTCTGAGCCTGCACCTTTCCTTGGGCATACAGTTACTTTCTGATTTACCTTGGTGCTAGGTAAGCACTGTACTGCTAACCTATATCCCCAGCCCCTCAAAGTGTTTTTATACTTGCTCTTATTCTGTATACACGTGTATGTTGCTTCCTCCACATTGAGAAACCGGGCTCCAAAAGTATCAATATTTCAGTCATTTGCTCAATCCTATTGTTTTTTGTGGTGAATCTGCTTATAATTGATTACTTTAGCCTGTTTTTATTTTAACTCTTAAAGAAGTCTTAGTTCATCTTTTTTTGGCGGGTGGGGGGCAGGTTACTAAGGATTGAACTTGGGCATGCAACCACTGAGCCACATCCCCAGCCCTATTTTGTATTTAGAGACAGGGTCTCATTGAGTTGCTTAGTGCCTTGCTTTTACTGAGGCTGACTTTGAACTTCTGAGCTTTCTGCCTCAGCCACCCAAGCTGCTGGGATTATAGGCGTGTACCACCACACCCATCTTCATGTTTGTTTTTGAAAAATATTTCCTTTGGTTATAGAATTCCTGATTGATAGTTTTGGTTTTGGGTTTTTTTTTTTGCTCCTGAACATTTTAAAAAACTATCCATCTGCTGTCTTTCTGCTTTAACAGTAAGTGTGATATGTTTCTTCTCTTTGTTCTGTATGGGATGAAACTGACTTATCACTTGGTTAAGATGGTGGCTACACAACTTTCTCCATTTGGCAAAAATCAGTAAATGTGTGTTAAAAGGATATTATGTACTTTTGCACTGTATTAGTCTCTAAGAATACAATGATAAATAAGATAGTTTCTGATTTCACAAAACTTAACAAACTAGTGAATGAGTAAAATCAGAAATGTGCAGTAATTGATTATGGGAATAGCATCAATAGCTAAGGGCATGCAGAGTTTATTTCAGGGGAAGTGAGGGATGGAACTAGCCCCATGTCACCCAGAAGAATGCCTTGCATGTAGTTAGTGTTTAGTTATCTAATGACTCATCCAGCAAACCATTGGAATGGTAAGAGCACAGACTGCACAGACAAGTGAGCGATAGTCTTTCTTTCACTCCACAGTTATTTCTTACCTATGGGCTTACTAGGGAGCAGTGAACAAAAGAAAATTCACTGTCTTCGTAGACTTATGATGCTTATTTTCTAGTAGTGGAACAGGTAGTGTATGAAAACATATGTAAAACAAAAAATGCAAAGGTGTCCATCTTTAAATAGTACATCATGGAAGCCTTGTTGAGAACATCATGTATGGGTTGGTACACTCTATGAAAATGTATCAAATACTGCCTTGTACTATAATCTCTCAGTATGTATATTTTATCTTAGTGTAAATTATAAATGTGTGGTTATAAGGGCAAGGTTCATATAACAATTCATAGTTTATATATATGTTTATATAACATTTCATTTTTGGGGGGAGGGTTGTACTGGGATTTTATATTTTATTTAGAGACGGTCTCACTGAGTTGCTTAGGGCTTTGCTAAGTTGCTGAGACTGGCTTTCAACTTGTGATCCTCCTGCCTCAGCCTCCTGAGCTACTGGAATTATAGGCATGTACCACTGTACCTGGGCTAGTTTTTTTTTTTTTTATTTATGTTTATGCATTAAAGAATATATCTGAGAGATAATGAAACTTACTGCAGTTGGAATGATAGAAATGTTAGAAGAATATCTGTGATTTACAACTTTGACCACATGGAATGACTGCCAATATTTGGGGAATGCTTCTCAGCAAAGCCAGATCAACAAAATACTGACCGCCTACAAGGTGGAGTTACTTCATTTTACAGATTGCTTATTGTTTGGTATTACTGTGGCACAGATTCCTAAACTCCTCCAGTAAGTATGTATGCCCACCACTATTTACAAAATACTCAACTGATTGAGTTACAAAGATTCCTTAAAAATGAATTCTGTGTGCCACATGTTTTCTTCAGTGTTTGTTTTTTCAAAGTGTTTGTTTTTTCTTTTAAACACAGAAAAGCATAAAAAGTTATAACTGGGAGGGGTTTGGGACAAAACAAGTCCTCAGATTAATTATTGTGCAGGTAAACTGAATGAGTTTTATGTACTCAAGCTCATTTTTTAAAACCTCTGAGGATGGTGTCCAAGAGAATCACAAGTCATTTTATTCTTGTACTGGATTCTCCGAGAATACTCGGGAAGTTACTGAGCTAAGTCTAATAAACTTACCAAGACTAGCTTCAAAGTAACTTCGAAGGACCATTTACTTAATGATCAGGAGTGGCACTAAGTGAATCACCTTCATAGACATTAACTATGGCTGCTGTGAAGACTGGTTTTGTGAGGTGTCTCTAAGAAGCAGCCCAGTGAGTTCATCATCTGCTGCAGAACTGTTTGAGGAACCAAATGTGGAGATTAACCCACTGGTTCTGTTTCTTTGTTCTATGGTAGTCCTTTAACTGTTTAGAGGAACCAATGACTTAAATTCAACATACAATATCTATGTTCGTATGTACTGCATGACTAATATTTAAGCCAAGAATAAGTGAATAGGAGCTGTTAATAGGTTTTATTATTATTTAAATATGCTTAGGACTTGTGGTGAGGCATAACATTATGGTGGCGAGTATGTGGTAGAACAGAACTGCTCACCTAAAGGTGCCAGGAAGCAGAGAGTGAGAGAAGAAAGGGACAGGATATACCCTTCAGGACACTCCTCTAGTCACCCACTTCCTCCAACTAGGCCCTACCTCCTAAAGGTTCACCACCTCCCAACAGTGCT
This sequence comes from Sciurus vulgaris, assembly GCF_902686455.1. NCBI lineage: Eukaryota > Metazoa > Chordata > Mammalia > Rodentia > Sciuridae > Sciurus > Sciurus vulgaris. Next base: position 25,216,209 of record NC_136474.1, read on the forward strand.
ACCCATCTGAGGACCTCACTGTTAACACGAGACTTTGGGGAACATTTCAGATCCAAACTTAACAGCACTGAAAAGGTAATTTGTTAACAGGAAGGAGGGGCACACCACCTGTAGCGTGCAGGGGAGTGAATTGAGGATGCCTGGTGGTCAGTCAGTAGACAGATGAGAGAAGGGAATCTGTGGGCAGGTGCCCTTATCATGGTTTCCATGGGAAGGTGTGGTTGAGTCAGGAGAAGCAGGCTCTGGGTGATAGGGTCCGTCTCTCCTTGTCTTGCACATATCCCTGAGGTTATTTGGGCAGGTGGAAATTTGCAAGTTTGAGAGATCTGTGAAGCAGGTGATTGGCCCTGAACTCTGGATTGTTTGATTTATGTTTGGGAACCATGCTCCAGAGCAAGTTTTCAGCCATCTCTCGGGATTGGCTAACCTTTGGCGAGGCACTTACTCCAGGGTCAGCAAGGCTGCAGGTATCAGAATATCAGAGTACAGTAAAAAACAAGGTTAATATGGAACCCTCCCTCCCAAAAGCTCTTTGAAATCCAAGTTAGTGGAAATGAAAGAATAAATACTTAAAAAATTCGCTCCTCCATAAAAGCAATGGGAAAACTGGCAAAAACTGTCAGAATCTCATTTTCAGAAATCTTGAAATTAACCAAACACTTGTAAAAATACAGGGAGCATTTATCCACAAAGATGACAGAATCTTGATAAGAAGAGTGAACTTGGTGGTGTTTTAAATACCCTTCCTGTCTCTCCCTTTCCAGCCCACATTAACCTTGAAAACCAAAATCCCATAATCTCAATGATAATGAGCACCCTGGCAGACCCCAGAGGGAACAGAATGGGTTTAAGTTCCTTGGAAGCCTCATATTCCCAGTGAACTGTCTTTGATGACCTATCTTTTGTTTCTTTGAATGATCTCACTTGACTATCTTTGATCTGACTCAGAACTCATCAAGTGACCTTTTTACCTAGGAACATCTGATGAAAAGAGTTGAAAGTAACTTTAAAACTTCTTGTCTGCCTGAGGTGGTAGGTAACAGTTGAGACAAATAGCAGGTTTATCAAAAAGCATAAAAGGAGAAACTGGACAATGAGATGGCCATAGGGGCTGTGAAAAACTCTGACATGTTCTTGGGAATCTAGAAGGTCCTCCTCATACATAGGATTGCACTTATGCCTAGGGTTGTATGGCTGCTCAGGAAAGACCTGAGATGGTCCAGGTTCTCACTACTGGCTGACCATGACCCTCTGCTTAAAAAAAAAAAAAAAAAAAAAGTGAAGGCTGAAGCAGAATTATCAGTTGTTTTATTGATTATTGAAGTACCCTAACACACTCAGATGTCCTTGGTAAAGACCAAGAGACACAATGGTTGTAGGTATTCAAGTAAATCTCTGAATACAGTAGTGCCCCCCTTCAGAGGTTATTTTCCACAATACTCTGTGGATGCCTCAAATTATGGATTGTACCTAACCCAGTATATAAAGTCATCCCCTGGTGTCCCCAGAGCATGGTTCCATCATCTCCCACAGATATTCAAGTCCCTTATATAAAATGGTATAGTATTTGCATATAACTTAAGACACATTCCCCCATACACTTTAAATCGTCTCTATATTACTTATAATACCTAAGACAATGTGATGCTACGTAAACAGTTGTACTGTATTATTTAGGGAATATTGATAAGAAAATTCTGTTACGTGGTCAGTATAGATGCAGTTTTTTCAGATATTTTTGGTGCACCATCAGGTAAATCTGCGGATATAGAACACACTGATGTGGAGAGTTTACTGTATTTTCCTGTATATATGAGCAATGATAAAGTTTAATTTATAAATTAGTCATAGTAAGATATTAACAAACATAACAATAAAATAATTATAATAATCTAGTATAATAACCATTTTGTGAATGTATTCTCTCTAAAAATATTGGCAAATTTTTCTTTTATCAGCTGTGGACTTTTTATTGTTGTCGTTGTTTTATGTACAATAGCAAAAGTAGCATGGATTTCTTTTTCCTTCATAATATCATGGATAGAAGATTCATTATTATACATCTTAGCAACTTCAGCATACAGTTTATTTTCTTTCCTCATTAAGTAGAGAAATTTTACCTTTCTGCTTAGAGGAAGCATTTTATGGCTTCTTTTTGGCATATCTGTATTGCCAGTGTCACTGTTGCACTTTGGAGTAAGGGTTACTTGAACAGTGGCATTGTGATAGTGGGTAATCTGATACTTGAGATAACTACTGTGTGATTATGGGTGGGTTGTACATGTAGCATGAATACACTTGACAAAAGGATGATTTATATCCTGAGCAGGATGGAGAAGACCACTGCAAGATTTTAATGGTACACAATTTAAAACTTACTACTTATTTCTGGAATTTTCCACTTGATATTTTTGGGCCACAGATGACCTTGGACAGCTGAAACCACCAGGAGTGAAACTAAGGATAAGAGGTCCTCCATATTAGCTGGTTGATTACGGACTTAATTTGCAATACACAACAAAAATTGTAGACTTTATAGATGAGCTCAGAAAAGCTACTAAACAATCAGAAATAACAAAAAGTGCAGTAACATTCCTTGGGGAGGTGGGAATACAATTTTCAGAATTGCTACACTGTATTATTTTAGATGTCCCATTTTCAACAAAAATTATAGGCCAAAAAAAAAAAAAAAATTCTAACAATGTATGGCACATAGGAGGAAAAAACATCAATAAATACTGTCCTGGGAAAGCAGATATTCACATTTAAATCCACTATTTAAAGTATGCTCAAGGAGCTGAGAAAACCATATGAATGATGTCTGTGGCAACAAATTACCTTAGTCTTCCTCACGTGAGAACACCTTCATCTGCATTACCTATGGAAGACTTTCCTGGATATGAGAATTCTGGTTTGATATTTCTTTTATTTTGCCTCTTGAATGTGTATACTACTCTTCTGGCTTCCATAGTCCTCGAGAAATCCATGTGTTAGTCATTGTTCCCATTTTTGGGAATGCCTCATTTCTCTCTGCTTCCTCTCAAGAGCTTTTCTTTGTCCTTGGTTTTCAGATATTTGGCCATGATTTGTCAGGGCTTAGAAATCTTTGGCTTTATTCTTTTTGGGGGAGGGGGTGGGTGAGGGGTCAATCATTGAACTTTGTGAATCTATAGGTATATGTATTTAGTAAAATTTGGCAAGTGTTCAGCCCTTATTTCTTAAAATTTATTTTCAGCCCCAAGCCCTTTCTCCCCCTTTGAAGCTCTTATAACAGAGAAACTTAACATTTTCATTATTATCCAACAACTCCCTGAAGAGTTTTTTCCTACAGTCTTTCTCCCTTGATATTGGATAATTTCTTTTCATCTGTCTTTAAGTTCATAGAATCTTTCCGCTACTTCTGAAATGTATCTGAGATTTGTGTATACGTTATATATTTTTCAGTTCCAAAATATTTATGATTTATATCATTTTTTATTGACATCTGTTTTTGCATTTGTTTTGTTGGTGTTTTGGTGTACCTCCTTGGATAGATTTATCCTTATATATTTTATTCCTTTTGGTGGTATTATAAATGGCATTTGATTTTCATATTGTTCATTGCATAGGAATGTAAATTATTGTGGCTACAATGTTTAAATATGTTTTTATTAATTTAAATGTTTTAATTTTATTATTATTTTATTTATTTATTTTGTTTTGCTACCAGGGAGGGGACACTTAACCACTGAACCACATCCACAGCCCTTTTCAATTTTTTATTTTTTGAGACACGGCTTGCTAAGGTGCTGAGGCTGACTTTGAATTTGTAATTCTCCCGAACCCTATCATTTGGGATTTGTAATGGAGAATTAATTGATTGATTAAATAATTGACCATTGGTAATCAACTCAACTTTCAGCTCCTCTCTTCTTCCTGGGGGTTGAGGGTGGAGCTGAAAGTTCCAACCCTGTAATCCTGTCTTGGTCTGCTCAGGTCCTGAAGCTTACTGGGGGCTGCCAGCCATCTGTCAACTCACAAGTATAGAAAAAGATACTATCACTTTGGAAATCCCAAGGATTTCAGGAGTTGTATGTCAGGAAATGAAGGTGAAAACCAAATATATTTTATAGTATCACAGCCTAGCAGTGGGATTGTTGGACCACAGGCTATTTAAAAAAAAATTTTAATTGTACATATTCCTGGTATACAGTGTGATAATTTCAATACATGTATACAGTGTGTACTGGTCAAATCAGGGTGATTGTCCCCATCACCTTGTCAATATATCAATCAGTATGTTTGAAGACTTCAAGCTTCTCTCTTCCAGCTCTTCATGAAACATAATTAATAAAAGCTTTTTTTTTCTCTCTCTCTCTCTCTCTCTCTCTTCTTTTTGAGGATGATAGTATTTTTCTGTTTTAGATGCCAAAAGCCTGCTCCAGGTCTTCATAGTTTGTGATGGCAATTGGCAATTTTGGCATTTCTTTTCTTATAGATGCGTTACTCTGTCTTCATAGTGTGCTCTTCCTATGTCTGTCTGCTATTATTTTGTTAAGGATTTTTATATATGTACAGTGTCTGACTTGTGATGTTTTGGCTTAACAATTTTTCAACTTAACAATACTGTGAAAGTGTACCCATATGACTGTTCTGTTTTTTTACCTTTAGTGCAGTATTCACTAACTTGAAATTTTCAACATTCCATTATAAAATAGGCATTGTGTTAAATGATCTTGTAAATCAAGTCAGTCTCCATGCTTATTATAGATTAATTCAAGTTTTCTTTTTCAAGAAACATATATTCAAATTTTTCTTTCAGTTTTGCTCATTTGTATATTATTAAAAATTTGTCAAGGCCGGGGATATAGCTCAGTTGGTAGAGTGCTTGCCTTGCAAGCACAAGGCCCTGGACTCAAACCCCAGTACTGCAAAAAAAAAAAAAAAATGTCTGTTTCACTTATTATCTAATTTGTTGATGTGCAATTGTTCCTAGCAATAAAAAGAATAATCTCTTATTATCCTTTTTATTTCTGTAAGATCAGAAGCAATACTCCACTTTTATTTCTGATTTTGGTAACTTGCGTCTTCTTACTGATAATTTCGTTTTTTTTTTTTTTTTTTTTTTTTCTAAGAACCCACTTTCAGTTTGGTTTATTTTTCTTCTGTATTTCATTTATATCTGTGGTAATCTTTATTACTTTCTTCCCTCTGCTAGCTTTGGTTTTAATCTGCTTTTTTTCCAGTTCCTTAAGGTGTAGCATTAGGCTATTGATATAAGATCTTCTTTTTAATTTTGGTGTTTACAGTTATAAATTTCCCTTTTTGCACTGATTTTGCTTCTCATAAGTTTTGGTATGTTATATTTTTATTCCATTCATGTCCAAGTATTTTCTGATTTTTCCTTATGATTCTTCATTGACTTATTTGCTGTATAAGAGTATTTTGTATAGTTTCCACATACTTGTGAATTTCTAAGTCTACAAATTTTTTTATTGATTTCTATTTTTATTCTTTTGTGCCTAGAAAATATACCTTGTTTTATTTCCATCCTTTGTTTTTTGTTGAAACTTGTTTTGTTACCTAGCATATGGTCTTTTCTAGAGAAGGTATCATTAGAGAATTATATATATTCTGTTGTTGGGTAGAATGTTCTGTACATGCCTTTTAGATCTAGTGGTTTACATGTTGTTCAAATCTTTTTCCTTATTGCTCTACTCTAGCTGTTCGGTCCATTATTGAAAGTGAGTAGTTGAAGTGTCCAGTTGTTATTTTTGAGCTCTTTCTACCTTTAACTCTTGTCAAATTATGGTTCACGTATTTGGGGGTCTGTTAGGTGAGTGTATGTTTATCGCTGTTACAGCTTCTTGGTAGCCTGGCCCTTTTTTCAATAGCTAATGTAATTCTTTGCCTCTTATAATAGTTCTTATTTAAAGCCTATTTTTTTCATCTGATGATAGGATATAATCTTCAGATCTCTTTTGATTACCATTTTGTTTAAGTAAAAAAAAAAAAGCAAAAAAACAGATTCAGTTTCTCCTACTATACACTACTCACCCTATATATTCACAACCCTGATCACTTATGATAAAGATGCTGTGGTTTGAATATAGTTTGTTCCCCAAGAGTTCATGTTAGAATGATAAATCACTCGTCAGCTGTTAAACGATTCCTTGTATGACAAGTCACTTCTCTCCTGACGTTCTCAGAATTGTCTTTTTCTTTGGCTTTCAACAGATTGAGTATAATGTATCTTGGTGTAGTTCTCCTTGAGTTTATCTACCTTGCAGTTTTTGGACTGCCTGGGTACGTATATTAATTTTTTTGGCTAACTCGGAGGTCTTTGATCATTATTTCTTGAGATTTAGCTCTCCTTCTGTGAACTCCATTATGTGTATGTTGGTACTCTTTTTGGTGCCCCAAAAGTCTCTTAGGCTTGTTTACTTTTTTAATTGGTTTTTTTTTTTTTTCTTTTTGAACTGGATAATTTCACTTGCACTATGGTAATGTTAAACTTTTTGTTTTTGGTACCAGGAATTAAACCCAGGGGCATTTAACCAGTGTGCCACATTCCCAGCCCTTTTTGTTCATCTTTTTTTCTCTCTTACTATTAGATAAACTTTAAAGAATATGTTTAATGACAGATGTTCTTCACCTTGGTTTTCTCCTCCATGCACAGAAACACTGCTGTCTTTGCCTTGGACTGTAACAAGCTGACAAATGTGAAGTAGAAGGGGAGAGGAATCTTCAGTGTAAACAAGAGTTTGTATTAGGATTTTTAGAACTTAGAAGCCACTCTTTCCAGATAATTGCTTCAGAGGAGTCTACTTGATAATGCAGTTGATTTGTATGACATTGTCAGGGAAAGTTTTCCAAGAACACATTCAGCTGATACAGATGGTTTCTCCCCTTCAAAATAATTGCAAACAAGATTAAAATTGCATTCAGGAGCTATTCCAGCTGGCTTTTGGCTTCTTCTGATGTATGCTCCTCAGCCTCCCGCCACCAGAGTCCCTTTTTGTTCTTTTTCATTTCAATTTTGAGGCAGGATCTTGCTAACTTGTTGTGGCTGTCCTCAAAATTTTAATTCTCCTGCCTCAGCCTCCTAAGCTGCTGAGATTACAGGCATGCACCACTGTGCCCACTGGTAATTTTGACTTATATTTATTATGCTGAATCTTATGCCTCCTTACATCTGCTATTGAAGCCCTTTAGTAGATTTTAAATTTTTGTTACTGTTCTTTTCAATTCTAAAATGTCTAGTTTTTTTCTTTCTTATTATTTCTCTCTATATATTGTTATTTCATGTTCATTGATGTTACACATTGTTCTCTTGGTTTCTGGGAGTTCTTTGAATATATTTAAGACAGTTACTTAGAAAATCTTTGCTAGTAGTTCCACTTTGTATGTTATCTCAGCAAAAGTTTCCATTAATTTCTTTTTCCTGTCAGTAGGCCATGATTTCTTAATTGTTTGAATGCTTAGTTTTTCTTATTGTTGTTGAGTATTGGAAATTTTTAATATTATGATGTGCAAGAAGGAAAAAAATGTAAACATGTATAGTATCTCATCTTCACATTTGACTCTGCGTTGGAACACTAGTTCATCGCTTATCCAGTTCTCTTGCAGCTCTGCTATAGATTTGTCCTTAGCTTAAGGATCAGCCAGAGGTGAAGACTCATGGTCTTCTCAAGTCTCTTCTGAGCATGCATCCTGCCCTGGTTGTTCATGTACCTTTCTGTTGTCCTGGTCTACTTGCACCCTCTTCAGAGTTCTTTTTCCTCAAAGATGCTCAGTCCCACTCTTTTCTTGGCTTTTGACATGTCTGTTGTTTGCGTCCATCATTATTTTGTTCTAGGTAGTGAATATGTTGTGTTCATTTACCCTTCTGTAATATTTTAGACGCTTCCTCTTCTTACACAGGCCTCTTAAGTTAGTCCTGAGAGGACCCACAGACAAATAAAAAGACATAAATAGTTCCTTGGGAATCTGGTCCCTTTTTATGGTTATCGAGATCAGGTTCTTACACCAGTAGAGTGGTACACTGTAAGGCCCCCAAAAAGGAAACCCCAACTCTGTCCCATGGATGGACGGCAACCCCAATCAACCGCAGGAGGCATCACTTGATGCAAACCGCAAGAGGTGTTTATTCCAGCGCGCTGGGACCCAACTCAAGGAGTCGAGTCCCTAGCAGAAAATCTTGTAGGTTTATAAAGGCAGAAACCACACATCGGGAGGGGTCGCACATGAAAGGGAAAAGGGGGACAAAGCTGCCGGGAAATTTCAAAGGGGGTCTGGGTTTGCTGATAACATACAACATGTTTCACAATGTTTTACAACAGGGCGTAGATTCTGGTCAATAGTTTCTGGTAATCATTCTGTTTGATCACTATCTGGCTATCTGGCTCAATTTACCCTTTTATTCTCTGTTTGGGGCTGTTTCTTGGAACAGTTTTAAGGGCTTTGTTCCCATTCCTGGGAGGGTGACCTTAGGGAGTTGAGATGACTGGGAGGGTGACCTTAGGGAGTTAAGATAACTGGGAGGGTGACCTCAGACAGCTTAAAAAAATGTCCATTCTTTCATTTCCCCATTTTCTTTTCTGGTAAGTTCTAATCATGGAACTTCTGTCTCTATATACTCTTCTCCAAAGCTATTTCCATGGCAGAGGGACTGGTATTACTGCCTGAGCATTAGTACCTGTACAGCACTTATTTTTTCCCTGATGAAGGTGGCTAGGCGATTTCAGGCAGGCAAGAGCCGAGGGGGCGGGCCACCAATTAGCAGCCCCTTGTTTGCAGTCCTTGATAAACAGTCCTTGATAAAGGCAGGTAAATTTGGTAATCAATGGCCTCCGGAGATCCTTGACATTCCATTCTTCCAGGGGCAGTCTCCAACTTGCAGAGGCAGATGACCTCATGGCTTCATTTCCTCGATTTGACCCGATCCCCTATTTCTACACTAACTACCTATTCCCAATTCTGGCTTCATTCCCCCCTTTAGCTTTAGGAACCCATAACTGCTTGTTAAGAAAATGAAAAGGGGCGTCGGTCATTCTGGCTGCTTCGAAGCTGAATGGGGGCAGCGAGGGGCAAGCAGTTTGGAGTTCCTTCTTTTTAAAAAATCGGGTCAATCGAGGGGTCTCAGGAAGAAGCCTGGTTGGGAAAGAGCAGGTTGTAAAGTCATCTGGGGGTGGGTGCTTCTATGATAGAAGAACAAAAAGACATGAGTACTGAAATGAGATTAGCACAAAGTAAATGTTGCAGCATCTGAAATATGCCACTGAGTATCATGAAAATGACAGAAGTTAATCTCTCACCAGGAGGTGAAAGAACTGAGAAATTGTTCCCATAACTAGGCCTAGCAAAGGCTGGAGAGGACAAGGCCTTTATTTGAGGACTTTAACATTGCCATAGATGTCCCCCAAAAATATAGTTAAGCTACTTAATGTCATCTGATTTTGTAAAATATCCCTTTATTGGTATAACCTGTGTTTAGTAGAGATCTCTATACTTCTGTTACTTAGAAATAGATAATCATACTGGCAAACATAGATTAAGTCTACCTGTGTAGCTTAGGAAGGTCTGCAGGCCTTAAACTGACTAAAAACTTCTGACTCTGGCAGTTTCTCTGATAGTTATCAGGATACATCTAAAGTTACATTTAACTATTATTTCCTTTAAATGCCCAAGAATGGCTATACTTTGGTTTTAACTGTTTTGCTGGGTGTCTAAGATCAAGCTGGTCAAATTGACCTGGTTCCTGTCTTGTTAAAGAGTCAGCTGAGTCCCACAGGGGTCACTCGTACAGAACTTAAGAGCGGCTCCTTAGCTCCACCAGTGACTTTAGTTAGGCAGGGTCTGTTGATGGGGTGACTTCCTTTAGAAACATCAAGGGATGTTTCCCCTTTTCCATGACCCTCCTCTGCAGCAGATGCACTGGATGATTTTTCATCCTCTAGTCAACAATCTCCTTGATCAGGAGGTTGTGTGACCCAGAGTTGCAACGCTCCTTAGAGAAGTTCTCTTATTTCCTGGGTTCAGGCTAATGTTGAGGGCAAGACCCAAATATGGACTTTTCTTGACCTCTGTATTTAACTCCAATTTCTAAGTTTGATCTTAATTATCCAGCAAGCCAGTCTCACCAGTCATAAATTAAGAGTAATGGGCTTTAACTTTGATGTCCATAACTTTACAGTTATTTACCCTTTTATCTAACTGGAGTCTGCATTAGTACTGGAAGTTACCACTATCTATTCTATAGGTGATGGCTTATTATCACAAGTTACCTAGGTTGTTTGTTCTTGGAGCAGCTACTTCTGCAAAACATTAACAGGTAACAGTTTTACAAAATGAAATTAGCAAGAGTAAAAATATATTCAGCTTGTATAATAGCTATCTTGAATTTCGATTGAGAACTACATTCTATCCCCTATTTGAGATCACAGTACTTTTACAACAAGAACCCATCTTTTGACTATAACTTTAAATAAGCTGAAGTCTGGCTTATTTTGGAGTCACTCTAACATGCAGTAAGGTGGGAGGCAGAGCCTTATCTCAGGTAAGGCAGGGCTCTTTACAGATCTTAAGTGTTCTAATTCTGATGTTGATCTTTGCTTCTTCCTTAAATATCATTAAGTAGTTTACATATACTGTTTCCTGAGTCTATATAAACTTTATAATTAACACAATTTAACATAGTATCTGAAACATGAATCAAAGAAAGGCTGAAAGAGCTTTTGTTATTTCCACAATCCGAGAGTGCTGGGACTCGAACCCAGGCCTCCCGCTTGAGAGTCAGGAACTCTACGAGATGAGCTAAATGGCCTGCACTGAGAGAGCTTTTAACTTTCCTTTTGTGATTAAATGGCAAAATGTTTTCATGTTTCTTTCATGTTTCACAATATTAACCTTTAAACAAATCAGACTCTAATGTTTAGAAATATTTACATTTGAAATTCTTTATCTCAGTGTAAAAAGTAACAAATTTTACACATACCCTATTGATAGCAGGTCCTATAATAGAACATTAAATGATAGAAATAAATTCCCAATAAAATTTACTCTTTATAAGTTTAAGATTACCATTACAGACAAGTTTAATCTGGAGGATAGCAGAGCTTAATAAATTCCTTGCTTTAAAAACTTGTGGTCCTGAAAAATATGAACACATTTAATATACAACTAGTGACCATTTCACAAATACCTTGACACTTTTATCTTACCAAATTGAGTTTTTAAAGAGAAATGTATACTCTGTAACAAAGTACAATACTCTATAATAGTTGTTTAACCATAATTGTATACACCCCAATTTTTAAGACTAATCGTTCTAAAGAATAAAACTTAATAGACACAAAGTTAAGAGTAAATTAGTGTTTCAAATCCTTGTCATTTTACCATGTCATTCTACCATATAGATTAAACTTTGGTTTATATCAGAACGTTAGTATTTCACCTTAGGAAAAACCTTCAATAGTTTTAGCTGTCTCACATACATATAACCAACTTAGTTACACACAAACTTGTTGAAACTTGCCCTTTACTTACACAGACTTTCTTAGCACTTACTTAGACCCTCATGTATTTCATCACACAAGCACTTTCTTACCCAGAAACATTTCCTTTTTCCTTTTACTAAATATATTTCCATACCCAGAACCTTTTATTTTCTCTTTCCTATTTGTTGACCCCTTTTTGTTTACATTCTGAAACAACTCTTATGAAATTTCTGAATTTAGATAAATTACTCTATTTTAATAAGATTAAATATTCTGTTGTTTATAGTACCCCAATTGAAATACAGTTGAAACTTTTGGGACCCTTTGTATATAGAATTGCACTTGTTAGGACATAACTCTTAGTAACCTTGTTTTTAGTTTAGTGATGACACAAAGCAAGTTTAAACCCTTTTATTTACCAACCTATGAAAACACCAATAATGTTTAAGTATGATACCCCATGGAATTTAAGGAGTTAAAAGTACTCGATGTTATTTAACAATTAGCATTTTAACTTAATCAGATAAATTAAATCAGATGTAAATTAATCAGATGTCTCTACAAACACATTAGAGTAATCCCATACATGTTAACTCTAATTCACTTATTCTGTAAAAAACCAAGATATCAGACAAGTGTCCTGAACAGTATTTGCTGTCTCTTTCCTGTTGAAGAAAAGTCCTAGAAACAATTGATACTAGACACTTTATTAACATCAGTATTTTATTAGCTTGACCACCTAGAGACTTGTGAGTTATTTTCAAAGACATTTTACTCTTATTAGTTTACCCAATTTGAACCTTTTTAAATCACGTGAATTAAAAGTATCTGGATCCATTTTTAAATTTTAATTTTAGGAGCGCTCAGTTTTGATACAGACAAAACATGACATCAGACAGCACAACATACAAATAACACAAAATCAAGCCCTTGTAACTTTATAGGTGAATCTCCATTGCAATGTAACAGATGTTCAAAAATTCTCGTTGAATAAAAAATAGAACTGATCAAAAAATCATGAGCTCAAAAAAAACATATAATTAAAAATATAGCATTTACTTTGCTGGAGTTTTAAAGACTCTTTTTACCTTTTCTTTCCCTGGGTTTGAGACTGGTCTCCTACTGAGCCTTTAGGCTTCTTTTATTTATATTTCAATGCAAGCCTGGACTGAGATCTGGAACGATCTAACAAGTTTTAACAGAAACTCTGTGTCTAAGGCATTTTAGCCATCTCATCCGGACAGGTTGGATGTTAAAATTATGAGACCTTATTTCTCATTATTTTTGAGACTGAAGCTACTTTGCTAAGTTACCCTTCAGGGCTGTCGGGAGGGGGAGTCCAGAGAAGGAACCTTTGGGGTCCACCCAAGAGTAGCCTGGGCCGAGAACCCCGCAGTTGTTCCAACCCTTCCTCCACCTCCGCCACAAACACACAACAGAACCAGATACAGATGGGTGCCAATCTCTGATCCACCAATTGAACCCCATCAGCGCCCTTACCGACGGAGACTACCAGGCGTCCCTGGCTCTCCTTCCACCCTTAGGGCGTCCCCCAGGGCCGCAACCTGTGGCCCCCCAGGCACGTCTACTGACCACTGTCCGGCCACTCTCACGAGTCACCGAACGGTTGCCACCGAAACCGAAAGCGCGCTCACAGAACCAGACCAACTAACAAAACACAAGACAAAGACAGACAACTTCGGGGTACCCCTTCTTACCCCCAAGGTCGACTCCGCGGATGAGGGGGGGCCATCTTATCCCGGGCGAGCCCCCAAATGTAAGGCCCCCAAAAAGGAAACCCCAACTCTGTCCCATGGATGGACGGCAACCCCAATCAACCGCAGGAGGCATCACTTGATGCAAACCGCAAGAGGTGTTTATTCCAGCGCGCTGGGACCCAACTCAAGGAGTCGAGTCCCTAGCAGAAAATCTTGTAGGTTTATAAAGGCAGAAACCACACATCGGGAGGGGTCGCACATGAAAGGGAAAAGGGGGACAAAGCTGCCGGGAAATTTCAAAGGGGGTCTGGGTTTGCTGATAACATACAACATGTTTCACAATGTTTTACAACAGGGCGTAGATTCTGGTCAATAGTTTCTGGTAATCATTCTGTTTGATCACTATCTGGCTATCTGGCTCAATTTACCCTTTTATTCTCTGTTTGGGGCTGTTTCTTGGAACAGTTTTAAGGGCTTTGTTCCCATTCCTGGGAGGGTGACCTTAGGGAGTTGAGATGACTGGGAGGGTGACCTTAGGGAGTTAAGATAACTGGGAGGGTGACCTCAGACAGCTTAAAAAAATGTCCATTCTTTCACACCATCTTCAGGACTGCTGTGTGGCCAGGTGGGAATTGAAGAAAGGGCAAGTTAAAAAACTGCAGAGCTTCCCTACCCGGTTTCAGTTGCTCTCTTCCTGGTTAGGTATTCACTTGGTTGCTGTAAACTTTCCGCTCTCTGCCCAAATTCCAGACTCTCTGATAGCCTTGCAGTGATCTTTCTGTTTCTGAGTTGGGATGGTCTTTCATGCTCCCTACTTGGCCATTTTGGCTGTTGTCCTTACCAATGCATTTTATTTGAAAGCACATTCTGGCCTACTTTCATAGTCTGAAGTTCAAATGTCTTGTTTTTGTCTGCTCAACTCATGTACTGCCATGGGGCTGGTCTGGATTCTGGGTGGTACTCTTCACCCTAGATCGGATCTCAGTAGTTTTGACTGTAGATTCTGGTTGGTTTTGTGTATGAGACATTTGGTGGTAATCACAGGACTTCATTAACAGATGTACAGGATCCTTTTCTTTAGGTTCCTCCTGATTCTGCCCCTTCTGTGTTTAGTGTAGGGTGAGGAAAAGTGACAGCACCCCTTCCGTGTAGCCATCATACTTAGGGGGAACAGGAATAGCACCCTTGCTTTGCTCGTACTTGCTGGGTGTCTGGTGAGGCCTCAGCTTCCTTCCCAGTCTCCTCAACTCAGCACCCAATGGGAGAGGAGGGAACTGCTTAACCTGCTTTTGCTTATTGCTGACAGAGCCAGCTGACAGGCTTCATGCCCCACTCAGTGCTTGAGTTGAGGAGATGGCTATCTTCTCATCCTGTATGACCTCTACTGGCTAAAGGAAGTGGGCTTTTGCTAACTTTTTGGTGGTGGTTGTTTTATGTGCACCCTTTGGTAGTTCTGGGTTATAGGCTGTTCTGGTGTCCAAATTAGTATATATAGGTGGCAAAATTCCAAGGAATTCATCATCAGGTCTTTCCTAGATTCCAGAAGACTACCAGTTCTGCTTTTTTCTGCCCAAATTTCAGATCTTCTGATGTATGCTTTCTATGTGTGTCCAGTGTTTCCAGCTGTAGTCAACGGGAGCTTTTTGGTTGATGTGCTTATTCCATTATGACTTGAATAGGAACTCAATTCCCAAAACCATTTATTGAGTGAATGAGTAATTGAACTAATGGATCTTGGCCCCAACTTGCTCGTAATTTATGTGGCTGACAGTGTTACAATAGATACAGTATTAGGTGAATTAAGACAGATTTCTATGAGAGCTCATAGGCAAAGTCCACCACAAGACTGCCTCCTTTTAGACCCCAGCTCCAAGTGTCAGGGTCCACCTGCATTTATACTGATAGGCTATAAATTCAGGAGTTCCTGTTAGCATCCTGGGTTCAGTAGTTGATAAAACCATGCAGAATGTATGCTCACAATTACCTTTTTTTTTTTTTTTTTTCTTTTCTCGGTGCTGGTGATTGAACCCAGGGCCTTGTGCTTGTGAGGCAAACACTCTACCAACTGGCTGTATTCCCAGCACACAATTACCATTTTTTTCCAAAGGATAAAATTTAGAAGGAGCACATACGTAGCTGATGGCTGTGAGAGGAAGGGTGATGGGTTAGGGTACACTTTTTTCTTGTAGAATCTAGCATATCACCCTCCCAGCAAATCAGTGTTCCTCAATCAGGAGGTTCCACTGAGCACCTATGTTCAGAGTTTTTATTTTGAGTTTACATAGGCATGATTGATTAAATTAGCAGCCATGTGATTGAATTCAGTCCTTGGTACTCTCTTCTAGAGGTCTTGCTAGCCTAAAGTTCATCCCTTTACCAATGTGGATGACCATCCCCCAACCTGCTGCTATCTTGGGTCATGTGAGTCACCTCGTTAGCATAATAAGCACATTCCCTTCACTTAAGAACTTCCACAGGATTAAACCTCTGTGTCCTAAACTGGCATATAAACACTTTTTTGGTACTGGGGATTGAACCCAGGGACACTTTATCACTGAGCAGCATCTGCAGCCCTTTTTATATTTGTTACTGAGACTGCCCTCAAGCTTGCAACCTTCCTGCCTCAGCCTCCCAAGTTGTTGGGATTACAAGTGTGCACCACCACACAGGGCCCAGCCTAAATTCTTAACGTTCCTTATTGTACTATATTCATCGATTAGATTTCTTGGAGAATGTGGCATTTGAAAGATGGATAGGATTTAAACATTTAGAAAGGGCATTTCAGGCTGAGACAGTAGCATTATTAATTACAGGGTGAAACACATGCAGAAGTACAAGGTTCGATATATAGAAATATATCCAGTACTTTTTTAGTGTTAATGTAGAACATATGAAAAGGAAGAGTAAGAAGTAAAGCCAGATTTGGTCTATCATTTAATGATATTTATTCATCATAGACTCTTGTTCTTACAGAGCTGAAGAAAGAAGAGATTTATTCATGTTTTTCCGAAGCCTACATTTTTTCGTGGAGTGGTATGAATATCGTAAGCGCACATTTAAACATTTCAAGGTAAAGTCTAAAGTCTTTGGATTTAAACATGTATGGAAAATGAAACTGGTTGTAAATTTGGGGATTCAGCCATAATATACCTTACTTTAAATTTTCAAAAAATAGAAAATACTTTCATTGACTTGAAGATTTTGCAGTTATTTGTAATAAATGGAGGAGAAGCTTGAGTATAAACTAGTGACTAATTTATATTGTGGGATATTTTGAAAGAAATTAGTAAAATTCTAATGTATTTTAAGATATACATTTTGAAAAATCAGTCTTTCAAGGGTACTTGAAATAAAACAAATTCTAATAAAGAATGCACTCATAGCAGGTTTGTCATGAAGTACTATAATCTTAATTTCCTGAGCAAGACTGCATTTTGAACTCCTTAATTTTTGCACATTTTTAGTTTAAATACTGACATCTGATTTTTGTGAAATAACGCTTCTTTAGGCTGGTAGAGATACTTTAAAGTCCTAATCTTTAGTTGTTTTGTGTGTATAACCAGAATTGTGTTTGACTGTTCAGTAATCCTTCAGGTCTTTCTTAGTTTGATAGCATCAAGTTATTGACCGCAGTGAACCATACAAAAAACAGTTCTGAAAGAATCAACATAAAATTTCAAGGTTCATGTTCCTTAAAAAGCCTAATGAGTCATGACTATTGTTTTTAAGATTGGCA
The DNA here is from genome assembly GCF_902686455.1 of Sciurus vulgaris. Lineage (NCBI taxonomy): Eukaryota > Metazoa > Chordata > Mammalia > Rodentia > Sciuridae > Sciurus > Sciurus vulgaris. The sequence continues at coordinate 25,233,140 of NC_136474.1, forward strand.
CTAACTCTTCTTTGTTTCGGGTTCTATTCCTTTTTTTTTTTAAATTATAAAATTTATTCTGTTTGGCATAACTAATAAAATTTGTCAGGCATAGGATTTTATCCAGAATGAAACATGGTCACTTCCCATGCTATAGCCCCTTGAGGCATTCTCTTGATTTTGTTATGTCTTCTTGTAAGTAGTCTTGTGCCAGGACAATTAAGTATCTCTGCTTCACAATTGGTAACATATAATGATTGGGAAGTTTGCTGGCAGTTTCGTGGTAATGAACGAACCTCCTAATACTGCTGTTTCATCATGGCACTGGAGTGGCTGGTGGGAAATGTGAGCTGTGGTCCCCATTTCCTTGGCTGGTTTGACTCTAGCTGCTCTCTAGGCAGATGAAGAATTATAATTGGTATGTTGTTTCTATGGAGGATAGAACATTCTATGAGCCAGTTTTTGCTGGTGATAACATAACTAGGATTGAAAAATAAAAAAAAATAAAAAAAATCGATCTTTTCTACAGCCATCACCATCAACCTTCTCTTTTCATTATCCAAAACTGAACCTCTCTACCCATCAGTTCCCATTCCCTCCTGGCCCCAGCCCCTGGTAGCCACTATTCTATTTTCTGTTTCTATGAATTTGACTATTCTAGGTACCTCATACAAGAGGAGCATTCTTTTGTCTGGATTATTTCACTTCATAGTTTGTCTGTATTGGCATGTTTCAGGTTTCCTTTTCAAGGCATGATATTTTCTTGTGTGGATGTATCACGTTTTGCTTATCCTTCTGTCAGTTGATAGGCACTCAGGTTGTTTCCATGTTTTAGCTGTTGGAATAATGCTGTTATGAGCATAGTGTACTGGTGGCTCTTCACATGTCCCTGCCCTCAATTTTTTCAAGTATGTGTCTAGACATGGAAATGCTGGATCATAGGACGGTTCTAAGTTGATTTTTTTTTTTTAATCACAAACTGGTTTTCACAGCAGCTGTACCATTTTACATCCTATTAACAAAGTATAAGGGTTCCCGTTTCTCCATAACCTCTCTAACACAGTGGTATTTTCTGGTTTTTGTTTGATGATTTCATTGTTTTCTTAATAGCCAGTCTAATAGGTATGAAGTGATATCTTATTGTGGTTTCGATTTGTATCTTTCTAGTAGATTAGCAATGTTAATGTCTCTTCCTGTGCTTATTGGCCATTAATATGTTTAATGTGGAAGTCCTTTTCCCATTTTTTAATTAGTTTTTTTGTTGAATTGTAAAAGTTCTTTATATATATTGTAGATATTGATTTCCTATCAGATATATGATCTGCAGTTTCTTTCTCTGGATGAAGTGTCTTTTGATGCACAAAAAATTTTAATTTTCATAAAATTCTATTTGTCAAATGTTTCTATGCTGCCTATGTTTTTGGCGCCATATCTAATAAATTATTACTAAGTTCATTGTCATAAAAATTTATCTGTTTTCTTCTAAGAATTTTATTATTTACCTCTGAAGGCTTTGTATTTGATCTTTGTTTGTTTCTTGGGGGTTTTTGGTTTGTTTGTTTGGTTTTGGTACCAGTAATTGAACCCAGGGGCACTTAACCACCGAGGCGCACCCATGTCCTGCTCTTTTAATTTATTTTTTCATTTGTTAACTTTCCATACTTCAATTTTTTTTAAAGTTGTAGGTGGACACAATACTTTTATTTATTTATTTTTATGTGGTGCTGAGGATCGAACCCAGTGCCTCACATGTGCTAGGCAAGCACTGTACCACTGAGCTGCTACTGCAGCCCCTTTTTTTATTTTTTATTTTGAGACAGTCTTGCTAAGTTGCTTAGGGACTCAGTAAGTTGTCGAAGCTGGCTTTGAACTTGTAATTCTCCTAAAATTTTTGCTACCTGCACCTTAGGTAGAGCATTAATCTCCAGGCTATATAAAGAACTCAAAAAAAAATTAATACCAAAACCCCCCAGATAACCCAGTTGATAAATGGGCAAAGAAACTGAACAGATACTTCACAGAAGAAGAAATACAGTCTGTCAACAACTATATGAAAAAATGTTCAACATCTTGAGCAATTAGAGAAATGCAAATTAAAACTACACTGAGATTTCATCTTACTCTAGTCAGATGGCAATTATCAAGAATACAAGTAACGATAAATGTTGGCAAAGATGTGGGGAAAAAGGTACCCTCATACATTGCTGGTGGGACTGTAAATTGGTGCAACCACTCTGGAAAGCAGTATGGAGATTCCTCAGAAAACTTGCATATACCCAAAGGACTTAAAATCAGTATACTATAGTGACGTGGCCACATCAATTTTTCTAGAAGCTCAGTTCACAATAGCTAAGCTATGGGACCAATCTTAAGTGCCTTTCAACAGATGAATGGGTAAAACAATGTGGTATATATACACACAATGTAATATTACTCAGCCATAAAGAAGAATAAAATTATGGCATTAGCTAATAAATGGATGGAACTGGAGACTATCATACTAAGTGAAATAAGCCAATGCCCCCAAACCAAAGGCTGAATGTTCTCCCTAATATGTCATATCAAGTTAAGTGTTTCATAAATTGCTTCAGGAAACATGTTGCTAAGCATACATCTCTTAGGTGTGGGCAAGAGAAATGTTGCTTTAGGAACTTTATTAATTTATTTATTCTTTGGTGCTGGGGGTTTTGAACCCAGGCCCTCATGCATGCCAGGCAAGCACTTTTTACCACTGAGTCACATCCCTGGCCCTGGTTTAGGAACTTTAATCTGGCAGCATTGAGTCATTGTAAATTGTTAGATGGAAGATTAGATTCTTACCATTCAATGTTGGTGTTCATTGGTATTTCGAATGTTGCTGAGAAGCTTTGTTGTGAATATTCAGTTTGGGTGAATGTGTGTGTGCATGGGCAGGTGGCACACTGTATGCAGTAAGACACTTTGTTTCCATTTCTTATGTTTGAACAAATTTATTGATGAGACCCTAATTCCTATAATGTAAAAAGAAAATACTTTGCTATTATTTCATATTTGAAAATCTTTATAGTAGAGGAATCTTATTGTTCTCTGAGAAATGGGATAGACTTGATTCTTTTTTTTTTCCTCATAAGCTTACTGGTTTTATCTTGCTTGACTTTTTAAATGTTTTATGATAGGCTTAGAATGTTAATATTTAGATAAAAGAAAATAGTTTTACTATTTTACTTAAGATTTTAACTGTGTGACCACAAAGTAAAACAGTGTGAACCTTTCTATATTAGCTCTTTATCAGAGAATAAAGTTCTACCTTTTGGAAAATTTTGCCTAAGCATGAGACTATGTCCTTTTTCTTAGGCTAAATGAAAATAGAGTAAAATAGCTGCCTTGATGGGAAGAAAACAAAGTTCCTACTTCATAGTAAATAATGATGGATCATAAAAGAAAAAATATTGGAGATCACTAGGAACATTTAGCTTTTTTAAACCTTCCTTAAATGTTTTTGAGATTCAGTGAAGGGCAGGAAAGACAATTGAAAGTTTCTTGGACTTCTCGTCTTCCTTTATTAGTAATGGGAATAATACATCCAAATGTGGGTATTTATATAACAACATGCCTTTTAAATGGTAGACTAGTGTAAAGTAGAGGGTCGAGGGCTTTTTTAGTGCTGTTTAAATATTTTCACATTACTTAGTTTTGAATTTAGAGATTCTGTTATGTAAGATTTTTCAATATCCATGTTTAAAACATAAAATTCCATCTTGGTGGGATAAAAAGTTAATATTAAACTAATATTTATGATCCCTTAGACATTGTTGAGACAGATTATATGTATGTGTACTTAGCTTGCATGCAGTCTTGATAGTGGTTAAAAGTATGACCCTATAGGTAATCTTTTTAAGCAAATAAAACTGTTTGGATGCTTTCCCAGGATGATTGGATTGCCCTCCAGGCGAATCTCTTCAATCCGATCCCGAATATAACGAGTGTCATTAGCCTTGCAGAAAGTATCATCTGTAATTGATGTTATGTTGTTAAACTGAAAAATAAGAGGAAAAAAATTGATCACAAGTCGTAAACCAACCATCTGTTGCTATGTAGTAGGAACCCATGGACTATTTTATTGAAAAAGTGTTAAATATCATACTGTGTATCTCGTGGTAATAAAACTGTGCAATCTGAGTACCCTTTTATATGTGTGCAGTGTTATTTTGGAAGAATAGACTACTCACTATTAGAGTAATTTTTGTGTAACACAAAGTTCTGATTATAAATAGCTTTATACTAAATGGAGAAAGTATCCTATTCTAGAGTGTCATTTTCAAAAAGGTACTGTGTCCTTAAGGTATTCTCTAAGGAAGTAAAGCAAGTTGGAATTCGTAGGATTCTGAAAGACCAATTTTAGTTTCTTTTCATTCCTCCTATAGTTTTGCATTCCCTACTTGATGTTGTACTAGAAAGTCTCCAGAAGCAAGTGTTCTCCACTGTTTGGAGAAAGAGACATAAATCAGAAGTCCCAGTGCCCCCTCACTTCAAGTCCATGTGTTAAGATTAGCTAGGAGATGCCAAATGTACACTGGACACAAATCTCAGTAGAGAACAGACTTTACACCTATAGAGGACTATTCACCAGGTGTGCTCTGGTTTGAACCTCAGTGTCTGGGCAGGAGCGTGCATTGGATAAGGATTGATACTTTTGATGAGCATTGAGCCATTGACTGCCATAGTCATCTAACCACGATTTACAAGTGACTTCCCCAATGAGTTTTAAGAATGACTCATAGGTAATTAAAGCCAAATATTGTGAAAGGAAAAATTGTACCTGAAGATGAATTATACGTAGACTTTCTGGTAAATTAGGTGGCACAGATTCCAGGGAATTGTGGTCCAAGTAGAGGAAGGAGAGGTTATTCAGTTTCTGTAAGGAAATTTTAGTTTGAGTGTTATCAAGGTCTGTGTATTCCCTCATGGGATTCAAGCAATATATACAAAAGGATATTGGTATGAACACATATCAATAGTACATGTTTGGTATGATGGTTTCTTGTTTCGGTCGTCATTGTTTGACTTCACAAATAGTGTGTTTTGGTCCTTTATGGCATTTATGATGACCAGCAGAGTTTTGCTGCTTCATCTCATCTCCAAATACCAAGCTCTGATGCCATCATCTTCTGGGTCCTTTCGAATTTGTCTTGGAAGTCGCTTAATGAGTTCACTTACTATGTGGGACTTACTATTTGGATCCTGACACTACCCTAACCTCTTGATTCTGAAGTTTCTCATTTTTTTTTCTTTTTAAAAATATTCTTAGTTGTAGTTGGACACAATATCTCATTTATTTTTTTATTTATTTGTTTATTTTATGTTGTGCTGAGAATCGAATCCAGGGCCCCACACATGCCTGATAAGCGCTCTACCACTGAGCCACCACCTCAGCCCCAGAAGTTTCCCATTTCAGCTCCACCAATTTGTAATAAAATGGTCACACCTAAGAGATGTATGCTTAGCAACATGTTTCCTGAAGCAATTTATGAAACACTTAACTTGATATGACTTTTTCCATAAGGAATTTATGTTGGATTTCATGAACACTCACTCACTATTGTGTATCATTACGTACTATTGTTTTCTTAGACATTACTTTTACCTTAACTTTGATATGCATTCTGTGTCAGATCTTACTAATTCTTTTCTGTGCTATTATTTAGATTCCTTTGTACGCATTATATCTTTCCAACATATAGATACCAAGCACCTATCTTCCCAGTGGGCTTCATTTACATGAATTACAGTAACCTTATTGTACCAGTGCCTGCTATAATCCTAGGGCATTTAGCAAAACTACAAAGAAACCAAATTTATCATTTTCATTACAAGTTGTCATGAATCTGTTCTGTATGTGTAAAACACAAAATACTTAAAACATTTCTCCCCCTGCCCTGCTATGGAGTCTCACTGTCTTACCTAGGCTGGCCTTAAACTCTTGGTTTCAAATGATTCTCTGCCCCAGCCTTCCAAATAATTGTGACTATAGGCATCTAAATGTTTTTTTTTGTTTTTTAATGAAATGTTGATCATCTTGGTAAGTTTTAGCATGCCGGTTATTCAGAGAATGACCTACTTAAATGAATATGTTGAAATTACAAGTTTTAAGAAGTGAGTATGCTTTTAAAAAGTCTGGCCCCTTAACTTCTGAGTTTCTTATCAGAAACATCAGAAGAACTCTGATCTAACTTTAAAATCTCTCTTCAAATTGAAAAAGGATGTCTTAAATATAAATGAAAAGGGAAGAGAAGTAAAATATTTTTAAGCATTTTTCAAGAGACTATATTTGTAGACAGATTATATATTATATCAAAAACTTTATGATAATATGTATTTGATAATATTAGGTTCTTATATTAGATATTATCTTAGAAATTGTAAACCATGACTTTTGTTGTTACTTTTGAGATAGGGTCTCACTGTTTTGCCCAGGCTGGCTTCAAATTTGGGATCCTCCTGTCACAGCTTCCCATGTAGCTGGAATTATAGGCATGCACCACTTTGCCTAGCTTAGCCTTGCCTTTTGAGTGAGGTTATATCTATTGCCAACAGTAGCTCGATCATTTCATCTGAGGCTACCTTCCAGGAGTCTGGGCTGAGGTGATTACTTCTGAGACATCGTGGCTACCTAAAGCAAAGTAAATCACCTTCCCCTTTTCCTACAAAATATTTTCTTGAATTACCAAATTAATGATATTTGTAATTCTTAATACATATAGAATTTTGCATTGTCACCATCATGAAATTCAAAAGAAAGTCTGCTTATAAAGTTTTGTAGTCTAATTTTTTTACGTATTATAACTCAAAATTCATTGTTTACTTTTGGAACTTTTTCATAGCATTTATAAATTGCTAATGCTTAAAAGAAAAAGAAACAAAATTCCAATTTTGAATTTTTGTGGATTATAAGTGCCCTGAGAGACCAACCAGATCTGTTTGAAGGTTTGCTGAATAAATAACTGAACAACTGGGAGTCAGTATAGCATCGTAAAACACTATCAAGGTCATGTAGTGTAAGTGAGGTACAGGCATAAGCTAGGCTGAATGAGTCAAACAGAATGTTCATTTGATATGAAAGAAATATCTTCATTAATTAAGTAAAAATAGTTTTAAATTGTCATGTAAACAAACTCTGGGTGAGGTGTCCTACCCCTCTCATCCCAGCAACTATGGAGGCTGAGGCAGGAGGACCATTTGAACCCAGGATTTCAAGTCTGGCAAGATAGTGAGAGCATTTGAAAAAAGAAAGAAATAAAGGAGTCAGAATTATTGACCAGAGTTTCTCTCTTTTAATGTATTATCACTGAAACTGTGTTCAGCCATATGATGAAATACTTACTTTGAATGTATTTGCTTTGATCCCTCTGCTCTTGATTTTGTTGTATTTTGCATTAAATAAAGTGAGCTTTGGAGGAAGAACTGGAAGTCTCAATAGTTGATTTTCAGCAAGTGAAAGCTCTTCTAACAGAGAAAGTTTTGAGAAAGTACCATCTTCTATGTCTTCTATCAAATTTCCCGTGAAATCAAGTCTTCTTAAGTTAGCTTGAGGGAAAAATATGAAGTTAGAATCTTGTTGACTGAAGAAAACATTTGTTTAACAGATCATATCTTCTTTAGTGCCTATTAGAGTGTCTACTCAGGAAAGTTGTTTGTTGTTATCATTTGTGTTTATAGTGCTAAAAATTGAACTTCAGGCTTTGCACATGCTGGGCAAGGCTACCATGTGATGCATCCCAAGTCGCATCAGTAAAATTTTGTTGAACACTGCGTGTCTCTCTCTGTCTAATGATGTTTTGTCTAACTGCAGTCCTAGAATCTCAGGTTTGGAAGGGATTTTAAGTAGTCTTTCCATCCTCCTCTATTTGAATTTCTCAGGATGCATAGGATTGAAAGAAATTCTTCTTACAAATCATGGAAAGGAAGCATAACATTTGATTGACTGGAATCATGTAATTTGTATTTTTGAAAAAAAATTTTTTTTTTTTTGCCAGTACGTTGTGGATATGTTACCTTACTCTCTCTATGCCTTATTGCTTAAGTGTTCCCTGATTTGCAAAAGTGGTGCAGATTGAGAAATTCAGTGTGTATATGTATATGTTTATCACTTTTTTCTGGAATGATTAGGAAATACAGTTGGTCCTCATTCACAGTAGTCTTTTCTCCTCCCCCTTTGGTACTAGGAATTATTGAACTGAGGAGTCCTCTACCACTGAGCCACATCCCCAGCCTTTGTACTTCAGAGAGAGAGGGTCTCACTGAGTTGATTATGTCCTCACCTAGTTGCTGAGGCTGGCTTTGAACTCTTGATCCTCCTGCCTCAGCCTCCCGAGCTGCTGGGATTACAGGTGTGTACAACCATGCCTGGCCCCCAGCCCTTTTAAAATTTTTAAATTTTGAGACAAGTCTTACAAACTAACTGAGGCTGGCCTTGAACTTGTGTTCCTCCTGCCTTGACTTTCCAAGTAGCTGGAATTACAGGTAAGTCTCCACTATGCCTGGCCACAATAGTCATTTCTATAATGTTGCTTCAAATATTGAATTAGCGAATACTGAGCCATCACTTCAAGGGGAATTACAAGATTAAGTTCCCATTAGCCTCTAGTCAGTTATTTTTGTCAGCCAGTTGCTACTGTTGTATGTTTTTGTTTAAAGATAACTTGTTTAATGTACCTTATTGGGTCATTAGCATTGCACTATTAACTTATGCCTAAATATATCTTCTCAGGCATATGTATTTTCTCTGTAAGGCACATCACAGCCTTCTTGCACTTAGAAATGCTACTGAGCACTACAGCACTACTCTTGGGCTATTTTCTTTTTTTCTTTTCTTTTTTTTTTTTTTGCGGTGCTGGAGATTGAACCCAGGGCCTTGTGCTTGCAAGGCAAGCACTCTATCAACTGAGCTGTCTCCTCAGACCTCCTGGGCTATTTTCAACGGTAAAATCATCAACAAAAAGGACAAAACTGTGAAAAACATGGCACTAAATAGACTGACTGAACATTTATTTACTGTGTGAGGGCTGAAACAAGAAGAGAGTTTTGCTTTGTTTAACCTCAGCTGGGTATGCATTTGAATAACTCAATTTTTTTTTTTGCTTCTCCATGCATATCTGCTAATGATCATAAAGGTATGATGTATTGATTTGGAGATTACAAATAGACTTTAGTAAGTAGGTGAATTGGCAAATAAGGAATCCCAAGTCATGAGGATGAAATGTACTTCATTCCACACTTAGGAGCTACTAGTGGCAGCGTGAATGCAGTTAGTTAATTTAGTACAGTGAGGCAGTGTGCATTTCTTTGTGTGTTTTTCTTCAAGAACACTTCTAAACATCAGTCTAAGAAACTGAGAAGAAATTCGTGATACGGGACTGTGGTGCTGAAGAAGTAAAGCTTTCTGGTATACAAATAACAACACCCTTGTTGGGTTAAGGTTTACTAGGAAGCCGTGAGTCCAGCATTGTTAATGACCTAGGAAAGTTAAATGCCACTGTGTGCAGCACTGTTCCTGTCTAAGGAGTTGGGTGCTTTTTAATGGTGATGCCTGGCTCCTGCCAGACCTGGATCAGAACCTCTGGGAAGTAGATCTTTGTATTAGTATTTTAAAAATATATGCTCAGATATTTTTAATATGTAGCCAGGTTTGTAAGCCATGAGTAAAAATGAAGAAAAACAATTCCTTTGCTTTCACAGTAAAGATGGAATATAAAATGCGATGGTTAGAGAAGTATTGTAGTTACATTGATACTGCTCATGATCCACAGCAAAGTGGATAGTCCTTCCTTCCTGTTTCATTTTAGAGGTTCTGGAAATCAATTCCAGGGCTTAGGGCATGCTAGGCAAGCTATCTGCCACTGAGCTATATGCCTAGCCTGTAAATGGGATATTAAGGTGTTAGGGTTGAGAAATATTTACCTATGAGACAGGCTGTTGACACAGACATCAATCACCAGTAAAGGATGACAGAGAGTCAGAGGGGGAAGGAGATTCACTAACAAACCAGTGGTTTTTGTGAAGTGTGTGGATACCTATATACTCACAGTGACAACCCCAGGAGTGGTAGGCTACAAGTATGTATAAACTTATTTATATGAGTTAGTAGTCCTGTCTTATTTAAATTTAACTTACGCATGTCTGCAAAATCTTTAGCAGTCAGCTTTTTAATTTTGTTGAATCGTGCATAAAGATAGGCCGATTCCTTTGGCAAGGGTGGTACAGCATCGATGTCAACTTCTTCACAGTATACAGAACCGCTTAAACAAACACATAAGAGGCACGTGGGCATTTCTAAATTGGGAAACAAAAATCATGAAAGTATAAAAAGCAGTTTGAAAAATATTTATTCTCTAGTAGTAAAATTATTTGTATTAAACGGTTACGACTAATTTGAAAAGGTATTTTACAGAATCATAGATGACAGTAGTAAAGATATTTAGTAATGTTAGCCAGTGACCTACATGGTCCTTGATGATTAGAATTTTTAAAGTCTAAAACAGAATTTTAAAATCTATAATCCAAACTCTTTGTTTTAGAAGTGATTGCTTAATTGTTGACTTGATTGACAGTTACATTTCCTCATTTGAATTCAAAAGTTTCATAACACAGAAGTTAAGGTAAACAGGAATTTGATTTATCAAATTTAGTATGTCAGAAAGTTATTTCAGATTGGTCACAGTGGTTAATGACTTTAGAAACCACTAGTTAAATGAGTAAAACATTTACTTGGAAATTAGTCATCACAGGCACTGTTCAGATCCCAAGTCTGAATTCCACTTGAGTTGACTTGATTCAGGGTAACTTGGGAAGATATTTGTGCCCCAGCTCATTGATGGCATTTATTTGTCCTATTTCTTTCCTTTAACCAGGAGCACTTCCTTAGCCTTCATTTTTTGTATCATTTTAAAAAAAAATTTTATCAGACCTTAATTCATACTCTAGCCCATTTACTCATCCATAAACTTTCATTGTATGTGCCTGGAGTAGTAAAAAGATGTGATCCTTGGCTTCAGCAACTCAGTTGATTGACAGAGTCAGAAAGAAACAGACAATTGTCCAGCAATGTGATTAAGTGCTGTGACATATTTGTGTGCAGAGGTACAGTCCTAACCTCTGTAACACACAGGTTCTCAGAAGTGATCTGCTACATTCAGGCCAGAAGGGTCAAGAGGATCCAGGAAAACCAGGAATGGAGAGTTAAAAGTGGGGGTGTTTGAGTTGATTCCAATCAGACAGAACAACAAGAAAAGATGCTCAGAGGTGAGCGAGCACAGCTTGTTCAGGGAATTCCAAATGTTTAAGAACATCTAGAGCCAAAGTGTTTTGTGCTAGGTCAAGGGAGGGCAGTGAGGTTAGAATAGATGAGGACAGAGTGATAAATAGGCGCCAGGTCACAAAGGACTTTGTGTGACATACTAAAGAGACTGGATTTTTTTTTTTCCTGAAGGTGATGGAAAGCAAATGAAGAATTTTAAGCAGGGAAGAGACATGATCAAATTTGCATTTTAGAAATAACAACAGCATGGAGGATGGGTTGGAAGGAGATGAGGCTGGGAGTAGGGAGAATAATTTAATAGGCTACTGCAATGATAAGTGAAAAATGATGAGGACCTAAACTCAGCTAAGAGGTAGCAGGTGGTTAGAAGTCAAAAGATAGAAATTACAGGTCATGGCTTCTGATCATTTTTAGAGAGCAAGGAGGCTAGGTGACCCCCATCTCCACATCTTCTGGCTTGGCATCTGGGAGAGTGGCAGTAGAGGAGAAGGAAAGGAATGGGGGAAGAGAATGAATATGTTATCTATTTCCTTCCATGTTCCAAGCACTATTTGAGGAATTTTACATGTATTGCTTTATTTAGCCTTCACAATGAACCCAGGAAATGGGTGTTATTAATCCTTTCTTCCAGATTAAAAAATAAAAACAAAAATCTAAAATTGAGAGAGCTCAATTCACCAGGTTATGGCCAACACAGGTATTTTTCAGACTCTGGCCTGGGAGAAACAAATGGGATACATGTTGTTTCTGTTTGTACATGGAGTAACAGCATACCATTTGCATATTCATACATTTACATAGAGTAATGATGTTTGATTCATTCCGTTATTTTTTTCCTCCCCCCACCCCTCCCACCTCTCTTTTCTCTCTATACAGTCCCTCCTTCCTCCATTCTTGCCCCCCTCCCACCCCTCATTATGTGTCATCATCCACTTATCAGTGAGATAATTTGTCTTTTGGATTTTTGAGATTGGCTTATCTCACTTAACATGATATTCTCCAATTTCATCCATTTGCCTGCAAATGCCATAATTTTATTATTCTTTATAGCTGAGTAATATTCCATTGTATATATATATATACCACAGTTTCTTTATCCATTCATCAACTGAAGGGCATCTAGGTTGGTTCCACAATCTGGCTATTGTGAATTGAGCAGCTATGAACATTGATGTGGCTGTGTCTCTGTAGTATGCTGATTTTAAGTCCTTTGGGTATAGGCCAAGGAGTGGGATAGCTGGGTCAAATGGTAGGTCCATTCCAAGTTTTCTAAGGAATCTCCACACTGCTTTCCAGAGTGGCTGCACTAATTTGCAGCCCCACCAGCAATGTATGAGTGTACCTTCTTCCCCACATCCTCTCCAACACCTATTGTTGCTTGTATTCTTGATAATTGCCATTCTAATTGGGGTGAGATGGAATCTTAGTGTAGTTTTGATTTGCATTTCTCTTACTACTAAAGATGGTGAACATTTTTTCATATGTTTGTTGATTGCTTGTAGATCTTCTTCTGTGAAGTGTCTGTTCATTTCCTTAGCCCATTTATTGATTGGGTTATTTGTATTCTTGGTGTAGAGTTTTTTAAGTTCTTTATATATTCAGGAAATTAGTGCTCTATCTGAAGTATGAGTGGCAGAGATTTTCTCCCACTCTGTAGGCTCTTTCTTTGCATTGTTGATAGTTTCCTTTGCTGAGAGAAAGCTATTTAGTTTGAATCTATCCCAATTGTTGATTCTTGCTTTTATTTCTTGTGCTATGGACAAGCACTCTACCACTGAGCTCCAGCCTTGTATGCTTTTTTTTTTTTTTTTTTTTTGGTACTGGGATTGAACTCAGGGGCACTTTACCACTGAGCTACATCCCCAGCCCTCTTTTGTATTCTATTTAGAGACAGGGTCTCACTGAGTTGCTTAGCATCTCACCATTGCTGAGGCTGGCTTTGAACTCCCAATCCTCCTGTCTCAGCCTCCGGAGCCATTGGGATTACAGGCGTGCGACATGGCACTCAGCTCCTGTATCATTTTTAAAAAGCGAAAGCCCTTCGCCCCCCATGCTGTCCCCTGGCATTTATTTTGCAGACGTTCTTTCTGTTAGGGTTTGTCTGAGGTCTTCATTTTTTGGCTGGAATACCTTAAAAATGGTGTTGCATTCTCAGTGTCGCGTGTCCAGAAGCTCAGGGTATCTGTCTCATTCCTGATAATGACTTTGGTGATTTGGTTAAAATGGTGTCTGCCATGTTTCTCACTTTGTAAAGTGTATTTTTCATCTTGTAATAAATAAATATCTTCTGAGAAATACTTTGAGACAAAAATAGAAATGTTTGATGTGTCATCAAATTTTTACCACTAGTTTTAGGATCCATCAGTGATTTTTAAAATTTTTAAATTTTTTTTAGTTACAGATGGACACAATACCTTTATTTATTTTTCTATGTGGTGCTGAGGATCAAACCCAGGGCCTCATGCATGTTAGGCAAGTGCTCTACCACTGAGGCACAACCTCAGCCCCCTCCATCAATGATTCTTAACTGAATCATTCTTTATAGGATAGTTGCCAAGTAGGGATTATCTAATTCCATCATTGCTTATGCATTTGTTAGTTGATCTTCTGCTGTAAGGTGGACCATTCTTTCCTTATTTATTTTTATGTCAATATTCACTTATAGACTTTCTATTCCATGAGTCATAATCCATTACCATCATGTTTGTTTTAATAGTAAAACTGTCACAAATTAGCTAGCTTCTTTCAACTTTTTCCTCCCATAATTTTTGTAGCTAATTGACCAAGCACATATTTAAATTGTATAATTTGTGTTTGATTTATGTATATACACACAAAACTTTCACTCTAGTTGAGACACTTGATATATCAACCCCTCCCCCCAAATTTTCTCATGCCCCTTGATAATTCCTTTCTCCCACTCTTGTTGCTAAGCAACTATTGATCTGCTTTCATTATGCTGCATTTAGGAAAATTTTATAGGAAAATAATAATTCAGTATATATTCTTTTGTCTGGCTTCTTTCACTCCACATAGTTATTTTGAGATTCATCCATTGTTGCATGTATCATTAATTCATTCCTCTTTATTACTTAGTATTTCATTGTCTGAGTGTGTACAATTAATACATCAGCTCTTTACCGACATTTGGGTCAGGTTCTGGCAATTTCTGAGAAAGCTGCTGTGAACATTTATACACAAGGTTTGCACTTAATGCTTTCATTTCTCAAATACATATCCAGAAATAGAATGGCTGGGTTGTATTATGAGTGTAAGCTTTATCTTTTGAAGAAAGTCTCCAACTATTTTCTAAAGGACTGAGTCATATTTACATTCCCATCAGCAATGTATGAGAACTCTAGTTGCTCTATATCCTTGATGACATTTGGTATGGCCAGTCTTATAATTTTAGCCTTCAGGTAGGGTATACTATGGTATGTCATTGTGTAATTTGCATTTCCGTAATCACAAGTGATGTTGAACATCTTTTTATGTGCTTTTTTGCCATCCACAAATTTTCCTTGGTTAAGTGTCTATTCTTGTCTTGCCAGTTTTTTAATTGGGTTTTTGTATGACTCTTGATTTGTAGACTTAGGTGTTCTGAATATAAGTCATTTGTCAGATATATGTTTGATAATTGTTTTACTGCAGTTGTAAATTGTCTTTATTTTTTGTATCTTTTAAAATACAAATATTTTAAATTTTAATGAAGAATAATTCCTTTATAGTACATCTTTTTGTGTGTGTTTTTAAGAAATATTTGGTAGCCACTGAGTTAGTCAACTTTCTGTCACTGTGACAGAATACTTGGGATAATCAACTTAAAGGAAGGAAGATTTATTTTGGGCTCACAGTTTCAGAGGTTTCAGTCCATGGTCAGTTGGCTCCATTGCTTTTAGGTCTATGGTGAGGCAGAACATCATGACAGGGAGAATGTGGTGGAGCAGAGCTGCTCACCTCATGGTCTCCAGGAAGCAGAGTGAGAGAGAGAGAGAGAGAGGAAGGGGCAGGGTCCCAATATACCCTTCAACAGCATGCCCCTAAATTCCTCTCATTGGGCCCCATTGCCTAAAGTTTCCATCATCTCCCAATAGTGCCATCACCTTGGGAAAATGTCTTTAACATGTGCATTTGGTGTGGGGAGATATTTTTAGATCCAACTATAACAGCCACTAAGATTTTACCCCCCCCCCCCCAGAAGTTGTATAGTTTAAGCTCTTTATATTTAGGCATGGGTCCATTTTGAGTTACTTTTATATATGGTAATAAAAAAGGTCAGGAGATCTTTTTTTCTCTGCTATGGCTGTTGGTATTTCAGCATGATTTTTGGGAAGGATTAACCTCTCCCCCACTTATCTGTGTTGGAACATTTTCAAAAACCAGTTGACCATATTGTATAAACCTGTGAACTCTTATTTTGTTCCATTGACTTTTTAAAATTTTATTTTTATACTGATATACAACATCTTGATTCCTATACTTTTATAAGCCTTGCTATGAGGTAGTATATATCCTCCAACTTTATTCTTCTTCAACATTATTTTGAGTATTGAAGGTACTTTCTAATTCCATCCAAATTTTATTTTTTTATTTTTTATTTTTTTGTACTGGGTACTGAACCCATGGGCACTCATACACTGAGCTATATCCCCATGCATTTTTATTTTTATTTTGAGACAGGATCTTGCTAAGTTGCCAAGGCTGGCTTTAAGTTTGTGAACCTTCTGTCTCAGCTGCTCAAGTTGCTGGGATCAAAGGCCCATGCCACTACAACTGCCTTTTTCATACACACTTAGAAGCAACTTTTTAATTTAAAAAATAAAAGCTTGAAAAAGCCTGTGAGAATTTTCATTGGGGTTGTGTTGAATTTGCATGTATGTTTAGGGAAAATTGATATCTTAATTGTATTAAGTGTTCCAGACTTTGAACACAATATATTTCTTCATATATTTGTCTCCTTTAATTTCTCTCAGCAGTATTGTCTGTCTTTTAGTGTATAGGACGTACACATATTTTCTACATTTATACTTGTATATTTCATATATTTTGATGAATTTTTAGAAATATTATACATATCCACTCTTCTTTGAGAACTTCTTTATTTTCTGGCCCAGGAAGATGTCTCAGACAAATCTTGCATTTTCCCTGCCTCAATCCTAAAATCAGTTCTCTCTTCAAAAGGAGCTGGTTCTTTTTAGTGCAGAATGGTGTTAGAAACCAAGATCTAGGTTTTGGGTGTGCTCATTGCTGTTGGGATCTCATCAGTAACTTTACTTTGATGGAATCAAATTTATTGATCTTTTCTGTTAATTTCTCTGGATTTTGAGGTACCCTACACACAGGCTACCTTCTAGCTGATGTGTTTTCATCATAAGCATTTGGATCCCTAATCTTCTTGTAGTGTGGGTTTTGTTTTTTGGGTTTTTTTTTTGTTTTGCTTTGTCTGATGTATGAATCTAATTGTATCCCTTTTCAAATGACTGTGTAGTTTTACCAGCTCCAGTTTTTAAAAATACCATTTTGGGTTCCGTGATATAAGTTGGTACTGTGTGCCACATTTCTATCTCCTGATGCACTAGTATCCACAATTTTTAAAGTATGTTTTAACATGAGGTAGGTCTAGTTCTTTGTATACCAGACTTTGTCCAGTGCTTCCCCCTCTGTTTGTGCGTGTTTTTCCATATAACTTTAGAATCAATTTTCCCAGCTTTATAAAATAAATTATTTGCAATTTTAATAGGGTTGTGTAAAATGTATAAATGTAGAGACAACTGCCATTTTTATGACATTGAGTCGTCTTGTCTAAGAACATGGAATGTCTTTCCATTTGTCCAAGTCTGTTTTTCCTAAGAAACCTCTCAAAAAATTTAAGATGTATTTTCTGTTTGGTTCATTTTAAATTTATTGTAGCATCATAGAAACTAATGTGTATGTTTTCATGTTTTGTATGAAATAATGTTCTGTGTCAGAGCAGGAATGAACTGACTACATAGGAACTATTAAATAGAACTTGTAGTTTCTTACTTTACCATAAGTTTTCTATTGTTTTAATGGAAGTGCACATTTTAGTTCATTTTAAAAAGAGCCATTTCTTTTCTGTGAGTTTCTTGAAGGCAAGAATTACATTTTATTTACCTTATCCTAAGGCTGTACAATATATTCAGGAAATGATCAATCTTTAAGTATTTCTGGAATTGATTTCTTCTGGATAGACATGCACATTCTGTAGAGGGTAAACTTGGACTAAGCTTTGGTTGTTCTTGAATGTTCCTGTTCCCTGTTTCTCACTTATAGTGTGGGGTGGCAAATGATGTATATTCCCCATGTATTTGTTTGACTTTACTACTGGAACTAAAATTTCAGTTCACATTTACTGTTGTCTTGAGGTAATTTTTGATTGCTATGAAATAAAATTCCTATAGCTATTTTTTAAAGGTTTTTTTAGAAAAAAAATTATAGAGTATTTGTACTTACCATCATTTTCTTTCTTGGGGGGTAATAATGTTACAGCTTCATCTTTTTGTACCTGAAGACTTTTCTCATCAGGTCTTATCATAGTTTCTTTTTCCTAGTGGAGAAATAATAGTCTGTTATCAGGTGTGATGAGGTCTTAGTTTGTCAACCCAAGTATAATTAGTGGCATTTCTTTTGTGTTCCATTAGCATTTTGTACATAATTCCATTTCATAATTTATTATATTATAATGTAAATTGTTTTTACCCTGGCCTATGAGCTCCTTGAGTAAAAGAACCAGATCTTTTTTATTTTTATATTTCCAATGGCTGAACTCAGTACTTGGTAAATGTTGAATATATTGAAGTTCCAAATGCAAACTAGGAGACCATTCTTTAAATGGGAATGAAAGTTTTTCTGAGGTGAAGCTATTTCATTTGGTTCTTGTCTGAACTAAGTTTCTCTTACCAGATTCTACCATTTTGAGCAAGAGGTGCACCAGAACTCCCACATGCCACATGTGCGAAGTGCTGAATAAGCTTTGTCTGTCTCTTCTAGGAGTGAACTTTTAATTACCTACATGCCTCCATGAAACCCTGGCCTTTGGAGCCCCTTTATTCTTGTCTTCTGTGCTGCTCAAACCACTGACCAAGGCTATTAACTCTGGGGAACTGGAGTCCCTAACATTTACCTTTCCTTCTATTCTTAGAGAGTGTGTTTTCTGCCATTGGAGTAGAGCGCATTATGTGGGGTCCTGTTCTCTGCACCCCTTGTGAATGTGCTTTACTTGATCTCACTCATACTCCTGGCCTGCCTTCCTTAGTCTTCATTTTCTCATCTGTGTGCTGGCTGAACATCCTCTCCACCCTCTGGCCTATTGAATTCTGTTCCATTCCACAAATTTTAGTCTATGCGTTTAGATTGAGAAACTGCTAAAACCCTGTAAAGAGAAGAAGCAGAGAGAAAGTTATCTCTAAATTTTTTTAAGAATCAGGAAATTTTGAAAGTGTTCTTGTAATTAATGGATGGATTCAGATTATCCAAGCCAGCTAATAGCTTATATTTTGATGGGCTGCTGCTGCTTTTTAAATTTGTAACTATGACTGGAGATACCAATCTTTTGTCATAATCATGGACAAAGTATATCAACTAACTCCATTGGAAGAAAGAAACAATGGTGTTAACATTTGCTCATTCTGTGCTAAAAGAAATTTTAACTACTCAGTCTTAAAATCTTCACTGTCTGATTTATAGCAGAGAAGAACTTACCCAGCAACCAATATTATTATATTTTTGGCTACCTTTCTGGTTTTCCATTGTATGTGTGTATGTGTGTATGACGCATACAGTGGGCAACAGATAGTTATGTGCTATGCTAACTTTTTCCTTAACCAGTGTTCATTTCTGTATGCCAAGAAAACCACAAGTAATTACATTGCTTGAAGGTGAGATGTGAATAATGTGTTATAAAAACTCTCCCTGTAGGATGTTAACTCAATGACAGTTACAAATCCTTGCAAATTGATACAGGGTCTAAACTGCTAAAACAGATTTAAAGAAAGCCCCTTATTCATTAGTTTTTCAACTTTGGGTACTGTGTGTAGTTAACATAGCCAGTACTCTCCTGGTAATTTCCTTGAACCTTTTCTTTTTCTAAAATAATAAACCTTAAGCTGATAGTTCATCTTTATTCCTGTTATTTTTTAAGCAGTATAATATGCAAATATAGGGCATTGTGTAACATAACATAAATTGCAACTGGTCAGAGGTCATCTTTAAAGTCTAGTTTCCCTTAAATTTTATTGTTTGGCTTCTATAGCTGCTTTTTGGTTACCATAGATACTGTTTATTAATTTGGGAGTCATGCATGTTTTAAAAGTATAATCTCAGGGACAATTATTATGAGTTACTTTTAACCAATTAAATTCCTTTTCATTTCCCCTTACCTTATCAGGCATATTCAGGAAAAAAAAAAAACATGCATTTAAATGGGTACTATTTTAGAAGGTAAATTTAGAATAAAATAAAATACCTTAATATTTTTTCCATCCAGGTAGTTATCCTCATAGTCTTGGCTAAATATGGTTTCTTCAAAGTTATCTGTTCCATACTCATGGGTGATTCGTGAGTCCTGCTGAGTTGGTGGTGCTGGTTCTGTCAGAGTCATGAGCAATAACAGGAGCAATGTAGACTGCACAGTCTTCATTTCAGCAGAAATCAAGGTGACTGGAAGTTAATAAACTAGTGGCCTGCAGACTGTGGGACAAAACTCTCCTTTTCCCTGGAAATAAAAATGCAGACCATCGAAGCAATATTTAAAAGCTTAGAGGATGTTTTGGCAGGGTGTACGCAGTAGGGGCCAGAGAACAAGTATTTAACCCTTAGTGATCTTTAATTAGATACTAGCAGTTTGCATGTATCAGTGAACATTCTGAAAAATAGTTTCAGAAAGTTTTACTTATTGTCTATCAAAAATTCAAGAAATGGTGATAATTTAAGTTTCTTAATAATTAAGTGCCTTCAGTAGAGGTACTTGTCGGCAATGAAATCTTTTTAGGATACCTGTAGTAGAAATAGTTAAATGAAGACCCAAGATCCTGTCTCATATGAGTTAAAAATATCATATTTCAACTTTGCTGCTTTATAAGAACTCTTGATTCTGCTTTTGAAACAAGTTCCTAGAAGAAATTTAAAACTTTAAACCTTAAATTTCACATCACATAAAATAGTCTTTAACACTTAAAGAATATACAGTCGTCAGGCTTCTCAGTTTTGTAAATTTAATAGATTATCACTATTTTTAGTTAATAATAGGACTTTTTCAGTTTAAACTATGAAAACTGCAACAATAGTGTTGTAGACTAGAGGAAATGCAGAGTTTGATCAAGGAGTTTTGAGGAATGTACTAGAAAGGATTCTTTAAGATTCACTAGTGTATTTGATCTGAAGGGTAGATGTTTAAGACTGTTTAAGTAACTTCAGAATCATACAAAGTTGCTGATGCTATGTTATAGATGCCACTTTCTCAAAAATCCAGTGGTTGAAAATTAAGAATAAAATGGGTTTGTGAGTTTTGTAACTCCCCAGTTCGTAACTACCTCAATATTAATATAGTGATAGATGAAAATACTTGGTAAAAATTAATTGTTCAAGGTAACTGAAATTTACACACATTAGAAATGTCCTTTACATTTATTAAGACTATTAGATATATCACACTTTAACAAGCAGTATTTAAAATAATATGTGAGAAAAAAAAAAAAAGCCTACCGTTGTAGTTGTTTTGAAGTTTTTTGTGGTTTTCCTCAATAGGTGTTCATGCCTGTGCATTAGCCCCAAGTGGGAGGGTGAATGAGGAAAGCGTGGATTGATTTCAAACTGCTGAATACAATTTCAGGGCCCAGCAGCTTTAAGAGCAGTTTCCATGTGGTAGAGATCTTTGCCAACATTCCTTCTCTAGGGTGAAACGCAGGGTGTTGTACTAGAGAACTGTGCTGGAGCTGTTGGAAACTGCTGCGCTCGGGCTGCTTCGGCTGACTACAAACCTAGGTTCTTTTCATTTTGTGTAATAAGTACTAAGTTTTAATAAATATGAGTTTGCAAAATGACATAGTCATAAAATCACAATCTTCATTTTGGTGCTTTCCCATGAGATAAAATACCTGCTTTTTGAATGAACTAGAACACCAAAACCAAAGTGTAGTCTGTGCTTCTCATTTTATGAGGACTAAAGATTTTGTACTAAATTTGTGATTGCTCTGTAGTCCATATCCAATGGAATATTTAGTTGTAGCCCAACTTATTTTATAATTTGATCTCTTGGTGGTTTTTTTTTTTTTTCCTTTATTTTGATTACAGGTAACAAAACCAATGTATGAGAATGAGTTTTTTTAAAAATAAAATTGATTTATAATTTGGGGGTTGATAGTAAAAGTATTTTTATTTCCTGAATGAAGGGGACTGCATAAACGTTTTACAATATTAAATTTGATTTTAAAAAGTTAAAGTGGTATTATAGATATCATGCAAATAACTTTGAACATTCACTTTTTAAGAAATATTCACTTTTATTTGTATTACTCTTTAGTACTTTTAGCAATCAGTGCGACATTTCTTTTTTCTCTAAGGTAAAAATGTAACAAACATGAATATTTTGTTAAAATAGAATCTGAAAGAATACCAGTTCTCTTTTCTAGTGAAAATTGGTTTTAGCAAATTTCAAATCAAAGATTAGATAAACTAAGACTTGAATATTGAAGTTTTTATTTGAATATGAATTACTTTAAATTTAATTATGATATGCTCTGATTTTGATTGATTTAAATTGTTGATTTCATGACTTTAAGGATACAGTAAACTTCTGAATTTTCTTTTTTACTAAATTTATTTTTAAAAATATTTTTAGTTGTTGATGGATCTTTTTTTAATTCATTTATTTATTCATATGTGATGCTGAGAATCAAACCCAGTGCCTCATACATGCTAGGCAAGTGCTTTGCCACTGAGGTACAACCCTAGCCCCTTAAATTTATTTTTTAAACAGTAAAGGGTCTTTCAAATATGTAATCATAAAACAGTAGATATTGATTGGTATTGTGTGGCAGGTTAACAGAGCTGAAATGTAAGCTGGATAGATACATGTCTGGATTCAGAAAACCTTGGAGTCATGATTTTATTAATGCTACAATTTGGTACTTTGGACTACAGAAAATTATTTTGCTTTTTTCCTTGAAAAGTTTGACCAGTGAATATAATGTTATTAGCATTCATTCATTTTAATAAAAGTTCATTAAGCACCAGATCTGTGCCAGAACTACAAACAGACAAATAAAATTCAGTTTCTCCCCTCAAGGAATTCTTGTAGTCTAAATCAGCAGAAATGGCAGCCAATAAGCAGCTAGAACACAAGTGGGTTTGCTGCACAGAAATGTACACAGGCAGGCTGATACTGGAAGAGGCCACAAACCCTTACTTGTTGAGGTCAGGAAGTGCACCCATGCTGACATCTGTAGAAAGTAGAAAAGAGGAAGGTGGAACAGAGGTCAGGTGTTCCAGGCAAGGGGCACAGCTTACCTTGGGAGGAATGGGGTAGATCATTTAGAAAACTTACACTTGGTTCCTTTTGGCTGGAGCTTAGAGCGAGGGAGAAAGAGAAAAGGTGAGGCGGGATGGACCAAAGAGATTTGATTAGACAAGGAACCAGAATCAGATTAAATAGAGTCTTTTATCACCTAGTGTTTTGGTTTGAATGTGAGGTGGCCCCCAAAAGCACACATGTGAGACAGTGCAAGAAGGTTCAGAGAAGAAATGATTGGGTTGGGGTGCTTTAACTCAATCAGTGAATTAATCACCTGTTGGGATTAAATAAGTGGTAACTGAAGGCAGGTGGGGTGTGACTGGAGGAGGTAGGGCTTTGGGGGTGTGGCTTTGGGGTATGTATTTGTATCTAACTAGTGGAGATCTCTGTCTCTCCCCCTCCCCCTTCTTCCCTTCCCCCCTCCCTCCTCCCACCCCTTCTCCTCTCTTTCCCTGATTCTTGATCATCATGTGAGCTGCTTCCCTCTGCCACACTCTTGTATCATGCTGTTCTGTCTCACCTCGAGCCCCAAGGAATGGAATTGGCTGTCCATGGACTGAAACGCACAGCCCCCAAATAAACTTTTCCTTCTCTACAGTTGTTCTGGTCAGGTTCTTTAGTCACAGCAATGAAAAAGCTGACTAAAACACCTACTAAGATGTTTGTACTTTAATCTGTAATCGAGACAGCCCATTGAGAAATTGTTAAGCCAGTAATTATGGCCCTATTTGCCTTTTATAAATTTCCTTCTAATGGTTGCATTTCTGATTGTTGTATTGGTTATCTAGTACTGTGTAAGAAATTTTCACAAATTAGTAACTCTAAATAACCTACACTTACTATTTTGCAGCTACTCAGGGTTAGGCATTTGACATGGCTTTGTTTGATTGCCTGCTTCAGACTCTCATCTGAAAGCTGCATTTGAAGTACAGCCAGAACTCTCATTTCAAGGGTCAAGTGGGAAGATTCGTTGACAGCATCCAGATCCTTGCAGAATTGGGAACTAAAGTCCTCAGTTATTTGCTGTTAGCTGAAGCCCCCATCCTAAATTACATGGTTGTTCTTTCTGATTGCCCCAACCTGAATCTATTGACTATGACTAGTCCCACCTAAACTAAGACAGTCAAGGCAAAGTCCAGACCTCTCTTCAGGCAAACCCATGCCCCCTGTTCCGCACCTCCCCCCCCCCCCCCCCATGTCTATCTCCATCTTTCTTTCTTAATTGCTATACTGGGGATTGAACCTGGTGACAATCCACCTCTGAGCTACATTTCTAGTCTTTTTTATCTTATTTTTTATATTCAGATAGGGTCTTGCTAAGTTGCCCAGGCTGTCCTTGAACTTACGATCCTCCTGCCTTAACCTCCTAAGTAGTTAGTATAACACCTGGCCAAAGCCAAACATTGTATATATAGTTGCCAATATAAAATGCTTAAACCTAAAACAGGTTGTTTTCTGTTCCAGAAGGAAATGTTATGTTTTAGTTAAAAGATTAGGAATGAGGTGAAAACTGCCTACTGCTCAAGAGTAGACATTGTATCCAAAATGAAAGATTTTTATCTGTGGAATTCTTTTAGGTGACCCTGCTGCATTATCCTTTTAGGGGATGTATTTCTTTGAAGGTGCCCATTTGTCTGTGGTTCTTCCTCCCAATTGTTTCTCAGCATAGGCAATCAAAAAAAATTGTGTTAAATGGAACTGAGTTTTGAAAACAAGGGTTATCTGGGAATGAGGCATCTTGGTTCTACTGACAGAGGCCTTATAGCTACCAAATGGACTCTTTCAATAAAAGCTACAAGCCAGAGGAGTCTTTCCTCCATCTCCTTCTCCTTTATCTTCTATCTCTAGAAGTCAGAAGACCTAAGTTCTAGTTTTGATTCTGCATTTACCTGATCTGATCTTAGACACATTCTTTAACTTCTTTAGGCCTCATTCTTTGTTGTTTTGTGTTTGTTTTGTTTACTTTTTAGTTGTTTTTTTTTTTTTTTTTTAATTTTGGTTTTAGGATAGAACTCAGAGGTACTCCATGGCTATGCTGCATCTTTAGCCTATTTTTGTTTTTTTGAGAAAGGATCTCACCAAGTTGCTAAGACTGACCTGGAACTTGGAATTCTCCTGCCTCAGCCCCCTGAGTCATTGGAATTACAGGGGTGCACCACTATGCTAGACTTCTTTATCTGATTGAACTACAATCCAGATACTGTAGACTTCCTCATCCTCTGTACCATTGACATTTTGGACCTGATAATTCTTTTGTTGTTGTGGGATTGTTTTTATTTTTTGTGGTGCTTGGAATGAAACCCAGGGCTTTGGTCTTGCTGGGCCAGCACTCTTCCATGAGCTACACCCTGATAATTCTTTGTTTTGTGGCCTTCATATGCCCTGCAGAATGTTTTTCTGCACCTCTGTCTTGACAACAGTAGATGCCAGTAAGCAGAACTACCCTCATCTGTGGAAATGTCAGGGGTGGCGGAATTGCCCCTTTTGAGAACTGCTGAGTTACTACATATTTATACCTTTCAAAGCCAACATTCTAGGGTATTATGGTAAGCCTATGGTTTAAACCTCATGCTCATGCCTGAATATTGGTCATTTGTTCACACAAGTACCATAAGAACCAAAGTATTTTCCAAACTAAAAGGTGAAATTTAAAGGAAGGGGAATTAGGACTCAAGGAAGAGTTGATGGCAAAAATTTCTTCCTTGTGAATTTGCATTTTCTTAGTAGTGCATAAATCTCTATGATGAATTCGCAGCCTTAACAGGTAAAGTGATATTAGATGTTAGGATTTAATTTTGTTTCCAGCTGCTCTTTATTTCTAAGATTCAGAAAAAATTAATTTGGAATCAGGAAACCAGGGTTTAAGTTCCAGCTGTCCTTGGAGTCATATGAATTCTTTATAACAAAAAGAATATATGGAAAAGACAAGATTTATTTTTTCTTTTTTTCCATAGGGAGCTGGTTAAGTGTGTTACATGATACGCATACGTCTGTATTTTAGTTTAGTAGCCCCAGTGTTGAGGAATAAAGTGAAAACAGATGTATAGTGTTTCAGATAGTATCTAGGCTAAACAGTTTGAAGCACTATTTTGAACAAATTTATGAAACATCTTTAATTTTTATTTCCTTTCTAAAAGCTAAAATGTATGTTATGAATGTTCATTTTTACTTTGTGTGTGTGTGTGGTGCTAGGGGTTGAACCAGGGCCTCACACATGCTAGACAAGCATTCTACCACTGAGCTATATCCCAAGTCCTTAAATGTATGTTCATTATGTGTTTCTTGATTAAATTTGAGTTTATGGTATGATTTGGATTTTTTGTTAATAGTTATAAACAGTTTAGTCTATTAGCTAATACAACTAAATACTTTGTTGTATAATAAGAATAAAGCTCCAATACAGGGAACTCTGCCATCTTTATGAACTAAAGAAAACACTTTATTCTTCAGTTTCTCCTGGGGAAAACATCGAGGTTTTGTTTATGTTTAATGAGAGATACTTGGGATAGGTTTGAGTTGCCAAAGAACAAATGGTTGTTACTCTATCTATTTCTTGAGCCTTTAGCTGGAGGATGTTTTTTGATGCATTGACTTATACACATTGGTAGGGAGGAACCAGAGCAGAGAGGAGTTGTTCTACCTAATAGGAAGAATTTTGGTGAAAGAGCAATCTTGTGAGGGTGACGGACAGAATACTGCCATCCTCACCCTGGTGAACCATCTTTGGAAAGATGTGAACTGTTTTTCACATGATAGTTGCATTGGAAAGCTGAACTATCCAACAGTGACTATGCATTTCTTTTTTTGTGTAGAATAAACACCCTGCTCAAACCATTCATAACATGTCTTGTCCAACAATCTTCTGTATGAATAGAATGTTGGAAGGAACTCAGAAGAGTTGCTGACTCCTTTGTGTGCACCCTCCAGTACAGGAAAGCCTACACGAGCACCCCGGAGTGTGCAGCACTGAGACCTGTGGGCTGCAGGCTGGACCTCCTGAGCAAGAGTTGTTTACTGGATACCTGTGACTGGCATGCATTTTCTATCTTTGTATCAACTGTGTAAGAGCCATCTTCCTTTAAAAGAGGGCTGGGGATGTGGCTCAGTGGTAGGGTGCTTGCCTGGCATGTGTGAGACCCTGCAGCACAAAAAAAAACAAAACAAAACTGGAAAAGGGAGGCTTGGAAAAACCAAATAACCTACTCAAAGTCCTAGCTTAGAAGTGTTTAGTCAGACTTCATACTCATATATTTGATATCAAATTTCTTGTTTTGAGTTGATAAATTGTGTAGTTTTATTCTTTGATAAGGATGTTCTTTGAGAATTAAATTATTTTCTTTTACTAGTTTAGGAAGAGATAAAAATAGAAGCTCCAGAACTCTGAAAATTAGAGGATTTTTTAACTTTTTAAACTGTGTAAGAGTTCAAACGAGTAATTACTACTACTTTATGTTAACGTCAGCCAAGAGCTTTTTTCTCCACTACTGTTGGTCAGTTCCTCTCACACATCAGGATCACTTCTTTCTGGGCTGGGGTTGGGGCTCAGTGGCAGAGTGCATGCCTGGCATGTGTGAATCACTGGGTTCGATCCTCAGTACCACAAAAAAATGAATAAATAAAATCAAGGTATTGTGTCCATCTACAACTAAAAACAATATTAAATACAAAAAGATCACTTCTTTTTGTACCCTTCAACTACTTCAGCAGGTCCTCACCAGAGGTAAGAGTTGTGTAAATCTGTGCTCACGTGATTTTTCATAGTTGTTGCCTTTACAGCATTTTCTTTCTTTCTTCTTTGTGATAGGAGTTGTTTGGCCCTTCTTTATTTTTTGGTACCAGGGATTGAACCCAGCGAACCACAGGGCTGGGGAGCCTTTTTTATTTTTTTATTTTTTTTGAGACAGAGTCTTGCTAACTTGCTGAGACTGAGTTTGAACTTGCAGTGCTCCTGCTTTGGCCTCTGAGCTGCTGGGATTACAGATGTGTGCCAGTGTGCCTGACCATAATACCTGCTTTTCTGAGCTAATTCACATTCAATACAATTCAGCCTTTAAAAGTATACCTACAGTTCAGGGACTGGGGTTGTGGCTCAGTGGTAGAGTGCTTGCCTAGCATGTGTGGGGCCCTGGGTTCGATCCTCAGCACCACATAAAAATAAATAAATAAAATAAAGGTATTGTGTTCATTTAGAACTAAGACAAATTTTTTTTTAAAAAAGCATACAGTTCAGTAGACTTTAGTATTTTCAGGTGTTTATGTAACCATCAGCATAATCATCTTAGGTTTTCTTTCATCACCCCTAAAAGAAACCCTGCACCCCTTAGGAGTCACTCCCCATTTTTTCCCTATTTCCCTACCCGCTGCCTTAGACAGCCAGTAATCTTTTTGTCTCTTTAAGTTTCCATGTTCTGCACATTACATATAAATGAAACCATACAGCATGTGTTCTGTGGCTGACTTTTACCATCATAATGTTTATAAAGATTTATTCAAGTTGTAGCATGTGTTAGTGCTTCATTCCTTCGTGTGGCTGAATAATATTCCACTATATAGATAAACCACATTTTGCTTATCTTTTCATCTATTGATGGACACTTCAGTGATTTCCTCTTTTGACTCTTATGGATGCTGTGAACATTCATGTACACATTTTTGTGTGAACATTGTGTTCAGTTTTCTTGGGTTTGTACATGGAAGTGGAGTTACTGTTTTTATGCATAACTTTAGCTTTTGAAGAACCACCATAAAAATGCATAATAAATGTTTGAATTTATGGCCCTGTTTTTAAATTTTTCAAGAAAGAAATGTGGACTTTTGTATTTTTAAACCTCCGAAAGTTTGCTTTCCTCAAATCACTAGCATTTTATTCTAACCTTAACTCACACTTGTGTCGTACCTCACAGTTGCACACTGTACTGTTTCTTGGTCTCTCTCATTTTTCTTTTTCTTTTTTTTATGGTACTGGGGATTTAACCCAGGGCCTTGTGCTTGCAAGGCAAGCACTCTACCAACTGAGCTATCTCCCCAGCCATCTCATTGCTAAGCCCTGTATATGAAATGGCCTGATGATTAAACAAATGAATAGAGTTTTGTTCATGTTCAGTCTGAATTATTAAGGTTTTTCTGTCAACAGGTAATTGTTCTGTTCTGGTAATGCTAATAGCCTATTGAAAGATATAAAGAACACTTAGTGGCTTCATTTTGTACTGATGTCTCCAGGAAAAATAAAAGCCTCAGAAGCTTGAATACTACTAAAATAGAGTTTTACCTGTCTGATTATTGCATAATGTCCAAATTGTTATCATGTGTTTGGGGTTCTTTATATAATACAGTAGCATCAGATTGGTATGCATTTCTTATCTGAGGAAGTCTATGAAATGTTTCGTAAATCAAGAGAGTTCATCACAGCAGTTAGAATCTTTGTCATAAGGCACACTTAAAATACTTCAAAATGATAGATTAAAGAATGAGTGAGTTTTAAGGTTTCAGAGAAGGTGTTAAAACTTGTCTATCCTTCAAATTATAAAGGACCTGTGTTCACCTTTAACACTATGTCAATAGACACTTTAGCACAAAGTAAATAACCACTATAATGTGCTAGGAAAACAGAAAGGCTTTTTAATATTTAAATAACTTATTTTGGCAACATTAACTTAACCTTGTGAACAAAGCAGTTATTTATCAGCAAATCCTTATGTAACTGAACAAAAAAGCTTTCTCTAGTTTAGTCTACTATAAAAACATTTATTCCACTTAAAATGGAACACAATGAAGATTGGTTTGGACTATTTCTAAATTTTGCTAAAAAGATAAACTGCACTGAGATAATCTGGTGGTTTTTAGTTACCTCTTTGATGCTTTAAGAGAAAAACATGAACACATGATTTTATAAATCTGTGTGCTTTGGTTTCTCAGTAAGATGGCCTCTTGGAAATAAAACATATTCTGTGCTCTAAGAGGCAAGGGAATGCTGTAACGAGTAAGCAGTAGCTACAAGTGTGAAGGCTTATCTGGACACCAAGTCAAAGAAGACAATCTATTCCTTAAGTGAATGTTTGCTCTTAACATTCACATGCCTGCCTGTCTTCAGATGTCCTCCTAGTGATGGAATGGACTTGGCTCTGGTCTCCTGGCTAATGGGGCTTTCTTTATCATTCTTACGGAAATTACTGTAATAAGAATCAGCATGCTCACTCTTTTTCCCAGCATGATGATGTTTATAAGTTTAAAAAGAGTATAATAAGCCATTGAATTTAGTTTTTTTATTCCCACTTATTCTATTATTTCTAAAAGTATGTATCATTTTGAGTAATTCTAATGCTATGCGATGAGGCAGTTGTTAAATGCAATTCTGATTTTATACTAGTACATAATTCTAGATATATTATTTCACACAATTATGTGTTCAGTTACTTATAAGTTTTATGAAGTCATAAACATATACCTATATAATTTCTTGCCATTCTTGAGTTTCATAGTAATGGGGGTTGAAGTGCTCTTCTGTCCCTTCTGTTTCTTGGTCTTCATGAGGGTTGTCATGCCCATCCCCGTCATCATCATCATCATCATCATCATCTTGAAATCTCCCAAAAACTTGGGTCTTCAGTTGTATTGTTTGACCATTAGCACCTCTTTGTTCACCATAATAAATACTATGTATATGAGGGAAGCAGGAGAAGATATAGGAACTTATGGGTTCTTTTAGCTTATTTTGGTCCACACGAAGATATGTTAAATGGTGAAGATGTAGTGGGTCAATAGAGGGACACATCATTGTCACATTGATATCTGAAAAATATAAATTTTTAAAATTAATGCCAGATTAGATTCATAATTCTATATTGGGTTTTATGTTACATGGAATAGTTTTATTAAAATATAAGTGGTTTTAGGTTTAATTAGTATTTATACTAATAAGAAAATAAAATGAATTTTTCAAAGTAAATATGGATTTATTGACTTTTCCGATTACTTAATAAATTCTTACTAGAACCAAAGTAAAAATTATTCATAGTCCCACTACTCAGGATACTTATATTTCTTTATATACTCTATTAGTATTATTTCCCAATATTCAAGATGATAAAAATTCTTATAGGAAAGACTAAACTCTTAATGGAAAACCTTTTTCTGGGGTCAGTTCCTACCTTTTCCTTAGACAATTTCAAAGCAGCCCTTTCCAACAATTTATAAAGCATAGATTATTAACAGTTTATTTTTCAAAGAGTCAAAGTACCTTTCTTATTCATTAAAATATAATAAAATTTTACATACTTTCTATTTCATTATTTTCTAGGTATAGGTGTTCCAAATTTCTTGGAATGTAAAATGCTTGCTTCAATCTGTTGTGTCCAACATTGAGCTCTATAAGGTTGGAAAGGTTAAAGATGTTATGTGGGATGTCTTGCAGTTTGTTATGTGACAATCTTAGAGCATGAAGTTTTGGAAGTTTGTCAAAGTATTTGTCTGTTATAGAAGAAATTGAATTATTTTCTAAAGATAGGTACATAAGTGAAGAAGGCAATCCAGGAGGCATTGATTCTAATCTGTTATGACATAGGTTGAGCTGCATTAATTTTTCCATTTTGGCAAGGTTTTTTCCTTTGAACACAGAATCATGAAGGTGATTATAACAGAGATCGAGCATGGTCAAGTTTACCAGCCCATCCATGGCACTTGTCTGCACTGTGGAGATTTCATTGTAACCAAGGAGGAGTCTTTCCAGAGACTTAGGAAGAGGAAATGGAAATTCTTCTAAATTGTTATGCTCTAGATGCAGTTGTAGTAGATTTGAAAACTTTGCAAACACACCATAATCGATCTTTTGAGATTTAATTTTGTTGTGGCTGAGGTTAATTTCTTTAAGATGAGTTGCATTGATGAATGAATTTGTAGTCACAGCCTCAATTTCATTGAACTGAAGGTAAAGTTGCTGGATATGCATTGGAATATTTGGAATAGTCTTGAGTTTGCGATTGTCACAGTACATTGATGACGGAAAGTTAGTTGGACAGAAGCATTCACGGGCACAACCTAAACTATGCTGATAAATCCCATATTCTACATTTTGACGAAATTGGAATTCTGGTTCATAATCCTCATTTGGTTCTTGGTCATAATCTTCATCCCACTGATAATTTTCATATTGGCAATGTACTTTGTCTCCAAAAAAGAAGAAAAGGACATATACTAGACTTAAAAATCCCATGTTCTTTTTTCTTTTTTTTTTTTCTTTTTTTATCCTATTGCAAGGAGAAAAGGAAATATATTGTGGGAAAAAATGAATAAACCTTAGAATTCTCATTTAAATTGACAGTTATATAAAATGTATTATGTTTTATGTAAGAGAATATTCAGAAGAATGGTCAGTGCTGAAACCAAAATTAATGTTTATGTACCAATGAAGCAGAAAATGAAGCAGAATTTAAAAAAATCATATTGCAGTGAACCAGAGTCAAAATTTATATATAAATATATATGTGTGTGTGTGTATATATATATATATGTATAAATATACATATGTGTATATATATGTTTCCAGAGGCAAACATTCTATCACTGAGCCACACCCCAGGCCCTGGTGTTGAATGCTTTTTACTGAGTTACTTACCATTCTCTTTTATGAGTACCTCGGTTATTTTGCTTAGTACCCTGTTATTAGCCTACTCAGCTACCTGGCATTACTTAACTATAGTCAGGTGCTCCCTCCACTTTAAGCGTTGGGTGGTGTTACCAGCCATTCCATTCTTTAGTGATGTTCACTACCTATGAGAGGAGAGACCTATGTTTCAGTTACAGTGCTTTTTCCAGTTAGATTCCTAGTGTAAAGTCAAAATCTTCATCTCTACAACTTCTATTACTGACAACCTTTTCTCCTCTTGAAAGAACACAGAATATTCCATTTTATGTGATAATGCGTGATACTTAAAAACACCAACTGTTTCTTCTAAGATGCTTTCTAAGTCTATTTTGCACCTTCAGATTGTCTTCATGAAACAGTTTCCAGAATCTAATTATTTGTCCTCTGACTCTGCTTGAATAACTTCCTCAAATACAATATTTATATCCTACCAAGTTTTAGTTTCTAATAGATGAATCTTTATATTTCTTCCTAACCTTCTTATTTCCGCTAATATTTTTAGTTAATTTCTAGGTATACCGATATTCACAACACTCTCACTGTCATCCAGGAGTTTAAAGTCTAGTGGAGGATCAGAGAGGCATGGAGTGCAGTGCAGCAGGACATTGTGTGGAGTAGGATTGTAAGGGGAAGTTTTCTTATACAATTAATACTTGTTTTGCTGAAACTCAGAGAAGAGTATTATATCTTGAGGAGACTGCAAGTCTGCATTTCAGTCCTGTTAGTGAACAAATGTGGCTCTTACTTCAGTAAAATAAGAATTGGATGGTATTGCATGGTAGCATGTGCCTACGGTCCCAGCTACGTGGGAGACTAAGTCAGGAGGCTCACTTGAGCGTAGGAGTTCAAGACCAGCTTGGATCAGACTGTCTCAAGTAAATAAAATGAAAGTTACAAAATTATGGTTGAAATTATACCTTGCCTGCAAATCTCACCTAGTAGTTGTTGGTATCAAATGAGATATGCATGTAAAAGTACTTTGCAAATTGAAAACTTGCTGTACACAGGTGGAATGAGTGTATTGTTTAGGAAAAAGTTAAAAGATTTTACCTCTTAATTTTTTTTTCCCCTGAGACCTTTTTCTCTACCCTTCTTCTAATCCAGGGTTTCATGAGAGAACGAATGTTTGTAATGAACTGACTTATCTCCTATTCTTCTAGAACAGTACTATTTTTTATCAGTATAATTGAGAAGATGCTACTTGAATCATTTTCTCTTAACAGAACACCATTTGAGAAAATCTGAGTTTCTGGTCAGAAATTTTAAAAAATGCATGCAATGTAAATATTGTATGTTTAGGATTTGAAGCAGTTACTCAAATGGAGTCAGAGATCCTTGATTCCTTTTCCTTCCATGATCTTGTCCTCCATTTTTCCCGTGTACCCACATCTTGGGTCTGGTCATTATCAGTATAGTAACCCCCTCATATTCAATTTTGAGCATCTCACACTCTGACCACTGTCTTCATATAGTAATTTCAAATGCAATAATTCTTCAGTTTCAGTGAAATGTAAAATATATTCATCCTACTGTCTTTTCATTGCACTTCATCCTTCACTCCCAATATCATGAAGATATGCCACTCTTTGGCATTTATCCTAAATAATTAAAGTCATCATACTACAGTGATACATGCATACCCATGTTTATAGCAACACAATTCACAATAGCCAAACTATGGAACCAGCCTAGGTGTTCATCAGTAGATGAATGGATAAAGAAAATGAGGTATATATATACAATGGAGTTTTATTCAGCCATAAAGAAAAATGAAATTATGTCATTTGCAGGAAAATAGATGGAACTTGAGAACATTATGTTAAGTGAAATAAGCCAAACTCAAAAGCCAAGGGTCATATGTTTTCTCTCATATGTGGAAGCTGGAGAGGAAAAAGGAAAAGAGGCAGGAGAGACCAGGGGGAGGGAAGAGAGGAGGGAAAGTGGAAATACTGGGGAATGGTGTTGGCCAAATTATATTGTACACATGTTCAAATATGTAACAACAAATCCCACCATATGTACAATTATAATGCAGCAATAAATATGGAGGAAAAATAATAAGTACAGGTTAAAAAAAACAGGATCAAGCCACTGGTCTCACTCAGTTCTCAACTACTGCCTTAAGCCTTTCACAGCTGTTTTACCTTATTTAATCCCCTTTCCCCTCTCATCCACTATCTTTTTTCCTTCTTTCATGTTTGTAAAACCTCATCCCCCTTTATTGTTTATGGATGATGGCCTTGCTTCCTTTTTTTAATCAAGAAAATAGGATCAACTAATTCCAATATATTTATCCTTACCTACAAGAAAATGCAAAACAATGGTTAATCTCGTTAGCAGTATGTGATTTTCAAATAATTGATGTTTCTTTTTGCAGATCTAAATATATTACATCTATTGTTCATTCCACATCTTTGAAGGAATGTTAGGGTTCTCATAGACTGAGGTGAGGAAGGTTATTTGCAATTGGAAGAGCTGAGTAACAGCATAGAAGCAACAGAGTATGAATTGTTTGAGAAATGGTGGTTAACTGTTGAGGGAGCAAAATAAGACTACTAAAGCCAGAATCTGAAATGCATAAATTCTCACCTAAAGAATTTTCACTCTGGAAGTGAATGCTTAATTTAGTTAATGAATTTGAGCTGTGATCTTTATACTGCATACTTCATACTGCAGTGTCACTGGGTGAAGTAGGAGAGAGTCTCCAAGAGGAGCCAGAGTGAACAAGTTACGATTCCATCCCCGCAGGGCATCCCTCAGGGCAGAGTTGAGAGCAAGCCAGCTCTCTGTGCCAGGCTGGAAGCTCCCCATGAGTCTGCTTCATGGAGCTTTTTTACCTGCTGTAGTTATTCTACTAGGTACTGTGAGTGATATGTTTAGTAAAGGACTTTACAAATACTAGTGGTTAGTTTGATTGAGTTACTTTAGTTTATATATGTCTTGAATTATTTCTGTGAAGCACTGTGCTAAATTGGAGAGGAACACAGAAATGAAGAGGACATGAAGACATGGTCCCTTCTATAAAGAGAAATGTTTTAATGGAAGAGAGAGACACCACAAAATGAACCTTAACCTAAGGCAGAGGGTCGTATGGTTTCCAGCAGGGACAGGCAATGCTGTGAGGCCCAGTAGCTCGACCCTACTCCAGGGAGGCAGGGAAGTCTTTTTTTTTTTTTTTTTTTTTGTGGTGCTGGGGATTGAACCCAGGGCCTTGTACTTGCAAGGCAAGCACTCTACCAACTGAGCTATCTCCCCAGCCTAGGAAGTCTTTTTTAGGCATTATTTAACCTAGACTTTGGGAGATTAGCAGAAATGGGTAAAGAAAATCCTATACATCTTATTGTGGATTCTATTTTATAGGAAATTTTATAGGATTTTATTATTCATTATACTATAGTATATGAATTTTTAAAACATTGGTCATTCATATTTCATTTTAGCTGCCCTACAGCCACTAGAGTTGGGGACTGTAAAACTGCTACCTTCCCAGAAGATGCAGGTGGAAGCTGAGAGGTGGAGACAGGCCATAGCATTGAGCTGGGCCACACAGGAGCCTGCAGCTGACTTTCACACAGGATTTTTTTTTTTTTTTGTACCAGGGATTGAACCCAAGGGTGCTTAACCACTGAACCCCATCCCCAGCCCTTTTTTTTTTATTTTATTTTTTTTTAGAGACTGGGTCTCACTAAGTTGCTTATATAGCCTCACTAAATTGCTGAGTCTGGTTTTGATCCTCACACCTCAGCTTCCCAAGCTGCTGGGATTACTGACGTGCACCACCACACCTGGCTCACACAGGAAATTTAAAAATAGTGTCACTCATTGACATTCAGTCTGAATTTTATCCAGTGTTAATAACATTAGAAATCATAGTTTAGCAAATTTACATTTGAGAATTAGAGTATGTTGTTCAATAATTGTGAAAAATTTAGGGGAAAAAAAGGATATGTGGATGATATCTTTGACCTACACTTAATTACATACCTTTGACTAAAATCAAAACTGGGACCTCTCTGAATATAAAGGAATTCTTCATGCTGTCAGGTTTTGTTCTTCGTGGGCACCTAAGCAGAAGATTTTTCCCTGAAGAGCAATTTCTCCTCTAAGCCTGAACTCCTTTTAAATATTCCCTCCGTATTTGTAACCGTCTAGTGCCACTTTGATCGGTTCCTTCTTAATCAAGTGGTTTCCTGTCTGAAACCAGCCTCTTTCTATCCTTATGCCCATCAGCTGTGATGTCCTTATGATAATTTTTCCTGTTATAATCTTATTTCAATTTATCCAACTAATCACAACTATTTGCTAAAAATATTTTTGTTACTTTCACTTTCACGTTCTACAGTCTATACCTTGTTCCTTCTAGGACTACTCACTGCAGAACTTTAGAACACACATCAGTCATCTCATTTCCCAGCCCCTAATTTATTTTTTTTGTTGTAGTAGGGATTGAATCCAGAGCCTCACATGTGCTAGGCAAGTGCTCTACCATTGGGCTATACCCCTCACCCTGCAAGCTCTAATTTCTAACAAAATTAAGTATGATGCACTATTTAAAAAAGTGCTCAAAGTTTGTTTGAATGGATGATTGAATTAATAAGTTACAGATTTCATCTTGTTAGCAAGGCTCCTCTTTACTAATTTTGATTATCTCTAGGTATTTATTTCACAATTGTGATTTCTTCAAATGAACATAAAGAACTTGGCTGTTGTCTTTTCAATGAATATTTTGCCTCAACAATACACTGTATTCCTCACTTTTTTATTACACTGTCTAGTAGAAAAATAACAAAAAGAAAATAAAACTTACAACAAAGTAAAATATATAGTTTCTAAACATTATCCATTAATGTGAATTTTCATACCATATTTCAATAAAAGCTTCTATATCATAATATTTCTCTTGTAGAAAAGCACTCATGCCTTCATGCAGACAGGTTCTGAATGAAATTATTTATAAAAATGAGGTATATTTACTTTGGAAAATTTAAAAAAGTCATGGCATTTTATCATTTTAAGGCTGCCATAGAAGCTAGCATTGTAAAAGACAAAACATTAGTATGTTTCAGGTTTTATCCAAAACAGTTTTAAATTTCTGAAATTCTTTTGCTTTTTAAGATAATCTCAATTATTTTTAGCCATAATACATTTAATTATTGATTACCATAAACTCAAGTAACTGGAGTAGATCCTTCAATAGATTGAATAAAGCATTCGTCTTCCCTTTCATAAAAGGGTAAATGAAAACAAGAGATTCTGTGTCAGGAATTTGATCAATAGAGAAATTTTGAGAAAATCTTGAGATCAAAGACATTAGATTTTTTTGTCATTTAAAACTGAGAGAAAAAAAGAACCAAGAAAGAGAGAGATGACTGTTTAACATGATACTCTTTTCTTTCTTGAAATTAAAAAAAAAATCTAAACAAAATTGTTGGGTATCTTATATTACAAATTTAAACTCACATTTTTTTCCCTGAATTTGCTTAATCAAAATTTTAATGTAACTATTACTAAATTTTGCTTCCCAAAATTGTGCTTTTATGGTAGCTGCAGTCTATTTTAACATTAAACAAATCTAAAGTACTTTTTAATTTTAACAGTAGGAATAAATTCTTCAAAAATTGAAAATTATTTTATCATCATACCTGTTGAATTTGCTTTAGTTTTCAAGGGTTGATGAATTTGCAAATCCTTTAAATGAATCAGAAATTCCTAAATTCTTTAACTCAGTCTCTTAAAAATCCACAGTAACTCTGTGTCCAGACAGGGTTGTCCCTTGAATTACTGTAGCAATTTAAGCAAATACAATCTGCTTGGAAAACACTTGGGTTGAATTAAAATTATGTATTTCTTTTCATTACACAAAACTTTGTGGATTCAAATTAAGATGTTTGTGTTCTTGGTCAGATTTATGTGGCTTACTTCTTTCTCTTCCCCTTAATTTTGGTTTGAGGTGTGGCAAGAATTTCCTCTAATATGAAAGGCAAACAGAACTAAATGAAACAGCATGTACTGATTACTGTTTTTATTTTCATTTTCATGCCAAAGAATTCTTCAAATTAAGGTCCACTGTGACAAGGAGGCCAGTGTCTCAGCAATTTAAGGTGGAACTAAGAATTGTCTTTAGTCCCTGGATTGCCCAACACCTTAAGCTCACATCAGTGCTTCCCTTTGTTAAAGCAAGGAATCAGAATAAGAAACATATGGCACTTCATATCAAGTTTATTCTTTTTTTTTTTTTTTTTAAGAGATTGAACCACTGAGATACATCCCCAGTTCCCCCCCCACCCACACACTTTTTTTTGGTACCAGGGATTGAACCCAGAGATGCTTAACCACTGAACCACATCCCCAGCCTTTTTGTTTTGTTTTGTTTAAACAGGTTCTCACTAGGTTGTTTAGGGCCTTGTTAAATTGCTGAGGCTTGCTTTAAACTTGCATTCCTTCTGCCTCAGCCTCTTAAGTCACTGGGATTATAGGCACGAGCCACTGCGACTGGCTCAAGTGTATTTTTTAAACATAGTGGAAAGTCATTGTTTTCACAAATTAAAGATAACTTTCCATACAAAATTTGATACCTTCTTTTCTATTAGTTATCCTCTTTTTCATCTTGCTCTTGAATATACTCATTAGACCACTTAGTGACCTTTAAAATAAAAATGAATCCCTTGCTCTGGTAGTCATTGCCTTGCACTTTAAGAGCATATCTAATTTGACTACTTTTAGTAGTATTCAAAATAGCCTTATAGTATTGAATAAGATGGAATGAAAAGATTCTGTTGCCTAATAACTATTGCCTTTATTTTTCAGATTTAGAAAATGTCCCTATTTTACTGAGCCATCTCTCTTAAAGAGTAACAGCTAAGGAGCTTGCTTAGATGCTAAATTTTTGTGCTAATGTTTTCATATTTAAACAGAGTTAACTTGTATCTCTTGGCAATGGGCCCTGAGTTCTTCTGGGGAGGGAGGATTCTTCCAAGCTTGAGCAAATAAGGTAAAGTAAACCCTGGAGTTCATTTTTGGTTCCTCCAGAGTGTTTTCCATTAAGATTTTACCTCCAACTCAAAAGATTTATTTTGTTATGTTTCAGATTTAAGAAAAGTATACAGTGTTTCAAGTGATGCTTTGGCAATATTGTGAAAATCTAGTCTATTATTTGAGACATTGGTATGTAAAACGTGGCAGACCACATTTGGGCCAAGATTCCATTTTGTTGCTGATCTTCTCCATATGTTTCCTATTAGTGTCTTTGTTCTTAAACCTCGGGCTTCCACACAAAGGAAGAGAACAGATCTGTGTACTTTTTCAAAAAGTTTTAATGCTGCCACAGTTCTTTTGGAAGATTAATGTAAAATCAACCACTTTATTTTTATATAATTCTTCATTAACTGAATGATTTAAACTTATAGTAGTGGTTATGCTGTTCATGTTCCCAGCAAATGTGGAAAAATATTTAATAATACATAGCTAGAGTACATAGCATCAGAGGTGTCTAAAATTTTAAACTAGGTTGGCAGTGGTTTGGAGGTCTAAATTGGCAGTGGTTAGAAATAGGGGGAGATGGTGGTTAGAGTTGGATCTTCCAGGAAAGTAGAAGCTGTGAGTGATACTTGGTGACCAGTGAGTTAGTTCGTTGGTTTTAATTGTGGTCATTGGGCAGTCAGTTGAATTGGTGAAAAGTCTAAATTATATGCTATGATTGTAATTTGATTGAAGTAGATATAGTATCTCAAAGTGAATAACATTCAGCTAGGACAGGCCCCAGTGAGACCTGCTTAACTAGTATAATAAACATGTTTTTATTCATTTGTTCATTTATTTGGCTCTTTCTCTCTCTCTGTTTAAATGAATGTGTACTGTGTGTAAGGTAGTATTAGGTTCTGGGGATTCAGCAATGAAAGTCCTGAGGAGGAAATCAGAAAATAAGCATTTATCAAGTGGTACAGAGTACAATCAAGGAGAATATAGCGAGGTAGAGGGGTATATGGGTAAACCCATATACTGGGTACTTGTAAGTTATTTATTATATGGCAGATGATGAGAGCCAACCTTCTCACTGCTGAAGTGGGAGGAAAAGATAAGCAAGGGCAGGTGGTAAGAATGATCCATGTGGTGGTGGATTAGAGATGGACACAGTAATGTAACTCATATTTAGCTAAACACAGATGGTTACTTATTGGGATATTTATAGCTACATGTGCTTACATGAATTAGTAGACACCATCTCTTTGCTGAAGCTGAAAGGGCCTAGAATAAAAGATAGCCCCAGAGTAATGAGCACACCCAGGGCCTTATGCATGTTGTTAGGTAAGGACTTTTACCACTGAGCCATATCCCTAGCCCCAGATCTTGCTTTCTAATACCATTCTTCAATTAAAAGGAACTAGGGCTACTCCTTGGGGAAATGGCTTATGCCAGAAGGACTGAGGGAAAATACAAGATGGACCTGGAGCACTGGATAGCACCAGAAGGAAGTATTCTGAAAAAGGGGTCTGGGAAGTCTCTGTACCTGTTGCCCAGTTTTACTGTGAACCTAAAACTCCTCTAAAATATACAGTCTACAAATTTAAAAAGTGAGACTGACACTGTTTTTGAGTTTAAATATTTAGGTCTTAATATTGTGAGGGAGCAAGCAAAGAAGACAAAGGCCAGCATGGCTGGAGCTAATATCCAGGTAGAGAGTACAGGAGGTGTCCTCACAGAAGCATCCAGCACTAGCATTAAGGTTGATGTGTGCTTGAATGTGTCTACTTCATGACATTCTAAATGAAATCATGTTGTTTTCAGGATGGAGTGCCCAGGATAGCCTTGAACTCTTAGATTCAACCAGTCCTACTGCCTCAGCCTCCCAAATAGCTGGGACTACAGGCACATGTGGCTTAGAATCATGTTTGCAAGGCAAATGAAACACATAGCAAATGAGCTATTTCTATCAAAAAGGTCATTTGGTAGCCCTACAGACATAGTCCAGGCAGTAAATGTCACATTTGCCTAATGCACACAGTCCATCACTTTGTATATCTGCTCCCACAGGGTTGAGAAACGGACACGCCTCACGAGTTTTCTTTCCCTCATTATTCACTTTTTCTATAAATGGTGCCTCCCCATCCCAGCCCCACCTACTCTCTTATAGAAGCCAGAAGTTTAGAAGTCTTCTCAATCAGTGCTTCCTAAAGTGTGATAAGAGAATTGCTAAGGATGCTTATTAAAAATTTAAGTTCCAGCATCTTTACACCTTGTATTAGGAAACTGGGAAATTTCCACCTTTAACAAGTGCCCCAGGTGCAGTAAACACCTGAGAACCACTGATCCAAGTACCTCTCCTCCTTTATTCTCAAGTTAGATCTGTCACATAGTTCTTTGTGTCAATATCTGAATATCTTTGTGGCCTATGTTTTGCCACCATACCCAGATATTCTCATAGGATCCTGACTGGTCTCCCTGTGTTCTCACTTATTCAGCATGTTTTTCTCCTTATTTTGCATAAAACTTGATGTGATTTTACAGTGCTTCTGCTTAAAATCCTTCAGTGATGCCGGGTGTGTTGGCCTATACCTGTAATCCCTGCTACTTGGGAGACTGGGGCAGGATTACCAATTTGAGGCCAGCCTGGGCAATTTAGCAAAGGTTATACAAAGTATTCATATATACTGAACTGTCCCCTGTCCCTTGTTGAGAGTCCTTTGCATGTCCATATAATTTGGAGAGTTGGTGTGTCTATTTCTACTGTTGCAAGATTTCGTAATGATCAAGTGCTAGGTATTTCAAGCAGTGCTTAATTTGTTATTGGCATATAATAGGGACTTAGTAAATACTGGGTGCTCATCTTCTTCTTATCATTATTATTATTATTAAGTTTTCCTACTATTGTAAAGTGACTTAGATACCTTATAAGTATACGAAGCATAATTCTTTTTGCCTCAGTTTTCAAATATTCCATCCCTTTCTTTTCCTAAATATTTTTTAGCAGTCCAACTGTGTTAGAGTTTTTGCTTCTAGTTGTCATCATCTAAATTTTTAAAATATGATTAGTGTTTTTAGATTATTTCAAAATATATCTTCGTTATTTTTATTTTCAGACTTCTATAGCATATTAGAATAAGACTGCCCTCCCATGGTAAAAATTAGGTAATTCACCCAGTAAATGTAATGGGCTAATTTTTTAGTGGGGTGTTAGGGAGGGAGGCACTTTGAAATGTGTGTCTTTTAACAAATATGTTAGAAATAAGAGATAAATTATTCTGTGGTTTCAAAATGGACAAAGCTGGTTGGACCTCCATGGCTGTAGAGTCAGAGTGGCCAACAAGCACAGGTGGTCTGTTTCCTACAGCTTATCATGTATCAGTGGTCTGTGGTCACCTTGCTAAATAGGGAGATGGTTTTCATCTTAAGAGACAGAGATGTACATGTGGCTATTCCACATCTAAAGTTGTGTTACTCCTTTGGCTTTTTGTTCCACCTGTTTTAGTCTTGCTGTTATTTTAGGGGATGCCTTTTCATGTCTGATCCTCTTCTTCAATTCCATGTTAAAGTACTTGGATTCACTCTTTAGATTTATTGGTTTCAATATTAATGAATTAGTCTCTATAATTAGACATACAGATTGAGTTTTACTAGACTCAGTCTCAATGGAATAGTCTTCATATTTTCTGAAGAATTAGATAATATTGCTACAAGTATCTTTTAGGTGAAAGGAACTCTTTGATTTATTCATAGTGGTAAATTGATGGGAAATATGGATGGGAGTAGGGGATATATAGATCCAGGGAATAGACCTTGTATTACTTATGTTTATTCAAGGTGATAGTTGTTAAGGAAATTGATTAAAGAAAAAAATTTTGAGATAAGAGAAATTTTTATATTGTTGGTGCCAATTTTTTATGTATGTCTGGGAGTGAGTGAACAGGTGGGTGTTGTAAGAATTGCTGAGGTGAGGCTTGGACAAGGGAAAATGAGTGGGAAAAAGAAGGAACTTTTGATGCTATGAAGTGGGGAGAGGGGTTTTCAGATACTATCATTTCCTGGTTGAACTCAGAGTTATGGGTTGCTCATCCTAGATCATATGGAACTTTTGAGTAATTTTAAATTTAGTTTTAAAGCCAGGTTGAATAAGCTAACCCAGCTGCTATGATTTTGAGAAAAGTTTTGCTTTTGAGGAATTTTTACAGTTGTATAATTCACTAAGTACAGTTTGAGGAATGATAACTTTCTATCGTTGCCTCTGACCTATAGAAAATGAGAATATCATCTTCTTTCCTAGTACAAATAAATTAAGAGTTACAACATTTTGCTGTGGTTTATCAGTATCTCAAGTGACTAGCAGGACCTGTAGCTAATGCTCGGAAGTGTTCTCTGGGAGGGTTAGTGGGGAGCCTACTCTTTAGAACTGTGTAAAAGCTTCCTAAGCTTAAAAGGAACCCCACTGGTAGATTAAACAGTCTCAGCAACCACAGCCATCATGCAGTATTGATGCTGAAGAAACTTCTAAATTAAGTTTCTCATGTAACAAATTCTGTTTCCTCTTGCCTTGGTTGTGAGCCAAAAACCCAGACGAGGATCAGTAGAGCTCTGTCTGTACTACAGTGTCCTTGCTTTGCTCATGTCAGTGATTGGAACAAATGTTTACAATTTAGGTGTGATCACATTAAAGTACAAATACATCAAGAGAAGTAAATCCAGTAGTAAATCTAGTAGTCAAAACAGTGGTGGCCCTTTGAGGTGCTGGTGACCAGAAGGAATCCTTAGATTCTTATCGTAACCTGGATGCTAGTTACATGTTATGTTTAGTTGTAAGCAATTATCAAGCTGTATGCTTATAAAACTTTTGCATTTAGTAAACTTCATTAAAATTTCCCTTTAAGTCAGTAGTGAGCCAGGTGTGGTAGTTGCCCACCTGTAATCCCAGCGACTTGGGAAGCTGAGGTAGGAGGATCACAAGTTTGAAGCCTGCCTTATCAACTTAGTGAGGCCCTCAGCAACTTAGTGAGACCTTGTATCAAAAAATAAAATGGGCTGGGGATGCAGCTTAGCAGCAAAACACCCTGCGTTCAGTCACTAGAACCTCTAGTCAGAACAGTGTGGCAAAATAAAGAAATTAAAGGGAAAAGAAGAGCTCAAACTGTCCCTATTTGCCAACAAACTCATAAATGAATTCAGCAAAGTAGCAGGATATAAAATTAAGACCCATAAATCAGTTGCATTCCTATGCACCAAGGATGAAGTAGCTGAAAGAGAATTAGGAAAACTATCATTCACAATAGCCTCAAAAAAAAAAAAAAAAAAACCTTGGGAATCAATTTAACAACAACAACAACAAAAGAACATGAAAGACCTCTACAATGAAAACTACAGAACACTAAATAAAGAAACTGAAGAAGAACTTAGAAGATAGAAAGATCCCCATGCTCCTCAATAGGTAGAATTAATATTGTCAAAATGACCATACTATCAAAAGTACTATGCAGATTTAGTACAATTCCTATTAAA
This sequence comes from Sciurus vulgaris, assembly GCF_902686455.1. Classification (NCBI taxonomy): domain Eukaryota; kingdom Metazoa; phylum Chordata; class Mammalia; order Rodentia; family Sciuridae; genus Sciurus; species Sciurus vulgaris. Next base: position 25,278,065 of record NC_136474.1, read on the forward strand.
ATTCCAGTGACATTCTTCATAGAAATAGAAAAAGCAGTCATGTATTTCATTTGAGAAAATAAAGAGGCCCAGAATAGTCACAGCAATCCTGAGTGAGAAAAGTGAAGCAGGAGGCATCACAATACCAGATCTTAAACTTTACTACGGAGCTATAGTAACAAAAATGGCATGGTATTGCCACCAAAGCAGACATGAAGACAAATGGAACCAGAATAGAAGACACAGAAACAAATCCACATAAATACAACTATCTCTTACTACACAAGAATGCCATAAACATACAAATGAGAAATAGCCTCCTCAATAAATGGTTCTGGGAAAGCTGGAAATCCATATGTAGCCAAAAGGAATTTAATCCCTATCTCTCACCCTGCACAAAACTCAAAGTGGATCAAAGACCTAGGCATTAGACCAGAAACCCTGCTTCTACTAACAGAAAATGTAGGCCCAACACTCCATCATGTTGAATTAAGAGCTAAATTCCTCAAGACTCCTAAAGTGTAAGAACTAAAATTAAAAAATCGATAAATGACATCATATCAAACTAAAAAACCTTCTTCACAGCAGACAATGAAGAGCATGAAGAGACCCTACAGAATGGTAGAAAATCTTTGTCACCTGCACCTTAGATACAGCATTAATCTCAGTCCATTTTATCTCACTCTAGTCAGAATGGCTATTTATCAAGAACATAAGCCGGGCACACCCAGCAGTTCAGGAGGCTGAGGCAGGAGGATTGAGAATTTAAAGCCAGACTCAGTAAAAGTGAGATGCTAAGCAACTCAGTGAGACCTTATCTCTAAGTAAAATACAAAATAGGGCTTGAGATGTGACTCAGTGGTCAAGTGCCCATGAGTTCAATCCCTGGTACTTCCCAAAAAAGACTAAGTAAAAATAAGTGTTGGCAAGGAAGTGGGGAAAAGGGTACTATCATACATTGCTAGTGGGACTGCAAATTGGTGCAACCAATCTGGAAAGCAGTGTGGAGATTTCTCAAAAAACTAGGAATGGAACCACCATTTGACCTGATTATATCATTTCTCAGTATATATCCAGAGGACTTAAAATCAGCTTACTACAGTGATGCAGCCACATCAATATTTATAGCAGCTGAGTTCACAATAACTAAGGGTGGAACCAAACAGATGTCCTTCAACTGATGAACAGATAAAGAAAATGTGGTATATATACACAATGGAATATTACTCATCCATAAAAAAATAATGACTTTATGACATTTACCAGTAAATGAATGGAACTGGAGACTGTCATGCTAAGTGAAATAAGCTAATTCACAAAAAAGAGATTGAATGTTCTCTTTGATATGTGGATGCTAACACACAACAAGGGAGGGTGAAAAAATAGAAGTACTTTGGATTAGACAAAGGGGAATGAAGGGAAGGGAGTAGAATGCAACTAACATATAACATTTTCTTATATGATTACATCACGATGAATCTCCACATCATGTGTGACCACAAGACTGGGATCCTAAACAGAATAAGATATACTCCATGTTTGTGTAAGTATGTCAAAATATGCTCTATGTCATATATATCTAAAGAGAACAAATAAAAAATGTTTAAAAGTCAATATTTGATTCAACTACTGACTTACTGGAAATATAGAAGACAAGAATATGTTAAAGGATACCACCACTATAAAATCAGCAAAATCGGACAGATTCTGGACGCCTCCCATGCCTTGGATGGACACCAGACACCATCCCCCCTGAGCTGACTTAGCATGCCCTCTCTGGGGCTCTCCAACTTCTTTGGAGTCTGCTGCAGGCATTTTGAATTATTCCTGAGGGTGTGGCCATCATCATTGGAAGGGTGGCTCCCTTCCTGAGACACCTACAGGAGACTGGAGGCCCTTTGACAGGTACCTCCATTTATTCACTTATATCCTACACCCTTCCCCATCCTCTTCGTTCACAACAATAAAGAAGGACATTTCATACTGCTTAAGGGAAGCATAAAACAGCAAGACATAATGATTTTAAATATTTATGCCCCAAACAATGGAACTTCTATGTACATCAGACAAACCCTTCTCAATTTTAAGAATCAAATAGACCAAAACACAATAATAGTCAGGGACTTGAACACACTGCTTTCACCACTAGATAGATCCTCCAAACAAAAACTGAACAAAGAAACTATAGAACTATGATGTAGACTTAATGGACATTTACAGAATATTTCATCCATCACTGAGTGAATATACTTTCTTCTCAGCAGCTCATGGATTCTTCTCCAAAATAGACCATATGCTATGCCACAGAGAAGCCATTAGTAAATACAAAAAAACAGAGATACTACCTTGTATCCTATCAGACCATAATGGAATGCAATTAGAAGTCAACGATAAAATAACGAAAACTACTCCTACACCTGGAGACTAGATAATATGCTGTTGAATGTTGCAATGATAACAGAAGACATCAGGGAAGAAATAAAAAAATTCTTAGAGGTAAATGAGAATAACGACACAACATATCAAAATCTCTGGGACACTCTGAAAGCAGTACTAAGAGGAAAGTTCAATGCATTGAGCTCATACATTAAAAAAATAAAATGTCAACAACTAAATGACCTAACATTACATGTCAAAGCCCTAGAAAAAGAACAGATCAATACCCAAAATAGTAGAAGACAGAAAATAATTAAAATCTGAGCTGAAATCAGTGAAATTGAAACAAGAGAAACAATTCAAAAAATTGACAAAACAAAAAGTTGGTTCTTTGAAAAAGTAAACAAAGTTGATAAACCCATGAACAAAGAGAAGGAGAGAGAAAACTCAAATTACTAGAAATCATGATGAAAAAGGAAAGGTCAAGACAGACACCATTGAAATACATAACATAATTAGAAACTACTTTGAAAATTTATACTCCAACAAAGTAGAAAATATCAAAGACATTGACAAATTTTTAGAGACATATGATCCTCTCAGACTGAATCAGGAAGATATACACAATTTAATCAGATTTCAAGCACCGAAATAGAAGAAGCTATCAACCAAGAAAAGCCCAGGACCAGATCGATTCTCAGCCAAATTCTATAAGACCTTTAAAGAAGAACTAATAACAATACTCCTCAAAGTATTCCAGGAAATAGAAAATGAGGGAACTCTTCCAAACTCATTCTATGAGGCTAGTATCACTCTGATACCAAAACTAGACAGAGACTCATCAAGAAAACTTTAGACCAATATCCCTGATGAACATAGATGCAAAAATCCTTAACAAAATACTGGCAAATCACATACAAAAATATATTAAAAAGATAGTGCACCATGATCAAGTGGGGTTTATCCCAGGGATGCAAGGTTGGTCCAATATCCAGAAATCAATAAATGTAATTCATCACATCAATAGATTTAAAGTTAAGAATCATATGATAATTTCAATAGATGCTGAGAAAGCGTTTGATAAAATACAGCACCCCTTCATGCTTAAAACACTAGAAAAAATAGGAATAGTAGGAACATACCTCAACATTGTAAAGGCTATCTATGCTAAGCCCACGGCCAACATCATTCTTAATGGAGAAAACTGAAAGCATTCCCTTTAAAAATTGGAACAAGACAGGGATTCCCTCTTTCACCACTTCTATTCAACATTGCCCTTGAAACACTAGCCAGAGCAATTAGATAGACCAAAGAAATTAAAGTGATACAAATAGGAAAAGAAGAACTGAAGCTGTCACTATTTGCTGATGACATGATTCTATATTTAGAGGATCCAAAACTCTCTACTAGAAAACTTCTAGAACTAATAAATGAATTCAGCAAAGTAGCAGGATATAAAATCAGTATGCATAAATCTAATGCATTTCTATTCATAAGTGATGAATCCTCTGAAAGAGAAATTAGGAAAACTACTCCATTCACAATAACCTCAAAAAAAAAAAAATAAACTACTTGGGAATTAATCTAACAAAAGAGGTGAAAGGCCTCTACAATGAAAACTACAGAATACTAAAGAAAGAAATTGAAGAAAACCTTAGAAGATGGAAAGATCCCCCATGTTCTTGGAAAGGCAGAATTAACATTGTCAAAATGGCCATTCTACCAAAGGCGCTATACAGATTCAATGCAATCCCAATTAAAATCCCAATGACATTCCTCATAGAAATGGAGAAAGCAATCATGAACTTCATCTGGAAGAACAAGAGACCTCGAATAGCCAAAACAATCCTGAGCAGAAAAAGTGAAGCAGGAAGTAACACAATACCAGGCCTTAAACTATACTACAGAGCAGAAGTAACAAAAATGGCACAGTATTAGCACCAAAATAGACAGGCAGATCAATGGTACAGAATAGAAGACACAGAGATAAACCCACATAAATACAGTCACCTCATACTAGACTAAGGAGCTAAAAACATACAATGGAGAAAAGAGCCTGTTCAACAAATGGTTCTGGCAAAACTGGAAATCCATATGCAGTAAAATGAAATTAAAACTCTATCTCTCACCCTGTACAAAACTCAACTCAAAATGGATCAAGGACTTAGGAATTATACCAGAGACCCTGCACCTAAGAGAAGACAAAGTAGGCCCAAATCGTCATCATATTGGCTTAGGATCAGTCTTCCTTAACAAGACTCCCAAAGCATAAGAAATCAAAGCAAGAATCAATAAAAGGAATGGACTCAAACTAAAAAGTTTTTTCTCAGCAAAGGATACAATCAATAATGTGAAAAGAAGGGAAAAAATAATGGAATGAATCAAACACTATTATCCTATGACTATATAAATGGTATGCCTTTACTTCATGTACAAACAGAGAAACAGTATGTATCCCATTTGTGTACAATAAAAATAAATTTAAAAAAATAATGTGAAAAGAGAGCCTATAGAGTGGTAGAAAATCTTTTCCATACACACTTCAGATAGAGCACTTACCTCCAAAATTTATAAAGAACTTACAAAACTTTACACCAAAAATGCAAAGAACCCAATCAATAAATGGGCCAAGGAACTGGACAGACACTTTGCAAAAGATGACATATAGATGATTAATAATTATATAAAAAGGTGTTCAACATCTCTAGTAATTAGAGAAATGCAAATTAAAACAACTCTACAATTGAGTTTTACTCCAATTAGAATGGCTAATATCAAGAACACAAACAATAATAGATGTTGGCATTGTTGTGGGGAAAAAGGCACACTTACATTTTTGGTGGAGTTGCAAATTGGTGCAGCCACTCTGGAAAGCAGTGTGGAAAATCCTCAGAAAACCTGGAATGTACCTACCTTTTGACCCAGTTACGCCACTCCTCGGTTTATACCCAAATAACTTAAAATTAGTATACTGCAGTAATGCAGCCACATCATTGTTTATAGCAACTCAATTCACAATAGCTAGATTGTGAAACCAACCTAGATGCCCTACAACGGATGAGTGGATAAAGAAACTGTGGTATGTATACACGATGGAATATTATTCAGCCATAAAGAAGAATATTATGGCATTTGTTAATAAATGGGTGGAAGTGGAGAATATCATGCTAAGTGAAATAAGCCAATCCTTAAAAAACCAAAGGCCAAATGTTTTCCCTGATAAGTGGAGGATGATATATAATGGGGGTCAGGGGCTGGGGAGTGAGAGAAGAATGGAGGAACTTTAGATTAGAAGGAAATGAGAGGGAGAGGGGGTATGAAAAATGGTGGAATGAGACAAACAGCATTACCATGTGTACATGTATGATTACACAAATGGTGTGAATCTACATCATGTACAACCATAGAAATGAAATGATGTACCCCTTTGTGTAGAATGAATCAGAATGTAGTCTGTAAAAAATTAAAAAAATAAATAACTAAAAAAATAAAATATCATTTCTGAATTAAAATAAAATAAGCAAAATGTAGACCAAAAGATACTGTTGAACAAACTGCATGGTTTCTTTATCAAATAAATTGTAAGAAAAATGCAAAGGGGAAATGTATAATTTAAAGGACTTTATATCACTTTATGGCATCTGTGTGGGCGTTATTTGGAATTTGATTCAAATAAACCTGTTTTAAAAATTTGGAATAGTTGGAAGGTTGAATAATTACTAAATTTGATGATATTAAGTAATTATAGTCGATATCTTTATGTAATAATTTATGTGTTCAAAAGTGGAGGAAGATATTCTTTTTGAGGCCAAAATAGCCCCTATACCATAATCTGATGATGATATCACAAGAATAAATTTGTAGGCCAATAAATATATGAATAGTAAATATAACTTATAAATATAAGTAAATAACTTTAAATTAAAATCTAGGTATGCATAAAATGAATACATTATGATCAAGGAGTTTTCCAGGAATTCTAGTTGGTTTGGAAAATGACCATTGTGATTCACAATATTAACAAAATAAAGAAGTATAAGATCATCTCAGTAAATAAAGAAAAACGTTTTATATAAAGCCCAGCACACCATTGTCATGATGAACATTTTCAGCAAAGTGGAATAGGAAGAGACATTTTAAATTGATAAAGGATATCTATTGGCAACAAAGTTTTTACTGGTAATATAATGTGAGGGGCCAGGTAGGCTAGTTGTCATGTCATTGAGGAAACAGTGACTTGTCTGCATCTGCTGTTCAGTACAGTCAAGGATATCCACTTTAACCACTCACACTCAGATTTGTACTAGAGGTCCTAGCAGTGGGATACAAGGAAAGAAGAAGAAATAAAAATAGGAGAAAAGGAATAAAAATCATTTGTAGTTGCACTTGACATGATTGTATTTATAAACATCTAAGGAATCTATAAGTGCACTGTTAGAATTAATAAGCAAATTGATAGATTGCTGGTTGTGTCAGTATGAAACAATTTAGACCAACCAGCACAAAAAACATCCTGTATGATAACATCTGACATATCTATAACCAAGGAATAACTCTCAGAAATATGTAAAACTTTTATGTGAAAACTAAAAATGACAGGAAGGAAATTAAAGAACAGCTATTGTTTGAAAAACTAAAAAATGCTAAGATCCCAGACCCCTCCAAAATGATCTATAGGTTTTTGACAATTCCAATAAAAATTTCAACAGGGTTTTTGTGTAATTTTACAAGCTAATTCTAAAATGAATGTGGAAATGCAGAGGACCTAGAATAACCAAGATAATTCTGAGAAAGACCAACAGAACTGGAGGACTTACATTTCTAAATTTCAAGCACATGGAAAAAATTCGGGCTTTAGAAATGGGTATAGAGCCCAGAAATAAATTAGAGATATACATTCACTTATGATGAAGACACCACTGAAATTCAGTGGGTTAAAGATGATCTATCCAATAAATGATATGGAACAAATAGAGTTATCTAAGTGAGAAAAGCGATCTTCATGCATATCTTACACCAAACAAAAATCAATTCTAGATGGGTCATAACTCTTCAATATGAAAGACAATAAAACATGCTTCCAGGGGAAAATGGGGGCAAGTATCTTCAGACACATGGGGTAGGCAGAGACTTCTTAAGGAAGAAGTAAAAAACACCAATTGTGAAGTGAAAACTTGATAAATTGGACATCATTAAAAGTAAGAAATTCTGTTAATCAAAAAACACTGAATTTTCAGAATAAAAACTAACAGCCTGAGGAGAGATACAGTGTGTATATTTATCAACGACTCATATCAGGAAGGTATAGCTAACACCTGTAAATCAGTTAAAAATAATGAAAAAATATACTGGAATAATGCTGTTGAATAACTTTGTTTTGTTTGTTTCAATACTGGGGATTTAGCCCGGGGAACTTTTATCACTAAGCCACATCCCCAGCCCTTTTTAATTTTTTCTTTGAGACAGGGTCTTGCTTAGGGCCTCATCAAGTCTGAGGGTAGCCTCAGACTTGCCTTCCTCACATCTCAGCCTCCTGAGTTTCTGGGATTACAAGCATGTGCCACTGCACCCCACTGAGGCATATTGTTTAGTAATAAAAAAGAATTTGCTGATATATGTGATACTAGCTGTTATATTTAGTGTGTTAACAAGTTTGGCCTCATGCTGCTTCCATACATATTCCAGTCTTGCTTAGTAAAGGCTTATCCAGGGGCTGGGGTTGTGGCTCAGTGGTAGAGCGCCTGCCTGGCATATGTGAAGAACTGGGCTCGATTCTCAGCACCACATATAAATAAATAAAATAAAAATCAATTGACAACTAAAAAATATTTTTAAAAAAAAGGCTTATCCATACATAGAGAACTCTAGACTAATTTGTTATGTAAGCAGACTGTGACCTACTGTCTTAACTAGTAGCTGAGTTTCAACCAATCATATAAAACCAACTGTTCTAACCATGCTCAAATAAGACAACTGCAAGCTATAACTAACCTGGCTATTCTACCTCACTTCCATTTCTGTACTTTTCTATGCTTAAGTTTTTTCTGGCTCCACATATGATCTACCCTTTGATTGGTGGACTCCTCTAAACCATTGTGTTCAGACCACATTTTAGAATCAGATAAAGTCAGTTAAGATCTACAAATGTACATTTGTTTGTAATTTCCTCCTTTTTTGGTACCAGGAATTGAACCCAGAGGAGCTTTACCACTGAGTCATGTCCCCAGCCCACCTCTTTTAAAAATTTTTTTTATTTAGAGTCAGATTCGCTAAGTTGCGTAGGGTTGCTGCACCTGGCATCTCTTCTTTTTTCTTTTTTACAGTACTGGGGATTAAACCCAGGAATGCTGTACCACTGAACTATATCCCCAGACCCTTTTAAAAATTATTTTTAAATTCCGAGACTGTGTCTCAGTAAGTTGCCCAGGCTGGCTTTGAACTTGTGATCCTCCTGCCTCAACCTCCCAAGTTGCTGAGATTATAGGCATGGGCCTTGAGGCCCAGCTGTTAAGAAGCAAAAGAAATTAGTGACTGGAGATTTATTTGTATGTGTTCACTTATTTGAAGTTTAAGAATAGACAAAATTAATGGATTGCAATATGCACTAGGAAATTAGTGTTCTTAGGGCTAGGGTAGTGGGTATGAACTGAGAAATGTGGAAGAACCTTCTAGGTGATAGACCTGTTTGGTATCTTGTTTTTGATTTGCTTTGAATAATGGTACTAGGACAACTGGATAACCTTGTCATGCCATATGCAAAACTTACCTCCAAATGGAACAAAAAACTAATTGAAAGAGCTGAAACTATTGAATGTTTAAAAGAAATCCTAGACGTAAATGTTCGTGAGCTTGGATTAGGCAGCTGTTTCTTAGATGTAACACAAAGAGTAAAAGCAACACCAACAAAAAAATAGATAAAGTGGACATCACCAGTATTAAAACCTTTTGCATGTTAAAAGACACTATCAAGAAAGTGAAAAAATGAGTCACCAAATGGGAGAATTTTGCAAATCATATATTTGCTAAGGGAATTGTGTCTAGAATAGAATTCCTGCAACTCAATAATCTAAAAAATATGACTAATTTAAAAACATTTGTGGAATCTAAATAGACATCTCCACAAAGAAATGGCCAAACACTTGAAATAAAGCATCTGAAAGATACAAATCAAAACAACAGTGAGGATTTTTGAGCCATCTGGTGGCTGTTGCTGGTTACCAAGATCTCCTCTTGGTGGCGGCCTCACCATGGCCCTCTAGCTGTCCTGGGAGCAGGGCATCATCCTGTGCGGGAGGGCAGAGATCACGACCAAGTTGTTCTTCTTCTCTGCGAGCATGGCATATATCCCTCTGAAACTTGGACTTGAGTGCAGAAGTGTGAACTCACCTGGCTGGTAACTTCTGACGCTGAGCTCATAGGTGTAGCAGCCTGGTGGAGCCCTGAAAGGCTGGCTCTGCCAGGGCTCAGTTCAGAAGCTGGTGGTGGTCATCTTGAACACTGCAGCACAGGGAGGTCTTTGAAAGGTGGCAGTTTGATATTGAGTGTGACGAGACTGCAAAAGGTCACAGGTTCATCTGATCTACTGATTTATAAAGACAAAGATTTAGTTGTACCTGAAAAATGGGAAGAATTGGAACCACAGTTCATTACCAATTCTGAGGAAGTCGGTCTTGGCTCATTTACTACCACGATCCACAAAGCAAACACCATGGTAGACTACAAACTTCCTGTCAATGAGGGTGCAATCAGGAAGATAATGTATTATAATTCTCACATGTGGTTTTCCTGAAATTAAGTCAACTGCAGTTGATGTGTTGTATTTCCTTGGTCACTTTAGCTGGGGAGCCAGCACTGTTCTGGATGAACTTGCCTCAGGATTAAGGTAACGAGTAAACTGCACATTGTTCCAGAACAGCCAGCAGCAGATTTTGTCAGCATTACAACATGAATTTCTTTGAATGTGATAGTGTAGATGGAAAATCTTTTGCAACAAAACTAATTACTTTTCTAAATTGTTTTGGTCATGTAACTTGACTCAATATAAATAGATATTTGAATATAAAATAATACAGCAAAAGAGCTCTGAACATTCAGACTCTTTGTTTAGATCCTGAAAGTAAAGAAAAATTGCTTTGTTTGACATTATTTGTGTAGATCCCACATGGAAAAAATGCTCTTTATTTGGCTTTAATATATAGAATTTGAACCCATGAAGCAATGGATAATTGTACTCTTTAATTCTTGTAATTTTAATTCTTGTAATACAGAACTCTAAAAATGTTTTGTAAATTAAGCTTTAAGTGATAATAGTGAATAAAGTTAAACCATGTATGTTTAAAAAAAAATAACCACATAGTGAGGTACCATTTCATACTACCCAGGTTGGCAGTAATCTGAAAAATGACAGGGACTACGGATGTAGCTCAGTGGTAGAGCACATGTTTCACATGTGCACATTCTTAGTTTTAATCCCTCACACCAAAGGAGCACAGTTGCTGCCATTTGGCCTCAGAGTTCCATTCCTAGGTTTACACCCAAGAGAAATGAAAACACATGTCCACTCAGGAATGTGTCACAAGTGTTCATAGCAGCATCATTTGTAACAGCTAAAAACCAGAGATAACTGAACCCTTCACCAATTAATGAATGGATAAATAAATGTATGTCTTTGGTAATAAAAGGCAATGAACTACTAATATGGTATCACATGGATGAACTTGGAAAACATTAGGCTCAGCAGAAAAAGCCACTCACAAAAGACCCCATGTTATTCCATTCATATGAAATGTACAAACAGGGAAGTCCACAGAGAAAGCAGACTTGCCAAGGAGTAAGTAAGGAGGGACTTTTGATGGATATGTGGATTATTTTTGCAAACTATGAGAATGCTGTAGAATTGATTATAGTGATGGTTGCATAACTCAGTGTACTAAAGAATTGTACACTTTAATAGAGTTATACAGTACATGAATTGTATCAGTAAAATTATTTAAAATAATAGGGTGGGAGTATAAAATAATTATTATTAATTCTTGAAATTCAGTGTAAAGTACATGAAAATTTATCATATTGATTTGTCTGCTTTTGCTCCTGTTACAAATATTCCTCAGTGAATAGGTAAAAGAAAGTCTGTCAGTCAAACTATGAGTCTTCATGTCAAGTCTTTTGGCTACTACAGCAGCCAGTAATGTGTGCTTTCGCTCCTTGGCCTGAACTGACCATGTGTATCTCCTTCAAACCCTTTGCATCCTCTTCTGTTTATGGGTTCTTTTCAAAGCATTTCTTTTAATTTCACTGAGAGAGCTATTATTGCTGGAAAATTTTCCTGGTTACCTCTGCTCAGAAGTGATTGGATGGGAGAATCCATCAATCCACAGAGCTCCTCAGAGCCTGTGATGGAGAATGTAAAAGATGCCTTCAATGACCCTGAAAGTGCACCAGGGAGAAAAATGCCAACTGCCCTACCTACATAATGTAGAGTAAAGCAGCGCATCTGTGCACAGGAAGTGTGGACCGTGGCAGGGCTGTCAGGGAGGAGCTGCTAGAGTGGGAAAAGACATGAAGGATAAAAATGTCCTGCGTGCTTAGGACGAGAACACTTTTCATTTCAGTGATTTCATTCGGAAACATGGAGCCATGGCAGTGTGCTAGTGTTGGGGAAAGGGAGACAGATGACCAAGACATAGTCTTTGCAACCAGCAGGTCTGAAGTCCTCTGGAGAATGTGAAAGAGAGAACCAGCACACTAATGGCTATAGTAAGTTAGGCCATGACAACTACAAAGGAGAAGCATAGTCGAAATTCAGTGAAGTACCTGAGATACATAGTTTTGACACAGACATTTGAAATTAAAGTGTTGACACATGCAAATGATGGTGTGAGCAAAGACACAGGAGCCAGAAAATGTAGTATGTAGTGTATTTGAGAAACAAGAAGTAATCTGAGCTGGATGGACCATGAAATAAAAACTTGAAAATCATTATTTGACTGTGGATGTAAAATGTAGTCTTAAAATTGTGAAGTGTTCTTAACTATTATACGATTTTGATGAAGGGAGTGACAGTCAATCTAGATGGCAACATTTGGCAGCTTGTTAGAACTGGATAAGCAAGATGAGGCCAGGAACCTGTTTTGATATTCCAGCTGTCATTGTGATTGTGATACAGCGACTGAGGCTAAAAGGAGTTGATAGAAAAGCAGGGAAGGACTTGGAGCCAACTTGACTGTTGCAAGAGGGCCAGGAATAGATGACTCCTTAGAAGTTTAGAACCTGAATAACTGGGAGGAAAAACAGTCAAGAGGGACCCTGAAAGCTTGAAGGAAGTTGTTTAAGAGGTTGATTTCAATGGTGCTGAATATTTGGGTTTTCTTTTCAAGGTTTGTACCTCGTGAAAGAGGTCAGCATGTGAGATATGAATTTTGGATTTGGGTAATGGCTAAACACAAGCAAATGAAATTGTTAGCGGACAGAGAGAAGAGATCAAAAGAAGAATTTTGGGGAACCTTAGCCACTAAAGGGCAACCAGAAAGGCATGGGATAAGCCAAGTGATCTAAGAAATCCAAGGAGGGTTAAAACTAAGGGGTGACTGGGTTGTGTCTCAGTGGTAGCATGCTTGCCTAGCATTGTGAAGCCCTGGGTTCAATCCTTAGCACCACATAAAAATAAAATAAAGGTGTGTGTGTGTACTTTCCCCCACTAAGGGGGAAAAGCAATGTATCATCTAAGCTAAAAGTATGAATCACAGGATTGGGGCCATAACTCAGTGGCAAAGTGCTTGTCTGGCATGTTTGAGGCACTGGGTTTGATCCTTAGCACCACATAAAAATATAAAATAAAGGCATGCTGTCCATCTACAACTACAGAATTTTTTTTTTTTTTAAAGTACGAATCAAGGCTGCTGGGTATCAATCCCATATCTACCCCAAATTATTTAAATCTTTGTTCCTCAGTTCCCACACCTAAAAAACAGGTATCACTAAAGGTACCTGCTTCATAAGGTTATTGTGAAGATTAAATCAATAAATACAAGTAAAGCATTTAGTAGGATGTATCAAAATATTCTTTAAATATTAATTCTGGATTAATATCATTTGTATGGTGCAATTTTGGGAAAATAGATTAGAAGAATGGTTAGGTCAACTGCAATAGGTTAAGGTCCCTGTGAATAGAAAGGTAATGAAGACTGAGTTAAGAATTCTTTCAAGAAGTGATGGGGTAACCAGGCATGGTGGTGTGTACCTGTAGTTCCAACTACTCAGGAAGCCAAGGTAGAAGGATCCCTTGAGCCCAGGAATTTAAGTCTAGCCTGGGCAGCATAGCAAGACCCTGTCTCTCTCTCTCTTTTTTTTTTTTTTTTTTTTAAATAAGCAAAAGGGAACTGTGAATGAAAGAGAAACAGTGTAGTAGCTTAAAGGGGAACAAATATTAAGGGTCTTATTTTTTAATCTTTTTTCTTAGTGACCTCAGTAAGTGGTTTTCTTAAGGTATTATGTTTATTTCATGAATTAAAAAAAACTTTTTAAGTTGTAGATGGACACACCTTTATTTTATTTATTTATTTTTATGGAGTGCTGAGGATCGAACCCAGTGCCTCACACGTGCCAGGCAAGTATTCTACCACTGAGCCCCACCCCAGCCCTGTTCCATGAATTTTGATGCCCATTTTCTATTTTAGTACTTGGGAGGAAATATAGATTCAAGGTCATTAAGAGTCTTTGTTGCCTTGAGCCCTTAAAAAAAAACCTAGTTAGTTGTAGTAACTCATTTGTTTTCAATCTTGAATGGATTTCAACTGGATAATATTTTGTATTTACTATAAAATTTGTTTGTAGCAGAAATTTTTAATGACGTTTTGGTTGTTTATGATTTTTATTAATGATTTGTTTTTTGCAAACTTAAAACCAAAAATGGCTAACAGCTGTGGATGGAAAACACAAACATTAACTGTGGGGAGTTAATTGCAGGGATTTCTGGAATCGTTTGCATTTAAACATTTTTGTTTTGTCTTTTCTTTTTAGAAAAATATTAGCTTAGCTGCTCTAAGCTATTTGTTTTGATGATTTTGACTTCAGCATTAATCTTAGGATTTTAATAATTTTAAGAAATGGATTTTTCCAATCTCATTAAACATTTTATTTTTATATGTCTTCTTATCAGGGCCTTGATATCATGATTTATTTTATTTGTTATATTGCAGAAAAATATCAAAACAACTCAAACTTTATATGTATTTTAATATTAGAATAATTATTCTTACAGTGTTTTATTTTTAAGAACTTAATGATCTTTAATTTTTTTGTCTGTCCATAGTTATCTGGTATAATGCTTGCTTGTGTTTTATGAACTTTATGCTTTACAGAGCATTGCACATTCATTTTTATCATTCAAGCCTTATGACAACTTTATTGATCTGTGTTGTCATCTAAAGATGAGGAAGCAGGATCCAAGAGGTGATGAAATGCCCTAGACTGGAAATGGAACTAGATTTCCAGCTCAGAGCCCTGCATCCCTCTCTGTGTACTGGTAATTGACTTTTATTATTTCATTTTATTTTATGTATGTATTCTTTGGGATGCTGGTAATTGATCCTAGGGCCTCGAACATGCTGGACAAGCGCTCTCCTACTGAGCTACATCTCCAGCCCAATCTTTATTATTTTTATTCACACTGAGATCTTCCTTCTACAGTTTTCACCAAAGTAGCAGTTTTGTTACAGATTTCCAAATTTATGTCTTCTTTAAAAATTAAGTGAATTTCCTGGTAAAGTAACTGTTCTCAATCACTTGAGATTTTGTCTCATCTCCTGCCCTCCTAAGGAACATTTGGCAAAATCTGGAGAAATTGTTGATTATCACACAGAGGTAGGCAGAAGATGCATGTGTTGTTAGCATCTAGTGGGTGGAGACCAGGGAACTGTTGAAACATTCTACACTGTAGAGCCATTTGGCCTAAAATGTCAGTAGTGCTGAAGTTGAGAAACTGCTGTCAAGAATGAGACCTTTGTGTGTAGCTCAGTGCAGCTCAGTGCTAGAGTGCTTGCCTAACATGCACTAGACACTGGGTTCCATCCCAGGCATCACAAAAGAAAGGCAGACACTCTGTGTACCCATTCTTAACCCTGATATTCAGCCCTCCACCCCTTTTGTATGTTATTTTCTCCCCTACCAAAAAAATCTAGTTTTTGAGGTAGTTTAACATAAAGGTGCAATTTTCTTTAATAACACGGAACATATATGATATTTTTTAGTACCGTTACTGACAGTAAACATTAGCTGGACATAGTGGCACATACCTGTAATCCCAGGGACTCAGGAGGTTGAAGCCAAAGGATTATAAGTTCAAGGCCAGCCTTCATTTTAGTGAGAACCTCTCTCAAAATAAAAAACAAAAAGGACTGGGGACGTAGCTCAGTGCCAGAGAGGGAGAGAGAGAGGGAGGGAAAATTAATGCTGCTCTAAAAATGTTATCCATAAATTAGATTTTTCAGAAAAAGAACTGTGTTTCTGGGTGGGATAGGAATTAGACCAGAGCACAAATATTTTATTTCAAACCAATATTTTTAATGATGTTTTCCTTACTTTCTCATTTTACTTAACTTATGCTGAATGCCAATTTTTAAAAAAGCATCAAAGTACTCAACTTTTGTACAGAGTCTTCAGTTTTAGTCTGTATTATTTGATTCTTTGCCTATTCCGTTAGGCCACGTTACTTCTCAAGTTGTCCAGTCTACTGTGTACTGGAGGAGACAAATTACTGTAGAACTAATAATGTTCAGAGTCTTCCAAACAAGGTCTTTCAAAGGGACATCCTGAAAATATTCCTTACAGTTGAGGTGACAACGTTATGTAACCTAACAATTGATATGCTATTAGGAGCTTATAATAACTGATAATAAAAAACGTGAGTTACAGATTTTACATCAGCACTCACTATGCATTTTTACAGAGATTTGATAATCAGGTAATAATTAAAAAAAGAAAACAATGTACTATAGCTAAAAAACCAACTTTTACGAATAGCATCTATTGATTGGTAATGAATACTTACTGAAAGTTTTATTATAAGAAGTTAGTTTTAAACATTAAAAACAGGTTCTTAACACATGAGAATTTCAGTATGGTTATGTCAAACCATACTTGAAATGACTAGAAACATTACAGTACTACCCAAGTTATTACAGAAAGAGTAAGAATAGTATCAAGTGTTCTTCACATAGCTGTCCTTGCCGGTTTTGTTTTTCTGACAGCAAATGAAAGACCACCAATGTTGTTAAGTCAAGCATTCCATTACAGTACAGTTATTTTTGAAATGCACTTGATAACAAAAGGTTAAATACTCAATGTCTATTTTTTTTTTTTTGTTACTTAGAGAGGAATGTTTAAGCAAGAAATTTATGTAAAATCATTTGTATGCAAAATGAAACTGCAATACATGCTTATTTCTGTCAATCCTTATGTATCAATAGTTTGGCAAAATTCTGTTGAAATTTTTTGTCATTTACCATGTGGGACAGATTTTTGCTTATGTGTATACCACTATTATTAACAGAGTTCAAGTATTCCAAATGTAAGAATTTTTGAATTTTATATTTAGCATACATTACTAATTTCTGAAGTTCCCAAGTTGAACACTCATTCTGCTCAAAACACAACGAAATGTTGCAGGTTGTATTTCCCAGTACTTAACAGGGTTGTGGAATAAACTTATTGCACTGTATAAAGATTTCTTCATCTTTGGCATTGTTGGACAGAAGTCATTCACTCCCACTTTCGTAATTGAATTAGAATGAAGGAAGATTATCTGTTGTAGTAGGAAAAAAGAATGAATTAAAAATACCCAGTAAATGTAAAAGGAAGATACTTTGTAGTCAGCATTTATGACATTATTTGTCTGTTTATTTACATCAACCTGAAGTATTTTCACTAAATAGATACGCTTGTTTATAGGAGAGGGTATGCGCGGCATAAAACTGGTGCTACAGCTCAGGGCACACTACCTGATCAGCTGGGCCGCTTGTCTCTCCCACCCCTGCTGTGTGTAAATAGATTTTCCAGTGCCATATTTACATTAATTTGTTTTGAAAGTATTAGAAATGAGCACAGGAATGAAGTTCAGTGATCCAGGAAGTCAGCTTACAATGTGAATGTGAAGGAATGTTAGCTAGCATTTTCTAGGGTTGAGGGGAAGAAGTGTAGGACTGCTTTTTTGTATGTTGTTTTGTAGAAAGATGTGTCTGTCAACATCTTAAATACAGATTTGTAATAGTGTATCAATAGTGGAATCTTTATTTTGCACCAGGATAAATCATAGTTTTATAAGCTGCATATATGTTTTTTTAAAGTTTTTACTTATAAAAAATAAAGAACTTTCATTCCCATTAACAGCCTTTTTGTTCTTTGGGCTTTTAGATCTGGAAAGTAAAAGCAAACAGCTTAACTGATAGCATTTTGGCATATTAAAAAGTGGAAGCCTTTGCTGGTGAAGCTGGGTTGTTGGCTTTGATTCTTGTTACCTCTAAATTTTGCTTTTATTTCTAGCTAAGACTGATCTGTGATTATGAAAACTCCAGGCATTGCTAAATTGTTTATGTTTGGTGTTTAACTCCCCTCTGTCCTATTTAATTTTAAGGTTTGGTGACAGATGCTTTATGTGGTTCCTCTGCATTCCCCCTCCTGCTCAGTGTCAGAGGTCAGTGCCCTTCACCAAGCGCTGACCTCACTGTGAGTGAAAACAGCTGTGTGCGGGCATGTTTACTTTGTGGATGTTCATTGAATTATATATACATGTGACATGCGTTCTTCTCTGTGCCACAATTTTGTTCATTAAAAAAATGCTAATAAGCAAGGCACAGCTGCACGTGCCTGTGATCACAGTGGCTTGGAGACTAAGGCAGCGAGATCCTGAGTTCAAAGCCAGCAATATAGTGAGGACCTAAGCAATTTAGTGAGACCCTGTCTCAAAAATAAAATATAAAAAGGGCTAAGGATGTGGTTCAGTGGTTAAGAGCCCCTGGCTTCAATCCCCAGTACGAGAAAAAAAAAAAAAAAAAAGCTAGTTACAAGTGTAGGTAGATGTGAGAGATCAAAGATTTGAGTCTGAGTGGCACAGAGTGGCAGATGTGAGATCAGGTAGGACTGGCTGGAGACAGGGCACACTGCGTTCAGGGTTGGCAGATGTCCACATGCAGCTTTCAGAAATGTCAGAGCAGGTATTACCCTAAGACCCATACCTACACACAGCACATCCTTGAATGACTGTGTTTCCAAGGAATGCAGTAAGCAAAACTTGTTTAAAGATGGATCAGAACAAAATGTAGAAGTTGAGTGCTCAATGCCCCATTTTCTTCTCAGTGTTGTTCTTAGTGTGTCTTTTTCTTCTTGGAAGAGAAAGACTTTGCATAGTAAGGAAAGCACATGAGAAAAATGGATTAAGATTAAGATGAAATAATATTAAGTAGGGATTCTTTTTTTATTTTTTTTGTCAATGGACCTTTATTTTATTTATTTATATGTGGTGCTGAGAATTGAACTCCATGCCTTATGCATGCTAGGCATGCGCTCTACCACTGAGCTACAACCTCAGCCCTAAGTAGGGATTCTTAATCTGAGGTCATAGATATTGCAAAAATCCTATGCAAAATAAATATGCAAAAAAATATGCAAAATATTTTCTTTACTTTCTGTGACCATTGCCAGCAAATTAAGAGTTGCCAGATGAGAAAGGAAAGGTTTCTAATAATGAAGAGCAACAAATGACAAAATGAAAATTTTTTAGTAGTGCTAAGAATCAAATCCAGGACCTTGTGCATGCTTGGCAGGCACACTACCACTGAGCTGCATCTCCACTGCAGTGTGAACTTTTGATGCTCCAAAGAGTGACTTTCAGTCAATTACATATTCTGATGTGAAAATTTAAAAAAGCATACCTACTTCTAACCTAACACCACATTGATAGTAAAAACACCTGGATCCTAATCTCTTGCTCTCCCTTGTGAAATGTTTCCAGAACAAAAGGATGTAGTATCCTGCTTATTTTCCTCAGCTGTCCTACCTCGAAAACTTGAAGTTAGCTGGATCAGCAGCTTTGCTACAATTACTTCAGCAGTTTCAGTAAGAGAAACTGAAGGTGGATAAGGGTCTTGAGGTTCTCAGGTGACATCTTTGTAGAAACCATTTTCCTGAAATTCTGCTACTTGGTAGAACACCTCTTGCAACTTGGAGAGTCTTTGTGTCTGAGTTACCTGTCCCATTTGCTTGGTTTTTGCTTGAGATACACTAATGTGTTTTATAAAAATTAAAGAATTCATGTCTACCAAACATAAGTAGAGTGTTTTACCTGGAGGTATTTCAACTCCTGTAATCCTGAAGGGATTTTTTTAAGTTTATTGTTTTCCAAGTGTATTTCTCTCACACGTGGTATGTTAGCAAAACTTCCATTTTCAATATCTGTGATTCTGTTGTTTCCTAGGCCCAGCCTAAAAATGATATAAAATGAATTAACTCATATGCAGATGGCTAGGTTTGATAGAGTTTGCTGAAAATACCACAACCCTAGTTAGAGAATAAGTCTGTCCTATTTTTATATATGTTCACAGAAAAATGTTATACGGCCTTATATGATAACCTGTTTCAGTGTATAACAACCATTTCCTCCCACTCTTAGAAAATTATCTGTGCTAAATCTAGCAAATGGAAAATTTTCAGAGTCCTTGTCTTTCTGCTTGATTTGCCTCTAATGTTGGTACAGGCAGTAAAAACAGTGTTTCTTTCTAGTTTTCCCTTCACACATTGTAACAGCAATGATCTCGACTAGGATCCCTGTACATTTTCTCCAAGAAGCTTCATTACTGTCTTAGTCATATGGTTTGCCACTCATAAGTTAAGATTTTGGGACCTTTTACCTTTGCAGTTCTTTGTATCGTTTAAAATCCTCGAGTTCCACAGTTGAAATTTTATTATAATCTAAATGAAGTTCCAATAAAGTAGATGGTAGGCCTAATAAGGAAAGAAAGATGTTTGTTAGATCAAGTAAGACCAACCCACACTATTTGTCAAGTTTCAGATGATGGATTTATGCAATTTTTTATGTACCTATTTTAAGAAATTTTATTATGGAAAATTTCAGATGTACATAAAAATGCAAACAATTATTACAAATCACCATGCTGTTGTCCAGCTTCAACAGTTAACCTCCATTTTTCTGATCTTGTTATATTTACCCCCACTTATTTACTGATTTATTTAACTTAGTCACTTCTTTGATTGCTATAGTATTCAAACCCAAATCTCATACAGTGTAATTTTACCTGTGAGCACCTCACTCAATGTCTAACTGAAAAGTTTGTCTTTCTTTTAACCTGGTTGATAACACATATAATAAAATTAATATGATTCTTTACTGTCATCTCATATTCACCCTCCACCCCAGTTGTCTCAAATGTATCATTTTATAACTGGTTTGTCCGAGTCAGGATCCAAATAAAGTTTACAAAATATGTTTTGGTTTTTATCTCTTTTAAGATCTCCTAGTACATAGTCCTTCCTTTTTCTTCCTATCCTGTTGATTTCAGATATTGATTTAAGACTTTCTTTTTATGAATTGTCTAACAGCTTCCAGATACTATTTGTCAGAATCCTAACCCTTTGTTTCTTATGCCCTGACCCTTAGATCCAGAGAAGCAATCAGTTAGGGAGATCACTTTTCAACTGATAGTTTTGTCATTCATTCATTCATAGTTGCTGCCTTGGGCTGGGGAGATAGCTCGTTGGTAGAGTGCTTCCTGGCAAGCACAAGGCCCTGGGTTCGATCCCCAGCACCAAAAAGAAAAAAAAAAAAAATCATAGTTGCTGCCTTGATCCATTCTTTCATTAGCAGTTGTAACATGATGACTTCCTGTTTTCTTTCTTTATTTTCAGGCTGTTGGGGAAGGGGTGGGATTTGGGGGGGAGACTGGGGTTTTCTGCATACTGTCAGGTTGGCCACAAATTCCAAAGGCCAAGCATCCTCCTGCCTCAGCTTCCAAATAGCTGGGATTGCAGGTACACACCACTGTGCCTGGTATGGTGACTTTCTAATTTTGTCATTCTTTATGGATTTATAGGTTGGAATTCCTCTCTAAATAAATTTCCTCATCAACTATTTAATTACTTGTAATATAATTTGTATACAAAAGGCAGCAGAAAGGATTAATTCTTTCAAGTAATAAAGTGGTACAAAGAAGGTGACAGACTAAGGTTTTTTTTTTAACCATCATTATAAACATGCAAATATTTACTCTGAGATAATTCATTGAAGTATTTTTTTTCATTTAGTATTTTTTTCTTTATAAATTAAATGTATCTGCTGCACTACCACCTGGCAGACACCCTGTGAATCTTCTTTCTTCCGAATGTGTCAGGTATATCCTGACAAGGCCGGATGAAGCTTGAATGAAAGAGACTGGCCAGAAATTCAATCAGGCCTCATTTTGTTTTGTATATAATAAATCATTTGTCAGCAAAAGATTCTAGGTATCTAGCTGAGAAGAGCTTTTTTCCCCCAACTGTTGAAACATTTCTTTCTACATAGTGATGAAGACTGATGAAAGTATTTGAAATGTCCTTATATATGTCAGTAGTCTTTGTGGCTGAATTAATTTTGATTCCAGGCTTTATTTTGAACTTTCAAAGTTAATAGGGAGCAGGAAAATAATTCTAAACTTAGAAATTTCTAATTTCTTGAATTGCTGTTAATTATATTTTATGGGATGACTATATGTTCCTTTCAGTATGTAAGATAAATGTTCTGTCCTCAAAGGCCTTGTGTCCTCATTGAGCAGATTATTAGTAGAAAAATGAATAGTGTAATGTGCCAGCCTATTCTAGAGTAGATTATAGGATGTCAGAGAAAAGCAAAATCTTTGAAAGAGCGTTTGAAGAATTTGAGGGGACCATGTGTCCCCTAGGACATGAGGAAGGTGGGTGACCACAGAGAAAAGTGGAACACAGCCTCTAAAACAGGTGTGAGCAGAGGTGTGAATCTGGCAGAAACTCTGAATGTGGACAGGCAGGAGCAGGCTTTGTATAGGAATGTGTTCCCACCCTGTTCTCAAACAGGTGCTGCAGCCACTGCCACCACACCACCCACACACATGCAGAATTTTCCAAGTGAGTAAGAAGGAAGACAGTCCTACTAACTTGTTCTGGTAAGGACTCCTGGGAGCCTGCCATTTCAGCCTGCCCCAAGAGATAGTACTGATGGAATCGTGAATGCGGAAAGTCAACCCTCACATTTTAGTGAATAAACTACAAAAACAATATAGTTCAACTGGTTTCTAAGAGTCAGGTCTTGAAAGAGTAGTTATGTAAGTTGAGAGATTTCAGCTTAAGTTTCTAAAGACATCGTGTTCCTTAGACTTTCAAAGAATTTTGAGAACTTCATGAGAAGTTAACCCTGAGATACAGTTTGAAATTTGAGGAGAATTATAATTAGGGTGTTTTGCAGTTAAGAAAGCCTGCTGGTGTGAATGTAAAAGTGGCTTTGCCTGGTGATGTGTGTCAGCTCTGTGAACATAAAGAAGAGCCATGTCACCTTGCCAGGTGCCCCAGCCTGGAACAGCAGCTCCCTCCTGTCCTTCAGCCTTGCCTCATCTCTTCCTTCCTCCTTTGCACCTTTCCTTGTCCTGACTTCCCTTTTTTCCACATCAGCTTCCAACATAAAAAAAGAATTTTTATATATTTTACCTATTATTTGGAGTTTATATTTTTTCCATTCTAAAATTAGAAAGCGTAATGTTAACATTTTAGATTTCTTGTAGAAAACAGCCACCTCCCTCAAAGCTAAATGAAGGTGGTAATTTTATTGGTGTAGTCAGGATTTAACTGTTTTTTTCCTGATAGAAAAATTGTCTTCCCACTTTTGCTTCACATAATCTTTCACCTAAGTTCAACCTAAGTGAAACATTAGTTGATTGATAATAACAATTACAGTTACTGTTATTAATTATAACAATTACTAATAATCATTAATAATAACTTCACTATGTCTTAAGTTTTCTGTTTATGTTTGTTTTGTTTATCTCTGGTTCAGGTTGGTAGTAGAGAGGGGTTATGATAAAGTTGTTGCTTTTACTCGTGGATACTGAAATACAGCTGTTGGAAAGTGAAAAACACATTATTACTCACTTGGGCTATTTCTGACCTAGGTAATCATCAAAGCAGCGATCCCTTTTCAGAGTCAAGGAAAGCAAGATTTTTGAGCAAGAGTTTCAATAAAGGCAATTGTGTCCAGCTAGTCATCAGGGAGCATGGAAGTGATATGGAGAAAACTAGTCATCTAACAAAGTTAAGGAGACATTGAGGTGCCAGCTCAATTCTCATGAAGCCAGCATAAAGAGTACAAGGTCCCTCAGGTGAGGTTGTCACTAAGAGAGGACACTTACTAGGCCAGACCCTGACCCCAAACCTTTCTCTGTTAGTACATTCATTTTCATAGTGCTCCTGGGAGGAAGATGGTATAGAACCCCAGTGTACATTGACTGCTCCCAGAGCCAGGCTGCCTCTATGAGTCCTCAAGGCTTTACCTCCAGTGTGGCCGCTCAGCTGGGGTTAGGGTCTGACTCCATCCAGCTATTTTTTTTTTTTTTTTCTCTACAGAATTTTCCACCTCTAATGTCAAACATAGATAAGTAAGTGTCAGAAAAGAGAAGAAAAATTAAAAGTTCATTGCTTCTTAATGTTTATTTTCACTAGGGAAGAATATTGCAGTTTAATATTGTCAAAATAATCACTATGTAGGGCTCTCTATGTACATGTGAAACAGAGCTAAATTTCATACTGCTCTGACCAGATACATGGATACGAGGATTTCTAATTGTAGTATAATTTTGACAATGTATACTGTACAGTTTACAACATTACATTTTTGGTCATTGAAGGATGACAATTTTAAAAATATTGTCTTAAAGTGAAAACATACCTTTAGGAATTGAAGTTAGTTTTGCTTCAGCAATTCTGATGTGGAACACTGTCACCCCTTCAAATGCCCCTGGCTCTATTCCATTATTATCAAGAGGATTCGCACTCATTTCTGTGGGGGAAATGACATGATTTAGCACACATAGGTTGTATGCAAAGGAAATTCACAATGCAGGGAAACATATCCCCAAAATATTCTAAGAAGTGTGTTTCATCATTTCTCTTTATCTACTCTCTTTTCTGTTGGTTTCAGAAAAGCTTCCTTTGTACCTTGTAAACTGGAATATATAGTAGGATCACTTTTTTGCTTTAAATTTCTAAATAAATTACATTATCATTCTCCTCCATTTGTGAGCATGATAAAAGTTTTGTTGTAGTAATATTGCTTCAGAAAAAGATCATCCTTCATGTAATTCAAAGCATTTGTGTTATCTGTTTTCTCTTCTGAACTTTTTTAAATCACAAATTAATTAGAAATTATGTGATTAGCAGAAACATAACTTCAAGGAATTGCCAGTAAGAGGAAATTTGGTAAGTGCCTGGCACTTGGTTGGATTAGTGAATAAGTGAATGAGAATCTTGGTTAGGAACTTTGAATGGACATTGCAGAGGGACCACATGGTTATTGATGACTGTTAGAAGTAAAATATACTGGGGTTTAAAATACACAACAAAAAATTGCTTAGATCAGTACTTCCTAAAGCATACAACAAAAAGGTTTACATTCCAAATAATATCTAAATGAGTCTTTTACATTATATTTTAGCAGTTTATGTGATACATTAAAAATATTACCTTTAAATTAAATAAGAATGGCATAGATTTTATTTAGGGTCTAGTTCAGAAAGCAGAACCCACACTAGATATTTTCAAAGGAGATTCTTGAGAGATTGTACTACAAATGCCATCTTTTCTTTAATTGCTATAAATTTTCTTTGCTTTTTATTTCTTTCGAGCTGGGGGTCTTGCTGTGTTTTCCCAGCCTCCTGAGTATCTAGGACTAGAAGGCCTGAGATGCCACCCCAAGCTTTGTTTCATATTCCCACTAGTTTATAAATGGTTTATCTTAGAAATTGTCCTTAAAATAATGACAATAATTCAGCATTTGCATGGAAATGATGATTTCAAGATGGCCCAGAATTAGAATAACTTACCCAACACGTGTAAAGCATTCATTCCTTTGAAGGTGTCCTTTTGTATTTTCTTAACTTTATTATCATGAATTCTGAGCTCTGCTAGTGATTTTGGAAGATTAAGTGGTATTTCACTTAGTTGATTGTGGGATAAATACAGCCTTCGCAGCTTCTTTGTGGTTAGAAAGGTTTTTGGGTGAATCTTTGTTAGCTTGTTGTTGTTCAGAATCAGAGCCTGGATAAGCATAGTAAGTTACATAGTATTAGAAAAGTGGATTTGATTTACTGATATTCTACAATGATTCATCTTTAAAATCAATATGATTTAGGTCATGTATGTACTTGATTGACTATTTAAAATATTTCCCAGTCCTATCTTGGATATAAAAATCATTATTTGCTACTAAATTGGAACAGTGCAAAGCTTTATTGATTGATATTATGCCTTTTGATACACTTATCTTTTTTATTCTTTGAGTAGGTGGTACAGTCATGGTTGACGCTCTAACCTCTGTTTGACCCTTCATGGAAGTGACCAACAGTGTTATTTTTATTTTAAACAAGATCTATTTACAAAATATTTTTGCATGATTTTATTGACCTTGAAAACCTCACTTTTTTCATGTGTGCTAATGTCTACCATTTCTCCCAGCAGAGACCTGAAAGGAAAAATCCCCTACAAATTTCCCTTGCTATTCTGGCATGTTTTTAGGCCTTGAGATAGCAATGGATCCTGAGAAACAGCCCACCCCCATCTCAATTATGTGGCTATTTCTCAGGGCTACAGGGCAGAATCCTTGAGAGGGGATCTAACACTAGAGAGTGAAGAGCTTAATATCAGAGTGACCATGCTTTTTGTGGACAAGTCCTTTGTGACATGTCTGAGGGCTCATGGTCACCATGTGACCAGCCACCTCAGGCTGCTAGGACCATCAAATTGGGATGTAGGAATTTCAGAACCCAACCTGGGAAATACCTGGGCAAACTGGGACATATTGGTCATCTGATAACCATTTTCATTGCAAAATGACATAGCTCAGTCATTTTCATTGCCATCTGTACAGATAGAATTTTCAGTGTTTGCCAAGGACTCCGGCAAATTGCTTAGCATCTTCAGGACCTTTTTGTCCCTCTTCAGTAATGTAGACCCTTCTGATCTCTGAAGAAACAGCTTGAGATTAATTCCTTTTAGGAACTTTGTCCACAATTCCATTCTAAAGCAATCTTCCTTTTGTTTCCAGACTGATTGAACAGACCTGGCTGGTATTACTCACATGGTGTTGTTTTCCGTAGCAGAAGTAACACACTTAGGCTGCCCAGTAAACACGCTTTACCACTGTGCTTACATTTCACTCAGCCCTTTGCATCTCTCTTCTCACCTTGTAGACATACCACTACTGTTAAACACTGCACCTGGAAAGTTTAAGTCTAGGAGAAGAAGGGAAATTACATCTTGCCAGCTGTCAAAATATGCACCTAAGTGTGCCATGCCAGCCAGGAGAGCGTCTTTTCCTTTAGTAATACTGAAAAATGAGGTGGGGGAATTTAGCAAGTTGGTACGCCACACAGATGGTTTGTGAACCTCACTTGACTCCATAAGGTTAAACTTAGCAGAAAGAGTTTGCTTTGAGTGATGCAGAAACAGACAGAATGAAAAAGTGGTTTGTCTGTGATTACCCTGCAAGTAAGGGTTAGAGTTGTCCTACCCAGTGTGGGCATATGTCCCCATGAGATCCAGCCTCAGTACATGAGCTTTTGTCTGTCTATCTGTTTTTTCTGTTGAAGACGTGGAGTTGCTGGAGCTGCATAAAAGGGAGGATGAGTAATAAAACTCAAGTAGAAGTTTTTATGCACTGTCAAATGCTAACCCAGCATGAGAGGCTGGCAGAGTGACTTCAGGTCAGCCATACTGCCAGTGATGTTTTACACAGGAACTGGTTGTCACAGAGCCTTAAATGCATCATTAATAAGCAGTGTGATTATGTGTAAGGACAGAAGAAAAGCATAGTGTGCAGAAGTAGAACAAGGAGTCATGGTGAAAGTGTCTGTAATAGCAGTGAGAAGTGAGCTGGGAGACCTGAGTGTCATAGATCACACTTCCTCTCTAGATTTGCTGCCCTTTGTGTGAGGGCCACAGTGCCAAACAAGCAACTGAAACATAACAGATTTGTACACTGTCTGAAATATTTTCATTCTCTTTAATTGTGCAGTATGCCTACAATTCAAGTATAAAACATGTACTTTGAAACTACTTTACATCCTGGTGCAGTGGTGTAGCCTGTAGTCCTAACTACTTGAGAAGATGAGGTGGGAGAATCACTTGAGCCCCAGAGTTTAAGGCCAGCTCGGGCAACATAGCAAGACCCCATCTCACAAAAACAAAAAACAAAACAAAACAAAAAAGCTTTACATAAATATATTGAGTGAGTCTACTCATACTGGCCTAGCAGTAACATTAGCTAAAAATCGGGGGTGGGGTCCCTACCATTACTGAGCACCTTACATGTATTTGCACATTGAACCTTATAACCACTCTGTGAAGTCCATGCTATTATTACACCCTCCTACAGCTGAGGAAGTTGAGGCCATTTCCCTGCTAGAGCAAAGATTTGAGCTCAGCTCCACTAGACTCTAGAATGTTCACCCTTAGACACAGGTGCTGTATAGAAGTTGACTAAGAGAATGCTAAAAGGACCTAAGAATGTTCCTGACATCTTTTAGATTATCATTTCCCAATGACTAACAGGAGCGCATGTGGAGTAAATACCTGGAAGACTCCTAAAATGTAATAAAATAGTGATATGACAAATTAAAAACTCACATGGCTCTGGTATTAGATGTCATTAGTTACTATTCTTGTGGTTGTCTAAGCTGAATGTGGACGCAGTCATAAGCTACTCTTGCTTTTATTTTTACATAAACATATATATAAGTGCACACACATATACATACACACAATTTTTATTTCCAACCTCTGATGCTAGAATAATGATCTTGCTACAGAAGTTTCTGTGGTCTGTAGTGGGGTGGGCTGGATGGATCTTTGGTGGACTCTTTTTTGCAGTTGCTGATTGTCCTAATATTTAAGTGAGACCTTAGTTCTAAAATAAATATGAACTTTTCCAGTTGCTTTTTAAAAAATACATATGTGGAAGCTATATTTTGGATGGTGCCTTTCCAAATCTGAGCTATTTGTATAATTCAAAATGGAAAGGAGCAGCTAAGGTGGTGGATACCTGACAGAGTGGCAATTTTGCAGGAGGCCAACCCAGGCTCCAGTAGGAGCGTTACCATCCTGCTCAGCCTTGATGCAAGGATTGGGTGTTAGTCAACTAGATATATCCTGTGTGCTGCTCTTAGAGATTCGTGGTATCTGGAGTCAACAGGTTTGGGTAAAGGTTGCTTATACTCTAGGCTATGGCTGTCCTAAATAATTGTTTTCTTGCTCACTTTAGTATATAGTCATTGTTGTTACCTGAATGGATTAGAAACACATTTAAGGACCATTAACTCTCAGACCACTGCCTTTTACTTGGCTGTTATTCAGTAAACATCAGTTGAATTAAATCATTAATTGACTTAAATCTATACTTTCTAATTGACTAGAACCTTCCTGAATACAGAAATTTTGTCATATTCACCCAAAAAGTAAGACTTATTTGTACTTATATAATATAATCATTTCAGTAATGATAGAGATTTTCACGTAAATATTTGAAAATATTAGCATATATTCTTACATAAAGTGAAGTGAGTCCTTTAAAGTCATTTTCTTTGATCTCCTTAATTTTATTGTTTTGAAGGTCGACCATTCGAGTATCAAATGGAATGTTGCTTGGAACAGAGGTTAAACCTGAGAAATAAGCAAATGTATTACAAATACTAGAAAATCATACCAAAGACAAGATCTCTATATGATAGAGGTGTATGTTTATATTACATATTAGTCATGCTAATGACTAGATCATTGATGCAGGGATATCATTAAGTAACAGGACTTAGTAGTTGTAACATGACAAAAACATAATTTTTTTTGGAAAAGCCTCAGAACCATTTCACATAGCTCATTTATCTGTACAAGGTTTCTATCTTGGGTCTGGCAGGCTCCAAGGTGAAATAATTGGGGGTAAGATGGACTGACAGGTAGCTGAGGCACAGCTTATGAAGAATACTAGCTTTCTGTCTGGTTTTTTAGTGAAGCATTGAAGCATGTGAGTGTTTTACATTGTACTTAGAAAATAGATTATTTTCATTTACATTATCATAAACTTCACTACTCTAGTCACAAATTATTTGACTAATTCTTATTTATCCCTCCATAACTCTCCATTGGCAGCTGAGTGTGATATATACCTTTACTTATATCATCATGTATAGCAATAGTTCAAGGGCAAAGCTATTTGAGTCATTTGTTTTTTCCACTCCTGTGTCAGAAGTATACAGGTCCACCTGTTAGTTGCTGTTCCTCTCTGTAGGTACAGTGATAGCTGTCTTTGTCATCTTAGAATAAGGTAGAGCTGCATGCTTTCTCTTTGTGTGGCTAGGCAAATACTAATTAAATAATAATAGACTTAAACTTTCTTTCCCTCTTTTTACATTGAGAAAAATATCAGAAGCTGTATGTAATGCAGTTCTTCCTTAGTTCCTTTACTTTCTGTAGATGGCCAATAGTTAGTCTTTGGGCAGAATGCCACCTCCTGTTTATTATTGGATGTTTCATGCCACAAAATGCTTGATGAGCTTGGGGCCTTCTTGTTTTTTTTTTTTTTTTTTTTTTTTTCCCCAATATTTGATTATGAAAAGATTTTAAAAACATAAGAATTTTACAGTGCAAATCCATATTTTACTTACCTACTTTCTACCATCATCATTTTTCTATACTAAACTTACTGTCCCTAAGTTCATCTTTTTATGAATTTTAAAGTGAGTTGTAGATACTTACACTTTTGATTTAAAAAAACCCTGTTTATCCTAAAGTGTAATTATGTATGATAACTCCAAGCTGAATTGAACATACAAATATTTGAATATCTACATTCTGCTTTATAGCCCTGTTTTCCCTCTCCATACTTTAAAAATTAGCAACTCTTAAGAACTTTACCATAGATAGAAGGAGGAAAGGGGATAACTCAATGAATTAGCAAGGTAGAGCCAGTTTTGTTTGTTATAAGAGATTATTTTGGTTTAGAAAGTGATGGGAAGTCGTGGGAAGTTGGAGGCTTTGCTGAAAGGATTCTCCCGATAACATAGATTTTTGTCAAACCTACTCCCACCATGACCCTGATGGAATTGAAGCTCTGAAGAGTGTTCCTGAGGGAGGAAGAGTGACAAGTTATCAAGACCCTTTCATGATCATGTGGTGGGGAGGTGAGCTGTGTATACCATCTTCATAGAAGGACTCGAAAAGTGGCCCTGCTGAACCTTCAGTTCCTGCATGGGAGCTGTGACCAGGCCTCGGCCACAGTTCCACACTGGGGCGGGTCCCTGTATCCCCTCTTTCGGAAGTAGCTGAGTACAAGTCTTGATGCCCTTTCTCATCACATTCCCTTTCTGAGGAAGGTGAGTGTGCTCTTGAGTATTCCTTCATCAGAAGTGTTAGAAAAAAAATAGCAGAAAATTATACATTTTAGAGAGAATTTAGTTCAACCACTTCTTTTCTAGGCAGTTCTAGACCCAAAGCATTCAAAACAAACAAAACATTTTCTTTAAAACACCTAGATTATAAACCGTCATGGTGGCTCATTCCTGTAATCCCAGCAACTCGGGAAGCTGAGACAGGAGAATGACAAGTTCAAAGCCAGCCTCAGCAACTTAGTGAGGTCCTAAGCAAGTTAGGGAGACCCTGTATCAAAATAAAAAATAAAAGGGCCAGGGATGTGGTTGAGTGGTTGAGCACCCCAAGTTTAATCCCCAGTACCAAAAAAATTTTTTTGAATAAAACATCTAGATTGGAGATTACACACTCTGTATAATTCATTTCATTATTCTGGGCAGGCATCTTATTTTGTTATCATAGAATTTTTCTAGAAAGGACATTCATCATCCTGAGATGAACTGCAATGAAGAAAATTGAAACAAAATGCTTCAATTTAATTTGGAAAGAGAAAGAAATGTTCTATATGTAGGATCCCCATTGCTACTATTACTCTGGATCTTTAAAATAACTGTGAATGTACTTTGCAATTTGCTGTTCTCTCCACCTATACATTTATTTGTTTGTTTGTTTTGAGGTCCTGGGGATCAAAGCTAGGCCCTCGAGCATACATGGCGCCACTGAACTACAACTCAACCTCCTTATTTTTCTTATAAGAAAGTACCTCCTTATGTTGCCCAGGCTGGCCTGGAACTTGCAATTCTCCTGCCTCAGCCTCTCAAGCAGAAGGGTTACAGGCATGTTCTGCCACATCCCACTTTCACCTAACATTTAAATTAAAAAAATATATATATATATTTATAATCAGTGAGGTGATTTTTCACATTTCAGTAATGACCTTTCTTATCCTTTTAATTTTATTGGAATAGCATTATTCTTCAAAACAGAGTGAATCTGGTGCACTTACCTAGATCAGAACAGTGTACAACTCGTGAATAGCATTGGCATCCAAACGGACATGTTGGAAACAAATCAAATGGGAAAAAGGGGTATGTTGGCTCTTTTGTTGGAAAAAGAGAGTTGTCATTGTCATCGTCGTCATCATCATCTGCATCTTCCATATCCTTCAGCATCATATTCTTCAGCGTCATGTGTGAAGGGCTAAAGAAGGGTTTGGCAGAGCACACAGCCAAGAGCAGTAGAAGCACATATTTCTTCATGCTCTCTCAGGTGCAAGACTGATCTAGGACTAAGTAGCCATTGAGCATTAAGTTAGAATTTAAACAGACATAACTTCTGCATCTGTGCATTTCTGAGTTCTGGCAAAAACACAGGAAAATGGAATTCTTCTTTGGTAGGTAGTATGAGAGTAAATTTATAAAAACTTTTTGAAAAGCAACTTAGCAATAAGCTTTGGGAATTACAAATTCTGCTTTTTGGAATCTAATCTCAGGAAATAGTTAAAAGGTTCAAAAAGATGTTTATCACAGAATAATTCATAATACAAAAAAAAAGACAATCCTAGTGATTAATGTAGTGATAATAGTAAGATTAAATAGGTATATTCCATGAAATATTTTGGAACCCACAAGATGTTTATAAAGACATTTAAAATACAGAATATTACTTTTATGAGATTATAAAAGCAATTGTAAAAAATTCATGCCTACTACATTTATAAATGCGTGAATATACCTGATTA
This sequence comes from Sciurus vulgaris, assembly GCF_902686455.1. NCBI lineage: Eukaryota > Metazoa > Chordata > Mammalia > Rodentia > Sciuridae > Sciurus > Sciurus vulgaris. Next base: position 25,310,802 of record NC_136474.1, read on the forward strand.
AAGATAAGCTTTGGCAGTAGAATCACAGATGACTTTTGTCTTCTTTTCCCCCTCTTTAATTTTTATAATAAGCAATAAGTATTGCTTATATAATTAGAAAAGCAATAAATATTTTAAAAAGCACATCTATGTCCCTGTCAAAGGAATATACTAGCACCCCTTAGACAACACTGGAAATTTTCCTAAACCGCTTTCTGTTCACTCTCTCCAGCCTTCCGGCTCATCTTTAGTCACTTTTTCCACAATGTCACTGGTACCTTCTTCTAATCTGTTCCATTGTCTAATACCTGATCCAATCCAACAGATGTCCATACTCTTCTTTTTTTATTCATTTTTCCACTGAGTTCTGTTTTTGGTATGTGTTGCATTGGTTTTAGTTGTGATTTTTTTTTTTTTTTTAAAGCTCACACAAAACTCAATGTATGAATGGGAACCTTCAGAGCATAGATTCATTGCCATGTGATGGCTGATATTTCCACAGGGGTGTTTACATGTAGTTTCCTAACTATCTCCAATGAAACTTGTACATTCTTAGAAATTTTTATAAAATTAAAAACATTATGAAATCATCCAAAATAAGTGTATCCCAGGGAAGTCCAGTCATGAGACCAGTCCTGGCCAGATGGCATCTACTCACTGTCCTAACAGAGGCTCCACAGAATGTCCCCCGGCTTGTCGTCTATCAGTCCTCTGGCCCTTGATCTCAACAGGACTGAATAAGAGAGACTCTATTCAGGGCTAGCCTAGCCTCACAAAGACTTACTCCCCTAGTCCCCAAGTCCTCCCAACTGGTTACTCTTTCCCAGAACATAGAAATCAGCTTTAACATTTCTGCATGGGCTTGGGTTTCCCTGAACTCAGTAAGCATTCAACTCACTGACTTAATTAAACTACACATCTGCACAGGGCATATTGTTTTTAATCACCAGGAGAGGGCTAGAAAATCCTACTAGATAGTTATTAACCTGAAAATTATTTTATATCATTTTTATATGTTCAGAAATCTAAATGGTGATGTGAACATTGGCCCACTGGCTGGCTGTGTCACACTGACCAAGTGTGTATGGAATCTTTGTGATAATCCACACCTGAATATACTAGGAGAGAGAGTTTGGCAAAGCTGAGAATGTCAAACAGCTTTGTATCATTTAATGGTCCCACTGATTCTCTGGGGCCTACCTGCTGGTCAGTATGTAAATCCTGACAAATGTCCTGTGAAGGTCATCTGGGCTTCATTTTCAGTATCACTTTCTTCCTGACTCTGCTTCTCAGCTCTCTGCCTAATTTTGACCCCTTATGTTTTTAGACTTCAAGCTTTTTGAAATTCCTGGCTCCTTAGTGTTTAGTTCCTGGCTTGACCTGGACCTCCAAAATACTTATTCCCTAGAAATTCAGCTCTAGGTCATTAGCTGAATCAAAGCTTGTCCCTGATTTCAGTGTATTATTTAATATCCTTGAGTTTTAGCTTCTCTTCCAGGTTCAAAGCTATTCTTGACCTTGGTGATGAGAAATTTACAGTGTCATTTGAAGTCCTGTCTCTGGCTTAGTTTGAGGTCACTGGAGTTATTCACTGGGTGTTCCTTACAGTGTAATGCACTGTGCCCCAGGTATGAGGTCATGATGCTGAATGGGTGGGCCGGAGCACTTCTCTTTCTCCTCTCTAGTCTCTCCCATAGTTCCCTAATTTAAAGATAATCACAACTCCTAACATGCTGAGGAAAGCCTGTGGTTGTTGTTAAAGTTAATACCTAAAGTTGGGTATGGTAGGATTGAAAATTTGAGGCCAGCCTCAGCAATTTAGTGAGGCCCTAAGCAACTTAGCGAGACCCTCTCTCAAAATAAAAAAAATAAAAGGGGCTGGAGGTGGATCTCAGTGGTTAAGCATCCCTGTGTTCAATCCCTGGTACCAAAAAAATAAGAAAAGTTAATACTTGAATGTCAGGTGCATTGATAAAAATTTTTTAAACTAATAGACTAGTAAAAGACAATGTAGACTGTGTGCACTAGCTCTGGAATGGAGATCTGTAACATTTCAATCGGGATGTGGGTCTCTAGACTTCTGAAAGTGATATTCTTTCTTAGATGTCTCTCTGCTCTCATAATCCTCAGTTTCTGTTTGAGACCAATAAAGCTGAAGAAATTTGTGGAAAAAATACATACATGTGGAAAAAGAGCATGCACTACCTGGTTTTGAAATAGTATGTAATATCTGGTAAGTGTAAGAATGGTCAGATTGTGAGTGAAGCATTATTTTCTCATGCATAATTTTTAAAATTATGTTGCCTCAAATTTTTTCAAAATATCAATTTGCCAACAAAATCTGCTTGCTTTTATCTTATCTATGTACTTTTACCTTTTCCTGCCCCTTCTCTAGAAACTGATATCAAAAGTGGTACAATTAAAGATTTCCTGTATGCTGTTCTGATTTATTTCCCCCAAAAGTCAAACAAAAGCAACTACCTAGGAAATTGTTTTCGAGTTTATACTTTCTTGGGTCCTAACCTCATTTTCTGGTCTACAGGAAATGAAGTTTGGGGTTTTTTGTTTGTTTGTTTTTGGCATTGGGGATTGAACCCTGGGGCACATTACCCCACTAAGCTCTATCCTCAGTCATTTTTATTTTTTATTTTGAGACAGGCTGGCCTTGAAATTGCAATCTTCCTGCCTCAGCCTCCCAAGTCACTGGGGTTTCAGGCATGTGCCACCATGCCTGGCTTAGGAAATGAAGATTTTTAATGAAGTTTTTTTTTGCTTGTTTTTGTTTTTGGTTGGTTGTTTCAAAGTGTTTTTTCCTGGAAACTTTGAACTGTAAGCGTTTAAATTCCCAGTCTAGACCAGAAAAAAAAAAAAAAAATCTTTTAACACATAATATATCTGAAACATAGAACTAAGGACACTACAGAAATGGAAAAAAAAAAAAAAAAAATACAACGTATAACAAGAGGAATGTGTTAGAGTTCCAGAGCGGGTGCCAAGAACATGTCTTGGTTTTCCTTGTGGCCTGGCAGCAGGAGTTAAGGGCTGGCCTTGCTCCTGTGCAGGCCACAGGCTGGTGTGCCAGATTCCTTTGGCCTTGTTGAGCTCAGGAGAGGCTCCCCCAGTGCCAGGAGGAGGTTCAGGCTGAGGAATAGGATCAGGTGTGAGAAGCAGAATTTGGAGTGAAAAGGATAATGCGAGGCTACACAGGGCCAAGTAAGGGGGAGCAGAACAGTGATGGGCTTGCTGCTGTTCTGTACCCTGCCTCAGGCGTGCTGATCAGCCCACCATAGGTGGGTCGGTAGAGCACCAGGCAGGGTTCTTCCTGTCCTCTGTCTTCTTTCTTAGACTGGTATGTTTCATGAAAACCTCCCTGCCTTTATTCAAATAAGAGGTAAGATGAAAGTATGAAATTGAGACTTCTGCGTACAAGTCATGGGGGAGGCAGCCCCTTTGTGTGGTAGCTGGGCCCTTCCCTGGTAGCAGACAGAGGCCTGGGATTACAGGGCCTGTTGTCCAGTTGAAATTCCCTCCTGGTGGTGAAGGTTCCAGAACATTCTGGACCACTGTGCTTGAACATCTCCAGTGAAAGGACTCAGAAGAGAACACACCATCTCAAGGCATCATTGTTCACTGCTGCCCACGATGACTTTAGAAAACTCTTTATACTGAGACCAAAAATACCTTCTGGCAAATTATTATCTGTGCTTGCTCTGTGTTCTGTTAGCCCTATAAAATTAATTTTGTGTTCTCTTTTCCTGGTTGCTTGCAAAGAAAAGTCAGGCCAGCCTCGATTCCTTGAGGAATTTACTGTTTACACGCTCAGCCTCATGGGTTGGGCCTCTGCCTGAGGCTCTCCTGGCCCAAGTAGAAGTTCTAGGCCTTTCCCTGTTCTACTGCACAGTTGCCAACCCGTAGATAAATACTGGAATATCTCGGAGGGAACATTTGATAGCTGTGCTTTCTCATTCAGAAAGAATATAGAGAATATCATGTCTTACTTAAAATGATATGACTTTATTTTATTTAAAATTTTGCATTTATTAATATGGCTCAAACTCAGTTTTATTAGTTTTGGCATCATTTAGTCTATGCTATTTTTGAAGCTTTAAAAAAATATTTATATCTTGTTCTCAGGAAGACTCAATATTTCCCTGACTTAAAACAGTTTTGCCAGTGTTTTCTACTCCTGGACAGCTTTGGATTTTGGACTCAGGCTTCTCTTAATCAGAAGACTGTTTGGAATATGATTCCAGGGCTCCTGCTGTTACTAATAAATCAAAGCCACTTAGACATGAGAGAGGCCTCTGAGACATTCCTCCAGGGACCTCTTTTTATAGAGAAAGAAGCTGAGGCTTGGGTGTCCAGAACTCCCCAGAGGTGGCAGAGCTGAGGCAGCGTCCTTGTTCTTCACTGCTCTGCTGTCCACCATGCTCAGCCTCTCAGTGGATTTTCATCTTGTTATTTGTGCACAGTAAACAGACTTTCCTCTGGAAAATATGAGGTGAGAAGCTTCGACAAGGTTCTCAAAAGACTTCATAACAGAACTAGAAATGTAGCTGAGAAATGTGACAGTGTCCTTTATACCACTCCAGATTTGGAATGGAAAATTTGTCTAAGTGAAATGGTATTTCCTCTGAGACACTATATTTAATAAACAAGTCACCGTGTTTTTAAATCCCATGTTTTAAAGTCCACTTTGCAGTTTTCCCCCTTGGCTTCCACATTCCTTTCAGTTCATAGGTACCAGTTGTAGGTTTTAGTGTATAAATGTGACATAACAATGCCCCCTGTAACTCACAGAAAGAATTCAGACAGTATTCTGGTATGATCAAGACATAGCCTTGTGAGTTAACAAGTTCAAACTCCAAGCATGCATTCAGAAATGTATGCAAGGAGCATTTGTTTTTGGACACTGATGCTTTTAAAACAATACTTTCCACAGGAAACAATTAATTTTACCTTAGAAGTATAAATAGCATTCTGAGAGACCTTTTGACTGCTTTTCCTTTCATACCAGTTTTCTCTTCATAAAGTTTAAATATCTCTAGCAACCTAGTTGCTATTAAAAAAAAAACCAAAAAAACAACAAAAAAAAAAAACTCCTGCCTCTCCTTTTTCCAATGTTTGCTGCAGTGCCTTAAGACTTGTACTTGCAAAGTTAGCCTGTTTTATTTCAAACCTAAGATCAGGTATGGGAACATTCTTTTTAACGTAGTGTTTAGTTGTAACAGAAGACTCCATATCCTCCTCCTTTCTGCTACGGCATTATATTGCTGAATGCCAAAAACAAACTAAAAACATGAAGATGCTTTTACATGGGTGTGGACTTGTAATTTATTTTTCTTTTTTAACAAGTCTATGATTCTTGGTGGGATTACAAAAAAGAAAAAGGGGGGAAAAAGACTTTATTTTTAGGAAGATATAAACCCTTCAGGTTCTTTATGACTCAGTCCCTGCAGCATGTGGCCACTGTTTCTTGGCTGCCACACCTCTGAATAGATGAACATGAAAGAATGCTATGCTCTGCTTAGATTATGAGGGAGTAGAATATTGAACATATTGCCTAATTTTTTAAATCTAAGATTTCATCAAAAATTTCCTTTGGGAAAGGATAAAGGGAATCTTTGAGTGTATTAAATTCTGATTATGGAATATAGAATTAATTAAATTATTGCTGGTAGTTTTTGAAATTATGTGGATTATTATGTGGATTTACTGTCCAGTACCATTTCATTGCATAAAAATAAGAAAGACATTTAAAACATCAGAGAAAATGTGGACTTTCAAATGTGTAAGTCAAAATGACATTTGAATAATTCACACATTTTAAAAACACATTAGAAAATGTCAGTTTTACACTCTGAAAGAAATATTTACTGTTTCATATATCTATGATATCCCCAAACTTCTTTATCATTAATGATTAAAGTAATGTTATTTTCCTAAAAGAATATATGTCTATTGAAGTGATTTTTTAAAAATCAGTCATGTTGATTTTTATTGTAAAGCATAATAGGCTTTCACTTAGCTATTAAAAATGACATTATATTTAAAATAATTTTATTATGTAAAAGGCAGAAAACTAGAGTAATTTTAAGTACAAATTTAGTTTTCTATTTAAATGCTGATTTTTTTTAAGAAACTATAGAAATAAGCTTTAAACTTTACCATAATATTTACAAATGCTTATTAATAACATTAATGTCACCCTAGTATTGATTGTAAAGTAATTATACACTGGCACATGTAAGACAGACATGAAAACATACCTTGTCAGAAGAAAGTAGTGGTCTTGAAAGTAGAGTTTATCCACCCTGCACTACTTATCTATAATGTAAATGTTCTCAGGCACTGTTTAAGAAGAAAAGATGAAAATGTGTTACATTTAAAAGGAAAAAAAAAAAAAAAAAAACTCTCTAACACAGCCCTTGGTGTGACTGCACCCTGGGTGATACTGGAATAAACTGCTTCCACAGATTAGTCCATGTTAGTACTGAGGAGTGAGATTAAAACTTTGTTACTGCTCATATGTTTTCCATCACTGTTTGTACCGTAGCCAAAACTTCTAGCTAAACTCTAGACGTCTACTGGAAGATTCAGAAGAAAAAAAGAGAGTTTAATAATGCATGGCAACTGGCCATTAAAATTGCAGTTAGAGTCACTCATGTACCTGATTTGAAAAAAAAAAACACTTTATGAAATTCTTAAGTGAATGATTACTTATAAACTACAATTTCAAAAATTGTTTACCCTGTATAAACTAATAAGATATTTGTCGATACCAGCCTGACTGAATTATAAACCCAAATTCCAGTTGACCTGAGAGAGAAATGCAGGCTTTTGTTTTCCCCTAATGACTGAAGTTATTACATTAAACATATTTCTCAAGATTTTTTTTTAAAAAGCTCATATTCCAGCCATAGGCATGTCAAGGGAATTTCTGACAAGGCCCTGCAAGCTGCTCCCCACGCCTCGCATTTGGTCTGATGCAGACAGATATGAGTGGCCAGGTAACTCCCATGGATCTTTGCAGCTTCCCCTTTGCAGGAAAGTCTTGGCTATGCCCTCACGGTATTTTGGAGACTTGAAAACAGGGAAGATGCTGTACTCTGAGAATAAAAACATTTGTGTCCCCCTTTTCCATTTACCCTGAGAGATTACCCAATTCTTGTATCCACTAAGACAGTCCTTTAAGAGGACATTTTTCTGACTCTAGGGACAAAGACTCACTGGGATAGGGGACCCCAGTGGATCATCTGGTTGATATATGGATTTAGGGCCAGTCTGTTTGCAGCTTTTCCAGTGGATCATCAGAGTCTGATATCTCCTGTCATAAAGAATCTTGATTGTTTTTCCCACTTTCCAGAGAAATGGCACAAATTGTTGAAGCGAGATAGCTACAACTATAGAGAGAATACTTATGCCTGAGGCATGCTTGTGTTCATCCTCCCTTCACTCAAATAAAATACTCATCCTTGGACCTGAGTCTGACCATCTCGGCCATACCACCAACCCTCAGCTCAAGTTCCAGCCTCCCAGCACCTGAGGAAATGGCTGCCATCTTGTTTGAGTTAGAATGCTCATATGCTCATTTATTCAATCATATTTTAGTTGTGAATATATATGTTAACTTAATGAATTGGGAACATCATGAAAGTTTGAACTGCCTTTTATTCATTCTTGTGCCCAGGGCATCCAGCATCTGCCTGAGCTCCATTAGAGCACAGTCATAAACAGGAAGCCCTTGGGTAAAATTCAGTTTGTCTGGTATGATGTTTTGTTTTTTTGACTTTTTATTGAAGTATATATACAATGAGATAAACATATCATACTGATACAGTTCAATTAATTCTCACAAACTGATCCCTGATCAAGTAATCCCAGCATTTCCTCAATTCATCTGCATCCTCCTCCTCAAGGAAGGCCCTGCTTCCAGGCATAGTGGCACATGCCTGTGATCCCAGTGACTCACCAGGGCTGAGGTAGGAGGATTGCAAATTTAAGACCAGCCTCGACAACTTGGTGAAACCCTGTCTCAAAAATTTAAAATAGGGACCGGGAGGTGTAACTCAGAGATAAAGTACCCCTGGGTTCAATCCCTAATTCCACCAAAAAGAAAAAAGGGGTGAAGGGAAGGAAGCTCCTGCCTAACTTCGGCACCTGAACTTTATATAAATGGAATCACAGAGCCATACTCTGTGTTCTTGCTTATATCTAGCCCTTTTCATTCAGCATTGTTTTTGAGAGCCTCCCGTGTCATTGTGGTTAGAAGTGGTTCATTCATTCTCATTACTGCATAGTATTCTATCCCACGAATATGCCACAAATTATTTATATATTCTGGGTTAATTACCTACTAAATAACTGCTGTGAACTTTTTAATGTATCATTTGTGGGTCATGTGTGTATTTTTATTAGGTGGGAATTGCTATACTTAAAATTTTTAAGATTTCCACTCCTCTTGAGAAATCAAGTTTTGCCATTATGTGGTTCCTATTTTTATATGGTAACAATTGTCCGGAGCTCAGACTCCTCCTCTCAGGGGACATATGTTTTCACTTTTTTGCTCACACTATGTCCACATCACTCACCCAAGTCCACTCCCCTCAGTCTAGAGAGATGGAGGCAGTTACTGTTAAGATGTTTCTAAAAGTGTGTTAGGGCTGCTTTCTCTTCTTTGCACTGTGAACCTTAAGCTAGTCTTCCTCTGGTATCTCACTTTAATCTTAGATCAGAGTTTCAGGGAAAGAAATAGGCCCTGGAGTCTGATGCTGGTGAGGGCTGATAGCTTGGCTCTTTCACTCTGTTCACTCTGCAGACAGTGTGGTAGGTATGGTCGGGGGCCACCCTTCCCCGTCTTGGGGCTGTATTGTGGAAAGCCACACTTCACCTCTGCCAGATGTGGTATAGCAGATAAGGACTGAGGTGAAACTTTCCCTGCCACCTTTTTCCAGGTCATTATTCCAGACACAGCAGTGTACTTCTTCTTGCCTAAGCATTGTGAGATCTCCTGTATTTGACTCCTCAGGGTATGGAGGGGGCCTGTTTTCTACATGTTTGCTGTTTTTACCTCATGGGGCCTTGGCCTAACTATTGAAAAATGAATTATATGGCAGTATCTTTAATTAGTACACAGTATTTTGATTATAAGTGCTGTGTATGACAGAAAAGAAAAAACGAATATCTTTAGAAGTCTTGAGTAATCTGCGTATTATATTGCAAACAAGAATAACTGTGAAAGTAATAGTCTCCATACTGGCACTTTATGAACAGAAATATTGATTGCCATAAAAGGAACTTAAATGCAAATTTCTTTTCTGGCCCTGTATATTGCACCCATGGTGAAGATAAAAATAAATTAATGCCAAGGTCACATATGATTTCTAAGACTCTGTCCAGACCTTCTGTGGTCTAGACATAAATAGCAGTGATCAAAATCCAAAATACAAATCACAACAGGGAAGGATCTTAGAAACCATCTCATGCAAATAAAAAATTTAATGGGTGAGGCAGACACTACTGGAGCTGTGTATGGTAGCGGTGGGCTGTGAACAGACACAATGCCTACCAGTGATTTGTGTTTTCTGATGTTAATTAGCCAGTATGTTGTGGCCCCTCACCTTCTAATGGAGTTGGAATGATTTGCATAACATTTTCTTGTAGTAGTAGCTGCAAGGAAAACTGTCCATTCATCCATTCATCCAATAAATGGTTTGAGTTTGGGGAAGGAACTTGCAGACATCCTAATACTTCAGTAGTTGGTAGGAATCACCTAAGAACAGGGACATTTTCTTACACACTCATTATCATAGAGTAAGATGAAAGTTTGAGGAACCTCACTGTTGGATGAAGGCTGCAAGGAGATATACCACACAAAATGCCACTCTAAGAATGTTTATGTAAATTTGCATAGCAAAGGGTTTTGCACAAAAACTTCCATGAAAGAATGGATGGTTAAGATTTCATGGGTTGTTTTTATATTCACGTGTCCCTCGTGGTAGACTAGGCACTTGGGTTTACAGTGAATTGACTTTATACTGTAGATCATGAACCATAGGCAATATCAGCCTGTAGCTGTGTTTGGAACATATGATCCTGTGTGCCAGTTCTCTGAGCGCATGGGAAGCTCTGCTTCCCTGTGCTTTCATGAACCGAAGTCTGCAAGGTGAAAAGGTGGAGCTGTCCCTTGTCAACTTACTTGAGGAATCCAGTTATGAAAAATGAATTATTGCATAAGGGATCATTTAATGTGAATTTAGTGGAATTTATAAATGACAAAAGGATTTACATACTTTAATTTATTATATTGTATGGATGTCAAATTTTTTTAAAGAATGTCTCAAAAGTCAGTTGGCTTTGAGGAATTGGTGTAAGTAATGGTTCAAATAAAATTTCCTGTTCTTTGAACTGAGAGGACCTGAGGGGTAATAAACATATATAGCTTCCAGATCTGTGTTTCTAGATACTCTTTCCCACTGGAAGGAACCAGGGCTCCTTAGAGAAATGACCAACAGGTCTATAAACCTTGATGACATCTTGAACTTCATACTTAATAGCAAAGAACTTTATTGGGGCAACTGAGATCTGAGCAGGTATTGTATATTAGATAATACTGAATCCGTTTAAAAATTTTTGGATTTGGTCATTTGGGAGAATTTGATAATTGTCTTATGGTTGTGTGAGGAAAATATCCTTGTTCTTAGGTGATTCATACTGAAGTATTAGGATGTCTGCAACATACATTCAAATGGTCTAGATCTGTCACCTGATGATGGGTGAATGGATGAACAGATACAGTTAGGCTTACAAGTATACAAGTGGGTGGATGCAAGTATGAAGAAGGATGGATGGGTGAATAAATGTGTATACAGAAGGAGAGAGATTAAATGAATTGACGGTATTATTGATGAATATAGGTAATGGGTATTTAGATGCTCATTATATTCTTTAAACTTTTCTGTAGCCTTGAAAATATTAGTAAACAAATGGAATAAATGCAAAAAAAAGTAAAGCAAATAAGGCACTTTGCCTTAATTTTAACCCTTTGATTTATCCTTTCTCTGGTAAAATACTTAATGGTAAAATTTATTTTAAGTTAATTAAGGTATTGATTAGACAGGAATTCTTATTTTGGGCACAGGAATCCCTAGAGGATTTGTAGGAAGATTTTATAAATCTTTTGGTACATGCAGAGTGTTTTCATGTGTACATTTTTCTGCAGAGAGGGTCCATCGTAGCTTCTGTCATATTGTTAAAAGGGTCTGTCCTTCAGATAGTTAGAACTACTGCCCTAGAATAGACTTAGAATTTATAAAGCATTCTTTTATTTTCTGGGTTTTACAGTATTGGTTGAATTGGCCTTCAAATGGTTCCCATATAAATTCCTGGTGATTGTAAATGTGATTCTCAATTTATGTAGAATAAATCTTCAGATCCCATCTTACAAAACCATTTGCTTATATCAGCTGATAGTTTAATGGAAGTTTATTTGACCACAGAGATTCTGTTACTTAGAAACAAACCAGGACATTTTAATAACATGATGTATTCCTTTTCTTTTCCAAACTAATACAGCATTTAGTGTAGTCACATGTTATTTTTAATACAATCCTGCTTTCCCTGGTGTGGAGTTCACATTCTTCACATTTTATGCAAAGGAAAAAATAAGCTTGAGTGTATGTTTTAACGATCAGTTTTCATGTAGAAAAGGAAACGCAACTTCATAGAAGAAATAGTTGTGCTTTTATGTTTTAGCTGTGTAATCATGGACTTCTACTTACTACGTTAGAAACATTCACCCCTTTGGAAACAACAGCATGTGACAGACTGAATTCTAGTAGGGATTTTAGTCCCTATGTTCCTATTCAAGTCAAAGCAAAGACATGTAACATGTGAAAGCCTGATTTGATACATGTAGAATCAAACTTGTATAATGCAGGAATAGTTCTAGTGGATTTTCCTTTCTCTGAAAATCTTTTACAAGTCCCTTTGGTTCTCTGGATGGGATTTAACGTGGTCAGAGGGTGACTAGTGAAACTGGAAAGGAACAAACTTCTCAGGAACACCCTGTTCAAAGTTTGCTGCACGAACTCTTGAAAGACTAGGTTTGTCAGTGCAGACTTGTGATGGAAACCAGCAAGAGACACTTGGAGATTCACTCAGGTTATTTCTCAGGGAGGGATCCATCTACAGGATAAGCTTATTGATCAAATGTTTGTCATGTCTACCTTATGCCCAGCACTTCCTCAGGAAATCATCTTGTTAATTATTCCATCATCTGTGAGACACTGAGGTTTTACCAATTTTGTGGACAAGGACACTGATACCCAGACTAAACCACTTGGCCAGGTCCATGGCTAATACAGTTCCAGTTCAGAACCATAGTACTTATTTTTATTTTTGTTTAACTACAAGAGATGAATCTCTACACTCCATAATCTTCTAGGGCTGATGGTCATCTGGTATTAGGTTAGAGCTAGACTGACACTTGGGGGCTTGGTACTTATAATATTTTTGAATTTTAGGTTGATCAAGGATCTTAGTTCAGTCTTCTGAGTTTGTAAGTACTTCTATGAGGAAAGTTTCTACTCTTTCTCTAAGAGAAAGATGGAATTGATATCTTATAGGTTTTATCCCACTCTTAAGATTTCACTTAAACAGCAGAATTTGAGTATTCTATTATGTCAGCATCTAGGGAACATAGTAATTCATGGTATTTTGTTTAAATGATGGCTTTGGAAGGACATAGTCAATGTTGCTATTATGCACAATAGCCAGATCGATTACTAAGTATTACCAGTTGTCAAAGCATTACTTAATTGTTCAAAACTATAATCTGGCTGGGTGTGGTGTCACATGCCTGTAATCCCAGAGACATGGTAGACTGAGGCAAGAGGATTGAATGTTTGAACCCAACCTTAGCAACTTAGTGAGACCACCGGCAACTTAGCAAGACCCTGTCTCAAAATAAAAAATAAAAAGGACTGGGCACGTGGATCAGTGGTATAGCACCCCTGGGTTCAATCCCCAGTATATAAAAAAAAGTACACTCTGCTTTCTCATGTCCATGTCAGGAAATATTAATAGGAGAAATTATTCATAGTTAATTTTATGATCCTGTATAAATCTTTTTCCATTTAGTGTCTCATTTTTCCTTTGAAAATCCTAAAGTTTTACAAATTTATTTGTGTTTTATTTAGGTTTAGTGCTAATATCAACTTTGGACAACTCATGAGTTGGGTCCAATTTACCCTGGGGAACAGCGAGATGGAACTCTTGATTCAACAACCATTTTAGCAAAGAATGCAAGGGTCCAAGAAATCAATTTTCTCTGTTATCCTAAGTTTTATGGTCTTTTTGGAGAAGCAAGGTGTCCCCCTCTCTCCAGCTACTCTACAACACCCACATATACAAAAAAATAATCAATACCTAACTAGTACTACCAGATAATCAATACAGACCTAACTAATATGTACAGATCTGTCCCTGGTGGTGATGCAGACATCAAGTGCCTGGGGAGACTTTCTGAGGAGCTAGATTTTAGGCACAGCTCTTCCCAAGCCTGGTAGCTGACTCTGGGAGGTCCAGGGTTTAAGTCATGTAGACAGTGGTGAACTTTGCTTCTTTTTCCCCATCCCTTGCCCCCTTGAAGTGAGGGTCAGCTGCCCTTTTGTTCACAGGACCACCAGGCATGTGTCCTAGCCTGGCTTTGGTTCTACCCTATGCCTTCCTGTCTTTACCATCCTCCCATCATTGGCCTAAACCCACCATGACACTTCAGGTTCAGTGGTGTGTTCTTGCAAATGGCTCTTTTCCCCAGTTTCCCAGCAGTATCATAAGGCTTGGTTTAGCTGCCCTGTCTGGTAACTTCTCTTCCGTGTGTCCATTATTTGGTCAAACAGCTATTTACTTCAATTCCTTTGGAGTCCTTCTTATGTCTGTGCTGTGTAGGTTCCCACTCACTCTGTTTCTGACTTTTTTTTTTTCTTTTCTTTTTTTTTATACTGGGGCACTTTACCACTGAGCTATTTTCAAGTTTCTGAGACTGACCTTCAACCTGCCTCAGCCTCCCAAGTTGCTGGGTGTCCTGGATTTTTGCAGTGGTTGGTTATCTTTTTCCCTTCCTTACACCACTGCTTTCCTAGGACATGTCCCCCTTCAGGGTGTTTTGGTGGCATACTACACTTCTGCCTGGCTTAATAGCCCTCTCCTTGCTACTTGTTCCTGTTAATTCATGAGCCCAGATCTAAGGCATGCTTGTGCTTCCTCATCCCTTGCCGTCGGTTGACTCACCTTCTGTCTCCAGGCCCAGCTCAGACCTGTTGACCTTTTCTTCTCTGAACTGCATGTGTATGTTGTATGAGTTAATGCTAATTATATCCCATGTTATATACAGGCATCCTTTCTTACCCTTAAGTTTGTCAATTCAGGGGAAACATATTTGCCTATAGCACTATGCTTAGCAGAGTGTGCTGCCATTAATATTTTTTTCTTCAGCCATGTCCTTAAAATTTGTGGCTTAAATTTTATATGCTTGTCAAATCTAAAGTAATCTTAAAACAAACATTATCATAATTTATTAACCCTTCTAATGAATTCAAAGGTTTACCAAACATATTATTAAAAAGTTATGGCCCAGGATGTAACTCAGTGGTAGCGTGCTTGCCTAGCATACACAGGGCCCTGGGTTTGATCTCCAGCACTGGGAGGGTGGGGGAGTTACTGGAATAATTATGTGTGAATGGGAATAGTTTTCCTGCTCTGATAATAAGTGGAAGTACCCATGCTGACCAAAGAATGCTATGCTTATGCAATTTTTCAACTCTATAACATTGTGGGTATTTTCCCCCCCATTTTAATGAAAGCAGTCATCTTGACTAACTGACTTAATGACAGAGACTTCTAATAAGATGTATATGGTGCCATCTGAAAACAGAATCTCAGGAGAGGTGGCTTTGAATAGCTTTCACCTCTATGTTGGCAATGCCTGCCACATCACATGCCATGTGCTTTCTAATTGAGCATCAGCTGCCATGACTGGGTTGCTTTATCAGGCAGGGCAGCACTCTCAGGTTCCCCAGACTTTTTGTCCAAACATCCAGGGAGACAGCATGGTCTGATAGGAATTGTGCATACTTCAGAGTCAGAAAATGCAGGTTGAGTCCCGACTCAGCCCCGTACTCCCTGTCACTCTCATGTGCTACCTGCACATTCTGAGCCCAACGTTGTCACCTGTCTGCTTCATAGGTAGGTCTGTGAGCTGTGTAGCATTGTGCCCCTCCCTTCAAAAGGGGCACTCAAGGACTGAAGTTCAACAATCTGCTCAGGGCTAACTCTGTTCTGTGCTCGCTAGAGCTCCAAAGGAGCCACAGGCAGCCCCTGCCTGAGGCCAAGGATCTCCAGTTTGGTTGTCCCGAGTGTAGGTTCAGCTGAGGAAAGGGAAGGAGGAAGGCTACATGCGCCCCACAGATGTAAAGCTGGTATGTCACTTAGGTAGTACCCAGTCCATTGGTTTGAAGAAGAAAAAAAGGGTGAGGGAAGTTGACCCTTTATGATAAGAGCAGAACTACCTAGTTTGGAAGATGTGTACTCACTTCCTTGTCAGCAAGTAACGCAGAGTCCCCAGTGTGCCATGTTTGAAAACCACTGATGTGTTCCAGACTCATTATTTTATAATTGAATCAGATGAATCCTAGAGCAGTAAAATGACTACATAATTTGTAACTGAAGAACAGGTGGGCTCTCAGGTTTCCTGGTTCCTGGTATAACTATTTCTTCATGATTCCAGGCTACATATGTCCTATACTTTTATCATATCTTAGTGCTTTAAAAATATTTACATGTATAGTCAGCCACATCTAAAATTTAAAATATAGTGTGCATACCTTGTACACATATGCAGAGATCAGACACACTATTAATATTTTTAGATCATGCTAGGCCAGCACTTCCTTGGTGTATATATGTGTTAGTAATTACAGTCTATTTATGAGGCCAAACCAAACATCTGTTCGTTATCAGCTTATATCATGGAGAATGTTTGCCATAAGGACATTTATCACTGGTTTTTATTGGAATTAAAACATCCCATTCAGAACTTGATGAAATTTCAAAGCTGAACAAGTTCCATATTGGATATGTTTGTAAAACTATAAAAACAGTTGAAATAAATGAATCTTTCAACTTAAGAGCAAAGTTCCAAACAGGTGTTCTGATTTGGGGCTCTCCCAGGGTTTCTGCTGCCTTTGTAGGGCTGGGAAGAGACATGCACAGCGGGCTACAGTGTGCCTGCTCCTCAGGTACCAACGGTTGTCTCTGTAGACCCTTGGGTGTCCCCAGGCCCAGGCAGAGGAGGCCTGGCCTAGTGTCCTATTTGCATTGCCACCTATGTGACTCCCTCACTGCATTTTCCTGCTTACTTGATTTCTTGCTTATTTCCTTAACAGAGAGGAGAGACCTCGTCTGTCCTATTTGTCACTCTAGAGAACAGCATCTGAAATGCTGCTGATTAAAGTCAGAATAAGAAATGAAATAAAGGAATGGCTTGATAATCTATTTGTGTCATCCTAAAGTGCCAACTCAGTTGACTCACCTTATTCAGTTTGAGTCTCTTTTATGGCTTAGATGGCCTTCAGCCACTTATGTCAATGTGTTTATAGTCAAGCAGCAAATATTGCACAAAGATTCTTATTAAATGGATATGTAATCTTATCTTCTTGCTTTTATCTCTTAAATTCAGCTCAGCCAGTTTAAATGAGTGATGCTCCTATATTCTTAAACTGATTATGAATCCCAACTTTTTGTTTCTAGAGGATTCTATTTTTGTTCTTAACTACCTGCAGTGAGTCTTTTACCCTTGAGTCAAACAGTCATATTCATATATTATTCTTGTTCATGTTGAATTCTCAGAATCCTAGATATTAAGGAAAGATGTTTAGAAACAAAGGTTTAGAATTAACATTAGCTCAGATGGAGGAAATTAAATGTTCATGCCTTGAAAGTTAACCATGAAATTGTCAGACTGGTTGAATGTGCTAGTTACTTTCAGTTTTGTATGAAATATTGATAATAATAACTAAAGTCATTTTTCCAAAATGCTTTACGTTTTTCTATGGTTCTCATAATAACCCTGTAAAGCTGGGATAGAGGGTTCCTGGGGTGATGGGAAAACTATTAAAAAATTAAACCAAACACAATGTTCCATGCCTATAATGCCAGCTATTTGGGAGGTAGAGGCAGGAGGTTTTGCAAGTTTGACGCCAGCATGGGCAACTTATTGAGATCTTGTCCTAAAATATTGAAAATAAAATGGGCTGGGGATGTAACTCAGTGGTGAAGCAACTCTGGGTTCAATCCCTTGTACTACCAAAGAGAGAGTGGCGGAGGGAGAGTGATTGATTAAATAAATAGGAGAGAAAGAGAGATTAAATAACTAAAGCCTGAAAAATTAGAGGAAGCTGCTCAAGGGGACCCAAGACTAGAACTTGAGTTCTGAGTCTGGTGTCTGGCTTCAAGATACAATACTGAGAGGTAACAATGAAGGTTAACACAGTTTCTATGTATGTCTTATAAATCATTTTAACAATGCAAAGATAAAAGGTCATTGTGTAATGAAAACTTTATTAGATGGTTTTGGTAGGGTATGGTAAATAGAAACACTAATTAGCTTTGTGTTTAGGTGAACTGAATAAAAGGATACATTTCAGCAAATTAGAGCAAAAGTGTTAGGTGCTAACTTTGATCAGTGGAGCAAAAGTTTTAAAAAGTACATGCATTAGATTGACATTTAACAGGAGTATAGTCAAAAATAACTACTTTGTAGTTTTAGCAAACTCTACCTCTTTCCATAATCTTAATCTTGAGTGAAGAATAATGAAGGTGATATTAAAATACTACTTTTTATCTTTAAAAAAACTTACTTACAAAACTTTCAAAAATAGTATAGAGTTCATATTTTATGCTTCAGCTAGCTTCCCTTAATGCTAACAATGTACATAACCACAGTATATTGGTTATGATTAAACCAGGAAGTTATCATTACAATAGTGTTTTAAATTCACATGTATAATTAATAGAAGGAACTAAAGCTAACCCAATACTGAGATGTATTTTTACCAGTAATTATAGCACAGGATCTTACAGAAATTAACAAATTATTATTTTAACAAAACAGTAAAGAATTCATAAATTGTTTTTTTTTTCCCCCTGTAAGTGCGTTTCTTGGTCTTGAACCATAACATGCATAATTTTTAAAGGGACTTGATGAGTTCTCAGCTAATAGCAGGAGTCAGACCAATTGTAAAAAGGACTGCTAATTTTGTTCCAGACTCCCCTGATCTAGCATAGCATCAATATTTTAGTGAGGTGGCTTCTTTCTAGAGGTAGGAAACTGAGTGTTTTCACCTTCCATAAAACTAGAAGACTATACCCTTTGCATTATGTACATTTGGTTGTTCATCTGTGAATTGGCAAACCAATTGTCTAGCATAATGATATTGAGTGTAACTTGAGGATTATATTTCTTATTAATGACAACTGTTACAACAAATACATGAGTTAAATTTATAAATGTCACAAGAAATCTTGGAATTACTTGACTTTTTGTGGCTTGAGAACAACACTTGAATATGATCTTATGCATGAAAATGCATAGGGTGATATTTCTCTAGTTTTAATATAGTTGTTTTCAAGATGAAGATGTTCCAGGGTTGAGTCACCATCCTCTTCAACATTGCAAATTTGTTCGGGAAGAATATTCCTACAGAAAAATAGATGTGCAAATCATAAATGGTCAAAGTTATAATCTGCCTTCATGATTTAGGAGTTGAAGTTTTACATTTGTTTAAAAAATGCTTTGTTCTTAAAATAAAATTGTATCCTTTTCTCATATGATAAACTAGAATAAATTCTAACTGTATTAAAGATTGAAATGTTAAAAATGAAGCTATAAATACACTTGGGTGGAGTATGAATCACACCCTGCAAAGGGGGAAATCTTCTTATCTGTGATTTGAAAACCAGAAGCACTGTGCTAAGATTTAACTGGTTTGTCCCCAAGGATTCATTTCCTGAAGGATTGGTCTTCTGTGTGGCAATTTGAAGAGCTAGTAGGATCTTTAAGAGGTGGGGCCTAGTGGGAGATAGTTAGGTCATTGGGAGCCTTGCCTTTGGGAGAAATTAATGGAGGTCTTTGGAGGAGAGTTAGTTCCCACATTAGTGGGTTGTTCTAAAAAGTTCAAGACTGGGTGGGAGGGGTGGGGGGTAAGGAAAAAATAACAGAATGAATCAAACATCATTACCCTATGTAAATGTATGATTACGCAAATGGTATGCTGTTACTCCATGTAAAAACAGAAACAACATTTATCCCATTTGTTTACAATAAAAATAAATTAAAAAAAAAAAAAGTTCAAGACTGGCCCTTCCCCATTCTGTGGCTCACTATATGGATCTCATGCATGTGCTCATTCCCCAAAGAAAGAGGGAACCCCAAAACAAAATAATAAAGTGAAAAAACAGTAGGTACTAACTTATTCGGACTAGCATTTTAAAGGAAAGAAATGAGTAAGTGTCCTTCCTTTTCAAGTAACAAAATATCCCTAGTTGGTGAGCAGAATTTCTTTACAAAGGAATTTCAACTAATAAGCATGGAAAGAATGGTAAAAATAGAAATTCATCATTTTATTGCCTCTAATGAAATCGTGAATTCAAGCAATAACCCTCTCTGAGTGAAATCATGGTTCAATGATGAGAGAAAAGTTTGTGTTAAGAGACCCTAGGCTGTGACCACATAAATCCACTGATAAATTTTAGAGTCACTAAAAGTGAGACAAACACATTATGCCTCCTGATGCACTGCAGTATGAAGCATAACCTGTGAAATAATTTGGCCCCCAAAGTTTGAAGCTAAATCTTACAAAACCTTCCTCAACCACCTTCTTCCCCAGTGCTTCTAAAAACTCTTGAGCCTTTCTCATATTTGTTTTTTAGGCATTTAGTTTGGAATTTTAGGAATAGGAAAGAGGTAAGGGTCATAATTCAGAGATCTTAGGTTCCCATATCCCTGACTGACAGTGGCAGAGAACACACAAAGTGTCGAGTTTAATCCTTAAGTCAGTCATGCTGTCTAGGGAGGGGTAATTTCTGAAAATATTCAGAAAAATATATCTCTAAAAGCAAGGAAAGTTGAGTCTCAATTTATTCAGAATTTTTACTTCAGGGGAAAAGTTTTTGCTTTCAGAAAAATCTAGACAAAGTATTTTAATTTTAGCATAATTTGTGCTGTGCAGATAAGTTTCTTTCAGATTTCATGTGGTAGCATAGTCGAATTTTTACTTCACAACCTTATTTGAACCTGTCTCTAATGTTCTAAAGTATTGTGTAATAATATTCAGTAATACTATAAAAATTTGCTAACATGGACATAAGTAGAAAAAAAAAACACACACAATGAATCCTCATGTACCTATCACCTTGCTTCAATAGTTATTAGCATTATTAGTTTTAACCCAACCCCATTTAATCCATCCCATCCACCCCTTTTTTTCCCTCTTTAGGTAAATTCCAGATTTCATGTCATGGTTGTTTAATGATATATTTTGTCAACCACAATTTTAACTGATACTTGAAAAGGCCAAAATTTACCGAATCTTATTGTTGTTCAGTCTCAGAAAATGTAGTGCTTTCATTTCTTGCACCCCAGGTGGTACAGATTTCAAGTCATTGTGATCCAGAAATAACTCTCTCAGAGAATGATATGCCCCATAGAATGAGACTTGGTCCACACCATCATCGGTGAGTCTGTTAAATGACAGGTACAAGTATTCCAGGCCTGGTTCCATGTGACCAAACACATAGCCAGGGATGCGTTCAATCTGGTTCCCCATAAGCACGAGGTGCAGCAGAGACTTGGGCAGATAGGAAGGCACGTGGTAGAGCTTGTTGTAGGACAGGTCGATGGATTCTAGGTTCCTGAGACAAAGAAAAAGTGAATAGGGTGGGGAAACATCAAGGTAGTGACTGGCAGCTGTCAATTTTGAAAGGGCCAATTGTGATGCTGACTTGTTTTCCTATAAGCCCCAGTTTGCAGCGATGATTCTGAACATAAGCATAACTGTGTGCTATCCTAGGTGGGTCTGTCTGCAAGGTATCTGATCTTCTTTCCACCACCCACACTGCCTCCTAGCTACAGGTTTGCCTCCTAGGGGCATACCAAAAATTCAGATCTTTGAGGTTAATGGGGAGAAATGTCCCTAAAATATTTCTGAGGTTGAACTATTGAATCAGAAATGAAATCCAGGAGTCCTGGGTTCCAGCAAGAAAGTTTTTTGCTTTGGGTGTTTTTTAACTTTTTTTGTGTTTCTCCCCACATTTCCATTTCACATTTAATTTGATGATCTGGCACACTTGGGACTTGGGATAAAACTGAGGGATTATAAGTTGTTAATCGTCAGATCACCTGAGGAAGGTGATGAATTATTGACTTGTTCCAGGAGCCTCCCCTGAGTCTTCTGGAGCTCTGCCCACCCCTCTTCACCTGAGGACGTTTCCTCCATGCACAGTCTCAGTTACCCTCCAATTATCAGCAAAGGCCTCTTTTCATTTCTTGCCATCCCACCTCTTGGGTCCAAGACTGTGCTACTTGGGTTCATCATTCCAGGACATACCCAACCTGCCCAGGTCATCTGTTGAACATGCATGCTGCCAAGGCCCATCTCAGCTCCCTCCCACTTACTTCACTGAGGGCTGCAGTGAGCCTGCTGATTCCTGTCTAGGAAGGTGGACTCTGTTCTCTGTCTCCATTGTTAGGCCAAGGAGAAGAGAAATCCTTTGGACAAAAGAAGGCAGTGTGGTACAGGAGGACCTCCTGACAACCTGTGCGTGAGGCAGAGCTAGGGTGGCATTTGTGTGTTGAGACCTCAGCTCACGCCAGCTCAGCATGTGGCGTGCAGTAGGGTGTCCAGTAGGCGGTAGTGATCCTGACACCAGTCGCGTGATAAACAGCTGGAAACTCTACAGAGTGATCAAATCTGGGGTAGCATGAGGGTTCACTAAGAAAGTTAAGAGGTAGTATGTACTTACTCTTGATTGATCCAGGCTAAAGGAGCAATCCTATTTTCTTCTATTTTATTATAACGTAGTACAATCACATTTATATTTCTGGTGTGATTGAAACAAATTTCAGTTATCTCTTCAATTTGGTTTTTTTCCAAGTACAATTCCTATCATTAAGAGAAAATACTATTATTTTTCTTCCATTTGTGTTAGTAGATAAAGATTTTCAATTTCAGAGACTAAAATTCTGATGAAGAATATTCTTATTTAGTATTATCTAAAGAGTTTTATTGCTCTTTCAAGTGAGTTCATACTTCTAAGTTGTCAAATTTTATAACTAGTAAAATAAAATGTACTTGATTATGGAATTAAATGAATTTAATTTTTTAGCCATAATATTATAAAATATAGCATACCACATACTTATATAAAACTTTATAATTTACAAAACTGATTCACATAAATTATCTTATTTGGACTTCAGAACTCTGGAAAGTAGGTAAAATGATTTATTCCCACTCACCAGTTAGGAACTCAAGCCTGGAGAGACAGTGATGCTTGCCCAAGGCCCAGAGCTGGTGCCCAAGAGGGGCTTGTCCTCCAGGACAGCTTTCCACAACCACATGGGGTATTTAATTTTTTTCAGGCTCATGTTTTTAGACTTATTTGTATTTAATTTAATTAAAAGTTAAATTAAGAGTCTTAATTTAAAATCTGCAAAGTTTGCTAGAGTTTGCTAGAACTATAGTTACAGTTTGGCAGAATAATTAGTAAATTTTTAATAGCTGGTTGCCTTCAAGTTAAATTTAGTTGGAAGCTGAGGCAGGAGGATCACGAGTTCAAAGCCAGCCTAAGCAACTCAGTGAGACCCTGTCTCTAAATAAAATACAAAATAGTATGGGGCTGGGGATGTGGCTCAGTGGTGGAGTGCCCCTGAGTTCAATCCCCGGTACCAAAAAAAAAAAAGAAAGAAAATTTAGTTGGCATCAAAGGAATTCTTTTACTAAAGGATACAAATTGTAAAACTCTTCTCAGTGGAATGCAGAAGAATTGGCATACATCTTCATTGTAACTTTTTATCATGGTTTTTCTCTTTGTCACTTAATTCATAATTCATAGATGTGGTTAAAGTAACTTGGGACTTTTTGCTTTTACCTTCATAAGTACTATGGGTGAACTAGATCATTGGTCCCCAAACTTGGCTGTACATTAGAATCACCTCATGAGCTTTCTGAAGTTAAATTCCAACCTAAATATACCCAAGTCAGGGAATAAAGTCCTGGCGTGCCCATTGCTGTGTTGAAAACTGCAGCTATAGGAAAGAATGATGTGAGAAAGTCCTCCGGTATGGAGTTAGGTGAGGCTGGCATGCAGCAGTGACTTAGGAAGAATTGAGGTGCTTCTTTACACTTGTATGCTTGCATGCCCAGTGCTCCCATATAGGTCTCTTTGGAGAGAAGCCAGAATAAGATCGGGTATGGGAACAGGCATGTCATTCTTACATATTATCCAAGTTGTGTGTATTTTACCAGTTGCATGCATTACCTATATAAAATTTTGATATTTAAAAAAATTCTAGCAGAGTGTGGTGGCACCTCTTATAATCTCAATTATTTGGGAGCCTGAAGCTTGGCAACTTAGTAAGACCCTACCTCAAAATAAAATTTTAAAAAGAGCCAGGGTGTGATCAGAGTGGAGTGCTTTCCTAGCATGTTCAAGACCCTGGATTCAATCCACAGTAGTCCTTCTGAAAAACAATATTCTAAATTTCTAGCCCTGTTCTCCAAAGGATCTGACTTAGGATGTCTGAAATAGGTCCAGGAGTCTGTACACCTTAAAAACTCGGATAATTCTGATGTAAGGCCAAATGTGGTAAATTCCAGTGTTATGTAACCACATCTCTTAGTTTGGAAATATGAAGAAGAGGGAAGATGGTAGCCATGCAGTTACAATAGATGACCTTTTTTGGGCTCACTGGAGCCACTGCCAGAGTGAGTTCCATCCTGGCTTTGATGCAGTGATCATACAGTGGCAGAAATGGAGCTCAGATAGGGAAATCTGGGTTCTGGCTGGGTTTGTCAATGTTTATAGACACTCTGGGCCTCCGTGTTCCTGATGCAAGAAATGAGGAGTGTTGACACTGATTGGCCAAAGATGACCTGAGCACCCCCTGCAGCAAGGAAACTTCACCCCTGGAAACTGCTGGGGAGGCTCTGCAGGGGTGAAACGAGGATGGGGCTGCTGACCTGGAGATGGTCACAAGACAGTCTTGGTAGGGACTAGTCAAAATTTCTAAGCTATAGAGTGGCTGGAATGATCAAAACCTTTGTGGTTACTGTCCAGTACAAGTGTCTGTGGTTCTGCCTACAGCTTGTAAGTGGGGATAGGAAGTCTCACAGAGTCTGATCTTCATCTGTGTTGTACTTCATGGTTCTGGTTTGGGATAATTAAAGCTGTCTTAGGAGTCAGGGTACTTTTTGGAAGTTGTGGTTTCTATTCAGATTCTCAGTTCCCCTTCCTCATTCCCTCCAAGAGCTGTCGGCAGTACCATTTTTTACTTTATTAAGGCCATATAATGCTCAGATGATAGTGAGCTCTGTGTATAGCACCAAAACTCTGCTAAGTATAATATACATCACAATAGTCTTTTAAGATATATTGTTTGTTTTGTTATATATTGTGTTTAAAATATAATACATTTAAAATATTAGAAAAAGAATATTTGTACCTCAATAGAAGCAGGAAGACCCTGTGGTATAATTCTAAATTTATTTTTTCCCAGACGCAGATAGGATAGGCTCTTCAAAGATTTAAACGCTAAAGGATCGACATTGATTTCACTGAGATTGTTTCCTTCCAATTCTAAGGTGACCAGTTGATTTAAGTCTATAAAAAAATAAAGTTATCAGGATATTAGAATAATTTTTAAAACCATGTAGTTTGAGCTTCAGTAGAGTGCTTGCCTAGCCTGCACAAGGACACACCAAAAAGAAGAAAAAAAAAAAAAAAAAAACACACAGGAAAACGAAATACCAGTTTTATACCATGCATGTGAAGAGTTATTCAGAGTGTGTAGTTTCTTCATCTTTGCCTCCCCCCAGCTCTTCCAAAGTACTTTACATATCTCAGGTTCACCATTCAAGCAGGGCAAAATGCATGGTCCAAAGAAGAAATGATTCTGGTGCTATACAGTACAAATATGTATAAGGAACAGAAGCAAGAGGGGTGGAAGAAGGAAGAAGGCAGGAAGAGCGTCAGGGACATCGGCAGAGGCTGCGCTGACCAAACGGGATTTGAAATTCAGGTGGGCAAGGTGTACAAAGTTGTATAAGATCAGTGGAAACATTTGCAGAGATGTGTAGGTATGAATTGGCAGCATGATAGATGAAGGGTTGATGAAGGACTCCTTTTTCCAGGGCACAGAAAGGAGCCCTCTTTCCCTGGAAAGCCCTCAATCTCTGAGCAAGGGAATTAGAAATAAAGCAGAGCAGTGAATTCCCATCATAGTTATTCACTTATTGGCACAGAGTGTGGCCAAGTGGAAGTTTTGAAAGAAAGATGATGAAAAAATTCTTCACGCATCCAGATTGAGCTACCAAGAAAGGCCTTTATACAAACAAGTTTTTTCTGCACCGTTTCTGCTGGCCTCAAGAGTGGTACCATGCAGGTCAATTGGAAGCTTGTCCCTGGATCACACCACTCAACAGTGACATGCCCAGAGGCATCTGAGTCAGAGATTCAAGGTGTGGCCAAGATTCCCAGAATAGGGGATGTTTTCCTGTTAAACTCCTGTCATGGTATTGCACCAAATGTCCTGTGCAATTCATTCTTACTTTTAGGCAGCAGCAAGAGTAGGGACAATAAATGCTAGAAGATTAAACGAGAAAGCAGTGTAGATTTGATTGGAAGCGGTAGGCTCTTAGGGATAGAAAAATTTAGATATAAGTGGGAGGAACGTGTATGCTGAAACACACGCAGGTGAAGGGTTCAATGGGTGAACTGGGGATGGGGGCTTCACCCTGGAATGGGCCATGGGCAGTGGGGTGAAGTCGTCCTCAGGGAGAAGTACTCTGGAGCAGGCCTTCGTGCCCTTGATTCAGGTCTGGCTCTCATTCTCTAGGCTCTGAGGGGAAAGGCCAGGGTGGCATGGCAAAAGCCACATGGTAAATGATTGATCAGGTGGTGGTGCTCAAGATCAGTTAAGGGCTGAATGACAAGTAGTAGGGAGACCAGCCAAGAATCTTCAGTAAGTGGTTACTTTTTCTCATATTCTCCTGTTTCCAAAACTAAAGGTACTAGGAAGCCAACATTTCTCTTGTGTATAGGTGAGATTTTGAAATTGGAAGTTTTCCATTGAAAAGTAGGCAACAGAAGTGGACTGATGGTCATGCGCAACCTTCTGAGAGAAACACAGGCAAATGCATAACACTGTGTTCCTGTGCTGCTATTCTCTGGTGTGTGTATAGCAAGAAGATGGAGTTAGAGGCAGTTTCTGGTTGAAGTTGAGAGAAGGATTTGTGAGCAGGAACCAGGCAAAGGTAAGAAGACTTGCTGTAGGTGAGGTGCCATGACCCGTTGTAGACATGGTAACGTGTCAGTGTTAATGGTGGCCTAGAGGGACCTGCAGTGATGGTGCTTTGGTCGTTCTGGTTACTAGTCAAGACGAGGATGTTTCTGAAGCATGCCCAGTTTCCCACAGCCCCTCCCTCTGCCTGTCCCTCTTCTCCCCCGAAGGCTGACCTTCTTTCTCCCCAGTGTGTGCGCACAATTGCAGTGATCTCCCACATCTCCTTGGCATGCGCATCCTCACAGGTTCACCTGCCCTCCATGCTTATCAAATGCCTGCTTTGTTGCCATAGTACCTAGAATCACCCTTTCTCTTCATGTCTTTTATGTGCTCTCTTCTCTCCATGGACTGCCCTCCTCCCCACTCCTCTGGAACTATATTGTGTAACAAGTGGGGAGATGCCAGAGAGGGATGCTGGGAGAGCAGTAGCCACTTTGGGCCGAGCACGGGGCTCCACCCAGGCAGCTGCATCTTGGAACTGGTTGGAGCAGTGCTTGGACTCACCTGCCCACTGCCAACCAGCCCTCCCATCCAGAGCAGCAGGCCTCACAGGGGCAAGGCAGCACCTAGATCAAGGGGCCAGCACCACAGTAGCATTAAGACCCAGCCCACCTAGAAAGTGCAAGGAGATTTTCTGGGCAAGAGCACTGCAGAGAGCCTCCTTTCTGGCCGCCTGTCGGGGGACAATGCCACCTCCATGCCTCATGTATGGAGAAAGTGTAGGCAGTTAGTTCTCCCGGTACTTCGTATCCACACTGGGAATGTGGAAGCTTTAGTGTGCGAGGGAGAAGAGTTCACTGAGAAGCAGTTCCAGGGATATATGAGAGTACCTTCAAAATAAGGAGCTTATGTTTTATGTTGTCATGTGATAGCACTGCTAGAAATATGAACCCACATAGAGTTCCTACACAGTCTGTTAGTATTCTTGGTCTAAATTTCATGTTCCCTTCAGTCTAATGAAGCAGTTAGAAATTAAATTTCCAATGTCTTCTCCATATGACAAAGCCCATCAAAATTTTTGCTTATTAATGCTTTTCATATGTACCCTGAAATCCATCTAGAAATTGAGTGTTTCCGTAACTTTGTTATCCTCAGATTTGGCAGATCTCATAATTACTTTTCTCATCACCAGAACTGTTTTGTTCCTATAATACTTGGGGGAGCTGAAGGAAATAGATTGTCTTATTCCTTTAAATGTTTGGTTTATCAACATTTACATTAAAATATGTTTCAAATGAAGTTAGCAGAAAGTGTTGAGCACTTCAAGAGTTAGGCTAGATGGGAAATTAAAAGAAAAATTAGGCAGTCTTTGTCTTAAGGAAGCATGCAATCTAATCAGAGGTGTCAGGATGTGTGGAAAGTAAAATAACCACGCCTCTTTTGTACAGTCCCATTATGTCAACTTTGGCTACCTCACGTAGACCAGAAACAGCAGAGGAGCCAGTCACAGCTGGTTCAAATGTACCTCACTTAAGTTCTTCCACCAGAAAGCTGCCTCCATGCAGCCTCGCTGTACATACCACAGAGCGAGGACATAGCGGGACCCTAGTGCCAGCCCATGGCCTCTCAGGAACAAGCTGCCAAAGCCAAGGCTACTACGTGGGGTGCACTACCTTCACTGCACATAGCACCTCGTCCTCAGACTGTCTGCTCACTCCTACTTCATACATACCTTTCATGTGATTGGACTCAGGTTTCAACATGTGACAGGTTTAAATAGTGATGTGTGTGGACACAGCACAAGTTGTGGGTAGTGTGAAGAAAGAGGTCCAATCACCAAACCAACCAGAACCAACAAAAACAACAATACAGAGCCCCAAAACATGTGGTATTGTGGGGAGAATTTGTGCAGCCCTTCAGAGAGTAGGGACTTGTCAGAGAGTTACTGCATTGTGAATGATAAGAACCTGGAATCAATGAGCAAAACTTTATTTTTTGTACTGGGGATCTAAGCTGGGGCTCTGTACTGCTAAGCTCTAGCCCCCCCCCCCCCCCCCCTTTAGACAGTGTCACTAAATTGCTGAGACTGGCCTTAAACTTGTGATCCTCATGCCTCAGCCTCCAGAGTCACTAGGATTATATCCATGTGCCACTGTGCCCGGTTACTTTTTTTTTTTTTTTCAAAGACAACGAACAGTTTAAAGTATACTTTAAGATGAAGTTGTAGCTCAGTGGTAGAGCACTTGCCTTGCACATGTGAGGCACTGCGTTTGATCCTCAGCACCACATATAAAAATAAATGTGTCCATCTACAACTAAAAATATCAAAAAATAAAAAGATTAAGTTTTACCACTAATTAGTGACCACTGATGATCAACTGAAATGATCAAGTGACCTAATTTTTTTTCTAGTTATATACTTGACTGTAATATAAGTCAAATTTCCACATGATGTTGGAAGAAAGGTTATAAGGAAACATTGTAAAACACCAAATGTTAAATACCTGATAAACTTTCTTCATCGATAGCCTGAAGATTGTTCTCATTGATTTTAAGTTCTTCTAATGTAGATGGTAGTTCTGAAGGAATCCGTACCAGATTATTTCCATCCAAATTTAAACGGGTTAACTTCTTCAGAAGCTTAAAAAGCAGATCTCAAAATTACCATTTTATCTGGTCACATTTATGCAGTCACATATCTCACGTAATAATTTTATTTTAAAGTAGGGACTAAGTTTTAACACTCTACACTTCCTTAAGCTTAAACAGTGATGTCCAGGCCACACCCTGTTCCCCATTTCCCTGCCACATGAATATCATCTTGGTGATAGCACAGATTCTCAGGCATTTGCAGTAGACTACAATTGATGACTTGTATCCTACTTACACATATTACAGCTTTAGAAAGCCAGAGAAAGCTACTGTGTCCAAGGGGTCAGTTGTATTTAGCTGAGATCTGAGGTGTTCACCTTCACCACAAGAGATAGATATTTTATTAAGTCATACAATAATGTGAGTTTGTTGTGGATATTAACAGGACAGTGATTTTACTCTTTTTAACATTTATAAAACTCAGTTTCCAGTCAACACTAATATTTATGTTAGAAAGTGGGTCATGAAATAGTACCAATTACTGTGAAAAATTTTCAAAACAAAATGCTACAAATATCACAAGCTATTCATGTATGGTACCTATACAATTGATTCTGGAAAAGCATGTTTCCATATTTGTAGTTGCGTGCTCATTGAACATACCTCGCCCGTAACCTCTAAAAGCAGAGTACTGAAGTTGGGTATATTTTAGTGAAGTCACATGGAATAGTTCTCTTCTCCACTGATCACATTCAAATTTCAACAGTTTTGGAACAGGACAGAAAATCTCAAAGCAAGAAAAGGAGGTACATTCCTACATTTTCCTCTTGATCAAACACAGGAAATGGGGGTGGGGAGCGCAGCTCAGTAGTAGTGTGCTTGCCTAGCATGTGTAAGGCCCTGGGTTTAATCCCCAGCACCACAATGCAGGGGACACAAAAAAAAAAAAAAAATGAGGGAGAGTGTATATACTAGTTTTTATGTATACACAAAAACCTTTTCCTCTCTTGCTTGAAATTTCTTAATCCTCTCTTCTCCTTAAAAAAAACAAAACAAAAAAAACTTTTACTCAAATCTGTTCCCTTCCAAGATTTACTATACTATTTCCTATCATTTCTCTTTCCCTCTTCTTTTCCAACCTATCCCATGCTAATTTGTTCTAAGCCCGTTTGTTTTTCCAGAGCCCTCTCTGCCAAAGTGTCCTCCATCAGATTTTGCCCATTGCACAAAATAAGAAAGCAGTAGTTTGCTGACCTGAACATGTTAATAGAGTTTCCAGATGAGCCCTCGTTTGTTCCTAGACAATACTTCATATACTAAGAGATCTGATTTCAATATGTTTCCAGCTACTTGGGGAGAAACAAGTTCATAAATTCAAAATATTAATTATGTCATCGATGATATTGCTGGTGCTCTTAGGGTAAGACTACGAATAGATAAACCAACAAACTGTATTCAAGAAAAAACTTAAATGCAATTTAGGGACATCAGAGAGGAAACTTTCTTAATGTAAAAGAAAACGACCCATTAAAACCATTTTGCTTTTCCTCCCTTCTCCACCAACAGCCAGTTCAAGTCCACATGGTTTCTTTTTCACAAATTGGAGCATGTGATTACCTTGAATGCTTTGGGGCCTATGCCTGAAGATGTTATATGATTTTTGCTCAGATCAAGCCTTTCCAAATTCGGCAATCCATTAAATGCTTCATCTGGGATGGAGGTGATGGAATTCCCTAGGACACACAGCAGTTGTTAGGCACATGTGCACGTACATATATGTTAACATGTATAGGGGGTGTTTGCGTACATGTATGTACATAGTTATCTGGAGGAGAAAGCAATGTGCAGAACAAAGGCAGAAAAGATACAAACAAATGCATGTTCACAGTATTAACAAGATCAGGATTAGACAATTCAATACAGAATTTTCTCAAAAATTCATAGTAGTCAGTACTTCATGTTTCAGATAGCACTGCTTAAGACAGCGAGAATGCAGTCTGCTGGACAGTATTAGAGCATTCTGTATCTACAACAAAAATAGGTTTCTGCAAAGTTATATAAAAACTGATTTTTTTCTTCTTCATATTTTTTCATTTCCATTTTCCTCAACTGGGAACATGATACTATTTTTATCCAAGAACTCACAGGCAAGTCACTAACTTCTTATGAGTATGTTTCCTTCTCTGTATAAGAAGCCTAGGAAGGCTGGGTTTGTGGCTTAGTGGCAGAGTGCTTGCTGAGCACATGTGAGGCACTGGATTCGATCCTTAACACCACATAAAAACAAACAAATAAAATATAGGCATTCTTTCCATCTACAACTACAAAAAAAAAAAAAAAAAAGCCTGGGAAGATCATCTCTCAGACCCCACATCCCAAACCTAATGCTATACCTCTGTCTTCAGTCTGCAAAGGTTCTTCCATGCTTCAGTTTTATGCTTTTGTTTTGACATTTACTTTAGTACAGTAGTTGATGATTTTAAGTACAAAAAGTGAGTTTAAAAAAAAAAAAAAAAAAAAAAAACACATGGTGACCTGCTTGTAAAACCTAGACAGGATGGTCCAAAATGGGTTGTTTATCTTTCCTAAGACTCAAGACTTCCACAAATTGGATTTTCTTAGGGCAGTCCATTCTTGGCATGTAGCCTGCAGAAGGAGGGGCCTTACTGGGCAAGAGAGGAATTTGCTAGGTTGGTCATATGAAAGTGGGTTGAAAGCCTGTGTCAGGGAGGCCATGGAAGCTATCTACAGTAGGACTCTGCAGTGTCAAAGGTGTTAGCAGAGTCCTATTGCAGATAACTGTCCCTGCACAAATTTATTACACCTGTTGGATCCCATACTCCTGCATCCTCAGGACCACCCCTGGTATGTCCCACCAGCCAGTCCCTCACAACTGGTCTTGCTGTTCTTCCACTCAGAACCTGTCTGGTGGCCCCGTGGACAAGGTCTGTATACCAGGCTGAAGTGAGCAGAAACAGTGACACTAGTGCTGGCAGGTGGTGGAGCACCCCAACACTACTGGGGCAAATGGTGCGGCCACTTGGAGTTGAGCAGTTTCTTACTAAGTTAAATGTGAATTTGTCACATTGCTCAGCCCTTCGACTCCTGAACATAGCCCTAGAGAAGTGAAGACTCAGGTCCACATAATCCCCTGTATGTGGATGTTTAGAGCAACTTTGTACATAATCACCCCAGACTAGAAGCAACTGGGTGCTCCCTAGCTGGCACCTGGTTCATCCATACAATGAAACATTGCTCATCAATAAAGATCAATAAAGATGATGTGGCCAGCCACAGTGAGGTATGGTAACTTGGGAGGCTGAGGCAGGAGGATTGTAAGTTAGAAGACAGTCTCTGCAACTTAATGAAACCCTGTCTCAAAAAGGGATGGGGATATAGCTCAGTGGTAGAGCAACCTAGGTTCAGTTCCTAATACCATGAAAAAGAAAAGAAAAAGCCCAACTGAAATCTGTGTGATTCCAGTTATGTGACAATCTCTAAAAGCCAAAGCTATGGGAACAGAAAACAGATCAGTTTTTTGTGAGATAGCGACATGAAGAATTTTGGGGAGTGATGGAAATATTCTATATCTTGATCATAGTGGTTTTTATATGACTGCATGCATCTGTCAAAACTGTAGAACCAGACACTAAAAATAAATTTTACTCTGCATAAATTATACCTCATTAAAGGTGACTTTTTAAAAGGTCCATGGAAAATCATCATTTGGTTTGAAGTTTGCTTTCTACCTAACTGATCTGTTCTGCAGTAAGCATCTGTCTTCTGCACAGTACATATGTGATGAAATCAGTCTCTAATGAAATTAAAGTGTAAAACATTTGTTGAGCAGTGAGAGTCACCACTTACATGTAAAGCACAAAATAAAACAAATCAACATCTCTTACCAACCAGCTCCAGACTTGTTATCCCTGGCGCTGTGAGTGGTGGGATGTGGGTGAGGGCCGTGTGGACACAGCTGATGGTCTTGTAGGACAGGGAGCAGCTGCTGGGCAGGCGAGGCTTGCCTCTAGGGGGAGCAGCAGCAGGGAACCGGGAGGGCGGGCGGAACACGTCTCCTCTTACAGCATCCTCTTCTTCTTCCTCCTCTCCTTCCTCTTCGTCATGGCTGTCCTCCTCCTCCTCCTCCTCCTCCTCCTCCTCCTCCCCTCTTCCATGGTAGAGCCACTGATGTGCTGGCCTCCCTTCTCCAGGGCTTGGCTTCCTCTCTCTCCTCCTTTCCTCACTGTGAAGTTTGTCCTGGTCATGGGTTCCAGTGGTCTCTTCCTTGTGCTCATTACCTTTAACTTCTTCATTCTCCTCAGATTCAGGTGCTTCTTTTCTGAATACTTGGTCCATTTCCCCCAGAGGAGGTGGCTTATGAAGTAAATTGGTAGGTTCTCTTTGTTCTGAAGAATCACCAGAAAATTCATTTCTGTCATTTAAGGCTCTACCACTGAGTAGGGAATAGGAGACTACTGACCACGCAAGAGGAGGCAGCAGGGGCAAGTTGATGATGTTAATGAAGGAAAAATAATAAGGAAAATGAGCTTAGTAAATATTATTCCCTCCAATATTTGAGTGCCACTTTGCAATCTTTCCTTGAAAATTAATCATAACTTTATTTGTTTTGAAATATCTCCTATACATTTATTTTTGTGTGTGTATGTGGGTCTTCATACTAGTTTTTACACTGGGTAACTTAACACTTATTTTAGCTAGCATTTAACACTACCTGGTGATTGAAGAGGGAATAATATTGCCACATGATGCAAAGCGGAAAGCAGTGCTATTGTGACACCATCAGATGTGAATCCTTTATAATAGATACTGTTCTGTTAATTGGTGCTATTGATAATGGAAGAATTTACAGCCTGCCATCAGATATTTTAAAAGATGAGACCTATATGTTTTACTTGCTTATGGTTGTAAAACCACCTGTATTTATAGGTTTATTATTATTTTCATCTAATTTTCTTTTAGCTCCATGGGCCTGATAGGATCCTCTGAAATTCAGAATTATAGATGGAAAGTTCTCTTTTTCAGGGCTGGGGAGAGCTTGCTTAGCATGTACAAGACCCTGGGTTCAATCCCTACTACTGCAAATTAAAGAAAAAAGAAGAAAAAATTCTTTTTTTCTTTCCTGGATTCTCTATAATCAGTTGTACTGCCTGAGACTCACCAATGACATCCTGGCCCTAAGGGGTTATTGTTTTAACTTAGACATAAGCACAGGAGTGCTGCTCATCATTCCACGATGATGGGAGTAGAATCACAGAAAACAAATCTACATTTGTATTTGTGTTTTTGGCAGAAAGTGGAGAAGACATGACACAGGTCTTAGATTCAGTGTTACCCTTTAGTAAAAAGTTCTAAGGAAAAGTGAGTTTTCTTCCATCAGTACTTATAAATTAATTATCTCTCTTCTTTAACTTAATTCTATATACAAACTACCCCTAAAAAGAACTCAGAAAATACAATTATTTGAAGAAATTACCTGTGGCATTAGTTCAGTATATATTATAAAGTTAGTTATTTTTTCACATCTCTAAAAAAGCATGCAGAAGGAGAATAGGAAAAAATTAGTAAGGGAAGTGAAAGCTATCATATTGAAGCATTTAAAATCCTTCCTGTATATCCAAGTTGATTTTTCCAAAATGACTACAACATTTCAGAAGTACTCCATGTCCTTTGAAAAACTGCCTGAGAATTTCTGGATTTTGCCTTCTAAACCTTGTGTTTCACTTCAAGGAATCATTTTCATTGAATACTTTTATTTTCTAACACTTTTCACAAAGCATGTTTTAGTGAAGTAATTGACAGGATGAAGCAAAATACAATTCCCAAATATTCTAAAGTTCATGTTGGCAAGAGACTTCTGTAGATACTTACTTTGTGATCATTTGTGTGAATAGGAGCAATCTGCCATGGTTATAGACAAGAGAAAATGTCCCTATTCCTACCTGTCAAATTAATTAACAGCTGTTTGTTTCTTTTTATAAGTTATTGACTTGGATTTTCTTACAAGAGGACTGGCCCTTCCTCCAAAGGACCCCACTTGTCTAGGTACCAGCCTTACTAGAGAAGGGATCAGTGAGCATCCAAGAAGACTGCTCCATATGAAACCTGCATTTCCCTCGTCTTATTCAGGCCACAAAGCAGGTCCCTGTGCTGCTCTGGCGTGTTTGGGTGTAGCCAGGAGGCCTGAAACTTTGTTTTCATGACTTCAGTATCTTCATCTGATATGATAACTGTACCCATGGTGAGTTGGATTAAGTGAGCTAATGCCTATATAGATCAGAGCAGAGTGCTTAATTCCTAGTAACCCATGGTCTGTTTTAGAAATTCTGTCACTGTATCTTTAAAGCTACAAGTCACAGGTGGAACGCAGTCTGGTCTTACTCAGTCAGACAGAGCTAGAACTATAGAGCCACAATCATGATCTCTATACCCAACCACATTCTTCTTGGGGACTTCTGTGTTTATCAGCATCGTGCCATATTTTAGGTAGCCTGACGACTAGTTTATCATCACTTAAACCTGGTGACAAAATAAAAACAAGTAGAAGTTAAAGACACATGCGGTACTTTGTTTTGGCTAAATCTCTATACCAGTGTCGGTGCAGATGGGGCAGCATTCCCCTTCAGGTATGACTGTGTGGGGGCACGTCAGGGGGTGGCACATGGTCTCATCACAAAGGACTCTTCCATCTGAGCAGAGGCAGGTGGTGCAGGGCTCGGGAGACCACACTGCTTTGTTGTACAGAGTCATGCCCTTTACTAAGCAGTGTCCCTTTTTTCCTAGAAGAGAATAATAACACATTTAAATTTCTTAAGTAGGTACCAGCATTTGTGAATGGAAGTGGACACAATGTGAAGTCAAAATGATATAACAGTGCAAGAATAGAATTCTGTGTGCATTCGTACACAGATAAAAATGGCTTCTGAAACGTTTTTCACTGGCTGTCTTTTCAGCTACTTTCACTAAGCCTCTGAGAATGATCTCCCCATGGTAACTTGACTGAACCTTACACATCCAACCTGTATCTGTGAGGCTAGGCTAAGTTATACAACAGAAGGAACAACCCCTAAATCTCAGTTGTTTCTTGTTCAATTTGACAACAACAGACTTCCCAGATTGCCACAGTGATGAGAATGAGGTTGAAAGTCACACTTGAGTTCCAGGTGTCTGATCATACTTTCCAAAGCAAATCATACAGCTGCACCTAACTTCAGAGGGGGAAGCCCTGCAGTTCTGCCACATCCCGAGAGCTGGAACAGCACAGGAACAACCACATCCCACGCTTGTGGATATGCATGCAGGGAAAGGGGAGACAGCATGCTTCTGTGGGCAGCTCAGTGAGACATTGCAGCTCTCTTTTGAGTTGTTATATTATTGAAATAAAATTTGTACACCTCATAGTCACCCTTTTAAAGTGCACAGTGAGTAGTTTTTAGTATATTCACTTCTCCACATATACTTGTCCACTTACCTACAACCCTGTATCAGCTGTATTAGAGAATATTAGGGAATATTGGAGGGGACATTATCTTTCTACTCCTGTTGTCATTGCTGATGCCTGTCCTCCATCTGAGCCACTGTTGTCAAGTTCTACGCCTAGATGAGCTCTCATGGGTCTCCTCTTCACCTGACCTGCCACTGTCTCAGCCCATACAGGACCTACCTGTCCTCATTTGGATACTTGGAATAAGCTAATCTCACCTACCCAGTCACTCTGGAAAAATTAAATATGATTTTTTTTCAAATTTTTATGGAATTATAAGGGATCCCAAATAGCCAAAATAATTTTAAGAAAAAGCTAGAGGCCTTACACTTTCATATTTTAAAAAACTACAAAAGATTACTACAAACCTACAATAATCAGCTTATACCATCTGAATGTTGAAAGTCCAGACCTCTATGGACAATTAATTTTCAAGAAGGATGGGAAAATAACTCAGTGAGAACAGTCTCTTCACCAAGTGGAGGTGGGATATCTGAATTTCCACATGCAAAAGAATGAGGTTGAACTCCTACCTTGTACCAAATACAAAATGTGACTCAAAATGGATCAAAAACCTAAGTATATAAAAACTAAGACTCTAAAGTACTTTGAAGAAGATACAGGGGTAAATCTTCATGACCTTGTATTTGGCAACAGATTCTTAGACATGAAACCAAAAACACAAGCAATGAAAGAAAAAGATAAAGTAGACTTCATCAAAATTAATAATGCAGTGCATCAAAGGACATGGTCAAGTAATGAAAAGGCAGCACACACAAGGAAAGAAAATGATTGCAAATCATCTAAAATATGGTTAAAGAACTCTTAGAGAAAAAGACAGCACAATTAAAAAGTGGGCAAAGAGCTTGAATAGACATTTCTCCAAAGAAGATAAACAGTGCACAGCAAATCATAAAATCTGATGCTCAACCTTATTTATCATTAGGGATGTGCAAATCAAAAGCGCAGTGGGTTTCCATTTCATACCCACTAGAATGACAATAGTTTAAAAATATATATATTTACATATATATTTCATATTTCATAGACACAGTACCTTTATTTATTTTTATGTGGTGCTGAGGATCAAACCCAGTTACTCACATATGCTAGTCAAGCATTCTACCACTGAGGTATAACCCCAGCCCTAAAAAAAATACATTAGATATAGCATTACCTTATGATCCAGAACTTTTACTTCTAGGAATATACTCAAAAGAGTTGAAAACAGGTGTTCAAATAAAACCTAAATAAATGTCCATTACTGCACTACTCAAACTAGCCAAAGGGTGGAAACCACCGAAATGTCTATTAAGTGATGATTGATAAACAAACAAACAAAAAAATGTGGTTTATAAGGGCTGGGGAGATAGCTCAGCTGGTAGAGTGCTTGCCTTGCAAGCACAATGCCCTGAGTTCGATCCCCAGTACCGCAAAAAAAATTAAATAAATAAATAAATAAATAAATAAATAAATAAATAAATAAAAAATAAAGGAAAAAAATGTGGTTTATAAATGGAATATTATTCAGCTGTAAAAAGGAACAATGTTCCGATACATGGTAGACATGGATAAACCTTAAAAACGTGCACATTGAAAGGAGCCAGAGATACAGTCACATATTGTCTGATTCCATTTATGTGAAATTTCCAGAAGAGGCAGACTCAGAGAAAGAGAATAGATGAGGGGTTGCCAGGTGTTGGAGGTAGGAAGGAATGAGGATTTTTTTTTTTTCCAGGGTTTTCTTTGGAAGTGATGAAGATGTTCAGGAACTCAATAGTGGTGGTCATTGTGAATGTACTAAATACCACCGAATTCACTTTTAAGTGGTAAATTTTATGTTATATGTAGTAATAGAGTAAAAAAAAATTTAAGACAACTGTATAAAACATTATTTGACAATTTAGAATGTTTAGTATATATCTTCTGTACTTTTTTATGCTTGTCATCCTATATTACATATATTTAAAATTTTTTTCAGCTAGACATAGTGCTATCTGCTTGTAGTCCCAGCTGCTTGGGAGGCTGGGCAAGGCAACTGCTGGAGCCCATAAGTTAGAGGCCAGACTGCAACACAGCAAGACCCTATCACAAAAATAAATGTGAAAATAAATTTTTAAATAAAAGTGAGATCACATTATGTGTACTAGTTTTTGGTCTTTTAATTTTTTATTATTATAGTTTGGATATCTTTTCACTTAACTAAGAAAACTCTCATTCTTTAGTGGTTATGGATATACTGCTGTTACAATTACTGTTTTAGTTGATTTCTCTGCCTCTCATTTCTCACTCATGGTGTAAATGTGGCCTGAATTGCTGGCTTTTGTGTAATGGTATGCTATTTCTGTTAACTCAGTGGAAGTAATAATTTAGAAGCATTTGGTATTATTGAGATCATGTATGAATACTGACCACAGAAAATTATATGGTTTTGTTTTCTTTTGTCTTTTCAAAGTTTTATTTAATGGTAAAATACCTATAATTACTTTTTTCTTATAAACTTAGAAAAATATGTACCATTAAATACTAGTTTTTAAAAATACCTAGTTGAAACCTTTAGCAGAATTTCCAGTCTTTTCAACCTTTAAAAAGTTAGTAATTTAGTCTATTTATAAAATAAACTCAGTAGGTTCCACTCCATTTCTGGTTGAAAAAATTTGGGTTGGAATATTTAATAGCTGTGTGTTCATAAAGTCATTTGAATACTTTATTTCTATTCTAGCTGATCTGTAGTTACAAATGAAGAAGCCCTTTAAAGATGTTTATATTAGGTGTATTATGACTATAACTATTTAAAATGCATTCAAACCGGAAAGAAATAAACCAAAATCATAGCTGTGATTTTATAAGCATAGTGGTAGGATAATTATTTTTTTATTTTTTCCCATAATTTTGTGTAATTGTGTTACTTAAATTAATTCTTTTTGCATTATTCTAAGATGAATATTTATAGATGAAACCAAAAGTTAGGAAGTGTGATAACTTGGATTTTTAACTTCATGGAGGTTCTGCTCACTTGCTCTCCTGCCTCTCCCAATCCTCTTTGTCTCTCACTGTTCTCTTACCTGGTAGGACATCATAGCTTGATTCTACTCCAAGAAAACTTGCAAAGGATTCAAACTTTTCCTCCAGACTGTAATCAATGTGAACAGTGGGAAGGGTTCTTGCTACTGGCACAGCAGTTGTTTGTGGAATTCCAGCCTGTCTGTCTGACCTGTGGCTGGGTGAGGAACTTTTCCTTAGTCTTCGGTGATACATCTTCTTCCTTTGCTTCCTAGGACTGTCTTCATTTTGTCCAAAGTTGGGTTGAAAAATGATAAGCAGAATAAAACAGAACAAAACTGCTAACTTCATGTTTGCTTTTTCACTATCTGGTTTCTAGAATGAAACAAAATTTCAAAGTTAGTACTGATTGAATTTGTACCCTGAAAATGGGCGTGTAATTGCTAGTAACTCCTCAGTAGGAAGACTTCGAGAAATAATGTTGATGGGATGCATGGGTATATCCTACAGTGTTACAGCCAAATCGAAATTTGGAATTTTTCTGTAAGAATCAAAGATCTTTTCATATCTTTATCTCTAGACAGGCTTGAGCAAACTTTGACCATAAAAGACCAAATAGTAAATATTTCAGGCTTGATAACTGTTCTCTGGTGTGACTCTTCAACCCTGCCACTGTAGCATAAAATCAGCCATAGATGATATGCAAACCGGTGAGTGTGGCTGTATTCCAATAAAATGGTCATTACTATACCAGGCAGGCAGACTTGGCACCTGGGCTGCAGTCAGCCAACCCCTTTCTGGGCCTCACTATGCTGTGGGCTTTGGCAATTACTTGAGCGATCTCTCTTCACCTGTCTGCCAGGGCACTCTGTGACTAACATCACCCAAACCCATTTCCCCTGTCTTTCTGTTTCAATATTTTATTCTCTAGCTTTATAATTTATTGGAGTATGACATGATTGTACCATATAAAAGAAATGGCATCAATAATAAACAAGAAAGAGTAACTCTTAATTGGCTGGTTCATATATGTGCTGAAGCTAAGAAAGGAATTTGATAAGTATTTAGGCACTGTTTGTGCATTAGCACTGGGTCAGATTGGTAGCGTGGACAGGTAGAGAGAATCTCCACAGGTGACTGCCAGGCTGCCGTCAGAGCTCTCCTGGACTTCAGTTAGCTCTGCCAGGAAGGCTGCTGCAACCACTGCCTCTCAAGAGCCAGCCGCAGAGACAGCCTCTTAAGTGCACCCCCAACCCGCACTGCCTGTCCCCACCCACCCCATCCTGACAGCCCTTCTGAGCCCTCCGCTCAGCTCCCCTCAAGGCCCACCCCAGAGGTGGAGAGCTGCTGCACAAAGTCCAACATCCGCTCCTGATTAAAACTCTGAACTAGGAATGAAAGGAAAAAGTCATTTCACGTGATAATTGTCATTTTTGAAAACCTTATAGCTAACCTTGTACTTAGTGGTAAAATTCAGTCTTTTCTCCTTAAGATCAGGCACAATGCAAAGACACCAGTTCACAGCACTTCTGTTCAACATTTCACTGGATTTTTAAGCCAATATAATAATACAAGTTCAAGAAATAAAATGTGTGTCCATATATAGGACATGAACACCATTTTATAATCTC
Source organism: Sciurus vulgaris (assembly GCF_902686455.1). Taxonomy (NCBI): domain Eukaryota; kingdom Metazoa; phylum Chordata; class Mammalia; order Rodentia; family Sciuridae; genus Sciurus; species Sciurus vulgaris. The sequence goes on from NC_136474.1 coordinate 25,352,068, forward strand.
TAGACAAATAAGTTTTTGTTGTTGTGGGGGGTGTTGTTTGGTTTGGTTTGTTTGGTTTTGGTGCTAAGAATAGAACCCAGTGCAGTTTACCACTGAGCTACATTCCCAGTCCTTTTTACTTTGTTAGTTTGAGACAAGGTCTCCCTAAGTTGCTGAGGCGGCCTCAAACTTAGGATCCTCCTGCCTCAGCCTCCCAAATCACTGAGATTACAGGTGTGTGCCATCTCACCTAACATACATTTTTAATGTGGAACAGGACATATTTACTAACAGACCCAAATATATTTTGTCATCCTATAACATTTAAGAAGACTGACATTTAAATTCTTAGTGATTATAAACCTGCACTTTTTAGAAAATGCATCCAGAATGGAAAGGGAGAAGTAAAACTGACTATGTACAAATGTCTTAGTCCTTTATGTAGAGAAAATTATGGAATATACCAAAAAAGCTCCTACAACTAATAAAATAATTTAACAAGGTATTAGGATGTAAGATAAATCTATAAAAATCAAGGTTATTTCTGTGTACTAACAACAATCAGAAGTAAAAAATACAGTACCATTTATAATAGCATAAAAATGTGAAATACTAAAGAATACTTCTAACAAAAGATTGGCACAGTGTTCATCCTGAAAATCATAAAAGTGTTGCTAAGAACAATGCAATAATACCTCTGTAAGTAGAAATCCATTACATATATGTGGATCAGATGACTCAGTGTTAATCCTCAATTCTCTGCCATATTAATCTATAGATTTGTCATAAAACCAGTCAAAATTCTGGTAGGCTGTTTGGTTAAAAATTGACAAGTTGGCTCTAACTTTATCTGCAAACCGTAGAAGATGTAGACTGTCCTGTAGTGAAAGCATATCGTGTATGCCTCAACACAGGGCTGAGGGTTTAACTGAGACAGGTGGCAGTCACCAAGGGTCATGAGGGAGCTTTCGAAGGCGGTGGAGAGGTTCATTTTCTGGATTGTGGTAGTGGTTTCACAGGGAACTTTATGTCTGCTTTAATTTCAGTTGTCTTCACCCTTGTACTTGGATAGGGCTTTCATTGTATGTCATTAGTAAGAGGGCGATTATTTGAAGTCACATCTCTAAATTGTGATTAACAAAAGTCACAGTCTACACTGGTCCCAGGTATTTAACAATGCTGTACCGTCTACACTTTCCTCAGGCAGGGGGCATCACGTTTTAAAGGACCTTAGGGGTTAGGCCATGGGGCTGATCGCAGTTAGTGCTGGGACTGGGAAATTATGGACCAGAAGACATGTTGGGCCTGCTAACTTGTTTCTGTGCAACCCTCAAGCTAAAATGTTTTTATTGTTTTTAAATAGTTAAAAAAAATTTCAACTGGGATGTTGCTCAGTGGTAGAGTACTTATCAAACATATGCAAGTCCTTGGATTGATTCCCTGATCCGTTGAAAAAAGAAAAATATTTTATGACAGATGAAATCATGAAATTAAAATTTCAGTATACATAAAGTTTCACTGGAACACAACCATGCCCATTTGTTTATGTGTTGTTTATGGTTATGCACTACAACAGCAGAGTTCAGTAGATGCAATCAAGACTCATAACATGGCCTGCAAAATCTAAAATCATGTACAGTGAAAGTTGGCAAGCTTATAGTTAAGAGCAATACTTCTCAGTTATAGGGCGATGTTGCCCTCTGGAGATATTTGGCAATTTCTGGAGACATTTTTAGTAGTCACAGTTGGAAGGGGCACTGTAGGAATCCAGTGCGAAGAGGCCAGGAATTCTGTTAAACGTCTTACTGTGTGTGGGACACAAAGAATCAGCTGGCCCAAAATATCAACTGTGTTGAGGTCGATGAAACCTAATTTAGAGGAATGAAGAGTTACTCAAGGCTTTTAATCAAGACAATCACATGTTGCTATAGGCAAAACATAATGAATTGTAATTGGATGGATGGAGTCTTTCTTTGGTTAGTTATCAAAAGGAATAATGGAAAATAATCATCACTTCAATATGATGAACCCCGTTCCCAAACTTTTCTCCCAAATCCAAGACTTTGTTTTCATCTATTTCCAAGTCCCATCTTGTGTGTCAGAGAGGAAAAGGCCCAACTCATTATCCTCCATGTTGGATCTTTGAATTCTTAATGGAAGACGGCACTTCGGCTGATGTCATTGCCCACGTTAGCATGTAGTTGATGTAATGGACCTTCTGTTCCTTGATTTCTAAACCTCCCTTCAGTTTGTTGTGTTTCTCTCATGTCTAAGTGATGCTGTTGTTTCCTAGCATGCTGTATGGAACTTCTGACATCATCTACTTTGCCGCAATGGGGAATGTTTTGTCTCCTCAGGCCTCACCTTGTGTTCACACAGCACTGGCAGGAAGTTCCTCCTTAGCTTCAGTTACAATTTGTTGTCCACATGATAGCCCATAAGAGAGGTAAAGATAAAAACCATGTTCACAGTTTTATCCTGATTTCTTAATATTTTTCATCAGTGATTTTCAAAATGTGTTGAAATTTAGAAAAACTACTCATTTTTTAAAAACCAAAATGATACAGAAGTCTATATAGCTGAAAAGACAAATTGCCTTAACCATAATTCATAGTTGAGTACAAGGGTAGTCAAATGTTGTCATCAAGGGCCAGAGAGTAAATATTTTGGGCTTTGCAGGCCAGTGGTCTCTGTCACAGCTACTCAACTTTGTTATTGTAGCCACAAAGTAACTCTAGACAATAAGGGAAAGGGTGGGCGTAACTCTTCTGATAGCACTTTGTTTAGAAACAGGATTTGGTCTGTGGGCCACAGCTTTCCAAACCCAAGTTCAGTGTGTCTTTCATGACCCCTTCTAAATATGGATGAGCATACGCGTTTGAACATAAATGGCATTGTTCTACATCTCAGGTATCACCTGGAAGTATTCTTAATTTTATTTTAAAAATTTTAATTTACAAATAGGAGGGTCTCTGTTCTTAACTATATTATTTTGGGTTGATTTTTTTAATGTAGTTTAGCATTTATGAGTCACTTTGGTCAAGATTATTATTATTGTCTGGAGCCCTCTCATAGGTAGACACAAGTGCAGAATTGTTATATCTTTCTGGTACTTTTATCATTAGGTCAATACTCTCCACATCTGTAGTAGCGCTTTTTGCCAAGATATCTACTTTGTCTAATAGTGGTATATTTGCTTTCTTTTGGTTAATGTCTGCTTTATAAACAGATATAGATGTACATAACGTGTGTGTGTGTGTGTGTGTGTGTGTTATACATATATATATAGTATCATTTTACTTTCTTCATTTTTTTCCTTTTTATGTTGCTGGGCCAGAGCAAAACCAGGGCCTCATGCGTGCTAGTCGGAAAGTGCTCTAGCACTGAGCTACATCCCCGGCATATTTTTGATATGCTTTTTATTAATAGCATTTTTCATGCAATCTGACAATCTTTGTCTTTTGATTGGGACATGTAACCTGTTTATATTTAATGTAATAGTTGATATGTTTGAGTTTAAATCTACTTTGTGATGATTTGCTTTCTATTTTTCCTGTCTATTCTATATTCCTTTTTCTATTTTATTGCTCTCTTTTTAACTGACTTCATTTTTCTGCCATTTCATGAGACACTTTCTACTGTTCTATTCTTTGTAGAAATTAGCACATACATCTTTGACTTATCAATGTTTAATAAAAATTAGTACCTTAACCTCTTCCTGGACAACGCGGAAACCAGTCGCCCCATCCTGGCACATATGTACCACTCTTAGGTTCTTTAATTCTAGATATATGTTAAACCCTCAAAATATTACTGTCATTGCTTTGCACTTAAAGTTCATGTAGATCTTCTTCAACCTTGCCACCATTAGGATTTGGGGCCAGTGACTTTTTTTTCTGGGAGCGGCCTTTTGTTGTCACAAGCTGTTTTACAGCCTCACTGGCCTCAGCCCACTGGCTGCACTAGCACCTTCCCCCCAGTTGTGACAACCAAATCTTTCCAGACATTACAAGGAGTGACCACCCTGCAGTGGAGACCACTTAAACACGTTTACCTAAGCATTTCTCCTGTTTTGTTCTTCTCACTCCTTTCTGTATCACCAATCTTGGAGGGTCATTTTCTTTCTAATTAAAGAATATCTTTTAGTAATTACTTCTGTGCAGAACTGTTGAGGATCAGTTCTCTTTTTGTTTTTCTGAAAATGTTTAGATATTACCTTCATTCTGAAAGTATATATTTACTGGATATAGAATTTTAGGTTGACAAGTGTTTTCCAGAGCATTTTGAAGATTGTCTTCCTCTATCTTAATTGTTTCTGTCGATTCTGTTGAGAAGTCATATCTCACACTAATTGTTTCTTCCTTAAAAGAAACTTTTTTTCCTGACTGCTAAAAAGTTCTCTCTGTCTGGTTTTCAGCTGTTTGGCTCTGATGCACATAGGTATGGTTCTCATGTCTGGGTTTCTAGCGCTTTTTGAGTTTGTGGCCTAGTGTCCATCAGATCTGGGGACGCCTCCACCTTACCTCCTCACACACAGGTCTGTCATGCCCCCCTTGGCTCCGTTTCACAACTGCAGTTCCTGATGTGACCGCCGCCTCATCATGTCTTTCAATGTCACTTTGCCTCCAAGTACTTTTTGTTCTTCTGGTGCTTCATGGGTCATCTTGATCATTTTCCTAACTGATCTTTTAGTTTATTAATACTCCCTTCAGCTGGGGTTTATGTACTGTGAACTCCATCTGTTGACTTTTATTGTTTTTAATTCTGTTGAAATTTTTACTCTTTTACTGATTTGAAAATATTGTGTTTGCAGTAAAGTCTGTGTGTGAAGAATAGTTTTCTGGACTCACTATTTGTCTATTTCTATCATCTAGTATTTCTTTAGGCTTGTAGTCACGTTCTTTCTCTTCATTTGCCTAATAACCTTTGATTTTGTGCCAGACATGGTAGGAAAATTGCTGAAAAATACACTGAAAAATAGGATTTATATATTTTCTATCCAGATTTACGTGCACTTTGGGCACAAGGTTAAGAGCACTACCGATCATAGACTGAATTATTTGAAGCTGACCTCCACTGAATCCATTTAATAATCACACTTTGGGTCTCGCTCGAAGCCTGCCGATTTCACCAGCATCATTCTCACCACCCCCACTTCTTGGCCCTGTTCCTTGTTTTTTATTTCTCTCCAGCCTCATCAGAAAGAAGCTCTGCTAACCTTCTCAGTCACCTCTTCTGGAATCCACAGATGCCTCCAGAAGAAAAGCTGTTCCAAGCCTCCCTGGGTTTCAGGCCTAATCCAAACACTGGCCCTGTTGTTTTTCTCATCTTCATAGTTGTTGTCAGCAGATCAGTGCATCTGACTTGCTTGTCAAAAGCAGCTCCTGAAGGTTGATTTTGTTTGTTGCAGAAATATGTATCCTCTTAGAAAAAGTTATAGGCTGCGAAAGTTTGATTCTTACATGTCTGAAAATATTATTTGATTGAAAATAGAATTATGGTTTCAAAATCATTTTAATCATTTTCCTTTAGTACTTTGCAGATATCAGCCCATTATTTTCTTATATTTAGTGTTGTTGAGAAGTTTGACTTGAAATCTGATTCTTATCCCTTTGTAGGAATTTCTCTTTCTTCCTGTAGAAGTTTTTTTCAATTTTTCAATGTGTCTTTGATATTCAGAAATTTTCCTCTGAAGTGCCTAGAAATAGTTTATTGTTGATTTTTCAGTTTTTCCTTCTTAAGACTTTTTTTTTTTTAATACTAAAGACTTCCCCCTTCATCATACAAGCTCACTTTACTCTCTGCTTTATTCTATGCCTTTTTAAGACTACATTTTCGCCCTTTTTTTTTGCAGTGGGGAGAAGGTACTGAGGATTGAACTCAGGGAAACTCGACCTCTGAGCCACATTCTCAGCCCTATTTTGTATTTTATTTAGAGACAGGATCTCACTGAGTTGCTTAGGGCCTCACTGTTGCTGAGCCTGGGTTTGATCTCGTGATCCTCCTGCCTCAGCCTCCCGAGCTGCTGGGATTTCAGGTGTATGCCACTGTGCCCAGCTGCATTTTCCCTTTTTAAACTCATTTTCATCTTCCCTCTATGAAGGACTCCTTCACAGTTTCTGTCCCACTAGGAATCCACTTATTTCCCAGTGCAGCTATTTATATTCATGCACTTATTTGTTTATAACATATCTTCTATTATTTCTAGGGACTTGGTAAGAGGAAAAGGCACAGAGTCTGTCTGGTTTGACCTCTTAAATCTCAGTTATTCTAAACTTCTTCTTCCAAAATTGCCCTCTAAGTCAGGTCTCGCCTGCGTGAACCTGCCACCACATCATCTTAGCTCAGCAACTAGCAGCCTCTGAGGCAGCTTCATGTCAACTTCAGCAGCAAGCTTCATTCATCATATTTGTATGTTAATTACTGAAGTCACTTCCAATCCACTACTGTAGGTCATTGAAATGACACTATTTGAACAGGTTTATATGATCTACTTTAGTTTCAGAAAAATTAACATGGGCAATATAAAGAAGCGTAATGGCACCTGAAATTGTGAAAGTCACTTCATAGAGCAAGGTGACATGTCAGAAAGGAGTAGCATTAGCAGCAGGGGAAAGCAATATAAAAATTTGAATTGTGGGGCGGGGGAGAGCTAGGATTGGCTGAGGCAAGTGGACTCTGATGGACACACAGTGAGAACGCTCTGCATTGTGTAAACTGTGCACACTGACATTTTCTTGGTTTGACAGTCACATGTGCTGACCCACCTTCCTGTGATAGGTGAGGTTGTGAGAAGGCAGGCTCTGACCTCAGGGTTCATGGAGAAATGCCCAAGAAGGTCTCAGGCCTCTGTTGTCCCAGCCTCCTGGACTTGCCAGGGCCTCGCCTGAGTGAGTGTGCAGGAGGGTGTGCCTGCTGTGACCCTAGTATTCACACCCAAACCTGCTCTCGTTCTCTCCCCTGCCACAAGTTGACTCATTTTTCTTATCCAGAAATCTAATAAATACATTCAGAAGTAAACTGACAGGTATCTTAATTTTGACAAAATCAGTATCTTACTAAAATCTTAAATGAATTTCTGAAATGACCTCTCAATACTAATTTTATAATTGATGTTTAGGTCTTTGTTGTTTTTCAGTGACCTATAGAATTTTTTGCTTTACATTTAATATTTGCCTCAAAAAACAACTTTACAATTGTGAATATGTTTCTAGAGGTAGAATTTTTTGACATTCTAATTACAATATCATTTTTATCAGTAAATTTTTTTCTTTTTAGCACTTTTATGTTTACCCCAACATTAAATATCATCTGTAAACTTTATTATTTTTCTCCAAAGTTTTTCATCAATTAAGTAAATTTTTTAAATATTTAGAATTTTTAACTTCTCTATGAAGTCATCAGCTATTATTCTCCTCATCACCCAACAGTTTTAAAATGAAAACATTTTAAAGTAATCCTTTATGTTTTTTTAGGACTTAAAAATCAAGAAAGAATGAAATCTTCAAACCAATTTATACTTCTATTCACATAATTCTATCTGAATATATGAAAATTATTTAATCCTTATTCTGTAAAGTTTGAAATACTTGGGAAGTAGTCATCCTGGAAAAAAAAAAACCGAGTAAACAGAAGAATGCACACTTTTAACTTATAAAATCTATTAGTAAAGAACTAATTTTTCTCAAGAATTAAACATATTTGCACATAAAATACCCAGCTATTAAAACCATTCCACATGCTTTAGCAGAAACTTAAAATTTAAAACTTTTTTTACCTGGAAATCTAAACTAAGTAGACTTTGCTTGGTGTCACTTAAGTCTCCAGCTGAAAATGAAACAAAATCAGAGCTTTCTTTAAAAACAAAAAGAACAGAAGGGAATGTTGAAAAATGTTAGCTGACTTCTTAGTAAAATCTAAAATAACTGCTTCCCTTGGGGATGAATGCCTTTCAGTTCTTTGTGCAGAAAATCAGCCAAGAAAGTAACCAGGGAAAATGGTTACCAAGGGAAATATTTTTTACAAATCACAGGAAAAGTGGAAAACATCAGCGGGGGTTGGGGGGAGTGTTTCCTTTGCAGGCTGACAAAGGCAGAGCTGAAAAAAACAAAAGGAGCTTCAGAAATCTGCGGTTTCATAGGCTACGTGCATAACAAGTTTTGAAGTTCATGCCCACCAGCTATCACTTGAGCTTCATCCGTCTCCAGGGATGGTCCTCTTGTTGGACTAAAGGCCTTCTGTATCTGGGATCCCTTTTAAATTGGGTTACTGATATTTAAGTCTCTCCTCTCTCTGCCAGCCCACCCCAGTCTCACACACAATAATGGGTTACATCTTAATGCCATTGGACATTATGTAACTCCTAACCACTAAGTAATAAAAAGTAATAAAAAGAAACTGCTTGAAGAAGCTGTTAGGCTCCTAATTACCTGTTACTCTGGCAGATTAGTTAGTTGTCTACTTTGGCCTTAGTTTCTGCATTTGCATGTGAGCAAGTTAGAGACAGGTCAGTACTCCAGCCCAACATTGCTGCGTGCGGGGGCTCCGAGTGAGTTACTTAATACTTCTGACTAAAGGTTATTCCTCTGTATTGCTGGGATGAGAATATCCTTTTAATTTTTTTGAGAGGAGAAACATAAGGAAAGTGACTAATTCAGTGCCCGTCATGAACTAGGTAATTTTATTAGAACTAGTTATTTGACAGAAAAGGGCTGAATTTTTATTTTCACCAAATAGTAAAATGACCTGAACAGACTGAATTAAGGTTTGGACTAAGTACATTGACCACCCAAATTCTTAAAATTAATGAAAACTTTTGTTTTTCAAAATGTAAATCTTCACTGCAGAATAATAAGTAGTACTCTTAGAAGACATGCAACTTTGAGAAACTCTTTAAAGGCTGAAGGCAGCGTGGTGTGCTGGCACACATCTGTAATTTCAGCAACTTAGCCAAGACCCTGTCTCAAAATAAAAATGTCTGGTAGAGCACACCTCAGCTCAGCCCTCAGCACCACCTCAACAAAAATGATCAAACATAGAAAGCCTTCATCTGAAATAAGGCACCACAGCCCAAAACATGTGAGAGAGGACAACTCTATAGGTCTTCCAGATCCTTCAACATCCCTGTGAAGTTGACTGGGCAAGTATACACAAGAGGAACAGGGAAGAGGAACCTGCTTCTCGTAGTGTTCCAGGTATTTGGCATTTGTGTCCACATGAGAACCCATATGCTGGTCCACTTGACTGGAGTGGTTGGACAGTGAGGTGGGAGATGGAGGAACAGGGAGCTCCTATGTTCAGAGCCCAAACCTGCTGTGAACACAACCCAACTCCAGGCACAATCCTGATAAGCTCAGCCTACAGGTTCAGAGCTTTTGGTCAGTGTTTTAATCTTAAAGTCTTATGCATGAGTAGATAGTTTGGGATTACCAAGTGTTTGGAAAGGGTCTAACATGAGTGATGGGAGCCCCTTCCCCTGCAATATACATACATAAGTTCAAAGATGACTTTGGAGATTGAGAACTTGATAACACACAAGAAACTCAGTAGTCATCTTAGGAGATAAAGGTAAGGAAGCCTTCTAAAAAAATAGGACCAGAGGAAAAAGGTAGATGGAAAATAGAAAAGATACAATTAAAGGGCCAGTCAAGGAAGTTCACTGTCTAGTTAGGAATTACAGGAAAGTAAAACAGAGAAAGTTGTGTGATCAATGGAAAAACATTTCAAGAAAATGTTCCAGAACTGAAGGGAAGGGATGTCTAATATGGAAGGACCTGGCCAGCGTTTAGCATAATAGATGAAATTTGACCCTCATCAAGGCTCATAATTTTCAAATTTAAGAGTACTGGAGACAAAGAGAAGATCCTGCGTACTTGAAAGACAATAAGTTATAGGATACTGGTTTACATTGAGTCAGACTGCCGAGCAGCAGCACTTCTAGAGTCAAGCGGATAATGGATAAATGCCTTTAAAATTCTGAAAGGAGTTTTTCTCAAGGAGTCATTTCCAGACCAAAAGAAAAAGATGAGCAACTGAGCTCACAAATGGGGAAAAAGCCATAAACCAGCAGTTGATAGAAGAGGAAGTAGCAGTGATCAATAGAATTGTTTCTCAACTTCAGTAATCATCAAAAAATGTAAATTAAAACTTTTTTAATACCAAAGTGAAACATTGATGGCAAAACTTTGGGGGTAGAGCTTGGGCATCTATTTTTAAATATTATTCAAATAATTCTAGTCAGGCTTGAGGACCACTGCAAATAAAAAAATTGTGGCCTGATTTTAAATACACATTTTGGGGGGTTTTGTTTGTTTGTTTGTTTGTTTTTGTTTTTTGAGTTGGGGATGACAATGACATGCAGTATTGGCCAGTATGGGAGAGCAGACAGAAACCCTCCTGTATGAGGATAGCTTAACTACTCTGTTACCACATTTCACTTCTAGGTGTCCATCGTAGACACACAATTTCTGTGCAAAAGAAACCTCTAGGAAAGTATTTTGAAGCACTGCAACCACAGATTTTTAAAAAATAAAAGAACCCTGTTGTATATTGATAGAGAAAATAATGGGCTACCATAAAGCTATTTGGAGAGATTGAAATAACTGTGTATCAAGTTGTTGCCAGCAGATCAAGAGGGGAAAAAGCAATTTAAGAATTGTACATTCATTATGCTCTTGCCTTCTTTGGATATATGTCATTTAGCATCTTACTAGAGAAGAAGTTGGGAATAATTAAAAAATTGTTGATAGTAGTTATTTCTGAGTGATGAAATTATGATGAGAATTTTACTATGTAATTTTTTGAGGCAATATTTTGAGCTTTTTATAACCAGATCAGAAAAGAATAACATTTAAAAAGAATATAAATGGTCAACAAAAAAATAGTTCTTAAAGTAAGAACATAGAGGAGTAATAGTAACTACCATGCCGAGATTGATATGGTTGCAGAAAACCAAATTTTACATTTTCTAAGGTCACTGCTCTCAAAGTTTGTGGTTTAATGGACTGTTACACGAGTCCTTTTGCAGAAACTATTTTAACCACACTAGTACATGGAAACTGCTGGTATTGTGTTTTCTTTGCCCTCTGTATTATTGCAGACATAATTATGTCCTGACACTTGGCTTGCAGGAGCATGATGTTGATCACAGAAGGGTGCGAGCAGAGCAAGCGGCACCCCCACCACAGGGTGGTCTGCCTGTGAGAATTCTGACTGGGGATATTTCTTTAGGTGCCATTTAAATAAGGTGTCCTTTTCAGTGTTCTCAGCCTGTGGTCTACAGTACCAGCGAGCTGGTTTTTATTTAAGGATGTAGTTGCCACCACATGACAACTTTGTATATATTAATTCCCAGAAAAAGCTAAATTTTGGAGCTGTTAGGTAGGGCTACTCTGAGAAATAGGAGTTTTATCTTGCCTCAGGCTATTTTAGGACATTCCCTGTCTTTCTCAGGCCATAGCTCAAGTGCCTTTTGTTTTTTTTTTTTTTTAAAGAACACTAATTCACAGGGAAGTGTCACAGCTGCTTGTTTCCTTTTGTTAAGCTTCCCCTCCAAATGGAATAGTCACATTTAAGTGGAGTGATAATGTAGAAACATGCCATGATTCATTTAACCGTTCTCCCATTGGTGGATATGGAGGTGTTTCCCCTTTTCCCCTGAAATAGAATGTGCTTTTTGAGTTTTGGTACATGTTTCTAGGTGGCTCTCCAAAAAAATTCTGATATGCTCTCATAAGAAATATATCAAATGCCCATTTTCCTGCGACTTGTTTTTTAAATGGTTTCCACATTTTAATAGGTAATGCATATAAACATAATTTTTTAAAGTACATAGTTTTCTATATTCAGAACTGGTACATTGGATGATTCCACCAACCTTTGCACTGAAGAAACTAAAAACACTAGATCACATACAAAAGCATCTTAAAATCATCTATGAAGTGAGAAGAAGATACGGAATCTCTGGATCCAGATCTAGGAGATAACGGAGCAGACTTTTGCACTGGGAATGTTTACTAGAAATATTAAAGAACAAAAATATCAATGGAATTTTATAAAACAAATATGCAATACACAAGGTCAACAAAACCAAAAGTTTATTTAAAATATTTTTTTAATTGTAGATGGACACATTACTTTTATTTTATTTATTTATTTTTATGTGGTGCTGAGGATTGAACCCAGTGTCTAACACATGCCAGGTAAGTGTTCTACCACTGAGCCACAACCCCAGCCCCCAAAGTTTTTTTTCCCAGTCCATCACATCAAATACTTACATTTATTTCTCCTGTCCAACTGAAACATTGTACCCTCTCACCAACATCTCCCCAGCCTCTGGTAACCACCATTCTGCCTGCTGTTTCTTTGAGTTCAGTGGTTCTAGATTCTGCATATGAGTAAGATCATACAGCATTTGCCTTTTATTTATTTTTGCAGTGAGGGGAATCTAACCCAGGGCCTTGCACTTGCTTGGAAAGCACGCTACCATTTAGCTATATCCCCAACCTTGTATTTATCTTTTCTGTGTCTGATTTAGTTGACTTAGCATCATCACTTCCAGTTCAATCCATGCTGTTACAAAGGATAGGGTTTTGTCCTTTTTTATGGCTAAATAGTATTATATAATGTATACTTATTATATTATCCATTGATCAGTTGATGGAGACTTTGGTTATTTCCATTTCTTGACTCTTGTGAATAGTACGGCAATAAATGTAGAAGTACAGATATCTCTTTGACCTCTTGATTTTATTTCTTTTGGATATATACTCAGTAGTGAGATTACTGGATTATATAGTAGGAATGTTTTTAATTTAGGGGTGAAATTCCATATTGTTTTTCCCAATTATTATTAATTTATATTCCTATCAAGAGTATGCAAGTTGTCTCTTTTCTTCATATCCTTGCCAACTTCTGTTATCTTTTGTCTCTTTGATAATAACTATTCTAGTCTAAATTCTAAATAAGGTGATAGCTCATTGTGGTTTTAGTTTGCATTTTCCTGATGATTAGAGATGTTTAGCATTTTTTCATATACCTTTCGACCATTGTTATGGTTTAGATGTGAGGTATCCTCCAAAAGCTCATGTGTGAGACAATGAAAGAAGGTTCAGAGAAGAAATGATTGGGTTGTGAGAGTCTTAACCCAATCAGTGAATTAATCCCCCGATAGGGATTAATTCAGTGGTAACTGAAGTAGTAGGGTGTGGCTGGAGGAGGTGGGAATTGGGGTGTAGCTTTGGGGTATATATTCGTATCTGGCAAGTGGAAACCTCTCTCTTTCTTCTTCCTGATTGTCCTGTGAGCTCCTTCCCCCTGCCACACTCTTCCACCATGATGTCCTGCCTCACCTTGAGCCCTGAGGGATGGATGGAGCCAGCCTCTTATGGACTGAGACCTCTGGAAACCGTGAGCCCTCAAATAAATTTTCCTCCTCTATAATTTTGCTGGTTGGGTCTTTTAGTTAGAGCAGTGAAATAGCTGACTAAAACAACCATTGTATGTCTTCTTTTGTGAAATATCTATTCTTATTACTTTCTCATTTTTAAATCAGGTATTTGTTTTCTTGCTATCGAGTTTTTTATGTTCCTTATAACTCCTGGATATTTGCTTCTTATCAGATGTGTAGTTTAGAAATATTTTCTCTTATTCTGTAGATTGCCTCTTACTCTTTTGATTGCTTCCTTTGCTGTGTAGAGACCTTTTAGTTTGTCTGTTTTGCCTTTGCTTCCTGGACCTTTGTCTTTGCTTTCTGGACCCTATATCAAAACATAATTGCTTAGGCCAATGTCATGGCGTTTTTTCCCTGTTTTTCTAGGGGTTTCACAGTTTGGGGTCTTATATTTAAGTCTTCATTTCACTTTGAGTTTATTTTCATATATGGCATTAGACATGACCTAATTTCATTCTTCTGCATGTGGATATAGAATTTTCCAATTTAGGAGATTATCCTTTCTTCATCTGTGTTCTTGGTAATTTTGTTAAAAAATCAGCTGTAAACATAGATTTATTTCTGAGTTTTCTACTCTGTTCCATTGGTCTCTGTTTATAGGCCAGTACTATTGTACTATATTTTGAAGTCAGGTAATGTGATGCCTCCAACTTTGTCCTTTTTATTCAAAGACTGCTTTGGCTATTTGGAGTCTTTGTGGTTTCATATGTATTTTGGGGGACTGAGTTCTGTTTCTAATGAAGAGTATATTTGATTGCATCAAATCTGTAGATTAGGTAATGTGGATCTTTTACCAATATTTTAATCCATGAACATGGTATATCACAAATTTGTGTTCATCAGTACTTTTTAGGTTTCAACGTAGAGAGCTTTCACCTCTTTGGTGAAATTTATTCTTAAGGTTTTGGGAGGGTTTTTTTTAGCTATTGTAAATGAGATTATTTTCTTGGTTCATTTCAGACACATTGCTGTTAATGTATAGGTGCTAATTAGTTTCTTGTGTTGATTTTGTAAGCCTGCAATTTCACTGAATTCATTTATTAGCTCTAATAGGTTTGCTTTTGTTTGTTTGGTGAGTCTTTAGGATTTTCTACATATAAGATTGGCTCATCTGCAAACAGGAACAGTGTCACTTCATTTTCTATTTGAATGTCTCCTATTTTTTTCTCTTGCCTAGTTGCTCTGGCTAGGACTTCCAATGCTACATAGAATGAAAATGGCATCCTTGTCTTGTTTCTGATATTGATGAAAAGTTTCAACTTTTCATTATTGAGTAGGATGTCAACTGTGGGACTTGTCACAAGTGACCTTCTCTGTGTTGAGATACATTCCTTCTATGCCTAATTGGTTTAGAGTTTTTATCATGAAAGGATGTTGAATTTTTTCATTGCTTTTACTGCATCACAAAAGTTTGTTTTTTTGAAACAAAACCAGTAAAATGTATCACATGACTGATACACAAAGAAAGGGAGGAAACACATTGTTAATGAGAATTAGAAAAATTACTATCACTACAGATTTTGAAAACTTTTAGAAGGAAAAAAGGATATTATGAGCAACTTCATGCCAATGAATTGGTATATTTAGATTATTTGAGTAATTCCTAGGAAAAAATAAAACTTGACAAAACTGTCCCAAGAAGAAACAAAATCTGAATCATCTATATCTATTAAGGAAATTGAATCTATAAATTCAGTCATTCCCATAAAGAATCCCATAGGCCTCTATTTTTGATTGTTAAATTCTTCCAGCATAATTATACTACAAACTATCAGGGACATATTACAAAGGAAAATCATGTAAGTCAATTTTACTAACAAACAGATTAAAAAATAAAATATTGGTTCACCAAATTCCACAATATATTAATAGGATAATATATTGTAACTATACTGGGTTTATTTAGATAAAAATCTAAATACTGTGATCATCTTAAGTATTTAAAGAAAGTACTTCATGAAATTCAACATCCACTAATGTTTAAAAAAGAAGAAAGCATTCATTTTCCATACTAGGTATTAATAGAAGGAAAATTCTTTAGTCTGACAGAGTATCTTCAAGTATCTTCAAAAATTACAAAATACTTTCTAGCTCTCGGCCCAAAAGAAATAAAAATCCTCTCTTTCTGTCTCCCTCTCTTCCTCTCCCTCTCCCTCTCTCCCCATCTCTCTCCCTCTCTTTCTCTTTCCCTCCCTCTCTCAAACTTACATATGATTAGTCATAGCTGCAGTATTCATAGCAGCCAAAATGTGGACACAACCTAAAAGTTCATCAACCCATAGATAAATGTGGCATCTCTATACAATGAAATAGTATTCAGCAATAAAAAAAAAAAAAAATCAGTGGGGGTAGGAATGATAGTAGAATGAAATGGACATTATTACCCTATGTTCATATATGATTACATGACCTGTGTAACTCTGTCATATACAACCAGAAGAATGAGAAGTTATACTCCATTTATGCATGATGTATCAAAATGCATTCTATTGTCATGTATAACTAATTAGAACAAATAAAAAAAATTTTAAAAATCAGCCAGGTGTGGTGGCAAAGACCTGTAATCCCAGCAACTTGGGAGGCTAAGGCTGGAAGATTGCAAGTTCAAGGACAGCCTCAGGAACTTAGCGAGACCCTGTCTCAAAATAAAAAATAGAAAGGGCTAGGGATGTAATCCACCAGTTAAGTGCCCACTGGGTTCAATACCCAGTAATAAAACAAACAAACAAAGAATCAGTGATACATGCTACAACATGGACGAACCTAAAAAACATGCTACATGAGAGAAGCAAAACATAAAAGACCGCATACTAGATGATTCCAGGTGTATGAAACATCCAGAATAGGCGAATACATACAGAGAGACACATGAGTGGTCACTGAGGTGGGGGATGAGAGGATGGGGATGACTGTTAATGAGTACAGGATTTCTTTTGGGGGCAGTCAGAATGTTCTAAAAATAGGTGGCAGAGGCTGAGGGTGTAGCTCGGTGGTAGACGCTTGTCTGACAAGTGTGAGGCCCTGGTTTCAATCTCTAGCATTTAAAAATAAATAAATAAAAGGTGGTGTGGCTGGCTCTCGACCATGAATAAGTATACTAAAACCCGTTGATCTGTAGACCTTAAATAGTGTAAGATTTTTGGCACATAAATTTTATCTCAGGAAAGCTGTTATAAATAAAGATTTGGGTGAAATATTGAAATTTTTCCCTTTCTGGGAGCAAGTCCTGACCAGTATAGTAAAGCAAGAAAAAGAAGAAGATGGGAAAAAAAGAAAATAAAGCAAGCAAAATTATTATTGTTTGAGATTATGCGACTATATGTACAAAATCCAAAAGAATTTTCAGTTCAATTATTTGTTAAATCCTTAGATTTTTTCATATATATAATCAACATATAAAAGTAAATTGCAGCTGGGCACTGTGGCACACACCTGTAATCCCAGCAGCTCTGGAGGCTGAGGCAGGAGAATCATGAGCAGAAAGCCAGCCTCAGCAATGGCAAGGCACCAACTCAGTGAGTCCCTGTCTCTAAATAAAATATAAAATAGGAAGCAATAATAGGTGTTGGAGAGGATGTGGGGAAAAGGTACACTCATACATTGCTGGTGTGGATGCAAATTAGTGCAGCCACTCTGGAAAGCAGTGTGGAGATTCCTTAGAAAACTTGCAATGGACCCACCATTTGACCTAGCTATCCCACTCCTCGGCTTATACCCAAAGGACTTAAAATCAGCATACTACAGAGATACAGCCACATCAATGTTCATAGCTGCTCAATTCATAATAACCAGATTGTGGAACCAACCTAGATGTCCTTCAATTGATGAATGGATAAAGAAACTGTGGTATGTATCTACAATGGCATATTACTCAGCTATAAAGAATAATAAAATTATGGCATTTGCAGGCAAATGGATGAAATTGGAGAATATCATGCTAAGTGAGATAAGCCAATCTCAATAAACCAAAGGACGAATGATCTCACTGATAAGCGAATGATGACACATAATGGGGGATGGGAGGGAGACAAGAATGGAGGAAGGAGGGACTGTATAGAGGGAAAAGAGGGGTGGGAGGGGTGGGGGGGGAGGAAAAAATAACAGAATGAACCAAACACCATTACCCTATGTAAACGTATGATTACACAAATAGTATGCCATTACTCCATGTACAAATAGAAACAACGTGTATCCCATTTGTTTACAATAAAAATAAAATTTAAAAAAAATATATATATATATAAAATAAGGCTGGGGGTATGGCTCAGTGGTCGAGTGCCCCTGAATTCAATCCCTGGTAACCCCCCCAAAAAACCCTAAATTGCATTTTTATGTAGTGAAAGAATGAAATCAATGAAAAGTTATGTTTTAAATATCAAGTATTTAAAAAATATATGAAGTACTTAGGAATAAATATAACAAAAATGGACAAGTATCACTGGATAAATTTATAGAATTTTGAGAGCAATTAAAGAAATCTTGAAGGTGGTGAGAAAGAGAGACTACTAGGGATGAAAACTTCATTGTTGCAAAGTTATTCATCCTTGAACTGATCTTTTGAGTTGATATAATCTGAATCAAGTCTTTAAGAGTTCCCATGTATGTGTGTGTGTTGTGTGGTGTGTAACTTGACAAACTCTAAAATGTATATGGAAATGTAAACACCAAAGAAAAGCCAAGATATTCCTGAAGAACAAAGCTTTATGATTTTCTATCCCAAATGCCAAATTTCATTATAAAAAAAGCTGTGGTACTTTAGACAGTTCCTTAATGACAGAAGGATAAGCGTAGGCAGCGGAGCAGAAACAGCCCAGAGAGCTCCTTCACATGTAGTCACTGGCTTTTTGAGAGAAGAGGCTCTGCCACGTGGTGGAGACCTCTTGTGTCATGTGGATTGTTTAAAGAAACTAAAGAGGGAGGCACAGCTGACAGCAGACAGGAAAACAGGCTGTTGACTTGATCTGTTGTGCTTCAGAGACTAGAGTCCATAGACAGACTGATTTGGGCATAAATAAAAAACAAAGCCCAGCACATTGTTGCATGCCTGTAATCCCAGCTCCTTGGGACAGTGAGGTAAGAGAATCTCAAAGGCCAGCCTCCGCAATTTAGGGATACCTGTCCCAAAAAACAAAATAGTCTGGGAGGACAACTCAATGGTAGAGTGCTCCTGGATCCATCCCCAGTGCCACAAAACACATTTCCTTATAACCAGAACTGCCCAGCTGAACTCTTGATAAGGTGCCAAGGCCATGCAGCTGGAATCATTCTAGTAGAGACCAAACAGTATTCTGATAATATTGCTGAAGGAATGGCTCAGACATTGAACTAGACAATATCATTTCCTTGTTGAGGTTTTATTTGTTTGGTTCATTGTCTTCCTAAGATGGACTCAACAGACCATGAGGAACTAGGATGTCCATTCTCTCTGGGGTAGTTCCCTCATTTCCTGAGCAGTGTTTGATCAGGGGCAGGCTTAGTGGGGCAGCCAGCTAAACTGAAGGTGGAACTGCTGGTTGCTGCGCTCTGGTCTGGTTCTTTGTCCATAGGCTCGCCAGCCAAATGAGCTCTGGAGCCCTCCCTTGAAGTCCCAGGTGACTGGAACAAGCCACAAATCTCTGTACCTAGCGTGCTGTCAGACAGGAAGGCAACACTAATACTGACAATAAGTCTAGGTGTAGAAACAAGTTCAGTTGAACAAATGGTGAAAATGGAGGGGTTTCACCTCTGAAGTCTTGGTAAGTGGGAATAATCTAATGCAGGAGGCCGATTTTTTTTTTTTTGTTTTTGAGAACTGAATAAATTATAAGATAATTACATTTAACAACAAGTTTTCCAGGGACCTGTCATTGCTTTGTTTGGGCTTTGTTGAATATCCCATTCTGCTAAAGTGATATTCAGTCTGGGAGACTGGAAGAATTCATCCATGTGGAAGACAGTAGACTAAGGCAAGATTGCAAACAGAGGTTCACATTCTAAATGGATGACAGTTGCTTATCAAGCTAGCAGTTAACTATATTATGTTCTGTTCTCTTACCCTCAAAAGTATGCTTCATAACAACCTGGAATGTCAGGTCCCAGTTTAGATCCTGAGCTCCTCAGTATTCTCCTATATCAGATCATGGTATAGGATCATGGTATTCTCCTCCTCAGGAAGGAGTCGGTACGTAGCCCACTGCACTGCCCTTCACCACATGCCAAGTGCTACCCTGTTCTGTGATCTGGGTGCCTCCAAGCTCCTTCCTCAACTGCGTGTGAGCAGCTATTCCTCATGGCAAGATTGCTCACACAAGCAGCATCTGCCTTCCAGATGTCAGAGCCAGGGAAGAGGTCTACGTAAGTCCTGGAAACCATTTGAGCAGGGAATTCTGGGATGCTAGACCCACTGTGTAATCTAGAAGTGTTCACTGTGGTGAGCATGTGGATGCCTGGTTTAGTGGAGAGGGCATAGAGCAGCATCCAGGTCAGAGGCCCCTCCTGTCCAGCTCTAAGTGTGAAGTGGATTGGAATCCAAGGGTAATCATAAGTAGAACCTGTAGCTTTCAGTCAAGAAAATATCCTGACTGAGAAATACATAGTACTATTGTGCAATAAGGAATTTGGTGTAGTAGCCTCACCTAGATATGATATATCATGGTCCCCCAAAATGATGTCATGTTTTTAAATGTACTTTGCTCTTGAGATAAGAGAAAATATACCGTAAGCATAATACAAATCACAGCCATTCTGAAATAATCTAGTGTGGAGGAGAAAAAAACGAAGCAGATAAACCTGTGAGAAGCCGGAAGATTCTAATATTACTTAAGTAAGCATCCTTGTACCCAAACCTAAATGCCCAGTCTTAGGTTGAACTAACCTATTCTGAAGAGAGTGATATCCAGGAATCAAGTGAAAGACAGTGACCGTCCAGACTCACTGTGGGATCACAGTGTGGCCCGACGGCATTCTTGAATCAGAAGCATGGGAGTTTGCATAATCTTATTTTTTTTCTCAACCTACTAACATGCTCAAACTTCTGCCAGCCAATATTAATTTTCCTACATCTTGTTTGCCTTTTCCCAAAATGCCACCCCTTCCTTCTTTCTATTCTCTGCTCAATTTCTTGAAAAAGTAAGCTATAGGAAATGCCTCCAGATATTCACTCCCATTTCTTCTTCTTCTTCTTCTTTTTTTTTTTTTTTCTTTGCAGTGCTGGGAATCGAACCCAAGGCAAGCACTCTGCTGACTGAGCTATCTCCCCGGCCCCCATTTATTCTTTATTCTCCTGCAATTCTGCTACTGCATTTATTGCTCTAGGAAAATTGCTCTCTTGAAAGTCTGAGTGGCTCCAAACCTGTTGAGTCACCTACTTTTTCCTTGTCATTTTCTTTTTGGTTACCTATTCTTGGAAGTCAACATGCTCTTTCTGACTCTTGCTGAGTATGTTGTACGATCCTCCCGCCACTGTCCATACCTTAGACGCTGATGTCCCGCAGATCCCCTGTTGGCCTCGGGCCTCCTTGTTCTCCCTCACAGTCTGCTCATTCATTAGACACAGAGAAGCACCTTGATACACTAGTCAAGCACATGACCTGTGCTTATGAGTTGTATCAGTCACATGACTCTGACACGTGCTGATGGTCACATTAGCTCTAAGCTACATTCTGAGCTTTATACCAAAATTGCTGACTTCTACTTGGTCACCTTGGCTTGGACTTCTCCCAGGCACTGCATCAGCATTTCCACAAGAGTAAGACCTACTGTCTTCCCCGCTATCCCTCCAAACTTGTTATTCCTTATTGTAGATGCTTCATGGAACTACAGACATGAAAGATCTATGTAACCACTGGTTTTATTGGTTGGAGGGGTTTTAAAATTTAGCTTCATCCTTCTTAACAGATGGTTATTTAAGTGTAGGCTTGGAAGGATATAGTGAATTTATATTATATCCCTACAGCTAGGAAATTGTTTTGCTTATCCAAAAGAACCTGTAAACTTGTACTATTCTGATAAGAGTTCAGGAGGAGTTTTAAGTTATAGGAGAAACTTTTATACAAAGAAAAGTGTATTTGGTATTTATAGTTTAATTTCCTTTCTTACAAACCATATTGTCCCCTTTTTTGTCATAAGAATGCACATTTGAAACTAAAAATGTAATTTTTTTTTCCTACCAGAGATTGAACCCAAGGGCCCTTCACCACTGAACTACATCCCAGTCCTTTTTTATTTTTACTAGGTTCTTGCTGAGTTGCTATGGGTCTCACTGAATTCCTGAGGCTGACTTTGAATTTACAGTCCTCCTGTCTCAGCTTCCCGAGTCCCTAGGATTATAGGCATGCACCACCATGCCAGATTTAATTCAGCATTCAAATAGCTTTGTAGAGTTTTAACATAACCTGGGCGTAGACATTCTGCTCATTGGCAGCATCAGGTACTGACCTAGTCCCCCTCAATGTCACACCTGACAGGTGATGGAGGAGGCCACATGGGAGGGAAACAAAGGGAGCCAGCATGCCTGAGCACCTCCTGGCTGCCAGATGCCTGGCTCTTTGCTAGGCTCTGTACATGTATTATCTCAATAAATTCCTAAACCTAATGACATGCATTATTATTCTCCAATTTAGAAGCAAGGAAAACTAAAACATTACAGAAGCTAAACGAGGAAACTAAGCTCTGATGAGTTGAACTGCCTAACTTGTTATAATTGGGAAAAGTGCAAAGGAACCCATGCTGATCTGTTGCCTTTTCCTGCACTCAAGGCGGAATCACCACTCAGCCCTTCTTTCTCCAGCAGACACTGAAGGGCACGTTAACAGGCACCTGCTCTCACGGGTATCGGCTTCACCCTCCCCCAAATCCATAGGGATCAGATGAAGATCAGAGCGCTTAGTGCCTGGAGAGAAACTCAGTGACTGAGTCAGGACCTAGGTCGGGCCTCAGCCAAGCCTGGATGCGTTGCATTCTCCTCCAGGGTCTTGGTCTTCTGATCTTTCACGTAACACCATTAGAGATTTCCTAGGTTGTTCCTCTCTTGCGTTCCAGGATGTGGTGTTCTTGCTTTGGAAAGTGAGCAGCACTAGACATGGCCTCCAGAATTGTTCTTCTCCCTGTAATTTTCCTTCTGCAGCCCCTGAAGCCCAAGCTTAGCGTGAGGCTGGTGAGAAGATTGCACATATGGTAGATTTAACATTTGCCGGGAATAGGGATTCTTTTCCACTGATATACTGTCTGAAGGAGATGGCCATAACCCAAGGCGACCACAGTATTTACAAAGGTATTTAATGAAAAAACAAGACTTTGGCAGCTAACATAACCCATCACTCATGAGGGGATAAAAAGACATTCACTTGAGGTTTAATAAATCAAAACATAGCGTGTGTGTCCACAGTCTCATTTTTTCCCCATTACTGGTGGGTGATATCATCATTTTCATTTCCCTTAGAATCTTTTCGTGTCCAGGAAAAGGAAAAACTAATATTGACTGCATTTATTATGCTGTATTTTTACTTTTAAAGAGAGTTTTTGTTTTAATTCTGCTGTATATTTGAAGGAGGTCTTTTCTTTCCTTTGCTTTTCCTTTTCCTTTCTTTTTGTGCTGAAGATCAACCCAGGGCCTTGTGCTTGCCACGTACATGCACTACACCCCCATCCTCAGGAGGTTTTCAATTTATTTCTTTTCTCATTTTCCCCAAATGAAACCCTGACCTTTAAAAACAAAACAAAAACAAATAAAACAAACAAGCAAAGAAACAAACAAAAACACAAACATTTGGCCTTGTTAAAGCAGAAGAAAAAAGTTGGAAATGGTTAGGAAATACAAAGAAGAAAACAAAAAGCCATAATCAACACTGTTGAGATCAATAATAGTATTTTATAATATGACCCTCTACTGTTCATTTCTCTGCTAGAGTAAAGAATTTGGGCATGTCTACTAATGGACTCAAATGTGTACAACATCTGTCTTGCCACACAGGGAAAAATTAACATTAAAAGCAATTAAGTATCATTCTTCTAAAGCCTCAATCTCCTCTTTCTGAGCGTGTTCTCTTCTTCAGTCCCTTCTTCACATACCATCCCTTCCAAGAAGCCATCTCCAGCCCCACAGTGCTCTCTGCTCGCCAGGCACACTACTTTGCCAGCACTCGTCTCCCCTACTTTATGAATGGCAGTTTTCCTTTGTTTTCCCCAAATAGTACATAAATTCCTTGAGGACTTACACATTCCTATCAGTGATTAAGTCATTCATCAAATTTTTATTGTGTCTCGAGCTCACTGTTGAAACCTCTTAACAATAACAGTTAGACCTTACAGTTGATTAGAGTCACTGCTCTCCACTAGGGTGTCAGACAGATCACTGCCTTTGTATTAAATAGTGTGATTGGGCTGGGTGTGTAGCACAGTGGGAGCGTGCATGCTTAGCGTGTCCAGGGTCCTGGGTTCAATCCCCAGCACCACAAAGAAAATGACAGGGAAAAATAATAACCACAGTGTGATCGTTTCTGTGATTTGGGAGATGCATGCTACTTTGGAAACCTGCAAGTCGTTAGTCAGAGAAGCATTTAGCAGGATTCAGCACAGATAATCCTCCTCCTTCAAACACTTCATTCTTTTTTTTTTTTTTTTTTTTTTTGGTACCAGGGACACTTAATACTGAGCCATATTCCTATCCCTTTTTATTTTTTATTTTGAGACAGGGTCTTGCTAAGTTGTTTAGGGCCTCCCTAAAATACTGGCCTTGAACTTGTGATCCTCCTGCCTCCGCCTCTTGAGTTGCTGGGATTATACTCATGCACCACCACTCCTGGCTAAACACACCATTCTTTACGTGTTTTTTAGACTCACTGTCTTGTGTCTCACTCCTTAATCCTTTTTACTGGTTGTTCTTCCTCTGCATCCTCCTTCTGCAGGGAGTGAACATGATCGTGAGAAAGGAGAAGAAGAAAATGTTTGTATCATGCAAGGAAGAATTTGGAGATGACACTGATGGTTTGAGGCTTTACCCAAAGGCTGTGAGGAAAGAAAGTAACTAGGTCTGCATTTTGGAAAGATCTCACCAATTATAGTTTGGCTTAAGTCTAGAGGCAGGGCACTCTTAAAAGCTACCATGGTTATCCGAAAAAGGGGAAAAGACTTCTTTACCCAGGTAGGGGCATTCAATTTATAATTTGGAGGTAACATCAATAGGACCTAATATGTAGTTGGATATAGGGAAGGGGAAAGAAGAGGAATCAAATCTATGAAGCTGAGATTCCTGGCATATTCAGCTGCCATTTCCTGAGGTGATCACAGATTTATAGAGAAAGAACAATCAGTTTTGCAAAACAAAAGAGAAACCTGGGCAAGATATAAGATTCTTCAGAATGTGTATGGATATCACTGAAACCACAAAGTCACATGAGATCATAGACCATTATATATAATGAGATTCTTTGTCAAGATTTACAAAAATTAGAGAAACTAAAAATTTTTAAAACTTTCTCTTATCATACACTTGTTGACAAGAAATGTGAAATAACAGACTTTATGTCATTTCAGTAACTTCTATGAAATGTTAAGCCTTTATGCTTCTAGGAATCTGTCCTACACAAATTTTTGTACAAATTTAAAAAATCTCATACATGCATATTTGTCGTAGCCTACATGATCATCAATAGAGATTGGGTCAAATTACAATACATTGGAGGGGTCTGGAGATGGCACAGTAGGAAGCACCAAGAATCTGTCTCCCCGCCTACGCGGTAGTTGCACTGATACAATCAGTTCGATGTAACTATTTTGGAATTCTGGAGTCTCTTGAGGGCTTGCAACATTCAGAGGAAGGCCTGGATAGTAAATTGTGGTTAATTTGGTGGATTTCAGCTCTTAGCACAGTAGCAGCTACCCCTCCCCAACCTAGTCACATGCAGACACATGTGCTTATGAACGTGGAGTAACCCAAGTGCAGTTTTGGGGGCCAGCGTTCTCCTCCGTATATCAGGAATTTGTGCTTTGCTGCTTCTGATCACAGAAGAACAGACACCAAGCCAGGCAGCTCGTATGGCTCTCCTTCCTCCCTGTGGCTCGCCCTCCTACTAGAAGCATCTTCCAGGGAATGTAAAGGACTAGCACCCTTTTCTCTCCCCCTTTTTTTTCTTGTCCTCCATTGGGAGCCAGACACTAACGACCAGGACATTGAAAAGTAACTGCATACACAAGGAAAATTACACATTGGCCAGGCATCCCCAGGAAAGGCACCAGTTCAGAATAGAGAAGACATAATCTTATACCTGAGGCTGATGCTTGTCAGAAACACTCCACAACCCCCAGGAAAAAGAAAGTAATTAAAAAACAAACCCTACAGAAGGGGGAGAATCTGACCTCAGTGTTACCATATTATTAGATTCATATGTCCAGTTTTCAACAATAAAATTACAAGGCATAGAAAGAAATGGGAAAGTATGGCCTATTCCAAGGGGGAAAAATAAATCAACTAAAACTGTTCATGAAAAAGATCATGGCAGATTATTAGACAAAGACTTTCAAAAAACTATATTGAGACTGTTCAGAGAACTCAAGTAAAATGTGGAAAAAGTAAAAAAAATGATAAATGAACAAAATGGAAGTATTAATAAAGAGATCAAAAAGAAACAAAAGAAATTGCAGAGCTGAAACATAGAACAACAGAAATGAAAAATTCACTAGAGAGATTCAAAACTAGATTTGAGCAGGCAGAAGAAATAATCAGAAAACTTGGACAGTGGAAAACACATGTCTGAGGAGCAGAAATAAAAAGGACTGATAAAAACTAAGAGCCTAGGGGACCGATAGGTGCTGTTAAGCCAGATGCATGCAGTGTGGGAGCTACAAGAGGAGAGGAAGAAGGGAGCAGAAGGAAAATTTGAAACTGAAAACTTCCCATATTTAATTAAGAACATGAATACAAAAATCCAAGAAGCTCAATCAACTCCAACTAATAATTTTTTTTACTAAAATCTTTTTTATTTTTACAGACTGCATTTTGAATCATTGTGCACAAATGGGATACAACTTTTCATTTCTATGGTTGTACACAATGTAGATTCACACCATTCATGTAATCATACATATACATAGGGTAAAACTGTTTAATTGCACTATCTTTCTATCCTCCACCACCTTCCACCCCATTTTCCTCTACACCATCCGAAGTTCCTTTATTCTTTTCTTCCCCCTGTCACCGTCCCCCTCATTATACATTGCCATGAACTTATCAGACAAAACCATTCGGCCTTTGGTTTTTGGGGCTTGGCCTATGTCACTTAGCATGATATTTTCCAACTTCATCCATTGACCAGCAAATGCCATAATTTCATTCTTCTTTATGGCTGAGTAATATTCCATTCTGTGTGTATATATATATATATATATATACACACCACGGTTTCTGCTATTTTGCTAAATTCATTTATGAGGTTTAGAAGTTTTCTGGTGGAGTTTTCTGGATCCTCTAAACAGAGAATCATGTCATCAGCAAACAGTGACAGCTTTTTCCTCTTTTCCTATTCGTATCCCTTTAATTTCTTTAGTCTGTCTAATTGCTCTGGCTAGTATTTCAAGGACAGTGTTGAAGTGGTGAAAGAGGGCATCCCTGTCTTGTTCCAGTTTTTAAAGGGAATGCTTTCAGTTTTTCTCCATTAAGAATGGTGTTGCAAAAGTCAACTTACAATGGATCAAGGACCTTGAAATCAGACCAGAGACCCTGCATCTTATAGAAGAAAAAGTAGGTCCAAATCTTCAACTTGTTGGCTTAGGATCAGACTTCCTCAACAGAACTCCCATAGCACAAGAAATAAAAGCAAGAATCAATAACTGGGATAGATTCAAACTAAATAGGTTTCTCTCAGCAAAGGAAACTATCAGCAATGCGAAGAGAGAGCCGACAGAGTGGGAGAATATCTTTGCCACTCATACTTCCGATAGAGCACTAATTTCCAGAATGTATAAAGAACTCAAAAAAACTCTACACCAAGAATACAAATAACCCAATCAACAAATGGGGTAAGGATATGAACAGACACTTCACAGAGGAAGATATATAACCAATCAACAAACATATGAAAAAATGTTCACCATCTTTAGTAATAAGAGAAATGCAAATCAAAACTACACTAAGATTCCATCTCACCCCAATTAGAATGGCGATTATCAAGAATACAAGCAACAATGGGTGTTGGAGAGGATGTGGGGAGAAAGGTACACTCATACATTGCTGGTGGGGCTGCAAATTAGTGCAGCCACTCTGGAAAGCAGTGTGGAGATTCCTTAGAAAACTTGGAATGGAACCACCATTTGACCCAGCTATCCCACTCCTCGCCTATACCCAAGGTAAGGTATAGGTTTGGGTATAGGTTTTAAGTCCTATACCCAAAGGACTTAAAATCAGCATCCTACAGAGATAGAGCCACATCAATGTTCATAGCTGCTCAATTCACAATAGCCAGATTGTGGAACCAACCTAGTGTCCTTCAGTTGATGAATGGATAAAGAAACTGTGGTATATATCTATTACTCAGCTATAAAGAATAATAAAATTATGGCATTTGCAGGCAAATGGATGAAATTGGAGAATATC
The DNA here is from genome assembly GCF_902686455.1 of Sciurus vulgaris. NCBI lineage: Eukaryota > Metazoa > Chordata > Mammalia > Rodentia > Sciuridae > Sciurus > Sciurus vulgaris. The sequence continues at coordinate 25,380,063 of NC_136474.1, forward strand.
ATGCTAAGTGAGATAAGCCAATCTCAAAAATCCAAAAGACGAATGATCTCACTGATAAGCAGATGATGATACATAATGAGGGGTGGGAGAGGGGCAAGAATGGAGGAAGGAGGGACTGTATAGAGGGAAAAGAGGGGTGGAAGGGGTGGGGGGGAAGGAAAAAATAACAGAATGAATCAAACCTCATTACCCTATGTGAATGTATGATTACATAAATGGTATGCTGTTACGCCATGTACAGAGAAACAACATGTATCCCATTTGTTTACAATAAAAATAAATTAAAAAAAAAAAGAATGGTGTTGACCATAGGCTTAGCATAAATAGCCTTTACAATATTGAGTTATGTTCCTACTATCCCTATTTTTTCTAGTGTTTTAAGCATGAAGGGCTGTTGTATTTTGTTGAACACTTTTTCTGCATCAATTGAAATAACCATATCATTCTTATTCTTAAGTCTATTGATATGATGGATTATATTTATTGATTTATGGATGTTGAACCACCTCGCATTCCTGGGATGAACCACACTTGATCGTGGTGCACTAACTTCTTAATATATTTTTGGATGCAGTTTGTCAGTATTTTGTTAAGGACTTTTGCATCTATATTCATCAAGGATATTGGTCTAAAATTTTCTTTCCTTGATCTGTCCTTGTCTGGTTTGGGTATGAGGGGGATATTAGCTTCATAGAATGAGTTTGGTAGGGTTCCCTCCTTTTCTATTTCCTGGAATACTTTGAGAAGTATTGGAATGAGTTCTTATTTGAAGGTCTTGTAGAACTCGGCTGAGAATCCGTCTGGTCCTGGGCTTTTCTTGGCAGGCTTTTGATGGCTTCTTCTATTTCATTGCTTGATATTGATCTGTTTAAATTGTGTATGCCCTCCTGGTTCTGTTTGGGCGGGACATATGACTGTAGAATGTCTATGTCGACATCTTCGGTATTTTCTATTTTGTTGGAATATAGATTTTCAGAGTAGCTTCTCATTATGTTCTGTATTTCAGTGGTGTCTGTCTGTGATATTTCCTTTTTTTTAAGTTTTTTTTTATTGTAAACAAATGGGATACATGTTGTTTCTCTGTTTGTACATGGTGTAAAGACATACCATTTGTGTAATCATAAATTTACATAGGGTATTGTTGTTTGATTCATTCTGTTATTTTTTCCCTTACCCCCACCCCTCCCACCCCTCTTTTCCCTCTATACAGTCCTTCCTTCCTCCATTCTTGCCCCCCTCCCTAACCCTAACTCTAACCCCTCCCTCCCCCCATTATGTGTCCTCATCGACTTATTAGCAATATCATTCGACCTTTGGTTTTTTGAGATTGGCTTATCTCACTTAGCATGATATTCTCCAATTTCATCCATTTGCCTGCAAATGCCATAATTTTATCATTCTTTATGGCTGAGTAATATGCTATTGTATATATATACCACAGTTTCTTTATCCATTCATCAATTGAAGGACATCTAGGCTGGTTCCACAATCTGGCTATTGTGAATTGAGCAGCTATGAACATTGATGTGGCTGTATCTCTGTAGTATGCAGATTTTAAGTCCTTTGGGTATAGGCCAAGGAGTGGGATAGCTGGGTCAAATGGAGGTTCCATTCCAAGTTTTCTAAGGAATCTCCACACTGCTTTCCAGAGTGGCTGCACTAATTTGCAGCCCCACCAGCAATGTATGAGTGTACCTTTCTCCCCACATCCTCGCCAACACCTGTTGTTGCTCGTATTCTTGATAATCGCCATTCTAATTGGGGTGAGATGGAATCTTAGGGTGGTTTGATTTGCATTTCTCTTATTACTAGAGATGTTGAACATTTTCCATATGTTTGTTGATTGCTTGTAGATCTTCTTCTGTGAAGTGTCTATTCATTTCCTTAGCCCATTTGTCGATTGGATTATTTGCATTCTTGGTGTAGAGTTTTTTGAGTTCTTTTAGATTCTGGAGATTACTGCTCTATCTGAAGTATGATTGGCAAAGATTTTCCTCCCACTCTGTCGGCTCTTTCTTCGCATTGCTGATAGTTTCCTTTGCTGAGAGAAAGCTTTTAGTTTGAATCTATCCCAGTTGTTGATTCTTGCTTTTATTTCTTGTGCTATGGGAGTCCTGTTGAGGAAGTCTGGTCCTAAGCCGACATGTTGAAGATCTGGACCTACTTTTTCTTCTATAATTTGCAGGATTTCTGGTCTGATTCCGAGGTCCTTGATCCATTTTGAGTTTAGTTTCGTGCATGGTGAGAGATATAGGTTTAGTTTCATTCTGTTGCATATGGATTTCCAATTCTCCCAGCACCATTTGTTGAAGAGGCTATCTTTTCTCCATTGCATATTTTTGGCCCCTTTGTCTAGTATAAGAAAATTGTATTTATTTGGGTTTGTGTCCGTGTCCTCTATTCTGTACCATTGATCTATCTTTCTATTTTGGTACCAATACCATGCCGTTTTTGTTACTATTGCTTTGTAGTAGAGTTGAAGATCTGCTATTGCGATACCCCCTGTTTCACTCTTCCTGCTAAGGATTGCTTTAGCTATTCTGGGTTTCTTATTCTTCTAGATGAATTTCATAATTGCTTGCTCTATTTCTGTAAGGTACGTCATTGGGATTTGAATTGGAATTGCATTGAATCTGTATAGCACTTTTGGTAGTATGGTCATTTTGACAATATTAACTCTTCCTATCCAAGAACATGGGAGATCTTTCCATCTTCTAAGGTTTTCTTTAATTTCTTTCTTTAGTGTACTGTAGTTCTCATTGTAGAAGTCTTTCACCTCTTTTGTGAGATTGAATCCCATGTATTTTATTTTTTTCGAGGCTATTGTGAATGGGGTAGTTTTCCTGATTATTCTTTCCAAAGATTCATCACTTATGTATAAAAATGCATTAGATTTATGTGCATTGATCTTGTATCCCGCTACTTTACTGAATTCACTTATGAGTTCTAAAAGTTTTCTGGTAGAATTTCCTGGTTCCTCTAAGTATATAATCATATCATCAGCAAATAGGGATAGTTTGAGTTCTTCTTTTCCTATTCGTATCCCTTTAATTTCTTTGGTCTGTCTAATTGCTCTGGCTAGAGTTTCAAGGATGATATTGAATAGAAGTGGTGAAAGAGGACATCCCTGCCTTGTTCCAGTTTTTAGGGGGAATGCTTTCAGTTTTTCACCATTTAGAATGATATTAGCCATGGGCTTAGCATAAATGGCCTTTACAATATTAAGGAATGTTCCCACTATCCCTATTTTTTCTAGTGTTTGAGCATGAAGGGGTGCTGTATTTTATCAAATGCTTTTTCTGCATCTATTGAAATAATCATGTGATTCTTGATTTTAAGTCTATTGATATGGTGAATTACATTTATTGATTTCCAGATGTTGAACCAACCTTGCATCCCTGGGAAGAAACCCACTTGATCATGGTGCACTATCTTTTTAATATGTTTTTGTATGCGATTTGCTAATATTTTGTTGTGAATTTTTGCATCGATGTTCATTAAGGATATTGGTCTGAAATTTTCTTTCCTCAATGTGTCTCTGTCTGGTTTAGGTATCAGTGTGATATTGGCTTCATAGAATGAGTTTGGGAGGGTTCCCTCCTCTTCTATTTTAATGGAATACTTTGAGAAGTATTGGAATGAGCTCTTCTTTAAAGGTTTTGTAGAACTCGGCTGAGAACCCATCTGGTCCTGGACTTTTCTTTGTTGGTAGGCTTTTGATGACCTCTTCTATTTCATTACTTGAAATTGGTCTATTTAAATTGTGTATGTCCTCCTTGTTCAGTTTAGGCAATTTGTATGTCTCTAGAAACCTGTTGATGTCTTCAAAATTTTCTGTTTGTTGGAGTATAGATTTTCAAAATAGCTTCTAATTATGTTTTGTATTTCAATTGTGTCTGTTGTGATATTTCCTTGTTCATTCCAAATTTTAGTGATTTGGGCTTTCTCTTGTCTTCTCTTTGTTAGTGTGGCTAAAGGTTATCAATTTTGTTTATTTTTTTTAAGAACCAACTATTTATTTGTCATTTTTGTATTGTTTCTTTTGTTTCAATTTCGTTGATTTCACCTCTGATTTTAACTATTTCCTGTCTTCTACTACTTTTGGTGCTGGTCTGTTCTTCTTTTTCTAGGGCTTTGAGCTGCAGTGTTAGGTCGTTTATTTGTTGAGTTTTACTTCTTTTATTAAATGCGCTCCATGAAATAAATTTCCGTCTAAGTTCTGCTTTCATAGTGTCCCAGAGATTTTGATATGATGTTTCTTTGTTCTCATTTACCTCTAAGAATTTTTTAATTTCCTTCCTAATATCTTCTGTTATCCATTCATCATATAATAGCATATTGTTTAATCTCCAGATGTTGGAATAGTTTGTTTTTTACTCTTTCATTTATTTCTAACTTCAATCCATTATGATCTGATAGAATACAAGGTAGTGTCTCTATCTTCTGGTATTTGCTAACATTAGCTTGTGGCATAATATATGGTCTATTTTAGAGAAGGATCCACGTGCTACTGAGAAGAAAGTGTATTCGCTCTTAGTTGGATAGTATATTCTATAAATGTCCGTTAAGTCTAAATTATTGATTGTGTTTTTGAGATCTATGGTTTCTTTGTTCAGTTTTTGTTTGGAAGTTCTGTCCAGTGGTGAGAGAGGTGGTGTTAAAATCACCTAGTATTATTGTGTTATGGTCTATTTGGTTTCTGAAATTGAGAAGGATTTGTTTGACATACATGGATGAGCCACTGTTTGGGGCATAGATGTTTATGATTGTAACATCTTGCTGATCTATGCTTCCCTTAAGCAGTATGATGTCCTTCTTTATCCCTTCTGACTAACTTTGGCTTGAAGTCCACATTATCTGAAATGAGGATGGATACTCCAGCTTTTTTGCTGAGTCCATGTGCATAGTATGTTTTTCCCCATCCTTTCACCTTTAGTCTATGAGTATCTTTTTCTATGAGGTGAGTCTCTTGCAGGCAACAAATTGTTGGATCTTTCTTTTAATCCAATCTGCTAGTCTATGCCTTTGATTGATGAATTCAGGCCATTAAACATTCAGGGTTATTATTGAAATATGATTTGGTTTCCCGGTCATTTGGTTCATTTTTTAAATTTTATTTATTTATTTATTTATTTATTTATTATTTATTTATTTGACACACACTTGGTTCCTCCTTTATTTGACAATTCATTTAGGATAATTCCTCCTTTGCTGATTTGCTTCTTTGTTTTTCATCTCTTCCTCCTGGAATATTTTGCTAGATGTTCTATAATCCTGGCTTTCTTTTGTAAATTCTTTTAGCTTTTGTTTATCATGGAAGGATTTTATTTCATCATCAATTTGAAGTAAGTTTGTTGGTTATAAGATCTTGGTTGGCATCCATTTTCTTTCAGAGCTTGAAAAATATTGTTCCAGGCCCTTCTAAGCTTTAGGGCCTGGATTGAAAAATCTGCTGATATCTATATTGGTTTTCCCCTGAATGTAATTTGGGTTTTTTTCTCTACACCGCCTTTAAAATTCTGTCTTTTTTTGTATGTTAGGTATTTTCATTATAATGTGCCTTGGTGTGGGTCTGTCGTAATTTTGTGTATTTGGAGTCCTATAAGCCTCTTGAACTTGATTTTCCATTTCATTCTTCAGTTTGGGAAATTTTCTGATATTATTTCATTGAATAAATTGTTCAGTCCTTTGGCCTTGTTTCTCTAGGCCTTCCTCAATCCCAATAAGTTCTTAAATTTGACCTTTTCATGATATCCCATAGTTCTTGTAGATTCTGCTCATGATTACTTACCATCTTCTCTGTTTGTTCAACTTTGTTTTCAAGGTTAATATTTTGTCTTCAATGTCTGAGGTTCTGTCTTCCAGGTGTTCTATCCTACTGGATAATGCTTTCTATGGAGTTCTTAATTTGGTTTATTGGTTCCTTCTTTCAAGGATTCTGTTGGTTTTTTTTTTCAATATCTCTAAGTCTTTATTGAAATGATCTTTTGCTTCCTGTATTTGCTCTTTTAACTGTCGATTGGTGCGATCATTCAATGCCTGCATTTGCTCTTTCATCTCATCACTCAGTGCCTGCATTTGCTCTTTCATCTCATCGTTTGCTTCCCTGATCATTTTAATTATGTACATTCTGAACTCCTTTTCTGTCATGTCTTCTGCCATGCTGTCATTGGGTTTTATTGATGTAACATCTAGATTTGTTTGCGGCATTTTCTTCCCTTGTTTTCTCATATTGTTCAGGTATAAGTGGACCGCTGAGATATTGCAGATTTCCTCTATTGAGTTATAACGTCCCTGAAGATTTCTAGTATATCCCCTCTTAGCCTTCAATAGGCTGAAGTCTTGGAGGAAGTTGATAGTGCGGTGCTCCACAAGGAGCTCTGTAGGGGTGGTGGCCTTCAGGTGGGGTATATTCCCTGCTAGTGGGCAGAGGTGCCTCCACTTGTTGACCAGTGGTCATCCAAGGGGGAACTAGGCTGCGGGCTGAGGCAAGGTCTGTTTGGGCCTGTGTCTCTGGTTTTACCATCCTTGTGGGATAACCTCACCAGGCAGGGAAGACTCACCCGATGGGGGGGTCTCGCTGGTCAGCTTCCCTCCTAGAGGTTCCCGTCAATCTACAGCTACTGCCTGGGCTGGGCTGCCTTCCTCTGCAACGTTCCCAGGGGCCCAGACCTACCTCCAGGGCCTGGAAGCCTCACCCTTCGCAGACGAGTCTCCTTAGGCTGCCTCTCCTCAGAGAATCTGCCCACAGTCCTGGAACCTTCCCTCCGCCCCTAAGCGTGTCTCTGTGCAGCTCTTCCACCAAGAAGCCTCCTAGGTCCTGGGACCCTGCTCTGCACCTAATCGCCTGGCTATGCGGCCCCTCCTCTGAGCAGCCACATGGAGCCCCGTACAATCGCTCCGAATCCCAGTGACCCGCTGCACGCCTCTTCCTCCAGACAGCCGTCTGGTGTTCTGGTGCGGTCGCTAGGAGTCCAAGCAACTCACTGCGTGCCTCCTCCTCCCGCCAACCGCCTGTAGCCCTGGGCAGTCACTCCATGTCCAAGTGACCCGCCCTGTTCCTCCTCCTCCTCCAGGTTGCCCCCCGGGTATTCAGAAGCGGTCACTCTGAGTCGCTCTGAGTCCATGTGACCCGCTGCATGCCTCCTCCGGGCAGCCACCTGGAGCTCTGGTGTGGCCACTCGAGACCAAGCGACCCACCGCAGTCCTCTTTCAGGCAGCCCTCCGGTGTTCAGGAGCGGTCGCTTTGAGTCCAAACAACTCACTACTCGCCTCCTCCTCTGAGCAGCCGCCTGGAGCTCCAACGCAGTCACTGCGTGTCCACGTGACCCTCCGCACTCCTCCTCCTCCTCCTCCTCCTCCTCCGGGCAGGCCCCGGTGTTCAGGAATGGTCGCTTTGAGTCCAGACAGCCCACCACACAGCTCCTCCTCTGGCAACCACCCGTATCTCCGGTATAGTCACTCCGAATCCAAGCTGCCACGCTCCTCTTCCTTCTCTGGGCAAGCCCCGGCGTTCAGGAGTGGTAGCTCTGAGTCCAAACAGCTCGCCGAGCAGCTTCTCCTCTGGCAACCAACTGTAGCTCTGGTGCAGTTGATCCCAGTCCAAGCACCTCGCTGCACTGCTCCTCCTCCTCCTCTTCCTCCAGGCAGGCCCCGATGTTCAGGGGTGGTCACTCTGAGTCCAAACAGCTCTCCTCGCAGCCCCTCCTCTGGGCCGCTGCCTGGAGCCCCAGTCGTTGCTCCAAGTCCAAGCGCTGTACTGAGCGGCCTCCTCTACGATCCTCCCAGTTGTCCGAGTTCACTGCTCCAGCAGGGGGAGGGGCGTCTCGCCGGGCAGCTCTACTTCACAAGGTTCCCTGCATTCCGGGACTACCGCCCCATCCGGATGCCTCCCCAGCGGGAGAGACTCACCCGGCTGCTTTGAGTTGGTCCCAAGTCTCTCAGTATCTCCTCTTTTGAATCCTCAGTCTTGGAGCAACATGAAATGCAGCCACCCTCTAGGCCGCCATCTTGAAAACCTCTGATATTTCCTTTTTCATCACAAATTTTAATAATTTGAGTTTTCTCTCTCATTCTCTTTGTTAGTGTGGCTAAGGGTTTGTCTATTTTGTTTACTTTTTCAAAGAACCAACTTTTTGTTTTGTCAATTTTTTGAATTGTTTCTTTTGTTTCAATTTCATTGATTTCAGCTCTGATTTTAATTATTTCCTGTCTTCTGCTACTTTTGGTATTGTTCTTTTCTTTTTTTACGGCTTTGAGCTGTAATGTTAGGTCATTTAGTTGTTGACTTTTCATTCTTTTCTGGAATGCACTCCATGCAATGAATTTTCCTCTTATTACCGCTTTCATTGTGTCCCAGAGATTTTGATATATTGTATTGTCATTCTCATTCTACCTCTAAGAATTTTTTTATCTCCTCTCTGATGTTTTTTTGTTATCCATTCTTCATTTAGTTGCATATTGTTTAGTCTCCAGGTGTTGGAGTAATTTCTGTTTTTTATTTTGTCATTGATTTCTAATTTCATTCCATTATGATCTGATAGAACACAAGGTAGTATCTCTATTTTTTTGCATTTACTAAGAACTGCTTTGTGGCATAACATATGCTCTATTTTCAAGAAGGTCCATGTGCTGCTAAGAAGAAAGTGAATTTGGTCATTGATGGATGGAATATTCTGTATATGCCTGTTAAGTCTAAGTTATTGATTGTGTTATTGAGTTCTAAGGTTTCTTTGTTTAGTCTTTGGTTGGAAGATCTATCCCGTGGTGACGGCAGTGTGTTAAAGTCACCCAGAATTATTGTGTTGTGGTCTATTTGATTCCTGGAATTGAGAAGGATTTGTTTGGTGTACATGGATACACTGTTGTTTGGGGCATAAATATTTACAATTGTTATGTCTTTCTAATTTATGGTTCCCTTAAACAGTATGAAATGTCCTTCTTTATCCCTTTTGACTAACTTTGGTTTGAAGTCCACTTTATCTGAAATACGGCTAGAAACCCCTGCTTTTTTACTGAGTCTGTGTGTGTGGTAGGTTTTTCCCATCCTTTCTCGTCTCATCTGTGGATGTCCTTATCTATGAGATGAATCTCTTGAAGGCAGCACATTGTTGGGTCTTTCTTTTTAATCCAATCTGCCAGTCTGTGTCTTTTGATTGATGAGTTTAGGGCACTGACATTCAGGGTTATTATTAAGATATGATTTGTATTCCCAGTCTTTTGGGCTCATTTTTGGTTTTTAACTTGACTTGGTTTCTCCTTTGATTGGTTTTTCCTTTAAGGTAGTTCCTCCCTTTGCTGACCTACATTGTTGCTTTTCATTTCCTCCTCTTGTAATATTTTGTTGAGAATATTCTGTAGTGCAGGCTTTCCATTTGTAAATTCTTTTAGCTTTTGTTTATCATGGAAGGATTTTATTTCATCTTCAAATCTGAAGGTTAGTTTTGCTGGGTATAGAATTCTTGGTTGGCAACCATGTTCTTTCAGGGCTTGAAATATGTTGTTCCAGGTCCTTCTAGCTTTGAGTCTGGGCTGAGAAATCTGCTGATATCCATATTGGTTTCCCCCTATATGTAATCTGATGCTTTTCTCTTGCAACCTTCAAAATCCTATCTTTATTTTGTATGTTAGGCATTTTCATTATAATGTGCCTTGGTATGGATCTGTTGTGATTTTGTGCATTTGGTGTTCTGTAAGCCTCTTGTATTTGATTTTTTATTTTATTCTTCAGGTTTGGGAAATTTCCTGCTATTGTTTCATTGAATAGGTTGTTCATTCCTCTGGTTTGTATGTCTCTTCCTTCCTCAATCCCAATAATTCTTAAATTTGGTCTTTTCATGATGTCCCATAGTTCTTGGAGGTTTATGTTCATGATTTCTTACTATCTTCTCAGTTTTGTTCAACTTTATTTCAAGATTAAATATTTTGTCTTCATTGTCTGAGGTTCAGTCTTCCAAGTGGTCTAGTCTTTTGGTGATGCTTTCCATGGAGTTTTTATTTCCTTCATCTCAAGGATTTCTGGTTTTTTATTTTTTTTTTTTTTTTTTTTTTTTTTTTTTTTTTTTTTTTTTTTTGGTTGTTGTTGTTATTGTTTTTAAGAATCTCTGTTTCTTTGTTAAATGATTTTTTGCTTCCTGCAATGGCTCTTTCAATCATTTATTGGTTGGTCCTTCATTGCCTGCATTTGCTTTCTATCTCATCCTTTACTTCACAGATCATTTATATGATATTCTGAACTGCTTTTCTGACATTTCTTCTTACCATCTGTCACTGGATTCTATTAATATAGAATCTAGGTTTATTTGGATCATTTTCTTCCCTTGTTTTTTTCATGTTGTTCAGGAATCTTCCACTCTAGCACTGCAGATCTGGCGTTTTGCAGTTTCCCCTCTATAGGCTTATAGTGACCCTATGGGTTTTCCAAATCCTATCTTTAGGGGGGACGATCAATATTAGCAGTGCCTAGTACAGACAATATGTAACCCTAAACCAAATAAGCCCCCTATGAGGATGTTAAACCAATATTGTCATAATAACACAGAATGAGTTTAATTATTATCTTCAGTTAAAACAAATAGATTTGCAATAAGGTCTGCAGTTTCTAATGAAGGACAAAGAGGATGGGAAGGAGTATAGGATGTAGCTGTTAATGGGATAAAAAAGATTTATTGGAGTTCTAGATCTTGGAAAGAGTGAAAGTATAATCAAAAGAATTTGATTGTTAGCATCAAAAAGGGAGAAGAGCCTTGAGGGAACAGGTAAACAAAAGGAAAAGAGTGAGAAAAGTAAAGAAATAAAAACTTAAAATTTTTCAATAAGGAGAAAAGAAATCTACACTATAACAGTCATATAGTATTCAAACCTCACAGTCTTCGGTAGCGTGATGTCAGAGGTACCTGACAAGAGCTTCCAGTCTCTAGCAGGCATCTCACGATGGGATTTGCCCCACCTAAAGATGGGAGATACGGCTTTCAGGATGATCCAAGATGGCCACTCTGGCTTCCAAATGTGTTGGCAAATGGGGAGCTGCAGCTCAGGGTGTGGGTGTGGTTGGCTGGAGGTCCTGGAGGCGAGTGCGGTTGGTCAGGCAGGGGTCCTGGAGGCAGAGTGTGATCAGTCGGTCTGGGGGTCCTGGTGGAGGGAAGTGGTCCGTCAGGCTGAGGGATTCTGGGAATGGGGCTCAGTCAGTCCACCAGGGGTCCTATAGGTCTTGGCTGTTTTCTCAAAATGGCAGCAGCCAGATGTAACCAAACCTACAGGTGCTTTGACAGTGAACTTCCAGGCAACAGCAGGCAGCCGGAGGTCTGCGGTTAGTCTGTCCAACTAAGAATTTAAAGAGACTTACACCAAAATATAATCTGTTAGGCATTAATGGCGCAGTTATGGTTCGTTGCTAGCTCCCAGAAACGCTCCACAGATACAGATTTCACACAAGGAACCTTTATTTTGCGCAGACGATTCACATCTGCACGGGGGAAGGGGAAGAAAGAAAAAGAGAAACATGGCGCAAGGTTTCTCTCAGACATAGGAATTTTGCGGACTGAGAGGAACCAATCGTGGAGGAGAATTCTTACAGACTGACTGATGGACCAATGACATATTAGGATGTAACGTGGGAGGCAGGAAGATTACAGCAATGTATGCCAGAAATTCCTGTAACCGGAGAGGCAGGCTAACACAGATTGACAGGTGGTGGGGGGAAGCCAGATTTCTTACATTCCCCCATTTCATTTTGTATAAAAAATAAATTAAAAAATCTTGCTCTCCAGTTCTTTTTGAAGCCTTCTCTCTCCTTCCTGCCTAGGTGACTGGGGTTGATTTTGCAGGTGAGATGTAAAAAGTTCATTCTCCTCCCAGGCTTCCAAAGGCAGATGATTTTCATGGACTTCATTTTCTCGATTTGATTGTTTCCCTATTTCTGCATTAACTGCCTGTCCCCAATTTTGACTTCATTTACTCTAATACTAGGAACTCCTTCACTGCTGTAGGGAAAAGGGGTGATGACCGTTCTGACTTCTTCGAGCTGGAAGTGGGCAGCGTGGGGCAAGCAGTTTGGAGATTCCTTTTTAGAAATCGGGTCAATTGAGGGGTTCATGGTAGAAGTCCGGTTGCTGGGAGAGCAGGCTGTAAAGGCATCTTGGGATGGGTGCTTCTATGGGAGAAGAACAAAAGACATGAGTACTGAAATGAGATTGATACAATATAAATGTTGCAGGATCTGGAACATGCTAATGCATATTATAAAGATGACAGAAATCAATAATTCCTCACCAGGGGGTGGAAGAACTGAGAAGTTGTTCGCATAACAAGGCCTAGCAAAGGCTGGAGAGGACAGGCCTTTATTTGGGAGCTTTAACATTGTCTAGGTTATCAGGAATGTGAACACAACATTTAGTAGAGATCTCTATACTTCTGTTACTAGCAAACATAGATTAAGCCTACCTGTATCTGTAGGCCTTAAACTGACTAAAAACTTCTGACTCTGGCAGTTTCTCTTGATAGTTACTATTATTTTTAAATGCCCAAGAATGGCTATACTTTGGTTTTAACTGATTTGCTAGGTGTTTAAGATCAAACTGGTCAAAGTGACCTGTTCCTGTCTGTTAAAGAGTCAGCTGAGTTTCCACAGGGGTCACTCATAGAGAACTTAAGAGCAGCTTCTTAGCTCCATTAGTGCCATTTGGTTAGGCAGGGTCTTCTCGATGACATGGCTTTCCTTGAAAGCATTAGGGATGTCTCCCTTTTTCCATGACCCTCCTCTGCAGCAGGTGCACTGAGTGGCTTTTCCTCTAGCGGCCTCATCAATCTCCTTGGTCAGGAGGTTGTGCGACCCAAAGTTGCAAAGCTCCTTGGAGAAGTCCTCTTGTTCCCTGGGTTCAGGCTGACTTTGAGGGCAAGACCCAAATATGGACATTTGTTGACCTCTGTGTTTAATCTCAGTCTCTACGTTTGATCTTAACCATCAAGCAAGATAGTCTCACCAGTCATAAAGTAAGAGTACTGGGCTTTAGCTTTAATGTCTATAATTTTACAGTTATTTACCCCCTTTTATCTAATTGGGGTTTACATTATCTGTTCTATAGTTAATGGCTTACTATTCCAAGTTAATTTATGGCGTTCGCTCTTGAAGCAGTACTTCTACAAAATATTGATCAGGCAACAATTAGAGTTTATAAGGAAAATACAAAATGGAGTAATCAACAGTAAAACATTCAGTTTGTGCATTAGCTATTTTGAATTTTGGCTGAGTTAAACTTTTGAACACAACTTTAAATGAGTTAAAGTCAGGCTTACTTTGGAGCCATTGTAATGTGTAGCAGGGTGGTGAGGCAGGCCTTATCTCAGGTAACATGGGGCTTTTCAGTGAGGGGCAAAGGAGTATATAAACACAGATTTTGAAGATTAAGCTGAGATTAGATGGAGCTCTGTTCTCTGATGGAAATGTGGATCTAAAGAGTTATGTCAGCAATCTTTATATGTGTGCAATGTTAGGTTATATATACCCTATTGATGACAGGTAATAGAACATTAAATGATAGGTTTACCATTACAGACAAGTTTAATTTGGAGAACAGCAGCTTGATAAAATTTTCTGCTTTAAAGGCTTGTATACCTGGAAAATATGAACACATTTAATATACAAAGAATAATGTTTTTAAGTATGTTACTCCATGGAATAGCTTTATAAATTAATCAGATGTCCCTAACAAACACATTTGAGTAATCCCATACATGTTGCTTATTGTAGAAAAACCAAGACATCTGACAAGTGTACCAACAGTATTTGGCGTCTCTTTCCTATTGAAGAAAAGTGCTAGAAAAATTGATGTTAGACATTTTATAAACATTAATATTTTATTTGTGTGACCACCTAGAGACTTGTAAGTTAATTTTAAGGACATTTTACTTTTATTAGTTTACCCAATTTAAATTGAACCTTATTAAATCACGTGACTTAAAAATATTTGGATCCATTTTTTAAATTTTAATTTTTATGCACGCTTATATTTAACACAAAAGCAAAGGCCTTGTAATATTTATTTCCATTGCAATGTAATGGATGTTCAAAAATAACTCTAGAGTTGGATAAAAAGAACTGATCAAAAATTATTAAGCTAGGTCTGTAGGATCAAAATTGTGAGCTCAAAAATACAGCATTTAAGAAAAACAAAGTCCTGGAAGAAAAAATGATAATGGTTATTAATTAAAGCATGAGAAAATGAGAAGGAGAGGAACGGTGCAAAGGAGAAAAGTATTCTGAGGTGTAACCCAGGAGAAATTTAAAATGGACATTTTTACACTTTTTTTTCCCTTGGGTTTGAAACTGGTTTCCTACTGCGCCTTTCTTCATTTACATTTCAATGTAACCCTTGACTGAGATCTGAATATGAAAGGGGATAATATGTTCTAGCAGAAACTTGATGCTTAGGTCCTTTTAATTTCTTGAGCCTGCAGGGAGAGCTAAGAGAGAAAGAAAAGATTTGAAAATAAGGAATCAGCGAAGAAGAGAACGTGTTCAGGTTTTACTCCCTCTGCACCAGCCACCTCCCGTAAAGGAGCTAGAATGTGTGTACCAGACCGCGTGGTGGGGGGACTTGGTGGGCTGAGTGGTGGAGTGGAAGGAGAAACAGAATGAGGCAAAGGAGAGGAATGAACAGGAGCTTCTGCAGTAGGAGACCTGTAAGGACATGACTCATCAGCTGGATTAAACTTGGAAGAGAAAGGATTAAAAGGGGGAGGAGAAGCAGCAAGAAAGAAAGGAAAAACACGAAGGAGAAAGGTTCCTTTCCATTCACCAGGTTGCCCACATATGTACTTAAATTATAACTAGTATAATTAGGCATATAATTTTACCTAGTATAAAGCTAGAATTTAGGGTGCCATAAATAGACCATTCTGACTTACTATCTAAAGGACAATTTAGCTCTGATTTAGGGAATAGGTGAAGGGGTTTGAGATGATTCAATAAACATCTCAGGGGTGAGTTTGCTGAGCTGGATGTCCTGAATCCCATGGTAAGCTGAGACCCACCTGGCTAGTGATTTTGGCGTCCCAAGAACATGGTGCCAGGCAATGACAGGTTAGAATAAAGGCTGGTCGTCACCAAAAATACCAATGTTTAACCGGGCATAAAGCCTAGAGAGTCTGAAGACCTGGCCAAGATTTCGAGCGAGACACAGCGGGAAATAAGAGAGAGAGCTTCAGCCCTGAGAAAGAATCTCAGCACCATAAAACCCAGGAGTCCACCCAGCAACTAGGACCACCTCTGGGGACCATGGAGATACCCCCACACCCTGGCAGTCGGCGGCGGAAGCCACGAGAGGGAAGCCACAGGGCAGCGGGAGGAAGCCACGGGGTGGGCAGCAAAAGCTGAGAGTAAGGAGCTTCAGGGCAGCGGGAGGAAACCGCAAGCCGCGGCGGAGAGAACCGCAGGAATGGCCGCTTCTCAGATATGGGGGGTGGGGGGAGGCGGCACCACGGCGGGAGCCGCGGGCGGCTGAGATGTGTTTAAATGGTCAGGGCCTGCCTAAGGGGAACTCACCAATTCTGGAGTCTGGTGTTGTATGCAGAAAACTGGGCATCCAGGTAAATGGAAAATAAGCCTGTATTAGCGGGCGCTAGGGCTTGCTATAGGATGGGATTCCACCTGCGTAGTCAGTGGGAAAAAAAAAACCATCCCCGAGGCTTCGGCACCAGATGTTAGGCGTTAAAGGCACAGTTATGGTTCGTCGCTAGCTCCCAGAAACGCTCCACAGATACAGGTCTCACACAAGGAACTTTTATTTTGCGCAGAGGACGTCTGCACGGGGGAAGGGGAAGAAAGGAAAAGAGAAACATGGCGCAAGGTTTCTCTCAGACATAGGAATTTCGCGGGCTGAGAGGAACCAATCGCAGAGTAGAATTCTTACAGACTGACTGATGGACCAATGACATATTAGGATGTAATGTGGGAGGCAGGAAGATTACAGAAACATAAGCCGGAAATTCCTGTAACCGGAGAGGCGGGCTAACGCAGATTGACAGGTGGTTGGGGGAAGCCAGATTCCTTACATAATCAATCTTTCAAAAGCCTAAAACAAAGAAAATTTAAAGGAGGAGAGAGAAAACGTCACATACAAAAGATACTTAATAAAATTATCAGTAGATCTCTTATCAGAAACTCTGGAGGGCAGAAAGGCAGTAGGCTGACATTTTCAAAGTGCTAAAAGGAAAAAAAGCCAAGGACCCCATATCCAACAAAACTGTCTTTCAAATGTGATAGAGAAATTAAGAAGATCCTGAATAAACAAATTCCTGCTACGCCTGTCCTGAAACCCATTTATTTTATACAATTAATAGGTGTTAAAAATTATAATAATAAAAAAGAAATCAATGACAGAAGTAAAACTGGGAACTTCACAGATTTGTGAATTTTAAACAACCCAGTCTTAAGCTGCCAATGAATCAAAGAAGAAATTACAAGAGAAATTAGAAAGTAATTACCAAAAAATTGAAAGCACAGCATACAGACCCTGTGGAATATAGCAGAAGCAGTGCTTATGGGGAAACTTGTAGCTATACATGCTTACATTGGAAAAGGTTTCAAATCAATACCCTAACCTTACAACTTAAGAAAGTAGAGAAAAAGTAACATAAACCCAAAGCTGGAAGAAAGAAGGAAATTATTTAATAAAATACAGAGCAGAGGTAAATAAATTAGAGAATAGAAATACTACACAGAAAATCAGTAAACCCAAAATTTGTTTTTTTTTTAAGAAAGATCAGCAAAATTGACAACCTTCTCTCAAAGCTGAGACTATAGCTCAGTTTAGAGCTTGGTTTAGAACTTGCCTAACATGTGCAGTGCCCTGGGTTCAATCCCCAGCACTGCAAAGTAAGATGACAGAAAAAGAAATCCTTTTTTTAGGTGGATAAAAGTGAGAAGACTTAAATTACTTGGATCAGTAATGAAAGTGGAGACATTACTACTAACTCTACAATTAGGAAGAGGATTACAGAGTTCTACCATCAGATGCACACAAAGAAGTTAAATGGCCTAGGTAAAATGGACAAATTCCTAGAAATACAAAGACTACTCAGACTAAATCATGAAGAAGCAGACCTTTACTAGTAAAGAAATTAAGTCAGTAATTAAAAATCTCCCAGTGTGGTAAAGCCCCAACCTGATGGTTTCTGACCTTTAAAGAAGAACTGACAAGTGTTCCCAAAGATTGAAGAGGAAAGAACACTTCCTAACTCATTCTATGAGACCAGCATTAATTACCCCAATACCAGTGCGAGACAAAGATATTGAAACTATAGATCAATATCCCTTATGAAAACTAATGTAAAAAGCCTCAACAAAATGCTCACAAACAAAATTCAGCATCATACTTTAGATTACACACCATGCCCAAGTGGGATTTAATTCTGTAATACAGGATGGTTTAACATATAAAAATCCATCAGTGTATATACCACATTAACACCAGAATGGGAATGTATCACCAGATTATCTGAATAGAAGCAGAAAAGACAGTTGACAAGATTCAACACCCTTTTGTAGTTAAAAAAAAAAAAAAATCCTCAAACATGTAGTCAAAGGAAACTACCTCAACATCATAAAAGTCATAAAGGAAAAATCCACACAAGACATCAGACTCAATGCTGAAAGACTGAAGACAAGGATACCAGCTTTGACACTTATTTCTATTCAACACAATGCTGGATATAATAGCCAAAGTAGTTAAGCAAGAAAAATAAATAAAATGACATGAAAATTGGAAAGGAAGTAATGAGTACATGATTGTAGATGATTTAGTCTTATAAGTAGAACACCATTTAAAACAAAATCTTAGAATTAATCAGTGAGTTCAGCAAAATAGAAGAATATCAAGTCAGCATGCAAAAATTAGTTGCATTTCTGTATGCTCACAATTAAAATAAGGAAATTTCAAAAATAGTTTAACATAATAGCATAATAAAGAATAAACTGCTTAGAAATTATTTAACCAAGAAGATGAAAAATTTGTACAATGAAAACTACAAGACATTGCTGAAAGAAATTAAAGAAGATATAAAATAATGAAAACGCATCCCAAGTTCATAGGTTGAAAAACTTAAGATTTTGGCACCACCCAAAGTGATCTACAGATTCAACATAATCCCTGTTTAAATCCCAATAATGTTTTTTGTAGAAATAGAAAAACCTTTTCTAAAATTCATATGGGATCTCAAGTGACACTGAGTACCCAAAATGATTGTGATAAAAAAAAAGAACAAAGTTGGAGGATTCACACTCCCTGATTTCACAACTTACCACTGAGCTACAGTTATCAAACCAGTGAAGTACTGCCGTAAGTACAGACATATTACCAATAGACCAGAACAGAGAGGCAGAAAGTCCTATCAGATAAGTAGAAATGGAACTTGCTGCCAGTAAGTATTCATTTTAGATTGAGAAGATAATCTTCACCTGAGACTGAGGCATGGATTAATTTAGACTCTGATGAGTAAGCATGATAAAATAAATAAGGTATCCACTAAATGAACAGAAATAAGATAAGTAACCTTTGAACTAAATGCATTTTTTTAAAAAGCTAATCAAAAAGCAAGTAAAGAAGAAAAAGAATTAAAGAGAGTTATAAAAGTCAGTTGTTGGTAGGATTTCCACCTATGACAGAAAGAAGAGGTCAATGAGTCATCCTCCCAAGAAAGCAACTATAAATTTGGAAAAATCATTCTGAAAACAATAACTGCTTGAGAGCTCTAGATATTGAACAAGGACAAAGAACAAATAATTTGGAGGCTGATTCTACCCTCTCTTTTGTTAACTATATTCAATCATGATGTCCTAGATAGCCATGGGGTGGGGGTGGGGTCCTCATCCTATCCTGTATTCCACATTGAAATGGCCGTTGTGTTTATTAAGACTCTTTGATGGACAGTCATGGAAATTCACTTCAAATAAACCCAAGTACACAAGGGAGTGTGTTAAAGGAACACTGAAGAATTTCCTCATTTTAAAGGGCAGGACAAGTCACAGAAACTACCAAGGTCCCAGGACCAGTAATGAGGCCCCTTCATGTCTACTCAGGTTCACTTTTTTTCCTGGGGTCTATGTTGCCTTATCCCTCCCACTTTCTGCAACTCTGCTTTTTTGTCACCGCCCCCCCCCCCCCAAGTGTTGTCTTCTGCAGAACAGCTGTCACTGTTCACAGGCATGTGGCCAAAGGACCCATCTGTGTATCCTCAAGTCTGTATATCCTCAGTTCAAACAGTTTCCCAGATGGGTGGTCTGGCTCTCAATTTCAGGTTTCTCCAAGAGAATGCTTGGGCCAACGTGGGTCATGTGTCCATCCTGGGTCCTGTCAACTGTGGTCTGTGGGGTCAAGGTCAAATGAAAGTTGTACAGGTTTGACTAGGTGGTGATAATATAGGATAGTATGTGAAAGAACTTCCACATAGACTCTCATGATAAAGCCTTTGTAACAAAGAGGAAAGTTATTAGTGCTTATATGATTTTCTTTAGTCAATAACGTATTTATCTTTACTTCCTGAAGAGAACATCTTTATATTATTGGAGTACTTTCTTGCGTAACTTAGTAAAATCTTTGCATCTGTTAATCTGTCCGTATTTTTCAATTTGATTTGATTTTTTTGACTTGGTTCATTTATGGTATTTGTAACTAATTACAGGAAACTTACACAGTTTTTTTTAGCTCAATCTCACGAGAATTGTCCTGTAATTATATACTGGATTCAAAAACAGTAGTTGCTTGGTTTCATTTTCAGCATTTTTTTCTGAATTAGAGAGGTGGTGTTTTTTTCCTTTCTTTTTTTATTTAGAGAGGAGTTTAAAAGTGTTCGTTATAACATACACCGTCCTCAGTGGGTAAGAGTTGTTTTGCTTTGAAATCAGCTAATTTCAAGCAGGCTTTAGTGAAACAAACAATATTTTCACTGTGAAATCACTGGCATTCTAGCTGGAGGAGCTGTGCCTTCATCTGTTTATGATGGTATGCCATTTGGTGTCTTTAATTCAGAACAGCAGAAGTAAATTTTAAATGTTCACATGCTGAAAATAGCTGCTTTCTGTCTCAGGAGGGGAGCATGAGCAATGGCTGAACACTCAGCAGCAGCCAAGCTCTCTGTCCACAGGTGGATTTGATGGCTGTCCTTCCTTCAGTGTCTTGACCCATCTCAAGCCCTGGGTAAGCATTGTGCTCAGTGTCAAATGTGAACCAAAGGCTGGTCACACCAAGTGATTAGGTCCATGTCCTCACCCTGTCTGAGGGACCACGCTCGCTCCCCATCCCCCCCCCCCCATTTCATGAGGTACCACTCAATGACTCCCATCTGCAGTAACACAAGTTCCCTCCAAACAAGTCCCTGGCAGTGACTCCCAGCATGTGTCAGCTTTATTCCACTTAATTTTTGCCTCTCCAAATCAGTCGAGGGCCTCGCCTAAGTATGTTTCACATCCTGTTGGCACAGACTAGGTGCTTGGTGTTTTCTTTATTTCATTGCTTCTTTACTTGTTTTGACCAACTAGTTATTGAGTTCATTTAGCAGGCACTGGTGTGCTAGAAATTACTAGTAGTTACTTCTGTCTCTAGCCAAATGTCTTTCATAAAGCTTTTTCGTTTTCTTTTAAAATTTTAACTGATATATTAAAAATATAAAAGTTGTACAGATAAGCTCAAGAGCTTTTATATTTAAATGACTATGTGAAAATTTCCCTGATTTTACTTTATTTTAAATTTCTCATTCTCTTATACTTCCTAATTTCACTAAATCTCTTTTGATTCCCTTTACCTTTTTCAGTTGTAGGTCATGAACGTTCATGAATTCAACAAATGTTTGTCAGGCATCTCCTAGGTGCCTAGGTACTAGGCTAGCAGTAATTGATAAGATATTCTGACCAGATTGCAAGTTATGTGGTTGTTTCAGTGCTTCAGTGTTTAGTTTTACACGTGTGATCACATGTGCACAGATTATATGGGAACATACAAGAGAAAGCAGAGAGATTTCCTAAAGAGATGGCTTTTGGGTACAATGACAGTTTTTAATGGCATTGGATGGAAGCCTGTGAATTGGGACCAGGGTGAGGTGTTAGAATAAATGCTAGAGTGTATGTTCGGGGGAATCCATGGAGGACCTCAGATACCACAGTTTTGACATTTAACCTTTATTCTAACCTCGAACAATATCAACTTACATTTTTGAGGGGAAAAACAAAGTGAAAACACTCGTGCCTTAGGAGTGTAACTTTGGAAACTTAAGAGAATCAAGAGTCTGACTATTGTTGATGTTTGCTGACAGCCTTTAAACTTCACTCCTCCTGTTCCCTGTCTCACCTCGAGTGAGCTCAGAAGAAAGCCAGACACAAAAGATGACATTGTATGGTTCTGTTTGGATGAATTATCCAGAACAAATAAATCCATAGAAACAGAAGTCAGATTGGTGAGTGTGTGACCTGTAGGGCAAGGGGCTGGGAAGGGGACAATTGGAGTTGACTGGTCAATGGGTAGGTCTTATTTTAGAGTGATAAAAATGTTTTGGAAGTAAATAATATTGCACCACACTGAGAATGTATTAAGTGTTGCCAAATTAGTCACCTTCAGTCATTAATTTTGTTACATGAATTTTGTAAAAACTAAAATTAAAACAGACTGAGTAGCTTGGGTTTAAGAAGGTCCCTCCCTGTGGCACCTTCGCCCTTCCAGGGCTGTCTCTTGAGAGGAGGAAACCTTGCCTTGTCAGATACCCTCAGTTGTTTGTACCAGCCCAGAAAGGTTGAAATAACAGAATTCACTGTTAAAAGGGAGTCTAGGGTAGATTGAGAAAAGTATTGGGTAACCCATATCAAAGAGTGGTCTTTGTCTCTCTAGCCATGCCTCCCTGGAAGAAGTTCCAATGTTGGGGCCCAGAGTTAGTGGTACAGGAAGTCTGAAAGATTGACCCAGTAAGAGAGCACATCTCCGGGGCTTCCGTGAGGAGGGAGTGGGTTACGAATACTTAAATACGTGGGTCATGAGTACTTAAAACACCTGCATTACTAAGAAATAAAAAGGAACAGTTTTTACTTAACATGGGAATGTATCATTTAAGAATTTGTAAAGGATATCAAAAAGAGAAAAAGGAGACTTCCAGTTGTCTTACAAAGTGACTATACCTTTTTGCCTTCTTTTGATCACAGTGACCTTCTCTTGGGTTGGCTGCGCCAACTCTGTGAGGCTCCATTTCCTCCTCATTCTCCCCCGACTCATCTCTTTGCTCATGGCTATTTTTTTCTCCACATTTTTTACTGGTACACTGTAGTTGTACATGATGATGGGATTTGTTGTTACATATTTGTACATGCACACAATATAACAATATAATTTGGCCAGTCTCACTCCCCAGCATGTCCCCCCTCTCCTCCAACTCTGGTCCCTTTCCTCTACTAATTTCCCTTTGATTTTTTTGAGATACAACCCCATCTTTCTTTTCCTTTTTCCTCTCTAGCTTTTGCATATGAGAGAAAACATATGACCCTTGATCTTGATTTATTTTGCTTAATGTAAAGGTCTTTAATTCCATCCATTTTCCTGCAAATGACATAATTTCATTTTTCTTTATGACTGAATAAAACTCCATTGTATATATACACCACATTTTCTCTATCCATTTATCCACTGATGGATACCTAGGCTGGTTCCATAGTTTGGCTATTGTGAACATGGGTATGTATGCATCACTACAGTATGATGACTTTAATTCATTAGGGTAAATACTAAGGAGTGGGATAGCTGGGTCATATGGTGGTTCTATGCCTAGATTTTTGAGGAATCTCCATTTTTGAGTTCCATGGTAGTTGAACTAATTTATAATGCCATCAGCAATACAAAAATGTTCCTTTTTCTCCTTTTTCTCTGCATCCTTTCCAGCTTTTATTAATATTTGTATTCTTTATGACTGCCATTCTGACTAGTGTGGGATGAAATCTCAGTGTAGTTTTCCATTTCCCTAATTGTGAATAATATTGAACTTTTAAAAATATATTTGTTGGCCATTTGTTTTTCTTCTTTTGAAAAGTTTAATTCATTTGCCCATTTATTATTTGGGTTATTTGATTTTTTATGAAAGGTGTTGAGTTTCTTTGTCAGAAGAGTAACTGGCAAAGATTTTTCTCCCATACTGTGGGTTCTCTGTTTACATTCCTATTTGTTTCCTTTGCTGTGCAGAAGCTTTTTAATGTGATGCCATCCCATTTATTAATTCTTGGCATTATTACCTGAGCTTTAGGGGTCCTATTGAGAAAGTTGTTGTCTGTGCCTATATACTGATGTGTACATTTTCTTCTAGGAGTTACATAGTTTCTGTTCAAATTCCTAGGTCTTTGATCTATTTTGAGTTGACTTTTGTGCAGGGCGAGATATAAGGATCTGTTTTCATTCTTCTACATAAGCATAACCAGCACCATTTGTTAAAAAGGCTGTCTTTACTCCAGTGCGTGTTTTTGGTACCTTTGCCAAGGATTAGATAACTGTGTCTATGTGGGTTTTTTTTTTTGTTGTTGTTGTTTTTTTTTTTCCTGTCTTCTGTGCCATTGGTCTATGTGTCTGTTTTTATGCCAGTACCATGCAGTTTTTGTTACTATAGACCTTCAATATAATTTGAAGTGAGGTATGTGATACCTCCAGCATTGTTTTTTGGCTTAGAATTACTTTTGCTCTTCTGGGTCTTTTATTTTTCCAAATTAATTTTAGGACTATTTTTTCTAGTTCTGTGAAAAACATCATTGGTATTTCGATGGGGATTTCATTGAATCAGTATATTGCTTTTGGTATTATGGCCAGTTTAACAGTATTAATTTTGCCTAACCATGAACATGGTAGATCTTTCCATCTTCTAAGGCTGTCTTAAATTTCTTTCTTTAATGTTCTGTAGTTTTTATTGTAAAGGTCTGTTATGGTTTAGATAATAGATATCCCACAAAAACTCATGTGTGAGATAATGCAAGAGGGTTTAAAGGTAAAATGATTGGGTTATAAGACATTTACTGTAATCAGCATATTAATCTACTATATTAATTTAGGTTTTTCTATGTCTTCTTAATTCAGATTTGGCAGATGGTATTTATCTAGAAATGTACCCATTTTTCCTAGATTTTCCAGTTTTTCAAAATAGTTGCTAATGATCCACTTGATTTCTGTGATGTCTGGTGTTTTCTCCTTTTTCATCTCTAATTTTATTAATTTGCATTTTCTCTCTTCTTCTTTTGGTTAGTTTAGCTAAAGCCTTATCGATCTTGTTAGCTTTTCAAATAACCAACTCTTTGTTTTATTGGTCCTTTATATTGTTTTTTTATTCTCAAATTTATTGATTTCAGTTCTGATCTTAATTACTTCCTTCTGCTGCTTCTGGATTTGGTTCGTTCTTCTTTTTCAGGGGCACCAAGATACATTGTTAGGTTATTTATTTGAGATCTTTCTGATTTTCTTCTATAAGCTGTCCTCTGAGAACTGCAATCATAGTGTCCCAGAGGTTCTGGCATGTTGTGACACTATTCTCACTTGAACATGAGAACTTTTCTGTTTCACCCTTGATTTCTCCTATCACCCATTCATCATTCAAAAGAGTATGGTTCAATCTTCATGTGTTTATATAGTTCATATAAGGATTCTTTTTTTTTTTTTTCTAATTTCATTCCAATATAATCTGATAAGATGTAAGGAATTATGTTGGGTTTCTTTTTTTTTTTTTTTTTTTTTTTTTAAGTGTTGCTTTGTGACCTAAAATATGGTCTGTTATGGAGAAGGTTCCATGAGCTACTGAAAAGAAAGTATATTCAGCTGTTTTCAGATAGAACAGTCTATAAATGTCAGTTAAGTCCATTTGATTTATAATACATTTCAGGACCAAAGAGTTTTTACCAAGTTTATCTGGATAACCTATCTAATGGCGAGAGAGGTGTGTTGAAATCACCCAGTATTGTTGTACTGGGGCCTGAGGCTTCAGTTTGAGTAGTGTCACTTATGTAATTCATTGCGTCCATGTTTGGGGCATAAATATTTATTATTGTTATATCTTCTTGTTAGATTGTTTCCTTTACCAATATAAAATGACTTTCTTTGATTCTTCTGATTGATTCTGATGTGAAATTTGCTTTGTCAGATATGATAGTAGTTACTCCAGCTTGTTTTCAGGCTCCATTCACATGGTATATTAGTTTCCATCCATTCACTTTCATTCTCTGGCTGTCTTTTTTCAGTCAGGTGCATCTTTTGCAAACAGTATATAATTGGGTCTCTTTTTAAAAATTCATTCTGTTAGCATATGTCTTTTAATTGGAACATTGAGACCATTTGCTTCAATGGTATTATAGAGATGTTTATTAATTCCTATCATTTTGATTTATTTATTTATTGTGTTTAATTTGGTTGTTTCTCATTTGCTTAGCTACTCTTCAAATGACATTTGTTCTTTTGTGACTTCCAAGGTTTATTTTTTTATTTCTTCTGTGTGCAGTATTTCTTTAAGTTTTGTAGTATCAATTTAGTAGTCATGAATTCTTATACTTTCTGCTTATTTTGGAAGGTTTTCATCTTCAATTTTGAACAATATCTTTGCTGGAGGTTGGTTGACAGTTATTTTCTTTCAGGACTTAGAATACATCATTCCAAGCCATCCTGGCTTGTAGATTTTGTGTTAAGAAATTGGAAGTTTGCACTGATTGGCTTGCCTCTAAATGTGACCTGATGTTTTTCTCTTAAGGCTTTTAAAATTCTGTCCTTGTTCTGTATGTTGCGCATTTTAATCATAATGAGTGGAGCGGTTCTTTTTTTATCTATTTGGGGTTCTGTATGAATCCTGTATCTGAATGTCTCATTCTGAAGGTTTTGACATTTTTCCGTTATTAATTCCCTGGAGAGGTTATCCATTCCATTAGCCTGCTTCTCACCATCCTCCTCAGTTCCATCAATTTCTAACTTTGGTCTCTTTGTGTTTTCCCAGAGTTCTTATATATTCTGATCATGTTTACTTCTTTTCTTTTCTTTAGTGCTCTCTTATGTTTAAGGCTGGCCAGTTTGTCTTCCAGTTCTGAGATTCTGTCTTCAGCACGGTCTAGTCTATTAGACTTTCAACTAAACATATTGTTTGCTTTATTGTGTCTTTCATTTCCAAGATTTCTGTTTGGTTCTTTTTCAATATTTCTATCTCTTTATTGAATTTCTCATTCATATCCTGTATTGACCTCCTTAATTCTTTTGGTTGGTTTTTCCTGTGTTTCCTTGGAATCCCATTGATCTTTTTTGTAATGATTCTTTGATTCTTTATCTAATAGTTCCGAAACATCCACGTTTAATAGCCCTTGGGGTGCAGTTTGCTGGTGAATTTATGTAATTGAAGAGGTGTTATCCTGGTTTTTTTCCACATTTCTTGAGTATTCCTGTGTTGGGTTTAGTGCATCTGTTGGGAGGATTTCTCTTCTGCTCTTACTATGCCTTTTAGGACTAATCTTTCACTTGCCAAAGTATCCTAGAGGTGATCTAGATTGAGACCCTCCCTGCTGTAGGTGTAGGTAGATCCATAGCCTTTTGTGTTATAATTCTCTGTTTTTGCTGTGAGCAGTGGATGTCCTTAGGTGGGAACTGGGGAACCACCTAGCCATCTCTACTTGGGGTTTGGTCATTAATATTGTGTTTTGTGTCTTCTATTTTTGATGGCTAAAGTATAGCTGAAGACTCAAATGACATTAATTTGGATGTGGGTGCATGGGTGCTGGTGTTTTTGGTTGAATTTATTCAACAACAGAGTGTCTACCCTGTGAATTTATAGTGTCCCTGTAGATTCCTAGCACAGCTCACAGAATAGGGGCAAATAAACAGCAACACCAATGCAAATAATACATAGCATTAAAAGAAATACCTGGTTCCTACTATGCATCTACAGTGTTAACTGCCACACACAAAAAGAAATGATGGGCTTAGCAATTGCCTTCAGCAAAACAAAAAGTAATCATAAACTAGATCTGGCATAAAGTAAACAACAGGTGTCAACAGTCCATTCACAGCAGTAATCATTGCAACAGCATTAATGGTGGGGGGAGGAGATACATAAACCAATTAGTTGCTAAAAGATGGGTAAGAATAGTTAATTAAAAGAAATGTGATAGGAAAAGAGTTTACAATTTCAAAAAACGAACAGAGAATGTTGAAAAGATGTAGCGAGGTGAGTGGTTTAATGAAGAGAAAAATAGCAGAAACAAGAGAGAACAACAGAAGAGATAAGATAAACAAATTACAGCAATACGAAACAAAACCCAAATATATAAACCCCAAACCCTAACCCTCAAAAGACAAGTAAAAATACCTACATTTTTTAAATGAGGGAGAAAAAAGCAAATAGGTATATGTAGATACGCCCATGAGCCAATCAGCACAGCAAGAATGCGTGTGTGCGCGCGCGCGCGCGCGCGCGCGCGCACAAAGATTCTTAATGGAAAATGAAAGTGAAGGAATCATTTTCACTGAGGTGGTCAAAATAGTGAAGGAGAATGACTGGTCACTGTCTGTGCCCAACTGTCTGCATTTCCTCTCAAGCTGCTGACTGAGAGCGAGAGCAAGGACTGGGGCTGTGAACCACTGCCTCTTTCCGTGTTGCGCTCCAGGCTGCCAGCTGACGTGGCCTGGGACGGAGCTGGGTGCGGTCATTCTCGGCTGCCCTTCTCATCAGTATGAGTGCATCCAATGGCTAGGACTGCTGTTGGAGTTCGGTCCCCACAGGCCAGAGCCCTGCGCTGGCAGGTGGAGCTGCTTGCAGAGGCCTGAGGGGGTGCTCCTGCAGTGGGGCATGGATAGATAATGGAGGCCTCAGGAGCTCTGTGGGTGCGTCTGCTCTTGGGAGATCAGAATCAGCACCCCAGGGCCCAGCCCTTGCTGATCTTTGCTGGGAGTGTGGATTCTAGGGGCCTGCCAGGAATTCCACCCACGGGGCATAGGGACCAACCCTTGCACACAACCCCTGCTGCCCGCAAACACTGCTTTCTGTTCTTCCTCCTGTTCCCAGCGCAGAACTCCTCCTGTTCCGCTGCAGCCCTCCTCCTCATTCTGCCACAGCCCTCCCCCTCGTTCCTCCTCAGCTTTCCCCCTTGTTCCTTGCCGTAGCCCTCCTCCTCGTTCCGGCCGCAGCCCTCCTCGGCGCCTACTGCCCAGTCCTGTCTTAGTGAAATCGCCCTCACCCTCCTCTGGAGTAGCACTCCTGCTGCCTGCCTCCCCAGGCCACCGGAGAAGCGGGGCCTTCCTCTAAGTACCCTAGGCCTGAGTCTGCTGGCCCGTAGCCTTCATAATGGGTGTGGAGAGATACCAGGGCCATGGGGTTCTTCACAACCAGTAGCTACTTATGACAGACAGTTGCTGAATGCCTGAGTTACTTTATCTTGTAGAGTTGAGAATAACCACATGTTCACATTTCTTCTTTATCTACTTTTGCCCCACTGTTAAATGTTTTCACTAGGTTTTAAGGAGTAGATTCATCCTATAAGCTCAGACTACACAGTACGGTCCTTGCTGCCACTATCACATCTCCCAAAAGAAGGGCTGACTGTTTCTTCTGACGCTATGCAGGTGGCCCTTCAGGAGAAGCCTAGTTCAGTGCTGCAGACAGTGATGAGGTAATGGCTTCCCGTGTCCATAGCATGTTAAATACACCCATCACATGGGAGTGCTTTATGAGAACATCACTGTCTTATTCACATACAAAGACTGAGGAACAGGAAAGACCCAGAGAAGTTTTTAAAAAGAAAGTAAGGAAAGAAAAGACCCAGAGACATTGGCAGCTGCCCCAAGTCACCTGCAGTCACTGGTTGAGCAAGCTCTCTGATGAGGTGTGGGGGTGAGGTGCAGGTCCAGGAAGGTCTTCCTGCTGTTCTGATTCTCTCCAACACAGATCGTCAATGACTTGTTCTGCAGTTTATTTCAAAGTCTGACTTTGGTGTCTCTGCATTTTTTTGCTTTATAAGAGGCAGTAAACATATCTAGTTAGTTAGTATTCAATGCTTATGGTATTTGTAAATAAAGAATGCTTTTTCTGGGACAAATGTATGAATAAATGATGTACTTAAAAGATACTTCATTTTAAAAAATATCATAGACTTCATATTTATTTGAGGCTGAAGTACAACTTTTAGGAAATTGAAATCTGTCCTTTGGACATTTTGACTTTAAGAAAAAAGCGGACAGCTTAACTGTCCTGGCCTTCACTCTCTGTTTCCATTCCTGCTGTTGGCCAGGACTGCATAATCACAGCTAGCTGTTGTTATGCAAGTCTCCAGGCCTCAGGGGCCCTTGCCCCTCTCCAGCCCTTAAACACAGCATCTGTGTGTTTCCAAATAAAGCTAAGAACTGTACGGTCCTTTTCCAGTTCTTTGGTCAGCTTTGGCTTCTGAAAATTACTGTGTTTCTTCAAGTTTATTTAAACCTCCAAGTAAGCCAAATTACTTCTTGAAATGTATTTTTTATTTTTAACTGGCACAAGCTGAATTATTAATAGAAGAAGATTTTGAAAGACAAATAGAAACTCACAAACACCAAAACAAATGTCTGTACCTAAAATCTTCATGTAACCAAGATTTCTGTACTGCAGTTCTTAGCCCATTTATTTCAAATGCCGCTAATTCTAGTTGAGCCAAATCACGTGGACCATGGTTTCAG
Organism: Sciurus vulgaris; assembly: GCF_902686455.1. Lineage (NCBI taxonomy): Eukaryota > Metazoa > Chordata > Mammalia > Rodentia > Sciuridae > Sciurus > Sciurus vulgaris. The sequence continues at coordinate 25,409,741 of NC_136474.1, forward strand.
GATAGAGAAATATAAAGCACTTAAAATTTTCTATAAATGAGCCCAGGGGGAGTCAACATTAAAATCTCCATGTTTTCAGATAATTCTAAGCCTTTCTACACACTGAAATACCAAGAGAAGGAAAAGGCACTAAAAACATTCAGAACACTCAGAAAAATAATCAAAATTCCTTGTGCATTGATGTAAAATGTTTGGGGAGAAATCGAAGTCAGACTTTTGTGTTTGTTTCTGCAGTGCTGGGGGTCGGACCCAGGGTCTTGCACAGCTAGACAAGTGCTCTCCACCGAGCTGCATCCCCAGCCCTTTTTATTTTATTTTGAGACAGTTCTCACTAAGTTGCCCAGGCTGCCTCAAACTTGTGACCCTCCTTCCTCAACCTCCCAAGTAGCTGGGGTTATAGGTGTGCCCCACCAAGCCTGCTCTGACACCTATCTACTGAAAATATGCCTTTTCAATCCCAGCCCAAGAAAAGGGACAGTGACTGCTCCCCTGAAGTGTCCTCGGCACTGAAGCACAGAAATGCTTGCAGATGGCTAGTCTTAATCAGACATTCATGGGAAACAAAGTATATTTTGTGTCCTTTGGACCAAATCTTGGAGAACCCGTCCACAGTGTGTGGTGCACCGTGGTCGCTGTTGTGTAGGATGGAGACAGCAGAGCTCCAGGCAGGCAGAGGAGTCCCCAGGATGGCTTCGGTGCCCAGAGAGGGAAGCAGCAAGGCCCAGCGAGGGAAGCATCTTGGCTGTCCGGGATTTTTTAATCATAAATTTGGTTTATTTATGTGTGCATCGCCTGTCTCTTCTACCAAGTCCTGTGCTTCCTGAGGTCAAGGATGCTGCCTTTTACTTTTTAATTCTTTATTGAACTCTACACATACAAAATGACGAATGTACATTATAAATCTATAGTTTGGTAATTTTTCGCAGAAGGAATCCGTACAGCCACCACCCAGATCAAGCAACAGAAGGTGAGCAGCCCCCGCGGCCCTTTGCTCCTTCCGTGATTCTTTCACAGCCGTGAGCCCTGGGTGGCTCTAGCGGAAGGGGCCCCGCAGGCCGCTGTGGAGCTGGCACCCACGGAGCCGGCCGTGGCCCGGTGCCTGCGACTCCAGATGGCCCATCTCGCCGCTAGGTGGCATTCCCGTGTGTCTGTGCACTTTCTAGTTCTGGCCCTCTAAACAGGGCCGCCAGGAGCATGTGAGAACGTGCAGATTTGTGTTGGTGGAACCGAGAGTCAGGGGGGACACTTCGGTACCAGAGAGTTTCCAGAGTGACGGCCAGCTCACACTCACCAGCGGAGCGCAGCCCTCCAGCCGCGCTCACGCTGCTTCCCAGCGGGGCTGCCAGTTGTCCCGCTGACACGTCAGGGCCTCTAGGTTTTTAATTGGCGTCCCCATGTGGCGTTGTGTTCATCTGTGACTACCCAGCGATAGCGCCCTGCCTGTGCTTATCATTAGGGCTCTTCAATGCAAGGACAGCGAGGGACAGCAACCAAGCCCATGCTGGCTAAAGAGGAGGAAAAGGAGCTTGAGCGGCTCCTGGAGCTGGTGGTGAGGGGCCAGAGGTCAGGCGGCCAGAGAGGTGCCGGCCCTGGGGCTGTTCCCTGCACAGCCGCCCCCGTGTCGCCACCTCCCGGTGCCTCGCTGTCTTGAGGGCAGAGGGCTGCCCGGGGGACCCCGCGCTCTGTGGAAGGCGCCGGTGGTGCTGTGGCAGGTGAGCCCGTCCTGTGAACGGGCCGGTGGGATTTGTGTCAAAAGGGCTATGAGAAAGCTCGCTGCGCAGAGAAAAGCAGGACAGGCGTCCCGGGCACCTTCCACACTACAGGCGCCGTCAGATAGGTTCAGATGGACGACTCTGTCCCAGAATGTCATGTCGTGTGCACCGTGGACAGAGCGATCTGAAGTGCTTTGTGCTCAGGGTCACTCTAGGAAAACGAGGCCATTTTAGGGCAGCAAAGGATTTTCTCTCTCTCCCCTCACTTACCCTAATTCATGTTCAAATATGAACCATCCATAAGCTCCCTTTTGCCAATTCGTGGATAATCTGTAGGAAATAGATAAATGGGAATGCAGTGTTTTCTACTCCTCCATTATCTCTTGTGACTTGTCAAGTCAGAGCCCAGTAATAAGCTGGTTCCTTCCCCCTGCCCCGGCCAGCATGAATTAGTGTTTGTGGAGCTGGTTTCTGTGGTCTGTGGCCAGACTGGCGAGGCGAGTGTTATTCTAGGACCCAAATAAGAAGCTCCACATTCTCGTCTTTAAAATCTGCAAGTGAAACTGGGAGCCCCTTGTAAAATGACCAAGCATGCCCTTACATGGGGAGAGTCCCAGAGGGCAAGTGTAAAGAAGCAAGAGTCCAGGTGTACTTTGCTACCCTCCTCAGGAGTCCTCACTGGGAGGGTGTCCTAGATGGGGGGCCTGGAACCAAAAAAGGAGGACATTAAATAAAAACGAAGGCAATCTGATACAGTAAGGACTTGAGTGACCATACATGCACACACTGTGTACATTATCGTAACAGCATGCCACACTCACAGTAGACGTCATGGACACATGGATGAGAACTCGGGACTGTCTTCCTATTTGTCTGTCAATCTACAACAGTTCTAGAACCTTCATGTAAGAAAAAAAGTAGCAGCCGGCCTGGGAGGAGCCCGTCAAGGAGGGTTCTTGAGGCTTCTCTTCTATTCTTCGTCTCAGGGCGAATCCCCTCTGACCTCCCTCCTCTCTTACCAAGCTCAGCGGGATCACAAGGACCTAAAATTGGTCCTGAGGAAAGGGCAGGCGAGGCAGAGGGCCAGCTTAGCCCGGACCACCGTTGCTGCTGGCTCTGGCGCTGGAGCAGCACTGTCGGTGAGCCTTGTTCTTACTTTGTAAAAGAGGGCATCACTGTACGTCCCTGCCTCTTAAAGGTGTGGAGGTCCAAGGCCAAAGACCTCCCACAACCAGAGCGGCCGTGCACACAGAATCTTCACTGTTGTTGGTGCTGCCTGGCCTGGCTGTTCCCCTCACGCTTTAAAGCTCTTTTTGCCCAGGGTTGATTTTAGTTTTCCTTAACCATCAGCTCGTTGAGGTATATGAAATATTAAAACCATTTAAAATTTAATCTATGTATGTTCTTTTGTTTGGGCGTGGTTTCAGGTTTTTTTGTTTTGTTTTGTTTTATTGGTACCATACCAGGAATTGAACCCAGGGGTGCTTAACCACTGAGCCACATCCCAGCCCTTTTTATATTTTATTTAGAGACAGGGTCTTGCTATGTGGCTAGGGGGTCTCACAAAATTGTTGAGGCTGGCTTTGAACTTGCCTCCTTTCTCAGCCTCCTGAGCCACTGGGATTACCATGCCCAGCTCTTAATCTACCTAAGTTATTTTTGCCCTTTTTTTCTTTGTCCTAGAGATAGGGAGTTGTTCTTTTTCTAAGGATGTGTTGACTCGTGCTTCTTTTATTTCCACCAACTCTAAAAACAAAGTATTTGGGTTGGGTGTGGTAGGGCATGCCCATAATCCCAGCAACTCAGGAGTCTGAGACAGAAGGATCACAAGTTTAAGGCCAGCCTCAGCAACTTAGTGAGACCCTAAGCAATTTAGTGAGACCCTGTCTCAAAATTTAAAAAATTAAAGGGCTGAGGATGTGGCTCAATGATTAAGGGCCCTTGGGTTTCAATCCCTGTAAAAAAAAAAAAAAAAAAAAAAAAAAAAAAAATTTAACTGGTAGACTCTAAAGTGAGTTTAGACATACATTATGGGCTGTTATTTTAATAAAATTTAATTTAACAGTATTAAACCTTAAATGCTATGTCCAAACTAGGCACTGAAATTTGAGGGAGGAGGCTGGGGTTGTGGCTCAGTGGTGCCTCTCTTGCTAGCACTGGGTTTTATATTTATAAAAATAAATAAAATAAAGGTATTGTGTCTATCTACAACTAAAAAAATTTCCTTTAAAAGTTTGAGGGAAAATCAAAATATGATCAAACCTTAAAGTCCCCTAAAATGATAGATTGAAATATACAGCATTGCCTATATGCCCCTAACCTAGCTTTTCTAAACATGACAGTAAAAATATGCCCTGCCCATCGCAGGGGTTGCTCTGCCACTGAGCCACATCCCCAGCCCATATTTATTATATCGGAGACAGGGTCTCTGCCTAAGTTGCCCAGGCTGGGCCTCAACTCACCATCCTCCTGCCCCAGCCTCCCCGAGTAGCTGAGATTGCAGGTGTGTGCCAGTGTGCAGGTATTTAAAAAGGACAAACACGCAGGTAAAAGAACAGGCAGGCAGAAGCAGCAGAGTATTGAAACTAGGAAGCAGAGGAAGGGGTGTTTGCTGGAGACAAGAAAACCAGGAAGAAGGCCGGTTTCTTCTGTAGAACCCCAGCATGCTCAGAAACCGAGGCAGTAGTTCCTGAGGGGAAGGGCTGAGTGGGATAGGGTCTAGTCCATAGAGGTGTGGGGCCGGCAGACTGTCCCACCCTGTGATGACCGGCCTGCGTCTGGGGAAAAAGGGAACAGACTGAGAAATTCTGGACTCTGGGCCCCACCGTGGCTTTTTGTTGTTGTTGTTGTTTAATAACTTTGCTCTACAGAAAAACTATGATTTATCATTTAAAAAAATAAGGGCACAGGAAGCTTCCTTTAGTACGTCTGGGCTCTTCGTCAAAAACGGTCTTATGCACGCCTGGCACTAGATGGGGAATATATGAGCAAAACTTTTCAAAGCAATTATGTTCTCTTACAAAAATGCTTCTGTTGCTACCATCAAAGCCAGTCCCCAGACAACATGGGTTATGTTACAAAGTGAGATTGTAATGGAACTTAACCTGTAGATTACTACTGTCTTTGAATTTAGAAATGGTATAAAGTGACATGTTTATGAGCTTGGGCTTTGGAATCTGACCACCTTCGGTTTGAATCGGTCTACTAGTTGTATAATCTTGAGCAAGTATCTTAACTTTTCTGAGCCTCAGTTTCATTAGAATGGGCATTACACCAACAATTTCATTCGACAGCTGAGGATTGAATGAGCTCATGTGAGGCAGCGCCTGGGGCCTGCCAAGGTCGATCAGGGCTCGTGAGTGGAGGGGGGGGTGGAAACGTGGAGGGTTCCAGGAGGGAGAGCAGGTGGGGAGGTAGCTTGGGGGTGCCACGTGCGCTCTGACACGGGAAGGCAGGCTCAGGGCCCATCCTGCCTGAGCAGGGCCGGGCGGACGGGGCAACATGGGCCTGTCCACTCCACAAGGCCAGCTCAGAACACGGTCCCCCCAAGACAGAAATCGCTATGAGTTCCAAAGAAAAAGCAAAAGATAAGTGAAATTTAAATATTGTTATAAAATAAAGGAGGACTTTTTTGAAGAATTTTTGTTGCTTTGTTGAATGAAAATTAAATATGAAAACAGTAAAACCTGCATGGAAGCAGAAGGAACCGTGGTTGTGGGACTAAAGGAATGGCGGTTGGAATTTCATTCCTGCAGTCTCAGAATCATTCTGTAATCTGAAAGTACAGAAATGGCACCTGCACCGAGACCCCGTGGTGGCCCTAGAGCAAGGAGGCTGAAAAAGAGGACAGTCCCCCAGCTGAGGGGCCGAGTGCAGCAGGAGCACTGGACCTTCCTCCCGGGAGACGGCCCCGCCATCTGGAGAGACGGTGTGCCGGGTGGTTGTTTTGTCATCTGTTCTGCTTCAGTTTCCCAGTGTCACTTCCCAAAAGAAAACACTATAAAAAATAGGATGTGGTTCCTCCCAGACTTTGCTCCAGGCACAGAACAAGGCCTGAGTCCCCCAAGCCCTGGGTTACCTCCAGCCACTTGGTTGGTCTGTGTCTCAGGGATGTCCAACCTCCCTGGAGCACCACAGGCTCCCCAGTGACTGGGGTCCCTCCCCGATCCCTCAGGGTCAGGAGCCAGAGAGAACCATGTTTGTCTTGTAGCCAAGAGGTCCCAGTACCCACTGAGCTCACTGCCTTAGCACAAAGGCAGCCACAGACTTCATGCACCTAAATGGGTGAGTGTAGCTGGCCAGTACAGACACTGATGTTTTACTTTCTTATAATTTTCATGGGTCACAAATCCTTTTGAGTTTTTTCATCCATTTTTAGCTTGGGGACATACAAAAGCAAGGGTGCCTGGACTTTGGCATCAGGCTATTGTTGGTGGCTTTCAGAGTGGCGCCCTCCACCCTGGCTCTCTCCCTGGTGATACAGCTGGTTATTCATGTGTGTACTGCTGTTTATTTTTTTTAATTTCCCGAGTCTTTGCTTTAAATTGACTGTTGCAGTACATTTCCATTGAGGTAGGTCTCGCTTCACCCCGAGGTTCCCAGTTCTTCCCAAGTCTGTAAAAACAAGAAAAGCTGGGTGTAGGGGAAGAGAGGCCTGTCCTGGATCCAGAGATGACGCAAGAGTGCTGAGGGTGGGACCACCCCTCGGGGCTTGGGCACAGGGGGAGAGCATTTGGTCAAAGCCCTGGAGAGGGTTCTGAGACATCAGCACAGAAAGATGACCACAGGTCACGCCCAGGCTGGGCTGGGTCCTCCTGTCTTAAGAGATTGTTTGGTCTTGTAACCGTTGGTGCTGCCATGACATTCCGACTTTCCCAGGTCTGTGACCCACCATGAACTTGGCATAGAGGTTGTTGGGGTTGTTTCACTGAGCACTATGTAACACACCTTGCTAAGCTCCCTCTGGACAAGTAAAGTGGTAGTGGAGCTCCTCAGCGGCTCACCAGGATGGTCCTGGTGGTGTGGTCCTCAGGAGTCCTGGGTGGATGCCCATACTGTCCACTCATGCTGTCTCTCTCTGCCCCCTGAACCCTATGGGGTCAGAGAGGTGAGGCACTGATGCCTCCTGAGCCAGCAGCTATGCCATTGTTCCCACAAGCCAGACGTGGCTGACGCGTGTGCCTGGGCCTGTGTTCTGTGTCTTGGATCTGCAGGATCACATCCAGGAAGATGGTGTAATATGGCTTAGAGGATGTAATTCAGCAACAGAACCTCACCCTGCTCTGTTTACTTCATGGAAAGGTTGCTTGAAAAATATGGTTCAAGAGAGGAAAATGGTTAAAAGTCTGCACTGTTACCTTGGAAATTCAGCCTTTCCATCTATGTAACCAGGACTCCTGGTGGGCACTGCCTGGCCAGCCGCAGCGGGGTTCCAGAAGGCTCTCTGGGGGCTGTGGTGGTGGCTTCAAGTAGGAAGGGGTCTCCAGAGTCACTCTAGGAGCGCCAGCCTTCCCTCGTCAGAGCTCCTGTCTTGGCCTCCTTGGTTCATGTGCCACACTCTTACCACAAGGACCAAGGCACCTACCCAGTCTTGCATCAGGACCTGAGAAGGTTCCTAGTGTCATGAACTAGCTGATCAAAACAAGGAGAAGCCTTGAGTGAAGGGCTGCAGCGATCCAGGCTTGCAAAGTGGGGGGACGGAGGTGTCCATGAGCTTGTTTTTAACACCCATGTGCACAGACAGGTGTGGAAATGGCCACGGGCAAATGCATGTGCTCACACCAGTCTTTCCTACCTCATTCCACTGAGAGGCTCTAGAAGTAACGAATCCCCAGGAGCAGCAAGCCGTCTGGGTGACCAGTCCCATGGGCTCCTTGGAGAAATGTTTCATCCCAGAGCAGGGACGGGAAGAACAGGAGGAGCCCACGTCGGCCTGAAGCCTCCAGGGTGGGACACAGCAGAAGGTCCCAGGAGCAGCCTGGAGGGGCTTATGCGGAACAGACCTGGGGGGTTTGGTCATGAGGGTCAGTAGTGATGGTAAAGGGTCACGGCCAGTGGAAAACAGGTCACCTGTCAGCACTGGCTCCGGGTAGAAGGGCGAAAGGAGTGGTGAAGCAGAAAGCCACCCTGGTGCAGCCTGCTGTCCTGGGCCTGGCTGGGAGCAGTGGTCCCAGGACATCCCTGGCTTCTGCCTGAACGTGTGGTATGAGCCAGGCTGCGCCACAGCAGGGCAATGACACCCAGACGATCAAGATGTGACATAGGGAAAGGGGCTCATACTGGGTCTGAGGACCAGAAAGGAGAGGGCCCTAAGACTGCTGGGACATGAAGAAGGGGCTTTGTGGCTGGTTGGGGGCGTTCTGTGATCTCCGAGGCGCCCTCAAGCGGAAACACCCTCTGCGCAGGAGCACGGGGCAGCGCCGGGGCAGCGCAATGTTCTCTGCAGACACCGCTTCTGTGCGTCCAGTTGTTTCAAATTAAATTTTAAAAAGTCAAGTGTGGCTCCCAGAAGTTATTTCTTCAAAGTTGTGCAGGGACCTGGGAACCCAGGCGCTTTGTCCTGGCAAGGCAGCCGTGTCCATCCCTTGAACGCCATCGCCTCTCGCGGCCCGGGCCGCGCAGGAGCCCCTCGGTTCTTCGCTTCCTTCTCGAAGTGAGGCTGGAGCCGGTTCCTCACGCGCTCAGACGTGGCACCTGGAGCCCTTGCTGCAGCCTGGCGCGCTTCTGCCACCGTCCAAGCCGGCGGGGTCATTCGAGCTCCGGGAGCCTCCTCTGGGACACCCCCATGCCCTTGCCCTCCTCCGTCTTCACTCCCCGATCATCCGTCCGTCCGGGCACCAGAACCCAGCATCTCGGGACAGGGCGTCAGCGTCACCAGCCGCCCGCCTCGGCCTCCCTGCACTCCTCCCAGGGACTCGCCTGAAGCCTCCCGAGTTCGCCAGGGCCCCAGTGCCCGCCTCCTGCGAGGCCTTGCTCGCCCACCGCATCCGCCCTCCAGAGGCACAGCGGCCTCACTGCGGCGCTGGACCAGGGTCCTGTTGTCCCACCACCTGCTGCTTCCAAGGTCTCCCCACAGGCCTGTGGTCTCTTTTGAGAGGGTTCTCAGTGGATATCCAGGATCTTTTTAGGGACACGTGACCCTTTCTCTTGGGTCAATACGTAGGAGCGGGATGGCTGGACGCTGGTGGTTTTACCCGATGCTCAGTGTTTGCGAGGTCCAGGGCTCCACGTCTTCACCAGGGTTCCTCGGGATTAGCCTGCTTGGGGCCTCCGTGGGGCCTCACTGTGCTCGGGCTGCGGGGCCCTCCTTACTAGAGTGGCACATTTTTTGCCGTCCTCCTAACATCCTTGCCACTGTTTAAAAGTGGGTTGTGTCTTACTACTGAGTGGAGCTTTTCACTCGGTTTTTGCCAATATTTGCAGTTAGTCTGAGGCTAGCCTTTTTCTTTTCTTCTGGGAGCTTCTAGTTATGAGCCAGGTTAGGTGACACGTGCTTGTAGTCCTGTCTACCTGAGCGGCTGATGCAAGGTGATCACTTGAGCCCAGGAGTTTAAGGCCAGCCTGGGCAACACAGTGAGACACTGTCTTTTAAAAAAAAAAAAAAAAAAAAAAAAGTTTCTAATTACGATGAAGTTGATTTGTCATGTAGCCAGTGTATGTTTCTCTTGTGGTCACTGCTTTTCATTCTGTACCTGACAAGTCTCTGGGTAACCCAAGGTTACAGGTTTCCTGGTGTAGTTTCTTTCAGAAGCCCGAGCTTAGTCCTAACACTTACACCCACTTGAGTGGACTTTGACAGGTGGTGCGAGATGGCAGGGAGGTCCGCTCCTCCACGAGGGTGTCCAGTTGTCCCTGCACCAGTCCCTGAGAAGTCCCGGTGACTTTTGCCCACAGGGTGACGTCACTGAACTCACTTCTGTGGACCAGACTAGCTTCTAAGGTAGGAAGTCCTGAAAAACGTGAGGGCAGCCAAGAATGATAGTCCTCAGTGGTCAGTGCTGGCCAGGCACAGTGTGGTCACAGGCAAGAGAGTCCAGGTGGGCTCCTGCTTCGCAGAACACAACAGTCAACTCAAAAGTGGACCAAAGACCTCGTAAGAGCCAAAACTGAGACCTCCTTCAGCAGGTGTAAGTCCGCATGGCCTGGATCTAGACAGCGGTGTCTCAGCTGTCAAAAGCACAAGCAGAAGTGTTGGGTGAAATGAAACAAACTGGACTTTCAAAATCAAAACCTTTGTGCTTCAAATGATACCACTGAGATAAAAAATCCACAAAGGAGAACATTCTTCTGTAAGTGGCCTACACCTGGAAAATATAAGACAATTCAATAATAGAAAAGAAATAGCTGTATTTAAAACAGCCAAAAGAGCTGAGTAGACATTGTGCCAAAGGTATACAAATGTCCAGTCAGCATACGAGGGAAATAAAAACCCGGACCACAGCGAGATGTCACCTCACACCTACTGGGACCGCTAGAGTCTTTTTAAAGCAGTGTAAATTCTGTCACACCCCGAATGGAATTACAAACCCAGCACGGCCTTGGCAGGGACCAGTGGGGCAGTCCCACTCCCAGGTGTGGAGCCAAGAGAAAAGAAACCTGATGTCCCCATGAAATCTGACCATAGCGTTACGGTCCCCAGTAGTCTGTTAGTCGATGAGCTGATAAACAAAACGTGTGTCCAGTGCAGTGTTTGCGGCAGGGTGAAGGAATGCTGTGACCCCTGCTGCAGTGGGGAGGGGCCTTGAAAGAAGCCAGCCACACAGGTGCGTGCTGCCTCGCTGCACTTGTACGAAATGTCTAGAACAGGGAGACCAACACAAAGGACGGACACTGGTGGTGCCGGTGCTAGTCCGGCTGGCGCAAGAGCCATGAGGCATAGGCTCGGTTTATGCCATGATGACGACATTCTGGAGTTGCAAAGTGGTGAGGCTGCACCACCTCGACAATATTACTAAAACCCTCAGAGTTGTGTACTTTAAATGAGTGCGTTGTCATGTGATTGGTGCGTGTGTGTGGTGGTAGGGCCTAAACTCAGGCTTCTCTACAACTGAGCCCCATCCCCAGTCCTTCTTAAATTCCATTTTGAGACAGGGTCTCACTGAGTTGCTGAGGTTGGCCTCAAACTTGCAATCCTCCTTCCTCGGCCTCCCGTCACCGGGATTACATGCACATGCATGTGCCACCACACACAGCTGTTACGTGAATTATATCTCAATTTTTAAAAATTATTTGAATCAGTCAGACATAATCTTTGGGAAAACAGTAAAGTCGAGATGAATCAAAATGTGAACACACAGTGTGTGCAGGTTTCAAGAGCCCATTTAAGGAGGAGGCAACGTGACCATTCTGTCAGCCCTGCTCTGGGAGGAGGGAAACGTGCCACCAGGCAGCAGTCTGCACAGCTCTGTTAGAAATGTGCTCCCTCTGGACTCTCTGCTGCCATTTCCATCATAAATACTGGGAGAGGTCTCCACGCAAACTCCGTCAGGCAAGCAGCTCGAATACACACCATCTGACCGGCAGCCCAGGCACTACTTGGCCTTCCCCAGGAGGGGCTTTCCTGTGGGAGGATGAGCCCAGAGGGAGAGGCCCCCTCCCGAGAGCCGCCTCCACTTCCCCTGGCACCTGGGGACGCAGGCTTCCCGCAGTTGCCTCCAGGCACCGCAGCTCCTGAGGTGTGCGGTCCTGCCGGCTCTCAGCAGAGCCTGGGTCCCAGGCTGTGTCCTTGGAGGGCCTGGCCAGGTGCTTCCCTTCCCTGGCTTTACTGGTGGCAAGATGATGGACCGAGGTGCTTTCCAGATCAAAGTCAGCGGTTTCCAATTAACCTCGTGCATTTTTCTTTTCCTTTTTTTGTTTTAAATATGGTACCAGGGATTGAACCCAGGGGAGCTCAATCACTGAGCCACATCCCCAGCCCCTTTTTTATTTTTTTACTTTGAGACAGGGTCTTGCTAACTTGCTGAGGCTGGCTTTGAATCCGAGATCCTCCTGCCCCAGCCTCCCAAGCTGCTGGGATCACGGGCATCTCCCCGTGCCGGCTTGTGTGTATTTCCTGTCGAGTGTTCTAGATGCACTGGACACACCTCCACCTTACCAGCATTGATCCGCCTTAACTCCTCCCATTTGATCATCTTTGATCGACGTCGAGTGTAGTAGTACCCAAAACTTCCACTGTTCACAGCGGCTGGTCCTAAGCCAGCCACCGCAAGCCCATTTTGTTTCATGAGATCATTTCTCCCTCAAAGCCACCTGAGCCTCTGTGGCGGCACACCGGCCTTCACAGCACTGCTGGGACTGTCACGAGGCCTCCACTCTTGGGCTTGCCTCTCTGGCCCTTCTGTCAGCCTTTAATTGCTTCCTTCCCAGCTGTGCTCTGCAGTCAAGGTGACCAGACAAGGGAGTGAAGCTGGACAGGACAGGTGACTAACGTAAACAGGCGGCTTTTCCCACAGTCCCGAGTGCCCCCCGGGACCCTGCTGAACACTGGCCTGGCCCCAGGGCAGCATTTCTACTTTGTCTTCACCAAGAAAACTAAAAGGAGTGTATTTCAGTGAAACCATCTAGACCTTTTTGCTCCCAAAGAAGAAAAGCCACGGCAGGCAGGGCTTTGCTCCCTCGGGCGGGAGGCTGTGTCGTGGCCCCATGCTGGAGCCGGCCAGGCCTGCCGGCCCCCAGCCCCGCGCTGCTGCCAAGACAGGCCTGGAAGCTGCACTGCCACGTTCGCACACTCGGTCGTGCTCCCCAGACAGTTGTTATTAATTTAGAAGAGCCTGAGGTTTAAAAATCAACCGGCACTTTCCACTTAAGTCACTGAGGTATACATTTCCTCCTAAAAGCTGTTCTGCTGAAATTGGTCATTATCTGTCAGCTGACCCCAGGCCCACCCAGTTTGGTGACGGGAAGCGTTCTTGCTCCCCGGCGGCTTAATGCACAGGGTGCTGGCAGCAGTTCTTATTGGGGGCTGGTTCCTTTAAAAGTTGTGATGCATCTTTGTCCCCACACAACCTCATTAGAGGGAGCTGAGCTGGTTCAGTCCAGTATGTCTGCATCCCAGGAAGGCCCTGCCCCCAGGTCCCAGCCTGCCTCTGTCTCCTGGGGCCGACTGGCCCCTGTATCTCACTGTCCTTTAGGAGGCTTGCAGAGGCCACCGTGGCCTTGGTGTTGGCCAGGGTGGGCTTGCGTCAGACCTGCGCATCAGCCCCAGGCTGTCGGTTCCCTGTCAGGCCCTGTGGCAGGGCCTACGGAAAAAAGCACCTGACCTCTCACAACAAGCCGCTGAGACTCGTCTTTGGCACGTGACCCCTAACCCTGCAGTCTGACTCTCGAGAGCAGATAGGAGTTTGTGGGAACCGAGAAGATGGGTCCCCGCTTTTTGGTTGTGAAGACGCCTATGAAGCAAGCTCGCTGTCATGACACCGACGTGGTCCTTCAAGGCTCCCGAGGGGAGAGTCCCTCCTCAGCTGGAGGGGCAGGGTGGGGATACTCCCCGTCTCCCTATGGAGACCACTGTGCTGGACAGTGGTGTGCGTCTCAGCCCGAAGCCTTTCCCTGGTGGCAGTGGGACCCAGGTGCCCCCCACCACCCAGGTCGGGTACCTGGGCAGGGTCCTGCCTACGCCAGGGCCAGGGGCTGCTGGGGAGAGTGGGGAGGATGGACAGTCCAGGAGCATCTGCTGGGGGAGTGTGGCAGCCACCACCTCAGCCTATGTGAGAGGCTTGATGGCAGATGCCAGGGCTCTGGGCAGAACAGTCTGTGGCTCACGTTGCCTTAGCGGACCTGAGCCTGCCCGGCGAGGCCAGAGCCAGCGGCACCATCCCCGGGGGAGGCAGGTGGAAAACTGGTAAGTCAAACAGTGGGAGAGTGGTCATGTGAGAGGAGGACAGGTCACGGGAACGTGGAGACGAAAGGTGAGGCAGGGACGGACAGTGCGCTCAGCCCACGTAGCACACGTGTGACAGATTCGGCTCCAGAAGGGTCTTCCCCGGCTTACAGCCAGTCCCCAGAACGGCGTCCTGGTGCCCAGCCCAGGGCCCCTGCTCCTCCATTGTGGACTTAAGTGACACTTCTTCTCCCGCGCAGGACAAGTACCCAGACACCGTGCACCTCTCGGAGGGGTCCTGCTCCAGCTGCATGGAGATCCACAGCGCCAGGCGGCCAGGGTGAGTGCGTGTTGCGGGCCTCGAGCCCCTGTAAAACGGGGACTCTCAAGAACAGAGAGGAAACTACCTCCCGAGGACCAAAGATCGTCTGCCGGAGGAAGAGGCAGGGAAGTGGGCACAGCTGCATTCGAGCCCCCACCACGGGAGGAGTGTGCGGGCCTGGGCCTTGGTTCCACGGAGCACGGGGGGGCCCTGGGAGGCGGCGGAGCAAAGCGGCAAGGGCAGCGAAGCCCCGGATGCCAAGACAAAAGGGCCCCAGGGCTCCCCACGCAGCTGTCGCCCTTCACTGGCCACTCTGCCCAGAGCCCCTGCCCGGCCCATGTCCCTCGGCTCATGCCTCTGCCCCAGCATCCGGGTGGGCATGCCCCAGGACCACACGTGCCCTTGGAGCCTCCAAACGGCGCTCTGCGCAGGCTTCCAGGGCCGCCTCGGACCCGCCACCGCCGTGCGTCTATTTTCACTCCTCATCCTCCAGTAGGTGAATCCACAAAACGCCCGGCCCAGCTCCCGAGCACCTGGGGTCTTCATCCCTCTGTTTCTCGTGGCCCCTGGTGCGCAGGCTTCTCTTGGGCTCAGATGCTGCGCAACGAGATTCTCCAGCAGTGGAGGTCGCCCAGCCTCCTGTAACTGCCAGACTATTTCCCAGGAGGATGGAGTCTGCACTGGCCCCAGCCCCATGCCAGTTCCTGTCACGCTACATCCCGCTCGTGTCCCACTCATCCTTGCCAGTGTTGCAGGCACAAAGCAGCATCTCAGCGGTCCTGGCTCCCTTGACCCCCTTTCCTCCTCTGGAGTGAACTCAGGAGCAGGAAGCCAGACTAGAGAGAGGCACTAAAAGGGTCATCTTTCAACCAGATCTCAAAAGTACTGACCAGCTGGGGCTGAGGCTCGGGCTCAGTGGCAGAGCGCTTGCCTAGCACATGTGAGGCACTGGGTTCATTTAAAAAAATGGTATTGTGTCCATCTACAACTAAAAAAATAAAATCAAAGCACTGAACGATGTGTTTTACTTCTTTCAGGTTTGAACTGGTGATTGTCTGGAGAATACAGATGGACGAAGAAGGGAAGGTTTCACCAAAGCTGGACCTGCTTACCAAAGTCCCTGGGCGAGGTAGGGCTCTGGGGTGGACGTCCTTTCTAGGCCACTTCTCAGCATGCCTGACAGAGCCCTCTATGTTTTTCATCTGGCTTTATAGGGCAAGAATAAAAAATTGAAAATATCTTTAGTGTACTTTGTCACTTTTAAAGTATTATCAGCAACTACTCAAAAAGCACGAGAGGGGATTGTCCCCCACAGACCTCCAGGCAGAATGCAGGAGGGACTTTCTGTGCCTGGAGCCACAGGTGAAGGTTCCACCCACATCCCCTCTGCTCTGCCTCAAGCGCCCCTGCGTCCTTGTGGCCATTCAGAGGAGGAGGGGCCTTTAGGATGCCAACAGCTCAAGGTTTCTTACCTGGTTTATTTTTTCTTCACAGCTCTGGAGCTGGACAGAAACAGAGTCATAGAAACTGCCCCTCAGAACTTCCGAACCCTGCTAGGAGTGCTTGGAATCGAAGCCGCTCTAGAAAGCCTGATAAAATTGCTTTGTGCAGAGAATGACTAGTTCCCAAACAGGGAACGTGCAGGAATAAGACGCTGCACCGAAATGGAATGCATGTGGCTTGTATTGACTATACGCGTCCTATCTTCCCCTTGGAAACCACACCCTCAGCCGGATGTGGTGGCATGTGCCTATCATCCCAGCTACCTGGGAGGCCAGCCTCAGCAACAGAAGCCCTGTCTCTAGAGAATACACCAGTGCCGGGCATGGAGCTCAGTGGCAGAGCAAGTGCCTGGCACGCGTGAAGCCCTGGGCTCAATCCCCAGCACTGGAAGAAAAAAAAAAAAAAGCTGTCTGTGCAGTTACGCTACATCAGACACTCATGACATGAAAAATACGGCCATTTATAAACAAAATGTCCAACAATTTTTTTTAAAAGTTTGCATTTGAGAAGATGTACCAACAATGGTTGTCACTCTTTAAACCCACCTCACCTCGTTATGCATGATCCAGCCCTGAGAAGCCACCCACCTCCTGCCCCCTGGGGACTTTTGGAAGAGTTGCTGATGGAGCTTCATTTCTTAACATTCCTCAGGACCCAAAGGAGCCACACCCACGCCCGCCTGCCTTCCTGGTCTGCACAGCAAGACCAGGACAGCAAGTCTTGACACGCTCATGTCCCAAAATATGCAGGGCTGGTAACAAACGGTGCTGGGAGGCAGCGACCATGGCATCATTCCTGTCACACAGGGCCTTCACTGGAGACCTCCAGAGGGTCTCAGACGCAGAATGAAGCCAGCCCGTTCCATCAGGATCAGTGCGGGTTCTCACGGCATTGGGGCATCCTGGAGTCCGTGGCAGGCTGGAGGGGCCAGGGCCAGAGCCCATCTTCTCTTCTCCGACAGTAGAGCCTGCGGCCTTCTTCCTGCCCATCCAGCTAGAGTGGGGCCCCTTGCCTGGCTGTAACGCTCCCTCGCCCACCTCCCTGAGAGCCCAGGGTTCCCGCAGAGGGACGCTACCTGGAGAGCATGGCATGCCCAGGCCGCAGTGCCCCACGCCGGGAGAAACCTGTCCCCAAGCGAGGCTGCCGAGACCAGCAGCAGCAAACCACCTTGGATCAAAGCAGTGCGAATGGCTGCTTCCCACCCT
The DNA here is from genome assembly GCF_902686455.1 of Sciurus vulgaris. Classification (NCBI taxonomy): domain Eukaryota; kingdom Metazoa; phylum Chordata; class Mammalia; order Rodentia; family Sciuridae; genus Sciurus; species Sciurus vulgaris. The sequence continues at coordinate 25,426,301 of NC_136474.1, forward strand.
CCACCACCCGAGCGTGAGCTTTGTGCACGGGACTCGGGTGGACTCTCCTAGTCCCCATCCTAGCACACAACAGGCAAGCAGAAGGAATAGGGGGTGAACGTACTCAAATGCACAACTATCGTTTTGTGCCCAAGTATAGACCAAAGCAAATATGAGGACAGGATTCAAGAATAAATTCTAAGAGTTGGCTTGATTCAAACAAGTGTAATTCTCAAGTTATCACAAAATTTCCCACAAAAATTTACAATCAGCAAAATATTTTCCTCATTTTTCATGTAGCATTTTCATACAATTCCATGGTTTCACTATTATATGTTACAATAAGCCTTCATCAGTCCCTCAAAATGATATAAATAATCAATCTGTACAACCTGCCATGGTGGAGGAAAAAAAAAAAAAAAAGATTCCCAACAATTTCATAGCAGCGGGGCACACTTTTGGTGACCCCAACAAGGACCCTTGGCACCAGCTAGGAGCCATGCATCTTCGAGAAGCAGGGCCTCGGCAGCCCAACAGGAACGGCAGAGCCCCAGGCCCACACCCCTATAAGCCTCCAGGCAAACCCGGGGAGGAGTGCAGCCCGGGAAGTTCCTCAGCGCCACCCGAGCTGGCTGTCAGGCATGCCCCCCAGCCAGCCACAGCAGCTTAGTGAGTCACAGCTGTGCACCAGCCTCCACAGCAGCCATTTCAGGTAGGAAAGACACTATCTCCCCTAGAGCTAAAATCATAAAGCAGAAACAAAAAGTCAATGCTTTTGTGAGTGGTGTCCATCCTGACCTGAGTCTTGCACTCCCTGCTGACCCTTCACAGAGCCGTGGGCTTCGGCACCTCCACAGGGACCCTGAGTCTAGACCACTCAGAACCGACGTCCACACTAATCCCTGATCACTCTCTGCAGCAGGGAACCACCCAAAACCTGTGTTGATGTGTGGCTCGAATTGAAAAAGTGACCAGTAACAACTGGGAAGGTTCCAGTGGTATCTATGTTTTCCAAAAGTCCAAACCGTAAGATGCTTGTGACAATTCAAGTTTTCTACGTCAGGAGTCTGGTGGTAGGAGATCCAAACCTTGGTCTTATAAGGCTTTTCGCATAGAGAATTAGACGTGAGCCCTGGATGGAGGAAGAACTACCCAGGACGTCTTCCCAGGGTTTAACGGACACTTCCGTTTTAAGAATGTGAGCAGCTTCCTGGGACACCCCGCTCACATCCTACATTCCTTGTCCTGGAAGCTGTTTCTAGTGCTCTTTAATGCCGTGTCTTCAAGAGGCAATCTCACCTCAACAGGGTTAAAAGCAAAAACATTCACAGCCAAAAGTCATCCAGCACAACAGAAAATAGCTCTATCATTCATCTTTCACATTCAAGTTTCAAAGACACTGCAGGGAAAAAGTTTAGACCTTATGGAGAACTAACGTGCAGTCTTCACTTTCCTTCAACCGAGTCGGCACCACGGCGTCGTCTTTGGCATGCACAGTCTTTGAGTAATAGTTGACTATCTTGCTGTCCAGTTTATACTGATGAGGAATGCTCTCGTAGGGCTTGAGGTCAAGGTCCAGCACAGACACGGAGAAGGCGAGCCGGGACCTTGATGAGGGGACGACAGGCCTCTGATCGGAACTGCAAGTAAAACAGCAATTTCAGGAAACACGGACCCTCCAAGTTCTGTCATCCCAGCTCACGAAGCACACCCAGTGTGTGCATCCCATCTATGCCAACTGTATGCACTAGCATGTGAAGCTTCCGCCAAGTAAGTACCTACGTGGCACGGGCCAGCAGGCTGAGCCACACCAGACAAGATGGATGAAGGCCTGGAAGATGGAAAAGCTGCTGTGTGGAAGGCATGAGCGATATTCCCCATGCCCCAGTGGTGTGAACGAATGCTGAAAAGCCACTTTATCACAAGCCAAGTATTACAAAACCTAAGGGAAAGTAAAAAGTTCTGGCTGTTCACCAGCCAGATGGATGAATGCTAAGAACAGACTTCTCTTTATGTGCTTTCCCACGTCTGGTGAGGAACACAGCCTTCTTTTCTGCTCTTCACATTTGGAGAGTGCTCTGGTTTCATGTTTTACTCTCAAATCATACCTTTAGTGCTTGTGTTTTCTCAGGACTTAGTTTTGTAGCATTTATGAACATCAGAATAGTTATGTGCTTATAACAAAGTGAACAATTACTTGTACTTTAAAACACTTTCAGGGCTGGGTGTGGTGGCACATGTCTACAATCCCAGTGACTCAGGAGGCTAAGGAAGGATGATCACAAGTTCAAGGCCAGGAGTAACAAATCAGAGAGGCCCTCTCTCAAACAAAAAAGGGCTGTGGATGTATCGCAGTGGTACAGCACCCCTGGGCTTAACCCTCATTACAAAAAAAAAAAAAACACACACACACACACACACACTTTGAGAATAACTGAATCTGGTCCTGACTGGTCCTTGGATGGCTGTGTATCTATCTGCTCTGCTCAGAAAACTCAGCACACAGCATTCAAATGAGTGACTGAGTGAATTATAAACTGCATTTAGCCCAAAAAAAGTGTTCTGCAGTTCTGGATTCCCCACAATTACTGCTCTCCTTGATTTAGAAACCGTCACAAACAATACCAGTTGCGCAGTCTCCCTCCTAGGACAGCCTGTTCTGAGGATGCTAATAAAGACCTCAGTTCTCAACCTGTTTCAGTATCCTGTTCATAGGAAGAAACAAATCAGGACTCAGTTGCTGGGATCATCACCTACTCTGCTGAATAGCAGAGAACAGCAATTTATTCTGCAAGTTAAGGCTGGGGGTCTCCCTCTGGAAGCTGGAAGGGGTAGCTCATCCTGATGGGCTTGTTATGGAGGGGGCCCAAAGCCCAGCCAGCCAGGACAAGGGACACCTCGATTTCTCAGGTTATATGCAGCATCCAGTAAGACACATGGGAGATGGGAAGGGACCTCTAAGCAGCTCCTGGGGGGCCCTGACCATCTGCTTGACCACAAGCTCCATGTGAACCAAGGGGGTAGGTACCAGCCCCAGCCACCAAAATGTCTGCCTGCCCCCAGGGGCCCTGAGGCTAAGACTGGGCAGGAGACTCCCAGGGCACACATGTCCCTCCTGCCATGACCATGTGTCGCTCTAGTGGCCTCAGATACTGGAGATGGGATAAGCTGGTTGCAGGGAGCTGCTGCCCTCACCTGGACAGTTGGTCTTCAGGGCCCTAAGCAGCAGGGAAGGTGGCCAGGGGAACAGGTAGAGGAGCCAAAGGCTACAGCCAAGGCCCACACATTTTGAATAGGAAATCGAGTAAGGCAGGACTTATGAGACAGGAGGCTGTGGGTAGCTCGCCCTGTGATTCCCTAAATCACAAAATGCCTGCACAGGAAGGTGACTTAAGACCTTTTTGTTTATGACGGAGCAGAAACAGGTGGAGAAGCCTTTATTTTGGGGGTGTGGTAAGCTTACATGCAGTACCCCCTGTGAGCTGCATTTCAGGATCTAAATTTGGTGTTTGCTGTGCACCTCCTGGCTGTGAAGATGACCTGGGACATACCCTGGCCATCATTGGCTTCTGAGAGCCACTGGCTTGGCAGGTGTAGCCACCAGTGAGTATCTTCCCCAAACCAATGCCCGGCTTCCCTTTGTCCTTTATTGTTTTACCTCCTACCTTTAAATATGATTCACGTTTATCTATGCATTTAATTGCATCAGGAAATAAACTCAACTTTGGCAGAGGTCTCAGGATGAAACGTTAAGACAAATATGGAACAGAATCATAAATTTAATAAGCACATGGCCACACCACAGTCCGACTGTTTCCATACTTGGCACATGAAGACTGTTGTCAAGTTTTCAGTCACAGCCATGCTGCACAGCACGCTGCATGGCACCGGGGCCTCCAAGGGCTCCACAGACCAGAGTCTGCAACCGAAATCAGTGTCCTACCCAGGCACACCCCAACCCCCATCCATTTCCCTTAGGCTCACTGCCAATCAAGGCAAAGGAGAGAAGTCTGAGACCAGGCCACCACTACCCACTCTGCCACTGTACAACTGAGTCACATCAAAGCCACTGACAAGTCTCCCCGCCACCTTTTTTTTTTAAAAGAAAAACCCAGAGATGATCTCCCTTTGGCTCTGTAGAGAAAGGACCAAGTAGCACTTTGTGGGTGGTGTCTCCTGCACCTCTGCCCCCAGACTGAGATGCCTACGCGGTAAGGAACCTTCTGGACATGCACGGTCTTCTCGTCTCAGCAAGTGCTAACTTCTGGGCAGCTGGTACCAACTCGATGGGACCCAGCCTCAGCTCCCACAACACGATGCCCGGGTGCTACACACTCCCAGGCACGGGTGCTGGGGGAAGCACATCATGCCTGTCCTTTAGCAGCCTGTTAAGAGGCACCTGTCAGCCTGTGAACCAGCATTTCTCGCAACTTCACTTCAGCACCTGCGTCCAGGCCCTTTCCATTCCCCACAGCCCCACGGGCAGCTGGGTGGCGGGTGATGTCTTCACGGGCCTCTCATCTAACTGCTTAATCCACCTGAGGGTTCCTCAGAACCAGGTGTTGGCGGTGTTTCCTTAGGGGACAACGGGACTTTTTAGCTGAACAGGACCACCATTTCTGAGCTTCAGTTATGCCCTGTACGTGCTCCTCAGCACGTTTCACACTGGACAACTGACAATTCTGTGCCTCCAGGGAACAGAATTCCTAGGAATGGTTTAGCACAAAAGCACCAGAACAATAGGTGGTTGGCAGCTAGTGATGGAGGTCATCCTGACACAGCAACACGTTAGAACAACACGGAACATTCCAGACAATACGTGGAGGGTTTGGTAGCCCTGGAGATCAGCAAAAGTGCTGTTTAATGATCATTACCAAGCTCATTTGAATTCCTGAAGAATCATGGGAGAGGAATGTAAGACACAAGGACACGAGGCGGGCTGCACTGGTGATTCAGAGGAGGCGGCAAAACGATGGCGACAGTCACCCAGGTCAGCACGTCCCACTAACCTGTACAGACTATGGACAAGGCCCACAGGGAACCCAGGCCACCTCAGGTATGAGAGCCCAGAGGGGCCTTGAGCCTCCTTCAAAGCAATCTGCCACATTATCCACCCGCTTCTCCACCCTTAGGGTATTTTCTTAGAAAACAGTAAGAGCCAGGCATGCTGCTCAGGACACGGGCTCCAAGTTCCACATGTGCGACACAGCAAGACCCTGTCCCAAAGTGAGAAATAAAAGGGCTGGAAATGTGGCTCAGCGGACGAACTCCGGAGTCTAATCCCCAGGACCAAAAAATACTGAAAGTGATGATAAAATACCTAACGAAACACTCGTTTCTAGTTAATCACCAGAAATGTCTTTGACAGGATTATTAACTTACAGAACGCAAGATATTAAGTAAGCTGAGGAACAGTGGTTCTGTCAGGGGGTCAACTGAGTTTGGGAACCTGCTTGACCCGTTATCCCACAAGTCCATTATTCCAAGGGTAGGTGACATGCAACAGGAGCCTCACCTGGTATCCTGCAGACACGGGGAGAGTGCGATCATGATGGAGCAGTCCTTGGCAGTCATGGCGACTCGGTACTGCTGCACCTGCGGAGGAGAATGGTCAGCACCAGGTCACGCTCATAGCTACCACACCACCCCGCGTGGACCAGCCAGGTCCAGGAACTGGTTCCCACGCAGAAGCTGGGGTGAAGTTAGGAGTGTGGCCCACACAGAGCCGGGATGTGGGGGTCCCTGCAGCGAGAACACCAGGTCTGCCCGCTGCCCCCGCCCTCTCACAGGGCCTCTGCTCCTGCACTGAACCATGACTTGTCTCCAGCAAGGAAAGCAGCAAGTTGCCTCAGCTCCCTGGCATTTGGCCACACTGAGCACTGAGCAGGCCCTGCATGCAGGACACCCGAGAGCATGACATGCTGGCTCTTCAGCTCCTGCGACCCAACAGGCACCACTGGTGTCCACACAGATATGAGGAAATTGAGGCACAAACAATGAATGGCAGGTGACGGCAGGGTGGGACCCATGCCCAGGTGCCATGGCTCTGAAGCCCCTGCTGCTCCACACCTCAATACCAGCAAACAAAGATGGGCGCCATGGACTTGTAGGGACACCCAGCAGCGTCCAAAGCAGACACTCCATGCCTACACAACAGCGACAAGAGATCAAAAAGACAGTCACCAAAACACCCACAACTGTCCCCTCTACAATGCACAATTTGAGGCATTTTTCCTCTTTCTTTGGACTTTATGTCTCACTTAAGTTTTTAGTCTGGATGGCTCCCACTTTAAAAACAGACTAATCACAGAAAAAGAGCTGGCCTCGCCGTGTGTGCTGATGACAGATCAGCGCCCCGGGCCCCCACTTGAACCCTTTCCTTTGGCTTCATGCAGGAGGCTCCTCCCTGGGAAACCTCAGAGCTGCCCCTCCCCAGGCAGGTGTGGGGAGGAGCGGGAGCACCTTCGCCCCAGAGAGACACCAGCTCCTATCCCCACACCCTATTCAGGTATTTTATATAGCAGACACCAAAAGTCCAGTGCAAAAGCTCTAAAGAGCCAAATATAATAAAGGCTACAAAACGTTTATCCTTAGCAGCTACAAGCCCTTCTAACCAAGAAACAAACATGAAACGCTGTAAGACTCCCCAGATTTAAAAACTAAAGAGCTATTACTTGATACAGTTCTAATCCAAAGGTTAAAGACTGTAAGATGGGGAAAAACACATGCAACGTCAAACAGTCTCAACGCTGAGAAGCGGACCCAACTGACAACTACACACACACACACACACACACACACCCACCCCTCCTGTCCACACGGCCTGGCTCTGCGTCTCATGTACATCCTCTAAGTGTGAAAATACGACACTCTTACTGCTAATCGAGGAAATACAAATATGACAACACTATACTCTCCACTCTTCAGATGGCAAAGCTCTGTCTCTGACATGAACTGAAGGGACACCTTTTCCCTGCGGGTGGAGCTGAAGCAGGTAACGGGTCAGCTCGGCTGCCGAGGCAGAGGCCGACTACACAGCTCAAGAGAACATCAGGAACTCGGCTGAGGCAGAGCTGCCGAGGCAGGGAGGACCAAGGCACCTGGTCCGCTTTCCAGGGGAGGGCTTTCTAGTTCTGGAAGGTTGGCTGAAAGTCACTTTTAACCACCCTCCAGGGCTGTGGGGACAGTCACCATGATGAACCCCTTCTCGGAGTTAATGTGCAGAATGTGCTCCTTTAAGATGAAATGCGAGCCAAAGTCGGAGGCCCTGCTGGGAGCAGAAGCTTGACTTCCAAGATGTTCAATCATCGAAACTGATTAAAATGACTCCAGCTTGCTAGAGCTTCTGAGGCCTCTTGGCAGAAGCAAACCTAAATTCACTCTGGAAAAACATGATCCCAGGCCTTAAATTGTTTCTAAAATAATTGCAAATACAGTTTCTGGCACACAGGCAAAAAATATGCAGGCGCAATAAGACAGAACAACACAAATGTAAACCAACAATAAATAAAAACACAAGACAGGGAAACAAACAAGAATCTCCATGCTGTCCACTCAGTTTTGCTGAGAAATGGAAAATGCTCTTTTAAAAAAAAAAAAGTGAGCCTCCAATAGTGGACTCACACCAGGGACTTCAGCTGGGGAGCCAACACACACACACACACACACACACACACACACACACACACACACGCTGCTGTGTTCAAAGAACACAGACAAAACAATTTCAGAGGACAACTGGAAACTATAAAAATGAACCACTTAGAAACCTAGAACAAAAAAATACAAAAAATTCATATTAGGAATTCAATGTAGTGCTAACAGCATATTAGAAAAATGTGAAGAGACTGACACGTCGAGGAACGGGGATGATCTCAACAACTGACAAGGCTGACAGCGACCCACCAGCACTTCTCCTGACTGGCAGTTTCTTCATGGAGGATTAGGGCTGTGGTCATGGGGAAGGAACACTGTTCTTGAGGCAGCCCTCCAGAGATGGGGACTCGCCAACCCAGCACTTGGCATACGCCAAGGCGCCCACTGACCACGGTGGTTTGAAGGATCTTCCACTGTTTCTTCCAAAGCGACCGGCATTCCCCACATTATTCACTCTTTACAGTTGAAATGCAAATATTACTGAGCAAGTAAAGACACTACCACAGAACCTAGTGTTGTAAACCTAGTTATCCCCAAAGAGATATAAGCAGGACAAAGAAGGGTAATTTGTGGGCAGGAACAAAGAGGAGATGAGGAAAACTTAAAAAGAAAGAAAATGCTAAAGAGAATTGGAAGACGGATCAAAAGAAAATATCCAGAATGAAGTGGGAAATGGGAAACAGCTGGGAAATAGAGGAAAGGGTGCAAGACATGGAAGATGTGTCTAATCTACATACAGAAGAATCCAGAAGAGAGAGAATGGGCAAAGACAACTGTGACAAACTTAAGGCCACAAGTTTTCCCACACTATACACAGACATCAACACAGCTAAGAAAGCCCAAAAAGAAAAAAAAAAAAAAAAAATCACTTATACATATGGTTAAATAAAATCAGAATTCATTGCCAGCAGGTGCACACTAAAGGAAATGTCAAAAGGTGTTCTTCAGACAAAACCTAAGTGACCCTATGTGAGCTCAGATGCGGGGCAGTGCAGGTGGCACACGGGTGGAGAGCAGCAGGGATGCTGGCTCCTGGAGCTGACACGGGCACCAACGCAAGCAGCAGCAGCAGCAGAAGCAGGTACCTAGGAAGCCCGTGCTGTCCCAGAGGAGGGTCAACCACTAAACCCTCAGAGTTGACAGCCTGTTGTGGCAGCAGGAAAAGCACTAACAGAAAAGGAAAGGCTCACTTCCCAACAAACAGAGCAGGAAGAAGTTACAGAAAGAGGAAATTATTCAAACTAAGTAGAAAAAGAGAATGATCAAGGCAAAAAAGAATAAAATCAAAAATCATATGGTAGAATAATCAAGGTAAGACAATTAACAAAATCCAAAATCATCACAGTATAAAAGGATCAAAAGTTAATTTTTATAAAACAAAAAAAAATTGGGAAGCGGGGACTGACGAAGACAGTGCCTTAGTCTGTTCAGGCTGCTGTAACAAAATAGAGTGGCTTATAAACAGAAATGTCTCCCCCCGACCCCCCTAGTACTGGGGATTGATCCCGGGGTGCTTTACCACTGCCACAGCTCTTTTAAAAATTTTTTGAGGCAGGGCCTCGCTAAATTGCAGAGGCTGGCCTTGAAGTTGAGATATTCCTGCCTCAGCCTCCCCAGTTGCTGAGGTCACAGGTACATACCACCACACACAGCAGAAATTTATTTCTCTCAGCTCTGAAGGCTGAGACCTTGGCTCAAGGCACCAGCAGATTTGGTTCTGGTGAGGGCTTATTTCCTCATAAAGAGCCAACTTCTCTATGCCACACAGCATAGCTCTCTGGGCCTCTTAGGTAAGGGCAATAATCCACGTTATGAGGGCCTCCAACCTCACGACCTAATCGCCTCCCAAAGCCCCACTTCCTGACCACCGCCTTGGGAGTTAGGGTTTCAACAATGGATTGGGGGGTAGGGACACAAACATTTAAGACACAGCAGACAAAGAAAATACCAGTCATGGGGCTGGGGAGATAGCTCAGTCGGTAGAGTGCTTGCCTTATAAGGCACAAGGCCCTGGGTTCGATCCCCAGCACCCAAAAAAAAAAAAAAAAAAAAAAAGAAAAGAAAATACCAGTCATAGGAATAAAAGAACATTTCTCCAATCCAATAAAACAGTGAAAGTTAAACAAGTATTTCTCAGAAAATCATATGCCCTATTACTGAAAATGCAGATAAAAAGAGACAAATTTATAGATAAAAGAAACCTACCAAAACTAATAAAAGATGAAATAGAAAATCTGATACTGAAGCTGGATGAGGTGGCGCATGCCTGTTAATCCCAGCCCCCTAGGAGGCTAAGGCAGGAGGATCAAATTCAAAGCCATCCTGGGCAACTTGGTGAGAGCCTTTCTCAAAATTTTAAATAGTTATGTGCCCAGAAATGGGAACAAAGACCTAATATATATAAAAATGTTGAAAGGGCTGGGGGTGCAGCTCAGCACTGGAGCATTGGCCCAGCATGCACGAAGTCCTGGGTATTACCCCCAGTACCTTAAAAAACAAAAGTGAAAAACATGTTAGAACAAACTGATGTATTAACCACATTGAGAAAAAAAAAATCATATGCTCATATCAATAGAAACAGAAAAGGCATTGATAAAATTCAACTTCCACTCTTGACCAAAAATAAAACAAATTTGATAAGTCATCTATTTTAAAACAAAAATCCTACACTAAATAGTAAAATTCTCTTTGAGAGTCATAACAAAACCAACATTCCCATTCTCATGAACTAACTATATACCATGAAGCAAAACAGGTGAAAGGCACAAGGATCGGAAAGAAAAAAAATTAAACTCAGATTATGACTATGTACAAAGAAAATCCAAAAGCAGCTTAAATTGTTAGTGAGTGAAGTTGATGGAGAAACACATCAAAAGAAAAAACCCGACCAAAATATGCCAGTATAACCAAAACATTTTAAGATGAAGTTTTTAAAGATAACAGTTATATCTAAAACTATGGAACATCCCTAAATACAAAGAAAAATAAGATCCCTCTAAAGAAAACCATAAAACATTATTTTATCACTAATAAACCTAAAAAAGTGGAAAACATCCATGTTGGAAGTCAGTCCCATGTAGACATCAACATCTGCTGTCCTTTTAATACCACACCAACCAGAAGCCCAGCAGTTTGGTTCATGAACTGAACCAGGTGAACTCAACTGATGCAGACACGCAAAAGGTCGAGAACAACCCAAGGCACGGTTTAAAGCCAAAACATTCTTGGAGAAGAAATGTGATATTGTGAAATATATATTAGGTCTTTGTTCCTATTTCTGGGCACACAACTACCGAAATCCTTGGAATTGCTCAAGTGATAAGTAATTTTTTGGCGCTAGAGGAGCTGGCTGGTGGTTGGTCACTGGAAAGACCACAGCAGGATTACAGTTGGGACTTTCACAGCCCAAACCCCTAGCATCTGGAGAGGGAACAGGGACTGAGGTTAAACAGATCACCAATGGCCAGTGACATAATCAATCATGTCTGTATAAGGAAGCCTCCATCGAACCCCACCAGTCAGGGTTCTGAGAGCTTCCTGGAAGGGGGCACCTTGCCCGTGCAGCTCAGCATCTGTGGCCTTTGTAACATCTTTATAACAAACCAATAAACACGGTCCCCTGAGTTCTCCAAGCCACTCCAGCAAATTAATCAAACCCGAGGTGGGGACTGTGGGCACCCTGATCTATAGGATGATAAAAGGAGTCCCCCTATCAACCACAAAGATGTACCTCAGTGTTTGGGACAATTCCGTACAAAAAGAAAAGCCTACTCATGCCATTCCAGGAACAGATCACAGATGACTGCTCACCAAGTGTGAAAAGCAAGGCAATAACTTTTTCCCCCATGCTGGGGATCAAGCCCAAGGGCTCTTGCTTGCTAAGGAAACGCTCTATCACCAGGCATACCCCGCTCCCCACAGTATCAAGATTTGGGGTTATTTATTTATTCAGTACTGGGGATTGATCTTGGTCACATTTACACCCATTTACAGTCCTTTTTAAAATTTTTATTTTATTTCTTCTACTAGTTGTACATGACAGAATGCATTTATATATTTTGATAGCTCATACATAAATGAAGTGTAATCTCATTTTTCTGATTATACATATTGCAGGATCACATCAGTCATGCAGTCATACATGCACATGAGGTCATAATGTCTGTTTCACTCTACTGTCCTTACCCCATACCCCTTCCCGCCCTTCACTCCCCTCTACCTAAAGTAACTTCTATTCTTCACTAGCCCCCACTCCCTTATTGTGAATTAGCTTCCACATTCAGCCTTTGCTTTTTTGGGTTTGGCTTATTTCACGTGGCATGAACCCACTCCCTCCATTCACCAGCCCCCAGTCCTTTTTACTTTTGAACTGAGACAGAGTCTCACTAAGTTACCCTCACATTTGTAATCTTCCTGCCTCAGCCTCCTGAGTAGTTGGGATTACCGGCAAACACCACAGCACCTAGCCTCACAATAACATTTTTAAAGAAAGTATCTTTAGGAGTTTAGGATAAAAAGACTTCTGGAATAGAAAAAAAGACTATAAAAAAAATCACAGTCTTAAACTATTTTGAAACTAAGAACCTCCCTTGTCCTAAGGACTTCGTGAAACATGAGAAGACAAGTTGAAGAGTGGAAGAGGCTATCTGGGGCGCACAGAACTGACGTACAACTCTATGGAAAACTGGGCGAGAGACTGACATGGGTACTTCACAAGCCAACAAAATCCAATGAACATAAGGAAAGGTGCTTACTCTCACAAGACACTGCTACACACCAGAATGGCTAAGATCCGCAAGATGCCACTAAGTGCTGGAGCGAGGAGCACAGGCTGCTCCCCCTGTTGTCAGGAACACAACAGGTAAAGCTACTGGGCAGGATCTACTATAGTTAACACCCCTCCGGCCCAGAAATCCCACCCCTAGGGATAGAGCCAAGAAAGGAGCACATGCACGTTGAAGGATCAGTATAAGAGGGCTAGCTTCCAGCAGCTTTAGTCACACCACCAGGAACACAAAAGTCCACAAACAGCATAGCAAAACTGAAGCCTGTCCATTCCTATGGAGCAATGAAAACGTGGCAGAGCACGCAATCATGAAGCTGCACCTCAGAATAGTGTACAGAGGAAAACAGAAAACACCACTACAAGACACATGAGCACATGGACAGCCTGAGTCCATATAAAACTCAAACAGGACAAACTACACCCACAGGAACACAGGTCAGTAAGATGTGCTCTGCCAGGACACCAACAAGGACTCGGGCAGCTGCTTCTATTCCCTGTGGCCCCACAGGGGTTGTTCTGTCACAAATCACTGGGCTGTACATTTTTCTATCTGAGCACTTTTCTGTTTATGCTATTATTTCATGATACAAAATGAAATAAAAGCTTAGAAAATTAAAGTTGAAATACTAGGAACTTCTAGTGTTTGTGAGGGTGGAGAGAACAGCGTCTTCAAGTTGCAAGAAAGAACTAAATTAGTGGGCTGGGGCTGGGCTCAGTGGTTGAGCGCTTACCTAGCATGTGTGAGGCCCTGGGCTCGATCCTCAGCACCACATAAAAGTAAATAAATAAAATAAAGGTACTGTGTCCATGTACAACTAAAAAATACATTAGAAAAAAAAAGAACCAAATTAGTAAAAATCTTTTTCATAGGATATTGTGTTAAGATCTATCAAAATAAACCCAACAACTTTAGTTCTAAGGATCTGATATTTAAATGCTTGTGTGTATAAGGGTGAAAGTACAACAGCATAAATACTGACCTTAACAGTAACGTGAACACCACCAGCGACAGTGGCCTAACTACACCAAAGAAGAGACAAGGGTTTGGAGGACTTCAGGAGCCCTACTACAAAGTGAGAAATCCCGGTGAGGTTCCTTTTCTTGCAGAAAATAAGAGAAACCCCCAATTCCACCCCATCTTCTAACTGATGAAATTTTAATCTTCGCTAAGTGACAAAAGGGACCACAAAGGACCACAAAGTGAATATCCCATTCATATGCGTCATCTAGAACAGACGAATCTTACAGAGAAGGCAGGTGGTGGTAGCTTAGGGCTAAGAGGAGTGAGGGGACAATGGAATGACAGCCAAAGGCCAGGGTGTTTTTATTTAAATGAGGCACAGCTCCTAAAATCACCTGTGATGAGGGCTGCACAGGTGTAAAGACAGTGACATCACGGCTCTGTGAACTTCAAGTGGGTACATTGTACAGCATACAAATTATATCTTTAAAAATATTAACAATGGCTTGAGGTACAGCTCAGTCCATCCCCAACACCCAAAAAGTTGATTTTTAATTTTATAAAAAAATACAAACAAGATACTAGATAAAAACTGCACACATGTTGGGAGAGATAAATGAAGTCTCCCAAGTTCCATACTGACGTGGGGAATGGGGTGGTAAATAACTGATCAAGCTTGGATTTTACATATGCAAGGTCAAACGGACAGGTGGCCATTCACAGGACAGAATCAGAAGGCGTAACTTCCAAACCAGTGGAACAAAAAATGGAATTAAACTGACAAGAAGCAGTGCAGAGCCCAGCACACCAAGGGCAGAGGCCGCACCCAGCCCCACCACCTAATCCTGTGAATAGAGCTTTCCTGGGGCACAGAAGTGCTGAATGCATCCTCCTGTCATGTACAATAAATTAGAACAAATAAAAAAAAGTGCTCGTTTGTGTCCTGTCAGTGGCTACTTCTGAGCTCTGATGGCAGAGCTGAGCAGCTGCCAACCAAGACAGCAGGTCCACATGGCCTGGATCATTTGTGGCTGGCCCTTCACAGGAAGTTCACTGACTCCTGTTCCAGAGACTATGTGACAGCCAGAGATACAAGGACTTCAGTGTCCTGAGCAATGAAATTAACACTCCTCCAGAAGCACAAGGTTCAATTAAATAAACAGGAGAAAAAGACTTCTGCACCAGAATGTTCTCAGTCCACTCCCCAGCTCCAGCATCATAACCACCCTCTCCAGACTCAGCTACCAGAACCTGAGCCTTAAAAAAAAAAAGAAGAAGAAACCCTTACATGCCAACCCTGGAAGACCTCAAGGCACATTTTCCCAGATTCCCCCAATTGTGGCATCTTGCAAAACTACGGTCCAATATCATGGTGAGGAGCACAACCTTGATAAATCCATGACCTTTCTCAGGTCTCCCAGGTTCCATGTACGTGTGTTTTTTATCACGTGTAGGTTTGTGCAGCCACCACCAGTCAAGGTACAGAATAGTCCCACTACCAAAGGGACCTTGAGGTGTGACTTTTTTTTTTTATATATATATTTTTAGTTGTAGGCGACACAATACCTTTATTTTTATGTGGTACTGAGGCTTGAACCAGGGCCTCACGTGTGCTAAGTGAGCGTGCTACCCCTGAGCCACAACCCCAGCCCAGGTTTGACGTTCTATAATCACCTCCTCTCCAACTCCTGGCAACACTAATCCATCATTTCAAGAATGTTACACATGTGGAATCGGCAGTGTGCCACCTTTGGGGACTGACTTTTGTCACTCAGTAAAGCTCCCTGGCCACCCATCCAGCAGCTGTGCAGATGAAGAGGTCGTTCCTTTTTCTTGCTGAGTGCAGTTCCAGGTATGGTTGCACCACAGCCTGCCTAACTTGTGTAGTTGCCTGCTGAAAAACACTCGGGCTGTTTCCAATTCTTAGCTGTGAACATCCCTGTACAGTTTGGGGGTGAGCCTAAGACCTCAACTCTCTGGGAGGGTGCTGAGGCTGGGCTGTATGGGAATGGCACACTTGGCACCTTGACTGTGTTCCAGAGAGGTGGTGCCATCCTCCAGCCCCTCCAGCAATGCATCCAAGATCCAGTTTCTCTGCAACAGCATTTAGTGCGTCCTGGTTGTCAGATTTCAACCAGATTAGCACAGCTGAGGGCTGACTTGCTTTAGTCTCTGACAAGACGAGACTACATCTGAAGTTTAAAGATTAGAACTTCAAAGTAATACATGTTTAATTAGTTAGGAGATTGAAAAATATAGAGAAGTATAAAAGAAAGTTCTGCATCTTCTATTGGAAGACAAAGAAAGGCAATGCTGGTGTTTATTGGGAGCTGATGGACCCGAGCATCAGTGCTGTGTGGCAGCCTCTGCTGCATTATCCTGACTCTGAGGTTCCACTCTGGGACCTTCCCTCACCCTTGAGGAGGCTCTGCCTGTGCCTCAGCTCACTCCCATGGCCCTGGGTTCCAGGTTTATCTCAGGCACTAGGAGGCTCTTGGCTCTCCTCCTCCTCAGACATTCTACAGCTGTGGCCATGGCAACGAAGGCATTAGGGCTCTGTCAACAGGGGGAACCAAGACAGTTCCAGGATGGGACAGACGATGCCCTGGGTGGTCATGCATGAGCAGGACCTCACTCTGAGAACAGGAATTTGTCACCATTTGAGAAACCTGGTAAACCTATGACCCCCTCTTGGAATATTTTTAAAGGCATAAAATAAAACCATGTGTGACCATGTAAAATATTGAATTTTCTTAAAAGAAAATGATTTCCAAAGTAATACACAGTAACACCTCAGGCAGTGAAGACTACGACCACACCCTGAGATGTCTGTGACTATGGAGGGAGAGGAAGGCCTGGCCTCCCAGTGGCTGAGGCCCAGTCCTGCTTACGCACAAGGTCATGCCACTTTCATAATGGAAGGAAATGTTAACTTTCAGGTAGACGTGAGTGAAAATAAAGATGCAATATTCTTCCTACCAATTTCATAAGGCACTGAATTGCCTGAATTTCACAGAGCCAGAAAATACAGTCAGACCTCCTCTGAAAGAGCCTGTCCTGGGTTGCCTGTGCCTCTGCTCTGGGTGAAAAAGCAGCCATGCACACACGGCCTTGGGTGTGGTCTGGGCCCCGGCCCCTGGCCAGGGCCTCAAGGAGAGGGATGGTTGGTGTTGAGTTCATTCCAAAGCTGCTGTAGGGGTATGAGGACTGACCACGGTCCCAACCAGGTGGCCCCTGGGACAACACTCACTAGGCCCTTCCTTTCACGTGGACAAGCAGGAGCAGAAACCGAACCAGGAGAGACATTCCTTGGACACTGTACTGGCCCTGGCCTATCTAGGGGAATCTGTAGTCACCATTTTTTTAGATTCTCTAGCGTTCTGCTGTCACATCTAGAAGTAGGAGTGGGAAAACCCCAAGTCAAGGCTAAGAGCCTCAGGAGCACACAGTGCTTCCAGAGGGGCCCGCTCACCTTTGTTAATGCAAAGGCCACTGTCCCATCATCCTCAGTGGACAGATCAAGCAGCTTCTGGTAAAAGGCTTCGTCATAAGGCCCATCTATTTGTAATGTTTTTCTGAAGAGGACAGTAAAAAAAAAAAAAAAAAAAAAAAAAAAAAAAAAAAAAAAAAAAAAAAAAAAAAACACACAGGATGACAAAGCTACTTGGAAATTATTTCTTAAATTGCTAACACATCATATAGCATGGAGCAGAATTGAACAATCCCACATTTCATTTTATAAGGCAACTGACAGATCTATTCCTTCTTCATATTAAACCTGGTTCTGAAGCATTAAGGTCTGAAATAACCCAGCAAGACCAAGGCCAGGGAGCCCTGAGGCTGGGCCCTCTCCAGGAGGTTCCAAAGGCAGCTAGTGAGGCAGGAGCAGAGCCAGCCCCATCTCACACTGCAGGGGCCCCAGTGCAGGCACAGGGAACCAGGCTCAGCTGACAAGAAAGCTTGGAGACTCCTGGGAACAGTCGCAACAGTGTTCCATGCAGCAGCCCATGGAACAACACTGCCCTCTACAGGCTTCGCCCTGACTCAGGATTTTGAAATAGTTCAGTTCACAGATGTGCTTTCTTTTACTGCAAAGAGGTAGTAAAAGAAAAACCACTGATCTAGTTAGTAAAACCAGTAATCTCATGCACCTGGGTTTCTCCTCACAAGGTACCACATTCCCAGCCAGGTTATGGCACTTGGGTGCAAGGGGAGGAGGCCGGCAGGCATTGTCCTCCTGGAGCCAGGCACCAGGTGGCTCGTTCTATCCTTGAACTGGGGAGACCTTGGCCCTGGCCCACCGTAGCCTCCCTCAGATCCAGCCTCACCTCTGCTCAGGAAACTCCTCCAGATACCGCTCAATCCGGTTGTACAGAGGGTAGAGGCCCTCGATGTCCAGAAGGTCCAACATCTGCACCTGGAGGGTTTTGTACAGAAGACAGCCCTTCGGTAACCCCGAGCGCTCTGGGGTGTTTTTTCCTACCAAGAACATTAGGGGAAAACGAGAGCAGGTTTATTATCAGACTGAAGACCATGGAGGGAGACAGGCTGGTGCAGACTGCAGGGTCCACCCTGGGCTCAACTGTGGGGCACCATCACCAGTGAGGACTGGACCCTGCCTGGTGCTGAGGGCAGACGCCACGCCCACCTCAGAGCTGTGGGGCCAAACACACTCAAACCATGCTGGCCACACTAGCACAGGCATGAAGGAGAGGAACTGAGCATTTCACTCTGCGCCTGTGCTCTCCAGACACACCTCTCCTCCGCAGAGCATCCACTAACGCCCATCACACTCGCCCCAGAAATCCTCATGATTAAGCTTAGAGACAAGTCTCCTTCTAAGTAAGACAAGGTCCAGAACTGCAAAAGATCACGCTGACACTCCCAAATCTGAGAGGCCACAAAGGACAATCAAGACCCTGTCTCCAGAGTTGAGAGCCACAAATCCACACTGAGAAGGGATAAAGCCTGGCTGCCCTCAGAGCAAGTTCAGAACTGGCCATGCCAAGCCAGGAACAGTGGTCAAAGCCACCGACAAGGACACATCCTCATAGGGACTGACAAGTAAACAAAACTCCATTCAACACTGGCGTATGCTGACACTGCTAAATACAATTGCCACCCAATCCAGGGACACGCCAGATCCCACTCTACCTCCCACACTGGGGGGCGGGGGCGCGGCACCATCTCCCAGAAAGAACCCCTACGGGTGAAAAGAGGGTAGGAAACATCCATGCAGGGAAGAGCTGCAGATCCTGCATCAGGATCCCCTTTGGGACACACTTGCGGCGAGGACGGGCAGAGGCTCATGTGTCCCTCAAGGAGGTGTGCAAGATGACGGTGACCACCTACCGCAACGCAAGGGCAATGCGAGTGGAAAAAAAATACATTTGTTGATAGAGATTTGTGTTAAATAAGAAAAAAACGGTTGTAAAACATGTGGAAGGAAATACTGAGCATCTGGAGTGGATGCCTGTTGCACCTAAGTGTCCAAAGGTCTGGGAGGAAACCCAGGCATCAGGGAGCCTCCCCTGGGAGCCCCCAGACCATTCCAGGGGTTGGCAGCCATCTGTCCTTCCAGACACATTCTACAGCACCCAGAAATTCTAACAAAATTTTCTAAAACAATAAGGAATCGCTTTTGTAACAAAAAAGATAACCACAAAATTCACCTATGGTAAGAAAAATTCAACACGGGGCAGCAAGGCAGGCAAAGCCGAGGGGGTTTCTGTTCACACAGGAGCCATCTTCAACTCTCTGCAGGTCTGTGGCCTCCCATGGGGCACGTGACCCAGCTCATGAGAATCCGTCACAACATGCCTTCCGTGGCCAGGCCTGACTCAGCTCCCTCCCACCTCTGAGGAAGGCAGCCTGGACCCACAAGCCCCGGGCGAGAGTGTGTCCTCACCCCAGTGCTCAGGTCCAGCCCTGTAGGACTCCTGGCCTCGGTTCTCCTCAGGGAAGGAATAGGCTGTAGAAACCCTTCCCTAGAGTTACAATGAGGATTAAAGGGATAATGGAGTCAAAACCATTCTGCAGGGCTGGGGTTGTGGCTCAGTGGTAGGTGCTTGCCTAGCACGTGTGAGGCACTGGGTTCGATCCTCAGCACCACATATAAATAAACAAAATAAAGGTGTCGTGTCCATCTACAGTTATTAAAAAAAAAAAAAAAAAAATACTGCAAACACAAACACATGGATGTATTCCAGGGAAAAACCCTACATCCCAAACTTGTCCTGCAATTTTTACAAAACCAGCTAAAAGGAGAGACAGGTAGTCTCTACTGGGCATCAGCAGCAGAGCCACCCTGGAGAACCCTGATCAACCAGACAATTCCCAAGATGCTCCATGATGCCTAACAGGGCCACTGAGTTGGTTCTGCCACCCCCACACAGCTGCCCACTGGGAACGGACAGTCCTAAGGCACCCTGTGGACCCCCCACCTCGCACCCAAGGAAGGCCAGGTCCTACCTTGGCGGCGCAGGCTCCTGCTGAAAGGGCTGGCCTCACAGACACGTGGGCCCCAGAGCCCAGGCCTCAGTGCGCTGACCCGCCCCTTGTCCGAGCTGCTCAGCAGCACCCGTGTGATGACATGTACCAGCTCCCGGATCACAGCTCGCGTGCAGTGGGGCCCACTGGCCAGGCCATTGGAAGGAAAGAAGAAGGGCTTCAGGTGGTGTGCGAGCTCCCTCCAGTCAGCCACGGGGCTCCGGGCATCGCCACAGCCATAAATCAGCTCACCGTTCTTCAGGCAGGAAAAAGAGAGAGGGAGACATGGATCCCACAGCTAGTAAAAACCTTGGTTCCTGCAGGGGGAAGGGGAGGCACAGCAGACGGCCCCAGTGTTTGGGATGCGCCCCACGGGGCTGCTGCACTCTGGCCTCTGGGAAACCTGCCCTCATGTGCTGTGTCATCAACCAAGAGGGAAATCCCACTGAACCTGGAAAGGAAGAAAAGTTCAAAAACTGAAGACCCGTGCCCTAATCTGACAGACAACAAACACAGAGCACGTCTAGAAGACCCGAGCAAACAGCACAAAGCAACAATTTCCCAAAGGCAAAAGCCCATTTCTTGAGCGCCTGAGTAGTGGTTGAGGGGTTGACAAAGTGAGACCCCAGGGCAACCCTGGTGCTGGAACTCCCAAGTTTCAGAAGCAAGACCCCAGGTGAAACCTTCACTCGAGACCGCCCTGCCTTTCCCCCAGAGTTCAACAAAGAAGCTCCTTTGGCACCACTGTTAGATCTGGAGGTTCCGAGGGCAAAGGCAGTGCCCAACATGGGGGCTTTTATGGGACATAGGAAATGTCTGGGGAAGGCCCAAGCCACAGCCGACCCCAAGAGCAGAAAGAGGCCCCTAAAGCTTAGGCTTTGTCTGTGTAAGTGCGGCGAGCACTCTGGGAGAGCCCAGGAGGCTCCACCCCTGGAGTTCTCTCTGCTCAGCATGCCCAGAGGCAACAGCAGGACACCCACAAGGCCTTATTACCAAAGGTGCTGGGCTTTCGTCCCGCTCTTTCCTCACAAAACAGCAGCCACAGAGCAGCCCCGGAGTCCCATGCAGGAGGAAATAAGGCCATCAGCTCCTACAAGCCTTTGGATAAGACCTCCAGCCAGATCCAGCTATGCTGCCCTCGCACCCCTGGCCTCAGACCCTGAGAGCACAGCACAGGCTAGGTTTGTTAGCTCAGAGGGCAACCCTGCCTCCAGGGCATGGGCAGGCTCTCCTCCCCCACTGCATGGATGCCTTTCGGGAGCACCTGTTTGGGTGTCCACACCCTTAATGACAGTGATAACTGTGCGGTAGACAAGGGAAGGCAGCCAGAAGCGGGGTCAAAGGTGTGGCCAGCTGACATCAGGGACAGGGCCACCTGTGTCCAGTGAAGCTAGTCATAGTGGCTGAGGGACTCCACAGCAGAGCCTCTCTACCCAGCATCAGGGTATCAGATGTGAAGGCCAATATGAGTTTGGGAATCCAGCTGCTCAAGGGCCTCAGTGGCATTTGGCAGAGCCAATGCCCTAGGCAGTATCCACACCCTGGAGGCCCCAGTCAACACCTCTCATCACAAGCGTCAGTGCAGGGTCACCAACCAGAACCCAGACTGCAGCTCCACACCTGGAACACCAGGGCTTTGGGAGTTCTCTCTCTTGCTGGGTTGGCCAGCAGAGCTGGAGGGCAGTGCAGGTTCAGGGTCAGAAAGAGCTGCTCCCGAGAGCTGGTGGCACTTGCTTACTATGTTGTGTCCTCTCATTTCATCCATCTTGCTTCCCTTCATCTCTCTGTAAACTATTCCCTTATATCTAGATTTTTCCATGTCAAGTTTTACGAGGCAGCAGATACCCTGAGCGTGGGCCTGATGGGGGTCAGAAACACCAGCCTCACTGAGGGCTTTAAATACCCAAAAAGAAGGCAATTATCTTTAGGATTTAAATATCAAGGTCCTTGAGTCCTTGAGAAGAATTAAAACTAAAATCTGCCTTTGAAATATGTCCTTTTTGCTGGATTTGGGAAGGTGGAGGCAGAGAATAAAGGTGATGACTCTGGCCAGCAGGCAGGGCAGTGGGATTTCTGAGATAAGGGATATGGGTCAAGGTCAGGCTGTCCTGACAATTCTCAAAGGTACAGGCCACACAGCAGCAAGAGAAAGGGCTTCCAGTCACCGATCACCTTTCCTAGACCAAGACAAGGGGTCAGGAGGCCCACAGTCAGCCCTGCTTCATGCAGGTCCAGCACCTGCAATGGCTGTCTGAGGTTCAGCTCCTACAGGTCAGGGCCATGGCAGGGGAGACCTCCGGGACCCATTTCCAACATGGGCACAGCCCCCACCTGCTACCCAGACCAGCCCTGCCCCTGACCTCACGCCCTCCTCTTTCAGTCCCACCTGCTCCTCCTCCTGTGGACCACACTGCTAGCAGCAGGCTAGGCCACCAGCCCATATGGCAACAAGGAACTGCAGGCAGCTATACTGAATGGCCAATGTTCCCTTGTCCCCTAGGCTGTCAGGGCAGGGACAGTCAGAAATACAAGACCTGGAGAATCTGCTTTTCAACAAGGAGCTCCCCAAATTACAAGGTCCCTAAATGAACTGGGAACAAAGGCACACAGGATGCCGGGTACTTAGCTTACCACAAGAGAATCTGACTTGTGCAGTCAGTGGCCCCGTTCTTGTTGCCACCTGAGCAGCATGGGCCACAGACTCAGGAGGACACCTGGGACAGTGCCAGATATGTCTTTGTCCAGTGTGCGCCCACTGACACCTCAGAGGAGGTAAAGACATGTCACCCACCCCAGGACACAGACAACCCAGGGTCACCTGAATGCTGTGCTTACGGACTGAGGCTAAAAAACAGGAAGTGCCTGGGGCTGGGATCTGTGTATATGGCAGGGGAATGAGGACTCAAGGCACCATCAGACCCGCAGGGCTGGGCCTGAGGCAGCCTGGCCCAGATGTTCCCATCTGTGTGCTCACTGAACCTGTGGCCAGGAAGCGAGTGCAGTGGATTCACCTCAGAACCACCCAGAAGGGGAAGCAGCTCTCACCTTAAATATCTTCAGGTTGTTCTGCGACTCCTGCAGCAAGCTCTTCAGGGCAAAGTGCATCCTCTGCTTGTTTCTAAACGGAGCAAGCGTTGACACGCTTTAAGGGCGGCAGGAATAAACCTGATCTCCACACGCCCTAGCACGTGGTTCCCAGCTTAGCTGGGAAACCCAGAGCCTGGATAAGTCCAACAGTGTCCTCCCCCAACACAGCCCTGTGCACATATGCGAAGCAGGGGCTCGACCCCAGCTCCAGATGTGAGCAACCCCAGCTGAGGCAGAGGAACAGGAAGCCAGGGTCCACCAGTGTGTGCCCCAGTCCTGCTCCTCCACTGCAGCTTCCAAAGCTGGAGCAGGCATTCAGGGTAGCATGAGACACATGATAGGTCACTGGGGAGAGCATGGAGCCAGAGGGGGGCAGGAGTCCTGGGACCCCTCATGCTCTGACCTCCTGGGAGGCCAGGGCAGGGACTTTCCCCACCCTCTGCCCCTCATTTAACCAGAGACCTCAACCTACTGCCCAACTCCCAGGCCTCTTCCCACTGTCCCTAACCACCCACCCCCCAGCTCCTCACTCCCACAGTGAGTTTGGGGCAAACCACCCCAGGCAAGGATGCTGAGCCCTGTCCAAAGGTCACTGCCCACCATGGGAGAGCAGGCCAGCAAGCATCAAAGCCCCCCACCCACAGCCGGCTCTAGAAAGGCCACATTCTGAACATTCCAGGGAAGGCTTAAGTTTTGATAAGTTACAAATTCTCAACAATGACCTTTATCAATAACTGTTTCAAAATGCATGGCTTTGGCTGGGAGTGCAGCTCAGCGGTAGAGCACTTGCTGGCATGCACAAGGTCCTGGGTTCTCCCACAGCACATTTAAAACGAAAACAAAAACCACCTCACAGCCTTTGGGTGGGGATGATTCCCAGTAAATGCTGTTGCCCGATGCCCACATGAAAAAATGGCACATTTCCTGGCACACTTAACACTTCATTTTGGACTTTTTAACTTTAAAAAATGTCTTTGTTTTGGAAAGTTTGCAATAGCATCCAACCAAACGTACTGAGGCAGTGACCAGAAACACAGTGTGCCAGGAGTCAGTGCTGAGCACCTGCACAGCTGATCACTTGTGCGGGGGACACAGATGGGCACAGAGAGGGTGGGAGGCAAAGGAAGAAGCCAACACAGCCCTGCCAGGGTCCCAAGGAGGGAAGACGAGGTTGGAAAGGGGCCTAGGCTCATCAGAAATGACAGTGCAGGCTCACACACTGCCCCGATGTCAGCCTACTCTCAGAACTGTGGACCAGCCTGAGCACGGCAGGGCTGGGGAGGGTGCCACTGTGAGACATAGGTACCACAGGCCCTGCCTCAGCACTCGCTCTGCCAGCCTTCTCCTGCCACCCTTGTCCTTCGCACCTGACTGCTGCCCTTGCAGTCCCTGCGACTGGATGGATCCCCACTAGTTGGTGGTCACCACACCTTCCTGACCTTGAAGGGCCAGGACTGAGCCATGTGCTGCACACAAGCTGGTGCACACTGCATGTCCAGTACAGCTGCAGGGCCAGGGTGGGCAGAGGAGGTCTACTTGCCAGGACAGAAGCTGCTGTTGGAGCCTCAGCCTTTTCCATGCGTGTACACAAGCAGGAGGCCAACAGTGTAAACGACCAGCCTAGGAGGGTCTACACGGGTGGGGGTGAAGACTTAGCACTAATTATTTTCTGGCATGAGTGGAAGACAAATCTGGTGGCTACCTCAAACTGTGAGCAGAAGGACAAAGCCCAACACCCAAATCCCTAAGCCCAGGGTTTCTCAGACATTGAGGACAAGGAAAGCCCTGCAAAAGCAGAGACCCCAGTTCCACCTCACACCATCCACCACCCCCTCCTGATAGAATACCCCCATTGTGAATACCTCAGAGACCCCAAACACCCCCACCCCAGACTACCTCCCACGGTCAACACCTCACAGAATATACCCTCGCACAATACCCCATCCTCCTCATCTCAAAGAAGAGCCCCCCAGTTCCCAGTCCACAGAATATTCCCACCATCCTCACAACACACATCCAGCTGCTCCCACCTCACAGTTGACACTAGCAGAACGTCCCCCTGAGTTCCCACCTCACAAGATACCCCCACCAACACTTCACAGAACCCCTCAGGACCCGCCACTCAGGATATCCCCAAGTGGGTCACCAACCCCACCTCTGGAGGGCAAATGAGATGTGTCTCTTACCCTGAGTAGAGATCAAGGGGACAGTATTTACTTATCTGCTTCCACTTCCCCGTGGCTACCTGTGAAAACACCAATGAGGGCAGCAAATGACTGGGTGTTTGTGACTGCACAGAGCCAACACTATCAGAGCAACATAAGTGAAACCCAGAGGTTAGGGTGGCTGCAGACTTGTCCAGGAGAGGGTCCAGGTGCACCTTTGAGGGAGGGAGCCACTTGACCTGCATGCAAGGAAATGTTCACCCATCTCTGAGAGTAAGGTGACCACAAGTCCAGTCCTTCAGGGAGCAGAGAAGAAAGCAGCAAGCACATGAAAGTTACAGGGCTCACTTTTGATAATGAGATTGATAACTCTTTAAAATTATAATGCCCAGTAACGGAGAGGGTGTTGTTAAGTAATCTCATATCTCCAGTGGGAACCTTCTGTGGTAGTAATCAAAATTTAAAATGTGCATCCCCCTGACTTGATAAATCTAAAAGAAGTTCTGAAAAACTAGCTCAGGACAAAAAGGTTTAAGGATAAAATGTTCACTGCAGACCATCAGTAACAGCAAAACCCTGAAACAAAGAGTCATGAGCAGATAAAGGATTAAATAACCCACTCAGTGGGTCAGCATACAGCAAGCAACCTGCTGAATGAAGGAATGAATACATGATATGCACCCATTCCCGGAAAGAGGCAGGGCTCTGTTCCATTGGCAGAATGATGCATATAATATGATGTCATTTTTCTTTTAAAAAAGTGTTTATTTATACATCTATGCATCCAAATATACATTGCAAAGGCCTTAAAGAATACACAAATAAACTTCAAGAGTTATATTAATGAGAAAAAAAAGAATTTGGCAGAACAAGTACATATAGCATGATCCAATTTCACCTTATCAGTGTGTGCACACATACACTCAAACATTAGAACATGTGGAAAGAAAGACATCACTTTTTTTGCCCTTGAAAAATATGCACATTTTGGTGCCACAAGAAAAAGTCTGCAAAGTTGTATAAACTGACAATATGAATTACCTGGAAAGGCAGGTGGCCAAATTCATATGATGCCCTATTTTATAAATCACATGACCAGGTATTGCTTCATAATGGAAAAGATTTCTTCAAAACCTACCACATAAACTAGTTTTTACAGGAGAAAACTAGCAAAAATTTTCAGAATCAAAAATTTTGGAACTCTGGAAATTGACCAGAGGTTTACAACAATCCAGGGAACAATTATTCAAGACAATCAGCCAAATATAAGCAAGAACGAGTGCTTTTTGGCACTTGAACCGCCCTATTCCCATCTCCCTATCTCTAGCTCCAAGGGAACCATGGAAACCAACTCCCACAACCACAGTGAAAACCAAGTCTGGCAGCCACAGAGGGAGCAGAACAGGGCAGGTGCACCTCCAAAGCTAGAGGTCCCAGAGGACCGTCATTATCTAGCCTGTCTCTGGATTCTAGGAAGATTTCATTTGCAAGGTGGTGTCTACTGACCTGATTCAGAGCTCCCCCCGTGCAGAAGCCTCTTCCTAGGGGTATTTGTTAAAAATATTTAGAGGCAATTACTTTACTTCACAACTTCCTGGGATGGTGAAAACAGTTGGGACAAACAGGCTAACATAAAGCTAAAAAGGAAAAAGCTACCAGGCATGGTGGTGCATGCCTACAATCCCAGCAACTTGGGAGGCTGAGGCAAGAGGATCACAAGTTCAAAGCCAGCTTCAGTAACTTAGCAAGGTCCTAAGCAACTCAGGAAAAACCTGTCTCTAAATAAAAAATAAAAAAGGCCTGGGGATGTGGCTCAGGGGTTAAATGCCCCTGGGTTCAATCCCTGGTACCAGAAAAAAAGAAAAAGCTGAGTAAGGAGATGTACAGAGAAGCTTTGAGAAGCTCCAACATATCCCTGGCAAACTAGTGAGCTAAGAACGGGTTCAGGAGAGACCTGAAAAGGCCCTACACTCTTTCCTGAACTGATATGAGGCTCTGTGAAGTGAAGACTAAGGCAGAATTGTCCACCGTCCTGCTGAGTTAAGTTTAGTGGGCTTCAACACACACAAAGAGTCTCTTGGAAAAGACTGGGAGACTTACTGGATCTAGGCATTGAAGAAAATGTCTGTCAGACAATTAACTTCCCAGTAAGCTAACCAAGTACAGACTTCACAAAATAAGCACAGGAAAGTCACTGAACAAACAGTAACAATATAAGCAGAAGCAATTAAAAAAAAAAAATCTGGAAAGGGGGGAGAATCTAATTTCCAGAGTGGCCACACTATATTATTTACAATGACCCTTTTTAACAAATAATCACAAAACATGTAATGAATGGCCCATATGCAAAGAAAAAAGGCAATCAATAGCCTGTCCCTAGGAAGCCCAGACATTGGACATACTAGACAAAGATTTAAATAAACTATTTTAAATACAATTAGAGCTAAAGAAAGTCAGGGAAAACAAATGAAAGGAAACAAGGAAAATGATGTCTTAAATAGAGAATATCAATAAAAAACTAAAAATTACAAAAAGGAACCTAATACGAAAACAGAATTTTAAATTCTGTTACTGAAAAATGTAAGTAGCTAAGCATAGTGGTACATGCCTGTAATCCCAGCTACAGGGAAGTTAAGGAAGGAGGATTATAAGTTTGAGGTCAACCTCAGCAACTCAGAGAAATCCTATCTCAAATTAAAAAAAAAAAAAATGTAAACAGGACAGGGGATGTACCTCAATGGTAGAATACCTGCCCAGTGTGAGATCCTGGATTTGATCCCCAGAGCCACAAATTTAAAAAGGAAATCAATAGGAAGAATAAGACGTGAGCAACACTGTAAGTCAAACACACCTATAAACAGAGCACACTCTTTCAACATTCCACTCAGGCACACAGGAAACATTCTCAAGAACAAGCCTTAAATTAAACCACAAAACAAGCCTCAATAAATTTAATAAGAGTGAAACCACACCATGTTCTCCAACTCAGTGAAGTGAAATTAGAAATCAATAGCAAATATGGGAAAAGGAAATATTTTTAATCACCAATGGATCAAAGTGGAACTCAAAAGGGAAATCAGAAAATGAGATAAAAAAACGAAAACACACAATGCCAAAACTTACAGTGCTTAGAGGGAAACTGATAGTTGTAAACTTCTCTAATAAAAAGAAGAAAGTCTCAAAAATAATAGCCTAACTTCTTACCTTAAGATACTGAAAAAAGAATAAATGACACCGAAAGCAGAGGGAAGGAAACAGTAAAGATTACAGTGGAGATAAGTGAAGCAGAAAATAGATGATAAAATAGAGAAAATGAACAAAACCAAAAGTTAATTCTATGAAAAATTAAATATGACACAATCTTCTAGGCCACAAAATGAGAGAACTCAAGTTACTAAAGTCAAGATTGAACAAGGGATAAAACTGCCAACCCTGCAGAAATAAAGAATTATAAAGGAATACTATGATCAACTGTATGCCAACAAATTAGACGAAATGGACAAATTCCCAGCAACACACAAAACTGACTAGAGGAGCTAGGAATGTAGCTCAGTGGCAGAGCATGTGCCTAGCATGTGTTGAGCACTGGATTCCATCCTTAGCACCACATATAAATAAACAAAGCCACGGTGTGTGTCCATTAAACACACACACTCCCCTTGGGAGTGGAAACTACCTCCTAGGCAACAGCAATTAAAAAAAAAAAAAAAAAAAAAAAAAAAAAAAAAAACCTGACTCAATAAATAGAATCTCCACAGACAGATAACAAGAGACTGACTCAGTACCAAAAAAAAAAAAAAATTCTGATGTAAAAAACCCAGGACCAGATGGCTTCACAAGTGCATTCTACCAAACATTTAAAGAATAAACACCACTATTCAAACTCTTCAAGAAAAATAGAAGAGTGTAGAGAAGGAAACAACAACTCATTCTTTGAAGCCAGTTATGACCAAAGTCAGGGGCATCACTAGCATAGAAAACTACATACTAGTATCCTTTATGGTTCACAACTTCTCAGCAAAAACTAGAGAAGTGAATTCAGCATATTAAAGGAATTACATATCATGATCAAGTGGGAATTATCCCAGAAATGCAAAAATGGACCAACTTAATGAAAATCAATGCAACACCAAATTAATAGAAAGAACAAATACACTTCAGAATATCATGATTATCTCAACAGACCCAAAGCAAGCATCTCACAAATCAGTATCTTTAAGGACTTAAAAAAAAAAAGAACAGCTATGAAAACCCCCAGCAAACTGTACACTTTCAATGATGAAGACTAAAAGCTTTCTCCCTAAGATCAGAAACAATACAAGCATGTCCATTCTCAACACTTCTATACAACACTAATACAAGTTCTAGCCTATGTAATTAGGGAAGAAAAAGAGGTTATTCCAGGTTGGAAAGAAAGAAGGAACACCATCTCTATGTGGAAATGATCTGATCATACACACAAATGATTCTAAGAATCTACACACAAAAAAAATTAGAGCAAATGAAATTCAGCTAGGCAACAGGATACAAAACCAGTAAACAACAAGCAATTGTATTTCTTACCTCACACCCATTAGGATGGCTACTATGAAATAAATAAATAAATAAATAAATAAATAAATAAATAAATAAATAGCAAGTGTTGACAAAATTGTGGGGAAACTGGAACCCTGGAGCATTGCTGATGGGAATGTAAAATGGTGCAGCCACAATGAAAAATACTATAGCAGTTCCTCATAATTAAAAGTAGAATCACCATATGATCTAGCAATCCTACTTCTGGTTGTATACACAAATAGAACTGAAAGCAGGCAATCAGTGAAAGTGACCCAGGTACCAACTGATGGGCAAATGGATAAGCAAAACATGGAACAAACATAATGGAACATTACTATTCGACCTTAAAAAAGGACATAATCTGACACATGCTACAATATGGATGAACTTTGAGAATATTATGCTAAGGAATATATGCCAGTCATCAAGAAGACAAATACTGTATGTATGACTCCACTTTCATGATGTAGCTATAGTACTAACATTCATAGAGACAAAAAGTAAAGTGGTATTTGCAAAAGGGCTAGGGAGGAGGGAAATGAGGAATTATTGTTTAATGGACACTGGGTTGCAGTGTTGCAATGTGAAAAAAGTTCTGGAAAGAATGGTGGTGAAGGTTATACAACAATGTGAATGTGTTTAATGCCACTGGACACTGCGCTTAATGGTTATGATGATAAATCTTATGTTAGAATTATTTCACCTCATGAATTTTAAAATACACATTATTTTTTTAAATTGTGGTGAAATCTATAATATTTTTATGCATTAGCAATGAGTAGTCTGAAAATGAATTTCCCTGAATTGGCATCCAAAAGAATAGAAAACTTAGGAATAAACATAACAAAAGTAAAAGATTCACATATGGAATATTATAAAACATCATTAAAAGAAATTAAGGACCTACAAAAATGCAAAGATATCCTATGCTCACAGAGTATTAATATTGTTAAGATGGTTGTACTTCCCAAACTGATCTACAGATTCAGTGGAAGGACTATCAAAATCCCAGAGGGATTCCTTTAGAAGCTGACAAGCTGAAGACAATGAAATTGATGGCAATTCATGAATGATACTACATATAGAGAACTCAATAAGATCCACCAAAAAAAAAAAAGCAAATTTCCAGGTTTTAGGATCAACATATAGTGGCCATACGTGGTGGCATAAGCCTGTAATCTCAGTGATTCTGGAGGCTGAGGCAAGAGGATTGCAAGTTCAAAGCCAGCCTTGACAACTTGGTGAAACCCTGTCTCAAAAATAGCTTGAGGAGAGGGGCGGTTTGTAGCTCAGCTGCAGAGCAGTACTGGGTTCAATCCCTAGTACAAAGAAAAAAAAAAAATAAAAGCCACTAGTGGTTCTATACACCAGCAGTGAACAATCTGTAAAAGAAATTAAGGGAGCAATTCCATTCACAATAACATTTACAATATTCCAAAAAGAATAAAATACCCAGAAACTTAGACAAAGTATTGAAAACTATAATGTTGAAACGAATTAAAGAAGATACAAGTAAAGGAAAAAACATACTGTGTTCATAGATTGTGAGCCAATACTGTTAAGACAGTAATCCTATCCAAGTGATCTCGATTCACGCAATTTGTCAAAATTCCAATAGCATTTTTTCTCATAAATGAAAATTCATATATAACAGTAAGAGGCCCCATGTAGCCAAAACAATCTTGAAAAGGAAGCTAGAAGCACCCCACCTCCTAATTTCAAAATATATTACAAATCTACAGTAATAAAAAAGTTGATGCTGGTATAACAGTAGTCATGTAGACCAGAAACAGAAGAGAGCCCAGAAATAAACCTTCACCTACATGGCCAAAAGGTCTTCAAAAAGGGTGGCAAGACCATTATTTGGATACAAGGACACTCTTTCTACAGGTGCTGGGAAAATCAGATATCTATATGTAGAAGACTTAAGTTGGACACTTAAGCTAATATCTTACACAAAATTTATCCTGGCTGGGGTTGTGGCTCAGTGGTACAGTGCTTGCCTAGCATGTGTGAGGCACTGGGTTCAATCCTTAGCACCACATAAAAATAAAAGTATTGGGCCATCTACAGCTAAAAATATTTTTTAAAACAATATCTCAAAAAAGATAAAAGATAACTCAAGAGGGTGAGGTAGGAGGATCATAAGTTTGAAATCATCCTTAGCACTTTAGCAAGGCCCTAAGCAACTTAGTGAGACTCTTGTCTCAAAATAAAAAATAAAAAGGACTGGGGATGTGGCTCAGTGCCCCTGGATTCAATCGAGAGAGAGAGAGAGAGAGAGAGAGAGAGAGAGAGAGAGAGAGAGAGAGAGAGAGAGAGAGAGAGAGAGAGAGAGATACTGATTGAGAGAGAGAGAGGAGTTTGGTTTTTCACTCAAAGTTAAGCACAGGATTACTGTACAACTCAAAAATTCCGTTCCTAGGACTCTACCCAAGAGATTGAAAACGGTCTCAAACAAGTATGTGTATACGGTGTTCATAGCAGCACCATTCATAGTAGTCAAAGGTGAAAAATGATCCACATGTTGGAATTCTATTCAGTAGATGAATAAACCAAATGTGGTACATTCATACAATGGAATACTGTATGGAATATTGTTATGAATAAAGAAGCCAGAAAAGGAAAGAAGTTCTGACATGCTTCAACACAGATCAACTTCAAAAAATTGATGCAAACTGAAAAAAATCCAACCACAGAAGGCATATTACTATATGAGTCCACCATGAAATTCCAGAATAGAGAAACCCACAGAGACAGAGAGGAGACTGGTGGTTGGCAGAAGCGTGCAAGAGTGGGGGATGGAAAGTGACTGCTAATATAGACAGATTTCTTCTCAAGGTGATGAAAATGTTCTGAAGATAGAAGCGGCCATTGCATAACCTTGTGAAAGAATAAAACCCACTAAATTAGTTAAGAGAATCTTAATGTCTGTGGATTATATCTTAAGAAAAAAGTGAACACGAATTACTTGTAAAATGAAAAGTCAACAGGAAATATCCACATTTTCTTTTACTCTTCTGAAACTCCAGGGTGCCCCCCTGCCCCCTGGCCCCACCAGGGGCTCAGACACCCTGCATGCAGCCCTCCTGCAACCTGGCCATCAGCTCTTCTCACCTTGAGGTGCTGGTGCATGCAGTAGCGACACACCTTATGCTTCATCTCATGGGTAACATCACTGGAGAAAGGAATAAACCCACATTTTGGCTGTAAAATAAGCAAATACGGAAGAAAACAATGTTTAGGGAGAAATCACATAACTCTAAACACACAAGCCACTGAGATGATCAAGAGCGATAGGTGTCAGGTAGAAACAGCGCCAGAAACTTTCCATTTTTAGCTCCCAGGGGGATCGACACTTCCCTGCCACATCATACAAATTTGTCTCAGCCTCCAGAGGACCCAAGGCTACATTCCCACTGGGAACACTGGCTCTATACTGGCTGAACAAGAGCATAACAGAGCAGCTTTGTGCTTTCATTATGGAATGCAGATGAGAAGGCGTAGAGATGGACCCGGGACTCCCAGCTCCAAGAAGCAGAACCATTGTTCCTGCTGACACTAGTCCATGGCCTGAAGGCACCCATCGGATAGCTGATTGCTAGCTTGCAAAACATCAGGGAATTCAGCTGCCTTCTAAAAACTGTGTCCTCTGAGCACATGCAACACAAAGGCCTGTGCTCAGTTGGGTGCTAGAGAATTTGGCTGAGGATAAAGTGCTCAGGGTCATGTGGCACGAGTGCTCATGCCAAAGGCGTGACCCAGAGATCACTGCCTCAGAGGTAGGGAGGAAAGAGAGAGGTGAGAGAAATAGACAGATGTACGAAAAGGCTTCCTCGGGGGCTGGGGTTGTGGCTCAGTGGTAGAGCGCCTGCCTAGCACGAGTGAGGCCCTTGTTCAATCCTCAGCACCATATAAAAATAAAAGTATTGTGTCCACCTACAACTAAATACTATATATTAAAAAGACTTTCTGGGAGGCTTGGGCAGTCACCCTTAATATGGGCAGTAAAGCAAGGGGGCCCTGGTCCTTTTCCAACCCCTACTGCCTGCCCCAGACTAAAAATCCAGGATTCCTAGACATGACACACCAGCCACTGGGCCTACGGGAAAGTCCTTCCTGTGCAGGATGCAGTTTCCAGTCTAAAGGGAACCCCGGGACTGGTCCTCAACAGGTGCCTCCCGCCAAAGCAGCTGAAGAGACAGGGAGGAAAGTGGAGGGAGC
This sequence comes from Sciurus vulgaris, assembly GCF_902686455.1. Classification (NCBI taxonomy): domain Eukaryota; kingdom Metazoa; phylum Chordata; class Mammalia; order Rodentia; family Sciuridae; genus Sciurus; species Sciurus vulgaris. Next base: position 25,460,205 of record NC_136474.1, read on the forward strand.
TCAACACAATGTAGTCTGAGGAAAATGACGTGTGACGCAACCTGCTTTCCCCTGGTGAGCCTCGACATGGGCTTGCCCCAGCCAGGTGTGCAGGGCACTGTCAGCACCCAGGAAGGAGCCTAAAACTGGGGTCCTGGAGTTGTGGAAAGGACCCAAGGCGGGCATTCTCACTGGGAGAGATGTGGGATGCAGGAAGCAGCTCTGGAAGTGTAACAGTGGTCCACTTTATGCTTTGAATATAGCCCTTGCTGCTCTGCCACTATAGCTTATTTTTAAAATGCACATGTTTCTTTCTCTTCCTTTCTCCCCCTCCCTAATCTCAGAGAAAACAGGATTACCTTTCTTCTCCATTTTAGGCAGATTTATCGGTCCTTGAGTATACACCCACCATCAGAATGAAGTAATCCAGACTTTGCGGATGGTACCAGAAGATTTCAGAAATGACTATTTCCCAAATTAACAAGTGAATTACAACTCCAGAGAAGACATGGTATGTCACTTTGATTCACCTCTTTAAAAGACCCCTGTTCCTGCTGATGGGCAGAATCACAGCCTTTGGTACATAAGTCTCCTGTTTCTCCTCTGCTAGGAAAGGAATAAACCTTTTTCCTTTTTTCTCAAAACCATGCCCTTAATGGGACTGGTAGTGGGGACAAGGACTGAGCTTTCAGCAATAGGACAGAGAAGCAAACCAAGCTCCTGTGAAGGGGTCATACACATACTTGAAGCAGACACCTCATGGCCTCATAGTCTGAAGCCAACCTTTCCCCTGCCCACGTCAATCTCCTCCCTGAGTTCACCTTGATCTCTACACACAGAATTGGCCGGTGCTCTGCAAAGCGGTAGGTCTGAAGTCTGGTTAAGTTGGGAAGGCACATAGCATAACCACTGAGAGTGTCCAGGTCCTTGTCACAACGAGACTCTGGAAGACAGCAAGAGTCACATCTGAAGGTCAATAGGAGAGACAGTTAGCCCTGAGTCACTGGAAAGAATCCTGTGTGGGAGGGTCAGCCTCACCCAAGACAAGCCCACCTTCATGTTGGCTCCAAAGACACTTAGAGGTCACATTGAGTCCAAAGAGAGGCTCATCTTTACGTGGGTGCTTTGGGATGCATCACAGTAACAAAGTGGTTCATGGCAGGCCTTGGGCCACGTGCTCTCCGCCCTGGAGGAGCTGGAGGCTGAGTCAGGCAGTCAGCCCCGTCTTGCCTTGGACACCGAGGCCGTGAGCTTTCCCAGTGGCAACACCTGGTGTACTAGCCCAGATCCTCACGAAGAGAATAGGTGCTGCCCACGTGCCCTGTAGAAGAGGGCCCATGGGACTCTCCCCATCGCTGCCTCTGTGCTCTTACCTTGTTGGTTTCCTCCTTAATCCTTTCAATGTAATAAACCTTAACCATGAATGTAACAGTGAGACCTGGGATCCTTTCAGCCAATTACCAACCCTATGAATGGCCTTGGAGGACCCTAAATGTGCAATTGTTAGAAGTGAGGTTGGCCTGAGGATGGCCCCCCACCCTCCATGACTCCCTCAGCCAGGAACTCAGAGAGAAAGGAGTCTGCAGCCCCTCTTCCTCTTAAACCCTGACCCTTCCCAACAAATGGTGTTCTGATCCTGCCTCAGCGGGACTCTGCTGGAAGCTGGTGTGGACAGAACCTAACAAGACTGGACTGCAGGCACCTGAGGATGGGCTTCCTTCCTTTCACAAAGCAAGCCTCATTCCAAGCAGTTCCGATGAGGGCCAACAGTTCTTATCACTGTGCAGTAAAGCTTCAACTATGATTATAACGAGAAGCAGGAATGCTGAGCAGCACAAGCAGCTGAGGACAAATCCCTGGAGCAGGCCTCTGTCCACCTTTGAGGAGATGAAGACTGGAACCCAGACACTGTCCTGTGCCCTCCACCACTTCAGCCTTCCCTACAGCACAAAGCCTACTCCTCCCTGCCACAGCCAGACCCCAGGCCCAGAGCAGTCCTGGCTTTCATTTTCCAAATCAAATCAGGAAGGAATTTTATAATGGCCAATTCTGTACCCTCACCAGCTGGCTGTGCTCTAGGAAGAGACATTTCCATGCTCAGCACATTAACTTTAATTTAAGTCTTTGACAATGACTATTGGGGAAAAAAGCTTTAATCTGGGTCTTGCCCATAATGCCACCAGCAAGTGCAGGAAAAATAGGGGGAGGCAGGTGTGGAGATGATGAAGTTTCTGGCAAAAGAACTGCTGACAAATGCTGACCTAACCCAGGGGATCACTTTAAACTCTTTTCAAGTGATATTTTTTAAATCACAAACAACATTCCTAAATTGAGACATCCTTACCTGGTCTTTCAGACTGTATCTTTAAACACAGCTGTTTCACAAATTCTAAAGGCAGCTGAACAACTTCCTGTAAGAAAAAACAAACCAGCACGGGTTGCACAATAACAAAATAGTTGATACCACAGAACAGCTGTGCATCTAAACATGGCTAATGGCTAATTTCACACTGTTTATTTTATCACAATAAAAAAATTGTACAGCTCAAACTCAGAATGGGTTTTGGGAATAAAGCTGATCTATTTTCAAAACCAAACCAGGTTAAACAGAGAAGTCAATGTTTCAGTGTAGTAAGGGTGGCAGGCTCTCCCCAGAGTGGCCAGCGTCCAGTGGTGGTGGCCATTCATACCACCAGTGTCTCCCACCACACAGCAGTTCTTGGGCCACAGGGCAGACCCTCACAGAGCCCTCAGACAGCCTGAGCATTTCACACTGCTACCTAAGCAGCAGCTCCAGTCTGACGGTCAGCATCAAGGGAGACCACTGCGTACCGGGGAACTCCCAGAGCTGCTGCCCAGCACTTCTCTCTACTCAGCTGTTTCTCTGTGGAGTGAAACTGAACCCCAAGTGAAAGGCATTCAACTGAGGCCTCATTGCTCACCATCTCTCCTGTCCTTTTGTGTTTTCAGGGTGGCTGAATTGTCCCAAAGGGACACAGGAAATCTGCCTAGAACAAAAATGCTGGGATCCTGCCCCTGAGGTGACCAGCTTCTCCACTGGGGCCCAGCACATCCTGGCCCAGTCATCTGCTCCCCAGATGTTTCACTTGTGATTTTGTTACCTGAACTTGATATAAGGTGACAACAGGTGAGATACTAAAATACTAAATACTGAATCAGGTAAGGTGAAACAAAGAATGGGAAACATCAAAGTTTGAAAATCCAAGACCTGGGTCATCTCACTAAGTGTAAGTTCTTATTCAACTTTAAAGAAATCAAAAGTACAAAGGCACAGGGCCTGTCCCAAAGCTGTGTGACAGTGATGGTAAGAATCGCGTGGCAAATCCCCTCCCCAGAAACACCCTAGCCCCGCACCACTGAGCACACCAGCAGAGACACAGCCACCACATGGGTCTTGGGCCACACAATGACCTTCCAGGTCATCCCATGCCACCATCTGCCTACTGCCTGATTGAATCCATAGCCACCCAGTGAAGAGCTGACCTGGGTTCCTTCTACACAACATTGAATTATGGATTTTATGATGAGGATGTCTAGGTTTTAAATCAAAATAAAATGTCTGCAGTAGGCATGTTGTACAGCATTGCCATCTGCCCAACCACACAGGCATGTGACAAGCAGTCTGTGTGTGGCACTAGCCTGCAAAGAGCCAGAGTTAACATCCACAGAATGCCCCTCTTGCAGCCATAACACTGGCATTGAGTGAGGACCTCCAGATGTGGCACCACCCTTGAAGGAATGAAGGGACACTGCTCAGGATACATCTGCCAGCCTGTTACGCCCCATCTGGCCAACACATCAGATGTTGAGGCTCAAATGGGGAGTCAAGGCCACCCCACGTAGCATCCAACTTCATGCAGATCTGGCAGGAAGAGAGGCAGAGGGGCTGAGGCAGTGGCTCAGTGGCAGAGCACTTGCATAGCACATGTGAGGCACTGTGTTCAACTCTTAGCGCCACATAAAAATAAAGAAAATAAAAGCGTTCTAGCCATCTACAACTACAAAAAGAGGCGGGGCAGGCAGAACTTGTAAATTCTCAGAGCTGCATGGTACTTAAGTGCAGTGGCCAGAGGAGTACAGGGAGCTCCCTAAGGTCTCCAGTCCCTGAAGACACCTCAGCTAACACCACACTCCCTCAGCAGGCCTGGAGTCAGGGTATGGCTGTCACTGTCTCCCACAACCACAGCACAGGGGCTGTTGTGTCTTGTCCCAGGGCAAACAGGATGAAATGTCCTCAAGGGCTTCACCTCACCTAACTTGCTGACATATCCACTCTTGATACTAGGGTCAGTGTGGCCCTAACAATGCCGTCACCTGGGGGACACATCTGCCTGGAGAAGCTGATCAGGCCCACACTGACAGCATCTGCTCATCCGAGGAAAAGCAAACTGTTTCACTCTGGCAAGTGTCTTAATGTGAAGGTGACACAAGAGCAGGTAACCTTGTGGGCTGAGCTGCCATCACTGCAGATTACTTTACTATGACCCTTTCACTTCAAAGACAAACAGAACTAAACCCAGAGCCACTGCTGGAGACATCCCTGATCCTGTCCCCTACCCGACAGGTCCCCACCCCTTGACCCCCACATCCAATTACCCTAGCCATTAAGTACCATTGCTGCCCATGTCCTCCCTCCCAGAAAGATGTGAAATGCACAAGACCAGAAATTCTCCCACTCAGCACAGGAGCCAGGGTGGGGACCGCAGCATTTCCAGCACCTCTGAAAACATTCCCTCCTCAAGGAGGACAATGGTCGGCACAGACAACATCCAAGGGACACGGTGTGGTAGAACCTCATGACTCTTCCTAAAGTGGCACCCGTGACCTCCAGACATCCAACAAAACCAGTGTGGGAAACAGGCTACCAGGGACAAGCCGCCTTGCAACAGCTAAAGAAAGGCAGGACTGGGGACGCTTTCATGGGCCCAGGCCTGAGGCTCAGCTCAGAGGACAGCCAAGGTCAGACAGGTGGGCCAGGGGGTGTCCTGTCCCTACTGACCACAGGCAAGCAGCAAGCAGTTCCCATACACACAGCAGTGCTAAGGGTTCTCAGTTTTCCCTCTAAACCCAGGTATTAAAATTAAATTGGGCAACTGGGGCCCTTGCTGGGTGTGGAGAGTAGGGACTTGCTTCCATTCTCACACCCATGTGCTCTCCATGAGGCAGCCTCAGGAGGGGCAGGAAGGGGTGTTCCCTTTGCTCCCTATCCTACTGGAAAGTGTTTTTGAGTCCAAGAGCAAAGCGGTCCCTTTTGGCTTAAGGACAAGTAGACACTCACTGAAAAGCCCTCAGCAAGCAGGAGGCCAGGAGAGGTAGCAGGGTTCTCTCTGAACCCTGGGTCCCCAACATCTGCTCAGCTGCCACGTGGCACAAGTAGGAAAAGCCCTTGGAGAGTCTGACTATACTGGGTTATCATTAAGCACCAAGTTCCAAAGGAGAATTGAGATACTGTTATCGTTCACACAGAACCTGCCCATGAACTGAGACATAAGCAAAAATCACTTACCCCACAGTGAACATAGTTCTCCCCCAAAAATTCTTTCATGACATTTTTGCCAAAGTCCACTATGTTCTGTAGGTGCTGAAATATCTCTTCTGAGGACTGTAAGAGACAAGTACAAGATGGCTTCAGGATGGACCTCTGGGCAGAACACACCAAAGGGTGGGAGGCACCAAAACCCCCATGACCCTGTCACAAGGGCTGCATCCAACCACGAACAACCAGGCCACAGTCCCCGGCCTCATGTTGTTCTGACTGGAATGTGCTGCCTCAGTCAGCTCACACAGGGAGGCCGATGGTCTGCCAAGGTGGCTTTGGGCAGTGTAGTCAATGAACAGGGGACAGACAGAACAGAGGATGGAGCCTCCTGACTGGGACACATCCCTCTGAAACAGAATCCTTTGGGTCATCTCTCTTCAGCAGCTGAGGCAAGGGGCCCCTGAATGCTGGGGCCCATCTTGTGCCCCTCTGCCGGCTCACTCCATTCCACTCTCACTGCAGCCCCACCTGCCAGCAGCACCCCAGTTCCTTCCTCCCCTGTGCAACCAACCCTGTGAGGCACCCTGTGTGTGCTGCCACCTCCTCCCACCAATGCCCCCAGACACTCAACCCACTGCCCTAGTGAGCTGGTGACACATCAATCCTACACACTCAACACAGCTAGACACCTCAAGAGCTCCACCTACCCCACCCTCACAGAAGGGTCAGTCCCACCCAGCTGGCCTCATGGACAAAACAAGCCAGACCAGTGTCTCAGCCTCTCCCTCAGAGGACATACTTGAAGCAGAGAAAGGGCCATGGACACGGGAGCCTCTACTACTCAGTGGCCACCTACGAACGCCTGAGACTCCCACATAAAGGGAGTTAGACGGCTGCAATGTGGGGCTGAGCCCGGGGCTGCAGCATTTTGGCGGAGGTCTGTGACACTGTACTTGGAAGACCCGGTCAACAGAAGCCTAATTATCCACCCAACCCTGCCCAGTGCCACTTCAACACTGCCTGCCTGTTCACGGGCACAATTCCACAGACGGCACTGGGCAAGGCAAAGCCAAGACCTGGTCCTCACCACAAATAGGGCCCTCAAGCAGGACACACAAGCCAGGCCAGGGCAGCTCCTGCTCAGTAACACACAGACCTGTCATGGTGACACACGGTGGGTGGCAAGCAGAGACCCATGGTGAAACATGGGTCAAAGTGCTGGGGCCTGGCTGTTCTCACATCAGGAATGAGTGCCCACCACTTTCCACATTCCAATAAATGCTCATGCTGTGTTTAAAATTTCTACAACTAGCATTAATATTCCTGTACCAAGAAAAAATTCTAAGTCCTTTTTTTTTTTTGGTGCCAAAGATTGAACCCGGGGCACTTATCCTCCTGCCTCAGCCTCCAAAGTGCTGGAATTACAGCTGTGTGCCACTGCACCTGGCCCCCAAGTCTTTTTAAATAACAGTTGGAATGACAGAGGGGCCAACCCACCAATCTTACCTTCTTCCTATTTGGAGGAAACTTCAGAAAACGCAGCACTACACAACGCTGTTGGGAAAAAACAGAAATCTGATTAGTAGTCACTGGACATCCAGGGACAGGGTTGGCACTGGGAAGAAGAGGCATGGAGGTCCCAAGGCAGACTGCCAGAAAGGCCCCAGGGAGGGGAGGCTAGAGTGGAGCCACTTCCAGGGAAAGCCAGGAAAACCTGTAGCCTTTGACCCAGCCTGCCCATTCCTGCTTATTTATCTTAAGGAAATAATGATGGGAGCTCAAAAGACTTTAGCAACTTTGTATAAGACCACCACTTATAATTCTAAATACAATGGAAACGATCTAATTTTCATCAATAGTGGGGACACACTGCAAGCCATGGATTACCATGCACTCATTTACAAGAAAATGTTAACAGTATTTAAAAGACAGATATGCAGTCATCATATGGCTACAAAGAATTAGCCCATTTTCATAAAAACTACACATACACACACACACAAATAATTCTATCTGTATGAATTTTAAAAAGCAGGCAAGATTAACCCCTGATGCCCACTCCTCAGGTAGGTGGGATTTCCCCCAAGAAAGGTTCTAGAAGGGAATGGTAATGGGATTTGGGGCTCAGTTACTTTGTGACAATTAAACTAAACTGTTATGACCTGAGTGCTCTTCTAAGGTATTTTACACGTCAATTTCAGGTTTTCAAACGTTTTAAGTAACAAACGGGTATGATCTGTTGGTACAAAAAGGCTTGAAAGGTTCAACACAAGTTTAACAGCATCAGGTCACGAACACACTTTTTTATCTGTTTACTGGAATATTCCAACGTTTTAATGTTCATGTAGTACACAGAATAAGAACACATTCTACATGAGAAAGTGTGCCTGGGAGAGGCTCCACCTGCACACAGAGGAGTGGGAGGTGGACACTGGCAGAAGCCCTGGGTACCACCCCATGACCCTGGCAGGGGCAAAAGTAGGCAGGGCACATTGGAGAAGGCTTGGAGAGAACGACTTTCTAGAAGAAAAGATGCCTTAGGAGCAATAAAGGCCCCACGGAAAAGAAATCAGCCCTCAGTCCTGGGGACTGCCCACTCAGACACTGCTCCTCCTAAAACCCATCTGTCCTGATTGGGACCTCTTAGTCCTCCCGTTCCTCTTCCTCCTTTTATATATATGAAACTTTTTAATTTAATTATTTTAAAAAAATTTTAAGAGGCAGGGTCTTACTGTGTTGCCAAGGCTGGCCTTGAACTCCTGAACTCAAATCCTACCTCAGTCTCCTAGGTAGCTAAGACATGTACTACAGGCATAGGTGATGGCTTCTCCAGCACCACCTCCCCCCATCTTTCTTCTTTTTTTGTCAGACTGGGGATTGAATGTGGGGTGCTCCCACTGAGCTACATCCCCAGCTGCAGTCTCCCCCTGCCTTTTTTTTTTTTTTTTAATTTTGAGGTAGGGTCTCTTACTAAGTTGCCCAGGCTGCCCTCAAACTTGCAATCCTTCTGCCTCAGCCTCCCAAGTAGCTGGGATTACAGGCATGTGCCACGGTAGCTCCTAGCTTCCCCAGCACCTCTTAGCGAGCTCTCATTCCCAGTTGGTGCCATGCACCAGGTTTCTTGTGAGTCCACTGAATGAATGTGCCCTCCTTCAACACCAACCCTAGAGGGGAGGGCTGAGGTCTACAGCATACATGCTAAAAAACTGTCCCCTCCTAAGTCAAAGGCAGGCATCGACAATTGGTCCTAGAAATCAACTAACACAATCACTTTCATGGCTAACACAATCACTTTCATGGAATCATAATTCTATCAGAAGTTGATACGCAGAAATTCTAGACAACTTTTCAGAAACTCACTCTAACAATTATTCACTCCTCATCTAGACACAGTAGTACTGTTCTGTTCAAGGGCCTATCTGATCAGTCCCTCCAACAATCAGACACCAAATACAGTACAGAATGGCATTTCGTACTACCAACATGTGTTGATGAGAGAAGTTAGTAAGTTTCCCAGGGTAAGCCTGATCATGCTAGAAATGTAATAAGAAAACATACACATGCCCTGATCAACAGGCTACCCACACTGCCCTGGCCCATCCACAATGCAAGCTCTCCTCTGTGCCTCAAATAGGGCCATTGCTGCCATCCACAGAGTTCTGCATTATCTAGAGGAAAGTAGAGTCTCTCTCAATTTTCCAGGGACCTGAAAAGCTACTAAAGATTTTTATAGCCAAGCAGTCCTAAGAAAAACAATGCAAATCAAGTCATGTGAGTTTTTCCATCACAGAATTCTCCACTACACCCTCAGAAAAAGGAGTTCAAAGCCCCATGAAATACCAACCATGAGGAAGACAGGGACCCCCTTCACCTGACAGCATTTGCCTATCTTTTTTTTTTTTTTTTTTTTTTTTACTGAGGATTGAACCCAGGGGTGCTTTACCACTAAGCCACATCCTCAACCCTTTCATTTTTTGAGAGGGGTCTCACTAAATTGCTTAGGGTCTCACTAAGTTGATGAGGCTGGCCTCAAACTTGTATTCCTCCTGCCTCAACCTCATAGTCATAGGAATTACATGCATGCATCACCACACTTGGCAGCACTGCCCATTAATACAGATTCAGATTTCCAAAGTTTCTTTTCAACATGTTCCTGGTAAAGGCAGGAAAAGCTAGTCTTTCCTATTTATTTACAAATGGAAATTATAGCTTTTCTTTGCAATAATACATATACATGAAGTGGCCCAGCTTCAGCCTGGAGGAAAGCCCAGAGATCAAGGGCTGAATCTCAAAGATTAAGGTCATGGAAGGTGAAACAGGACTTGGATGTCAGCCTGAACCCTGAAGGGGCCCTACATGTCCTTCCAATTGTCAGGATCCCTGTGGCTACTGAGTTGCCAGTTGGGGCAGCAGGGACCCGCTGACTGGAGCACTAGTTCCCGGCAGAGGGTGTGGTACAGGCTTTGCCAGCCCTGTGCAGCAAAGAGGTCTGTCATCTCCCTTTCTGGAGCCACCCCAGGGTATCCTCAGACACCCCATCCATGCACCATGGCTCAATCTCCCTGTTAGAGGTCGTTCCCTTCCTGTCAAAGAGCCAGAACCATCACCAATAAAGAAAGTCTGAATGCAGTGATGTGTCCATTTCAAGGAAACTAAGCTTTCTCCACCCTTTTATCATCCAAAAATGTCACCAGAAACCTGACCAATATCCTCAAGGAAACTGCAGAATCAACTTAAAAGGTCACTCTTAATCAATACCAACACTCAACTCAGAGCTCGCCTAGCCTGTACAGCCAGGGCCAACTGGCCCTCACAAGAGGCCCGAGTGGGAGGGACCAGCTGGAGGTGGGAGGTCCCCTGATGTGCCAGTTAGAAGCCATTAAGGAAGTGGCAACAGAGCCCACTGATACTCATGTGGGCAGATGGCAGAAATTAGGTGAAAAATCAACCTGGTGTCAGCTCTCATTGACAGAATGACATAATGAGCCCAAGAGGCACCCTCTCCTGGAGGAATCCAAAACAGAAAATTGACGATTTCTAACCAGACAACAAAAGCATACAACTGGGAAAAGTCAAGTGTAATAAAAGCTCTTTTCTAAGTGGGAAATGTGGGGTAATTTTTACTTTCTTCCTTCTAATACTGTATACTTTCTGGGAAGAAGGCAGAAGTAATAATTAGTAGTAAATACAAGTGAGGGGCTGCAGTTGTAGCTCAGTGGTAGAGCACTTGCCTGGCATGTGACGCACTGGGTTTGATCCTCAGCACCATATAAAAATAAAGAAAATAAAGGTATTATGTCCATTTACAACTAAAGAAATAAAAAATATAAAAATAAATGAAAGGCCACAGAGAGCTCCCTCTCCTTCATATAACCATAGGTGAAAACAGCTTTCCTCCAACATGCCCTTCTGCCATGATGATCAGCCTCACCTTGGGCACAAAGCAATCTGGTCAACCATGGACTGAACCTCTGAAACCGTACTTTGTTGTTTATCCAAAAGAATGAAAATCAGAATATAGAAGATTCTGTACTCTCATAGTAGAGATGTGCAAGCAAGCTAAATGTCCATGGAGAATGAATGGATAAAAGAAAATGCATACAATGAATATACACACCATGAAATATTATTTAACCTAATAAAATAGAGAAATTGCACAATGTGATACAACATGGATGAAATGAGGATATTATGCTAAGTGAAATAAGAAACACAGAAGGACAAATACCACATGATTACTCAGCTATGAGGTCTCTAAAATAGTCAAATTTATAGATTTGTAGAGTAGAACCACTGATGGTTACTAGGGACTAGCAAAGTGTGGGGGAAATACAGCATTACTAATAAATGGGCATAAAATTTTGGTCAAGATGAATTCTAGAGATCTGCTGTATAAAACTGTACCTATTATTAATGCTATTGTATTCTACACTTAAAAACTGGATAGTTTTCTTACCATGATAAATTCTTTTTTAAAAAGCCTACAATAAACCAATACATTAAAAGGAACACCTGCCCATGTGAAGACAGTGTGTGTTAGCTAGCTTTTCGTCACTATGACAAAGTTCCTCAGGAAATCAACGTAAACAGAGGAAAGGTTTACTTTGGCTCATAGTTTCAGAGGTTTTGGTCTGTGGTAGTTCAGTTCAACTGCTTTCAGGTCTGAAAAGGAAGCACATTGTGGAGGGAGCACATGGTGGAATAAAGCTATTCACAGCAGTCAGGAAATAGAGAAAGCTGAAGAAAGAGGCTGGGGTCCCAATAGCCCCTTCAAGTGCATGTCCCCAGTGATCTAATTTCCTTCTACTAGACTCTACCTCCTAAAGATTCTACCACCTCCCAACACCACCACAGGTTGGGGGTCCAAGTTTTCAACATGTGGGTCTTTGGGGGACACTTAAGATCTAAACCATGACAGGGAGGGGCCTTCTTATAAAGATGAACAGCAAAAGGCTGTCCCACCACCTGCAAGGCACTCTTAAGGTGTGGGGTGGGGATCACCCACTAAGTCAGTTGTTCCAAAGTCCCCTGTCCCTTCACAAGTTGGTTATTCCATCACGGTGAGGAGATATCCTAGGAAGGTGGCCTGAAAGACCCTGAGAAGCTGAGGTTAGGCCACTTTCAAAGGAAGAGAAGACAGAAACACACAACAGAACAGGTGTCACCTCACAGAAATGTGGCCAGAGACAGTGCTCTGCCAGCTTCTCCCAAAGGGTGAGGATGACTCCTAGGCAGAAACCATGGGGGATCGCAATTGTTTATATAGTGGGGCGGGCCCCCTACAGACCTTTTTCATTCTGCCCTGCTCTGTTCCATCAGACAAGGCCACACAGGGTGTGCCAATCACCAGAAGCAGGAGGTGCCAAGTCACTGACCTCTGCAATGCAATCAGAAACACACATCCCCAGGGCCCTCAGGACTCACCAGTCCAAGAAGCAGGGCTGCTGGGGCTGGGCTCCACTAGGTGTTCCCCGTGGTACCATTAAGCTGCAGAGTGCACTCAGCCTCAGAGAATACCACAAAGCAAACCAACAGAGAATGGAATGGTGGTACTGGAAAGCTGTGACACTGGAAGGGAGTCGACTGTCCTGCAGGCATGCAGGAGAGCCAGGCAGCAGGCACGGGCACCTTGTCCAGCCTAGGCAAGATAGCTCCTTCCCAAGCTTTGGCAGCTGCAGCTTGACCTCTGGGCCATCCTTAAAGGACTGAAGATACAGCTGTAAACCATGGGGGAGGTACAGATCCACAAAATGAAAGAATGTGCCACACTGACATAACCCTGAGAAAACAGGAAGGACTCTAGGGACAAACCAGGGTGGCTCGGTGATACCTAAAGGATGGCAAACCTGAATACGTGTGGAGAGAAGCACACAGCTGAGCGAAGCACAGCAGTGCAGGGCCCTAGGGCTGCCTGCCTGAGCTCCCCGGCAACACAAGGCAGGCCCAGCCAAGTGCAGCCTCGCTCTCCAGATATGGAAGGCCCCCCGCACCTTCCTGCGCTGCAGCTCTCAGAAGACAGGGCAAGCCACTGGGGAGCTCCATCTTCAACTGAATTCTGACAGAGGAGGAGGAAAAAGTGGACATGTTACCTGGGAAGACGTAAAACCAGACAGATGAACACCCTCACATACTAGAGTGAGGCACGGGGTTTAAAAAAATAAATAAATAAATAAAAAATAAAAAATAAAAATCCTAATCATATGTTAACAAATATAAACAAAGGAATACATTGGGGTCACATGCAGAGCTCAGTGATGAGCTGGAATGTGACAAGAACAAACCCACCAAGAAAGAAGCCGTATCAGCAATAGAGTCCTGTAAGAACACCAGTGGAAACCTCAAATGCAGAGGTTTTCTTTAAAAAGATGCTAGTGCCAAGAAAAAGACTATTTTAACAAGAGTCCAGAGCTTGGGAATATGCCACATGGTTGGGACAAAACAGAGAACATCAACTCTTATGTGCTTCCAGCATGTCCAGAAAAAGTCTATAACACTCCTACAGCACTGAACAATTGCTTTTCACCTAAGCTATTATAAATAATTCTGTAATGGACATCTTTTAATACAAAAATCTTTTATTTTCATTTCTAATTATCTCCTTACCAAGAATACAAAACTACTTGAACAGAGCTGGGTGTGGTGGTGCATGCCTATAATCCCAGGATCTTGGGAGACTGAGGCAGGAGGATCATTTAGTTCAAAGTCAGACTCAGCAAGTTAGTGAGGCCCTAAGCAACTTATTGAGACCCTCTCTCAAAATAAAATATAAACAGGAAGATGTGACTCAGTGGTTAAGCACCTTTTGGTTCAATCCCTGGTATCAAAAAAAAAAAAAAAAAAAAAAGCTTAAACACAAATTAGATCAAAGACTATGAACTTTTTTAAAAAATGCTTTTTCCTGTGTTTTTTTTTTTTTTTTTTTTAGTACTAGGGATCAAATCCAGGACCTCAAGCAAGTTAAATGCACATTCTACCACTGAGCTACACTCCCAGCCCCTTTTCTTGATTACAATACATATTCATTGTAGGAAATTAAGAAAATATTTTTAAAAACAAAAAAAGAACTGGGTACAGTTTCATATATGCCTACAGCCCCAGTCACTTGAGAGACTGATACAGGATTGCTTGCCAAGGAGTTCAAGGCCAGCATGGGCAACATAGTGAAACCCCATTTAAAAAAAAAAAAAAAAAAAGTAAAAATAAATCTTGATATGGTCACAAAGTAATAACTACCTGTAACATTCTGATGTATTTTCCTCCCACATATGTATACTTAGAATCACGCTATACATCTTTTGTAACCTGCTTTTCCCATTTAACATTGTAAACATTTCCCCAAATTACATAGAATACAACATAATTTACCTAATGCATCCTCTGCAAAATATCCACTTAAATTGTTTATACTTTATATATAAAATAAAGCTATATTGAAAACAAAATCTAAAAACCAGATATCCTAAAACAGAAGAAGAGAAAAGGAACAATGAGGTGGCCCCTCACCCCTGACTGCTTGACCTTCACACCTGCAAGGTCCAGACAAACACCACAGGCAGAAATGATGTGAAGCTCTCCTAGAATCTCAGACAAAGGTTACAAAACCGGAATGACGGGAAATGAACAGTTCTCTACACAAGTTTGATAAATGTTCTTTGTTGGGAGGTCAGTTAAAAGCAAAATCTTTCAGGTTACCTTTGTCAACAAGAAGGAAAACATGACAGCTTAGTGTCATGACAAGTGCATACTGTCTATGCCTGCATACCAAGGCCTGGGTAACCCAAGGGGCTGTGCCCTGGATACCTAAGAGATTGAAGGATAAACCAGACATAAAATGACCTTCACAGAACAAGCCCTGATTCAAAACCAACAAAGCAAAAGTGAAGGAGGCAAGCGCAGAGACCTGGGGACAAAAGTATAGCCCAGTAGCAAGGAGGGTGGGCACAGGTATTGATGACCGATGATATGGCTGCTAGCTCAAGTGCCATACGCTCAGGCAGCAACAAGGAAAGTATATGTCCCGATGCAACATGCCCTGACCAAGAAGCACCCTCAGGGTCCATGCTTGAGGTTCCAGACACCCAAGGGTGATAGCATCCAGGCTACTAACAGGAGGAATACATGACAGAGGGTCCACACCAGATGGGCAGAGGACAGTGCAGGTGCTGTATCTGGGAAAGGGATACACTGCACAGTTGTCCCAAACAAGAAAGAACTTGTCCTGACAAGCAACACTGGAACCATCTGGGCCACTGGGCTGCCTCTGAAGGAAGGGGCTAGGGGAAGCTGACTACCACCTGTGAGGAATGCTGTCACAACTCCTCTCTGTGGGCTGACCTGCTTTCACCTTCCTGCCCACCCTGAGCATGCCCCATGACCTCCAGCAGGTCCCAAGTCCTGCATGCCACAGAAGTCTCACTCTCATTCCACATTTGCATATGGCAGAAGCCATCACTGTTCCTTCTATTGCTGACCAATGACAGTACTGCTGTCCCCTCCCAGACCCTCAGGGCTTGCAGGACAGGTATCAGATGACTGTCTGCAACTGCACTGTGCATGATGCTCTCTTGCTGCAGAGAGAGGGTTGACAGGGTTTTATAAGGTCAGTGCCTCTCAGAGACAGTGACCCTCTATCTGGAAAGACTTGGTGAAGGCCTCCCTCTCTCTTGGACTGGATGATACTGATCTGGAGAGCTGAGCAGAGAAGCAGATGCACCTGCTCCCAGATGAGAAAGAGGGCAGTATTTGTGCCCAAGCGCTCACAGGAACAGGGAGTCCTCCAGTTCTGACTCAACCACCTTCTTTCTAGCCCACTCGCGTACACACTCTCCTTGGGCACAACAGGCCCTGAAATGCTGCCTTCCAGGGCTTACTCTCTTCTCAGTCCAAAGCCTGAGCATGCCAGCAGGGATGAGCTGGCAGCCAGGCTCAAGGACCAGGCCAAGCACAAAGGTTTCTCAACACAGCACAATGCAGTTTATCTTCATCAGCTGCAGACACCATCCAACATTAATTGGTGGGAAACATTTTCTTATGAGACTATTTGTGCCAATAAGCTTCAATTTCAAGTGAAGAGCTGAAACACTCTTCACCAAACAGGAAGGCACAGAGAGAAGCAAATTTAAATTTAAAATCAAGGCTAGGGTGCAGCTCAGTGATTAAGCATTTGCCTAGTGTGCTCAAAGCCCTGGGTTCTAACTCCAGCACTGCAAAAATGATGATGATTAAATAATGATGATAATTAAATAAAGCTTAAACAGCACGGGTCCAGGGCAGTCTAATGGCTAAAGGTAAATTTAAAAAGGTAAAAGTAAAAAGAAACACAACCAGAATGATCGAAGTTGTGCAAAAAGGTAGGAGCTGGGGTACCTTGAAAATGCCCACTTAGGCAAGGGAGGTGGACATGTGCCTGTTGGAGACAGTGGAGAGGGGTCCAAGGGTCAGAGGTGACTGCACAGAAGCCTCTGTTCTTCTAACCCTGGGTGTCCTTTTGCTCCATATCTGGAACTTGCTCCTTCAACCACCACTACTTTTGAAACTTAATATATCAGTTTCCATTAGAAGGGGAGGCTTCAGATTAGGCTTGTCCATTATTAATTCACCTAAAGGTTATGAGTAGAACCTGTGGTCTCAGTTCTTCAATTCCCCAATTATGCTAATGGATAACAAAACACAAGGATAGACTCATGGGCCAGAGCACCTACTCCAGAACCTGCACCATCCCTGAACAACTGCTGTAATAGGGCAGGACCTTAACCACGGTGTTCTGCCTGCTTCGACTCTCCATAGGGATGATAGGTTTCACTTGCAAGGCATAACTTGTCTGGTTTCTGCTCAACTGATCTTTCCCGAAAAGCCAAAAAGAAAATTCTATTCCTAGCTCCACTTTACAAATGCAGGCACTGAGCCTCCACCATACAGTGGCAGAACTGGGAAGAGTCCCAGCTCCCTGTGCTTCTAAGTTCCAAGCTCTAAACCCTCCCCACATGACATCTCTCTCCCTCCCTGCCAGGTTGTACCAAACAAGATGTCAAAGAATTCTGGGTCACAAATCCATATGCTTCTCTTCCTGTATTCACCTCCTTGAAAGTTTTCACTGAAGTTTCTGAAACTCACTGAAATGAGGAAACTAAACTCTAAAAAATTCTGGAGGCGAACCTGTAGGCAGTACCCCGTTATTAACAGCAGCAGGGAGAACGGCAGTACCGTCGTTTCACAAGGCTGAATTCCCTACATGCCTGAACGACAGCATCCCAGACACTTCCCCCAGTGCTGCCCAGGCCCCGGTCCCGGACCGGCTCGGCCTACGCCCCACGGCAGCCTAACAAATCGGGCGAGGCCAGCACCCGGGCGGAGGCTGCACTGCGCGAGGCCTCTCGGCAGCGACCCGGCGTGGTGGGGAAGGGCTAAGAACCCACGCTGGGGGCAAGGAGATATTGAAGGTACGGGGACCGAGGGGAGAGGGCATACCGAAAGGGACGGGGACCCAACAGCGGTAGTGGTACTGGGGCAGGACCCGGGACGGAGCGGGGTCGGGGGTCCGGAGGAATGAGGGACCGAGATGGGGAGTCTCGGGGGTGACTGGGGACCGAACTAGGGAGGGCGACGGCGGGTACGCGGGAACGAGCTGAGGGATTGCTAGAGGGATGAGGGACCCAAACTGGGGAGACACTAGCGGATATGGGGAGCCCCCGAAGACCCGGGCCGCGGGGTAAGGCCCTGAACCGCGCCGCCCGACCGCCGCTCACCTGCGCGTGGGCCACCACCAGGCTCTTGTTCCCTTCGCCGTGGTACCCCCATTCATTCTCGTCCATCTTCCCTTCTTCCATGCCCCGGCGCGGCCCTGAAGCCTCGCAGTCCGGGACGTGAGGACGCGACCTGGGGGGCCACCCACCTCGCCGGGCCCCAGTGACCGCGGTCTAGGGAGGAGCGCCTGTCAGCCGCCGCCTGCGCTCGACTCCGTCGCGGGTACTCGTAGGCGCGGGCCGCCGGAAGCCACGCCCCCGGAGGCTGCCATGACCGAGCCGGGCAACTTCCGGGTTCCCGCCCACTTCACCTCTTTGACCGCGGCGGCGGATCAGTCAACGACCATCTTAGTTATTGGCAGAGTGACTCACTTCCGAAGCGCGGTCTTGGGAACCGGAAGGGATGTTTCCGGCCAGGGCTCCGGATGTGAGAGTAGCTGCTATGACCGGCGGCTGCACGGCGCCCGGGACCTCTCGTGAGTGTCTTGTCCCAACGTTGGGCGTACCGGGGCTCGGAACTGCTTGATGATGGGACCCCAGCAAGTTGCTTGGCGTTTCTGAGCCTCGTGTTTCGCTTCCGTAGAATGGAATATGACTCAACGCACCCTCACGGGACTACCAGACGCGGAACCATTCATTGGTCCCGTGAGGTAAAATCATTGTCAACCACGCTTTCCACGCGGGAGAACGTGACCCAGCCTAGCGAGAGACACCCCCATGCCCTGGTGGCGCTTTTGCTCGCGGACCTCCAGGGACGCAGGTAGAGCGCGAGACTTCGGTTGAGTGAGAGGCGGAGGAAAGCTGCCCTCGTTTTATTCACTGGGGTAGAGTAGACAGTGGCACCGCCTTGTAGAGCTGCTGTGAGGGTTACACGTCCTCAGTCTCAGGACCACCTGATGCTCCTAGCAATGATTGAGGGACCAAAGGCTTTTGCTGATACGGGTTATAGCTTTTGATATTATATTTTAAATTAAAAGAAAAAGTTTGCCTGGCGTGGTCGCGCACGCCTGTAGTCCCATTGACTTGGGAGGGTAGAGGCAGGAGGATCCCAGGTTCAAGGACAGCCTCTGCAACTTAATGAGGCCCTGTCTCAAAATAAAAAGGGGGGAAAGTAATAAGTGGTAAAGCGCCTCTGGGTTCATTTCCCAGTACCCCCCTCAAATGTTCAGCAGTATTTTTAAATTTTAAAACATATTACATATATTTAATAGCTGTATTTAATCTCCAAAAAAATAGTGATGGCGTTTTACATCACAACCCTTTTTAAAGCTTAATGGATAGTAACTGGTTTCTCAGATCTGCTTCTGCTTTAGGTTTGCTGCAATACTGAATGTTGCTTTGATTGATATGTGGTTCATAAAGGACCTTCATACCTAATCTTGACAAGCACTTACTGAGAGTCTCTCTGGGCACCTGTGAAATGAAGCTAGATCAGGAAAATGATCTGACAGCTTTGAGCATCTTTTCCCCCCCCCCCCCTAGCCTGGGTTAAAGGGGAGGCCAGGTGGGAGGATTTTTTAGAATCCGCCCCAGGAAAGGTTGAGAAATGGTAGTAACAGCCATTCCTGGAGGTAAACAGACCCCAAAGGGGTGGAGGGAGCAAGCATAGGTCAGTGAGAAGATATTAAGGTTCACCAAGTCCTGACCTTGCAAGGCCAGGGGACCTTAAACATGACAATGGAATTTCTCAGTTCCCTGTGAACTGGAGGAATCAATATCTCAATAAGTATTAAAATATTTTCTTGAGGAAACCTCTGTGGTGCTGGAAATATTCTACATCTTGATTTTTTTCCCCCAAGGAGGAGTGTTTATCACTGACACTGGTTAGAGTTGGCAACATCTGGAAGAAGGGAAGGAAAGGAAGATGAGCAAGGTATCAGCTGGAGGGATGGGGGACATAAGTTGTTTTTTTATGGCTTGGCTCCACACCCACTCCTCTTCATAACACCAACATAGGCCTTGTGGGGGAAGCACCTTTCCTCTATTCAGTCAGTTATGTAGTCTGACTTACATGGGCTCAATTCCTACTCACAAGGCTTGGCTTTCAACCTTGACATGGGCAACCAGGAATTACATTCCCTGGAAATTACATAAAAGGGGTTGGTTCGGGAGGTATAGGAAGGTGATACACAGGATCCTGTGAAGCTTGCTTCTGTGGCTTACACTGACCTGAGGGGGAGAAGCACATTCAGCTGGCTGACAGAAGAGCCTCATTAACTTGCTCTGCCAGCAGTAACACAGGCAGCATAGGTGGATCAACAGGAAACAGCTGGAAAATAGCAAGTACTCTGTTGGCTAGGTTGCTTTTAAAGTTTCTAAGCCAATGAATTCCATCTTTTGCTTAAGACAGTGTAAGCTGGGTTCTTTTTACTCCCAACCTATAAATCTAAACCAGGAACAAGGGTATACTAGATGGACTGGATCACCTCCTCAGGTAGTTTGTGGGAATTGGAAGTAAAGACTGAATGACTTATTAAATAGGATTCCTACATAAATATATGAACTGAATTTTTGGTCCCCCAGAAATTCATATGCAGAAGCGCAAACAATGAGCTGGTATTTGGAGATGGACCCTTTGCGAGTTCATGAAGGTGGAACCCCTGTGAGATTAGTACCTAGCCCGAAGGCAGCCCTCATCAGAACCTGACCATGCTGACACTCTGCTCTCAGAATTATAGCAACCAGACTGGCACCCTGAGGAGAGGAATGCAGCCTATATAGGCAAAAGGGTGGCTCATGTAGGCACACAGTCAACTGATGACCACAGAATACTCACCATATTGCTAACCATGGTTATCTACACGTGTGTGAGGTCCATTTGTACTCAGCTTTCATGGGGAAAGGAAATCCCCAACAAGTTCAAAGGGAAGATGGCAGCTGTGTGCCATGTGGGCATCTAGACTGGCTGCTGCTGAAGTGGCAGTTGCCATGGCTATGATGACAGCCACAGAGGCTAGACCAAGGCTTCTGGAGTGATGACAGCCAGAGCGATGACCTCCAGAGCAACAGGTGCTGAGCAGTGGGTTGCTGTGGAAACAGTGAAAGCCACAGTGGGCAGAGGGGCTTGCAAAGGTGGCAGCAGTGGTGCCCAGACCCCAGTCCCTATCCTACCTACACCTTGTCCACAGAGCTTACGAGGCCACGGGGCTGCACCCAGGGGCAGCAGTGGTGACTGCTCTTGTTGATCCCAGGTTGCTTTGGCCAACTATAAAAACCACCTTTGAAAACAAAGGAGAAAAGCAGAAAACACCTTTTGGGTTGGATCAGGCCCTTTGTATTCTGTCTCATTTCCCCCTAAGAGATTTTATCCTCTTTAATCTCTCACCCGTACCCCGAGTACTGGAGTGCTCTACCACTGAGTTATATCCCCAAGCCTTTTTTTTTTTTTTTTTTTTGGCCAAGGTTGGCCTTTAACTTGCAGTCCTCCTGCCTCAGGCTCCTGAGTTGCTGGGGTTACAGGCGTGCACCACTGCTGTCATGTATGAGGGTCTCTATCTTCTATTAACTATTTCCTACTGGCAACAGGCATTGACCCTTTGGGTCCCACTGACTTCCCATGACGTACAAGGACCTGATTCTTCCCCGAAAGGGAAAACATGCATAACGTTCAGTTTGACATGAACTGCTATAACCTGGAAGACACAAACTACCAAAAGGTTAAAAACATGAGAACTAAGGTTAGTAGTACTCTCCATGTTCTCTTCCTTCTTGGTCCTTGATGTACTTCTTTGGTGCAGTGCCCACCTTGATCTTCCCACCATCCCTCCTTTTCACTGCTTGGCTCTATCCTCTGCTCTTTTTTTCATTTTTCTTGCCCAGTAGACCACCTGTCCTCTCTCCTGTGCCCAGCTAATCATTTTTCCTTGTCTTCCTGCTCTACTGCGTAGTGGAGTACAGTCATACATTCCCCATCTGCCATTCTTTCAGCTGCCATCTGTGAATTGTGTGGCTGATTCATTAGTGCTCTTGTGTACAATCCATTCTCATCCTGTCCTCCACGTTCACTGTCCATGACATACAGCCATATTTGCATAGACAGACTATACCAAATCCACACATTCTACCCAACAGCCCATGCTACAACCCTATGGCCACAGGCTATGGATACTTTCTGAAACTATCAATGGCTCCCTGTAACCTTCAGATGTCCTTTCACATCCTTTCTTTTACTTGTCTGAAAACACTCTCAGGAAACATGTGCATCTGCTTCTCCTGCTCAGCTCCTGTCCTCGCATGCTTTTGTCTTCAGCCTTCACTCACGCCTACTGGCAACCTGACTTGCTGTTGGGTCTCACAGCTCTCTCCCTGAGCATTCCCACCCACCTTATCTCTCTCTCCCTTCTCCCTCATTAGCTCTCATCATTTTTTATGAGCTCTTCTTCAAAACTGGCTCCATTCCCCTCTGCTCCTACATTCACTGTGGACAAGTGGCCCACTGCACTCTTTGAAGGTTGAGATGCTACCTGTGTGATTGGAGACTGCTGGACTTGTCAGCTTCTCTCCCTGAACACTGGTCACTGGTGCCTTCCTTAAATGGACTCTACAACAGCGGCACAGTGCTCAGAGCCCCTTCTCAGATCTTGTCCGACTCTGTGCTTTGTATTAAAACCAATTATTCCATCCTTTGGGGTATTCTCTCCCTCTCAACTGCCCTTGCAGTCTTCCTCCAAAAAGGCTGAAATTTCTGTTATTCTGAAAATCCTCTAAGCTATTATCTGTCTCTAGTTATTTTCTTACCTCAAAATTTCTAGAACAAATAGCCTAAAACTGTTACCTAGAATTGTCTTTGCTATCTGCTCATTTCTCAATCCCATGTAATCAGGTTTTCATTACAATTTCATCTAAATACCTCCCTCCAAATTTAGATGGGAGTCTCTGGATGTCTGCTGTGCAATACAGATTACAAACTGAAACAAATGGTGAGCAATATAGAAATGAGAGGAAGAAAAGGTGATGAAAGAATAGAGGACACAAATAAGGGGTGTGCTGTTTTTTGGGTGGAAAAAGCTACATAGCCAGGGGAGCCAGATGGAACCCACCATTCATGGCTGACACTGAAGCAAAGATTCAGGCAACCACTTATCCACAAGACATGCCAATCACCACTGTTGTTGGGCCTCTTCTTCACGGCCCTCTAAAGGGAGAGTCCCTTAGTGACTGCTAATGATGTTAGATTAACATCATTAATGTATGATGATTACATTAATGTAAAGGATTCTTTTTGCTCAGTTTGGATAGAAATTATGAAAAGGCAAAGTGCAGTTCCCTTTAGTGTTATCAGCTCTCAGCACTTAATGTGAGCAGTGGAGCAACCGTGGCTGAAACAGCAATTGCTGCAATGACAGCCACACCATCAAGGGAGCAGCAGATCTGGCCAGTTCCTTCCCTACTT
The DNA here is from genome assembly GCF_902686455.1 of Sciurus vulgaris. Classification (NCBI taxonomy): domain Eukaryota; kingdom Metazoa; phylum Chordata; class Mammalia; order Rodentia; family Sciuridae; genus Sciurus; species Sciurus vulgaris. The sequence continues at coordinate 25,483,318 of NC_136474.1, forward strand.
ACTCATCATGCAGGACTGGTGTGGCCACTTAGCTGTATGCTGGGACAGCAGTGGTAGCTGTCAGTTGAATGGCCATGCACAATGGCACCACCTCCTGGTGCCAGGTGGCCTCAGCTCTCTGCAAAAATTATATACACACCAAAAAACTCAAAGGAAAAAAAAAAATGAAAACACTTTTTGGGTAGGAGATCAGGCCCTTCCTCTTCTGTCTTAAACCTGTATGCAGCAAAATTGTCCTTCAAAAGTAAAGGAGTATCCCATTAGCATATAGAACTTTTGTTTTTGTTTTTGCATTTAAGTTTAAAGGTTTTGTTTTGTTTGCAAAGGAGAAAAGATTCTGGGAAGGTGTTAGATTAGGAAGCACCAGGAATCCATCTCCCTGCCTAGACAATTGTACTGGCAGAGTCTGCTGGAACTCTGTCTACTGAAGGTTTGGAAATTCCACTGGCAGGTGTAAATGATAAATGGAAGTTAATTTGGGTTAATATTAGGCCTTGACTTGACAATAACTACTCATCCCTGACCCTACAACCCCATGGTAGACAGCCATGCACTTGTTCCAGAAACAACTGGTGTTGCCAAAAATATTCACAGACTTGATTGAAAACATGAATATAAACATCCAAAAGCTCAAAGAACTCCAAATTGGACAAAATCAGAGACCCACACTGAGACACATTATCATCAAACTGTCAAAAGCCAACAAATTTTTTTTTTTTTTTTTTTTAAGCATTGGGGATCAAACTTAGGCCTTGTACATACTAGGCAATCACTCTACCACTGAACTGTATTGTGTGCCTTTAAATTTTTTTCTGACATGATAAGACACCTGGAAGGTTTGAGTAGAGGCCTCCTCTGCTCCTGGAAACATGCTTGGGTCCCTGACTGATGACAGCAGCAGCTGTAATAGAGCAATAGGGATGAGTGAGTTGCTTGATCGCTATCAGTTAAGGATCCGGGCCACTGATACCTGCTCCCACCAACTCCTGACAGCTTCAACTGTTTAAAATGAAGAAATGTGAAATGTATAAGTATCTTTGACCAGACATGGTGGCACACACCTGTAATCCCAGCAAATCAGAACGATCAAAGTTCAAAACCAGCCTGAGCAGTTTAGCAAGACCCTGTCTCAAAAACTAAAAAGGGCTGGGGATGTAGCTCAGTACTGAAGCACCCCTGAGTTCAATCCCCAGTACTGCAAAATATATAGATAGGTAGACATGTTGAATTATATATATGTGTGTGTGTATATATGATCTGGTTGCAAAGAACTTTATATGTTACATATCACCCAGAGAATAAAAACCTCAATTCTCTAGAAAAACTTCAATAGTAAGTTAGTATCCTCCAGTAAACTCAATCTAGCATTTATTTGTTAGCCACAGCTTTTAAAGGAAAAAGAAAAAGGGAATGTTTACCTTGGGGAGATTTGGGTCTCCTGTCTCATAAGGAAGAAAGTTCTAAAATCAATAAATTTTCACTTAGGGAACTAAGAATTTACAGAGTAAAGTAAGCAGAAGAAAATAAGTATAATAAAAATTGGAAATTCCTAGGAGATCAAGAGAAATATCAGTGAAATCAAAAGTTGATTCTTTGAAAACATGAATAAAATCATTAAGCCTCTAACCAGGCATAATAAGAAAAAGAAAAGACAACATTTGAAATATTGTGATAAGATTGAGAGAACACACTGAGATGGGCTGGTAGATTTGACTTATGGAAATGTTACAGGCCAGGCTATGTAGGCAATGACTAAACAGACTCCATTTTGCTCTGAGACCCCATGTTATGTAGGAAATGAGCTTCTCCCATGGGAACGCCCTGCCTCTGTACCCATCAACAATTGCTTAGCCTCTCCCATGGGAACACCCCGCCTCTGTACTCATCATCAGTTATTTAGCGTGACATGTTTGGCAGTACAAAATGACAATTCTTACGTGATGAAAAATTGTTCTCTTTTGATTCCTATTTCTCTTAAACAATGCACCATGTGAACAGTGATGTCAACAATGATTGTGTGGATGTTAGTAACCATTCTTTTAGTTTGTACCTAAGTAAGGTCATTTTGACCCACTTCCCCCTCTGCTAATGATTGCAGATCTCATGATGTTAGTTTGTAATTTTGAATCAGAGCAACAGGCACTTATGATTGATGTGATTTTTTGGAATAAGAACCCCTGGCAACCCTGTGGTCAAGGCTGTTCTCCCAGTAGCCATTTTTGGGGCATTGTGAGACAGTCAGCCGGCCGGCTTAATAAAGACTCTCAAATTTGGACTTCTCAGTGCTGGTCTGTCTGTTCTTAAGTTGCGCCCCATAACAACATTAGAAATGAAAGAGGGGACATTAAAAGGTTAATAAGGGAATACTATGAACAATTGTGTGCCCACGAACTTGGTAATCTAGAAGAAATGGACAATCCCCTGAACATGGAAGGAAAGAATTATCAAAGGAAGTGAATCAGTAACTAGTAACCTAAAACAGAGCAGCAGGCTTAGATGGGTTCACTGATGAATTGTACCAAACATTTGAGAAAGAGATTATTCCAATTCTTTACATTCTGTTCCAGAAGATGTAAGCAAAGGGAATACCCACCTTTTCAATGAATGATGTTGGAACAACTGGATATCTACATCAAAATGTTTTTAAAAATCTGATACAGACCTTATATCTTCACAAAAATAAACCTCAAAATAGATCACAAACCTAAATGTAAAACCAAAACCAAAAAATTCAGAAAGTAACAAGAGCACATTGGTGAACTTGGGATTGGCAAATGACTTTCAAAATAAAATGCCAAAGGCGCAACCTATGATAGAAATAATTGAAAAGACAGACTTTATTAAAATTAAAATCTGCTATGCAAGAGATGCTGTCAAGAGAATGAGAAGGTCAGTCAGTAGGAGGAAATATTTGTAAAAGACATTCTGATAAAGGACTGCCATCCAGAATCTACAAAGAATTCTTCTAACAATGGGAAAATTTAAAAATGGCAAAAGATCTCATAAGCATATCACCAAAGAAAATACACAATTGGCAGATAAGCCAGTTTTTCACATCATTAGGGAATTGCAAATTTAAACAATAACAACGCACTACATACCTACAAGACAAAACCAAAAGCACTAACAATACCTAGTGCTCTGGAGGATGTGGAGCAATAGGATCTCTCAATCATGACTGATGAGATAGGAATGCAAAATGGTTTGGCCAGTTTAGAAGTTTTGTACTTATAAAGGTAAATGTGGTCTTACTATATGATCAAGCCTTGGTGTTTACCCAATTGAGCTGAAAACCTATGTTCACTCAAAAACCTGCTCACATCTATTGACAGCAGCTTTATTCATAACTTGGAAGCAATCTGGAGGTCCTTCAGTAGATAAGTGGATATATAAACTGGTATAGCCATGCAGTGGAATATTACTCAGTGCTATAAAGAACTGGGCTACCAAGCCATGAGAAAACAGGAATCTTAAATGCTTATTGCCAAGGGAAAGAAGCCAGTCAGAAAAAGGCTACATATTGTATAATTCCAATCATGTGACATGAAAAAGGCAAAATTATGGAGACAGTAAAAAAGATCAGTGGTTGCCAGGGATTGAGGGGAGATAAAACTCCATATGATACTATAATGGTGGATATATACCATTATACATTTTTCCAATCCTATAGAATGTACAACCCCAAGAATGAACCTTAATGTAATGAATGGTAATGACATGTCTATGTAGGTTCATCAGTTGTAACAAATGTACCCTTTGGTGGGGTGTGGTTTTGGTTTGTTTTTTTTTTGTTTTTGTTTTTTTTTTGCGGTGCTGGGGATTGTATCCAAGGCCTTGTGCTTGGGAGGCAAGCACTCTACCAACAGCTATATCCCCAGCCCTGGTGGGGTATGTTCACAGTGGGCAGGGGGTTGGGTGAAGACTTTATGTACTTTTCCACTTGTATTCTCTGTGAGCCTTAAACTGCTCTAAAAATAACATCTATAAATAAACAAAATGAATAAAAAATTTTTTTTTGGTACTAGGGATTGAACCTGGGGCACTCTACCACCGAGCTGCATCCCCAGCCCTTGTTATTCTTATCTTTTTATAAAGTCTCATCCTTGTCATTTTTGTCTTCATTTATTTATTTTTGAGGTGTTGGGATTAAACCCAGGGCCTTGGGCAAGCGAGGCAAGCATTTTATCACTGAACTACCTCCAGCCCTATTTTTGTATTTTATTTTGAGACAGGGCCTCACCAAGTTGTGATGCCTCTGCCCCAGCCTCCCAAATCACTGGAATGACAGGTGTGCAATACTGTACCCAGCTGGAAAAAATTAATGTTTTAAGTAGAAAATATATAAAAACTCCTACAAATAAGGTAGATATTGAGCTCAAGTGGAAAGTCATAAAGTTGAAGCAAGAAATTCACAAAGGGGGAAGCCAAAATGTTCAACAAAAATATGAAATGATGCTGATCTGCCCTAGCAACCAGGCAAATGCAAATTAAAATCCACCAATACTAAAAGACACACTCATATATCAGAAATACTATCCCATGCCTGTCAAACTGGCAAAAATTACAATATCTGACTATGACCCAGGCCAAAGAGGAAACAGGTAACAGGATCTCTTCAGGAAGGCTGTACAGGACATGAAGACTGATGACAATGTAGTAACCTGAAGCTGCCAGGTGCTAGGACATCTCCCTCCTGGCATGTGCCCTAACGAGCCTCCCTCCACATGTGTGGAAGGAAACAGGAACAGCAGTACTCTCCTAATAAAAAAGGTTCCAAACAACCTAAATGTCCATCAGCAGGAGAAATCAATGAGTTGCATTACAGTGAATTCACCAAAAAAAAATCATACAACAGTTAAAATAAATGCACTTAGTCCTTACTTCTCAATGTGATGAATCAGAAATCTAAAGCTGAGGGGGAAAAAAATTCCAGAAGGGTATGTGTAATGTGATCTCATTCATATATGTAGAACCCTGCAACTCACCATCTATCATGTCTGGGCACACAGCCAAAGAATAACAATACGTGGCCCACTGATAAACCCTGACTTCAGGACAGAGGTTGTACAAGGGGCGAGACTGGGGAATACACAGGGAACTCAGTGGCATTTGTAACACTTTACTTCTCATATATCAAAAATGAATGAGGCACCAGGCACTGTGTGCATTCCTGTTAACCCAGCGGCTGGGGAGGTTGAGGCAGGAGGATTACAAGTTCAAAGCCAGCCTCAGCAACTTAGACCCTAAGTGACTTAGCAAGACCCTATCTCAAAAAATAAATGGGGCTGGGGACGTGGCTCAATGGTTAAGTGCCCCTTGGTTCAACCCCTGGTACCAAGGGGGGAAAAAAAAGTAACTCTCGCCTTGGGGGCACATGTGTATGCCCCAGTGCTTTACTGATGCTAGAGTATGGACAAGTGTGTCTACACAGTCCTCCGAGCCCTGGCTGGAGAGTTGTCCATGGAACTTCAAAGAAGTGCTTGTGCTCAGTTTCCGTAAACAGCAAGTGACAAGGAGGGAGAATTCATGGCATGAAAGTCTATCAGGCAAGGCCAGGGACAGTAGGAGGTATCTGTTAGGGACTGGACTGGGCTCTGAAAGAGAAGGAGACCATTTCTGGGAGAAACTGCACGTCTGTAGCCCTGCATGTCTGTAGCCCTGCACGTTGGGATGGGAGGGGAGGCCTCAGACATCATGGCATTATTTCCTTGGCTTAGATACAGTGGAACCTATCTCACGTGAGCCAGCAGGGCACTCTTTCCTTTTCATTCCCTACATGGTGCCTGAGAGAAGGATCAGGAAACATTACAGCAAGCCTGGAGTTCAATGGGCTTGAAATTGGCCACAGGGTGCCACTAATGAGGTCAGACTGGGACCCACTTTAAAGGCAGAGAACAGTCCACAGGCCAAGACTTGGTAAAATAGGGTGTCCCAGCCCTTGTATATGGCTTGGTGGTACAGGAAGGGGTGATACAGAGCACAACTCCATAGTACTGGAGAAGACAGCAGGAAGCACCATGAAACCCGGCCAGGAACCTGTGGGAGAGGCAGGCAAATGCAGGCCAGCTGCCTGCAGAGGTGGGTGAGCGGGGCGCCCACAAGAGCTTTCGGGAGGATTGATGGGAACAGTAATGAGGGGGTCCCAGGCAGACATGAACTCCCTTGAGTCACTGCGTTATACAAGTGCTTTGGGTAACAATGACTAAGAGCTAGACTATGGTGCAGGGCAGGCTTGGCCAGTGGGATTCACAGCCATCTTGGGGCCTAAGAGAAACTGCAGGAATGTGCCACCACCCATATGTGCATGGCAAATGCCAGCACCCTGAAGCCTCCAGGCTACCCTGGTGTGGTTTCCAGGCAATAGGGCAAGCCTGCCAGGAAGCAGCTGGGAGGTACCCAAAGGTGGAAGAATAAACAGGCGGGTGCCAGCCTACGCCAATGTCATGGAAGTATCCCACAATGTTTCAGGCAAAAGTGGAGCCAACAAGCTGACAATGCTGCCCGGGAACTAGAATTTTCCCAATTCATTCCCCTTGGCTCCAGGAAGATGCCCCTGTTTGCAGGACCAAGAGGGAGAAACAAGAGTCCCTGAAGATAGAAGCCAGAGGTGGGGCTACACAGAAGACAGGAAAGGGGTGCCTGGATTAGGGCTGCTCCCAGGAGATCTCCCTGCCCAATGTACTACCATGAGGATGCTTGGAATCTGGGTCCCTATCCCTCTTATGACCCCGTGCTCCAGGAAAAGGATGTCCTCCCCTGGCCCCCATGGCCAACGCAGGATGGATTCTCTGCCCTTGGCCTCTCCCAAGGGGACCCACCTCAGGTTAGCAATTTGTAGACCCAGCCAAGTCACTTATGCTAAGCCCTTACATGCATAAATGACTCACAGTTCTCAGGAACATCAACCTGCTTCACCACACCAGCAGCCAGAAAATTGTATTATAAAAATAATTAGAAAATAGTCAATCGTAGAAGGCTACAGAGTCCCTGGATTCACTGACCAAAGGCTTGGTTCAATAGCTTTCTGATGAGAAAAAAAATGTTCAAGCATAAACACCTCATAATACAAATGCTAATGGAGCCATGAGAAAACAGTACACACTCTTCTACACTGTAAAGTGTTCTCTCACCAGGCACAATGCTTCTGGGGGACAATTTGGCAACATCTATTAAAATATAAATTATGCAGAGGCAGGGGATGTTACTCAGTGGTAGCATTCACCTTGTATGTGCAAGGCCCTGGGTTTAATCCCCAGCCACGCAAAAAGATAAAAAGCTATGCAAAAGCCCTGTCCTAGGACTTTGTCCTAGATATGCCTTTGGATCAAGATAAATACAACTCTACTTGGGTTTCTGTCTCAGTCATTCTGACATTTGGGCTAGAGAACTGTGGAAGGTTGTTCTGGGTTGTGGTGTGATGGTTAATTTAATGTGTCCACCTGACTGGGCTATGGGGTACCCAGGCATCTGATCAACCATTATTCTATGTGTGCCTGTGAAAGTGTTTCTGGATAAAATTGGTGTTTGATTTGGCAGAATGGTTATCTTATTCATTTGTGTTGGTGTAACCACAAAGCTGGTGATTTATGAACAACAGAAATTTATTTCGCATAGTCCTGGAGGCTAGAAGTTCAAGATTAAGGAGCTGGCAGACAGGTGAGGGCCCATTCCTGATAGACAGCACCTTCACTTAGTAGAAGGGGTGAACAAGCTCCCTTGACCCTTTTATAAGGGCACTAATCCCATTCATGAGGTTCCTGCCCCATGACCTAATCACCTGCCCACATTCCCACCTCCTAATACCACCACCTTGGGGATTAGGATTTCGGCATATGAACTGGTGGGGCCACACACATTCAGGCCACACCAATGAGTAAAACTAATGACCTTCCCTAATTTGGAGGGGCTAAAGCCACCTTTTTGAAGGTCCAAATGCAAAGAAAGACTGGCCTTCTCCTGAGTAGGGAATAACTCCTGCCTCCAGCCTTCAAACTGGGACATGCCTTTTTCTTGCCTTTGGACTTGAACTGAAACATTGGCTCTTACTGAGTCTCCAATCTGCCAGTCTTTGGACTGGGATACACCACCAGTTTCCTTGGGCTTCCTGGCTGCTGACTCACCCTGCAGATTCTGGAACTTGTCATACTCAGATTGTGTGAGCCAACTCTGGTAATAAATCCAGAGAGACACATGGACAAAGACTATTGGTTTTCTTTCTCTGGAGAACCCTGAAAAATATAAATGGTGAGCAGCATCCTTGATATTTACCTGTTAGCACCCCACCACAGTTGTGCAACCAAAAATGTCTTTGAACAGTCCTACATGTCCCCAGAGAGAACACCAGTATACACACATTCCCAGGAAGGAAAGTACAGTTCTCTTGTTTGAGGCCCAGGCAGTTAGATGATGTGTATTATCTTGGAGTGGGGATGACCAGGAGCTATGATGGGGGTGGGGCCAAATGGACATAAGGCTGGTGAGAAGAGCCCAAGAGAAAAGACCTTTAGGGAGAGAAGGAGTGAGAGCAAGGCCCCAGGAAGGCACAAGCCTGAGCCCTAGAGGCAGACAGAAGGGAGTGGGGAAGAGGGGTTTTCCTTCAAGTTAATGAGAAGTGGTGGAAGAATTGTAAGATAGGAATGATAGGATTTAATGTACATTTTGATGTGACCACACAGTCCCCCAAGGAAGAAAAACCAGTGCTAGCCAGGACCCTGACCAAGAGTGAAGTGTCATCAATCCAATGGGCAACAGAGACCCCTTGAGTAAGTCCCCTGGGCTGGCCACCCTTGCAAGGAAGGGACTGAATTTTCTTCCATCCCAGGGTATAGAGACAGGGCATAGATAAGCATCCAATCACAGTACAGCAGGATTAGGACTTTCTTATACCAGAGTTGTGACACCAAAGTTAAGCCCACTGCACCTACAGACACACGCACCAAGGTACACATCAGAGGCAGGCCCTGTAGGGCTTTCTATGGGCCAACTGGAAACCACCACCAAGTGATCAGCTGAGGACAGGTCATCCCATGTTGCAGGACAGGGGACACATTCTGTAGCAATTCAAAGGAAAGGTAGCAAGGAAGACCTCCAGGTGCAAGAAAATGGGTAGAGCACAGCCCCTGATAAGGGCATTTTAGAGCACAGGCTCAACTCTGAATCACTATGCAGAACAAAAGAAACACGAGCAAAACCCCATTCTCCAACAGAAGACAGATGTGTGGTTACTTGGGACCAGATCTAGGGGCTGAGAACGTGCATTTTTAACATTCTCCCAGGTGGTGCCTGCTGAGCTCCCCACTTTAAGAACTGCAGCAGTGGAACAGGTGACTTGCATGTTGAATACCCATGCAGGTGCTTCTTAAAAAAAAAAGAAAATTAGTTGTTGGTGGACCTTTATTTATTTGTATGTGGTGCCAAGAATAGAACTCAGTGCCTTAACATATGCTAGGTAAGCACTCTACCACTGAGCTACAACTCCAGTCCCAGGCAGAAGCAAGTTAGAAGCAAGTTGCCTACACTAATTGTTTAGTTCTTATCCAACCCTATGAGGTAGGGACCATTTGTAGGTAAGGAAACCAAGAAAGATACACTGAGTCATCTGCTCACATTCTCACAGACAGGTAAGTGACAGTAGAGGCCCTAAGCTAGGCAGCCTGGCTTGAAGGGTCTGTGCCTCTTATGCTGCAGATGCACATGGTGTCTCCATTTTTCAGAGGAGAATACTGAGCTCAGAGGAGTTAGGAGGAATCAGAATCTCAGTCTTGTGCCAAACTATTGCCCGTCATTGACTGGGATGTGGTTCATGTACCTGATGCCTAAAGGATTAGGGCACTTGGGAAAGCTGTTGTCATTAGCTCCTTCCACATGGGCTGCAGAAAACACCTAGAGAAAGGATACTCTGAGGATGAAACTCGCCTATCTAAAACCAGAGGGTTGGTGAGGACCTTTCAGCCTTCGGCCTGCAATCCCAGGTGACGTGGAGGCTTTCAGGGTTGATGGAAGGGACATGGTGCCCACACCCCCCGCCATCACTAGCATTCCTGGCATTTGGAAGAAATGATTCCATCCCAGCTCCTGTGAGGACTCCCATTAGCCTCCACCAAATCAGGGTCCTCCCTCTCCCCAACCATGGGCCACTCTACAAACGGCATCCCCTGATCCTGTTAGACAAGCAACCTGAGAAAGTCCTTGAGTCAGGTCAGAATTGTGTGCTATGGATGGAGAGAAAGGAGTTGTCTTCCTGGATAATGTGCCGTGTGAGGCCAGGGTAGCTCCAGAAGCCAGTTTGCAACTTTGCCATCTTCGGTGTGAAGCTATGTGGAGAGGAGGCAGAGAAAGGAGCAGCAGTAGGGTCACGCGTTAGCATTCTATGACCGTAACAAAATACCTGAGATAGTTTCAAAAGGCTTATTTTGGCTCACAGTTTTGGAGGTTCCAGTCCATGACCAGTTGATCTCCTTTGCTTTTGGCCTGTGGTGTTGTAGCACATTGTGGAAGAGCCCGTGGCAAAGAAGAACCGTTCACCTCATCAGTCAGGAGCAAAGGAGGAGGAAAGGGCTGGGGTCACACAATACCTTTGAGCACACACATCCAATGACCTAACGACCTCTCAACAGGACCCCAGCTCCCAAAGACTCTGCCATTTCCCAACAGGGTCACCCTGGGGACCAAGCCTTTAACACGTGGGCCTTTGGGGGACACTTATCAAACCACAGCAAGCCCTAACCCTGAACAAGCTGCTCTTGGAGGCGGACTACCTTCTGAAGATTCAAATCCATACATAGATTTTTTTCACTGAAGCCGGATTTCCGTTACTGGTAACCAAAGCATCCCAACTGGCAGAAGTGGAGATGTTATGTCTCAACCTTAAGGTGAAAGGAGTGATATCTGGGTGACAGGGACCAGTACTGCAGTACAACTGGGACAAGAGGAAGCCTGCTCCCCGAGTCTCCTCCTAAAGTAGCTCCTGGATCAGAAAAAGGACAATGACCTTGATTTGGAAGAGCATGAGGCTGCATTTGGGAGAAGCTGCAACTAGTGCTGCCTTCCTTCTTGGAGCCACTGCTTTGGAGACCAAGATGGAGGCCACTAAACTGGGGGCAGGAGCCAAAATGTCAGGGTTGGCTGGGAGGAGCTGAGGTGATTCTCGGGCCTAAGGTAGACAGTTTCAATGCTTGCTTTGTTTGTTTTTCATTGCATATATGCTATAGCTTTGTAAGGTTTTTTAAACCAACTAGTATCCATCATATGGACATACCATATTGTGTTTACACATCCATCAGTTGACAGGCAGTTGGATTTCTCCATTTGTTTGCTATTAGGAATAATAATGTCATGTACATTCACATACAAGTCTTTGAATGAATATCCATATTTACTTGAGAAGAAGTGGTTGGGCCTCATTCAATCAGTTGAAAGCATGAGTAGAACAAAAAGACCGACCCCCTCAGAGCAAGAGGGAATGCAGCAGTGCAGACTTGGGACTTGTATAACCTGTGGGTCTGTAGCCTGCTGACCCACTGTGCAGATCTGAACTTGTCAGCTTCCATAATCATGAGCCAATTCCTTAAACACCAAGCCCCTACCCCCACAGTTATTGGTTCTGTTTCCCTGGAGAACCATGACTCATACAGTGTACCGTGTCCATTATAGTAAGAGGTGTGTTGAAGTCTCCAACCATAATAGCCAATTCATCTAATTTTCCTTACAGCTCTATTAGTTATTTTTTAGTTGCAGATGGACACAATACCTTTATTTAATTAATTTATTTTATTATGTGGTGCTGAGGATTGAACTCAGTGCCTCACACACGCTAGGTTAGTGCTTCACCATTGAGCTACCACCTCAACCTAGCTCTATTCATTTTTGCCTCTCATATTTTGGTACTTGGTACTAAGGATTGGTATGTCTTAGAGAACTGAATCCTATTTATTTCTGAAATTTTTCTTTGTTCTGTAGTATGATGTGTCTGGAATTAAAATGGACACTTTTTTTTTTCTTTTGATTAGTGTTAGCGAGGTATATCTTTCTGCATCACACGTCTACATGTGGTAATATGTATATATAACATAATCTTTACCATTCTAACAATTTTTAAGTATATAATTCAGTGCTCTTAAGTACGTTCACAGTGTCATACCATGGTAGCATCACTACCATGGATTTCTAGAACTTTTGCATCTTCCTGAACAGAAACCCTGCACCCACTGAGCAGTAATCCTTTCCTCCCTCCCCACCGCCCTGGTAATCTCTATTCTACTTCCTTTTTCTAAAGATTTCCCCATACTAGTTTCACATATAAGCTGAATCATAAAATAGTTGACCTTTTTTACCTGGTATATTTCATTTACCAAAATGTCTTCAAGGTTTACCCATGCTGTAGCGTGTGTTAGAACTCATGCCTTTTTAAGGCTGAATAGTATTTGACTGTATGTACATACCACATTTTTGTTTGTCTGTTGGTGGACTTTGGTCTAGAAGGATCAGCTTGAGACCCTGCTTTCAATTCCTTGAGGTGTACACCCACAAATGAAGATCCTGGGTCATATGGTAACTCTTTTTCTTTCGAAGGAGTTGCCAAATTGTTTTCCAGCACGGAGGCACCATCTAACATTTCCACTACCAGTGTCCAAAGATTCCAATTTCTCCACATCCTTGTCCCTCGCCATTGCATGTTTTGTTTTAAATAACAGCTTCCTAATGGTGGGCGGGGGAGTACACCCTGTTACTTTTAATCTATTTGTATCTCTACATTTAAGGTAGTTCCTTATGAGACATACCACCGTTGGGGCTTGTTTTTAATTTACTCTGACAGTCTTTTAATTGGTGTATTTAAACCATTCTCATTTAAAGTGATTACTGATATTGTTAGATGAAGATCTACTTATTTTAACTGTTTTGTTGTCCTCATTCTTTGTTTCTTTGTGTGCTGCACTCGTTTCGCCTCTCTGCCTTTTTCTAAAAAAATGTTAGATGTCGATGGACTTTTATTTTCATGTATCCATATGCGGTGCTGAGGGTTGAACCCAGTGCCTCACACATGCTAGGCAAGCATCCAGCACTGCGCTACAACCCCAGCCCTGCCCTCTGCTTTTGACGGAACATTTTATGATTTCAATTCCTTTTCTTTATTAGTATACCAAGTGTACTTTTTTTAAAATTAGTGTTTGCCTTTGAGTTCCCAATATACATTTACAACTAATCCACGTCTACTTTTAAATAATACTATCACTTCCCAGGCTGGGCAAGTATCGCATATAACATAATCATTTCTCACTCCCGCTACTCTTAACATTGCTATCATTCACTTACGCATGACCTATATTACCAAAAACATTACTGCTATTATTATTTTGAGCGATCTTAGATTCACTAAGAGTAAGAAAAGATTTTCATTTCACTTTCATTTATTCCTTTATTCACTTATTTGCTATAAATGCTTCCCTTCATGTAGAACCACGTTTTAGTCCTGTATCTTTTTTTTTTTTTTTTTTTGGTACCATGGATTGAACTCAAGGGCACTTAACCACTGAATCACATCCCCAACCCTTTTATTTTTTTTGAGACAGGGTCTTGCTAGGTTGCTTACGGCATTACTAAGTTGCTGAGGCTGGCTTCAAGCCTGTGATCCTCCTGCCTCAGCCTCCTGACCACTGAGATAACTGGCATGCGCCACCACAACTAGCAGGCCTGTTTGATTGCTCTTCTCTCTGAAGATCTTTCAACATTTCCTGCAAGGCATGCCTACGGGAGACAAATTCCCTAAATTTCTTTTTATCTGTGAACGTCTTTCACTTGTAAAGGCTTATTCCAATGGAGGCAAGATTCTAGACCAGCAGTTTGTTTTTCTTCATTTGAAAACTTTAAACTTTTTGCTCTATTTCTTGTTTGCATGGTTCCTACAGAGAAGTCTGCTGCAGTTCTCATCTGTGTTCCTCTGTAGATAAGGTGTTTTCTCTCTCTGGTTTGTTTTAAAGTTTTCTCATCTTTGGTTTTCTGCAATTTGAAAATTATATGCCTAGGTGTAGATTTTTTTTTTTTTTTAATTTTTGGCATTTATCCTCCTTGGTGTCCTCTGTGATTTCTACATCTGTTGTTAAAAGCCTGTCATCAATTTTGACCGATCCCTACTTGTTAGTTCAAATATATGATTCTTTTTTAACTTCTCCTTCCAACATTCCCATTACTTGGGTGCTATGCCCTTTGTAGCTGCACCAAAGTTCTTGGCTATTCTGTTCCACTTTATTCATTCCTTTTTTTTTCACTGCTTTTCAGTTTCAGAAGTTTTCATTAGCATATCTTCAAACTCACTTGACTCTTCCCTTAGCTGTGCCCAGTCCACTAAGGAGTCCCTCATTACTAATTTCTGTTAGAGTAAGGTTTTGGTTGGTTTGTACTAGGGACTGAACCCAGGGGTGCTTAACCACTGAGCCACATCCCCAGTCCATAGCAAGTCCCCAGGGTCTTGCTAAGTTGCTTAGGGCCTCACTAAGTCGCAGAGGCTGGCTTTGAACTTGGGATCCTCCTGCCTCAGCCTCCTGAGTCACTGGGATTACAGGCATGTGCCACTGAGCCCAGCTCGTGACAGTGTTTTTGATTTCCCTCATTTCCCCTTAATTCTTTCTTGGAATTTCCACCTACTGCTTACACATCTCACCCATCTGTTTTTGCACGTCATCTACCTCTTCCCTATCTAAGTCTGGCTCTTATGTTTGTTTTGTCTCTTCAGACTGTAATTTTTTGTTCAAAGTTAGATACATATATTGGGTAAAACGAACAGGCAAATTGGTCATTGGAAAATGAGGCTTTCTATTTATCTATCCAGCAGTTAGACTGTACCAGTTACTGGTTGGCACAGCTTTGACATCAGAGACAAAGTTCCCCTTCACATTATGGGTTTTGCCTCCCTTGTTGTCTTTGGGATTTCCCTAGAGACTACTTACTTCACACATGCTAGGCACTCTACTGCTGAGCCACACACCAGCCTCCTAGAGATTCTTAAATAGGGTCTTACTTAGCCTTGCAATTCTTCCTTTTGTGATTGCATTAGTATATAGGGGCCCGATTGATAGGGTGATCAAGGGTCAGGGAATGATAATCTATAATTCCATGATTAGGTCAGTCTTTTAGTGAACCTGTGCCCCTAGCTGTGAACTTCAGAAGTACTTGTTGTTGTTGTTTGTCCCTCCTTAGATGACACAGGAAGGCTGATGTGTGTTGAAATCTAATCCCTAGGAGGTGATTAGGCCATGAGAACGCTGCCCTCCTGGGTGGGATTAGTGACTTCATATGGGCAGGAGGTCTACTAGGCAGGCCCCCTTTTGCCCTTCTCTCCCTTCCTCTATGTGAGGACAGAGTATTCTGTTCCTCCTGCAGGGCACAGCAACAAGGCACCATATTGGAAGCTGAGACTTCACCAGACACTGGACCTGCTGTCTTCATCTTGGACTGTCCAGCTAGAACCTTGAGAAATAGATTTCCGTTCTTTGTAAATTACCCAGTATGAAGTTTTGAGTTGTTTTTTGGAATAACAAACAGACACCTGGCTCCTCAGGTTTTGCACCTGTGTCTGCACTGTGTAGTCTTCAGCCAAAGCTTGGTCGGCTTCATGCCCAGAGCCAATGAGGCTTCCATGTCTGCTGATGGATGCAGATGTGGGCAGGGGGCACCATGGGGCCTCAGGTGACTTCCAGGTCTACCTCATCCTTCACATCCCGGCGGGACTTCTTCCATTTCCTCTGCACATGCACGAGTGTGCTGTTGGCTGGAGTGTGAGGTGGCCTGAACCCCTCTGGCCTCTGCCATGTACGTGTGTAAATGCTTTGGATCAACCAGTGACCTGTGATGAGCTGACCAAGTCCCCTGCTGGTGTCTCTGCTTCTAAAACTGCACACTAAATCCTAAGCCATTCCTCTAATCTGCCGCTTACTCCAAATGGGACAAAACTTCAGGCCAAGAGGGCTGCTGGCACCCTCTGTTCATCTACCAAGATCAGGGTTGGCAGAGTTGGAGTTTCCTGAGGCATCTTCTCCTGTGTCTTCCTATGGTTGTATGTATGTCCCCTAATTTCTTCTTGTAGGACATCAATCAAACTGGATTAGGACCCACCCACTGACTTCATTTCTGCTTAGTTACCTCTTTGAAGGCCTATATGCAAATACAGTGCTGGCGATATAGCCCATCACGTAGAGTGCTGGACTCGCATGCTGGAGGCCCGGGTTCGAGTCTCCAATACTGTGGGATTGCAGAAATAACAAACAAATACAGTTGCATCTGAAGTTCTGGAGGTTACATCTTCAACCTAGATGAAATGGGGGTTGTGGTACACACAGACTACTTTTTCCTAACAGCATTTAGGGTCCTCTGAGCTTTCTTAGAAACTGCATATGTTTCTTCTAGAAACACAGACCTCCACATGTAGCATATGGGAAGGGCTGGTACCTGCACTGCTACAGTTTGGAGTTGGAATGTATTAAAGGCTTGGTCCTCGGCCTACAGTACTCTTGGAAGGTGGTGGAAACCTTAAGAGGTGGGACCTAGTGGGAGATTTTAGGTCACTGGAGGTGTATGCCCTTTAAGGAGATTATGGTCTTTCTCACTTCTGGCCATAGGGAGAGCAGATCTGCTCTACCACATGCTTCCTGTCATGATGTGCTGCCTCACTGCAGGCCCAAATGCAATAAGGCCAATTGATCATAAACTGGAATCTCCAACACTGTGGGCCAAAATAACTCTTTCCTCTTTATAAATTGCCTATCCTGGGTATTTGTTACGGTAACAGAAAGCATACACAGACACCCTGGACAACCCTGAGCATCATCAAGCCTAGAAATATGTGAAGGGAGGCCTCTAGGTGGTTCATAAGGCATGCCCTGTGCTTAGGGGATCCTGAAAATATTTTAATTTATTTGAAAATCAGGGGGAAAATGAATGAAATACTGAACACATAACAATGAATCAAGCCTGTATTACATTCATCTTCACATTAGCTGTCATAAATATTACTTATTATGTTTATGAAGGAAAGGGCTTAATTTTCTTGTACGTCTTTGGTAGGAGTGTAATACTGGCCTTAGAATGAGTTATGCAATGTCCCTCTTATTTCTTGGAAGAGTTTGAAGAGTTAATTATTCTTTTAAGGCTTAGTCGAACTGATCAACTAAGGCATCTGGTCCTCAACTTTTCTTTGCTGGAAGGGTTTTTAAAAGACTATTTTTTAAAGCAGTTTTAAGTTTATGGCAGAGTTGAGTGGAAAGTGCAGAGATTTCCATAGACGACTCACCTCCACCCACACACAACCTGCAACATCTGCAGTAGTGACACATTTGTCCTAACTTATGGACCTACATCGACAAACCATGACCAAATCCAGAGTTTACAGGCAGGCTTCACACTTGGTGCTGTTGGTTCTACGGGTTTGGAAAATGTGTAATGCCACGAGTTCACATCACAGGATCGGACAGAATGGTTTCATTGCCCTACCATCCTCTGTGTTCCACGTATTCCTCCCTCTCTCATGGCTATGCCCTGGCAACCACTCACCTTTTTACTGTCTCTATCCTTTTCCCTTTTTCACAAGTCCATGAAGGTAGAATCACACACTGTGTCAGCTTTTCAGATGGGCCTATTTATTTGGTACTGGGGATTGAACCCACGGGTGCTTCACCACTGAGCTATATCCCCAGCCCTCCTCCTCCTTCTCACCAGGTCTGGCTCCCAATTGACTTCTTTTAACTGGTAATATGCATTTAAGCTCACTTATTATTCAGCAGTGAATAACATTCCATTGTCTTAATGCATCACAGTGCATTTAGTCATTCATCAGTCAACCAATTCCATTTTCTGTTATTATAACTAATACCACAGACTGGATGATTTATTAAAAAACAAGTCTACTTAGCATTCTGCAATGCCACCAGCCATGGCTGGTGGTCCCCTCCAGATCCTTGGCATCATTTGGTGTAGAGTTTCAGACTTTTGCCTTTCTCCTAAGTGTGTACCTCACTATTTTATTTGCGATTCTCTAATCACCGGATGCTGGACATCTTTCATTTGGCTATTTGCTATCTGTATATTTTCTTTGGTAAAGTGTCTTTTCAGGTCTTTTGCTCCTTTGTAATTTGGTCATCAGCTTCACATTGTTGATTTTTATGAGTTCTTCGTATATTTTAGTCAACAGACCTGCATCAGATATGGCTTTCTCCTAGTCTGTAGCTGTCTTCTCGATTTCTTGACAGTGTCTTTTGCAGAGAAGATACTTTCAATTTTAAAGAAGTTCAGCTTATGAATTCTTTCAGGGATTTTTCCTTTTGTGTTTTACTTAAAAAGTCATTGCCATTCCCAGGGTCATCGAGATATTCCCCGATATTACCTTCTAGGGGTTGCATAGTTGTACAGTTTTGCCTTTTACATTTAGGTCTGTGATCCATTTTGAGTATTTTTTAAAAAGTCTTCGTTTACATTCTTTTAAAAATATAATTTGGCATACAGGTATCTATTTATTCCAGCACCATTTGTTCTGAAGGCTGTCTTCTCATTTGTCGAGATCGGCTGGCTGACATGGATCTCTTTCTGGGGTCTCTATTCTGTTTGTCTATTCTTTTGCCCCACCACACTGTCATGATTACTGCAGCATTACTGTTTACCTGTGACATTAGGGTCTTTCAGTCTTCGACTCTGTTCCTCTCCTTCAATACAGAGTTGAATATGTTCTCCACATGAACTTCAGAATCAGTTTGTAATGTTCACAAAACGTCTTGCTGTGATTTTGAATGAGATTTTATTCAATCTATAAATCAAAATGGAAGAAACATCCTGGCCACGCTGAGTCTTCTTATCCACATGGAATGGAATCCAGAATATCATGGAATATTTACTTAGTTCTTTGATTTCTTTCATTAGTTTTCTAGTTTTTCTCATATAGATTTTGTATACATTCTTTTTTTTTGGGGGGAGGGGGGTGCTGGGGATCGAACCCAAGTCTTGTGCTTGCAAGGCAAGCACTCTACCGACTGAGCTATCTCCCCAGCCCCCCAGATTTTGTATACATTCTGTTAGATTTGTACCTAAAAAAAGGTATAAGTGAAAACACCTAAGTACTCATTTGGGGAGATGCTAATGTAAATAGCATTGTTTTTTAATATCAAGTTGCACTGATTCATTGCTGGTATATTAAAAAAGCAACTTACTTTTGTAACAACTTTGTATCCTGCAATCTTGCTATAATCACTTATTCTACATTTTTACTGATATTCAGATTTTCTACATAAACAATGTCATCTCTAAAGACAGTTTTATTTCTTCCTTCTTGACCTATATACCCTTCCTTCTCCCCTTCCACTTCTTTTTATTTTTTCCTTCTTATTGCATTGTTACAACTTTTGGTACAGTGTTGAAAAGTGCAGTGTTAACAGAAGATTCCCTTACCCTGTTCTATCTTAGCAGGAAAACTCAGTCTCTCACCATTAATTATGTTAGCTATCTGGTTTTTGTAGATGTTCTTTATAAAACTGAAAAAGTTCCCTCTATTCCTATTTTACTGAGATGGTGTGATTTTTGTTGTTTAAATCAAGAATGGGTGTTGGATTTTGTTAAATGCTCTGTTAGTATTTACTGCATCTATTGGATCTTTTAATTCAGATTTTCTTCTTTCATTTGTTTATGTAATCAACTATATTAACAAACTTTCTAAATGTGAACCAAACTTGCATACCTGGGATAAAAGTTCCTTGGTCATGGTGTATCAACTCTCTCTCTCTCTCTCTTTTTTTTTTTTTAATATGTTTTTTAAATTCAATTTGCAAATGTTCTGTTGAGAACTTTTTCATCTCTATTCACAATACTGGTCTGTTTTCTTCTCTTGTAAAATCTTTGTCTGATTTGGTATTGGGATGATGTGGACCTTTCCTTCTGCCTCTATCTTCTAGATGAGATTGTAGTGAACTGGGGTAATTTCTTCCTTAAAATGTTTCAGATAATTCACCAGTGAACCCATCTGGGCCTGGTTCTTTATTCTTTGAAGGTTATTAACTCTTGATTTAATTTCCTTACTAGATGTAGGCTTATTCAGATTGCCTGTTTCTTCTTGTGTGAGTCTCAGAAGATTCTTTCAAGAAATGAGTCCATTTTACCTAAGTTATTGAATCTGTAGGCATAAGAGTTGTACACAGTATTCTTTTATTATCCTTTTGATGTCCATGTAATCTGCAGGAATGTCTCCTTCATTACTAATACTGGTACTTCGTATTTCTTTTTGTCTTACTTAAGTAGTTGGCTAGATGCTTGCCTTTTTTTCTTTTTAATCTACCATTTTTCTTTTCCTCTGCTTAGCTTATTCATTTTAAATCTTTATTTTTTTTCTAATACAAGCATCCAATACTATAAATCCAATACTATAAATTTCCCTCTAAGCACTGCTTTAGCTACATCACACAAAATTTGGTAAGTTGTATTTTCAACTTCATTTAGTTCACAGTATTTTAAAATTTCTCTTGAGATTTCTTTTTTAAGCATGTGCTACATTTAAAGATTTCTTATAGACAATTTACAGATGGGTCTTATTTTCTAATCCACTCTGATAATCTTATAATTTTAGTGTATTTAGACCAGTAACATTTAATCCATTGCTAGCTAGAGTGACATTTGTTACTGTCTTCTATTTGCTGTCCTTGTTATTTATTCCTACTTTTGTTTCCACTATTTTGTTGTTGTTTGAGCATTTTATATGTGTCTTAGTCCATGTGGGCTGTCATAACAAAATACGTTAAGCTGGGGGCTTATGAAATTTACTTCTCAACAGTTCTGCAGGTTGGGAAATACAAACAGGGTGCAGGCAGACTGGGTGTCTTCATGAAGTCTCACTACTTGGGTCATGGACAGCTGCATTTTTACTGTAACTTCACGTGGAAGGCAAGAGCTAGCTTTCTGGAATGTCTTAGAAGGGCACTTTTCCAATCATGAGGACCCCACCCTAATGACTTAATCACCTCCCAAAGGCTCTCCTCCTTGGAGACCAGAATTCAACAAAAGAATTTGGGGAGGACACAAACATCCAGACCGTAGCATTCCACCCTGGGTACCCTAAAGCTCATGTACACCTCACATGCAAAAAGACATTAAACTGGGCTGGGTTTGTAGCTCAGTGGTAGAGTGCTTGCCTAGCATGTGTGAGGCACTGGGTTCAATTCTCCATCGACAACTAAAAAAATACTTTTTTTTTTTTAAAAAAAAGACAGTAAATCAGCCAGATACAGTGTCACACACCCATAATCTCAGCAACTTGAGAGGCTAGGGTAGGAGGATCACCAGCTCAAGGACAGCCTTGACAATTCAGTGAGACCCTGTCTCAAAATAAAAAAATAAAAATAAAAAGGGTTGGGGATGCAGCTAAGTGGTAGAGCACCCCTGGATTTCATCCCCAATACTCCCCCCAAAATACATTCAATCCATCCCAGTGACCTCAAAATTCTTAAGACATTCTAACATCACCTAAAAACTTCAGAGTCCAGAGTCCCCTGTAAATCAGGTGTGAGAATGAACGTCAGATTCATTCTGAGGCCAACTGCTCTCTCTGAATCAAACAGGTTCTGGTTTGCAAAGTACGACAGTGGGATGGGCATGGGATCGATGTTACTATTCCACAATGGAGAAATTGGAAAGAAGAAAGGAATGACAGGCTCCAAAGAAGTCTGAAATCCAACAGGAAAATAACATTACATCTTACCATCTTCTCTGGCTCAGAGCTCTGCCCTCTAGACCCACTAGGATGACCACCTCCAGGACACGTGGGTGGCAGCCTTGCCCCTGAGGCGGCCATGTGCCTGGGCACCACCCTGCAGTGGTTCTGTGCTTGAGTAATGAACAGAGGGTTTCCCTGGAATCAATCACTGCTGGCTCTTCTAGGCTGGGGCCATGGGAGAAGCCCCATCCCCATGGCATGGGTCTAGTGAAGCTTCGCTGGGGTGACCCTGCACCTGCAGCGCTCCTGGCTCTCTGCTGCAGCCTGTGAATTCCAGAAGGCAGCTACACCCCGCAGCTTTGCACTGGGCAGCATATGGAAGGTGCAGCTCCAATGAGCTCTAAAATGCTTCTTGGATCACTCTTCCATCACCCTGGAAAATGGTCCTGGCTTTCTGTTTATAGGTGGTGACTGATCTCTCTCTGTTGATGAACAGTACTTGGCTTCCACTGAGTTACATGACATACACCACCTCATCAAGGGTTACTTGGCCACACATTTGTCATCTACCAAATTGGCTTGCTTATTTCTTCTAATGTGGACAGGCTGAGATTTTGCAAATAGAATTCTAAGTTCTACTTTGCTTTTGATCAATTCTGTCTAAATGATCTCTCTTCTGTTGTACGGCATTTTTATTTTTTTATTTTATTTTATTATTATTATTATTTATTTATTTATTTATTTTTTTTGCAATACAGGGGATTTGAACCCAGGGCCTTGTGCTTGCAAGGCAAGCACTCAACCAACTAAGCTATATCCCCAGCCCCATGTTGTACGGCATTTTAACTGTAACAGTCCAAAGGAACCAGCCTGCCCCTCCAACACTTTACTTACAAATAGCTTCTGCTAAATACTCAGTGTCATTGCTTACAAGTTCTACCTTCCACAAAATGCTTTTGTTCATGAATTTTGTTCATTCACTAGTTTTTGTCTCTTTTGAGCAAGTTTTCTTCCTCTAGTTTCTTTCTCTTTCCCTCCCTCCTTCCTTCCGTACTGGGAATTGAACCCTGGGGTACTTTACCATTGAGCTACATATCCCCAGTCTTGAGACAGGATCTTGCTAAGTTACTGAGTATGGCCTCAAACTTGTGATTCTCCTGCCTCAGGAGAATCCTGCATTGCCAGGATTACATGCATGCACCAATGCATTAGACTCTTTCTTCCAGTTTCAAATAACATGTTCCTCATTTCCACCTGAGACTTTGTGTATTCCCCTTCTCTTTAGATTTCCATGCAGTGGTTTGTCCTGTGACGCACTCCTCTGAAGGATCTTAGAATGTTCACCTTTTTCCTTGTTGTTGGGATGGAATGCCAACTTCTAAACTTCTTACATAACCACATGTAACAGAAACTGGAATTCCTGTGGGAAGGTTTCTGATTACTAACTGAATCTTTCGTTTGTCCTGGGTCTACCGTTTACTCCTTGGACAAACTAGGTAAAGGTTTGTCAATTTATCTTTTTAAGAAAATCAGTTCTTGGTTTGTTGACTTTCTCTCTTGATTTTCGATTTCTTTATCTTCACTCTAATCTTTACTAGTTCCTTCTGTCTGCTGTTTTGGGCTTAAGTGATCTAATATCTTTGATGTTTAATTGTCCACTATATTCTTTACATCCTTAGTTTTTCTGTAAAATCAGTCTTAACATTCCCATTTTCTGATTTTAGTAATTTGAGTGCTCTTTCCTCTTTATTTTTTTGGGGAGGAGGGGTGGTCTTGGTCACCTAAAAGGTTTGCCATTTCTCCCATTCTTGGTGTCATTTAAGTCCACTATAACCTTTATTCTTTTCTTCCTACTGTGTGCTTCCTGCCAGTTTGTTCCTATTTTTCCAGTTTCTTAAGCTGGGATGCTAGGTAATTAAATCCAGCTCTCTCTTCCTATGAAGTAAGGTGGGCAGGGGGTTGACTCAATGGTAGAATGCTCGTCTAGCATGCACAAGGCCCTGGGTTCCATCCCCAGCACTGCAAATAAATAAATAATATAGAGTACATATCCAAGGGAATGTATTATTTCATTTCACATGCTTTTCAATTTTTTGAAATTTATTATTTCTAATTTTATTTCATTACCATTGGAGAATATAACCCATACAATTCAATCTTCCTAAATTAGTTGAGAGTCTTGTTGAATTTAACGTGTTCAGTCCTGGAAAATATTACATGTACATTTGGCTGTTGGATGAGGTGTTCTTTAGATGTCCCTTAGGTTTAGCTGGTTTATAGTTCTGTTTAAATATTCCACTTCTTTTCTGATCTGTCCTGTTGTTCTATTCATTATTGAGAATGGCATATTAAATTTTTTAAAAATAATTTAAGTTGTAGATGGAAACAATACCTTTATTTATTTTAGTGTGGTGCTGAGGATCAAACCCAATGCCTCACACATGCTAGGCAAGTGCTTTACCACTGAGCTACAACCTTGGTCCCGGAATATTAAATTTTTTAACCATTTAATTCTCCCTTCAATTCTGACAGTATTTGCTTCAAGTATTTTGGGGTACATTTGGTACATATATGTTGTTTACAGTTGTTATGATTTTTCAGTTAATGAACTTACCATCCTTTGCTTTTCATAACAAGTCTATTTGGTCTGATATTAGGATAGACACTCTTGCACCTTTTTGGTTACTGTTTTCATGAAATATCATTTTCCATACTTTTACTTTATTGGGAGGCATACCAGGGATTAAACCCAGGGGTACTTAACCACTGAGCCAAATCCTCAGCCCTTTTTATATCTTATTTTGAGACAGTGTCTCACCAAGTTGCTGAGACTGGCTTTGAACTTGTGATCCTTCTGCCTCAGCCTCTGAGTTGTTGGATTACAGGTATGTGCCACTGTGCCCAGCCCATACTTTTAAATTACTTGTGTCTTTGAATACAAAGGGGGTCACCTCCAAACTCAGCTGGATCTTAATATTCTGCAGGCAGTTTGGTAGGTAGCTCCATCAAAGCTCCAGGACTCTACAGTACACTTCCATACTCTGATATAAAAATAGGCGAAAATGACCTGCACTGACAGTCAGGGAGTTATCCCAGGAAGAGGAATGGGTGCAGAGAGCATATTCTGGGGCTGTTCTTACTTGCTTCTAGTCTGGATGCTGACTGCAGCCCTTGTTCAGCTTGCAAAAATCAAAAACTTGGGTACAGTGGAGCACACTTGTAATCCCAATGGCTTGGGAGGCTAAGGCAGGAGGATCACAAGTTCAAAGCCAGTCTCAGCAACTTGGCGAGACACTGTCTCAAAATAAAATATAAAAAGGGCTGAGGATGTGGCTCAGTGGTTAAGTGCCCTGGGTTCAATTCCCAGTACCAAAACAAACAAACAAACAAACAAACAAACAAAAAAACAGTTCGCTGGTGGCCATTTTTGTTTGTAGATTCATGTATGTGTGCAGCACTTCACAGAAACCTTAATTCTTGGTTTTTTGTTTGTTTTGCAGCACTGGGGATTGAACCCAGGACCATGTGCTTGCAAGGCAAGCACTCTGCAAACTGAGCTGTATCCCCAGCCCTCAGTTCCTTCCTTGAGGGTGAGACAGACAAAAGGGATGCTGCAGCAAGCGGAGGGGGTGGAAACTTAAGCTCTCTCCTCACGTGTCACAGGCTTCCTGTATGGAGGAGGGGGGCTTTTCTGTGGTGAGGCACCACCTCTTCTTGCTTTCTAGGAGGGGTGCTCCATGTGGAGAGGCCCCTTCACCCCAGGAATTGTGCTCAAGAAGGCTCTTGACAAATGAGGGAAACTTCTACGTTGGAGGCGTCAACCATGAATACCCAGGCCTTTCCGGCTCCATTGTGTGGACGTAACAGAGGCAAATCTGAGAAGGGCCATCTGTCCTGGGAGGTTCTGTGGGCGGGAGGCAAGTGGCCTAAGGCCCAGTGAGGCCCAGCAGACAGACACCCTGTTAATTTGTGTGATGAAGATAAAACACTCCCTGAAAAGCACTGCTGGGGCACCCAGGAGCTTTAGAACTGCTGGTCGCACAGGTGCGCTCACCATGTGCAAACATGACCTCTGTTAGACGTGTGCACTCCCCTGGATGCAAAGTACACTCTGAAAACAAAGATTTAAAATTAGAGTCCACAAAAGACAAAAACCCAGCTCTGTGGCCTGGTGTCAAAGGCATGCCAGATACCAAGGGTCTGATGACACTTCAGTCACCTCAGAGCAAGGAATTAAGGCTGAGCAGGCAGCCTTCTGGCATGGATAGTTCCCCTGCAGTCCTGCAATGCCACCATAAGGCTGTCACTCTAACCCTACAATGGAAGACCCAGAATGGGGGAAGCAGGTCAGTCTCTGATGTGAGTGTGAATCAGACACCCCAAAGAGCAGAAGTGGCCTGGTCGCAGCAGGCTGCACGTGCAGGTGCGGGCTGAGGGTGCAGGCCAAAACCCCGGAGACTGTGCTGCCTCCTGGGGCCCTGCTGCCTCAGGCCTCCCTCCTCTTCAAGGTCTTCTTCCAGATCCACTGAGGGGTCTGTCTGAAATTTTCCTGGGGCCCACTGGAACCACAGTCTCTTTTATTCAACCAGAAAGAACAGTTCACACTGAAAACAGGTCATGGCAGCTGCTACTAAAGAGGGGTCCTGGAGTGAAACCCTGGCTGGAGATGGTCCTCTGGATGGACGAGGCTTTCAAGACGTGGCCTGGTATCGATTGTCCCCGTAGCAAGGACACTGTTCCCTTTTCTCACACCCACAGCAATCACTCCAAAGCTCCCCGGTGTGCCTTTGAACATATACCCACAGTTACATGTGGTTTTGTGTTGTTAAACAAGTAGCCCTTGTCACCTGGATCGATTTACTCCTGGTTCAGAGAGCCAACCCAGGCTTCCACACGACCCAATCACTGCTTCCCAGTGTGGGCCAACGGTGGCTACCACCTGTGCGAATACAGAATGTCCCCAGGGCTTTGACCAGATATGATCACTCAACGCCGGGTGGGACCCTGGGGGGTGTGCCCACCTGTCTCCTCTCCACACCCCCAAGAGGACAGACCCCATGTTGTTTCCAGTTCCCAACACCAGGGTTACCTGACAGGCTGGCTTTGTTTGAGGTGCTGGCCTTACTGTGTGCTGCTGTAACAAGTCACAGGGGTTAGAGCAACCACAGACAGCGAGCCATGTGCTTCGTCTTTTTATTATTCTTTATTTATTGGTCCTACCAACGTGACTCTTTACCCAGGCCCTCTGTTCCTATGTGTGCTGGTTTGTAGACATTCATGTCACATGTCTGTGTCCAGAGAGTCTCAATTAATTTCTCCTTCCTATTCCTTTTCCATGCTCTGCCTCATTTTCTCAGAAACTGAAGGCATCTGCTTATTATTATTTGTTTGTTTGGGTCTGTGTAAAGGTTCCTTGGCAGGAAAACATGCATATGACTTTAAAATAAAGACCAACATTCTGACACTAAGGTAATGCACAGAAAAAATACAGTACTTAGACATCATTGCAAATAAATACCCCATACAGATGAAGTTATCTCAAATGTAACAATATTTCTTATGAATCAACACTGTAACAGAAGGTAAAAATAGGAGTCCCAACAACGAGGAATAAGAAATGCTCATTCCAGGAAACAGAATTCTTTGACTCTTGCAATTTATATTATTACAATTTGTCCCTTTTTTTGGAGGACGGAGGACAGTTTTCTTCCTCCAATAGTACCAATTTGACCACACCCGTGAACCTCGCTCAGCAAACAGAACAGAATGCAGATCTGGTTTGCTAAGGAGCTTTAATGAGTTCTGTTTCCTGAAATTAACAGTGATTAGTTACACCAAGCAAGAGAAGATATAATGTCTCGTTTTCACATTTGCAAAGAATACTATGGCTAACCCTCGTCCCCCACTCGCACCGACTACGCCGGCTCTCGACGCCCTCAGCTCTTCACAAACGTGGTGTTCGTACAGCTTGCTTAGCTTGTCCCATAAAGTCCATTTGGTTCCCAAAACACACTCAAGGTTTTGTGTTTGTTTTTGTTTTCTAAGCCCCTGAATTTGTAAGTAAAGAATCACTGACTAACAGAATTCTGCACAATCACTGTTTCCTCTCCCTCGATGAAGATGCCCAGGTGCAGGTGCGAGGTGAGTGCCTACTCCCACCTGCTGGTCCACACCAGCCTTCAGCCTCCCAACTAGCTCTTTGCCGCACATTTTAGAGAATCGACTTCGCTGGGACACCTCCCGAAACTGATGAAGGCACTACTGGCAATGATTACTAACAAAAAGGCGTTGAAATAGAACACCCTAAAAATCGACAACTCTAGAATTTTCTAAGTGTACCACAATTTGGCACAACAACCAGAGTAACAAAACAATTCCAATTTGGAATTTCACTGGTACAGTTGTATAAAATTCTGTTAATCAGTCATGCTTCACAATGTCCTAAAACCCAGACAATTCTGGAATTTGTAGGTAATACTACTCATTCAATAATTTATCTTTTTTTTTTCAAGTGCCTATTATTGTTTTAACCAGAGCAAAGGTCAAGTTTTCTTCTTGTTACATTGAACTATTCCTAAGAATAATAATAATACAATATGAAAAACCCCAGAATCGGAATACCCTGGATTTCTTAATGAACATGGCATTTAAAATCTGTAATTTCAAACATGAGCCATAACGCCGTATAACCTAAAAGGCTGAACCACAGCGTGGATAGTCTGAGTTGAGCTCCTTGCTGGGTTGAAGCCTCCTCTCCAGTCTAGAGCTACACACTACGGAGCACACAGCTCTGTCTCGTGCTGACACCAGATCAACACGCCAGGAGCTAAGACGGACAGCTACAGGACCACGACCACAGACCACGGCATCTGAGACTGTCTACGCGAGGAATCAAGGAAGCAAATATAATATCAAAATATCAAAAGTGCACAGGTTGATCGGATAAAAAAGGAACACGTGTACTAAGGAGGCCCATGGCGGGCGTTCCCGCGAGCTCTAGGAAGCCTGCGGGGGCTGTGGAAGCAGGTTCTTCGGCCGAGCAGAGGACTTTCCAAGCAGCAGCTCGCAGCATTCTCAACATTAAAGCTTTTTTACTCCCATTAAAAACTTGGGGAAAGCTATTTTGCAAAGAATTGCAGTGGCATATCCAAAACGTTTCTAAGTGGACTTTTAGGTTGCCCTTCCTTCCTCTGCATGGGCCATGGGAGGGGAGGGGGAAGGGGCTGCGGTGTGACAGGGCCGGGTGGCCACATCCTCCCCAGCAGCTACTCTACAGCTGAAAACGGGAGAAAACAAGACAGAGTTAGAAACTGGTCACCTGTTGCTTCCTATTCACTCGACAACTAAAACTGACAGTGCTGGGCATGTGCGAGCCTGTTAGTTGGCAAGAGAGACCTGCATGTGTGTTAGGGGGACCAGTGGCTCCAAGTGCCCGCAAAGCCCATCAGAAGTACAAGAGAAGCTGCGTGCTGGCCTGGTGAGGAGAGGGCAAGGTGGAAGGTGGGTGGGCATGCGGGCAACCATCCCCAGGAAGGTCGTGCAGGGGACCCAGGGCTTGTTCTGCACCCCAGCTGTTCTGCACTGTGTGGTGTCTAGAATCCAGAGACAGAGCCACCTTCGGCACCAAAGAGAAGAGTGAGTAAGTGGTGGGCAGACAGCTCTGTGAGGACAACATGGCCTAGGATCAGGTAATGCTAGTCCCCTTCCCTTAGGAAGAAACAGGGAAGCAGCCATCAGGAGCAGACAGTAGTTTCAGGTCCAGCTGCCCCACAGGGATTGGGAGAAAAATACTGAGAGGAGTTCTGCTTCAGAATGTGTGAACTCAGATGCCCAATGCCACAGCTCTGGTGTGGACAGAGCCTCCCAAAATAGGAAAGCTCTGGGTTACCTTTCCTGTGTCACACCCCCAAATTGCACTAAATAAAGAACCACACACCTCCTACCTGCCAGCCAGGAAACCAGCCCTGGGACCATGCAAAGCTCTCCTAGAACAAGGCTGGGCTCTGCTACACCTGTGTCCTGCAGTTCAGCCGAGCCCACTGGCAGCTCAGACTTCAGGCTGCAGTTCTGAAAGCCCTGCTGCTTCAGGTCAGAAACTCCCTGGGAGGAAGGCCTGAAAATGGGCAGCCCGGGTTATCCAAATACAAAAGGACAGGCTTCACACCGAGGACCAAGAACTGGCCAGGCACTTGGAACACTTTTCTTATTAAAAAGAGGAAACCCTAGGCCTTGGGCCCTGCCAATTGTGACCTCAAGGGACCACCAGACCAGCATGCAAATCTCAGAAACCGGGGCTGCTGAGCTTTGCTCTCCTGTGCTACCTACGGTCAGCTGTGTCTGAGATGTGAGTCTTGTCTGCAGAATGCAGGAGCTCAGGGCCACTCTTTTCTTGGTTTGGGGATGAAATTCTGTACTTTTGTCCTGAATGTGATTTGCAGTGAGATCCTGCAAAAAACTACAACATAACTCTTTCCATAAAACTATGCCAACCACAGAGCCATCCTGAGGCTGGATCTGTGGTGCACACCAGAACCTTCTACAACTGCTTTCAGGTGCTGACATTAGACACATGCGAGGAACATGCAAGTTTCAGTTCAGGTTCTGCCCCTCTGTGGGTGCCAAGGGAGCAGGACTGAGACTCCTTCCCGAGGCCTTTCCCAACAGTGCCTGGGGCCCCTGGAAGACACTGCTTGTTCGTATCTTCAGTAATGGAGCACAGCTCATCCCCACCTCTATCCCCTGCTAAGACAACGGCTGGCACCAGGAGCTCCTGAGGGGGCTGAGGAGGAAGAAGCAACACAAAGCTCACAGGAGCACTCTGGTGACAAACGTGCCCCACACAGCTGTTCCGCTACAATCCTGCCCTCTGTGCATTAGTCACGTTAAGACGGGCCTAGCACCGCTGTCCCGCTGCTGCTGGGTTAGTTGAGGTGAAGCGGACGTTAGCTGCAGCGTGCGGCGCCCCCCGGCCCTAATCACAGTAAATGCTGTGCTTCTCATTGCAGAACACCTGGTTGGAGAGCCCGGTGCCCTCAGCCCTGTCGCTGGCACAGGCGCAGGTGTGACTTACGCTCGGAGAGGCTGGCTTGGCCTTGGGGGCAGCCTTGGAACGGCCCCGTCGGGTCTGCTCGTGGTCCAGCTCCAGCAGCTCCAGCCGCTGGGTCAGTGCCAGCTTCTGCTGGATGGCCATGCGCAGCAGGGAGTTAAGTGTCTTCTTCTCATCCTCTGCCGCTGCCAGTTGCCGCTGCATCTCATCCAACTGTGTGATATACTCGTCACATCTGTGGGAACCAAGAGCACAGCTAAAGGGCCAGGTAGGGGAGGGCTGTGCCTCATGGTGCCCCTGAGTTGGGGCCAGAGCGGCAGGAAGGGTTAGTTCTGATTTCTTTAAGCAAAGGCCTCATTCACATAGAAATCCTGACTAGGGGCAGAGGGATGCTCAGTTCCCAGGTAGCACAGTCCTATAAAGTTGGTTTAAATTTTGTCTTGCTTTTTTGGGGGCAGGGGAAAGGGCTGGAAGACATTCCTACAAAAAGGAATTTGGATCTTCTGACTTTAAGGCCACAAGGTGGTCCAGGCACCAAACATCACTGGCTCTCAGGGTTTAGGAGTAAACCCAAGGCAGGAATAGGCTTGTTCCACTGCAAGCACACTATTGATACTTGGCAAGTCTGTGCTGAACAACTTCCAGAGCCAGGGAGAGGTACATGTGGATCCTGTGCACCATACCATCCTGGTACCTAGGCCTTCACCTCTGTGACACATTGGCCCCACCCAGGTACAGGCTGGGAAGGAAAGACAAACACCTCCTCTACTCTGTTCCTGGTATCCCTCCCTCTCCCAGCAGGGCCTGGGGTAAGTGCTAAGACATCAGGCAGGTTAAACCTCAGGGCTACAGGACAGTGGGGGTTGGGGTGAGCCATGCACTGAGCATAGCCCCTCTGTGCCCATCCCACAGCCCTGCCTTGTGGGTGCCCGCCTACTGTGAACCACCCCTTAACAGTATCCTCTCAGGAACATACCCTGCACCGTCTTCCTCACAGGTTTAGAACTCTAGGTCCATCTGAAGTCAGATCTTTAAATAAAACAAGTTTAAAAGCTAAGGTCTACAGGCCATATGCCAAGGAGTCATGGGACCTTTCCCCCAAGAACTTCCCTATACCCCCGGAGGACGAGAAACTTCTAGAGAAACCCTGGAACTCTTCTTGTCTCTGCCTGCGCTGGCAGGGCCTACCCATGGAAGTCTGAGAAACAGAGTAGCTGGACTGGGGCGCAGGAAGCAGTTCCTGGCCTAGCTCCCATCCTGGTGACCTCAGAGTCTCCACTTTCTCATCCATCATAGGAAATGGCTGGGTTGACCAGGTTCTGTTCTGCTGGAAGGTGGAGACAGTTCCCACAGTGCCATCCCAACACCTACCAGCAGGTGGTGCTGTCTGCCTTTGGATGGTAAAAGGCAGGCGCCCTGTTTTCCAATCTTGGGGTCTAATCTTCCCCAGCCTGGGAGAGATGTAAACACAGAGTGGTACTCGGTCTACCCCAGGATCCCTCACAAAGAGCCTCCAACAGGAGAGAAAAGGAAGTTATTTCTTTCCCAGGCCCCTCCCTCATAGGCAGGGTAGGGGAATCTATAAATCACAAATTTGAACTCTTAAGAGCCTTATGGCCAAATTCAGGACTTGTCATCCACTGGACCTGAATCAGCACTTATTACTGTTGGATCCTGTTCACCACAAGCTCAGTCCTCTTGGCCCCTTTGCTTCTGAGTCTCCTTATATCAAAGCAAAACTAACTGAACCTGCCAGGTTTTCACTAACAGCAAAATAAGAAATAGCCCCGAGAACTAGGCCACGGGGGCCAAGCCAGGTAGTGACAAGAACAGGAAGGACTGCACACCCTCAATGCACATCAGGACATGGTGCCCACCAGGCATGTTCCACACCTGGGACCCTGCCCATGTGACGCTTGGGAAACCAAGGCACAGTCAGCTAGGGACACTTGAAGCTGCATGGTCCTTGTATCTCCTCACCCCTTTTCACCAACTTGAACCGTGAGCCAGGGATGGACTGGGGCCATCCTTCCCAAACCTTGAGTTGTACTGGCCCCTGAAGTGCTGGACACAGGCACTGCCAGGCCAGCAGGGCTGTGGGCCTCAGGCAAGTGGATCAGGGGCTGTGGGTCAGGGTCATGTGGTCACAGGTAGGTAGAGGCTGAAAAAAGGAAGGGCTGTGGGTGCTGCATTACCTGGTGGCAAACATGGCTCGCAGTGAGGAGAAAGTGGCAGCATCTTCCTTGAGGGCCTTGAGCTCATTACGCAGCTTCATCATGGTCTCAGTCACCATGGCCTTCTCGTTCTCATACTTGCTCTTCAGGTTGGCAAGGGCCACTTCAGCCGTCTAAGGGACAGACAGGTGCAGGGCGAGCAGGTGAAGGGTGTGAGGTTGTCCTAGAGATGCTCTAGGGTCACAGCGGGCACCCTGGTCTAAGGTGTGCTGGCACCCACAAAGAACACTCTGGGAGACACCGCCCTCCTTGTACCCCTGGGGACAAGCTCTGGCAGCCATGCCTCATTTCAGTTTTTCTCAGTGAGGTCCACTCACTATCCTGGTCAGGACAGGAAGAACTGTGCACTCCCAATCTGCCCTCAGGACCCCACAAAGTCCACATGGCTCTCTTCAGGGCATTCAGGCTGTGGTTCCCACATTTTTACTCCCCACTCAGGAACCAGGGTAAGGTGGTCAGCAGCAGTTCTTCCTAGCCAAGCTGCTCTGGTTGAAGGGACCCTCAGGTATGCCTGCCCATTCCACCCCTAGCTGGGAGCCACTGGCAAGCAGAGGGCAGAGTCTAAACTGACACAGCCGGTCCTATCTTGTGGAAAGGCCTGAGAGGCCCTGCAGCAGATGGAGGATGGAGACCAGGGTAAGAAATGTCCACCAGGTCAGTGAGTCTGCCTGGCCGTCTCACCTGCTTGTTAGCCTTGAGCACAGTGCGCAGTGTGGTGATCTGCTCCCGCTTGGTGCTGAGAAGTGACTTCAGCTTGAGGATCTCCTCCATGAGTGCCTCCTTGTCCTTGTCCACAGCAGGGCCCAGCTCCTGCGAGGCGATGCGCTGCCGGGACAGCTCCGTTGTGCGGTCCACGGCAGCCTGCAGGTGCTTGATCTGGTCTCGGATGATCGCAATCAGGTTGTAGATGTTCATGGGCTCCCGGCGGGGATCACTCAGGGGTGATGGCAGTGAAGAGCTGGGAGAGGGGATGCTGTCCCCAGCTGTACTATCTGCTCGACCCACCTCTGTGGCCAGCAGCCCCTTAGGCAGGAGGATGGGTGAGCGGCGCCCGCGGCCCTCAGGACTGGTGCGGCCCCCAGGGCTGGTGCGGCCGGCCCCACCCTGGCCCTCGCGGTAGTAGTCCAGCATGACTCGGTTGGGCGTCTCATTGTTGCACATGCACACATGGTGGTAGAGATTGGCCAGCTCCTCGCTGAAGGTGACCAGCTCATCCTGGGCCACGCTCAGGCTGCCCTGTGTCTCACCAGCCACATCGCTCACCTTCTTCAGCTCCTTCTCCAGCTGGGCCAGCAGCTCCCGATCCTGGCGGCTGGCCTTCTCCAGCAGGGAGACCTTCTCAGTGAGCGCCTGGCCCTCAGCCTCATAGCGGCCTTTCTCCTCCGCGTGTTGTGCCTCCGAGGCCTCGTGTGTGCTGCGCAGTGCCTTCAGCTGCTCGCGGAGCTCCCCAGCCTCAGCCACAGCCACATGGTACTTGCAGGCCAGGATCTCGGGCCCATTGATATCTACTTCATAGTAGTCACCGTCCTCATGGCTGTCCCGGTCCTTCTCATTGTCCAGGGCTGTCTGCCGCTCCTTGCTGGCCTGCAGGCGCCGCAGGGCACTCACGTTCTCCGTGAGGCGGCTCACCTTCTCATGCTGCTCCGACAGGGCTCCCCGTGCTTGCTCCAGCTGCTTCTGCGTGTCCTGCAGCGTTGCCAGCAGGCCCACCTTTTCCCGCTCCATCTGCAAAGGCACAAGCAGCAGGAAAGCTTGTGAGCAGGCTTGGGGACTTCCAGGATGGCCCAGCAACACATCCTAGTCTAGCCAGGGCAGAACATGGGTTCTGTGGGTTCCCTGACCATGACTTCAGCAACACGCAGGGTGTAGAGTGGACAGAATTCAAAGTAGACCCTCAGAATGCTCCCACCCCCAGCAGTGGTGGTCACCCATGAGGGCGCTCTCCAACCCTGCTGAAGGGGAGCTGGGCTCAGAATGCAGAGCAGCAGATTGGCAGGGCAGGTTGATGGGGACCCTCACTGCCCCAGCTCTCTGCTCTGAAGGAGGGGGGCTCTGCCAACGCTCCTTCCCCACACCAGGGAAAGCACTTGATTATTTGCTGCATCAAAGCAATCTCCTAAGAGATGAGCCCCTAGGCTGGGGAGATAGCTCAGTTGGTAGAGTGCTTGCCTTGCAAGCACAAGGCCCTGGGTTTGATCCCCGGTACCACCGAAAAAAAAAAAAAGAGAGATGAGCCCCACATGGCCCTGCTGTCACTCTGGCTGTGGCCTTGTGGAGTGAGGGGGCATCTAGTACCAGTCAGCATCATGTCACTTCACCTGGATGCTATGCAGGTACTGAGGAACAATAAGGGCAAAGGGTATCAAATCTCACCCAGTGATCAGGAACCCCCTTCACTGGGACTCTACTCTGCACTACTAGAGCTTCAATTATGCTAATGACAAGATTTAAAATCAATGGCCATAAATTAACACTGGTGAAGTACCAGGAAAGCCCTATTCCGGTGGTGTGTGCAGATCTGCCAGCACTGCAGAGGGGGAGCAGGAGTCGCAGTGGGAACCTGCCCGCTCACCTGCACCAGCTGCTGCTTCAGCTTCTGGATCTCCGAGATGTGAAGCTCGCTGAGCAGGTCAGAGACAAGGCTGGGGGAGGGTGGTGCCAGCCCATCCTTCCTGGGTGTGGATGTCTTGTTGTCCAGCGACGGCTTGGCCAGGCCACCGTGCTCAAAGCCATTGACTAGGGCCTCAGCGTCATTGTTGGGCTCAGCAGCAGTGTCATCACTGAACTTGAGGCCATCCAGGGAGACCTGCAGGTGGCTTGTGTAGAAGGAGTCGTTGATGCTCATGTAGTGAGACAGCTCCTTGCGCAGGCTGTTCTTCTGCTCCCGCTCTGTCTTCAGCGTCTCTAGCGCTTCCTCCAGCTGCCGTTCAGAAATCTCCTTGAGTCGAATGGCGTCTTCCAGCTGGCTGTTGAGGTACTCGGTCTCCTCCTCCAGGCGCTTGATCTCATGCTTGAGGCCCTCAAACTCCACCTGGGAAAGAGCATTAATACTCCCACATCAAGGTGACATAGAGATTCTGTTAGGTCTGACAAATTAGTAGAATGTACCACAAAATGTGAGGTGATCCTCATGGTGAAGCGCCACCCTGCAGAGGAGGCAAAGGCCAAAGACATTTCCTCCATCACGGGATGTAGATGCCAAGAACATTCCAGGGCATTAGATGCAAATGCACAGAAACATGCAGCCTACCACTTGGACCAGTGTGCCCATGAGGGTGAGCAACACCAATGCCCAACCCAGGCAGCCTGCCATGCTGTGGCCCTGAGATCACACATCTATGCTGCCATATTTCTGAGGTTTCTTAAAAATATCACCAGGTGTGGGTTGATTAAAATTCTACAAAATTTACTTAGTTAACATGAATAGCCAACCAAGAATCTTAAGGCACATAAAATACATACTTCTATGGTGCTATGACTATTATTTCACAATAAAGGAACTAAAGTTCCCCTGAAGGAGAATGTCTCAGCACCAAACCCTCAGAACTGCAGACCTCAAGGAACTAGAAGGTGGGAAAGCAAAATCAGTCTCACTGATTTGAAAATGTATTTGCAGATGGACAAGAAAAGAGGACAGAAACAGATGCTTGATTTGAGGAGTCAGGGCTTTTAGGCAATTTTTTAAAAAAAACATGTCTTATTCTAAAACATCTCTGCAAAAACAAACACCCCCCCCCAAAAAAAAAAAAAAAAAAAAAAAACAAAAAACAAAAATCAAACCCAATAAAATGAAGCACTGAATGAATCCATGGGTTTTGGACAGGACACCTGGCCCCACATCCTAGGTGTGCTCGCAAGAGGTAGAGATTTGAATCTTGGTGCCAAAAACTGGGGGTGAGGAAAGCTGGGGTGACTCCATCAAAGGCAGGGTCTCCCCAAGTCTCTACTTCTCTCCTTGTATGCTATGGGCTGGTTTCTACAGACGGTAATACCAAGGACCAAAGGACACCTACATGCAGACAGCTGCTATTACCACACAAAGGCATGAGCTGTCACTGCAAGGCTAGGCTGAGCTGGTTCCTGGGGAGCATGACCTGCCCCCACTTGCTTCTGTAAACACACAGGCTTCCTCAGCAGGATACGAACACTGGGCTCCCTGACAGGAACGCTTTCTGCTCTGAGAGGCTCTAGATGGCAGAGGAGTTCCGAGGACAGCAGTCCCTGGCATGCACTGTGCGGCAAGGGTCAGAATTTCCTGAGCAAAAGTTCCCTCCAGGGCTGCGGCTCTTGGAGGGGGGAGCACATTCAAGCCTTGAGTGGTCCCTAGAGTTTGGGCACCTTGTCTCATCATAGACGGGGCTTTCCTCAGCCCTGCTGCAGGTGGAGGCATGGCAACAATTCAGGCATCGGGTCAGCACCTGAGAGAGGACAGAGCCGAGAGGGGTTCTGCTGCCACCACTCTATCACTTCTTCGGTCCCTCCCCACACCTCAGCCTGGCCAATGGTCAGTATACACTGCAGCCACAGGCTTTGTTTCGTGGTCTCAGAGAGTCTAGGCGCCTTTGGCTGCATCCCCTGCCTCAGGTGTGTGTAATGAGACAGGGAGACAGAAGAAAGGGGTGGTGAGAGGGCTGACACCCAGCAGACACGTGTGCCCAACACATCCACAGACTCGCCTGATTCTGTCTGAGCACAGACACTTGCTTCTGCAGGCTGATGTTCTCTTCCTCCAGCTCAGAATAGTCCTGTAGCAGGCGGGCCTCCCGGAACTTGTATTCCTTGATGTCATCTCGCAGGCGGCTGCGCTGGATCTCCACATTCTGGTTGATCTGCCAGGGTAGTAAAAATGTGGGTATGACTGATCTCTATAGCCAGCCAGCCACCCCATTCTGTGCCTCTAAGTGGCACAAAGGGGTTCAGAGTAGCCAGACACACTATGGAATACCACACAACCAGGACTCAGGATCCAGTCCCTTGGGCACCAGTGTGACCACCTAGAGAGAAGCAGTATGGTGTGTAGGGAAGAGCACAAGGTCCTGAGTCAGGTCCCCTCAGCCCTTTTCAGCTGTGGAACCCCTGGCAAGTGACTCAGCCTGCTGAGTCTTAGCTTTCCCTCTGTAAGATGGGGTTACCTTGTTGGTAGGCTGGTTAATGGGGTGACACTATGGCAAAAGTCTGCTCAAACACTAAACTAGAGAAAGGAACACACATCCACACAGAATCCTGTACATAAATGTTCCCAGTCAAAAGGTGGAAGTAATCCAAACATCCATCAACGGGTGAATGAGTAAACAAAATGTGGTTCTATCCATATAATGGAATGGTATTCAGCCAAAGTAAGGACTGACGTCTTGACACTTGCTACAACATGAATGAACCCTGAAGACATTCTGTGGAGTGAAAGAAGCCAGTCACGAGAGGTCACGCATTCTATGTGAAATGTCCAGAATAGGCAAATCCATAGAGACACAAAGTGGATTAGTGGGTGCCAGGGGCTAGAGGGGGGATGGGACTGACTGTGAATGGGGTTTGTTTTTGGGGTAAGTTTGACTTTAAGGGCTGGGGGTATAGCTTAGTGGTATA
Organism: Sciurus vulgaris; assembly: GCF_902686455.1. Lineage (NCBI taxonomy): Eukaryota > Metazoa > Chordata > Mammalia > Rodentia > Sciuridae > Sciurus > Sciurus vulgaris. The sequence goes on from NC_136474.1 coordinate 25,521,857, forward strand.
GGGCTTCCCTAGCATGTCCAAGGCTCTAGGTTCAATCCCCAGTACCACACAAAAATAAAGAAATAAACAACTATGGAATGGTGCACATCTATAAATATTTACCAAAGCTCCTGAAATACTTGAAGTGGATAAATTGCATGGGATGTGAATTATCTCAACAAAGCTCTGGCCTCCAAGTCACTTGCGAGGAGTCAGAAAGGGAGAGGCTATGGCAGAGCCAGGGTAAACACGACACAATCCAGACTGCAGGAAGTCTTAATTTGCTGATGCCCGTGCCACATGCGTAGGACCATACACCTTGGTTTCAGCCCTGGAGACATCTGGGGCCAGGCTGGTGTTTGCGATGGGGGTTATCCCGTACACGATAGAATGCTCAGCAGCTCCCTGACCCCTGCCCACCACATGCAGCCCCTCCTGCCTTGTATTATCTGAAGATGATTCAAAACACTGCCAGTGTTCCCTGGGTGCAAAAGTAGCCCCTAGACAAGCCCCCATCCCCTCCCTGTCCTCTGTTCCTACGGCCCAGGTGGCCTCTCCACGCTGACAATGCCCTGAAGCCCTGTTCCCACCCTTGACCCATAGTTCTGTCCTCATTAGCACTGCCCCCTCATAGTTTATGTGGGATTTGCTCCTGGTCACTTCATCATGCATTCGTCTGAAAGGCTCATGCCTTACTGACAAGACTCCAAGATGCCATGCAGGTACACACAAAACAGCAGTGCTGGGTCAATAAAATGACATGGGACCATGCATAAGAAAAGAAACAAGGAAAGCCACAGAAGGGGGAGAGGCAGGATATAAGACCCACTGACAAACACTTACCACCTGAAACAAAGATCGTATTTACAATTTATGGCAAAGAGACACAGTCCTCTCACGAGGTAACCCAAGGCGGCCACAGAGTCAACACCAGAAAAAAGGGATACCACACAGAGAGGAAGAGAAGACCACAGCCTCACAAAAACCTCATGTGGTAGGAGATGGCGAGGGAGGCACGTCCTGGGCTACAGGGAGAGAAAACAGCCCCAGCACAGCCCCAGGAAGGACTGCAAGCCCCTCTCGACAGCCTGCAGGTGCCATGCACCAAGGCATCCAGGCTCTTCATGCTCCATGGGGGCTCAGGCACTTCTGCCAGAAATGCTCCCTGATCCTGCCCTTTCTTTGCTGAAGCACGTGGCACGCAGCAGTGTGCAGACAGGTGCTGCATGACTCTAGGTGGACACCAGCTGGCTGCTCAGGTGGAATGGAAGCTGAGGGAAAAGTCTGGGCATCAAAACTGGCAGACCTAGGAGGTCCTCCAGGCAATGAGAAGTGCTGGAGGTGTTTTCAGAGAGGAGAAAGATGGAGACCTGCCTGAAGACGGTAGCAGAGGCCAGGCTGGAAGCCTGGTACCACTAGGGACCCCCAGAGACAGGGAGCACTGCACTACTGTGGCCCTCCCTGTGCCATCTGCACAAGTCCTTAGCACCCCCCGCCAGCCTGGCCATGGCACAAAATGCTAGAAGTTCTGTCCTTGTACCATCACCAGGCCAGGAATCCAGAGTGTCCGCCATGACAGAGCCTCCTGCTGGTAAAGAGTGTCTGGGCCCATGCAGGCCTGTGGGTAGGTGGCCCTGTGGTAAGACATAAGAACAGAGAGGCATGTGCAAGTCACACACTGGCCTGGCAATACCAACACGGCAGGTGAAGGTACCCAACACCTGCATTTTCTTTCTGTGGCAACCATGCTTCCACTCCTGACACACCAGCATGGGCAGCAAGATTTAGCTGGCCTGGCACCGCCACCCAGCACACACCCAACTGCAGAGAGCTCAAGCAGGCTCTGACTGGCTACAGAGGCCTAGCTTCCCCTCAGGTAAGCAGCTTCTGCTGGGTGAGCCTGTATGATGTCAGCACAACAGAGATGCTATAGAGGACAAGCTCTGCTCTGTGAAGAGCTGCCTGATTGGGGCAGGGGGCACGGGCACAGACCCAACCAGCAGGGTTCTATTCCAGCTACCCCTTCCTTGGGAGCTCCCAGCAAGAAGGGACCAGTGTGCAGGGGTGTTGGCTACCCTCCCTGCTGGATCCCCAGAGACTCCAACCCCATCCACCCAGGACACTGTCTCTGCCCTAATGGCATAAGACAGCCCCTGCACCCTGCTGGGCCTTAGTGTGAGTACAGGGCCCTGCTCTGCCTGCCTGCCTGAAGTTCTCTGACCTCTGGTTTTCCACCTAGGAAACAAGGCCATGTCCCTCTCAATTCTGTCCAGACTATTCCTAAGATGCTCACCCACCTACCAGGGGCTCATAACCTCCCATGACCCCCCAGAAAGCAGACCACCTCAGGTGTCCCACATAGCATCGACACCAGGGGACAGATCCCCAGAGCCATTCCACCAGCCTCAGTATCCTCTTGTGTGACATGACACTGAAAGGGTCACCAGGATGACCAGGTCTGAAGGGTCAGAACCATCTGACACAGGTTTAAGTATGTTTGGTACCATAAAGTTTCATGTGTTCTCACAGGGTGCTGGGGTATGGAGGGGGACAGACACCTAATCAGTAGTCACTGGAGAGGAAAATCGGAGGACTTGTTGGGGGCAAGGGAAGTGGGCCAAAGGGCATGCTGAGGGCCAGCAAGACCAGCAGGTGGAAGACACAAGTGCCCTCTCCAACCCATGAAGGTTCGAGTCTTAGGCAGCAAGAGAGGATAGACATTTCAGTGGCCATAGAGGAGTTCAGTGTGGCTCAGATCAGGATGCAAAGGCAGCAGAGAGACAGGAGCTAAAGAATGGCAAAGTGAAGGGGGGTGGCTTCTCAGTCAGGTACGTGGGAGGCCAAGACCCAAGGACAGGTGCCAAAGGCACAAGGACCAAAGACAGAGGTGGGCCCTCAAGTAAGAAAGGAGGACAGGGGTACCCAGGGAGACTCAGGATTTCCTCCTGAACCACAAACAGGAACAGCAGGAATTTCCCTACCGGCTCCCTGTCTTTAACTCACTGAACTCATTTCCAGCCCAGCAGGGGTCACCCAGCCCTCTCAGCTGCCAAGGAAAGAGGTGGAATGTGCAGGGCTGGAGAGAGCCCCTGCCCACTCCTGCAATGGCTTTTCAGGACAAGAGGAGCCAGACAAAGGGATGGCCACAGGGGCAGACAGGGATCAGTGATGTCTTCTCCTCCCACTCTCACTAGAGCAATACTTACGGGGGAGGTCACTACAGTGGCTCTAGAATCTGAGGGCTGAGCCCCAGGTCCAGATCCTCCCCAGGCCCCCAGAGCTCACTGGCCCAGGTTCCTGGATGCTGGGCCAACAGCTGCCTACAGGGCCCTGGCCACTGCACACCCTGGTATCCCATGCTCTCCTGACTTCTCAGGGCAGGCCCAGGGTGGGCTCTCTTGGCTAAAACAGGTGTCCCCTATGAGGGGCTTTAGAAACTATGGGAAACTGAGGCTAAAGCTGAATACAAGGCTTTGTCCCGACCTTGAGACTCAGTGAGGGGTACAGCTATCATCAGCCTCTCTCTTCATGGGGACCTAGAGGCTAAAAACTAAGGCCACAACCAGTATTGCAGCTCATGTGGAAACTTCTGGGTCGGCCTGCTGTTCCTGGTGGCAGAGCCACCTTGCCTTGGTGATAGGGACTCACCCTTCCTCAGAGGCACTGCCCCTCACCACTGCCAGGTCTCTCCCAGGCTCTCAGTTCCATCTTTATCCTTAGGGTCAGCAGACCACAAGTTGGTCCTCAGCCTGCAGGACTTGATACCCTTGATACCCTCCTCCTCTGGTGCAGTCCCACCTGCCAGGTGTGGTCAAAGTCCTGAAGAAAAAAATCTTCCCCAGGCAAGAAAGTGTCCACTGATGGAGCATACTGTGGGCACCAGGCCTGGGCCCCACAAAAGGCCAATCACCTCTCTGGTCTGGGCCAGCTCAGGGTACCTGTTTCACCAGCAAGGTGGGGGCAACCCAGACACTTAAGTGCTCATGCGTTCACCTCTGAGCTGTGGAGAACAAGACCAGAGGAACAAGGTGGAACCTGGATGAAGTCACAAAAGCCAGTACAGCCCCAAGGCACAGGGTACAGGCACATCTGCCATGCAGTGCCACTATCACAAGTGACAGACACTACTCCCCCAACCAGCAAACCTCCTTCAGCTCCTGGGCCACTGATGTGAGGCGCTCATTCTCTGACTGCGTGTTGGTGAGGACATTGCGCAGCTGCTTCAGCTCAGTCTGCAGCTCCAGGACCTTCCGCACATAGTACTGCTCCTTGGAGGCCGACTCCTGGATCAGGCTCTCTTCCCGGCTCTCACCATCTGCAGCCACCTTCTTGTGGTTTGTGTGCGCCTGTCCAAATGCCTGTATCAGGAGACAAGACACTTATGACACTGCTGTCCCAGGACCCTGTCAGAGCAAAGGAGAGGTCTCACTGCAGGAGAGCAGGGTAGGGTGAGGGGCTCAGTCTGGGAGGTGCTGTGCAGAGCATGTGCATAAACACGACTGAGCTGCGTATGAAGTGAGCCCGCCTCACCATAATAAAATCTAGTGTGTATGGGAACAGGATGCTGAGGACAGGACCTCATGGACAAGTGTGGCAGGATCCCTCTGAGTAGGACGAAGTGCCAGGTCTTATTCTTGGGGCTGACTCAGAAGATCCTGAGAACCATCAGGAGTCTTCAGACACCACAGACCTGTCTGATCCGATGGGGAACAACCCCAGAGCTATCCACACAGCCCCGACTCCCTTCCCACTCCCAATGGGAAAACAAAGGTCAGGGAGTGCACTGCCACCACACGCAAGAGGTGGGGAGTCTTCCATTCAGCTGCTTGATGCTGACCCATCCCTTCACCTGTTCTGGGAGAAACCTGAGCTGGGCAGTCAAGAGTCCCAGAACCCAAGGACAGCAATGGGGTAAAAACCAGACCGAGAGCCCAGCACAGTGTGTGCAGACCCAGAGGTGAAGAGTACAAGTATATCCCAGACAGAGGGGCTCTGGGGCTCAGGGAGAAGACCCTACAAGTAAGAATGACCAACAATGGGTGCTGGCCTAACCTGGGACACTTAGATCTGCCCATGCCCTGAGGTCAGCAGCTGTGCTGTGCCCACACCCATCCTAAGGACCCTGGCTGCCCTGGTTTCCCATTATGTGCCCCTGGGAGGGCCCAGGCTTTCAGCAGATGTCCTCCCTGCTCCTTCCTCTCTTTACAAGACACCAGGCTCACAGCAGGAAACAAAATCAAGAGAAGGGCTACTACAGTGGAGTAAGAATGTGGATGACTTTTTTTGGTCTTAAAAAAGAACATTTTCTTCATTTACTACTTAACATTAAGTATAGGAATTCAGTCCAAGAAAACAACTGGGAAAATGTGCAAAGTCATGTTGTACAAGGATGCTCCTGAGCTGGGTGATATCTAACATCAACTCATCGAAATACAGAGAGCAACCCACTTCCCTCCGCACAAGGGACCAGCGTAAAGTTCTGGTCTGAGCATCAGGTTCTGCGGCGCCCAGCACAGAGCCAAGGAGAGAGGGAAGACAGGCCCAGCTCAGGGTACCACAAGGACAGAGGACCCTGTCCGCAAGAGCACACATGGGAGCAGAGCCATGTGCTGTGTCCCACGTTGCAGGGAAGCACTGGAATGAGCCACGAGGACAATGGGCCTGGAGAATGACCAGGGATGGCACCAGGCCTGCCTGTGGGGGCCTGGGGCTCACACTGTGACACTCTACAGCGGATCTGTGGACATTCACATCATCCATCCTCTCTCAAGTGGGCAGAGTTTTGCTCACCTGCTCCCAGTCCAGCAAATGCTTTGTGCTTCAACCCAAAGCAGCTCGTCCTTATGATTTCTGTTCTGTTCTCCTTCATCCTGGTCCCAGAGAAGGCCCAAATGACAAACTGCTACATTTGCATAGTACTAGACCCAAGCTGGCTGCCATATGCAGGACATATGAAGGGAAGCTAGACATGGAACCGGCCCCAACCTGGGCTCTGGCCTGAGAGACAGTATCTGCCCTAAGTCCCTCATTAGGTGAGGGCTAGCTGTAGGCTGCAGGCCAGTAGGGTCAGACTTGCATGGACTAGAGTGCAGCACCAGAACTGCTCAGGACAAATCCACAAACTTGAAACTGGAGATGCGGACATCTCAGAGGCTTTCTTGAGGTGCAGCGGATAAACTGTGACACATCATTCAAGTCCAGACTTGCTGACCTGGACCTGGAATCTCCTTTTCCATCCAAGCTCCCAGCCTGGAGCCTTCAGGTCCCCTAGGAGGCTTTTCATACACGATATATTGGAGCCTTCTACCTCTATACCTCTAGTTCAGAGAAGATGGCCACAGGGAATAAAACTACTTCCTGTGCGAAAAACTTAAAAAAACTGAAAGTGAAGGGAATAATATGAATGAATAGTAAGTAGTGGTTTTACTAGGCCACTGGCACCAGGTAATGAGTGAGATAGGATGAGAGGAGCTACATAACAGTCCTCATCCCACAGGAGAAACTTCCGGGTCACGGTACAGAAAACTTGCCTGGGGGTGGGAGGAGGAGTGGCGGCAGACCCTGTGGAGTGGGAGGAGCTGCAAGGAGCTGGAAGACAGCAAGCAGGGCAGAGAAGGCAGGCAGATCTGAGGTCAGATGGATGGTTGGTGCAGGCTGAGGAAGCCAGGCGAAAGGACACCAGGGGCCAGAGGGAACAATCCCCACCACTCACAAAGTCTGAAAACAGAGCTGGCTCCCACCAGCCAGAGCGAGCCCTCCAAGGACTGGCAAAAATCAGTCAGAATTAAACGCCGCTCTGGTATGGCACAGCAAAGCTAAGATAAACCCAGGGCCAGGCTCACACACCTGTAATCCCAGTAACTCAGGAGGCTGAGGCAGGAGGATCACCACTTTCAAAGCCAGCCTGGGCAACTTATCAAGACCCTGTCATAAAATAGAAAATAAAAAGGGCTAGGGATGTAGCTCAGTGGTAGAGAGCCCCTGGGTTCAAGTCCCAGTAATGCAAATAATAATATTAACAACAACAATAATAAATAATAAATAAAGACAAACCCTGAAAGAATCAATGTTTCTAAGCTACTACATCATAGAACAACACTGAAGAACACTCATGGGAAACAAAAGCATTCATCACCAATGGGTGAGATCCACAGCAAACCAAGCTCAGGAGAAAACACCAATGAACTGCACTCAGCCTTGACGTGGCCATGGAAGGAGCAGATGGGCTGAGCAGTAAGGTACCAGAACAAAACCTCCCAAGTCAAGAGCAACGGGGAGATTGGGCATGCTAAGCAGGACAAAAGATTCAAATGAACCAGACAGACCTTCTGGAAGTAGAAAGTAGTGATTCAAAGCTGACACACTGTGCAGAAGATTAACTCTGAACCTAGCAAACTGCCCAAACGAAACCCAACAAAACTGCGCACCAGTCAAGTATGGGACAACTTCAAGGGGCCCAATGCATGGGTAACTGGAGATCCACAGGGGAAGAAAAGGGGACAATAGAGAAAATACTAGAAGACAAATATGACAAAAACAAAAACAAAAAAAGCTAAAAATTTTCCAAAATTTGGTGAAAATTATAAACCCATAAATACCAGCAGCTTGTCAACCCCAAGCACAACATGAAGACAATTACACCAAGGCAAGACATAAAATCGTTTAAAGCCAGGACAACAAAAATACTAAAGTCAGACGGAGAACACGTATGTGCCTTACAGAGGAACGAAGACAAGGACAATGGCGGTTCTACGACAAGCCAGCAGACAAAGGGCAACATCTGAAAAAAGCACAGCAACTACTGACAAGAATGTTACACCCAGGAAAATCCTTCACAAATGAAGATGAGAGAAAGATTTCAGATGCACAAAGGCCAAAATAATTTACCAACAGCAGACCTGCATTACAAGGCATGTTAATAAAATTCCTTACATGGAAGAAAAATGGTGCCAGAGGGAACTCTAAATCTTTAAGGAAGAATGGAAAGCACCAGCAATGGCTAACTATGTGGGTAAGTGTAAAAGACTTGTTCTCATTATTTAAGTCTCTTTAAAAGAAAATTAACTTCAGATTCAATGCAATGCCTATCAAAATTCCAAAGTCATTTTTTGAAGAAATGGAAAGGCTAAATGTAAAACTCATGTAAATTGCAAAGGTCCTAGAATAGCTAAAAGAATGTTGAAAAAGTAAAAAGGAGGGAGGGCTCATAATTTCTAATATTATATCATAATATGAAGCTATGGTGATTAAAACAGTGCGGTAATAGAATTGCAACAGACACAGAGACCAGTAGAACAGAATAACATCCAAAAAAAAAAAACCCCTAAATATATGGTCAGTTGATTTTTGACAAGAGTACAAAAATAATTCAATGGTAAATGAGAATAGTTTTTTTTTTAACAAATGATGCTGGGACAAGTGAAAATCTATATTAAAAGATTTCTATAAAATACTTAGCAATTAAATAACACTTCTAAGTAACCCACCTGTCAAATGAAAATATTTTTAACTGAATAAAAATGAAATGTACATGAGAATTTAGGCATGTCAATAAGCAAGTACTTAGAATATTTATAACACTAAATGCCTACTTTAGAAAAAAAAAAAAAAAACTAGTCCAATCAAGGATTTCAGTTTCCATCTTTAAAAAACTAGTCCATGGGGCTGGGTTGTAGCTCCATGGTAGAGCATTTGCCTAGCATGTGTGAGGCACTGGGTTCGAGTCTCAGCACCACATATAAAAATAAATAAAAATAAAGATCCATCAATAATTTAAAAAAATAAAAATAAAAAACTGGACCAGGTACCACAGGCCCAGGCTAGCATCTGATGAGTTTTGTGAGGAAAGGTCAGCTGGCCCCAGTCAGAATTGTCCTCTGCAGCTGGTGCTCATGTATATTCACTTGTTTTCCCTCAGTTGTTCAACAAATATATGGTAGCATCAATGGTACACTAGGACACAATCTTGCCTAAACCCAAGACCCCTCCTAATCTATTGTGGGAATTCAACTGGTACAACCACTTAGGAAATCAGTACCTACTAAAGCTAAAGTGCTGTTCTGAGGTCCAGCACTACCACTTCTAGGCCTATACTAGGGAGGATCCCTGCATGGGTACAAGAAAAAGGACATTTATAGGAACATTATTTACAAAAGCCCATACCAGTAAATTTCCAAGTACTGTAAACAGAAGAAGGATCAATAAATTGTGACGTATCAACACAACAGAACACTACGTGGAAATGAAAAGTGGATATTGTTATACAGACAACAGAGATGTATTTCCTATGAAACTAAGTGAAAGATGCCAGAAAATCGAGTATAAACTGTATGTACTTTACACACAGTTCTACATCAAGTTTCTATCTAAAGTTCCAATAAGTAAAGCTTCCTTAGACTGTTAGAAGTAACCCTTGGGATAGGAAGGGTCAGTGCCTGGAGGGCAGCTGGGGAGAGATGAGGTCTTGATTCTTGATCTTGATCTTGATCTTGGTCTTGGGGCTTGTTACTGGGTGCATTCACCTTGTGAAACATATACTTCTCTGGGCACTGAACAGTTTGATCCTTCATAGGAGCAGCACTGTTTTCTTGCTTGGTGGCTGCAGTTCTTCACTGGGCCACAGTGTAGCACACTCCAAGGTTTTGGTGTTGGGTAAAAGAAAATGGCCTGAACCAATCACCAATCAGACTGCCTCTAAGCCCACTGGTGGGAAACCTGCCCCCTACCAAAGAGCTGGACATCAAAGCTGCCAGGAAAATCATTCCCTCTAACTCTTAAGTGAAGAAATCTCACCACTACAGGCCCAGGACCATGACACTTCAAGAGTTTCTCAGTCGGCAGGAATAGACAGAGCTTCTCATTCAGAAGTTGCCTTTCCAGAGACAGATGAAGAGATTCACACAAGATTTCAGAATGCAGCCACAGGTATGCTTCAGGAGGCTAGTGAAGTGTACCTGGCAGGTTTATCTGAAGATACCGGTCTGTGTGCCACCCACACTGAGAGCCACTGCCATGCCCAAAGACATCCAGTTGGTTCACTAAAGATGGGGAAAGAGCTTAAGTGAAGGCAGTTTTTATGGAGTTTTATAGTAAATTCTATAAAATACTTTGGTATTTATTTATTTATTTTTTGGTAAGAAATTGCTTGTAATATATTGCATTTGTATTTAAGTCATTCCATCTTTTACTCAGGATGAATGCTAAAAGTGATTGTTCACAGACCTCAGGAGTGACAAGTTGCTAATATGCAGAAAGGATTGATGCTGTTTCCTGCTTCTCAGGATGCATGTTTCCATATGTTAATGAGTTGTTGGATAGCTATTAAGGTACTAGAATTGATAAACAAGTGTACAGGATCCTTTTGCAATGAACCTTGTTAGGACTTGATCCAAGTGTTTAACAATTGGGGCTGTTAAGTCTGACCACACATCACTGTGATACAATGTGGGCTTTTTCAAGGGTGAAGACACAAGTCTTAGCCATAGTGTAACTTACAGTTTAAAAAAAAAAAAAAAGACACTTGGCTGCCATAGAATATACTTATGTACATTTTAATAGCTACTTTATGTGTTATAGTGTGAATATTTTTAAATTAAATGTTTTATATACACATAAAATAACAAATAAAACCCAGTTCTGATTTATGCTCTGTATACTTTTCTTCAATAAAAAGCTAAAAGACAAAAAGTCAGAAAATGAATAAATGAAACTCAAAAGTAAGAAAGGAGCTAGCTGCAGTGGCACACATCTGTAATCACAGAGACGCGAGCTAAGGCGGGAGGATCACAAGTTCAAGGCCAGTCTGGGCAATTTAGCATGAACCTGTCTCAAATGAAAAAGAAAAAGGGCGGGGAATATAGCTGAGTGGTAGAGGCACAAGGTCCCGGGTAAGCTCTCGCCCTCCTGGACCACAGGGCCATGCTCATCTGGGCTGTGAGGAGGCAGCGCCTCAGTGATGTCTCCTAGGGGCTGCATGGGTGGATGCAGTTCTTGGCATGAGCTGCTGGTACACACCCTGCCCACTGCTCTGAAGCTGCCCAGGTTCAGCAAGATCCAACAGGCTGGAAGAGTCCAGGCATGAGGTCACAGCCAGTCAGGCGCCTTTAGAAAGGAGCCTGCCCATGTTTGCTCCTGGCCAACACACAGGCCCCCCTCCCCACCCCTGGGATGCTGGTCTTTAGGCCAGCCACACCCAGGTAGATGTGATGCAATCATCTGTGCCTACAGGGAGCTGAGCCAGACATGGCTAGGGAGGCTGGATCCTCCCTTAGGGACATGGCCACAGGATGTGCGCTGGCCTGACAGACTGTGAGGAGGGGAGGTGCAGGCACAGGAGTTAGAAGGCAAGCTCCAGGTCAGGAAAAGAAATCACAGGGGATGGAGGGGCAGGACTTGAAGATCAAACATGGTGGAAAAGGTGGATAAGGGAACAACATCAGCAACCACATGGGAAAAGGAGGTCCTGGGGACTCTTGAAGCACCAGGAGTCCTTCTGAGGGCAGTGGGAGACAGTGGGCAGCAGTGAGGGCTTTAAGATGGAGGAGTGGGCTGGGTAGGAAGGAAGTTGACACCAGACCACACGGAGGCCAAAGGGGAGGGTCAGGGCAGGTGGGGGCAACCAGGGCCAGGTTGGGGGCGCTAGAAGGGAACAGTACCTGACCTCTACAAGTGCTGTATTTGTATGGCCTCCCTGCTTCATCTGTGGATCTGGGTAGAAACAGCGACAGACTGCACGTTCCCAGCACACAAGGCCTGGAGTCACTGCATCCTTGCGCCTTGCCAAGGATGTAAGGTCTGGCCACAGTATGGGATGGTGCAGTGCCAGGGTAGGGGGCACTTGCAGAATAGGACCTTAGGGTCACATCCAAGAGGTGAACCCAGCATCCCACCCCCACTCCTGGGCAGGGCAGCATGGGCAGTGCAAGACAAGCCCTGCTGCCCCCATCTCAGGCAGCAGAGGCAGCATTCCTCAGTTGGTCCACTATGGAGATAAGCTGCACAGGAAAGAGGCGAGTGGCCATGGTGGCACCAATCACTGTGCCTCAATTCCTCATCTGTGACCTGGGTAACAATGCCTCCCACTTGTGCTCACTGTTGGGCGGATTCAGTCAGTTAACAACTCCTTAGCAGAGCCTGTGTGGCCTCCCACACCACCAGCCCCACCTGGCCCCCAACAACAGGAGGCTTAACCCACAAGTTCAGAGAGCCACTAGCTTCCTGCTCTCCTCTGCCTCCCCTTTGCCCCAGAAGGTGTCAACTCTCCAGTCAGCATATGCCTGACTTGGGATGTGTCACTGGATCAAGTGTCAACATGCTGAAAACCCCCCTCCCCAAATGACCCTGGGCCAGGGGCAGCAGATGAGAGCCTGGGTGGCTCTGGAATGAGCTGCCCAATGGCCAGGCCCCACCCCACACCACATGCTCTGGTTCCCGCTGCCCTAAACAAAGGCTGAGAGCCAGAAGCAGAAGCAGGACAACAGGGTAATATCAAGGACTGATAAGCAAGGAACAGTTTAAAAGCAGGCTCTTACTGGTTTCAAGACCCTAACACCAATATGCCTCCTACAGTTTGATTTAGGGGATATCATTGACCATCTGATGGCTGTATTTTAATAGAACAGGTGGCAGCAATTCTCATCTCATGCCTTGGGCATCTGCAATGCCTCCAGTTGTCACCTGGGTGCACCTCTACCAACCTGGAACAAATTGCATGCTACTTTCTGTGGTCTGTTATATAAAATCTGTAAGTACATGCTGGAAGGGCCACATCCCTTACCCTGAGCCTAGTGCAGAGGAGGAAATGGAGGCAGCTGATTAGCATCTGGGAGGATAGGGAGGTGCCCCAGGTGGAGGGAACAGTACAAGTGAAGCACAGAGGTAGGACAAGGTGGTGCCCACTTTAAAGAGTAACAGGAACTGATGAGCAGTTCCCAATTCAGTGCCTACCCCGCTCTACCTGCCCCATGGCTGGCCAGTCCCTGCTGGTGCCCTCAAGGCCACATGCCAGAGCTCCTAAACCTCCGTGCTGTTCATCGGCACATAGGACATGCCCCTGCTCTGCAGTCAGAGGGACTGCCTGGCTCTCTGATGATGCCCGCTGAAACAATTTCTTCACTTACAAAAAAAACCACCCCACCTTCTTGTTTAGAGAGCAATGTGGATACTGGACAAGAAGAATGTCTGTCCCAATCATACAGGCTGGCCCTTCAGTCTCTGGACCAACCTGTGAAGGGCCTGGGAACAGGGGTACAACCCCATCCCCACAGATCATCTGTCCACAGATCCCTGTCCACAGGGACCTGGTTTCCTAGAGAAGACCTATGCCAACAGAGCAAGGAACAGGCCTCCAGGCAGGGCTGTCCCCGGGAATTCTTTCTTCCTAAACCAGTTTGGTCATCTGATGTAGCAGCCACAACATTTGCCAAGGCAGGCAAGCTGCCTCAGCATTCCGATGAGGCAAGGCTTGTTCCAGGAAGCAGTTTCCACAATGAAGCTGGGATCCCCCACTCCTTTGTCAGGTTGACCCAATACCTATCACCCATAGACGGTGGGTCCAACACTTGTTCCTGAAAGGCCACCATGCCTGTACCAGGGAGGGTCCACCTTCCTGAGTGGCTGGGCCTGGGAATCCCAGGAATCCCTGAATGACACCACTGGCCCATCCTGGCACATCTGCCTGGGTGGGGCCCACACACCACCTGCTGAGGGAAGTTACTGCTAGACTCCCAGTCAGGGCTGGGGAGCAGGGTGAAGATGTGACCCTCATCTACTTCTGGTTCCACATAATACCAAATGGCATCAAATCTTATTAAATTCAAGATGGGGGCTCAGGCCTAATTAAGCTGATAAAAATATAAGCTCAACACTACTGTTATGAGATAAAGAATTTACAGCATTAAGAGATTAAGTTCACAGTCAGAGGTTGAATAAACCTTTCGTGACTCAAAGAGCCCAGTGTACTGTACCAAAGTGTCCAATAAAGCAAGAGATCTGGGACCTCCACAGTGGCAGTGGCATGCCGCTGACACTGCTACAAACACAGAGGACAACAGCAGGACTGAGGACACAAACTTCTTTCCAAGGAAAGATCTTTTTGGAAGGAAATGATATCCAAAAGGGACGTAGGACATCAGACTAATCTAAAAAAGAAACTCCACTTTCACGTTTGTGCACCATGGAAGAATAAAATATGGTATTTCATATTTCATATTTCAAGTTTTCTGTAAATCTATAACTGTTTTAAAAAATAAACATTAGGGGAAACTGTTAGCATGCACCAAAACATGAAAACAAAAAAAAAAATGATCTGTTAAATCGTGTCTGTATAGGAGAGGACACACAGAACAAAACAACAGGAAACTGAGTAAACAAAAAATAGAAACATATCATATCAAAACTCAGGGATCACTGCCAAAAAGTACTGTGCTGGAGGAGGGGCGCTGCACTAAAAATAAACATTCATGATAAGGAGAAACAGCATCTCTGCTCAGCAAGTTCAGAAACTGAACAAAGCAGTAAGGCAAACGTCTCACAAAGGGAAGGGGACACAACCAAAACCAGAAACAAGACTGCCAGAAAAACGACCCATGCCACGTTTTTGAACCACCCATGGGTAAAATCCTTGCCAAGTACACATCCCTAAACAGGTATGTGCGGACTGAGCCACCACACGTCCATTCCACCTCTCATCCCTGGTCAAGTGCAGCAGCAGCAGGCCTGTCCCCTGCAGAGAAGAGCCAAGGCAGGAAGCATGTCCAAGAGAAAGCCCAGGTGCCAGGTAGCAAGGCAGGACTCAAACCCAGGTCGTGTCCCTGTCACTACCACATCCACTCAAGCAAGCAATGTTTGACAGACCTCAACCTGTTTTTCCTTCCAAAAGGTAGAGGACCAAAGACCAAGCCCATGCTGAACGTGGAAGCAAAATCTCGTACAGAGAACCAACATATACCCTACAAATTATTCTCTGTGATCAGAAGACCTTGCCCAGGAACCAAAAAACAGTAAATGAATTCTTTGTTTTAAAAAAAAAATCTGGATTTAGCATCTGCTATGGAACAGGATAGCCAACGAGCATAAGTAAATCATACCATACGTCAGAAAGGAAATTACCAACTTTCCTGCCACAAGCATTTTTTTTTGGCGGTGCTGGGGATTGAACCGAGGGCCGTGTGCTTGCGAGGCAAGTACTTAACCAACTGAGCTATATCCCCAGCCCCTGCCACAAGCATTTAAAAAGAAATCCCTTCAAATTAGATTGTTGGGTAAAGAATACATAATGAAAAAGAGCAATTATGTTCATAACTTTGACCTCAAAAAAATTAACCCCAGCCATTAATTTGACTAGAAACATGATTAACTCCCAAGAAAATTAAAAATACACTAATGAGGAAGGTTAAACTTAAGTAGCAAGGTAAGATTCCTCAATGGAGTTTATTCCCTGTGGACACCAAAGCTGTAGAGCGGGAAGGAAGTCGATTCAAATCTTTTGGATTACTTCAGACTAATAGCAAACTCTATCTAGAAGATCAGTAAGCAAACGCCTTTCCCCCTTAATTCCATTTAAACATGTTAAAAAAGACATAATCCACATACCATAGTATCTACCCTTTAAGTATATAATTCAATGGTTTTTCATACATTGAGTGGTGTGAATATTACATTAATTCCACATTTTTACCACCCCCACAAAAAAAGCACCCCTCTCCATTTGCAGTCACTTGGTAGCTCCTTCCCCCTAGACCCTGACACCACCAAGTTATTTTCTGTCTTGATAAATGTGTCTATTCTAGACAGTTCACATAAATGGACTCATACAAGAGGTGTCCTTTTGTGATTGGTTTCTCCACCTGCCATAACATTTTTGAGGGTCTCCTATGTTGTAGCATGTGTCAGTCCATCACTCCTTTTTTTCGACTGGACACTAGTCCATGGCATGGGCAGACCACATCCTGTTTATCCATTTAATAACTTGATGAATGTTTGAGCTGTTTCTACTTTTTAATGAATAATGGTGCTATGAATTTTTATCTGTAAGTTCTTGTGCAGATGTATGTTTTCAGTTCTCTTGGGTATATATGCCGAGGAGTGGAACATGGTATCTCTTCAACTTTTTTTTTTAAGTAACCAAATTGTTACCACAGTGACTACCCCATTTTTCATTCCCACCAGTAGTGTAGCAAGAATTCCAACTTCTCCACATCCTCACCAGTACTTGTTATTGTCTGACTTTTGATTAGAACCATCCTAGTGGGTTTGAGGTATCTCTTCATTTTATAATGAAATCATTAGTAACAATAAAAGCTACCACTTTGTAAGTCTCCTAAAGCATGCTATTCAGCCTAATGCCCATCTCAAAGTTCTGAGAATTCATGTTCCCATTCTATTGAGGAAGAAACTAAAGCTCTTGGCCTGAGGCCATGAAAGGGCAGAGACTCAGCTGGAACAGAGCTGTCCCTGCACAGAGGTGTCAGAACTACTGCCTGATTGCCACAGGTGGTTCTATCAAGGGCTCCCACACTCATAAGAACATGACAGCCAGGCCTCGTGGTACACGTGTGCAATGCCAGCACTCTAGAAGCTGAGGCAGGAGGATCATAAGTTTGAGGTCAGCCTTGGCAACTTAATGAGACCCTGTCTCAAGATAAAAAAAAAAAGGGCGGAGAGTGTAACTCAGAAATAGAGTGCCCCTGGGTTCAATCCCCTGTACTGCCAGAAAAAACAAAACCAACCAACCAAACCACAACAACAACAAAACCCAAGGTGGATGGCCAACAAGAACACTGGATTAAGGTCCTGACGGGTTCATGCCAGAAATATTGGAAATGGTCCATGGGGAAGACAAATAGCACTGGAGTGAGCTACTGCGACGTACTGACTGGAATGGATGGCTAGTACTTAAGTCAAGACAATACCAAGGACCAGTGGTGAAGACTGGGGCCCCTTCACATTGCCCTGCTATTTGGAGGAAGGGCCATTCAAGGCACACTAGTGAACAATAGACAGAAGCACTCTCCATCCACAGGAGTGTTTAAACAGCCCCAGGCTAGAAACTACCCAACTGCTGTCTACCTGAGTGGACCAGGAAGATGCAGTACATCTACACAACAAGCCACACATGGCAAAGAGCTGCAGCCACCAACAACTACAGGCATCACCAATACCAGTCTCACAAAGTATCGCTGAGCGAACACAGGTAGCTCCATGTACAGTAAGTTGAAAGTGGGCAAGATCACTCTGTGGTGTCAAAGCCCCTAGAAAACCCAGAAAGCAGCCCTTGGTAGGCTGACAATACAATTTTGTGATCTATTGGAGACTGTGATAAATCATCAAGTTGTACCATTATGATCTGTATAGTTTCTGTATTCACCTTACATTCCAATGAAAAGTGAAAAAGCCCCTGAATTTAAATTAGAGAATAAAAATGACTCCCTGGCCTACACAGGTGCCAAGGAGTCTAAAACTGACGTGTTCTCTGGTTAGTGAAATCTACATGTCATAACCACCTGGCTTTTGTTTCTATAAATTTTAACAGCTTATGTGAGAATGGGGAGAAGCAATCTAGCTGCTTCTCTCCAGTGTGATCAAACTGTATAATACTCATTTTTCTTTTTTCCATCATTTGCATATTTCTTATGTGGGCGGGCCACTGAAACCAGTCAGCTGGAATCCAGCCAGGGCTGCTGGTAACAATAGTTCATTTTATTTTAAGAAACTAGTGTAAAATGATGATTATCAAAACTGTATGAATAGGGCTTGAAAATAGTTATATTTAAATTAAAAAACAGAGAAACAAAATCAGCTCTGAAACAGAGTACTGAAATAGAATCAACCCACTTAAAAAAAAATCCCAAAGCAATTCAACCATAAGGACACACTATCTTACGTATAACACTAAAGCGAGGAGAAAGGAGTCATAACCATTCCCACTCCTGGAGAGAAAAAAGAAAGGGAACAGAATGGCAAATGGACCCCAGGGATGAAGCAGGTATCTGCCAACACACACATGCACTTAAAGTTAGTGCGTTCTACTATATGTAATTATAGTTTAAAAGGTCAATGAAACTCTAAACCAAATGTACCCTGAGTCTGAATATACTCCAGGGAGTTCAACTACCCATTATTGATGAAACAGTATCAGAGACAGGATGAAAGATCCAATTTCCCTAAATGCACTTCAGTAAAAACCTGATATAAGAACACAGGGTCAGGTCAAGAAATAGTGACAAGAAATGAATGCAGATTTACAAAGGGCCATATGCCCCAAATTATCCCATAAACAGATGCACTGAGGAGCTACAAAGCACCAGCTGAAATAGTCACAGGGCTATGCAATGGACTGGCAGGGGCCTGGGGCCATGAAGGAGGGGCAGGGTTGGGGGATGGGTATGAAAAGAACTGGAACCCCTGCCTATTGCTTAACCCAGTAATGACCTAAGACAAGAAGGCCCCAGGTGTGTGCAGATGCTCCTAGCAGCACCAGACACGCAGGGGTCCAGGGGCCTGAGACTGCAGTTGGGGGTGGGGTCCACTGAACCCATCAGGAGGGGCCTTCCAGGTCCTGGGGCATCTTCACTGGGTCTGCTCTGTTCAGATACCCCCTCCCCATCCTGCTCTAATCCCCCCAGCCTTGGGCTGCTCAGTATAGGGGCACCTTGGCTGTCACTGCTTGCTCTAGCTCCGATGGAGCCTGGGGTAGGAAAAGGACAAGGACAAACAACAGCTGCTAACAGGAAAGCAAGAGAGCCTGGCCCCAGGGAAGGAGGGCAATAAGAACTAGTTTTCACAGTTTGCCCCAACAGAAGCTCATTAGTTTCTCATACAAGGTATTAACTTTTACAGAAGTGAGAAACTTAACTCTGAGAACTCCATAAACATTTCCCTAAGGGGGTCTGACAGAATAAATAAGAGAAGGCTGAGGAGCTAGATCTGGCACTGCCTAACCCTGCCTATTCCCCAGAATTCCCTGGGGAACTTGAAACTTCTGTTCTCAAAGGCGGGAACACCTGTGGCTTGGCCGGGATCCTGGGAAGCTTGGACTTCAGGGGAGGTCTACTAATTTGGATCTGGCTGAAGCAGGACCTGTGGTCTGAAACCCCACCCCATTTCCCATGGAAATCACTTCCCTCCTGAAACACAAGCATCTGTTGCACAGATGCAGGGTAAGTGAGGCAGGAGAGGGCGACCTCCTGGGGACCTGCTGACATGTGGATAAGAAAGGAGAGGGGTTCTGCCAAGAAAGGTAGGAGCACAAGCCACACGTCCACACCAAGCCTGGTGCACAGTCCACAGAGGCTGTTACTCAGGAGTGAGAAAACAAGCTCCTGACATGCACAACTGTGGTAGCTGACAGGAGCTGCACCCCAAGTGGTTCACTGATCGCTAAAGCAGGCAGGCCGAGGGTTTCACTTAAGAAGCAGACACCTGAGTGCGCACTCTGTGCACTGTATTAGAGGTAAATTATACCTCCATTTAAAAAGTAAGGACTGTCATCAGCAATGTCTGCTCCTGGGGGACACAGACCATCCTCAAAAATGCAACCTGATCTTAAAACAGGGCTCAGCTTCACCTCACAGTGAAACACCCCAATTCCAACAGCAGCAGGGTCCTCTGGCAACCTCTAGGGAAGGGTCCGCTAATCTTCCACACAAATAAAAAAACTTGTAGAGCTGGAAAGAGTTCTGCAACTTCCGTGCTGGATCCCCATCAGCCAGGGTATCGCCAGGGTCTAAAATGGACTTGGCATCAACCCTCCCTGCAAACAGCAGTGGCTGCAGCATCGTGGCCCAGTGTGGGAAGTCAAGCAGTACTGTGGAGAAGCAATTATTTCCCCTGCATTACTGGGGATTGAACCCCAGTCCTCTGTCACTGAGCTGCATACTCAGTCTCCAGTATAGCCGAGATTATAGGTGTGTGCCACCACGTCTGGCTGTGGAGAAGCACTTTGCATCAGACTCTGCTACAGTGGGAAATAGATATGCATGCTGCTGCACCCTTCCAAAACCCCTGCAGGCTCCAGGAAGAGGTCTCATCCTGCACCTCCCTCATGGGAGCCCTGTGGGAACAGAGCTCTTGAGCAAAGTCCAGGGCCCAGGGTCAGGCCCAAGGTCAGAAGGAAGGCTTCTAGTAGGGAAGTAAAGTTCAGGAGCTCCCCCAGAACAAGAAAAGCTCCTCCAGACCAACAGTACACTTGACCAGCACCCAGACAAGCCAGTTCACAGATGCCAAAGGAGGCTTGGTCAGGAGGCAGAGGCAGGGTTGGCCATCCAGACACACAGTGTGGGGCATGAGGGGACACTGTGCCAGCACTGAGTTGGAGCCTCCCCTCCTTTGCAGGTGTAGGGATGAAAAGGATAAGCCCAAGCTCAGCAGGTATTGGGCACTCAGAGGAAGTATCTATGTAATGAATGGGGGACAGACCTGGGGACACAGCTAAGAGATGGGCAGATGGGGGTGACGGGTCCAAGAGATGCTAGAATACAGGGTAAGATTGGGGGTTCAGGGCATACCGGGGTGCTGGATAAGCTGGCTTTTCAAGTTCCTGTGGGCATCTCCTCTTCCCTCCCCCTCCCCTCCAGTCAGTGAGAGAATGTAACCCAATGATTAAACAGCAGGAGTGGCTCCCAGACCCAAACCTTTTCCCACCCAGCACCTCCAAAGCTGAGGCTTAATCCAAAGAGGGGCACTAAGGTATCCAAGGTAGACAGGACCTGTTCATGGGCCAAATCACATAATGGGCAGAGGAAGGAGCATTCAGATCTCCAGGTGTAAACTGCAGGGGATGGAATTCCCATACTCATCTTCCCACAGAATTATTCTAGAAGCACAAATACTCCTGAGATCAATTTAATAGGCCCGGGTGTGGCCAGGGCTTTGAAATGTTCAAAGTTGTAGATGATCCTGTGCAGGCAGATCTAGTTAATGGACCTGCTTACTCAACCAAAGGGACTCCAGGAAACCCAACATCACTGTCTCCTCAACCAGCTTTTCCCATCTGCCCACACCCCCTGGGTGAGGGGCTCCACGAAGGACCATCTGGGCCAATTTCCTCCTCCTTTTGTTCAAAGGGTACTGCCTGAGCACACAGCAAAGGGCATGGACTCCAGGGTCCCCAGAAGAGGACAGAGGTCTCACCTGAGCCTCTAGTAGTCTATAAAGAAGACCTGCCACCAACCCCATTTCACAGTAAGCAAACTGAAACTCAGCAAGGTCAGATGATTTGCCTAGATGGCACCACAGGGCCTGTCACTCCCAAAATCATCTTTCTTCTTTGCAACAGGGTGGTTCCAGAGAAGGGGTCCAGAGAAAGGCAGAAGGGTTATTGAGGAAGAGGTGTTGAGGAAGGGCCAGGAGATGGAGCTGAGTCCTGAGGAACTGAGAAAGCCTGGGCTGGCAGGGGGGCAGGGAGGAGGCCCAGGCCTCAAGAAGCAGGACCCTGGGAAAACTATGATGTCCCTACAACAGAAAGTGGGGGCTCTTGGGAATCAGGGGCCAGGTCCACCAATATCTGCCCACATTCCACCTCCCAGCAGACCTCACTTGTCTATCAGAACACACGCCACAGACCTACACTGACCCAGGCTTCTCCAACAACCCATTGGTCCCTCTTGTCCCTCAGCAAGAGGCTGAGGGAGTGGCCTACCCTTCTCATGGTTCTCTTTCCCATAGGAACCTCTACTCTTGTGGCTATGGGGATCATTAGGACAGAGGACCTGTGAGGCACCCTAACGGGGAACAGTCTGGGGCTGTATTGGTTGTCACTGCTGGGTCACAGCCCCTCCTCTGTGAGGCCCACATCAGTCTGCAGTGACCATATTCTGTTGCCAACTGAGAACCCCAGCTGCCTTGGGCAGTATCCAAATGCTAAGCTGCTTTTAGAAAACAGGGGATTCATCCCTGGACAGGAGGGATTTAGCCAGAATTGGGTGCCATTTAGAGAAGATTACACCCTAATTGCCCTGGTGTCAGCAGACAGGCTTCTGGCCAGCTGAGCCCTGGGGTTGGCAGAAGTCCCCATGGACCAGAGCTCCCCCACCCAAGGACACAGAGTCCAGTCCTGGGCCCTGGAGACCAGTCCTCATCTTCAACCGCAGCTGGCTGCCCTGATACAAACCTCCATTCAGCAGCGTATGGTCAGGGCAGAAGGGGTGGCCCGGGGCCCTGCTGAGTGCAATTCAGTTCACATCTGCTCTAGGCCAGGGGGGATGGCTCAGTGAGCAAAGCAGTCTGGTTTTCTTCTCAATTCATCTCTAGTCCTCATCACTTTTCTTCACCTCATTAACCCATTTTAGGGAGGGGCATCAGCAAGGCTCTAGGCAAGAGAACCCCAAGCTTGGGTATCTCCTCACAAGCCTAGAGTTATTTCCACTACAGTACCTGGGACACAAGAGGAGCCCAAGGAGAGGCAGTCATAGGTTGCGATGACACAAGCGCTCAATCATCCACAAGTTCTGGAAAGTGGTAAGGTCTGTTGGCCCATTGCAACCAGGCACCCCCTGTCTAGAATTGCAGTGGTGACAGGCACCCTGGGTACCCAGTCAATCTCAGTTGTCTTGTGGGTGGGTCCCTGCCACAAGGGGCTCGCACACCATGGTGAGACCCCCAGGTTCAGACTGAGGGATGCAGGACTGGGTGTTTCCTAAGAGGGGCAGAGCAAGCCCAAATGTCTGGTCTCCTACCCCAACCCTACCCCCTCATGCCTTGAGGCCTCTCCCCATACCTTGACAGATCACCAAGGGGAAGCCTTTGTTTCTTCCTGGCCTGTCACATGACCCTGCATGGTCATCCTGGACACATTCTTTCAAAGACCACCGTAGGCCATGTCACGGTCTGCCACAGCTTGAGTAATTTGTTCCCACCAAACTCATGTTGAGACTTAACATCTCAAGGCAGCAGTACTAGGGCCTCACGGGAGATGTCTGGGCCCTCATGAATGGACTTATGGCTTTCTCATGTGGGTTCAGCCCCCTTTCTCTTCTGTATGCACCTGCTAGCCCTTCCACTTTCCACCAAGAGTTGAAGCAGCATGAAAACCTCTCCAGAAGTCCAGCAAATGTAGATGCCACGCTCTCAGACTTGCCAGCCTTCAGAGCCATGAGCCAAAATAAACCCCTAACCCTTTTAAAATGATCTGATCTCAAGAATTCTGTTACAACAGCAGAAAACAGACTAAGACATAGTTCAACCACAAAAGCAGCAACCCTGGTTCCAGTAGTAGCAGCCACCATGCAAACCACAGGCAATGACTGCTCCAATTCACAGGAGCAATTTACACAACGCCCCTGCCCCTGGCAAGTCTAATGTGTGAGGTTGTGTGTAGACTTACTGAAGGAGGGGCGTCTGAGGGAGGGTATAGGCATGCTTAGATCACTGAACAAAGGTGACTTCTCGGAGGGCAGCAGCCTAAGGGGCATAGGGTGGGGGATAGGTGGTCCTCTGAGTCTCATTCCCTTGTGAGTCCTGAGAACAGGATGGTGTTTCAGACCCTAACCAGTGCAGATGGAGAAAAAGGTACCCCATGGTGGAAACCGAGGCACAGCCAGAGAGTGGGGTGAGGAACTGTGGCTGACAGCAGCAGTGCAGATGAGTAGGAAGGCTCAGACCTGGGACAGACACCATGCCATAGGAGACCCAATATGGCCTGGAACGTAGAGCTCCACCCAACTGATCACAGATCCGCATGTGAGTTCATGCAGAACTGTCCCAAAGCCAGTGATGCAAGTGTAGGAAAGAGGCAAGGAAAGTCATCTCAGAGTGGAACAAGGTCTTAGGATGCAGAGCCAGACCAAGGGGACACCAGACAGAAAAGAACGCCCAGAGGGCAGTGGTGGCAGCAGGAGCCCAGCTAGGGTAGGGCTAACTCTAAAAGGACAGTGGAAGCACCTGACTCAAAGGCAGGACAATCTGTCATCCTTCGTCAGGGACATAGCACCAGCCCCTGCCTATGTGAATGCCCAAGCAGAACTCCAAACTCAGGCTGACCCGAAGCTGACTCTAGAACCCCACCCTAATCGCTGCCTTGATCCAAATACACATGACTCAGTCAACAGGCTAGTTTACAGGAGTGAGGCCAGTGCTGACCTGAGCCCAAGCAGAAGGAAACTGACATGGAAACTTGTCCTGTGGATGGTCTTAGAAAGCTGAGCATAGGGACACACTGGAAGAAGAGAAATACCACATTCATGTTTCATGAAAAAGCTAATCAACTCTACTGGGTAATTTTTTTTTTTTTTTAACCCACATACAAATACTATTACTCTTGAGATTAAAAAAGAAAAGAAAAAAAAAAAAAAAAAAAAAAGACTACCATCAACTGGTAAGGGCAATCCCACCCATCCAGGGTTGAAGACCCGAGCCTCTGGCAAAGCCCAGTCAGGAAGGCAGAGGGTGACCTAAGCCCGGGTTCCTATGACATATGCATTCCTAAAAATCATTGTGCTGTACAATATCACACAATGAAAGTCACAGGCTTTGGGTAAAGATGGATTAGGGGTATAACTTCATCAGTGACACATAAAGATAGAAACCTAATGAGAACACTCACACACTGTCAAAACAGTAGGGTACTGGCAAAATCACATAGCTCAATGGAACAGAACAGGGACCCCTGAAATAGAACCATGTCCACTGATCTTTGACATAAGAGCAAGAGCAATTTAGTGAAGGACAGTCTTTTCAACTAACGGTATTGGACAAACTGGACACCCACAAGCAAAACAATCAGTTTAACCAGCCCTCATACTCATCATTAAAAAAAAAAATTTTTTTTTTTTTAAGTGAATCACAGACCCACATGAACAAAGCAAAAACAGAAAACTAGAGGGAAAAAAAAAAAAGGAGAAAATCAATGTGACCTTGAGTTTGGTGATGAAGTTCACAACACCAAAAAGCATGATCCACGAAAGCAAAAATCAAAAATAGTATTGAAATAAAAATCTTCTGTCAAAGATATAAGAGAATGAAAAGACAAACTAGGAGAAATTATTTGCAAAAATACAACTAATATCCAAAATACATAAAGAACACTTAAAACTCAATAACAAGAAAAAAAGTAACCCTAGGTTAAAATGAGCAAAAGATGGAATCAGATATCAAAGAAGATATACAACTGTCAAAGAAGCATACGAACTATCACGTCATTAGGGAATTGCAATTTAAGCAATGAGATTCCACTATATACTTCTCAAAGTAGACAATCTCCACAAGAGTGACAATACTGAATGCTAGCAAGCATGCAGAGCAACAGGATCTCTCAGTCATCACTGGTGGAAATACAAAATGGGACATCCACTTTGGAAGACAGTTTGCAGTTTCTTACAAAGCTAAACAGTTTTATCACAACAACCTGTCAATCATATTCTTACATGTTTACTCAAAAGTCTATGAGAAAATCTGCACATAAATGTTTACAGCTGCTTTAGTCATAATTTCAGAAAACTGGAAGCAACCAAGATGTTCTTCAACAGGTGACTGGATCAACTGTGATGTATCCATACAATGAAACATTATTATAATTGAAAAAGAGAGAAAGAGAGATATCAGTCCATTAAAAGACATGGTTAAATCTTAAATTGCATAATTACTAAGTGAAAGAAGGCAGATTCCAATCATGTGACATTCTAGAAAAAATAAAACTAGAGAAACAGCAAAAAGATTAGTGGTTCACAGAGGCTCATGAAAGGAGGGTAAAGCACAGGGGATTTTTTTTTTTTTTAAGGCAGTGAAACAATTCTGTATGATACTGGAATGATAGATAAATGATATTATGCATTTGTCAGATAACTCAAAAACCAAAAAGTGAATCTTGAAGTATGTGAATTTTTAAAAAGTCATTTAAGAGATCAGGAATTCCATGATGAATAAAGAATGTGGTAAAACAATCTAACTGTACTACAGATGTATGAAACAACCTCACTGAAATCGATGGGGGAATAAGATGGTGATTTAAGTAACTGGGAAAAAGGGGAGTCTAAAACTAAAAGCCAAAGGATAACACAGAAGCACTGTACTCTAGCTGATAATGCAGTCCACCAGGGTGCAGGTTAACAATTCAGACACTACTCTAGAGAACTGGAATGGAACAATGAAGTTATTGCATGGTGGATGGTGGGAGCCAGGTGTGTCACTGCTGGAGTGGGAGGTTGCAGATTAAGCAAAGACAGGTGGTGAGAATGATCCATGTGGTGGTGGATTAGTTGGATGCAGCAGTATGAACTCATGTTTAGTAAAATGTAAATACAGATCGCTACATAAATATTTTCAGATATGTGTATACATGTGGGTTAGTAGACACATGTATAGCTCCCTTCTCTGTAGCTGAAAGAGTCTAGAACAAACACATACCAGGAGCAATGAGCACACCTAGCAACTAGATCTTGGTGTCTAACCCCTCTCCCAATTAAAAGAACCAGGGCTTCTTGTGAGGAATGGCTGATTCTAGGACTGCAAAAAAGAAATACATAAGATCAGCTCTGAATATCCTGTAGTGACAGAAAGTTAAAAGTGCCTTTAAAAAAAAAAGGAAAATAGTCAGTGATGGAGTATTATGATAGGGACATAAGAGCCACCTAAAAGAGCTCTTGACAGCCAAAGCTGGAACAATCTAAGTAACAAAAATAAATAGTCCTGGACTATAACCCAGTGTATTATAAAATAAACTTCCATGAGTCTATACCGATACAATAAATAAAGGAAAGGAAGGAAAGAGGGTTAAGTCTTCCATGTAGAAAATTTTCAAATAATTTGCACTTCCATCCAAAGAGCTCAGAATGGAAGGGGGAGGAAATGTAACTTCAGAGTAGAGAAATCTGACAAACTATCTTAGCCAGGTGATCAACACCAACAACCACCATGACACATCTTGGTGACAGTATGTATTCTTGACATGTGATGAGACAGGCCCTTTATTTCTGATCTCCTCCCCTCAAATCCATAATCTCATCTACTCATGAGAAAAACCCCAAAGACCAATTGAGGGACATTCTACAAAACACCCGATCAATCTTCCTTAAAATTATCAAAGTCATCAAAAACAAGGAAAGGGAGAACCTGTCACAGCCAAGAGGGCAGACACTAAGGAGACATGATGACTAAATGGAATGTGATATCCTGAATGGAACCATGGGTCAGAAAAAGGCTATTAAGTAAAAACTAAGGCAATCTACATAAAGTATGGATTTTAATGAAAATGATTTGAAACTAGTTCATGAATTATAATAAACACATCACACTAATGTACCATGTTAATAATAGGGTAACCAATTGTGGGAGATATAGGAACTCTGGACTATCTACAATTTTTCTACAAATCAAAAATTGCCCTTGTTTATTTCTAAAATAATGACAAAAAGGCAGCAGTTTGAACATGTTGAGTAAAAAACAACAACAACAAAAAAAAAAAAAAAAAAAAAAAAAAAACCAAAAACACATAAATACTACAATACACATGATGCTATTTTAACAAGGTGCTGAGGTTTGCTAGGCGGGCAGCTCTGTAGCTGCTATGAGGTGGTGGTGGAAGGCAGGTTTTTTGAAATGGGATGGGAAATGTATTGCCAGATATGGCTGTGTGCCCCGTATATTCCCACACAGTTCAGGTCACCTGGATGCAGGGCTATGTTCACTAGTGTTTTTAAAGATGGAATCACACATAGGCAAATGAAAAATTCTCATTATGTTCAAATCATTTCTTCACATATCAATCACTTTGGAACAAATTCAAATTCCTTTCTCTTCTTTTTTTTTTTAGTTGTCGCATTTCTGGATATCAAACCTAGGGCTTCAAGCATGCTAGGCAAGCACTCTACTACTGAGCTATGCTTCTACCCAAATTGGCATTTTCAAAACAAGCATTAAATTAGAACTGATTGTGTGTCACTAAAGAAATAAAATTGGCCTGGTCCCCATCAGTGAGCATGAAAATCTTATCTTGAGATACCATCATCCCAAGTCATATTTTTTAAAAATATTTTTTTAGTTGTCAATGGACCTTTATTTTTATTTATTTATTTACATGCAGTGCTGAGAATCGAACCCACTGCCTCACACATGCTAGGCAAGCACTTTACCACTGAGCCACAATCCCAGCCCCCAAGTCACATTCTTCAGGGCACACAAGGAATAGATCACTCAGAGTCACGAACATACTGGTCATCAACCAGCCCTGGACCTCCTGTAGCAGTCCTGTGAGAACACTGCCAGTGAGGCACAGGTTATGAGAAGGAAGAATCAGAGTAAAGAGGCTGGGGATACTAGGTAGAAAGCAGCATGTGCCTGAGCTGCCATGATACTGCCACCATCACCAGAGAGAGAGGCTGGTCCAACTACAGGGGCATCAGCCAAAAACAAGGAAACAGGTCCAGAGCAGGAAGGACCAGCTCGGGGTCACAAGCCAAGCCAAGAGCAGCTGAATCGGTGCTATGCCAGTGAGAATGCAGGCAGTCAGTCCTCACTCCGACCTCAGTGTCTTCACCTGTAGGATGGGGCAACTGTTCCTCTCTCCTGGTTTAGATATCACTGGGCATTTCAGAATGTAAGGACAACCTACTAGATGACAGCATGACCCCAGGTGGGCACAGCTATGAGATAAAGGCTAGTGTGAAGTAGGAACTGGAATAGGTGACTACGACACATCAGTACAAGAGTCAAGCCCAGTATCAGCTAAAGGCGGCATCCTAGCTAATTAAGGGAAAAAAAGAGACAAGAGTTGACTGCCTGGACAAGCAGATAAGGTGGGAATCTCTGCATGCTGGGGGCTTCCACAGCCCAGGACAGGGAGAGCTAATAGTAAATCCAAGCACTATAAAAAAAGGGGTCATAGGACAGGCTACAGATAGCTCTGTCTTTACCCAAAAGCAATATGCAGACCCTGCGTGGGCCCTGACAGGGATAAAGCAACCATAAAACAAAATTTATAAGCCAAATTGGGAAAAACCAAATGCTGCCTGGACAGTAGGTGTTAGGTTGAAAACCAATGGTAGTTATGGTTTGAAGAAACAGTCCTTATTTTCTCAGTAAAACAACAGATATACTCATAGAAGTAGCCAGGCAAGATCAGCTGAGGTACAGAAGCAAGACTAATCACTGCTACAAATCACAGATGGGACAGGCGCACGGGAGGCTCACCAGCTCCTCTCTATTTTTGCTATGTTAAAACTTCCAACAGAGAAGGTAGCTTTTAAAACCTAGTACAGTCCTTTAGGAGGGAAATCATTCAAAAAGCTGCCTTTAAAATTCTTTTTCAAAAAACTGTGACAAGCGTTTTGTGTTTTATGGTGAATGTGCACGTTACACGCTCATGGGAAGAGGAGCTGGCCAGGAGAAATGCCCAGCATTCCTGCACTTCATATTCTTGTCTGCATGGGTCCTGCAGAGACACTGCACTGTTCTGCTCTACATTCTGAGCCTCCTAAACATACAATTTTTTAAACACAGTAACTTCTAAAAATGAAGCTGGTCCCCAGTCCTCTCAGACACTAATATCCACCCAAGCAGGGAGGCCCTCATCTCTCCATCCACTCCTACAACAGGCCTGGGCATGAGGTGGCAGGGCTTGATCCTGAGGAGGCAGCTGGGCATTCACATTGCCCCTTCCTGCTCTGGGGGTGGCTCAAGGAGCCACACCGAACTCTGGACAACACAGGACTTAGGCCAACACACTAAATGTCAGAGCTGCCCTGGTCCTAGCCAGCCCTGCTCATGGGCTGCCACCACTTCTGACACCTCTTGAATTATCTAAGAAACCAAATCCTTCTATACCCTCACGTGCAAAGTCCATCATCCAGTCCATTGTATGTAAAGGTGCAGGTGTGACTGATGGGGTGCTGCCTCAAAATAACAAAGACAAAACTCACCTCCACCCTCAAAGGAAGGTCTGGGCTCTCCCAGTGATAAGGGAGGCTCAACAGGAATCCCATGCAAACCTGGGCCAGGGCTCTTATGGAAGTTGGATGCTCACACCCAAGGGAAGAATGGTGACAGTCCAAGTGTTCAGGGTGCCAGGCTGTGGTGGCAAGCGCCATTATTAACCTACTGCGGCCCAGACAAGCCAAGTGGCTCATCCGGGGCTGCAAACTTTTTGATCTCTCGGGCAGGGTCCAAACTCCACCCTTGGCATCAGAGTGAGAAAACCACAGGGCTGGACACAAGCACATTTCAATTAGCTTCCTCTCCTTCCCAGACAATGCCTGGCTCCCCAAGGGCCCACAGGCTCCCAGCTCTGGGTCTGGCCCTCCCTCTGGCACCACCTGTTAAGCCTCAAAGTATGCTTGGCATCCCTGAAGACAGCCCGCTCCAACACAGCTGTGCCAGCAGCACTTCCAGTAGAAGGTGGCCAAGGCCACGCCTCCACATGCTGGCAGGGCTGGCCTACAGCAGCCATCCACATGCCTGGGGCAGATTCTCTACTGGATACAAGTGCTTAGTCCCCAGCACTCAGAAAACAGTACCAGAGCCCAACTGGGAAGTCTCAGATATTTTTAAATGTTAAATGTCCTTGAGGATTCCTTCAAGATCCCCTGCCCCAGATTCAGCAGCTGGAAAGGAAGCCTAGGCAGTCAGTGACAAGAACAGAAACACTTGGCCATCATCTTTGGATGTGTATAGCTACCTCTCCCCAACTGTTAGATCCTGGGGACAGGGCCACTTTCAGTGCCTCAAGGATTCACAGGACACCAGTTTCCACCTTAAGACAGGCTTCTTCATGCAGACAGCTGATCACTGTCAAAAGATCCTCAGGTCCCCCACAGTCTCTCAGCCCTCAAGAGTCCTCTGCTCTAGAAATGAATGCAAGGACAGTCTCAGTAGATATCAAAGGAGCAGGAAAATCTCCCACTTGCCTTAACCAAAACCAAGATTTTTCCTGCTCCAGAAGCAAACACTCCAGGAAGCTGGGCCTCAATTCTAGGAACTCTGTTGAGGACACCAAAGGGCAGACCTGGCAGTGGGTCCTCTGTTAATTCCCCTATCACCCTTTCTCCTCCAGCAGTCCAAGAACTAGGAACAGAGACTCAGGAAAGTCCAGCTGGTGGCAGTCAAAGGAGCTCCCAGAAAGAAGTGCCCAAGGCTGAAGGGTGAGCAGGAGCACAAGGAGGGGCAGGGCGGTCCCATGAACTGGCAGGGCATGACACCCAGGGTGGCCCTCAGGAAGCAGCAACAGAAGCCGTCAAGACTGAGTAAGGACAGACAGGAACAGGGAGGAGCTGCAGGTACCAAAACGAGATGGAGGCCTGAGTGAGGTGGGAGAGAGGCTGACAAAGCACTTGCTGCATGCCAGGTGCCATGCCTAGTCTGACATGCAGTTCCACCCAGTACACCTCAGAGGCAAGGGTGGTGACACTCCAGGGCTCAGCACCAGTTGAGGTGGTGCAAGACGGGGAGGGCATCCAGACCTACACATGGAGCCTGACTTCGGGTGAAGCCAACACTGTTCCTGTTCCTCCCCCTGCACAGTCTCCTCTCTGATGAAAATCACAGAGCACCCAGAGTTGGCCCACTCACCTATGGTACCTACCATGCTCTGTCAGCCCAACACACCACTCTCCTGGAAGCTGCAGCTGAGGATGCAGAACAAGATATCCCATGGCCACTCAGGACCACCACCACCATGTGGCTATCCATCTAATTCCCTCCCCACCATGCCAGGGAAGGTGAGAGGGCAGAGTGTAATTTGGAGATGTTGCCTTTATTGAGCCAAACTTGAAAAATCACCAGCAAAATGGGCCACTGGGCAGCCTTGCCTCTACAGGCCCAGCGGGCATGAGGCCACAGACATCCCTTCAGGGAGAAAGGTAGCAGGGCCAGCCCTGACTCCACTCTCTCTTCCACTCTGGTCATAAACTCATTCAGCCAGCTTCCTTCACTCAAAGATGGTTTTATCTAGAAATACCAGAGGAGTTTATGGAACTCTATTTGTAGCATATAATTTATTAGTAATTACACCCACTTTAGTTTAAGAAATAAAAAAACTAAGATGGTTCACCTCTCTATGGGACAAAATCTCCCACAAATATTACCTCCTGAAATCTTGACTTTTTAAATAAAAGTTAATGTTTCCAACTGTGATACCAACCCAAATTAAACATGTTAGTAAGAACCTGTGCTGGCACGGGTGTACAGAAAAGGCACAATACTGATGGGAAGCAAACTGTAAAAAATCTTTTGGCAACATCTGCTGAAACTGATGCACACTCCTTTAGCCTCTGCTAGGGACTTCAAGCAGAAACCCTATCCCAGCTTACAAAAGGGAGAGGAGCAATTTCTCCAGGGCCATGTGGCTAGTCTATGGAGGAGCTGAGAGGTGACACTAAACTAAGCAAGTAGACACCTAAAGAGCATTTACAAAAATGGTTACACCCTCTTCCCCATTCTGCTAGCAACTTGCCCTCCAGATACATGCCACAAGATTATGCCACCATTCTTCACTATGCCAAAAATGATTATGTCCATAATAGCAAAGAGCTAACAAATTGAAGGCCGGGAAGTGGGGACGAGTCAAGTCAGCAACAGTTTCTTCTCACAGTGGATACCACTGAAGGAAAGCTGTTATCACAGAAGGGGACTGCGGGGGCTGCCTAGCAGGGGTTCACACACACTGCGTGTGCACAGGGAAAAGCACTCTAACTGATAGTGCTGCAGACTTGGGGGGCGGGTAGGCAGTGGGTCCACAAAAGATCCTCAGGTCTCCCATAGCCTCACAGCCCCCAAGAGTGCTCTGCTCAAGAAATGAATGCAAGGACAGTCTCAGTAGGTGTCACAGGAGCAGGATTCCCAGAAAATAGGATAAGAGCACTCAACTCATATTCTCATAGTCCCTGGCCTACCTCTGTTATATCCCCCTAACCCAAGATGAGGGACCTTTACAGAAGGGACTACACCTGCCCCCCCCCCCCCCCATAGATCCAATGCCAGTGGAGTCTGGCTTGGAGAAGGTACCAGTACTTCGACAGACAATAGGGCCAAGATCCTAAAGATCTTGTCCAAGGACCCAGCTCCCACCTGCCCACAGGGACAGTAGTTTTCTGGTGCTAATCCAGCACCTGCTCTGCCTTTGCTTTGACTTAAAGATTAATTCATTTTGTCCTCTCCACTATCAGAGGGGGATCCTACTGGTCTCCCCCAGGAAGGCAAAAAAAAGGCTTCATAGGGTCCAGGTATCTATCTACCCAAGGTTGACTGGGAGCAGAGGTGTCAGAAGGTGAGCCCTGTTAGCAAGAGCCAAGATCAGGACAGTTCAAATGGGGAAGGGGCACTTCAAATAAGCCGGTTGCCTGACCCCACACCAAGCCCTTCCAAATACGTGACCCTCAAAACAACCCTTTCTGTGCTGGCAATGCTGAACCCCATTCTGTAGAGGAGGAAGGTCATCAAAGGAGCACCCCTGCCCACAATCATCACTAGCACGGGGTAGTTAATGGGTACAATGTGGACTATATCCATCCAGAAAGTCAATTCTCCCTCCTCAACCTCCACAACAGGGCTGGGGGTCAAGGAGGATGGGAGAGGCACTGGTATTTAAACCATCCCAGGAGGATTGCCCAGGCCCTCCTACCGCCCCCTCTCGCAAGCTCTCAAGTCAGCCTGGGGGGTCTAACCTCCTTTCTCCACAGTGGGAATGACACAGGCCACCTAGATTTCCGTCCAAGAGGAACACAGACACCACAGTGAGGGGAAGGGCAGGACAGGAAGTGGGCGAGGGAAGCCATGCATCCCAGGCACTGGAAGCACAATCACAGCGATAAGGACAGAGCGCTGGGCCACAGAAAAGGACACTGGGGGACTCCAGCCTGCAGCAATGACCAAGTACAACCGGAGCCCCGACTCCCTCAGGCTCCTTCCCGGCCTCTGGACACTCACAGTTGGAGATGAATCGGGCCAAAAGCAACCGTGACAAGAGAGGGGAAGTGATTTGCTTGAAGGTGACAGGGCAGCGGCCACTCAGACCCAGGCTCTGTCTTACCCAGAGGGTCACCTGCGTCCGTGGCCTCAGGCCTCGATTCAGGATCTGCCCGCCCACCCTCACTCTCCACACAGACACACCCAGGACAGCGACGAGACCGGCAAGCATCAGCTTTAGGAAGGTGCCACCAAGGCCAGCAGAGAAGGCTGGCAGGCAAGGAAATCTGCAAGGCGCCCGCACCCCTGCAGCCGCCGCCGGGAATTGGCCCGCCGGCCGAGGCCAAGCCCACTCCCACGCCCTGCCCCGGACCACAGCTCTTGGCCCCGCGCCCCCGCGTCCACACCCCTGGCAACCCCCGCCGGGCAGGGTGACCTTATTATCTCCACAGGCCCCAGCGCCCACCCGGGTCGCCGGAGCCGGGTCGCAACACGGAGTCAGGCGGCGGCTCACCTCTTTGAGCTGCTCCATCTCGCTGCGAATGGCCTCATAGTCCACCTCGAGCTCCTCAAACTGCAGCTTGAGCTGGTGCTTCTCCTCCAGCACCGCCAACCCGTACTCGGCAGCCTGGATCTTCTCGCGCGTGGTCTCTGCTAGTTCGTGAGACAACCGCTTCACCTCGGCGCGCAGCCACTCGGGCTGCGCCTCCATCACCAGCCGCGCGTACTCCTCCTCCTCCGACGGCGCCGACATGGTGGCGGCGCGCTGAGGCCGGCTCTCCCCAGGACTCCAGCAGACCCGGCCCTCCTCAGGCGCCGCCGCCGCCGCCGCCGCCCAGCCCCGACGGCCGTCCGCGCCGCCGCACTGCTCCCCCCGCCGCTCGCAGAGCACACTGGGGGCTGCAGTTCTGCGGCGCGCCTACTACATGACCCGTCGTGCCCCGCGCCCACTCAGTTCCCGGCCGTGATTGGTCTGCGCCCCGCGAGGGGCGGGCCCTCAGGCGCCATCGCGAAGCCGACACCTCCCGGGGGATTGTGGGGGTTGCAGTCCTCTTTGCACGCCTACTACAGAGCCCGTCGTGCCCCGCGCCCGCCCAGCCCCGGGTGATGATTGGCCCCGAGGCCGAGGTCGTAGACTTGCAACGGTTCCTTGGTTCACTTGCAGATTCTGGTGGACAGCGCAAACTGCCCCTACTCTCGAGTTCCTGGCGGTGGAAGGATCAAGATAGCTCCTGACGCCGGGAGCGTCAGCGTTCGGCTTATGATAGAAGCCTGGAGACCGTGTGGCAGTTTAGATGCAAGTGTGGAAGGCTGCTGGCGGCGCCTAAGGGCGCTGCAGGTCCAAGGGAAACTTGGCTTAACCGCTGCTTCCTTCCTGACACCCAGTCCTTCAAAGTGTGTTTCATGGGGATGAAGATGTTCTGAGCGCACAGTGTCATAAACGTGTTTAATACAGTCTCTGCCTGGCACCCATGGTCAGGCATGACTTATTTGATACAGCCTAGATCAAACTTAACCCTCCTGTGTGGTGGTGTAGCTATAACTCATCTCACTGTCCCCAAACCCCACAACCGCGGACCCCCATAAAACCAAAACCTAGTGGTCAACCACAGAGTCATGTAAGTAAGTTCATTCTTCCCTCCTGTTTTTTGTTTTTTGTTTTTTGGTTTTTTTTAACTAGCCAATCCACAACTGTCCCACCACACACACCACACGGAAAACTAAGCAATAATGCCTATGGACCTCAATAAAGTCCTAGTCATACGGATCCTTTCTCCCTCCCTCTCTTCCTCCTTTCCCCCAACTTCTCTGCAGCCTGTTGGTAAAAGATTTCCGTTTCACTTCCTCATTGTATCTCACCGGACGTATAACACGGAAGCTAACTACCCCCACTTCCACCCCTCTACTAGAAAGTGGTCATGGCTATCTTGGCTTATGGTCACTCTAAAGAGACTTCAAATTAGAAAGAAATAACAATAAAAATCTCAACACACAGGTGCACAATCCACACTTCAGTTGCACAGGGGACCCAGCAATCCAGTAGGGCTTTTGTTTTTCTAGTGCAGGATCCATATGCATTCAGTTGTCAGGTTTCCTGAATCTCCTTCAATCCCACCTTTGAAAGGACCGCAGAGCAGTGATGTGCACACTTGACATATCCTCATGGGTAGATTAGGTTATGCATTTGGGGCAAGACCATCACCAAGGTGCTGCTGAGTTCTCAGTGCACCCTGGGAGGCACATGATATGGACTTGCATCCCTCTGATTGCTGCTGGCTTTTTCCTTCAAAAATAATGTCACAGGAGAAGATAAACTTTGCAAATACCATGTCACTCCTCAAATTTTAGTTTAGTATTAATTGATATTTCTTACATGAATAAATTATTACCATACTAGATGCTTTTCTAGTTCCATCCATCCTTCATTATGAGTTGCCTTTGTAGTGAAAGAAAACTAATTCTTCTTATTCATTCATTAGCAGTGTGGATCCATGAATTCTTCCTTTATTCAGTGGGTAACAATCCATTACTCTCGTAACTTTGATACCCAAATGTTAGCAGATTTGGCCAGTGGAAGAATTCCTCCAAGTTGGCTCTATACCCTTTCAAAATGTCATAATTTTTTTTTTTTTTTTTTTTTTTTAGCATTTTTCTCAGTTCTGGCATGAGTCATTCCAGGATTGTACTCTCTGACTTCCAGACCTAGAACCAGCCATTTCCCCCATGGAGTCTTGATTCTTTGTAGTACTTTAATGCTTTATTTGTTCAAGGAGAGTGTGTCATATTTTGGTTTGTCAAATTAAATGATATCAAAAGCTCAGCCATTGTAGAAGTGGGACATGTTCGATGTGCCCAGTTGCTTGGGACTGTTCCTGAATTTACACTGAAGGTCCTACACCTCAGACCTGGGCAAGCTGCTTGTATTAAGTGGGAGAGATTCTAGGGCAAAGGAGGAAAGAGCCCTGTTTTAACAAGAACACAGCCGCAGCAATGCCTGTCAGACCTTGGCTGCCTAGACTGGTGACCTCCCCACCCCTGTTCCAAAGTAGTTTATGGGACAGATCTGAGGAGGGAGGGGTGAGGTCATGGGAATCTGGTGCAGACACTGACCAGAGAACTTTAAACTTGGAGGCAAGGTGCAAACTGAGAAGATCTCACATCCATTCAGTTATAGACAGAGCGTCTGTCACTAGTATTGTGGGCTTCCTTTCTACAGGAGGGACAGCATTGCATCGTTTTTAGGGACGTGAGGGAGGAGTCTAGGATCCACAGTGGTGACAAATAAGGGTGGAGGAATCAGGAAATGCTTCACTGAGAGTTGATACCTGAGGGAGGGAAGAGGATGCACAGGAATTGACCAGGCCAAGTCTGCAGGAATAGGGAACCCCCCAAAATGAGAAGCAGGTGGATCCCCCTGCCCTGTAGACTGTGGGCCAACCCTTGCTGAGTTCCTTCTCAGTTCCCAACATGACCAGCTCCTTGACATGCATCAGCTCATTCAGTCTCACAACATTGCAAATTAGGCCATCTGTTTTACAAATGAGGAAACTGAGGCTCGCAGCTCAATCCTTGGTATCTATCGCCCTTGACTTCCCTTAACTCTGCCAGCAAAGGCTGCCTGCCCGGCTAAAGGACAAACTCCAGGGGAGAGCCTCCTGCCAGCCCCAGCCCCACTGTCTCTGCCTGGATCTCTGGGTCACCTCTGCACTCCCCTCCCAGCCTTCCTTTGACCACCACCAGTCTGTTCTCATGTGGCAGCACAGAGGTCCCAGTGGTCCTACGTCCTCTACTCAAATCCTTTCAGAGTCAGAGCCAAATCGTCGCAGCCACCACCAAGGCTCTGCCTGCTCCAGAGTGGCCCTCTCTCTGCACCCCGTTTCCCAGCTTCGTTTATTTCCCTCTGTTGGGTCTTATGCGCGGTTGCACTGTGGACCTCTCCCTAGAATGCCAGCTCTAGGGGGGCAGGGACCTTGTCAGGGCCTAGCATCTCCTGGCCCACATTAGGGGCCCCAGTCAGAGTCCCAAAGGACTGACCTGGCCTTACATGCACTGCTTCCCAGACACATGCCCCCTCTGGTGGGAAGGCAGGGAAAGCACAGGAGGAGGGAGGCAGCCTTGGTAGAGGTGAAGAAACAGGGAACAGGTTATGGGAACCCGGGGGTTAGTATCAGGAATATGGACAGTGGCCCCATCTAGGGCTGGACCCCTTAGCCAGAGGTCTGGGGGCAAAGACAAGTGACATCTTCTCGGTTGACCCAGACCCACTCTGCTGTTGTGAGCAAAGGCTCCAGTATCTCAGGCAAAGATAGAAGATGGCAAAATCAGGTGCACAGATGTCTCGGCTGGGACCTGATCGGCACGGGGCCGTGTCATCAGGCTCTTCCCAACTTCTGTTCCATAGAGAGTTGTGTTTGCAGATGTGAGCCCCTCCTGGCTGGTCCAGGAGCAAAACCCTTCCCCCATCAGGGCATGGCTTGCCCAGGTGTACTTTGGCTTAGCATGACATGGCATCCCTGAGTATACATGTCATATGACTTGGAGGGTCTTTGGCTCAAATGTCACTCATTCAAAAACTCTTCCTCTGTGCCAGGCCTTGAAGGTTCAGATGCAGTAATAATGCCTGAAGACCCCCAACATAACATTTACCCTGCTCCAAGCCTGTGCTGGGCAGCCTGTGAACATTTGCTACCTCTCAAGCCTCACAAACAAGCTACAAAGTAGGCACCGCTGTTCTTATTTTATAGATCAGGAAACTGATGCAGGATGAGGTAAATTACTTGTTCAAGGTTACATAGCTTATAACTGGAGAAACCTAGGCTCTGCACCCAGGTCTCTGTGGCTCCGCATGCCAGCTCCCTCCCCTCCCCTAGCCCTTTCTGCTGGGAGTAGGTCACAGTCCTGCTCTCAAAGGTAGAGAGAACATATTTCAGTGACTAACTGCTACAAGGATACAGATGAAGAACGCAGGACACTAGGAATTGTGAGGTGCGCATGGACTGAGCATGGGCTGAGTCCCAAAGGTGTGTCAGAGAGAAGCCCCCAGAGACACAAAAAATGTGATCTCATGCCTAATGTGGTCACACACACACACACACACACACACACACATACACACACACATCAAGAAGTGAGAAGGGAGAGCTGTTGGCATTAGCTTGTAAAACTCTATCATATGCAAAATCAATGACCCAGCTGGGGTGGGCCAGAATCACTTGGGATTTGTGACCAGCTGAGTTCTTCGGAAAGGGGAATTGGTTGCTGAGGTAGTTTAGGATAAAAGATGTTTAGTAGGGATCAAGTCCTGAGGAAGGTAAGAGGAAGTGGAACAATGGGGAAGAGCAGAGACTGAGCAGCTGGAGTAGTGGCCACCCACCAGGCCCTGCCCAGAGAGCAGTGCTCTGACAGGTGTGGGAGCAGCAGTAGTTCCCTGTGGCTGAAATGTTGTCAAGGTTCACCCCTGTGCAGTAAGTAGCGGAACTTCATCCCATTTGATGGACGGATACTCTTCCCTGCTGGGGTACTAGGAATTGAACCCAGGGTCGTGCACATGCTAGGCAAGCACTTTACCACTGATCTGTGTCTCCAGCCCTTTTCAAACTTTATTTGAGACAAGGTCTCACTAAATGACCCAGTGTGGCCTTGAACTTTGGATCCTCCTGCCTTAGCCTCCTGAGCAGCTAGGAGTACAGGCATGCCCCCTGGATAATATTTTGTTGTATGAATACAGCACATTTTCTTTATTTGTTCCTCTGTTGGTGGACACTGACAGCTTCCACCCCTTTGGGTATTTTGAACGACAATACTATGGACACGACTATGCATGTTTCTATTTGCATCTCAACTTTCGTTTCTTTGGGATGTAAACTTGGACGTGTAATTGCTGGGCTATATGAGAACTCTGCGGTTAGCTTTTGAAGAACCCCTGTGTTTTCTATAGCAGTTGTACCACTTAACATTTCCTCCAGTAACATACAAGAGTGCCAATTTCTCCACATTCCCACCAACACTTGTTATTTTCCTTTTTGAAAATAAGAGCCATCCTAATGAGGGTAAGGGGGAGTCTTATGGTGGTTTTTCCCTAATGACTACTATGTTGAACATCTTTTCATGTGCTTTCTGGCCATTTGTGTATCTTCTTGGGTAAAACATGGAAGACATTGAATGAGGAGTCCACCAGATCTGCTTCATTTCCTAGAGATTATCTTTGATAATCTCAGAGTTTTAAAACTTAATCATAAAGGGAAAAATTTATATCTTAGTAGATTACTTAGTTAGCGAAGTACTAATTAGAGTCAATGTGATTTAGTTTTAGTTTAAAAAAAAAAAAAACAAAAACACCTCCCCCCCTTTTTCGGGGGAGATATTGGGGATTGAATACAGGGGTGCTTTACCACTGAGCTACATCCCCAGTCCTTTTTATTTTATATTTTGAGACAGGATCTAAGTTGCTTAGGGCCTTGCTAAATTGCTGAGACCAGCTCTGAAATTGTGGTCCTCCTGCCTCAGCCTCCCAAGTTGCTGGGATTACAGGTGTGCACCACCATGCCTGGCCAGGGTGTACCTATTTTATTGCATTGAATAAATAAGCCATGATTTTTAATTTGATGATCACAATGCTAGCCCAGTAGAGCTCATTTCTATCAGAGACTTTTAAAACATATTAAAATTATACATATTTGCACATGAAAAATATGCAGAGAATAGTAAGTACCTCACAAGGGGATAGATATACATGCATTTCTTTTCATTTTAAAATAGTACATAATGTGTATGATATGCTCTGTTCCCTATCACCATGTATTTATGGCTCCACAGTACTCTGTGGTATAGATATGCCACACTTTAACTAACTAGATGGATGAACATCTAGGTTGTTCTTTGTCTTCTGCAAACACACTAGTGCATCTAGAAATATCCATGCTTACCACCCTTGAGTTTTGAGCAATCCTCTTGTTCCTGAAAGGAGACATTTCAGTTGCTAAAAGTTATTGAATTGATGTAACCACAGTCATTCAATGATAGAGCTACTGGATGAGAGTTGTCTTGGGTTCCTTTCCTTATCTTGCTCTTGACTCCTGAGTGGAAACCTCTCTCCCTTGGGTATCCTCCCCAGACCCCTGTCCTCAGGTGGTCCTGTTGCTCAAGCCAGGACAAGTTTGGAGCAGGCATCCCAGTGCGACTTTCATCCGGCAGACTGTCTGCAAGCGCTTCTCCTGGTCCATAGGGCCTTTTTGTCCTGGAACGCTCTGACCTACTCCTTAAATTGATCTACGTATTCAATACGGGCCTATCAAAATCCCAGGTGACTTTCTTTCTTTCTTTCTTTCTTTCTTTCTTTTTTTTTTTTTTTTTTTGCAGAAATTGATGAATGGAATAGTATTGAGAGCCCAGAAATTAACCCATACCTTTGTGGTGAACTGATTTGCAACATATGCTTTAGGGACAAGATAACCACACATACAGAAGAATGGAGTAGGCACCCCACCCCATGCAGATGCAGAATTAACTCAGCATGGATTAAAGACCTGATTACCACTATAATACTCTT
The DNA here is from genome assembly GCF_902686455.1 of Sciurus vulgaris. Lineage (NCBI taxonomy): Eukaryota > Metazoa > Chordata > Mammalia > Rodentia > Sciuridae > Sciurus > Sciurus vulgaris. Next base: position 25,563,210 of record NC_136474.1, read on the forward strand.
AGGAGAACACATGTATAAATTTTTGCGTCCTTGGATTAAGCAAGGTCCTTGGTTTCTTAGTTATTATAATGGAACAACAAGCAGAGAGAAAGAGAGGCAGGGAGATAGAACAAGTTGAACTTCATCAAATTTGAAATCTGTGCTTCAAAGGACAATTCTAAATAAAATGGGAGAAAATCTTTTAAATAATATATCTGACTAGGGTCCCACATTCAGAATCTCCAAACACAGAAGGATCAGCCACAAACTGCGACCTCAGAATGCGGCAGAGGACACGGTGGCCATGTGCAGCTTGAAGACCCACCTTGACCACACTGGGAATGAAGGGTTTTCACAAGGAGGCAGAGAGGTAAGAGAAGAAGCAGAAAAGAAAGGGGGAAGAGAGTCCTCCCATGAACTTAGATCGCACTTTAGTAATGACACCACCAACAGCAAGTACATTGGTTTGCTCAGGCTCCAATAATAAAAAATATTACAGACCAAGGGTTTCAAGTAGCACACATTTATTTTCTGAAAGTCCAGTTCTCACAAGGAACCAAAGTGCCAGCATGGTCCAGTGCTCGGTGAGGCCTCCCTTCCTGGTCTATAGACCATTGCCTTCTGGTTGTGTCCTCACATGGTGCAGTGACCTGTCTGGTGTCTCTCGTCTTACAAGGATACTAGTCCTACTAGATCGGTCCCTCTTCACTTTATGAACCTCATGTAACTTTAATACCTCCTCACAGATCCTATCTCCATATATAGTCCCAGGAGGGGTTGGAGCTTCTATATATGAATTTTTTTGAGGGGTGGGGGGACATAAATCAATCCATAGTAATAGAATAATAGATATCAGATAGTATGCTGGTAGAAATTTAATAATTGCTCTGCTATTAAAAATTAAAGGCCCAATTTGGACTGGGGCTGTAGCTCAGTGGCAGAGTGTTTGCCTAGGACATATGAGGCACTGAATTTGATCCTTAGCATGGCATAAAAATAAACAAAATAAAGGCACACTGTCCATCTACAACTACGAAGAAAATTAAAGGCCCAATTCGTATAATTTTATGATTTCTGTGCTCCACCCCTGGTCAATTCCAAGCTTTAATGTCAGCTGAGCTGAACAGCCTTGGGAAGAGATTCATAGTAGCAGCTATTGCATGGTGACTCCACATTCAGATACACAGAGGTAAAAAAAAAAAAAACAAAAAAAAAAACACAAAACCTCAAGAGCACAAATGATAGTAAAATATAGCACAATAATTAGAAAGTGATGAGTTTGGTACATTTACTCTGCTTTTAATAAAATGTAATCCTGAGTATACGCAATTGAACATTTCATGGAGGCCAAGTTTAACAATAGGCTCCAAAGTTTCTACAGATTTAACGAGGGGCTCTTGCAGCAGGGGCAGTGAAGCTCCAGAATGCACCAAATGCATAGTTCATGCCACATGGACCAAATGCTTCATTGTTATGACTACTTTCTCTGTAAGTAGCTACTATGAGCACCTCCTTGGTTCTAGGTTATTTTCAAACTACAAGCATTTTTCTTTGTTCATCCTTACCACAGACTCATGCATGTATTAGTCAGCTTTCTGTTACTATGACAAATACTTGAGATAATAAGCTTATAAAGATAAAAAGTTCATTTTGGTTGGCAATTTTGGAGGTTTTGGTTCATGTTGCTTTTGGGCCTGTGGCAAGGCAGCACATCATGAAGGTAAAGCAAAACCAGCTACCTCATAGACAGGAAGTGAAAATCGAGAGAAGAAGGGATTGGGGTTTCACTCCTTCAAGGGCATGCCCCCAATGGGCTCCACCTTTTAAAGTCTCTACTACCTCCCAATAGTGCCAACCTGTAAACCAGGCCTATAACAAGTGGACCTTTAAGGAATATTCAAGATCCAATCTATAGCCAGGGGTTAGCTACTATCCCTGCTTTACAGGCAAGGAAACTGGGGTAGAGGGTTAGAGTGATATCTCCAAGGATCTGAATCCATTAGCCCTGATAGGTGGAGAGGGATGTCTGAACTTCAACTTATCATCACTTCCATTGTCACCAAAACCTCTTCTTTATATCTGACACCCTCCCCATTCTTCTGGGTCCCCAGTGAACATGGTACTTCCACTCAGATTTCCTGAGACCATGTTAAATACAGCTCAGACCATGCGGACACCCCATTCTTCCCAGCCCTCACCCAAACAGTTGCTGTGTAGATCTGTGTCTTTTCTGGGCTTCCAGCATCTGAAGCCTTTGCCAATTTTGGGGGATATTCCATAGCCTGTGAGTCTTGATGGAAGATTGAGCTGACCTTTCAGTATTGAGACCTGAAGAAAGATACTCATCTCTCAGGTTCCTCACAGCTGGGGTCAGGTATAGAATTCAAGTCAATCCATCCTGAGCCCTCAGGGAGAGCTGTCTGGGAAATGTAGCTGTTAGCTTTCTAGTGCTTGCTACTCATGGAGTGAGAGAATAGACAACAGTAGAAGTGGATTGTGAGTGAAAATACACAATGCCTACCACTTCAACAATAAAAGAGAATTTTTTTTGCAATAAAAATGCTACTTGGAATTTTGACAGGTCCACTGATCCTTTTCCCCCAAAGCACCTATGAATTGGAGAAAGTCTTCAAAACAGTAAAACACAGCACAACACAACACAACACAACTCATTTATTGCTCTGAAAATTTGACAAATGCATAAGTCAAACTGAAAAGTGTACCAAAATTCAGTACAAATGGCAGAAGCCTGTGATACTTCAAAAAACTGCCATCCATCTCTTTGTTTTGGGACTGAACAATTTATATGGATCTATGTTAAGTTTGCTGTTTGATTAATCTTCCACCTTAATTCTGCTTTTGATATTTTTAATAAAAGCTGCACTTCAGTTATTATACTTTTTAATTCCAGAATTGGAATTTCCATTTGGTTCTTTTGTGTAACATCTGTCATTATTGAGGTTCTCTGTTTGTTGAATTGTTGCTATTACAAAGCATTCTTTTAGCCATTTAAATATGGGTCCCCTTAGTCCTTTGCATTTATTTATAATAGCTGCTTTGATGGCTTTGTCTTCTAAAACCAATATCTCGGGGCAATCACACACAATTCCTATTGAGTCTCTCTTTCTTTCTTTCTTTCTTTTTTTTTTTTTTTTTTTTTTCCCGGAGTGTGGGACTTTGGATGTCTTATCATATTTTGTTGAGAACTTGACATTGACATAATGCATTGTACTGACTCTGGATACAGTTCCCCTCTTGTGCATTATTGTTTTTGCTTTGTCTGTGGACTCTGTCTCCCTAACAATGTGTGACTGTTTTGTTCTTATTTTTATGGTTAAGCCCTGCTTCCTAAGTTTTGTCTCTGTGACTTTAAAACTCAGTCAAAAGTTGGTCAGATGATGCTCAGAGCCAGGTAGAATTCTGCCCTCTGCGGACGGATCAGTGTTTGGACAGAGGGACACATTCTAACCACTTGCCACTCTCAGGTCCACTCTGACTTTTACACCAGAAGAGGGGAAAGGAGATGGGAGAAGAGGAGGGGGAAAGGAGATGGGAGAAGAGGAGAGGGAAAGGAGCAGCAGCTCTCTGGTGTCTGGGTCTACAAGGCAGTAAGTGGTCACGAGGGCACCGCCCTCCTTTCCTCGTTTAGCCTAATCACCTCTCAAGGCCCACCTCCAGTCACCACCGCATGTGTGGGTAAAGGGATTGGGGAAATTTTTTCCGGGACATCTGGACATGGGACCCTGATGCGCTCCTTCCCCTGTTGGTGAGGTCCTGGGTGGCACTACAGTTAGACTGAGATGATACGGGGAAGTGACCGTGGCTGGGTTGATGGGATCAAGGTGAAAATCTGGAGGAAAACTGGAATTTGAATGAACTTATGTGAAGTGGTCGAGTCTATCTCCTTTACCTGAATGTGTTATTGGGATGACTATTATGTCCGACTGGGGAACACTCCCCTACCTAGTACTGTGAATCAGAAAGCATGTAAGTGTGCCCTTCAGCCAATATGAATTGGACTAACTAAATGGGAATCCATAGGATTGCGTGAGTTCATACAATTGTTAATTTGAAGCAGTATAAAATACCTGGTGGGCAAACAGATTATCGCTTTATTAATGATATGTTAGAAGTTGGAACCCAAGCGTGAACAAATTCTCTGTTCAGACCACTGTGTGGCCCACAAAAACAGGCTGACAGTTCATGGATCACCTACACATGGAAGCTGAAGGCAAGAGCCCAAGAGTGCCACCCAGTGGTGAGCACTGGGATTTCATACCAGGAGATTACCAGTTGTGGTAGGAGGATAGATGCTGTTTGAGACTAAATTACCAACTTGCAATTGGGCATTGATTGAAACGGCCACAAAGAGTAAATGGTAAAATAATCTTAAAATCTGAAGTGCTCATGTCTTGGCTTATGGTAGAGACACACCCACTAAGGAAGGCAATGCTCAAAAGAGTCCCACAGTAACAAAGCGGAGATGGTTCAAATAGCGACATCCTGCTTGGGGACGCAAGGAGGTGCTGCTCACTGTATTCATGGGCCTCTTTTCCCTGAGGTCTGACTAGGGAACCACCTGAGGATCTGCCATATCTCTAGCCACAAGGACAGTGCTCTACAAACAGCCCTGAGAGACCTGTCAAAGAACTGCTGGTTTATGGACAGCACTATCAAGGTGAATGGGCAACATCTGACCCAGAGTCCACTGAACTATGACCAACTAATAGGTGAACTCTGAGTGAGGAAGTTAAGTACCAAGTAGTCCAGTGGAATGAACTGCATGCTGTATTCCATGCTGTAATAGAAGAACTAAGCAACATGAAGAGCCTCCATCTTTGGGTTTTATTGACTCATGGGAAGTAGCCATGTGGCGAGGCAGATGGTCAAGGGCAAACTGGGTTACTAAAGGGATGTCATGGGATGTGGACCCATGGAAATCACCATGGGAACTTAAAAGGTACAGTAAAGTAGGACCCATCTGAAGAATCCCTTCCAAGATTGCTAAGTGATTGGATCTGGAAGGTGGATAAACTGGCTCTGCACTGGAAGTGCCACCTGGGTCCAACAAATGAGTAGATGTGTGGGGAGCTGTAGCCATGTGGTGATGGAGTGCTGATCAACACATGCCTTTTGCACCCTCTGAAGCATAAAATGCCAAGAACTGTGCTATCTGATAGCAGAGAGACAGACTACAGACAGCTCTGAGGAAGATTCCCCAGGTGAGGGAGACCCCCACACACAGCTGGTAGGTAGACTACCCCTCCTTGAAACCAGAGTTTGAGATGAAACTAGGTTCTCCACTTTTGCTGGTGGGTGGGGTCTGCGTAAGTTGCTGGTCTCTGGAGCCCAGAAAGCCCATCTTCGTGCTAGCAGCTAATCACAGCAGGGAGTGCCTGCCGCTGGCAAGGCCAGGTTCTTCTCTGCCACTGTCAAGTGACATGTTGCAGCTCTTAATGGTACACTGTGTCCTCCAGGGTCGCTGTAGACCCCAGGAGCTCACTGCCAATGCTTTTCTGGGTTCTTGACTCATGAATTCAAAGAATGAAATCCATGGACAATGGAAGGCAAGAATGAAAGGAGCAGGATTTATTTTAAGCAAGAAAAAGAAGGAGAGTTCTTGGTAGCCAAGAAGGAACCCCATAGCGGGTTACCAATTAAGTGTATAAGTCTAGGGGCTTATATAGCTTCTGGGTGGGAGTGTTGCTCAAAATCCATGCTAAACAAGTATTGGAAACATGTTAACTCTATTGGTTAGCCCTTGAGTCTGTATCCTTTACTCAGGTCTGTCCCACTTTCCTATTTCCACTATCCCAAAGGAGTTGGCTGGAATGTCTGGAATGTTTCTACTGGTTAACCTCTTAGAGCGAGTGGCCTTTACATTTAAAAAAAAATAGCCTTAATTCAGACTCATTAACTATTTTATCTTACTCATCCTAATAGTGCCCCTTGGAGACTCCAAATGAGTTCTGACAGGAGTAGACACTTACTCTGGACTGGGTTTTGAGATGCAAATGTTCAAACATGATACAAGTACCAAACAGTTTTGTACCACTAAAGTCACATTTCTTCAGACCAAGGAATCCACTTTACAACCCACATCCAACAAGGAGATATCACAAAGAATGGATAGATCATGCTGCACCTCATCCTCGGAGTGGTTTTTAGAGGATTGAAATGAACAGTGGGCATCTTTATTGTCTTAAATGGGCGCTGGGGAATAAAACTAGGAAGGGCTTATTTACACACCTTCATGAGCCTGTGCTCACACTCATCATGGGGGGTGCCAAGGAAGGCCCTTGCAGGCTAGATTCCTCCTCTCTTAAAGATGATGTAAATCTGCTCTCTGCTTCCTGGTTGTCACATACTGAGCTGCTTCCTTTTATCACTCCCTTCTACCATGGTGTTCTGCCTCATCTCAGACCCAGAGCTATGGAATCAGCCAACCAAGGACTGAACCTGTGAAACCAAAAATTATGGAACACTGAAAAAAGGAATTAGAGAAGCCACCAGAAGATGGAAAGACTTCTCATGTTCATGGATAGACAGAATGAATATGGCTAAAATGGCCATACTACCAAGAATGACCTACAGACTCAATGCAATCTCCATCAAAATACCAATGATATTCTTAGATTTAGAAAAAAAAGTCCTGAAATTCATATGTAAGAATGAAAGACCCAGAATAACCAAAGCAATTCTGAGCAAAAAGACTAATGCTGGAAGCATCAGAATATCCAATTCCAAATTATACTAAAGAGTCATATTAACAAAAATAGCTTGGTACTAGCATAAAAGCAGACACATAGACCAAAGGAACAGAATAGAAGACACAGAGATAAACCCATACAACTACAGCATCTGATTCTTGACAAAGGTGCCAACAACTTATGTTGGAGAAGAGAGAACCTCTAACAAATGGCGCTGGGAAAACTGATATCCATATGCAAAAGACTGAAAATAGATCCCAAAGTCAACTCAAAATGGATCAAAAACCTGGGAATCAGACCAGAAACTTTGCAATTTCCAAAAGAGAACATAAAGGAAACACTTTCAACATGTAGAAGTAGGCAGTGATTTTCTCACCAGGACAGCTATGCCTCAGGAAATAACACCAAGAATCAATAAATGGGATGGAACCAAACTGAAAAGCTTCTGCACAGCAAAAGAAATGATTAGCAATGTGAAAGGAAAATCTGCAGAATGGGGGAAAATCTTTGCTAGTTACTCTTCCAAAAGAGGGTTAATATCTAGAAAATATAAAGAACTCAAAAAACAACAACAACAACAAAATAACCCATTCAATAAACAGGCCAAAGAACTAAACAGACACTTCTCAAAAAGAAAAAGTACAAATGACCAACAATTAAATGAAAAAATGTTCAACAACTCTATCAGTGATTCAAATAACAACTAAACTCAGATTTCACCTCACACTGGTTAGGATGGCAGTCATCAAGAATACTAATAATAGCAGGCAAATGGATGAAGTTGGAGAATATCATGCTAAGTGAGATAAGTCAATCCCAAAAAACCAAAGGACAAATGATCTCTGATAAGCAGATGATGATACATAATGGGGGCTGGGAGGGAGGCAAGAATGGAGGAAGGATGGATTGTATAGAGGAAAAAGAGGGGTGGGAGGGGTGGGGGAAGGAAAAATTACAGAATGAGACAGACATCATTACCCTGTGTACATGCATGATTACACAAATGGTATGACTCTACTTCATGTACAACCAGAGAAACAAGTTGTACCCCATTGGTTTACAATGAATCAAAATAAATAAATTTATAAAAAGAATACAAATAATAAATGCTGGAGAAGATTTGGGGAAAAGGAACTCATACTCTTTTGGTGGGATTGTAAATTACTAGAGCCACTATGGAAATCAATATGGAGGTTCCTCAAAAGACTAGGAATGGAGACACCTAATGACCCAGCTATATCACTCCTGGGTATTTGTTCCAAAGAATTAAAGTCAGCATGCTGTAGTGACGAATACATAACCATGTTTATAGTACAGCAATTCACAATAGCCAAGTTATAAAACCAGCCCAGGTGCCTATCAACAGATGAATGGATAAAGAAAATGTGATACATGTACCACATGAAGTTTTGTTCAGTCGTAACGAAGGATGAGCCTGGTGTGATGGTGCATGCCTGTAATCCCAGCAGCCCAAGAGGTTGAGGCAAGAGGATTGCAAGTTTGAGGCCTGCCTTGGCAACTTTGTAAGACTCCCAGTAACTTAGTGAGACCTCGTCTCAAAATAAAATATAAAATGAACTGGGGATGTAGCTCAGGGGTAAAATGCTCCTGGTTAAATTCCAGGACCAAAAAAAAAAAATGTACTTGCAGGAAAATGGATGGAACTGGAAAGTATCATGTTAAGTGAAATAAGCCAGACTCAGGAAGTCCAAGGCCATGCAATTTCTCTCATACATGGAGGCTTAGAGAGAGAGAGAGAGGGGAAAAAAGTCTCATGAAAATAGAAGGAAGACCCAAAGGACAGAGGAAGGAGATGGGGCGGGGGCTGGCAGGAGGAAAGGGAAGTAATCAGAGAGGGGAATTGATTAGATCATGTTATCCATATGTACAAATATGCCACAGTGAAGCCCACTATTTTGTATAATGATTGTGCACCAATAAAATATTTTTAAAAGAAGAAAGGTAATATTAATCTGACTCTTCTATTAATGTCTGTGGAGTCTGTGGTGATATTCTGTCTTTTATTCCTGATTTTGGAGATTTGTATCCTCCTGCCTAGTTAGTCTTGTTAAAGGTTTCCCAATTCTCTATTCAAAGAACCAGTTATTGGTCTTTATAGATTTTACTCTCAAGTCTTTCTATTTTTAATTTCACTGAATTCTGCTATTATCTTTAGTATTATTATCCTCTCTCTGCTTACTTTAGGATTATTCTGTTCTTTAGTTTCTTTCTTTCTTTCTTTCTTTTTTTTTTTTCTTGGTACTGGGGATGGAAACCAGGAGTGCTCTATCACCGAGCTACATCCCCAGTCCTTTCTATTATTTATTTTAAGACAGGCTCTTGCTAATGCCAGCTTTACCAGCACCCACAAAGTTTTAAGACATATATTCATTTTTTTTTTTTTTTTAGTTAAAAGTATTTTCTAATTTCCCTTAAGTTTTCTTCTTGGACCTAAGGGTTATTTACAAGTGTGTTGTTTAATTTTCAAATGTTTGGAGATTGTCCTGTTATCTTTCTGTTAATGATTTCTGTTTTTGTTCCACTGTGGTCTGAGAACATACTCTGTATAATTTCAGATCTTACAAATTTGTTTTTATTTATTTATTTTATGTATCTATTTATTTTTTATGTGGTGCTAAGGATTGAACCCAGTGCCTCATGTGTACTAACTAGGCAAGTGGTCTACCACTGAGCTACAACCCCAGCCTTGGATCTTATATTTTATTTGAGGGTTGTTTTGTGACCCAGGATGAGACTGATCTTTGTAAATGACCCCTATGCATTGGAAAGAATGCATAGTCTACATTGTTGGGAGGATTGGTCAATAATGTTCTGCCGGTTGAGGGCGTTGTTCAGTTTCTCTGTATGCTTGTTGACTTTCTATCTTCTGGTTCTATCTTTACCCAGTAAGGAATGCTGAATTCTCAAACTATTACCCTGGATTTGTCCATTTCTCTTTTCAGCTCTGTCAAATTCTATAGTTTGAAACTCTGTTGTTAATTGCAAATACATTTCTAATTGTTATGTATTGATGAATTGATCTTTTATCATTACATGATATCCATCTTTATTTTGATAGTTTTTGTTTGCTCTAAAGTCTACTTTGTCTGATATATGGCCACTCCAGTATTTGTTTACATAGTATGTATTTTCCTATAATCTTACTTTTAATCTAACTATATCCTATATTGAAGTGAATTTCTTGTGGACCGCATACAGTGGATCATTTTTTAAAAATCCATTCTGAATGGTCAACAAATATATGAAAAAATATTCAACATCTCTAGCAATTAGAGAGATGAAAATTAAAACTACATTGAGATTTCATGTCACTCCAGTGAGAATGGCAATTATAAAAAATACGAGTAACAAAAAATGTTGGTGAGGATGTGGGGGAAAGAGTACACTCATACATTGATGGTTGGACTGCAAATTGGTGCAACAGCTCCTCAAAAAACTAGGAATGAAACCACCATTTTACCCAGCTATCCCACTCCTCAATATATATCCAAAGGATTTAAAATCAGCATACTGCAATTACATAGCCACATCAAAGTTTATAGCAGCTCAATTCATAATAGCTAAGCTATGGAGCCAAACTAGGTGCCATTAAACAGAAGAATGGGTAAAGAAATTGTGGTATATATACACAGTGGAGTATTACTTAGCCATAAAGAAGAATGACTTTATGACATTTGCTGGTAAATGGATGCATCTGAAGACTATCATGCTAAGTAAAATAAGCCAATCCTCAAAAACCAAAGGTTTAATGTTTTCTCTGACATGTGGAAGCTAACGCACAATAAGGGGGCAGAGAATAGAAGTTCAGTGTATTAGACAACGGGGAATGAAGGGAAGGGAGGGGAAATGGAAATAGGAAAGACAGTGGAATGAATCGGATATAAATTTCCTATGTACACACGTGAATACATCACAATGATTGTCACCATCAAGACTGGGATCCTACCTAGAATAAGATATATTCCATGCTTGTATAATTATATCAAAATGGACCCTACCATTATGTATAAGTAAAAAGAACCAATAAAATTTAAAAATCCATTCTGACAGTCTCTGTCATTTAATTGGTGTATCTATATGATTCACAATTAATGTAGTTACTGATATGTTTGTATTTAGGTCTACCATTGTATTATTTGTTTTATGTTTACTGTATCTCTTTATCTCATCTATTTTCTTTTTTTCTTCCTTTTGGGTAATCTTCACATTCCTTAGCACTGTATTGTAATTTATCTATTGTGATTTTATGTATTCTTATAGCCTTTTGTAGCGGTTGTTATAGAGATAATAATATGCATACCTAATTTTTCAGTTTATTTAGACTACCATTTCAAGTGGAATGTAGAGACTTTACCAGACTATTGATCTCTTTATTAATTGCTCTTTATGTTACGATTGTCTTATATCTTACATCTACATACATTCAAAATCCCATATATTTTTTCAATCATTAAATAAGTTTTAATGAACTTAATAGGAGAATACTCTGTTATAGAAGGATTTTTTTTTCTTTTTTGGGTACCAGGGATTACACTCAGGGGGCACTCGACCACTGAACCACATCCCTAGCCCTATTTTGTATTCTATTTAGAGACAGGGTCTCACTGAGTTGCTAGTGCCTCGCTTTTTGCTGAGGTTGGTTTTGAACTTGTGATCCTCCTACCTCAGCCTCCCAAGCTGCTGGGATTACAGGTATGCAATTCCCCCCGCCCCCCGCCCCCGTGCCCGGAGAGAATAGTCTATTATAGTCACCCAGATATTTACCATCTTTTTTCTCTTCCTTTAGTCCTGATGTTCCAAAATTCTTTCAGGTATCATATCCCCCTGTCTGATGATCTTTCTTGAGCAATTCTTTTACAGCAGGAGAGCTGGCTATAAATTCTCTTAAACTTCCTCTCTGAGAAAATGCCTTCATTTATATTCACTCCTGAAGGTAACTTTCTTCTGGTTATAGAATTCATGGGCCAAGTTTCATTTCTTTCAGCACTTGATATGGTCTTATTCCACACAGCGCTTGTTCTCTGAGATGCTCCGAGGCAAAAGGGCCACATAAGTTGGAAAACAGCTCCCCAGAGCTTCTTCCTCTGGGAGACAAGTTATATAAACCAGGGCTCCCAAGCCTTTGTAAATGTTTGGTGTGGTTCTTATTTATATTTGACAGAAGGAACCATTTTGGAAAACTGTATTAATATATTAGAAATGCCACAATTTTCTAATGCTGGGGAACTGACCAGGGAGGGAGAATTAGACTATTAAATCTGCCAGAATCTCAGACTTATCCCTAGGGCGGACCTAGCCCCTCAGCTGGTCTGCTGCTGTGTGGGGGTTTCTGACTTCTAACTAACATCAGTTCCTCCAGGGCCCATCCCAGGGGCTCATGCTGTGCTTAATCCCATAAAGTACAGCAGGCTGTATTTCCTGGCTAGGTGACCTAGGACACTTATTTTTAGCTCTTTTAGCTTCAGCTTCCCCATCTGCAAAATGGATCCATGACAGGGCTGTTATAATTTAGAGGCTGCAGGTCCCCCAAAGGTCCATCTATAAAACCTTGATCCCCAGGGTGGCACTATCAAGAGGCAGGGGACCCTTTAGCAGGTGGCGCCTATTAGGAGGTCTGTAGGTCTTTGTGGACACGCCCTCAGAAGGAATTGTAACACCCTCTCTGCTTCCTGGCTTGCAGTGTGACCACTTGCTCCAACAGTCGCTCCTGTTGCCATCCACTGTCTTCACCATTGTCAAAACCAAAGGGACTGCCCAATCTTGGACTTGACCATTGCTGGGACTAATGACACGTTAACGAACTCAGGCTGACTCCTTACTCCCTGCCGAGTGAGCAAGATCAAGGCCTCAAAGGCGGTTTCAATAGTTAATGACGATGAATTGGACCACCCTCAGGGATTGGTTAACAATAGTTCCGTGAACGTGATCAGCTCGTGCTTGCCATATAGTCTTATGGGACTCTTGCCTGCGTGAACACCCCATGCCTTGCTGATCTTTAAGCTGATTGGTTCCCGCCTAGCCCCCACCCTACATAAAAGCTGTGTGACTTCCTCAATAAACGAGTTCCTGCTGTGACGGGTCTCCCTGACGTGTCTGATTGTCCTCCGCCTGGAGGGCTGGGAGCGGGCGGTCAGTCGGCCTTACCTATCCCGGTCTGACCTTGTTGGGGAGTGTCCCCTTCCCTTGTTGCTGGTCCAGAAGGGTAAGGGCGCTTAAGACCCTGACAGACCATGAACACTCTGGGGCAAATAAATCTTCTTTTCTTTACAAATAGCTTGTCTCAGGTGTTGCATTATAGTAATGTGAAGCTCACCAATACAGGAACCTATCTCCTATGAACCTATGGGGTTCTTATGAGGTTCTAATGAAATGCCACAGACACGGAGAAGAAGCTCAGAGTTGGTGTTCAGCATCTGATGGCTCTGGTCAACCAGTTCTATGATAGCACAACTTTGCTGCAAGAGACAGGTCTTCCCTACTTTAAAAAGAGTACATTTGCTTTCTCAATTAGGAAGGAAGAGATGAAAGGCTTCCAAGGGGCATCAGAGCTGAGTGACTGGGTACAGAGAGGAGGCTGTCTACCCTTGAAATACCATTTCCTGGCTGTGTGACCCTGGGTACTCTGCTTCACCTCTCTGAGCCCCACTGCCTTAAGAATAGGAGCCAAGATGGCTCTGGGGAAGGTGTCCAAGTTCCTGAGTTAAAACCTGGAGTCCAGGGCAGGTGTGTCCTAAGTGCTGTCCAGGTGTGGGCTGGCTTTCCCTGCTCTGTAGTCAGGAAGCTTCACAGGTCTGTGACCCCGTGGTCACAGGGCCTGAGGCTCAGGAGGGCCTGCACTTGGCCTAACGCTCTGCTGTCACCATCCTGTGATTCTTAACACTTTTGTCTTTGGATCTGTGTTTCATAAGTGAAGCCTGATAGGACAATTGTCATAAGCTGGGGCTGCATAGTGGCCCTGCCACTGCTGCCTTCCAGCCTCCCTGGGACAATTTCTTGGTGGCATTCTCCCTTTCTGCCTGGTGCCCCAGGCCCTGCCCAGCCTCCCAGGCCAACCTGGCAACAATGGCCATCCTCTGATGCCGTAACCAGACCCTGGTGGGTCAAGGGAGGCTGGTGTGGGTGCTGGAGGCCAGAGTCGGTGTGCACACCCTGTAACATCTGGGAGAGAGGCAGGCAGTTTTTAGCTCCAAATCCTAGGGGTCACCTGTGTGATCCCCAGGGTGATGGTTGGGGTGATGGCTCTGGGTGGTGGGGAGGCTGGATCAGTTCCTCAGAGCCCCACCTGGGCTTGCAGGAGTTGCCCAACAGCCACAGAATCCAAGTCACAAGGTGGTGTCTCCTTGTGAAGGTCTGGACCTCCTGAGAGTGTTCCCATGTCTCAGAGCTGGGACACTCTGGTCCTTCCAACCTTCCTGAGTCCAGCTGTGTCTGCCTCCTCTGTCCAGCCTGAGGCATCTCTGCCCTGAAGTAACTACTAAATACACATAAGATCACTTGGGTGACTCTGCCTACAAATTCAGTGCCCTCAGGTTTGCACTGAAAACTGGCATTGTGCCAGGTAAAGAAGAATAGCAAAAGTCATGCTAAAGGTTAACATTTTAAAATTTTCTTTATTTTGAAGAGGCTAAATAGCAACTATAGAACACTGTGAGAAGTTGAGAGACCTCGGAAGAAAGGAAAATGCTGTACAAGGTTCTCTTTTGCTGTGTGAACATGGGGTTGGCCCACCCTTGCTCCTTGCACTGGCCCCTGCAAATCATGGCACCACCTCTCAGTGCGTGGCAGAGAGCAGACTCTGGAGATGGGTTGTCAAACCCCACTGAACTTGGAGAGCAGGTCTGGTCCTAGCCAGGTCTGAGTCCACCCTGCTCCAGTCAGCCTAGGGCCTAGCCTGCCACTGCACAGGGACAGGGCACATCTTGCTGAAGGCTGCTTTGCTGGGACCTGGCTGGGACACCGATTGCGAGGATGCCGGGAGCAGTCTCCCCCAGGACGGACTTGGAAGGGCGAGGCTCCAGGAGGACGATGCCACCAAAGGCCAGACATCCAGGCCAGCAGGCCAAGGCGCCAATGTGGGAGCTGAGTGCTGCCCCAGCTCTGTCCTTACCAAGCTCCAGAGAAAGACTTTTTTTTTTCTTTGCCAGAGAGAAACTTAAAAAATCAAAACAAAACAAAAAAAAACTATGAAACAAAACCCAACTGATCAGTTCCTACTATGGTTAAAAGTCTTCAGAGGGGAAGAAAATCTGCAGAAACAGAACTGCTCCATAATGGAAAATTTTAGGTTTATGTGGGAACCGTTGGTTCCTGTAAATGATTATTTACTGCTAAGTTTCATTCTCTTCCCCTCTGTCAACACTGAGTCATTTTTACTTCAGGCTTTCTTTTAAGAACGATGTCATTAGAAAGCTGCAGTTTCCTTCCGTCCGCTCTCGGGCCTCAAGCCCCTTCCCCCTTCCCCAGGGAAAAACCACAATCATGAATTTGCCTTATCCACAGCTCAAGTTTTCTTAATTTTTCAGCAGATGTACCTGTGAGCTGATTTCTCAGTTCATACAAATGATTTTATACTATGTGGAAATTTACGTTAATCAACTTTCTGTAACAAAATACTTGAGGTAATCAACTTAAGAAAAGGAAAGACTTATTTTGGCTCACAGTTTTGCAGTTGGTTGGTCCCATTGCCTTTGGGCCTGTGGTGACAAGAACATTCACGGCAGGAGTACAGGGCAGAGGAGGCTGCTCAACTTGTAGCAGAGACTGGGAAGCTAAGAGGAAAAGAAGGGGCTGTGACCCTGATATCCTCTTTAATCATGCCCCATGACCTCACTTCCTCCTGCTAGGCCTACTTCCTCAAGGTTCTGCCACCCCTGATTAGCACCACAGGCTGGCAACTGAACCATGGGCCTTTGGGGACACTTATCCAAACCCTATTAAGGTTCTGGAACTTGCTTTGTTCATTCAATATTACATTTACAAAGTCATTCATTTTGACACGTATAGATTAAGTTCATTCATTTTTACTGTACTATCTTGTACTCCATTGTATTAACTCCTTCTCCAAATCATGGACAGCTGATATTTCACAACCGAACACATCATTTGACAAATATTCTTGTGCCAGTGGCCTTGTAAGTAAGTGCTTCCTGTTTCTGCTATTTTCCTATTTACAAGAGATATTATTACAGCAAACTATTTTCTAAAAAATTAAAGAAAGCAGAGCTGAGGATGTGACTTGGTGGTGGGGCACTTGCCTAGTATTTGCAAGGGCCTGGGTTCTATCTCCGGCCCTGCAAAGGTGAAAAAAAAAAACAAAAAAACAAAAAACTACTCATACTATCTTTATGCCAACAAATTTGCAAACCTACATGAAATAGGCAAATACCCAGAAAAAAATAACTTACTAAACTGCTTCAGGAAGAAATATTCCTATAGCCACCAAAGAAATAAAATCATAAAATAATAAAAAAAAAAATCTTCCAACTCTGCAAACAAAACAGAACAAAACCAAAACAAAACAAAAACAAAGTCCTGGCATAGTTTTGCAAGAAAGTGCTTCCAGACTTGGAAGGAACACATGAGTCCAATAGTTCACAGGCTTTTCAGAAGACAGAAAAGGAAAAGATGCTCCCAATTCATGGTATGATATTAATGTATGTTTAAGACCTAAGAAGGACTATGTGGGAAAAGCAAATTATAGGTCAGTCTTTCATGAGCAAGGTGACAGTGCTCCTAAACAGAACGTTAAAAACCAAATCCAGCCACACGCAAGATGATCTCCTGAGCTTACCTCCACAGGGTCATGACGCTAGATCTGTCCTGTGCCTGGCTTTGTTCCCCAGGGGAGCGTTCCAGAAAGTTCTGGGTCTGTCATCATTCATAACTTCTTGCAATCTTATGGGGCATGTTCCTCTCTTTTCTCTCTCTTTCTCTCTTGTTTTTTCTTTTTTGGTACCAGATATTAAATCCAGGGGCGCTTAACCACATACTCAGCCCCTTTTTATAATTTAGCTAAAGACAGGGTCTCACCGAGTTGCTTAGGGACTCGCTAAGTGGCTGAGGCTGGCTTTGAACTCGTGATGCTCCTGCCTTTGCTTCCCGAGCCACTGGGATTACGGGCGTGTGCCACTGTGCCTGGCTGTATTTATTTCTGGGGGTTGCCACGATGAATTACCACCAACTTAATGACTTAATTTATTCTCTCACAGTCTCAAATATCCAATCAAGGCATTGGCTAGGCAATGCTCCCTGTGAAGGTGCAAGGGAAGGATCTAATCTAGATTTTTCGCCAGCTTCCAGTTCCTTGGTTTGTAGCTGCACAGCACTCCAGTCTCTGCTTCTATCTTCCTGTGTGATGGGTCTCTTCTTTTTCTTAAAAGGAAACCAGTCATTGGATTAAGGGCTCATTCAAATCCAGGATGATCTCATCTTAAGAGCCTTCATGTAATTACATCTACCGGATTTCCAAAAAAGTTTCCGTTCACAGGTGGGAGGGGGGGCCTAGGTCTTGGAAAAGAATCTTCTTTTTTTGTGGTAGTGGGTATTGAACCCAGCACCTCATGCATGCTAGGCAAGCTCTCTGCCACTGAGCTATATCCACAGTTCTTAAACACCTTTTTGGGGGACCCAATTTAACCCACGACACCCGCATTGGTCTTCATTTTCAAAATGGAGTTAGTTGTTCAACTTCTACTATTTTAGATGGACTTTTGAATCAATTTCTCTAGTTGCAAGAAAAATCCCAAATTAATCTTCTATTGCTGCTATCAACAAATAACCACAAACTTGGGACTTCAAAAAACACAAACCTCTTCTTAGAGTTCTTTAGCTCAGAAGTCTAATCTGGGTCTTGTAGGCTAGGATCAAGATGTAGGCTGGCCTGCATTCCTTCAGAAAGTTCTGGGGAAGATCTGTTTGTTTCTTGCTTGTTAAGGTTGTTGGCAGAATTCATTTCCTCACAGTTGCAGGATTGAGATTTCTGTTTTCTTGCTGCTTCTCTGCTGAATCTGTGCCCAGATCCCCCTGGCTGCCACATTTCTTGGATTCTAGGTCCCCGATCTTCTCCCCTAAGCAGAGGAAGTGCCTGAAATTGAGGTTTTGTAACATGTCATCTTCTGAGGAAGAGTTGGTCCAGGTTTTAAACATCACAGTCCCAGGACATGGATGCCAATGTCACCCTCACCATTCTGGAAACATGGATAGTTGCAGGGAAGCCCAAGTGGAAACATGGCCTGTTTCCCTGTGCCTAGGTCACCTGGTCTGCATGGCTGGCAGTGGGTTGTGGATCAGGTGTGTTCGCAGAGCACAGGAGCGTGCACAGAGCTGGAAAGCAGACCAAGAGGGCCTAGGTGCTACAGGGATGTCATTTCATCAACTCCTGCAAAGCTGAGTGAGGGCCTCGCAGAGGCAGCAATGCAGGTGTCAACGAAGTGTCTTTCCCCTGCCATAGACGCAGCATCGGCAGGGTTTACCTCCTGGCATCCCTGCCCCAGCCTCAGTGGTCACCTCTACACCACTGGTCAGCGTCCTCAGGTCTCAGCCCTCAAGATGAAAGCTGCTGCCATTCTTGGAGGAGCTGGGAAGTGGGGGGATGGGACATTCCTGGGGAAGGGTTTTCCTGCCTGGGCTTTCCCAGGTGCTGATGGGGCCAGCCAGGGATCAACCAGTCTGGAGTCCTGTGGTCAGCCAGGGAGCCAAGCATTGGCCTTTACAAACCAAGCAGGGAAACAGTTCACGGGAACTGTCACGAAGCCCAGCAGTTTGGGGGACAGGGGCTTTCTTTATCCATTTGGTTCATGCGTCTTTAGTATCTAAAACACTTTTTCTGTTTATTTTTCTAGGTATGTTCTCTTAGAAAATTCTGGGTTCTTGATGAGCATGCTGGCACATGCCTGTAATCCCTGACAGGCTGACACAGGAGGATCGCAAGTTCGAGTCTAACCTGGACAATTTAGTGAGGCCCTGTCTCAAAATAAAAAATGCAAAAAAGGGCTGGGGATGTAGCTCAGTGGTAGAGCACTTCAGAGTTCAACCCCTCACACCAGAAAAAATTAAAAAAAGAAAACTCTGGGTTCATAGTCATAGAACCGTGAGATTGAGGAGTACATGTAAGGCACGTGTACACGTGATGTGCAAGTATACACATACACATGTGTGTGCAGACACGTTTAATAAAGGAATCCACTGGGCTATCTTTAGACCCAATAGATAAAGCTTGGAGTTAAAACCTGTGTGGACAAGTGTAGGGATGCGTATGCATGTGTATGTATGTGTGTCCACACGTGGCCCCACTCACCCTGGCTATCAGGATGGGAGCCTCAGTGGCACTCAGGTGGGCTGGCTCCAGAGCCTTCTAGGGCTGGAGCTGAGGTCAGTGAGACCAGGAACCAGGAAGGAGAATCTGGAGCTGTCTTGCAGGGGGACCCTCATCACTCACCTCCCCTGGAACTGCTGTTCTGGAAGCATCCTACACTGCTGATGGGGATGAGCCCAAGCAGGGATGGCGAGTCTCATGACTGGAGCAGAGACTGCCATCCAGCACTGCCACATGCCAGCTGTGTGGCCTCCGCTGAGGAGCCACCCTGCTCCTCCGAGCCTCGTTTCTTCATCTGTGGACTAGAATTGAAGAGGCACCTTCCTGAAAGTCAATGACCTCCTTATGCAATGGCCTGGCATGTGCCAAGTGTTTGAAGCTGTTCATTCGTTATTCAGCATGGAAATATTGAGTGAGCACGTCTTATCTAATTGTGTGTTAACTCCATGATAATACCTTAGTCCTTCTTTTTGACCAACTCATACAGAAAACAATCCTGCTTTGAGGCAGGTTTTCGTCTCCAGGGTTTGGTCTCGTCTGTCAGTGTCCTGGCAGGTTGATTCGGTGTCTGGGAGGAAGGCTGCCATGTCTGGACAACAGGCCTGGCAGGTCTGACCCACAAGTGCCTCCTGACTGTGTCTACATGCTCAGGTGCATTCCCAGCTCAGCAGACTGACTTGGGAGTTTAGAATAAGTTGGGGCCACGACCTGCTCCTTCTCTTCCAAGTTAGACCCAAGATGGGTGACAGGGAGAGGGCATGGGGCTGAGTTTGCTGGGGCCACAGGAAGTCCCCATTCATGCTTCCCTATAAGATGTCAAAAGAATGTGGTAAGTGCTGAAAAAAAAAAAGGACAGTCAGTGTGTTTGGCACTCTAGAGACAAGGCATTATCAGCCTTTGTGTCCTTTGATAGCAAAGGAGAAGAGTCCCACAGGCACGGGCAGCTTCTGGGATCTTTAAACCCAGTATATAAAGCTCCGAGTTGAAACAAGTCTGACTTTTTTTTTTTTTTTAGATTTTGAATAGGTTTTATTTTTCCCCACATTTTTTTATTAGTGCATTATTGTCATGACTGACATTTTTCTGCATGCCACAAGGAGACCCACAACACTCAAGTAAAGTTATTTTTTCTTTGCTGAGGCTTTGGAAGACAAAAGTCCACCACAGGCTTGGGCCCTGAGTTCTGAGTGACACGTGGCCAGCACCCTTGGCAGGGGGTGGGGGGACTTCCCTGTAGGGCAGCCATGGGGTGGGTCCTGGAAATTTGGGAAACCCTCACATCGCTTCCCTTGAAAGCGTTTGGAGTTGTGCAGAGGACTTTCTCAGAGAAGTGACTCAGTGTTAGTTTGGGGTAAAAAGACCCAAATTAGAATAAGTAAATGAAGCCATGTAGGGAAAGTGCCTAGAATGTACCGAGTGCTCTGAAAACAGAGGAGATTCCCTTCTTCCTCGGTGTTTGTTTCTTACACTATTTTTCATCACAAGAAGAGGAGAAAGAGGGACATATGAACACGGTGCCCCGTATGCACTGGCCCCCACCCAGCTGCATTTCCAGAAATCGGCTTCACAGAGGGGTAGCCGCAGCTTCTACACTTCTGACTTTTTTCCTCTGTTGCTACATAACCCTCCTGTTTTTCTTGGCAGTCACATAATACTTGGCGCATCAGCTCTTTAGGAGCAGAAGGCTCTTCAGGAGACAAAGGCATCTATCCTGGACCACAAGCCAATGCTTTTATTTGCGGGGATTTCCCTGGCACGGCAAAGGCCAGATGGGGACATCTAAAGCTAGCCAGAGCTGTCTCTAGGAGAAGGGATGAGGAGAAAGCATTTTCCTGGTGCCAAGCACCTCCCCTAGGCGTGGCCTCCTGTCCTAACACTGTGTGGAGTTGCCTACTGTGCGAGCCCCTTAGTGACTGTAACAGCAGCCCTGCTGGGGTTGGCACTATAACATCAGGGTGCGGGCCACCTGGCCATACTGCCTGTCCTTCCCCAACACAAAATTCAAGAACAAGTCAGAAATGTGGGCCTGCAGGAGGGGCCCCAACTCGACAGACCCATGTCTTGGGTGTGTAGAGAACATGGGATCCAGAGGGGCGGAGGTCCCCATGCTGTGGGCGGTGTGACATCTTGGGCTTGCAGAAAATGATCCATCTTTAAAATAGCCGTGTGAGTGTGTAAAAGTGAGTCATTGTTCACAGTCATTATCCAGGACAGCAGCTAGGGCTGGGTGGGGTCTGTGGCTCAAGGCTGGGGAGGAAAGAAGTACCCACTGGAGAAGGGAGAAAGTATTTCATCACTAGTTTTCACCCTCTTCACTCCCTTCAAGGGTTAAAGGGGTGGAGGGTGGAGAAGCCCCAGGAGAGAAACATGCAGGAGCCATGGTGGACTTCGTGGGAAGTCCTCCTGGCCATAGGAGTGTAGTTATTAAGAAGAGAAAATTTGTAATAGGTTGCAGGGTGAAAAAAAAATATGTAAAACAACATGCAGGTTAGATTCTCGTTAAAAAACAAAATGCACATGTAAATGTTGGAGTCATGGCAGTAGCAGCTGGCATTAAGTAGGATGGCGGTAAACTGGGCTCTGCCTCGGAACCATGGGTGTTAGTAACCCATGGAATCCTCCAGTAGCAGTGGGAGGCCCCACCTGAAGACCTCCACTCCAAGTGGAGGATAATGAGGTTATTTGCTCAGCCTGGAGGCTGAGGCTTGGACCTGGCTTCTCCTGCTCTTAGGGACATCCTTTTCCTTTAAAATATTTTCTTTTCATTGCATTTATTTTTAATTGCAAAAGTAACATAGTAGGACGTTCTTATGCAAGGTATTAAACACCACACACACACACACACACACACATACACACTTTGTAGAAGTAAAGATTGCTGAATTTCTGGTCTCCTCTGTGTCCTATCAGCAATCCTGTGGGGGGTACCACAGTGGGTGTTTGTGGATCTTTGGACAGTTCTCTGATGACTTCTGAATGTTCAGTGAGATGGTGGGCGTGCGGATGAAGGGACCATACCTGGGAAGCTCTGGGATTGGAGACTGACAGCCAGGCTGCTCTGGTCACCTAGAGCTACCACTTTATGACCTCTTTCAGTCGGCTGGCAAGCATTGTAGGGGTGGCTTCCTACAGGGACAACTTGCCTTCCCCACTTAAAACCAGTGCATGCCATGGCAGGGACAATCAGGGCTCCTCACTCATTCCCCTGCCTCTGTGCCCTCCACATGCATCTCACACACACACACACACACACACACACACACACACACACACACTGGTGTACCATTCAGCACAAAGATCTTAAACAGAAGCACATTTCCCAAGACAGCCTCCCTATGCCAGGAGTCAAGTGTCCACACACTATGAAAGGGCTTACCGGCAAAGCAGGAGTATTTCACGACCCCTGCAGCCTCAGGACTCTCTAAAGAGTCTGCCGGAGGTAGTGGGTGGGGTGGGGTAGTGGTATCGAGATAAATAGGTAGCTGCCCTCCCGGATCTTCCCTGAGCCCCAAAGCCACAGGGACCCAGTCTGCTCCTCCAGACCCCTGGCTGCCTGCTCACCACCAGGCCAGCGCCTGCCGCGTTACCATGGGGACCAGTCTGCGGCATCCTAGCTGAGTGCCCGCCCCTTCTCACTAACTCTCCACGTGCTGGCTTTGTCAGGGCGCAGTGTGTGTCTGCAGCTGTGGCCAGCAGAAGACGAGGGGCTGCCAGGGAGGCAGGACCACCCGGCCGTCCTCTAGCCAGCTTCAGTTCTGGGCTGATCGGCACCTGGAAGCTCCCTCCAACCCTTGGCGTCCCTGAAAAGACTCTCCCTGCATTCTGGCCCCAGGTGACCCACCCGGGGCTCCTCCGGAAGCTGTCCCTGGGCAGGAGCTCTGGCCAGCCTCCAAGTTTCCCCTGCTCAGGCCCGTGGGGCGCGACGGGCTCTGCTTGTTTTTAAAAAGATATTCATCCCCAAGGGAAGGTGGTGAGTCTGTTAGATTTCGGGTGGCTCTGGGATACTGTGGGGGTCATTTTCTCCACTACTGATTTTCCAGTGGGTGGAGCTGGTGGGATCCTTCCTCAGGAGGGGGTGGCTGCCTGGTGTGTAATTCGAAGAGGGGTTTTAATCTGCCACTGCCCTCTGAGCACGCTTGAGTGAGGCTGGGCTGTTAGGAGACCACCATGGCTGTCCTTGTTGTGGTTCTGGGGTCCCTGGCTCCCGGACAGAACGATCTGTATATTTATTCAATGATATGTACTAGGTTGGAGGTTGTGATGAGATAAGATTTGATTTCTTTCTGGATTTCCCCATCCTCACCCCACTCTTCCTACTTTTTTTTTTTTTTTCAAATGAATGGGAAGGGAAAATAATGTGCTTAAAAAATATACCATTGTCTGTGAGGTTCCCATGACAACAGTACCCATGTCAGATGCCAGGATTGTTTTTTCTTTTTGTTAGTGTTACTAATGCTTCTTGACATCTCCCAAGTGTCACTTCTTACAAGGGAGAAAATAAACAGGCGTGAAAAGGGCTCTTTTGCATTGCTGCGTGAAAGTTCAAAGTTCATTAAGGAAACTGGCTCCTGGGATGATCAGGGGCGAGAATGTTATAGGAAGACGATGCGGCAGTGGCCCCTTTTATAGTTTGTGCCTCAGATCCCTGTGCACTCCAGATTGTTCTGGGCTCTTTTGCAGTTTGTTTCCTGTGCTCTACATTCGTGAGTTAGGACAACTAAAATGACGACATTTTCCAGATGACTGGGCACAGAGGCATCATCTTCTCAAATCAGTTTGAAGCAAAAGAACGATGTATGTGCTGGTCTGAGTCCCTGTGTGCACGAGTGGATAGGGATGAATTTTGTAGAGTGTGAAGATGACAGCAAACCCCCGCCTAGTGAGGTTGTCACAGACTTCACTGTGTGCCGAAAGATTAGGTGTTTCTCAACAGCAGCAAATCCTGGCTGTTCCCTAAAGCCTGTGGCTTTCCCTTCTCTGGCCTCTGTGCTGGCTCAAGGGGACATCCTCTGAGGGCCAGCTGGCTTTGGGGCCTGAGGGACAGGGTTCCAACCTTGCTCACCCAGGGCTGGCAGCTTGCTCCCACTCCATCTGCTCTGGGGTCAAGCTGTGTCCCAAGGGCAACTCTTCATCCTCAGGCCTCATGACTCACAGAGACACTGGTGGGTCAGTAGGGCTTGAGCTGGGGCCAGAGGCCTGTTTCCTTATCTAAAAAATGAGGGCTCGTCCCTCGGGGTCCTTAGTGAGGCTTGTGGATGACCACAGGCTTCTTTGGGGTTGTTGGGAGCCTGGAGCTGTGTAGGTGTTACCCAGGAAACTGGATCTCACATGGTCTAGGGGGTCAGAGGGGAGCATATCCACCTGACACTCTGCAGCACATGCCACTGTGGGGTTGGTGCCTGGAAGGGGGTTAGGAATCTGTCCCTCCCCTGCAGTGTAACCATGCACAAGCACCCCGGTTTCCCCAGCTGTAAATGGGGTCATGTGTCCCCACTGGCAGCTTTCTGTGGGGTAGCGGAGCCAAGGGTGCATTTGTACCCTGTGTGGCCTGCAGCAGAAGTCTCACATCTACAGCTGTGTCTGACAAGCTTCCCCTGCCCTTGAGGGACACCAAGCCCCTCTGTTCCCTTCTCAAGTTTGTGAGCACGGGGGCATCTCAGTTCTGCAGCTTCAGGTCAGTGCTGGCCTTCGTGGGTCTCCAGGGCATTCTGGAGAGGGGGGACACAAAGGGAGGTGTTTGGGGATGCTCGGGGATGGGATGGGTTTGGAGTGGGGGCTTGGCTCAATGTTCCCAGTCACCCAGGCCTCCAGGGGTGCATCTGAGGCCCGTGATATGTCTGCGTGGCCAATGTTCCCATGAGACAGAAGGTGCTCGTGTGCAGAGATATGCCCAGGAAGATCAGAGGGTTAATATTGTCCTACCCCTACCAGCTCCCATCCTTGGGGTACTTGTTGCTATGCTGCATGTGCCGTGAAGGATGTAGTCACCTGTCCTACCGTGGCCTTTTGAGTAATTTGAGTAGTTCTCACTGTCCCTGTGCCTGCAGAACCCGGTGCCTTCTGCAGGGTCTCAGCCAACCAACTAGCCAACTGCTGACCCGTGAACCAACTAACAAACCAACTTCTTTCCTCCCTCCCTCAGGACAGTGCTGCTGTGGGCATCCTTAGGTGTCCCTCATTCTGTCCTTTCTAGTGATCTTCTTCCCTCAAACCAAACCTCCCTAAAAGAAAATCCTCTAAATGCGCATGTGCTATTGGATTCTGAATAGGCTTTGGTTAGTCAGGAGCAGAGACTAAGGACTGAACAATAAAGGGTGGATCCAAGTGATGGTGAAAATACCACTTGGCAGAATTTGATGTCTGGATTGGACATCGAGAGCATAGGAAGGGCCCCTGCATCTCTCTGGGCTCTGGAACCTTCCTGGTTGACGCTGCGCAGCTGCCCCATAACAATGCTGGAATTATCCTCTATTCAGGGCCTGATTGAGTGGGGGCGTGGCCACCCCTTTAATGGCTTAGTTTTTATGTATCACTCTCTATTTACGCATTGATAATTTTTTCTTATGGCATTAAAAAAGAAAGTACCAGGCACAGCTTTTGCATAAGGGTAGACACATCAGAGCTTTTTGTTAAAGATAAGGAACAATTGCTTCCACTTCAAGCTCAAATATTACAGCTGACTACCAGAGCCGCCCTGTAATTACGCCCCCTGTCTGGGGAGCTCTCAAAATGTCACTTGTCCCAGTGTTGAAGCTGGATTACCTCTCTGGTTCAGTGCTAAAGGATCCTTTGGCTAAGAGGATTAAACTGTCAAATACTTTTTAATGCAGCTCTTCCTCCTCCTCCTCCTCCTCCTCCCCCTTCTTTCCCCCCTCTTCTTCTAAAGAAGGAAAATGAGGGATGAAGAATGAGTTACTCACTGCTTTCTGCATTTTACAAGCATTTCTCCAGGGAACCCCTCAGTGGCCTGGCGTTGAAGGACACTTGCTCTGTGTTGGGGCGAAAGGGTTCATCCAACACCACTGGTCTTGACTGAATTTGCACACAGGCCTCGGGGGTCCCAGATCTGGGCTTGTCCACCCTCCAACTGCCCAACCAGGGAAGGCACCTGAAGGTAAAGGTGATTAAAAAGTTCAGGAAATATCATCTATCTTTGAGTCAAATGTAATTTCAGTTTAATGCAACCCTGAAAACTTTTTGCAAAAAAAATGTGTTTTTGGAAAACAAAATTACACTCAGCGTCCTTCCTTTTTGGTTTCTTGACCACATTTTTCCTTAGAGAGATTTAGGACAGCTAAGTAGAAATTAAAATTTCCATATGTAAACAGACATGGAGACAGCTGGCTTTCATTGTGTGAAGAGCTCTGGGCTGGGAATCTTGGATGAGTGATGAGAGTTTCATTCTCTTATTTTTCAACAGATTGGCATTTCTCTTGATGACAAATATCATAAATGCTCTTTGTTGAAATTTATATGTTATGTGAAAATTCCCGGAAGCTCACCACCCAGACAGCTACGTAAGCTGGTCCAAGCTGCCTCCGGGAGTTTTTGCTTCTCTGGGTCTAGTCTATCATTAAGTCCAATGTCTCGGGGTGCTGACAAAAGTGCTCCCCATCCAATTGCGTTGGCATATTCAGAAGTCTTTCCACCCGACAGACCAGGGAGGGACTCGAACCGTGGTCCTTGCGTATGCTAGGTGAGCGCTCTCCAAGAGGAGCCATCTCTTCAGCTTCTCCAAATGTGTTGGAAATGACCGCTCTGGTTCTCACCCGACTCCTGGCCTGCTGGTCTGATATTTCTCTTGTCTTTTCCAAAGATGAGAATAACTGGTTCCAGGAAGGGTTCCAGGAAGGATGTGGGATCTGTGGCTCTCAGTTCCCCAAAATAGGTGGGTGATTGGAAGCAGTCAGCCTCTGAGCACCATGCCCCCGTGGCTGGAGTGACCGTGACTCTAACAAATGAGCAAAAGGGCCAGTACTGGGCCCACTGTGCTCAGGAGGAGTGGCAGACTCAAGGGCCTTTCCTTCTGTGGCACTGTCTTCAGAGCCCGAGGTATATTCCTCTATATCCAGTAGCTGCTCCCAAAGGATTGTTGACTGACTGACTGAAGGCATTTGACTTCCCTTCATGGCAGCTGCAGACTGTCTCCCAACCAGTGGACAATCCCCAGGGACACTCTCTAAAAGAGTGGATGCTTCTTCTCCTTGGCAGTCGCTGCCCTCCTGTTCCTACTATCCTGACCTCTGTAGTTCCACCCAGGTCCCTGGGGGTACCCACCTTTACAGATGGGTGTAGACCAGAAGCCTATCTGTCCCCAAGTCATTGCTGGTTTTCCTGGTAGGGAGGGCTTAGGGTGTCCCTTGGAAAGAACACGGATCCAGGAGAGCCCCCTTCCTCATTGGAGCCGCCAACTCTAGGCAGTGAACTGTTGGGGGAAGATGAGTGCAACCCTGAGGGAGGGGCAGGCTGAGGGGGACACCTGGAGGAGAGTGACCCTCCTCTGAAGAGTCTCCAACTCCACAGAGTGATTCAGGGTCCTGGAGACCAAATAGCACAAATGGATCTTCACTGTGGCCTTCAGGAGTCTTCTGTGGTCCCTAGGAGACATTCAGGGTTGAGGACCCATTTGGACCATTGAGACACGAACACAGTAATTAGAGAAGTTGGAGTGCACACTGTTCTCCCCGGTGGGTGCTTCTCTGCTGTGAGCTGAGCCTCCCTTCTTCCAACCTCAGGCCATCCCTTGCTCTTCCTGATGAAAATATTGCACTGCTTAACTCTTGCTGTCTAAAAAATTACCTAAAATGTGGTGGTTTAAAACAATAGTAAATGCTTATTAACTCTGTTTAGTTTGGTGGGTTAGAAATTTGAGTGCAGCTTGGCTCTGGCATGGGGTCTCACGTGACTGCAGATCAGTGGCGGCCTGGGCTGCAGTCTCATCCGAAGGCCCATCTGGGGCTGAAGATCCGAGTCCTAGGTGATTCACACATTCATGGCAAGTGGTGCTGGCTGTTCCCGTGTGGGCCTCTCCTCAGGGCTGCTTGGGCATCCTCCTGGCATGGTGGCTGATCTCCACCCCGATTCCCACCTCTACAGAAACTGCAGTGTTTTGTGTGACCTGGTCTCGGAAGTCACCTTTGTCATTTCCGCAGGTCCTATTGGACACCAATGTCCATGGGTCAGTCCTATTCATGATGGGAGGGGCTACACAAGAGTGTAGCTATCAGGATGGGGCAATTGTTGGTCCACCCACAATAATTTCTTTTCAGATGGTGCCACCTCTAGGTAGAGGCACCATTTCCTCCCCTCACCCCTATTTAGGAACAAAAGGACACTTGACCTCAGTTCTGCTTTTAAGCTATGGATTCCCCAACACCCCACACTGCCTTTGTGCCCTCACCTATGACAAATCTTCACCTTGTGGGTCTTCACACCTGGCCTGCCACTGACTTCCCTAAGGCATCCTGACTTCCTGAAGTCAAGGCCGTACTCCTGGTGAGCCCTGATCTAGGTCCCTGGTCCTGATGAGATCTCATACCAGCCTTCTGGCTCAGGATATATCAGCAGAGGGGCAGCTGTCCTGAGAGTGATCTCTATCCTTCCTGGCTTGTGTTAGAAGCATTGAATGGTCCAGGGCTGCCTCCTGGTGTGGGAGCTGTCCCCTCAGGGCATGGACGCTAAGGCTTTAGGGCCTGGGCACTGGAAAGTTCAGCAGTGGTGATTCAGATGACAACTGCTGAGATTCCTTGAGCACCTATCAAAGAATGCCATGGGCCCGGTTGTCATTCCTCACAATTCCAACACGTATGTCCTGTGTTTTGCCCATTTTATGGAGAAAGAAATGAGGCTCTGAGCAGCTCTGAGATGTGCCTAAGTTCATACCACTTGTGAGCCTGGGCACAGCAACTCTGCATCCTCAGACAGGGGCCCAGCAGAGTCAGACAGAATCTGGGGACAAGCTCTGCATCACCTGCATCTCCAGGGTGGACACACAAGGACCTTCACTGCATACTTGTCAAGGGGAATGAATACATGCTCCGTCATGCATCACTAGAACGTTCGTCCAGTCCCTGGTCAAAAGGAAGATGACCTGGGAGAGTGAAAGGGGTGGCATCTCCCAGCCTCGCATCTTCATACCGCCCAACGAAAACCAGTCAACATTCGGAGGAGCTGAGTTGTGGGTGTGAGACTCCGTTTCCTGCCAGGATAGACATTGTTGGGGAACTCATGAAGCACCCCTCTATTTCACACTCTGTTGAAATGTTCCAGGAAGTCACTGTGGGTTGCAGAAATGGCCCTTTCCCAGGTCCCCTTATGCTTTCTGCAGTCGTAGCTTTGGTTTTGTTTGTCACACACCCACAGGACATTTCCCTGGTTCAAGGAGCTGCCACAGGTGCTTTGAGGATGGCTGCTTATGAGAACCCCCTCATGCCCTGCAAGGGCCTTCATGATCACCCACCTCTGACAACAAGGAGACCAAGGCCCAGGGAAATTGTTTTAAAAATAAAAATAAATTTAGAGCTGGATTAAGAGGGCATTAGTACAACCAAGTCAGATTTTGCAGTCTAAGTCTTTCAGAATCCCTGTTTTATTTTTTATAGACTTTCTCCCTAAAACAAGGGAGTCTCCTGGGGTATAGTTGGGGGCTCTGTCTAGGTCCTCTGGTGGCACCTTGAAATAATCTGCTTGAGGCGGGGCTTCTCCATTTTTCAACCTTGTGTGGCTATTTCGATTTTTCCACCCACAAAGGTCTGGAAGGCTCTGACAGGGCTTCTGGGTCTGTCGGGTCTGGGCCAACCCTGCTGGACTCCTCCCCACCAGAGACATCTGTGGCTGCAGAGGCAGAGGCAGGAGGGTGGTGGTGGTCCTGGCCCAGCGCACCTAGGGTCCCTAGAAGCGCAGTGGGCCAGTACAGCTGTGGCTGAGGACTGTGCTATCGAGGTCACCCCCACCAGCCAGCAAGTGAGGGCCCTCCAGAACCACCAAGCCAAGCTCTTCTCATGCTGCGTAATGATACGGAAATGCAAATACGCCATCATTTTGTGACCCATGTTGTGGAAATTGGAAAGAGGAAGTTGTGCTTTGCTGTTGCATGAAGTTCGGCCCCGGAGGAAACAAACACTAGCCTGGAAGAACGTCGAGCGGTGAGTGGGGATCGGCTCCCTATCTTCGCTGAGCCCTAAGGGGTGGGAGGTTTTGTGAGGGAGACTTTGGGGTGGTGGAGGCATTTGGAGCAAAGCAGAAGCCATTTGAGATTGGTGTTTTCAAGGCAGGAAGCTCCTCCGTGGTACTGAGCGGTGTCTCAGGCAGCGGGACCACAGCCCAGGCCCCTCTCATATCATCCAGGCTCAGGGGCAATACAGGTGTCCCTCTCCTTGAGCCCAGGAAGGTAGTCCCAGATGCAGGCCTTCTCACTCAGTGTGGCTCCAGAAGCTTCCTCTGAAGTCCAGGGTTTAGACATTAACAGACAGGGCTCTACTAGTGAGGTGCTACCAGGAAGGGAAA
This sequence comes from Sciurus vulgaris, assembly GCF_902686455.1. Taxonomy (NCBI): domain Eukaryota; kingdom Metazoa; phylum Chordata; class Mammalia; order Rodentia; family Sciuridae; genus Sciurus; species Sciurus vulgaris. Next base: position 25,593,738 of record NC_136474.1, read on the forward strand.
CGGAGCCCACCAGGGCCTCCAGGGGATCCCGGGCAGCCTGGGGCAATGGGGAGGTCACCTTAGAGGCAGGCGGCCCAAACGCAGGGTCGCAGCAGCAGCAGTAGCAGCACAACTTGATGCCACAGTAATTGTGCACATTGTGCAGACAGGACAACGATGCCGGAGGGTCCAGGGCAAGTTCCGGGATCGCTGGCCTCTGGATCTATGGAGTTTGCAGAGCGGGTCCTTATAATTGGAGACGACCATATCATTTCCATTTTTCCTGAGGTTGGTGAGAGATGTGGGGGAAAGGGCACCTGAAGAGGGACAGAAAGGAGGGCCTGGGGTTTTCTAAGACCCCACCGAAGCCAGGGAGCCAGGCACAGGGCAATGGGGGATAGGAAGCTCTGTCAGAGCCATTCCTAGCACTGCGACTTTGGGCTCAGACTCTGCTTTGATTTCCTTGTCTCCAGAATGAGCTCTGAACAGCTCCAGGTTCACTGAGGTTCAAGATCAGTGTGGCTCTGCTGCTATTCAGATTGGCCCTTCCCAGCGCCCAGAGGGGCTGTTGGAAGCCTTTTTTACAAGAGAGGAAATGGAGACAGTGCACTCTGACAGCTTGCCCCAGGCACCCTGGCCTCTGAGTTGACTGGCTGGGCCTCCACACAAATTTTCTGAGAGGACAAGTTGTTCAGCAGCCTGGGGGCTGGGTGGGGCAGGCCACAGTGGGGAGGGGAGGAAGTGGCTTGTCTCAGATGGGCTGTTACCAGTGCTGGGGCCCAGGTTCCGGTCTTCAGGGGGGCTGGCGCCTGTCTGCACAGAGACTAGCACCTCACACTGCGTCCGGCCCCTCAGAGGCACACTGTACTGTGAGTTCTGCACAGAGACCTGGAGCATGTTGTTCTTTGAGGTTCAAGCTGGCATGGCCTCGTTTTGCGAGGCCTCCCATAGCGTGAGGGTCTAAGGTTGTGCTTGGCTTTTCTGCCTTGTGCCCTCAAGAGTGGCTCATGGGCTAGAATAACGACCTCGGGAATCTCTGAATGTGTGCTGGGCGCTCCCACTGCACCCTCCTTACCTGCCCCAGGTGGGCCTATCATGATCCCCATTTACAGATGGGGAAACAGGCTCCATAGTAAAAGGAGTGACCAAAGGAGTCCAGTACAGCATTGGGCAGATGCGAGGTCCAGATGAGACAGGGTTTGCGGAGTGCTCGCAGCTACAAGGAGGCTCAGGGGTGAGCGTGTGCGGCAAACAATGAACAAGGACAGAAGAAAGCACAGAGCGGCCACTGCAGAGACAGCCTGTCCCTACCTGTCCCTGGACAGGATGAGTGACAATAAGGAGGGGCCAAGCCAGCCCAGAAGGAGACGAGAGATGAGGGGACCTTCATTCCCTGCCATCATCTGCCTCTGGTCACTGGATCCTCCCTTCTGCAGATGTCTGTGGGTCCTGGTAGGTGACGAGGGAGTTGGTGTCCCCTGGGGGAAATGGGCCACCACCAGGCTCGAATGCATCTTTGCTGATAGCAAAGAATAGGGAGGGGGCAGACGCTGTGTGAAATGAGGGCAACCATGTGACAGCTTGGGGACAAGCCTACTGTAGCCTGGTGACATGTCCCTGTGCGCATGGCACCTCTGGCTCTGCAGGGGTGAATGCTTGACCTCCCTGTGTCCTGCTCTTTTCCCTGGGTTCCCTGAGTCAGGTGCCAGGACTGTAATCAACAGACTGTCTGTGTGGCTTCCAGGGACCCACGTATGGATCCTCCATGCATCCTACAACATTTTAAAAATCAGAATACCAACTGGGGCCCCTGTCTGCTGGCTCTGGGGGATCCATCCTGGCCCTACCAGTCTCTGCCCCTCTCCCACCTTTTTGGGACCCCTGCCCACTCAATGCAGCCTCCACGTCACCTGGCTTGCTCACTCTTCCTGCCTTTCCTGCTGTCTGCAATGCTCTTCCCTCTACCTGAGCCCCAGTGAGGGATGACGCACACTCAGATCCATGAAGTGGGATGACCTGGTCACTTAGGTCCTGTGAAGTGGGGTAGTCTGGTCAACTAGGCCCTGTATTCTGTCTGATGATGGACTTTTAAGATCTATGCAGGTTCTGTGGGCCGGGGGTGGGGAGTCACATTTTGTTCTTACGAATTGTAAATGTGACTTAGTGAGGTGAATTTGCCACCTGGACCTCCCTGTCTCGGCTGTGGCCTGACTGGTCACTGTGTGTTTAGATAAGACGGTGAGATGACGCTGGCCTAGCCGGGACTGCTTGGAGGTAAAATGAGCCTTTCGTGATCACAACATGGATTTTGTATTTTTGAAATGTGGATTCAGTCAAAGCACATTTTTGTGTATGGGAAAGTTCATTTGAGAAGGGATATAAAAACTCCTGGCTCTGCCAATTCCAATTAATTCATTTATTTATTCACCAAAAATATCGAGTCCTACATACCAGGCCAAGGGCTGCAGGAAGGAGACGAGGCTCTTCCTACATCACTTACATCCCAAGAGGGAAGAGGACAAGGAGGGGGAATGTGTGAGGGAAGGAGATGCTCCAAGGGAGAGCAGGATGTGGGGACAGGTGCCGGTGGAGGGCTGTCTCTCTAGGGAGCAGAGAGCTGGATAAAACAGGGAGTGAGTGGGGCCAGTCCTTAAAGCCACACAAGCCACACAAGGAGGGGGCTTCTGGAAGGAAGTTGGATCCAGGAGAGGTCAAAGTGGACGAGTATTGGAGAATTTCAGTTTAGATTGGAGGCTACTGAGAAGTTCTTGTTTATTTATCTTGTTTCATCTACTTTTTTTTTTGGAGGGGGGTTAACAAGAATTGAACCCAGGGGGCACTTTACCACTGAGCCATATCCCAGCCCTTTTTATTTTTTATTTCGAGATAGGGTCTCACTAAATTGCTTAGGGGCCCTCTAAGTTGCTGAAGCTGGCTTTGAACTTATGATCCTCCTGTCTTAGCCTCCTGAGTTGCTGGAATTATTCATTTACTTTTTTTTAAAATGGGAATTATCAAACATCATTGGAGGTGGAATTGTCAGGAGCCTAGGATGCTCACCAGGAGAGGTTGCCTGAATGTATGGAAAGAAAGGAATTCAGGATCTCTCCACCCCTACAGAGGGACCTGAGGGGCTTGGGAATTGCAGGGTAAATTATTTGCTCCCAGTACTTATTATGAAAAATTTTCAGAGGTATAACCATGCTCAAATAATTTTGCAGGGAACACCTGTGTGCCCACCCCTGAGATTCTACTTGCTTTACCATACACCTAGCTACTTACACAGGGAAGGAGTCTTATTTTATTTTAAAGGTCGAATCTTAATTTTTCTGATTGCTTTTTTTTAATGTATGACAATGAACAGTAATGTTGCATTCATGGCTGTAATGTTGGTATTTATGTTCCTTCTCAATGAAAGAAAACAAAATAGAAACTAAATATAGGAAATAAATATAGACTATAAAAGTAGAAAATTTAAAGAGCAAATAAAAATAAAGCAAACAAGAAGTTTCAAGTAAACATAAAAGTAAGAAGATGAGGTAAAAATGGTACTGCTTTTGGTTTCCTGGACACAGCAACCCTGTGTGAAGGGGGCCCTGTCAGTGGACATGCTAGAACTTCTTGCTGCATTTCCATGTATTGACCCTCATGCGTTCCTGGGCTTACAATCCATAAGTTTCTGCTATTCCAACCTTGGGCAAAAATCGTTATTTCTGCACATTTTGCATGATTTTACCATGTTCTGCTGCAGTTGAATAGAATTTGCAGCCTCTGCTTTGTCAGAGGCCTGGAGATGCCTTAGGAGATTGAGGCTGGGGGACGCTGGGCTTGTCCCCAGTTGTCCAGACAGTGAAGGGTAGAAACAGGGTCACACTAGGTGCAAACCCTGGGCCAGTGATGACTATACTGCCTCGAGATGGAAACAAGGCATTGAGGTTGGTCGTGCCATGTTCAGCAGCGGAGGCAGGGGCTGTCAAGTCCCCAGGGAGATCCCAGGAAATGGGCCTGGAGTCAGAGCAGGGGAAAGTCCAGGCACTACCTCCTATGAGGCTGGGGTTGTCTGGAGCCTCTGGTTAGCTTGACTGACCCTCCTGAACGGGCAGGGGTCTCTATTCCTGCCCTTTCCTCTCCCTCTGCATTTGTCACCCAATGAGGTGTCCTTGGTCTCAGGAATGTTGACTCACCAGAAAATCATTCCTGCATTTCCTACAGTCATTGACTGAGCCCCTAATAATAAGAGGGCTACCAGGATGGAGCCCCTATGCTGAGCTGCCATGCGGGCTGCCTCAGGACAGTCTGGACTTGACCTTGCAGAGGGGACCTGGGGAAGGAGGGCAGTGGCATGGGGCTGGGGCTAGGTGCTCAGGCCTTGGAAAGGGGTTGGCAGATGTGCACCCAGCACGACCTCATCCTCTGCAGACCATGCTTCCATGTGGGCATGTGTGCAGCAAAGGTGGTGAGAGACCCTAGGTGCCAGGCACCCTTGTGAGGAAGTGCAGGTGCCTGAGTTGCTGTCATCTTGGTGTGAATTCACAGACCATTTTTTTTCCTCTTCCCAGTAGAAACTCCATCCTCATTAAACACTAACTCCCTCTTCCTCCCTCCCCTGACCTCTGGCAGCCACCATTCGACTTTCCATCTCTGTGAATTTGGCTACTTTTCAGGCCCTCAGATAATTGGAATGATATGCAATTTGTCCCTGTGTGTTTGGCTTATTTCACTCAGAATGATATTCTCGAGATTCATCCCCGTCGTTGCCTATGTCAGAGTTTTCTTCCTTATTAAGGCTAAATACCATTCCGTTGCATGGATAGACTGCATTTTGCTTATCCATTTGTGTTGGTCAGCTTTTCATTGCTGTAACAAACACCTGAGATAAATCAACTTACAAGGAGGGAAGGTTTATTTGGGCTCATGGTTTCCGAGGTTTCAGTCCATGGTCACTTGGCCCTGTTGCTTTGGGTCAATGGTGCCACAGTACATCATAGTGGGGGCACATTAGTGGAAGAGGCCTATTCACCTCATGGCAGGCAGAAATTAAAAAGAGAGACAAGAAAAAGCTGGGGTTCCCTTCAAGGGCAGACCCCCAATGAGCTAACTCCTAGCCCTAGGTCCTGCCTCCTAAAGCTTCTACCACTTCCCAATAGCACCACAGGATGGTGACCAAATGTTTAGCACGTGGACCCTCGAGAGACATTTAAAATACAAAGTATAGCAGATTCGCACAGTTTTAAACAGTACACGTAGCTTTTAGAGGTGGTAGTGTGAGCTGGACTTGTGAGTATCTGACCATAGCATTTGAACAGAGGCAGATACAGTATTGTCTCCTTTTCTCCCCATCCAGCTTGCCCTTGTGCCCCTTTCCTGTTCTGACCCCCACCCCAATTCCAAGGCATGAGGCACCCCACTGAGTTCTCAGCAGTGAAGACAGAGGACCCCAGCTACATCAGTGACTACCAGAGCATTTCCCAGGCTGAGACCCCGAGGTGAGTACTCAGTGCTTCTGGGCACCTCTGGGTCATGAGGCAGCATTAATTTGGCTGGCCATCGATCATCTCACACAGCATGGTCAGGGTATCCTGCGCCTTGCTTGCTCACTGCTGATAGGATCTTGCTGGGGTTTAATGTAAAGTCACTAAACTAAGTCAGGAAAAGCTGAGCTGGGATCACAGTGACTTGCAGCCGGCAACCACTCTGTCATCATCATTCAAATACAGACATAATAAATATTTTTATGTTCCTGCCTGCTATTTCCATCATCTGTGTCAGTTATGGGTCAGTTTCGATTGATGGAGTATTGTTTTGTTTGTTTTGCTTTGATTTCTCATTATGGCTTGAATAGTCCCTTTGTGTGTCCAGTAATTATTGATTGGATGCTAGACATTGTAACTTTTGCTGGGAGCTGAGCTTTTTTCTTCTTTTCTTTTCTTTTTTAATTCCTTAACCATTTTTGAGCTTTCTTTAGGGATGCAATTGAGTCGTAAACAGTTTGGCCTTCCTGTTAAGATTTTTTAGGTGGGACCAGAGCAATGGTCACTGTAGGGTTAATTACCCCCGACTATTAAGGCATGTCCCTCCTGAGCCCTGGACCTAAGGCCCTGCCAACCTTGGGACTTTTAAGACTGGCTGGTAGAAACAGGTATTAATTTGGCCAGTGTGAGCTTCAAGGAATGTTCCCTCTGGTTCTTTCAGGCCATTCCTTCTCCAGTCTCATTTGTTTGCTCACATACACCTGCTGAACAGTCCTCGAGGGACCCCTTTCAGATCTCCAGGTTCTTGTGTGGCTCTCTCCTCTCCAGAGCTCTTTTCTGTAAGTCTCTGTCACCTTGGTCTCCCAGACTCCTACTTGGAGAGTACCCTTCTCCACTCCTCAGCCCAGAAAGGTCCACAGACGGTGAGCTGGAGCAACAGGGAGGCTTTTCCAATTTGTTCCTCCCTCTCAAGAGTCACAGAGCTTTGCTGCCTGACATATAGTGTCTTGTCCACGTTGTGCTGTTTCAGGTGAGAATCAGTCTGTTTTCTGTTGTTCCATCTTGACCAGAAGCATCATTCCTCCGAGGTGGGGTTGAACCAGACCCTGCCCTGCCGGACAGCTGCCTCTGGACACAACCCACATTCCTTCTGTGTACTTTTATCACGGTGTCATGTCTGACTTCTGGAAACTTGAGTTTATCTCCCATGCTATGAGAAGAATGCAGCAAAACACGTATTTTCTGTTGGGAAATCTTAATATTTCTGTCCATTAAGCTAGTTAAGAATGTGGCAGTAGCCAATGATAAATGTCCACCTGAAGTCACTTGAAGAAAGGTCCACTCAGAAGTAGTCTTACCACAGGAAAGTAAATGCTCAGGAGTTTGTATGGGTGGGGAGGAGCTCTGTCCAGGCATCCATTGGCTCCCACAGCCACAGGGGACGCCACTGGAACTGGCCCTGCGATGGGCTGTGTGCTGTGTTCTCTGGGAGGTGAGGCGGCCGGGTGCAGGCTCAGGGTAGACAGCTGGTTTCTGCATTGATTGCAGTTTATTGTGCTTCGCAGTGAGGAAGGAAACATGTAAAGAAGCTCCTGGAAGAAGAATATCTGGGTGTGAGTGTGTGCAAACCAGTGTGTCAGTGTGAGCATGTGAGAGAGCTAACGTGTGTGCGTGTGCTACTGAGTGTGTTTGTGATCAAGGTAGCTACTGTGTGAATGTGAATGTGTGTGGGAGATACTGTGTGTGTGTGCGTGTGAGTGTGAGTGTGTGTGTGTGTGAGTGTGAGCGTGTGTGTGAGTGTACAGGGGAGCAGCTGTGCGCCTGTGTCCCAGAAGGTGTCCAGGTGAGGAAGGGGTGTGGGCCGGGGAGAGGTGTGGTGGTACCCCTGGCTCTCCTCATCTGGGTACTTCCTGCATGTTTTTCCTGGTTGCAGGGCACTGCCCACACATGGGGTGTGGCCACTGGTGCCCTTCTCTGCAGTGCGTGTGGCTCTGGAGGTCAAGGATAGGCTGTGCTGTGTCCTGCGTCCATCTGAAGACCCCTGTGCCCAGCCTGGGGGTCTGCTGTGCCAGGTGCAGGCCTGAGCTGCCCTTCTCTACCCCCTGCTTTTAGAACGGGGTCCTGGGGCTGCTCTGAGTGCCAGCTGGAGGGGTGGCTTTCATTCTCCTCCACTGCTTTTCCAGTAGGTCCCAAATGGTTCCAGTTCAAAACTGCTAGGCAAAAGATCTCCAGGGAGTCGACACCTCAGCTGGCCAATCCCGGGACCCAGCAGGAAGCAGACACTCGCCTGTTAACCTTCAGTGCCCTCACGGAGGGGCATGGCATCAGCTAAGGGGTAAGAGACCATCACCGAGCCAAAGGACTCGGCCCATATCCTGGGCAAGACCCACCTCCCCACCTCCCGTCTGGCCCTCCTGCAGGGAGGCAGTGGGACTGTCACTCACCCATGCGACAGGCAATGGCAGTGGCCAGGGGAGGAGGTGAGGGTGCTGGGGATACCAGTCTCGTCTCCTGGGAGTATCATCAGTTCCCAAAAACCGTGGACACAAAGGTGATCATAACCGGAAGCCACTGTGCTGTGCTCCGGCTGTCACTGCTTTGCGTGCGTATTTTGAACTGACTGAGCACTGGGTGGCCTTACCCCACAGGAACGTCACCATTGCATGGAGGATGACTTTGTTTTTCAACGTAGAAGAACTTTATTTTAAAAGAAAATATTTTCCATGTGCCATTCTCAGACAGCCTATCCAGACAGGACCCTGCTGGGGTCCACCAGGGTGTGGACATTTTGAGAGCAGCCCCGCCGGCCTCCTCGAGGCTGATTTTGTCTTGGAGCTGCTTCCGGGGACTCCACTGAGCTGGGTTCATTTCTCCCCGACAGCCTCCCACAGAGTCCACGGAGTTCTGCTTCCAGGATGGAATCGGGTGAGGGATCCTCAATGTCCCTGGAAGCTGTTACTCCTTTAGGGGTGCCCAGTGCTGGGCCTGGCAGCTCCTCCCTAGGGAAGCTGCGAGAGCTTCCCATCGGAATTGGCACCCACCAAGGGGACCCTGACGGCCCGGCTGCAGCAGGAGATGGCCCTTCCAACACCTGCCCCTTGGGGGAGCCAAGAACCATCACGAAGATCCCCAACCGGGACAGTGGGATCGACAGCCCGTCCTCCAGTATCACCTGTGAGAACTTCCCCTGCGAGGAGGGCAGCGAGGTCCCCCCAGGTCCTACCATGCTGGGGCTGCACCCTGAGACCGCTGTGGACAGTCAGGCGTCACAGGACAGCCCCCAGGAGGAGGCTGACAGTGATGTGGGCGAGGAGCCTGACACTGCGAGGGCCGAGGAGGACATTGGCCTGGCCCAGGTAAGCCTCTCTTCCTCCATCTCAGGTTTGGTCTGCTGGGTGCTCCTGGGGAAGGGCTGGAGATTTGCCGTCGATGACATCTGTGCCTTGTTTTCCAATAAGAAGCATACACGCGGGGAGGTTCCTGGGATGAGGTCTGCTGGGAAAAACCAGGCCAGTCCCCCCCTGAAACCTTGGGCGATGACCTTAATCCTGAGCCTCAATTTCTAGGTCTGCATGGTGGGCACATCCCCCACCCAGGAAGGGGTGAAGGTCAGTGTTACTGGAGGTACCATCCACCAATGTGGAAGGCAGCAGGAGCATCATCCATTTTCTAAATACGGAAACTGAGGCACAGAGAGCATAGTATTTGCCCAGGGTCACCCACAGGGCATGGCCCAGGCTGAGTGCCCTGTGCTCCCAGAGACGAGGCAAGCTGCCAAATGACCAGGTCCAGGAGTCATTTGACCGGGTGGGGCCTGCTGTCTCCTGGTAGCAATTTTGTGCTAACCGTGTGGGCTTGGCAGGTGAAAGGCAGCTGTGCCTACGCCACTGTAAGCCAACTTTGCAGAGGGAAGGCTGGCTTTGGGGCAGAAGGCCCTCCTGGCTGTCTGCTATCTGGCCCTGGGGTGATGAGCACAGGCAGAGAGTGGCCCAGAGGTAAGAGCCCCCAAAAGGAGCTGGTGGGTGTGGACTGGAGTTAGTTGATTTGCATTTGTAAGGTGTGATAAAAGGTGAGTTCTTTACTATCTCTACGAATTGGTGGGCCTAGGGGTGGGGGTGGGGTCAGTCCCTGCAGGGTCAGAAAGACCTAGAATACAGAAAAGAAAGGGTGCAGCTAAGGCAGGTCACACCACCCAAGACTCTCAAAGTGCGCTCCAGCCCAGCCTGAACCAACTGACTCAGCCTCCTGGGGACTGGGAAAACTGCAGACCCTCAGGCCTGCCCACTGGTTCTGGGGAAGGACTAGGTCTCAGTATTCATAATAGAAAGACTCCAGTGGCTTGGGAGGCTGAGGCAGGAGGATCACAAGTTGGAGGCCAGCCTCAGCAACTTAGAGAGGCCCTCAGCAACTTAGCGAGACCCTGTCTCAAAATAAAAATAAATAAATAAAAAAGGCTGGGGGTGTGGCTCGGAGGTTAAGCTCCCCTGGGTTCAATTCCCAGTACCAGAAAAAAAGGAAAGACTCCAGTGCCTCTGTGACCCACACCAGGTCCTTGGGGCTAGTGTTGGCCAAGGAGCCCAGGACCCTGTGCCTCGTCCCTTGTTTTAGTTGGCTTCCATCACTACAAACACCCGAGATAATCAACTTACAAAAAGAAAAGGTTTATTTTGGTTCATAATTTTAGAGGCTTCAGTCCATGCCTGCCCATCAGTCCTGGGGTGGCCCATCTTGGCAGGGTCATTTGCCGAAGCCACTCACCTCATGGCAGGGAAGTGAAAGGGACAAAGAGGATGGGACTGGGGTCCCACAATCCCCTGGGGGGGCAGTTCCCCGCTGGGCTACAGACCTCCCACCTCTTAATGCTTCCACCTCCTCCCAGGAGCACCGAGCTGGGGACCTAGTCTGTAACACAGGAGCCTTTGGGGGACATTCCAGGTCCAACCGCACTCCCCCACTCAACCTGGGTCACGTTAGGAGACTGTGTGGGGTAGGGGTGACACATGCATACCCGTCAAGCTCAGCCGCTAGAAGTGAAAGTCATCAGGGGGAGGCAATTGGGAAAGTTTGGGGACACGTGCAGTAGCACTCTTCTTGGCCCCGTGGTTGCCCAGCTCAGGGGGACGTGTGAGGTCGCCTGGTCAGATGTGAAGCAGCCATTCCCACAGGGACTGGAGGGGTTCCAGGGGACTGGAGACCACTAGGGGAACAGGAGGGCTGGACTGGCACTCCTGGATTCACGAGAGTCGGGCCAATTCCCAGAGAGGAATTTCTCCCAGGTGAATCTCCACCCGTCCATCACCCTTCATGTTTTTAAAAGGGTGGTGTTCTTCCAGGGTTAGCAAAACACTTGAGGCTCCATCAAACTTCAGCATTTAGCACTCTGAGTTTTCTGTCCCCCGGTAAGAGCAGGGTGAGGCATTGAGAATGATAATTCCTTAACGTTTGGTAGATTTCACCAGTAACACCATCTGGCCTTGGACTTTCCTTTGTTGGGAAATTTTGAGTACTAATTTAATGTCCTTGCTCATTATTGATCTTCTTAGATTTTCTATTTCTTCATGATTCAGTCTTTATAGGTTATGTGTTTCTAAGCATTTATTTCTTCTAGATGGTGCAGTTTGGTGGCATATGATTGTTATGATCTTCTCATGATCTTTTTTTTACCATGGTATCAATTGTAGCGTTCCTTCTTTCTGATTTTAATTATTTGAGGTTCTTCTCTCTCTCTTTTTTTTTAAGTTTATCTAGATCGGGGTTTTCTTAACTTTGTTGACCTTTCAAAAAAAAAAAAACCCTTTTTTTAAGATTTCTTTTTTAGTTGTTGATGGAATTTATTTTATTCATTTTTTATATGTGGTGCTGAGAATCGAACCCAGTGCCTCACACATCCTAGGCAAGTGCTCTACCACTGAGCTCCAATACAACCCCAGCTCATCAACTTGGTTTTCTCAATTTTTTTCTATTGTTTTTTCTATTCTCTGTCTTTATCTCTGTCTGATCTTTACTATTTCCTTCCTTTGGCTAGCTTTGGGTTTAGTTTGCTCTTTTTCTAGTTTCTTGAAGGTAAAGTTAGACAGTTGCTTCAAGAACTTTCTTGAATATTTGCACATATTTACAGCTAAAACATTCCCTCTGTACCATCCATAGGTACATTAGCATTTCATTTAATTTCAATGTATTTTTAAAATATATTGTGACTTCTTCTTTTACTCATTGGTTGTTTGAAAGTATTAGTTAACTTGTACATATCTGTGGATTTTCATTGTGCTACTGTTTTCTAGTTCTAGATTATTCTATCCATCCAGGTATTTGCCTTTATTGAAGGACCTTATATTATCATATTCTGTTTATCATCCTTCATCAGTTTTTGGAGAGCAGGTCTAGTGGTAAAGAGCTCCCTTAGCTTTTGTTTTTCTTTATCTGGGAAAGTCTTAATTTCTTTTTTATTTTTTAAAGGCAGTTTTGCCTGACCATATATATATATATATATATATATATATATATATATATATATATAATTTTTTTTTTTTTGGTACTAGGAATTGAACCCAGGGGCACTTAACTACTGAGCCACATCCCACATCCCCAACTCTTTTTTGTATTTTATTTAGACACGGGGTCTCACTGAGTTGCTTAAGTCATCATTAAGTTGCTGAGGCTGGCTTTGCACTCGAGATCCTCCTGCCTCAGCCTCCCAAGTCTCTGGGATTATAGGCATGTGCCACCGCACCCTGCTCTGATGCTATATTCTTGATTGACAGTTTTTTTCCTTTCAGCACTTTTTTTTTTCTTTCCTGGTACTGGGAATTGAACCCAGGGAAGCTTAACCACTGAGTCACATCCATAACCCTTTTTATTTTTTATTTTGAGATAGGATCTCCCTAAATTGCTTAGGGCCTTGCAAAATTGCTGAGACTGGCTTGAACTTGTAATCCTCCTGCCTCAGTCTCCAAGTTGCTGGGATTACAGGCATGCACCAACATGTCTGACTCTTTCAACATTTTGAATTTATCATCCCACTCCTTTCTGGCCTACGAAATTTCCCTTGAGGAATCCTCTATTACTCTTATGAAATACCTATATATAAAATAATTGCTTTTTTTCTTGCTGCTTTCAAGATTTTCTTTGTCTTCAACTTGGGACAGTTTGATTATAAGCATGTCTCCATGAGGTTCTCTCTTGATTTATTCTAGTTGAAGTTCTTTGAGCTTCTTGAATTTGTCCATTTCTTTTCTCAAATTATTTCAGCCATTATTTCTTCAAATAAATTCTCTGTTCCTTTCTCTTTCTTATCCTTTGTGGTTCCCACATGCATATGTTGGTCCATCTGATGGACTTTAAGTCCCTTAGTGTCTTTCTTTTTTCTTTTATGGTTTTTATGCCTTTGTAATATTTTCATTTTGCTCATGCATCACTTCCTGATTTTGTTTAGTTTCCTGTGTCCTTTTAGTTCATTGAGCACCTTTGTAAAAAAATATATAGATATTTGTTCTCAAGCAGCTTATTAATGTGTGGGTTTTTTTAGGGTTGGTTTTGAGGTTTTTATTTATTCCTCTGATTAGGCCATATTTCCCTGTTTCTTTGTGTGCTTTGAATTTGGTGGCAGGGAGGGGGTGACTGAAACCTGGGCATTTAAAAAAACAATTGCCTCTCGCAATCTTTGTGTTCTGGCTTTATGGAGGGAGTCCTTCATGAATTAGCCCAGTCAGAGGTCCTAGAACCTCTCAAACCTACTCCCATCTCTTGGTACCTTGGCATCTGCCTGCAGAACTGAGGATCTAATGTACTGTTAGGCTTAGTTTTCTGTGCCTTTCAAACTCTGATCTCATTAGTTCTGCACTCAGATAAGACAGAGTCCAGTCCCTTGGGCAGCCCTCAGACAAGCCAGAACCATGGGTATTTATTCTTGTCCTGCAGGAGGAGCCCTGGTATGGGAGTTGCCTCCCAGTTGTTCCCTGCTATGTTGTATTGGGAGAGGAGTACTAAACGGCACTTCTATGGACTGAATGTGTACTCCCAAGTTTACATGTTAAGACGTAATCACTAAAGTGATAGTACTGAGAGGTGGGGCCTTTTTGAGGTGAATAAGTCATGAGGACAGAGCTTTCATGGATGGGATTAAGGCTCTTATGAAAGGGAGGGAGGAAGGGCAGGGGCTGTAGCTTAGTGGCAGTGAACTTGCCTAGCATGCCTAGCATGAGCCCAGGGTTCGATTCTCAGCACTATAAAAACTAAGAAGTAATAAAATAAAATGAAGAAAGGAAATTTATGGGTTCATTTTCCTCTGCTCTTCTGCTACTTGAGGACGCAGCATTTACCCGCCTTTTGACCTTCTATCCCTTTGTCATGTGCGGGCAAGCATTCAAGTCATCATTTTGGAAACAGAGACTGTGACCTCATCCAACACCAAATCTGCTGGTACCTTGATCTTGGACTTCTAGTTTCCATAACCGTGAGAAATAAATTTCTGTTTTTTTATAAGTTACCATTCTCAGATATTTTGTTATTGCAGCACAAAGAGACTAAGGCAGGCATGCCAAATGCCACATGCCACCAATTTTCTTACACTTTCCGCGGGAATCCCTTCTTGATTTTACAATTGTGGATGCTATGGCTTCTTCACTGGTCTTTAGCTTTCTCCTAGAGATTTTCTAGTCTGTATTACTGTTCAGTCTGTGTTTCTCTGGAGGAAGGAGGGCCTGCAGCTTCTTAGACTGCCATTTGATATTGCTCTGCAATTACTTTGTAATTTTTTTATTTTCTAGTGCTGGGGATCAAACCTAGGGCCTCATGTATGCTAGGCAAACACTGCCACTGAGCTACATCCCCAACACTGCAATATAGATTTTCTGTGGTCACTGCATCTTCTCTGCAGTCACAGCTCCAGGAATGGAGAGTCATCTCTGGAGTATGGTTGTTTTGGGGGGACCAGTTGTGCTTTTCCTGGATCCCTCTGGGGAAATAGCATCCATGAGAACCGACGCCTGTCCCAGTCCCAGTGGCCTACTTTGGTCCTATTGGCTCCTGGTCATCCTGGTGCACTGCAGGTAACCCAGCTGCTTTCCTCCTCCCTGCAGTATTCTGACCCGCAGAAGCTGTTCCATATTGCCCAGGAACTCCTGCACACCGAGGAGACCTACGTGAGGCGGCTGCACCTGCTGGACCAGGTAGCTCTTGGCTCAGGGACTGGGTTTTGTCCACTTGCAGAATTCCTGTGGGCAGTTTCAAAGACGAATTCTTCATCCTTACAAGGATTGGGCATTACAATTGGAGTACAAAATGCTAAAATTCAGACAAACTTAAGTCTGGTCTAGAAACATACGTTTTACTTTCAGTGCTGGTGGCTTTGGGGCAAAGGTTCTGTCCAATCACCTTTGGGACTCTTCTTGGTGGTTGATAATCTGAGCATGGAAATGACTGCTGGGTATTTTTTTTTTTTTTGGCATATATAAGTTGGGGTGGGAGAGTTCATGAGGTAACATGGGGCCTCTGAGCACAGGAAATAAAGTGCCCGGGGAAACCAAGACTTGACAGGGTGTGTTGCTTCTGCGTGAATCTCAGAAGCCAAGGAAGGAAATCTTGACCTTTCATTTCTTGTGAGAAGGGCAAGAGGAAGATGTCTTGGTCCTTCCCCAGGGGCTGCTCCTGTGTCACCCACAATTCTGAGTCATAAATAAGCTTGTGTTAAGACCACCAGGATTTTCAAGCCAGTTTGACAAAGGAGGACAATGACTCTGGCATTCATTAAGAAGACAGGGTGGAGACTTTGCCCAGTGCCCCCTACTCTCACGGAACTGCCCACTGTGGCCCATGCTCCCTGGTTGACGTGAGCTTCTTCATGCCCAGGTTTTCTGCACCACGCTGAGGAAAGCGGGGATCCCCTCAGAAGTCACCACTGGCATCTTCTCCAACATCTCCTCCATCTACCGCTTCCACAGCCAGTTCCTGCTGCCTGAGCTGCAGCGGCGGATCACGGAGGAGTGGTGAGGACCATCCAGGGCCACCCCCGCCCTGTTCATGTGTTTAAGAACCAGGCAGGCACCTGGGGGAATTGTCTCATGGTGGCCTGGGCGCCTCCCTTCTCTGTTTGGTCCTAGGTCCAATCCCAGGCCCACCCTTCCTTGATGGGCCACTTAGAGTTTTCGGGGCCTTAAGTTTTCAGGGGGAGGTACCAGAGATTTAATTCAGGGGCACTTGACCACTGAGCCACGTCCCCAGCCTTATTTTATATTTTATTTAGACAGGGTCTCACTGAGTTGCTTAGCGCCTCACTTTTGCTGAGACTGAATTTGAACTTGAGATCCTCCTCCTCAGCCTCTTGAACCGCTGGGATTACAGGCATCTACCACTAGGCCAGGCCCAAGTCTTAAATTTTGAGGAAGCCAATGATACAAAATGAGGGCTTTTAATACCACTCAGGGATCCATGGAATTTAAATGAGGCTTGATATCCAGAAACACAAAATGGTGAGCCAATGGTGCTAGTCGGTCTCATTTTTCCTGCTACCATGTACTCCCCCTTAGCTTTTAAAAAGAATGAGATTTTCTACCCCTCAACAGTGGGTCACAGATCTTCCTCCTTCGGCCCCTCAGCTGTCCCATTTTTAGCAAAGGGACAGCTCGGTTATAGACACAATTAATGAAAAATCACAGATAAGGCCCCCAACCCACCACTTCTCCTTATTGTGTGCACCCCCATCCCAAATTCTGGGAAACCTAAAGATTGGCTTAGGGTCCCTGCTGTCTTCCTCCTTCACAGGCCTGGCTTCCTCTTGGTGTCCCCAGAGCCCAGAACCAGGGGGCTTGACTGGGGGTTCGTTCACCTGTAGCTCAGGGTGGGGATGAGTCACTTTGTGAATATTCAGAAGGACAGAGTCCAGCTGTGGAGCAGGTTACACTGTGTCCCCAAGGTGGTCAGGACTGGGTGTGTCCTGGCTGACAGAGTCCATGCCCGTTAGAGACAGACTCTGCTTTCACGCTGCCGAGATTCAACCGTAGTGTATCAGGCAGCCTCCTCAGCTCCCTTTCTGACAAAGGTACAGGGGTCCAACCACTGATCCACCCTCCCTGGGTTGCTGGGCCTTTCAATCAAACCCACATGTACACTTTCAAAGGAGCACCCCAGCTGTGGCTGTGTGCCTAAGGCCTTTTCCTTTCCTTGTAGTTATTTACTTAGAATAAATCTCCAACAGAGAGTTCCAAAATCAAAGACTATTAGTATGCTTTTCACTTCTCGCAACTTTTTTGCAAAGCCCTGTCTCAGCAGCAGTATGTATGATCAGTACTGCAAAGTGCTAGTGTCCTGTGACTTTGTCAGCACTGGATAGAACCATGGTTTCCAACCTTTGTTCACTTAAAAGGTGTGAAATTGATCCTCTTATAAACCGTGCCCTGTTCCTCTACTGTGAGTGCTCCCGTGTTTGGGCTCTGGTTCTCAGCCTGAGCTGTTGAGGTGTTTAATAGACATCTTCTCCTTAAATATCCAGCAACATGTTATATTCTACCCTCCAAAACAAAGGGGAGGAAACAGGCTTGGGGCAGGTGACCCATGTGCCCACCATCACACAACACAGGGACTCAGGTTGTTGCCCTTGGCTGCCCCATATACCCCGATACAGTTCATGGGTGAAGTTCATGTCCACTAACCTCAGGAGCCCCCTCCCACCCTGGCTGCTTCTCTGATGACCTTACTCCTCTACAAAGGGACACAAACCCCCGACTTGGGGACATCTTGCAGAAGCTGGCTCCATTCCTGAAGATGTATGGAGAGTACGTCAAGAACTTTGACCGGGCAGTGGGGCTGGTGAGCACGTGGACCCAGCGCTCCCTGCCATTTAAGGATGTCATCCACAGCATCCAGGTAGGCGGCTGCAGTGTGTGGGCACAGATGTCCTCGAGGCTCCTGGAGCTGGGTGTGTTTGGAACACGGAGAAAATCAGTGAAATTATGGGATGTGTCCTGGTGTCCCATGGACACTTTGATCTGACTCCCAGGGATAAATTCTCATTCCCATTTCACAGATGGAAAAATCATGGCTTAGTGACACAAATGATTTGTTTGATAGCACCTGGATTCAGAGAACTGTCTCTGACTCCAGGCATCCCTTAGTGTGTAGGGCAGGCATTGAGAAGGTGTCCTTTTGATCTTTTCTTTTTTTTTTTTAATTGTAAACAAATGGGATACACGTTGTTTCTCTGTTTGTACATGGAGTACCATTTGTGTAATCATAAATTCACATAGGGTAATGTTGTTTTCATTCTGTTATTTTTTCCCTTCCCCCCACCCCTCCCACCCCTCTTTTCCTTCTATACAGTCCTTCCTTCCTCCATTCTTGCCCCCCTCCCTAACTCTAACTATAACCCTAACACTAACCCTAACACTAACCCCTCCCACCCCTCATCATCTGCTTATCAGAGAGATCATTTGGTTTTTTGAGATTGGCTTATCTCACTTAGCATGATATTCTCCAATTTCATCCATTTGCCTGCAAATGCCATAATTTTTCATTCCTTATGGCTGAGTAATATTCCATTGTATATATGCCACAGTTTCTTTATCCATTCATCAATTGAAGGGCATCTAGGTTGGTTTCACAATCTGGCTATGGTGAATTGAGCAGCTATGAACATTGATGTGGCTGTATCTCTGTAGTATGCTGATTTTAAGTCCTTTGGGTATAGGCCAAAGAGTGGGATAGCTGGGTCAAATGGTGGTTCCATTCTAAGTTTTCTAAGGAATCGGATCTTTTCTTTTTCTTTGTCTGCACACAGCCTGTTTACAACCCCTGTGCCCTTGTCTCCTGACGTGTTGATCTTTTTCTTACTGATTCACAAAGTTTTGTATGTTAAGAACATCGACTTTTATCTATCACACCTGTCATGATTTATTTTTCCCCATCTTTTATTTTTTAGCTTTATGGTGGGAATGACCATATAGAATTTTTGGTTTTTAAGTACCTATGTTCACCAATTAAAAAAAAAAAGTTGTTTTTTTTTTTTTTTTCCACATAAGGGAGTTTATTAAGCAAACAGAGTGTCTCCCTGCCCGGTAAGAGAGAAAATGAGAGGAAAAGAGAAAGGAAAGAGAAAGGGCACACGCTAGAGAGGGTGGAAAAGCGAGGAGGAGAAAGAAAGTGAGTCGGGGGAGAGAAAGCATGAGAAAAGATCGAGTTATGCTTTTTTAAAAGGTAGATCAATATAGTGTCCCATGTGCATGGGAAGAACCCAGGTCCGTAGTCCGCTGCTTGTCCCAGCACAGTAGTGACCCTGAGTGTGCACGCACCACACATCTCTTCCCCTGGCCTCACTGTAGCTTGGAGGGGTCGTGGGCCCTGAGTGCTCACTGCTGGGTATGGAAGCAAGGCCTGGATTTGGGGTGGCCCCTAATACCTTTTCACCGGGCCATCTCACGAAGGCCGTGGTTTCCTAGTGCCCCTGACTCAGTAGCGGAGTCAGGCCCTAGAGAAGACAGCCATGGCCTCCCCCTGAGCCTCTCCTTTCCCCTTTGGCCTCTCTCCTCTCTGGTTCTCACCCTGGCTGTATCCAGGGAACAGCCATGTCCAGCCTCCATGAGCTGTATTTTTGCTGACACAGCAACTCCCAAAGGACACTCTCGTCACTCACCCAGCTTGCATTGTCCACAGATGCGGTGACAGCCAGGCCTCCGGGGCAGACAGGGACCAGCCTGAGTGTGATTTCTCAGAGGAGGGAACATTTTGGCTGGTGGAGGTGCTGGCTTCCTGAGTCCTACAGGGGGACCAGGACAAAAGTCCACTTTCCAAGACACAAGTGACAACAAGTTTTCTTTCCCAGAAAGCGTGTTTCCCTTAAAGTCATATTATCAATCAATGCACCATAAAGTATCCAGAGGAACCACGACTGGGGTCCCCTCCGCTCCTCCCTGACCCAAGCTGCACGTGGCCTGAGTGTCCTTCCTAGTCCTGCTGCTTAGGTTTGCCGTTTCCATCTCTTTCCCCTCCTCTGCCTCCTCCTCCCCCTACACTGTCATCATCGTCTTAGCGCAATAACTGAGGAAGCTGACCTCTGGCTAAATTTGCATTGGCCAGTTGAGCTCTGACTTGGTTATTTGAGAAAGAACAGAAAAAAGATTAAATTGGGGTTCATTTGGTTTGTTCCCCAGGTTGTCCGTCAGCCACATCTCCCCTCTAGGTCTCAGAATGCAGGAGGGGGAGGGACACTGGGGAGCTTGCTTTCTTCCTGGGAGATGGGACACTACTCAGGCAGCCATGCACCATGACATGTGTGCCATGGAGCTCCTTCCTGAGATGAAGACAGATGCTCAGCCTGGTACAGTCTGCTGTCCCCACGTTGGGCAGGCCAGCTTGTTGCATCTGGAAGGTCCCCAGTGATAAGAGGCTTTCAGGATTGGGAGGTCAGACAAATGTGTCTAATGACGGTACCAGCACTTCATTGTCTCAAGCAGCATCTGCCTGGCAGACATGACCCACAGTCACATGTCCCCATACCCTGGGCAGACCTCTGGTGCTGAACCAGGCAGGCTGTGGGAAGGTCTACCCCTTGGTACCAGCCTGGTCTAGTTATTCTCTGCAGGTGACATTGACCCCCAGGGACCTAAACCGTGTCTGTAGACATTGATGTTGTTCCTGGTATCAGGTGGGTGGAAGCTGGAGATGCCCTGCAGTGCACAGGACAGTCCACAAAGTTTCTCACCCAAATGTCCATAGGCCAAGGCTGAGAAGCCCTGGAGTGGACAGAACAGGATAGCACCACGGTCAATTTTCCTGTGGCCTCTGGAGATTTCCTTTGTGCAATCCAAGGCACATTTAAAGTAAAACTTTTATTTTTAAATAATTTTAAACATTTTTTAAAAGTTGCAAAAATGACAAACTGTTACAAACCTGTAGCATTTTTTGTCCTGTCCATTATTCTCTCTAGACACATAGGTATGGTTGTTATTTTCCAAGTCTTTGAAGACTAAGTTACACTGTTAGCCTTTTTCCTTAAATGTGAATGAGAATGTTCAGCACAGGGATCAAACCAGGACTTTTGCACTGATGTCACACTACTCCGAAATGCACGCCCAAATGTCACAGCTGACCCAGTGATGTTCTTTTCCTTCCTTCCTTCCTTCCCTCCCTGGTCCATCACCCAAGCCAAGACCACACATTGTGTTCATTTTCAGGTTTGTCTCCTTTCTACCAGAACAGGCTTCTGTCCGCAGACTGTCCCTCAGTTTGGGTCTGTGAGCTGTTTGTCTGTGATTCAACTCAGCGGTTCCTTTTGTGAGTTTCACTGGAGCGAGGCTGTGTTCTCACTGCGTCCTGCCTGGCCAGATGCCGTTCCCATGTGCCCCACTTCTGAGATGCTCATTTGATTAAGGGCGTGTCTGCCAGGTCTCTCCATCAGGAAGTTAGATTTTTCCTCCCTATTATTAAGCTACCTCCTAGGGAGACACCTTGATGCTATAGGAGTACTCTCTTCATCATTCTTGATGATTCTCAAACAATTGTTTTCATGAAGTTGTAAATGAGAGTGTTTCTAGCCCTGTTGTATTCAGTCTTACCTGAGTTGAAAACCGTGTCATTCTGGGTCCTGAGGCAGGTGAGGCCATTGAGTTGCTGGCAAGGGAATGGTGGAGCAGGTGGACAGTGCAACAGAAGCAGCAGGTCCTCTTAGCCAAGACATTGGCCTTATGAGCATGGTTGAGAGAGGAGCAAAGAAGGTGGTGTGGGGCTGGGGATGTGGCTCAGTGGTTGAGTGTTTGCCTAGCATACATGAGGACCTAGGTTCAATCCTCAGCACCACAAACACACACAAAAAAGAAGGTGATGTGGCCTCGGGGGTCCCAGATCTGGGCTTGTCCACCCTCCAACTGCCCAACCAGGGAAGGCACCTGAAGGTAAAGGTGATTAAAAAGTTCAGGAAATATCATCTATCTTTGAGTCAAATGTAATTTCAGTTTAATGCAACCCTGAAAACTTTTTGCAAAAAAAATGTGTTTTTGGAAAACAAAATTACACTCAGCGTCCTTCCTTTTTGGTTTCTTGACCACATTTTTCCTTAGAGAGATTTAGGACAGCTAAGTAGAAATTAAAATTTCCATATGTAAACAGACATGGAGACAGCTGGCTTTCATTGTGTGAAGAGCTCTGGGCTGGGAATCTTGGATGAGTGATGAGAGTTTCATTCTCTTATTTTTCAACAGATTGGCATTTCTCTTGATGACAAATATCATAAATGCTCTTTGTTGAAATTTATATGTTATGTGAAAATTCCCGGAAGCTCACCACCCAGACAGCTACGTAAGCTGGTCCAAGCTGCCTCCGGGAGTTTTTGCTTCTCTGGGTCTAGTCTATCATTAAGTCCAATGTCTCGGGGTGCTGACAAAAGTGCTCCCCATCCAATTGCGTTGGCATATTCAGAAGTCTTTCCACCCGACAGACCAGGGAGGGACTCGAACCGTGGTCCTTGCGTATGCTAGGTGAGCGCTCTCCAAGAGGAGCCATCTCTTCAGCTTCTCCAAATGTGTTGGAAATGACCGCTCTGGTTCTCACCCGACTCCTGGCCTGCTGGTCTGATATTTCTCTTGTCTTTTCCAAAAGATGAGAATAACTGGTTCCAGGAAGGGTTCCAGGAAGGATGTGGGATCTGTGGCTCTCAGTTCCCCAAAATAGGTGGGTGATTGGAAGCAGTCAGCCTCTGAGCACCATGCCCCCGTGGCTGGAGTGACCGTGACTCTAACAAATGAGCAAAAGGGCCAGTACTGGGCCCACTGTGCTCAGGAGGAGTGGCAGACTCAAGGGCCTTTCCTTCTGTGGCACTGTCTTCAGAGCCCGAGGTATATTCCTCTATATCCAGTAGCTGCTCCCAAAGGATTGTTGACTGACTGACTGAAGGCATTTGACTTCCCTTCATGGCAGCTGCAGACTGTCTCCCAACCAGTGGACAATCCCCAGGGACACTCTCTAAAAGAGTGGATGCTTCTTCTCCTTGGCAGTCGCTGCCCTCCTGTTCCTACTATCCTGACCTCTGTAGTTCCACCCAGGTCCCTGGGGGTACCCACCTTTACAGATGGGTGTAGACCAGAAGCCTATCTGTCCCCAAGTCATTGCTGGTTTTCCTGGTAGGGAGGGCTTAGGGTGTCCCTTGGAAAGAACACGGATCCAGGAGAGCCCCCTTCCTCATTGGAGCCGCCAACTCTAGGCAGTGAACTGTTGGGGGAAGATGAGTGCAACCCTGAGGGAGGGGCAGGCTGAGGGGGACACCTGGAGGAGAGTGACCCTCCTCTGAAGAGTCTCCAACTCCACAGAGTGATTCAGGGTCCTGGAGACCAAATAGCACAAATGGATCTTCACTGTGGCCTTCAGGAGTCTTCTGTGGTCCCTAGGAGACATTCAGGGTTGAGGACCCATTTGGACCATTGAGACACGAACACAGTAATTAGAGAAGTTGGAGTGCACACTGTTCTCCCGGTGGGTGCTTCTCTGCTGTGAGCTGAGCCTCCCTTCTTCCAACCTCAGGCCATCCCTTGCTCTTCCTGATGAAAATATTGCACTGCTTAACTCTTGCTGTCTAAAAAATTACCTAAAATGTGGTGGTTTAAAACAATAGTAAATGCTTATTAACTCTGTTTAGTTTGGTGGGTTAGAAATTTGAGTGCAGCTTGGCTCTGGCATGGGGTCTCACGTGACTGCAGATCAGTGGCGGCCTGGGCTGCAGTCTCATCCGAAGGCCCATCTGGGGCTGAAGATCCGAGTCCTAGGTGATTCACACATTCATGGCAAGTGGTGCTGGCTGTTCCCGTGTGGGCCTCTCCTCAGGGCTGCTTGGGCATCCTCCTGGCATGGTGGCTGATCTCCACCCCGATTCCCACCTCTACAGAAACTGCAGTGTTTTGTGTGACCTGGTCTCGGAAGTCACCTTTGTCATTTCCGCAGGTCCTATTGGACACCAATGTCCATGGGTCAGTCCTATTCATGATGGGAGGGGCTACACAAGAGTGTAGCTATCAGGATGGGGCAATTGTTGGTCCACCCACAATAATTTCTTTTCAGATGGTGCCACCTCTAGGTAGAGGCACCATTTCCTCCCTCACCCCTATTTAGGAACAAAAGGACACTTGACCTCAGTTCTGCTTTTAAGCTATGGATTCCCCAAACCCCACACTGCCTTTGTGCCCTCACCTATGACAAATCTTCACCTTGTGGGTCTTCACACCTGGCCTGCCACTGACTTCCCTAAGGCATCCTGACTTCCTGAAGTCAAGGCCGTACTCCTGGTGAGCCCTGATCTAGGTCCCTGGTCCTGATGAGATCTCATACCAGCCTTCTGGCTCAGGATATATCAGCAGAGGGGCAGCTGTCCTGAGAGTGATCTCTATCCTTCCTGGCTTGTGTTAGAAGCATTGAATGGTCCAGGGCTGCCTCCTGGTGTGGGAGCTGTCCCCTCAGGGCATGGACGCTAAGGCTTTAGGGCCTGGGCACTGGAAAGTTCAGCAGTGGTGATTCAGATGACAACTGCTGAGATTCCTTGAGCACCTATCAAAGAATGCCATGGGCCCGGTTGTCATTCCTCACAATTCCAACACGTATGTCCTGTGTTTTGCCCATTTTATGGAGAAAGAAATGAGGCTCTGAGCAGCTCTGAGATGTGCCTAAGTTCATACCACTTGTGAGCCTGGGCACAGCAACTCTGCATCCTCAGACAGGGGCCCAGCAGAGTCAGACAGAATCTGGGGACAAGCTCTGCATCACCTGCATCTCCAGGGTGGACACACGGACCTTCACTGCATACTTGTCAAGGGGAATGAATACATGCTCCGTCATGCATCACTAGAACGTTCGTCCAGTCCCTGGTCAAAAGGAAGATGACCTGGGAGAGTGAAAGGGTGGCATCTCCCAGCCTCGCATCTTCATACCGCCCAACGAAAACCAGTCAACATTCGGAGGAGCTGAGTTGTGGGTGTGAGACTCCGTTTCCTGCCAGGATAGACATTGTTGGGGAACTCATGAAGCACCCCTCTATTTCACACTCTGTTGAAATGTTCCAGGAAGTCACTGTGGGTTGCAGAAATGGCCCTTTCCCAGGTCCCCTTATGCTTTCTGCAGTCGTAGCTTTGGTTTTGTTTGTCACACACCCACAGGACATTTCCCTGGTTCAAGGAGCTGCCACAGGTGCTTTGAGGATGGCTGCTTATGAGAACCCCCTCATGCCCTGCAAGGGCCTTCATGATCACCCACCTCTGACAACAAGGAGACCAAGGCCCAGGGAAATTGTTTTAAAAAATAAAAATAAATTTAGAGCTGGATTAAGAGGGCATTAGTACAACCAAGTCAGATTTTGCAGTCTAAGTCTTTCAGAATCCCTGTTTTATTTTTTATAGACTTTCTCCCTAAAACAAGGGAGTCTCCTGGGGTATAGTTGGGGGCTCTGTCTAGGTCCTCTGGTGGCACCTTGAAATAATCTGCTTGAGGCGGGGCTTCTCCATTTTTCAACCTTGTGTGGCTATTTCGATTTTTCCACCCACAAAGGTCTGGAAGGCTCTGACAGGGCTTCTGGGTCTGTCGGGTCTGGGCCAACCCTGCTGGACTCCTCCCCACCAGAGACATCTGTGGCTGCAGAGGCAGAGGCAGGAGGGGTGGTGGTGGCCTGGCCCGCACCTAGGGTCCCTAGAAGCGCAGTGGGCCAGTACAGCTGTGGCTGAGGACTGTGCTATCGAGGTCACCCCCACCAGCAAGTGAGGGCCCTCCAGAACCACCAAGCCAAGCTCTTCTCATGCTGCGTAATGATACGGAAATGCAAATACGCCATCATTTTGTGACCCATGTTGTGGAAATTGGAAAGAGGAAGTTGTGCTTTGCTGTTGCATGAAGTTCGGCCCCGGAGGAAACAAACACTAGCCTGGAAGAACGTCGAGCGGTGAGTGGGGATCGGCTCCCTATCTTCGCTGAGCCCTAAGGGGTGGGAGGTTTTGTGAGGGAGACTTTGGGGTGGTGGAGGCATTTGGAGCAAAGCAGAAGCCATTTGAGATTGGTGTTTTCAAGGCAGGAAGCTCCTCCGTGGTACTGAGCGGTGTCTCAGGCAGCGGGACCACAGCCCAGGCCCCTCTCATATCATCCAGGCTCAGGGGCAATACAGGTGTCCCTCTCCTTGAGCCCAGGAAGGTAGTCCCATGCAGGCCTTCTCACTCAGTGTGGCTCCAGAAGCTTCCTCTGAAGTCCAGGGTTTAGACATTAACAGACAGGGCTCTACTAGTGAGGTGCTACCAGGAAGGGAAACGGAGCCCACCAGGGCCTCCAGGGGATCCCGGGCAGCCTGGGGCAATGGGGAGGTCACCTTAGAGGCAGGCGGCCCAAACGCAGGGTCGCAGCAGCAGCAGTAGCAGCACAACTTGATGCCACAGTAATTGTGCACATTGTGCAGACAGGACAACGATGCCGGAGGGTCCAGGGCAAGTTCCGGGATCGCTGGCCTCTGGATCTATGGAGTTTGCAGAGCGGGTCCTTATAATTGGAGACGACCATATCATTTCCATTTTTCCTGAGGTTGGTGAGAGATGTGGGGGAAAGGGCACCTGAAGAGGGACAGAAAGGAGGGCCTGGGGTTTTCTAAGACCCCACCGAAGCCAGGGAGCCAGGCACAGGGCAATGGGGGATAGGAAGCTCTGTCAGAGCCATTCCTAGCACTGCGACTTTGGGCTCAGACTCTGCTTTGATTTCCTTGTCTCCAGAATGAGCTCTGAACAGCTCCAGGTTCACTGAGGTTCAAGATCAGTGTGGCTCTGCTGCTATTCAGATTGGCCCTTCCCAGCGCCCAGAGGGGCTGTTGGAAGCCTTTTTTACAAGAGAGGAAATGGAGACAGTGCACTCTGACAGCTTGCCCCAGGCACCCTGGCCTCTGAGTTGACTGGCTGGGCCTCCACACAAATTTTCTGAGAGGACAAGTTGTTCAGCAGCCTGGGGGCTGGGTGGGGCAGGCCACAGTGGGGAGGGGAGGAAGTGGCTTGTCTCAGATGGGCTGTTACCAGTGCTGGGGCCCAGGTTCCGGTCTTCAGGGGGGCTGGCGCCTGTCTGCACAGAGACTAGCACCTCACACTGCGTCCGGCCCCTCAGAGGCACACTGTACTGTGAGTTCTGCACAGAGACCTGGAGCATGTTTTCTTTGAGGTTCAAGCTGGCATGGCCTCGTTTTGCGAGGCCTCCCATAGCGTGAGGGTCTAAGGTTGTGCTTGGCTTTTCTGCCTTGTGCCCTCAAGAGTGGCTCATGGGCTAGAATAACGACCTCGGGAATCTCTGAATGTGTGCTGGGCGCTCCCACTGCACCCTCCTTACCTGCCCCAGGTGGGCCTATCATGATCCCCATTTACAGATGGGGAAACAGGCTCCATAGTAAAAGGAGTGACCAAGGAGTCCAGTACAGCATTGGGCAGATGCGAGGTCCAGATGAGACAGGGTTTGCGGAGTGCTCGCAGCTACAAGGAGGCTCAGGGGTGAGCGTGTGCGGCAAACAATGAACAAGGACAGAAGAAAGCACAGAGCGGCCACTGCAGAGACAGCCTGTCCCTACCTGTCCCTGGACAGGATGAGTGACAATAAGGAGGGGCCAAGCCAGCCCAGAAGGAGACGAGAGATGAGGGGACCTTCATTCCCTGCCATCATCTGCCTCTGGTCACTGGATCCTCCCTTCTGCAGATGTCTGTGGGTCCTGGTAGGTGACGAGGGAGTCGGTGTCCCCTGGGGGAAATGGGCCACCACCAGGCTCGAATGCATCTTTGCTGATAGCAAAGAATAGGGAGGGGGCAGACGCTGTGTGAAATGAGGGCAACCATGTGACAGCTTGGGGACAAGCCTACTGTAGCCTGGTGACATGTCCCTGTGCGCATGGCACCTCTGGCTCTGCAGGGGTGAATGCTTGACCTCCCTGTGTCCTGCTCTTTTCCCTGGGTTCCCTGAGTCAGGTGCCAGGACTGTAATCAACAGACTGTCTGTGTGGCTTCCAGGGACCCACGTATGGATCCTCCATGCATCCTACAACATTTTAAAAATCAGAATACCAACTGGGGCCCCTGTCTGCTGGCTCTGGGGGATCCATCCTGGCCCTACCAGTCTCTGCCCCTCTCCCACCTTTTGGGACCCCTGCCCACTCAATGCAGCCTCCACGTCACCTGGCTTGCTCACTCTTCCTGCCTTTCCTGCTGTCTGCAATGCTCTTCCCTCTACCTGAGCCCCAGTGAGGGATGACGCACACTCAGATCCATGAAGTGGGATGACCTGGTCACTTAGGTCCTGTGAAGTGGGGTAGTCTGGTCAACTAGGCCCTGTATTCTGT
This sequence comes from Sciurus vulgaris, assembly GCF_902686455.1. Taxonomy (NCBI): domain Eukaryota; kingdom Metazoa; phylum Chordata; class Mammalia; order Rodentia; family Sciuridae; genus Sciurus; species Sciurus vulgaris. The sequence goes on from NC_136474.1 coordinate 25,621,494, forward strand.
CTGATGATGGACTTTTAAGATCTATGCAGGTTCTGTGGGCCGGGGGTGGGGAGTCACATTTTGTTCTTACGAATTGTAAATGTGACTTAGTGAGGTGAATTTGCCACCTGGACCTCCCTGTCTCGGCTGTGGCCTGACTGGTCACTGTGTGTTTAGATAAGACGGTGAGATGACGCTGGCCTAGCCGGGACTGCTTGGAGGTAAAATGAGCCTTTCGTGATCACAACATGGATTTTGTATTTTTGAAATGTGGATTCAGTCAAAGCACATTTTTGTGTATGGGAAAGTTCATTTGAGAAGGGATATAAAAACTCCTGGCTCTGCCAATTCCAATTAATTCATTTATTTATTCACCAAAAATATCGAGTCCTACATACCAGGCCAAGGGCTGCAGGAAGGAGACGAGGCTCTTCCTACATCACTTACATCCCAAGAGGGAAGAGGACAAGGAGGGGGAATGTGTGAGGGAAGGAGATGCTCCAAGGGAGAGCAGGATGTGGGGACAGGTGCCGGTGGAGGGCTGTCTCTCTAGGGAGCAGAGAGCTGGATAAAACAGGGAGTGAGTGGGGCCAGTCCTTAAAGCCACACAAGCCACACAAGGAGGGGGCTTCTGGAAGGAAGTTGGATCCAGGAGAGGTCAAAGTGGACGAGTATTGGAGAATTTCAGTTTAGATTGGAGGCTACTGAGAAGTTCTTGTTTATTTATCTTGTTTCATCTACTTTTTTTTTTGGAGGGGGTTAACAAGAATTGAACCCAGGGGGCACTTTACCACTGAGCCATATCCCAGCCCTTTTTATTTTTTATTTCGAGATAGGGTCTCACTAAATTGCTTAGGGGCCCTCTAAGTTGCTGAAGCTGGCTTTGAACTTATGATCCTCCTGTCTTAGCCTCCTGAGTTGCTGGAATTATTCATTTACTTTTTTTTAAAATGGGAATTATCAAACATCATTGGAGGTGGAATTGTCAGGAGCCTAGGATGCTCACCAGGAGAGGTTGCCTGAATGTATGGAAAGAAAGGAATTCAGGATCTCTCCACCCCTACAGAGGGACCTGAGGGGCTTGGGAATTGCAGGGTAAATTATTTGCTCCCAGTACTTATTATGAAAAATTTTCAGAGGTATAACCATGCTCAAATAATTTGGCAGGGGAACACCTGTGTGCCCACCCCTGAGATTCTACGTGCTTTACCATACACCTAGCTACTTACACAGGGAGGAGTCTTATTTTATTTTTAAAGGTCGAATCTTAATTTTTCTGATTGCTTTTTTTTAATGTATGACAATGAACAGTAATGTTGCATTCATGGCTGTAATGTTGGTATTTATGTTCCTTCTCAATGAAAGAAAACAAAATAGAAACTAAATATAGGAAATAAATATAGACTATAAAAGTAGAAAATTTAAAGAGCAAATAAAAATAAAGCAAACAAGAAGTTTCAAGTAAACATAAAAGTAAGAATGAGGTAAAAATGGTACTGCTTTTGGTTTCCTGGACACAGCAACCCTGTGTGAAGGGGGCCCTGTCAGTGGACATGCTAGAACTTCTTGCTGCATTTCCATGTATTGACCCTCATGGCGTTCCTGGGCTTACAATCCATAAGTTTCTGCTATTCCAACCTTGGGCAAAAATCGTTATTTCTGCACATTTTGCATGATTTTACCATGTTCTGCTGCAGTTGAATAGAATTTGCAGCCTCTGCTTTGTCAGAGGCCTGGAGATGCCTTAGGAGATTGAGGCTGGGGGACGCTGGGCTTGTCCCCAGTTGTCCCGACAGTGAAGGGTAGAAACAGGGTCACACTAGGTGCAAACCCTGGGCCAGTGATGACTATACTGCCTCGAGATGGAAACAAGGCATTGAGGTTGGTCGTGCCATGTTCAGCAGCGGAGGCCGGGGCTGTCAAGTCCCCAGGGAGATCCCAGGAAATGGGCCTGGAGTCAGAGCAGGGGAAAGTCCAGGCACTACCTCCTATGAGGCTGGGGTTGTCTGGAGCCTCTGGTTAGCTTGACTGACCCTCCTGAACGGGCAGGGGTCTCTATTCCTGCCCTTTCCTCTCCCTCTGCATTTGTCACCCAATGAGGTGTCCTTGGTCTCAGGAATGTTGACTCACCAGAAAATCATCCTCCTGCATTTCCTACAGTCATTGACTGAGCCCCTAATAATAAGAGGGCTACCAGGATGGAGCCCCTATGCTGAGCTGCCATGCGGGCTGCCTCAGGACAGTCTGGACTTGACCTTGCAGAGGGGACCTGGGGAAGGAGGGCAGTGGCATGGGGCTGGGGCTAGGTGCTCAGCCTTGGAAAGGGGTTGGCAGATGTGCACCCAGCACGACCTCATCCTCTGCAGACCATGCTTCCATGTGGGCATGTGTGCAGCAAGGTGGTGAGAGACCCTAGGTGCCAGGCACCCTTGTGAGGAAGTGCAGGTGCCTGAGTTGCTGTCATCTTGGTGTGATTCACGGACCATTTTTTTTCCTCTTCCCAGTAGAAACTCCATCCTCATTAAACACTAACTCCCTCTTCCTCCTCCCCTGACCTCTGGCAGCCACCATTCGACTTTCCATCTCTGTGAATTTGGCTACTTTTCAGGCCCTCAGAATAATTGGAATGATATGCAATTTGTCCCTGTGTGTTGTTGGCTTATTTCACTCAGAATGATATTCTCGAGATTCATCCCGTCGTTGCCTATGGTCCGAGTTTTCTTCCTTATTAAGGCTAAATACCATTCCGTTGCATGGATAAGACTGCAATTTGCTTATCCATTTGTGTTGTCAGCTTTTCATTGCTGTAACAAACACCTGAGATAAATCAACTTACAAGGAGGAGACGGTTTATTGGGCTCATGGTTTCCGAGGTTTCAGTCCATGGTCACTTGGCCTGTTGCTTTGGGTCAATGGTGCCACAGTACATCATAGTGGGGGCACATTAGTGGAAGAGGCCTATTCACCTCATGGCAGGGCAGCAGAATTAAAAAGAGAGACAAGAAAAAGCGGGGGTTCCCTTCAAGGGCAGACCCCCAATGAGCTAACTCCTAGCCCTAGGTCCTGCCTCCTAAAGCTTCTACCACTTCCCAATAGCACCACAGGATGGTGACCAAATGTTTAGCACGTGGACCCTCGAGAGACATTTAAAATACAAAGTATAGCAGATTCGCACAGTTTTAAACAGTACACGTAGCTTTTAGAGGTGGTAGTGTGAGCTGGACTTGTGAGTATCTGACCATAGCATTTGAACAGAGGCAGATACAGTATTGTCTCCTTTTCTCCCCATCCAGCTTGCCCTTGTGCCCCTTTCCTGTTCTGACCCCCCACCCCAATTCAAGGCATGAGCCACCCCACTGAGTTCTCAGCAGTGAAGACAGAGGACCCCAGCTACAATCAGTGACTACCAGAGCATTTCCCCAGCTGAGACCCCGAGGTGAGTACTCAGTGCTTCTGGGCACCTCTGGGTCATGAGGCAGCATTAATTTGCTGGCCATCGATCATCTCACACAGCATGGTCAGGGTATCCTGCGCCTTGCTTGCTCACTGCTGATAGGATCTTGCTGGGTTTAATGTAAAGTCACTAAACTAAGTCAGGAAAAGCTGAGCTGGGATCACAGTGACTTGCAGCCGGCAACCACTCTGTCATCATCATTCAAATACAGACATAATAAATATTTTTATGTTCCTGCCTGCTAGTTCCATCATCTGTGTCAGTTATGGTGTCAGTTTCGATTGATGAGTATTGTTTTGTTTGTTTTGCTTTGATTTCTATTATGGCTTGAATAGTCCCTTTGTGTGTCCAGTAATTATTGATTGGATGCTAGACAATTGTATCTTTGTTGGGAGCTGAGCTTTTTTCTTCTTTTCTTTTCTTTTTTAATTCCTTAACCATTTTTGAGCTTTCTTTGTAGGGATTGCAATTGAGTCGTAAACAGTTTTGGCCTTCCTGTTAAGATTTTTATAGTGGATCCAGAGCAATGGTCACTGTAAGGGTAATTTACCCCGCGACTATTAAGGCATGTCCCTCCTGAGCCTGACCTAAGGCCCCTGCAACCTTGGACTTATTAAGACTGGCTGGTAGAAACAGGTATTAATTTGGCCAGTGTGAGCTTCAAGGAATGTTCCCTCTGGTGTCTTTCAGGCCATTCCTTCTCCAGTCTCATTTGTTTGCTCACATACACCTGCTGAACTAGTCACGAGGGACCCCTTTCAGATCTCCAGGTTTCTTGTGTGGCTCTCTCCTCTCAGAGCTCTTTTCTGTAAGTCTCTGCACCTTGGTCTCCCAGACTCCTACTTGGAGAGTACCCTTCTCCACTCCTCAGCCCAGAAAGGTCCACAGACGGTGAGCGGAGCACAGGGAGGCTTTTCCAATTTGTTCCTCCCTCTCAAGAGTCCAGAGCTTTGCTTGCATGACATATAGTGTCTTGTCCACGTTTGCTGTTTCAGGTGAGAATCAGTCTGTGTTCTGTTGTTCCATCTTGACCAGAAGCTCATTCCTCCGGGTGGGGTTGAACCAGACCCTGCCTGCCGGACAGCTGCCTCTGGACACAACCCACATTCCTTCTGTGTACTTTTTCACGGTGTCATGTCTGACCTTCTGGAAACTTGAGTTGATCTCCCATGCTATGAGAGAATGCAGCAAAACACGTATTTTCTGTTGGGAAATCGTAATATTTCTGTCCATTAAGCTAGTTAATGTGGCAGTAGCCATGATAAATGGCCACCCTGAGTCACTTGAGAAAGGGTCCACTCAGAAGTAGTCTTACCACAGGAAGTAAATGCTCAGGAGTTTGTATGGTGGGGAGGGAGCTCTGTCCAGCATCCATGGCTCCCACAGCCACAGGGGACGCCACTGGAACTGGCCCTAGCGATGGGCTGTGTGCTGTGTTCTCTGGGAGGGTGAGGCGGCCGGGTGCAGGCTCAGGTAACAGCTGGTTTCTGCATTGTTGCAAGTTTGTGGCTTCGCAGTGAGGAAGGAAACATGTAAAGAGCTCCTGGAAGAAGATATCTGGGTGGGAGTGTGTTGCAAACCAGTGTGTCAGTGTGAGCATGTGAGAGAGCTAACGTGTGTCGTGTGCTACTGAGTGGGTTTGTGATCAAGGTAGCTACTGTGTGAATGTGAATGTGTGTGGGAGATACTTGTGTGTGTGCGTGTGAGTGTGAGTGTGTGTGTGTGTGAGTGTGAGCGTGTGTGTGAGTGTACAGGGGAGCAGCTGTGCGCCTGTGTCCCAGAAGGTGTCCAGGTGAGGAAGGGGTGTGGGCCGGGGAGCAGTGTGGGTGGTACCCCTGGCTCTCCTCATCTGGGTACTTCCTGCATGTTTTTCCTGGTTGCAGGGCACTGCCCACACATGGGGTGTGGCCACTGGTGCCCTTCTCTGCAGTGCGTGTGGCTCTGGAGGTCAAGGATAGGCTGTGCTGTGTCCTGCGTCCATCTGAAGACCCCTGTGCCCAGCCTGGGGGTCTGCTGTGCCAGGTGCAGGCCTGAGCTGCCCTTCTCTACCCCCTGCTTTTAGAACGGGGTCCTGGGGCTGCTCTGAGTGCCAGCTGGAGGGGTGGCTTTCATTCTCTCCACTGCTTTTCCAGTAGGTCCCAAATGGTTCCAGTTCAAAACTGCTAGGCAAAAGATCTCCAGGGAGTCGACACCTCAGCTGGCCAATCCCGGGACCCAGCAGGAAGCAGACACTCGCCTGTTAACCTTCAGTGCCCTCACGGAGGGGCATGGCATCAGCTAAGGGGTAAGAGACCATCACCGAGCCAAAGGACTCGGCCCATATCCTGGGCAAGACCCACCTCCCCACCTCCCGTCTGGCCCTCCTGCAGGGGGCAGTGGGACTGTCACTCACCCATGCGACAGGCAATGGCAGTGGCCAGGGGAGGAGGTGAGGGTGCTGGGGGATACCAGTCTCGTCTCCTGGGAGTATCATCAGTTCCCAAAAACCGTGGACACAAAGGTGATCATAACCGGAAGCCACTGTGCTGTGCTCCGGCTGTCACTGCTTTGCGTGCGTATTTTGAACTGACTGAGCACTGGGTGGCCTTACCCCACAGGAACGTCACCATTGCATGGAGGATGACTTTGTTTTTCAACGTAGAAGAACTTTATTTTAAAAGAAAATATTTTCCATGTGCCATTCTCAGACAGCCTATCCAGACAGGACCCTGCTGGGGTCCACCAGGGTGTGGACATTTTGAGAGCAGCCCCGCCGGCCTCCTCGAGGCTGATTTTGTCTTGGAGCTGCTTCCGGGGACTCCACTGAGCTGGGTTCATTTCTCCCCGACAGCCTCCCACAGAGTCCACGGAGTTCTGCTTCCAGGATGGAATCGGGTGAGGGATCCTCAATGTCCCTGGAAGCTGTTACTCCTTTAGGGGTGCCCAGTGCTGGGCCTGGCAGCTCCTCCCTAGGGAAGCTGCGAGAGCTTCCCATCGGAATTGGCACCCACCAAGGGGACCCTGACGGCCCGGCTGCAGCAGGAGATGGCCCTTCCAACACCTGCCCCTGGGGGAGCCAGAACCATCACGAAGATCCCCAACCGGGACAGTGGGATCGACAGCCCGTCCTCCAGTATCACCTGTGAGAACTTCCCCTGCGAGGAGGGCAGCGAGGTCCCCCCAGGTCCTACCATGCTGGGGCTGCACCCTGAGACCGCTGTGGACAGTCAGGCGTCACAGGACAGCCCCCAGGAGGAGGCTGACAGTGATGTGGGCGAGGAGCCTGACACTGCGAGGGCCGAGGAGGACATTGGCCTGGCCCAGGTAAGCCTCTCTTCCTCCATCTCAGGTTTGGTCTGCTGGGTGCTCCTGGGGAAGGGCTGGAGATTTGCCGTCGATGACATCTGTGCCTTGTTTTCCAATAAGAAGCATACACGCGGGGAGGTTCCTGGGATGAGGTCTGCTGGGAAAAACCAGGCCAGTCCCCCCCTGAAACCTTGGGCGATGACCTTAATCCTGAGCCTCAATTTCTAGGTCTGCATGGTGGGCACATCCCCCCACCCAGGAAGGGGTGAAGGTCAGTGTTACTGGAGGTACCATCCACCAATGTGGAAGGCAGCAGGAGCATCATCCATTTTCTAAATACGGAAAACTGAGGCACAGAGAGCATAGTAGTTGCCCAGGGTCACCCACAGGGCATGGCCCAGCTGAGTGCCCTGTGCTCCCAGAAGACGAGGCAAGCTGCCAAATGACCAGGTCCAGGAGTCATTTGACCGGGTGGGGCCTGCTGTCTCCCTGGTAGCAATTTTGTGCTAACCGTGTGGGCTTGGCAGGTGAAAGGCAGCTGTGCCTACGCCACTGTAAGCCAACTTTGCAGAGGGAAGGCTGGCTTTGGGGCAGAAGGCCCTCCTGCTGTCTGCTATCTGGCCTGGGGTGATGAGCACAGGCAGAGAGTGGCCCAGAGGTAAGAGCCCCCAAAAGGAGCTGGTGGGTGTGGACTGGAGTTAGTTGATTTGCATTTGTAAGGTGTGATAAAAGGTGAGTTCTTTACTATCTCTACGAATTGGTGGGCCTAGGGGTGGGGTGGGGTCAGTCCCTGCAGGGTCAGAAAAGACCTAGAATACAGAAAGAAAGGGTGCAGCTAAGGCAGGTCACACCACCCAAGACTCTCAAAGTGCGCTCCAGCCCAGCCTGACCAACTGACTCAGCCTCCTGGGGACTGGGAAAACTGCAGACCCTCAGGCCTGCCCACTGGTTCTGGGGAAGGACTAGGTCTCAGTATTCATAATAGAAAGACTCCAGTGGCTTGGGAGGCTGAGGCAGGAGGATCACAAGTTGGAGGCCAGCCTCAGCAACTTAGAGAGGCCCTCAGCAACTTAGCGAGACCCTGTCTCAAAATAAAAATAAATAAATAAAAAAGGCTGGGGGTGTGGCTCGGAGGTTAAGCTCCCCTGGGTTCAATTCCCAGTACCAGAAAAAAAGGAAAGGACTCCAGTGCCTCTGTGACCCACACCAGGTCCTTGGGGCTAGTGTTGGCCAAGGAGCCCAGGACCCTGTGCCTCGTCCCTTGTTTTAGTTGGCTTCCATCACTACAAACACCCGAGATAATCACTTACAAAAGAAAAGGTTTATTTTGGTTCATAATTTTAGAGGCTTCAGTCCATGCCTGCCCATCAGTCCTGGGGTGGCCCATCTTGGCAGGGTCATTGCCGAAGCCACTCACTCATGGCAGGGAAGTGAAAGGGACAAAGAGGATGGGACTGGGGTCCCACAATCCCCTGGGGGGGGCCGTTCCCCGCTGGGCTACAGACCTCCCACCTCTTAATGCTTCCACCTCCTCCCAGGAGCACCGAGCTGGGGACCTAGTCTGTAACACAGGAGCCTTTGGGGACATTCCAGGTCCAACCGCACTCCCCACTCAACCTGGGTCCGTAGGAGACTGTGTGGGGTAGGGGTGACACATGCATACCCGTCAAGCTCAGCCGCTAGAAGTGAAAGTCATCAGGGGGAGGCAATTGGGAAAGTTTGGGGACACGTGCAGTAGCACTCTTCTTGGCCCCGTGGTTGCCCAGCTCAGGGGGACGTGTGAGGTCGCCTGGTCAGATGTGAAGCAGCCATTCCCACAGGGACTGGAGGGGTTCCAGGGGACTGGAGACCACTAGGGGAACAGGAGGGCTGGACTGGCACTCCTGGATTCACGAGAGTCGGGCCAATTCCCAGAGAGGAATTTCTCCCAGGATGAATCTCCACCCGTCCATCACCCTTCATGTTTTTAAAAGGGGGTGTTCTTCCAGGGTTAGCAAAACACTTGAGGCTCCATCAAACTTCAGCATTTAGCACTCTGAGTTTCTGTCCCCGGTAAGAGCAGGGTGAGGCATTGAGAATGATAATTCCTTAAACGTTTGGTAGATTTCACCAGTAACACCATCTGGCCTTGGACTTTCCTTTGTTGGGAAATTTTTGAGTACTAATTTAATGTCCTTGCTCATTATTGATCTTCTTAGATTTTCTATTTCTTCATGATTCAGTCTTTATAGGTTATGTGTTTCTAAGCATTTATTTCTTCTAGATGGTGCAGTTTGGTGGCATATGATTGTTATGATCTTCTCATGATCTTTTTTTTACCATGGTATCAATTGTAGCGTTCCTTCTTTCTGATTTTAATTATTTGAGGTTCTTCTCTCTCTCTTTTTTTTTAAGTTTATCTAGATCGGGTTTTCTTAACTTTGTTGACCTTTCAAAAAAAAAAAAACCCTTTTTTTAAGATTTCTTTTTTAGTTGTTGATGGAATTTATTTTATTCATTTTTTTATATGTGGTGCTGAGAATCGAACCCAGTGCCTCACACATCCTAGGCAAGTGCTCTACCACTGAGCTCCAATACAACCCCAGCTCATCAACTTGGTTTTCTCAATTTTTTTCTATTGTTTTTCTATTCTCTGTCTTTTATCTCTGTTCTGATCTTTACTATTTCCTTCCTTTGGCTAGCTTTGGGTTTAGTTTGCTCTTTTTCTAGTTTCTTGAAGTGTAAAGTTAGACAGTTGCTTCAAGAACTTTCTTGAATATTTGCCACATATTACAGCTAAAACATTCCCTCTGTACCATCCATAGGTACATTAGCATTTCATTTAATTTCAATGTAATTTTTAAAATATATTGTGACTTCTTCTTTTACTCATTGGTTGTTTGAAAGTATTAGTTAACTTGTACATATCTGTGGATTTTCATTGTGCTACTGTTTTCTAGTTCTAGATTATTCTATCCATCCAGGTATTTGCTTTATTGAAGGACCTTATATTATCATATTCTGTTTATCATCCTTCATCAGTTTTTGGAGAGCAGGTCTAGTGGTAAAGAGCTCCCTTAGCTTTTGTTTTTCTTTATCTGGGAAAGTCTTAATTTCTTTTTTATTTTTTAAAGGCAGTTTTGCCTGACCATATATATATATATGGTCATATATATATATATATATATATAATATATATATATATATATATATAATTTTTTTTTTTTTTTTTTTTTTTGGTACTGGGAATTGAACCCAGGGGCACTTAACTACTGAGCCACATCCCACATCCCCAACTCTTTTTTGTATTTTATTTAGACACGGGGTCTCACTGAGTTGCTTAAGTCATCATTAAGTTGCTGAGGCTGGCTTTGCACTCGAGATCCTCCTGCCTCAGCCTCCCAAGTCTCTGGGATTATAGGCATGTGCCACCGCACCCTGCTCTGATGCTATATTCTTGATTGACAGTTTTTTTCCTTTCAGCACTTTTTTTTTTCTTTCCTGGTACTGGGAATTGAACCCAGGGAAGCTTAACCACTGAGTCACATCCATAACCCTTTTTATTTTTTATTTTGAGATAGGATCTCCCTAAATTGCTTAGGGCCTTGCAAAATTGCTGAGACTGGCTTGAACTTGTAATCCTCCTGCCTCAGTCTCCAAGTTGCTGGGATTACAGGCATGCACCAACATGTCTGACTCTTTCAACATTTTGAATTTATCATCCCACTCCTTTCTGGCCTACGAAATTCCCTTGAGGAATCCTCTATTACTCTATGAAATACCTATATATAAAATAATTGCTTTTTTTCTTGCTGCTTTCAAGATTTTCTTTGTCTTCAACTTGGACAGGTTTGATTATAGCATGTCTCCATGAGTTTCTCTCTTGATTTATTCTAGTTGAAGTTCTTTGAGCTTCTTGAATTTGTCCATTTCTTTCTCAAATTATTTCAGCCATTATTTCTTCAAATAAATTCTCTGTTCCTTTCTCTTTCTTATCCTTTGTGGTTCCCACATGCATATGTTGGTCCATCTGATGGACTTTAAGTCCCTTAGTGTCCTCTTTCTTTTTCTTTTATGGTTTTTATGCCTTTGTAATATTTTCATTTTGCTCATGCATCACTTCCTGATTTTGTTTAGTTCCTGTGTCCTTTTAGTTCATTGAGCACCTTTGTAAAAAAATATATAGATATTGTTTCTCAAGCAGCTTATTAATGTGTGGGTTTTTTTAGGGTTGGTTTTGAGGTTTTATTTATTCCTCTGATTAGGCCATATTTCCCTGTTTCTTTGTGTGCTTTGAATTTGGTGGCAGGGAGGGGGTGACTGAAACCTGGGCATTTAAAAAAACAATTGCCTCTCGCAATCTTTGTGTTCTGGCTTTATGGAGGGAGTCCTTCATGAATTAGCCCAGTCAGAGGTCCTAGAACCTCTCAAACCTACTCCCATCTCTTGGTACCTTGGCATCTGCCTGCAGAACTGAGGATCTAATGTACTGTTAGGCTTAGTTTTCTGTGCCTTTCAAACTCTGATCTCATTAGTTCTGCACTCAGATAAGACAGAGTCCAGTCCCTTGGGCAGCCCTCAGACAAGCCAGAACCATGGGTATTTATTCTTGTCCTGCAGGAGGAGCCCTGGTATGGGAGTTGCCTCCAGTTGTTCCCTGCTATGTTGTATTGGGAGAGGAGTACTAAACGGCACTTCTATGGACTGAATGTGTACTCCCAAGTTTACATGTTACGACGTAATCACTAAAGTGATAGTACTGAGAGGTGGGGCCTTTTGAGGTGAATAAGTCATGAGGACAGAGCTTTCATGGATGGGATTATGGCTCTTATGAAAGGGAGGGAGGAAGGGCAGGGGCTGTAGCTTAGTGGCAGTGAACTTGCCTAGCATGCCTAGCATGAGCCCAGGGTTCGATTCTCAGCACTATAAAAACTAAGAAGTAATAAATAAAATGAAGAAAGGAAATTTATGGGTTCATTTTCCTCTGCTCTTCTGCTACTTGAGGACGCAGCATTTACCCGCCTTTTGACCTTCTATCCCTTTGTCATGTGCGGGCAAGCATTCAAGTCATCATTTTGGAAACAGAGACTGTGACCTCATCCAACACCAAATCTGCTGGTACCTTGATCTTGGACTTCTAGTTTCCATAACCGTGAGAAATAAATTTCTGTTTTTTTATAAGTTACCATTCTCAGATATTTTGTTATTGCAGCACAAAGAGACTAAGGCAGGCATGCCAAATGCCACATGCCACCAATTTTCTTACACTTTCCGCGGGAATCCCTTCTTGATTTTACAATTGTGGATGCTATGGCTTCTTCACTGGTCTTTAGCTTTCTCCTAGAGATTTTTCTAGTCTGTATTACTGTTCAGTCTGTGTTTCTCTGGAGGAAGGAGGGCCTGCAGCTTCTTAGACTGCCATTTGATATTGCTCTGCAATTACTTTGTAATTTTTTTATTTTCTAGTGCTGGGGATCAAACCTAGGCCTCATGTATGCTAGGCAAACACTGCCACTGAGCTACATCCCCAACACTGCAATATAGATTTCTGTGGTCACTGCATCTTCTCTGCAGTCACAGCTCCAGGAATGGAGAGTCATCTCTGGAGTATGGTTGTTTTGGGGGGACCAGTTGTGCTTTTCCTGGATCCCTCTGGGGAAATAGCATCCATGAGAACCGACGCCTGTCCCAGTCCCAGTGGCCTACTTTGGTCCTATTGGCTCCTGGTCATCCTGGTGCACTGCAGGTAACCCAGCTGCTTTCCTCCTCCCTGCAGTATTCTGACCCGCAGAAGCTGTTCCATATTGCCCAGGAACTCCTGCACACCGAGGAGACCTACGTGAGGCGGCTGCACCTGCTGGACCAGGTAGCTCTTGGCTCAGGGACTGGGTTTTGTCCACTTGCAGAATTCCTGTGGGCAGTTTCAAAGACGAATTCTTCATCCTTACAAGGATTGGGCATTACAATTGGAGTACAAAATGCTAAAATTCAGACAAACTTAAGTCTGGTCTAGAAACATACGTTTTACTTTCAGTGCTGGTGGCTTTGGGGCAAAGGTTCTGTCCAATCACCTTTGGGACTCTTCTTGGTGGTTGATAATCTGAGCATGGAAATGAACTGCTGGGTATTTTTTTTTTTTTGGCATATATAAGTTGGGGTGGGAGAGTTCATGAGGTAACATGGGGCCTCTGAGCACAGGAAATAAAGTGCCCGGGGAAACCAAGACTTGACAGGGTGTGTTGCTTCTGCGTGAATCTCAGAAGCCAAGGAAGGAAATCTTGACCTTTCATTTCTTGTGAGAAGGGCAAGAGGAAGATGTCTTGGTCCTTCCCAGGGGCTGCTCCTGTGTCACCCAACAATTCTGAGTCATAAATAAGCTTGTGTTAAGACCACCAGGATTTTCAAGCCAGTTTGACAAAGGAGGACAATGACTCTGGCATTCATTAAGAAGACAGGGTGGAGACTTTGCCCAGTGCCCCCTACTCTCACGGAACTGCCCACTGTGGCCCATGCTCCCTGGTTGACGTGAGCTTCTTCATGCCCAGGTTTTCTGCACCACGCTGAGGAAAGCGGGGATCCCCTCAGAAGTCACCACTGGCATCTTCTCCAACATCTCCTCCATCTACCGCTTCCACAGCCAGTTCCTGCTGCCTGAGCTGCAGCGGCGGATCACGGAGGAGTGGTGAGGACCATCCAGGGCCACCCCCGCCCTGTTCATGTGTTTAAGAACCAGGCAGGCACCTGGGGGAATTGTCTCATGGTGGCCTGGGCGCCTCCCTTCTCTGTTTGGTCCTAGGTCCAATCCAGGCCCACCCTTCCTTGATGGGCCACTTAGAGTTTTCGGGGCCTTAAGTTTTCAGGGGGAGGTACCAGAGATTTAATTCAGGGGCACTTGACCACTGAGCCACGTCCCCAGCCTTATTTTATATTTTATTTAGACAGGGTCTCACTGAGTTGCTTAGCACCTCACTTTTGCTGAGACTGAATTTGAACTTGAGATCCTCCTCCTCAGCCTCTTGAACCGCTGGGATTACAGGCATCTACCACTAGGCCAGGCCCAAGTCTTAAATTTTGAGGAAGCCAATGATACAAAATGAGGGCTTTTAATACCACTCAGGGATCCATGGAATTTAAATGAGGCTTGATATCCAGAAACACAAAATGGTGAGCCAATGGTGCTAGTCGGTCTCATTTTTCCTGCTACCATGTACTCCCCCTTAGCTTTTAAAAAGAATGAGATTTTCTACCCCTCAACAGTGGGTCACAGATCTTCCTCCTTCGGCCCCTCAGCTGCTTCTGCCCATTTTTAGCAAAGGGACAGCTCGGTTATAGACACAATTAATGAAAAATCACAGATAAGGCCCCCAACCCACCACTTCTCCTTATTGTGTGCACCCCCATCCCAAATTCTGGGAAACCTAAAGATTGGCTTAGGGTCCCTGCTGTCTTCCTCCTTCACAGGCCTGGCTTCCTCTTGGTGTCCCCAGAGCCCAGAACCAGGGGGCTTGACTGGGGGTTCGTTCACCTGTAGCTCAGGGTGGGGATGAGTCACTTTGTGAATATTCAGAAGGACAGAGTCCAGCTGTGGAGCAGGTTACACTGTGTCCCCAAGGTGGTCAGGACTGGGTGTGTCCTGGCTGACAGAGTCCATGCCCGTTAGAGACAGACTCTGCTTTCACGCTGCCGAGATTCAACCGTAGTGTATCAGGCAGCCTCCTCAGCTCCCTTTCTGACAAAGGTACAGGGGTCCAACCACTGATCCACCCTCCCTGGGTTGCTGGGCCTTTCAATCAAACCCACATGTACACTTTCAAAGGAGCACCCCAGCTGTGGCTGTGTGCCTAAGGCCTTTTCCTTTCCTTGTAGTTATTTACTTAGAATAAATCTCCAACAGAGAGTTCCAAAATCAAAGACTATTAGTATGCTTTTCACTTCTCGCAACTTTTTTGCAAAGCCCTGTCTCAAACAGCAGGAAGTATGTATGATCAGTACTGCAAAGTGCTAGTGTCCTGTGACTTTGTCAGCACTGGATAGAACCATGGTTTCCAACCTTTGTTCACTTAAAAGGTGTGAAATTGATCCTCTTATAAACCGTGCCCTGTTCCTCTACTGTGAGTGCTCCCGTGTTTGGGCTCTGGTTCTCAGCCTGAGCTGTTGAGGTGTTTAATAGACATCTTCTCCTTAAATATCCAGCAACATGTTATATTCTACCCTCCAAAACAAAGGGGAGGAAACAGGCTCGGGGCAGGTGACCCATGTGCCCACCATCACACAACACAGGGACTCAGGTTGTTGCCCTTGGCTGCCCCATATACCCCAATACAGTTCATGGGTGAAGTTCATGTCCACTAACCTCAGGAGCCCCCTCCCACCCTGGCTGCTTCTCTGATGACCTTACTCCTCTACAAAGGGACACAAACCCCCGACTTGGGGACATCTTGCAGAAGCTGGCTCCATTCCTGAAGATGTATGGAGAGTACGTCAAGAACTTTGACCGGGCAGTGGGGCTGGTGAGCACGTGGACCCAGCGCTCCCTGCCATTAAGGATGTCATCCACAGCATCCAGGTAGGCGGCTGCAGTGTGTGGGCACAGATGTCCTCGAGGCTCCTGGAGCTGGGTGTGTTTGGAACACGGAGAAAATCAGTGAAATTATGGGATGTGTCCTGGTGTCCCATGGACACTTTGATCTGACTCCCAGGGATAAATTCTCATTCCCATTTCACAGATGGAAAAATCATGGCTTAGTGACACAAATGATTTGTTTGATAGCACCTGGATTCAGAGAACTGTCTCTGACTCCAGGCATCCCTTAGTGTGTAGGGCAGGCATTGAGAAGGTGTCCTTTTGATCTTTTCTTTTTTTTTTTTTAATTGTAAACAAATGGGATACACGTTGTTTCTCTGTTTGTACATGGAGTACCATTTGTGTAATCATAAATTCACATAGGGTAATGTTGTTTTCATTCTGTTATTTTTTTCCCTTCCCCCCACCCCTCCCACCCCTCTTTTCCTTCTATACAGTCCTTCCTTCCTCCATTCTTGCCCCCCTCCCTAACTCTAACTATAACCCTAACACTAACCCTAACACTAACCCCTCCCACCCCTCATCATCTGCTTATCAGAGAGATCATTTGGTTTTTTGAGATTGGCTTATCTCACTTAGCATGATATTCTCCAATTTCATCCATTTGCCTGCAAATGCCATAATTTTATCATTCCTTATGGCTGAGTAATATTCCATTGTATATATATACCACAGTTTCTTCATCCATTCATCAATTGAAGGGCATCTAGGTTGGTTTCACAATCTGGCTATGGTGAATTGAGCAGCTATGAACATTGATGTGGCTGTATCTCTGTAGTATGCTGATTTTAAGTCCTTTGGGTATAGGCCAAAGAGTGGGATAGCTGGGTCAAATGGTGGTTCCATTCTAAGTTTTCTAAGGAATCGGATCTTTTCTTTTTCTTTGTCTGCACACAGCCTGTTTACAACCCCTGTGCCCTTGTCTCCTGACGTGTTGATCTTTTTCTTACTGATTCACAAAGTTTTTGTATGTTAAGAACATCGACTTTTATCTATCACACCTGTCATGATTTATTTTTCCCCATCTTTTATTTTTTAGCTTTATGGTGGGAATGACCATATAGAATTTTTGGTTTTTAAGTACCTATGTTCACCAATTAAAAAAAAAAAGTTGTTGTTTTTTTTTTTTTTTTTCCACATAAGGGAGTTTATTAAGCAAACAGAGTGTCTCCCTGCCCGGTAAGAGAGAAAATGAGAGGAAAAGAGAAAGGAAAGAGAAAGGGCACACGCTAGAGAGGGTGGAAAAGCGAGGAGGAGAAAGAAAGTGAGTCGGGGGAGAGAAAGCATGAGAAAAGATCGAGTTATGCTTTTTTAAAAGGTAGATCAATATAGTGTCCCATGTGCATGGGAAGAACCCAGGTCCGTAGTCCGCTGCTTGTCCCAGCACAGTAGTGACCCTGAGTGTGCACGCACACCACACATCTCTTCCCCTGGCCTCACTGTAGCTTGGAGGGGTCGTGGGCCCTGAGTGCTCACTGCTGGGTATGGAAGCAAGGCCTGGATTTGGGGTGGCCCCTAATACCTTTTCACCGGGCCATCTCACGAAGGCACGGTGGTTTCCTAGTGCCCCTGACTCAGTAGCGGAGTCAGGCCCTAGAGAAGACAGCCATGGCCTCCCCCTGAGCCTCTCCTTTCCCCTTTGGCCTCTCTCCTCTCTGGTTCTCACCCTGGCTGTATCCAGGGAACAGCCATGTCCAGCCTCCATGAGCTGTATTTTTGCTGACACAGCAACTCCCAAAGGACACTCTCGTCACTCACCCAGCTTGCATTGTCCACAGATGCGGTGACAGCCAGGCCTCCGGGGCAGACAGGGACCAGCCTGAGTGTGATTTCTCAGAGGAGGGAACATTTTGGCTGGTGGAGGTGCTGGCTTCCTGAGTCCTGCAGGGGGGACCAGGACAAAAGTCCACTTTCCAAGACACAAGTGACAACAAGTTTTCTTTCCCAGAAAGCGTGTTTCCCTTAAAGTCATATTATCAATCAATGCACCATAAAGTATCCAGAGGAACCACGACTGGGGTCCCCTCCGCTCCTCCCTGACCCAAGCTGCACGTGGCCTGAGTGTCCTTCCTAGTCCTGCTGCTTAGGTTTGCCGTTTCCATCTCTTTCCCCTCCTCTGCCTCCTCCTCCCCCTACACTGTCATCATCGTCTTAGCGCAATAACTGAGGAAGCTGACCTCTGGCTAAATTTGCATTGGCCAGTTGAGCTCTGACTTGGTTATTTTGAGAAAGAACAGAAGAAAAAGATTAAATTGGGGTTCATTTGGTTTGTTCCCCAGGTTGTCCGTCAGCCACATCTCCCCTCTAGGTCTCAGAATGCAGGAGGAGGGGAGGGACACTGGGGAGCTTGCTTTCTTCCTGGGAGATGGGACACTACTCAGGCAGCCATGCACCATGACATGTGTGCCATGGAGCTCCTTCCTGAGATGAAGACAGATGCTCAGCCTGGTACAGTCTGCTGTCCCCACGTTGGGCAGGCCAGCTTGTTGCATCTGGAAGGTCCCCAGTGATAAGAGGCTTTCAGGATTGGGAGGTCAGACAAATGTGTCTAATGACGGTACCAGCACTTCATTGTCTCAAGCAGCATCTGCCTGGCAGACATGACCCACAGTCACATGTCCCCATACCCTGGGCAGACCTCTGGTGCTGAACCAGGCAGGCTGTGGGAAGGTCTACCCCTTGGTACCAGCCTGGTCTAGTTATTCTCTGCAGGTGACATTGACCCCCAGGGACCTAAACCGTGTCTGTAGACATTGATGTTGTTCCTGGTATCAGGTGGGTGGAAGCTGGAGATGCCCTGCAGTGCACAGGACAGTCCACAAAGTTTCTCACCCAAATGTCCATAGGCCAAGGCTGAGAAGCCCTGGAGTGGACAGAACAGGATAGCACCACGGTCAATTTTCCTGTGGCCTCTGGAGATTTCCTTTGTGCAATCCAAGGCACATTTAAAGTAAAACTTTTATTTTTAAATAATTTTAAACATTTTTTAAAAAGTTGCAAAAATGACAAACTGTTACAAACCTGTAGCATTTTGTCCTGTCCATTATTCTCTCTAGACACATAGGTATGGTTGTTATTTTCCAAGTCTTTGAAGACTAAGTTACACTGTTAGCCTTTTTCCTTAAATGTGAATGAGAATGTTCAGCACAGGGATCAAACCAGGACTTTTGCACTGATGTCACACTACTCCGAAATGCACGCCCAAATGTCACAGCTGACCCAGTGATGTTCTTTTCCTTCCTTCCTTCCTTCCCTCCCTGGTCCGTCACCCAAGCCAAGACCACACATTGTGTTCATTTTCAGGTTTGTCTCCTTTCTACCAGAACAGGCTTCTGTCCGCAGACTGTCCCTCAGTTTGGGTCTGTGAGCTGTTTGTCTGTGATTCAACTCAGCGGTTCCTTTTGTGAGTTTCACTGGAGCGAGGCTGTGTTCTCACTGCGTCCTGCCTGGCCAGATGCCGTTCCCATGTGCCCCACTTCTGAGGATGCTCATTTGATTAAGGGCGTGTCTGCCAGGTCTCTCCATCAGGAAGTTAGATTTTTCCTCCCTATTATTAAGCTACCTCCTAGGGAGACACCTTGATGCTATAGGAGTACTCTCTTCATCATTCTTGATGATTCTCAAACAATTGTTTTCATGAAGGTTGTAAATGAGAGTGTTTCTAGCCCTGTTGTATTCAGTCTTACCTGAGTTGAAAACCGTGTCATTCTGGGTCCTGAGGCAGGTGAGGCCATTGAGTTGCTGGCAAGGGAATGGTGGAGCAGGTGGACAGTGCAACAGAAGCAGCAGGTCCTCTTAGCCAAGACATGTGGCCTTATGAGCATGGTTGAGAGAGGAGCAAAGAAGGTGGTGTGGGGCTGGGGATGTGGCTCAGTGGTTGAGTGTTTGCCTAGCATACATGAGGACCTAGGTTCAATCCTCAGCACCACAAACACACACAAAAAAGAAGGTGATGTGGCCAGGAAACCCCAAGTCGGGCAGAGGTCATGGGGACAGCATGCAGCCCTGCACGTCTGGAGCTTGCATGCTGTGTGAGGGTCCGGATCTCCCAGGCAGCAGTAGTGAGGAGGTGCTGAAGGGCTGGAAGAGGGGAGCTGTTCAGAGGCAGGGTCCAGGGAGGAATGCAGAGAGCCATGAGCACTGTCGGACAGGGGCCTGGCCTCCAGGGACTTAGCACACCACCTGCCCACCTGATTGTTCACTTTTGTGGGATTTAAAATTTTTATTTTATTTTATTTGGTACCAGGGATTGAACCCAGGGGCGCTTAACCCCTGAGCTACGTGCCCAGTCTTTTTATTTTTTATTTTGAGACAGGGTCTCACTAGGTTGCATACAGCCTCACTAAGTTGCTGAGGCTGGCTTTGAACCTGCAATCCTCCTACCTCAGCCTCCCAAGCCACTGGGATTACAGGCATGCGCCACCGCGCCCAGCCACTCTTGTGTTTATAATGAAAGAGTCTGCGGCACTCCGAGAGCAGCTGTAGGTGTGAGGGGAGATGCTGGCCTGATTCCCTGTAGGAAGAGTTAGGAAGAGCTCTTCTCCATCTCCCAGCAGAGGGGAGGGGGCTCAGCTCAGATCCACATATGAACATGGTGCAGAAAGCTCACTCTTGCCGGCAGGGGGCAGCCTTGTCCGGTGTTCATTTCTCCACTGAGGATGCATCCGGAGAGCAAGCTCTGGGTCCACAGCCATCCCCAGGTGGGCTTCTGCTCCTGGCTTCCTCTCTGCCCCTCTCTGAGCCTGAGCTCCCCCATTACAAAGTGTGGTCAGTCCAGTCGTGTCTTCAAGGGCAGGCCGCTCCAGGCAGCCTGCTGGGATTGTGGTGGCCAGAAGCAGCGTTGACGTGCATGTCCTCAGGGTGCCCCGCACTGCCCTTTGTCCCCACAGAAGCAGGATGTGTGTGGGAACCTGACGCTGCAGCACCACATGCTGGAGCCTGTGCAGAGGGTCCCCCGCTACGAGCTGCTGCTCAAGGACTATCTGAAGAGGCTCCCCAGGGATGCCCCAGACTGGAAGGATGCCGAGAGTGAGTGGAGGCGGCCGTGAAGTGAGGGGCCTTGGGATGGGCGAGCGACACCTGCTGAAACCTGGGGTGCAGGAGAGGGAGAGGGGCAGAGACACAGAGACACGGAGCGAGCAGAGAGATAGAGAAGAGAGAGAGGCACAGAATCAGAAAGACAGAGGGGCAGGGAGGGAGAGACAGAGACAGAAACAGAGGAGGGGGAGAGAGACATACAGAGAAAGAGAGACGGGAGAGAGAGAAAGAGACAGAATCGGAGAGTCCGACAGGGAACCCCTTTAGGAGGTGACTTAGTAAATCTCCTCCACCAGACGTGTGAGGGGGGCACTGAGTCTGGGGAATGTGCTGCCAAACGCTGGCCCCACCCAGAGTTTAGGACACAGGAAGGACCCAGTGGGGCTGATGAGGGTCACTCCTGGTCCACTAGCAGTGACCATTGTGGCTGGTGGCAGCACAGGACAGGAGTCCATGCAGGAGAGTGGGGGTCCCACTTGGCGTTGGCCCTAGCAGGCAGCCAGCAAGTGAGGTGTGTCTGCAGGGCCTTGGCCCCTCCCTGTTCCTGGGCTAGGCAACCGGAGCAGACCCAGCACCTTCAGAAAGGCTGAGTGTAGGAACAACACCACCCCACTGGAGAGCTGCCCGCAGCCCCAGAGTCAGCCTCTCCTGTAAGAGTGTGTACCCTGGCCACTCTGTGCCCAGGGTAATTTGGCTCCTCCTCCTGCAGGGTCCCTGGAGCTCATTTCCACAGCTGCCAACCACTCCAATGCAGCCATTCGGAAAATGGTGAGTGAGGGCTGCGGGGGGCGGGGGCTGTAAATAGCAGAGCAGTGCAGGAGTCGGGGCTGGTGGGCTGCTTTAGCGAGCACATGTACCCTGTTCCCAGGGGGCCCCCAGGGAGCACCTTCATCCCCTGCCCCTAGAGTGGTCAGGGGCTCTGTATTGTGCTGGGCAGGCCTGCCTGGTGTACACCTTGCCTCCCTAGTACATACCAGGTGCTCAGCCCCCTTAGAACAAGCCAGGTGGGTACACCCAGCCGGTTCTAGTACAGCCCTAGGCACACCATGTCCAGCTTCCCTCAAATCTGCCATGTGTAAGACCTGCCCCCAGTACGTGCTGGCTATAAGCTCAGCCCTCCTAGTACAGGCCAGGTATAAGCCCTGTCCTCTGCTAGGGTGCCCACCCAACTTCCCTGTATATACACCTGATACCTGCTTGTCCCTAATCCCCGCAAGGTCCTCAGCCCTGTCCTATCCATTCCTTCAGAATCCCCCACATCCTTACTGTGTTTTTCAGTCCACTTGCATCTACTGCATCCATGCCAGAGATAGGACAGGCCAAACCTCCCTGATCCTAGGTGTGCAGGACAAGGTCATTCAAGGCCAACAACAGGAGCTGCTGAGTCATGGCAGGTCCAGGCCCAGACCATGTTGCCATTGTCAAGTCCCTTCAGGATCAGTCCTACCTTCTGCTGCCTTGGCTTCCAGCTCAGAGCTGAGACCATGAGCTACTGACCCTATCCCATCACACCTCAGGGTTCTGGTTGGCTATGTGACCACCCTATCCATCACCAGGGCTTGGGAAAGGTGACATATGGATTGATTCTTTCTGAATCATGGCCGCTAAACTGATCTCTTCATGCTTCATTTTTCCTGTCTAATGGTGCCCACTTCATACAGTTGATGTCAGAATTGAATGAGTTAAACAGATAGCAAAGCAGGTAGCTGTTATTTATTATTACTATTATTTTGCATGATGAACTTCTGTTCGTCCTTTAATACCCAACTCAAATGTCCCCTCATATTTCCCTCCCACTCCATTGTCAGCAGGCCCATTACCCTATTGGGTTCTGGGTCACAATTTGCAGTAAAGACACTGTTCACCTGGGTTCCCAGCAGCCCCTGGAACTTCACTCCTGCCTGAGTCCTGTGTCTCTTGCAGGAGAAAATGCACAAGCTCCTGGAGGTGTATGAGCAACTGGGTGGAGAGGAAGACATCGTCAACCCCGCCAATGAGCTGATCAAGGAGGGCCACATTCAGAAGCTGTCAGCCAAGAATGGCACCGCCCAGGACCGCCACCTCTTCTTGGTGAGTCCAGCTGCCACCCTGGCGTCAGAGCTCCCTTGCCTGCCCCTTCAGTCCCTGAGAAGAACTGACAGGGCTCCTGTGGCTCAAGGACATGGCTCTCCTGTGCCCTCTCCTCTCAGGACTGAAGGCACCATTTTCGCCAGTGGCTCTGCCCTGTTTGCTACAAAGTTCTCGTATTCTTATCCCTTACGTCCATCTCTGTGCTCCCTGGTCTACCTTTGCTGGAGCTGAGCAGTCTCCAGCAACCGGGAGAATGTAAGGAACTGGAGTCTCACATTGTGATTCCAACGATGTCAGAACCAAACTCTGATTCGGAGGGAGGAGGAAAGACAGGAAGGAATTACAACGAGAGAGCCGTTCCAGGCACCTGATCATTTCCCCTCGCTTCTATTCTTGAAGAAGCAGTTAGATCTTTGCAAGTGCCTTTAAGTAAGTTTTAGAAATTTACATTCAGAAAATCACTTTTGTGACACAGTTCTGATTTTTGACAAATTCAGTCCATGTAACCATAATCAAGTTACAGAAGAACACAATCACTGCCTCCACATCCCTTGTCCTGTCCCTGTGTAGTTAAGTGTTCCTGCAGCCCCTGGCTGCCATCAATCTGTTCTCGGTTTCTATGGTTTCACTTTTCCAGAACAGGACATAAATGCATGAGACAAATCTGGCTTCATTCCCTCAATATGTGAATTTCTGGGATTCATTCATGTTTGGGCATATGTCAGTAGCTTATTCAAAAGTTTTGCTTTCTTATTACACGATTAGCTCATGTGCCTGGTGGACTAATGAAAAACTAGGAATTCAACAAAAATAAAGCTATTGTCCATAGTCATCTCCTTGCTCAAAGATAGATGTAGCCAAAGCTAAAATGATTGCACATGTCTTTATTTATTTATTTATTTTAAAAATAGGATTTCACTAAGTTGCCCAGGCTGGCCTCAAACTCATAATCCTCTCACCTCAGCCTCTTGAATAGCTGGGATTACCACCATGCCTATCTCAGTTTATTTATTTATTTATTTATTTAATTTCCTTCAAGGTACTGGGGATCAAACCCAGGGCTTCACACACTCTAGGCAAGTCCTCTACCACTGAGCTACACCCCCTGCCCCTGTCTGATTCTTTTAAAAAATACTCTTTACTTTGTGACCTTAAAGAAGAACTTAGGAGTCAGTGTCCTGGGGCCCCTCACCATGCTGTCCTTCTTTCAGTTCAACAGCATGGTCCTCTACTGTGTGCCCAAACTGCGACTCATGGGCCAGAAGTTCAGTGTCAGGGAGAAAATGGACATCTCCGGTCTCCAGGTGGGTGAGCCCTTATGTCCCAAGCCTGCCACCCACATACTGGGGGTGGCACCAAGTAGGGGTGGGGACACAGACTCTGGCCACTAGCTCTATAGGTGACTAAGAAGTGGCTGGAACATTATCGCGGCCTGGGCATCTTGGGCTGGGTGGGCAGGATTCTGCACTCTCTTGTTTGACACATCTGCCAGGTCCCTGCTGGCCCCATGTGGAATAATGAACTGACACAGGAGGTGATTAGGAATCTCAAGTGCACAGCCTCAGGAGCTGCAGGGGTTGTCAGCGGGTCACCTAAGGCCAGGTCACAGGGCCCCATTTACAGGCCCAAAGGTGATGCTCAGGTTGAAGGAACAAATTTGAGATGGCTCATGGGTCTTTTTCCCCTTCCTGGACCCTGGGCCCTGAGTTCTGTCCTTTCTGCACCCTCTTGGAGCCAGCAGAGAGTTTAGGTACCTGTAAGTCCTTGCTGTCCCCCTGTTCTGTAAGCCTGTTCCATGTCTCATGGCACTGGATGAAATGAATGCTGTCCCCTGTGGGGAAGGCTTTGAATTAGCCAGTGCTCCAAAAATATTGGCTACATGAAAGTGTTTAATCATTTCAAAAGTAAAGTTTTGCTTAAATGACACACACAAAAAAATTCCTTCTTTCCTCAAAATTCTCTGAATCAAGGTTAAGAAAACACAATTACTACAAGTGCCTAACTGGAGGGGAGAAAGATACCTTTTTCCATAGTTAGAAGAAACCATTTTCCCAATGTTCTTGATAAGAAATCAGCCCTGTTAGTGAATTTGATGTGTTAATGCAGTTCTCAGTTCATGGGTGGGGGAGCCCAGAGGTTCTGAGCAAGGTCCAGAGTAAGTATTCCTTAAAGCCACCAGCTGGCAGGTGCCGAGAGGGGATGGATTCCGATGGGACCTGAGGGCCACAGGGATCACCAGTTCTATTCTGCCACTGTGCTCTGTGGTCTGGTGAGGAGACCTGGTGAGGAGCATGGGGACAGAATGGAATCTGAGACTCTAGGAAAAAGCAAAGCTGTCACCCATTCTGTCTGGGTGCGTGCTCTTCTGTTTATGTCTTTATACTGCGGATGCACCTGCCTGTGTGAACTCAGATAGCTGCAAGGTGGCCGAGGCCTTCCTGGCTCTTCTTGTAAGATCTGCATCCCTCTGGAGGGGTGCATCTGCTGCAGGGAGGTGGTCCCTGGAAGGGCCGGTGGGAAAGGCTGGGCTGGGACTGGCTGGGGGCCACTCCAGAGGAGGCCTGATGGGCAGGTGCATTTGGATAGGTATGTGGTCAGCTGTGTTCCAAGCACAGGGTCCTTAACCCTCTGTGGGCAGGGAAGATGGTCCACTATCCCCCATGGGTCAGCTTGTGCAGCAGTTTCCATCAGCCACCCTGACCCTGAGTCTCAGTCTAGAGCTGAGAGCCCACTGGGTCACCTCTGACCTCTCCTCAGGCAAAAATTTCAAAGATTATTCTCCATGGGAGAAAAAAGGAGCACGTGGCTGGTGTTAAGGAAGAGCTAGGACCACGGACTGGCGTTTGTTTATGTTTGGTTCTGTGTTCTTGTTCCTGCAGGTGCAGGACAGTGTCAAGCCAAACGCAGCACACACGTTCATCCTCACAGGAAGGAAAAGGTCCCTGGAGCTGCAGGCCCGGTATGGCTCTGGCCTCGCTGGTGTCTGCTGCTCTGTGAACATCTTTGACCTCAGCTTGTGGCAGATGGTGTAGTTTTCTAAATGCAATAAACTTTCAATATGTTTTTATTTTTTTCTTTTATCCTTAGTTTAATATTTCACAATACCAAGGGGAAGTCAATGAAAATTAAGCTTCTGCCCAGTTCCTATTCCCCAGGGCCAGCAGACATTCTTAGCCAGCTCTTAAGTATCCTTCTGGAAATTTCTGCACTCACCCACTTTTCCAGAACTTTTTATCAGGATTTATTTTTATTTAATTTTATTTTTTATCAGCCCTGGGAACTGAGCCCAGGGCCTTGCAAGTGCTAGGCAAGTGCTCTCTCACCCAGCCCCATGTACGCTGTTTTTTTTTAAAAAGAAACTTAGTGTTTTTTTTTTTAATTTACTTTATTTATCTATTTTATTTTTTTACGTGGTGCCGCTGAGGATCAAATCTAGTGCCCCACACGTGCTCGGCAAGTGCTCTGCCACTGAGCCGCAACCCCAGCCCCCTAACCCCACTTCAAAAATCACCTCTCCAGATGTGATGGTCACAGATGCTATTACTGGATCCGCATCCTCCTTCTTCACTAAATTTCCCAGGAATCATCCCCTATCTTCTCACCATTTCCTAAGCAGCGTGATTCTCCCTCATGATCGTTAACGTGTTCCCATGGATGGAGCCCTGGGCCTCCCTGGATCTTGCTCTGGCCAATGGTGACAGCGTCCTCATACTTAGGTTTTTGTGTGTATGTGTCATTGTATCCATCCGATGCATCTCGGACAACTTTGCTGTCAACGTGCAGCGTGCCCATTCTGAATTTCAGTGGCCGTGGTCACATTGCCCTCTAAGGCCAGGGTTGCACTTGGTCAGTGTGTGGGAGGTCCACCTCCCAGCTCCCACCAGTGACTTGAGAGTTTGTGATCATCTCCTGCGGCACAGAGAGGTGTTTACTGGCATTGCTGCAGCTGGTCCCAAAGGCAAGCCTGGCGCTACCTGGCTACGATTGTTTCGGGCCCATAGAGCCAAATTTCCAAGCCTCGTGCCACAGTTAGGAGAGTGAGTGGCTCGGAGTTCACTACAGGGCTGAGGGAGGCTGGAGTTTACAGTCAGTATCCAAGGCTGTATTAGTAAAATACTGTTTTTGTTTTCACAGGACAGAAGAAGAGAAGAAAGAATGGATTCAGGTAAAGCTTCTAAAGTTTTGAAATAACCAGATCCCCAGGTTATTGAGCAGTGCGTCCATTTCCTGTTGGAACAGAGGTGGCCCTGTGACTGTCTCTCCCCCACCCGCACACACCATGCTGCTTCTCCCAGTGTCCCCCCTGAAGTTAGGCAGGGATCGATGTTTCTTCATTTGCACCCGCAGATGCCATAAGCCTTTCAATCCATTTGCCAGTTTGAGCTCCTCCCCCATAAATAAGTAGCATAAATGGGCCCAGAGGGTCTGCAGGTGAGTGTCCTCCCTTCAGAGGGGGTCTCCTTGGTCCCCATGGCTCCAGGGCAGAGCCCATGCTATTCGATGAGGAGAAATAAAATGGTCACAGGTGTGGGCAGTGTTCCAGGAACACTGACCCCATCCTCGAGGACAGAGGCAGGCTGGTGTCCCTGCAGCGTCCAGTCCTCCTCAAGCTCTGATGGCCCTCTGGCTCTGCTCTGGGCCCAGGTCATCCAGGCCACCATTGAGAAGCACAAGCAGAACAGCGAGACCTTCAGGGCGTTCAGCAGCGCCTGCAGCCTGGACGAGGACCCTGGCCTCTCCCCAGACTCTCCGGTGAGTCAACAGTGGGTGCCAGGGAGGGTGGGGGATGGCGGCCTGCAAAGGAAAGACAGGCAGGTGTCCAGGCGGGGAGCTCAGACATGCTTTCACCTGCCCACCCTTGACTGAGTGCCCCCTGCAGTCTGCTGGACCCTACAGCCTTGGGGGTCCCCGCCTGCGTGGAAGAAGTATCTCATTGTGTTTAGTCACTTTGTCACTTAGGCATGCCGGCCCTGTGCATGGAGGGGTCTTGTCTTATGCCTGTGGAGCCTGAGTCTCATAGAAGCTCAGGGACACACCTAGACCACGGTCATCACCATCATCACCGAGCCCCAGTGCCCTTCCTGCATGCCACTCTGACCAAGCCAGGGTGTCCAGTGACTACGGACATCTTTTTACAGCTGTGTTTTCTCCCCGAACGCCATCATGCCCCAGGAGATGTGAGCTCAGAGCCCTTTGGGGACAGTGGCAAGGGCAGCTCTTTCCATTCCCTGCAGAGTTGCCCTGAGGGGCAGGGTGTAGACTCCACGTGGAGATTTGGGTCCATGCAGGAGGCAGGCTGCAGGGTGTCCACTGAGCAGCCAGGAGGAAAGACAGGGCTGAGACCCAGGCAGAGCCCGGCCATCCCTCCTGTCTGGGAGAGACAAATGGACAAGGAGGCTGACCACAGCCCGCTGGGAAGAAGGCCTGGAAGTGTCTGCTCCTGGGTAGTGTGCTGGGGGCTAGAGGAATAGCAAGGAAGAGGTGCTCAGGTGCTATCCTGGGCCTGTGCTGCCCTTCAGACTGGGCGGAGGCACCTCCTGCCAAGCCTTGCTCAGCAGCCCCATCCATGGGAACAGCTCACTCCCGCACCTCACTCCCGTCCCAGAATTTACCAGACTTTGCTGATTCTTTCTCTTGCACCTACCCCAATGCACAGAGGCGCTGGGTTTGAGGAAGTGACCCCTGCTGCCCAGGACATGCAGCCCTAAGGCCTTGGAGCCACCTTATACTCAGCCTCTGAATTCCTTTCTAGATGATGAGCACAAGCTCCGTGGAACCTGCAGTGGTGACCGATGGCAGTGGGGGTGCTATAGGGGTAAGTGACCCACGCCCAGCAGTCAAGAGGGGCAGGAGGTGGCGGGGATCAAGCAAGGCTCAGAGGCCAGCCTCCCCCACCCCCAGTTTGTTCAGGGCCAGGTGCGCAAGTGCACGGCTCTGTCTGAGGCCAGGCTCTGGTGACATGGGTCCTGGAGGAGGACACTGCTGGGGCTCTCGACAGAGGCCACGAGGGAGCCTGTTGGTGGTTGTCACACGGCGGTGTGCCTGTGTAGGAATTCCCTGAGGCTGATGTGAATGTCTGTGCGCTTGTTCCGTGTAAATAGGCCTTGATAAAATGTGTAGTCATACTGAGCCCAGGTCCAGAAGATCATCCCACGGAAAAACCAGTGTCAAAGAGGCGAGTGTTGGGGAGAAAGAGAGGCTTTAGTTAGTGGCCAAAGAATGGAGAAGTGGGAACTTTGCTCACAAAACAGCTTTTCCACTCCAGGAACTTGAGGAGTCCCAGAGAGAGGCTAGGAATAACAGGGGAGAGGGACAGGCCATTAAGGGAAGGAATATTCTTGTCTGGGTATCTTGGAGGAACTCTGTGCCACCTCTTTCTATTCCTTCTGTGGTTTGGTGTTTCTGGTCATGGTGGCTGGCAGGTCCCTTTAGCCTTGAAGGGGAGAGAGAGAGAGACTGGGCAAATCTAGTTCAGGTTAGCCTACATGATGGTTTTGGACAAAACACTTTTCAAATGATCAGCATGTCTACCTCAAGAACTGAGTATAGAATCTGACCCAAAGGTTAAAATGGAATAAAGGAGAGGGGCATATCATGAAGATGGACGCCAAGCGTTCTCATCTCGTCCACTACCCCATAGAACGTGTGCCAGGCCTCGGTGGGGAGTCCGTGTTTTCAGCATGGGCTGCCTTCCAGTAAAGCACCCTGACCTCAGACCCTCACCCTGAATTGAGCTCTCCCCTCTCTCCTCCTGTGTTCTCCTCCCCCTTAAGGCAGTGCAGCCCCCAAGGGTGAGACTCAGAGCCAGGCCACATGCCTGCCATCCAGGGACTCCCCTGAGGCCTTGGAGAGGCCCCTCTCCCTCCATTTAATATGGGAGATTAAAGAGGTGCAGTAGATTTCCCAGTGAGCACCAGCACCGGGGCCACGTCATTAACTGTGGGGCCCAGCAGTCACCAGCACTGATGCCATAGGTAGCCCAGGAGCACCCTCTCAGACACCTTGCTGGGTCCTGCTGTTCTCCTGGCTCAGGAGAAATGACGGGACGCTCCCTTGGGTTGGCTGCCCCTGGCCCCAGCCTAGACGTGGACTCTTGCTCCTCCTGGGAGTCCTCCAGAAACCCCCTCAGAGTACAGCCCTACGTTCTGTCCACACCTGCCTCCTCCCTCGTACTTCCTCTTGTCTCCCTCTCTATCCCTCTGTCTCTCTTTCACACACCCCAGAGGTCTCACTGCGTCTGGGACAGGTGTGGGCCTACCTGGAGGAGGCCTAGACCAGAGGAGGACTTAGCCTGAACATTGGTGGCCAGCCCTTGAGGTCTCTGGTACGGCCGTCCTGTTAGGTTGTCACTGCTACTCTGGAGTTTTACCCTGGCCAGTCCCACTGTGGAGGAGGAAGCAGATTCGGGGCAGTGAATTGTGTTTGCCCTAAAGCAGATGTCAAGGACTCCCATGGGGACAGAGCCACCCTGTGGCGAAGAGCAGGGAAGGGCTGGGAGGACAGGGGCACACCTCTTTGGTAGAATGATGTCACTGCCCACTTCATGGGGCAGTGTGAAGCACTGGCCAGGTAGGCCTGGTGGGCCTGGAGGTGTGGTCCCCTTCCCTGGGACCTGAGCTTTACCAGGTCTCATGGGGTGTGTGCTCAGGCTGGATGGGCGTCTGAAAACCCTGAGGCTTCACGAGGCTTCAGGAAGGGTGAGGCACTTCAGGGGTGGGCGAGAAGGCGAAGGGGAAGCCTGAGATGAGCAGGCAAGAGGAGAACCCCCTTCCTCAGTGGCACTGCTGCCTGCTCACACGCTCTGCCCCACAGAGCAAGCACCCTGAGGGTCAATTTTGTTGAAACTGAAAGTCAGGAAGTCTGAATGTGGCACAGGCAGCTGACAGGGAAACAAATGTCTAAGCTCCCCCCAGTGGCTTCCTGCTCCCTTCTGGCTGTGCCCACTTCCTGCCTTGCTCCCTGAGGTGCCCCGGACTCCCCCTTGCTCTGCCAGGCCCCAGGGCCTTTGCACCTGTTGTCTGCTCCACCTGCATCTGTGAGGCCCTGTGCTGCCCCAGGGTCCTTGAGAATGCTTATCATGCGAATCGGCCCACGGGCAACTCCTCATATTGCTCAGCAGTGCGGACGAAGCTGGCGGTACCCAGACCCATGTGGTTACTTTCCTGGGGCATTTGCAGGTCTGTATGGAAAGCAGTGTGCACTAGTGGGTGTGTGGCTACACCCACAGACCGTGCTACCAGTGGGGTGCATGCTTGCACAAGTGTGTGTGCCCAAGGGGCATTGGCATGGGTCATCTGCAGGAGGGACAGTCCTGTGGATAACTGTGGGTCAGTGCTCAGATCAGAGGTGTTCTAGCTATAAGGAACCAGAAAGGCCATATGTTAAAATGGTTTACCCTGCAGAGAGACACGGACTCAGAACTGGCCAAGGATTGCAGCCTCAGGCAAGTGCTGCTCCTCCAGCCTCAGTTTCTCCTGGCAAGAGAGATCAGGGAAGCTGCTGGCTGCCTAACATAGTAGGGGCTTCAATCCCGCCCACCTCCTTACCTCAATCTGTGTCTGAAGACTGTCACCATGGTCACTCTTGAGCACAATGGCCACTCTTGGCCAAGTGGCTGCTTGGTCTACACCACCTGCTTTGTCTTCTCCTGTCTAGCTCAGCCTTCTGCAGGTTCTATAGTCAGGTACTTGGGGTCACAATTGCTATTCTGGTTTCCCTGTCTTTGTTCCTTCACCTACACCAGGCTGGGGCCTGCCCCACCTCCAACAATAGGCCTCTGGCTTGAGCTGAGGCCTCCCTGCCCCCGGTATGTATCACTGTGCGCTTTCTGTGGGTGTCTCCACCCCCACCCCACCCCCAGCAGAGCTGAGCTGAGCTGAGATTTCGTTGAGACCAGGATGGTGCAGGGTGCATCTGTCCACCTTGCAGTGAGCAAACAGGGTGGGACACACATTTTCAGTGAACATTTACAAGGTTCTCAAAAGAAAAATTTAATTCTGACACCCAAGAGTGATCTTTGCTCCAGAATTCCAAACTTAAGCTTTTTATTAGCATATTTACAGAGGAAAATAAATTCACCCATGGTACAATGGCTTCATTTCCTGGGCTGAGGTACTGTCCTGTAAGCCCCTCTTTCCACAGAGAAGCCAAACCCCAACCCAGGAAGCTTTGTATGGGGCCTTGCAGAATTCAAAGCTTTCCTCCTTCTGCACAAGTCCAATTGCTATCAACAGAAGCACTAAAAGTCAGAGTATGAAAGTCCCCCCGGGGTGCCAGGCCTACTGTGGGTGACACAGAGAGCCAAGGCACCAGCAAGGCCCCCACCCTGGCCACCCTTGTGCCAAGGCTCCCCCACAATGCTGGACTTGCCTTTCCTGGAGAAGATCCCACCCTGGGCTCACCCTTGTGCTCCAGGAAAGAGTAGAGGGGCCAGGTCTGGCTTCTGCTGGCTGCCTCCTGTCGGAATGACCCTGTGCAGTGCCCTTGGCTTGTGTCCACTTGGATTTCCCATGTGTGTCATTCACTATTGGACATAAGTGATGTGATTCCCTCAGGTGGGATCTGAGTCTGTCTGCTGGGGCTGCGTTCCCAGTTCCCTGATGCGTAGCAAACTCCAACGAAGAAGACTTGCTGAGGGGACAGCCCTGTTGGCCCTTGGTGGAGACCAACTTCTGGTCGATGCTGGCACGTTTTTGGTGCTTTGGGGTGGGGATCTTGACCAGTCACTGTGGCCAACGTCCCGGAAAGGCTTGGGCCCAGCCTTTCAGACTTCCTGACATCCGCACACAGAACCTGAGCCTCCTCCTTTGGCCAACTGCCTGGTCACCTCATCCCTGAGAGGAGTGTGTTTGTCCGGTAGACCCATCCCTGGCCACACAGGTGGGGTCCTCACCCCTTGGCCACCTGGTCACCTGCAGTCTATGAATCAAGCCAGATCTCTGTGTTGGGGAGCTGGTGTGGTCAGGGGCAGAGTCTCATCAAGGATGGGCCATGGCCTCAGCATTGTAGGAGCCAGGAAGTGCCCTGTCCCAGTGCTTGGCTTGACTCTGCTGTGCTGACCATGGCAGACTTGCTGATGAAGGACCCATGGCTCTGTCCCCAGCCCTGAGCAGGCCTCCTTGCCCCAGGGATTTCCTTCAGAACTTTGGCTGGGACTGGCTCTCCACTGATGCTGGGGCCTCAGCTGTTGGCCACACACCCCAGCACATCTCAGCTTTTCCTCCAGCCCCCTGATTCCCTGATGGCCCAGATGGCATCCTGTGTTCTCAGCTGCCAGGCGGGGCTGCCTGCTGGGTGCTGTGGCAGGGGTCCTCTGCCCTAGGACCCCCCCAAGAGTCCCATGTCAGAGCTGCCTGGCCGCCTGTCTGCCAACCACTCCTACCACCTGGGCCTTCAGATTTCTCACCTGAAAAACAGGACTGCAGACACCCTGAAGGTGGACAGGGCACAGAGGCTGCAGAGCCATGGCTGAC
Organism: Sciurus vulgaris; assembly: GCF_902686455.1. Taxonomy (NCBI): domain Eukaryota; kingdom Metazoa; phylum Chordata; class Mammalia; order Rodentia; family Sciuridae; genus Sciurus; species Sciurus vulgaris. The sequence goes on from NC_136474.1 coordinate 25,654,354, forward strand.
CCCGAGGATGGCCCCTTCTTGTCTGCTGTTTCCCTCTCACTGTCCATTCCTTGCCCTGGGCCTCTCTCTTGCCTCTGCATCTCAGTGCACATTTGGGTCCCCCACTCTGCCCAGCAGTCCTGAGAGGCGATCACGGGGGAGAAGCCTGGTCTGGCGAGGGTGGTGCTCAGGGAAGATGCAGAGTGTGGGGAGGGAAGGCTTTGCTTTGTGTCGGGTCTGGGATACCCGCTCTCCCTGGTGGCTCAGCGCCCTGACTGTGGTAATGAGCCTGAGGTACCTGGCAGTTCATCCTTGGAGCAAGTTCTCGTGACATGGAGGAGCTGGGACTCTGCAGTGCGAGCGTCCCCATCACCTCAGAGAGCCAGCCCTGCCCCTGGAGCCTCTTGTGCAGGTGGCTGGGTGCTGGCCTCATGGTAATGGGACTTGTGGTGGCTATGGCACCAGCCCACACAGCTGGAAGTGCAGGGCTAGCATTTGCATGAGGCAATGGTATCAGTTTGACACCGCAGACAACGGATGTTTGTTCCTTCATGGATCTGGAGGCTGGAAGTCCAAGATCAAGGTGTCTGCGGTGCTGGTCTTTCCTGAGGCCTCTCTCTTTGGCTTGTACGTGGTGTCCTCACGTGGTTGTTCCTCAACGTGTGTCTGTATTAACGTTCTCTTTTCAAAAGGACACCAGTTGTATTGGATGAGTGTCCACCCGTAGGACCTTATTTTACCTTATCACCTCTTTAAAGGTCCTCTTTCCAAAAGGCCACTCTCTGAGGAACTGGGGAATTAAAATAGGAATTTTTCAGGGGACAACTCTGGCCCATCACAGCCTCAAGCCCAGCCCCAATCCCCTGCTGGCTCCCCACACCCAGGTAGTTCACCTCTTTCTCCTGAAACCTGGAGAGTTTGTGCTAACCACATTTTTAGCTTATTTTGTCTGACCTTTTGTTCTGGAAGGTTTGGACCCAGGTATGTAGGGATAGAAGTACAGTGAGTCCTCTGAACTTCAACTTTGTGCTGTTCTTGATTCTGCTTTATGCACCCTCACCAACACCACATATACACATTTTTTTTGCGGTGCTGGGGATTGAACCCAGGGCCTTGTGCTTGTGAGGCAAGCACTCTACCAACTGAGCTATCTCCCCAGCCCCCACATTTTTTTGCTATAATATTTTCAAACAAATTCTGGACCTTGTTTTATTTTGCTCAAAAATACTAGTAATAAACTTTTCTGGCCCTCAGTTTCCTTGTATGTGTACAGAAAGGTTGAAATAAACATGTCCAGAGGCTGTTCCAGCTCTGACATGCTGGGGAATTCAATAAATATCTTTGATATTTCTTAACATCATCTTAATGTTGATGGTTTCTGCGTCAGCAATAGGAGCCTCGAGGGAGACTATTCTTCCTCCCCATAGAGGAATTGTTGGGTGTGTGTTTGTAGGGTCGGTTCAAAAGTACAGGAAGCTGTTTCATCCCATGATAGGCATTTCTAGAACTCACAGGCCACCATAACATGAAAGGGTAATTAGCAACTTGCCCAAACCAGCCAGGACTTTGTGTTCTGGAACAAGGCTTACTGCCCAGAGAGCAGTTACTCACTCCATTTTACAGGTGAGGAAGCTGAAGCTCAGAGAGGAGAATTGACTCATCCAGGGTCTCCTGGTTGCCGAGGGGCAGGGCAGGAGCCTGGGGTCTGTCTTTGGCCTTGCACTGCTCATAGTCAGACAGGGAGACCGAGGCTCGGCTGGAGCCTCCGTAAGGCTGCTCCTGTCCTCCATGCCACCAACCTCTCCAGGAAGTTCAGGCAGCATCGCAGGAGACAGAGTGGGGAGTCAAGCCCCTAAGCATGGCCTTGGCTGGCCCGGTTTCCTCCTGTGTGCTCCCCATGCCTGCACGCTGTCGTGTGGGCTCCTATGTGTGTTTAGGCAGGTAGAGCATGTGGCAGGGGGACCATGTGCCTGAGTGCCCAATGCAGAGCAGGGGTGTGGCCGGGTGAAAGATGTGCTCAGAATCTCCACACGGCTGCAGAGTTGCAGGTGGGGACACCCCAGTCCCTTTTGCCACATGCCATCTGCGCAGACTGTGCCCATCCCAGTATGCACCATTTCCCTCCAGCTTTGGCTCTGTTCATATTTTTTTTTTTTTTCTCAGACAGACCAGATAAAGTCATTGGCCAAACGTAAAGTTCTTGATCCACTTGGAATATTGCTCTATGTGATGTGATGCACTCGGGTGGATGCTGGGGGGTCAGGGCTAGGAAGGGGACGTGGCCATCGTGATTCTAACTCATTCCACTCCACATGGTCCCCAGCAAGGCCACCAGCTGCCCCTCTGCACCCCAGTGGGGCAGGGTGCTACACACACTTGGAAGCTGATGGCAGCCTGTTCCTCTTTGTAGCTCGAGTCCAGAAAACTCTCCTCCAAGGCCAGACGTGACAAGGAGAAGCAGAGCTGTAAGAGCTGCGGGGAGACCTTCAACTCCATCACCAAGAGGAGACATCACTGCAAGCTGTGCGGGGCCGTGAGTGGGCCGGAGGGAGGGAGGGGCTGGATGAGGAGCAGGGGGTCCCCACACGTCCCCGGAGTGGGCGGCTGAACTCTGCCCCAGGTTGAGGGCTGTGCAGCTGGTGAGTTCTCTGAACCACACAGCAGCCCCACAAGGATGCCCCCAGATCCCACCTCTTGGACACAGATGCCCTTGAGCTGAAATTGTCCCTCTGAATTGTCCCCCTCTAGTGTTTGGTAGATATTCCTTGCAACTCAAAACGTGTTAGATTTGGAACCCCAGCGCCCCTAGCTGGGTGCTCTTGAGAACAAAGGGATGATAGTGTCCTTGTGCAAGGAGTGAAGGAGGCAGGGGAAGGTGAGGGCGTGGCCACCGTTGAGTGCTGTCCCGCTGACCTTTGCCCCAGCACCCCAGTGGTGAGGAGGGTCTGGTGGGCCTCTGTGAAGAGGGGCATCTCTGACAGCACCGCCTACCCATGCCCTCTCCCCTCCTCTTCACACACCTCCAAAGCCCTCGATCTTGAGAAAATGGACTATCATTTCTGAATACAGAACATATAAGTATCTCTGAGGAGCAGGTGCTGTGGAGGACACCTGTAATTCCAGGGACTTGGGAGGCTGAGGCAGGAGGATTACAAGTTCAAGGCCAGCCACTTATTGAGACCCTGTCTGAAAATTAAAAAAATTAAAAAATAAATAAAAGGGGTTAGGGTTGTAGCTCCATGGTAGAGTATCCCTGGGTTCAATCTCCAGTACCAGAGGTGGGGGTGGGAGGAAGAAACCAATGGTTCAAGTATTTTGGGGTTAAGATATTAAAATTACATATACGTTAGCAAGTGGATCTCACCACAGATGTCTTAGAGATGTTTTTCCAAAGGGTACCAATGGTCTGTGCCTGGACAGGTGTTCCTTGTCACATCTTTATGTAACAATAAAGATGTTGCCTTGCTGGCCAGAGTCTTGGGATGCAAGGGAGAAATGGACTGGTCCTGGGTTGGGTGGGTGGGTTGGTAGACACAGGGATGGAGGGATGATGGATGGATGGGGGGTGGGATGAATGGATGGGTGAATGGTTGAGTAGATGGGGAGAAGGGTCTGGGAGTACAGTCTGGCCCTGAGGCTGTGGCCTAGGCCCTAGGTGTGCATGGGTCAGGGAAGCCAGCAAGGTCAGGTGGAAGATGGGGCTCCTGGAAGATTTGCACTGTGGGTTCCAGTGTTGGCATCTGGGATGGAAAGCAGAGGAAAGAGGGTTGGAGTCTCTAGTGAGGAAGGAAGGGAAGAGGATGTGAGGGGTATGAGGGCTGCTTGTCCAGAGCCTGGGCTGCAGGGAGGAGCCCAGACCAGCTAATCAATGTGGAGGGGGCAGGGGGCTGACATGTGCCAGTGCACAGGACAGGGGGAGGGCTCAGTTGGCCATGCCCAGGGAGGGAGCCATTAGGAGGCAGAGGTGATCGCCAAGTGTCCCAGTTTAGATGGGGCTCAGGAGAGCACAGGAGATGGCCCAGGGAGTGGGGAGCATCTCCAGAGGGGAGGTCCATGCTGCGAGCACTCACAGGTGCTGACACCAACATCATCCTTGCATTTGGCTGCAGACTGTGCGCACGTCTCTCCGAGTTCCTGTTTTTGGTTCTTTGGCATGTGTCCCGAGGGGCTCTGCTGGATCCTGTGGTAGTTCTGTGTTTGATTTCCTGAGCAGCCACCACACTGTGCCACGGCAGCTGTACCCCAGTCCACATCCCTCTAACTGTAAAACGCTTCCAATTTCTGCATCTCACCGACACTTGATTTTTGGGGGAGCATTGAGGATTGAACTCAGGGGTGCTCTATTGCTGAGTTGCATCCCCAGACCTTTTTATTTTGAGGCAGTCTTGCCGAGGCTGGCCTCAAACTTGGAATCCCTCTGCCTCTGCCTCCCTGGGATCACAGGTACTCATCACCATGCCCAGCTATTTTCTGTTTTGTTTGGTTGTGTGTTTTGAATAATAACCATCCTGAAGGGCGTGAGGTGGTTTCTGCTTATATTTTTTGATTTGCATTTTCCTGATGACCAGTGATATGGGGTCTTCTCATGCTTGGTGGCTCTGCCCACTCTTTGCATGCAGATCTTGAACTCTGGGTCACCCAGGTAAGGAGAACAGGACACAGTGGGGACCAGCCTCCCTCTGCCCTTAGATGGAGTTCCCAGCCCGCTTCTCATTCTAGGCCAAGCTTTTATTCCTCCCCCATTGTTGAGTCTCTCCTTCTCCTCTGGCCAGGTGGTGGGGTCACAGGTGCTCTCTGTCTTGCAGGTCATCTGTGGGAAGTGCTCAGAGTTCAAGGCCGAGAACAGCAGACAGAGCCGGGTCTGCAGAGGGTGTTTCCTGGCAGAGCCGGTGGCCCCTGCAAGTCCCAGTGCTGAGTCTCCCTCTGATCCCAAGCAGAACACAGAAGTGGGTGATCCTGGTTCCTGGGATGGGGAAAGATGAGAAAGGGGTCTCAGTGGACTTCACAGGTCCTGGAATTCGGGGGAGCTACTTGGAGTCATTGGCAATTGAAAGCAAAATATCCTACAATACGTGCACATTGGGCTTCCGAGGACCGGTCAGGGCAGAGGCTTGGGAATGATCCCTACCAGGGGTTCGATGGGAGCACACATCAGCTCCTTGTGGCCCTGATTAGAGGGCACAGTATGGAGCTGCCCCCAAGCCAGGACCTGAGGTCTACCCTTAAGACAGGCAGGGTCCTGGATGCAGGCAGGAGGTCCCAGCTCCCCACCCTACTTTCCCCTGCATCTCCCTGAATGTGGCCACTGCTTTTTCCAGCACAGTCCCTACTTTCTGAAGTCCTAGGGAATCTGAGAAAGGGCAAACATGGTTTTCCAGAAAAATGTATTGCCCTTCCTCTCCACTTGACATACCACAATGTTCTCAGCACCGGCTGCAAATTGGGGCCTCTTGGAACCTGTTTATAACATTGGTTTTCCTCCTAAGGTTCCAGTGGGGTGGCCAGATAGACTGGGTCAATGTGTTGTGGAAGCTCCTGGCCATCCTGGCTCACAGCTGTCGGGGTCCCTGATCTGGGTCTTGCTCTAAGAGGTCACAGATGTAGGGATGTTAGGACCAGGGCAGAATGGAGACCCATTGGGAAGCCCCAGACCCTGCCCACTCGGGCTCCCTCATTCTGCATTTTCAATACTGACGTGTATTCTGGGAGAACTGTGAAGGGTGGGCTCAGGCCTCAAAGGGACACCAGGTCTTAGGGGGACCAGCCCCAGCAGGTGGTGTTGGAAGCACACGTAGGGGTCTCAGAGACTCGTCTCCATAGTGGCTCTAGAGCACATCACAAGGTCTGTGTGTGATGTGTGTTTGTGGCTTGGGAAGTGCGTGTGTACACTTGTGTGGTGTGTCTGTGCTTGTGTGTGGTGCGTGGTGTGTGAAGAACTGAAACATGCAGGATCCTCTAGTGGTGGCCCACGCGTGCTACTGACCGTTGGGCTTTTCTCCTGACATTTTGACTCAGTGGTCTTACTGCCTGTGTTCTACAAAACCTTCTTGAGACTCCATGACACCTGGGCGCTTCGGACTGTCTGGAGTGAGCCCTGGGACCTAGCGAGGCTGTGTCTCAGCTGCATCTGGGGCCAGCTCCTGAGCAGCTCTGGCCCCTCAAGGGAGAGTGACCTCTACAGGTTAGTGACCTCACTGGTCTCTCTGTTCCTAGAAATCCCCAACTATGGATCCCCAGCCCAGCCTCATCTGCAGCCCCCTGTGGCTGTCGGACAATGGTACATCATGGAAGGAGGTGTGGGCCACCATCCCCGCGTCGGACCCCCGGGTGCTAGACCTGCGTGGCAGCAGCGAGGTGTGTGTTCCCTGCCCCCAGGCTGTGTGCCTTTCCTCACAGCCCAGTCTCAGGCCTGTAGTGCCCACGGCACGTCTGGGTCACCCTCCTGGTGCTGACCGACTCCATCAGTGTGATCGTGGGCCTCAGTTTTCCCACCTGCCCAGAATAACCCTCTGCTCCCCACCCCAAGGAGGAGGACCCCGCAGTGCCAGGACCCCAGGACCAACAGGGGATGAGGGGCAGGCAGGGTAAGAGGGACCGGCCCCTCCCTCCCACCTGCACCCATTCATCACGCCCCCAGCAGCTGGGGGACAGAACCTGCTGGCATGGCTCAGAAGCCCACACAGCCCCTCATCATCAGGGTCCTTGCCCAGTCCCTGTCAGCCCTTGTTGCTGACTGCCAACGTCACAGGGACTGTCCTGACTCACCTCTCCTGGGACTGGGGAATCAGAGGGAAGCCATGGGGTCCGGGGGCTGGTGAGGTGGGCAAGGCCCCCACCAACACCCTCCCCTGGGCCACCTGTGCTGTGGATGAGGGCGTGCGGGCATGCTTGCCTTGCACCCAGCATGGCTGCCTAGGCAGACCTGCTCATGCGGCGACCCTCTCTCTTGGCTGCAGGGTGGTCCGCTGCCGCGTGCCATCCCTCTCTCTGGCTGCAGGGTGAGCGTGCCAGACCCTGAGGAGGGGCACCTGTGGAAGCTGCAGCAGGGCCAGCAGCGCTGGTTCCTCAGGGCCCCCTCCAGGGAGCTGCAGAAGAGCTGGCTGGAAGCCCTGCATGCTGCTGCCCAAGGGGACACCGCCCAGGACAGCCCTGGTACCCCACGGCCCCAGGCCCCAGCTGGCACGGCCACTCCCTGAGCAGAGCTTTCCTGCCCTTTGTGACAAGGCCACGTCGGGCCCCTGTCCTCCTGGGAGGTGCCGAGACCACGTGAAGAAGCAACATACTCCTGGGGCTGCTGAGGGCAGGCCGACGGCTCAGACCCCGGAGGCTCTCTCTGCTTTGAAGAGGAGAAACTGAGGCCCAGAGAAGAGCATCCACTTGCCCAGATCACCCGGCAGGTCTCAGGAAAGAGCTCAGCCGCTGACTCTAGCCCCCCGTGTGGCTGGAGCAAGGAGCATGGGCTGCGGCCAGAGTTCACGTCCTCCGGGGAGGCCCTGTGGAGGCTTCTAAGACAGAAGGAGGCTGCGTGGGTGCTACCCAGGGATGACACCTCCGAAGGGTCCACTGTTGCCCCGGGAGTGGGCAGTGCTGCCCGGGGTCTGTCCTGGCCTCTGCCTGTCATGTCCACGCTGTGTGAGCTGGACCAGGACGCGCTTCCCAGGGCTCCCCTCCCTTCTCTGCCCTCTCCCAAGTCCCAACCCCGGGACTCACAGTTCCTGAACAACCACACTCAGAAACTCTGCGGGGAGGCTGGCCCTGGCCCCCGTGTGGCAGGTGTGGGAGACTTGTGGCTGGCCCCTTTGTGGGCGGATGCCATGTTGTCCGTGTAAATAAACGCCAGCTGGCAGCAGGTGGGCACAGCCCGGTCACTCTGCTGTGCCTCCCTGCAGGGCCCCCACGAGGAACGTGGTGGCAGGGGCAGGGTCCAGGGTGACAGAATCGCACGGGCTGTACACCTGGCCCCGCAGTTCTACATCCCTGGTCCCGCCAGGGGTGTCGGTGGGTGGCTGTGCTGTATGATGGTGTGGGGTCTTGTGTACAACATGGGGGACATGACACAGGTCACAGGGTGAGGGTGCTGTGCACCAGAACCCTGAGGGCCACTGGGAAGGTGGGGGAGTTGGGGGCCGATGACCGGGGTCTCACACCACGTGGCACTGTGTCGGGGCACCTGGGCAGATGTGGGCACCCACCTGGGAGGCCGAGAGGGTGGGTGTGATCCAGAAATGGGTGATTGTCACAGGTGAGATGGGGACACAGGTGAGGTGGGACCAAGGCCCAGGTGAGCTGGGACGGGCGGAGGTGAGGTTTGTGAACCCAGGTGAGCTCATGCAGGAGCCGGCTGGGCTGTGCGGGTTGCAGGTACCAGGGACTGCTGGCAGCCTCACCTGGCACACCAAGTCTGGAGTCAGGTGCTAGCTGCATCCTCACAGTCCCAGGAAAGAAGCAGCAGCCCACAAAACTGCCTGAGAAGAGAATCATGATGCAGAGGGTGTCTTGGCAGTAGTAAAACTGAGGCCCAGAGAGGGGAGTACACCCACCTGAGGTCACACATTGAACGAAGGGCCGGCCAGGAGTCACTCACGCACTATTCATCCATTTGCTCATGCCTCCTGAGTGCCAGCCCCTTGAGGGAGGCAAGTGTGCTGGATGTCCCTTGGGTTTCTGGAACCGGGGGATTGAAGGCCACCTGTGCCCCTAGCTCTGTCACACTTCCAGCCTGGTTTCCACCTGCCTCCCCACCCCATCAGGCTCAGTCCACCAAGCTGCTGAACCAACAGCTTCCTTCCACCTTGGGGCCTTTGCGCCGGCTCTTCTCTGTGCTGGGGCTCTGCCTGCAGGTCCTCCTTCGTGGAGGCCCGCCTTCCCAGAGAGCCCTTGTTCCGGTCTCTACACCCAGGGCCTCCTGCTGCTAGGCAAGCATTCCACCACTGAGCTATGTCCCCAGCACTTTTTTTGATTTTGACACCGGGTCTTTCTAAGTTGCCTGGGCTGACCTTGAAATTGCACTCTTCCTGCCTCAGCCTCCTGAATAGCTGAGGTTACAGGCGGCCGCTGTGCCTAGCTCCACTTTTCTTGTTTGGCTCCTTACTGTCTTGTTTAACCTGCTTCTCCAGGAGAACAGAACCTTCAGGTGGGGAGTGGGGGGTGCGTGCAGCCCCTCCAGCCGAGCCTGGCACAAAGGAGGAGCAGACAGCCTTGGGAAGGCAGTGGTCCTCCCGTTGTGTGGCATGGCTGCTGGACACTCTGGGTCTGGAATCCTCATCTTCAGATGGAGAAATGGAGGCTGCCTGAGGTCGAGGAGGTCAGCACTCTCCTGCTTTACCTCTGGTCTCTGTGACCCAAGGACACCAGGGACATATCCTCCTCCTCTGGAGACAGGCACACTGAGACCCAGACAGGCCGTCCCTCCCCCAGAACAAGGCAGAGGGGAATTTGGAGCCGGGTGGATCAAACACCACCTGTGCTTGTCTCCCAGCCTCCCATGGGGGCAGCAAGTCAACTCGAAGCCCCAGGTCTTCCTACAACCCTTGGCCACCTGTGGAATCCTTGGGGTCTCCACTGTGAGCACCAGCTGTGCCAGGGGCCTCTCCTGCCTCCTGGACCCAAAGAGGTTGCCCCTGCCCTCTGAGCAGCTGGTCCTGGCTCTGGACATCAGGGAAGGAGGATGGGCTCACCTCTGTCTCTACAGATAAGTACCCTCTGGTCCTATAGGGAGAGCCATGGGCCCAGCTAGCAGCTATGGTGGCTGCATCGTGATCCCATGGCCTGATCCTGTCTGGTACCTGCTCTGAGATGCCCTCCTTGCAGAGCTGCAGTGGGCAGGGCCAGCTGTCCGTGCAGAAAGCACCTGGCACAGGGCAGTGGGGTTCAGGCCCATTCACCCTTCCTGACATCTCCCGCTCTCCCTGGGATGAGGCAGCCATGGTCCCTGAGGGTGCCAGGTGGCCCTTGCAGCAGTCGGTAGCTCCTGGTCACCACACCTCTCACTGTAATGGTTAATTTGAATTGTGGACTTGATTGGATTAAGAGATTTTGAGGATTAAAGGCTTCTGGGTGTGTCGATGAGGGTGTGTCTAGGAATGATTAGCATGTGGGATAGCAAACTGAAGGGGAGACCCTCCCTAAGCAGGAGCAGCCCCATCCAATAGGATGCTGGCTTGGATGGAATAAAAGTTGAAAGAACAAGGCTGCAGCAGCAGATGCAATCTCGATTCTTCTTGAAAGGGTTCTGGATTGCTGCTCTGATCACCTGCGGAATCGGACTCTCTCTTCTTTGCTCTTCCAAAGTGGATTCTGTCAGTGATTCTCTAGGGAGCTTCCAGAAGCCTTCCATCTCAGACTAGGGATCCCTCTTGTTCTGGGGCTTCCACCTCTTGGACTGTGCAGTTACTGGTTCCTCCAGCTCTTCAGCCTGCAGACGGCCATGGTGGACTGTCCAGTTTCTGGTCGTGTAAACCAATCTTATAAATCCCCTTTTATAATCACACTTCCTGTTGATTCTGTTCCTCTAGAGAACCCTGACTACTACAATTACTCTGGGTGGAGGATTCCTACCTCCACTCATTGAGGGAGAAAATTAAGGAGAGACTCAGCAGAGGCCACAGACTCTTCCTCTGAGACCAGGTTCTTCCTCAGCTCCAGGGATGCTGGATGAAGCAGGAGTCTGGGGGGCCAAGGAGGGAGGCAGCTGCATCAGGACAGGCCCTGGGGGAGCAACTGGCTCCCCCCTACATTCTGTGCATTCCATCCCATGTCTCCAGGCCTCTCTAGCCTCCCCTGGGCCAGGGCCTGTTGCCCCTGTGGGTTTCGGGGCTCCATGCCTGCTCCCAGCTGGGAGCTCTGGCTGAGGCTCCTGCAATCCTCAGGAAGGCTGCATCTTAGCCACAGCAGTGACACCACGTGGTTCCACAGGAGCCTCAGTGGCCTACAGCCTGTCAGGTTTCCCTTGAACCCTGAGGGCTCTCAGGCCCCTTCCTGCTGGGCAACAGGAAGCCCACACTCTGATGCTGCCCTGGGGTCTCCACTGGTGCCACCCTCTCTGCTGTCCTCGCTCCCTGGAAGCCTTTTCTCCTCTTTACCAGTGGAAGCCGCATGCTGGTCCCAGTGTGGACTCAGACCTCTCTGACCAACCAGAACCACATGAGGCTATGCCATGGGGCTCAGGGACAACAGTGGGAATCACCTCAGAGGAGAAGAGCTGGAGCCTGGGTTTGGGGTGTCTGGGACATGAATTTCTGGAAAGTCAAGGGTACACCAGGAAGTGGACTCCATCTTTAACAGCCTGTGACATGGGCAGGCCCATGAGCATCCCAGTTCTTTCAACCACAGGGGTTGGCTCAAAATGGTCATGTGACCCAAGACTGAAGACATGTTAGTTTTTTGTCACTGTGACAAAGTAACTGAGAAAAAGAACTTAAAGGAGAAAAGATTTATTTTAGCTCACGGTTTCAGAGGTTTCAGTCCCAGGTTGGCAAGCTCCATGGCTCTGAGCCTGAGGTGAGGCACGGCATCAGGATATGAAGAGTGTTGTAGAGCAGAGCTGTTTCCTCATGGTAGCCAGTAAGAGAGGAGGAGAAGAGGAGGAATAGACTAGAGGGGAGTGGAGGGGAGAGAAGGGACGAAGTGGCAGGAACTAGGTAGAGTTCCCAAAGACCTTGCCCTCAAGGACCTTCTCCCTTCAACAAGGTCCCACCTCCTCCCAATAGTCCTTTCAAACTATGAGTCCACTGATGAGAGTTAGGGTTAGGGTTAGTGTCATGGCCCTTGACCCTCCAGCACAGTGAGCTAAATAAACATCTTTTCTTCACAAAGTAGCCTGCTTCACGTATTTCATGACAGTAGTGTAAAATGAACTATTACAAGGGGCTTGATAGAAAAAACCTAGTACCTTGGTTTGAATATGTCCCCCCAAAAGCATGTGTTGGAAATGTAATCACCATTGTAACAGTGTGAAGAGATGAGACCTTTAGGAGGAGATTAATGTTGTCATCATGGAGTGGGGTCTTATGAAAGGATGACTTAAGCCTGTCTCTTTCTGTCTCTCTGCCCTCTGCCATGTTACAATACAGGAGGAAGGCCCTTGTCGATGCCAACACCTTGATATTAGACTTTCTAGCCTCCTGAGCCATGAGAGTTTTTTATTGTTTATGAATCACCCTAGCTGTGGTATTCTGCTAGAGCAGAATTGGATTATCTTCAAGTGATTGTTGGTGGAAATACAGACATTATTTTAGGTGCTCCTTGTGAGGGTTTAGAAAGAAAAGAGGAATACCTTGGCAAGAGCTCTTATTGTCTCAGAGAATGAATTTATCATCATGAACAGAATATTCGTTGCAATGTGAACATTCAGGTGCTTCTGATGAGAGCTCAGCAGGGACAAATTATTGGGTACTGGAAGAAAGTGAGCTTTGTTATGCAGTGGCAGAAAACTTGGCTGTTGAGTGAAAAACTGAACTTGTGAGCAATGAACTTGGACATTTGGCCAAAAAGATTTCCAAGCAAGTAGAGGTGCCCTGGTTCTTTCTTGCTGTATTAAAAAGAGCAAAGAGATAAATTGAGGAAGGAAATGTTGAGTAAAAAAGGAACCAGCGCTGGGTGATTTGGGAGGTCCTCAGCCTGTCCAGATTGCTAAAATTAGGAACTTCCCTGCTGAGAAGGTGTGGTCTGAAGACAACACCAAAAGCATTCTTGGATATTTTGTTGAAGGATTAGGGATGTAACTCATGGGTCCAGTCGACCATCTCAGAATCCAGGAACACAGGTGGGATTATCCAGGAAGGACTTGTGCCAGAGCCTCTTGTCTGAAGTCATGGACCTCTGTGGTTTACACATGACACCAACAAGCTCTCTGAGAATGTCACACCAGCAGAAACCTTGCCAGCCTGGGCTAAAAGGCACAGAAATGGGTGATGGCATACTGACTTTGAGGGCAGAACCACGGATGCAAAAGCAAGCCAGAGAAGGCAGGACTTACAGCTGCTGCCAAGGCCCCAGAAAGCAGACCACTACCCCAGTCCCAGAGGACAGAGCATTCAGTCACAGCACCTAAATGGGGCTGCCGGCTAGATTTCAGATTGACTTTGGATCAAGTAATCCTGTGTTCATCAGCTTTCCATCACTGTAATGAAATACCTGAGAAAATTAACTTACATAGAAAAAAGGGTTATTCTGGCTCCCAGTTTTAGAGTTCCAGTTTAAGATAAGGTGGATTTATTGCTCTGAGTTCTGGTGGGCATATCAGATGGCAATGGCTGGCGGGGAGATCATGTGGTGGAACAAACTTCTCACTTCATGAGCTGGAAACAAAAGAGAAAGAGGAAGGGGCTGGGGTGCCACAATTCCTTTTGGGGGCACAGCCCTGGGGACCTAAGAACCTCCCACTGGGCCCCCACCTTCTAAAAGTGCTACCACCTCCCAATAGAGCCACTGGAGAATGTCCTTGAACACATGGGTCTTTGGAAGAAACTTATCCAACCCTCCATTTTTCTATCTTTTGGAATGAGTTAAGGCTTTGGGGGATGTTGGATGGGTAAATCTATTTTGAACATGGGACCAAAATGACTTTTTTGTGGGTCAGATTGTAATGAATTGAGTAGTGTCCTCCCTAGCGGCAAATTCATATTCACCCAGAACTTCTTATTTATAAACTTTGCAGATATTATTAGTTAAGAAAAAGAAGTCATACTGAATGAATTAGGATGGGTCCTAAATCCAATAACTGACTTCCAGATAAGAAGAGAAGACAGAGATGTGATAATGGAGGTAGAGATTAGAGTGACTCAGCTACAAGCCAAGTAGTATTGAGGATTCTTTTGTGGTGTTAAGCTCTCCGTTCATGGAACTGTATGGCAGCATCCCCAGGACACTTAAGTTTGGATAAATGTCCCCAAAGGCCCACGTGGTTAAGACCTGGTCTCCAGGCTGTGGTCCTATTGGAAGGTGGTGGAGTCTTTAGGAGGTGGGGCCCGTGGGAGGAAGTTAGGTCATCCAGGGTGTATCCTTGAAGGGAATGTCAGGACCCCAGCCCTTCCTCTATCTCTCTCTCTGCTTTCTGGCTGCTGTGAAGTAAACAGCTTTCTCTGCTGTGGGTTCCCCACCATCATGTTCTGCCTTAGCACAGGCTTAAAGGCCACAGGGCCAAGCAACCAGGGACTGAGACCACTGAAACCATAAGCCATAATAAAACTTTTCTCCTTATAAGTTGATTATCTCAGGTATTTTGTCACAGTAATAGAAAGCTAACTAATACAGATGCTAACAAAGCAGGGTTTGTAAGTAAGCAGCTCAGGTCTGGAGGCAACTGGAACTCAGTCTGCAGAGGGACTCTAGAAGCTGTTACTCCAACCCACCAAGGACTCCCAGATTCACATTGATAAAGTTGGGTTTCTAGACTTGCTGCAGGGAGTGAGAGCAAACTCCACGGGAAAACCTAGGGCATCCATGGAGGGTGGTACTAAGAAAGACTTACACTAGGATTTGGGCTTGCATTGGGTGCTTTTGAGGGGGTCCAAGGAAGCAGAACCAGACAGGATGTTCTTAGGAAGTGGGAGCAACCCCATGCTTGGGTACCTGCAAGTGGAAGGAAGTAGCAGCTGCTCATCATGCTCAACAGAGGAAGGATGCTGGGTTTTCATGGTGTGCCTGGGGCTTGGTTTGTTCAGTGCCAAGTCAAGATTAGGAAGTGGCTTTATCTGATACTGAGCTGTGAGATTGTTTATGTTCCACGGGAGCTGAGAGCACCAGGCCCGCTCTGGCTTCTTGCTTCCCAGGACGATCGCGCCAGGATCATCCTACCTGAGGGGCAAGGGAACGGGGTGCCCATCCACCAGCTCCTGAGAGTGCTGAGGAAGAGCTGCTCCAGGGAGCATTCGCTGGTCTGCCTTACATGCCAGGGGGCCTTTGGGCCTGCTCTTGTTATTTTATTTTATTTTTTTTTAATTTCTGTTGTGGTGGTTGTGTTGGGGATTAAACCCAAGGTCTTGTTCATGCGAGGCAAGCGCTCTACCACTGAGCGACATCCCCTGCCTGAAGCTGTTTTTAAATCATCCATGTTTTATTATTATTCAGCATGGTGAGGCCAACAGGTCAGGAGATGGCTGCCAGGGAAAACATAGTTTGGGGCCCCTAGTTCCCAACAGAAGGCGGCACGGCAAGCCATGGAGGTCTCATGGGTCTGCACTGGGGTCAGTCAGAAGCAGAGGGAGGGAGGGAACTATGGGTGGGGTCTTTGTCGGTCTCCTCGGGAAGGAGCAGGAGAGGCAGGTAAGCAGGTGCAGGGTTGCTAGCTGGAAGAACTCCAGCAGGCCTGGGGCAGAAGGCTCTCCTGGCCGTCTGCTCTTTGGGCCCTGGGGGGTGAGCACAGGCGGGGAGTGGTCCAGAGCACCAGAGCCCCAGAACCCCAAAGAGGGGGTGGCGGGTGTGAGCTCAGGATGGGTGTGTTGCATTTGAGAGGAATGCTTCCAAGGACTCCTTTACTAATTCTAGGAAATGGACGGAGCCAGGAGGGGCAGGGGTACGGTCAGTCCCCAAAGGGTCAGCAAGTCTCAGAAGTCAAAGTATCAAAATAAAGAGAAGAAAAAAATATATACTGATACAGGACCTCAGAAGGAGTCTCCTTCAAAGGGTGTTGGTTTGAGGGGCCCCCCAAGTGGGCATGGCTGAGGGGATACACTGGGTATTGTCTGGGCAGCATCTGTTGGCTGGCTGGCTGACTGACTCAAGGTCACCTGATGCCAAATTCCAGGTTCAGAGTCACAGCTTGATTTGGTGAGTGGAGAGAGAGGAAGAAGAGCAAGAGTTTGCCAGGGTGTTGTCAGTTTGACCTGGGTCTCATTATGCTTTCTGCCCCGTACCTGGTCCCATGGGGCACTCCCAGTTGGTTCCTATCCTGGAGGTACCACCCAGGGAGTAGCCCAGCCCGGGTCAGCAGAGGAGTCCTTCCGGGAGGAGGCAGCACTGAGCTGCGTGTGGACGTGCCAGCAGAGCTTCTAATCCAGCAGGGCAGGAGAGTCAGGACAGCTGGGACACTGTAGGCAGAGCACTGGGGGACTGAGGGGCTGTGGGACTGCTCCAATAGGGCTGAAGGAGAGGGGTCAAATGGCTTCACGGGGCCTTACTCCTGGGATTTGAGGGATCAATGAGGCTGGTGCATGGAACACAGAGCCAGACACACAGAATCCCTTCCAGAAATGGTGGTCGTCAGCAAGGGTGATCTGTGGCAGAAAGACCTGTGCACTCTCAGCTCCTGGAAGCTGCAGCAACGTGCCCCCCACTGAGGATGGCTGATGGAGATCCAGCCATGTACTACCCTCAGGGAGGTGGTCTTCTCCAAGTTTGCACAAAGTCACCATGTGGGCTAGCCTTGGCTCTCCCTTGTTTTCTGTGACTCTCTCAGAGGAACTAAGAATGAGGTGGTTTCTGGGAGGGCTCAGGGCAAAAATGAATGCAGAAGGACCCTGGGTGACCATGGAGCTTGGACTCACCTGGGTTCATCCAGGCCTCAAGGGGGAAGAAAAAGTCCACACACCAACATTGGGATTCCAGATGTGTTCATGACTTTTCCTGTAGTGGCTGTGCTCATGCCCTTTCAGACAGTGTCATTACAGCATAGGAGATCAGACAAATGTCCATTCCTCTAAACAGTTTTGAAAATGTGGGTAAGCACCAAGAATGTCCATATTACCTAAGTATCTACCCAGCATAGCACTGAATATTTAGTGTCGTCTAGACTTTCTGGGGTTTTGTCATTACTGTTGTTTGTTTATGGGTTTTTTAATTTTTTGGTTCTGGGAAGTGAATCCAGGGTGCTTTACCACTGAGTTACATTCCCAGTGCTTTTTATGTTATTTTATTTTTTAAACTTGAGATAGGATCTTGCTAGTCTTGCTGCTTGGGACCTTGCTAAGTTGCTGAGATTGGCCTTGAACTTGCCATCCTCCTGTCTCACCCTCCCAAGCTACTGGGGTTACAGGTGTGCACCACTGCAGCTGGCTTGCCTTCCTGCTTTTAATCTGTCTTGTGTGTGTCTTGTCAAAGAACCACAGACCATACTGACATTTGGGTTCTCACCCTGAACTGAGTTCTGATTTGGAGGAGGCCTCTGGTGTTTAGGTGCTCAGCAGGTACCCCAGAAGAATGGAAACAACCTGGTCTAATAGTTTGGTCCATATCACAGGCTTTGGCCTCCATAAGGCTCTCAAATTTGTTGATACTCCTCCCATGGAAAGGTGAGGTTTTCGTTTCTTCTTCAATCTGAATCCAGTGCTTGATGAACAGAATACAAAAGTGGCATCTCTGAACTAAGGTCTTGAGAAAGAGATTCTCCCACTTTCTGTCTTCTGGAATGCTGGTTCTTAGAAGCCAGCCACCATGCTGTAAGGAAGCTCAAGCAGCCCTGTGATCAGCACCAACTGGTCAGTCCCATGATGAGGCATTGGAAAATGGATCCTCCTGCTCCAGCTGAGCAGAAAAGAAATACTGAGACATGCCTAAACTGCAGGTTTAAGCAAAAGAAAGGAAGGGGCCATTTCTAGTCTAAGAAGTACCAGACTGAGAATGTAATTTAGTGTTAGAGCATGCTCAAGTCCCTGAGTTCAATCCCCAGCACCATAAGCAAAATAAAACTAAACTAAGAAGAGTCTGTTATGTAGCAATAGATGTGAGAGCCCTGGTCAATCTAAGCACCTCTGCCCAGCCACATGGATTAGTCGAGGGTAGTTGGTCCAGGGCCATCTTGGAATGAGGGCTTACGATGCCAGAAAGGATGCTCAGACAGAGGAGTGGAGATATCGAGGACAGAGCTCTGACGACATGCCAGGCAGGATGGTCCTGGCTGCTTTCTCATAAAACAGGTATAAGTTAGGTTTCTGTCCCTGGAAGATAGTCATCGAGCAAATGTGTGACTCACAGGCCTGAGCCTCAGTTTCCCATCTGTAAAATAGGGCCAGAGGAGGCCCCATCAGCAGCAGCCGCGTGCTTTTGGCACAGACAGACTGAGGGGAACATGCAGACGTGGTGCCTGTGGGCCACCCTCCCACCTCCATCTTCCACCAGAGATGCTGGCAAAGCTCCCCCTCACACAGTCCACTGCCGGCATTCAAGATCACCTTTCATCCTTCCCTCAGCCTTGGGGTAGAGGACCCTACATGTTGGTACCCTAGGTGTGGAAACTAAGGCAAAAAGAGCCCTGGTAACACACCCAGGTCCCACATGCAGAGCCCGACAGACCCCAGAGCCCAGTCTGTCGGGGAGGAGTTCTGGGATGAGCTAATGCTACTTGGGGCAAATTCTCACCCCCAGGTCTCATCTGTAAAACAGGAGACCATCAAGCAGCTTCATGAGCCAGAGTCTCTCTGATGTCTCCATTTGGTTGGGTCTCACTAGTCTTGCAGGCCATTGAGAGTCACTCCCAGGAGACCTCAGGAAGGCCTCCCCCAAGGTGCCAGCCAGGCCCACGTGCTCCTGCAGGCAGCAGGTATGACTCCCCAGGTTGACAGGAGTTTCCTGTTCACCCTTCTTCACAAGGAGGTAGGGAAAGAGACTGGAGCTCAGAGAGCTGTGGGAGCTTACCCGGGACCAACCAGAGGCTAGGCGGGCTGGGCCGGACTGGTAAAGACGCAGGACCAGAGGAGCCCAGAGCCGGTCAGGGCTGAGCAGCCACTGGACTGGGGTGGAGCCGGAGGGAAGAAGGAGTCAGGCTCTCAGGCTTCTCTGGTGACCAGGCACTTGGGGCCAGCCCTGCTTGTTGGGCAGGTGCTAGGCATCAAAGAAGATTAATGGGCTTCTGAGCATTAAGTCTCAGGTTGCCCTTGACCCTGCGTACCTTCTTACTTCCCAGCTTAGCTGGGAGCAGCTCCTGGCCAAGGTAAACACAGACACCCCACCCCACCCCCACCTGGAACTTTATCCTTAGAAGGGAACTCCTAAAGCATGTTAATGAGGCATAATCCTAATGGCCCAGTGACCTCGGACAGGACAGTTCCCTTCTGTAAGGCTCAGTTTCCCCATCTCTAAAATGAGAGGTCAGTTTGAACCTCTTCCGAAAAGTACAAATTGGAATTGGAGTGTGTGTGTGGGGGGGTGAGATTGCAATTGTTTACACTTACAAAGTAATGAAAAGCTTTGTTTCTGTCTTCTAATTTGAGAATAGCTACGTGTTCATTGCGGCAAATTTAGAAAATACAGAAGAAAGCATCAAAAGGCAGGAAGAAGGATCGCCCATTACCTGATAGCCCAACAGTGGCCAGGTGAAGGTCCTGGGGGAGGAAGAGAATCCAGGGAGCAGCCCCAGACCAGACTTTGTCTCTCCTGTGCCCTGTTTTGTCCCCAGCACCTGCACTGGCCTGGCATGCAGCACTCAGCAGTGTCAGTTCTGTGACTCTGTCAGGGTCCCTTACTGTGTCCTCAGTTCATGATTCTAAACTAGAGGTTGATGGATCCCAGGGGCACTCATCTGCCTTCGCCAGGTAGGACGTCCCGGTGATCAGAGCCTAGGTCCTGGCAGGACAGGAGTGACTCCAGGCAGGACCAGCACCCCAGTCACCTCCTTTGCTCCTACTTGCATGAGGCTAGCCAAGAGAATTAGTGGTGTGCACAAGGGCTCCAAACAGGCTGGCAGAAAGAGTTTTGGGAAAATTCTTTTTTCTCCAAAGATTCAGTTCTTCGGAGTTAGTTACAAGTGGAGGTTACTTTCTTTTTAAAAAAAGTTCTTTTTAAACAGATGTCATCTTAGAAATTGCATTTTAAAGTGCAAATAAATCATCCCAACTTGCAAGTCGACATGTTTTATTTTTAATTCCTTAGTATTACAGAATATTCTGCATTATTAAATACATATTTAAGTTGCCAGGTTTTGTTTTTCAGAATGCTGTATTTTCATATTGCTGTAACTAGTTTACCTACAAGATGCAATTGAATTGTTCCTTAAATAAATGACACTTGATGCAAAAAAAAAAAAAAAAAAAAAGTTCTTTTTAGTTTTAAAGAGTTAACATTTTTCAAAAGAGAGGAAACCCAGGAGTCCTTGTGCCTCCTTGTTTTTACCCTTTGGCAATGGAACATTCTGGAACTGGTCCATTGTAAAAGATTTTTCAGGATGAAAAATCTCATTTTTCTATGGGGTGGAAACTGAAATAAAGAAGCAAAACAAAAAGCATTTAATTGGGAGGCAGGTGTAACTCAGTGGTAGAGTGTTTGCCTACCATATGCAAGGCCCTGGATTCCATCCCCTACCATTAAAAAAAAAAAAAAAAAACCCAAAAAACAAAAAACACAAAAATAAAATTAAAAATAAAGGCAAACAAAAAGCAGTTTACATTTCGACAATTATTGTGCAATTTAAGAGAACACACCAAGCCAATTACCCCACCTCCACTAGCAGGCTTAGGCCTGGGTCATCTCCCAGGCCATGAGGGCCTATGGGTGCTAAATGGTCAATTAGGGTGGTTGAGGAAAGCTTTGTGGGCGAGGTAATGCCCTAGAGCTAAGCCTTCTGCCCATGCCAGACCTCGCCTTCCCTTGGGAATTCCTGGCAGTGCACGTGGTGGCCATTTTATAAAACAGCATACTGTGAGACAGGGCTTCCGACCTCCCCTGCTTCCTGGATCCTTCCCCACCAGTCTGTCCGTTCAACAGAATTCACAAAGTTTACTGTAGGCTCCCAGTTGCAAATCGTTGTGAGGGAGGCTGTAGCTTTGCCAGTTTCTAGATGGCTGTGCCTCACTTCACCTGCTTCTCCCAGGCTCCCTGCCAGCAGCCCACACCTTCCTCTCAGCCTCTTCTACCTCCACCAAGGTAGACCTGATGGCTAAGCTTGGAATGGTTCCTCAGTGGCATAGCATCAAGGAGGTATCCCTGGAGGGGGAGGCTCAGGCCTGGAGCTTGAGGGCTACACAAGGCATAGCCCAGGCACTGTTCTCATGGATCCAGAAGTGTTGAGTCTGGGAACCTGCGCAACTGGGAGAGCCCAGTGGGAACTACCTGGTCCAGCACTGAGACCACTGCTCCAACCTGAGCATGTCACAGTTTCTTACTAACCCTGGGGGATGGCAGGGCCATGTCACCCTTTGGATGAGAACGTCAAGGCTCAGTACAAGGTCCCCAACTCTGCCCAGGGTACCACAAGGCCTGTCAGAGAAAGGCCCATGGAAGGGGGTGGCCCGGGTAGTCTGTTGTCCTTGGTGGCTCGTGCCATCCTCTGCATAGCCTCAATTTTCCTCCCTGTCGGTGATTAGTGTTGCTGGGTTTTGCAGGAACATGCTACACAACAAAGGGCCCCATAAAAATGGATGGGATGGCTCAGATTATGGTTCAAAGGTCCTGGGTCCATTTCCAGTTCCTTCCTACTGCTTCTGAAGGTGGTTTTGGTGGCAAGTGGGTATTCTGAGGCACAACAAGGTGTATGGTTTCTTGTAGAACATAACAGAAGTCCTCCTGCCACCCTTTGATTCTCTATCAGGACAGATGGAGGCCCAGTAAGCCAAACTGCAGCTGTATGAAGATCGAAGTGAGTTGCTACAGGCCAAAGGACTTCCAGAAGCTGGAAGGGACAAGGAAGAACATTCCCCTGGAGACTTCGGAGAAATGGTCCTGTGCTTACCCTGATCTTGGACTTCTGGCCTGCTGTTCAGAGAAATAATAAATTTCTGTTGTTATAAGGCACTCTGTCTGTGGTCCTTCCTTGTGCAGGCCTAGGAAACAGACATGCCCTATATGGTCAGGTGGTTACATAGACTGTGCTTGCAAACAGCAATATGTGCATTGTTTGACTCCTGGAGGCCCAAGCCTTAGCATGCAAGTGTGAGGAGCCACAGACAGACCAGTGTTTTTACATGCCACATAGCTCCATCCTCAGTTCAGGGCCACCCCAGACCTCCCCTCCTGGCCCCACCATGTACCTACAGGTAGCTACCCTCCACCTGGCAGTGCATGGGAAGGAAGGAACTCTGAGAGGGGTCCACACAGACCTAGGTGGTGGGCTCAGAGCCACTGTCAGGGAATTCTGGGGACCTGAAGTGTGGTCTGGAGGGGGCTGGGGTCACAGTGGCCCTGTGAATGTTCCTATCCTTCCCCATGGGGTGAAGAGGACACATACGCTTGATTATGCGTGAAGGAAATTGAAGAAAGCCATCATGTGTGGCCCACAAGTCCAAGTGGAAACAAGATATTAGGGGCAGAGCATCTCCTTATGGTACTCAGAAAGCAGCAGGCAGGGCTGCCTTACTGGAACCCTGCTCTGTTGTCCACCAGAGCACCCACATCTGCCGGTCCTAGGGTGCCAACCCCCACCGGGGCCATCTTCCTAGGCTGCTCCTCTTGCTTCTGCTGGCCACGCTGGGATTCTGGCTGTCCCTGGAGCTACTAAACACATTTCCACTTCAGGGCCTTTGCATTTCCAAGCTCCACAGAGGTGGGTCTCAGTTCAAATTTCGCTAGCTCAGGAGGTCTTCCCTGAGCATTCTCAATTCTAGGGAGCCTGAGAGCCCCTACATGGTCGTGCCCACTCAGGGGCTGCTGCAGGTGGAGCTGGGTAGAAGGGCATCAGGCAGGAGGGGGCAGGTCTCCAGGGGTGTGTGTGTGGCCTGGAGCCAGACTCCAGGGGGTTGAATCCTGCTCTCTTCAGCGAGGATTACTATAAGAGCAACCTGCTCAAGGAGCCTCAGATGGCCTGGCTCACAGTGAGCCAAGGGTTGGCGTGGGTTCCGCCTAAGATTGGTGAGATCAAGGGAGTTGGAACGGGCAGAGGAAACGGGGTTTTACTTTTTGCCTTATGGTACCTGCAGAATTGTGCACCCTAAGAACGCAAAACCCTACACAAAAAATAAACATGAAAAACTATGCTAGGAGAGATGGGAAGAACCGGGCAGGAGGGGCCAGGTGAGGGTCGAAAGGCGAAGGGCGGGGCTGAAGCCCTGGAGCGATACTTTTCAGGGCCCGCTTTGGCGGGTCTGGATATAGGTTCCCCCTGGTTGTCCCAACCCTGAGCCCCGCCCCACCCCGGCCCCGCCCTTACATCGGGTTCCAGTCCCCGCCCCACCCCAAAAGTAGGTGTGGCCTGATTGGTGCAAGGTACCGCGCCCTTGGAGGGCGTGTCTGGGGCGGGGACTTCGCCCCGCCCCTCGAGGACCCGCCCTCCTTCAGACTCCGCCCCCACACCGGCGGGCCCAGCCGGCAGCAGTGGAACGCTCAGGATGCCCGCGACCCTCAGCAGCAGGGCGAGGCGACGGGGCCGGGCGGGGAGCGCTACGTCCGCCCCGGGGAACCGCACAGGTGAGGCTTGGGTCCGCAGGGTCCCGAGGTGGGGCTCTGTGCCCTTTTCACAGACGGGGAAGCCGAGGGGCGAGGGACGGGCTGCGGGGCTGCACAGCTGGGGTTGTGCGCTGCGAGGGGCGCGTGAGTCGCACAGCCGACGGCCTCCCGGAGGACCGACCTTCCCGACCTTCCGCTGGCCCTGCGGGAGCCCCAACGGGTCCAAAACCTTGCGGTGAGTGGTTAGAAAACAGCTGCTGCTCCGGTCGGCGCATGTGGTAGTCCCTCGGTGGCTCCAGACGCCTGCGGAAATTCGAACTGGCCTCACCTGACGGGCGCGCAGTGCTGGGGGCGGAAAGGACTAGCCCCGGAGCCCTCTCTGCGCCGGGGCCTGTTATCTTCGGGGTCCCTTGGAAGGCCACCCCAGCTTTTACCAATGGGGAAACTGAGGCTGCGAGAGAGAAGAGGCCATGCAGCAGCGGGGTCTGGGGTTGGCCGAGGCCCAGAGACCCAGAGGTCTCAGGAAGGAGGGAAGCTGACTTATTTTAAAATGTATCACTTGAAGAATGTGCTAAAGGAGTTTCACCTTCCGCGCACAAGGCACTGGGTTCCAATGCGATCTTTGCTCCATGAATGCTTCTAAAGTCTGACCCTTTCAGAAGCATAACCAAACCGGAACCCTGTTGTATCTGATCTTCCAAAACCTTACTTAAATGGTCACTGCCCACCAGGGCAGCACCTGAGGGTTTTGGGCTATTCAGGCTGGGACTGGGTTTAGCCACTTTGTAAAGGAGGAAGCTGAGGTTTGGAGTTGGGGGTGGGATCTGGTTCCTACTGTGCATTGAAGGTGAGACTTGCTCCTGGCCCTGATGGGTTTGGTTTAAATCCCCATAGTCCCTAAGTTGATACTGGGATCACAGATGCTTTGCTCCTGTATTTAAGGAGTCAGCCATGGACCTGGTACTGCCTGGGCACTCACAGTAGTGAACCTTTTCTGGGCATAGCAGCTTGGGGGAGTAGGAATCTAGGGCAAGGCGAGGTGGAGGAACTTACCCAAGGTCAACTCAAGGCAAGGGAGTGGCTGGAGGATCTGATACTGTTGCACACAAAAAGCTGTTTGCTAGGAAAATCAGTGTGTGTGGGGGGGGTCTCAGAGTCCATCTCATTTGGTCTGGTCCCAGCAAGCTGCCATTGCAGCTTGGTCATCTTTAAGTCACCTGTGGATCCCAAACTCTGTGTGCACTCCTGGACATGAGTCCCCTGTAGAGTTTGGGGTCTCTCTGACCCGGGTCTCTCTATACCCGAGTTTCCCCATGTTCCGAGTGGTGAGGACAGTATACCTGTCCCCAGGCTGTGAACAGGCTAGGTGGAATCAGGTCCTGGGTCTCCTTGTCCTCTTGGGGGTAAAGCCATCATCTGCACTCTACGCCCTGCTGCCATGCAGCCTCAGCCTCTGGTGCTGTGAAATGGGCTGCGAAGTGAAGGGATGGGACTTGGGGTGTCTTGGAGATAACCCACGGTGGATAGGATATCCAGAGTGGATATCCTAGAGTGGATAGGAAAGAGCAGAGTAGTCCGGATGACTTGGATCCTGAGGGTCCATGGTCTTCCCCTGGGAGGGTAGACTGGCTCAGAGGAGGGTTTATGTTTGTTGAGTGGCCAGCACCTGGCCCTGCTCCCAGGGCAACTCCTGCACTCCCTGATCTGGGAGGTTGTCCAGGAACACAGGGTTCCAGTGGCTGAAGGCAACCCCCAGGCACTCCTGGAAGGGACTTTGAAAGGTCTGGAAAGGGAGGCATCAGGAGGTCCAGTGGACAGATGAAGGTATGCTCCAGGTAGTCCTCCTGGCTTTCCCCTGTAGCCACAGAGCTGGGCTGTGCCCATTTTATAGAGGAGAAACAGAGGCCCAGTGGGAACCATTATGAATTAAAGTGAGGCTTACCTACCCCTGAGACCTGGCTCTGGCCTCCTGCTAGGGGTGCGGCAGAGCTGCTGGGTAAGAGGCATAGCTCCCTGAAGCCTCAGCCTCTACCCCAAGGGATTTTTTTTTTTGGGGGGGGGGGGGGTACATCTTTTCTCAGTTGGATTCATCCTAGGTTTGTTCTGGAAGAGACTACACATTCTGCAGTGTGAGAGGTCCAGCCTGGGAGACCCAAGGCTTCAGGGGCTCTAAAGCCTGTGCCCCTGCCTCTATGGGGACATGGGCTCAGAGAGGGCAGGTGACATGCCTGAGGACACACAGCTAGAGTTGTGGACCTCTCACACTCAGTGTTGGAAACACAAGCTATCCCTGTTGCTGGGGCTTTGGGGGTTCCTTAGAGCACATGTGTTTGTACAAGTTGCCCCTCTGAGCTCTCTGAGAAATCCCTCCTGAGAATTCTCATTTTGCATTTGGAGAAACTGTGTCCCAGAGCAAAGTCACACAAGGTCTCACTGGCGGGGGGACCCAAGCCCTGCTGTTAAGTCCCAGGAAGGCACGGTCCAGTGGCCACCTCTCCCCCCCACCTTGCACCCTCACTGCCTCTGCCAGCATAAAAGAGAGCTTATTAAAAAGGTCAGAGTGTGGGGGCCTGTGAGCTCCAGGAAGGAGGACAGAGGAGCTGGCCCATGGTCCAAGGTTCCAGATAAAAAATTAACAATGAGGATCTCTCCCCATGCTTGGCCAGTCTCTGGTGGCTGGGAGGACCAGGGCCCCACCCAGGTCAGGCACTGTGTCCCTTAGCTGCAGCCTATGGGCTGGGCAGAGGTGTGAGGTGGGGCTCAGGGTCCTTGTGGGCCAGGAGGCAGCCCTACAGTGTCCTTGTCTTCACCTCCTTCCTCCCAGCCGTGAGAGGGCCAGGCTGGGCCTTATGTGTTCTTGTCTTTCTGTTTGCCTTAAACTCACTCTTCTTCCTGTTTTATCCTCTCCTTGAAGATTTGCTTCCACATAGTGAAAAAAAGGGGTCTTGAGGGTGCCTGAGTAAAACCGCACTGGAGGGGACCCGAGGGGGAGACCCGAGGCCTGGACACAGCAAAGGACGGGAGACGCAGTGGGCAGTGGGGGCCTGTAGGGGTGGCAGAAAGATGTCTGCCTCTAGGGTGGCTCTATGCCTCTGGTGGGCGGGTGCCTTCTCTTGAGCACGGGGTGTCTTCAAGGTCAGCTGGGGAGGGAGCATCCCTGCAAGGGCCAGGTTCTGGACATCAGGGGCATTTGGGCATTTTAAGTGAGGACAGGTGGGATTTGACCTTAGGCACCAAGCATAGGGAGGGCTGCAGGGACTCAGGGAGTGGTGGCTCTGGGCCTGCAGGACATGGGGACTGGTGGCTGTGGGTCTGCAGGCTGGGTCAGGGGACCTCGGAGCTGGTCTCTTGTTTGGTGGCTAGGAACATGGTTGTCAGAGCCTGTATGCCAGGCCTTGGTGACTTCTCAGAACCTCCCTTGGAGGGGCACGGGCTTCATCGACCATAGCCCTGGCACCATGCTGCCCACCCACCCCATCCTTTTTGCCCATGTCCTAAGGAAAGGGCCACCCTGAGGGGCCCAAAGTCTAGGCTCCCGATGTTCTGCTGATGCTGGCTCCAGAAGACTTGGACAGGTCTGTGGGCCTCTGTTTCCTCACCTAGAAAATGTGCTCAGCCCAGAGGAAGAGTAGGCTGCCTTCCCAGGCCCAGGGATGGGTGCCAGAGACCCTGATGGGTCTAAGTGATGGGGATCCCTGGGCACCATGGACTTGGAGGAAGGAGACCTGAGTGCCGTGAGATCGGTGCCCTGGGTCCCAGCATGTCCCGAGGTGCTTGGAGTGTGATTTAAGTCCCAGCACCCTGGGCAGTGATCTTGTGGGCCAGCCCCTGCCTACACAGTGCAGTGCTTCCTGAGTCACTAGAGGGCAGGTCGTGCGTTTTGCAGATGGGGAAACCTGAGGGAGGTGAGGAATCCATGCCCAAGTCATGCTGCCCCAAAGTGACCAGGTCAGGATCAGACCCCAGGAGCCCACTGCGGTCAGGAGAGGAGGCTGGTGGGTCAGAGGGGGCATTCCCAACTGGGACCTCTCTCCCTGTGGCCTCCAGCAAGTGACTCTGCCTCCCTGCTCCTGGCTTGGTAGATGGGTTCAAGGGGGCCTCCGGGCCTCCCTTCATGGGCAGAAGCCCCCCTAAGACACACAGGAGGCCGGGCAGGGCCATCCATGAATGAGGCTCATCCCTGCTTCCTACCACTGTTATTTCCACCAAATGCTTCTGTTTTATTTTTAAGGGATGAACCATTCCAACAATATGGCGGGGAACTGGGGTGGTCTGCCTTGTGAGACCCGCCCTCTGGTTTGGCTGACTGGAAATGCAGGGTCTGATGTCACATTCAGGACCCTGATTGCATTTAAAGCCCCCTTCCCATTCTGAACCTCCTGGAGGCTGCCTCCCTGACCCTTGCTGGGTACCAACCCTCTCTGCCCGCTGTGCACTTGAGGCCAGTGTGCGTCCAGCTTGGGCTCAGGCTTGGGCTCAGGCTCCAAATTGTTCTGTGCTTTTATTGAAGTCTTTAATTTGACCATACATCCTAGGGTTCTTATTGGGTTCTTACAAGGTTGCTAGTGCTGGCTGGTCCCCTTTCTTTGGTTGTGGGTGGTGACTTTACCTTTTAACCCTCGAGTTTGTGAGGCTCAGTGACAGGGGCGGATGTTCTGTCTTTCAAGATGTATGGCCTCTGAGTTGTGGGTGGCTTACACTGTGAGATGTGCCACAGGACAAGCACCTCCCCACAGCGGAACCCAGTGGCAGAGCACAGGATGTGGCTGTTGACAGAAGCAGCGAGCCCAGATGGGACATCTTGGTGCCCCCCCCTTTGTCCCCACTGCATTGTCCACACTGCTCTTTCTAAGACGCACTTAGGGGAAGTTGATGGTGTTGGTTTCCTTGCTGGGGCCACAGTCATCTCGTCTGGTCCGTGCCCCACCTTGTCTGGTGCGGCATTTGCATGTGGAGACACAGACCCAGGCAGGAAGTAACCAGGGTCCCCCGGCTGATAAGGCCTGACCCATCTTCAACCTCTTGCTCCAAAGCTGGGCCTGGCCACTTGGTTGCCCGGGAGGCCTTGTCCATCACATTCCTCTTGTATGGCAGAAATTTCTGTTTCCGGACCTTTGGCAGTGGATTGTGTGTCTGGCCCTGGGGTGGGGAGTGGGACAGTCACCCTCACCCACCAGAGCCCTTGTGGTCAAGAGGGGGCTGTGCTAGGAGTTAGTTCCATGGTGGCAGGGCTGCTGGAGATGTCCCTCACATTTTTATTACTTACAAGCATACAGCAGAGGAGGAAGCGCCATGGACCCTTCACCCTGCTGAGTTCCTGCTCTGTCTCATATCCCTCCATCCCGCCCTTCCTTTGTCCACCCCTCCAGGTCTTGTTTTTCCTGCAGGGCCTTGTGCATACTAGCTCACTGAACTATATCCCCATGCATGTTATTTTTTATTTCTATTTTTCAGTACTGGGGATTGAACTCAGGGGCACCCGACCACTGAGCCACATCCCCAGCCGTTTTTTGTACTTTTTTTTTTTTCTTAGAGACAGGGTCTTACTGAGTTGCCTAGGGCCTTGCTAATTTGCTGAGGCTGATTTTGAACTTGAGATCCTCCTGCCTCAGCCTCCTGAGCTACTGAGATCACAGGCATGCGCCACCTCGCCCAGCTGTGTGTTATTTTTCGATGAGTTTGAGTCCAGCCATCATCCTGTCATTGGGCAGACAGCCATGAGCGCTTCCACCCTCGCTGATTTCCCCTCCCCGCGTACCCGCCTTGGTGTGCCCACTCCCAAGCCTCTGGGGAGAATGGGTCTCCCTCCTCTCCCAGAACCAGCCACAGAAGAATGCGGAAGTTGCAGCTCTAAATTGAGGACTGGGAAGTGTTGACTGCCTGGTGTCCTGGGGGAGGGCCACATGACTGCTGCATGCCTGCTGTGGCTCCAGAATCCTGCATCCACCTCCCTGGCTGGCAGGATAGCACATCTCTAGATCACAGGGCTCTGAAAAAGTGGAGGGCCTCTCCTCCATAGGAGCACCCATCACCACTCTGTCTGACGTCGGACTTCCTTCTGACATTCCTGCACTGGTGCCTCTGGATACCAGGCTGGGAGTTCAGGAAGAGCCCAGACAGAGGCAAGAGTTTGGATCCAAGGGCCACTGAGGGTCAGCCGGTGGTTACAGGAAATTGCCCAGGACAGGGGTTTAGAGCTGTACCTGGCCCAGAGGGTACTCAGTGTCACTCTGATGTCCCCTCCTGCAGAGCAACTCCTGCCTTCCCTGCCTTGCACACCTGCCAAAAAGTTGTGCACTCCTCTCCCACCAGAAATTCAGGAGGCCAAGGCAGGAGGATCCCAAGTTCAAAGCCAGCTTCAGCAACTTAGTGAGGCCCTAAGCAATTTAGCAAGACCCTGTCTCAAATTTTTTAAAAATATAAGGATGTGCTCAATGGCTGAGCACCCCTAGATTCAATCCCCAGTATCAAAACAGAAACAAAAAATACCCAGCAACAACAACAAAACCTCCTCAGCCTTGAGGACTTTTTTTTTTTTTTTTTTTTTTTAAATGATGCTGGGAATTGAACCCAGGGCCTTGTGCATGATAGGCAAGCACTCAACCAGCTGAGCTATCTCCCCAGCCCACCTTGTGGACTTTTTAATCCTGAACAAGGTAAAAAGCAAACAGGTCTTGAATGTGCATAAATATTATCTTTTCAGCACTGGGGATGGAACCTAGGGCCTTCCACATTGCTAGCTAGGCAAGTGCTCTACCACTGAGCTACAGTCCCAACCCTTGCATAAATACTCTTTAATTGGCATAAATAGTTTCCTCTTGATTTTAATAGCTTTATTGAGCTGTTCATATACCATATAATCCACCCATTTAAAACTCAGTGGCTTTTAGATGTACAACCAGCTCAGTCAATTTTAGACTCTTTTCATTATACTCAGAAAAGCCCTCCTTCTGGGCCTTTCATGTAAGTGGGACTCATACAATATGTGGCCTTCTGCATCTCACTTCTTTTACTTGTCATGTCTTCAGTGTTCAACTGTGTCGTAGCATGTACCCGTGCTTGCTTCTTTTGTGATTGAGGGGTATTCCCTTGTATAGGCAGACCATATTTGGTTTATCCTTTTTTTTTTTTTTTTTTTTTGGGTGCTGGGGATCGAACCCAGAGCCTTGTGCTTACAAGGCAAGCACTCTACCGACTGAGCTATCTCCCCAGCCCCGGTTTATCCATTTTTTAAGTGACACATTTGGGCATTTCGACTTTGTGGCCGTATTAATAGTGCTGCTATGAGCATTTGCATACAAGTTTTTGTGTGGACATGTGTTTTCGTTTCTCTCGGGTGTTTACCTTGGAGTAGAATTACTGGATTATATGGTAATCCTGCGTGTAACATCAAGAAACCACGAGACCATATATAGTGTTTGCCTTGGTGGATGTAAAGTGGTATGCCCTTGTGGTTTTGACTTAACATTTCCCTGAAGGCTGATGTTGAGAATTGTTTCATGTGCTTATTTTATGGTGGTCTTTTCTTTAAGGAAATATCTGTTCAGATCCTTTGCTCATTTTAAAACTTTGTCTTTTATAATTGAGATGTAATAATTCTTTATATACTCTAGACGTGTCTTATCAGGTATATGATTTGCAGATGATTTTCTCCCAATCAGGAGGTTGTCTCTTCACTTCATTGTGTTCTTTGAAGAACACCATTTTTAATTTTGATGAAGTCCAGTTTTTTTTTTCCTCGAATCATTTATTTTTGGTGTCATATCTAAGAACCATGGCCTAAAGTTACAAAAATTTACCCTGTTTTCTTTAAGAGTTTTATATCTTATATTTAGGTCTTTGATTCATTCTAAGTTAATTTTTAGCATTGGTGGAGGTAGGGGTCCTACTTCACTCTTTTGCATGTGAATATCGTTTTCCAATCTCCAATTGTTGAAAAACTATTCTTTTCCCACTGAGTTATCTTGGTACCCTTGGCAAAATCAAATGACTGTAAATAGGAGGGTTTTTTCCTGAACCCTCAATTCTGCCATACTGCTCTGTGTGTCTATCCTTATTCTAGTACCACACTCTTTTAATTACTGTAGCTTCATAGTAAGTTTTGAAATTGAGAAGTGGGTCCTTCAACTTTGTTCTTTTTCAAGATTGTTTTGGCTAGTGTAGGGTTTTTTTTTTTTTTTTTTTTTAACATTTCCATATGAATATTCAGACCAGCTTGTCAATTTCCACAAAGATGGCAGCTGAATTCTGATAGGGGTTGTGTTGAGTCTGTAGTTTTGAGGGCATTACCATCTTAATAATGATCAGTCTTCTGATCCATGAACATGGGATGTTTTTCCATTTATTTAGGTTTTCTTTAATGTCTTTCAACGACGTCTTGTAGTTTTCAGAGTACAACTTTTCTGCTGCTTTTGTTAAATTTACTCCTACATAATTGTTTCTGTGGCTTTTGTAAATGAAATTGTTTTCTTTCATTTTCAGTTTGCTCATTGCTACTTTATAGAAACACAACTGATTTTTTCTGTGTTGACCTTGTATCCTGCAATGTTGCAGAACTTGTTAGTTTTAGTATTTTTTAGGGGATTTCTGAAGATTTTCTGCACACAAAATCATGTCAGCTACTGGTGATCTTTCTGACCTGGTTGCCTTTATTTATTTCCTTTTTTATCTAGTTGATCTGTTTTCTGTTTTTTTGAACCATTTGCTTCTCTTTTCTAATTTGCTTCTGTTGTTGTTATTGTTGTTATTTTGTCATTGTCTTGTCAATATGTGTGTTGTTTATCAAGAAAAGATACCCTCTTTTACATGTATGTTGCCTATCTACCTCCCACTTCTTGCTGTGCTATTGAGTTGGCTATCATAAACCCTGGTCCAACTCCCACCCCTCCATCAGTGGGTGTTGGGCTTCAGCCTGCCTGAGTCTTAGTTTTCTAGTTTTTAATAATGATTTCTTCCCTGCTACCCTGTTGGGAGTGTTATGAGTGTTGCTTGAGGCCAGGAACGTGGGATGCTTTTTGAACAGAGTTTTCTGTGCAGACATGTGTTGTTGATATGTAATGCTGATAGTGAGCAGAGAACCATCAGATTGGTCCTGCCAGACTGGAAGCTCAGCCTTCTCTAGATGCTGAAGGGACAGACAAGATGGCGGCTCCCAGTGGATGAACAGCCAAGTACTGCAGTTGACTCCTTGCTGAACTAGTGACTAACTGTGTGGCCTCAGTGTCGTTGAGTCTTGGTGTCTAGGGCTATCAGATTAGATGGCATACCTTATTTCCAAAGATCCCCATGGCTCCTAGGGACCTTCCAAATGCCTCGGCATTTCACTTCATTGTTCCTTAAACCAGCCTGAGGCAGGCAAGCAGCTGTGCTGCCTAGGAGACCCAGGAGGCTTCCTTGTCCAGGCCCCCACTTCTGTGGCCATAAGGAACTCAGAGCCCCACAGTCTAAGTCCATATGCTCATGTCCACAGCCATCAAAGCACTCAGCAGGAGGCCTTGCCCAGAGTATAATCTGGGTGTTAGTTTTACTTTATTATTACTGTCTTCTCAGAGATCTGCATGGGCCAGGCAAAGTCCCAGATACTAAATAGGGCACTGGGATGAACTATTCCTGAAATTTTGTTCAGGTTTTACCACAAAGATGGTGGCTTAACTCCAGCCAGAGTTTATTTCTCTCTCTTGTTAGGATTTGAGAGGTTGATCCTCCCTTCCATGCATCCGCCATCTTTGCTCCCCAGCCTGGAAGTGGCCATGGCCACCCATACTCACATCCCATTGGCCAGACAGTCACATGGGTGCTCACGGCTGCTGTAGGGCAGGCTGGGAAGTGTAGTTTTCTATGGCAGCCTTGTCCCCAGCTGCAACTGTGGGATGAGGAGAAGGGATGCTGGTAGGCAGCCACAGCCAGGGATGGAAATGGGGCTTGAGGCTGCCCAGATGGAGCTGGAGTGGGGTTCCTCACTCAGTATACTAGGTCCCAATTCTGTCCTGGCCCAGTGTCCTTGGGATGTCATTCAGCCTTGCTGTGCTTATAAGGAGAAATTACAGGGCTATCATACAAAACGACATTCATTAGGCACCCAGTTTTGTGCTGATCCTGAGTCAACTCTTCCCCCATGCCCCTGTCACACTGCTCTGGGTGGAAGCAGCATGGCTTCACCACACAGGTCACCTTGCCCCTCCCGAGGGCTGCCCCAGGCTCTACTCTCCCCCTTGTTGCCTCAGATTGTTGAGCGACCAGCGAGGGTTCTAGGTGGGACATAGACCCTGGACAGGGGGCTTTGGGCTCTGCTGGGGAGAACATTGATGTGGCCTGGCCAACCATAGTCAAGCGCTGTTCTGCACAGTCACTGCCACCGTGACGGACTGATGGAGCCCGGGCCTCCACTGCTTCCCAGACAGCAGAATGTAGGCCTGGGCTTGCTCTGCTGAAGACCCGGTAGTACCCTGGGCCCTAAGAAGGGCATTGCTGAGGCGAGGGGTTTAGACTTCTCTGAGCCTGGGTTTCCCCTCTGTACAGGCTGGTAAGTTCAGACACAGTGTGAGAAATAGGGAGCTGTGTCCCACAAGGGGAGAACCTACCTGGGAAAACAGCCAGCCCTAGGAGATGCTTCAGCCTACTGCAGATGAACTGGGCATACATTTTGAAATTAGAGCCCACAGAGTTTGAAGGTGAGTTGGTTGTGGATGAGAAAAGAAGTCTAAATAGACACTAAAGTTTGGGGCCCAAGAATTTGAAAGATGAAGAGCTTCTAATGAAAAATATTGTTCGAATCGGGAAGGCCATGTGAGGAGGGAGGGTCAGGCACTTGGCTGGATCATGTCAGGCTTAGTGGGCAGTGGAATATGTGTGCCCAGCCCCAGAGGGCATAGGGCACAGGATAGGAGAAGGTCACAGCAGGTCAGCATGGAAAGGTTCCACCAGCCTCCATCCCTGGCCTCCATCTCCATTGCCCCACATCTGGATGTGTGTCCTTGTCTGCATGAAATGAGGCCAGCAGGCACAAAGACGCTCAGGTGGCCGTTAGCACAGGCTACCTCTTTAGTCAGTGCTCAGAAATGCAGGAAATAGCAGAAGGAAGAGCCTCTTGCCCTTGGGCACCTGCTTGGGACATCCTTAGCAGTTTCATTGAGCATTCCCAAGCATGGAGAAGACGCTCGTGCCCATCAGCAGGGAACAGAGAAATGGGGTCCGTCCCTGCAGCGAGTACTTCACTGCTGTAAGAGGGACCCGCTGCTGGTCCATGCGGAAGTGATGACTCAGGTAGGTGCTTTGTGCAGGCAAAAAGAAACTGACAAAAGGGTGCGGGCTGTGTGTGTACGTGCATGAAGTTGTACTGGGGCCCCTGCGTGGTTCTGAGTCCACCGTGTGCCCTGCAAGCTGTTGACCTCAGGAAGTAACATAACCCCCCACCCCCATTCTTGGTTTTCACATGGGAATAAGGATGGTCATTCCTGTCGATGGGATAGTACAAGAGTGTGCAGCACACAAAGTCCCTTTCGAGTACCAACTTTTGTCATTGTTACTATTTTGTAAAAATCTGGGGACTTGGCTCTTGCTGTGTTGCCCAGGCTGGCCTTGAACTCCTGGGCTCAAGCAATCCTCCTGCCTCAGCCTCCCACGTAGCTGGGACTGGGCACTCAACTCTGTTCCCGGCTTCCTGCATCCTTATGTATCATTGCAAACCTGTCATAGCGTTTTGTTGTCTATATATTGTAGGATTGGCTATTTGTACCTTGATTTGTAAATCAGTGCCT
Organism: Sciurus vulgaris; assembly: GCF_902686455.1. NCBI lineage: Eukaryota > Metazoa > Chordata > Mammalia > Rodentia > Sciuridae > Sciurus > Sciurus vulgaris. Next base: position 25,689,336 of record NC_136474.1, read on the forward strand.
AGTGGTGGAGACATAATTTCTAACTTTTCACTGTTTTTCGTAGCTCGGAGAGGAGCATCCTGCTACAGTCTTGGCAGAAAGTTCTTCAAGCCTTTGGCTAAGTTCTCAATGCGTGCACAGCATAGACCCTTGACACATTTATACCAGACCCCGATCTGGGAGGAGTCATTTCCCAGTCCTTGCTGATGTACATGTGATTGGTTTTCCTTTTACTTATTTATTTTTATGTTTATTTGGTTTTACGGAGCTGGGAATGGCCTGGCACAGCCTGGCAAGCGCTCCACCGCTGAGCCACATCTCCAGCCCTGTTGCTTTTACTCTTGCTGCTTGCTGAGGCAGAGACTGGTTCTCATTTGAACGAGCATCTCTTCGATCGCTATGTGCGTGAGCATGTTTTCGCGCCTGTTGGTCATTTGTTTCTCATGTCAATTGCTGTTCACACATTAGTTCATTTAAAAAGAAAATTGTGTGTTCAGCTCTTATTGACGTACGATTCTAACAAATTAAGGATATTGACCTTTGTCCTGTTTTCCAAATATCGTTTCCTAATTTTTCATGCGTTGATGTTTGTTTTTCAATTATTAGGGAGTCAAGCTTTTGCCTTTTGCTTTTCATGGAGTCAAACTTATTGATCTGTTGACTTTTTTTTTTTTTGGTAGTAGGTATTAAACCCAAGGGTGGTTTACCACTGAGCTACATCCTAGCCCTTTTTTTGTTCTTCCACAGAGGGTTTTGCTAAGTTGCTGAGGCTGGCCTCAAACCTGCAACCCTCCTGTCTTAGCCTCCCAAGTTGCTGGCATTACAGATGTGCACCACTGTGCCCAGCTTCCTCTGTTTTCTTGATGTCTGCCTTTGGAGCTATGCTTATACCCGTGTGTTTGCCCGATTGTCTACTGCTTGTTTCTGTGTTAAGAGATGAGCCTCAGAATGCAGACTGTTCTTAATGTAGGGTCCAGTTCTACTTGTCCCTGAACTGGATGGCCCATGTGATTCTCCCAGCATCCTGCAACCTGGAGGCTCCTCCCCACTCCCCAGTGGGCGGTCCCTCCCTGTGCCTACCCTGCGTGCTGCCCTTGCGCCTCACAACCATCTCTCTCCCCAGGCACCTGTGCTCGGCTGCAGCTGCCTCCAAAGGGCACCTTTCAAGTCCTTCATGGCGATGGCACTTCTGTGGGGACTGTGCTCGTTTTCCACTGCCCCTCTGGCCACCAGATGGTGGGCTCTGGCCTCCTCACCTGCGCCTGGAAGGGGAGTATCGCTGACTGGTCTTCAGGGACCCCCACGTGCAAATGTAAGACCTCCGGCTCCTGGGCCACCCGCCTCAGCTGCGGGGGACACCATAGCCTGTCACATGGCCCCCATCACGTGGCTCTGGGCTGGTCAGGGCTTGGGTCCTGATCCCCATCTGGTGTGCCTCTGGGCAGCATCCTGGAGGCCCTGGCAGCTCGCCAGCGTGGACTCCAGTCCTGGCTGCTGGCTTCAGGTCCGGCTCTGCCACTGCTGTGGCCCCCGGCCACCAGGGGGCCACTTGTGCTGTCTGAGTGGGCGCTTGGCCATGTGCTGAGCAGGAAGCAGCGATCATTCATTCTGGCACACCCTGAGGGGATGCTCCATATGCCAGGAATTCTGGGTACCGAGAACCCAGCACCAGGGAGGACCCGGCCCCAGGGCACCCAGTCTTGGGAAGGGTTGTTTGTTGGTGATCTGGTTATCGCTGTCGAACAGGGTGTTGACAGTCCATGAGGCAGCGCCGTGGAATGCCCTGCACGCGCTTCCAGATGGGAGCCCTGAATGCTCTGTGAGTGGCAGAAGCTGGGTATGTGTGCTGCAGGACTTCTCAGGGCCTTTCCACTGTCCTGTGGCCGAAACTAAGAAGCAGGGAGTCATCGGATTAGGCTCCAAGAGGCAGAAAACCCAAAATAACAGGGTTAACTGAGGAGGTGCTGCTGCCTCGGGGACGGGGGGCCAGGCTTGGAGCAGGCTTACCGCTGTGGGACCTGGGACCCTGCCCTTCTGTGGCTGTGTGTCGTGGCCCCAGCACTGTGGCCCAGTGTCACAGTTATTATCCCAGGCAGGGGCTTTGGGGGGTGAGGGGGTTCCTAGCAGCAAAGGGTGCTCCCCAGTGTTTCAGAGAAGAGTGATGGGGGTTGTCCCGGTCACTGTCCTTGTCCACTGTTGGCCAAAACATGGTCATGTCACCACTCTGTGGAGCCTTCACTCTGGATGGGCAGTGTCCAGCTGGAGAGTAGGGGAATGGAGCTCGGCATGAGCCATGTCTGCTGCCAGGGGAGGGTACAGCTCAGGGTCTGGGACCGCTTTCCCCATAACATCCCTTAGAATCTCATGTAACTCGTTCTTGGTGCTTAGTTGAGGTCACACAACTCACATGCGTGGATGCCCTTTGACCCCACCGATGGGCATTTTTCTTGTTTTTGCCCTTTCCTGGAAAGTGACTTGAGAAGGCCCCGGAAGGGTTTTGCTTTGTGAGAACTTAGGAGTAGACAGGACAGATCCTCACAGAGGCTGTGTCCACCATCATCTGTTCCACAAGCCACCCTTCTAGGAGTAAGGGGTCACTGCTCCCTGCCAGAGCTTTTCCAGTTGGCTGTATTGCAAACTCCTACACACCCTGCAAAACCCTGCCCAAATATTCCTTCTTGGGGAAAGTCTTCCCTGATGCCACCCCCAATAGTTTGCCCAGACCTTTGCCTCAGCCATCAGTGCTTCACTGCCTCCCCAGGAACAGGGCTCACCCAGGGCCAGTCAGGCTCTGCCCCCGTCTGGCACCCCATCCTGGGCCTTGCGGGTCTGGGAGAGCCACAGCAGGAGCTGGTGGTTGTCTCCCCTCCAGCTGTGCCACCACACGAGGCCTTCGGCTTCAAGGTGGCAGTCATCGCCTCCATCGTGAGCTGTGCCATCATCCTACTCATGTCTGTGGCCTTCCTCACCTGCTGCCTCCTCAAGTGCGTGAAGAAGAGTGAGCAGCGGCGCTCCAACAGGTACGCGGTCCTCCAGGCATGGCCTGAGCCCTGTGCCCTGCCCTGGCCTGGCGCCTGCCATGGGCCCTCACTCCTCCCGCGGCACCTGCCCCACAGGCTGTCGGGCAACCATGGCCCACGGGCGGGCGTGGCCCTCGGGAGGCCGTCTCCTTTCTCCCCACAGTAATGCTTTTCTTATTGTTTGTATTTTTCTTTATTGTGGGTAAAACACAACATGAAATTCATTTAGCTGTCGTTAAGTGTGCGGCTCAGTGATGCTAATTGCATTCGTGGTGCTATGCAGCCATCAGCACCGAGCATTGCTAGAACTTTCTACCACCTGCTCTTGGCACAGACCACTCTCACCCTCTACTACTCCTCGTTGCTTCTGAGCGGCAGTGGTGGAGTTTAGTGGTGGCGTCCCCTGTCTGGCTGTCAGAGCTTTGTCAAGCTGCACCGAGGTGCACATGGGGACGGGTGGCTGCTTGGAACTATCTTACCTGAACTGTCTCCTCCAGGACGGCCCAACTGTGGCACCAGCTGAGAGGAGAGGACCTGGAGACAGTGCAGGCCGCGTACCTCGGCCTCAAGGTCCACAACCAGAACAACAGCAGCAGCAGCAAACCCAGGAGCCAGCCCAGCCAGGCGCAGGACAACCGCAGCTTCACCACGTGGGTGGCCTGGGCCCACAGGCGTGGGGCGGGCAGGGGGTGCAGGCCCCTGGGAGCCTCTCCTGAGCCCAGCACTGTCAGGTCCCGGGGCCTCGCCTCCCAACCCTCAAAAAGAGGCTGGGGTCCTTCTAGTACTCGGTACCAGCCACGACCTGCTGTGGTGACAACTACCCCCTGCACTCACTTATCTTAAGAATTCCGACCTCCAGGATTACAGAAGCTCTGGGGACCCATGTCCCCTCCCTGGCCCAGCAAGGTGCAGAGCCGATCCTCTCTCCGCCTTCCCTCCCTCTTTCTCTCTCAGTACACGCACTCTGTTTTCTCTGAACCAATCCATGGACGTTCCCTTCCTGACTCGAGTGCTGACCCTGGGGTCTCACAGTTAGAAAGCACCCACATGTTGCTGTCAGCATCCGGGCACCCGTCCTGCGCTCTAGGATCACATGCAGCACTTGGCCACCAGCTCTCTGGGCTTCTTAAACTGGGACAGGCTTTTAGTCCTTGGCGTCTTGGCCTTCTGAGGGCTGCAGGTCGGGGGGTCTTGAGACCACCCTTCTGCACCCCTCTGGTGTCTCTACACCACGCTGCTGTTTGCATTTGTGGCCTGGATGTTACATGAGCAGACAGGGTCAGGCTGCCCTTGTGGGAAGTGAGACTAGGGTCTCTTGACTAAGAGGAGTCCCGCAGATCAGGGTATGACAAAGGAGCCGTGGCCCGTGGGCTCCAGGGTGACCCTTCTGCCACGGCAGAAAGGTGCCTTTGTTGAGTGTGATTCTGCTGTATCTCCAGGAGGAGCAACCATGAGATCTATTTTATTTAATCTTTATTTTGTTTTGTTGCTCTGATATCACTACGAACTCATAGATATTCTTTTCTAGAACTGTCGTCAAGAGAAAAGTATCACAAATACACAAAAGTAGGGAGACTGGTGTCCCGGATCTCCGTCCCACCTTCCATCTTCTGGGGTTGCCATCTGTCCCTCCCCTTCCCCACCAGTGTCCTGTGGGCTCCGCTGTCCTTTGATGGAGGAGCCTGTGGGCTGCACTGTGTTCTTCTGATACATGCCTGTCCTTCTCTGAGCACCTCCTGCTGGCACCAGGTGTTGGGCTTCCCTAGTGCCCTCCGTGCCTGGCTTGGTGCTGCTCTTTGTCCCACCTGTCTCCCGAGCAGCAAGTGCTTGCTCCAGTCCTGTGGACCCATGTAGGATGATGACTGCTCTGTGCCTCAGCTGCCTGGCCTGTCGAGGATCAGGTAGTGCCCAGGTCCTGGCACTGTTAAGATGACCAGGGTCCATGTGTGTGCCCCTGTCCTTGCCCCGGGCTGAGAGTGCAGAAAGTACTTGTCATTACTTGCCCTTCTTGTGCAGAGGAAGAAGCCAAGGCACTGGGGTGGGGACCAGTGTGGTCCTGTGTGACGTGCAGTCACCGAGCCTGCCAGTGCCCACAGGGAAGTGATCCATTTTCCTGCCTCCTTTCCTCAGGCCTCAGGGTCACTGTGAGTCGGAAACTGTACGTGCCTTTTCCATTTAAGGACACATTCCTCTTTACCCTGGTGGTCTGAGGCCTTCGGAATCCCATTGTTATCAACAGTCTTAATAGTTTTAGACAGGTTCTCCCTGTGTTGCCTAGGCTGACCTGGAACTCCTAAGTTCAAGGGATTCTCTTGCCTCAGACTCCTGAGCAGACTACAGGTGTGTACCACCACACCTGGCTAGAAACCTTGTTCTTTTTTTTTTTCTTTCTGGTACGGGGGGTGGGGGGGGCACTTAACTATGGAGCCACATCCCTAGCCCCTTTTATTTTTTAGGTTTTTTTTTTTTTTTTTTTTTTTTTTTGCAGTGCTGGGGATTGAACCCAGGGCCTCATGCTTGCAAGGCAAGAATTCTACCAACTGAGCTATATCCCCAGCCCTTATTTTTTATTTTGAGAGAGGGTCTTGCTTGCTGAGTTGCTCGGGGGTCTCACTTAGTTGCCAAGGCTGGCCTTGAACTTGCGATCCTCCTGCCCCAGCTTTCCAAATTACTGAGATTATAGGCATGCATCTCTGTGCCTGGCTCGGAGTCTCCTTCTGAATAGCTGTCCGTTAGGCCAAATGCTCCAACGTCTGTCAGACCCTCTCCTACTGAACAGTCAGAGTGGGGTAGATCTCTTTGTGCTTAGAGCTGTTTTTCTTTTTGTTGCTGTTGTTTTTGTTTTTAATTTTCTATTTCATGGTTCTGGGGCTTACTCATGTTGGTGAGCACTCTTTATTGAGCTACACCCACCCTAAGCCTGTTTTTTGGTTTTTTGAGCTGGGGTCTCACTACGTTGCCCAGGCGGGCCTTAAACTCCTGGGCTCAAATGACCCTCCACATCAGCCTGGCAGGTAGGTGGGACTACGGGCATGTGCCATCACACCTGGCAGTTTCTTTGAGACAACATATTCAGGGTGATCCTAGGAGTCAATTATTTAGGCCAGAGTCTGAATATTTTTATTACCAAATTTTTCTCTGAGAGCTCTGAAGAAGCTCATTCAGCCATATTTTATATGAGAACCCACATCCTCATTGAAAACTAATGATATATTTACTGCTTGCTTAGCTTGTATAAATTTTACAGGTCATTTTTATTGGCCTTTCTTTGCTTAGTCTTGAGGGTGAATATTTTCCCAAACCCTCCTTCCAGGGGCGTTGCTGATGTCACTCCTTCTCGGTTTCTCTGCATGACGAGGAGGTCCGTGTCATGGGAGAGCGCTTGACCTGCCAGCTGGCCACAAGGATTTTACAGGCTCTGCTCCTTCTTCCTATTGGTTTGGTTGGACCGTTTTGACTAATGTGTGTGTGTGTGTGTGTGTGTGTGTGGTGCTGGGGATGAACCCAGGGCCTGGCACAAACCCCTCCCCACTGAGCCTCGTCCCCAGCTCTTTGTACAGAACCTCACTACCTTGCCTGGCTGTCCTTGAATTTTTTCTTTCTTTCTTTTTTCACATTCTAATTCTTTAATTATTTCTTATTGGTGTGCTATAATTGTACGTAACAGCAGGACTCATTGGGACGTATCTGCACGTGCACATCACATAACTGAGTCAGCTGGCCTTGACCCCTGGTCCTCCTGCCTCTTCCTCCTGAGTCCTGGGGTCACAGGTGAGCGCGGCTGCGCCTGGCTGTGTTCTTCCTCCTGTCTTCAGGTGGCCGAGGCTGGTTCCACACTTCTTTGCTGCCTCCACCCTGTGGCACTGCTCCCACTTCAGAGCTGTGACCAGACTGTCCTGTGTCCTAATCAGGAAAGTGGGGAGAGCTGCTGCTGTTGGGACGACATGGTGCCCTGGTGAGGCAGCTGTGCTTCCGTGGTGAACGCAGGAGGCCTAGGGGCTCCCAGGGGTGCTGCGGGGACCATGTCTGCCCTGTCCCTGCCCCACAGACACTAGCTCTTAGGCCTTGGGGTCAGACAGGTACCCTCATCCAAGGGTGGTCACAGAGCTGTGTAGGGAACTATGTCCCTCCCCAAGGAGTGGGAGACTCCTGGATCTGGGGGGCTGCCCTGAGGGGGTCATGACAGGCTAGAGGAGGCTGGCTTGGGGGCCACTTTGACAGCTGGCTCTAGGCAGTGTAGCTTAAGAGACAGGAAGTAGGAGATAAAGCAGAGAGCAGGTTGTCTGGGGGCACTTGGGGCAGAGCCCCTCCCCTGAGCTGTCCCACACATGGCACCCTGAGCACTCATTGAGCCAGGCTCAATGGGGACTCAGAAGGCAGCTTCTGCCCAAGGCTACACAGCATGATGGGGACAGAGTCCCCAAACCCCTGTCTCTGGCTCCTGGTTCCCAGACAGGGTGGTCTGGATCTGAGGCCATCACCCCTCAGCCAAGGCTGGGCTTGCCCCTGGCCCTGGCTTTATGTCGTAAATATTGCCCAGCATCAACAACGTGCCTGACTCTGTGCTAAGCACTCCAGATATTAGCTCTTAAACTTAGGTGTGGGCACCACTTTTACAGATGAAGAACCAGACAGGTTAAGAAACTTGAGCAGAATCTCACACAGCTAGTGTGCAGGAAGCTTGTTTGACTTCAGGCTGCCCATCCAAAGTCTGCATCCTTACTCACGGAGCTGTCTCCTCTCTACTAATTAACTAATCGATTCATTCATGTATTCACTGAACCACTGCATTATTTATTCTATTACTTTCCAGAATTTTCTTGAGCATGAGATGTGGGTGGGAATGGTGATCTTGGAAGGCTTCCAGGAGGTGGTGAGGCCTAAAGTGAGCATACTGGAGGAGCCTGCCTCAGGAGTCGAGAGGGGGCAGCAGGCGAAGGGATGGGGCAGCCTGGCAGCCTCCAGGGAGCAAGGACAGCATGTGTGGAGGCCAGAGATGGGGGGGCAGCTCTGATCAGCCCAAGGGCATCTCAGCTTGTGTTGGGGTTGGGGAGCTGCAAGGGCACTGAGGGTGTGGAAGGTGAGTGATCCAGCTCCAGGTCACTAAAGAGGACAGGCCTGGAAGGAAAGGAGGTGTCCTCTGGATGTGCCTGGTCCCCTGTCTCCAGGTCCTGGCCAGGCAGCCAGACTCCCAGCAGTTTATGCACACTCTGAATAAGCCTCAGAAGGCCCCTTCTCACCCCTTAGGAAGATGACCAGGACCCACCCTGGCCACGTGGGTGAGGGACCTGAGGCCTGTCCAGTAGGTCCAGTAAGGAAGACAGAGCAACTTCCACACGCCCCAGGGAACAGGTAGCTCTGGCGGAGGAAGCAGTGTTCTCCAGCCTTGGGGGCAATGGTCTGTCCCAAAGACCACAGGACCAGGACCAGGCCTGGATACTTGGATGTAGCTAAACCTCATCCACTCTCCAGCTCATGCCTACTCTCCCCACAGAGACCTCAGCGAAGGCATCAGGCAACTGGCTGGCGTGACCCCCAGTGTGGACAAGGATCCCGGGCCCAGCAGCCCCTCCTGCTCATCCTGCACCCGTGTGGTTGTCCACACAGTGAACCCAGGGAAGGTTCTGCTTTCCTCAGGGCCAGCCTCAAGAATGCCCACACGATCCACGATGTACCTCCCAGGGTGACGTCACCAGCCCGGCACCTGCAACTCCACGTGTCCAGCTGGGGATCTGCCAGTGGAAGCCGCCTCCAGGTGTAGAGACCCCTCAGGGGTCAAGCTGACAGCAGAAGCTGGGGCCCCTCGCAGGCTAGGGGGCCTAGTGAGGAGCCCTGGGCCCCAAAGGAGCCCAGCTGTGGTGATTTTATAGTAATGGCGCACTTGAAACAGCGGCTGAGGTTAATGTAGTACCATAGCCTCCCTCTAACCAGGGTCCTTTAAAGAGACTGAGAGGTATTTTAAACAAATCTAGTTTTGCATAGTAGAATAAGAAAAGAGCAATAAACTTTTCAGCAACTATAGATGACCACCTTGGCATCTTCCTGGGCAGGATGTGCTGTTTCCAAGCACGGAGGGGCCTGTATCCCTTATCTATGTAAAGCATAAGTGTGGGAAATAATTCTATAACTAAAAAGGAAAAAAAAGTGTATACCACGGTCCCAGTTGTCCATCCCTACATAACCACAAACGGTGGCCTGAAGCTACAATTGTTCCCTTCAGTGCTCTGGGCCTGCCAAAGCTCGGTCCCTCCTATGGCAGCTGGGTCCCTTGCAGATCTGGGGTTGCTGCTAGAAGTCAGCAGGGACCTCGTGGAGTGTTGGCCAGCAAGTCTACCCCGTCCCGGTCACCCATTGTCGCTGCCTCACATCACAGTGGCTGCTTTCCAAGGTGGGAGTCATCGCGAGCATTAGAGAGGCTGTTTCACCTGTAGGCCTTGGAAGTCCTTCTGTGGCTTCTGCTGTGTCCTGTTCATCAGGAATCATGGTGGCCCCATAGGCCAGGATGGGGTGTTAGATTTCACAGCTAGCCAAGTGGGAAAGAAACGAGGGACACACTTTAAGACCATCATAGGAGCCTGGCACAGTGGCACATGCCTGTAATCCCAGTGACTCGGGAAGCCGAGGTAGGAGGATCACAAGTTCAAGGCTGCCCTGGGAAACTTAGCAAGACCCTGTCTCAAAGTTTAAAAGGTTGGCGGTATAGCTCAGTGTATAGCACCACTGGGTTCAATCACCAGTACAAACTTAGAAAAAGGAGCTCAGCATGGGTAGCCACACTGGTAGTGGCAGCTGAGATAAACCCTGGGTTTGATCCCTAGCACTGAAAAAAAAAAAATCATCACAAAACTTTAAGTCAGTTACTTACCAAGACAATTTGATAGAAGAGGATCCTAGCTCCTGCTCTCAGAGGGGACAGTTTGAACAGCTCAGCTGTGTGTGGGTACGTACGGCCAAGGCACTCCTGGCGTTAGATGTTTGCTGCTGCTGCACCTCTTATTTGTTTGGGTTTAAGGTGAACTTGGGAACTGGGCATGGTGGTGTGTGCCTGTAATCCTGGTGATTGACAAGGTTGATGCAGGAGGATTCCAAGTTCAAAGCTAGCCTCAGCAACCTTAGTGAGGCCCTGAGTAACCTAAGAGAGACCCCTCAAAATAAAAAAGGGCTGGTTAAGCACTGCTGGGTTCAATTCCCAGCATCAAAACAAAAGGTGAACTTGGGACTCATTTGAAAGCTCCAGGCCCCATCCTCTCTTTGCCTCTGAGCCCCATATTTATCTTGGGTCAATTAAAAATATATGCAGTCTTCAAAAATTTGGAGTGTGACCTGTCTCTGGCCATTGAAGAAAGTTGACTCTCCTGCTTCCAACCCGGAGGCTCAGCAGGCACACGGGAGCCACGGGGAAGCAGAAGAGGAGCTGGAGGTCTGCACTCCAGCTGCTCCCTGCCTGCTGATGGCTTTCCAACTGGGACTGAGGTGGGGGACGTGCCTGCACACCCTGTGTGGGGTATCCGGTAGGACACTCAAGGGGAAAGCTCAGACAGGAGTACAAAGGTGGCCTCTGCTGTGGATCTGTATGCAGGGGTCAGAAACCACGAAGCTCCTGGGTCTTCAGCAGCTCTGGCCAGGGATTGCCATGGGCAACCAAAGGCTCCAGACTCCTCATGCCAAGTTCCAGCCTCACCAACTCCTCTGGGTAAGGTGGGAACCAAGATGGCAGAGGCTGTAGACCCCGGCCACATGGAGCAGGCTGGGGACAAAGAGGCCTGCCCTGAAGGTGTTCCAGTGGATGACCCTGACCACAGCAGCTCTCAGTAGCCAGGAGTTACAGAAATGAGTGTTCAGATTCCCATGAAGGGGCTGCAGAAGGTGAAAGGCAAGAGCAGTGGAAGTAAGGAGGGGCCTAGTAGGGCAGAGCAGCTGTCCAGGGGAGCTGTGGCTCATGGGCCACCCCCAAGCCTGCAGCATGGCCTGGGGGTTGCAGCCGGACCAGAGATACTAGCGATACCCCAACAGTAGAATAGCAGAGAGCTGTTCTCCCTCAGGGTTGTTGGAGCTGTGGGGCTCTCCCTCTAGGGATAAGCAAAGGGGGACTAGCCCCCAACTCCCACCCTCCAAATAGAACCCCTAGATGTCCAATTCCTGGGAGGAGAAGGGACCACTTACCACCATGGTGTTTTTGTGGGTTCTTGGACACACCCACTTTGCTTTCCACAAAGGTCTGAACAGCATCCTGTCTGGTGGCCACGGTTGTCCTTCCCCATTTACCTACTGGTTATTTTAGTCAGCTGTTTCACTGCTGGGCTCAAAAGCCCTGATAAGAACAATTTTAAGGAGGAAAAGGTTATTTGGGGGCTCATGGTTTCAGAGGTCAGTCCAGAGATGGCCTGTTCCACTCCTTTGGGCCTGTGGTGAGGCAGAGGAAAGCAGCCGGGACACAGCACCAGAAAGCCGAGAGAGAGCTCTGATCACCAAGAAGAACTGTACCCCAAAGGCACACTTCGCAATGACCAGCTCTTCCATCCACACCCTACCTGCCCACAGTTACCACCCAGTTAATCTCTAGTAGTGGATTAATGTACTGATTAGGTTAAATCTCTCATAACCCAGTCATTTCACCTCTAAACTCGCATCTTATCACACATGAGCTTTTGGGGGACACCTCATATCTAAACCATAACCTTAGTTCAAGAAATCAGTAATTTAAAAAAATTGTTTTTAGTTGTAGATGGACACAATATTTTTATTTGTTTATTTATTTATAGGTGATGCTGAGGATCGAACCCAGTGCCTCACATGTGTGAGGCAAGTGCTCTACCACTGAGCTACAACCCCAGCCCAAGAAATCAGTAATTTTTATTATTTATATCTGTCATCTGGGAGGTTATGTGGCTGAAACAAGTACCTTCCTAAATCTCAGGGTCTCAAACCACTAAGTTTATTTCCTGCTCATAGTATGTGTCCAGCTGATGGGCAAGGACTGCTCAGTAGAGTGTCCAGAGCTCCTGGCTGGTAAAGCATCCCCCATTCCAATTCAAGTGTCCAAAATGTTTGTGACAGAGGAAGGGGATGTTGGAGGGGCTTGCACCAGCCACAAAATGCTCTAGCCTGAAAGGAAGTCAGTCATGAGTTTTGCTCGCATCACCTCAACCAACTGACCCCAAGCCACTCAGGCACCAGGAGGTCATTCTCCAGGGGTATCAGGTGGCCATGAGCAACATCAGGACTACTGTCATCCTCCTCTTTGTGGCTTCAAGTCCCCTGAGGCCTGACTCAGCTGTCTTAGATTTGGAGTTGGTGAGAGTGCAAAGCCAAGTTAGCAAAGAAACGTGAGTCCCCCTGGAATGGCATCAAATAACCAGGTGGCTGCATTAACAGAACTGGGCACAGAGGAGACATCACTACTCAGCAGACTCTCCCCAGTGGGGGCCCATGGGGGACGCTGGCTACCTGTTTCATTTTCCTGTTGGCAGCCCCCATGCTGGTTCTTTCTGCTTCTTTGCTGGACTCAGCGAGATGGTTCTTGCTTGTGCTTGCTTCTCACATGCCACTGCATTTGGGCAGTGGCAGAGGGTGGAATCTTCCAGAAGCATCTTCTAGTATGTCTGGTGCGACCTTAACTGAGGCTCTCAGTTGAAACGTCATGTGACCTGAGCTCCCCTCCAGCATGGCAGCTGGGCTTCAAGAGGAAGCATCCCAGGGGACAGGAAGTGGGTGTGGCAGTTCCTTCAGGCCCCGGCCCTGGCAATGCTCCGCTGGTGAGCGATCACTAGCCTCAGTCTCAACAGGGCCAGAGGACCCCTGAATCTTTCTTCCTCGCCTGCTGCAGGCCCAAATCCAGGGCTCTTCACTTTCTTCCAGCCACACATTCGATCCCTCAGCAAGTCCTTTGGCTTAACCTCAAAACTCGCCCCATCTACGCCCCCTAACTCACTCCACACTTTCTACCAGCCCAAGCCTGGACCATTAAAGTGGCCTCCTGGTCTCCAGGCCTCCAGTCAAGCCCCTCAGAGATTATTTCCACACCTCTGCTTTATCATTGTTGTTTTACTGTAGTCATTTTTAAATATACGGTTCAGTGACATCAAGTACATTCACACTGTTATATGACCCCAATCTATCTCTAGACCTTTTCATCTTCCCAAACTGAAACACTGTCCCCATTAAGCTTTTTTTCTTTTTGAGATGGAGGTCTTCCTATATTGCTCCGGCTGGCCTCAAACTCATGAGCTCAAGTGATCCTCCTGCCTCAGCCTCCCAAGTACTGAGGACTACAGGCATGTACCACCACACCTGGCTCTCCTTCCTTTCTAAGGCTCAATAATATTCCACTGTATGGATGGATCACATGTTGTTTATCCATTCATTCACTGATGGACATCTGAACAGTTTCCACCTTTAGGTTATTGCAATTAATATATATTATGTATATATTATAAATATATGTCATATACATTATAACATAAATATCTATTATATATAGCTGGAATTCAAGCTCAGGGTCTCTTGTGATGATATAGTCAGATGTCAGCCAGGGATGGTCTCATCTGAGGGCTTCACTGGGAGGGAGGATCCACTTCCAAGATGATTGACTCACTCACAGAAGTTGGCTGGGGGCCCCAGTTTTCTCTCCAGGGCTGGTTGAGCATCCTAATAATATGGCTGCTTGTTCCCTCAGAATAAGCTATCCAAAGTCACAAGGCTAATGCCTCAATACCTCTAAGACCCAGCCTTAGAAGTTACATACCAAGACCTATGCCCCACTTCACTGGTCACATCAGCCTGGTTCACTGTAGGAGGAGACCACACAATGATGTCATCACTGGGGTCATCTTGGAGGCAGGTGGACCCACCAGGCACCATTTTCCTAAGTGTCCTTCATGGCACTTTTTAGCATGATAATTTGTGTCCTCTGTCCACAGGGGAAACTCTGTGGAGCCAGACTTCCTCTGGCTGCCTGTGATCTAACTCAGGGTTGGGCACTTGTTTAGGAGACATTTGTTAAATGCATGAATAAATAAATGAGTGGATGGCTGGTGTCCCCTGGTGATGTGTGGGTGTGGGAGAAGAATGTTCTTGCTTTTCCTCAGTGTTCAGGTCCCTCACCACCTGCGTTACCTTTTTGCATGGTCATGGTCAGCTCTAGCCAAGCAGGCCTTGGGCAGTCCATGGGGCCATGTCCCCATGTCCCTGGCCTGGGAACACAATAACTTCAGCTTCAGACCCTCAAGAAGGCCACCCTGGCCTCATCACCCTGTATTACAGTGTCTGTCCTTGCCTTCCTGTCCCTCACCCCAGTTGTCAACAGGGTTATTCATGTGCATTCATTAAGTGTCTACTGCATGCTTATCCTGTGGAGTGGATGCTGTAGCATGATGGCCAGTAGGGAAACCCTTTATCAGGCAGTGATGACACTCTGAAGAACGGCAACTTGATGACACTGGGCGGAGCCCAAGAGAGGGAGTACTTCAGGTGAGGCACTAGGAAGAACGTCAGGGTAGAGGGCACAACGCATGGAACAGTTTATAAATGGTAGAGGTGGCGGCTGGAAAAGCAGGAAGATTGTGATCCCCAGGAACACGGTCCAACTGGGGGTCACAACCCCTGTGGCTCCTGTGTGCAGACTGGCTGTGGGGACAGGCTACGGGGATAGGACAAGGCAGGGAGCCAGTGAGGAGGTGGTTGCCAACTTCCAGGGAAGAAATGGGGTGGTGGTCAGAGGTGGGAGTGGGCCGGATATGGGAGGCACTAGGGAGGGAGGGTCCACAGGGGATCCGCTGAAAGGGGCAGGTGAGCAGAGCCTGGAGTAAGGAGGGGGCTGGTCCAGCACAAGGAACCCACAGAGGAACAAGTTTACCTATGCAACTTGAAGATCATGCTTACTTTCTGATCAGATAAAGCCTGTCAAGATGACAAAATGGGGCAGAGGTGTCAGGGACAGGGCATTTGTGACCCTGACAGTTCTTTGCCTGACCAAACTTGAGTTGAGCTCCTTCACCTTCTCCGAGGCCCATCTGTGCACTTCCTTGTTAAATCCAGGTTAAGCAAAGAAAGCTGTGAAGACAGCTTAGCAAGAGCCCAGCGCCCTCCATATCTGATCCCCCCTGTTAACTGATCGGGTCCATCATCCACCACCATGCCCAGGTGATCTCTGATTGCCCTGGCCTGCCCTCAGCAAGAATCCGGTTAGGTCAATTCGCCCATTTCCTGTTGCTATAACTGAATACCATACACTGGTATTCAAAGAATACAGTTGTGTTTAGTTCTGGAGCATGGTGTCGGCACCTGCTCAGCATCTGGGTCATGGCTGGGTCATGGCATGGTGGAGGGCATAGCGTGGTCACACAGAGCAGGCTTGTTTTTATAACCACTCCCTCAATATCCATTAATCCACTGAGCTACGATGGATGCATCCATTCAGAGAGCAGAGCCCTAACCTTAACAATCCCACCTAGTGCTATGATGGATGCATCCATTCAGAGAGCAGAGCCCTAACCTTAACAATCCCACCTAGTCCTGCCTCTACATACCTCACAATGAAGATTAACTTTCAACTCGGGTTTGGGTGGGGACATGCAAACTCTAATAGTTGGCTTAACCAGAATGCCCCTTACTCTTGACCTCTCCTTTTAGTAATTTTCCACCCACTGTCCAGCCCCAGCCCTGCCGCTGCTCCTTGGTTATAAATCCCCAGTTGTCCTTGCTGTATTCAATGTTGAGTCCAGTTGTGGGGGGTGTGTGTGTGTGTGTGTACACACATGTGCACAGGTTGCTGGGGACTGAACCCAGGGGCACTCTACCATTGAGCTTCCAGTCTTTTTTATTTTATATTTTTATTTTGAAACAGGGTCTAAGTTACTGAGGCTGGCCTCTAACTTTAAATATTCCTGCCTCAGCCTCCTGAGCCACTGGGATTACAGGCATGTGCTATGGTGACCAGAATGAACCCCATTCTATACCGAGGTCTCTTTTTCTCTATTGCATACTATTGAATAAAGTCTGTTTTACAGATTGTGACTACTGGCCAGCTCTGATTTTTCTGATAATGTCCAAGGACAGGGTTCTCGGTGACTCTCCAGGAGGTGAAGGGCAATCTCAAATGGTATAGAATTCTGCACAGGGTGATCTGGGTTCTCCCACCATGTGAGACCCATAGTGCCCGAGAACCCAGTGAGGGTCCAGGACCTCAACCCCCTCGATCTGCAGAAGCTCACTTTCCACTGGGGCCCAAATAGCTGCAGCCAGCAGGAGTCAACAAAAGGGAGGATGCCAGCATTACTCTAACCTCCACCCCCAACTTGGCAAGTTGGGGAGAGTGCCCAGGGTCCATTCTCAGACCTCGGGGTGCCTGTCCCCACTTGCAGCCCTTGGGGTGGGCATCAGAGCAAGGAGCCCCCTTGCATGTCTGAAGTTTTCCTACTCCATCTGAGGCCTAATGCCCCCACAGGCCTGGAGGTCACATCCTGAGTGGTACAAGGTGTACAGTCCCTGTGAAGTGGGGTGGGGTCCTTAGCCCAAATTCTATATGAAGTCTGGATTTCTGGAGAGCAGCAGCCTGCACTTGGAAGACCCCATCCTGGCTGCCAGACCTGGGGCAAGGGACCTCTAAGCCTTAGTTACACCATCCCCGTGTGGCCGAGTAGTCCTGGGTGTGCAGGAGCAGCTGTGAAGGTGGAATGCTGGCCTTCCTAGAAGGGGCCAGTGTTCCCTGAAAGTGGGCGGTACCTGGAGCTCCACTGTCCCTACCCAGTCCTGGCACTTATGACTTTGACATTACTCCTCAGGGGTAAAATGAATGCAGAGGGGTCAGTGCTAGATGCCACAACATAGTGTGGTACATATGGAAAAACTGGGGTTAGGCGGCATTCTAGGGTGGTGCCCAGGGTCTGGGGTCTGGGCGGGAGGTCTCCCAGGTTTGTCCAGGAGTGGCACAGGCCAGGCACACACCTGCCCTGGGGCAGGGCCTGCACATGCTGTTCTTCTGGCCCTGAGGATGCCTCTGACCTGCTCTGAAACTGCCCAATCTTGCGGGGAACCTGAGCCAGGCTCATCACCAGTTTTTGGTGAGGGGTGTGTATACTGACCACCACAACTGTGCCCAAGAGTTTGGGGTTTCCTGGTGATAACTGCAACCGTATCTCAGGATCACTGTACAAGCCTCCTTTATGAAGAGAGGTTGGAGCACAGGGGAGAACTGAGGCACAGTGCTGCAGGCCACCTGGACCACAGGGACCCCTGTGCTGTCCCAGAAGTGAACTCTGAACTTGGGTCCCCATTCCTGGTCAGCCTTCAACACATCAAATTGGTGAACTCTTGGGGGTACAGCTGGCACAAGGCAGGGAAGGAGACAAGTAAAATCAAACACCTGTCCACTGTTGATGGCTATGAGGGTCCTGTTCACCCCCACACAACAAGTATCATTTCATAGCTGGGACAGGGCACATTTGCATCATATGGGGCTAGGGATTCCTGTGGTGGGCATCAGAGCTGGAAAGGCCAGGCCAATGACAGAGGGGGTAGTGGGCAGGGAAGTGGAGAGATTTGTCTGAAGTCACCCATTTTATAGGTGGAGAAATTAAGGTTCAGGCAGGTTAATGACTTTCCGGGTTAGGGCCACAATGCCAGGGCCGTGTTTTCTTTTACAGATGGATGCCCCAATAGGAAACTACCCCACCCAAGACACACTGTTGAGTCTCAATTCTCCCCTGGCCTCGAGGAACGTCACTGTTCAAGCCCTACTTACTTAGGCTGACCTGTGGGGGCTACTGGATGCCCACTGACCTTCTGCTCCTGGCCTGACTTCCTGCATGACCTTGAGTAAATTATGTCTTCTCTGAGTCTCAGTTTACTCATCTCGAAGGTAGGTGCAGTGGTCAGGGGCGGAGCTGCACGGCAGAAGGAGAAAGGCAGCACCTAGGCCTCCTGGATCTCAGCCGCAAACAGGCAGGATCCGTGGGGTTGAGGCCAAGGACTCAGAGGCTTGCACCTGGAGGAGCTCCTGGGTTTTTGGAGCAGCTTGCTGGGGGCGGGATTAGACTTAGAGAGGAGCCAGCGCGGGGCGAGATTCGGGGTTCCTCGCAGCTTCATAAGGACGCTACGGTAGCGGGACTCCGGCGCCTGGGCTGCGCCCTCGGAGGCGGGGTTCGGCGAAGGGTGGGGCTCAGCGGCCCGCGGCGACGCAGCCCAGGACCGCGAGGGGCGGGCTTCCAGCGAGGGGCGTGGCTTAGAATCCAGCCAGAGCGCCGCCGACGCTCCCTGGGCGTGGCCTAGCGGGAAGGGGCGGGGCTAAGAGCTCTGCGCGGCGTCGTTACCCAGGCCGGCGAGGAGGCGGGGCTCGGCGAAGGGCGGGGTTTGGAGCTGGCGGCGACGTCGCCGTCGCATTCGGGCGGGGTCTAGCGGAAAGGGGCGGGGTTTAGGGCCCGACCTGCGGGCGGCGGTCACCGGAGCCCGTGGGCCGGGCGGCGGACAGAGGGGCGGACAGCAGTGCCGTCCGCCATGACAGGTGGGCGCAGGGCCAGACCAGCGGCAGGAGCCGAGTGACCTTGGTCTCCAGCTGTTGGCGGCGACTCGGGTGCAGCCGCGCGCGTTGGGGGTTCTCCTGGGCTCTGCGCGGCGGGGCGGTGGGTGCCGGGGGTCTTCAGGCGCGGAGGTCGGGCGCCGGTGCCGGACCGAGGAGGCAGACATCACAGGTGAGCTCGGGCGCAGGTGCACGGCCACGGTCCGGGCTCTGCCGCTGCATCTGTGGGTTGGAGAGGCGTCCCGGGATGGGACTGAGTCTGAAAATAGGAAGTGGTACTCCCTGCAGGGCTGCAGTGATTTGGCACGGAGATAACGCACATCCCCGCAGCCACCCGGAGGAAGGGGCAGGATGGGCGTTGCGTTCCTGGGCAGTGTGTGATACCTTTGGAACTCTAGCACTTCCTGCTCCCTCGGTTCGGCCGCACCCCCTTGCCCTAGACAGGCCTAGGGAAATAGGAGACAGCAGCTGGACTCTCCTGGAGACATTTGTGCTCCAGACTTAGTGGCCCCAGCCAGCCTCCCCCATTCGCCATGGCCTTTCTGGTCGGAGGACCACCCACCTTCTTGCTCATCTGCTCTGTGAACTTGACCATGTGAGAATTCACCAGCGTGATGGGCCAGTGAGGGACCCCATGGCAGAACAGTTGGGGAAGTGGAGGCTCCCAGATGCCACACCTCTGTTCCTAAGGGTCTCACTCTTCTGCAACATGAGGTGACCCTGGATCAGTGTGGTTCCAAAAGTCTCCACTTCTGTCCTCTGCACTCATTGGAGTCTGGGGCCCAAGTCCTGCACAAATATACAGACTCATGAACTGGAACCTAGTGACTTCCAAGACACCAGGCCAGAAGAGACCCCAGCTGCCACCTGCTCCCCTTTGTCATTGCTACACACCCTTCTTATTTGTGGCTGCCATTTCTGGGTACCTGCTATGTACTGGGTCCTGCATTGGGCACTTTCTGGCCAGAGTGACTGTATGGAGACCTGTGGAATATCATGTCTGCATATGAATGAGGAAACAAAGTGACAGAGGCAGAATGAGAGCCCTGGTCCCAGCATGCTCAGTGCCCCAGCTCCTTTAGCAAGTCCATCAGAATGCCTGAGGCACACAGCCTACAGCCGTGTTGACCTTTAGGGAGCTATGATAGGGGCTGGGTTAGTTAGCCCACTCCAAAGGGGCCTGGGGGCCAGGGAAGTCTTCTTGATGAAGGAACCCTCCAACTGGGAGACCACAGCCAGGCAGGGGTCCTCTGGACTCTGACAGTGGAAAGAGTGCACCCTTTCTTCCTACCTTCTCCTTGTTAGACCTCTAGACATTTGTCACATGACAGCAAGCATGTATGAACTGATGTCTGCAGAACACTGAGGACAGTGTCTGCCCGGGGCAGGTGTTCCACTGAAGTTATCTACCTTGTTGTATGCTGAGTGGTGGGACAAGAAGAGCTTCTGGAAGAGACTTGGGAAGAAGATTGATGCCCAAGGGTCTGGACCCTAGTAGGGTGGAACCAAAGGAACTCAGGAAGACCTTGTGGGAGGAGGACAATGAGCTGGGTACCAGTTAACTAGTTGTTCTCTGTCCTGGCACAGTTGTAGGCTCTCCACCCAAGCCGAAGGACGTCTGGGACCTGTTGGGACCTTAGCAAGAACTGCCCCAGGGCCCCATATGCTAGGCTGAGGGCTTTGATCTGGGCTGAGGAGAAAGAATTCAGACCGGGGTGACAAGAGTGACATCCATTTGTCTGACATCAGCTGAGCAGGAAGGGGATGGCCTGGGTGGGCCGTGGAAAGTTGTGTGTGGGTTTTTCACAGAGCAATCCATTTTCCTTTATCCTATGAAAACAGTCTTGGCCTTGTTTACCAGGGCCTGGCCCTGAGGTGGGGGTCCCAGCTTGTGTTTCATGCTTCCCAGCGGCTGCATGTGTGTGGTTTGTATGCACAGCTCACAAGAACCACAGGAAGCCCAGCCTGGAGCCATGTAGCCAAGCTCAGCTCCTGGGCTGTGCTGCCCGTGCCAGGTGACTCAGGGCTTCTGTGACTCATGGCTTGTGGGCAGCAGAAATCCTGCTAGGGTAGCTGCTTTCAGGGTAGGAGGAGGCTGCTAGAGGATGTTGGCCACTGTCCACCAACAGATCTCACCCTTGGGACTTGGACCAGTACCCATTCATTCCAGAACTCCTTAGTGAGTGCATGCGGTTCTTGCTTTGTGTCCATGGCATCACACACACTGGGGAGACAGCACTGGATAGGCAGCCTTGGTCTTGCTTCTGTCTGGCAGGGAGCAGCCCCTTAGAGCCAGTTACACTGTTGATTTGCATGTTCATGAGAGAGGCAGAACATCTGGATGTCAAGAGGTGGCACCAGTGCAACTGTACGTGGGTCCTGACCTTGGAACTGTCACTTCCTAGCTGACTGCAGTCTTGAACAGATATCTGATCTTCTTTCTGTGCCTCAGTTTCTTTGAGAACAAGGGTGGAGGTTGTGCAGAGCTGGGGGAGGATGGAGGGTATAGGTAGGCGTAGTGCCCACAGGACACCCAGCAAGTGGGATTGCTCCGTGCAACCAGTTCATCTTCACTCTGCAGTGGGAGAGGAGACCACGCTGTTCAGTGTGCCCGGCCACATGACTGGTTGGTCACTGGGCAACCCTGTGCTTAGCTGCCTTACTGTGACCAGGCTGCTGGTAGTCATCTTCCATGCAGTATGTTGGGCTCAGCCAGCATTTCTAGTCCCCAACTGCTTTTGGTGTGGCCATGGTGATGGCTCAGGCAAATGATGGCATGGCTAATGTGCCAAAGTGTGGACCTGGCAGAGGCAATGGCTGTGAAATAGAGCAGCTCCCTTCCCCAGAGTTCCCTGCAGAGCCGGTGTCTGGGGTAAGATGTGTTTGTGGGGTTACGGGTTACATGGTGAATGCAGCCCCCACCCTCAACACTGTGAGCCCCTGGAGGACATTGCAGAGTTCCTGGCCCAGGGCAGGCGTGCTGACAGGCTGTCCCCACCTCGGCACAGCTATCTTTGGGGATGGGAGAAATGGGAAGGTGGAAGAAACACCAGCCAGGAGGAAGCAGCTGCTAAACAGAGATGTGAGGGAAACAGCCTATTGAGTCTGTGCCCCAAGGATGAGACCAGAGAAGGGGCCCACTTTTCCAACAGGAAAACCCTATTTTAGGAAAGGTCAGCCTTACAGAAGTATGATCTTATGAGTAAATGGACTTGTTTTTAGTGGACAGTTTGATAAGTTTTGACAAATGTCAACACCCGTGTAACTATCAGCCTGGACAGAATCAAGACAGCACATTTGTCACTCTGGTCCTTTGTACTCCTTCTCAGGTAATCTCCCCCTAAATCAGGGCCTGATCTGCTCTCTGTGACCCCCATTTTTCTCTAGAATTTCTCTGTTTTTGAGGAACTGTAGTGCTGTTTTACACGGGGGCTCACCATTTTACATTTCCACCGGTGCAGTGGACTTTGAACTTCTTCACATCTTCCCCATCACTGATTCTTTTACTGTATAGCTATCCTGATGAGTATTATGAAGAGCTATTTCAATGTGGTTTTGATTTGCATTTCCTAATGGTTAGTAATGTTGAGCATTTTTTATGTGCTTATTGACCAGTTCTTCATCTTCTCAGTAGACAGTGTCTACTCAGTACCTGTGTGTGTGTGTGTGTGTGTGTGTGTGTTTTAGTTATTGGAGATTGAACCCAGGGGTGCTCTACCACTGAGCTACATCCCCAATCCCTTTTTGTTTTGAGATAGGATCACGATAAATTGCAGAGGGTGGCTTCAAACTTGCAATTCTTCTCCTGAGCAGCTGGGATTACAGGCATGTTCCACTGTGCCCAGCTTAATTTGTGCCTTTTGATTAGATAGATTAACCTATTTACATTTACAGTAATTGCTGATAAGGAATGACCTATTTCTGCCATTTTGCTCCTTATTTTCTGTATGTCTTGTAGCTTTATGGACCCTTGTTTCCTCTATTATTGCTTTTGTGTTTAGTTCATTTTTGGTAGTAACACATTTTTGAGTCCCTAATTTCCTTAAAATTTTTTTTTGTAGTTGTAGATGGACAGAATGCCTTTATTTTATCTTATTTTTTTTAGGTGGGGAGGGATACTGGGGATTGAACTCAGGAGCACTTGACCACTAAGCCACATCCCCAGCCCTATTTTATATTTTATTTAGAGACAGGGTGTCACTGAGTTGCTTAGGGCCTCACTATGTTGTTGAGGCTGGCTTTGAACTCGTAATTCTCCTGCTGCAACCTCCCGCGCATCTGGGATTACAGGCATGCGCCACCACTCTGGCCTTATTTGTTTATTTTTATGTGCTGCTGAGGATCGAACCCAGTGCCTCACACATGCTAGGCAAGCACTCTGCCACTGAACTACAGTCCCAGCCTCGTTTTACTTCCTTTTGTGTACATTCTAGATATACACAAACTTGAAGATTACATGTAATATCCTCAAGTTATAACAGTCTAATTCGAATTGATACCAACCTAACCTCAGTTGTGTGTGTGCGTGTGTTTCTATAAAGTTCCGTGCCTGTCCCCAGCCTGTATACTTGGGTCAGTGGGACAAGTGGCCATAGTCCCTGCCGGAATCCTGTGCTCCCTGTGCCTGCCCACCTCCATACCACCCCTCAGCTTTAAAGACCTGTCCTTCTATGAAGCATTCTTTTTTTATGAGTTCATTTTAGTTATATTTAATATTAGGGCTTATTTCGACATAATTATACAAGCGTGGAATATAATTTGCTCTAATTCAGTCCCCAGTACCTCCTCTTTTCCTCTCCTCCCTCCCCTGATCCTTTTCCTCTACTCTACTGATCTTTCTTTTATTTATAGTTTTTAAAAAATTAGTACCTTGTGGATGTACATAAAGGTGTGATTCACTAGGCTGTATTCACATATGGCTCTTAACATAGTTCGGTCAGATGGAGGAGACGGTACAATGGTGATGATTCTAAAAAGATTCAGAAAGAGCAGAGACAAAGCGCAGGGCTTGCTGGTTTGCCATTGGTGGAGCTTCTCGAGGCCTTCCAGCCATGCTTTGTGCCTTAGCGACACCGGCACAGGCCTGTGTCCTGCATCTGCATGGCGGGGAGCCCTGGGCCTTCTCTGAGCTGCCTGCAGCCTCCCGACCCTGACTAGGCCCCATGGGAAGTGGCCCCTTCTCCTCTCTGAGTTTATTGCCTGTGATAAGCTGTCGGGCATAGAAAAGGGGCAGAGAATGCAGCCCCTTTAGGTCCCTGGTCCTTGCCTCCTTCCGTCTTCTGGCAAGGCGCGTTGGCAGGCGGGGTCAGCTCTCCCTGCATCGATGCCCGCTGTGCAACTTGCGGGATCTGTGAGCCTGCAGGTGTGCCCCTAGAGGTCGCCTTCCCAGTGGGGTGGGGCCTCCCACGGCCAGGACGAAGGGTGCTGCCTTTGGTTCCCATGGGGCTGCACTGGCTCAGGCCCTGTGCTACCTGCGTCTGTTCCAGATCAGACCTACTGTGACCGCCTGGTGCAGGACACACCTTTCCTGACAGTCCAAGGGCGCCTGAGTGAGCAGCAGGTGGACAGGATTATCCTTCAGCTGAATCGCTACTACCCACAGATCCTCACCAATAAGGAGGCCGAAAAGGTGCTGAGGAGGTGAGGGTGGGGGTGCCCAGGATGCCTCTCGGTTCCCCTTCCTTCCCAGACTGGGAGGAGCCGGCACTGTGGTCATCTTTCCAGGGGACGGCACACCAGATGCCTCCGGATAGCTCACAGTGACACCCTGGGCCTGGGCGCTGGAGCTGCCCAAGCCCGAAACATTTGAAGTGACCTAAAAGGGCCCAGAACAGCAACCCTCTGCCTGTCTCTTCACATGCCCTCATATATGCTGCCCTTTCCAGATTTGTGGAGGGGTTATAGGAGGTGACACATGGCAACATACGATAGCCAGTGACATCAGGAGATCGGGAGGGGAGAATGGATGGGGCTGAGGAGGGAGGGATGGAAAGTTCCTGCTTGGCCTCATCCCGGTGCCACCTGGAAGCTCCTCACGTATCTTCCAAAGGATTGAGGTGATGACTTGCTTCCGTTTCCTCTTCGTTTGCTGCTCACGTGTACAAGGCTGGAAGGCCCAGCCCCTCAGAGGTGGACCGACAGTGGCTGGCCTGCCTCATGGCCAAGCTTACGCTGCTCTGTTCAGAGTGCTGAGGGAGGTTGGTCCCACTGGGACCTTGGCGTCCCCATCTGTGACGTGGGCATGAAGCCCTGGGTACTGACAGGCTGTGGGGTGGACTGGCTCACCTGAGTTGGCTAAATAGTTCCTGGGTGCCCTGCTCCAGGAGGGTCCCTGCAAGCAGCCAGTCATCGCCTTTTATAGAGGAGGCTGCTGAGGCCCAAGAAGCTGTCACATGCCAGGGTCATCCATCACAGGAGGTGAGGTCACACCCTGGCTTTCTCAGAGCTGTCGGTGCCACACTGGCTCTGCTTTGAGACATTTGAGACGCAGTTCCTGAGCTCTGTCCCAGGAGGTCTAATGCTGCCCAACTTCCCTGGGGCTAAGGGACCCTAACGGGTGCCCCGGGTTTCAGGGACACTGGATGAGAGACTTGGGCATGCCCTGAACCAAGCTCCTGCTCCTGCCCTGAGCCATCTGTCCCTGGCACCGCTCACAGAACTGGAGGACTGGGCAGCTGGTGCCAGAGACCCACAAGGCCTTTGCAGTTCAGGTCCTGCCCATGGTCTCCCCACTGGGTGACCCTGAATGAGTCCCTTCCTATCCCGGAGCTGCAGTTGTGTCACTGGGTGTGGGGGTCACAGTGCCACTTGCGGGGCTGCCCTGAGGTTTGGGCCTCTTCTGGAGCCTCTCCTGGGACAGGCAGGATCAGCTGGGACTGAACTAGAGCCAACTTCTGCTACAGCCTCACATGCTGCCGCTATTATGAAAGTCACCAAGTGATTTAAAGTGATGAACTTGAATTCCTCTCATGGTAGATAGACGTCTAATACATGCTCATCTTTAAACTTTTGAAGGCTTTTCGGTGTTTTTACAGTGGAAAGGGAACCAACCACTCCACACCAGACGCACCTGCTATCTGTTCTTGTCACGCTATGCATTGCCACCAGGGGGAAGCACCAGGCCACAGCCTCCTGGTCCCTGTCCACAGACCAGTGCCAAACCCTCCGTCCACCCATTAAGCACATCAGAAGAGCCCGTTTACTCCCCAACTCGGTGTAAATACTTGATGCATGTTCTTCTAGACTGCATATTACTAGAAGTTATCACTTATGCCATGACTTCATCAATACCCTGGAATGATCCTACCAAGTGGGTTTATTCCCTTTCTACAAATAAAGAAACCAAGACTTAGAGGGGTTGAAGCAACTCACTGCAGGCACACAGGAAGCCACATGAAGTCCCATTACGTAGGATGATGTCCCCTGCCCGTGCTTTCTTTGTGACTTCTCCCAGTCTGCTTCCCGCCTGCCCCCACCCAAGCAGTAAGGATTAGCAGCAATGCTCCTGGCGGTGCTATTGTCAGGACCACCTGACGTGGCTAAGAGGCTGTGGGGCTTGCAGGCACTGCCCTCTGTGGGAGTTCTGATACTTGGGGACACTGCTGCTGGGGACTCTGAACCCAGCACCCTGCCCTGACCCACTGTTGCCCTTTCCAGCCTGCTTTTTCTTCTTCCCCCAGTTTCGGAACCCCAAGGTGTCCCTGCGCCTACGACTCTGTGACCTCCTGAGCCACCTGCAGCGGAGCGGTGAGCGGGACTGCCAGGAGTTCTACAGAGCCCTGTACATCCATGCCCAGTCCCTGCACAGCTGCCTGCCCAGCCGCCACACACTGCGTAAGTCCCCTCCCCGATGCAAACGCTCCAGGCAGGGCCAGGGAGGCTCCCCTGCCAGCTGTGGATGGCATGCGCGTCATTGGTGCCCGTCTGAGTCTGTGGTGGCCCAGGCCTGGGCATCTACTTCCTTGCCCACTCCGGGGGAGAGTGTCACCGCAACACGGATCTCTGTGGGCCTGTCTCTCTTTCTGTCTCTCCCGTCTCCCAGTCTCTGTCTCTGTGTGTACTTTTGTCTCCACCTCTCCCTCTCTGCCTCTGCCTCTCACCTGTCTGTCTCTCCCGCTTCTCTCTGCCTGTCCCTTCTTCTCATGCCAGTTTTCAGAGGCCAGCATCCCACACATCCGCCCCTCCTTCCCTCCCCAATCTCACTCACTGCGGGGTCTCTCTGTCTGCACTGAACGGCAGCCCTGTCCTGTGGCCGCGTGGTGCTCCCAGGCCATCCCTGCTTGGAGTTATCTGATTCTTGGCAGACACTGAGGTCGTGTCGCCTTCTGCCCAGCCAGCCTGCGCATGTGGGGGTTTCTGCAGGGTATCATCGGGCATGGACAGCCAGTTAGAGGCTCGTGCATTTTGATTCAGAGAGTTCTATCCCATGGATGGTGCACCCCCAGGCCATGGGGGGTGTGCAGGTCCCAAGGGTCTGGGCTCCTCTGAGCTTCTGGGACCAGGGAGGGTACAACAAGGCTGAATGGTGGCTCCATTCTGAGGCATCTGTGCTTGGGCCTCGGGGAGGAGGGGCTGCTGCCCCCAACCAGAGGGATGACGTGGCTCCACTCAGGCCTGTGCCTCTGATCCCAGGAGGCCTGCCCAGGCCTCACAGGGTACGCTATGGACACTTGAGGGCAGAGCAAGCAGGCCCTCTCACCCGAGCCACAAGTGCTTCAGGGGTCTTCCAGAGTGTAGTTGGGGCCCAGCCATGCTGCTGATGATGATGAAGGACCTTCTGGGCTCCTAGATGCTCCCAGGGCCTGTTCAGCAGACAGGCTTCCTGGAAAGGACCACAGTGAGGTCTGGGGAGAAGCCCCAGCCCAGCTGCCCCTGGTGAGACAGTCACCATGATGCCAGCAGCTGGCTGGATGGTGGATATTCATGCTGCATTGGTGTCGGTGGCCAAGAACGATGATGTCACAGTAACTGAACCAAAGAACTGCAGGGTTCCCTGAGGAGGCTGATTTGCTAGGTTTTGGCCTGGCCAGAACCACGCAGCAGTGTTTAGCCATGGGAGGGCCCAGTGGCTTCAGGAGGTGGCATGGCCGTGCATTTCCCATGGGGTGACCACCTCGCTCTCGGGCTCAGCCTGTGACTAAGCATGCCCTGTGATTCTGTTTCCAGAAAACTCAGATTGCACAGAGTTCGACTGGGGCGACAGGAGCCACGAGCTGAGTGACCGGGGTAACGTCCCCGCCACCTCCCTCCCCCTTTCTTTCTCTCTCCTCCCCACCCTCAGGGCTCTGCCTCTATCCCAGGGGCTACTCCATCCCAAGTCGGGCTCTACTCCTGGCTTTCTTTTTGTGGACAGGCCCCCTGAGCTGCTCTGGCTTGGCGTGGGGGCCTGTTCACACTTGTTTCTCCCCAGGACCCATGAGCTTCCTGGCGGGCCTCGGCTTGGCCGCTGGACTGGCCCTCCTCCTCTACTGCTGTCCTCCAGGTGGGTGCAGGTAGGCCCTCAAGAGACCCCAGGAGAGTAGGGCTCCATTCCAGGACTGCCTGTGCTCAGCCACTGACCAGGGTCACCAAGAGAGGGCCCTGAGCCCTGCCCACAGCAGAAGCTCCTTGGCCTCTCCCTGCCCCAGTTTCCCCACCTATACAGTGGGACAGTTTCAGGACTACCTGTGTGGCACCCCCATGCCCGGCCCTGGTCGCCCCTGCTTCCCCCCCAGCATCAGAGAATGAGGAGCCTTGGAAGGAGCGGGCAGCTGGAAAGCATGGCACACCTGTGAGCTTGAGTCATGGGGCCCTTAGCAGGCCACCTCCCCAGAGCCTCCAGGCTTCCTGTCCATAGTGTCACAGGCCTGGCAGCAGGAGGCCACTGAGACCCAGCAGCTGCAGTGCAGTGCAGATGGTCCCACCTCCCCTTTTCTGTGATGCCTAAGTTTGTCACCTCAGGAAGGGCCTATGGGTCACTTGAGGAGCCATGGGCTTCAGGGTCTACCTAGATTCTTGTCTTTCAACTCAAACACCAAGACCGTGAGGGAGTGACAGCCTGCCCCAGCTGCCATGCGACCCAGCCAGGCAGGACAGAGTTCCCCTTCATGGCTGGTTCTTAAACCTTTCCTCCCCGTTTGTCTTCCAGACCCCAAAGTGCTGCCAGGGGCCCGGCGTATCCTTGGCTTCTCACCTGTCATCATCGATAGGCATGTCAGCCGCTACCTGCTGGCCTTCCTGGCAGATGACCTCAGGGGGCTCTGACAGACCCAGGCCTAGAGGATCTTGCCCTCTGCTCAACCAAAGAACCCCCTGGCTGCCTGCCCAGGGGCCGGCACTTCTTTTTCTAAGCGCTATTTTTCATTATTTATAATTTCTCTATGAAGAACATCACCTTTACCCTACGAGGTGCTTAATGATATTAAACATTCACGTCCACTCCGTCTCTCTCTTGCTCCCTTTCTCGGAGGATTCTTTACATGATTCTGACTGGCTGCTCCTGTGTGGGCTGGGTCGGGGGGTGTTCCCAGCAGCCGAGGTCCAGCCCTCAGCCTAGACCCAGGCAGGTGCCCCCACCTAGGCTCCCTGTGCCAGCTGTCCTCTCGGATGCTAGGCCCCACAGTCCCCACTTCTGCTCCACCTCTGAGCCTTTCTGGCTCTTCCCTGCCTAGTGTCCTCGGTAGCCCCATATCTGGTCTCTGTCCAGTTCCAAAGGCCCAGGTGGGGGGGATGAACTTGAGTCACTGGCCTGGCAATTCTGCTGACTCAATCCCAGGCCTGGCCACCATGGGTTTGGGGTAGTAGTGGGCCCTGTAGGCCTGCAGGGGGTGCCTGCTGCTCCAAGCATCCACACTTGTTAAATCTGATCCCACCAACAAACCTACAAGGTAGGGACCATTATCCCCACTTTCCTGATGAGGACACTGAGGCCGAGAAGAAGGGTCTCTCAGGCAGTAAAAGGAGCAAGGACATTAGGCCAGATCTGAGCTCAAGCTAACCTTGTCCTTGTCCTTTCCTGTGATTGTCCAAGGAAACACCTGACTCCACCCTCCTGGCCAGGTCCCCTCCCTTGGCCTCTTGGACACTGTCTAGTCACCAGAGCATTAGCTCCTCCACATCCCAGGTCAACCACCGTGACCTGGGAACAGAGGTCCCAACAGAGCTGGAACCTCAAACCCACCCATTCACTGTTAAGGTGAAAGAGAATCCAGTGCTGTCAAGCAGGGGTTGGGAAGGTCCAGGGCCCAGGCTTCCACCCTGTCAGATACATCTGTGGTCACACCTATGGCATGAGACAGACATACCTGCAAAGGCCACCCTACCCATAGGAGAAGAGATCTAGACTTTGAGAACAAAGCAGTCTACAGAACCTTCTAGATCTTTTAGAGATGAAAAATGTCACTGCATCTGAGGTCTAACTGCATCTGGAACAGGGCCCTGCTCCCTTGACTGATATGACTGCCCATCTTATTTCCACCACCGGCCTCAACCTCAGGATCCATCCTGGAAATATCCCTTATGGACACCAGGAAGGTGAACATAAACCAGAGGGCCTGGCTCTCTGCCCTTGGCTTCCATCGGCAGACCCCGTCAGGGCCCTCTTGTCTTAGGCAGCGTAAGCCACGTTGACAGGTATCTCCTCTGAGGGACTCCCTGAGTCTGAGGCCAGGGGACACCCTCTGATCCTCAATTGCAACTTCACCAGTCACGAGTTCTCCATAGGGACCATCGCTGCCCTTTGTAGATGAGGAAACTGAGGCTCAGAGCCAGCATCACACAACAGCCAAGAGGCCAGCATGAGGGGACCCCTGTGCCCTCTGCCCACATCGCTGCCTCTCCACTGCATGCTCACACACACAGGTACACACAGGTGCACAGTACAGTTATGCATCTGCACATGTGTGCACACAGGTGCCCTCACATACTGCACACGTACACATTCATTAACGCATGTAGAACACATGCACACATACACACATGTGCACCAACACAGACGCATGTGAGGCTCTGGCTGCAGGGCCTGAGCCAGGGGCCCTGATGGGTGCATCCGATTGCCCTCCCTGCCAGCCCCTCCCCACCAGCCGTTTTTGGGGAAACAATAATATCTGTCAGCACACAGAATCATCATGAGTTTGCATTTTCCACAGGGGGTTTCCGGAGCACATGCACTGTGCCTTGAAAGGGGCCACAGCAGGCCTTGACTCTGGGTGACACGGCAAGCCTGCCGTGAGGTGAGATGGCCCAGAGCCAGGCTCCCAGGAGGGGGCACTCAGGACGCAGATTCACCAGGCACATGAGTGGCAAACAGTGACCTAGTTGGAGTTGGGGGAGGGCTTTCAGGTGCCACACAGCCAACTCCGTGCTCCGTGCTGGTGTCTGCTCCATCAGAGGGTTGCAGGCCCGGCAGAGGAAAGCCATGCCCTCAGGGCCTCCTGCCTGCCAGGGCACCAGGTGCCCAGTGAGGAGAGGTGGCTTTGGGGACAGCCCCCATGGCTGTCTCACTCCCCTACCTCAGCTGCAGGGCCAAGGCATGGATTTCCCAGTTTCTGAGCCTCCATTTGTCCATCTGAAACATGGGATCCCTGCTCTGGACAGGCCTTCCTGAACGCCACTTGTGGAGTAGGCTCGGTTACAGCACTGTGCCCACCCAGGGAGCTTTATCAATTCACTGCTCTGCTGGAAAGCACCCCCTCACCCCTGTGTAGAGATAACAAGCATTTAGTGAAGGGACAGAGACACCTGGGTGAAGGTGACACATACCTGGTAAAGGTGACAGACACTTGTGTCCAGGGTGTGCACAGGCTGGACTTGTCCCTGGAAGGTCGGGAGACAGGCAAGGCCACAGCCTATGGCCTGGGAAGGTCCTGGGCTGGCCCCGCCTGAGACCATGGAGGACACACCTCCTCAGGACTGAAATGGCCTGTGAGGTTCTGATTGCCTAGGCCCTGAGGGCCGGGTGCCATTCCCCAAGTGGGGACCAACAACACAAGTCTGTCCCCTGGACTCAAGTCCACCAACCGGCCCAGGATTGCCGATTTTCTCCTTCCATTTGAGACCCACAGAAGCCCTGCCCTGAGGCCCACAGTCTGCCAGCCCCTGGGCACAGGCGGTCCTCGGATGCCCACCCAGCCTCCAGCTGCTGACCCAGGAAGCCTCAGAGCCTGTGACTGTGGCATTCAAAACCCCTCATTGCAGGTAAGCCCTCCTCTCTCATCTGCCACCTGCCACCTGGCTGGTCCTCCACAGCGAGGCTGGAGCCCATGGGCGAGAGAACAGTGGGCCTCCCCACCTAGACCTCAGTGCCCCATCAGGCCCGGGAACCTGGAAGGCTGGTGTCCATGACCCAGAATGAGTTGAGTTCACAGAGTGAAAGGCACCTCAGCCACGTGCTCCCTGATGTCACCCTCAGGCATCTGGGCACCCACCATCTGTCCCATCTCCTCACTGTAACCACTGGACAGCCCTTGTCACGTGCCACCATGCCACTGCTGTAGGGGTTCTTGTAAGGAATATGCCACTCCCCTGCTTGGGATTCCTTCTCATCCACCCACAGACTCAGCCTTCAGGTTCGGAATAGAAAGTCGACTACTCCAGGAAACTCTTGACACACAAATAAGAACAGTGGCCACTCCAGGGACACTATTCCCAGAACAGTGCGGGGACTGGTGGGGACAGCAGGACTGGTGGGGAGCTCCCAGTATCAGAAGTTTGGCATAAGGGAGGGGAGGCGCCAGTGTGGAGTAGAGGGACCCCTCGGCGGAGCTCGGGCCTACTGAGCCCAGGCCAGCGAGGACGTGGGCACATGAGGCCAGAGCTGGAACTGCATCTGCATCTTGCACAACACGGGGCCGATGAACGCACGTGTGTGGGGGTGCAGGGCTGGATTTGGGGGTGCGCCGAGACTGCTTTTCTGTAGTGTCACCCTCCAGGTGGGGTCTTCTCCCCCACTGCAGACGGCTCAGGGGGGCCCTGCCAATGTCCCCAGGCCAGCCAGACACAGGTCATGGCTCACTTGGGTCTTGGAGGGGGTCATCCTGCCGTGGTCCTCATGGTTCCCAGGACCTGAGGGGTGCTCAGGAGTTGGAAAGCGGGAGGGATGCTGTTCTGTCACTGGGGTCACCTCACTGCTGGGCCCCGTCATCGGTCAGAAGCTCCATCCACCCACCTGTAAGGTGGGTGGGAGAACAAGGACCTCTTTCGAGGCACAGAAAAACTGGTACATGTCACCCCTTCCAACAGCTGGGGCCTGGACTGGGGAGGCTCTGGTCAAAAGACCATGGGATCCCCAAATTTTAATCCGACCCTGAGGCAGGACCCATCTTGCAGTGGAGCCTGAGGGGAAGGGCCGTATCTCAGGGGTCCTCACATCCCACTTTCCAGAAGACCGGGTCGCCATCACAGATATCGTAAGGAGAGTCTAAAACTAGCCTGGCAGCCTCCATTGGTTGGTGGAAGGAGGAGGTGCTGGGCTGAGGGGAACAGAAAGCAACTGCTGGAGCCACTTACTCAAGCCACACCCAGATCAACAACCACCACAATTAGTGTTTCCCTGACAATGAATGTGTGTGTGTGTGTGTGTGTGTGTGTGTGTGTGTGTTTCTTTCTTTTTTTGTACTGGGGATTGAACCCAGGGGCACTCAACCATTGAGCCACATCCTCAGCCCTTTTTTATATTTTATTTAGAGACAGGGTCTCAGTGCGGACCTCACTAAGTTGCTGAGGCTGGCTTTGAACTTGTGATCCTCCTGCCTCAGCCTCGCAAGTTGCATGGCCCCTGGCCCAAAATGAGTGTTGAGAGCTAGAGAAGAGTGGTTCTCTGAAAGCGCTGCGCTCTCTGATTTCCAACAGCAAAGCAGTGAGGGATCATACCCCTTCGAGACCCCCATTAAACTTAGGTGGGAGAGAAGAGTCCTGGGAAATGAAGAGGAGGCCTGGGCAGAGGGGACGTGGGAAGGAGGAAGACCCTGGGTTTAGCAGGAAAGGGCCACCTTCACACACCCAGATCAGGCCCTCCTCCTAGCCTGCCCCATTCCCTGGTCCTGGCCTTGCCATCCATGTCAAATGGCCCAGGTCCTCAAAGGGTAATCAGTGGGGAGAGCAGAGCCACAGGGGACAGCATATATCTCCAGAAGACACAGCCAATGTTTACAGCCAGGCAAGAAACACAGTCCATGGGAACCTGAGCAATGATCGGACAGCACGCCACTCTTGTACGGGAGGAAGGGGCTGAGCTGCGGCTTTGGGCTCACTGGGGATACTGGGGATGTGCTTGGAATAACCTATTGAGCCTGACATCTGTTTATCCATTCATCCATACATCATATCTATCAATCATCTATCATCCATCTATCGGTCGATCTGTCCATCTATCAGCTATCATTCTATTCATCTTTCCACCATAGGTATCTGTTAGTCAGCTCTCCATTACTATATTGAAATACATGAGATAATCAACTTACAAAGAGAAAAGGTTTATTTTAGCTCATAGTTTTGGAGGTTTCCCTCTATGATCAGCCTCTGGTGAGGTGTACAACATGGCAGGAATGCACAGTGGAGCAAAACCACTCACCTCAAGCCGGACGTGGTCCCAGCAACTCAGGAAGCTGAGGCAGGAGGATTGCAAGTACCAGCCTCAGTAACTTAGCAAGGCCCTAAGCAACTTAGTGAGACCCTGTCTCAAAATAAAAAATAAAAAGGGCTGGGGATGTGGCTCAGTGGTTAAGTACTGCTGGGTTAAAAAACAAAACAAAACAAAACAAAAAAACCACTTCAGGAGCCAGGGAGGCAAAAAGAGGACAAGGCAGGGACTGGGGTCTCATGTTCTCCTTCAAAGCTGTGCCCTCATGACTTAAAGACCCCCCACTAGGCCCCACTTCTTAAAGGCACCACTACCTCCCCATAGTGCCACTTTGGGGACCAGCCTTTAGCACACAGACCTTTGGGGGATACTTACCCAAACCAGGTTACCTGCCGCCCATCCGGCCACTCACCCACCCATCTGACCTACCTGTCCAACTGTCGGGTCACCTCTCTATTACAGGAAAAAGGCAGGATAGCCAGCCTACCTCCCTGGCGCTTTGCAGCCACTCCCCGTTCTAGGTGACTCTCACTGCCACGCCCCCCTCGCTCTTCCTGCAAAGCTAGGCTCAGCTGGCCTCGGGGCTCACTCCCAGGCTGACCCTCTGCCTAGAACACTGTTCCCCGTCCAGCACTGCCTGCCCCACTCCTTCCAGGTCCCTCTGTGGGGTCTCTCTGACTCAGTGGCTCTGTCTCCTTGCTTCTCACACTCGCCGTTCACTCTCGTGATACCCATCCCTGCCATTGCACTGTCCCTGGGAGAGCACAGCTGGGTTCCTGAGGCAGGGCAGGCCGCACAGATGAGTCTGGGGAGTTTCAGGACATGTGAGGGACCTGGGTTCCTGCAAGGGTAGACACACCCACCTGGGAGCTTGCTCTGAGTCTTGGGCCTCAGTGTTTTGTCTGGCCCTCGGCCACTGACCTAGGGCCTGGACACCTGGAGGAGGTTCTACCCCAGACACTTACTGTGCTGGGACACGGGCTGCAGGCGGGCAGTGTGGTGGGAGAACCAGCCTGACCAGGGATCTGTCAGTAGAGGCACAGGCATGAACTGGGGGTGCCCAACTCCCCAGCGGAGACTTTTGGCTCTCAGGAGACCCAGGAGGCAAGACCCCTGTTCTCCAGGTACCAGCCCTGAGCTTGGGCCAGGCTCAGACCCCAGCTCAAGGGGTTCTCTACCCACCTTACTGACCTCTGATGACGTGGACAGTGACTCTAGTCCAGGGTACCAGAGATAGCATCAACCCAAACGGGGGTCAGGATGGTGAGCAGGGAGGGTTGCTGAGGACAGAGGTCAGGAAAGCCTCCGAGAGGCCCCTGCGATGGCCTGGGGGAGTGATCCTGAAGGTACCAACACACACCGGGGGTGAGACCAGACTGCTTGGGAGTGAGGGGACAGCTGGCATGGACGACTGAGTGGGGGGTGCCACCTGGGGACAGAGATGTGGGGGCCAGGAGGCACACCGCGGGATGGCATGGGGGTGATGGGGCATGCCAGGGATGGGCTGTGGATGTCCCCACCTCCCCTAGGCATGGCATGGAGGTGCCTGTTAGAGACCAACCTGGGCCACTAGGCCCCAGACCTGCAAGCAGAGAGCCATACCCTGTCTGCCAGGCCCCTGCCCCAGGGAGGAGTCCGACGTGGTGGATGGCCCGGCCTCAGGGCAGCCATGTCCGCACCCCATCCAGCCCTGTTTTGGTGAATTTCCTCTCCTGGCAAAGGAGGAACTAAGCCATGTGTTGGCCAACATCCGGCTGCTGAAGAGGAGACCAGGCGTGCAGGTGGCTGTGTGCCAGCCCACACCAGGGCCCCAACAGAGACTCAGCACCTGAGCCAGGCTGGCCAGGTGTGGGGGGCCCTTCACACTGCTGGTCGCCCCACGGCACACAGACAGTGCCACCCTCTCCGTGGGAAGCACACTCAGGCCCAGGGTGCGCTGTCACATCTGGCTTTTTCATCTGAGAACAGACTCCACACAACCGCTACCTTTAAAAACTCTTTATGGGACAAACATTAACAAAAGCAGAGAGAGCCGTGCCTGAGCCCCCAGGGTCTAGACGTTGGCACAGTTCCATCTGGTTCCAGCCACTTCCCCTACTTTGTGTCCTCAGGAGAATCTGAAAGCCAAGCCCAGGACTCAGACCATTTCACCCCGAGCCCTTTCACTCATGATCAAGGGAGCCTGATTGGGCGATCACACCCGGGACCACGGGGGGCTTACGTGACCAGCTTAAGGCACCAGGTGCTGGAGTCAGTCCAGGTTTGCCGTGAAGATGGGCAAGGAGAGGAGGGTAGGGCGTGGGGAGGATGGGGAGTGGGGAGGATGGGGCGTGGGGAAGACGGAGAGTGGGGAAGACAGGGCATGGGGAGGGTGAGGAGTGGGGAGGATGGGCGTGGGGAGGACGGGGCATGGGGAAGATGGGGCATGGGGAGGATGGGGCATGGGGAAGACGGAGAGTGGGGAGGGTGGGGCGTGGGGTGTTGGGAGAGGCCCAGGTCCGCCCTATGTCCTGGAAAGCCTGCCTGGAGAAGCAGCTGCTGGTGGGACCTGCAGGCGTCTCGTCTGGAGGGGATCGCGTGGGGCATCCCATAGCAGGGCAGAGGTGATGCCAGAGGGAAAGATGGGGAGCTGAGGGGCTGGGGGATGTACTGGGGTGCTGGTGGTACTGGGTGAAGGGCTGGGGGCCAGGAAAAAGAGAATGAGGACCTGGGAGTCAGTCTCTGCTGGGTTAGGGGTTCTGCCAGCAGCAGGTCCAGTGCAAGACAGGCTCCTCGTTGGTCTCCTGCCTAGGAGGATGTCCCTGCTGACCAGGGTAGTGCTGGACCCCACTGTGGGGAAGTACAGACAGCCTGTTACAGCAAGAAGTCCGGGCTGGCCCAGCACGGCCATGCATTAAACAGAGGGAGTGCTAGCATGTCACCAGGGGCCCTGCCAGGCTACAGACGACAGTGAGGGATAGTGTGGCTGTGCCCCAGGCTCATCCCACATGCTGCCCTCCCCAGCTCCCTGGGGGGGATGGCCATCATCCAGCACCCAAGTCCCAAAGTTAACAAGCACTTTGGGGCAGCCCTGGCGCAAGCCACCCTCCAGCCCCCGGACCCCAGGCCAGTCATCTTGGAAAGGCCTCACCTGAGCGGCCTGAGGGGCATTCCAGGGCCGGGTGGAAGGAGAGCGCCTGCTCTGAACTTAGACGGGGGTGGCACAGGTCATGCAGGGTCCCGGGCAAGGCTTTATTTTATGTTGCTACAAATGACACAACAGGGTCCCTGGGCACGGGGACAAGGTAGTGAGCACTTGTCGCACATATCAGAGCAGATGGGACGGCTCTAGTAGGGCCAGCAGAGGCCCCATTTCTACCACTTTGCACAGAAGCACTCGGCAGTCCAAGTACACCAAGCGGCTGGGCCCCCAGAGCCTGTGGCACTCAGGCCTCACACCCTGGATGCATAGTAGGTGACCCAGTATGGGTATGTCTGGGCATCGTATTCCTCTGTGGCTATGGAGGCCAGTGGTGCAGGTTTTGGGGCGGCTAAGGACACACTTGGCAAGATGTTCACAAGTGTCTAAGGGAATTCTTTATTCTTGCAACTTTTCTGTGATTTTGCATATGCATAAAGAAATAAAAGCAGCAAGGCCTTTGAGCCTCAAACCCTGGCCTCTCTGCCTCTAAATCTCACCCTGAGTCAAGTTGGGAGCCAAAGAGCTCCCGAACCCAGCGTTCTGGGGAAGGCAGCCCTGGCTGAAACTGCTCCCAGGCCCTGCAAGGAGGGGCCGAGGCAGGGTCCCGGCCCACGAGGGGAGGATGGTGCACGGAGCCCGGCAGGGATAAGCATGAACGTCATTGGTCACTCCTGATTAGAAAGTGGGGTCTGGACCCCTGAGGAGGGGCTGGGGCTCTGCAGGGCCACTGCTGGTGGAGGGCACAGGCAGCGCTGATGGCCCACATGGGCCCGGCTGCCTTTTGATGGCTGCTAAGCCCAGGCACGGAGATCAGAGCGGGTGGCCGCACTAAGGCCAACAGGTGGTGCTGGCTGTCCAGGGTCCCCAGTTAGGAAATGGCAGAGGCAGCCATTGCCAGAGCCACCTGGGCAGGCCCCATGGGAAATGGGTCTGCTGGTGCATCGGCAAAGGGAGGGAATCTCCTGTCCTTCTTGAAAGTCCTGAGTTAGAGGCCAGTGCTGGCCCCTCGCCCAGCCGCTCCAGGGACCTGCTGCACGTCTCTGGGGCTGTGCCGCCTTGACCTCCTGGGCCTTGCATCCAGTCCCACGTGGCAGTCACAGTCAGAACGGAGGCTCATCCCAGGACGTGGTCCAGCGAGACCAGCCTGGGCGCTGGCAGGTCTGGGGAGTGCTGCACGTAGACCGGTGGATGTCTCAGGGCACGGTGGCTCCTGGGGTCTGGCAGCCAGGCTGGGGGACAGGTGCCATTCAGGGTTCTAGACAGAGGAGAGGAGGTGTGAGTTTTGCACTCAGCGGTGGCCCCGGCTGGAGTGGGTGCTAAGCACACGTTGGTGACCGGCCGCAGGCACCTCAGGGCCATAGAGAAGGGCTCCTCTGACCGGCTGAGTCGTCAAGATCCCCAGACCCTTGGTTCTTCCTCTGAAGTACGGCATCCTGGGTCCTGTCAGGATGTAAAAGTCTGGCCCACCGAGGTCAGGCAGCAGTGACCACAGCCACCCACCAAGTCCAAGACTCTGGGCCCATTAGGAAGCCCCAAGGATACCATGGAGGGCAGGGGCCAGGAGGAGTGGGCCCTGTGCCCATAAGCCTCAGAACCCAGCAGATGACCCATTCTCAGGGAGGGTCAAGGACTGCATTCAGGCCACAGAGCAGATGGTTAATAAGTGGCCTGGTCATGCCATGTGTGAAGGGTCAGGATGGCACCAGGGGCTCTGTGGAAGGACAGCTTACAACAAACCAGGCAGCAAAGCAGACGCTACCTGCTTCATAGCCCAGCAGGAGAGCAGCCTTAGGCTCATAGCCAGAGAACTGGGGCCAGTGTGTCCCCACAGGGGATGTGGCTATCTCTGGCCCTCAGCCATGAGGACTGCGGTGTCCACAGTTCCTGACCAAAGTCACATGACCGTGGTGTGTACGGTCCTGGCTCGGCCTGAGTCACCCAGGCTTCCCCACTTGTCCTGCCTCCGTGTGCCTGGGCAGCACTCGCCCTCTCCGGGGAGGTGCTGGCTTCAGCCTGCCCTGCACGTGGCCAGGGTCTGCCCCAAGCAGGGTGTGACACAGACCCTCCAAGGCCCAGCAAGGGCAGGTGAGGTGTCACGGGGCTCCATGCGAGAAGGCCCTGAATGCCACCTCTGTGAGGCAGCAGGGTGGGCAGGAGACCACTTTCTCAGGTGAAGGCTCACATGAGGCACCACCTGCTGGGTGTGGCTAACGTGGTGGGGCCAGAGCCCCTGATTCTCAAATCTCATTTTTTGCATGCGCTCTCTGGGTGTTTAAAGGGTGGCTCCAGGTGCCAGGTGTGAAGCTCAGTGGTGGGGCACTTGCCCACCACGCACGAGGCCCTGGGTTCTTCCCCAGCACCACCAGACCAAACCAAACCAACTCAAAGGGTAGCTCCAAAACATATCTAAGCACTGTGACCACTGGACCCCAAGCAGCCAGTAGGGGGGAGGGGCAGGCCTGGCTCAAGGCAGTGACTAGGTAGAAACCATGTGGGGGTAGAAAAGGGTGACAAGGACAGCCAGCCGGAGGCTCCCCTGAGCGACTTCCATGGCGGTTCACAGCTGGGGGTCCCATGCTTCCCTCCTGGCTCACCTGGCTGCCCTACTGCCGGGGTGCCACGTCCATCACAGGTTTCTGGACCCCAAAGGCCGTGATGAAGATGTTGACCACCACGATGATGAACACCAGGCCCGTGGCCAGGTTGTTGAGGAAGTCCAGCTTGGCGTGCTTGGCCGGGTTGTTCAGGTCGTACTTGACTGTGGGTGAGAGGGAGAAGATGGTGTCCAGGGCAGCCCAGACCCAGGCCTGGGAGGAGAACCCACTGGGGACTCCACTGTGTGGACATCACAGGGTCTTCAACCAGACACAGGAACGTGTTGTCCCCAGAGAAAAATAACCTGCTTTGCTAAAACCCTGAGTGTATCCCCTGGTTTGGGGGCCCTCTTCTCTAGCCCCCCCATTCTCCATGAGGAACTGAAGCCCAGGCAAGCCAAGCACCTCACGTCACGCTGTTCCTGGTCATCAAGCCAGACCGGGTTTGGTTTCTAAAGCAAAAGTGCTGCGTCCTCCTGCACCTTTCTCTCTGGACTCTCCCTCCCACCCAAGGTTCTATCACACCCATGTCCAGGTGGAAACAGGCCCCAGGAGGGCCACACTTTCCTGGAAGCAAAGCAAAGCTCCTGACAAGGATTTCACCTCTGGACAAGGACCAAGGGTGCCTGGGCCTGGGCTGCCAACAGGCAACACTTCACGGGGCTCCACAGGGCCCAGCCCACCTTCCTGCCTGCCTCTGGTCCATCTGTCTGCCTGCCAGAGAAAGCTGGGCTGATGTCAAGGGGATGTTATTTAGTGACTCGGTTTGGGGATGACTGGAACACCAGAGGGTACAACCTACAATTGGGTTTTTGTTCAAAATCAACAGGGATGGCTGGACATTCTGTCTGTGGAGATAGTGGTCAGGGTCCTGGGTTCCTCCTCACCTCCTGGGCGAGGGTCCTTCCTCACCTCTGGGCCCATGGACCCTTCTTGCCTCCTGTGTAACTTGGTTACTCTTTTGTCACTGGACCATGTCACCAAGGCAGGCCTGGCTGATGCCAGGGCTACAAGAACTGGCTGGCACAGGCTGCTGGTGGAGGGAGCTGGCAGGACCTGGGGAAGCAGGCACACTGACACCCACAGGCCCAGACCTGAGCCCCGACCCTTACTCTGCCTTGCACAGGTGCTGGACAGTGTGCCCTGCTGTCCAGGGGCTGGGGAGGGCAGCTCCATGAGAGCCGGGTGTGCAGGGTGGGGTGCCCACACTGGGAGCTGATAGCCAGGCTCCTACCCAGGAAGATGAGCAGCACGCCCACGCCGATCTGCAGAGCCAGGGAGATGGAGATGAGGACCACCAGAGGCACGAAGAAGGCGAAGCTGGGGCCCTGCTCCACCACAGCCTTCAGCTGGGACGCGTTGGCCATCAGCAGTGCGATGTCCAGCATGCTCTCGGCTGCGCTCTTCTTGTTGGCGTAATGGTTCATGTTGATGGGCTGGTTCCTCCAGCCCCAGCGGGGCGGCTGTGGGGAGGAGACCGTCAGTGGGGCAGGGGAAGAAGGGGGCTTTAGAGAGGGACCCAGGGGGGTTGCTAATCAGCAGGAGGGGACAGTGGGGAGGGTGATGGTCAGCAGGGAGGGGGTGGGCCGAGCCCCCCAGGGTTGAGGGCTTCTGCTGCCCTGGCCATAGCAGGTGCGTTACTCTAAGTGTGCCCTGCCTTTATAAAGGGGAGGCCAGGGATAAAGCCCCGGAGGGAAGGAAAAGCAACCTCAGCACATGCACCCTGGGGTTCC
This sequence comes from Sciurus vulgaris, assembly GCF_902686455.1. NCBI lineage: Eukaryota > Metazoa > Chordata > Mammalia > Rodentia > Sciuridae > Sciurus > Sciurus vulgaris. The sequence goes on from NC_136474.1 coordinate 25,730,913, forward strand.
GGTTGTCACCTGCCTAATGCAGGGGTGCTCCTCCCTGCCTGCTGTGCCCAGGGCTCTCCCCCACCCCTCAGGGCCTGGGCTCCTGCCCGGTGCCAGGAAGGGAAATGGTGTGTGGGTGGACAAATCCCTGTACACTGCACAGGCTGGAAACAAGCCTTCCTGGGCTGGGCCCTAAGGCTGGTCCTGCCCTGGCCCCCGCCCACACCCTCCACACACCCTGCAGAATGGTTTGGCCACGCTGCCCAGCTGCAAGCTGCTCAATGACACGGGGCAGCAAGAGTCTGCCAGTACACAGCAGGCACTCAACAGATGCCTTGGCATGTTGCATCAGCCAAACCTAGCACTCTCCTTAATTTTCACAGGAAGAACACAGGGATACACGTTCTGATCTCCTCTCTATAGCGTGTGCCACCTGGTGACGTCACTTGCCTATCTCAGGGCAGGTCCCGGCCTCCACTCAGCCCTGGATGCCATTTCCCCAGCTTCCTCCAACCTCCCCAACCCAGTCAGGCCTGAGGGGCCTGCAGCTCCCTCCACCTCGAGCACCCTTCCCTGTTACCACAGACCCTCATGTTCTGAGGTCATGCCTAGAGACCCCTGCCTCCAGGAAGCCTCTTGTGACTTCCCCTAGCAGGACAGAGCCCTCTCCTGCCAGGGAGGTCACCTCTTGAGCCAGCCCATTTTATTCCAAGGCCCCTGCAGGTGTCTGACTTCTTTCAGTGAAGCCAGTCAGCACCCCTCAAATTGCCTTGGTTGGATCCCTTCCTAGTCACCACAAAAATCTCACCACCCCTCAGTCTGGTCCTTTGTCCAGGGCTGCCTGGTCCTGCTCTATAGCCCCCAGGGACTAGACACTGGAGAGGAGGCAGTGGGCCATGGCCGAGTGCTGGTGGTGGCCTCCTGGAGCTTCTCCAGGAGGGAGATCCCATTTCCAAACTCATGAAAGATGCAGGGGTAGGAGGTCTGTGCTGCAGGTGCCAGGAGGGTGGACACAGGCATCACACGGCCACTTTCTACAGGCAGGCAAGCTCCGAGGCAGCAGACCAGCAGAGGGCAGTTTTGTTTTGGTGGTATGCATTTTTAGGTTTAAATGTGTCTAAGAGGCGGGCAGGTGCGTGGGAGATGCAGCTGGGCTCTGCTGCCTGCACCTGGGCTGGAACATTCCAACCACTTGTCTTTGGCATCAGCTGGGTCAATTCTAGACTGAAGTGCGCACAAGGAAAGCTGCCAGCACCAGCCCCCGGTCCCAGTGTGGCACTGGGGTCACTGCAGGTGCCCATGAGGCCCCTCTGGGGTGGCTGCACTCCTTGGACACCTCCCAGACTGCATGGGTCTGGGTGTGGACAGCCTGTGCTTATTGGCCCTGCCTGGCACTGAGGTCACCTCCAGCTTTGCCTCCACCAGGCCATCCAGCTGGCCACACCCTGCCACATACATGCTCCTCTGGGTGCGGGGCATCCCGAGGTTGCTGCCTTACAGTAGGCATGTGCTTCGCGTTTCTTAAACCCAAAGTCCCAAAGTGCCTTCCCTCCGGGCTGCCCCGGTGCTTATCCACGTCCCATCCCAGGATCTGTCCTTAAGGGAAAAGGTCACATACAGATCTCCCACTGTTTGGGGAAGGGGTTCTATAGATGAACATAGATACACATGCACATAAACATACACCCCACAAATACACACGATATACACACATGAACCTACACAATATACATGTGCGCAACCATGCATACACACATGGAATGCACACACAAACACATACACATCAGCACACCATGCATAACACAAAAACCCAAAATAGTCATTCTAGACATACGCATACAATATACATTCATACAATAGGGCACACATGCTTATACACACATGCACACACGTGTGCACACACTGACTCATACACAACTTGGATGCACATATAAAAGGTGCACTTCATGTAACACAACATGCATAAACACACGCACACATGTGCCCAGTATACACACAAACAGGCTCATAGAAGCACACATGCATGCACATACACATATGCACACAACACACATGCGCACAAACATGCACAAACGGCACACACACACACAAACGTGTACGTGCACCGAGCTGAGCATGGCAGTCTCTGGGTAGGGGGAAGAGTGCCTTTCTCAGGGAGCTCCTCTGAACTGCTATTTCATGGCCACACCGTCATGAATGAGCACTGTCAGCAGCAGATCGCAGGTCCTCCTCCTGACCTCAGCCCTCAGCACCTCCATCATGGGAGCCTGCGGCCCTGCTGTTCTGTCCTCATACCCACTTCAGGGGGTAAACTGAGGCTCGGGTGGGAGGCTCCTTATTCAAAGCTACACAGCAAGAGAGGACTGGCTGGAATTTGAACCCAGCCCAGGGTTCAGAGCCCTAGACGATGACAGCACTGTCTCCTTGGTCCTTGTCAAGATGGGCCAGGGTACGGGGCTGCTCTGTGGGGCAGAGCTCTTGGGACCCCTGCCCCAGGTTCAGGACAGTGAGTCCCACTCTGAGCTTGGCTGTCGCGTGTGCCACGGGGCTGTGAAGCAAACACCACACGTGGCTCAGAGCCCTGGGGCCAGCAGAGGTCCCAACCCACTGTCCCTCCTGGGGAAGGGTACTTCTGGCCCACCTGGCCATCTGCTTCCTGTTCACTCTCTGAGATGACAAGAAGCACAGGCTGGGCCATGGGTCGAGGCTGGGGAGGTCCCTGGACTGGCTCAAGCCCTGGCTCCCCACAGACTGGCTCTGAGGCCCTCTGCTGCCTCAGTTTCCCCACCTGCTGACCTGGGGCCACACCCTGGGAAGCCTGCTTACCTACTGAATGGAAGGGGACATTACTGTCCATTCCTAGGGACCAGGAGATTGAGGCTCAGAGAGGAGATGAGAAGTCGAGCCCAGGCTGAGTGCCCTGAGCCTAGGGCTGTGCTGGACACACACCATGGGTGTCCACCCTGGGCGGAGGAACCACCAAGGCTATGTGGGCTGATGGGGGCTTCATGTGGTTGGGGAAGGGGACTGCACAGAGGCCTCCTGGGGGGTGCCTGGCCTTGGGCCCAGGAGGCGACCGCCCCAAGATGGGCAGGCAGATAGGGCTATCGAGCACAGGTCAGGGAGTCCCACAAGCCTGGCCGCTGCCAGAAGCATGCCAGAAACTCCTTCTGGGGCCTGTGCCCATGACCTGGGCAGTTCAGGGGACAAATAGCCTGGTTAATGTGTCCCTAGAGCCCACAGGAGTTCCTGAAACCACAGCAGACCTGGAAGCTGGGGTGAAGCCAGACCGTTTTCCTCTAAGCGCTGGGGAAAACCCTGCGGAAGGCCAGCCCCATGCAGGGGGCTACCTTCTGTGGTCATGTGGTCCCAGGCACCTGACTGTCCACAGCTCCAGCGGGAGGGGAGCTGGGCCAGAGGGCATTTGGATCAGGCCTGCTGCACCCACAGCTTGGCCTGGCCATAGCACAGTGGGGGCTATGGGGCTCCCAGGGCTTGATTTGGGGGACTGTGGCCCCAGCTGGGCCCACAGACCAGCTGCTGCCACAGAGAGCTGGCCCAGAGCCGGGTTGGGGCTGCCACCCCACCTCCTCTCTCATCCCCATCCCAATGACCAGCAGGATGACAGCTGCATGCCTCAGTTTTCTCATCTGCAAAACAGAAAGATAGGCATATAGAAAGGACAGAAATGGCAGCCTCCAATGTCTGTCAGGGTGCCCTGCAGCGGGTGACGGGGCAAGGAGTTCCTCCAGCCGACACATGGCTGTCCCCACTGTGATAGGCTCTGCCTCCTCCCTAAAAGCTCTACCAGCACATAATTAACTGCACACAAACGAAAACAGCAACAAAGAAGAGAAGGGACAGTTGGGCATGGGTCCTTCTGGGCTGAGCAAACCCAAGGGGCCAGCAGGTCAAGTTGCTGCCCTGGGTCACCAGAAGTCCAAGTCTAGCTAGACTCCAGCCTGGCCTGCTCAAGGGCCTGCCTCTTGGGCTCAGCCAGGCACCAGTGGATATTGGGGAGACCTGAAAATCGGGCTCCCATAGCCACTGTGGACCTTCTGTGGGCCTTGGGCATCTCTCATCCATGCTGGGGTGGCACTGCTGGGTCTGTCCCCCCAACCCGGATTGGCATGAAGCCACCAGGGTTGGTTTCGGGGTCCAGTCCTCTGAGGCCTGTGCCTGTGCTATTCATGCTCAACCAGCCCAGGAAGCAGGGCCTGAGGGTCTCTGGGTTCCACGTCTGCATTCCCGGCAGGAAACCCTAGTGAGCCAGCAGGAAGTGCAGGAGGTGGGGTCCTCTTAGCAGCTGGGCTATGGTTTGGGCTGGGTAGCAGCACTTCCTCTGGGCTCAGAACTGACCAGGAGTGACCTTGAGGCCCACAGGGTCGCCTTTAGAATTCAGCTAAGGCCCTGCCAGTCTCAGGACCTGACAACCAAGCGGAAATGAGAGAAAGGAAACCTCTTGGGCCCACTGAGGCTGCGCAGGCCCCAGATGGAAAGTGTGAGCACAGGTCAGTGGCCTGGAGGCTAGAGACAGGGCATTACGAACCTTGCCCTGGAGACCATGAGTGGCAGGAGTGGGGTGGCACCAGAGGGCTGTGACCCAGCCGTGTCCGGGTTATCTCCCAGCCATCTTCCTTCTGCAATGTGCAGTGCAGAACTGCCCCCTGCATCATGCCCCTGCATCATGTGGAAATGCATCAGTCATTTCCACATTAAAACTGGAGTTTACTATTCCCCTGCTGCCAGCCAGGAGAGAGCTGACTTACAGAAGAAACCGCTCAGTCCCCAGACACTGATCCTCACGGAAGGGCCCCAGGGCTGCCAGGCATGTGGGAGGGGGCATGGTGGAGCTTCCCCACTGCCTGGCCCAAGAGGACCCGCAGGGGAGGCACAGCTCAGCTACCTGGGAAGCAAGCAACAGTGCTCCATTTTATAGAAGAGGAAACAGGCTCCCCTTGAGGACCCACCCTGGGGAAGGTGCTGCTCTTTCCAAGCCACACTGCCTGGGGTCACCACCAGGAAAGGGTCTCTGTGGCAGGTGGGAAGTTATAAAGCTGCCTATGCCGCTGCGTGCTGGGCCCTGCTCCAAGCACTTCCTGTAGACCAGCACACAGGACTCACCATGACGTCACTGGGAGGGAGCACTGCTATCTGCAGATAAGAAACTGAGGCAGAGTGTTAACGTGATGTGCCCAAGAAACGGCAAGGCAATGTGCCCAGGGCAGCGGGGGACAAGGCATTGAGCCGGCTGGGTGAGCAGAGCCTTGGAGGTTGACTGCTCCTCACAGAAGCCTCTCGCTGGGGACCTGAGGTCCCCACGACCCAGGATGGGCCTACCAGGCTTCTCTACAGCTCGCCACCTCCCACCCGGCCTGCATGTTTGTGGTGGTCCAGCCTCTGAGACTGCTTCTGCTGTGACCTCTGCCTAGGAACCCTCCATACAGTCGGAGGGTCAGACCTGTCTGCCTTCCTCCCCACCCTGGGCCAGCGTTGACATCATCGACTCCACAGGATGCCTGACCTCCCCACCACACAGTGTGGTAGCCCTCCAGCTCCTCTGGACTCCTACACCTTGGCCTTCACTTCCTCCTCGTCTGGGCTGCTCTCTGATTTCTGAAGGTAGACTGGAGATAGGGGTAGAAGATTGCTTCTCTCTGTTTGGTCCCCAGAGTCAAAATAATGACCCCTCGAGCCCAAGATCCACCCAGAACCCCTGGGAGGCAGAGCCCACCCTGATGCCTAAGGAGCTGAGCAGAGATGGTGCTGAGCAGAGGGTATAGTCTGGGCAAGGCCAAGGGTGGGAGGCGAGCAGAATCCCTTCCTTTACACCAGTTTCTAGGTCACCTGCCTCTTTGTTGACTTTATTTGCTTAAGACATGTCCTCAAAGGCCATCACGGATCATTTGTTCTCCCTTTTTAAGATCATGTATAGATCATTTACCCAAAAGGTAAATGGACACAGTCAAGGGTTTCGTCTGCCAACTGCTCCAAAGCGCTCACACACTGGGGCGGAGCCAGGGCCCAGTCCTGCACACCTAGGCAAGTCCCAAGACTCCTCTAAGTCCTGTTTCCTCATCTCTAACCCAGGGCAAACGTGTGCAGCTCCAGGATTGACCCCACTCCCAGCTGGTGCCCTTCCTCCCAAACATGGCCTGCCCCCAAGGAATACGCCTAAGACTGGTCACTCTGCCCCAATCGTGCCAAAAGCATGCCTGGAAAATCCAGCCAGACCATGGTTCTCCTCCCCCATCCCTGGGGGGTCGGAATATGCAAAAATATCCAAAGTCAACAAGTCACCAGAGGGCCAGGCCAGGATGGCTCCCTGGCCTGCTCAGCCCTGGCCTGCCAGGGACTGTCAGGTGGGGAGGAGGTTCAGGAAGAGGGTGTACCTCCAACACTGGGGGTAGGACGGCGGAGAATGCCTGGTTCCTGCTCACAGCCTTCCCTGGCCCTGCAGGGCGAGTTCTGGACAGGCCCCGCTAGGACCCGCCAGGGCCCGCCAGGGGACACCCTGAAGGCTTTCAGTGGGTGACTTGTTTCTCAGGGCAGGTGAGTGGAGCTGCGGTTCCCCTATGGGGCAGCATCCGACAAAGTGGTCACCCTGTGACGTAGCCGTCTGCTTACTGCTGGCCTGGAGCCCAGATGCTGTGACTCCTCTCCGCCCACCCCTGGGCACGCAGGAGGAGACGGGGCAACGAGGCTGAAGTTAGAAGGGTGGTGGGGGAGGCCGTCCCTGCTCCGGGAGCAGCGCCCAAGCTCCGCCGCCGCGCAGCAGAGCGGAGCCGCGGATGGCAGCACACCAGTCCTCCCGCGCCCCTGAGCCCCTGCGCCCCGGTTGGGGTGGCCTGAGCCCCCGGGACCACCGCGCGGGTCCCGGACAGATCAGGCAGGACGTCGCTGTGGCGCAGCGCCCCTCACCACCACGCAGAGTGGACGAGCTCACCAGGCGACGCTCACAGGTGCCCGCGGAACCGCGGGTGCGGGGCCCAGAGAGGGAGACTCGGGCCAAGGTCACACAGCAGCGGGAATGGGGGGTCTTACCGAGGCATTCGGAGAGCCGGGCGAACCTGGGCGCAGGTCGCCGTTGAGCTCGTGTTCCTCGGCGCCCGAGTCCATGGTGCGACCGCCCGGGCCGCCTAGCTCCGGGCCCGAGCCCGCCGGTGCCTCTGCCGCCGGATCCCGGGCTGTGTGCCGCCCCCGCCCCGCCTTGCCTCCCGGCCCACCCCGCCCCGCCGCGCCGCGGCCCCGCCCCCAGACTCCGCCTCCGCCGGGGCGGGGCCGGGCCGGAGTTCTCCGCGCGAGCGGGCCTGGTCTACGCCGAGTGGCCGACGCGGGGTCCCCCGGCGGGGTCAGCAAGGCGCCGCGTCCCGTGGTGGCCCCGGGGGCCCTCACGTGCCCGGCCGCAGCACCTCCCCGAGCCTGGGTGACGCCTCCGTATTAAGTGAGGTCAAGAACCAGCCCTTCCCTGGCCACTTTGCAAACTGCCCGGCGCCGCTGGAAGGCGAGCGGGCGTGGCAGCTGCGGCCCGGCCCGGGCCGGGGTTCTCCCGGGTGGAGCTCGCCCTCAGACCGCCGGCAGCTCCTGCACGGTGCCCGCCGCTGGCACAGCCACTGGGGGCACGCGGCTTCCTACTCGTGGTCATTCGCTTTCCTACGTGGGAAATGGGGGTGCTGAGGGGCCTCCAGCACAGACTGATGGCGGGGAGGGAGGCCGAGTGGGCGTCGGTGATGCGCCCGCTGTTCTGCCCCTGGGCGGCACCCAGTGCTGGGCCGACAGAGCTCCTCGGATCCCCAGCCCTTGGATCAATCGGAGCCACCTCTTCCGGGGGGCGGAGGGGAGAGGGAAACGTCATCTTCCAGGGCGACACCGGGCTTCAGGAGCCTGGGGAAGCGGGGGTGAAGGCCAGCTGCCTAGTCTCCCCTCTCCTGACCTCACTCCCAGACTCAGCTGCTTTTTGCACCCCTTCACAGGTTGCACCCCAGACGTGTGCCTTCTCTCCTGGGGTTTACTCACACCTCCCCTACAGCCTTCTGAAGTAGTGGGCAGACCCGTGTCCCTGTCCTTAGGCCAGGCAGGGTCCAGAACTACCACCTTACAGCCCTGTCCTCTCCAGTAGATGGTTAATCTCTGTGTGTCACTTCCTGCACTGGTTCTTAGCCTAAGGTTAGGGTTTGGTCAAGGCCATGTGAGAGCCTGGTCTCTTTTTTCCCCTCCCCAAAAGAGATGAAGAGGACAGAGGTTCAACGGTGGTGCCCAAGCTCACCTGGGTGCCAGATCCTGTGGGAGGCGCCAGAGGCTGGAAGGAGGCAGAGGGCCCCTACTCCTGGAGCTGAGGGACAGAGAGTGGACAAGAGCCACAGAGGCCAGCAGCGTGTGGGGCCTGGTGCCATTGGTTCTTGTGTTACTGAGGACCCTGGGGAGTGGCCATTCTCCTCCCTCACCGACCAGGGGAAGAAACCGAGGCATGGCAGGGGAGAGGTTCAGCCCAGGAACTCAGCCCAGGAACTCAGCCCAGAAGACACACTGTCCCCAGGAGTGCAGAAGCTTGTCTGTCCCGTTCCCACCTCACTGGACCCAAGCTCCACCCAGGCAGCCTTCTGGTGGGCCCTGGAACCCAGCACCTGCCTCTCCTGCGAGGCCCGAGCTCGCCCTCCCTGCTCCACGCCTTGCCTCTGCTGGGGGAGGGGGCGAGTTTTATAAGTGAAACCGAAGGCACAGAAAATGCAAGTCACCCTGGGGGATTTATTAGAAAAAGGGACTTTCCACTTTCCCGTGTCCAGGCCCTGCTCCTGACCCCTGGCATGTCTGTTGAGGGGAGGGGCAGTCTGGGGCCAGCAAAGTGGCTAGATTCCAACTTGACCCCCACTGGTTGTGTGGTGGGGGCTGGTTGCTTGGCCTCCGTTTCCCTGTGTGTTCATTCTTCAGCCCATCTGAGGCTTCTGGGGGTCAAGGGTGCATTGGAGCCACCCTGGGAGAATCAGGCAAGCTCACTCTGATCACAGCCCCCAAGTCCCATGGCCCACAGGCGGGACTCCCAAGCCTCCCATTGGGACAGGAGGCGGCAGGGTAAGGGTGTGGAGGGCGGGCAGGCAGGACAGTGCCCCTGCACCAGCGCACAGCCGAGGGTCCAGCACTTCTGCAGGAGGAGATGTTTGGGGCCTACTTTACAGCTGAGGAAACAGTGCTGCCTGGTTACTACTGTTCTCACATAACCCAGGTCACTATCCCTCACCCCACTGTCCAAGAAGAGCTGGAAACCCATATCTTCACATGTGGACACCGTCCACACACAAACTTCCCCCTGTGGTCACTGTAGGGGCCAAGCTCCACCCCGTGGGTGACCCTGGCCAAGGCAGGAGGTGGGTCCTGGAGGGAGGGAAGACCACAGAGAAAACAAGTCTTTTGCGGGGCCAAAGGTGGCAGGCGGGAAGGCCCCCAGGTGTTGGGCCACATCAGAGCCTGTTCTGTCCTCGGGGCCTTTTGGCTGCTCCAAGCTGTGAGATGTGTTATTTCCCATTTCCAAGAGAAGACTGGAAGATTGTGGCGGTGACAATTGAGAAATCAGACTCTGGGTTTGTAAACCGGCTCTGTGCCAGCCGCCTGGGCCTGGGGAAGGGCTTCTCCCCCAGCCTGTTTCCCCAGCTGCCCGGGCTGTCTGGGGGCTGCCCATTGTCTGCAGTGAGGGATTCCCCTGGTGTCTGCTGTGTCATCCCACTTGCCTGTGAAGTGCGTTTTCCCTGCTGTGCTCAGGGCTGTTTACCAGGCTGTCCTTTGCTGGACCCAACCCAGGACGAGTCTTAAAGGGACAGTGCCCTGTGTGTCCTGGCCACCTACCTGCTTCCAGGTCTCCTGGAGAAATGCTGAGCCAGTGAACTATCCAGAATATGCTCCAGATGCTGACCAGGATCCAAGGGTGCAAGCGCAAGTGGCTGGAGGGATGTAGAGCAGGAGGGCCCAGCAAGGGCCATGGCTGAGCCCTGTGGGCTCTAACAGAGACGCTGTGCATGTGCACAGACGGGCGGCTGTGCACACTGATCTTTGCATCTGGGCTTGCCATGCTGGGGAGGTCCTTGCAGGGCACAGGGTGTTTTTGTCAGCCCTGAAGGAAGAGAGCTAAAGCCAGGGCTCTTCTCCCTCACCTGCTATCCTGTCACCACCAGGAGAACGTGGTAGAAAGCTGCAGCTGCTAGGTGCCCGCAGCTCACACAGACCACATTTTCACAAGCAGGGAGCCTGGGGAGCAGTCGGTGCCCGTTCTGTATCTGAGTGGCCTGGAGGCAGGATGCCATCTCCATTTCAGGGAGCAAGAACAGGTTGGAGAGGCAGCGTGGCATGCCCCAGGCGACACAGCTGCAGGAGGCAGGGCGGCATGTTCACGCAGCTCCTGCCTCCTCCCGGGCTGCCCGCACATGCCTGCTACCAGGGCAGCTGTGGCGCTGCCAGTACTGGGCATGGCCCTTCCACTTCCACCCAGGGTAAGAGCCTGTGACCTGGTCTCACGGCAGGCGGGGGCTGCGTTTCCAGCAGGTATTTTCAGGAATCGCGACTCCTACAAGGTCCTGCACAGAGGCAGGTGGTGTGGGGCGCAAGCTCCTCATTCCCAGGACAGAGGGAGGAAGGCTGGGATGGTGAAGGGGAGCCATGCCGAAGACAGGAGGGCGGAGGGTCAGGGCGTCAGGAGATTGGCCAAGGCCTCCAGGCAGGGCCCCCGGGAGCAGGCCACGGTTGGGTCAAGGATGATAATGGGCTGGTGATGTGCAGGTGCGTGATGGTCTCACTCTGTTCTCCGGAGAGAAGTCACATGCCCAAGGCCACAGGGCAAGGCCCAGCTGCCCTAGACGTCCTCTGGACTCCAGGAACCCAGTGGGAGTGACTGAGTTATGGCCATCTGCCATCTGAAGTGTCGTGCAGCCGGTCACAGAGCTTACAGAGCCATCCACTCGCTCGGCGGGACGAGCTGGCCCTTTGTGCAGATGGACAGAGAGCAGCAGAAAGCCAGCCCCAGCCTCCTCTGTTGGGTCTGGTCCTTTGATCTAGCCCTGCCCACTTGGACAGCTGTCTCTCCCTCGGGGTTCCCCAAGGGCCAGAAGACTGATACCACTCTGCATGTATAGACATCTGTGCCCAGTGAAGCCCTGTCCCAGCTGCCAGGGCATGGTGGCAGGGTGGGTAGTCAGCTCCACTCTGTTCTCCCCTTCTCCCTTAGCCATAGACTCCTGACTTTTAAGCTTTCATTCAGAACCGCATCCAACATCAGAGAAGGGACCTTAAGCAGAGGGAGTAGTCATTATTTCTTCCTTCCTGCTGGCTGGAAAATGGGTGTAATGACTGGAGCTCCAACAGCCACATGGGACCAGGAGGAGACGTTGAGTATGGGAGCCTGGCCTTCCCTGTGGTGTAGGGGGAAAAACCCTCTATCTCGTTTTGAGGCTGCATTAATTTTGTTTTCTTCTGATACTCATAACTAGTTTGGAAAAATACATAGATTATGCCACTGTTGTCACGTCCTCCCGAGGGCTTCTCATGAAACCCCTTCCTCTGGACCCTGCGCACCTCAGGCCCTGTCCCTCTCCTCCTCTCCCTTCCTCTTATTCTCTCCACTCTCGTCCTTCCCCTTCTCTTTGTCCCACCAGGTCCTTTCTATCTCCAGGTCTTTGGGCTCCCTGTTCCCTCCACCTGAATATCCCACCCCAGGTCTCCATGTGGCTGGCTCCTTCCTGACACCTGATGGCAGGACTCCTGTCCCCTGGACATTCCCTGCACCTGGCTCAGCCTGAAGCACCTCATGGGTATGTTTGGGTGAGCTGTCTGCCGCCTCCCTGGCCCAGCCAGAGTCCTGGAAAGCCAGAGCCCAGGTGCCACTGACCTCGGTGTCTGCTGGGCACGGCCTAGCCACGTCCTCTTTGCCTCGCTTGCAGGCATGGCGCCCGGGTGTCCCTCAGCCCTGCCCACGCTCAGCAAACCACTAATGACAGGGGCCACCTGGACTCCTTATTCTTGGTCCCGACATTGACCGTTTGCTCAGGCCACAAATCGCCAGCCCAAGAGTGTGGGAGTGAGGGCAGCTGGCTGGCGGGGCAGGTGGTCTGTGGCTTGGTGGAGAGACATCCTGTGGCCGGTCAGCTCGGGCGTGGGCCTCCTGCTTCCCCTACAGCCCCAGTGAAGCTGGGCCTTAGCTCTTGGCCTTGGTCTGTTCGGGGAGCTGGCCAGGCTGCCCACCAGGGCCAGGATGGACACCATCTCCTCTGGGCGCAGCCCTGGCCAGTAATGCCCCTCTGGCCCAAGCACCAGGCTCTGAGAGGCCCTGTCTTCAGCCTTCTGTCCCGAGACCCCTCCCTGCAGAGGTCCAGGAGGCTGAAGAGGGCCACCTCCATCTGGGATGCTTTCCCATCAGTCCCAGGCCATTGGGGAGCCAGAACTGGGAGTTTTGGTGTTTTCCTAAAGAATGGGGGAAAGGGAGGCTTAGCCCAAGGGCCAAGAGCGGAAAGGGCCATTGAGGCTGACCACTGTCATGGCTTGGGGAGCGTTTTCTCATTATGGGTGGTTGTGCTAGGCAAGGTGGGGAAACTGGGGCTCTCAGAGCTGAGATTTGAGCCCGCGCCACCTGAGTCCACCAGAGCCAGGTGCCAGGAGCCACCTCTGGTCTTCGGAGAGGCTGAGCCCTTTTCTGTCACCCTGGGGAACTGCAGCCCATCTCAGATCCAAGGCTGACCCCAGCTTTGCTCCCCTGGGGCAGGGGTTGGAGAGTGGTCAGCCTGTGCCCTTTGACCCTCATTGCTGTTCCATCCTAATACCATTGGCCTTTGCCTAGAGGGCTTGCTTGTCCTGCTTCCAGCTGGACCTGTGGATCCCAAACTTGGACACACATCAGAACCCCCACAGGGAGGGGAAGCAGCTTGCAGGCCCAGCCTGGCCTCCCCACTGAGTCCTGGGTGCTGTGCTGTGGGTTGGAGCCCCCCGAGTCTGTTCAAGGCGTCCTCCGCAGCCCTGAGGTCAAGATCAGGCCACGTTGGACCAAGGGACCTGGGCGGAGAAGTGCCTGTCCTTGAGCCACCACCGTGGGCAAGCTGTGCCCAGCACCTCACCCAGAACTGCCCAGCAACCCTCAGCGGGAGGCAGGGGCCGTCTGCTGCAGACGGCCAGGATTCAGAGGGGCGGTGAGTGAGGGGCCTGGCTCAGAGCACCACCTGTAGTTTTCTTGTTTGCCTGATCTTGAAGGAAGAGGATGAAAGAAGGACCCTGTCTGGAGGCCCAAGGGTAGCCAGGCAGCTCGTGTGCTGCCGCGGTCATTGGAACAGTGATGATGGCCACTGTGGCCAGAGCATCTCAGGGCCTACGTCGGCAGGTGGAGTGAGCGAGCAGTGTGGCCATGCCTATGGCCAGGGAATGTGACCTTGGAAAGCAGTGACCCGGCAAGCGAGGTGTAAGAACGCGACCACAGAACGGCCGGTGAGGAGCTGGCGCCTGACCTTCTCCAGGCCCATCCCCCTCCGCCCTCTGGCCCCTGTTCTGACAGCTCGTCTGTTCCGGGCGCCATTTGAACTCGGGGACCCTTCAGGCCTCCCGCCCCCCCGCGTGCCTCAACTCTGGCTGCCTCCGCTTTTCACCCAGGCTGACAGGAAGGACTTAGGGATTCAGAGGTTCTACTGGAAGGAGGTGCATATCTGGGAGGCCTAGGAGTCTCCTGGCTCAGGAGGACACAGTCCCCACGTAGGAGGCCAGGTGTGTCCTCAGAGCTGCTGTTCTGGAGGTGCCAGAGGATTCCATGGGGCACAGTGGCTCTGTTCAGGGCGGATCCCACCAAGAGCCAGGCCCTGAGGGTAACCCGCTGGCTTCTCTTGGGGCAGCAGCCTGTGGGTGTTGCCGATGCTATTCCAAGGCCACAGCTTCTGGGGCAGTTCCCCAAAATGCCACATTTCCTGTCACCGGGTCAGATGGCGTCTCAGCTGGCCAGGGGCCCAGCCCCACAGGCCCATTGCTGGGCAGAGCCCTGGGCAGCCTGCAGTTGGGCTGGGCGGAGGGCATCTCAGGAGTCGATGAGAACCCTCCAACACAAAGGGGCATTTATGGGCCGGCGATGGCACGTCTCCATCTGAACCCAGGCAGGACAGAAATAGCCTTTCACGGGGCGCCAGGAGGGCTGGGCTCGCCTGCTCCGGAGGGTGTCAGTTTTCCAGCTCCGTCTCCAAGCTGGGCAACCTGTCCATGTTCACAAATGAGTGACTCACCCTGTCCTGGGCAGGGGACTCCCTGAAACGCCTTCTAGCTGAAACAGGGACAGAGAGACAGAGAGAGAGAGAGAGAGAGAGAGAGAGAGAACAGGAGAGGAAGAAACAGAGAAACACAGAGGCACAGACGGAGGAATAGAGGAAATTAGATAAAGACAGCCCAGAGGTGGGGAGAAACTTGGCGCAGGTGCGTCACCCTGGGGACACCTGCCCTGGTGGTTCCCCGTGACATGAATGCCATGACTTGTGGTCTCACCTGCCATCTGGGGACACCACAATACGGCTTCACCTTCCTTCTCTCCGTGAGGGGAGAGCAGCCAGCCCCACGCCCCAGGGGTGACTTTCGAGTCCCTGCCGATCCCAGCCCTTCCCAGCTGGGGCCTCTGTTATTCCTCCTGCCTGAAATGTCCTTCAAAATATGCAGATCAAAAAAGAATCAAGTCCCATTTGAAACCTTGTACGAGTCTGTTTTCTGTTGCCAGTAGCCACTACAGACGGGGTACGTCAGGAAGAAAAGAGGCTCATGGTTCTGGTCCAAGATGGAAGGCCCGCATCTTATGGTGACCCTCTTGCTGGCTGCGTCCCAAGGCAGGGCAGGACATCACGTGACAAGAGAGAGGTTGTCTCTCCTTCTTATAAAGCCACCAGTATTCAGTCATGGGGGTCCACCTAATTAATGCCTCACCATGGGGATTAACTTTCAACATAGGAAACCCTGAGGACACACTTATATCACATCCAATCCATAACACACCTACGCACAATTTTTATAATTTAGCATGCTAAAACCAATGCTGATAATGCTTTGGAGATGTGAAGAAGTAGCTTAGTTGTTAGTAACAGATATTGAAAATTCAAAGGCTTAGCTAATATAGACTTTATTTTTTTCGAACCTGAAAGAGGAGTGGAGTTAGGCAATCTAAACATGGTTGGGCAGCTCCATAATGTTATTGGGGATCTTTCTTCTCTGCTTTGCACAGTCTGTAGCTTCTACTTTCAAAACAACCTCATGGTCCAAAATGGCTGCCGGAGAGCCAACTATCACAGCAAGAAATAGGCATCAGGGATACAAGGGAGCTCATTTTCAGTGGTTTGTTCCCTGTGAAGGAGCTTTCCAGATGACTCAATTAATTCTTACGTCTTATTGCTACCCCTTGCCCGAGGGTCAGCTGGGTGCATAACCCCTCAGAATAAAATCAGGGCTCATTTTCTGAGACAGTGGGTGACCTGCATTACCTGCCCTAGAATGTCACCTAGGAATACAGCTGGTGGAGAGGCACATGACTAATTCCTTCTAGAAGGCAAATTTTCAAATACATTCCGACAGGGAGTAAGATGTTCGTTTCCTCTCCAACAGTCCAGTCTGTGACTTTATGTTTGGGAAGCCACTCAAAGAGATGGGGGAGGCACAGGCACCAGGGCACCCCTTGTCCCACGATGGTTGAGAACGACAATTCATGAACGACTTAAATTTCCAGCACTGGGGAAACAGGAGCACGCCATGCGTATTTACCTGTTGGGAGGGTCCCACCGTCCAGGCAGGTGCTGGTCACCAAGGATACTGTCCACCTAGAAGTGTTTACAGTGTGACTTTAGAGAAAAGACAGGGCATCCAAACAGTGATTATCCCCAGCTGACCACAGGTCTGGAAGCTTGGAGAACAGAGACACTGGGCAAGGTTTTCTTTGTAAACTCTGGGACAGCTTGTTTTAAATACATATATGCTTAAATAAAATGTTCCTATTATAAAAATATGTTCATCGTAGAAAATTTAGAAAATGAAGGTAAGGTAAGAAAAAAAATTCTTTTGTCCCCAAATCAAAAAGGTCCCTATTTTGATAGCGTATCATCAGTGGTAATGAGCGTGGTGCCTGCAGGGGACTGTTTATGTCTGGCTCTTACACCTGCAGTTTGGCTGGCCCAGGGTTGACCTTGGTGGACCAGAACCCCAGCTGCTTGTCAGTTTCACATCTGCTCTAAATGTGACCCTCATTCTCTTGGGACTGCCTTGTCCTCCTGTGTTCCTCCCATCCAGGGTGTCAGAAGCTCCTAGGACTGGGTGCAGTGACACAGGCCTGTCGTCCCAGCAACTGGGGAGGTTCAAGGCCAGCCTCAGCAACTTAGTGAAACCTTGTCTTAAAACAAAAAATAAAATAAAATAAAAATGGGTGGTGATGTAGCTCAGTGGTAGAATACTCCTGGGTTCAAACCGGAATACCAAAAATTAATAAATAAATGAACAGGAAGAGGAGGAAATAAAGAAGCAGTAACTCCCAGAAAGGCAAGCACACATGTCTTCTGAGGGTGTCATCTTGGAACCAGGGGCTGACTGTTGCCACTTTCCACTGATAAGCAAGATGAGTGTGGAAGGAAGTGTCCTTCCCTGACTGTGGGAGGGGAGGGGAGAGGACACTCACTACCTGCAGCCAGACTAGCCCCATAATACCCATTTGTGCCTCTCCTGTGCTTTATTTTGGGGTGGGGAGGAATACCAGGGATTGAACTCAGGGGCACTCGACCACTGAGCCACATCCCCAGCCCTTTTTGCATTTTATTTAGAGACAGGGTCTCACTGACGTGCTTAGCACCTCACTTTTGCTGAGACTGGCTTTGAACTCGTGATCCTCCTGCCTCAGCCTCCGGAGCCGTTGGGATTGCAGGCATGGGCCACTGTGCCTGCCTCTCCTGTGCTTTCATATGAGAACACATTACCCACTGAAGTTCATTACTCCTCCCTCCAGAAGGCCAGTGGCTCAAGGGCACGTTGTTAGGCCAGGCAAATGATTTATCAGGGAAAAAGATTTGTTTGAAAACCAGAGAAGATGGAGGCTGTGGAGAAGGAAGACCATCTCAGGGGACCTGAGTATGCAGAGGGCTGGAGGAAGGGCCAGGCGTGGCCTGGAATGGTGGCCGTCTCAGCTACTCAGATATTTAGTCACCTGTGGGACGGCCGCAGATGCAAGAGCAGAGTCAGTTTCTTTGACAAAAGCGAACTTTAAGGCCTGAAAATCCCCGCAGGCACCGGGTATCTCCATGACCCCACCTCAGAAGCAATGTCCGCAGCAAAGCCACTGGAAACTTACAGTGGGTGGCTCAGCTGCATGGCCTCTAAAATCGGTGGTTTTTGAAGTCAATTAAAAGCCATGAAGCTGGAGGGCTTACTTAGGTTTTCCCTCCGTTCCTGACACATCCTGTGCTGCTCAGAATCTTTCCACGTGTTCTTTTGTCATCTACTGACACCTTTCCAGTCATGAAAATTCTCCTATAACAGGTTAACTGCATGCATTTCTATTAAATGGTCACATCACCATTTATTCAACGTGATGAAGCTTTCTTTTTATTTTTGCTTTTTTTGGTGCTGGGGATGGAACCCAGGGCCTCAAGCATGCTAGGCAAGGGCTCTACCACTGAGCCACTCCCTCGCTCCTACTCTCCCCCTCCCCCTTCCCTCCCCCCTCCTCCTCTTGGGATTGAACCCAGGGGTGTGTTACCACCGAGCCACATTGAAGGGTTATGGAGAATAATATTCCTACCAGACAGCTCCCCAAGAAAAACGGAGGGACAGTGTGGCTCAGGAGAAGGGGGGTGGAAATTGGCCAATTGTCAAACCTCCCACAGGGCACCCTTTCCTGATAACAATGGGCCCTGAAGGAAGGGGGCAGATACTGAATGCTGGGCCCTGAACCTTCGCCTCCCCACATTGCAAATTAGTCCTAAATGGAGGCACAGCAAATATTCAAACTCTGGGAAACAAGGGATCCCAGAGAAAGAAAAGCTGTGGGCAAGAATTGAGTTCTCATCCCTGGGATTTGACTCCCATCTCCCCAGACAACAATGAGTTTCAACCTTTTTACAATCACCCTCCTAAATTAAAGTTTTAACCTGTGCAACTAGCCCCTGAGGGTCAAACCTGCACGTACCACAGCTCCCAATGACTACGGCACTGTACCCTATAAATCCAAAACCCCTCTGTAACTGAGGGCCATTTTCGCATCCGGAAAGTGCGCCCTGACGACGCTGAGTCCAGGGATGAGTCTGGATCGAGGTCTGCTCCCCGTCCTTTTGTGCTTACACACATCCCCAGCCCTTTTTATTGTTATTATTATTATTTTTTTTATTTTGAGACGGGATCTCACTAAGTTGCTTAGGACCTCACTAAGTTGCTGCGGCTGGCCTCCAACTTGTGATCCTCCTGCCTCAGGTTCTCTGAGATGCATTGAGATTACAGGTGTGGGCCAACACGCCCCACTTTTTTTTTTGCTTCATCTAAAAACAATAACACAATGGTTATCCTGTCTTAGGAGCTAAATCTTTGCACACAACCTTGATGGTTTTAAGTACTAGCTTTTAAAAGTAGACTTACCGAGTGGGTGGCCAAGGATCCCCAGCCATTCAGTGATCCTTGCTTTGTCTCCCCTCAAGGTAAATCAGGCTCCTCTGTGGGGACAACCAAGGGCGGCAGAGGTGGCAGGTGTGACGTCAAAGGTGAAGCTGTGAAGCGCGCTGTGGCTTCTGCCTTCTCCTCCTGGGCCACTCACTCTGGGGAAAGCTGGCTGCCAGGGCCTGAGTGAGCCCTGCGTCCCCAGGAGAGGCCCACGTGGGAGGAGCAGAGGCCCCAGCCATCAGCCGGCAGGACTTGCCCTGGACGCGGATCCTCAGCTCCAGTCGGGGCTTCAGATGAGACCGCCAGGCTGCAGCCCCCGAGAGCCCAGCCCCATCCATCTTGCCAAGTCTCTCCCGAATTCTCCATCCACAGAAACCGAGGCAACAAGCGATCACTTGTGTCAGCCACGAAGTTTTAGGGCGATCTGACACCCAGTGAACAGCAGCTAAAATGCCAAGGACTTTGGTGAAAAGAAGCCAAGTGCTGCTGCCCTATCAGATAGCCCCAGCATCCTGGTGGCCAGCACCGTCAAGTTCACTTCTCACTCACGGTCCTCTGTGGTGGACCTCCCTGCCTGTCAGTCAAGTCCCAGCCACCTAGAGTATTGTCACACAGTACCAGGGTGCTTCCAGTTCCTGGTGTGGTGATCCCCCCAGTCTCAGGCTGGGGTTCTTACTTGGACACTAGGAGTCCAGGGCCACTCTGCTGTCCCCCTAGCGTGCAGGGGGTGACCCAGTGCTTTCAGCAGATCCTTGCATCGTTCTAGATCCTCCAGGAGCGACAGGCCACAGAGTGAGGTTTGGGCCTCTGCTATAGGGTGTCTGGTCAGCGGGCAACGGCTGCCAGTGTCACCGCCGAGGTGATTAAGGAGAGAGAGGGGTCCCCAGAGGAGTGCTGGTCCTGGCGTAAAGGGTCCCGGGGTTCATACAGGAACCTGAGGCAGAGCGCAGATGTTTTGCTGAAGTCTCGTGGCTGTGAGGGGCTGGGGACCCTCAGGGCAGGCCCGCGTTCTGACCTGTCACTCAGCACAGGCAGGACCCAGTGTTGGGCCCTCCCCTCCCTGCCTGGGTTTGCCACCCAGGATGTTAAGAAAGCAGAGAGAAGGAGCAAGAATGGAGCTTGGGAAGGCTTCGGAGAGAAGGGAAGGCCAGGGAGGGCGTGGAGAGAAGGGCAGGCAGGGAGGAGAGTCCAGCGCCCCTTCCTCAGCTGGGCCCCTGGTGGGAGAGTATCACACGGGGCTCCTCTGGGCTGGGACTCATCCTCTTCCTCTCCCCCAGTGGCCACTGGACGTGGGTGTCCAGCTTTTCCACTGGGGTGGCAGTTTGCACTTCAGTACGGAGCACATTGTCCCAGGTCGGCAGCCCTAACCATGGGTCACCTGGTGTCCAGGGCCCGGGGGGGGGGGCACTCCTGGGATGAAGCACCTGCCTCCTGGGGGCCTTGGGGTCAGGCAGGAATGCCAGCTCTGGTGGAGTCCAGCGATGGCTCCTCTCCCTGCCTCCCACTCCTGCCCCCAGGTGTGGTGAAGGACGGGGCGCTGTTACTGCCACCAGGGTCCCTTCCAGGTCCTGCTCTAGACCCTGGGTGTCCCCAAGATGTTGGGACTGGGGTTGCAGAAGCTCTTTTCTCTGATAAAAAGTCGAGCTGCGTTAGAAAACAGCAGCGTTCTTTCTCTCGCTGTTCCCGGAGACCTGCTTTGGAAACGCCTGCCAGTTCTGGGCTGAGATGGTCATGGAGAGCTCCTCCCACCTGGGCTCCAGGGCAGGCCCCGCCAAGGGTGGAGGGGTCACCCGCGGCCCTGAGGTGGATTCCAGGAGCAACCCGAAGCCCCTGGTCCTGGAAGTACGGAGGTGGGTGACAGGCTTGCCCTTCACCCAGGTCAGGGCATGAGGAAAACCCAAAAAGGCAGCAAGAGGGAACATTCTTATTTTTATATTTTTTGGTACCGGGGATTTAACCCGGGACACTTAACCACTGAGCCACATCCTCGCCCTTTTTATCTTTTATTTTGAGACAGGGTCTTGCTAAGTTGCATAGGGTCTCACTAAGTGGCTGAGGCTGACCTCAAACTTGGGATTCTCCTGCCTCAGCCTCCCAAGCCTCTGGGATTACAGGAGTGTGCCATTGCGCCTGGCTAGGGGGGAGTTTTTTTTTTTTTTTTTTTTTTCATTCTCATACTTTCCTTTTATTCTTCAGGTCTGACTTCCTTTGTTTTTTTAATATATTTATAACAACTGACTTAAAATATTTATATAGTGGTTCCAATATCTACACCTCCTTGATAACAATTACTACTAACTTTTTCTTCTGCATACGAGCCATGCTTTGAGGGGAATATTTTTAAGGTGGCATTATAACTTGTGCCATCAAATATGTCACCCCGGAAACCTCAGGTGTCCAGCCTGACCTTGATGACCAGAGACAATGCCGCAGTTCTAGGTCCTCAGGGCTCATGCTTGAGGCTGGCTGCCAGAGAAGGTGTATACGCCAAACACGTCCACCCTCTAGTAACGGACGGGGCTTCCTATCACAGAGACAGGGATTTCCCCCTGCCATCACTAGATCAGACCTGGGCAGCTGCTGCATTGCTCAGTCTTGATGTTATCTGGGCCATGCCTCCAGATGCTCTTGACTCTGTCCTCAGGGTTGCTACCTCATGAGCACAACATGGCTGCCCCCGTTCCAGACGCATCTGAGGACAGCCAGGGAGAAATGGGGAGGAGTCCATAAGTCAGATTGCCCACTTTTCTTCTCAGAGCAAAAGACCCCTGTTTCCCAGAAGACGACCCTTTAGGTCTCAAGGCGTGGCTGCAAGGGAGGCTGGGAAATTTGGACCAATATTGGCCCAGTCCTGATCTGTCACCTGCGCTGAATATACTGTTTCCTGGGGCAGAGTCTGTCACAACATCCATTCTTTCCCTCTTGATTTTAGTAGCTAAATCCCCAATTTTTCTTGGACACATGGTAGCCCCCAAATAGAGGCTACGTCTCCCTGTCTCCTTTCTAGGCAGGCATAACCATGTGACTATTTTGTCCAATAAAATGTGAGAAGAAATGATGTGTATAATTTAAAAGGAAGGGTGCATCCTGCACTTCCCCTTTCCTGTGCCTGCTGTCTGGGAGGGAAGAGGCAATGGCAGGGTTAGAGACAGCCATCTGGGTAACCAGGAGGCAAGGCAGAGGGAACCTGGACTCTGATGACTTCTGGAAACCCACCGCCACACCATCACATCTTTATGTGAACAAGAAATGACTTCTCTATTGTTTCTCTTATTTTGGGATTTTTTTTTGGCAGGGGGGAGTACTGAGGATTGAACACAAGGCATTGTACTACTGATATACATCCCCAGCCCGTTTTTTAAAAACTTTTTTTAGTTGTCAATGGATTTTATTTTATTTATTTATATGTGGTGCTGAGAATCAAACCCAGTGCCTCACACATGCTAAGCAAGTACTCTACCACTGAGCCACAAGCCAGCCCCTCAGCCCTTTTTAATTTTAATTTTTTTTTTCTGTTTTTGTTTGTTTGACCCTGTTTTGAGACAGAGTCTTACCAAATTGCTGAGGCTGGCCTCGAACTTGAGATCCTCCTGCTTCAGCCTCCCAGGTTGCTGGGATTATAGGTGTGCACCACTGCACCCCGTTTACTCTGGGATCTTTGCCAGCGGCTTCAAATGATATTCTAGTTTACAACCTCAACACAATCAGACTTTTGTTAGCAAGAAAGAGAAAAGGAGAGGTGGGGGCATTGATGCAGGAGGGCCTCTCCCCTGGTGTTCTGCTCAGTCAATGGAGTGAAATACTATCCCTGTTTCCTTATCCTAGGATGCTATGGCTACTTCTCCTCTCCACACAAAACCTTCCTATTGTCTCTGAAAGAATGGGCCCCGCTGGCTTGTGGCTTCCAGTGGGGATGGCAGCCCTCAAACAGCAATGGATATTAATGTTGAATTATAAATGCACAATAAAGGCACTGATCTGGAAGGGTCAGGCCCTCACAAATATTTAGGCTTAAAGCGCCGAGTTCCCAGAGGGGCCCTCATCCACCCCCAAGTCAATCCCTCCCTGCACCACTGATGTTACAACTGTTCTGGTTTTTTTTTTTTTTTTTTTTTTTCCCCTCACTATAGATTGATTTTGCCTCCTTGAGAATCCTAAGTAAGTGGAATGCTGTCTTCTGGGTCTGGCTTATTTCACTCACTACACGTTCTTGATGCTTCCCTTGTTGCTCCTGGGCCTCAGCTGTTTTCCTCTTCACCCCTGAATGTGTTCCTTGGTTGGGGCGCATCAGTGTATTTATCCACTTACCTGGCAATGGGCTTTTGGATTGCCCCTGGCTCGGGCTGTTATGAACAAAGCTATTTAAAAACACTCATGTGTAAAGACTTGTGTAAACACGTATTGGTTTCTCCTGGGTAAATAGAGTGGAATTTCTGAGTTATGCAGTAAATGTATATTTAGTTTTATAAGAAACTGTCAGACTGTTTTCCAAAGTGGCTGTATCATTTTATACCAGCAAGGAATGAATGTTCCTATTGCTCCATGTCCCCCCTAACCCTTGGAAATAGCCATCTTTTAAAATTTTAGCCATTAGAGTGGATTTGGAGCCAGATGCAATGGCACATGCATGTAATCCCAACAGCCTGAGAGGCTGAGGCAGGAGAATCAAAGCCAGCCTCAGCAACTTAGCGAGGGACTTAGCAACTCAGTAAGACCCTGTCTCTAAATAAAATATATATTTTTAAAAAGGGCTGGGCATGTGGCTCAGTGGTTGAGCACCCTTGGATTCACTCCTCAGTACCCCCCCCCCCCAAAAAAAAGAATGGGTTTGGAGTGGCAAGACATCAGAGTGTTAATTAGTGCTTCCCTGATGACTAATGGTACTGAACACAATTGAATGTTCCTTAGTGTTCTTCCATCTTCTTTTGTGAAATGTCTGTTAGAGTCGTTGACTCATTTTGAAATTCAGGTTATTCATCTTTTTCTCATTTAAGTTCTTTATATATTATGGATACATATGTATATATTTTATATATTTTATGATATGGGTGTCACAAATATTTTTCCACCTCTGTATCCTGTGTCTTATTTCCTTCTCCCTCCCTCCCTCCCTCCCTCTCTCCCTCCCTTCCTTCCTTCCTTCCCTCCAGTTCTTTCTTTCTTTCTGGAAACGGGGTCTCACTGCGTTGCCCAGGCTGCCCTTGAAGCCCGGGGGCAAGCGATCCTCCAGTCCCGAGGACACAGGTGGCTGCCATGCCCAGCTGGTCTTTTATTTTCTTAATGGTGTTTTGATAAGCAGAGGCTTTAGATTTTATGAAGTCCAATTCACCAGGTTTTATGGTTCTTTCTTCTGGCTCCTTCCAAGAACTCTGCGTTGCCCCTGCGGTCACCGTGCCAGCTGCTGCCTCGGGGCTCCCAAGGCTCTGGATCCGCGCGGCGCTGGGCCCGGGTTCCCTTCCAGCGAGCGCGAGGCCGGCCTCGCCCAGCAGAGGGCGCCGCGGGCCGTGGGTGGGAACCGGGCTCCCCTTCCCGCCGAGGTTGGCCGTGCAGAGCGGGGCGGGGCAGGGCGCTGGGCGTCCGCGGGCCCGGGAGGCGCGTCACCTCGCGCCCGGGGCTGTGATCCGGCGCACGACCTGCCGGGTGGAGCCCAAGACCCGCCTGCAGGCCGCCCCTGCCGGACGCGGGGGCTCGGGGCGCCGGCTGAGCCGGGGTCTGCTTACCGCTCTCCCGCCCGGCTCTGCCCGCGAGCGCGGCCCCAGGGCTGTCAGAGGTCACGAGTCCTCTTCGAGGCCTCCTGTAACCCTGTCGGGCCCGCTTTGTCTTCCCACACGGGCCACGTGTTTACGCACTCCGATTGAAGGACACCCTGCAGGCTCTTCCCGCCTCCCCACGCAGGAACTCTGTCCCCATCAGCCGCCGACCCCCTCCCCCACCGGGACAGTCCCCATTCTGCTCTCTCTTCCTGTGAACTTGGCCCCTCCAGGGACCTGAGGTCAGTGGAGCCACCCAATATGTGTCCTGCTGTGACTGGCTTCTTTTGCACAGTGTCGCGTCCTCGTGATTCCTCTGCCATGTGGCCTGTATCAGAATGCCCTTCTTTTTCAAAGGCTGAGTAACGCTCCAAGGTGTGGACAGACCACCTCTTATTTGCTCCTCTGCTGATGGACACCCGGGTCACATCCACCTCCTGGCTATTAGGAGCGATGCTGCTGGAAACGGGGGGTGAACCTGGACCCACCGTCTCAGTGAGCAGCAGGTAACCATAGGAGGCTGCAGCCCGGCTGCCTGTTCAGGGCCGAGGGCAGGCTGGGAATGGAACCTTCCAGAGCCTGCAGATGAGGAAGCAGTCATCTGCCCCGGCCAGGGGGCCAGGAGGTGTCCCTGCTGTCCCCCTCAATTCCGCAGGCCCTCACGCCTCTTACGCAAGTCCCTCCACTCTAGTCAGCCACGAGCCTGCTTTTCCAAGTGCTCAGCATAAGGACCCTAGTCTAGGGCTCTGACCCTGGCTGGGAAGCAGGGGACACCTGTCCCTGCCCACAGCACCCCCTTTGGCGGGAGGCAGCAGCCCAGTGTCGGGCCTCCCTGCTCATTGCCTGTCCCTCTGCTCACAGAGTCTCTGGAGCCTTTCCCATTCTGGGCTGCCATTCCGTTGGCATCCAGAGGGCTTTCCTGCCACCCAAACAGCAGATGGCCAGGAAATGAAGACTCACGCTAACGTCAGCCAGAGAAAAATCTCATGCAATTGGCAGAATATACGGTCAGAAAAGCATGTGGCCCAACACATGCCATCTTGTTTGGGCAACGCCTCTGCCAGCTGAGATGATCAGTGCGGGGGACCACAGGCCAGTGGCCAGTGACGGTCAGTGGAGAGGAGGCTTGCTGGGATTTGTTTTCTGGTCAGTTTCTCTTTCAGGCTCACAGGAGTCTCAGGGTTTCAGACCTGGATTCAGCTCTCCCCAACCCTGGTCACAGCTTTGTGACCAGGTCCAGTGCTCAGCTGGAGCCCAGGGATGAGTCAGGTCCTATGCCAGGGACTATATGTTTGTCGATCAGGGCTACTATTGGTGACACAAAACCGAAGTACCAGTTCCACACATAATCAAAGTATCAGTTCTCAAACAAAACAGAGGTTTCTTTTTTTCTTTTTATCAAAAATCTTGTCCTGGCTGGGGTTATAGCTCAGTTGGTAGAGTGCCTGCCTCGCAAGCACAAGGCCCTGGGTTCAATCCCCAGCACTGAAAAAAAAAAAAAAAAAATCTTGTCCTGAATCAAGTAGTAAAGACAGCTCTGGGGTGGCAGCTTCACATTCTAGGATTACAGTTTTGTCCTGTCCTCTGACTCTGCTATTCTCAACATGTAACTTCTACCTCATGCCTCTTGCCCAAGATAGTTGCTTTTGCTCCAGCCATCAAACTTGCATCCCAGCAAGCAGGAAGAAAGAAGGGGGCTAGAAGGGCACACTCCCACTCTGGGATATTTCTCAGCACTTTCTGGACATTTCCACTCATATCCCATAAATAAAACTTACCTTGGACCTACCTACCTACAAAAGAAACTGGGAGGTGTAGTTTCCATTCCAGGTAGCCACATTCTCAACTGAAGTTCAGAGTTGCTGTGCCTGAGGAGGAAGAGAACAACTAGTGAAGGCACTTAGCCATCTCTGCCACACAGACCTATTTTCAATAACCTCTAATAATTTTTAAAGCTTAAATCTTGCTCATGTATTTTTCTTATAGTTTAATCACACAGTATGAAATCCAAGTGGTGTAGGGTGAAAGCCCCACTCCTGTTCCTGTCCTTGGGGTACCCAGTGTTACCAGAGGCTGTCCAGACCAGTTTGTTTGGTTTATTTCAGTGCTTGGAGTCACCCTGAGGGCACTCTTATCACTGAGCTACATCCCCAGACCTTTTGTTTTTTTAATTTTTTTTACTTTGAGACAGGGTTTCACCAAGTTGCTGAGGCTGGCCTCAAACTTGCAATCCTCCTGCCTCAGCCTCCCAGAGTTGCTGGGATTACAGGTGTCCATCACCACACCTGGGTAGAACAGTGTTTTTTGTTTTGTTTTGTTTTGTACTGGGGATCAAACCCAGGGATGATTTACCTCTGAGTCACATCCCAGACCTTTTCATTTTTTATTTTGAAATGTGCCTCACTAAGTTGCTTAGGACCTTGCTTAATTGCTGAGGCTGGCTTTTGAACTTGCAGTCCTCCTGCCTCAGCCTCCTGAGTCACTGGGATTACAGGTGTGCGCCAAGGTACCTGGCTAGATCGGTAGTTCTTAAATTCAGTCCTGGATCTAGCAGCACTAGCATTGTTGACAGCATGTCAGAAATGCAGACTCTGGCCCCTGTCCAGACCCTCAGATCCAGAAGGTCTAAGAAGAGAACAGTGGTCTGTGTTCACAAAGTTCCCCCAGGGGCTCTGACACCTGCTGAGATCTGAGAGCCTGGTCTGTGCAGGGTCAGGCCAATCCACCTGTCTGTTGGTCTCTCAGTCCCCCATCACAGAGAGGAAACCCACTCTTCATGCTGCCTGTCCCCAACTGTTACACTAAGAGTTTTATTCTCCCCCTCCCCCTCCTTCCCCTCCCTTTCCTTCCCTCCCCTTCTCTCTCCTCCTCCATTTCCTCTCCCTCCCCTCCTCCTCCCCCTCCTCCCCTCCCCTCCCCCTCCCCTTCCTCCCGTCCCTCTCCCCCCTCCCTCTCTCTCTCCCTCCCCTCCCCCTCTTCCTTCACCCAGGGCTTTGCTCTTGCTAGCCAAGCCCTTCACCACTGGGCTAGATGGCCAGCCCTCTCCTTCCTTGCAGAAGAGCTGCATTGAGACAGAATTCACATACTGCACAATCATCCGTGTAAAGAGTACAGTTCAACGGGGTTTGGCGTCTTCACAGAGCTGTGTGTCTATCACCACCATTTTGAGAATTTTCAGCATTCCTTTTAATTAAATAAATTTTTTTTGGTACCAGGGATGGAGCCCAGGGACGCTTAACCACTGAGCCACATCCCCAACCCTTTTTATTTTTTATTTTGGGACAGGGGCTCACTGAGTTGCTGAGGCTGGCTCTGAATTTGCCGTCCTCATACCTCAGCCTCCCTAGCCTCTGGAATTACAGGCCTGGCTTTCTTTTTTAAAAAAATTTTTGAAGAACAGTATTAAGTGACTGCACAAATTCTAGGAAGACCTTCCCGCCACATGTGACCCACTCCTCAGTCCCCTACCCTCCCCCAGGTAACCCCTCTGACTTCTGAACGTGTGTCCTTGTTTCCTTCTAGAGTCTCTGCGGATGTGAACACGGGCTCTCTCCCGTGCACAGACCAGGAGGCCTTCTCAGCCCCTCCTCTGCTTCTTTGCTCTTCCATCCATACCCAGGTCCACCCTGCAGGCCCTGGGGTCCCATAGAACAGCAGGAGCAGGGCCGTGAAGCTCCCAGCTTCCTGAGAGCAGTGAGCTCTAGGTTGCCGGCTTGGGGAGGCGACGTCCCTCCTCCCACGCTCCCCTGTCCCCAGACCCCTGACCCCAGGGCCTGGCCCAGACTCCTAAAGACGTTTGCCAGCTGAGTCTCTCCCGAGGTACGAGCTCACAGGGGGGCCTCGGTCTGTGTTTCCTGGGCCATGGGCTACTGGGCCACCTCCTGGCAGTGACTCCCTCTGTCCCGGCTGATAACTTTACCTCCCTGAGTCCTGGTTTCCTCCTCTGTGGAACAGGGATGGGACTGTCCAGTGCCGGGTCCGAGTGTGAAGAGGAACGGCCTCTGTCAGCAGTGTCTGGGACTGGGCCTCAGCATCTCCCTTTTCCTCCCTTCCCAGAGAGCGCTGTCCAGTGCCGCACTCCTGAGTTGGAGTCACAAGGCCTTGATAAGGACACAGGGTGGCAGGTGCCGCTCCCAGGGCCTGCAATGCCCCCGGCCACCAGCAGGGGCCGCAGTGCACCAGGCTCAGACCAGGTCTGCCTGGTGGGAACCCAAGGAGGTGACCAGGGGCTGGGAGGGTGGGTGGATTTGGTCAAAAGAAAAAGCAAATAAGAGGGACTTCCTCGAAATTAAACACTTTGGAAAAGACAACAGACAGAATAGGAGAAAATATCTGCAAATCATATAAGGGATTAATACGCAGAATCTGTAAGAAACTCAAAACCAAACAGATATGAACAACCCAACTCAAGAATTGGGCAAAGGCTCTGCACAGACGGATCTCCAAAGATACGCCAACCCAGCAAAGGCCATGAAAAGACGCTCAGCGTCCTCTGTCATAGAGAATGCAGATCAGCACACAGTGACATCCACCGGCTGACTAGAATTAAAAAATAAACAGACTAGAAGTTTTAAAGAGGCAAATAGCAAGTGCCGGGAAGAGTATAGAGAATTAAAAGCCCTGTTCCTGCCGCAGGAGGTGAGACAGTGCAGCCATGTGAAGCAGTTTGGAGGTTCCTCGAACCATTAGCCACAGGATGACCCCCACACCTAGTGATTCCCCTGAGGCAGCCACGAACACACCGTACAGAAGCCGTGTTACCCGCCTGTATGCCAGAGACCAGGGAGACTGAGGTGGGAAGATCACAGGGTTGAGGCCAGCCTCTACATCTGTCCAGCTCTCTGGCTGACTCTGGCTCTCGTTCCTTTCACCTGGGTTCTCTCGGGGTCAAATGTGAAGGAAGTTTGCAACCAGAGGAGGGCAGCGTGTTGGATGGCAGCTGAGGGGCCAGGCTGGGGGAGGGCTGAGCCTTGACCCAGGGCCACAACAGGGGACAGTCACATGAACAGCCTCGGCCTCCACACTAAGGCTCCTCAGGGCAGCTGCTTGCCAGACCTGGGGAGGGGCCTCCTGCATTGTTGGAGTCAGGACCCCACAGTGACTTTTCTGGGTCACACGCAACACAGGCACATTTTCAAATCAACTCCAAAGTGACAAAGAGCATTGAAGGGAAAATTGACACGTTCGACTGAATAACAAATAAGTGTGCTGTCCCAGCCTGCCCTGTCCCAGCCTGCCCTGCTGCAGGATGGCCCAAGGTGTGACCCTGTCTGAGGCTTTGCAGATCTGTCCTGTTGGTGGCCGGACTGCCCCGGGACAGGCTGAGGCCCCTCAGGACCAACCCCAAGGACCCCCTCCCTGAGGAGAGCGCTCCCCAGCCGAGTAGCGAGTAGCAAGCTGCCAAAACGTCTCCTTGGTCCTTGCAGGTGCTTGGAGTCCAGGTGAGCTGCCTTCTCCTCCGTGAGGACAGTTCATCTCTCGGGGCAGGAACAAGGACTTGGAGAGGCTGCCCAGGGTCCCGCAGCTGACCACCCGGGGCCAGGTTTCTGTTTTCCTCCTGAGTATGTTGTCTTCTCCCCTTTCTTCCTCCTTCTTGTCTCCCTGTCCTTTCAAGCTGACTGTACATTTCCACAGTCTCCTGTCCTTCCCACCCTGTCCATGGGGGAGGGTCTGGGAGGGGTCAGTGGCCTGCCCGAGGCCTCCAAAACTCACTGGCAGGGCCTCCTGTTTGAGGGAGACATGGGGCGTGGGCTGGGGCCTGACCTCCTGATGCCCTCTATGAACTCCACAGCAGTGATTGGCAGGTCGGGCTGTGGAAGGGACCCAGTCTCCGCTGGGGATCAGATCACACTTCATGCTTCTCCTAGTGACTGAACCCAGAACAGTCCTGGAGGCAGAGTGCTGGGCCTTGTTCAGTGCTGTGTCCACTCCCTTCCTAGCTCAGGATGGCCACTCAGCAGGACCCGGGTTTGTGAAGGAATTAGAGAATACCCTTGTAAAAGATGCACGCCAGGCAGAAGGGCAAGAGGGGAACCTGTCCAAGCATGGAGGCTGGTGTGCCTAGCAGCTCAACTCACAAGAGCCAAGCTGCAGAGCCAGCTGAGGTGCCTCCCACAGACGAATGGATGAAGAAAATGTGGTACACACACACACAATGGAATATTACTCAGCCATAAAGAAGAATGGAATGATGGGATTTGCTGGTAAATGGATGGAACTGGAGACTATCATGCTAAGTGAAATAAGTCAATCCCAAAAACCAAAGGCCGAATGTTCCTTCTGATATGAGGATGCTGACTCCTGACAGGGGTGGGTGGGGAGGGGAAGTTCATTGGATTAGACAAAAGGGAATGAAGGAAAAGGAGGGGGGATGGGAAGAGGAAAGACAGTAGAATGAATTGGACAGAACTTTCCTGAGTTCACATATGAATACGCCACAGAGAATCTCACCATTGTGCCCGTCCATAGGACTGGGATCCTAATTAGAATGAGATGTAGGCCGTGTGTACACATATGTCAAAACACTCTCGACTGTCATGTTGAACTGCAGGGGACAAAGTTTTAAAAGTATGGTGGCTGGCACACTGGGTTGGAGGGTCCCCTTCTCTGAACACACACTTTAACGGGGACGAGGATGTCTTGCAGCTGTCGTCCGAGGTGGCAGAGATGAGTTGCTGAACAGGGAACCCTTGGGGCTGCCCTTGGGCTGTGGTTGTCCCCTCCGTGTGGGGTGATCAAGCCTCCCCACCTTGTCCCTGCCCGCCCACCGCCTGCTCCCTTGGAACCCCAGAGGGAATGTGGGTGCAGGTGCTTTGTGAATGGCGTTTTGGGGCACCCCTGAGCCAGGTGCTTCTGTGAGCCTCAAGGCATCTGAGAACCCCGGGCCCCAGTTAGTGCTGTTCACAGTCACTGGCCCCTGGGGCAGGAGGACCTCTGGCCTCTCTCACTGGTGCTGGGCCCGGAGGCCCTGGCGGGAGGCAAGGGCAGGCTGGGGTCCCCGACGACCCCAACCTGAAGACGGGCCTCCTGGAGGTGCCTGGTGACTGTGGAGTGTGGCTGCAGCCCCCAAGGATGAAGGCCTGGGCCATCCCAGCCCCCTCCGCTCCCCATGGCCCAGGGCACAGCAGGGAGGTGCCAGCCCTGTCCCAGACATAGGGTAGGAGGACTCAGGGGTTTGGGATCCTGGCTCCGAGGAGGTCCAGTAGCCGATCCCGTTGTGACCCGGCCTGAGCTGCTGGCTCTAGGCCCTGCAGATGTCCACTGAGTTCCCAGTGACCTCGTGGGGCTGGAGGCTCCCAGACGCCATCTGCAACGGAAACTGAGGCCAAAGAAGGGGCCTCGGCCATGCCCTCGCCCCGGGGAATCTGCTTTGCAGGCAGGTGTGCCTGGTTGGTCCTTAGAAGAACTGGAGGCTAGATTGTCAGGCCTGGACCCATGTCCAGTGGCCACCCCTGGCCCTATCTTGGGCTCAGAGGCCACCTGCACAGCCAACCGGGGCCCCACTCAGGGGAGCCCCAGGAAGACTCGCTGGGCACAACTGACCTGCTGCAGGCTCAAGCCCTGCCAGGCAGAGGTGCCCAGGGTCCGATGGGCGTGCTGCCTGTGGTCAGTGCTGGGTGGGGCAATGCAGGCACAGGGTGACTTCAGGCAGGGCTTCGAGCACAGGGAAGTTGAGAGAGCCCCGCAGGGACCTTTCCTGTCTGTGGAGGTGACTTTTGAGCCCATGGCAGGGACTTCAGGAGCAGGGAGGGAGATGGGTCTGGGGTCCAGCGTTCAGCCGCCCAGCCCCTCCCTGGGCACCTGCGGGGATGAGACACCAGGGGTGGGAAAGGGGCACAGGAGCAGCCACGTGCACCCAGAACCTCACCTTCCCCTCAGTCAGCAGCGAAGACAGGAGAGACCTCCGAGGACCTCTGGCCAGCACCGCTGGACTCGGGCTCTTGCTGCAGCCTATGAGGAGGGGGGAGGGCCACTCCCACCGCACACAGCTGGAACTGGCCGAGTGCAGGCTGGAGCAGGCCCTGCGCACGACGCCTGCTGTCCCTCTGTGGGATGAGGCTGCATCCACGCAGTGCTCTGAGCTCAGGGGCTGGCGTGTGCTGCCTGAGACTCTCCGCTCCTGAGGCCAGGACTCCTGCCAGAGCCCGGGATCACGGTGGGGCAGGAGACGCCAGCCTGTGTGGGCAGCTGGCAGAGAGCAGAGATGTAGGAAGAGGCAGTGCTGGCTCGAAACAAGAGACAAGGAAATTGCCACTCTCCTAGTCCCAGATTCAATTAATGCACTCTGTGGCAAGACCGGGGATGGACGCTCCCTGCCTTGCTGGTGGGAGTACGAATTGGTACAATCTCTCCCCAGGGCAATTTGGCAAAATCTATTAAAATTATGAATGCATAAAGTTTTTGACTCAATAACCCCACTTCTGGGAATTCATTCTACAGATGGTTTTGGCACAAGCAGAGGCTCACTGCAGCCTTGTTTACTACTGCAGAAGGGGCTGGTGATATAAACAATGGTCTTTCTGGACAAACAGAATATTATGCAGCTGTCAAAAGAACCAGGGCACTCTATGTTGACTAGAGTGGAGGGACCTTTGGAACCTCACATGGGACTGAGCACAAGGCCTAAACTAAGCACTGGCAGGTAAGCTGCAGAATCCAGAGATGGTATTGTCTGTTGGTGAGAAACTGGGTCAAGGATGCAAAACAGACATTCTCTCTTACACCTTTTTGTATTTTCTGTCTTTGAATCATGTAACTATAGTGTCCATTAGACATTTAATGATAATGACAGTAATAATTGAAATACTTCTCCCAGCCTCTCTTAGGCCTTGGGACGGTTTTCAATATAGTACGTTACCATGTAGGACACAGCACAGCTGTGGCTGGCTGTCTGCAAAGACCAGAATAGCACAAAGGAAAAAAAAAAATTTTTTTTTAAAGAGTTTGCCCAAGCAGAAATAACCACTGCTAATTTTCTATTTTCTTGCAGTTCTTTTCTCTGAGATCATTTTTTAAAATCTGTTCTTTTAACATTTTTTCGTTGAGCTTCTGTGACATGCCAAACTCTCTAATAGGGCCAGGCATCTAATGCAGAGTGTATCAGTCAGCACTTGCTGCATAACAAATGATCTCAAAACTCCTGTGCCTTAGGATAAGAAAGGTTACCTCTGGTGCATTTTATGTGAGGGCCATGTGACAGCTGCCCTCCCCTCCCTGCACTTTCCCATCCCAGAGCCCAGACTGAGTGAAGAATGGCCATCATTCAGAAGTGGACAGGGACTGAGGTAAAACAAAATCCTATCTGAAGCTGTTGATGGGTCAGGTGAACAGCCCCCTTGTGACACAGGCTGCTGGGCAGAGTGGGTCTCCTGATTGATCCTTTGGATGAGTGGACTTGGGAGCATCTGCCCTAGAGAGGTACGGCTTGGGGACAGATGACAGGTAGAGTACACACCCCGGTACAGCAGAGGGGACTAACAAACATTAAAATACCAGGGCCTTCCTTAGCATGCAAAAACTAACAAGTGTTTTACCTCTTGCCATTGGGAGCCGTGGGCTTCTCACAGCTTTAGATACTTCTTTACCTGTTCCATCTGGACTATCTTCCCCGGCCTTCCTGCTGGAACCCAGGGTCACTTCTGACATTTCCAGTACCTCGAAGGTCAACAACTTCACACCTAAATCCTTGCTCTCCTTGAGGTAAACTCCTAGAAGCGGAGCAAAAAGCAGGCACGTGTGTGACTTTTGCTAACTGTTCTGACCAACTTGCCCGCAGGGACCCTTGAGGGCACCTGCCTCGCCCGGCCTGTGCCAACTCCAGACCCTGTTAGAACAGGAGGCATGAGCTCCATGTGAAGATGTGGATCAACCTCACGGCCTGTTACACAGTAGGGCCCAGTCAGACAAGAGGATAGTCTTCGGGGTTTTGTTACCTTTTGTGACAAGTCTATGCTTGTCTTTAATTTGGTCTTTCCCATGTTGATTAATATGAATTTTGTGCACATTAATGATCACATCTCTCAGGTTTCATTTGCTTTATGCCTGCAGATGCCTGCCTTTTAATATTGTTTCTTATTTTTATTTATTTTTGTGAGGCAGGGTCTCTCTGTTGTCCAGGGAGCGGCTGGGACCACAGGTGCATGTCACCACACCTGGCTAAATTATGTTTTTGTCTGGCCAGTTTTCCCTCTCCTGCCCCCCACCCTCTGCCACCCCCACGACTTTTCTTTTCAGACTCGTCCACCGAGCTGGTCGATGCTCATGGGTCACAGACGCCTCTGGCTGAAATGGGACCTGCTTTGAGCCTGGAACCTGCAGCCTGGTCCTGCAGTGACCCGCTTCCTTTTCTTCTCTGGGCCTCAGTTTCTCCACCTGCTAAAGGGGCATGGCATCCAGCCTCGACTGCTGAGGAGAGGCCCCTTTGAGAGACCGAGGCTCCTTGTCACCTTTCATCTCTGTGGCTTCTCCCCTCTGAACCTATTGGCTTTGCTCTCGATGACACAGGACCTGGCCTGACCTCTGCTCCTCAGCTTCCGGCCCAAAGCCCCCTCAACACCCCAGGTCCCTGATCCTCAGAGACACAGTCCCAAAGCCACTTCCCGATGTAACAAATGACCGGAGGGGGTGGAGGGCACTGGGAAGTAGCCTGCTGGTGGCCAGTGATACCACTGTATTTCAGGTCTTTATTTAACACGAAGGATGCTGTTGGTTGCCGGTGACCAATTATCCTGCCAAACAACATACTTTCTATGAGATCGATACGTATTTGCCCAACAGAAGGGTCACTGTTGTGGTTTATCGATCAATGACTTCCTTCTTGGATTTTCAGTTCACATAAAACCTTTTAGAAAAATAGAGAATCCCATTCCCATGACCCCAAGAGGCGGCGGTTCCCTCAGTGGACTTACGTTGACTGTGGAGTTGGGGGGATAGAGCTAGCATTTAACTGGCACCCCTGGGTTGGCAGGTCCTTGTCTTGTTTGGGGACCTTCCTGTCACCCCCTCTGTAAGGTACTTAACAGAATGAGCAGATTGAGGCCAAGAGGGTAAGAGCCATACTGGGGACCCCAAGAATTAGTTCAAATTTTGGGGGTGAGCACAGCCAGTCTCCCCAGGATCAAGGCTCTGATCCAGTGGAACAACCAGTACTCCCTCCTCCTATACTCAGATATTTTACCCAAGTTTGCCAATCACAGCCCTCCAGTCCTGACCTGTTAGCCAATAAGATTCCTTCCGACTGCTTTTCCTGGGACTATAGAAGTCAAGGTCATCCCAAAGCTTCTGGCAGTTGTGGGAATCACCTCTAGGAAGAGTGAATGGGGCAGGACACCTTCACAGAAGGAGATGGAGCTGAAGAGAGGAAAGGGAGAGTCTGGACACCACACTTGGGTGCCTGGATCCAGCCATACCTGAAGCTGTTGCAGCTCATCAGATTTTCTATTAAATAAACCAGTAAATTCCTTTTTTTTTTTTTTTTTTGCTTAAACCAGTTTTAGCTTGTTACTCCCAAGACATGCATGCAACTAGAGGAGGGACACAAAATCAAATCAGCAGCGTCTCCACTTCAGAGCTCAGAGTCTGTGAGTAGAGAGAGGCCAGCCTACAGCTGTGTGCATGCCACTCATTAGGGGAATAACCCAGGTCAATCAGGGACACAAGGAGACAGGCAGTGACACCCAATGGCAGTCATTGCATTGCCAGGATTAGAGTGTAATGTGAAGACAGAGAAAGCACAAAAGCAAAAAATCTTGCCACTTTTCTTGTGGAAAATACGTTGAGCGAAACAAAACTAAAAACCCACCTGTGGCTCAGGCCAGGAGACTGTTGGGGAGCTGCTGCCTTGGGAGCTCGCCCTGCCCTGCCCTGCCCTGCCCTGCCCAGGCGGGTCCCCGACACAGCCCTGGCTTGCAACACTCAGCTTCCCAGCCCTGAGGCCTGAGAAGCCAGGCTGCCTGTTTGGCCCACCCCAAAGCCACTGCCTTGGTTTGCGTCTGCTACCTGGCTGTTAGCGTATGACCTTGACAGGTGGCAGATGGTCACAGAGCCTGGCTTCTCGGCTCTAAAACACAGAGTCATACTTCCTACTTCTTAGGGTCTTTGTGGCAGCTTAAATGAGTACAGGTGCCCTGGGCCTGGACGATCGCAGTCCAGTCAGTGCCCGTGAGAGCCAGCAGGACATGCAAGTGTCCCAGGAAGACCATGGGGAGCTAACTGCGTGTGGTATCCACGAGGACAGCTGTGTTTCATCTACCTGCAGGTGCCGGGCATGATGACCCTGGTGTCTTCACCCTGTAGGCTAGAAGGAGGGACACCCATCCAGGCTCAGGGTGGCGAGCTCACAGCACGAGAGCTCCTCTCTAGGACTGGCCCCTCCCCAGCACCTGTCTGGGGTCCCTTCTGCTCTGAGGACACCCCTGGGGGGCAACTCCACACCACAAACAGATGCAGGGGGCTCCATCCGCCAGATGCTATGGCCTGAATGTGCCCCCCAAAGTTCATGTGTTGGAATATGAGTCCCCAGGGCAGCAGTGCTGAGACACGGGACCCTGAGGTAACTGGACCATTGGGGCTCTCCCTACATGTGATTGATCTGTCTGTGGATTCATAGATGAGGAAGTAGCTCTGTTATAAAGGTGCTGTCTGTCACGCTTGCTCTGTCTCTCCAGGTGTGTCCTCTGCTGTGTCATAGGCAAGCTAGAGGCCAAGCTGGTGGATGGCACCCTGCTCTTGAATTTCCCGGCCTCCAGAACCGTGAGCCAGATGACCTTCTGTTCTTCATAAGTTACCCAACCTCGTGTATTTTGTTACAGAAAATGGACCAAGACACCAGACCCCTGGAAATGAGATATGGAGATAATGCAACTCCTTACCCAGAATTCAGGGAACAAGTCGAGCCCTATGGCAATGGAGGAAAAGAGAAAAGACGTTCTTGGTAATCCCTCTGTCCTTAAGGCTGGTGTGCAGAAGCTCAGGTTTGTGTTCCAGCGCACACCCCAGGGGTGGGGTGGTGGCCTTGAACTCCAGGTGACCTTCAGCACAAACAGCAGATCGCTGCCCCCAGCGAAGGATGGGAGGGTCTCCTCTGGATACACTTTCAAACTTTCTCACTTTTGTCAACCTGCTAGGTGGACTGTGGCGTCCTGAGAACTCCCATTACAATTTTAATCAGCAATTTTTTTTTCAAGTGCAAAGTTGTACTTTTTTTTTCATGTTGAAGAGCCATCTGCATCAGTGTTTCCCTGTGGATTCTCTGCTTATGTTGTTTATTTCTCTGTTGGCTTGTTGGTGTCTTGGGTTCTATTTACTGTCACGCTTTGTGTGCCTTTCAGTGGTGACTTCACTGTTTAAAATGGTCCCAGGCCCAGTGCTGGGGTGCCATTCAGTGTTCCCAAGCCCCCCCCCCAAAGGCTGTCACCTGACTTGGAGAGACAATAGTTAGAAAAACTTCCTCCGGCGTGAGTTGCGGTGCCGTTGACTGTCAGGTCCATACTGATGAGTCAACAGTACGTGCAGAAAGAGCGAGGGGAAATCGGCTGATCTGGACCCGAGGCTGATTGGGAGTGCCCCATTTCCTCCCCTGGGAACAATAGTTCTGAACTTGTCACTGTGAATAACCAGAATCAACTGTCTAGACTGCATAGAGCGAGCTTCTGGATTGTGTGCCATTTTTAAAAGGCCTCCCTACTTGGATTTGGAAATTCACACCGTTTTCCCCTTCCTCTTTCATCTCTTGATCCTGGGCCTCCTCTGGTCAGCCTCCTGGCTGCTCCAGGGGAAGGATACCTACCATACTCTCGGTCATGTGCTATGGTTATGTTCTGGTATGAGCACCTGACCAGGTGTGCAGAGGGCCCAGCTGGTATCTGATGCTGGCCTAAAGTCCACCCGGCGCATCTTCAGTGTAAATGAGCCAGGCACTTCCAGGGGCAGGGTAGTGAGCAAGCTATGTCATTAACGTGGACCAAGCATGTCTGGTGTCTTTCCGCAATGTCAGAATTTATTGAATAACAATAAATTCAAGAGCTATCCCACTTTGAGAGGTGGCGAGTCACTGCATATTCATGGATCACCTGATAATCATAAGCTGGATAATCACACGTTTTTTATTCCTTTCTAATCTTACTTTCTGATTTCTATGACACTTAAGTCACATGTACTTCTTGGCAATGATATAGATCCATATAGGGCATGGAAGACAGAGAAAGGGTTAAGGTGGCCTTGAGGTAACAGGACACTGTGCCAAGAAAACAGCAGAGACAGATGTAAATTCAGAGTCGAGAGTCACTGCAGGTGGTCAGATAAGGATTTTATTTTACTTATATTTTTGGTACTAGGGATTTAATGCAGGGAACTCA
The DNA here is from genome assembly GCF_902686455.1 of Sciurus vulgaris. Taxonomy (NCBI): domain Eukaryota; kingdom Metazoa; phylum Chordata; class Mammalia; order Rodentia; family Sciuridae; genus Sciurus; species Sciurus vulgaris. Next base: position 25,769,611 of record NC_136474.1, read on the forward strand.
GCTACCGAGCCACATCCTCAGCCTTTTTATTTTTCATTTAGAGACAGGATCTTGCTAAGTTGTTTAGGGCCTCAATAAATTGTTGAGACTGGCTTTGAGCTGGCTATCCTCCTGCCTCAGCCTCCCCTGCTGCCAGGATTGTGGTGTGTGCCACAGTGCCAGGCTCAGATGAGGATTTTTAACCAATCAGTTCTGCAGAGTCTTCAAGGCAGAAAGTATAGATAGCAGTTTCTTTCAGAGCTTGGAGGGGGACTGGTGGCATCGTCATGGTCAGGAGAAACCGCACTGTGCTAAAGACCAGAGAGATAGGATCAGAGGTTCATCACAATGACAATTTTCCTGGGCATGACTCCTGAGAAGTGACCATGTGACAGGGGTCAGGAGCCGCTGTATCCAGTCTTGGGAATTCCTCCTTAGATGAAGGAGTTACATCTTAGGTGAGATCGATCAGTTCCTGTGTCTGGTGTTTCTGATATGATTTGGGGTACCCACACCAGTAGGGGCTCCTTGATTTAGTCTGATAAGTTGGCACACATAAGTTATTGGTCAATTCATGCCTTATAGTTGTGTCGGGCAGATGGTGATTGTTTATTTGTATAAACGAGGTGTAGAGTCACTCTACCTTGGTACCTGCACTCCAAATGGAGTAGCTCATGGCAAACGACTGCTTTACTAAGTGGAATAACCCAGGGTTAGGCACAGCCTAAAAACTGCTGTTCTATACATCATGGAGAAACTCAGAGCAGGTACCACCCGCTTTCCCCAGACAGGCACAGGCCATCCAGACTGAAGCTACTGGAAAAACACAGAAGTCAGGCAGGCCATGTTCGTTGCAAAGTGGAAAAACCCTCGCCTGCTTTCACATGGAGGATGACGCAGCCCCAGAGACTCTGTTGCTCCAATTGCCAGGCAGCCTGGGGCCCTGCTGGGTGCAAATTGGAAACTCCAGGCACAGAGACCCCTGCCAGCCCAGGTCTGAGTCAGCCTACCCCAGCTGGGGGAACAAGCCAAGGCCATGGGCAGAGGTGCCCTGGGCAGCAAGTGCAGGCTCTGCCCAGAGGACCCTGCTTCACTCATCTGTAGGTGATGAACCCACCCACTGCCTGGTTCCTTTCTACCCTGTCCACAGACGCTGCTAGAAGGTCACTGAGCCCCCATGAACCTCTGTGTTTTCTTATGAAGCAGGGAGATGAGAACTTGCCCTTGGCAAATTGAATGGTTCTTCCAAATGGGTGGCTGCTCCTCTCTTTTTGGGTAGAGCCCGCAGGCAAGGAAACTGGGGTGTCCCAGCCAAGGTAGGAGTCTTCCCAGAGTCCAGTGAGAGCAACTCAATAAACCCGGCCCTCCACCCACCCACGCCCAGCCACACACGATGTCATCGCCCCTGCAGTAAGAGCCAATGTGTTTTGCATGCTCCCTGGGCTGCTAGGAACTTCCAGGAGACTCGCCCAGCCATCTTCTCACAACCTCCAAAGTTGGGCACCTGCGTCGCCCTGTTGACTAATGAGGAAACAGAAAGAGATGGCAGATGGTGCTGGGACCTGACTCAGATCCCTGAGTCTCCAAACCCCAAATTTTGCTACATGTGCAGCTCTCCGCTGACCCCCTCGCTCCTCTCAGAGCCTTCTTGGGGGCCAATCAGCAAACCTTTTCTAAACACACAGGCAGGATATTAAGTGGAGCCGCCTCTTCTCCAAAGCACAGAAAAACGCACCCGATCGGAAACATTCCCAGGTGTCGAGTTGGTGTGTTTCCTTCCGGTTTCTCACCCAAGCCCTGTCACTCTGAATTACCTCTAATTGATTCCTCGTGCTGTTATAAAACTACGAAAGCACTTGCATGGCTTGATCCTATTCGATGACATGGGAATGACACGGTTTGCCTCACCATTTTCCCTCTGCTGAGGATTTAGGTGATCTGTGATGCTTATTCTAGATAATCCTTCAGCAACATCTTCGTGTATCACTATCTGCATCGCTGGCCACCTTAGTCGTGCAAATTCTCCAAAAGGCCTTACTGACTGAAACAGTGTGAACAGTGACCAGACTGTCTCAAACTGCTGTCTAGAAAGCCGGTACCAGACTGCACGGCGGCCTCCCTCCTTTCAAGGGCAGGATCGGACAGCGTTGGGCGGTGAGCTCGGGCTGCAGGAGCTGTCAGGCCAAGAGGAAGCTTACACCCAAATCAGGGCTCGCGGGTGGCAGCCATCCTGGAGGGCAGTGGACACATGGGTTGGGCCTGAGGTCAAGCTGGAATTGAGGGCGGGCTGTGACTCACCTGCTGCTGGCCCATGAGGACAAGCGCCCCAAGGGAGAAGCCTCACAGGACCTGAAGGTTCACCACAAGGGCCTGAGGACAGGCCAGATGGCAGCTGCAGGGTGGAGACGCGGCAAGCCCTCCTGGGCTCACTTCCAGGTGCACAACCCACTGGGTGTGGCACTCAAGCAACATGGGTGCCCTCTTCCTGTCACGGATTCCCACCAGATTGATAGCAGCGCCACCTCCAGGGGGCCCTCAGGGTGACATGAAGGCATTTCCACGAAGTATCAGCTTTGTCCAGGCACAGACCAAGCGCCAAGTGTTGGCTGTAATTATGATCACTGCCGAGTGCAGGGACTCACACCTGTAATCCCAGCAGCTCAGGAGGCTGAGGCAGGAGGATCATGAGTTCAAAGCCAGCCTCAGCAACTTAGTGAGGCCCTGAGCGACTTAGCAAGAGCCTGTCTCAAAATAAAATATAAAAAGGACTGGGGGTGTGATTCAGTGGTTAAGCACCCCTGGGTTCAATTCCTGGTACCAAATAATAATAATGATAATATCTGTAGCCACAAGCCTTAATGGGGTTATACCACTCTCTAGACTCAGGACCCATTCCTAGATTCGAGAGATCTGTGGATCCAATTCCTGGGGTGAGGAGCTGCCAGATGCAGTTTGGGATGCTGGTCAGGGGAAGCTGAGGCAATGATGTCCCCCACACCTGGTGCCTCCCTACCCCCAGCAGGGCTCCTGGGCGGGAATCTCAAACACCTGCTCATCACAGGACATTTGAGGGGCTAAAGCCTCGTACTCTGGACCAAAACAAAATAAGATACACGATCTTCTATTTAATGTGTGCCTAATTAGGTAAAATTAAATAACCCTGGTGCTTAGCAAAAAAAAAAAAAAAAAAAAAAAAAAAAAGATTTAATCCTATTGTGCTCATAAAAAAATCAATATGTCAGCTGGGTGTGGTGACATGTACCTGTAATCCTAGTGGCTTGGGAGGCTGAGGCAGGAGGATCATGAGTTCAAAGCCAGCCTCAGCAACTTAGTGAGGCCCTAAGCAACTTAGTGAGAACCTGTCTCTAAATAAAATATAAAAGGGACTAGGGATGTGGTTCAGTGGTTAAACACCTTTGGGTTCAATCTCTGGTACCACTAAAAACAAACAAACAAACAAAATCCAATATGTCACATGGCCTGTTTTCCTAGTTACTTGGGAGGCTAAGGCCGGAACATTGAAAATTTGAGGCCAGCCTTGTTGATCAAGACCATGTCTCAAAATAAAAAATGAAAAAGCTTGAGCTGTACTGCCAAAAAATAAAAAATAAAAATGTGTAGCCAATGGAATATTATTTCCCATAAAAAGAAATCTGATACAACATGGAGAAACCTTGAAAATATTGTGCTCAGTGAAAAAAAAGACACGAAAGGTCAGATACTGGGTGATTCCATTTGTTTGAAATGTTCAGAATAGAGAAATCCACAGAAACAGAAAGGAGGTCCGTGGTCACACTGAGGGGTCAGGGAGGGACCGCTGTGGGAATGGGGTTTTGGGGGGATGATGACATTTTCTGGAATTAGGGGTGATGGTTGTACAGCATCATGAATGTACTTAAAAGCACCAAATTGCACACTTTAAAAGAGTGAACTCTATGGTGTGTGAGTTATATCTCAATAAAGTTGTTATTTTAAAAAAAACAATATGTTTTAAAACTTGGGGGCCAAGGAAATGAGGCATCATCTTTTTAATTATAAAAAGAGAAAAAGGGAAATAAAGGCCGTGTTCTGGAACGTGGCTCCCTCCTCCCTTCTGTCCCCCAGACTCGGTGTCTAGCTCCGCCCACAGGCTGGCCCTGGGAACATGTCTACATCCTCTCTCACAACCAACCTGCTCTCGGCTCCCTCTTTCCCTCCAGGCCCACCCTCTCTCCCTTTTCTCTAGGCCCAGGAGAGGAGAAATAGCTGGGTAGCCCCCCAGGAAGGCCTCAGTAGGGAGAAGCAAAGTCTGGTCACCGGGGCTGCTACCCTGTGCCTGTCACACACCACATGAGGCTCCGGGAGACAGGCAGAAAGCAAGCCTCACTCTGGCTGGTTCTCATCTCCAGCCAACACAACTTGGGGTATTTCCAGTTCGCCTTGATCCCTTGCAAACAGCCTCATCCCTGATTCTTGCCACCCATGCCTGGAGATCTGTAGTGGCCCCTGGGAACAGGACACGCCTGAGATGCTGCAGGGTTTCCACGTGAACAGTGGTGTCAACTCAGCAATTGTGCTAAGCTGGTCTTTGAGGATTGTGGCCCTTGGAACATGATTTTTTCCCAAGGCTCTTTCTTTGAGGGATGGTCGCCAGCCAGTCCTGCACCAATAGACAGGCCAGGTGTGGTCCCTGACACTCAAGGGACCACTCGTCTTACTTCCTCTGGGGGTGCTGAGCACCTTCCTCCAGATGCTCCACCAACACTGGCCCTGCACTGCCAAGACCAATGGTGCAGGGTGCTCGGTGGCCCCTACTGGGCCCCTATCATCTGTCTGCCCAGTTACATGGACTGGCTCGGTTGGCCAGACCCACAGTAACCAAATCTGAGGTCTTCTGCAGGGCCACCTGGGAGCTGGGATCAGCATTCAGTCCCCACAAAGTATGGGGTTCCAGGAACTCCCTCCCTACGAGAGAAATGAGCAACCTGAGAGGCTCAGGGCACGGACCTGCTCCTAACAGACATGGGCAGCACCCCGAGCCGCAGCCCGGAGAGGTGCCTCAGGGGTCTGTGTTCTGTTGCTTATTCTGTGCAAGTGCTTGTCTGGCAGGTAGGCACCTACTGTGTGCCAGACTCTTAAAGCTATGGGAGCCTCCATGAGTGTCAGGCCCTGGCTTCGCATTAGGATCACTTGGGATCTTCAAACGCCTGAGGCCTGGCCCACGCAGACCCACAGTGGGATCTTCGGGGCTGGCAGAGGGGCTTCTTAAGCCTCAGGCTGCTGAACTGCAGCCACATGTGAGACCTACTAGACCAGAGGGAGTGAGACAAGGTCATGGGTCTGATAGGGCTTGGCGGGTCCTACTCTTCAGGTGGGGAAATGGAGGCAGGCCAGTTGGGCTTTGTCTTCTTCCAAAACTGTGTGTTCTCTTTTTCTCCTCAGAACTGATAATCTTCCTTATCCCTCCCTCCCTCCCTTTATTCATTTCTTCCTTCCTCCGTCCCTCCCTCCCTCCTTTCCTTCCTTGCTCTCTTCCTTTATTTTCCCTGCTTTCTTTCTCTGGTGCTGGGGGATCCATCCCAGGACCTCGCATGTGCTAGGCAAGTGTCCTACCACTGAGTCACACCCCCGCCTGACAGTTTTACTTTAAACTGTATTGTCTGCATTTCAGGATCACCCTGAAACTGACCTCCCCCTAGAATCACAATGAAGGTTCTGCATAGTGACCAGTTTCACTTAGAAGACTGAGGCCCTCTTCTGATTCATTTATTGCACCTCAGAACATTTCCAAGGGAACCTTGCTGTGGAAGGAAAGGGGGTTCTTCATCCCCTCATCCCTCACAGCGAGGTCACCCCAGAAGTGTTGCTTCATCCTTTCCCACCAGCCCTGCCAACCGTAGGTCCTTCCTGGCAGAAGCTCTCATCTCTCTGGGGACTGAGACCCAGGGCCAGAAGATGCTCTAGCCTGGTGTACCTCTGCCACCCTTGCCATCCGCCACCCAGGGCTAGGAGCCTCTGCTTTGATGACCTAGGAGCCACGCGCCTGTCCCTGCTCCTGGCCACCCCAGGCTGTCTGTTCTTTGTCCTGCCTCCATCCTTCTCTAGGTCTCAGAAAGACCTTGCTGGGTCCCCTGCCCCACCTCCCTGTTCTCCCAGTGCTATTCCCACCCATCTGCTGCCCCTACCAGGGTGTCCTCCCTAAGGTGTGTCCTAGGGGGAACTCAGAGGGGGCCTGACTGTGCTGGACCTGAGCACTAGAGGGCGGCCTGAGTCCCTAGAGGAAGACCCACCCTGGAAGTGCCGGGACCAGCCTCCTGACAGGCGAGGTCAGAGCCCTCCTTCTACCCAGGAGCTTCAGTGGGCCTTGATGTGAGCAGAGGCAGTGGAGCTGGCCCTGTCTCCCTCCCCGCCAAACATCTGTTGAGCACCTATTGCATACTGAGACTGCTGGGCATGGCCATTGTGCCCACCTAACAGGGGAGTAAACAGACCATGCAGTCCTGGACCTTCATCTGCAGGAGCAGGTGTGTGTGTGCAGGTGCCCACTGCTAGCTCAGCTGGGTCTTGGGGAAACTTGTCTCACACAGGGGCTCGATGGCACTCGGGGTGGGAGCCATGGGGTAGAATTGCTGTCTTCATTCTGTGACCTTGAGCAGTTTCTTAAAGTTGGGCTGGGCCTCAATGAACTCATCTGTGAAATGGAGATAATCACGCCTACCTGGCCTGTCAGCCTTCAAGATGGCTGTTCTAGGCATCAGAGACAGCCTTGGCTCATGGAACCTCAGGACAACCAGCAAAGCAACAGGCAACGCTTATTCTTGTTCTCTTACTACAAGGGAGGTGGAGGTTCAGAGATGTCCAGTGAACTGGCTAAGGGCACACAGCAAGTCCCATCCAAGTCTTGGTTTACAACTGAGCACAGTGGTGCATGCCTGTAATTTCAGCAATGTGGGAGGCTGAGGTAGGAAGAGTGCAAGTTCAAGGCCAGGCTCAGCAATTTAGTAAGGTCCTGAGAGACTCAACAAGATCCTGTCTCAAAATTAAAAAGGGTCAGGGATATAGTTCATTGGCAAAATAGCCCTGGGTTGAATCCCCAGTACCTAATAAAATTTTTTTCAAAAAATTATAGCTTCCAAGTTCTGATCAAGGAATTCTCAGTCACTACCTGCTGGAATCCCAGGACCTGCTCCTGAGGCCAGGTTGCGATTCCTTGTCCAGTAGTACCTGAACTGTGGACTCTAGTGGTCATGAGCTGGCATAGGGAATGCGTTCTCCATCACCAGAGGCATGCAAGCGAGCTGTGTGAAATCATCCCCAGGGGGTCAGAGAGCACACAGCACTAGGTCAGAGACAGGATCCCCCTCCCTCCACAGCCTGGGTTGCTCTCCCTGCTTTGTGGGTGTGACCATACTTCTCCATAAACATCAACGAATGTGTGAGGGCAGCAGATGCTGGAGTGGATGAGAACTGCTGGTCATTTCCTCCACCACCAGGCAGGCATGATGCCACACGCTGCCAGTGTGACCTGTCAGGAGCAGCAGGAATCCAGGCTGGTTCAGCTTCAGCTCTGGAACTTGCTTAGCTCCATCCTGTCTTGGTTTTCCCTTAGATAGGCCTGAACAAACCGGTCATGGACAGGCCTGGATGCAGGATGCCCTTTCTGGACTGACCAAGTCTGGGAGGAATTGGCAGCCCTTTAAGGTGGACAAGCCAGGATGACGAGGTCGGTTCCCTAAGGTGGGATACTGAGGCCCAGATAGGTTGGGACTTGCCCAAGTTCCTCACAATGCAAGGGACAAGACTGGGGGTCTTTAGCCTCCACAGAAAAAGCAGAACGTTTCTCATTCACTCTCTACCTCTGCCTGGAACCCCCCACCCCCCTGGGAGGTACAGCCCAGATCACTGTCTCAGGGCTGCTCAGACCTGTAGAGCTGGCATCTGCTGATTTGCTTCCTGCTTGTGTGGGCTCTGTGCTCATGCCTGTCCTGCAAGGTAGGTGTGGGATTAGATAACATAAATTAATAGGCACATGCCAAATGCCTAGCCCAGTGCCAAGCACACTTAACCACCAGATCACTGGAGGGAAAGTCCTGATTTGAGATGTTTGCCAATTTCTATAGTGTAAATACTTCTAGTATTGTGACTTCAGGCTGCAGTGTGGCATCACGGAACTGAGAACTGAGAAGACATTGAACATTGGCCTTCATAAAGTTGTTTTCAGTTGGCGCCAGCACCTGCTGCCAGTGCCCAGCAGGGCCCAGGAAGTCCTGCTGTGCTGGGAAACAGTTGGATTGGCACATGGTTCCCTCTAATTGTGAAGGCTTGGTATCTCCTCTGCTGGCTTTTATGTCACATGAGTTGCTTTGTGCCAAAGGCTCCAGGGTCAGCAGTCCATGGGCATCTCTTCATCTTTAACTGGTTGTGCAAATATGACAGGGTGCCACACTGGGGGGGGGGTGGCTACCCAGATGACTGACATCTCCCTTGTGCCCAGGTTTCCTCATCTGGAAGTGGATGCAGTGAGTGTGCATTACAGAGTCAGGAGGACTGCGTGAAGGTGAGGTGTTAGTTCAACGTGGTGCCAGAAGCAGGACTTAGAAATAAGTACCGTCTGGCCACAAGTCTGCCCCCTGGCAGTAAGATTCAGAGATGCCCACAGTGGGGCTTGCCTGTGGGAGCTGAGAGTAGTAAGTTGGAGGGAGAGATCGTGGAAGGCTCCCCCGGACAGGTGGCATTCCGCAGAGGTGAGAGATGAAGAGAACTCTGGGTCAAGGGATTTGTGAAAGTGTCTCCACGCCCCCATGCAAGGCATTCTAGCGCAGACTGTCTCGGGAGCTCTGGAATTTAGGGTAGATAACTTCAGCCTTTGGGGCCTCTATTGCTCAACTGAAAAACGGGTGCAGCGATCACTGCCATCCGTCTCCCTGGGTGACAAGGAGACGCTCATACACCCGCCTGCTGTAAATACAGCAAGGGAGGGAAGACACTCTCGTTCCTGGCTGTGCCTAGCCCGGGCTGGGGCTCCCGAGGGTAGGTTATCCTGGGTCTCTTTCCAGTCCCCATTTTGTCCGGGCACAGGTTCCCAGGTCTGGTGGTCCAGCTATTGCACGATGAGGCAACGAGCCTGCGGTCGCCTCCCATGGAAAAACGGGGCCCTACATGGCCGACAGCCCTGCGGAGTGTTCGCCGGCCGGGAGTCGCCTGGATCAAGGGAGCGGCAGTGGGGGCAACAAGAGCGGTTCCGCAGGTGTCCGCGCGCGTCCGCAGCCAGGTGGGCGTGCCAGGCCCCGCCCCGCGCGCCAGCTGGGGGCGGGACGAGCGGAGGCCCCGCCCTTCCCGCGCGCCGGGTCGGAGCCGGTGCGGGAGCGGAGGCGCGCGGAGCCGGCAGGAGCACGCGGGAGCGCGGTCCCGCAGTGGCCCGGCCCGAAGGGAGCAGCGCGCAGGAGCCGAGCAGCGCTACGACCCCCGCCTTAGCGCGGACCCCGCCCCAGCACAGACCCGGCCCCAAGCGCGGACCCCGGCCGGGAGCGCGGCCTCGCCCGCCTCGCCCTCTCTGGCCACCCGGCCGCGGGCATGGACGGCGCCCGCTCGCCCTGTGAGTGCCGAGCCTTCCCACCCGCCGCCTTTGTGTGCGCGCCGCGCCGCCGCAGCCCCCTCCCCGCGCGCCCCTCCCGCGCCCCGGGCCCGCGTCCTTTGTGGAGCGGCCGCCTGGCCGGTGCCTCCCCCAGCCCCGGGCCTGCCTGTCCCCTTTGCAGCGTCCTCTGGGACAACCCAGTAGGCCCTCCCCCTGGGCCTGGGGGCTGGGCCCCCATCCTCTGGCCTCCTGGTCCCTTTGCAGCCCCTCAGGGCCCTCAGGGACACCCGGCAGGTCCTCCCTCTCAGGATCCCAGTGACAGCCCAGGACAGGCCTTCTCCGCGGGCCGGGGCTGAGCAGGGCACGTCCCCCTTCCAATCCGAACCTCCCAGTCCAGTCTGCAGCCCCTCTCTCCGGAGCCCCCAGGGACAGCCGGGCAGGTCCCCTCCGCGCCCGAGGCTGGGCAGGGCGCGGGCCCGGGGGCGGCGCTGTCTCATTCCGTGGCTCGGGCAGGTGCGGCGGGACCGGCGCTCACGCGGGCCTGTGTGTCCTTGGCCCGCAGAGATGGACCGCGATGGCGGCCGCCGAGACGCCCCCGGCGCGTTGATGGAGGCCGGGCGCGGCACGGGGCCCGCGGGCATGGCGGAGCCGCGGGCTAGGGCGGCGCGGCCCGGGCCCCAGCGCTTCCTGCGGCGCAGTGTGGTGGAGTCGGACCAGGAGGAGCCGCCGGGCCTGGAGGCAACCGAGGCACAGAGCGCACAGCCCCCGCAGCCCCTGCAGCGCCGGGTGCTTTTGCTCTGCAAGACGCGCCGCCTCATCGCAGAGCGCGCCCGTGGCCGCCCTGCCGCCCCCGCGCCCGCCGCGCCTGCAGCGCCTCCGGGCGCCCCGGGAACCCCCTCGGACCCCGGCCCGGAGCCTGCGGGCGCGCGGGAGCCCAGCCCGGACCCCGCTGCTGCCGCAACCGCGCAGGTCCCCGACGGCGGCCGGCGGGAGGAGGAGGCGGCGGCGGCGGCGGCGAGGCAGGAGGACGCTGGAGCAACCGAGGCGAAGCCCGAGCCCGGGCGCGTTCGGAAGGATGAACCGGAGGAGGAGGAGGACGACGAGGACGATCTCAAGGCCGTGGCCACCTCTTTGGACGGCCGCTTTCTCAAGTTTGACATCGAGCTGGGCCGGGGCTCTTTCAAGACCGTCTACAAGGGGCTGGACACCGAGACCTGGGTGGAGGTGGCCTGGTGCGAACTGCAGGTGAGGGCTCGCTGCCCGCAGGTGGGCTGAGAATGCGTCCTTGGGCGCGTCCTTGTTCCTGCGCTGGCCTTAGGCAGCCCTGAGGATGGCTGGGGCTGCTGAGTGTGTCACCCTCTGTGTGGGTGGCCCTGTGGACCGCGCACAGGAGGCTGTTCTGTGTCTGCACTGGTTGTGGTTTGTCAACTTGCTTGGTGGCAGAGGTCCGTGCTTGGGTTTGTACTGTGTGTGCCCATGCTGTGGGGGGCGCTGGAGAGGGGACACTTGGAGGCTGTGTACCTTGGAGAGCCCTCCTAACCCACTTTACTGATCTAGGAGAGCCTAGAGGCTGTGGGAGGGCTTCAAGGCCTGTGTCTGTCTCAAAGGTTAGTCTGGAATCTCTCAACTGCCCTTAAATTGTACTTTCCTATATTCTGGAAGGTGTAGGTGCCTCAGCCTATAGGACTTCTGCAGGACTTCCTCTGACCCAGCGGTCTGTGACCCAGGAATGGTGCCTGGTGGGGTCCTGGGGCCTGCTGAGCAAGGTTTCGAAGCCCTGTCCACAGCCTCTTGGTGCTCCCAGGTCTCCATCTTTTCACCAGCTGGATGTGTGAGAGGCCTTAAATCCAAGTCATGCAGAATGCCCGTGGGTTTTTTTCCTTCCCGTTTTTCTTGGATGCAGAGGTTCTGGGCATGCAAATTTCTTAACCTTGCCCTCACGTTCGCTGTGTTAGCCCAGGCCCTGGAAGATTATATAAAAGGCAACCCTAGGCCAGCCTTGGAAGAGGAGGCAGCTCCTGTCCCAGGGGGTGTTTACTGGCCCTCCCTCTCTGGGAGGGGGCAGCTGTCAGGCAGAGTCTGGCCTGGGAGAGTGCTGGCTGGAGGTGTAAGCCTACCCCACTGGCCTGTAAAGTTAGCTGGCCTTCCAGGCTGACGCAGGCCGGGCGAGCCAGGGCAAGCTGGGTGCCAGGGCTGCAGGCCACACTGCAGGACGCCTGCATTTTTGGCCCAGAAATGGGATTCAGTTACTGTGTCCTCCAGCCCCTGCAGGGTGACCTGTGTGTGTGTGCAGGCCATGCTCATTTGGTGGGTGTTGACCTGTGGTGAGCCCTTCCCCCAAGACAGAGCTCCAAGGTCTTGTCTCCCTACCGTGGTTCCGCCATGGAAATGTGGCTTTGCGTGATGGGGTCTATGGTATCCTCTAGAGTCCTTCAGAAGGGGCTGAGGAGTTCCTCTCGCTCGTGGTCTCTATGAGGAGCACTCCTCTCGCCTGCCCCACAGGTTCTAAGCCTTGCCAAGAGGTGGCCTTGCTGGAACAGAATGAGCATGTGGGTGGGGCAGGGTTAAGGACTGCGATCCTGAGGTGTGTGCACCATGTGTCCATGCTACATGATTGGCAGAGAGGTGAGAGGATCCAGGAAGGAGGAGAGAGGATTCCTGGTTCTGGAGAACGGCAGGTGCTCTGGCTCCCCACCTTCCTACTCTGGCCAGATGACCAGCATGGCTCTTTGAACACGCACTGGTGCTGTGGCCTGGAAATGCCAGCGAGGGAGGGTGGAGGGCAGGAGGGCTGCAGCAGGCTGGAGGCGAGTTAGACCGCGGCAGCCTGAGCCCGCTGATCTGGCTGAGGCATTGCAGGAGCTTATGACTCTCAGAGCCAGTTAATTCTCCTTCCCTTTAAGGAAAGGCAGTCGTTCAGTCTCTGGGTCTGCCCATGGTGGACAGGGCAGTGGGGTGGGGCCTGGCCTCTGTCCAGGGGTCTTTTACTCCTTGGCTGTGGATAGGAGTGGAAAGGTTGGGGGTGGTTTCTGGACTAGACAATGCTGTTCCTTGCCCTAGGGTTACTAGGCACCCCCTCCCAGTTGGTGGAGAGACTGTCCCCACACCTCCCTCAATCACTCCTGTTGACCCTAGGCTGATGTGCATGCTGTGGGGTCACCTCCCTCTGCTTGGATTGGTCTGGGGGGTTCTCTCTGGTAGAGGTCTGAACCAGCTGAAAGAGCCCCCCCACCCCCTTGCTGAGAACCTCTTGTGTGACAGGCCTGAGCTGGGACCTCCTCATTATAAATCATGAGGTCATGGGGTTATGGAGCAACCTCCTGAGGTCAGCAGAGAGGAGCTGGCAGGGGGCATTTTGGGATCAGGGAAGAAGGACATCAGCCTGGAGTGGTGGATGGGACCACCCAGGGCCACCTGTGTGGTGTCTGGACTGTACGGTAGGGCTGAGTGGGGTAGTGTAGGCAGCAGGGGTCCTACTCGGAATAGGCCTGCATGTTGGGCGTGGACTAGGGCAGGGGAGTTGGAGTCCTTAGGGGAGGGTCACTCCTGGGTGGGTGTAGGGACAGGTCTCACCCACCAACAGTGCAGAGGGGCTGCCCGGCTGGCAGAGGGTGACAGGGGCCACTTTTTTGCTAACCAGGTTGGCTGTGTTCCAGGAGTGGGGGTCTTCTCAGTTCACAGAGTGGAGATGCTCATCCAGCACCTTGGTCCCCAGCATTTCTGGACACCAGGAGAGGCACTGGGAAGGGGGCTTCTGGGAGTCCCAGTTTGCACAGTGCAGTGGTTGTCTGGCAGGGGGTTGCCTTCAGCCAGGGAGCCTTGTGGAGTTCCTCTTGGTCTTGTCCCTGTCTTCTGGTCCAGAGTGCCTCAGTGGGCAGTGGCTTCCCTGTTGAGTACCCCGGTGCCTGCCTGGTGGCTGTTTCCTTTTCCTGACCTGGGCGTGCTGGGGTCTTCTGGGCTCCTGTGGCCTCCCTGGAGACCTGAGAGATGCCTTGCGTGCTCTTTCCAGGGCTCCCTGCTCAGGGGTGGAAATGTCCCAACCTTGGACCTAGTGGGTGTGGCTTAGAGGACATCTGATTTCCTTCAATGACTAGGTGTTGAAAGAACTTTGTAGGGAGAGTTGTGTGTGCTTAGTTCACCTCTAAGGGCTAGATGTCTCACCTCAATTCTTTGCAGGTCCAAAGATGAAACTGGAACTGTTGTTGTTATTATTATTTTTGGTGTGGGGAGGAAGCCATTTAAAATTGTCACCTTTTGAGTGAACTCTTATTCTTGGTATCAAAGCACATTACAGTAACAAAGAAGAATTCCACCTCATTCCCGCCCTCATTCTCTTTCCTGGGACTATCTCATATTCCCATGGCTCTCCTGGGCCAGTTCCGGTCCTGTAGACCCCTTTCCTATCAGACCGTTTGCCAGGTCCGCTCTGCGCATGGCTGCCTGTCTGCTGTGGGTTCCACCCGGGCATTGCCCTGACCTGCTTTAAGGCTCACCTCTGAAGTGGGGGGGTGGCATGCCTTGGCCACAGCACAGGGAAGGCAGGATGCGTGGCATGGGGTGGCTGCAGCGCAGCACTGAGGGGGTCCTGGCGTGGTGTGGCCACAGATCAGTGATCAGGGGAGCCTGTTGCAGCACTGTGGCAGCCTCTTCCGGTGCCTCCTGTTGGTCAGCCTTGTTCCTGCCTCCGGATGCTGACTTTCGTGTCTACCTTAATTTTTGACTACACAGGTGGCTGAACTGACACTGTCCCATGTGTCAGAAATCCCTCTTCACTTGCTGGCCATGAAAAATGCAGCCAGCCAGAGCCCGGGCTGTTGTCCGGGACCTGTTCGAGTGGCCTGCTGCTTTTTCCTGGCCCTGCCTGCTCCTGCTCTGTCTCGGGGACCCGGGAGGAGGGAATTTTACCATTGTACTAACTCCCTGCCTGTCGGCATTCTCGACTCTCGGGAGATACATCGTCTCAGGCCCTTTTGTGACCCTGCCTTCCATAGAAAGCCACTGTGCCCTATAGACCTGGAGCCTGTGCCCCCTAGATGGTGACTGGGGTCCTGTGCAAGGTGCAGGATCCATCTGCCTTGTGGAGACACTTGGTTCTGACACTTAGCTCAGCATCGGCTGGGCCCTTATGGAGCGGGGCCTAAAGAGAATGGGGTGGGTGTGTCTTGTCCAGCCCTGCTTGGGCCTTGCTGGCCAGAGACTCCGATAGGGAGGTCCCTGGGTCATCCAGCCACGAGAGGGGTCCTACTGCTGCACTGTGGAGTAGTGATGGCATCTTGGAGCTGTGTGTTCCCAACTTGCATGCTTCAGCAAGACATCCCAGAGTGTTCTGTCCCTAGGCCTGTGCCTAGGAACAGATGACGCCCACAGAGGCTTACCACTGTGACTTGTGCCCTCACTGCCCTCCGAGGCCAGCCCAGGTCCCCATAGCCTTTCCTACTGGGGCCACTGCTACACTTACCACCCGTACCAAGGTGACGGGATCCTCATGGCCTTAGTAGGGAGGCCACTGTATGCCTCGGGCACATGACCTCAAGAGCCCAAGTGCTTTGCACTGGTGGCCTCGTGGGGGGGGGGGGGGGACCCGACTGCTGCCCGGTCTGCTTTCACCCCGAGCCTGCAGATGTGGGGAGGAGGGGACAGGAGGGGACGAGGAAGCAGTGGTGTTCCTCACAGGGACGAGACCCTCTGGGAAGGCTCAGGCTTATTTGACGGGTGGTCACCTGCCCACGTGGGTGTGTGGCAGACCTCCTGTGCGCTTTGTTCTTTCGAGAGCTGCATTTGGCATTTGCTGGATGGCGGCACCAAGTTCGTGTTCTTGGGTGAGATGTTTTAGGCTCCGCGCTGGCCATGGTTTGGTTTTGATTGGCGAGAAAGGTTGGTGCGGGGTGTCCTGAAGGCCTCTGGAGGTGGCTGTTCTGCCAGGTGCAGAAGTGTGGGCACTCCAGCACTCAGGGCTCCCTCCACCCACTGAGTGGTGTTGTGAGGTGTGTGTGGCCAGCAGTGACCACGAGTGGCCCGAGCTGTGGCTGCCATCATGGGAGGCACAGGGGTCAGGCATCCTGGCTTGTTCCCTGTTGGTAGCTGTTGCTGGGCAGCTGGGCGTGTGCTTTTGAGGTATGCTCAGAGGCCCTGGACTTCAGCGGTGCCTGCCTGAGCCTGATTTAGGGCCAGGTTGCTGTGTGACTCAGAGCATGCTGCGTTGCCCTTCTGAGCCCTGAGAGGGGTCGGGTCAGCTCACGTGTGAGGGGCAAACCTGCATGCACTGCTTGTTCCGCTGCTGTCCCTTAGCCGTGTCTTCTCAGCCCCTGGGACCTGTGGGGAAGCCTGAGAGGATAATTGAATATGCCTCCTGTGGCACCAGCAACAGAACTTCCTGTGACAATGGACTGTGGCCGTCCCCGTCTTCTCTCTCCGTGTGCCCTGCTGAGCACCGGAGGTGGCTGGGGCAGGTGAACGTCCACATCCTTGATCTTTCTTACATGAGGCAGCCATGAGGTGAATCTGAGGCCTGGGTGACCCTGATGTGGTCGAACAGATGCCGGGCAGGCAAGGCAGGCTGGACTACTGACCAGCTCATGGAAGGGCCCAGGAGGCCTGGGGCCCTGTTAGGGCTGCACAAGGCCCAGGTGGTGGTGACTGGCCCAGGCGCAGTCCTGGGTACATCCACACAGAGCAGGGTTGGGGCGCTGGGTTGCTGAGGACCTGGGCCAGGTGAGGGCTGGGTCAGCATTAGGCTCCTGGGGCAAGAGAGCCCAGGATGCTCCCAGTCACTTGATCACCTGGAGGGTTGGGCAGCCCCTGAGGCTCTTGTCCCCTAACTTGCTTCATTGTTTCAAGGAGTAGCTCTAAGGTGGGGCCAGGCTCTGTGGAGGAACTATTAGCTAGAGATAAGGTCAGAGGAAGGGGTGGGGCTCAGTCCCCGCTGGTGTCCCTGAACTCCAGACCTGGGGACACTACAGTGAACAGGGCAGGTCATGACCAGGGGACAGGATGAGGAGATGTGAAAACATGTCAGTAGGTCCAGTGGATACTAAGGTGTGGGGGAGTGCAGGGTCCTTAGGTGAAGGCCCTCCCGAGGGAGGAGCGAGCCACCGAACTGGGAAGCAGAGGACAGACGTGCACAGGCCCTGAGGTTGGAGCCATTTCTGCACAGAGGGGACCTCAGCTGTCATCAGCCACACAGGGAGACCTGCAGATGTGGCCAGGACTTGGCTTCTTTGAGGGCGGGAGCCATATTGGGGGTTTCTAAGACTAGAGGAGGGATGAGAGCAGACTGAGGTTTTGACAGGTTTCCTTGACTGTTGTGGGGACAGGTGGGGGACAAGGGTGGGGCAGGGGGCCGGCTAGAAGGCAAGACAGAGGGTTCTACCTGAGGAGTAGGGGCTGGGGTGGGGAGGAGGGTCAGTTCTGGGTGTGTTTGAAGGAAGAGAACACAGGATTTGCTGCAGGTTGGATTTGAAAGTGGACGTTGGGTAAGAGCAGAGTTTTGGGCTGGCAGGATGCAGTGGCTGGATGGATGCAGGAAGTGGATTTGGGGGAGGATCAGGTGTTGAACTTCAACCTGAGCATCCTGTGGGCAGCGAAGGTGGTCCTGGGCGAGCAGGTCTCCGAGGCAGAACCTACCTCTGGGAGCCTGGGCAGGCAGCTCAGGAGCAAGACTGAACCCCAGAGGAGGCTGGGCCTCAGATCAGGTGGGCGGGACCTACTGCCCACAGCCCTGCCCAGGGTGACATGAGGTTTGGAGGGAGTGACATGAGTTTTGGAGGGAGCTCCGTGATGCCAAACTGTTACACGTGGGGGGGAGGGGGGGGGGATGTAGATTCAAAATGGTAGAGGCTCAGTTAAAATAAGGAGCTGCGGCTGCCTGATAGAGGTTACTTTCCTTTCCCTTGGAAGTCTTCTTTTCCCCTTGTCCCTCACACCCCACTCACCACAGTGTGTCCACAGCACAGGCAGGGCTGGCCTGCAGTGCTGGGCTGCCTGGGTTTGTCCTGAGCCTGCCACTCAACCGTCCAGAAAGCCAGGATTTGCTCAGATCCCGGCTCTTCTGCCCCTGTGGGTGTCTCTTGGGGCCTGTGGCTCGAGCCTGGCTTCAGGCCACAGCTGGAAGATGCCCAAGGTGATGGCGTGGGGCCCCACGTTACTGCTTTGATGGAGGAGAACCTGACCCAGTGCAGCAGAGGTCTGGGCCGTGTGTCTGGGTCTCCTTTGCGGTCCACCTTGGTTGAGCGATTGTGGTGAGATGCTGGTGTCCGCCTGCAGAGGAGGGAAGAGAGGCGCAGGAGTCCTGCAGCCAGGCTCGAACCTCTGTCAAAGATCCTGGCCACCAGGGCCCTGCACACACAGGCACTCCTGGGAGGAAGGCCTGCCCCGGGACCAGCAGGCGGCATTGGCCAGTGCCTGCCATTTGAGCCTTGGTTTACTCACGTGTGCTGGGGGATGTGCTTGTTGACCTTTGTGACCAGAAGGACTATTGAGAGAAGCATCTGCCAGAGCGCACAGTGAGCCCACATGTGTGCCTCTTCTCACCTCCTGCTAAAGATCCTGATGAGATGTGCAGTGGAGAGTAGGTTGAACCTGGCAGGGTAGATTGTGCCCCTGCCCTGGGTGATGCCCCCTGGGGCAGCAGATCCTAAGGCACTTGGGCTACCATTGCCTTATCATTTGAGCTGCAGATAAGGCGAAGTATGTGAGTGGCAGCACTGTGATTTTTGTAAGGCAAGTTAGGATCTGCCTCTGGCCACGGAGAACCTAGGACTCTGCTTTGGGGAATCCTGCCTGGGTAGAGAAGCCCCGAGAGGGCTGGATGGTGGAGTCTGGAAGTTTGGCAACCTGAAGATTGTTGAGCTAGATCTAGTGGTGCATACCTGTAATCCCACCTACTCTGGAGGCTGAGGCAGAAGGATTGCCAGTTTGAGGCTAGTCTCAGAAACGTAGCCAAACCTCGTTTCAAGATATAAAAGGTTGGGGATGTAGATCAGTGGTACAAAAAAAAAAAAAAAAAAAAAAAAAAAAAGATTGTTGTAAGTTTTCCTGCTTCCAAGAGTTTTCAAATCCAGTTCTATTCCTGGAGGACCGAATTCTAAGAATTTCCTGAAGTATTTGATTACTACCTCTAATTTAAGTTAGCTTCCATTAAATATATCCTAGAATTTTTGGGAAAAGAATAAAAGTGTTCAGTGTGATATTGGGGGAAGGGTGGACATATAGATCAATGGAACAGAATAGGGAGCCCAGAAATAGATCCACACAGGGAAAGCCAAGTGAGCTTTGATAAAGGAGCAAGGATATTTCAATGGAGCAAAGATTGTCTTTCCTTTTTCTGGTACCAGGGATCGAACACAGGGGCACTAGACCACTGAGCCACATCCCCATCCCTTTTTTATTTAGAGACAGGGTCTCACTAAGTTGCTAAGGGCCTCACTCAGTTGCTGAGGCTGGCTTTGAACTTGTGGTCCTCCTGCCTTAGCCTCCCTAGCTGCTGGGAATCACAGGCGTGCACCACCGTTCTCATTGAGATAGTGTTTTTCAACAAAGGGTGCTGGAACAATTGGACATCTATGTGCAGAACACCAAATCTAGGGCTGGGCATGTACTGAGTGGTGAAGCACTTACCTAGCATGTGCAAGGTTCCGGATTCAGTCCCTAGCATCAGGAAAAAGCAATCTAGACACAGACCTTACCTTCTTCTCAAAATTAATTTGAAATTGAGCACGACCCTTGTGTGAAATTCAAAGCTATAAAGTTCCTAGAAGATAATGCAGGAGAAAATCTAGGTGACCTTGGGTTTGGCAATGACTTTTTTAGATACAACACCAGAAGCACAGTTCATGAAAGAAATGATTGATAGGCTTGACTTCATTAAAATTGAAAAACTGGTCTGTGAAAGAACAGTTTTCACAGTTCTCTGTGAAGAGAATGAGAAGACCGGTCCCAACCTGGGAGAGAATATTTGCAAAGGGCATGCCTGATAAGAGACTCTTCCAAAATACACAAAGAACTTCTGAAACTCAACAGTAAGAAAACAAACAACCAGATTTTAAAAAGTAGGCCAACAATGTGAACAGACACCTCACCAAAGATTATATCCAGATGGCCAATAAGCATATGAAAAGATACTTAATATCATATGTCAAGAGGGAAATGCAAATTAAAGCCACAGTGAGATACTGCTAGACCTCTAGTAGAATGGTCCAAATCCAGAACTCTGACAACACTAAATGCTGGCGAAGATATGGAGCCATAGGAACTCCCATTCATGTGTGGTGGAAATTCAAAATGGCGCAGCCCCTTTGGAAGACTGGCAGTTTCTTAAAATATGAAACATATTCTTACCAAACAATCCTTGGTACCAGCAATCTCTCCTTGGTATTTACCCAAACATGAAACATTGAAAACATGTCCACACAAAAACCTACGCACGGATGTTTATAGCAGCTTTATTCATAATTGTCAAAACTTGGAAGCAACCAAGATGCCCTTCAGAAGAGGCATGGATAAATAAATTGTGGTATATCCAGACAATGGAATGTTACTTAGCGCTAAAAAGAAAGGAACTGCTACCAAGCCATGGAAAGACCCAGAGGAATCTTCAGTGTGTATGACTAAGTAAAGGAGTCAGTCTGAAAAGCCTGCCTGCTCTTTGGTTGCAGCTGGAATGGGAAAATCCATGGAGACAGCGAAAAGATGAACAGTTGCAGAGATTAGGGAGGACTTTTTTCTTTTTTTTAGATGTTGATGGACCTTTATTCATTTATTTATATGTGGTGCTGAGAATCGAACATGCTAGGCAAGCGCTCTACCACTGAGCCACGACCCCAGCCCCACTGAGGATTTTGAAGGCAATTAAACTATTCTGTGTGATAGCTTGGTGGCGGCACTATCATTTTCCTTTGTTCAAACCCACAGACTAGATAAGCCCAAGAGTAAACTATGGACTTTAGTGAATAATGAAGTCTCTATTTTGGCTCATTGATTGTAATAAACTTACCACATCAAGGCAAGCTGTTAACAGTAGGAGAGACTGCGTGGGCGTGGGAGGACCCGGAACTCTGTACTGTCTGCTCAGCCCTCCCGGAAACCGAGAACTTCTCTGGAGAGTAGTGAGCTGATGTTAAAAACAGGAGCACCACTCAGTAAAAGAAGTTTGCAAAGTTTGCAAGGACTGAAAAAAAAAGTCACCTACAAATCATGAATAGTTATTTTTATTTTTCATATTATCTTCTTGTTCTTGTTCACATATACCTATATATATATATATATTTTTTTTTTTTTTTTTTTTTTTTTTTTTTTTTTTTTTTAGAAAAAATGCAGTTGCAGTGTCAGCTTTTAAAAAAATCTCTCTTTTTATTTGTTTCTAGAGCATCTTCTAAAGCCCTTGTCTGATGAGGGGAGGCCGGGATTCCGGGTTTGCTCCTCTTCTTTGTGCTGCTGTTCTGGCCCCATGGATTCTTTTTCAGAGAGGCCAGCCCAGCCTTGCTTTGGGGGAGGTGGGGGCAGAGCTGGACAGAGCCTCATGGTCATAGGGAGGTGGCCCTGGGTCAAGGGCTCCCTGAGCATGTGCTTGCAGGGCCTCTGCTGAGGGCCTTTGTGCCCTCATGGAAAGGCGGGGGGCCCACGTCAGTGGCTCCCTCACACCCACCTCCCGAGGACCTGGCTGGCTGGCTGTAGGAGTGTTTGGGGTGAACTCTGTCCAGAACGATTCTAGAAATGAAAGCTGTGGACATAAGCACTGTTTAGCCATGAGGGCAGGCACGCCAGCAGTGCGGACAAGGGGCTCAGGACACGGGCAAGAGGCTCGGACCTGAGTCCCAGTGAGTTTGTCCAGGACAGTTTCTGTGTGGGGTCCCAGAGGCCTAGAACCCAGACCTGCAGGACACTTGGGTGTAGCCAGGACATCCATTGGCCAAGGGCAGGGAGGGGAGGGAGGGAGCCCTGGTCTGAGGAGGACTCTTGGGTTCTGAGACCCACATGTGAGCCCATCGGTCTGTAGAATTCTGTTTTCAATGAGGAGAAAGGGGACCCAGAGGGCCACGTGACCGTGGCTCATGCACCACATACGGGCCTTTCTCCTGTGTGCTGTTGTGTCCCACGTGTGTTCAAGGGTGCAGAAAGGGTGGCTGTTCTGGATGGGCTTGGGCAGTGTTCGACTCAGCAGCCTCACCACTGCAGACTCCCCTGAGTCTTCAAAATGGCCCTGTGTTGGGAAGCTCTGCTGGTGGCTGGAAGGTACGGATTTCCTGCATCCTCCTTCCTTTGTACAGGTGTCTTGGGGACCAGCAGGGGCTCCGAGGAGGGATGCATCCGTGGAGATTTGCTAGTGGTGAGGATGTTCCCACCTTTCTTGGCACCACTGCAAGAAATGGGGCATCTGGTCCCCTGCAGTGACAGCGCCATGGGCAGTGCTTCGAGCTGCACATGGAGAGCTTGCTCTGGGGACCCCCACCTGTCTCAAGCCAGAAGCGGCTCTGGAAGGAACATCCTCGCTCTCCTGGTTCTTTTGTGCTTGCTCATGGTGGATGGGCTGGGAAAATTCTCAGCTGTGAGCCAACGGTGGTAAGCAGTGCCAACCTCTCCCCCAGAAGCTGAAATCTGGAGATGGCCAGTCGGGGGCCCTATAGGCAGCTCAGCAATGTCATGGCATTTTCTCTCTTTCTCTTAAACTCTCCTCGGATGTGTTGGCAAGTGATTGCCACCTAGTTACAAGAGGGCTGCCACAGCTCCAGGCATCGTAAACACTTTGAAGGCAGGAAGCAAGTGAGCAGTTGGTTAGGCAGGGGCCTAGCAGGGTCAGTCTCTCAAATGACTTTGTCCATATTTTAATCTATAAAGGAAAATATTTACCCATGAACCTATTTGATTTCTGTGGTTAGAACTGGATCTGGTGGCCTTTCTAGCTGCAGGGGTATCTGGAAAAGGCTTGGTTGGCATCACTGGCTTTGATCTGTGGCTTGGGGCTGGGCACCCTGGGTTCCTGTTGGTCAGGAAGGAGTGGCAGGCTGTGTGGTAGGGAGGTGCCTGCTGTCTGTCTTGGTTCATTCCTCCCTCCAGACTTAGCTGGTGCCTGCAAGCGGAGGCGCCTCCTCTGCCTGGGCTCGTCTCCCAAACAGAACAGCCCGTATGCCTGGCACACCTGGCTGCTCCTGCTTGCCCACACCCTGACCCCAGGCACCTACGAGCCCTTTCCCTCTGTGTGGGCTACTCCCAGCTTGCCACCTGCCACCACTGGCCCTCTGTCAAGACTCTCTGCCTGGCCACCAGTGTGGGTTTCATTACCCCGAAACGTTTTGATTTGACAAACTTAAACTGACAGAGAAGTCGGCGTTACCAGGCCCATCTCGCGACGTCTCCTTTGCCGCCTCCTCTCTGCGAGTGTGTTTTTTCTGACCCGTTTTTGATTCCCCCCTGAGTACTTGCGCGGGCGTCTCCTGACAGGAAGGAGGACACGTCCCAGCAGAGCCAGGACACCGCCGCACGCGCGGGTCTGACTGGACAGATCCTGTTGCGTGTCTGGCGCGTGGACTTGTGCTGCCCAGGGATGCTCTTCCGGGTTTTGCCTGTTTGGATCTGAGATTGGTCAGGGTTCTGTGCTGGGCGTGCCTGTGGCGGCCGTGTTGGCCCAGCAGTCCCTCCACCTGTTTGTGGTGGTTTTGCGTCTTGGGGGCTCGGGCCTGTGGTCTCACCGAGACCTGTCTGGTCCACTTGGGGCCCTTTGTGCTCTCCCGGCACTCGTCTGCCCGGTGCTGTGCACGCAGGTCGCAGAGGCTCTGGCCGCAGGTCACCCCCTGGGGGTGTCCCGTGATTTCCCCTTTCTGAGGCAGAAACAGGAACGAGGGACACCAGGAGGTCAGAGTGGGGCCCTGCCTACAGCACAGAGCCATGGTGCTGCCAGAGGAGGCCGACCTCAGGCCCTGCTGTCCTGGGCTTGGGGCCCCGGCCTCCTTCCATCCTGAAGCTCAGGCCTCAGCTCTGTCTGAGGTTGAATCATTAGTGCTGCCAGGACACGATGTCCTGGGGTGCTCTGGGCAGCTGGCTGGAAGACAATGGCCAGGAGGCCATCTGCCACCTGTCCCCTGGCTCCGGGTGGGGCCCTTGAGGCTTCCTTAGGCCTCACAGGGTGCCTGTTCACTAGGGCGGGGCTGAGTGTGGGGTCTGGGTTGTCTACCACCCTGCCAGCCCTGGCCCTGCTCCGTGGAGGAGGAGGGGTGCCCTGGTGTGGGGTCTCACAGGGGCCAAGGGTGCGGCTCCCATGGAGGGGCTGTTTCTAGGGAGGTGGTGTGACAGACACCAAAGAGGTGCAGGTGGCCCTGTCCAGAGCCTCTCCTCTGACCCAGTGGCCTCCACTCTGGCCTGAGCCTTTCTTGTCTGATTTTTATGTTCTTGGGCAGTTTTTCTCAGTCATTGCATCTTTGCTGATGGGTGCGTTGATGGTGAATGGCGCTGGCTACCCTAGGGCCTGGGTGTGCCCTTGCCCAGGCCTGCCCAGCTTCTCAAGGCCTGGATATTGAGCTGGGCAGCTTGGGCAGAGCCCACCATGGTGTGAGTGAGGCCTGGCCCAGCCTGGCCTGCCATCCCCTTACTGTTGGGTCTGAGGTGGGCAGAGGCCTGCCCCAGTCCCGCCTGGCCCCCTTTCGGCCGGGTGTAGGCCTTTGTGTCCGTCTTGGCTGGGCCAAGACATTGGGCGAGCCCCCTCATGCTCCATTGGGTGCAGCTTCTGAGCTTGGCTGTGCCAGGGCCACTGGACCTCCCAGAAGGTGTGGCCAATGCCTGGAGTCTTGGGGCACGTGCCCTGGCTATTCTGGGGGCCCCAGGGCTGAGCCGTGATGCTTCCTGCATCCTCTGGTCTGGACTGGGGACCTCCCTGCACGTCTCAGGCAGGGTTGGTGACTGTAGACACCCCTAGCCCCCACAGACATCCCCTTGTCAGCAGGGCTCAGACCCCTGTGGCCAAGGGATGCCCTGGGCTGCTTTCTTGTGTCCTCACATCAGGAAACCATCTGGCCAGGTCAGCAGCAAGGCTGCTGACTTCTGCCTGGAGGGGTCCAGGAATTTCTTCTCCTAAACAGAGAGGTTTGAACAGGAGAGTGAACTTGGCTCTTTGGAAAGAAATGTAGGAACGGGATGGCGGAGGAGAGTGAGGGGGCGGCGAGGGGCTTCTCGGCTCCTCTCTGCCTGCAGCCTGTGGAGCGAGGGTTTCAGAAGACCCCTCCTCCCGGAGCCGTTGTCGCCCAGTGTCAGTGATGGACTTAGCGCACTACAGAGTCCCCAGGTTATCTCTGGGCGAGGCTCCCTGCCTCTGTCCTTCAGAGGCAACCAAAACCAGAGGAAGGATGTTGTGAGCAGCTGGCAGCCTCCTCCCAGGCCTGGCTGTGGTGCCTCCCAGGCCCAGCGTGAGAACCCTGAGGATCTGGGAGACGGGAGGTGCGGGTCCTAGCACCACCTCTTTCTTCCTGCTGGCTGGGCAGGGTCACGTGTGCAGGGCAGCCCCCCACTGGTGTGCTGCCCCTGTGTGCGAGGCAGGTGCTGCGTGGGGCCCTGCTTGTCTCCCGCCCCCAGGATGGACATGCCACTGCACCAGGAACGGTCTCACTTGGGCCAGTAAAGATGGCGTGAGGGACCACCGGGAGAAATCATCAACCCTGACACCATACTCCACTGGCTTGTGCTGGGGTCTCCATGCTGCTCAGCCATGCTTGCTGGCTGCTGTGTCCAGAGTTGAGGTCCAGGCTGGGTCTGTCTGATGGCTGCCTGTTCCCTGTCCCATCTGACTTAATGGCCTTTGCAAGTTCAAGAGGAATACAAACAGTGGACCCTGGGGTGGTGGCGCGTGGCCTCAGGGTGCAATGGCTGTGCCTTTGCCATTTGTAAAAAGAGGCATAATGGGGAATCCAAATCCCCCGAGCTAGTGGTGGGACAGGGTAGAGGGAGAAGGGCGAAGGCCTGGGCCCAAGAGTGGGAAGGGAAGCGTGGCGGGAGTCGCGGGAAAACAGCAGAGAAGTGACTTCAGTGTGGACCCCGACCTTCTCTCCGGATGTCGGGGAGCAGGACGTGGAATTGGCGGAAGCTGGATCCTCAGGGACTGTCACCCTGCGTGCAGCCCCTCCCCAGTCGTTGCGCCTCCGTTCTGCCCACCAGGATTCCATGTCCATGCCCGTGTCCTGGGCCCCTCAGGGTGCCACTTGCCACCTGCAGTGACTCGGAACAGTGGCTCGCCCTGTTTGTGGGTGAGCTGCCCTGGCATTCCCCGGGGTGGGGAGGGGTGTCCAGGTCCTCCACTGCCCGAGGCCCCACTCACCAGACTGGGCACACAGGGCGAGTGCTCTCGGAAGGTGGTGTGGAGGACGTGCTGGCTCAGGGCTCCTCGCCTCCCTCCTGTGTGGAGCTTGTGGGAGCAGGGCCAGGGTCTCTGCGCGGCCGGCTGGCTGGCTGCTAGCCCTGGGCCCTGGGCCAGACAACCAGGACATGAACCCCTGATGGGATGTGGTCTGAGGCCCTGGGGACGGTGACCTCTCCTGCAGGAAGGAGTCTGGCCTCTCGCCTGGGCCTCCTGGGCCTCGGGTGCCCTCCAAGTGTTTGGGACTGGCTGTCTCACCGGCATGCCCCCATCCTGGGAAGAGCCCATTTGGCTCATGACTGGCTGAAATGACCTGTCAGCCTTTGTAAATATTTGATGACGGCAATGATAGGAAGACAAAGGCATGCTCTGTTCTTGGTGGGGAGCGAGATGGAGATGGTGACATTGGAACGTTCCAGCCCTGCCGGCGGCTTCCCTGAGCAGTTTACGGAAGGTTTTCAGGCAGGCTCTTTGTGTCTCTTCACCGCAGGCCAGAGCAGAGCCCCTCCAGCCTGGCAGGCTGAGTGGGGCGGCTGCCAACTCCCCACCTGGAGACCAGGCGGGGTGCCGAGGGGCCTGCTGGGCTCCGGGTCACTCTGGGGTCCTGCCCTTCTGACTCCACCTGCCGCGTGCTCTTGTCTCTGGTGGGAGTGAGGGATTAAGGGGTAGTGTGGGTGTGGCACCGTCCCCTCCTAATCCACAGAGGGCCCAGCAGCACCTTCGGCGCCTGGTGGGCTTAGTTGTCCTGTGTGCAGCCCGCACCCCTAGGTCCCATGCTGTAGCCTGACTCCAGGCCTCCCTGGCCCTGCTGTGTGGGAGGGCTCCCCGCAAGCCTCTTCTGGGTGCCGTGTGCACACGTGTGTGGTTGTGACCCCTTTGCTTTCTTGCCAGAGAACAGGCCTGCCCCGAGGGCGCTTCCGTGGGAACGAGGAGCCCTTTGAGAAGGGCTTGCGGAGGGGCCACCTTCTGCTGGGAAGGGACAGGAACTGCTGGGGCCTGAGGCTGCACACTGGGGAGGCTGGGCACTTGCACGGATGAGGGCCCTTGGACAAAGGTTTCTGCTGCGTTTCCCCTTTGGTGTGGATGGCGCCGGGTGGACTTCCTGGCGGAGGCTGGCTCCAGAGGGTCGCTGCAGCTGGCCAGTCCTCCCGCTGCCCATGAGGCTGCAGGCAGCTTCTCCTAAGGCTTGGGGACACTGAGGCACATGTGGGTTGTGCTTGCTATGGCTGGCTGCCCTCGCGGGGGTCCTGTAGGGTGCTGTCCCTGCTGGCCAGCACTGCAGCCCAGTGAAAGTCACATTGCCTTTTCTCCCTCAAGAATCACACCTGATGATGTTTGTGTGGCTGGTGTCTAAATGGCGACTGTTGGGGTTGGGCAGTTTCTGGGGTCTGTGTCCAAGTGGGCAGTGCTGGTATGGGGCTGTGTTATGCCCCTGAGGCCTGGCATGGGGCAGCGATGCCCCTGCTGGAGGGGCCCAGACCAGGGCTTCCTGGGGGGTCAGAGAGGCCCTTCCTGGGGGTTGCAGTCTGACCGAGTCTAGAGCCTGGAGTGTCCTTGCTAAGGGACCCTAGTGGGCTAAGGGTTGGACCCGGGGGACAGGGCAGTGGTCAGGACAGGGGCTGCATGGGCAGGTGGCCTGGGGAGGCAGCGAGTGTGATCCTGCAGGAGGCTGGCGAGGCAGGGCTGGCTGCAGGGAGGTGCTGGGAGAGGTTTCTTTATTTCAGTGAAAAGCACATTAAAGCCAGGCACCTCCTGGCTGTTGGCTGGCCGTAGAGGAGGGAGGGAAGGGGAAGAGCTGGCCAGGAGGGAATCTGGGGGAGCCGGGAGCCTGAGCAAGGAAGCGTCCAGGTCCCGGTCCCTGGAACCTGCGGGCATGACACCGTATGCAGTAAAAGGGCTTCTGCAGATGGGCTTAGGTTAAGGGACTTGGTGTGGGGAGATGGTCCTGGATATTGGGGCCTGATGTCGTCGGCAGAGTCCACACAGTGGGAGACAGGAGGGTCAGTCTGAGGTGTGACGGAGTAAAGGATCATCAGACACCGATCCTCCGGAAGGTGGAAAGGGCCAGGAATAGCTTCTTCCCCAGCCCCGGGGTCATGGCCTCTGCCCACCCTTGGCTTTGCCGGGTGAGGTTCTAGAAGCCAGAGAGCAAGCACCTATTGTTGTGTGCACAGTTCATGGTGGTTTTTCCTGAAGCTGGGGGACATCAGTGCAGCCTGGGTGCTGTCCCTGCTGGCCAGCACTGCAGCTCAGTGGACAGAGCACAGCCCAGGGCTGGATACCTCACAGAGGGGGCATGTTTGGGGGCTCCCTGAGCAGGACTTGGGGCCGTGTGGGACACTCCTGGGCGGGAGTGTCAGGAAGACTGACTGGTGTGGGGATGTTCTGCTGAGTGGTAGAGAGGCCCCGAGAGGGTAAAACCTCACTCAGAGAGTGTTCAGCAGCCTTTCTGGTCAGGTGGGTAGTAGGGAGCCTTTGAAGGTTCTGGGGTGAGAGTGTGTGAAAAGTTTTAGGGATGTGGGTCTGCAGCTGTGGATAGGTACTGAGGCAGAGGGCAGGGCAGCCCCTTCCTCCTTCCCCACAGCTGATTCTCTCAGTTCTGCTGGGGTACAGACAGTAGTTGGCAGATGTCAGGGCCCTGCATAAAGAGAGGGTATGGCTGGGATGCTGTTGGGGGCTCCTGGGCTCCAGGATGACTTGGGCTCCATTCTAAAATGTGGGAGGCCCCACTTTCCCCAGAAGATTGTTGAGGGAAGGCCGAGGGGGACTGTCACAGGAGCAGGCTGCCGGCTCTCCCCAGAGGCAGGCGCCAACCCTGAGCCCCCGTGAGCCAGGTGTGGCAACAAGGACGGGTGGCTGGTGTCAGGTGCTGTGACATGGGCTGGGCTTGGCTTTCTGTCCCAGTGTGAATGTTGCAGCAAGTAGTCAGCACTGTCCGATTTCAGGAGGCTGGAGAGTGGGGGAGGCTGAGGGTGTGGCATAGGTGCCCGGGACCCTGGCTGCGTGGCCCCAGGGGTGGTGGGCCCCGCTGGCTCTGGGCTGGTGTGGGCTGGGCTAGACTGCGGGTCAGTGGTATGGGACTTAGGGAGGGTTCTGTGGGGAGAAGTGGAGCCTGCCTGAGTTCAGAGCAGAAATATGCTGACATCTGAGAAAGACCCTGCCTCTCTCCGGTCACTGGCCACAAATTTTACTGCTGAGCAAACTGTCTCCATGCCTTTGTCTGCAGATCAGTTTTTCCAGTGCCTGGGAAAGGCATAGGAGGCCAGGAGGGCTGTGGGGACCTCCCCACTCCAGGGTCAGGCGGGGGGGCCACCATGTCCCTATAGTGTCAGCAGGGGCCCAGAGTCAGCCCCTCGTGCAGAAGGGGCCGTGGGGAGGGTGGAGACACCAAGCAGCAGGTCTGGAGGGCAGTGGACCAAGGCTGGCATTCAAGCTTGGCCTCAGGCCCCGTCACCTGGGGAGGATCCCAGGGGCCAGCCCGCTCTCATCTCCCATTCCAGCTGCCCCTCTCCATCCATCTTGGCCCCCTTTCCATTCCCCCAGTCCCTCTGGCTGTCCCCGTCATTGCCCCCCACCCCCAGCTGACCAGCCCCCTCTCTGTCCCTCTCTGCGCCCTGTCTGGAGCCTGGTCTCCATGGCAACAGTTGCTGCTGTGGAAGCTGGCGCCCGCTGAGCCTCATCCCATGGGGAGGTATTTTTGGCACTGCTGAGGGATTTTATTTTATCTTTGGTGTCGACTTTTACTCTTGGAGTGGCACAGAGCTGGGGCAGTGCTGGAGAAGACTCGCCTGGGGCCACCGGGTCCTACGGGCCTTTCCTGTGGTGTCTGTGAGCACAGGGCCTCTGTGTGTGATGTGGCTACTTTTGGACAGCAGGTCTTAGGCTCCGTCGTGCCAGAGGCCCTGGGCAGCTCTAGAAATGGGTGTGACCAGGACCACCAAGGGGATCTGAGCCATGGAATAAATGTAGCCCAGACCCCACGCTGAGCCTCAGGCTGCAATTTTGCAGGATTCCATCCTTAACCCATTTTATAGGTAAGGAAGTACATGTTGCTAAGCGTGGTGCCCACCAGGGCTTCTCCGATGCCTTCCCATCCCCTCCCAAGATGCCCTGGGCACCATCTGGATTGGGTCAGTATTCTGACCCCGCCAGGGGCCCTCTTCTCTGAGGTCAGGCCTGCCCCTTTGAACTCTTGATGCTGCTGGGAGGTTTGGTGGATGGACCAACAGCAGAAGCAGGGTGCCACATTCTGAGTCACCTCAGTGATCGGGTGCATATGGATCAAGGGCACTGGGAACCTCCTCCTTCCCCATCCTCTCTGGCCCAGGTAGATGAGGGCAGGTGACCCCCACTCCTTTTCTACCCTGAGACTCCAGGGACAGGCAACCACCCTGCCCTGTGGCCCCTGTTGCACCCAGTAGGCGGGTGGCCATATGGCTGGTAGGAGTGGGTGGGTGGGAGTCAGTGCTGGGGAGAGCGTGCCTGCTGACCCTGAGAGCAGGTGCTGACCATGGCCCACCATGCTCCAGTGTCCTCAGGGTGCCTGCCTTTGGGGAGATGGGTGGGAGGGGCCGTGCCCTCTGGGGAGGCGACCTGAGCCACGGTCTGGGTACCACCGCTTCCCAAGGTCTACCTTGTCTCCATCCTCCTTACTTTTTCTTGGGGGTCGTGCCATGACTGTGGCTGGTTGTGTAAGAGCCTGACGGCCAGAGTCCAGGGAGGAGGCTGTGAGTTTACTCTGGCTTTCCCCTCCACCCACAAAGCCAGGAGACTCCCTCACCTCTCATCAGGTGAGTGAGGATGACGTGCAGCTTGAGGGAGCCTTGAGCTGCTCACAGAGCCCACCCCGTGCCAGGCCCTCCCTAGACCAGAGAGGCTTTACCCGGAGGGTGGTGCAGAATCAGGCAAGACCAGCCATGCAGGAAGCTGACTAATGAGCAGAACGCCCAGTGACCACCTTGTTCTCAAGGGAAAACGCAAGCAGCTTGGAGGAAGTGCCTAACAGACCTCAGGGCCCACCCTCAGTGAGCCACCAGGTCTCCCTGTGACCTTTCTTTATCTTGCACTCAGACCTCAGGCCTAGATAACATCAGGTGGCAGAGACCTGTGTCGGATCTCCTGGGGCCCTTGCCTGCAGCTTCCCCACAGGCAGGAGCCCCCTAGCTCCCCAGGTGCATCCAGGACCCTCCTACTCAGTTGCTCCGCGCCTGCCCAGGCTGCTGGGTGGGCCCTGAAGGAGCAGCCGACTGGTGGTGGAAGCCCAGGGAGAGCAGTCAGGGTTTTCCAGTGTTGGTAATTCTGTCTCCACCAAGTGTCTTGGTGCAAACCCCGAAGCCATTTATAGAGCAGATGCCAAAGGGAGCACTTGAGGAATTAAACTCCATGGTAACCTCGCTCTGGAAATGAAAATAGCCTCGCTGTAAACACTTGGCTGTGCCTGGGTCACGAGCTGGTCCTGGCGCCCATGTGGCCCTGGACACTTGCTGGCTTGCTAGGTGGTTCAGCAGACTGCAGAGAATCAGTGAAACAGAGGAAAGGAAAAGGCCCCATGTGTTCCGGAGGAGCCGAGCCACCATACGTGGCCTTGGTTTTGCTCTGTGTGTGGGGTTGGCGTGGGAAGCTCTGTGCTCTTTCCGTATAGTACCTGCCGCCTTCTTCCCTGTCCAGGGGCTTCATAACTGCCCCGAGGACCCTTGTCACTATGCCAGGCCCTCTTGGGTGTCCGGTTTTTCTTGCTGTTATAAATAGCACTACAATGATTATGACTCCAAGATAAGACACAGGCTGCACGGTTTTGGATGGTTTCCCCATAGAGGCGCCCGAGGTCACGTTCCCAGGTGAGCTAAGGCTCCGGGGATGTCGTGTGTCCCTATCCCAGCGCCCTGCTGGAACAGGCTCTTTTAGCTGAAAGTGGCATTTTTGGGTTAACATTATCTGACACCCTTTTACTTTGTATTCTGAGAAAATTCTAAAAACAATAAGGGAAATACATTTTTCTAGAGAAGAGAGACTCACCCACACTCGCACCCTGGTCAGAAGTGAGCCCTGGCTTCTGAGGGCGTGTTCTCTGCGTGCAGGCTGTGCTCCTTGTACGTGTTCACACGCACGCAGAACTGCTTTCCCTCTGATGGTGTCTGTGGCGGCCACAGCAGCCTCATCCTTGAGTGCTGTCACCATGATAGTACCAAGGACGCAGCAACTGGGTCATGGGACTGTGGCCTTTAAACACTTAGGCATAGCTTTTCTTCTTCCAAAAATTCCCAGGGAAAAGCGGCTGGATGGCTGAGCAGGAGGATGTAGGCCTTTGTTCTGTGGAGACTGGCCACAGGGCCTCTTCCTTCCTTGGTGGCTGCAAAGTCCCCTGGGAGCTGGGGCTTGGCACCACTGTTGTGTCTGCCTCTTAGTGGGGAACAAATCGGGCTCAGTGTCAGGATGGGCTGGTCTGTGTGTCACTGCCCAGCTGCTCACCTGCCAGGTGTGTGGACAGAATATCCGCCAGACTGGGGCCTGCTGGTCTCTGTTCTGGGTGGCCTTGGGGGACAGGGCAGGCCGCATGACCCTAGGGCCACCTGCAGTCTTCCCTTCCTGGAGGCAGGTCCTGCCAGCCCAGCCTCTCCCTGAGGCCTCGAGAACCTGAGTTTGGGACATTGTAGGTCTCGCTGGTCTTGGTTCATTTCCACCACTTCCAAGGGGATCTGTAGGGCTCAGGGTGGCATCTCTGAGGACAGCTCAGTGGAGTGTGGGGCTGTTCCCAGAGCTGTGCTCAAGCAGAAGGGACAAATCCACATTGTAGCAGAAGGGGGGCCCTGGAGTCCAACATGCTTGTAGCTGGCCTTGGCCTCAGACCTCAGACAGGCCACATGCTAGCCTTTCTGGGTCCCTCAGGTGACCCCCGACCTTACCAAAAAAGGGATCACTGTGAATAGATCAGGAGGCTATGGTGTGACATGATTGATGGGTGACACAGACTGTGGAGTGCTGTGTGAGTAAGATGGCTGTTGTGATGTGAGATGGTGTGTGAAGGACATGATGTGGCGGGATGTGTGGGACATAGCACTGGTGTGACGTTGATACCGTGTGCCGAGTATGGGATGTGACATAGTGTCGAGTGTGCATGACAGGACTTGTGACAAGATTGGCATGATGCAGGATGTGCTGGGTGGCATGACTTGTGTTGTGATATGACAGTGTGAAGCATGTAGCACACAGTACCTGACATGTGACATGAGCTGTGTTGTGATGTGTGACATGGCACATGATAGGGCAGGAGATATGGGTCCCCCTGAATGTCCAGGTAACTGGGATTTGCGGACCCCACTGTGGGTCCTGGAGACTCCCCAGGGGGAGGAGGTGACTGAGATTCACCTGCTGACCAAGAACCCACCTCCCTCTGCTGCTGGGGAGGCTTGGCCTCCTCTCTTCACTCCGAGACATGTTCACCCACTCGTTCACTCACTCGCTGACTTGTTCTTTCCCTTTGTCACTGCTCACTCGCTCACTCACTCATTTATTCATCCACTCACACATTCATTCATCCACTCGTTCATCCATTCATTCATTCACTCATTCATTCATCCATCCATTCATTCATTCATTCACTCATTCATTCATCTATCCACTCATTCATTCACCCATCCACTCATTCATTCATTCATTCACTCATTCATTCATTCATCTACTCATTCATTCATCCACTTATTCATTCACTCACTTATTTGCTTATTCACTTATTCATTCACTCACTTGTTCACTCATTCATTTGTTCACTTATTCATTCATGCACTCATTCATAAGTGCATGAATTTTTCACTAGCTCATTTTTCACTCATTTTTCACTAGCTCATTCACTCATGCTTTCACTTTTTGCTTCACTCGTTCGGTTACTCATTCTCTCATTCATTCCCCACTCATTTGTGCTCCACCCATTCACTCGCTCTCATTCATTTATTCCCTGCACCGTCGTTTGCTCATTCGTCGGCTCACTTACTCTCTTTGCTCACTCATTGACTCACTTGCTTGCTCACCATTCGCTTTCCACTTACTTACTCGTTTGCTCACTCATTGGCTCTGTCACTATTCAGTTGCTGTCATCCGTTTGTTCCTTACTCCGTCTCTTGTTCGTTCACACCCATCGCTTATTCTTTGCTCGCTACCCAGTTACTCGTGGTCTGTGCTCGTTCACTCACTTACTCGTTCACCCACTTGCCTGCTCATTCATCGTGTGTCATTCATTCCCTGTCCATTTTCATATGTAGCGTCCTCATGGGTTGATCACCTGTCACTCAGTCTTCGTTCATGTTCAGTCGTTCTTCCACTCGTTATTCATCCGCTTGTCATTCCGTGAGCACAGTTTTGGCCACTCACTCCATCCTGCTTCACTCGTTGATTGTTTATTCACTAGTTCATTCATTCATTGTTTACTGATTCTCCGGCTCTTCTCTTCATTCACTTGTTGTCATTCTTTCGTTGTGGGCGACGCCTTTGGGATCTTCAGGGAATTACAAAATGGAGCGGGTTCATTTCCTCTCCTCCTGGGCTATTCTGGGTTCCAGCAAAGAAAGTGACTGGGAGATGGGACAAGGAGAGGTTGGCTTTAGCCATTAGAGCTGATCCCATTGTCCAGCTTGGTGTGACTTGCTCTCCTGGTGGGTCACATGAATGAGGGTGGCCCCCAGCAGGCCAGTGTCCTAGAGAGACTGGCCTCTGCCCCATAGATTCTTCCTATCCCTGGCCCTTGCAGACACTCCTCTCTGGAACGTTCTCAGATGGCCCTTGGCTGTGCCATTTCAGCCAGGAATGCTCCTTACCCCAGGGCACCCAGAGCTTGGTCAGTGCCCACAGGCCTCTAGACTGGCCTATGGTCCAGGACACATGCTGTGGAGGCAACTGGAGTCAGGCTATCAGGGCTCATGTTCTGCCCGCCACCTGCTAAGCTGTTGAGCCTGTTCGAATCTTAACTTCCCTCTCTATAAATAGGGAGCAGCATTGACAGGCATAGCCCATAGTGCTGAGCTCTGAGGGCAGGGGTCCTCCCTCAAGGTCACCTCTGTGGACCCAGTGCATGGCTACCCAGTGGTCATGGTTGTCAGTACCTGAAAGAAAAGAGATGAGGGAAGGGAAGCATTTCTCATTGCCTGGGATTTGAGTGATGTAAGACTTGGGTTTCCCCCCCTGCACCCATAGGACACTTACACTGAGAGACTTTCTCCTGGGCCTTGGGGATGTTCCTCCTGTTTGAAATGTCCTGGGTGGACATGCAGAAGCACCTTGTGGGGCACTAGCCCCACACATTTCTAGGTCTCCATCTTGAGGCATGGAGCTGGCTCATCTGTAACTTGGTTACCAACTTCCTTCTAAGAGGGGGATAAGGCTGAGCTTGTGTGGGATTCCCCTCTGACCTTGGGAAGTGATACCCACGGTGTCCTCCCAGAAGTGTTCCTCCAGAGGTGATTGGAGGAACAGGGCGGCTGAGCGTCTGCAGTGGGTGTGCCTTGGGGAGGCCTGGGCTCTAAAGCAGGACAGTTCAGGAGAGCAGGGTGATTGGGGTGTCAGGTGATTGGGAGGAGGTGCCTATTTCATTTGTCGTATTTTATTTTGTTGCATCTTTGTCATTTTGGTCCATTATTTTGTTGTATGCTTGCATATTCACACATCAGTAATTTTAACATCTAAGTGTTTCAGAAGTATCTGCCCTGTAATTAAGCTATTCGTGGGTCTTTGGGCTTTGGGCAGTTTTGAGTTTGCACTTACAAACTTTCTCATGCATTCATTTATAAATTTTTTATTGAGTAGGTTGTAGATTATAACATGTATCTGTGAATTACTGAAGTCTGATATTAACCAGCCCTTTCTACATCCTGGGCAATACAAGCATCTTAGGACTTTCCAACTGTTTTTCCACTCATCTCTGCTTTATGTGATGTTGTAGGTTATTTAATCCTCCATCTGTTTTGTAACCCATATGACATTATTACTATTGTTCTTTCATATAGTCAGTGTTAATTGAGAATTGCATTTATTCATTCCATTGCTTCCTATTTTTTCCTGGAGTTCCATCTGAGGTCATTGTCCCTTTATCTGAAGATTTCCTCTTTACTTTTCATTTAGTACCTGTTTGCCAGTGATAGCATCTCTGTCTAAAAACAAAACAAAACAAAACAATAACCAAAAAACTTTAGTTAAAGAATCTTTTTGCTGGCTGACTATAGAGTTGTAGGTCAACAGTTCTTTTTTCCCTCTCTAGCACTTTAAAGATGTTGTTCCATGGTCTTTTCTCATGTTTTCTATTGAAGTCAGTTCTCAGTCTACTTGTAGATCCTTTGAAGGCAGCGTACCTTCCCAACTCCTTTGTTGCTTTTAAGATTCTATTTTTTTGTGTGTTCACCTTTTAGAAATTTTTAAATGTAATATGCCCTGGTATGATTTTCTTGGTATTTAATCTGTTTTGGGTTTCTAGTACTTTTGAAATCTGTGGAGAGCTTTCTTTAGTTTTGGGAAATATTGGGACATTGAAGATAGGTAGGACCTTTCCCTTGTCATCTGTAGTGTACTATTGTCATTTCTGTATCCATTTGTCCATGTTTTAATCTGGGTGTTTTCTATGACCTGTCTTCCAATTTGCTAATCCTCTCTTCAACTATGTCTAATCTGCTGTTAAACCTGTATATTAAGATCTCCTAATTTTAGTTTTTAATTCTAGATTTCCATATGATTCTTATGTTGTATATTTAAATTCTGGTGAAATGATTCATCTTACTTTCTCTTTTCCTGAGCACTGTTATCCCAGTAATTTAAAAGTCTGTGTCTGATCATTGCAATATTTGGGTCATCTAGGGATTATTATTGTTTTATTTATCTCCTCCTCCTCCTCCTCCTCATCATGATCAGTTTTTATTAATATGTTTTAAAAACTGGAGATGTCTGTGGCTCTGAATGATTTTATCTTTCTCTAGATATTGACTTTTGCTTCTAGGTGGTAGTCAGAGTAAGATCAAATCTTCTAATTGAGCCACATCCCCTCATCATTTTTTGAGACAAGATCTTGCTAAATTGCTGAGGGCCTTGCACATTGCTGAGACTGGTCTAGAACTTGAGATCCTCCTGCCTCAGCCTCTTGAGCCACTGGGATTACAGGTGTGTACCACTGCACCTGGCCAAAATAATATTGTGTTCTGAACAGATAATCAGCATAAAAACATCAATGAGATTTAAGAAATTCTTTTTAAACAATACTATGTCTTTGAAGTCTAATGTACACATAAAACACATCTCAATTGGGACTGGCCTTGTTTCAGGCACTCACTAGACACGTGTAGCTATTGTTTTTGGGCCACACTACTTGAGGTGGAGAAGCAGTGACGAATATGGAGAGACAGAACTGTGACATCAACATGAGTGGAGCTGGAGGTTTGTCTCATGTACATGTGTGCTGGGCATCTGCTGTTTTGATTGTGGTCCCCAAGATTCTTGCTACCAGCTCTGGGATGTGTTGAGGAGTCAGTAGAATGGAGTGGCAGACATGGGCTGTAAGGCCTTCCCCCACCCCTAAAAGCTACTTTGGGTCTCTCCCTGAGGTCCTGATTGCATGATGGGGCCATCTGTCCAGCTTCTCCACCCCGTTCCACAGCCTAGTACAGTGCCTGTTCCAGAGGATGTTGTGCCTGGGAGGATGTGTATTCGGCAGATATCCCAGCCTGAGGCCGCATCCTGGTCTTGGACTCTTGTAGACTGGCCTCTGAGGTCATCTTAGATCTTGGTGGGATCATTTGGGCCACCCAGGGCCTTGGAAAGGGAATAAAGTGAGGTTCAGTGAGTTCATTCTAGGGGTGTCATAAGAGAATTGAGTCAGACCTGGGTCATAAGCCCCCTCCCCTCCTAAGTGCCCACAGCTTGGGTCTGGGCATCTCCCAGTGTTGGAGGTGTTGAGGGAGGGGGTCTGCTTTCTCAGGCAGGGTCCACAGCAGACTGTCAAGGCCCTGTACCCCATGGTACCTGGAGAGCCCTGAGTCTGTGTGGGGTAGAGCAGCTGCAGAGCAAGGTGGAGCCTCCTGAGTTCAAGCCCCAAAGGGGTGGTATCCCCAACAGCCCAGCCTCTAGAGCCATCTGAACAGAGTGCACAGGCCTTGCCCTCAGTTGTCCTGCCTGCCCCCACACCCCCCACGGAGCTGTTCTTGGTGGTTGAGTTGTTAATCCCACTGACCTGTGGCCATGGTGCTGTCCAAATCTATCTTTAGGTGTCCCTGCAGGGAAGCAGCCCTGGGGTGGGGCTTCGATCTAGAAACCAGATACATGGTGTGGTCAGGTGTGTGTGTGTATAGGGGGGCTCTGCCTGGCCTCTGTCCACTGGGCCCCGGTCATCTCAGGTGTCCAGGGAGCAGCAGGATGGGCCATCGGGAGGGCTTTCCAGGACAGGGTGCTTGGCCCAGTGGAGGTTTCAATCCCTGGCTTGGGCACCTGCCGGGACCCCCTGCTCTCATGACCTGCTGGTCTGATGATGGTCTGGGGCTGGTGCAGATGCTTCTCTATAAGGAAATGAAACCAGCATTCCCTTGAGGGAAGCCAAGGCCTCCTCTGCCGCAGCCCACCCTGCCTGGTGTTTGCCACTGCTGTGAGATGCCCGTCTGCGATGCGGGAGCTGGTCAGGGCCAGGGTTGCCCCGGCATTGGGAAGTCCTACATCAAGCTGATCGCTCTCTGCCCCAGTTGCCCCTTGTCTGAGTGTCCCTCATCTGTCCACCTCTGGAAGTGCACAACCAAGTGTCAGTCACCTGCAGTTTAAGCCAACACTCAGGATTCAAAAGCAGCATGGAACAGCCTCCATGGTTTTGGTCTGGTCTTGGAAAGCCACCAGGTGACCATACTGAGCCTCACCTGGGACCAGGCCCATGCCCCAGGCCTGCGACCCTCACCCCTTCCTCGGCTTGGTCTGGAGAGGAGCGTTGTGAGCAAGCCCTGTCCCCGCTCCTGTCCCCGCTCCGTCTGGGGCAGGTGCTCTGGGGTGGATGACCCCCACTGAGACTTGTTTCTTTCTCCAGCCATTCCCCAAAATGCAATGACCTGCCAGTGCCTGCTGGCCAGGATATGGCAGGTGGGGCTGGCCGCTGTCCTGAGCGCTCGGGCAGGCCTCAGCAGGTCTGGGGCTCATGCCCCCTGCCCCTCCATTTTAACAGCCTTACATGGACTGACAGTCACTGTCAGTTTTCTGACTGCCGTAGGGAGCGTGGCTGTGGATCCTGGGAGCCACCCCTGCCCTGAGGAGAGCACGTGGGATTACATGTGTGGCACCCCAAACGTGTCCTTGTCATTTAGCTCATGGCCTTCATTAAGGATGCCGGTCCCTGGGAAGATGGCCAGGTGGCACCTGCTCAGGGGCACGGTGTGGCCCGAGGCTCAGCCCATCTGTGGGACCCCAAGGTCAAGAGGGGCCCCGGGGTGCCATTCCGCAGGGTGCAAGAGGCGGTGTGTAGACCAGCACCTTTTCCCCCTGGAGTTCTCGGTCAACCCTGAAAACTTTACAACTTGTTTGGGAATAAAATCCCCACCTGCTCCGCCCAGCCCTGCCTGCTGTCATGGCTCGGCCCCCTGACACCCCCAAGCATGGAGAGTCCAGGCCCCACGCTGCCGAGCGCCCAGCTCTTCCTGGTCAGGATTTCACTCTCCACCACCTGACAGCAGAGGGATAAGGCCCAAGAGGCGTTGCTCCTCTTCTCCCTCTGGGACAGGAGCCCCTGCCCTGAGGCTCTGGCTGCAGGGCTGGAGGTGGTTCAAGGCCATTTATCCTGCTAGGCTGAGCTGCCCGGAGGTGAGGGCAAGGCCTCCTCCATTCCCCTCGTGGGGTGGCCAATGTCCAGAGCCCACGGGTTGTGCTGAGGGTGCAGCCCACTGGCTGGGGGCGCTGAGCTCCTGGCAGAGCACATACTGGGGTGGGTGGGGCCCCTGTGTTTATTCATGAAGACGGCAGCTAGGCTGTGGTCAGGTGCCGCGGGGCTGCCACCCAGCCCCCACTCACAGGACCTGTGTAGCACCAGGGTGCGTCCCAGGATAGTGGGTGGTGAGCCTCTCAGCTTGCCCTGTGTGGTGTGACCTCCACCAACCATGCATATGAGTAGATCACAGCGAAGCTGTCCACTGCGGCCACTCCCTGGCCTTGCGTCCTTGTCACTGAAGGAGCTGCTGGACGGTGATGCCAAGTGCCCTCTGGCCTGCCCGTCCTCCCCTGCTGTCTGGGCAGTGCCTTGCTGTTGCTTTTCCTTGCTGGGCACCCCCCGACCACCAGCCTCCCAGGAAAGTGCCGCTGCAGCCAGCTCCGACCTGCCCTCCATGGTGACTCTCAGGCCTGCCTGCACGACTGAGTCCCGGGAGGAGAGTTGAGCCAGAGGCTCTCTGCTCTCAGGCATGCCCCAGAACCTTCTCTGACCACCAAGAGGCCTGGGGTGCAGGCTGCCATCTTCCTGTTTCACAGATAGAGAGCTGGCCTTCAAGCTGGGGTTTCACCCTTGGCCTCCCAGATCCTTAGTGCCCTTCATGTTTGTCCACTGGGCCCAAGGCCAAGCACAGGACAGCTCAGGGTGGAGAGGGGCCCAGGTCAGGCCCGCTGTGCCAGCTGCAGTGCTTGGTGACTCCGTGGGTCTGTGTGGCCAGACACATCTCACATATCTCGAGGAGACCTTGGGCCTTTCCTGATTCTTGGGGAGAGCGGGACACTGATGCCATAGACGATGGAGCTGATGACCCACCACCCAAGCCCCAGTTGCTAATGGCAGCATTGTGAAGGCTGGGTAGATGGCTGGGTGGTGCTGAGGCACAGACTGGCCCGTAGGGAGCTGGGGCTGGTTGGTAGAGCTGGCGCTGCTCTTGGGTGGCCTGGGGTGTCCGTGGGAAAGTTCGTGCCTGCCGTTATGTTGCTGTGCTGTCCAACATCGGGTCCAGGAGGCTTACAGTCCCATCAGCCACACCCCATCACACCTGGGCCTCGGGAGAGCTGACCTGTCTGTGCCCCCACTCTCTGTCATTCCTATGATGTCCCCATCCCTGCTGCAGGTGACAGCTTGCTGGCTCCCCACATTGGCCCTGTCAGTGCCTGGTATGTTGTTTTCCATGGGGGAGGTGGTCTCCTGTAGAGAATGGGGGGGTCCCCACAGATGGCCGGCCTACAAACTGAGCTGCCAGGCCAGACTACAGACCCCACCGTGCATGCTCAGTAATGCCGAGGAGGCCCTGCGGGTGGCCGGCTGGTGCTGTGGAGCATGGGGGTGAAGGATGAAGCCTCCGGGCCTCACCTTGCGGGCGGGCGTGTGGGGAGCCCGTGCTGTGCTCTGGCAGACTCCCTCCACCAGCTCCCAAGTGCACAGGTTCTCAGAGTCAGCGAATGTACACCAGGGTGGGCCCCCACTGCTGGGCCCTGGCTCTCTCCAAGATGATTAAAATTCACCCCTGGATGTCTGAGGTAATTGGGAAAAAGCTTGTATGGCTGGGTAGAGCACATGTTTTCCGTGAAATTTGTTCTCTTTGTTTTGGTGCATTGCTAATTGGTAATGGTTGCTCAAACAAAAAAAAAAAAAAAAAAAAAAAAAAAAATCTTTGGCCCTCAGAGTCTTTAGGATCACAGGAAATTAAAAAAAAACAGCTGTATTCTAGAAAGTGCCAATTCATGGCAGAGAGGTGTGGTAGGCCATCAGAAAAGACCAAGGAAAAGCCGTATCCCGTTATCTGTTCTGCAGGAGTGGAAATATGAATCTGGGCTGGAGTTGGTGGTGATTCTGCTCACGTGTCTATGAGATGGCTGACAGAGGTGGCATTTGTGTTCTGTGAAAAACATTCCA
This sequence comes from Sciurus vulgaris, assembly GCF_902686455.1. Lineage (NCBI taxonomy): Eukaryota > Metazoa > Chordata > Mammalia > Rodentia > Sciuridae > Sciurus > Sciurus vulgaris. The sequence continues at coordinate 25,811,296 of NC_136474.1, forward strand.
AAGAACATTTAAAAAGTCAACGTGGCCAAATGCTGGAAATGGAGAGGGACCTTGATCAAGCCACTCCTGATGTCCAAACCTCTGGCCTTACTGCTTACCTGAACAGTTTAAAATAAGTAAGCCAGAATGAGTTAATGCTTTTGATGTTGCCTTTTAAAATTAATATAGACGATTTACTCTATGGCACCATCTCCTTTCCTGTGTGTAGCTGCCTGGGGCCTCTGTGTCTGTGTGGTGTCTGTGGTGTGTGTGTGTGTGTGTTTGTGTGTGTGTGTGTGTGTGTGTGTGTGTGTGTGGTGGGGGCTGGGGGTGGCCTTTGAGAGCGAGGCTTCAAGTCACCTGACACCTCCATCTCCTCCCTCCACCCCTCCCTCCCCTTTGAAAGAAACAGTATTATTTACAGGGGGAGAGAGGGGCTGGACATTCAAGTTCAGGTTTCTGCCTCAGAGGACAATAAACTTCTGGGCACTTTTGACAAAGAAGACTGAGTTTTGGAAAGGCCCAGCTGGCGACTTGCTGCTGAGCCCCTTGTCCTCAGCCTGTGCTCATGGAGGACTCGGCGGCTGGTGGAGTTGGCAGCCTGATGGGGATGCACTCTGTCCTCTGACTGTGGCTCCCCAGGGCCACGTCCATGTCAGCCACTTGTACCTGGGAGTGGCGGGGCGTGCCTTCAGTTAGATAACAGGCCCTTTTTGAGAAATAGCTTGGACCAGCTGCAGTGCTTAGGATGGAGGTGAAGAGGGAATGGGTTTTACCCTGTGGCCTAGGGGGAGCAGGCCCACGAGCGCTTAGCTGCCTCCTTCACAGGCTGTGCTGGTGCCCGCTGTGGACAGCTGGCCTTGAGGAGCACCATGACGTCTCCACGGAGCCACTCAAGCCCAAGGCCTGCCTGATGCCCGGTTCCTGTCCCTGACCCTATTGTAAGACACCAAGTCATGCCCGCACTCAAATCTGCCCGGAGGCCGCCTCCTGAGCTCCGGGTGGGGTGGGAGCTGCCTGCCATGAGGGCTTCTCCTGGGGGCCGGCCGCCCTGGCTGGCGCTCCCCCATCCTTTCACCCTGTTTTGGCACAGCCCCTAATTACATGTTCATTTGTTTTCTCGTCTGTTGCCTGCGGTCTCCTGAGGTTCCCTCACGGCCAGACGCCAACCAGGAGCAACTCCCTCCCCTGGCGACACCCAGCCCGACACCTCCAGACCCCACAGGGCAGTGAGCAGCCTGCAAGCCTCCAGCTGGGATGGACCTGGGGATCTGGGAGGGGCGGGGTGGCCCTGTCCACCAGGAAGGCGTGGGGCTGGCAGGGACACTGGAGTAGTGGGGCAGCCCCAGGAGGTGAGGGGGATGGAAGAGGCACATGTATCCGTTGCAGACCTGAGCCTCCTGTCCCAGGTGTCTGCTGTCCCTGGGGGTGTTGGAATTTGTGTGTGTGAGCACCGAGTGACGTGAGGAAGGTGAGTCCTTGGAGAGGCCGGAGTTTTTTTTTTAATTTTAATTTTTTAGTTGTCTGTGGGCCTTTGTTTTATTTATTTATTCATATGTGGTGTTGAGAATCGAACCCAGTGCCTCACCCATGCCAGGCAAGCACTCCACCACTGAGCCACAACCCCAGCCCCAGAGGCCTGAGTTCTTTCAGTGGCCTGGGGACCCCACAGTCCCTCCCACCCTGTGCAACTCTGCATCTGGGTCAGTTCTCCACAGAGGACAGTTCTGGACAAGACCCCCAGGGCTCTTTTGTTTGGGCATAAGTCCACAAGGAGACTCCTGACAAGGGTGGTGGCCTTGCTGAGGGATTGTACTTTGCTTGAGGGACTTGGTGCCCTCAACAGTTCTGCTTCTCAGACTTGGGCCCCAGGCTGTGCTGCATGCTACTTCCGCCTATGGGGCTGCCTACTTCAGCTACTGCCCACAGGGATATTTTGGCCATGCTGCGACCTTGAGGTGTTGTCGGAAGGGGCCAGAGAGGAGCCTCTGATCCTCTTGGTCAACACAATAAACATCCCGAGGTGTGTCCCAGGTGGCCCTGGGGTGCTGGACAGGCCCATCAGGACCTGGGCTGTCTTTTGCCTTGGCCATCTGACTCAAGCTGAGTGGCTCCTGCCCAGCTTGGAGGCTGCTGTCCTGCTTCTGTGCAAGACCACCGGCTGTGGCCTCAGAATGTTGCTACTGCTTACCACCTGAGGGGTTTTCACCACCAGAGCTGTGTGGACGCAGTGGGAAGGACATGGGGCCCAGTGATCTTACCTCCCATCTGGGGTGTGAACTGTGTGTAGCCCCATTGCGTGAGGGCCAGGAGCCCAGCCCTCAGCACCCAGACCTTTAAGAGCAGTGAGACTCTGATAGGATATGGAAATCTGGGAGAGACCAGGTGTTTTCTTCCTGACCTTGCTTGTTGACCTTGAGCCCTCCTAGTAGATTACTTAATGAATTCATTCCATTCATGGATACATTGTATCACTAACTGGGTTGGTTCTGCTGTCAGGGAGTTGCCAATCTAATGGGGCTGACCGGCCTATGAACCAACATGTGAAGGTAACTTGGACAAGCTCTGTGAGGGACAAAAGACCATGCTCAGAGGACACCCCAGCTGACCTTTAAGTGACCGAGCAGCATGTCACCTTGGGAAAAACAGCCTAGTGGCATAGAAGATACAATGAGGTCCTCCCACTTCCCAGCCCTTCCTAAGGCACCGTGGCTAATAATTTCTGACTTTCGTGTCTTTCATTTTATCAAATTTACTTGGACCTGACAAAAAAATTGAGGACTGTAGCAGTGAGAGTGTAGCTCAGTGGCGTGTGCAGGTCCTGTGTTTCATCCCCAGGACTGAGGAAAAAGACTGTAGCCTAGGCAGGGTACTTTCCTCTGCCTCTAATTTTTGTTGTTATGTTGTTCACAGAATGAATGTTTTGCTTAGAAGTCACAAGGAAATGTTTCAAATGTTGCTGTTGATTGACGCTGTAAAATACTGGCAAAAATAATTTATGTTGTGAATGATGTCTCAAGTCTGCGACCAGGCCCACAGGAAGGGACTTGGACATGGGAGGTGGTTGCCTTGGGAAGATGTCTTAGTCAGCTTTTTTGCTGCTCTGACCAAAGGACAAGAACAATTTGAGAGGAGGAAAAGTTTATTTGGGGCCTCATGGTTTCAGAAATCTCAGTCCACAGATGACTGGTTCCATTCCTCATGGCCTGGGGTGAAGTGGGACATCATGGCAGAAGAATGTGGTGGAGGAAAGCAGCTGAGGACATGGTTCCAGGAGGGAAAGTGACACACACACACATACAGAGAGACAGAGACAGAGAGACAGAGACAGAGAGACACAGAGAGAGACACAGGGAGAGAGAGACAGAGACAGAGAGACACAGGGAGAGTCAGAGAGAGAGACACACACAGAGAGACAGAGAGTCAGAGAGAGAGAGAAAGAGAGAGAGAGAGACAGAGTGCTATACCCTCTCCAGACCCCCAATGACCCACCTCCTCCAACCATACCCCACCTGCCTTCAGTTACCACTCAGTTAATCCCTATCAGAGGATTAATTCACTGATTAGGTTAAGTCTCTCTTAACCCAGTCATTTCACCTCTAAATCTTTTCGTATTATCTCACACATGAGCTTTCAGGGGACACCTCATCCAAACCATAACAAGGCTTCCTGAGCAAGCTGACTCAGCTGCGGGCCCATCTTCTTCCTGCTTCCTTCATCCTCGAGACCCACAGGTCAGCTTGGCCGCATCCTTTCTGCTGCATTAAGATGTGTTTTGTGCAAGTTATTCCAGGTGCTTGATTTGCTTGGGACATGTGAGAAGTAAAGTTTTGAGTTCCTGCATGTCTGAAAATGAGTCTTTTTTTTTGATACTGGGGATTGAACCCAGAGGCACTTAACCACTGAGCCACATATTTTATCTAGAGACAGGGTCTTGATAAATTTCTTAGGGCCTTGCTAAATAGCTGAGGCTGGCTTTGAGCCTGTGATCCTTCTGCCTCAGCCTCTTGAGCTGCTGGGATTACAGGCGTGCGCCACTGAAGATGAGTTTTGATGGCCTGGCTAGATGTGTATGTGGCTGGGTATAGAATTCCAAGTCGGCACTTGGAGGATGCTGTTCCTGTCACCTGCACCCAGTGTCACCAATGAGACTCACTGTCAGGCTGGGCTGTTGCAGAGAGAACTTGCTCTCAGACCTCAGGATTCTGAAATTTCACTGGAACGGGTCCAGAAGTGGGTCATTTTTCATTTATTCTGATCTGACCTCAGCACGCCCTTTTATCCTTTTTTTTTTTTTTTTCCCTTCCAGTTTGGAGAAATACTATTCTGCTATTTATACTTCATGTCTGTTCTCAGAACTCCTGTTACAAAGTTGTTGAACTTCCAGGCCATTCCTTTGTATCTCTTAATGTTTCCCCTCTCATTTTCTTTCTTTTACTTTTCTCCTTTGATCTTTGAATATTTTCATCTTTTTTTTAAACATTTGAAAAGTTGAAGTGCAATTTACATGTAGTGAAACACACAAATCTTAAATATGCACATTGACGATCTTTGACAAAGGCACACGCGTGCGTAGCCCACATCCTCTGCTATAATGTGGAACATTTCCTCGCTCCCTATGTTCTCTGGGAACTGGCTTCTACCCACCCAGAGGCAATAGGTGGCAAATCCCCTTGCCTTGGTTCTGTCTCTTCCAGACTCTTACATCCAAATGGGACCATACTGGAAGTGGTCTTGGGTCTGGCTTCTCATCGAGCTTGATGCTCTCACCCATGGTGTTGTGAGAATCAGGAATTTTCCCCTTTTGTTGCTGAGTCACATTCCCATGGTGATGGGCATACCGTGGGTCAGCTCACAGGCACTTGGCCACAGATGTTTTGGCTGCTTCCAGGTGAGGATGTGGTGAACGCAGCTGCTGTGAACATCCTTGTGTCTGTCTTTGTGGACTCGTTTCTCTCCATGGGCTCTGGGGGAGGGGAAGGGCTGGCCACAGCAAGTGTAAACCGCCCAAGGGCCTCTCCCAGCGGCCTCATGTGAGGAGGGGTCCGTTGTCCCGACTGCTTAGGAGCTGGAATAATCAGTCTTTACATCTGGCCCCTCTGGGTAGGTGTGAAGTGGCATTTCAGTGTGGTTTTAATTGGCGCTTTCCCGGTGACTAAAGATGCTCAGCACCCTTAATGTACCACTGCGGCTTCCGCATCTTCTTTGGTGAAGTATCTGTTAGTGTTTTGTTCTGTTATTGTTACAGAAGTTCTTTATATATGGGGTCCCAGTCCTTTGCTAGATACATGTATTGAGACTAGTTTCTCCATTTTGTGGCTTGGCTTTTATTTTCTTAGATAAATAATCATTTTAATGAGTGGAGCACGGTTTCCATTTTATTATCTAAAGATTAACTTTTTGTACTTAATGATTCATTGGATAATGGAATATCTTATTTTTAAAACCTTGAGTTTTTTTTTTTTTTTAATTTGCAAGAACTCTCTCTTGATTGTTCCTTTTTAAATAGAATCTTGCTCTTCGGTATGCATGTCAACTTCTTGGGTTGTTGTGGGAACATTAATTAGTGTTGCCCTTGGTCCCCGAATTATTTGTTTTTCTGGGTTTGGCCGTGTTGATGGTTCCCTTGACCGTTTGGCTCTGTTGGTGATGGTTGCTGTCTCATCTCAATGATGAGCGGAGGGACCCTTTAGGGCTTATGTTGTTGCGGGGTGGGGTCTGGCAGGGTCATTAAAAGGTGCAGCCACCATCTGGGACACAATTCCTTAACAAGATGACTCTTACCACGACCTTACAAATCACCTCTCCTCCCATACCGAGGTCCAGCTTGGTGTTCTTGGAGGCCCTCTGGACGGATTCCAGGGGCTTGGTTTGTGTTTCCATTCAGCTCTGATCTCTCCCGCCATCTATCCAAATCCTCCTGCTTCCCGTCTCCCTGGAGTTCCTGGGAACCTCTCTGTCCTGTGCTTATTGTGTGTATGGTTGCCATCTGAAAACTTGAGTCTTTTTTCTTGCTTTCTCCCGGCTCCTGGGTGGGAGGAGGCAGACATTGCCTTGGGGCCTCTTGGACCAGGCCCAGGAGGTGAAGCTGGGTTCCTGGAGGTGAGAAGGTCTGAGTGTGCTTGCAAATGAAAATGTGGGGAGACAGGGTTGGAAGCACCCAGAAGCCTCAAGTCCATGCGTCTTTCCGTTTATTCTGAGGGCTTAGTGGTAAGAATCCGCTGAAGAATTTTGGGAAGGGCCAGATCCATAGGGGACAGTGAGGCAGTAGAGTAGGTGGAGGGATGGGGGAGGGGATGGGAGCCGGGCAGGCGGTGCCCGGGGGGTGGAGTGGGGCTCAGGGCTGGAGTCCTGCCCTTGGGCTGTGGGCAAAGCTTTTGGGTGGGGGACGCCCAGCTTGCCCACCTTTGAAGGGCCCTTTGGGCAATGGTGGCATTTGCTTGCTGTTCCCTGTTTTAATTTTGAGGCTTGTGGATTAGTTCTGCTGGACTGGCCAGGCAGAGTGGCCAGCCGCCAGGGGAGACGAGCTGCCCTCTCCTGCCCCAGAGGGCCCCCCCTGCTGGCTCTGCTGTCAGGCCTTTTTCTTCCTCACCTCGGCTCTGGTCTCTGGCACTTGTCAGTGTCTCTTCTGGTCCAGTCTCCTGAGTCTCGAGCACTTCCTGTGAGCTGTGTATACATGAGGAGCAAACTGATGATTCCTTCTCCTAACAAACACTCAGGAAGTAAATGATGACTGAGGGAACGAAGGCCTCTGAAGTGTTTTTATGGAAAAAGCCCGTGAGCTTGGCAGTGGGGGTTGTGAAGCGTCTCTGGCTTCCCTGCACTTCTTTCTCTGGAGGTCCCTGTGCAGAGACTGTGTCCAGGGTTGTGGGGCCTGAAGTGTCAGTGGCCTGCTTGTGGGTAGAGAGGAAGATCTGGTTCTGCAGGGGTTGTGGCCGGGACGTGCTGTGCCTCCGAGGCCTCGGCCCAGTCCCCACCTCCTCCTGCACCCCTGTCCCCTGCACCTGCTCCCTCCATGATGAGCTGCGGGCCAGGTCCATGGGCTGCCACCTGGTGTGTCTGTGTTTCCCTCTAGGACCGGAAGCTCACCAAGCTGGAGCGGCAGCGGTTCAAGGAGGAGGCGGAGATGCTGAAGGGCCTGCAGCACCCCAACATCGTGCGCTTCTATGACTTCTGGGAGTCCAGCGCCAAGGGCAAGCGGTGCATTGTGCTGGTGACCGAGCTGATGACCTCGGGGACGCTGAAGACGTGAGTGCAGCCTGCTCAGGGGCTGGGGTGGTCTGGTTGTGAGCCAGAGTCACGACTGGAGGGTGATAGAGACCCTGGACTGCCTGGGGCTGTCCTGGCTGGTTTCCCGGTCTAGCCTCTTGCGTCTTGGGTGTCCTTTGTGGGTGATACGTCTCTGTCCTCTGGGCAGTGGGAAGCAAATCCAAGGTACCCAACAGTTCCTCCAACATTTGGCTCCCTCTGGCTTCTTATGACAGATGGGACCTGTCCCCAGGACATGACTGGAAGAGTGAAGTGAAATGGTTCATTGCCTGCCCTGTTGGGGGTCTTATTGTGACCTAGGCCCTGTTCCTGCCTGCTAGCCATCCGGCACAGTTTGGTGGCTCCGAGTATACAGGAAAGGCTTTGCAACAGACTGGACGGTGTAGGCAGGGGCTTTGCAGAGGGTCTGCTGCTCTTAGGATGTGGGTTGGAGCAGGTATCAAGCACCCAAGAGAGGAAGGTGAGGGGTCAGGAACTTAGTGGCCAGGGATGGCTGTGCCAACTGGTTGCTCCTCCCTGCAGCCCTGCCCTGCACTATGGGCACAGGGGACCTTTCCTCCATAGCCTGGGTTCACGTGAATTGTTTTGACACTGTGGTCTCAGACAGGTCCTTAGTGTCCCTCCGCCATGGACAGTTTCTTTCACAGGTGAAGGCATGGCAAGGGAAGAGCCATTTACCAGCCTTATCTGCTGCTGTCTTCTAGGGACATCTTAGAGCAGGTCACACAGGTGGGAAGTTGCAGGGAGACCTGGAAGTTGACCTCTGGCCCCAGTGGTTCCTCTCACCCCAACCCTCACCCTGAGCATCCACTGGCTAGGACCCTGACCTGTTGTGGTCACTTCTAAGTTGACCTTGGCACCATTCAGGGTGAGAGCAGGATTGTGCTTGGCAGGGGCTTTGGTAGCAAGGTCTCTAATTGCAAGGAGCAAGTGAAGGGCCACAGTCCTGGTCTGGCCACCTCTGCTCAGGGCCTGGCTCTGGCTGTGTAATCCTGGCCAGAAGCAGAACTGCCTGGCCTTCCTCTGTCACCCTACACTGGTCACAAGTGGTCACCAAGTACAAATGGACGGGCTTTGAGACAGGCTGGGCGGCACTAGGTGAGGCTTTGCAGAGGGGCCTCTGCTCGGGCGCAGCCTGGTGAGCCCTGCCCTCATCCCAGGTACCTGAAGCGATTCAAGGTGATGAAGCCCAAGGTGCTGCGCAGCTGGTGCCGGCAGATCCTGAAGGGCTTGCTGTTCCTACACACGAGGACACCACCCATCATCCACCGCGACCTGAAGTGTGACAATATCTTCATCACTGGGCCGACTGGGTCTGTAAAGATTGGTGACTTGGGCCTGGCCACCCTCAAAAGAGCGTCATTCGCCAAAAGTGTGATAGGTAAGCCCATTTCTCCCCCCAGGCCCTAGGAGCCCATGGGGACGGGGCAGCATTTGAGTGGCCATGGTGTCTGCTTTTGTCTGGTCACCTTGGACTTGTACAGGAGGCCCAGTAGGAGGCTTCCAGGCATGGGGCCTCAGGCTGGGTGTCAGAGCTGTCCACCCAGACTCGGGTGGCCCAGGCAGGAGACCTGCCTGGTAGGGAACACACTGCCCACTCCAGCTGGACATGCTGGCTCTTATCCCCCATCTCCACCCTGTCCGGACTCGGGGCTGGGCTGGTCTCTGCAGTAACTCCCTGGCTGTGTTAGGTAACAGCTCTGAGCATCCGACAGGGGTGGTGGGCCAGGTGCCAGCTTCCTGTGGTATGTGTGGGTGTTGTGGTCACTTGAGAGAAGGGAAGGGACCCCACCACAGAGGAACTAGGGAGCTTGTGGCAAATGATGCTGGGCAGGTCTCAGCCAGTGGGGAAGGGGTAACCCAGGCTGTGGGGGTGGGGGGTTCACTCCATGCTCTGTGTTCACCCTGGTGATCCTGACTCTGTGGTGCTAACAGTTCACCAGACCCCAGGAAGGTCTTCATGGACCTTGGAAAGAGTGTGCTTGGGGGGCTGCAGGAGCTTCTCCTCATGGGAGTCAGGATGTCCAGAAGGCACCTGCGTGCAGGGCCTCGGTTTTGCTCCAGAAGCCCGGGGAGACTGGGAGAGTGAACTAGGTCTGTGTTCATGGAGCCTAGCATGCCCTTCCTGCAGGAGGGCTGACCACACAGCAGGACAGTGAGTGGTTGCTCTCTGGGCTTAGTGAGTTCATGCTTTTCCTGCACATTTGGGAATAGAACGTGGCTTATTTGGGGAAAATGAAGCCCTTGACAATCTCTAGGAATTGCTTTTGTTGGAGTAGTGTGTTTGGAATGTGACACCAGGGGCAGACACACTGCCTAGGCGGTGGCCCTTTGGGCACAAGGTCTCTGGAGGCCCAGGAGAGCTGAGTGGTAGGAAGCAGAGACTGACACAGATCTCAGCTTCTCTGTTCGGGAATTGGGTGATACAGGGGAGGATCTGTTTTCCGTCCTGGAGGGGGCAAGCACTGGGACCTCTGGGTAGTTTCTAGGCAGGTTTGACAATTTTAGTCTTGGAAGTGACTCCTGGTCTCAGACCCTGGGCTGTGAGGGGGCAGGAGACTACTCTTGATGACTTGCCTCAGAGGTAAACTTTTGGGACAAAGTACGTCCTACTGGAGGAAGCTGGGGCGCCAGCGGGTCCTGGGCTTCCGCTGACCCAAGAGCTCGTTGCTCTCTTGGGAATGGTTTCACATTGCCAGTTTGGATGGCGTGAAGCAGTTGAGAAGGAGGCTGGGTGTCTCTGGCAGGCACAGTGATGCCCTGTGCCCCACAGTGGCACAATGCTGCAGCATATATCCCTTGTCACCCCCGCTTCTGCTCAGCTGGACTAGAAGGGCTGGGACCAACAGCGTCCTTGGCTGCTTCTGCTCATGGAGAACGAGGTTCCATTAGTAGGACTTCCCTGGTTGCTGGGTGGAGAGGACTGTCCTCAGCAAGGGGCCAACAGCTGCGTAAGGGGCTGCGGGCAGGTGGGGACTCCCAGTCCTGTGAATGGCATCTCTGCCCCGGGTCTATTATAGGGTCCCCCTGCCTGTGAGTGGTGTCAGCTCAGGCAGCCCACCAATGTGCCTGCACCAGCGGCAAATGGGCCAAGCCCTCCTGGAGTCTGGCATCCTGTTGGGAGGACAGCCTCAGGCCACAGGCCCCCTCTTCTCAGGAGGCCCGCCACTAGTTTGTGTGTCCAGAACACTGATGGGGGCAGTTGGTGCTGTGGACCTGGTTCTGCCCTGGCCATCAGGGTTCCCGGCAGGCCTAGGTTTGTCCTTAGCTGTGGCACGTGTCGGCAGGTGAGGGGTCTGTGGTCCTCTGGCTGCTCTAGGAGAGCTTATGGTTTCAGGGAGGCATTGCCCTCACTCCTGAGTGCCACCCTCAACACCATTACCCTTCTGTTCTGTCACCCTGGTCTCCGTCTGACTTCGTGTGCTGTGAGCCAGATGTCACCAACGGGGTTTGATTGCAGGGGGTCTCGCACCTCACCATGTGTGTGTTGTTGGTTTGTATGTGCTGGACCAGGCCGGGTGGGGGTGCAGGGATGCAGTCCTGTCTCAGGGTGTCTACCCCTGAGTAGGTGGCCATGTGGGGTGCAGAGCCCTGTGGCTGCCGAGGTGCCTGACTTACCTGTTGAGCTTCCTGGAGGCAGTGATGATGGAACCAAGCCCGGAGAGAGTGAGCTGAGGAGGAGGCTGAGAACTGAGGATGGTTATTCTAGAAAGAGCCGAGTGTAGGCCTGGATGGCTAATGTGCCAGGTAGGGGTGGGAGAGGGCTGTTGGGCACCTTGTGGCCACTACAGATAAGCACTTAGGGGTGCCAGGCTGTCAGGACCCCCAGCGAGTGTCTCCCATTGTCCATCTTGCTGGGAGAGAGGGAGGTAGGTTCTGCTTGTCCAGTGGGAAGATGGGCGAGGCCCAATTATGTTCGTTTGATTTTGTTTTAACATAAACCATGAGGACACTGGGGCTACGGATTAGGGCTTCGTTCTCCATAGCGGAGGCAGATCCTAGCGCAGGGTGGTAAGGCTGGAGTGGGTCCTTCCTTGCCTCATTTCTGCCAGGCCCAGCACGGCCGCCTCACAGCCACGGAGCCGCAGCCACTACTCTGTTCAAAAGCAGAAGAAAGGCTGTGGGCCATCCCTTTGCCTGCCTTCTGCAGGAGGGAGCAGGGAGGGGGCTGCTCCAGGCAGGGTCTCCAGTGCCTGGTCCCACGGCCACAGTTGGGTTCGGGGAGGGGAGATGACACCTGAAGTCTTCACTGGATGCAAAGCCTCAATTGAAGGGCCCTGGGGGTGTGGAAGGTGTGTAAGGGGTCTGTGGGCATGGGCCCCTTGTGAGTGGCCCTGCTGCTGATGGCGAAGCACAAAGCAGGACAGTGAGTGGGACTGTGCACGGGACACACATGTGTGTGAGCACACATGCCCGTGCACATACATGCTGTTTCTAAAATTTGGTTTAAATGGCTGCCGTGTGGGAGAAAGGAAAAGAGTTGAGTGTACCAGTGTCCAAGTGTGTCTATCAGGCAGCGTCGGGGTCCACAGCTAGGTCCAGCCCCTCCCCCACCCCCACAGCCCATTCCCTGGAGCCAGGCCATCGGGCCTTGGGGTGTTCCGTTGAAGAACGTGGGGCTCGACTCTTTTGGATCTCAAAGGAGACCAAGGACCATGCTGCCTTCTTGGAGGCCCTGGTGCTGTGGGGTCCCCAAGGTGTCAGGGTGTGGCCAGCGCATCTCCTGGCTTTCTTCCAGCAGCCCTGGCAACAAGGCTCCCCTCACGCTCCTCCCCGTGGTCCTGTGGTAGAGGTGGCCAGGCCGAGGCCTTGGGATCCGCCCCCTGAGCCTTTTGGCCGGCTCCTGCAGCAGGAAAGGGCCTGGTTGTGGTTTTTCTCTGCCACCTCTGTGTGTTGCCCCACACAGCCCCTGGCAGCTGGTGTCACGGGGCTCTGTTAGTGTGGATGGCCTTGTGGGCAGTTGAAGTGGCCCCATAGAGCAGGCCCTTCCTTCCTGCATTGTGGGGCTTCCTGCTGAGTTAGCCGCCACATCTCCTGAGTGCTAGTTGCACCGCGGTGGGCCTCAGGGACTGAGATGGTCCAGGCCCAGGCGATAGGTGAGAGCCCCTCAATCTGCAGGGGAGGGAGGGGCCTGAGAGCAGGTGTTCACATTGTCACCAGCCCGGGCTCTGAGCCAGCGCTCAGGCCACTGCTGTCTGTGACGGCCCTGCTGTGGCTTTTGTGGCGTCTCTGCTTCCTGCCGAGGCAGCACATGCACTACTCTGTGCCAGGCTTAGGGATGGAAGGAAACGTACAAATATCAACTTAATTGGCAGTGCAAAAACATTTTCAGTATAACCATGTGGTTCAAAAACCCAAGAGGATCAAAATTCCAGTGCCAGGTGCCTCCGACTCCATTCCACCCCTGTTATTTCTGATGGAATCTTCTAGAGTTCTGTATTCCCTCACGTAAACTTAAACATACATTCTTATTTCCCCCACTTTTACCCAAAATGTTAATGTTTTTGAAAATTGAGACAACGTGTAAGAGAAACCCCCTCATGTGCTTTTTACTGCAATTAGTTGGTTTGTATGAGTTTGCTTCTGTTTAAAAAAAAAAAAAAAAAAAACTAGAATGTTATGAAAAATCTTCCAAATCCAACAAACATATAGACCTTCAAAGCAGCCTTACTCTGATGTCTTTGATCCTGTTTCATTACATTCAGCACAACACTTAAGTTGGACCTGTTTTAATAAAATGTTTTTGTGATTATTAGAGCAAAATGTTAAGGAAAAATTGAAAACCCAGAAAAAAAAAAAAAAAAAAAAAAAAAAAGGAAAACCCAGAAATACCAGAAATAAGTAAAAAAAAAAAAAAAAAATCAAATATTATACCCCACCTCCCCCAACTGGCAGAACCCTCTGGCTGTGAACCCTTTTCTCACAGGTGAGGCCTGGAGCCGCTTGTTTTATGAGCCTACCCTACGTTTCTGTATCCTTAAAGACTCAGTGCAAACACGGTTTTGCTCGTTGATGTTTAGTACGCTGAGCAGTTCCCATCTTAAGGGCTCTGCGGTACGGGTCAGGTGGTTGCTCTTTTGCTGTCTTTTGCCATGAGAGTCACAGGAGCTGCGTGGCACTCTTTGCAGGGTGTGTCCAGCACACCTGGCCGGGAATACTCAGGGCCTCCTGGGATTTTGCAGTTACAAGATGCACCAGCTGTGGTGACCACCAAGTATTTGTCTGTTCTGGAGTATGTGGGTGCTGGCCATTGTGGAGCCTGTTCTCAGGAGCACGATATCCACCCACAAGTGAGGGGTGTGCCCAGGGTAGGGCTGTGTCCCCGGGAGGTCATGGTCTCTCAGCTCTGAGCAGTGCGTACACTATGCTGGGATTAGGGAGCTCCAGGTGGACCTTTTAGAAGCTTTTTGTAGAGCATTCCTGTTTGAATCCTGGGGGCCAGGACGGACCTGGTGGGGCTGGGTGTCCTGAGAGTGCCATGGGACCAAAGGGGAGGAGGCTGGGTGGCCCCGAGAGGTGGAGGGGCTCCTGGGCACTGGCTCCTGGCTCCTGGCGCTCTCGGGCTGTGGCCACCTGACCGCTGCGTCTGTTGCTCCTGGCATAGGTACGCCCGAGTTCATGGCGCCCGAGATGTACGAGGAACACTACGATGAGTCCGTTGACGTCTACGCCTTCGGGATGTGCATGCTGGAGATGGCCACCTCGGAGTACCCGTACTCGGAGTGCCAGAACGCTGCCCAGATCTACCGCAAGGTCACCTGTGTGAGTCCATTCGGCGCTTTGTTAATAAGGGTGTGGCAGTGGGTGTGGGCCACAGCCTCGGCTGGCTCTGTGGGCCTTCGGAAAGTCCCCGCAGTAACATGTAAGGAAAGGAGAGAGTGTGGCCACCCTACAGATGGGGACACTGAGGCTTGTCTCCTAGCAGAAGTGCTGGGAATGATCAGGCTGGTGCCTGGCCTCACAGTGTCTGTCACACATGCAGCATTGGGAGACCCAGGATGGCAGGGAAACTGAGGTGCAAGAGGCCGAGGCTCTGCCTGCCCTGCTGCCCCAGAGCTGCTTGCTTCCCCATCTTCTTTATTTTGGAACCACAGTTTGTTTTCCTTTTCACCAAACTGTCACCCTAGTCAAGCGATCTCTGGGTGGCTGTCAGCACTGGACAGCCTGGGAACCTTAATCCCTGTTTTGCTGTCCCTGTGATTTTTGAGTTGATCGGGCGGCTTCAGCTGCACAAACAGATGGGCCTTGTTCTCCCTCTGCGGCGGCCCCGCTGGACGAGGGAATGAAAACAGAACATGTGGAGGTGGAGCGGCGAGGGCTTCTCTGTGCTGATTCCCATGCTGTCCCGTCCTTGTGCTGGGGCGGGCAGGAGGACTGCAGCGCAGTCCTGACCTTGGCCACGGGCTGTTGCTGTCCCTGGAGTCCTCCCTGCCTCTGCTTCGGCCTGGGAGCACACGGCCAGAGCAGCCCAGGCTGGGCATGTTGCTTGTCCATGCAACTCTGGGCACCTGGGTGGCTGGAAGGTGGTTCAACTTGCCCTGAGCCAACTTGCCCTGCGACTGGCCCCTTGCTTAGAGGGTCGCTGCCTTTCTCTTTTGGCTGCTAGTTCTAAATTAGCAGTCACTTGGTTGTCCTGAGTGCCTCTGGTGTGTGCTGTGGGCAGGGGTGGTGGAGAGTCCTTGGCTGGCAGGTCTCTCGGGCCTGGCATGGAAACCCACATGCTGGTGCAGAGTTCCTCAGGGAGGCAAGGGTGGGCTGCAGAGGGAGGTTTGGGCTCCATTTGCTGATTGTTGGTGGGTGCTGGTGAGGGTCTGGGGAGGGGTCCCTGGGCTTCTGATTTGTACTGTGATGGGTGGTGGTTCATTCTCGGGAATGGGGCCTGGAAGTGTCCCAGGTTCAGGGCTGGATGTGCTCCTGACTCTGGGCTAGTGGACACTGCAGGCTGGGGTCTGTGAGGCCCTTCACTCGCATGTCTGTGCCTAGCTGGGGGCTCCAGCAGCTGAGCTCTGTGGGTACCTCTCTTCCACCCATCTCGCGTTTTCTTTCCCTCCCTGCCTCAGTGTCTGGGAAAATCTATGCTTTATGTTCTTTAAATTACAAAAACAAAACAAAACAAAACAAAACAAAAAAAAAACCGAAAAACAGAACAAGGCTTTTGATGGCTAAATCCTGTTGTGATAGTTGAGGCCCTCAGTGTTTTAAAATATTTTTGAATTAGTTTTCCCCTACCCTGCACCCAAGAGCCCACAGCAGATTGCAGATGAACCCTACAGGGCTGCTTCTGAGATTCTGTTTCTGTTGCAGGGCTGCACGTATGGTCCCTCTGCACAAGAGCACATGAGCATTGGCTGGCCAAGGAGTGACCAGCCTCAGTCTGGCCCCATCTTCCCCTGCCCCTCTGCCTGAAAGTCTCCTGGCCTGGCCCGCAGCCAGCAGCAGTGACCACAAATAGCACTCTTGCCCCCTCAAGGAGGGGTTGTGGGGAGGAATCCCAGGTGTGGTTACAAAGGCTTGGCTCTGCGGGAAGCATCAAACCTACCCCGTCGCTGCGGTTCTTCCTCCCAGATGACGGGGCAGCTGGTGTGGGAGGCCCCAGAGGCTCCACTCAGGGGAGGCTCCGCAGCCAAGCTCTGATCAACACCTTTCCAGAAACTGACTGCTATATTTGAGGTGTCAACCCCAGTGTCAAATTCTGCAGCACAGGTGGAAGCTGCGTTTGGTGTTGTTGCCGGGATGATGGTCACTGTGGAGATGGGGGTTGGGGCCATCCACCTGGGTGTGAGGCTGCCGCTAGTGTCTATGGCGGCTGCCACACACTTTGACAGATACAAGGTAGCTGGAGAAGGTGTCCTCCAGACAGAGACCTAAATGGTAGGAAACCAGGCTTCCCGCAGGGGGGACAGAGATTTCAGAGTGGATCTCCGTGGCTTCACACAACTCTCTGATCTCTTCCCTGTTCTGCTTTGTGTCCTGCCTGGGGCTGGAGTGTCCTTCATCTGTGGGCACAGAGTTTTCATCAAAGTTGGAAAATCTTTGGCTAGCATTTCCTCAAGTATTTTTTCTGTCCCAACCCCCATCCTGTTCTCTGAGTTTTATGTGTCATGTGCCTATTTCAACCTTGCTATAGTGTCCCAAATCTGAAATGAGCAGAACAGACCACAACTCTGCGACCATGCCTCTCTCTGCGCCTCGTGCCCGATATACCTTACTGCCACGTCTTTCCTTCTGCCCTGTCTGATTTGTGGTTAATCTGCTCCTGTGAAACCTTTAATTCAGATGTCATGTTTTTTCATTTCTGGTTCCCCCCTCCTTTTTAGTTTTATAATTCCATCGTTTCTTTTCCTTGTAATGCACATTTTCCTTTAACGGTTTGCACATAGCTCCAGTAACTTTTGACCTCCTTGTCTGTCGGTTGCACCCCTCTCTCATTTCTGTTGACCAGTTTTCCTGCCTGGTCAGGGGTCATATTTTTCTGCCTCCCAGGGTATCTACTAATTTTTGATTGCACGCTGTACATTGTACATGTTGTATTATCTCTGCTCTGTGGGAACTCTGAGAATGGCTTTGCCTACAGCTCCCTGGTGGTTTTCTATCCAACCCTGAGGCCTTGACTCTGTACTTGTGGTGTGGCACTAAGTAAAGACTCAAGAGGACCAAACACAGACACTCAGGCTCTTGATTCTGCATAGACCCTCTCCAGACTACTTTGTGGCCTCCTTTACCCTCCCTGATTTCTGACTCTGCCCTAAACTCAGTGGGACCCTGACTCTGCTGGGTTCTGGGCCTTGGTCTGGGAACTGCCCCAGGCTGTGAGAGCGCGGGGCCCCAGAGGTCCCTTCCTCTGAGCCCAACATCCTGCACTGCCTGTCATCTTGTGTCTGATCCATGGCCATTTGGTGTATTTTGTCCAGTGTCCTTGTAGTCTCAGCAGGGTGAGCCCAATACTGGTTTTTCTGTCATGCCTCGAGGCAATTTCTCTGCAATGGTAAGGGGATGGCGCCTGTCAGCTCCTGACTGGTGTCAGGTGACTCTGCCTTCTCCTTCTCAGGGAATCAAGCCAGCCAGCTTTGAGAAGGTGCATGATCCTGAAATCAAGGAGATTATTGGGGAGTGTATCTGCAAGAACAAGGAGGAAAGGTGAGTTCCAGTGCGGTGTTGGGTTCTGGGTCTTTCTCCAGCTGAAATCGCTCCAGCTGATGTTTAGAGCCACAGTCTAGGAAGAGAGAACTGCCGAGTCCAGATGGATTGGCTCAGGCCACAGTGACACCAGGCTGGGGAGATGGGGTGGGCAACCCTCGGCCCCATGTCCTTTTCTGCTGTCTGGGAACACATTCCTGTCCCAGCCTGTAGTGTTTGAGTGCCTGGGGCTTCCCTCTACTCCTTTTTTCTTTTTCTCTAGTTGTCCCTAGAAGTTTTGTTCATTTCCACAACCTCAGCAAATGCCTTCGTGCCTGGGGCTCCCAGATCTGCCTCAGCCCCTCCCTCTGATTCTGAGCTCTGGGCTGTATAGTTTATATAGCCAGTTGTTCAGTCCATTTTTGATCCACCTCAGGTGGATCCTTGAGCTGCTCCAAAAGCCAGCTTCCCTCTCAGAGCAAGGCCAGCCTTCCCAGCTGCACAGCCAGAGAGCAGGGGGTGCCTTTTCAGCCTCTTCTGCAAAACAAATTAGGGGACCATTCACACAACAGAAAGAGAGATGGGCGGCCAATGCTTGAGGCCACACAGGATACCCAGACAAAGCCAAACCCACAACATGGTATGCTGTGTGACTGCACTTGTGCTGGAGAAGCAGAACAGAGTTAGTGGTTAGGGATCCTGTTTGGGTGGCCTAGCCATGCAGAGCCAGGAGGTGGCCACCATAGCAACAGGTAGCCACCAGACCCACCTGGCTCCCCAGGTGGAGCCTTTTATTATGGTTCTGACCCTGACCCCTGGGGTCCTACAGATCCTTGCTCACCTTCCTGCCTGGCCTCCTCCCCTTCTCTCTGCATCTTCTGAGCCCCCTCTTGGCACTAGGTGGGAGTACCTGGGGTGGGGTTCTGACTCCTCTGGTTCTGCCCAGAACCAAGTGGGGATTGAAAGCTCAGTGCACATCAGCAGGGGCTTTGTCTGCATAGGGGATGGACTGAAAAAAAAAATGATCCTATTTTCTTTTTATAATGAGGGAGGAGAAGGAAGTCTTAAAATGCAGTAAGATCAATTCAGATATTGATCTGAATATTTTCTCATCTCCTGGGAGTTAAGGAAGGCAAATGGATGCTGTTGGGTGCTGTCCTCAGGGCCCACCAAGTAGTAAATTCAGAGAACTTTCTGGCACAGCCTGCCCAGTGCCCAGCTGCATTGGGTGGCAGCCTGATACCCACATGCAATATCATGTGTGAGTGCATGGCCACAGCCCCCCATGGAAGCTTGCACCGTGCAGGGAACCTGGGCAGAGAAGCCCCTTGTCCCCGAGCCCCTGCCTGTGAGCTGTTCTCCCTCCAGGTACGAGATCAAGGACCTGCTGAGCCACGCCTTCTTTGCAGAGGACACTGGTGTCAGAGTGGAACTCGCAGAGGAGGACCATGGCAGGAAGTCCACCATTGCCCTGCGACTCTGGGTGGAAGACCCCAAGAAACTGAAGGGCAAACCCAAGGACAATGGCGCCATAGAGTTCACCTTTGACTTGGAGAAGGAGACCCCCGATGAAGTGGCTCAGGAAATGGTAATACGTGGGTATCTTGTGTAGCCAGACATGCCCCGTAAGTGGACTCAGGCAGGCCATGGGCAAGTCTGGGGTGCAGGCTTGGGGGGCTGGTGAGGCCTGTAGATTCTAAAGATTGGAATGAAAGCTGCCCACAGGGAGTTTCTCTGGCAGGAGTTGAGCCATCCAGCTGCAAGAGCCAGCCTAGGGCAGGAGCATGGGCAGTCCTGAGAAGGGGATTGGGACCTGGCTGCACGATTGTGTGTGTACAGTGATGGAGAAGCTGGGATTCTCCTTTGTTGCATAGGAAAGCAGAATAGCATGAGGGAGGAACCCACCATGAACGTGGATAGAGTGAGCCTGGGCTGGGACTCCTCAGGAAGGGCCCTGCTTGCTGTGACCGGATTCTTGCCACATTTGCTCCAATGGTGATTCTTTTGGTATCTGGTATTTTTCCACCTAGAAAGGTGATAGAAGAGCTCAGTCTCAGCCCTCCTTCACCCTCCCTGCCACCATGCTGCTGTCTGCAAGGGAGGAAGAGTGGCCTCTTTCTTCCTGGGATGCAGGACTGGGCCTCAGGAGCAGGCCTTGAGCCTGCTGGGTGGAAGGGCAGGAGATGGAGCCACCAGCACAGACAGTAAAAGCGGCAGTCCAGGCAGGCACAGGTGAAAAGAGGGGCCACCCAGACTCCAGCTGGTAATAATGATGAAATAATAATTATGCGGAATGCATGGGAGGGGCATGTGATAGGTTTTAGCACCATGAGTGCCAGGCTGAATTATTCTGCCTTAGCTCTCTAGGCCCACACCATCCAAAATGGTAGTCACAACTCACATGTGCTGGCTCAACTGGAATTAATTTGAAACTTAATCAATTTAATTAAAATGTAAAATTGAATCTCACTGGCCACATTTCAAGTGCTTCATGCCATGCAGACCCTGTGGCTCTCGTATTGAAAAACAGAACATTTCTACAATCTGTGTGTCCCACTGGGCAGTGTTGCCCTGTGCCAGAAGGGGCCATTAAAGATCGTGGACAAGAGGGGAATGGTCACGGCCTTGTCAGGTTAGGGCTTGTTTGCTGGGCGTTGTGGGCAGCTGATCCTCCAGAGGCACAGAAGTGGGAGTCTTACCCTGCCAGGGCTGCCAGGGCCTTCCGTGCCAGGAGACAGGCAGGTGTCTGTGCTGGTGATTATAAACGATGAACTAATTTAGACAACAAATCAAACAGATAGATAAGAAGGATATGAAAGTCTGCACCCGAAGCAACAAAATCAAGAAAGTCACAGAGTGGCAGACCACACAGAACAGGAGCCCAGAAGGGCCTTGGTTTTGCAGGATAAGAAAGTGATGCATTAGAAATAAAGGAGCCACTAATATTTAGTGGGAGAACTGAGAGGAGATGAACCAGTGGTTCCTCATTGCCTCAAAGGTCTTTGTCCCTTTTAATTTGTTTTTAAATAAGCTTTTCACTGAACATAACCCATGGGTTGAAAACGTCCACGAGTCACGGTACGTAGGCTGGGGGTTCCTTGCTCCTCTGGTGAGGAGAGCTCGGTGTGTCCCCGGTGGGGTTAGGGGTGGTGGAGGGGAGCCACTCTGCACAGGTTGCCCGCCAGCCCTTGAGGCCGTGCTCAGATGGGGAAGCTGAGCGGGTGGGTCAGGGCGCCTCTGTTCCTCTACCCTGAAGACCGCACACACGAGGGGTCCATGGGGCAGTAGGTTTAGGTCACGTGTGAGGTCAGGCTTCCTATAGCCATGACCCTGGGAGGTAGTGAAGTGGAATGGAGCAGCTCCTGGGGTTTGCCACGTGGCTGTGGGGTCAGGGTGAACTAAGGTCCTGCTGGGGTCCTAGGCTGTCGTATGTCTGTGCCACCCTGGCCTTGTCACAACTGCAAGATGGGGTGCTCCTGGCAAACCCCCTACCCAAACAAGTACCCCGGAGTGCAGGGCTTCAGCATCCAGGACCTGGAGCAGAGGTACCTCCCAGGGCTGCCAGTGGCCTGGTTGGGACTCCACCTTCCTTGAGCAATGACCTGAGTCCATGACTGAAGTTGAACGGTGAGGGTGAGGTTGGGTGTGACGTCCTATTCTTGGGCTGGAGCCTAGGCTGGCTCCTCAAGGGGACTGGCTGCACTGTCACCCCAGATGCTGCCAAGTAGCTGTCTGTGTTCCCAGGCCAGCCTACCCCCACCTGGCTTGCCTCTGGTCACATCTCTGCCCCAGACACAGAAACTGCGCTGTGAGGAGACCTGTTAGCTCTGCAGTTCCTGGAGGGAGCTCTGTGACTTGCGATGTTCAGATGTGATGTGCAGAGGTTCATTTTCACACTTAATGGTCCAGGTGTACTGTGTGTTGTGTTCAGATGGTCACAGGCTTGCCTAGCCTTTATTTCAGGGGCACCATTTCTATTCATTAATGTGATATAGCTCTCGCAGCCCCCCCGCCATGCTTTTTATTGCAAATAGTAAGGGTTAAGTGAGCTGCCTGCCTGTTGTGTGTGCTGTGGGAGCTGAGCTTTGGTGCTGACGGCCTCTGCTGAGATTGCCTTTCTGGGGACACTGTGCTGGCCATTGGTACTGGGCTCAGGGTGATAGAGACGGGAGGCAGCCTCTTGGAAGGGCAGGAGAGTTTGACAGGTTCTGGAGGTACCACAGTGTTCTGGCCTTGCAGGGAGCATCTATCAGGACTGCCAGTGGCAAGAGCAGGGACTGTGATGGAGTTCCTGGCTTTCTGTAGTGCAGTAGACTCGGGAAGAGCAGGTACTCGAGGTTCTCTCGTTTCTTCTGCAAAGGAGCCTGTGCCGCCTGGTGCTGAGCAGGACGTGAGGGATTTGGGAGCAGAGCTGGGAGGTCAGGTGCCACAGGATGGCCAGGACGTGACGGGATGTCAGAGCTCGGTGCAGTGATTCCAGTGTGGTTGGTGCATCCTGGAAGGTGCCCAGGTTCCCGGACAAGTGGATTTTGAATGTCTGGGCTTCAGCCAGACCTCAGCCTCCCAGTTTGGCTTTGATTCCCTGCAAGACAGCCGTGTCCCAAACCCAGATGTGCCCTGGGCGATCTGCCCTGGACTCTGCTTAGCTGTTCCTAGAGCAGGTGCCTCCCACGACTCCACCTCGTCCCTGTTTGTCATTAAAGTGGAGAGTGACATGGTGTCCTGCAGGACGGGGACATTGTGCACATAACTGTCACCTCAGCCTGTCCCTGGCACTTGGCTGGACCCAGAGGCTGTGTCCATGTTGGCTCCAGTGAGGCCCTTGCCCTCCTCTTCCCCCTCGCCTCCTTCCCCCACCTCCATCTCTTTCTACATATTTTCATCATGAGACGCACCATCTGTGAAATAGCACATCCATGCAGAAGGGCATGACTTGTGTCCAGTTACAGAGCAATGACAAAGCCCCCCCCCCCCCCCCCACTCTGCCAAAGAAACAGAACAGGCCCAGCCTGTGACCAGCTGGTTCCCACAACCATGGGGGCTTCGTTCCATAAACAGCCCGCCTAGGCCTCATGGTGGATGCTGGACCCTAGGCCTGTCCAGCTTCTAACCTCACCCTCCTTCGCACCCACAGACTCTAGAGGCATCACTGGGGGTCTGGCCCCCACCCCTTCCTGGGTTCCTGTCACCAGCCCCTGCCTGGGCTGAAGCTAGAGGGGAACTTGCTGTGTGGCACTGCACCATGAGTCTGGGGGACACCAGGGTCTGAGATGGCTCTTAACACACCCAGGTGCATAGCTAGGAGGTGCTGAAGATGTTCCAGAATCCAGGCGTGGCCTCTGGAAGTGACCTCCAGGGAGCAAGGATAAGATGGGGACGTGGGGCGGGGACACAGATCAGCCTGGCAGAGGACGTGGCTGAGGGAGGGCTGCATCCTGGGGGTTCCTGGACTGCCTTTGAACTGAAGTGACCTCCATAGTCAGAAGCCCCTAGGGAGTAAACGGAGAGAAGGGGAGCTTGGGCCAGCCCTTTGCCCTACCTTCACAACCCCAATAATGGGGACATGCCAGCCTGGTCCTGAACCAGATGCATTCTTTCCTGTTTGGATAAAGTAGAAATGCTCTGGTGAGGAAGGCTGGGAGACCACGAGACGGGGGAGGACAGGCAGGCTGCAGCGTGGCCACAGAAAAGGTAAACAGCTGTATCGGGCAGTGGTTCCTTGTCAGCTTCTGGTTCGATAGGCTGCGCCTGGTTAGAGGAATGGGACTGACTCCATGTGACCTGAGGTTACCTGAGGCCTGGGGGCAGCCTCGGCCGTGAGCTCTGGCCCCCTTTGAACACTGCCGAGGATCAGTGACAGAGATGCCGCCTGCTGATAGGGCTGCCTCCTGCAGCCCACATCTGACGTCAGTTGGGCCTGTCCCTCCTCAGCCTCCCTATGAAGGTCCCTGTGCTAAGAGTCTGGGGTCCCTAGAGAAGCCCACTCCTGACTCAAGGCCAGAAACAGCCCTAGCTGATGCCCTTCTCTGGAAGAAGGAATGTCCTGTTCCTGGGGAGCTTCCCAGGTAGACTGAGGACACCGTATCCATCTCTGGCTTCCTGTCCACCCACCCTCCCCCTGACCATGTGTCTGACCTGCTCCTGACTCTCCCAAGTCAGGGAGGTCTCACTGGGGTGTTTTTATGAGGCCACATCATTCTGTCCAGCAGAATTGTCTTTAGAAATAAATTGTTTTGAAATTATCACAAACTCATGGAAAAGTTACAAGAGTACTCACAAAGACCTTTTTTCCACAAAGCATTTGAGAATAGGTTGCCAACTGGATGTCTGTCACCCCAAGTGCTTTTATGTCAGTTTTCTACAAAATAGGACATTTTCCTGCACAGCTACACACCGTGGTCCACAGCAAAAATGCCATCAGCACGTCACCACCATCCGGCTGCTCAGGTCCCTGGTGTCCCAGCAGCACGGCTGCACATGAGAGCTTCAGGCCAGAGTCACATGTCCCCGCTGCCCTTTCAGTCCCTCGACTTCTGTGGTCTGAGCCTCAGGAAGGCTCGGGCAGCCCTCGGGGATTGGCCCTTCTGAGTCAGGCCATCAGGCATCTGCAGGAATCTCCCAGAACGGCCTCCTTGCCACATCCCACCTGGGGCACATGCTTCCAGGCACATTTCACAGGATGCCTGTGGCTTCTCCACGTGGGGTCTCTCTCATCTTCTGTCCTGAGGCACCACCTGTGGGGAGGTGCTTTGGAACTATGTCAGTATCATTGTCCATCCAGCTTTCCCCTCATTTGTTTCTCTCTGTCTCTTGGGGACACAGCCCAGGGTTCTGCTTGGTTCACTAGGTCGTCTCTCATGTACAAGGTCTCTGCTGCTTCACAGCAGATGGCCCCAACACGGTGCTTGAAATGCTCTGTGTGGTCTCAAGATCAGGGGTTGGGTGGCTCAGGGCTCCTTCTGTGGCACAGAAGGTGCCGATGTCAGCCGGAGCTGTGGGCTCAGACCCGATGGGCTTTCAGAGCAAGATACCCAGTGCCTGCCATGGAGGTATCTTTCTCTGCACGGAAGAACTCCTGTTGTGGCTTCAGCTGGAGCAGTGATGCCCAAGAGAAAGTAGGAGGGAGACCACACACACCCTGTCCCCCCACCACCACCCCCTGTGCTGGCAAGGACCCTGTGTCCTTCCGCCCCGCAGGTGATTTGCACCAGCCCCGTAGAGATAATGTGTGTCAAAATTTGTGGAAACATCTTTCAAACCATCATTGTATCACTGCTCATTTGATGTTCAGATGTCCCAGATTTGCCAGTGAGTGACCCTGGCGCAGGCTCCTGTGTCACTTTGCACGTCCCCATCATCCCCTGAGCATGTCCCTACCATGGTTCATCCTCATCTTTTTCCTGCCCAGTCCTGAGCCACTGGTCCTTGCAGGGGCTTTGGTTTCCTACTGGGCTGTGGGTGTTGCTCCCAGGCCCTCGGGGTGGAAAGAGTGCACACTCACACACACTCACCCTGAGCACATGCTAGTGTCTTTACGTCTATCGTGTAGTTCCCCCCACAGCTCCCGTTCCCGCCCAGCGCCTCAGGTCCCTGTTCCCTGTTCCTGCCCCTCCATGGTGGAGGAACCCAGCTGCCCCTCTTCCTTATGTAGGTTCTTATCAGTCAGCACTGTAGGGTCACTCACCTCCAGCCTGGCTGCCCACCACACACGTGCTTCCCTCCACACTGCCTTGGTCCCTGCGCCAGGAGACCCTTGCATGCTGCCCCGTCCCTGGGAGGCCCAGCTCGCCCAGCCCCACCCCATCTCTTCAGTACTGAGGTCTCAGAAGGGAGAGGAAGCCCAGGTGGATTTGGAGCGTTCCTGCTGATGAGTTCCGTGTGTTTCGGTCACCGCCCACAGTCCAGCCAGCAGCCCCTTCCAAAGGAATCTCTATTTTTAGGAAGTGAATTTGCTATGAATATTCTCTGTGAGCTCAGGATGCTTCCTGGAGATCTCGGGGCTCTTTGACAAATGCTCTCAAACACTCTGTGTGGTAAATGTGTTTTAGGATTTTGCCAAGCACCAGTGCACACTATTCTGTTCTCGAGTGACAGAACAGGCCTCTGCCTTCCATTTAGAAGGCAGGTCAGTGCACCTGCTGTGCACCAGCCGTCGTCCGGAAAGCTGGGCCCTGCAGATTCATTTCAAAGCTGGGTGATTACTCATGGGAAGACGAGAGCATCCCAAGAGGAACCACATAGGTGGGAGGTGAGGGTTCCTAAGAAGAGCACCCCACCAGCAGGAGCCCAAGTGTGGGTGTCAGGACTAGCCCCAGGTGGTGGGGCATGTGTGTAGGTTGGCTGGTTCCCAAGGCACTGACAACATGTCTGCCTCTGCAGATCGACTCCGGGTTCTTCCATGAGAGTGATGTGAAGATTGTGGCCAAGTCCATCCGTGATAGAGTGGCATTGATCCAGTGGCGGCGGGAGAGGATCTGGCCTGCACTGCAGTCCCAGGAGCCTAAGGACTCAGGCAGTCCTGACAAGACCAGGGGCCCACCAGCGCCCCTGCAGGTCCAAGTGACCTACCATGCGCAGGCCGGGCAGCCTGGGCAGCCAGAACCCGAGGAGCCTGAGGCTGACCAGCACCTCCTGCCCCCAACACTGCCCGCCAGCGCCACCTCTCTGGCCTGTGAGTACATAGAATGGGGTCACTGCAGCCAGCTGTGAAACCAGCTGTTTTTTTTTTTTTGTTTTTTTTTTTTTTTGCGGGGGGTGGGTGTTCCTCATCCTTCATTAGCATGCTTTGTAAGGAAAGCCAGGTTGGCACAGTGGCAACCTGGAGTGTGACCTGGTGAGCGCCATACTGTCTTCATACAGCTGGATTAGTGCTTCCAGCTGCAGGTGGTCCCAGGAGCTTGACTGGAACCGTGTCCATGCCAGGCTCACTTCCTGCCAGCCTCCCTGGCACCTGGGCACATCATGATATTTGGAAGGGGGCACATCCCTGGGTGGTGGCATTGGCAGATGGTCCCCTGAGTCCTTGACCACTGTGCGGCCTACTCCCACAGCTGACCCCATGGGGTGGGGATGGAAGATGGGGGTGATCCCTGTTCCAAGCAAAGGGTTTGTGGCATTTCCTGCATTTCCCAGTGACCTGTGACCTGAAAGGGTTTAGGGCTCCCTGGAGTCAGGCTTCTCAGGTCAGATGGAGTCAGATCTGCCCCAAGCCCATAGGGATGATGGAGCCAGTTCAATTCTAGCTCCCCCCTGTAAATTCATGGGCTAGGGACAGGTTCTTTACCCTGCCTGAAAGCAGTCAGGCCTCGGGGGGCGGAATGTGAGGTGCAGTTACCTGCTCCTTGAAGAGGATGTCAGTGTCACGCCTGGAGAGAGAGCACAGCCATCTTGGCTTGGGGCATTTGCTACCAGGATCATCCATCCCTGATGTCTCTGTTCCAGTGATAAAACCTTAGACCTTTTGTACATTTTCAAAAGAGCATTGGGAGTCCCTTTGAAACAGGCTTCATCAAAGACCATTTTGAGAGGATCTAGTGTATTCTGCATGACAGGCAGACAAGTGCCCTGTGTTCACTGTCAATGTCTAAACACTCAGCAGTGAGCCGAGGTTGGGGTGTGGCTTTGTCCACTATGTGAATTGGCCTGGAGTAGAATTACAGAGTCCAGCGACCTGCCCAGGCCAAGATTTCAGGTTGCTCATGTGGAAAGACTGAAACTCTGTTTAATTTATTTAATATGCACATTCTGCATTTATCATTAAAATAGCTATAAATTCTTCCAAGTAGACTGTTCAAATTCAGATGAGCAGCCATCACTTTGAGGTAGTTTTCCTACTGCTTACTTTAACCTGCTCAGGTTTGCTCTGGAGAATAAAGTAGCTACGTCATTGCTTGATGTTCTGATGAGTCTAAAAATTTAACTAAAGAGCACCATTTTGGTGGGGAGGGATATCTCCCCCTATCTGACACATCACCACACACTTTATAATTGTAGTTGTTGGTTAAAAAAATTTCTAGAGTGGGAAATAAAAGAAGTCCATTTGCCATACTTTGAAAAGCCCAGATTGGAACCTAGAGATATGTTCCATTGATGGTCCAGTGTTGTAGGTGAGCTTTGATCTGCCATGAGAAAATCCAATGGAGATGTCAAGGGACTGGTGCAGGTCAATTTAATGTCCTGAGCTGTGCTCGGAGGCATGTCTACACCTCTTAAGGTGCATGTACTCAGTTTTTGTGATTTCTTTAAAATAGATGATTTCAGAGCATAGAATTTAGAAATTCTAAGAGGGTATATACCAAGTCACCTAATTGTCCTCCCCAGGCAAGGGATGCTACAAGTCTTCTAGCTGTCCTTCCAGAGATAATCCACAGTGCAACCCACCACACATGAGGACACACAAATACACATGCAGACATAGGCAGATATGCACATGCATGCATGCAGAGGCATGCTCACATGTATGTACACAAAATGCCTGCATGTACATTCACATGCATAGCCACCATATACACATTGACCCATGCACACAGAGAGACACAGATGCCTGCCCACCCCCATACAGAGACACACACACTCATAGATGCAAACTTGTATGCATCCCTTGTGTGCCCTATCACATGTACATGTGCACATACATGTGGATAGCCACACATTTTTGTGCACGTGTGTGAACACACACACACCTCTGGGGCGCCCTCTGTTCTACAGTAGACAGCACCACTCACTTACTCCTCTGTACTTGGTCTGGCTGTCCTGTCTTCAGTCTCCCTTCAGGTCACAGAATGTTCCACAGTGGCCACATGTATTCTGCATGATGGGCAGACAAGTGTCCTGTGTTTGCTGTCAATGTCAAAACACTCAGCAGTGAGCTGAGAATGGGGGTGTGGCTTTGTCCACCATGTGAATCAGCCTGAGGTAGAATCAGAGTCCAGTGACCTGCCCAGGCCATCTTTTTTCATGGGGAGCTTACGGGGACGCCAGACAACCTCCTTATCATCTGAGCAGAGCCTGCGTGTAGCGGGATTGGCAAGCAGACGCTCCTTTCTCTATTGGATAAAGGAATACCGTGTCACCCACCAACAGTCCTGATCAAACTCATGCTGCCTAAGAAGCTGAGGACCACAGCACTACCTTTAGTCAGTGGGTCCCAAAATGATTTCTGAAATTAATTTTTTTGGTTATACGAGTAACAAACACAGTCACTTTCACAATTTTAAATGTTGCTCACATGGTTCGGGTTGTTGCATTTGACACATATCAGGCTGCACCCGTCCTCCTCCCTCTCGTTCCCTCCTCCTCCTCCCTCCCTTCCTAAGTGGAAATGACCACTTTAATGACCACTTGGCTCATTAAAAATTAGAGCTGCTTGTCTAATTGGTTTTACCTAATTAAACCTCAGTGTTCCTTATGTCTTCGTAGGTTAAATAGATTCTGATCAGTCCCTGGGAAAAATTGTTTTAATGCAAAGCCAATGTGACTTCCCCTTCATTTGTTTAAATTGTCAGTGGATCAGTACTGGCTCCAAAATGTGGCTTCTTGTGAGAATAGCTGGTAACTGTAGGTGGCTTATTCGAATGTTTCTGTGGCCCCTGGGATCTGGAACAGTAGACAGAAAGTGCCACTTTCAGACAGGTTTTCCGTCTCTACCCCTCACCTGTGCGGCCCTGCAGGCAAGCTGTCTTCCCAGGCACATCTTGGTGAGATGGACTCAGGGACTGAGGTGTTCCTGTCTGCACTTCCTGCGCGGGCAGGTCCATCTCTGGAGTCCAGAGTTGATGAGGCCATGCCAACCTGACTTATGTGAGGTCAGCCTCTGGGGTACCCATGTGGGGTGGTGGACCCTCAGTGCCACCCCTGCCTTTCCTGTGTGGCAGGTAAAGCCCCCTGTCCAGGCCTCTCATTGACAAGTAGGGGTTTTCAACTCCCATTTTCCAACCAAACTAGATACAGTCCGAGACGCCCTCCTCCCTATGCAGCCCTGTGCCGTGGGCATGAAGGTGCTCGGTCTGGAGAACCCAACCCTCTTAAACACAGTGATAATTGTTTCCTCCACAATGAAAACTTCAGCTTTTTCTTTACAGGGCTGTTAGCTCGGCTGCCTAAGCCGCCTGGTGCTCTCGAGGGCTGGGATGAGCTAGTAAAGCGTGACAGGTGGGGGTGATGGTGCTGCTTCACCAGAGGGCCCGCAAGACACGCCCACCCTGGCCCCAGGCTGTGCCGCTAGCGGGCCGTCAGGGTCAGGCACAGGGTCAGCCCCACAGCTCTGGGGCAGTCGGTTGTTTAACAACATGCGAGCGTTATTTATGTACCTGGAAAACCCACCAGCCTTTGTTTTGCAGGAGAGAATAAATATACAGACAAGCCGCTGTCCGCTTGGGTTCGGCACCAGGGGGTGGCATTTGGAGGTGTCCATTAAGTCCTACCTTTGTCCTCCCCAGCGGACAGCACCTTTGACAGCGGCCAGGGCTCCACGGTGTACTCGGACTCGCAGAGCAGCCAGCAGAGCATGGTACTGGGCTCCCTGGTGGACGCTGCTCCTCCCCTGGCCCCCTGCGTGTGCAGCCCCCCTGTGAGCGAGGGACCCGGCCTGCAGCACAGCCTACCCTCCCTGGGGGCCTTCCAGCAGCCCACTGCCACGGTGAGTTGAGAGCCACTCCTGCCCTGTCCCAGTGGCCTCCTAGGCTGCACTGACAATGGTCACGGTTAAAGTGGCCTGTGGTCAATTCTCAGCCCCATGGGGGAGATCCCTAAAAGCCATAAAAACCCCTATCTTTGGGGGCTGAGGAGATAGCTCAGTCGTTAGAGTGCTTGCCTTATAAGCACAGGCCTTGGGTTCGATCCCCAGCACCCCCCCCCCCCAAAAAAAGAAAACAACCCTGTCTTTTCTGAGAGCAGTGGACCCATAGGCCATGTAGCCTTTTTGATGTCCCCATATTACCAGATAAAAGGCCAATGCTGTCAGGAGACAGATGCCCTGCAGGCACCCAGGGCTTCGGGAGCTGTGATAGAGCTGACTGGGCCACGCCTTGGGGCAGGTCCTGGTGGCAGTGGGGGTGACACACACCAGACCTGGGCCATAGTCTCAGACTGCCCCAGAGATGAGAGAGAAGTATCGATTGTAATAATGAAGCCCTGGATCTGATCTCACTGTCCGGCCTCCAAGGGAATGTCCAGTGGCACGTCTCGCCCACGCCAGCCACTGAAAGTCAGCTGTGAAAATGGGGTCAAGTGTGGGGAGCACTATAGGCAGAGCGTTTGCGGAGGGCAGGAGCCAGGGCCTCAGGCAGCAGGATGGCTGTGATGCGTAAGGTCTGGGCAAGCTGAACACCAGGGGGTCACACTGGGCACTTATTTTTTGATTCTGATTTTTTTTTTTTTCTAAACGCTTGAAGAAAGTGAAACAATTGCTCGCTTCACAACCGAAGTGCTCAGCCATGGGGAATTTGCCCGTGACCTGGGCAGTGGCGCCAAGTCGTCAGAGGGCGATTCAACCCCCACCCTGGGCCTGGGCTCCGTCTTCACCCCTCCCCGGGGGCCTTCTGGCTGGGGCGTCAGTCACCCACTCACTCTCTCCTGCCACTGTGGCGTCCTCTTGGTGCTGGCAGAGCCTGGGCACTGCAGGCTCTGTGCCCCGCACGTGGGCTTTCCGCTTTCTGTCCTTGTAGGGCTGGGCTGTCAGAAGGGCCCAGTATGTCCCTTTGGAAAAGCATTTGAAGCTGTTGGGCGTGTCCGCCTTGGTTGTCTGGAGTCCCAGGACTCATTGTTGATTTGCATTTGCAATTTTATTCAATTCACAAAATGAAGTATGTTTCTAAATGGCAGAAAGAGCTCATTGAAGAAAAGACTATTTGCTGCTCCCGAGGGTTATTCTTGTGAGTGTTGCAGAAGCTGGGGCTGAGCCAGAATGTTCCATCTGGCTCTCATTCTTTCCTGCCCCTGCTAGGGCTTCCGATGGCCATAGGATGCACTGGCTGCCTAGGTCCTCGCTGGGCTAAGCCTGTCCTGTGTGTCCTTGGTGTGGCAGCTGATCACTGGTTCAGTGTGTAAGCCAGGAGGCTGAGTGGGGATGTCAGAGCTCTTTCTCCTGTCTCCCTTCCTACTGAGACAGAGATACCTAGGCAGGAAGAGTAGGGCCTGGGGGTGGTTCCTGGTGTGTGCTGAGGGCTGGCCCCACTGCTGGGTGTTCCTGGGGATGGTTGCTATGGTGATGTGCCCTGGGACCCAGTAAAGAACCGAGAGGGAAGAGGAGGAGGAAAGGGAGGGCCACCAAGAATGAGAAGCTGCCCGCCCCTCCAGGGCCACCAGGCCCCGCCAGAGCTCCCAGAGGGTAAACAGTGGCCAAGCTGCTGGATAGACAGTCTGGCCCAGTTAGGCAGACTTGTCCGCTCTGCGGCTTCAGGTAAATTCAGATTTGAAGCTTGGTCCCAAATCAAGCTGCTCTTCCCACCTCGCCCCTCCACTGCCTTGCACAAAGCCCTGACTGAGGAAGATGAAATCGGCCAGGGCAGCTCTGGAAATCCCCATCCCTCTGCCATCCAGAGAGCCCGAGGGGGCACGAGCCCGGCCTTGAAAGCAGGGCTCGTGTTCAGACCCCTGGAGCCTCACCTGCTTCTCCTTCCCATGGAGGTGGAGGAAGTCCAGGCAGCAAGACACTTTCCTTAAAAATACTCCAGTCTCTCCCTCTGCACAGTAAGGACTCTTAGGGAACAAAATATAATAACGTCCTTACACAAAAAGGGAAAAAAATTAACACATTAGCAGCAATGGCTTAATGACATCAAGGGCTCAGGTTTCTGACCTATTTAGGCGGCCACTGGCAATGCGGGCGACATTCTGTGTACGGCCCC
This sequence comes from Sciurus vulgaris, assembly GCF_902686455.1. Taxonomy (NCBI): domain Eukaryota; kingdom Metazoa; phylum Chordata; class Mammalia; order Rodentia; family Sciuridae; genus Sciurus; species Sciurus vulgaris. Next base: position 25,843,506 of record NC_136474.1, read on the forward strand.
ATTTCTCTCCACCCATAGCAGAGTCTAGCGGACCCTGCTTTACTGAGGGCCCCACCATGCCAAATCTGCTGCTGGCCCCTTGATGGCCTGTCACCTCCCCAGGGAGCTGGCACTGCTTGTTTCATTTCTCCATGTTCTGTCTGAATTTTCTGCATGGATTCATCTTCTATGTGCTGAGTCACCCAGAAGAGAAGCTTCCCCCAGCCCATGTCCTATGGAGCTTTTCTCCATGGTTCTCCAAAACTTCTGTAATGAGCTTTTCTCATGGTTGTGTAATACTCCACACGGTTCATGTTCCAGAGCATTCCCTGGCTGGGAGCTGTGTCTATCCGTGGTTTTTCAGTTTTGTGAGTGACATTGCAGGGCTGCCATACTTGCCTTCTGCTGAGTCACCTTCCACGAAACAGGGTCCCCAATGGGGGCTGGGCACCAGGATGAGGGTACTGAGGGTCAGCCACTGAGTGTGAACCTGCTGCTCTCCACAGCCTGGCCTCTCTGTGGGCTCTGTCCCACCCCCTGCCCACCCTCCGCTCCTCCAGCAGCGTTTCCCAGAGCCTGCAATGAGCTTCGCCCCTGTGCTGCCACCACCCAGTGCCCCTGTGCCCACAGGCCCAGGCCAGCCTGCACCCCCCACCCAGCAGGTGAGTGGGACTTCTCCTCATGGCCCCTGGAAGTATCCCTTGCAACTGGTGGTCAGCTCTACTGGGCGGTCTGTGTGCGGTCTGTGTGTGTGTGTGTGTGTGTTTGAGTCCACAGCTTGTAACGGGGGGTTCGGTGTGGAAGGTTCTGTGACCTTAGAACATTTCCAGAAGTTCTGTGTCCCTGGCTCTTGGCTGACTGGAGTCTGATGGGCTTTGTGAATGTGTGTATGTGTACACATATGTGCAGGAGTGTGCCTGTGAGTGTGGCATACGTAGATGTGACTGTGTATATGTGAGTCTGTGGGAGTGGGCAAGTGTGCAAGAGAGCATGAGTGTGTGCCTGAGAGTGTGTGTGGGCCTCTGTGTGTCTGAGCATGCAGGGCAGGCCCTGCCTCTGCCAGCTGCGGGTCTCAGGCCCAGCTTCTCTCCCTCCAGCCTCCTCCAATGGCCCAGCCGCCGACCCTGCCACAGGTCTTGGCCCCACAGCCCATGGGCACCATGCAGCCGGTGCCCCCCCACCTGCCTCCGTACCTGGCTCCGACCTCCCAGGTGGTGGCCCCTGCTCAGCTGAAGCCCCTCCAGATGCCTCAGCCACCCCTGCAGCCACTTACTCAAGTCCCTCCACAGGTACTTCTGGGCTGGCTATCCGCAGTGGCTTTTGGCCTGGCTGGGGTTCCAGGGCACCAGCAGGGCCTGTCTGCACGTGACCTGGGATGCAAAGATGGGGAGGGCTCAGAAGTGTGGAGCATCAGCACCATTCTGGGGACCAACCTGGCAGACCTGGGAGCGTGGAGGCAGCCTCCTAGGGCGGCTTGCTCTCTCTGCCCACTGGCCTCACTTTCTCTTTATCCTGTCAGGCTTTCCTCCCAGACTAAGATGCCTTCTGGGCTGTGAATGGCAGATAAGGGGGTCTCTCTGGGAGTGGGGAATGTGGCCATCACTGCATCACCCAACAAATACCTAGTCCCAGGTGCATCCAGATTGGGGAAAAATTTAGTCCAAGGTCAAGGACAGGAGTCATGATATGGCTACCAAGTGGATACTGAAAGCAGGTGAACTTGCTGTCCATCCTGGGGTGTTACCCAAGGCTGGGTTGAAGGTGGCTCTTGGAGGTCCAGTGACCAGCTGGATGGCACTGCTTCCTGCATGGAGGGCTGGCCACTAAGGCTCAACCTAAGGAGCAGAGGTGACCTCTGGTGGTCTTTCAGTAGGGATATTGTCTGTAACTAGGAGCACATGACAGCACGGCCAGTACAGAGTGTAGCTGGGGTTGGGCACCATTGCTCAGGCTACTGGACTCCATGATCCCAGTCATTCTAGAGACCCTTGGTGATGATGGGCTATGACCTTAGTGGTAGGACAGGAAGTGACCTTCATGCTGAAGATGGCAGTTCCCATCAGGAAAGGGATATTCCTACCATTCGTCCTGCCCCTAAAGTTGCTTTTGCCTCGGGTATCTTTGTAATACCATGTTAGAGTTGGCTTAGGGGTATAGTTACATCATCTTCTTGCTCATTGGTGGTTGTAGTGTTTAGTTGCTTTTCAAAATAGAAGTTGATTTGCTCATTTTTGCTACCTTCTGTCAATTGCACGAAGGTGCCCGCTATGTGATGCTTGTGAGCATGTGCAAGAAGGCACTCTTGGAGAGAGCTGTCAGAGACTAAGTGCTGAATTCACGAGATCAGATACCAGCTGTCTCTAGGAGGTGCATAGTGGAGAAAACTTAGAGAAGGTTCTGGAGTTCTTGCTGCCATGAGGGTGTGACCTCAGCCAGCGAGAGGGGGCTGGAGGATGTTTCCCTGAGACCCCTCCCAGAAGTTAAGTTCCCATTGTAATTCTCACAGCTGAGGCATCAGGCTGTGATGCCAGATGTTTGGAACCAGTCTCGTGGCTCTTGACATCCTCAATCCTTCGGAGTGAAAATGTCCAAAGATTCAGAGCCCCAGGGTCACCCTTGGGCTGCCCCCAATTCCCTCGGAGCCCCCTGTGGGGTCCTTTGAGGATATGGATGCAGGGAGGCCCCCCTGCTGGAGCTGCCAGAGGTTCTTTTCTCTTTGGAGTTTCACATGCTTGGGGTTCCCTTGCCGTTGGGTGTGTTTTGGGGAGCCCTTGAACGCAGCTGCCCTGGGGAGCATCTGTGAGGGGGAGCCTCCCTCCGCCCCACCAACTGTGGGCCCCTGGCGGCCGTGACTGACACACTGTCCTGTCTCTTTCAGATGCCTCCCATGCCTGTGGTTCCCCCCATCACGCCCCTGGCGGGAATCGACGGCCTCCCTCAGGCCCTCGCTGACCTGCCCGCCGCAAACGTGGCTCCTGTGCCGGCACCTCAGTATTTCTCTCCCGCCGTGATCTTGCCAAGTCTCGCCGCCCCCCTGCCCACGTCCCCAGCCTTGCCTCTGCAGGCGGTCAAACTGCCCCATCCCACCGGGGCACCCCTGGCGGTGCCATGCCAGACGATCGTGCCAAACACGCCAGCTGCCATCCCTCTGCTGGCTGTGGCCCCGCAGGGTGTGGCTGCCCTGTCCATCCACCCTGCTGTGGCTCAGCTCCCGGCCCAGCTCCCCACCCCGCCTGTGTACCCAGCGACCTTCCCGCAGATGGCCCCTGGAGACATCCCACCTTCCCCCCACCATGCTGTGCAGAGCTTACGGGCCACCCCGACCCCTCCGCAGCCGGCGCCTCCTGCGCCTCCTCAGCCCCTCCAGCCTGGTGTTGTCCATCTGCCCGAGCAGGCTGCTCCAGCGCCTGCCTCAGGGAGCCAGGTAATACACCTGTGGGTCCTGGAGACCCCCATGCTGCTCACTTCACTGGGCCATGGCTTTCTCTTGGCACTTGGACTAAGGGGCAGGTTAGGGCTGGGGGAAGAAGCTGCTCTGTCCTGCAGTTGTCCTTTCTCTGAAAGAGACGAGTTGGAGAAGGAGGCTAAAGCCAGCATGGTGCACCTGTTGCCACCATGGGAGCCACAAGCATCAGGGCAGCCTGTGGGTTCCACTGTCCCACCTGATCAGGAGGTGGGCAACTGCTGCCCGAGTGGCTGAGGGCTCTCTTGCCCTACCATGCTGGTCCTGGCAGTCCTGGTGGCCCCCACTGGTCCCTCTGTAGGCACTAGGACTCACATGCATCTAGGGTCAGCCCCTCCCAAAGCACCTTGTCAGAGCAAGACAGGGCAGACATGCTCATGTTAGCAGAGATGAAATCAGGCAGAGGAGAGGGATCTGGGCTACCAGCTGAAAGTGGTCATGATAGGAGCAGGGGACTGGTGTCAGGTGGGGACCCTGTGCAACCAGACTAATCACAAAGAGACTATGTGGTAGGTACACAGGGACGTGCCCTGCTGTGTCCTGGGTGGCCTCACAGATCTACACAGCACACTTGTGTTTGGAGCTTCTGGGTTATTCTGCACAAAGCTGAGTGAGAGGAAGAGCCGACATGGATGCTACCCACCTGGGCCCCCCCTGCCAGTCTCCTAGCTGAGAACCCCTCACCTGGAATCCTCCTGCGTGGGTCCCTCACACACACACACTGGGCATCTTCTCGCCTGGGTAGCTCTTACCTGGGCATCTCTGCCTAGGTGTCTTCCAACCCAGCCCCATCCCGGCTCTGAGTCCTCACAGCTCTGTGACTAGGACGTGTCCCTGCATTTTGAGTCTCGTCTCCTCTACTGCAGGGCCAATGCCTCCTTCTGATTTGATCCATCCAGACAGCATAGAAGGAGCCCAAAGCCGGGTGTTCCTGGTGCCAGGTGCCCCCGGCTCACTTTGTCCTGATCTAGTCTGAAGTAGGACCCCACATCCTGAGTGTACAGGGAACCCCCTGAGCACTACTTCTTGCTGTCTTACTTCCAGAAGGATTTGTGCTTGGAGAAGGAAGGGACAGTGTTAGTGGCTGGCAGGATGGTGTTGTCTAAAAGACCAGTGGGAGGAAGCACATCAGTCCTGTGCCCCCACTGAGGGAGCGCCAGTCTAAGCAGGTGTCCATGGCCACTTGGCCAGCTGATTCCTGGGCTGGGTATGTTTTTTGAGGAAAGCAGAGGGTAAGGCCGAGGAGTAGGAGGGCAGAGACCTGACACTGTGTGTTTTGGGCATTGCTGCTTGGCCCTGGCCCTGGCCCCTCTGGGCCCTTCACAAGTTGCTGCATGCCTTGTGGTCATTCCTGTTATCTGTCTCGTAGAGATGTTCACTGATGAGCTGGGCGGGGCACCCCGTCACAGCTGCTGGGGTGTCTGACCAGGAGAGAACTGTCCACCTGCTGGGCAGTGGCGTGGTACATCTGACCCTGCATGGTTTGCTTACAGAAGGTCTCCAGTCAGCCTGTCCAAGTGAACGGGGCTGTTCCCATTCCTGGGAGGAGAATTTCAACCTCAATCCCCAAGTGAGGCAGAGGACAGATTATCCTGGCACTTTGAATCCAAGGCAGCTTCTTCCCTGCTTGTCTTAACTTTTCCTGGGTAAAGGAGGAGAACAGTGGGGGAACCGGCCTGAATTCCAGGTCACCCTGTGGGAGACGGCAGATGTCAGCGAGTGCTCTCAGGGGGCACTTGCTCTTGGGAACAGCCACTGTGCACTCTGAACCGACCAGGAGGTCCAACACAGGCAGAATACTGATGGCCCAGGGGGAAGGCCCAGGAGCCCAGGTTGGACACTGTGGGTCACCTTCTGTTTTTCACCTGGGCTTAGACAGAGGTTCCCAAGTGAAGCATAGGTCCAAATATTCCTACACAGATCCTCACACAGGAAGTGATGCGGGATGCCCCTTTCTGTTTGCTTCTGCTAAATCCATGTGTCAAATGTGTCCCGAAACAGGGACTCACGGCCCTGGGGACTGTGTGGGTTAGGGAGGGATGTTTCCATGCCCCCACCACCCTGGCTGTATCAAGCGGGCCCCTGGCATCCAACGTGCATCCCTGTCCCCTAGGTCCTGCTGGGCCATCCGCCTCCGTACACCGTGGATGTGGCTGCTCCGGTCCCCGCTGTGCCCCTGCCACCTGCTGTCCTCTCCCCGCCTCTGCCTGACGTGCTGCCACCTGCTGCCCCTGAGCTCCTGCCTAAGTTCCCAAGCTCCTTGGCCCCCACAGTGGTGGCAGCCGCCCAGAGTGTGCCCGCCCAGAGTGTGCCCACCCAGAGTGCCACACTCCTGCCGCCTGCAAACCCACCACTGCCCACTGTGCCTGTGATTGCCAGCCCTTGCCCAGCCGTCCAGCTGACAGTGGAACCTGCCCAGGAGGTGTGTGCCTTGTCTCCTGCTTGCAGCCCCCTGGGGCTGCACTGCGACCTGGGGCCTCAGCCCTTGAGGTCAGTCCTGCCCACAGCCCGCCACTCCGGGGAGGTGGAGTGTGGCCCGGGACAGCCAGACATTCCTGTTCTTGTCTCCCTCACTTCCCACAAGCCCACATCAAGATGGAGGGCAGGAGTTTTGTAAATGGGTTTGGAGGACGCAGTCCCTCGGAGAGGATGTGAAAGCTTTTACAAAGCCCGCGTGTCCTCTTTCAGGGATGATCAAAGTGGGTTAACAGTTTTGGAAAGGAAGCAACCCTGAGCTTTGAGGAATCTGCTAGGCTCCAGGCCTTTCAACAAGATGAAAACCTCCCTGTGTGGCGGCCCCCTGGCTGCAAGCGGGAGAGAGGCTGAGGAGGGGGAGGCAAGGCCAGCATGGCAGAGGCGGGTGTAGAGGGGTGAGCGTGCCACAGGCAGTAGGAGCTGCATGACCCGTTCTCTTTCCTCTGGTTTTTATTTCAGGAGCAGGCCTCACAGGACAAGCCGCCTGGCCTCCCGCAGAGCTGTGAGAGGTACAGGCTCAGAGGGGAGGGTCGGGTGAGGGCCCAGGGCTGGCTCAGCCCAGCCTCTCTGCTGCTTCATGGGCCCTGACCCAGTTAGCTTGATGCTATCACCCTCTTTTCTAACCCTGACCTGGTGGAGCTTCAGGGACCTTCTCAGGGTCTGTGTTCTGAAATCTGGTTGTTGGAGGCTCCAATTATGTTCTAGGTCTGCTGGGAACCGTGGTCTATGGGCCAAGGATGTTCCAGCAGGAAGAGGCTGTGGGCAGAGAGGCCTGGAGGGGACTTCCTGCAGACTGGCTGAGTCCAGCCTCATAGACCCTGGGTTTCCCAGATTGCCACCTCCTGTGTTCTTGGGGAGGCAGCCTGTCCTCCTGAGGGTGACCATGAAGTGACCATGGCCCACCCTTTGAGGGTGCTGGGCAAGATGTGTGCTGATGTGTCACGGTCTTCATAACAGCCCCAAGTGGTTGTTGTTTCCCTGCGGTGTAGATGGGGAAACAGGCAGGGGCCTAGTCCTCGGTCAGGATTTTGAGAGGGCTGGAGGGCATGCAGCCAGTGACTGTGAAGTCCACGCTTCTACATGGAGACTACCCAGGATGGACGCTGCAGGGTCCCCTCACAGGGCAGCCACTGCCTCTGCAGGTCCTAGCCGCCGGCCCTAGAGGTTTTGAAGCCCCCAGGCTGGGCTGACCATAGCAGACGTGCTCACCATCCACGGGTGCCATTAACGTTCTTGGTTTTTACTCAGCTACGGAGGCTCTGATGTCACTTCGGGAAAAGAGCTGAGTGACAGCTGTGAGGGCGCCTTTGGAGGGGGCAGGCTGGAGGGCAGGGCTGCCCGGAAGCACCACCGCAGGTCCACGCGTGCCCGCTCCCGGCAGGAGAGGGCCAGCCGGCCCCGGCTTACCATCCTGAACGTGAGTGGCTGGGACCCAGGGCACGCGGGTACAGCGTCCTCCGTGATCTGACCGTCCACTTCCTACAGGTATGCAACACGGGGGACAAGATGGTGGAGTGCCAGCTAGAAACACACAACCACAAGATGGTGACCTTCAAGTTCGACTTGGATGGGGACGCACCTGACGAGATCGCCACGTACATGGTGAGGGGGCCCAGGCAGTGAGGTCGTCTCTTGGGGTGCATGTGAGGTCAGGCGCGTGGAGCTTGGCCCTGCGTCGAGGTGCCGTCCACCCCCAGTGCCCTGGGGCTATCCCCGAGCTGAGAGTCTGGTGGGGCGTCTGACCCCTGCACCAGGGCCGTGGGCTGCTCCCCACGCAGTGCAGAAACGTGGGGATGAGTGGGCAGCTTGAAGTGTTCACAGCCACCAGGAGGGTGTCCCAACCCCTCAGCTGTCCCTCAGAGGAGCAGGAAGAGATGGCAGCCTTGCACCATGAATAAGCACAGGGAAGTGGCACCCCAGCACCTAATGTCCCTGCTCAGAGCCACCTGCCAACCTCCCCAGTGGAAGGGCAGATCTCAGCGCTGCATCCCTGTCCCCATTCCCCAGCTCTGCCTGCACCTCCATCCAGAGGCACCCTTCCCTGCCCAGGTGGACCCCACTCTGAGTACCTCATCCTCCCCAGGGAATCCTGCAGTGTCCCTATTAGGAACGGGGTCTCTGGCCTCAGAAACTGTCCGGCACACAGAGATAGGTGAAAAGGACCCACTCGTCTTCCCCTGCTTACTGGTGACTCCAGAGGACAGACAGCATTGTCCTAGAACATTACCACCCATGAGGTGAGCTTAGGAAGCAAGGCAGCATTGGTGGCCCAATGGCCACCACATACAGTGAGTGGAGCTAGTGTGACAAGGGAGCATAATATGAAATGTCATTTAATCCAGTAATGTAAATCACCCCACGTGGCCAGGAGCGGCTACGTTCAACAGCCTGGCTCTGAAGGTCAACAGAAAGCTTCCCCTTGGACCGCGTCCCAGCCTCTCCAGCCCGGGCTTCGTTAAATTCTGATGTGGATTTCATGGGGAAGCCCCAGCTGTTTGCTTCTGGGACAGTTCCACAGAGAGAGCTCAGATAAGCCCTTCCGGAGCCCACGCCCAGGGCACGGTCCCCACAGTGTCAAAGGGGAGCCCTTCCTTAACAGCCCTTCGTGGACACGGTTAGGAGGACTTTTTTGAGACTATTGCAATAAGTGAGAGAAGATGTAGTCAGCCCTGAGAGCAGCAGGGACAGCAGGAGTCACAGCCCCAGAACAGCGCGGGCGTCAGTGGACAGAAGATAACTGAGAGGAGACGCCGGCTGCTGAGCCCATTGGAAGGCCATATCAGGTCATGGACAATGCCAGGCAGCCCCGGCTACTCACTTTCAGGATGGTCAGTGGGCCTGCTGACCCTCTCTTGCCAGGAGTGGGTGTGCGTGAAGCTGTGGTGGTGTTTCCGGCACCTCCGCCCCCCAGCCTGCCCACTTCAAAGGCGCCATCAGCCCCTTGGCTCAGCTCTTCCAGGAAGTGATATCAGAGCCTCCGTGGAGACCCACTGCGAACACACTTGATGGGACCCTTGCTGAGGGCAGCCAGCATGTCTGATGTCAGAGGGATGAAGAAGTTGGTTAGATGCCTGGTGGCTGGTGGAGGGGAGGGTCGGACGTCACACAATAGCCAGGGAGGGGTCTTTGTCAGCAGCCGGTGCCTGGTTGCTTACATGCAGCCAGAGCAAACACCAGTCTTCACCTGGTCTAAACTGAAGACATCTCTTATCCTCCTTTGTGTTTTAACCCATGTCTCCTGTTACGCTGTGCACACGTGTATCTCCAAGCACAGTCATGAAGTAGACGCCTGTGAAGTGTCCCCTCGGCCTCTGCTCCTCTTCCCATCGCTCTGCTCCCCACTTCCTCGCAGCACAATGATTAGATGAGTGTTCGTTTGCCTAGTTTTCCTGTACACCTGTGCACACCCCCCACACTTCCCTGTCCCGTGATGACGCCGTTATTACTTCATGGTGAACGTTAGCAACTCCGCAGCCTCTCGGCTCTGTTTTGTGCTCACTGTCCCGATTCTCCTCGCACCTTGTGGCTCTCTGTCCTGTACTGTGTGAAGGTTTGAATTGGGAATTGAGCATTTTTAAGTCAGGGCATCTAAAATACAAAGCACGCATGACGTGAACACACAAATTTGGTCCGTCGACATGGCCGTCCATGTGTGACCTCTGCTGGGTGTCCACTTGTGCTCTTCCTCACACCCACCTGTCCCAGGGACAGAGACATCAGGGGGCTGGGGTGGAAGAGGGACGTTGGCTGGCGGAACACGGTGCTATTCAGACAAGCTTCTCCCTGCCCAGGGATGGTTCTCTTGAGTGTGGGGCTCCAGGTGATCGTAACTGGTGTGTTTAGCTGGGCCTCGGGCTCATATTCTGACAGAGACCCCCTTGCCAGCCTCGTAGTGAAGGGGGTCTGTGGATGTTTGACTAAGTTGGCATCGATTCCCAGGTTATCAATGGGTCCTATATCTTTAGGTTTGTCTTTGTTTTGTTTTTAGTTTATTTTAATCTCTTTGAAAAGATTTTCATACCTAGCAGGAAAAGACTAAGGTCACTACTTCAGTTTTGTGCGGAGTAGGAATGTTGCACACGTTCTTGCATGCGAACCCTGATGAAAGGAATGCTCTAACTCCTGTGGTGTGTGCCTTAGAGGATGTTGCACCCACCCGCTACCCTCAGTTAGCAGGCGAATCCAGGAGGACAGTGGTAGTCAGCTCCTCCTCTGAGCCGTGCGCTGGTGCTTCTGGGTGTGGTATCTGAAGGGTCAGAGGAAATCTGCTCTACAGCCAGCTTAGTATGGGGGACAGATGAATCCATCCCAGACAGGGTCTGGAAGAACAGATGGCCTGGGCAGGGCCAAGGCATCTGGGTGACCACAGAGGTATATGGGTAGGAAAAGGATCCCTGGCCTGAAATGGGCAGAGAGTGGACCCTGCTGGGAGAGGGAACAATGTGACCTCTTTCCCTGGAGCTGCCTGCACAGCTTTCTGAGATGCATTCACTATGTCCCATCTGCTTGAGTGGCCAAGGACACAGCAAAGTAGAGTGTAAGCAGCGGTGCTGTGTGCCCATGTGAGAGTTGGGGACAGTGACTGTCTTTCTAAACCAAGGCCTGAAGGCTGCAGTACTGAGTCTGTGGTGTGGGACCTGCTGGCCACCCTTTCCTCTCCCACTGGAAGCCTGGGCTGTCCTTGCTGTCCCAGGCGCTGGCTGAAGGGTAGGAGACCACACGTGTGAACCACATGGACCTGAGAAGCCAGAGGGTGGTGGAGGATGAGGGACTCTTGGTCTTAGTCCCAGACCAACAGGAGAAAGGCAGCTGGCTTGAATGGGCCTTGTGCTCTGGAAGGATGGCCCCTGCCTGGACATCAGGGTCTGAGTTGCAGATGGAGAGGCCACAGTGCAGGGGTTGTACTTTAATGCAACAAAAGCAAGGCTGGGACCCAGTCATATGCCCTGAGTGATCTCTCCATGGCCAAGTGTCAGGCTGGCCCAGCCCAAGCTGGCCAACTTTGGGGACACCCTCTCTAGACTTCACTCTGACTGTGGGAGAATCTTGTTGAGGTTGAGAAGGCCAGTCTCAAATCGCTCTGGTGAAATAGAGGCAGGGGCTCAAGGACAGCCCCATCTTGAGATGGGTGGACACCCAAATGGAGAGGGATAGGTGACAAACTCCCAGAATCTCTGCTGAGGAAACAGGAGACATCAGGAGCCTTAATAGGGGCCACTGCTGATCACTCTTCCACGCCCACCTCCATGCCCCGTCCTAGGCTACAGGTCAGACACTGAGGCCAGGAGAGCAGGGGCAGGCATAGAGAAGTGTATGTGGACATCCCGCAAAACTTTGCCAACCTGTTGATCATCCTGCCCCCATACCTGCCCACCAGCTGGAGCCTGTGCTTTCAAACTGCCTCCTCAACTCCCCTGGCCTACCTGGTGCCGAGTCCCAAATGTACCCCCTCCTACACTGTGGTCCCATTGATCCTGTGCACCTACCTTCTTTGAAAAGAGTAGAGACCTATATATGTCCCCATAAAGCTCCAGTGTAGCTGTGGCCTGTGGCGGGTCATTACCAGCGCCCCGTGTGCCCTCGCAGGTAGAGCATGACTTCATCCTGCCAGCCGAGCGGGAGACATTCATCGAGCAGATGAAGGACGTCATGGACAAGGCAGAGGACATGCTCAGTGAGGACACAGATGCTGACCGTGGCTCTGATGCAGGGACCAGCCCACCACACCTGGGCACCTGTGGTCTGGCCGCGGGGGAGGTGAGAGCCTACATCCCCAGGAAGAAGTGGTGGGTGCTGTGGGGTGGGTAGGTGGATGCAAAATCTCAGCGGGAAGCTCTGAAGGAAGTTCTCCCTGAACGCGGCTGCACTGACCTCTGATCCCTCTCCCTCATGCAGGAGAGTGGACAGTCCCAAGCAAATGCCCCTGTGTATCAGCAGAACGGTGAGTCTGCCCCCACTCTGGCCACACCAGTCAGAGCAGACGAGCCTCAGGCTCTGGGAAGAGCCATTTCCCCAGCATCCCCACCGCTCTGTAGCAGGTGTTTACGTGGAAGTCTCCACTGAGCATAGTGTCAGGGGCCTTGGCACTGCACTGGGGGGTGAGGGGTGGGAGTGTGTGGTGACCAGGATCCCCCATCGGGGGGTGGCCACCCATCTGAAGAGCTGTCACCTACCAACTGGCCCCACCACCTTCATGGCTGGTGCTGGGGGCATCCCAGGAACTAAACCTGAACCCAGGGTGCTGAGTCTCAGGCTGGCTACCCACCCCTCACCCCTCTGGGTGAGAGAGCAGCAGGTGAAAGCCCCTTTCCAGGGCCTCTTTATCAGGGGGCCTGGGGACCCCCTGTGTCCCCAGAGGGAAGCTCTTTTTAGATTATGACTGGGAACTTGGGTTCCCTGCCCATGCCCTTCTCAGTAAATCCTGTGGGTGCAGATGAGTTCTGGGGAGCCCCCTGTGACGGTCTGGTGTGGCAACAGGTGTCACCTGGTCTCAGTATGCTGTTCATGTTCCGTTTCTCAGTCCTGCACACGGGGAAGAGGTGGTTTATCATCTGTCCAGTGGCTGAGCACCCCGCAGCTGATGCCCCTGAATCGTCACCCCCACTTCCTCTAAGCTCCTTGCAGCCAGAAACCAGCCAAGGTAGGAGCAGCCACATCCTCTGTCTTGGATTCCCTCCCTGGGTAACCCTGGCTTCCTTCTCTACATCCCTTCACTGGTGTGCAGTGGGCACCCAGCACCACGCGAGGGGCCCTCACACTGTCACCCTGAAACTCAGGGCAGCCTCCAGGGCTGTTTTCCTGCCTATCCCTATTCTCCACCACCTCGGCCAAGCATCCGCTTGAACCTGCCTGTTACCTCCGTGGTGCCAGGGTGGCTGCCCGGTGTGCTGGTGAGCTCTGCCTGCCTCTCAGTGCTGCTTGGGACCTCAAACCCTTCCTGCTTCTCCGGGGAAATGCCCTGCGGCCCTGCTCTGCCAGGGGTGTTGGGTGGGAAAGGCCCTTTTATTTCCAAGACTGATTTTAAATTGTCCATATGGATGGTGGTCAGTGTTGTGGATCTGTGTACAGAGGACAGTAAGTTTGCCCTCAGGTCTGGGTGAAATCTTGATCTTTATGATCCTTTGGAAAAACAAAAATAGTCATTTGAACAAATACAAGGTTTAATTCCCCATCACTTGGCTGGGAAAGAGCTGCTAAAACTTGACCTAACATTACGGTATATTGATGAAAAATATCTGTAAGTCAACTTTGATTTCCTGTTGGCTTTCCAGTACTTTCCACTATGCCTTTGGAGATTTATTACCATCAGGAAAAGGTCAGCTTAATAGAAAACCCCAAACAAAGCCAGGCCCTGAGATGGGTGCTCTCTGGTCATAAGAACAGGCCCAGCCTAGACTGAGAAGTCAAGGACCAGCAGCCTCATTTGAAAGATTCACCTGTAAAAGGGAATTTGTTCCTCTATTACCTGTGGACTGTACTGTGCACTCTCCCAGTGAAATAAATCTGTGTGGTGTAGGGGTCAAAGGTCAGTGAGGTGTGGAGTCAAGGGATGGCATGGGATAGGGTCAGGGGACATTGTAATGTGGGGTCAAAGGACAATATGGTATAGGTCAAGGGACAGTGTGGTGTAGAGTCAAGAGTGATTGTGATGGGTCAAGGGATGGCTTGGGGTAGGGTCAGGGGACATTGTGATGTGGGGTTAAGGCACATTGTGATGTGGGGTCAAGGGATGGTGTGGTATAGGGTCAAGGGTCATTGTGAAGTGGGGTCAAGGGACATTGTGATGTGGGGTCAAGGGAGGCATGGGGTAGGGTCAGGGGGCATTGTGATGTGAGTCAAAGGTCAGTAAGGTGTGGAGTTGAGAGCACAGAGTGCAACCCTCATCCTTCCTGTGCGTACTGAGAGACTGACCTCCAGAAACCTTTCAGGGTCAGGATTTCTATTAAGAAGGCAGACTGGGCCAAGCATTAATGTGGACCAACCATCCACTGGGGATGACCAAGGAAGTTTGACAGGTTATGAGAACCACCAGAGTGCAGAGTTAACAGGCTGGGGTTAGCAAAGGGCAGAGGACAGGGACAGGGCTTTTTCCCCTGGGGCATGTCCCATTCCACAGGGGAGGATGGGCATAACTTCAGCTGCCCCATGGCTAGAGAGAAGGGGCATAGAGTCCAGGGCCCACGGTGGCCCTGTGGAAGCTGTGCACTGGAGCAGGCCGGGCCTCATGGGAGAGGCAGGGCTGCTGAGAGAGGAACCCAGGAGGGCATCTCTGCCCCTCATGAGGAGATCCCAGTGCCATGTGCTTGGGCAGGAGCACAGAAGTCTTTTCAGAGGGAGAAAACATCGTTTTGGATTTCAAGCAACTTGTACAGTTTTTTTAGGTAAAATATCTGGCACATAATAAAAAGTAACTAGGCAGGGAAGCTGAACTCTGGGATAGATAGGGCCAGCACACACATCGGCCTTTGTCACCACTGAACTGCTGTACCCAGAGGGAGAGCTCCCGGGCAGACCCTCAAGTTCCAGCTCGCAAAACAGGAGAGGGAATTGCTAAAGCTCAGGGAGGGAATCCTCTCCCCAGGTTTTCTTTTCCCCTTTTCTCTTGCACCAGCACTAGATAAATATATGGCATAGTAGCAGGTGGAGCCATATCAGGGAGAGCCAATGCTCTAGGGCTGAGTCCCCAAACTGGATGCCTTTTTTCTTTCTGTCACCCTTACTTGGCATAGTCATGATACTGGGTGGTTTCTGGCCAAAGATTCAGAACAGGAAGTTCCAGGGAACCAGGAAATGCCAGGGAGGGCACAGAAAGGGAGGAGCTTGGGAAAACAACCTCATCAAGCTGAATTCCTAGATGCACCTCCAGCCTATGCATGCATGAATCTGGTCCTAATTAGTGTATAAGAATTTTGAGAACTGAATCAATGAATAAACCCTACCCACGTCCCAGACTGGCCCTTAAGTGATACAACCCAGTGTCAGATAAGATTAGTCCTGCAAAAGCATTGACAGCTGAACCAGTTTGTAACTACAGCCCATACAAGGCAGGTTGAACTTGCAATCTGCACTTAACCAGGTCATTTGCCTGCTAAAGCAAAAATATCAACATTTACCATAGGATTTAAACAAGATTCAACATTTCATAATATCATTCAAGATGTTCAGAATAAAATCCAAAATTATTTGGGAAGTGAAAAACCATGAAAACATCAACTCAAATGGAAAAGGACAACCCATCCAATAATAAATTGACATAGATGATGGGATGATCTGACAACAACTTATTATAAATATGCCTGAACAAGCAATCACAAACATGCTTGAAATAAATGTTAAAGTAGGAAGTATCAGCAGAGGAATAGAAAATGCAAAGAAGAAACAAATGGAAATTTTAGTGTATAAATTAAAAAATACCTGAAATCATCCAACTGGAACATAAAGAAGATAGAAAAAATGAACAGTTTCAAGGGCCTGTGGATCTATATTAAAGGATCTAGTGTTTGTGTCAAACGTTCCAAAAAGAGGGAAGAAAAGAGTGCTGAAAAAATATTTGAAGAAATAATGCTGAAAACTTCCCAAGTTTGGTGAAAGGCATAAACCTAGAGAGTCAAGAAGCTAAGCAAACACTGATCAGGTTAAATCAAAGAAATCTGTGCCTGCACACATTGTTGTAAACTAAAGACCTACCCCTAGCCCCTGGCCAAAAAAGCAAAAGTGAAACCAGTCAGAAAAAATGATGCTTTACTTAGAAGGGACAGGAATTCAAATCACTGCAAATTTCTCACCAGAAGCCATGGAGTCCAGAAGGAAGCAGCATGGCATTTAGAAAGTATTGAAAGAAGAACTTACAAACCAGAATTTCTTTTTTCAGGGAAAATACTCTTCAGGAATACAACTAAAATAATGCCATTCTCAAAGAAAACTAAGAGAACTTGCAGCCAGTACACTGCTCCAAAAGAATTATTAAAGATCTTTAGACAAAAGGGAAATGATACCAGAAAGTAACTTGGAACATCAGTACTGAATCAAGATGGTAAATGTTGGATGAGTATAATAAACTATTCTCTTGAGTTTGTTAGAATATGCCTGACCCGACCCAAACCAAAACAAAACGAAACAAAATAAAAAACAAAAAAACACATCTGACAGTTGAAATTAAAATGTCTGATGAGTTTTCAATGTTTGTGGATATAATACAGTAATATAATTGTGATAAGAAGGATAAAGTGACCTGTACATTTGTGACATTTCTATATTCCACTTGAAGTGATAAGGTACTAGTTCTAAATAAACTGAAAAGTTAAGCGTGTGTTTGGAATTCCTAAATTGTTCAAAATTATTGTAGATAAACTCAGATGAACTAAAAAAAAAAAAAAAAAATCAACCACAAAGAAGGGGAAAAAGAGAAAAAGAAAAAAACAGAGGATCAAAAAACAAAATCTAACATAACAGTAGTGGGGGGATAATCCAGAAAACAAACAAAATGGCACATCTAAATCCAAATATATCAATAATAAAAAGTAAAAAGTCCTTTCATGCCAGGCTTGGTGGCCCACGCCTGTAAACTCAGCAACTCAGTAGGCCAAAGCAGGAGGATTCCAAGTTCAAGGCCAGCCTGGGCAACTTGTGAGACCCAGTCTTAAAATTTGAAAAAAAAAAAAAAAAAAAAAAAATTATAGGAGCTGGGGGTGTAGCTCAGTGGTCAAGCACTTGCCTAGCATATGTGAAGTCCTGGGTTCAATTCCCAGTACTGGGGGCGGCGCGGAGGAAACAAAGAGTCTTATCACATGAATTAAAAGACAGATTACGAGAATAGATTCAAAACCCAACAACTTGACCTAAGTACATGCTCTCTATTAGAAACTTCAAATAAATTATTTAGATAGGTTAAAAGGAGGATGTTGAATGACAGATCATGTAAACATTTCTCAAAAGAATGCTGGAGTGGCTGTTTTTATTTCAGACATGATATACTTCAGAGCAAAGAGATATGATATTACATATTCATAAGGTGATGAATTCATCAAAAAGACATTGTAGTCTTAAATATGTGTGCATCTCATAACAGAGCTTCAAAACTAACAGAAGTAAAATCAGAAACAGACAAATCCACAACTATAGTTGGAGGCTTCCATACCCCTCTCTCAGGAATAGATGAAACAGAAAGAAAGTCAGCAAGGGTATAGAAGATCTGAGCAACACTACTAACCATCTTGACCTAACTGACATTTATAGAACACTCAAAATAACAGAATATACTTTATTTTCTAGCCTATATAGAGCAATTACCCTATCCTGAGTTATGAAACAAAACCCAACAAATTTAAATGAATTGCATTATACCAGAAATATTCTCTGATAAATTAAGAATCGAATAATTATCCATAGGTGAAATAGTGTCAAGCATTTAGAAATGTTTTTGAGTGCATGTGAAAATATGCCACCATTCAAACATTTTAAAAAGATATATCACCAATTCTACAAAAATTTTTCCAGAGAATACCTGAAGATAGAACACTTTCCAAGTCATTTTAAGAGACCAGCATTCAGCATTACCCTAATTTAGAACCAGACAAAGACAGTACCAAAAATGAGAGCAATAGACCCATTTCTTTCATGAACACAAAGGGGCAGTTTTCTCAATAAAACTTTTGCAAGTCAAATGTAGCAATATGTTAAAAAAAAAAAAATGCACCATGAGAAAGTGGGTGTATTCCAGGAAGGCAGCAGGCAAGAATCAAGTAACCCACCCTATTTGTAATCTAATGAAGCAAAAAAAAAAAAAAAAAAAAAAAAAAAATCATCATATCAGTTGATATAGCAAAAGCATTTAACCAAATACAACATCCATTTATGATAAAAATGCTCAGCAGTTAAGAAAGGAGCTTACTCAACCTGATAAAGGTCGTCAACGTGAAAATAAAAACAAACCTGCAGCTAACATCATATTTTGTGATGAAAGACCAAATGTGTTCTCCCACCCTAAGAAAGGATGCCATTTTCACCGTTCTTATTCAACATTGAACTGAAGTCCTAACTAGAATTCAAGGCAGGCAAGAAGCAAAAAAAGACATGTGAGTTGAAAGGAAGACATAAAACTATCTCTGTTGTCAGATAATGCGATTTTATATTTAGACAACAGTATAGATTCTACAGTAACAACAAACAGCTTCTAATAAGTGAGCACAGAAAATCACAGGATATAGTTCACATACAAAAATAACTATATTTCTTGCAATGAACAGTTGAAAACCAAACAGACCATTTCCAGTAGCAAAATAAATAAATAATAGAAAAAGAAGAAATGCATAGGAACAAATTTAGCATAATATATGCAGAAACTACAAAGGACTGATGAAATGAATCAACAATGACCTAGAGAAGTGGAGAAGCACACCTCATATGTGGGTTGGAAGATTCAACATGGTGAAAATGTCAGTTGATCTGTATAGATTTAATGCAATACAAATAAAATTAAAGCAATATTTTTGTAGATATGAATAAGCTGATTATTAAGTTTATATGGGCATACAAAGGAAACAGAAATAGCTACAATGGTTTTTTAAAAAGAGAATCAAGTTAGAAGGATAACACTACCCAATATTCTGCTGTTTATCTTTTTTTTTTGGTGCTGGGGATTGAACCCAGGGCCTTGTGCTTACGGGGTAAGCACTCTACCAGCTGAGCTATCTCCCCAGCCCCTAACACTACCCAATATTAAGACTTACTACAAAGTTATATAGTAATGGTAAAGTCATTGACACATAGACCAGTGGAACAGATTAGAGAGCCCTGAAATAGACCCACACATTTTGATTTTTTTAAACAAAAATGCAGAAGTGAGTCAATGGAGAAAGGATAGTTTTTTCAATAAATGATGTTGAGTAGTGGTCCATTCATATGCAAAAAATATGAACCTTGACCCTACACCTACCATCTTATAGAAAATTTAATTCATTTTAGGTCAAATGTAAAATGCAAAACTATGTGACTTTTAAAAGAAAACTAGAGAAAATCTTTGTGACCTGTGCCGGGAATTCTTAGACATGATACCAAAGATATACTCCACAAAAGAGAAAAATGGATAAATTGGATGTTATCAAAATTAAAATCTTTCACCCTCTGAAAACCACTATCAAGAGAATAAAAGGACAACTTAAACTTCAGGAGAAATAATTACAAGTCACATATCCAACCTAATATTTCTATCAGAAATATATAAACAATTAATAAACCTAACAATAAGAAAACAACTCAACTAAAAAATGACCCTAAGAGACACTTCACCAAAGAGGATGTAAGATGGCCATTAAGCACAAGAGAAGTCATTCAATGTCTTTGAATAATTGGGGAATGAAAATTAAAGCCATGGTGAGGAATTCACACAGACCTGTTTTGATTGTTAAGCTGTTAACATGAAGTCTTGGCATGGATGTAGCAACTGGACACATAAAATGGTACAGCCGTTCTGGAAAATGGGCAGTTTAATATAAAGGACACGCTATGTGTCTTAGCAATGTCACACCTGAGTATTTACCCTAGAAAAGCAAAAACTCATGTTCATTTAAAAACACATCTCTCTCTCTCTCTCTCTCTCTCTCTCTCTCTCCTTCCATTTCTCCCTTCGCCTTCCATATATATATACATGGTATAGCACTTCCGTTCTTAATTGCCAAACCTGATCCAACCTAACCTAAATATTCTGCAGTGGGTACATTGATACCTTGAAAGAGAATTGTATTTTTTTTTTTTTAAATTGCATTTTGGAAAAGAAGCATATTATTGGTAAATGAAAGAAGGCAGTCTCAGAAAGGTTACCTATTGTATAATTCCATTTATGATGACATTCTTGAAAAAAGTAAGCTGTCATGAGAGTGAACAGGACTAGTGCTTGCCAGGGGTTAGGACAGTGTGGCCGTGAAGAGATAGTGCAAGGAGGTTATTTGGGTAATGGGATTGTTTTATCCTGATTGTGATGTTAATTTCATGAACATACATGTGTTAAAATTCATAGGACTTTATGCCTAAATAAAACGTCCAGGGACTGGGGTTGTAGCTCAGCGGTGGAGTGCTTGCCTGGCATGTGTGAGGCACTGGTTTGATCCTCAGCACCACATAAAAAATAAGTTAATTAAATAAAGGTATTGTTTCCATCTACAACTAAAAATATTGTTTTAAAAGTCCATTTTACTGTATGATAATTTAAAAATCTTTTTTTAGAGATTACAGAGGTTAAAAAAAAAAATAACCACGCAGATATAGCAAGACGACAGAAACAACAGACAATAAAAGTGACCCTCATGTTTACTTCAGGGTAAGAGGGTATAATAGGCACAGGGATTTATCATCCTTCAGATAACAACTAAAAAAGAAGTCACATTTTGTGAAACAATGTTTTTCAAGTCTTTGAACTTAGGCAGTGAAGGACAGGGATCCTGTAAGACTGAAGAAAACTCTTAGTTGTAGGAGCCTATTGCCTTGAAAAGGTCTCTTGTCACAGAAGCAGTGAAGGAAGAGCCCAGGCAGAGTTTAGCAGACTCTGAGGTGAGGAGACCAACCTGAATCTGGAATGATCCAAGTAGCAGAAGCTTTCAAAGTTTATTTCTGGGGAGGAGGGGACTACACAGAGCAAAAAGAGTGGAGATCAGCAGAGGGTTCCTTCGTTTTGATTTCTTGACAGAGTACTCTGTGAGGAAACTAGCCCAGAGGAACCACCCCAAAGGAGTAGGTTGGATTGTGCTGGGCACACACAGTCCTGTAACGTCTGTTCCTGTGCCAGCTGGAAAGCCTTCTCATTGTGGGGGCTTTTGGGTGGAATGTGAAAAAGTGGCTTGCCTTAGTCATGAAGAACAATTAGCCCTAGACTAAATTCTCCTCTTGTCCCACCTGTCAGATATTAAGATGAGATCTGAAAGGGTCAGTTTCAAAGCAACTTAACAACATCCCACAACAAAGATCAAGAATGTTCATAAGAATACACTTTCATGCAACACCCAATAATGCAAGTTTTTCATTGGCATCCAATTAATATTACCAGACATGAGAAAAACCCCACATTCTAAACCAACTCATAACTAATACAAACATTAGAATTAGCAGAGAAGCACATTAAGAGTTGTTACAACCATATTCTATATATTTAAAAAACTGTAGTAGGAATATAATTCCCCATATGATAAATAAGGAAACAGAGAAAAAAATTTGCACACTCTATCATCTCACTACATGAGAAAAGCTATTTGACAAAATTCAACAACTATAAAAAACCCTCAGAAAACTTGGAATAGAGAGGAACTTCCTCAGGGCTGGGGATATAGCTCAGTTGGTAGAGTGCTTGCCTCGCAAGCACAAGGCCCTGGGTTCAATCCCCAGCACCGCAAAAAAAAAAAAAAAAAAAAAAAAAGAAAGGAACTTTCTCCAAGTAAAGTTCTGTGGCTAATATCATATATAATGGTGAATGACTAAACACTTCCTGCAAATATCAGGAAGAAGACAAAGATGTCTGCTTTCACCACTAAATTCACCAGTGCTACTGGAGATTCTGGGCAGCTCAGTAAATCAAGAAAAGAGAGTAAAAGACATCTGGTTTGTAAAGAAATGAACAGTCTTAAATTTACAGAAAATACTTGTGTAGCAAATCCAGTGGAATCTCTAAAAGTACTAGAGCCAGTAACTGAGCTGAGTTGTAGGGTATAGGAGCAATATGCAAAGTTTCTACCATATTTCTATATACTAGCAACAATCAAAAATTGAAATTCTAACAAACTGTTCTTTGCAGTTTGTGAACTACTTAGGGTTAAACCTGACAAAACATGTATAAGGTCTTCACAATGAAAACTACAAAACAGTACTGATAGAAACTAAAGAAAATGTAATAATTCCTCAAAATTTTAAATGTCTACTCCTTGAGAGATACCGGGAGAGTGAAAATCAAAGCCCGATCATGGGTGGGGAGACGCACTGTTGTCCACACTCCGTACATTGATCTGTAGATTCAGCGAGCTACAGTTGGAATCGCCAGTCTTTTTGTACAGACTGATAAGCCAACTCTGAATTTCACATGAAAGTGCAAAGGACATTGGAATTGAGAAAAATAAAAATGAAATAGGAGCACTAACAACTTGAGGTTTTGTTTTTGTTTTTGGTACCAGGGATTAAACTCAGGGACACTCAACCACTGAGCCACATCCCCAACCCTATTTTGCATTTTATTTAGAGACAGGGTCTCACTGAGTTGCTTATCACCTTGCTTTTGCTGAGACGGTCTTTGAACTCCTGTTCCTCCTGCCTCAACCTCCCGAGCCACTGGGATTACCAGCCACCGTGCCCAGCTAATAAAATGAGATTTTAATAATTTTTATAAAACTATGGTGATCAAAACCCAGGATGATGTTGGCATAGACAAATAGATCATTGAAATAAAATAGTCCAGGTAGAGACCCATGCCACATAGAGATGGTTGATTTTGATAAACACACAAAGGACATTCAGTGAAGAAAGGCTTAGTCTCAGGTTAGGCTTTGCAATTGATTGTCCGTATTAAAAAAAAGAGGTGGGGCGTCTGGGGTTGTGGCTCAAAGGTAGAGTGCTCACCTTGCATATGTGAGGCACTGGGTTGTACCCTCAGCACCACATAAAAATAAATTTAAAAAAATAACAGCAGATGGGATAAAAGAAATTTTTTTTAAAAAGAATGTCAATCCATACTTCACACTGTCTACAAAAATCAATCCAAAAAGGAATGTAGACCTAAATGCTAAATGTAAAATTGAAAACTGATACATATAATATAAAAGAGAGGAGAAAATTTGTGTAACTGTGGGTTAGGCAAATATGTCTCGATAAAACACCAAAGTACCATCTGTTAAAAAAAAAAAGGTAAATTGAATTTTCCCAAAGTTCAAAACAGCTACTCCCTAGGATATACTAGGAAAATGAAAATATAAGCCACAGACTAGGAGGAAGTATATTTATAAAGTTTATAGTGACGGACTTGTATTCAGGTAATTCCAGGAACTATCAAAATGCAGTAGTAAGAAAATAAGCTAATGAAAAGATTTATACAGACAGGTCACCTAAGATCTGTCAGTCAAGTATATAAAAAGGTCATTGTTCAATTGGAAACTTCTCAGTTCTCAAAGTACAGAGTTCACAAAGAGAGACCACTTGTGCCTATTAAAATAACGAATTTAAAAGATCAAGTGTTGGTGAGGGTGTAAAGGAACTAGAATTCTTATGCACTGTATGAAGTGCTATAACCACTTCAGGAAACAGTGCTAATTTTTAAAAAAGTAAATATACAACTGCCACGTGATCTGAACATTCCATGCCTAAGTAGTCAACTGTCTGTATCTGCTGGGGATTGGTTCCAAGGTTCCTCTTTGGATACCAAAATCTATAGATGTTCAAGTCCCTTATGTAAAAATGGCATAGTATTTGCATATAACCTAAAAACAACCCTTCCAATGCTTAATTTATTTAGAGGTACTGGGAATTGAACTCAGGGATGATTTACCAATGAGCTACCTCCCCAATCCTTTTTTTTTTTTTTGCGGTGCTGGGGATTGAACCCAGGGCCTTGTGCTCGCAAGGCAGACACTCTACCAACTGAGCTATATCCCCAGCCCTCACCCCAATCCTTTTTATTTTTTATTTTGAAACAGTGTCTCACTAAGTTATAGAGTCTGGCCTGGAGCTTGGATCCTCCTGCCTCAGCTTCCCAAATGTAGCCACTGTGCCCAGCTATACTTTAAATAATATGTACATTATTGATTAAAAAAAAAAAAGTCTGTACATGTTCAGTAAAGAAGCAATTTAAAAAAAATATTCTCAACTTGTGACTGGTTGAACACATGGATGTGAAACCCATAGATTCAGAGAGGGGAGTGTACTTACCCAAGAGAAATTAAAGCAGATGTCCATTCACAGATTTGTATAGGAATGGTCACAGCAGCTTTAACTGCCCAATCTAGAAAGCCCAGGTGCCCATTAGCAAGGGTTTATCCACACCGCATAATACTACTCTGCCATAAAAAGAAATCAACTAAGACTATTTTTTACAGCATGCATGATTCTCAAAACAATTGTACTGAATGAAAGATTACAGACAAAAGGAACACATACTGTTTGATTGCATTTATGTAAAATACCAGAAAATGCAAACTGATCTCTAGGAACTGAAAGTAGGCCACTAGTTGTCTGGGAATGAGTATGGTCGGAAAGAGGAAGGGAGGGATAGGAAGTTGATAAGGAAAACCTGGGGCAACCAGGCACTGTAGCGCACACATGAAATCCCAGCTCTCTGGAAGGCTGATGCAGTTTGCAGCTAGCCTCAGCAACTTAGCAAGACCCTGTCTCAAACTAAAAAGGACAGGAGAGTGTTGCTCAGTGGGAGAGTGCTTGCCTGGTATGTTTGCGGCCCTAAGCCACTCAGTGAGAGCCTATCTTAAGAGAAAAAATAAAAAAGGACTGAAGATGTGGCTCCGTGGTTGAGTAACTCTAGGTTCAATTACTGGTGCAAAAAACAAAACAAAACAAAACAAAAAAAACCTTTTTTTTTGGACAGAGCAATGTAAGCATCTTTGACTTAGAAGTCGTAGCTAAGAGTTATTGGGCTAAATTGCAGTTCTATCCAAGGAAATATATTTGTTAAAACTTTTCCCATTTTGAAGTAGAAATTATTATCTTGGGGGAGTCTTAATTATGTGTTTTTAACCTCTACTTAATGGCATTTTTTAAAATGCTGCTTTAAAAAGTGACAGATTGCAAAGGAGGAAATACAAGGTCCTGCTATTTGTTGATAAAATGAGAAATTTTGAAAGTTCTATTTATGGTTACATAAAAATATCAAACACCAGAGATAACTAACACATATGTAAGGCCTCCATAGCAAAACTGTATAATATAGAGATAAAAAGAATGAAAAGATATCTACTATACTCATGTTACTGGAAGATTCCAAGTTATAAACACTTTACTTCTCCCCAAATGGATCCATAGATTCCATGTGATCCCAATTAAAGTTTGAACTATTTTGTTTTATCTTGTTTTTGTGGTACTGAGGATTGAACCCAGGATCACTTTACTAGTGAACTACATCCTTAGTCCTTTTTTTTTTTTTTAATTTTAACTCAGGGTCTTGCTGAGTTTCCCAGGCTGACCTCAAATTTGTGATCCTCCTGCCTCAGCCTTCCAAGTAGCTGAGATTATAGGTATGCACAATTGCACCTTACTTGAACCCCTTGTAATAGGCACCAGCAAACCAATTTTATGGTGTCTGTGGAAATGGAAATCCCTAGAAAAAATCAAGGTGGTTTCTAGGGAAATAATACTGTTTTGCTGAATTTCATGACTATTTTATAAACTTGCAGTCTTGAAAACAACCTGATCTTGAAACAAGGATAGGAAAATTGAACAATGGAGCAGAAGAGATTCCAAATATAGCCCACATCTTTGACCATGTGATTGATAAGAAAGGTCTCCCTGCCCACCAGTGGGGACAGGATGGTCTCTCAATAAAAGGAGTTGGGATAATGGGCATCAGGGAAAACAATCCTTGTTTCCAGCCTCACATCACATACAAATTCAGTAATTTGTTTTGAACCTCAGTGTAAGATGCAAAACAGTCGACCTCCTAGAAGTAATGATGGAGAATGTCTTATCGGACCCAGTGTAGGACAGACACATCACAGTTCAACAAAAAACACTAAAGGAGAGACTGCCTAAAAATTTGTTCAATCTGACTACGTTGTGCTGGCAATGGAACTCAGTAGTAGAGCGCTTGCCTAGCATATGCAAGGCCCTGGGTTTGATACCCAACATCACAAAAAATAAATAAATAAATAAACAGACAAACAAACAAAATGAAATAAGTTTGATGACATTAAAATGAAGCATTAATGCTCCTCAGAAAACCCCACTAATTGCCAGGCATGGTGGTGCATGCCTATAATCCCATTAGCATGGGAGGCTGAGGTAGGAGGATAGCACGTTCGAAGCCAGCCTTAGCAACTAAGCCAAGCAACTAGGCAGGCAAGCTAGTGAGACCCTGTCTCAACATAAAAAGGAATGGGGATGTGGCTCAGTGGTTAAGCATTCTTGAGTTCAATCCCTGGTATAAAAAAAAAAGAAAATCAAAACACCACTAATAGAGCAAATAGGCAAATCACAGAGCGAGAGCATATTTGCAATTTATAAACAACAAATAATTCTTAGCCAGCAAATGTGAAGAACCTCAATAAATCAAAAAAGAATGACAACTCAATAGAAAAACATCCAAGACTTGGACAGGTGTGTCATAAGAGAGTATATCTCAGCCTACGCCGGAGGCTGAGGCAGGAGGATTACAAGTTCAAAGCCAGGCTGGGAAACTTAGAGAGACCCTATTTCCAAATAAAAATTTTTAAAAGGTTGGGGGCTTAACTCAGTGGTATAGCTGAGTGCCTGCCTAACATGCATGATACCTTGGGTTTAATCCCCAGACCCACCCCACTCCAAAACATGGTGCATACAAGAAGCTAGCTAAATGGCAAGTAAACATATGAAAATGTATTCAATTAATTATTTATTGAACAAACAAATCAAAACCACAGTGAGATACCACCTCACACCTGTTAGAATGGCTGTTATCTTGAAAAAAAAAAAGACCAAGGATATGGAGAAATAGGGACTTTGTATACAGTTGGAATGTAAATCAGTACAACCATTATGAAAAGCATTGTGTAGGTTCCTCAAAAAATTAGGATAGAATTACCACTGGATTCAGCAGTCCCACATCTGGGTAAAGGAAGACCTGTAAGAAATAAATAACTACTCTCCTGTGTTCATTGCAGCACTATTCATAACAGCTAAGATATTGAAACAAATTAGATATCTATCCACACTTAAGTGGACAAAGAAAATGTGATATACATGCACGTGGAATACTATTCAGCCATTAAAAAGGAAATCCTGCCTGCCATCTGCCACAACACAGACAACCTGGAAGACAATATGTCAGGTGAAAAAGCCAGTCATAGAAAGACAAGTAACTGCATGATTCCACTTATATGAGGTATTTAAAACAGTCAGACCCGGAAAGAGTAGAATGGAGGTTTCTGGGGCTGCAGGAAAGGGAAGCAGAGCTGCTATTCACTGGGCTGCTATTCAGTGGGCAGAAGGTTTGAGTTCTGTAAACTTGAGTTCCAGAGATCTGGTGTGCAGTATGGTGCCTGCAGTTAGCAGTAGGGCACTGCAAGCTTAAACGTGTTAAGAGGGTAGATTTCGTGTTGTGTTCTCACTACAATCAGAAGGTAGAAACAAACCTCAAGGAAACCTTAGCACACTCTCCCACGCTGACTTGGGGAGGGTTGACTTTGGGGAGCCCCAGGAGCACCCAAAGGCCATCAGAGAGACGGGCTCCACTTTAGGAAGCCGCTTAGCATCCTAAAGTCCCAAGACCATAGCGCCAGGCATGTGGGCCTGGCAGGACCCAGGACCTGGTCACCAGGCTTAAGTGTCTGACAAGGTTCCACACCAACAGCCCCCAGTGTGCACTGACACAAATGCGTGTGTGTGTGTGTGTGTGTGTGTGTGTATGTGTGTGTGTGTTTCAACAGGGCAGCATGGGTGTCTCTCACATGAACAATGGTGAGAGAAAGAAGCCAGACATCCAAGACGACACAGGCATCCCACAGATAGAATATGCAGATGTGTTCCGAGGAGCCAGGGAAGCACGCGCTCGTTCGCTCGGCAGGCTGCTGTGCCTTTGTTGGGGCAGGCGTGGGGGCTGCCCTGAGCCAGGGGGCTTCAAGCTCCCGGGAAGCTCCACACCTGCACCTTCTCTTTGTGGTTTTCACTTTTGTGAGGTGTACTTTGTTCCTGTCGTTTTAAAAGACAAAGGGTTTTTTGGTTTTGTTTTGTTCTAAGTAAGGAAAATGGGCTTGTAGGCCAAATAGGTTTGGGAATACCACTCTCTGTGCTCCTCCGAGATTGTCCCCAGGAGCACACGAAAAGGCCCCCAAGCCTCCTGGGAAGAGGCTGGTGGACCATTTCCTGGCTTGGTTTCCAGATCCCTACTCTGGATCCCTGCTGTGACCTTGCCAAAAACCGGGAGGCTGGTGGATTGGAAGGTCCCAGGATCCTGCTCACTCCTGGCCGTGGGAGTATATATGGCTCACCAAACACCTTAATTTAATAAACTCATTTATAGATTTTTGTCGAATGGGTCAGTGTGAGGTGTTTGAGAGCATGTTTTGCGGAGCTCACTCAACAGGTGAGGGCATGGCAGGTGGAAGATAGAGAACAGCGGGAAGGTGGGGGTGTTGGTGCCACCACCAAAGGGGACACTGTAGGAGCAGAGACCAGGAGGTGAGAACAGCGGCTGAGAGGTCAAGGAAGGCGGTTCCAGCGGCAGGAGAGGTGTGGAGACAGCCTGGGTAGGCAGAGCGCTGGTGTGTGGAGAGACGGGGACCAGCACGTTGGGGCCATGGCCGGGTCATACGCGGATGGCATCTTTGTGGACGGGACCGGGTGAGGAGGACCGGGACAGGCAGATACGAAGGCATTTGTCCCATTTCTCTAGACCCAGCGCCCTTCACAGACCAGCGGACCTTGAAGGAAACACCCAGCTTCCTGGCTGCTCAGCAGCTCCTGAGCCAGGCAGGCCCCAGCGACCCTGCTGGTGGGGCCCCGGCCCCCTTGGCCCCGCCCTCCCCTCCTGTGACCACGACTGCACCTCAAGACACAGCAGCACCAGCCGTCAGCACCGCGTCAGAGCCAGCACCAGGGACTGCCGTTCAGGCAGGGCGTCCAGGGACCCCTCAGGAGCCCGCCAGTGAGCAGGAGACCCCCCAGCCACTGACCAAGACTCACGATGCCCAGCGTGCTGCCCAGCCCCTGGGCACGGGCCCAGGACCTTGCGCCCCGCTTCTGGAGGCCTCCCGAGGCTCCCCAGGTCTGGGGGAGCCTGCTCCAGCCAGGGAGGTCGGCATTCCAGCAGAGCCCCCGCCTGCGCTGGCACCGGAGCCCAGCCCTCCCAGCGGGGCCCTGCACCCTGCCCCTGGTCAGCTGCCACCCCAGCTCCCCACGGCAGTAGGAGCCATCAGCCTGGCTGCCCCCCAGCTCCCCAGCCCACCACTGGGGCCCACTGCCCCTCCACCACCACCCTCAGCCTTGGAGTCAGATGGCGAAGGGCCACCCCCCAGGGTCGGCTTTGTGGATAGCACCATCAAGAGTCTGGATGAGAAACTGCGGACCCTGCTGTATCAGGAGCATGTCCCCACCTCCTCAGCCTCAGCTGGGACTCCCATGGAGGTGGGTGGCAGAGACATCACCTCGGAGCCCCTAGGAGATCCGCCTCATGGGGAGGCATTGGGGGGGATCTGGCCCCACCCCCAGCACTGAGTGAAGTGGCCCCAGAGCTCACCCTGCTGCCCCAGGACTCACCCCGGGAAGCCGTCCTGGGGCGGGGCTGGGGGTGGGCAGGCATCCCAGTTATGCAGGGCCGCCCCCACCCAGCACCCGACCTGACCCCTCTCGTGGTGACCCACCCATGCACTGAGAGGCCTCTGTTTGGAGTCTTGCACGTGTGTCACAACACAGCCCAATTGTCTGCATGGAGGCTGCGGGTCCAGAGGCAGGAGGGGAAGTAGCTCTGCAGTTACATTGCCGGCTTTGACAAGCCCACTCAAGCTCTTCCCTTTTGTGTGTCTTTATTCCTCCAGTTGGAAAAGTCAGAAACAGTCCCTGCAGGCTGGAGCCCCGTGGGGCAGGAGCAGGAGCAGGGTGCGTCCTCGCCACTGACAGGTAATGGGCTCAAGGTCGTGCCTGGCCCTGAGCAGGACCTTACGTGCCACGGCCTCCCTGGGCCTGGGCCCTCCTGCATCTGCACCCCCGCCTTTAGGCTCAAAGGGATAGAGGGACCTAGCATCTAAGAAGGGGCCCGGCATGGCAGAGCCTGTCACGACTTGGTTAAAACCCCCTGAATTCTAGAAGAAACTACATGATCACTCTCCAAGCAGAGAGAGTCCTTCTGTGGAAACCTGAGAGCTTAAAGGGTGGGTGCTGATATGTAGGGGTATGTAGGGGACATGTCTCTGGCCCCCAGTGTCCCTGATGACCAAGTGTCTAAACACAGTGGATGTCCCTGGGCCCCAAGTTTCTCCAGCAGGTTACCAGATAGCCACAAACACTCGTGGTAATTTTGGCTACAGTGTGAGGCGGGGCTGTCCCTGAGACCCAACAGGGCTTCCCTCTGTGGTTGCTGGCCGCTTTGCACCTGCGTGGAAATGCTTTTGTTACTTGAACCCCCGAGCCTCCATCCTCGGTGACCTGCTCTGACTTCTAAGGTGTGAGGTTCCTTCTTGGCCTGGAGTTTTCTTGGGGGATCAGAAGAATAGGAATCAGGATCCAGCGAAGGCTGGAAATAAACACTTCAGCGTGTGTCAGCAGCAAGTGGCACCCCACATTCCAGGCTGCCACAGAGGGAGGGGAGCATACTGACTCCATCCCACAGACCCAGGTGTTGGCTGGACTCGTTTCTAGAGGACACGTGTTGAGAGGGGTTGTGGGCAGCGGGCGCTGGGATCAGAAGCTGTGTGGGTGGGGAGCTGGTGATATTTAGTCTGGAGGTGAGGGACGGGCAGGAGTGGGAGAGGCTTGCCCCTTGCCACCCGCCAGCTGCCCTGTCTCTCCATCTGTCGCTGGCCTCCCACTGCGAGAGGCAGCCCAAAGACCACTTTTGCAGATGAGGCACCTGCAAGCCCTGTAACTTGCACCCCAAAACCCGTGAGAGCAGAACTCATGAGGGAAGCTCCAAGAGTCAGATTCAAGGCGGGAACGAGTGATCTGGTGGCGTCAGAGCTGCCCAGGAATAAGAGGGAGCACACACCACTACTCGTGGTGGTAGTGATGGGTTGGAGGGTGCCTCCCACGGGGCTGCGAGGAGGAGAATGGGTCCATCCCACAGGTGCGTGACGACCAGGCAGAGAAGCTGACCTCCCCACCTGGGGTATGCAAAGCACGTGGTGGGGGTGGCGGCGGGAAGGGGTCCCCAGCCTCCTGGGAGGCATCCTTGGCTCCTAGGTCCTTCTTGTAGCATGGCGGTCTGGTCCAGCCCTCACCTGCCGGTGAGTTTTCTTTGCCATGTGGGGTCTTGGCTCTGGCCAGGTGCCCGTGCATCAGCTTGCAGGGCTTCCCTACTGGCTCCTCACAGCAATGCCAAGAAAGCTGGCTGGAAATATCCTGCCATCCGCCACCCCATGATGGAGGACCCCAGGGTGGCTGCAGGAGTGGTAGGCATTCCCTAGACACCTAGGAGCAGGGTTGGTAGGTGGACCTGTGGACCTGCCTGGTGAGACCCTCCTAAAGCATCTGGGGAGTGGTCCTGGCCATTGGGCCTGCAGAGGGCTTGGCTGTGCCAGGGTGCTGTGGCAGAGGCGCATTCCTTCCTCAGGTCTGGCCACCGTGTGTTTTCAGCCTTCAGAGCACGTTAGCTGGGCTGGGGCTCAGTGTGTGCGGCTCGGGGCTCTACCCCCAGTCCTGCAAAACAAACGCCCACGAGCCACTCCAAACTCCAGCTGCCTTCACGGCCCAGCAGCTGTGAACCTTTCCTGTCCCTTCCCCTTCCTCATCCCCAGTAATGCTGTCAATATTCTGCAGCAGAATCGTCTTCCAGCAACACACTGGGCTGCGACAGTGACGGAGGGCAGGTGGCCTCAGACTCGCCTGCAGCACCCAGTGCCTCCCAGGTAAGGGTGGTTTTTTTGGACGTGATGTTCCACCAGTGGTGAGTTCTGCCCTCAGCTGGTATCTTCATGGAATCTCTTCATTTTCACTCGTACCCCAAGGTCCCTGCTTCTGCCAGCCCTGCCTACATGGAGCCCACGGACCCCAACAGCAGTGTCCCCAGGGAAGCCTCAGCTGAGCCCACAAAGAGCTGTGTGGAGACAGCCACGGACAGTGGCCGACCCAGCCGCCCCCTGAGCCACAGCGCTCGGGCCTCAGAGTCTCCTCGGAAGCGACCAGGGCAGGAAGGCAGCTCACCAGCCAAAACCGTGGGCCGCTTCTCGGTGGTCAGCACGCAGGACGAGTGGACCCTGGCCTCTCCCCACAGCCTGCGGTACTCGGCCCCACCGGACGTCTACCTGGATGAGGTCCCCTCCAGCCCTGATGTGAAGTTGGCGGTGCGACGCGTGCAGACGGCCTCCTCCATCGAGGTCGGCGTGGGCGAGCCTGCATCCAGTGACTCTGGGGACGAGTGCCCGCGGAGGAGGCCTCCGGTGCAGAAGCAGTCCTCCCTGCCCAGTGGCGGCGGTGTGGCCAGCGACTTAGTGAAGAAGGCCACTGCCTTCCTCCACAGGTCATCGAGGGCTGGCTCTCTGGGCCCCGAGACTCCCAGCAGGGCGGGCGTGAAGGTTCCCACCATCAGCGTCACCTCCTTCCACTCCCAGTCCTCCTACATCAGCAGCGACAACGACTCTGAATTCGAGGACGCCGACATAAAGAAGGAACTGCGCAGTCTCCGGGAGAAGTACGTGCCGTGTCCAGTCGGGGCCCGTGACCCGTGTCGGGAGGAGTCATGGTCCTGGACAAGCAGCATCCACTTGGGACTGCTGCTCAGGGGGACCCGCAGTGACCGAGATCCCTGTGGCTGTGTGAGGAGAGTCCCCCATTCGGGGTGCCCTCCACCCTGCGCTGGCTCCACCCTGTGCCTGCCTGGGCTCTGGCTTCTCTGTGGGGCCACGCCTCCCCTCCACTCCCTCCATGGTCCAGGCTGCTTCTGCCACCAGCAGGAAGGACAGCTCTCACGAGACACGTGCCTTCCTTACCCTCTCTCTCACTGTCTCTCTGTCTCTCTGCTGGTCTCTGTCTCTCTCTCTCATCTAGAAAATAGTCATTGTCCTCTCATGGTTGAGGGTTACTGCCACCCTGAGATGTCCTCCGGGACAGGAGGGGAGCCTGAGGGCCGAGTCCTGGGGTGTGGCAAACGGGGCTGCGTAGGGGCTGGAGAGCAGATTGAGTGCTGTCGGGGCTCAAATCACAGATGCACCTGGGAGGAGCTGAGCACTCACGTCCCAGGGCACAGAGAGGGCTAGACACTGAGGACTCGCCGCTGAGTGTCTCCAGGAGCCACATGGGGATATGGGAGGGGCCAGCAGTAGCCTGGGAGGTGGGGCCTGATGGGTTGCCAGACCAAGGGACGTTCTAGAAGCAGCCCCAACAGCTGCCTGTCCCAGTAGCACCTTCGTCAGGGCAAGACAGTGGAGGAGCCAAGCAGACCACCAAACCACTGGGGCCGAGGGGCAGGGGTTCCTGGGCACAGCCTCCCGGGGGGAATGTCCCCGGGAGCCAGCAGTCAGGGTGCGCAGGGGAGCTGAGATGCGACTGGGCCACCGTCTCTCTGCCTCGCAGGCCACGAAGCCTTGTGGAGCCGGCAGAGAGTGGACGCGAGGGGCGGGGAACAGAGCCTCTGGGGAGGGCTGCACCCTGCGGGAGGGGCGGGGCCTGGGGGCTGCAGTCCTGGAGGCAGTTGGCCTGGAGGAGAAATGAGGGGTGAGGCCTAGAGATGGGGTGGGGCAAGAAGGGGAGTCCAAGAAGCCCCTGAAGGAAGGGTTCAGGGAAAAGAGAGTGGGAGATGGAGCCAGTGGAGAGGGGTGAGCTTTAGAAGTGGGCGGGTGGAATTGGAGCCTCAATCTAGGATTAAGGGGACTTGGTTGCATCCCATAGGAGGTATCCAGTGGTCTCAAGTCTCCCTGGTACTTGTTAGGACGCAGGTGCCCGAGCCTCAGGGTTTCTGAGGAGTACGTTGGGATTTCTTAAGAAAGAAAGACTCTAGCAAACGTGGCAGAGGACGCAGGAGGTGATGGCAGAACTTCTTCCCTCGTGTCCAACCATGAAAATCACGTTTTCCCAGCATAAAGGGTAGAGGCGACGGGCTAGGGCCCCCTGGTTGGGGCAACTGGGGCCCCGTGGAGGACTGGCCTCCCAAAGCTCAGCCCAAGGCACCAGAGGGTGGTGAGGGAGGCAGCCAGTCCGTCCTCAGGGAGGCTCAGCAAGGGGGCCTCTGCCTCCTTCCCTTCAGCTGTCCTCAAGACTGTCCCAGCCCATGACCAGCGAGCCACCTGCATCTTAACCATGATCATAACCCTGCCCGCAGCGGGTCCATCAGGGCAGTGTCCAGCGGGGAGCCCCAGGCCAGTAATAAGTGTCTGGCCAACTCCTTCCTGTGGCACTTCCTTCCTCTGAGATGCCTTCCCTCAGCAGCCGAATGGAGGGCAATAGCCTACTGATGAACTAAGGCAGCCTTTTGGTTCCAAGCACTAATTTTCTCTTCACCTGTGCTAATGCTTCGGGCTTTTGTCACCGGCCTCAGCTGAGTGTATACATATGTGCCACTCTGGCCATTGAGGCAAAGGCAGTGTTTAGGACTCTAGATATTTGAAAACTTGAAGTCCCTTGGCTCCCCTGCATCAGTGCTGCAGGCTCCTCGTCTCGGCCTGCCTTAGATACAAAGTGCCATTTAAAGCCCCATGTGGCTCTTCAGTGGCCCAGGTAGACACAGGCACACTGCCTCCTGTGTCCCCTCACCCCCACCACTGGCTCCTCCTACAGGGGGAAGCCCACCTGCCCTGCCTCCTCTCTCCCTCCTCCAGGCACCTGAAGGAGATCTCGGAGCTGCAGAGCCAGCAGAAGCAGGAGATCGAGGCTTTGTACCGCCGCCTGGGCAAGCCGCTTCCTCCCAACGTGGGCTTCTTCCACACCGCGCCCCCCACCGGCCGCCGGAGGAAAACCAGCAAGAGCAAGCTGAAGGCTGGCAAGCTGCTGAACCCCTTAGTGCAACAGCTCAAGGTCGTGGCCTCCAGCACAGGTCGGCCTCTGGGGGCAGGGCCGCTCTGGGACGGGGATGAGGGAGCTGGGGAGACTTGGTGCAGCTGCAACACCCCAGGCCTGGAAGAAGGTCTGGGCGCTCTTCTTTCCTCAGCTCCTTTCACTGGAGAAAGGCAGGTGTTGCAGGACAGGGGTCCACCCCTGCCTCCCTAGCCTCTGGACGGAGGCAGGGGCTGCTTGGAGCTAGACCTCAGCCCTGGGTGAAAGATGGCCAGAAGCCCAAGGTTGCTCTTCCCACCTGACCCTGCCTGCAGGAAGCTGCCTAGGACAGGAGGGCGCTTCCTCTGATCCCATCTGAGGCAGATGTCAGCCTGCTTGCTGGGTGTCAAGCAGCTGCCTTTGGGGAAAGGGGAAGGATGGTGATGTCCTCCTGGCCTGGTCACGGGGACACCCAGTCTCTGGAGCTACGCTGGTCTGGCTCCAGGCAGTATCCTTGCATGTCAGGGGTTCCTCTGAGGCATCCTGAATGGCATTTCTGGATGCCAAGTGCTCAGCACTCTGGGGTGGAGATCCCATGAGCCCAAATCCCCAAGCATGCCAGGTGGGAAGGCATGGCGAGCTAACCATATTCTCTCCCTAACCAGCCGCAAGCCATCCACAAAGTGCACAGGTTACACAAATTCAGTGCCAGAGCCCAAAGCCAAGGGGAGACTTGTTTGAGCGAGAGATACGCAGGCTGCTTTGAGCCCAGATGTGTCTCCTGTCGATTATTTGCACAGCACAGGTCCGGCATGGCATTGGGGGTTGGTGAAGATGAGCACATTTCTTGTACCCCAACACTTCCATCCAGGAGATCAGCCGTGTGCCCGTTTTTTGCAGGAGTCTCTGAGCTTCCCCAAGGTCACCCAGCAAAGAGCAGGGAGCAGACCCAGCCCACGTCCTCCCCTATCCAGTGGCGCCTCATGGTGCCTGTCGCCTCTTCTCCCCCCGCCCAGGTCACTTGTCTGACTCCAGCAGAGGCCCTCCCGCTAAGGACCCTGCCCACGCCAGCACACCCCCGTGCGCGAAGGCAGTTCAGACCCAGCAGCCCTGCTCCGTCCGAGCCTCCTTGTCCACAGACATCTGCTCCGGCTTAGCCAGTGACGGAGGCGGAGCGCGTGGCCAAGGTGATTTCCAGCTTGCCTGTCTCCGAGCATGTGCCAGCCACCTAGGGCCTCAGTGGTGTCCCAGGAGCACGCCCATATGTGTAGAGGGGGCCAGAGCCGCAGCCAAGGCTGCTGAGCAGCTTTGTTAAAAAAAGGGGAGAAAGAAAAAAGAAGATAGTCTTTGGATGCCAAGAATGTAATCGTCCCCCATCACCAGGTCTTGCTATAAGCTGCTCAGAGGCAGGTGATGGCTAGAGTGGGCCTCCGGGAAGTGGCCAGGACTGGGAGGGGTCAGCCCAATGACCGGGGAAAGGACAGGGCTTGGCATCTTGCTGTGTTCTGCCGCGCCCGTTCCTAGGCACCGGCTGCCCTGCCCCTGTCCGCTCCCCACAGCGGAGCCCAACGGTGCTAACACCGGGTCCTTCCAAAGTCCACGGGACGGCTGGGGGACCAGGGCTCAGCTCTCAAGCTGGGAATTTGGCCCTGAGGAGGAAATGCTGTCTCGTCAACGCTGCCATGGATGCAGCAGCTGCTCGATAAGGCGCTCTCCTGTCCTCACCATCTCTGTCCAGAGAAATCATGGTGACCGATGCAGGTGCCCTGCCCCTCCCCCACCTGCCCTCTCCTCCGGGCCGCTCTCTTCTGCTCCTACCGTTGCCTCCTTCCCATTCCATGGTCAGTGGCTTTGGTGCTCGGGCTGGGTAGGTGGAGCCGTGGATGTTAAGTTACGAGGCTGATGTGGCTGTTGGTGTGGAGGAGGAATGGCAGCGACCTGTACTTGATGAGTGTCTCTCTGTTTTCTTCCCTTTATATTCATTTGCAGGCTGGACGGTTTACCACCCAACGTCTGAAAGAGGGGCCTATAAGTCTAGTAGCAAGCCTCGTGCTCGATTCCTCAGTGGACCCGTATCTGTGTCCATCTGTCTGTATTTGTTCTTTTGTATTTTCCCACCTCTTGGCCCTTGGTTTGTCCCTCCCCCGCCCCTGTCTTCATTACCTCTCATACATTTCATAGGGCGCCTCCCCCTCCCCTTGCAGTCACCTCCTCAATTCGAAAGGTGGACCCCACGAGCCCTTCCCGGTGAACACCACCGTCCGCCCCTGCCCCAGCCCCAGAAGGCCGTGTGCATGCTCTTGGCTGCGCCTGGGCACCAGAAGCATGTGCAGCGGCACCCCCGCCCCCGCCACAGGCCCCTCCGCCCCACACGTGCCAGGGCATTCTGCATTTCTTCCGTCACCTCATTTATTTCATTTATTTTTCTTATGTTGGACGTAGTTTTCTTTTCTGTTGCAATTGTGGCCAGTATACATGTCTGCTGTCCCCCAGTTCCAGCAACAACAAAGATAACCCCAACCTTCTCTAGATGCACAGTGCGTTGCACACGTGTCTGAACTCTGAAGACGTGCATGTAGCGGGCCAATACAGTCCTGAAGGTCCCCGGAGGCTGTGACCTCGGTGCAGGGCATCTGCCCACTGTCCTTGCCCTGCATGGGGAGATGCTAAGGACGTGCTGCAGAAGCTGGGGTAGCTCAGTGGTAGAGCGCTTGCCCAGCATGTGCCAAGCCCTGGGTTCAGTCCCCAGCACCACAAAAACATAAAAATTAAAATAAACAAAAGGGTCTGCTCCAGCCAGGGCTTCCTGAGACTCCACACACACCAGACACCACCCACGGTAATGCTTCTCACCCTCTCTTCAGCTCTGGATGTGAGACTGATCTCTGTCCTGCAGCTCTTCCTTGGGAGCCTGCATCCTGCCTGGCCCCTTGTTCTCCTACACCTAGCTGGAGCACTTTGCGGGATGTGCTTTCCTGTGACACCCACTCCCCCACCCCTGGGGTCTCAGGGATATGTCAGTGACGCAGCTTCTTGAACCTCCAGCAAACCAAACCCCAGCTTCCCTCAGACACGTTAGGACACAGCTCTGGTGCCCAAGAGTGCACCACCTGCCTGGGCCACCCACGACAGTGTGGCTTATTTTTAACCTTCACAATGATTGGCCAATGAATCAAAAATTGTACAGTTTTTAGGTTTTTGTCTTTTTCACAGAAAAAAAAAATGGAACTTTTTGACAATTGGACTGGAGATGCTGGTTTGACACATGACTTTTTGCTTGTACAATAAAGATACATTGTGCTTGTGGGGACCCAGAGGCCATGTTTGCAGTAGGTAACCATTGCCATTGCCACCCCATCCGAGCCCCGTATGGATCATCATTTTCTAGGTGGGACAGGCCGAGGGCATCAGGCCACAGTGGAGATGCCAGTGGCTTCCCAGTGGCTTTTTGTCTGTTTGATAGGCTGCCCTCTTTGAGCCATGGTGGTGCCCAGCTGGTGACACATCTGTCTGGCTTCTGGTCAGTTGCTGAGTTGAAGGCAGAGCTGGTCTAGGAGGCCTCCCCTGTGCATCTCTCTTATCCTTCTGGCAGGCCAGCCCTTCCCTGTTCCCGGCCTCATCCTGGCCCCTGCTCACCCAGTGCCTCTCTCGCTGTCCCTAGTACAAATGCAGCTTGGGCTGGGGTTGTCTCCAGGGTTAAAGGCACCTGGGTCTCTGGGTGTCTCCTATGCCATGAACAGCTGCCGTTTGTCTTGGGAACCAGAGCAGAGCACTTGTGACTTTCCCAGAGTGTTGGGTGAAGCAGTGTAGCATGGCTGTACCCCTGGGATCAGAACTGCTTCCCTACCTCAGGTTGTGTTTTTAAGGGGTTTTAAGAGTGAGACAGCATAGACAAAGGTCCACATAACCAGAGCGTGGAGGGTCTGAGACCACGTAGCTGCTCAGCTTCTGGTGTGGCACCTGCTGCCTGCCCAGGCCTTGAGAACATGTGATACCATTTGTTCCACAGCCCAGCCCCCTCCAGGCAGACTTGGCCATTTTAGTCTTTGGAGGAAAGCACAGCCCATGTGCTCTCGGGTTGCTGGACAGGCAGAGCCTGGATGGGCATCTGCTCTGGGTACTTCTGGTGCAGCCCCTGGTCTGGGAGAGAGCCAGCTCGGCTGCCAGGGTGTACTGGAGGCCACCAGCCTCCCCCTAGTGCTCTACAGGATGTCTCGGAGAGGCCTCCTGTCCTGGTGCTGCTGGCCCTTGGGTTATAGGCTTGGCGCTTCTCACTGAGCTCTCTGTCTGCTGACTCCTGAGTAACCACAGGGGTAACCAAGAGAAGGGAGTGCTCTGAGATCTGTGGGAACTGAGCACTGAATACAGGGGCTCAAAGGAAAGTCCAAGTCTCAGGAGCACGAGAGGCCTGAGGGAGTCAGATTGAGTGGGTCTGGAGGCCTAGAGGAAGGACAGGCCCTTCAGGTAAGGGCAGCATGAGCAGATGGCAAGGAAGATGCTGGAATGTGCCCAGCTTTGTGGGGCTGTGAGGCCGAAGTCAGGGATAATGCTACAAGGAGAGGAAGAGCTCAGGGACCAGGTGTGGCCAGGGAGGAAGCAACTGGCCCAGCCCAGCGCTTGCTTGATAAAGCCCAGAGAACGTTTCTGTTCACTGCCTTCCTTAGTGTGGGACACCCCCACTTCCTGGAAAAGAAAAGTCTCCAGGAAAATAAAATGTGCATTAAATTTGAGCATACAGAATGAGCTTGACTTCCATGAAGCTCAGAGAAGAAGCTGCCCAGACAGGGTGAGTTGAGGTCAGAGGGTGGGCTGGGTGCCCTCTTTAGGGCAAAGCCAGGCAGAGCAGCAGGTGGATCCGAAGGTGGGCGCTGACCCCCGAGGAGGAGCAGGGAATGGGTTTGTGGCTGCAGCGAGTAGGCAGGCCCCAGGAGAGTGTGGAGCCTGTGTCGGACACCTCCCCACACCAGCCTGGATGAGGCCCCTCTGCACTGGCCCCGTACCCAGCTGCTCACCCCCAGGACCCTTCCTCTGGTAGCTGGAGGAGCTCGGGAAACTATGTCCTAGAGGATGGTGGCCGTGAAACCAAGGAAGAGGGGTCCAGGTACTAAGGTTCTGTGGGTCAGAAGCCGTGGTCACACCCCACTGACCAGCCTCTCCTGCATCCTCCCACCTGACCAGGCAGGCACGGGCACCTTTGAGGCCTCAGTCTGCATGCAGGGACCACGGAGTCACACATTGTGTTGTCCCCTCGTCGTCCTTTGGCTGCATGATGTTGGGTTCAGGGACCCCTCCACCCCTCCGAACTCTCCTTACCCTGGAATGTCTTCATCCCTCCCTGGTAGGCAGGGCAGGAGTTGAGTGAGGCCCCAGTAGAGGACACTAGGTGAGGAGGACCACTCTGCCTACGGGGCTCCAGCCTTTGCAGCCATGGATCAGTGCGGCTTGCCCGCAGTGGCTGTCTGGGGGCAGGCACATATGCTCCAGGGCTTGTGGGACCTGGGGTCATGCCGCTCAGGTAGAGTAAAAATGTCCCCAAACACCCTGAGCAGGACCAAGGCACATCCTTGATTCTG
Source organism: Sciurus vulgaris (assembly GCF_902686455.1). Classification (NCBI taxonomy): domain Eukaryota; kingdom Metazoa; phylum Chordata; class Mammalia; order Rodentia; family Sciuridae; genus Sciurus; species Sciurus vulgaris. Next base: position 25,883,781 of record NC_136474.1, read on the forward strand.
ACTTGACTCTTCATGAACAGATTTTGGTGATTTTCTCAGCTTGAAAGTAGGGTTCTTGATGGAGAGATAGCCCCAAGGGTGCTCTGACCTTGGATGCCAGCACAGGGGGCCTGATGCTACTGGACTGAGTAAGACAGACCTTTGGAGGTTGTGATGGGGCTGAGGTACAGGGCCAGGGCCAGCAGGAGGATTCCGGGAGGGCTGTGCCCATGGAGCCTGTACAGATGAGGCTCTCCCGCAGTTCTTGTGAACTTTGTCAATATTTGAACACTGAGATATAAAAAGCAAATGTGAGGAGTGACTCCAGGCCTGACCCATTTTGTGCCATCTGTCCCGGTCAGACATCCTCAGCTTTGAATGCTTCGTGCCTGAGGCATCCTCTGTGCTGCCAGCCAAGGTCTGGACGGTGGTGGGTGCTGGGGCTGTGAAAGCAAGCTCTGTCCAGGAGCAGCGTCTTCTTGTACCAGAGGACAATGCAGGTTAGAGCAGGGTTGGGCCTTACCTCACTGCAGGGACAGGCAGGTGCCCCCAGAGACCAAGACAGGGCCTGGTTTAAACCATCATGCTCCGGCTGGCTTTGTCTGCTCTCCCATTGCTACTTTGGGGACAGGAGCCCATGGGTGTCTATCCTGACACAACAAGAGGTGGAGGATTTGGTGGGGACTTGTCATTAGATGCCCTCTAGTGGGCACATGAAGGGCAGGGCCCAGGGCAAAGATGCTTTGGGGAGGTGGATTCCAAGCCACCTGAGAGAGAGCTGCTTCCCTGAGAATCTTCACCCAGTGCTGCCTGAGAGGAGGGATATCAAGAAGCAGGCATTGAGTGTTGTCCAGAGGGCCAGCATTCAGGAAGGCTATGGAGGACGGGGGCCATCTATGTTCCTGTTACCTGTGGTTCACGTCCAGGAAGGCTGTGGAAGGTGGGAGCTATCTGTGTTGTAGTCACCTGGTGCCTGAGTCCAGAAAGGCCAACCAGCAACTGCCCTGTCTAGTGTTTGTCCAGTATGACAATAGCCAGAAATTAACTCTGAGTGCAGAGCTAGCCGTGACACTGAGGGTCACCAGACAGGAGCTTCTTTTATAATACAACTGCTGCCGCCTGGGTAGGGGTCCAGGTGTGACATAACCCTCTGTCTTAGGACTGTCTAGATGGGACAGTTGTAGCCTAGACAGAGCTCCAACCCCACACAAAACCCAAGGGGGAAAAAGAAAAACCCCAAGGGGACATTGGTGCTCTGCTGATGCCCCTGAATTTTGGGTTCAAGCCCAACCAGCAGCTACGGACCTCAGGTTCCCTCCCTCACTTAGGAAACAGCCCTTCTGTCTCTGAAAACAGACGCTCCTCCAGAGGGAATCTGTCTGGATCCCCTGCTCACCTCTCTTCTCATTGGACATTAGGGACTCCAGCAAAGCATCACCACGCTTTTCCCCACAGAGAGCCCACAGAATGAACTAAAGGAATTAAGTCCAGTCCGTGCGAGCTAGGTTTCCAGGCCCAACACAGCCCAGGCTGAGCCATGCCAATGTTCGTCTGCAGTCCCTTTGAGTAGAAGGGGGAGCCTTTTTGAGAAGAAAGTCTGAGGTTACCAAATGTTCTGGTTCTTGAATATGCTGAGTCTCATGAAACTGTGCTCAGCAGGCCTTCCTGGGGAGGGTGTTCCTGGAGGGGAGGGTGTGCTCTGGGGAGCGGGGCTGTGTGCTGCAGTGCAGACCCTCCGTGCTAGCATGGCTGTGCTGAGTGACCTTGGGGAAGTCTGAGCTCACCCTTGCCAGTCCCAGTTCCCTGGGACGCTATAGGATAAGCCACAATGGCAGTACCTCCTGGCATAGCTCCCGGGCCAGCCCCAAGTCCTCCCATCCCTCCAGGCCCTGCCGGACATTCAGCTGTGACGCCTGCCTGACCAGCACCAGGCAGTGGGGACAGATCCACTTGTTGGTGGTCTGATAACAAGGCCTCACCCTGCCACTTGGGGAAATGGACTTAGAAAAGAGGCAGTAGTGTCCCCCCAAGTCAGGGCCAGCCCTGATGTAGAGACCCTCCTACTTCCCTACTTGATGCCCCTCCGACCTCATCCAAGGCAGCCATCTGGGATCAGGATGTGGCTTCAACCTGCAAAACAATGTATCTTTTTGCACTTGGAAAACCTTCAGTGACCTCCTGGCCAGCTAGCCAGGCTGTGCCCGGTTCCATTCGGGGCCCCATGGCTGACTTTTAGCCGGTTCTGCCTCAACCAGCGGGGCTCCCAAAAGCCTGGTGACTGAAAGCCAAGCGGTGTGCTTTTTTGTTTTTTTTGTTTTTTGTTTGTTTGTTTTTTGGTTTTTGGTTTTTTGTTTTTTTTTTTTTTTTCTTTTCTCTTTCTCTCTCTCTCTCTCTCTCTTTTTTTTTTTTTTTTTTTTTTTTTTTTTTCCTTTTCTTTCTCTTTTTCTTTTTCTGGAATATGCTTCTAGAGACAAACACTTCTCCCTGAAGCTTGGGGGCTTGCTCTGGCACCTCTGCCTCCTCGGCGAAGCCCGTGAGAGCCTGCACACTAACTCTGGGGATGCCACCCCGATAACCCCGGCCGGGTCGGCCTCCTCTCCGAACTGCTGCCTGTGTCTGTCCCTCCCTGCACACTGACGACTCTTGCTTACGTGTGGTAGCGTGATCGGTGTGTGCTGTTCTGCCTAACCCTGTGGTCTTGTGTCGTTTGTTTTTCCCTTACAGGGTCAGCCCTGAAGCGTCTCTGCCTAGGCAAAGAACACAGCAGTAGTAATTATCCGGGTTTTTTACCCCCTTCGCTCCCTCTCATCGCATGGGCTTTCTCGTGGCTAGCGCGCACCGGGTGCCCCGCGGCCGGGGGCGTGGCCTGCTCCGGGCCCGCCCCGTCGGGCTGCGCCTTGCTTCTGCCTGGCAGGCTAGCTGCCCTGGCTCCCCTGTGTGTCTCCATGGCTCCTAGAGCTTGTGCGGTCTCGCCAGTTCACATCTAACAGGCTTGTCCTTCTCCGGAATGTCCACAAATTACCCATCATTAATTGGCTCCTTTTCCAAAACCGTAGGAATCAGTATTTCCTTGAAGTGCTAAAGATGAGTGCTTCCCCAGGAGAGATACCAGGATTGGACGGGTATTAGTCTACCTGGGCCACTCTCACCTCTTTCTCTCTCATTCCTCTTTTCTCTCTCTCTCTCTCCTTCTCCTTTTTTTATTTTTATTTTTTAAAGTTTTCTTTAATCTTTTCTGGCTGAAATTTTCATGTAGAAATAGCCTCATGTGTGTAAAATCTCATCACTAATTTCCAACTGTTTGTGTCTGTGCTTTGTCATTGCTAGCCACTAAAGCACACTATGTTTCGGAACAGCTTGTTTGAAGAGATGGTCGTTAGCTATTGTTTTTTTTGGGGGGGGGTTTGGGGGGGTTGTTTATAGTACAGAAAAATTTTAAATTGGCTTATTCAAAGTTGCCAACTAAATTTATGTGTGAAGGGGGAAAAGGGAGGAGAAAGTTTAAAAACTTAAAAAGTCCCATGTTGGTAATTAAAAAAAAAAAAAAAATCTTGCACAAGGTCCTGGGTTCGATCCCCAGCACCGCAAAAAAAAAAAAAAAAAAAAAAAAAAAAAAACTTCTAAAGAAACAGCCAAGTTCTCTGGTTAACAGAGCAGCTCCTGGATCCCCCTGGCTCACGGCATTGCCCTGAACATGGCTCGGAGTATGTGGAACCCATGGCAGGGAGCTCTGGGTATTAATCCCTCTTCACAAGCTCTGGCTAGGAAAGATGCCATTTCTTTTTCTTGAATTCCAAACAGACAAGCCATTAAAATTCATGGGAATGCACAAAATGCAACCTGTGTGGGGTCACCTAAGGCTGGCAGTAGCGGCAGATGCCCAGCATTCTACCAAGCCTGCCAGCCTCCACCCTGTGTCCTCCTATTACACTGAGGATGCTGAGGTCAGAGAGCCCAAGAATCCGAACCTAGCTCCTGAGACACTAAAGCTCATGTTTCCAGCTGTGCCAGGAATTTCCCACACTCTTACACGTGAGTCTGGTGGGATGGGAGTGGTGGTCACAGGGTGACCTCTGAGTGGAGGCTGCCAGCCCTCTGGGGGCCTGTCCCCTGGCCTAGCTTATGAGACTAGTGACGGACGCCTGTCCCGGCTGGGTCACTCAGTCTGTGGAACTGCCCCACCATGTCTGACACTGGGCAGCAAGGCCTCTTGATCCAGACCGCCTCTTGAAGCAAGGTGTTGCCCGACTAAGTGAGGCCGTTACTTCGGCCATCACGTAAGAATGACTGCAGCCAGCCCCCCGTGGTGCTGGGCGTGTGTGTGGCGTCACCAATCTGGCCTGTATGTGACTCCCCAGGGTCCTCCACCAGCAGCCTGGCCCCAGGCCCCGAGCCGGGTCCCCAGCCCACCCTGCACATCCAGGCGCAGGTCAACAACAGCAACAACAAGAAAGGCACCTTCACGGACGACCTGCACAAGTTGGTGGACCAGTGGACAACCAAGACGGTGGGGACAGCACAGCTGAAGCCAACACTCAACCAGCTGAAGCAGACGCAGAAGCTGCATGATATGGAGGCCCTGGGCGAGGCGCGCGCTGTGAGTGCAGGGCGGGCGTGGGCCCTCCCGGGGAGCGGGGCTGTGGCACGGCTGGGGCAGCCGTGTGCCAGGTGGGCATCGTGTTAAGCACTTTGCTTTCTAGATCTGGGTTCTTCGCCATGGCCCAGGAGTTAGGCCTCCCCTTTTACAGGTCGGAGGGTAAGTGACTTGACTGTGATCCTGTGGCCACACATGGAAGGAACAGGCTGGGCTGGGGCTGGGACTGTATTGCAGCGGCAGCAGCCTCAGCCTGGCCAGCCTGAGCCCATCGCCTGGAACCAGCAATGCGGCCTCCCCCAGCAGCCTGACCTCCACCTGCTGCCCGTGCCCAGGCTGCAGAAGGGAGAGGCACGCACATCATCCCTGAGTGACAGCCAGCACCAGCCCATAGCACACGGGAACCCAGGCCACATGGCACAGGGCACAGAGTTACTCTCGGGGGTCTTGGCAAGAGGTGCAGTTTTGTGTCAGGATTTTGTGTCAGTTGGAGAAGGATTTCCCCTCAGTTTTTGGGAGGAGTTCGTTAAGGTCAGTGTTATTTCTACCTTCAACGTTTAGTCAGGTTCATGGGTGAACCTCGGTTGCAGTATTTTGTTGTTGTTCTAGTGTAGGAAATACCCCTCTCTGGCCACCACCTACACTCTGGTTGACATTTTGCTGTATCTACCACACATCTGTCCATCTTTTGAGGGTGAGATTTTTGCTGTGGATCCAGGTTTTTCAACAGTTTAATGCCATATTTCTTCTTGACGGTCTTGTTAAATTCTGCTTTCCTGGCAAATTGCTACCCTTCTACTAAATTCATCTAAATTTTCAAATTGATTGCCATAAAATTACTCATAATATACTTTGTTTTTACAGCTGGCCGGATTTACGGTGGTGTTCTGCTTTTCATTTCTGATATTGGTGATTTCTCCTTGCTCTCACTCTCTCTCTCTGCCTCCTCCTTCTCTTCCCCCTTTCCTTATCTCTTTAGAGAGCTCATTTTTATCTTTGATGTTATTCTTTATTATAAGCGTCATTGATTTTTTCCTTTTATTATTTTTTTCCTTTCTGTCCCTAGCCTGGTTTCATTCTAGAGAGTTTCTTAAGATGTATAGATTGTTGATTTCTAGCCTTCCTTTGATGATGTAGGCATCCAAGGCTATAAACGTTCCCTCTAATGGTTTGGCTGCATCCCTAAAGTTTTTATTTTTTAATTTTTTTATTTGTTCTAATTAGTTGTACATGACAGTTTTGACATGTAGCATTTTCACTAACCTGCATTCCAAAATAGTTTCTATTTTCACTGTGATCTAACAACCTTCTTGCCAGTCTTTTCTAGTTTAACCGTGCTCTGAGATACGCTCCCAGTTCTTTGAAGTTTTCTGGGACTTGCTTTTGACCCACGTTGTCAACCTTTGTCTCTGTTCCTTGTACATTTGAGCTGGATCTGTTTCTTTCCCTCTCTGCATCCACACCCCCAAGGAGTATCACACTTATTTCTTTCCTTAATGGCAGCAGAGCCCTCTGGACCAGTACAGCTCCATCAGTCTGACTCCTCCAATCCATTTGCTGGGGGATCACATGATTCCAGGACAAAGTCAGTGATCCTGAATATGGCCCCAGGGCCTGGAAGGATCTGCACCCTGAGCTTGGCAAGCACAGCTCTGCTGACCATCTAGGCTCCAGTCACACCAGCTAATCCTGCTGTTCAAACCTTCTCCATACGTACTTAGTTTTTTGTTGTTGTTATGATAAAATAGAACATAAAAGCTACCACTTCTACCATTTTTAAGAAATGAAGGGTTTCAGTGGCATTAAGTCCATTCGTATTGTTGTACAACATCACCTTCCATCTGAAGAATGTTTCCATCTTCTCAAACAGAAATTCTGTCCCCATTGGAATGCTAACTCCCCATTTCCCCTCCCAGTCCGCCATTTTACTTTGTGAGTTTGACTATGTTAGGGACCTTACATGAGTAGACTCATATCATACGTCATCTTTGGTGACTGGTTTATTTCACTTACCACGTTTTCAAGGTACATCTGCACAGTAGTATATATCAGAGCTCCACCCCTTTTTTCCCCATTATTTTATTGTGGCAAAGTTCACATAACATAAAATTTACCATCTTAGACATTTTAAAGTAGACACTTCAGTGGGGCCATCGCCACCATCTTTTATCTCCAGAATTCATCTTCCAAAATGAAAATTCTATCCCTTTTAAACGATAACTCTTCATTGCTCCCTTCCCCACCCTGGAAACTACCTTTCTAATTTTTATCTTTATGAATCTTACTACTCTAGGTACCTCATATGAGTGGAATTGTACAGTATTTGTCTAACTGGCTTATTTCACCTAGCATGATGTTCTCAAGGGTCATCTGTATTGTAGCATGTGTCTGAATCTCCTTTCTTTTTAAGCCTAAATAATATCCTATTGTATGAATAGACCACATTTTGTTTATCCCTTTATCCACTGATAGGCTCTTAAATTGCTTCTACGTTTTAGCTATTGCAAATAATGCTGGGATGAGCAAATACCCCTGCTTTTGATTGTTTGAAGTATATACCCAAAAGGAGAATTGCTGGATCATATGGCAATTCCGTCTTTAATTTTTTGAGGAACCTCCATACTGTTTTCAACAGCAGCTGTACTACTTTACATTCCCACCAAGAGTGCACAAGTATTCTGTTTTCGCACATCTTTACCAACAGTATTACTTTCTAGTTTTTGTTTGTTTTTGATAGTAGTCACCCTGTGAAGTGTGTGAGGTGGTATCTTGTAGTTTTGCGTCTTTTCGTGTGCTTATTAGCCATTGTAACATCTTCTTTGGAGAAATGTCTATTTGAGTTCTTTGCACATTTTTGAATGGGATGGTTTGGTTTCTTGTGAGGCACTGGGTTTGATCCTTAGCACCACACAAAAACAAAAATAAATAAATAAATAAAATAAAGGTCCACTGACAACTAAAAAATGTTTAAAAAAAAAAAAGAATGATCTGTATATTCTGGACATTAATCCCCTATGAGCCTATGAGATAGGAGATTTGTAAATATTTCCTCCCATTCTGTCAGTCTTCTTTTTACTCTGTTGATTGTATCTTTTAATGCATAAAAGTATTTACATTTGTCTTTTTTTTTCCTTTCTTTCTTTTGTTGCCTGTGCCTTTGGGGACATATCCAAGAAATCATCACTTTTAACATCATGAAGTTTTCCTTTTACAGTTTCTCCTGAGAGTTTTTTAGTTTCAACTTGATGCTTAGATCTTTGCTCCACTTGAGTTAATGTTTGGATATGGTATTAGGTAATGATCTAACTTCATCGTTTTGCACATTAGGTTAGATCATTAGGTAATGATCTAACTTCATCGTTTTGCACATGGATATCATTTCCCTGCAGCATTTTTTTTTGAAGACTGTCCTTTCCTTATTGAATGGGCTCATCAAAAATTACTTCAGGCTGGGGTACATGCAAGAATTTGTTTCTGGGCTCTCTGTTGCATTCCATTGGCCCATACGTATGTCTTTATGCTAGTTCCTTACTGGGTTTTTTTGTTTGTTTTCTTGGCGGTACTGGGGATTGAACCCAGGGCCTTGTGCTTGCAAGGCGAGCACTCTACCAACTGAGCTATCTCCCCAGCCCTTCCTTACTGTTTTGATTACCATACATTTGTAGTAAAGTTTGAAATTAGGAAGTAAGAGTCCTCAGCTCTTTTCTTTCTCTCTTTTTCCTTTTGTCGTTGTTGTTGTTATAAACAGAAGTCTCCCCCCACCAGGTATTTTTTTCTTTTTAAATATACATGACTAGTTGAGATTTAGAGTGGCTTGAAGGTTCTGTAGGAAGTTTTAGAATGGCTTTTTCTATTTCTAAACAAAAAGGTCATTGGGATTTTGATAGGGGTTGTATTCAACCTATAAATCATTTCAGGTAAAATTTTTACATTTTAACCTTTTAAGAACATGATCTTATCATTCTTGAACATGGAATTTCTTTGCATTTATATATGTCTTCTTTAATCTCTTGACCTTGAGTTCCTTTTTTGTTAATACTATTTTCATTTTATGGATACACCAATATAATAATGTTCAGACGTTCATTAAATGATGGACACATGAGCTGTTTAAGGTGGCTGAGAACAGTAGTATGCAAGTACCTATGTGAGTCCCTACTTTCAATTCTTTGGGGTGTACACACAGAGGTGGAATAGCTCAATCACATGGTGATTCTATGTGTAGCTTTTCTTGAGAATCTACCATATTGTTTTCCATATCTAGAGCACCATTTTACATTACCAGAGGCAATAAGCAAGGACTTCATGATGAATTGAACTTTTACCAATATGTATTATCATGCCTTGTCTCTTACAATTTTTTTCATTAAAATCTATTTTGTCTAATGATAATATAGCTACCCCAACTCTCTTTTGATTATCATTTTCACAAATTATCTTTATGCCTTTACTCTCAGCTGCTTTGTGTCTTTATATCTAAAGTGAGTCTTGGGCTGGGGTTGTGGCTCAGTGGTAGAGCACTTGCCTAGCATGTGTGAGGCACTGGGTTTGAATCTCAACACCACATATAAATAAATGAATAAAAGGTGAATGAATGAATAAATAATAAAGGTCCATCAACAACTAAAAATATATATATAAATAATTTTTAAAATAATAATAAAATGAGTCTTTTGTAGGCAGATATAAATGGCCTTTTATTCATTCTGCCAATGTCTCCTTATTCATTGTAGAGTTTAATCCTTTTGCATTTAAAATAAATATAAATAAGAAAAGAGCTTACCTTTTAACTATTTGTTTCTGGATGTCTTATAGGTTTTCATTCTTAATTCTTCCATTTGCTGCCTTTTTAAAAAAATTAATGGTCTGTGGTGGTTGTATACCATTTTCATTCCCTTCCTCTTTATCTTTCTATATGTATTTTATTTTCTTAGTGACTACCTTGGGGTTTTCAATGAACATCTTGATCTTATTATAACCTGCTTTGAATAATGCCAAATTAGTTTCAATAGCATACTAACACTGCTTCTACCATCTCCATCTCTGGCCCCTTATGTTGTTTTTGCTATAGATTGTATCTTTATACATTGTATACCCTTTAAAATAGACTTATAACTCATATGGGAAAAAGAGCACAGAAGCTAAAAATAATGATACTCATTTATTTTCTTGTGAATATGTCTTCATATGGCTTTGAGTTACTGTCTATTGTCACTTCATTTTGGCTTAGAGGACTGTTTTAACATTTCTTGTAGGAAATGTCTATTAGTAACAATCTTTCTTAAATTTTGTTTTTCCAGAAGTCTTAATTTCTCCTTTACTATTGAAGTATTGTTTTTCTGGATATAGATTTCTTGGTTGACAGTTTGTTCTTTCTGCACGAAATACTTCATCGCTCTACATCTGGCCTCCATGTTCTGTTGAGAAATCAACTGTTAAGCTTACCGAGGATCCCTCATCAGAGACAAATTGCTTCTCTCTTGCTGCTTTCAAGATTTTCTATTTCTCTTGGCTTTTGATAATTTGACTTTATCTCAGCGTGGATCTCTTTGATGTCCTGCTTGGAGTTCCATGAGCTTCTGAGATATGTAGATTCATGTCTTCATGCAGTTTGGGAGGATTTTTTGGCCATTATTTCTTCAAATATTGTGTTTTGAACACCTCTCTCTCTCCTCCTTCTGTGACTCCCATTATGCATTAACTGGTCCACTCAGCACAATATCACTTAAGACCTCTTAGGCTCTGTCCACTCCTCTTCATTCTTTTTCTGTTTATGTTCTTTAAACCTGGTTGTTTCGAGTAACTCAAGCTTGATGATTCTTTTTTTCTCTACTTCAAATTCTGTTCTGCCTCTCTAGTGAATGTTAAAACTTTATTTATGCTCTTCAGCTATTATATTCCTATTTTAGTCCTTTTATAATTTCTGTCCATTGATATATTCACTTTTTTTTTTACATATCATTTTCCTGTTCCCTTTAATTCTCTGTCAGTTGTTTCCTTTAGCTCTTTCAGCATATTTAATACAGTTCATTTAAAGTCTGTCTAGTGAGTCCAACCTCCTCAGGGACAGTTTCTGTCAATTATTTTTTTCTTCTGAATGGGACATTGTTTCCTGTTTATTTTCTTCAGATTTTTAACTCACTAAATTTCTCTTTGTTCCTAAACTATAAACCCATCCATTGCACTTTTAATTTTGGTTATTGCATCTTTCCATTGAAGCGCTCCTATTCGCCTCCCCGCAACACACACAAACATACATCTGCTCTTTCGTTTTTTTAAAAAAAGTTTCCAATTCTGACAAAATTCTCAATCTTGTAATCTTCTTTACAGAAGCAGAAAGTTTCTGCTTTCTCGTTCCCCTAGTTTTTGTCTGTAGTGCCTTGGTCTTTTCTTGTGAGTTTTAAAATATTATATATGTAGGACATTGTATTTAAAAATTTATTTACAAAAAGAATTTGAGGCATAACAGTAACTTTTCTCATTTTAATTACCCCTTGAGCACCTTTTCATATTCTTAGCAGCTATCTTCTGTAAAGTACCTTGGTCAAGGATATTAACATTTAAACATTTACGTGCTCATCTTTTTCATTGATTTGTGGGAGTTCATTATGTCTTTTGTCATACGTGTTATGGATCTGTTCTGCCAATATGTGGCTTGTTTTGGCAAAAATGAAATTGTGGAAGTTATAATTTTTTTCTAGAAGCTTCATCGTTTTAGCTGTTGCATGTAGGGCTGTGAGTCATCAAAAATTGCAAATGCAGGTGTTTTGTTGTTGTGGTGATGGTGGGTTTTGGGTTTTGTGTTTGTGTGTGTGTTTTGTGGGGGGTTTTTTGTTGTTGTTTATGTTTTTGTTTTTTGTTTTGGTACCAGGGATTGAACTCAGGGGCACTTAACCACTGAGCCACATCCCAGACCATTTTTTGAAAAATTTTTTATTTTTTAATTTTGAGATGGGGCCTCACTAAGTTGCTGAGGACCTCACTGTGTTGCTGAGGCTGGCTTTGAATCTGCAATCCTCCTGCCTCAGCCTCCTAAGCTACTGAGATTACAGGTTTGCCCCTCTGCACCCAGCTGGAAATTGGACATAGGTCAATCTTTTTTTTCCTACGTGCCTATCTGCTTGTTCAGCTCTTTTCTTTCCAGATCGAATTGCAGACATTTGTCAAAAGACCATCCATGTATAGATCATTGCTGAACATGGGCTTTTGTTCCCTTTAACAATTCTGTTACCTTTGTGGTAATACTATACTGTCTTATTGTATTTTAGCTTCATAGTAAGTTTAATGATTGGTAGGACAAGACCTCCAGTACTGGGCTTCTTTAAGGATGTCTTGATTTTCCTTGATCCTTAATGTTTGAATATATGTTTTAGATAAACCACTGGGGTTTTGACTGGAAGTGTATTAAGTCTGTTGATCAACTGGGTGAGATTTGACATAGTAACCATACTGAGTATTCCTGTAAACTTGGCATCTGTTTATTTACATCTCTTTAAAATTTCTCTTCAGCGTGAAGATGTTATACATCGCTCATTAAATTTATCCCAAGGTAGCTGATGTTTGGAATGCTGTTAGAAATTGCATTGTTCTTTGAACTTCATGTTGTGCGTGTGTACAGTGTGCTTGGCTTTTGTACCCGCTAGCCTGCAGTCTTGACGAATTTGCTTATTAGTTTGAGAAATTGGTTTGGCTGTTCTTGTGGGGTTTCTGTATACACGATCTTGTTATCTGCAGATACAGATAGTTTTCCTTTTCTTGCCTTGGCTGGAACTCCCCAGCCAAGCATGAAAACAGTAGCAGGACTTGGCCCCCAGTACTATAGAGGCTCCTCATGGGTTGCCGAGCAGTCCTCCCACCCAGCACGTGGAAGGTGGTGGTCACTCCTGTGCCTGGGGAGAGCATCCAGTGGGTTTGGCTTTTGCTTTGGTTTGGTTTTGCATGCTGGGGACGGAATCCAGGGCCTCGGGTATGCTCTGTGAGCACACTGCCACTGAGCTGTGTCTTCAGCCCCTTCCTGTGGGGTTCTTATTGGCCTGAGGTGGAGTGATTCCCAAGGGACAGTGGTCTTGCATTCCCCACCTGGTTATGATGTTTTATATGATATTATATACGTGATGTTTTATAAAACAGTTGCTTTATTCAATTTGCTGGCTTTTTGGTTAGGATATCAAAGGCTGTTCACCCTCCATCTCCTTTCTTGGGATAGTCTTACCAGTTTTCTACATCACAGAGTGTTGGTCTTAAGCCATCAGCTGCTCCTGTCTGCCAAGCCTTCTCCTCGGGGTGGACAGTGCAGAGGACGGTCCTCACCAGCCCTCCCTGCACTGTTCCACCCGCCCCCACCACTGGACTGCCGACTCCCACCCAGCTCCTGGGCTGTTCTAGTCTCTCATTTCACTGACCAGTCCAATGGGACACCACAGTATCCACTGGTTGGAGGAGCGCGTGTTGCTTATGAGCCTGTGGACTCATGGGTTCTGCTGTAAGTCCCACTCTGGCCCTGGACAGCCAGAGCTTGTGTCCTGGAGGTGGCCAGGTGCATCTTTAGAAGTGAGGAGGGGCGCAGCCACTGCCCAGCGCACGTCATCTGTCATTCTGGTGTCAGCTGTAGAGGGCACCCATCCACGGCAAGCCCAGGGACCACTCTCCTAGGGTGAGAAACTCCAGGACCACTAAGCCATGAGAGGAACTCAGCTGATCACAGCCCGTGTCCCTTCCTCTTCTTGTCTTCCTGTAGATGACCACACCTCGAGCAGGGATGGGGATGCCATGTCTGGCCCCAGTGCCCGGCCCTCTGTGCACCACAGCCATTCCTGGAGCCACCCCGGCCTTGCCTGTGCCCACACCAGGTACTGCCCGCTCCAGCCTTCCGGCCCCACCCTGTGCACTGCCTCTGGTTCAGTTCGGAGGCCTGCTTCCAGCTCCAGTGTCCTGGGGGCCTTGGGCAGCCCAGAGGGGCCTGCCGGTGGCGTGGGGCAGCTGGAGTCCCGCCCAGGTTCCTGTGCTGCCAGGGCTCCTAGGGCCACCTGCTGTCAGCATGCCTGGCCCTCAGCTGCACATCACCTAGCCCTCTGCTCTGCCACTGGCCGGATGGAGCCCTCTGAACCCCTTGGAGGAATCCTGTTGTGTTTTGGCTTCCAGGTGCCTCTGCCACTGTGGGCACAGGGCCCAGCCTCAAGCCGGCACGCGGGGTGGCAAGACACGCTTCCCCACTGCTTCAGACCCCATTCGCTCTCGGGTCCCCGTGGGCTACACTCCTGTGTTCACATCCACGCTGTCTGTCCCTGAGCTGAAGGTTAGAAATTCGCCTTCACCCAACAGAAGTGCAGTGCCTTGGATTCCCATTTCCCGTTCCCTAATGGAAGAGATGTTGGGGGGAAACCCATTCATCAAAAAAGGTGTATTTCATTTACATTTGGCTTGTGCATGGATATTGCTACTGTGTTAAGATGAAAAGATACTAATGGCTCACAAAGCTGAAACTGAAGTCTAGTTTTCTGTTGTAAATCCCTTTTTACAAACAAAAATGAAAATGGAATTATCAACCTTGAATGTTGAGGAATTGCTAATGGTAGGTGAGCCTGGCTCAGTCCTCTGTAAAGTGAGGTCTCCCTGAGCTCATTTAGTGACAGAGGGACAGTCAGGCAGGGTATGTTCACGGAAGTTGGTCTCTCAGTAAGAAATGCCAGCAGCCTTGACTGCAAGGAACCTGCCAGAAAATGCTAATTGAGTAAATGCCCTTGTAGCCTGCAGGCTATTGTACCTACAGAGAGCAAGCACCACCCCCTCAGCTCAGGGGTCCCCCACCCACTTTCCTTTCCCATGATTCTCATGGAGACCTGTGCTCCATCTACTCTGACCTACAAATCCCTCTCCAGGACATCCCAAGTCCAGCCTGCTGAGGGGAGGATCCTTCTGGAGATTTCAGTGGGACTCCTAGATGGGAGGTGAAAGCCCCCCACATCCCCCCATGCGGATATTTTCCACTTCTTGCTGGAAGTCAGGCTGCCTGGGGCTGCCCTGCTGTGAATCGTGCAGTTCTGCTGTACTTTTTAGGACCAGCTAGATTATCTTGGCTTAAATATACTATTCCATCAATTCAGTTAGAATTGAATTTTCTAGGGGACTGTGCAGATTCTTCTGCTGGGACATAGCTCTGCAGTAAGAGAGTTCTGTTCTCTGTGTCTGGTCTAAGTGAAGTGGAGGCTGCTCTTTCCTGCTCCGTCTCGCGCCTGAGTCCTTCCCTCCTACGACAGTAGTGGCATGAGATCCCAAAGAGCTTGTACATGTGAAGGAGAAAAAATAAACATTTTTGCTTGAAAACACTGTGAAACACATCTTTTTCTTACCCTCTGTCCACACACAAGCCAAACTGGTCAGCTTTGTAGAGAGGGTAGGGGCAGGTGGCCCAGGAGGGCCTGGGCTCTGCTCTGAGCCTGCAGCCCTCCTGCCCACACTCTGGAGGAGAGGGCTGATGCAGTGGGGGTGGGGTGGGGAGGGGAGGGCTGAAAGCAAGACCAGTGGGGTCCCCTGCCCTCCAGCATGGTTCCTGCCTGGTGCAGCCTGAGCCCTGAGGTCACTCAGCTCTGTTGGCCCTGAGCCTGGGTCAAGCTTTCAGCTGGGCCTGTAAACACACTGCTCTTGAGTCACCTTTAGAAGTACAGAGGTGCCATTGGTGCTGGCTCCCAGAAAGCCCAGCTGCATGGCTCACTGTGGCTCCCAAGCCACCATTTCACTTCCTGGTGGGCTGAACTCGGGCAGACGGGGGCTCTGCTTTCAGGCTCCTGGGCTTATGGAGAACAGGGCTTGGGGCTAGGGTTACCGTGGGTTACACGAGGGGTGCCCACCTTCCTGATAGGCTTGGGGAGAAGACCCACCCTGTGTGGTCTCAGCCGGCCCTCCCTCCGTGGCCTCATGCTAGGTGGCCTTTTGTCCCCACGTTTGCGACATGGGCCTGATGCTGACCACACCAAGGTCTGCAGCATCTCCTGGCCCTTCCAGGTAGTGAGCGCTGCCTCTGCTGCCGTGCTACATTCCCACCACAATGCAGTACCAGGCCTCAGGCCTCTGCTTTAGGGAAGAGGGGAAGCCCTGCTGGATCCAGACCCACACAGATCCTCACGGCATGTAGCTATCCTCGTGCCTTGTCTTGATGCCAGTCCTGGGCAATCTGGGGAAGTTCAGGTCACTGTTCTCTCCTAGTGTCCCACGGGGCAGAGGATAACACACCTGGATGCTCTGGCCGAATAGGCACTGGGTTGGGGAGGTCATTTTGTGTGCCTGGCTGATCACAGGAAGATGCCCAGACAAGAGGCCACCAGGTTTCTGCACAGGGCATGGCTATGTCAGGCTGGCCAACTCTGGCCTTGCCGTTCCACCTTCAGTTCAGCAGCCTCCAGAAGAGTGGGGCCTGATGCCTGGGGCAGGGCCACATTTGAGGGCAACAGGGCTTGGCCCTCGGTAAGAGGCCAGGACCCCAGAGGCCTGTAACGAGCTGTGGTGGTTTTGTTTTCTAGATCCTGAGAGTGAAAAACCTGACTGACCCGGCCCAGATGCCAGGCCCGCCACACGTCGTCTAGGCGGAGAAGCGACAGACCTCCAGGGCCCGCCCACTCCTCGAGTCCAGTTCACGCTGTTTTGTAACCACTTTCTAAGCATTTTTTATTCACAATTGGAAACACAAATGTAATGCAAGAATAAAAAATATTTTGGGGGAGAAAGGACTTCAGTTTTTCAAATGTCTCCTTTCTGGTAACCCCTTGGCAGACAGGCGATGCACATGTGAGGGGCGGGCAGGAGACACAGTCCACATTCCCAGGAGCCTGCCGTGCCCAGGACAGCCTGTCCTCTGCAGGGCTTTGGAGGGTGAACCCACACACACTCACACAGTAGCACAGGACCAGCATTCAGGGAGGCCCGAAACCACCCTTCTTCCAGAAGCCATGTATATTGGCAGGACAGGTGCCAGCCAGGCTGGGGTCTGAGATGTCTCAAGTGGAGGACAGAACCACAGGCTACATGGTGGGCTGTACCCCCACGGTGGTGGCAGGTGTCCAAAGCATAGAATGAAAAATGGGAAACCTTTGAGTGGCGTTGGCAGGAAAATGTGTTAGAAACATCACACCCTGGCCCAGAACAAGAACTGGAGTAGAATTCTTAGGGGCCCATGCATCATCAAAACTGCATCATGATTCACTGGCTTTCCTCTAGTGGCAGACATGGAGTAGTTGTTGGCAGCACCTGGACTTCATCATGCTGAAGGCCAGAGACTGCTGACGTGAGAGTGCCTGCCAGCATCTCTCCAGGTTGCATCCGTCATGACAAACTGCTCAGCCCCTGGGATTTAAAGTACACCTAATTCAAGACTGGTCAGTTCCCTAGGGCCTAGGAAAACCCAGCAATTCTTGGGGAAGGGAGTATCCCTGAGGATTTCAGGTTCTACCAAGCCACCACTGTGTGCATGGCTCAGTCTTGGGCCGTAGCATGGGAGCCCAGCGTTGACTTAGGTTGTTTCTTTGGGAAACAAAACCATGGTGTTGCAGTCAGCTCGGGCTGCTGTACAAATACCACAGGCGGTTAACTTAGACCACAGACATTCATGTCTCACAGTCCCAGAGGCTGGGCAGGCCAAGATCAAGCTGACCGCACAGTTGGTTCTATTTTGAGGGCTCTTCTTTAGGGGTGGGTGGCCGCCATGTTGCTCTGGGCCTGCTTGACCTCTGTGTCCATGGAGAGACT
This sequence comes from Sciurus vulgaris, assembly GCF_902686455.1. Taxonomy (NCBI): domain Eukaryota; kingdom Metazoa; phylum Chordata; class Mammalia; order Rodentia; family Sciuridae; genus Sciurus; species Sciurus vulgaris. The sequence continues at coordinate 25,901,092 of NC_136474.1, forward strand.
GCTCTGCTCCTCTTCTTCTCACAGGATACTAATCTTACCAGATGGGGCCCCTCTCTTGTGGCTGCATTTAATCTTGTTTACAGATTCACGTGAGGGTTTAGGGCTTCAATGTGTGAGTGACGGGGATATAAACATCCAGTCCACAGCACCTGGCTTATTAAATAATTCTGCCCACAGTCCATTTATAAGGTAGAAACTCTCTATACTTGTCTCTACTTGCATACACTTAACTTAAAAGTCAGTAGCATATGTGGGGGAGCAGTGGTGGGAGAGGAATCAAGACATATTTGTGGCACAAAACTGAAAGATAGAAATAGCTTGCTTCCTTTCCTGGGCTCCACTTAAGCTCATGAAATGAATCCCATACAGCCCTTCCACCCCTAAAACATTAGGATCATGGACTCCAGAGGACATGGCTAGCAGTGAGCACAGCAGGCCATCTGCACAAGAACTGGCCAGACAAATGTCAAGGACTTCAGAGCTCTTGGTTTAGAACTCAGGCACACTGCACACAGGAAAACAAGCAGGACGAAGAAAGAACAGATGAAATAAATAATCAAATAGCAAGATGATAGACTTAACCCTAACTACAGTTTGTAATGGTACATAAGTGGCATAATGACTTCAGCTGAAAGAAGTTGTCAGCCTGGCACAGTGGCACATGCTTATAATTCCAGCAACTCAGGAGGCTGAGACAGGAGAATCTCAAGTTCAAGGCCAGCCTCTTAGTGAGACCCTGTCTCAAAATAAAACAAAACAAAATTTGTAAAGGGCTGGAGATGTGGCCCAGCAGTAAAGTACCCCTGGAGTAGGTCCCCAGTACCAACCAAAAAAAAAAAAAAAAAAAATTGTCAGATTTGATTTAATGGACAGTAAGATTAAAGTACACATACATTGACTCCAATAAACCTACCTTAAATACAAAGAAATATGGGAATATAGGATAAGGTAAAATAATGGAATTAGATATACTATCCTAACATTAATCAAAGGAAAGATGGAGCGACTCCATTAAAGTCAAACAATGTAGGTACCAGAGCAGAGAGGATCATTTCATAATGATAATAGGATCAGCTCATCAAGAAAACATACAATGCTAAATGTTTGTGTACTTAATAACAGCTTCAAAATTCATGAGGAAAACTGATAGAACTGCTAAGAAAAATAAACCATAATTACAGTTAGAGCCTTCAATGTCCCTCTCGGTGATTGACAGAACCAGGAGATAGACAACAGTGTAATCAAGAGTCTGGCTCCAATTTTTTTGCTGTTTGATCATTGACAGTTTTTAAGCTGCCTGTCTGTCTCCCCCCTCCCCACCTCTTTCTGTTCCACATCCTGAGAAGAAAATCTGGGTGCTCTTTCCTTTGGCACCAGTCCATGAACTACTTCATACCATGAGGTTCCTACCCACTACCCGCTACCCACACACACAGGCACCTCAACCTGCCTCACCTCCTGACCACCATTAAAGCCCCAAGCCAGTCTCCTTCCCCTATTTCCTCAACCCATTTTGGACCTTCTTAGAAGCCATTCTGTTCTCTCCAAAAAGTCTTTATGTAACAAACCTTTTCATTTTCTCTTGGGGTGTGTGTGTGTGTGTGTGAGAGAGAGAGAGAGAGATCATCACTCTCAACACCCAAAACAAATTTTGGGTGGAGATCCATCCTGCAAAGTGACCACAGTAAATAATCACTGGGAATACAGAAGACTTGTCAACCAATGTCAACCAACTTGACCTCGTTGACATTTCTAGAATGCTCCACCCACAGCAGAATACATTCTTTTCATGTGCACATGGTTCACATGACTATATTCTGGGTGATAAAAATGAGTGACAGAAATTTTAAAGTACTCAAGTCACAAAATGTTCTCTGACCACAATGGGAATAAATTTGAAATCAATAGCACATCACTGGAAAGTAGTACCCAAATGTTCAGAAATGAAATAACAACCATGGATTGAAAAAGAAAAGGAAGTTTGAATGAAAATGAAAATGTGTGGGACAGTGCTAAATGAATAGTGGTGATGTAGCACGAAGAGCCAATTTAGAAAGGAAGAAAAGTTCAGCCAACGACCTCATCTTCCACTTTAAGAAGCTAGCCAAAAAAGAGAAATGAAATCCAAAGCAGAAGAAGTTGGACAGTAAAAGTCAATAGAATAGAAAACAGAAGAACAATAGAGAATATCAGTGACACCCAAAACTGGCACTGCAGAAATAATAAAACTGAAAGCCATTAATCAGACAGATCAGAAGGAAAGAGAAGATACAAAGGACAAGTACCACAAGGGAGGTTCTATCAAAACCCTCCACGGACAGTAGAAGAATTAGAAGGAATACTATGGATACCACATGCCAATAAATTTGACAGCTGAGATGAAATGTGCAAATTACTTGAAAGACACAAATTACCAAAGCTTGGTCAAGAAGCAGATCATCTGATTAACTCTATGTCTATGAAATAAATTTATTTCGTAGGGAAGAACACTGGATGTAATCTGACCTGACCTTCCTGTGTGCACATGTAAATATCAGTGAGTCTCACCTTCTTGGACATCCACAGACACTAATTAAAAAAAAAAAAAAAAAAAAAAAAACTGAATAAGTAGCAGAAAGATCAGTAGAGCAGAGGAGGGGAACCAGGAGAGAGGAGGGGGAAGGAAAAGTCCTGGAGACTGAATTGGAGCAAATCATATTCCACAATTTTATAATTATGTCAAGATGAATCCTAATGTTCGGTATAACTAAAAAGAACCAATTTTAAAAAGTCCCATAAAGAAGGCTCCAAGTGTGGATGGCTTCTTTATGAATTTCCTGTATATTTAAAGAAGAAATAATGCCAATTCTAAACAGGCTTCCAGATAATTCTGCTCTCATTCCATGACAGACATTTCAAGGGGGTGGAGTGGGGACACACGCCCCAGAACCCAATATCCCTTACAAACCTAGATTTAAAAGTTCTAAACAAAGTATTAGCAAATTGAAGCCACAATACCTGAAAAGGAAAATGCCTCATGACTAAGTTGGATTTGCCTCAGGAATTTGTGGGAGTTCCAACTTTCGAAAATCAATATACTGGGCACAGTGGCACACAACTGTAATCCCAACCAGTGGGGAGGCTGAGGCAGGAGGATCTCAAGTTAAATACCAGCCCAAGCAACTTGGCGAGATCCTGCCTTAAAATAAAAATGTTAGAAGTGCTGGGGATGGAGCTCAGGGGTAGAACATCCTGGGTTCAATCCCCAGTACCACTAAAAAAAAATTTAAAAAAAGTCCTGGAACGATTGGATATCCATATGCAAATAATATTAATAAAACTTGAAACATACTTCATACCATACACAAAAATCAAGTCAAAATGCATGGGAAGCCCATAAAAACCTGAAGTGTAAAGTTTTAGAAAATAAAAACAGGAAAACAATCTTTGTCACCTTGAGTTAGGCACAGATTTATTAGAACCCAAAAACTCAATACAATTCATAAAAGTGATCACTGGAGTTCAGTAAAATGAAAAACTTCTCTTCCACAATCACTGGCACGGACGATGCAGCCAGAGAACTTCCACCCAGGACAGCGCGGACACTAATAGCACCCTGGGCTGGGGACCAAGCCTTGGACACATGGGCTTTGAGGGACATTCCAGATCCAAACTATGGCAAGTCATTAGCTAGTGATTGCTGGAACTGGGTCATAAGCCCAGTCATAATGATGCTGAGTTTTCTAGTTTGTATATATTTGAATATTTTCCCCAAACTAAACATGACGTCATTCAGGCCACGCCCCATCTGTTTTGCAAGCTGGCTCGGGGCCACAAACCCACCCATGCGTGGTCTCAGTGGAGAGGATGCAATGCTCATCACAGAAGCCAGCTGGGCCGCACACTGGCTCAGCTGTCAGACAAGGACTTGATGGGTCCTCCCACTTGCCTCCACTGGCCTAAGAGACTCTTCTCATTCTTGTACAGAAAAGCGTTTTCTCTCTTTATGTGACGCTAAACCCAAAATGCCAAAACGAGTATGTAAACACCCCCTACTGCCCTGCCCCCCAGTTTAGGGAGCTATAAGAGCAAGAACAGCAAGAAGCCCATCCTTCTGAATCTCTTGTAGGGGCTGCAGAATGGGGCCTGTAACTAAAATATCCTCTGGCTCTGATGTCATTTCTTTCCAGAGGTGTTTGGAGAACTCTAAAAATAATTGCAGAGTATATTTTGAAAACTTCTCAAAAGTGCAGGGATGGGCCTGTAATTATCTTGTTCTCACAAGCCATTGCTCTTTCTGTGCAATTTTGTGGTCAGTACTCATCAGAAGAAAATGATGTGTTTGTGCTTGGGGCCATCAAGCCATTATCGAAAGCAGCAGCCCCCACCCTCCATGGGAAGAGTTACTAAAATCAGGCAAAACAATAATCAGAGCCCACTTCCTGTCAGAAGTGAGAGCCAGGCTGTCAAACATCCGGAAGATTCTCCAACCCTCTAGAGGCTGGATTCTTGACCAGACTGTTCATTTACAGGTGGGGAAACAGATTCAGAGAGTCTGTCAGTTCCTACTGTTACAGGCATTAGAACACCCCTAGAGATTGTTTTCCCCCTTACATTTCATTTTTAAAGGAAATGGGAACTGTCTGAGCTGGGCAGGGAGGCTGGGGGTCAAAGCAGCAGAACAGGGAAGTGTGGGTGCCTGTGTGGCCTCAAGGGGACAGGGTACTTTCTCCCCACCCCAGACACTCGTGTCCCCTACAACATACATAACATAAATACATAAATTTCATGTGTGTGTGTGTGTGTGTGTGTGTGTGTGTGTGTGTTTCTATCTCTCTGTTTCAGCCCTGGTCCCAAAAAGAATCTCTTGGTGGCTCCTGAACTCAGGCTCTGGAAGGTTCTCAGATATACAAGTGGGCAGGGAGCCTCCTAGCTCCCTGGTCATGCCTTGGCCTTGGGTGTGAGCCAAAGCTGTATCTTAGAGCTGGGCCTGGTGTAGACAGCACAGTGAGGCCAAAATAAGGCACTGTCCTAGTTAATTTGTGCCACTACAACCAGCCATCTAAGCCTGGTTGTTTTATAAAGAACGAATTAGCTCTGGAAGCTGGAAGTTCAAGGTCAATGACCCATGATCTCTCACCACCACAATGGGAATGAAGTTTCAATGCATGAATTTTGGAGGGGACATATTCAAACCACGACATATCAGCCAGAGGTCTTGATGTAAACTCCCCCAATTTCTAAATGTTGGAGTTCATCCAAACTAACTAGGCCAAGAAGAACAAAGTTCTGCGCAGGTGTCGGATTTCCCCCGACATCCAGTCTGTGATCTGTAGGTTAGACCACGCTGAACTTGACCTGAGGCCAGTGTTCCCTGAAAACAGCATGATTAGGAAATGCCACCGTCCCTGCTTCTGTGTCCCTGGATGACCTAGAGGAACCCTGCTGTCCACAGGGCCATGACTCTTGCTTACCTGTGATAAGCCTGCCATGAGAATCTTCTGACGCCTTGTTCCTTGTCTCAGGAATGGTTTTTGACATGAGAACCGCTTGTCCCCCTAAAGCAGAGAAAAGCTCTTGCTGCGTGTGGGCTGGCTGACTTTGCGGAGTGCAAACGATCCCACAGGAAATCACCCACTGGGAACCAGCCTGCTTCCCTGCCACATCGGCCTAAATGACACCAAAGAGTCACTTGTGTGGAATCTCTGACGGGTCCAAATCTTGCAAAGAGGAAAAGGGCAGAGGGTTGGGATGGAGCTGGCAGATGGCCCAGCCAGGGTCAGGTCAGCTGCCCCCTCCGCCCCACCCACCAGCTCACTGGTGTGACTGGCAGGGTGTCTAGGACAGGGACTCTTGCAGCCAGGCTCATGTGCTGAGTCCCCCTGGTGCCAGGGCAGCTGAGGCTCAGACTGCTGGGGCAGCCGGACCTCTGTTTCCACGCCTTTGTACATTTTTTTCCTACTGATCTGCTGCTCTGCGCCGAACTGAGAATGCTTTTTCTTTCTTTCTTTCTTTTCTTTTTTTTTTTTTTAACTTCGGAGGAGCTTCTCATTGCAGATTTTCATAGCGATTCATAAACATTAATTAAGCCACCGCCAACTGCTGTGTGATCCAAGAGGATGGACACAATCCCAGGAGAGGGACTTAGAAAGTCGAGTGGCCGTTCAGAGGCTTCTAACAGGTCCAGCAGATGGATGGCGAGATGCGACAGTGGCAGCTGCCACATGCATGCACCCGCACGGCAGTTCTGCCTGTGGTCGAGGGCTCGTACTTCACGATTGTGGCATGAGACTCCCTGAGACTGTGGCTTTCAAAGGAAAGTTCCTCCTGCGGGAGACCAGGGCGTGAGGAGCCAGTGAGGCTTTGCGGGGACTCTGGGAGTGGGCTCAGGGCAGCCTTGGCTGAGGCCAGATCCTTCGTCAGAAGTGAAACTCATGGGGGCAGCAGAGCAGGAAGCAGCCACTCCCAAAGTGGGGCAGTAGGGACAGCGCTGCCAGGGAGGCCAGGTGTGGTTGTGGCTTTCCAAATTGCTTAGAAGCTGGCATGTTCAGGTGGCACAAGGTGACAAGGGTGACTTGTGGGAGGTCAGCTTTGGCCAAAGCACCCAAATAACATCACCTCAGAAGGAGAAGGAAGCCATCCTGGTCATTTTTCACTGATTTTTCCTGTGAAAAATGTGAAATTTATTCATTGCTACATTGTTTTAGGAAAGCAGGCCCAGCAATGCTTAGGTACCTTACCCACCATCAGATCCAAAGAGAAGTGTGAAAATTGAGTACAAATAATCCCCCCGCCATCCCAGGACCCACAGTGGATGCCAGAAACCATGGATAGTATCAAACCCTATATACACTGATTTTTCCTATATGTACATAAATACCTAAGAAAAAAATTAATTTATAAATTAAGCACAATAAGAGAGTAACAACAACTAATGATAAAATGGAACAAGTAAAAATACTCTGTAATAATAGTTTGCACTTTGGGGCCTTTATTAAATAAAACAAGGATCACTTAAATAAGCATTTTGATGCCACCACAGTTGATTTGATGACAGACAGCTTCTAAGAGATCAACGGGTGGGCAGCATATATAGCTTGGATATACTAGACCAAGGGATGCTTCACACTCTGGGTGGGACTGAAATTTCGTCACACTACCTAGAACAGTGCCCAATTTAAATCTTATGAATTATTTATTTCTGGAATTTTCCACTTAATATATTTCTGACCACAGTTGACTATGGGTAACTGAAACTGGAGAGTAAAATCAAGGAGGGTTTCACGGCACAAAGCCAAAGTCAAAAAAGTCAAAGTAACCTGGGAGACAGGGGGCTGGGCCCCTGAAGGATGGAGTCTAGACCCAAAGTCCCTGAAGGGAGCCACCAAACATGAAATAGTGAAAAGGTCCCCTGTTTTTAGAGACAGGGTTTCTGCTTGGGGCAAAGAGAGGGTAGTGAGCTGGGGCAGAGGCTCATCAGGAGCAGCCCCATGAGTCCCCTCCTACCTTCCATCTTGTGCGGCCAAGCGACAACCACCAGGATGCCAATCTCCAGATGGGAACACAGAGCAGGACCAGCTGACAGACATCCAGTGGTTGGCAATGGGAGGAGCAGTGGGCAGGCATTCCAGAAAGCAGGCTCTGGTCCTGTTGCTTCATTAACCTGCTCTCCTCTGGTGGGAGTTATGTTGGTCTCTCTCTTCTGTGTTCATGTCCTCATGCATGTGGGCGCCTCGTGGCTCTGAGTCCCCACCAGTCACCAAGTGTGGGAAACAGCAATAAAATTAAAAGTAGCTATGAGAAGTCAAGTCAGAGACCTTAGGGAAAATATCAAAAATATATAACTCTTGGAATTTAAAAATAAGCCAAAGAAGGAAGCAAAAAAAAAAAAAAAAAAAAAGTCACACACAATTCTACAAAAATGAGATAAACATTGTTATGATTTCAGTGAATTTTCTCCAAAATGCATATATACACATACTTTCTAACCAAAAAATGGAATCATCCATATATATTTTATATATAATACATAAGTACATATTTTATCCTACATGTGCATATTTATGATCTATACATACATTTTATACATGCATATTTTACACATTTATAAAAAGTTTACATAATATATTTTTTATTATTTGTAAGCTTTTTATAGTTAGCATATAGTACTTACATCTTTCTATGGCCTTAAGCTTCCTTGTGTTCTGCGAGGGAGAAATTGTTGATACATTAGAAGTATAAAACTGGCAGAGGAAGTGACGGTGGTAGGATGGTTCATACGTGACCAAGAAAGAGAACCAGAGTTTTGCCAAAGATTTTCTAGACGCAGAAGAACTAATTCTGAAAATTTCATAGAAAGAGAGCCTATCTAAATTCAGTGACTGGAGAGAACAGGAAAGAACTTGAAAAACAAATCCTGATCATCTAATCATGATTTTAGTACAAAATAAACCAACACAGCCAGGCAGAACATCTCTTAAAAAAAAAAAAAAAAAAAAACACCTCAGTAAGAAAAATAACCCTAAAGATGAGCAGAGAGGCTGAGACCAACCAGAGTCCAACCAGGAAACGGCCTGAGCTGAGGCAGAAGATGTAAGAAGGAGGATTCTCTTATTATGAAAGAAGAAGGGGAGAAAGAGAGGCAGACAGGGAGGCCAAGGCAGAGAGAAAAGCAGGAGAGAACAAACACACACAGACACACACATGCACACACACACACACACGCATGCATGGACGCATGCACACATGCACACATGCACATGCACACTTACTGCCTGGACAGAGGCCAAGTCAGTGGAGAGAGTGGAATGCCGGGTCCCCTGACTCGTTGCGGGTGTTTTCCTCTATCAGTGACGAGTCCTTCCAGTGCTGTAAACCCCCAAGTTGTCATGTCTTACAAGCCTTCACCATCCGCCCCCAGTTTCCCTGGCATTAAGGAAGCTGAGAGCCACCTGTGGCTATTCACATTTAAATCAATTAAAATTCAATAAAATAAAAAAATTTGATTCTTCAACTGCACTAGACACATTTTCAAGGGCTCAAAGAGCACTGATGATTCAAGGTCACCATCCCGGACAGCAGGAAACATCTCCATCAGCCCTGCTTATGTGCTATTGAGATGTGCTGGTCTGTAGGATTATTAAAATAATCCGGGCTGGGGAGATAGCTCAGTTGGTAGAGTGCTCACTCTCCCTAGCACAAGGCCCTGGGTTCAATCCCCAGCACCGAAGGAAAAAAAAAATCCTTTTTTGTTTTTTTGTTTGTTTTTGATACTGGGGATTGAACCCAGGGGTGCTTAATCACTGAGCCACATCCTCAGCCCTTTTTTATGTTTTCTCTAGAGACAGGATCTCGCTAAGTTGCTGAGGCTGACTTTGAACTCACAATCCTCCTGCCTCTGCCTACGGAGCCGCTGGGAGGACAGGCAGCACCACTGTGCCTGGCACAGATAATCCATTCTTAAAGCGAGTGATTATGTGGGGACACAGACACATCAGGTATGACCTCAAATGTGCTCACCCCTTCTCCCACTCACGAACAGAATTCTGACTTGTCTTGTCAGCTCCTCACAGCCCCACCTGACAACTGAGGGGTGTCCTGGTTTCCGCTGTCCCCTGTGGGCTGAGCACCGAGCAGGGTGCCACTTTCATAGGCGGTTGAAGATTAGGGCCTCAGATGGGGAAGGAAGAGGAGAATAAAGGGAGAAGTTTTCAATCACGTTTGGATTAAGTGAGTATTTTCCAAACTTTAGTCATTAGGCACTCTGCTCATAATTTTTTGTCATGTCTAAGTGATCTGAATGCTTATATTCTTGACATCAATTTTAAATCAACTTATTATTCTCAACATGGCCTTGTCCCAAACTGTATCAGTAGTATGTTAGCTTAGAATATAATCATTTGTGCTATTGATATTTTCTCTAAGTCACATTAAAACACATACACTCCTTAACAAGACTCCTAAAGAGCACGAAATAAAACCAAAAATCAGTGAGTAGGATGGTATCAGTTTTAAAAAATTCTGCACAGCAAAGGAAACAAGAGTGTGAAGAGAGAGCCTACAGAATGGAAGATCTTTGCCACTTGCACCTCTGATAGGGCATTCTAACCAAAATATACAAAGAACTCAAAAACTTTAACACAAAAATACCAAACAACCCAACTAATAAAGGGGAAAACGAACTAAAAAGATACTTCTCAAAAGGAGAAATACAAATGGCCAACAAATATATTTAAAAAGTGTTCAATATCCCTGGCAATCGAAAATGCAAATGGAAACCACATTGAGATTCCATCTCCCTCCAGTCAGAATGGGGGAAGGGTACACTCACACACTGGTGGTAGTACTAAGAATTAGCGCAACCCCTCTGGAAAGCAGAATGGAGATTCCTCAAAAAAACTAGGAATGGAACTGTAAACTCAGCTATCCACTCCTGGGTATGTATCCAAAGATCTAAAATCAGCATCCTGTAGGGACGCAGCCACATCAATGTTTATAGCAGCACAATTCACAATAGCCAAGCTATGGAACCAACCTAGGTGTCCATCAACAGATAAGTGGATAAAGAGAATGTGGTATATATGCACAATGGAGTGTTACCCAGGCATAAAAAGAATGACTTGATGGCATTTGCCAGTAAATGGATGGAAGTGGAGACCATCATGCTAAGTGAAATAAGCCAGATCCAGAAAGCCAAAGGTCAAAAGTTTTTCTAATATGCAGAAACTAGCCCAACATAAAAGAAAGAAAAAGAAGAAAGAAAAGGGAGGGGTGGAATTCCATCCAAGATCAATGGAGTAGAGGAAGGGAGTTGAGGGGGAGGGAGAAGGGAAGGGATAATGGGAAGAACAATGGAATAAATCCGACCTAACTTGTTTTTTTTTTTTTTTTTGGTGCTGGGGATTAGAACCCAGGGCCTTGTGCATGCAAGGTAAGAACTCTACCAACTGAGCTATCTCCCCAGCCACCTGACCTAACATTTTGTGTACATATATGAATATACCACAGTGATTCTCCTCATTATGCACATCCACAAGCCACTAAGGAAAAAAAATAAAAACTGAAAGTAAGTAGCAGAAAGATCAATAGAGGGAAGGGAACAGCGGGAGGAGGGGAGGGAAATAGAAAGTACTGGGGACTGAATTACAGCAAGTTATATCCCGCGCTTTTATGATTATGTCAAGGTGAATTCTAATGTTATGTGTAACTAAAAAGAACCAATAAACAAAAGAATCTCCTACAATTCAGTTTAGTGCTTCTTGTGGCAGTGCTGCTGGCACCAGAGCCTAGATTCAGCTATTCAGTACGTGCATAAGTGAAAAGATCGTGTGCGAATATGTAAATACACATGCAGCATCGCTTGTTACAATAAGAATGCAAAGAAACGACACAACTGTGAAAGTAAGAATGTCCACCGAAAGTCATTTCGCGGATCCCTACCGCCTGCTCTGGTGTGTGCGGTGTTGTTTTCAGAGAAACCAAAGTGAACGGCTGAGCTTTCTCAGGTCACTTTTAATTGCTCGGTTTGAGTGGATGCACTTCAGTCTGTGCATGTGGGTCCTGCTTTGCAGGGTGGCATTCACAGATCATCATACCAGCGACAGCTTATGGCCAGGCTGTGAAAACGGCATGTGCACCATCTCCTTTAATCCTTGAGGTGGCCGGAGTCTCCCTCTAGTGATCTGACATGAAGACCCTGAAGCTCAAAGAGGTGGAAGGACTTGCCGTGGCTCATGAGGTGGCACCTGGCACTGAGGTCTGTGGACAGGGACAGGCTCCCCTGAATGTTCAATGTTCCCGGGTGGGCAAGGTTAATGGAGGAAAGCTGCTATGGCACGCGTGTCCTTCTGTGCCATGATATTTTTTAAAATTTATTTTTATTGTAAACAAATGGGATACATGTTGTTTCTGTTCTACATGGAGTAACAGCATACAATTTGCATGATCATACATTTACATAGGGTAATGATGTTTGATTCATTCTGTTATTTTTTCCTTCCCCCTCCACCCCTCCTTCCTCCATTCTTGTCCCCCTCCCACCCCCCATTATGTGTCATCATCCGCTTATCAGAGAGATCATTTGACTTTTGGATTTTTGAGATTGGCTTATCTCACTGAGCATGATATTCTCCAATTTCATCCATTTGCCTGCAAATGCCACAATTTTATTATTCTTTATGGCTGAGTAATATTCCATTGTATATATATACCACAGTTTCTTTATCCATTCATCAATTGAAGGACATTTAGGTTGGTTCCACAGTCTGGCTATTGTGAATTGAGCAGCTATGAACATTGATTTGGCTGTATCTCTGTAGTATGCTGATTTTAAGTCCTTTGGGTATAGGCCGAGGAGTGGGATAGCTAGGTCAAATGGTGGGTTGATTCCATGTTTTCTAAGGAATCTCCACACTGCTTTCCAGAGGGGCTGCACTAATTTGCAGCCCCACCAGCAAGGTATGAGTGTACCTTTTTCCCCATATCCTCTCCAACACCTATTGTTGCTTGTATTCTTGATAATCGCCATTCTAATTGGGGTGAGATAGAATCTTAGTGTAGTTTTGATTTGCATTTCTTTTATTACTAAAGATGGTGTACATTTTTTCATACGTTTGTTGATTGCTTGTAGATCTTCTTCTGTGAAGCGTCTGTTCATATCCTTAGCCCATTTGTTGATTGGGTTATTTGTATTCTTCGTGTAGAGTTTTTTGAGTTCTTTATATATTCTGGAAATTAGTGCTCTATCTGAAGTATGAGTGGCAAAGATTTTCTCCCACTCTGTAGGCTCTCTCTTCACATTACTGATAGTTTCCTTTGCTGAGAGAAAGCTATTTAGTTTGAATCTATCCCAGTTGTTGATTCTTGCTTTTATTTCTTGTGCTGTGGGAGTCCTGTTAAGGAAGTCTGATCCTAAGACAACAAGGTGAAGATTTAGACCTACTTTTTCTTCTATAAGATGCAGGGTCTCTGGTCTGATTTCAAGGTCCTTGATCCATTGTGAGTTGAGTTTTGTGCAGGGTGAGAGAAAGGGGTTTAGTTTCATTCTGTTGCATATGCATTTCCAGTTTTCCCAGCACCATTTGTTGAAAAGGCTGTCTTTTCTCCATTGCATATTTTTGGCACCTTTGTCTAGTATGAGAAAATTGTATTTATTTGGGTTTGTGTCCGTGTCCTCTATTCTGTACCATTGATCTGTCTATTTTGGTGCCAATACCATGCCGTTTTTGTTACTATTGCTTTGTAGTAGAGTTGAAGTTCTGGTATTGCGATACCCCCTGCTTCATTCTTCTTGCTAAGGATTGCTTTAGCTATTCTGGGTTTCTTATTCTTGCAGATGAATTTCATAATTGCTTGCTCTATTTCTGTAAGGTACATCATTGGGATTTTAATTGGAATTGCATTGAATTTGTATAGCACTTTTAGTAGTATGGCCATTTTGACAATATTAATTCTGCCTATCCAAGAACATGGGAGATCTTTCCATCTTCTAAGGTCTTCCTCAATTTCTTTCTTCAATGTTTTGTAGTTTTCATTGTAGAGATCTTTTACCTCTTTGGTTAGATTGATGCCCAAGTATTTTATTTTTTTTGAGGCTATTGCAAATGGAGTTGTTTTCCTCATTTCCCTTTCAGATGTTTCGTCGCTTGCGTATAAAAATGCTGTAGATTTATGCGTGTTGATTTTATAGGCTGCTATTTTGCTGAATTCATTGATGAGGTCTAGAAGTTTTCTGGAGGAGGTTTCTGGATCCTCTAAATATAGAATCATGTCATCAGCAAACAGTGACAGCTTAAGTTTCTCTTCTCCTATTCGTATCCCTTTAATTTCTTTAGTCTGCCTAATTGCTCTGGCTAGAGTTTCGAGGACAATGTTGAATAGAAGTGGTGAAAGAGGACATGCCTGTCTTGTTCCTGTTTTTAAAGGGAATGGTTTCAGTTTTTCTCCATTAAGAATGATGTTGGCCATGGGCTTAGCATAAATAGCCTTTACAATGTTCAGTTTTGTTCCTACTATCCCTACTTTTTCTAGTGTTTTCAGCATGAAGGGGTGTTGTATTTTGTCGAATGCTTTTTCTGCATCAATTGAAATAACCATATGATTCTTATCCTTAAGTCTATTGACATGATGGATTATGTTTATTGATTTATGGATGTTAAACCATCCTTGCATTCCAGGGATGAACCCCACTTGATCGTGGTGCACAATTTTCTTAATATGCTTTTGGATATGGTTTGTCAATATGTTGTTAAGATCTTTGCATCTATATTCATCAAGAATATTGGTCTAAAATTTTCTTTCCTTGATGGGTCTTTGCCTGGTTTGGGTATGAGGGTGATATTAGCTTCATAGAATGAGTTTGGTAGGGTACCCTCTTTTTCTCTTTCCTGGAACACTTTGAGAAGTATTGGAATGAGTTCTTCTTTGAATGTCTTGTAGAACTCGGCTGAGAATCCGTCTGGTTCTGGGCTTTTCTTGGATGGTAGGTTTTTAATGGCTTCTTCTATTTCATTGCTTGATATTGATATTGCATGTCCTCCTGGTTCAGTTTGGGAGGAACATATGTCTCTAGAAATTTGTCAATGTCTTCGGTAGATTCTATTTTGTTGTAATACAGATTTTCAAAGTAGCTTCTCATTATGTTCTGTATCTCAGTGGTGTCTGTCATGATATTTCCTTTTTCATCACGAATTTTAGTAATTTGAGTCTTCTCTCTCCTTTTCTTTGTTAGTCTGGCTAAGGGTTTGTCTATTTTGTTTACTTTCTCAAAGAACTAACTTTTTGTTTTGTCGAGTTTTTGAATTGTTTCTTTTGTTTCAATTTCATTGATTTCAGCTCTGATTTTAATTATTTCCTGTCTTCTACTACTTTTGCTGTTATTCTGTTCTTCTTTTTCTAGGGCTTTGATCTGTAATGTTAGGTCATTTAGTTGTTGACTTTTCATTCTTTTCTGGAATGCGCTCCATGCAATGAATTTTCCTCTTAGTACCGCTTTCATAGTGTCCCAGAGATTTTGATATGTTGTATTGTCATTCTCATTGACCTCTAAGAATTTTGTTATCTCCTCCCTGATGTTTTCTGTTATCCATGTTTCATTCAATAGCACATTATTTAGTCTCCAGGTGTTGGAGTAATTTCTCTTTTTTTTTTTTTTGTCATTGATTTCTACTCTCAGTCCATTATGATCTGATAGAACACAAGGCAGTATCTCTATTTTTTTGCATTTTCTAAGGGCTGCTTTGTGGCATAACATATGGTCTATTTTCAAGAAGGTTCCATGTGCTGCTGAGAAGAAAGTGAATCTGCTCGTTGATGGATGGAATATTCTATATATGTCTATTAAGTCTAGGTTATTGATTGTGTTATTGAGTTCTATGGTTTCTTTGTTCGGTGTTTGTTTGGAAGATCTATCTAGTGGTGACAGCAGTGCCTTAAAGTCACCCAGAATTATTGTGTTGTGGTCTATGTGATTCCTGAAATTGAGAAGGATTTGTTTGATATACAGGGATGCACCATTGTTTGGGGCATAAATATCTACTATGGTTATGTCTTCTTGATTTGTGGTTCCCTTAAGCAGTATGAAATGTCCTTCTTTATCCCTTCTGACTAACTTTGGCTTGAAGTCCACTTTATCTGATATAAGGATGGAAACCCCCACTTTTTTACTGAGTCCATGTGTGTGGTACGTTTTTTCCCATCCTTTCACCTTTAGTCTGTGGATGTTTTTTTCTATGAGATGAGTCTCTTGCAGGCAGCATATTGTTGGGTCTTTCTTTTTAATCCATTCTGCCAGTCTATGTCTTTTGATTGATGAGTTTAGGCCATTAATATTCAGGGTTATTATTGATATATGATTTGTATTCCCAGTCATTTGGTCTTAATTTTGGTTTTTAAATTGGCTTGGTTTCTTCTTTGAGTGGTTTTTCTCTAAGGTAGTTCCTCCCTTTGCTGACCTCCATTGTTGTTTTTCATTTCCTCCTCATGGAATATTTTGTTGAGAACATTCTGTAGTGTAGGCTTTCTATTTGTAAATTCTTTTAACTTTTGTTTATCATGGAAGGATTTTATTTCATCTTCAAATCTGAAGGTTAGTTTTGCTGGGTATAGGATTCTTGGTTGGCAACCATGTTCTTTCAGAGCTTGAAATGTGTTGGTCCAGGCCCTTCTAGCTTTTAGAGTCTGGGTTGAGAAGTCGGCTGCTATCCATATTGGTCTTCCCTTATATGTAATCTGATGCTTTTCTCTCGTGGCCTTCAAAATCCTATCTTTATTTTGAATGTTAGGCATTTTCATTATAATGTGCCTTGGTGTGGATCTGTTGTGATTGTGTGCATTTGGTGTTCTGTAAGCCTTTTGTATTTGATTTTCCATTTCTTTCTTCAGGTTTGGGAAATTTTCTGATATTATTTCATTGAATAGGTTGTTCATTCCTTTGGTTTGTATCTCTGTGCCTTCCTCAATCCCAATAATTCTTAAATTTGGTCTTTTAATGATGTCCCATAGTTCTTGGAGATTCTGTTCATGATTTCTTACCATCTTCTCTGTTTGGGCAACTTTATTTTCATGATTAAATATTTTGTCTTCATTGTCTGAGGTTCTGTCTTCCAAGTGGTCTAGTCTTTTGGTGATGCTTTCCATTGAGTTTTTTATTTGGTTTATTGTTTCCTTCATTTCAAGGATTTCCATTTGGGTTTTTTTGAGAATCTCTCTCTCTTTGTTGAAATGATCTTTTGCTTCCTGCACTTGCTCTTTCAGCTTATTGGTATTATCATTCATTGCCTGCATTTTCTCTCTTATCTCATCCTTTTCTTCATGAATCATCTTAATCATGAATAATCTGAAGTCCTTTTCTGACATTTCTTCTACCATACTGTCATTGGATTCTATTAATATAGAATGTAGATTTGTTTGGATCATTTTCTTCCCTTTTTTTTTCATGTTGTTCATGTATCTTCCGCTCTAGCAGTGCAGATCTGGGTTATTGCAGATTTCCCCCTATAGGCTTATAGTGGCCTATAGGTTTCCAAAACCCTTTCTTTAAGGGGAGATCAATATGAGCAGTGCCCAAATCAGACACCATGCAATCCTAGACCAAATAACCCCTATGAGGACAATAACAAAATTGTCATAATAAACAGAATGAGTTAAAATATTATCTTCAATAAAACAAACAGATTTGCAATAAGGTCTGCAGTTTCTAATGGAGGACAAAGAGGATGCAGAGGGATGTAGAATGTGGCTGTTAGTGGGATAATAAAAGATTATACGGAAGTTCTAGATAATAGAAAGGGGGAGAGTGTAATCAAAAGAAATTGGATGTTAGCATGCAAAAAAGGGAGAAAGAGACTCTGAGGGAACAGGTAAACAAAAGGAAAAGAGAGGAAGAAAAGTAAAGAAATAAAAACTTAAATGTTTTCTATAAGGAGAAAAAAGAAAATCTACAGTATAACAGTTATATAGTAATGAAACCTCCCAGTGTTCAGAAGCCTGATGCATGAGAGGTACCTGACAATGAGCTTCAAGCCTCCAGCAGGCGTCTTAGGATGGGATTTGTCCCACCTAAAGATTGGAGCTCCAGCTTCCAGGATTATCCAAGATGGCTGCACTGGCTTTGAAATGTGTTGGCAAATGGGGACCTGCAGCTCAGGGTGTGGACGTGGTCAGCAGGAGGTCCTGGAGGCGGGGTGTGGTTGGTCAGGCAAGGGTCCTGGAGGTCAGGTGTGTTTGGTGTGGTTGTGGGATCCTGGAGGCTGGGTGCAATCAGTCGGTCTGGGGTCCCGGTGATAGGGCGCAGTCAGTTGGTCTGGGGGTCCTGGGGGCAGGGAGCAGTCAGTTGATGTGAGGGCCTCAGAGGCAGGGAGTGATCGATCACGCTGAGGGCTCCTGGAGACAGGGCTCAGTCAGTCCAGACCTGGCTGTTGTCTCAAAATGGCGGCAGCCACGTGTAATCAAGCCTGCAGGTACTGTCACAGTGAACTTCCTGGCAACAGCAGGCAGGTGGTGCTCCACTGGCGGTTGGTGATCAGTTTGCTGACTGTTGTTGGACGATCAGGAGGTGAACCTCTGGCGGTGGGTGATGGATAGGTGTAAGGCAGGTGATGGACAGGCGAGAGGCAGGCAAATGGCGGATGATAGGCACCTGACAGTGAGCAATCTGCACTGAAAAAAGGCGTCGATATGCTGGCAGACTGCAGGTCATCACAGCAGACAAAAGGGGTAAACACCAGGGAATCGATAAGTAGCAAAAACTGCCTCCCAAAGAAACAGATATCCTCTGCTTGAAACCGGAGCGACAAGGAACGCAGCCTCCCTCTAGTCTGCCATCTTGGATCCCCCCTGTGCCATGATTTTAATCCTGTGCTCCATTTGGAAATATCCTGATTCTGGATGGGGCTGATTTTATCACATGACTTATTTACTTCGTTGTTGGATTTTTTGGGGTTTCAGTCCCAAAGTGACTTTTTCCCTCTCTTACAGTCTCTCCTGCTCCCTCCCACACTCAGCTCCCCCCCCTCCACATGAAATGTCAGACTTGAAAAGGAAAATGTAAACCAGGACATTTTGGTGGGTTTCTAAGGGAAAAAATAGTTGTCCATGGGCAGAAAGAAGTCCAGAAGGTCAGGGATCAGTGACAGCATGCTCACAAAGTGTGTCTCAGAGGCTCCACCTACAATCTTCATGGCTTAGGGTTAAGCTTCCACATTACAGCTCCCAGACTCATGCTAGCACATGGGAAGAATGACCAGTGAGAGGGATGGGGGCAGTGACAGAGACTGCCAACAAAACTGACCAGTGAGAGAGATTGACCTGTGTTCCAGGTCCGTTCCTGTTCCACTCGCTGTGCCTGACCCATGACTTTGCCTCTCTGATCTCAGATTCTCTTGCTGAAGTTGGCTGATCATGGACTGAATGAATCTCTGAAACCATGGGCCCAAAATAAACTTTAATATCTATCAATCAATCACCTCTCTCCATCCGTCATCTTATCTGTTTGCTACTTTAGAAGAGAAGGTTAGTCTGACCCCTGTTTTTCCACAGTAGCCAGCGGATTGAGTCTCATCGGTGCAGGATCTCTGTGGTCTTCAAGGACAGCCAGCACCTGGCAGCCGTGTGACCTTCAGAGGCCAGCTTCGCAGTGGGCCCTTAATCAGGGAACTGCCTCCCCTTTGTGTCCTTAGGATCCTGGAGGTGCCAGTAGCATGAATCTTTGCACAAATGGATCCCAGCTTAATTGAGAGACCTTGAAAGGTGCCTGCCCTGTATCCCTTGAGCCTGGTTTTCTGTGTCCAGATTTCTAATCTCAGGAGGTTGGCCCCTTTCTGTCTGGCCTCAAGCTGCTCATCCATAAAATGGGAATCAACAGTTCCTGCAATGCTGTTGGGAACTTTGAATAAGATGAAGTTCCCAGCATTAGCCCAGTGCTTAGTGACCCCGACCACTAATCACCTCACCAGGATTCTAGTAAATGTCTTCTTGTCAGGACATTTAGGCTTGGAGCAGAGGGCTCATTCATCAAAGCCTGAGACGACAATCCATCATAGAGTAAGCACTGCTCACTAGTCCTGAACTTGTCCTTGTCCCCACCCTGCACCAAGCCTGGCTCCTCTAGTCCTAGGAAAGGCAGCATTGCTTGGAGGAGAGGACCCAGAGCCAGGAGCAGGGCATGTCCCATTCCACAGGGCAGAGGCCGCAGCTGTCCAGAAGCAAAAAGCAAAAACATAGGGTCAGGCAGCAGAGAGAGTGGCGTGACAGCCCAGTGCCAGCCGAGGTGCAGACCTGGGGTTCACAGGGTGAGGCAGGGTCGGGCTGCCCGGGGGCTCACAAGCTTCCATTTCTTCTGGACAGCTGCCTCCTGCCTCCAACTCTCAGTGAAAGGAAGACCCTTGGGAAGCGGGGCTTATGCTGGGGAGTAAATGCCACTGACCATGGGCCCCCATGGGCTTGAAGTCAGAGTGACTTCCCTTTGCAGCTGCCCCAGCCTCTCACGGGCTACACAGCTTCAGGTAGATCACTCAACCGCCCTGAGCCTTGGTTTCCCCTTACGATGTTGTTAAGCGGGGCATGAAACTAAGTCCCACCTACTGGGTGGCTTAATCAAGGAAGTTTCCTGTCTCACCGTTCCGGGGGACAAAGGTCCAAGGTCAAGGCTGGTTCCTCCTGAGGCTCTGAGGGGTGGAATTTTTCAGGCCTCTCCCCAGTTCCTGGTGGCTTGCAGCACTTGATGGCATTCCTTGGATTGTGGAAGCACCACCACATTGGGGCCTACCCACTCCACTAAGCATCGTCTTGACTAATCACCTCTGCACCAACCCTATCTCCAAATGAAGTCACATGCTGAGGGACTTGGGTTAGGGCTCCAACATACACATTTGTGGGTGAGGCACAATTTAACACTTACCAGAGCGTATTCAGTGAGAGCATAATACCTACATCAGACACTATATTATATCTCACTTGATGCACCCACACGGGGCCACCAGGGCCCTTCCCAGCTGATGGGGTCCTCACATTAGCTGCCCCCAGCCCAACAGCAGGCTCCCAGCCGTTGGGGAACTTGTGTGTTAGTTGGTGGGTAGAGTGGAACTGAGATGTGGCCTTGTTATGATTTAGATGTGAGGTGACCCCCAAAAGCTCATGTGTGAGACAATGCAAGAATTTTCAGAGATGAAGCAATTCGATTACGAGAGTTGTAGCCTAATCAGTGGATTAATCCACTGAGATGGATTAAGTGGGTTGTGGGCAGGTAGGGTGTGGCTGGAGGAAAGAGATCACTGAGAGTGTGCCTTCAGGGTTTATACTTTGTCCCTGGCGAGTGAAGCTCTCTCTGTGCTTCCCCGGGTGCCATGACTGAACTGCTTGCTTCCCTCCTCCACGCCCTTCCACCATGATATTCTGTCTCACCTCAGGCCCAGAGCAATGAAATTGGCTTTTTATGGACTGGGACCTCTAAAATCATGAACCAAAAGAAACTTTTCCCCCTTTAAGCAGTTCTTGTTGGGTCCTTGGTCACAGCAATGAAAGAGCTGACTGCAACAGGCCTGCCCCTCAGAGGCTGGCCTGCCACCTGTGGTGCTCAGTGCCTTCAGCACGACATTCAGCCACTGTATGGGGTGGCCCTGAGAGGCTACTCAGTGTGCAGTGGCCCCACAGCAAGGGTGTGGGAAGGCCATGTGGGTAGGGCAGGGCAGAGTTCCTGGACGGCTGAGGTGAGGGAGGCAGACCCCAGACTGAAGCAGGTGGGGATATCCATGGCTGGGCAGGGAAGAACTAGAGAATCCTGCCTGGAGGTGGTGGAGGCTGACGGGGCAGGGTGAGAGGCAGTGCAGGCTGGGGAGGAAACTGAGGCACCGATGGGGCAGGGAGAAGCCTGGCCAGAGGGGCCTAGGATGACAGGTGACTGCGTGCTTCAGGCCACCAGAGCCCCTGTGGAAGCCCTGTCCCAGGGCGGCTGTGAGGTCACCATGCTGCCTGCTGGCCATCAACACCTGTGGAGTCCCTTTTGCCTACTCTGCCTCTGCACCTTCCAGCTCCACACAGGTGACCCAAGTCCAGCATGCTTTGTCCCAGCTGTCCTCCTCCCTACACTGTGTCCCTGAGTGGTCCTGATGCCCTCTGGTCCCTGCCCACTGACTAATGGCCTCAGCTACTTTTCCAGTGAGGTCACAGTGGGAAGGAGGAGGCAAGAGGACTCAATATGCGTGGCACGTCACCCGAGCTGGCCTCCTGAGGAGCTAGCCTTTCAGGTTTTTCCTCATCCACTCTGTCCTGTTGGTCTCTTTCCCAAACCATCGGGGATGTGGCACTGAGTGCTCTGGGCCCTTGGGGCACAGAATCATAAGGGTCCTATGGGCTTGTGTGACACATACAGAACAAACGTGTGCCCAACCTCCAGCAACGTGCACGGGCGCACAGTGCCAAGGTCACACCACCTGGGTTGGTAGGTGTGTGTGCGTGTGTGTATGTGTGCCAGTGTGTGTGTGTGTGTGTGTGTGTGCTTTTGATGTGTGACCAAGGTGCCCATGTTCTTCTTTATGGATTCACAAATGCCTCTTCTTTTTTTAAAATTTTTTTTTAGCTGTCAATGGGTCTTTATTTTATTCATTTCTTCGTGAATCGAACCTCATGCCTCACACATGCCACGCAAGCGCTCCACACTGAGGCATGACCCCAGCCCCACAAATGCCTCTTCTGCTCTTTCCTTCTCCCAGCTTCTCCTCCCTGGATCCCAGAGGCCTACGAAGCTTGCTTCGGGATGCATCTGTGCGGAGACCACGGGTCTATTTGTGCAGACATTGGCATCAGTATGAACAGGGGTGTCGGATCCATCCTGACCACATGGCAGAACTGGCACCCAGGGTCTCAAGTCCTGGGGAGGCTTCACTCATAGGCCCCTGAAGCGTCAATCGGATGGCATGGGATAAGAGCCACAGTGGTCTCTCCAGCAGAGCAGGCTGCAGGGACCTTGCCATGACTCCTCCCACAGTTGGAGCTGAGAGGCCAGTCACTCAGTGACCCTGCACCAGGCCCACTACTGACAGGGAATCAACCCAGGACAGCACGTTCTGGAGCCCTGCTCTGGGCCTGCCTGGGAAGGAGAGGAGACTTTTCTGTGCCTTCATGGGCTGCCTCCTGGGCCAGAGTTTTCCTTTCATTTAATTTTATTTCTTAGGCTCCATTAAAATTCCATTATAGCTACTCTATTATCAGTAGCATCTGTGGAGATCGGTGTGGACATGTTGAAAACAACATGTTGAAAGTTCAAACTCACATTTTAGAGTCAACGTTTTAAGACACGTAGGTGATGTAACCAGAAACTGAATTGGATTTCCTTTTTCTAACTCACACCATTTTAGAAATTCCTTTATTTTAAGAATCTTTATTATATAAAATGGCAAATACACATAAAAATAGGGAGGTAAAGTAACAGAGCCCCATGTTCCCATCGCCCCGCCCCAGCGATGCTTCACCTTTTTCTAACCACGTTCTGTCTCCCTCACATTCTTCCTTTCTGCTTTTCCTTGTCTTTTTCTGTGGCTTTTGAAAGGAAACCTCAGGTGCTATGTCAGTCCACTTAGAATGTGTGCAATGAAGTGTGATTCTCTAACAAAAATAACACTCGTTGCTTAGTATCATTTCATCTTCAGTTCCTATTCAAATTTCCCAGTTGTCTCAACATTTCCTTTTTACAGATGATACGTTTGAATTGGGATCTGAACCAAGTCCACAGGTTGCATTTGGCTCAGGTCTTTTCTCATCCACAGGAGATTTTCACCCCGAGTTTTTCTTCCCCCATACCACTTACCTGTCAAGAGACCAGCATACAGGGCTGGGGATGTAGCTCAGCGGGTAGAGTGCTGTCCTCGCATGCACGCGGCCCTGAGTTCAGTCCTCAGTAACACACACACACACACACACACACACACACACACACACACGAAACCACCCTGTAGGCACAGGCAATGACTTTCTCAATGGAACTCCTAAATCTCAGGGGATAATGCCAAAGTTAACAAATGGGATGGCATCAAATTAAAAGGCTTCTGCACAGCAAATGAAACAATTAGGAATGTGTAGAGAGAACCTGCAGAATGTAAGAAAATCTTTGCTGGCTACTCCTCTTTATATATTCTTTATATAAATGTATTTATATGACATATAAATACATTTATATATTCATATCCAGAATATATAAAGAACTTGAAAAATATAACACCAAAAAATCAAATAACCCAATTCCGAAATGGACAAAGGAATTAAACAGACATTTCTCAAAAGAAGAAATACAAGTGGCTGACAAATATATGAAAAAATGTTCAACATCTTTAGTCATTAGGGAAATGCAAATTGAAAGTACACTGAGATTTCATCTCATGGCAGTCAGAAGGGCAGTATCAAGAATACAGATAATAATAAATGCTGGAGAGGACGTGGAGGAAAAGGAACACTTTCACACTGTTGGTGGGACTGTAAATCAGTACAACCACTCTGGAAACCAGTATGGAGGTTCCTCAAAAGACTAGGCATGGAACCACCATACGACCCAACTGTCCCACACCTCAGAATGTATCCTAAAGAATTAAAGTCATCGTACCACAGGGATACAGGCACACCAATGTTTACAGCAGCACAGTTCAACTATGAAACCAGTGAGGGTGTCCGTCAATGGATGAACAGATAAAGAAAATGTGGTAGAGATACACAATGGAGTTTTATTCAGCCATAAAGAAAAATTATGTCATTTGTAGGAAAATGAATGGAACTAGAAACCACTGTGTTAAGTGAAATAAACCAAACTTACAAGGTCAAAGTTCACATATTTTCTCTCATATGTGGAAGCTAGAGAGGAAAAGGAAAAGAAAGGAGACGAGAAAGGATCACATGAAAAATCAAAGGGAGGTCAGTAGAGGAAAGGGAGGGGGTGGGGGCGGGAAGGGAGGGGGAAGCGCTGGGGAGTGATATTGGCCAAATTACATCATTCTATTGTGTGCAGGTATGACTATGCAAAAACAAGTCCCATCATTAGGTACAGCCATAATGCACCAGTAAAAAGATGTGGGAAGACAGAACAACAACAAAAACAGACTCGGCGTAGAATGAGCTCTTGCCTCAAGCTGCCATTTTTCTTGTTCCTTTGTCATCTTAGTCAACTTTTGTGCTGCCATGACCACAAGTCCCGACAAGAACAACTTTAGCGGAGGAAAAGTCTATTTGGGGCTCGCGGTTTCAGAGGTCTCAGTCCATAGGCAGCCGGCTCTGTTCCCCAGGACTCTAGGTGAGGCAGGACATCATGGCAGAAGAGTGCAGTAGAGGAAGCAGCTCACGGGATGAGCAGGAAGCAGAGAAGGAAACCCCTGCTCAACCTGGACAAAATAAATACCCCAATACCCCAAAGACATGCCCGGGATCCACCTCCTCCAGTCACACCCCACCTGCCTCCAGTTACCCCCCTGTTAACCCCACCAGGGATTAATGCACCGATTGGGCTAAGGCTCTCAGAACCCAATCGTTTCTCCTCTGAACCTTCTTGCATTGTCTCACACATGAGCATTTGGGGGACACCTGACATCCAAACCATAACATCTGTCTCTATATGTCCTTGATTAGATTCGTGTAACTACACTCCTGCGTACATGCAATAGCTCCACTAGGGGCTCATGATGTCCCACGTTTAGGAATGTCAATAAGTTGTCACTCTGATTCAAGTCATTATAAAGTTCCCCATCAATCTTCCACCCAAAAGTGACAAACTAGACATCATGATCCATTAGTTGGTCGTGAAATCAAACTGATGGATCATGAAAAAATAAAATAGAAAGGAATAGAAAATAGGGCTAAGCACTGACAATAAGGCTAGGTCTTCTCTCATGGCCCTTCGGTTTCAGTGACTTGGATTATATCTTTGTGTGTACTAGGTCCTGATGTAAGATACATTCCTTCTATTTAATATGGGCTATGGTCAAAAACGCCTTTGAAAACCACACTTCTAATCTGTGTTCTAAGTAGCCTCCTGCTAAGGTTTGTTGAGTCAGGATATGAGAGGGGCGGAAGTCAGGGCAGAGTTTGGAAAACTGTCAGCTGGCATGAGGTTGCAGCTGTCATTTGGGCGCAGAATAATCTAATATGGTGCAGCGGGAAGCCAGGAAATGGCCAGGCTTCTGGGCAGCTGAGAGCTTGCCGCGTGCCAGCTCTCCTCCAGCAGCTGCTGTTTCAGGGCTGCAGAAAGGGCGGCCACATGTCCCTGGGGCTCAGTACACTCTTGCCCCTCAGGATGCCACCTGGTCAACTTACCACAGGCCATCTATGTTCTTTATGAGGCCAGGACTTGCTGAGTCATTGCTGAGGCCCAGGTCCCTTTGCTGCCAAGGGCATTATTGGGACAATTGGTAAAACACAAATGGATTCTCAGAATTGGGGAGCAGTGATTTATCACGGTGCATCTCCGGATTCCGATTGTTATTTTACGTGTGTGTGGGAACCACATTAAATGTTCAGGGATATCCGGTTGGCCACTTATTTTCAAATGATTCAGGACAAAAAATTTTAATTCTGCTTTTAACTTTTCTGTGAGTTTGTGATTGGTTCAAAAGTTCAAAAAACTATTTTCAAATGCAATCTCTGTCAGTAAAGGCACATTTGTACACTCAAATTTGTAGACATTAGGACGATAACATGGAAGAATATTGATGCAGAGAGATGGTCACAGAACCAAGCATGAAAAAAAAAAAAAAAAAAAAAGCAAGCAACAAAACCATATTTTCAGGGCTGGGGTTGTGGTTCAGTGATACAGCGCTTGCCTAGCATGCATGAGGCACTGAGTTCAATTCTCAGCACCACATATAAATAAATGAATAAAATAAAGGTCTATCAACATCTAAAAAAATTTTTTTAAAATAAAATCATATTTGGCCAGGTGCGGCAGTGCAAGCCTATAATCCCAGCAGCTCAGGAGTCTGAGGCAGGAGGATTGAGAGTTCAAAGCCAGTCTCAGCGAAAGTGAGGCACTTAGCAACTCAGTGAGACTCTGTCTCTAAATAAAATACAATATTAGGGCTGGGGATGTGGCTCAGTGGTCGAGAGCCCATGAGTTCAATCACTAGTACCCCCCCAAAAAAATTTGTAGTATGATTCTGTCTCTATTTTAAAAATTGTTTACTTGTATACATGTAAAGGAAAAAGCTACAAAGAATCTAAAATGTTAATGGTTATTTCTGAGTCTGGGGAACACAAGTGATCTTGGGTTTTTTCTTGTTTGCTTACCTTTCATATTTTCTAATTTTTCATAATGAATAAATTATCTGACTAAATGATTAACTTTTTTTTTTCAGATCTGCAAATTGAACCCAGGCCTCTCGGATGCTATGTAAGCACTGAGCTATAGCTCCAACCATTATTAGTTTTTTAAAAAGCAATCTTATTGATTGAAATCAAATTTGTGGACCAATAGTATAGCAAGAAACACTTTTTTTTTTTTTAATTAGGGGGATCTATGTTTAAAAATTGGGGAAAATATTTAAGGGTGGAATTTTAGAGTTGGACTAAATGCTTATTTATCCATTTAAAATCACACAGTAAGATTGTATGATTTCCTTTTGTTTCCTTGATTTCTTCTCCCATCTCTTGCTGGTGATGTGCTGTGTTTGGGATGTCTTCGGGCCTTCTTTGTGTTGAACTGGGGCCTGGGTGTGGCTGACAGTCCTGATAGCTGCTCACAGTCCCCCTGGGATGGTCTTAGCACTTGCTCTCTTCCTTTATTGCCTCGAATGCAAGCTGTGTTGCTGGCATGTGACTTCACAGTTGGTGGCACTTGTAAAAATAAGCCAAGCCTGCTGTGCAGTCCAGGCATGACAGATACAAGCTGCAAGCCACATGCATCTCAGACCGTGAGAGCCGAGAGCCCGGGCTGCCTCGGACTCCACGCCTTCTGACGGCTTGATGCTCAGGGACTTGGGCAGGGAGGGCCATTCCCTGGGGTGAGAGGTGTTATATCCTCAGGACTGGGGCTAGGGTGGTGGGCTTGCAAGGCACAGAGAATGGAGCTGGCCGGGAAGCAAGCCCACCAGATGGAAAAACGCATGCCATGCAGGGCCTCAGCAGGACTAAAGGTGCTTTGTCACAAACCAGCCTGGGATTAGGCATTACCCCCACCCACATGCCAAGAGAGAATTAGTATTGTGTAATTCAGACTGCTGTGTCTTCATGTTTATCTTTCTTCCAAACTTCCTCTCTCTCCTCATGCATCAAGGTTGCTGGGGGCTGCTGGAGACCTTGGCCATTAAGAATATGCACTTAGTAAAGAAGTGCATCGCTTCCCCTTCACTTAAAGAGGCAGATTGCTTTCAGTGCTTCCTCTTTGGAGCTGAGGATCAATTTTTATGGTGCGTAGCCCCAGAAATTGCCATTCCTTAGTGGAAATAAATTCCTTCCTCCCCTCTTCAGTGAGACATCATGGGACTTAATTAAAGGCCAGTTTGCAGCTCTAAGGAAAGGAAGTGTGCGCTCTGGAAAGCAAGCTGCCGTCGCTGGTGAGTTGGGCAGGCGCCATGTGTCTCACTCAAGGCGCTGAGGTCTGCAGTGCAAATGTGGCCACATCTCGTGTTTCCAGTTAACTGCTTGAGCTCTCCCTGCCTTACCTGTGAGAAAGTCATCGTTCCCCACTGGAAGGCTCCTTCTGCCTAAACTGACTGGAACCCTGCAGCACACCAACTGGAGGAGAATGAGTCCAGCTTCTTCACTCACATGAGAAAGTTCAGTCAATAACCATCACCCTGCCATCCTTCACCACAGCAGCTGGCCAGCTGGTGGACCATGGTACCTGGAATCTGGCGTGCCACGGGTTCTGACGCCAAGACGGTCACTCTTAATGCTTGGTTCTTTGGGCCCCGCTCTTGGGCCTAATAGAATTCCAGCTGACCTGGGGAGACTGACCTGGTCTACTTCCAGCAGACAAATATAAGGAACAATATTTTCAGTACCAGTGTTCATTAGCACAATGAAGGAAAGAGAGCTCTGACAGGTAGGAACCCAAGTCATTGCATTGGCTTACTTCCCTGAGAGAGTTCCAGGCAGCAGCAGGGGCAGGAGAGTCCAGGCAGAGCCCAGAGCCTCCCTGGGTAAAGGAGTTGGACTTAAGAGCCCAGAAAGCACAAGACAAATTGATTTCAACAGGACAGAGTACAGCTGAGAAGTACAGAGGGAAGTACTGGATCTGTGGAAGGTTCCTGAGCATCAAGTGAAGAATTACCAAAATGACCAAGAATAGTGACTGTTCACTCTAGTCTGACAGAAAAACACTTGTAATTCACAGGACACTGGACAAGACCCTCAGGGAAATGTTGCCTCAGAAGCAGGGAATAGTGAGTCCAAATTCAACCCCGCCCTGAATCATAAAAGCAAGACCTGGAAGGATCAAACCACTCACAAGTAACTGCAACCCAGAAAAGACTCCAGAATATTTACAGGAAAACAGAAATACTCCACACTGGACCATATAAAATCCATAATTGCTGGACTCTAACAAAAAATCACCAAGCAGACTACAATGAAGGAAAGCAGGGTTCAATGAAGAGACTAGCCAGTCGAAGATGTCCCAGAACCATCCCATTGGTTAGAATTATCAGACAAGGATATTAAAACAGTATCCTGCAAGTTGAAAAGATTAAGTAGAGATAAGAAAGATGTAAAGACCCAATTGAACTATTAGGGATGAAAACAGAAATGTGTGAGACAAAAAAATATGTTGGATTAGATTCATACCACATAAGAGGTTGCAGGGGGAGAAAAGACTATGGAGCATAAAGACAAAACAACAAAAATTATTTAAAATAAAGACACAGAAGATTTTTAAACACAAACACTAGCAATCTGTGAGAAAAATATAAGCAGTCTAATTTCTATGTAATTGCAATC
Organism: Sciurus vulgaris; assembly: GCF_902686455.1. Taxonomy (NCBI): domain Eukaryota; kingdom Metazoa; phylum Chordata; class Mammalia; order Rodentia; family Sciuridae; genus Sciurus; species Sciurus vulgaris. Next base: position 25,930,474 of record NC_136474.1, read on the forward strand.
CCCAAATATTGGGGGAACTCGGGTTTAATGTCCCCAGTGCTGGAGTATGGGAGAAAGAAAACAAAGGCAAGACTTCTAGTTTTCTTTTTGACATGTAAGCGGCTTGGAAACCACTCTATCCTAACAACAGAGAAGAAAACTGAAAACCAGCAACTTTTTGATCCATCAGAGAATTGACTCACAGGGCAAACTACTGCTTTTCAAATTGGAGAGATGGATGCCAAGAATCCCAAAATGGCAGCTAAAGCCCATGGTTAAAAACTCTGAAGGAGGGGCTGGGGCCGGGGCTCAGTGGCAGAGACCTGCCTAGCCTATGTGAGGCACTGGGTTCGACCCTCAGCACCACATGAAAATAAACAAATAAAGCCTTGCTGTCCCTCTACAACTACAAAAATAATTTTAAAAAGTACTCTGAGGGAGCCCACACTGGCTTTCTGTAGGAAAACCAGAGCAGTAATTAAATCCTGGAGCCTCAGAGGTGACGGGCTGAGAGTTAGAAACCCCAAGGGCAGCAGTCACAGGGGACTTGTACTTCTATGAGATTTATCTCCCGGAGCTTTACCAAGTTCTCATGGTGCATATCAGAAAAATTCCTTCTTACCTCAGGCAGGAGGAGAGGAAAGGGAACCTCTTAAAATATGAGAGCATTCTGTGCTTATCAAGGCCCTGCCCTGGTGAGAAACCTAACCTGCTATGGTTTTATCAGAGCCAATTGACCCCCCTACACACACACACAACTCCAGGGTCCCCAACATTCTGTCTCACTCAGTGGGGAGTTGGCAGAGGCACCTGTGAAGTTCACTGCCCAGGTGAACTCACTAGAGACTGAGACATCCTGGGACAACAGAATACCTCCCCTTCCAGTAGGTCTCTGCACTGCAAAACTAAAGAACTATTCACCTTTGCCCAGACACACAGCAAAAAATGGACCAATTAACAATCTGTCTCTCAAATGTATTGAGTGAAATAATTTGTTCCTAGGTATTTGAACTAAAACCAAAAGTTGGAACATCAATATTAGTTAACAGGAAATTGTTCTGGAATAAGCAATAAGAGGAAATTGAAAGCATTCATTCCAAATTGATCAAACCACAAGAATTTTAAAGTTTTTAACATTTTTTTTTTTTGGTATGTGTGTGAAAAGATTTGTTTTGAAGAGGGACCCAGGACAACTGGCACATTTCCACAAGTGGCTCTTTGCACTGGTGTGTACCACCCACTGCATTGGTTGGTGATGTGAGGAATATTCAGGAGCCACCCAAAACTCCTTCAAGAGTCAATGACTGGTAAGTCTGAAGCATTGACAATAATTGACTGCAGTGAATTTGGAGATAAAAAAAACTATCCAGTGGAAGAGGTAAAATGAAAATTTTCTCAAAAATAATAACTACTAAAAAAAAAGAATGAATTTGTCCATTAGGGCTGGATCACCACTGAAGAATTTGAGCCGCCGGGATTATTGGTTCCATTGGTTGATCTCCCAAGATTACAGAACAATTTAAAGAGGTGGAACAATTCTTAGAAGCAGACATGGTGGGGATACTGGAGTGCAATGGAACTGGGGGGTTGCTCCAAATGAACAGGCAGAGCACCCAGAATAGACGGATGACATAAGCAGAGAGATGTATCGAAGGGAAATGACGACTCTGCTCTAAAGCAGATGAGATATTCTGAGCCAAATATGAGTGACCATGACCTGGAAACACAAGAAAAGAAGGCGTGACAAGTTTTATAGGCAGAGAACAGGGTGACTATAAATTAATAGGTTCAGCCAGTACACGGGTGGGGGCGTTAAATAGGCAGGTTATGGGAAAGTGGGGAAATCTGACCCTTGGACTGAGACGGCATCTTACTGCACGCGTGGGGAGATCAGGGAAGGCAGAGATCTGTTGTTTGTTGAGCTATGAAGGTTAATCATACACCCTGGAAAGTCTACTTCGCACTCATGAGAATGTTAAGTCTGATACAAAATATCTGATGTTATGACTCGTTTTCCAAAAGCCTGAAGTAGCCCTTATCTTACAGGTCTCAATACCCGTAAGATATTCTCCTTTTGAGAAGCAAGCTGTCCATACGGTATTTGAAGAATTCTATTGTAATACAGTTTCTTTGAGAATGCTTAATTTCACTGATGGGAATTCAAAGAACGAATCAAAAGGAAATGCCAGAAATCCAAACTACTATAACAAAAATGAAGACTGCATTTAATGGGCTAATCCAAAGACTGGACATGACCAAGCAAAGAATCTGTGAGTTTTCTGGGTGCAGTAGTGCATGCCTGTGATCCCAGCTACTTGGGAGGCTGAAGCAGGAGGATCCCAAGTTTGAGACCAGCCTCAGAAACTTAGTGAGACTTATTTTAAAATAAAATATAAAAAGGGCTGGGAGTGTGACTCAGAGTAGAACACCCCTGGGTTCAATCCCCAGTACTGCCAAATAATAATAATAATAGTAATAATACCAACAATGTAGTCAATGATTATAGCTTATGGCTAAGTTAAATGATCACTATTCCAAGAAAAGGAATGAGGGTGTAGGGCAGGCCTAAAGTGGCTGTAGTTAAACTCCCTGACCAAGGCTTCTGGCGGGCTGTGTTTTCAGTGTGTAACCAAGGTCCTAAACATCTGCTTATGAACATGCACCCACTGATGTAACCTGTTGGCACTGTGCCTTCCTTGCCTGACCTGCATATAAAAAAGGCCTGTGGAAAATACTCATGGGGGCTAAACAGAACTTGCTAGGGGCTGACGCTGGAACTGGGGGCTGACTAAGGGCTATTGCTGCCTCCAAATAAAGGATGACCACTCTCCCAACTGCGTCTTGCGCCTTATTCCACTTGCTGGGTTCCGGAATCTGTCTAAGCCTCCACCCGACAGGGGGAGCTCTCTTCTGAAGTATTTGTACTACCAATGTGGCAGCTCAGTGATACTTGAAAGTAGACAGGGATAAGTTATAAATGTAGGAAAGTATGAGAAAACTGTCAAAGGAAGTATAATAAATAAGAGAAGAGAAAAACGTATTACATAAACTGCTTCTCAGGTTTGGATCTGCAACGCCTCCCAAAGGCTCCTGTGTTGGAGGCGTGGCTCTCAATGCAGCAGAGTTCAGAGAGGGAGCTTTCAGGGAGTGATTGGTTCATGAGAACTCTGAGCTCCCCAAAGGGTTATCCACTGATGGTTTCACGATTGAATGGCCTGTTGGGAGGTTATGGTCTCCAAAGGCAAAGCAGTGAAGGCCTGCTGCCTACCCCAAAATGTCTCCTCAGATGCTTCTGGATTAGCTTGCTCACTAGTGATGTGTGAAAACCCGAGACAGGACTGGAGCCCTTGGACTCTCCCGGGAGTTCCTGGTGGGCACAGCTGTGGTGGTACGGTGATAAGAAGACACGTTGAGAAGAGGGAAGGAGCCAGTAGAAATCTCCTTGGCCTGGAGTGAGGTTGACAGAACAGCCAGTGCCAAGGTAGAGCTAATGCTGGCCTCATGTCACCTGGGGTGGAGGCCAGCCCTCCATGAATACTGACCCTCTCCTTGGTGACACTGAATTGAAATGAGAACAGGTCTTCACTTCAGGATATAAGTGACTTCCTGAAAAAGGTGTGGAGCAGTGAGCATCCTCCACATTCCAACGTGGCACATGCCCACCATGACTCACAAGCCTCAAAGACTTGGGTGACAGCACTGACCCTCAGCCATGAGCAGATCTGCCAGAGGGGAGCAAAGAATGCAAGAAAAGAAGGAGAGAAATCCTGGAACAGCAGAAGGCAAAAGGGACATTCACTATGGGTAACCCAGTGTGACTGCTGAGACCTGTGGCCCACAGCATCTGCTGGACTTCAAGGGCAGCCACGTGGAGGACATGAATGTGGACATGGAGGAAAAGAGGTGAGCAGAAGGCAGCCATCAGCTGGGGTCCCAGCCAGACACCCATCTGAAGAGCATCAGTGAGGGTGGTCACTCAGACTCCGTCCTTGGAGAGTCCCGAAGGTGAGGACGGAGAACTGGCCATACAGAGGGAAGGAAGGGCTCATAGCACAAATCACCAGGCTTCACTTTGAGCGAGCATCTCTGCAGGAGGAAAGTGCCCCGCTGGACAGGGAGATGCAGAAGCCCCACCTGCAGAGGCAGGTGCTGCCACACCTGTGATGTTGCTTGTGATGTCATGAGACATCGGAGGAGATTCACAGAGGTGGAAAGGCACTGCTCAGACCCCTAGAAGACTCTGGTTTTTAATTTCTCCCTCCTGGACCAGAGCATGGTAGCAGGCTTTTTGGACCAAGCATAGCAGGTACTGATGTTGCTGGAGAACACAGGATGCAGCTCACCGAGTTTATATCAGTTTACTCATTAAACCAACCAACCAATCTCTGCTTCTGAGCACAGGGAATTGGAGACAGATGATAGGAAGGGAGGGTAGTGGGCAGAGAGTAGGGCTGAACACAGGAACTGTCCCTGTGCAGTTAGGGTTCTGGGAGCCAGGAGCAAGCGGGGAGGGCAGAACCCAGAGGCAGAGCTGAGGCATAACTGAAGATTCACTGCTGCTGATTATTTTCTCAAATATCCTGGGACCACGTGGTTGCTGGGCCCAGACACTGGGCTTGTCCTTCACTCTCTGCACCGAAATCATCTTGTGGCCAGCGATTCTACCTGCAGGTTCCCTCTGCCCCTTCCTCTCCTTGTGCATACCCACTGCCCTTTCCTGGAGCGCAAGTCCCTCTTCCTGGGACCACTTCATTCCTCTTCTTCCCGTTCCTCTCCATGTGGCCACCAGATTGGACTGTTTTTATAGATTTTTCCTTTGGTGGTACTGAGAATGGAACCTGGAAGCATTCTGCCTCTAAACCACATCCCTAATCCCTTTCAAATTTTTTTTTTTATTTTGAGACAGGGTCTTGCTAAGTTGCCCCAATGGACCTCAAACTTGCGATCCTCCTGCCTCGGCCTCCCAAAAGCAAAATGGACCCTTTAACTAAAGACTTGAGCACATCAGGTATGACTCCAGACCTCATCATGTGCATGATAGAAGTGCAGTCCCTGTTCTGACCCGCTCACGAATCTGAGTTATAAATAACAAACGTCCTGGGGTGCAATGGACAGGCTGGGTTGAGGCTTAGTTTGCACCTACTGTATTATTAAGAGCGCCCCTTTTCACTCTTAAAGGTGTTCTACTTAGGACAATAAATTATAAGGACATACAATGATGGTCTCCTTGGGTTCAAATCCTTCCAGGAGAATTGTAACATTTTAATAAACCATAGAAATTCATGAGCATGGTGGACAGTATGCATTATATCAGTCTAAATGCTTTATGGGTCTGGGGTTCAGTGGTAGAGCGCTTGCCAAGCACATGTGAGGCTCTGGGTTTGATCCTCAGCACCACATAAAAATAAATAGAATAAAGGTATTGTGTCCATTTACTATATATATATATATATATATGTATATATATATATATATGTGCATATCCATGGACAAAGGAATAATTTTCTTTTGCCAACTTAACCATCATGGTGACATCACATTTTAAAGTTTAGAAGTTAAGATCAGGGCTGGGGTTGTGGCTCAGCGGTAGAGCGCTTGCCTAGCTTGTGCGAGGTACTGGGTTTGATTTTCAGCACCACATATAAATAAATAAATAAGTAAACAAACAAATAAATAAATAATAAAAGTCCATCAGCAACTAAAATTTTTTTTAAAAAAGAAATTAAGATCATTCTATTTAGCTGAAGGGCCAATATAAGTGATTTTAGTTTTGAGGAAATCCTAATAAAGTCTAGATGACATTCAAAATGAACATCATTCCGAGCCTGCTTGGGTTAAAGGAAGTGTCTTTGTTAGTCAGTTTTGCTTTGACCAAAATACTTAACAAGAACAATTTAGGGGAGGAAAAGTTTATTCTGGGCTCACAGTCTCAGGAGTTCAGTCCACGTCCAGCCAATTCCATTGCTCTGGACCTGGGGTGAGGCAGAACATCTGGAGGAAGAGCATGGCAGAGGAAAGCTGCCAGCTCATGGCAGTCAGGCAGTAGAGGGAAGTGAGGAGGGAGCAGGGACAGATACCATCCGAGGCCATGTCCCCAGGGATCTACCTCCTCCAGCCCAGCCATGCTCCAACTGTCTACACCCAAGAGTCCATTCAAATGATTAATTCATCAAATGGATTGATCCACTGATGTGGTTACAGCCCTCATCATTTCCTAAAAGCCCTACCTCTGAACCTCACCACATTGGGCTCGTGATTTTGAAACACTAGGTTTTCAGGCCATTCCATACCAAACCATCACAGGTTCCTCCACTAGCTCTCGGAATTGGAAGAGAGTGCAAATCTTTTAAAATCTTTTCATAAAAACCCATGAGGGCACAAAGTTCTTGTGATGCAATGTCCATTTTAATTGTAGACAAATAATCCATATGATAGACTCAGATTCTATGTTGAAGCAAAGCATTGATTCTCAAGATATGAAGTTATGACTCCAGATGTAGAACAACCATCAAGAGAATGAGCAAAGAAGATGGGGCGACAGTGACCACTCACCTCCTAGGTCCTACCTGGAAGTCTCGGGTTCACTGCTCGTGGGGGTGCCTGGAGCTATGGATGCTTCCAAGTTCCCCTTATGCTTCCAATATCCCATGTAGCTGGAACCCACTGAAATACGACATCCATCAACTGCAGACTTACAGCGAAGAGACCAGTGTCTTTCACCTACACCCAGGCACCTCCAAGTCAAGCTGCAAAAAATGCAAGATAAGGAAGAAATCATGAAGCAAGGGGGAAGGAGCTGAACTACAGGGAACAAAAATAATAGTTCCATCTGACTTCTCCTCAGAAACCACACAAGCAGGAAGAGAGTGGGATGGAATATTTAAAAGTGTTGAGAGAAAAATTCCACCCACCAGCATTCTGTAGCCTGAGGAATGATTCTTCAAAAGTGAAAGAAACAGAGGATCTGGGGAGATGGGAGAATGGGAAGCACCAGGAATCTCTCTCTCCAGAGAATAAGAGCACTAGAAGAATCTGTTTGTTGTTTTAAAATGATAGAGCCTGTTACTAGCTTGAAACTTTCAGGAGAAGGCTTGGGTGGTCACATTGCAGTTAATTTCCATTTCGGCTCTTGTGCAGTAGCATCTGCCTGTCCCCTGCCCCCAGGCCTTGTCAGGTTTCTGTGCACATGTCCCTGGAGCGACTTCATATGCCTGTGAGAGAATCAGCCTGTCCTCCTCCAGATGCCAGGAATCACTGTTCTGGTCACCAATGGCGACTTCTGGGCACAGAGGCTGCAGGTTGCCCCTGTCCCCACTGGCCTTTTCCCCTCCTGCTGAAGTGACTTCCGGGGTCTTTGAAATGCTAGCACTTTTTCCTTTCCCTTCATTTTCTTCTTCTTCTCCATTTTGAAGCCAGAGATTAAAGACTAGAACATTCAAAACTAATGGCACAGGGAAATCAGAAAGGGACTTCACAAACCAGGGGAAAGCACAGGCTCAGAGAAGACCTAAGAAGTATTCAAGTTCACAGCTCAGACTGGTTCTCGGCACAGACAAACCTACCACACTTAAAAAAAAACAAAGACAACAAATGAAAGCAAAAAGATAGTCCTGAGGAATGGAGTGAATCTGCTCTTCAGTGTTACCATATCGGTAGACTAAGATGTTCGATTTTCAGCAAATATTCACAAGGCATGAACGAACAGGAAAGCACGCCCCATTCACAGGAAAAAAATAAATCAACGCAAACTGTCCCTGAAGAAGATCCGATGGCAGATCAAATGGACAAAACTTCATAACGAGTGTCCTAAAAATGCTTGAAAAGCTGATGTGTGGATAAAGTGCCGTATGAGCTAGATGGGACTATGGAGAAGGAGGGAGAGAGGGAGGGAGAGAGAGAGGGAGAAAGAGCGAAGGAGACATTGATTCTAAAAGGAAACCAAAAATAAGCTTTGGTGATGAAAATTTCACTAAAGGGACCCAAAGCCATAAGAAAGAGTCAGTAAATTTGAAGATGGGCCAATAGAAATTAAGTCTGGGGAAGAGAAAGAAAAATTTGAAAAACAGCGAATAGAACCCATGAAAAGACCAACATGCGCACTGTGGAAGTCCTAAGGGAAAATAGAGAAAGGGGCAGAGAGAATATTTGAAATAATAATGTCAGAAAAGTTCCCAAATTTGTTGAAAGACATGAATGAAAACATCGAAGAAGCTCAATGGACTCCAGGTAAGATGAAATCCAAGAGACAAACCAAGACACGTTATAACCAAACTCTGAAAAGCCAAACCCAGAAGAGAATCTTGGCAGCAGCAGCAGAGAGGTGACCCCTCACCCACAAGTCTCCTCAGAAAGAGGTGCAGCAGATTTCTCACCTGGAATTTTGGAAGGCAGAGCACTGATATATCCAAAGTGAGAACAGAGAAAAACTGTCACCCAAGAAGCCTATAGCTGGCAAAACTGTCCTACAAAAAGGTAAGGGAGAAATGTAAATATTCCCAAATGACAAAAGGTAAAAAAGTTCATTACCTGAACTTGCGCATCAAGAAATGCTCGCGGCCAGGCATGGTGGCCTACGCCTGTAATCCCAGCGGCTCAGGAGGCTGAGGCAAGAGGATCACAAGTTCAAAGACAGCCTCAGAGGGCAAAAGCAAGGTGCTAAGCAACTCAGTGAGACCCTGAATCTAAACGAAATACAAAATAAGGCTGGGAATGGAGCTCAGTGGTCGAGTGCCCCTAGAGTACCCCCCACCCCCCAAAAAAAGAAATGCTCAAAGCATCCTACAGGATGAAATTAAAGTACACTAGACAGAGCTTGGAGCTGTATGAAAAAATCAATGCCTTGATAAGGAAAATACAAGGGCTATTAGGAACACTCCTATTGTAGCAATGGTTTGTAACTGCAATTCACGTTTCTTAAATGATGTAAGAGATGGATATATTTTTTAAAGTGTCAGTCTGAAAGATGCTGTTATCATGATTTTAGTTTGTAACTCAACACTTTCTTCCACCTAATTTAAGGGGGGGTAATGCATTTAAAAGAATTATTAGTTTATGTCTGGGGGCATAATGTATATAAAATGTGATTTTGTGACATCACCAATTAAAAGGAGTGGAGAAGGAGCTGTAAAGGAGCAGAGTTTCTATCTGTTATTGAGGTTAATCTAGCATAAATTCAAATTACAGCCTTAGGATGTTCAATGTAATCCCCATGGTAACCAGAAAGAAAGTAGTTATGGAATATGTGTTAAAGGAAATGCAGGAGTTTAAACATTTCACTATAGAAAATCAACTACACACAAAAGAAGACAGTAATGCAGGAAATGAGGGATAGAAAACATATTAGGCATATAGAAAAAGAGTTTGTTGTTGTTGGTATCAGGGATTGAATTCAGGAATACTCGACCCCTGAGCTGGTCTGGTCCCCAGCCCTTTTTTTTTTTTTTTTTTTTTTGTATTTTATTTAGAGTCAGGGTCTCACTGAGTTGCTTAGTGCCTCGCTCTTGCTGAGGCTGTCTTTGAACTCACGAACCCCCTGTCTCAGCCTCCTGGGCTGCTGGGATTACAGGTGTGAGCCACCATGCCCAGCTGGAAAAAGATTTTTAAATGACAGAAGCAAATCTCTTCTCAGTGCTTTATAAGTAAACAGATTATACTTTCTAGTCAAAAGTCAAAATTGGAAGAATGGAAGAAAACACATTATGGACACTGTCTACAGGAGACTCACTTTAGATCCGAAGACAAAAGGGAAAAATTAAAACGCAGTAAAGGTATTCCATGCAAAGAGGAAACAAATAGAGCAGGGACGCCTCTACAGAGAGCAGACAAAAGAGATTTCAAACAAACGATTACAAAAGACAAAGGAGGGCTTTATATATAGGAATACAATTTCAATCCAGCCAGATGTAACAATGTTAAACATGAATGCATCTGGTGACAGGCCATCAAAACATATGAAGCAAAAACTGACAAGCCAATGGAGAAATAGTTTCACAGTAACAGGTGAATGCTTCCAAGCCCCACTCAAAATGGATACAAGTGACAGAAGAAAACTAATGAAATAAAAGATTAAACATGGGCTGGGGATGTAGCTCAGTTGGTAGAGTGTCTGCCTTATAAGCACAAGACCCTGGGTTCAATCCCCAGCACGGGGGGAGGACAACTTAACACAACAAACCAACTAGATTCAGTATACAAGGGTCAACAACTGCTTCCAAAAGCAGAATATTCTTTCCTGCCAGGTGTACGTGGGATGTTTTGCAAAATAGCCTACAGGCTAGGCTCCTTTTTTTTTTTTTTTTTTTTTTTTAGTAGCTGAAAACAATATTTATTTATTTATTTTACAAACACACATTCCTTGCTGAGTAACTTCCATACTGGGTGACTGCTATCAGCAAGTACTATGGAGCTAATTCTTTTTTCCCCCCACATTTTTATTGGTGCATTATAGTTGTACTTGATGATGGGATTTGTTGTTACATACTCGCACATGCACACAATATAACAATATAATCTGGACAGTATCCCTCCCCAGCACCCCCCCCCCCATCTCCCACCCTCTGGTCGCTTTCCTCTACTGATCCCCCTTTGATTTTCCTTTCTTTTCCTTTTTTCTCCCTAACTTTCAGAAAACATATGACCCTAGACCTTCTGAGCTTGACTAATTTCACTTGCCATGACAATCTCTAATTCCATCCATTTTCTTGCAAAGAACATAACTGCATTTTTATTCATGGCTGAGTAACACTCTGCTGTGAATACATGCCACATTTTCTTTATCTGTTCATCCATTGCTGGACACCCAGGCTGGGTTCATAGTTTGGCTGTTGTTGGGCTGCAAATTCTCAGTCGATTTTAAAAGACAGAGGTTATACAAAATATCCTCTCTAACAACAATGGAATGAAGTTAGAAATTCATAACAAGTAAAACTGGAAAATGTACATATTTGTGGAAATTAAACACATAATTTTAAATAATCAGTGTGTTATTGGAAAACTCAAAGAGAAGTTAGAAAATACTCAGAGATGAGTGAAAAACATTAAAACCCAAGAAAGATTGAAAAATCAATGACCAAACTCTACAACTTAAGGAACTAGGACAAGAACAAACCAAACCAAAAGCTCATAGAAGAAAGGATATAATAAAGACTAAACTGGGCATGGTAGCACATGTCTTTATCCTAGTTGTTTGGGAGGCTGAGGTGGGAGGATTACAAGTTCAAGACCAGCCTGGGAAACTTAGTGAGAACTTGTTTCAAAAATAAAATAAAAGATGACTCAGTGGCAGAGTACTTTTTTTTTTTTTTTTTTTAGTGGCTGAAAACAATATTTATTTATTGTCTGGCATGTGAGAGGGTTCAATCCTGAGCAACTCACATACCCTCCCACATACACAAATAATTAGGGGTCAATGAAATTGAAAAAAAAAATCTATGGAATCAAAGTTTAATTCTTTGAAAACATTGGCAAAATTGTCAATCATTTAGCTGTTTGGACTAAGTGAATTAAAGACCCAAATTCCTAAAATCAGAAATTAAAAATGGGACATTACTACTGATTCTAGGGAAATCAAAAGGATTATAACAAGACACCATGTACAATTTATAACATAAAGTTGCACAAACTGAATGAAATGCATGAATTTCTAGAAACATAAAATCTATCAAGACTAAATCATAAAGAAACAAAAAAATCTGAATAGACCTATAACCAGTAAGGTGATTGAATCTTAATTTTTAATCTCCTGATCTCATTTACTGGCAAATGTCATAAAATCATTCTTCTTTAGGGCTGAGTAATATTCCATTGTGTACATATACCACAATTCCTTTTTCCATTCATCTGTTAAAGGGCACTTATGTTAGCTGCATAGCTTAGCTACTGTGAATTGTGCTGCTATAAACGTTGATGTGGCTGTGTCAGTGTAGTATGCTGATTTTAAGTCCTTTGGATGTCATGCTAAGTGAAATAAGTCAATCCCCAAAGATGAAAAGTCAAATGTTTTCACTGACAATGTGGAAGCTATACCACAGTAAAGGTGGGGGGAGAAGAGATGTTGGTAGATTAGACAAAAGGGGAATGAAGAGAAGGGAGGGGTCTAGAAATAGGAAAGACAGTAGAATGAAACTAACATAATTTTCCTATGTACATACATGAATATAGCTAAGTGAATTCCACCATCACGCCCACCCACAAGAATGGGGTCCTGATTAGACTAAGATAAATTCCATGCCTGTATAATTATATCACAAAGAATTCCACTGTATACACCCCTTCATGATTAAAAAATCAACAAAGTAGGAATAGGCAGAAGCTTCAACACAATAAAAATCATATATGAAGAATCTACAGAAAACATCGTACTTAAAGGTTAAAGAGTGAAAGCTTCAAGACCAACAAAAATGCAGGATGACCTTCTTTCCACTTCTGTCAAACACTGTGCCAGAAGTTCTAGCCAGAAAAATTATTTAAGGAAAAGATGTGAACTTATCCAAATTGTAAAGGGATGAATAAAATTATCTTTCTTCATGGAAAACATAAATACAACATATATGATGTATGTAGAAAATCCTATTACACACACACACACACACACACACACACACACACAAAATAATTGGTAGAAAAATCACTTGCAAATAATTACTCTAGATTATGTACAGGGGAGTGAAGGGAAGGGAAGGGGTATGGGGTAGGAAGGATAGTAGAGTGAAACAGGCTTTATTACCTCATGTACATACGACTGCATGACCTGTGTGACCCTACAATATGTACAGTCAGGAAAACAAGAAATGTATGATTTATCAAAATGCATAAATGCATTCTACTGCCATGTGTAACTATTTAGAACAAATAAAAAAAATTTTAAATCATTTGCATTTACTATCAGTGAACAACCAGATCCATTTACAATAGCATCAACAAAACAAAACACTAAAGAATTAACCAAGGAGATGAAAGTCTTGCATTAAAAAATGATAAGATATTACTGAAAGAAATCTAAAATTACATAAATAGGTTGAAATAAATCCCATGTTTACATATTAGAAGACTTAATGTTAAGATATCAGTGCTACCCAAAGGAAATCTGCAGATTCAATGCCATACCTTTCAAAATACTTAATGACATTTTTTTGCAGTAAAAGAAAAAACCACGTTAAAATTCATATGGAATATCAAGGGACCCCCAAGAGTCAAAAGGTTCTTTAAAAAGAAGAGCAAAACTTCAGGACTTGCAACTCTTGAGTTCAAATCTTGCTACAAAACTACAATAATCAAAATTGTTGTACTGTAATAAGGAAAGATACATAAACCAACAGAGTATAATACAGAACCCAAAAATATAACTCCACAAATACTGTAAAATGATTTTTGAGAAGGGTGCCAAGAGCAGAAAATAAGGAAAGGGCAGTCTTTTCAACAAATGGTGCTTGGAAAACTGGATATCCACATGCAAAAAAAAAAAAAAAAAAAAAAAAGAGTTGGACACTTACTAACATCACATGAATATTAGCTCAAAATGTATCAAAGATGTAAATGTAAGACCTAGAACTTTAAAATTCTTTGAAGACAACATGATGAAAGCATTTCACAATGTTGGATTTCGCAATGACTTCTAGGATATGGTATGGATTATGTCAATGGTTACACAGGCAACAAAATTGAAAATTGGCAAATTGGCCGGGCTCGTGGCGCACACCTGTAATCCCAGCGGCTAGGGAGGCTGAGACAGGAGGATCGCAAGTTCAAAGCCAGCCTCAGCAAGGGCAAGGCACTAAGCAACTCAGTGAGACCCTGTCTCTAAATAAAAGACAAAATAGGGCTGGGAATGTGGCTTAGTGGCTGAGTGCCCCTGAGTTCAATCTCCAGTACTGAAAAAAAAAAAAAAAAAAAAAAAAAGAAAAGAAAAGAAAGTAGAAAAAGAAAGAAAAGGCAAATTTGATGTCATAAAAATTAAAAAATTTTTAATCCAAAGATTATATGAGTAGAGTAAAAAGGAACCCATGGAATGGGAGAACATATTTGCAGTTAACATATCTTTCTTTTCTGCAGTGCTGAACCCAGAGTCTTATGCATACTAGGCAAGTGCTCTACCACTGAGTTATATATACCCCCAGATCCAAATCAATATCTGAAAAGGGATTAATATCCAGAATAGACAAAGAACTCTAAAACTCAACAAAATACATCCCAAACAAATTCAAAAGTGGGCAAAGGACCTGGATAGATACTTCTCTAAAGAAGATATACAAATGGACAAAAAGCACATAAAAAGATGCTCATCATTATTAATCACTAGAGAAATGCAAATCAAAATGGGAATGAGATGCTACGCCTACTGGGATAGCTACTATTTAAAAAAGCAAGTGTTGGTGAAAATGTGGAGAAATTGAAGCTCTTGGGCACTGTTGGCGGGAATGTAAAATTCTCTCTCCTTGGGGACGAAGGAGAAGACTGAGACATACATTCGGCAATCTAACTTTTCAGGGGCTGCCCAAAGGACTAGTTTATGACACATGAGCGCTTACAGGAAGAGCCACAGGTTGGGAGCTGCTGAAAATAAAGCACACTTTGCAGTAGAGTTCGTTCGCTGGCTGTGACCTCTCTTCCGCACTCAGTGTGAAATGAGATAGTGAAACCCCAAATCCCAGCCTCTCTCTGGGAATGACAAATGTTGGTACATCCATCCGATAGTCTAGTACTGATAGATTCAAGCACATTCCAAACGAGTGGGGAGCAGTCAGAAACACTCACTTTGACCAAGTGCAACAGCACTGGGAAACTTCACAGCCCTGGCTTCCCCCAGAGAGAAAATTAGAGGAGACTGAAGCACGTCAGATGTTCAAATTTGGGGAGGATCTGCCAGACAAAATGGTTTTTGCCTCCTGTGCCAGACCCAGCATGCCCTCCTACAGCTGACTGCTGGAAAACACAAACAAGGGTGGGCCACTTGCTGCCGCTCCAAATACCTGCTGTACAGCAGACTTACGCCAGAGACAGTGAGAGATCATGACCTGAACAGAGGAGACGTGATTCTAAAGGCCGATCAGTGGAGGCTGTCCCTGTGCAAAGCCCTGTTCATAAGGAATGAGAGGTGGCTGTCTCTAAGTATGCAGACACCAACACAACACGTCAAAGGTATCATGTCCATCTACAACCAAAAAATAAAAAAAAGAACAAAAAGAACCAGGAAAACATGACACAAGCAAAGAAAGAACACAAATCTCTAGAAACCAACCCTAAAGAAATAGAGCCACATGAATTATCTGACAAAGAATTCTAATTGACTGTTGTGGGCTGGGATTGTGGCTCAGTGGTAGAGCACTTGCCTAGCATGTGTGAGGCACTGGGTTTGATTCTCAGCACCACATATAAATAAATGTGGTGCTGATATTAAATAAAGGTCCATCGACAACTAAAAAAAATTCTTAAGAAAATCAAATTGACAGTCATGAAGATGCTCAATAAGCTCAGGAAAAGAATGCACAAGTGAGCATTTCAACAGAGATAAATAATTTTTTAAAATTTAGAGGAAGAATACATTAACTAAACTGAAATATTCACTAGGGAGATTATACACAGCTTGGTCAACCAGCAGGAAAAAATGAGACCTTTGAAGACAGGTCATTGAAATTATCTGGTCAGTTAAGCAAAAAGGAAAAAGAATGAAAAATACTGAATAAATCTTAAAGAACTTTGCCAGTAAATGGATGGAAATGGAGAAAAATTATTCTAAGTGAGAGAAGCCAGACTCAGGAAAATCAAGGGTCAAATGTTTTCTCTCCTATGTGGAAGCTAGAGCAAAGTAAGGGACTAAGAGTCATGAGGGAAAGGATAGGAATGAGGGAATATCAAAGGGTAGAGGGAAGATCAGTGGAGTAGAAAGAGAACAAGAGGGAGGGAAGAAAAAGGGAAAGGGGAAGAAACAGAACAGATTTAACACAATCATATTACATACATACATAAATGTACTAAAAGGCAATCTCGCCTTCATGTATATGTAGAAAATACCAATCATAAATAAATAAAGGTGGCAGGAGATGGTAGCTTAGTGGGAGAGCATTTGCTTAGCATGTGTGAGTCCCTGGGTTCAACCCCTGGCAATGGGAAAAAAAAAAAAAACCATTAATCATTGCATGGTGTATACATGAATCACAACATCATGTTGCACACCATAAACATATACAATTATTATTTGTCAATGGCAATAAAATTAAATTTTAAAAACCTTAAAAATAATAATGAAGCATGATCTCAAACAAACATGGTAACTGTATACTCCAAGGATCTATAAACAAAACAAAACAAAACAAAACAAAACATAGTAAGCTCTAAATTACCAGAAGGAAAGCTTCTAGCAGAAATAAATGAAATAGAGAATAAAAAACTAATAGAAAAAGAATCAATGAAATTAAGAGCTGTTGTTTACAAATATTCCAGAAAAAAAGAAGAAAGACCCAAATAAAATCAGAAATGAAAGAAGAGATATTACAACTGAAGTAACAAATATAAAAACTCTCATTACTATGAATAATAATATGTCAATAATTTGGATAACCTAGAAGAATGGACAAATTCCTAGGAACATAAAACCCACCAAGACTAGCTCATGAAGAAACAGAAAATCTGGTCAGAACTAGTAAGGAAATTGAACTAATAATCAAAAACCTCCAAACAATGAAAAGCCCAGTCTCAGATGACTTCACTGGAGAATTGTACCAAGCATTTTTAAAAATCAACATTAATCTTCCTTTTTTTTTTTTTTTTTTTTTTTCTTTCTTGCAGTCCTGAGGGATTGAACCCAGGGCCTCACACATACTAGACAGGTGCTCTACCACTGAGTTACATCTCCCCATTTAATGCTAATATGTTTAAAACTCTTCCAACAATTCAAAGGAGAGAACACTTCCAAACTCATTTTATCAGGCTAATATTGCCCCAATACTGAATCCAAAAAAAGATACTACTACAAGAGTAAACTATAAGCTAGGGTCACTAGTGAATAATAGATACAGATTCTCTCATCACTTCCATTCAACACAGTGCTAGAAGTCCTAGCCAGAGCAATTAGGCAAGGAAAAGATATGAAAGGCATTTAAATGAGAAAGGAAGAAGTAAAATTATCTCCATTTAAAGATGACACAGTATTTACATAGAAGACAGTAAAGGTTCCACAAAAAGGATTACTTTTTACATATTTTTAAAAATATGTTTTAGATGTCGATAGACCTTTATATTACTCACTTATTTATATGTGGTGCTAAGAATCAAACCCAGTGTCTCACACATGCTAGGCAAGTGCTCTACCACTGAGCCACAACCCCAGCCACCCAAAATAGGATTATAACTACTAAACAAATTTAATAAAATTTCAGAGGCAAAATCCACATATACAAATCAGCTGTACTTCTGTATACTAATAAGTAGAATGAAAATAAATTGTGAAAACAATCACATTTACAACAGCATCAAAAAGATTAAAATAGGGCTGGGGATTTAGCTCAGTGGGTAGAGTGCTTACCTTGCAAGCACAAGGCCCTGGGTTCAATCCACAGCACCACAAAAAAAAAAAAAAAAAAAAAAGATTAAAATAGTAACAAACTTAATCAGAGGCAAAATACTTGTACCCTAAAAACAGTAAAATATTGCTGAAATAAATTAATGAAAACACTGACATGTACTCATTGGATTGTTAAAATAAGCATTCATACCACCTCAAATAGTCTACAGATTCAAAATGACCTCTATCATAATTCCAATGGGTTTTTTACAGAAATAAAAAAAAAATTAAATCGATATGGAAACACAAAAGACCTGAAATAATCAAAATGAAGATGATTTAAGCTGGAGACATCTAACTTCTGATTGTAAAGCACATTATAAAGCTATAATTGTAGAAGTGTGGTTCTGGCCTATGGATAGGCATACAGACCAATGAAACAGAATAGAGAGCCCAGAAATGAACCCATGCATATAGGGGGAACTGATCTTCAAGAGGGTGTCAAGAAGACACAACAGGGGAAAGAGGAAGATGGCAGAGGTGACCAGGCTGCCCGTCACCCTCTCCTCACACCATGTCAAGGAAGCAGCCAATAGAAGCAGAATTGAGAGGTGGGTGACCAAATGAAAGCTCTATGACTTGAGACTACGTAGACTGAGACTGGGAAAGACTGGAAAGTAGGTTAGCAGAGTAGAAAACAAAATTCAGTGCCCTAACTCGAACCTGTGGATTGGGGGTGCAGATAAGAGAGAGAAAGTGTAGGGAGTGGACATTCTCTTAAGCTTGCCCAACTAAAAACTGTTGGAAAATTGTTGAAAGACAGACAGCACAAACCACTCAAAACCAAATCCTAAAAAGAAAACTGAGCATGCAGGTGGAGGTGGTGGGGGGCATCTGTGGAGTCACAGACCCATCACCCTCTTCGATCAGTGTCTTTCCATGTCCAGAAAGCTGCAATTAAACCCGAGGGAAATCCCCTTGCAGTGGGCCTTCTTAAGAATCCATCCGGACAGAACTTCTAGAAGGACCACTGCTAGTGTAAATCTAGGAAACCCTTCTGCCCCCACCCCCTTCATGGGAACAAGGAAAATAGAGTGGACTGGAGGGAACTTGGGCCAAGGGAAGTGCAGATCTGGGCCCATGTGTCCTCTACCACTCAGGTAAGGGAGAAAACCTCTGGGTAGACTGGCTTGACTCAGACAGAGGCTGCAATGAAGCAGCTTTGGCCCTGAACAAGGAAAGTGGATTCACTAGACCCCCACCACTGGCACTGGGTGGAGGCACTGTGGGAAGCCTAGGGTCAGTCCCCAGGATCACAGCACTAGAGTGAGACTGTCTGAATATCCAGTAACACAGAGACCCAGCAGGAAATTACCAAAGGTTACTCAGCAGAAAGGGCAGGATAATAGCCCAAATAGGTGCATCATGGCCTGAACTAGGATTGCAACTAGCAGGCGACAGGGTTGTTTGGACATTTGTGGGACCTTGCACCAGACTTATTAAGCAGAGGGAATCAATGCCCACTATTCATAACCTGGGGCAATGGAAACTAGAGTTCAGGTGAATCACCAGAGACCCTTCACTATAGCACCTCAGAGAGCTGAGGTAGGAAGGGGAACACCTGCAGAAAACCCTCAACCAGTGTGCAGGCTCACACAGTCCACTACCAGGATCTTGACTACCGAGAAAATACTCTAGCAGAGGGAACAGGTACACCAGTGACCCACAGCAAACACGGGGGCACTTCAGAGCCTGCATCCTAAACTCCTGCAACACTAGAATCAGCCAACTCACAACACTATACCCTCCAAGACCATAACAACTCTAATGTCAGATTTAAGTGTATAACTCCTTAGCTTGAATGATAATTGTTAACCCAGTGACCACCATTTGAATGTATTTCATCTAATGGTTCAAAGCATTAATTAGAATCAAACTCCCTATCTTTGTTTTCCTAGCTTATACCTCCTCTTACGCTCTCCTCATCCTCTTGCAAGATCCACTACTACATCAAATAACACCAATTCATCTGTTCTTCCTTTTACACTGATACAAATTACCCTTTTGTAACTTCTCTCTCTCTCTCTCTCTCTCTCTCTCTCTCTCTCTCTCTCTCTCTCTCTCTCTCCTTCTCCCTCTCCCTTTCTTTCTGTCCTTTTTCCCTCCCACATTTGAACAAACTTTCTTCTTCCCTCCTTTTAAGATTCACTTAAGGTTATAGTAAGTTTACTAAATTTAACTACTAATTTTTTGACCTGTTCCAGAACTTTATTATAGGTTTGTACCTATAATAAAGCTTTTGTTCTTAGAAGGTTGAATGGTATGAGACTTGACTCAGATGTGATTATAGTAAATAGGACCCAGTGGTATCTCTTAAATTGGGGCTGATATTGGGATCAGCACAGGCTACACATTGAATTAAAATATCATAATCTAGATATCCACCCAACCCAGGGTTCTTAAGAAAGAGAAGCCAATATAGTAGTTCTTCAAAAGAAATTAGAACTACACTGATAGATGGGTAAAAATACAAACAATATGAAAAGAAAGGGAACAACAAACCATCTCAATCTAGAATGCTTCAACAGCAGACTTCATTGACATCAGAGTGAGAAAAGATAAGAGATGGACTTTAAAAAATTCATAGATAAACTCTTCTGTTTGCTAAAAGACAATGAAAGGGGTGAATTCAGAGAGAAAATACAAAAAGTGAAAGATCACTTCTATAAGATTCTAAAAAAGAATCAAATGGAAGTCCTCAAGATGAAGGAATCAATAAATCAAATTAAAAATTTAATGGAAAGCATCACCAAAAGATTTGACCACTTTGAGGACAGATTTTCAGGTCTTGAAGACAAAGTACACAATCTTGAAAATAAAGTTGACCATAGAGACAAGATGTTAAGAGACCACAAACAGAATATTCAAGAAATCTGGGATCACATTCAAAGAGCAGATTTAAGATTCATTGGGATAGATGAAGGCTCTAAAACACAAACTAGAGGAATGCACAATCTTTTCAATGAAATCATCAGAAAATTTCCCAAACCTTGAGAATGAAATGAAAATTCAAATACAGGAGGCATATAGAACTCCAAACATACAAAATCACAACAGATTCACTTCAAGATACACTTTTATGAAAATGCCTAACATGGAATAAGGATAGAATTTTAAAAGTTGTAAAAGAAAAGCAACTGGTCACATTTAGAGTTAAACCAATCTGGATTTCAGCTAATTTGCCAACCCAGACCCTAAAAGTGAGGAGGACTTGGAATAATATGTACCAAGCTCTGAAAGATAATGGATGCCAGTCAAGAATACTACACCCAGCAAAATTAAGCTTCAAAATTGAAAATGAAATAAAAAAACCTTCCATGATAAACAAAAGCTAAAACAATACATAACTAGAAAGCCTGCACTATAAAATATACACAATAAAATATTTAATGAAGAGGAAATGAAAAATAAACATAAACCAGCATGGGGAGGTATCTTCTATTACATAGAAGAATAGCCAAAGGAGAATCAAATCGAACTTAAACACTAGAAAGAAATCAAAATGGCAGGAAATAAAAATCATCTCTCAATAATAACACTGAATGTATATGGTCTAAAATCTTCAATCAAAACACATAGGTTGAGAGATTAGATTAAAAAACAAGAACATTATTTAGTTCTATAGTTTCTTTATTTAGTTTCTGTTTAGAAGATCTATCCAGTAGTGAGCGAGGTATGTTAAAGTCACCCAATATTATTGTGTTGTGGTCTATTTGATTCTTGAAATTGAGAGGGGTTTGTTTAACGTACATAGATGCTCCATTGTTTGGGTCATAAATATTTACAATCATTATATCTTGATGTATAATTCCCTTAGGTAGAATGAAATGACCTTCTTTGTCTTTTTTTGATTAACTTTGGCTTGAAGTCCACTGTATTCCATATGAGGATGAAAACCCTGATTTATTTACTAGAATCTGACTTCCTTAACAAGACCCCTAAAGCACAAGAAGTTAAATCAATAATCAGTAAGTGGGATGGATTCAAACTAAAAAGCTTCTTCTCAGCGAAAGAAACAATCAATAATGTAAAGAGAGAGCCTACAGGTTGGGAGAAAATCTTTACCATGTATGCCTCAGATAAAGCATTAATCTCCAGGATATATAAAGAACTCAAAAAAACTTAATGCCAAAACAAACAAACAAACAAACAAACAAACAAATAACCCAAACAATAAATGAGCTAAGGAAATGAACAGACACTTCACAGAAGAAGATCTACAATTGATCAACAAATATATGACAAAATGTTCAACATCTCCAGCAATTAAAGAAGTGCAAATCAAAACTGCTCTAAGATTTCATCTTACTCCAATAAGAAGGGCAATTATTAAGAATACAAGCAACAATAAATGTTGGTGAGGATGTGAGGAAAAATGTTCACTCATACATTGCTTGTGGAACTGCAAAATTGTGCAACCATTATGGAAAGCAGTATGGAGATTCTGCAGAAAGCTTGGAATGGAACCACCATTTGACCCAGTTATCCCACTCCTCAGTTTATACCCAAAGGACTTAAAATCAGCATACTACAGTGACATAGCCACATCAATGTTTATAGCAGCTCAGCACACAATAGCTAAAATATGGTACCATCTTCATATGTTGAAAGATGCCCTTCAACAGATGCATGGATAAAGAAAATGTCATATATACATACACACACATGGTGGAATATTACTCAGCTTTAAAGAAGAATGAAAGTATGGCATTTGCTGATAAATGGATGGAGTAGAGAATATCATGCTAAGTGAAATAAGCCAAACCCAAAAAACCAACAGCCATAAGTTTTCTCTGATATGCAGATGCTAATTCACCATAAGGGGTGGGGGGATAGGGAAGAATAGAGTTACTTTATTATTTTAGAGGGGAGTGAAGAGAGGGAAAGAGGTATGGTGATAGGAGGGATACTAGAGTGAAACAGACATTATTACTTCATGTACATATATGACTGCATGACTGAAATGATCCTACAATATGTATAATTAGAAAAATGATTTAGGTATGATTTATCAAAATGTATAAATGAATTCTACTGTCATGTACAACAAATTAGAACAAATTAAAAACAATTTTAAAAAACAAACCTATGTACATGTATGATTACATAAACAGTGTGACTCTACTTTGTGTACAACCAGAGAAATGAAAGTTGTGCCCAATTTGTGTACAATGAATCAAAATTAAAAAAAGAAAGAAAAGGAAAAAAAAAAAAAACCCAAGAGTTACAATATACTTTCTGCAAGACACTCACCTCACAGGCATAGACATCCACAGACTGAAGGTGGTAAAAGGATGGGAAAAAACATACCACTCCCATGCATCTTGTAAACAAATAGAGGTTACCATTCTCATATCAGATAAAGTGGACTTCAAACCAAATTAATCAGAAGAGACAAAGAAGGACATTTCATACTGCTTAAGGGAAGTACAAATCAACAGGATGTAATGATTGTAAATATTTATGCCTCAAACAATGGAGCATCTTGATATTATGAATCAAATAGACCACAATACAATAATACAGGGTGACTTTAATATGCCTCTCTCATCATTGGATAGATTATCCAACCAAAACCTAAGTAAAGATTCTATAGAACTAAAAAATACAATCCATCCATTGATGACTGAATTCACTTTCTTCTCAGCAGCACATGGAACAATTTCTAAAATAGACCAAATTTTAAGTCACAAAGCAAAAATTATCAAAGACAGAAAAAAAAAGAGATAATATCTTATAGTCTATCAGATCTGACTGGAATGAAATTAGAAATCAATGATAACATAAAAAATAGAGATTTTGAGACAACATCCAGGCCCCATGGGACTCCTGGCCGACTGACTGAGCCCCATCTCCAGGATTCCTCAGCCTGACCGATCACTCCCTGCCTCTGGGGCCCTCACATCAACTGACTGCTCCCTGCCCCCAGGACCCCCAGACCAACTGACTGTGCCCTATCACCGGGAACCCAGACGGACTGATTGCACCCGGCCTCCAGGATCCCACAACCACACCAAACACACCCGATCTCCAGGACCCCTGCCTGACCAACAACACCCCACCTCCAGGACCTCCTGCTGACCACGTCCACACCCTAAGCTGCAGGTCCCCATTTGCCAACACATTTCAAAGCCAGTGCAGCCATCTTGGATAATCCTGGAAGCTGGAGCTCCAATATTTAGGTGGGACAAATCCCATCCTGAGATGCCTGCTGGAGGCTTGAAGCTCATTGTCAGGTACCTCTCATGCATCAGGCTACTGAACTCTGGGAGGTTTCATTACTATATGACTGTTATACTGTAGATTTTCTTTTATCTCCTTATTTAAAAATTCAAGTTTTTATTTCTTTACTTTTCTTCCTCTCTTTTCCTTTTGTTTACCTGTTCCCTCAGAGTCTATTTCTCCCTTTTTTGCATGCTAACATCCAATTTCTTTTGATTACACTCTCATCCTTTCTATTATCTAGAACTTCTGTATAATCTTTTAAAATGCCTAACATTCAAAATAAAGATAGGATTTTGAAGGCCGTGAGAGAAAAGCCTCAGATTACATATAAGGGAAGACCAATATGGATAACAGCCGACTTCTCAACCCAGA
This sequence comes from Sciurus vulgaris, assembly GCF_902686455.1. Taxonomy (NCBI): domain Eukaryota; kingdom Metazoa; phylum Chordata; class Mammalia; order Rodentia; family Sciuridae; genus Sciurus; species Sciurus vulgaris. The sequence goes on from NC_136474.1 coordinate 25,954,607, forward strand.
CTCTAAAAGCTAGAAGGGCCTGGACCAACACATTTCAAGCTCTGAAAGAACATGGTTGCCAACCAAGAAACCTATACCCAGGAACTCACCTTCAGATTTGAAGATGAAATAAAATCCTTCCATGATAAACAAAAGTTAAAAGAATTTACAAATAGAAAGCCTGCACTACAGAATGTTCTCAACAAAATATTCCATGAGGAGGAAATGAAAAACAACAATGGAGGTCAGCAAAGGGAGGAACTACCTTAGAGAAAAACCACTCAAAGGAGAAACCAAGCCAACTTAAAAACCAAAAATAAGCCAAATGACTGGGAATACAAATCATATATCAATAATAACCCTGAACGTTAATGGCCTAAACTCATCAATCAAAAGAAATAGACTGTCAGAATGGATTAAAAAGAAAGACCCAACAATATGCTGCCTGCAAGAGACTCATCTCATAGAAAAAGACATCCACAGACTAAAGGTGAAAGGATGGGAAAAAACCTACCACGCACATGGACCCAGTAAAAAAGCGGGGGTTTCCATCCTTATATCAGATAAAGTGGACTTCAAGCCAAAGTTAGTCAGAAGGGATAAAGAAGGACTTTTCATACTGCTTAAGGGAACCATAAATCAGGAAGACATAACGATAGTAAATATTTATGCCCCAAACAATGGTGCATCCCTGTACATCAAACAAATCCTTCTCAATTTCAGGAATCACATAGACCACAACACAATAATTCTGGGTGACTTTAATGCACCGCTGTCACCACTAGATAGATCTTCCAAACAAACACTGAACAAAGAAACCATAGAACTCAATAACACAATCAATAACCTAGACTTAATAGACATATATAGAATATTCCATCCATCAACGAGCGGATTCACTTTCTTCTCAGCAGCACATGGAAGCTTCTCAAAAATAGACCATATGTTATGACACAAAGCAGCCCTTAGGAAATGCAAAAAAATAGAGATACTGCCTTGTGTTCTATCAGATCATAATGGACTGAGAGTAGAAATCAATGACAAAATAAAAAAGAGAAATTACTCCAACACCTGGAGACTAAATAATGTGCTATTGAATGAAACATGGATAACAGAAAACATTAGGGAGGAGATAAAAAAAAATTCTTAGAGGTCAATGAGAACGATGATACAAATATCAAAATCTCTGGGACACCATGAAAGCGGTACTAAGAGGAAAATTCATTGCATGGAGTGCATTCCAGAAAAGAATGAAAAGTCAACAACTAAATGACCTAACATTACAGATCAAAGCCCTAGAAAAAGACAGTAGAAGCAAAAGTAGTAGAAGACAGGAAATAATTAAAATCAGAGCTGAAATCAATGAAATTGAAACAAAAGAAACAATTCAAAAAATTGACAAAACAAAAAGTTGGTTCTTTGAGAAAGTAAACAAAACAGACAAACCCTTAGCCAGACTAACAAAGAGAATGAGAGAGAAGACTCAAATTGCTAAAATTCGTGATGAAAAAGGAAATATCACGACAGACACCACTGAGATACAGAACATAATGAAAAGCTACTTTGAAAATCTGAATTCCAACAAAATAGAATCTACCGAAGACATTGACAAATTTCTAGAGACATATGCTCCTCCCAAACTGAACCAGGAGGACATACACAATTTAAACAGATCAATATCAAGCAATGAGATTGAAGAAGCCATTAAAAACCTACCATCCAAGAAAAGCCCAGAACCAGACGAATTCTCAGCCGAGTTCTACAAGACCTTCAAAGAAGAACTCAGTCCAAAACTTCTCAAAGTATTCCAGGAAATAGAAAAAGAGGGTACCCTACCAAACTCATTCTATGAAGCTAATATCACCCTCATACCCAAACTAGGCAAAGACACATCAAGGAAAGAAAATTTTAGACCAATATCCTTGATGAATATAGATGCAAAAATCCTTAACAAAATATTGGCAAACTGTATCCAAAAGCATATTAAGAAAATCGTGCACCACGATCAAGTGGGGTTCATCCCTGGAATGCAAGGATGGTTTAACATCCATAAATCAATAAATGTAATCCAATCATGTCAATAAACTTAAGGATAAGAATCATATGGTTATTTCAATTGATGCAGAAAAAGCATTCGATAAAATACAACACCCCTTCATGCTGAAAACACTAGAAAAAGTAGGGATAGTAGGAACATACCTGAGCATTGTAAAGGCTATTTATGCTAAGCCCATGGCCAACCTCATTCTTAATGGAGAAAAACTGAAACCATTCCCTTTAAAAATGGGAACAAGACAGGGATGTCCTCTTTCTCCACTTCTATTCAACATTGTCCTCGAAACTCTAGCCAGAGCAATTAGGCAGACCAAAGAAATTAAAGGGATACAAATAGGAAAAGAGGAACTTAAGCTGTCACTATTTGCTGATGACATGATTCTATATTTAGAGGATCCAAAAAACTCCTCCAGAAAACTTCTAGACCTCATCAATGAATTCAGCAAAATAGCAGGCTATAAAATCAACACGCATAAATCTACAGCATTTTTATACGCAAGTGACGAAACATCTGAAAGGGAAATGAGGAAAACAACTCCATTTGCAATAGCCTCAGAAAAAAAATAAAATAAAATAGTTGGGCATCAATCTAACCAAAGAGGTAAGAGATCTCTACAATGAAAACTAAAAAACATTGAAGAAAGAAATTAAGGAAGACCTTAGAAGATGGAAAGATCTCCCATGTTCTTGGATAGGCAGAATTAATATTGTCAAAATGGCCATACTACCAAAAGTGCTATGCAGATTCAATGCAATTCCAATTAAAATCCCAATGACGTACCTTACAGAAATAGAGCAAACACTCGTGAAATTCATCTGGAAGAATAAGAAACCCAGAATAGCTAAAGCAATCCTTAACAGGAAAAATGAAACAGGGGGTATCGCAATACCAGAACTTCAACTATACTACAAAGCAGTAACAAAAACGGCATGGTATTGGCACCAAAATAGACAGGTAGATCAATAGTACAGAATAGAGGACACGGACACAAACCCAAATAAATACAATTTTCTCATACTAGACAAAGGTGCCAAAAATATGCAATGGAGAAAAGACAGCCTGTTCAACAATGGTGCTGGGAAAACTGGAAATGCATATGCAACAGAATGAAACTAAACCCCTATCTCTCACCCTGCACAAAACTCAACTCACAATGGATCAAGGACCTTGAAATCAGACCAGAGACCCTGCATCTTATAGAGGAAAAAGTAGGTCCACATCTTCACCTTGTTGGCTTAGGATCAGACTTCCTTAACAGGACTCCCATAGCACAAGAAATAAAAGCAAGAATCAACAACTGGGATAGATTCAAACTAAATAGCTTTCTCTCAGCAAAGAATACTATCAGCAATGCAAAGAGAGAGCCTACAGAGTGGGAGAAAATCTTTGCCACTCATACTTCAGATAGAGCACTAATTTCCAGAATATATAAAGAACTCAAAAAACTCTACACGAAGAATACAAATAACCCAATCAACAAATGGGCTAAGGATATGAACAGACATTTCACAGAAGAAGATCTACAAGCAAGCAATCAACAAACATATGAAAAAATGTTCACCATCTTTAGTAATAAAAGAAATGCAAATCAAAACTACACTAAGATTCTATCTCACCCCAATTAGAATGGCGATTATCAAGAATACAAGCAACAATAGGTGTTGGAGAGGATATGGGGAAAAAGGTACACTCATACCTTGCTGGTGGGGCTGCAAATTAGTGCAGCCACTCTGGAAAGCAGTGTGGAGATTCCTTAGAAAACTTGGAATGGACCCACCATTTGACCCAGCTATCCCACTCCTCGGCCTATACCCAAAGGACTTAAAATCAGCACACTACAGAGATACAGCCACATCAATGTTCATAGCTGCTCAATTCACAATAGCCAGACTGTAGAACCACTCCTCATGCCCTTCAATGGATGAATGGATAAAGAAACTGATATATATATATATATATATATATATATATATATATATATATATATACATACATACAATGGAATATTACCCAGCTATAAAGAATAATAAAATTGTGGCATTTGCGGGCAAATGGATGAAATTGGAGAATATCATGCTAAGTGAGATAAGCCAATCTCAAAAATCCAAAAGGCGAATTTCTCACTGATAAGCGGATGATGACACATAATGGGGGGTGGGAGGGAGGCAAGAATGGAGGAAGGAGGGACTGTATAGAGGGAAAAGAGGGGTGGGAGGGGTGGGGGGAAAGGAAAAAATAACAGAATGAATCAAACATCATTACCCTATGTAAATGTATGATTACACAAATGGTATGCTGTTACTCCATGAACAAACAGAAAGAACATGTATCCCATTTGTTTACGATAAAAATAAATTTTAAAAAATAGAAACCACTTTAACATCTGGAGATTAAATAATATGATCTTGAATGAAGAATGGATAGCAGAAGAAATTAGGGGAGAAATTAAAAAGTACTTAGAGGTAAATTAGAACCCTCCTACAACATATCAAAATCACATAACTTACTTTCTCCCAGGAGGATTACAACTTCAAGTCTTATATTTCACTCCTTAATCCATTCTGAGTTTGTGTGTGTGAGTGTGAGTGTGTTTGAGTGTGGTAGCACTTGTGATCTACCTCCTTAGCAAAATTCTAGTTAAGAATACGTTATTATTAACCACGGTCACCCATGGTGTACTTTTCTTTAGGTCTCCAGAACTTATTCATCTTACCACTCTTGATCAACATCAAATTTCCTACACTCTCCAACACTGCTAACTGCTCTCTACTTTTCACGTCTACGGGATCCATGTTTGTAGATTCCACCTATAAGTGAGATAATGCAGTATCTGTCTTTTAGCATCTGCTTCTTTCACTTAGAATAATGTCCTTCATGTTGTTGGAAATAGGGGATTTCCTTCTTTCTTAAGGATGAAAAATATTCCATTGCATAGGTGAAGTTTTTAATCTATTCGCCTACCCACAGATGCTTCATTTTTTTTTTTTTTTTTGCATCTTTTTTTCTTCTTCCCAGTACTGGGGATTGAAGCCAGGGTGCTCTACTGTGCCTTCTTCTAGATTAGTTGAATACTTTTCTTAAGGTTAGTTGTGATCCTACTTTGTCATACTTTCTGCCTTATTCGATACTACTGTAAGGTATCCTTTACTGGTTATTCTAAGTTCTGCAAAATGCATTTCCAACCTACACTACTCTGCCTTGGGGTAGAGTTAGGCCAGTTTGCATACATCTTACAGGGGTGGACATTTCCTAACTCCCCGTCTCTTGGATAACGCTGTCATACTTCTTAAAATACATATGTCATGAACATCATACTGCAGTATTTTTAGTTTTATTTTAAACAGTCAATTCTATTATAAATAGAATTATTTTTTAATTTATTCTTATTAGTTATACATGACAGTAAAGAGAATCTTTTAACAAAGGGGAAAAGTCACATATTTACCACTTGCATTGCCCTTGATGACTTTGTGTTCATCCAGGTTACACTCTGGTGATTGTTTTTCTCTTTTTGGAATGTAGAAACCCACATTTCCAGTAGTACAGGTCTGATGTTGATTAAGTATTTGTTTTTGTGTGTCTTGAAAACTTCGTTATGTCTTCATGTGTGAAAGATATTTTCATTAGTTACAGAGTTCTAGGTTGACAGGTTAATTTCTCTCTTTCTCCCTTTCTTTTTTTTTAAATTCACTTTTATTGTAAACAAATGGGATACATCTTGTTTCTCTGTTCGTACAGGAAGTAGAGGCATACCATTTTTGTAATCATACCTTTACCTAGGGTTCCTTCTTTCTTTCCTTCTTTCTTTCAGTACTTTAAAGATATTGCTCCAGGGGCTGCGGTTGTGGCTCAGTGGTAGAGCGTTTGCCTTGTATGTGTGGGGCACTGGGTTTGATTCTCAGCACTGCATAAAAAAATAAACAAAATAAAGTTGAAAAAAAAAAAAAGCAAAAGAAAGGCATTGCTCCACTATACTCAGGCCAGGTTTCCCCGGGATGGGAGCCCCGGGTGTTCTCTGGCCTGGCTTCCTCTTCTGTGGTTCTGTGGCGAGTCTGTCCCTTCTGGCTGCTCTTACTGTTTCCTCCTGGTCACTGGTTTTAAGCAATTTGGCACTGATGGGATTTGGTTTTGTGTTCTTCGTGTTTATTGTCCTTAGGATTTGTTGAGCTTTCTAGGTCTGCGAGTTTGCATTTTTGTCAAATTTGGAAAGCGTCTGTTTGCTATTTCCTCCAACATCCTGTGCGTTCCTCTCCTCTGGGGACTCCAGTTCCACCTGCACGAGGACACTGAAGCAGTCGCACCGTTCACTGACGTTCTGTTCGTTTTAATTCTGGTGTTCTTCTACGGTCTGTCCATCTTGGTGTCTACTGTGTACCTTCAAGTCGGCTCCTCGTTTCCTCTCCCCATCTAATTGACTACTCTTCCATTCCCCTGTGATGGGACCTCAGACTTGATTCTGGGTCCTTTTTGTCTTTTTCTTTTTCTAGTCATCTTCCTTGTCTTCATTCAACAGGCTCAATCTTTCCTCTATCTTCTTGAACATGTCAACTACAATTGACACTTAACATTATGTAGAAACAGATGACTTTCAAATGTCCTTCTCTACTGATTCTATCATCTGTGTTGCTCCTCTTTTTATTGGTTTATTTCCCTTCATTATGAGTCCTGCTTTCCTGATTCTTTCTGTGCTGGGTAACTTTTGGCTACATGCCAGGCATGATGAATTTTCCCATTTTGGGGTGGTCAGTATTTTTGTATTCCGGTAAACATTCTTGCACTCTTTTCTGGGATGCAGTTAATTCACTTGAAGCACATGGATTCTTTGTAAGCCTGCTCTAAGTCGTGTTAGGAACATCAGACCAGCCTTAACCGCAGAGCTGTGGTTCTCAGCAGGACGTGATTTCTTCCTCTGGGAGACTTTTTGCAATGTCTGCAGATATTCAGTTGTTCTAAGTTGGTGGGGGGTGGGGAGACAGGTGCTGCTACTGGCATCTAGTGGGTAGAGGCCAGAGTTACTGCTAAATGTCTACAATGTATGGCACAGCTCTCACGACAAAGAATTATCCAGGACTGGCTCAGCAGTACAGGACTTGCCTAGCATGTACAAAGCCCTGAGTTGGACTCCCAGTACTGCATTGAAAAAAAAAAAAATTATCCAGCACAAAACACCATAGTTCTAAGGTTGAGAAACCCTAAAAAGGAGTTAATTTTTCTTCACTTCCATGGCAATACTCTTGGGCACTTCACCAAATACTTCATAGGCTAAGAAGTTTACCAGTCTGACTGACTGGAATGGGACATATTCTCAGCCTGCGTGAGTGCTTGGGATTGTCTCCTGTGCTCTTTTCAGAGGGCTCTTTCCTCAATAGCCATGATCACCAATCTAAGCAACACAGACATCACCCACATAGTTACCTCTGAGTGTGTGTGAGTGTGAGTGTGTGTGAGAGAGTGTGATAACACAATCTACCTTGTTAGCAAATTTCTGATAAACAATACATCACTATTAACTATAGTCACCCTGCTGTACATTAGGTTTCCAGAACTTACTCATCTTATAACCTTTGTACCCTTTGATCGACATCCCATTTCCTCTAATCTGCAACCCCTGGTAACCACCCTTCCATTCTGTTTCTACGAGGTCAATATTTTTAGATGTCACATATAAAAGAGTTAATGCAGTATTTCTGTTAGCATCTTGCTTCTTTCATTTAACATAATGCCCTTTAGGTTCATCTATGTTGTTGGAAATAAGAGGATTTCCCCCCTTCATAAGAATGAAAAATATTCCATTGCATAGATGAAGTCAGATTCTTTTAATCCATTCGTCTATCCACAGATGCTTAGGTTGTTTATCACTTTTGTTCTTCTCAGTACTGGGGATTGAACCCAGAGCGATCTACAACTGACCTACTTTTTACTTTTTATTTCGAAACAGGATCCTGCTAAGTTGCCCAGGCTGGCCTCAACCCAAGTTGCTGGGATTACAGGTGTACGCCACCAGACTGGGCAGCTGTTTCTATAACTTAACTATTGTGAATTGTACTGCAATGAATATCAGAGTGAACATTTCTCTTTAAGACACTAATTTTATTTCCTTTGGGTATGTACCTAGAAATGGGATTGCTGTGTCATATTGAAGTTCTATTTTTAATTTTTTGACAAACATCCCAAAATGTAGGAATTCCCTTTCTTCCACAACCTCTTTACCACTTCTTATCTTTTGACTTTTTGATAATAGTCATCTGAACAGCTATGAACTTTGCACTTTCCTAATGGTTAGTGATGTGTGTAGCACCATTTGAAACACAGATTGGACATTTGTATGTCTTCCTTGGAGAAATATATATCTAGATCCTTTTCCCCCTTTTTAATAGTGTTATCAGTTTTTTGCTAATGTAGTGAATGAATTCCTTATAGATTTTGAATTTTAACATATTCCTTGTTGGGATATACGGTTTGCAAATATTTTCTCCCATTCTGTGGGTGTCTTCATTTCATTGACTTTTTCCTTTGCTATGCAGAACTTCTTGGTTCAAAGTAGTCCCAGTTATTTACTTTTGATTTTCTTGCTTGTGTTTCTGGTCTCATTAAAAAAAAAAAAAAAAAAAAAAATCATTGTTAAGGTCAATGTCATGGAACGTTTCCCCTTGTTTCCTTCTAGAAGTTTTAAGCCTTCCATCTATTTGGAGATGATATTGATGTATGCTAAGTGTTTATAGTTGGGATTTGGAATGCCTCCTAGATGTTCACCTATTGAAGACTTGGTCCCCAGCTGGTAAAAACTTTAGGAGGTGGGGCCGAGTCAGAAAATGTGGGTCACTAGGGGTACCTTTCAAGGGTGTGTTTTGTCCTGGCCTCTGGCACTCTCTCAGTCTCTCTGTCTCTGTCTGTCTGCTTCCCGGCTGCCTTGAGATGACAGCGTGGCTCTGTCACACCCTTCCTGCCAGGATGTTCTCCCTCACCACAGGCCCACAGCAGTGGTTCCCAGGGACTATGAACTGAAACCTCTGAGACCATGAGCCACAATAAATCCTTTTCCTCTCAGTTGTTTTTCTCAGGTATTTTATCACAGCAACAGAAATCTGACTAATACCATAAAGGATCCAGTTTCATTCCTTTACATATGGATGTCTGGTTTTCCCAGAACTGTTTGTTGAAGAGTCCTTCGCTTCCCTGTCATGTGATCTGGGTGCCTCTATTAAAGGTTAATTAACCTCGGCACTCTACCTCTCCCATTGGTCAATGCATATGTTTTTTATGCCAGGACCACACTGTTTTGAATATCATAGTTCTGTATAAATTGAAATCAGGGAGTGTGAGTCCTCTCATTTTGTTCTTACTCAAGATCATGTTAGCTATTTGATACTTTTTGGTTTCATACAAATTTTAGAATTTTTTTTCTATTTCTGTGAAAAAATGCCATTGGAATTTTGATAGGGATTGCATTGAATCTGTAGCTTGCTTTGGCTGATACAGACATTTTAACAATGCACATTCTTCCAATTCATAACATTTTTACTTACTTGTGCCCTTTTCAATTCCTTTTACCAATGTTTTATCCTTTCAGTATTAATTTTTTTGCCTCCTTTTTTATATTATTAAAAATAAAATTTTTTTCTTAATTTATTTTTGAATTGTTTGTAGTCAGTGCATAGAAATATAATTTTCATATGTTAATTTTTATCCTGCAACTTTACTCACTCGTTTATCAGCTTTAACTGATTTTGGGGGAGTCTTTGGGATTTTCTCCATGTGAGATTTGCAGTGATTGACAATTTACTTCTTTCAGGAAAGAAGTAAAGAAGTGATTTGAATGCCTAATATATTTTCTTCTTGTCTAATTGTTCTTGCTAGTACTTCTAATACTATGATGCCTAGAAACAGGCACCCCTGGCTGGGTGTAGTGGCATACACCTGTAGGCACACCTGTAGGAGGCTGAGGCAGGAGGATCACTTGATCCCAGGAGTTTGGGGTCAGCATGGTGATGTAGTGAATCCCCTTCTCAAAAATAAATAAATAAGTAAATAGTTAAAACAAGTAGGAAAGTAAAGGACACTTGTTTTGTTCCTGATCTTAGAGGGAAAATGCTCAGGAGTTCACCATTAAGTATGATGCTAACCATAGGCTTGGCAAATATGTCCTTCATTATGTCAAAGTACATTTCTTCTATGCATAATTTGTTGAGAGTTTATATAATGAAAGAGTTTGGGCTACAATCCTAAAAGACACAAATGCAAATGCCTTAATCCTGAATGTTGAAGTCCTGAAAGATCAAAATCCCTAATGTCTAAAAATCCCTTAAGATCAAAATCCCAAAAATATAATTTTGGAAAAAATACATTAAAAGTCTAAAAATCTCTTAAGATCAAAATCCCAAAAATATAATTTTGGAAAAAAATACTTTAAAAAATCATTTAAGGGACATTTACTTTCATTTTTAAAAAGGTTTATTTAATAAACATGCAAAAATGCAACAGGGCAGTTTATATGCCACTTTGTACAATAAATAGCTATAATAAAACATACACTTTTTTAAGTATAAACAGGGATACATGATATGGTCACATATCTGAACAGACATACCCTATAATAAAGAAATACATCAAAAACCAAAATATATAAATACAAACGACTATGGTTAGTGAAAACTGCAACCAGTTTTATAACTATGATCATCTGAAATACTGTGATGTACAACTTAAGGCTTTTGACAAGATTGATCAAAAACCACAACAGGTCACTACCACACATGTTGCCCATAGAGCCAAGATCTCAAGGAATTAGATCTGTTACAAATACAGATGTACAAGAAGGACATTTCTTCATATATTGAGGGAGGTTCAACGTCTTCTATACACATGTAATGCTTACACTTAAAGTCAGCATTGCAATATGCACTTTCAGGGTCATTTTGCAAAAAATGCAGAAAACAACCTAGAACTCTTTACAAAGTCTTTACACAATTTATACCTTCAGTGTTGGAAAGGATGGGAAGACAAAATACAGACTAAAATGAATTGAAAAACAATAATGCTATCAATTCAAAATAGTGGGGGAAGGTTTAAAATGAAAAAGGCTACAAAGAAAATTTGACATAAAAAAGTGTATTACAGGGATAGTTTTTAGGAGCAGTTGAATGGAGGCAGTCCATAAGAGTTAGTTGACTTTCACAACCATTAGCCAGAGCTTGCAATATGGCGATGTAATGAATACCTGCTTTTTTTTTTTTTTTTTTTTTTTTCTTTTTTGGTGGGTGTGGGGGATGGCTCTCCTTGGAGAATCCATTCCCATTCATTTTCTATGTGATGCTACCCTTCTTGAAATACGTCTGTGTTTCCACGATCATTGCCTCTTCCACTTTCATGTTCTGTGTTTTACTCCTATGCTGTCTGGGGCGTGTGGAAGTCCATTCCACAGGCAATCACTGAGACACCACAAATCTGGTGGAAACAATCCTGGGATCAAAGAGCAACAGTGTCACATATTTTCTTATCCTACCATGCACATGACATTCTCGGGACAATCAGTGACTTCACCGGCTTTTTTTAGGCCTGCCGGCTCTAATCCTTTAAAAACTTCCAGAATTTCATCAGCAGGGAGGAATGCCAGTGCAGACCAATAACACATTTTTAAACGGATGTTTTCACTGTTGCCACATCACAGGGCCAACCATTTCCCCAGAATTTAGCTCTCTCCTCCTCTCACATAGCTCCCCCCCCCGCACCACCACCGTGGGAATTGTGGTTTTCAAGATTCAGCATTTCAACATTAGGGATTTCAGTTTTTCAGGATTGTGTTTTTCAGGATTTTAGAATTTGGAGATGGAATTTTCTATGTGAGGGGACTTGATCTTTCAGGATTTCAGTATTTGAGATTATAACATTCAGGATGGTGTCTTTCAAAATATGGATTGGCACTGAATTAATATATGTTCAATTTTGTCAAATGATCCCTGCATCTATTCAGATGATCATATTTTTTTTTCTTTTTTTGCGGTGCTGGGGATCAAACCCAGCGCCTTGTGCTTGCAAGGCAAGCATTCTACCAACTGAGCTATCTCCCCAGCCCTGATCATATGATTTTTATCTTTCATTCTGTTATTATGGTTTATCAAATTTAATGATTTGGGGCTGGGGTTGTGGCTTTGTGGTAGAGTGCTTACCTAGCATGCATGGGGCCCTGGGTTCAATCCTCAGCACCACATAAAAATAAAAATAAGGGTATTATGTGCACCTACGACTAAAAAAAAATTTTTTTTTAATTTAATGATTTGCATACATTGAACCATCCTTGCATCCCAGGAAGAAATACCACACCATCCTAGTGTATGATCTTTCTAATATGATGTTGAATTTGGTTTACTAGTATATTGTTGAGGATTTTTGCATCGATATTCGTCAGGGATGTGGGCCTTTAATTTTTTTCACTAGTCATGTGTCTGTCTGGCTTTGGTGCCAGGGTAATACTGGACTCAAAATGAATTTGGGTAGCTCTATGTGGTGGCGCATGCCTGTAATCCCAGCAGCTCAGGAAGATGAGGCAGGAGGATTTCAAGTTTGAGGTCAGCCTCAGCAAATTATTGAGGCCCTAAGCAACTTAGCGAGAACTTGTCTCAAAATTCAAAAATAAATAAATTAAAAGGGCTGGGGATGTGACTCAGTGGTTAAGTAACCCTGGGTTCAATCCCCAGTACCATGAAAAAACATGAATTTGGAAGTGTTTCCTATTCTACAATGTTTTGGAAAAGTTTGAGACCAATTGGTATTCTTTAGGTGTTTAGTAGAATTCATCCATGCAACCATCTGGACCTTAGCTTCTCTTTGTTGGGAGATTTTAAATGACTGGTTGAAGCTCCTTACTCATAACCAGTCTTTCATGAATCATATTTCTTCATAAAGTAGTCTTGGTTGATTATGTTTCAAGGTACTTGTCCATTTTTTCTGTTAGTCTCTTAAGATCCTTTGTATTTCTGTGGTATCAGCTGTAATGTCATTTATTTCTTAATTTATTTGAGTGTTTCTTTTTTCTTAGTAGATATAATGAAAGGTTTGTCAATTTTATTTTTTCAAAATTCCAAATCTTAGTTTTTTTTTAGAATTTTTCTAGTACTTAGAGTCTATACTTATTTCTGCTCTAATTTTTATTATTTCCTTCTGTATTCTGACTTGGGACTTAGTTTGTTCTTTCTTCTCTAGTTATTTGTAGTGTAAAATTAGGTTACTTATTTGAGTTCTTTCTTCTTTTTTATTCTAGGTGCTTACTGCTATGAACTTTCCTCTTAGACCTACTTTGGCTGCATCACACAGTGATATGTTGTATTTCTATTTTTGTTTATCTCGAGATTGATTTTTACTTTTCTTTTTATTTCTTCTTTGACCTATTGGTCCAGAAATGTGTAGTTTAATTTATACATATTTGTGAATCTCTCTCAAATTCCTTCTGCTCTATATTTCTAGTTTCATACCATTATGTTTAGAAAAGATACTTGCTATTATTTTAATTTCCTTAAAAACTTTAAGACATGTTTTGGGGATACAGATGAGATATCCTGGAAGAGGTTCTATGTGCACTTGAGAATAATGAGTATTCTGCTGTTTCTTGATGTAATGTTTTGTTTGTGGCTGCTAGGTCTTCTTGGTTAAAATGAAGTTCAAGTCCACTGTGTTCTTGCTGCTTTCTGTCTGAATGATCTGCCCATCAATGAAAATGGAGTCTAAAGTTCCCTGTTATATTTTATTATAGTCTATCACTACCTTCATCTGTAATGTTTACTTTATATATTTAGTTGATCCTATGTTAGATGCATATATGTTTACAATAGTTATAGCCTCTTGATAAGTTGACTTTTTATAATTACATAATGTCTTTCTTTGTCTCATTTTACAGTTTTCCACTTAAGATCTACTTTATCATAGGCTTTCAGCCCATGTGGGTCTTGAAATCTAAAGCAGTTACTTATAAATAGCATACTGTTGCATCTTGTTTTTGTTTATATTCATTTAGTCACTCTGTCTTTTAATTGGAGAATTTTATCCATTTACACTTAAAGTTGTTATTGATACAAAAGTAGATACCATTATCATTTTGCTTTATAGCTGTCTCACAGTTTCTTTTTCTTTTTTCATTCTCTCTAGTCTTTCTTGGTCATTTGGTTGTTTTCTATAGTAGCATGCTCTAATCCTCTCTCTTTTTATGTATGTGTATCTGCTACAGGTTTTTGCTTTTCCAGTGTCATAAGGCCTACATAAGTCATCTTGTGATTATAACATTCTTTTTTTTTGAAGGGGAGGGTGCCAGCAATTGAATCCAGAGGCACTTTACCACTGAGCTGCACCCTTAATCCCTTTTATTTCCCGTGTTGATGCATTTTGCTAAGTTGCCAAGGCTGGCCTCAAACTTGCAATCTTCCTGCCTCAGCCTCCTGAGTTACTGGGATTACAGGCATGGGCCACCACAGTGACTGTAACAGTCTATTTTAAGTTAATCACAACTTAATTTTCATTATGTACAAAAAAATCTGCACTTTTACTCCCCCTCCCCCATTTTATGTTTGTGTTAGCTTTTCATTGCTGTGTCCAAAATACCTGACAAGAACAACTCTATGTTGTTGGAGAAAACACTTGACTCATGGTTTCTGAGCACTCAGTCCATAATTGGCTACTCCAAGGCAAAAATATCATGGCGAAAAGGTAGCTGGAGGAAAGTAACTCAGTTCATGGCAGCTGGAAAGTTAGGAGAGAGAGAGAGAGAGAGGGAGAGAGAGGGGTGGGGGGGAGAACAAACCCTTCCAAGGCATGCCCCAGTGACCTACTTGCTCCAACTAGGTCCTACTTCCCAGGAGTCCATTAAACCTTTAATGGTTTAATCCACTGATTATTTCCATCTATCTACAGACTTTGGGCTTAGTTTGTTCTCTTTTTAATTCATTGTGGTATAAAGTTAGATTGTTTATTTGAGTTATATCTTTTTTTAAACTATGTTTTTATTGCTATAAACTTTCCTCTCAGAACTATTAAAAGACAGAGCTCTCATGATCCAATCATTGCCTAAAAGCCCCATCTCTGTGACATTCTCTGAACCTTGCTGCATTGGGGATTATGCTCTTAATACTGAGCTTTTGGGTAACATTCCAGATCAAAAACCATAGCAATGTTTTCAATTTATGACTCTCTCTCTCCCCCCCCTCCTCTCTCTCTCTCTCTCTCTCTCTCTCTCTCTCTCTCTCTCTCTCTCTCTCTCTCTCTCTCTCTATCTCTCTCTCTCTCTCTCTTTCCCTCTCTACCTTTCTCTTGGTACTGGGGATAGAATCCAAGGGTGCTTTACTACTGAACTAAATTTTGAAACAGGGTCTTGCTAAGTTGCTAAGACTGACCTTGAATTTGCAATCCTCCTGCCTCAGCCTCCTGAGTCACTGGGATACTGGTGTATGTCACCACAATTGGCCAATTTGCATCCTTTTACATTGTATGGACATTAACAAGTTGTAGTAGTCAGTTTTCCATTGCTGTGTCAAAATACCTGAGAAATTCAACTGAAAGGAGGAAAGTTATGAACCCAGCAGGACATGGTGCTCTACACCTATAACCCAAGTGACTCAGGAGGCTGAGGCAGGAGGATTGTAAGTTCAAAGGTGGCCTCAGCAACTTAGCAAGAACTATGTCAAAATTAAAAAAAAAAAAAAGCAAAAAAGCATAAAAAGGGTTAGGGATGTGGCTCCATAGTTAAGTACCCTTGAATTCAATCCCTGATACCAAAAAACAAAAATAAAAGCAAAAAATCATTATGAATCCGTGTATGGATTAATTCATACATGAGGTCAGACCCTTCATGATTCAATCATTTTCCAAATGTCCCACTTTTGAGTACTGCTGTGTTGGGGACCAAACTTTCAACATACAACATTTTGAGGGACATTTAAGATCCAAACCATGACATAAATTATTGTAACCATAATTATGCTTAATGTATTTGCCTTTGACTTGTGTCTTAAGGTTAAAACTAATTACACAGCACCATTATGGTATTTGAGTTTCTGAATTTATATACTTTTACCACTGATACTTTCACAAGTTTCTCATTTACTAATTAATGTCTTTTCATTTCAACTTGAATAACTTCCTTTAGGATTTCTTGTAAGCCAAGTTGAGTGATGATAAACTCCTTCAGTTTTAGTTGTGAAAGCCTTTATTTTCCTTCAACTTGAAGGACAGCTTTGCAATCTTGTAAAGCAATCTTTGATATCTTTTTTCTGTGAGCACTCTGATAGTTTGGATTGCAAGGTGAAGCACTCTTGGATATTTTTTCCCACTCCTACTTTCTCCTTGCCTACACATTTTTTTCTGCTGAGATACTGACTTACCATCTTACTGAAGTTCTCTTGTTTCTGACAATTCACTTTTTTCTTGATGTTTTGAAAATTCTTTCTTTGTATTTTTCTCCCTTGCAGTACTGGGGATTGAACCCAACAGCACTTACCACTGAGCTATATCCCTAAGTCCTTCTTAACTTCCTCATTTTGCAAAGGATCTCAATAAACTGCTGAGGCTAACCTTGAAGTTGTAATCCTCCTAGCTTAGCCTCCTGAATAGCTGGGATTAGTGGCATGCACCCCTGCACCCACTTTTTGTCTTTGGTTTTTTTACCAAATTAAAATGGATGCAGAGGAACATGGCTTTACTCCTAGCTACTTGGGAGGGTAAGGCAGGAGGATTTCAAATTTGAGGCCAGCCTGGGCAACTTAGTAGACTTTGTTTCAAAAGGAAAAATAGTGGGCTGGATGTGGTGGTGCACACCTGTAATCTCAGCAGCTTGGGAGGCTGAGGCAGGAGGGTGGTGAGTTCAAAGCCAACATCAACAAAATGAGGCGCTAACTCGGTAAAACCCTGTCTCTAAATAAAATGCACAAAAGGGCTGGAGATATGGCTCAGTGGTTGAGTGCTCCTGAGTTCAATCCCTGGTAACCCACCCAAAAAAGGAAAAGAAGTGTTGGGGATGTAACTAAGTGGTAGAACATTTGCCTAGCATGCATGAGGCCCTGGGGTGGATCACCAGTAACACACACACATACACAGGTTTGTGTTTTGGTAAAGTTTTCTTTGGATTGGACCTCTCTGGATACTTTTTGAGCTTGAATGTCCACATTTTTCTCAAATTTGAGGAGTTTTCAGCTACAATATATTTAAATAAGTATGTCTCTCTTCTGATATTTCCATATTGCATATTTTAGTTCTTTGGGTGGTATCCCATAAATCTGGTAGGCTTTATTCATTACTTTGCATTTTTTTCCCCATCCTTCTTCACTGACTGGATAATATCAGACCTATCTTCAAGTTCACAGATTCTTTCTTTGGCTTGATCAAGTTTGTTCTTGACATTCTCTATTGTATTTTCTATTACATTCATTGTATTCTTCAGCTCCACAATTTCTATTTATTTAGTTCTTTTTCTATGTCTATCTCTTTGTTTACTTCTTGTTTTATCTTCTTCCTCCTCCTCTTCCTCCTCCTCCTCCTCCTTCTCCTCCTTCCCCTCCTCCTTTTCCTCTTTCTGGACCGATTTCATTCTGTTGTTTATCTATGTTTTCTTTTAGATTGATAATCTTCCTTAGACAATTACTTTTATCAGAGAATGTATTGATCTCCATTTCCTCAGGGTCAGTTGCTGAAACTTTGTTTCTAATGGTGGTATCGTGTTTGTCTGATTATATCTATGTAGTCTCACTATAAATGTGGACTGAAAACCACTTTCCATTTGACATACTGGTTTTGGCAGGTAAAGGCCTTCTCTGCCAAAATGATGGATCTACCTGCAGTATTACAGTTGAGCTACATGGGAGCTGCTTACAGGTCCAGGTTCACAGTTGTGTCTGTGGTTGGCAGGCCTGTTACCATGGATACAGATGGATACGGGTCATGCCAGAACCCCTGGTGGACATAACTTCCTCCAGGACCACAATTCAGCAGGGTTATGGTCATGTCACAGAGCTATTTCCATGACTAAAGTCAAGGCCATAATCAGCAGGCCTGCTACCAGAGGCACAGCTAGGTATGGCTCCCACCATGTCCCTGTATGGGCAAAACTGTCTCTAGGACTAGAAGAACAGGGCTGGAATGGAGTCACAAGGATACTTCCAGGGTTCACAGTTGAACCCTACGTTAATGATCCTGCTATTGGTGGCTCACACAGCTTGTCTGCTGTCAGTTTCCTGGGTAAGCAGGACTGCCCCAGACCCAGCAAGGATGGGTACCAAGTATCAAGGCCACATCTGGGTCCAGAGCCAGGACTGAAATTGTTGAGGTACTAATAAGGGTACAAATGCATGTCTTTAGGTCTCTAGCTAAGCAGGACTGAGAGCAGGATTCTCACAGGGGTACTTTAGGATCCACATTCGTTCCCTGGTTTTTATTGGGAATATGCGTGGTCATGTCTCCTCATGAACCACTTGGTGGATGGTGCTGTTTACTGGGCTGTGGCAGAGTGGGACAGGAGCAGAGTCCTTAGGGACATGGGGCTGTTTTCTGTCTGCAACAGGAGCCATGTGCAGAACCAGCTACTGGGGCAAGAGCCTGCCTTCTCAAAGCAGTTTTCCTGAATTTGGGATACTCTCAGGGTTTTGCAGCCTCCTACCTGGATCCACTTCCACAAAAACACTCTAATCCATGAATGGTTCCTCCCTCATTGTTTTTGTGGACCTCCTATTCCACCAGTCTTGCTGCTGTCCAAAGAAATTCTTTTAATAATTCTTGCAAAGCAAGTCTACTGGCAAGTTATCTCAAATCTTGTTTGTCTTACAAAACTTTCTTTTTTTTTTTTTCATTAATTATTGTGGCATTTTAAATGTTTTTATTTCTTAATTTTTTTAAAATGTTTTTATTTCTTAACATTCATTTTTTAGCAGTTTTAAGTTCACAGCAAAATTAAGAAAGTACAGAGATTTCTGGTACTTCCACACACATGCACAGCCTCCCCCATTATCAATGTCCCCCTGCTGGGATGACAGGCGTGCACCACTACACCCGACTGATTTCTTTTTAACATTGAGATACTCCATTGTCTGAATATACACAGTTTATCCATTCACTACTGAAGGGCATCTTGGTTGCTTCCAAGTTTAGGCAATTATGAATAAAGCTGCTATAAACATCCACATGCACTTATTTTTGTAGACATAAATATTTTGAATACATAAAACAAGCCTCCATTTTGCAAAATAAAAAGTTCTGTGGATGGAGGGTGATGATAGTAACAGGTTGATGTGAATGCACTTAATGCCACTGAGCTGTACATTTAAACATGTGAAGATGGTAAGTTTTGTTATACATAGTTCATCACATTTTTAAAATGATAAGAACACATGCAGAAACCTGCTATTTCAGTTTATGGGTAAAATTCCTTTAGCAAACCGCCAACATTAGCAGGAATCAAAACCTTAAGATATGAACATCTTTGATCCAGCAATTCCATTTTCTAGAGATGTAGTCTAAAAATTCAGACAAGTGAGCAATAGTGTAAATATTCACATATTTGCCACCTATTTTTTTTTTCCTAGCATGCACAAGGCCCTGGGTTCAATACCCAGAACCACCAAAATAAGTAAATAAACAAACAAACAAATAAATAAATAAATAAATAGGAGGAGGAAAGGAAGAAATCCCAAATAGACAATTTATTAAATCTCTATTTCCAGGCAATATAACTACTTAAAAATTATCATCTATATGCATCATTTTGACATGAAATTTTCTTCCAAAAATTTTAAAAACATTTTTTAGTTGTATACCTTTATTTTTTATTCATTTTTTAAAATGTGGTGTTGAGGATTGAACCCGGTGCCTCACACGTGCTAGGCAAGTGCTCTACCACTGAACCACAACCCCAGGCCCCCCAAAATTTTGCAATGTTGAAAAAACGCAGCTTGCAGGACAGCCGTGCAGTGTGCGTGAGCGCGGGCGTGGGTGCAAACGGTTTTCAGGTGAAGGATCTGGACAACCGATCGACAAGCATCTGGAGAGCACCTCGAAGCTGCCCGGGAGCTGGGGAGCTTGCTCACGCCCGCGTTCACAACGAGGGGCACAGCGGACCTCCTGAGTGCGCGGGGCCGCTCACTGGACCCTCCGACGGTTCTTCGGGTGGGCGCGTCCTTCACCCTGTTTCATAGGTAGGGACTCAGGGAGATGGAGTGTCAGCCAGGCTCACGGCCCGTCGACAGCAGGTGCCGAGACGGGCGCCCTGGCTGTCTAACTCTGGGACCCGCCATGCGGCTGCTGCCCCGGGGCACCCTCTCTACACCGAGGCCCGGGTCTGGACTGTTCGTTCGAGGAATTCCAGGGCTGGTGAAGAAGGAAGGTACGGCCACAAGATGGCAGTAGAAATCACGAAGAGGTCTCAGGCGGGCACTGTCAGAGGCTTTGGAAGCTGGGGAACACCATGCTGGGGGAGGAGAGCGAGGGAACTTCAGGAAAAGGAGGAGGGAGGGCGATTACACGTCTAGCTGATGTCACTCAGCAGCCTGGTGGGAGAGTCTAGGTCACAGAGTTCCCAAGAGCAGCAGTAGCTTAGGGTTTTCATAGCCTTGCATTTAATTTCCTCTATGACCAATAGATGTTGGACACCGTTTCCCAGGGTATGCAAAGCAGGCAAACTCTAATGGACTTAAAATAAGCTTATTCGGGCTGGGCAGGGGCGCAGCCTGTCATCCAGTGGCTCGGAGGCCGAGGCAGGAGAATCGCGAGCTCAAATTTAGCAAGGCCCTAAGAAATTCTGCGAGACCCTGTCTCTAAATAAAATATAAAAAGGTGACTGGGGATGTGGCTCAGTGGTTAAGTGCCCCTGGATTCAATCCCCCGTACCACAAAATAAATAAATAAATAAGCTTATTCAGGATACATTTTTAAATATATTTTTAGGCGTAGATGGGCACACCTTTATTTTATTTATTTATTTTTATGTGGTGCTGAGGATTGAACCCAGTGCCTCACACATGCTAGGCAAGCACCTACCACTGAGTCCCAGCCCCAGCCCCAGGATACATTTAAAGCAGTTGGGTGTGTAAAAATTTGAGCCTGGTATCAGTAGCCATTTGACCAATGAATCTGAGCTTGCTGTGAAGAAATAAAAACCCTTGGGGCCAACATGCAAAAGCCCTGGCTTATATCCCAGACAGGCTATTTGAGGGCCACGAGGTTCTGGAGCTGGGAGTCCAGGCCTGTGGGAGACAGGTTGTACAGGGGAACCGTGGATGGGAGAGCTCTGTTGGGCAAGCTGGGGACATTGCCCATCATGGGGTGGCCCCCGTACCTTTCTGCTGATGCAGCTGGGAATATGGCTAAAGTTAAAGGCAAGGAGTGGCCCTGATGTGGGGCAGGGGAAATGTTTTTTTAAGTCTTTATTTTGATAAAATATATGTAACATGAAACGTATCATTGTAACCCTTTTTAAGTGTAAAATTCAGTGGCATTAATTACTTTCACAGTGTTATACGACCATCATCATTTCCAAGGTGCTTTCACCATTTCAAACTGAAATTCTGCACCCATTAAACAATAACAGCCAATCCTCCCAGAGATCCTGCTAAACTCTATATTTATGCCTTCATGAATTTGCCATTCTACACATTTCGGATAAACTGAACCCCACAGTATTTGCCCTTTGGGGTCAGGCTTTTTGCACTCGGCACATTTTCACAATTCATCCATGTTACAGATTGGACCTTAAATGTCCCTCCCTCCCCACAAAGCTGTTGAAAGCTTGGTCCCTGGTAGACACCCTGGTGGCACTGTTTGGGGGTGGGGCCTTGTGGGAGGAAGTTAGTCATTGGGGTTGAGGCCCCGCCCCTTATTCTCTCTATTTCCTGGCTGCCATGAGGAGAACACAGCTTCTCCACCATGCGCTTCCTCCATGATATGTTGCTCTGCCACAGGCCCAAATCAACAGGGCCAAGCACACATGGACCGAAATTTCAGAAACTGTGAGCCAAAACAATTTTTCCCTCCTTTCCTGGTGATTTTCTCAAATATTTTGTCAAAGTGATGGTAAGCTGGCCCAATCCACGTAGTAGCCTGTGTGAAAATTTCATTCCTTTTGATAGTTAAATAATATACCATTTTATGTATATGTACCATTTTGGTTTTCTACTCATGTGTTGATAGTACAAATCTGTATCTTTGCATCTTTTGGTTATTAAGAAGAGCCAAGAAAAAAAATGTGGCGCTTCCCATCTTTTGGCGGATGGGAATACTGCAGTGAACACTGGTGTGTGAACATCAGAATATCTGCTTTCAATTATTTTGGGTAAGTATTTTGAAGTGGAATCACTGGATTAAATGATAATTCCATGTTTGGCTTTTGGGGGAACGACCAAACTCCTTTTCCACAGCAGCTACACCATTTTACGTTGCAATCAGCAGTGCACAAGGTTCCCATTTCTCCTCATCCTCACTAACAACCGTTCTGAGATTTGGATGTGATTTGAGTGTGTCCTTCGTGTTTTGGAAGTTTGGTCGCTGGCTGGCAAGGTGTGAGGCGGAGGGGCCTTTAAGAGGTGGAGCCCAGTGGGAGATCCAGACGTCATCAGGGTGTTGGTCTCAGAAAGGATTAAGTAGCTCTTGTGAAAATCAGAGCTATTTCTAGGAGAGCAAATTGTTATAGACAGAGCCCTTTCCTACTCTCTGGCTTCCTGTCTCACACATGATCTTATCTTTAGTGCATGTTCCTACCATGATGTCGTCTGCCATGGTGTAATGCAGTCACAGGAGCTGTGATGTGATATGTTGTTTGGACTCAGCCTCAAAAAACTAAACTTTTCTTCAAAAAGTACCCAGCCTCAGGCATCTATGATAGTAATGGAACATGGATGAATACATTTAATTTGTTATTTGCTGTTTTTGTCTGTGTGTTTGTCATGCTAGTAAATGTGAAGTGGTATTTTCTTGTGGTTTTGATTCACATTTCCCTAACTAATGATGCTGAGTGTTTTTTCATGTGCTTGTTGGCCATTTGTGTGTTTTCTTTGGAGAAAAATCTGTTCACATTTTTTTTTTTTTTTTTTTTTTTTTTTGCTGTAGGGGAGCCCTGGGATCCAGCCCAGGGATGCTTTTACCACTGAGCTACAACTCCAGTCCTTTTAAAACATTTTTATGTTGAGACGGAGTCTTGCTAAGCTCCTGAGGTTGGCCTCAAACTTGTCATCCTCCTGCCTCAGCCTCCTGAATGGCTGGCATTAAAGGTATATGCCACCATACCCGGGTTGTTTGTTTTGTTCTTGTTGAGTTGTGGGAGCTCTTTATATATTCCATATGTTGATTCTGTAGCAATATATGACATTTTCCCCTATGCCTCATACTGCCTTTTCACTCTGTTAAATGTGTCCTTTGATGTACAAAAGTTTTTAATTTTGAAGGAGTCATTTTATCTGGGTTTATTGTTGTTGTTGTTGTTGGTGGTGGTGGTACCTATCTTTGGATGTCACATTCAGGAAGTCTTTGCCAAATCCAATGTCACAGAGCTTTTCCCGTGTGTGTGTGTGTGTGTGTGTGTGTGTGTGTGTGTGTGTGTGTTTTAATGACTTTGTGGTTTTAGGTTTTATGTGTAGATATTGTATTTTAATTTTTGTATGTAGAGCTCCATTGGGGTCTGCCTTCATACCTTTATCATTGGATATCTGGTTTTCCTGTCACCATTTGTTGAAAAGACGGTCTTTTCCCCATTGAATGATCTTTGTACGCTTGTCCCGAAATGTGAGACCTCATTTCTGGAATCTGTATTCTATTTCGTCGACCCACATGTCTGCTTTGTTGCTTTGATTTCTGAAACTTTATGTAGTAAGTTTTGAAATCAGAAAGTAAGTCCTCCATGGTCAAGATTTTTCAAGATTGTTTTGGCTATCTGGAGTTCCCTGAGAGTCCATATTAATTTTAGGGTGAGTTTTTTCTCTTTTTGAAAAAAAAACAAAAAGTCATTGTGTTTTGATTGGAACTGAACTGAATCTGTGTCACTTTGGGTAGTATTGCCTTAGCAAATTTAAGTCTGCCAATCTACAAAATTGGAATATCTTTCCATTTATTTTTGTCTTCTGTCACGTTTTTTATTCTAATATTTTTTAATTTTTAATCTTTAAAAATATGTTCTAATTAATTATGCATGACAGTAGAATGCATTTTGACACACTGTACACAAATGGAGCGCAACTTCTCCTTCCTCTGGTTGTACACGGTGAGTCTTCTGTAATTTGTGTCAGTAATATTTTGTAGTTTTTCCGTTCCTTGGTTATGTTTACTCCTAAGTATTATAATCTCTTATATGCTATTATAAGTGGAATTGTTTTCTTCATTCCCTTTCAGATTCTTTATTGTTAATGTATAGATTGTTATTATTATGTATATATGTAGCCTATTTTGTGTATCAATTCTGTATCCTTCAACTTTTCTGAATTCATTTAACAGTTCTAAAAGTTTTTTCATGGATTCCTTTGAGTTTAATTTTGTTTTTTAAACACATGATATCATATCATGTATGAATAGAGACATATTGTACTTCATTCTTTCCACTTTGGATGTCTTTTACTCATTTTTCTTGCCTATTTGCTCTGGCAAGCTCTTCTAACCCTGGTTTCAAAAGCTTTCCCATGTGTCTTATTTCTGCTAATAGGGGGAGTGTTCACTCTTTCTCCAAAGCATATAGGGTTAGGATGGGAGATCTTAGAGAATTGTTTTAGAATTTTGCCTGCCACAATAAGATGCAGGGTCTAGCACAAAACTGTATTTAAACAAATATCTACAAGTACTTTCTGGCCTCTCTTGCCTTTGCCCTCCAGGTCCTTGCTCCACCCTTTGCTCAGGACCCCCATGGACTCCCCCTTATGGACTCCACCAATGTTCTTTTGTCCTCTGGCTTCCTGTCAGGTTGTAGGCAAAGGTGAGTGGGTAGGAGGACAGTGATGAAGGGTATTTATTCCCCTGTCTCCTCCCTTCCTGGTCAACATGGGTTGAACGTGTACCTTTACTGAAGGCCTTTCATATATCCCTCTCCTACAGCTGTTCTCTGAAAATTCTGGTAACTATTTTTTCTTTTTTCATAGTCAGTCCTAGGGACAGATGCTGCTATACCTCCCTTTAATCCTGCCCACACCTTTGTGAACTATCCCCATAGCATTCCACCTCATTACCCCATTAGAGCTATTCCATCTGTTTCCTCTGGTGACTGTGCTGGTAAGACACCTGTATACCAGCTTCTCCAAACCACCCCTATTCATTTATTCATCATGCAACAAATTTTTTTGATCATCAACTATATGCTGGGCACTGTTTTAAGTATAGAGAATAAAGTACTTAATAAAAGATTAAAAACCCATTTCTTCAGACTATAAATTCAGATGGAAGATGAGTTTAAAAAATAAGCAAAGTATATATAATTATTACAAATAAGCAAAATATATTCTCACAAATAAGTAAAATATATACCCTGATCCCAGATGTGATCAGTGCCATGGAATAGAAGTAAAAGGATAGGGGGCATGTACAAGAATTTAGATAGGGTAGTCAGGAGTGAGGTATTTTAGCAAAAATCCAAAGGAAAGGCGAGGTCATGCCACTTGGTTATTTGGAATAATATCAGATAAAGAGATCTTTTGGCAGAATTGTGCCAGGCCAGTTCCAGAAACTCAGGTGGCCAGTGTGTTTGGAAGCAAAGCAAGGGAGAGTAGCAGGAGATGAAGCTGAAGCGATCAAGTCCTCAGAGTGGCTGGACTCCTCCCTAAGAACGGAATATTCAGAATAATGAAGACAAAACTCCGTGGGTCACATGATTGACTTCCTGAAATCTATGTGCTTTTCTCTGTTTGGCTGATTCCAGCTCTGACATGGACCCTACCCATAAAGAGATCAGGAGCTCCAGTGGTAGAGCTCTCGCCTAGCATGTGTGAGGCACTGGGTTTGATCCTCAGCCCCACATAAAAATGAGTAAATAAAATAGGGCTGGGGATGTAGCTCAGTTGATAGAGCGCTTGCCTCATAAGCACAAGGCCCTGGGTTCAAATCCCCAGCACCACAAAATAAATAAATAAAATAAAATAAAGGTATTGTGTCCATATACAACTAAGAAAATTTTTTTTTAAAAAAGAGAGATCAGTAGCTCACTTGACTGGCATTAGGTCAGTATTGCTTCTAGTTCAACACTGATGCTGAGATCTACTGTGATAACAAGAATGTTCCCTATATGACTGTGGGCAAGATCTTCATTGAAGTCCACACCTGAGAGCAGGTCACTGACTTTGGCATCATTCAGAAATCGTGGTCTGGCTTCCTCCCAAGAGCCCAGTTCCTTCAGTGTGGAACTCTGCTTTTAGAGAAATATAGAGCCCTATGTTACCACCTTAGACCACTGTACCCCACTGTCCATTCCCTTGCAGGTTGACAGACACATCAGTGACCTGCATGGACCTCCTGCTCCTGCCCCCTGTTGAGTTTGTCACTGGACAGGGGTCCAAGGAGGTCCCTCCAAGGAAGCAATGGGTCCTCAACTCATCCTGGGCTTGAAAGCAAGGCACAAGCAAAGATGCACTTTAAGATGGCAAAGACAGGATGCAGCTGTGCCCGGCCTTTCAGAGAGATGAGTGACACCCCCAGGGTCGAGCGCTCTGATTACAGAAGTGGTGGGAAGACATGCGTAGGTTCTCAGGCAAGCTTCTTTGAAAGTCAGATCGCATGATGATCATTTGATGTTTGGAGCTCATGATGTTTCTTTTTTATTAAGTCTAGTCATTAATCAGTTGTGGGTATGGAATGAAGCCTTTGCATCTGGTGATATTTACATACGTTTTTGTTCTAGTTGATGGTTACAAACACGTGCTGCGAGTGTGTTCACCTAACTGAAGGAACAAGCATGACAGGTCATGCTTTGCAGATCGGGGTCTCCAACTTCTAAGGGTCTCTTTTTCTTTCTCCTCGAGAACCCTCCTGACTCAGGTTCTTGCCTGTACCTGCCCCGGCCGCGCACAGCTGTCTGCTGTCTGAGTTCTTGTCACCCTGATTTGACCCATCCCATCAACTAGTCAGGTTCCAGCTGTTTTTATTCTCTAATTTTTATACCTTGTCTTCAGTGCAAGAATTTCACTTTTATTTGATGGTAAAACAAAATTTTAAAAGTTAATACAGGTATGAATCAGGGAAATTTGAACAATGATTAGATACTATTTTAAGTAGCAGAGTTATGTTTTAAAAATTTTTTATTTTATAGTGCTCATAGGGAAGTACTTCTATGTGAAATTATACAATGCCTTAGATTTGACTTAAAAATGTCTACAATAAAAGGAGAAGTTGTGCTCCCTTTGTGTACAATGTGTCAAAATGCATTCTACTGTCATGTATAACTAAATAGAACAAGTAAAAAAATATCCATAATAAGAGGGGAAGTGGCTACAGATAAAACACAATTGCCCGTGAGTTGATAGTTATTGAACTGGGTGATGGGCACCAGGAAATTAATTACGCTGATCTCTGTTTATATATATGGTTGAAATACTCCTGAATTAAAATTTTAAAAGAAATAAGGGTATTAGTGCACAGGTTAACTTGATGGAAAAAATAAAGTTAGGTACATCACACTTCATACCAGGCACCAAAGCAAATTCTAGATTAATTAAAGAATTTAATATAAGTGATACTAAGGCAGAAACAGAGGAAAATATGGGTAAATGTGTAAATACTCAAAGTGAAAATATTCTTTTAAGCATAAACTAAAGGAAAATATCGATTAATCTCACTATGTAAAAATTAAATTTCAACATGAAAAACAAGAACAAAAAAAACCCTTTCAACAAGTCAGCAAAAAAATGTAAGACAAAACATTGTTATACTTAATATAAAAGAGCTTTTAGAGAGTGATAAAAGAATAAATTCTCAATATAAAAACTGTCAAAGGACATGAATTGGAAATTTATTTTAAAATACAAAGAAATGACAAATATATATATGAGACAAATATATATATATATATATTCAACCAAATATATATATATATTTGACAAATACACACACACACACACACACACACACACACACGTGCTGTGGGCCAAACTATATGTGCCTTGACCAGACAAACTCCATTTATCTTGAGACTCCATTTCATATAAGAAATGAAAACCCCACCTCTGTAACCCACCTCCTGCTAAACACACCCTGTTTGGCAATGCACAGCATCTGAAAAACGTTTCTTTTATTCTTGTGCAATGTATTCTTGTGCAGTGTACTCTGACTTGGGTCATTTCAACCTACTTCCTACTTTGCATATTTTTCAATTTTTATATTTTATTTGTTCTTATTAGTTGTACATGACAGTAGAATGCATTTATTCCTTTTTGATAGATCATACATAAATAGAGTATAATAGCCCATTTTTCTGATTGTACATATTGCAGGATCACATTGGCCATGCAGTCATACATGTGCATGAGGTAATAATGTCTGTTTTATTCTACTATCATTCCTTCCCCATACCCCTTCTCCTCCCTTCGCTCCCCTCTACCAAATATAAAGTAACTATTCTTCCCTATCCGCCACCCCCCTTATGACTTACTGGTGGTTTTGGTTTGGGGCTACATAAGATGTGCTCTAACCCCTAATGGGGGTCAAAGGGAGCAAAGTCAACTTGGTCGCTGCCTCTGGGCCTGCTGGCAAATAAAGTTCCATGCCCTGCTTCAAGTCTGACTTGGTGATTTTTTTCAGATGTTCCACAATATGTGTGTGTGTGTGTGTGTGTGTGTGTGTGGTGTGTATAATGCAGTCTCAGTAAAATAAGAGGCACCATTGTGAATCTATCAGATGAACAAATCTTTTGAAATCAATCTTGGAGTAAGTAGATTAAAGGAACCAGGTATACCATCCCCGGTATTACTTGGTGGTATAATACCACCTTTCCAGAGGGTAATTTGGCAATGTGCATCAGAAGACCAAGAATATTATCTTGTTGACCTGGAGATTCTATATTGAACTGTATACGTCAGAAATAAGTAGAGAGAAATACATTGATATTTGATGAGGTTTGTTAAAATGCTACTGAAAACAAATGGTAATGTCCCAAAATAATGGGTTAGTCCATTCATAAGACATGACATGGTACATTTATAGGACAGAATTCTATGCAACCATGACACACGACACAACAAAATCTATAGGATACTCAACGTAAAAGCGTGAATGTCTTTGTGTATCCTGACATATTTGTTGGAAATGTAATTATAATGGTTATCTGGGGTTTCCCAAACACTCAACAGTTTGATGGAGTCGTATCTCGAGATATTAAACAGCAGTTACTGCTTAGCAGTCAGGTTGATTATGCCAAATTTCTTTATCACAATTTTGCTTTTTACAAAATTTTGATGAGCACATAAAGTTAAAAAATAAGGCCATAACTAACACAAGACAAAAAGACAAAGAAAAGATGAATGAACATTTAATGAAACCAAAGGCATTTAGACTTAGGAAAAGATGGCCAATCAAGAGGGATCTTACGTATCCGGCAGAACTCCCCATTTGATAGGTGATGACTCCAAAGCACATGGGGGTGGACTGGTCAGGGTCCCACAGCAGCTTGATAAGCAGCTCAGGCCAACTGCTGGCTCCAGCATCTGGTCAGTGCCTGCTTTATGGGTGCACATGGAGCCCAGTGGCTTGGCAAATGCAGTTTTATTAAGAAACACATTTGGCAAACTGCTATATTAAGATCTAACAAATCCTTCATTTTCTTGTCCAAAACTTGGTGGATATTACAAGGTAACCAAAGTACAAAGAGCCAAAGTGCACTTTTGTGGAGTCTATATTATTATTAGACCTTAAAATGCTACCTTCCATACTGGCCACGTTATTGATAAGCCTGCTGGTGATTTTTAAATCCACTCAGGACTCACATAGTACACAGTGGTGCCCATTAGGACTTTTTTTCCCCTGTTATTATTTTTTGCATTTTATTTTGTTGTTATTTTTAAAGAAAGTTAATTTTAATGTTTATCATTTTAATTCTGCATATCATTTTAAACAAATAGTAATAGAAGCAAAAATAGTGTCTCCTGCCCTCCCTCCCTGTTACTCTCTGGTCTTATGCAGCTGTCAGAAGAAATCATGTTCAACCTGTGAAGTCATTTCCTCTGTAACTTACCTCCATATTCCTTAGGTGTATGCATAGGTGGAGTATGGTTCTTTTTACAAAGTGAATTATCATCTTTTAAAAAATACATGAACTTTTTTTTTTCTTTTTCGGTTCCAGGAATCGAACCCAGAGGTGCTTAACCACTGAGCAACACCCCCAGTTCTTTTTATTTATTTATTTTATTGTGAGACGGGGTCATGCTCTGTTGCTAAGGCTGGCTTTGAACTTGGGATACTCCCGCCTCAGCCTCTAGAGCTCCTGGGCTTACAGGTGTGAATAGGTTAGCTCTCTACCTACCCAGTCTTTTCATCTTCTGGTGTGCTATGTCAGCCTCTCTGTAGCAGCGCATCCATTGGTTCTGTTACTTCCCATCAGTTCTCTGCCTTCCTGCTTTGGGCTGACTCGTGAGCCTCCCGGACCTGCTGCCCACTCGCTCTGAGTTCTGTCCCTGATGACCCTCACTTCCCCTGCCCTTGGTGAACACACTGAAATTCCTGGAGTGTTTCCTGAAGTAGCATTCAAGGACAGGGCAAGGACCTTGAACTTTTGAGTGGTTGTGTCCAAAATGTCTTTGGGTCAACAGGAAGTTTGGCTGAATGTGAACTGCTAGGGTGAGTGTGGGGAAAGTGTGACATCATCTGGCTTCTGTGTCCTCATAGGACGGGCTATCAGCTTCTCTCCACCCTGCACTAAGGGACATGTGACATGTTACATTGTAGCTGCCTTAGAACAGTCAGGTTTTCTAGTAGCCACCTCAAAGTAGAAACAAACAAGTGAAATTAATTTTAATGACATTTTAACTCAGCCAAAAATACATTGTAACTTCAACATGGGATCCATGATACACATTATCGATAAGACATTTGAATTTTTTGCCTCCAGAATCTGGTGTCTGTTCTACACTTCCAGCACCCCTCAGTTCAGACCAGCCTTCTTCCAAGTACTCAAGAGTTACCTGATGACTAAGGACTGTCACAGTGGACAGCATGACTTTGCATGCTGTCAGCATTTTTTCTTGGTCCTTTGCACACTAAGTTTCAGGTCAATATATGTCGAGATGTGTGTTCTTTGCATTGCTGTGTTCTTTCAACCTAGGCAGACACATTGCAATCCCAATCCCAAGAGATCTTGTCTTTTTTTTTTTTTTATGTATACTTGTTTTATTCATAATTTATAATGTTCTGGGATACCAAAAGTAATTTTAATGATGGATGAATTTAACAAAAAAAAATCTTTACCTTCATCTTAAAATATCTACTGATCCATCTTATTCAATGGCAATATTCAATGATAAAGGGAACATAAAAACAAACATGCACATGATTGCACAGTTTCCATAAAGGTCTATTTCATTATTGGTGGGTAGCTCATTTAACAGTTAAATACATTTAAATAATGTATAGGTGACTGCATGACTACAGCATTGGTAACTAAATAACCAATTCAACTAGAAACCTGCTAATAAGTAACTGTCTAAATATTTAAAATACAGCTCTTGTTCAGATCATCCTTGTTTTGATCACCTTCTTGTGGGGGAAAAAAAGCCTGCTGGTCACAGTGGAAATATATTAAGGCCAAATCATCTGATATCCATTCCCAGAGGGTTCTTTCAGCTGGATTAAGCCTCCAATTCCAGGGCAAGCCCAAGTTTGTGGCCTCCAGCATTAACACTCTTCCCGTCTACCAGAGCTGATGGTGTAAGCTTCACACCAGGCCTTAGAATCTGAGTGTAGCCCGCTCCAATTAAACTAGAGTTGTTGACCTTTGCAGAAATGGGAGCAGTGGGATCCAACTGATAGCTGCAATGCCAAAATGAGTGCTCTTGGTACCTGATGTCCAAGCAAGGTTTACTGGAGTGTCGAGATCATCACATACTTTCTGATAAATGGATCCTCCAAATTCTGTCCCAACATTGACATTAGTGTGTAGCTGAAAGTCCCCAGTCCTGTAGCCCACTGCAAAGTTATTCCTTGTCAGCTTTGATTTGGCACTGTCAAAGGTCATCTGGTACCCAGCCCTCATAACCAAAGATGGCTGAACCATGGATTACAGGTCCAGCAGAATCAAAGTCAACATCACAACCAAGGTTTATACACTCTCTCTTGTAAGGGGACTTGATTCTACCACTTTTCTTTCCTGTGTTTGGTGAAAAGGTAGTATCAAATGTCAGCTTCAAACCTTCACAAATCTGGTCTTCAATTGTGATTTCTGTTCCCAGAGTGTTATGGGTGTTCCATTTTTCTGTGAAAGTCAGACATTTGTATTTGGTCTCCAAGGTCCTTTACCAGTGTCTGTATTAGATGGACCAGATGTTGAGGATTCCACACCACTGTATGACTTTGTTTTCACAGCCAGTTTCACCAACCCAAAGTCAAATCCTTTGTTGAAGATATCTCTAGCAGCTTTGTGAAGGTCAGCATATGATGGAGGAATACACATTGGCCGCACGCAGCTCTCTCCTTAGGTCGCCATGGCGAGGCTGCACGAAGAGGTGATCTGGCGGTCTCCTGAGGGGCAACGCAGCCCCTCGGCTTGCAGCTAAGGCCTCTTGGGCTCTCTAGTATGGGGCTGAGCTGCTGGGGCTGGAGGACGAAGTGAAGGAGACACAGTTCTGCCCGCCACAACCCAGTCCTCCCCGAGATCTTATTGTTATTATGCCATTTCCACCCACCCATTTTCTTTTCTCAGTTCCTCTTTCTGATGTAGGAATTGGTCAGACTTCTGGATAGATTTTCTAAATTAATTATTCTCTCACTACTATCCTTTCTTTCTACTTTATTTTGTTTTATTTTGAGACTGGGTCTTGCTAAGTGGCCCAGGTTGGCTTTGAACTTGAGATCCTCCCCCCTCGCCCTCTTGCATCTGGGATCACAGGCATGCACCGCAGGTGCCAAGTTCTCTTTTATTTTCTTTTTGTTCTGTACCCTGGGAAATTTGTTTAATATTATGTTTCAACCTTTGGTTGATGTTTCTGGTTCAGCCGCTATACTTTTAAATTCCTTGAGTTTTTTCCTTTCTCTCTTACATCATCACACCTGCTCTATCTCGTGAATGCAATGTCTTCTCTTGTTTGTCTGAGGCTTTCGAAAATTTTAAACATTTTACTCTCTTCTTATGGCCACTCCATTTCCCCCTCAGTTCTTTCAGCTTTTCTTCACATAACAGTGATGCTTGTGGCCTCTCCTCATCCCTAAGGGAGTGACTGACAACTTGTCAGGGGTGGGAGGACAGCCAGGGCTTGTCAGCTGGGGACTTTCCGCTGCAGGCTGAGCAAGCGGCTAGCCACGCATTTTCTTTTGACAGACCCCTGAAATCAGAATTTGGAGAAGTTTCCAAAGTATTTTGAGAGTTGCCTTGTGGGCTTTCCCTCTGGGCAGCCAGGGGTGTGCTGTAGCTTGACTCCCAGAAACAATCCAAGAGCAGATAAAGGAAGAGGGTGAGGATATGGAGTTCAGTATGCAGATTTCATTCCACCCTCTCTCTTTTCCTCCTCCTGCTCTCCCTCTTTCCTCCTTTTTTTTTTTTTCCCCCTTTTCCTGTCTTTTTCCATCCACTTCCTTTCCTTAAGCTCAGAGCCTTGCCCCTCCTCTGTGTCTGTCTGTGTGGGGTGCTGTCTACATAAATCTGTGGTCTCTCTCCTGGGCCAGGGGAATGGTAACCTGGTTGCACAGTTTGGGACTAGGGCAGCCAGCACCTGTCTGGATCACCAGCCAGTCCTGGCTTACGACCGACGCCGTGTTGGGGTCCTCACACTGGAATCCCACAGGTCAGTTTCCTCTGCTCTCTGGGGTCCTCCTCCCCCAAAATTGCTAATTTCCATGTCTGTGGATGTTCCCTTTCCTGTTTTCTTTATCATTGTAGATTTAAGGTATTTTTTATTCTGCTTTTGTAATTTTAGTGACATCTCTGGAGGAAGAGATGAACATCCAGATGCTCTGACATCTGGAATTGGAAGTCCTCCATTAGATTTTTGGTTAGGAAAAGTAATAATTATTGCCCGCTATCAAAGCTATGTGTACACGATTCCAATATCATTTGCAAAATGGTCTATGATTATATTAGTACAATATAGAAAAACCAACAAAACAGGAAATGTTTTATTGTGCATAATTATGTAATGAACGTATTTGCTGATAGCACTATCTTTTGACAGATATGAACAATATCAAAAAAACTGATACAACTGATTTTTTCTCCTTCATGATTGCCAACACAATTTAGTTGACAATAAACCTCCCATGAAAAATGTTCCTACCTTTGCAAAGCATCAGTGAAAATTTGGTTGTCAATTTCATCTGGAAAATTAATTTTCTACAGTAAAAAATACAAACTAGGGCTGGGGATATAGCTCAGTTGGTAGAGTGCTTGCCTCGTAAGCAAAAGGCCCTGGGTTCAATCCCCAGAACTGCAAAAAAAGAAGAAAAAAAAAAATACAAACTAAAATTCTTAGCTTTATCTTATACAAAATTAAATATTTTTAATTTTTTCAACTGATTTAGTATTTTGTTATCTTTATTTAACTATAATTGAATAATTTTTATGTACTCATCAGAATTCTTCAGAAAATAGAGGGTATCCTCTGATGATTCAAAGGGAGTCCCATGATAGGCCTGTTGACAGAGGTGTGGGTGGGGCTAAAGGAAGCAGCCAAGAGTGCTAAGGGACCCAAGGTCAGAGTTCTAAGATGGCAAGGGCAGGGAATGGGGCTGGGCTGTTACCTGACAGGCAGGGAGGAGTGCAGTAGGAATAACCTGGCACCACTTGCTTCTTGCTCTCAGGCCTTCACCCGTTAAACACATTTAGCCAAACGCAAGAGGGAAAGTCTGTGGGATGAAGCCTGCGGGGCTCAGTTTCAGGTCCAGAGCTGGAGAAGGCCATAATGAACAGGACCAGGGGAGGAAAACGGGTAGAGAGAGCTGGGCCACAGTGCCGGATTGGTGGTGTGGGTTTCATCCGGAGAGAATCTGGAAGCTATTTGGTGACTGTGGACACTTGAGATAATGGTATCCCCTGTTCCAGCTATGGTCCAGGTTTTTGCTTCAGTGTTCTCTTCAGGGTTAGTAATGCCTGTACTTGGTTCTGCTTGAGAAGAACTCAAATTTGCACATGTAAAAATTCCTAAAGAGACATGGAAATTATAATCTCTTTGCAACTGAAGTAAAAGGGAAATGCTTGTATTTGTCCTTAAATGCTTTCTATAGGATTAACAATGCAGTTTAAAATTTAAGAGAGAATTAATTCAATTTTCAAATCTGGATCGATGCTAACCTTCCCATTTAATTTGGCTGACATGCAGATGTGAAAATCATCTCAGTAAAATGTTAGTGTTTTGTTTTATAAGAAGACAGTAAGTTTAGCAAAGTCTTAAGCGTGCTAATAAAATTCACTTTACTATAGTTTTTCACTTTGAGCTCTCTTGGGTTAATTTCTTGACCCTTCAGTGGGTTTATGTGTGTAGAAGAACTTGAGAATTGGGTCTTTGGTTTATTTCCTAAATACTCACTTGAATTGCCTCTGCTTAGTTTTCAAAAGGTGGTTTCCTGGATCTCTATTCATCTGTACACTGTACCCTCTCTTTCCCTTTGTGAATTTGGACAATTCATACCCCTGCTTTCTCTTTGGTGTCCAGAAGTCCTGGTCTATGAAGCATTGTTGCTTAGCAACAGTTTAACGGTTCTTCCTCTCTGTGGCTATGACAAAAGAACTGATCAGAATCTCCACAACTCTTATTTATCCAGTAAAGACAGTTTCTTATGCTATTTTACTAACACTATAATTTTGTCTCTCTTTAAACTGCAACAAGATCAAAAATGTATATTTTAAATCAAACATTTTTTAAAATAGGCATACTTGTTTGCACTTGATTTTGAAACAATCTTTTTGCTTAAAAAGATTCTTCCTAATGAAGTAAGGTAAATTCTTTCCCCCTAAAGGGAAACCAAAGAATATAGACATAATTTTAAGCTGATTGCAAAAACTCCTCCATAGTCTTTTCTTAGTCAAATTTGCCTCACATAGTATTTGGAATATAGTGAAAAAAAAAAAAAAAACAAAAACCAAAAAAACAAAAAAACTTCAGTCTGTCTTATATGAAATTTGACTATTTAGGAAAAACCAATCTAGGATTTGTAAATCCAGAACTGTGACACTTTGAGAAATCAAAAGCTTTTTAAAAACATCTTTAAGAAATTCCAGAGTTGGTCTATTGATCTCTCTCCATCTTCTGCTGAGCACATAGCTGTGTCATTTCGGAGAATCCCCCTTCCAGATCTCTCCTCTCCAGGATATCCTGAGACTTCCTATCTCCTGGAGGCTCCCTTTCCTGGTGCTCTGGCTAAGTAGGACCTCCCTGCAGTGTACCCTGGTTTTGCCAAAGGAACTTCTCCCAGGAGAAAATGGCAAAAAACAAACACGGATTCCCTCTGCCCGCTTCAGACCCCAGGACCGCTTCCTCCTGCTTCCAGTGGCTGGAAAGTTCTGCTTTCCTTTCAGAGGTGGTAGTTCACTTTGCTAGTGCTTTGGCCTTGGCAGTACCTCGCCATGCCTGGGGTTATTGGGACCAAGAGGGAAAGGACAATTTGAAAAGCACAACAACTTAAAACAAAAACCCCAAACCAAACAAAACCAAGACAAAACCCAGAAGAAATTAGTGCCATGCTCTCTAGCGGCAGGGACCCCATTTTTTAAAAGAAAGTTCCAGACTCTTTTCCCACTAGGAATGTCTTAAGAGTTCTCAGCATTTGATAATGAACAGTCTGTTAATTTTAGCCATTCTAATAGGGATGAAGTAGTCATTTCTTAAATAGTTTTATTGAGACATCCTTTATATGTAGTAGCTCGCCAATTTGAAGAGTACAATTTAATGGTTTTTGTTATATTGCCATTTTAATTTTTAAAAATTATGGTAAAATATATGTAACATAGGTTCCAATTTGACCATCTTCAGGTGTGCCATTCAATGGCTTTAATTCCACTGACAGTGTTATGCAACCATTTCCACTACACAGCTCCCTAATTTCCATTACCTTAAACAAATTCTGTATGATTATGCAGTAACACCCTATTCCCCTATCCCAGACCCTGGTAACCACTGATCTACTCTCTCCTCCATGAATTTGTTTACTCTTGATATTTCCTAGAAGAAAGAGTTATATTATTTGTCCTTTTGTGTCTGGCTTATTTCATTTAGCACACAGTGTTTTCTAGGTTTGTTCATGTTGTAGCTTGCGTCAGAATTCATTTTCTTTTATGGCCAACATTCCCTTGTGTGCTGTATCACGTTTTATTTACCCATTCATCTGTTTAAGGGCACTTGGGTTGTTTCTAATTTTTGCCTATTGTAAATAATGTTGTTATGGACCCTGGTGTATCCATTTGAGTCTTTGCTTTAAATTCCTTTGG
This sequence comes from Sciurus vulgaris, assembly GCF_902686455.1. Lineage (NCBI taxonomy): Eukaryota > Metazoa > Chordata > Mammalia > Rodentia > Sciuridae > Sciurus > Sciurus vulgaris. Next base: position 25,992,184 of record NC_136474.1, read on the forward strand.
GTGTACACACCTAGGAAGGGGAAGCTGGATCAGGGAGAACTAAAGGAACTAAAAAAAACTGTTTTCCATAATGGATACACTATCCTATGATCCTGTCAGCATGTATAAGGGCTCAAATGTCTCTATATCCTCAACAATGTCCCCCCACCCCACCCCTGCTTCCCCATTTTTAGAATTGTACCACTCCTGTGCATGTATCCCCTGGTTTCGAATTCTCTGATGGCTAACACCATCATCTCCTCTCCTTACCAAAGAATTCAGTGTTAAGTATTTCCTTCTCAGCATTGCCCTAGCTGACTTCCACACAACTTGATATATTGTATTTTTGTTTTCATTCAGCAACTCATGTTTTTTCAAATTTCTCTCGAGACTTCTTTGACCCATGAATTGTTTAGAATGTGTTATTTAGGTTTTGAGAATATGGAGAATTTCCTGTTGTCTTTATGTTATTATCTTCCAGTTTGGCCCTACTGTCACCAGAAAGCACATTATGTAAGTTTTTAATTCTATTAAAATTGTTGAGATTTGTTCACAGCCAGCATACAGCTGATCTAGGTTATATGTTCTGTGGGCACTGGGATGTACCTTCTGTTGCTGCAGGGTGGAGTGTTAAATGTTGAGTAGATCTTGTTGGTTGTTGCTGTGAAGTTGTTCTATATCCTTGCTGATTTTCTGTTTAGTCCATTCATTGTTGAGAGTGAGGTGTTGTAGTTTCCAACTACAATTGTAGGTTTGTCTGTTTCTTCTATCAGTTCAGTTTTTTAAATTGGTTTTATAAGTGAATTATAATTATGCATAATAGTGGGGGTAATTTTGATGTAGTCATACATGCATAGAATTTCATTTGCCCCATTTCACTCCACAGCACTTCCTCTTTCCTTCCTTCACTCCCCCTCATTTACTCTATTGGTCTTCCTTCTATTTATTTATTGTTATTGTTTAAAGCTGGTGCTCTGTAGACATACATAAATGTGGAATTCACTGCAGTGTATTCACACACACACATGCACACACACACATGCACACACAGGGTAATTTTGTTCATTCTGCATTTCTTCTCTTTTCCTCCCTCCCCCTCAATGGCCTTCCTCTGCTCCACTGATCTTCCTGTAATTTTTGTGAAACATGCCCTCTGCCTTTATATTACTCTAACTTCTGCCACGACCTGCATAGCTGAACCTGAGAAACCCTCGAGGGGCAATGGGGGATTAAGAAAAATGCACACACAGATATTAAGAAAAGCTGGGATCAGGTGGACCACTGCACTCTGATGGAGAAACAGTGTCTGAGGAGCTGGCCCATCTAGTTTATTTATGTAGGGTCTCGTAATCAAGAAGCAATCACCCTGTGTACATGTATGATTATAGGAATGGTATGAATCTACATCATGCACAAGCACAGAAAGGAAATGATGTACCCCATTTGTGTACAATGAATCAAAATGTAGTCTATAAAAAATAAAAATAAAAAAAAGAAGTAAATACTTCTATAGGCATTGTTCTTTGTGCACTAGAAAGTTAGACAGGGCTAGAGATATTCTTGTAGCTATTTACCTGTTGCAATGCTAAAAAGTTACTGTTAAGCCAGCAGGCTTTGAAGTAGCAGTGCCAGTGAAACATAGTGGTTGTCTTGTCATGCTCAGAAACCTTGTATCCCAGGGAGCTCTGTGTCTGAGATCAAGGTTGAGACCCATAAGACGAGAGGTGCAGAGCTTCTTTGGGTGGGCCGTCACCATAGCAACTGGGCATCCTGTATCTTGCACAGAAACATTCCCAGGCAGCAGGGATGCCACAGCCATGAAGCAATCAGGGACCCCCAATCTCTTGTCACTGCACTGCACAAACTTCTGCATTTGAGAGGAAACATTTGACTATTGACTTTCTTTGTGTCTTATTTTAGTTAGCATGATGTTCTCCAGTCCATCCATTTACAGGCAAATGCCATAATTTCATTCTTCTTTATGGATGAGTAAAACTCCATTATGTACATATACCACATTTTCTTAATCCATTCATCTGTCGACAGGCATCTGGACTGATACCATTACTTGGCTATTGCAAATTGTGCATTGATGTGGCTGTATCACAACAGTATGCTGATTTTAGTTCTTTTGGATAAATGCCAGTGGGTAGGATAGTTGTCTTATGATGATTCTGTTCCTATTGAGGATCCTCCAGAAGAGTTGTACTGATTTGCAGTCCCACCAACAATGTATGAGCATACCTTTCCCCCTACATCCTCGCCAGCATTTAATATTACTTGTATTCTTGCTGATTGCCATTCTAACTGGAGTTGGAATCTCAGAGTACTTTTGATTTGCATTTCCCTCTCGGCGCAGTTTTTGATTCATATATTTTGTAGCTGTTGTTTGTACATCACACTTAGGATTGCAATATCTTCTTGATTTATTTGCCCTTACATTGTTATGTAAAATCTTTGGTAATTTTCTTTCTGAAATCTACTTCATCTGATATCAAGATAGAAACTCCTACTTTATTTATGTTCACATGGTATATGATTTTGGTTCCATTCCTTTTTCATCCTACCTCTATCATTATATTTTAAGTGAATTTCTTGTAGCTATCATATGGTTGGGTCTGTCAATCTCTGTCTTTAATCAGTATATTTAAACCAGAATAGACAGAAATGATAGAAAAATGGAATAATAGATTTAAATCAAACCCTGTCCACTTCCATTTTTCTATTTGCTGCATACATCCTTTATTTATTTTCCCTTCCTTTTTAACCTTTGTAAGAGTTTGATATTTTGTATGTTTTGGTTTTTTTTGTTGTTGCCGGGGGTTGATACCAGGGGTGCCCTATTAGTGAGCTCCATCCCCAGTCCTTTTCATATATATACATATTTTTACTTTGTGAGACAGTGTCACTAAATTGCTTAGGGTCTCTCTAAGTTGCTGAGGCTGGCCTTGGATTTAGGATCCTCCTGCCTCAGCCTCCTGAATGGTTGGGACTATAGTCATGTGCCACCATGCCCAGCTTCCCTTGTTATTTTGTAGCTGTTATTCTTTGATATTTATTTAAGCTGATGATTTAGGGTTACATTATTATCTTTAAGTCATCTTAAGTCTACTTCAAATGATACTGAATTACTTCACATAAAATAGTCTTAGGATGATAGACCTTTATTTCTCCTCTCTTCATGCTATTTTGTCCTATGTATGTTGGTTTACTTCCACACATACTATAAACTCCATAGTCTAAAGTGCTACGGACTGAACTGTACCCTAACTCAAATGTGGCTGTATTTGGAGTTAGAGCCTGTAAGGAGGCTATTAATAAGGTTCAATGAATTCACAAGGGTAAGGCCCTGATTCGACGGGATTAGTGTCCACGTAAGAGACACCAGTGTATTCTCTCTCTTCCCAGCATGAGAGGACACGGTGTGAAGGCGGCCATCTGCACAGGAAAAGAACTCTCACGTGAATTTGACCATGTTGGCACCATGAGCTCAGGCTACCCACCTCCAGAACTGTGTGAAAATATATCTTTATTGTTTAAGCCTCCTGGTCTATAGTTATTTTGTTATGGCAGCCCAAGCTAAAACGCATGGTTATTAGTTTGCTTTAAACTTTTGATAAAACATTGATAAACAATTCCTCTGACCCTGGCAGTACTGGAGATGGAACCCAGGGCCTTGTGCATGCCAGGCAAGCAGTCTACCACTGAACTACATCCCCAGCCCTTTGGGTCTAAGTTGCCCAGTCTTGTCTCAAATTTGCAATCCTCCTTCTTCAGTCTACCAAATAGCTGAGTTTATTGAACAAAGCTCTCAAAGATTTTAAATAATAGGTAATTTTCATCTAGATGGGTAGTTATCATTTCTGGTTCTCTTCATTCGTGTAGGCCAATTTCCATATTTTCCTTCTGCCTTTGAAGAATGTCACTTAAGCCATTTCCTGCCACAAGGGATGGAAAATGAGTATAATGACCATGATCATTTGATACAAATAAGGAAGGAGAGTTAAGGTCCCATATGCTTTTCTGGTTTGTGTGCACAGTAATGGTCCAAGCCAGTGTCATGGTCCCTGGTGCTTGGACAATGGTCCAGGTTCTCTTTACTCATCTTCATAGCCAATTAAAAATGGATTCACATGAGGGCCATGGAATAAAGTATCATTATCTTCTTCCCTAGGGAAAGGGCTTAGACTTCATATGAAGTTGGGGACAGGTGATGAACACGGGTCTCGTGTGCTCTGTGGTGTGATTTCAGAAAAACATTTCACCGTGCTCATTCCTACCCCTGGGAGTGTGAGAAGTAGGTGAGGGCCCTCCACCTGTGAGCTGAGCCCTCCTCTCATAGGGCCAGTCAACATAGCTGCATGGCCTGTAGGCAGGACTGACCTAGTAGCCAGGACACTCAGAATGCAGACACTACCACCACCACCATTTTGACCTGGACCACCTGTCATTTAACATTTTTTACAAGAGTCTTCTACCTTTTCCATTTGAAAGGGTCCTTCTTTTGCCTTCACTCCCCCCACCCCCAAATATATAGTTTTGGGTTGACTGGCAGTTGCTCCACTTTCTCCTGGCCTGTATTATTTCTGCGAGAAGAAGGCTGTCACTCTTACTCTTGATTCTCTGTACATGATGTGCATTCAGGGTGGGGGTTCCTCTTACCATTTTTCTCATCTTCACTGCTTTAAACAATTTTATCATGTTGGGCTTTGGTGTGATTTTCTTCATAGTTCTTTTACAGGGGTTCATGTAGGTTCTCAGATCTATGGGTTTATGCTTATCATCAAATTTGAACATGACTTTTTCAGTCCACTCAATTCAGGGAATCCAATTGCATGTGTATTTGTCAATTGATATTGTTCCACACATTATACTATTGGTTTCCCCCCACTTTTTGCTGTTTCACTTTGGGTAGTTTTATTGCAGTATATCTTAAGTTTTGCAATGCCTAAATCATCAATCTCATCCATTGTTCTCTTCAGGTACTGCAGATTTCATCTGAGAAGTTCAATCTGAATCTTTTTAAAAAACATGTTCCAACTACCCACTTACTATGTTCCTCTAACTTCTTGAATATATGGAATATAGTCACAAAAACTGCTGTCAATATCCTTGTTTAATCTCACAATTTTTCTCCTTCTGGTAAACAGAAAACTATGCACCCCAAGATGCCCACACCTTTGAACCTATAAAGGTTCTTATGAATCCATGTTATATGGCAAAAGGGATTTTACATACGTGATTGAGGGATCTTGAAATGGGGATATTAAGGGAACCTCTGTAATCACAAGGGTTCATATAAGAGGCAGGGAGAGTTACAGAGACCAGAGTGATGTGGGACCATTAGTCAAGGAATGTGGGAAGACTCCAAAAGCTGAAAAAGTCAAGGAAAACATACCCTCCTGGGGAACTGGCAGAAGAAACACAGCCCTGAACACCTGTCGCTGGCTCTTTGCGGTACAAAATCCGTGGATATTTGTCACCACTTGCAGCAACAACTTGCACGGGTCTTATGGGTGGTGGACTGGAAACTGAGGCACTTCTTTCTCTTTAGTGCACTGCTTTCTTGCTTGTTTATAGAGGATAGAGGAAATGAGGTTTACTTGCTTTGAGAAGAGAGAGAGAGACTTTGCTTAAGAGAGACCTTGAGAGAAGGAACAGGCTTTGCTTAGAGTAAGAGAGACTTGCTACGCCTGCTAGCTGCCGCTGCTTTTCCCTATTAGCTACTGCCGCGCGTGTTTTGCTGCTTCCTTACTGGTGCGTCCTGCATCCTGTGAACTAAGGGTGTGTCTACCTAAGGCACTTTACTGATCGTCTCAGTTCTCCGCTCTGTGATCTGCCTTCTGCTGCTTTTCTTTCTTCTTGCCATTTCTTTTGCTAGCTGCTGTGTTCTTTCTTCTGGCTGCTGCCGCTCCTCTTCTTCTCTCTGTCTCGATCCGCCTACGCTTATCCAGGCGGAGGGCAGGGCCACGCCTCTTATGCAAAGATTAGGCCAGACACTCAGAGCAGGCACAATTAGGAGTGCTTTAGAACACATGCGCATACACTGTGTTCGTGGACTATAAATCACTTGAGTGTGCTTATGTCAATTAACCTCCTCGCTGCCAATGTGATCAACATGGCACAGCTCCCAACAAACACCCAGTGAAAACTTCTGACCTCAGGATCTGTAAAAATAATGTACTATTTTAAGTCACTACATTTAAAAAGCAATAGGAAACACTTTTCATTAGGGTTGTCGTCCAGTTTCTTTGCATGCCTGGTAATTTTTGATAAACAGACATTTTTTTACCTTATTGAGTACTGATATTTTTATATTCCTACAAATATTCTTGAGTTTGTTGTCAAGCTTTATTACAAAGGGCTACCACTGAGTCATGGTTTGGATTAATTTTATCTCATTACTGAGGCAAGAACTCTTTTGGTACTGTTAACTTTCTTTTTTTAAATTTATTTTTATTGTAAACAAATGGGATACATGTTGATTCTCTGTTTGACTGTTAACTTCTGAATGATGTGGTTCTCCAATCTGCTGGGAACAGCGGATTGGCCTTTGATGAGTTTCAGGCACTGTACTTTCATCCTTTGCCATGTCTTTTTCCCCTTTGTCTTGTGCAGCTTCCTTGTATGCATGCACTAATCAATCCTTAACTGAATACTTGAGGAGGAACCTCTGCAGATCCCTGGTGTCCCCTTTCTGTACAGCATCCCCTTTCCAGAACCCTGCTCTCTGAATTCGTGACATTGCCCAACCCTCAACACAGGTATACTGTGGGGATCTGCCTCATTTCCCATTTCTCACATCATGGCCTGGAAATGTTTTCCCGGCAGTGAGTTAGGTCAATTTTGAGTTCATCTTTTTTCCTAATCTTTCAAGACTCTCTGGCCTGCATTGCTGAAGATCAAATGTCTCATATATTTTGTTTATTTTGTTCATTTGTTTCAGGTGGAAGGGTGACCCAGTGCCTGTTACTATATCTTGGCTGGAAGTGAAAAGCAGAAGTTTCTATTTAAAATTAATCTTAAAATAAAATTTTCTTAATTTCATATGATCTCCTAAGGTCTATTCTCCAGTCTTTCTGCAGGCATTAATTATTACCCTTCTTGGCATTACAAGTTATATACGCATATATTTTCATCTTTTTAAACAGTTTTTTTTTTTTTTTTTTTTTTTTTGCGGTGCTGGGGATTTGAACTCAGGGCCTTGTGCTTAGTAAGGCAAACACTCTACCAACTGAGCTATATCTCCAACCCTTTTTAAAATAGACTGTGAGCTTCTGGTGGGAAAATAAAAAATTGAGTCCTAATATAGGACCTTACAAATACGAGAAATATGAATGCTTAATAAGCATCTACTTCATGGAATAACTAATACATAGGAACACTATTTGGCCCAGGTCTTCAAGTTTTGAAGGTCATGGAAATGGTAGTGTTTTCAAAGCAGTAAGGAGATCCATGATCTTATGAGAACCTCTGTGATAAGATGTATTGTTTTCTTGGTGTGTTAGTGTTAAATAAATGGAGAAAAAAGGTAAACAAATCAAATCACAATAAGATGGTTCTTTAGACAAGTTGTCTTGGCAGTTAATCAGTTTCTAAAGAGTGGCTTAAGACTTAGAAGGCATAAGCTTTATAATTTCTGTGTCTTCTGAGGACAGGGTATATAAGAGGCTTACCATGTATGTTGTAAACATACTTTTTTTTTTTTAATATTCAACTGAGAACCCAGATTTTCCTCTGAAGTTGTATACAGTCCTGGTGAGACTGTCATTCCAGGTATCTGTTTTCCCACATTAAAGCCAAAGAACTTTGGTTTTTCATTGCCAGGCCAAAGACATATTACATAAGTTTGGTTCATTTTACTTTTTCCATGAATTTTAGCAAATGACTACAGGGTAAGAAAAGACTGGGGTTCCCTTGTGTTGAATCTTAGCAAATGACTACAGGGTAAGAAAAGACGGAGTTCCCTTGTGTTGTCAGCACCTGGGCTATATTACACCTACGAGTTACCACGTGCTTCTAATAATGGTTCTCTCACTTTCACAGATTGACTTTGGAGTTCTTAATCTTTGTAATAAATTACTTTATGCCTATATTAAGCAGAGTAATTTTTGCTGCCTGTGACCTAAAAGCAAAAAAGCTGTCATAGTATAACATGCAATATTGCATCTCAGGATGGGGGGGTGTTCATGTGGTCTTTTCAGTTAATTTGGCTGTTTGACTAAAACCTGCGAGAGATGTCTGCTGGAATGGCAATTCAGCCTTAGTCTGTACTCACAGACCTACCCAGATCTCAAGGAATAATAACTGCACAGTACTGGCCAGGCAACAAATAGACAATGTGTCTGGTGTTAGCAAGGTATTCTTAAGATTACTGACAAGCTGAAGAGAATACAGAATATTCTCCAGTAAAATATATCCCAGGCAGTGAGAACTTTATGAATGATGTGATACAAATAGTGGTTTAGGCTGAAGAATTTATAATATAGGGGGGTAGTCTGAAATTTTCCACATTTATACAAGTCAGCTGCCATCTTATAGAAAGCAGAAGATTGTGGAAGGAAGGTATTCATGAAGCACAAAACACTGCACAAGATTATAATGAGGTGTAACTAATTTACTGAATAAATTAATGAACACTAACATAATTTAATATGAAGTCAGCTGGTGTAACTGCCCTTATGAATTAAGATCTTCTAATATGATAGCCATTAGACTCATGAGGTTATTTAAGTTAAATTTAAACATTTAGTTTTTCAGTTGTTCTAGTCATGCTTTTGGACAGTGTACCTCAAGAAAAATGTCAGGATAAATTTATGAAATATATCTTTTTTAGTGACATAGAAAATTTGATTTTTTAAACATTTCATAGTGCTTCCTAGTTTAACAAACTGGAGGTGCCTTTGTTTATGATGGACTCAAGGTCTCATGAGTAACTGTGCTGAAATTCTCATTCCTGATGACACTGATGTGGTAGACAGATGCCCCAGGCGCTCGGATCCTAGCTCAGGCCAGTTCTCCCTGCACTACAAGCTGTAGCTGCAGAGGTTTAGGTGGAGGCAGTTGTGAAGAGAAGGAAACAAAGGCCATCTTGGCCTCTTTCCTAGGTTCAGGGTATAGCACCACACTGAGGCAGAACTTTCTCCCTGATTAGGGAGTCTTCACTAAGCCCAGGATGACTGGGTTTCTGAGTCTGAGGCCCCTAAGTACACTGTGAATCTATTTGTTTATGTCTGTATCCCCTGCTTGAGTGAGCTGCTTGAAAAATATACCACTTTCTCTATGTCCATATCCCCAGTAGCTGGCCTGCAAACAGCAGGTGCTCAGTGAGTGAGCTGTTTCATTGACAACACTGACTGAACATGGCACTTTCCCCTGTCAACCTCCACATTCAGATCTCTGAAATGAGTAGGTGGGTAAAGGCCTTTCTATCTTTGAGGAGTTAAATGAAACTTACTGCTTGTGGTGGCGGTACTGAGGAATGCCCAAACCATTACTAAAGTCCCCATTTCTTCACATCTTTCTTCTGTCTCTTGATGACATTGTAAGATCCAAGAACTCTGAAACAGAACCAACTGAGGGTTGGTTTTTCCCTGGTATATTCCCTGGTATGACCCACAGGACCTGCAGATGTGGCTACTAATGTTACCTTGTTGCTTCAATGCCTCTGCACACTCAGGAAAGATAATTAGGGTTGTTTTGTTTTTAGATACTTTGTTACTGACATTACAGCTTCTGGAAATCTGAAAAGAAAGAAAAGGTAATTTACACATCAATTATTTGGAATATGAAATGCATGCTGTCATGGTCTAAAGAGTCTGAATGTTGACTAGTCACTATCTCCAGGTAGCTCACCTACCCTAATTCTGGTTAATCACAGCACTGAGGAGGACTCTAAAGACCAACCATACTTCTGAACTACCAATATGCTGGGAAAGACTGTGATTAGTTACTGATCTTCCACTTTTGATGAAGTTCCAAAGTTTGCAAACAATTTAACAATTTAGGGCTATGATATGAATCACCCTCCTTTGATTATACTCCAGTATGGGAACTAGGAGGAAAACGGAACCATGGGTTTTCTTAGGACAGCAACATACTCTTCTGAACATCATTCATCATTTGTGGGAAAAAAGTCAGAGACCTACTGATTCAGAAGATCTTTTGTACCAGGATCCTTGTTCTAGTGCAGAGTCAGGAACTTATTCTCTTTTCCCCTTCCCTTTCTAGCCTGGCCCACAGCAATTCAAGTCAGGGAGGCTCTGGGGTGGCAGTAAAGAGCAGGATGCTGGGATCTCTAGCTGCAGCAGACAGAGATGTGGGGAGGAAGAGGTCTTGGATGCCAAGAGATGTGGGGGAGGCTTCTGGGAATTCCCATAGTGGTAGAGGGAATTTGGAAAGAGACACCAAACAGGACCCTACAGTTGTGGACAGAACAGAAGGAGCAATTGTAGTGATCAAGGGAACACAGTGATCCTTCACTAAGATGGTAAACAACTTATTATATAAATTATATAAATGAGTGTCAGCTAAGCATTTGAAGACTATATTCTTCACTAGTGCCAGAATTGTGATTTTATACAGATGCTTTAAACTTTCTCATTGAGTTAAAACTTAAAACTATAAATGTATTTTTCTTTAAGAAATTATAGTTGAAAGAGAAAATGAATTCACATCTGTAAGGAGAACAGGACTCAATCCACACAACTAAAGACAAAAAATACTTTCTAATTTTAGAGTACAAAAAGCATCAAAACATCAAAATCCTCAGACTATAGAGATAAGCTCGTGCTGTTCCAGGTAATTTAAGAGGACAATCAATTAACAGATTAGGCCTGGGGCTAGGTAAACATTAGAGGTTCAAATCCCAAGTATGGATTACTTTGTCTCTTCCATGGTCACAAAGTCCACGCTTAGCCCCAGTCTGGTGCCCCTAACTTATACTAATGATTATATGGATAGGAGTGAGGTCTCTACCATCTTACTTGAAAAACTGAAAATTCATCTATTATTTTCAGTGAATACAGGACTCAACTAAGCGAAATATAAATTTAAGATGTCATTCTACTATAAAAAACATTGGTTTGGAAAAAGTTGAGCAATTAAGACAACAGTTTCCTGCTCTGGGCTATAGATGAATTGATCAAAAAAACCCAGCTGGTGGAAATGGTGAAAAGGCTCAAAGACTATCCCCTTGGTTTGTCACATATTGATAATTTCTGCACATCCTGGACTGGCTCTATTAATTATCACCTTTTTCTGAGTTTCCAAAATAAATAATTTTTGTGAAGCATGGGGTCATGTACTTTTTAACGTTTTTCTTTATCTTTCTCACTAGTATGGCAATCTCTTCTTGAATTTTAAAGTTTCTCCTATGATTTCCAAAGATTAAGTGGATGGAAATGAAAATCCCCAATCATTAGTTGTTCTATTGTAAACCCAAGCAGATATGACTTTTTATTAAACTTTAAGTATATTTTCTTTCTTTAAGTATATTTCTTTAAGTATATTTTCTTTTGAGATTTAGAAAATTTAAATATCACCCAACCTCTGAAATTTACATAGCCTATCTAAAATGTTTTGTCAGTCATTAATAATGTTACTCAAAAAAGGAGTTTTTTTAAAAATGAAGTTCAACAGTTAAATAGGGAAAGCAAGCATAATTTATGAACATTTTAAACTTTCAAAAAGTAAAATAACTGGTCCATGTTCTCAAGCATAAAGTCTACGATTGTAGTATGTGGAAATTGTACCTATGAACCCCAACATTTATTGAGCATTTGTGTAACAACCTGGGAGGTAACACCTTGAGTATCCTTATTTTACAGATGATAAAAAACTATTAAAGGCTTTTAGAGAGAGCACAGAGTTACGATGAGACAGATTTGGTAGTCTAACTTCAGAATCTTAGCATTCTACACTGTCTGAAGGTGAAAATAAATTTACTTCTAGAATTCCAGATAATGGCACTAAAACAATTTTTTTTATTTTTTAGAAACTAAAAGGAACAATATTTTAAAGAAAATGGATGGGTATGTAGCTCAGTGGTAGAGTGCTTACCTCGCAGGTGTAAGGCCCTGGGGTCGAGCCCCAGCGCCAGGAAACAAAAACAAACCAGTGACGGAAAATATATGAAATACCATGCTACCAACGAAGATACGAGTGACTGAAACCGCTGGGCAATCTTGTCCAACTGCTCTGGGGGCGTTTTTATTTAACGTGGCTTTTTTTTTTTTTTTTTTTTTTCCGGCACTGGGGATCGAACTCAGGGCCTTGTGCTTGCAAGGCTAGCACTCTACCAGCTGAGCTATCTCCCCAGCCCTATTTAACGTGGCTTTAAACAGATTAAAAAAAAAAAAAAACTACATAATTCATCACCAATTTTATGCATGAGTGGCAAGTGAGGTTAAAGACAGCTTGTCAGAAACCAAAAGGATTTTACGTACGTACATATCCACTAGCCCGCGCGAATTTGGCGTAGGAAACTAAAGGACGCGGCTTGCCTTTTCCTGGAAATGACGGCGGCGGCCGCAGACCTGGCGGACGGACCCGCGGGGTGGAGCCGGCTCTGCGCGCCCGGTCACCTGGGCGTCAGGTGCATCCTGCATCTCCCCGGGTTTCTCCAGGAAAAACAGACGCAGAGCCGAAGGGCAGGCAAAACGCCGCTTTGGGGCTCTACGAACCTTCTCAGGCTTTCGTTCCTCTCAGACGTTCTGCGCGGCCCCGGGTGCACGCGCGTCGGCCTCCTCCGAGCAGCCCGCGCGCACCCAGGCCCCGCAGCCGACGTCCCCTCGGCAGCGCAGGTGCAGTGCCTGCGCGGCGCGCGGCGCCCCCTCTGGGAGCGCGGTGACTGCGGCCGCGCACGGCGGGAGCGGGCCTGCGCTCTCGGCGAGGCCCTCCGCGGTGCCCCCGCCGTGCGCCTGTGCCGAGCGCGGCGCGCCCCGCAGTCCCGCACACCTGCTTCCCGGCCGGGCCGGCCGCGCCGCGCCGCCGCCATCTTGCCGCCGCCGCCCTCCGCAGCGCCCCCCGGCCTCTCTCAGCGCCCGAGCCCCGCGGGCGGCGCCGGCGGCGGCCGAGGAGGAGGAGCGGGAGGCGCGGCCTCGCCTCTCGGGCCCTCAGGGCCGGCGCGGGCGGGGCGGGGCGGCCCGCGGCCCCGGGGCGCGGCCTGCTCGGCCCGGGCGCCCCTTCAGCCCGCCCGGCCGCGGCCCCGAGCCCCGGGAAGCGAGGCCGCGCCTCCCGCTCCTCCTCCTCGGCCGCCGCCGCCCCGGGAGCCGACCGCGTCCGGCGCCGCCTCTTCCGCCCCGCCGGCGTCCGCGCGGGCGGGCCCGACGTCAGCGCCGCCCCGCCCGGCCCAGCCTCGCCTCGGCCTCGCAGCGCGGCGGCGGCAGGTCCCTCCCCAGACATGGCCCTGGGAGGCGGCAGCACATGGCGGCCGCGGCGGCCGTGAGCGCGCCCCCGGCCCGCCCCAGCCCGCCCTAGAGGCCGCCCGCGCCGGCCCGCCACGGCCCCGCCGCCCCCCGCCCCGCCGCCGCCGGCCCCGCCGCCCGCGCGCGCCCGCCCCGCCGCCGCCATGGGCGTGCAGGGCTTCCAGGACTACATCGAGAAGCACTGCCCGAGCGCCGTGGTGCCGGTGGAGCTGCAGAAGCTGGCCCGGGGCAGCCTGGTGGGCGGCGGGCGGCAGCGGCCCCCGCAGACCCCGCTGCGCCTGCTGGTGGACGCCGACAACTGCCTGCACCGCCTGTACGGCGGCTTCTACACCGACTGGGTCAGCGGCGGCCAGTGGAACCACATGCTCGGCTACCTGGCGGCGCTGGCCAAGGCCTGCTTCGGCGGCAACATCGAGCTCTTCGTCTTCTTCAACGGCGCGCTCGAGAAGGCCCGGCTGCACGAGTGGGTCAAGCGGCAGGGCAACGAGCGCCAGACGGCGCAGCAGATCGTCAGCCATGTCCAGAACAAGGGCACGCCGCCGCCCAAGGTCTGGTTCCTGCCGCCCGTCTGCATGGCCCACTGCATCCGCCTGGCGCTCATCCGCTTCCACGTCAAGGTGCGGCCGGGCCGCGAGGCCGGGGGCCCTCGGGGCTGGGGGTCTGGGGAGGTCCTCGGTGCTCAGGTTGATGGGCCCCGGGTCCTGGGCGCCCGGGGTCAGGGCCGGAGTCCAGGGGAAGCCGGGCCTGGGCCCGCGGTGGTCCTCCCTCCGCAAGGACTGGGTAGTAGGCCGCACCGCCTTCCCTCCAGATCCCAGGCCTCTCCCGGGGCGCAGCGTGTCGCCAGACTGGCGCGCGGGGGACCTGGGAGAGCGTGCCTGGAGCCGGCCCAGCGGGCGCAAGATGGATGTCCGGCGGTTCGGGCAGCGCACTGTTCAAGTCCGCCCCCCGTCGTCCCTCTTCGCTGGCCTGCTCGGGCCGCACGGACATGTGAGGATACCGAGCGTCGGTGAGAGCCCTGCAGCAGAGCTGGGATTGGTGGTGTCATCATCGCTAATACCTTAGTATTTCCTCCTCTTTTGGAGGTGGGCAGGCTACCCACTCGCCTTCGATTTGAACAGTATATGAGCATATGCATCTTTCGAATTTAGTCCTTTCTTTCCTAGCAACAGGTTTATGTTGGAAGTCTAAAGGATAAGTAGTAATAGTGGGGGCTTCGCCGGGGCCGTGGGGAGAAGCAGCTGGAAATGGGCAGTGCTGCCTCCATAGCTGTGGGAGGTGAAACTTGTGTAAGGCCAATGCCTCCGCCTCTAATTCAGAACGCAGAACCCTGCCCTGTGCCTTTGAAAATGAGATGTTGGGAATGTGTGTGTGTGTGATTTCAAAGAATTGTAAAACTTGACAGGATAAGATTTTTCTCAGTTCCGTGACAGACTGTTTTTAAGCTAGTTCCATTTTGTGTATCTGATGCGGAAGGAGTTTAGAATTAGAGGTAAGAGTTTGGGGATCATGCCATTACAGGCCTGAACTTGCAGGATTTATTTTTCTGGTGCATAGCTAAATGTTCAGTGACCTTCAGCAGCGCCCTGACTGGTGGGTAATCAGAGCTCCACATTGTCAGCTTTCTGCTGTTCCTGTGGCACAGGGTTGTGTGGCCAAAACTGGGCCAGAGGAACCTGAGGACCCACGGTTAACTAGAAAAATAATCACATAAATGATACTGAACTTCAAGTTTTGATTAGTTGCTTTTTCTTTAAAACAGGTTTGTGTGTGTGTGTGTGTGGGGAGGGGGGCTCTATTTTTTTTAGCACTTGCCACTTTGTCTTCCAGCTTGTCTTTTTTATTTCTCTTGAAACTGTGCCTTAGTTCAAAGTTTGTGAAATTCTCCCTCTTCCTGATTGCCCCCACTGCCTGTGATGAGATGGTGGTAGTTAAGCCTAAAATGATAGCGGAAGTCCCACCCAGGATCCTGTTGCAATTGGCGAAATGGATTTTGAGGCCTGGGTAGAGGCGGCTGAGGAGTGGTGATTGGCCCATGAGCCTGGCAGATACTCCATGTGCCATTCCTCAGGAAGTTCGGGTGAGAGGCCGTGTGTGCTGCTCACATTTTCTCAGTGGCAGCCTGGGCTCTCAAGAGGGAAGGTGGTGCCATTTCTCTTCTGTGATCCACTGTGGCAGAGAGAGATCCTAAGCGTTCATAGTTTTGGCTTCAGAGTTGGGAAATACCACTTAAGAGGCAGTGTGAGCTTTACTTACTTGCTTTTGGTGAGAGTACTGGCCGTGGCTTTAATCAGTGACTTTCAAGGGAACACTAAAAATATTACTTGGGCTTAGAATCAGTCTATGTATATGTGGTTGCTGTATCTTTTGAAAGAATTATCACATTTCTTTTTAACTGTAACTTCTCTTTATCTTTGTGCCCCTTGGAAGGCCTCATACACCTCGGACGTGATCAGAATTTTGATGTGTTTGGAAACTGGATTTAAACTGCATTTAAGATGATCTTTCCACTTAGATTTCTGGATGCAGAATAATTTTGTCTAGGTTTTGCTTTAGATGAGCTTTTGATTCACAGTATTTGCACAGATTAATATTGTAATGACTCCACCACCTGGTGGCCCCTTCCTTTGCAACCTTACCTTTTAAAAAAATGCCTGATAAATTTGGCTCCTAGAAATGTCTCAGCAAGCGAGTTGTCAGGAAGTTTAGGTACAATGACAGGAAAAAGTAGCTTTCTCTTTCTTCACTGAAGAACCCTTTCAGCTCCCACTCCCAGTCTGCCCTCTCCTTTTTAGATGTAATTTAACAACCTTGGTTATCTATTTTCTCGACTCAGCTTGAGAAGAGGGTGAAGAGGAAAGTCTGCCAGAGGCAGGATCACCATTAATAGCAAGCAGTGACAAGGGAGAAGATTTAAAAAGCTATAAAAAGCAGACATAATTCTGGGGCTATTTTAGAAAAAGAAAAACAGCCCTATGTACTTCAGTAGGCCCTGAGGGTAGTTCAGTGTTTGTAATGATGATTTTGAGTGAGTTAGAAAAATTTTATTTTCAGTGTTGTCTGTTGAAGTGAGTGAGGCAGTGTATACTATTATTTTTAAGATACCATTAAAATGGTTAGAAATTTTAAACCATAATGAGATACCCCTATATGCTTATTAGAAAGGGGAAAATAAAAGACTGACAAAACCAAGTGCTAGCAAGAATGCTGAGCATATGGAATCTGTCACACTTGCTGGTGGTATTGCAAAATGATGCTATTTCTCTAGAAAATAGATTGGTGGTTTCATATAAAATTAAGAATTCATTATGTTGTCCAGCAATCCCACTCCCAAACTGGAACAATCATATCCTTTAGTAAGTGAGCAATTAAGCAAACTGTAGATCCATTCTCTTGGGTACTACTTCATAATTAAGAGGGAAGGCACTATTGATATGTGTCAACTTAAACACAAATCTTTTACAAAGGTTTTAGACTGAGGATAAGAAGCCAGCTTCATATGTGTGGTTCTCTTTACTGGACATTCTCGTGAAGATAAACCATAACAGTGGGGGCCAGTCAGTTGCATCAGGAGTAGAGAAGAGGAGGTGTGGATGCGTGAACAGCAGAAGTGAGCTTCTTGAGGTAGTGGAACTCTTCTGTATCTTGGAGGTGGTGGTGGTAATGTGTTTTAACATAAGAAATATATATCAAAGATAAACATTTTGGTGTATGTTAATAACTTTTTTTTTTTTTTTAAAAGAAGGTTAAAGGGCTGGGGATATAGCTCAGTTGGTAGAGTGCCTGCCTCATAAGCACAAGGCCCTGGGTTCAATCCCCAGCACCGCAAAAAAAAAAAAAGAAGAAGAAGGTTAAACATTGGCAAAGGAATTGATATGAACACTTAATTGTTGGGTAAAAGATATTTCTCTTATAAAAATTTACCATCTTATTGGTCTTCTGGTGTTTTATAAATTGACAGAAAGGTCTAAATTGCTGTTGCCCTTGCTTAGAGAAATCTTTTTTTTCTAGAGTGGTGTTCTTGTTTGTTTTCCTTATGGGGAAGGGACCCAGTGGTGCTCTGCCACTGAGTTACATCCTTGGCCTTTTCATATTTTGAGACAAGGTCTTGCTAAGTTGCCCAGGCTGACCTCAAACTTGTGGTCTTCCTACCTCAGCCTCCTGAGTTGCTAGGCTTATAGGCATGCACACTATGCAGGGACCGAGAGTGTTTCTTTGATGGAGTAATAACTACTTTTTTAATAGTTATAATGGTGTTTTTTTGACCATTACACGTTCACCTATACCTGAACTAGTTTTGTTTAGAACATTGAACAGCCTAATTTGAACTTGGCTTTAGCTAATAACTGAGAGAGTTTCCTCTTGTGTGCCTTGAGTCATCATAACCTTTGAAACTTCAGTGAATGACTGATGTTTATTTTTAAATCTTGATGGCATTAAATCACCAAAATTTTTATGTTTCTTCTACAAGACTGGTGGTGTAGATGTGAGAGTACATCATGAAGTCCTTCAGATTGTACCTTGAATTTGCTTCCATTGGAATTTTGTTAAATCAGTTCTTTGGTGTGTTGCTTAGATCTTATGTAAAATGGTGCCCATGTTCTAAATCAGTGGAAGAATGTGAGATTAGACCATGGTTTCAGATTTTTTATGGTTAGCATAATAACATGTTTGTTTTTAGAGATGATGACCTCTCCTGTCCTTGTTGGGGGTAGGGTGACCAGGTGCTTGCTAGGACCTTCCACACATTTGCTATGTCATTTAGGCCTCAGGGCCTCCCTACCCCATTTTACATGTGGAGAAACGGGATCTGCTGATTCAGTGACATCTGGGGACAAGCCATTCATCATCCCTTCAAGAGGAAGTGCAGTGCTGAAGTCAGAGTTCATTTGCATTGTGTGAGTGCTTGGGGTGTGCCCACCTGTGCTGCAGTTCCCCTGGGTTCGTCCTGATAGCAGACTGCCCTGTTCTTCTTCCGGTTATTGGGAACAGCAAGGTTTCTGTGCAGAAGAAAAGCACCCATTAGTAGACCCTGAGAACTGACTATATTTTTTATTCTTAGGTCTCTTTGGTTGACCAGGAAATACTTAGCGTTCAAAATTGAGCATGTTATAACTCAAATCAGTCATCTCTTAAAATGGGTATTTTTCTCCAGTGTACCAGTTTTGCAGCTGTACATGTGTAGCTTAATGACAGGGAAACATTCTGACTAATGCGTTTTTAGGTGATTTCCTGGCCTACTTAAAGGATACAGCCTGAAGGCAGTATGGTAAGCCTGTTGCTTCTAGGCTACAAACCTGTAGAGAGTACTGTAGGCAGTTGTAACGCAGTCGTGTTTGTGTACCTAAACATAGAGAAGGTACAGTAAAACTGCTAGATGACAGGAAATTTTCACCCCTGTGATGATCGCAGGACCACTGTTATTTATGCAGTTCGACATTGAAATGTTATTTGGCACATGGCTGTAGTTGAATCTGCTTAGGTAAATGTCTTAAGGGTTCAGTCATGTTGTAGCATGTGTTGAAATTCCGCCCTTTTTTTTATGCTACATAATAATCTATTGTGCATATATTTCACATTTTATTTATTCATTTGTCCATTGATGGATATTTGAATTGCTTCCTCTTTTTGACTTGTGAATAATGAATAATGCTTCTAAGAACAAGGTATAAAAAAATCTATTTGAGTGTCCCTGCTTTTAATTCTTTCGGGTATATACTCAAATGGAATTGCTAGGTTGTATGGTAATTCTGTGTTTATCCCCTGCCCCCCACCCCCCCATACTGGGGATTTAACTGAGAGCCTCACTTCTTTACCTAACTGGGATATGTGCACGGTCCTGGGTTTTAACTTTTTGAAAGAATCACTACATGGTTTTAAGAGGGGCTGCATAAGCCATGGGTGCTGTGGGATACACTGTGTTATCTGTTATTACAATATGGTTCTAACTTTTAACATTAATGTAATCACAGTGTTCACTATTCAGCAGTTTGCCTTTTTTAAGAAATGTTTCCATTTTTATACTTAGAATTTTCATTCTTTTTAATGCCTGTGTAGTGTTCCATAATTTGTTCAGCCCACACAGGTGGTACACATTTTTTGAAAGCCATGCAAAACTTTCACATTGAGTGAACATTCTCAGATACTCAGATTTTTTAAGATAGTCAGAAATTTGGATTTTATTTGAGATTATTTGAAAAATACCAAGCCAAGCAAAATAAGGCTCCAGGCTATATTCAGTTATTGAACCACCTATTTACTATTTGAACACTGATTACCATCCTTGTCTAAATCTTTTTTTTTTTAGTTTAAAGTTAGCCCTCAGAGCCCACCGTTTGCTTCTCCTGCCGTCTTGAACCCTTTTCGTGTTTTTTGTTTCCTAGGGTTACTGAAAGGACTTCGCATGCTGCAGCCCCCACCCTTCCCGTAATGCCCTCTTCCTTCTTTTATTCGCCAACCTCCCTTTTCGCGGGGTGGATACTGTCCACCGGCCTGTGCAGTACGCGCCGGCTCCCAGGTCCACTCACTGTCGCGGAGACTCCAGCACCTGGTTTCACAGATCGTACTTGCCTTGTGCCATGGCACAGGTGTGGCTCCTCTTGTTCCTATGCTGGCCTTCCCCGCAGTCTCCCCTTGCTGTCACTATTCCCTCCCCCAGTCTCTGGTTTTACCTTCAGCCCTGACTGGTCTGAGCCTCATGGCCGTTCATATTGGAGTAAGTTCCCCACTACCCAGAGTCATCTTGCCAATTCAGCCCCCACCCCGTGGGTCCCGCAGTAGGGATGTGTCCTGCCAGTTCCGCTCACCGTCTCCCTCCCCCGTGGTCTTCCTCATTTCCAACATGCCCACACGACCTCAGCGGAGCTCCACTCCAGGCAGCCCTGTGGGCACCCTGGCAGAGCCGGCCCCGCGTTTGCAGGGAGGCCAGCGCCTGTCGAGTCTTGTGGACACCTGTAACGGAACCCATCGCGCCCTGACTCATGTTTCATAATTTCCCTGCTTCTAAAATGCTTCCAGCCTCTGCTTATGTGGTCTCCTTGTTTCTAACTACTGCTCGACTTTGGTTTGTCAGAACTTGAGTCATACTTTAAAGCCCATCTCAAACGTCAGCTTCCCCCTCGAAGTCCCTCGGGATTGGGGCGGGGTGTGCCAGAATCGCTCGCAGCCTTCCGTGTGCAGTGGGTGTCAGTCTTCTGTGACCTGCTTGCTTTCCTCCCCCACTAAACTGTAAGCTGCCTGAGGAAAGGGTTCGTGTTTCACCCCGCATGGGTCCCCAGAGGGTTTAGTATAGGCGTCATCCACTATATAGCCAGACCATTTTTGTTATTTTCTTTCAACATCTGGATCAATGACCAAAACTTAAGATTTATTTTCTTGTCATAAATTTCTTATAGTCTTTCTTTTTTTTTTTTTTTTTAGCTTGTTTGTCAGGTGATTAATTCTCCTTTTGGTAAATGCTTTGAGTGCCTGTCACTGCTGAGGTATGGGAGGTGAACGGAAACCTTCAGGAAGAGGTCTGGTGGTGGGGTTGGGGGTGGCATTTAAATCATTTTTGTCTTGTTAATGTTTAGAACTTTATTTGATGCCATAAAACAATATCTCTGAAGGTCTGTTAGTGGTTCTCAAGTGAGGTTGACAGATGAGACATTTCGCAATGTCTGGTGGCATTTTTGTTTATTATAGCTGGGGAGTTAGGGCTGTTAACTTGTAGGCATTGGGGAGAGTCCAGGGGTGCTGCTAAGCATTTTGCAATGCTTAGAACAGCCCTCCAGCCCCAAATTATCTGGTCCAAAATATCAGCAGTGCCAAGACAAGGAAATCCTGGTGTGGGCAGGTCAAAGAATTCTAAACCTGGAATCTTCAGAAAGCCAATTACACTGGAAAACAAAAAGTACAACTTTTTTTTTTTTTTTTTTAAATACCTGGGATTGAACCCAGGGTGCTTAACCACTGAGTCACATCCCCAGCCCTTTTTATTTTTTATTTTGAGACAGGATCTCTCTGCTTAGGGCCTTGCTAAGTTGCTGAGGCTGTCTTTACTTGAGATCCTTCTGCCTCAGCCTCCAGAGCCTCTGGAAATATAGGCATGTGCCACTGTGCCTGGCCAACTTATTATTATTATTATTATTATTTTTGCGGTGCTGGAAATTGAACCCAGAGCCTGTGCTTACAAGGCAAGCACTGTAATTTTCTGAATTAAAACACACACATTTGTGCGCCCTTATCCCTAAACTATTTTTAGACCCACATTGCTCTTCATTTTAATTTTCTGAAATTTATGTTTTTGGAAAGAAGCTAATTAACACATACTACACATTCCAACCTCAGTAAGCTGTCAACCATAGGAGTACATGTCAAATACCATGTAATGTGAAGAAGAGATATTTTAGAATTTGAACAACTGGACTGTTTAATGGATTTATAGACAAAAATTTTTAAATAGAATTAAGTGAATCAGAGTTCAGATAAAACTATTCTTAAATTCTCTGAATTTCTTTTATAGCTCATCGTTTATTTCAGTTTTGCCTATTTTTATGTTTACCTGAGGAAGTAAGTCCCATGCAGACCTTGCCTGTTGTCCAGTCTTAGAACAATACCTGGTGTGTAACAGGTGTTCAAACAGTGTTTGTCGAACGAGTGTCCTGCGGTCACTGTAGCCCCTCACACAGGGCAGTGTGATGGCAGGAAGTGGAGGATTTCAAGTCCAGAGTCCGGGCTGACTTTAGAGGTGGGGCTTGGCCACCTGGTGCAGAGGTTTTGTCTTTGATAAGCCTTTTATCCTTCTTAACTTAGGGGGCAAATGGCAGGCGGAAAGGCAGGACTGCGAAGGCCAGCTGCTGCCATCTCCTGCCATCTCCTGATATCCTGATTGAGTGTGGAGCTGTCACAGCAAGTGACGGTCCTCTACAGTGCAGCACTGAAGGATCGGCAGCTTAGAAGTGGCACTTTCGTGCCCTAGTCACTTTGGCATTTCTCAGTTGTCTCAGGAATAAGTCAGCTTTGGGAGGCAGAAGGGATTGACCTCGTTATTGGCATTTTACCAGTTAAGTTGGGGCAGTAACTGGAGGGTTGACCCTTCACAGGCCTGAAGTACGTGGGATGGTCTTTGGAACCAGAGCATATTTGCTGAGAGCATGACATGTGGCCTCACCGAACCGGGGTATGACATTTTCCGTCAATACGTTAAATCAGTCTGATGTTCCTGTTTCTGAATTCTGGAAATTAAATTTAGACTAGAATTTAGAATTTTGTATTAAATTTCATTTATATTATTATTAGTCTTTTGAGACAGGGTCTCACTGTGTTGCCTAGTCCAATCTCAGACTCCTGGGCTCAAGCTCTCCTGCCTCAGCCTCTCTGAGGAGCTGGGACTGCTAGCTTGCACTGCCACACACAGCCTGGAGTGAAATCTTAACACAAATAATTCTCACTATGATTTAGCTGAGTCATTAGGAGATTAAATTAGCAAGCTATTTTAAATAGGTTACAAATATAAGAATTCCTTCTTTTATCTTTTTTAATTTTTAAAGTTTATGAAGCTTAATTTGTATTTCTTTTATGACATCTGCTCCCCTATTTTTTTTAGAGGGGAAAGGCAGTAGGTTTATTATTGAATAAGCATTGAACCAGACTGCAGTCACACCACAAGCAAACTGATGAAGAGATTGGAAAGGAAAAGCACCTCACCCTTAGATACAGACTGGGACACACAATCCCAGACATGCATGCTGATTGTCATTATCCAAAGGGAAAATAAAACTTGTATGTTTTGATAAGTAGGAAGTTATGTCTTAGAGCCAGGTTATAGCCGAGAAGAGAAGCTTTCTGAGAAGAGTGGGAGACAGTACCCTTCCTATTTTTTAAAATGGTGGCAAAATAGGCATAATATAGTTTCTCATCTTAGCCATTTTTAAGCATTCATTTCAGAGGGATCAGGTACATTCATGGTGTTGTACAGACCCCACCACGTCACCAGCCAGACTGCCAACACCCTACAACGTTTCCTTCTTCCTGAACTGAAACTTCATCCCCATTAAGCAACAGCCCCTGCAACTACCACTCTCCCCTCTGACTCTGCCAGGACCTCGTATAATGGGATCCCATAGCTTTTGTCCTTTTGTGACTGGCTTATGTTCCTTTTGTAGCATCCTCAGGGTTTTTTCCATGTTGTAGCATGTGTCGCAGTTTCGTGTTTTTTAAGACTGAGTAATATTCCATGGTAAGGATAGCCACAGTCTGCCTGTCCATTCATGTGTAGACGGATCCTTGGGTCGCTTCCACTTTTCTGTGATTGTTGATCAGTGCTGCTGTGCACATGGGTGTGCAGTCATCTTTTTGAGACCATGCTTTCATCCCGGAAGTGGAATGCTAGATCCTAGGGTGAGTGTCTACCTCGTGGGGAACTACCATGTCGTTTGCCACAGTAGTTCCATAGCCTTTTACTTTCCCATCCTCAATGACCAAGAGTTCCATTTTCACCACATGCTTACCAACACTTCTTACTACCTGTTTTTAAATTAAGTTTTGGGGTAGTAACCACCCTAAAGAGTGCAAGGTGGTGTCTTGGGGTTTTGGTTGCCTTTTCTTAATGACTAGTGAAGTTGAGCGTCTTTGCACATGCTGTGCCCTTATTTTAAGAGAAATGCTTTTCCTTGCTTTAAAGATCAGTGCATTCAGCTCTTATGCAGCAAACAAGGTCTATGAGTTAGGATTGTTCAGCTCTGACTTCAGGTTTCTCAAGGGGAGAGGGTTCTCTTTAGAGACACTGTCATGTGTGCCCTAGCATTCGATTGCCCTTTTAAAGTGAGCAGCCACAAACGTCTCCCATCACAACGGAGTGGCTTTTCTGTTCTCATTCACTAGTTGGACTGCAGTAGAGAACAGAAGCCTGAGAGTTGAGTTTTACCACCTATACCTGTTGATTAGAGCACAGTTGAATAAAGGTCAAAGCCTGTTTTTTTTTTTTTGTTTGTTTGTTTGTTTGTTTGTTTTGTGAGCCAAAGAACTGAGGTCAACTTACATCCTCTTATGATCAGGTTAATTTATGTCCCCTAACTTAGGCAGCTATCTGGAGGATAAGTCATTTTGTTTTTGGAGCTAGTGTGAAATTATTCAGAGGAAAAGCCACATGGGTGTTGTTCCTTGTGTCAGAAAATCTATGACAAACCCTGGTGAAAAGTATCAAGAAACCTGTTTCATCTAGCTTCCTTAAAAGATAGTAACTGACATGTATCAAGTGTGAGGTACTCAGAGTGAGGGAGCTGTTTGCATGTACTATGTAGCTACACTGTGAGGGAGAGGACTACTGTTACTTTTACAGATGAAGAAGTGGAAGTACGGAAAGTATTAAGTAGGCAGTGGACACCCACCTGGTACCAGAGTCATAACCTCATTGTAGCAGTGTCTTCCCTGAGGATTAGGAGTCGCGACGGGGCTGTTTTACTTAGACAGGGTTGTTCCCATTATCACTTTTCAGAATTGACAAATAATTGAACTTGTCAAGTAAGGTTGGGAAATTTTTAGCCATTATTCCTTGTAAAATAGGAGTTTTGATGTTTCTGTCTTTTTAAAATAATGACATTTAAAACTTTTGATAAAAAGGTTCACCCAGGATTCTGTGGTAATTTATAGTAGCATAAAATTATTATCTTAAACTAAATATAAAGTATTTCTTGGGGTCCAAAAATTGGACATTCTGCTGCTGCTTAAACTTTTTAGCACTAATTATGCCTGTCCTTTCTTGGGGAGTGGATTGTGGGAGGAAGAAGCTGTGGGCCGTCCCAAGCTGGAGCCTTGTGTGGGATCCTGGCTTCTCCTCACTCCGCCCCAGCTGAAGTGGATGCTCCTCTGGATGTGGACAGGAGTCCTGAGCTTACACCACTAATAATGTGGCAGATGGTCTCAGTGTTCACTGGCCTGGGCTTTCCACGAGTGAGGCAGCGCCAGTCCAAGTCTGTTTTACTAGCTGGGCCTGGTGACACCCCTGTGATCCCAGTGGCTGGGGGAAAGGCTAAGGCAGGAGGCTCACAAATTCCAGGCCAACCCCAGCAACTTGGTGAGATCCTGTCTCAAAAAATTCAGCTTCTTGTGGTCATGTCCCTTTGAGGAGTTTGGGGGTAGAATAGCCTGGGGAGGAGGGCGGTCACTTCTTGGCACTGCAGGATCAGCTGGTTAGGGTGCTCTCCCTGGCCCTTGGGAGCATCCCCTTGCTTATTTGTGGTGTCCTCCTTTGGAGGCAGGCAGAGTCTGGCCCACATTCGACTGGGGCAGTTGGGGGGGCGATAGGATTAAACTGCTTCTGTTCTGGAAGGGATTATGCATTATTTGAATTCTTCTATAGGGAAAATTTGTCCCTTCTTCCCCCTTCCTTTATTTAATCAGCATGTAGGTCATAATTGGTTTGTCTGGGACTGTGATCCAGTCTACATTGCCACCTTGTCGCCTGCGTCTTAAAGATCTTTGCAGCTCTGTCACGTTGGCCCTGGGACACACACTGTCCTTTGGTGTGGGGGCTCTTCTTACCTCTGGCCCTACAAGATGCCTCAGGTCTCATGGTTCCAGCACAATGCTGGGCCCAGGGTGGCCTGCAGGTCCACAGGGCCTACAGCAGCTCCACCCTTGTTTCCGCCTCTCCCGGCTGGCCTGCCAGTTCTCACCAGCATCTCCATGCTGTCCCAGCACTGCCTCTGCCCCTCTGTACCTTCCTCTGCCAGGTCCTGGCGTGAGACACTTGCCAGGCAGAGTGGGGTGTTTGTCTAGCCCTAGGGCTTGTAGTCCCCCGTGGCTTTCCAGTCACCCAGGCTTCCCCTTCCCTCCTCCTTTTTCAGTGACGTTTTTTCATAGACTTTATAATGTAGTTAGATATATTTGTCAATCTGTTCCCTCCTGGCAACCCCACTTCATGGTTGGTTTGTTTTTAAATTTGCATACAAGTTTCATTCTTTGTGATGAACAGTTGTTTGAGTTTTCACAAATGCAGAGAGTCATCTTGGCCCCACCTTGTCCCCACACCTTTGGGCTGTCAACTTTTAACTTTTTTCTTCATGCTTTTTGTGATTTTCTTTTATGGATCTTTTTCCCTCTTTAATTGAATAACTGCTGAAGCAAACTCCATTATTCACCCTTTGAGAAGGTTAACCTTGGACTGGGGAGATAGCTCAGTTGGTAGAGTGCTTGCATTGCAAGCACAAGGCCCTTGGATCAATCCCCAGCACCGAAAAAAAAAAAAAAAAGAAAAGAAAAAAAAAAAAAGAGGGCGGGGAGGTGTGTTAACCTGTTGTTATCCTTGTGGGGGTTTTTGTTTTCTTTGTTTTTGGTGCTGCTGATTGGACCCAGGGCCTTGCACATGCTAAATATGCTTTACTGCTGAGCTACACCCCAGCCCTACCCTGTGGTTTTTAATGTCCCCTTGAATTGCATCTTCTCAGAGAAGGCCTAATGAGTTCTAACAGGGGTGGGAACTTATGAATCCTCGAAAGTTGAAGGAGCCTTGAGGAGCTGTGAGGCTTTACGTTAGTGGTTGGGCATGTTATCTGGAGGTTGGGTATGGAGTCTGAGCTGGAACCCAGACATTTCCACGCTTCTTGGTGGCTGTGACTCACAAGATTGAGATAGAAAGAAGAGGGGAGGCCAGAGTGGGCAGGCTCCCACCTTTGAGGTAGGTTGGATGCCTGCCTTCTTGGGAGTGGCTCCTTTATCTTTTGTTCCAGAACATTAGGTCTCATATTCAGCTGTTTATTTCATGCAGTGTGTGCTTTTGGGAAGGATTAAGGTGTTGTTAATCATTTGCAAATTAAAGTTGTAGTGACTTTTTAATGGTTTGTGCTCTTTGCTTTTGAATGTCAATCTGAAATTGAATGTTCTGAATGAACAAGGCATTCTGTCCGTGGGGAAAGGAGGTGACTCTGAAGAGATCTGTACCATTTTCCTTTAATAAGGTTCTACTGGATTTTCGTCTCTACCAAAAGAGTATATCTTATTAATCTTTAATAAATCTTCAGGGACCCACAAAAATGTGACAGTTTTTACTTCTTTCAGTTTTTCCTCTGTGTCAGGTGGTATAAGGATGCATGCATTGTGGTCCTTGTCTCCCCGGGAGAGCCCAGTCTGTAAGAGATTGCCTGGAGTGCTGTAGACTGTGAGTGTGCTTTCTAATAGGACTTCATCAGCTTTTTATTAGTTTTTTTTTTTTTTTTTTTTTTTTTCTGAAACTTTTTAAGCATAATTCTGTCACCCTGATACAACTCCGTTGATTTTGCTTTTCCCTTTATAGACTGGTGCCATAAATACAGTTTTACATAGTTGTACATACATCATCCAATTTTGGTATAGCTGGAAGTTGATTTTGAGTTTAATTTTTCATTCAGTACAGTCACCATTTTGTATTCTGAAATGATTTAATATTTTATTGTGACATTTCCTCTAAGTTATTCCATAACGCACTATAGTCACAGTATGTGCCTATCTCCATAATGTTAATTTGCCTTTTTCCTATAGAAATTACTGTGACCATTTTTATGCTTCTAAGGTTTTTATTTGGCGGTTTGGTTTTTTTAGGCTCTATTTCCTGGAGTGGGGTTACTGGGTCAAAGAGTATGAGTGTTTTATAGCGCTTGAGATATATTGCCACCGTTTCATAGTGCTCACAGCATTATTTGAAAGTGATGGGTTAGACTTGACCTCTGCCAACTCTTAGATTTCATCTCTGTCATTCACTCTTGATCCCAAGTGGAGTTCATTGTGTGGCTCTGCTGGGAATGTGCATACCCACTTCTGGGTCATTGCACTTGCCCCAGATCTGTGTGGACGTGCTCCTGAAACCCCTCTCAGGGCTTCCTCTTTCTTCAGGTCTTAGTTGGAAAGCCACTCTGTGTTAGAAGGCTTCATCTTATTCTGGTACAGCACCTGTGGACATTCTCTATCCAATGAAGCCCCGAGACTACAGAGAGTGAGCAACGGGGAGATAAGCCATGGGCATCTGGACTCCCTCAGCATGGAGGTGGATCTGCTTTCAGACTCAGTTTCTTGGAGGAAGGGTGCTAATAAACCACCTTATTGATATAAATAAGGAATATGCTTACTCCTGTGTTTTCGTTCTGTACGAAAGGTGCAAGGTGCGTGGATCTGAGAACAAGTGGTCATCTGTCTTCTCTAGAACTCCTGGGAGGAGAAGTGGGAGTGGTGACTCACTGTCTCCTCTCATTTTAGGGCCTCTTTATAGAGTGTACAGACTTACTATTAAAGATATTTGGAAAATAGTGATTTCTAGTGATTTAAAAATACTTTGAAACACCATTCTAAATACAAAGATATGTGTAGTAAAATTAATTGATGTAAATAACTTGGACTCAGAGATTACCATTTGTGGAAGTGAGAGAACAAAAGCTATACTTTTCTGTCATAGCTGGTGTACAATGATTTTAGATTTAGGGGTAAAACAGCATTCACCTATTCCAAGGAAGAGTACTCAGGAGGTTGTTCTTTCTTTAAAAAGGATCTTCCAATAGGCTTTCTTTGCCTCTCAGTGAGATTTCATTACAGCCAACATTTCAGCAAGATTTGGTAACTACTTTTGTTATGAAAGTCACTGAGAACTGAGACTGAGTGCTGTCCCATGGAATTTTCAGAGACGATGGAAATGTTCTATGATGTCCAGTTACTCTGTTAGCTACTGGTTGTGTCACTGTCAAATGCTGTAAGTTGGTTTTGAGTTTAATTTTTTTATTCAGTACAGTCATGCTTTGGACATTTTAGGTTAAGGGCACATGTGTTCCTCCACTAAGGCTCTGTAGAGAGTTAATTTTCCATTGTTAACTGAATCACCTGATTTAGTGTAAGATTTTGTCCTTTAAAGTATCTTATCTATTATAGAAACAAAAAAACCTTCCAGGATTTTAGTTGGAAAAATGAGTGTAAGAAATAGCAGAAAGGAAATCAATGGCCTTGGACTTGAAATATTTTAGGAGAACATTTCTTTTCAGAGTTTTGGGGTTTATTTCTGGGACTATGGAGATTCTAGAACACTTTCTGCTTTTCAAGGCATTGCTTCTATCTTTCCTCCTTGGTGTCCTAGAAATTTGAGCTGGCATATGTATGCTTCATGGTGAGAATTCAGTGAAAATAAAGACAATTTGGCTTGCATTTTTCATCACTAAAATGACAGTGATTGAGAGCTAGGTGAGGGATAATACTTGGCCTTTGTTTCTTTTAAAAACCCTTCTGATTATTGTCCCTATTTGACACATTTGATTTATTTTGAAGAAATTGTTTTGTTTGCATGGAAGGCAGATGGCTTTTTGTCATCTTCTACTCTATTTTCCTCCCTTTTTATCTTCCCTCATTCTGTTTCCCTCTCAATTTCTTCAAAATAGTATCATGGGTCTTTGCATATCTTCAGGGAGGGTGATCTTTGAACTTCACAAGAATGGAAAATTAATTTGTAGTCTAGATTGGGATCATAAGTTACTGACAAGGAGGTTACTTGAATCTGATTTCCCACTGAGATTTTTCTATCGGAACTATATATTGTCCACGTTATTAAGGACTTTTTGACTATTTGACTTTTTTGGACAGTCTGTAATTTTCCAGCTTTTGTACAAACATGTCTGCTCCTGAGCATGCTGCCACAGTTTTACCATACATCTGATGAAATTTTCTTCTCCTCTGCTCAGGTTGCACAGAGCATTGAGGATCACCATCAAGAAGTGATTGGTTTCTGCCGAGAGAACGGTTTCCATGGCTTGGTGGCGTATGACTCTGATTATGCACTGTGCAACATCCCCTACTACTTCAGCGCCCATGCCCTGAAGCTGAGCCGCAATGGGAAGAGTCTCACAACAAGCCAATATCTGATGCATGAAGTTGCCAAGCAACTGGACCTGAACCCAAATCGTTTTCCTATTTTTGCTGCTCTGTTAGGTAGGTGGAACATTGTGAAAAAATGTACTGTGAGCATACTGATTTTTGAACTATTTCAGTACTGAAATGATTTGGTTGTATATCTTAAAAGTTCCAATAAATAGGCTCTTCCTTAGCATTCTTTACATCATATTTTTTGGCACGACTGACAATGGGCTGTTTTTGTTCTTAAGAATTCCTTTACATACTGTTGTATCCAGGATGAAAACTTCCTTTGTGAATAAACTCAAAAGTTTTGGAAAAATAACATTTCTTAATTACAGGTGTTAATGTATGCCTACTATGAATGTTAGGGCATTTAAGCCTTTAGCGTAAATTGTTAATAACAGAAGAAAATATGCCATGGAGGTAGCACTGTTATGTTTCTCCATCATCTTTAGGATACTCACTACTTAAAAACATTTACTCTAAAAGGAAAAACAAAAATTAAGTAAACGTATAAATTAAAATAAAATTTCTTTGTGGAAACTTTTTATGCTATAATTAATAAAGTATGAAATACATTAATTTCTTTTACTTAATAAGTTTCCAAGAGGTAATATTTCTATCTTTGACTTTGTGTCAGCTTTGTGTAGTTATTTTCTTACTTTTCTCTTTTGTTAACTACTTTCTCTTGCTTCCTGTGTGCGTATCTCAAGCTACTTTAATAGCCAGCTCTGATTTGCTGAGTGTGTAATAATTGTTTCCAAATATAAGTATGTTTAGGAGTGAGGCACTCTTGTGATTAGACTTTCTAATTCTGATGGGAGTTGGGGCTTTTGGGGGCACATGGGGGAGACCCTTTTGGAAATTGCATGGTCTTTTAGTTTGTATTCTATAGAGGTTAGCCGCCTAATCCCAGCCCACTGGAGGGGGAAATTACATTGCAGAATTTATAGAAATTCCAAGTTGTCAGAAAGATTTCCAAAGCAGTTTTAAGTTTTATTATGTAACAGCCAATCAACAAAATTCTGATTTCACAAGTTTGTTTATGTGGATCTAATTTCAAATGTAATTTTTTAGAGAACTTGTGACTTTTGGGATTTGAAGGTTTAAAACTTCTGAGTATATTTTCAATTCTTAAAATATGAAAGGATGCTTCCTTTGATGTTAAAAGTGAGTATGTGGGTAGCACATTAAGTTATGCAGAATGACTTCCGTACATTAATTGTCTTTCAAAGGATATGAAAATTGCATGTTCTTAGACTATGGATGCCTGAACTAATTTGAAATGTGAAAGATACTTTTAATATCTTATTTAAGAAATATTGAATATGTTTTTTGGGAGATAATATCAGCTTATACTTTTCTAGCTAATTATATTGTGAAATTTGAAATAAATGAAAAACAGTAATAGTATTTCATCAGATTAATTTAAGTCTTGGAATCTCTTCAGAAAGTTTAGGCAAGTTTTAGGCAAATTTAAATTGAGTGAGCTTTTCTATTTTAGAAAGCTCATTTTTTTCCTTCTGTAATAGAAAGCATAAGCCATATATGTTTTTGTTTTAGGAGAGTTGTATGGAATAGTTATTCACGTATTTAACTCAAGTTTTCAAAGAGCCTGCTGTGGATGTTAGAACTGGCTTAATATTTTTTTTCAATTTGAATCCTCACAAAAGACGTCTGACACTTTGTATTTCACAGTAAAATTCTGTGCAATCCAATAACAGAAGGAAGCAACACAAGACACAGTCAGTCTGAACAGTTTAGCTGGACATCCTGCTAGTTCATTACCTGTTTTATGTGGTTATTGTGTTTGGAATATTATGGTGCAGCAGTGTTGCAAATAATCTCAGCTTGTTTTGCTTTCTGTTAGTAGCTAATTAATGAATCTGCTGTCTTAATGTGGAGGTGATTAAGTCATGTTAGAAAAATCAAAGTTGCTTAGGAAATTACTGTTTTTAAATTGCATTTAGATACTTACAGATGGTAGTGTATTGGGCATTTAAGCACGACTATGAAAGAAGAGTATTTCCTCAGAAATGCAGTTTTTCAGTTGAATGCTGTTCTTATTTGGTGACTGACAGCTCTCTAGTGATAGTTGGCACATGGGAGTATTGTAGGGTGTGCTTTCTCACATGTAATCATGGCTGGTGGTCAGCAGTCATTGTCATTTAATCTTGCTGAGGAGGATTTTAGAATTGTGCTGATTCCACATTTGACTGTTGTACCTAAGTTCACAAAATTTTGAGCCACAGCTGTTTCATGAGAAGGTGAACACTTGGATTTAGGTGGTATTTGGCATCAGGGTGTTACCAGACTGACTTTTTGCAAATTGTTATTTGTTTAACACTATGCTGGAAAGTTCTTTGTATTCCTAAGTTTGACTGTTGTTGCAACTCTACTGGAAATTGACATTGTACTTGAGTTGGCTGTATGTTGCTTTGTGTTAAAAAGTGAAGAAATATTCTCATTTTCTTTTTAGAAGTTTCAGGTGGTATATTGACAAGCAGACATGCAGTGAGTGATTTAGACATTTCCGTGTAATTTATTACTATTTTATGCTATTCATGTTTACATTCCAGGAAATCACATACTACCTGATGAAGATCTGGCTTCCTTTCATTGGAGTTTACTTGGTCCAGAACATCCGCTAGCCTCATTGAAGGTACAGGTTTCATTTGATTTCCAGCATCTTTAACAATCAACTCTATCTTTTGCTTTTACTTTAATAGTATAAGTTACATCCTTTATTGAAGAAGGAAATAGCAGTTAGCAATGTCATGTTTCCTCAGTCTCAGGAACTGCACAGCCTTAAAAAAAAAAACAATTATCCTTTCTTCCCCCTTTCCAACACCTGTATGTTAGTAAATTTATCAATCCCTGAATTCCCTTTGAGAAATTCCATGTGCCTATGTAGGAGGAAATCTTTGAGCTAAAGTTTCTGTGTATTAATTTTTTTACTTACAATATTAATTTTCAGCAGGTAATGTAGTTATTTGCTACTTATCAATGTCTTTTAGCATGGTTTGAGAAATTGCATAGCTTTCTTACCAGTTTTTTGTAGTTATAAAATAGTGTAATGCCCACTGGTTCGTTTGTACTTTTTATAAATTAACAGTATATTTTCTTACCTTTCTTTCAATTTTCTCCCTGTTTGTGACAGTAATTGAACATCAGACAAGAGGTACTTCACTCTGATTTTCTGAAGTGAGGAGGTCGGTGTGTTTGATGTGAGCATAATAGTGATGAGTGAAATTAGTATGAGCCCCAGGACACTTCAGCTTACTCTCGTAGTGATTCCTGCGATTGTAATTGTCACTTGTTGGAGACAAGTGCCTTTTGTGACTTGGGGAGTTAGGAAGACAGGTATGTGGACTTTGCATCTGCTCTAGCTCTGAAACGAGCTTCTTAGTCAGGCAAGGAGGGTAGAATGAATGGTTTCCAGAGGTGTGCTTTCTTGTGAAATTCTCAATTCTGTCAGAATGGCCCTCTCTCTACAAACATTTAATTGGTGTTAACTTCAAATTGGAATTTTTCTTCCTCCATTTTCATTTATACTTAACTGTTGATTCCTGAAGTTTCAAGCAGACTTCTCTGCAGCATCTTTCATCTTGTTCCATTTTCATCTTTTATTGGTGTGCTGCAGAAAGTTCTCCGTTTTACTTTAATAGTTTTTGGTTCAAACTGTTTTCAACTTCTGTTTGAAAGTTGGCCCCTTTCCCCCTCTTGTTAGAAATCACTTGTTTTCTTTTGTCCTTGAAGGAGAAAAACTTTCTATTTGCTATGGGCAGTAGAGTCCCTCCTGTATGTTCTCAGGAGTGAAGTGATAGGGTTGGAAGTGTTGACTCTAAGCTCTCCTTGATACCATGATTGACCTGCAGACTGGGAGAGTGCAGTCTGATCACTGGCACTCCAGAGAGCTGGGCCCATCCGTGCTCACTGCAGCTGTTAAGCATGGTGCTTTCATAGTGGAGACACTCATGGAGGCTCACTTCTCTTTTATGGTACTGGGGATTGAACCCAGGGCACTTTACCACTGTATGCCCACACTTTTTTTTTTTTTTTTTTTTTGGAGTCGGGGTCTCACTAAGTTGTTGAGGGTCTCCTGAAGGTGCCCAGGCTAGCTTGGAACATAGGATCCTCCTGTCTTAGCCTCCTGAGTGGCTGGCATTACAGGTGTGTGCCACTGTGCCGAGCAGATGGAGGCTTACTTCTTAGAATTTTTATTTTGTTTTGAAGGGCAAGAGTGAGAAACTCTCAGGGTCTCAGGCCATAAGCATGTCTCAGGCAAGCTTGTATTGCTTCATGGGTCACAAGGTTAGAGGTGAGGAGCAGTTTGAAAAATTACTAGAAAACAAGCTCAATCTATAATGTCAATATTGTTTTCCCAAACTTTTTGAAGAAAAAATTAAGTATATTAAATGTTGAAAGGATAGAAAAGTGTTTTTCCAAATGTCCACCATCTTGGCTCAATAATTGTTGACATCTTGCAATAAAGTGTGTGTGTGTATATATATATATGACTGTTAGGATTTAGATGTGAGTGTCCCCCAAAGCTCCTGTGTTAATGCAGGAATATTTAAGAGGTGAAATGGTTATTTTATGAGAGCTGTAACCTATCACTTGATCCTAGTTTGAATGGGCTAACTGGGTGGTAACAGTAGGCAAAAAAACGGTAGGTAGGTGGGGTGTGGCTGTTGGGGCTGTGCCCTGGAAGAGTGTCTCTTCCTTGTGTCCCTTTTCCCCTTCTCTGCTTCTTGGCCACCATAAACCTTGTAGTGCTCCTCCACCACCCCTCTGCCATGATGTTCTGCCTCATCTTGGGGACAGAGCAGTGGAGTTGGCATTCCATGGACAAAACCTCTGACTCCATGAGCCAAAATAAACTTTTCCTTCTTTAGTTGTCTTGTCAGGTGTTTTTTTGTTCCAACAACAAAATGCTGACAGTGGGACACTGTGACACTCCCCTATAATCCCAGCAACTCTGGAGGCTGAGGCACATTTGAGGCCAGACTCATTCAGCAACTTAGCAAGATCCTGACTCAAAATAAAACATAAAAAAAGGGCTAGAGATGTAGTTCAGTGGTGAAGTGCCCTGGGTTAAATCCCCAGGAATCCCCCCACCAAAGAAAAAATAATGATAATATTTAAAATAAAAAGCCTTGTTGAAACTCAGACTGTTGGAATCAAGTTGCAGATGTTATAACGCTTCACCTATGAAGACTTCAGCTTGTATCACCACCACCCAAAAATGAGGACATTCTTTGAGTTATTTTGCTCTTTGCTAATATCACATCAATTGAATTAACAGTAATTTCCTAGTACCATGAATTTGAATATTAAATCCATCTTCAAATTTTTTCAGTTGTGCTCCAAAAGTTATTTATGGTTTTTTTTTAAGTGTCAATATCCAGTTAAGTGTTACACATTGTTATTGCAAGTAATTTTGAAATTAGGTGGGTATTTTTATGGCATAATGGAGAAGCAGTCCAAAGGAACTTTTCCAATTACTTGATAAGTTGTAGGATTTTAGTCACATTCTGAAATATAAGCACTCTGACTTTGAGATGATTTTAGAAATTGCATTTGTTGGCCACTTCTGTGGGTTTTTTTAAATAATTTTTTTAAGTTGTTGATGGACCTTTATTTTTATTTACTTATATGCAATTCTGAGAATCGAACCCAGTGCCTCATACATCCTATGTGAGTGCTCTACTACTGAGCCGCAACCCCTGCCCCACTCCTTTGTTTGGACCTATTATGCACACTTTTGGTGTGCAGCACCATTTTGGTCATCTTAATGTAGATAGAAGTGAGTTAGATGTGATTTCCCCCCGCCTCATGTGCATTCCTAGTGTGCAGAATTGCATGTATCTCATCTGCTATTTTTTGTCAGTTATAAAATGAATTATATCTTTTGGAAAGTTATATTGTTGTTGCTTATCTTCATATATTGAGAGTTTTAATTGTTTTTTTAATTGGCTTTTTAAATTAGAGCTTTTCTTCTTCCATATTAACTTACATTTAAAACTTTGTTGATTCCTGAAGGTTTAAGCAGACTTCTGTAGTGCTTCTTTCATTTTGTTCCTTACTATTTATTTATTTATTCTAGGTACTGGAGATTGAACTCAGAGTCACTCAACCACTGAGCCACATCCCTATCCCTATTTTATATTTTATATGGAGACAGGGTCTCACTGAGTTGTTTAGTACCTCGCTTTTACTGAGTTGGCTTGGAATCTTCTTGCCCCAGCCTCCCAATCCTCTGGGATTACAGGCATGTGCCACTGGGCCTGACTTGTTTCTTACTATTTAAAACAGCTTTTCTTTTTCATTACTTAATGTGTGCTGCAGGTTAAGTGCTCTGAATTGATTAGGTAATAAATTCATATAATACCAATCTTCTGTGAATAATAATCTCTTAACAGATTTGAAAAATACTACATAGTGTAATAAAAGGCATGGGTCAGAAAAGCTCAAACTTGAGAATACAAGACCATATAGCCATATCGTCTCACATATTAGGTTAAAAAAGCAGCTAATAAAATTTATGAGAAAGTTTTATTTTTTTGTACTACAGAGGAAAAATCACAAAATTCTGTAGATAGGAAATCATCAGTGGTCTATAATTTATGCAGTTTAGAATCCTCTGAATTGGCGACACTGATTTTTTTCATTGCTTAAAAATTTACCTTGTGTTTAAGTAGGCTTCTTAGACTCATCATTTGTTTATTTTATTTTATTTTTTGGTGTGGGGATCAAACATTTCTTTTCCCACTTTACATGTGCCTTTCCGTTCTCTGAATCTTAACCTCTTGACTTTCATCCAACCATGTGCATCAGCTAGGGACCGTGAGGTTCCTTCACTGTCCACAGCTCTGGTTCTGCTAAGAGAGTGGTGTGTTTACTTTGGGACTCTCTGCCCTGCAATTGACAAAAAGGATCTGAAACAATCAGGAAAGAAAACTGAGAGGTTTAAATCATTGGATATTTGCAAAGAGAGAAGTTGGGGAGGGGACAAAATCTTATTTTGTGACACCCTATTAATTAGTGGATTGTGCTTATTACTAGATTGTGAATGTAATTCTGGGCATGCTTATGACCCCAAATTGTGAGAAGGCAATAGGAAGTTAGGTGGTTATGCAAGTTTTAAGTTTTTCCTAGTTCATTGTTAGTATTAAGAACTGCTAGTGGGGTTGGGGTTGTGACTCAGTGGTAGGGTGCTCGCCTACCACATGTGAGGCACTGGTTTTGGTCCTCAGCACCACATAAAAATAAGTAAAATAAAGGTATTGTATCCATCTAAAACTAAAAAAAAAGAAACTGCTAGTAAGGGGGGTGTATATTAGTCAGCTTTGTGTCGCTGTGGCCAAATAGGAAAAGTTTATTTGGGGTTCACATTTTCAGAGGTTCAGTTCATGGTCAATGGGCTCCATTGCTTGGGGCCCCAATGAGGCAGAGCATGATGGCAGAGGGTATGGTGGGGGAAAGCTGCTTGGTGCCAGGAGCAAGATAATAGTTGTTCCACCCATGCCCCACCTGCCTATGGTTACCATCCAGTAGTCCATTAAGATTATTAATTTAATTCAAATTAATTAATATTTCAGTTTGAATTATTATTCCATTAAATGGATTAATCCACTGATAATTTTACAGCCCTCATAATCTGTAATCATTTCATTTCTGAACATTCCCACATTGCCTAACAAATGAGCTTTGTGGGGGGTGTTTTTAGATGCAGACCATAACAGTGGACATCACCATTTTAGATTTAGAGGTATAGAATATTCCATTTGTGTTCAGGAAAATGGAAAGCCTTTTCATGTAACTCATAATTCTAGGACAGGGTAGGGTTAGGACCTTCTTAAGATTTGATGAGCTGTATAATGAAAGAAAGAAGAATGGTGTTGTGTGTTACTCCTTGTTCTTCTGGAGAAGGAGGTCCCTCACTGTAATCCTGGTGGCCCGGTGACTAGGCTAGTCACGTGAACAGGAAACCTGGCAGCAGCAGAGACACCAGACTGGGCCAGTTGGGTGGTGCCTGAGGGCTGGTCACCCAAACCTGAGGCTGCATTTTCTTTGCTTTAGGTCAATTACTGTTTAATTGGCTCTAGAAACTTAGAATATTTTATTTACCTGGAATAGTCGAAATGTTCTGTTACTCTAAACAATGGGGAAATCCTCACGTTCTTTAACTTTTTCTGATGCAAGTATTTCTAAAAAGGGTGATAGACTTAAAATAAGTGGAACATTCTCTTGGTGTTTTACTCTGTGATCATGGTGAGCCCTTGCTATATTCACAATAATGAAAACCAGGTCGATGTGTTTTGACTTTTTGAAGAGGTGCCCACTGCTATTTCTACTCTGGACTGCTGTGCCCATTTGCTTGGTCTTGGTGGGGCAGAGTGTTCTGTGAGGGTCATGGAAGACCTTGGGCAGCCTAGGTTTCAGAGAGCTGAGCTGTCAGAGCGTGGGCCTGGCCTCTGCATTCGTCTCTTCAAATGGCGCACCTTTCGCCTACTCCTGTGCCCTGTGCTAGTCCAGCCACTCTGTCGGGGTATGAAGAATAGTGACTCGGGGGTTACTGATGACCTGTCACCCAGCGTGCCCGGTGCTCCACGGAGGGCTGTGAGGTGGCTGCTGTCAGCCTTGCTGCAGGGCCTCCTGCCCATAGGCACACACTAATGAGAGCTTTTAAAAAATGTGCTTTTTGAGTTTTTTTTTTTTAAATGATTTTTATGTCCCTAATCAGATACAAGAATTTTTTTATCTTGGGTGAGGGTTTTATTGTTTTAATTTTTAAAAAATATTTATTTATAGTTATCTGCTGGCTTTAATTATTTTTTTAAATTGTAATTTCTTGTTGCCTTTGGTCTTCCTGAGCCTCATTTTCTAGAATGCTTGATAGGATACTTTTCTTATTACTGCATTTTATTTGGATAGGAATAATGCTTAAGTCAGACTGTTACTTACAGAACATTGTTTTCATTTTAATGGTTTTGTGTCCTGACCTTTATGTATTTTAGTTTCTGCCCCTGTGGGTTGTTCTGGAGCCCTGGTATTCCCTGCTTCCTTGTCTGGACATTCCTATCTTGTCCTGGCTGTCCTCTACCCCTGCTTCACTGCCAGCAGTGGTTCGGCTTTCTAGGTGACCGCGTCTCTGTTTTGAAGATATCCCTGTTCCACTCTTGGAGACACTGCTCCTCCGTCTCTGTGGTAGTCACAAATCCCAGACTCCTGGGGGTGCCTGTCCTTCCCTAGCCTGGGTCCTCCAGCACAGGAATCTCCTCTGCCTGACCCTCTTACCATTCTGGGAGCTCCCTCAAGCTCCTGGCCCTGGCACACCTTCCTCATCGTCTTAAGCACTTGTGTTGAGGTTTATAACTCTGCTCTCCCTGTTGCTAGTTCTCAGTCATCTCCTTTGGGAACACTGTATCCTGAGGGCAGTCTATCAAGGCAGAGTAGGAAAACTTTGTTTTAAATGTGCTTTACCAGAAGGCATCTCCAGCTTTACATTTTTATATCTTCATTGTCTTCAAGCAAGACCAGGGTGTGGCAGTGGGTCTGGTTCTGAGTAGCAAGCAGGCTGGGCATTAGGGTCTCCAGGACCAGGGAATAGATAGCAGTCCTCACCTTGCCTTTCAGTGTGGGATCATGGCACTTTTGGCACTTTTAACACTTTTTTGGGGGCGGGCAGGAGGTACCTGGGATTGAACTCAGGGGCACTTGATCACTAAACCACATCCCCAGCCCTAGTTTGTGTTTTATTTAGAGACAGTCAGGGTCTCCCTGGTTGCTTAGAGCCTCACCTTTGCTGAGACTGTCTTTGAACTCTCGACCCTCTTGTCTCAGCCTCCTGAGCTGCTGGGATTACAGGCGTGCACCACCATGCTGGACACTTTTAACACTTTTAAATAGATCAAATATTTTTCCTCTTTTTCAAAAATATAACCTGAATATAGAGAAAAAATAGAGGCAGACAAGATGAGGTGGTTTGACCAAACCTCCTGATCTTATTAGTTGCTCTTGATAGTTTTCATATTTCTTTGCTGTTTTGGCTATGAGTAGAAGTCTGAGAGTAGCTCAGGTCCATCTCTCTCGGCTTTCCCTGTGTGCTGCGACCCCTGCTGCCAGCATGGTGCTTGCAGCCTCGTGCCTACTGTGCCTGGCTCTTGTGCAAGGAGCTGTGGCTGGAGAAGCCCATGGTCGCTGGCATTGCGTGGAGGCGCCTTCCCTCCCCAAGGAGCTGCCGACTTTCAGGCACTTTGAGGCGTTATCGTGTGAGAGCTACACTAGGTAACCTGTTGGGAGCTAGGTTGGTGATCATGTGGCTTTATCTTTCTGAAATCCTTTAGAAAATTAAGTTGAATATAAATTATAAATCAATAGTAAGATGGGCTTCTTTTGTTTCACCTTTTCGTCATAGCAGGGCGCATAGTTTAACTTCATAAACTTTCCAGAGAAGGGACCATTGCTTGCTTATTAGTGTTAATTGAAGTTAATTTAATGCATTCCCTTCCCACTAAGTCATTCTGTTGTTCATTAAGTAGAGAGCTAAGAAAAACTTCCTAAAAAAAATCTCAGAACTTCGTGAGCTCTAGAGAAAATAATGCTAGGGGCCTGAAAGACAAGTAGATGAAATATTTGTCCCTTTTTGTTTTTCTTTTTCATGACCTGAATGTTGTGGGGGTGGGGATGGAGACAGACAAGATGAGGTGGTTCAACTAAACCTTCTGATCTTATTCGTTGATCTTCATAGTTTTGACATTTGTTTTCCATTTTTACTGTCTTTAGAAGCCTGTGTTATCTTTTTTTTCCTGATTAAAAAAAGAATATGAAAAAAATCAAATAACATAAAAATAGATAATGTGGAAATGAAAGCTACTTACAGTCCCACTCCTGGGAAGCAA
Organism: Sciurus vulgaris; assembly: GCF_902686455.1. Classification (NCBI taxonomy): domain Eukaryota; kingdom Metazoa; phylum Chordata; class Mammalia; order Rodentia; family Sciuridae; genus Sciurus; species Sciurus vulgaris. The sequence continues at coordinate 26,033,336 of NC_136474.1, forward strand.
CCACTTCTAATAGATAGCTATTTGATCTTCCAGAATTTAAAAGAAAATGTACGTCCTGCTAGTTAGTATTTGTCATTATAATTATTGTCGTGCACATTACCTACATGTTCTTAATGGTTCTTGTAAACCCTTTGGAATACAAATTGACTGTGCTGGGCTTTAAACTTTGAGTTCTTAGGAACCTGCATTTAGCAAGAAATTTATTCTTTGCTTATTTTTTATTTATATGTGGAATTGTTAAATGGAATAATTTTAAATACAAAACCAACAAACAAGATTGCTTGTTTATACCTTCTCTGTTCCCTGTTTTAAAATAAAGGTGAAAAGCATGCAGTTCTGAGGAATCTGCTAGAATATATTAGGATGTAGGAGTAGCCTCTCTGACTATGTTTTTTAGGTTGGGATGGGATCTCTGTCACAGTGCTGGGAAGAGAGGGGCATAGTATTTCTTTCAGATGCTCCTGCGTGGGGTGGGTTGGACTTCTGTGTGGTCCTCCTCTTGAAGTGGACAGCTGACCAATAGGGGCAAGGCACCCAGGAGGAGCCCTGCTGGCCTGAGTGGGTCTGAGAGGTAGCGGGGGAGTGTAGCACTGGGGTTAGAGATGGAGCGCAGGGCCTCAGGGATGCTACGTGAATGAGTGCAGCTCTTCGGGCCCCGGGAGGAGACAGGAGGAAGCGAGCAGAGGAAGGCTCCATGATAGTGCTTTTACTCTCTCTGCTTATGCTAGAATGTTCTGGTTTCATTTTAAATAAGCAGCATAATATCAGTCTTAAAAATAGCTGTGTAAACATTTTCCAGCTCACTTCCTACCCTTCGAGGCCGTGGCCTCTGCCCTGCACCTCCCAGGCTGCCTCTGGGACTTCCTGCTCAGAATACTCACCTGGCCCTGTATGTCATCACAGCACTGCTTCCTCGTCCCTGTCCTGCACTGCCCCCTTGTATCAGGCAGGTGACAGGTACTGCCCTCATGCTCCAGCCACATGCTGGAGGCTCCAGGGCAACTCTTACCCCGGAGAAGGTCACTCTTCTTAACACCAGACCACACGTTGACCCCACCAGCACCAGCCCTGAGTGTGTGTTCCCTCGACTTCCTGTCTCTTCCCACCCGCCGTGTCCCAGTTGGCTTCCCTTCCTGACCTTTTGGCCATGTCTTGGAGACATTGGCCTCTCTCACCTGTCTCTGGCACAAACTGTCTTCATCTTCACGGGTTCCCACGGTCTACAGGCTGTCTTTGCCTCGACTTTCTATAGCAGAGTCCCTTGTTCTACTTGCCTGGGCACTGGGTACCGTTGCACCAGCTCCCGTGGCTACTGCTAGAGTAATCCTCTCCTTTAGTTAGTAAAAGCTTTATTGAGATAGTTCACATACCATAAAGTCCAGGACTTCATACAATTTAATGGTTTTTAACATTCACAGAGTTATACAACCATTATCCATATCTAATTTTAGAATATTTTTGTTGCTCCCCAAAGAAACCATATGCTTGGTAATGTCCTCTCTTTCCCCACCCCAACCCCATGGCAACACTGACATACTTTCTGGCTCTATGGTTCACCTGCTCTGGATGTTTCATTATAAATAGAATCTCACAGTTGTGGTGTTTGTGTCACGTTTCTTTCACTTGGCATAGTGCTTTCAGTTCCTCCTTGTTGTGGCATATCTCAGCACCGCATCCTTTTTATGGCCGGACTAACTTTCTATTGTATGGCTATGCCACATTTGATTTATCCATTCATCAGTTGGTGGTCATTTGAGTCATTTCTACTATGGAATGATTATAAATAATGCTGCCATGAACAGGCGTACACAAACTTTTGTATGGGCATATGTTTTCAGTTCTCTTGGGTATAGACCTAGAATTGACTCGTCTGGGTCACATGGTAGCTCTGTGTTTAATGTTTCGAAGAACCACCAATCTGTTTTCCACAGCAACTGCACAGTTTACATTCCCTCCAGCAACAGTTGACCGTTCTGATTTCTCAACATCCGCATCAACACTTGCTATTGTCTGGTGTTTTATTTTAGCCACCCTGATGAGTTCATTGAGGTTTCTCAATTTGTTTTTGATGTGCATTTCTCTGATGATAGTGATGTCGAGCTGCTTGTGCTTAGTGGTCATTTCTTTTTTTTTTTTTTTTTTTTTTTTTATTGTAAACAAATGGGATACATGTTGTTTCTCTGTTTGTACATGGCATAAAGGCATACCATTTGTGTAATCATAAATTTACATAGAGCAATGTTGTTTGATTCATTCTGTTATTTTTTCCCTTCCCCCCACCCCTCCCACCCCTCTTTACCCTCTATACAGTAGTTCCTTCCTCCATACTTGCCCCCCTCCCTAACCCTAACTCTAACCCTTCCCTCCCCCCTTAGTGGTCATTTCTTCACCTACTTTTAATAGAGTTATTTGTCTTTTTATTGAGTTGTAAGAATTTTTAATACATTCCAAATGTAAGTGTTCTATCAAATATGTGATTTAGAAATATTTTATCTCCTGTGGTTTTATTTTCTTGGTGGTGTCCTCCAATAGCTCTCTGAGATGAGCTCTCTCAGCATATACTTCTGCTTCCGGGCCTACCACTCACTCAGTCCCATTTTGTCATCTGTCCTCATTCCCAGCTCCCACAGCCCTTAGCCAGTGCTTGAGGTCACTAGTCCTCTGAGTTGCATCATTCTTGGTCCTCTTGTCTTCACCTGGAAGGCTCCACCTCGTATCCTAAACCTGAATAGCCTTCCTTTCTCTTCTGCCTCCATTGCTGGTAGAGGTGACTCTTGGTGCTGGCTTTCCAGAGGCCCTCTTAGCCTCACTGTCCTCCTGGTGGAGCATCTCAAACTGGATATACTGCTTGTCCATCTTATCTGCCCACCCACAACCTCCACCCCCAGAGGTGCCCCAGTCTGTGCCCTCTGCTCTTAGAGAACCACACACTTGAGCAGGCAGATGCTACTGTGAGGATACAGTTTAAATGAAAGAAGGGTCCAAGTGGATGAAGAGATGAACTGTCTTCGGGTGTCAGGCAATCCTGTTGTCAAGATGTTCCTTCTTCCCAGTCATATCCCAGCAAGAGTTTCTGTAGACACTGAAAATGCTGATCCAAAAATTCATGTGCAATATCAAAGGACATGGGATAGCAACACTTTTCAAAAAAAAAAAAAAAAAAGAATAAATTTGAATGACTTAAAACTGTCGAATTTCAAGGTCACTCTAAGGCTACCATAATAATTCAGGCTGTTCATATAGATCAGTGGGCCAGATTAGAGTCCAGAAGTAGACCCACATATAAATGGTCAATTTCAGAAGTCCTAAGGTAACTAAATGGGGAAAGAATCATTTTTACAACAAATGAATATCCATATGCAAAAATAAGAATACAGAAATTAACTCTACAGGAAAACATAACAGAATCTTTATGACCTTGAGTTACACAAAGGTTTCTTAAGAATGAAAAGCAAACAACAAAGATAAAACTATTTGCAGAATGGAATATCTCTGATAAAGGACTTATATCCAAAATATATGAAGAAGGACACAAGAAATCAACCCAATAACAGATGATGGACACAAACTTTGAACAGGCATTTTAGAAAATGTTCAATAACTGCATAAAGAAATACTCCATACAGCTGAGGGAATGCAAAGGAAAGCCACCACGAGATCTCACAACTAACAACCAGTGGACTGAATGAAAACCTAGTGCAGATGTTGGGGAGCTCTCTCCACGGCTGTGAAGTGGAGAGCCTAAGGAGAGGTCAGTTTGAAAAGAGTTTGGTGGTGGTTTATATAGTTAGACATGCCCTCACTGTATAATTAGACAATCTCAATTCTTGGTATTTACCCTGGAGAAATGAAAAGCCATGTTCACAGAGACTTGTGTCTGAATGTTCATACCAGCTTTATTCGTTAAAACCAGATTCTGGAGTTAGCCTATGCATCTGTCATGTCAGCTGGTGAATGGATGGATAAATAGCAATAAAGGGAACACACTACTGATCTTGCATATGCATGAGTTTCAGGAGCATTATCTTAAATGAAAAGTCAAATCCAAAAGGAAATACATATGGCTGCCTTTTATAAAATTCTAGCAAAGACCAAACTGTAGTGATAGAAAGCAGAGCAGAGGTTGCCTGGGGTTGGAGTTGGAAGGGGTCTAAAGCATTTAGACAAATCAAATTGGTGGTACTGCAATTTCTTTTTTTTTTTTTTAATATAGTTTTAGTTGTCAGTGGACCTTTATTTTATTTTATTATTTATACTGAATAATATAAGAAGACTGAAGATTGAACCCAGGTCCTCACACAGGTCAGGCGCTCTACCACTGAGCCACAACCCCAGCCCCTGGTACTGCAATTTCTTGTAAAATGCAAATGCTTCATGTAAAACTTTTGAATATATAGATATTATTACCTAATTCCTAACAGCACATTGTAAAGTTTCCAAAAGCAAAGTGAAGTATCAAATACCAAGAAATTGTCAAAGACCTTAGGAGGACCTAATTTGTTTCAAGAGGGTTGATATGTAACTATAATCCTATTTACACAAAAGCAGCACACATCTGTTTTTACATTTTGCATGATCATTTTTAATTTTACTTCTTAGAGTATTTGGATTTCTAACGTCAAGTTAATATTTTCTAAACATCTTTGTAAGGAGAATATTTTAGGTCTCAAGCTGCTCTGTTCATCATGACTTGATACGCTATGAAGTACTACATAGTGTAGGTGAATGCACTCAGATTCCTGGGCTCCAGGGCCAGTGTTAGACAGCAACTGAGTATGTACTTGATAAACATTTCCACTAGATGGATTTCTAACTCATTTATGCACATGGGGAAAAACTGAAAAATCTTCCACATACTGCCTTGCCCACTGCCAGGGCGTGTGCTCCCCCCCAACACACATGTGGGCAACTAAGCAGTTTTTACTACTTCATAGGCTCACAATTAGTCACTTTAGTGTCCTGAATATCCACAAATTCCAAATTTCTACCAGTACAAAGACCCAAGAGGCTAAAATCCATATATCTCGTCTAAGGAAAAATGCCAAGGATGAAGATTATTTAAAAAATAAGTAAGACTTGATGACTCTTTGAGCCACAGTCAGTGACATCAAACTATTTAATGTACCCTCATTTCCAGCGAGTTTCACTGGCTCTTACATTCTTCCCTGGGTGGGGGAACTAACTTTTTGTGTTAAGAAACTCATGTATACAAATGTGTTCATCTGAGTCTTGTGGCCAACCTGATTCAGTTCTTTTTCTTTAAAAATGCAATGCGGATATAAGTAGTGGTCCCTATTCACCTGGTGAAGGACACTAAATGGTAGACAGGTTCAGTTTTTTGTGAGTACATAGTTATGAGGTGTTCTACATAGAAAAACTGACATTAACAGTTGTTTAAAGGAAAAAGGGACCAGAGTGAAAGAAAATTTTGAATGAGAATATCCATTCTTTAAAAAGGGGAAAGTGTGACCCAATGTAAAAATATAACACTTATTAATTTGGAAAATACTCATTTTCTTTCCTTCCTTCCTTCCTTCCTTCCTTCCTTCCTTCCTTCCTTCCTTCCTTCCTTCCTTCCTTCCTTTCCTTTCCTTTCTTCCTTTCCTTTCTTTTCTTTTTTCTTTTAACTGGGTATTGAACTCAGGGACACTGGACCACTGAGCCACATCCTCAACCCTGTTTTGTATTTTATTTAGAGACTGGACCTCACTGAGTTGTTTAGGGCCTTACCATTTCTGAGGCTGGCTTTGAACTCTTGATCCTACTGCCTCAGCCTCCTAAACTGCTGGGATTCCAGACATGCACCACTGTGCCCAGCTGGAACATGCTCGTTTTCTTTGTCTTTAAAAAAAAAAAAAAAAAAAAAAAGCAAAAGCAATATTCTGGATGAGGTGTCAAGGCTACTTAGAATGGAAGGAAGCATCATCTCTACAAACGTGAAACATGGTGCAGTGATTCAACTTTCTGAAGAAGTAAATGCCTGCCTAAAACAGAATGTCAATCCTGGTGTATCAAAAATTCAGCATCTGGGAACCCCATTCCCAGTCTTTTTGGGGGGCTGCTCCCCTGTAAACCCTGTGAGCAGTGGAAGCAGATTCCTGGGATTAGACCTATGTGGGGAGAACCTGGTACCTCTGGAGAGGGACCTGCCATCTTGCTCTTGTGCAGAAGTGTCATGTTTTCATCATGTGAAAGTCAAGACCCATTCAAATAATTCTTTCTGATAGTAAATTTAGAAAACTTTGAAGAGTTTTTAATTTACAATATTACATGAAAAGGAATCCTGGATTTAAATGGACTCCTGAGTACTGGGCTATGATAGGCTTAATTTAACAGTTGGAATATAATTTGGTAACTTCATTTAAATGAACTCACAGATGTAGGAAAATGCTTTATTTTTCAAAATATAACCAAGAATGAGACTGCAGAATCACAAGGTGTGAACTACTTGGAAACAGTGAATAAGGACTTAAATGCTTCTTTAGTAGGCTCATCTAATAATGTGCCTTCAGGAATCCAAAAGGGGTTGCTTTCTGTGGGTTTCAGTTACAGTGTACTGTGCTCAGCTGCCCTTAATGTGGCCCTTGAAAGGCTGACATAATTGACCGAGTTCAGCTGTAATGAATCAATGATCTCAATGGGAGTAGTCAGCAAATGGCTGCAGAGAGGGCTTCCTGAAGTGCCCTTTGGTGTGGTCGGGTGGCTAGGGACCACCTTGTGCTCCTGTAGTGTAGGGCGCCTTCCTGTGCTCACTACCACCCTAAGGGCATCTCTGCCTCCATCCACTGATGGAAAGCTTGCTGCCTTTCACAGGTGTGCCTGGGGATGTCCGACTGTGTGTAGATGGGCTGAAACCTCACACCACATGGCCTCAGCAGAAGTGCCCCAGCCCAGGCCCAGGAGTGTGGCCAGCTAGTGCCCACACCACTGTCTAACCCTATGACTCTGGTGTCCAAGGTGTTTTTTTTTAAATCTGAAATAAAGGTTGTCAAGAGTAGTCAAAGGACAGCTTATCGTGGGTGACACAAGATCATCAACCATGACCTGAGCCGGGGGCAGATTGCTAGGTCAGGTCCAATGGTGCCTGTGTTTTTATAAGCACTTTCCACATCATTCTTATTTGTCAATGATGTGTAGAAAATCACAGTAAAAAGCTTTAGGTAGGAAATTTGGGAAAAGATTATACCAAAAATGAAGTCTTTCACAGAAGAATATTTTTGCACAGAGGCAGTGATCATTTTCACATTAACAATGCCTATTTATTACTTAATTTTCTTGCCTGGAAGCAGAGGGTTGGATTAAATATTTTGGAGGTCTTTTCTAGCCCTAATTTTTTTTTAAATTTTCTTGCAAAGCAAATAGCAATGACATTGCCATGAAGTGCCCTGAAAAAGGCAATTATCATAAACATTCACTGCTGCTTCCCCTGCCCCAGGCTGCTGGCGATTGAACTTGGGGCTCTTTACCACTGACTGCATCCCCAGGCCTTTTTACTTTTTATTTTGAGACCAGGTCTTGCACAGTCGCTCAGGCTGGTCTGGAACTTGTGCCTTCCTCAGCCTCCCAAGTTGCTGGGATTACAAGTGTGTGCCATCACCACAGGCAGCGCTTGGTTTTTAATGAGACAATTTACCTTCTACTCTAACAGAGAGAAAATACGTTTGTTTCCAACTTTGGATCTGTTGCGATTTATTTGATTTTTTTTTTTTTCCTAATGTTAACTTTTTGAGCTAAAATATTAAAAAAATGAACAAAGGGAAGGAGGAAATAGAACTAATATTTTGTAACCTATCTCTATGCAGCAAACACTTCAGTTACTTGGTTTTTATGAGTAGACAAGGACAGATTAACCCTCCTGTGTGGTTACTGCTGATGTTGAGTCACTTGCTATTTGGGAAGATTTAGCCACATGGCTGGTGACACTTTTTTGAGTAAGCAGTCCTGATTTTTTTTTTTTTTTTTTTCCTGTTGCAAGTATTTTGATAAGTAACCTTCATCTACATGGTATGTATACCTATATGCCTACCTTTATTTCAGTGTGCTAGAGAATCCTGGCACCACAGTCAGTTGTATGGTAAATCCTGAAGCTCATTGCCTGTTTGGCCATGACAAGAGCATCATGTAGCATATACTAGAGGCTGCATGTACACCTAGGTTGTTGGCTCTTGTTTACAGTAAAACCCTTCCAGGTCTCCCTATGACTGTGGTTTTCTGTCTGCTGGCTGCCTGCCTTGAGGCAGGGTGGGGACTGTAGTAGTGTGAACAGGCCCTGAGGACAGTGCCTTAGAGCCCTCTTGTACAGGTTAGATCAGAGCATTCATCCTGAGCTGGATTTAGAAAGCTGGATTAGGAGCCATCCAGAGGAAAAGTGGGTGCTGGCTGCATAGTGGTCATGGAGATGGGACAGAGTACAGCTGTGCGATCAGCACGTCATAAAGGGTGGTGTTTGCAGTGTGAGCCGAACTAATGCCTTTGGTGCCATATAGCCACTCAGAAAAATGTAGGGGACACTTTAAAATTATAGAATCTGGCTGGGCACTGTTGTGTATGCCTGTAATCCTAACGACTTGTGAGGGCTAAGACAGGAGGATCGTCGCAAATTTGAGGTCAGCCTCAGCAACTTAGCAAGACCATGAGCAACTTAGAACCTGTCTCAAAATACAAAATAAAAAGGAACTGGGGATGTAGCTCAGTGGTAAAGCGCCCCTGGGTTAGTTCCCCAGTACCCCCTCCCCCAAATATATATATATATAGAGAGAGAAATAGATAGGTTCATTTCAAGGGTCTTTGAGCAACAGTGTGGTGGGGGTGTGCAGGGCAAGACTATACATGGGAACAAAAGCAGCAGATTCTGTCATTTCCTCTTGGAAGCGGGGTGGTGTCAGAGCTATCCAGGCACTGAGGCACGTGAGTAGGTTTGCACTCCCCCCTAACAGGGGATGAAGGGGTTCATAGTTGGGCCATTTTTATGTCTAATAATTTCTTTTCTTGTGAGAACTGTCATGTATTTGTTTTTTTGTGTGAAATTAGCTAAAATGACCAGCATTTACTGTGTGCTGCAGGGTGAGGGAGTTGTTGCTGGCTTGTAGAATTCAGGATTTGAGTGGTTAGCTGACCACGTATACACAGAGAGAGCAAGGCTGAGGCCTGGCCACCAGGGATCCTCTGCAGATGTGCCGCCCCTCCTGGGGGCATGCTCACTGGGAGTGAAGTGCCCAGTGTCTCCCAACAGGAGCAGGAGAGTAATGCAGTGCAGGGCAGCTCAAGGCCCCCATTCTGACCCTGCTCCTCTAGTGTCAGGGCAGCTTTCTCACTTACCTGTGGGATTGTTGAAACATCCCTCAAGAGGTGGGCATGGACAGTCTGACCTAGGCTGGGCCTAGAGCACTTGCCTCCCTGTGTCTGCAGTGAACATGAGTGTGAAGTGACTTTTCACATTCTGCAGAGAGGCACTGGGTTTCTAGGAACGTGTGGATGGTGGTCTACATCAGCAAACATTCCATTTTTGCTTTGGAGGCCCTTATAATTCCATTTTCTTCCCCCAGATACTAGTAACCAAAACAAAGGGAACATGTTGCCTTAGGTGAAGAGCAGCTACTCAAACATAGAGAAACATGTTCTAGAAGTCTAAACTGGTCCTCGCTGGGCTAAAGTCAAAGTATCAGCAGGCTGTGTTCCTTTTGCCAGCTTCAGGGAGAATGTTCCCTGGTCTTTGCCAGCTTTAGCAGCTGCCCATATTGATGGGCTTAGGGACCCCTCCTCTATTGTCGAAGCCAACAATGGCTGGTCAGGTCTTTCTCAGGCTGCCTCACCCTGACACTAACTGTTCTGCCTCCTTTCCCACTTTGAGAGGACCCCGGTGATTACATTGGGACTCTCCAAATAGTCCTGGACAGTACTCTTATTTTAAGGTCAGTTGACTAGTAACTTTAGTTCCATCTTGCCACCCAGCATAGCATATTCATTGGCTCTGGAGAGTGGGATGTGGTCAGTGTTTGGAGACTCTTGTTCTGCTCACCCCAAAACTTTTATCAAATATTTTTGCCTTTTTAAACAAATCCCATAACTTTTTCTGATACCAGCTCTTCCTGGCTAATGAGATATTCCTACACTGTATTTGATGTTCTGTCACTCTTCCATAAGACATGCCCTTCATCAGGCAGTGGTACCATTGTTCTACAGTTCAGAGCTAAACTTGGCCTTTTATAGTGTCTTCAGGCGCTTGGTGATTACCTTTATTCTTATAGTTTTTCAGAGAGTCCTAAGTTAGAGCTGCTGATGGCTCCAGGCTTCTCATGGGTTGCTTTGTACTTAGCTTGTAGTGGGTCCGGGTCCTATTATCAGACTTCTCAGACTAACGAAAGGTTGTCAATACTCTTTTAATCTAACAGGGTTTTAGCATCTGAATTGTATTTCATCAACTGAAAGAAAAGTCTAGTTCTTGAACTTCAGAGCATGGACAATTTAGGGAAGTTGTAGTGCCAAGATGGATGATAGGCAGCACCATGTTGGAATTTCTGGGCCCTGCATCCTGATTTGCCCTGCTCTGTGTCCCACGCCCATGGCTGACATGTACATTTGCTTTTCCAGGTCCGGGCCCACCAGCTGGTCTTGCCACCCTGCGATGTAGTGATCAAAGCTGTTGCTGACTACGTCCGCAACATTCAAGACACCTCTGACCTGGATGCCATAGCTAAAGATGTTTTCCAGCATTCACAGGTAAAAAAGCAGACTCATCGTAGGCCTTTGCATTGGTGGTATGGCCCATTTGTGAAGGGGATTCAGCAGGTGCAAGCTGACTGGGTATGTCCAGCTGGGCCAGACGGGCCATTCTGAAGGGGCTCCTAAGGGCTAAGGGGCCAGAGGGCTCCCACCAGGTAGTCTCAGTTACTTCACCTTGCTTATCCAAGCCTGAACAAGAGGGTTTAAAGTAGATGATTGCTGAGTTTGCTGCTTCTAGTTCTCTATCATAATAAGACCTGTATTCCAGAGTTGGCAGAAGATAAACTGAATGAAATTGGTCAGATGGTATTGTGAATTTCTGATTTGTCTCTATCCTTAAGGGGATAGTCAAGGATTTTCTTTTTTGGAAAGTAAAACATGTGAACAAAGCAGTTTTAGTCGAATAAGTGCAGTTTGGGAGCACCCCCCTATTTCTAGACACATCCCTGATCAGTGTGCTGCAGTCTGTTCCACCAGCTGCAGGAGGCAGGTCGAATCTCTTGGCAGGACCAGTTACTGCAGAATTGAAGTCAGAGAAGTCACAGAGCCAGAGCCCAGCTCTGCTATCAGCTCAGAGTTCTGCTTTCTAATTGCATTGCTTTAAAATAATTAATTTTGGGTTTGATTCTTCAGTAGTAATCTCTTGATTTTTCCCTGAAGGTTTTAATGTCATTCTAAATTCTTATCTAACTTGAAAGGCTGCAGATTATTATACATGTGCTGAATTATAAAAATATGTTCATACAGATGATTAGTGGCATAACTAAGGTTTTCCTACATCTGTTTCAGTCTAGAACAGATGACAAAGTTATTCGATTTAAGAGAGCAATTGGATATTACTCAGCGACTAGTAAGCCTATGTCATTTCATCCACCACATTACTTAGGTAAGTAAATAAGGCCTCTCTGTGATCAGTATTGACCATGCAATAATGCAGAGGTTTGCTAACTTCATCGAGTCTCGTAGGTTTGTTCTTTAGAAGTGTGATTTTCTGCATTTATGCCCATAAGTGTAGCTAACTTGCTAGTAACCCCTGATAATATTGAGGAGCAAGAGCAAACTTAACAGAAACTTAACTTAGAGAAAAGCAGGGACCATTGAAACACAGGTTGGCAGGTCTTAACTATGTGGAGGTCTTGGTGTCTCTGACCCTTTGAATACAGGAGAACTCTTGGTCTTAAATGACTTCATAAGTGCGGTGGATTTGTAGTTTTTTAAATTTTATTTTATTTTTTTCTTTTGCAAAAGACCAGAATTCATTAGTGTCAAGATTGGAGACCCAAAATAATGATAAGCCTGAAGCCTGCTTACATGTAATGTCTCATAGGAGGCTGCTGAGCACTGAACCATGAGTATGCTCCTCTTTCCTAAATCAAATCTGCCTTATAAAGGTCCAGAGTGGTAAAGTTAATGAAATAGTACCCCAAATCTATTGAAATTGTCATTTGTTTCATGTCTGCTGTTAACAAAAGAAGGCATGTTCAAGAGACTGTTGCAGGAGTTAAACTTTTTACTGATTTCTGAAGTTTAATTCCAAGGCTGAAACTGTCCCTAAGAACTGCCCTTGACCATAGGAGCATTTTTCCACAGATACCTGTTTAGAGCTGCCTATGTGCCAGATGCTTGGGACACAGCGCAGAGACATAAAGGCTGGGGGTGAAGGAGGTGGGGCCAGAGAGCCAGGGCTGCCTGGCCATCTGTTGGCGACACAGGTAGCAACAGCCTTCTGATAAGATGCTCTGCTTCATTCTTCTTCCCCTGCAGTTCATTATCCTCACAGCAGCCAGAGTCATGTTCAAAAATGTGAATCAGATCATGCCTACAACCTCCATTGGCCCACTGCTCTTGGAGGAGACTACCACTCCTCACCCTGCCCAGTCCGTGGCCCAGCGCTCTTCCTGCCTTGAGTGCACTGAGCTGGCTTCTGCCTGGGGCCTTGTCACCAGTTCTTGGACCTGGAAGACTCTTTTCCCTAACTGCATGTGCTTGGGTCAGCCCAGGCTTGCTGGTTTGTCCTGCAATGTCATTGGGTGTTCTCAGTTACTGTAAACTGGCCAGCTACACTGCTTCACCCCTCCCAACCTGAGAATGTAGGGACCATTTTGTATACCCAGTAGATGAATCCTTACTGAATAGCTTGACTGAATTGACTGTTTTTAAATCAGCAGAGTGAAATAAGGGATATTTGGGATTATTCTTGGAAGAGTATGAGGTGCTAGAAAGGGAGAGGCTATGCTTTTATGGCAGTTAGTGTCTACTGCATACCTTATACATAGAAGATGTGATAGTTTAATAAGTGCTTGTTGAGACAATAGAGAGCATGTATTTGACTCTAGAACTTGTACCTGGGCATTGGGCCCCACTGTCTCCTGGCCTCAGGCTCCCTGTACTGTTAGGATGGTGTCATTATCTAGATATTAAAGAGAAAGCGTATGTGAAGAACTTGTTCAATAGCAGATGCCATTATTGTTATTCTTATAACGTAAAAAGGCCCCAAATGATTGAATATTAAAGTGAATAGTTAGGAAGCCTGAGCATTGCTTACAGAGGTAGACTGGCATCCTCAAGTATCTCCATTAATATTCTCCTCCTCTTGTGTATTAGTTTGTTCTTTTGCTACTATAACAAAATATCTGAAACTAGGTATCTATAAACAAAAGAGGTTTATTTAACTCAAGTTCTGGAAATTCATGGTCCTATCTTTGATTGGCAGATGGAACCACAAGGAAAGGAGTGTTTGCTGGAGTGAGAGATCATATCACAAAGCATGCAGCCAGAGACATACTGAGGTTCTACTGTCTATTCTGAGGCAGCAACCATGGTGGCCTAACAACCTCCCACTAAGTTCTGTCTCTTGAAAGTTGCATTGCTTCCTACACCACCAAACCGAGCACCAAGATTCTAGCATACAAACCTTTGGAAGACAAACCACATCCAAACCATAGCATATGGTACAATCTCTGTGGCATTTGTAGTTTAAGCAGTTGTAACAGTTTACTTGGGAGTAGAACTTTTATTCAGGAGGGGAAAACATAGGAAAATAAATATGGAGAAACACTGTATAATCAGTCTGCTTTCCACAGGTTCTGTGAATTCAATCAATGAGGTCAAAAGTATTTAAAAAAAAAGTCTGTACTGAATATGTACAGAAGTTTTTTTTCTTGTTTTTATTTCCAAAGTAGTACAGAACAAAAGCTATTTACATGGTATTCTGTAAGTCATCTAGAGATGATTTAAAGTATATTGGAGAATTTATGTAGGTTATATGCAAATTCTATGCCATTTTATATAAGGGACTTGGACCATGTGTAGTTTTGATGTCTTTGGGGAACCAGTCCTCTGGGGATACTGAGGGACACCTAACATTTAGCAGTGATCTGGGTTAATGATAACCAGCTGGAAGATGGTTTTGATAAGCATATATTATTCAGCTGGTGGCACATGCTGTAATCCCAGCATCTTGGGAGGCCAAGGCAGGAGATTTGCAAAGTTGTGATCAGCCCAGGCAACTTAGCAAGACCTTATCTCAAAATAAAAAATAAAAAGGGTTTGGGGTGCCACTCAGCAGCAGAGAGACCTCCAGGGTTCAATCTCCACTACCACAAATAATGATAAATGTTCTACAAGTGCTTTCATCTTGTTAATTAATCATTAAATGACATGGTAGGTAAGTTGTTTTATAGATAGGGTTAGCTCTGAATTGAATTTCATTTTCTCTTTAATTACACAGTGGTTTATGGAGGACGGGGGTCTAATTGGTAAAGAATTTGAGATTTTAGGGTGATTTTAGACTAGTACAGGTGATGGCTCCCTAGAAGTCCTTCTGTACAGCTTTTCATTATGGTTGCAGAAATCAGAATCATGCCTGTGGACCAACAGGTGCAGGCAGGCACAGAACATCAGGGTAGGGAGTGGGGTGGTGTAGAACTCAGGGTGTCTGCTGTGTGACTGGAGGTGAGACTACAGAGAGATGAGGTGAGATTAGGAAGGCAGGTTTATCCTAATTTGAAACCTGCAAAAATGGAGTCTTTGTTTTTTTTCTTAAAACTCTAGAGATACAAGCAGTATGGAGAGAGTGCTTGCTGGTTTTCACTCTGTCCCAGTGCATCCTCCCAATGAAAGCAACAGGACGAGAAGCTGCATCTATTTCCCTGGGGAGTTACTTCTTGGCATCCCAAGTGAGATGAGAGGGGAACGTTTTTATAAGTGACAGGCAGTTGTAAGTGGTTCTTGGTGAGCGCTCCTACAACAGAGCTGATGGCATCATGCCATTCTATAGGAAGATTTTTCTGAATTTTGAACAACCAATGTGGGGGCATAATTTTCTTGTTTGTTAGAACCTGTCTTCATTGATTATTTCAGAAACTAGAATGCGTGGAGAATTTTAAAGACTTTTTAAGAAAATCATGCTAGTAGTTTGGATATCTCCGGGTGCGGGGGTGTGGAATGGGATGCATTGGCTCTAGCCAGAGGTTTGTAAACCTGACTGGAATTATAGAGTCTCCCTTGAACTACTATGTCAGGAGTTCAGTTGGGACTCAGGTATCTGTACATAATGTTCAGCTTCTTATCACTATAACAAGTAGGGAGTCTACTTATGAAGAAAAGACGCGTATATAGCTCAGAGTTTGGTAGTTGCCAGGGCATTGTGCTGGCATCGACCCATTTCTGGTGACAGTCTTCTCAACTACATCATGTGGCAGATGGCTGTGTGGGAGTGTGTGGGAGCAGGTGATCACATCTAGATACAGGAAGCCAGAGAGTTGGGTGGGGCCAGGCCAGGCTTGTATAACCACCTTCTGGAGATCACCACCAAGAGGTCACATGAGAGCTACCTGCATCCTTTCCAAGGTCAGTGATCTCAGTGGACCTATGCTTTCCCTCCAGACCCCACCCATTAAAGGTCCACACCACCCTCACACCACAACCCTAGGAACCAGGCTTCTAACCTGTCTGCTTTAGCAGGGACATCTAGCATCCAAACCACAGACTTATATTTAAAGAAGCAAAAATCTGCTTGCTCTGGCTTTCCATCCTGGCATTTGGGAATCACCACTTATCCTCCATTTCTCTCCTTTTTAACCTGTGGGTATTTTATAGTGTTGAAAAGAAAACTTGAATTTCCCAACAGTTACTGAAAGTCTAACGAAGGAAATCGGCAAGCACATATGCACATTTTGCTGCCCCAGCAGTGCTGTCAGGAACAATCTGGGTAGATGTGGGTTGTCTGGGTAGATGTGGGTTGTTTTGTATAGTGCTGGGGATGGAATCCAGGGCCTTGTGCGATCTAGGCAAGTGCTTTACCACTGAGCTGCAGATATAGAGTATTTTTTAAATTTAATTATTGTATTTATTTTTTATTATTACTACTGTTTATTTTATCATCCACCTATTATCTATCCTGTCTTTCTTTTCTTCCTTCTTTCCTTCTTCCTTTCTGTGCTGGGGATTGAACTCAGAGCCCCACGCATACTAGGCAAGTACTCTGCCACCGAGCTGCATCTCCTACCCTTTTTACTTTGAGATAGGGTCTCACTGAGTTGCCAAGGCTCGCTTGAATTTGTAATTCTCCTGCCTCAACCTTCTGGGTAACTGGGATTATAGCTGTGTACCACCATGCTTGGCTACAAATATGGGGTGATAGAAGAAGGTGTTTGTGTCTATACTGTCTTCATGGACCCCCAGAAATGATCTAGTCATAGACTTTTAAGAATAAGTACAGGTGTGATGAGTGCTTATTTTTTATGTATTCACTGTCATAAACAGTGTGCTGGGACCTGCTGCTCCAAGGAATGATTGTGATTTGTCCTGTCACAGCACATGATCTGCTGTATGCTCTAGCTCACCAGTAAGCCCCTCTGAATGCAAGCACAAATAAGACATATCACAGTTGAGTTCTCAAAAGGTTTACTTTTCTGGTTAAGCCAGTACCTTCAAAATCACTGACAGAATTTTTAAAGTAACAAATAACAGATGTTAAGGTCTCCCAGATCTGTGGACGTAGAACCTGTGAGCACAGCTGAGTCCTCACAAACACTTTAAAAATGGCACAAACCCACTGAGGTTAAGGAAGTAGCTACTATGTCTTAACTGGCCTTCCTCGTGAAGAGTAAATGAACTTCCAGGATCCACTGGTTAGAATGGCTCAAATACAAAAACTTGACAACACCAAATGCTGGTGAGGATCTAGAACAACAGGAACTCTCTCTATTGCTGGTAAAAAGGTAAAAACGGTGCTGACACTTTACAGGACAGTTGGATGATTTTTCACAAGCGAAACACACACCTACCATATGTTCCAGTGTTAGGCAGCTTTGCATTGCTGTGACCTGACAAGAACATCTTGGAAGAGGGAAAGTTTATTTTGGACTTGGTTTCAGAGGCTCCATCCATGGCCAGCCAAGCACATTGTTCTAGGCCTGAGGTGAGGCAAAACATCATGATGGAAGAGCCTAGCAGAGGAAAAATGCTTAGCTCAGGGCAGCCAGGAAGCAGAGTGGGAAGAGCCAGGGACAAAATAATGTAATCCTCAAGCATGCCCCAGTGACACACCTCCTCCAACCATGCCCCACCTGCCCACAGTTACCACCCAGTAGTCCATCAGGTGGATCAGTCCACTGATTAGGTTGTGGCTCCTGTGACCTAAACCTTTTACCTCCTGCATTTACACAGGAGCTTTTAGGGAACACCTCATATCCAAACAATAACTTCCAACAATCATGTCACAGGGATATTTATCCAAAGAAGTTGAAAACCTATGTCCACAAAAGTCTGCACTTGTATGTTTATAGCAGAGCTTTATTTATAATTGGCCAAACTTGGAAGCAACCAAGTTGTTCTTAAGTAGATAATTGGATAAAGAAACTGCCCCATGTCTGGACAATGGAATATTATTCACTACTAGAAAGAAATGAGCTATCCAACCTTGAAAAGATATGGAGAAACCATAAGTACACATTAGTAAGTGAAGGAAACCAATCTGATAAGTCTACACAACTGTGTGATTCCAACTGTGTGGCATTCTAGAAAAGGCAGAACTATGGAGACAGTAAAAAAGATGAGTAATTGCCAGGTTTATGGAGAGGGAAGGATGATGGGGAGCTCAGAGCTGCACCAATGGACAGTGCAGCCAGTCTGTTTGGTTCCATAGTAGTGGATGGGTGTGCATTTTACACACCATCCAAAGCCACAGCAGCTCAGCACCCAAAATAAGCTACCCAAACTGTAGACTTTAATTAGCAATAAGATACCAGTATTGGCTCATCAGTTGAAACAAATGAAACACCAATGCAAAAATATATACTTCTTACCTAAGTTTTCTGTGAACCTAAAACTACTCAAAAAAATAAAATCTACTCATTTTTTGGTTGTTGTTGAAGTGAAACTCCTTGAATTGTTTGTTCCATGCCAAGCACTGTTGTGGGTGTTGGCTACTGTAGTTAACAAGATGGTCATCATCGATGTTCTCATTGACCAAGTGAAAAGGAATCCTACAGGAGAGAAGACTGGAAACTCAAGGAAGACCAACCTGATATAATATATACTTATATAATATATAATTAAATTAGGGGTTGATTCTGATTAATTTAATGTTGAGAGTAAGGTTTGCATATTTAGTAAGAGGTTAACAAGGTGAAGATATAGAAGGAAGTATATTCCATGCAGAGAAGATGCATGTGCAAAGGGCCTGAGGTGAGAAGACATGGTGTAAGAAAAGGAAGACCATAAATAACTGTAACCATCACACTGCAGTGTATTTGTCAGTAGAACTCTCTGACTGTGTTCCCTACCCTCACACCCTAAATTTCATACTAAATCATTCTTCTTGTCTTTTTAGCATGTCTGTATCCCTGGATACTGAATAGGTTCATTTGTGTCATTAAATGAAATCATATAGCATCCATTCTCTGACTCACTGTTCTAGCTCAATACTCTTATTACTGTGTTTCTTTCCTTTAAAAAATATTTTTAGTTGTAGATATACATAATACCTTTTTTCGTTTATTTTTATGTGGTGCTGAGGATCGAACCCCATGCCCCATGCATGCTAGGCAAGCACTCTACCACTGAGCCACAACCCCAGCCCTATTATTCTGTTTCTTTTTCTTTGGCATAGTTGATTTTTTTTTTTTTTTTTAACTGCTGTATAGCATTCCATTGTATTACTATGTATTACTTTTTGCTGTTGATAGAAAACTGGTTGTTTCCCCTGGATCACCATTGCAAGCAGTGTCATCTGAGCTTTCTTGTATGTGACCTACTGTGCCCATGCACAGCACTCTGGCAGACTTGCCTGTTCATGTCTGCGCTGTTGCCCAGCATGAGTGCAATTTATTCTTCCAGAAGTAGGGTGCTCTCTAGTTACTCCACGGGCTTTACTCATCTGGTGATCGTGGAATTATGGCCCAGGGTGGTTTCAGTTTCATTTCCCTGGTTATTAAGGCTGAGAATCTATAACTGTTTATGGACCTATAGTGTTACCTTATTGAAAATCATGATCATCTTGATTGCCTATGTTTCTGTTGGGTTGTTTTTCTTTTTGTGTCAATTCATAGGAGTTCTTAATATATGTTGGATACTAGTCCTTTGTCACCTTTCTAAGTTACAAAAGTAACCTCACAGTTTATGGCTTGCATATTTCTTTTTTGATGACATACTTTGATACTAGATTCTTAGTTTTAACATCAGAAGCATGTGGTTTTTCCTTTTATTTTTTATTAAAAATCCCTCTCTTAGCCACCTGGTGGCACATGCCTATAATTCCAGCAACCCAGGAGGGTGAGGCAGGAGGATTGCAAGTTCTAGGGGAGCCTCAGCAACTTAGTGAGACTCTTGTTTAAAAAAAAGTGGGGGGGGGGGGCAGCTGGGACATAGCTCCGTGGTAAAGCACCTCTGGGTTCAACCCCAGTGCAAAACAAAACAACCCAATAATTCCTTTCTTGTATTTATAAATAAAGTGTTGCTATGCCTGAGGTTTGCTTCAGTCAAATGGCAGTTGGGGGAGGAAGGGCAGTTGGGCTGGGCATTCTGAAGGTGTGACAGGTGCCTGGGGCTCATTGTGCATCCTTTCACTTGTGTGTGTACTTTAGTGTTCAGAAGAACAAAAAGACAGTGTAAAGGAAGAATGCCTATCTAGTCTGAGATCACAAACATATTTTTTGTTTTCTCCTAAAAGTTTCTATGTATGGTTTTTACCTTGAACCTACCTGCATTGGATTTCACAGAGTTTACGTGGATGACCCGCTGCCCCAGCACTGCTGGAGAGCAGGCTGCCCGTGCTGTCCTCAGCAGAGTCTCTGCAGGTCTGCCTTGGGCCTGTTGAATTTCTGGCTGTCCCTGTGTCCCTAAATACACCATCCTGTCACCTGGCCCTCGGGATAATACTGGATGTCTGATTGGGCAGTTCTGCCCACTTAATACTTCTGTAAGACCTTGAGACCGTTCTTTTCTTTTTGTTGTTGAGGTTGTAGATGGGCGGAATGTGGAATGCCTTCATTTTATTTATTTATTTTTATGTGGTGCTGAGGTTCGATCCTAGTGCCTCACATGCTAGGCAAGCGCTCTGCCACTGAGCCACAGCCCCAGCCCCTTGAGACTGTTTTTGAGCTTTCACTTTTATATATATTTTTCAATCCTTGAGGTTTTCATAGAGTCACACTGGCTCCACAGATCAGTTTGGAGAGAATATTTATATATTATTTAGTATATTGAAGAAAATTTATATTTCTCTTGATTTGAATTGCCTTGAATGTCTTTAGTAAACTTTAATTTTCTTCATAAAGGTAAACTCTTTATCTTTTGTTAGATATATTGCTAAGCATTTTATTGTTGGGTGCTATTAGGTATATCTTAAATTATATTTCAAATTGCTTGTGTATTGATTGCAAACTGCTTTTGCATGTTGATTTTATATTGAACAATTTTGCTCAATACTTAATAATTTTCATAATTGATCTGTAAATTCCTCTAGGTAATTACACTGTCTCTAGTTCAGTGTCTTCCTTCTCCCTCCTTCTGAACCAGGTGTGACTTAGGTCACAATATTTATAGATGGTAGTATAGATGGTGAATAATCTTGTCTATCTCTTGGTCTTAAGGGGAGAGTTCAACCTTTCACCCTGGTAACTTTTAGCATTGTTTCCCCACATTTTCCAGGCTAAGAAAATCTCCTTGCCTGAGAGTTGTGATCTAGGCAGCAGTGTGCTCAGGTGTTCTGGTTGGCAGGGGCAGGGAACTCTTGCCATAGCTGAGCCCAGTCTAGTGAGAGGTAGAGGAACAAGGTGACTTTTCATAAACTATGGGGAGACAGAATGACCATGCATTGAACTTGGGTGTGGAGCTTAGTAGAAAAGATTCGGGGGAGAGAGCTCCCATATTTTTGGTGTGAGCAGTTCAGGTGATTGGTATCCATTGTGAGGTAGAGACTGCTGAAGGAGAAGCAGAGGACAGTTTTGGACGTGAATCTTAATGTACCTTCTAGGATCCTGGTGGAGGTGGCAAATAAGTGTTGAATATATGGGTCTGTGCAGACTGTGGAGTCCTGGGAGGGCACTTCATTGGCCTGTGGTGCTGGTGGAGCCCTGGTGGTGGTATAGAGGATGAGGAGCATCTCAGACTGTGGTCTAGACCAGTATAGGAACACAGGGGCCTGGGGGAGGGCAGACTGAAGAGTGGTGCAGCGGGGTATCCCGAGAAGAGCTTCAGGGTAGGACAGGGTGAGACTGCAGACTGCTAGTTGGGACGTCAGTAGAATAGCCCAGGTCAGACCTTATAGGCACACGCAGCTTCCAGACCTCATGCAGGGACAAGGGGCTCCAGGAGAAATGGTATCTAGCCTTTCTCTTTCTTCAGCACTGAAAGATGTAGAAACGGATGGGAGGGGTGGCAAACACTGGACATCCCAGTCTGCCTCAGTTCATTTCCATAAAAGTGGGGATTTTTAAATGAAAGGGAGACTTGAGCAAGTTTGAATTGCTAAGGGGTCAATTCTTCTTCTGTCCTCCAGAGCCTAGCTTGCCCATCAGCATGGCGGGCAGGCTAGCATGGCAGAACCAGGGCAGAAGTGTGGGGCAGCAAGACTGCTCTTGTATGGAAGAGAAAGATAAGCAAGCAGTACTGATTGAAGTAGTTGCCAGTGGCCACTGAGCACATTCCAGACAGGAGTGGTGCCTGTGCACACGCCAGAGGAGCTCTCTGCCCTCAAGGGCCCGTGTCAGTGCGTAGTCAGTCCTGCTCCAGTTCTGAGGAAGCGCATGCTTCTGCCCACTTGAAATACCCTTCCCTAGTTTAATTTTTAACATTGTTCCCAGTTTTTTCCATGCCACACAGAATGAGCTGCTCACTTACTTATGGCTTGACTTGTCACTTTCTTGGACTGAGCCTTCTCCAAGCTGACCACTCCTCAGGTCCTGCAGCCTTCCGACGGTGGGCCTCTTCTGGATACTGGCCTTGGCCTTCTCCCCTGGTCTGGCCAGCTCTCATGCTTTGGGCAGGCATTGGCTCCCTGGCTCAGCCTCAGCCTCCCTGGGCACTCACCATGTCCTTGTCTTGATTTGGCCTTGGCCTTGGCCTGTCTGGCCAGCCAAGCTCTCCCTGCTCCTTCCGCTGTGCTCCAGGCCCATCCCTGCCTTTCTGGGAAGTATTTATCTGCAGTCTAATGGAACAGATTACAGGAAGGTCTCCTCTCCATAACTTTGTGCCTTCGTTTCCATTGAATATTGGTATTTAATAAATATATCCATTGAAATATGTTTAAAATACTAGAAAGCGTCTGCCTTTTTTTTTTTAATCAAGCATCAAAAACTAGTGTTAGTATATATTGATTTATTTAAACTTTGAATAAAAAATTCTATTGGGGGTAACTCTAGAAAATCATGTCAGCACATGTCCAAGTTATAGAATTTTGTTTTTTAAAAAAACTTACTTTGTTATTGTTTGTTTTGTTTAATGTAACATTTTGTTCAATGTAACATCAAGTTAATAGAAGAGTCTTTGTTATACTGGACCGGAGGGAGTGTAACTGACTACAGTTCTATTTTAACAGAGAGCCAAAGCTGGGCAGCTCTATGTAGGTGTCATGAGTCACCGGAGGAGGTGGGCCTGGAGCCACGCTTAGGAATTGCAGGGAGAGAAGTCTGCCGTGGCTGCTGATTCTCTGTTGCATTCCATGGCAGTCCATAGTATTTAACAAGTGCTTTTAAAGTTATAAAAATACTTTAATATAGTAATTGGACTTTCTTGCTGTGTGTGTGTTATGTGTGTGTTTTTCCCTCCTGTCTTTGCCTGTCTTTGGTCTGCCTACTTTTCTAACAAAAAAGGCCTGTCTCTCTAGCTTGTGTCCGTGAAAGGCAGAGAATAGGGGCCAGCAGCATTGCCTGCACTCGGCCCATTGCATCTTCTGAGAAAGACACTCTTGTCATGGAGAAGGGAGACACTGGTTCTGCTCAGCTGCGCGTGTCGTGGAGAACAAGAACCAATTTAGAAGAAGGCTGCAGGCTTCGGAGGCAGGCCCTGAGAGATGAGGCATTGCTGCAGCTTTCAGGAGAATATAGACAAATCAGTTCACTTATGAGGGACGATGTCATGAGAGAAGTGACTCGCTCTGTGGAGTCAGAGGTTTGTTTGAGGTTACTGATCGCGATGTGATTTTAGAAAATATTTTTTTTCCTCAGAAATCTTTGGTTTTATGCTATAATATTATTTGTTTATTTTAAGGAAAGTTTGTGTTTTTCAGGGTGATTTAGCATGTAGTGACCAAAGTAGAATGACACAAAAATGATCATCTTCTCTTGAAAGTTGTTGCTGTGTTTTTGATGAGTCTAGCCTTGCATTTTTCTCATTGAAAAGTTAGGTGTGGCCCAAGCCTGTAATTCCAGTGACTTAGGAGGCCAAGGCAGAAGAGTCACAAGTTCAAGGCCAGCCTCAGCAACATAGTCAGACCCTAAGCAACTTGGTGAGACCCTGTCTCAAAATAAAATAAAAAGGGCTATGGGTGTGGCTCAGAGGTAAAGCATCTCTGGATTCAGTCCCCAGTACCACAACACATGAACCCACACAACTTTTTTTTTTTTTAAGTTTGGTGTGGAAGATCAGCTATAAGGGATTATATACCAGACCTTTTACAGTGTTGTAAATTACAATATTAGAGCTTGGCTGAATTTTACAGTGTCCTTTGGTTCAAATCTGACTGTGATTTGGAATCACCTGAGAATAAGCCTTTCATAATCAAAGCAAATTTCCACTTGGAGGTGGAAATGAGTGGACTTGCTGCTTGATTAGGAATGCCTCCTTGTGTGCATGTGTGAGTGTGCCCTGTGAGCACACACAGCCTCACTATTCCCAGCTTTTTGTACCAGAGTTTTCTTTGCTGAGTGCAAAGGTGGGAGCTGTGCAGAGATTCTCTCAGTGGACTGAGATCAAAGACCTGTGACATTGCAGACCTTGAGAGCTGCTGGCCCTCAGAGATGGGAACTCCAGCTAGGTGCCGTGTGTGAGGCCAGTGGGTCCTCAGGGTGGAAGGAAGCAGCAACAAAGAGCCCTTGTCTCCTAACCTGTGGACTTGGAGCTCAGGAGACCACGGGTCCGCAGGGTCAGGACAGCGTGTCCAGGACAATGTTCACATCCTGGCTTCGCCATGCTCACATTAGACAGCCTCATAGCTTTGCACTGGAGTTCAGTTTCAGGGAGTGACCTGGGCTCAGGGGACTTCCTGTGTTTATTTACCCGGCAGTAGGCCAGTGGTGCTGTGTGCCATGCTCCTCTTGTCTAGTGCTGTTCACCTCAGCCCTCCTGCTGCTTAAGATGGAAGGTGGCGATCAGGGAGTTTGGATTTATTCTATTTTTAAAGAAAGTAGAGGGGACCGTGACCAACCATGAAGGCCCAGTCGGGGTCTGCTGTGTCTCTTCACAGGCTTTGTTCCTCTGTGTCCCTGGCAGTGTGAGTCTCTGGCCCTCCCCGGCTGGTTGTGTTCCCAGACCCAGGCTCCATTGTAAATCCTGTAGGCACTCAGTACCTGGCTTGTTGAGCACAGAGTCGCAGCTCTGCAGGGCCACATGCTCACCTCAGTGGTATTTTGAGGTGCCTGCGCTGGGGCTGCCTCCCGCATGTCAGTACAGTCCTGGTGCTGTCTTAGGGGAGCCTGAGCTGCGATTTGCCACTTACTAGTTCCTTTCTGTTAGCTGATGTGGCCCTGAACTCCCTCCCTCTTCTCGGACCCCATAGGAAGGAAGTTACCAGGTGTGCCTATCATGGCTTTCTGCTACTATGTTTCAGCCATTCTTCCATGTGGTTTTCTATTCCCAAATAGAATTCTGAAGTACAAGTTAGCATAAGAGAAATGACTAGGAAATGCCACTGTGCATCAGAACATATTTACAAAATTCCCAATCACAGATTCTTTGATTCATGTTACAGTGTGTGACCTTAACATTGGTTTAGCTTAACAATTAATAACAACCCAAAAGTACAGGCATCTACTACCACACATTTTTTATATTTAGAAACTTGTTAGTTAGCTAAGAATTGAATTTATTGTTAAGTGATTGAGACAAAAGTTTCTCTTGCTGTAGAAGTGTAAGGGAAAGTGCTTTGTCCCTGTGATGCCTGTTGGGGCTTCTGGTTCCCATGAGATTATGGCTCAGGAGTTGTGTGTTAAACCTGTTTATAAAGATCTCTGAGAAGTGGGACCACTGGTGTTGGCATCTGAGGCGTGTCAGATGCGAGGGCCGTGGGCTGGCCCCACGGATGTCCTAGGAGATGGCGTTCTGTTCACAGTTGTTTTATTATTTTCCTCCTATATCGATGAAACAGCCAGACCAAATCCGTTTGGAATGCCTGGGATGGTGCCACCTTATGTTCCCCCTCAGATGCTCAACATTCCACAGACTTCTCTGCAAGCAAAGCCCATGGTAAGTCATGCCCTGAGATGGGTGGGGCAGCGGTCCTTCAGCATTTCATTTTAATGAGTGCTAAAATGGTTTCTTAAATTCTTGTAATGATATATGAGATAGGTGCCAGTGTTGTTCAAATTAAAAAATTACCCAGGAGGAGGCAACCCCGACATGCCTGAGCCTAGCCAGCCTCATGCAATGTCCTGTGCCTATGCTTCAGGCCCCACAGGTGCCCAGCCCAGGGGGGGCTCCGGGCCAGGGTCCATACCCATACAGCCTCGCTGAGCCGGCCCTCACTCTGGACACGAGCGGGAAGAACCTGACAGAGCAGAACAACTACAGCAACATTCCTCATGAGGGGAAGCACACGCCGCTGTACGAGCGGTCCTCACCCATCAACCCAGCCCAGAGTGGCAGCCCCAATCACGTGGATTCCGCCTACTTCCCTGGCTCTTCTACATCATCATCATCAGACAACGACGAGGGCAGTGGAGGGGTGACCAAGTGAGTGTGCGTTGCTCACAGAGCACTCCCGGTGCTTGTGACCTGGGGGGCTCCCTCTGCCCGCAGCTGCTCGGGTGTTAACTCAGAGAGGCGGTCCACTGCAGGTAGGTGCTGCACGCTGCGCCCTGGCTGTGGAGGAGAGAGGAAGAGCGGGCCACTGTGAGGTCCAGCCTGCACCACGCCAGCACCAAGGCCCGAGCTGCTGGAAACCTTTTGGGGAGGGGCTGCGCAACATGTAGAACACGGGGTTCATGTGCATCAGCCCCACCATCCCAACAGCTGTAACCTCCGGGTCCCTGGATGGAGGGAGCTCTGAATTCCTCTCCTTCTCCAAACTCAGCAGCTCATAGAACTGTTTTTGAAGTAACACTGTTTGCCCAAGTAAAACCACAGAAAGTTGCCTGGACCAGACTGGGATTCTTCCAGGAGAGGAGTATTGCAAATACATAGTTGGTTAAAATCTGATGGAGGAAATCTTAAATGGCTACTACCCCTTCCCTTAAATTGTCTTATGTTTCAGAAAAAGGTAAGGAAAAAAGAAACAGAAAGTGTCTTTCCTCTGAGTCTTTTTCCTTAGTTTGAACTCTGCTTTGTAGGATGAGTGACCGGGGCTAGTTAATAATAACTTCAGTTTCTAGCAGGGTTGGTGGATGTTGTCTCTAGCTCTGACCTCTGACAGAAGAAATATGAGAACGTTTCCAGTCTTTGAGCAGGTTCTTGCTGATGTGTCCAGTGAAGCAAGTGATGTTTCCTCTCTATCCTGTTCCATGTGTCCACCTGTGAAATGGGAGCAAATGTCTGCTGACCGTGGTGGTGATCAGGACAGGGTTCACTGCTACCTGGGACTGCACATCCTGTCCGTAGCAGAGAAATATAAAATTCATAAGTGGGCATTCCTAAACTCCATATGCATTCCTAAAACTCCAAAATGAAATTAAGGATTGTAATTTAGCATTCCAACTTTTAAATTGGCCTTCCAGTGGGATGATAAATTTAAGACCTTTTGAACCAGAATTTCTTGGTTCGGACCCAGAATCTGCATTTTAAACAAGGACCTCAGTGAGTCTCAGGCTTACCTGGAAGCCCAAGAACAACTGACAAATGGTCTGAGAAGCCTTTCACTGTGTGTTTTCTTTTTTAAAATTTACTTGTGACTGCAAGATCAAAGTATCTGAACAAATTCTGAAACCTTGGCAGAAGGTAAAAAGACAAAAGAAGTGGGCTGGGGATGTAGCTCTGTTGTAGCTTGCTTGCCTAGCATGTGTGAGGCTCTGGGTTCATGTCCCAGGACCCCCCCACCCAAAAAAAGGCACAAGGAGTAAGCTCATACTCAAGAGTCATGTGCTGGTGGCAGAGGTGTGGAAACTAGGTTGAGGTGGTTTGTTGGGCAAGGTGGGTGGTGACCACAGACACAGAGGCTTGTAGGTGAGACCACAGGTGCCAACTGATTTGGCATGTTGCCTTCATAGGGTGAGAGCTGAACTTGGAGCTAAGACATCTGCCTGAGCCTGGCCCCTTTCTATGCATTCAGTTGTTTCCTGTTCATAAAGGTTCTGGTCTCCCTGTGAATTCTTCAAACTCCTGATGCCTTTACCCCAGACATGGCATTTTTACTGCTTTCTGCAGTTGGGGTGTGGACTGCTCAGTCTTGTGGTTGGTGTTTTGCCATCCTCGCAGTGTGAAGTGTCAGGCAGAAGAGAAGGCATGGTGCACACACAGCGTCACATCAGAAGGCTGGACTCGAGACATCCCACTCAGCAGAGATTTGATTTCCTTGAATCCTCTCCATGTTTGCTGTAATACACAAGAGGCTGTGTTAGAAGTGCAAGGAAAGCAGGCAGATGAGAAGGGTGCTCAGATTGAACCTCAGGCCCTTGATTGGGGGCGTGTTTTTCTTATGGCAGGCTCCATGGTAGAACTTAAGTTATGTGTGTGGCAGGGGCTGAGGGGAGTCAGCCTTCGTGGTTTTCAGTGAGGATTCTAGTTTATTGAATGTGTTGTATGTGGTTTATGTGGTGTGTAGTTTGCACAGTTCAGGATTGCATAAGAGAACAGAGAATTGATTTTGTAGTAAAAAAAAAACAAAAACAAAAACCTCAAAAGGCAGTTATAGTGGTGTGTGCCTGTAGTCCCAGCTAGTCAGGAGGCTGAGGCAGGAGAATCACTTGAGCCGAGGAGTTTGAGGCCAGTCTGGGCAATACAATGAAATCCTGTCTAAAGATAAAACAAATAGCCAGGCATGGCGGTGCTTGCCTGTAATCCCAGTAGTTCTGGAAACTGAGGCAGGAGGATCACAAATTCAAAGCCAACCTCGGCAACTTAGTGAGACCCTGTCTCAAAATAAAAAATAAAAAGGGCTTGGGGATGTGGCTCAGTGGTTAAGTACCCCTGGGTTTAATCCCCAGTACCAAAATAATAATAATAAAACATAGATTAACCAAAAAAACTGAGCAGGAATACCAAGTCAGGACTTTAGTTTACTTTTGGTTAGAACTTGAATTAGGACCACAGACCTACTCTGCGCTTTCAGGATGGTGTTGAGGGGAAAGGAAATGATCCTTTACTTGGCCAAGAAATACTTGAACACTTGCTTTTTACAGTGAACAGAACGGTGGGTGTGTTCTGAGGCAGGTCAGTGAAAATGACTCGCGGAGCAGCATGTGGGTCGAGTGTGGGAGGGCAGGGTAGGAGGTTGACAGCTGGTCACCAGGGCTGGGCCTTACACAGCTGGATGCCTTCAGTACCACAGGAAACAGCCACGAGTGTGCTCTACTGGGCCCTGGGCTGGAGAGACCTTTGGGCATGAGTTTATTCTCGACTTTGTGCTGTTTTCCCTTGGGTCAGAAAGTCTCTGGGCAGTTGAACAGTTGAACCTCAGAGCTGTGATCTTAACCCCTTCAGCAGATTGACTGTGGAAATACTTACAAATCTCTAGACCACAAATTAGCCAATGAGAGAGGCCTTCTAGTTGCCTTGCAAGGCCCCTAAGACTGCCTGGGGGCCAAGGGGTGCTCAGTAAATACTGGATGGGACGAGTGTCCAGTAACAGAAAGCAAAGGCCAGTTTCTACAATTCAGAAATATTCCCACAGTACATGTTAAATGATGCCACAAGGAAGCAGTAAGTCAAATTCAGATTGTGGGACAATTTACAAAAGAAATGTCCTAGTTCCCCCAACAGTAAATCCATGGCATTTTTTTTTTAAGGGTGTTGGTGATGGGTGATGGGGACTGTCACAGAATAAAAGAGGCAACCAAGAAAGAAAAGTGCTTCCTACAAATTAAGATAAATGTTTTAAATGGCAAAAGATAGACGCATGCAATTCAGAGGAAATACAGACATCACTAAACACGTAAAAGGATGTTCACCCTCACTAAGAAGATCAAAGGAATGAAACTTAAAACATAAAAAGGTACCTTTTTTAAAACCCATAAAATTGTCAAACATTCGTTCTTAAACTATGGAGGGTGCCGTGGGTGGAGAGGGTGAGATGTGGCTCTCCCAGCAGGGTCCCCTTGCCCCTCAGCCCTTCCCATAGGTGTCTGAGAGCCAGGGGCACCCATCATGGAGATGTGCTCGGTACCTGCAGGAAGGTGGGTGTGGGCCGTGTACACAGGGAGTGTCACCCCATGCTCCAGGAATGTCCTGAGAAAGGGCAGCTGCCCGGGAGGCAGCAGAGTGCAGAGGTCCCAGGTGACCACAGGGCAGACAGCCCTCACTGCCAGGGGCCATCATGACATGCATTGGGCAGTCCCTGTGCTATCCCTTTGCTTCCCTTTATGTTTTAAAGTCTCGTTCAGCATTTCAGGTTCTTCAGTTGGCTGTTTCCAGGTTCTGTCAAGTGGAAGTCATGACAGTTAGGCCAGGGGCTCAGAGCATGGGAGCTATCCTGCCACACAGCTGTTGCTGGAGGTGTTTGTCCAGCAGAGACTAGAGATGAGCCGTGTGGCGTGCCTGTGGAATGCCCAACCTGGGTCTAACTGGAACTTCTACTGTGTGCTGTTTGTCCCAAGAGGAAAATGTGCCTTTGGACATGATCAGACCAGCCAGTTACCTAGGCCCATGGCAGTTAGTTTAGCAGTAGAATAAGAAAGAAATATGTTGCTCTCTCACTGAATAATTTTCCCTGTTCTTTTTGTCAGAGTAGCATCTGTACACACTTCTTCTATTCTGGTTAAAATTTTTAAATTAAGGTGATGGTCTTGTTTTTCTTCCCTATTTGGCCTCTGTCAGACTTAGTAGTCCTGTTATGGTTGAGTCCTTTTGGAGGTGCTTATTTTATATTATTTTTGTAGATTTATTTGGGCTTATGGAATTTGAATAAAAATGAAGTTGCAAAATTTTTAATTCTGTTTTACATCCTTCTTTTAAAATTATCATCGTGATACAAAGTTATATAGAATTGAAACATTGGAAGATACAGTAGAGAATCTTCCATATCCCACATCTGGAGAGGTGACTCTCTTCAAGGTATTAGTGAATTTGTGCATCTTATATTTCTCTACATACACTGAAATGGAGTTTTTATAAGACTGAGGTCTTATCTTAGGGATAGCACTTGCCCTTTTCCCTTTTCTTCCTTCTTCTATATTTCATACACTTATGTGAATTTATAAGTTTACTTACTTTTAAGGGTAAATATGTATGTTACATCTGATATTGCCTCAATGTTTTTGCATGTTATTGCTGACATTTTTAAGTGGATAGATGAAAGTTCTATTCAGAGAGAGGACATTTC
Organism: Sciurus vulgaris; assembly: GCF_902686455.1. Taxonomy (NCBI): domain Eukaryota; kingdom Metazoa; phylum Chordata; class Mammalia; order Rodentia; family Sciuridae; genus Sciurus; species Sciurus vulgaris. Next base: position 26,064,189 of record NC_136474.1, read on the forward strand.
AACTTTGTGACTTTATTTGTATAGGGTTGTTTCATTTTCTCATCCCTGGTATGTGTGCCTGAAGTGGAGAGGAGGGAGCCAGTGTAGCAGAGCGTCTTGGCATCACACTGTTGGTTTTGGGTTTGGCTTGCATGGTGGCATCTCCTGTGTACACTTTGCACATACTCACAACACATAGCTCATTGTGCATGACCCCTGTAAGTCCACCTCCAGGCTGTGGAGGATGAGTTGGGAAGGCAGGCTGCTTGGTGTCAGTGTCCAGGGCCCTGGGGAGCCTCTGTACCCGAGTAGTGTCAAGGGCTGGCCCCCTGGTCTGTGGTTATGTGGCTTCGTACTCCAGTGCACTCCCATGTCGATGGGAGTCTACAGAATTGTTTGTGAATTATGCAAACTGATGAGTGTGCATAATAAATGGCAGCTGTCACTATTATTTTAAAGTTAACTATTGAAACAATATAAAACCAAAATATTTGCAACTCTGTGGAACTGCAGATTGTTCTGAATATCATGGTCTTTTCCTGGAAGGGGCTTCTTAATGTATCATTGTATCATTTTACAGATAATAAACCATTTTATTTATTTTTAAAAGCCCAAAATATTGATTGTTTTTTAATGTATTATAGTTGAAGAATTTTCATTTTGTTAGCTTTGACATGACATCCCAGGAAGTATGCTCTTGAGGTCTTTTTTCCTTTAAGGGGGTCCAGATAATTTTCTTCCACTTTGAGTCCTTTAGAAACCTTGTGGTCTACAAAGAGAATTACACGTTTCCCTGCTTTGGGATCTGGGGCCCCCAGAGGCCAGGGCCTGAGGGAGTGGCTTACAATGAGCAGCTATGGGCTTTTCTTTCAAATTGTTGGGCTATTGTGTTGGACAGATTTCTGTTTTGACTTTTTAACACATGGTGACCTTTCTACTATCCTCTCATATAAACTGTTTTGAATTTTGGCAAAAATTAGTTTTGATCTGTGCAGTGAGAGGGCCTGTGTGTGTTCTAGACACCCACTCCCCTCTAAGGCATTTCTATTAATTCGTCACAGCAGCCAACATTGGCTCACAGTTAGGCACCTTTGGACCCTCGCTCACGGTCTATAAGGGGCAGCACTGTGACCACACACTTCCCTGATGCCAGTGAGAAAAGGAGTGTGAGCCATGTCTCACCGTTGCCTGGGGAAGCGCTCTCTCTGTTTTCTGGTTATGTGCTGTTCAACCCTGTTCCATGGAGAAGACTGAGCACAGGGACAATAGCATAATTAGGGACAAGGGGAGTTGTAGGTGTCTGCATGCACAGATCACTTTGCAGGCTTCCTGGTCATCAAGGTTCTGAAGGATGACACCTGACCAGACTAGGCCTCGAAGGAGAACCCTGAATGCCAGTGGAGTGAGGCCAGGCCCTCCTGGCTCGTGCCTTGGGGCCCTCGCCCTCCTGCCGCACAGGTCCCAAAGGCTTCTCTCCCTTCTTCCAGCCCTGTTGAATTAGGGAGCAGATAGCCCTGAAAACACTTATCAAAAGTCAGCCTTGCTAGTTTGACCACATATGACTTTACACACACACACACACTCCCAGGTATTTCTACTGTGGATTGTCTTTTACTTTCCTAAATTTAATATTTCTAATCATTGGTATGATTTGCCTTTGCTCTTCCTGTTGGTGGAGTCAGGTCCTACTCCATGTTCTGCTCCTTCTCGTCTCCCTAACATCATACTCTGGGGCAGCAGAGTAGGCACACCAGCTCATTTGCTCCTGGCACCACTGCCCTGCTGTCTAGGGAAATGTGGGGAGGGGATCTTGCAGGGACTAGAGCAGTTTGCTACCTCTGACATGCTTTCGTGCAGAAGCATCCTCAAATGTCCCTAGTGAAGCAAGACCTCGTGGCAGCTTTCTGACAACCTGCAAGGCCCACCCTGCCCTGCTGGACTCTGCTATGTGTGGTCAGGTTGCCAAAGTCCACGTGGTCTTTTCTGTTGCTCACCTGCGGTGTCTTTTTGAGTGTGCGCAGCTCCATCCACAGCCAACTCTCCTGAGGTTGCGTGTGGCACAGTTTGAAATAATGGATCTCCTTTGAGTCCAGTACCTTTTCGTATGTGCATGCCTCAATTAGTTCCCTTCTTGCTGAGCCTAACTTATCACCAAACGTTTTTACTGTGGGGATGTAGATGCGGGTCCAAGGGAGCCACCCTCTGGATGTAACCCAGCACTGCACTTCCTCTTCCCCTGGGGTGGAACAGGAAGAGGTGAAACATCTGATTTAAGTACAGTTTTAAGATGTTATCAGTTGTGTAAGATGAAATATAAATGTATAAGGAAGAATTCTGAAGTCTGACCCATCTGTTCTTCCAATTATGGCATTTGGCACATTCATATACTGTTGTCTTAAGTTGTGCAGCAGTAGTCATCCTACTGAAGTATATTGGGCTTCTTTGAAGATTAGCTGTTCTCAGCTGGGCGCGGTGGCTCAGGCCTAAAATCCCAGTGGCTCAGGAGGCCAAAGCAGGAGGATTGAGAGTGCAAAGCCAACCTCAGCAACTTAGTGAGGCCCTAAGCAACTCAGCAAGATCCTGTCTTTAAATAAAATATAAAAGGAGCCGGGAGTGTGACTCAGTGGTTAAGTGCCTCTGGGTCCAATCCCAGGTACCAAAAAAAAGATTGGCTGTTGTCAAGACAAGAGGCTTTTTGGGAAAAATTTTAGATTTTACAGTATGTTCATTAGAAGGTTCTGTGAGCATCTAGATGACATTATTTTCAGTTTGATCACCTATGTAGAACACTAAGACTGGCAAGTATAGGTTCTGTGGGGTCTCTGGTGGTATGGCAGTGGGTCTGGGTTCCAGGGTCAGTAGAAGAGTGAGGCACAAAATTGTGGTGGTCAAGGCAATTTTTTCTCACTGGTTCTCACGATGACACCAGAAAGATTTCAGACATGTCACTCAGAGTAGTAAGCATGAGTTTACTGAAGGGGGTAGGAAAAAGGGAAAAGGGAACACCCTCAGTGGGGAGGGTGGGTCATCTCAGAGAGGAGGATGTTCTTTCTCCTGCCTTGCCCTCCAGTTTTTTGTGGGAGTCCCAGGGAAGTTTCCAAAGAGTCTTGTCCAGATCCGTCTCTTGACTTTTGCCTGATAACAAGTCCCCACTGTGCAGGACAACTCTAAGTCACTTTGGCCCATGCCAACTGGTTCTAATTGGAATCTGTTCTCACAGCATTTATGGTTGGGGGAGGTATCCTTGTCTCCCTGAATTCTGGGATGTGATTTGGGTAAACGTCACATAAGTCCCCACTTTTGGCATTTTGGGCCTACGTTTCTCCTGCAGATAACAGGTTTTTTCCTGAGGAATGTAACCTCTCCTGTTGACTTTAGCCAGGCAGGGCTGCAGGTAAATTGCTTTTTTTAAAAGAAAGCTTGTCGGGATCAGCTAATTATTCCTTAACCCCATGTTCCCACTGCTCTGTCACCATCACTCTCCTGACTGGTGCTTCCCTGATGCACAGCCTTCCCTGTCCTCTGTCTGGAGTTCCTGATCCTGGGGGTGCTAGTTTCCTGTGTGTTCAGTGAACATGCATAGCAGTTAGAGAATCTTGGCTGTTCTTACATCATATATGCCGCAGTCATCACATACTTTAGGTGTACAGCTTGATTAAGTGACTTATCCCCCCAGTGTCCCCATCGCACATACCATAGCAGTTATCAAGCTGCCACTTCTGACTCCCACCCAGATAGCACACACTCAGCCAGACGTTGACAGGGATCTGCTTCCAGAGCATTGTCCAGGCCTCATCATGTCGGCCATTAGAGCTGCTTCCTCTCCTCTTTGCTTTTTGATGTCCTGAACCCTCACTCTCCAGGGATGCTTGCCCTGGTTTTGATGCCTCCTGGCCATTGCCAGGGGTCCTCTCATTTCTTAAGTTGTACCTGAGTTCGTAGCAACCTTGCACAGAGCAGTGGTTTCCCTTGAGACTCTGGGAACCTGGACATGAGGAGCAATCTTCTTGTGTCAGGTATGTGGTGTCCTTGACTAGAAGGGCTTGTTGTGTGAGTGGGATTGAGGAGCTGGAATGAGACTCTGGGGTGTCATCTTGTGTCTTATGGGACAGTGCTCTTGGCTTAAGATGGAGGGACAGTCTTCTCATCTGTTCTCTTTTCATACCTTCATTTAAAAACTAGGACTAAAATGAAGTTGGTTAGAAGATGGGAGAATTAATGGATATTAAAATCTGTCCATTTGTCATGCAGGTCAGTTAGAAAGATAAGCCAGGTCTGTGTCCCATGTTGGCACGCCCTGTGGCCAGCACTGTTTTCATGTGGTCCTTTGGGCGCTTAGGCCTGCCACAGAGGACCAAGTGCAGGGTCCTCTAGAGTTGCCCTGGCCATCCCCACCTGGTGTCACCTGTCTGCTGGTTTCTAGTGTGGGCTTGTACCCTGCCCATCCTGCTCAAGGTTCCTCAGGTACCTGTAACCTATAGGATGAAGCTTTTTACTTTGCTGGGGTCCATGGCAAACCACTCCACCAACACCGTGGTCCATAAGCACAAGTCAACAAAGAACTGAGAATGACACTTACCTGATACCTTCTGATCTGTTCCATTTGCATTTTTTAACATGCTCATTCAACCCACTGCGTTGTTTTTCCAGACTATCATGGGGTCACAGCAGGTTTCGCAGATGCTGATGGAGATGGCTTAGCTGGGCCTGCCCCATCTCTTTCCCTACCAGGTTTTTTTTTTGCTACTTTGCCAAATGAAACCGTTCCTCAAATAAGTTTCCATTAACTCTCCGTTCTCTGCTCACCAAGTCCATCATCTTCTCTTTCCTGTCTTCTTCTTTCCCTGTCTTCCTGATGGTCCACTTGGCATCTTCCCCAGCCTTGACCACTGAGTAGACTGGATGGCCCTACGTGTGTATCACCACCTTACACCTATTTATTAGTTTTGCCAGGAACATTGAATCTTATGCTGCCTGATTGTTGTCACTTAAATGATGTGATTTCTTATCTCCCCTTGACAACAGAAAGCTCTAGAGAATATTTCTGGGGTGGAGTAAAGCATGGGAAGAAGTATTGTTATTATTAAAAGTCTGCAGACTTAGTTTGGGTCCTCTTGTCATCATGAACTTGTTTGGATAGTGGTTCACAGTAATCAGTGATGGTGTTCATTTTGCATTCAGCCACATCAGTGGGAACAAGATTGGCTGGGAGAAGACCGGAAGCCACACGGAACCTCAGACACGGGGAGACCCAGGAGACCAAGCAAAGGTACAAAGTCTTTGCCTTCTGTTCTCTAAATTCTGACTCTAGGTATGTTGTCTGAGTGGTCAATTTTAAGAAAAATCCTTCCTTTTAAACATGTCATCTGGCACAGAGAGGGGAGAGGAAGTAGTTGTTGAGAGCTGCCCCCAGCCTGTCTGTCTCAGCAAGGCAGGGGTACCCAGTGCACCTCTCTGCTCTGGGGCAAAGTGCCTGAACCTGTCTGAGTTGCCTCTCTTGGGGGATTTCTGTGAGACCCAACTGTGAAAGCACCAGGAATGTGTTCATTACAAATGGAAATAACCGCCACGTACACACATCTGTAATCCCAGAGATTTGGGAGACTGAGTCAGGGGGATTGCAAGTTCCAGGCCAGCCTTAGCAACTTAGTGATGCCCTAAACAACTTTTTTTTTTTTTTTTTTTCTGGTACCAGATTAAACCCAGAGGTACTTAACTACTGAACCACATCCCCAACCCTTTTTAAAAAACATTTTACTCAGAGACAGGGTCTCACTGAGTTGCTTAGCACCTCACTTTTGCTGAGGCTGACTTTGAACTCCTGATCCTCCTGCTTCAGCCTCCCAAGCGACTAGGATTACAGGTGTGTGCCACTGCACCCAGTGCCCTAAGCAACTTAATGTGACCCTGTCTCAAAATAAAAAATAAGGAAAAATAAAAAGGACTGGGGCTGGGGTTGTGACTCAGTGGTGGAGCGCTCGCCTAGCATGTGTGAGGCCCTGGGTTCCATCCTCAGCACCACATTAAATAAACAAACAGACAAACAAACAAACAAATAGATAAATAAAGTTATATTTTAAAAAGCTTAAACAATAAATGAATCTTTAAAGGTGGGGGGTTGCTGGAGATGTGACTCAATAGTTAAGTGCCCTGGGTTCAATCCCTGGTTGCCCCCTGCCCCACAAAAGGAAATAAACCAAATTCCACTTCTCCCTTCTTATGTATTTCTACTTGTTCATAATGATCTCTAGAAATATATTTTTAATTTGCAAAGTCACCTGTCACCTGTGGGCCCTGAGAAGGAGCAGAACACCTGCTGGAAGAGGGTTGGTTTATATATAGGGTCATCTGACTATCAGACATTCATCTGAAACTCAGCTGTTACATAGTCTCGCTGTTGAATGATTGTCCTACAAATAAGTAACAAAAATTCATGCTAGATACCTGTTATTTTCAAAGCACCTTCCAAAGCACTTTGAGTTGCTTCTGTATTTTTATGGAAGAGGGAGAATGTAGAAACAACTTATGAATTATCCATGAGTTAGTCTTTTTAAGACTACTTTTGGCACTTGTATATTAAAGTGCAAAATTAAGCACTTAATTGCATACCATTGTAAAGACATTTTGTTCCAAAACAGAAGAATGTATGCCTTTAGGGTGGCACTAAATCAAGCAATAAGCAATTCGCATTTCCAACTTTTATTCTGATCAGGAAAAGTTTATTGTACAAATAATAATTGCTCTTGGGCAACTTATTCAGAAGATTCAGATTATGCCAAAGCATCTCCTGCCTCTCTTCTGCACCACCACGTGGCACTAATCCAGCGATGTGTTAATCATTTGGGGTCTCAGTGTTTCCTTTCTGTGCACACATCCCAGGTTTTGGTGGGTGGTTGTTACAAATTAGGCATTTTCCACCTAACAATAGATCTGAGCCATTCATTGTGTTTGATAGGATTAGCTTGGGTTTGTTTTGTTTCTGCTTTAATTTTTGCCTTTATGTAATTGAGTTGGGGGTTTTTTTCTCTCTCTCTCTCTCTCTTTTTCCCTGGGGTCTTGCTGTATTGTCCAGGCTTACCCCAAATTCCTGGGCTCAAGCGATCCTCCTGCCTCAGCCTCTGGAGTAGCTGGAACTACAGGCTTGTGCCACCACACCCAGCAGGATTTTGTTCTTTAAATACCAGCTGTGGCAGTGAAGAGCAAGACTTGAGTCGGGCCTGGATATGAATCCAGTTCTGAGTTGTTGTTTGCATAATGGTGGTCAGATTGGGTAGCCTCTCAGAGTGTTAGTGTCTTGATTTATAGAAATACTAGCAAGATCTCAAGGAAAGCAAGAACATGGAAGACTGGGCTGTGTGGTGATGGTGAGTGAGAGCTGAGCGAGGTAGTGAAGCATCGTCGAGCTGGAGGTCCCAAGGGACAAGAGCAGCATGTCGGGAGCAGTATCTTCCCCAGTCGAGCCTCCAGGCCTCCACCCAACGCAGACGCATGTGGGACACAGAGGAGCCGGGAGCACAGGACTCTCCTCTGTGGACGGCAATGTTAATGGCATTTCTGTGTTCGAGGCAGTCCAAGGAGGGGATTAGATCAGAGCTTTCTCTGGTTGCTCTGTCCCTAGTGGCACTAGACCTGGTCTCTCCAGATAGGACTCTGTGCCCTCCACGGATGTCAGGTGGACAGGCACCTGGAACACTTGAGAGTGGAGATGTGACACGAACTTGTTTTTCTCCCTCCTGTCCTTTGCCCTGTAGGCAGAAGGTTCCTCCACTGCCTCTTCAGGAAGCCAGCTGGTGGAAGGCAAAGGGAGCCAGATGGGCACAGTCCAGCCAATCCCGTGCCTCCTGTCGATGCCCACCAGGAACCACATGGACATCACCACACCTCCCCTGCCCCCCATCGCACCTGAGGTGCTAAGAGTGGCCGAGCACAGGCACAAGAAGGGGCTGATGTACCCCTACATCTTCCACGTCCTGACGAAGGTATTATCCAGGGGCCCTGGAGTGATTCCCTTTATTTGACAGGTGTTTTGTCCTTTTTTCGTTTTGTGAATCATTTTTCTATCGTAGTAAAATATTTGAAATCAGAGTTTACTTTCTCCTTTCTAAGCATTAAAGAAAAGCTGAAATTTTATTCCTGAATGTACAATTTAGAAATACCTTGCAAAAAGTCTTACTTTCTTCGACTTAGTTTAAAATATTTTTGAAATTTCTAATGAAATAATGACACATTACAGTGTTTTATAACTTGTAATTTTATTCTTCTGATTTCAACTTCAGATTTTCTGCCATGTTTGTGCTGTAATGTCAGATTTAATTCTGATGTGTAAGATACAATATCTAAGTTCTTTTTCGTTTGTCCTTAGAAAGTAATGTTTCCCCTTTTGAGTAGCTGGTAATACTTCATGTATTTTGACTTGTTCATCTACTTCATTGAGTGCAAATTTAATCATGCTAATAGCATTGTTGGATATAGGATCTTGTTACCAGATGCATAGTCAGAAAAATGCAGTAATCTTTTTACCCAGCGTCATTATTTCACTTTACTAATATCTTTCCAAATGTATTCTTAAATATGTGCATATGGTGTGGCATTCTTTTTTAATCTTGGTGTCTCCAGTGTATCTATGTGTATTTAAATTTCCTCAGTGATCTGTAGTCTTTATGTTGGCATTTATAATCATGGGCCCACAGTTTAACAAGCTACTTCAGTGACCAGAGTTACCATGCAGAATTGGTTTGTTACTATCATGTATTATTTACGTGCTTTCCTTAATACTTGTGCTACTATATAGTAAGGCTTTTCTGCTTTTTGCAATCCATCTGTGGTTTGTAAAATGGAGTCGATAAGTTTAAAAGACTCCTATTCCACAGCACTCATGAGGTGTAAACTGTTGGTTGACTAATCCGAATATTGCTTACTTGTGTAAATTAAAGAACATGAATATTTAGCTAGTAATATTTACTCAACTCTTTTATTTTTTAGTTGTAACTGCCTCCAAATCTCATCTTACTATTTGATATTAATATGCTATCACTTCAACATTGTGGTTGTAAAGTAAATATTATTTTGGGGTTCAGTGTAAACTAGAAAGGATAAGTGAAAAGTTACTTTGTGAAAAGGATTTTGCTAAATAGGCTTAAGGGACCAAAATTATGGGAAATAGCATGTAAAAAGATGGCACACTTTCCCTGTGGGACTCTTTGAGATGTAGGGTACCCTGGAGTCATCTGCTGCACCCACCCTGCCAATTCTGATTCCTGTCCCCAACAGCTGGTTAGGTCTACATGCAGGATGCAGGCTATAGTTGACACTCTTTGGTGTTACAAATTTCAAGGGGGAAATGTTGACGTAATAACTCTGAGAAAAGTAAACCTGTCTTTTCAGAGTTTAGAATGTTCAACTTTTAAAATATCTTAGGGAATAGTTAGGTTATAATGCATACTATTTCCTATGCACTGAATAGCTCTGGTATTAAATTGTCCAGGCTGACATGTACTTACATGAAGCCTCACAGTAATGCAGAGAATTGTCAAAACTTCATAATACTGAGAGAAAATCCCTAGATGAGAGTGTTACTGGATGAATGAATGTGAGAGTATTGGAGAAGGGATGACCAGTTTTGAGATTAAATTTCTATGACAGAAAAATGTTACAAAATTACTAAGTAAATAAATTTAACAGATATTGAAGATCACAAATGTATTTTAACGTTATGAATATACATAAATACAATTTCTCCACAAAATATTCTGAGGTGCATTTTGATGCCTTAAAATACCCAAGACAGTACCATAGAATTTTGGAACAATCTGGATTGCTGAAGGCCAACACAGTTGGGTCCTTTGCCTCTGGGAGGCATGTTCTTGAGTCACATGATTGGCTGGAACTTGAACGAGGTGGGATGTTTTGATCCTTTTCCGTAGTAGCTGCTCATGGCCTTGCCCACAATGAGATGTTCGTTGAGCACGTACCACACTAAGGCAGAAACCTAGTACATATGTAAAATGGAGCGTTCTCTTAGGTAGATTATTTTTAATATGTGGTCATTTTTAGTGAAAGAACCTGACTAAAAAAAATCTGACCGTTTCATTTTCAGAATACTGAATTCCTTGTATTGCATCAGGTCTTTGAAAATTATAAATTTTATTACATAGGACCATCTTGATCCCTTAAATAAAAAAGTTTCAAGTTCTCAACATTTTCTATTCTATTTGTTGTCTGGCTTGATCTGTTTAGCTTGTTTCAAAGACTTGGAATTTTCTTCTTCTTTTCTTTAGTTCTTGATTTTGGATTAAGAATAAAGTAATGTAGGGTCTATTTTGAGGCTTTGAGCATACATTTAGACACAAGACTGCCAAATGAACTCTATACATCTTGGTGTAAGCCAGTTAAGCCATTGATTTGGAATAGAATTGCAATGTCATTAATGGAGATAATACAGTATGTTTCTGTGAGTTGATTGTAAATTCATCATGAAAAATGTGCAATATTATTCTGCTTTCTTCCATGCAAAGGGTGAAATCAAAATTGCTGTTTCTATTGAAGATGAAGCCAACAAAGACCTGCCTCCGGCCGCCCTGCTCTATAGGCCAGTTCGTCAGTATGTTTACGGAGTCCTGTTTAGTTTGGCAGAAAGCAGAAAGAAAACTGAGAGACTTGCTTTTAGAAAGAACAGACTTCCACCAGAATGTATGTACTGTAACAATCCATTGTTTGTTTTCCTCGGTACCTCGTAATCTCTTGTGCATTTTCTAAAGCCTTAGAAGAATCCTGACTGAGTTGACCCAAGAGTCTGCGTGTACAGGAGGTGGGCCAGGCCGTCCACAGGGCGGTAGGCCAGGGTAGAGCCCTCAGGACAGGAGGAGAAGCCAGACTTTCCTCAGTAATGTTCCAGTAATGGTGCTTATTCAGTAAAATAATAAAACAGCAGGTTTACACTTTAAACTGAATGTTGATCTGAAAGCACTCTTAAATGGCCGTCACTCTCTGTAATTACCCGTCTTAGTAACTGGGACGCTTGTGTGTCTGTGCTGTGGTGTTGACAAGGTGCAGATCTGCTCTCTCCAGCAGTCCAGCGTCTGGAGCCAGGTCCTTCAGGGCTCTGCATCCATGGCAGAGGTTGTGGGACTTGAGTGGGTCATCACAGGATTGTACTGGTTTACCTTGGAGTCTTCTGAAAAGTATCATTTGAAATATTGATCAGAGTTGAGGTCAAAAGCATTTTTTTTCCTCTGCTAGTGGGCCTGTGTCATATTTTGGAAAAACAGGTCCTTTCTACTCTCAGTAATTTGATCTACTGATGTAAACAATATAAAAACCAGTGTACATTTACTAGGAAATAGAAAAGATCCCCAAAACATGCAGTCTAAAATAAGAATATTTTAAGTTTTGGAAACTGAATTACTACATCATTCTTTTTTAAAGGAAAAATATTTGGTTGCAGAGTTCCTGCTGGGTGGTGGAGAAATGCAGGCCTCATTAGGGGTGAAGCTCATGGTCAGCCCTGACTGTGGTTCTGAGTTTCAGAACTTGGTTTAAAGTTCAGTAGATTCTTAAATTTTCCGTTTGCAGTTTCTGTGCCAGAATGGTGATCCGTAAGGCTTTAGACAAAGCACCTCTCAACTGCCCTTCCTTGGAGGTGTTTGCACTGGGAACCACTGCTGAGTTGCTTGCATTACCATAGCTGATCGAAGGTGAGGCCAGACCCACAGGGTCCCTGCCTTCCACCCTCTGTCCTCAATGGCTGGGAACACCAAGTGTTGGAAATGACATCTTCTCAGAGATGTGGGCACTCTTACATGTACATGTTCTCATTCTTTCCTCATATCATGATTCATTCACTCACAAAAAAAATGGCATTTCTCATTTTGTAGCCCGACTTGTGCTGGTGGCTGGTGATGCCTAGCCTTCCATCCTGGGAAGGAGTGCTTTGTGGTAGAAGGTGTTTGGTCCATTTGTTTAAGGGTTCCAAACCTCAACTTAACTTTCCACAGCAGGCTCCTCAAGGAATTTCCAGCAATCACCTGTGCCATCCCACGGAGGCAGCTTGACTGTCCCCTTTCCCTCTGGCCTCAGAGTATTGGGCATCATCGTGTGTTGCAGTGCCAGCCATGCTCAGAGGGTAGTATTGACCACCACCCCCGCCCCACTGTGGGTGTGCAGCCAGCAGGTGTCACGCACAACTGACCTGCCTCTACAGTGCTCACAGGTGTAGGGCCAAACCTTCTGAAGGACTGAAGTGTGTAGAGTGCACAGGGAGTGGGTGTTACTGGGACCCAGGCAGGGCCTCGGCCTTGGGGGTGCTTGCCTGCTCTTATCCCTGCTCCAAGCAGGCCAGCCCCTGCTGGGGTCAGAGGACATGAGAATGAGCCATCAGAGGAAGGAAAGACCAGGATGGGGAAGTCTGGGGGTCTCAGGCAGGCACGTAAGACCTCAGGTGAAGGAAGAAGGGGACATGGGTGAAAGCAAAAGGATGGGGACTACTCCAGGCATCTTCTCTTGAGAGCTGGGTGTGTCTGGTCCCTCCCTCTCCCCACCTCCTCTCTACCTCTGTCTCCTCCCTCTCTTCACCTCCTCCTCCTTGATAAGAAGGGAAATTAATTAGTTTGGTCATTATTGTGGCATTTGATCAGTAGGAAGGATTTAGTAGGGGAGAGATAAAGTGAATGTGCCAGAAAGAACAGGAAACAGTTATGCATAAGGACTCGATGGTGGGAGGGAGAAGGAGAGGGAGGCGTCCTCAACCTGCCCATTCGATTGCAGCTGAATAATCGGTGCGCAGACCATCGGTTTAGTCTTCATTGTTCAAAATATCTATTAATTGATCACACATTTTACTAGTATTAGGGAGAATGCTGCAGCTTCTTGATGCTCCAAGTGAGAGGAGAAGGTTTGATCATGCTCCAGTGAAACCAAACTAAAAAGGTTTCCCAGGGATTCCAGGGATTCTTGGTTGACTGATGGAGTGACATTTGTATTTCCACCTGTTGACACTTACGGTCTAACCTAGGGTCACTCCTGGACCACACGCAGACTTTACCATATCACTGGCTCATGGAAGAAGAGCCGTAAGCTAGAGAGGGTGGGTCCCTGTGGAGGATTGTTCTTTCTATGGACTCCAGAAGGAGACTGCTGCGCAGACAGCTGGCGCAGCTGTGTCTGAGGCAGTGGTCTGTGATTGGTGCTGTGCAGGTGTATGTTCCTGTTCATGGTCACCAAGAAGAAGAGAATTTTTCAAGAGGACTTTATTATCCAAGGGCATATTGAAGTCTTAAAAGGTTGTTTCAAAATATTTAACTCTCATTCAATGTAAGGCATGGGTTCATTTAGCACCTCGTCTTGATTAAGTCATGTGATCAAAGCGTTCAATTTTCATGTGACTTAGCCTAGCTATCAGTTAAGTTATTACATGGTGGAAATAGGATGTTAGGCCCTTTAAAAATTCCAGCCTTTGAAAGTCTAACTGGATTACATACTGGTGTTTTATTTTCCACCCCCTAGGTTTTATCATTTTGCTTTCTTGAAATTCATCGACTCTTTGCTTACTGTGGCAGTGTGCCCCATGCAGCACTAACCCCACCCAGGTCAGGACCAGGAGCGTCTGCTGTTGGGGAACCCGAAGCCCAGGGGCCTGTTTCTATTGCTGCTAGAGACAGGGCCAGGCTCTGAAGCCAGATCCTTGACTCTTGATCCTTGGCTTCACCATGGAAATGCAGAGACTCTGGCAAGTTTCCTGGACCCACTTGGGGGACAGGTGGTTCTGTGCACCTCCTCTTCCTCCTGACCTCCCTCCTCAGAGCTCTGGCTGCCCCAGTGGCTTTTCTCCTCAAGTGCCCTGGACCACCCCAAGTCTGTGGTTCTCCCCAAGGGTCAGGGGAGGGAATGATGAGATGCAGGGCCTAAGTTTTTAAAAGGATATAGTGCATTGTGAAGTCTCAGTTACAAAAAGAGTGAAAAACTCAGGATGTAAAGCTCTGTGATTAACTTTTTTTTTTTTTTTTTTAATTAACATCATCCCATCAGTAATAAATTGGCCATTGTTTACTCACTTTGCATTTCTCATAACAAGTCTTTGTCAGTGCCTCCAAACTAAGTAAGTAAAAGAATCAGGCTTATAAAATAGGTGAAAGTAAGTTATATACTCAGGATAAATTTATGAAACCTAGGGAGCAGTTTTCTAAAACTGAATGCTATTTTATAAAGGAGTTCCCTATATAGGTTGAGTGTATCCTTTATTTAAAATACAGACCAGAAGTGTTTCATATTTCAGGGTTTTTCAGATTTTGGGACTGTTTGCATAAACTTTGCTGGTTGAACATCTTTAATCCAAAAACCCAAAATCTGAAATGCTCCATGATCTGCAACTTTCGGGGGGTTGGGGGCTTCTGGGGGTCCAATCAAGGTCCTACAACATTATAGCATGCTTAAACACATGCTTTGCCACTGAGCTACATCCAAACCCAAATTTTGTGACTGTACATTGAAACTCAAAAAGTTTTGAATTTCAAAGCATTTTGAATTTCAGATTTTCAGATTAGAAATGTTTAGTCTGTATTTATTTGTGAGTATGTGTGTGTATTGCTGCGGATTGAACTGAGGGCCTCCTGTATGCTAGACAAGCATCCACTGAGCCACACCCCAAGTCCTGTATTTATTCTTATACTTTTCACACTATCAAGAAAAAACGTTATTTGTTTTTCCTAGTCCTGTTTGCTTTAGAAATTTTTTGTTTATGCTAACCACTAGGACTGCCAATTAAAGTAAGTCTGCCATTGTAGATTATATCATGAAACAGAGTAACTGAGCAATATTAGGTATGCTGATTTAGTGTGTACAGTATTTTTCTCAAAATCTTTGAATTGATCCAGCACAAGATATGGTTGCTTAGGATCATCACCACCACCAGAGTCTGATGTTACTTTTTTGGATTAGTATTTATTCCATGAGGCCTTGAACTTTTGAGTTGTTTTTTACTTTTTAAAAATCTGATACTGGTGATTAAGCCTTAGGGTGCTTTACCCCTGAGCTATGTCCCCATCTTTTATTTTTTTTTATTTTGAGACAGGGTCTCACTAAATTGCTGAGGCTGCCCTCAAACTTGCAGTCCTCCTCTCCCAGCCTCCCAGGTTGTTGGGATTACAGGAGCGCACCACTGTGCCTGGCTTTCAGCTTCTCATAGAACAGGAATCACATGTGGAGAGAACGAGGATTATGAACAAGTTAGCTATGTATGTGCAATATCAAGTCTACTGTATGCCTGCACCCTACTAATGAGCATGGTATTTCTGTGGACCGTGGGCTGACCCAACCTCAAATAGCAAAGTTTTAAGAAAAGCATTCTCAGCCTTTCACCTTTGAGATTTATGGAGGTGTTCGCAGGTGCGCCAGCCTGAGTGGATAGAGAACTTTGGGGCTCCCCTGTGGCCCACAGGCTGGTGCTGCTTGGAAAGGAGCAGGCAGCTTTCCTGTTAGAAGGAGAGACCAGCTTCATTGTATCTAACTTTCTCTTCTGCCCTGAGGTGAAGGAGCTCATTACTGTCCTAGGAATGCTCAGTAGCACAACAGCAGTGCCCCTTGAAACACAGGCACACATGCCCAGCAGGCTAGCCCTCCAGATCGTGGAAGTCACTCTTCTTACCGTTTCTTTTCCTCCCGTGTGCGCGTGGCATATACACACTGCAGCTACCTCTTCCCGAGCCCTGGGCAAGTATTGATCATCAGTGGTGGTGCCCTGGCGCTAAGCTTAGGGACATACCACATAACTTGCCTTATAGGCAGCCACTATTAGTCTGTGGGAATCAGCATACAAAGAACCACATTTTTTATTCCTAAGCTGGGGTAAATTCCCCAAGTCAGCATTATAATAGATTTCCAAGGCAGTCAGTTGTCATTTCAAGTGTGGTGCTAGGAAAAGAGGATTAAAGTCTGATGGGAAATGTTGTTGTGTTTTGGAGTTTTTTGTTTTTTGTTTTTAACAGCTCAAGTATGATGGTGTTTTATGACTCAAATTGCAGTTTAAAGGGGTCCTTTCTGTAAAGAAAATGCATTCTAAATTTGGTCTCCAGTCACCTAGAAAGCTGATGTCCTAGAGTTGTTTTGCTAGTGTGGAAGTTGGGTTTAGGATAAGGTTAGGAGGATGATCTTGTACTCTATTTTGGGGCTGCAACTGTACCTCAGTGGTTGAGCACTTGCTTTAGCTTGCCTGAGGCCCTGAGTTCCATCCTAGTACCACCAAAAAAAAAAAAAAAAAAAAAGTTTTTTCCTGAAACTGACTTTTCCTATCAGTAGAAAAGACAAAAGAAATATTTGTTGATGGTGACACCCAAGATTTATTTGTAGATCTTCGGCTAGATGAGCAGACCTCTGGGATTCGTAGTCTTCTATTTTGAAAATGTAGTATGTGCATGTTTTCCTGCAATACTTCCCGAACAAAATCATCTATACCACCATGCTTTTCCTGAAGCCCAATCTGTGCCCATCCAAGATGTTCTGGTGGTTCATTTCCCTGGCACCCTTCTAGGAACTCCTGTGTGTCCAGAGGATTTTCCAAAAATGATAAGAATTCAGCCTCCTTACTATTAACTGGCTGCTGTGAGGGAGAGCAGAACGCTGGGGCACCTTGCTTTCTGGGCAGCAGTGATTCTCAGAGAGCAGTGGGCACAGCCAGCACACTTAGCCCAACTGCCACCCTTTAGCTGCCCACTGCAGAAATTTGCCACGCAGAGCCCAGCCTTTTTCTTTGACTCCCAGCACCCTTGAGGCTACTGTAGTCAACCTGAAAATTGGACATCCCTTGGAATTCTTTTATCTGTAAGCATTATTTTTAAGTTAATTTGTTATAAGTAATATATACAGTGTTGGCTGATCTCACAGTTTCCCTTTGTGGTGAGAGTTACTAGGTGCTATTTACGTTTAATCATTCAGATTGTGTTGCACTGCAAAGTTGTAGCCCCTTTTCTTAATCCCTGCAGCCAGGCTAGATCCAAGAAGGCCCTCCCTCAGGCTCACGCACATGCTGTTCACTGCCTCATCTGCTGCCCTAACCCTGGCCCTGCCTGGACACAGAAGTGGCCCACTGAGAACTTGTTAAATAGTTTGCCAAAGGCTCCACAGTTGAGCTGTTGAGTGGCAGTAAACTCAAATGGTCTCCAAATTATTAGTCTGTTTAGAAAGAGCTGAGCATCTTATAAGATAAAGCAAGTCCAGAGCAGCTTTGCATTTGGAGCAAGATTTGTGTTCATCGCCCCTATTTCCTCTGGTATAGACGTGTTTCTAAAGTGGATGTGAACTGTGCTTGTGAATATTGCAGAATGGCAACAGAAATGCTTAGTGCTGTGAGAGAGGGCAAGACTGTCACCTGGCACCCTCTGTGGCCCGCTGGAGTCTGGAGGGATAGCATCTGAGGCACAGTGTCAGGTGAGGCCAACTCGGGCTGCTGCCAGCTCTCCAGCACCTGGGAGGAGAGCTACCAGACCCTGAGCCTGGCGGGTGTTTCTAAGGGCATCAGGCAGGGCAAGTACCTCCCATCCCACCAAAAAGGAAATCAACATAATAAAATAAAATGATTGCTAATTATGATTAAAGAGAGGGGAGAACATGGCTGATAAAAGGGAAAGAAATGTTGAAGAGAATGATAGATTTAATAAGAATGCCTCTTTTGAAAAGGTCCGGGGGCTTCTAACATTTGCATTGTGTTTTTCGATTCATTAGAACCCATGGTAGTGTGCATGTGTCAGGTGTGTGGACTGGTGCGATGTGTGTGTTTGTGGAGAAGTGAGGGGTACGTATGGAGGGGTGTGTGGGTATGTGCGTGTATGCACGCTTCTGTGGAGATCTGATGGAGACAGTGCTTTGGTCACCAGCTCATTCTGAAGCTCCTTGCTCTGCTTTTTCCTCTTGGCCCACACTTCCTGTGGGTTGGGTGCAGGAGGGAGCCAGGGAGGAGTGGGCTCCCAGGATGGCTGCTCATATGACGATGATCCTGTATGTTCTAACACTGCTGCTGGGGATGCTTCTGGAAGCTGAGCTGTGCTGGAGCTCAGTGGGAACTAGGTCGGGGTGGGGGGGGGACACCTTAGATTGTGCGTCTAAGGACAGGTTTCTGCTTGATGGAGATTTTATTGGTTTTCTATCTGACACCTAAAAATATTAAATAAAAGCAAATAAGTGTATGTTTATGTATGCATTATCTGTGTTTTTGAGTTGATGGACTTTCACATATTTTTGAGTGTTTTAAATATCCCTTTAACATAAACACAAAGATAGCAAAATGTCGATGGAAAGAATTTGCCTAATGACAGCAGTAACACTTTTGTTAAAGGGTAACTTTTCAGTGATTGCCCTGACTTGTACCCCTGTTGGTTCCAGTGGGCTTCGTGTTCAGAGGTACAGTCTGGAGCCCTTCCCCAAGGCATGTCCTTCCCCAAGACATGTTCCTGTGTGTGACACTGTTACCTGGCTTGTCGAATATTGAAATGTGTTTATTATTTTCTGTTGCTGATAAACTGTACATCCAAGTATCTAACTCCTGACAGTTTTCATCACATTTTAAGAGATTGCTGTATTGCCTGATTATATTTACACTCCAAGTGGAACTGGAGACCATCCAGTTATTCATGTAACTCTGTCGCGTTTCTGGAGTCTTCAGAACCTTTCACCTGCCTTAGACATTACTTTAGAAAAAATGAACCCAGGGGGATTAATGTTATTTGGATAGAAATAATGTGCTGAAGATCAAATTAGAATTCACGATACCATCCTGGTTTCTGCCCCAGCTGCTGGCCTTGTGGGCTGTGCCGTGGAGTATGGTAGCCAGCAATGGTGCCTTGGACTCTCATGTTGAGCACCTCCCTGGGCACAGGACCATGTAGGTCCCTGCTCTGGTTCTGGTGTTTACTGAACTAAAGTGAGCCACTTGTTACTTCTGAAATGCACACCTAAACTTTACCATCCGATCGTCACCTCAGTGCAGGTGATGAGGAGTTTTAACTTGCCACTGGCGGCATGGACGTCTTCATTGTATCTGCATCCTCATAGTTTTCCTCCTTAATTTACTTGGAAATGATTTGGGAAAATGTGCATGTTTCTGTGTTTGTAAGAATTAACACTGTGGATAAGAGGTTATTGTTTTGTATTATATGAACTTAGAACTTCTTGCCTTTTTTCCAAGTGAAATGTTAGAGATTCTGGCACTGTCTTGAGTCTTGCTGGATATAATCATTGTGCTGACCTCATCCAGGATTCAGAACTTGGAAATTTTTTTCTACTTGTGTCTTCCTGGCCACTCTTTAGAGCCTACTGTTTATTCAAGAAGGAAGTCCTTAAATGAAGTGGTTACCAAATGCAAATTACTTTTCAAATCCAGTTTGTGAAAGTATTTGTGTA
This sequence comes from Sciurus vulgaris, assembly GCF_902686455.1. NCBI lineage: Eukaryota > Metazoa > Chordata > Mammalia > Rodentia > Sciuridae > Sciurus > Sciurus vulgaris. The sequence goes on from NC_136474.1 coordinate 26,083,551, forward strand.
GAAAAAATTAGCTATCTTGGTTTCCATGTTAACACAACCAGATAATCTCATACTTCTGTGAATTTTATCTATTGGTATTACTATAACTTACAGTAGATTTAAACTATTGGCACATTTTGTTTAACATCCTTGGCTTACACACTAGGTGTATGGGAAAATCAAGTCGTGATTTACATGTGGCCTAACTACAAATCTGAACGAGCCATTAATCACAGTAGAGGACCCAAAGTACTTGAGCATGAGGGCTCTGTGCTTGGTAGTTTGATAAGGAAAGGATGCCTCAGTTACCTGCAAGGCCATATCTCCAGGTTTGTGGTTAGAGCAGGTTGTTTTTGTGCAGGCTGAAGGTTGGTAAGTCATGTGCCTCAATGAGCTTCTCTGTCTTTTTTTTTTTTTTTTTTTAACCTGTAGTCTCACCAGTGATCATTAAGGAATGGGCAGCTTACAAGGGGAAGTCTCCTCAAACCCCAGAACTAGTGGAAGCCCTGGCCTTCCGGGAGTGGACTTGCCCCAATTTGAAGAGGCTCTGGCTGGGCAAGGCGGTAGAGGACAAGAACCGCAGGATGCGGGCCTTCCTGGCCTGCATGAGGTCCGACACCCCAGCCATGCTCAACCCTGCCAACGTGCCCACTCACCTCATGGTGCTCTGCTGTGTCCTACGGTACGTGCTGGGCCATGGGCAGAGGGTGGACCCAGGGGCCAGGGGAGGAGGCAGGGCAATCAGTGTCCGACCTTCTAGGAAGGATGGAAAGTTCACTCCATAGGAATTGCGTTGTGTGTTGAGACTTGTCCTGGTACCATATTTATATATGTTCTAGGAATATAATACAGTTAAGGCAACATATGTTTTAACTTATACTATAGAGAATATTTATGAAATAGGTATGTTTGGCAAACATGCATGTTTGGCAAACATGCATGGCTTATAAATACATAATGACTTTAGACATTACATCTTTAAATGTTGACGATTTTGAAAACTGGAAGGGGAATGTATTTGGAATTCTGCGGGGAAAGTTTCACTTCTTCCCCTTCATTTATTTAGTCATTTATTTCATTGGTATGGGCACAAATGTGCTGTGTAGGTCATAATCACATTTTGGGATTTCCCGGTAGTCATTGTCACACTGCCCTGGCTCTGGCTTTGGGAGCACTGTTGGCTTGGTCCTGGGTGGGGCACATGCCATCCTTCAGTTTGGGGCTCTTCCTTGCTTTCCTGCCTGGCAGGATGGTTCTGGCGTGCCTTGCATTTCCCTGTTGCAGTACCAGTTGTCTGCAGGGAGCCTGGCTCCCAGTCAGGAGCGGTTGGGGGAGGCGATTATGCTCCTGGGGCACTTCTGCTGGGGCCTGCAGCACACAGGAATGGTTGAATGTGATGTTTTTAAGTTTATCTGAATTGGGATGCATACTGAATGTTTAGTAGGTTCTCAGAATTTAGTTGGATGGATGGATGGATGGATGGATGGATGGATGGATGTATTGATTGATTAATTGGTGGTACTGGGGATTGAACTCAGGGGCAATCAACCACTGAGCCACATCCCCAGCCCGTTTTTATATTTTATTTAGAGACAGAGTCTTGGTGAGTTGCTTGGGGCCTCGCTAAGTTGATGAGGCTGGCTTTGAATTTTCTCCTGCCTCAGCCTCCCAAGCTGCTGGGTTTATAGGTGTACACCACCTCACCCAGCTAGATTTATTTTATTTTGAAACCATTTCAGAGTAGAGAGAAGTTGCAAGTACGATACAAAAAGTTGTTTTGTTTTTTGTTTTAAATTTAATCCACAGTCAGATGTGGTGGTGCACGCCTGTAATCCCAGCAGCTTGGGAGGCCAAGGCAGGAGGATCCTGAGTTCAAAGCCAGCCTCATCAACTTATCAAGGCCCTAAGCAACTCAGTGAAACTCTGTCTTTAAATGAAATACAAAAATGGGCTAGGGATGGGCTCAGTGGTTAACCCCCTGGGTTTAATCCCTAGTACCAAAAAAAAATAAAAATAAAATAAAATAAATCCACATATGTTAGTGTGGTTTTCTAATAAGATTATTTTCCTGTAGGACACCACATGGCCACCAAGTCAATCCATGTGAATCCTTTAGTTCATTCCATCTTAGGCCCATTTCTCTTGTCCCAAGAGTGTCCTCCGTGACAAGGGACCCACTGCAGGCCCTGTGTGCTTTCAGGGGGTGGTATCCCCTTGGGGGTGTGAGTTTCCGTCTGCCTGGTTGGGCAGTACTCAAGTGCAGAGGGCTTGGCAGGGCATCTGCAGCTTCTCTCCGCACGTCCCACGGGGAGGTGCTCTGATCTCAGGAAACGTTCCCTTCTTTTTGGCTGTCCACATGTTTGTGTCGGTTTGGACTGGCCTCCTGGAGCCTTTGGCCCATGGTACGAGTGTTTATTTTGACACATGTCCCCATGTCAGTGGGCCTCCACAGTCTCTAACTGCCCATCATTCTCTCGTCACCTCTTTCTCTCTGCATGTGCTCTCCTTCCTCCCTGCCTCCTTGCTTTAGCTCCAGGAGCCCCCCTTCCTGAAGCTGCCCTGGATCCCTCCAAGTGAATGGGATTGAGAAACCAGACTCCGGCCAGTGACTCCTGATGCCCCAACCCTCCTGGTTCATGCCTGTGTGTTCTTTTTCTCATCGAAAACAGCGCATTCACCTTAGTCCCTCTGACCTGGCACAGAGTAGTGTCCTGTCCTTGTGTGTGTAACCTGTGGCTCTGACAGTGAGACTTGGGACTGGCCCTCCTGGCTCCCTGCTTGTTCATGTTCCCTGTGTGGTGTCGGCCCCTTTCAGAGGCCATCTTGTCCTCTAGTGGACAAGATGCAGGTCCTGCTGGCCCTCTGTGCCCCGCCTACTTGGCCCACACCACCTCTGTGGCTTTAGGAAGGCAGAGACAGATAATAATTTCTGTTCTTTCTTTCTTTCTTTCTTTCTTTCTTTCTTTCTTTCTTTCTTTCTTTCTTTCTTTCTTTCTTTCTTTCTTCTTTTTGTTCTAATTGTTATACATGTTTTCTATTCTTATTTCCTGAAGTTTCTTAAATTTATAACAAACTTCAAGGCCAATATCTTGTTGAAGATGACTTAGTGAAATAGAGGCTATCAGCTTAGAGCATAGTGTGTTGCTGGTTAACTTTCTTTGAATAGGTTGTTTTGTTTTATTTTTTTAAGAGTCTTCTGGTTTCCCGTTCTGGGAAATTCAACTAAAGACATGTTTTTATCACTCAGAACTTTACATTAGTGAAAAATTTAAGATGAAGACTTTGGGTACTCTGAGATCAAGTCAGCAATTGACTGTCCACTGTCCACCTGACCCAAGGAGTACACTAGACCCCAAGTGGGGTGCAGTGTCCAGCCCTGGCCAAGAGTGGGTGGAGCTTGGCATCTGTGCCCTGCCTACGTTTGACGGCGGCAAGTGTGTGCTCCTTGGCATTGTAGCCTAGGCTACCATTGCCCTTGTGTCCTGCCTGTTCATTCCCCCAGCCTCTCATTTGGCTAGTACCACATGGAGGCTCACTTGGTGCCTGCTCTCACCATTGCACTGGGATCTACCAGCTGCAATGTGAGCCCTTCCTTAGTGGAAGCTACCTCCTCCTCTTCTCGACGCTGATTCCCAGGAGGCGACCTGGGCAAGGCTGGTTGTATGGGAGAGGCGGTGCTCCAGTAAAAGCTGATTTACAAATGTGGGTGGCCAGCCTGCAGCTGTAGCTTTTCAACTGCTTTGTAAACTGTTCTTCATTTAGGTTTGACAGGTATTTCTTCATAATTTGATTCAACCTGCACATTTGGGCAGAACACCCCAGAAGGGTGTGGCAGTCTTCTCATTGCTCCCAAAGGCAGTTTTTGTATTTGCCGCTGCTGTCAGTCTTGATCTTGTGGTAAAGATGGTTGACTTCTGTGCTAGATGTTATATTGTGGCAGCAGTTGAGGTTACATAAAGGAAAAGTGTGGGTTCAGTCTCTAGAGTCTTCAGCAGCAGAGGAGACGAAAGGGAGCCAGAACCGAAGTTGCCATGGCATGAGTGTGAAGGCAGAAGGTGTTTTGATTTTGTTTGTTATTTGTGGTGCCAAGGATCAAACTCATACCTCATGCATGGTAGGCAAGCGCTCAGTCACTGAGCCACGTCCCAGCCCAGAAGGTCTTGGCAAAACATGGAGAAAATCAGTCAGGCCCTTCTTCAAAAGTGGAGAGAGCAGACATCCAACAGGTTGATACTAACCGGGCAACTCCTGGAAAGGCTTTGGTCAGCCTCAGATATCAGGGAAGGCAGGCCTGAGGCGCCAGAGTGGCCCTTGAGCCACTGTATGTGCTTGGAGATGCTGCAGATCATTCCAGCTGTGCTCCCTCAAGCGTAGTGCAGGCCATGCTGTCCCCAGGGGTGCATCAGGGGCCACTTCTCCGCTCTTGGAGCTCTGGCTTCCCACAGCTTTCCGCTTTGAAAAGGGCTATAGAATTCTCCTAAACAGTCTAGACTGCCCTTATCTTTCCATGGTAAGAAAGTAGAGACAACAAAGTTAAATAGCTTTCCCAAGGTCCTATTGCTGATAAGCTCTTCATGTAACATATTTACACTCTGCTCAGTTGCATGGAAAAGAACATCCAGAGAATCTTTCCAGAAATTCTGTAGGTAGATTTGGCAGTGTAGAAGCCATCTAAAGGCATTCTAAATGTGTAGCCTAAATAAATGAAGTACAAGTGAACTGCTGTGACTGCTGCCTGTGGTTTTCACCAGGAACCTGCGTTCATGTCTGCGTTCTGGTAACAGGCACCTGAGAGGAGCTGATGGTCCTGTGGTGCAGAGAACCAAATGAGGAAGCAGAACTTCTGCCCTGCAGGTGTGTCCCTGCAGCTGCGCTAGTGCTCGGAGTCTCCCCTGTCAGAAAAACAGGAAGGATCTGGAGAAAACCAGCCTGTGCTGGAGCTGGTTTAGTGCTCTGAGGAATTAGTGCCTGAGAGTCAGTTTCAGGTTGGCTTTGGGAAGGTGGAGGGAGGTGATGGCTGCATGACACTGTGAATGTACCTAATGCCACTGAAATGGACACTTGACACCTGGGAAAAAGTGTATATTTAAGCTGTGTATTCTACCACAGTTTAAAAAACAAAAAAGTTAAAAGAACACAAACGTGATCCTGAAAGCAAAGCACATTGTATATTGAACATACCTCCTCCAGAGTGATTTTTCTTTTTCAGACGACCCTGAGGACTTTCTATATATTCACAGTTTTTGTTGTTTTGTTACTGTTGATTTGTTTTATTTTGCAGTACAGAGTACAGGGGATGGAACACAGGGCTTCATACATGGTAGGCAGTGCCTTATCACTGAGCTGGCTCTTTCTTGCATCAAGCCCTGATTAAAACTCAACTCAGAAGAACCATTGTATTTAAGACCTGAGGTGCTCAAATGGAAGAATGTGTATTTCTTCATTGCAAATGTTGACAGTTTAAATAAAACTTTTATGTCACTGTTTTATTAAAATATGATAGAAACATTTACTATTTGTTCACCTTGAAATTGCATTTTCTGGAGCTGGGTGTGGTAGTGCATGCCTATAATCCTAGCCACTCAGGAGACTGAAACCGGAGGACCATAAGTTCAAGACTAGCCTCAGCAATTTAGCAAGGCCCTAAGCAACTTACTGAGACCCTGTCTCCAAAAGAAAGAAAGAAAAAAAAAAAGCGTGTGTTGGTGTGAGGGGGCAGCTGGGCATGTGGCTCAGCGGTTAAGTGCTCCTGGTTCAATGCATGGTACTAAGAGAGAGAGAGAGAGAAAAAAAATTGCATTTCCCTACTTTTGCCACATGATTTTATCGTGAAGTATGTAAGCTTCCTGTGCCTCCATTTACCCAACTCCACAATGAGACAATGATCACTCTTACCTCAGAGTTGCTAGGACAGTACATGAGTTAATGTGTGTAAAATATTTAAATAAATATGTTTAACATGCTCTTAATGAGCTCATAAGATGTAGAACCTACATCTCTGCTTAGAGTATATTACCATGGATTAATTATTACAAAAATGAGTTAGGGCTCAGCACCAACTCTGACTTGGGTTTTTGTTAACTTGGTTTTAAGCCCTGAAAAAATTTACCTAGCAGGTGGGGATGGAAAGAGCTTTGTTAGGTATGTCACTGTTCTCCAGACTCCTCAGTTCTCAGACCCCTCAGTTGTTCTCAGAGATCATATAGCAATCTGTCATCAGAAGTTATTTTTAGTGATCAGCTGGCAACTTGATCAGGTCTTCCCCCGCAGATTGGTTGAATACAGAGAATTGGACCATTGGGCTTTCAGGTTTGTGACTCAGTTGTATGGTTAGCTTTCCATTTTCTCATGCTAGGTACTACTTGGGATTGTGTCCTGTGTAGTGACCAGCATATTTGTCTCTCCGGCAGTGTTGCTATAGAAACGGGAAGCCTGTGGCTCTTGGCAGAACTGTTCTAGCTGACATTGAAGATTTGGATGTTGGTTCCCTTCAGCTACCCACACCAGGGTGCTCCTCATTTGAAGGGGGTGGGCTTTGGTGAGCATCCTGTGCATTGCTTTCCTTGAGTTCCCCCCTCCTCCTCCATGGACCCGCCTGCGCCATATCCTTTGTTGGACTGCTGCTGAGAAGCCCTTCACTCACTGCTTTTACTCATGAGATAAATCTTTCTTATTGTGACCAAGGTTCTGCCTCCTGGGCATCCTGACCTGGATTAAAATGAATCAATCCTGTGAATTGGTGCCTGTAATGTACTTTAAGGTTTTAAATGCTTCACAAGAGTGAAATTGTATCAAAATCATGGACAGTGGCAGCCATGGTGATGCACGCACACATTTGTAATCCCAGGTCCTCTAGGCACTGAGGCAGGCGGACTGAGAGTCCTAGCCTGGGTGATTCAGCAAGACACTGTCTCAGAAATCCAAACCTGAGAGGATGTAGTTCAGTGTCCAAGGGCCTCTGGGTTCAATCCCCAGTACTGGGGAGTGGGGTTGGGAATCACTGACCAGGTAGTCTTCGGTGTACACAACTTAGGTGCTATTTTTAATTAAAGTAAGACCTTTCCAGTCAGCCTGGATGATGACCACATTTTCATTTGTAATTGGCATCATCTTGTGCAGACAGGCCTGATAGAAGCCTTCAGAGCTTTCTCGGCGATCACATCATCCCAGACATACTTAGAACCTCCCACTAGGCTTGTCCACTCAGTCATGCCCGGCATTTCTGTCCCTCCCCAGGTATATGGTGCAGTGGCCGGGAGCTCGCATCCTGCGGCGTCAGGAGCTGGACGCCTTCCTGGCCCAAGCGCTGTCCCCCAAACTCTACGAGCCGGACCAGCTGCAGGAGCTCAAGGTAGTGTGCCAGCCTGTCTCGGGAGTCTTGCTTTGGATTTTGGTGTAACACAGCTTGACCTTTACCAGGCAGAATTGCTCTGCTCCAAACTAATGCCACTGATTCGATGTGAATCGAGAGCCTTCAGGGCAACAGGGACATTCCTGTCTGGTACAGATTTGCCATCCCCTGTTGGAAATGATCAGTTCCACCTTTGTCAGAGAAGGAGTTTCCTTTTTTACCAATGGGTGTTTATTCTTGTTTTTCACATCAGGAAATAAACTTCTCTTTTTTTATTTTAAGAGGGGATTCCAAACCCTGGGAGGGCTTGATCTTAAGAATTTTCTAACATCTAGCCAGGATTCTTTTTCTTATTTCATTCCATTGTTCCTAGTCACAACTTTGGTTTTCTCTAAAACGTGTTCTTTGCCCGTCTGGTATTGTAAAATCCCTTTTAAAACAACCACTTGACGAACGACGTGGCACCGCCATCCCAGCGCCCTGTGTAGTCAGCGTTTGACACCATATTCCTTTTGATTTTGCCTTCTAGCAATTCCTTTTGTTCTTTGTTTTGACAAGATTTGTTTTCTCTAAGTTGTCACCCAGTTTTTTAGTGTGCACATCTTTTTCAGTACACTTTTATTAGTTGCTGTGTTCACAGTTGTAATTTCTAATTTCTATTAAATGTTAGAATGTTCAAGACTTCAAAGTTAGCTAAATTCATAGGTCTGCCTTTTCTTTTTAATGTACAGGGTTTTGTTTTTTCTTTGCCATCCGTTGTTTGTTTTTTGTTTTTGTTTTTGTTTTGTTTTGTTTTTACCAAGTTTGATTTATAATCAGGTAGTTTCCTTTGACAAAATTGCCTTCGCTTTTAGATCTTTTTGCTGTTCTTTATGAACGCATCTTGCCCTGCAGAGGAATTTTAGACTTGCTTTATAGATTTTCAGTATTCAACAGGTGGTGCTCAATAAATGTCTGGTTTTTCCCTAAATTACTATGTTAAATTGCAAAATTTGGTGTGGAGTGGAGCTCACCTGAGGCTTCTGATGACTTTGAAACCAGCTAAGTACAAAACCAAAACCTAGAAACTCCCTCAAATTGTGTTCTTTACTTTGTGGATCAACTTTTCTGTTTGTTAGACAGAAATTGTTATTGTCTTTAACGCTTTTGTTTTCGGTGTCAGGCAGTGTGGCGGGCCCCGTCAGGTCCTCCCCGGGTGCCGTCCCCACCGCGCTCGCTGCAGGCTGTGCTTCAGGGGGTGGAAACACTTTCCTAGAGTGTGGTGCCACCCCCTACCTCTCCTCCTGTTTCTCTTGTATAGATTATTCCTTCAGTACTGACATCCCAGTTCTGAAAGTCACACCGCCAGGGACCAGGTATGCCCACCAAGCTTTATTCACCATCAAGTTACTTTAACCAAAGTTCATCTTATTTCCCATACCCTTTTCATTTTCGGATCCACACACAGGATATAACTTTTGAAAACCAGTCACTCAAAGCTTTCATTTTGGTTCTTTTGAGGTCTTAGTGCCTTCATGGTTTTCTCCCGATTCTTCATCTGAGGCCAGGCGTTCTAGAGATGTATGGGACACATTCCATGTGCCGTTGCCTTCTGTCTCACTCATTGCTGCCCGGGGTCTTCTTGTGTGGAGGGCGACAGTCCCAGTATACGAGCACAGCCTACACTGGAACAGCGTCATTGTCAGGATCCGTGCAGATTCTGGAAGAGCTGTGAGGAAAAGTGTCTGAGGGGAAGGCAGTCGTTTGGTTTTTAAAGACTAAAGATCCTCTCAGCAATCAGATTGAGTGAGAATCAATAAGAATAATCCTTATTTCAGTGCTACCAAAATTCATATGCAGAGCCAATGGTTCCAAAATTCAGTGATGGAAAATTAAAATTAAAATTGCTTTTTCACATGGCCGTTAAAGTTCTCCAGCGTAGCCAAAGCAATGCCAGTCCTTCCTGTAAGATGCCATTTCACTGTTTAAGACACAGTCGCCTCTTGACTGTCGCTGCTCCTGTGTCGGGGCCGTGACCAGTTTGTGGATTGCCCAGACCCCTCTCTCTTCTCCCCTTAGTGTCCACCACATGCTTTGCCATCAGCAGAAGAAAAGAGGAAGAACGGACCCAGTTCTGACCGCTTGGCTCTTGTTAGCTTTTCTGCTGGGAGGTTCAGTGGGAAAAGACATTGCAACCATTACCTTAAATGAATTTTTAAGAACTTCATTTCATCCATGCTTTCTCCGTCTGCCATGTTCATGAATAATTGAGAGTTCTGTGTGGTTCCTTGAACACCTGTGACAGTGATTGATGACCCTCATTTTTTTCTTTTTGTATTTTTAAGCCCTTCTCCTAGGTTAACAGCATGAGTATAATTAAGGTAAAATTAGCCCTAAGCCGGGTTTCTAGGAGGGCGGGTGAAGGACGAGGAGAAGGAACTTTGTACCGTTGTAGCATTTGTCCAGTTTCTTCTCCCTTGTTCTCGACATCCCTATAATTGCCTTAAATTCTTTTTAACAGTTTCACATGCCAAGTGCAGAATATAAAAGATGGAAAATGAAGAGCTTTAAAGACAGTATTAGGGGCGTGCAGCATGTCTGTGATACCTGTAAGAATTATTTTGCATATAGGTAAATATGACAAATTAAAGTAAGAGTCTGTTGCCAAGTAGTTAGAAGACAGACAAAGTCACTGTGCTGGATTTTGGTTCTTGAGCTAATTAGAGATTAAATTTCATGTGTGTATTTCCTACAAAGTCAAAATTTTTTTGGTCTGTTTTCTAGCTGAGGAACTTTGGATAATGTTGAATATTTTACCTCAGTTGGTATAAGAGTATCAGATTAGAATGTGAATATTATTGGCAGCTGTTTCTACAGTCAAGGGTTCAGATTCAGGTTCTCCAGTCTCTGTGACCTTGAACTCGGTGGAATACTATTAGAAGTCCATGTGTCCTACAGGTGTTGAGGTGGAAATGAGGTAGTACACATAAAAGTGCACCTTTAAAAAAGGGATGGTGTTCGATACATCTTTATTAATTTCCCCCATAAAAATGACATATTATTATTTGCATAATTAACATTTAGGGAAAGAAAAATACTGTGCAATGTAAGTAAGTTTTAAATAATATTCAAAGGGCTGCTGCAGTGGCACATACCTGTAATCCCAGTGACTTGGGAAGCTGAGGCAGGAGGATCTCACAAGTTGGAGGCCAGCCTGGGAAACTTAGCAAGACCCTGTCTTAAAATAAAAAGAAAGAAGTGCTGGGATGTAGCTCAGTGGTAGAGCATCGCTGGGTTCAAGCTCAGTCCTGCCCCGCTCCACACACACATTTTTAATGTAGCTTTTAAGAACTTTTCTCTTAAATTAATGCTAATTATCATTACTGAAACTGAAATTTAAACTGTAAACATCATTATTTAAATCCATGTTAGTTTATTACTAGTATCGAGGCTGATTGACGTGTCCACGTTTCTATATCGTGCTGCCTCTCTACCCTTCTGTGCAGGACACTTGGTGAGGCAGACCTCTTAAGAGCTCCATAGCCCTGTTCTTCTCTCCCTCATCCTTGACCCAGATCCTCTGTTCTCTGATATAGGCCAGGTGGGGGACAGAGGCCCTGGGCTGAAAGCAGTGGGCCCTTGCCTGACTGTGTTTTGTGGTCACTGTTCCAAAATGCGAGGGGCCGGGGGGTGAGTGTCCTGGAGTGGCCCTTTTTACTCATTGGGCTCCCCCTCTGCTTCACCACTCTCCAGCAGAGCCAATTCCCTCTTTCTGCCATGAGGATTTTTCTTTGTACAGCTCAGGGATGGGGTGGCTGGGATCTAAATAAATCAAGTAGATTTTCTCCATTTTGTTCCAGTTAGATCCTCTCTTTTTCCACAGTGCACATAAATAATGAATATATGTCTAAGTCCATCACCCAGGCCCCAGCTGCTTCCCAGTAACTGCATGGAGACATAGGAGCTGGTGTGATGCACAGCTGGATCAGGAAATGTAAATGAACCACTTGTATAAATTTGTGAACAGACTTGTTTTGGAAATATAATTCATTGACTTAAAATTTTTAAAAAGGTTGGAAAACAGTGTTAGCCAATAATGGGAATAGTTGACATAAACAGTACAAAAAAGCAGCTAATCATAAATTCATTAGCATTTGGCACCAGAATGATCTGTTTTTTCCTCTTTCATGCAAAGCCATTTTACCTGCCACATTTAGGCATTACTTAGACTGATGCCCCATAAAGACTACATTCTTGAGAAGCCATCAAGGTGGGAAGACAGAAGCAAGAGCAGAGTTTAAAAACTGTCCTGGATAATCCACAAACGAGGTCCTTCGCTCAGAGGATCAAGAGTTGACTGTACTTGTGTCGGGTCTCTTGCCCAGCCTGTGTTGTGAGAGGAGAGGGCTGTGGGCAGAGCAGGCATCGGTGCTCATCGCAGGAAATACAAGCTGTGCAAATTCCAGTAGTGCGCATGGGTCAATACAGTATTTCTCTTGTTTTGTTCTTTCATTTTTAACCTATCTGTGTCTCCTGAGACATTTTGACAGTTTCTGAAACATTAACATATAAAATTAAAAAGTACAAATTTATTTCTGAATGAAATTATTCCAAGTTATTTTCTATAAAACTACCCGGAAAGTGGAAAAATCTTAGAGTATTCCTTTTTGACACCCTTTGTGTTAATAATTTACCTGACCTGTGTTCAGATCTGAGGTGTCATTTCATGAAGAGATTATGGAGGTCTCAGCTGCTGAGGGGACTATACATCCTTGGTCCCCTTGTCACGTCCTGCCTTAAATGCAGTACTGTCCACCCTGGGCGATGATTTACAGATACCAGACTGAAATACAGTATATTCATAAAACACTTTCTTAATTTTAAATATGCTAAATAACAAGAAGTAATTCTATTTAAATAAGACCAGTGCTAGGTCAAGCTAGGACTACTTAGTGGTACCCTTTTGTGGAATATTCTCTGTTAACTTTGGAGAGCAGTGGGACAGTGGGAGAATACTGAAGTACTCTTATTCCATAGAAATTACTCTTTTCAATTTAAAGATTGAGAACCTAGACCCCCGAGGAATTCAGCTGTCAGCTCTCTTCATGAGTGGAGTAGACATGGCATTGTTTGCCAATGATGCGTGTGGACAGCCCATCCCCTGGGAACACTGTTGTCCTTGGATGTATTTCGATGGGAAACTCTTCCAGTCCAAACTCCTCAAAGCCAGCCGGGAAAAGACCCCACTCATCGACCTCTGTGATGGTCAGGTATGTTGGTCAGGACGATCTCCTCTGACCTTAATAAGACGCAGTGCATGGGCTAACTGTGTTATCATTTACACCATGTTCATCATGAAGCCTGGAGGGCCTGGCCCAGCGTGACTGAATTATCTCTGGGCTCCCCTTGAACCACATTCCCAGGAGGCCATCGGTTCTCATTACTCACAGTAGTTGCTTCCAAAGTTCTCCTCAGACTCTGAGTTAGTGAGTGTGGACCATTTCTCCTCAGAAACCTCGGGCAGGTGCCTGCAAGATTCCGCCTGCATCTGTGCACCAGTCAGCTTATACCTCGTTCCTAGAGGGTGTCTGCTTACAGACACCTTGTTGACCACATGTTGTTCATCCATGGTCCTCACGCTCACAGCCAGCAGCACTGCAAACCCAGCTGCAGGAAACTGCTCTGACAGCTAGCACATCAAGCCCTGTGTGCACTTAGAAACCCTGGGTAGTGCTTCAGCACTGTCCATCCTAAATACCAAAATCACCAGCAAAAGGACAGATCACAAACAGTATGTCATTAAACAGGCCACAGAGAGGACACTCATTTTCAACATGAGCTGAAACTGGCAGGTTGGTGTTGTGTCATCTCAGCTGGGGTTCAGGTGCCACCCCTGCTCCACACAGGTCTGCAAATGGCCAGCAGAGTGCCAAGGATTGATTTGGGTGGTTCCAGATAAATGTCAGCAAGTAGGGGAATGTGCAGATAGAGAACTTTTTAGCAGCGAGTCTACATATTCTAATTTGTTATTGCTCATTCATATCTGGCTAACTGTATGAATGGAATTTTTACCTGACGGGTCCTTGACTTCCAGGCTGAGCAGGCTGCCAAGGTAGAGAAGATGCGGCAGAGTGTTCTGGAGGGGCTCAACTTCTCCCGGCAGAACCACCCGCTCCCCTTCCCACCACCTCCTGCTCTGCCCTTCTACCCCGCGTCTGTGTATCCTCGGCACTTCGGGCCCGTCCCCCCGTCTCAGGGCAGGGGCAGAGGCTTTGCAGGTGAGTCTCGTGTCAGGACGCTGTTGGGTGAGGATGTGACTTGCTGTGCTGAGGCCGAGTAATTGTCAGTCTTGGGAGGTTCACAGTAGTATTTCTTCAAATTAGCAAGGCCCAGCTGGATCCCAGAGGTGATGGCAAGAACCAGCGCTGTTGCAGAGGGTTGGTCTAAAATCTGTCAACACAACTCACAGCTCTGGGCATGTTTTAAGATTTTTTTTTTTTCTCTCGTGTGTCATATGGGAAAGTACATCCATCTGGGTCTGAAAAGCCTCTTCCAGCACCCATTTCCTGGGACCTGGTGTGAGCCCCTGGCCAGCACCCTGTTGGATAGCTTGCTGAAGGGAGGGTGGCCTGCGGTGCTGGCCTCTGGGTACAAAGGGTCCAAGACAGGGAGGTGGCAAGGGGGGCCAGGAAACGCCTCCCCTGCTGCTGAGGGAGACAGGTTGCTCTGCCTGGTCTCACACCCAGCGGGGCCCCTGAACCCCGTCCCTCATGCTTCTCCCTGTTTTTCTCTACCCTGGGTCCTACAGGAGTCTGTGGCTTTGGAGGCCCCTATGGGGAAACAGTAGCAACAGGCCCTTACCGTGCCTTCCGGGTGGCGGCAGCATCGGGACACTGCGGAGCCTTCTCAGGCGGTGACAGCAGCAGGACTAGCAAGTCCCAGGGCGGTAATTATACCCACACCCCTCCCAGAGCTTCTGCCAGCCGGCGCGTCCTGCACTCCAACATCCGGTGCCTTCCTTGACTGTCCTTGTGAGCCACCTGCTCCAACAGAGCTCCCTTTCTCATGGGTCCCTGACCCAACCCTCTCCCTCAGGTCTCTGCCCTGGCCCTGTGGTGGTCATTTCTCCTTTCGGGGTAAACCACTGAGTGTCCACGTAGAGCAGAGCTCTTCTACGCACCTGGGTGACCTGACCAGGTAGCTGCTGGCTTGCTCAGTGGCACCTCTCTCACAGCTGCCTCCTGGTTGAGGTGTTCATGCTGGTATAGAAGACGGTAACAGGCACAAGACTCGTGACAAAAAGGCTGTCTCAGTTTATTTCATGATATAAATTAAGTTAGTTTACTTTAAATTCCTATTGCTTCTCTTTTGGTTTGTGTTAGTCTTTCCAGGGAGAGAAAAGTCTTTTAACATTTACTATCTTGTGATGGTGCTGTCATTTGAAACTTGTGACTTCAGCATTAGGACTACAGGTCTAAATCTGGCCATCAAGTCACATTGCAGGATTCTGACACATTTGGAGTAACGTTTAGGGTAGGCAAGCCTTTTTCTCAGCGGGGGGAGGCAGTGTTTTCCCAACTCAGTTACCTGGGCACTTATGGAGGCCTGCTCGGAAACAGGCAGACGTGCTGTGGCTCAGAGGCCCCTCTTCCCCTGTCTCCCAGTTTCCCATAGGACTCTTCTGTCCCATGGCTATTGGTCTTGCACCTCATAGCCATGCATCCTCTGCTGCTTGATGTGCTTCAGCTCCTTACAATACCTGGGCACTGAAGCTGGCTGTGGTTGGGGCAAGAGTGAGGGTAGGGCAGGCACCATTCTGGACAGTGGGGCAATGATGGCAGAAAGAACTGCTTCCTGACCTCCCCCACTGTGTCTGAAACCCAGACCTGGGACACAGTAGCCACACCCACTGCTGAGCACTCCAGCTGTGACCAGTGAGTGTAGATGTATGCTAGATTTCAAAGGAAAATGAGTGAAAGTAGCCCATTCACTTTTTATCTTGATCACATGTTGAAATAATGTTATTTGGTATGTTGGGTGAAATAAGATATGAATAAAACTTACTTCATCTGTTTCTTTGAACTTTTTCATGTGGCTACCAGAAAACTTAAGCCTTATCTTGGATTTCTGTCAGCCTTTACTTACACAGCTGCTGCAGTGGCCATAGCATGCCCACATCACTACGGTGGAGAGCTTGTGATAATCTGTCCCCCAGCAAAAAATAAGACGTTTGGGGCAGTGGTTTGTTTTATCAGGACTTTTTCTATCAGTTAATAGTTTGAGAATTATTTTAGGTCAGAAAACTTTAGAATATGCAAGCTACTTGTAATGAATAGAAGTTCAATACAGGTAAATATTCTAAACCCTTTGGGCTAGATTTATTGCTAATTTTCTATAATGTTTGGCTAAGGAGGTAAACTTAGAAGTATTGGCAAGTGAGTTGGCAGGGTCCCGTCTTGAGTTTGTTTCTCTAAAGGGCCCTTGCAGTTGGAACTTATTCAGTTATTGTAGGTCCTTAACAACAGCTTAAAATCACAGTGTACATAGAGCCCACATACTAAAAAAAGAAGTCTCCGCAAATAAGATAAAATGGCTTTATCTTAAATAGAAACCAGAACTGCAAAGAATTTGCCTGTTTGTTTCTCTTCATCAGTTTTAATGCTGTGATTATAAAGATTTTGTCTTCTTGTGTATTTTTTGTGCAGGAGTCCAACCTATACCTTCTCAGGGAGGGAAACTAGAAATAGCTGGCACTGTGGTCGGCCACTGGGCGGGAAGCAGGCGGGGCCGCGGGGGCCGAGGGCCCTTTCCACTGCAAGTGGTCTCTGTGGGAGGACCAGCAAGAGGGTAAGCTCTGGACCAGGAAAATGTCTTTCTCTACTGCAAAACAACAGCTCTGACTTGCTTTTTTTAACTTATGAGCTTAGCCAGAATGTTTTTATATCACTACTTTAACATCGTAGGATCTTATAATATAGCATTATGTAATTTTTTAACCATTATTAAATAATCACACGTTCAGTTAATCATTTGCCTTTTAAAGCTGTTTTTAAATTTTTAAAGTACTACTTTTTAAATCAAAAGCCTTGGATATGAGAAAAGTAAGATTGAGTTTTTAGAACAAATTTATTGTGACCATATTCAATAAACTCAATGCCTTATGGAGCACAAGATCAGACACCTTCACATCCATTTGAAGTTATTGCAGATGTTGTCTGTGGCAAATTTAAGAGTGTTTACTCTTGTCCTTTTCGCCTAGGCGTCCAAGAGGAGTTATTTCCACCCCAGTGATACGGACGTTTGGTAGAGGTGGAAGGTACTACGGCCGAGGTTATAAAAGCCAGGGAGCAATTCAGGTAATGCCCCACAGGGTCGCCATCACTCCATACACGTGTCTCCTTTTCCAGCCAGTTCTCAGTGCCTGCGTTCAAGCTGAGGGGTGGGTGTGCACTGTAGCCGCTAGGCACTCTGGCACACAGGGGCTTGCTGGATGTGCTGGCCCCGGAAGCTGAGCTGTTTCCTTCTCATCTGGGAGCCTCTTTGGCATGGCTCTGTCCTTCACCACGCCCCCTGTGGCATTCAGCAGCTTCTTGTCTGGTGAGACAACAAAGTCCCATGCTCCCTGGGATATCACTGCACCCATAGGGACCCAGGACATCTGCTTCTATGGGTTTCTTGATTTCTTAGTAGGAAATGGCATTTCCTACTAATGGCACAGGCTCCAACCCCAGGACTAGTCACAGTTCCTGGTGTTCGATTGCCATTCTGTTTGTTTCAACATAAATATACACACAACACTGGGTTTTATGGGGGCCCACTCCCTTGGGTACTGGGGATTGAATCCAGGTGTATTTCACCACTGAGATAAATTGCCAGTCCTTTTTTTTTATTTTTGAGACAGGGTCTCACTGAGGCCCAAGCTGGCCTTGAATTTGTGATCCTCCTGCCTCAGCTGCCCAAATCTCTGGGATTAGAGGCATGGGCCACTGTGCCCAGTGGTTTTTCTGGGATTTTTCTTTATTTTGTTTTTTTTTTTAAGGATAAGATCCTCATGAATTCCTCCTGTTGTTTCTTGTCCAAACAAAGGGCTCTGGACTCTTATTTTACCTCTTCTATGTCCTGGTGCCCTTCTGAACTGGTCTGTTCTTAGGTTTCTCCGATGAACAGAAGCAGAGAGGAAAGGTACATACACATCTGTGCAAGCATACCCTGTAGATTTGCACTTTATTCCTCCTCCCACTCCCAGAATCTTTGTTGAATCTTCCAGTTCCAGTTTAGAACCTAGGAATGTACTTACCCTCTACTATAACACCTGAATGTTCTTTTTTCCATTCTGAGAATCTTGGTTCTTTAGAAACCAGGGTTAATTAAATTCAAATATCCTATAATGCATCATTGCTTTATCCCATATTGTTCACACAGGCTCAGAATACCTGTTCTCACTACTGTGACCAACATTATTCACTACAGACAACTAAAAAACAATGTTTGTAAGCAGGGTGTGGTGGAGTCCAGCCTCCCCCACTATCTACATCCCCTGTAACAGTGATAACATTAATTGTAACTGTCAAACACTCCTGACAGGTCATAATCACCTGCAGTTTACATTAGGGCTTACTTTCAGTGTCATACATTCTATAGGTCTGATGTGTATCCACCACTGTAGTATCCCAGCCACTCGGCAGGCTGAAGCAGGAGGATCCCTTGAGCCTAGGTGTTTGAGACAAGAGAGTGAGACCATATCTCAGAAAGAAAGAAAACATTGACACTTATTGACCCTTACACACACACACACACACACACACACACACACACACACACACACAGGTTTGTTTGTTTTTGGTACCAGGATTGAACTCAGGAACACTCAGCCACTGAGCCACATCCCCAGCCCTATTTTGTATTTTATTTAGAGACAGGGTCTCACTTTTGCTGAGGCTGGCTTTGAACTTGTGATCCTCCTGCTTTCAGCCTCCCGAGCCACTGGGATTATAGGCGTGTGCCATTGCGCTTGGCTTTACACACTGTCTTTAAAAAATAGCTGTGCTGTTCTTACCTGCTGTATCTCAAGGCAGCCATGACCTACTATACTTTCCCTTTTTGCCTTGTTTTTCTTGATTCTATAAATACCTTCATATTCCATGTCCTCTTCAGGCCTGTGACTGTGCCTCTGTTCTGGTCTTTTAAAGTCTTTCCTCAATGGGTTCTGCAAGAAAGGTCCTCAGGAAGGACTTGGGAAACAGCATTCAATGTGAAACAGTTTTCCTTACCGGGAAGCAGTTTTTCTTCTCTGTGAACTTCACATTATTTTATTTTTTGTATGTGTATAAAGCTTTACCGTCAAAGACACATAATGCTTTTCCCTTTGAAGTCACTTGTGAAGTTGGCCTAAGCACCCAGATTGTTTTTGGTTTCCTTGAAAGTTCAGTACCTTTTCTGTCATGGCCTGGCACTAGCTGTCCTAGATCACCATGCTCAGCGTGAGGGGCACTTTTCCCACATAATTTCAGATCTTATTCTGTTATTCTGTGTCAGAAAGTTATCTTAAATTAGGAATGTTCAGTTTTGTTTTTTATTTTGGGGGTGTGTGCGCACACACACGCTGGGCTTGAACCAGGGCCTAGTGTGTGCTATGCGGTGTCTACCACTGAGCTACCTCTGCCCGTTCTGTCCCTGCCTTTGCCTTGTTTCAGCTTCAGTGCTCCCAATTGTGCTCATGCTGGATCTCCTGTGCCTGCCTTCACTCTTAATTCCTTTTTACCTCTTCCTTCTTGATACAACTTACCTGATTAAAGTGCACAATTCAGTAATTTGGTTTTTCTTTTTTCTTTTAATTTTTTTAAAGATGTTGATAGACCTTTATTTTATTCATTTATTAATATGCAGTGCTGAGAAATCCAGTGCCTCACACATGCTAGGCAAGTGCTCTACCACTGAGCCACAACCCAGCCCAGTAATTGGTTCTTTGAGGCTAGCTTTTGGCACAGTTTTTAGGTTCACAGCAAAACTTAAGAGGAAGGTGCAGGGAGTCCCATGCCTCTCCCTCCTCCAGGGCCGCCACTATCTGCTTCACCCATCAGTGATACATTCTTTACCATTGATAAACTTACGTGGCACATCATAATCAGCCAGAGTCCCTTAGGAATAGCTTGCACTGGGGCTCACTCTTGTGTGATGCATCCTACAGGCGTGACATATGTCCACCTAATTATAGTATTAAGAGAAGTTTCACTGTCCTGAAGTCCTCTGTGCTCCTTAGAGTCATCCCTCCCTCTCTCTTCTAAAACCCATGGCAACCACTGATTTTTTTTTACTATCCCCATAATTCTACATTTCCAGAATGTTACAAGTATGGCAGAAAGACTGGGTGTGCCCCAGAGGTGGAGTGTGTCCCTACCATGTGCGAAGCTCTGGGTTTCCTCCCTGGTACCAGCAAAACAAGGATAGACGTTGCTTCCCGAGGGTTTCTAGACCTTCCTTTTCCTTGTGTTTGTCTCCACTCCATTCCTACTCCACTCCCAGCACTTCTCCTCCACTGGAGAGCTTGATCCAGGTGGTCAGTTTGTAGAGGAGCTGCCAACCGATGGAGGAGGCCATGCTGCTTGCTCTGACGGCACGTTTGGTGATAGTAGAACTAGCTGTCTCCTGGTGGCAAAGAAAGGGTGTGGAGGAGTGCTTCCACGTGTGGGGAAATAGCTGTTCTTAAGTGTTCCATTCAGACTGGCAATGTGGTTCAGTGGCAGAGAGAGCACTCGCCTGTCGTGCACAAGACCCTGGGTTCAATCCCAGCACCATAAACACAAAACACAGTATTTGTTTCAGAGGTCTAAGGAAACAACAGCATTGATTTGTGACAGTAGCATTGACTCGTATGGGTACTTTTGAACACCAGTGTTGGGAGCTAAAGAAAGAGGTATTGTGGAGAATAGGGGAACCCCTGTGTTTTGGCAACGGTTACTAGACATGCTCCCTCTCCTGGAGGGAGCAAGTGGACTTTGTCTGCATCAGTGCAAAGCCCCTGGTTTTGAGACTAGGATGACAGGAAGATGCTGGAGGGTACCACCCTCTCCTGGCCAAGAGGGTGTGGTTAAGAGCCAGGAGGTCCTTGCTGGCCCAGTTCTTCATTTTGGAGGGCATGGGGGACAGCTTAATTTCAGAGGAGGCTCATGAGCAATACTGTTACTTTAAAAGATCGGGTGCTGTACAAAGGGTTAGTTGGAGGTCCTGAGTGGGAATCGTCCTTGTTTTCAGAACCTTAGCTACACAAATGTCCAGGGAAGCGGGCCACGGGAGGGACAGACTTAGGCAGGAGCAATCTTACCACCTGAAGGCCACTCAGGGCGGTCAGAGTCAGAGGGTGTAGCTGTGTGCTTTCAGCTCTGGAATCTGTAGTCATTAGGCCAGAACCGGGGTCCTCTCTCCCACTGCTTATCCAAAGCTGCCTTACCAGTTGTCCTTTCTTTTAAACAGGGCAGACCTCCTTATGCTGCTTCAGCGGAAGAAGTGGCCAAAGAGCTGAAGTCGAAATCCGGGGAATCAAAGTCCTCTGCCATGTCTTCAGACGGGTCCCTGGCTGAAAATGGAGTGATGGCCGAGGAGAAGCCAGTGCCCCAGATGAATGGGAGCGCAGGCGACACCAGGGCCCCCAGCCACTCTGAAAGTGCCTTGAACAATGACTCTAAAACGTGCAATACAAATCCTCATTTAAATGCACTAAGTACAGACAGCGCCTGCCGCAGGGAGGCTGCTCTGGAGGCAGCTGTCTTAAATAAAGAAGAGTAAACTTATTTTTTATAGAGGGTGAAGGATGCTGGAAGGGTAAGGATCTAGGACTATCTGGAGAGAAAGAGAGCCTGCAGTTATGTACATTTTGTCCTTTCCGTAAGAGAAAAATGAGGACTTTGGAAATTCAGATCCCTCTTTGATATCAGAGATTTAAACAACACATTTTTAGTTTTAACCAGTTGTAGTCAAAATGCTACAATAAAACAAAAAAGAGAGAAAGAAAATGAAGAGCATTTGACTCCCGCACTTAAAATGAAGTACACACAAAGTTTAAACTGGTTATGACAAAAGCCTATAGTTGTATTTCTTAAACTATAAAGAAAACAAATTTTGGCAGTCTTTAAGTATATATAGCTTAAAATATAATTTTTAGCATTTGGCACCATATGTATGCCATTATATTTGATTTTGCATTACTGTTTCACAATGAAGCTTTGTTTAAGGCTTTGATTTTTATGATTATGAAAGAAATAAGACACAACCACAGTTTTTCTTTCTTACTTAAATTTCATCACCGTTGATGTGGTTCTTTTGTGTTAAAAAAAAAGTGCAACTATCGAAACTAAAAAATTATAGAGTAATATTGCCGTTCTGCTGATTTTAAATATACAGTACATCATACATACTTTACAAGCAAGTTAAATGGAGATAAAGTTGAAATCATAGAGATGCAAATGACCTTTCAAAATCAACACAATGTGTTCTGAAACTTCGTGACTAATACCATGCATCTGTGATCAATGAACTATGTGGTTTTGAATCGGATGTAGACCATTAGTACTACTACTTGAGCTAAACTTCTGCATGGTTCATAATTTTTAAAGTGTGTAGTTAATATTATGCATGTTATCGTCCTTTCTTCCATTCTTACCAGTATGTGCCCATTTGCAAAACAAAAATGCTAATAATCAGTAATAGTCCTATAAAAGATGTTAACTCTGTTTAGTCATTGACTGATCTTGCTCTAACCTTAAAATTTTGTGATTATTGACCTCTGTTGCATTTATTCTAAAATCCCCCCAAAATTATCTAGCCGTTTTCGAATATCAACATTACCCTGGTGTATTCACTGCTGTATGCATTATTGTTCTTTGTTGCTGTTTTATGCCTTCATATTAGCAAAATATGAAATTCTGTGAAGAAAAAAAAAAACCCTTTGATCTTAAAAAAAAAAAAAACCACCCCCCCCTTCTGTAGCAGGAAAAAAATTGCTTGTTCTTGAGAACTTTCCCATCAAGAATTTAGTAGAAGCAGGTATACTTCTATCATTTTGATGTTTTTGTTAATGTTTCCAAACAATGTACTTTGAAATCAGAATCACTTCCTATCGTTTTCATATACTTCTGATGCTCTTCATCACATTAGTGATCAGAAATGAGGTGTAATTCCCCAACCCCTGCCCGCAAGAGCTAAGTAGGATCTTACTGTAAGTTGAAGGGAGTTCTGCCCTAACTCATGGATTGTGAAGAATGAACTGCTGTTGGGTCTGATTGACTGTCGATGGATTGTGGTGTGGTGTATCCGGAGGCTATTGAATGCAACTTACAATGCTTAATAAAAATCTTTATTCTTTTAGTATAAAGTATGGTGTGGCTTTTAAATTCCCTTGTAAAAACATACGTTGTACAGAGTTTAATTCAAATCCATAGCTTCTGAAGAGGTCAATCAGATAACCCCAAATTTAGAAATATCATGCCCTTTCAAAGTAATTCCACAGTTCTAGCTTTAGGGGAACCTGAATACATCGTAATACATCGTTAATGTGAAAATCACGCTAACCGCGCAGCTTTTGAGTTCTGTAGTTATTTCATGCAACCAAGAGATCTTATCTGATAAAGCAGGCTTAGAAATAGAAAACTTTTTGTTTTTGTTTTTAAGTCCCGTGGTAGAATAAATTAGACCACGTTTTCACAACTCGGAGTTAAGATGTGTGGCCTGCTTTTCATGCCACATTTTGACCTGCAGCTTTTCTTTGCAGGTGTTTGGGGAGGCCCAGGACCCGGCGTGATGCGCGCGCTCCGAGTGGAGGGGCGGGGGCGGGGAGGAGGCCGCGTACCAGTCGGAGGGGAGGGACCTGGAGGGGCGGGTTTTGCGCGGCGGACGCGCGGGGCGGGGCGTCCCTGGCGTCGTCCCCACGCCGCCCCGCAGGCCGGGTGCGCGCGCAGCCCCGGGCGGCGCCCAGTCACTGGGGCCTGCGGCCCGCCGAGGCCTGAGGGCTTCCGCAGAGCCGGGTGACTTCGGTCCCGGATGCGGTGCCTGCGCGGTCCGCTGGGCCCAGTTCCCACAGGGAGTCTTGGCCGAGCGCTTCGGTACCCATCCGGCCGGCGGACCCGCCCCCAAGGAGGGCTCCGAATAGACCCGGGAGTGATCAGGCCTTCAGTGCCCCTGGAGCCCCCGCTGGACTACCGGACCGCCCTAGGGCCCCAGCTGAGCTAACGTCTTCCACAAGTCCCCGGGAGGTGTCCTGGGCCTGCCTGCGTGCGGACCCAAAATGACCCGATTCTCTTTTGCACAGGATTGGGCTTTGAGATTTGGGGGAACTAAAGCCTCACTCTGATCCTCTTCCTCACCCTGACTGTTATCTATCACTTCGACCCCCAGTGGTCTCCCAGTGGCTGAGCTTGAGTTTCGCTGCCTTTCTGTTTGCCGGCTGCCTGAGGGTGTCACTCCACGAAGCCCCTTCTCAGTGCTACAGGAGCAAGGACCACTCCATCTTACCCCCGTTCCAGGGAGGCCTTTGGGGAGCAAGTTTGAAACACTCTGGATCCCAAACGCCTGGTAGAAGGGCAGCTTTCTGGAAGACTTTTAAGTTCGACGGCATCCATCCAACTAGTGCCAGCAGTGCCATCCCCACCTCCAGTGACAACCACAAACTCCGCCATTTCTGGGTTCTCTGTAGGCTTAGGTCCATCCCCCCTGAGAATAGCACACTGACCTGAACAGCCCTCTGGCTTGGAGAGGCGACAGGTTGGGTTTCTGCACAGTTCCCAGGAGCAGGAATGCAGTCATCTCAAAGATGTCCCTTCCTTGACAAGCAGGTGCCCAGTTCCTCCTCGGGGCTTTCATGTCACTTGGACAGGTTGCAAGTGCTAGGCCTTGGGAGTTTACTCCAAGGAAGGTCTCTACCCGTTTCTGAAGCCCGGAAGTTGCAGGTCTGAGCAGGAGAGAATAAGGGAAAGGGTGCTGGAGGCGCCAACCCTGTGGGACTGGAACAGGGAGGTTGAGGACACCAGGCTTGGATTTAGCTAGGCTCACTGGCTGTTCTTCCCACACACTACAATCGCAGGGGAAGACTCATAGGTCAGTGCCGAGATGGGCCGAGGGTCTGTGGCTGCAGGTGGCACTGGCCAGGGCTCAACACTGATCTGAGGTTGGTGTTGTCCCTGGACGCATGGCTTCTTGGGACAGACAGGTCTCACACGCTGCTGCTGGCTTAGTGTTTGTTTTTTTCCTTCTTAAAAATAGCTTTCATTGATTTTTTTCCCAAAACTATATACTTATTTTGGCAAGTTTAAAAATACAGGTAAATAAAGAGAAAAAGCCACTAGTAACTCATATCCTGAGACACTTATTGTGAAAAGTGGTCTCTCTTTTTCTATGCAATATATGAATTTTCTTCTTCAATAGAAAACAAGTCATACTGCCCATACATATGTTGTGACATTTTCCTCACCTAGCATCCACAACTCCTTTTTAAATTTTGAGATGGGGGAATCTCACTAAGTTGCTGAGGCTGACCTAGAACTTTTAATCCTCCTGCCTCAGCCTCCAGAATTGCTGGGATTACAGGTGTGCGCCACCACACCAGCCTCAACAAGTTCTTAAGAAGCATGTGTGTCAGGTCCTGCCCTGGGCCCCAAGGAGCAGAAGGCAGGAGGACCCTGCCTTTATGGCATTTACATTTGAATGGCGGGGGCAACATACATGTGTACAATTAAAAATATTTCACATGGGCTGGGGATGTAGTTCAGTGGTAGAGCACTTACCTAGTATTGAAGGAGGCCCTAGGTTTGATTCCCAGCGCAGCACAGAGTATTTCAGGCATGAAAATGGGGAAAATGAGAGGGGGTGATGGGTGAGTGACATAGCAGTGAGAGGACCCAGGCCAGGAGCAGAGGATGGAGTTCTGACAGTAAGCCATGGACAGGGGAGAAGTCCAAGGTCATCCTAAGGCCAGGGTCTAGGGCATCCTGGAAAGGTTGTGAGACATGATGGGTGTGCTCAGAAGCCTGGGGACGCCAGGTGTCCATGCCACTCTGTGGGTGAATCGTTGACTGTCCGTGTCATCATTCCTGGTGAACATTTCTCCAGAACATTGGTATTTTCACCAATGTGGGCCCAGGACACAGCATGGCATTGCCCTCCCCGCTCCCCACACCCTGCTGAGGTCCAGGAGTCATTTTCTGTAGAGGCTTACCTACTGGCAATGGTTAGGCCACTGGCCTTTGCCAATCTGACAGGTAAAAATGGGTTTTCATTTGTGTGACTTTAATTTTTAGTGCTAGTGAACATGTGCCCTCTTACATCTAATTTGCTCTCTGTTTCTTCATTTTTCTTTTGACAGAGAACTTCAAGCGTCCCCTGGTTCTTTTACGATCCCTCAGTCAGGCCAAAGGCAAGCATTTTAAGAAGTAATTCACTTAATCCATATTGTCACTTTCGAGGACCACAGGAGTGCTGGCTCAGCCTTTGGGAGCTCTCCATCCTGCCTCCAGCTCAGGGGGAGCTTGCGGCTGCCCCACAGGAACAAACATGAGACCAGTCCTTCCCTGATGGAGGGCATCCTTAGGGGGATTAGGAGGTTCTCTCTTCTATCCATTTATTCTAGCCTCACTTCTTCCACAAAGGCATTGATTTGTTCTTGTTCCACTCCCATCCCCACCTGCCATATCTTGGGAGAAAAATCATTTGCTACTTGGGAGGGTGGACAAGCAGAGACCTTTTTGTCAGGAGCCTGCTGCTGGCTGACCTGCCAACCCTGCCTGCATCCTTCACACTGTGGTCCTGGGGACTGTCCACTTATTGTCCTGCACCCTGGGGACCATGGGTGCTCAGGCCGCCTATCCTGGCCCTATGTGTCCTGCTAGCATGGCTCAGGCTAAGGTGACCCAAGGGTCTACAGGTACAGGCAGGAAGAGGCTTTTCATTAAGATGCCTCACCTTGTGCTAGGGGTTGGCTGGTGTCCCCCTCCCAAGTTCATATGGTAAAGTTCTGACCCCCACTCAGAATGTGACCTTACTTGGAAATAGATTTGCAGATATAATTAGTTGAATTAGGATGAGGTTTTGTTGGAGTAGCTTGGGCCCTCATCCAGTACAACTGGTAAACTTATAAAAAGAGAAAACTTGGACCCGGGAGAGAGACACACAGGGAGAATCCTGTGGGAAAATTGGAGTGACTACCATAGGCCAAGCAACTACCAGAAGGTGGACAGAGGCCTGGGACAGATCCTTCCCTAGCACCTTGTGGGAAGCTTGGCCCTGTAGACACCTGGATCTCAGACTTCTGGCCTCCAAAATTGGAGACACTAAGGGTCTGCTGTCTAGGTCTGTGGTTCATTTTTATGCAGCCCAGGACTCTGGAACACTGAATGTGTCACTGTCCTGGAAAGTGGAGGTATCTGAGGCCACGGTAGGGCCACCCTCCTCCCTGACCCTCAGCAGGGTTGGGACTCAGCCAGGGGCTGCACCCATTTTTTTCCCCCCTCTGGAGCCCCAGAACTGGAAGTGGCCCATACTAACCAGAATGCAAAGGGTTCCACAGTGAACCCACGCAGGGAGCAAGCACTGTAGCCAGCCCTGCCTCTCTGACTCATGGAGATAGGGTTTCAGGCTGAAGGTCTTAACCAGGTGACCAAAGTAAGCCCTACACAAGCACCTGCAGACCATGCATCCAGAAAGACGTAGGGACTTCCTGTGAAGACAGATGTCCTTTGGGCCTTTACCACCTGCTGGAGGGTCTGTAGGGGGCGGTGCTGTGCTTACTGTCAAGGGGACAGTGTGAGAACAATGTCCTCCCAGGGCTGTAGAATTTCTCCTGAGTGGGAAAGGACAGTCATGTGAAAACACACAGGAAAAAATGAATTCAAGCCAGGTGTGGTGGTGCACACCTGTAAGCCCAGCTATTCTGTAGGCTGAGGCAGGAGGTTGACAAGCTCAAGGCCAGCCTCAGCAATTTAGTGAGTCCCTGTCTCAAGATAAATACATAAATAAGGCAGGGATACAGCGTAGCAGTAGATCTATTGCCTAGCATACAGGAGGCCCTGGGTTCAATGCCCTGCCCAGGGGAAAAAGAAGAAGAAGAAATTCAAGGAAAAACACAACAGCAATGGTGGTAGTTTTTTTTTTTTTTTTTTTTTTTTTTGATACTGGGGACTGAACCCGGGGGCTGGGGGTTAACCACTGAGCCACATCCCCAGCCCTTTTTATTTTTTATTTTGAGATAGGGTTTTGCTAAGTTGCTTAGGGCCTGGCTAAGTGGCTGAGGTTGGCCTGGAACTTGTGATCCTCCTGCCTCACATTCCCAGGTCTTTGGGATCAGAGGCTGTGCCGCTGCACACAGCAGTGGTAGGAGAAAAGCTGCGGAAGTAAGGAACATACACCAGTGGGGGTGGAAAGAAGGCATCAGAGAGCCTTCATGGGGAATGACCCTGGAGGATAGGTGGTAATCACCCAGGCAGAACCAGAGTGGCTCTGAAGATCTTATACATGTACACACGCACCTTTTAGAACTAATAACTCACATTCAACAAATCAACATATGAAAATCAGTTTCCCCCCATACTCTAGCAATGAATGATCTAGAAAGAAAATTAAGACAATCATTTCAGTTATAAGCATAAAAATAAATAAGAATAAATTTTATCAAAGAAGCAAAAGACTTATCCACTGAAAATGATCAAACTGTGCTGAAAATTATAAAGAAGAGAATAAATGGACAACCTGTGTTTATGGGTTAGAAACCTTAATATTGAGTTCAGTTTCTTAAAAGCAATCTACAGCAATCTATCACAATCCCAATGATTTTTTAAAAATTAAAAATTTAAAAATTAAAAATATTAAAAAATATTTTTAATTATAGAGGGACACAGTACGTTTATTTTATTTATTTTTATGTGGTGCTAAGGATCAAACCCAGTGCCTCACACATGCTACCACTGAGCCACAACCTCAGCCCCAATGATCTGTTTTTTGGAAATTTTTTTTGTTGTTGTTTAGTTGTAAATGGACACAGTAACCTTTATTTTTATTTATTTATCTTTTCATGTGGTGCTGAGGATCGAACCCAGGGCCTTACAGGTGCTAGGCAAGCGCTCTACCACTGAGCCACAACCCCAGTCCGGAAATAATTTTTTTAAGAAAAAAATCCAACCTAAAATTCATATGTAATCTCAAGAGACCCCAGCTAGCCAAAATTATCTTGGAAAAGAAGACAAAGTTGGAGGACTCACACTTCCCGATTTCAAACCTTCTACAAAGCAACAGTAATCAAAACCATGTCATACTGGCATTAAAAACACATACTGACAAATGAAACATAAGTGTGAGCCCAGAAATAAACCCCCACATGCACCAGAATTCTCAAGGGGATCAAATAGTTTTCAACATGGCCACCAGGACCATTCAGTGAGGAAAGGGCAATCTTTTTAACAAATGGTTGCAGATATCTGTATTCAAAACAATCAATTTGGAGCATTGCCTGATGCCATATTAAAAATTAACTCAAAATGGATCAAAGACCTAAACACAAGAGCTAAAACCAGAAAAATCTTAGAAGAAAACATAGTGAGAAAAACTTCATGATATTGGAGATGATGACACTCTCTTGCATATGAAACCAAAAGTTTGAGTAATAAAAAAATATAAAATTTAGACTACATTAAAATTAAAAACTTTTGTGCATCAGAGAACATTATCAACAGAGTAAAAAGCAAATAAGAAAACAGGAAAAAAGTTTGCAAATCATACATCTAGGAGATTAATATCCACAATAAATAAAGGATCCCTACAACTTAACACCCAGAAAACAACCCATTTCAAATATGGGCTAAGGATTTGAATAGATAGAGAATATCTGTAAATGACCAAAAAGCACAGGAAAAGTTGTCCAACACCATTAATCATTAAGGAAATGCAAATCAAAACTACAATAAGATGCCACCTCAGACCTATTAGAATGGCTATTACCAAACAAAAACAAACAACAAAATTTAAGAGAAAAACAAAACAATGAGTGTTGGTATGGATGTGGAGAAATTAGAACTCACAAATGGCTGGTGGGAATGTAAAATGGTGCAGCCACTGTGGAAAATGGTATGGCAGTTCCTCAAAAAATAGAAATACAATCACCGCACAATTCAGCAGTTTCAGTTCTGAAAATATACCCCAAAAAAGTGAATAGACTTTTGCTTACCAATGTTCACTGCAACCCCAAGTGTCTACTATCAGATGGATGGATGTTTAAAATATGGCATGTGTCTATGTTTATATGTACATATGTATATGTGTATATATATATCCACACAATGAACATATACTATATATACAATGTACATATACAGTATACACATTCACACACAAACACACATGTAATGCAATATTACTGAGTTTTAAAAAGGAGAGAAATTGGGCTGGGGTTGTGGCTCAGTGGGAGAGCACTCTCCTACCATGTGGGAGGCACTGGATTAAATTCTTAGCACTGCATTCTTAAGTAAATAAATAAAAATAAAGGTGTATCAACAACTAAAAAAGTATTTTTTAAAAAAGGCAGGAAATTCTGTTATATGCTACAATGTGGATGGAA
This sequence comes from Sciurus vulgaris, assembly GCF_902686455.1. NCBI lineage: Eukaryota > Metazoa > Chordata > Mammalia > Rodentia > Sciuridae > Sciurus > Sciurus vulgaris. Next base: position 26,113,448 of record NC_136474.1, read on the forward strand.
CTTGAGGATATTTTACTATGTGAAATAAGCCGGTCATATAAAAACAAATCCTGTGTGATTCCCCTTGCATGAGGTCCCTAGAGTAGTAAAATTCATAGATATATAGAATGGCAGTTGCCAGGGACAGGAGGAGTGGACAATGGGGACTTATTGTGTAAGACAGAAAAAGTCTCAGGGAAGATGAGAAGGCTCTGGAGAGGGTTGGTGGTGGCTGTAACGGTGTGAATGTCTGATATCAGGCAACTGCTCAGTGAACATATGGCCAGGGAGTAGCTCAGTGGTACAGCATGCAACTCACATGCATGGGAAAAAAGAATTAGAATGGTAAATTTTATATTATGCATCTTTAACCACAATTTCAAAGAAACCGCACCAGCATTCAGTGCATTTTGTGCCAAGGGGCAAGTGGGTGCACGCATGGACGGACAAAACAGGCCCTGGAACAGGTGATGTTTACCTCTGGGCTAAAGGGAAGGAAAACGAGTCTGCCTCAAGCAGTTGTGCTGCCGCTGGGGTGCCAGGGTGCAGGGGCAGTGTGGGGGCCACACAGCTAGTGAGCCCATCCTCCCTACCCTTACAACAGGTGGGGTGGAGGGGGCACCGGGTGGTGACTTTGGGACACTGGTACAGACTCATGGATGCTGAATTGCAGCTGAGCTCAAGGACATGGGGAGGGCTTGGTGGGCAGGCACTGAGGTCCAGACAGCACAAGCAGCAGGATGCCCCCTGAACTTTGGGAACTACTGACCCCACTCCTCTGGGGGTCCTCCCTACTGCCAACCGTCAGTATGGGAAGCTCCCTCTACTTCCTCTATCCTCTCTCCCAGGTCACCTTCTAAGGGGCATCTCTGCACGCCCCTCAACTCATTCTTCTTTCTCCATCCATTCACTCATATATCTGCATTTACAAAATTAAACATACACCCACTGGCTTCCTTTACTCCAGGGAAGAGTCTAACAAAGCTGAGAGTCTGCTGAGCCCTCGATGTCTAGAGTAGGTGCTCAATAAATCTCTAAACATGGGGTGTTGGGGGCAAGTGGAGAGGGGAGGAAAGGAGCGTTTGTGGGAGATGGAGAGAAAGAAGAAAACAGATTATCAGGAGAAGGCCTGTTTGAGGCTGCAGATGGCAGCTGGCAGCTGGCCTAAACAATTTTTGACTACCAGGAAAGTGTCAGGTGGACATGCGTAGGACAGGTGCATTGGTCATGGTCAGCTGCAGAGAGGGGACCATCCTGTGGGCAGAGAGGATGGACAAGAAGCATCTCAGTGGTCAGTGCCTGAAAAACCTGCAAAGGGAGTAGGGGCTTTACCAGGCACATTCTGGAAGGAGGCAGACTGAAGCTCAGAGGCTCAGGGGCCACAGGCTCAGGAAGTCTGGGCTCCTTGCTTTCTTACTTCCTCCTCCCTCTTACTAGGCAGCTCCTCTTTTGGCTAGGCATTTCATTGCTTTGGGCCTCTGTTTTCACTCCTGTAAAATGGTACCAACACTTTTCCCAAAGAGCACCATGACCCATGCACTATGCCTTAGTACTGGTAACCTCTGTGAAGAACCAGAGCCCAGTGCACTGTGTCTAGGAAGCATTTGGTAAGTGTTGGGAAACTACAATCATTATTTGTAAACAAGAAAATGGAAGTGTTCAGAAGGGAGGATGGCCCACTGTTGCTGCTCTGGCACACAAGGGCCTCCAGAAGTCTAGCTTTGGTGACTAGACAACTCAGGGTCTCGGCCACTATGCTCTAGCCTGCTTTAATACTGCTGTGGCAGGAAAGGGAGTGTGTCCATTAGGTAATGGGCAGTGCCCTCCCCACCAGGGCTCACTCTGGTCCTCCTTTCAGATTCCCCATATCTGCAGAAATTCACATCAAGGCACTGATGCTGGACAATGGCTTAATAGTTATTCCTTTACCAGAGCCTAGGTAAGTAAAAGAACCACCCAGGAGGAAGGAAACCAAGGGTGACCAGTAGAATTCAGGCAGGAGGCCTAGTTGTGCTCATCCTGGCAGCTCAGAGGTTGGAGGTGTTGGTGGGGGCACCCCTACCCTTACTCCCAGGTTCTTTTTCCAACCCTTCACTTTCCTCATGCTTGTCCCAGAATAAGGCCCTGCCACTGAGTCAGTGGTTAAGGGCCACCTGTTTGGGGAGGGTGGTGGTCTCTGAGGGCAGATTTGGCTCTGCAGGAGGGAGGACCTTCACTGAGCTGCCTGTAATGGCGCAGTGATGCCTGACGACCTGTGAGATACCTGGAGGCCTGAGAACTTGGACTTCACTTGCAGCCATCAGCATTTCCCCACATGATGTAGACTGTGCCACAGGAGGAAAGGGAAAGCGACAGCGAGGGAGGCAGGTCTGGCAGGCAGATTTCTTACAAGGAATGTGGCCCCCGCCCAGTAGGGGTGCCCCAAGGATGCAGCAGCTAGGGAGGGGGCAAGGGCCTCCCTCCCCCAGAGGGCACCTTTTCCCTCCCACACACACCAAAGGCCCCGAACACGGCAGGTGAGGCCAGAGATCTAGTTCAGGGCAAAGGCTGAAGGGGCGAGAGCGACAGCATAGCCCTTGGTCTCTTCCTCCCCACTTCTGCGGCACAGATGCAGGTCGCTGGGCTGTCCTCCCAACCCCTAAGTCTGGGGGCTCTAACCGAGGTTTCTGGGCAGCACAAACGTCAGGTAAGCTGTCTCTCTACAGAGCTGACCCATGCCAGCACGCTTTCAGGTCCCTTGACTTTTGTCCCCGTCCTATGGGGGCTGAGATGAGGGAAGTCCAGGGATCCCGCGAGGGAGTGGAGCAGCCCCCAGTCGGGGAGGAGGGGAAGGGGAGCTGTAGCTGAGCCAGAAACCAAGTCGGAACTCGGGATGGGAGAGAGGCGACAAGGCCCAAGAAAAGGGAGGAATAGTCCCCTCTCCGCCCCACTTTGGGGTCAGAAAAAAGTTAGGGCGAAGGAGTTGCTTCTTGGCTTTCTGGACGAGGAAGGACATCCTGCGGGCTCTCCTCCCGTACCCAGGGACAGGGAGGGCTCCCAGCCTGCCTTCCCTCGGCGTCCCGGGTCCACCTTCTCCCTCCCCAGCCCTTCTTCTTCTCTCGGAATTTCCCCGGCCCACTTTCTCCCAAGGGGTCCCCCCCAGCGCACCTTCTCCCCCGGGACCCTCCGGCCCACCTTCTCCCCCGGCCCGCCTTCCCGGCGGCGGGAGCGGGGCCCAGGCCGGCGGGCGGAGGCGGCGCCACCCGGGGCGCTGACGTAGAGGCCGCTCGGCGGCCGGGGGTCCCTTCGGTGGGGCCGCGGCTCCCCGCCCGCCGCCCCCGCGCGTCCATTCCCTTTTGTGTCCCGCGCGCGGCCCGGCCCCGCGCACACTCGCGCCCTGCGCCCCGCGGGCCGGCGGGCGGCTCCCGGCGCGGCCCCTCCAGCCAGCGCGCCGGCATTGTGTGGACGCGCCCGGCCGGGAGCGCGCGCGGGGGCTGTCGTGCGCCCCCGTCCCCGTCCCCTCCCGGCCGCGGCGCCGCCTGCGCCCCGCCGCCCCCGCCGCCCCCGCGCGGCCCGGCCCCCGGCCCGGCCCGGCCCGACCCGGGCAGCGCAGCGGCGGGGCGAGCGGCGGCGCGGCGCGGCAACATGGCGACGGTGCCCGTGTACTGCGTCTGCCGGCTCCCCTACGACGTTACCCGCTTCATGATCGAGTGCGACGCCTGCAAGGACTGGTTCCACGGCAGGTGAGCGCGCCGTGGCCCCCGCCTGGCCGGGCCCGGCTCCCGCCCGGCCGAGCCCCGCGCCTCCGGCTGCGCGCCCCAGGCCCGGCTCGGGGACCGGCTGCCGCCGCATTCCGGGCGCCCGGGTCTGGCCCGGCCGGGCCGCGCGCCCTTTTGTGCCCAGGGCGGGGGCGCCGGGCGCTGGGCCCGCGCCGGGCGCCCCCGGCCGCCGCGCACAAAGCAAGGCCCGCGGGCCGGGAGGTGGGCTCGCGGCGCCGGGAAGTTGGGGCTCCGGGCCCGGGCCGGGCCGGCTGACAGCGGGGCCGCGGCGGCCGCGGAGGCCGGGCACCGGAGGGAGGCCCAGGCCCGGAGCCCCCGCCGCCTCCCCCTGCGAAGTTGCAGGAACTTTCCCCGCGCGGGCTCGGGGCGGCCGGGCCGGGAGAGGCAGGCGCGCAGCCGGGCACGGGTCCCGGGAGAGGAGCGAGTGGCGGGCTCCGGAGCTGGCAGGGCTGGGGCGGCCGAGGGGACTCTGGAGAGGTGGCGGCCAGGGCCCCCACCCTCCGCCGTGGCTCGGGAGCTCCCTGGGACCTTGTCCTGGCGGGCAGGACCCCTCCCCGGTCTCCGCGCAGCTACTGGTCCCGGCCGGCCTGCGGGCCTGGGCGGGAGTGCGGTGACAGAACGGTGTCTGTGTGTGGGGGGGTGGGGGTTGTGGCTTTGCCGCCTCCTCCCTGGCCTTCACGGTTCCCCATTTCCCTTCTCTCTGTCCCAGGCAGGGACACCCCAGTTTTGACATGACCTTATGCTCTCTAAGGAAAATGGGGAGCCGGGAAGGAGGTAAGCCCAGAGACTGAAACGCGCTCTCTTGGCCCTTGCCCATTTCCATGACCTGGCCGAGTGCCTAGTTTTCAAGAGATGAGGTCCCTTCCCACCCAGAAGTAAAAAGAGGAGGAGGAAGAGGTGATCCTCCTGCCTAAACTGCTCCAACAGGTTCTCTTGAATCTGACTTTGCCTGTGGGATGTGTTGGGGCCTGGTGGGGGGGTTGTCCAGGGGCCGGGTAAGGCTGTCTGCCCGCTGGGGCTGCAGTCTTAAATGGACAGGAGCAGGCTGGAGGGAGGGGAGAGGGTGTGGTGGTGGGTGGTCCCCCATAGTCCTTCCAGAGAGGAGACCCTCCTGCTTATTCTCAACTGTGGGTCTTTAGACTGGTCAGTGGCTTTTAAAAGTGAGCCAAGGCCTCTGGTCCAGCCTGGCTCCTGAACATGTGGGGAACTGGGTGGCCAGGATGTGACCCAGCCTGGTTACATTTGTCAGCCCTGGGCCTGTGGTTTCACCTCCAGGCCTGTAACAGGGATATCCCTTAGGACAGTGTTGGGCTCTATGGCTCACTGAAATCTTCTGAGCCTCCTGGGTGGCCCTCCTGAGATGTCCTGGGCTATGGAGAACTCTCAGAACAGGGGAGACCAGGTGTGGCTCTGCCCAAAACAGGGCCACTACAGTCACCCACCAACTGCCATCCTCAGGGGTTTGTGGCCACACCACAGTGGGTGAAAGCCTGTAGTGCTCTTCAAATCTGGCCCTGAATGTCCCCAAAAGTGGTGGGGCCCCTTCCTTCCCCTGCACCCCCTCCCAGGGCCAGCTGGGTACCTGTCAGCTCCCTGTAGCTGTCTGTACTCAGTGCCAGACTGGGGCAGGCAAGAGGTCTTGGAAGATCTCTGTCATGTGCCTAGGGCGACCCTCTGGGAAGGCAAGTCTAGTTCTGGACTTCAGGCCAGGGGAAAACCCAGGCGTAGAGGGCCAGCAGGGGAGAGGGACGGGGCTGGTGTTTTTGCTGCACTGGCCCAGGCAGAGGCAGAGGCAGAGGCAGGCATGTGATGTGGAAAGGAAGATTTGGGGGAGACCTTATCTCCTTATTACTTAGCTGAGGTTTCCCTTTTGGTTCATTAAAGGCAGTTGATCGGCTGCCACCTATTTGGGGTAGTCCTGGCTTCTGAAAGGGCATCAGCCTTGGGACATATTTTCTCATTCCTCCAATCAAGGGTCCCTTGCCCTGAGCAGGGAAAGCCCCCTGGTGGATCCCTGGTTGGCTCAGGGCAGGGGCTGCAATGGAGGGAAGGTTGGAAGTGGGGCCTAGTGGGCAGGGTAGGGCTCTGCTGCCCCCACAGCCCCTGGCAGATCCCTGGGCCTCCCTTGGCATCACTGCTCATCCATAAAATGAAGGCATGAGGCAGCCCCGTGGGTTTCTCAGCCTCCAGGTGTTCTTGGGTGACCCAGACCTCCTTCTGGCCCTGCAGACCACCTGCCTATTGTTTACTTCATAGTTCACATTGTAACTCACTTTTTACAAGTTTGCATGCTTTTACACTTTTTATTTTGGGGGAACTTAGACTTACAGAAGGGCTTTAAAAACGGCAGTTTCCTTACTTGTCCCCTCCACTCCACTTCCCCTAAAGTTAACATCTGACATGGTAACCACGGCGCCCGCCGGCATTGAGACCAAGGAGCGAGCCTGGGTGCACTGCTGTCGACTCAACTACAGGCTTTATTCAGATCGACTTGACCAGGTTTCCCTCCTGGATGTCCTTTTCCTGTTCCAGAATCTCACATCACATGTAATTCCCTGTGTCTCCTTACTCTGGTGAATATTTCTTTTAAAAGGAAACTTCGTATCATTGCCTGAAATAGAACATTTGTGTAACTGGCCATACACAGTAACTGTAAAAATAAATACAGTAACCGTTGAAGTAAAAAGTCTGTTTGTCCTACCTGAGGTCACATTACGTTTCCTTCAGTGAACCTTGTTTTGGGGAGAATTGAAGAGAGGGTCTCCCACACTCACAGTGGCAGCGTCTGGGGTCGAGGATATGATGGGGCAGCCCCTTTCTAGGGCCCCATCTTGCTTCCAGTTCACCTCTGCAGGGAAGCCGAGCCCCATAGCACCCCTTGAGGCGTTTGCGCAGAGGAGTGGGGCAGCCCTGCTGGGCTGGGGATGTGTACCATCCCAGGGGTGGCTCATCCTGCATTCCCTGGAAGAGATGGTGTGGGGCGTGGGGGCCGCCGAGGAAGGAGACCCTCCTTTCGGCAGATCTCTTGCCTCTTACCGGGTTTCCCCCCGGGTGCATGTGTCATCCCTGAGTTACCTCTTCCCCAAATTGTTGCAAGATTCCTTCTCCAGCCTCATCTTGACCTTGGCTGGTGGTCCTGGGGCTGGAGACCTCATCAGCCCAGCTGGTCTTCGCTGACATCAATGCAGTATTGCCTGGAAATTCAGGCTTTTACTTAATAGGTATGGATTTGGGGACAGGTCTTGGTAGGAGGCATTGGTGGCCAGGCGCCACCTGAGTGTCTTGTGCTCTCTGTTAGGTGGGGATGGGGATCCTTGCACAGGTGTGGGGGACCTGGCCTCTCCTTTAAGAGATCTTACTTTCCAGCAAACTCCTTGGGTCATGGACTATTTTCCCTCCTGGTGCCTGTGCCTTCTATCTGGAAGATGAGACCAGACCCCATGTCCCCCTCCCCTGCCTCAGCCATACCTAGTTGACCTGGTCTCTCACCTTTTCGCCGATTTGATTGGAGCATTTGATTGGGGCATTTTAATCTCTGGAAAAAATGATTCTACCTAATATCCTTCAACCATAGCTTTCTGCTCCTCTTTCAGGTGCTTGTTCTACTGCATTTGAAGCGTTTTAGGAAACATCATTTATTAAATTGGCTTGGAAGGGCTTGCAGGCTGTGCAGGTGACTTTGGTGACAAAAGTTTCATTTATTTTTCAGTAAATATTTGTTGGCGTGTATTCTACAAGTGGCTTGAGGTTGGCCAGGAGAGCTCTGGGGTTTGCCAGGCAGATCTCTTGCCTCTTACCTGGTTTCTTACAGGGAAAGCACACTTGCAGATGGCGTCATCTCGTCTGGTGGGTCTTGTCACAGAGGGGCAAGTGAGCTCCCTGAGAGCGGAGAATAGGGTCGGGAGACAAGGAGGTCCAGGAACTCGGCTTCCGAGACTAGAAGCCACTGGGCTTCTGAACAAAGGAGGGGTAGGAGCAGGCTGAGGTTTTGACAGGGCCCAACCTGGTAGCCGACAGTTGGGGGCAGCAAGCCAGTCCGGAGGCAATTGCCATCATCCAAGTGAGGGACGACAGAGCCCCCGTAGGGTGTGGGAGGTGGTCGGGTTCTGGAATATCTTGGAAGGTACATTATGCAAGAGTTGCCCGGCATGGCCCCTCTGATCCTGTGCGTCTGTGTGTCCCTCTGGGCTCTGCCCCCCTCCCGAGGTTCTTTCTTTGTGTCCATCTCCCTTAGGACTGAGATGGGCTGTGGGACTGTCCTTAGGTCTACCCAACCTTAAACTCCTTATGGTGGCATTGTGTCTGGGTACCTGGGGACGTGGAGTGGGCTTGTGGCCATGTCCAGCAGGCCAGCTGTGTTGTTGGCCAGTGGAGTGTGTGGGAGGAGAGGAGGCCCTGCCATGGGTCAGAAGTGACACTGAAATCTGGGTGATCGGAGCCCCAGAGGCTGAATACCAGGGCAAGGGCCCTCCCCACAGAGACAGCATTGTGAAGTGTTTAGGAGTAATGATTAATCATTTTAAGACAAGGGCTTCTCGCTGTGTGAGTTTCTGAACTTCTGGGGGAGGTAGGAAGGACGTCTGGCCAATTTCTAGAGGAGAAAGCAGACCTCCCTAATGATGTTGTTCAAAAGAGGTGTCTCGAAGGGAGCAACTTGACATACGCCTCATCTTAATTGCCAGGATGTTTGATGTCAGCCTCGGGACTGCAGTCTGCATTGTTTGGAGCCATTGGGCATCAGGTGTGGCCACACATAGCTTAAGATCTGGGCTGAGAGTTGGTATGTTTGGTGTCAACCCTGCTACTCCTGGGCACCCTCTTTTCTGTGGCTGTCTCCTCATAGTACATTGCTACTTGCTAGGTTCGTCCCCTCCCACCACCCCCCATCACTCCCTGTACTGGGGACTGAACCAGGGATGTTGTACCACTGAGCTATATCCCTAGCCCTTTTTGTATTTTTATTTTGAGACAGAATTTCACAAAGTTGTGAAGGCTGGCCTCGAACTTGTGATCCTCTTGCCTCAGCCTCCCAGATAGCTGGGATTACAGGTGTATACCACCGTACTCTGTTAGGGTTGCCAGGTCCTTATTTCAAAAGAATGGAGGGATTTGTTGTTGGGAATAAGTGTGGGCCATCATATGATGTTCCCTGACAGAGTACATTAGAAGAATCTAACTCCTAAAATTCAGGGTTAGTGTAAAACAAAGTCCATCAGTTGGTGTGTGGAGTTACACATGGTGACTGTCATTGCTGCAGGGTCTGACCTTAGAGCAGTGTTCCCTGCCTTTGGAGCTCTAGTACATCCATCATCTTATTTGGTTCCCATGTTGATTCTGAGTGTAGACAGGGAAGGCCACTCCTTAATTCTCACTCTCAGCACTAACCCAGAGGCAGCCAAAGGAGATGTCACACAGTTCATGACATGCAGGTGTCAGACTCCAGGAGGTGTACTCGGACCTGCAGCAGGTGGATGCACATGCTTCCCAGAGGGTGCAGGTGAGGCGGTGGCACCTGGCTTATGCTCTTCTGGCTCAAGGACCTGAATAAATGCTGACCCCCGCTTGGCCCACGGTTGTGACAATGCACCGAGTGGGACTGTCACAGAGGAGGGCTGCAAGCTGTGCCAGGTAAGGGACAGGGTTCCCTCTCCAAGCTGCTACCACGGTAGCCCCGTCCAGGTCTCAGAGTCCCTCAGGGGCCCCCTCACTGTGGCGCCTCTGTCTCTGTCCCTCCTTCTGTCTGTTCACTGTGTCCACCTTAACTTCTGCTACCTTGAGTCCCAGCTTTGTGGCTGTGCCACCAAAGTGCTGGGGGAAACAGGAAAATGGAATTCTAGCTGGGCTTTCATCTCAGGCCTGGGAATGGAAGGTCGTGGTGCCGCCTGTCCAGGCAAATGGAGAGGTCAGTCTTACAGCTTTATTTATGTATTTATTTTAGGTTGAGGTAGAATTCAGATAACATGAAATCAGCCTTTTGAAAGTACAGGTTTGTGGCAGTTAGTGCACACATACAGTTTTGCAGCCATCACCTCTCATCCCCGAACCTTTTCATGAGGCCAAAGCGGATCCCCATCCTATAAGCAGCCGTTCCCTGGCCCTTTTCTCCCTTCGGCCCTGGATGACCGCCTGCCTGCTTTCTGGCTGTTGGGGTTCTCTTTTCTGGGTGCTTTGCGTGTCGTGTAAATAGACTCAGGCAACACGCAACCTTTCGAACCTGGCCTCTTTCACCGAGCGAGATGTTCTTGAGGCTTCTCCTCATTGCATCCCGTGCCAGTGTTCATCCATGTTTTGGCTGAACATTATTCCATCGTGTGAGGCCAAAGTGTATCCATTTATCAGTTGATGGGCTTTTGGCTGTTGTGAACATGTGTGCACCGGTGTTTGGTTGCACACCTGTTTTCAGTTCTTTTGTGCATACTGACCCTGTGGGCATACGGCTGCTGAGCTACTCCCCAGCCCTACATTTGACTTTTTGAGTAATCAACAGACGCTTTCCTATAGGGGCTGCCTTATTCTCCACCTCCTCACCAACACTTGTTATTTTCCTTTTTTTTCTTTCCCATGTAAGCCATCCTGGTGGATGTGAAGTGGTATTTCATTGTGATTTTTCACTTGCATTTCCATAGTGAGTAATGATGTGAAGCCTCTCTCTCTTTTCTTTTTTTTTTTTTTTTTTTTTTTTTTTTGCGGTACTGGAGATTTGAACCCAGGGCCTTGTGCTTACAAGGCAAGCACTCAACCAACTGAGCTATATCCCCAGCCCCTGCAGAAGGTCGCTTTTTAAATGCTTGGTGATTTTTCTTTGGAGAAATATCTGAAGTTCTTTGCCTTTTTTTTTTTTTTTGTAGTGTTGGGGTGCTAGGGATTGAACCCCAATGCATGCTAGCCAACCCCCTTGGCCCATTTTTAAATTGGATTGCTATTTTATTTATTGCTGAGCTTTAAACCATCCTTTATATATTCTAGACTATACCTTTATCAGAACATGATCTGCAAAAATTCTTTTTTTCCCAATTCTTGGACTGTCTTTTCACTTTCTTAAAAATGTCCATTGATGTACAAAGGTTTTACCTTTGATGATGTTCAGTGTATATACTTATTCTTTTGTTGCTCATGCTTTTGGTATCCTAAGAATCTGTTGCCAAATCCAGGGTTATGAAGATTTATCCTTATGAGGTCTTCTATTAAGGTTTTGTATCCATTTTCAGCGTATTTCTGCAGTGGTGTGAGGTAGGATCTAGGTTCATTCTTTTGCATGTGGATATCTGGTTGTCCTAGGACCATTTGCTGAAGAATATTCTTTCTCCACTGAATGCTCTTGGCACCCTGTTTAAAATTATTTGGCCATATACACAAGGGTTTATTTTTGAACTTTGAATTAGTCTATGTGCTGTCCTTCTAATCAGTACCACACTATTTTGATCATTGCAGTAGATTTTTGTATGTGTGGAGGGGGCATGTTCTGGGCATGGAACCCAGGGCCTCAGGCACACTAGGCCAGCTTTGTACCAACGAGCTGCGCCCTTAGCCCTGTAGTAAGTTTGATATTAGAAAGTATGAGTCCTTCACCTTTGTTCCTTTGGCTGTTTGTGGCCTCTTGCAATTCCATGTGAATTTGAAAAAGGCTGTTGGAATTTTGATAAGGACTGCATTCAATCTGCAGATTGCTTTGAGTGCATTTCAAAACTTAACAGCATTAAGTCTTCTGACAACTCATGAACATGGACATGTCCCTCCATTTATGTGTGTCTTCTCTAATTTCTTTCAGCAACATTCTGTACTTTGTGTGGAGGTGGAGTACTGGTGAGTTAACCCAAGGGCTCTTTACCTCTGAGTTATATCTGCACCCCTTTTTATTTTGAGGCAGGGTCTTGCTAAGTTGTGGAGGCTGGCCTTGAAGTTGGTGATCCTTCAATCTTGGCCTCCCAGGTCACTGGACATTTTGTACTTTTCAGTGTTCATATCTTTCACCTCTTTGATTAAATTTCTTCCTAGGTTTGTTTGTTTGTTTGTTTGAAGTGGTTGGAGATGCTATTGTAAGTGGAAATGGTTAATTTTTAAAATTTATTCATTGCTAGTACTTTTTTTTGAACATGCTAAGGATCAAACCCAGGGCCTTGTGCATACTAGACAGGAATTCTACCACTGAGCCACACCCCCAGTCTCATTGCTGGTGTTTTTCTCCTTCGTTGTAATCACTTTTCACCATGCGGTAACTGGGTTTCCAGAACCACATTGTGCAGGGTCCCTCCTGCCCTCCTGGTGTTCACGCACGTGTTGGGTGTGTCTCCTGCGTGTCTGCGTGCTACCTTTCTTGTGTGTGTGCTGTGGATTGAACTCAGGGGATCTTTACCAATGCACTATGTCCTTAGCCCTTTTATGTTTTATTTTGAGAAAGGATCTCACTAAGATGCCGATACCGATCTTGAACTTGTGATCCTCCCGCCTCAGCCTCCTGAGTTCCTGGGGTTATAGCATGTGCCGCCATGCCTGGTGCTGTCTTCCTTTTTGACCATAAGCATGTGTCAGACCTCTCCGCCAGATGCAGGGCTGGGCATTTTCTGCACGCCGGTGGGACCCCTCTGAATGTGTTTGAGGGTCCTCTTGTACAGGTCTCCATCTCCTTGCCCTGACCACCATCCTCCCTGAGGCCTGCTTCGTGGCTGGAGGTTTGGTGGGGTGAGCCCTTGGCTTCCAAAGCTTGGGGCGAAGACAGCAAGCAGTCTATTCCACGTGGCAACACAGGGCCTCACTGATGTTCATGCAGCACTGAGAGCTTGGGGCGTTGTTGGTGAGGTGGACTTGCCAATCAACCCTCCGAGAACTCAGCTGCCAGGGTCAGCATGACAAAACGGCAGAGGAGGATGTGCAGTAGGCTACCCAAGTGGGACTCCTTCATTGATAAAAGTGACAGGAAGCTCCAGGACTGGCCAGGGGAGCCCACCAGGCTAGGAAGAGGACACTTGGAGTGTCCCAAGGGTCAGGGATACCTTCAGCTAAAGCCGGGTGGGCCAGGAGGAACAGAGCTAGTGTGTGCTTCAGCTGGAAGGTGGCAGAGGAGCCTGACCCGGCATGGGTAAGGGATGCTCCTTTGAGTCCAGACACCCAAGAAACTTGCAGGGAGGCCAGGAGGGAATGCTGAGGCCATGCCAAGCCTCATGTTGAGGGGGGACGGCCAGCATCCTTTCTCACACTGTAATGTCCATCCAAGGTTAAAGACCAGAGTAAGGGTCAGGGAGGAGAGGTACCTGACTAACTTGCTGCCAGTGAGAAGCAGGTCTTCCAACCCAGGCTGCCTGTGGTCAGAGGTCGCACAGCCTGGGGGCTGGAGGGCCAGCAGGTGATGAGACGTGACCAGGGCAGCAGAAAGAGAACCTGCTGCCTGTGAGGGGGGTCCTGAGGGAGCCGCCAGGGGCAGCGGCTCAGGCCTTTGGAAGAACAAAGTGCTGGGTAGGGCTGTGACTTAGGACTCTTTGGGGGCACAGTCTCTGGCTGAGAGTGCTCAAGGCTGACTCCCCGAAGTGGGAGCTGCTAGGTGGGCAGCCACAGCTCTAAGAGTGTGTAAAGCTCTCATTCCTTTATCTTTTTTTGGTGGTGCTGCAGATCAAACCAGGGCCTTCCGCACGCTGGGGAAGTGCCCTACCACTGAGCTCCACCCCAGCCCTCCTCAGTCAGCTGGTGCTCAGACACTTGGGCTGGGACAAGTGCAAGGGTCTGATTGGCCTTGGAGGGTGTAAGGATCCAGGGTTTGGGGTGGGGACTGACACACCCATGTCCGGGACAGCCAGATGCAGGCACAGAACTGGACCCCGGCCCACTGCCACTGCTGACAGTTCCAGGCCCCTGTAGGACTGGCAGCAGACCAGCGGGCCAGACTGAAGATCTGTGTGTGGCTCTGTGACTTTACCTTGACTTGCCTTCCCCTTAGAACAGCCCACCAAGGAAGACTGTGTGTGGATCTGGGAAGAGCCGGGGAGGCAAGGAGAGCCATCGGGAAGTGCTTTCTGGGAACCTGGGAGCTGGTCTTGTGGCAGTGTTGAGAGGGGCACGGGGGCCTTTCCTGCTCTGGACCAATGGCCATCACTGGAGCGAGGACACACCCTGACCTAGGGGTTCAGACCCCATTTTCCTATAGGAGACACTAAGGCCTGGAGTCCCAAGACCCTGGGTATCCTGGAACAATCCAGAAATGACATTCTGAGCCCTCCGCCTCCCAAATGAACTTGGCCTAGAAAGGGTCAGGAGACGGTATGGGGAGCTCCCAGGCCCATGGGCAGAGGGGAGGACCCTGTGGTTACACACGCAGCAGCCCACGTGGACTTGTTGGGCAGCACAGGGACCCCCGTGATGCCCTTTGAGATGGAGTCGCTGTGTAAGAATTAGTCATCATGGGTGCTTGTGGCTTCTCTTTCCTGAAAGTGGACAGAGCAGTGCTGACCTCTGACCAGCCGTTTTGGAGCTGCTGCCTATAATGGAGGTGTTGTAGAACCACACTCGGGAGGAGCCTTTCTTGCCTGCTGTTTGGACATTACCAACAGGCACCTCCAACGCCACCCTGGGCCTGATGGGGCTCCACAGTGGGCCCCATATCTGAGACTGCCCAGGAGAGGCCAGCTGTGGGGAGCCCCGGCAGCCAGCCAGGTACCTGCCAATCACGAGGCCCTTACTCCTTCCATTCCAGCTAACACACGGGCTAGATGGGGACAGTGAGGCTTTTGTCTGCTCCTGGCTGTGCTTGGTGACTGCCCATCACCCATGGGACTTGCCTTGGTCTCAGGGCCCAGGCATCCTGCACGGTCCACGCTGGGAGGCAGGAGGTGTGTGGGTTACTGGACTTGGATCCTCATTTGTCTCTCACCAGCTGGCCACATGTCCTGAACTCCTTGGGGGAGGGCCTCTGTTAGCCCCTGGGATGTAGCCGTGAGGAAGGCGGCAGGGTCAGGGTCCCTGTGCTTCCGGGTGGCACACACCAGTAGCAGACGCCACTGGGGGAGCCGGGCTGGGATGGGAGTGGCCCATCAGGTGGGCACACCCTTGTTCTGTCATCTGGGAGGTGACCCAGAGTGCTGCTTGGAGGGGACGACTGGTGGCTGCCCCAAGAGAGGGTCGAGGCCGTGGGCGGGAGTTTGCACTTTCTTTCCAATGTAGAAAATGTGGGGTCAGGACAGTGCACGACCCTCTCGTTGGTATTTTTGCTCAGAGCTCTCAGAAGGCTGCCAGGCCTGTAGACAAGATGGAGAGAGACCAGAGACCAGTTAGAAACTGACAGCTTCAGGTGAGGAATGGAAGATCCTGGGGTGAGGGATGATGGAGCCCAGGGTGGCCCTCGGATGAGGCCTGGAGGAGCCCTGGGCTCAGGGGTGGAGAGGCTGGGGTGTGGCAGAATGCCTGCCCGCTGGGTGGTCTGAGCCAGCTCCTGCCCTGAGCTGCACTAGGGTCCACTCTGTGAGAGGCAGAGACTGGCTGCCTCTGTCGTTGCTGTTGTTGTGCGGGACGAGCCCAGGCCTCATGCTTGCTAGGCAAGCACTTTACCACTGAGCCCCACCCCCAGTCCCAAGGCGAGCTGCCTGTGGCCTTGAGGTTCTCGGTCCTTATCTGTGTGACTTGCCCTCTGGTCTGCCCCTGGGTGCCCATTGGCCTCTCTGGCCTATTCCCCCAGCCGTGGCCTGGTGCTATCTCAGTTGCTCCTGGGTCCTGGGTATAAGCCACCAGTGCCCCTATCTCCCTGGCGGTCACCTGCATGAGTGGCCTGGGTGCCTGTGGCAGTCTCGAGTTTGTGAGCCTGGGGGCAGCCGCACTTCTCTCCCTGCTTTAGGCTGCAGCTCTGGCAGGCCCATAGCTCTGAGGACCCGGTACCTGAGTTCTCCCCTCACAGTGCTGGGACGGACACTCACTCCCTGACCAGGGCTGTCTCAGGAGGGCTCCTGCGCGCCTGCATCCTGAACATGGGACCTGGCAGATTACTTGCTCTCATGGGTGTAAACTGGGATCGGGTGGCTCTGCCTTTACATACACCCTCTTGTGATGGGGACCAGGGACTGAGGGTGGAGGTGGGTAGCGCCAGGTGAACTTGGTGCCAGCCTGGGTGAGTGCTCAGTTCCAGCCTGGGGCCATGAGACACGCCCAGACCAGACGCAGCCCTCTTACCATGAGACACACAGTTAGACAAGTGATGAGAATAATTTGCTCTGGATGTCACAGATAAGCAGAGCCAAGCCTTGCTGGCCTTCCTCCAGTTCTTCCCACCGGCACCATAAACTCCTTCCGAAGTGTTCGTTTGTGGCAATGTGGGGAGTGATCCCAGGGGGTTACCTTCAGGGAGGTCCCTCTGACTACCTGGGGGGACAGTGTGAGGAGAGGGGCACTTGGCAGACAGCCTAAGGTCTGGGGACCCGGGTCTAGGACTGCCCTGTCGTGCCTAGAAGTATTTCCTTTCTCCAGTTCCTTCTGCAGAGTGGTCACCCCCTTCAGAGGGTGGGAAGGAACCTGGTGAGGAGGAAGCATTATAAGTAGGCACTTTGAGAACCTTACTAGTAATTGAAACTGGCCCCCAAAGGGGCACCGTCTAGAGAAACGAGGTTCACCGTAGACCCGGCTTCAGCCTCAGTACTGTGGACCTTCTGGTCTGAGATTCTTTGTGGCAAGGCCGGTCTCGTGCACTGCAGGATATTTAGTCCTGGTCTCCACCCGTCAGATGCCACAAACAGCCCCCCACGTCCCAGCTGTGACAACCAAGTGTCTCTTGATATTGCTGAACGTCCCACAGGAGATGCAATGCCCAGTTGAGGGCAAGAGGAGACTGAGCTTCTGCCGAATAGAGTGCCTTTGCCTGATGAAAAAATCAAGCTCAGCAGCACCAGACTTGGCTGAAATGTATTGACTTACCTAAGACAGAGACTGCATCCATCCACACTAGCACTGGCCGAGAGAGAGAGAGAGAGAGAGAGAGAGAGAGAGAGAGAGAGAGAGAGAGAGAATTGCAGCGCCTCAGCCACTGGCTCCCTGTCCTCCCTCGAACCGACTCCATGGGAATGTGGCCCGGCACGTGACGCCGGGTCCCCCTCTCTCCTGCCCACCTGCGCTCCAGCAAGATGTATTTGGCTTTTGGCTTTTTTCCCCTCTTGAGCCCCACAGCACTGCCCAGTGCACATCCTGATCTGTACGTTTTTGTGCCTGTATTCCAAGAAGGAAGGTGGCAGGGTCAAAGGGCACAGCGTTTCCGATTTCGAAATTGCCAGCTAGGTTGGGCTGAGTTCTCTACACACAGAGCAGCCTCTTTTAACCTTTGAGAGCCAAACCTAGAAAAACAGAGCCCTTCACTGTAGTTTTACTTGCAGTGACTTAACAATTGGGCGAACTCACATTTAAATCCTCCTTCCTAGAGCCGTGGGCTTCTGTCAACGGTCCCGATGTTTTCTAATGAAGACGGAAAGAACGGATTCAGTCCGCGAGGTCAGATGGCAAGGGAGCCCTCCCCTGATGGGCTGGGAGGCCCCTTCCCACCGCATCCTGCCCCCGCAGTGTGGCCCAGGGCTGGGTGGCTGGCTGCCTCCTACCCGTTTGCTAAATATCCCCCTTCCTTGTTTGAATCCTGCCACGAGGTCAAATCTCACTGGCTTTCCCCGCCACACCCTTTTAAGTTCAGAATTGTTTTACATTTACGGAAAAGTTGCAAATCTGGTTGGAGCATCTCTGCACAGCCCTGGCCCAGGTTCCCCTGATGTTCACGTCCGTCTTGTGTCACCTCAGTAGGAGCCAGCGTCCGTCGCCGTCCAGGAGGCTGCGGGCTCTCTTGGGGCAAACCCTTCCTGCAGGTCCTTCCTGTGCCAAGACCCACCCCCAGGGCCATGCATCTGCCCTCACATCTCCTGGTCGCTTTGGGGGCTGTGGCGACCTCCTAGACACCCTGTCACTGGTCAGACCTGAATATCCCGGGGTGGCTTCTGCCCTTTTGAGGGGCTGCCCAGATACTCCAACACACCTCTGCGTGGCTCTCCAGGTGGAAAACTGCTGTGACCCTGAGAGGGATGTGGAGTCACTGGGCAGATGTGTGTGGTGACCAGATGTGGTGGTCTCATGACATGTGCTCATGATCTGCCGGAGCACGGGTCCCAACGGTGCCCTCCACACCAGTGTCTGCCTGGTCTTGACCATGGCCCTGATGACCATTTATGGCCATGGATGCTTTCTCCTGGTCATGGTTTCTTCTAGATTTCAAATGTATGATTTTATTAAATTTTGAACTACTCTTTGGAAAGAAGAGAATTCATTACGTGGGTCTTCAGAATCTCATCTGTCACAAGTGGACTCTAGAACAGTTTGGATTGGCCCAGGGCCTCTTCAGGGAGTTTTGCTGGGTCACTGCTTCCAGGGCTGTTGCCCTCTCTGTGCTCCTCTGAATGGGATGTGCTGAGTCGGCCCAGGAGCGTTTGGCCTAAGCTCCTCTTTCTGCAAATGGGAAAGGGGCCACCCAGCAAGCCCGGGGTGGGCAGGGACCACAGTCTCTGCCTTCTCTCTCGGCCTGTGTTCTTTCCTCTGAAGGAATCACTGGCACAGAGTCCACTTACATCCTGAGAAGAGGGGGCGAGGGGTGGGCTGCCATCGCACCCCGGGGGATGGGTGGGACTCGGGGACAAGGCCTAATTCTTGTGGTTGCCTGGGGAGACTCTCTGCTGGTTTTGTTCAGAGTCTATTTTCCATGCAAAAGATGCTGCTGTCTGTCTGTCCGTTAGTCAGGCAGTGCCAGTTACCTGAGGCAGGCGGGTATCTGAGCTGGCCTGCCCTGTGCGCGGGTGGCGAGGACTCCAAGGCTGCACCGCTGGAGAGCCTTGGCAGACGCGGCTGGCGCTGGAGAGCCAGCCGAGGCCTCTGCTCTGGGCCGCACAGTCTACCTGGTTTTTCTTGCTGAGCTCTAGAGAGCCCCAGAGGTGCTGCCCCACCTTGCACTCTCCCCTCTCGTGGAAGGGGGTCCCTTGGGAGGCACTGGCCTCACCTTGGAGGCCCACAGCACTGTCCCTGCTCCAGCCAGATCCTCAGGAGGGCAGGGCAGGCGCATGTGGAGGCCCCAGGGAGAGGAACCCCAGCTGCTTGTGCACATCCACCTTCCTAGTTCCTAACATTTGTTTCCTTGTCCTTTATGACTTAATAAACAGTAACAACAGCTAAAACAGACAGGCCAAAGAACGGATGCTAGAATGTTCAGACAGGATGGGCCATAGTCAGGTACCTAGCAGTGGGGGACCGCTAGGTCCCAGAGTTATCAGGAGGGGCCTCCTGATTGTTACCTCTCATTCTAATGTTGCCCAGAGAGCCACAGTGCAGAGATGTCCCTTGACCTCCTCCCCCAACCCTGCCGAAGAACAGAGGACGGGCCTCACCTCCCTTGGTCAGGAGTCCCTATCTCTGTTAATAAGACCCTGGACCTCATTTGTTCTGTAGTCAGACTTGTCTTGTTTGGGAGGTTTATCCAGATTGAAGGCTCTAACTCCTAGAGCTTCCCAGAAGAGATATTTGCTCTACATCTGCATACAACTGGTTTCCTTAGAAACCACTGGAGTAGATGTTCAGAATACCTGCTTCTGATTTTTGAAGAGACCCTGCCCTTTGTTGAGAATATCTGTAACAATTCATAGAACAGTACATACCGAGACAGTCTAGATATTCATTTAATAGGCCAGGAGTCCTCCACTGTTGAATGATAGAGCTGAGGGGCTGGTTAAGTAAACCACAGTGTACGCGTGCAGTAGGAAACGACACCGCTGTCGGCAGTGGTGTTTGCAGGGGTTTCCTTGACGTGGGGGGATGTCTATGACATAGTAAGTGACGTGATAGTGGGTTTTCATTAGTTAACAGAAACTAACTAACATCTTGGCCTGCAAGATGAATCTCTGAATATTTTTAAGGGATTGGGGGTGAAGCCTAGGGCCTTAAGCACACGGAGTGAGCACCCAATCACCTAGCTGTACCCTCGGCCCTGAAGAATGAAGATGTTGAGAGGTCGGAATTATCAAAAGTTAAGACTTTTTCCTACCACTTTTGTACTTCCCTACACTTCCCAGCTGTTTTTCCAGGCCCATTATATTACTTTTATAATCAGAAGTAAAGCAGGCAAGAAAATAAGATTGTCAGAGTTTAGAGGTCAGGTCGCCTGACCTTCCCTTCGGCAGATTTTATGGACTCTGGGTTTTATAGACTCTGGGGTTTGAGAAACTCCCTGGCCCAGAGCTGCTGACATTAGGCCTCTTGATACTGAAGGCTGGGGCTGGGGTGTCTCCACCTTCCTGCACGCATGCCCCCTTTTCTGCTCTGAGCCCCCCATCTACCCCATTAATGCACATTAACCTGCCGCTTCCTTTTGGCCCCAGGGGGCTGCATTCAGTCCAACAGGGCCTTCCCAGCCAGCCCCTCACCTCTCTGGAACTGTCCTGCAGAGGTATCCTAGTCCCAGACTCCTGGGCCTGCAGGGTCCTCCGGCAGCCCTGTCACAGTGGGCAGCAGCAGGGCCACCCTATCAGCAGCTGTGCTGTCTCACCCTGGGTGTCCACTCTAAGTGGGGACTCAATTGAATGGCCAGCTGCAGAGGCCACCATGGGCCTGCATGACCCAAGCTCCACCTGGCATGTTGCCCTCCTGCTTGTGGGCAGCCGAGCGCCCATCTCTGCTCCCTTTATGACATGGGGGTCAGCTGGGACCTTGTGCTGCACACACAGATTGCAGGGTGTATGCGGGGTGAGCCCACTGAGGGCCCTGGGCAGCCCAGCAAAAACACTGGCCTTACCAAACAGGCCAAGGGCCGGGCCCGTGGAGGTTAGTTCAGTTCTGGAGACTCCGTTCCTTCACATGGAGATCCTCCTGCGTGGGGCTTCTAAGTACTGCTTACCGTTACCCGGGTACTTACAGAGGTGAAGGGACAGACATGGGTGTTTACAGATACCAAGCAATCACTTACGGCTCCTTAGGAACTTACACATACTAAACCATTGCAGACACTCAGGTCCTTAGAAAGACTAGATGACCACTTACAGGTTCTGGAACACCTCCAGATGCTAAATGATGACCCACGAGGAGAGGGGCACTTGCAGATACTGAGTGATTCCTTATCGGTACTTGGGTACTCACAGGTGTTATGCAGTTACTTTATAGGTACCAGGGTGCTCACATGTGCTAACCAACTACTGATGTTCGGGTCATACGGATGCTAAGCAATTGCTTACAGATATTTGAATACTTAACAGATGCTAGCTGATTCTACATAGGTATGCTGCCTGGAAGTAGAAAGTAAGGTAACCTATGGTCAAAATACAAGGAGCCACTTTGAATAGGATCTCACTCCTTTAGGAATGATGGTAACGAATTTCCGAACATTCAATGTAAGCCTTGAGAAATTCAGAACTTGGAGTCACAGAAAACATGTCCCATTCATTGTGTGACCATTCACTGACACAAAGCCCAGTTCCCAAACACCTGCAGACGCACCTGTGTGTGGTGCCCAGGACCATTCTGAGTGTGCCCAACACACCGCACAGCCCGAGAGATGCGCTCTTCCTGAGCAGGCTGCCTGGCCGCGGGGCTTGCCAGCTCTGTGTCCTTCAGAGATCTGTGCACAGATGGTTTGCCGCTAACTATGCTTCTGTCCAGGGCTGCCTTGGTCTTGGTGGAAGTTCCCGGAGGAGGCAAGCCTGGATTTCCTCAGCCGGTCTCATGAAACAAGAAGTCGCCCTCTTGATGCTCGGCCACCGTCTCTCCTTCAGCTGAGCAGGTGCCCTTGTCGTCACGTTAGTGTCTGCTTCGCTCTCTTCTCAGCCGCCCAGGGCGTGCTGGGTTCAGATTTGATGACCAGTCTTAGTGTGAATTCTCACGGCCTCAGCAGCCAATGGCTTCTGTGTGTGAGGTCCTTCTGTGCGTGTGAGGCGGCTTCTCCTCCTGTGTGTTGGGTCAGGGGTGTTGGGCAGGCCACATTGAGCCAGTGATGTCCGAAAAGCTGACTTTAGTCCAGGGTGACAACTTTGCTGACACGGGGAGGGGGGAGGCCTGGGAGGCTCCAGGGAACTCCTGAGCCCAGGAGCTGAGGGGATCTGTGCCCTGGCTGCAGCGGGAGGGGCTCCATCTGCCTGCGGGACAGCGGGACTGCAGCCCCGCGCCCACCACCCTGCGCTGGGCCTGCGGGGGAGTCTCCAGAGCTCCTGGAAGGGAGGAAGCCCAGCTGCCCAGAGGCACCTCCTGCCAGAGCACCAACGTCCAGGTCCTAAAAACGCACTCTTCGGGGATTTGGTTGGAGAGCTGACCCCAGACCTTTGGGGCCTGGGCAGGTGGGAGAGGGGCTTGCTTGCCCCTCTGTGCAGGCAGCTGGCCCAGGCTCCTGAGCAGAACCAAGCAAACCCTGCCCCACTTGGAGCCTCAGCATCTCCGCCAGGTCTCAAAAAAGCAGAGTGCTGGCCCTGGCTGTGGGGTCGAGCCAGCAGCAGAGGAGCCGGCGTTGTGGGACCTTGGTCTGCGCTCTTCTGTCCTTCCAGAACATTCCACTCCTAGGCTCGGGGTCTGGGGAGGCTGACCTGCAGAGACCCTGCAGACCCTCTGGCCTCCGGCTTTGAGGGAGCCACTGGGGAGAGTGAGGAGGGCTGGCCTGCAGAGTCGACAGAGCCCGGAGACACAGGCAGGAGGCAGCGGGAGCAGGAAGCGGGCTGCTCAGCCTGGTCCACATTTGGGGTCTGCCAGGGGAGCCTGCTGCCGTCCCCAGGCTGGTGGCCGGTCCTGGGAGCTGAGGCCCTGTCCACGGGGTCGCGGTGGCGTTGCGGACTGCTTGCTGCTGGCCTTTTCCCCACTCCCTCTACAGCGCTGGGTCCTTCGGCCTCCCCATCTAGAAAGGTGAGGTGTGGGAGGTGCCCTGTGGCCAGGACTGGGGTTTCCAAAGCTCTCACCTCTCCCGGCCACTTCTCCCTGGCTTCCGAGTCCCTTCCCCTCCCCAGGAGAGCCGGACCACTCCTGCTCGGGAACCCGGGTGGGCAGTGGTCTCAGGAGTGTCGCGAGGTGCTGGCACTCCTGTGACCCAGCCGTCCCCAGCAGGCTGTTCTGCCAGCAGCTGCATTTTGTCCTCGCTGAGTGGGCAGCAGACCCCTTGGGTGGGAGGCTGCCAGGGGTTGGAGAATCTGGAGGCCTCTGCGGGGAGACAGGGAGAGCCTAGCCCACGCCAGCTCGCTGCACGCGGGCACCGTTCCTCTTCCTCTCCTCCTCCTCCCCTCCTCCTCCTCCTCTGCCTTCTCCTCCCTCCCGCGGCTCCTCCTCCTTTGTTTCCTCCCTCACACCCAGGGCACTCTACCTCCAAGCTACGCCCCAGCCCTTTGTAAAGTTTTTCGAGACAGCACCTTGCTAACTTGCTGCGTCTGGCCTCGAACTCAGGATCCTCCTGCCTCAGCCTCCTGAGCTGCTGAGATTAAAGGCTGTGCCACAGCGCTTGAGGGGCCATTCATTGACAAGTGAAAGTTAGGCTTCACATTTAATGACGGCAATACTCTGGGCCTGCGACCGCGGCTGAATGCCGAAACCATGGCTCCCATCTGACCGGAGACAGTGGTCAGGAGGGACACGGGTGTCTATGGCGGCAGGCTGTGTGCAGGGTGCTTCCAGAATGGCAGTCTCAAGAAAATAAAGCCATCAGCCCCTGCCCGAAGTGGGTCAAGCCCGGGCTGGCCCGTGGCTCTGGGCACCTTGCCACCCGTACCTGCCCTCCCCTCCTGGGGTAGGGAGAGGCCCCCAGAAGGTTGGTTGTGAGTGCTGGGGAGGCCTCAGCAGGCCCTGCTGAGGAGGAAGTGTCCAGAGAGCCCTGAGCCAGGAGGGGCGGAGGCCACGTGGACCCTAGGGCTCAGCTCCCTTGGCACAGGCCCAAGCGAGGGCCTCTCCCCTTTTAAGATGTGATTTCCCATTACCTCCATGTCATGGAGAGACACTCACCTACAAACCTGCGGCCGCATTCCGTGCAGCCCCCGCCCACAGCCCCATACTCTGTCACGGGCTGGCCCGTCCTAGTGTTGCTCTGCATGGCGGTGCCTCTGGTGGACCTGTTTCCTACACTCCACACAATCTCATGGCAGCCCCTCCGTCCACTGGTGTCCCTGGGGATCCGCAGCAGGGAGGTGGGCAGCTCAGGTGGTCTTCCTGTGCCCTGCAAGTCGACTTTCTTGGACTCTCTCTTGCACGTCTTCGTAGCCGGCATGGTGTTTATCTGCCAGGGACAACTAGGGTCAGGGATGAGGTGGCATGGGCCTGGCTGGAGAGCGGTGCCCGACAGAAGTGTCCCTCCGCACTCGGATGCCCCCTAGGCACCCGTTGCTCTGGCATGTCCAACACATGGGAACCCAGTGAGGCCCTGGCAGAGCGGGTGAGGAGACGGGTGTGGAGGGCGGGAGCCCCAACTCAGAAGTCTGAGGGAAAGGGCGTCCACAGCCACTGAGCACCAGTGTTTCAGTGCCTGCCAGCTGGGGTGGGTCAGCGGGCCCCTGAGAGGGCCACCACCTGTCCTGGACTTTACCAAGCCACAGTGACACACTTGTCCAGCTCTGGTGGGCTCCTGTAGCGCTGGGGCCTCTGAGCCCAAAGGGACTTGGACACGGGAGCCACACGTCGCCAGGACACCAGTTCTCCTTGTCTGACGCTCAGATTTATCTGGGGCCTGTATTTTATTTGCCAAGTCTGGTCTTCAGCTTTGCCAGTGAAGACATGGAGGCCAGGAAGGGGGACTTGGGGGGGCCTGAGCCGTTCGTAAAGGTTCAGCCCTGGCTGCCTTACCCCAAGCTGACAGCAGCAGCAGACAGCCTGGCCCAGTCAGAGGAGAGCCTTGGTGTGTGTGTGTGTATGTGTGTGTTGTGTGTGTGTGTGTGTGAGGGGTGTGTATGTGGTGTGTGTGTGTGTGGTATGTATGTGTGGTGTGTGTGTATTTGTGTGTATGTGTGTGGTGTGTGTGTGGTGTGTGTGTGTGTGTGGTGTGTATGTGTGGTGTGTGTAAGGGGTGTGTGTGTGTGTGTGGTGTGTGTAAGGGGTGTGTGTGTTGTGTGTTGTGTGTGTATGTGTGTGGTGTGTGTGGTGTGTGTGTGTTGTGTGTGTGGTGTGTGTTGTGTGTGTGTATGTGTGTGGTGTGTGTGGTGTGTGGTGTGTGTGTGTATGTGTGTGTGTGGTGTGTATGTGTGGTGTGTGTAAAGGGTGTGTGTGTGTTGTGTGTGTGTGTATGTGTGTGTTGTGTGTGTGGGGGTGTGTGTGTGTATGTGTGTGTTTGTGTGTGGTGTGTGTGGTGTGTGTGAGGGGTGTGTATGTGTGTGTGTTTGGTGTGGAGACCTATGGTGTGTGTCCCCTGTGTATGCTCCTATGGCATGCGGCGTGTGTGTTGTGTGTGGCAGAGTGTGTGGTGTGTCTGTGTCTGCGATGGCAAGGCAGGCCTCATGTTGGCTTCGCCTGGCTCTCTGAGAATCTAGGGGAGGCAGTTGTCACCTCAGGCACTGGTGCTGAAAATATTCTCTGGAAGGGAAGGAGCAGCACCCAGTGGGTGGACAGCAGCCTTGCTGTACCGCGCCCTTGTGATCTCCCAGTCTGGAGCGCGCTTACCTGTGGGGACCCTGCGACCACCTTGTATACCCACCGCCACGCTGGTGGGAGCACAGGTGGCCCCTTCACAGCTGCCTTCACCCAGGAGGGCCTGAGTGAGTGCCACCCTCCCCTCCAACCCTCCTCTTCCCCCCTCCAACCCTCCCCCCTCCAACTCTCCCCCCTCCAACCCTCCCCCTCCAACCCTCCCCCTCCAACCCTCCCCTCCCCCGCCTCCCCTCTCTCTTCCCTCCTCAGCCATGAAAATGACAGGGCCACCCTGCAGGTTGTCTTGTGAATTGAAGTTCTGGTGCGTCCACTGTCCACTGGGCTGGGCGGATGGAGACCCTGTGTTCATGCCCTGGCTCCCTGCCAAGCTCTCAGTCCTGCCCGATGGCCCAGAGGGACTCAGCCCAAGGAGCCACAACCAGGCCCCAAGCCAGCCAGACCGAGGGCTACGTGGGGACCGAGCCTTCTGACACAGGCGTTTGTCCAGGGCAGCTGAGGGACAAGGGACGGTCAACCCTAACTTTACACTCTAGGAATGCGGGAATGTGAAGAGTGAGCGGAGCAATGACAGGATCGCTTCTCCTGAAGTAAGTGACAGGCCGGTGACACAGTGTTGGTGGCAGGAGGGAGTTCCTTGGGTGAATTTTATTAGTGAAGTGACTTTGTCCCCTGGGCCCTCACTTGCCTTAGGAGGGAAGAGAGGCGGATCGTCCTCATTTCCCCTGAATAGTTCCATCCACGTGTACGGAACTTGCGTTTCCGTCCTCTGAAGCTGCCTTCGCTGGGCCGCATGTGTGGCTTCCTACCCATGTGTGGCCCAGGGGCCAGAGTCCAGGTGGGGCGCTCCAGCGGCCACTGAGCAGCAACAAAGACCTGGGAAATGGTGACTGTTGGCTTGGGCGTGGGAGCGAAGTCTTGTCATCTTGCTGCCTTTTCTCCCGCCTCCCACCCTGGGTGGTTTCTTCAGCTCTTCTCCTGGTTCACCAATCCTGGAATGTGCTGGAAGTATCGAGCGTCTAGTCTGCTGTTTAAAAAGCGGTCGTGGCGTTTCGCATTTTAAAATCCTTTTTCGTTTCTAGAGGGTCTTGTTGTCCAGTTTGCCTGATCGTGTCCC
The DNA here is from genome assembly GCF_902686455.1 of Sciurus vulgaris. NCBI lineage: Eukaryota > Metazoa > Chordata > Mammalia > Rodentia > Sciuridae > Sciurus > Sciurus vulgaris. The sequence continues at coordinate 26,139,878 of NC_136474.1, forward strand.
TGGCGTGTAAGGGTGTGCATGCCACTGTTCCCGGCTTCCTCTTCCCCCATCACTTAAGACGGATCTCACCCCACCTGTCAGATGACCCTGTGGTGTTGGTGTTTAGTTTTGGGGTCTCACCGGACAGTTGCCGACTCTCCCTCGGCCCACCTTCTACTCGGGGTTCAGTGCCACCCGCTAGGGATCGCGGCCCTGTAGCAAGGACGGGTGCCTAGGAAGACTTTTGTAAAAAGATTTCAATTTGTTCTTTCTAGTTATACATGAAGATTTTTAAAATCATTTTCTGAGGTCTGGGTTCCTGGGCCTGTTGATTTGCGCTCTGCCTCCTGGGAGGGTGTCTCAGGGCTGTGGCTGCCCAAGGGAGCCTTCTGTTTCCGCCCTCAGAGCCGGCGCCTGGACAGAGGTGGTCCCTGCCACATGTGGTGGGGTTTTCACTGAGGGCAGGGCCCTCTGACAGTCCTGGCCTTGTGCACGGGTGGGTTTGAGAGGATCACTTGGCACTCACTTGCTGTCTTCCGAATGACATTAATCTCAAAACCTGAGATCGTGGCTCTAAGGCCCCCACCCCCACCCCCATGGACCCAGAGTGCCCGCTTGCTGCCGCCCCCCACCCCCAATTTCCACGCCCTCTTTGCTTCCACCTTGGGAATTTCCCATCTTTTTTGTTTGTTCCTTTTTTTTTTTTTTTTTTTTTTGTGCTAGGGATTAAATCCAGGGGCACTCTGCCACTGAGCTACATTCCATCCCCAGCCCTTTTTGTTTTTCTTTTGGAGATAGGCCCTTGCTAAGTTGCTGAGGCTGGCCTCGAACTTTGCAATCCTCCTCCCTCAGCCTCCCGAGTGCTGGGATTACATGCGTGCCCCACTGCACCCTGCAGGAACTTCCCATCTTTACTGAGAACTTGGCTCGGCATTTTTGGGGGTGTTTGCCATACCCACCTGTGTCCCTCTGTGCTGTGTGGTTTGAGCCCACACCTAGCAGGAGAGGGCCGTCCCTGCAGAGCTGCGCCGGCAGAAGCCCCGTCAGGATTTCTCAGCTGCCTGCTCCAGGCTTCGCAAGGCAAGGCCCTGTGAAGTGAGGCTCCTGGTGTTGGGCCCCCCGTGCCCACCCAGATCCAGGTGAGGCCCCGCCCTCCACTCTTCCTGAGACCTTTCCCCTTGCCTCCTTGGGCCTGCTTTTCTGATGAGGCCCTTTGGGGCCTTGGTGTTAGGGGCCGAGCCGTGGCGGGATTGTGTAAAGAGGTGTTGATCCGTCCAGACTCCCCAGCGCCATCACCACGGTAGGAGAGGAGCCCCAGTCCAGCCACCAAACGGGACTCGGGTTCTCAGACTATCAACGTGAAAGCCTCAGGTTTCCCCCAGGGCAGCGCAGGGTGGTGCTTCCTCTGAATCCTGGCCTCCTGCCCTCCTGCTCTGGGGCCCTGGAGCACCATACGCTGCCAGGAGCATTTGGAAATGCTGGTTGGAATAACTCTTGAGTCAGGCTCCCCGCCCCTGTCACCTGGTCGGAGGAACAGTCTTGTTGGATGGCTCTCGTGATGCTGCCCCTCGGAGGGTCACGGTGAGCCAGGCTGGTGAGCCTGCCCGGGTGTCGTTCTCCCCTAGCCTGAGGCTGGGGCTCTGCCTGGGCATCTTGGAAGCGGGCAGCACGGAGGACTGCTGAGAGGCCTGAGCAGGCTGCAGGGTGGGGGCTGGGAAGTGGATGGCTGTGCCGCTCAGCTCCCCTCTTGGGGCCCCAGGGCTGCTGAGGCAGCTGGGCCGGATGGTCACACTGGTGCTGTGCCACTCCTGGATCCCGTGTGGGTGCCCTGCTTGGCTCTCCTACGTGTCCACGGCCGGAAGGGCTGTGGGATCGAAGCCCGGGCTGGCATTTCTAGCTGCAGAGTACAGGTGGTCTCAAGGGTAGGATTCAAGCTGTGTCCTTGGGGTTGTTTTCAGGCGCTCCTGGGTCTCCAAAGTGCTGCAGGTGTTGGACAGAGAGATTAGGACCAGCCGTCAAGTGACCGTTCCTCCCTGTAGCTGGGGTCTGCCGTTAGCTTCTGGACTTCACCGGCAGTGCAGGCCCCTGTGGGGCTGGGCACGCCCCCATCTGCGGATTCCAGGAGGGACCCCCGAGCCTGGTGTCAGGACATGCTGGGTGCTGGCCTCTACCCTGTCGGCCTGTCTCCAGCAGGGACCCAGGGCCTTCCAGGCACACCCCTACTTTGGCTTGCTGGTGCTCCTCACCTGTGCACTTGCCTGGGGAAGCCTCCCCCAGCCCTCGGGGCCAGTGCCCGCCCACGGCCTCCTTGGAGGAGCCATTGGATGTGACCGGCAACCTTCCACCTGAGGGTCTTGGCCAGTACTCCCCACCGCCCACTGTTAGCCCGAGCACCCAGGAGCTGGCTCCTGTGGGCTTTCTCCTCATCACATCCGAGGACAGCCGTGGCCTCAGCAGCATGTGCCTGGGGTCAGAAGTGGCCTGTGTGCCCTGCTGGCCTCTCCCGGGCAGTTGTAGTGGGTTAGGGCACTGGCCAGCTGAGGGGCATTTCTGCTGAGTCAGACAGCATCCCGGGTTTGACCCTGGGAGGAGGCACAGCGGGGACGCTGAGATGAAGAGGTCCAGTCAACATGGGAAGGACAGGTCAACAAGTCGTAGGGAAGAGGCGTGTAGATGTGGCCCACGCAGGCCACACAAGGCAGGGCTGCGTGTCTGTGCTCCTACCCTGCATGTCCAGGAGCCCTTGGAGGGGGCATGGGCTTTGGCAGGGGCAGGAGGCTTTGCCTTTTGGTTTAGTGAGATGAGAATTCTTTGTTTGCACAGGAGTCTATGATACCTTGCAGTTACTCCATGATCTTCATGATCTCCAGAAAGTCAGTATTTCTTACCTTCTCTGTCCCTTTGCTTGCTCATTCTTCATCATTTTGAGTAAGATCTGAGGTAGTGTTGCATTCCTAGTGTGTATTTAGAGTCACCTTCCTGAGATGCTCCCATCCGGGTAGCTTTGCCCACGTCTCCCACCCATGACACTGAGGACTCTGAATGTTCCTCTGGGGGTTTTCAGTTAGAAAGCATGTGGACTGTTTCTTTGTGATTTATTTTTGACAGACTTAACTTTTAGACCAGTTTTAGATTTGCAGAAAGATTGGGTGAAAAGAAAAGACCCCCCCCCCCTCCAAATTTCCCCATTATTTACATCTTGCATTGGGTGGTACATTTGTCATGGTCCCTGAGCCTGAACTGGGTTATTATCATAACAAAATCCGTAGTTTGCATTAGAATTCACTCATTGTGTTAGGCAACCTGTGGGTTTCAACACCATTACAGGGTTCTACAGAATAGAATCTCCTGAAGTCCCCTGGGCTCCACCAGCTCATCTCTCCCCTCTTGCCCGAATCCCTGGCAACCATAGATCTTTTTACTGTCCCCATAGTTTTGCAGAAAGTCATATAGTTGGGATCATCCAGTGCATAGCCTTTTCAAACTGGGTTCTTTTGGGCAGTAATGTGCATTTAGTTCCCTCTGTGCCTTTTCACGGCTTGATAGCTCATTTCTTTTTAGTGCTGAATAATATTCCCTTGTCTGGATCTTCCACAGTTTATTTATCCATTCATCTACCAGAGAACATCTTGGTTGCTTCCACACTTTGGCATTCATGAACAAAGCTGCTATAAACACACACGTGCAGGTTTTTGCAGTGGCGTATGTTTTCAGTCCCTTTGGGTAAATACCCAGGGGAGCAACTGCTGAATCACACGCCAAGAGTATGTTCAGTTTTATAAGAAACTGCCAAACTTCCCAAGTGGAGGTGCCATTTTGCATTTCTACCAGCAACTGAAAGAGAGTTCCTGTGGCTCCACATCCTCACCAGCATTTGGCGTTGTCAGTGTTCTGGGTTTTGGCCAATCTAATAGACGTGTAGTGGGAGGTCATTGTTGTAATTTGCATTTCCCTGATGACATACAATGTTGACGTCTTCTCATATCTGTAATTGCCATCTGGATATCTTCTTTGGTGCAGTGTCTGTTAAGGTCTCTGGCCCATTTTTAAGTTAGATTGTTTGTTTTCTTATTGTTGAATTTTGAGAGTTCTTTACACATCTTGGATGGATACCAGTCCTTTAACAAATATATTTTCAAATATTTTCTCCCAGTCTGGCTTGTCTTCCCTACCCCCCGCCTCTCTTAACAGTGTCTTTTGCAGAGCAGAAATTTTAAATTTTAATCAAGTCCAATTTGTCAATTATTTCATGAATCATGCCTTTGGTGTTGCATCTAAAAAGTCTTCACCAAACCCAAGGTTGTCTCGATGTTCTGTGTTATCTTCAAGGAGTTGTGTAGTTTCACATTATATATGTAAGTCTGTTATCTAAGTTAATTTTTGTGAAATATGCAAGTTCTGTGTCTAGATGCTTCTCCTCCTCTTCCTCCTCCTCCTCCCCCCACCCACCTCATCCTTGTTCATATGTAGATGTCTGGTTGTTTCAGTGCCATTTGTTGAAAAGACTGCTTTCTCCATTGTATTGTCTTGGCTCTTGTGCCAAAAAATCAGTTAATTGTATTTGTGTGGATTTATTTCTGGGTTCTTTCTGGTCTGTTGACCGGTTCTACTGTGATTTTATCTATGCCCCCACCCCCTTTTTTTTCAGTACTGGGAATTGAACTCAGGGATACTTTACTAAGGGATGAGCTAACCTCCCTATCCCATTTTGATTTTATATTTTGTGACAGGGTCTTGCTAAGTCACTGAGGCTGGCCTTGAAGTTCTGATCCTCCTCAATAACTAGGATTTCAGGCATGCACCACCATACCCTGTTTTTACCCCACTATTTTGATCATTGTTGTTTTTTAGAAAGTCTTGAAACCAGGTGGTGTTACCCCTTGACTTTGTTCCCCTTTAATATTGTTTTGGCTGTTCTGGGCCTTTTGCCTATCCACATAAACTTTAAAATCGGTTTATTAATCTCCACAAAATAACTCACTGGGATTGGTATCATGTCAAGTCTATAGATCAAGTTGGAAAGAACCAACATCTTGACAGTACTGAGTGCTTGTCTGTGAACATGGACATGGACTATTCACTTTTTTTGTTTTTTGTTTTTTTAGTTCTTTGATTGATTTCATCAGACTATTATCCCATGTAGGTCTTCTAGATATTTTCTTATATTTCTGTCTCCTTTCATTTTGGGTGGTGCTAGTGTAAATGACATTGTAATTTTTAATTTCAAATATCAAGTGTTCATTGCTGGTATATAAGAAAGGAATTGGTTTATGTATATTAACCTTGTATCTTGTATCCTTGCTATATAATCACTTATTAGTTCCAGGAGTTCTTTTGTTGATTTTTTGGAACTTCCTACATTGATTATCATTTCATCTGTGAACAAAGACTATCTCATCTCTTCTTTCCCAATATGAATAAATTATTTTCTTATCTTATTGCATTAGCCAGTATTTCCAGTATCATGTAGAAAAGCAATGGTGAGAAAGGACAGTCTTGTCTTTTTCTTTTCTTTTTCTTGGTGCTGGGGATTGAACCAAGGGCCTTGTGCATGTGAGGCAAGCATTCTGCCAACTGAGCTATATTCCCGGCCCAGCCAGCCCTTTTTATATTTTACTTAGAGATAGGGTCTTGCTAAGTTGCCTAGTGTCTCGCTAAGGAGCAGGGCTCAAATGCAGGTTTTTCCAGTCAAGAAGCATGACCTGCTAAGGCTGGCTTTGAACTTGTGATCCTCCTGTCTCAGCCTCCTGAGCTGCTGGAATTACAGGTGGGCACCAACATGCCCAACTTTTGTCTTTTTCTTGATCTTAATGGGCTTCTTATAATTTCTCATGAGCATCACGTATGTTGTTAGCTGTGGGTTTTGTTGTTTTTTGTTTTCTTTTGGTAGATGTTGTTTGTCAAGTTGAGAAGTTTCCCTTCCTAGTTTGCTGAGAGTTTTTTATTTTCATGAATTGGTGTTGGTTATTTATCAAATGCTTTTTATGCATTTCTTGATATGATTTTGTGAATTTTTTTCTTCGGTCTATTGGTGTATTATAGAAACTGATTTTCAAATGTTGAACCTGCCTTGCATACTGGGGTTAATCATAGTTGATAATGGTGTATAATTCTTTACATACATTGCTGAATTCATGTTGTTAATATTTTGTTGAGGATTTTTGCATGTAGTGGTCTGTAGTTTTCTTTTATTAGAATATCTTTGGTTTGTGTGTTAGGGTAGTGCTGGCTTCATAGAATGCGTTAGGAAGGATTGCCTCTGCTTCTATCCTCTGAAGAAGATTGTAAAAATTGGCATACTTTCTTCCTTAAATGTTTGGTAGAATTCACCAGTGAACCCATGTGGGCCTGGGGCTATTTTAGCAGGTTACTGATTGTTGATTCAATTTCTTCAATCAATACAAATTTCTGTGTCTTCTTGTGTGAGTTTTGGCAAAGTATTTCTTTAAGAAATTGGTCTATTTCTTCTCGGTCATTGAATTTTGGGACATAGAGTTTTTCCATCCCTTTATTTTTTTGTTTTGGGTACCAGGGATTGAACTCAGGGACACTTGACCACTGAGCCTCATCCCCAGCCCTATTTTGCATTTTATTTAGAAACCGGGTTTCACTGAGTTGCTTAGACACTTTGCTTTTACTGAGGCTGGTTTTGAACTTGGGATCCTCCTGCCTCAGCATCCTGAGCCACTGGGATTACAGGCGTGTACCACCATGCCTGGCTGCATCCCTTTACTTTTAATCTGAGTCTTCATATTTCTAATTATTCCTTCCCATACCTTATAACATTGGTGTTACCCACTCGGCTTCTCCAGAAACCATTGTCATGAATTGCACTGTTATTATTATTTTGAACAAAATATAATCTGTTAGAGCGATTGAGAATATGAGAACTGAAACTTTTAATTTGATCCTCCCTTGTTACTTCTCTAACAATATACATATGAATTGCTAACTTATATTATTTTCTCTTCTATCTGAATTTTCCTTAACATTTCTTACAAGGCAGGTCTGCTAGTGACCGGTTTTCATAATTTTTGTTTATCTATAAAGATTTTATTTCTCCTCTGGTTGGGGCTCTCTACCACTGAGCTACATCCCAGCCCTTTTCATTTGTATTGAGACAGGGTCTTCCTAAGTTGCTAAGGGTCTCATTAAGTTGCTGAAGCTGATCCCAGACGTGTGAACCTCCTGCCTCAGCCTCCCAAGTCATTAGGATTACAGATATGTGCCACCACACCTGGCTCTCCTGTGCTTCTGAAGGATCATTTTGCTGTGTTCAGAATTCTAGGTTTTTCTCTCAACACTTTCAATATTTCACTCCACACCCTTCTTATGTACATGGTTTTGGAGAAGTCTGATGTAATTCTGTCCTTACTTCTCTTCAGGTAAGGTATTTCTCCCCACCCCATGGATTTTTCTCAAGATAGTCTCTTTGTGTATGTGGGGTTTTTTTTTTTTAAGAGTAGAAAGTAAGCTTTATTAAAGAAAAGTAAAAGCAGATTTCTCCCAGGTGGAAGAAGGGGACCCAAAGGCAGAATCTGTATGTGGTTTTTAAAAAGCATTTTTAACCTTTATTTTAAAAATTTATTTATATATATGTGGTGTTGAGGATCGAACCCAATGCCTCACATATGCTAGGCAAGTGCTCTACCACTGAGCCACAACTCCAGAGCTTTTGAAAAAAATACTTTGGAGACATGGTCTTGCTAAATTGCTCAGGCTGGCCTGGGACTCTTAAAATCCTCTTGCTTCAACCTCCCAAGTAGCTGGGTCAATGTAAACTTTTTTGGCACTTAACCTACTTGGTGTCCTCTGACTTTATGGCCTTGTGGTATGATGCTGGCTATTAATTGGGGAAATTCTTCTTTTCTTTGCATTTCAGTTTTGGAAGTGTCTGTTGACAGATGTTCAAGTTCCTTGGTTCTTCCATGACCGTGTTCAGTTTCCTGATGAGCCTATCAAAGGCATTCTTCATTTTTGTTCTAGTATTTTTTATTTCTAGCATTTCCTTTGGGTTCTCTATTTTTTAAATATATATAACATTATTTCATTTATTTATTTTTTATGTGGTGTTGAGGATCAAGCCCAGTGTCTCCAATGTGCTGGGCAAGTGGTCCACCACGGAACCCCAACCCCAACCCCTTTTGGTTCTTTCTTAGAGCTTCATCTCTCTCCTTCTGTTGGATCTGTTCCTTAGCAAGTGAATCATAGTTGTTTTATATACCTGCTCTAATTCCAACATCCCAGCCATATCTGGGTCTGGTTCTTATACTTGCTTTGTATCTTCAGACTGTTTTTGTTGTTGTTTGTTTTTGTTTTCAGTATGCTTGGCAATTTTTGTTGCAACAATTTTAAAAACAAGAAGTCTAACCACCTGTACGTTGCTGTCCCAAGGAAGGTCCCCTGTAAAATACCTGCATGTATTTGCCTTGTCCTCTTAGTCTTCTCTGTGGGTGTTGAGATCATGTGAAATTGCTGGTGCTTTAGTCTCTCTGTTTCTTTGGAGTGGCATCTGAGAAGGCTTCTCTTTGGGCATGGGATCTCCTCTGACAGTGCTAAGTGATGCTTGGTTGAAGGTGAAAGTGTTATGAGAAGTCTCCATCTTGACTTTGGTGGCCTTGTCTTACAAACCAGAGGGATGCACCGGATGAGTAGATTCTTGATAATTTCTTTCTTATGCTGGAGAGCTTCACGTTTGGCTTGTCTTAAGCTATTTACCCTGAAAGTTCTGAACATACCAGACCTTGCCTTTGACTTGCATTCTCTATAGATTGATCTTTTAGGGTTAGAGAGTATTTTTTAAAAGTAAGTTTGTATTTACTTTTAAGTTCAAATAACTGATTGAAGCCAAATCCATTTGTTATGATTAAAAGTATTCTTTAAGGACTGGGGACATAGCTCAGTGGTGGAACACTTGTCTGGCATTGATAATCCCCAGTCCTAGAGGAAAAGAAAAAAACAAACTTTTAACATTTTCACTTAGTAAATAGCCATTGATTTTTTACACATAGTAAAAAATTCTACAGTTAAAACTTTGCAATGAAGAGTCTGTCCCTCCTTGCTACAGACCACTGCCTCCAGATCTCTCCAGAGATGTGTCTTTCCAGAACATTGTGATCACAGAGAAGCATGTTTTTGGATTTTCTTCAATTTCTCACAAAAAAACTGGCTACGGTTTTATACTCTTCTGCAACTTAAGCTCTTTGCTGAACTGAACCTTCTGGAGATTGTCCAGATTAGCTAGTGTAGAGTTTGTATTTCTTGGTACTCCAGTATATCCACCTGTTTCCCATGGGGGGATGCTTACGCTGGTTCTGACTTCGTCGGCTGCAGTAGATGCCCTGTGCACACGTGTGCTGCATGTCCACAGAGTCTCAGAAGAGGATATAGAATAGGTATCTGTGTTTCAGGTATTGGCTGCTCACACCCAAGAGCTTGTACTAATGTGGGTTCCTGCCAGGAATCAGTGAGGACGTTGGTTGGTCCATAGCAACAGTCCCAGAGTTTGAATCTGGAGTGTATCCCAAAGGCCCATGTGTTGAAGGCTTGATCCTAAGCCTGTGGCACTATTGGGAGGTGATGGATCCTTTTGGAGATGAGACCTAGTGGGAGGTTTTAGGTCACTGAGGATGGGATATTGGGACCCTGGCCCCTCTGCTCCCTCTTTCTTTGCTTTTTGAGGCAAACAGTCCTCCTCTGCTATGTGCTCCCACATGATGTACCATGTTGCCACAGGCCCTAAGCAACAGGGCCAAGTAACCACTGATTCAAAGCTTTGAAACTGAGCCAAAATAAATCTTTCCTTTTTGTAAATTGATTATCTCAAGTGTTTTGTCACAGTGATGGAAAGTTGCTACCGTAAGCAGTACCACCAAGCACCCTCTGAAATCTTTGACCATTACCAGTCAAATGATGGGTGAGGAATCTCATTGCAGTTCCAGTGGGCGTTTCTTCCTATAAGTGGTGTTGCACATCTTCTCAGATGAATGTCCTTTTCTGGAAGCTAAGTCACAACTTAAGTGAACAGTCAGATTTGTCAAAAGAAAAAATACAAATGGCCAAAATATATATGAAAAAATGTTCAACATTTTTAGCAATCAGGGAAGTGCAAAATCAAAACTGTACTGAGATTTCATCTCACCCTAGTTAGGATGGCAACTGTCAAGAGTACAAATGAGGGGCTGGGATTGTGGCTCAGGGGTAGAACACTTGCCTAGCATGTGTGAGGGACTGGGTTCGAGTCTCAGCACCACATGTAAATAAATGAATAAAATAAAGGTCCATCAACATCTTAAAAAAATTTAAAAAAGTACAAATGAAGATAATTGCTGGTGAGGTGGTGGGGAAAAAGGTACACTTATATGTTATTGGTAGGAGTGCAAATTAGTACAACCACTCTGGAAAGCAGTATGGACATTCCTCAGAAGACTAGGAGTTGAACCACCATATGACCCAGCTACCCCACTCCTTGGTATATATATCCAAAAGAACCGAAATCAGCATACTATAATGATACATGCATAGCAATGTTTATAGCAGCACAATTTACAATAACCAAGTTATGGAACCAGCCCGGGTGCCCATCAGCAGCCAAATGGATGAAGAAAATGTGGTGTATATACATAATGGAGTTTTACTGAGCCATAAAGAAGAATGAAATTATGTCATTTGCTGGTAAATAAATGGATGGAACTGGAGAACATCATGCTAAGCAAAATAAGCCAGACTCAGAAAGTCAAGGGTTGAATGTTTTCCTTCATATGTGAAAGCCAGAGGGGAAAAAATAAGTAAAAAAGGGGACCTGTGAAAACAGAAGGGAGAGCAGTAAAGTAGAAGCAGGGGACCCAGGGTGAGGGAGGGAAGACAAAGGGGCAGAACTAGGAATAAAGTTGACCAGATTATGCCTCGTGTGTGTATGAGCCTACCACTCTGCATTCCGGTTTTATATATAACCCTAATGCACAGGTTAAAAATAAATAGAAGGAAGGAAGATCGATAGAGTACAGGAAGGGAAACGGGGAGAGAGGAGGGAAGGGAAGGGGGTAGGTAGTAGTAGGGATTGAAGTGGAGAAAACTGTGTCATATACATTTGTGAATGTCCAAATGGACCCTACTGTTGTGTGCAACCACAGTGCAGTAAAGAGAAATTACTAGTCAGGCAGAGATTTCCTTATGCTATTTTCCTACAGAAAAGCTTCTTCTTATTGTTTGCTACATCCTTAACATGCATTTCAGCACTAGGCTGAGGCCTCCCTTAGGTGCATGTAACTCATTTGCAAGCAGTCGTTCATTTAGGTCCTTGATATTTTTCAGAGTAATGGGCAGCTGCTCCATTGTCCAGAATTATCTTGATTTTTGCATCTACAATGCAGTGGAGCCCCCAGGGTCTCAGCAGAGGAGTCCCCTCCCCTCCCCACCATCACTATGGAGGTACAAGAAGTCCTAGTTCACCTGCAGATGCATTCTGCAGCCATCCCTGATGTGGCTTCAATTAGAGCAAAAGGCCCGTGTGCCCTGCTGACCTCTCTCCAACATATATTTATCTTAAATAAACCTACAGTTGTGTTTTTGTACTTCTAAATGCCCTAGAGACCTGATTTTCAAAAGGCTGTCCTAGAATGCCTTATTTCAGCTGAGTTACCGAGAGGGACTTGGGCCTCTGTGCCTTGACCACTCTGGTCTGCCCGTGCTGGTTCCTGTTTGCTTCCAGCCTGGGGGATGTCTCCTGACGGAACCTCAGCTCTTCCCTGCTTCTGCTGGGAGTGCTCAAGGCTGGGGTGGGCTTTTCAGGTCTCTCGGTCACAGAATATTTGCTGTCAGGGACTTCTGAGATGAGTCCAGCAAAGCCCTTGGCTTCCAAGCCGAGTGACTGGGGTTTGTCACAATAAGTGATGCACCTCTGGAGTTTAGGGGAGGTGAGCCTGATTTCCACCAGTCATGCTTGGGCTTTTCTTTAAGCAAACCATTTCTGAAATGTGGCTAAGAAGGAAATTCCCAGATAAGCCGGTCAAAGCCAGCACCTTGGCACAGCCTGCATGGCTGGATGCAAAGGTGCCAATGGGAAAGCAAGGGTGGAGCATGGGTTGGCATGTGTCTGGGCTGCTCCTCTGTGTGGGATTTTGTTAACCCTGTAACTGAAATCCCAATGGTTATGAGAAATCGACGAGGAGTGACAGGGTCCAAGGGCCTAGGACAGTTCCTGCTGCACAGTTCTAGACCTGGCTAGACTTTAGGGACAGGCTCTGACCCACAGGACCTGGGGGCAGGGTAGAAGTCAGGCTCCAGATTTTCTAAACCTTCCCAGACATCTCTCTGACCTGGCGTGGAATGACTTCTGGGATGCACTGCTAAGTGCAAAGCCCCTGAGATGGTAATGGGTCCACCAGGATCACCCTCAAATCAGAGCCCCTTCTTCCCATCCTGACAGCAGAGGGATTGGGAGACGCACCTCAACCAAGAGACCCCAATCCTGTGCCCAGCCGGGCAGCCTGGCCTGAGCCTGCGACCTGCACATGCAGCACCAAGCAGCGCCTGGTCCAGAAACGCACCGGGTGGCATGGTCACGTGGAAACACCGTATAAGTCCAGATGGTCGTCTCTGTACAAGACCGCCAGCTCAGAGCCCTCAGAAGGCCACACCGTGAAGGACAAAACCCGTCCCGGTTTAAGGAGCTCAGATGCCTGGCGGCTGGGTTCTGCATGTGATCCTGGAACTGATCCAGGAGCGCGTACACAGATACCTGTAATGACCGTTGTGGGGACCCCTGGGAAAATCTGAAGAGGTACATGTCTAGATGGGAGAGCTTGTCTTGGAGGCGTCGCTTTGTCTGACGGTGGTATTGTGGTTGTGGGGGACAGTGACTTTGTTCTTAGGAAGCTGCCAGCTGGTCGATTAGGGGGATGGTCCCCTAATCAGTTAAGGACCCAGCACCTTGGAAGTCTGAGTCACAAGCTTGAGGCCAGCCTCAGTCCTGTCTCAAAATTAAAAAAGGACTGGGGATGCAGCTCAGTGCTAGAAGTGCCCCTGGGTTCAATCCCTAGTTCAGATAAACAAACAAAGAAACGAACAAACAGAAACAAACACCAAAACCAAAATAAAAATCAGAGAAAAAGCAAATGAAGCTCAATGTTAGCATCTGAGGGAAATGAGTATTCCTCATACTAATCTTTCTACATTTCTGTAGATTTTAAAATTTCAAAATTAGAGGAGGATGGAGGAGTCCTCCCACTGACTAAGAGGAGGATGGCGGAGTCCTCTCGGAAGCCACTAAGAGGAGGATGGGGAGTACTCCCAGAGGCTCCTGACATGGAGAACTGTCTCCCGTCTGTCCATGGCCGCCTCCTCCCCCTCACACCTCACCAGTGCCAGATCAGGACGCAGCTCCTGCCTGTCCCCATGTGGCTTCTGCTTACCCACACCCAAGGGAAAGTCTTGGGGGAGTTTGGGGTTCCATCCCTGCTCTGCTGCCAACCTTGTGCTCCCCACCTTCCACACAAGGGGGAACTGTCCGGGGCTGTCAGGAGGACTGGGGAATGGCAGAGGTGTGACTCCTTGACGGCATCTGACCTGAGAGAATGGGGTGCATTGTCCACCGCACATCCAAGGCCAGTCCACGCAGGTCTCACTCTCTTGCAGATGCCATCCAGTGGCTGCCAGGTGGGCCTGATACTGCAGTGTCTAGTGGCTCCAGATCCTTTTCTCGTGATTTAATCCTTACAACCTCTTTGGAGTAGGTGGTGCCAGGACCCTTTTCCAGGTGAAGGAACTGAGTCCCTTGCCCCAGGGCTGCCAGCAGAAGAGGCACAGGGGTCAGGTTGTGCCCTCCAATGCCAGGTCATGTCCACTGAGGAGAGGACATTGACTCACGAGGTCGTCTCCCAGCATGCGTACCCACTACCCCAGAAGAGAAGGACATGCCTACGGGGGTGTGTCTCTGGATGTTTGCTTCTGTTGTGTGTGAACCCAGTGCCGCTCAGTGTGGAAAATGTGCCCTACTTGTGGATTTAGAGAAACTGAAGATGCACAGGCTCTCAGGGCGTGGCTTCTTTGCCCTTCCACAGGGCTGGTCTCCCACCTTCCCTGCCTGTGGCTTCTGTTCCCGTTCTGTGCTGAAGAGAAGCTCAGAAAAGTGCACGCAAAGTCAGCATGGCCAGGAAGAAGCAGCTTTGGGCAAGGTCCCGCTCCTCAGATGTTGCCCCACTCCCCATCTTCTCCTAGAAGTCAGAGAGAGGCTGGGCTGGGGTCCGTTCAGCTCGGGCTCTAGGAGAGGGCCCATGGCACACCTGGTAGCAGGGAAGAGGTCTCAGCCTTCTTCCCACACAGATTCTGTTTCCCCGCTGGAGTTTTGCTCTTTTTCAGCCACTCCTTACCAGAAATGAAAGTTTTTTCCAGGGTCTGTTAGCCTAGCAGGGCAAGATGATGGCAGTGGTGACAGTGGTGATGGTGATTGTTCTAATGGTGATGGGGATGACAGTTGTGGTGGAGGAGATGATCCTGGTGTTCGTGGTGATGATGGCGGTGGTGGTGATGATGATGGCATGCTTATATGGATGCCAATGGTGATGGTACTGATGGAGATGCTGGTGTGGTGATCCTGATGATGGTGGTGATGGTGATGATGGTGGTGGTGGTGGTGATGGTGGTGATGGTGGTGATGGTGATCCCAGTGGTGATGGTGATGATGTTGGTGATGGTGATGGTGGTGATGGTGGTGATGGTGATGGTGATGATGGTGGTGATGGTGGTGATGGTGGTGATGATGGTGATGGTGATGATGGTGGTGATGGTGGTCATGGTGGTGATGGTGATCCCGATGGTGATGGTGATGGTGGTGATGGTGGTGATGGTGATAGTGATGGTGGTGATGGTGATGATGGTGATCCCGATGGTGATGGTGATGGTGATGATGGTGATGGTGGTGATGGTGATGGTGATGGTGGTGATGGTGATTGATGATGGTGATCCCGATGGTTATGGTGATGGTGGTGATGGTGATGATGGTGATGGTGGTGATGGTGATGGTGGTGATGGTGGTGGTGATGATGGTGATGATGGTGATGATGGTGGTGATGGTGGTGATGATGATGGTGATGATGGTGGTGATGGTGGTGATGGTGATGATGGTGATGGTGATGATGGTGATGGTGGTGATGGTGATGGTGATGATGGTGATGATGATGGTGATGATGGTGGTGATGGTGGTGATGGTGATGATGGTGGTGATGGTGATGATGGTGATGATGGTGATGATGGTGGTGATGGTGGTGATGATGATGGTGATGATGGTGGTGATGGTGATGATGGTGGTGATGGTGATGATGGTGATGGTGGTGATGATGATGGTGATGATGGTGATGATGGTGATGATGGTGGTGATGGTGGTGATGATGGTGATGGTGGTGATGGTGGTGGTGATGATGGTGATGATGGTGATGATGGTGGTGATGGTGGTGATGATGTTGGTGATGACTGTGAGGAGCAATAATCTGTCTTTACAGGCACCTTCTGTGTGCTAGGCACTGTGGTTGGTGTGCGTACAACCCCTCCTATAATTCTCTCATCAACTCTGTCAGATCTGATGGTCCACTCTTTGTGAAGGAATCTGAGACTCGCTGAGCCTGAATACCTCTGGTGGTCATCCAGGTGGTGGTGGCAATCACAGCCCAGGGTTTCTACGTGCCCTGGATGTCACTGGACCTGGGAAATGCCCCAGGGGCTGTGCTGGGGGCCAGAGCAGTGGACCTCCTGACATCCTTGGTAGCCCCTTCACGCCTCCCTCTGCCTCATCACCACCAGGCTCCTTTGGACCCAAGGACATCTCGAACAGCAGGAACCTGTCTACCACAATATGTCCTGAGACAGGGGTCCCCAGACTCCCTCCAGGGTGGATGGCTCAGGAGGCCTTCTCTGAGGGCCACCAGGGCACAGGAAGGAGGGAGGGGATGACTAGGAAGACAGCTGGCCTTAAAGCAGGTTTTGTGTTGCTGGATATAAAAGCCTCTTTTTGGCAATTTAGGAAAGTGAAGGGGGTTGTGTGTCATAGAAATTAAACTTCTAGACTCACACACTTATGCGACCCATAGTTTTATTTATTTTTGACAGTGCTGGGTATCAAAGCCAGGGACGTGTGCATGCCAGGCAAGCTCTCTGCCGTTGAGCTACACTTCTAGCCCAAGATCTGTTTTCTGTCTGTCTGTATATATACATGCATGTATGTATGTATATCTGGGAATTGAACCCAGGGCCATTCAACCACTGAACCACATCCCCAGCCCTTTTTAATATTTTATTTAGAAACAGGGTCTTGCTAGGTTGCTTAGGTCCTCATTAAGTTGCTGAGGCTGGCTTTAAACTCGTGATCCTCCTGCCTCAGCCTCCTGAGTCACTGGGATTACAGGCATGTGCCCCCACACCTGGCAAGATCTGTTGTTTTAAATGTCCTATTGTTTTAAATACTCTGTGTACGAGCACAGCATGACCTGGTTACCTGGCTGTTGCTGGCTTGAGATTTACATTGTTCCTAACTTTCATTATTTAAATAACCATGAATCAGTGTGTGTGTGGCTACATTCGGCCTAAGGTTTGTTGATGTGGAATTACTGAACTGAAAGACAACAAAAGAGCTGTCTTTTACAGCTCTTGCCTCGTGTGGCTGGAGTTCAGGAGGCTCCTTCCCAACTTAGTACCTGACGAGGGGGCCCAGTGCACCGCCCTCCATTCCCACCTGCGTCACGAGTTGGTTTGTGGAAAGAACTTTGCCAGAGGACCATTCCTAGGAATGATCGCTGCCTTCATGCACACCTGCCACCAAGCCCCTTCCACGGTGTGCAGTGAGTCCTGCTCCCGACGCCATGGAAGGGCCAAAGGTCAGGGGAGGGCTCTGCCTCTCCTCTCCTGGGATTCCTTCTTTTATCTGAGAGTCAACTTATAATTTAAAAAACTATCAAAACGAGGTTGCATGAACTGTGGTTCAGGGTAAACCAGGGCTCTTAATAGCAGTGAAAAGACTCTGGCTGCCGCTGCTTGTCCCTCTCACAGTTGATCCCATGCCTGATCTTAAGGCGTTAAGGAGTGTGACTGGTGAGGGGCGCCCTGGCTGCAGGCCAGGGTCAGGCTCCACCTTCCCTCCCTGGGCTCCTGGGCGGGACCCTTGAGCTCTGCTTGGAAGCAGCCCAAGACCATGTGAAGCCCTCAGGCATCTGTGCCCTCTGGTTGGCAGCTGGCCATGGCCTGTGGGCAGGCTGGCCCTGCTGGGAGCTGTCCCCCTACACGCCCGAGGCTGAGTCCCTATCCCCCGTGAGAAAGCCACTGCACCGTCTGCAGAGCAGGGATACCTGCACAAAAGTCACCTCCTCTCTGGGGCCTCCCTGCCAGTCCCACGAGAGGGTCTCAGAGCCGCGCCGAGCCGTAGTCAGGTGTTTATACGAGGAACTGAGTGTCTCCTGGGAGCAGACGAGCTTTGTGAGAGATCTGCGTTTGGAGATTCTCTTATCTCTTGTTACTGGGCTTCTGGCCCTAAATGAGCCTTAGCCTTCTTTGGAGTTGACTCAGTTTGTGGTGCTGGGGTCACAGATGGCTCAGGTGAGACAGGCCGGCCTCCCCTAGGGGTGCAACTGAGACAAGGCACCTGTACCTGTGTCGGCAGAGTGTGGCTCCCTTCCCCGTCCTCTCTGCAGGGGCCTCCCAGGGCCGAGGTGAGGTGTGGACTGATCACACCGACATGGACACACATGGACACACATGCACACACAGGCCTGGACACACGTGCATGCACACACAAGCCAGCACATCTGCCCGCGTGCATGGGCACACACACAGAGAGACACAAAGCACACACAAGGCACTCGCAGAGCACACGGATGTACACGGATTCTCACGCACACGCCATATCCTCGTTTCGTTTTGAGTTTTCCATTAACAGGAATCCTGCTGCGTTTTCTCCTGTAACGTGGATTTTTGCACTTACTGTATTGTGGATCTCTTGTCAGTCTGTAAAAATGGACTCCATTCTTTTTATTGTAAGTTAGTTTAGCAGCATCTCGGCCTGTTTGCGTATACTGTGTCTTTATATACTAACGTCTGTGTGTACAGGTGTGTGTCTGTGTGGGGGGCGTGTGTTAAGCCACGTCCTGGATTGCGTGCTCAGGTGCCTATTAGTGTCCCTGGGTCTCAGAGTCCTTCTGTGGCGGCACATTGGGAGCTGCCTCTCCAGTTGTCACCTTGGTACTTTGTTGGGACCTGCCTGTGCCCCCAGGGAACTATCGGGGGCTTCTCCTTGCTCAGGGTCATCTCATTGACTGCACAGTGCTTTTTTTTTTTTTCTTTACAGCTCTGAGGCCTGAATCTGTGTTTGGTCCTTGTCCCATGTCCCTCAGCTGTCATGGGCATGGAGACCCCTGCCTAGCCATATCCCAGCCCCCCCATCTGAGACCCTGGCTCTGGGCCTGTGGGCTGGTGCAAACCTCACCCTTCCACCGGTGCCTCTGTCCTGGGGATGAGCTGCTCAGTGCTCCCTGGGCGGGGAAGGAAGCCTCCATGGTCTGAGCTGGTGCCTGGGGTTGCCGACTCCCTGGGACATCACACAGGATGGAGTTGTGGAGGTGGCAGTGGACGGAGCGGGAGGGTCACGGCAGGTCCAGTTCGTAGGTGGCCCAGTGGCCTGTGCTCGGGCTCTCCCTGACCCAGGCCTGTTCTGCTGCTCTCTCCCAGGGCTGAGAAGGGAGAGCCAGCAGCCATTGTCTGTGGTGGACGTTGCTCTACTTGGGCTCCCACGGTGGCCGGGTGCTTTGGCGTGGAGTGCATGTCCTGGGCGATGTTCGTGTTTTGCCTGCCCCTGAAGCCTCTGGCACCCCTGGGTCCAGATGCCACCTCTCCCAGCTCCTGGACGTCTCCCCTCTTCCCTGGGTTGGAAAAGCAGGTGGCTCCCGGCAAGGCCTGAAGGGGCCCTGAGACTCCCTGTCTCTGCTCTTTCCCGGGGAGGACAGCTTACCTGCCTTGGCTCGTCAGAGGGGAGAGCAGGCGAGGCCCAAGGGCCCTGCTGCAGGGCACAGGTGACTGGTGGCCTGGTGCACTGAGCTGTCACCTCCCGTGAGGTCCTTCTGGGGGCTCATTCTTTACTGAGCCAGCGTTTCCCGCCGGGGGAGTGGCATTAAAATCAGACAAATCTGGCTGTTGAAACATTAGGTGGCCTACAAAGGGTGTCCTTCAGAGGACATGGGAGGCAAGGGCCACTGAGGAGTGGGCACTCGGGAGTTTCATGGAATCGTCACACAGGTTGGTCATCCGTGTGTCCACTCTGCCTTCATGAGGGCGGGAGGGGTTGGACTTGTGTTAGTGAGAACTGAATGCTTCTTTTCTGACGGATCATCCCACTAGGGACCACAGAGCAGTACCACTCAGCCACGTTTCCTGTTACTCAGTAAATAGTGTTGGATACTCACCAGGGATGCAGGGACCAACCATGGAGCCATGAAGCTGCCAAGCCGCATGCAGAATGTTAGTGTCCTTTGCTCCTGGCTTAAGAAAACTGTTTCCCACTCTGCTGGGGCTGTTGTTCTTAATCATTTCTCAGGGGCTCTTGGAAAGCTTTGACTTTGGGACAATACAGTAAAGTGACCAGCATCAGCAAATAGCCTACCTAAGAGGATGGTGGGGACCATGGTGGGATCTGGATCCTTGCATGGCCCTCTGTTCCTCAGCCTAGTTTGGGAAGCTTGGGTTTTACCTGTAGGTGGCTGTTGTCGGGGTTAGTGGCCTGGGCAGTAGGACCTGGAGTAGTGATCCAGGGTTAGGGTTCCCTTAGTGGTCTGCTCCTTCAGTGTGGTGGGAGAGCAGGAGGCCCCTGTGGTCACCCCTGGGCCAGCCCTGCAGGTACCATGCCTACCTCTGGCCCCCGCCCTGGCTGGCTCAGGTTGAGGGGGCATCAAGCCCTCAGTCCTGCAAGCTTATTTGGAGCAGAAGCAGAAACCCTCCTGCTGCCTCCACCTCTCCCTCTCTCTCTCTGTTGGAGCTTTTTGGTTATACGCAGCAGTTGGGTTCATCCAGACAAACTCGTGCCTGCTCACCCCCTCTCTTTCCCCCGTCGTTCATTCCCGGGAGCTCAAGGTGGCCGTTCTGGCTGAGGTGCGGCTGCCCGTGTCACTGTGCCATCAGTTCATTTCCTGGCAGCGTGGGGCGGTGGGTGGTGCTGGATGGAGCGGGCCTGGGTGCCCCATGGTGCAGGTGGATCCTCCCGTGGGTCTTTCTGTGACTGGCGCTCAGCCACAGTGCAGAGCACAGGGATGCTGCTAAGAGGGCCTGGAGTGTGTGGCCCTGTGTGCCAGCACCCACCTGCCCTCTGTGCCTGAGGTGCCTGGAACATGGACGTGCTCTGACCTCCGTGAGGACGGTGCGCCCAGTCCCAGTGCCGGCTGTCACCTGGTTGTGCCCTTGGGCCTTGGGAGGTGGGCTCATGCTGTCTGCCGTCTCAGAGTCGCGGGGATCTGCTGAAAGAGCCAGGACAGGCATGGTGGCAGCCGGGGCCGTGGAGCCCAGTGCTTTGGTGGGGAGGTGCGTCTGAAGAGCATGCTGGTTTCCATCCTTGTGGGGTGGCCTCGTGCCCAGACTCCCGTGTGGCTTTTAGACAGGGCAGTCCCCTGCTCACCTCTGGAGGCCACATGGAAAGCCCCTCCGCTGCTTCCGGGGTGCAGCTGCCCTGGGCTGTTGCAGACATGAACTTGCTGGGGACGTGCCTGGTATCTGGGGCATTTGGGGGCTTTCCACAGACCAAGGTGGTCCCAGCTCTGGGGCCGGCAGGAGGCAGCCAGCTCCTCTCCCAGCTGACTTATTCACTGTGAATAATGGTGATAATGACAGAGGTGCTGCTCTGTGCCTCCTTTGGACGTGGCCGAAGCTCAGGGTCATCGTGAGGGCGAGGTGTGCCCACGCCCTGGGCGGTCATGCTCCTGCCGGCACGTCCCGTCCAGGGCTCCTGGGGAAGCTGCTGACGTCAGTCGCGCTGGCCGTAAAGGTTCTCCACGGCACGAGTCAGCTTCGTCTTGACGGCCTGGAGCCTTGTTTGAATCCGGGCCGTTCTCTCTTTGCTTCCTCCTCAGTCTCTGCTTCCTGCGCGCGAGGACCGTCCCTGGCGCTCTGCTCTGGCTGGTGTCGTCCTTCGTGCCTGACCTTTTAGACGATCTGGACTTCACCTCAGTTTCTGGTTTGAGGTGGAGGCAGCTTTGTATTTTCAAAACCCTTTCCGAGGTCTCTTTCTGGGCCTCGGGCTCTGTGGCCAGACTCGCGACTGTGACAGCTCTGGCAGAGCCACCTGCAGAGGGACGAGGCCCTGGCGCCTGGGAGGGTTGCCTTGGTTCGTTGGGCAGTAGCAATGACCACTCCATCGATGGAGTGCTCTCTCTGGGTCGGGCCCACCTGTCCGGTTGCCTCCTTGATCTGCACCTGCGAATGCCCCAAGGGCAAGGGCGGCGCTGACCCCAGGAACAGAAGACTGGGCAGACGTTTACCCGCTTGTGCCCAGTTTCCCGAATAAACTGGGCTAATGGAGTAAATAATGCCCTCGCTGCAGTGTTGCCCCACGGTGGCAGAGTTCTCGGCCTGCGCCCGTCGAAGTCGGAGGACGGGGTTCGAGATGGTGAAGAAGGTGAGGCAGGTGGTGGTGGTGGAGATGCTGAAGGTGGTGACGATGGCACTGGTGGGGATGGTGACGAAGGTGATGGTGACGGTCATGATGGAGATCATCTCGGTGGTGACGTTATCACTCTCTCAGGGTTGGGTCTTTTTTCTCTCTTTTATTGAGCTAAAATTCACATAACTTAAAATTAACCTTTTAAAAGTGAGCACTTAGTCAGTAGCACTTAGTCCATCCTCAATGCCCGTATCTAGTTGCAGAACAATCCCCAGGGAGACGCCATCGCCCGTAAGCAGCAGCCTCCCACCCCCCTCGACGCGCTCCCGACCTGTGGCACCACTCCTGCGCCTCTCTAGACGGACCTGGTATGGACATATCTCATCAGTGGAATCACATGGTGTCAGCACTTGTGTGTGTGGCATTTTCCACTGATGTAGTTTTGAGATTCGTCCACATCGTAGGATGTACTCGAACGTCATTCCTTTTCAAGGTTGCATGATATTCCACTGTATATGGGAACACACATTGTTTATCCATTCATTTGTCATTGGTTGTTTGGGTTGTTTCCACTTTTGGTTATTGTGAATACCCTATTATTTGTGTATGAAGATTTTTTGAAGCCTATGCTCAGTTCTTTGGGGGATATACCTATGAGTGGAATTGCGGGAACATGTTGTAGTTTTTATGTGTATTTTCTGAGGAAACATCAAAGTTTTTTCCCGTGGTACCTGTGCCATTTTACATTCCTTGCACTGATGAATTGTAAGGGGTTACAGTTTTCCCACATCCTTGTAAATACTTTCCTTAAAAAAAAAACAAAAAAACTATAAAAGCGAATTTATAGCATGCTAGTGGGTATGAAGTGATATGTCATTCTCTAATAACAAGGAACAGTGAACATTGTTTCGTGTGCTTGTTAGCCATTTACAGATCTTTGGGAAAGTGTCTGTTGGAGTCATTTGTCCATTTTTAAGTTGGATCATTTGTCCTTTTATTGTTGAGCTGTAAGTGTTCTTTGTGTGGACGCTTGGGCCACATCTGGTATATGATTGGCAAACATTCCCTTTCATTCTCTCAGGTGCCTTTATTATTTTTTCATTCTGTTCTGTTGTCTCCTCCTCCTTCTCCTTCTTTTTTTTTTTTTTTGGTACTGGGAATTGAACGCAAGCGTCCTCTACCATTGAGCTATGTCCCTAGTCCTTTTTGGTTTTTCTTTTGAGACAGGGTCTTGCTAAGTTGCTGAGGCTGTCCTCCAACTTGTGATCCTCCTTCTTCGGCCTCCCGAATCACTGAAATTACAGGCCTGAGCCACTCTCACAGCGTTCTTTGATGTATACCAAACATTTAATTTCCATGAGGTCCAGTTTATCTGTTTTTTCTTTTGTTGCTCACTTTTTGGCATCATATCTAGGAACCCATTGCTAAATCCAAAGCCACAAAGATTTAGTCCATTTTTCTTCCAAGAGTTTTACAGTTTTGCCTCTTATCCTGAGCCTGTTGATTTGTTTTCAGTTAACTTTTGTATTGTGTGAGGTCAGTGTCCACGTCCATTCTTTGCATGAGGCTCTCGTTTGTTGAAGAGATTATCCTTGCTCCCCTTGAATGGTCTTCAACCCTTGTCAAAAATGACCTTGTATTAAGTTTTGAAATTGGGAAGTATAAGTCCTCTTTATTTTTCTTTTTGAGGATTGTTCTGGCTATTTGGGGTTCTCTACCATTCCATGTAAGTTTAAGGATAAAGCTTTTCCATTTCTGAGAACAAAGGTGTTGGGATTTTGTAGGAATGACATTGACTTTCTAGATTGCTTAGGTATTATTGCTAGCTTAACATTATTAAGTCTTCCAATCTGTGAACATGGGATGCATTTTCATTTATTTCTGCATTTTAATATTTCAGTGTTATACAACCTTGCATAACTCAGGTTAAGTTTATTTCTGAACAATTTATTTTATTTTTTCCAGAAGTGGGATTTGAACCCAGGGCCTCATGCATGTTAGGCAAGTGCTCTACTATTCCACTATAACCCTAGCCCTTTCTATTTTTTGTTTTGAGACAGGGTCTTGTTAAGTTGCTGAGGCTGGCCTTGAACTTTGATCCTCCTACCTCAGCCTCCCAAGTAGCTCAGGATTACAGGCATGCACCACTACCCCCGATTCTAAATATTTTTATCTTTCAGTGCTCTTATAATTGTTCTCTCAGATTTTATTTTCAAATTATTCTTTGCTAGCTTATAGAAATACAGCTAGTTTTTGTGTGTTGATCTTCTACGACTTCTGAATGTATTCGCTCCAGCAGGTTTTTAGGGTATGTGGAATCTTTAGGAATTTCTATAGGATTATGTCATGCAAATAAAGATCATTTTACATCTTCCTTTCCAATCTGGATGCTTTTAATTTCATTTTCTTTCCCTGACCGGGACTTCTCGCACTGCATTCAATAGACGTGGCAATAGCAGCCATCCTGTCTCACTCCTGGTCTTCTGGGGGACAGTTTCGGCCTCTCATCACCGTGCACAGCGTCACCATCGTGTAGAACATTAGCCATGGGTTTTTCACGTATGGCCTTTATCATCTGAGGGAGGTCCCTTCTATTTGGAGTTTGTGGAGTTGTTTTTTGTAATCATGAAGGTGTTGATTTTGTTAAAGGTCTTTCTAGCCACGGAGAGACCCAGCGGCGTGCGGTTTTCTTCGTGTGCTGCATCTTGGGAGAGAGGGGACCAGGGAGAGAGGCAGGCGTGCTGCCCAGGAGAGCGGGCCTGCTGCGCCAGCCTCCAGGGCAGGGCCGCAGGACACTTGCTTCCCCGCAGTCAGCTGCGGTGCCCCAGGGGTTGAAGCACTGGTTTCTTTCCCAAGTCCAAGGGCCCTGGCATCCCTGTGATAAATCTCGCTTGGTCGCAGTGTGCAGACCCCACAGGGTGCCGCCGGATTTTATTCGCTGGTGTTTTGTAGAGGATTTTATGCCAGCATTCCTGAGGGCTGTCGGTCTGTCGTTTCTGTGCAGGGTTTGCCTGACTTTTAGAGTCAGGAGGATGCTGAATTTATAAAATGAATTAGGAAATACTCCCTCCTCTTCTAATTTCTCTAGTTTGAGAGCATCGGTGGTGTTGAGTTTGTCGTTGTGGTGCTGGGGTTGGAACCCAGGGCCTCATGCCCGCCAGACAGGCACTGTACCACTGAGCTACCTCTCCAGCCCGGGATTGGCATTATGCATCTTCAAGTGTTTGATGGAGTTCGCTAGTGGTGGTTTTGGAGGTTTGTTTTTAGGAAGGTTTTCAATGACTGATTCAATCTCTTTATTTGCTATGGAATTGTGTAAGGTTTCTATTTTTTTTTTTCTTTTGAGTTACTTTGGAGAGTTTGTGTGTTCCTAGGAATTTGTTCGTTTCATCTAGGTTGCCTAATTTGTTGGCCTCTGCTTTCCCGTAGTGTTCTTTTACAATCTTTTTTTGTTTCCTTAGGGTCAGTAGTGCTTTCTGTAATTTGTGGTTTTAGTAATTTGAGTCTTCTCCCCTTTTTTTAGTTCAGTCTAGCTAGACTTATCAGAGAACCAACTTTTGGTTTGGTGGAGTCTCTAATGTTGCTGGGCTCATTTACATATATTTTACGTTCCCCTCCCAACACTCATATTGGAGGGCCCCTCATTTAGATGAGAGAACAAGCTCAAGGGATTTAAGATGTCAGGAAAAGTGTCCAATGGTTCAGACACAGAAGAGCACAGGTTCCCCTGGAGGTGAGTCCAGCCGCCCTCCGCGTCCCTCTCCAGGAACCCGTCAACCCTGTGACTCTGGTCCAAGGTGGCCTTGGCAGCCCTTCCTGGCATTGCCAAGGTGACTGAGTGGCCTGGATGGCTGGGCTGGGGAGTGCGGCCTGTGTCCTGAGCAGGCATGGGAGAGGAATGACATGCTCGATGGCCAGGTGTGAGGCCGGGTCCAACATCTGCACTGAAATATGCTGCTTTCAAAATGGCTCAAGTTTAGGCAGTCTGAGAGGGAAACCATCACCCTCTCCCACCCCTTGCCTGTCAGCGCCCAGTGGTCTGGCCACCTCTCCACGCTGTTCCTCTCTGTGTCCAATGATCATAAGCAGCTGGTAATTCACCTGTCCCCCCCCATGGTCTTGTCATTCCATTAGGGGGAGGGACACTATACATGTCCCCAAAGAAAACATGTACGCTGTTTCCAGTCTTTTTCTGACACATAATGCTGGACAGACATTGTGGTACCTGCAATGCTTCTCCTACGGATTTTCTCAGTGTCTGTCTGTTGGGGTGGATGCCCTGCCCAGGGGCTGTGCTGTGGGGACCTGGGGCTCCTGCCCAGCTTCGGCAGTGTGCCCTGCCCACAGGAATCATTCTGTCCCTGTTTCCTAGTCTCATCACCTTTACATTTTAGTGTTTTAAAAAAAAAATCTACTAATTTTTTAATAGCTACGAATCTATATCAGCACCATTGAGCCCCCAAATAAATAAATGAAATAAAAGAAAAAATTTAAAAGGTTATTCTAAATATGACTGAAAGTGGTTTAGGAAACCTGATTTTAATGGTTTGGGAGTGCCTGCCTCAGTCAAAGCCATCTGCTTGGGTACGTTGGTGGCTTCCAGATAGGTCGTTCCTCTGAACGCATGCTACACAGAAACCCGGCTCTGCCTTGGGGGAAAGGCGTTTTATACGATTCCGGCCGGTTTTCTTCACCCCTTGGTTCCCTCGGGCACGCCGAAGCGTCTTCCCAGTCTGCCGAGGGCTTTTCCTTGTGGGGGTAGCCTTCCCACGTCCCGCCCTTTATCAGCTGGAGTCTCATGTATTGCCTGCTGCAGATGCATGACACTTTTCTGTCACTTTGAGCCAAAAAAGTAGAAGACATCAGAATGGAACCATGCGTTTCCATCTTGCTGGGTCTGATACGCTAGAAGCTTTTGATGTTTCGGGTCGTGTCCTTTGATGCTCACTGTCCTCATTCCCTATGGCTTCAACCGGTGACCAGGCCAGTGTCTGCCTCACAGGCAGCTCCCCCTGGGCTGAGTGTCTGAGCAGGTTTGCAGGGCTCTGGAGGAACTCCAGGGAGGGAGGAGAGGTCACGGTTCCGGTGACCCAGGCGTCACCCCGAGCCCTCTGGGGTTCAACTGGGCAGTGGCCATGGAGTGACCTGCATGGGCTGCTGTGTGTATGTTCTGTCCCCCAGGCTGCCCCAGGGGAAGGCCTGGGGGTGACCTGGCTCTGAGATCCCCCTTCATCTTCTCTGAACCCTGGGTGACAGGCTGGTGGTGGCCTCGTTGAGGCAGGCCAGCTGGTTGTGCAGTCCATTCAGTGGGTCCACCTGGTGGTGGTCATGGCCGACACTGTGTCTGGGTCGGGGCTGCAGACCCACATCTAGGAGGGCAGCTCTGCAGCCGCCCCCAGCTCCCTCCCCAAGGACCACTGTCCCTGCACAACCCTGCTCTATCTGGCTTCAGCCCCCAGATGGTGAGCAGGGACCCTACCTCAGACTCGGTGGATGAAAGTCCCGGGCGCAGCCCTTGGATGTGGGCATAATGACCTGTTTCCCCCGTTTCAGCTGCGTTGGGGTGGAAGAGGAGGAGGCGCCAGACATCGACATTTACCACTGCCCGAACTGCGAGAAAACCCACGGGAAGTCCACCCGTAAGTACCTGGGAGGCCCCTCTCGCCATCTGGCATGGTGTCTGCTGTCTTGGCTGCGTGGAGGCCAGGGTTTCAGCCCTGGGACACTGGGGCTGAAACGCCCTGGGTAGCACCAGATGGCAGGACTCGAATGGCAGGAAACCCCTCCAGCCTAGCTTGCTGTCCCTTAGACCTCACCGGCCCCTGCTGATTGGCTCCTGCCCTCAAGGCAGCTGTGAAGACCCCCACTAGATTCAAGGCCCAGACAGGGGCCACACGATTGGCACCTGCAGTGGCCACACCAGCCTGAGTCTGGGGTGCAGACTTGGGAATTCAGGTGAATGATGATGAAGGATGTATCTGGGGCCCCCGGCTCAGCCCAGCCCTGCTCTGCTGTCCACTGCCAACAGTGGGCGCAGGTCCTCTTTGTGAGTGTTTGTGGGTGGGCTTTGCATGCTCTTCCAGCCACAGCACTCCTTCCTTTCCAGGGAATCTCAGAGGACCCTGTCTTTTGCAGAGCCTGCTGTCTGTGTGTCCGAGGCTTTCCCGCCCCTCCCCCTTCCTCTGGTCCCTCTCACATGCAGGGGCTCCTGGGGGGCTCCCAAGCACAGGCTCAGCTCACACTTTGCAGGTTCATCCATGTAGGTTTTGAGCTCCAAGGCCAAGCCTGGGTTGCAGGTGGGGAACAGAGCCATGTTCTGCAAGGACCTCAGGAGAGAAGCGGCCTGGGGACAGGACCAGGGTCACATATGTGCAAGTGTGGCCTCTGGGCTCCTGCCTGTATTGGTACTCACAGAAACTGAGGCTGGATGTGACCTTGGCTAGCTGGCTCATCACACCCCTGTTCCAGGCCCTGGGCTGGCTGAGCTGAGTGGGATGGGGCCCTGGGTAGGGTTGGGGTCTGGGTTGGATCCAGCTGCAACCTCTCAGCATCGCTCTCCTCAAGGTTTGTCCCTCCAGGTGCCTGGTTGCAAGCTGAGCGGCCAGACCCACCAGCTCCTGTGGGACGAGCCCTATAGACACAGCGGGAATGGAGGGAGGAGGCAGGCAGTGGGAGAAAGGCCCCAGCACTCTTGTTCTGGGGGTCCAGCCTGATCTAAGAGGAGCTTTGGCGGCTGGCCTGGCACTTGGTGAAGCTGGTGCTGGGTAGAGGGAGACCTCACTGCTCTCTCTTGGCCTCTCTAGGGCTTGGCCTGTGTGTTAGTCAGCTTTTTGCTTCTGTCACCAAACTACCTGAGATACACAATTTAAAGAGGAAAAGTTTATTATTTTGGCTCATAGTTTCCATCCATGGTTGGCTGGCTGCATTGCTCTGGGCCTGAGGTGAGGCATCGTGGTGGAAGGACGTGACAGAGAGGCACTGCTCAGCTCTTGGCAGCGAGGAAGCAGAGGTAGTGAGGAGAATAAGGGGCCAGGGACAAGATCTAGTCCCCACAAGCAAACCCCAGTGACCTGCTTCCTGCATGCATGCCCACCAGCCTACGTCCCCTCCTCCCAAGAATCCATTCAGCTTTCAATGGACTGATCTCCCTTGAGGTCACAGCCCCATGATCCGATCACTTCCCCCGAATCCCAGCTCTGGACATTGCTCCATTGGGGGATGTTCCAGATCTAAACCATACGGCCTGTGTCCATTGCTCTGAAGGTGGGGGCTGCACTGGTTCCAGATTTTGTGTCTTGCTCCCCAGCACGTCCTCAGCACCTGTTAAATGCCACCAATTCGTGGGTGAGTGAGGATGAGAAGTCCGGGGTGCTTTCTGAACTCTAGGCTAAGGGTGTGTCTGGGGATGCTGCAGGAGTCTTAAGCTGCCTTCCTCCCCCTTTCCTTTCCCTTGGCAGCATTGGGACAAGCTATTACCCTTCATTCTGGCGATTGCTTCAAAGCAGCAGGGTAGGAAGAATTATTCCTGGGTCCTAGACACCCTGCTGAACCCCCCTGGAGAGCTCAGGGCCTCCTTGTCTTTATAACAGGAACCAGGCCTTCTGCCTGAACCCAGGGCTGCACCATGGGGCCTGGGAGGGGCCAGGGCGGAGCCGGGTTGGCATCAGGAGACCCCCGGAGGTACTTCCTTGGGGTGTAGGATCTACCTACTTCTCAGGGGCTCCTGATGAGAGTACTTGGAGGGATGTTGGGCACTGCTCTGTGCACAGGGGTCACCTGAGAAGAGCTTCCAGACTTTTAGGGAAAAAGACTTGGAAGCCGCAGGCCAGGGCTCCTGATTTGACAGTCAGCGCGTGTTCCAAGGTGTCTTTGCTTGGAGACTCTTGTGAGTCTAGCTGGGGGAGGCTGGTGGTGGGGTGCATAGTTGAACAGGTTACCCACATTGATGAGCACACAGTGTTGATGTCTAGCACCCCTGGGTGTCCCATGAAACACCTTTTACTCAGTGGTGACAATCCATCTGCTATGGGATGCATGTATACCCACCCTGCCTGGGTCCCACCCCTGTGCCTAGGGAGAGTTTGGGCCACGGTTTGGTCATCAGCTAAGACCTCACATGCAAGTGCCCCTTCCCATCTCCTGCAACCCAGCCCCTAGGGAGCAATATATGCACGTGTGTGTTTGTGAGTGTGCAGATATATGGGTGTGTGGGTGTGTATGTGTGTGTGTATGCTTGCATTTTTGTTTGTGTGTGTGTGTGTGCACTACAGTGGCTGGTGTATTAGTCCATTAGAGCTGCTGTAACAAAATACCAGAGACTGGGTGGCTTAAATAACAAAATTTATTTCCCATCACTCTGGAGACTGGGAAGTCCAAGATCAAGGCTCTGGCAGATTCGGTGTCTGGTGAGTGTCCTCCTGTTCCTGGTTCAGCCTGTGATTCTGTGCTGGGAGCCGTCTGGAGGCCCCAGGCCTGCCTCCTCCCTTCCTGCCCCTGCTGCTCCGGCCTGGGCTAGGGCTTGCAGTGGACATTGCAAGGACAAGAGGGAGCCATGTCTGTGGCCAGGCCACCAAACTTCACCCTCTCTTTATGGAGGCCACCGTGGTGGGGATTGTGGGGCCCTTCCCCGAGCTGCCCACTGTCCTGATGTGTTCCTTGGACTGATTTTGGCCTGTGAACCAGGGCCCCACAGGTTTATCTGACCAACACAGTTTTGGTGTAGGGGCCTCAGGGTTCCCAGACTGCATCTTGGCAAGATGTCCTATGTGACAAAGGCACAAGAGAAGCAGGGAAGTTCTGCAGTCTCCGCAGCTCTGAATTGCAGCTTTGTGACAATATGGTTACTAAAATGGTCAAACTTTCTTTCCCATCTCTGTCACCATCATGCCCTGCGGGGTTGGGGTGAGAGCCTGTTTGTCCCTGGTCCATCCTCACCTGCTCAGAGGGATACCGAGGGCTCTAGTGCTGGGCTTTGGGGACACCTGCACCCCCATACCCCAGGCCATCTTTAGGGATGTGTTACAGGGGAGGGATGCACGCTGCCTGGGAGGAGAAGAGATGAGGGTCACCTTGGTGGTGGCTGTCAGGGGACAAAGGTCCCAGCAGGGAGGTGACAGGGCCTTGGTATGGGGGGGCAGGCAGAGGTGTCATCCAGCTCTGGGATGGTGGTTCCTTGACTAGGGACCTTGCAGGAGGTGTCCCAGCTTCTGGATCAGAGTGATGGCTGGTGGCTACCTTGGGTGACACTGTAGTTGGTGACCCCCGAGGCTGGTGGGGGGGCAGACTCCGTGTGCCTGTGTGTGTTGGGGGTAAGGGCAAGGAGGGGCTGCGTGTGGGAGGAGGGGGTGTCTGAGGCCTGAGCTTTGCCGTGCTCACGGGCTCCCTAGCTTCTTCCCAGCCCTGGAATGATTTGCGGGGTGTGAGGTCCCGGAGTCGGGTTGCACTTGGTGACATGCCCCCCTGTCCTGTCCCGCCCTCCTCTAACAGTGAAGAAGAAGCGGACTTGGCACAAACACGGTCCGGGGCAGACGCCTGACGTGAAGCCCGTGCAGAACGGCAGCCAGCTCTTCATCAAGGAGTTGCGGAGCCGGACCTTCCCCAGGTGGGGCCCAGGGAGGGTGGGGGGCTCCCCACAGAGTCAGGTCCCTCCCTACCTCCTTGCCTCCTCCCTCCATCTGTCGCCACCTGCAGCCAGTGTCCATGTGCTTAGTCCCTATTGGTCCTTCTGACTCTTGCTGGGGCTCCCTCTTCCAGCAGAGTGGGGAGTGATCATGATTGTTCTGGAGGTCACAGAGCCCCAAGGGTGGTGGTGAGGGGACAAGCATGACCCTTATTCCTCTGGGCAGAAGGCACCCTTCCTGCTAAGCGCTCTATCTTCATGTCACTCCTGTGGGCCGCTTTCCCTCTTTGGTACGAGGGATTGAACCGAGGGGTGCTTTCCCACTGAGCTAGATTCCAAGCCCTTTTTATGTTTTGAGACAGGGTCTCACTAAATTGCTTAGGCCTCAGCCTCCTGAGTCGCCGGGAGTACACGCGTGTGCCACTGCACCTGGCTCCTTGGGTTTCTTTAGCCCTCCTTGCTTCCCATGTGGCCAGGAGGCCAGTGCCTTGAGGCTGTGGCATGGAATGGTCCCTGGTGAGAAAGGGCATTTACAAGAGGCCCCTCGGAGCCACCATGGGTGTGAGTTGGTTTCTGTATGTCAGACAAAATCTTATTTTTTCTTCTTCATCCTGGAAGGATAATTTCACTAGACAAAGCGTTTTATGTTGTGGATTTTTCTTTTGACACTTTAAATATTTTCCCCCAACTTCTTTCTTGTTTGTGTGATTTATGATGAGAAATTCAATGTCACCTTATCCTTGCTCCTCTGTGTGTAAAGTGCTTTCTTCTTTGGGTTTCTTACTTTTATCTTTTCTTCCCTTTGTTTGGCCAGAGAGAGAATTCACAGACCATAATCCATCCATTTAAAGTGCACAGTTCTGTGGTTTGTGGTGTGTTCACGATATGTACATCTTCACCAGTTTTAGAATATTTAAATCACCCCAGAAAGAAATCCCACGGCGTTTATCTCTCACCCTTATCTTCTATCTCCCTGCCACACAACCCTAAGCAACTACTAATCTACTTTCTTTTCTCTATATATTTGCTTCCTGTGGACATTTCATATCAACAGAACTGTTCAGTATACGACTGGCTTCTTGTGTTCTGCGTCCTGTCTTCAAGGTTCACCCAGGTTGTAGCATGGGTCAGTGCTTTCTTTCTTTGAATGGTTGGATAATGTTCCATCAGTGCCATCTCCTTATCCATTCACCAGGTGATGGGCGTTTGGGTTGTTTCTGCGTGTACACGTTTTTGTGTGGTCATGTTCTCATTTTTTAGGAGTGTTATTGCTAGGTTGTGTGGTTAACTCCATGTATAATTGTTTGAGCAATTGCCAGACCATTTCCCAGAACGGCTGTAAAATTTTACATTCCTGCAAGCAGTATATGAAGCTTCTGACTTTTCTACATCCTCACTAGGATTTGTTATTGTTTAACTTTTTGATTCTGACCTTCCTAGTGGATGTGATATGTTATGTCATTGCATTTCTCTAATGATGAAAGATGTGGAGCATCATTTTATGTGATTATGGAACTTTGTATGTTCTGGAGAAATGCCCAGTGAGATTCTTTGCCTGTTTTATTTTTTATTTTGGGGGGGGCATTATAAAGGTTTCTTATAATATATATATGATTTGCAAATATTCTCACTTATTCTGTGGGTTGTCTTTTGTTCTCTCTCAATAGTGTCCTTTGAAGCAGAGAAGTAATTTTGATGTTGTCCAGTTTATCTAAACTTTTTTGTTACCTGTGCATATCCAAATCCATGGTCATGGATTCATAACTAAGAATTTGGTCATGAGGATTTATCCTTGTGTTCTTCTAAAAGTTTTGTCGTTGTAGCGTTTACAGTTTATTCTTTAATATATTTGAATTAATTTTTATATATGGTGTGAGGCAAAGATCTAACTTTATTTTTTTGCAAGTGGTTATCCATTTGCCCCAGTATCTTTTGTTGAAAAGACTATTCTTTTACTGTTAAGTGGTCTTGAACCTGTTTCAAAATCAATTTTCCATAGACATACATGTTTATTTCTAGATGCTAATTCGATTTCACTGGTCTGTTTGTCCTCGTGCCAATACCACACAGTCTTTTTTTTCTTCTTCTGATTATTATTTTATTGGCACATGCTATTGTGGCATTTTTGCACATACATGAAAACCTAATTTGTTCAATTTCATCATACCTTGTACCCCCTTCCCTCTTCCCTCCCTCCACCCCCATATTGATTACTGAAGTCATAGGAAGTTTTAAAATCAAGAAGTGTGAAGCAAAGTATGACTTTGCTTTTCTTGTTCATGGTTATTTTGGTCATTCTGGGTCCTGTCCTTTACATTTTACTAAGATCAACTTGTCAATTTCTACAAAGCAGCCACCTGGGATTCTGAAAGGACTGCTTTTGATCTATAGATTACTTGCAGAACTTTCCTGTCTTAACCATGTTAAATCTGGGGCATGAACATGGGATGCTTTTCCCTTTGTTTGGATCTTTTAAGATTTCTTTCAACAATGATTTGTAATTTTCTAAGTTTTGGACTTCTTTGGTTAAGTTTGTTTTGTTCTTTTTCATGATCTTGTAAATGGAATCATTTTATTTTCAGATTGTTCGTTGCTAGTCTACAGAAATATATTTGATCTTTGTGGATCTTGTATCCTCAACTTTGCAGACTAATCTGTTAGCTCTAATTTTTTTTTTTTTTTTTTTTTTAATGAATCCCTTAGGATTTTCTCTATATAAGATCCTGTGATTTGAAAACAGAGATGATTTTACTTCTTTCTTTTCTTTTTGATCTGGGTGACTTCTATTTCTTTTTGTTGCCTAATTGCTCTCTCTGGCTTTGGAACCTCCCTATGATGCTGAGTGGAAGGGGCAGAGCAGGGGTGATCGGGGCTCACCAGAGCTGTGAGCATGCCGCCTCAGCGGGCTCCAGTTCCCAGCTTGGGCCTGGGGCACCGAGGCAGCCTCCGCTTCCTGCAGTACTTACTTACCCAGAGCTTAGTCTTAGCAACAGGCCGCTGGGGCAGTTGGAAATCCTGCTCCTCCAGGAGGAAAGAAGCCCTGGAGCTGGGAGCAGGCGAGGTGGAGCCTGCATTCCTGGCTGAAGGAGTGCAGAGTGGGATCTCCATCTTGCTGGCAGTGGAAGGTGGAGGGAGGGAAAGGTCTTTATTGAAATGTCACAGCCTTTCTTAATGTCTTTTTACAGATTTTCTTCATTTGCAAATGAAGAGATTTTGAATAATTGCTTTGTAAATCATTTCCCCCAGCTCCCCTATCATGCTAGGAATTGACCTCTCTCCTCTGGTTTCTTTCAAAACATTATGTTTGTCTTTGGTTTTTCTGCAGTTGGAATATGATATGCCTTGGTGCAGATGTTGGCTGAGCCCTCTGGATATGTGTGTCATGTCTGCGATGCAGTAATATTCCCAGCCGTTGCTACTTTAAATACTTTTTCTGCTTCTTTATCTCTTTTCCTTCTGATATTCCCATTGTGCATATGCTATGCTTTTTGTAATTATCCTGCATTTCTTAGATACGCTGTTCTTACCCCCACACCCCCTTCCTTTCCTGTTTTCTCTTTGCTTTCCAGGTGGTGAGTTTTCATTGACCTCACTTCAAGCCCATCCACCTTTCCCCTGCGGTGTCTGATCTACTCAGGAGCCCACCCAGACAGCTCTGTGGCTGTTACCTTGCTTTCCTCTCCACCCTCTCTATTTTGTAGCAGTTGCTTCTGGTTCTTTCTTATTTCCCTCTTTCTGCGTTTATTATCCTTTTACACTTACATGTTGTCCCTTCTATTAGTGCTCCTCACGCGTTAACCCCAGTCAATCTAAATTGACTCTGATAATTCTAACATCTGTGCTGAGTTATGGTCTGGTTCTTGCTTTTGTCTCTGCAGACGCTGTTTGTTTGTTTTTCCTTTTAGTATACTTTGTAATTTTTTGCTGAAAGCTGGGCGTAGTGTGTTGGGTAAGAGGAACTGAGGTGATGTGGCTTTCAGCGTGAAGTTCGAGCGTGAAGTTGGTGTTAATCTGGCCAGGGTTGGGGCCATGTTAAATCTGCTGTAGCGCTAGGTGCAGAGGCTTCACTTATTCTAGTTTCATGTTTGTTTGTTTCCCCCTGTTTTCTTTGTGTTTCCCTAAGATTTCCTGATTCAGTCATCTGTCTTGCAGCTCTGTTATGATCAACTTGCTATGCTAACGTACGCTGTTTTTACTGGACACAGGTGTGTTTGCTCTCTACTCAAAAGCCAGTAGTCGAGAGAAGAAAGTTGGAGGAGGGGAAGTCAGGTTTATTCAAGGCCCAGGCCTGAGAGGATAGAGGGGACTGTCACCCTTGGCACTCCCATTTTGGGGATCTCGAGTGCACAGAAGGGCTTTTATAGAGGAATGGAAGGATGTGCAGAGGGACAGTGGGCAGAAAGGTTACATCCTGAGCAGGGTCTTCACCATCTTGGTCACGTGTCCCCCGGCCTCTCTTCCCCCCTTGATTAAAAAGTTGCAATCGACCTTAACCCCCTGGGTCTAGTTACAAACATATTTTCTGCACCTTAAACACACAGCAGTTGGCTGTGTTTGTTGATGCACAGAATTAAAGAATAAGGAGGGCCCTGTTACACCTGCAGATGTTATCTGAGAGTCCCCAGATGTTCTGGGTTCTTTAAGCTTGGAGTCACAGTTATAGCTAACTGTGACTATAAAGTTACAGTTGTGGAAGTGTGTGTTAACCGTAACGAAAGTTAGGTGCTGCTCTTCTTTAGAATTTAGAATGCTAGGCACAGGGAGGAGAAGGGACTCTGCAGAGGACAACTCCCCAAGGAGCAGCCACTGTTGTGGTTTGTCAACTAAGAAATCATGACCAAGGTTCAAATAAAAGCAAAGGCATTTCTACTGAGGTGCAGAATAGATCTGCAAATCAGAAAATAGAATTTCAGTTTGACCACGCTCATTCCTCTGAGGGAAAGTTGGCTTGGGCTTGTGTAACCAGGAGAGCTGGAGGCAGACACAACTCGGTGCTTGTCCATCGGTGGGCCACTGGAATGCCCAGGTCAGGCGGCCAAAGCGGGTCACTCTGGGTTTCCCAAACCTTGCAAGGTATTGCCAGGTTCTGGAAAAATTTTCTTTCTAGCTGATTCAGTTCCCCACCGCTCTTTGCGGCAATACTCCTCCCGTTAGTAAATCTCTAAGTCTTTCACTTTGTCCGTCTACAGCCTTTTGGACTTTTATTTTATCAGGTGGTAAGGTCGTGGGGAAGGGACAGGTTCTTTAATTTCATGATTACTTCTCAGTGTTTTAGTTGGCCTGAGTTTCTGGGCTGTGACCTTCAGAAGCATTTCTCAGTTCCCTGCGCCATCCTTACCTGAGATGGGAAGGCTACAAGGGGCTGGAATTGGTTAATATCCCTTCTTCCTGTCATATGAGTCTGGAAAATGATTTCCCCTGCATGGCAGATTTTTGTTACCGAGAACACTCTAGGTGTATTTTAAAATTATTTCTTTTCCTTTTCCCCTGCCTGAGTCAAGAGGAATTTTTTTTTTTTTTTTTCCTTTTTGGTTACCAGGGATTGAACCCAGGGGTGTTTAACCACATCCCAGACCCTTTTTAAATTTTTTATTTAGAAACAGGTTCTCACTAAGCTGCTTAGGGTCTCACTAAATTGCTGAGCCTGGCTTTGAACTTTCGATCCTCCTGCCTCAGCCTCCCAAGCCGCTGGGATTATAGGCAGGGACCCCCACACCTGGCTAAGGGGGATCTTGACCTGCAGAACTTGGTAGTTTAACTCCTAAGATGGTCTACACTCAACTTCTAGCTGTCTGTCAAAAGTTACCAGGTGGGAATTCCCATCATTAGCAGCTTCTGCTTCGAGGGAGGCAAGTCTTCCTATGA
The DNA here is from genome assembly GCF_902686455.1 of Sciurus vulgaris. NCBI lineage: Eukaryota > Metazoa > Chordata > Mammalia > Rodentia > Sciuridae > Sciurus > Sciurus vulgaris. The sequence goes on from NC_136474.1 coordinate 26,176,963, forward strand.
TTTTCTTTCTTTTCCTGTCTCCCATATTTGGTGGTGGTTATTTCCCCATAGCCCCAATTCCCTGATGAATCCGAGGAAAGGTGTTGATTTTTTTATTGTGAGGATGGGAGCAACAGCTTCCAAGCTCTTTATTTGTTGGGGTTGAAACCCGAAGTCGAACTCCTCACTGTTGAATCACCTCATGTTAATTGGGTTATGTATCTTTGTATAATTAAGTGTATGAAGTCTTTATATATTCCAGCTGGGCACGGTGGCACACACCTGTAATCCCAGCAGCTCAAGAGGCTGGGGCAGGGTTGCAAGTTCAAGGCCAGCCTTAGCAACTTAGCCAGGCCCTAAGCACCTTAGCAAGACCCTCTCTCAAAATAAAAAATAAAAAGGGCTGGGGATGTGGCTCAGTGGTTTAAGTGCCCTGGGTTCAATCCCTGGTCCAAAAAAAGAAAAAAAAAAAAAAAAAAGTCCTATACATCTTTATGTATCCCAGATGCTCACCGCTTTTCAGATTTTCTCTCCCCTTCTATGGGTCCTCTCTTTGATTCCTTGGTAGTGTCCTTTGAGCCACTGAAGTTTCGATTTTGATGAAGTTCAGGTTCTCTGTTGTTCATGCTGCAGGTGCCAGGAAACATCACCTCCCACGAGGCCTTGAGCACTGACGCTTGGCCTTCTACGGTTTTGTTGTCGTGGCTTTTACATTTATGTCTTTGGCTCATTTTGCTCTGACTTCTACGTATTGCGAGGTGGGGGTCCTGCCATTCCCCTGCAGGCAGAGCCCCGGTTTTCCCAGCTCCTCTCCCCGAGAAGACCGCCCTTTCCCCGTGATCTGTCTGGCGCTGTGGTTGCAAAGCTCTTACCCGCAGACGTGAGCTTTGATCCCGGGCTCAGTGTCGTCCATGGCTCTGCATAGCTCTTCGTATGCGTGTGCGTGCGGTTGTCATAAGCTTTGCAGTGAATTCAGAAGTTGTGAGGTGTCCTCCACCACGTCCAGGCTGCCTCGCATTCCATTCAGCATTCCAAGTTTGGGTAGGAATTATCGGACTGCAGAGCAGCATTCCATCCTTTGTTTTTCCTTTTTTCTTCTCTTCTTTCATTTTCTTCTTTCTCTCGCTTTCTCTTTCGCTCTCTCTCTCTCTTTTGGAAGCCCTGGGAATTGAACCCAGGGACACTCTACCACTAAACTACATGCCCGCCCCTTTTCATTTTTTCTTTTGAGAAAAGGTCTCACTGAGTTGCCCAAGCTGGCCTCAAACTTGTGATCCTTCTGCCTCAGCCTCCCAGGGAGCTGGGATTACCAGTGTGCACCACCATGGCTGGCTCCATTGTTTCTTGAATCCTACTGCTTCCTTCTATTTTTGATTTCCTTCTAGTTGAATGATAGCCTTTACTCGTTCTTTTAGCAAAAAGCCTATGAAAAATATACAGTTTTTGTCTGATGGTGTTCTCATTTCATCCTTATTCTTGAATGATTCTAATATTCTGAAATTGATCTCTAGTTCTAGAGTTAAAGTTATTTTCCTTTTACTCTTTTTTTTTTTTTTTTTTTTTGGTACTGGGGAGTGAATCCAGGGGTGCTCAATCACTGAGCCACACCCCCAGCCCTATTTTGTATTTTATTTAGAAACAGGACCTCACTGAGTTACTTAGGGCCTCACTAAGTTGCTGAGGCTGTCTTTGAACTTGTGATCCTCGTACCTCAGCCTCCTGAGCTGCTGGGATTCCAGGCTGTACCACCACACCTGGCTCCTATTACTCTTTGAAGATTCTGTTTTATTATCTGTTGACATTTCTTGTTGCTGATGATGTCTGCCATCAGTCTTGTTGCTGGGGTTTTTGTTTTTCCTGGTAAATAATGTGGTAGTTTTCCCCCTTTGAAAACATTGACGATAGCCTTGTCTTTGATGTACCGTCGTGTACTCAATAACTCTTGCACTTCTCTGTTTATCCTACTTAGAACTTTGTATACCCTTTTAATCTGAGAAGTCATCTCAATTCTGTAAGTATTCCCTTTTCTCTTTCAATAGCATTTCTTCCTCATTCCCTGGGCCATTTTTCAAATCTTCGAATTCACGATCTTTTGTTCAGCAAGTTGCCTTTTAACGCATCCTTTGGGTTTAAAAAATTTCAATCATATTTTTATTTCTAGAATTTCTATGCAATTCCTTTTTGATGTTGTCTGTTCTTTTTTCATACTGCCCTGTTCTTTACCTAGTCCTTTTGTTCTCTTTTAGTGTATTCAATATGTTTTAAATTTAAACAAATTTCAATGTTTAAAATTTTCCTTTTCAGCTGTTCTACTTGCCTCAGTTCTTGAGATTTCCCTTTGCCTGGTGTCTCTACTGACTGCCTTCTGGTGTTCCCTTGCTTCTCTGAAGCACAGTTCTTCAGAGGGGTTGTTTTCCATGGTAGCTGGTAGGTCCCAGGCTGCTACTTGGCTTTGTAAGTGTCTTTTACTGTGAATTTCAGGGTTCCAGATCCCATCCGGGGTTCCTACTCTGTGGATTTAGTGTGAATTTGGAGTTCTCACCAGTGAGATGAGAACTTGGGGTTTGGATTATCAAGGGCGGCTTTCCCCTTATGGCCCCTGTAGATGAGAAATTTCTTGGGGCTGGTGAAGCATCCTCGAGTGACCTTGGTGTTCCCCAGCTGCCTCAACACGACCGTCTACGTGCATTTTCTCCTTTCTTACCTTCTGGTCACTCCTGCCAGCTTATCTTCAACACTGTTACTGCATCGTTTGGCCAGTGGACCCTCCTCCGTCCTGATCTTCACTGACTTCTTGGCAAAACTGAACTGGGAGCAGGGGTGCACGCCCGTAATCCCAGTGACTTGGGAGACTGAGGCAGGAGGATCGCAAGTTCAAAACCAGCCTCAACGAGGTCCTAAGCAACTTAGCAAGACCCCATATCTCAAAATAAAAAATAAAATGGGCTGCAGATGTAAGTTGGTGATGAAGCACCCCAGGGATCAGTCCTTAGTACCCCCCAAAAAAAGCCAACCCCCCAAAGCCCTGGAGGCTGCAGCCCTCTTCACATTGAAGTCCTGCCCTTTTGATGGTCTTCCTCCCACCCGCCTGCTTTCTGCCCTGCAGACTCTTCCTCTGACATCGCCTGCCAGGGATTCTGCTCTTGGCCCCCACCCTGAGGCTCCACACCTGTCTCCAGCTTCTAGCTCTTCTGAGCTCTTGTCCTGTCCATCCTGCTGGAACGTCCCCTGCAGGATCTGGCACATACCTCCGACCAAATATGTCCCCAGCTCAGCCCTCCGTCTGCTCCTTGCTCCCCACTCCTGCCCCTCCTCCATGGTCCCTCTTCGCTCCTGCCTTGGCTGCTTCCTGTTCCCTCACCCCCATGTAATGGAGCAGTGGCTGTTGCCCCTCCTGAGCCCCCTGTCCCCTCACTACTCAGTCTCCAGGTGCCATCCAGGTCCTGAGCCTCCTCCTGCTCCTGCCTTGGTTCTGTTGCAGCCCCTGTTCACACAGCAGGGGACAGAACTGCAGGCTGTCACCACCCTGCTGAAGCTTGCCTGTGCTCTGGGCCTGCACTGCGATCCATGACCAGGGTGGACAGGCCCCCAGTCCCCTGGCTGCCTGTCGCTCCTCACACCCGCCCTCTTCTCTACCCCCGGAGGCCTCTGTGACACAGTTTGTCCCCACTCGCTTAGGCCCCTTCAGGCCTCTGCTTCGTGGGCTGCCGTCTCTGATGGAAGCCTGTTCTCAGCGTCTCCAGGCTTCCATCCAGCTCTAGCAGAGCCTGGACACCAAGACAGTGCCCAGCGCACACAGGGATGGGGTTGAGAAGCCATCCACCTGTGTGGCGGCTGGGGAACCCACATTCTCTTTGGGCTCCCGCTTTCCCTGGAAGATTGTCAGGACATGTGCATGCTCCGAGACAGTCACTTGTCCCCTCTGCCTGTGGATCCCCTCATTTGCCTCTAGCCTTGTAGTGGCAGCAGTGCCCAGTAGGGGGCAGGCTAGGACTGGACACTTGTGAAGGTCACAGTGGCCATCCTGGTATGGCCTTGCCACCTTTTCTGGGTCGGGAGTGTGGGGCAGGCGGGGCTGGCGAGTGGGAGGTAGAAGGGGCCCTGACTTTACAGCTGCCTCTCTCTGTAGCTTTGTTCAACCCATCCATCTTCTGGGTCCCCTCTAGGGGGCTGGATCTATCCACAGTTTTGGTGACTCCTTCCCTTGTCAGCCCTGACCCTGGTGGCCACTGCTTTTGCTGGTTTGAGTCAGGCTGCCTGGAACTTGACAAATCCTGTCAAGGTGATGGGGAACCCAGGTCCCAAAAGGGGTGAGTGAGAGGCCAGCTAGGGCCTTCAGTGTGGCTGCCTTGGGCAGTAGCCAGGGCTCTGGCGAGGGATCCCAATGCAGGGCTGGAAAGTGATATTCCCCAAATGTCGTGTCGTCATGCCGTCAGTCCTGGGGCTGTGGTGGGAGGTGGGAATTTTCTTCAGGCCTAGGCTCACTGGGCCGCCCTGTGGGGCTCTCTCTGGACAGTGCCCAGGTGGCTCATCTTGTGGGGGCCTCCTGGCCAAGCCACCTAGATGCAGTGGACCGGAGCTCGGCAGTCAGAGGGGGACCCACCCGAGCTGTGGTATCTCTTCCTCTGTGTGCCATGGTAGGAAGGGCAGTGTGCGTAGGGATGTGGCAGTCTCAGTGTCCCTTGTCACCATGGGCCCTGATCTCGATGATGGGACCAGGTGCCCTGCTCCTGGGTGGTGGCGGTGCTAGAGTTGGCACCAGTGTGGTGCTCTGGGCCGTCCTCCTCCAGTGGCCTAGGAGGCCTATGGCCAGACACTGCTTGGCCTCTCCTGCCAAGGCCTGTCTGGTGCTGGCAGCTGTGACATGGCCTCTGACCTGCACTTCCCCTGCAGTGCTGAAGATGTGGTGTCCCGTGTGCCCGGCAGCCAGCTCACGCTGGGCTACATGGAGGAACATGGCTTCACTGAACCCATCCTTGTTCCTAAGAAAGATGGGCTGGGCCTGGCTGTCCCGGCCCCCACGTTCTATGTCAGTGACGTTGAGAACTACGTGGGTAAGTATTGTCCCCTTCCCATCTCCTGGGGGCCTGGAGATGGGAGGCACTGGGCTCATCCACTGCACAGTGCAGACCATCCCAGCCCCCTGCATGTCCTGGACATGAGCCTAGAAGGCCCCGCGCCTTCTTCATTACTCTGGCTACAAAGAGGGGCTAGTCTGGGGGCCCCTTGATTCTCCAGGCCTCGAATTCCACTGTTGTTGGGTATCAGTCGGCAGTGCCCTGTCTGGAAGCCCAGGAACTGTGGGCGCCCTCCCCTGCCCTGCCTGGAAGCCCAGCAGGGACTAGGCTTGCTTTCCCTGCTCCATGATCTGCTTCCCCACACTGCCAGGGCCACCTCCCTCTTGGATTCTGCCATTTCTTGCTGATGCTGGTGGCAGCTGCCTTGTGTGTCCATGTGTAGCTGCAGCTGTGACACTCTGTCAGGGCACGTGGGCAGAGGAGGGAGGGTATTGTGTGGCAGACAGGAGGCAGCACACCTGGGGTGGCCCTGGTAGAATAGGCTCCTGGGTCGCTGGACTCAGGTATTCATGGGGCTTCCTGGGGAGTGGCTGGTGGGGAAGGAGGACAAACCCTGAAAAGACAGGGAGAGGGGAAGGGCACCCAGGACGGGAGAGGGGAAGGGCATGGGTAGGGGCCCTGCAGACAGGCAGTCTGTCTCTCTGAGCTTGACTTCTGAGAAGCCCACACTCAGGGGATGTTGGAGTTCAAGTGAAATCATCTGTATAAGCCCCCAAGCACGTGGAAGCACCCTCCAGGGAAGCCGTCATGTTCCATTTTGACAGTGGACAGGAGCCCCATGCGCACCCTGGAGCCACCCAGGCTGGGCTCCAGATTCTCGTGGGAAGAAGGACATGAACTAGGGGAGCGGTAGGGGATCTCAGAGAGGGGGTTGGGGGCCTCATCTGGGCCAAGGGTTGGGGTGCTGGGGTCTGTGGAATCCTGGCAAGAGGGAGGGCAGACTGGCAGGCCACGGGGTCAGTGTGCTGGGCCACGCGTAGACACGGCCCTTGGCCATTCATGGCTGCCCTGCTCCACCATGCTGGTGAGTGGCCTCATCTTGGCTGTCTCTGGGCGTACTTGTCCTATCAGGCACATGAGGCCAGTGCTGCACGGCAGGGCTGCCTTACTCGTTCCAAGGCCACGCCTGGCTGCTGACCTCATCCAGGGCTGCTCTTGGTGGGCATGGAGCACCCGTGGGGGCTGCCAATACCCAGTGAGCACCTGCCCAGCGTCGGACACTGTCCGAGCAAATTTTATCCCACCTGCAGCTAAGAAGTGGGGACCCCACTTTCTCACTGGGGCCCTGGCCACAAGGACCCTGGCCCCTCCACAGGTGTCCCTGAAGGAGCAGGGAAAAATGGTCCTTAGAGGTGTTTATTGCTTCTTACAGTCTGTCTTTTTTCTCTTGATTAAAAAAAAAAAAAGGAGCTTAAAAAAAAAAACACATCCAAAATGAGAGAAGTGGACAGCGAACCCCATGCACCTGGCCCTGGCCACAAGTCCCCCAGCTTCCTGTCCATTTTCTGCCAACCCCACTTTCTTCACCCTTGGAGTGTTTTAAAGCGAATCTCTACATACGTCTTTTTGCCCATAGAAACTTCAGTACATCGCTCTAACAGATGATTTTTAAAAATGTGTAATCACAATTTTATCATCACTGTCTACCATGTTAATGATAATTCCTCGTTAGTATCTAAGACCCAGTGTAGATCTGCCCAGTTCCCTCAAAAGGGCCTCCTTACATTTGTTTATCTGAATCTGAATTCAAACAAAATCCACACGTTGCTTTTGCACTTTGCGGTCCTCAAAGTCTCTCTTGCTCTGCGACAGCCCCTAGCTGCTTCCATTCTTTGGGTTCATTGGGGAAAGGGGTGGTGGGTCTGGCAGAATTCCTTGTTTCTAAGCCCTGGTTGTCAGTGTCCCTGTGGCGTGGCCTACTGGGTCTCTGTCCCAGGTGTTTCCTGTAACTCAAGCTCAGAGGCCTGATGAGATCCAAGCTCAGGTTTGGTCAGGTCCCCTTGTGGATGGGTTTGCCTCCATCTGTGAGAACACCTGTAGCATCTGCCATTTACCTCTGGTGATGCTGCCCTAGTGGTCCACAGGGCCTGGCATGCGGCCTCCCCTGTCCACAGAAATCCCAGTGGCCTTCACCTTGCTTCCGAGCAGCTGCTGCGGCCCTGGCAAAGGACCGTTTTGCTTGCTCTGTTTTTCTCCTCCTCCCTCTGATGGTCATGAGTCTTCTATAAAGAACTTTCCCTCTTTGGTTATCTGGTAACCCTGAAGAATACACAGACTTTACCTGCATTTTAGAAATTAGAAAGTCAAGAACCCTGCTTCCCTGGAGCACTGGTATGGTTTCTGTAAATGTCTCTGGTCCCCAGCCTGTGGCACTGTTGGGACATGGTGGAACCTTTAAAAGAGGGAAACTCCACCACAGTTCCAGAAAAGGCAGGGTAAATGTTTCCTCCCTAATCTGTCAGTTGATTGACTTTTAGAATAATGAGTGAGTATTTATATTAGTCAGCCATTTATCACTATAACAAAATGCCTGAGCAATAAATTAAAAAGGGAAAAGGTTTATTTTGACTCGTTGGCCCATAATTTTGGACCTGATGAGGCACAGTGGGGAGAACTGCTATGTCACTAGTCAGCAAAGTGAGGAAGAAAGAGAGACCCAGAGTCCCACAGTTCCCTTGGAGGGCATGACCTAAGGACCTCCCACAAGGTTCCACATTTTAGAGGTTGTTCCATCTTCCATTAGTGCCACAGGCGGGGGACCACGTGGGCTTTGGGGGACACTTGTCCAATCCATGGTACTACCCTAAAAGTGAAGGATTCTTGACTTTGTTCTTAAAGTGCATTAATCCTGTGTATTAATCAGGACGTGCTTACACTAAGTGTTTGTTGATCTGAAATGCAAGTTGACTTGGCATCTGTATGTTTATCTGTGAACCTGGCTACCCTCACTGAGGCCTGAGGTTCTCCACCTCGCAGTGTCTCTGGGTCCTTGTGGCAGTTGGGTACTGTGCATCCCATAGAATCCAGAGCCTCAGGGCTGGGCTCACCCATGGCTGCTGCCACGTGCAAGGGCCCCGAGGGTGTGTGTCCACCCCAGATTCAAGGGAGGCCACACCACCTCCTTGGTCTTCTCATGCACATCCTCCTGCTACTTGCCAGGGCCAGAGCGGAGCGTGGACGTGACAGACGTCACCAAGCAGAAGGACTGCAAGATGAAGCTGAAGGAGTTCGTGGACTATTACTATAGCACCAACCGCAAGCGAGTCCTCAATGTCACCAACCTTGAATTCTCCGACACCAGGTGACCGGGCCACCCTGGGTATGGGGGCTTGAGGGGCCCGGCTTGGGGACCGACCCCTGCTGTGGGGCAGATGTCACAGGAGTGGGATGCACTGGCCACGGCCCACGCTCCTTCTTTCTGTTTCTCTTTCCAAGTATGGAAGAGATCCACCGTTAGCGGTGCAGACAAAGATAGGAAGCAAAGGAGGCCCTGCCCCTGGCCAGGGAGGCCCCGCCTCCGGCCAGGGAGGCCCAGTGGTGAGCTGTGGAGCCGTCTCTTCCAGAACGTGCACGACACATTCATGACACACACACACAACCCCAGACACACGACATCCACCCCTGGGCCACTGAGATGCCGATTGGTCGTCACATTCACCCACCGACACCCACCACGCATCCCCAGCACACTTACACCCTCAAACACACAGACATTGCATGCTGCCTGCCCTGTGCCCACCTGCCCTGCCTCCCTGGGCCTGGCTCCCCTCACTGCTTTCCTTAGGTGGCGAGGTCCCACACAGGCCCTGTGGACCTCGTCCTACAGTTCCAGAGTTCCAGATGGGTTTTTTTTGTGTGTGATGGAACCCAGGGCATCAGTGTGCTGGGCAGGTGCTGCACCACGGAACTGCACCCAGCACTCGGGGGTTGCTGTCTTCAGCCATAGCCACTGTGGGCAGTGGTGTCCCTGTCAGGTTGGTCATGTGCTGGCTCCGTCCTGTCCTCAGGACTCTGCTCTGTTCCAGGACTATGTAGTTGGCCATGGTCAGAGCCTGCCCTGCCCACCCCACACCATCAGTTCCACTGCCCTCCGCTGGCCTCTTGGGAGAGATCTGGAACTCTCCCTCACTAGAGGCAGGAGTGACTAGGAGTGATTCTGTTCTTGCATCATTTCCACTTTGTCTACTTCCAGAAAGCACATGAGGTAACCCATGTGCATAAAGGAAGGAGGGAAAAAATCAAAGATTATTGAAAGAGAATATAGGACTATGCTAAGGGCCACAGAAGGAGCAGGACTGGATGTTGGATTTGGTTTGAGCTTTCAGACAGCAAAGACAAAAAGGGGTGGGCTTGGTAAGGCAAGCGCAGCTCCTACACGTGCATGGGGACTTTCCCAAGCTGCGCCCCGAGCTGTGCAGCACCTTGGGACCAGGAACATACGGAGTCGTATCTCCATGAGCTTCCCTGCTGCCTTGCCCTGCGGTCCTTCCCTTGGTGACAGAACTAGGGGGAGATGGTGCTTTGGCCTGAGGTTTCGCCTTGGGCCTCTTAGGGCCATGTTTTGCTCCTGTGTCCCCAGGTCCAGTCCATGGCTTTTCGTGAGCTCTCATGCCTGGGCATTCTCGTGGATGGGGGCCAGGCTCATGTCACAAGCCTGAGAACCCGTCCTGTACCCCCAAGAGGGCAGGAGGGTGGCCTCTGCCTCACTGGCAAGTCATCCTCCAGATGTTGGCCACAAAGATGAGGCCCAAACCCACGGGCCATCTGGGGCAGCGCTCAGGGCCTGCAGTGACCAGCGTGCCCCATGCCTCCCAGATGCCCCTGTGTGGTGGGCCGAGGGCATTGTGCCTGCTGCCTGGCCTGCAAGCTTTGCTCACATCTAGACTCTATCGTGGCAGCCTCGGGGGCCACAGGACGGTTGGAATCCTCTACAACGTGGAGAAAGGGCTGGCTCCACACCTGAGGAGCAGGCCAAGCTAAAGAGAGGACTTATGGGGCTGTGTCAGGACGTGGAGTCAGCCAGCCCGATCCGGATGGTGGAGAACAAGGCCGCTGAAGCAGGGCCTCTTCCTGCATGCAGGGCCTCTTACTCGGGGCAAGGACCCTCCTACAGGCCGAGACCCTCTCCTGAGTGCAGCAGTATGCTCAGGGCGTGGACTGGGGACATGAGGACCCCTGTGGGAGTGGTCACAAGAAGGTTGCTGTGACTGAAGTTGTTAAAGTCGGGGAGGCAGGATCAGGCTTGTGATTGTGGCAGTGTTTTGATTTAGGGTCTTTAAAATAGAGACCTTGCTGGTGCAGTGGCACATGCCCGTCATCCCAGCAACTCAGGAGGCTGAGGCCGGAGGATCGTGAGTTCAAAGCCAGCCTCAGCAACTTAGCGAGGCCCTAAGCAATAGGATGTGGCTTAGTGGTTAAGCGCCCTGCGTTCAATCCCTGGCACAAAAAAAAAAGATAGAGAACTCCCTTCCACTGATTGGGAAAGACTCAGATGGAAATAAAGGTTTTGTTCTGGGTCCCGGGGGCTATAGCACCTGCCTAGAAGACACACACATGGAGTTCAGAAAGCACTGGCAGGGAGAGAGAGGGGTCCAAGGTGCTGTTCAGACCAGCTTCCTGTGGGGGTTGGAGTTGGTGGCTTCCAGCAGGCAGGCACAGGCTCCACAGTCTTGCTGTTACTGAGAGGGGGTCATGGTAGATCTGTGTAGCCCAGGTGGGAGTAGGGGCCACCAGGGCCAGTTAAGCAGGCTGAATGTCACCGTCCCATGGGGAGGTGGTCACCAGGGCAGACTTCTGGACCAGACACATTGAGGAAGGGAGGAGACTGGGAACTGGAGACTGGAGGGGTGACTGAGGTGGCTCGTGGTGCCAGAAAGCCCAGCTTTTGTTTAAGGTGGCTGTTGAGGCAACATGAGGTTTTAAGGACTCACAGATGGTCTCCTCAGAGCTCCCTGGCCTTCACACTGAGATGGAGAAGGAGACGTGAAGGGCACCGTAGGAGCCGCTGATGGAGCCCTGGGGACATGAGGGACCCTGTGTGGCCTGAGGAGGTGAAAAGCTCCAAGACTTGGTTCTCCAGGGTGGCCAAAATATCACCACTCGGGTGCTGCTGGCCTTGACATTTTGGTGCAGTATTATGCATTTTATTCAGGACGGTGACATTTAATTGAATCAAAGGCTGCCTTCACCTTTGCCCACGCTCTATGGGTACGAGTTAGCGGGATTTTTCTGTGCACTAATGTGGCAGAGTCACAGGCTGCCTCTTCTGGGCTCTGGAGAGCAGTGGCATTTTTCAGGTGAGAAACCTGAACTCTCGGGCCCTCCTCTGCCGCAGCGACGTCAATGTGGGCCCACCCGGAGTGGCCTGCTCTCCTCTGCAAAGAGGTTCTCCCCCTGGGGCGGCTGGTTCCCAGGCCTTCTGCTCCCACTCTTCTGAACATGGAGGCCAGCAGTCTCGGCCTGCATGGCCACGGCCAGCGTGCTCATTTTGCCCTCTGCCGTCTTCGGTTTGCCTGTCTGTGAAGTGGGAGCAATGTCATGTGGCCCACAAGCCGTGAGCAGTGTGTGCCATGCCTCTCAGCTCCTTGCCTGCCCCAGGCATACAAATCTGGGAGCACTCACCCCTGACTGTCCTCTCCTGCCCCCAGAATGTCCAGCCTAGTGGAGCCGCCTGACATTGTGAAGAAACTGTCCTGGGTAGAAAACTACTGGCCCGATGACGCATTGCTGGCCAAGCCCAAAGTGACCAAGTACTGCCTGATCTGTGTGAAGGACAGCTACACGGACTTCCACATCGACTCGGGGGGAGCCTCTGCCTGGTACCATGTGCTCAAGGTGAGCCCAGCCCCCGGGGCACACCTTGCCTGCAGGCACCTGTGACCATCTGCAAGATGGTTTGCAGTTCCCCAGAAGTTACCCCACAGGAGGGACCCTGGAATATCTGGCCCTGGAACAGCAGGCTGTGGAAACATGTCTGGCTGGGGAGAGGAGTGCATCCGGAACCAGTGGCATGCTGTGTCTCTGTTTGCTAATGGGACTGAGGCTCATGAGCAGTTGGGTGAGACCACCGGGTGGCAAGGGAGCAGAGAAGGCAAAGAGGTGTTGAGAAGACTTCCCGGAAGGGAGTCAGCCACAGCCAGGACTCCCACGAAGCCAGCCGAGCAGGAGCCTCCCACTGGAGGAAGCCAGAGGAACAATGAGATGCCAATGGCAACAGGCCCCCTAAGCTCTGGGCTCTACCAGCTACAGACTGAGGTTCTCCAGAGCACCTGGGGCTTGAGTCAGGGGTGATGGCCTTGAGCCTATTGCCACCATGTCCTCTGAGCCCATCTTTGACCCGGTACACGGTCTTGGGTCTCACTGCTCAGCGTGCAAAGCCCTGCCTGGGAAATGGTAGTGGACCTTCAGTCTAGCTGGGAGCCCACCAGCTCTCAGAGAAGAGCTGCCCAGGACTCACTGAATAGTGGGGTGCAGCTTCCTTTTCTTACTGGGTACCCACACATTGATAGAGTGCATGTGAGTTTATAGGGTGCTTCCCCACAGCTGTGCCGGGACTCATCTACCTAGATCCTCCCTAACACACACGCCTGCATTGCAGATAGGAGTGAAGGGCCCGGGCAGGATGCTTTCCAGGCCAGGACCCGTCACGGGCCCTCCAGCAGCCCCAGCACAGAATGGGCCTCGCTCCCTGGCACCCCAGTGTCCCCAGCACTGGACGGACTCTGTCCCTCCATCGCCCATTGTACCCGGCACGGGGGGCTCTGTTTCCCTATTTCTCAGTGTTCCTGGCACCAGGCGGGCTCTGCCGCCCACAGCCCCGGGTGGGAGCTGTCCCGTGCCCCTGGCGTTGTGGCTCTGCCCACGGGCTCTCTCGGCAGGGGGAGAAGATCTTCTATCTCATCAGGCCGGCCTCGGCCAACATCTCCCTGTACGAGCGCTGGCGGTCGGCCTCCAACCACAGCGAGATGTTCTTTGCCGACCAGGTGGACAAGTGCTACAAGTGCACCGTCAAGCAGGGCCAGACCCTCTTCATCCCCTCAGGTGAGCACGTGGCTCTAGGAGCGGAACTTGGGCTTGCCACTCTCCTCATGGTCACGGCTCTGGCCCCGTGCTGTGTCCCAGCCACTGGCCGCTGTTCCAGCCCAGTCCTTACAGAGGACCCAGCAGTGGGCTCCGTGGTAGCGGGGCGCCAGGTGCCAATCCCGTCTTGGTCAGCACTGGGACCACCTCTGGGCTGTGTGGCCTGACTCCCCGAGGCAGAGCCACCAACCTGGGAGACCTGACTCAGAGAGCCTAGGGTGGTAGGAGCAGCCAAAGTCAAGGAGGCCAGCGCTGAGGAAGGAGGGCCGTGTCATTGAGGGGCGTGTTGAACCAGCACGGGAGAAAGCAGGTCCTGAGCAGCTGAGGGTCCCCCAGATTCTTCTGTGAGAGTAAATTCCAGACCTTCTCTTGCTTCGCTCATAAGCCATCCACTATCTGAAAGACTTCCTTCCTTTTAAAGTAACAGTTATAATCCTAGCATCCCATCTTTAAAAGTGAACAATTAAATCACAAGTTCGTGGGGTCATCAAATAGCCAGTGAGTGTTCGGACTTTCTAATGGTGATATTTCTTTTTCTATTTAAATTCAGAATCCAAATGAGTCCTAAGAGTTTGACTGAGTTCCAAGCCTCTGAATCTTTGTAATCTCCAGGGCCCCTCTTTCCCTCCCTGCTTCCTCAGTCAGTTATTTCAGGAAGAGCTACGGATTTCCCGGAGTCTGGCCCTGGCTCCATCCCCAAGGATAACCTAGGGACAAATGCCAGCTCTCAGGGAGAGCAGAAGCCCCAGCTTGGTTTCCTCCTGCCTCTACATATGGAGGTCTGGGGCTTAGGCTCACTCTCTGTGTGATGCAAGGCTTGATCCAAGGGTCTGTGCTACCTCAGCCACCTTCTGTTCCCAGCCCTCAGAGGGTGGGGCGGGACTGGGACCAGAGAGCTCCTTAATGTAAGCAGCCTGGATAGGTGGGGGCACCGAGGCATAGGCTGATAGGACTGGGAGTCCATGCTGAGCAGGGGAGGCCAGCACTGGTCTGGACCTGAACAGGCAGCTCCTGAGTGCATGGAGCAAGGTGGAGCCTAGCCTCATCCCTGTCTGTCTCTCTCAGGCTGGATTTACGCCACGCTCACCCCTGTGGACTGCCTGGCCTTCGCTGGACATTTTCTCCACAGCCTGAGTGTGGAGATGCAGATGAGGTAGTGCCAGCAGTGCCATCTGCCCTCGGGGCTCTGCTTGGCAGGGTTCCCCTCCAGCTGGGTCGGTGTGATGGGCATCTTGCATCTTGGCCTGCGTCCTGGCTGGGCCCAACCTGTGGATGGCTCTGGACACCACTGTCAGCCTTGTTGGGCCTCCTCATGCTATGGAAAGAGGGCAGATTAGCTCCGTGGTCTCACAAGTTCTCTGGGGGGCTGGGCTGGACCGTCCAGTGGTGGTTTGAGGTCATTGAAAGCTGCTGCCACCTTTCTTGGGCTTTGGCTGAGATCCCTAGGTGCTGCAGCCTCTGCGTCCAACCAAGGTGGTCATCTTGGCTATGTAGGGCTGAGGGGAGGCGCCGGCAGGCATGTTTGGGTGGTGTGGCCATGGCCCTCTGGAATGGCCTGCTTGTTACTCCTTGCCCTATGTGATTTTGAGCTGTGGCTTCCAGGGCATATGAAGTGGAAAGGAGGTTGAAACTGGGCAGCCTGACTCAGTTTCCCAACTTTGAAACCGTCTGCTGGTACATGGGGAAGCACCTGCTGGAGGCATTCAAAGGTACTGGCTGTTCCAGGTCAGGCATTTGAGCTGTCCCTGTGACCGGGGGTAGACAGGCCTGGTATCAGGCGCTCTGTCCTTTCACGTAGCTCCATCGTAGCCCTTGGGAGTAAGAAGGAGGGGTTGGGTTGCTTGGTGCAAGACTGCAGGGTCAGCCCCGGGCCTATCTCCAGGCATTCCCACAGTCCTTTGCTAGGGCAGGGCTGGGTGCTGGGTGGACAGGGAAGCGCCAGATGGTCTGTATCAGAAACCTGGTGGGCAAGCTGCAGGTAAGATAGCAGGAGGATGGCAGGACGGCTGACCCTTCCCCTTGCAGGGTAGGCCGCCCGGTGGGTGGGCGCCCTAGGTTCCAAGAGGAACCGTTGGCAGTTGGGCGGGTGACTGTGGGCAGAGGCCTCTGGAAAGCAGGGCCCTGGGCACCCTCCAGCCTGCTGCTGGGCTGGGTGCCCACCACGCTAATAAGCTTCCTCATTCCCAGGTTCTCACAAATCTGGGAAACAGCTGCCCCCTCATTTAGTCCAAGGAGCTAAAATTCTCAATGGTGCTTTCAGGTCATGGACAAAGAAGCAGGTAGGTAGCAGGTCACTTGTGTTCTTAGGGGAGTGGGTGACAGGCAGCAGCAATACACAGGGTATGTCCTACTCAGTGGGTAGCAGGTGGGTGGCTCTGACCTGCCCATTCTGGCCCAGGGAGTACTTTTGTACCACTCACAGAGAGCAGTCGCCCCCTGGGGGTGGGGTAGACACAGGTAGGTTGAGAGTGCTCCTCCATCCCAGGCTTTGGTGGGGACAGCACTAGGAACCTGGGGAGGGCAGGCGGTCCTGGGAGCAGCTGGCCCAATGACCAGGCATCTGGATCTGGACAGGGAGTGCTGAGGGCACTCTTGGGCCCTCCTACGTAGGAGTCATGCTGCCTGGTGCAGGTGCACTCACCCTTCCCAGCCAGCTTGCTGTGACCTGGGCCATGCACCTGCTGTGGCCACCTCGTGACCCCATGGTGCTGGCCCCTGAGCAGTGGAAACTGTTCTCAGACGGGCCCAGAGGAGCCTGCTTCCCACTTCTGTTCTCACTGCCTGGGCTGTGGCTGCAGAGGGGGTGTCTCTGGCTCAGCCCTGGGCACCTTGGCTCTCTGCCTCCTGCTGGGTCCATGCAGAGCTCCCTGGCCAGTGCAGCTGGAGGGAGGGGGCTGCCTCTCAGTACAGGGATCACCTCCAGGCAGGGAGCCCCGGTGTGCAGTCTGACTTGCTCATGGGACAGGCAGGTGGGGAGAGGGCCGCTAGTGCCCTCCCAGGGCCATCCTGTGGCCACCCTCTCTCCTGGGCTGGGGGTCATCCAGGGGGCCCTGCACCTCCCCTCAGCTGCCTGGCCCCATACACCCCACGGGCTGCTCAGGGTAGCCTCTGGGGAGGACCTCGCCCCTGGGACTATGCGGTGGGACGCACGACTCCTTGTCAGGCAGGTTCCAGGACACTGTGCTCCATGGCACCTCTCACCCTGTGACAGGTGGGCTGGCCATGGCCCCGTCTGAGTGGGAAGGAAGGGCATAGCCTGGAGGGGCAGGGTGGGGGCCAAGGAGCCACAGAGGCCAGAGCTGGCGCTGACCTCTGGGTCCCGCAGGCCCTGGCCGAGCACGAGGATGAGCTTCCGGAGCACGTCAGGCCCTCTCAGCTCATCAAGGACCTGGCCAGAGAGATTCGGCTCAGCGAGGTATGGACACACCCAGCACCCTGCGCTGGACCCTGGGACAAGGGCGGGCCTGTCTGTCCTTCTCAGGGTCTGAGCCCGCCTGGCCCAGAGCTGCCCTCCCGGGGGCTCACCTGCTCACGGGTCCACTCCCAGGCCTGGAGCTGGGCCGGGCTCTGGTGTTGGCTCACAGGGAGTGAGCGGTGGATGGGCCCTCCAGCTCCCCGTGGAGGGGCCCCAGCAGGAGAAGCCCCTGTGTCCAGCCCCTCAATGCCCCTGAGTCTGGCAGAGTCTGGCGACCTCCCGTGCTTGGGGAGGATGAAGAGCCTGAGCGTGTCAGAGATCAAGTGGCTGATAGTGTCATACGATGGTGGGTGGGTGTGAGTGTGTCACAGAATGGCATGGAGTGGGTGTGTATCATGTGATGGTGTGTGTGTGTGTGTGTGTGTGTCACATGATGGTGTGGGGTATGTGTGTGTCACGGTGGGGTGGGTGTGAGTGTGTCACACAATGGGGTGGGGTGTGTGTGTGTGTCACAGGATGGTGTGGAGTGGGTGTGTGTCATATGATGGTGTGGGTGGGTGTGTCACAGGATGGTGTGTGGTATGTGTGTGTCACAGGGTGGTGTGGGGTATGTGTGTGTTGCAGGATGGTGTGTGGTATGTGTGTGTCACAGGGTGGTGTGGGGTATGTGTGTGTCGCAGGATGGTGTGGGGTATGTGTGTGTCACAGGGTGGTGTGGGGTGGGCGTGAGTGTCACACAGTGGGGTGGGGTGTGTGCGTCACATGATGGTGTGGGGTGGGCATGAGT
This sequence comes from Sciurus vulgaris, assembly GCF_902686455.1. Classification (NCBI taxonomy): domain Eukaryota; kingdom Metazoa; phylum Chordata; class Mammalia; order Rodentia; family Sciuridae; genus Sciurus; species Sciurus vulgaris. The sequence goes on from NC_136474.1 coordinate 26,194,301, forward strand.
GTGTCACACAGTGGGGTGGGGTGTGTGCGTCACATGATGGTGTGGGGTGGGCATGAGTGTGTCACACAGTGGGGTGGGGTGTGTGCATCACATGATGGTGTGGAGTGGGCGTGAGTGTGTCACACAGTGGGGTGGGGTGTGTGCGTCACATGATGGTGTGGGGTGGGCGTGAGTGTGTCACACAGTGGGGTGGGTGCACGTGTGTCACACGATGGTATGAGGCAGGTGTGAGTGTGGGTGTTGCACACAGGTTGCAGGGTGGTGTGGGATGGGTGTGCCTCTCTGCCTCCCTGAGTCCTGGCGTGGGGACCCTCCTGGCTGTGGTCTTGGAGCAGAGTGACCCTCCTTTTCCCACCCAGAATGCCTCCAAAACCGTCCGACCAGAAGTGAATGTCGTCGCCTCCTCGGATGAGGTCTGTGACGGGGACCGGGAGAAGGAGGAGCCCCCATCTCCCATTGAGGCCACCCCACCTCGATCCCTCCTGGAGAAGGTGTCCAAAAAAAAGACTCCCAAGACTGTGAAGATGCCCAAGCCATCCAAAATCCCCAAGCCCCCCAAGCCCCCCAAGCCCCCGAAGCCCCCCAAAACTTTGAAGCTCAAGGATGGAGGCAAAAAGAAGGGAAAGAAGTGCCGGGAGTCCGCCTCGCCCACCATCCCCAACTTGGACCTGCTGGAGGCCCACACCAAGGAGGCACTGACCAAGATGGAACCGCCCAAGAAGGGCAAGGTGGGGCTGCTGTGGCCCAGCCCACACGTCACCTGAGGCTCTGGGCACCTTCTGGGCACCAGGCTGGTGGGGACAGGGACTGGTGCCTGTGTGGGGAGGGGACGCATTGTGAGGGGAGAGTGTGCAGGGGTCTTGCTGTGGCACCGTCTTCCTGTGGACACTCTTCCCTGCCCGCTCCAGCCTGGACTACACGTCTAGGCCCAGGCCCTGGCAGGCAGACTGTGCCCCAGCCAGCAGTGGCAGAGGGAGGCAGCATCACTGGTGCCCTGGCAGGGGCTGCACCCGGGGGGGCCAGCCAGCGCAGGGGGAAGGGTGGTCTTCCGGGAGGGCGGCCCAGCTGGGCATCCGAGAAGCTGTCCTGGGACTGAGGCCTGAACGTGGACGAAGTGCCCCTGCAGAAGCAGCATGCAGAACTGGAGCAGGGGAGAGGGATGGGCCCAGCCCAGGCACCTGCTCTGCCTCCAGGGTCTTAGGTCTTAGGGTCAAATGGACGATGGACGACAGACAGATGGGTGGAGGAGGGGCTGGCTGAGCCCCCACGGGCGCAGGAGGCAGGGAGTCCCACTCTGCCTCCTTGTCTGCCTTTGGGTCATGAATGCTCTGTGTTCTAGGCTCCCAAGAGTGTCCTGAGTGTCCCCAACAAGGACGTGGTCCACACACAGAACGATGTGGAGCGGCTCGAGATCCGGGAGCAGACAAAGAGCAAGTCGGAGGCCAAGTGGAAGTACAAGGTGTGGTGTGTGCGTGTGCGTGTGTGCGGTGAGTGTGAGCAGAGGCTGAACCGTGACGCCCTGCGTGCGCAAGGCGTGTGCGGCCCACACTTGCCCGGGCCCACCAGGTGGTGCCACAGGCGTCTCCACAGGCCTGGAGGGTGTGGCCCCCAGGGCCACCTTCTGTGGGGCAGCACGGACGTGTTGGTGGCGTGTCCCCGTCTTCACCATCAGCGCTCTGGTGTGCGCCCCTGCTCCCTGGGGGCCCGGCAGCTTCCCAGGCAGGTCCTGCCAGCCTGGGGCCGGGCAGTGGTGGGAGCTGCAAGCGACTTTCCGGTCACTGCCTCTGCCTGCCGCCCTGCCCTGTGGGCTCAGCAGCGGCCCTGGTCTTGCTTTCAGAACAGCAAACCCGACTCCCTACTGAAGATGGAGGAAGAGCAGAAGTTGGAGAAGTCGCCCCTGACTGGAAACAAGGACAAGTTTTCCTTTTCTTTCTCCAACAAGAAACTCCTGGGGTATGTGAAGGCTCAGATGGTGGGGCGTGATCGCACAGGCAGCCTGTCCCCCAACCCACCCCACAGACACCGCACACGCACGTCACACAGGCAGATGCTGCACACACGCCCCGTGCCTCACACACGCCACACAGGCTCCCACAGCACAGCCCTGCGGATCACAGCCCGCCCAACCTCACAGAAACCCAGGGGACACTCCCTTCCCAGCACACTGCACCACCCACCCCACGTGTGTGGACCCCACCGTGCTCACGCACATGCACACTGCATCATAACCACACCCCACATGCTCACACACACCACATGTGCATCTCACACGCGCACGTGCACACGTCCTTTGATGGATGCACCCGCAGCTGGGCGCTTCTGCCTCCAAGCTGCTGACCTCATTCACAGCAGCTCTGCCTGGAGGAGGCAGCCTGCAGCAGGCGGGGAGGAGCCCGAGTTAACTGACTGGCCAACAGGAAGGCACTGAGGTCCTGGCCCTCGTAGTCCCGTGGCCAGTTGAGGGGCACCATGAACCCAGCAGTCTCCTAGGTCCACCCAAAATCTTGGTGGTGATGGGTGCCATGGGGAAGGGTTTGTGGGCCCCTGGGTGCAGAGGCATGTCCTGTGCGGAGTCAGGAGGGCTTCCTAGAGAAGGTGGCACCTGCCTTGGAGCCACACAGGCCTCAGCATGGGAGCCAGGCATGCTGTGGGCTTGTGAGCCAGGCTGTAGGAACTTCCAGGCTCCAGCTGCAGGTGCCCAGGTCTGCCCATCCTGGGCATAGACGTGTCCCCCTGAGGTGTCCCCACTGCCTGCAGGTCCTGGTGGGAGTGGCGGCCACTTTTCGGCAGTGGCCACTGACTGACTTAGCTGGGTCTCAGGTTCCTCAGCTGAGAGCTGGGAGGAGAAGGCCCCTCCGGTGGTGGAGAAACGGGCAGGTGCCAGGGCTGAGCCTGGTGAGAGGGTGTGCCCACAGGGTGCCCTGAGGCGATAGCCCTGGGCTTGCCTGCTTCTGTATGCACTGCCTGCAGGTCTCAGGGAAGCTTTTCAGTGGGGGCAGTTCCTTGAAGGTGCCATGGAGTTTAGAAGACGGGGGTGAGAAAGGTGGAGGTGACTCTACCGTGCATGCCCCCGTGCACACGCGTGTGTTCCGTGCCCAGCTGTCAGGCAGCAGTCTGGACCCTGCTCTTCTCCAAGAGCCCTGGAGACCTTGGGGCTTCCCCACACACTGTCCACACACCAGCCTTTCCCTTTGCTTGGAACTGGAGCTGCATCTAACGTTCCCCTGCTGTCCCTGTTGTTGAGCGAGTCCTGAAGTCCTGGGGCCCAGGCTGGAGCTGCTCAGACTGAGCCTGTGGGGTGCTTCTTGACTGGAGCAGTCCTTCCTGGCCCCAGCAGAGATGAGTTACATATTTCTTAGACCAGGGCATGCACACCGTGGCCCTGAAGGTATCGTCCCAAAATAGCTTGCAGAAAAAGACAGCGAAGATGGGTTTCGGCATGTGTCAGGATTCCCCGGCAGGCTGGCAGAGGGCCCGTGCTTGTTAGAGGGCCCTGGAGGGCACAAGCACAGCACTCACACCATCCTCAGAAGGGCTTTCTCTGTACCTCATGAGCTGCATGTCAGAACCACACACCAGGAGGTGGCCGTGGGCTTGGGGAGCGTCCCTCTCTGGACAGGTGACTTCCTACAATGCAGACTTCCCACAACCCCAGCCTTGTCTCCTGCCACCAACTGCTCAGCCTCCCAGGGATACTGGGACCAGGATCCAGCGGTAGATCCCCATGGCCTGCTGACCTGCTCCCTTCTGTCCCGCTAGCTCCAAGGCCCTCAGGCCCCCGACAAGCCCTGGTGTGTTCGGGGCCCTGCAGAACTTCAAGGAGGATAAGGCCAAGCCCGTGCGGGACGAGTACGAGTACGTGTCCGACGACGGGGAGCTTAAGATCGACGAGTTTCCCATCAGGAGGAAGAAGAACGCCCCCAAAAGGGACTTGTCCTGTGAGCGCAGCATGGGCGTGGGTGGGGGACCTGAGGGAGGTCAGTGCGTGGCCAGCTCCGCCCAAGGCCCTGTGGGACTCATGACTGCTCTGCTTTCAGTCTTGTTGGACAAGAAGGAGGTTCTTCCCACGCCTGTCATGAAGCCAAAGCTGGATTCAGCGGTGTACAAGGTGAGCCCCCTTCCAGGGCCAGCTCGGGGGGCCCCAGGGTGGGAGCGCGTCTGGCTCTGTAGCACGACCCCTCAGCGGAATGGTCCTTGAGTCTCCACTCAGGTGACGAGGGGCTTCTGTCCTCACCCTGGCCTTTCCTGAGTATTCTTATGGAAAGGCTGTGGGCTGGGCTCAGTGGTGGGGTTGGCACAGGAGGGACTAGTGCCTGCCTGAGGCTTTGGCCTCCTGGAGAGCTACGCCCCCAAGCCAGAGCCCCCACTCAGGGAGAAAAGTGTGACAAGATGCCCCTGGTAGGAGCCTGGGGAGGGGACTGGCAGAAAGGAGATTTGGACTACGATGACCTCCAAGAACTCCCTGCAGAGATCCTCTCTAAGGACCTGGGGTCTCTGGCCCAGGAGCCACTTGCCAGGGGAGCCGACCTGGAGCTGAGGCTGCTGCCAGGGGCCTGGCGTTCTTGGGGGGCTGTGGGACGCCCCATGCTCTGCCCCTCCAGCTGTGGCAGCTTCACATTGGGTCACGTGAGACCTCTTGTGGAGAAACGGTGGCAGTGTGAAGAAGACTTGGTCTCATGGTCCTGGGGGTCCTGGAGACAGCTTGGCATCCCTGCCAGCCCTGAGTGTCTGGCTAGCTCCTCCTTCAGCTCAGGGGGCCTTGGGCAGACCCCATCAATGTTCATTAGAAAAAGAGGGCTCTTTAAAAACGTCATTAAACTTACTTTTCTCCCTGAAGGGAAAAAGTAACCCCCCATCCTCCTTCCAAGCCCCCCCGACCCTGACCAGCCACTTTGTCCCCCGGGCAGCAGAGTGACGACTCCTCGGATGAGGGCTCTCTGCACATCGACACAGACACCAAGCCTGGACGCAACGCCAAAGTCAAGAAGGAGACTGGGAGCTCAGCGGCGGGCATCCTGGACCTGCTGCAGGCTAGTGAGGAGGTCGGGGCGCTCGAGTACAACCCCAACAGGTGGGCCCCAGCATGCCCCGCAGCAGCCATGGCGGCCAGACCCTAGGCTCGGGCGGGGGGCGTGCCACGGGGCAGAGACTCCGTCAAAATCTGCATTTGAGAGGGGCTGTGCCTGTCTCGCGACAGCTGCAGGTTCCCACACGGTTAAGGAAACAGGCTCAGAGAGCTCAGGCCCCTCACTTGCCCAGACCACAGCTCCCAGGTAGCCGAGACGAGCCTGGGATCGTGGTCTCCCTGATTCGGGAACTGGAGCTTTGCCAGTTCCTGAAGTGTCGGCCGGTGCTGGGCTCTGTTGTCCTGGAATGAGCCCTGGTCCCTCATCATGCCTTGGCCTGAGCAAGGCAGGGCCCTTGCAACCTGTTGTGTGCCTGCTCAGTTTCCCAGATCCACATTTTAGTCTCTCTGGTTTCCGGAGTCGACGTCCTGGGCTGTGCTGCTGACAGACAGCTCAGCGTGGCCCTCGGGGCTGCTCGCGCCAGGTGGAGGCTGAAGCCCGGGCCTGCTCTGAGATGGCAGAGGGGCTCTGGAAAGGCGGATTAAGAGCTTGATTGAGAAGGTTTGCTAATCAGCGGCCGTGTTATGTTTCGTAAATGACTGTCTGTGTGCAGTATTACACTCACATGAACCAGCGCAGGCGCGCTCTTTCAGTGGGAGCGAAGCATGACCGCAGGGTTCCACAGCACCTTGGGGTACAGATTTCCTGCTTGGCACGAGATCATTTCTGTTCTGTCCTCGATGCAGAGATGATTGCAGCCAGGAGGTGAAGCCTGGCCGATGGGACTCCAGTCAGGGGCTGCTTGCCTTTGGAGGAGGTGTGTGCTGGCCGATGCCCCCATGACTCACCTTGGGGCCTGGAGAGGCCCGTGCACCCTGGAGTCCACGTGGCCTCCACAGAGAGGACTGGTGGCCAAGGGTGGGGTGAGACTGAGGCCCCCCAGGATGAAGTCAGCTAGACTGAGAGTCTTGGCCTAGGCTACCAGGCACTTTGCTATGGATGCTGTGGAGAGGGGACTCTTGAGGGGCAGAGAGTGGGGACAGAGATGGGGAGGTTCTGTGCCCACATCTGCAAGGAGGTGCTGTGTCTGAGCCCAGGAGGGGGTGGCCCATCTGCTAATGCGAAACCCAGAGTGGCCCCCACCCCTGTGCCTCTTGGGAACGGGCCCCAAAGAGTCCACGTGTATCCTCCTGCATGTGCACGTGCGAGCACATGTGCCAGGGGCGCCTCTGAGCCAGCGGCCCCCAGCCTGCTGTGGGCAGTCCCTCCTGAAGTCTCCCATTTGGAGTGTGGGTCAGTGTTTGATGGTCCATTTGCTCTGTTTTAAGTACTAGCTGTTTGGAAAAAAAACAGCTGAAGAAAACGGAGGAAAATATGTTAATTTCTGGAGGATGGTTTGCTTATTTACCGCCGGGGAAGAGAGGAGAGGCTTCTGGTATGATAATTGGAGGATTAAAGTATTATTTTCCACACTGACTGGTTAAACTTGGCTCATCGATTCACCAGTGACCATGTGGACGGATGGGCTGGGCGTGAGGTCCCACCCTCTGGGGTCGCCCAGATGGCGTGGGTGAACGGCTCACTTCCGCGGGCTCTGGCGGGGCCTCCACCTACGTTGGGGTCCTCATGGTGGGTGTCCTGGTGTCCCTCATGGCCTAGGCGGGGGCAGGGCAGGGCTAGTGCAGAGGGTGCAAGAGCAAATAGCTCCTGCTCAGAGAGGTCAGTGAGGAGGGGCTGTTGAGCCAGGGGCAGCTGCTGGCCTCAGCCCCCAGCCAGGCAGTGTGCACGGGGCAGCTCTGCAGGGCAACTGTGGGCAGCTCGAGCACCCCCGAGGAGCTTTGTCATCTGTGTGGTTCCCGAGGCTGTGGTGGTGGCCTGGGAGGCAGTTTTCATGGAGGGCTGTGGAAGCTGGTGGCTCAGGGAAGGGACCCAGAGAGGGCTGTGGGCCTGGGCCTCACGCACTGTCCCTTGAAGGCAGGTCTCGTGCAGGTTTGCCTGGCGACTCCACGGCACCTGCGTGTGCTGTGGGCGGCATCTGCCGGGCATCCTCCGGCAGGCCGGTCTTCAGGAACTCACTTGCTTCTGAGCAGTGGTTTCTCGGGTTCCTGGTGTGGCCCTCACTGCCCTGGTCTCTCCTCATCTCGCGTGTGTGCTGCCTCTGAGAGGGGCTCTGGATGCACCAGCCTCCCTCCCCAATGAGGTGCAGGGCTTGACAGGGCCAGTGCACGGCCGTCACTGCTGTGGTCAGCCTTCTGTCTTGGGCTCCATCTGCCTTCCTCGCCCCACTCGCCCTGCCTCTCAGCAGCAGGGTGGCCTTCTCCTCCCAGTGGGCAGGGGAGTGGGGAGGGAGGCTGGCTGGAGAGATGAAGTCTCTGGGGCAGTGGGCCCAGGGAGTGGAGGAGAGGCAGCGAGTACTGCCTCTGGTCTGAGCCCACGGGCACCTGGACGGTGGTGGGTGAGGCTGTCCCCTCTGGTGGCAGGACCTAGTCTGCAGGCTAGAGTGGCCCACCCTGCCCTGGTGGGAGGGCTGCAGGGCAGCGGGCAGAGGCCTGCGTGAAGCCTGGGGCAGGCAGGCCGGCCTTCAGCTGCTTTGGTGTCTGGAGGGACGGGCTCCAGGAAGGAGCTGCTCAGGCGTTTCCGGTGCAGACAGGCGAGGGTCCTCGTTGGGGTGGGGCATGGGCTGGGGCCAGGCGGGACCCCACGGTGGGGGTGGTGGGAGGTTCCCAAGAATCCCAGGACTTGGCCTGGAGGGACCTTGCCATGCTGCGCGGCATCCAGACCCCAGCTCTGTGGAGGCACGGTGGTCTTTCTGTCCCACCTTTCCCGAGCCTTGGAAGCTGCCTCTGGAAGGAGGGACACCAGTGCAGTCAGGAGGAGGTTCAGGCACAGGAATGGGGCAGGGGACGATGAGGACCTGGCCTGAAGGCCAGCTGGGTGCTATGGGCACCGCTGCCTGGAGCTAGAGGGCAGCAGAGGACTGGGGATCAGGGGCCACTAGAAAGCCTGGCAGTCTGCGTGAAAGCTGGAGACGGGAAGGGTTGGGCTGAGGTACAGCTGTGCCTATCCAGGTGAGGTGTAGGTGCTCGTGCAGGTGTGGGTGTGGAAGCAGGTCTAGGCATAAATGCAGGTGTGGGTGCAGGTGGGGATACAGGTGGGGGTGCAGGTGGGGGGGGGCAGGAGCACGTGCAAGTTCGGTGCAGGGGAGAGTCTGTACCTGGGAGGGGAGGCTGTTCTTTCCAGCTAGGGTGGTGAGTGGGGAGGTGCCCTGGGAAGTGAGGGGAAGGAAGGTCCCCAGCTAGGGCTGAGGTTGGGGGTCAGTGGTGGGGAGAGCAACCCAGGTGGCCTGAGGGGTGCACAGAGCTGGCAAGAGTGCAGCCGGGAGGGCTGAGTCTGCGGCCAGCCTTGAGGTGGGGAAGCCTAGGGCATGATCATGCAGGACCTGGCCCTTCCCCATCCGCTGTCCTCTGTGTCTCCCTTCTGTGACCCATTTCTGACCCAAGGCCTCCAGTCCTCCCCAGAGTGTGGTTGGGTAAGCAGAGGGGCTGCCTGGCCTCTGTCGGTGGGTCATCTTCAGCAACACCACCCTCTCTGCTCTACGCCCTTGCGTTTTGCCGGGGCCAGCGATCATGCAGCCCAGCACTTCAAGTCCAAGTGCCCTGGGCTGGTGGCTCCAGGCTGCAGGCTTGTCCTGGGTCGAGGACCACTGTGTGCCCCGGGCTGTGGGCCCAGGGCCTCAGCTGAGTCCCCGTCTCTCTGTGTCCCCAGCCAGCCCCCGGCCTCCCCCAGCACACAGGAAGCCATTCAGGGAATGCTGTCCATGGCCAACCTGCAGGCCTCTGACTCCTGCCTGCAGACCACGTGGGGCGCTGGCCAGGCCAAGGGCAGTTCGCTGGCGGCCCACGGCACCCGGAAGAATGGAGGTGGCAGCAAGAGCTCGGGCAAGCGGCTGTTGAAGAGATCTGCCAAGAACAGCGTGGATCTGGACGACTACGAGGAGGAACAGGACCACCTGGACGCCTGCTTCAAGGACTCCGACTATGGTGCGTGGCGCGGTGGGCGGGGCCGGCGCGGTGGGCGGGACCTGTGGGGCTGAGCCCACCAGAGCTCATCCCGGAGGCTGCCGAGCCGAGCCCTTCTTATTTTGAGATATAACTTCTAGATCATAAAATCCACCTTAAAACCATGCAGTTAGTGGTCTTTGGGGTGTGTGCATCCACAGCCACCGTCAATTTCATCTCCCTAAAGAAAACGCTGTTCCCCCCACCAGTCACACCCCTCCCGCCCCTGGCAGCGTGACATGCCCTGGGTCTCCAAGGGTTTGCCCGCTCTGGACTTTTCAGACCCCTGGATCATACCCATGACCTCCGTGTGTGCTCCGCATGATTCAGCACCATGTCCTGAAGGTCCCTCCCTGCTGTGGCCTGTGCTGGGGTTCCTCCCTCTTGGAGGCCGATTGGTCCCCTGTCGCACAGATGTAGTGCCTCTTTATCTGTCCATCTGGGGACCTTGCATGGCTCTTGCTTTGGCTGCTGTGAACAGCGCTTCTGGAAACATGCCTACACCTGCTTCTTGCAGCCCGGGCCCTCACCCCTCTGGGATGCATTCCCAGGAGGGCAGTTGCTGGGCCCCAGATCACTGTGTGCTTGGTTCTCTGAGGACCTGCCCACCAGGTTTCCATGCAGCACTACCATTTTGTAGTGTCTCTGTGTTAGATGGAGAAACCGAGGCCCAGGGTGGCACTGTGGCCACCTCTGAGGCCTGGCAGTGAGTGAGACACGGGCTCAGTGGCTCTGGTCTCCTGCTGTGACACAGCCTCCATCTGCTACCACACCATGTGGTCAGGCCGGCCTCCACAGAGCTGTCTTCAGTGCCAACCAGAGGGCCCGAGCTCACCTCAGGGAGGGTTCTGGGTGTGCTGGTGCAGGCCCTCTGCTCCCGGGGCTGGACATGCCTTGGCTTAGTCCAGAACCTTCTTCAACACCCGTACTGATGGCCAGAGGCTGGGGTCTTGCCAAGCTGGGCCACTGTGAGCTGCAGAACCCCCACATACCAGGCTGGCCAGCCCCACATCTGGTGGACAGACAGATCTGGGCCTTGCAGCTAGGCCCACACTGGCTGACAGACAGACTGACAGCTCAGGGGACTCCGGTCCTCTGCACTTGGTGGGTGTGGCCTGTGGGCTCTGGCTGCTGCCTCCAGTCAAGGTCCTGGAGGTTTGTCTGCAGGAGGATTGTCTGCAGGAGGATCGTCTCCAGTCGCAGGTCTTGGAGGCTGGGGGACTGTGACCCATAGTGTGAGGGTCCCCAGCAAGTCAGTGCAGGGCAGCTCCCACTGGCCACCATGCCACTGTGCAAGGCCGGGCTCCGAGAACTGCTGGGTGGGCGTGGGGGACACAGAGCCCACCTTGCCTGGTCTTCCATGGTGGCGGGCTGTTGGCCAGTCGGGCCAGAGCCCCTGCACTCTGCCCTCGAGCCAGCTCCACTAGAGCTGGGCCATCCCTCCCTGGTCTGTCTGCCACAGCTGGCCTTGGGGTGGGGCTTCTGGGGCCTCAGGCTCCGGACCCTGTTGGATGGTGGTCCTGAGAGCAACAGGCCGGGTTGGGGGCAGACGTGGCACCTTCTTGTCTGGAGACTCTTGCGGTACCTGTGCCCACACATGGGGTGCTCCTGTGCGGCAGGCCTAGGGACAGCCCGGGGCACCTGTCAGGAAGGCCTGCTGCGCCTGGCGGCTCAGGGGCCCATCCTCCTTTTGCCTCCGTCAGTTTACCCCTCCCTGGAGTCCGATGAAGACAACCCCGTGTTCAAGTCCCGGTCGAAGAAGAGGAAAGGCTCGGACGACGCTCCCTACAGCCCCACAGGTAGTGCCGAGGGAGCCGCTGACGCCGGCCTGCACGGCTGCGTCCTTGCCCATCTCTGGCCACTGAGGGTGTGGGCTTGGCTCTGTGCTGGTCCTGTCCATGGTTGGATGGTCTGTCCTGAGGACTGGTCAGCTGCTCGCACACATATGACTGGGGCTCTTTGGGTCTCAGGACCCCTGGCCAGAGTTCCTGGAAAGCCCCTGGGCTGGGCCTCTCCTCTCTGGTTGCCTCCACACGTGAGGGGACTTGGTGGCCCCCTTGGTGGTGGCCGAGGTGGCAGCCCATCTGCCTCCCACAGGGTCCCCAAGGCCTGCCTGACCCCCAGCGTTGCCCCAAGGAAACCTGACGTGGCAGCCACCTCAGGCAGGCCCTTGAGGTCCCTCGCCCCAGGGCCTGGTGCTAGGTCCTCTGGGCCCAGGGAGGGGCTGGGCTGGGGGCAGGGCCCCAGCCAGGAGGGGCGGACAGACTGCAGCTAAAGGCTGAGGGGCTGGCCCTTCTCTTCCACAGCAAGGGTCGGCCCATCCGTGCCAAGACAGGACAGGCCTGTGCGGGAGGGGACGAGAGTGGCCTCCATTGAGACCGGGTTGGCAGCCGCTGCGGCCAAGCTGTCCCAGCAGGTAGGAGGGGGACTCCCTGAGGCCAGGGCCCCTGTCACCCCAACCTCAGATATCTCTGTCCTCCATCCCCACACAGAGACTACCTGGGCTAGAGACTGTTAGGCTTGGGGACATTTGCTTATAGGGTGGCCCATTCCTTCTGGTCCCAAATTCTGAGTAGGGACGGGGAGCCAGCGTTGAAGGCCTGGGCCCCTCACCCTGGACGGGCACCTCTTGCTGAGCCTGGGCTACTCTCTGGTGCAGGGGGTACCCAGAGAGATCTCCGCGTCCCTCACCTTGGTGCCTCTGGGAGGGCTCTTCCCGGGGTCCTGGCATGTTCCAGCCTTCCGCACGGAGAGAGATGGTGGCCTGTCTGTACAGCCTGGCTGGCCACTTCAGCTCCTCCCAGCCCAGAGAGGGTCCTGGGCCCCAGGTCCCCAACCTCCAGGCCTAACTCCATCTGCGTGCCACCCCCAGAAGTTAGCAGAATCCAAGTGGATGTCCTTTCAGAGCCGAAAGGCCATGGCCGCTCAGTGAGGTGACGGTGCCTGGCCCCTGCGCCCACCACCAGGGGGCCGCACACCGTTAGGAGGCTGGGCCAGCAGTGGCCACGCTCCAGTGCCACATCCCAGCCACCACGTGTCCCCAGCCGGGCCAGGTTCTGGCCTGGAGCCCTTTCCTGCTGAGCACAGTGTGTCTGAGTGCCCACCGTGCAGAGTGGCGAGGGTGGTGGTCCCTCTCCGGCCCAGCCCTCTGCCCTCCCTGCTCTTGGCCACTCCTGCCTGGTGTAGGCCTGAGCCTCCCCACTGGCCTGCATCTGAGTGGACACTGTGCTGGCTGCTCTCGGTTCCGAGGGGATGTGTGTCTGAGGCTGCCCTGTGGCTAACGCACCTGCACATTTTGTTCAAAGGAGGAGCAGAAAAGCAGGAAGAAGAAGAGCACCAAACGGAAGCTGACTCCCAGCACCGCCTCTCCCTCCGCCTCCGCCTCCGCCTCCACCTCCGCCTCCGCCGGCACCACCTCGACCTCCACCACGCCGGCCTCAACCACGCCGGCCTCCACTACGCCGGCCTCCACCACCCCAGCTTCCACCACCCCGGCCTCTACCAGCACGGCCAGCAGCCAGGCCTCTCAAGAGGGCAGCTCACCTGAGCCCCCACCCGAGTCACACAGCAGTAGCTTGGCTGACCACGAGTACACAGCAGCCGGCGCCTTCTCGGGGGCCCAGGCTGGCCGTGCCTCCCAGCCCATGGCCCCTGGAGTCTTTCTCACACAGAGGCGGCCTTCTGCATCATCCCCCAACAACAACACTGCTGCCAAAGGTAGCCCTGTCCTGCCCGCCCCCTGCTGCGCCCTTGGGCTGCCCCAGACTGGCAGCCCCTGCCCCACATTAGAGGACAGTACATGGCAAGGGAGGGTTCTGGCCTTGGGATGGCAGGTGCTGGGGTCTGAGTTAGTTCCTGTCTGAGCATCTGCATGCCCCCGTGCAAGGTGCAAAAGTGTTTGCAGCCAGCCTGCTTAGTGACAGGGCACAGTTGGTGTGTGAAAGAGGTGACCCCTGCAGAGATTAGGAGATAGGGGTGCACATCAGATCCGGGCCAGGAAAGAGCCTCGGGCCCTGTGGATTAGGACCAGGTCCACATCTCTGGGGTCTGATGTGGAGCTGGGGTGCGGTCCGCCATTTGCCAAGGGTAGGGCTGGGGCTGACCTGATGCACCAGCCTGGTTGTGGGGTCCTCAGGCCCTCTGTGTGGGTTGGGGCATCGTGGGCAGCAGGGTCCCAGGCCACCCCCCGTGTCTTCATCTCCTGCCCCCATCGGGCCTCCCTGGCCACCCCTGGCCTGCACCTTGGTCACGGCCCAGCTGGCTCTGGGGACGGGAGTACAGCATGGTTGCTGGCTTGAGATGACCTTGTTGCAAGGCAGTGAGGCCCAGGGGACCTTGAGTCCCTGAGCCTGAGTCACCCGCTGGCCAGGGCCCCTGTGGACGCAGCAGCCTCTGAGCTGGATGCCTTCTCGGGTCTGGCTGCAGCTCAGAGCTGAGGCTGCCTGGGTCTGTTTTCACAGAGGAAGGTGGGGGCTCGGGGTTGCTGACTGCACACACCCCCTCTGCTCTCTCAATCCTGTTTTGTGTCCCCTTCCTTCCCTCCTAGGAAAACGTACAAAAAAGGGCATGGCCACCGCCAAGCAGAGGCTCGGGAAGATTTTGAAAATTCACCGGAATGGAAAACTGCTCCTTTAAAGTTTGGAAAGCCAGGATCCTTCTGCTCTGCTCAGGACCCCCCGGAGCCCCGCTAAAACATCAGCCCCCCAGGAGGGTGGTCACGCTGCCTCACCCAGGAGGGCCTCACTTCCTCCCGGCCACCACTCCCCCCAAACGAGCGTCTGTCCCTTGAGCAGGCGGAGCGAGCCGAGCATGGCCGTCCCTCGTTTTGAATATGGACATCCTTTCTCAAGTTGCTTAGAGTGACCAGTTCCTGAAAAGTGGCCCTGCCAGTTTGAGGATCATTCCAGTTTCAAGACAGCCTCCAGGCACCCGGAGCGTGGGTGTGATTGCGGGGCCTCCGCAGCTCTGCTGGGAGCACGAGTCCTTCGAGGAAGGTAGAGTGAGCCAATGCTCACCAGTCCCAGAGTCTGAGCTGGCCACAGGCTGGTAGCCTCCAGAGGCTTAAAAAAAGGCAAAGAACACAGAAAGAATGAGGAGGAGCAAGCGGGATGTTCATGTGCCCCCCTTCGCTTCTCTTCCCGAGCGATTCTCAGACAAGTCCAGAGAGCACTCGGCCGGCAAGGCGAGGTCTGCCCCAGCTGGCAGGTGGCAGTCTAGATAGTGGGTGTCGCACCCGAAATGCCCAGGGGCATTTCTCTGGGGCGACTAGGATCAGCAGCTGGGTTGGTGTGTTTGCAGGTTGGGGAGCCCATGTAGGATCCCCAGGGGCGGGCGAGGGCCCAGCCACGTCTTGGGGCCCCAGGGGGCCCAGGCTAAGCCGCGTGGAGGTGCCCCACCTGACTCTGCGGGCGGGCGACACTCCGGAGAAGCACTTCTCAGCCGCGGCACCCTGCCCTGGACTGACAGGTGGGACGGCAGCCAGGTGGCTTGAGGACGCCAGGACGGGCACTGCTCTGTCCTCCCGTGTTGCGTGTGGTGTCGCCAGCACGGGCCGTCCCTGGATGGCACGTCTGCCCAGCGACACGGAGGGGCTGGATTTGTTTCTCAGGCAATCCTGTATTTTAATTTTAGATGTATTTCCTGAAGCATATTTTTCATAGAATGTAGCGTGTAAATAGCTTTTTAAATGACTTCTTTTTTATAAGAGCAAAAGTATCTTTAGGAATTTCTTTCTATAGAGTCCTCATCAGCCTTTATACGAGTTTTTTGCCGCCTACAACGGACAGTTGGGTTCCAGTGCTTTTTCCTTTTCCTTCTTTCCTTTTGTTGTTGTTCTTCTTCTTCTTTTTTCTGTTAGGAACTAAGGTATTGCCTGAAAAACAAGTGTTGTCTGTGCAGCCTTATACTCTGTCTTTACAGAAGCAAATAGTACACAAGAGATCTATTTCAGACACATTTTGAAGATGGATCTTCAACTTTCATACCAGCTCTTTGTTTTTCCTTCTTGTATGACGAGGGGGTCGGGGGTACAGTTCTTTTACTAGCACCTTGTGAAGTGTTTTCTGTGTTTTGTGACGCTGTAATTTATTAATGTTTGTAGCTTTTTATATTTGTACATTTCTTATGAGCTTTGTTTATAGACCCATTACCTGGATGTTTCGTCCACGAGGAGAAGCAGCTTGGCGGAGGCCTTATCCACCCCCACTTGTCCTGTTCGGAGGGACGCCGTCCCCAGGGCCCGAGGCTGGGAGAGGGGAAGTCTCACAGGGCCCAGGCTTATTCAGAACTGGTGTTTTTAAAGTTTCCTTTACCCTGTCCTCGTTGAACATTTATATAATCTAACCCGGGCATCAAGCTGTTCTCTCTCTCTCCTCTCTCTCTTTTCTCTCCCTTTCTCTTTTTAATTTTATTATTATTTTGGCAACATGTACATTTCTAACAAAGTTTATCGTGGCTATTAAAGTGTTTTATTTCCCAATTCATATTACTCTTGTATCGAGTCCATGAGGTCTAGGGCAACTTAGACCAAAGTTTTAAAAAAGTAAAAATATTTCAGGTTTTGTACAGAACAACGTCTGTGTCATTTCTGCCTCGTTCGCCGTCCTCCCCGGTCCTCCAGCGAGGGCGGCCGGGAGGGCCAGGTCCCCCGCCCTGCCGCAGGCTGCCCACGTTCCCCGGGGAAGCCTCGACTGCACCCCAGGGCCACGGCGCCCCGAGCTGGCCAGCAGGAATGAGGACCACGCTGACGACGGTGGGCGGGACGGTCCCAAGGGTCCCGGTGACAGCTGAGGAGCAGCCCTCCCCCACAGCAGGCCCCTCGCGGGTCCCGCCCACACGCAGTGATGTCTCCCTGAGATGCGAAGGCACCCGGATTCAGATGAGCAGCTGGCGGCTGGAGAGACTGGCCAAGGAGCCCAAGGCCACCGGGCGTGTCGGGGTTGAGCCAAGACTAGACCTGTTTATCCACCATCGTAGCAGATGCCAGGGAGTCGCGGAGCAGAGCACCTTGCTGCCGCCACCACGCTGCGGGCAGCCACAGCCACCCACAGCCACGGTTGTCCTGAGGACTCGCCTGGCGCCACTGGCTTCTCTCCCTGAGCTTCCACTTTCTCGCGTCCCTGCTGAAGTGCAGGGAAGACGCTTCTCCTGAGCCGCGTCGCTGAGCCCGGGGTGCCTGGGACCTGGGGCTGCAGGGGTGGAGCCCTGGGCCCCTGCTGAGCTGTGGGCTGTGCAGCGCCTCAGGTCCCGCATGGCTCTGATGGCCTGGACCCCAGGAAGATGGGGGTGGCCCCAAGTCCCAGCCAAAGGTGGCCCTGGAGCTCTCCGCGATGCCCGTAGCCTCTGGAGACCATGGCCACCCCTGGCTGCTCCGCGCAGCTCCTCCAGTCTGGGGTTCTGAGCCCTCCCAACCTCAGCCCAGTGTTCTTGCAGCCGGGCTGTCTGGGTGCCAGATGGCTGACCACCCACCCTAGTGAGGACTGTCAGAGAGCCGAGGTCTGGGCCCTGGGAAGAGCTCCTGGAGGCTGCCCAGCACCCCCAGGGCCCCGTGCCATCTTGCACTACCCTGGCCTGTTGCGAGGCCTGGGTCCTGTGCTGGACCTCGCTCTGCCCGACAGCCTGTGCATCCTTGGACCCTGGAGGAGGGTTTTGAGCATGTGCCTGCAGCAAGGGGGACGGGGCCCTGGCCAAGGCCTTCCTGGGTCTGACACCACTCCCTCTGCCTCTCCGTGGGTGCCAACAGGGTAGGGTCCAGGGCACAGGTGGACGGGTACACCCCAGCTGGGCCCCTCTCCACAGGGGAGGATGGGGAGACCCCACCAGGAGCCCCTCAATTGCTCCACGAGCCCCAGATGGGGTCCTCCGGGACCCTCTCTTCTGCCCTCGGTGGGCACCCGAGGTCCTCAAGGTGCCCGGGTCAGGATCGCAGCCACTCCCCAAGGCCCCAGGATCCAAACCCAGCTGTGTCTCTCTGACCAAGAGAACTGAGACCCTCGGATCCTCCCAGGCCTGTCCCGCCTGTCCTTGGGTATCCCAGCGCGAGTCCCATGGAGAGCCAGGGAACCTCTCTGTGGGTGGGACATTGCGGTGCCCTGGAAATGACCCTGCTCATCATTTCTCAGCCCTTTCGTGGTGGGTGGCCATCCTGCTGGGCTGGGGCCCACAGGATGCACAGCTGGTGTCCCCCAGTCCCACGTGGCCGAGAGCCGTCCTGGAGAGCTATGGTGGATGCGGCCAGCGCTCAGTGCAGCAAATATGGAAAAGACAACAACCCACCCCTCCCAGTGGCTTCCCAAGTCCAGCGGGACTCCAGGGCCGCTGTCCAGATGCGGCCGGCCCCTATCTTCACAGAGGCCCACCCTCCGAGGGAGGCATTTCCTTTGTGCCTTTTGCTGAGGAGCCCACTGAGGCCAGAGCAGGGCCTATGCTGTCCCTGTTCCCTGTCCCCCAAAGAGCGTGGCCAGGCAGGGCAGGAAGGGCCTGCCCAGAAGGCTTCCCAGAGCAGACCAGTGGGAGGTGGAGATGCCCTCCAAGGCAGCGCCAGATCCAGGCTGGTCAGACAGCCCTGCGGGAGGAACCGAGGAGGGTCTGGAATTAGCTTAGGGCAGCCCAGGCGCCCATAGGTACGGTGGCCCTAGTGAGAAGTTGGAGTGGCGGATAGGCAGAGTAAGGGCTCCTCTGACCGCTGGCCACAGGCCCATCTTCTCCGTGCCTTGTGAGGAGCTCAGGAAGGTCAGGTGCCCAGGTCCTGTGGGCCTGGCTGGACCCAGAGCCTGTCCCTGTACCTGCAGCGAGAGAAAAGGGTAAAAAGCAGGCGTCAGGGGCAATGCCCAGAATGGACACCAGGGGGCAGGGCAGGGCCGGGAACAGGCGGCCGGGGGCCCTGGGTGACTTAGCGCCTGGGGCTGGGGTGGGGGGTGCCAGGGGACTGTAACCCAGGGAACAGTTCAAAGCCTGCTGAGAGCGCTGGGAAGCAGTAAAATTCACCTGCGTTTAGTCGCTGACTTTTAAGCAGCAGTGCCCATGTGGCCTGGTACAGGCCTCGCCCGCTGAGGGAGGTCCCAGGAGCACCTCTGCTTGACTGGAGGGGAAACTGAGGCACAGGTTCTCACAGCTGGTAGAGCAGGATTTACGCACAGAGGGAGCAGGTTTTGAGAGAGACCCTCCCATAGATGGCAGCCAGGAGGGCAACCTTCAAAGCCGGCAGGAAGAGGAGCCAGGCAGACACGCAGGTCTGGGGACAAGCGAGCCCCCTCTGAGGATGGCGGCAGGGGTGCTGAGCCCAGGGGAGCGTCCTCGAGGGGGCTGAGCCATGGGGGCTTCTCTGGGGTGCGTGTCCAGCACCAGTCTTGCCATCCACCCCTTGCACTCCTTCTGGGTCCCTGCCCCCAGCTGCCCGCCCGGCCTGGCGCTGAGTCCTGAGGGCCGGCGAGTTCTGCAGATGGAGACGCTGAGGCAGAGCTCAGCAGACAGGGTTCACAGCGGCTGAGGGTCTCCGTGGCCGCTCGGAAGAGGGAGAGGACTCACTGCCCGGGGAGGAGACATGCCACTGACCTAAAAACCCAGGCTGTGATCCCCGCCTTGCACACAGAGTCCCCCCAACACTGACTCCCAGGGATCCGAGGGGCGCAGGCGTTCAGAGTGAAGCACTGGACTCCAGTGCTGAGACTGAGTGTCCTGTTCAGGGGGTCCGGGTGGTCACGTTCCTTGAACCCTGGAAGGGCACCGCAGCTTTCGCATGGCTCTCTGACCTCTTACTGTGCTCTCTAAACTCAGGTGCACAGACAGAGGGGCCAGGGGCTGAGCCATGCATGGGCTGGGCCTGTGTCAGCCTGTCTGTGTCAGCCTGGCTGGGAGGATTCTCTGAGGAGGTGGCCTCTGTGTAGAGAGAGACTTCAGACCCTGAGGGAAGAGTGTTTGGTAAGAGGAACAGCCTGTGCAAAGGCCCTGGGGCAGGAGCAAGCTTGCTGAGGAGTAATGGGAGGCAGTATGAGTGGGGACTGTGGGT
This sequence comes from Sciurus vulgaris, assembly GCF_902686455.1. NCBI lineage: Eukaryota > Metazoa > Chordata > Mammalia > Rodentia > Sciuridae > Sciurus > Sciurus vulgaris. Next base: position 26,213,431 of record NC_136474.1, read on the forward strand.
TGAGAGCTGTCAGGGTCAGAGTGAGAGGCCTAGCCCTTCTCAGCCCTCGACAGGGCCCTGCCCAGCCTGGCTGTGTGGTCTTGATGGCAGCCTCAACTTCTTCTCCTATAAAGTGGAGGGACCGCCTTGACCTCACAAAGAGATGCTCCAGGCCCAGCTCCTTCGTGCCTGCCCCGTGTCCCCGCTCTGTCCCCTGGGAGAGGCACTCCCCACTTCCCTGCATCCCTGCCCGGAGGACCTGGCTTGCTGTGTGGACTTGGGCAGCTTACCTTCCCTCTTTGAGTCTTATTTTCTTCCATTTCTTCCTGACAGTGGGGACATCTCCTGGACAGGGAGGAAAGGGTGCCCTCACCCCTCCCTCCCTTTGACCTCGCAGCCCTATCAGGGTTCTCGTGTCCTCGATGGCCCAGGAACCATCTGCATAGGAGTCCAATGTGCAGGACAGAGGCCTGCCTCAGCTGGCCAGGCTGCCCAGGAGCCTCTGTAGTGGACGCGCCCCTAGCAGGTGTGAGGCAGGTGGCAGCTGCCCCTGGGCCTGCAGGCTGTGGGTGCCAGGCAGGCTTGGACCCAGGCGCAGGACGCCTCCGGGTGTGTGTGGCTGAACTGGTGCTTAATTAAACCTCTGCTCTTTCCAGGTTTCAGTCTCCTGTTTTGGAGTGAATCCTTTTTATTTTTTTTCACGATTCACAGTTTCTTATCCTCGGAGTTGGTGACAGGGAATGGGTTGGGCAGGGATGTGGGGTGGAGCCGCCGGCCAGTGCAGAGGGATGGCCCTGGGAGGGAGCCCTGCTGGCTGTCACGGCCTGACAAATGGCCTCCAGTAAAGCCCCGGCCTCCCTGGTGAGCCGCCCACCGCCCAGCCTGAGTCCAGCCAGTCGCCTCATCCAAACAACCACAGGGATGCCACCTCTGCAGAAAAATGATGCTGTTCCATTAACATCTGACACGGATTTGCAGGCCCCAAACAGATGAGCACGCCTGTAAACACCCGGCCCCAGCTGGGCCCTTCCCCGGCCTCAGAGCAGGAGCCTAGTAATTAATGGTCCTCCTGCTGGCCTGGTCAGGCCCTGGGCCCCAGATCCAGCCAGGGTGATTTCAAAATCAAAATCCCCCCTCGCCCCCAACGTGCGGGATGTGCGGGAGTTGGTAGGAAGGGGCATCGAGGGAGGGTGCACCCCGCTTCTGGGGCTGGTGCCGGGGTGCCTTCCCATGCGTGACGGTGGAACTCAGCTCCCCTGTGAAATGGGGCGACAGCCCCAAGCTCCCCAGCTGTGGAGAGGGAAAACGAGTGCCTGGTGGGTGCGGGGACGTGCCTGCAGGGTCTGAGCACGGCTGCCCCTCGCGTGACCCTGGGGCAGCTTTTGTGGGCTCCCTGGGCTCTGCTTCATCCTTCTCCTCTTTTGGCTCATTTCCAGGTGCGCAAGGCCCCCTCCACCCGGCAGTGCGCGCCTTTGTATGCAGACGAGGGAGCCTGACAGGACCCTGTGGACGGCAGCAGAGCCTGCGTCCGCCCCATGCCTCCCGCCTCTGTGTCACAGGGAGGCCTTACATCAGTGGACGTGCAGGGTTCCCACAGGCCACGGAGCCGCTCGCTGTGCCTGTGCCGCAGGCCCGGGAATGCGTCCGAGTTTCCTTCCTTCCTTGGTCCCTTTCTTTAGCCGTTCAGGAAAACTGCAAGCCTCTGCCTCCAGGGGGCCATCTGGGTCACAGCTCCTCCGACCCCTCCCCTGGGGGAGGACCCCACGGACAAGGGCGTGGGGACCAGCATGTTAACCCGCGGGCGCCACCAGGATTACAGAGATAAACCGCGTTAGCTCCGTCCAGCTCACGGGGCTGACGGGCTCACGAGCGTTGCTCAAAAAGCCATCTGCTCCATCTTTACATCTGGGGCCGACCGGCCACCACCTTCCGTACTTCTTCGCCCAGCCTGACTCTGCCCTCCCCCTCCCCCCGCTGGGTGGTGATCCACCGCCAAGTGTGAGCCTATCCCCTGTGAGCGGGTGTCCGGGCACCCAGATCTCAGGCAAGACTCAGTTTCCCTGCCCGTGGGCGATTTCCGGTGTGACATTTTCAACCGTATTTGGGGTGTCCAGGGACAGCGCCAGGCCGTGGAGCGTGGCTTCCGGGAGGAGGAAGAGGTGCGGAATGTCTGGGGAACTTGGCCCCTTGGTGTTGACTGGATTTGCTCTGCCCGGAGTCCAGCCCCCTGCGGAAGGACTTCCGGACTGTTGGGAAGGTGGGCCTCCCACCCAAGAGGGCTCCAGGTCCTTGAAGTGCCCAAGCCTGTGAAGCTGCCCTGCAGGGTGCTGATGGGCCTCCCAGCCAGCCACACCTCCTCCTCTGACTGCAGGGCCGCTGTGCACCCGCCCTGGACCCTGACACCAGCCCTGGCACCTGCCTGACTCCTTCCCACGCTGCCCCAGATGCAGCTCTGAAACCCACCTTGTCTGGTTCCTTTCCAGCTCAACCGCCTTCCGTGGCTCCCTACTAACTGCCTTTAGGATTCAGACACTCTGGGCCCTTGCTTCCCTCCTGCCTCGTCCTCCACACCCCAGCAGGGCAAGGCCTCCCTTGGGCGGTCAAACAGACCTCCTCGTGGCCCATTTTGCCCTGGACAGTCTCTGTGCTTGACTGTTCACCGGCTGGTGCTGGGGCCAGGGCGATGAGCCCACCGTGGTCCTGTCCTTTCCATCCCTCGCTGGGCACCCCTGAGGGACCAGGCACCTTCTCCTGGGGAGAAGGGAGTGGAGGGAACTTTCAGAAGAGGAGCTACCTGAGCGGCTCTTTCAAGAAGTCACGGTGGCCTGCTCGGGAGGGTGGAGGAGGAAGGGGCTTCCAGCAGAGAGACCCAGGGGTTACCAGGCCAAGGGCAGGAGTGGGATGTGGAGGGACAGGGGTTGGGTTGGTCAGGATGAGCACATGAGGGGAGCAGGTGACACCCAGCTGGACAGGTCCCTGGAGTAGGGAGGGCAGGCTGTAGAGAGGCTGGATTTGCCTGGAGGCTAGGACAGAAGAGGTGGCCCTCAGGGGGCCTGGGGTTATCACTGTTTCCTCCTGTGAAGCCTGTGTGAGTCATGACACAGGCAGGTGGCCAGCGGCCAGGACTGGCTGGCGGGGAGGTGGACCAGGCTGCTTTTACCCTGGTGGGCTGGGCTTTCCTGCCCGACAAGCCAGGACCTTCCGGAAGACACATCAGGGGACACATCTTGGAATTCCCCAGGCCCACCCCATTCCAGGCAATTGGATCCCACACTCCCCTGAGGGGTGGCTCCTGACCTCCTGGACAGTTGGTCTCAACCTGAAGTTGGCTGGACTCAGTGAGCTAGAACCTGCCTTCCTGGGCCACTCTGGAAAGGGACCTGGAGGGAAAGTTCCTCCTGGGCCTTGGGTCAGGTATAAACCAGGCCCAAGGGGGGGTTCTGGGACTGCTGGTTTTTGTCCCTGGCCGTCTTCACAGTAAAGTGATCACGAGTGATGCAGGTGCTTGTGGCCCATCTCAAAGCAGCCGTGCCTCAGGCTTGTGGGGGAGTCGGTGCATCCCTGCATGGTAAGCCCCTCACCAGAGGTACTGAGAGTCACATAGGTACCTGTGGGTTGCTGAGGAGATGCTCCCTTGGGAAGCAGGAATGGGAACCGATGGTATGATTTGAGGGACCAGGAAGAAGGGAAATGGTGATAGGTCCTGAGCTGGGGCCAAAGCCATGGTCATGGAGAAGACAAGATTTGAGAGCTGCCTAGTCCTCCTAGGAACCCCAGAAGATTAGAGAAAATGCTTAGCTAAGAGAAATGGGGCTGATGGAGGAAATACCCCCTCCCCAGAGCAGGGCCAGTTCAGTAGCACTGGAGCAATGAGGGAGGTGCTCCTTCAGTACGATGGAGCACGTGAAATGTGGCTAGTGTGACTAAGTTCTGAATTTTAACTTTTATTTAATTTTATTACTTCATTTAAATTCAAATAGCCATACAAAAATCTAGGGAAACAGAAGACAGAGAAACGATAGAGAAAATCTCTGAAACCAAAAAGCAATTCTTTGAGAAGATCAATAACATTAATAAGACTCTACCAAGATGGGCTAGGAAAAAATTGGAGATGTGAATTTACAAACATCACAAAGAGAAGAGTGTTGGGATCATTACTATAGCTCCAGCAGGCTTCAAAAGAATAACAAGGAAATATTGTGATCAACCTCATGCAAATAATTTTGACAACGAAGGGTCATGAACAAATTCATTAAAAAACACAAGTAACTAAAACTGACACAAGAAGAAAGAAAATCTGATTAGTCCTCATATATAAATTTTTTGAGTTCATAATTAGGAGGCCTTCCAACCAAGAAAATTTCAGACCCAGAAGACTTCACTAGTGAACTCTAGCAAACATTTTATGATGATTTAATACAAAAAATTTTCAGAAGATAGAGGATGAGGTAACACTTATCTCATTTTACAAGGCTAGCATTACCCTGACATTAAAATGAGAGGTATTACAAAGACAACCACAAGCAAAATCTCTCATGTATACAGATACAGATTCTTTACAAAATATTAGCAAATAAAATCCAACAACATATAAAAAGGATAACATATCATGTTTCAGTGAAGTTGATCTCAGAAAGGCAAACTGACCTAACATTCTCAAATCAATCAATGTAATTTAGCACAATAAGAGATTAAAGAAGAGAACTTCTTGATAAAATTGAGCACTAACTCTAGATAAAAATTTTCAGGAACTTAGGAATAAAAAAATAATATGTTTACCAAAAAGTATCTATGCATACTTTTTGGTGAGAAAGCTAAATGCTTTTCCCCGAGAACAGAATGAGATAAGAATATCCATGCTTTGCACTTCTGTTCAATGTTGTACTTAGCCAGTGCACTAAGGCAAGAAAAATAAAGGCATAATGATTAGATGACATTCACAGAGATCCCTCATAGAGATTCCTAAGGAATATTCAAAAGAGTTATAGGCACTGTTTTGAGTAAAAACCTAGAACACAATTCAAGTTGCTGTTGTTGTTGTTGTTGTTATTAATCTCCCAAAGGCAGACAAAGAGGGACAAGTGTGAAAACTGTAGGGATTTGCAAAGGTCAGTTTATCAAGGGTACAGGATACAAGATTAGTACCAAAAATTAATTACATTTCTATATGATAATAGTGAACAACTTGAAAATAAAAATTATAAAGCAGCAGTTTTCACAATAGCTTAAAAAGCAAGAAATACTTAAAGATAAATTTAACAAAAATATTTGCAAGACCTATGTGAAGGATCTGGAACATCCAAAACAAATTTTAAAAAGAAGAACAAAAGTGAAGGACCTTGCTGGTTGATTTCAAGACTTGGTGTGAAGTTATAAAGGCTTGTTAGCAAATTTTAAAAAATAGTAGATATAGAAAGATGGACCCGAATAAAATCTATGGAATTAATCCACTGTGGTCAATTCATTTTATCAAAGGTACCAAGGCAATTTGATACAGAAAAGACAAGTTTTTTCAATAAATGATCCTGGAAGAACTAGATGTCTATCTAGAGGGGAAAAAGTTAACCTTGACCCTTAATTCATACTACATGCAATAATTTAGGCCAATGGGATCCGAGACCTAAACAAAATGTTAAAATAGTACATTTTCTAGAATAGAACATAGAAGAAAATATTCATGAACGTGTATAGGCAAAACATGAAAATAACTAAACACAAAATAAAAAATTGACAAGTTGAAATTCAACAAAATTTTAAAATATCTCTGTAAGCTTTTAATAAGAAAATTTGAAAAGCCACAAAAAGGCATAAACCTGCAGATTGAGATACCTGAATTCTAAATAGGATAAAACAAAAGTTCAGTACTAACCAAGACACACCAGAGTTACACTTTGGAGAACTAAAGACCAAGAGAAGATTTTTCTTAAGAAGTCAGAGATAGATGGCACATTACCTATAAAGAAGGACCAACTGAATGACAGCAGATTCCTCATCTGAAACCATGGAGTTCAGAAGAAAATGGTACAACAATTTTCAAGTGCTGAAAGAAAACTACTGTCAATCCCAAATCTTTTATTTACTGAAACCATAGTTCTCCATTGAAGGAGAAATAAAGATAATCTCCCATGACTGAACACTCAGAATTCATTGATAGCACACCTATCTAACAGCTGCAAGAGACTCTCTGACACAAAGAAAATAATAGCATAAGAAGACAGGTATCTTCATAAAAGAAGTAAGAACAGAATAGATAAAAATAGAAGTAAATGGAATAGGTAAAAATAAAAACAAACTTTCCATCATAAGAGTCAAATCATATTTTGTTGTTGAAATAAAAGTAATAGCACCCTCAGATATGGTGTCCGATGTTATGCAGAGGAAATAATTAAGAAAGCTGGGACTGCAAAAGAAGTCTATGTGGAAGTAAGTTTTCTATAAATCACAGACTAGTAAAACATCCATACCATCAGGCTGTGATAAGTAACAAGTGGACATGGTCATAACCTAGAGCAACCACAAAGAAAACTATACAGAGCTATATACTTAAAATTATAATCAAGAAGTCAAAATGAAACTATCAAAAAATTTTAAGTAACCAACAGCAAGGCAATAAAATAGAAGCAGGAAAAAAGGAACCAATAGAAAATAATAAAATGTCAGATTTAAGCTCTAACATTGCTTTGAATGTACATAATATGAATACATCAATTAGTAGACAAAGATAACAGTGTGGTTAACATTGTTCCCACTGCATGTAATTCTTGAGAATTTATTTTGAACTTAATGACAAAGATAGGTTGAAAGTCAAAGGATAGAGAGAGATATGCATTGCAAGCATTAATTAAAGAAGATTAAGTGGCTATGTTAATTTAACATAAAGTAGAATTAAGAGTGAAGAAAATTACTAGGGACAAAAAGGGTCATAAGAAAATAACAGAAGCATAAATCCATCAGAAAAACATGACAACTCTATGTGTTTGTGTGATAAACACCATAACTTCCAAGTCCAGAAAGCAAAAACTGATAAAGTTGAAAGAAGAAACAAATTCACAGTTATGAATGCTACTTTAACACCTGAACCTCAGCAACTGGTAGGACATAGAACACTCCCCTGAATAAGAAAGGAATACGTATTATTTTCAGGAAGCTGTGGGACATTTAACAAGACTGACTATATTCTGTGTCATAAAACAAACCTCAGCAATTTTCTTAAAAATCAAAATAATGCATAGAATGTCCTCTGACCATATTGATTTAACTTAGAAATTAACAATGTAAAGTCAAAAGGAGCATCCCTAAACAACATGGAAAGTAAACAACATATTTATATGTAATCCATGGAACAAAAAGTAGGTCTCGAAGAAAATTCAATAATAAACGGGACAGTAGAAATTAAAACATGGCAAGTCAAAATATGGGGGCTCAGTGAAAACCATGCCAAGAGGGAAATATGTAGCATTAAATGTTTGCATTAGAAATGGGAAAAAGTTCTCAAGTCAGTAATATTCATGTGCATATATGACTACATGACCAATGTGATCCTACAATATGTACAACCAGAAAAATGAGAAATTACACTCCATTTATGTATGATCTGTCACAATGTATAAATGCATTCTACTGTCATGTATAATTAATTAGAACAAATAAAAATATGCAATATACATTTGTTATGGACTGAATGCTACAGTTCTTCCCAAATTCATATGCTATAATCTAAATTCTAATATGATGGCATTTGGAAGTGGGGTCTTTGGGAGGTATGTTAGTCAGCTTTTGTATTGCTGTGACCAAAAGACCTGAAAAGAATGATTAGAGGAGGAAAAGTTTATTTCATAGTTTGAGAAGTTCAGTCCATGATCAGCTGACTCCATAGATAAGGATCCAAAATGAGGCAGAACATCATGGTGGAAGGGCACGGAGGAGGAAAGCAGCTCACGACATGACAATCAGGAAGCACAGAGAGACTCTGCTCACCAGGGACAAAATATAAACCCCAAAGCCCCACCCTCCCCATGATTTACCCCCTCCAGCCACAACCCAGTTATACCCAGTTAATCCACTGATTAAGTTAAAAAAACTCTCATAATCTGATCATTTCACCTCTGAACATTTCTTGCATTGACCTTTTGCAGGACTCCACATATTCAAATCATAACAGGAGATGATTGAGTCATACGATGGAGACCTCATTAATGAAACTGGGGCCTTATAAAAGAGAGACAGCAGGGAGTTTTCCCACCTCTTTCCATCACGTGAAGATACAATGAGAAGTCAACAGTCTAAGAACCAGGGAATGAACCCTCACTAGACAACAAATCCACCTTGACCTTGGACTTCCAGAACTTTGAGAAATTAATGTTTGTTTCAGCTATTTATTCTATGGTATTTTTTTTGTTTTTTATTTGTCCTAATTAATTATACATGAAAATAGAATGCACTTTGATCCATCATACATAAATGGAGTATAATTTCTCATTCTTCTGGTTGTACATGATATAGAATCCCACCAGTCATGTAGTTATATATGCATAGGGTAATACTGTCTGATTCATTCTACTATCCTTCCTACCCACATACCCAGTCTATGGTATTTTTTTTTATAGCAGCTCCAACACATTAAGACAATGTTCATACCTTTAGAAATCAGCAAAAGAAGAGCAAAATATCTCTAAAATAATTTGGAGGAAGGGAATAATAAAGAGCAAGAATTTATGAAATTGAGAAGAGAAAGTCAATACAGAAAATTAGTGAAAAAAATCACTAACATTGTTGATCTTCTAACAAAATTAAATAGAAGACCCAAAACACCAATATCAAAAATGAAATGTGGTAGAACACAAAAGACTCTGTAGCCATTGAAAATTAAAAAGGAAGTCCTACAAAACAAATTTATGTTAACAAATTTGACAGCTTAAAAAAATGAACCAATTTCTTAAATACCATAAGTGACCAAACTTCAACCAAGATGAATAAGACAGCAGAACAGTCCTGTTACTATCAAATAAACTGAATTGATCATTTATATCTCCTAAAAAAGAAATCTCCAGGCCAAAATGATTTCACTGGAAAAAATGTACAAAACAATTAATGAAGAATTAGCATCATTGCTACTCAATCTCTTTCAGGAAATAGAAGAGAAGGAACACTTCTATACTCATTTCATGAGATGAGTATTATACTGATTCCAAGGCCAGACAAAATTAGTTGTAGTTCAATTTAGACAACTATAGGCTCATAAACTCCTCAACAAAATGTGAACAAAACCAGCAGTGTAAAATAACAAATATTATACACATTGACCAAATGGGATGCAAGACCAATCCAATATTTTAAATATTTTAAAGTCAATCAATACAATTCACCTTATCAACAGGTTAGTGAAGAAGAAATCATATAATCATATAATCCTTTCACAGTGCACTCAATTTCACGCTGGTCCCCACTCAGAGAGGGGTTTCAGAGTGAGACTGCAAAAGCAGTGAGCTGTCATCATTAGCTCCCTAATTTGCTTTTCTGACCAGCATCCCAAGGAGCACCTGTCCAGGTGTACCTGCAGGAAAGAAGGTTTTCATGGACAGCACCGACTTGCACCCCTCGTGCGTAAGAGAAAGACAGCGTCCTCTAAGATAGCATGCATCCGGATTTTCCAGCCACAACGTTGTTGGAAAGAGAAAGCGGGTATTCAGGGACATGGTATTTTACTGTTCCCTTTTGCTTTAAGGATGTTACCACTGAGAACCCAGAAAGAGACACACACAAGTATGGCCAACTGGTTTTTGACAACACTGCACAGGCCATTCAACGAAGGAAGGGTCGTTTTCCAATCATGATGCTGTTCATAGGCAAACCAATGACCTTACACAGACTCTACTCGAAACAGCTCATAGGGTTAAATGTAAAGTATAAAACCAAATCACTTTTAGGAAAAACAAGGGCAGATGGAAATCTTCAGGTATAGATCAAAGAGTTCTTAGACTTGCTGTCCAACAAACAGTCCATAAAATGAAAATCGATCAAAAATAAATACTTTTGCTTCTCTGTGAAAGATGGCATCAAAAGGGTGGAGAAAGAAGCTACTGCCAGGGATACTGTTTGCAAAGAGCTGACAAAGGACGAGGATCTAAAGTATATAACGACCTCCTAAAATCCAGCAATAAAATCCAAGTCCAATAGAAAACAGGTAAAACTCATGAATGGACTATATGGTGTGGGGGGGCATCCAGGCCACCTTGCAAATGTGAGGCAAGGGTCTGCCACCTGGCAACACTCCCATCCCTGAACAGACACTCTGCTGAAGATGATAAGCAGAAGGCAAGTAACCATAGTGCTCAACATCCACAGCCATTAGGGAAATGCAAATGAAACCCAGGATGTGACATTATTACACACCTGTCAGAACTGCTAACATGAGAAATAGCTACCACACTAAACACTGTGAGGCTGCAGAGAAACTGGGCCACTCACAGGGGGGACTATAAATGGTATCACTACTCTGGGGAAAATTTTGGCAGTCCCATTTAGACCTAAGAATGGAGTTATCAGAAGATCCAGAGGTCGCATTCCTGGACATTTATCCCAGAGAAGTGGATTTATTTGTATGTCAAAATTTGTTAGAGGGATAAGGGGTGGGAGGACTGGGGGGAGAAAAAAAAATAACAGAATGAATCAAAAACTATTACCCTGGTAAATGTATGATTACACAAATGGTATGCCTCTATTTCATGTACAAACAGAGAAACAAGATGAATCCCATTTTTTTACAATAAAAACGAATTTAAAAAAAATTTGTGCAGGAAGGGCTGCAGATATAGCTTAGTAGTAAAGTGCTGGTCTGGCATGCCTGAAGTCCTGGATTCAATCCCCTGCACTCCCCCCGTATCATGCAGGAATATTTTATCAACTTTCTTTGTAATAAGCAGAGTCTGTAAACAACCCAGGTGACCTTCAACAAGGAAGTGTCAAATACACTGTGGTATACTCTCAGCATGGATGCTTCTCCAAGATACAAAGGACTGAGTATTGACAGAGATGTGCAGGAATCCAGGGAACTATGCTGAGTGATGAAAACCAGTTCCTACAGAACATGTCCTGCAGGATTCCTGTCATATAACATTCATTAAATAATATAAATACAGAGAATGGCTGATAAAAGGATAGCATGAGGGGGTCTTTGGAGATGGTACAGTTAAGTATTTTGATTCCAGTGATGGTTATGTTAATCTATCCATGATAAAATTGCATAGAGCTGCATATGCGTGTGCACACACACGCACGCAAAAATGAGTGCATGTTTAACTGGAGAAGTTGACCAATGCCAATCTTCTCATTTTAATATGTTACCATCATTATGCAACATGAAGAGTGATGTTAGACCTCCTGAATGTTTTGCTTTTGCGAGTTGCTTTGACTCTATCGTTATTCAAAAAAAATTTTTTTTAAAGGCAAGGCACATTTTGGAGGGAAGAAAACGAAACAGGATATATAAAAGGAACTCTCACAACTCAACAAGAAAACATATACAATAAAATTGGATGCAAGATTTGAAAGACCTTTCAAGAAAATATGTAATTGGCTAATAAGCACGTGAAAAGGTGTTTAGTGTTATTCATTAGGGAAATGCAAATTGAAACCATGATACATTCATTAGCATGGCTAAGATTGAAATGACTGGCCACGTGCTGAAATGCGGGTTATCCTATGTACTGTAGGTGGCAGTGTGAAGTAGGCCCCCGGGGTGAAACATTTTGGTAGTGTCTTGTTAAGTTCGACACATACATACCATGAGACTCGCCCAAGGGTTTTCACTCTTCGGTACTTTTGCTAGAGAAATGAAAACTTACAGCTAAGAGTAGCTCTATTTATAAGTTACTTTTATGGAGACAGCCCAGATATCCAGCAACAGGTGAATGGATAAGAAACCCTGGTACATCTGCACACGGATCACTACTTGGTAATGAAGAATGCACTGCTAATTGCTTTTCTGCAGGGAGAAATCTGAAATCACCTATGGAGTCTAAGAGGTCAAACGTAAAAAGTACACATGGGTTGGGCATGGTGGTGCACGCCTGTAATCCCAGCAGCTCGGGAGGCTGAGGCAAGGAAGATCGCAAGTGCAAGGCTCACAAGCAATTTAGTAAGGCCCTGTAATTAAAACACAAGAAAAGAGCTGAGGATGTAGCTTAGTGGTTAGCATCCCTGGGTTTAATCCCTGGTACCAAAAATAAAACAAAGGAAGCACACATGCATGATTAGATGCATTGGAAGTTTGTGAGTGGGCATAGGGATACCAGAGGTGAAGGGCTGTCTGAGGCAGGGCTGAGTGGGGTGGGATTAATCACCAAGGGAATCCAGGGAACTTTTCAGGGAGATGGAGATGCCTAGTGTCTTCACTGTCACAAGGGTCAAAACCATGGAACTTTGCACTTAAAATGGGTGAATTTCATGGTATGCAAATCATGCCTCAATAATTTTTTTTTTCAGGCCTGTGGATCAAACCCAGGACCTTGTGCATGCTGGGCCACACCCCCACTGAGCCACACCCCCAGCCCAGTGTCATTGATTTTAAAACATCTTCCGTGTGTCCCCTTTTCAAAGGCTGAAGCTCAGCCAGTTAATCAACTCCAATAGCTGTGCATGGGGTCATGGTCTTGCCATTCTCTTCCAGAACAAAATCTTACATGAAAGCATTTTCCCTCTCTTCTCCTCTGGGCAGACCCTTGGCCGCCCGCCTTTGGCTGCTGTCCACCCAGAGGCCCTTCCCTCTGGTTCTGCCTTGTCCTTTTCTTTTCCAGTTTCTGCTTTAGGCGTTTTCCCCTCCAGGAAGTTTTCCTGGATTCCCCAGGCTGAGCAGGGCCTCCTGTGTGTCCTTTCAGTCTCACGGTGTCACAGTACTGACCTGGTGTTTCGTTGTTCTAGAACCAACTCGGCTCTTGCTGGGGTTTCCTCCAGGGCAGGGACCCCCATCTCCAGCACAGAGCCGGGAGGCCCGGCCCGCTGGGGCTCCTGCTCTGCTCTGCTCTGTGCAGGAAAGGAAACCTGCATCCAATCTCCCGAGCGAGGGCCATACCTGTGTTTGGAAATCCAAGCCTGACAGGTGGGGTGGGCCCTGCTGCCGGGGGTTCAGGGCTGATTCGTTAAAAGGTTTTACGAAAGCATGCTAAATAGACCGTGCAATTGCGAGAAGAAGTTCTTCTCTGGTGGAAATTACTCAGCCATTTGGTTTTTATTTTTGTGAATGCGGCTCAGTCCTTTTGAACACTCACTTGATATGCCTTCGCTGCCAAAGCAACAGGAAGATATGCTTTGAATTCCCTGTAAACCCCCGTGTAAACACCAGGCTTACGGGTAATTGCAACAGAACACCAGCCCCGCCTGGGAGCCGCCGCATGGCATGGCCTCCGAACTACTGCGGCTAAAGCTGCGTGGCCTTGGGCACCGCGTGGCCTTGGGCACCCCATGGCACGCACTCCCACGCTCCGAGGTCTGAAATGAGCCAGCTGGGCCCCCACCCAAGGCAGACAGAAGTCAGGATTTCTGGAAGGGGCTTTCTCTGGCGTGGCGGGGGGTGGGGGGCTTGCGGTGGCCTCTGGCCTTTGGGGTTCGGTCTTTTGTGGTGAGTCCCCTGGTCACCCTTCTGTTCTGGGCTCCCAGGTCAGGTCCTCGGGAGCCTCCCTACCCCAACTTCTGGAAGCATGGCTTCCACTCTCTTGATCTCTCCTTCCTGCACAGTTGGCCCTGGCTGTTCCTTTCTGGCCACACCTGCTGGCCCTGGCTCCAGTGACACTGGACCCTCTGCTCCCGGGACACCCACCATCCTCTCTCCTAGGGACAGTGTTTTCTGGGAAACAGTGTTTTCTGGGAAATTGACATGTGCATTCCAATTTGGAACTCAGGGTCCTGCCACGATCCAAATTTTCTGCAGGGATAACTTTCTCTTGCTGTTTGGCTTTCTTGACTCTTCTCTGGTCCCATCTGCACCCAACTGGTCCATCTCCAAGTGCTCAGGGTTGGTCTGGCACAGAGCGTGTGCCTGGGCAGCACTGGCCTGAATAACCAGACGTCGAAATGGAGGCTTCAAAGTCCCCAACACAGGCACTGCTCAAAGAAGTCAGGCTGTGGCAGCCAGAGGAACCCTGGTCGAAGTTCCTATGTGGCTGAGACCTGGGGACCTGTGAGGGGGCCAGGTGGAACTTCTGGGATGGACAATAATGACCCTAAGCAGACCATCACACAAAGGCCTGGCTGTAACAATGGTCAGAATCATGGGGCTGTGTGCAGCCGGGGAGGCATCTAAATCTACCCGCCCCCCTGTGCGCACAGGCCCACAGAACCTAGGGTTTGGAGGGCTTGAGGGCCCCTGGTCCTGAGTTGGCCCAAGCCTAGGCTCTGTCCTGCCCAGGGCTGCCTTCCTTGCCACCCTTCCGGCCACAGCCCTCACCCGGCCCAGCGTCTCCTCCAACCTGATTGAGCTCTTACTAGGGAGACTTCATTCTGTGCACAGAGATGTCAGTAGTCTGAATTAGACACCAGGAGTGGGTCAGGGGGACAGAAATCCTGCGGCCAGGGCTGGGGAGTGTTGAGCTTCTTTGCCAGATGTCACATTCCTCCGGAGTCCCATCACAGTGCTGGGGAAATGGAGCAGGCTGCTCAGAGGAGGAAGCCTCCTCCCTCCTGTTAGGCTGGGGAGTCGGGATGCTGAACTTCTGGTCAGGCATGGAGGCCTGAAACCCGTCTCCACCAGGGGCTGACCCCTGGCCACCACTTGTCCTCTTTGTTCTGTCTTCTCATGGGGTGCAGTTCTTGAACTTGTAGGGCTCCCGTGGGTGGTTATGGGGATACTCGCGAGACTCTGGGGACGCACACCAGTTACTACTGGAGTCAGTAGTTCTAGGTGGCTCAGTGGTAGAGCGTTTACCTAGCTTGTACAATGCCCTGGGTTTTGTCCCTAGCACTGCAAACTGTCCGAAACAGAATAGTAGGTTCCAGAAATACCCCCTGAGCTCATAGCTCCCACCTATCCAGGAGCTTGTCTCTTAGATCAGGCTTGGGATGGGGTCTTCTATCCTCCTTGAAAAGCAAGAGAAAGACAGCCAGCCAGGAAGTTATGGGGTTCAAGTTGCCCTCCAGAGGGGAGGTCCCGGCAGCATCGTCTGAGCTATCCCCGTGCCTCACCTCTGAACTCTGCCCCTGTGACAGGCTGGGCCCTGCTCTGTTGCCTTATGCTATGGTGTGAATATAGCCTCTTCAAAATCCAAGTGTGCACTGTGGTAGTAGCAAGAGGCGGGTCCTTCAAGAGGTGATTAGGTGGGAGGCTCCTCCCTGGAGTGGGATTGAGGCCCTCATAAAAGACGCTTCAGCAAGGTTCAGCTGCCCTGCCCTGCTGCCTTCTGCCACATAAGTAAGCAGCAGCAAAAGGTACCATGCAGAAGGCAGCCCCCACCAGACAGCTGAACCTCCCAGGCCTTGACTCCCTAGTCTCCAGAGCTGTGAGAAACCAATCTGTTCTTTTTAAATTACCCAGTTCCAGGTATATTATAGCAACCAAAATGGACTAAGTGCCAGGGCTTGCTGGAGAGTGTGTCCTGGCCCCAGCAGCACCGAGGGTAAGATGGGGCTCCCCTCCTCTGAATTCAGTCACTCCAACTTGTTCTCAGGACCTGTGAGCCCCAGACTCTGTTCCTCATCACATTTCCAGAGAGGCAGTCCAAATGCTCCAGCTGGGAACTGACATGGAAGATGCAGGCAGCTGGGGACTTCTGGAATCATCCAGAAGCTTCTTGGCTTGCATGTCTGGCTGGGGGCTGGAATGACTCTACGTGTCTTGGGCTTGCTCTCAGCGTGGTATTGGCTGGGTAGTGGGACTTTTATAAGGAGTCTGGCAGCTCTGCAGGAGCATTTCCAGGGAACCTAGAGAAAGCTAATTTCCTTCTGCTGCCCAGGGAGGAAGTCATAGAGCCATGTCCCCCAAGTCTTTTGGTCGAAGCCGTCATAAGCCCAGGCACAGTCCAGGGCAGAAACGCCAAGCCTGCTTGCTCAGAGAACGTGCATCCAAGTTTCACACCTGCAGAAATAGCGGTAACGACGGTCGAACACAGAGCCAGCGCAGGGCTGGAGCCCCGCCCATCCACGGAGCCCCGCCCACTCCTGATGCCTGGGAGTCGGATGTTGCTACCCCAGGGACCGGGTGAGGAGGTTGGCATGGAGTGTGGGCAGGAACTGGCCCTGGGTCTTCTCCTGGGCTCTGGAGCTCCCTCCTTTCACCACCACTGCGCCCCACACTGCGACACAGGTTTGCTGAGTAACTAATGGCTGGTGACAGCCGAACTAGTGAGGTCCCCATTTCCTTGCGCTCACAATGGGATTGGTGAAGCAAGAAACCAACAAAGACATACCCGTCCCAGGTGGGCTGGGGTGAGGGGTACAGTAAGGAGGGATCCTTTAAGGAGGATTTGTTATCTGAAACCAAGTGAGGAGAAGGCCTGAGGCCTGTGCCTGGGGAGGGGCCTTGGAGGCAGTGGGCATGGAATGTGCAAAGGCCCTGGGGTCTACTGAAGGGGGAGTGTCTGAGTGTCAAAGCAAGGACATAGGTCAGAGTGAAGTGAATGGACAGCTCACCTGGAGCTGTTCTCAGGGTCCTGTGGGTCTGGGGGGACATGAGAAGGACTCATGAAGAACTCCTTGAGGCTACCTCAAACCTAGTCCCTCCCCGCCCACAAGCCATGGTCTTCCAGAAGGGCCTGGCTCCCACAGAGACCAGGCTGGACCAGCCAGTGTCCAGGCCAGTCCCATGCCCCACCCCCTTGGTCACTGGTCGCTGTCAGGGAGCAGCAGGCGGCAGATCAAACGACTCCCCAAGGGCCTGGCCTTGCCCATGAGGGAAACATCACGCTGCTCTGGAATGAGGTGATTTCGAGCAGCCGATGCGAGGAAATGGGTATTTATGTAACGGTGGGCATGGTTTTTATTTTCCCTAATTTTCAGATTACTTTCGATTAGGCCTCTTCGGAGTAGAGAAAGCTTGAAGTGAAATCGATCCTGCCTAAATCATTATGGCCTGCCCGGCCTCAGGCCGCCTCTGCAGACAATTACCCCAGACCCTGGGGTTAGGGGGCAGACTGCAGGCAGGGCACACTTCCTCGAGCTCACCCAGCCCTGCGTGGCCCAGGGCTCTGGACGGGGCCTTTGTGCTGTGTGGCACACAGCGGCCATTGATTCCGACATCCCTCTGGCCAGAGGGGTGGGGGGAGGGAAAGAAGGGAATAATTCCCACCAACATCTGGACTCTATCTCTGCTCCCCGCCCCCAAGTCAGGACAGCGAGGGGGTGGGGAGAGGGAAAAAGGGAAAAAATGCCCAGGCCAAATTCAAATGCTTTCATAAATTTTGCACTAGAAATGTTTTGACGTGAATATTTTTGTCAGTCTCTAGTGTTTGCCAAAAGAAACCCAACTCCCCACGGCAGCTCAAGTGTAGGCTGTAGGCGACTCTGGAGCCACTGCAAGGCAGGCAGGCTCAGCCCCAGCACGGCAAGGGCTGGCCTGGGGTGGTGGATGGAGGGTGCTGGGGACACTGGTGACATCCAGGAAAGTCACTAGCATGGCACCCTGCAGCCAGGGGATGCCTTGCCAGTGTGCACAGGGGGAGTCCCGCACGAGGCCCAACAGACACAGGGTGGCCCTGGAGCCTTGGGGTGAAGGAAGTGTGGGGTGTCTTGGGAGGGAACTTGACACATGGTAAGAGTGGCTTCCTTCCTGGAAGTTGAAAAAATAATCACTTTTTTCTTGATCATATTTTCCACTCTTCTGCAATGAATATGAATTACTAAAAAGATTATTTAAAAATATTTCTGTTTCCCAAAAACCTAAGTGTATAATTACCATGTGATCCAGTAATTCCACTTCTGGGTATATAAGCCAAAGACCTGAAGGCACAGACTCCAACAGATACTCTAAGTTACTGTTTTTCTGATCAATGGCAAGGTGGGAAGGAGTGCTGTGTTCTTTTTGGGATGGAGCATTTGACAATGAGGAGAAGGCCCCCACTTTGCAGTGAAGGCCTTTGAGATAGGGGCCACTCTGCGAGCGAGAGTCCAGTTAGGTTAGCCCTCCAAACTTCCCTCCTCCAAAACGAATCACATAGGACACAAATTGTGGTAAATGATTATGGTGGCCAAAAGTTCTAGGAGACTACCCAGAACACACACACACACACACACACACACACACACACACACACACAACTCTGTTGTTTTAAGCCTCAGAGGTAGAGGGGTTGTTTGTTAGTGCAGGAGAATCGAGATGATCCTGACTGATATGGACATTGCACATAAGTATCTGGATCTCTGGATTTTGTAGAAAAAAATCAGATCTGGCTACTGAAAGCCTATGCCCCCCATGACGGTAAGTGTCTGAGCTGAGCAACAGCTTAATTTGGAGGCAGGGTGTCTCTAGTTTGCCTCAGGCCCCATCGGGTCCATTCATTCACTCGGGCCACCCCTCTGGCTAGGGTTGGCACGACATTGCTGTCCTTGTTTGCTTCCCCCAGGGCCAGGCCACCCTGAGTCATCTCACTATGGAGAACTCCTGTGTCACCCTGATATATAAGGTAGGCCTGGCGCCTGCACGCTGTTATGTCCTCAGGGCGCTTGTGTCCAACGCTTGGCAATGGGCTTGGGGTATCGGAAGTGTGCAAAGACACAGTTGAGGATGATAAACCCTCACACCAGAGTGAACGCACTCTACTAGTGGACTTCCCAGCCACAACTGGGGGTGGGAGGTGGCTGGCCACTCTCCCAGCCATGTACTCCACTTCTCTCCATCAGACCAGGAAGATTTTATCCTAACCATGCACAAGAAGGCAGGAGGCATTTGGAGTAGGAGGACAGTGAGACCCAGAGAGAGGAGGTGGCCCGACGGAGGTCACACAGCCAGGGAGGAGAGGATGTGACTGCCCAAAGTGGATGCTCAGGGGCCTCCCTTGGGAGGGCTTCCCTGGGCTCCTCCAAGTGCTCCCACGTCTTCTGCTGCCCTCAAAGGTCATCGGACTTCCTAAGGGTCTCAAAGGATACTTAGCCTTACCCCTCTCCAGAAGAGAAATCCCCTCTGTACACTGCCACCAGGCGGGTGCTGGTCTCACACTTGGCCAGGGTGATCACTTCACTTGGGGCCGGGTCTGGGGAGGCCACTTCGTGACGCTTCCATCACACATTTTTGGAGGGAACACACAGACCAAGAGAAATGAGCTCTGTCAGGGCACTCACTGCAAGAACACTGAAGGAAACGGGCCAGCCACTGTAAAGTCTTTCTCAAATGAGTCGAAAGCCGATGCGTCACGGCTAACCAGGCACTTGCCTGGAGCAGAGGCTCACCCTCTGTGAGCCGAGGAGGATCTTCCTTTCACTGATGAGGAAGCCCAGGCCAAGAGGGATGACTGGACCAAAGGTGAGCAGGGAGCTGGGCCAGAGATTGGAGCAAACTTTCTGCTTCCACATCCAGTGTCTGTGCCTGGAGAAGCTTCCCTTCCATGCCTGAAAATCAGTAGGAAATACTCACAGGCAGATCTGGATTCTGCACTAGACGGGGCCATGTGCTGTAATTATGAGCCGGTCCTGGTCTCCCAGAAACCGGGTTCTTTCTTTGTGGTGTGGGGCATGCATACCCTTTCATGGTGCCTGGGGACTAGTTAATTAAGACTGTGTGAGGCTCATGCAGCGAAGCTTGGTTATGCTACCCACTCACAAACCAGGTGATCCTAGAGCTACTCTACTCAGAAAATGGATTTTTCCCTGTGAAATCCTAGGATTTCCCTCTGGAAGTAGAATGAGTGTTTCCTGTTCACTTGAAGATGAACAAGATGAACATTAAGATGGTGAGAACTGAAGGAAATTTCCTTCTTTGGGAATTAGAACATCTTTCTGTTTACTTTGGAAGTGAATGTATCTAGCCCGAGAGCACGATTTGTGTGAATCCTACGTCTGGAAAGGCAAAAATCCAGTCACCAGGCACTGTTAGGCTGTCAGGCTGGCCAGGCCCCGACCTCCTCTCCTTTCCTCATTTCTTTCTTTAGTTGGTCCTTCTCTCCCTTTATTGATATATATTTTTTATAACCAAATATGCACAATAAAATTTACCATTTTAACCGTTTTTAAGTTCATTGCCATTAAGCAAATTCACAGTGTTGTGTGACCTTTGCCACCATCCATGTCTGGAACTTTTATTTTGTCCCCATTAACATTTTTACTCCCCAGTTCCTGGAACCACCACGCTCCTCTCTGTGGATTCATCTATTTAAGCTGCTTCACATAACTAGAATCATACAGCATAGATATGAGGTGGCCCCCAAAAGCTCGTGTGTGAGACAAGGCAAGAATTTTCAGAGGTGAGATGATTAGGTTGTGAGAGTTGTAACCTAATCAGAGGATTAATCCACTGATACAGATTAACTGGGTGGTAACTGTAGGCAGGTAGGGTGTGGCTGGAGGAGGCAAATCACAGAGAGTGTGCCTTTAGGGTTCTGCCTTGTATGCCTGGCTTATTTCACTCAGTTTAATGTCTTCAAGTTCATCCCTATGGTAGCATATGTCTGAATTTCCTTCCTTTTTAAAAATGGCTGAATAATATTGCTTTCTATATCTATACCATGTTTTAGTTAGCTTTCTAGTCCTAACCAAAAATCTTGACCAGAACAATATAGAGGAGGAGAAGTTTATTTTGTCTCATAGTTTCAGAGTTTCAGTTCATGGTCTGCAGACTCTATAGCTCTGGGCTCCAGGTGAGGCAGAACATCATGGCAGGAGGGCATGGTGGAGGAAAATAGCTCAGAACATTGCAATCAGGAAGGAGAGGGAGAGGAAGACAGAGAAGGAGAGGGAGAGGAGGAGGGGAAGGGGTACGGGAGGGGGAGAGAGAGGGCAATCTCTCCTCAAATTTCTGTCTTCAGATCTTTGGGGGATATGACCAGAAGTGGAATTTCTGGGTTATATGGTAATTCAGCATTTAACTTTTGGAGGAACCACCATACTGTATTCTTTGCCACCTCTACTATTTTACATCCCTATCAGCAATGCACAAGAGTATTCAATTTCTCCCCATCCTGGCCAACACTTGTTTTCCATGTTATAAAATAATATCTGTTCTATTGGGCATGAAGTGGCATCTCATTGTAGTTTCGATTTGCATTTCCTTAATTATTAATGGTTTGAGGCATTTTTTCACGTGTTTGTTGACCATTTACGTATATTCTTTGGACAAAATATCTATTCAATCCTTTACCCAATTTTGAATCGGGTTGTTTGATTTTTGTTCTAGAGTGCTAGTAGATTTTTAATGTATTTTGGATATTAATTCTTTATTAGATAAATGACTTGAAAATATTTTCTTCCACTATGTGGGTTGTCTTTTCATTCTTTTGATGAAGAAATGAAGTTTTAAAAAATTTTTATACTCCAATTCTGTCTATTTTTGTTTTTGTTGCCTGGGCTTTTGATGTATAAAAAAAAATCATCAAATCCAATGTCATGAAGATTATCCCTATGTTTCCTTCTAAGAGTTTTATAGTTTTAGCTCTTAAGTTTAGGCCTTTGATTCATTCTGAGTAAATTTTTGTATGTAGTATAAGATGAGGTTCCAACATCATTCTTTTGCCTAGGATATCTAGTTTCCCCAACACTACCTGTTGAAAAGACTGCTCTTTCCCCATTAAATGGTCTTAGCACCCTGTGGAAAATCACTTGGCCATGTATATGAGGGTTTATTTCTGGGCCTTTCATTGAATTCCATTGGTGTATGTCTGTTCTTTTGCTAGACTGTGCTGTTTTGATTACTGTAGCTTTTTAATAGTTTTGAAATTAGGAAGTCTGGGTCCTCCAACTTTGATCTTTTCCCAAGTGTTTTGTCTGTTTGGGGTTCCTTGAGATTCCATGTGAATTTTAGAGTAGTTCTTTTTTTTTTTTTTTTTTTTCCCCTCATTTCTATAAAAAGTACCATAGAGTTTGCACCAAACCAGTAGATCACTTTTGTTAAAACTGACACCTTGGCAATCTTGTCTTCCAAAAGGCTTAATAAGCATGGAATGTCTTTGCGTTTATGTATTCTGTAGTTTTTTGGCAATGTTTTATAATTTTGAGTGTGCAGGTCTTTTATGCACTTTGTTAATTTTGTCCCTAAGTATTTTATTCTTTTTGATGCTATTGTAAATAAAATTATTTTCTACTTTCCTTTTCATTGTTAGTATATAGAAATGCAATTAATTTTGGCATGTTGATTTTGCACCCTGTAACTTTGTTGAATTCATTTATTATCTTGGATAGTTTTTGTTTTTTATGTTGGGGGTGCAAAGTTTAGCATTTCTACATATAGGATCATATGATTTTTGAATAGAAATTTTACTCTTTTCTTTCCAGTTTATTTCTTTCTCTTGTCTAATTGCTCTGGCCAGGACTTCTAACAATATAATAAACAGAAAGGTTGAAAGCAAGCATCCTTGTCCTGTTACTGATGTAAAAGCTTTCAATTTTCATCACTGTGAGGTATTTAGGGCCTTTACCAGTTTGAAGAAGTTCATTCTATTCCTAATTTGTTGAATGTTTTTACAGTAAAAATGGATTTTTCTGCTACAATTGAGGTGATTGTTTTTTCCCTCTTCATTCTATTAATGTGGTGCATTTTATTGTTTGATTTTCATATGTCTATCAGTCTGTTTTCCATTGCTATAACAAAATACCTGAATCTGGGTACTTATTTTTAAAAATGGGTTTTGGGGGATGAAAATCCAAGATCAAACGACTCTATCAATTAATTATGCCATCATCATGGCAGGAGTATGTGTGAGAGGGAGAAATCGTATGGCACGACAGAAAGCCAGAGAAAAATTCAGGGATCAGGATTGTTCTTTTTGACAACTTCTTCTCATGCTTCATATACTTTGGGCTTTGGTTGTTTGATGCATGTATGTTTATAATTGCTATATATTCTTGATGAATTGACCCTTTTATCAAAATGGAATGCCCCTCTTTGTCTCTTGTAACAATTTCTGACTTAGACTATTTGTGTGATATTAATGTAGCTATCCTGACTCTTTTCCTCACTATTTGCCTAGAGTATTTTTTCATTCTATCACTTTTGATCTATTGGTCTCTTTAGATCTAAAGTGAGACTCCTCTAGACAGTACGTAGTTGAATCATTTTTATTCTTTTTGTCAATCTGCCTTTTTTTTTTTTTTTTTTTTTAGACAAAGTCTCACTATATTGCCTAGGTTGACTGTGAACTTGTGGTCCTTTTGCCTCAGCAGCCGAAGTAGCTGGAATTAGAGGTGTGTGCCCCTGTGCCAGTTTCAATCTGCCTTTTGATTGGAGAATTTAATCCTTTTATCTCTAAGTAATTACTGATGAGGAAGGACTTGCTCTTGCCATTTTGGTTTTTGTTTTCAGTACAGTTTACAGCTTTGTATTTCTCATGCCCTCATTACTACTTTCTTTTGTGTTTAGGTAACTTTTTCTTTTGCAGTGAAATGTTTTAATTCCCTATTTTTTTTTTTAGTAGATTTTATAGATATTTACTTTGTGATTACTCCACATGGGGCTTACCTTTAACATCTTAATGTTGTAACACTATAATTCATATTGATGGAAATTTAATTTCCATAGTATATCACTCTGTGCTTCCATACAGCTTTGTCTACCCTTTTTAGTTATTGATGCCATGAATTACACATTTGTACATTGCTATAGTTTGGATAAGTGTCCTTAAAGGCTCCTATGCTGAAGGCTTATCTCCCAGTCTGTGATGCCATTGGGAGGTGGTAGAACCTTTAGGAGGAGATCTAGTGGGAAGAAGTGAGGTGACTGGATATGTGCCCTTGAAGGGGATATTGGGACCCTGGCTCCTCCTCTGTCTCTTTTTGTTTCCTGGCCTCCATGAGGTAAAAGATCTCCTCCACAATGCACTTCCTCCATTATGTCCCTGTACTCCACAGACCCAAAGCAACAGGGCCAAGACCATAGATGAAACTGTGTCAAAAATAAACCTTTTCTTCTTATAAGTTGATTATTTTGGTTACTTTTTTATAGCACTGGAAAGCTAACACATACATGTGTGCTCAATAACATACATTTACATACTTTTATTCATTTATCTTTAAATCATGTAGAAAATAAAAAGTGGAACTATACCAAAATTAAAATAATATGGAGATTTTATATTTTTCCCATGAATTTACCTTTACTAGAGGTCTTTAGTTTTATACAACTCAAATTATATTTGGGATCTTTTAATTTCAGCTTTAGGACTCCCTTTAGCATTTCTTACATGGAAGGTCTAGTGATTCTCTCAACCTGTTTTGCTTTTTTATTTTTTTCAACCTGACAATGTAAATGGTCTGTCTCATTTGAAAGAACCATTTTTTTGATTATAGAATTCTTGGTTGACAGTGTTTTCCATACAGCACTTAAATATAATCATCCCATTATGTTCTGGTTTCTGAGGTTTAAGGTGAGAAATTGATTTATAATCAGATTATGAATTCCTTCTATCATGTGACATGTGGTTCTCTCTTCCTGCTTTGAAGATCCTTAGTCTTTGGGTTTTGATGCTTTAATTATGTGTCTTAGTGTGGGTCTCCGAGTTTTGGAATCATCACAATAAAAATGTTGATCTGCTTGATAGTATCTCACAGGTCACTCAGGCTGTTTACTTTCTTCATTGTTTTTCCTCCTGTTCTTCATATTCAATAATTTTAGTTGCTCTATCTTCAGACTCGCTAATTCTTTGTTTTACACATTCAAAGTTGTTGTTGAACCCTCTAGTGGATTTTTCAAATTTTGGATATTATTCTTTACAGGATTTCTATTTGGTTCCTTTTTATAATTTCTCTTTCATTTTGTTCCTATATCTTTTCCCTGATCTCCTCTAGTCATTTTCCCTTGTTTTTATTTAGCTGTTGGTCCATATTTAAAACACTTGTTTTAAAGTCTTCACCTAGTAAGGCTAACTTCAGAGCTTACTTGGACAGTTTCTGTTGGTTTATTTTGTTCCTTCAAATGGGTCATTTTTCTTGTTTCTTTGTGCATTTTGTGGTTTTTATGTTGTTTTTGTTTTGAAAAATGGTCATTTGACTACTATAATGTAACTCTGGAAATAAGATTCTCTTTTTTCCTCTGGGGTTTCCTGTTTTGTTTTTTATTGTTGAGGGCTATAGTAGTATGTTTGTTTTGATGCTTTTCCAAATAGTTTTACTAAAGACTATTCCTTGTCATGTGTGGTCACCAAAGCCTTTGTTCCTTTAGCTCATGTTCAGTTAATATTTTGATTTCCTCTATTGCAAGGAGTTTCTCTCTCACTTGCACACTCTCTCTCTCCCTCTCTTTCTTTCTCTCTCTCTCTCTCTCTCTCTTTCTCTCTCTCTCTCTCTCTCTCTCTCTCATACACACACACTAAAATCCAAGTTTTAGGACTAACTTTGATCTTTAAATGTAAGGAAATTGAAACTCAGAGAGATTCACACAACTGGTCCACCAGGGACTTGGGTCTTGGAACCAGAATTTAGTGCTCAATGATTCTATATTCTGATTATATATTGTGGCATAGCAAACAACACCAAAACTTCATAGCTCAAAATAACAGTAATTTTATTATTCTCATAGATTCTTTGTATCAGAAATTGGAAAGGGCCCAGTAGAGACAGCTGTTCGTTCTACAGACACTGGTGCTTCTGCTGGGAAGACCAAAGTGTTGTGTGTGACCCAACAGGGGGAGCTGGAATTGCTGAGCAGGCAGGTCCATTTTAAAGTGTCATTTTGACTCTGTCAGCAAGGCTGGGATGGACAAGGGAAAGACCAGCGGCAACTGTTGACTGTAGTGTCTACCCATGGTTCTCAGTATGGATTGGACTTCCTTACATCATGGTAGCCCCAGACCAGTGGAACTTCTTACGTAGCAGCCAGGGCTCCTAGTGTGGGTTTTCCAGTGAGCAAGGTGGAAGCCGCACTACCTTCTGGGACCTTTGGAACATACAGTGTCATTTCCCCTTCTTATTGGTCAAAGCAGGTACAGCCCAACCAGACACAAAGAGGAATCTCGATTGTGCAATCTTAGGTAGTTTGTGGTCTTATTTAAAAACCACATACTTGTTCCTGAAGTCATATCCTTTGTACTGGTACCAGCTTTCTGACGGACCTACCCAGGTTCCAAAGAGGAAAGTGTGTGGTGGTGGTCCTGAATGTATTTTAAGGGGACCAGGAGACTTGGAGCAGTGACAAGGACCACTCTGCCATATCTGGGCAACATCCTCCTGAAGGACATCACAGAATGAGTGAACCTGAGCTGGTGGATGGGAAGCAGTTCTGAGCCCACCATCACCACAGAGGAAAACAGAGGTGCTCTCTCGATTATTAAGCATCTACCGTGTGCCAAGCAGCTATGTCCAGCATCACAGGGTATTGGAAACGGAGCAGAATCAGCGGTACAGGAGTATTTATTATTAGAATTATTGTCATTATGACTTCATGTCTCCCAAAGGAAGCTCTATGGACCCCTTACCCCAGAAGTGTTCTCAAGAGAGAAAATAGGGCTCCCAATATCCCCTGCATGTCAAGCCACTGCTCCACATCTCAGTGAGCAGCTCCAGCCCCTCTCTGGGCCTTGGTTTCCCTGACTGATGCCCCTGTCAACTCCTGCTGCCTTTGGAGCTAGGAGGCTGCTGGGAGGGGAGAGGGCCCTTCCCTTTTCTTCTGGTGAATCTCGGGCACCCACTTCACTTCTCTGGGCTCCAGTTTCTTCATCTGAGCATAGAGGAGAGTTGGTGGTGGCTGTGTCTTTCCGGTTGGAAACCAGATGTTGTTGCATCCCCCACAATGGCCCTACAGTCTCTGGGAAGAGTGCTGTGTGGTTATTTTGGACCTTCTTTGTCTCTGTGTCTGTCTCTCCTGACAAGGCCTCCTGGGAAATCTAAGAATGGATCCAACCAGGCTTAGCTGCAGCAGGCCCCAAACCTGCTACAGTCACAGATGCAAGCTGCCTGCTTGCACCCAGGAACCCAACGGGACACAGGCCAGGACACAGGCTGTGCCCGGGGTCCTCACGCCTGCTCCAGCTGCCCTTCCTGCTCTGTCTGACAGAAAATCAGGGCATTTGGGGGAGATGGCTAGACAGGACCATGAGTGTCTGCGCTTGCTGTTGCCTCTGGGCCCAAGAATCAGGATGGGGACTGTGAAGAAAGCTGCTCAGAATGAGGGAAACCTGCCCTGCGATGGGGACCAGGCTCAGCCATGAGCTTGCTGTGTGAGCTTCATCAAGTTGCTGCTCCTCTCTGTCTCCAGTGGGTGGCACCACTCTTCCTGGTGCTGATCTACATCCTAGTTCAGGTTCAGTAGCGGGGCGACCCTGGGTCCCCTCCTCACGGTGCCCCATCTGTCATCTAGCTTCCTATTTATCATGTTGGCCTATCTTTCTATATTCCTGTCATTTATCATCCATCTATGTCCACACTTATCATTTATTTATTATCTATCCATCTATCATCCAAATGTGACTGGAGCCCAACTCAATATGCTGCTTCAGGATATCTGGGGTGACGTCTGCCACTTGTTTATTTGTTCCCTAAGGCTTTGGGTGCCTTGCTGTCCGGGAGAGAAGATAAGAGCAATGCTGTTCTCGTGGTTCTACCTCTAGCTCAGCCATGCTTGCCCTCTGTTTAAAAAACAGGGACGCGCAGCCATCTCTGTGGAGAGCCTCTCCTCTCCATGGTCCATGGTTTAGAGACACCCAGTCACCCAGTCACTCTCCTCCATTGCTGTTGTGATTGTCTGTTGTCTTGTTTTCTAACTACACATCTCTGGCAGAGGGTCAGATGCAGGGCAGCTCCGATCCAGCTTCCTGACCTGGGGTCCCATTCCTAAGCAGGATCATGTGCCCTGCTCATTGCTGACTGAATGTCTCCTGGGTCTGTGGCCTTTCACCTCACTGCCCTGAGCCCCTCTCCCTCCTGCCTGGCAGGGTGTTTCCCCAGGGCTACTCTTTCTGTCTGTTGCTGTTTCCCAGGTGAAGCCATTCCTGGTTCCAAGTGTGCAGCAGGGTTGTCTGGGTTGATGAATGCACTGTCAGTGTGGGCAACAGTGTGTGTATACATGCATGTGTGTGCATACACATGTAGTACGTACACACATGCATGTGTTGCATGTACATACATGTGTGACGTGTCTGTGTGTGCATATGGACTGTGTGCATTTCCACAACTGAGAACAAACTTGTGCACACTGTTCTAGATCATGGGCCCGGAGTTCCATCATAGTCTTGCAGGGTCTGGGACCCCTGTGTACTTAGATCCTATTCTGTCAGGACTCTTTTTCCTCAAAGCTTACATCATGATATGCATTGACTTCTGCAACCATCACATTGCCTGTTGTCAGTTTTTACAAGTCTTCTTAGTTTTATGTTTTGCCTTTAATTTAGTGACCCTTAGAGTTAATTTTTGTATACAAAGTGAAGTTCAGATCAAGGTTCATTTTTGCCTATGGATGTGTAATTGCTCCAAAACTATTAATTGAAAAAAAATCCTTCCTCCATCAAATTGTTTTTGCACTTTTGTCAAAACCACTTGGCCATCCTCTTTCTGGGTTCTTTGTTCCATGCCTCCAGCAGCGTTGCAATGTCTTCCTCAATGTAGCTGTGGAGTAAGCCTTAATATTGAGTACAGGATTCCTTCTACTCTATTCTTTTGTTCACAGTGCTTTGGTTTTGCAAGGTCTGTGCTTTTCCATATACATTTTAGAATAAGTTTGTGTAAGTCTACCAAAATCCTTCATGGGATTGTGGAAGGAATTGCATCCAACTTATAGATCAATTTTGGAGGACTGATATCTTTAACAAGTTGAGTCTTCTAATTCATGAACATGGTATACCTCTTTAGTTATTCAGGCCTTTAAAAAATTTCTTTCCTCAACATTTTGTAATTGTCAGCATTTCATATCCTGTCTCTATTACATTTATACCTAAGTAGTCCATTTTCTTTGGGGTGAGTGAGTGTATATGGTGTTGTTTTTAATTTCAATTTTCTTATGTTCATTTTTAGAAATGTAATTGATTTTTCTGTCAACAAACATATGAAAAAATGTTCATCATCTCTTGCAATTAGAGAAATGCAAATCAAAACTGCTCTAAGATTTCATTGCACTCCAGCCAGAACTGCAATTATCAAGAATACAAGCAATAATAAGTGTTGGCAAGGATGTGGGGGAAAAGGTATACACAAACATTTTTGGTGAAATTGCAGATTGGTGCAACCACTTTGGAAAGCAGTATGGAGATTCCTCAGAAAACTTGAAATGGACCCACCATTCCACCCAGCTATCCCACTCCTTGGTTTATACCCAAAGGACTTAAAATCAGCATACTACAGTGATGCAGCCACATCAATGTTTAAAGCCGTTCAATTCACAATAGCTAGATTGTGGAACCAACCTAGGTGTCCTTCAATAGATGAATGGATAAAGAAACTGTGGTATATATACACAAGGGAATATTACTCATCCATAAAGAAGAATAAAATTATGGCATTTGCAGGTAAATGGATGGAGTTGGAGAATATCATGCTAAGTGAAGAAAGCCAATCCCCCAAAATCAAAGGCCGAATGTTCTCTCTAATAAGTGGATGCTAATATATAACGGGAGTTGGGGAGAGGGGGTAAGGGAAGAATGGAGGAACGTTGGATTGTGTAGAGGGAAATGAGGGGAGGGGAGGGGGCAAGGGGAAGGAAAGATGGTAGAATGAGACAGACATCATTACCCTATGTACATATATGATTATACAAATGACAACATCGTACACAATCAGAGAAATGAGAAGTTGTACTCCATTTATGTACAATGATAAAAAAGAAATGTGATTGATTTTTATATGTTGTTTTTGTATTCTATGACCTGGATGAACTCATTTATTAGTTCTAGGATTTTTTGGTAGACCCCTTTGGCTTTTCTATGCAGACAATCATATAATTTGTAAAGAGGAACAGTCTCATGTTTTTCTTCATAAGTGCTTTTCCCAATCCCTGGCCTTATCACAGTGGTAAGAGCTTCCAATAACATGTAGAATAAAACTAATGAGAATGAACATTGTTCCCAAACTCAGAGGAAAGGCATTCAGCCCTTCACCTTGAAGTTCAATGTTAGTTGTAAGTTTTTGTGAAGTTATTTGAGTTCCCCTCTATTTCTAGTTTAAATTTTTGTCATAAATTGGTGTTGAATTTTGTTAAATGCCTTTCCTGCACCAATTGATGTAGTCATATGGTTTTTCTCCCTTATCCTGCTGATATGGTGGATTATATTGATTGATTGTAAAATACTGAACCAAACGTACATTTATGAAACATAAATTGGATCTTATAGTGTTTACTCTTTTGTATGGCTGGATTCTATTTGCTACATTTTGTTGAGTGGTTTTTGGATCTGAGTTCCTTAGAGGTATTTGTAGTTTTTTTGTTTGTTTTTGTTTTTTTGGTGCTGTATTTTCTGGTCTTAGTGTCAGAGTACTTAGCTTCAGTCTTAGCTTTCAGATAATTTCATAACTAATATGTCTTTTTTTCATTCATGTTGTGATTTTCCTAGTTCTTGGAATATTGAAAGAATTTTTTGGTATTGTGGACTTTTGGGATGTCATATTATGTTACTCTGAAGTCTGTTGATCTCTTTCTTTAGTGGTAGGCCTCTTTTGTTCATATGTAATAAAAGGCCAGGTGAGTATGTAGGTTTAGTTTTCTCTTGGGCCTGGCTGGTGAAGTTTTTTGGGTCTTCTAAATATAGAATCATGTTATTGGAAAACAAAGATAATTTTAGCTCTTCTTTTCCTATCTGTTTCCCTTTAATTTCTTCCTTTTTTCTAATTTCTTAGCTAGAGATTCAAGGACCATGTTGAATAGAAGTGGTGAAAAGGGGCTTCCTGTCTTTTTCCTGTTTTTAGAGGAATTTTTCTCCATTTCGAATGGTGTTGGCCTTGGGTTCACTATACATAGCTTTTACAATGTTGAGCTATGTTCCTTCTATCCCTATTTTTTTAGTGTTTTAATCACGAATAGATGCTGTATTTTGTCAGATGCTTTTTCTCTATCTATCGAGATAATCATGTGATTCTTGCCTTTAAGTCTATTTATGTGATGAATTACATGTATTGATTTCCGTATGTTCAACCAACCTTACATCCCTGGGATGAACCCCACTTTATCATGGTACCCTGTCTTTTTAATGTATTTTGTCTGCAATTTGCCAGCATTTCACTGAGAACTTTTGCATTTGTGTTCATTGGGGATATTGGTCTGAAGTTTTCTTTCTTTGGTGTGTCTTTGTCTGGTTTTGGTATCAGGGTAATACTAGCTTCATAAAATGTGTTTGGAAGAGTTCCCTCCTTTTCTATTTCATGGAATAATTTGAGGAAGATTGTCATTAGTTCTTCTTTAAAGGTCTGGTAGAACTTGGCTGAGAATTCATCTGGTCCTGGGTTTTTCTTTGTTGGTAAGCTTTTAATGGCTTCTTCAATTTCATTACTTAAAATTGATCTGTGTAAATTTTTTATATCCTCCATGTTCAAATTCCTCTAGGAATTTGTTGATGTTTTCAAGATTTTATAGCTTACTGGAGTATAAATTTTCAACAGAGCTTCTGATTATCCTCTGTATTTCAGAAACTCCACCAGAAAACTTCTAGGACTCAGCAAAGTAGCAGGATACAAAATTGACACTCATAAATCAGTTGCATTCCTATAGTCCAATGACAAATCAGCTGAAAGAGAAATTAGGAAAAACATCCCACTTATAATAGCCTTAAAAAAATTCTTGGCAATCAATCTAACAAAAGAGGCAAAGGACCTCTACAATAAAGACTATAGGAAACTGGAAATCCATATGTAGTAGAATGAAATTTAACTCCTATCTATTATCCTGCACAAAACTCAACTCTAAGTTGATCAAGGACCTAGGTATTAGAAGAGTCTCTGCCCCTACTAAAAGAAAATTTAGGCCTAGCTGATACCTTCTTGACACCATCTCATCTACATCATTGACCTTTCTTTTTTTTTTTTTTTTTTAAGTACTGAAAATTGAACCCAGGGGTGCCCTACCACACATCTCCAGGTCTTTTTATTTTTTATTTTTAGACAAGGTCTTGCTAAAGTGCGGAGGCCAGCATTGAGTTTGTAATCCTCCTTTCTCAGCCTCCCCAGTCTCTGGGATTACAGGCATGTGCTAGTGTGCTTGGCTCGTTGACTCAGTGGAGATACAAGACCACTTCCCTGCTGCTTCCTGCTTATACCAGGGATGGGGGAGGTAGAGGGCTGACTTAAATTACTCTGTTGCTACAAGCAGGATCGCAAGCTTACCACCCCAGAGACCTCGGTGATACCAGGAGCCCTGACTTGGATCACTGTGTTCAGTCTCATCGATGCTGGAGATGACGTAGGCACAGCACGCTAACGCTGTTGGCAGGAGATTCAGATCACCTGCTTCTTCAGGGCAGGGAATGGAAAATGAGCAGCCTACTTGATACCAAACCCAAACTATTTCCTTTCATCTTTGACTGGAGTAAGATGGGTATTGCCAAAATTTATCTGTTATAAAGCTATCCTATTTTGGTATGTATATATCAAATGTGACATGTATATTTATACATATAAACATATTATATAATTATATTATTCATGTATATAATATATATGTTATAATGTATGTATTTATGTCTTTCTATTTTTATATAATCATAAATATGTAACATATCTGTACATATAAATATATATTTACATAAATCTATATATTTATATATTGTATATTTTAATATTTTATATAATATGCATTTAAAATATATTTTATATTATATAATATATTATATATCTTTAAAATTACATATTATATATTTATATATATGAAGTCTATTTCTCTAGTCAAAAGCATATATATGTATATATATGTATGTGTGTGTGTGCTTATAAAATACATATGACACAATCTACAACTAGTGACATTTAGTTCATGTACAATGTTGTATATCCATCAGTATTATCAAATTCTAGAACATTTCCACTGATCCTAAAATAAAACCCTATCCCCTTCAAGCAATTGTTCTGGATCTCTCCTCTTCCTTCCCTGTCAAGCATTAGTCAGCCTTGGGTCTTAATGGATGTATCTGTTCTGCATGTTTCACTCAAATGGAATCGTGCAGTAATGACTTTGTGTCTGGTAATGTCTTCAGGGATCAGCAGTGTAGCAGTGCTTCTTTCCCACTTAGGGATGAATACTATCCCATCGTCTGCATGTGCTACATTGTGTTTATCCACTCCTCCATTGCTGGACATTCGGGATGTTTCTGTTTCTTGGTTTTGTGAACAATGCTGCTCTGACACTCATCTACAAGGTTTTGTTTGAACAGGCTTTTCAGTTCTTTTCAGGTTAGACATGGGATTGAAATTTCTGGGCCACATGGTAATACTGTGTTTGACTTTTTGAAGACGTAGCACATTGTTTTAAGTAGCAATTGCACTATTTTAAATTCCACTGGCAACTAGAGTTCCAGTTTCTCCATGCCCTTGCTAACACGGATTGATTTCTATGTTTTTTCTTAATTCTAGCCATCCGAAGGCCTGGGACGTGATATCCCTCAGTGGTTTGGACTTGCATTTTCCTTATCACTATTGGTGTGAATCACTTATTCATGTGTTTACTGGCTGTTCGAGTAGCTTTTTCAGAGAGATGCCTATTTAAGTCTTTTACCCATTAAAAACTTTTTTTTTTTTGCATTTTTGTTGTTGAGTTGTAAGAGTTCTGTGTTTATTATGAATATTAGCCCCAATCAGATATAGGAGTGTTCTGGGAGTTGTCTTTTCACTTTCTTGAAAGGGTCTTTTGGTGCACGAAAGTATTTAATTTTGACAAAGTCCAGTTTACTCTTATTGCTTCTTTTGCATGTGCACCTGTTGGTGTCCCTTTGAGGTTGATCCCATGACTCTTCTCACTTACACAAAACACACTGGGGCCCAGGGAGTCCCGGTGATTTGCTTAAGGCCATTTCATGCATAGATGGTGGAGCCAGGGGTGGAAGCCAGACAGCCCCACTGCAGAGTTCATGCTCTTTCAGACACATAACGCTGAAGACTGCCGTGGGGTGATGAGCTGTGGCTCAGTGTGTGTGTGTGTGTGTGTGTGTGTGTGTGTGTGTGTATGAGTATGTGTGTGTGTGGTTTGTGTGTAAAAATCAACTTCCTCAATGTAAGGAAACAAATTAATGCTATCAGAAAGTCCAATTAATTTGCAGTCATGCAATAAATTATCTATTATGTACATAAAATTCTAACCCTGCAATTTCATGGCAGTTACCTGCCCACTAAAATTTAAGACACCTAGTGGTCAATAATGCACAAATGAATGGATGAACAGTTTTGGAAATATACTTAACCATCCATATAATTTGATCTGGGTCAAATTCCAAATAGGTTTAACTCTCCCGGAAAGAAGCAAAATCACCAAGGTGTTCGTCAAAGAACACCTTCAAATAAAACTTGGAAACCTTTACATTTTAAATATAATTTATTTTTTATTTAAAAAATGGTAATTCCTTCTATTATTCAAAATTCAGTAGATAAAAGGGAGCATGGAAACCCCTCCCCTCCCTATGCAGTCCTATTCCTCCACTCTGTTTCTTGCACATCTTTCCAGAATTTCTGGGTAATTTAATCTCTGAATTATTTCATTTTAAAATAACTACTTTTCAGGTTGTACAAATGTACATCGAGTTCTTTGTTTTCACTTCCTATGTACCTTGGAGACCAGTCGTCAGGATATGTAAGCAGCTTCCTTATTCTATGACTTGCCCTCATCCTCTCTTCTCCTTGCCTTTCTATTAAGTCTTTGGAAGGCAGGGCAGAGGGCAGTGGCCCCAGCAGCTCTGTCAACACCTGAGTCTTGTGTCTAAATTCTCCCCAGCTCCAAGAACATGGTTCTTTTGCCAACTGGCTCTGTGGAAACTCTGGGGAAGCCCAGGGCCCCACTAAGATTGGGGGGCCCTCTTGTGCCTTCCAGGATGGAGCTGGAAACAGCAGCGGGAGAGGACAGAGAAAGACTGAGGTGGGGCGTCTAACCAGATCTGGAGGAGGAAAGATAACTTCCTTCCTTCCCTCGACAGGGCCCACCGTGGGCTGAGTTCACCCCAGAGTGCCTGGCCATGATCTCCTGCCACCTTCTGCAGCCCTGTTTGGGTAAAACATTCCCAAATCTTGCAGGTGAGGAGATGGATGCAAGGATCAGGACTGGCCAGGCTCTCAAGCTGACCAGCAACCGGGAGTGTCTTCAACTCTGCCCTGTAAGAATCGCTGAATGTGCTCCTCCATGTTTGTCGCTCCTTGAAAGCACACAGCCAGTTCCCCTGCCAAGTCCAAACTCTGCAGCTAGACAGCCCTCACCGGAGCACCGGCCCCACCCAGGCAGGCATGCACCCCTTTGGCTGCAATGTCTGCATCTGGTAGACCCCAGGTGGAAGGAGGATTCCAGACACATTCGGCAGGTCAGGGGTTTGAAGCAGCCAGCGGTGGTAGGAGGCCCCGCTGACTGGGTGTGGAGTGCTCTGGCTGTTTCTGGAAGGCAGCCCTCCTTCTTCCCGCTTTTTAACAGGTCACAGAGCTCCCTGACTTGCCCCTTCTCAGAATGTTGGCTGCCCGTCCACATGTAGCTGATCCTTGGCACAAGTGCATGATCTCAGGTGCCTTCAGGAGGGTCGCCTCTGCTCCCGCCCGGCTCTGTGAGAGCACAGCTGGGCATTGTCAGGCATGGTCCCCCGCCAGGTCCTGAGGCTTGCTGGAAGCTGGACCTGTGGAAAGGCACAAGGTGGATTCAGAGTCCTCTGGGGATGGCTTTCGTACCCACGTTCATCTTCAAGGGGCAGGTTGTAGAGCAATCCCACAGGATTGCCGCCTGCCCCCACACCCCCAGCTGGTGAGGAGGACGTGCCAGCCACAGCCGTTCCTGCTGTCTGCCTCCATCTTTCCATCTCCTGCCTTTCTTTGGAGTTCACATCTCTCTCTCCTGATCCAGGTGGTTTGGGTGGAGCCAGCCCTGCGACCCAGCACTGGTCAGTAGATCATGGCCTGCCCTGGTGGCATGATGAACTCAGGTGTGGACATAAGGTTGCATCTGTTCGCTGGGCAAAGTGGATAAAAATAGACCACACAGCTGTTTCTGTTTACAAGCACATACTTCAACTTCAGTGACATAGGAGGTTGGAAGTGAAAGATTGGCATCATAAACATTAATTTTGTAAAAGCAGGAGTTTTTATATAAATATCAGATAAAGAAGACTTCAGAGCAAGAAAAAATACTGGAGACAAAGAGAAAGGACACATAACGAGAGAAAGATCGACTCACCAGCCAGGCACAGTGACACATACCTGTAATTCCAGTGACTCGGGAGGCTGAGACAGGAGGACGGCAAGTTCAAGACCAGCATCAACATCTTAGTGAGACCCTTAGCAATTTAGCAAGACCTTGTCTCAAAGTAAAAGGAATAGGGCTGTAGTTCAGTGGTAAGGTGCCCTTGGTTCAAGCCCCAGTACCAAGAAAACAAAAACAAAAACAAAAATACAATTCCTAGGAAGACGTAATAGTCTTCACTAGACAGCAGAGCCTCAAAACACATGAAGAACAATTGGTACTGCTTAAAAGAGAAATAAACTGCATTAGTGAGGGTTCTCTAGAGGAACGGAACCAACAGGATCATATAGTTTATGTGATTATATGCTTGTGTACTTTATGTGATTATAAAAGAGGGATTTATTCCATTGGCTTATAGGATCAGAAGCCAGGAGTTCCTACAATGGCGGTCTGCAGGCTGGAGAGCTGCAGGAATCAGTAGCCGCTCACTCCAACCAGTTGGAACCTCAGAAGAAGGACCCTGATTCAGTCCCAGCCTGAGATGGAAGAGTTGCTGGTTGGAGTCTGCTTTGGAAGAGGGAAGAAGCTGGAGTCTGGTGTCCTCAGGCGATGGCAGCAGCAGAGCTTGCCTCTGTGTTGGCTTCTTCCTTCTTCCACCTTTCTTCCCGTTTACTAGACAGTGCTGCCCACATTCAGCACAGGTATCTCCGCTTCCTCCTCAGTTTGCAGTCTCACATGCCAAACATCTCCGGAAACACCCTCATCCACACACACTGAAGT
Organism: Sciurus vulgaris; assembly: GCF_902686455.1. NCBI lineage: Eukaryota > Metazoa > Chordata > Mammalia > Rodentia > Sciuridae > Sciurus > Sciurus vulgaris. Next base: position 26,250,581 of record NC_136474.1, read on the forward strand.
CTTTTAATCTGAGGCGCCTCTAATCCAGTCCAGTTGACAATCCAGATTAACCATCACATTGCATCTTATTTTAAAATCTTTTTTTAGTTGTAGATGGACACAATATATTTTATTTGTTTATTTTTATGTGGTGCTAAGGATGGAACCCAGTGCCTCGTATGTGCTAGGCAAGTGCTTTACCACTGAGCTACAATCCCAGCCCCACACTGCATCTTAATCTGCAATTAAAGAGATGTCAACTATCTAACTCAGCAACAGATGGAACTACCAAACAGAAAATCAGCAGCGATGTAGAGAAGCTGAACCCCATCAACCAGCAGAATCCAGTCAACATTTATAGAAGACTCCAACCAGCACAGCAGAACACAAGTGCTTTTCAAGTACCCATGGGACGGTCACTAAAAATAGACATATCTCGAGCCATTAGAACTACTTTTAACAAGTTTCTAAAAATAGAATTCAAACAGAGTGTGTTCTCTAGCCAAAACAGAATAAAACTAGAAGTCAATGCATTCCAGTGCCATTTAATGACACATCAACATCAGACTGCATACACCACAGTGGTCCTATGAGATATTAACGGAGCCGGAAATTCCTGTTGCCTAGTGATAATGTAGCTGTCATAACACAGTTAGCACAATGTACGACTCATACGTTGGTTATTATATTTGAATAAACAAGTCTACTATCCTATCAGTTGTATAAAACTGTAACAGAAAATTATGTACAGTGCCTCATACTTGATAATGGTAAACAATTATGTTAACTGGAATGTATTTATTACACCATACTATACTTTTGTCATTAGTTTTGAGGGCAATGATTCTACTTATAAAAAAGTTAACTGTGAAACCCTGTGCCATATTATCCTGCCACCAGCTTCATAATCTCATGTTTACTGTCACTTGATTGTATTAAGAAGCCACGCTGAGTGATTGACCCGTGTCACCTAGTTTTGGCAAGAACACTGTGAAGTTCACACAAATGAACAAAAGAACCTAAAGGTGAATTTCATAGAATGCATCCTTGTTGTTGAACGATGTGTGATTGGAAGAAAACAACAACAGGAAATCTTTAGCTCTTAAGAAATTAAACTACACACTTTTAAATAATTTATGGGTCAAAGAGGAAGTTTCAAAGAAAAAAAAATGTGATTCAAAGGTACTGAAGGGAAATTTGTACATTAGAAAGGAAAAAACGGTCTCAAGTCAATAAAACATGTTTCTACATGAGAATTTAGTAAAATTGAAAATATAAAAAATAGAGAAAAATTAATAAAACAAAATCTTATTCTATGAAAAAAATCAATTAAACTAATAAACCTTAGGAAGATTGACAAAAATAAAGAGATGAGACATAATCGCCAGGGTTAATGGAAAAAGGGGACATCACTAGAGAACCTCCCTCAGTCCCTAAGAGGCTAGTAAAGGAACAATATGAACAACTTTATGCCCATAAGTCCAACAATTTAGTTCCTTGAACACCACAAACTGTGAAAACGCAATCAGGATTAAACAAATAACATCAAAAGTCTAATAAGCACACATAAGTTGAACCTGTGATTAAAAATCTCCTAAACTAGAAATGTCCAGCACCAGATGGTTTCACTAGAAAATTCTACCAAATATTTAAAGAAGAATGAACACGAATACTACTAAATCCCTCTACTCTCTGGCAGAAAACAGAAGTAGAGGGAACATTTTCCACCTTGCCGTAGGAGGCCTTGGACAGCCAATGGCTAAACACACTGGCCCCAGCAGCATACCAGGGAATACTTCTTAGCAGTAAAAGGAAATGAACTATCAGTAACCAACGACCGGACAAATCTCCAGGGTATTATGCTGAGCAAAAAAGTCAACACGAAGGTTACATATTATGTGATTGCATTTATATATTTTTATTAAAATGACAAAATTGTAGAAATGGGAAAACAGATTAGTAATTTCCAGGGGCAAAAGGACAGGTGTGGGATGGGAAGTGAGCACAGCTGTAAATGGGCAAGACAGGACCCTTCTGTCTCACCTGTGTTGGTAGAGTCACGAACCTACACAAGGGGTAAAGCTGTAGTACTACCTGCGTGCCCACACGCATGCACACACAAATAGGTAAAAATAAAACTAAGGAAGTCCTAATAAGACTGGTTGATTTTTTCAGTGTTAATATACTGGTTGTGATGTTCTACAAAATATTGCTACTGGGAAAAAATAGGAAAACAAGGTACATAGAAGCTGTCTGCATTAGTTCTTATGACTCCGCCCAATTCAGTGCTCAGTGATCTCAGTAAAATAGTCAGTTGAAAAATAATAAGATAATAACAGTACTTCTGGAGAATTTTGACAAAGAGACCAAAACCACATATGCAACTTTATTCAAATAGGTTAAAAAGAAGAGTGAACATTCAGATCTCATAGAAAAAGAAACAAAATCCAACTAATAATAGTTGCTTACAAATAATATCATATTGTCTTCGCCTCCACCAGTGGTTCTTCTTGTTGGAGAGTGACTGTCAATGTGGCGGTCTTTGGCCTGCAAAACTTTCTCTCACGTGTATATTTTAAAGCCAAATCTCTACTTACTAGTATGTCATTATTTTATTTCACCCTCTTGGTGTGTTTTTCTCTTCACCATTTGCTTTGACTAGGTAATTTCTAGTATGACTCATTCTGACTTTATTCAAGATTGAGGGATTTATAATCATTTTACTGCAAACATGAATCACACATTTAAATGTGCCATATGTATATTATTGGACCATTATCTCTGGTTGAACTGCAGATGGTTTTAAAAAAACAGAATTTACAGATGAGTTTGCTGAACTAGTGCTGGATTTTCTAAAAATTGACTAGTTTTAGTAGATCTAAAGGTGCTAATGACCCTGTTTTCTGTGACGAGGAAGTCAAAGTTGGTCCATGTCAAGATGTGGCAAAATATTCAGCTTATTACAGTTGGATATTCGTAACCCAATACCTGTACTCTGAGAGTGTGCAGGTAGCCAAGCACTAGGTAGTATTTGCTGCTTTAGCACATTTTAGTCAAAATAAAGAATGACATTATGTGCTCTTTAATATGCTGAAGAAAGTAGAGGAAAGAAAATAATATCAGGCTTCATATTCCCAACTCAAACTCTGCATTAATGATCTTCTGTCATCCATAACTATCCTGAAATCCTTATCTCCTATGGCCGCTGGGCTGAGATTCCTGGAAACCAAATCCAGAATCTCATTCTGTGAGTGGCTGAGTTACAAAGCAAAGTGAATTCTTAACTTTGTGCTGTCTTTAGTATTAAAGTGAGGGTACTGATGAGGAAGGAAGCCTGAACATTAGAATGGGTCATATGGAAAGATCTTGAAGCTGAGGACATCAAACCTCTAAAGTCTGTTGAGTTTTCTTTGTCAGTAGAGACAGCCTTTCTACCTGGGTTAGATTCCCAGCACCACAAAACAATAACTCCCCAATCCCTTTGGTCCATCAGAGAAGGGTCACATGGAATCAGGTGATCAATAGATTTAGCTCACTGTCTTACAGAGGGTCCAGTGGGTCTCCACGTCCACCCTGTCGTTAATTCTTCAGTTCCAGAACGCACAATTGGAATAGACAGACTCAGTGACTGGCAAAATCCCCACGTTTCCTGATTCATTAAGTGAGAGATATTATGGTGAGAAAAACCGAGCAGAAGCCACTAGAATTGCCACTATCTTCAAAATAGTAAACCAAAAGCAATTCTCTAAGAGACTGCCCAGATAGAGTGCCACCATGAAGGACTTGAAAGAGACAGAAGTGGTAATTCCCAACACATCCCCGCTGGTCTCCTGTTTGGTCTGTGCAGAAGACAGACGGATCCTGGAGAAGGACTGTGGATTCTCAGAAGCTTAACCAAGTGGTGACACCAATTGCAGCTGCCATTCCAGAGGTGGATTTATTGTTGGAGCAAATGAATCCTTCCCTGGTACCTGGCATGTGGCTGTTGGTGTGGGAAACGCCTCTTCCAATGTTCCTGTCCATTAGGACCACCAGGAGTAGTTTGCTTTCAGCTGGGAAGGCCAGCAATATACCTTCACGGCGCCACCTCAGGGGCAAGTCCACCCTCCAGCCCTGTGTCACAATTTGGTTCTTGATAGCATTTCCTACCACAGCAATCATACTGGCCTAGTACATGATGTCACGGTGTTGATTGCACCCAGTGGATGTGAAGTAGCACTACTCTAAACATATTCGCAAGATGACAGAGGGTAGAAAAATAAGCGTGCCAAAATTCCAGGGGCCTTCTACCTCAGTCAACTTTCTAGGGGTCACTATTCTTCATTGGGGTATGTTCCTCCAGCCCATTTTATGAGTGACCCAAAAAGCTGCTAATTTTTTTTTTTTTTTTTTTTTTTTGTATTGGGGATGGAACCCAGGGGCAATTTACCACTGAGCTACATCCATAGTTCCTTTCATTTTTTATTTTGAGATGGGCCTCACTTCGTTGCTGAGGCTGGCCTTGAACTTGCATTCCTTGTGCCTCAGCCTCCTGAGTTGCTGGGATTACAGGTGTGGGTCATCATTCCCCACCAGCTGCTAGATTTTGGCTGTGGCTCTGCAATAGGCCAGGCCTCTATGCAAGCTGCTGTCACTTGGGCCACAATGTCCAGCAGATCTAACTGTGCTTCGGGTGTGAACAGCAGATGGAAATGCTGTTTGGAACCTTTGGCAGGCCCCAGCAGATGAATCCCAGTACACATCATTACAATTTCAGAGCAAGGCCCTCATGCCATCTGCAGATAACTATTTCCTTTGGGAGACCACTTTTGGCCTAGTCCTGAGTCTTAGTATAAACTGAATGATTGACCATTGGCCACTAAGTAACCGTGTGACTTAAGCTGCCCACCATGAACTAGGCATTGTCTGTCCCTCCAAACCATAAAATTGGGTGTGCATAGCAGCATTCCATGTAGTGCCAACCATAATCCCAAAAGACACAATTCTAAATGGCATAATTTTGTGTATTCTTTTGTTCCCCCCCGCCCCCCACATAGTGCTGGGGATTGAACCCAGGGCCTTGTGCTTGCAAGGCAAGCCCTCTACCAACTGAGCTATATCCCCAGCCCCCCCAAATGTCATAATTCTGAATATTGAAATCCTGAAAAATCAAAATCCCTGCCTAAAATCCCCTAAATCACAATTCCAAAAGAATAAACCCCAAAGGTTGAAATTGAAAGCCAAAATCCAAACAACTGCAACTCCCAAGGAAGAAAAAAAAAAGTGATGTAACAGTGTAGAAAACTAAGTGCTAGGGGAAGGGGAAGAGTTGGCCACACGATTCAGCAATGATGAAAACTTCAGCTTCAAAATGCGTCATTTGTCTGCACTAGCTTTCCTTCCAGCTGATGAAATGCCGGGAGTGTTTAATGAATTAAAGCTGCACTTGCCTGAAGAAGCCGGTGAAGTTACTGAATGGCTCAAAAATCATTACGTTCATGGTGGGACGAGAGGCCCTTTATGCAATAGTTTTGCTGTTCCATCTCCAGAATTGTTTCTGGGGTCCGCATGTGATGGCACGTGTGTTTCCACATACCCAAAACAATACAGAAGCAAAACTGAAGATGGGGAGACTGAACAGCAAGTCTCCTGTCGGTGTTTGTCAAATCCCAGAAAAAACTCAAAACGAGGAACATCGGGGAAAATGAACGTGTGTGTGTTCTTTGGGATGATCCATGCCCTAAAAGAATAAGAAGCAACTGGTCATGATGAAGCAAGATTTTAAAATACAGTCAGAAGCATGAATGTCAGTCAGCTCTTCTGTGGGCTTCCTGCATTCAGTCCTCTGCCGTCTATCCCACTCATCCACTTTTTGGTAAGCTGAATTTTCTTCTTAGATTTTTCTGGTTTTCCCCTCTCTTTGGCTCTTTCCCTCCCCTGTTTTAAATGGCTGGCATTATTTTTTACAATTTGCTATTTGGGATTATGGCTTTCAGGATTGCGTCTTTTGGGATTCTGATCAGCACTGGGATTTGCCTTCCTTGCGTGGACGGCCTGTGCTGAGACTACCATATGTGGACACGCCGATCCTTATCCACAGCCACGGTGCTCCACCCAGCTCCGCTTCTGACCAGGGGATGCACTTCAGAGCCCAGGACATGCGGCTCACAGGCTTCACTGGTCTTACCACGTTTCCCCCACCCTGGAGCAGCTGATTGACAAAAGGGTGGAATGGCCTTTCGAAGTCCTCATTACAGCACCAGCTAGGTGGCAGTACCTTGTTGGGCTGGGGCAAGGTTCTCCAGAATGCTGCCTGTGCTCTCAACCAGAGCTTCTGACCTTTGAGTGAGTGGAACGGCCAGGGGCACACTCTTCTGCATCGGGTTACTTTATGCTCAACAGTATGTCGCTAGGATTCTTCCATGTTACCTGCAGGCCAAGACTTGACTTTCTCCTGTGGTGTCCTAGACCATCTGCTCAATCAGCTGCCTTGCAGCAGAGATGCTTCTGTGTTTGGGCGATAGTGAGGAAGCTGCTCCAGTCTTCTGGTTCTAAGTGTGTCTGCCGGGGGCACCTCAGGGGTGAGACTGCTGGGCCATGGGGTGTTCAGCCTTCCTGTCTGCTCTTCGGAGGTTCTGGCAGGGAAAGGGGCAGTGGGGCCTGAGGTCCCAGAGGGCTGAGCCCAGGCCAAGAAAAGAGAACTGGGCGTAGAGGGGTACATGTCAGGCTCCAAGAGATACTTCTCAGGCAGTGCGGAGCTGCTTTGTGGTCAGGAGGGGACACTGGGCAGCTGCTGTCACTGAGCCAAACTGCATCCCTTGGGAAAGGTGCTTCTCAACATCTGTAAAGCAGAGCTATTTTCTGTTCTAGGGCACATGCTATAGACACTCACCTGAATCCCCTTGCCTTCCACATCAGTGATTGCTGGAAACGTCCATGCCAGACCCTCTTTTCTCAGCTGAGGGGTCCCTCTGGCTCCAAAGTCTGTTTTTCCCACTTGCACAGGGTGTCAGGGTGCTAAGGATCACCTGCACCCCGTACTCTAGCAATATTGGATCAGCGTCTGTTGGGAATGGGAAGCTAAACATCCACATCCTCGCTGCTGGGGAACGGACCCTGAGGAGCTGGTCTGCCCGGCTGCAGGGCTAGGGAGGACCTCCATGTGGTGGTGTGCTGCCACCATTCTGTGCCTCTTAGGGTCACTTGCCTCGCTGCCTCCTGAACAGGTGTCCTTGCTCTAGGCTCTGCTTCTGGGAAGATGAGGCTAGGACATAGAGAAGACATGTATTTGGGATGACTTTTGACCAAAGACAGATATTAAACAGACAATTGCTCACTCTTCCTCTCACACACTATCCCAGCTTCCTGTGTGGGCAGCAACATGGTATTCAGCAGCTTTCCATTGCCGTGGTAAAATACCTGAGATAAACAACTTAAAAGGAGGACAAGTTTATTTTGGCTCACAGTTTCAGAGAATTCAGTCCATGGCTGCTTGGACTGAGCATGTGGCAGGAGCATGTGGAAGAGGAGACATCTCAACTTGTGGCAGCTGGGAAGCCAAGAGAGAGACAGGAAAAGGCCAGAGCCCAATATACCCTTCAAGGGCACGCCTTACATGACCTCACTTCCTTCCATGAGGCCTGCCTCCTGAAGATTTCAGCACCTCTCTACAGTGGCCCAGGCTGCCAAGCCAACCTTTGGCATATGGACCTTTGGGCAATATTTAAGATACAAACCACAATATACCTGCACTATTCCGTGGCAAGACCACTGCACAGTTCCTCCTTTGGAACTGGACTGGGGTCTTCATATACAAATTACTAAACAGAAATCTGAAGGAGGCTCTTGTACCCTGAGTCTGTACTGACAGCAGTTATAGAAGGACATGCGGCTGAATCACATACTGTAGTCTTCTGTGTGGGTTCACTTTCAGTGACAGGCCGTCCAGAGCAGTCAGAAAATACTCCGTGGAAGGTTCCAGAAATAAACAAATTTTAAATTACATGAAATCTTGAACTGTCCCATTCTATCCCACCCAGGATGTGAATCATCCCTTTGTCCAGCATGTGCTTGCTTATACTCTACCCGCCCATTAGTCACTTAACAGACATCTCAGTTCTCAGATCAACTCTCTTGGTACTGCAGAGCTTGGGGGTGGGGTTTAGTAATGATTTCAGGCACTCACTGGGGATCTTGGAACATATTCTTCATGGATAAAGGGGGACTTCCATAATATACAACAGTAGAACACAGAATGATGTATGATAGAGTAATATGGAGTATCATTATATTATAAAGTATATGATAATTATTATGTGATGATATATTATACATTGTGAAAGTTGTCAGAATCAAAATGAAATCTCCTGTGTCAACTCTAACAAAAAGTGTAGATAAAGCCAGGAGGTTACGAAAGAAGAGTTCTTACATGTGATCACCTTATAATAACTTTCACACAAGACTATTCTGGAACCACAAGCTTGGACAGAGGCCAGCGCAACCTCATACAAGATGTGCTTTTACAAGAAGATCTGCCAACAATGACCTGTTCAACCTCAGGTGGATGCTACCCTTGTTATTAATCATTGATTAATTAACCAAAGATTATTGTTTTAAAACAGCTGCGTAATCCTCATTTTTGCTTTAAAACCTCTTTGCCTCAATCTTTGAAAATTTCCATTGCAATGCTCTGGTACTTCCCCCCAAAATCAGTATTTTGGGGGAATGTCTCTCTAATTTTGTTAAGATCGACAGCATTATAATAATATAATATATAAACATGTATAAATATATTTATTTATCTGTAAAATGGGGCTCCCAGTCGCCTAACAATCTTGAGCCCAGGACGCTCACCCAAAACCTCACTGCTTCTCAGGACCCTGAGTCCTCACCAAGGACTCCTTTGGAGGAAGAGCTTTTGGGGAGGAAGCAAGCTCTGTGGTTTTCACTGAGACAGCACTGGCCTCACCCCTGGCCCCTGCCCGCTTCTTTTGGCCATGGTACCCATTTTCTTCTAGGGCTCACCTTTCCCCACTGAAGCGGAAATGGTCACCCAACCTGGACCCATCATCCACTGCCTGGCCTGAGGGAATGGCTCTGAGTAGGTGGTCTCAGCTGTCCAATCAGAGTGAGCCTGGGGAGAAGGTGGTCACAGCCGTCCAATCAGAGTGAGTCTGGGGAGCAGGAGATCTTAGCTGTCCAATCACAGTAAGCCAGGGGGTGTGGGCCCGTGCAGAGCTTATCTCTGCCTTTCCCCCCAGGCACATCCCCTCTGGCACTGGGCAAAAGTTAGTTAGGTCTCTATCACCTGTGCTACACACTCACCATGGGAACTGGGTGAGGTCGTGAGTGACACCTCTGACCCTCCTCTTGCTCATCTATAGATCGTACAATCATCTTGGGGTGTAATGGTGAGAGCTAAGTAAGATTACAGATATAAAGGACCCTAACGCTGGCCTCTCACATGGTCAGTGCTCAAGTGGGAGCTCCCTGACCTTAGACTCAGAAACGGAGACCAAGTCCCAGAGTGAGGAGGCGGCAGAGGCACCTGATGTGTGTGGGAGTCCCAAGGCGTGCTCCCAGCCTTGGTGTGCTGGATGAGAGGTGTCAGAGCCACGGATCCAGAGCTTCATTTTCAGGGGCCCTTCGCAATGTTCAGAATGGTCTGTGAGAACTCTGATAGCAGAACCTAGACTATAGGGAAACACAGCCTCCTTTGTGAATTGTTATTATGTTTGGCTATAGTGAACACAAAAGTAAAAATTATAGTCGCTTAAGATAAATCAGTTTATTTCTCCCTCATAAAAAAATGCAGTGGTGGGCATAAGAGACCCCAGCATCTCTGTCTTTCTGCTCAGCCTTCTTCAACCCACATCTTCAATCTTCTGGTTAAATGTGGCTGCTTGAGTGCCAGCCATCAGATCTGCCATTCCAGCAAGCTAGAAGTAAAGTAAAGGGCAAAGAAAGCCTCCTATTTATATCACTAATCCTGTATGACACTTGTGCTAAGATCTCATTGGCCAGCACTCATGTGCGTAATCATGTCTAACCACATGGGAGGCTGGGAAATGTAGATATATCCAGGTATGATTCTGTGTGTTTAGGAGGGGAGGGAGCTTGGTCTTGGGGATGCAGCCATCCCTGCCACTCCTCCAGCTTAGGTGGTCACTGAGCCCTGTGCATGTGTCCATTGTCATTTCTGAGCCATTACTGAATCCATTCTCATTGTTTTGGTCTTTGCTGTGCTCGGGAGAGCCAAGGAACATGTCCTGTGTCACTGTATCCACCAGTGACTGAGAGCAGAGGACTTAGAAGAATACACCCAGGGTGAAAGGCCTTATCCCTGGTAAGGAGCTGGTCCAATATGAGCTGGTCCTGTCCATAGCCACCCTGGATGTGAGCACCTTTCCTCAAACCCATGCTCACTTCTGAGGCCCCACCCACAACTGACAGCTGTTTGTTACCCAGGGGCCTGCGTTCCTACAACAGGGAAAACCCAGGACTCCAGCCAGCCAGACTCAGGTTGGAATCCCAACTCTGCAGTCCACCTGCTGGGTGCACAGGGGGTGGGGCAGCGGAGGTTCCACCAGCTTTCCAGCAGCAGCTTAGTCTGCAAAGTGGAAGAAGGATCCTCAACAGTGCAGGGGTATAGGTGGCAGATGGACAGCGCATTCATCTAGCCACTCATGTACTTAGGAAGCACCAAAGTACATCAGATACTTGCTTGTAACCAAGGATAAGAGCAAGGAGGTCGCAAATGAACCCAATAGAAACTGCCCTTGCCTGTGGGCCTTCCAGTCCAGTCGAGTGGAAGGACAGCAAAAACAGCTCCAAGTGGCAGTGTGTCATAGGGCTTCAGTCCCCAGGACCTGAGAACAAAGACAGAGCCACCCCATATCCCACCAACCTCCTGTTATTCTCCTACACTGGTCAGGGTTGTGTCTGACCAAATGCATGAGTTTCCTAGGGCCATCAGAACAAAATACTGCAAACAGGATGGCTTAAAGTGCCTGAAGTTTATTTGTTCACAGTTCTGGGATCCAGAACTCTGGAATCAAGATGTCAGCTAGGTCCATTCCTTCTGGAGACTCTGAGGGAAAGCCCATTCCAGGCCTATCTCCCAGCTTCTGGTATGGTCAGCAATCCTTGGTGTGTTAGTCAGCTTTCTATTACTCTGAAAAAATGCCTGAGATAAACAACTTAAAAGAAGGAAGGGTTTATTTTGGCTCATGGTTTCAGTCTGTGGTCATTTGACCCTGCTGCTTTGAACCTGTGGTAACACAGATCATGGTGGGAGCACTTGGTGAGGAGGAGACCTGTTCTCTTCATGCCAATCAGCAGGAGGCAGAGAGAGAGAGAGAGAGAGAGAGAGAGAGAGAGAGAGAGAGAGAGAGAGAGAGAGAGAGAGAGAGAGAAAGAGGGGGGGGGAAGGGACTGGGATTGTGATATCCCCTTTAAGCACACACCTCCAAAGACTTAACTTCCTTCCATCAGGCTCCATCTCCTAAAGGATCCACTACCACCACCAAACAGTGTTCCTTGTGAATCAAGCCTTAAATTCATAGTTCTTTAGGGCACAGTCTAGGCCCAAAGTGTAGCACTTGGCTTATAGATATACCACCCCGACCTGCGCCCCATCATCAGATGGTCTTCTGGCCTCCCTTTTGTTTCTTTATCTGCAAACAGCTTTCTTATGAGGATGCCAGAAATTAGATTGAAAGCCCAACCTAGCCCAGTCTAAGCTCTTTTTAACCTTATCTGCAAAGACCTTATTCCCAAATCAGTTCCCATTCTGAGCTCCTGGGTATACCAAAAATTTGAGGGACACTATTTAACCCAATATACAACAGAATGCAGCAAATGCGAGGACCTGTCACTTCCAGAATTAGGTCACGAAGGACCGTGCCTTCTGCCTGTCCACTCCTTCCCTCTCACTCTACCTTCTGGACTCATTCACTCTGGCGTAAGTGAGTTGCCATGTTGAAGGCCCCTGAGGCAGCCTGTGGGTTGCTCTCTAGGGTGAGGAGCCATGGCCTCCAGCCAACAGCCACAGAGCAAGCTCAGAGCAGATCCTGCAGTCACCACCAAACTGTCAGAGAGATGACTCCAGCTGATAGCTTGACCATAGCCTTAGGATGGATCATGCTTCTGAGCCAGAACCATGCAGCTAAGCTGCCCCTGCCTTCTTGATTCACAGACACTTGAATCTGTGAAGTGTGATAATAAGTATTGTTCTCAGTCACTAAGCTTTGGGTAACTTGTTACACAGCTGTAGCTAACCAGGACAGATGAGGGGAGGGACAGGGGTTGTTTCCGGCCTAGGGAAGAGTCTGAGCAGGGACTTTGCATGGGCTGGGGTCTGAGAGAGCCCGGTGGGAGCAGTCTTGAGATGAGGTGGCAGGACAAGTCTTGTCCCTGGAGACCACTTGACCAGGCCTGGCACCTGGAGAGTCTCTATAAACAAAGCTAATAGCACCCGTTTCTGGAATGAGCTGCAGAAGGCGCCTCTCCTCCAGCTTCCTGCACACTGCAGGGAGATGACTTTCCTGCCTCAGTGAGGGACCCTGTTGCCCCTCCCCGGTGCCTTTTGTTTAGGTCATGTTTTGTTTCTCTGGGTACCTCATTTACAGTCACCAGATGTTAACATCTTTCAGCTGCGCTGGCTGGTGTTCATAAAGTTCTGGAGGAGAAATGCGGCCCAGCATTGCTGAGAGTTATAAATGAGTCCATTAACGGAGGTGGATTTGCTAAAAGGTTGCTTTCGTTCCACCTGGTCCAACGCATCACTCGCATGATCGATGGCTCCACAGCCTTCAGACGCGTTTTGAACCTCAGCACATTCTTAATGCCTCAAAAGTTTCCAATTAAAGGCAAATGACTCTTGGCAAAGTCCAAGGCATTTTTTTTCTAACTAAAATAAATACCTGGGCAGGCTCCAGAGTTTATGACTTTCACACAACTGAGGATAAGCTGTTAGGAGCCAGGTTAGGGACGTGTGAGGAGAGGGAGGCTGATGAACCTGTGAAAGTCACCCAGAAAACGGTGCCAGGCTTGGGGCCCCCTGGCACCAGAGCCAAGAGTTGTGGCACTTGCATGCTTTTGAATCTTGGGTGGGTGGTGATGGGCAACGGAGCGGCCGGACTGAGGTCAGGAGGCTGCTCTCCTGACCTGTTCTCCTCTCCAGCCCTGCGGCACGTGCTCCCTGAGCTCTTTCTGTGACAGCCTCGCAGATTTGCCTGGGCCTTGAGGTCTCCTGAAGGACCACGAGCGGGAGCACAGAGAATCCGCGCTGTTGGGGGTGATTATGACCGTCCTTCCCTCTGCAGCGGGTCCTTCATGTGCTGGCCCCTGCTCTGGGAAGGTGCTGGCCAGATGCCTTCCCTCCCTTGCTTCCGCACACTCCTCTTGTTCAGAGCAGCCCTGGCACACAGGCGGATCTGACTATAGCAGTGGTTCGAGTCCCGAAGGAGAAGCCCTCCCCGGGAGCACGGTGTCTCGTTCTGGAAACAGGAGGGACCCTGGCCTAGCTGCACTTGGTTCCAACCCCTGGAAGGTTCAGCCAGACCCCTGGGCCAAGAGGCAGTGGGCCGCTCCTCTCTCCTGCAGCCCAAGGGGTTGGGGCCTCTCCCCTCCCTGAGGTACTGTCCTCCCTTGCTCAAGGACATTAGGCAGAGCCCCCTTCAAAGGATCATGGCCCCTACCCAGGGACTTAGAAGGGTTAATGGGGCACCCAGGGAGCACCTCCGGGGAGCTGCCCTGGAAGGAGGAGCAAGGGCAGCTGAGGTAGGCCTGGCTCTGACCAGTGGGAGAGGCCAGCTCCTGTGCAGTTGGCCTTCCAGGGCACAGGCTGACATGCAAGGTTTGAGCTGAGAGTGGAAAGACCCCCCCAAACACTCCATGAGGCTCCTCTAGTGCCTCATCCTCCCAGCCCCTGAGTATTAGTGAGTCAAGACCACGCACAGCTTGACACTTGGAGAGCACTCAGTTTCAACCTGGGAGTCAGATTGGAAGGAGCATCTGAGACAGCTGGGAGGGGCAGCTGCACCTGGACAGGTGGGTCCTGGGGGTAGCAGACTGCCTGACACCTCCGTTTGCAGCATCCCACAGCCTCGGGGACACTGGCTCTCAGACTTGGCGGGATGAGGCTTGGGCTGTCACCCACTCTGCATTGCACAAGTCCCCAGGCTGGGCTGCAGGGACCTAGCATGGAGGCTTCCAGTTGTCCAGCTGTCCATCACTGTCCTGTCTGAACACATTGCTGACTCAGGAGGGTGGGCAGTGGGACCCATTTTACAGACAGGAGCACTGAGGTACTGAGGGGCATGGTGGCCAAGGTACCAGGCCTTGGGAGGAACAGAGCTGGGGACTGAGACCAGCTCAGACTGTGCTGTGACAGCTGCCAGGCCTTCCTCTGTGCTGTGTCCACACTCTGATGTCCAAGAGGCTTGGGTGAACTCCAGCAGGTAAGAAGGTAGTGGCCACAGCTGTACACTGCCCAGACCAGCTGGCCCTGTGCAAGAGCCCAGTGCTACTGGGTTAGCCCTAGGGTGCAGGGGCAGCCCCAGCCCCCTGGGGACACTGTGGGGAGCCACTGGCCACCTCCTCCAGTCACTTGCAGCAGTCATCCTTACCCCACAATCTGCAGCAGGGACAGTCCTCTGCCTCACCTGGGTTCCTGTTGTGTCCAGAGTGCCCTGCGGGTTTGGTTGGCAGCTTTCCAGACCCACTCGCTGCTCTGAGGCTCCCATCCTCTCCTGCTCCCTCCCCTCACCTCTCACAGGTGTGGCCTGAGGTTGACATCCTGCCCACCCCCATGCCCTGTGTGCCCCTGTTCCTAGGCATGGGCCACCCTGAAGCCCTGTGAACACTGGCTCCAGCTCCCTGCTGGCTCCTGGCCCGCTGGCCCCTGCACATCCTCACTCCCCCTGCAGGTGTGATTTCCTCTCTTACTGCTGTTTCTGGAGCCAGCATAGTGAGCCATGGGAGGGGCCCAGGTCCTGTGGGGATCGCAGGCCCACTTGCAACCCTTCCAGCAGCTAGGCTCAGAATTGGTCAGTTGCCCAGTTGAGCCATAGTGGCTGTAGGGTCAAGGCTCTGGTCAAGTTCAGCATATCCCTCAGAAGCATGGGAGCACCCATTACACAGACAGGTGTCCAGGCACGTGGCGGCTCCTTGGTACCCAGCAAGGATCACAGAGGATCTGATTACTGGGTTATCAACGTGCTCTGTGCCAGCCACTGTCCTAAGCTAGGGAAACGCGCAGGGTGTGAGAGCTCCAGGACCCTCCTCTTCCCTGAGCCCCACCCCAGCCCTCCCTCCTGGCCTCCCAAAGCCGTATCGCCCACCCTGCAGTGTGTGTAGCATGCTGGGACGGAGGGATCCTCGGGCTCCAGATTCTGTGCCCAGGTTCCAGTCCTGTTTCCTCAGGACCAGACGTCATCTCCTGAGACTCGGCTTCCTTCTGCCAGATGGGGTGGCCCGCAGGGCAGAGCTCATGGATGGCAGGGGAGCTGGCGACTAGGCTCAGGGCTCCCGGGGGCCAGGCTACAGGAGGTGGCTGCACCAGACCGGGAGCTGTAGGAGGCACAAAGATGGAAGGTTGTGACTCGGTGAAGCCTGCGGCCCTGGATTTAGAGAAGGAACAAAGGTAAAACCTGTGTCTTGGGGCTGGGGATGTAGCTCAGCTGGTAGAACGCTTGCCTCACATATGCAAGGCCCTGGGTTCAATCTCCAGCACCAAAAAACAAAAACAACAACAGAAAAAACTGTGTCCTTACCACGTAGCCCCTGATTGTGTCAAGGGGCCACAGGTGGGGGACTTGCCCTGCTCTGCCTTAAAAATGTTTCTCCTACTTTTCATCCTTCCTTCTTTCTGGTTACTTTGTGATGATTCTGTAAAGCATAAGATCTGGATCTGAGAGTCAGGGTACCAGGATGGTGGGGGTGTGAACCACCTTGGCTCCTGTCCATCATGGGTGCTGTAGCTTGGGTGTTGAATGTCCCCCACAAGCCCAGGTGCTGAAAAGTCTTGGTCCCCAAGTGCTGCTAGTGGGAGGTGCTGTGGACTCTGAGCAGGTGGAACCTTCTGGGAGATTCTTAGGTCATTAACAATGACCTGGAGGGGGACCATGGGACCCCTGCTCCTTCCTGTCTCTCCCTCTCCTTCTTGGATCATGAGGTGGGAGTTTGCTCCTCCACACACCCTCCTGCTATGATGTGCTGCCCTTGCCAGAGACCCAAAGTCATGGAACCACTTAATTTTGAATTGCACCCTCCAAAAGCATGAACCAAAATAAGCCTTTTCTCTTTATAAGTTAATTGCCTCCGACGTTTCATTATAGTTATGGAAAGCTGACTGATCCAGTGGGCACGTGAGGTGGCCTCAGGAATTGGAAACCAGTCTGGCATCAGTTGGCAGAGCTACCCTTTCCCTGTCAGTTCCACTCCTTGGCAAATCCCTACACACAGGCACCAGGAGACAGGCAAAGAATGTTCCTAAGGAACTTTTTCATAGCAGCAAAGTAGTGAGGGCCCTTGGCAGGAGAGTGAACAAACCAAACTCCCACAATAAAACCATCAACAAAAACACTGAGGACAAATTAATTACAGATACATTTTAACCCTGCCTGGATCCCAAGATCATGACTGAAGGAAGAGGAAAGTTCACAACGGACAGCCTGTGGTTCCATTTCTATTAAGCAATATGGTGTACTCCATCACCGAGGGAGGCGCACAGATGTGTGGTGAACGGAGATCTGAGCTGTGTGGGTGCAGGTGCCCCCGGGTGGGAGGGCCGCTGTGGGAGTTTGTGTTTCGTGAGCCTCGTGGGGGCTCGAAGGTGCTCCTTTCCTGGCACTCCTCACACCCTGCACGCACGCTGCAGGTAATCATTCCTTGGACCCAGTGGGAGTCCGTGGTTTCACTTCTTTCCTGCAGACACAACCCACTTGGGCTCCCCCACTCAGAGACACAGCCCCCAGCTAACAGGCTCCCTCCCCTCAGCCCTGAGTCTCTCTCTTTTCTACAGTCACCTCCCTGCCAGTTGATGGTGTCACTCGTCCTTGCAATCGACCTGAATCCAGTGCAGCCAGGCCACGGGGGAAGACCTGTGATCTCAGATCTGCCCTCAGAAGCAATGGGGATCATGATAAGAGATGCAGATGCAATGTTCCCGATGTTTTCTCCGGTCCCATCAGTTCGTCCTGGATGTCCCCACTCTCTCTGCCCCTCCTCATAAACCAGGAAGGTGGGGACAGACCCACCACCACCAGACCTCAGATCCTTCATCTGGAATCCTCAAGCCTGGTCTTGTGAGGGACCCCACCCTGTCTGGGGGACTCACTGCCTGCAGCTGGACATGCCATAAAACCTGTGACCCTCCAGAAGCACAGAGATTCCATACTCCAGATGACGGGCACCTTCACCTCCCCTCGCCATCTACAAATGGCCATTTTCTTATCATGGTATTATGGGTTGGATTGTGTCCCTCCAAAAAGTTATGCTGGAATCCTGATCCCAGGACCTCGGGTATGTCCCTTGTCTGGATAGGGTCATTTTTGCATGTGACTAGTTGGGATGAGACCGTATTGGAGCAGGGCCTCCTCCAGCCCAATCAGTGTCCCTACAGAAGGGGAAATGACATGGAAACACACACAGGGGAAACGTCCCTGTGACTGCACAGGCAGAGAGGGACCCTCTGCAGCCACCAGCTCAGGAACACCAAGGATTTACAGCCACCACCAGAAGCAGCAGGAGGCTGGCATATCTTCCTTTAGCACCTCCAGAGGGAGCATGGCTTCACGGTCACCTCGATTCCAGACTTCCAGCCTCCAGATCTGTGAGAATACCTTTCTGTTTTTTTAAGCCACCAAGTTTTTGGTCCTTTGTTTCAGTTGCCCCAGGAAACTAGCATCCTGAGTCTCCCATCATGGAATTAAGTTAAAACTGCCCAGAAAGGGCAACTTCTGACTGGTAGTTTCTGTGTGCGTATCCATTGCTCCGAGGCGCACCCCTTGGGCCGTGTGGAAACCTACCTGCTTTCCCACTCATGGACGCACTGGGGACATTTCCACGTGGATTCACAGGATGGTTTTAAACGAACGCGGCTCTCCGCTGTGGATGAAGCACACATTAACAAAGCCACTCTTGGTGGTGCGGAGGTGGTTTTCGTTCCCCCCCTTTCTTCCTTCCTGGTTCCCTCTCGATCTCCACACCCCTCTTGCTCTCACTCTCAAACCTCCCTGACTCTTTAAAGAAATGAGAAAACACAGACCTTTCTGATCACAAATGTTTTTGAATGCCTGCGTATTAATGACTGGTGAGTATGTGCGTTGGCAAGCAGAGGGAGATCCTTCTTGTCTTAAATGAGAAAAAGTCGTAGGAAAAATGGGCTTTGTGTTGTCAAACGTTAGCCTGAGCAGACACCCTCTGAGCGCCCGGCTCGGGGGGCTTCCTGAAACCAATTGCATTTTTCCTGAAGGAGTGTGTTTAACGTCAGCACCCTGAGGAGCTTGGCCGAGAAGAGCCCTGAAGGCCAAATATTTACACAACCAACCCTGGAGCCCCATGGAAATGACCTCATGAACATTGTTTTTAGTTCATAAGACATGGTGATGAATAGGAGCCTTGACCTTTCTAACACTCATTTATGGACAGTGGAAGCCTGGGGGTTGGGTTCCTGAGCGGGGAGCCACTGGGGATGGGGAGGTAGGGAAAGGCTTGGGTGTCTGGCAGGAGGGGGTTTTAGGCCCGACTCCAGTTTCCTTGCCGTGTGACCTTATGTAAGTCACTGCAGCTTCTGAGCCTGTTTCTTCTGTGAAATGCAGATGAAAAAGCCAATTGTCAGGTGTATGCTCAAGATGGGCTGTAATAATTGGAGGAGTGAGCCTCTCTCTGCCTGTGGGCCTTCCATTTGGCCATGTGGGACTTAGATGAAATGTGTTCCCTTTGCCTGCTAGGGAGGTCTTGGCAGAGAGCTACCCTGCCCCAGCAAGGGTTAAATCAGGTAGTGGAGAAGCTTCCAGACAAACAGCAAATCAGCTGGAGGTGTTAATAGCGTTCTCTTTCACTCTAAAATTTGGCTATAGCTGGGCATGGTAGTACACGCCTGTAATCCTAATGACTCAGGAGGTTGAGGCAGAAGGATTCCAAGTTCAAAGTCAGCCTTAGCAACTTTGTGAGGCCCTAAGAACTTAGCGAGACCCTGTCTCAAAATAAGACAAAAATGAATAAAAAGGGCTGGAGATGTGGCTTAGTGGTTGAGCACCCGAGGGTTCAATCCCTGGTACTAAAAAAAAAAAAAAAAAAAAAAAAAAAAGATAAGATTTGGCTCTTCCTGGATAGTGAGTGCTGACTGTGACTGTCCTCTGGTCTGTCGTCCTGTCCCTGCCCGTGGGCCCCCTCAACCTACATCCACTGCCTGTGCTCACATCTCTACTTGAGGCTTCGTTCTGCCTGTGGGAGGCAGACCCGAGCATGAGATGGCGCGGCCCTCAGGACCAGCCCTCAACCAGTGAAAGATGAGAACCGAGGGAGAAATACTGTGGACCCCTTGTCCCTGGAATTGGGTCTTCCTGAGGGGCATGTTCTGCACTGTTGCCCAGAGTTCTCTCACGGGTTAAGCTCCTTTTGTCTACAGTGGTCACTTTCTTGACAAGGCACTTTCCCTTTATTTGCTCTCTCTTTCTGCCTCTCGTGCCTGCTGCCCTTTTGGTGCTTCCTGGAATTACCGCCTCAGATCAACCACTGTCACTGCAGCCCTTGCACAGAGGCTTCCTGAGGAGCCCAGAGGGATGTGCCCTCCTCTCTCTGCTCCGACCACACTGCTCATCCCTGCCTGTGCAGCTGTCCTCTTCCTCCCATCCTTCCACTTGCTCAAAGTCAAACTCTGGAAATAAACTTGGATGTTTTTCTTCCTTGATCTTCACATCTGATCCATCACCAATGTCCTGCTGGCTCTCACTTCAAAACCTATGCAGAGATGTTGCCTAGCATTTTCCTATTTCTGAATACCAATAATAAACGGGCAATCCTAAATGAAAACGAAAAAAACACTGTACAGAAGAACAAAGATAGGAAAAACAGCAGATTTCTCATCAGAACCTAGGCAAGACAGAAAATGGAGCATCATCTTTTTTTATTTTTCATACTAGGGGCTTAACCCAGGGAATTCAACCACTGAACCACATCCCCAAGACCTTTTTTATTTTTTATTTTTTTGAGACAGGGTCTTGCTAAGTTGCTTAGGGCCTCACTAAGTTGCTGAGGCTGGCTTTGAACTTGAGATCCTTTTGCCTCAAAAGGATCCTTCTCTAGAGCTGCTGAGATTATAGGCCTGTGCCACTGCACCCAGCTCTAGCAAAAATACTTTTTAAAATGAAGGAAGAGATAACACCAATCACAAATGAGCTTGCGAAGCAACAAAAAGACTCAGACATAGCTGGTGGAATGCAAAATAGTTTAGTCACTTTGGAAAAAAAAGTGGTACTTTCTTAGAAAGCTAAACATACTCCTACAATATCATCCAGCAGTCACTTCCCTAAGTATTTACCCAGAGTTGAAAACTTAAATCCACCCAAAGTTTTACACAAAAATGTTTATAGCAGTTTTATTCATAACTGCCCCAAATTGGAAGAAATCTAGATGTCCCTTAATAGGTGAATGGATAAACAAACTATGGTACACCCACGAAGTGGAATATTATTTGGCACTACAAGGGAATAAGACACCAAAGCCCAAAAACACAAGGAGGAAACTTATATGCATGATGCTAAGTGGAAGAAGCCAATATGGAAAGGATACATACTGTATGGTTTCAATTATATAACATTATAGAAAAGGTAAAACTATAGAAATAGTAAAAAGATCGTAGTTGCCAGGAGAAAGGGGAAGGAGAAATGACTTGGTAGAGAACGTGGATGTTTAGGACATGAAGCTATTCTACACGATGCCATGAGATGGATACAGGTCATTACACATGGGTCAAGAAGCTAGATGTAATGAATAATAGGGTGTCAGTATTGACTCATCAGTTATAATACATGTATCACATCAATGTAAGATGCTAAGGGAGAGTCAGTATTTGAAAGATAAGGCAAGCATAGGAAAACTCTACTTTCTGTTCAGTTCTTCTTAAACCTGAAAATTCTCTAAAAATCATGATCTTTCAACTCAAAAGAATTAATGCAAAGATTTTCCAAGGAGCTTGAAAGTCATGACTTCTGTCCTCACACACACAAAAGAGAATAATCAACAATCCTTCATAGCTATATCAGATCATTGAATTCAGAGGGTAAATTCCTACCCTGAAACCTAGAGGGTCAGCAAGATGTCTAGCATCATGGCTCACTGTGAACTGAAGCCACCTTTGAAGTCAGCAACTACAGGAGCTCTTGAGATAATTGACTAATTTCTAGAGACTGAGAATGGACTAACTTTATAGATAAAAGCTCATGGGGTCCAGACTTAAAGGGTCCCTACTTGCATGAGTTTTACTTCTAAGAACTCCACCAAGTTCTTACGGGGAAGATTGAAGGAAACCTCTTTTGTGCTTCCAACAGGCAAAGAGGAAAATAGCTACCTTGAAATAAAATCCGGAGTATTTTGTTCTTCTAAACAAAGTCCTACTCTCAAAGGAAACTATAAGCCAACATTCCTGAGGAAATAAATGCAAAAGTCTTTAATAAAATATTAGCAATCCACATTCAAAAACATATTAAGATTGTACACTATGATTATGTTCTTTCACTTCAGAGATGCAAGGTTGGTTCAGCATGCACACATCAATAAACATGACCCATCACATAAACAGAATTCAGGACAAAAATCACATGATTAACTCAATAGAAAAAGCCTTCATTGAAATTCAGTACCCATTCATATTAAAAACACTGAAGAAACCAGAGTTGGAAGGAATTTGCCTCAACATCCTAATGGCTATATATGAAAAACCCAAACCCAAATCAGAGTGAATGGATTAGAAGCATTTCATCTAAAATCCACATTCAAAAACATATTTAAAAGATTGTATGTTGTACGTCATGATTAAGTTCTTTTGTTTTATCTAAAACCAAGATAAGGATGTCTACTATAACCACTACATTCAACATGGTACTTGAAATTTGAACCAAAGCAATTAGGCAAGAGAAATAAAATAAAGGAATATAAATAGGAAAAGAAGCCAAATTATCTCTTTGCAAATGATATGATTCCATATTAGAAGCCCCAAAAATACTCCACCAGAAGATATTTAGAGCTGATAAATGAATTCATCAAGTAGTAGGATACAAAATCAACATACAATAGAAGAATGGAGTAAAATATAGAAATATAGAAAATATCAAAGGGAAACCCCACTCAATTAAAATTCTACGTCCAATTAAATTATCACTTAAAAGTGACTGTAGACTTAATTTACTTATAAACATATATTGTAAACCACAGGTCAATCACTAAAAAAGTTTTTAAAGGTATATAACAATATCCTAAGAAAGGAGAAAAATGGAATTATAGAATACTCAATTAAAACTAGAGAAAACAGAAAAAAGTGGAAGACAAAACACAAAACAGAACAGTGGCAATGAAAAAAACCAGTTATGAATATAGGAGATATTAACCAACTGCATAACTCATCACTTTAAATGTGAATCATCTAGATATGCCAATCAAAAGACAAAGGCTGCCAGAAAGGGTAAAAAGCAAGATCCAATTATATGTGGTCTACTGGAAACCCACTTGGACTGTAAAGACCTAGAATATTAAAAGTGAAGGGAAGGAAAAAGATACACTGATCTGGCATGAATTAAATAAACCTAGAGTAGCCATGTTAATTTGACAAAGCAGATTTCAGAGTAAAGAAACCATCATGTTACAAAATGATGAAGGTGTCAATTCTCCAAGAAGATGTGAGAACCCTTAATGTGTTTGTACCTTAAAACAGAGCATAAAAATATGTGAGGCAAAAACTGATAGGCCTAGTGATGGAAATGTCCTGTTTCTTGACTGTATCCACATCACTACTGTGGTTGCGATATTGTATCATTGTATCATTGCAAGATGCTATCATTGGGAGAAACTTGGCAAAGGGTATTTGGGATCTATGTATTGTTTCTTACAACTGCATGTGGAATTTACCTATTCTAAGATCTTTGCACTGTCCAGCAATTGGCCAAACTGCATGTTTAAATGAGATTTTAATATAACAGCGTTGTATGTTGTAATCTCCATGCACCTGAAAAGAATAATAAATGATGTTATATAACTAAGAAAATAGAGTGAAAAAATGAACAGAATCCAGAATAAAGCAGGAAAGCAGAGAACAAAAAGGAACATATAACAGGTGTGGCAAATATTAAAAATTGAAAAATGATAAATTTAACTCCAAATATATCAGTAAGTATATTGAATGTAAATGGACTACATAACCTAATTAAAAAACAAAGATTTCCAGATTGCAATAAAAAAGAAAAACTCAATGATATGCTGCTTGCAAGAAATATGCTTTCAATATAAAGTTTAAAAGTGAAAGGAAGTTAAAAATGTATTTTGCAAACTATGAAGAAATAATCCAATATGAGCCCTCCCCACAATCCACCATTAAGTAAATACTTCATTTATGAATGATTTATCAAAATGCATAAATGCATTTTACTGTCATGTATAACTAATTAGAACAAATTAGAACAACAAATTAGAACTAATTAGAACAAATAAAGAAATTTTTAAAGTATAATTAGAAATGAAAGGGGATATTTTCCAAGTGCATTTAACTTTTTAAAATTTGAATCCATCTTATGCTAGAACCTTAAAATATAGAAAGCCAAGATGGAAACAATCTAAAAGAAAGCAAGAAAACCCACAATCATCATAAGATATTGACACATCTTTCTTGGTAACTGATGGAAGAGGCATAAACACATCTGCAGGGATCTAAAAGATTGAATAATATGAGTAAAATAGTAGCAGTTGCCAAACCAATGAGTCCTAGTCTATATTTTGGCAAATCATTTCATTAACTTTCATTATAACCCTGTGACAACGTGAATAAAGGCATGTGTATAAAGTGTATAAAATTAGGAAGATTTCAGTGAATGAAAAACTCAAGGTTTGTGTAAGTTCTCGAGCACCAAAGATTTACATGGATCAATCCCTATTTCATTTAAATCATATATAACTAATGCCAGTGAAGATAGAACCAAATCCGACTTTTTCTTAGTGGTAGGAATCATTGATTGAATGCTTTGAAATTGAATCTGTGACACGAAAATTAAATTGGTATAAAGGAAAAGTCCATCAATTGTTCTTTGGGGGTGTGTGTAAAAACTTTTAAGAATGGGAGATAACACCTATATACAACAGGGTAGAACTCAATTTTTACTTTTGTATATACCTGTGTAACCAGCTCATAAACTATGTCCAGTACCCTGGAAAGCACCCACATGCCACTTCCAAATCAATATCCTTCCTTGGACAGATAACCAATTTTCTGCCTTCTATTTTCATGGATAATCAATATCTGTTCTTAAATGTTATGTAAGTGGAATCATACATACCCATAGGTAAACATATATATTCACATACATGTATAAACATATATACATACCTTTCTCTGACATCTATCATCTGTTCATATATGTATGTATGTGTCATGTATCATCTATCTCAAGGAAACTGTGTCACACTGATAAAATATAAACAGGCAAAAAACATATACAGACACAAACTTTATACCCATCACAAAAATTAACTCAAAATCAATCATAGACCTAAATGTAAAACAAACCTTTGAAACTCCTTGAAGATACCGTAGGAGAGAAGCTAAATGACCCTGGATAAAACTGTTTTTTTTAAGCTACAAATTCGAAACCATGAAAGAACAGATGGATAAAGTGGACTTCATTATAATTTTTAAAACTTCCTCTGTGAAAGACGTTATCAAGAGAATGAGAACACAAGCCACAGACTGGAAGAAATGTTTGCAAATGACATATCTGGTAAAGGACTATAATTCAAAATATACAAAAAGACTCTTAAAACTCACCAATTAAAAAAACCATTTAAAAAATGGTCCAAAGACCTTAAGTGATATGTCACCAAAGATATGTAGATGAAAATAAGCACATGAAAAGATAACGCACATCTGATGTCATCAGGGAAATGCAAATTAAAACAATTTAATGAGATATGGCTACACATCTGTTAGAATGGCCAAAGTCCAGAACACCAAGGACGCCACAGCCTGTTCTGCAGGATGCTGTGATGGCAGAGGCACATCACTGTATGGTGAGAATGCGAAGCATCGGGAACTTCCTCACTGATAGGAACGCAGAATGGTACAGCCACTTTAGAAGACAGTTTCCTATGTGACTAACCAGACTCTTGTATACAATAGCAATTTTTCTTCTTGGTGTTTACTCAGGGGAGTTGAGAACATGCCCCCACAAAAACTTGTACAAAAATATTTGCATAAATTTTATTCATAATTGCCCAAACTTAGAAGCAACCAAGATGCCCATCAGTAGGTGAGAGGGTGAACAAATGGCGGCACCTACAAATGCACCACAGGGGGCTGGTTCTTAGTGCTCAAACAAAACGAGCCTATGAAGCCATAAAAAGAGGAGACGACTTAAATGCATATTGCCAAGTGAGCGAAGGCAATTGAAAAAGTCTGAAAGCTGTATTCTGAAGCAAAATGCTCCAAAATTCTAAATCCTTTGGTGACGTGACACCACAAGTGGAAAATTCTGCACCTGACTTGGAATGACTAGTTGCATTCAAAACACAGGCACGCTAAAAATAATGTGTAAAATCGCCTTCAACTTATGTGTGTACCGTACATATGAAACAAAAGAATTTTGTGTTTAGACTTGGGTCTCATCTCCAAGATACCTAATTATGTATAGACAAATATTCCAAATTTTGAAATGTTGAAAATCTGAAGCACTTTTGTTCCCAAGCATTTTAGATGAGGGAAACTCAGGCTGTATGTGACATTCTGGCAAAGCCAATAAAAGAGAAAGTATAAAGATCAGTGGTCGTTAGGGATGAGTGGGGAGGAAGGGATGAATAGGCAGAGCTTGGGATTTTTAGGGCAGTGATATTATTCTGTATGATACTGTAATTGTGGATGCACATCATTGTACAAAGAATGTACATGAACCATAATGTAAACTGTTGTCTTTGGTTTAAAATAGCTTATCGGGACTGATTTATCAGTTGTGAAATGTGCCATAGCAATGGAAGAGACTGATCGTAGGGAAACTGTGTTTGTGCTCAATTTTCCTATAAAATCTGAACAGTCTAGAAAAAGTAAAATGAATTAATATTTTTTTAAAAAGGTCAAAACTGACAACCAGGGATGCTTGGATCATGGGTTAGGTTTACTTTCTAAGAATCAACAGGGCTGCATGCAACAGATGGAGGAGATGCAAACTCTGCTGAGGCCTAACTACTTGATTTTCTTAAATTTAATAAAGCACACCCACTGGTCATTTTTGTAGAAATCTTTTAATTTGCATGCACAGATACAGGAAAAGAAAGGGAGTCAAAGATGTAATAAATAAAAGTAAAATAAAATCTTTTATTTTTTTACTCTTCATTAACCCCCAATACATCACCTGTTAAAGCATCATTATTTTTGTTAAAGTATTATTATTATTTCTATAATAATGTACTGGGTGATAACAGGTTATAGATAAGTGGAATAATGGCCCCAATGTCACAAGAGACAGGAGGAAGGATTGAGAAGATGTTATTATAAGGAACCTGCAGTAAACGTGATCAGTGTTAGTAGTGGTAGATTAGTGTTATTTTATGTTAGGCTTAGTTAGAAAAAAATATATACATAAATATATTTTGTACTGGGGATTGAACTCAGAGGCACTTAACCACTGAGCCCCATCCCCAGCCCTTTTTTGTATTTTATTTAGAGACAGGGTCTCATTGAGTTGCTCAGGGCCTCGCTAATTTGCTGAGGCTGGCTTTGAACTCTCGATCCTCCTGCCTCAGGCTCCTGAGCCGCTAGGATTACAGGTGTGGGCCACCACTCTGGGGGAACCACCAACTGGTTTTTTTTTTTTTTTTTTAAGTATAATGGGTGCACTGAAAGAGGAGAAAGAGTGAAATCATAAAACACTCAATTCGAACCAGAGAAAGGTTGAAAAAGCAGACTCTGGTAATGAATTAGAAACAGTTACAACCATGGTTGATGTTGTTTTAGTCGGTCTTTTTGTCACTGTGACTGAAAGACCCGAACAGAACAATCATAGAGGAGAAAAAGTTTATTTGAGGGTACACCGTTCTGGAGATCCCAGCTCAAAGACAGCAGACTCTATTCCTCCAGCCTCAGGGCGAGGCTGAACATCATGGCAGAAGAGGGTGCAGAGGGAAGCAGCTCACATGGCGATCCAGGATGTGGATGGAGGGAGAGAGGGAGGTCTCCACTCTCCAGATACAAATATAAAACCCAAAGCCACGCCCCAATGCCCCACCTCCTCCAGCCACGCCCTGATGCCCCACCTCCTCCAGCCACGCCCTGATGCCCCACCTCCTCCAGTCACACCCTGATGTCCCACCTCCTCCAGCCACATCCCACCTGCCTTCAGCAACCACTCAGTTGATCCCATCAGGTGATTAATTCACCTATTGGGTTAAGGCTCTCACAACCCAATCATTTCTCCTCCAACCCTTGCATTTCTCACACGTGAGCTTTTGGGGGGACACTTCACATTCAAACCATAACAGATATTAATCCAGATACATCAATGATCACTTTAAATGCTAGTGGTCTAAGAACACCAATCAAAACGAGCAACAGAATGGGTAAAAAGACAAGACCCAACTATATGCAGTCTACAAGTGACCTGCCTTAATTATATTGACACTGATCCATTAAAAGTGAAGTGATGAAGAAAGATATACCGTGCTGACAATAATCCAAAGACATATGGAGTGACTACATTAATCTTAGGCAGAGAGAACTTCAGAGCAGGGCAAAAATTCAGAGGTGAAGAGGGGCAAAACGTCATGAGTCTCCAAGAAGATTCCAGTCCTAAACATGCATGTGCACATAAGAGGGAACCAAAGGGCACAAGGGCAACACTGATAGAAACTCCGGAGAGGAAGAGAAGTCCATTACTAGTGTGGGGCCCGCTGCAGTCAGTAATGGACAGATCAAGCAGGCAAAAATAATGAGTTCACTCACACAGAACTATCAATCCACTTGATAGAATTGGTATTTTAGAATAGTTTTTTCAACCATAGCATAACACACATCATTCTTGATTTCACGTGTAATACTTATCTAATTTAACCACGTTTGTGGCCACAAAATACACCTTAAAATTAAAAGAATAGAAATCACACGAAGTTTGTTCTCAGACTTTAATAGAATTAAACTATAGGTCACAAACACAGAGATAGGAAAATTCTGGATGTTTGGAAATTAAACAATGCCTTTTAAAATAATACAGGAGTTGAAAAAGAAGTCCAAAGAAAATTTTGAAGTATTTTGAACTAATGAAAATTAAAATATATGCAACGCAGAAAAAGGAGAGCTTAGAGGGAAATTTATAATATTAACGTCATACATTACAAAAGAAGAATTAAAAAATCAGTAACCTGCCAGGCTTGTACTCCCAGCAGCTCAGGATGCTGAGGCAGGAGAATTTGAAGTTCAAGGCCAGCCTCAGCAACTTAGGATGCTCTGAAGAAGTTAGTGAGACCCTGTCTCTAAATTAAAAAATAATAACAACAAAAAGGTGCTGGGGATGTGGTTCAGTGTTAAATTGCCCCTGGGTTAAATCCCTAGTATCCCTGCCCCCAAATCAATAACCTATACTTTCACTTTAGGAAAATAGAGAAAGAAAAGCAATTTAAGTCTGAAGCAAGTGCAGAAAAGTAATACCTTTTAGAGCAGAAATAAATGAAATTGAAAATGGGAAAACAATAGGAAAAAAATCGATAAAACAAAAGCTTATTCTGAGAAAATATCAATAAAATTGACAAGCTTCTAACCAAGCTAACCAAAAAAACATGAGAGAAGACAAAAATTGCCAATATCATGAGTAAAAGAGATTACTCATCTGATGGAGACTAAAAGGATAATAAAAACAGTGAGAGCAATTCTATGCCCACACATTTAATAACCTGGGTGAGATGGACCAGTTCCTTGAAAGGCAATGAACTCCTAAAACTCTCACAAGGAGAAATAGGCAATCTGGATATTCTCGTATCTATTAACAAACTTGAATGATGAATTGTAAACTCTCAAAAAAAAAGTACCTGGTGCAGATGAGTAATCTAGTGAATTCCATTCAATAATTAAGAATGATACTAATTTTATACAACTTTTCCCCAAGAAGAAGAAGAGGAGAAAGAACACTTCAAAACTCATTCTATGAGGTTAGCATTTACTTGAATACTAAAATTAGATAATTATATGAAAGAAAAACCACAGAGCAATATCTTTCATGAATACAGAGACAGAAATCCTCAACAACACATTAGCAAATCAGATCCAGCAATGCACACCTGTAATCCCAGCAACTCGGGAGGCTGAGGCAGGGGGACCACAAGTTCAAAGCCAGCCTTAGCAACTTTGAAAGGCCCTAAGTAACTCAGCAAGATTCTGTCACAAAGTAAAAAATAAAAAGGATTTGGGATGTGGCTCAGTGGTTAAGTGCCCCTGAGTTCAATCCCCAGTAAAAAAAAGACCAAGGGGACAACTCTAGTTCAACATCAACGAAATACATCAATGAGTCCACTATATCAACAAACTAAAGGAGAAAATCATATGATCATAGCAACTGGAGCAGGAAAAGTATTTAACAAAACCAATACCTGTTTATGATATTTAAAAACAAAACCCTTAACCAACAGGGAATAGAAAGGAACTTCCTCAATATGATGAATAATACATGCAAAACACCCAGAGGCAACATCACACTCAATGGTGAAAAGTTAGATGCTTTCTCCCTAAGACTAGGACTCATGTTACCTTATTTCAGGACTTACTATAAGACTACGATAATCAAAATGTCATGTGTGATGGTTAAAATTATGTGTCAACTTGACTAGGCCATGGAGTGACATATGTCTGTTCAAACATTATTCTGAATGTTTCTGTGAGAATGTTTTTAAATGAGATTAGCATTTAAATCATTAGACTGAGTACTGCAGATTGCCCTCCCTAATGCGGTGGGCCATGGCCAATCAGTTTAAAGTCTGAATGGAACAAAAAGTTTGAACCTTTCCCAAATAAGAGAAAATTCTTCCTGCCTGTCTTTGGGACATCAGGGTTTTCTTTTTTTTTTCACCCCTGCCTTTGGATTTAAACTGAAATGTAGGTTCTTTTGGGGTCTCAAGCATGTTAGTCTTTGGAAAAAATTATACCGTCAAGTCTCTGGATTCTTAGACCTTTAGATTCAAACTGAAACTAAACCATAGGCTCTAGGTCTTAAGTTTGCCCATTATCCCTGCAGATCTTGGGGCTTTCCTGCTTCCAAAATTGGACAGATCAATTCCTTATAAGAAAGTTTCTCTCTCTCTCTCCTCTTTCTCTTGTGCGCGCACACACAGACACACACACACACACACACACACACACACACACACACACACATCTATGTCTCCTATCTATCACCTATCTATCTATCACCTATCTATCTATCATCTATCTACCGATCTATCTATCTATCATCTATCTAACATCTGTCAGGAGAGAGAAAGAGAGAGAGAGATTGATTATTTAGCAAAAGAATCCAGAACTTGCACATTTCAAAAATTTGCAGCCTATCTACACTGCCTAAACTGAAAAGTTTTGGGAAAAAAACTTTGAAAGTGTAGGTGGACAGCATTCCAAAATCTTCCCCATGGAGTTAAACACTGAAGCAGACACCAGGAATCGAGATGAGATTATACCAGCAGAGACCCTGCCAGGATAGACCAAAGGGCATGACAGCATGATGAATAAAGAAGGCTTTAGGAATCCCAGGATTGTACAGGGTGGGATTTTAGAGCTCCTGGCCATGGACATGTTGTTTCCTTTAAAGTAAAGAAGAAACGATCCCAAATGTGAGTCAGAGAACATCGGGGCCACCACTCCACCGTGAGCCCAGGAAAGCAGCCTGTTCCTCCGTGGTTTCGGAGGATGGGGGTATGGCCATTCTTCAGTTTCAATGGGTCAGGCCACCCTGCTCAATGGCTCCATGCCTCAGAGGCTGGGCTACTGAAGAGCCCTGGAAGCAGAGTTACCCCGTAGAGCTGAGGAGGTGGGAACTAGCCTGTTACAAGTGGGGGTGACCTTGCTGCCCAGGTGAGCCCAGAAGGCCAGTCATCTGGTGAGCAGGACATCTCTTGATCCTTCTGAGATCCAGTGGAATGTGCCTGCTGGGTTCTGGACTTGGTGGGACCCAGGCCTCTTCCACGTTGCCCGCTCTCCCTGTCATAACGGGACTGTCTGCCCCATGCACGCCTTGCCTCTGGACTTGGGAAGAACGTGACCCGTCTGGTTTCAGAGATCCGCAGCCAGAGAGGAGTTTTGTCCCAGGATGAAGACTTCGGGTCTCACCCATGCCTCATGGAGATGATTTTTAGATGGGACTTTGGACTTGAAATTGATACTGGAATGGGTTGAACATTTTGATGCCCTTGGGATGAGGTGAAAGTATTTTGCATATGAAGAGGAAGTGAACTTCAGGGGGCCAGAAGGCACAAGCTTGTGGACTGAATTGTGTGAGCTCCCAACTCCAATCCTTATGCTGAAGCCCCAGTCCCCAGTGCCACTATGTTTGGAGGTGCCCATCTGAGAAGGGTAATTTAGGTATACTGAGGTCATACATATAAGTGAGGGCCTAGTTTGATAAGGCTTGTGTCCTTTATCTTATTTTACTTATTTATTTTATTAGTGCACGACAGTTACACATTAATAGTGGGGTTTATTTTTACATATTCATAAATGCATATAATAGTTTTCTTCATTTCAACCCCCAGGACTTCCTCTTTCCTTCCCCTCCCCTTTCCTCCTGATCCCCTTCCTCTACTCTAATGGTCTTCCTTTAATTTATTTGTTGGAATTGGAGCATTATAGTTATGTATAAAGTTGGAATGAATTGTGGCACATTCATACATGCATGTAACATAATTCGGTCAACTTCATTCCCAAATTCTTCCCCTTTGCCTCCCCTCTTCCCTCCCCCTTGGTCCTCTGCTTCTACTCTGCTGATCTCCCTTCTATTTTCATGAGATCCCTTTTTAAATTCCTTTTTCCTCCTAGCATCTGCACATGAGAGAAAACAGTCAACCCTTGACTTGCTGAGTCTGGCTTATTTCACTTAGCACGATATTCTCTATCTTCATCTATTTACCACAAATGCCATAATTCATTCTTTTTTTATTTCTGAGTAGGGCTCCATTGTGTATATATACCACATTTTCTTTATCCATTCATCTATTGACAGGCATCTGGGCTGGTTCCACAGCTTGGCTATTGAGAATTGTGCTGCTATAAACATTGGTATGCATGTATCATTATAGTATGCTGATTTTAATTCTTTTGGATAAATACCAGGGAGTGGGATAGCTGAGTCATATGGTGGTTCCAATTCTAGTCTTTTAAGGAATGTCCATACTGCTTTCCAAAGTGGTTATATTAATTTACAGTTCTACCAACAATACGTAAGTATACCTTTTCCCCCACATCTTTGCCAGAAATTATGGTCATTTGTATTCTTGATGATTGCCATTTTAACGAGTGAGATGAAATCTCAGTGTAGATTTGATTTTCATTTGCCTGATTGCTACAGATGTTGAGCATATTTTTCATGTATTTTTTGGCCATTTGTATTTCTTCTTTTTGAGAAATTTCTCTTTGGATCTTTTGCCTGTTTATTGATTGGGTTGTAGGGTTTTTCTTGTTTGTTGGTTGGTTGGTATTTTTTTTAGTTCTTATATGTTCTTGTTACTAATCCCCTGTCAGAAGAGTAACTGGCAAAGATTTTATTTCATTGTGTAGGCTCTCTCTTCATGCTGTTTTTTCTTTTACAGTGCAGAAGCTTTTAAATTTAATATTATCCCATTTACTGAACTAGAGGAGTCTTTGTAGGGAAGTTGGTGCCTGTGCCATGTATTGGAGTGTTTCTCCTGTGATTCTTCCAGAAGTTTCACTGTTTCTGCTCTAATTCCCAGGTAGGGCTGGTGTTCTTTTAGGAAAAGGTAGATGGCCCAGAGAACTTTCTCTGTGCATGTGGTCACATGTGGCCATTGACAAGCCAGGAAAGAGACACTTCCCAGAAACCAAGTCTGAAGGCCCCTCGACACCACTGTCGTGTACACCAAAGTGGACTACAGACTATAGACTGAAATATAAATTGCAAACCTACAAAACTTCTTGAAGAAAATAAGAGAAAATCCATAAAACCTTGGATTTGATGATGAGTTTAAATAGAACACCAATAACATGTTTCATGAAAAAAAAATTGGTAAGTTGGACTTTATTAAAATTTAAAAACTACTGTAGAAAACCCTATTGACATGAAATTAAAAAGTATAGACCAGGAGAAAATATATGTAAAATATGTACTGATAAACGACTTATATTAAGACATACGAAAAAGATCTCTTAAAACAACACTGCCAGGCAATGTGGGGCACGTCTGTAATCCCAGCAGCTCAGGAGGCTGAGGCGGCTGAGGCAGGAGGATCGAGAGTTCAAAGCCAGCCTCAGCAACTCAGTGAAACCCTGTCTCTAAATAAAATACAAAAAAATAGGGCTGGGAATGTGGCTCAGTGGTCAAGTGTGCCTGAGTTTAATACCCAGGACCCAGAACAAACAACCTCAACAACAACCAATTACTCAATTTAAATGTGGGGAAAAGATCTAAGCAGAGACCTCATCAAAGAAGATATACAGATGGCAAGTAAACATATGCAAGATGCTCAACACGCATAATCAGGAACACACAGATTTAAACACCAATGAGGTGTCACCTCAGATCTGTTGGAATGGATAAACAAAAAGCCTATAGTACCAGCCACTGATGGGGATGGGGGGGGGGGGCAACAGGAATTTCCCTGCGTTATTGGAGAAAATGCAAAATGGGACATCCATTTTGGAAACAAAATTGGCAGTTTCTTATGAAACTAAATATACTTTTGCTGTGTAATCCAGCAATCTCTCCAGGTTTTACCTAAATGAGATGGAAACATATGTCTACACAATAACCTGTATGTGGCTGTTTGTGACAGCTTTATTCACAATAACCCTAAACTGGGAGCTACCAAGATGTCCTTCCATAGGCAACTGGCATATCCCAAAGGAATACTATTCATAAAAAGAAAAGAAGAAATGAGCTATCAAGCCATGAAAAGTCATGGTGAATCTTTAAGACATGTTACTAAGTGAGAGGTCAGTCTCAAAAGAGCATAAACTGTACCATTTCAATTACATCAAACTCCGGAAAAGGCAAAACAACAAAAGGCTTCAGGTTGATTGGGGAGGGCCAATTAGGTGAAGCACAGGGAATATTTTAGGGCATTTATTCTATTTTGTATCAGGTACTGTTGTGGCGAATATAAGACATCAAGCAATTGCCCAAACTCATAGACCTTAACAGCTACAAGAGTAAATCTAATGCATACAATTTAGGAAAAATCATTTAATCGATTGGGGGTTCCTTGGATGGAGGGCAAAATGTGACAAAATAAGTGAAATATGTTAAAAAATCTAGAAAACAACCTAATGAAGAGAGTGTGGGCATAAATAAGTAAATTTGGAAATTAGCAGAAATTAAGATTAAATGCAAAAGGAACTAAATGTAAGTGTGGGTATCTAGTTGACACCACATGGCTATGGATTAAACAACACATCTTGGAATTGAACAATTATGTAAATGGACTGGGCTAACCCTGGGAACCAGGTTTCTTACAGTTGGAGTGGGAGGTTATGGGCGAGCAGGAGGAAGTTAAAATGATCTGTGTGCATATGAACTAGAGTTGAGGACATTGGTAGGAACACATTTAACTTAATACAGATATGCATGTATGTAAATACAGACATGTTTATAGATTTGCAAAAACACAGGTTAGTCTACACACACAGAATTTCCTTACTCTGTCACCTTAGAGGACCTGGAAGAGATGACACCCTAGAATAATTTCAGATCTTGTTCTAAATCCATTCTCTAATGAAAAGAACTAGGCATCCTTGGAGAAATGACTGACTCTAGGACTGGAGTAGGAAAATATACAAAACTATCCTGTAGTATTTGAAAGTAAGGAAGTGGTTTTAAAAAATCGACAATGATAGAGGTATGGATGCTTCTTGGCCTAAGGGGTTATGTTCCTGGTAAGCCCATTCTAAGTTGAAAATATCATTAACCTACCAAACACCAGTATTAAGTCTTTCTTTCCATGAACATGGAACATCTTTTCACTTATTGTGATCTCTGTTGTCTTTTAGCGATGCTTTGCAGTTTTCATATGCAAGACTTTAATCTTCTTGGTTAGATTAATTACTACATGTCTAATTCTTTCAGATAGCACTATAAATGCAATAGCTGCCATAATTTCCACTTTGAATTATTCGTTTCTGGTGTACAGAAGCATAGTTGATGTTTGTGTGTTCATCTGGTACCCTTAAACTTTTCTGAACTCATTTCTTAGATCTAATAGCTGTCTTTTTGATTCTTTGAGATTTTATACATATAGGATTATGTCATCTGTGAGTAGAGAAAGTTTTAAAATTTCTTTCCACTTTGGATGCCTTTTATTTCTTTCCCTTGTCTGATAGTTCTGGCTAGAACTTTTAATACAATGTTGAGTAGGAGCACTGAAGACTGGCAACCTTGTTTCTGATCTTAGAGGGAAAGCTTCCAGTCTTTCACCATTGAGTACAATGTTGTCAATGGGTTTTTAATAAATATTCTTTATCATGCTGAGTAAATTTTCTCCATTCCTAGTTTTCTGTGTGTCTTTATCACAAAACTGTTTTGAATTTTGTCACATTCTTTTTCTACATCAACTGAAATGATCATGTGGCTTCCTGTCTTCATTCTATTGTCGGCTGTATTATTGATTGGTTTTCTTATGCAAACAGCCTTATAATCCTGGGAATAATCCCAGCTGGCCATGGCGATTAATACTTTTAATATATTGTTGGATTCAGTTTGCTAACATTTGGTTAAACTTTTTAGCATCTATATTCAAAAGTGATATTTGTCTTTAATTTTCTTGTGAAATATTTACCTGGCTGGTATTGGGGGTAATGCTGGCCTCATAATATGATTTAGAAGTTTGTTGAGCCTAGTGGATTTGTAGGTTCATATCTTTCATCAAATTTGGGAAGTTTTAAGTTATCTTTTTCAATTATTTTTCTGCCCTTTTCCCTTTCTGTTCTCTTTCTGGACTCCCATGATATAAATATTGGTCTGCTAGATGGTGTCCTATGCGTTCCTCAGATCTTTGTTTACTTTTCTTCAATCTTTCTTTTTCTTTCTTTTCCTCATTTCAATAATCCCAACTGTTCTATCTTCAAATTCTCTGACTCTTTCTTTTTCTTGCTCTTCTGCCTTTAAACTCCTCTACCAAACTTTTAGCTCCAGAATTATTTTTGGTTCACCTCTTTATTGGTATTTTCATTTGTTCATATATCATTTCCCTGATAGCTCTTCAAGAACCTTTAAGACAGTTTTTAAACAGGCTTTGTTTAGTAGGTCCACTGTCTGGGCTCCATCAATTCCTCAGTGGTAATCACTGCCAATTTATGCTGTTCTTTTAAATAGGCCACACTTTCTTGCTTATTTTTATCTTTTATAGTATTTTTGTTGAAAACTAGACATTTAAGTCTTACAATGTAGTAACTCTGAAAATCAGATTGTCCCCCGTCTCCAGGATTTTCCAGTTTAAAAAAAAAATCATTGTAGAGCATCTCTGTGCCAGGGATCAGCCTGATGTGAAAGCTGTGGTCTTTTCAGGTCTTTTCTTAGCCTGAATTTCCCCCTAGGTATGAGTAGTACTGACTTTACATTTCTTCATATATTGCATTTTTTTTAAATTTAGTTGTTGATGGACCTTTATTTTATTTATTTATATGCGGTGCTGAGAATTGGACCTAGTGCCTCACACATGCTAGGCAAATGCTCTACCACTGAACTATAGCCCCAGCCCTGCATTTGCTGTTGATAATATATTAATCCTTAGATGTCTGGTTTCCAAAGTGGTAAAAGGGAAAACAAAAGGAAATAGAAGTACTACTTCTTTAAATCTTGGATGCTATTTCAGCCAATGCAGTTGAAACCATGGCAGACAGATTTTATGCCTGTACCTCAGTTATCCAAAGCTCCAACCAGCAAATTACAAGGCAGAAATTCAGTATTTGGAGAATGAGGTCTGTATTTCTCACCCTGTCTCCAGCAAGCTTCACGAGGAATGAAGGCATGGCTGCTCGCCACGGGGCTGGTTGGTGGAGAGGTAGGTAGCTGTTAGCACATTAAAGACCTGCATTTTCTGAAATTAACTGGCCAAGCTTTCCCCTTCAAATGGATTCCAGAGTTAGTCCACAGAGTTTCTTTCAGTACACTTGTTTAGGTGGAGAGATAGAGTCTTGGCATTTCCCACTCTGCCATTGTTCCCAATGTCATACTTAGCTGTTAAGTTTACAAAAATTTATAGATGCTTTTATTGAAGTTAATGAAGTTCCACTCTACTCCCATTGCACCAAGAGTTTGATTATAAATAGGTAATGAATTCTATCAAATGCTTTTTTCTGAAGTCATTGAAATAATGAGTTTCTCCTT
Source organism: Sciurus vulgaris (assembly GCF_902686455.1). NCBI lineage: Eukaryota > Metazoa > Chordata > Mammalia > Rodentia > Sciuridae > Sciurus > Sciurus vulgaris. The sequence goes on from NC_136474.1 coordinate 26,288,326, forward strand.
CCTTAGCTTGTTGCTGTAGAGGATTACACTGATTTTCTAGTATTGAATTAAGTTATAATACCTGCAATATAACCCACATGGGCATGTCTTTTATGCCTTGCTGGATATAGTTTGATAATTTTTATTGAGGATGTTTGGGTCTAAGTTAATAAAAGATAATGGTTACTTTTTTGTGTGTGATTTTTGACTGATTTAACATCAATACTGGTTTTATAAAATAAGTTGGAAAGTGTTTCCTTCTTTTGTTTTCTGGGCTGAATTATGTAAAATGGGGTTAATTCATTGAATCTTTGATAAAATTCTCCAGTTAGAAGCCTAGATATTTCCTTTGGGAAATAATTTTTTTTAAATTTTTATTATAAATTTCATATTATTAATAAACACAAGGTTATTTAGTTTAGTTATTTAATTTTGGCTGCATTATACTTTATAGTTTCAAGGAATTGGTCTCTTCTAAGTTGAAGACACATAACTTCATTGTAATTTTCTCTTGTTCTTGTGATATCTGGAGAATCTGTTCTCATAGTCTCCATTTTGTTCTTGATATTGGTGATTTGCATCTTGTCTCTTTTTATGGTTTATATAGTAGGTGTCCCCCAAAAGCTCACATGTGAGACAATGCAAGAAAGCATAGAGGTGAAATGATTGGGTTGTGAGAACCTTAACCCAATCAGTGTGTTAATCCCCTGATAGGGATTGACTGAGTGCTAACTGCAGGTGGGTAGGGTGTGGCTGGAGGAGGTGGGTCATTGGGTTTTACATGTTGTATCTGGCGAGTGGAGTCCCTCTCTGCTTGCTGATCATCATGTGAACTGCTTCTCTCTGCCATATTCTTCCTCCATGAGATTCAGCCTCACCTTGAGCCTTGAGGAATGCAGCAGTCTGTCTATGGACTGAACTCTCTGAAACTGTGAGCCCTCAAATAAACTTTTTCTTCTCTAAAATTGTTCTTGTCAAGCCTTTTAGTAACAGCAGTGAAAAAGCTGACCAAAACATCTCTTTTTATCAATTTTGTCTTTTGAGTGCTTAACTTTTTTTGGTCTCTAAAACGAACTGGTCCTTTGTTTTCTGTAGTCTTTTTGTTTTTCAATTCTATTTATTTCTGTTTGTATCTCTGTTATTTCATTCTCTTTACTTTGAGTTTTTTTTTTTTTTTGCTAATTTCTTGATTATTGATTTGAAGTTCTTCCTGTTTTCTAATGCATTTTAGTGTTATAACTATTCCTTTTGACCTTGCCTTGGTTGAATCTCACATACTTTGAAATTTTGTATTTTTGTTTTCATTCAGAGTTGAGTGCTTAAATTTTGAGATTTCTTCTTTGTCCTAGTTATTTAAAAAAACAAGTAGAAGTGGCTGGATTAATATTAGATAAATTACGCTGGAGAGCTAAAGAATTACTAGTGACAAAGAGAGGCATCACGATCAACTTAATCAGTTCACCAATATGACGTGGCAATCATAAATGTTCATGTACTAAATAACAGAGCTTAAAAATCCAAGAAGCAGAAGCCAAGAGAACCAGAGAAACAGCCAAATCCACAAGTGTAGTCAAGTACACATATCGCATCATAGAACCATTAGATAATAAATCAGCAGGGATAAAGGATATAATCAACATCAACAAGCAATGACATCTAATTGATATTTATAAAACACTCCACCTAAGTTGCAAATTGGTGTAGCAACTCTGGAAAACAGTATGAAGATTCCTCAGAACTTGGAATGGACCCACCATTCCACCCAGCTGTCCCACTCCTCGGTTTATACCCAAAGGACTTAAAATCAGCATACTACAGTGACACAGCCACATTAATGTTCATAGATGTGAACCTACATTTTTGTACAACCATAGAAATGAAAAGTTGTACCCCATTTGTGTGCAATTAATCAAAATGCAGTCTGTAAAAATAAAAATTAAAAAATATGCTCCACTCAACGAAAGCATAATACACATTTTCATGTGTTCATGAAGTTTCACCAGGAGAGACACATCCTGGGTCATTAAGCAAGCCTTAATAAATTTAGAAAGAGTTGAAGTCATTCAGAATGTGTTCTCAAATCACAGAGGAAGTCAACTAGAAATTGTAATAGGAAAACAACAGGAGTATCTTCAAATGTTCGGAACTCTTATTGACTTCATGCATCTTGCATGTGTAATGTTCAGCTACGACTGGTGAGCTGGTTTTCATGCATTAATATTGACTACAGTCAGTATTTACATCAGCGTCCATTCTCTGTGTTGTACAGTTTTGTGGGTTTTCAATTACACTGAACACACAGCCACATGCAGAATATTATACAGAATACGATACAGCCCATAATGCACTGCCCCGCAATCCTCTGTGTGCCACCTGTTCGTCCCTCCTTCTCCTCTGAAACCCCTGGTTACCGCTGATCTTTTTACTGTCTTGATAGCGTCTCCTTTTCCAGAATGTCTGATGGTTGGACTCCTACAGTACGTTGCCTTGGCAGACGCGCTTCCTTCACGTAGCACTATGCATTTCAAGCTCCTCCATGACTTTTTGTGGATGGATCGCTCATGACCTTTTATCACTGAATCATATTTCATTGCTTGAATTCATCACTATCTATTTATCCATGTGCCTATTGAGGAACAGCCTGGTGACTTCAAATGTTTGGCAATTAAAGCTGCTATAAGCATTTCTGTGCCGGCTTCTGTGTGGATCTGTTTTCAGTGGATGGACGTTTAGGAGTGTAGTTCCTGTTTCATATGGTAAGGTTTGGTATGCTTTCATAAGAAACTGGCAAACTGTTTTCCGCAGTGGTTATATCATTTTGCATTATCACTGTCAATGAATGAAGGTTCCCACAGAGACGCATCCTTGCCAGCATGTATGTGGGCAGTTTTCTGGACCTTGGCTATTCTAATACACGTGTTGTGGTATCTTAATGTTTTGATGTGCAGCTTCTTAATTACAAAGATGATGTTAAACATCATTTTCTATATTTATTTGCCATCTATTCCACATCTTCTTTAGTAAGGTGTCTGTTGAAACCTGTTGCTCAGTTGTTTTCAACTGGGTTGCTTGTTTTCTTATTGTTGGGTACTAACAGTACTTGTGTATTTTGGATACAGTAATTTATAAGACTTGTATTTTTAAAATATTTTCTCCAAGTCATATAACGTTTTTAGCAGTGACTTTTGCAGCAGTTGGTAATAGTAATGTGTTTTGAAACTGTTGTTTAGTACATAAACATTCAGAATTGCTACACCTTCTTGGAGGATTGATCTTATTTATCATGATATAACATTCCTCTTTGTCCCTAGGTATGTCTTCTTGGATCCCAAGACTAATTTATCTAAACTCGTCTTGCTTTTAAAAATTAGCATTCCCAAGATACGTCTTTTCCCATCGTTTTTATTTCTTGTCTATTTATGTCATTGTGTTTGAAGTGTCGTGTAGACTCCACAGAGTTAAGGTGTGTTCTTTTTTATCTTTCAGCACTGGGGATGGAACCACTGAGCTACATCCCAGTCCCTTCTATTTTTTAGTTTGAGATAGGGTCTCAGTAAATTGCCCTGTTGGCCTCAAATTTGTGATCCTCCTACCTCAGCCTCCCAAATAGCTGGAATTACAGGTAGACACCACCACACCTGGATTAAGATGTGTTTTCTAGGGGGCTGGATTGTGAGCCAGTGGCACAGTGCTTGCCTAGCATGTGTGAGGCACTGGGTTCATTTCTCAGCACCACATATAAATAAATAAAAACAAAGATCTATCGACAAGCAAAAAAAATTTTTTAAATGTGTTTTCTAATCCATTTATTCAATAACTCTCTTTGAATTGGTACATTTATACAATTTACATATGAAATACCTATCAATATGTTGGGACTTAAGAGGGTCATTTTATTTTTCTCTTTTTTGTCTCTAATTTTTATTTTTCTGTTCCTTTTTCTTCCCTTCCTACAGATTGCTTGAACATGTTATGGAGTTCCATTTTGATGTAATTAGAAGAAATTTAAGTATATTACTTTTGATAGTTTTTAGAGGTTCTGTAGGAATCACCAAATTCATATGGAACATCAGTTTAATGATGACGATTCGCCAGTGAGTGGAGTGTGAAAACATTATTTCCATTAAGTCTTTTCACATTCCCTATTCGTTAAATGTAATTGTTTTCCTATCTCCTCTACAGAGGTTGACCACCATATCGGAGAGTGTTACAACTTTTGCTTCAACAATAAAGTATGATTAAGAAATGCAGGACTGAGTTGGGGGTTTCAAGATGGCGGCCTAGAGGGTGGCTGCATTTCATGTTGCTCCAGGACTCAGGATTCAAAAGAGGAGATATTGAGACACTTGGGACCAACTCAAAGCAGCCGGGTGACTCTCACCCGTTGGGAAGGCGTCCTGGATGGGATGGTGGTCCCGGAACGCAGGAAACTATGAGAAGTAGAGCTGCCGGCGAGACACCCCTCCCCCCGCTGGAGCAGCGAACTCGGACAACTGGGAGCGCCGTAAAGGAGGCCGCTCGGCACAGCGCTGGGACTCAGAGCAACCACTGGGGCTCCGGCGGCTGCCCAGGGGAGGAGTGGCGAGGAGAGCTGTGTGGACTCAGAACACCGGGGCCTGCCCTGAGGAGGAGGAGGAGGAACGTGGCCGCTTGGATTCGGAGTGACTGCACCAGAGCTACAGGCGGTTGCCAGAGGAGAAGCCCCGCGGCGAGCTGTTTGGACTCAGACCACTTCTGAACACCCGGGCCTGCCCTGAGGACGAGGAGGAGGAAGAGGAGCGCGGCCGCTTGGATTCGGAATGACTACACCAGAGCTACAGGCGGTTGCCAGAGGAGGGGCTGCGTGGCGAGCTGTTTGGACTCAGACCACTTCTGAACACCGGGACCTGCCCGGAGGACGAGGAGGAGGAGGAGGAGGAGGAGCGCGGCGGGTCGTTTGGACTCGCAGTGACTGCATTAGCGCTCCAGGCGGCTGCTCAGAGGAGAAGGCGAGTGGTGAGTTGTTTGGACTTAAAGTGACAGCTCCTGAACACAGGGGGGCTGCCTGGAGGGGAAGCGCGGTGGGTCCCTTGGTCTTGAGTGGCCACACCAGAGCTCCGGGCGGTTGCCCAGAGGACCCGTGCAGTGGTCATGTGGATTCAGAGCCACTCAGAGTGACCGCTCCTGAACACCCAGGGGGTTATCTGGAGAAGGAGGAGGAACGGGGAGGGTCACTTCGACTCGGAGTGATTGATTGCCCTGGGCTATGGGTGGTTGGTGGGAGGAGGAGGCGCGCAGTGAGTTTCTTGGACTCCGAGTGACCGCACCGGAATGCTGGGCGGCTGTCTGGAGAAAGAGGCATGCGGCGGGTCTCTGGGTCTCAGAGCGATTGTACGGGGCCCCAGGTGGCTTCTCACAGGAGGGGCCGCATAGCCAGGCGATTAGGTGCAGAGCACGGTCCCAGGATCTAGGAGGCTTCTGGGTGGAAGAGCCGCACAGAGACAGGCTTAGGGGTGGAGCGAAGGTTCCAGGACTGCAGGCAGATTCTCTGAGGAGGGGCAGCCTAAGGAGATTCATCTGTGAAGGGTGAGGCTCCCAGGCCCAGGAGGTAGGGCCGGGCCCCTGGGAACTTTGCAGAGGAAGGCAGCCCAGCCCAGGCGGTAGCTGTAAATTGAGGGGAACCTCTAGGAGGGAATTGACCAGCGACACCTCCCCACCGGGTGAGTCTTCCCTGCCGGGTGAGGTTTCCCCACAAGGACGGTAAAACCAGAGACTCAGGCCCAAACAGGCCTTGCCTAGGTCCCCTTTGGATGACCATTGGTCAACAAGTGGAGGCACCTCTGCCCACTAGCAGGGATTATACCCCACCTGAAGGCCACCACTCCTAGAGAGGCAGCTTCCTTGTGGAGCACCGCATTATCAACTTCCTCCAAGACTTCAGCCTACTGAAGGCTAAGGGGGGATATATATAGAAATCTTCAGGGACATTGTAAGTCAATAGAGGAAATCTGCAATATCTCAGCGGTCCACTGATACCTGAACAATATGAGAAAACAAGGAAAGAAAATGCTGCAAACAAATCTAGATGTTACATCAATAAAACCCAATGACAGCATGGCAGAAGAAATGACAGAAAAGGAGTTCAGAATGTTCATAATTAAAATGATCAGAGAAGCAAATGAGAGATGAAAGAGCAAATGCACACACTGAATGATGAGATGAAAGAGCAAATGCAGGCATTGAATGATCGCACCAATCGACAATTAAAAGAGCAAATACAGGAAGCAAAAGATCATTTCAATAAAGAGTTAGAGATATTGAAAAAAAACCAAACAGAAATCCTTGACATGAAGGAAACAATAAACCAAATTAAGAACTCCATAGAAAGCAATCCAGTAGGATAGAACACCTGGAAGACAGAACCTCAGACATTGAAGACAAAATATTTAACCTTCAAAACAAAGTTGAACAAAAAGAGAAGATGGTAAGAAATCATGAACAGAATCTACAAGAACTATGGGATATCATGAAAAGGCCAAATTTAAGAATTATTGGGATTGAGGAAGGCCTAGAGAAACAAACCAAAAGAATGAGCAATTGATTCAATGAAATAATATCAGAAAATCTCCCAAATCTGAAGAATGAAATGGAAAATCAAGTTCAAGAAGCTTATAGGACTCCAAATACACAAAATTACAACAGACCCACACCAAGGCACATTATAATGAAAATACCTAACATACAAAATAAAGACAGAATTTTAAAGGCCGTGAGGGAAAAGAACCAAATTACATTCAGGGGGAAACCAATATGGATATCAGCAGATTTTTCAATCCAGACCCTAAAAGCTAGAAGGGCCTGGAACAACATTTTTCAAGCCCTGAAAGAAAATGGATGCCAACCAAGAATCTTATACCCAGCCAAACTTACCTTCAAATTTGACGATGAAATAAAATCCTTCCATGATAAACAAAAGCTAAAAGAATTTACAAAAAGAAAGCCAGCATTACAGAACATTCTCATCAAAATATTCCATGAGGAAGAGATGAAAAACAAAGAAGCCAATCAGCAAAGGGAGGAATTATCCTAAAGGAATTGTCAAATAAAGGAGGAAACAAGTTGTGTCAAACAAATAAATAAATAAAATTCAAAAAATGAACCAAATGACTGGGAAACCAAATCATATCTCTATAATAACCCTGAATGTTAATGGCCTGAATTCATCAATCAAAAGACATAGACTGGCAGATTGGATTAAAAAGAAAGATCCAACAATATGTTGCCTGCAACAGACTCACCTCATAGAAAAAGATTCCCATAGACTAAAGGTGAAAGGATGGGGAAAAACATACCATGCACATGGACTCAGCAAAAAAGCTGGAGTATCCATCCTCATTTCCGATAACGTGGACTTCAAGCCAAAGTTAGTCAGAAGGGATAAAGAAGGTCATTTCATACTGCTTAAGGGAAACATAAATCAGCAAGATATAACAATCATAAACATCTATGCCCCAAACAGTGGCTCATCCATGTATGTCAAACAAATCCTTCTCAATTTCAGAAACCAAATAGACCATAACACAATAATACTAGGTGATTTTAACACGCCTCTCTCACCACTGGACAGATCTTCCAGACAAAAATTGAACAAAGAAACCATAGATCTCAATAACACAATCAATAATTTAGACTTAACGGACATTTATAGAATATACCATCCAACCAAGAGCGAATACACTTTCTTCTCAGCAGCACATGGATCCTTCTCTAAAATAGACCATATATTATGCCACAAAGCTAATGTTAGCAAATACAAGAAGATAGAGACACTACCATGTATTCTATCAGATCATAATGGATTGAAGTTAGAAATAAATGAAAGCGTAAAACACAGAAACTATTCCAACATCTGGAGATTACACAATATGCTATTATATGATGAATGGATAACAGAAGATATTAGGAAGGAAATTAAAAAATTCTTAGAGGTAAATGAGAACAAAGAAACATCATATCAAAATCTCTGGGACACTATGAAAGCAGTACTTAGAGGGAAATTTATTTCATGGAGCGCATTTAATAAAAGAAGTAAAACTCAACAAATAAACGACCTAACACTACAGCTCAAAGCCCTAGAAAAAGAAGAACAGACCAGCACCCAAAGTAGTAGAAGACAGGAAATAGTTAAACTCAGAGCTGAAATCAATGAAATTGAAACAAAAGAAACAATACAAAAAATTGACAAAATAAATAGTTGGTTCTTCGAAAAAATAAACAAAATTGATAAACCTTTAGCCACACTAACAAAGAGAAGACGAGAGAAAACCCAAATCACTAAAATTCGGAATGAACAAGGAAATATCACAACAGACAGGATTGAAATACAAAACATAATTAGAAGCTATTTTGAAAATCTATACTCCAACAAAATAGAAAATTTCGAAGACATCAACAGGTTTCTAGAGACATATGAATTGCCTAAACTGAACAAGGAGGACATACACAATTTAAATAGACCAATTTCAAGTACTGAAATAGAAGAAGTCATCAAAAGCCTACCAACAAAGAAAAGTCCGGGACCAGATGGGTTCTCAGCCGAGTTCTACAAAACCTTTAAAGAAGAGCTCATTCCAATACTTCTCAAAGTATTCCATAAAATAGAAGAGGAGGGAACCCTCCCAAACTCATTCTATGAAGCCAATATCACACTGATACCTAAACCAGACAGAGACTCATCAAGGAAAGAAAATTTCAGACCAATATCCTTAATGGACATCGACGCACAAATTCTCAACAAAATTTTAGCAAATCACATACAAAAACATATTAAAAAGATAGTGCACCATGATCAAGTGGGTTTCATCCCAGGGATGCAAGGTTGGTTCAACATCAGGAAATCAATAAATGTAATTCACCATATCAATAGACTTAAAGTCAAGAATCACATGATTATTTCAATAGATGCAGAAAAAGCATTTGATAAAATACAGCACCCCTTCATGCTCAAAACACTAGAAAAAATAGGGATAGTGGGAACATTCCTTAACATTGTAAAGGCCATTTATGCTAAGCCCACGGCTAATATCATTCTAAATGGTGAAAAACTGAAAGCATTCTCCCTAAAAACTGGAACAAGGCAGGGATGCCCTCTTTCACCACTTCTATTCAACATCGTTCTTGAGACTCTGGCCAGAGCAATTAGACAAACCAAAGAAATTAAAGGGATACAAATTGGAAAAGAAGAACTCAAACTATCCCTGTTCGCTGATGACATGATTATATATTTAGAGGAACCTGGAAATTCCACCAGAAAACTCTTAGAACTCATAAGTGAATTCAGTAAAGTAGCAGGTTACAAGATCAATGCTCATAAATCCAATGCATTTTTATACATAAGTGATGAACCTTCAGAAAGAGAAATTAGGAAAACTACCCCATTCACAATAGCCTCGAAAAAAATAAAATACTTGGGAATCTCACAAAAGAGGTGAAAGACCTCTACAATGAGAACTATACAACACTAAAGAAAGAAATTAAAGAACACCTTAGAAGATGGAAAGATCTTCCATGTTCTTGGATAGGAAGAATTAATATTGTCAAAATGGCCATACTACCTAAAGTGCTATACAGATTCAATGCAATTCCAATTAAAATCCCAATGACGTACCTTACAGAAATAGAGCAAGCAATTATGAAATTCATCTGGAAGAATAAGAAACCCAGAATAGCTAAAGCAATCCTTAGCAGTAAGAGTGAAGTAGGGGGTATCGCAATACCAGACCTTCAACTCTACTACAAAGCAATAGTAACAAAAACAGCATGGTATTGGTACCAAAATAGAAAGGTAGATCAATGGCACAGAATAGAGGACACGGACACAAACCCAAATAAATACAATTTTCTCATACTAGACAAAGGTGCCAAAAATATGCAATGGAGAAAAGATAGCCTCTTCAACAAATGGTGCTGGGAGAATTGGAAATCCATATGCAACAGAGTGAAACTAAACCCATATCTCTCACCGTGCATGAAACTAAACTCAAAATGGATTAAGGACCTCAGAATCAGACCAGAGACCCTGCAGATTATAGAAGAAAAAGTAGGTCCAGATCTTCAACATGTCGGCCTAGGACCAGACTTCCTCAACAGGACTCCCATAGCATAAGAAATAAAAGCAAGAATCAATAACTGGGATAGATTCAAACTAAAAAGCTTTCTCTCAGCAAAGGAAACTATCAGCAATGTGAAGAAAGAGCCTACAGAGTGGGAGAATATCTTTGCCACTCATACTTCAGATAGAGCACTAATCTCCAGAATCTATAAAGAACTCAAAAAACTCTACTCCAAGAATTCAAATAATCCAGTCGACAAATGGGCTAAGGAAATGAATAGACACTTCACAGAAGAAGATCTACAAGCAATCAACAAACATATGGAAAAATGTTCAACATCTCTAGTAATAAGAGAAATGCAAATCAAAACCACCGTAAGATTCCATCTCACCCCAATTAGAATGGCGATTATCAAGGATACGAGCAACAACAGGTGTTGGCGAGGATGTGGGGAGAAAGGTACACTCATACATTGCTGGTGGGGCTGCAAATTAGTGCAGCCACTCTGGAAAGCAGTGTGGAGATTCCTTAGAAAATTTGGAATGGACCCTCCATTTGACCCAGCTATCCCACTCCTTGGCCTATACCCAAAGGACTTAAAATCAGCATACTACAGAGATACAGCCACATCAATGTTCATAGCTGCTCAATTCACAATAGCCAGACTGTGGAACCAACCTAGGTGCCCTTCAATTGATGAATGGATAAAGAAACTGTGGTATATATATACAATGGAATATTAGTCAGCCAAAAAGAATGATAAAATTATGGCATTTGCAGGCAAATGGATGAAATTGGAGAATGTCATGCTAAGTGAGATAAGCCAATCTCAAAAAGCCAAAGGAAAAATGATATCGTTAATAAATGGAGGATGACACATAATGGCGGGGAGGGAAGAGTTAGTATTAGGGTTAGAGTTAGGGTTAGGGAGGGGGGCAAGTATGGAGGAAGGAAGCACAGTATAGAGGGAAAAGAGGGGTGGGAGGGGTGGGGGGAAGGGAAAAATAACAGAATGAATCAAACAACATTACTCTATGTAAATTTATGATTACACAAATGGTATGCCTTTACGCCATGTACAAACAGAGAAGCAACATGTATCCCATTTGTTTACAATAAAAAAAAAAAAGTAAAAAAAAAAAAAAGAAAAAGAAATGCAGGACTTCCCGCCATCTTTATGTCTGGTTTTACCCACTACCACGTTACTTTTCTTCTGCTAACACTTCCTGTTGGTGGAATTTTCCTTTAGCCATTCTTTCTGTCTCCTAGGAATAAGTGCTCATAGTAACCCTTCATCTGAAAACATTTTTCCCCCTATGCTCTTGAGGACAGCTTCAGATAGGATCTGAGGTCCGGTCTTTTCTACCAGCACTTGGACAACATCCTGCCACTTCCTTCTGGCTTTCATGGTTTCTGGTAAAACATCTGCTATGGAGTTGATTTTCCTTGATAGGAAATGTATAACTTCTCTCTGGTTCTTTTAAATACTTTTTGCTTTATTTCTTTAGTTGTCCCCACTTAATTGTGATGTGTCTTGGAGTTGCGGACTGAATGTTTGCACATCCCCAAACTCATATGTTTGTGTCTTAACTCCCGATGTGGCAGCGTTTGGAGGTGGGGCTCTGAGAGACACTTAGATTTAGATGAGGTCACTGAGGATGGAGCCTCCATGGTGGGATCAGCATTCTCATAAGGTGAGGAAGAGGGACCAGACATGACCCACCTTTCCCTCCCTCTCCATTGTGTGAGGACACGCAGAGAAGGCAGCCATCAGCAAGCCAGGAAGAGGCCCTCACCAGAAGCCAAATCTGCAAGAACCTGCATCTTAAACTTCCAGCCTCCAGAACCCTGGGAGACACACTTCTGATTTTAAGCCACCTGATACGTTATGTGATATTTTATGACAGTCCACGCTGCATAATACACTAGGTATGGACTTCTTCATGCTTATCTTATTTAGGGTTAACTCAGTTTGTGGAATCTGCAGGCTTATGCCATTAGCCAAATGTGGGAGCGACGGCCATTGAATATGCTTGCTGCATACCCTTCTCTCTCCTTCTGGAACGCAGTGATGGGTGTTGAAACCTGCGTTATTCTCTCATAGATACTGAGGCTCTGGGTTTTTGCAGTCTAGTGTCTCTACCCACTCCGTGGTGTCCAGGATTGAACTCAGGGCCTCGTGCTGTGTAATCCCTCTACCACTGAGCTCCGTCCCCAGCTCAAGAATCTCTTTGTTGTTCAAACCAAGTAAAGGCTCTTGGTCTGACTTCCAGCTCACTGGTTCTATCTTCCATCGTCCCTGCTCATCCTGAGTCCAGTCTCGAGTCAGCTGGGCTCTTGTCTCTTTCAGGCTGCTCATCTCTCTGCAGAAGCGATGGTGACATCAGTAAATTCCTCAGATGTGTCCAGGTGATGATGGTGTCACTTGGTTCCCCACCTGTGCATGGGGACATCAACATGATCCTTCACTTTCCGTTCTCTGCTCCCGGGTGACCATGGTACCGATTCACCATCTGTGCATTGAGGGGATAGAGGATCACAGGCTGTCATTTGCGCCTTAGGTTGACAGCAGCATCATTCACCTCGTCCTCTGCTTGTTGATGGGATGGTAGCATCAGGCCGCTTATCCCCGCTCCTTGCCGTGACCGTAGAATCCCTATTCATTGGCACGTTGCGGTGACAACAGTTATCACTCTGTTCCTACCCGTGTGCTTGAGAGTGGCATCTTCTGGGTCATGATCTGTATCTTGGGGTCATAGAAAGATCACTTGGTTTCTCATCTATGCTTCAGGACAGTAGCAGGATCACCAGCAACTCATCTATACATTGAAGCCATAGAAGTGTAACCCTGAGCAGGGCTGTCAGTGAGTTCTTTGTCTTATGAATTCAAAGAAGGATCTACAGACAGGCAGAGGGTAAAGTACAGACAGGATTTATTTATTTATTTGGACTGGGGTTGTGCCTCAGTGGTAAAGCGCTTGCCTAGCATGCGTGAGGCACTGGGTTTGATTCTCAGCACATAAAAAATAAAATAAAATAAAATAAAAATATTAAAAAGAAAAGTAGTAAGATTTAGCTAAAGCAGAGAAAGACTCCCACAGCACAGGAAGGGTCCCAAGGGAAGGTACCACTGGCTGTTCTTTGCCTGGGATTTTTTTAAAGGCATATCTAGTAACCCCCGAAGAGGAGATTGATGGGACTATGTTAATGAGAGATGCTGGCATGTGGCGATCAAGTTCTTTAAGCCCTGAGGCTTTGGTTGTTTCAGTTTTGGTTTTGGTACTGGGGATTGAACCCAGGGGTGTTTTACCACTGAGCCACATCCCCAGCCCTTTTTCACATTTTATTTTGAGATGGGGTCTCGCTGGTTTGCTTAGGGCCTTACTAAGTTGCTGAGGCTGGTTTTGAACTCGCCATCCTCCTGCCTCAGCCTCCAGAGCCACTGGGATGACAGTGTGCCCTCACACCCAGCTGTAAGCCTGGAGTTTAATAAGCCAATCAGAAGTGCATAATTTCAACCCCTGATTTACATAATTAAGAGGACAGGTCCAACCTTGTGATTTGATATGTCTGGGGGGTAGAGGAAGCACTTCAGGTAGGGGTGGGGTTGAGGCAGCGCCCTTGTGATGGAAGCTGTCAGGGGCAGCAGGTAACTGCATGTTCTGCAGACCCGATGTCGCTTTCCAGGATGGCATGATGTTCTTCTCCCCTGCTTGCCTTCTCTGAGGCCCTTATCCTATCTGCCTGTAGGAGATCTACCCTCCTGGCCTCGTTCCCTCGGAAGGATCACTAATTTCTTACCTGTACATTAAGTTGACAGTGGTATGACTCAGAGGATTGTCATATCTACATAAGGAGGTGGCTGCAGGATCATTAATCTCCTCTATTTGATAATAGTATCACTGGATACTGCACCTATATTTTAGGATGAGAGTCTCTGCTCATCATCCATGTGTGGGGATTATGCTAGAACTCAGCACTTCCAGTGCTGTGACATTCTGTGTCCCAGATCACATAACCATCTTGAAGCAATTTTATAAACAGGAGCAACATTTCCCACAGAAAGACAGTGGCCTTTGTTTAAAAATCTGTGATGTTAGTCCTGATGGCCCAAACACCCAGCTCAAGTTCATTTACGTGATGTAGTAAATTCATCTTGCATTAGAGCTCTCCTGTCAGAAGTTGGTCAGGGATCTATGGATCAGTGGATGGCGCCATGCGTCTGCGATACTAGGTCTGCGTGTTCCTCAGGCGGGTGGCAAATCCTCATTAACTGCAGAAGCCCCAGGGCAGCAGCGGAAGCCCCAGGCGAGGTGCTGCGGGCTCTGGGTCTGGAAGGCATGGGTCTGAGTCCTGCCGGGTGCACCCAGACATGTGACCTACCTCTGTGAGCCCCGTTTGGGAGCTCAACTGCTCAGGGGGTCTAGGGGATCCGTGTGATCTTATTCTGGGTGGGGACCCTACCCTCCAGCTTCAGGATTACCTCCTGGGGAAACCCTTTCCAACTTACTCAGCCTGGCAGGCTGGAGCCTCCGCTGTCCCGAGACGTCCTTGCACGTCCTGATGCCCGGGTCTGTCTCTTTGTAGATCTAATGGCTCCTTGGCAGGCTGGAGTCTCCTTGGGGGCCAGGGTCAGCCAGGGCCCTGGCTCGCTTCCCCATGGTGGAAGAGACTGGACTTCTAGGACCTGTAACTGCCCTCTGTGGAGCCGGGGTGGCCACGCTATGCTGGCGGCTATGCTGGGGCTGGGCACCAAGGTCATCAACTGCCTCTTCCACCTGACACCTCTTTTGAGCCAGGGAGATGTACCAGCCAAACTTTGACCTTCTGGCCATAGGACACCCTCTGGCCTCAGTCATTTCTCCTTGCAAAATGGGGTTATAATGACACAAGGGAACGAACCACAAGTGCTCAGCACACAACTGGGCTTGCTTGCCATCCCCTATCACCCTGGCTGTCACTGAGCCTCTGCTCAGGACTGGCTGTGGAGGCATGGGAGGTGCCTGGCCTCACCTGCCCACCCTCCAGAGGAGCAGGGCAGCAGTCCCAGGCCCGCCAGGTAACCAGGAGCTGACGAGTGATCTTGCCTTCCAACCTGCCCCTTGCGAGCTCTCCAAGTGGCAAGTGTTTATACGCTCAGAATGAGTGTCCCTGGGCCTGTGCTTCATCAGGGCACTAGGAACGACTGGCTGGCCGAAGCACAGAGAGCAAGCCCAGTTCCCCAGGCAGGGTGAGGTCAGCTCTGCTCTCTGGAGACCTGTGTCCAGGTATCAGGCTGAAGGTGAGCCCTTCAGAGGAACCAGGGGCACCAACCCGGGAGGAGGGTGGAGTGGGACAGTCCCTGGCTCCAAGGTCGGCTGTGACACCGTGGCTGTGACAGCCCCAGCCGCAGGGTCCCCACATGTCTGTCTTGCAGGTGTCACATGGGGAGGCCAGGCCTGTCACATCAGGGCACCCGTTTTCATCCATTTTACACACGAGGACCAGGAGGTGGTTCCTGGCCCTCATGGACCTCTTCTACATCTTACATCATTGAATCAGCACAAAACCCCATGAGGGGAACACGTGAGACCCCTACTTTCAGATGAGGGTGCGGCCCAGGCAGACGAAGGCCCCGTCTGGGTTCCCACAGCCACCCCCTCCATCACGCACTGGTTCCATCACACAGTCAGCAACAGACCTGGAGGTTCCAAGACAGCTGGGAGAGTGGCCAGGGAGGGCAGGTGGGAGTGCTGGGCCAGGGTGACCCAGCCTATGGGCTCTGGAGAAGGACCTTCCCTGGACACAGGTGGCCCTGAGGGTTGCAGGTCCCAGGATCCCCCACAGCACAACAGACTGGTCCCAGGGACAGCCCCATGGTGATGCTGGGGGCCACTCCTTGAAGCCCCTGGGGTCTCTGACAACTTTTCTTAAAGCTTGTGTGTCCTTCAGGAAGGAGGTCACCTTGCCCTGTGGTGGCACCTTCTCAGGGTCCACAAAGCAACCCTGCTTGGAGGAAAAAGTCCAGAATCTTGGTGCCATTGTGACAGTTCCCCACCCACCAGGTGTGCAAGCTGAGGAGGGGCTGTGGTTGGGGTAGCAGGCACTGGGGACACGTGCAGGGCCTTGCTGGCCTCCCTGGACTGCCTCTCTGTGCCAGCCTGGGACTGTCACCCTGGGGTACAGCATCTCCCATGCTCCCAGCAGCCCCTTTGTATCTCCGTGCCTTGGTTTTCTCATTTGTAAATGCAGACAACACGACTCACTCAGGCAAAGCCACTATGAGGGCACCAGGTGAACACAGATCCTGTTAGCTAAGGTGTAGCCGATTTCAGATCGGGCCAGCATGGGCACAAAGTCACACAACCTGTAAAATGGACCAGGGGCCACCCTAGGCTCTGTGTCTAAAGTGTTTTCAAATAGTATATTATTTAATCCTTGCTATGGACTTGCTTGTCTCTCTCCCAAATTACTGCACTGAAGCCCGATCCCCGGATATGATCGTATTTGAAGGAAAGGTTTTCCGGGGGTGACTAGGTCTAGAAGAGTGAGGGTGGAATTAGTGCCCTTATAAGAGGACAAGACACCAGCATTCCCTGTCTCCCTGCTGTGGGGACACAGCAAGAAGGCCGCCATCTGCAAGCCAGGAAGGGAGCCCCCACCACCAGGAACCAAATCTGCTGGGACTTTGGTCTTGGACTTCCAGCTTCCAGAACTGTGAGACACAGAAGTCTGCCACCTAGGCCACCCAGTGGTCCTGTGTTCCAGCAGCCTCGAGCCGACCAACAACCCTCATAACAGTTCTTGGAGGTCAGCACTATAATCATCCCACTCTACAGACAAGAAACCGAATCCCGCGAGACGCAGCCATGGGTCCTTGCGCAGAGCGTGTCAGGGTGCAAGCCTGTCCCTCGCCCTTCAGGTTTCTGCGCAGCCCACGGAGGGAGAACAGAGCTGCTGGCCCCAAGCAGCCTCTCACGGTGCGAGTTAGTCCACCGCGGGCGGGTGAGTGACTTAGAAACGGACAGTAGGTTTTATCCAGCGAACCAAGAGGGAACACTGAAACGCAATGTGAAGTTCCACCATGTGCGACTGTCAAAGGCATGGGTACTAGGCAGAGAGGAAGGGGTGGGCCGTGTCGCGGTGGCTGGGTGACTACAGAGGGCACCACACTCGTCAAACGTGGCACCAGCTGATGGTGAGCGCCGCTGACGTCCCGGCCTCCACTGGCTCCTCATACCTTCTCTGGGTTACAGACTCAGAGACCAGAAAGGCCCAGGTCCACATGCAAGGCTGCAGGTGGCTGAGGAGCCCAATGCCCTTCTCTCCTGGGGGCCCTGTTCTGGGAGGACATGGCATGCTGAGCCGCTCTGGGAGGGCTTGTCCCATCCCCAGGAGTCTAGGTTCCCAGGGACCCCCACCCACAGCAGCCCCCACCCCACCTGTGCCTCTGCCACCCCTTGGCCTGCATTTGACCATCTCCCCTGGGCCTGTTTCCACTGCCTCCATCCTGGCTCCTCTGATTCCCCCACCAGGCCACCAAACTCCTGGCCTGTGGCCTGAAGCACACAGTGTCTTCCCTGTGTGGCCCTGCCCTCTCTGAGTCTGCAGGCCCCATCGATAGAGCAGCCTGCAACACAACGGCCTCTCCATCATGTGGCTCTGGGAAGGGGTGAGATCCCTCTGAGGTGCTGTGTGGCCCTTGACAAGTTGGTCAGCCTCTCTGTGCCTTGGTCTCCTCCTCTGTAAAATGAGAGTGATAAAAATGACTATCTAAAGGGTTGCTCTGGGGAAGCAG
The DNA here is from genome assembly GCF_902686455.1 of Sciurus vulgaris. Taxonomy (NCBI): domain Eukaryota; kingdom Metazoa; phylum Chordata; class Mammalia; order Rodentia; family Sciuridae; genus Sciurus; species Sciurus vulgaris. Next base: position 26,306,173 of record NC_136474.1, read on the forward strand.
TGAACGACTCTATAAACTGCACACAGGCTGGACGCACGGCAGATGCTGCATAAATCCTTGCTCTTGTTAGAGACTGTTGTCTTACTGTACCTCTGCGTGACTGTAGCTCCGAGGAGTGAGAGACTGGGACTCACCTTCCCTACCTGCACAGTGTGCGCCTGGCCCCTGCCTGCACTGCTCACCCAACTGGGACCCAGGGGCCCAGGGCGGCCTGCCCACATCAGCAGAAGGACCGACCACTCTGGCTTGTCTTGCTTCTAACCAGTGACTCTGACCTCCAGATCCATCTAGTCCTGGGTAAGTCCACAGCTTCCCAGCTGGGACACCAAGCCTGCTCCAGGCAGAGGCTTGACCCACACCATCCAGAACATTCCAAGCAGCCATGACCCTCTGGACTCGGGGCTCAAACAGACCTGCCTCTGACTCTGTCCCGCAGTGACCAACTGGGTGAGTTCCATCTGCCCCTCCCACAGGACACCTCGTTGCCCAAGAACAACCGCCTCGTCCCAGAGCAGTGTGACATCAGGAGGTCACACCAAAGCTGTGGGACAGTCACCAGCAGATGGGCTGGTGGGGTTTTGAGCTCTCCCCTGCCACAGTCTCCTCCCTCCCACGCGTCCCCGCCCCTCCCCCACTGTTGTCCCTTCCGCCTGTGGCGGTTTTGTTTAAGTGAGTAATTTGGCCCCCGTTTAAGGAGAGGAAGCAATAATGGCAGCTGTAATTGTCCAAATTACTGCTGCTCCTTGGGGTTTGACATCTGCCTAATGACGGCAGACGGAACCTGACCTGTGGCCAAGGCAGGGTGGGCAGTGATGGCTGCCGGGAGCGTCCCCAAAGCAGGCCAGCCCCTGCTGGCCAGCGTGGGGGGCCATGTCCAGGGGACCCTCCTTGTCTCAGACCCTTGGAAACCAGAGCAGAGAGGCAACCACTCCCCCACGGCCATGAGGGTGGCCGGGCTTTGAGGGAGAGGAACTTGGTATTGGGGGATGTGAATCACGTATTGCATTATTAATCCAAAATTCAAGGTCAACCAGACAGTCCCTCTTCACTCTCACTGTGGTCGTTACTGATGGTCAGAGTCGTCCGCCGAGTCATCTGGAATCTAGGTGAGATGTGCCTGCTCTGCAGGTGTCTATTGCTGCACCCACCCAGGTGAGATGCTTGCTGTATCCACCCAGGTGAGATGCCCGCTCTACCCCACCTAGGTGAGATGCCCCCTGTGCCCCACCTAGGTGAGATGCCCGCTGTACCCTACCTAGGCGAGAGATGCCTGCTGTACCCCCCCTAGGCGAGAGGCACCCTCCACACCTGGCATACAGGAAGCCTTGACGGGCTGTCCTGTCGTCGATGCTACCTTGGCCGAGCCCTCCCTGTGAGACAGGGTGCACCCTGTGTGCCGCCCTCCCTCTGAAGGCTGTTAGGGAGACTACGCCCAGGGCTGCCCACCCAGCGGCCCTAACATGAACCCACGGTCACTTGTTATCAGCAAAGAGCAGAGTCTCAGCATCGAGGATGTCCCAAGGAAGGGCTGTGGCAATGGCTTCAGGTCCTGCTGGCTGGGAGCCCACCTCCCCCCACTTAGGGACAGAGGGGACAGACGCTCGCTCAAGGGTGCGCAGCAGCCTTGGGAGGGGCTCACTCTCCACCTCTTGGCAACAGCAAGGCTCAGGCAGGAGCATGTCTTTGGGGACAATGTCTCTCGGGGAGAGCCCCCCAGTTCTGCCGTTGCCTCGCACCCCACCTTCCCTACTCCTGTGGAGACGCAGTCTCCTTGGGTCCTGGAGGAAGTGGGGGTCCTAACACTGACTCTGACTCTGAGACGGGGCTGGCACCAAGCTCAGGTTGGCACCAAAAAGCAGGTCACATGACTTCTTCCATTCCTGGGTGGCTCACAACCAAGGCCTCTCCACCTGTCCTTCCAGACGACTCTGAGCTCCCAGCTGGCCTGCACGGGGCACCAGGTGAGTGGATGGGCCGACGAGCCAGTGCTGTTTGCCAGTGCCGGATGGCTTTCAGCTTTCTCTTCCGGAACGTGTTGTTCATTTGTTCATTTAGGAGGCATTTGGTGTCCCTTGTTCGGGTTGGGTGGGGCTGGCGTGAGGGTTTGCAAAGAGTTTCAGACTCAGAGCAGGATGTACATGGGCAGGAACCCCAGGCTCAGCCCCTTTGTCAACCTGAGCAGATCTGACCACGTCTCTGACCTCAGTTTACCCCTATAAAATGGGAATCACAATACTGGTGTTGCAGGGTACCTGGAGTCCCCAGCCTTCGGTGGGGCCTCGGGCTCTCCCTGTAGGAGCCAGACCTCCAGCACCCCCAGGCCTGAGGACCCGCTGTGGGCCACTCTCCCCTCGCCCCTGGGTGGGAGGCGTGTGACCCTTGGGTGCAGGCCCTGCAGAGTCGCCACTGGTGGACTGTGACTGAGACCTGGCTGAGCAGTCCTGGGTGCCAGCTAGAGGGAGGAAGCCAGACTTGCAAAGAGCAATGCCAGGTCCCTGCCCTGGCCACTTAGAGGACGGGCTTGATTAGTGGGAGCCCTTGGCCCTGGGGGTCTGCTGATGGCTCCCTCCCGTGTGGCCTCTCGTCCACCTGAGCCTCTATTTCTCACCCGCAGAGTGGAGACTCAATGTGGTCCTCGGCGGGGGGGATGAAGGGGAGGACGGTGACATGTTAGTGAGCACACACTCAGTGCCGGTCCTGGGGAAGGGGCCTCGCCGACCCCACACCTTGCCACAGGAGCAGGACAAGGCCTCTGAGCCTCTGAAGAGGGGACCGGTGCTCTGAGGACAGCCTGAAGTTGTGACAACTGGGTGCTCCTCACACCTCAGCTCAGACAGCCTTCAGCCCTTCAAGGGACACCCTGAGAGGTTGGGACCACCTAAGGCCACATAGCAGGGACCAGCCCCTCAATGGCCAAGCGCCTCCCAGAGACGTCACCAACGGTGTCAGATGCTGCCTCCAGAAGTTTCTCAGAGGAGGCGCGTGGGGCTGGCTGGGGCTGGGGAGGGGACCCCAAATGGTGCCCAAGCACCCAGCCCCATGCATCCCTCTCAGGCAGGACACCTGCTCCTGGCAGCTGCCTCCTCAGACCCTTGCTGAAGCCTCTCCTTCCTGTGGCCACGAGGCAGCTGGGGCCACAGGAAGAGCCCTAAGATGCCTGGATGACACTTGTTCACCTTTATTATACACAAAGGCCCCTCATCCTGCCTCTCAAGAGGGCCTCTCTGCTAGCCACGGGCGGCCGTTTATCTGCAGAGGGGGGCACGTCTGGGCCAGGCTCCATCCATCACCCCCTCCCTCCCGCCCTCCATCCATCACCCGTGTCTGCAGCGCCTCCTGAGCTGGCGGGTGGCCTGGGGTGCACGTGGGGTGAGCAGCGTGCAGGGGGACTGGCCAGGCCTGTGCCCACCCAGGCAGCAGGTCGCACAGCCTGACACCAGGGAGCCCGCTCCCCACCCCGGGGGCCCCAAGTCAGCCAGTCCTGTCTCGGAGGAGCGAGGGGTCGGGTGCAAGCCAGCCACCGTGGCCAGGGCCGTGGGGAGAGAGGGCAGGGGCTTTGCCCACTCATCCCAGCCAGAGACCAGAGGGCTTCTGGGGCACTGGCATGTCTTTCTGTGGCTCCCTGTGCCCACCCTTCTCCAAGAAGGCAGCGCTGCGGGAGGGACAGATGGTCACACTCCACCCCGCAGAGCGGCCTGCCCCAGACCCTGGCTATTCCTGACCTCCTGGCATGTGCAGAGGTGTCCAGGGAAGGACACAGCGGCAGCCCTGGCTTTGGACGAGGGCTCTCCCTCCTTCCCGGCCCGCCCCGAGCACCTCCCATGGGGCTCAAGTGTCCAGGCCTCCCGGCTCTTGGAACCTGAAACACACCCTTAAAAACCAAAGTGGGGATTTCCTTTTGTGTCTCTTTCGATGGCAGGCGTGGCATTTCATGATCACAGCCCTCCCAGCGCATGTCAGGGACCGGTGCTGGTGCTGGCTGGGCAGATGGGCTTCCTTCCTCTCGCCTTCCCACTCGCCAGCAGCAGCCTGAGGGGAGTCCCAGCCCCCACATCCTGCTCCCCCACCAGGAAAAGAGGGGTGGGAGCAGCCACGGGATGCCAGTCGGCTGCAGCCACAGGCCCACCACTTGCTATTTGCTGAACAGTAATGGGGTCACCTGTTCAGTGCTCAGTTCTGACCCAAGTAGCAGACACACACGTGAGCCAACCAAGCCCAAGCTCCTGGCTCTCAGTGCTGATGTTCTGATGAGGAAGATGGAGAGGCGGCATCTATACAGAGACAGAATCAGAGAGGCGGGGGGCGGGGGGAGAGAAAAGAAGAAGAAGAAGAGGAGGAGGAGGAGGAGGAGGCGGAGGAGGAGGAAGAAGAAGAGGAGGAAGAAGAAGAAAAAGAAGAAAAGGAGGGGGGAGGAGAGGGAGGGGGAGAAGAAGAGGAGGAGAAAGAAGAAGATCACACCTTCACATGAGTTGATTTAAGAGGTGACATGGATCAGAAGTATGTGACACACAACAGAGCTGGATCTCACTAGCACAGGACAGGGTGGGGTGCAGCTCTCCTCCCTTTTAGGGTTCTGAGCCAACAACTGTCTCTGCGGTGCTTCTAACCTTTTCACCCATGGGCACGAAGCAGCTGCCATAGCTCCAGCCATCATTTGCACACAGAACCACAACCAAAGGCAGGGATGTGGAGTGTGGGGTCTGGAGCTAGAGATGGTACCTGGAACATCCTCTCTCATTTTCTCAGGGAGGATAAATCTCTCTCAAATACCTCCCTTCCAGAGAGTTTTATCTACATTTCATTCACCAGAACTATCTGCCCCTTCCCTCCTCTCACCATGCCAGTAAGAGTGGGGAGAGGGTGTGGGGGGACCTGGTGGGGTGGATAGGCCCCAGGCAGGACCTCTCAGGACCTGCAATGCCAGCCTTGGACCTCCAGGCATTTAGTATATGTACTAATGACGCTTTGTGTCCCACAGCACTCCAGAGGACCACGTCCCTGGGGAGAACTGCTGAAGGCCGTAGGGAGCCCTGAGGGGCTCTCCTTTGGGACATAGACCAGGGTTAAGCAAAGCTCCCTCAGGTGTGATGAGCAGGCAGGCCAGGGGCTGGGGAATGCAGGAAGGACAGGAGAGTGCCCAGGCCCTGCTGGGACAGACCCCAGGAAAGGCCAGGCAGGAGAATCCTCCAGAGGTGATTTTTGACACTCGTAATTATGGTTGGAGAAGAAATCAAACACTTCGCAGCCCAGAGGAAAACAGTCCCAGATCTGATGGACTGGAATTTGTTAAGCTGAATATCATTCCTATGGCTCCTATGCAGGCCTAGCAAATTACAGGGGAACCACCTGAAGTCACGTTTCCTATAAGATGGCAGGGGATCAAGCCACAAGGCAGGAGCTCCTCAAGGGTGGGAATCAAGCCTTTTTATTTCCTTCTTTCCTTCCTCCCTGCACTGGGCTCCAGCTGCCTTCGTTTTTTTCACCATTCCTTGAAGCGCCCAGCCTGGTCTTGCCCCAGGGCCTTTGCACCTGCCGTTCCCTGGGGCACTCTTCCCAGATGTCCATCCACAGAGCTTCCTCCCTCAGGTCTCTGTTTACAACCCCTTTCTCAGGACCCAACCTCACCCCAACATCCCACCCAGGGTCTCCCGCCGCACAGACCACCCTCTGACCCTCTGAGGAGCAGTTCCCTCTGGGATTTACTGCCTTCACACGGGGGCAGGGGGCGTCAAGGGGTAGATGCGCCAGAATTCATTCATTCTTTATCCATTCATTCAAGAAACACTGATTAGCGCTGGGCGGGATGTGGAGGTCGTTAGAATCCCTCAAGAACTGCTCCGTCTGGTGCGGAAGACAGCCATGTAAACAGACCATCAGGAAACCGGGCGGCCAGGGGTGCTGCTGAGGGACCCCGGGGCGGGGCGCAGGGCAACCGCCAACTGAGCGAAAAGGGACCCAAGACTCCAGCGTGGTGCAGAGTCTGGGCGGGGCCTGTGCGGGTGCCAGCCGAGGTGGTGGGGGAGGCCCTGGGGCCCCAGAGTTGCTCATCCAAGGCTGCGATCTCGCCCCTCTCCCGGGGGCAGCTGGCCTTGCTCCTCGCTGAGGACCGTGTGGGAGGAGCGCGGGCAGGTCCGGCGTGTCCTGGGGCGGCTCTGGCCTCCTCCCCGCCCGCTCGCTCCTAAGCCCTCTGTTTACAAGACCGGCAGCAGCTACAAATCACCTGCCTCGCTAATGGACGGGCCCCCGCCGAGGCTGGCCTCTGACAGCCGCTCCAAGCTTTCAGGAAAGGCCTCTGACTCCCGGTGACATTAGGGTACGATCTCCCCCTCCCAGACCCCAGCCCAGACTCCCACAGAGGAGGGAAGAATTCAGCCAGGAGAGCCCCGCCTGGCCGGGGTTCCTCCTTCTCCCAGGACTTTCTCAGGAGGCCAGGCTGTCACACCCACGCAAGACGGGCTTCCACTGCGCTCTGCGGGCCTGGGGGACGCTGTGGCCGTGGGGTCCCCGCACGGCAGGTCCCCTCCCTTCTGATTTCTCTGACCTCAGCTCTTCCCAAAGGGGAAGCCTCGGCCTATCTACCCAGGGCACCCGGGCAGGGACGTCCTGTCAGCTCGTGGCTTGGGATGGGCGACCCATTCCATCCTCTGCAAACCTCCGCGCTCAGCCTCCTCCCAGGCTCCGAGCCTTCGGGAACCCTGTGGCCGGAAGTGGATGTCGCTGCGCGTTCCTGCTGCTGCCTTGTCCCGTTGCGCTTCCACATTCCCAAGCCCCACCGCGGCCCAGCGTGGCGGTAGAGATGCTCCTCAGAGGCAGGCTCATTTGAGAAAAGGTATCGACCTTTTGAACACAGAGGTGACAGAGGACATGGCAGGTGGAAGGTGGGCTGGGAGAGGAGGCTCAGTCAGGGCCCGCCTCTGCCACCCCAGCTCCACAGACCCAACACCGAGGAAGGTGGGCCGGGGGCCCAGCAGAAGTGGGGGCCGCCTTTCTCTCACACAGCTGGTCCCCTTTGCTCCGACCGTGGCCTCCCTGCCCTGCTAGGGATGTCAGGGAGCCACCTTTTCCATGCCTGGGGCTCACAGGTGGGGGACGAGGCAGCATGTCCCTCTCCCCATCTCTGCTGTGCAGGGTCCGTGGCTGGAGCTTCCTGGGAGGCCCTGGCTGCCTTGGCCGGTGGCGCACCTCTCTGTTCCTGTAGGCGCTGACCTCAGAGTGACCCAAGCTCCTCTGAATCCTGGGAAGCCAATTCTTTGTATTTAGTGCTTTTCTTTCTGTTTGCACTGCCAGAGATGGAACCCAGGGCCTTGCACACGCTCCCCCACCCAGCTGCAACCCAAGCCCTGGTACTCTTTTCTCTGTGTGTTGCCCCTCTCTGTGAGCTGAGACTCACAACTCTCCTGGCCCCTGCTGGCCTGCACGCACAGATATGCCATGAGAGGGCCATTTGTCCCTCCGGGGAGTCCTCTGCGGTGGGCACTTTGCATTCTGCTGTGAAGATTTTGTGCCCTGCAATTTCACAATCTCCACCTTCTTCTGCCTCATCTGTGGGCCACCCTTGACCTAGCTGCACCCCTGGGACTTGGGCTTCCTCTGATTTCTGTGGGGCCGATCTGATACAAACATGTGGACACGTTCAGAAAGGATCATGAAGCCACAGCCCACTCCCAGCAAAGCCACTCACCCAACAGAAGCTCCTGGGCTGGTCACTGCCTCCCACACCTCTTCAGTGTTCCTGTGTGTGACAGAAGGGGCCACTGTCCCTCTACCCTTAGATCTCACCTAATGAAATAAAGCTGGTACAGGTACCCATATGCACACAGCTTTTTGCTTTTTAAGTAATTTCTCTAGCAAAAATACTCACAAGACAAGGGTTACTTTGCCAAAGGACATGCACATTTGAGGAGCTGGTTCCATGGTTTTTAATGTCTCAATTGCAAATAGTTAAGCCTGCTAAATCCACTTATCATCTTAGGTTCTGACGGACAATTTTTTTTCCCTTTTTTTGTTAACCGCGAGTGGGCTGGTCTCTGTTTAAAAAAAAATTCCAAGTAGTCATTAATTATTCCCCCAAATTGCAGGTTTTACAGGGATTTTGAAGCCAAATGCTGCAGGAATCCCTGCTCCCCCACCAAATCTGCCAGTCCTCACAGCCTGATGGCAACTTGGGGCCAGAACGAAGAAGGCAGGGACTCTCACAGACAGCTTTGCCACCCTGCCCAGTGCCAGCTCAGAGAACTACTTAGACGTATGTAAACAAAAGAGTTTTACTGAGATCATTCCCATAACAAAACCCACCCTGTTTAAGTGTGCAATTCATGGCTCTTGAATCCAGGTTTGTACAACCATCACCACAAACCCAAGAGCATTTCATTACTCTAAAGGGAGGCCCTGTGACCGCTAGCAGTCTCAGAGAATTCACACATCCTCCGGGGCCTTCCGGGAAACTGAGGCAGCACGAAGACCCCCCTTCAAACCCAGATTCTTACAATCAAGTCAGAAAGATTTCAGACATGTCACTCAGAGTAATGGAATTGAGTTTATTGGAGGGATAGGAAAAGGGAAAGGGGACACTCTCAAGGGAGAGAGTGGGTTCTCTCAGAGAGGAGAGGGACAGTGTGCTTCTCTGCACTCTGGTTTTGTTGGGGATCCCAGAGACGTTTCCAGAGAGTCCCACCCAGGTCCACCTCTTGACTTTTGACTGACAGCAGGATGACATCAGACTTTCAAGTCCCCACTGCCATGACAACTTTGGGTCACCTGGGCCCATGCTGACCAGTTCTAATTGGATTCTTAACCATACATTCTTACAGATTTTATGGTTAAGAGGAACTCTCCTTATCTCCCAGAGTTCCAGGATATGGTCACAAAAGTCTCCTCCTTCAGGGTAACTTGGGTTCCTCTTATCGACATTATTTTAGGCCTGCATTTCTCCTGCAGTGAACAGGAATGTGACAGATCCTGTCCACTTAGGCCAGCGATGCAGGCAAACTGCTTCTTGGCAAAGAAAGCATGTGGGGGTCAACCCGGCGAGACTTTTTTATAGAATTGTCTTCTTAACCTCCTGTTCCCACCATCCTCATCTGTCTGTCCCCTAGCAAAGCCCCTGGCAGCAAGAGATCTAATTTCTGACCCCATGGATTTGCCTGTTTGGGATGCTTTGTGTAACCGAATCGTACACTGTTTGCATTTGGCTGCTTTCATTTAGCCTCACCTATTCCAGGTCCATTCGCATAGCATGATGGGATGCTTCACTCCTTTTTATGGCTGAATAATGCTCCAAGGTTTGGATCTGCTACGTTTTTCTTTATTGGCTCATCTCTTGGTGGACGTGGGTTGCTCTCGGGAGTGATACTGCTATGAACAATCATGTACAGGTTTTTGTGTGGGTGTTTTCAGTTTTCTTGGGTGCTTGGCTAGGCCATAGGGTAATTCTGTGGTTAACTTTCTTTTTTTTGTTTTTGGTGCCAGGGATTGAACCCAGGGGTGCTTAACCACTGAGCCATATCCCCAGCCCATTTTATATTTTATTTAGAGACACTTACTTAGGGCCTAGCTAAGGTTGCTGAGGCTGTCTTTGAACTTGCACCTCCTGCCTCAGCCTCCCAAGCCGCTGGGATTACAGGCGGGCACCAGTGGGCCAGCTTGAGGTTAACATTTTGAGAAGCTGCCAAGCCATTTTCCATAGAGGCTGCTCCATTTCACATTCCTACCGGCCATGTCTGAGCGTTTCAGCTCCTCACATCATCGCCGACACTTGTTATTTTCTGTCCTTTCAATTTTAGCCCCCCGAGTGGGTGTGAAGTGGTGTTTCACTGTGGAATTGCCCTGCGTTTCCCTGAAAGTGAATGCTTTGGATATCTTTTCATGTGCTTGTTGACATTCGTATTGCTTCTTTGGAGAAATGTCTATTTGGATCCCTTGTCCATTTTGAAATTGGGTTGTTTGTTGTTATTGGCAAAAATTTTCTCCCACGGGGTGGGTTGTTTTTACATTCTCCGTGACATCTTTTGAGGCACAAAAGTTTTTCCTTTTGATGAAGTCCAATTTATCTATTTTCTTGTGTTGCTTTGCTTTGGGTGTCATGTCTACACATCTCTTGTCAAATCCAAGGCCACAAAGATTTGCTCCTATGGTTTCTTCTAAAAGCTTTGTAGTTTATCTCCTGCCTTCATGTCTTTGATGCATTTTGAGTTAATTTTTGCAGAGTGGGTTTGTATGCATCCTCTGGAACAATTGCTTTCCCAAGCTGACAACCTGGAAATGGCACGTTATGAGAAACAGTTGCGACGTCTGGTTTACGTTCTTTTTATTGCTAACGATGCAATTGGTTTTGGAGGATGTCTTACCAAAAGGAATCTGTGTTGTACCCATTATCTTGTGCCCTCCTCACTGGGCCCTGTGTGTGAGTGTGGGGAAACCTTCTCTGGTGGGGAAACCGAGACTGGTGAAGAGGTCAGAGGGACACAACCAGCTGGCCCTGGCTCTTTCCTTGGGCCCCGCTCCCCTGTCGCAGCCGCGAAGTGGGGTGGACGAAAACCCCATCTGCCGACTGCTCTGGGCAGTTTGAGGCGTAGCGCAGTCTGAGGGCAGGATTGTCAAGCTCTGCTTCTGAAACCCCTGGTTTCGTCTGTTGGAAAAGAGGGAGGGAGGACGGGAGAAGGGTCAGTTCCTCAGAGAAGTCAGAGCCGAGCTCCTCTCTGGCCCCCTGAGCAGGTCACACAATAAGAGAACAGGATTAAGTCCCTAAGGAGCTTGAATCCAGATGGACGAGCCCTCCAGTTACCAAAACCCTGGGGACAAGAGAAGCGGACAGTCAGGGCCACTGCAGGGGACCACAGAGCCCCAGGGGCCCGGCTGGAGGCAGCTCCCAGTTCAAGCCCGTCTTCCGCTGGCTGGTGACCTCAGTGATCCCAGCAGCCACGTGCTCTCCTTGTGGGGGCTCAGGTGCCTCATCTGTCAAGCCCTGGTGGCCGGGACGGGACCCTCTGACCAGACGGGCTGAGACCCTAAGTGCTGCTGGAGTTGAGAGGGCTTCGCAATCTCGGGGCCTGTCAGGGAGCCCTGGTGGCAGGCTGAATGATGGTCCCGTGGGATTGGCCAGCTGTTTGGGTGTCCCGTAAACACAGCCTTAAAGTGGCCCGCGTTGCCCATCCATCTTGCCCTGGGGCCGCGCCCCGGTGGTTTTCAGAGCGGCCCTCATTGACATTGGTGTTGGCTCCTTCCTGTGGCGCCTGGGCCGCGCTGGACCACTGACAGGCCTGTGGATGGATGATCTCCACCGCAGGGGTGCCATAGCTCAGGACAGCCGGAGGGGGACACCAGGGGCTTCGGCAGGAAGATGCAGGACGGTGCTGTGAAGCCAGGCCCTGCCAAGTCCATGAGGGAGTCAGCTCAGTAGCAGACTGGAGTTTCCAATTCTACTGAGAATCTTCCCTGTGGCTGAAGTCACAGCCCCTTTGGGTCTGTCTCCTGGCCACCAGCAGGACCTGAGCCCCAACCTAGCACCGGGAGTCCACTGGGGGAATAACAGAGAGTGGTGGGGACTGTGGCCAGTCGGTCCCTCAGGAGTCCACATCCAGGGTGGCGGTGGCTTCTGATTCCTCAGGGACTCCCCAGCACCAAAATGCCACCTCTTCAGCTCCTGGGTGTGAGCACAGAGAAGCTCTCCTTGAATGTGAGTCACTGCACTCAGGGGTGAAGGCTGCAGAGAAGAGACATAATCCACCGAGGCCAGACCGTGGACGAACCTCTCACTGCTGGCCACTCACCACACAGCCTCTCTGGCAGTTTGATGTCTTTGTTTTCTTACTTCTGATCTCGACCTTGCCCTTCCCTCCTGGGGTCCCAGCTCTGGTGTTGAGGTCCTGGGCCTCCATCACCTCCCCCAGAACCAGGACCAGACCTTAGAGACCTGGGGTGAGCAAGTGCATCTCCCGCCCAGTGCTTAGGCTGGGGTCTAACAGCTCCAGGCCCCCAGGGGTTGAAATCTGCAGCAAGTGCCTCATTCCGCTGCCTGCCGCCTCCTGCCGCCCCTCCCAGGGCCCTGGGGAGTCCTTCCCACAGATGCTCATTTCGCTCCCTGACTTCCCACTTTGGCTACAAGGGGGCAGAAAACCTTGCTAGTCTGGAACGTTCCAGCCTCCATTGGACATTCTAAGTATTGGGTGGGCATCGAAGAGCTGAATGCTCCTTCCTCTCCCTGTGGGCATCTTTACAGCTGCTCCTGGATGCCCCCTCTCCTTCTCCCACCGATCGGTCCCCATCTCCTTGGAAGTTAGGTGTGGCCATGTGACTTGCTTAACAAATGGACAGTGAGCAGCAGGACTGTGTCACTCTGGGCCGGCAGCCCTGTCTTCTTGCCCTAGTACCAGTTGAGGTCCCTGGGTAAATGATAAGCCACCAGCACACAGAGGCACACAGTGTGATCAACAGAAACACACCTTGGCAGGTCTGATCGGAGGCACGCGACTTTGGGCCACTGTGGCAGAACCCAGCCCCCTCTCTGGTGGATCCTGAAGCTGTCAGCAGGGCAAGGCCAACCCCTCTTCATAGGAATGTGCTCCCCGCCAGAAGCTCTCCTCAGTGCCACTCCCTTTCCCGAATAGGTCCAGACGCACTGGGGCTCAGAACGTGTGTTGAATGAAGGAAGGAAGGAAGGAGTAAACATTTTTTTCACTCAGTGGCATCGCTGGGACTATTTTATCTGTTGCACTAAGCTCCAGGGACTTGCTGATCCTCCTTGCCACCTTGCCTCCCTGCCCTCCCACACTGAAGCACCGTGCCAGTAGCTTTCCTTCACTGTAACAAAATACCTGAGATAATCAGTTTAAAAGAGGAAAGGTAAAATAATGTTGACTTGCAGTTTTGAGGGTTTCAATCCATGGTCACTTGGCCCTGCTGTTTTGGGCCTGTGGTGGCGGAGTACTTGGTGGGAAGGTGGGGGTGGAGGAGGCCTGTTCACCTGGTGGCAGCCAGGAAGCAAAGAGAGAGGAAGTGGTTGGGGTTCCAATATCTGTTCAAAGGTACCTTCCTGGTGACCTAACTTCCTCCCACTGGGCCCCACCTCCCAAAGGTTCTGTCACCTCCCAATAGTGCTACAGGCTGGTGACCAAACTTTCAACACACAGGCCTTTCGGGACATTTATACAAAACAGCAGCAACCCTGTTCTGAGCACACCCTGCCTGTCTCTCCAACCCAGGGCCTTTGCACATGCTTTTTTTGTTCTCTGGAGCACTTTGTGACTTTTCCCCCCTCACACTTCATGCCTCTTACTGATCGTTCTCCCTCTGGGCACTCATCCCTGACCATCTCACCTCAGGCCTCCTCCTACCGTCTGTGTGTTTGTTTTGTTTTGTTTACATTTTATTTGGAAACAATTTAAAATTTCCAGAAAAGCTGTAGGGATGACAATATGGGACAAAGGTCAGCTGTATCCTCCTCACCTACTTTCACTTTTTATTATTCGTTTCATAATTTGCTCTTGTCTCTCTCTCTCTCTCTCTCTCTCTCTCTCTCTCTCTCTCTCTCACACACACACACACACACACACACACACACACACACGCGCACACGCACGCATAGTTTGGGGGTAACCCGCGGACATGCTGGCGCTTTACCCCCATCGCCGCGTGCATTTCCCAAGAATGCAACCCGGACCCAGCAGATTCAACACGAAGGCCGCACTTTGGCTGGCAGCCGCAGGTCAGTGCTGTCAGCTGACCTGCCTGTGTCCCGTGCAGCGTCTCTTTTCCTTTGGGGTCAGGCACTGGGTTCGGTGTTTAGGCCTCTTAGTCCTTGGTCTTCGGGGGCCTCCGCGATCGGCCTGGGTCTCCGATTGCACTGGGCTTTTTGAGAACTGCAGCCTTTGGCAGCGTGTTCCCGGGGCCTGTCTGGGCTTCCTCCTGTTAGGGCTGCGCAGCGAGGGAGGAGCCCTGCCCTCGGCGCCCGCGCGCTCCTCGGCGGCGGCGGCGGAGTTTGTCTGCCGAGAAGCGCCTGGTTCCCTCTCGCATTTCCTCCCCACTGTACCGCACACGCGCATCACCCCGCTCTTGACGAAGCTCTCCCCAGCCTGAGCTCATCTTTGTCGCGATGGCCGCAGAATGCGGGTTTTCCAGCCCAAGTCCTCCTTCCACATTGACCCTCGGCCTCACCCCGCCTGTGTCCAGTAATTATGGATCGTGAGTTTCCACTTTTCAATGACTTTGATCATGACCCGCCTTCATTTTTCGGATGCTTAACTGGTCTTCCATTGGGCCACAGGGAGCCCCAGCCAGCTGGCTCTGGTGTTCACCATCAACGTCATCCTGGTCGTCATTATCTCACTGTCTTACTCTCCCCTGTAACAATGTGCTCAGCTCCTATTGCATTGATCCTGCCCAGTTAGGAGTCAGCCATCTCTCCGGAGAGCCCCAGCCCTCTTCCCCGGAGTGGTGTTAGAGACTGGGCCCTGGGTACCCCATGCTCACGTCATGCAGTGCAGCCTCCAAGCTACCTTTGTCACAAAGAAGAGGCCACGCAGGGTGGCTGCATGCTTCCCAGACCTCACACCACTTTGCATCACATCACCTGCCGTGATCTTCATGGACGTGCTGGAACCATCTGGCTGACCAGCCACCCTTCCATCCTCCATCTCTCTCACCCATCCCTAACCTCCCTGGAGGCAGGGGCTGGCCTTTCTGGTCCTTTGCTCTGTGCCCAGAGTGAAGGGGATCTTTAAGGTCTCTTCAGGAGAGAATGTGTCTCTTTAGGCCCCCCAAAAACTGTGCCTGTGGTCATCAGGTTTGGAGCAGGGGCCACAGGACAGGCCACCTCGTTGGACTACTTAGGCCCTGACTTGTGGTAGTCTAGCTGTCAGGCAGCAGCTGCCCATCCCTGGCACCTGCCCCCTGGTCCTCCCTCCTTGTGCCAGCCTCCCTGCTTTGCAGATTAGGAAACAGTGTCAGAGAGGCTCTGAGGCCTCTTTGCAGAGAGGCCGTGGAGTGGGTTTCCAGGAGCTCAGATCTGATGCATCCTGAACAGCCCACAGGAGCTGAGCTTTGGTCTTGCAGAGAGAAACACTCAAGCTTTCCCACTTCGCAGCCAGACCTGTGAGCAACGATTTAGGATGTTCTTGTCGGAGAAGCTTCCATCTCATTTGCCTTTCCTGAATTCCAGGGGTCTGAAACCCCCGGGGCCACCCTTGCTGACCCACCTCCACCGGACTGAAGCAGGAAGAAGCTGACTCACCAGTCCCATCGCCACTGGCACCTTCCACATGCCCCTCTCCCCCAGCCTCAGTTTCCCCATCTGCAGCTGGGTTAAGGCTGCTCCCCCGGCAGAGTTGTTGGGGAGGGGGCTCCTCCTCCCCAGGCCTTGGGAATGCATCCCAAGGAGTCCCAATGCCACCCCCACACCTCACTGGCCGTGTGACCAGCAGACATGAGAAAGGGGAGGGCAGCTCATTTTTCAAACAAAACGGTATCAGATGTGTGATTTGGTTTAAAAAAATATATTTCTGGCAATGACTTGAGCTGGGCTCAAGAGAGACCGGGTGGGGGAAGGGGGGAGGGGAGGTGGTTCCAGTGGCTTAAAACACCCCAGATAAGTGTGCGGCGATTAAGCGCCACCATTAGCTCTAATGGGCAATAATTGGTGATGAGAAATAATTTTCTAGGGCACAACTGCCCCTGGTGCCCCCACGCCCCGGCCCCAGTGGGGGGATGACCAAGGGGCTGATTAACTCCTGGGCTGGAGGAAATGTCGGAGGCACAAAAAGTTTCCAGATTCGAGGGTAATTGGAAGAAGTTATTTCACTTTCCACATCAGGCTGATGAGGGGCCACCCACCTGCTGCGAGGAGGGGCTCGGCCGGCTTCCTGCCCAGGAGTGGGACCAGGGCCACTGCACAGGGCTGGGCAGGGAGGGGGCAGCCAGAGCCATGGGAGGTGGGGGCAGTTTCCACCTGTATCCCTGCCAGCCATGCCACCGTGGGCAAGTCACACTCTGGTCTTTCTCTCTGTCCTGACTTGCACAGGCTATGTCCTTCTCGCCTCTAGATGTGCAGACAGACAAACCACCAGCAGGCAGCCCAGTTTTCCCCAGAGCATGCTCAGGGCTTCAGGTATCTTTGTGGGACTTAGTGGAAGATGCCCCTGTTGGCTGGCAGGTACAGCCTCCCTCTGGAGCACTGGGTATGCCCAGCAGAAGCTGTCTGGACTCCTTGGAGCCCCTGTGTGCAGTGCACAACCTGCCCAACAGTCCACAACAGCCTGGCTGTGCTCACATCTCCACTACTTCTTTCCTGCTTCTTCAGCCTTCCCCAGAAGGGACTCCTGGTTGCTTCACGTGGGTGAAACTAAAGGCCCCTTTCCATCCCAACTCCCCTCCTCCTCCTTCCTGTGCCAAACCTACTGTTTCCAAGACCTGCCTTCCTGTCTACCCTGACCTCACTCCCCTTTTCTGCAACCCAAAGCATAAATCCCCATTCCCACCTCTGTCCTTGTGACCCCCTTATTACTGTCCCCAGCCCGACCTTACCCCCTACATGGGCAGTCTATGACATGACCGTGACTGTTGCTGCTCATGTCTCCCAACCCCCAAACTGCAGTCCTCGGGAGCTGGCTTGTGTGTGTCCTGCCCTGTCACTATGGGTCAGTGTGCAGCTGGTCCATGGGAACATACACTTGAAGATGTGTGTACCTGGGCTGGGTCCTGGCTCAGTGGTAGAGCACTCGCCCAGCATGTGTGAGGCACTGGGTTCGATTCTCAGAACCACACAAAAATAAATAAAATAAAGGTATCGTGTCCATCTACAACAACAGAAAAATATTTTTAAAGAAAGATGTGTGTACCCAGTTCTTCCCTCTCTCTACTCCCTCTCTTGGTTGTCCACACCCTCCTCTCTCCCCAGAGTGACTGACACAGCTGAGCAAGGGGTGCCTGCCTTGATGAAGCTGGTGTTCTACCACAGATCCAGAAAAAAACTAAGCAAACAGTGAGCTGACTAATCTCGAAGAGGGAAAAGCCTGACACTATGGTAAAAGGCGCCCAAGAGTGGGGGACGGGGAGGGTGTTGGCCACAGAAGGCCTGGCTGGACAAGCACATGAAGGAACGAGTGGAAAGAAGAGACCTGAGATCCTGTCAGGGCCTCAGGGAGGAGAGTCCATGAAAGTGGGACCCTTTCCTTCCCCCAGCTACGGGCCATAGTGCTCTGCCAGAGTGGGACTGAGCTCCCCACCACGGGGGACCTGAAACCAGGGCTGGCTGGCTGAAGTCCTGGGGTGGTGCAGAGGGGTGTCCTGCCCCGTTAGAGCCCAGGTGGGATGATTCAATGGACCTCCGCTGGGGATGAGCTGAGGCCTCTGGACCAGCACCAGAACACCCCACGGCAGCTGCCCCCCAGTCCCCGTGTGCCATCTGCAGGCCAGGACCCCAGCTCCCAAGTTGCAGGGTGGACAGCCCCAGGATGCCTCCATTGCTGACCAGCCCTGTGACTGATGGCCAGCAGGCAGCTGAACCTCTGTGGGCCACAGTGCCCTCTTCTGAAAACGAGAGTCATGGTGTCACCAACTCCACCGGACAGGTCTACAGACAAATAGAACAGGCTACAGGGGCACTACAGCTCTGCCTGGTGTCCAGCAGGAGCAGTTGTTAGGATCCCTGCACAGGACAGAGAATTCAGGGCTGCTGGGGCTCCAGGCCTGCCCATGACCCCTCTTCTTCATTCACAGGACCCAAGGAATGGCACACAGTCAGCAGCAAGTGTGATTCCGCATGCCGGTTCTAAGCACCACGGACATGTCTGTTTATTCCGCTTTTCAACGCCTTGCCAGGCGGGGCCCTGGTGAGCCCCTCCAGCCCACTTCCAGGCAGGCCACACAGCAGGAGGGTTGTGCCCCCAGAGGCAAGCCTCTGCTTCCTCTGTGCTCTCAGCTTTTCAGCTTTACGACCCCAATAGCAATTATCATCACCACCATCACTACTGTCATCGTCCTCCTCATGACTGAGAACATGACACATGGTGCCCAGGCTGTGCGGAGACCGCTGTGCCTCTCGGGCAGCAAGCCGAGCATCCGGCGCGTCACCGCCAGGCGGCGCTGCGGAGTGCGGTGGGCCAGAGGCTGCAGGTGAGCCCCGCAGACCTGCACGCGCACCTGCGGGGGGATGGGTGCTGCGCGGCGGCGGAGAGCGGCCCCTCCCGGGGGCGGGCGGGGGCTTTCAGCAGCTCGTCCGGGAACATTTGCATGTAATTTGGGAGCGGGTCACATGTGGGAGTCATCAGGCGGAGGAAAGGCTCAATCAGGGCCTAATCACTGTCTGTTTGGAGGGGTCTGGGCCCAAGTGAAAAATGAAAACGGGCCTATTTTGCTTGAGTGACAGCCATCAGCGGCCACCTTTGACCTCCCCACTCGGGGTCTGCCCGAGCTTAAAAACCAATCATCAGGGAAGGGGTGGGAGGGGGGACCTTCCCCTCCCCCACCCCCTTTCCTCCTGGGTTTATAGGATTCATTTGTTCATCGCTTCCCGCATTCGTTCTTTCAGCAATTCAGGAGGGACCAGATGCTCGGGGTGTGCTGACCTGTCACTTGCTAGCCAGGTGATCGTGGGTAGGTGACTGTCAGTGTTCCCACCTATGGACTGGGTTGCAGGAAGCATAGCCAGAACAGCTGGGGCTGGTGAGCGTGGCGCTGAGCGCAGGCAGCGGTCCCGGAGGGCGTGGCCGCAGCTGAGAGGCGGGGGTCGTAGGGCGGGGGTCGCAGGGCGGGGACAGGGCCTCTCGGCTCCTCTCCCGGGGTTTGGGCACGCAGGGTGGGGGCGGGGCTCCGGCTCTGTCCTCTGCACGAATGAGTCCCCTTCCTCCCGACATCTTGCCCGCGGAGCGGAGCGTGGACCCCAACCTAGAGAAGAGGGGCCTCTGCCAGGTGGCAGGAAAGGAGAGCGCGTGGGAGGACAGCGCTGGGGGACAGAGGGCAAGTGGGCCAGGCCCTCTACTCGCAGTGACAGCGCAGCACAGCAAACCAAGCAGCTCGCCGCCGCACGAGGGACTTGCCCCCCAGCCTCCTCCGCCAGTGACCTCCAGGTCCGCAGAGTCCCTACAGGGCTGCAACTGCTGGCCCCTGAGGGTGACCGGCAAGAGGACTGCCCGCGGTCCCCCGGGCGCAGCGCGGACGAGCAGCAGCCCGTGGCTCGGATGGGCCAAGCTCAGGGGCCGCTGGGGCCCCGCCGGCCGGCTGCCTCTCAGGGGACCCATCTACCCCAGGGGGTCCCGGGAGGCGGGAACTCGCGACAGCCGCGCGGCCGCGGGGCCGGAGGAATGGCCGCGCGGGCGGGGCGGTGCATTAGCGCCGGGCGGCTGCGGCCGGTGTTTATCGGGATGTGGAACCGGCCTCCAGGAAACCGTCTGGCAGGCCGGGCTTCAGCAAATGGATTGCCAATTAATCAGCATCTATTTATGAGAACGTTTAAACCATTATTAATGTAGTGTAAATACGGAACCGCTGGCGGCCCGGCGCGGGCGGGCAGGGGGCCATCTGCGAGCTGCCGTCGCATTCCAGGGGCCGCTCCCACCCTCCTGGGAGGGGTCCGGCCCCAGCCCACACCCGCCGCCCCCCACCGAGCCCGCGGCTCCAGGTGCGGCCGTGCCCCGCCGAGTTCTGAGGCCTGCGGGGCGCTTCCCTCGGCACCGGGCCCTCAACAGGTTCTCACGTAGGATGTTGCACGGGAACACGCGGGAGTCCCAGTCGCTCGCTCACCCTGCGGCATTCTGTTCGGCCAGGGGCTGGGTGCAGGTGTTGCATGCGGAACCCTGTCCCCTCTGCCTCTCCTAGGTGCGCAGGTCCCATGGTCTGCAGGCCCCTGAGTCCCGGCTCCTGACTGGGCTCAACGCTGGGACAGCAGGGGTGGGCACGTTCCCAGGCCCCCTCCACACCTAGGGGCTACCAGCTTGTCCCCCACCTCCACCTTATTCCTTTCTTCTGCTTCTCTCCAAAGACACTGGCTGAGCCTCTAGACCCTTCTCTGATCTGCCTGAGTCGCCAGCATATGCTGGGCCAAGCAGAGGACGGTCTCAGAGCCAGTGCAGACCAGACAGCGCCCCCCACCCCGCCCCTGCTGCTGTCCGGAGGCACTGCAGGTCTTTCAGTCTGACTGCCCACAAAGCCCATGATCCTTGGTTCTCTGATGGCCTTTTTTTTTTTTTTTTACTGTTTGCACCCATTTTACAGATACAAGATTGAGGCCAGAGACACGACCTAAGAGCTTTGCAAATGCTCCCTAAGTTCGCTCGTCTTCCGGGCTTGGTGAGCCGGGCTTAGTGAGCCGGGCTCACCTGTGCCTGCCTCCTCCATGCTGTGCACCAGGGTGGGTGCACATCTGAGACGTGGGCATCAAACCAGAGCCGTGGGTTGGAGAGGTCCCGCTGCAAAGGAGAAAGAAGATGAACTGAACAAGACAAGCGGCACAGCATGGAAGAGAGAGCCTTGCCTCCTGTCCCCTCCATAGGGGTCTAAAACCTCCTACCCAATCCACAGCCCTGCACACAGCCAGGAAGACTTTTTGTTTACATTTGCTTCTTTCTTCACTCAAATATATGCCCCCTGCTGTTGGGGGCAGCATGTTCACTATCTTCACATCTTGGTGCCACCAGGAGATAGGATCCGATGTTTGTTGACTGACTGACAGATCACTTGGGAAATATCTCTCAGTGCCACTTTCCCAGGCTTTCCTGGTCTCCCTAGCCTCATCCTTGTGGCTCCACCAGCGTCCCTAGCCCCAAGGCCTGAAGGGGACCGAGGAGCCAGTACAGAGTCCCAAAGCCTTTGAGATGGACAACTCCTCTATCCTGACCTGACAAAGACAGTGACCCACCCATGGTCACCCAGCACCCCAGGAAGCCAAGCTTTCTGGTGTTCTGAAGGGCCCTCTCAGAGCTGGGCTGCCCCAGTCACCAGGCCGGGCCCTGCACAATGGCACACAGGGAGCGGAGAGAACAAAGACGTGGCATGTGCCCCTATTTCCCAGCCCTGCGCCCCACCCCCCATTAGCCCAGCAAGGCTTGTTTATATTACAGCAGGAATTATTCCAGCCCTAATCAGAGGCCCTGCGAGGTTTCGGCATTCGAGGTATTTCTTTACCCAAGGACACTCTCCAATCCTATAATTTCCATTTCCCCAGACGCCCCTGATTGAAAGCAAACATTTTTATATTTGGAAAGGAAAAGGGCCGTGTGCTATTCATAGCCCAGCCGGCTGTCCGGAGCTAGGCCCTAGGGGACCACAAACCAAGGCAAAGCCTAAGAGACAGAGCTGGGCAGGCCCAGGAGCCTCAGGGGTGGGAGACCTCAGCTTGTGGGGAGTCTAGAGGACAGAGGTGAGCCCCTGTCCCCAGTGACTGCAAGGCCAGGGGTGCCTGGCACTGCCCAGCCTCCCGGGGTCAGGGGACAGCTGTGTGCGAACAAGGCTGGGACAAGGCAGGTGGAGGTGCAGACTGAGCCCCTTCCTCATTAACCCTTCACCAGGAGCTTCCCTTTGCCTTTTCCAGAGGAGGAACTGAGGCCCCCTGCAGGGACAGGACAGGATATGATACCAATGGCAGCTTGGGCATGCCTCACATTGAAGCACAGAGCCCAGCATGGGCTGAAAGGACTTTGAGAAGCCCGCTGTCCAGGGAATCCTGGTCTCCATCCTGGGCCCTCTGTTGTCCCAGGACTAGCTCCTGCCTCTCCTCCCAGTTTAAGGAAAATCACCATGATCCCATCTTTGTCCCTTGAATAACAGAGCCTCAGTGTTCATCTTATAAGTCCAGGGAGGGTAAACTGAGGCAATGTGGGTGTTCTGGCCTAGATATGAGGTGTCCCCCAAAAGCTCATGTGTGAGACAATGCAAGGATTTTCAGAGGTGACTTGATTGGGTTCTGAGAGCCTTAGCCTAATCAGTGGATCAATTCACTGATATAGATTAACTGAGTGGTGACTATTGGCAGGGAGGGGGTGACTGGAGGAGGTAGGTCACTGGGGTTGTGACTTTGGGATCTATCTTTTGTCCCTGGCAAGCAGAGCTAGCTCTCACTCTTGCTCTCTTTCTCTCTCTCTCTCTCTCTCTCTCTCCCTCTCCTCTTTCTTCTCTCTCTTCTCTCCTGTCTCTCTCCCTCTCTCTCTCTCCATCTCCCTCCCTCCCTCTCCTTCCTTGGTGTCACATCCTGAGCTGCTTTCCTCTGCTATATCCTTCTGCTCATGTCCCACCCAGAGTGGCTATAGAGTGGGCATACCATGGACTGAACCTCTGAAGCCCTGAGCCAAAACAAACTTTCCTCCTCTACAGTTGTTTTGGTCACAGTGACAGAAAAGCTGACTAAAGCACAGGGTGCCTGTCACATGCTGAGGAGGCACATCCTGGATTCTTACCTGAATGAACAAATATCAAGGAATAAAGTCGTATTGTTGGAGTGATTAAGAGACTACATCAGGATTTAATTTTTCTCTTTAAAAATCAAACTTTTATTTTTATCAGTCATGAATGCACAGTTTTGTTTGTTTCATTGATATACCATCAAATGCAAATAAGTCAAGTGCAAAAGTTGATAAGCTTTTAAATCAGCTCTATTGAGGTATAAGTCATGATTTTCCCATTTAAAGTATATGGTTTAGTTAGTTTTCATGTATTACATCATTATTTTCAACTGTGGAAATAGAACACAAATGTTCCCATTTTAACTATTGTGAAGGTTCGGTTCAGGAACAGCAAGTGCATTCAATTTGTTGTGCAGTCATCTCCCTAAACAGAAACCAGAGCCACTGAGCGACAACTCCCCACTCCTGCCCCCCAGTAAATGCTAATCTACTTCCGTCTTCAGGGGTTTTGCCTCATCCGGACATTTCATGTATGTGAGATTCCCACAGTCGCTGTCCTTTTGTATCTGACTTATTTCACTTGGCGTAATGTGTTCACCCATGTAGTTGCATGTATCAGAATTGCACATGCAATTCTATAACCAGGTGATACTCCATTGTATGAACATACCACATTGTGTTTTTTCCATTCCTCTGTTGATGGACACTTGAGTTGTTTCCACCATGTTGGCCATTGTGAATAATGCTACAAAAACCAGACAAATATCTGTTCTGGTCCCTGTTTTCAGTTTTTTAAAATATATACCCAGGAGTAGAATCGCTGGGTCACTTGGTAACTCTATGTTTAGCTCTTTGAGAAACTACCAAGATGTTTTCTGTAGTGGCTGTTAACATTTTACATTCCCACCAGAAACATTTTGATTATCTTCTTTGGAGAAATGTCTACTCATGTCACTTACCATTATTTGGATTGCCTTTTTGGCTTTTGTTGTTTTAAATGTGGAGTTTCTCTACATATTCTGGATATTAAATCCTTATCATATATGTGACTTACAAATATTTTCCACCATTATTGTCATAGCTACAGCTATAGATACATAACTCACCAATATCAACATAATGAACACACTTATCACCCTCAAAAGTTTGTCATATATAGCCTTTTAAAAACTCAGCATAATTCTGTGGAAATTCATCCAATCTGTTGCAGGTATCAATACTTCGTTTCTTCTTACAGTTAGTAGGATTCCATGGTGTCAATAGACCAGAGTTGTTTAGCCATTCACTCACTGAAGGACACCTGGGTCGGTTCCAGTTGTTGGCTACTATTTTTGGTTACTAAATAAAGCTGCTCTGGATGTTCATATGCAGGTCTTTGTTTATCCTGGGTATATACCAAAGATTGGAATAGCTGGGTTATGTGGAAATTGTGTGTTTGACATCTTGAGGAACTACCAGTTTTCCAATGCAGTTGCACAATTTCACATTCCCACCAGCTGTGCACAAAGGTTCCAATTTCTCCAAGTCCCTGCCAACACTTGCTATTATGTCTTTTGTATTATAGCTCTTCTAAAGGATGCAAAGTGGTATATCTTATGGTTGGGGTTGATATTTCCCTTGTGGCTAATGATGATGGCATCTTTTTTACATCCTTAATGGCTATTTGCTTGTCTTCCTTGGAAAAACGTCTATTTAGATCCTTCCTTTGCTCATCTTTAAATTGAATTGTTTGTCTTTTTATCATTGAATAGTAATAACTCTTTATATATTCTGTATGCAAGTCCCTTATAAGATATAAGATTTACAGATATTGTATCTCACTTTGTGCTTCTTCCTTTACTTTCTTGATGATGTCCTTTGAAGCACAAATCATTTAAGTTCTGATGATGTTCAGTCTATCTGCTTTTTCTCTTGTTGCTGTAGTTTTAATGTCATGTCTAAGACACTGTTTTCTACCCCAAAGTTGTGAAGATTTACACCTGTTTTTTTCCTTCTATAGTTTGTATACTTTTAACTCATTGACTTAGGTCAAAGAATTACCATTGTGAGGTAATTCTGCACAAGGTATGAGGTAATTCCATATATGATATGAGGTAGAGCTCATCTCCATCCTTCTGTACATGAATATCCTGTTGTCCCAGCACCACAAGCTAAAAAGATTATTCTTTCTCCATTGATTCACCTTGCCACTCTTGTCTTGATTGGTGATAAATCTGAATTTTTTTTCAATTCTATTCCCTTGAACTCTATGTTTTTCCTATGCCAGTACAACACCGTCTTAATCATTATAGCTGCATAGTAAATTTTGAATTGGGAGGAGGGACTCCTCCAACTTTGTTCTTTTTCACGATTGTTGTGATTATTTCAGGTCCCTTGAATTTCTATATGGATTTTAGGATTAGTTTGTTGATATCTGAGATGAAGTCAGCTGAGATTTGGTAAGAATCATGTTGAATCTGCAAATCACTTTGGGCCATGTTGCCCTTGTAACAATATTAAGCCTTCAGTCCATGAACATGGGATGTCTTTTCATTTATTTAGGTCTTTTTAAATTTTTTTCTACAATATTTTATAGTTTACAGAGTAAAAGTTTTACCCTCTTTTGTTAAACTTTTCCTAAGTATTTTTGATGTCATTACTAATAGAATTATTTAGAAATATACTTTATTTTTATATATTAATCTTGATTTCTACAACCTTCCTAAACTCATTTATTGGTTCTAATAGATCTTTAGTGAATTACTTAGGAGTTTATGTATATAAGGTCATGTCATCTGTGATTAGAGAAAGTTTTACTTCTTACTTTCCAGTCTAAATTACTTTTATATCCTTTTCTTGTCAAATTTCCCTGGCTAGAACTTCTAGTACATATTGAATGGCAGTGTCTAGTCTTATTCCTGATCTTAAGGGGGAAGCATTCAGTTTTTTACTATTATGTATGAAGCTAGCTGAGTGTTTGTTGAGTGTTATAATAATGAAAGTGTATTAGATTTTGTCTAATGCCTTTTTCACTTTTCATCAATTGAAATTAAAGTGTGGTTCCCCACCCCCTTAAGTCTGTTCATGTGGTGTATTATGTAAACTGAATTTCAGAAGTCAAAGAAATCTATTTCTGAGATAAATCCCACTTGATTATGGTGTATAAATTTTTATGTGCTGGTGGAGTCTATTTGGCAGTATTTTATTGAGTATCCTTGTGTCTGTATTCATGTGAAATGTAAGTATGGAAATATGAGTGGTGCATTTTGTGATGTATTTGTCTGATTTTGAGATAAGGACAATACTGGACTCACAGTGAGTTGAAAGAAGAGTATTCCATCCTTTTTTATTTTTTTGGAAGAGTTTGTAACAAATTCATGCTCTTTATATATTTGGTAGAATTCATTAGTAAAGCTGTTTGGTCTTGGGCTCTTCTTTGCAGAGGTTTTTTGATTACTAAGTCAAACTCTATAGGTCTATTCCAATTCTTAAATTTTCTTCTTGAACTAATTTCAGTTTTTCTTTCTAGGAATTTGTCCTTTTGATATAAATTATACAACTTGTGATAAATGGGTGTTTACCATATTCCCTATGTAATTATTTTTATTTCTGCTGGGTTGGTAATTATATCCCTTCTTTCACTTCTGGTTTTAGTGATTAGAGTCAACTCTTTTTTTCTTTTCTTACTCAGTGTAGGTTAAA
The DNA here is from genome assembly GCF_902686455.1 of Sciurus vulgaris. Classification (NCBI taxonomy): domain Eukaryota; kingdom Metazoa; phylum Chordata; class Mammalia; order Rodentia; family Sciuridae; genus Sciurus; species Sciurus vulgaris. Next base: position 26,332,179 of record NC_136474.1, read on the forward strand.
CTGTTAATGTAAAAAGGATCATGCCCCATGATCAAGTACTTAGTGTATTGAGTCATTTTGTTGATTTTTTTTAAACAATACTTGGTTTAGTTGGTTTTCTCTATTCTATTTTATTAATTTTTACTAAAATTCTTGTTATTTTGTTTCTGCTGCTTAGTCTGCATTGTTTCCACTACTTCAAATTCTTAAGATGGAAGGTTGTTGACTTGAGATCTTTATTCTTCTTTCACATAATTTTCACATTTCATCTTCAGTTTTATTTATCCTGGAGTACATTCTAATGCCCTTTGTGATTTTTCTTTGATCCCAATTGGTATTTAGTAGTGTGTTGTTTAATTTTCACATATTTCTGAATTTTCCAAATTTCTTTATGTTATTAAATTCCAACTCCATTGTGACTGGAGGTCATCATTTGTGCAATTTCAGTTTTTTAAAAATTAGTTAAGGTTCACTTTGTGATCCATCACATGGTCTGTCTTGCAGAATGTTCCATGCATACATGAAAATAGAGCACATTCTGTTCTAGTTGGGTACAACATTCTATAGATATTAGGTCTAATTTGTGTATATGGTTGTTGAAGTCTTTTATTTCTTTGTCAATATTTTTCCTTGTTGTTCTACCCATTATTTAAGGTAAATTATTGAAATATCCTGCTACTATTGTTGAATCACCTATTTCCACCCTCCATTCTGTCAGCTTTTGCTTTGTGTATTGCAGGACTCTGTTGTTAGGTGTATGTATGTTTATAATTGTTATTACTACCCAATAGATTGACATTTTTATCACTTTTATTTTTATCTCTAGGAAAAATTCAGGCTATTTTGTATGACAGTAATATAGACATTCCTGCTTTTTTATGCATAGATGATATATCTGTTTCATCCTTTTACTTTCAACCTATTTGTGACTTTGAATCTAATGTAACTCTCCTATAGCCAGCATATAATTGGAATAGTTTTTACCCAGTATGACAATTCTGCTTTTTCATTGTATTGTTCAATCTATTCAGTTAAATGCTACTATTGATATAGTTAGTCTGTTATCTGACATTTCAATTTTGGTCACTTTATTTTTTCCTTCATTTCATTCCTCTATTCCTCCTTTACTTCTTTCTTTTGTGTGAAGTGAGTTTATCCTAGTATAACATTTTAATTCCTATAAGGATCTGTTTCCTCTAACTTACCATGCACATGTTAGTTGATCAGAATCTTCTTAAGATTTCTACTTATTTATTCCATTGAAATATAGAATGGCATACCTAGAAATCTCTATTTCCTCTTTCTCTCTTTGTACACATCATACCTGTGCTTGTTAAAAGCCTCTGAATCCATTGTCATAATTATTACTTTATAAATAGGAGCTGAGAGAAAAATGGAGAGCATATGTATGTCAATCGAGTTTGTTTTATTTACCTTCTAGTTTACCTTTCCTGGTTCTCTGCACTGGTGCCTGTGGGTTTAGATCAACATGTGGTGTCATTTCCTTTCACCAGCATAACTTTGTGCCATTTTTGTCAAATATATTACATTTACACCCCCAAATAGTATCTATATTTGATGAAACATTGTCTTATCTTCCTTCACTTTCTTAATATATGTATATATTGTTTCATATAATTAATTTTTAAGTCAGTTAAGAGAAAAAAGAAGATATGCATTTATTCTGGTTTAATAATATAAAAAGAATTAGATAACTACTTTTAATGGTGTTCTTTTTTATGTGAATTTGAATTTGTGTCTGTGTTTATTTGCTTTCAGCCTGAGGGACTTCCTTTAATATTTCTTATAAGGTGGGTCAGATAGAAACTAATTCTCCTGGGTTATGTTTATCTGGGAATGTTTTTAATTTCATCTTCATTTTTGGAAGATTTATTTTCTGGATATAAAATTCTTAGTTAACAGTATTTTTCTCTGAGAACTTTAGCTATATCATACTATTGCCTTGTGGCACCTATTGTTTTTAATAAAAAATCAGCTGTTAATCTCATTAGGGTTCCCTTGAATATAAAGAGCCATGTTTCCTTGTTGCTGTCAAGATTTTCTTCTTGTCTTTGGCTTTCAGCATTTTTTACTATGATGTGTTTGGGTGTGAATCTCTTTGTATTTATCCTAACTGGACTTTGTTGAGCTTCATAGATGTAAAAAAGTAATGTTTTTCACAATTAAAAGTTTTTAATCATTATTTCTTCAGGTACTATTTTTGTTCTTTCTTCTCTCTTCTAGTATTTCCATTACATGTATATTTATGTGCCTATGAATACCAATTACATGCATGTTTATGTACTTAAAGATGTTAATTTTTCTTCACTCTATCTTCTGTTATTCAGATTGCATAATTTCTATTGATTTATCTTTCAGGCTACGTATTTTTTGACAGTTCAAATATACTGCTTGAGTTCCTCTAATAATTTTTTTATTTTATTTGTTACACTTTTAAATTATATAATTTTCACTTGATTCTTTTTTTACCATTTCTGTCTCTATTGATATTACAGATTTGATGAAACATTGTCCTTTAGTTCTTTTAGTGTGTTTATAACACATACTTAAAAGACTTTGTTAAGTGTGACATCTGGAATTTCTTATAGTCACTCTCTGTTGCTTTGTTCCTGTGTATGAGTTACATGTCCCTGTTTCTTTGCATGTTTTATAATTTGTTTCTTAAAATCTAAACGTTTTAGATGATATATTGTGCAACTTTGAGTACTGATTGCCTTCACCCCTCCATGAGACTTAATTTTGTTGTTTGCTTGTTTATGACTTGCTAGACTACTTTAGCAAAGCTCATTTCTCTCACAGAATAAAGATTTTGGTGTCACTCCTCAAGGGCACATCCTTGGGCATGCACACAATCGCCCTGGGATGACAGGGATTTCAGGAGGACTCTCTATGTCCCTTTTCCTTATCTGTCTGTTAATCTGTTTCATTTGGTCTTATTTTCCTTACTTCAGGCTCCACTAATTACCAACTGATTGTTTTGTTGTTTTCAACATTGCCCTGGAACATAGATTTCTGAGCAGTTTAATCCAATTAAATTTGGTTAGGGATAGATTTTGAGGCCAGTCTTTAAGGTTTGTTCCATACTCAGGAGGAGGACTTCCTTAGCTGTCTGTTTCCCTGGCTCTTTCTGGTGAACTAGATAGGTTATGGTTTAGCTTATTTTTCTTACTTAAAAGGCAATGCTGTTTCTGAAAACATCCTCAGGCTTAAACTTTTCCACACTCTTTCAAATAATCTCAGTTTCTTTGTGGAGGACTTTAGAACCCTCTTTTCTTACGTGCTATCTCTCCCCCTGGACAAAGTGTCTGGACCCTAAATGGAGCTGTGTAGCCTCTAGTCTTCATGTCTTGCCTTTTGTCCATTGGAAACAATGCCATAATATGGGACAAAGGTCTGGAGGTTCAATGGTGCAGTGCCAACATCTGCTTTGTTCTGGTGAAGGCCCCATGGCAGATGGCATTACAATAGCAGAAGTGCATGAAGAGAGGTCACAGGGCAAGACAGGCTGCGAGAGAGATTCGGGAGGTGCCAGGCTTGCTTATAACAACTGCAAGAGCAGAAAATTACTGCTCCCACTTAAGATCTATTCACTTCCCAGTAGGCTTCACCTCTAAAAGTAGGGAGGCAGGATGGGATTGGGCCATGGCTAAAACCCACAAACACCATTCTTTCTGAGTCTTAGCATGTTTTCTTGCATACCTACTAACATTTGTGTATAAGTCTTTGAATAGATGGATTACATTCTTAATACCCAGGAGACCATTGATGAGTCCTCTGCAAATATACCTTATACTTTATACTTGAAACCACTAAAACTTGGTGGAAGTAGGTCACTGGGGCACCCCCTTGGACTATATCTTGTCCCTGGCTTCTCCCTTTCCCCATCCCTTTGCTGCTAGGGGCTGAGAAGCTTTCCTCCACCATGATTTTCTGCTATGATGTTCTGCCTCTCCTCCAGCCCAGAACAATGGAGCCAACCAACCATGAACTGAAGCCTCTGAAACTTTGAGCTAAAATAAACCTTTCCTCCTCCAAGTCATATCAGATATTTTGGTCACAATTATAAAAAGCTAACACAAGACTGGAAAATATAATCTATATGATTTAAATTCTTTAAATTCATTAGGACATTTTATTTCCAAGTACACCTGAAAAAAAATGTATGTTCCAGTGTAGTTTTCTGTGCATAACACGTGCATTGACTTGGTTCTTGATGTTGTTGAAGTGCTCTGTGTCCTTATGTGTATTTGTTTAATCAGTTCCTCAGTACGAAGGGTTAACTCTCCACCTGTGTGGCCTTGTCTATTCCTCTCTTTAGTTCTGACATTGAGTTCTGTCAAAATACTCCTCTGCATTTGGAGTCTCTGATATTAAGTATGCGAGAGTGTGGAGTCCCTATGTCTTCCTGCAGAATCCACTTATTGTGAATGATTCTTTCTCTAGTCTTTGTTTTCCCACCTAGTAAATATGTCTCCATCTGATATCATTTCTTTTCAGTCCAAAGAACATCCTTTGACATTTCTAGTTGTTCACATCTGCTGCTTATGAATTCTCCCAGCTTATCTTTATATGAAAATGTCTTCATTTTTCCTTTGTCTTAAAGGGTGTTTTATAAGCTATCAAATTCTAATTGATAGGGTTTTTCCTTTCTTTCAGCATTTCAAAGATGTTATTTTACTTTCTTTGATGTGCCTTGTTTCTGATGATAACTCAGCACTATTTCTTTAATTTTTGCCATCCTATTTACGTTTTGTCTTTTAGCTGTGCTGGGTATTGAACCCAGGGCCAGTACATTCTAGGCAAGTGCTCTACCACGCCGCTACACCACCAGCCCTAGCTTTGCTTTCTAACAGTTTGAATGTGATGAGCCCTGGTGTGGTTTTCTATTTATCCTACTTGAGTTTCACTGAACCTCCATAGTTCCCATCCAAATTCAATCATTTTCTACACTATTTCTTCAAACTTCTTTTTCTGACTCTAATATCCCCCCTCCCCCCTACCTCCCCACCCCCACACCCGTCTTCTTTTGGGACTTCTGTTGAACCTAAGTTGAAGTGATTGACATTGTCCCACATCTCTCTGAAGTTCTCTTTGGGCGGGGCTCTTTGTATCCCCTGTATGCTTCATGTTTTTATAGTTCCTATCGCCTTGCTTCAAGTTCACAGGTCTTCTCTTCTGCGGAGTCCAAATTGCTATGAAAGTATGTTAGTTAGATCTTCATTATTGGAAAAAAAAATACCTGAGATAAACAACTAATAAGAAGGAAAGGTTTATTTTGGCTCAAGGCTTCAAGATATTTCACTCCATGATCACTTGATTTCTTGTTGTTGGGCCTGTGGCCAGGCAGGATCTTATGGTGAGGAGCACATGGGGAGGAAAACTGCTCACCTCATGGTCTCCCAGGAGCATAGAGAGACTGGGGAGGTGCTAGGGTCTCAATATCCCCTTCAAGGGCACACCCCTGATCTAACCTCCTCCCACTTGGCCCCGCCTCCTGAAAGTTCCATCACACTCCCATAGTGACATGGGCTGGGGATTGAGCCTTAAACACATGGGCCTTCTGGAGAGATTTTAAATCCAAACCATAGCCAAAACCCACCTAGAGAATTTCACTTTGCAAATATGTTATTTATCAGCTTTAGGATTCCGGCTTGCTTCCATAGTTTCAATTTCTCTGCTGAAATGCCTCTTTTCCTTCATTCATTACATCCATCCTCTACCTTAAATTCCTAAGGTTGTTTGAAGTTTTTGTCAGCTCATCTAACACGTTTTATTTCTACATCTATTTATGCTAAACTTTGTTTCATTTTGTTTCTGATTGTGGGTACCCTTTTCCCTGTTTCTCTGCATGTCTAGTAATTTTTATTACATTTTAGACATTGTGAATGCTATGCTATTGAGAGGCTAAATGTTATTGTTTTTCTTTAAAGAGTGTCACCTGGTTTCCTGACAGGCAGTTGGTTTACTGGCAGAAGACGTTGATCTGGTTGAGGCTCAATTTTAGCTTCCTTTTATTGGTTCTTTTTGGTTATACATAACATGAGGATTCGTTTTGACAAAATTATAAAAGCATGGAATATAATTTATTCCAGTTTGGACCCCTGTACTTCTCCTTCTCTCCCCTTCTCCCTCCCCCCACTCCTTCCCTCCACCTTACTGATCTTTCTGCTCTTTATTTATAGTTTTTTTTTTTTTTTTTTTTTTTTTTTTTTTTTTGCATTACTGGGGATCGAACTCAGGGCCTTGTGCTTATGAGGCAAGCACTCTACCAGCTGAGCTATCTCCCCAGCCCCTATAGTTTTTGGTTTTTTTTTTTTTTTTTAATTAGTGTCTTGTGGATGTTCATGATGGTGAGATCCACTGTGGTATATTCATATATGTACTTAGGAAAATTAGGTCAGGTTGATTTTAGCTTTTTAAAGCTGGGTCTGCAGTAGCTCCTTACGCTGGCTGGTCAGAACTCCAGTGTCTCTGAGAACTATACCCCCTCTGGAATCGCTCTTCAGCTCTCAATCATCCTACAGTAGCTGTCTGCTAAGCCTTGCAGAATTTCATCCTGTGTTTGCCGCTTAGTGTTCTGTAGAAAACTCAGAGTTTACCTTGAAGAAACCTTCTCCAGGTCTGTTCTTCAGACTACCTTGCCCTGCAGACTACCTGTCTCGAAAGTCCTGAACTATGGTCTGTTGCCTCTGCACGTGGAGCTCTGCCGGTTTTCATCCTGGGGCCACAGTTTGGAAAATGCTTTCGAGCACAGAGCCAGAGTGAATACAGAATTGGCCTGTGTGTTTCCTTTTTCTCAAAATCACAACTCTGATTCAGCGGATGTTCAATGCTTGAAAAGAGTGACTTCATGTGTGTTTGTCTAGTTGCATCATTGCTTATTGGATAGGATGAATCTGACACTTGGTACCCAGTCATGTCCACAGCTGGAATTCAGGCTCCCTCCTTGTTGTTCAATTTGTGTATTACTTATATTAATTTTTTTAATGCTGGCATACATAAAATTGCAGTGCTGGCAGTGCTTGGCTCACCTTGTTTGGCTCACAGCCTGCTTGCCTGTGCACAGCCATCGTCTCTGGGCTGCCCGCTTCTCTTCTCACGGGAGGCTTGTGGTTTGGAAAGAGCCAACCCTTGGTTTGCTTGTGGGTTCAGCCACTTACTAGGTCTGTGACCTTGGGTGAGCTATTTAATCTCTCATCTCCAGTTTCTCACGGGCAGAATAAGGAGGACAATCCTCCCTCGTAGGCATCTTTGAGAATCAGAGGAAGTCGGTCCTCTCAAGCGCCTGCCGCAGTCTGTGCATGGTGCAGATACCTAATAAGCGTTTCCTTCCTTTGTCTTTCCCACTTGGTGCTGGAGCAACGGAACTTTCGTTCAAAGCCTGGAACTTTCCTTCCTCCCACTGCAGTCCTCATTTTTGGAGAGCGCATTAGCGGGTTGTCCAAGCAGCCAGAAAGCCAGTGGAGTCAAGTCTTGCAGACGGCATCCAGAAAGCTGTTAGGAGTGACAATGATTGGGGTTTGGGCTTCAGATTTCAATGCCACCCCAACTCTTTTGCTACCTTTGGCATCTGGGTGCTTCCAAAGTTCAGTTTTCTTATTGTGGAATGGGGAAGGTGTGTTCTTTAATAAAATGAGAACCTGTCCATGGAGATGCCTGGAAAGGATGATTTTATGTTATCATTGTATCTTCAGGTCCTCAAGTCTGCACATGTATTGATGCTGCTGGTTACTTTCTGCCTTCTCAGCCTTGTACAGAAGTTTCATCACATGGAAAAACTTCCCTCCAATGGTCATCTGATGATCTCCTAATCATTCTTCAAAACCCCACTCTGACATCCCTCCCGTGCTCCATCCTGTCCTCCCTGAGAGGCTTGGCAACTCACTCTTTGCCATTCTCAGCCCTTCCTTTTCCTGACCACTATAGCAGTCCTGCTGAAAGGAACTGTCAACTTTGTCCTGTAAACCCATGGAGCAAGACCCAGGGTTTCATCCATTCTCAGATGTCCACCTGGGAACACTGGGCTGGTCAGGTAGGAGGTGATCAGGTAGGATGGATGATTGGGTGGGTAGTGGATGGATGGGTGTGTGAACAGGCAAATGGATGGATGGTGGGTGGATGGACACGTTCATGAGGAAATTAATGTCTCCCCCACCTGCCTGTGCATCTCCTCTGGAGCGTTAGCTCTTTGAAGATCGGTCCCTACCTCCCGTGCTTGTATTTGTGTATCTAGAGCTCTTGCCAAGGAACTAGCCTAGTCTACTTTGCATCTCTACTATCTGGAAGTTCTTTGAGGACCCAGGTCTCGTCCATCAGGTTTTTCTTTGTATCCCCCTTGATACACATCCAGGGTCTGATACAGACCCTGTAATGACTCTCCTTACTGGGTCCACAGTCCCAATGACCTACCACCCCCACCAGCACTTCGTACCCATGCCCCAGACCTGACCATCTGTTTTAGTTAGCTTTTCATCACTATGACCAAAGCACCCAAAGAGAGCAACTTCGAGGAGGAGTTTATTGCGGGCTTATGGTGTCAGAACTCCCAGTCCACAGGGGGCTGAGTCCATTGCCCTGGGCCCAAGGTGAGGCAGAACATGTGGGGAAGGACCCAGGTGGAGGAAAGCTGCTCAGCTCATGGAGCAGAGAGAGAAGGGAGATGGGCTACAGAAAAGATGCCCCCTTCCAGGGCATGCCTCAGTAACCCACCTCCTCCAGCCACACCCCATCGCCTACAGTTACCACCCAGTTCATTCAGAGTAGGATGGGCTGATTGGGTTACAGCTCTTCCAATCCAATGATCTCACCTAAAACACTCCTGCATTAACACAGGAGCTTTGTGGGGACACCTCATATCCTAACCATAACACTACCCCATAACAGCTCCCAGTGCTGTTTCTGGATAGCTCAGCAGACATGCTTGGTAAACCCAATCATGTCATATGTGACTGGCCCTGCAAGCAAATTAGACAGTCAGACAGGAGGTCTTCCAGCAGTGCCACCCCCTCTCCAGGACAAGGGGCCTTCCTGCAGGACGAAGCTCAGAACCCAGTGATGGAAGCACCTAAGGTCCCAAGAAGAGTGAAGAACTGGCAATGCTGCCAGCCATGGGTGAGGTTACAGGAAGGCCATACACTCATGTGTTTGTTAATTCACTCGACTTTTATTAAGTACCTACTACATACCAAGCACCTAAGAGTTAAGCAGCGGGTAAGTCAGACAAGTCCAGGAGCTTACTATATGTGGGGTGAGCCAACAAGCAGATGAGCCCATAAGAATAAACTATGATTCCAGGTTAGGGCTGAGAGGAGAACCAGGTGGTCAAGCGCCTCCAAGAAGAAGGGCCATTCATGCACTCTTTGGGTTCAGGGCGTCCTGGGCAGGGAAAACAGCAAGTGCAAAGGCCCTGAGCAGGAGCAAGGAACCAACAGGGGGCTGGGTATGGGGAACAGAAGGGCGGGCAAGGAGAGGACCCAAGAGGTCCACAGTCCATGTGGTTTGATGGGCCTGATTTTCAAAACCATGAAATAGGCACCAGACTCAAAAGACTGGGGCATTTCACATCAAAGTCCAGATTCCTGGCTTCTCCTAAAATCTGGCATTGCTGGTGCCTCTGGACAACCTCCCTCCCACTGCAGCAAGAGGTGAGACCCACACCCCTGCATCTCTCCTCTGCACCTCGCTGACACCTGCATGCAGCTCCCATGGGAGGAGGCCCCTCCATCCCCAGCACCCTGTCCTGCAGGCCTGGGCTCCGGGCCATACCCTGAAATGGCCTCTGCTTCCGACTTCGGCTGGCATGTCCTCAGTCATGCTCTGCTGTGCCAGGCACCTCCCAGGCTCTCAACTGGGGGTTCAGAACTCATGCCCAATTCGCTCCTGGAGGGACCCTGGCTCAGCCTGGGTGAGAGGGTGAGAGAGGCCTGTGGCAGGATGGGTCTGCATCCTGCCTGCAGCTCACTCCCTGCAGATGCTCAGAAAGCCTCCTGTTTTTAGGTGACCCTGGCCAGGCCCCCAGCCCCACCACACAGCTTCCAGAACTGTCTCCATCACACTGCCCTCTGACTGTCAGCCTGGAGAAGGGTGCTGTAGTGTGCTCGTCTCTCAGAGGAGGGGCTGAGGCCATGAGAGGGGCAGTCCTCTCTGGCCTGCTCTGTCCCCTTTGGGTCTCCTGTCATAGCCACTGAATGGAGGTCCCCCCTCGCCTCATCCTGCCCTCTTCCCTCCAGGACCTAGGGGTCCCAGCCCCTCCTGCGCAGGCCCCCATCTGCAGAACCAGCCCCCAGTCCCCCAGGGCTGCCATCCCACAATGCAGGGACTCAGCCACATCATGCATGCCAATGCGATGGCCCTGAATAGCCCCTCATCCCCTGCGGCCAGGGCCATTCATGAGCAAGCCATTAAAACCAAGCAGGACTTTATAAACTTGGGCTTAATGTTAAGTACATAAGAAAATCTCTGTAATTTCCCGCTGGGCAATGGGGATGTTGTCTGGTTCCTACAGGCCATAATTTTTGGGGAGAGAAACGGCTTCCCCCCCACAAATGATGGGAAGTCTGTAGTTACGGTTACGGCTGGCTGTTGACGTTGGGAAGCTGTGTCCGATGCCCAGAATCCCACCTACCTCAGCTAAATGGTATCTTTATGAAATTAGCAGCCACGGCTGCACCGAAAGGAGGCAAAAAAAAAAAAAAAAAAAAAAAAAAAATGAACTTTCAAATTTCAAGTATAATTGGAAAACTGACCTTTGGAAAATATTTTCCCACCCAAGCCCCAAGCCGAGGAAGAATGAGTGCTTTATGCCGAGGTGAGCAGAGACCGTGAGGAATTAGCTGGCTTTGCTCTGGAGAGGGACGCCAGCTGCGATTGGCTGCCGGTCCCCCGGGGTGTCCTCTGGTTACAGGAAGGACTGAGGTTGCTGAGGCTGACCCTGGACTAGGGCACTAAGGAGCAGTGAGGACACTCCGGGACCCCTCCTGCCCTTAGCCAGTGTAGTCCAGGCTGCACTCCTTGGTGGTCATGCTGATGGGCTTCAGAGGCTGGGCTGGGCCTCAGAGCACACAGGGCAGAGGGGAGGGCTGAGGGGAAACAAGGATAGTACACCTCAGAACAGGCTGTGGTGCCAGAGGGTCCAGAGGCAGGTGGGTGTGTGGCCCCAGGGGTCAAGGCAACTTGGGTCAAGGCCGTCAGACTGAGTGAAAGAGGGGGGTGACATGGTGCCGCCAGACAATCCAGCAAGAGTGTCATGTGCCAAGGGCCTGAGGCAGGAAGTGGTACTCTGGGACCCGGGCAGCATGACCAGAGCCTGAGGCAGAAAAGTTGCTGGAGAAATGAGCAGGGAGCCTCCTTTGGTGGCTGGGGCAGAGGGAGATTGGGGGTGAGCAGGCAGCTCTCAGGGCAGAGTAGAAACAGAGGTACTGTGTGGAGGGGAGGGACCAGGGCAACACCCTGGGAGGCACTGAGGCAGGACAAGGACGAGGACAGGCTCCTGAACCCTGGGTGGGTCCTGTGGAAAGTGCCCAGGGGGGCAGCTCTGGGGCCCCTCAGAAAGCTGCACTGGCCTCCTAGTGCTGCCGTTCATAGTTCAGAAAATGTCCAAAAGAAGAAGTCTGGAGATGTGCCCGTGGGGATGGGTCCTGCTTCCAGCCTAGGCCAGATGGGGTTGGAGTGCCTTTGAGACCTGCAGGTGGAGAGGCCCAGAAGGTGTCTGTTGGGCTTCAGGGACATGCAGGATGTGCCAGGTCTGCACTTGGCGCCAGGAGCAGGGATTGGGGTACGACAAAGCCAAATCCATTCAGCAACTCAACAAAGGTCGATCCAAGCTTCAAATACCGTTACAGCGCCTCTGAGCCTCCGTTTCCTCTTCTGTAGAATGGAATAATAACAGGGGAGGAAGAAACAACAGGCAGACAACCTGGGGATCTCCGATGCTCCCTTATTATCAAGACCTGAGGCCACCACACACTGCTGGCAGCCCAAGACTGATCATCCTGTGGACACCCCCATACAACTCTCTGGGACAGATATTTTCTATATGATGAAGCAGAGAGGGTGGGTCTCCAGCACCTGAGGTCACACAGACCAGAACAGTGACCTCTTGGTGCCAGGTCCTTCTACCCTGAGTGGCCTGTCCTCTGCTCCTGTTCTTGGCTATGATGTGGGCCCCTCGTGCCACCTGAGAACCATGTAGCCTGTTTCTTTGGGCACCAACTGCAGCCCAGGCTCTGCAGTTAGATAAGGAACCTGGTGGAGGGACTGTCTGGAGGGTGAAGGGCAGCAGCTAGACGGCTCTTCAAGTCCATGCTGGATCTGGACCCTGGTCTCTGTGGCTACCTTCAGATCCTGCAGGGTCGGTGGCACTGTCTGAGTGGACTTCCCCACCAGAATGCACATGCTGGTAGTTCTGGACCCCTGGTATGTTCCCTGGATCTGCAAAGATCCCCACGCCCTGCCCACAACCTGCACAAGCTGCCCCATGCTGCTCCCGGGTCCCTGCCATGGAACCTGCTATGTCCTTCCCACCACTCCTAGAGGGAGGGAGGTCATTAGTTCTGTTTTCTGATAAAGAACCCACAGGGCAAAAGATCTCACTGTGCCAAGAGAGTGAGGGGCAGAGCAGAGGTAGACCCCAGCCGCCTGGGGCCTGTTCCTTCCAGGGCAGCCCAGCTCTGGGTTCCCCTTGAGGGGACTGGTATGTGCAACCCCTCCAGGGACCTCAGCCTCCTGCAGCGGGGAGACACCCATAATGCAAACCACAGTACCTTTGTGGCTTCCAGTGGTTGGTTCACAGAGCTCCTGGGACAGGAGGTGGGGAGCAGGTGACAGGTGCTGAAGCCCCAGAACAGAGGGTTTGGCCTCTCCCTCTCAGGGTCTCACCTTCAGATTCCCAAGCCTGGTTCACTGAGCTAATGATACAGCCCTGCTGGGACCGGCCAGACAGCCTGGGAACGTTGGTGGCCCAGCACCAGCTGCATGCTGGGAACTGTTGTCAGCCTTGGGCACCCTCCTCATAGTAAGGTGGGTACGGTCACACTTGCTAATGGATGGGGAAACTGAGGCCTGCTGAGTCAGATTCGATGCCCAAGGCTCTTCCTTCAGGCGGAGGAAGCCAGGAGAAGTGGGGCTCCCAGGCAGATTGCTCAGGTCTGGCCTCCTGGGAAAACAGAGTTTACTAATTGCCATTCACTAATTACTGCTCAGTTTCCATAATTGACTCAAGAAAGGATTTGATCAGCCCAACTGTGAGCAGAAACAGCCTTAGGGAGAGACGCTGCAGGCCTGTGCTCAGGGACAAAAATCGGCAGAAATAAACTGCAGCTTCTGGACCCCCGCATCCCATAGCAAGGGAAACTGCAGCCAGGCCAGGCCAGGTGACAGGCCCAATCACCCAGAAAGCCCACCGAGAGCAGAAGTGTGCGTGAGGTGCCCCTGGGCTCGTTGGCGGCCTGGAAACCTGCGGGGGACACCGGGGGCTCGCTCTGGACAACCCTCCCAAAGACGACTGGGGTTCCTTGCAGCTAATTGCTGTAGTTTGAGGTAATATTCGTCACAGAAACACCAGCAGTGACCTTTGGTCGTGGCAAATTCTGCCCTCAATCACATAACGTAAACAGCGATAATCGAGGGCTTTTTAGGGCTTTCTCCGTAATGCGTTACACATGCATCTGTTACCGAATCCGCGCGCCCGGGCCCTGAAACCCGAGCTCGGGGCGGTGAGGGGCTGGGCCGCCTGCGGTGGGGTCAGGGTCCCCGGAGACACCCCGCCCCCGCCCCTCCCCCACCGCCTCCGCCCTCCCCGCCCTCCCTGCATCCCTTTCTTTCTGTCTCCCTTTGTCTTTCTTTCCCTCTCTTCTCTCAGCCTTCCTTCTCTTCCTTCTCTCTTTCACCCTCTGGGCCATTTTTCTTCTTTTTAGTTTGTTATCTTGACCTTGGTTTCCGCGCGTGTCTCTGATTTTCTCCTGGTGTCTGTGCCTGTTTCTGTCTCTGTATCTCTCTGTGTCTGCATCTCTGTCTTTCTCTGTTTGTCTCTGTCACTCTGCCTCCATGTCCCCTTCTGTCTCTGTCTCTCCTGTCTGTTTCTTTCTCTGTATCTTTCTGTCTCTTGCTCCCTCTTTCTTTCTGCCTCTCTGTCTCTGTGTTTCTCTGTATCTCTGTCTCTCTCTGTCTCTGTGTCTCTCTGCCTCTGTTTCTCTCTGTCTGTGTCTGTCTGTCTCTATGTCTTTCAGTATCTCTGTCTTTCTCTTTCACCATCTCTCTCTGGCTCTCTCTACCTCTCTTTCTGTTTCTGTCTGTCTCTCGGTCTCTCCCTCTCTCTCTCTCTTTTTTGACTTTCTCTCTGTCCCTCGTGCCCCAGCTCCCCTCACAAGGCCCAGGCAAAGTTCCAGTCCAACTCCTTGTCATAGGCCTGGGTGTCCTGGGGGACTGCTGCAGAGGGGAATGAACCAAGTTTCTGGGGCCCCAGAAGGAGCAGTGGGTCACTGGCCCCAAGGGACATGGGTCAGGAACGTGGGTTCTGGGCCAGGCAGAGGGTCTCTGTGAGCACAGGAGCAGCCGGCCAGGAGGGTGGGGAGGCAGGATGTGGTGTGAGGCGGGACCCTGGGCCTGGTGCTGTCGGCGAGGCCTGGCTCAAACGTTTGGGTTTGGGGCAGCCTGTTTACTGCTGGAGATGGAGGGGTGGGGATGGGCAGAGGGAGGTGGCTGGTCCCAGGTCAAGGGGTCAAGCATTACCGTGGACCTAGAGCCAAATGCCCGCCTGGCGGGGCCACCCGAGAGCCTCACATGAGATCTTCGGGCTCCAGCCCTCGCTGCCCCCGCCCTGAAAGGCGGTGCTCCAAAGTGGACTGGGCTTTCCCTGCTCCAGAAGCACCAGCAGGGCCGGTGCTGGTGTCCTGGGCGTAGCCATCTCCTCCCTGCCCCTCAGTGTCTGTGTGACTGTGGTGTGAGTGCAGTGACCCGCTGGACTAAGGACAACCAGGCACAGAGGGAGAGTGCTGCCGAGCAGGCAGACCTGGTGGGCCTTCTTCCCATCCTAGAGGTCCCTGCAGAGGCTGCGAGTGTCGGGGAGGATGGAGGGGAGCACCCTACAGAAGTGTGGGCCCTCTAGGGAAGGGAATGTAGCTGGCCTAAGCTGAGGGTCCACCTTCTCCCCACAACCCCCTAGTCCACCAGTAACGTCAGGCCCCCTTGTGGGCCACAGACGGCCTTGGAGTTCAGTCCACTCCCTTCCCCACTTGCTATCCCCCTGCCTGTCCATCTGTCCATCAGGCCCTCAGCCCGCCCTGGATGGTAGAACTGCCCCCTCTCCAGACCCCCTCACCTGCACAGCGGCTCCACCTCCGGGGCCACAGCCTGAGCCCAGTGCATGCTCTGACCCTGAGACGAGATGCCGCCTGTGCTTCTGCAGGTCTGCTAACGCATTGTCCCCAGGTCATTGCCCCATTCCTCAGACCCTTGAACAGGCCTGGGACACAGAGGAGCTGGGAGCAGGTGGGGATAACAGGGGAGTCGGATGCTGGGGGAGTTCTGCATGGATTGTAGAGAAATGGAGCAGGCCAGGGGCAGGCCAAAGCCACAGAGCCCTGACCCAACCGAGGAGCAGGAGGGGCAGGTCCCTTCCCACGTGCTCCCCAGCTCCGGTGCCCCAGGCCCTCAGGGAAGGCACTCCCCACTGGCTGGGCTCTGGCTTCACAGCACAGGCCTCCTGGAGACCCTTCTGGGCCCCTGGCCACACCTGTGAACAGCAGCCTCACTAAGCCCCCATGGCCTAACCCAGGCTGCTCCAGGAAGAGTGCTGCTCAAATACCAAGAAAATGAAAATTGAGGCAATTTAACCTAAAAGGCCGTTTTCCTTCAGCACTCACTTCAGTGAGAAGGAGGCAGAGCTGAGAGTGATTTCCTGGGGGTCCCGCCCAGAACTGGTCCCTCCCTTAGAGCATCAGCAGACCCTGGGGCCTCCTCACCTTAGCTTCCCTGATTCCCCGAGCGCCCCCAACCCAGCAAGGACAGGCCTGCAGCAGCACCCCTCCCTCCCACAGGCCACGGAGGCAGCCTCTCTCGCCTGACCTTTGACCTCCTTCCTTTAACCCTCTTGACCTGCATCTGTCCCCTGCACCTCCTGACAAGGACATTTGAGGCACATTTGCCTGACCCCTCAAGCAAGCCAGAGACTGCAGCTCACACCAGCCACACATCCATCCGCGGTCAGCACTTCTTGCTGGGTCTGCCCTGAGAAGTCTCTGTCCCCAGACTCTGACCCCTGCAGTGGGGCAGGGAGCTCAAGGATCCCCCTCAGGCATTTGTGGGTGGAGTGTCTGAAGAAGCCACCAGCCTTCCTCCCTAAATGAAACCGTGGGGGTGAGAGCACCAAACCAAACCCAGGCACCAGCCTCTGTGGCCGCAGGAGCCCTTGCCTTGTCCCCAGAGGGACAAGCATCTGTAAGAGGGTCATAATTCCACCCCAGGCCTGTCAGGAGGGTCCACCTTGGTGAAGTGGTGGAGGAAATGATATACATGATGGGTGCAGATGTGTATCTGGGCATGTTTGTGTTGTGCCTGCCTACACTGTGTGTGTGCATGTGTGTGTGTGTCTGTGTGCGTTGTGTATGTCTGATTACATGCATATGAATAAGTGCAGAGTTTGTACAAATGTTTATGTGCATCTGTGTATGAATGTGTATATTACATACGTATCTAGGTTGTGCTTGTATGAAAGCATGTGCATGTATGTGTACACGTATGTGAATATGTATATATGTGTTCATTTATATGTGCATTGCTTTCTGTTTGTGTATGTGTGTGTGAATGGGTATGTGTATGTCCATCTGTACATGCATGAGTGTTTTGTGTATTATGTTCACATGTATGTGCAAATGTATGATGTACATGTGTGCTTTGGTATGATGTGCATGTGTGTATATGTATGTTTGTATGTGTGCATGCCTGTGTGTGCTCATATGTTGTGCATACCTGCACGGATGTGTGTGTTTGGGTGTATACGTGTGTTTGTATAGTCTGGGCACATGGGTATAATGTGCGTTTATGTGTGTGCACATGTACATCCTGGGCTTTATCACACGAGTCTTTATGAGTTTTCATTTCCAGATCCAAATCTGCTTTCAAACTGTCCCAGAGGCTTGGCTGCCAGTTGCCCAAAACCAAACCTCACTGAATTCCCTGCACAGTCTTTTCATTCTGCATTGGCCAGGACAGCAGGGTCTCCTTATTATCCTGGAGTGTTCTTGATTCACACAAAGGGCAAAGAGGAGGTTGTGGGAGTAGCCTTTTTGGGACCAGAGGAAGTGGATGGTGACACTCTGCTTGGAAAGTCAGGTGACAGTAAGAGGCAAGGATGAACTTTAAAAACAAAAGATTGAACTTACTGGACACTGAGGAACTCCCATAATCCAAGCTACTCCGGAGGCTGAGGCAGGAGGACCAAACTCAGCAACTTAGTAAGACACTGTCTCCAAGAAAAATTAGAAAGAAAGAAAAGGAAGATAGGAAGGGGAAAAGGAAGCCAGGCTGGGGATTTAGCTAAGTGGCGAGGCCCTGGATTCAATCCCTAGTAGCACAAACAAACAAAAACAAAGAGCTAAGAAGAAAAAGTAAACAAACAAACAAAAATCCAATTTAAAAACTCACAGTCACATAACATGTGCTCAGGAAATGAATTCCAGACAAAAGGAAACCCCAAACACATCAGGATGGAGCCTCTAAGGTGGGCTATTTGAAAACCAAGGAATGAGTCAAAAATAGGCCTCCCCGGGGGAATTGGCCATCCGGTGGGATGAGTCCTACCCACTGGCGTGCTGGCTGATGCTCCAGATGAAGACAACACAACTTTGTACATGAAAGTCGCTGCGCCTGTGAAACGCTCGCAAATGGGGCATGAGGGTGTCACAAAGGCAACTTTTCTGGGACTTTAGCAATTTCCATGGAACCATGCAGGGGGATTGCCACTGATTTCCGTGGCAGGGATGCATGTTCCCTTCAGAAACCCAGGGCTCTGGGGAGCTCCTCCTGTGAGCAGTGCTGTGGAACCAAAGAAGAGCTTGTAGGGCAGGGGCAGTGGGCACAGATGTAAGGGAAGGAGCTCCCAAGCCCCCTCCATAGCCAGGGCTCCCTGTGTACCCCTGTGTGGCGAGCAGGATCTCTGGAGAACCCGTGCAGAGAAAGGCCATTTTCTGCCCAATAGGCCCCTATTGCAGCCCTGCCCAGGAGGCATCTGAGTGTGGCATCGGCCAGGCGTGAGCATGTGGCTGGGAGCTCTGCCCAAGTCCTCGCCCCTCCATCCCACTTCCCATGATCACAGAACCGCAGACAGGGTGGCAACTGGGCCTCAGACACCACAGCCTTCCCACCAGCTTGCTCCCTGCCCACAAAGTCAGGCTTGGAAGAGGAAGACACAGCCCACGGAGCAGGGTCTTGTGGCCTTTTTCGCTCCTGGGCAAGGTTTTGTTGGGGGGAGGATTACCTCTAGGGGATGGGAACAGAAAAGGAGGACAGAAACCTACACGTGTCATGCACACACACATGCCACACTCACATACCACACATACCAACACATATTACATGCACACACACATCAACATTCCATAGGCATCACACAAACACACTCACCTGCATGCACACACATATGCACCATGTACCACACTCACATAGCAACACACACACCAAAACATGTATATATACGTCACCAAACACACCCACAACCACACCATACACACCACACCAACCCCCATGGTACTGGACTCCTGTGATATCTCCTATGTGGCCCCAGGCCTCACAGCAGCCCCGGGTTCCATGACCAGGACCTGAGGCTAGAGGCTGGGACTCCTGCCAGAGGCCACTCACTTGGCCACCCTGACTGAGCCCACATGCCTCTGACCCTCTGCTCTGCTAGCTTTGGAAGCCAGCTTGGACACTGAGACTAGAGAGCAGAGGTGACATGTCAGCAGGTGGCAGGGTGGGATGTCACCCCCAGCCATGCTCACAGTGGTTTCAAGTCACTCCCGGCCTCTGGTGCAAAAGGATGCCACACCTGCCTCTTGCAGGAAGATTCCTTTCCTGGCTTTACCTTAATGCTCCCCTTGAGCATCTGCTCCTCTAGCAAGCCTCCCTCAAGCCCTGTCCAACTTACTGGGATGACTTGGTGCTCCTGGAATCCAGAGTTCCCACTTGGGAATATGTAATTGGTCCTCTCTGCATCCTGCCAAGTTCTCTGGGATGAGACCCTGTCCAATGTGTCACATCTGTGCCCAGCACCCACCTGAGTATCAGGAGCTGCTGGGCAAATGTGGGCTGGTCCTAATGGCCTTCATTAATTGGTCAAACACACACAGAGGCCTTCCATGTTCTGGAATGCATCAGAGCCATTGAGTCCCACCAGCCCTGGCCTCCTGTGACATCTGCCCCCACACTCAGTATGAGCTGCACTCCCCAGCCCTAGGATCTCCTTGGCAGGGTGGAGCTGTGAGCTGCACATATGAAAGACAGGGAGCTCCCAGGAATTCACACCACAGGCCTTATCAGTCTTTGGTCGGTGACCATCAGGCAGGGGCCAAGGTCATCCTTGTCTCACATGGGGACATCTTTAGAGGACTACCTGCCTGTAGCCAGCACACCTTGTGGGAGGTGTCATGGACCTTGCCTGACTTCATACCTCATGTGGCTCCTCCACCTTTCTTACTCTTCCCTCAGCTCAGGCTCTGTTTCTGGGATTTGTGACTAAAATTTGTCCTAGTATATGTGCTTTGGGCAAGGCTCTGAAGCTGGGGTCCTTGCTGGCTAGAGGCCTAAGGGACTCCAGTTTCAGCCCTAGGCGGTATGGCAGAAACTCTGTCTGCTGCAGAGTTGCCACTGCTATGACTTCCTTCATGAATCACTGTGTCCTGGGTCTGGCATGCACACCAGGAAGACAGCTCTAATCAGACACTACATCTGCATGTAATATCAGTCTTCTCATCCTCCTGAGCTGTAAAAAACAAGTCTGGGGGGATCCAAGATGGTGGACTAAAGGGAGGCTGCGTTCCTTGTTGCTCCATAACTCCGGTTTCAAGCAGAGGATATCTGTTTCTTGGTGAGGCAGTTTTTGCTGCTTATCGATTCCCTGGTGTTTACCCCATTTGTTTGCTGTGATGACCTGCAGTCTGCCAGCATATCGACGCCTTTTTTGAGTGTAGATTGCTCACTGTCAGGCGCCTATCATGCGCCATTTGCCTGCCTCTGGCTGATCCATCGCCTGCCTTACACCTTTCCATCACCCAACGCATGAGGTTCACCTCCTGATCGTCCAACAACAGTCAGCAAACTGATCGCCAACCACCAGTGGAGCACCAACTGCCTACTGTTGCCTGGAAGTTCTCTATCACAGTACCTGCAGGTTTGATTACACATGGCTGCCACCATTTTGAGACAACAGCCAGGCCCCGAAGGACCCCTGGCCAGACTGACTGAGCCCCGTCTGCAGGATCCCTCAGCCCGACCGATCACTCCCTTCCTCTGGGGACCTCACATCGACTGACTGCTCCCTGCTGTCAGAACCCCAGACCAACTGACTGCTCCCTATCACCCAGACCCCAGACCAACTGATTACACCCGGCCTCCAGGACCCACAACCACACCAAACACACCTGACCTCCAGGACCCCTGCCTGACCAACCGCATCTCGCCTCCAGGACCTCCAGCTGACCACGTCCACAACCTGAGCTGCAGCTCCCCATTTGCCAACACATTTGGAAGCCAGAGTAGCCATCTTGGATAATCCTGATCTTTAGGTGGGGCAAAACCCATCCTGAGACGCCTGCTGGAGGCTTGAAGCTCATTGTCAAGGACCACTCATGCATCAGGCTACTGAACACTGGGAGGTTTCATTACTATATGACTGTTATACTGTAGATTTTCTTTTTTCTCCTTATAGAAAAAATTTGTCTTTATTTCTTTACTTTTCTTGCTCTCTTTTCCTTTTGTTTACCTGTTCCCTCAGAGTCTCTTTCTCCCTTTTTTCATGCTAACATCCAATTTCTTTTGATTACACTCTCACCCTTTCTATTATCTAGAACTTCTGTATAATCTTTTCTTATCCCATTAACAGCCACATTCTACATTCCTCTGCATCCTCTTTGTCCTCCATTAGAAACTGCAGACCTTATTGCAAATCTGTTTGTTTTATTGAAGATAATATTTGAACTCATTCTGTTTATTATGACAATTTTGTTATTGTCCTCATAGGGGCTATTTGGTCTAGGATTGCATAGTGTCTGAATTGGGCACTGCTAATATTGATCTCCCCTTAAAGAAAGGGTTTTGGAAACCTATAGGGGCACTATAAGCCTATAGGAGGAAATCTGCAATACCCCAGATCTGCATGTAGAGGGGAAGATACATGAACAACATGAAAAATCAAGGGAAGAAAATGATCCAAACAAATCTAGATTCTATAATAATAGAATACAATGACAGTATGTTAGAAGAAATGTCAGAAAAGGACTTCAGATTATACATGATTAAGATGATTTGCAAAGCAAAGGATGAGATAAGAGAACAAATGCAGGCAATGAATGATAATACCAATAAGCTGAAAGAGCAAGTGCAGGCAGCAAAAGATCATTTCAACAAAGAGATAGAGATTCTCAAAAAAAAAAAAAAAAAAAAAATGGAAATCCTTGAAATGAAGGAAACAATAAACCAAATAAAAAACTCAATGGAAAGCATCACCAAAAGACTAGACCACTTGGAAGACAGAACTTCAGACAATGAAGACAAATTATTTAATCTTGAAAATAAAGTTGTCCAAACAGAGAAGATGGTAAGAAATCATAAGCAGAATCTCCAAGAACTATGGGACATCATGAAAAGACCAAATTTAAGAACTATTGGGATTGAGGAAGGCACAGAGATACAAACCAAGGGAATGAACAACCTACTCAATGATATAATATCAGAAAATTTCCCAAGCCTGAAGAATGAAATGGAAAATCAAATACAAGAGGCTTACAGAACACCAAATGCACAAAATCACAACAGATCCACACCAAGGCACATTATAATAAAAATGCATAACATTCAAAATAAAGATAGGATTTTGAAGGCTGTGAGAGAAAAGCATCAGATTACATATGGGGGAGACCAATACAGATAGCAGCAGACTTCTCAACCCAGACTCTAAAAGCTAGAAGGGCCTGGAACAACATATTTCAAGCTCTGAAAGAACATGGTTGCCAACCAAGAATTCTATACCCAGCAAAACTAACCTTCAGATTTGAAGATGAAATAAAATCCTTCCATGATAAACAAAAGTTAAAAGAATTTACAAATAGAAAGCCTGCACTACAGAATGTTCTCAACAAAATATTCCATGAGGAGGAAATGAAAAACAACAATGGAGGTCAGCAAAGGGAGGAACTACCTTAGAGAAAAAGCACTCAAGGGAGAAACCAATCCAACTTAAAAACCAAAAATAAGCCAAATGACTGGGAATACAAATTATTTTTCAATAATAACCCTGAACGTTAATGGCCTAAACTCATCAATCTAAAGACATAGACTGGCAGAATGGATTAAAAAGAAAGACCCAACAATATGCTGCCTGCAAAAGACTCATCTCATAGAAAAAGACATCCACAGACTAAAGGTGAAAGGATGGGGAAAAACCTACCACACACATGGACTCAGTAAAAAAATGGGGGTTTCCATCCTTATATCAGATAAAGCGGACTTCAAGCCAAAGTTAGTCAGAAGGGATAAAGAAGGACATTTCATACTGCTTAAGGGAACCATAAATCAGGAAGACATAACGATAGTAAATCTTTATGCCCCAAACAATGGTGCATCCCTGTACATCAAACAAATCCTTCTCAATTTCAAGAATCACATAGACCACAACACAATAATTCTGGGTGACTTTAACGCATTGCTGTCACCACTAGATAGATCTTCCAAACTAAAACCGAACAAAGAAACCATAGAACTCAATAACACAATCAATAACCTAGACTTAATAGACATACATAGAATATTCCATCCATCAACGAGCAGATTCACTTTCTTCTCAGCAACACATGGAACCTTCTCGAAAGTAGACCATATGTTATTCCACAAAGCAGCCCTTAGGAAATGCAAAAAAATAGAGATACTGCCTTGTGTTCTATCAGATCATAATGGACTGAGAGTAGAAATCAATGACAAAATAAAAAACAAATTACTCCAACACCTGGAGACTAAATAATATGCTATTGAATGAAACATGGATAACAGAAAACATCAGGGAGGAGACAAAAATATTCTTAGAGGTCAATGAGAATGATGATACAACATATCAAAATCTCTGGGACACTATGAAAGCGGTACTAAGAGGAAAATTCATTGCATGGAGCACATTCCAGAAAAGAATGAAAAGTCAACAATTAAATGACCTAACATTACAGCTCAAAGCCCTAGAAAAAGAAGAACAGAATAACAGCAAAAGTAGTAGAAGACAGGAAATAATTAAAATCCGAGCTGAAATCAATGAAATTGAAACAAAAGAAACAATTCAAAAAATTGACAAAACAAAAAGTTGGTTCTTTGAGAAAGTAAACAAAATAGACAAACCCTTAGCCACACTAACAAAGAGAAGGAGAGATAAAACTCAGATTACTAAAATTCATGATGAAAAAGGAAACATCACGACAGACACCACTGAGATACAGAACATAATGAGAAGCTACTTTGAAAATCTGTATTCCAACAAAATAGAAAGTACCGAAGACATTGACAAATTTCTAGAGACATATGCTCCTCCCAAACTGAACCAGGAGGACATACACAATTTAAGCAGGTCAATATCAAGCAATGAAATAGAAGAAGCCATTAAAAATCTACCATCCAAGAAAAGCCCAAGACCAGATGGATTCTCAGCTGAGTTCTACAAGATCTTCAAAGAAGAACTCATTCCAATACTTCTCAAAGTATTCCAGGAAATAGAAAAGGAGGGTACCCAACTGAACTCATTCTATGAAGCTAATATCACCCTCATACCCAAACCAGACAAAGACACATCAAGGAAAGAAAATTTTAGACCAATATCCTTGATGAATATAGATGCAAAGATCCTTAACAAAATATTGGCAAACCGCATCAAAAAACATATTAAGAAAATTGTGCACCATGATCAAGTGGGGTTCATTCCTGGAATGCAAGGATGGTTTAACATCCATAAATCAATAAACGTAATCCATCATGTCAATAGACTTAAGGATAAGAATCATATGGTTATTTCAATTGACGCAGAAAAAGCATTTGACAAAATACAACACCCCTTCATGCTGAAGACACTAGAAAAAATAGGTATGTTGAGGAACATACCTCAACATTGTAAAGGATATTTATACTAAGCCCATGGCCAACATCATTCTTAATGGAGAAAAACTGAAACCATTCCCTTTAAAAATGGGAACAAGACAGGCATGTCCTCTTTCACCACTTCTAGTCAACATTGTCCTCAAAACTCTAGCCAGAGCAATTAGGCAGAGTAAAGAAATTAAAGGGATATGAATAGGAAAAGAGGAACTTAAGCTGTCACCATTTGCTGATGACATGATTCTATATTTAGAGGATCCAAAAACCTCCTCCAGAAAACTTCTAGACCTCATCAATGAATCCAGCAAAATAGCAGGCTATAATATCAACATGCACAAATCTAAAGCATTTTTATACAAAAGCGACAAAAAAGCTGAAAGAGAAATGAGGAAATCAACTCCATTTGCAATAGCCTCAAAAAAAAAAAAAATAAAATACTTGGGCATCAATCTAACCAAAGAGGTGAAAGACCTCTAGAATGAAAACTACAAAACATTGAAGAAAGAAATTGAGGAAGACCTTAGAAGATGGAAAGATCTCCCATGTTCTTGGATAAGCAGAATTAATATTGTCAAAATGGCCATACTACCTAAAGTGCTATACAGATTCAATGCAATTCCAATTAAAATCCCAATGACATACCTTACAGAAATAGAGCAAGCAGTCATGAAATTCATCTGGAAGAATAAGAAACCCAGAATAGCTAAAGCAATCCTTAGCAGGAAGAATGAAGCAGGGGGTATCGCAATACCAGAACTTCAACTGTACTACAAAGCAATAGTAAGAAAAACGGCATGGTATTTTTCACCAAAATAGACAGGTAGATCAATAGTACAGAATAGAGGACATGGACACAATCCCAAATAAATACAATTTTCTAATACTAGACAAAGGTGCCAAAAATATGCAATGGAGAAAAGATAGCCTCTTCAACAAATGGTGCTGGGAAAACTGGAAATCCATATGCAGCAGAATGAAACTAAACCTCTGTCTCTCACCCTGCACAAAAATCAACTCACAATGGATCAAGGACCTTGAAATCAGACCAGAGACCTTGCATCTTATAGAAGAAAAAGTAGGTCCAAATCTTAAACTTGTTGGCTTAGGATCAGACTTCCTTAACAGGACTCCCACAGCACAAGAAATAAAAGCAAGAATCAACAACTGGGATAGATTCAAACTAAATAGCTTTCTCTCAGCAAAGGAAACTATCAGCAATGCGAAGAGAGAGCCTACAGAGTGGGAGAATATCTTTGCCACTCATACTTCAGATAGAGCACTAATTTCCAGAATATATAAAGAACTCAAAAAATTCTACACAAAGAATACAAATAACCCAATCAACAAACGGGCTAAGGATATGAAGAGATGCTTCACAGAAGATCTACAAGCAATCAACAAACATATGAAAAAATGTTCACCATCTTTAGTAATAAGAGAAATGCAAATCAAAACTACACTAAGATTCCATCTCACCCCAATTAGAATGGCGATTATCAAGAATACAAGCAACAATAGGTGTTGGAGAGGATGTGGGGAAAAAGGTACACTCATACATTGCTGCAAATTAGTTCAGCCACTCTGGAAAGCAGTGTGGAGATTCCTTAGAAAACTTGGAATGGACCCACCATTTGACCCAGCTATCCCACACCTCGGCCTATACCCAAAGGACTTAAAATCAGCATACTACAGAGATACAGCCACATCAATGTTCATAGCTGCTCAATTCACCATAGCCAGATTGTGGAACCAACCTATATGTCCTTCAATTGATGAATGGATAAAGAAACTGTGGTATATATATACAATGGAATATTACTCAGCTATAAAGAATAATAAAATTATGGCATTTGCAGGCAAATGGATGAAATTGGAGAATATCATGCTAAGTGAGATAAGCCAATCTCAAAAATCTCAAAAAAAGACGAATGATTTTACTGATAAGTGATGATGACACGTGATGGGGGGGTGGGAGGGGAGCAAGAATGGAGGAAGGAGGGACTGTATAGAGGGAAAAGAGGGGTGGAAGGGGTGGGGGGGAGGAAAAAATAACAGAATGAATCAAACATCATTACCCTATGTATGATTACACAAATGGTATGCTGTTACTCCATGTACAAACAGAAACATGTATCTCATTTGTTTACAATAAAAATAAAATAAAAAATGTAATAATGCACCATATATCAAAATAGTTGAGAGGATTATTAAATGTACTTATTATAGAAATAATAAAAGTGAAAGTGACAGATAAAGTAAAAAAAAAAAAAAAGTCTGTTTTTAAGCCCCCCTATCTATATTATTTTGCTTTAGTGATCAAGACAACTAAGGAATCCCCAGGTACAACTTTAACAACTGATGAGTGTGGGATCCGATATTCAAAGAATCTGGTATGTTAGAATGGGTCTTTATTAAGTCCCAAGAACCCTCCAGCTGACCTTCCTCAGGAAGAATATAGAGAATGTTTCCTCACGAAGGCCATGAAGATGAAGAATTGTTGAGAGTCTATGTATAAACTGATGCAAGGGGTCCCTACTGTCAATGAAGATCAGTGCAAGAAATATGGGAATCCAATAAGAGTAGGATTAGATGGAATATATATTTGAATATATATATATATACATACATTCAAAAAAGATTAAGAATGGATAAGCAGAGTGATATCAGCAAAATGGTAGAATCGCAGCTTCTTTCCTTTCCTTTTCTTTGAATCCCTGGCATGCAAGGAACTCTGTCAAAATATCAAGTTAATAGAACATGGGGGTAAAGAAAGAGTTTAGTAACTACACATAAAGAAGAATAGAGTCATTGCAAAAATGCTTTTGGAAAGTTCCTTTAAAAATGTACAACAGCTTTCAACAATAAAAAAGTAAATGCTGGGGAAGAGGGAGAATCTGATTTTATAGTTCTCACATTGTAACATTCAAATGTCTAGTTTTCAACAAAAAAATCACAAGGCATAGAGAAACACACACACACACACACACTCACATAATGTGGCCTATTCAAAGGGAAAAATAAATTGACCAATGTATCCTGAGGAAGCCCAGATGGCCAAAGAACTAAGGGAAATTTGAAAAGAAAGATTTATGAATAAGATGAACTTATCAATAAAGACCTAGAAATTATAGAAAGAAATAAAAAATGTATATAGTTAAAAAGTAGAAACAAAATGAAAAAAATCACTAGAAAGTTTCTACAGCAGATTCGAGCAGGAAAAAAGAAAGAATCAGCAAACTTGAAGATACTACAATTGAAATTATTAAGTCTAAATAGTGAAAAAATTAATGAAGTGAAAACCATCTACTGGACCTATAATATACCTGCAAGTAGATCGATGTGTGCATTATGGGAGTCTCAGAATGTGAAGGGGAGGAAGAGAGATACAGAGAGAGATAGACGGGGGGGGGGGGGGGTGTCAAGAAGATTATTCAAATTAATGATAGCTAAAAATTTCACAAATTTGATGAAAGACATGAATACACAAGCCCAAGAAGCTCATCAAACACCAAGTACAACAAAATTTGAAAAAGAATCATACCGAGATACATTACTAAGAGAATCTTAAAAGCAGAAGAGAAGTGATTCATCACATATAAGTGACCTCTGATAAAATTAGTAACTGATTTCTCCTCCGAACCCTCATTCACCAGGAAGCAGTGGGCTAACAGATCTAAAGTGCTGGAAATATAAAACTGTCACCCAGTAATTATATATCCAGCAATACTATCCTTTAAAAACAAGAGACAGGTTAAAATATTCTCAAACAAAAGCTGAGATAATGAAATTACCTCTAGACCAGCAATCAAAAAGCAGAGATTGGCTGACTGGATTAAAACAAAAAAACAAAAAAAAATTTAAACTAACGCTACCCAAAAGTGGTTCATTTTAGATCCAAGGCCTCAAATAAGTTAAAAGTGGAAGAATGGAAAAATACATTCCACGCAGATAGTAACCAAAAGAAAAGTCACAGTGGTTATACTAATATCAGACAAATTATGTTTTAAGTAAAAAGAACTGCTAAGAGAAGCAGAGCAGGATGGTATAAGTTAAAAATTGGATCATATCATCAAGAAGATATACCATGTAGAAACATGCAAACAGAACAACAGAGCTCATAAACAAATGAAGAAAATACATCAGATTTGAAGAAAGAAATAGACAGTTTTGCATTCATAGTTGGATTTTTCAATACCCCATGTTCAATAATACATAAAACATATGAGCAGAAGATTGATAAGGAAATCAATTACAAGCCAAAAAATCCTTAAAAAGCACATAAAAACTACTCTAACAACAATAGGATACATATTTTTTAGGTGTACATGGAACATTCTCCAGGATAGACCACCTAGTGAGGATATAAAATCAGTCTCCATAGATTAAAAAAGACAACTATGCAAAGAATCTTCTCTGACCACAATGAAATGAAGCTAAAAATTAATAGCAAAAGGAAAACTGGAAATTTTACAAATATGTGAAAATTAGATTGTGGAGAGAAGATGAGCCCCTGGTCACTCACTGATGCTGCAGTGTCAACAAAAGCCAAGCCTGGGAAACATTCCTTGCCAAAAGGTGAGGATATTAACAGCCTTGACACTCAGGTCTGATGCTAAAGGTTATCAGACTTTCCAGTACAATGGGCTTCCTGGGTGCAGCAAGGTAGCTGCAAAAATGTTTCTAGCTCTGTTACTTTTTAGTGCACAAAGAAGCCTCTTGATAACTCACAAGCCTTGAACAATTTGCAGTGCCCCTATAGTTTAATCTTCTGATGATGAGACCCTGTATAATAAACTTGGGGAACCAGTTCTGGGTCACTGTTCCTCCATCAGAGGGCAGTGTCCCACCTGGCCCCAGCTTTGCTTAATAATGTCTCTGTGTTTTCTTTGTCTCTGTGTTCTTCTCCATCTCCAGTCACCCCTACTAGAGATCCTTTGTTGATGCTGCGTGGGTCAGGGCAGTTGGCGCCCAGTGAGGGGCTCAAGTACAGGGGAACACAAACAAAAGAATCCAACAAGGAGATGCTCCTGGGACACACATGTGGTTTTTGAGATCCCAACATTAGAAGAGATCGCTATCGAAACTTTGAAGCAACAAGAGGTTGCAGGTAAGGAGAACATATTAGTAGCAGAATATCAGTCACTGGGTGTAAAACATGGCAAATTCCAGTTCTCACAAGATGAATCTTTATGTACTAATGCTTAAAACTTGAGGGTGTCCCCCTCAAAAGTCATCAACTTGCTGAATTTTGAAATTCTGTCAGTGAAATTTGTCCTGGGTCCCCAAAGGAAACCACACCTTTAGGGACTGAAGTGTTTAGGAAACACCTTTGTTTTCTTACTTCTTAGCTTCTGCTAGTTCTCTCTCTCTCCCAGGCTTGCATTTAAAATGTAAATTGCAGAGGCTTAGAGAGCTTACAGAACTTGCAGGACTTAGGATACTTGCAGAGATCAAAACTGGTTTGAGAAAAAGAAAAAGAAAAGAAGTGTCACTTTAAGTTTGAGCTGCTGTGAGACCTCAAGGGCTGCTATCTTATCTGCTCTGGCACTCTGCTACCCTGCTTTCTTAACAAGTTCCTCCCTAAACACTACAGCACCGGGATAATAGGTTCTGTTAACTTTACTAGTCAATTGCTTGCAGACCTAACCAGTGATTGTACCACTAACTCATGTTTTGGATTGTAGGTGTGTGTCCAGTCCCCTTATGTAATATTAACAGGAATACTAATTCACAAAAATGGACAGTGACCGATACTTTGTACAATTAGTGTACTAATTGTGACATCACTAATTGTGTGACTACACATGACAAAGATTAAGATATTTTGGGTTTACACCAGCCTTCCTTTCTTACGCTTCCCACTAACATTATAGGCAACTGGTATAGTTCATTGGATTAGAGGAAAGGGGAGCAAAGGAAAGAGAAGGGGAGAGGAGGGAAATAGAAAAGAATGGAATAAATCAGACATAACTTTCCTATTTTCATATATAAATACACGACCAGTGTAACTCCACATCAAGTACAACTGCAGGAATGGAAATTATACTTCACGTATGTGTAATATGTCAAAATACATTCTACCGTCATGTATAAAAGAACAAAAAAATAAATAGAGGAAAAAAGTACACTCTGATCTGATTTAAAAAAAATGTCCTACATGTGCCTTTACTAATTATGGCCATATCATTTTTAAAACTCCTGGTTTTTTTTTTTTTTTAATTCTGTATTTTTGAGCTCATGGTTTTATGGCAAATTCACATTTGATCCTTCATACATAAATTATTTTTCTTATCAGTCTTATTTTATCTACTATAGGGGATTTTGCACTCCGACTTTGTTCAGAGGTCAATTTTTCAAGGGTCAGCTCTCAAATACATTGGACTACCTCCTTTGGCAAAATCCTAAAGGACACGTTAACACATGGTGTTGGGAATAATCTAATAGCTACTGAGGACAAGTAGCCACCTGAACCTTTGATTTTCAGTGTCCGCCATGGCTCTCAGACCTTACACCTAGCATTTCCACTGTGCAGGCCTGCCCTATACTTAAGTCATAATGTAAAAGTCCGATAGACTCCATTTTAATTTCTAACAGGTTAAATATAATAAAGGTTTTAATAAGCATCTGTAGCATTGCCTCTTGCCTGTGGAGATATACCTACATAAAGATACAAGATCTTTGTTTTCTGTCTGTTTTATATCTGTGTGCACACCTGTGTATTATATTGTGTCTACATGTGTGTTTGTGTCCACATATAATGTACCTGGCATCAAAATTGACATATAGATAAATGAGCCTCATAAGTCAAATTTCAAATAAAAATGGATCAAAATATCTTTTAGTTCACATGACTTTTAAAAGGTTCAATTTAAATTAGGTAAACAAATTAGAGTAAAGTTGTCTTTAAAATTACTAATTCACAAGATTTTCTAGGTGGTCAGACAATTAATAAACTGTTAGTTTCTATAAAATGTCTAAAATGTAATATCCATTGCTTCTAGTATATTTTTTCAACAGGGAAGAGATGGCAAATACTGTTAACTATGCTTTTCTGATATGCTGGTTTTACAGTTAAAAATGAGTCAATTAGATTTAACATAAATGGGATTAAGCTTCTAAATGTGTTTGTTAAAGGAGACATCTGATTGATTTACAAAGTTAAAATGTTAAACATCAACTACTAAATACTAAATACAAAATCAAGTACTCTTAACTTCCTACATTCCATAAGGTAATATATTTAAACATTATGTGTGTTTTCGTATATTGGTAAAGCAAAAAAATTTGAGATTGCTTTGTTTCTGTGCCTTCAATAAGAACAAGATTACTAAGAGTTAAGATTCAATCAAGTGTAATTCTACATACAAAGAATTCAAAAGGTTTTAGATGGGTTTCATTTAAAGTACTATAAAAAAGTATTTAATCTTATTAAGTGGAGTAATTTGTCAAAATTCAAAAATTTCATATAGGGTTGTTTCAAAATGTAAATTTAAATAGTGGACAACAACTAAAAAGAGCCATAAAAGAGTTGTAGGTATAAAAATATATTTTAATATGGAAAGTAAAACAAAAAAGAAATGTTTTTCAATGTAAGAGTCTTTGCTGTGATAAAGTAAAGTTTACAAAATGTATAAGTAAGTTACAGAAGGTTTGTAGAGGGTAAATCTCAAAAAAGTTTGTGTGTGACTAAATTGGTTATACATATTTAACAAAATCAGTTAAAGTTATTTAAGGCTTTTTTCCTAAGGTCAAATATTAATGAACTGATATTGAACAAAGTTAATCCTCTCTGTGTTAAAGTAACAAGGATTTCTTAAAACATTAATCTGCTCTTATCTATCAAGATAATTTATTACCTCTGTTGTTTTAGTATTTAGAGAAATTAAAGAAATTAGCATTTGCACAATTCTAGTTAAACAACAACTATTATTTTAGAGTATCATACTACATTCAAGATTCCGAATTTTTCTTTAAAAGCTCAACTTGGTTAATATAAAAACATCAGTATAATTGTGCTGTTACTGACTTCTTTGTATACTAAATGTATTTGTATCTTCCAAATATACAAGTCTTTAAAATATAAGTTTTAGAAGAACATTTTATGAAGTTGTGTTCTTCAATTTTGAAGTAAAGTTTTGAAATTATAAAAATTATGTTTCTTAGTTCATAGCTACTAAATGAACTAAATGTTTTTACTTTTGTTAATTTCATTTTATATTTTTCTTATAAACTTTATGACTATTGTCTCTCAGTGCCTTACAGATGTACTATTTCTACTGTAACAACTGGAGTTAATTTAAGATAATAGTCCATCACCTTTAGAACAAACAAGATGTAAGGCTAGCTTCCCGTCCTAATACTGACCCCAAGTGAATGCCAGATATAAATAACTGTAAACTCATAAACATTAAAGTTAAACCCCTAGTACTCCTACTTTAAGACTAGCAGGATATTTAAAACCAAAACTTAGAGACTAAAGATAAAAGGACCAAGAAAAAAAAAAATAACCAATATTTGGCTCTTGCCCTCTGAGTCAGCTTAAACCCAGGGAATGATGGGAGCTCTCTAAGGGCTTTACAACTCTGGGCCACGTGGCCTCTTGATCAGGGGGATCAATGAGACCCTGGAGGACAAAAGCCAACCAGTGCACATGCTACAAAGAGGAGGGTCATTAGAGAGGAAAATATTCCTGATGCTTCCTAGAAAAGCCACATGACCCACAACCCTGAGCTATCCAGGCAGATGGCACTGGAGGAGCTAAGAAATTGCTCACAAGTTGCTAAGAATGGTCTCCTAAGGAAACTCAACTGACTCTTAACAATAGATCAGAACAAGGTCAATTTGACCAGCTTGGACTTAAACATCTAGCAAAACTAGTTATAAACTGTTATGTTTAGAGCTCTGGGCATTTAAAAGGAAAAACAATAGTTCTTTTAATGTAATTGAGGATCTACACTTGTTTCAGCCCCACCAGTAGTAAATAAATCTAGAGACTATGAAAAAAGGATTCTTTGACAGGACTGCCTAATAACTATCAAAAAAGACTATCAAAGTCAAAAGGTTTTTTAAATCAATTTAAGGCCTACAAATCTTCCTAACCTCCTACATAGGCAGACTTAATCTGTGTTTGCTAGTATGGTTATCTCACCCTAAATGTCAGAAGTAAAGGGATCTCTTCTAAACATAGAGGCTATACCAATAGAAAGGTATTTTACAAAAGTCAGATGACGTTCGGTAGCTTAACTACATCTTATGGTGGCATCTGTGACATTATAAAAACTAAGGGCTGTGTGTACATTTCTTATAACTATGACAGTGTAACTAATATCCTTAAATATTATATTCCCAAATAGAGGCCATGTCATCACTGGCCTTGTCATGGGAACAACTTCTTCACTCTTGCACCTCCTGGGGAGAGATTACTGGTTTCTACCATTATCATGATATTCACTGACATGTTCCACATGCTGCAACATTTATTTTGTATTACTCTCATTCTGGTACTGATGTCTTCCTGTTTCTCTCACAGAAACACCCACCTCTCAGATGACTTTACAACCTATTCTCTCCAAACTAGGATTTTGTCACAGACCTCTCAACTGACCCAAAATATTCCTAAAAAAAAAAAAAAAAGCCAAACTGCTTGCTCCACATGACCTGCTCTCAGCCTGGAGCAACCAGAGTGGTCATTACCCATTTCCCCTTTCAGCAGGAAGGGCTCCCTGACACAGAGGGGAAAATGAGACCAAGACAAAGGGCAGGTAGCTGATTATTTTTTTAAAAAGGAAGGAAATGGGTAGATACACTACCCATCATTAATGCTTTGGCACAAAATACTTCAAAAACCCTCCAAGATCAGAAGGTTATTGATGATAAACTTGGAGCTAAGTTAGATGCTTTAAAACTACTACAATTAGTTTTAGGTGATACAGATACAGAGTCTTAATGTCAGACAATTATGATACTATATTTCTTATCAATTTATTTCTGTAACACCTATTCCATACAATAGCTCCCAATGGGATTGAAAAAGATAAAGATGCATCTATTAGGAATTTGGAATCATAACACTGTTAGTTTAGATCTCTTACAACTACACCGTTACATCCAAGTCATAAAAAAAGTAAGATTCCTATGTTATCTCCTACCAGTTTTGAAAAAAAAAAAAAAAAAAAAAAAAAAAAAAAAAAGCTGTTAACTGACCTGAATGGTTTCAATCCTAGGAATATAACATGCTGCATGGTATCTCAGGGGGCGTGTTTCCTTACAGTCACTGCAAGTTCGTCCAATCCCAGTTCCAATACCCCCAAGTAGATATGCATCAGTTGCAGCAAAAAATAAATAAATAAAAAGGGGGAGATGTGGAGAGCGAATAGCCCCTGGTCACTGGCTGATCCTGCAGTGTCAACAAAAGCCAAGACTGGGAAACATTCCTTGCCAAAAGGTGAGGATATTAACAGCCTTTACACTCAGGTCTGATGCTAAAGGTTATCAGACCTTTCAATACAATGGGCTTCCTGGGTGCAGCAGGAGAGCTGCAAAAATGTTTCTAGCTCTGTTACTTTTTAGTGTACAAAGAAGTCTCTTAAGAAAAGACAGCCTCTTCAGCAAATGGTGCTGGCAAAACTGGAAATCCATATGCAGCAAAATGAAATTAAACCCCTATCTCTCACCCTGTACAAAAAAAAAAAAAAATGAAATTAAACTCCTATCTCTCACCCTGTACAAAACTTAACTCAAAATGGATAAAGGACCTAGGAATTAGACTTGAGACCCTTCACCAAATAGAAGACAAAGCAGGCCCGAATCTCCATCATGTTGGCTTAGGACCATACTTCCTCAAAAAGACCCCCAGAGTGCAAGAAATAAAAGCAAGAATCAATAAGATGGATTCAAACTAAAAATCTTTTTTCTCAGAAAAGGAAACAATCAATAATGTGAAAAGAGAGCCTACAGAGTGGGAGAAAATCTTTTCCACACACACTTCAGACAGAGCACTCATATCCAAAATTTATAAAGAACTTAAAAAACTACACCACAAATACAAAGAACCCAATCAATAAATGGGCCAAGGAACTGGATAGACACTTAACAGAAGATATACAAGCAATCAACAAATATATGAAAAAGTGCTCATCATCTCTAGTAATTAGATAAATGCAAATAAAAACCAGATAAGTGGATGATGATACATAACAGGGGGTTGTGGGGTGATGGGGGGTGGGGTCAGGAGAAGAATGGAGGAACTGTGGATTGTGTAGAGGGAAATGGGGTGGGAGGGGATCAGGGAAGGAAAGATAGTGGACTGAGATAGACACCAGTACCCTATGTGCTTGTATGATTACACGAACAGTGTGAATCTACATTGTGTACAATCATAGAAATGAAATGATGTACCCCGTTTGTGTACAACAAATCAAAATGAAGTCTGTAAAAATAAACAATAAATTAAATTAATTTTTTAAAAAAGAAGCCTCTTGATAACTCACAAAACTTGAACAATTTACAATGCCCCTATAGTTTACCCTCCTGATTATGAGACCCTATACAATAAATTATGGAGCTAGTTCTGGGTCACATTCCTCCATCAGAGAGCAGTGTCCCACCTGGTCCCAGCTTTGCTTAATAATGTCTCTGTGTTTTCTTTGTCTCTGTGTTCTTCTCCATCTCATTGCCCCTACTCAAGATCCTTTGTTGATACTGCACAGGTTGCAGCATTAGATAACTGTTATGGTTGGTTATATGATGGCCCCTCAAATCTCATGGTAGACAATGCAGGAATGTTCAGAGGTGAAATAATTAGATTAGAGAATTGTGACCTAATTGGTGGATTAGTCTATTTGAATGGATTACTGGATGGTAACTGTAGGTGAGTAGGGCATGGGAGAAGTAGGTCACCCGGGGCATGCTCTTGGAGATGATATTTTATCTCTGGCTCCAACCTGCTTCCTTCCTGGCTGCCTTGAGCTGAACAGCTTTCCTTTGCCATGCCCTTCCACCATGATATTTTGCCTCCCTTCTGGCTCAGAGCAATGGTGTCAGCCAACCATGGACTAAGACCTCTGAAATTGTGAGCCCCAAATAAACTTTGCCTCCTATAAGTTGTTTTTGTCAGGTGTTTTGTTCACAACAATGAAAAGATGACTAACACAATGGTTCATGTTAAAATAATCAAGGGATCAAGAAATATAATGAGAAATTAGAAAAGAAAAGCTCTAATGAAAAAGAAAATGCAACACAGCAGTGTTATGGGATGCAGTGAGTAAGATGGAAATTTATAGCCATAAATACTTACATTTTAAAAAATAAAGATTTCATATCAGTAACATAACTTTACATCCTAAGAAACTTAAGAGCACAACTCAAATACAAAGCTAGAAGAAGGAAATAAAGATTTAATCAGAATCAAATTAAACAGAGAATTGTGAAACAACAGAAAAAATTTGATAAAGCCAAAAGTTGGTTTTCTATGGACTGAATTGTGTCCCCCAAACTCTTATGTTGGAGTTTAATCATCAATATGACTATATTTGAATGTAGGTCCTTTGGAGATGTAATTAAGGTTAAAAAAGGTCACAAGAGTGGGGCCCTAATCTGATAGGACTTTTGTCCTTATAAGAAGAAGAAGAAACGTGGTACCTCCACTCCCTCATCCCAGCACAAAGTAGAAAGACCATGTGAAGACCCACAGCAAAGAGACAGCTGTCCATGGGACAGGGAGGGAGGACCTTGCCAGAAACTATGCAGGGACTTCTAATCTCCAGCCTGAGACACATTCATAAGGGAAAACAAATGTCTGTTGTTTAAACTGCCCAAGGTATGACATTGTGCTGTGACAGCCTGAGCAAACCAAGTCATTGGTTCTTTGAAGAGTTCAACAAAATTGACAAAACTTTAGGCGGACAGACAAAGAAAAAGAGAAAGTCAATGCACGCAACAAGGATAAAAAAGGAAAGTGGGAACATTGCTATAGATCGTATGGAAATAAAAAAAGATCATATGAGACTACTATGAGCACTTTTGCACCAACAGGTTAGAAAACCTAGACGTAATGGACGAATTCCTAGAAAACACCCAAATTACTAAAATTGATTCAGGAAGAAACAGAAAATCTGAACAGATTTTTAACTATTAACATTGAATCAGTAATCAAAAACTTCCAACAAATAAAAATTCAGAACCAATGACTTCACTAGTGAATTCTAACAAACATTTAAAGTTTTCATACCAATTCTTCCCAAACTCTTCCAAAAAGACAAGGAGGAGAGAAGAATCCAAACTCCTTTAATAAGGCCAGCATTATTCTGACACCAGTACCAGGTAAAGGCATCACAAGAAAAGAAAATGACAAATGTTATGAATATTAAAATCCTCAACAAAATAATAACAAAGTGAATCCAACAACATATTTGAAGGATTACACACAATGAACAAATGGGATTTATTCCAAGAAGGCAAGTGAATCCAACATGAAACTATGAATCAATGAAATACATGTCATTAATAGAATGAAGTTTAGATAGGAGGAATAAGTTCAATTAATCTCTTTACATCATAGCAACTAGAGGTAACAGTGAAGATTTTAAGTGTTCTTATCACACACACATGAAAAAAGTATGTAAGGTAATCATATGATGAATATTTGGGCTTAGCCATTCCACAACGTACATGTGTATATATTGTATGTAATGGATATACATACACATAAATGCATATAAATACACATATATGTATACATACTACATATCATAAATATATATAACTTTTACTTGTAAATATAATTTAATAAAAATCTTAAAACAACTAAATTTAGGGGGAAATGCAGCTAACTGACACAGAAAGGGCCTTTGGCAAAACCCAACACACTTTCATGATAAAAAACAAAACAGAAACAGAAGGGAACTTCCTAAGCCTGAGAGGGAGCTTATCAAAACCCCATAACTAATACATTTGATGGTGAAAGGCAGAAGCTGTTCCCTTTAGAGCAAAAACAAGATAAGGACATCTGCTTCTGCAACCACCATTCAACCAGTAGTTCTAGACAGAGAAATTAGAGGAGAAAAAGAAGCAAAAGTCATTCAAAATGAATAAAGAAATAAAACTATCTCTATTCTTATGGTCTTGAATATACAAAACACTATAATCTGATGAGAATCCAGAAGAAAACTACACCAAATAACACATATTCAACAAAGTTTGCAATTCCATCAGCACTGTAAAAGTGTGCCTTTTCCCCCACATCCTCACCAACATCTATTATTATTTGAGTTCTTGATAATAGTCATTCTAATTGGAGTCAGATGAAATCTTAGAGTATTTTAATTTGCATTTCTCTAATTACTAGAGCTGTTGAACACTTTTTCATACATTAATCACCTGTATATCTTCTTTAAAGTGTCCAATTCTTTGGCCCATTTATTGATTGGGTTCTTTGTATTTTTGGTGTAAAGTTTTTTAAGTTTTTTATAAATTTGGAGATTAGTGCTCTATCTGAAGGGCATGTGGAAAAGATTTTCTCCCACTCTGTAGGCTCTCTTTTCACATTATGATTGTATCCTTTGCTGAGAAAAAGCTTTTTAGTTTGAGTCCATCCCATTAATTGATTCTTGCTTTGATTTCTTGTGCTTTGGGAGTCTTGTTAAGGAAGTCTGACCCTAAGCCAACATGATGAAGATTCGGGCCTACTTTGTCTTCTATTTGGTGAAGGGTCTTGGGGCAGTGTGGAGAATCCTCAGAAAATTTGGAATAGACCCACTTTTTGACCTAGTTATCCCACTCCTTGGTTTATACCCCAAGGACTTAAAATCAGCAAACTACAGTAATGCAGGCACATCAGTGTTTATAGCAGCTCAATTCACAATAACTAGATTGTACAACCAACCTAGGTGTCCTTCAACAGATGAATGGATAAAGAAACTATGGTATATATACACAATGGAATATTATTCAGCCATAGAGAAGAATGATATTATGACATTTGCAAAATAAATGGATGGAATTGGAGAATATTGTGCTAAGTGAAATAAGCCAATGCCAAAAAAACCAAAGGCAGAATGTTTTCCCTGATAAGTGGATGATGATATATAATGGGGCTGGGGAGGTGAGGAATGAGAGAAGAATGAAGGAACTTTAGATTATGTAGCAGGAAATGAGAGGGAGGTGGTATGAAAAATGGTGGAATGAGACAGACATCATTACCCTATGTACATGTATGATTACACAAATGGTATGAATCTACATTGTGTACAACCATAGAAACTAAATGATGTACCCCATTTGTGTACAATGAATCAAAGTGCAGTCTGTAAAAAATTAAAAAATAATTTAAAAAATAAAAATAAATTCAACAAAGTTGTAAGGCACACCATCAACATACAAAAATCAGTTGTTTCTGTACATAAGAAATTAACAAAAAGTAAGCAGGTGTTTGGAACTGGAATGTCCCCCCAAAAACTCAGGTGTTGGAAACCTAAGCCTCAATGCAGCAAGATTCAGAGGTAGGAATCCAAGGCAACGACTGGGTCGTAAGCACTCTGACCCCATCGCTGACCGATCCCTATGGTGGATTAATAATTTGAAGGCACTGCTGGGTGGTAACTGTAGGCAGGTGGGGCATGGCTGGA
The DNA here is from genome assembly GCF_902686455.1 of Sciurus vulgaris. Taxonomy (NCBI): domain Eukaryota; kingdom Metazoa; phylum Chordata; class Mammalia; order Rodentia; family Sciuridae; genus Sciurus; species Sciurus vulgaris. The sequence goes on from NC_136474.1 coordinate 26,372,138, forward strand.
GGAAGCAGGTCGTGGGGCCATGGCCTTGGGCACTATAGCTCCTGGCCCCTTCCTGTCTCTCCTGCTCTCTGTTTCCTGACTGAGCAGCTTTCCTCTGCCACGAGGTTCCGCCTTGGAGCCAGCTGACCGACACAGCCGGGAAGGGTTGGGAAAGCCTATTTGAAGAGATGTCATATGAGCAAAGAACTGACGGAAGGAGGAAGTGAGGCAGGAGGGTGTCTGGGGACAGGCAGAGGAGCGGCCAGCATGGGGCTCTGGGGGCAGAGGACCTTGGCATCCACAGGAACACAGGGAGCAAAGTGGCGAGGTAGAAGACGAGATCAGAGAGTGGGCAGGGGCCAGACCATGCAAGGCCTCCTCGGGGAGGCAGAGTGTGGGAGGCTTTTGAAGACAGGAAGGTGGTTGCTGTGGACAGGAGCCCCAGGAAGGCAGGTCAGAGGAGGGGTTCTGCATGGAGGCACTGCAACCACGAGAGGAAAGACCAGCTGGTGGTGGTAGGAAGTTTCTTGAGATTGGCCCCTGCCACTTCCAGGCCCTCCTGTGAGACCCATGAGGCCAACTTCAGGGGAACTGGGGAGCTGCTGGTGGGAGACGGGGCGGCTCACCGGCACTCACTCTGGAGGACTGAGTGAAAAATGGCCGCCGACACTTCCCTTGGCCACTGATGAGCACCCTCCATTCTTCACCACACCTGAGTGAGAAACCAGATCCTGCTGTGGTCCCTGAGCTCTCGGGCTTTCTGTGTTTCACAGTGTCTTCCTGGGTCATGCTGTTTTCATGTCCACTTTCCTGATGAGAAAATGGAGGCTCCAAGAGGCAAAGCAACTTGTCCAGAGACGCATGGCCAAGCACCACTGTCGTGATCAGAACACTACCCAGGACCACGGTCACGTGGCCTGGGAGAGACCGCACTCTGAGGAGGTGGTTTTCCCCAGCTGTTTTTAGAGAACTGGGATTTGGTTTAATCAGGCATGGTAAGACACACTGACGTGGAAATGACAGTCATAAAGGAGCACACAGATTCCTAGGAAAAGAAGGCAGGCAGGCTAAACATATAGGGAAGAGCCAGCCTCTTCCAGAAGGCACAGGGAGGCAAAAGAGTAGTTTCCACAGGAAGGACTGGCTGAGACAGAGTAACCACGCTTAGTCCAAATAACTTCAACAGGCTCTGGAGTGTAGGGGCTCCCTCCCTGGTTGCCATCTGGCACTGGGGTGGTCTGAGCAGGCAGATAGTGGTCCAGAGTGAGAGCCCCAGGGAGGAGACGGTGGGTCATGGTCTCTGGGTTATCTGGTGGTATTTGGAAGGAACACTCCTAGAGGTGAGTCTCACTGTCTCTAGGAACTGCCTGGCTCTTGGGGTAACTTCTCTCTAGAGTCAGCAAAGTCAAGATTTCAAAGCATCAGAATACGGAAAACACATAATTAACATACCAGGGCACACCTTCACAGCAAAGTTAACTCAGTTCCACCCTTGGCAGGGACTTGTTCTTTTCCTATCTTCCTGGTCTTGGTGGAGTAGAGGTGGGGTGGGGCCTCCTGAGTCCCACAGATCTGTCTGTGAGTCACTGTGGCTCACATAGGACAGATAGGAAGGGGCCTTGTCACTATAATGAAATACCTGAGATAGTTAACTTATAAAGATAAAAGGTTTAGTTTGCCTTATGATTTAGGAGATTCCAGTCTAAGATCAGCAACCCCAATGCTTTGGACCTCGTGATAGGAGCACATGGTAGAGCAAAGCTGCACACCTCATGAGCCAGAAAACAGGAAAAGACTGGGGGGTCTCACAATCCCTTTGAGGACACTCCCCTGATGATCTAAGAACCTCCCACTAGGTCCCACCTCTCAGAATCCACACCTTCCCAATAGCACTACCCTGGGAACAAAAACTTTACACCTGGGCCTTTGGGGAACACTTACCAAACCACAGCAGGCCTTGAATGCCGAGATGCAGTTTGAACTTTATGCTAGAGATGAAAGAGAGGGTGCCTTGAAGCTTCCTGAGTTGGGGGGTCGTTTGGACCTTTGGACTAGGATGATGGTCCGGCCATGGTGCGGGAGGTGAAGGAAGAGCTTCAATGAGCTACTGCTGCATAACAGACCACCTAAAACTCAGGAAATATTCATCCATTCATCATTGCTTCCAAGGTGACAGCCAGCTGGTCTGTCTTGGCTGGGCTGACTGGGGCATCAAAGAAGGAGCTCCCTGTCTAGCCCACTGTGGCTGGTCTTCCCAGTTTCAGTGGCTGGCTGGCTGGCTGGACGCAAGTTCAAGATGGCCTTTGGTCTGACTCTCCCCTGTTCCATGTGACTCCCCTCACCAGCTGGCTAGTGGCACCTTGTGACAGGATCCCAGAGAGCAGATGGTATGCCAGTCCTGAGAAGCCAAGCTTGGAACCAACACACAAGGAACCACTTTGTCTTGTGAGTCACCAAGTCCAGAGGCCAGTCCAGATTCAGGAGTGGGGCCTTGTCACCTTGCAAAGGGTATAGGTACAGAGATGTCCTTGTGGACTGAATGAGTCTCCTCAAAATTCATGTGCTGAAATCACAGCCCCCAGGGGGAGGGTTTTAGGAGGCAGGGCCTGCACAAGGTGATTAGGTCATGAGCGTGAAGCCTTCGTGAAAAGAATCAGAGCTCTTGCAAGAGACACCAAAAGCTGCGTGCCCCCTGCTCTTGGCCATGAGAGAACACAGTGAAAAGTAGGCTGTCCATGGGCCAGGGAGAGAGCCCTCACCAGACGCCAGATCTGCCCGCGCCTTGATCTCGAAATTCCAGCCTCCAGAAATAAATGTCTGATGTGTACGCTGCCCAGTGAATGCTTGCGAGTGGACAGAGGTCTGAGGTGGGACTACTTTTTTGCAGTCAGTCTAGCCCAGGGGTTGGCGGGCCTGGCCTGCCTCCTGTTCTTGTGAATAAAATTTTACTGGGTCGCGGCCACGCCCATTCCTGTGCAAGCAGAGGGCGCGGTTATCTCAGTGGTAAAGCACTTGTCTAGCTTGTGCACAGTCCTGGGTTCATCCCAGGACTGCAAAAAAGAAAAAGAAAAACAGAGTTGAGGAGTTGTAATAAAATCCGTGGGGCCCTAACATATATATATATTCTCTAGCCCTTTACCGAAAATGTTTGTCTGCCTCCAACTACCGCAAGAGGAGAATCTGAAGACATGGGGCTACTTTGGCAGGCAGCTGGAGCAACCAAGAGGGCTCTCCACCCAGACTCGGAAGAGCCCCGAGGTGCTGGGACAGGCACAGTGCTTGGTTAAGAGGCAGAATCATTCCAAACCTGCATGCCCCTCCTTTCCTGGCTGTGTGATTCTGGGTGGGCCACCTCCCCACTTAGCACCACACATGTGAAATGGCCAGACTCAGGACCCCCAGGGAGTCTTCAAGGATTCAGAAAGAATATCTATAGGACCCCGTAGCAGACAGCTCTGGGAAGGAAGCCGGGTTTCCCAGGAGCCCCCTCGGGGTCTCAAGAAAGCCCTGAGCTGGTGGGCGGGGTCCCCTCCCACCTCCCTCCTGCTCTTCTGGGAGGACGAATTCCTGCAGGCTTGCATCTGCGGACAGATCTGCTTCCCTATCTGTGTTCTGCTAATAAAGAGAAAACACACTTGGTGAGGTTAGACAAACAGCAGGGCAGTGATTGACACAGCCCAGCCCGTGGCAAGTGCTCACACCGGCGCACCCAGCTCCTGAGAAAACACCGCGAGTGTCCACACTCTGCCCGCTGCAGAGGGCTGTTTGCTTTCCATTAGCCTCACATTGTGCCCTTTAGTCACACTGGGGCCACATCCTTCAGGGCTAGGTGGGAGAAACCTGCTCTGGGGCTGCTGGCTCAGGTTTCCCGGGCCGCAGCTGCAGGGCATCCCCAGCTGGTCTCAAAGCGCCCCTAGCACACTCTAGCTCAGCCCACCTGCCCCGTGCTGCAGAGGGTGTCTCTGCCCAGAGATCCCGTGTTGGGTGCTCTGAGCCCAGTTACTTCCTGTTGCAATACCTTCGCACTTGGGCCACCCCAACAGCGCAGTGTTGGGCTAGGAGGGGATTTGAACAGAGTCCCAGGGACATCTCCTGTGCAGCTGGCTGAGAAGGCTGGGCCTGGCACCAGATATCCAACCTGGACCCAGGAGCCAATGAAATGGCAGGGCGGGCACAGAGTTTGGGGCAGAGGGTCCACAGCTCCCACTTGGTTTCTAAATTGGGTCTGCCTGGGGGTTAGGGGTCACTCTTAAGGGGGCAGGGCATGCCACTAGGCAGGTACCCCTCACCCCACCTCCGGAAGGGCAAACCGCTCCCCCTGAGACCACGGGAAAGAGCCGACAGGGCATCCCACAGGGGTAGGCAGGGCACTGCACCCACTTCTTGTCTCTCCTCAGGGTTTCCTTGCTCCCAGCTGATCTGAGCCCAGCCTCTCCTGTCTTTTCCCTGACACCAACAGAAGAATTTTTAGCTCCATAATCCATAATTTGGGAATCTGATTGTTTTGTACCTTTCCTGGGTTCTCTGCCCTTCTCTCCAGTGTTGAAGCCATTTCTTGGCATCGATATAGCACAGAGAACGCACCCACTGGGCATGCTGGGAGAAGCAGAGCTCACTCAGGCCTCGGTTCCCCACCTGTCCACAGGGACCCAACACCACCATGGTGGGGCCCTGCTGCCGGTGTGGCAGTGCCCAAGCTCTGTGCATCTGACCTGCGAGGCTGCCAGCCCCAGGGCCATGTGCTGTCTTCCTCCCCCACGGGCTGCCTTCGCCTCCCTCCACGCAAGGGGAAATTACCCATTAATGAGAGAATTACAAACGCAGTGTCTGGCCCTCCGCCCAAGGTTCTTGGACGAGTAGGGAGGGAGCCATCGCTGGATGGGGAATTGGAAACAAATGCAGGAGGTGTTGTTTTTGGTGGACTCATAGCCCTCCCCACTCCTCTCCCCACCACTGTCCCAAATTTGGACTTTTACGGAAACGGATTTCATGCCTGGGCTTCCCATGAACTCTCTTAATTCAATTGTGGGGCCATTATCGGCACCGGGTGTAATGGGCTGCTTCCGCAGCCTCAGGGAATCCAAGGGGTGGGTGCATCACCCCTCTGCAGGTGGGGGCTGGACAGGAATAGGGGGAACCGGAGGGGACTGGACTGATGGTCCCTGCCCTGGCTGGGTCAGGCCTGTGAAGCCAGGTGTCCAGAGTGGCTGGGGGTGAGGCTCAATGCCACCTTGGACGGGGCTGGGGGTGGGAACCAGGCCCACTGGGCACAGGAAGTGAGGGAGTCAGGTAAGTCTGGGGCTGGGGTCCACATTCAGAGAGGGCATGCTGGGAATGTAGAGGCAGCGTCGGTGGGGAGAAGCCACCGGCCAAGGACCAGGGAGCCCTCTTCCAGAAGCACCTTGCCTGTGCTCTTTCCTCTCCTGAATTATCTCCCTCCAGCCCTTTGCAGGGCCCTTCCTGCTCATTCTCTGCCCTACCTCTTCCCTCACCTCCTCCAGGAAGTCTTCCTGGTGCCTACCCAGAAGCCCCCACTTCCGCCCTCATAGCAGCTGTGACTGTGAGTGGCCCTGTTCCCCACGGTCTGGGGGGCTCTGGGAGGACAGAACCAGCACAGACCCTGGTACGAGGCAGGACCCTGGAGGAAGGAGCTTGGTGGAGGGCCCAGTTATGGAGAACTCCCTCTCCCTCCCGGTGCTTCCTCTTAGCAGAGGGACTAAAGCCGACCACGGGAGCCCATCAGTCCCTTGCCCCTCCTGATTCCAGGCCCATCACAGGGTGCTCATGGTGTCCATCTCAGAAGGCCAGGACCCTCTGGGTGGGAGCAGGTGTGTACATCGTGATGGGCTTTCTTCTGCAGAACAGCGAGCAGGGGAGTGGGAACTGGGTGTGGCAAGAGGGACATGGGCCCCAGTCCCAAGAGCTTGAAGAGCTGCAGAGGGCCTGCAAGTCACCTATTCTCTCCTCAGTGACCTTCCCCACTCCCAGGGGACACTTGCTTTTAGGCTTCCAGACAGGAGCTGACAATCCACCAGCAGGAGGGCAGCCACCCTTGGAAAGTGACACCTTGGGGTGCTTTGCTTTCCCCTGTGTTCCACCGGATTTGGACCTGAGAACTCAGACAGGGGGTACAACACCCAGGCCCTGAGGTGAGCTTCGCAGGGATGCAGGTGAAGGGCAGGTGCAGAGCAGAGGGGCTGATCTGTGTCCCCAGGTTCTCAGGCCCCTGGGGCATCTCTGGTTTGCCATGCAGCATGACTTGGATGCAAGAAACCCTCACACTTCCCAGCCTCCTTGGCAAGAGGCAGGGCCCAGGACTCATTTGACCAGTGGCTTGTGAGCAGAAACCATGGTTTCACACCAGGTTTGGGCAAAGGACAGCCAGGCTGCAGCTTTGGGCTCTTTTCTCCTCTCTGCAGGTGCCCCAGAGTCCACATGGTGCCCTGAGGATGTGAAGCTGCTGTCAGCCCAGGACCCCCATGGGGAGCAGAATCCCCCTTGACCAGTGTATGAGAAATAAGCTTTCATGATATCAGGCTGGAAGATCAAGGTGTTTCTGCAGCAGAACCTGCCAAGAGCCAGCTTGGGACCAGAATCAGGGTGGTAACAAAACCCCTCAGGAACACATGGGTGGTGTGGTGGCCATCCTGCGGGTAGGATGAAACCCTTACCAGAGACTGGAAGGACGATGATAGTGGCATCCAGAACTTACCTCAGCACCATGTGACTTCAGTAGAAGAGGGGGCTGTACAGACATCAGTGGTGTGTAAGACTGTCCAAGGGCTTCAGGGAAGAACTGGTCAGAGGGCAAGCAGAACAGAGAAGAAAGCGCCCAGAAGTTCTGCCTGGAAAACTTAGAAATATAAGCATCATCTTCTTAGTCCTATGTGCAGAAGGAAAGCTGGAGGCACAAAGGCAAAACCTTTGAGTAAAAAAAAAAAAAAAAAATCTTCCATTAAATTGCCTCAGGCAAATGAGAATAAAGAATAAAGGTGGATCCAATTCACAGTATCTTTTTCCCTGAGAAAGCCGATAGCCTCAAGATGGCCCTCACTACACTAAGGGTAAAAGAAAGGAAGACAGGGACAATAGACAGAGGGAGCGTGTGTGTATTAGTTTCCTGGAGCTACTATAACAAAGGACCTTAGTCTGCCATATTGGATCAGGGCCCAGTCAGTGGCCTCATTTAAACTTAGACGCCTCTTTAAAGGCCATGCCTCTAATAAGGTCACACTCTGAGGAACTGGAGGTCAGGGTTTCAACAAGAGGATCTAGGGGTGCGTAGTTCAGCCCATCATGGTGAAGACGTGAGAGGGAGAACAAGGGGAGGAGAGAGAGAAGGAGAGAGAAATCTGGGGTACAAAGCTGAGGCAAAGGGCAGAGACCTGAAAAGTATGCTTCAGTAGGTGTGTGGCCATGGCTGCCTGCTCAGGGCTTGACTTCCTACATGGTCAGGACCTGAGAGAAGCCCAGAGCTCCTGTCCTTCTGCAGGCTGGCCATGCTGACAGTGCTACAGCACACACAGAAAGCAGAGCCCCCAAAGCCCACAGTGAGGCCGACAGGAGGGCACGAGTCAGGGACTAGAGCAGACAGAGGACAGGGAAGCTCCGCCCAGAAGATGGAAGCAGGGTTGCTCAAGGTCGTTCCCTACCCAGAGCTGACCCTGACAGCGTGGGGCACAGAGGTGGCTGCCAGCTCTCAGTGGGGATTAACTCAGCCACATCCCTGTCTGGGGAAGCCCTAGGGGGCTCCCTGTTTCCTTTTTCAGCGCTGACAGCCCTTTCCTGGGCCACCACAGACCCTCTTTGTATGAAAAGGAATAGGCAACCTCCCAACCCGAAATTCTAATGAACTACAAATTTCCTAAGAATCCACAGTTCCAAGTTTCTATTGTTCTAATACCCTGAGAGCAAAGAGCTTGTGCCTTTGAGGCCCTAATTTTGCTAGAATTTGGAGCCGTGTTTGTGTTTGTCCGCAGCTGGTAGGCGATGAGAGGGGCCAGGCAGAGAGGGGCCAGGCAGAGTGGGGCTGGGAAGGAGGCCGATGGCACAGGGTCAGCCATGCCCAGGCATCCCCAGGGGGCATGGACATTCTTAGGACCAGCTTCCTTTAGGAAAAGTTTGGGGCAGTTCCAGCCCTGCTCCCAAGGGAAGGCAGCCAAGGCGGGCAGGACTTCAAATGCTTTGGGGTTATTTTATTTTATTTTACATAAGTGGAAGCAACAATTGGTTTCTCATGCGGTCTGATGCTTTCCAAGCAGTAACATCACTTCCAGTGCCCTCTTCTCGGGGGGAGGGCTAAGAGGCGGGCAACGGGGGCTCCAGCTCCCCTTCCTCGCTCAGGGCCAAAACGACAGTCTCCCTTCACCCGCAGGACAGCCGACCTCCATGCCAAGCCCTCCAGACCACTCACTGGCTGTGTGACCAAGGCAGTCTTCATTCTCTTGAATACTCCTGTATAGAAAATGGTCTAATGGTTCTCTCCATGGGGTTTTGTATACATGGGCCCATCTGGTAGCTGTGGGCATCTCCACAGCCCAAGGAGTCTGTTAGAGTTGGATCTAGAATGTTCCCCAAAGTCTCCTGTGCTCAGAGGCAGGGCTTCGGGTATGTGATGAGCTCATGAGGGTTGTGATCTCTCCAGGGGGTTAATCCACTGATGGCTGAATGGACTCCCCATAGGTGGGACCAGCTGGAGGAAGCAGTCACTGGGGCATGCCCTGGGGGGCTTCTTTTCTCCCCAGTCCCTTCCTCTCCCTTTGCTTCCCAGCTGCCATGAGCTGAGCAGCTTTTCTTCAGCGGGCCTCCTGGCCAGGACGTTGTGCCTCACTCAGGCCCAGAGCAATGGCTCTCAGTGGACTGAGACCTCTAAAACCATGAGTCAAAATAAACTTTCCTCCTCCAAGTTGTTCTTGTTAGGTATTTTGGTCACAGCGACAAAAATCCTTTTAACACAGAACTATGCACCTCCCCTGGGAAGCCCCTAGCTGGGGCTGGCTCTATCACCCCTGGTCCTTGAGCCCCCTCCCTCCCATAAAGTTCAAGCCACCTTGAGCAGGGGACACACTGACCCAGGCAGGGGACCTGGGGTGGGCCCTTGCTGCTGCATCTCCTTCCACAGCCCTCAGTCACGGCCTCCTCCCCGACCAGCCCCATCACTCTGCTTCAGAGGCTCACAGATGTTCATCCCCAGACCGCCTGGAGAGGAGCTACTGGGGTGAGCACTCTGTTGCTTCTGACTGGTTTCTCTGGCCCAGTGCTTCAGCTGCCTAAGTGCGTTAGTCAGTTTTTCATTACTGTGATCAAATACCTGACAAGAACAACTAAGAGGAGGAAATGTGTATTTGGGGCTCATGGTTTCAGAGGTTCTGGGCCTGAGGTAAGGCAGAACATCATGGTGGAACAAAGCTGCTCAGTTCATGGTAGCCAGGAAGCAGAGACAGAGTGAGGAACCAGGGACAAAATATAAACGCCAAAGGCCACACCCCAGTGACCTACTTCCTCCAGCCACATCCTACTTGCCTACAGTTACCACCCGGAACAAAAGTTCTTTCAAATGACTAATCCACCAAATGGATTAATCCACTGATGAGCTCATAGATCTCATACTCTAATCGTTTCTCCTCTGAGCATTGCTGCATTTTCTCCTGGGGACACCTCATATTCAAACCCTAAACTCAGAGAGGTTTCCAAGTCCAGGTATAACCACGACCCTGTCCCGTTCAAGCCCTTCGTGGCTCCCTGGTGCACTCATGATAGAACCACCCAGAGCTCCAGAAGTCCTGTCCTTGCTCAGGCCTGCAGCCTCCTCCTCCCCGGCTGCCACCAAGGCCCTTTACTGTGCTCTCCTTCCTGCCTAACTCAACCCTGGGAATCCCAGCCAAACCTCCTGACCTGCCACCTGCAACTCTCACCCTCACGGGTGCCTATGCTGCATTTCCCAAGCTGTGGTTTTCAACACCTGTATCAGTTAGCTCCTGCCATGTAACAAGTTACCCCACTTAGTGGCTAAAATCCACAAGTTTCTACTTTGGTTCATGATTCTGCCTGTTCTTTGGGTCTCCACTAAACTTGCTGAACCTATGCAGTATCTGTGATCAGCTAGCCATGTGGCCTGGAACTGGCTTGTTTAAACTGACCTCTGGATTCATTTTCTATTGCTGGGTAGTAAATGGCCACACAATAAACAGCTCAAAGAACCCCGATAGCTCTGTAGCTTGGAAGCCAGCAGTCCTGGCTGGGTTGTCTACTCAGGGTCTCACAAGGCTGAACTAAGGTGCCAACCAGGCTGAGTCCTCATCTGGAGAGTCTGGGGGAAAATCCACATCGAACTCATCCTTGTGATGGCGGAATTCATATCCTTGATTGGATCTGATTGTAGGATTGAGGCCACATTTTCTCCTAGCCCTCAGCTCCTGCACCCCCAGGCCCATTCCTTGCTGAATGACCCCTCTGACTTCAAATCCAGCAATGGATAGTCTTCTGCATGCTGGAACCCTCTCCTACTTTCAGTTTCCGATCTCCTGTCTCTGACATCAGACCTAGATTGAAGGAACTCTCCTGATTTAGTCAGGCCCACCCAGGTAATTTCTCAATTAATTAAGGTCACCTGATTTTACATAGCAAAATCCCTTCATAGCAGGAACTGGATGTGTATTTGGACAACTAGGAGGGATGTGTCCACAGGGAGGTAGGAATCAGGAGATGGTAGATGCCCCCTGCCTCATTCCATGTTGGTGTCCACTGGCCATCAACTGGGATAAATCTTTCTGTACCCACCAGTGGCTCATGACAGAGGCAGTTCGAAGAGAAAAACCAATTAGCAGCCAAACTCAGGGGTCAGGAACTAGACTCCACCTCTGAACAGGGGGAGCTGCCCAGCAAAGGCAGGAGGGTCTGGGGGTGGGGCCTGTGTCCGTGACTGCATCTCCTACCATGGTCTCCACTGAGCTGCCGTGGCCTGTGTGCGTCCTCAGCCAGCCAAAGGATGCTAATTGGGAGATGAGACTGACTGCCTTCTTGGCGGCCAGCTGGGTGGATCCTTATGACTCAGGAACCATGGCCCAGAGTAGCCGTTCCTAACCAAGACAGTCCTGGGGTCATACTCTCCTCTGCCTGGGAGCCCAGTGGGAGACAGGCCTGTGGGGTAGCAGGAAGTGAAGGGCACAGCTGCTGCCCAGCTGATGGAGAGGTGGGATGACAGGGGGACAAAAGAGCCTGGATTGGGGATGTGGAGCCAGGACCCCAAGGCCTGTGGAGCAAAGGCACTGGGCCCTGTGGGTTCTTGGAGGTCATGCCGGAGTCCGTCGAATCTCTCCCAGTTTTACAGGGCGACCCCTTCACAACTCGGCCCAGGGATCAGGTCAGACTGGCCATTGGCTTCCTGGAGATCTAAGAGACTTGGATGTAAGACAGGGGGCACTGAGTCCAAGTCTGAGGGGGTGAGGAGACATTCCTCAGCAAACAAAGACCTGAGGCCAACGCTGAGATCACTTCAGGAGACTGGTCACAGAGGAAGGGAGGAAGCAGGGAAGAGGTGGGTACAGAGGACCACGAGGGAATGAAGAGCCTTGGGGACAGGGGCAGGGACCAGCAGGGAATTGACCTGTCAGGGTCCCTCAGCCTCTGGCACTTCATGGCCCAAACTCCAGGCACCTACCACATGGCAGAGAGGTAGGAGCAACTGTGGCCCTAGGCAGAGGAGGGTGCTGAGAGCTTTGCAGAGCATCCTTATATCAGGAAAGACCCCCACGCCCTCTGCACGTGGCTCATCTCGGAGGGACCCCCTGCTCCAGCCCACTGGGTCTCTAGGCCTTTGAGGTTAGAGGCGCTTCTCTCCCCATCGCAGGCTAAACTCCACCTGTGGTTCGTCTGGGCTGGAGGGACACCGGAAGGGCACTGGACGGAACAGACCAAAGTCCCACCCAGACAGGGTCCCAGCCTACCTCACATCATGCTGGCCACTCAGCTCCAGGGACAAGGGAAGAGTGGTGCAGGGAGGCATGCACTCCCCTGGGTAGGGTCTGGGTCAGATCCCTGCCTTGCCAGCTTCCTGCAGGGTGGCTCAGGGACTGGGGATCACCCTGGGACAGAGCCAGATGACTGGGTGGCCTGCGATGATAGACGTGTAGACACTACTGCAGCTCAGGCATGGCCCTTCCCACTCATGCCCAGGGCACCTCAGCAAGGATCCACCAATGGCAAAGGCACCGGCAGGCTCGTCTTTCAGGCCTAATCCTTGCCCATTGTCTGCTTGCCACCGGGGATTTGGGGCGGCCACCTGCCCTGCGCCCTGCATTGAGGTGTTGTCAAGGGGAAAGAATCTGGTAGGTGGGGCAGGAGAGCTGTCCTGGACAGGACCCGCCCCACCAAGGCAGGCAGAGGGCTGCCACCTCAGCCCCTCCCCCAGCACAGGGGCAGGGCTCCTGAAGGTCAAACGTCGGAAAGTCTCAGAGAGTTCTAGAGCCCTCCTTAGGGACGCGTGCTGCCTGGCTCATGGTGGAAGTGGTTACAAATCCAGTACCACTCAGGTGCCTGAAATCAGACAGCAGGGGTGTCTGTGTCTGGCATTCTGCCAATGTCCCAAAAAGAGCTGCAGAGCCCGGGAATCTAGGAAGCGACCCTGGCGGGAAGGGATTCCCAGGGCTCCAAGACGGAGACCAGGCAGCGAAGGGACCACCATCCTGTGGGCTCAGAGCAAGAGCCAGGTCCCTCCTCAGCTGCCTTAGGCCTCTCTGAGCCTCAGTTTCCCCATCTCAGAAGCAGCTGTGATTGTCTCCACTGCCCTCCAACCTGCCCTGGGATAAGATGTCCCCATCACAGAAAGTCCCAGGCTTCCTCCTAAATCTCCTCCGATCACTCTCAGTGACTAAAGAAACTCTAAGCACAGGATCTTCTATAATTCCCCACCCACTCTGGCCTGGGTTCAGACAGGGAAAGGGCAGGACTGTCTGGCATACAGGGAGGAAGGGACAGTGGGCAGCTCCAGGGTGTCTGCGTGCCCCGGGTCTGGCGGTGGTGGAAGGTGATGCTATCTGGTGGGCTTCCCTGGCAGTTCTATGGAAATCTCTCTCTCTCTGTCCCCTCACCCTAAAAAGCTTTGCTGCCAGTGGGTTCCCAAGACACCCACTATGTCTCTGCTCTGTGAAGAGGCTCCAGGCATGGCCATGGCCACTCACTGGGCATCTGGAGGTGTCCCTCACCAGTTGCAGGGCGAGCCCCACGGCTCACAGCAGGCACCAAGTCCTGTCTGTTCCCATCACTTCTCCATCCCCATCCTCATCCACTGAAAGCGGGAGGCCAAGGAAATTGGTGTCACCAACCCACGTGAGTCCTCCTCAGCCTCCAGCCTCCATGCGGAATGTGGGACATTTGGGCCCTCTCCTCCTACCCCTGACTCTCTGGAAGCCAGGGGAAACTCAGAACAAAAAAAGACCTATTTTGATGCCGTAAGGCCCACATATCATGCTGAGCCCAGGGCCTCTCACATGGCCAGTGCTGAATGGTGGGGACAATAGGGACAGCCCATCTCAGACCACCCCTGGAATGCCAGAACTGGATCTGAGAGTCCGCCAGTCCAGCACAGGCAAGGCCTCCCTTGCTCACTTGGCCCTGGGGCCTGAAGCCTGGAGCCTGGAGCCAGTCCACAGGTCCTGAGCCCTCTGGGCTGGGAGGGTGGTAGGGAAGACAGTCCATGTTCCCTCAGACTCTGGCCCTGTTTTTGGGGTGAGGCTTGCAGTGGGTCCCCATCAGGGCCACAGCCTGCAGGCTCCTCCCTCCATCCTGTCTGCTACCTGCCTGGCCTCCTTGAAGTTCTTAATCCTCTTTGCCTCCTGGGAGGCCCTGCACAGAATCCTCTCCAGAACCCAACTGATGCACAGCCAGAGTTTGCAGGACTGGTGGATGAGGCCCGTCTCTGGGTCTGTCCTGGCCCTAGAATCTATCAAGTCCCTTGGTCACTGCTAACCTCCTTTCTGCAGGCCTCAATTTCCTGATCTGATGTCAAAAACATACTCAGAGCTGGGTGTGGTGGTGCATGCCCATAATCCCAGTAACTCCAGAGGCTGAGGCAGGAGGATCACAAGTTCAAAGCCAGCCTCAGCAACTTAGCAAGGCCCTAAGCAACTCAGGAAGACCCTGTCTCTAAATAAAATATATTTTTTAAAAGAGCTGGGCATGTGGCTCATTGGTTAAGCACCCCTGGGGCATTCTGTACTTAACTTAGGTCCTGAGGTTGGACAGATTTGCCATCATCATTGGGAGGAGCCCCCCTTCCTGTGACTCCTGCTTTCCTACCCAGTCAGCATCTATGGTCACAAGTAGGGGTTCTTTCCTCTGTGGGGCTCTGGGCAAGGCAGACTGAGAAACAGTCCCCACTGTATCCTGGGGGTGGCCCCAAGGACCGCACTTCCTGCTGTGGGCCTGGCATGAGCTCGTATGGTGGAGTCAGAGCTGCCCCCAGCACCCACAGGAACACTGAACGGTCAGTGTAGTACCTGATGAGGGTCTGGGGACGGGAGGTGACATTTACTGGGTACCTTCTGTGCACCAGATGCTGTGGAACAGTGTGTTTCACTGTCATACTGACAAGCCCTGGAAAAGCATGTTATTCCTATTCCCATTTTGCAGATGAGGAAGCTGAGGTCAGAGAGGTGACTGCAGAGTGAGAGACAGGGCTTAGATGAGAACACACGCTTGTCAGATCTGCTCTCTCTGGCACTCCCTGCCTAACAGAGGCGAGAGAGAGATCCGGTCCCATTTTGCCCCCTTCAATTCCCCTGCCCTGATCCACTGACTGCTCCCCACTTGGCCTCATGACTGGAGACCCCTTGCCTCCCACTCCTGGGCAGTGTGATTGACGGTCCCTGGGATGCCCAACTGTGTCCCTTCCTTTGAGTTCAACAGGACCAATGACTTTAATAGGACGCTTGTCCAGGGCAAAGCACCACTTCCTCTCTTTACTCAGGAAAACATGGCCTCGGGTACGTGACCAAGAGTATCAGATACTGATCGAATCTGAGCCTTCCTGTATCTCACCAAGGGGAAATCACAGCCAGCCCAGAGAGGGGAAGTGCTTGCCCATGACAGAACAATTGTCCCTAGGAAAACATGCAGAAGGACTCTGAAAGAATGTTAATTGCAGTCTTGTTTTTGTAGCAAAGCCCTGGACCCACCTCGATGTGTCTCTGTCAATAGCGGGGTGACTGAATAGTTGGGGAAGTGTGCTCAGCCAGGAGGAGGAGGGAGGGTTTCTGCGTGTTTGGGCAGGTAGGGACTGTGAGACCCAGTGTGGGGTGAGGACAGCCACCAACTCAGTGGGGCCCTGAAGAGGGTCCCCGGCGAAGCCTCTGACAGCCCAGCAAATCCTGCTTGAAACGAACAAGCCTAAGATGTGCTTGAAACAATTGGGGACTTTCGCATGTCTATCAGGCATTAGATGATCTTAAGGAATGAGTGCTAATTCTGTTAAGCGTGCTAAATGGAAATGGTGATGCCTGGGATTTGCCTTAAGCACTCCAATGGGGAAAAGGACAGAGAGAAGCCTAGATCAGCCACAAGGGATGACAGTGTGCGGGGGCTGAGCAGACGGTATGCCACCCTAGCCTGTAGAATAAGTGGGGGTTGTATTGACCAGTGTCAGGCCCTTTTAGGCCTTCCAGCAGACATGGGCTCTTGGGTAGGTCAGAATTCATTCCTATTCTGGAAATAGCATCCCAGTTTTCTTTCCAAAATTCTCTGTTCCTTGGAGACAATCAGGTAGGACTTCTGCTCCAGGCAGGGCCTGCCCTTCCCTGACAAGAGGGAGGCAGACAACCCAAGGTTCTGACATCCCCGGACATCTGACCTCCTACAGAGCTGAGGTCTGAGCCAGCTAGAGCTGGCTCCCTCCTGAGCTGTCCCCAGCTGAGGGCCCTAGGAGAAGACCCAGTGGTCATGACCAGGGTCCAAGATCAGGCTACCTAAACCTCTGTCCCACCTGTCTCCAGCTGTTGCTCACCTCTCTGCCTCAGTTTCCACACCCGTACACTGAGCAAACCACAAACCCACTGGGAGAGCTGTTGAGGGGGTGCAGCGAGCAGATATGCACCCCATGCATGGCATGTGCCCAGCGCCCAGTGCTCAGTGAACCTGACTCGATGTTGTTACAGTTGTTGACATCATCACCATCCACTCTGCCTCTGGGGTCTCCTGAGGCTGACCCAGTCACTGTCCTTTCAAACCAAACACTCAGCCTCCCCTCCACTCTCGAGCTCTCCCTTTGCCCCAATAAATTTATAATCAATTCCATTCTTGCTGTTGCTGGCAACTGCTTCTCCTGGCTGTTACCACTCGTAGCACTGCAGAGATGCTCAGTAGGAACCAAACAGGAGGCACAGCATGGGCTGGAGCAGTCAGGGTGACCTGGGTCCAGAACAGCCCCCTTCGGCCTACAGCAGGTGGTGGCAGGACTACTGCAGCATGTGTGGCTCTCCTCCTCTGCCCAGACCAAGGCCAGAGCATCTTGTGCTTCCAAGAAGTCTCAGCAAGGGAATGAGATTGGACAGAGGGTGGGAAGGACCCCCACACAGCACCTGTTATGGTGCAGCCCAGGGATGGCTGGGTGCTTTCCCTGTCTGGTCACTAACAGTCACCAGAAGTCAACAACAACAGCAGACACAATAGCCAGAATCCTGTGTGCACTTGACACTTCGGCGTTTCAGGTGTGTTAACTGGCTTGGTCCACACCATGCCGCAGGGGCCCAAAGCATACCCATTTCGTGGATGAGCAAAGTGCAGCACTGAGAGCATCTGTGGTAGAGCCAGCATCGGAGGCAGAAGTCATCTGGAGTCTAGTCCCTAATGTGGAAAGTCAAGCCCCAGGAAAGAACCTGGCCAGGCTGCTCGGCAGGAACGAGCCATGCCGGAGCAGGAGCTGGGAACAGCTGAGGTGGTTCAGCCTCTTGCACACCCAGCCATCAACCCCCTATGGTCACTCCGTAGGATAACCAGTGTCCAATGCTTCCTGCTGTAATTGGAAGGGTCAGGGAAGTTGGCAGTGAAGTCCAGGGCCATGGCCGCCGCCTGCCGGAGGCCCTCGGTGGTCACAGGATCTGCAGTCATGCGAATGATGAATGTCAGCTCTGCGGAGGGCTGGGGTCCACAGGAAATTGGAGGGGATGAATTTAAGAGAGAAACTGCTTGTTTAAACAGAACTACTTTAGAAAATAAATACTGCCAAGCTTGACGGTAAATACAGATATTTGTGTGGAATGGTGGTGGAAATACGAATTTAATAAGGCTGGCGGCATGTGGCCCTGCTCCGGGGCCATCACATGAGTGTCCCAGCTGCTCAGGCATCCTGGCTGGTGGCTGGTGCCAGTTCTACCACTAACTTGTTTTGTGACTTTGGAAGTTTGTGTCCCTTCTTGCCTCAGAGGGGTCAGCAAACTCCCATGAGTGACGATGGAGTTGGTGGCCCACCCTCACCATCCATAGGTCGCATGGCCTCCAACCTGCCACCACAGTAAGATCATCTAAGGGTCTGAGACTTGGCTCCTGCTGCACCTCCTGCCAGAATTCAGCCCCTGAGACTCAGCACGCCCTCCTTCAGGAAGCCCTCCCTGCCTTGGCTGCCTCCCTGAGGGCCTGGGACCACGCGGCCAGCTGCCCTGGCTGCAGGCTCAGCCTCTCAACCTGTCCCTGCACAGCAGGCCTTGGGTGGGTTGTGTCGCCCCTCACTGAAGATGAGCCTGGGACTCCAGGAGGTAGAAGATTCTCAGAGCCACACAGAAAGCAAGTGGCAGAATGGGAACAGCCCAGGGCTTGGGGCTGTGGCCATCTCAGGAGGCCTAGGGGTGACCACTGCCCAGCTGGCCAGAGGTGGCTGGGGAAGGCCCAGAGCAGAGGCAATATGGAGTGGCACGTTAATGGGGAGAGCGGGCTCCACATGGGCCTGTCTCCCTGGCGCTTCTCAGGTCGTTTGCTGCTGGTGTGACAATGTGAGCAGTGCCAGCACCTCCAGCTTGTCCCAAACACTCCAGCACACGAGGGCGTGGGTGGGCCCGGCACAGCTGGCAACACCTCCTGGTTTTCAAAGTGGGGACCATCTTACCTACACACAGTGCTCAGAATGGCTGAGACCACCCCACAAATTCAGGGTCCTGGGGACCCCCTCACATGCACACACACACACACATGCATGCCTACAGGGAACCCCAAAAAAGAGGTCACACTGTAGGCCATGGCCTCCCTCCTGGAAAAGCCCCCACCTCACAGAAAATGCCATAAGGCCCTGCAGATATTCTAGCAATTTCCAGTCTGGTCAGGTGGAGAGCCCAGAGAAAGGGCTGGTGGGAAGGGATAGAAGGTGCAGGCCTAGAAGTTGAGGCAACAGAGGCCAAAAGCAAGAGGCCTTGGGCAAGACCCTTCCCTCCCTGGGGCAAAGGGTAACAGACCAGAGGGAGGCTGGACGGCTGGCAAGATGGCATCCGCCAGAGCTCGCTGGGCTCCAGGTGTGCTGCACACTTCCTCCTCCTCGCTGTGGCCCTCAGGCAAGGGCTGCACCACCTTCACTCTCCAGAGAGGGAAGGAAATAGCCCAAGGTCTCACAGCATGTGACAAGTAGGCGACTGGGGTCTGCAGGGCAGGACTGCAGGCCAGACTCCTGTGTACCTCGACCCCCACCAAACAGGGCTGGACACAGAGAGCTGAGGCTGCAGATTGGCCCATGCACGTGGGTGCATAGCACCCCTCTCTAGGATGAGAAGACTGAAAAAGTGTCTGGTCAGGCACCACCTTGCCTGGTGGGTCTCAAGGTCCTCTGAGCACAGGGCAGATGCCTAGAGAGCCCCCTGACCCCAGGGCGGGCATGTCCCACTGAGGACATGGTCATAGGGAAGCACTGTCAGCATCGCCAAAGGCACCTGGCCCTGGGCAGCCATCCCACGCTGGCAGACAGGTCTCAAGAGCTGGGCTGCTGCTGTGTCAACACGTGCCGGACGGCGGGGTGATTTACACGGGCCTCCTAATCCCCCGCTGGGCATCCTGACTCATACGGCCTGGCACCCCTGCCCGCCCGCAGGTGGACGGGCACTCACCGCGACGGCTGCGCTGCTGTTATTTTTTCATAAGCCTGCCTTGAAATTTGTCAAACCACATATTGTTCCAGCATACGCCCGTCAGAAGAGCCTGCCGCCAGATGGGCTGGCTCCCCCCGACACTTGCTCCAGGCAGCGAAGTTATACATAGGCTTCAGCTTTATGTCAAACCTTTAAAAGGGGGAAATAAAAAAAGAAGACGGGGCAGAAATTTTTTGAAAAGAAAAAAAGAAATGAATTGGAGTCTGAATAGGCAGGTCTATGACCGTGCACAAATCCCAGCCTGCTGGTGCCCGGGTTTCATAGGAAAGCTCAGGCCAGCGGTAAATAAAACTTCCCGCCTGTCAAACCGTTCATTAGCGAGGTGCACATAATTTATGTACTTAAGAGCTGCCTTCAGCCAAGCTATCACACGGCAAGCATGCTTCATAGGTGTTAGTGTTTATACGGACAGTAAATAAATGTCAAACACACACAAAATCCACTCTCCAGCGGGCGCTGACGTGGCCCATCCATCATCCCCAGCTGGAGACTCTGGCCTGGCTGCCAAGGCCCATGGGCTGCGTGGCCTGGCAGCTGGGCTGGTGGGGTGGGGAAGACTTCTTGCAAGAAGGAAGAGGCCATGGGGGGCTTCCACCTGTCCAAAGGTAGGTAGGAACCCCAAGCCGAGATGGGGCCTTTCCATCATGAAGGCCTGACCACCTTCCAGCCCCCAGTTGAGTCTGTCTGCTGAGTTTGTCCACATGAGACCAGGCCAGGCGGGCTCTTGGGGCTCCTCTGGCCCCAGGGGTTGGAAGGACCTTATGAGTCCCAGCCCAGCCAAGCCTGTGGAGTCTGGAGCCACCTCAGAGGCCAGCACGAGCCCCAGGAGCTAATAATAGCAACACTGTGTGCTGGGCCCAAGCCCGGGCGGGTGTTTCCATCCATTAGCTCACTGGCTCCTCACCCTGCCTACCAGGTAGGTCCTGTTTTTAAGGTTTCAAGCTATTTTTAATAGAACTTTCAAAAACTGTTTTTGCAATTCTTTTATATGCAATTCTTTTCTCATACAAGCAGCAGGTCTTCTGGGACAGATCTCCTCCACGCTGTCCCCACCCCACACTGTCCCACCCCACAGCAGGTTTTCTACAGTTTCAGGGGGGCACTATGGGAGAGGGTGCCATAACAGCATTCTCCCCTGTGCTGGTGACCTCCCCACATATCCCCTCCCTGCCTTTCCCCTGAGAGCCACATCTGGGCTCAGCACTCCTAAGACACAGGGGCTGCCCTGGCTTCCTTGGAGGATGCAGAGGGCATTCCACCACGTAGGTGTCCTCCCTCCCCAAGGAAACAGCGCCATCCAGGGGTCTGACATCCGTGCTGGTGTAGGTTGGATTGTGTCCCCCACTCCCAGCCAAATCCAATTGTTGAAGTAGTACCTCTGAGAACCTTGGGAGGTGACCTTATTTGGAAATAGGGTCAATGAAGACATAGTTAAGATGATGGTCAGAGTAGAGAAGGGTGAGCTCTGATCCAATACAACTGTGTCCTTACAAAAAGAAGAAATTTGAATACAGACACACACACACATGGAGAGAACATCATGAGAAGATGGAGGCAGAGGTAGGATGATGCTCCTGCAAGCCAAAGAATGCCACAGATCACTGCAAGCCACCAGAAGCTGAGAGACAGGCCTCAGCAGATCCTTCCCTCAGAGCCTCAGCAGGAACCAACCCTGCTGTCACCCTGAGCCTTCAGACAGCGGGAAAGTGAATGTCTGCAGTTTTAGCTGAATCACAGAGCTTCCCTGGGCTTGGTCTATTTGTTCACACAACAATACACTAACAGCCCGTCACTGGGCTGCTTCAACCACAATATATATAATCCACAATGGATATAATCCACATACAGAGAGGTAGTCCTGTCCCAGGCAGAGCCTCAGCAGAATTCAATAAATGCTACAGTTCAGAGACTGCTCAAGTGTGGGGTCATAACGAAATCCATCAATTGGAATTACTTGCCTTGGTGTGGACTTAAGGGGACACCGTGGTGAGCCATAGGCTGCTCACGCACAGTCAGGTGAGTCAGAGGCTGCTCGAGCAGAGCAGGTGAGAACAACCCAGATATCAGGGTCCAGCCTCCTAGTTCTGCAGGTGTGAAAGCCAACCCAGAGAGGGCAAGAATTGGGTCAAGGCCACCAGCTAAACTGGGGCTCCTGCCTCTAGCATCCCTGCACAGCCCATTCTGCTCTTCCCCCTCCACCCCCACCCTCCCAGAAGTTTCATCATGCTGGGTTTTCCAAATAGTGCCAAACTCTTGAACTCCTGTGGCCACATGTACCACCTGAGAGGCCTGTCACTTGCCACTGGATTAGCTAACTGTGGCCACAAAGACAGGGCATAACAGCCACATTAGCGCAACGGACACCCTGAGCATACACCTACTTGGCAATACAACAAAAGTGGAGATTTGGCTCAAATTCTCATTGCTAAGCTGAGGTTTGGCTGAGGCTGGGCTGATGGAGGCTGAACTCGGCAGGACAGTAGGGCCATCTCATCTCCTGGCAAGTTTCCCCCATGGCAATGTCAGAATACACACCCCTAGGGTTGGGCCCAGGATGGCCACTGGTGCCTTGGCTGCATTCCCCTGACCCAAGAAAAGTGTATTTAGTACAGCAGACATCCTGTGGTTAGGGCTTTCTGAACATTGCAAAGCATAATGGTGAGGACAAGTTCTTCCACAAAAGCAATGGCAAATGCATAAAATCCCCAGACACAAAGGTCAGGCCAAACATGGAGGAGGTGCCTGCAGGACTGGAATTTGGAAGAACTGGCCTAATTCAGGCCACCTCCTACTCAGGGAACATTTGTATTGTACCAGAGATCTCCAAAGAAGAGAACAAAGTCAGAGGAGATGATGTTTCGGGTAGAAGGAGGAGGCTCCCCAGATCACTACAAACCAAAGCAGTTTTGGAGAACCAGTCAGGAACTCTAGCTGCAAGCAACAGTGAAGTTCACATCCAGGATGTGGCAAAGTGTCGGTGAACATGATCTAAGGCATTCATTGGCCACAAGCTAAAATGAGGACTTCACAGACAATCAGAGACATCATCTCAGGCCACACAAAGAGAATGAGGCTCTCTGAGCGGGGGAGGAGAGGTGTCACCCACACCCTGGGTAGAAAGAACACTCTCCACCTCCATCCGAAGAATGTCGTTCATTTCCAGCTCTGCAGGTTGCAAAGGACATTAACCTTGTGGTACCTACAGTGTTCAATATACACATGCCACTCCTGGGCAAGGGCAGGAGGAATTCAGAGTCGAGACTCGACTCGGATCATGAGGAAACAAGTCACCCCAAGACTGGAGGGCACACTGGTGTTATTCACCTGCAGTCAAGCTGCCACAGGGCCCCTCTGGTCTGGGGTCCAGATCTGTGTCCCTTCAGCATGAAGGTTCCAAGGAAGGGCCTACACCACCACTGTGAACCAGGCACATGGAGCACGAGTGTCACAGCAGGAGACTGAGGTGAGAGGGTGTGGGAGCCACAGAACTGTGCACGTGTAGCCTGGGCGTGCCTCGGTGACAAGTGACAGAAACCAAATGCAAACGGAGTAAAGAAAGGCATGAGCTGTTCAGTTAAGACAGAGGCAGTGAAGGACCCCGCGGCAGAAAGCCCTCCCGCGGCTTGGTGTGTGAAGCACACAGGCCAGGATGCAGGCCGGCTCCAGAGTGCACGGGCAGGCGGTTTCATTCCAGAAGGACCAGAGGAAGCCCTCCCACGGCTCACCAGGATACTGCAGGGGGTCCTACCTCTACTGGACGCGTTCTGCCTCAGGTGGTGGCCCGTGGACGTCGTCTGCATGAAGGAATGAGTGAAGGAATATATGAAAGAAGGAAGGCTCTCTAAATCCAGATGATAAGACGCGACACATCCATGACCATGCGCTCCACCTCTTATAAACCTTGTCTCCCAGAGAGCTTGTCCCACTTCAGGTCCCACCCACCACCGCCCCACCCTAGGCTATACCCACCAGGCCACACCCACCAGGCCACACCCACTCCCCAGGCCACGCCCTCCTCCAGCTCCCTCCCACCCTAGGCCCTCCTTTCCCGGCCTTGTGGTCACTGCACATAGCGCCCTCCAAGCCGGCTGCTCACCTCCTTTTCTCGCACCTGCTCCATCCTCCACACTTGCCTTGGCACCTCCTTCTCAAGGTCCCACCATTGCTCCCAAAGCCCTGAATTCCCACCTGAGTAACCTTGGATGAGGCTGGTCTCCATGATCTCCACAGAATGGGGTGACAGCATGTGCCTGGGAATTAGCTTTCCAGTTCTCCTTCCAGAGCAGCAGTCACTGGGACCAGAAAGCCAGGGACACAGGGGTATTTTTGCAGGAAATTTTCTACCTCTTGTTTCACCAATTGCACATTGTTCCCAAGTCACAATTCTAGGGTTTCTCCTTTCTTTTGGGACCAGTTCCCCATTTTCCCTCAAGCACCTACTTCCCTTCTGCATCTGTCTCGTTCTAGCAGGTCTGACCCCACCCTGACATGGGGATCCTGATGCATTGGCCCACCTGACACCATGATAAGATCCTGGCCCCACGCATCCTAGGTCTACCCAGTCAAGAATTCAGGTCAAAGCCTCCCTGGGGTCAGTGGGGAAGGGGGCCACTCCTTCCTCTGACAGACTTGAGGCTTCGTGGTGCCAATACCAGCTCTGCCTCTGCAAGGGGAGAGACTGCTTGAGAATGCAGGCAGCAGAGAGGGGTGCAGCAGAGAGCCTGACACCTCTCCAGGCAAACAGCAGCAGATGCTCAGCTCAGGGCACACAACACCAACCGCTTGTCCTCTACCACGGCTTGGCTTCCCTGCTCCAAAGACACCAAAGGACATAACTTGTGTGTGCAAAAGCGTGTGCATGTGTGCGTGCACACAAGAGCATATGTGAGTGTGCATGAACCAGTGTGTGCACACATGAACAAGTATGTATGTGTGCATGTGAGTGAGCGTGTGCTGTAAGCACCCTGATCTCCAGCAGAGGACACAGACAGAAGCTCACTCAAAGAGAGGGTGTCCAGCAGGGAGATCACTTCTGGCCCCAGCGTGGCCCCTTCTCTGAATGTTTTGGGCCAGAGATGTAGTACTAGGCTGTGCCACAAACTCCCAGGAGCCTGTAGTCCATGGACCATCCACCCTGGACCCTGCTGGGCCCCCATGGGTGGTCAAGGCTGACTTCCCAGCTGCAAGAAGAGGGCAGCGGAAAGAGGCACCATGTTCCATCTGCTGTCGCCTGCCAGAAAAACCAGTACTTTCACCTGGCATGGAAATCAAGACTCAGGAAGGGTAGATTCCTGAAATTAGGCTCAACTAGCAGCTCCTAGAGGCTAGGAAGCCTAGGCCTGGGTCTGCAGCAGGGAGACGTGCACAGACACGAACCAATGATGACTCCTTGGTTACCCTCCCCCATGACAGGTAACACCAAGGGGTGGCACCATGTACCCCAGGAACAGACATCCTACCACCACCACACCCCCTTCCCGAAGCCTCTGTGGGCTCCATCCCTCCTTCACGCACAGCCTCTGCCCTAGCCCCCCAACATGGACAGTGCCAAAGCCCAGACTGGATCTACCATCCCCAAGGATGCCCTCTCTTTTTCCCTTTCCTTCAGGAAGGGAATCTGGGGGCCTCCTCCATCTCGGGCTTACTTTTCTGAGAAGGCACCACCCCACTCCTGTTCACGACTTGCGGGAGGAACGTCAGCACAACACGGCCGTGTGCCCTCTCTGAAGCCTGACGGGGTCTGGTGTCCTAACACAGAAGCCTGAGTCCTCCGACTCCACTCTCTCGAGAGCCGTGAGACCAAGGAGGGGTGCCGCAGTCTCCCCGCCTGTACAGGGGGAGGCCACCAGCCACGCCCACCTCCCGGGCTGCTCTGAGGGCAGTGCCTAATCACCTGGACCCAGAGGGGACTGGCTCGCCCAGGAATCAGAGTGCTGGCCAGGGCTTGTGAAGGTGATGCTGTCACAACTGGCCTTGACCCTGCCCCCGACCTGAGCATCGCCCTGTCTGGCAGCAAGATGGTTCTGTTGACACTTCTGTCACCTACTACCCTCCTGTGGCACTCTGTTGGGACTTCCAAATCATCAAGTCCATAGACAAGTCACCTGATTATTCCTTAAGATAGGGAACTCAGCTCCTCCAAAACCTTGGGAGCTGCTTGAAGGGGACCGAGAGGAGCCGACCCCCGTCCTGCCAAGTCTCAGTCCCAAGTCTTTAGGGTTTAAGTGCTTTTTGTCAGGCCTCGGCTCCTAGCTCTGGGCTGTGCACGCCCCCGGTGGAGGGCCCTGCCCACAGATGCCTCTCACACTCCTGGGCCTGGGCCTGGCTTCTCACCTCTGCCCTGTGCCCTCCCCTTCCCCTGTCCCCAGCCCTACTGAAGTCCCCAGCTCTCTACCCAGTCGGGGTTGCCTCACCCCTCACAGCCTACCTGGGTGGCCTGGGCACCTGGACACTTCTGCCTACCTCCTCCCTGACTTGGCCAATTTCCTCCTGGCTTTCAAACATCCCTCCTGTTGGAGGCCCTGCCCCTCTGCCCCGTTCCACCCTCCTCTGTCCGTGTCCCCCCAGCCCATCTCTTCTTTTGGGCCAGCAGTTCTCAAACACACTGGACACACTGAGTCCTCTTGAAGACACCTGGAGACCCTGGTGGACGTTATGACTTGGAATGGCATGGGAGACCGCTCCACACCCTCAGCGCACAGGGCAGCCCCGCCACAGAAAATGACCCTGAACCAGATTCAATCGCCTGAGGCTCAGACGGGGTCTGGGGCACTGCAGGAGTGGCTGAACGGAGCGCAGGCAGACCGCAGGGTCTGCAGCCACCTCCCCCTCCTTACTCTTCTCCTTCCCTAACCCTGTTGCCAGAAGACAGCCAAGGAAAACACGCACAAGTCCCCACTGGCCGGAGCACGCAGCCTTGAAGAATTCGGTTTCTCTGTAATTAGGCCCATCCGGTGCATGTGCAGGGGGCTGGGCCATGCTGCCTCCGGACACAACAGGGATGGGGTGACCAGGGATGGGGTGAGGGGGACAGACACCTGAGGTAACCAGGGTGGCCAGGTGAAGGAATTGAGAGGGAGGGAACGGTGGTCTGGGGGTGACAAGGGGACTGAGCCCTGCCAAGGGCCAGAGCAGACCCATGATGTCTTGGTGAGTGACAGGGGGGCCTGGACCTGGCTCCCACGTTTCAAGGAGGATGATTCAGAAGAGCTGAGGCCTGAGGCCCAGTGGAGCAGACCTGGCTCCCGATGCCTGCCTCCCCTCCCCCTCCCCTTATTTTCTTCCCCAGAGACCCCCTTGCTACCAGCCTGCCCCTCCTTCCTAAGAGACTCTTCTCTCTCTCTCTCTCTCTCTCTCTCTCTCTCTCTTGCTCTCGCTCTCGCTCTCTCTCTCCCTCAGCCTCTCTGCCTCTGCCTCCATCTCCCCCTCCGTATCCCTCTGTCCATGCATCTTGCTGCCTTGGTCTCCTCTTGCCGGGCTTCCCTGGTCCCGCACCCATTTTTCCCCCACCCACTCCTCTCCCAGGCCATTCCCACCTGCTGGAGCCTGAGGTCTTGGTGGCCTGTGGCGCCTCCTCATGGCCAGCACCTCTGGAGCAGTGGGCAGCGCTCAGACAGCTCCAGATTTTATTTTAAATGTGAGGTGTCCCCCGAAAGCTCATGTGTGAGACGATACAGACGATATCTTTTCGTGTGTGAAACAATACATTTCATTCAGAGATGAAATGATTAGATGTTGAGAAATGAGAATTGTGACCAGATCAGTGGATTAATCCCCTGATTAATATGGATTAACTGCTTGGTAACTATAGGCAGATAGGGTGTGGCTGGAGGAGGTAGTTCCCTGGGGATGTGCCTTTGGGATATAAATGTTGTCCCCTGGTGAGCCTGGATTAGGCCCTCTCTGCCTCCTGAGAGGCTTTCCTCCTCTACACCTTTAGTTATGATGTTCTGCCTCACCTCAGGCCCAGAACAAGAAAGTCTTACCTCTGTGAACGAAATTGTGAGCCCCAAATAAGCTTTTCCTCCTCTAAAACTGTTCTCTCAAGTCTTTTGGCCACAGCAACAAAAAGCTGAGTAAAACAAGGCCATTGGCCTGCACACCTTCGTGATCAAGAGCAACCACGTTTCTGGGCTCGATCTCCTTCTCTGTGCCAACAGGAGTAGCAAGAGCAACCTCAGAGGGCCCCTGTGCACCACAGCAGGTAACAGGTAGTGACAGAGAGGTCTGGTGGTGCTCCACCCACACCCAGAGTAGTAGCAGAGTCCGGTGAACCAGAGCTAAGAACGGGGAACAAAGGTTTGTGTCTAGACTTCACTTATCTGGCTGGGGTTGTGGCTCAGTGGCAGAGTGCCAGCCTAGCACACATGATCCCCTGGGCTTTCTCCCCAGCACTGCATACAAAACAAGACCTACTTTGCTCATCCATAATTTGAAAGTCTTCTTTGCCAAATCAAATCCTGGAAGGATAGCGTCTTGATTTGGGTGTGATTCGCAAAGTAAAGCTACAGATCTTTCACTAACTTGAACCTGTATTATTAACATTTTCTCCATCATGTTCTTAAATTCAGACAAGGGCTGAGTGCACTCAGGCCGACTGACCAGAGGCAGTGTATGGCCTGGTTTTACACAGCCTGTGAGCTAAGCCTGGTTTTAACATTTGTAAAGGGCTATAGAAGAGGAGGAAGAAAATAAAAAAGGGGGGGGTAACAAGGGGGAGGAACAAGGTCAACAGCCACCCTGAGGCCGGTGCTTCCATCACACAAGCTATGAAATAATACGGGGAGGCTTGGCTCCTGGCATTAGTGGCCTTCCACAGCACCCACAGCCACTGCAAACCGCTGACACGTGGTCACTGAGCATGCGCTGGGGCGAGAGGCCCAGGAGCAGCCCTTGCCTAGAACTCGCCCCTGGTAGATCACGTGCTGAACGGCCTCAGGAGCAGGGATAACAGCAGCACGGTACCTACTTGCTTCTGTTACTGTAAAACAGAACATCTGTAAAATGTTCATCTGTACAATGTGCTTTCCTTAATGAGTGTCAGCGCCTGGTTCACACAACCTTGCAGTGCAGCAGATTACTGAGAGCCATCTCCTGGCTGGTGCCTAGCTCATGAGGGACCCTCCTCTGCGGAGTGTGGGGAGGACCAGGCAAGGGTCAGGGTCACAGGTGGCAGATCTGTGACCACATTTCATCACTGGAGGAACTTCTGTGGGTGAGTGCTGCTCCAGCCTTGTTTAAATGTTCCCTCCTTTTCCAGACTAGACCATGTGGTGATGGAGAAGCTTGTCCATCTGCACTTGGAACACTGATAGGGGATGGCCCTGCAACCAGGAAGGTGACAGCAGTGAGCATGGGAGACCCCAATGTGGGGAAGGGGTTTGAGTACATGCTTCCATCTTGAGAGAGTGTCCCCAAGTGGCATGCCCTGCAAGATCCAGGTATGCCGCCTAGCACTTGTTAGAGCTTCGTGAAGATGTGCTGGTTGAATTTACACAGGCATGGTGATGCTCCGCCTGGAGCCCAAGTTCAGCGAGCAGCCGTGTGTGGACACCGGTTAGTGCCCTCTCCCACAGACTCCCCCCTGGATTTGCAGCAGCTGATTTTCCTGGGAAACACTCACTCTGGGTCTATGGAGAAAGCCATTTGGCTATGCAGACCCGGGAATGCCCAGCCCTAATCCCACCCATTGTTATCATTGAGCTCCAATCAGATCCTGTCCAAGGTCTTTCTTGGGCTTTTGGAGAAAAGTTCCTTCCCTTAAGGAGACCATTGGCTCAGAGGGCAGCCTGGAGTGGTGACATTTGCCCCGAGCAGACTGGGGCCTGCATGGAGGAGTGGGTGATGCCAGCCAGGACCACGGTTCCCTTTCCTGGGTCTGCCTGAGCTCCAGTTCTGGGAGCCAAGGAGTCCCTGCCTAAGTTTAAACCAGTTCAGTTGGCTTCTGTCACTGGCAACCAATCATCTGGCTAATACGGGTCTCTGCATCTCAGCTCTCCCATCCGTACAGCAGAGGCTATCCCAGTGTCTCCAAGACGGGCTATGAGGACATGCAATGTCCAAGTTCCAGGGTCAGAGGAGCCTCACTGAAGTTCAAGATCAGAGCCGGGACTGGGGAACCAGGCGGCCCAGAGAAAACCTCAGCAAAGGCCAAGGGAGGCCAAACAAGTCAGTGGAATCGAGAGGGGCTAGGAGGGAGTGAAGAAGGAAGAGCAGCACAGATGGGCTGGAGTGCGCCATCCCACGTTCAGCTACTGGCAGAGTCCAGCCCATACCCTGCAGAAGGGGCAGAGAAGCAGGGGGTGAAGGGGGAAGTGAACTGCAGCCAAGGAGGCAGGACAGGCCTCATCCAGAGGTGGTACTGAGCTGGTGCTCAGGACCTGGGACATGGCCCTCACTCACTGAGCTCACTCCCAGGCATGGCCCATCCTGGGCCCCGCCACCTGCCTCAGAGCCCCCTACCCCTCTCAGCCCTGCCCTGGACACGCCAGGCCTCCCTGTCTTCAGTGACTTCCTGCTTCCCCCTCAAGGCCCAGATCTAGTGTGGCCTCCCTCTGGAAGACTTCCTGCACATGCCCACTGGACTCAGGCTCCACAGATCCCCACAGACCCCCACAGACCCGACCACAGCACTTGTCATGACTGTCCACAGGTCCTTACCCAGCTAGGCCACCGTCTGTGCCACGCTGTGGCGGATCCCCAGGGCTGGTCCCTGAGGGTAGAAGGAGGCATAAACCCACCCCAAATGCAAGCCATGCTTCATTTGTCCATCGCTGGCTCCTCCCGCAGGGCCAGCTCACCGAGACATTTCTTTCATTAAAAAGCCAACAGAAGAAAGAACGAACAAACACCGGAAAATCAGAGTTTTTGGAAGTAGGCCGCGAGCCGGCCCCGGCTGAACAGGCAGCTCTTCCCTGGCCTCTGATTTTCTCGTCCCGCTCCATCTTGCTCAGATATTCAATACTTCCTTTTGGAGAACACATACATTTGTTTGACTTGCAATATTGAATTTGGAGGCCGTTCAGCAATTTCAAATTTCAGGAGTGGGGCAGTGGGGAGACACTGTAAATTAAAAAATTCTTTCCTCTTCGGTTTCTACCCACGATTGTATATTTTTTGATGGCAAAATTAGGGATTAACTATAAACATCTGTTTGTTCGATACTGACATGGTTGTGAGAACAATTACCAAAGCCATGGACGTTGGGGGAGGGTTTAGAAGCTCAAGTCCACAGTAGAAAGCTCCAGGTCTCCTACAGAATCGAAGGGTTCTAGAAGGTCAGAAAGAGAGAAGCAGGGTTCAAGGGACAGGGAGCGGGAGGGTGAGACCCAGAAGAAAGCAAGTGGGAGAACTCTCTCCCCTGCACACATATGCACAGATCTCAGACCATCACCTGTCCTTCACCCCACCCTAGCACAAGGGAGCCTCTCCCCACCCTCCTGGTCCTGCTTGGTCCCCATCCTTCTTTCCTTCATTCGACAGCCTCCCTTGGGGCTTTCCTGAGCACCTATTATGCATCTGGCACTGTGCTAGGCTCAGGATACTTCCATAGGAGGATAGAAGGGTGGTTACTTACATGGCTGCTACTCCCTCCCAGTGTGAAGGAACAGTCACTGTGCTGCTCAGGTCAGGATGTTCATGACAATGACAACAGGCAGGTGCTGCACCAGATATGGACCAGAAGAGCCATGTCCACGCATGACAAGAGCTGGCAGGACCTGGGCTCAGGAGAAGCTCTGGAGAGAATAATCGTCAGGCAGAGCTCGAAGGAGAAAAGGAATGAACTAAGCAGGGAAATGGGGAGGGCCTTCTGGGTAAAAGGAGAGGCCTGTGCAAAGGCCCTGGGGTAGAAAAACATGTAGCTCTGGAGCTAAAACACCTGGTGAGTGCAGAGTGTGTAGATATGAAGAAGGTGGTTGAGACTTAAAACACCAAAAGACCTCTGAAGGTGTCTAAACCCTGTCAGGGAACAAGATCAGACCTGTGCTTCTAGGATATTCCACCAGTGGTAATCGACAGGGAGGGAAAAGCAGGGTTGCGGGAGGGGTGAGGTCCTCAGAGGTAACAGAGCTCAGTGAAGGCAGAGGCAACCACAATGATTCAAGGAGGCTTGAGGGTAAGAGTGCCATTTGCTGCAGCAGGGACAAAAAGGAGAAGCCTGAGGGGAGAAGGCAAACCTGGCTTTAGATACAGTGAGCGTGAGGTGGTCTTCCAGGGACAGCAAGGAAGAAGCTGTGTCTCAGTGCTGGAAGTCAGGGACCTGCCCGGGGCCAGGAGTCCATGCCGAGTTAGTGGCAAAGCGCAATTTGCAGTAGGAGGAGGAGGAGGGCCTAATGGCAGACCCCAGGGAACCCTGGAGTAAACGGTCAGGAAACAGAAAAGAGGTTCTAAAAGAACAAGGTAGGGGTGCCAAGCAAGTAGAGGTCATGGGTCAGGTACCATTTCAGGAGGAGGCAACTGCAGCCATCTAAGCAAGGTGTCGGGTGTTCGAGTTGATTTACTCCTGGTAATGACCCTGGGAAATTGTACGATTGGCCTCATCTTACGGGAGAAAAACTGAGGCACTCCAAGGTGAAATGACCTTACCCAAGGCTTTGAGAAGCAGCAGCAGCAGGCTGGGTTCAGGAACGGTTCTGGTAGCAGCAGGATCGGAACCAGGTGGGCTAGACCCAGAGCGTATACTGACCACGGCCCCACCCTGCCTCTCCATCCGAGGCATTAGGAAGTGAGCTCTGGGTTTGCTGAGGGTTGAGATGGAGCAGGCATCAGGCACACTGACTGGTGACTGACTATACGAGGCAGCTCTCCGCCACAGCAAAACAACAGACTGCCACATGTGAACATCTGTTGTCTCGGTTCTGGAGGCTGGAAGTTGGATCAAGGGTCAGCAGAGTTGGTTTCCCCTGAGGCCTCTCTCCTTTCCCTGCCTGTGGCCATCTTCTGCCTGAGTCCTCAAGTTTGTCCCTCTGCGTGCTGTGTTCTGATTTCCTCTTCTTATAAGGACACCAGTCAGATTGGTTAAGAGCCCACCCCGAGGACATCATTTTAACATAATCACCTCTTGAAAGGCCCTGTCTCCAAATATAGTCGCAATCTGAGGTCCTGGGGTTAGGGCTTCAATGTGGGAATTTGGGGGCACACGGTTCAGCCATCAAGGTGACCTTACTGAAAGCAGCCTTAGTGGAGAAACCTGACAAGGGACACAGAAGCTTTGAGAGGAAGCGGTCTGGAGACAGGGAGGCGGGCAGCCCCTTACCAAAGGCCAGCTGGGGTGTGCGGCTCATATCTATGGCTGGATGACCAGTCATGCCAAGACTTAGTGCTTACATTGATCGTGGGTGTGGCTGGCCTCCCGGGGTGGCTAGCAGGACCAACATGGCCCCATGCGCAAGGCTGGCAGTTGGTTGGAGCCATTAGCTAAAGCTCCCTGGCTTGTCCTTTCCACATGGCTGCCTAGGCTGGCTTTGTTGCAGCCTGATTGTTGGGTGTCAAGACCCAGCACTCCCAGGGGACAAGCACAGGGGACAGGTTTCTATTAAGCCTCAGTTTACATCACGCTTGCAATTTCTCATGGCCAAGCCCAGAACCCAGTGTGGGAGGCATGGCTCACTGGGGACGACCAGGGTCAGAATGCAGGAGTCAGGACAGGGCAGGTGTGGGAGGGGCTTCAGGTAGAGGCAGGAAGTGCTTTCCACGTGGAAGGTATTGACTAGCTCAGGTTTTAGAGCTGAGCTGTCAGTAGGGAGGGAGGAGGCTGAAGGTAGTGGGAACAGAGTGGTGTTTAAAACACAGAGAGCTTGATGGAGCACTTACTGCATGCCATGCACCATTCAAAGAGCTTTGAATGCCCAAATAAACTCAGTGTTCTGGAACTAAGTTCCCAGATGGAGAAATCTCCTGTTCTCCCTAGCCTCAAGGTCATTGTCCCTAACAACTGTACTTCACTGCCTCCCGACCATAGGTGTGATGAGCTGAGTGTCTCCCTATTCACATGTTGAAGTCCTAAACCCCAGTACCTCAGAATGTGACCTTATTTGGAAATAAGGTAGTTGCAGGTATAATTGGTTAAGAGGAAGCCTTGTTAAGTGCTAATCCAATATGCCTGTTGTCCTTGTTAAAAGGGGAAATTTAGACACAGAGACTTGCATCTCCAAATGCCATGTGAAGATGGAGGCAGATATTCAGGGACATATTCGTGATATTCAGTGGTCAAGTGCTCACCTAGCCTGTGTGAGGCCCTGGGTTCCGTGCCCAGCAACACCAAATAAATAAAATAAATAATCGATTAATTAATCAGTAAACTCAGGATGAAGGCAAAGAGAAGGTGATGTTCTGCAATCCAAGGAACACCAAAGCTTGCCAGCAAATCCCCAGAAGCCTGGGGAGAGGTGGGGACAGATTCTCCTCCACAGCCTCAAAAGGAACCACCCTGCCCACACCTTGATCTCAGACTTCTGGCCTCCAGAACTCTGAAACAACAAACATCTGTAGTTCAGGCCCCTGGTTTGTGGGGTTCTGCTACAGAAGCTCCAGGAAGCTAATGTCCTAGGGAAAGAGCAAGATGAGGCCCAGGGCTCAGGGCAGAGAAGACTCCAGCAGGAAGAGGTGCCGTTTTCCTTCATAAAAATGGAAGCAAGACGGGTTCCCTTTGTAGGCACAGGAAAGGATGATAAGCTTGCTGTTCGGACTTCAGTAGAAAGCCAGGGTTGTCCCCCGTAGAGTTGAGGCAGGGGTGGGCTGGGAGCCTCAATGGTGGTATATCATAGCTATTGCTCTGTAAGAAACCACCCCCAAACTCAGTGGCTTAAAACCACAACCCTTTCTCACCACTCACACATCTATGAATGAGCAGGCCCTTTCCTGTGGTTGACTGGTGGCTTTAATAGGCTGACTGATCCTGTCCGTCTCCGCTCCACATGGCCTCTCAGCCTCCAGGAGACTAGACCAGCCCTGTCCTCATAGGCAGAGATTGAAGAATTGGGGAGGCCAGGACTCAAGTCTGAGTTCAGAACAAACATGACTTTAGTTCCAGCACATTTCCTGACTGAATCAGAGATTCAGAGAGGGGTGTAGAGTGGGAATATGTTCACGGTAAGTCGATCATACTTGAAATCATCTCTGAAGAGAACAGGAAAAAACTGACCAGGACCCCAAAAGAATTCCACACAGTGCCCACCCATCAGCTCAGGTGAGAAACCCTGTGTGGATCCTGGATTCAGTCTGGACACTTGTGTCTTTGAGTTCTCTTGGAGTCTGGCTTCAGGCAGAGGTGGGTGCAGAGGCCCTGGTGCATCTACTGCTGACTTGTCCTGTGTTTGGGACAAAGCCCACAGGCAGAAATGCCACAGGAGCCCCTGAGCTTGCTGTGGGCCCCAGTTTCACCATACACTCACTGCCGGGCAAGTTATTCTCCTTCTTGACATCTGGGAAATGGAGAAAAGAAGACCTGGTCCCTAGTTCTAAATCCAGAGAACACTGAAAATGGTATTGTTTTTGAGGTCTGCAGAAAACCAGTTTGGTGGCCTCCCCTGACCTTTTGTAAAGCCATCAATGGCTCCTGGAATTCTCACCTTCACATTCCATTCCACGGATATGTGGTCAGACAATACATGACACATATGTGACTTCCAATCTCTGGAAAACTTGAAGCCCAAACCACCCAGTACCAAGACCTGGTGCAAGATGGTAGGATCTGAATGATCTGAACTGCCTTTTCAGCTGCCGAGGACCTGGATGTGTTGGCATTTAAAGTACCACTGGTATGTGGTGGACTTTCCCGCTCTTACGGTGGGAGGGACAGGTGGAGTGAAGAATCTGAATGGTTACACCACGTCCTGATGAGTTTCTTGATTCTTCAGGAGGCCTGTATTTGTCAGATGAGTGAACGGATGAATGGGTATCCTAGCTCCCTGACTCTCCAAGTTCAAGGGCAAGGACCATGCATTGTTCACCTCGGCACCCCTGATGCCCTCCACAGAAGCTGGCATGAATGGACAGGGAATGGACGGGGACTTGTTTTGCACTTTGTATCAGCTCTTCAAGGCCAAATCAGGACTTGTGAATTCTGTGACCCATATACAGGGCTCAGGGCTGCACAGGGTGTGTCTACTACTGAATTAACCAACGTGCCATTGGATCTGAAACTCTAGGTTTATTTTGGTTTGTTTCCAAAAGCACTAAGAGAATTTTAAAAGTTCTTAACCTTGATATACCTGGGAGACTGAATTAGTCAGCATACCACCCTAACAAAGTACCACAGGCTGTCATTTATCCCTCATGGCTTTGGAGACTGAAAGTCCAAGGTCAGGGTCTTGGCCAGGTTGGTTTCCCTGAGGCCTCTCTCCTCAGCTTGTGGTTGTCCATCTTCTTCCTATGTCCTCAAATGTTGTCCCTCTGTAGGCACAGATCTGTGATGATCTCTGAAAGATCCTGTCTTCAAATAAGGTTACAGTCTTAGGTTCCAGGTGTTGGGAATTTGACATAGGAATTTGGGATTGGGGGACACAATTCAGCCCTTAACAAGACTCTCTTCTATGGTCTGACAATAGCAACTTCTGCTGGGTTAAAAGTAAAAGATCACAGACACTCACATTCTCCCCCAGAACAGAAAGTTCTTTGAAACTATGATTGATTGGTGTTGGGGACCAAGGATCAGGGGCTCATCTGCCCACTGGTTGTTGCTTCCCCAATCTGGGTCTTCAGTTGCCAGTTGTAAAATGGGGTCCGGGGCCAGCTGAGCACTGCAGTCCTACCTGACTTCTGGCTAGATGGAGGCAGGAGCCAGCACTGGTCAGTCACAATCAGCCAAGGGAGCCTTCTTTACACTAAGAGTGCTCTGTGGCTTGAACTCTCCAACTGAGCAGTAAGTCTTTCAGCATCTCTCAGGTCAAGGTGACCTGGTGCCCCTAAGCAGTGTTAGGAGGGGGCTAAGACTCAGAGCAAACCTGGCCCTGCATCCCAGGGGAGCTACCTGCAGTCCTTATCTGGGCCCCAGGTGGAGGGACAGAGAGTATGAGTGAGAGGATGAGAGAGAAAGGAAGGAGGGAGGGAGAGGAAAGAACCAGAACCCAGAGACCTGGCAGCAGAAAGTCCCTCTTACATGATTTCTACTTGACTGTCTCTGGGCTCCAGGAGAAGGGTCTCAGGATCCCAGATGTGACCACCTCCCCTGTTCGCCCCTCCAGCCTCATTCTGGCTCCGAAGGGAGCTTCTGAAGCAGGCCTGAGTGGACACATTCTGACTTTTTAGAAGGCACTTCCAAAAAAGGTAGGTGATGTGTGTGCCCAGGCCTGCACCTCTGTTTTCAACTGCCAAGTGCCCCTAGGAAGCAGCTCCCCTGAACAGCAGGCTCTTGGGAGGCCAGACCCCAATCCCTGCCTGGTGGTATTGCCTGCAGATTTGACAGTAAGGGGCTACCCAGCATAGCTGGCCCTGCCCAAGCCAGAGAAGGGTGGCTCAGAGTATTACCAAAGGGACAGAAGGCCTGTGTCCTCATAAACTACACCCACAGTTCTTGCCTGAATCAACCTGCCAGAGCACCCTCATCCAGCCAGGAGCAGCCTGCTTGTGTTGAGGGTGGAGGGAAGTTCAGAGGCAGTTCTGCAGTCACCGCTGGGAGACCATGGTGGGCACGCCCTGACGCGTCAAGAGATGGTTCCCAGCAACACAGACAGAGCTTAAAACACCACAACGCAGAGTGGGGAAGCAAGATGCAGAACGAGGCCCGGACGCAGCATGATTCTGATTATTTAATAAAAAACTCATTTCATTCATTCATTTCATTAGACAAATATGAACAGAGTGCCTGTATTTGCCAGGCACCATCTGAGATTTCAGAACAATGGTACACATTTCATAAGAACACGTCAGAGTTGTCCTCTTGGGGAAGGGTGGCGGAAGGAGAGGTACAGGGGCGGGTACTGCACCTGAGGAGAGTGGCACACTGGGCGGCAGAGCTGAAGGCCCTGGGCGCTGCTGGCTGGGAGGCTGCGCGACAGGGAGGAGGCTCGGGTGGGCGGGGCCAGCTCACCGCACCTCCCGCCATCCCCACCCAGCCTCACCCCTGAGCCAGGCCCAGGCCCAGGCCCCAGGCCTCCGGGTGGGTGCAGACACCCAGGAGCACAGGAATCCTTGGCACACCTTTCTACCACCTTCTCACACCCCTTCGAATAAAAACTAGGCGACCCTTGGGCTCCCAGGCTTCCAGTTCTGCAGGGTCATGGTTCGTCAGAAGTGATAGGATTTTATTCTTTCATTATATTTATGTTTAAACTTATCTTCCATTGATGGGAAAATGATGCTGGCTTTCCACTTATGATAGAGCATTTCTTTTTTTAAAGAAGTGCTTTGTTCCATCTTTAAGAAGCGAATGGACTCAAATCACAGTCTCACTGTACAGTCCAGCACTTATGCTCCTTGGTATCTACCCACAGGAGCTGGAAAACTGTGTCCCCACAAAAATCTGCACACAGATGTTTACAGCAGCTTCGTTCATAACTTCCAAGACTTGGAAGCAGCCCAGATGCCCTTCAGTGGGTGGAGGGGTGAATGTGGTACACTCAGGCAGCATTCAGAGCGAAAAAGAAACAAGCTATCAAACCATGAAGAGACACGGGATGTCTGTCGTGTGTTAGTGAGTGAAAAAAGCTAGTCTGGAAAGGTATGTATGATTCCAACTGTATGACGTTCTAGAAAAGTGGACAGTGAGACAGTGGACAGATGAGTGGCCACTTGGAGGTGAGGGAAGAGGAGTGGATCAGGGGGCACAGGGGGTTTAGGCCAGTGAAGCTCTCCTCTGTGATACCGCAGTGGTGGAGATGTGTCACACACCCGTCCACACCTCCAGAGCCAACCTAGTGTCACCTACAGACCTGGGTGGTAAGGATGGGCCACTGTAGGTTCTCCGATTGTAACGCATGTCCCACTCTGGGTGGGGTGTTGGTCATGGGGAAGGCTGTGCATGTGAGAGGGCAGGGACCCTTTGGGGGCTCTCAATTTTCTGTTCAATTTAGCTATGAACTTAAAACTGCTCTAGAAATAAAGTTTTTGTTTTTTTTGCTTTTGTTGGTGGTGCTGGGGATTGAACCCAGGGCCTTGTGCAAGTGAGGCAAGCACTCTACCAACTGACCTGTATCCCCAGCCCAAAAAAGTATTGTTTAAAAGACATTGGAAAATTTAAAAACATGAAAACATTATGATTCTTGTTTTTAAATAAATTAGAAGACCCTCCAACCATGTCTCTTTAAGGTGAAGGAGTTTAAAGGGAAATGTGAGGTGCCTCACAGCCTGCAGGTGGGGAAGGCATGAGGCAGGCCTGGCTGACCGGTGCTGGAGCGTGTGTCGTGGTGATCGGAAAGCCCCAGTGTCGAAGTCCTTCCTCTGCATCCCTTCCTAAAGGAAGAACACAGGTCCAAGGCCGAGGTGGGCTTCTCCCAGCCCTTTGAGAGCACACATTTGGCACCTGCTGCATGTTGGGGGTCAGTGTTCAGTACCCAGAGAGGCCCAGGCTGACCTTCCAGGTCTCCCAGTGACTGGGGAAACAAATACTTAGACAGCAGTGACTCAAACACAGAGGAGGCCCGGGAGAACAGGGAGGCAGCTTCTAAACTGAATCTTGAAGCGGAAGCAGGAGTTCACAGAGCAGCAGGGGGCGGGGCAGGCAGGTATTCCAGCAAGGGTGTGGCTGGCCAGGTGGGGTAGGGGACCCCTGGGGCATAGCCCCTGGGGCATAGTCTGCTTCTGAGACAGACATCTAGAGCCAAAGCCTCCTACTGCCAGTCCAACTCAGTCTGATTTTATTCAGTTTGGAAACAGACCCTTCAGCTGAGCACCAGCTGAATTAGCCACAGATGAGGGTTTCTCAGGATGAGAACAGAATTGCAAAAACAATTGCACGCTCACACCCAGCTCCAGACAGAAGTGCAGGAACGGAGAACAGGGTCACAATTGTGATGTTTGCAGTGACAAGGATTTGTGCAGAAACAAAACAAAATAAAACAGGCAGCCCAATAAGAAAGCAGGCAAAAGTCTTGAATAGCCATTTCCCAAAAGGGAATAGACATGTGGCAATAAACTCATGAAAAGGTGCTAATGCAAATTAAAATCTCAGTCAGCCAGCCTTACACACCTACAGAAAAGGCAATACTAAGAGATGGAGCGTGCTGTGTCCAGGGGGATGTGAAACAACTAGAATTTGCATGGAAGGAGTTTAAGTCAGTGTGGTGACTTTGGAGAACTGTTTGGAAGTTTCCAGAAAAGCTGAACCTATGCATGTTCTGTGACCAGCAATCCCACTCCTGGGCACAATACTGAAATTTGTACAATAGATTCACCAAGAGATATGCCTCAGTAAATCAACACACCCATCCTCAACACATCCATCCACCCATTCCATAAGTGTTTATCGCACGCCCTGTGTGCGCCAGGCACTGTCCTGGGAACTGAGGACACAAGTGATGACAGACAGAGGAACTTGGAAATTTCATTGTGGAGTAAGAGAGACATAGACAAGATAGAATAAGGACACTGTGCCACTCCATGGGGATGCAAACTAAGGAGTGCACTGGGGAAGGAAGGGGAGAGGAACCTAGCTGGGGCTGTTACATGAGCATCTGGGGAGGGGACTCACTAAAAAGATGGTGTCTGAGTAGCTGAGAGAAACCGGAGGGGGTTGGTTGTCGCAGGTCTGTAGGAAGAGAGTCTAGGCAGAGAAAATAGCATCTGCAAAGGCCCTGGGGCAGGTGCTGAAGCAGCAGCCAGGAGGCCAGCATGGCTGAGGGACTGGATCAGAAGAGAAGGTCACACAGCTAGAGAAGAGATAGGGGTCTCAGGGAACATAGGGGGAAGACAGGGTCCACTGGCCTGTCTACCTCCTTGCATACAGGAACTGATGGAGGCAGGGTTAGCTCTCACCCACCTGTGGGTTCCCCCTGCACCTGACACTGAAGATTTTAAAAAAAGTATACCCAGTCAGCCCCACCAGGACAGGACCTGGGCTGCCTGGGGTAGGACTGTGTCCAACCATATCTGGACTAGGACCCAGCAGTATTTCCCTCTGACCAGCCCCTTCTCTGGGTCCTTGGAAATGACCACTTAGACAAGTCTCTAAGTCACCCCAGCTCCTGTGCACAGGGAGCCCAGGTTGTGGGGTCTGCTGTGCCCTAGAAGGGAGGTGTGCTGGGGCCATGGCAGGACCACTGTGTGATCCCATGGCCTGAGCTGCCCTCCACGCTGTCAACCACTCTGTGACCCCATAAATATCCTGGCCTTGGTGGAGACCTTCCTGGTCTTATTATGAGCAGCCTAAACAAAACACCTTTAATAAAAAGAAACACACGGCCCTATTTATACAGAGTGTAAAATAGATTAAAATAATATTAAATGCATGAGTCACTCACAGGGACTGTGTTTAGGAAAAAAATCACAAATAGCACTTTGTGGTGAGGACAGCCATGAACAGGGACTTGTCCTGCAGGGGACCCCGGCAGGGCTGGGGCTCGACCATGTGTGGGACATCTACATGCACCCCTGCAGACCTGCCTTTCTGGAAAGGGGACCCTGTGTCCAGGGAGTAGGTGGCAGAGCAGGTGCCAGCACCAGGGTGCTCTCCACTCTGCCCACCAATATGGCACCACAGGGGGGTGGTGACCCTGGGCAGGGGGGCAGGTAGCAGTGATGCTTTAGATCTCACCTGCTCGTCCTGGGCTTCAGGGTCGTCATTTGCGAAGTGATTCTATGCACTGGAGGTGCCTACAAATTGCACGTCTCCTGTGATGGAAGGTCACCCCCTGATGGGCGTCCCTGGTGGCCGATGCTGGGAGAAAGCTCCTCTGGACCTGCACCCACCGCCCAAAGGAGAGCAGCCCACAGGCTGTTTCCCAGAGATCCATGCAAACAAAGCCCTGGCCTATCCCAGCTCCTCTCCTGACCCAGGACACCCTCCTGTGCCCTCCCTGCCTGAATCTCTCCTTCCTCCTGGGTAGAGTAGGCTGCTCCTCTCCTCTGCGTCCCCAACCTGTTCCAGTTCCCCATCACAAACACCAAGTCCCAGCTGCTGGGGGACTGCTCACTGAGGAACTGCAGCCACCGAGTGAGCACCACCTTGCACTGATGTGCCAGGTGCACCATGGGCCTGCTGCTCCGCTGTGGCCCTCCTGCCCACCCACAGCACA
Source organism: Sciurus vulgaris (assembly GCF_902686455.1). NCBI lineage: Eukaryota > Metazoa > Chordata > Mammalia > Rodentia > Sciuridae > Sciurus > Sciurus vulgaris. Next base: position 26,413,404 of record NC_136474.1, read on the forward strand.
GGCCCACAGTGACACACCCTTTCCTCATGGGACCAGCGAGCCTGAGCTCTCTTCTTGACGCACACTGACTCTGGTGCTCTGCTCACCTCTGCACACCCAGGTCACAGCCCTGCCACCTCCTTCCTGCACCGGCCTCCCCCACAGCCCACTGCCTGGCCCTCAACCCGCCCCCAGGACACAGCAAAAGGGACCCGCAGGCCTCCATCAGACCCTCTCGCAGAGGGAAGCCTGGCCTGACTGTGCCTTGTGGCCTCTTGTCACCCAGCCCTCCTGTCCCTTCCTCTCCCCTCTTGCTTTGCCCCAGTGTCACCTTGGTGGTGCCTGTTTAATTTTGTACCCCATCCTCCTTTCTTATTTTATTTTTGCCAAGGCCCTTTACATTTTGTGACATATCACAAACTTCACTTACTTATCTTGCTCACTGTCTGTCCCTGAAGCTGGAGAAGGCTCTCGAGGGTGGGGGTCTTGCCTGTCCTGCTCATGGCTGTGTCCAGAACCTAGACAGTGCCCACAACTGTGGGTGCTCAGCAGTGTTCATCGGAGGCATTAGCAAACGAAGATTGCAGTACTCAAGGCTGAATGAACAAGGCAGTAGATGCATGAATGAATGTTCTCTGAAGGGACAGGGGGACCCCAGAACCTTGTGCAATGTAGGCACAATACCTTTTATAAAGTTATGGTAAAATATGCATAATAAATCCACCATCTTGCCATTTTTAAGTATGGTAGTCAGTTGTTTCAAACACATGCACATTTTTGGGGGGTTTTATTTTGTTCTCGTTTTTATTGTTTTTTGATACCAGGATTGAACCCAGGGGCATTTAACCCCTGAGCCACATCCCCAGCCCTTTTTATATTTTATTTTGAGACAGAGTCTCGCTGAGTTGCTTAGGGGCTTGCTAAGTTGCTGAGGCTAGTGTTAAACTCGCCATTCTCCTGCCTCAGCCTCCTGAGTCGCTGGGATTACAGGCGTGCACCACGGGGTCAGTTACATGCATGTTGTTTTGTAGCTGTAACCACCATCCGTCTTCTGAACTCATCATCTTCAAAACCAAAACTGTCCCCTTTAAACACTGACTCCCCATTCCCCTTGCCCAGCCCCTGAAAGAAGCAGATTCACGGTACAGAACTCTTAGGACTGAGGCAGGAGGATTGCAAAGTTCCAGGCTAGCTGGAACTTTGTGAACCTGTGAACTTTGTGACCCGTCACAAAATAAAAATAAAAGTGCGAGATTTGATTGCACGTGGCTGCCGCCATTTTGAGACAACAGCCAGGACCCGTAGGACCCCTGGCTGGACTGACTGAGCCCAGTCTCCAAGATCCCTCAGCCCAACCAATCACTCCCTGCCTCTGGGGCCCTAACATCGACTGACTGCTCCCTGCCACCAGGACCCCCAGACCAACTGACTGCGCCCTATCACCGGGACCCCAGACCGACTGATTGCACCCGGCCTCCAGGATTCCACAACCACACCAAACGCACCGGACCTCTAGGACCCCTGCCGGACCTCTAGGACCCCTGCCGGACCAACCACATCCCGTCTCCAGGACCTCCAGCTGACCACGTCCACAACCTGAGCTGCAGCTCCCCATTTGCCAACACATTTTGAAGCCAGAGCGGCCATCTTGGATAATCCTGGAAGCCGTAGCTTGGATCTTTGGGTGGGGCAAGTCCCATCCTGAGACACCTGCTGGAGGCTTGAAGCTCATTGTCAGGTACTTCTCATGCATCAGGCTACTGAACTCTGGGAGGTTTCATTACTATATGACTGTTATACTGTAGATTTTCTTTTTTCTCCTTTTTTAAAAAAATTAAGTTTTTATTTCTTTACTTTTCTTGCTTTCTTTTCCTGTTGTTTACCTGTTCCCTCAGATTCTCTTTCTCCCTTTTTTGCATGCTAACATCCAATTTCTTTTGATTACACTCTCACCCTTTCTATTTTCTAGAACTTCTGTATATTCTTTTCTTATCCCATTAACAGCCACATTCTACATCCCTCTTCATCCTCTTTGTCCTCCATTAGAAACTGCAGACCTTATTGCAAACCTGTTTGTTTTACCGAAGATAATATTTGAACTCATTTTTTTTATTATGACAGATTCACTGTACAATGCTTGGCATGTGTCTGATCCCATAAGAGAAACCCCCCCCCACACACACACACACACAAGATGCTTGAAGCAGGTTTGCTATCTACAGGTTGCAACAAGGACAAAAGAAGCCCGGGATCCACTGTGAGCAGTTCCTCGGGGCCCAGGAACTCTGCCTCGGTCCGAGGGTCTTGTCTGCATTTGCCCCACTTACACCAAGCTGAGGGACTCTGGAAAGCCATCTGCTATGGGCTTTATACTCTGGGGTAAAGCAATTTTCTGGACTAAAGCACTGAAGGACTTTGTTTCCTGGGTGTTGCGCCAGCCAGCACCGCCACCCCAGGGCCCTAACTTCCCAGCGCACTCCAACGTTACTCTTGTGAACTCCAAACAAGAAGGGGGAGAACTGAGTTGGTCCAGGTCCACCGCAGCCCTGGCAACCACCATTGCCCTTTCTGTCTCTCTCTATTTTGACTGCTCCAGAACCTCAAATGAGTGGAGTCTTATAGTATTTGTCATTCTGTGACTAGCTTATTTTACTGAGCATGGTGTTCTCCAGGTCCATCCCTGATTTAGCATTTGATATAATTTCCTTATTTTAAGACTGAATAATATTCCATTATACATATAGACCACGGTGCATTTGCCCATTTATCTGTCAACAGACACTCGAGTTGCTTCCACCTCTTGGCCATTGTGAAGAGTGTTGCCATGAACACAGGTATACAGACAGGGCATCATCAAGCTCTCGTTGCAAAATTAAAGGAGGAAATTGGGAAAAGGATGCATAAAAGAATGAATGAATGAGGCATTCGGAAGGAATCCAGCCTTGTACTTCCCTCACAGGCCCCATGGCACTGGTTCCAGCTACCTCCTCCCCCCCTCCCCCCCCTTCACCTCCCCCTCTCCGCTCCTCCTCCAAGCTGCCACATCCCTCATCATGGCAGCTCCACATGGACTGGCCTCCCAGGATCCCGCCAGGCTGCTGGGCACAGACCCACCACAAAGAAACATGCTGTCCCTTCTTCAAAAGAGCTCCTACTAGTTTATTTTCATACAACATCCAAGGTCTCCTTGAGCAAAAAATGTGGGCCGGCATCCAGGCGTCTCTGAACAGCTGCCGTTGGCATCACGCAGACCAGGCAGCAGGCAGCCCGCTGTCCTCCTTGCTTCTTCCTCACTTTCTCTGTCTTCTCTCTTCCTGCTCTCCCCTGACCCCTGCGCCCACCAGGGCAGCCACTGCTGGGTGGAAGCAAAACCAGCAGCTGCTTGAAGGGGAAAGTGCAGCAATGGAAGATTCCAGAAGCTTTGAGCTGGGCAGGGTACTCAGAAAGCATCTACTCATCAGACAGTCTGAAACCTCATCGTGCAGCCTCATTGCTCAAATCAGATCTCCCCCAGAAGCCAGAGGCCCAACAACTCAGAGACCTGAGGGAGCTGCTCTGGCCATTTTCCCAGCTGCTCTCTGCGGTGCTTACTCTCCCACCCACTTCCCAGCCTGTGCATTTTACAGAGGTCGAGGCCCAGAGGCAGAAGCACCAGAGCACCAGAGCCACATCACACAGCTGACAAAGGACAGGTGTCCTTTGAGTGCCCAGTGGGGAAGCAGGAGCTTGAGCCTTTGGGGGACTCTGAGAACCAGTGTGGATGGTACCACTTGGGGGTGAGGATGTTTATTTACCACCTCCCACCAACTCCTGGTTGGGACTGCTTGTTGGGGTGAGGAAGTGTGAATTCCTGGGAACCCCCAGGGTGCTTCAAGGGCACTCTCTGATGCTGATGGTAGCAGAAGCCCTCAGAAGGAAAAGCCAATGCTTACAGGTGAAAATCAACTGGGCCATCATCCAGCCAGCCAGCCCATCCATCCACTGCAGGACCTTAGAAGTATAAGCATAGCAACAACACAACCTGACCTAGAAGACCTTGAACAGTCACTCAGAGTGGCTCCCCGTGGCCACACCCAGGCTGCCCAGGGCCTGCCAATCACATGCATCTGCTCACTTTACCAGGTCCTGGAGGAGGGGAGGTTGCAATGCAGGCTCTGTGAGAGCAAAGGCCAGGCTAACTATTGTCATATGAGATCTGCACAAATATATTATAACCAGACCAGGAATCCTAGGGTGTAGGTGACTTGGCATTCATTCAGTGGTCCACAGATGATTATTGTGTATTCTCCTGGTTCTGGTGCCATCTGGGACCTGGGGTGCAAGACAGGCAGGTTCTCTGCCCTTCTGAAGCAGACACCAGTGGAGAGACACACAGGAGTCCATCCATTGATAAGCTCCCAGAGGTTTGCACATGGTATAAGTTCCATGAAAACAATGAACAGGAATCAGGGGCCAGAGTTACCTGGGAAAGGTGCTGCCGGCCCCCTGGGGACCCCAGTGCAGGCCTGTCTCCAAAACCCAGGATCCTCCTTGCTGACTCTCCATCTATCAGCCCACCAAGAAGAGGAGCAGCAATGACCAGCCCTGTCCCCTGACCCAGAACCCTGCCCTAGCAGCTCCCATGAGCACCAGGGATACTCACAACAATCCTTTGTGAGGAACAAATCTCACTTATTATGTGTCCATTCACTTCAATTAGGCCATGAGATATTTTTATTTTAAGAAAAAGGAAACAGACAGAGAGGAGAGGGTAGGACCAGGGTCCTACCGCTAAAACATAATGGAATCAGAATCTGAACTAAGGCAGCCTGGCTGGAACGTGGCCCTTAGCCAGGGAGCTGGGAGGCTCTGTTGCTCTGTGGCCATGTCATTCAGGCTTTTGGCTGATTGGTCTCAGACTAGCTGGGCTGGGCTCAATGGTAGAATGCTTGCCTAAGACCTTGGGTTCATCCTTAGCACTAGGTGGGGATGAGGCGGGTAGTTAAGGAAGGAAGAAAAAGAAAAAACACAGCCATGTTTTGGGACAAAGCTCAGCCAGCTACACTGTCCTTAGGTATCTGCTTGGGGATACAGGTACAGGGCTAATCAGGAAATTATTTTAGCCTGAATTTATAACCTAGCTCTGGCTTCCATTCACTACCTGAGTCCCCTTTCCTGAGCTTCAGTTTCCTCATCTGAGAATGGACTTGGTAGGCTTCTTCTAAGAAACTCAGTTTTAAAGAAGAAGGAAATTATGGCATTTATCAGTAAATAGATGGAACTAGAGAATATCATGGTCAGTGAAATAAGCCAAACCCAAAAAACCAAAGACTGAATGTTTTCTCTGATATCTGGAAGCTAATTCACAATAAAGGGGGGTGGAGCACTAGGGAAGAATAGAGTTACTTTAGATGAGGTAGGGGGGAAGGGAGGGGGAAGGACACAGGTGTAGGAAGGGGAGGAGAGTGAAACAGACATTATTACCTCGTGCACATATACGGCTGCATGACCAATGTGTCCTACAACATGCACAATCAGAAACATGAGAAATTATACTCCATTTACGTATGATTTATCAAAATGCAAAAAGTAAAAAGTAAAAGGCCTTAAAGAAAAAAATGGTAGCAGCAAAAATGTGCCATCACCGACTGGAACACACAGCTAACTGGTCCCTGCTGCAAACTGGCTCCTGTTCCTGCCTCTGCTCAGGGAGGGTGCTGGGTTCCAGTCAAGCTCCAAAGCAGAGAAAAAACGCTACTTAGAGGTCCCACCCCATGTCTTCACATGGCCCCAAACTCTCCAGACCTCCCCCTGTCCATGCCCATCCACCAGCAACCATTCAGACAGGGAAAGGAACTCTACAGAGATCTCCTGGGAAGGGAACAGAGCCATCTAGCTAGTTGCCCTCCTGGCTCTGGAAGTTCTGAGCATTTCCAGCGGGAACCAGCCCCTCCAAGAGCCAGGTCTGTGACCACAAAGGGTGTATTCTCTGCGTGGAAGAGAATGCTGCCTCAGTACCCTGCATGGGCTGCACCGGGATCCAAGAGACACCAAGCAGGGATCCCAAGCAGATGCACAGAGCACCTGAGGCTGGTGAGTATTAGAGAGCAAGCACCCCCCGGGGTTCCAGGGTCAGAGCTGGCGGAGGGGAGGGGGGCACCTCTGGAAGAGTAGGAAGAAACCGGCAAGTGCTCCCAGAAAGGAGGGAGCTGAGCATGAAAACGCAGCAAGAAAGTTTTCCAGCCCTTTCCATTTTCTCCACTATCAAGCAAAGAAATCCCGCGTTTCTGTGCCCAAGATCACACCCTGGCCTGGGGGGTAGCTGACCGTGGGCTCTTTCATTTCCTCGCCTTCTATAACCCTTCCATTGCTGCACCCTGTCTCCACCGTCCTCTCCTTGCTGCTCCCCATCTTCCCTTCTCCAATCTGTCTTTCCTGCGGTTCCAGCTCCCTTCTCTGTTTTTAACCTCTACTTTCTTCTCCATGCCACATTCTCCCTTCCCTGCCCGCTTCTTTTCTCTTTCCCCCTTGGACATTCTCTGCCCTTGTCTGCTTTTACCTCTCTCCTCTCCACCTCCCCTGCCCCGCCCACCCGTGTTTCCCCTGCCTCTCTCCTACCTCCCGCTCCCCGTCTCTCCGCTTGCCCGCTTCCAACCAGGCAGGTCCCCTTCCCCGGGGCGTGCTCCCGCCTCCACCTGCCCCTTCCTGTGCTCAGCGCCCGCCGCGCGAGCCCAGTTAATGCGTTTCGCATGGCGCGTCAGTCAAACGCCCTTCTAATGTCCTTAAAGCACGCAGAAAATTGCATCCTTATGAAAAAGAAAGCGGGGGAAATAGAGCAAATTGCCTGGCGGAGGAGGAGCCGCCGCGGGGCTGCGGCGGCCAGGCGCGCGCGCGGACAGTGTTGAATTCGAGAAGCAGAGCAGGCTGGAAGCGTCTGCCCCAGATCTCCCTCCCGGGAAGCTGGGCTGGAGCCAGGACAACGCCGCCTCCTTGCGGCCGCCTTCCGGGCAGCTCCTGAGTCCACCTCCTCCGTCACAACCCTTCCCCACCACTATGTACTTGTTCCTCTTCCTCACCTTTAGGTCAAGCTCGTAACTGCCTCAGGACCTTTGCGCTTGCTACCCCTGCTATCTGATGTCAACACAGCCATTTCCTTCTTGTCATTCAGGTCTCCTCTCAATGTTTGCTCCATAGACGACCTCCCCTGACCACTCTAAGTAGAGTCCACCCCCACTCATGTCTATGGCCTGCTTCATTTTTCCACATTCATCACTCCATGAAATCATCAGATCATCATTTGTATCTTCTGCATCTTTCCACCTTGCTCACCACCTCCTGCCACCAGAGTAAGCTTCACCCAGGTCCGAGGATGTATAGGCAACATACCTAACATTCTTGGCATATAGCAGGTGCTTAGGAAGTGCTTCATGAGAAAATGGTGAGATTATTATTGGTGAGAGAAGGCTTTCATGTCCAAGGTTTTCATGTCTGGAGCACCCTACAGTGGTCCAGGAGACTGCTGGACAAGGAGTAGTGGAGACTTACACAGCTAAAATCAGACTCGAATTCTGCTGCTGGTATCTGGGTAAGCTACCTAACATCTCTCAGTTTTATCTTCATTGGAAAAATGAGAATAGGAGCACCTTATTCACTGTCTTGCACTGGATCAAGGAGATAATTCAGGTTTATACTGGTGGACAGTGTCCCCGGTGCTGGAAGCTGCCGGCTGCCCTTCAATAAGTGCTTGCTAGATGAATGAAGGGCCTACAATGTAAGAATCTAATAAATATTAGGGGGCCCATGCTGCCACTGGTATCAAACACAATTTCCTGAAGCAGTAAGAAAAAAATTTAAATGTTGACAATGAAACCATGACCCATTGCTTTTATGTCACCTAGGATTGTTTTGTATTTACCCAAAGATCTCTTTTAGATTGGTTAGGACATACATTTTTAATCACAGATCACTACTAAGTTTACATTAAAAAGAGGGGGGGGGGCAGCAATGTAGGTCAGGGATAAAGCACTTGCCTAGCATGCATGCACAAAGCCCCTGGTTCAATCCCCAGCTCTGGAAAAAACAATACACGCACACACTGCACATATACACATATATTAATATTTTTTTAAAAGAAAACTATCAGGGAAATCAGTAAGTTGAGGTGTTCCTAAAATTTGTTCAGGGTCAGAGCCACCTCTCTCTGAAATGATACCCTTCTTCCATTCACAGGTAAGCAGACCATTGTTCCTTGTAAGCAACCCCCCACCCCATACCCCATGAATGCCCACGCCTCTTGGAGGGATGCGCTCTCTGACACCTCTTTTTAGGCTCCCTGGATTTACCCACCCAGTTTGTGCCTGAAAGGCCAGGGGTCATCACAGTCCATACCAACTCCCCAGAATGGCCTCCTTGGCAGTACACTGGGTGCGGGTAGCATGGTGCTGACAGTGTCTGACATCTTCATCCCCCACTGTCATAGGAACCCAGAGTTCAGAAGTGGGCTGATGCTCTTAACAGTGACAACTAGGACAAATTAAACTTTTGGAGTCATACAAGTGAGCCACTTCAGGAGGCAGGGAGGGTGGGGCAGGGAAGGTTCTGTCCTTGAGGGGCCTCTGCCTTACAGTAAATAGGGCTGGGAGTGAGAAGACGCCAGGGTCCCGGGCAGGGGAGTCTCGGCATGCAGCCTCAGGTGTACTGGCCCTGTGGTTTTGTCGCCATTTAGCCTCATTCACTGGCTGGGAATGAGGAGTCCCATCTCCCTTACCTGATTAAGTGGGGCTGGGGCGTTTTGGAGAACTTTCCTTCAGCTCTGAGATCCACTCAAGCACAGGCTGAGCTGGGGGTGAGGGCAGTAACTGGTTTTCTTGGGAACTCGGGGGACAGGACTAGGGGCAGAGGTTCCCAGCAGGGGATTTCTCTTGACTTCCTTCTCCCGCGGTGTAGCTTCTGGGGCCCGGACTCCCTTGTTTGTGGAAACGAAATCAGGCCGCAGGGCAAAGGTAAAGAGAGGAAGTGCCTGGTTTCTGCTGGGATCCTGGAGGTTGGGGACCGTGGCAAGACTAAGGTGCTCGCTTGGAACTGAGGGTCAGCGTTTTGGCCACTCCCAGCTGGCCCGCTCTGGGCTTCAGTTTCCCGTAAACACAGTAAGAGAGTGCCCTCCTGCTCCGGGAGACCTAAAATTCGGACTCCACCGCCGGCAACTTCTTCCCGGGCCTCCTCCCCGACTCCTTTCCTTCCACCTTAAAAAGGTCCCTCCAGAGGAATCCAGAACAGGGAAGGGAGAACGCCAGAGTCACGTTATTTTTTTAAATGTGGAGCCGTAGAGGGAGGGATGGGGTACCCTTCTCCTGCCTGTGCCTGTGACGGCCCTGGCGGTGCTGGAGCTTTGCAAGGAGCCTGCGGCGAGTCGGAAGCTCCGAGACCACTGAAGACCAGGTCCGCCGCAACTGGCCGTCGCTGGGCCGAGCTGAGCGCCACCTAAAGCTGCGGTACCCTGGCTTCCCCACTTCTACGGACCAGGAAAACCACTTGCTTTGGGCCAGGGGCACAGAAAGTCGGGATGTGATCCCACACCCGCAGCTTGGATCCTTCAGCGAACTTTTCCCCAAAGTCTCTCTTGCTGTCCAAACCACCTCCAACCCAAGGCACCCAGGGCACGCTTCTCGGTGTCGTGGAGCGCTGCTTTCTGCTGATCCCAGCCTCCACCGCCCGGCCCTTCCTTTCCCGAGGGTCCGTTTGGGGGCAAGTGTTGCCCTCGGGCCTTGGCTAGCGCGAGACCTCAGATCCCTCCATCCCCCCATAGCGGGCCGGGAGACTCCGGGAAGAGCAGCCGAGGCTTTGACCGCCGGTGCTGTCTCTGCGTTTTGTTTCCCAGGACCTTGGGGCGGAGAAGAGATTGTGTGGCAAGAGTCCAGAAGAAACCGGAGCGGAGGGATCTTCCTTCCCCAAGCCGCGGTGCGCAGGAAGTGGGTCCCAGGACTCGGTGGCGGGGCGGGGGGCAAGCAGGCCGGTTGGGAACTCGGGAAGATGGGACAAGGCGCTTTACCCAGAGTCTGGTTTTTGCGTCTGCTTTGCGCCTACGCTCCTCCCGGGAGGGGCCTAAAGCTTCGGTCGGGTCTCAGGAATTCTCCCAAGCCAGAAAACCCCCAGCCGTCCAGACAGGACAGGCGTTTGGCCCACTCTTCCCCTGCCTCCAGGGCTAGTTCTTCGGTTTCGGTCTCTGATCATTAGAACCAAGAAGTTTAGGGGAGCGGGCTATGACTAAAACGCCCTCTTCTCACTCCCACCCGCCCTAGGATCCGAACCCCCCTTTTTGAGGCCCAGCCTCCCCACTGACTGGCTAGTGACCTCAGGATCTAAGTTCTGGGGTCGAGTTCCCCATCTGTGCCTGGAAGTAGCTGTACTCATTAAAATGTTGGGGTCTTCGTGCTCTGTAGCCGGATTCCCCGACTGGACCTGTTAGAGCTCCGGTGGGAGGAGGACAGGCCAGTGAGGGGCCGCCCTGGGAAACACCTTAGATGTGTAGGTAACTAAGTTTTCTAAGGTTGTATTCCTCAACTTTAGCATAAACAGCAGGACCCCGGAGGAACTGTGATCAGCAGGGTCAGACCCCAACTCTTGGCCCATTTTGTCTTCTCTGGGTTTCACCCTCCTTCCTTCCACAATTCTGCAGAGTTGACAATGACATAGCTGGAGTCTCATTTCCCCTGCCCTCCTGATGACAGAACTCAACCTTCACTTTGCTCTCCTTTGAACTATAATGGATAAACTTAGTCAATCACCTGGCTGCTGGAGCCTAGTACAAGAAAGTTACTGAGCATTGCTAGGTTGAATTGACCTGGATGTAACCTCAAGGACCGGAAGGAATTAGGGGGCACAGTCACACATTGCTGATTCCTTCCTTCCAGGAAGCCAGGGTCCTTACAGTCTTCCTTGGGCCCCTGGGGTGGGAGAGTGGAGGCCTGGACGAGTTGTCTGGGAGTTGTTTCCAAGGCTGAATTAAGAGTCCTGAGCCTGCAAGAGATCATTTCCCAGAGTTTTTGCAGAACTGGACTCAGAGAATCACCTGCAACCTCAGAAAGTATGGGCTCTCTTTCTCATTCCTCCACAGCTCCAGGTTGGAGATTCTAGGGAAGAGAAATTCAAGCATGGGTTCTAGAAAGCGAGAAACTAGCAGATACATGAAGAGGAAGCCATCTTTGCTGTAGGTCTGGGACATAACTAACCATTACCACATTCTGAAACACAAAGCCTACAGCTGAGTGAGTGTGGATATCCTGGACTCTTCCTCATATTTGGGCCTGGAAAGACCTAGTTTTGAGACCTGGTCCTTCTGGGAAAGGCATGGCCAAGTTATGTCACTTTCCTCAGGCTTTAATTAGTAAAGTGGCCATCTTCCTACCCCTTCATCATCCTCCTTAGGAAGCACAGGACAGAAACCCACATGTGAGCTTTGAGAACAGTCTAGATGGATGAAATCTTCCCCGTGAGGAGGGGTGCCAGCGGGCACACGCTGCCAAGCTGTGCTCCTCAAGGCCTCCACCTGCACCAACTGTGGGCTCGGACAAACAGTAGTCCTCTCTCGCTATCCACCAGGTACTCTCACTTCTCGGAGTAAGTCTCAGTGGCCCAGCCGCCACCCTGCTGCGTGTACAGCGGGAAAAATGCAAACAGGTACCGCCCTGTGGAAAGGACTAGGAGCTGTCTGCAGCTTGAGACTCTGTGGGAACCTCGAGTCCTGAGCTTCCGGTTCACCTCAAAAGGGGCTGATCAGGACCCTTTCAAGGACCAAACAGTCGGTGGTCCTTCAAGTCCCTGGAGACCGAACCAACAACCTATGCAGCTCTGAACCCTGAGACACTTCGGAACTGCTATTGCCGAGGGACCCCCGGGCTGGGAAGGAAGGAAAATGGAGTTCAGACTGACCCTTCGTGCCCAGAGTGAAAACGACTGGTAGGATTCTGCAGGAACCGGAGGAAAGAACGTTCTAGAGGTGACGGTGAGCGCCCTTCTTACCTTGCCTCGCCCTTCATCCCCCGTGGATTGAGAAGCCCCCGCACCCCACTGTGTCATAAAATATTTTATTGGAAAAAAAAAGTCACCGTCTTCGCAAGATGGGGGGGTAGGAGCCCCAACGACGTCGGGGACCCAGCATCAGGCCGAGTCGCAGAGTTTTCCCGGCGCTGTCTTGGGCTGTGGTGTCCTGCGCCCGGTCGTTGGGTCACCGACGCGCAGAAGCGAGTGTGTGCCTGGAGGCGTCCGGGACCGGAAGACCGGCCGGAGGCGGGGTGAGGGTGTGGGCAAGGAGCAGGGCGTGGATGCACGTGGAGCGCACGGCGCCGCGGAGCTCCAAAGAAGTCGAGTTGCTTCCGCCGCGATGGACGTCCCAGTAAGGACCAGGAGCGCGCCGGGGCCTGGGTTTGGCTTCGGGTTCTCTGTCCTTCCTTGTTTGACCCCTAACTGTCCGCATTCAAAGTAATAATAAAACGCTTAGAAAGCAAACGGTGGAAATGCGGAAGGTTCCCGCGGACTCAGGCGGCCGCTGCAGCGCCGGGATCCTGGCTCCGCACTCTGCTGAGCTCAATCCTCCCGGCTCCTGTCGCTGGGCTCGCCTGGCACCTCCGCCGGCTTCTCCGCCTCCTTGGCGCGCTCCTGCTCTGTGAGTTGCTCGCTAGTGGGGATGGAGTTCTTCTTTGGTCGCCCCTTGGGCTTGGTAGGGGACTCCAGGCCGCCACCCTGCAGCACCTACAAGAAGGATGACCAGTGTATCGATGGGCGGGGAGGTGGACTGTGCCCAGCACCGAGGGGTGACCGAAGGACCCAACCAGGTCATCAAAGACCGCTCCCCGCCCCGGGGAAACGGCAGCCGTTTGAGCGCCGCTGGGGAGAGGCAGCCAGCCCCAAAGTCTAGCGAGGGGTTCAAGACTGCCAGCGGACAGAGGGCGCCGCGGGATGCCAAGGATTTTGGCCCCGGTAGGGCAACTGTAGGGGTAGAGGGTCCTTATGAGCAGCAAGTACGGAGGGTTGGGCAGCGGTCCACGCGCAGGAGGAAGAAGCGGTTCTTCCAGGGCACAAGGGCATGGCCCAGGACACCAAGGGCCTAAAGAGCTACCAGGCACACTCACAATTTTCTTCCACTTCATCCTCCGATTCTGATACCACGTCTTCACCTGCAACTGGCTCAGGCCCAAGGACTCGGCGAGATCTATTCTGGAAAGAGCAGGGCGCACCTTCAGCACAGCAGATGGCCACTCTCCCACCGCCCACTGACCCCAGCCTTGCCCAACACTACCTGTCGGGCGTGGAGAGGTATTTCTGTTTCTCGAAGCGTTTCTCCAGGCCCATCAGCTGCAGCTCGGTGAACACAGTGCGGCTCCGGCGCCCTTTCTTGGCTTTGGTGCTGGGCTCACCAGGGCCTGCTGCCTCCAGCTTCCCGCGGAGCTGTAGCTCTAGCGGCAGGTGCGGCGCGCCGGTGGCGCCAGGCAACCCAGGCCCGGCGGCCAGCAGCGCTGAGCCCAACCCGGAACAGCCTAGCGGCGCCAGCGGGAATTTGAACACCGCCGCCTGTTCCGCCTTCAGCACCGCTGCAGGGAGAGAAAGAGAGGAGCCCGTGAGCTCCAGCTGCGCTTCTTGGCCTCGGCGTCGGCCGCACCAAGTGCCGCCCGAGCTTCAGCTCAGAGTGCCACCACGCAGAACCTCCACGCCTGGCGGTAGGGCGCGAAGATTTGAGCCACGCGCAAGAATTTGAACTGCGCGCAGAAGGCGATCCTCCTCAACGTGATGTTCCCGGGAGTCTGGAAGACAGACCTCCCCAACCCGGTGCTCTGCTCTGGCGTTCCCCTTGCCCAGCCGCCTCCGAGATTTCAGCGCTCCAGAAACAAGTTCACGGGTCTGAGAAGCACGCTGTATATCTTTCGTGAAAAGGGGAAACAAGAAGAGACCGGTGCGAATTAAGAGGGTGGGCGTCTGCCGGGACCAAAGCCGTATTGTTGCTTTCGGCAAAAGAACATAATGGACTCTGCACAGTTACTCTTCTGTGCTCAGCGCAGCAGACACACCGCGGGCTGTGGCCCTGGCGTCCTTTGGGGTGGGTTCGGGCGCTTCCCGGAAATTCCAAAGCACCCTGAGAACACGAAATTTGTCGTTCTTGTTTTTCTGTTCAGGCTCTTCCCGGTGAAGATGTTTCCATGTTCTTTAATCCTAAAATGATTTTTTGCCCGCTTCAAACGAATTACTAACAATAGAGCAGATAGAAGTGAAAGGCAGCCGAGATGCTGCGGTCCCAACTGAACTTAGAACGTGCAAACTGACCCTGCCATCACTGGCCCAACAAGCTCAACCTAGAGGGGACGGGAGCAGTGCAAAAAGGGGACTGGTGGGGCCGGGGTCCCCGCCAAGTTGGGTAGGCCGCCCTCCCCTTCAGGCTTTTCTGTGAGTGGGTTCCTAGCCCCTTTGGAGTACTAAGGGGATCCGCCAAGGTGCAGGTAAACCTAGGGAGGAGGAGAGGGAAGAAGGGAAAAGGACTCCTTGGGGGAAAGGTGGGAGAGGGGAAGCAGACCTATGTGACCAAGAGAGGAAGAGGAAAGCCAAACGCTGAGCAGAGGATAGATGAGAAAGGTTAAGAAGAGAATGGAGGCAGTGGAGAGGGCACCGCAGGACAAGGCAGGCCCCGCCAAGGAAAAGACAGGATGGGCAAAAACGTTTTGAGCAAATGGTACAAGCTCTGCCAAGACCCAGCCGACCTGGAAATGAAAAGTCCAGCACGGCAGCGACTCACAGGCAGGCCTCTTGCCCACAGAGGAGCCCAGGCAAGTCCGTGCAGCAGCGGAGGCCTCGTCTGTCGCCGGCTGGAGCGCCGGACTCCAGGAAACTCTGGGCCGGCTTGGGACAGTGTCAGTACCTAGCAGTGGAAGCCGGGGGCCTCTTCCAGAGGTTCCAGCTCCCAGGTTTGGGTAGCCACAGGCCCCTCATTGTCAGTTCTCTGGCGAAGCTGAGGAGCCCTGATCTGAGGTCATTTTGACCCGCAGTAATCAGCAGCCTGGTCGTACGCCTGTGATGGGGAGGCGGGATGTGTTCCCGGGACCCAGACCCCCATCTGGGGCTGAAGGCCCGAAGAGCAGCCATGTAGTCGAAAGCAAATGCCCTCCCTGGCCTGGTCTTCGGACACAAGGCCTGTTTTCTACGGAGCCTGTTGCCCGCACCCTCCGCTTCCAGGCTGAACTGCGCCTAGAGATCTGCCCCGGGGCCTGCACGCTCAAAGCAACGTCCCGGGTCGGTTCTGGAGCCCGGGTAAGAAGGGTAGGTTCTGGGCACCGCCACGGCGTGGCTCTTTCCCTCCCGCTAAGACCTACCCACAGCCCCAAGGCCCCACGGCCGCCGCACGTACCCAGGTGGCTGTGGAAGGGCCGCGCCGCCAGCAGCGCCTGCACGCCGAACTTGAGCAGCTCGCCCGCTGCGGCGGCGGCGGCTGCAGGCGCGGCGCCCTTGGGCCCGGGAGGTTCGGTGAGGATCTCTTCGATCATGAAGCTTCGGTAGCGGTGTGGCCGGTGGTCTGCACAACCCTCGGGCGGGCCGAAGCGCACGGCGCCCGGCTCCCCGGGCCGCTGCATCGCTGCGCCCGCGGATGCGCCCGCGGCTGAGCAGCGGCAGCGGCTAGGCTCGGGCGCGGGGCCCGCGCGGGGCTCTAGGCCGGCCCGCAGCTCCCGGCCGCGCGCGGGCGCCGGCTCATGCCCCCTCCCCCGCCGGCGGGCCGGGCGGAGGTGCAGGGCGCGGGCGGGGCGCGCGGGGCTCGGCCAGTCGGACCCGGGACTGCGCCCCCGCCCCGCGCCGCCGCGCCTCTTGCCGGGCCAGCCCCGCGTCACCGCCCCGCCCCGCCCGCGCCGCGCCGCCCCGCCCCGCCCTGCTCCGCTCCGCTCCGGGCTCCGGCCCCCCACCCCTAAGCGGAGCCGGAGGGAGGAACCCGGGAGGGAGGGAGGAGGGAAGGAGGGAGAGAGCAGCGTGAGAGGGGCCGGCCGACCGAGACCGAAGGAGAACCACCGGAGCGCACACCCAGGAAGGACAGAAGAAGAGGAGGAGACCCTCCCCTAGAGATGAGACACCGAGGGATCGAGAGAGAGGTGAGAAAGGGTCCAGGGGATGACAGGGCCAGAAGAGTGAGGTGCCCGGGATGCGATGGAGACGTGTGCAGAGACAGGGGGGAGAGTGAAAGTCTGCGGCGGGAACGTGCCAGAGGGCACAGAGGCAGGGCGGGCAGAGGGAGGGGATAGTAAAAAGAGGAGACAGGTAGGAAGGCTAGCGGCCTAGGCAGGGATTAGGAAACCCGGGAGAGATCCGGAGAAGAATGGGAAAAGGCCCCGCATCTCAGTTGGGAAAGGAGTGCGTGCAGCCTCCCGCCAGGGTGCAGGGCTGCAGCCGCGCAGGGGTGCTGCAGCGGGCACCTGTGCACCACCGTCGGAGCCAGCCTCCGCCTCAGTTTACCATGACCGGCTTCATTTCCCTCTGAGTTACCCTGAGAGGAAAATGTTCTCCAGGCGGGATTCGATTGAATTGCAAATCCAAGTGATACGTGGACACTTTCTCCTTGGCAACCCGGGAAGGCTGTGGGCTGGGTTATGTCCTCCTAGTTAGAGGATGAGATGGAGAGGAAGAGAAAGGATGCACTTTCCCCCTTTCCCAGCTTTAGAGCATTAAAGGAACCGTTGCCAGCTGGAGCTGAGGGCAGGAGCCATCGGATGCTCTGAGAATCTGCTGCCCGCCCCTTCTTTGAGTCTCAAAGCCCCCTGCAGGACTGAGGAAATTGGCAGCACCTCTTCTAGATCTGTCTCTTCATCATAAAGAGAGTATAATCCCAAACCTTGTGGTGAACAATCCCAAAGCTAAACTCTCCACCGAGTTTGTTTTTGACTCTGCCACTGTGGGCAAACCACTGCCTGTTTCTGGGCTCCAGGCTTCTGTCCCTTCCGGAAGAGATGGCCACTTGATTCCAAGGAGTTTGTGAGGACTGGGGGATCTCCAAGTAAGGAGAGTGGGGTGTACTGGGAGGCTAGAGGAGGAGTTGCTGCCCTTCCCCACTCTAGAGACTGGTCCTGTCTCCAGCCCCAGCCACCACAGCCAGTCAGCCCCGGGCCCCCAGCTGGTGTCTTGGACCACTCCTACTTCCTATGTGAGTGCTCTATGGAGCCTAAGTCCTCACCTCTGGGAAATGGGCAGCATGCCCTGCCCCCTAGCTAAGTTGATGCAGTTTCTTCAATTCAATGGACTGGCAGGGGGCGATCTTGAGACTGGCCCTAAGTCCCTGGCAGCTGGCCCAGACTCTGGGGATACCAGGAGATGGAAGACCCTTTGTTCATAGGGGCTGGGGTAAAGGACAAAGAATGTCTTACCAGAAGCTCTGATCCTCTGCTCCCCAGTTGTTGGGTGACTTTCTGATCCCAGGGTCATCATCAGGACTGAAGGAAGGTGGCCTCTGTGGCCTCCAGCTGCTTCAGACTCCCCAGGGTAGGTGGTTCAATGATGAAAAATGCTTCTTTGGAAGGGGTGATGTGAGACCCACTAAGAGTAATAGCAGCCCACACCAAGCATGCCTCTCAGAGATGGAGCAGTTGGGGACCATGTTACTGCTTCTCTTGGACCAGCACCCACTCCACTTCCTACTGGGCAAGCAGAGGAAGGCCAGTGCCTCCTGGGGTCCTCAGAAGCCCAGAGGGGCTCCTCCCCCATGAGAACCCTTCCCTAGATAGGGAGTCCAACCACCTCCTTCTTCTGTTGGGTAACTGAGGCCAACAAGAGAAAAGGACTGGCCTGAGCACCCCCGTGAATAGGACCATCTCTCCAGGGTCCTCTGTCTCAGAATCTTTCTTTCCCCTGCCTCCGACCTTCTTAAGACGCTTTGACTAGGGTATCCTCCAGAAGGTTAGGCCCAGTCAGCCCCCACCCTACCTCTCAACTCTTATTTGGACTCTGAGAGAAGCCACCCAGATTTGAAACATCTGTGCCCGTCCCATTGCAGCCCTGAGGGTCTCACATGCTCAGGACTGGGGTCCCAGATCTGAGCACTCATATTGTTGATCAGCTGTCACCAAATTTATTTTGCCATCTGTCAGCTTCCTAGGGTAACTCTTTGGTCAGTTTGGTGGGTGGGGGTGTCGGTCATTTTCAGCATGGCGGTCTCAACTCTAGATTTGGGGGAATCAAAAGACTATGGCCCAGCCCTCTCCCCATTCCACAGGTGTGCCCCTAGCTCCTTGGACTCTGGCCAGTGCTATTTCCTGGTCCTCGGCATAGGCCTGCAGTGAAGGCGGCCTCTGGGAATGAGGCCGCAAGGGTTGTGGGGTTTGCCTGGAGGGAAAAGCTGAGAGGCACTACACGCCCCACCCCGCACGAAGACACCACCCCCTGCGGATCCGCCCCTAGTTCACCCTCCTTGGGAAAGCCAGGACTCCTCTGGATCCTAAGGCAAATCCGTAGATAAACCCCTTTTAGGCGAAAAACTCAAACGAATGACTAAGAGGCCCCTGCTGCTCAGGCATTGCAGCATTGGCGGCCTGGAAGGGGTTCACAGAGAACGGGGCCCCACTCGCCAATCCAGGCTGCTCGAAGAAGGGGAGTCCCCAGCCAGAGGCGCAGCCGAGGAGCCCGACGCCTCGGACCCGCCGGGGCCTCCAGCCGCCGCCACGAAAATCCCGGAAACCGTCCGCTTGCGGTGCGCGCAGTGGAAAAGATGACCTCAGCGCCCCGGGCCAGCCACCCTCCTGGGCAGCCTGGCAGCAGGGGCTCTGGGCCACAGGGGGTCCTCTGCGCCTTGACGTAGGGTGGGGACCCCTGAGCACAGAACCGTCCCCACTCCTGTGCGCTGTTCCTGGGACTCCACATCTTCAGTTGGCACCGGAGGGGCGAGGCGGAGAAGGAGGTCTCCTCACCCGATTAACCGA
This sequence comes from Sciurus vulgaris, assembly GCF_902686455.1. Taxonomy (NCBI): domain Eukaryota; kingdom Metazoa; phylum Chordata; class Mammalia; order Rodentia; family Sciuridae; genus Sciurus; species Sciurus vulgaris. Next base: position 26,432,294 of record NC_136474.1, read on the forward strand.
TTAACCGAAACTCATAAGCACTGGTGTGCGGATTCCAGGCCCTCTTCCCTCCAACTGCACTCTCCTCCTGCCCCAGAGCTTCCCAGATGGCATTCTGGAACCGCTCCGGAGCGAAGGGGTCGCAGAATAAAGATAGAGAGGCTGAGTCCCCAAGGGGCAACCCTGGGTTAGGTCAGCGTCTGGGAGCTTCTGGGTGGGCCTCTTCTCCTGCCCTCCCAGGACTGCGGGCCTGTTTCTTTTCTTTTTCTCTCTACTTGCCCCGGGTTTGTTATCTTACTTGGCAAAACGAAGTTGGGACCAGGGATGTAGAGAAGGTTTCTTTAAAATGGTCATCTCACCTCTCGGTATAATCCACCAAATAGCCCACAACCGGAGGTCCAACAGCTTCCTCCCAGTTGACCGAGAGGACCTCGATTTTTGAGCGGCCCAAAGATGGCCCTTCAGCCCAGGGCACGTTCCTTTTTCCAGGGACGCGTCGCTAGCGCCCTGGAATGGTGCGGGCTCTTGCCCCGTTTTCTTTCTTGAAGCCTGAGGTTCCGACTGTCTATAATCAGGGGCAGGCTGGTGGAGATGGCAGTGGTGGTGGCATTCGAGTGGGGTGGGGGCCAGTCTCGGTCTGAAGTGGGTATCGCAGCTCAGCGCAGAGACCCCGGTGCGGGGGCGGGTTGGGAGGCTTTGGTCTGCGCCCTGCCCCTGTCTGGAACCTGGACTGGAGACTTCTGTTCTGTCTTCAAACAGGGTTATAAAATTGCTGGATCCCCAAACTCGCAAGTGGCTACCTCCTGGGAACGGCCAAACTCTTTCATTAGAGAAGCCATTCTCTGTGATCCTTTCTTTAATGAAAATTTCGACGTCAAGCGTGGACTTTCGTTTTGAGTCATTTCAAATGCCAGGGAACTCGGAGGTCAAATCGTGTTTTGGGTGACAGCGCCTTTAGATACGTCCCTCTTTCTGTCGGTAGTTTTCCCTCTCGGAGCACGGTATGACATCGATCCTTGGAACTGGCCATTTGTTTTGTTCTATAGGGTTTTGTTGTTGTTTAATGTATAATTCCCTTTGGAAGCGTGAGTTTAAACAGATGGATCCATAGGTACATAATGACTGGCTTCCGGGACTCCAGGACTCGGTTCTTTGTGGTCAGGGTCCTGGGGAAGCCCTTGGCCAGCTCTGTCTCCATTTTACACCCACTCCTGGCCAGCTAGGGCGGGTCCCGCAGCGATCTCGTATCTGAGTCGGGTCCTGCGAACCCGCGGCACTCGAGGCCACTTCCAGGGCCAGGAAGTGGTGAGAGCTGGGTGACCGAGCTCGGTGGGGCCGGGTGGTGTGGGCCGGAGCTGCCGGGCTAGACAATCTAAGGGACCGCTAGCAGCTGCTGGGCTCTAAGAACCGAACCTCGGAGACCCTGTCCCGGCGCCTTCAGCACAGTGCGAGAAGGAGAGGTTTGACCCGGCCGGGGCGCATGTTGGGGAGCCCAGTTAGGGCGTTGGGGCCTCTCTGCCTTCCTTGGAAGGGAGAAAGCCACGTGCTGACCGCCTGGAGGGACGCTCCTGGCTCCATCTGGGCAGGTGTCAAGTCGCCCACTGGCCGCCTAGCTCGCACCCGGAGCTTCTCGCGGGCCTGCGGGTGACCCTGTTCTGAGGCCGCGCTCCCCTAAGAGCATACACAACGCTGCAGGGAGGCGGCCCGCAGCGCGCCCCGCTGGGGAACGTCATGCGCTTCTCTCTACTTTTACTTTACTTTCTTGCGTGTCTTTCTTCCTCCGTCCATTTCCCGCTCTCCTTTGCTAGAAATTCTCCCCATCCTCCCCAGCTTCTCACTCTGGCTTATTCTCTCCTCCCGTATACTCCCCTCTTTTTTCTTCCTGTTTTCTTTTCATCAGGAGAGCCAATAATGAGAAGAGGGGTCTTCACACTCACCGGTGCCCACCAGGTACCGGACACTGTGGGTTTAGCTGCTTCCAATATAGGCGGAGTCCTTGGAGGGTTCAACAGCCAACATGGGCCAGAGTCTTCCAGCCTGGCACCTTGGGGAGCCAGCACTCTGTGGGAGAAGGGGCCCAGGCCCTGCCCCATCAGCGGGGTGAGCTGGACCACAATGCCTCCCTCAGGATGTCTTTGCCCCCCATCCAGCAGGTAGTCACACTTGGGTCTGTCCTCCCTGGCATGGGCTGGTGCTGTGGCCACAAGTCTTTTCGTGTTCTGAAAATTGGGTGGTGGGTAGGACGCCTGGCACTGACCCATCCAGCAGCACCTCCCATTGGATGCCTTGCAGGCCCTTGGGAGGGGACAGAAGAACGGTCATGGATGCTTATGTTGTAGGCAAGGATTCTGGGGCCTAGAGGGAACACAGGCCACTACCACCCTGCTCCTCAGATGCCAGGCCAGGACCAACCTCATACCAGGGCTCCAGGCCAGCCCTTCTGCTTTCTGCTGGAGATGACTGAGAGGATAGTGGCAGGAGCTGCAATCATCTCCACAGGCCCTGATTTTCTGGGCCCTGTTTCCCCACATCACACCTGCCCTGTCCCTGCCGCTCAGTATCAAGGATGATCTCAGAAGCCTCTATCACTAATGCCCAAATGTCATGCAAAGCACACACGGGACTTCATCACACATCCAGGACCCCTGGTTTCAGTCCTTTTGCTGCTACTGCCCTTGAGCAAGACCATTCCTTGTCCAAACTTCCGCTTTCCCAAGTAAAAGAACAGGAGAGGTTCTTTAGATGCAAACTTCTCCTAGCCAATTTTAACAGCCTTGCTCAAAAAGCTTTTTCCGTAAAGAGCTAGATAAGTGAATATTTTATGCTTTGCAGCCCAGACAGCTCTGTTGCAGAGACTCAGTTTTGCCACTGCAGTGTGAAAGTAGCCACAGATAATACATAAACCAATCAAACTTTGTTTATGGACACTGAAATTTGAATTAATTTCACTTTACATGTCATGAAATATTCTTGATTTCTTTCAACTGCTGAAAAGTGTAAAATCCATTCTGCTTACTGACTTTCTAAAACCAGGCAGAAGGTCATGATTTGCCAATTCCTGGTTTAGAATCAATTCTGCTGATTGCACAAATTCACTTGCATGTGAGAAGTGTTATCTTACTTTAAAAATTCTTTTTCTTTTAGTTTAAGTTTCTTTTTTCCTGGGAAGCACCCATTTGTTTAATAGTGTGTGAGCCTTAGAAACACAGAATCACCTGGTTCATTTCCTACTCCTTTTTCTGAAATCTCTACGGTTAAAAAATTTCCTACTATGAATACTGTACCCAGACACTAGACTGAATGAGGCAAAATCATCCTCACAGTGGTCTTTGGAGATTGTTTACTTTGCTTTCTAGTTCCTTCTACACTGCTGGTGACAGGGTACTCACTTCCTTCAGTGGCAGTCCTAACAGACTACTGAGAGCCCACTGACCTGGACCAGCAGCTCGCATCGAGGGGGAAGGCCACTGCCGGCGAGATGATTCTCTCCTGGGCCATGTCCTTTCCCATCTCCTCTCAGTTCCATTGAAATCTCCAATGGCTGAGATGTAAAGCAGACAGAAGGCTATGGCCCTGACTTTCTGGGAGTTTCCCAAGCCCTGAGCCTTTGCAGCTGCCAAGTGACAAATTTGCAAGGAACAGGCAAAGGGAAAGAATATGACATAAAAATAGCTGTTATAAATGTGTAGTTGGCTAAAAGTATTTCCAGGAAATCTTGCTCTGGGGAGGCCAACTCCGAGTCTCCCCATGGCCCATGGTTCTTGTGCCCTCTGCTGGTCACATTCTGTCAACCAGGATCACCAGGGATACTCCTGAAAAGGAAAATCAGACTGCATGACCTGTCATATGTGAAATCTGGGAACAGACTGGAATGGTGGCTGCCAGGGCCGGGGCTGGAGGAGGGTCAGTCATAGGGCACAAACTTTCAGCTATAAGATGAACCAGTTCTGGGGACTCTAGTTAATGGCGTGTGCTGCGTATTTGTGATAATGTATTGTGAAATGTTCTGAGGGTAGCTCTTGAGTTCTTACCACAAAAAATGGTAACTATGAGAGGTGCAGGTATGTTCATTAGCTCCACGGTGGTGGTCATTTCACAATGTATGGGAATGCCAAAATATCATACTGTCAGCCTTGAATGTGTATGATTTCTCTTTGTTAATTATGCCTCAACAAAGTTGGAAGAAAAAAAATTTTAACGAAGAAAAGAAATCTGCATTTTCTTTCCCTCTCTATGTAGTAGACACCTTGCTGGATGCTGTAGACACAAAGAAAATAGTATTTTGTCTGCCTTCAGGGAACTCAGTTTAATTCTCCTGAGATGGGTGAGCTCAGACAGAGGCCAGGACCAAGCACACAGAAGGCCGTGGCAGGCGAGCCAGGCGGACGGCTTCCTCTGGAGGGAGGCATGCCACGGGCCCTGAGCCCAAAGAACTTTCAGGAGCACAGGAGTTGAAGTTTTCTCTGCAGCTTATTTTTGTGTTTTGACCGATGGACCGGCCAGCACAAGTTGGCTTGTAAGTATTCCAATACTTAGAGTCGTCCACCTGGCCTTCAGGGACATGAAAGGCCTCAGCCCCACGCCCCCATGTTCTTTCCTATCTTCCGAGCCTACTTCTGACAAGGGGCACTTCTCAGAACGACTATGGCATTCACTGTGCACACCCCAACTGAAATAGCCCTGGTCACATCCAGAAGCTCGTCCTCCATGCGCAGCATTGTGTACCCCACCCCCGACAGGATCTCATGCAATCTCACATCTTCCACTCCAGGAAGGTGACCATATTTTTACCCTTAATTTACAAGCAAGGAAACTGAGGCACAGGGGTGACCTCACTTGCCCAAGTTACAGACCTGGCATGTGAACCAGCATGTCCTCCATGGCGCCACAGTGGCCTCCTTAGGGTTCTCCGCCTTCTCACTTGGCCCCCCACTTTCCCTCCAGCTCTGATGATTGCTGAGGTTCAGACCTGTAGCTCCAGCTGCACAGGGTCACCCAGCCAGGGGTCACACGCATTCCACGTTCAGTGTACAGACCTGGGCCCATCACCATCAGCCTCATCCTGTGCTGAGGGAAGATGGCGTTGGAGCAGCCGTCCCCCACAGACGTACCTTACCGACCACTGATCAGGGAGGACCCCAGAGGCAGCACACACCACAGGGTGTGCATGCAGAGGACAAGGTACTGTGAGCTCAAGACTGGTCTAAGATGCCCAGGCTACTGGGCCCTCCCACGGACAAGTCCCTGTGCTCGTCCCAACCCTGTCCCGCTGCAGTTTAGTCTAGAACAGGACTGTCATGTCATATAACTTCTCTGAGTGCTGGAAATAGCAGTTCCTGATTGTGCAGTGAACAACACACATGACTGTGCCCAGCAGTCCTGCCAATTGTTTTTTCTGTTCTCATACAGAACCAGATACAGTTCAAAAGATTGCTACTGTTTCAAACTCTGTCATTCTTATCTTTCCCAGAGGATAAGTGGCATGTTGAAACAAGGGAAGAAAACATCATATTGGCATATTTCCTGTTAAATATCCACATAAAAATTAGAAATTTACTGGCTGCCATTAATGTTTCTATTACCCGATCAAAGTTAAATTCATCCTTCAAAGTTGTGAATGTGGAAAGTGTGGCAGGCTGAACTCTAAGATCGCCCCCTGGTGCCCAGGCCCTGCAGAATCCATCTCTTTGAATGCGAGGTCCTATCACTGATAGCACGGCGCTGTCTGGTTTGTTACTTTATAACTGGTTGGCTTTGAGTTGATCACAAGGGAGATTATCCTTGGCCTAACCTAACTGGACAAGCCCTTTCAGATCCTCCCTGAGGTCAGAGATGTTCTGCTGGCCTTGCAGAATAGAAGCTGGCCCTCAGAAAGTCCTTGTGGACAGGTCCCAAGAGCAAGGAAGCAGGTTCTACACACAGTCCAAGTGAGCCTTCCTTAACCAAGCTCTAGGTGAGACCTCAGTCCCACAGCACCTAAATGCAGCCTCATGAGCCTAAGCAGAGGACCATCTGAGCCATGCCCAGACTTCTGACCCACAGGAGCCGTGAGAGAAGAAAGCCACTAAACTTGCAGAGATGTTATGCAGCAGTAACAAACTAATTCAGTCAAGAAGTTGCATGTGGGCAGAACCTGGTGTCTGCCCAAGGGGACAGACCTCAAGAGGCCAGGACACCCCTGTTTGTGTTTTTGTTCTTTATCATCACCCGCAGCAGGTAGGGGCAGGCTTCTCCCTCCTGCACCCACTCGGCAGGTAAGACTGTGCCCAGCTGGGCACAGGCCTATGGCTCCCTCCAGTGAGTCCTGGTTTGCTTTGCTTCTTGTTAGGGAGCAAGTGCACATTGAAGGTGTGCAACAGGTCACGTCCTTGGCACTCAGGCCTCCAGAGCTGCCGCCCTTACTTTGTTTGGGAGCCACTGTCCAGGAGGCCACTTCAGAAGCTTGGGGCTCCCTCTGAGGGTCACAGACACTCGGTGCAGATTCTCTGTCCCAGCTCAGAGGAAGGACACCAAGGCCCTGTGCATGGCACCCCGGGAGCCTTACGGGGTACTTTATTCACTTGCTTCTTCATTTTCACTCCAATGGAAGACAGCCTCTGCCAGGGCAGCCAGCATGTGGCCAAGGAAAGCCAGGAACACAGGTCTCAGAGGAGGGACAGCTCATCTGGGTGCTGGTCTGAGAGCTCTGAAGGGATGCGACTGTTAGCAGTGTCTACAAACACCGAGAGTGCTGGCCAGGGGTGCGTGGGAGGCTGGCAGCAGTGTGGAGGCACCTGCCATCCTGCTGCACTGCCAAAAAGCAGTGCCAATGTATTTACCAGGTGACTCTCCAGCAGGTGCTGGGTGCCTGGTCTGGGGATTGTGGATCCACATCAGCCAGACACTCTGGGATGTAAATGCTAGGAGCACCCTCATTTCTCCAAGAGAAAGACTAAGGCACCCAGAGCAATCTGCCCCGGGTCACCAGGAACCTACCCCAGGTCACCAGGAATCTTCCCCAGCTCACCAGCACCACCAGAGAAGATTGACTCATATATCATTAGCCTGACTCAAATTCACTGCGTGGTTTCTGCTGAGTACTCATCATTTCACACCACTAGAAAGTCAAAAGTTCATTAAGTTAGGGACCATCTGTGTCTGTGCCTGTGTGCTGTGTTGGGAGCCTGGTGAGTCCCCGCTGGGCCTCAGAGATGAAGGCCTAATCCTCTTCCCAGGTTGAGCCCACATCCCTCCCCAGCACCAGGAGGAAGCTGTCAGCACCAAGCACTAGGAGCCAGAGCATGCCTAGAGGCGGGATGGGGCTCTGAGTAGGACACACACACCAGTGACATCCTTCCTGAAGGCCTTTGTGGCTGGTTCCTGTGAACCCACTGTCTTGGGAAAATCACAGGCTGGGGAGAACTTGGGTACTATCTGCTCATGATTCTGCTCCTGCTCCCCCTCCTGCACAGACTGCCCCCTAGGCACTCGGGCATTCATGAGCACTCCCCACCTCCTCCAGCCCGGCTTCAGACAAGGTGAATCTGCTCACTTCTGCTGGTTAATAGATGAGGAGCCACTGGCAAGGGCCATGTCTCCAGGCTTCTGTTTCCTCAGGGCCTCTTCATCTAGAAGGCTTGGATCTCTTGTAAAATGCCAAATGGTTCAGTGAAAAGAGCTACTGTCACATTGAGGGCTCGGCTCCACTACTTTGATCTGTGTTCGTGTGAGTCACTTCGTTCCCCTGGGGCCTCAGTGTCCAGGTCCACATAAAGGCAGAACACCTTCCTCAAAGGTGAGCATTGTAAAGCACCAGGTATTCTCAGGACAGAGCCTGGCTCATGGCAGGTGCTCAATAATGTGGAGCGTCTGTCCCCAACATGCAAGAGACTTGGACTCAGCTTGTGGTCACTGCGGCCTCCAGAACTCTGCAGGGATTCTGTAAAGTTCCCTTTTCTGAAAAACACTTTCCACCCAGGGCCCTTGCCCTCCCTGGACCTGTACTGTCTCTTTCTTGGACCACCCAGCATCTGCCATGGTCTCCGGAGTGTTCTCTTCTCTCATCATCCAAACTCCCTTGTCCTCTGTCTTTATCTAGATCCCACTCTCTAGCCTTGTCATTGGATGAAAAATCTTTCCACAACGTCCTCACTCACTAATGGGGAAACTGAGGCCAGAGAGTGGACAGTTGCCAGCAGATCTGGGACAACGTATAGGTCAAGACAGGATACTGGGGTGAAAGCACCAACACCCAGGATTGCAGGACTGAGCTTCCTTCTCACTCCTGCAAGCCAGGCTCAGCCTCTCCTCCCAAAGGGCCCACCTGCACAGGGATTTCTTCATGTATTCATCTGGTGTTTAGTGCAACTTACTGTCAGTTAGACCTTGCAACATATCTACGGCCTGAGACTCTCCCCAGCTGGCTCTTCTGGTAGAATAGGACTCCCTACAGAAAGGAGGCATTTATTGTTGTATTTTTCAAAAAACCTTTGTCACTGGACCTTTCAGTCCCTAAAGAACAAGATCCACCAGTCCGGGCTGGGGAGATAGCTCAGTCGGTAGAGTGCTTGCCTTGCAAGCACAAGGCCATGGGTTTGATCCCCAGCACCAAAAAAAAAAAAATCCACCAATTCTTACCTCATCCCAGTACTAAGAAATTTCTGGGGAAATAGGGAACGATTCTGATATTTAGAAATGCTGAAAAAAGAGAATTCTAACATGGGACCATCACTGTCTGCTTAGTTTCCTGTGGCTGCTATTAAGAAAGCACAGATGGAGTGGCCAGAATAACAGCTGTTCATTGGTTCATAATTTTGGAGACCAAAAGTCTAAGATCAATGTATTAGTCACTTTTTGTTGCTGTGACAAAATACCCAAGATAATCAGCTTATGAGGAAGAAAGTTTTGTTTGGGTTCATGATTTCAGAGGTTTCAGTCCACGGTCTCTTGGCCCTGTCTCCTTGGGTCTGTGGTGATAGAGTACAACATGGCAGGAATACATGGTGGAGGAGATGTCACTTCATGGTGACTGGGAAGCAAAGAGAGAGGCAGGAGCCAGGGGCCCAACATCAAGGGCCAGATGATCTAACTTTCTCCTGCTAGGCTTCACCTCTTAAAGGTTTCACACCCTCAGGCCGGGAACCAAGCCATTAGCACACAGACCTTCAGGGACACTCCAGATCCAAACTAGAGCAATTAAGGTGTGGGCAGGGCAGTGCTCTCTCTAAAGGCTCTCGGGGAAGAAACTTCCTGGTCTCGTCCAGCTTCTGGAGGTAGCCAGCAGTCAGTCCTTGGCATTCCTTAACTTGTGGACACATCATTCCAGTCTCAGCCTCCATCATTCCATGACCTTCTCTTTGTCCAGGTCTCCAAATGCCCTTTTCCTCATATCCAGTTGCTGTTTGAGGGTCCACCATAGTTGAGCCTGACCTCATCTTAACTAATTACATCTGCAAAGACCCTGGTTCCAAATAAGGTCACACTCAGGTTCCAGGAGGTTCAGATGTCAACGTATCTTTTTGTAGAACACAATGCACCTCACGACACTTCCCCCATGACATTTTTGTACGAATTAGAAAAAGGCAGCCCCTCTTGTAGGTGAGCACAGCTGCAGCACAGGCTGGGCTTAAACCCCAGCTTCCTGAACCAGTCACCCTTAGGAAGCATCAGCTTTGTTCTGGAACTTATCCATTTATGAACTTAATATCCATTCCTCAAAAAATCCAGGCTAGAATTTCAACACAAACCTGGGCCAGCAGGTGTTGCAAAGTCCAGTAAAGAGCCCCCCAGTGATGCCCCAAGGCTAGGACCAGGGCAGGGAGGTCACCAGGGGAACATTATTTGCAGAGAATTTTAAAACCATAACAAATCTGAATGGCTCTTTAATACCATCCTATACCCACATCAGTCAAGAAAACTTCCCCCGCCCTCAGATCCTTTGTTGGTTTAAGTTTTAAACAATTGCTGCAGTTATCCCTGAACTTCATAACATGCAAGAAAAAGTTTGCATCTGTACTGAACATGTACAGACTCGTTTTCTGTCAGCCTTCTCCATATAATACAGTACAACAACCATTAGCACCGTGTTTACATCGTATTAGCTATTGCAAGTAATCTAGAGATGATTTACAGTACTTAGGAGAATGTGCATGAGTCAGATGCAAATATCATGTCTTTTTATATAAGGAACTTGAGCATCCTTGGGTTTTGGTGTCTGAGGGGATCCTGGATGACTGTACATGAGCTTCAAACTGGTACATATTCATTATTTATCTTTGCATCAATTTCATGTTCTACGTGGAATTTATTTAGAGACCCTGGAGGTAACACAGTGGGTTGTCAGATATGTTCATCATAAGTCTACCTTCGTGAGGTTTTGGAATTGCTATCATTTGGATCTGAAAAGTTTCCCAAAGGCTCATGTGTTAAAGACTTGGTCTCCAGCTTGTCACTGTTGGGGGTGGTGGGAACTAGAAGTGGGGCCTTGGGAAGACTTTAGGTCATTGAGGCTGTGCCCTCCAGGGGAATTGTGGGATACTGGCCTCACTCTTTCTTTGCTTCCTGGTCATACACACTGTGGTGCTCTACCACCGTGATGTGCTGCCTCACCACAGACCCAAAAGAGATGAGGCCCACCAAACGTGGATTGAAGCTCCTGAAACTGTGAAGCAAAATAAACTCTCCTTTCCAGGTTTTTGGTTGTTTGTTTGTTTGTTTTTGTTACAGTAACAGAAAGCTAACACATTTTAATCAAATTCACATGCTGATTTTTTTTTTTTTTTTTTTTTTTTTGGCACTGGTAATTGACCTGAGGGGCACTCTACCACTGAGCCACATTCCCAGCCCTATTTCATATTTTATTTTGAGACAGGGTCTCACTAAGTTGCTTAGTGCATCTCTTTTTTTGAGGCTGGCTTTGAACTCGTGATCTTCCTGCCTCAGCCTCCTGAGCTGCTGGAATTACAGGCATGTACCACAGGGCCTGGCTGCTGATGGTATTTTGAGATAGGAGTTCTGGGAGGTCATGCAGGCTCTATGCTTATAAATGCATTAATTCATTCATGGATTGATAAGTTACGGAGGAAGTGGTTTTACTATAAAAACACGCTTTCTCTGACACATATTTGTTCTGTCCTGCTGCTATATCATAACCTCTGCCGTGCTATGATACAGAACAAAGGACCTCACCAGAAGCCAGCACTATGCTCTTGGACTTCCTGGCCTCCAGAACTGTAAGCCAAACAAACCTCTATTCTTTATAAATTGTGCTGTCTTGAGTATTTTATTATAGCAATACAAAATGGATTAAGCCCCTCAGAGATGTTGAGAAACTGACATGGATATGATAAGTGATGAGGTTCAGGTTCAGGTTCACCTGGCTGCTGAGGCCAGGCTGTAAGGAGTTTCCTGCTCCATGCCAAGGACTTGGGACTGTGTTCTGTGGTAAGGTGCTGAGGAGCCATTACTGCTCAGATGCATAGGTGTATATGGTAGACAGCTATAAAGGGAACTCTAGTAGTAGTAGAGCCAGCCTGGCCATGGGGTGGGAAAGCTGAAAGGCCCTGTGGGAGGCTGCAGAAGTTGTTCACACTGGAGCTGATGTGGAGCATCTAAGGAAGGATGGTGGGATTAAAAAGAGGTCTGACAGGGGTGGGGATGTAGCTCAGTTGGTAAAGGCTTGCCTCACAAGCACAAGGCACTGGGTTCAAATCCCCAGCACCGCAAAAAAAAAAAAAAAAAAAAAAAGAGGTCTGTCACCAAGTGGATGGGAAGGAGTGGACTCAGGCACCAAGGAGGGGTCCAGGGCTCACTTCACTGGCACTGAGAGGGAGCATGGAAGAGACAGGTTTGTTTTAAGAGTGTTTTAAGAGCATACCTGTCCCTGGTTTTAATTTTTTTTAGCATAAAAAAATAAAAGGTAAAAGGCAACTCCTTTAATCGCTCTTCAATTCCAGTTAAACTCCCCCAAGCACTATCCCACTTAATACAATTTCATTTGTATTTTTCAGAAATTTTCTCTACAAAATCGGAATATGAGGGGAAGACAGTCCATTTACCTTGACTCTGTTGACTCCAAGGCACCCTCAGACACTGGAGGGCAAGGACATACCCTGGAGGCCTCTGAGAGAGTTTAGCAGAGGAATCTGAGCTGAATATTTCCGTGATATGGCCTCAGTGTGCTGGTAAATGGCATTATGATTATTTTCCTAGATATTAATATTATGATCATTTTTCCTACATGTGATAGCTTATGTGCCCATGCTCTTTTCCATCGTGTCTATACATGTTTTGGTGGGAAATTTCTCCACCTGAAATCTTAGCTATTTGGGAGAGGTCTGTTCCTTGTTTAAGATCTCGGAGTCAATGCTGACTCCAATTCTCAGTGTAGGGAGGTTTTTAATTGCACAGGTTTCAGCAAGGGGCATAATCTCTGCCTTCTTGGGTGCAAAAGGTGTTACTAAAAAAAGAATCAGGACTGAGTTTCACACTTCCTGCAATTGTGGACCAATCTGGTTCCAACTAAACTTCACCCCAAGAACGACTAGAAAAGCTGCATAAAATGTGGGTCTTTCCAACCATATTGCAGAGAGGCAGGGAGCCCAGAGGGGCAGACTGGCATCTGGTACATTTTCCTCCAAAGACATTTTCTGGTAATAAATACTGCTGCTGCCACAGAGACCAAGATGCTGAGCAAGGCTACGGGTGGTTGCTGGGCCTGGGGGACAATGACTTTCACACAAAGCTGGCCAAGGAAAAGAGGCCTCTTCAAACTCCCCAGGCTCTCAGGTGGGTAAACAGGAGGCAGTTCAGCTCTCAAGGATCAAAGCCAGTCCTAAATCAGTCCAAGCTTTGGTTTGATTACGGTTATCTGTCTCTCACTAACCACCTGCCAGATACAAAAGCAAATCCTCTCCATATGACACAGAACCCAAAATCTCATATTGTATTTGTGAATTTTTTTGAAACCACCAAAAGTGACACTTGATAAAAATTAGGAAGGCATGCAAAAAGACATGAACTTACCAAAAGAAGGAGGAGAAAGATATATACACGCAGAAGGCCCAGATATCCGGACTTCAAAATAATTAAGTTTCATGTTTCACATCTTCAGTAGGTCAAATGAGAAAATGGTGAACTCTTAGAGAACTGAAAACTTTTGAAAGTAATCAAATAGAAATTCTAGAATTGAAAACTCTAGTAACTGAAACTAAGAGCTCAATGGATGACTCCCCTTCTGTCCCTGAAGGAGTAAATGCTATAGGATTTACTCCCTCAGGCTGCAAAAAAGGAAAAAATAAAGGAAGGAAATAAGGCAGGCAGGCTGGCTGACAAAATCTCTGAATCAAAAATGTTCAGGCACCGAAAAAGAGCACAGTAATGAGAAGACGAAGGAAAGGAAGGAAGGAAATGCCTTGACAAACTGCCTGGAGCCAGTTTCCAAGGTCAGGTTAGGACTCAGAAACCCAACCAGGATCCCTGACTCGCTCAGTGGAGAAGAGAGAAATCAGGGTCTAGAGACACCAAGAAAGTTAGAAACTTAAAACAAAGTGTAGAAGATGGTGTTGCAAAGAGACAGAATTCTAGAAAAATTGCAGAGGGATTCCATTTTTTTTTTTTTTTTTTTTTTTTTTTGTCAGAGGATCTACTTATTTGTGTATATTTAGGAGGAAACTCTCCAAGACAAAGGGAAGGAATCCTAGAAAACACTAAGCCAAGCAATTCTTGGAGCTGGGATAAGTTGAGAAAATAATTTGTGTTCTTACAAGTCAAAGTTGAAAGATTTCAAAATTCATGGGTTGGGTAGCATGTTCATAAGGGCTGTGCTTAGAAGTAGGGCCAAATAACCCCCAGAATAAAAGCTTCTCTGAAATCACTTTAGTAAAATAAAAAAGATAAAAATAAAATAAAATAAAAAATTCAACAATTAAAACCAAGTGTCAAATGAATCAAATTGATGTGCAAGAAATTTAACTGCAGCCAGAACAATGCAATACCTTTTAAAATAATATATCAATGTCTAGAACTGAACATTGTGAAACTTCACTTATGCATCATCCAAATTAGTGGACATACAGAGAAGCAAGAAAATATGACCTGTAACCAAATCCAAAAAATTAATTCAATAAAAACAGACTGAGAAATAACAGGAATAATAAAATTAACAGACAAGGATTTTTAAACAACAATTAAAAATCTTAAAAGTATATTAAAGCCTACGAAATGAAAAAACATAAACACAAGGTGAGAAATGGAAGCTACTAAAAAGACTCAGGTGGAACTTGCAGAGATGAACTACGACATGGTATGAAAAATGCTGGATGGGATCAGAAGCAGATTAGATGCTGCAGAAGGAAAGGTCAGTTAATCTGCAGCCATAGCCATAGACACTCTCCAAAAGAAAAAAAAAAAACCAAACAAGGGGGGAAAAGCCAAGAGAAAGAACAGAACCTCGGTGAGCCATGCGCCTGGTCTAACATACTGGTCATTGGAATCCCAGGTGAGGGAAGGATGGAAACTATTTAAGGAAATGATGCCTGAAATTTTCTAAATTGGAAGAGAGGCGTAAGCCCAAAATTTCCACAAAGAAAGAAGATTTCACAGGAAAAAAAAAAAGATGCCTCATGGAAATTGTGTTTTCATGGAAGACATGAAGAGTACTTAAAATGGCAAATAGGTGGATCAACTGAAATAAGTTTTCCAATTTTTTTAAAAGATAATTGTTTAAAGCGAAAAATGACTGCAATGTATTGTGGAGTTTAAAATATATGTAAAATTAAAATATGAGATCAACAGTGCAAAGATTATGGAGGGGAAATGTAAGTATACTATTATAATAATTATATACTGCATGTGGAATAATATTCAAATGTAGATTGTGATCAGTATAAATCATAGAGTAACTAAAAATGGGGGGGGGGGGGAGAGAAATTTAGCTCGTAAGCCAAACATGGAGACAAAACAAAATCATAGAAAGTACTCAACTTAAAAGAAAACAGGCAGCCAGGCACGGTGGTACATGCCTGTAATCCCAGCGGCTCAGGAGGCTGAGTCAGGAGGATCTCGAGTTCAAAGCCAGCCTCAGCAAAAGTGAGGCTCTAAGCAACTCAGTAAGATCCTGTCTCTAAATAAAAATACAAAATAGGGCTGGGGTTGTGGTTCAGTGGTCAAGTGCCCCTGAGTTCAATCCCCAGTAATACCCCACCACCTCAAAAACAGAAGGCATGCAAAGAGGAAAAAAAGGAATGAAGAACACATTTAAAAAAAATCAATGCAGTAGACTCTAATCCAACCATATGGATAGTCACATTAAATGAAAATGGTTTAAAGGTTTATATTAAAGGGCAGAGATAGATGGATAAAAAAGCAAGCCCCAATTATGTGTTTTCTACTAGAAATTCATTGAAGTATAAAAACAGGATAATCTTTAAAGATGGAAAGAGATATGATAGGCAAATTCTACTCAAAAGAATTTAGAATAGCTAAATCAATATTAAACAAATGAGACTTCAGAACAAGGAATATCAACAAGGATAATGAAGGACAATACATAAAGGTAAGTACACTGATTCTTTAAAAAGATTTAATTTGTGTTTGAACCATGGATGGAACTCAGGGGCACTTAGCCACTGAGTCACATCCCAGCCCTTTTTATTTTGAGACAGGATCTCACTAAGCTGCTTAGGACTTTGCTAAATTGCTGTGGCTGGCTTTCAACTTGTGATCGTCCTACCTCAGCCTCCTGAGCCACCAGGATTCCAGGCATGCGCCACCTCACCCAGCAAGATTTAATCTTAAATCAGTGTACACCTAAAAATAGGCGTCAGAGTACACCAAGTAATACTGAGAGAGTAAAAGGGAGAAGTAGACAAATCATCCCCTATATTTGGAAATTTAGACATTTGTCACTCAAAGCAATTGATAAAACAAATTAGCCAAAAAGAAAAATCAGTAAATATATTGAATAATTGAACACTACCAATCAACTTGACTAAATTGACATTTATAGAACATTCACCCAATAATAGCATTATATACATTGTTTTCAAGGGCACATAAAACACTCCTCAAAGCAGGCTAAATGCTTGACAGAAAGCCAAGTATCAATAAATCTAAAAGAATTTAAGTCATACAGAGTATTATCTGACTACAGCTAAATTAAACTATAAACCCACAAGAGAATATTTTTTGGAAAATCCCATATATTGGGAACTAGCCAACAAATTTTTATGTAGCACATGAGTCACAGAAATAATCACATAAGAAAGTAGGAATATTTTAAACTGCAAAAGTGAAAACATTAGAGGCTGGTGCCATGGCTCAGTGGTGGAGCACTTGCCTAGCATGTGTGAGGCACTGGGTTCGAGTCTCAGCACCACATAAAAAATAAATAAATAACATAAAGGTCCATCAACAACTAAAACAAATTTTTTAAATTAAAAAAAAAAAAACATTAAAAATTATGGAGGGCACCCAAAGCAGTGCTTAGAAGGGAGCTTAGCATGTTGAATGTTTTTTTAAGAGAAGAGTAAACATCTAATATGAGTGATCCAAGCTTTTACATTAACAAATTAGAAGAGAACAAAGTAAGTAGAAGGAAGGAAATAATAAGGAACAAAGCTAAACTCAATAAAATAGAAAATGGAAGAATAGAGAAAATCAGTGACACCAGAAGCAAGCATTTTGAAAATTGCAAATAACAAACAAATGAAATGAGAATAAACAAAAACTGGTGAGATGTAGCCAGACTAATTAAGGCAGGTGGGGGGATGGCTAACTAGAACGCAATCGGAAACATCATTACAAATCCCAAAACAGCAAGTGAATAATAAAGACAACTTATGCACATTCTTTCTGCCAGATAATTCTGAAACTTAAAATGGACAACTTTCTTGAAAGATACAAAATACCAAAACTCGCTGGAGAGAATACATATGCGTGACCCTACAACCTCTTATATACATTTAATTTGAAATTAAAAACCTTTCAAGGAAGAAACTCTCAGCTTAGGTGGTATAAGTTGTAAATTCTATTAAATATTTAAAGATAAAATAAAACCAATTTCACACAAATTCTTCCAGAAAATAGAAGTGGAAATAATTTTCAACTCATTTATGAAACCAGCATTACTCTAATACCAAAATTAAACAGGGGCATTACAAGAAAGTCACAGGCAAATGTTTCTTAGATACAAAAATCCCTCACAAATATTTTGCAATTTGAATCCAGCCATAGAGAAAAAAATATATCATGACCATGTTGGGTTTATCTCAAGAATACAAGATTATTTTAATATTTGAATATCAGTATAATTTACCAAATTAACAAGTAAAATGGGAAACATTATCATTTCAATAAGTGAAGAAGCATTTCACAAAATCCAATGCTTATTAATAAATTTTTAATATGTAAAAACTGTGAATAGAAGGGAAGTTCTTCAATCTGACAAAGACCATCTACAAAAAAAAACTAAATAAAGTTAACATCTTATTTAATGGTGATAGGTTGCACATTGTCCTGCTAAGATCAGAAATAAGACATTATGTATTTTCAATGCTTGTAGTTGACATTGTGTCAGAAGTGCAATAAGAAAAGAAAAACAAATGAGAGCCATCAGATTGCAAAGAAAGAGATAAAATTCTTTATTCAATGATGACAAGATCAGCTATATAGAAAATAATAAGGAATCTACAGAGAAGTTTCTAGAGTCAGCATGGCGGTTCAGAACAAAAGGTTAAAAAATCAATAGTTGTCTCTATACACTAGCAACAAACAATTGAAAATTGAAGCTAATAAAATAAGGTCATTTCTAACAAAATTTTAAAAATTTATTTATTTATTTATTTGGTACTGAGGATTGAACCCAGAGGTGCTTTACCACATCCCCAGCCCTTTTAATCTTTTTCCTTTTATTTTGAGACAGTGCCTCATTAAGTTGCTGGGCCGACTTTGAACTTGCCATCCTCCTGCCTCACCTCAGCCTCCCAAGCCATTGGGATTATAGGCATGTGCCAGATTTTGGTAGGCTCTGTGGAAATTGACAAGCTTATTCCATCATCTATAATGAAAAACGAAGAACCTAAAATAATAACACAAAATTTTTTTGAAGAAATAAGTATGACTTGATTGAAAGAGTTGACTTGGTGGCAATGCCTGTAATTCCATCTTCTCAGGAAACTGAGACAGGAGAATCACAAGTTTGAGGCCAGTCTGGGCAACTTAGGTAGACCCTGTCTCAAAATCAAATTTAAAAATGGCTGGAGGTGTAGCTCAATTGTAGAGCATCCCTGGATTCAGTCTCCAATACCACACACACACACACACACACACACACACACACACACACACACACAGAGAACTGGCTTAAATGGACGACAATGATAATTGTGTGTTACCAGCATGGAGATGGACATAAATCCATGGAATGAAATAGAGCTCGCACAAACACATACATGCATGTGTTCATAAATTCAGTGAGGGAAGAATGGTCTTAATAAATCATGTTAGATTAAAGGACATCCAAACAGGATAAAGTGAACCCCACACCAAAGATACAAACTATTTTACAAAAAATATGTTCTAAATATATACAAAAATAACTCTAAATGAACAGTAGTTCTAAATGTAAGAGCTAAAATTGTAAAACCACTAGAATAAGGTGTTACAGAGTTTTTTTTTTTTTTTCTGTAAAGGAGCAGATACTAAATATCTTATGCTTTGCAGGTCAAAGGGTCTCTGTTGCCATTACTCAACTTTGCAGCACTAAAGTAGTCATAAATGACACATGATCAAATGAGCATGGCTGTGCGCGGATAAAATTTCATTTAGAAAAACAGTTGGAGTTCCAGTACAACTTTGTTTACCAAATCGTGGGCTATGCTTTGCAGATCTTTGTTCTGGAAGAAAGAAAAGGAAGAAATATTTTCGGCTCTGAGTTAGGCAAAGATTTCTTAATTCAATACAAATAGTGTAAGTCATAAAAGGAAATATCAATAAATTAATCCTCATCAAAATAAAACTTTTGCTTTTCAAAAGAAAAATTTTAAAAGTGAGGCACAGGAGAGAAGAAAATATTTGAAATGCAGCCTTTTCTCAGTATTTGCAGGTATTTGGTTCCAGGACCATCCCCCCACTGTGACAACTAAATCCACAGATACTTGAGACCCTCATATAAAATGGCATAGCATTTGCATATGACCTAGCATAAATCCTACAGCATATTTTAAATAATCTCTAGATTCATTATTATCCCTAATAAAATGTAAATATAAAGAGTTGTTACTCTATATTGCTTAGAAAATGACAAAAAGAAAAAGTCTATATACATGTTCAATATACATTAAAATATTTCTCCCAAATATTTTTGATCCACAGTTGGTTAAATCTGGAACCCATGAATATAGAGAGATGACTACATACATATACTACAAAAAAAGATTTAAGCAGACACTTAACAGAAGAAAATATCTAAATGCACAATAAGTACATGGAAAGACACAACATCATGGAAATTCAATTTAAAACTCCAATGAGAAAATATTACACACCCAAATGGCTAAAATTTGAAAATCCTGGCAATGCCTGTTGCCGCCTGCAGCAATGATACCGCGGGAAAGAATCGGAGGCGGACTGGGAATGAACAGCTTCTTTATTTTTCTTTAGTGGTGCTTCCTTGCTTGCTTCCTTGCTTGCTTCTCTCCCCAAGTATATGCCTTGGTGCCAATACCAGCTCCACCTTCCAGGATGGTTAAGGCCTCTCTTTGCCTTGCGGGACAAGATACTGATGGCGTCTTCCTGGTCCAAGGGCAGGTCTTGCGGGCTGAAGTGCCGGTCCCACATAGAGCGGTGCCCCCAGGAGCCCGACATTCCGGCATGCTCCGTGGTCCGAGTCCTCACGCACAAGGTTGCTGGGGCCAGGGCGCAAGCACAGCTGGGCTGCGTGCCCGCATAAGGACAGGGGAGGAGGTGACGAGCGCCAGCAGGGGGGTGCGTAGTCCTGCGCGCAGCCTCCTCCCCAAACAGCTGCAAGCATGTCTCTACAAATGCCTAGTATTGGAGGGAATGCAGAGCGACAGGCACCCACATGCATCATTACTTGGAGTGTAAAGTAATGCACACTTTGCAAAATAATTTGGTAATTCCTAACAAAGACCAACACACCAATTCCATTTCCAGGTAATTACCCAAGAGAATGGAAGCATGTGCCCACACATGGACTTTTATATGAATAAAAGTAAGCAGCTTTATTAACAATAGCCCTGCATCGGTTAATGCAACCAGGGGACAGAGAATGGTAATTCGAGCAGAGCAGTTAAGCATACAGAATTTCTAACCTGTAATAAGGAAGAAGCTATAATAAATTTAAAGGGACTCTAAAGTGTACCCTAAGGGAGGAAGAACACTTAAAGTAGAATTAGACTTGGAAGGGGGGACTCTTCCAAGTCTGTGATTATGACCTTTATTGAAGAATGGTTCCCAGGCTGCTGGAAGCAACCCTCCGGGGCACAGCAAGCCGAGGCAGATGTGCAGAGGGGCTGGCACCACTGTGAGGACCATGCCTTGATGCCAGCAACCATCCCTGGGCCCAGCCAGGGCTGTGCCGTGCCAGGGGACAATGCTTTGAGCCTGTGGCTGGGGCAAAGCACTCTAAGTTGCCAATACTCACACTCACACACGCGCGCACACTGCTGAGACCATGCCAAGGGGGCAAAAAGCACACCTGTACCAGAAAGAGAAGCCCCCTTCTTCCTGCAACGTCCTTCCAGCATCCTCTATGTGCAAAACTAACATTGTGGTCACTCTAAGAGACAAATGTGTAAAGAGTTCAGATCATTTTTACTCAGCAGGTATTGAAGGGTGAATCTGAGCTGGGAAATAATAAGCCAGTAATTGTCACCACCAATCCCATCATCTGCTCAGCTTCCCTAGACCCCCTACACACATTTGGACTCCCGTACAACAGACTCTACACTTCTTCGCAAGATGTGCTCTCCTTCCAAATGAAGAAATTCTCGCCCTTCCCCCAAACGAGCAGACCCATTATCAAAAGTCATTGTACCCATTGCTGGCTAAATTACTCCTTCATTTCATTTTGGTGTCTGTGAATATCCTGCTACCTAAAGACTAAAATGTAAAGTTAACTTTCAACAACTTGAAAGTAAAATAAACATGGGAAGAACATGAAACAATCCCAATAAACACACATTTAATAAGTGAGAAAATTTTCAGAGCTACCGCACGCAGTTCACATTTCTAAACTTGGTCGTGAAGTTGCAGTTGGTGCCCGTGGCTTCCTTCTTCAACAGCCATGTCATAGTTTGCCCAAAAAAAGTACTGCAGGGTCCTCTGCAATCTTGACTCTGTGGAGAGTCCCAAACCGTTGTTCTCCAAAAAGTCCAAGTCCTCAATTGTCCTGCCTGTTTCTTGTTGCTACTGCTGCTCATTAATTTGATGAGCTGCGTGGAAACATGAAAAGGGGCACCAGAAAATTCCATGTGTTCTGGACATAATGGTCCACGCGTCTATCAAGGACACGTAACTCAACGTGCCCTACGTAACCGTGGCTCTGTAAAGTGTTTATGATCACTTGCTCTCTTTAGGAGGTAAACTCCTTTAAGCCTGTTGGTTCAGTGGCATGAAGGGCTCAAAGTGCCCTGGTGGCTGTCTTCTCATCTTTCAAGTCAATGAAATCATTGTCGTGACCCCTAATAGAATCGCTTCCTCTCCTGGACTAGGAGCTTTGATACTGCAGATGGAAACTTCCCACACAGGAAGCAAACCTCCTTTCAGTGGTTGTTTCATTTGGTGGAACAGTATGAGGGGTCACTTCTCCCATTTCCACCTCTGGACGCCAGGCACCGTTATTTAACTATGGGGAAAGGAACACACGTGACAGTGTCTTAGTCAAGGTTCTTCAGAGGAACAAAACCTACCAGAATACATATGAATACAAGAGATGATTTAGTCGCTTGGCTTCCGTAATCAGAGGTCAAATCGTCTCCAATGGCCATCTGCAGGCTGGAGGGCTGCTCAGTTCAAGAAGCCAGAAGGCTCAGAACAAGGGGGACCAGTGATGTAGCCCCAGTTCAAGGATAAAGGCCTGGGGCTCTCTGGAGTGTCACTGGTCCAAGTCTGCATTCAAAGGCTGAAGAATCTGGAGTCTGATACCCACAGGCAAGGGCAGCAGCCCCAAAATGCACTTGCTCAAGAAGATCATGAGCTTCCACCTTCTTCCCTTTTATTTCTTTGGGGGCCCTCAACCGAATGAATGTTGCTACCCACATTTGGGTGGTGTTCACCACTCAGTTCACTTGCTCACATGTCAGTCTTTTCTAGAAACACTCGCAAACACACCCATAAGTGTGCTTTACCAGTTTTCTAGGTGTGTCTCAATCCAATCAAGCTGACACCCAAGACTGATCGAATCAGTGTCCGATGTAAAGCATGTAACTCATCCACAGAACAGGTCCCCTTCCTTTTCAGGTGTTGTTTCCAAACCAGCACCACAAATGAGTCTTCAATAAGCCATTCCACCTTGCCATTAGAACCGCTTTGGGGTGGTGTGGGGTGTGTGGCAAGACCCATTAACTCTGTGGGCATGAGCTCACAGCCACATTTCCTCTGCTGTGAAGTTAGTCTGTTGATCAGACACAAGGCTAGTAGGGACCTCATGATAGGAAATAAAATATTCTGTGAGTTTATGGCTGGCTGGGCTGGTGAGGAAAGCAAATCTATAACCAGACTATGTGTCTGTTCCAATGAAAGCAAGTCTCTGCCCCACTGTATTAGAAAAGATCTGATGTAATCAATCTGCCACCATTCATCTTATCAGGGGCTCAGTGTTGATTTTTTTCCCTGTGGGAAGATTAGGTAGTCAGCACTAGCATTGCTCAAGTCAGCCTTGGTAAGGGGAAGTTCAAGTTTTCATGATCATCAATTCATTTAGATTTGTATCTGGGAATATCCACTCATATTCTCCCTCTCCCTCTCCCTCTCCTTCTCCCTCCCCCTCTCTTTCTCATAATCTATTCACTTCTCAAAGTTCTACCAACTGGTACAATTTTCCTGTATGACTATTCTTCATGGTCATCTTTGAGTGGGTTACAGTATTACAGTTATTCATTCCTGGGTGGCAAACCAGCTCAAATTCTTCTTTCTCAGTTACCTGGTTATAAGGAACATTGTGGGAGACAAACAGTATATGTCAGGAGAGAGAAGACAATGAAATAGGAGTCAATGTCCAAGGAGCCGAGTCATCTGTTCATCTTGACCTTCCAGAACTGTTTTATGTTTGTTTGCATTCCCGGGGATGGAGCCCAGGGCCTCATGCATGCTAGGCAAGTACTCTACAACTAAGCTATGTCCCAGTCCTTTTTATTTTTTTAAATGTTGAAACAGGGTCTGCCTAAGTTGTCCAGGCTGACTTTGAACTTGTGATTCTCCTGCCTCTGACTCCAAAGTAGCTGGGATCACAGGTGCATGCTACTATGCTCCCTGGATAGATTGCTTTGCTGTATGCTAAATCTTATGATTTGGTATGTTAGACAACACTGTCTTCATGATAGACAGCTGAGGTCGTATCCTCACCTCATTCCAAAAGCTGTTTCTCAGAAAGAGAATAATTATCTGCAGAAGAGTGCAGGGGTTTGCACTGTGTTCTGCTGCTTGCCAGAGATCCCACCTGGAAATACTATTAGGTACTGACATTGTGACTATCACTGGCTCTTCTGGATCACTGGACCACGTGGCAGATGTGAATTCTTCATAGTCTTCATTCTCCCACAAGCTTTTACATTGACAAGTTGATCAGAATGCTAATATCTGTTTTCAGAGAAGAATTCTTTCCCCTGTTTTTAATCTGAATATACACTTTGTCCCCAGACCCCAGCTCCAGGGTTAGAACATCAGGCAAAACTCCTGCTTCACTGCCCTTATCCCAACCTCTTTCATCTGACTATTTCAAAGTGTCCTTCCCATAGTAATTAGGTAATGAATTAATGAACAAAGTTGCTGGTTAATTGGCTTTTATTTCTGGAAGCACTTCTAGAAATGTCAGGAGAAATGACATTTTTCACAATTTAAAAATGCATTCCCCAACCTGAAATGCTGGGCTACAGAGGTGGATTCCTGCTAGGCCAAATCAGCATGAACAGGTGGGTATGTGTGGCAAGAGGGCAGGAGATTTGTTTTTGTGGCAGTCTGTCATGGTTTGAAGTGTGCACCCTCTGCTCTGTGATTCCATTTCAGCAGGTAGAGGGAAAGAGCATTGTGCTAGAAGTCCGAAGATCAAGTTTATCATCTCTGTCATCTAGCTGCCTGACCCTGGATGCCAACTCCTGAGCCAGCTCTATAAAGTAGATACAAATCTACCCAATCTGGTCTTTTGGAAATAATTATATTATTATGTATACAAAACACTTTGTAAACTATAAAGTTTACATATTAAAAGTTTATATAAAGTTTAGATATAGAAATATATATTTATATATAATACATGTAATATATGATCCAGTAATCCAGGGTGGTGCCTAACTCAAGCTGGAGGTACAAGGTTGGGGGGACGCCTTCCTGAAAAAACTCATAACTAAGCTGAATGGGTAAGAATGAGGAAAGGAAAAGGAGGACACCCTGGGCCAAGAGAGCAACATGGCAAAGGTGAGAGGGTCTGTCCTATCTGAAAAAGTGGCCAAAGTACACACAGGTAGATTTAAGGACTGAGAGAGAGAGAAATGGGGGTGGGAGGAGGGACCAGGGGCAAGATCATGAAGCACCTGGCACACCATCCTAGGGAGTTAGGACTTTGATTGATGTGGAAGCAATAAAAGCATTTGAAGAGGAAATGACTGGGTTCAATCCCCAGCACCACAAAAAGAAAGAAAAAAAAAAAAAAAAAAAAAGAGGAAATGACATGATCAGATCTGTATTTAGAAAGCTAGCTTGTGCAGCAGAATGGAAGATAGACCAGAAGCAGTTAAGACTAGGCAGAGCGACTACACAGGTGCAGTAACCCTGTCAAGGACCTAAGATAGTGCAGTCGTAACAGAGGTGGAGAAGAGCATATGAATCCAAATGGCTCTGGGGAGGTGGGATCTACAAGACAGATGAGCAGTGGGGGAGGTAAAGGTAAGGATCGCTGTTGAGACCCCAGTCTCTGATTTGGACTAATGGATCAATAGTGGTGGTTACAGTAACTCCAACTAGAAGAAGCAAAATGAAGGAGAAGAGTGAGTTGAATTTTTGAATGCCAAACGTTCTAAACTCAACATTCTGAGGTATACAGTTTAAGATCAAGAGCAGAAAGAGGGAGGGCCCTTCCTTCCTCTGGGTCTTAGATTCTTCGTCTGCAAAATAAGAAAGTTAAACTAGATTGAAGTCAGATTTCAAAGCTGGAATTCCCAGGGGCCCTCAATGACATGAATGGGGGCCAGTAAGCTGGATAAAATCAAATACACATTTCCTAAGTGCCCACTTATCAGGCTCATTTTCTTCATAGTTATTTAATGAAGCAGGTGTTGTACCCATTTTACCATTTTTATTTTGAAATGAGGAAGTAGTCCCACAGAGAGGAAAGATGACTTTACCAAGGTAGAACTGGGATTTTACAAAGTTAAATAAGACACAAAATTGAATGTATTTGACTTTATTTGGAGTTATGTCAGCTATGAAATGTAACCGAGAAAAGAAAAAATACATTCTTGCTTGATAGATACCTTTTAAAACATGAGTCCATGCAGCAGGGAAGATAATCAATGGTACTCAATAAAGCTGGAGATCAATGAAATAATTATTTTCCAAAGTAGTGACTTTCCAGCTCAAGAACTAAGATTCTAAGAAAACCTGCTGGCAATGTGTGCACTGACAGCTAACTGCCACAAGATGGCACGATTCTCAGTAAAGAAATGGGGTCTGTTCAAGACTAAAAGCTCACTTTTGCTTTCCCTATTCTTTTAGAAATTTAGTCCTGGTTTTTTGATTTAATGAGAACTAGTTTACATGAATGTGGTTATTCCTTTGGCCTACAATCTCTCCACCCTTCTTTCCTTCCATCCTCTTAATAACTCACATTCAGCCTTAGCAATCACCTAAAATATTTCTTTAGAGAATCTCACCTCCCCAGACCAGGATTTTCCCCAAGCATGTACTCCCAGAACATCTTGTCCTTAGCCCTCAGAGTATTTTATAGTCCTGAAATTTCTATGTTTTAAGCATCACACAAGGGCAAGGAACCATGTTGATATTTGCAGTTCAAATCTAGAAGCTAGCCCAGTGTTTGAGTCATAGTAGGTATCCAATATGTATTTGTTCAATGAATAGTTTCATGGTAGACTAAATATCAGAAAAATATAACTTCTCAGTCTTCTTCTTCAAGACTCAAAAGAGTTAAGGGAAAAAATCTCACCAAAATTAAAGATCAACCCACAACTTTAAACTAAGTCTGTCTGGTCTTTTACTCTGTATAAAGGTGGGAAATTAGCAATGCTTACAAGCCACTTAATAATTCTTTAGTGTCACACTATTAACCACAATTATTACTGTAATATAACCACCAATTCATGGAGCAGTCATCTCTAGTGTTTTTAACCAAGTCTCCAGTGACTGATGAGGATAGCTCAGATCCAGCGTGGAGAGGAATTTCCTTCTGGCAGCTGCCTTTGGGAGAAAAGCTGAATGGTTTTTCTACAGAACAGGGTCTGAAATGAGGCATTTCTCCTGAGGAGTGCTGAAATCACTCTGTTCTGAAATCATTCGGGTTAGGCGTAAGCAGAAACCCTGAGCACACTCTATCAGGAAAGTTTTTAACATAATCTCTGCTCCTTTTTTATTTGCATGCTAATCTAAATTTATTTCAAATTTAATTCAGTACTGAGCACTGCTGTGCCCAGGAGACTGTGCTATGCTTCAGGTGATACTCTCCTGACAGGTGGTCTCTCCTGTCGGCGAGGTATTTACAACCCAGTAATTCTTGTTTCAACACTGTGATTTTATTATTCGCATTATATTTTGAACATTTAATCCCCAAGAGAGCCTAACTGGCTCTTGCACTGGGTGGCAAGAAAGTAGGAGGGAGTTGGGAAGTGATTGAGAAGGATGTAGTCAATATATTATTATTTGATTATTTTAACTCCAGAAAGTGAAGTTCAACAATACTAAGCACGAGATTAAAGGATGAGCAGATATCAACTATGTGGATTAAATTAGAGAGGTGGCATCTGACCCCAGGGGTCAACATGCTGAACAGCCAGGTGTCCTGTTCATCAATCTCTCTCTAGCTTCACCACTCAAAATGCCCCAGCAATAATCTGTTCACAAACAGTTGCCCTTTACTGAATACCACCCCAGGCTTTAGAATCAGCAAGTGCCATCTGCGGTCAGTCTCACGTCCTGTGCCTTCCTACACGCTGTTGCCTTTTTGGGCTGCTTTTTGGGCTGCCAAGGACCTGGCAGACCACATAGCTTCGAGACCCAGTCCAAGCTTTATGTCCCCCAATGCTGCCCCACCCTCCTCTGGGCTTCTGTGATCACTTTGCAGTCACTGCTTGTTGATGTGGAGAGGGCAGGCACTGTGCCTCGTTCCTACAGTACTTCTGAGCTCCAGCACTGGCCTCAGGACACTGAAGCACCTCATTCCCTCTGTGGACTCCCTGCGTCTTCCACAGATGACCTGGGGGCTTTGGAAGGAGTCGGGAGTCAGAAATTCATCTTTCAATATATCCACAACTGAGACACTAAAATAACTGATTACTTTTCATGAGGAACTGTCCTATAAGGTCCCAAGAGGCCATAGCTGACATTATTAGATTGAATACTATTTCATTTGCACAATCTTTCCTCAAGATTAAAGTGGTTTCAAATGCATTGTTTTCTTTCAATACGTACAAAAATGTACCCCCCAAACTGGGATTGAACCCTCGGATGCTCGTCCTCTGAGCTATATCCCCAGCCCTTTTAATTTAATTTAGTTTTATGAGACAGGTCTTGCTAAGTTGCTGAGGCTGACCTTGAACTCGCAATCCTCCTGCCTCAGCCTCCTGAGTCTCTGGTGTTACAGGGACGGGACACCAAGCCCAACACCAAACACTGTTTTCTAAGAATCTTAAAATCATCTGAGCTGGAAAGACCATAATGATCATATCTAATCCTCTTTCAAATGAAAATTATAGCCAGAAAAGGTCAAGTACTTGTCTCAAGTCCTAAGATTTAACCAGGAAAGCAAGGTGCATTAGTTTTCTATTGCTGCATAAGAAATTTCCACAAATTTAAAGATGTAACAATTCCACATGTCCAGCACAGAGTGGCTCTTGCTCAGAGCCTCACAAACCTGGACAGAGGTATCGGCCAGGCTGAGTTCTCACTGCAGGCTCTGGGGAAGGGTTCACTCCCACGCTCATTCTAAACAGAATTCAGTTCCTTCTAGTTGTAGGAGGAAGGTCCTGTTTCCTTGCAGGCTACCAGCCAGGGATGGCTCAGCTCCTGGTGTTCCTCTTCAATTTCAAAGTAAGAAACAGTACATCAAATCTTTCTTGTTCTTCAAATCTCTGATTTGTTTTGCTGCTGCTGCTACTGGCCAGAGAGCTCTCTTTTAAAGAGAGTGTGAGATCAGGCTTACTCCTACAAGGACTTTTTCTTAATGACTATGCCATGTAACCTTTACTGCCATTAAATGGTAGTGAATTTCATCAAATTCACAGTCCCAAAGATTTTATGGGATGTGTACAAGGGGGAGGTGGAGAGGGAAATTCAGAAGACACAGAATCCTGCCTACCACATAAGGACTTGGGACGTCATACAGGAATGGATTTGATATTAGCTTTATCTGTCACCATCTTTGCAACTGGGTAAATCGTTACACTTCACTTAGCCAACGTTTCTTCATCTGTGGGATGAAAAGAATAATACCCCACGGGGTTTTTGTAAGGGTAATGAGAAGATTGATATGAAAGTACTTTTCAGGTATAATGCATTATCTGGCAGGGTCAAATTGAAGTGATATGTACAAGTGCATGGTACCACTAGGCTAAAAGATCCTCAAAGTTAGAAGCTATCTCTTTTTGGATGTGACAAAATTAGAGGCTGCCTCTCCTGCAGTGTAAGACTTACTTTCTTTTAGGTACAATAATGGAAGCTTAGGGTGCCAGGAAACAAAGGGCAGATAAAGGGTTCTGGCCATTGAATTTTTTATTCAAGGTAATACTAAGCCACTCTGTAGGCTTAGCTCTCAGCTGCAGGTGGGACTTCTTCAAGTGACTGAAAAGTCCTGCACCCCCAAGCTGCCATGGCTCACCTTGTCAGCTTGGGAGTATAACTCGGGACTGTTCCACAGATCAGAGCAAGCACTGCAGAGATGACCAGGCCAGTGTTTCCACAACAAACACAACCTGTCTGCCCCTGTCCACTTCTGAACATTAGAAATTGTGAGTGATATCACCTAATCATAACTCTCTTAATTTAGAATACTGAGGAAAGATTCTCTACTGTCTGAAGAACCACTGAAAGCAAGCCAGCACAAGCATCTATAGGAGCCCATGTTTTCTTTCTACAATGTGGTTTATTTTCTGAGAAGGGAGCACACAGGCCCTGATGTAACTTGCTTAAGAATGATGATCACACTATATTAACCCCATTTCCCCCTTAAGCAAAAGAAATCATTAGGCGATAGTCTCCCTCAACCCTTTCTTGCTAAATACTTACCATAGAGCACAGAGCCTGGCATGCAAGAGATATACTTCAGAAAGCATTTGCTAAATGGATGGAAAAAATAACAAAGAGCTGGAACCCAGTTCTCTCTCTCCATCAATCACTCTATGCTCTAATCAGTTTTCAACTATACTGGCCTAGTAGCTGCCTCCTGAACAGATTTAATAGGCAGGCATTAAGGTCTTAGCTAAACTTAAATGTGCCAGCTCCAACGGCTCCTAGGAATTTCAAGCCAGCCTGCCCAGTTGAAACTGTCTGTAGAAATAGCCATGCAGCTGAGGAAATGAGCAGCGCATTGACCATCTGCTGCCTTTCTTCTCTGGGGATCTGAGCTAAAGAAATTCAAGGAGGTTAATGAGCTCTCTCTGGCTCATGTGGTCTCGCACAATCTGTGGGCCTGGGTCTTGTCCATTTAGAAGATAAACAGCCAACTGAAATGCAGCGTGTGCACATGGCTACGCAACCATCAGGCTTCTCTCACCATAGTGAGCTGGTGATTTAAAGCAGCTCTAGCAGAATACTGGAAAATGACTTGGACTTTGTAATCATTACAATTTGGTTTCAGATCTTGATTCCTTCACCTATTGGCTAACTTTTTTTTTTTTTTTTTTTTTTTTTTACCTCTCTGAGTCCCTGTTTCTTCACATATAAAACATAAATAATAGAAATACTTATTCCTTGAACAGTTACCATGTTAAAGGAACTAAGGGTGTAAAGAACTTAGTACAAAATAGACATCCAACCAAAGGGCTATGTTTACTGGCATGTAACTAAACTCCCTCTTGAATATCTATACATTTATTTCTCCAAACTACCCAACCCATAGTGTTAAAACCTATGGTGATGAAACAATTCCAGAAAGATTCACTAAGTGATATATATATATATGTGTGTGTGTGTGTGTGTGTGTGTGTCACTGTGCATTGGTGAAAGAAATTGAGACAAAAAAGAGGATGGGTCAGGAGAAAGGGGGAGAACCACGCAGAGCCAGGTACTGCAGTACGTGCTGGGAATCCCAGGCAAATAAGTCACAGCATTTGATTTGACGTCTGCTTCCAATTTTTTATTTCACATATTCATTCTTTAAAAGGCATCAAGTTCACCAGGTACAGTGGTGCACACCTGTAATCCCAGCAACTTGGGAGGCTGAGGCAGAAGGATCACAAGTTCAAAGTCATCCTCAGCACTTAGGGAGGTCCTCAGGAAATTAGACCCCATCTCAAAAAAAGAACTGGGGAGATAGCTTAGTAGTACAGTGCTCCTCCGTACAATCTCCAGTACAAAAAAACAAACAAACAAACAAACAAACAAAAAAACCAACCAGACATTGAGCTCATGGAAGCCCCCGTGGCTTCCTAATTACCAGACTCTCTCCTTTGAATTTCACTAGAGCAGAAAAGTATGCCTCAGAGACTTACTTTACACTGCAACCAGGCCTGGCCTATCTCAGCTTCCCTCTCCTCCCTGACTATCTTCAGTGTTCTGTTAGTAATTACTCCACTCTCTCAATAGAAGTTTCGGTGCCCTTAGTCTCAATGTTTTTAATTTTGAAAATAATTGTGCTGTGGCAAGATCATTGCCTTCTTTCTCTTGGTGGTGGTGGTGGGGTGCCAGGGATTGAACTCAGGCGCACTCCACTACTGAGCCACATCCCCATCCCTATTCTGTATTTTATTTAGAGACAGAGTCTCACTGAGTTGCCTAGCAGCTCGGGGCTGCTGAGGCTGGCTTTGAACTTGCAATTCTCCTGTCTCAGCCCCCTGAGCTGCTGCAATTACAGGCATGTACCACAGCGCCCAACAAGATCACTGCCTTCTTAAAGGCTTTTGTGCTGTGGACCTTGTCCCACGTCCTCCTGCTAGCTTGTTCCCTTTTGTCAATTTTGGTATTAAGACCTTTCACAGCTCAGTGATATGCTTCCACAAAACTTCAGGGAAAAGTAGGCATTACTAGAAAAAAGATATTTATGAGAACCACATGATGAAAAAAAAATCCACAGTTCTTGATTTCCCCCAAGTCTACAGCAACAAGATACTCATTCTAGAGGTATCCATTAAGAATAATGTAATTTAGAAAATAAACTTTTCAGGCTGAGGTTGTGGCTTAGTGGTAGAGTGCTTGCCTTGCACATGTGAGGTACTGGGTTTGAGTCTCAGCACCACATATGAAGAAATGAATAAAATAAAAGGTACATAGACAACTAAAAAAATTTTAAAAATAGAGGTTTTCAAGATGGCGGCCTAGAGGGTGGCTGCATTTCATGTTGCTGCAGGACTCAGGATTCAAAAGAGGAGATATAGAGAGACTTGGGACCAACTCAAAGCAGCTGGGTGAGTCTCTCCCGTTGGGGAGGCATCCCGGATGGGACGGTAGTCCCGGAACGCAGGGAACTTTGTGAAGTAGAGCTGCTGACGAGACACCGCTCCCCCCGCTGGAGCAGTGAACTCGGACAACTGGGAGCGTCGTAGAGGAGGCCGCTCAGCATAGCACTGGGACTCGGAGCAACCACTGGGGCTCCGGCGGCTGCCCAGGGGAGGAGCGGCGAGGAGAGCTGTGTGGTCTCAGAACACTGGGGCCTGCCCTGAGGAGGAGGAGGAGGAGGAGCATGGCCACTTGGATTCGGACTGACTGCACCAGAGCTACAGGCAGTTGCCAGAGGAGGAGCGGCGCAGCAAGCTGTTTGGACTCAGACCACTTCTGAACACCGGGGCCTGCCCAGAGGAGTAGGAGGAGGAGGAGGAGGAGCTCGGCGGGGCGTTTGGACTCGCAGTGACTGCATTAGAGCTCCAGGCGGCTGCTCAGAGGAGGAGGCGATTGGTGAGTTGTTTGGACTTAAAGCGACCGTTCCTGAACACTGGGGGGCTGCCTGGAAGAGGAGTGCGGTGGGTCGCTTGGTCTTGAGTGGCCACACCAGAGCTCCGGGCGGCTGCCCAGAGGATGCGTGCAGCGGGTCACGTGGATTCAGAGCCACTCAGAGCGACCGCTCCTGAACACCTGGGGGTTACCTGGAGGAGGAGGAGGAACGGGGCGGGTCACTTCGACTCGGAGTGATTGCCCAGGGCTATGGGCGGTTGGTGGGAGGAGGAGACACGCAGTGAGTTGCTTGGACTCCGCACCGGAGTGACTGCACTGGAACACCGGGCGGTTGTCGGGAGGAAGAGGCGTGTGGCGGGTCTCTGGGACTCAGAGCGGTTGTACGGGGCCCCAGGTGGCTGCTCAGAGGCGAGGCCGCATAGCCAGGCGATTAGGTGCAGAGCAGGATCCAGGACCTAGGAGGCTTCTTGGTGGAAGAGCTGCACAGAGACATGCTTTGGGGCGGAGCGAAGGATCCAGGACTGCGGGCAGATTCTCTGAGGAGGGGCAGCCTAAGGAGATTCATCTGCGAAGGGTGAGGCTCCCAGGCCCAGGAGGTAGGGCCGGGCACCTGGGAACTTTGCAGAGGAAGGCAGCCCAGCCCAGGCAGTAGCTGTAAATTGAGGGGAACCTCTAGGAGGGGAATTGACCAGCGAGACATCCCCACCAGGTGAGTCTTCCCTGCCAGGTGAGGTTTCCCCACAAGGACAGTAAAACCAGAGACACAGGCCCAAACAGGCCTTGCCTCAGCCGCAGCCTAGTTCCCCTTTGGATGACCATTGGTCAACAAGTGGAGGCACCTCTGCCCACTAGCAGGGATTATACCCCACCTGAAGGCCACCACTCCTAGAGAGGCAACTTCCTTGTGGAGCACCGCATTATCAACTTCCTCCAAGACTTCAGACTACTAAGGCTAAGAGGAGATATATATAGAAATCTTCAGGGACATTGTAAGTCAATAGAGGAAATCTGCAATATCTCAGCGGTCCACTGACACCTGAACAATATGAGAAAACAAGGAAAGAAAATGCCACAAACAAATCTAGATGTTACATCAATAAAACCCAATGACAGCATAGCAGAAGAAATGACAGAAAAGGAGTTCAGAATGTACATAATTAAAATGATTAGGGAAGCAAATGATGAGATGAAAGAGCAAATGCACGCACTGAATGATGAGATGAAAGAGCAAATGCAGGCATTGAATGATCACACCAATCGACAGTTAAAAGAGCAAATACAGGAAGCAAAAGATCATTTCAATAAAGAGTTAGAGATATTGAAAAAAAACCAAACAGAAATCCTTGACATGAAGGAAACAATAAACCAAATTAAGAACTCCATAGAAAGCATCCAGTAGGACAGAACACCTGGAAGACAGAACCTCAGACATTGAAGACAAAATATTTAACCTTGAAAACAAAGTTGAACAAACAGAGAAGATGGTAAGAAATCATGAACAGAATCTACAAGAATTATGGGATATCATGAAAAGGCCAAATATAAGAATCATTGAGACTGAGGAAGGCCTAGAGAAACAAACCAAAGGAATGAACAATCTATTCAATGAAATAATATCAGAAAATTTCCCAAATCTGAAGAATGAAATGGAAAATCAAGTTCAAGAGGCTTATAGGACTCCAAATACACAAAATTACAACAGACCCACACCAAGGCACATTATAATGAAAATACCTAACATACAAAATAAAGACAGAATTTTAAAGGCTGTGAGAGAAAAAAAAACAAATTACATTCGGGGGAAACTAATACGGATATCAGCAGATTTTTTAATCCAGACCCTAAAAGTAGAAGGGCCTAGAACAACATTTTTCGAGCCCTGAAACAAAATGGATGCCAACCAAGAATCTTATACCCAGCAAAACTTACCTTCAAATTTGACGATGAAATAAAATCCTTCCATGATAAACAAAAGCTAAAAGAATTTACAAAAAGAAAGCCAGCATTACAGAACATTCTCATCAAAATATTCCATGAGGAAGAGATGAAAAACAAAGAAGCCAATCAGCAAAGGGAGGAATTATCCTAAAGGAATTGTCAAATAAAGGAGGAACCAAGTTGTGTCAAATAAATAAATAAATAAAATTTTAAAAATGAACCAAATGACCGGGAAACCAAATCATATCTCTATAATAATCCTGAATGTTAACGGCCTGAATTCATCAATCAAAAGACATAGACTGGCAGATTGGATTAAAAAGAAAGATCCAACAATATGTTGCCTACAAGAGACTCACCTCATAGAAAAAGATACCCATAGACTAAAAGTGAAAGGATGGGGAAAAACATACCATGCACATGGACTCAGGAAAAAAGCTGGAGTATCCATCCTCATATCAGATAATGTGGACTTCAAGCCAAAGTTAGTCAGAAGGGATAAAGAAGGTCATTTCATACTGCTTAAGGGAAGCATATATCAGCAAGATATAACAATCATAAACATCTATGCCCCAAACAGTGGCTCATCCATGTATGTCAAACAAATCCTTCTCAATTTCAAAAACCAAATACACCATAACACAATAATACTAGGTGATTTTAACACGCCTCTCTCACCACTGGACAGATCTTCCAGACAAAAATTGAACAAAGAAACCATAGATCTCAATAACACAATCAATAATTTAGACTTAACGGACATTTATAGAATATACCATCCAACCAAGAGCGAATACACTTTCTTCTCAGCAGCACATGGATCCTTCTCTAAAATAGACCATATATTATGCCACAAAGCTAATGTTAGCAAATACAAGAAGATAGAGACACTAGCATGTATTCTATCAGATCATAATGGATTGAAGTTAGAAATAAATGAAAGCGTAAAACACAGAAACTATTCCAACATCTGGAGATTACACAATATGCTATTATATGATGAATGGATAACAGAAGATATTAGGAAGGAAATTAAAAAATTCTTAGAGGTAAATGAGAACAAAGAAGCATCATATCAAAATCTCTGGGACACTATGAAAGCAGTACTTAGAGGGAAATTTATTTCATGGAGCGCATTTAATAAAAGAAGTAAAACTCAACAAATAAACGACCTAACACTACAGCTCAAAGCCCTAGAAAAAGAAGAACAGACCAGCACCCAAAGTAGTAGAAGACAGGAAATAGTTAAACTCAGAGCTGAAATCAATGAAATTCAAACAAAAGAAACAATACAAAAAATTGACAAAATAAATCGTTAGTTCTTCGAAAAAATAAACAAAATTGATAAACCTTTAGCCACACTAACAAAGAGAAGACGAGAGAAAACCCAAATCACTAAAATTCGGAATGAACAAGGAAATATCACAACAGACAGGATTGAAATACAAAACATAATTAGAAGCTATTTTGAAAATCTATACTCCAACAAAATAGAAAATTTCGAAGACATCAACAGGTTTCTAGAGACATATGAATTGCCTAAACTGAACGAGGAGGACATACACAATTTAAATAGACCAATTTCAAGTACTGAAATAGAAGAAGTCATCAAAAGCCTACCAACAAAGAAAAGTCCAGGACCAGATGGGTTCTCAGCCGAGTTCTACAAAACCTTTAAAGAAGAGCTCATTCCAATACTTCTCAAAGTATTCCATAAAATAGAAGAGGAGGGAATCCTCCCAAACTCATTCTATGAAGCCAATATCACACTGATACCTAAACCAGACACTCATCAAGGAAAGAAAATTTCAGACCAATATCCTTAATGAACATCGACGCAAAAATTCTCAACAAAATTTTAGCAAATCGCATACAAAAACATATTAAAAAGATAGTGCGCCATGATCAAGTGGTTTTCATCCCAGGGATGCAAGGTTGGTTCAACATCAGGAAATCAATAAATGTAATTCACCATATCAATAGACTTAAAGTCAAGAATCACATGATTATTTCAATAGATGCAGAAAAAGCATTTGATAAAATACAGCACCCCTTCATGCTCAAAACACTAGAAAAAATAGGGATAGTGGGAACATTCCTTAACATTGTAAAGACCATTTATGCTAAGCCCATGGCTAATATCATTCTAAATGGTGAAAAACTGAAAGCATTTCCCCTAAAAACTGGAACAAGGCAGGGATGCCCTCTTTCACCACTTCTATTCAACATCATTCTTGAGACTTTAGCCAGAGCAATTAGACAAACCAAAGAAATTAAAGGGATACGAATTGGAAAAGAAGAACTCAAACTATCCCTGTTCGCTGATGACATGATTATATATTTAGAGGAACCTGGAAATTCCACCAGAAAACTCTTAGAACTCATAAGTGAATTCAGTAAAGTAGCAGGTTACAAGATCAATGCTCATAAATCCAACGCATTTTTATACATGTGATGAATCTTCAGAAAGAGAAATTAGGAAAACTACCCTATTCATAATAGCCTCGAAAAAAATAAAATACTTGGGAATCAATCTCACAAAAGAGGTGAAAGACCTCTACAATGAGAACTACAGAACACTAAAGAAAGAAATTAAAAAACACCTTAGAAGATGGAAAGATCTTCCATGTTCTTGGATAGGAAGAATTAATATTGTCAAAATGGCCATACTACCTAAAGTGTTATACAAATTCAATGCAATTCCAATTAAAATCCCAATGACGTACCTTACAGAAATAGAGCAAGCAATTATGAAATTCATCTGGAAGAATAAGAAACCCAGAATAGCTAAAGCAATCCTTAGCAGGAAGAGTGAAACAGGGGGTATTGCAATACCAGATCTTCAACTCTACTACAAAGCAATAGTAACAAAAACGGCATGGTATTGGTACCAAAATAGAAAGGTAGATCAATGGTACAGAATAGAGGACATGGACACAAACCCAAAGAAATACAATTTTCTCATACTAGACAAAGGTGCCAAAAATATGCAATGGAGAAAAGATAGCCTCTTCAATAAATGGTGCTGGGAGAATTGGAAATCCATATGCAACAGAATGAAACTAAACCCATATCTCTCACCATGCATGAAACTAAACTCAAAATGGATTAAGGACCTCGGAATCAGACCAGAGACCCTGCAGATTATAGAAGAAAAAGTAGGTCCAGATCTTCAACATGTCGGCTTAGGACCAGACTTCCTTAACAGGACTCCCATAGCACAAGAAATAAAAGCAAGAATCAATAACTGGGATAGATTCAAACTAAAAAGCTTTCTCTCAGCAAAGGAAACTATCAGCAATGCGAAGAAAGAGCCTACAGAGTGGGAGAATATCTTTGCCAATCATCCTTCAGATAGAGCACTAATCTCCAGAATCTATAAAGAACTCAAAAAACTCTACTCCAAGAATACAAATAATCCAGTCGACAAATGGGCTAAGGAAATGAATAGACACTTCACAGAAGAAGATCTACAAGCAATCAACAAACATATGGAAAAATGTTCAACATCTCTAGTAATAAGAGAAATGCAAATCAAAACCACCCTAAGATTCCATCTCACCCCAATTAGAATGGCGATTATCAAGAATACGAGCAACAACAGGTGTTGGTGAGGATGTGGGGAGAAAGGTACACTCATACATTGCTGGTGGGGCTGCAAATTAGTGCAGCCAGTCTGGAAAGCAGTGTGGAGATTTCTTAGAAAACTTGGAATGGAACCACCATTTGACCCAGCTATCCCACTCCTTGGCGTATACCCAAAGGACTTAAAATCAGCATACTACAGAGATACAGCCACATTAATGTTCATAGCTGCTCAATTCACAATAGCCAGACTGTGCAACCAACCTAGATGTCCTTCAATTGATGAATGGATAAAGAAACTGTGGTATATATATACAATGGAATATTACTCAGCCATAAAGAATGATAAAATTATGGCATTTGCAGGCAAATGGATGAAATTGGAGAATATCATGCTAAGTGAGATAAGCCAATCTCAAAAAGCCAAAGGAGAAATGATATCGCTAATAAGTGGATGATGACTCATAATGGGGGGAGGGAAGGGTTAGTGTTAGGGTTAGTGTTAGGGTTAGAGTTAGGGTTAGGGAGGGGGGCAAGTATGGAGGAAGGAAGCGCTGTATAGAGGGAAAAGAGGGATGGGAGGGGTGGGGGGAAGGGGAAAAATAACAATGAATCAAACAACATTGCTCTATGTAAATTTATGATTACACAAATGGTATGCCTTTACTCCATGTAGAGAAAAACAACATGTATCCCATTTGTTTACAATAAAAAAAAAAAAAGAAAAACAGTAACAACAATAAAAAAAATTTTTTTAAATAAATAAATAAAATTTCATGGCCACTAAACCAATCAGCACTATAACACAATAATTAAAAAACAATTAAAATGTAAATTTAAGATTAAAAAAACATATACTAGGCATGGTGGTGCATGCCTGTAATCCCAGGTGCTTGGGAGGCTGGGATCCCAAGGAGGATCCCAAGTCTGAGGCTAGCCTCAGCAACTCAGCAAGATCCTGTCTCAAAATTAAAAAATTAAAAGCAATGGGAGGTGGCTTAGTGGTTAAGTGCCCCTGGGTTCAAGTGCTGGTACAAAAAAAAAAAAAAAAAAAAAAAAAAAAAGTACAATTTTTAAAAATTTTATTTTAAATCATAAAAATTTTAGAAGAAAAATAAGCAAGAAGTTTTATACTCTTAGATGAAAAGGGAATTTCTAAGCATGACATCAAGGGCAAAAAGCAGTAAGAAAATGATCAATAGAAGTTACTTCAGAAAAATATTTAAATCTTTTGTATGATCAAAAATCCTCCATAAATTGTCCAAAGAAAGAAAATAACAAAAATATTAACATGTAAACTAGCAAAAATAGTTGTAATTCACAAAGTGCATTTAACACACAAAGTGCTTTTATAACTACAAAATCAGCAAAAGTAAATACAATTCAGAAAACATAATATTTAGTAAACAAGAAAATATTTCCCTTTACTAATCAAAGAAATGCTAGTTAAAATAATGAAATACAATTTTTCACCTATTAGATTGGCAACTATTAAATGTATGGACAATGTCAATGCTAGCAAGTTATGTGTATAAACCAGGACTATCACACATTCTTAGAAGTTTAAAAGGGCTTATTTTCCAATATGTGAGGGGAAAAACATTCAAAAAAGTACATGCCATTTGACCCAGCAATTGAACTTCTGGTATTATCCTAGGGACAAGCATTGAGAAGTCACAAAGCATGAGGGTATTCATTGTTTAACAGTTTAGAATAAGCATGAGCATATTCATTGCTTAACAGTTTCGAATAAAGAAAAATTTGAAACAACCTAACACTTATAGAAAATATTTAAATAGTTACAGTCATATGGTGGAATATTATGATGCTATCAAAAATATTGCTTCTCTCTCCCGTTGGCTTTCAAGAAGCAAGCTGTCATGTTGTGAAGTCTATAGAGACTACCACATAACAAAGAATTGAGGGTGGCGTCTAGGACCTGATAGCAGCCCACTGCTGACAGTCAGACAGGAAATTATGTCAGTCTGTTTCAAGATGAATTCTGCCAATAAACTGAGAGGACCTGGATGTGGATCTTTTCTCAGTCAAGCCTCTGATAAGACTGCAACCCTGGCCAATATCTGAATTACAGCCTTGTGACAGACCTTATGCCACAAGGCAACTTTGGACAAGTGCGGTGTTTTAACTCTTAAAGTTTCTGGAATTTGCTATACAATCGTGTCTAAGGTATGTTAAGTAAAAACTGGATTATGAAACAGTATGCATGATATGG
Organism: Sciurus vulgaris; assembly: GCF_902686455.1. Classification (NCBI taxonomy): domain Eukaryota; kingdom Metazoa; phylum Chordata; class Mammalia; order Rodentia; family Sciuridae; genus Sciurus; species Sciurus vulgaris. The sequence continues at coordinate 26,472,513 of NC_136474.1, forward strand.
TCTTATTTTAAAATACTGTTTGGAGTTATAATTAGACAGAAGGAAGTACTGGCATGCTACCTACTGTGCAGAAGGGTGATAGTTAACAATAATGTGTGTATATACATTTCAAAAAGGTAGAAGAAGTTTCTACCAAAAAGAAATAAATATTTGAGTAGATAGGTAATCTGATTTAAACATTATACAACATATTACATTATCCCCACATTATCCCATTAATATGTACAACTTTTAAACACATATTACTTTTTTCCTTTTCAATTTTTTAAAGTAAAAAAGTCTAACCATGAAATGAATAACAGCGTAAAAATAAATTCCAGATGGAATAAAAATCTTAAAGTTAAGAAACACTACAGATGTGTTAGCAAACACTTTGGGGAAATGTTCATAGAGCTTTAGTGGGAGAGGACTTCCTAAAGAAAACATGAAAGCCCAAAGAAGGGTTGACAGTCTGTCCACACAATATAAAAATGCACAGGGAACATCACACCCCATTCCGTATGTGTGAGCTGTGTGCAATGACTTCCAAAGAGTCCAATATTGGAAAGGAATAAAAAGAAGTGACTTTACATTGGAGAAATCAGATAAATGCTACTTCTCAAAGGGATCAAGGTTACTATCATTAGCATTAAGTCATGTTGTTACGATGCCTTGAGGACCTCTTGGCTGTGAGAGTTTCTCAGATGTCCTCTGGTTTTGATGAATCTGAGAGTTCTGAAAGAGTATAGAGCAAGTATTTCCAAATTCTGTTGGAATTTGTCTTATGTTAGCCACCAAGATGAAGTGCCATTCTCACTCAGCATCCATCTTTTTGTACTACCTGGTCTCTCTGCTTGGACCCCCTCATGTGGCTTGATCCTCTTAAGCTTGATTTTCAAGATTCATCTGTCATCATCTGTTTAGAAAGTCTTCTCTGACAAGTCTCTTTTCCTCTTATCATCCAGGTGGAATGCCTTTCTCATGTTACGGTACCACCTGTGCACAATTATCATGCATGTTCAAATTATCTGTATACTTGTCTGTCTCCTTATAGGCTATGGACAGGGAAACATCCAGTTCATCTCAGTAACTGCTGATGCTTAATGTAGTACAAGTATACAATGGGCCCTGTTTATGAAGTACATGAAATCAATCCCATTACTTATTAAAAACCCCAAGGACACTGTTCTCCTTTGGACAGTGATGAGAAATACCAAGTTAATTTCTCTTACTCTGCTTATCAAAACTGTCTGTTTTTCCAACATCACATATTGGTGTTTTGATATGACAGTATTTTTGTATTGGTTTATTATATAGGACCTGCTTCTGAGCTACAAGGCAGTGTCTTACTGTTTGTTGATTCTTGTCGGTTTTAGGCAGAGTGGCCTTTGTTGACTTAGTACACACGATTACATCTCTTAGGTCCCTGTACTTGTAACACTGTGCCCATTTGGTAGAGCTAACAGCCTTCTGCATTCTACAGTGTGTCACCATTTTTTTCTTGCAGTGTCAACTCTATCATGGGGCCAGTAATGATAGGAAAATTTATGTAGAGCATCAAACACAGGATCTGCCAGGTATTCACCTTGTAAGCTGTTCTCGGGGATGGATTTATTTCTACTGAGCAGTGTAAGATAATAGGAGGACCACCTGAAAAACATGACAAATAGAATGTACAGAAGCTGCCAAGCTGTCAATGCAAGTTCTTTCTTCCCTTATTGGGGAGTTAATGGAAGCAATATGCTTAGCTAAGGCTTTTATTTCACAGTTGGTGAGGCCATGTTACTAAGTTCCAGTTTGTAAGATACAGGTTTAAGTTGCTGGGTGGGACTTCTAGAAAGGGCTTTTTAAAAATAAGGACATGACAGCTGGAGTTCCAACTTCCATTTCGACCCATGAGGCAAATTTGACCCACGAAGCCAAGCTGTAGGAATGACAGAGCAGAAAGTCTGGGGCCGTGGGGTAACTACTTAACTCAGGACGAGAGGGAAAAACCTGGAGTTTAGGATACTGGAAACCGGGGATCTGTGTTAGAAGCAGGAGAACTCGGCCAGCCACTGTTCACTGGTGCTCCTTGGCAGACTTCTCAGGACCACCTGGAGCCAGCTGGAGGCAGCGATGCCCGGAGGACCTGGCTGCGAGGACCAGGAGCAGCACCCAGAGGACGACGGGAAGCCGCTGCGGGGAGGTGCATGAGACACGCCAGCGCGGCCCCTCGGCGCTCCTTGTTCTTCCTCCTTACTCGCCCGCAGAGTCCCGTCCGGGTAGAGTAGGGGGCCGGCGCCCAAGTCGGGCTTGCAGCCTGCCTCCCCGACACCCGCTCGCTGTCCCCCCACAGTCCCGAGCTATCCCCTGCCGCCCGCGCCGGTTCGAAAGCGCCGGGAGCCGCCCGCCGCGTCACGAGCTGTCTCGCGCCGCCATTGGTCGGCGCGTGTCACGTGTGGCCGGCGGCTTTTGCCATTGGTTGGAGGGCAGGCGCGCGGAGGGCAGGGTCGGGGCCACGGCCTCAGCCGGAGCGCGCGGCCGCGGTGCTGGCCCGTGCGCGCGCCGAGGTGGACGTTGCGGGTCCTCTGGGCTGGACCCCACCGCCCACCCTGCCTGGCGCGGAGCGCGGGGCCCGGGGCGGCCTGCGAGGTCCGGTGCCCGCGGACCCTTGGAAGCGGCGTCTCGCGGTCCGCCTGCGCCTCCGGGCCCTGGACGCCCAGCAAGATCGACCTGCCGGTTCACAGCGCTCGGGATCCCGACAGCGAAGCGCCCCAAGAGGTTCGACCGTCGCCGATCAGCCGCACGCTCCGTTACCGCCCTTAGGAATCGTTTCTTCCAACGTCTGGTTGTTACGCGATGCGCTTTGGAGGCACGTCCTGAGTGTCGTGAGCCCTGGGGCAAAGGTCTGGGGTCGGGGGTCGCACGTGGGGCCCCGAGGGGCCAGGCTGGGCGCGCTGCCCGGCGCCCCCAGCCTCGGGTGGGGCGCGCCCCCCGGTCCTGCGCAGAGTGACCCCATCTTCTGATTTTTTCTTGAAAAGTTGACCCTCTGGCTTTTTATGTCAAATGTCTTGATTTTTAAGTGTCAGCAACGAATTAAAAACAAAACGCTGGGGAACCTAACAAAGGGCAAGCTGCCAGTTCCAAACTGCCAGTTTGTGACCCCCCCCATTTAGTTCGGATTCTGCCTCTAAATTAGTCACGTGACCTTGACCAAGTCACTTTTCCCTGGGACATGCATTCTCAACACGAGTGGTAATTGCTCATGTTCCTGGGGCGCTGAAAAGGTCTTAGATATGAACAATGGTTTGTGGCTTTCCAAAGGGTCACAGAGCATAAACGGGTATGCTGTAGATCTGTGGCACTGAGATCTTTGGCGGGTAGCAGATAAAGAAAAAAATGTCACAAAAGTTTTCTGGGAGCAGAGGGGAAACGAAAAAAGGTCGAGATGCAGTGCGTTAGGGAAACCGTTGAACAGATATTCCTGTGATAATTGTGTATGTTAAAGAATTAACACAGTCTGAATTAAGACTTTGAAAGCTGGAGAACCTGGAGGTCCGACATCACATTTTAAGTTTCCCGCCAGGTCCTCTTAAGCACGTGTATACGTATACACACGCACACACTTATACCCACAATTTTGTTTGAGGTCCACAACCAAGTGTCAATCCACTTTTTTTTTTTTCTTTTCCTTTTTGAGGTACCAAGGATTGAAACCAGGAGCGTGTTACCTCTGAGCTACCTTCCCAACCTGCCTTCTTTCTTTCTTCCTTTTTTTTTTTTTTTTTCATTTAATAACATCAAAACAGGATCTCACCAGTTTGCCCAGAACTTGTCCCCTCCTGCCTCAGCCTTCTGAGTAGCTGGGATTACAGGAATGGGTCTCATGGGTAACTTTGATTCTACTTTCCATGAGAGAAAGTTGAAGAGGACAGGGTTAGGATGACTTACAGAGCTAAAAGAACTGGGATTTAAAAACGTATATGTATGGCTCCCAAATCACTCATCATGTCTCCTACTCTCCAGTTGAACCCAAACCTTTATACCCAAGAATTCACCTAAGACTATTTAAAAGTGTAGATTCGCAAACACCCCCCCACCCCCAGGCAAAAAAAATGTGAATTCAGTATCTGGGACCCACCTGAGATCTGCATTTTAACAACCTCCCTGGGTAATTCCCATTTGGTGATTCTGGGACCATTTTGAGAATAACTAATTGCCCATCCATTCCTAATGCCTTCATGGGTTGTATACAAGAGACTCAAATTTCAATTGCCAAGCAGTGGTTCCATCTCCTTCAGACAGTAACCATACAAACTTTGGAAGATAAATCTTTTGTTGGGGGAAGTCGAGGTTTATGAGACAGCACCTTACATTCTTGAGCAGCTCTCATTTTGAGAGAGTCCTGACAATTTTGCTTGGCATTTTTTATAATATGATCAGTGCTGTTGAGTTTCCTAAAAATCTAGGCTTAAGGCATTTAATTATGTATATACATATGTACTGAAGATTGAACCCAGATACACCTTACCACTGAGCCACATTTCCAGCCCTCTTGTACTTTGAGACAGGGTCTTACTAAATTGCTTAGGGCCTTGATAAGTTACCAAGGCGGTCTGGAACTTGGTGATTCTCCGGCCTCAACCTCTATAGAGTTGCTGGGATTACAGGTGTGGGACACTGTGCCCAGCTAAGACATTTATTTTAAAGTTAATGTTAAACAGACTTTCAGACACCATGAAAAAAATTTTAAAAACACGATTCACCCATAGTACCAATAATCTAACAGAATTGGGGAGTTAACCCAGGGGCGCTTAACCACTGAGCCACATCCCCAGCCCTGTTTTATTTTTTATTTTGTGGCAGGGACTTGCTGAATTGCTCAGGGCCTTGCTGAGTTGCTGAGGCTGGCTTTGAACTCGTGGTCCTCTTTCCTCAACCTTCCGAGCTGCTAGGATTGTAGGTGTGTGTCACCATGCCCAGCTGTACTTTTAATTAGTTAGTGATGGCACTACTGTTAGTCACATAGATTGTTCGTGTTCACCAAATTTAGAAAATTCTTCTGAGAGAGGGACTTGAATTTCAGAATTAGGATTGGAATTCTGAAAATTATCTTGAGGCTAAACCTTAAATCAATTCTTTTAAAAGCCCATTTCATCCTTTTCCAGACAAAAAACTACCTCAAATCTGAAGATGTTCTTTAGTTCAGAAATAGCAGTATAGAGGGTTGTGAAAATGAATACATTGAAATGTTTCTTAATTAAGAATCATCTTTTCTAGTGAATTCCTGTATTGCTTTAACCCTGACCAAAATATGCACTTAATTTGTTTAATTATACAGTTCCTTTTCTAAAATCAAGATAAGTAGAATAATCATAATATTTCTTTTCAAGTAATAACTGGATCATTTAATACATCAAATTGTGTTGTTACTAAAAATATATATTTTGTTTTACTCTTTCCTGTGTAGGCAGTAAAGTTGATTTTGGTTAAAGGAAGATCTGGTATTCTAATTCCATTTTCCACAGTTTCTAGTTTTGACCTTGGGCGAGTGACTTCCTCTCTGATTCCTCACTTTTCTAATCTTTAAAATGGAGGCAGTGCCACCAGGGTCATGATAGTTGTATAATACAGCATGAGTAAAACTTTCTTTGAATGCTGGGCACAACTATTTTCCTATTAATATTAGTTTTATTTCACTCTTTTGAGTCTATTTGTGAGTTCCAATCCTTCTGTAATATTTAAGATAATTTTGATTTCAAAAAAGATGCATTTTTGGAGAATTTATTATATATATTTCAAAATTCCATAAACTTGATGAGCCATTTTAAATTTTTTTTTTTTCTGAGAAAACTAAGGGTACAGTGACTATTATTTTCTTTCTTTCTTTTCATCGTCATCTTTTCTTAGTAGTACTGGGAATTGACCAGGGACTAATCCATGCTCGGCAAGCATTCTGTCCCCAGACTTTTTTATTTCAAGACAGGGTCTTACTGAATTGCCCAGACTGGCTTCAAGCTTGTGATCCTTCAGCCTCTCAGCTGGCATCTAGCTCTTTATCAGTTTTGCTGTCAACCAAAGTTGTTAATTCAGCAAATGTTTATGAATACTTATTATTTGCCAGGCACTATGGCAGGTATAGGTGATGTAACAATGAAGAAGAGAGACAAGGTGCTTGATCGTATAGGAAGAAGATAGGTAAATAAAACAAATCGTAGATTGTGATAAATGCTAGGATGGTGTAACTATAAATAATATCAACAAAGTTAACATGGTTAAGATATGTTTACCTCAGCTAATTTTTCATCGGTGACAAAATAATTAGGAAATTATCTTAAATTCTCAAGTCTCAATGAAGATTGTGCAAGTAAATTGTGTCAGCAAATGGGGGATTGAAGGAAAATAATTGGGAGCATGTAAAAACAAGTGTTTTACAGTTGTTCCTAGAGACATAATGTATAATTTTTCCATAAAAATGTCAATGTTTTGAGAATTCTTATTTTCCTTGGAAACCATTTCCTTTACTAGCCACTAGTGCAGGCACCTTGTTTATTACAAAATTGTAGATGAAAAGAATCTTTTGCACTGGTTTCTCAGAGATTTTAATATTTTATTTAACTATACTCACCACACTGCACACTGCACAACAAGGGGTTTGAGCTTCTGTGCCTTCTGACCATCATCTCCTCACTCCCATCTCCCTGCCTCCCTGGCCTCTGGAACTCTACTCCCTGCTCCTGCGAACCTGAGTGTTTTAGACCCACATGTAAGTGAGATCCTGAGGTATTTATGTGCTTGGTATGTTTCTTTAGCACAGTGTTCTCCAGTCCATTCACGCTGTCAGGAATGGCAGAATTTCCTTTTTTAAGGTTGAATAGTATCCCATTGTACCTAGTACCGCAGTTTCTTTTCTTTTTTCTTTTTAAATTTGTTCTAATTAGGTATACATGACAGTAGGCTGCTCTTTGACACATTGTACACAAATGCACAGCTTCTCCTTCCTCTGGCTGTATGTGGTGCAGTCACACCAGTCGTGTAATCATATGTGTATAGAGGGTAATAACATGGTGGCAGTTTTTTGATGGGCACTTAGGATGATTCCAAAATTTAACTATTGTGAACGATGTTGCCACCAACATGGGATTGCAAACCCCTTTGACAAACTCAATTTCTGGTCTTTTGGATAAATATGCAGAAGTGAGATTGCTGAAAAATATAATAGCTCTTTTTTCAGTTTTTTTGAGGAACCGCCATACTTTTTTCCATAATGACTCTACCAATTTACATACGTACTAACAGTGTTTAAGAGTTTCCTTTCCTCCACATTGTTGCCAACACTTGTCTTTCGACTTTCTGATAATAGCCATTCTAACAGTCATGTGGTGATATCTCTTTGTGGTTTTGATTTCCATCTCCCTCATGATTAAGGATGTTGAACACCTTTTCATGAACCTGTTGGCCATTTGTATGTCTTCTTTGGAAAAATGTCTATTCAGGTCCTTTGCCAATTTTATAATTGAGTTATTTGAGTTTTGTTTGTTTTTGTTTTGTTTTTTGCTAATGAGATGTGTAAGTTCCTGATATTTTAAATATTAGCCCTTAACAGAATTATGTTTTATAAATGTTTCTCCCATTCCATAGGTTGCCTTTTCATTTTGTTGGTGGTTTTCTTTTCTGTGCAGAAGCTTTTTAGTTTGATGTAGTCCTACTTGCTTGTTTTTGCTTTTGTTGCCTGTTCTTTTGACCTATATCCAAAAATTCATTGCCAAGCCCATTGTGAAGCTTTCTCGCTAGGAATTTAAGTTTCAGCTCCTACATTTAAGTCTTTAATCTATTTTGAGTTAATTTTTGTAAGTGGTGTAAGATAGAGGCCCACTTTCAATTTTTTTCCCCTGTGTGGATACCCAGTTTTCCCAACTCCTTAATTGAAGAGACTGTTCTTTCCCCAAGGCATATTCCTGGTGTCCTTGCTAAATGTTGTTGACATAAATTTGTGAATTTGTTAACATTTGACCTCCTAGGTGTAAACTTTGTGATTTTAATCAATAACTTTGAGTGGCAGGTTCTACCAGGACACCATCACCTAGCCTGATTCTGGTTGTTACAAAAGAACATTTCCTGTCTTTGATCTTTCTGTGTGGAGGTGAATGAATTTCAGTCTCTGGATCCCCCTGTCCTGTCTGGATGCTTTATTGTTTACCTAGCACAGGGAGCTGGCCATTATAGGTGGAGACTGGTTAGGAGGTCCGCAAATAATTACTTAAGGGAAACAAAGTCATTTTCAAAAAAATCTCAAGTCATTTCTATTGATTATAATTCAAGCAATAACATTTTTTTTCCCTACAGATAGCTATTTTCCCTAGCAACTTGTGACCTTCTGTTGTTCAAAAGGAAGATTGCCTTGCCCTATATATGAACTCAGGCAATTTTCTTTCATCAAAAAGAAAGTTTGGGTGTTTTTGGAGTGGGGGGGATTGAACCCCTAGGGGCTTTTTACCACTGAGCTATATCCCTAGCCCTTTTTATTTTTTATTTTGAAGCAGGATCTCACTAAACTGCTTAGGGCCTCACTAAATTGCTGAAGCTGCCTTGAACTTGGAATCCTCCTGTCTCAGCCTCCTGAGTCTCTATGATTACAGGTGTGCCACCACACCCAGATTATCAAAAAAATTTAAGCACTTACTGTGTCCCATATATTGTAATGGTTTAACTACATCTGCCACAGAATTCCACAGTAGATTCCTGTATGTTGAAGAAAGACCTTATAATCTTAGCTGCAAGGATATATTTTCTCATTTAGATGTACACCTTTGCATTATAGTCTTATAAAGACTAATTTAACTCTTAAGTGGAAAAGTTTCTAGAGAATTTACATTTCCTACATTTTCTTGAATTTACATTTAGAATTTACATTTCTACATTGTCTTCTATTTTAGGGATTAAATTAGCTGTTTGTTTAATTCATGTTCTGTTTTTATTTTACTCTGTTTTTATTTTACTCTGTTCCCAGTACTGTTTCCCAAGACATTTGCAGTTAATATAATCTTTTAAAAATAATGTTTCTTTTAAAGATATTGAGTTTCTAATTTAAATAATATCAATAATCAGAAAAGAAAATAAAAGTGACCTATACTCTACCCTGATAATATTTTGGTACATATTCTTCCAGTCTTTTTTCTGTATTTTATATATATATATATATATATATATATATATATATATATATATAAATGAGATCATACTTTATATGCTATTTTGTAGCATGTTTTTTCTTATAATATATAGTAGGTAAGTATGGTTTTTGCTCACTATTTTTTAAAGAAAAGTTTTATTGTTAGAATTGGGACCAGGGGAGTCCTGTTAATAAATTATCATGCAGGATAAATGCAGAAATCCAAACTGCTGACCCAGGAACAAAATCCACTTCTCGGTCCTCCTCCTCTAATTTCTGCCCCATTCTCAGCCCCACCCCCAGCCTGAACACAGGAGGGTTCTGTGGGGGAGTCTCTGAAGCAAGATTTATCTAATCAGGTACACAGTTGCACCATAATTCTTTTTTCATACTTTCCCAGCCACCCCATCGGAATGTTTATTTTATTTATTTTTAAAAGTTTTTTATAACTTTATTTATTCATTTTTTTAATGTGGTGCTGAGGATTGAACCCCATGCCTCACATGCCAGGCAGGTGCTCTACCTCTGAGCCACAAGCCCAGTCCAAATGTTTATTTTATACTATATTGCTGCTAGAGGCAAAATATCAACATGAAATTAAGATGATTTGAGTAATAGTGGGAAATAATATCATATACTAGAATACTTGAGAATTGTAGGAAAGTTAGAGAAGCCTGAATGTTTACAGTTGAGCAGTATTCAAGTTTTTAATTGTTATCTTCCAAAGAAAATGCCCCTTTAAAATTTGATTTTGCCTCTTGTATATAACCTCAAATTTTCTAGCAATTTTGTTTTCATCTATTGCTAGTAGACAAATATATTTGATTATTAAATGATCCCTGTTTTTAATGTTTTGGTCTTCATTCTAAATTACTTAATAATCTATGAGAAATTATTTACAAACTACTCAGGCCACAGATTCAGTTTATACCAGATATTGAAAACAGTGGTAGGAATGTATTTTTAAGTATAACATGAAAAGAAATTCCTTTAAGTGTACCTAATAATAACCAGTGCAGTTAGTCATTTGAAAATTGTTTTTATTTCTATAAGAGTAAATCATTGATTGTGAAAATTTAGCAAATACTCGTAAGCCAAAAAGAGAATTCCACTTGGAATCACAGCACTGTTAATTTTACTAATCTGATTTACCTTTATCTTTCTTAATCTATGGTGAATTCTATTCAGAGTGATTATTTAAAATGACTGCTCTCCTGTGCATGTTGTTTCTTGTTAAAAACAAAATTTCAACAAATTTAAAGATCAGTTTGACTTTTATTAGAGATTTTTGAATCTTAGCATCACATCTAAAAGATTTTGAAAGGTGCTCCTATGAGCTGAGAAGCTATGGGCTTTTGTAGGAAGGGATAGCTAAGGAAAACAGAAACAAGGAACAAAACGTGGATTGGTCTTTCCAGAGTTTCTTTCCTTACAAGGTTAAAATGGGATTTTCCTTATCTTGCCAACTCAAGTAAACCGAGCCCCTTTGACAGGGTTCTGTGATTCTAATGTTCAGTTGATGACCTGTCATTTAACTCCATTCTAGTTTGGTTTGGCCTGCTGGGCCTAATGCAGGAGCTTATTTCAAAACAATGACTTAATAATTTTTATCTAACCCCTTTTTTATTTGAACTGAATATGTATATATTAGTCAATCTCTCTCTCCCTGCCATGCTCTCTCTCTTTCCTTGCTGGGATTAATTCCAGGGCCTCACACATGGTAGGCAAGTGCTCTACTGAGCCGTGCCTGCAGCCCTTAAGTATTGATTTCTGTCTCTAACCTGTTCCTTGAATGAATGGTCTTATTCCTAATTTAAGGTCAGCATCTTTCATCTGTCCTATGTTTAAACCACAGCATATTTTTAATTCCAGATTGATTTTCTGTGGTTATGTATAGGCATGTGGGCCATCATGTCTCTTTAGAGAAAAAGATGGTTAAACTAATATTTTATCTGAGTAATAATAAAATAATAACAAAGTAAGAAAATTATGTAATGGAAAATGTAGAAATATATAAGGAAAAAAAAGTTAGCCTTACTCCCATATTAGCATTTTGATCAATCTCTTTCAAGTCCTTTTTCTATGCTTATCTCTTTTATGTACTATATACACAGTTTTGTATTTGGTTTTCTTTAAATTGTAGGTTTATCAATTCATTTTTAATATTTTAATGTGTTGCCAAAATAATGTACTGTGGCAAATGACAGCATATAACTTTCCCAATGTCCCCCTGCCTCCCCGCATCTGAAGTCTCCTAGATGCTGACCTTTGTGGCTTGGATAATTTGTCATCATTGCTGTAGTATCCTGAACACTTTCTGGTTCCTGGTGGTTTCTGGTCTCTGTCTCTGTCTCTGTCTCTGTCTCTGTCTCTGTCTCTCTCTCTCTCTCTCTCTCTCTCTCTCTCTCTCTCTTTTTGTGATTCTGGGGATTGAACCCAGGAGTGATCTACTACTTGAGCTGTACCCCCAAGCCTTTTTAAATTTTGAGACAGGGTCTCCCTAAGTAGCTGAGGCTAGCCTAGGATCTGTGATCCTATTATCTAAGCATCCTGAATTACTGAGATACAGGCATGTGCCACTGTGCCTTGCTTTTCTCTGGTACTTTCTGTCTGGCCTACCTGAACAAGTTGTCCTTCACCATGTCCTATTGAACCCTGTTATTTGATTGCTTTCTCCTTCTTTTTACCCCTTATCTGAGTTAGTATTCTCAGCCCCCACGGGACTGATCCCCACATATTCCAGTCTTATGTGCCTATTTTTCAAAGGTCCTAGCATGCCTCCACTTAGCCTGCCTTATTTTGTCAGGAAAAGCTGTACAGAATCAACTGACTATAGTTGAGTGTTTTCTTTCATTTGGGCAAAGCTTTTTGAAAACAGATGATAAGCAAGGACCACAGGGGAGGTTTTTTCTCTCTGATTAGTTGTGTGTGTTTCCTGGTGCACATGGGAAAAGTATTCTCATTTAGATCATTTTCTTCTCTCCCATCTGACGCAAATGATTAGATGATTCAAAACACAGAAACAGAGTTCTAATTATTTGTGGATTTTTAAAGGGAGAATGCTGTGAATGATTTGACTTATTATAAGCAGATGGGAAAATAAGTATAACTTTTAGCCTGTATATTTCAAATTTGGTTTTCCCAGAGATTATTACTTGGACCAGTTGTAGACCTCCCTTGTTTAGACAAATCAAATTAGTGAAGACAAAGATAAAATTGAACCATTTTTCTTTATATTAATACATTTTAGACTTCAAAATTTTATACTTCTAAAAAAATTAACTTTCAGGCAATTATCAAATATAGACTGGAAGCAATATTCTTTTGTTAAATGAATTATGGTGAAATACATTGATTTTAGCAGTGTGAATCTTACATTGGGCATTTGGGGAAGATTCCCCCACCTTCCCCTGCACTGCAGGGGATTGAACCCAGGCCTGGTTCCATCTACTGGGCAAGTGTTCTACCACTGAGCTTCCAGCTCCAGCCCAGAGATGGTAACACACTGACTTGGTGCTAGAGGGTGAACGCCACTCAGCCTGTTAAAAAATTTATTCTTCATTCTTAAGTTTATCCATTGGGTCAGTTTGAACAAATCTAATTCCTTTTTTATAAAACAGTCCCTTTAAACACATGGATGTATTATTCTCTGAGTGCACTGTTCCATCTTTTATTAAACAGTCACCTTTTAAAAGTCAGGGACTGTTTTATTTACCTTTTAATCCCTTCCCCCATGCCATGCCTCCTAAGTTCTTGGTACCCAGCAGGGGCTCAAATATTTATTAGATTGAATTGGACTATTATTCCTGTGAGCCCCTCACCTGGTCTCCTCTTCTTAAACATGCTCCAGTTTGTCTGTTTCCCTGTTAAGCTATGTTTCTGGTATATCCTGTCCTACTCTGGAAAAATATAAAAAGATGACCTGATTTTGTTATTGAGCATCTTATGTGTCATGTTTTTTTGCTTGTTTGTTTTGGTTTGTGGTTTTTTGCTGGCCAGTTATAACTGAATACTTCATTATTTATTTTGTTACTCAAATTGTCCTGCCAACAAGGAGGGACTGTTACATTTCTCTTTTTACTCATTCATGTCTATATTAAGCTAAACAGAAGTTCATCCTGATGCCTCAGACCTCAGTCCATAACTGCATGGTTCATTCTAGCTTTCCCCCTTTTCTGTAGCTTTCCAGTCCACAGTGAGACACTTGGCTCCTACCAGTCACTATCTTTTTACCAATTCTTATTTTTAGTTCAGCAATTCTGATATGTATAGAATTGTACCTCCATAGGATCCATTAACAATTACAGTTCAGTGTTTATCTACAGTTCCTTTTCTCTAGAAGTTTCTATTCATTTCCAAAGTGACTTACACACCTTTCTCCCCATCCCCTTCATGAAATTACATGTTTGTTGTGCAATCCAGTGCTTTTGTCTCAGTCTGCATTGCATACTGGGCTCTACCTCCTCCTAGTTGAGTTTTTAAAACTTGCATTTAAAGAATGACATTAAGATGCATTTTCTGTGCTATATTAAATTTCCATGGATTTTGACAAATAGGTAACATTCTCTGTCCATCATGACACTAACAGACAAAATAGTTTCATGGTCCTGAAAAATAGACTGCTCTTTAAGTAGTCAGTTCTCTGTCCTTCTCAATTCCCTTACAAAAACTGATCCGTTTCTGCCTCTGTAGTTTTGTCTTTTCCCAAAGTCATATAAATGGAATCATATAATACATAACCTTCTGGAGCTGGGATTTTTCACTTAGCCTAATGCACTTAAGATTTATCCATGTTGTGCAGATTTATGGCTCTTACCTTTTGACTGTAGAATACTAAAATGCACGATTGCTTCCAGTTTGCTACATTGCAGACACATATAGGTTGAGTGGACATAGTTTTCAAATCAGTTAGGCAGATACCAAGGAACATAATTTCTGGGTTTTGTGGTAAAATATGTTTAACTTTATAAGAAACTACCAAACTGTCTTCTAAAATGGCCATATACCATCTTGCATTCATTCCACCAGCAATAAAGAAGAATTTTGGTAAATTCTTCGGATTGTTTTTCATAGGTAATTGCGTTGTTTACAAATAAAGATGGTTTTTTCCTCCTTTCTGATCTGCATGACTTCTGCTTCTTTTTCTTGTCTTAATACACTTAGCTAGGAACTTCATGAAGTTGAAGAGAAATAGTGAGAGAGGACATCCTGGCCTTTTTCTTCATCTTAGGGAGATAATATTGAGTCTATATTAAATGCGATGTTGGCTGTGATTTTTAAAAATAGTTCTTATGAGAAAAGGAAGTTCTTTATCTAGTCTTGGTATTAGGTTAATGCTGGCCTTACAGAATGAGTTAGAAAATGATCCCTATTCATCTATTTTCTGAAAGAAATTGTAGAATTGGGATTATTACTTCCTTAATATTTGGTAGAAATCACTGGTGATCTCCAGCGTTTTCCAGACTCAGGTTTTTTACAACTACTTTAATCTCTTTTTTTAAGTTTAAGCCTATTTGTATTATCTATATCTCCTTGAGTAAGATGTGGTAGTTTGTGCCCTTAATGAAATTGGATACTTTTATCTAAATTATCAAATTTATATGTATATAGATTTGTGGACTCCTCTTTTATTCCTGATATTGGCAATTGGTGTCTTTTCCCTTTTTCTTGATTAGTGGTTTATAATTTCCTTCCTTTAGGTTTAAGTTGGATTTAATTTGACTTTCATTTCCTGGTTTCCTAAGGTGGAAGCTTAGGGTGTTGATTTTAGTTCTTTTCTAAAGTGTGCTTTTCTATAAATGTCTTCTTAAACCCCACTGAATCTGTACCTCGTATATTTTGATAGATTTTTTGCTTGTTTATTTGATTCATTGTACACAAAGTAGAGTCACACCATTTATATAATCATATATGTACATAAGGTAATGATGTTTGTCTCATTTTATTATTTTTCCTTCCCCCCACCCCCTCCCCACCCCTCATTTTCCTCTTTACTATTCATTCTTTCTCCATACTTGCCTTCCTCCCACCCCCCATTATGTATCATCATCCGCTTATCAGAAAAATCATTCAGCCTTTGGTTTTATTAGGATTGGCTTATTTCACTTAGTATGATATTCTCCATCTCCATCCATTTACCCGCAAATGCCATAATTTTGTTCTTTATGGCTGAATAATATTCCTTTGTGTATATATACCACAGTTTCTCTACCCATTCATCTCTTGAAGAGCATCTTGTTTGGTTCCACAATCTAGATATTGTGAATTGAGCTGCTATAAACATTGATGTAGCTGCATCACTGTAGTATGCTGATTTTAAGTCCTTTGGATATAAACCAAGGAGTGGGATAGGTGGGTCATTCCAGGTTTTCTAAGGAATCTCCATACTGCTTTCCAGAGTGGCTG
Organism: Sciurus vulgaris; assembly: GCF_902686455.1. Classification (NCBI taxonomy): domain Eukaryota; kingdom Metazoa; phylum Chordata; class Mammalia; order Rodentia; family Sciuridae; genus Sciurus; species Sciurus vulgaris. The sequence continues at coordinate 26,488,051 of NC_136474.1, forward strand.
CACCAATTTGCAACCCCACTAGCAATGTTTGAGTGTGCCTTTTTCCCCACATCCTTGCCAACACCTGTTGCTTGTATTCTTGATAATAGACTTTCTAATTGGGGTGAGTTGAAACCTTAGGGTAGTTTGATTTGCATTTCTCTTATTACTAGAGATGTTGAACATTTTTTCATATATCTGTTGATTGCTTGTAGATCTTCTTCTGTGAAGTGTCTGTTCATTTCTTTGGCCCATTTGTTGATTGGGTTATTTGTATTCTTCGTGTAGAGTTTTTTGAGTTCTTTATATATTCTGAAAATTGGTGCTCTATCTGAAGTATGAGTGGCAAAGATATTCTCCCACTATGTAGGCTCTCTCTTTGTGTTGCTGATGGTTTCCTTTGCTGAGAGAAAGCTTTTTAGTTTGAATCTATCCCAGTTATTGATTCTTGCTTTTATTTCTTGTGCTTTGGGAGTCCTGTTAAGGAAGTCTGGTCCTAAGCCGACATGTTGAAGATTTGGACCTACTTTTAATTCTATTAGGTGCAGGGTCTCTGGTCTAATTCCAAGGTCCTTGTGAGTTGATTTTTGTGCAGGGTAAAAGATAGGGGTTTAGTTTCATTCTGCTGCATAGGGATTTCCAGTTTTCCCAGCACCATTTGTTGAAGAGGCTGTCTTTTCCCCATTGTATGTTTTTGGCACCTTTGTCTAGTATGAGATTACTATTTATGTGGGTTTGTCTCTGTGTCCTCTGTTCTGTACCATTGGTCTACCTATCTATTTTGGTGCCAATAGCATGCTGTTTTTGTTACTATTGCACTGTAGTATTGTTGAAGGTCTGGTCTTGTGATACCACCTGCTTTGCTCTTATTGCTAAGGATTGCTTTAGCTCTTCTGGGTCTCTTATTCTTCCAAATGAATTTCATGATTGCTTTCTCTGTTTCTATGAGGTATGTCATTGGGATTTTAATTGGAATTGCATTGAATCTGTGTAGCACTTTTGGTAGTACGGCCATTTTGACAGTATTCATTCTGCCTATCTAAGAACATGAGAGATCTTTCCAATGATGATAGATTTTTTAAAAAATTATTTTTAATTGCTTAATATGCTTAACTTAAAATTTACAATCTTAGCCATTTTAAGTGTACAGTTCAGTGGTGTTAAGTATATTCACATTTGTGTTAGTCAGCCTTTTCTTACTATAATAAATACCTGAGATAAATTAATTTAAAAGGAGAAAAGGTTTATTTTGGCTCATGGTTACAGAGGTTGCAGTCCAAGATCAATTGACTCTTTTTTTGGACCTTTGGCATGCGGGTGTATCGTGTGGCAGAGAAAACTATTCACCTCACAGCAGCCAGGAAGCAAAAAGTGAGAAGAAGAAACCAGCATTCCAAATACTTTAGGGAGACATTCCTGACCCAAACTGTAACAGGATTGCTGTGAGTTACTTCTATTTACTTCACAATATTTTAAAATTTCTCTTGAGACTTCTTAACCCATGTGTTACTTAGAAGTATGTTGTTTAATTTCTAAGTATTTGTACTAACCCAGCTGTCTTAAATTGGTTTCTAGTTTAATCTTTTATTGATTTTTTAATTTAATTCTAATATGCTCTAAAAACATACTTTAGCTGATTTCTGTTGTTTTGCATTTGTTAAGGTGTATGTTATGTCCCAGAATGCAATCTATCTTGATGAATGTTCCATGTATACTTCTGGCATTGGGATGAATTTCTATAAATGTCAATTAGATCAAATTGATTGATATATCCTTTTTTTTCATTATAATAGAGTTGGTTATGGTGTCCCCTCTATTATTCCTGATTTAGTACTTTGAGTTTTCCCTTGTTCTTGTCAAGCATAGCAAAACGTTTGTCAGTTATATTGCTCTTTTCAGTAAACAACTTTTGATTTCATTGATTTCTTCCTGTTGTTTTTTCATTTATTGTCACCCTAATTTTTTTACTTCTTGCCTTCTACTTGTTTTACGTTCAGTTTGCTCTTCTTACTACAGTTAGTTAAGTAGGAAAATTAGGTTATTGATTTGAGAGCTTTCTTCTTTTCTAATATGCATTTTCAGATATAAATTTTCTTCTGAGCACTGCTGTGATTTCATTGCATAAGCTTTCACATTTTGTGTTTGTTTTCAGTCATCTCAAAGTACTTTGTGTTCTGTTCTTTGACCTTTACCAACTGATTATTTAACCTTGTTATTTAACTAGTATGTATTTGTGAGTTTCTCATATTTTCTTCTTGTTATTGATTTCTAATTTAATTTCATTTTGGTCAGATGACATACTTTATATGATTTCATTCTTTTTTAATTTATTGAGGCTTATTTTATGGTCTGGCATATGGTCTGTCTTGGAGAATGTTCCATGCACACTGAATATAAATTTTGCTGTTATTGGGTCTGGAGTATTCCGTATATATCTTAGAACTCGATATTCTATGGTGTTGTTCAAGTCTTCTGTTTTCTTGTTGATCCCATGTTGCATTTTTCCATTCATTATTTGAAGTGGAGCACTGAAATCTCCAGCTATTGTTGAATTGTCTATTTCTTCCTCCAATTTATCAATTTTTCCTTCATGTATTTTGAGGCTCTGTCCATAGGGTCATATATGTTTGTAATTATTTTTTCTTCCAAATGATTGACCCTCTTATTATGAAATGTTCTTCTTTTGCTTGTAATTACAACTTTTGTCTTAGAGTATGTTATGTGATGTTAGTATAGCCACATTAGGTCTATTTTGGTTATTGCTTGCATACTATCAGTTTAGTTTCCAACCTTTTACTTTCAACTTACTAGTGTCTTTGAATCTAAACTGTGTCTCTTACTGATAGTATATAGTTGGATCATTTTAAAAATTCTTTCTTCTAGTCCCTGTTTTGAATTAGAGTGTGTAATCCATTTACATTTAATGTTATTACTAACAAATTAGAATTTATGCCTGCTATTTTCCTATTTTTTTTATGTCTTATGTATTTTATGTTCCTTTATCCTTTAAACTCTCCCTTCTTTTGTGTTAGATATTTTTTACTACATTTTTCAATTCCCTTGTTTCATTTTTCTATTTTTTGAGTTATGTTTTTAATGTTTTCTCTAGGGATTACAATTAGCATCTTGACTTAAAATAGTAGTTAATTTCAGTAGTATACCATAACTTTCATCCAGTTCACTTCCATTCTCTTCCCTATCTTTTGTGCTATTATAGTCATAAATATATGCTATACATTCATTGATTCATTTTTATAATTATTGCTTTATGTATGTGTCTTTTAAAACAGGTGAAGAGGGCTAGGGATAGCTCAGTTGGTAGAGTGCTTGCCTCGCAAACACAAGGCCCTGGGTTCAAACCCCAGCACTGGGGGCTGGGGGGAGATGATGAAAAGAGTTATGTTTATCTCTAGTTAACCTTTTTGGTGCTGTTTATTTGGTTATTTGGATTCAAGAAATATTACTTAGTTTCCTTTTGTTTCAACCTGGGGGACTATTATTTCAGGACAAACTAACAAGTTCTCTCAGATTTCGTTCTTTTTTGTTTCAATCTGGAGGTATATTAATTTATCCTTCATCTTTGAAGGAAAGTTTAGTGTTATGGTTTAGATATGAGGTGTCCCTCAAAAACTCATGTATGAGACAATGTGAAGATGTTCAAGGGGGAAGTGATTACACAATGAGAGCTGTAATCTAACCAGTGGATTTATCCACTGATATGGATAACTGGGTGGTAACTGTAGGCAGGTAGATTGTGGCTGAAGGAAGTATGTCTCCGGGGCCATGCCTTTGGGGTTTATATGTTGCCCCTGGTGAGTAGAGCTCTCTCTGGTACCTTTCTTTCATGTCCTGAGCTCCTTCCTGTGCCATGCCCTCCCACCATGATGTTCTGCCTCATCTCGGGCCCAGAGCTGTGGAGTCAACTGACCATGGACTGAACCTCTGAAATCATGACCAAAATAAACTTTTTCTCCTCTAAGTTGTTCTTGTCAGGTATTTTGGTCACAGTGATGAAAAACTAATTAAAACAGAAATTTTTACAGAGAAGTGGAATCGTCACAGTGACTAACCTAACCATTTGGTTGAAAAACCTTTGGAGCTAGTTTGTGGGAGGAATTTTGAAAAGTTTAGGGATGCAAGCTGGAAAAGCATTAGGATGTTGTAATTAGAGCTTAATGGGTGATTCTAGTAGGAGTTCAGAAGATCAGAATGTTGATAGAACTATTGACAGTAAAGACTGGGCTTGTGCATTTTCAGAGAAGGACTCTTGGAAATTGGACTAGAGGTCATTTACATTACATTCTGGCAAAGAAGTTGTCCACATTTTGCCCATGTCCTGAGACTTTCTGTGAGACTGAATTTAAAGGTGATGACTAGTGGACCTGGCAGAGAAAAATGCCAAAATAGCACAGCATTCAGGCAATGTCATGGATATTTCTGGCAACTTTTAGCCAAGTTTACTGTGATCATCAAGAATAGAGAGCAAGCCGAAAGGTTTGAAAAGCTTGTAGTTTGTCCAGAAACATGTGAGTAAAGCTGGGATGAAGGAAGGTGTGATTGTTAAAGAGATCATAGTCACTAAAGAGAGGCTAAGTATCTTACTCAGAAAGGATGGCTTGAAGGCATCTCAGGAGTTGGCAAGACCACACCCATCTCAGACTTAGTGTATAAAAGTAAAAATTCTCTGAGAAGAAACCATGGGGGTACCCTGCTTACACAGCAGGGCCTAGGATTTTTTTTTTTTTTTTTTTTTTTAGTGGTGCTGGGGATTGAACCCAGGGCCTTGTGCTTGAGCATTCTACCAACCGAGCTATCTACCCAGCCCCAGGGCCTAAGAATTTATTTCACCATGCTTAGCCACCCAGGTATTCAGAGACCTCTGTAGATCCCCAACAACCTGGCTACTCCTTGAGATGTCAGCAGACCTTGGGTGTCATCCACATTGTGCTGGTTCTGCAGGTATACATTATGCTGGAGTTAGGGGGTCATGGAGGCTTCCACTGAAATTCAAAGGAAGGCCTGGAAGGCCTTGAAAAGTGTAGCAGGGTCAGAATCCTTGCAGGCAGCTCTTGAGAGGGTGATGTGTGAAGATATGAGAAGGAATCCCAAGCTGCAGTGTTGACTCCCAAGATTAAGAAATGCCAATAGCATGGAATGTATGCTGAGGAAGACAGAAATCAAGCAGAGACAAGCCAACAGAGAGGTCACATAGTCTGGAACCAGCAGTGTCATTGGAGCAGAATACCCAAGTCCTTTGGAAAGAACAGCAGGATGCCATGTGCCTCAGATGCTGAACATGCAGGCACAGGACTTGTTTGCTCAGCCAGTTTTCAGTCTTGCTCTGGTTCCATACTTTCTATGCTCTTATTTCTCCCTTGTGGAATGGAAATATTTACTCTGTGCCATTATATATTGGATATATGTAATTTGCTTTTGGTCTTTACAAGGGAGAGCATCCAAGAGTTTGCTGTGAGTTTCAGATGATATTTTGGACTTCAGGGAATGCTGCAATTGTTAAAACTATGGGGACTCTTGGAAATGGACTAAATGTCATTTGCATTGTGAGATGGGTGTGAACTTTTGGGGGCCAGGGGAAGAATGTGTGGATTAGATATGAGGTGTCCCCCCAAAACCAGACATTTTCAGAAGTGGAATGATTAGATAATGAGAGCCATAACCTAATCAGTGAATTAATCCAGTGATATGGATTAACTGGGGGCAACTGTAGGCAGGTAGGGTGTGGCTGGATGAAGTAAATCCCTGGGGGCACATCTTTGAGGTTTATATATTATCCCTGGTAAGTAGATATCCTGTTTCCTGGCTGTCATGTCCTAAGCTGCTTTCTTCTGCAACACATTTCCACCATGATGTTCTGCCTCAGTTTGGGCCCAGAGCTATGGAGTTGGCTGACTATGAACTGAACCTCTGAAACAGTGAGCCAAACCTTTCCCCCATCTACATTGTACTTGTCAGATATATTGGTCACAGCGATGCAAAAGCTGACCAAAACAGCCAGTTACAGAATTCTTGGTTGACCATCTATTTCCTTCAATGCTGTGAAGAAGTGGTCCTTTCATTCTCTTCTGACTTCCATCTTTTCTGATGAGACACAGTCATCACAACTCCTCCAACGTGATCATGATCTGGGCTACAACTTCCTCCACTCAGGTTCAGATGCCCCTTCACTTCCATTTGCTTCCTGTCCTCTAAAAGCTTACTGAGATAGCTCAGATAGTTCATTAAGAATCCCCTCCGGCTCCTTGCTCTGTGCCTTATTCATTTTCTTAATGATCTTTTAGCCATGGTCCGAGGAGGAAAGGGAGACTAGTATATGAACTTAGTCACTATTTAATCCAGACATCCTGTGCATCCTGCTATGGAAGGACTGATCTCAGCTTTGAAGACCCAGGAGCCACATACTTAATATGTTTTAAGTCATCAAGATGTGTCACCTAGGCACTTGAAATATGTTTCACTGATTAGTTTTTTCTTAGTTCAGTAATTAGAGAGGTAGAAAATCTTATTCTTCATAGTTTTTAAAAGAATAGCTATACTAAAGTGATTCTGCTTTACCTAGCATATTAAGCTTTTCAAGTTGAACTAGTAAAAAAATTTTTTGGGGTGTAGCAGGAATTGAACTCAGGGGCACTCAACCACTAAGTCACATCTCCAGTCCTGTTCTGTATTTTATTTAGAGATGGGGTCTCGCTGAGTTGCTTAGCATCTCTCGGTTGCAGAGGCTGGCTTTGAACTCTTGATCCTCCTGTCCCAGCCTCCTGAGCTGCTGGGATTACAGATGTGTGCCACCGCACCCAGCAGTAAAATTATTGATAGAAAAAAAATTAATGCCACCAGATATGTATTTAAAGGTAAACATAATTATATATTCACAACATTTATGCGTTTGTTAAAGGGGATATTTAGATAACAAATTTGTATTGATTAGGACTCCATATTGTAATATTCAAAACAGTGGAGTATCTGGTACTTCACCAAACAGTGGCTGATGGAAGAAGACTTTGTTCTTGTGATGCCATCATTTAGGAAGTAGAGCCTTGATTTCAGGTGATTTGTTCGGTTTTAAACAGATTTTTGGTAGAGGAACAATAGTGCCCAGGTCCCACCCAGGAATATGAGCCAGTTTCTAGATATGGTTTTAAGAAGCCATATCTTAAAAGTATTTCATAATTTTGTGAGGATTGGCTCAGGAACTGTAAAAAGGTGGTTCTTAATGTTTGAGAGCTAAACAGAATCCAGGAAACAGACCTTCACCATACCTCTCTGAATATGACTCTGCTGTTGGGTAACTACAAACTGCTTACCTGGTGCAGTGGTTCTCAAAGCACCAGCCTCACAGAGCTCTGCTTAGAAATTCAGATTCCCAGTCCCACGCCAGACTTATGAGTCTGAAATTCTGGGGTGGGGCCCAGCAGTTTGGGTTTTAAGAAAGCCCTCCAGGTGATTCCGATGGGTGTTGCATTAGGAATCATTTCCTTTTGATGAGTTTTTAAATATCTGTGCCTTTGAGGTTGATTTAAACCTGTAGGAAGAGCTAGCTTGGTGTGACTGCTGTGGAAAAAGGACAGGGAATATGGAAAACTGTAAAAACCAGCTTCATCTGTTGTTCACATCTTATCTCCTCTGTTTTATCTTAAGGTGTTTTCAGAAGAATCTGAATCAAACAGCATCGATGATGAAATACCAGGGTTCCCACTGAAGTGTTGTTTTTTTATGGTCTATGACTAATCTCCTTAGAGCCCTGGAGCCTTCCCTGAGGTTGTCCAAGGTGTGAGATCACAGGAGCCAGTGAATAGTGAATGTCCAGACTTCTGGACAGTGTATTTTTAAGATGGTCCCTAGCCCTCTCCCTAAGGACTAACCTCGTTAGAAATGTATGAGGGTCTGAAAAACAGCAAAGGTCTTTTTTTTTTTTTTTTTTTTTTTTTTTTTTTTTTTAATATTACTTGCCTGTTTTGGGGGGTGATTTAAGAAAAAAGGGGATTTTATATAGCTGTCTTTTTTTTTTTTTTTTTACGTTACAGATTCAGAGGTGAGGACAGTTCAGTTTTTAAAAGTCTATTTTTGTTTTGTTTTACTACATAAGGAACCATAAGGAATGGTTTAAATTTTTAAGAACAAAATGCTACCGTGGTGTAGGAGGCTGTTTTTGTACTGTCTGAGCCTCACAGACCTAGGTAAATCTTCACTCAGCACTCAGAAGAGAGATGTGAGTAAAATATGTAATTGGCCTTAGGGAAGACATCTTAAAGGAAAGAAAATTTGAACTGAGGTTTTAAGTTATTGTCATCATGCATCTTTGGCTGAAAAGAAAACAGATCCATCCCTTGAGGAATTAGGAAAAAACACAAATCTGTCAGGTGGAATATCTACAAGGAATTAGAAATATACATGTGACCAGGCAGACTGAAAAATGGTAATGCTATTTCTTGCATTTGCATATGCTGTCACATAATTATATGCTCTTAGTAATAACTCTAAGACAGGCAAGGAATGATTACAATTCCTACTTTACAGATGAAAAAATTGAGATTCAGAGGGTTTAAATAGCAATAGTGGTGGCAGTGGCAGCAACATTTTACTGAATATTAATCCACATATTCTTCTAACAAATACTGAACTCCTACGTATTCAGGGGCTTAGAGGCTGCTTTTGCTAAAAGCATTGACACTTGGGCCTGCAGATGCCCAGTGGTTAACTAAAAACAGGATAAAACCTTGGCATGTCTGCCTTCATATTGTCTCCTTTTGCTTCCTTAAATTAGGGGTTAGATTGATGTTCAACTCTGGATGTAAACAGAACAGGTCTAGTTGATGAACACTTGTGACCAGAGTCAAAACAATAGCACTGGGGCTGGAAAGATAGCTCAGTCAGTAGAGTGCTTGCCTTGTAAGCACAAGGCCCTGGGTTCGATCCCCAGCACCCAAAAAAACAAAACAAAACAAAACAAAAAACAATAGCACTTATCACTGACAAGGCTCCAAATAACTGATTCTGAGATGATGATCAACCGGGCCATAGTTTGGCCAAGTCTACTTGATTGTGCTTCCCTCACCCTCTGCAATGTACAATGCTGTGGCTCTTGTTGGCCCCTTGTCCCCCTGTTTTTTCCCAGTATGACTATGTTGAATAAATTCCTTCTTCACTAACATTTTTTCTACTTGGTCTTTTAGGGGGAGTGACTGGACCTGGTCTCTTGGGACTCCCCAGAATCAGCCTCTGGCGTCGAGTTCCAGTAATACCTTGTACATGCCAGGTCTCATTCTAGCCTTTCGAGTGACAGCATTTGATAAAGCAGACCAAACACACACACACACACGCACACACACACATACATACACTCTGTGCTTTCCTGGAGTTTATGTTCCAGAAGGAGAAGGCAGATAATAAGTAGGATAAGTAAGTAAATTATATAGTATATTAGATGTATTTTCTTCAAAAATCCTATGAAAAAAGATTAAATAGGTATGACTTAAGTTTAAGTGGGTGGCATAGAAGGTTCTAGCTGAAGTTATCAGGATGACTCTGGCTGCTTTATGGAGAATAGACTGATTAATGTGTCAAGCAGGGAATTAGGTCTGTACACCAGCTCTCATGTAATCTTTTCAGTGACCCAGCAGGGTTGGTAGTAATAAATATGCCTGAGATCACAAGGCTAATCAGTGCCAACAACTCTATTAAAAATGTGTTTAGATTTTATAATCTTACACTTCAACTGAGTTTCTTTCAGGAGGGAGGAGGCTCAACTGTGTAAGGGGACAGCAGTGAATAAAGATTTGGATGAAGACTCAAAAAATTATCTGAAGAAAGCAAAACAAATTCAGAAATCCTTCTGTGGAAAAGAAGATCTATAAAGTTTCTTGCAAGCAAAGGAATTATAAGTGGAAATTAATGATGTAGAATTCAGTATAACTGGTTTAAAATGCATAGAGTAACAATTTCCTATTATTTAGTGTAGAGTCTGTTAAATGAACTTGATGGAAATCCAATGATTTGAACTGAGCTCTTACATTAGGCCCCAATAGACCAAACCAAAATGGATTCACAGGTACAAAATGCCACATGATAAAACTGAAGCTTCAAAAAACTGGAAATCCCTCAAACAGATTAGTTTTCTAAAAACAAAAAACCAGGAGATTCACACCAGCCAATAAAAAAGGGCCTATTCAACCTGACCTGGTATAATAGGAAGTCCCCTCTGTTTCAACCTATGCAAAGAAAGTAACCTGATGAAAACCAACCTACTGTGTTTCTATTTAATAGCTCTGTGGCTTTAAGCAGATTATTTTACTTCTCTTTGTCATCGTTTTCTTATCCATAAAATGAGAATAATATATGATCCAGCAATTACGCTTCTTGGTTTATTTATCCAAATGAGCAAAAGATTAGTTCCACACAAAAATCTGCACACAAATGTTTATAACAGCTTTATTATTAATTTCCAATTTGGAAGCAACCAAGATGTCCTTCAGTAGGTGAATGGGTAAACAAACTGTGCATCCAGACAATGGAGTATTCTTCCATACTAAAAAGAAAGAAATTATCAAGCCATGAAAAGACAAGGAGGAACCTGAGATGCATGTTACTAAGTGAAGAAGCCAGTCTGGAAAGATGCTGTCCTTGTGATTTCAACTACATAACATTCTGGAAGAGCAAAAGGGTAGAATAGTAAAAAGATCAGTAGTTGCCAGGGGTTGAGAAGAGGGAAGGATGAATGGGCAGAGAATGGGATTTTTAGGGCAGTGAAACTACTCTGTATACTATCATGGTGTCCATGTACCATTATAAATTTGTCGGAACAAACAGGATATACAACCTCAAAAAGTGAAACCTAATTTACGCTTCGGGCTTAGGAGATAGTGATGTGTTGGGATAGGTTCACCAACTATATTCACAAATGTACCACTATGTATTCATAGTGTGGGAGGGCAGGGACATGGGAAAGCTCACCTTCCACTCAGTATTATCATGAACCTAAAACTGCTCTAAAAAAGATTTTTTTAAAGTGGGAATAATAATGGTACTCAATAGAGTTTAGTGAGAATTAGATGAGTTAAGATAAATGAAGCACTTGGAACAGTGCCTGGCAGTGAGCTTATGCAATTTGGTTATTATTCTGTTATTAATAAGCATAACAATTTATATGGCTTTCATAAATTCACTCGTGTACTTCCATGGCTAGTTTTCCCTATGAAAGTTTAAATTTTTCAACCTCAGATTCTTCTGTGATTGCTGTCTAGAATCGAATCCTGTTGAGAGTATTGCTTTAAGTGGGGGTGCAGGACCTCCTACATTAACCCAAGGTGTAAATTGATGAGGTACAGATTGTGACGCTCCTCCAAAGTCCCTAACTGTTAACTGAAGCTCTTTGAGAGCGGGGCCAAGGAATCTGCATTTCTACAAATATCCGAGGTAAACTTGATGCATTGCACAGTTGGAGTGCTGAGCAGGGAACATCTGGGAAGGATCACACCATTTCTTACCTCCCAGGCACTGCTTAATGCAGTGGCCCTCTTCTCTCCAAAAAATACACATGGAGGTTTTGGCAGAACACCATGTATCTGGAAAATAGAAGGGAAAGTAGTGATCTAAGAATTCTTCAGTCATCTCAGAACCTGGTCTCTGTGTGAAATGACTTTTTTATGAAGTAGAATATTGTTTATATCAAACTCTTACTTCGTGACTACTCTTCTTAACATTATGAGTAATAGTTCATTGTTGCACTTAAGTTTTAAGAAGTAGGCACTAATTCGACTGTGACTAAATTCTAAACAGTTGAGTCATTTGGAGGAACATTTCAGGATAAAAAGCAAACTGGAGGATAGAGTAAGCAAAATACTTGTCACTGGATAAGGAAATGAAATTATATAATATGTGATTGTGCAGTGAAATGTCAGAATTGTTATTCAAACCCTTTTTTTCCGATTCTACAACCATATGAAATAAAGGCAGTTTTGAATGGAGATGTTTTCATAAGTCCTCTTAGAAGCTCAGCCATTACTAACTATTAGCAGGACTATTGGACAGGTAATGAATAGAATCCTTTACAAATTCATATAAAAATATGAGCAAAATGAAGTGAATACCGAGTTGGAAGGTAGTGGTTTGCAAGTTAAAATAACAAGCATTTACTGAATACTCTTTATGTCTGACCTAGTGCTAGGAACACACACAGTCTCTCTCATCTTTACAACCTAGGAAAGCAGATATTATAATCCTCCTTTTACAGAAGAAGAAATTGAAACTTAAAATGATTCACATAGCTGACAATTAAGATTTTAACACAGAGGGCTGGGGATACAGCTCAGCTGGTAGAATGCTTGCCTAGCATGCACAAGGCCCTGAGTTGAATCCCCAGCACCACACACACACAAAAACACAGAACTTCTGACTCTATAGTTTAACATACTTTAACTGTAATTTTGGGTAAGCAGTCATGTACAACTGGACTATAATGTTTTAACGTGAAGGCAGCGTGCAATGGGTACAGTTCCAGAGTTCCCCTGGATTTGAGGTTTTTGAAGATGACCAAGGGGATCTCCATTTAGTTCAGGAAGGGAACCCAGACCAAGTCTTTGCAGAGACAGAGGGCAGAGCTCAGTGTGGCCAGAGTAACTTGAATTTGCAGAGATGAGGACTCAGATGGAAGCAGCACTGCTCTCGAGACCACTGGAGATGTGCAGAGGGCCTTCTAGGCTTTGCTCTCCTAAGGTGCTTAGTGGAATACTGATCTGTGCAGAATCTGGAGCTGGAAAAAGGCCAGGAAGTCGATAGAACAGTTGCTGGGCTTTCAGGGGACTGGCAGTCGTTCCTGCTACCCCAACCGTGGGAGGGCCTTGTAGTACCCAAGGAGCAGGTAGAGTCTTCCAAAAGACATTGCCTTAGCAATGGATCTCAATTAGACTAAAGTAAAGGCTGCTGACAAAACTTGGAATGTAAGCCTTGAAGGAATCCGTGAACTATTCTAATAATACTCCCCCACCCAAAAAAATAGTTGAGTTTCGTAGAATAGGTAATGGATATTTCCTTTGAGGTAGGTACTGGAAAGGGTTAAGAAAGGTCAAAAGAATTTTTCACAAAAAGTCTGGTCTCAAGTTGTTTAGTAAAAACAGTAATGAAGCTTTACAAATGTAGGTAACTTTCAAATAAGATCTTTTTTTAATTTTGAAAGTGGACTTCCTTTCATTGTATAAATTAATTAATACATTTTATTAGTATTATTGTTAACCTGAAACAAGGGACAACACATCACCCCAAAACAGGAGACATTAAATTGGGATTTACATCTTCAGTTGGAGAAGGCCTTTCTTATTACAGAAGGCACTAGAGCCAGAAAAGGTAAAGGAAAGATTGTTCAGTTTGGACTACATGGCAGGGAAAACAGCATTACCATAATTACAATATAATAAACCAATTTTAAAAAGATTTGCCATACATGATAAAGAATTGACATGCAGAAGGAAGAAAGGAGCAGTTGTTCTAATAGGGAAAAGGGCAGAGCTCTGAAGCAGGCAGTTTGTTAATAGGAAATTAATAGAAAACCTCTGGAGAACTGTCTCTTCACCAAGTAAGTTATCAGTTGAGTATGAGATAATAGAAAGATATTTTCAGAACGAAAAGATGTAGAAAGTTTTACCTTTCATTCCCTTTTATGAAAAAAATCACCTGTGGATAAATCAGCAAAGCCGAAGCAGAACCCAAGAAACAATGTCCTTGATTTAGGGACACAATTAAAAGAAACCTCAGGGCTGGGGCTGTAGCTCAGTGGTAGAGCACATGCCTAGCATGTTGAGGCACTGGGTTTGATCCTCAGCACCACATAAAAATAAATAAATAAAGGCATTGTGTCCATTTACAACTAAAAAATAAGACTTAGTGGTAGAGCACTTGCCTAGCATGTATGAGGCCCTGGATTTGATCCTCAGCACCTCATATAAATAAATGAATACAATTTTAAAAAAAGATCCATTGACAACTGAAAAAATGTACTAAAAAAGGTAAACATGAAAATTAAAAATAAAATTTAAAAATATTTAAAAAAAAAAGAAACCTCAGGCTGACCACTCTGTAGTAGGTCTTTGAAGCTTTGGTCCTTTTTAGAAGAGGAATCCAAAGAGTTTAGGAAATATCTTCAAAAAGTGGGTAGATAGTAAGATTAAGGTAAAGTGATTAAGAAGTCGGAAGATCATCAGGCTGTGGTAAAGATTTGTTTACTTGTGTTAGTAAGAAAACAGTGATTAGAAACCAGGGATAAGTCCATATAAAAAATGTATTGTCCAAATCTGCAGTGAAACAAAATAGGTCCTTGTTTTAAGCAACTGATAGAATGAAAGACAAGATAACCCATTTGACATGGATGCTTGGAATGTCTTACTACGAGCCGCACAGGACTGGGGATAGAAGGTTACGTATGCTTTTGCTATATGGGGCCAAGTGCAGTACTTGATTTTTTTTAATCACGTGTACAGATTGTATGTGTGTATGCAGAATATGTAATTATTCTCTCACATTTTAGAATAAACCTATAGACAAAACATGAGAAATGATAGATTAACTGAAAATTAAACATTAAAACTTTTATATAATAGAAAATAGAAATGCTGTAGTTGGCAGAACTTGAAAATAGAAAGGGAGAATGGATAGGAAAACTGATTTACCTGTTTTACATAGAATCAAGATACTGTTTACATTCCATAGGATAAGAGATGGTTAAAAGATATTATTTAAAATTACAAAGATAATCATATTATGATGTATTAAGTGGGAAAAGGGTTTTCGTGGGATGGGGTAGGCATGAAACACGTTCCTCGTGTTTTATACCAGGAATTCAGTAGTATGATTTAGAGATAACAGCACAAGAATGAGAGGTCTAAATATACTGATTACCCTCCAGAATAACTACAGCAAATGTCTAAATTGTTTACCTCTAGAGAATAATACTTGACTCAGGGGATAGGAGGTGGAAACTTTTACCTTTCATTCTGTACCATTTAGTCACTTTGAACTTTTATTTATGTTTAAACATCCTTAGTCAATGTCTGTTTTTAACCTCTAGATATATTGCAAATCATTGTTAGCCATTGTTAGACTGCTGATGCATCCTTGTGTCTTGAGATTGCTAAAAAACTAATGTGATGGCAGACACACATACCATCCCAACAAGGGAGGTGACTCTTATTTTTCCATCATACTACATCTGGGGGATAGAAAGCTGTGGTCTGTAGAATATTAACAACAAGAGTGAGAATAGGAAAGGGTATCCAGGCTGGTGAGGAGGTTTAGAATGTTCTATATGAAGAATGGTAAAGGGAACCACAGATCCATTGTTTGGGAAAATATAAATCAGGAGTGAGGGGACCATGGCCACCAGCTTAGATCTATGGAAGAAAGGGTGTATTGTTCTCTTTGAGCCAAAATAGGACCAATGGATAAAAATTAGAGAGTAGCGGCATTACAAAGAGCTTTCTAGCTACCAGAGCTATGCAATGATGTCACTGCTACTGTTCAAACAAAGATCTAGTAGAGGGGATGCTCACGTTCAGTTGGGATTCTGCTAGAGGACTTTTGAGGTTCCTTACAACTTTAAATTTCTGGGGAGCTGGTTAGAAAGAAATTTTTAAGGTAGCTCACCATCATACTTAAACTCTTGGTGATCAGAGGGTACAATGAATTCAACACGTTTTTAATACCCATGTCTTCAGTGAACTTTAGAATACAGAGATCAGTAAGATGTGAATAGATTCAACATGAACAGGCACAGTTTCAGCAGATGTCATGAATGTGCCTTACATAGGCTGTCCTCTTCTCTAGAGGAATAAAGATAAACTGCTCATGGTCTCATGGCCCCATGGTCTACAGGGAGACAGTTAAGTACATGTGTTTCACTCCATTATATCCAAAAACAGGGTGGGGTCAAGGAAAGGGAGAAATTGCTACCTGGCCCTGGCTTACACTCACGTGCTCTGTCACTTAACATGCTGGGTCATCTTGGACAAGTCAGGAACATTCTCTGTGACATGATTCATAACTGATGTACAAAATAACCAGGCCTGGAATCCCAACTGTGGCAAAATTCCATGATTCCAATATGGTTATAACTGTTTTTCTCATCAAAATATGTTTCAAGAATTTATGAGAATATGCTAAATTTTTTCCTGTAAGCCCATACACGCACGCACGCGCGCGGGTGCGCGCACACACACACACACACACACATGTACATATATATATATATATATGTATATATATATAGAGAGAGAGAGAGAGAACCAGAATTTGAACCCAGGGATGTTAACCACTAGGGATGCTTAACCACTAAGCCACATCCACAGCCCTTTTTATTTTTTTATTTTGAGACACTGTCTCTTAAGTTGCTTAGGGCCTTGCTAAGTTGCTAAGCTGGCATTGAACTTGTGATCCTCCTGTCTCAGCCTCTCAAGTTGCTAGGATTATAGGCATGGGCCATCGTGCCCAGCCTTAATGGGTATCCTTTCAAGTTAAGTTTTTCCTAATGAGTTTATTGGAACTCATTAGTCCTATGTTTCATGTCTTTATGTAACATTCCTTTGAAATGTTAAGTGCATTATAAAATTTTGCATTAATTAGTATGATAGTTTATGACAATATTACAGGAAACATTGTTTTTATATTTTAGATCATTTCTATATTTAATTTCTGTATTTGGAAGGGAAACAATTTCATCAAATGGGACTTCAGATTTTAAATTTTATACCTTTTGCCATTTAAAAATTGGTTTTAGAAGTAAAATTTTGGCAAACTTGAACTTCTCAAAGAATCACTGAGATTCATGAAGAGATCTTTTTTCCTTACAGAAATAAATAAATGCTTCAAGGAAGAACAGTAAGCCTGAATTTAATTACCATTGTTAATTTATTGGTGCAAGAGATTTCCGTAGGTTTATAGAATCTTTTAAGAATCTCTAGCAATTTAATAAACTGGTTATAGTATTTGACCTACAATCATTGATACTCAATATGTGATTTCACAACAACAAAAACATTAGATCTTCCTGGGACCCTAACCTTAACCACTACCTGTGTGGAGCATCCTCACTATCACCCTGGGGTAGGTAAGGAGTTCTTTACACCATGGCTTCTATGAAGCACTCACCCACAAATTGACCAGGAAGCAACTCTCACAAGAGTTCACCCGCTACTGCAGGGGTGAAGAAACAGCATGGTCATAGGCACTTGTAGCAGTTTTTATGTCTACGTCTTATCTTCCCGGTAGACTCCTGACTTATAAGGAGAGTATGTTTTATTTTCTCTGTAACATCCTTATTGTCTAGTACATGTGAGCAATATATTGGATTTAGTAGCAACAAAATGAAAAGAACCAGGAGAAATTAATTACAGCAATGTTATTATTTAACCCAATATATAAAAAATATCATTTCAATGTGTGATCAGTGTAAAAAATGAGATGTTTTATTCTTTTGTTTGTTTTTGGTACTGTCTTCAGAACATGTATTTTACATTTAACACATCTCAACCTGGACTAGCCACATTTCAAGTATGAGTAATCACTTAGCTAATGACTGCCATATTAGACAGCAGAGGTCTAGCATATTATGGGCAATTAGTGAATAAATACCCCCCAAAATAATTTTTAAAAATCTTTTTTTTCCCCCTCAATAGACTACCATGGCCGCAGGAGTCTTGCCTCAAAACAAACAGCCATATTCCACATTGGTGACTAATCGTGGGTATGCTGCAAACATGAAAGGTAATATCTCTTCAATATGCTTTTTATCTGTGTTCAAACTAGTATTTAATAAGTCACTGTGTGAAGGGATATGAAAGAAAAGGCTCTATTCTTCATTTTAGAATTCCAAGGTCCAGGTGTTATTTAAGGCCTTTTGTTTATTTCTGCCTTACCATTTTGGCCTGTTAGAATTTCTTTTCATTAAAACCCTGAATAATAATCTTGGCCTTTTCAGAAGGGATGTTGCAAACAGTGTTTGTCTCCTACGTTATTATCTTAGACTGAAATTGTGCGTTTGTTCCTGTCATCAACCGCCTACTTGTGAATCAACCATTCATTTCTTTCTCCTGTAGTTACTTGCAAGTGTCACGTATAAAGCACATTCAGAAGCACTCAAGTCCCACTTCTCTGTTATTTCTGCTCTCCTCTGTTGCCCTCCCACACTGTTTTGATTTTCCTGTGGCACCTCAGCTAAGGAAGCGTGCTGTAACTTGGACTCCTGCTGCCACACTTGCCCCTCACTCTGCCACAGTTTAAGCTGGGACCTGCCCAGATCCTGCTTTGCCTTTGTTGGCTGTGTTAGTCAGCTTTGCATCACTATGACAAAATATCTGAAACAAATCAACTTAAGGAACAAATGTTTATTTTGCCTCATGGTTTCAGAGGTTTCAGTCCATGGTTGGGTGGCCCTGTTGCTTTTGGGCCTGTGGTGAGGCAGAACATCATGGCAGAAGCAGATGGTGGAGGAAGCTGCTTACCTCAGAGTAGCCAGGAAGCAGAGAGAGAGTGAGGAAGGGTCTAGAGTCCCAATATCCCTGTCAAGGGCACACCCTCAGTGACCTAACTTCTCTCCACTAAGTCCCACCTCCTGAAGGTTCCATCACCTCCTATTACATCACAGACTGGTGACCAAGCCTTTAGCATAATGGGCCTATGGGGGACATTTAGGATCCAAACCATGACCTTGGCCTATAAGTGTTAGCCAGGAGAGATGTTGATTATTTTTTCTTGGCAATGTTCCTTGCTGTACTTTCTAACTGTCCACTCTGGTTTTTACCCAAGTTCACTTTAGTCCTATGTACAGGGAAATTTGCTAGAATTTCTTCAGAGTATGGATTAGACTATGAAAGACAGAGGAGGAAGGGTCTAACTGAAGGAATTTCAGTTCAGTGGCTCCCAGGGAGCATCTTTTCTCAAAGTTGATGTGTTCTTATTGGAATCTGGCCACTCCACCAGGGGGAGCTCTCCTTCATCAAGAAAACTAGCCTCTCCCTCTTGGCTGACTTTCAGATCCTTGTAGATCCTCCTCCTCCTCCTGTCTGTTACGTCTGGCCTAAAAAGCACTAATGTTGCTGGTAACCATTCTTTGTGGACAGCCTCGGGGTGCCAGATTTACTGTCTGTTAGTTCCCATGGTCTTAGAGAGAAATGCTTTCTAAAACAAACACAATAAGGGCGTCTTCTTGCTCCTTACATTGTAGAATATTTTTCCCCCAAAGGAACATTCCAGCCAACAAGTCTGATAGTCAGAACTCTTCTTTTTTCTTTAGAACGTGATCCCGTAGTTGCTCTTTCTAAACAGGGGCTCTGTTGGCTTTTGGGTGCACTTAGGGCTAAGTACTGATGACATTTAGCATTCCAGGCCCCAACTACCAAATCCAGTAAGTATCCCCAGGTTCCAGTAACAACCAAAAAAACCCCTACACATTTCCAAATGCCCCCAGGAAGGGAAGGTCGTAATACCTCTCTTGTGATCCACCAGGTAAGCTGATTTTTACCTTTCCAAAAATATTTTTTAATTAAAATTTCCCTCATTGTACAAATGTAGCTTTTAATTAGAAAAATATTTAGAAAAATAAAATGTACTTTATATCCAACTTTCTTAAAGCAGATATTTATGAAGATAATCAATTCCGCTTCATTAGGTTTTAGGGTGGAAGTAGTTTTTTAAATGTTGTCCAATGAATCATAGGAAAATTTAATGGGGAGGTACATGAAGTATTTTCAAAGGAAAACAGAAAACTCATCAAGAACTAGCTTTGGAGCGAGGCAGACCTAGATTTAAATTTACTCCAAATCAAAACAAAATTCACCACTTTTATTATGGATAATTTCACACATTCACAAAAATATACAGAATAAAATAAAGGTCCCCTTGTCCTCATGCATTTATCATCTACAAGTACATGCCATCCCTGAAGTACGTGCCATCACCCAGCCTTAACCATTTCAGGCACTCACTTCCTCCACTCACCTCCTTTGCCTTTGTATTTCTTAAAGTAAACTTAAGGCATCACATCATTTTATTCACTAAATAACCCATCATTGTTTCCATAACAAAAATAATTAATAATTGCTTGATATAATCAAATACATAAACAGTGTACAAATTCCTAATTATCTCATAGATACAGCCCATAGTTGTACTTAGGTATAGCATTTATGTCAGGATTATAAAAAAGGTCAATACATTATAATCAGTTGCTATGCAGCTCAAATCTTTTTAAACTTGGGTTTTGCCTCTTTTGCCTATAGTCTGTTGGTTGAAGAAATCAATTTTTTGTTTTTTTTCCCCCTGTGAAGTTTGCCATGGTCTTTATTTTGCTAATTATGCCCATATAATATGTCCTCTAAGTTGGAGGATGGATATAGTGTCAAATCAGATTGTTTCTTTGGTTGTCAAAAATATTTCATGAGGGGTGCAATATTCCTCCATCAGGAAGATGCCCATGATGCCTCTCCTTTGGTGATGTTAATTTTTTTTATTTTGAAATAACTTCAAACTGATGGAACATTTATAAGGAAAGCACATAAAAACTCCTATTATTCACCCATAAATCTTCATTTCAGTTTGTCAACTGACCCAATAGGATTCTTGTAATGTTTTCTCAACCCTTTCAAGTATCTTGACCTTATTTGGGCCTTTCTTGACCTTTATGACTTTAACATCTTTTAAGATTACAGGCTAGTTATTTTGTAGCATGCTCCTCAATTTGGGTTTGTCTGCTGTTTCCACATGGTAAATCTGAGGTTGTGCATTTTGGGTAGAAATGTCACAGAAGTGACTACTTTTCTCACTGCATCCCTCAAGTACCACAAGATGTCATTTTGTCCCGTGATTGGAAATGTTAAGTGTCATCATACCCGGTAAAGTGGTATCTTTCCAGATTTGCCCATTGAAGATATTCTTTCTTCCCTTCATAGTTAATGATTTATGGAAAGATGCTTTGAGACCATGTAAATATCCTATTCCACATCCAGCTTTTTTTTTTTTTCAGCTTCTTTCAAAGTATCAATACTCACCAGGTGAACTGCTGTTGCCACATCCAGCATTGACCAGTAATTTTAGCACCCATTCATGTTTCTTGCCTGAGTTAATTATTGGGATAGGTAAACTAAAGGGAGAATTTCAATTTCCATCATTCATTCTTCATTTATTATTATCATAAACAAGAATTTTCTCCTCACTTATTTGTTACTTATTTTAGTGGAATATAATCTTACTGTCATTTGTTTTGAGGCTTCACTTGTCCCGTATTTGTCCACTAGGAGCCCCTTCAAGCTGTTAACTGTTTTCTTTTGACATGTTCTCACCATTCCTGCATTCTTCACTCTCTGGCTCAGTAAGATTTTCCATCTTGTTCTTTCTCTGCCCCAACCCTGAAATCAGCCATGCCTGTAAGGAGCTGTTGTTCCTTTTAGTGGGGGAATGGATGGTACTTAGAAACCAATATTTAGGCATGCTCACTACTATTGGTATGTCAAGGTTCACAAACCCTCTCAGGGGACCAAGCTAGGGAATATGTGTTTATATATATACATATGCATCTACCTGCTTTTTACATATTGTATCTTTTTTTTTTACAAACTATATATTTATTGCTATTTCTTTATTGCTGTTTCTCTCTACACATATTGAAAACCATGAGTTCACATTGTTACTTTCAATTTGAGTTCAATATTATCCATCATTCCAGCTTTTCCTTTTTTTCCCCTTTTTTGTTTATAATTTCCTTCCTCAACATTGAGAAACCTGTGCTCACATATATTACAACTGGAATGATTAATATGGACTCTACTCAAGAATGACACACAAATTCATGAAGCATTCCATATTTTTCTACCGTCTTCCCTTTTATAGTCCATCAGCCACAACAAAAATAAACCTTTTGCATGATTTGCTGTTTCGAAAAAAAGAATGAGACTCCTGGCTCTTCTTGCTCCCCGTGGGCTGACTTATTTACTCGGTCCCTTTACCTGACAGGTTTCTCAGTCCTGCCTGCCACTACCTGCCTCGGCATTTTTTCCACACACAGCCATGGTCTGTACACCACTCTGCTAGTTGCCTTATCCCTGACCTCTGCTAGATGACCCCTGCTTAGGGCCGCCTACCGTGTGTTTTTTCTTGATGACATACCTTTGTATATACTTACACATTGAAATGTTGAGATAAGTAGATAGTCACGTGAAGTTGTAAGGAATAATACAGAGGAATCCCACTTATCCTTTACACAGTTTCCACTGATAGTAACGTCTTGAGGAGCTATAGCACAATCATCACAGCCAAGATTTTGACACTGTTTTAGTCAAGATGCAAGCAGTTCTATCAACAGGAGGGTGCCTCTTGTTTCCTTTTATATCCAAGGCAATTGCTAATGTTCCCTAGTTTTATAATTTTGTCATTTCAGCAAAGTTATGCAAATGAAGTCATACTGTGTATAACCCTTTAGAATTGGCTTTTTTTTTTTTTTTTCCCATTCAGTATAATTCCCTTGAGTTTCATCCAGGTTGTCATGTGTTTTGATAGTGTATTCCTTTGTATTGCTGAGTAGCATCCCATGGTATGGATGTACAATAGCATGTTTATCTGTTCCCTGATTGAAAGGTGTCTGGGTTGTTTCCAGTTTGGGGCTATTATGAATAAATGAAACTACCAAACTGTTTTCTAGAGGGGTCAGACCATTTCACATTCTTACCAGCATTGTATAAACCATCACGTTCTCTGCATCCTCATCAGCATTAGGTGTTGCCACTATTTGAGCCATTCTAATAGGGATGTACTGTTATCTGTGTTGTTGCCTTGCTTTTTTATTTTGTTTTTCTGAGGTTGGGGATCCAGCCTAGGAACTTGTGCATGCTAGGCAGCGCTCTACCACTGAGCTGTCCCCCAACCCCTCTTTGTGGTTTTAATTTGCATTTCTCTAATGGCTAATGATTATAACCACCTTTTCATGTACTTATCTGTCATCTCTGTGTTCTCTTACCCGTCTGTGCATGTCTTTCGTCCATTTTCTAATTGGATTTTTTAAAATTATTGGGCATTACGAGTTAATTTATACAATCTAGACATTAGATCTTTATTTGACATATGCTTTTGAAAATACATTTTCCCAATCTGTAGCTTACCAGCTCTTCGTGATCTTTTTCCAAGAAAAAGTCTGAATTTTCAGGAAGTCCAATTTTTCTTCTGTGGATTGTACTTTTGGTGTCAGGTCTTCAGAACACAGCCTATTCCAGTGTTTTGAAATTGTGTGGTATGTTTATAGATTCTCTCTTCTTATTCATTGATCTATACATCTGCCCCTCCACCAGTACCACCCTTTTGTGATTACTATAGAGCAATGCTTCCCTTGTATTTTTCTTTTTCAAGATCATTTTTAACTTGAATCTGTGACTTTCTTTTTTTTTTTTTTTTTTTTTTTTTTTTTTTTTTTTTTTTTTTTTTTTTTTTTTGCAGTGCTGGGCATCCAACCCAGGGCGTTGTGCTTGCAAGGCAAGCACTCTACTGACGGAACTATCTCCCCAGCCCGAATCTGTGACTTTTTATAAATTTTAGCATAAGCTTGTGTATGTCAGCAAAAAGCCTTGCTAGGATTTTGATGAGAATTAAACCTATAAATCAGTTCAAGGAGATTGGCATCTTTACCTCTGTTGACCCAATCCAGGAATTAATACATTTCTTGTAAGTTTCAAATTTAGGAGCACCAAGTTATTTCTACTAGTTCTTTATTGTTTTTTAAATGAGTGGTATAGTGATAGAGTGTTTCATTTCTTACGTTGGTAATTTGTGTATTCTCTTTTTCTTTTTGTCAGTCTTTCTAGAATTTTGTCAATTTCGTTTTTTCATAGAACCAGATTTTAGTTTAACTGATTTTCATTGTTGTTTTCCTGTTTTCAATTTTATTTACTTTTTATTCTTCCAATGCTTGCTCTATTTATTTGCTCTTATTTTTTCTAGTGTCTTATGTTGGGACTTAGATTATGATTTGAGACCTTTATTCTTCTCTAACATAAGTATTAAGTGGTATAAATTTCCTTTACAGCTGTGCTTTACCACCAACTATGTATGTTGTATTTTCACTTTGATTCACTTCTGTGTGTTTGGTAGTTTCTTTTAAGACTTCCTCTTTGACTCATTAATTATTTATAAGTTTGATGTTTAATTTCCAAGTCTTTGGAAATTTTCCCTGTTGTGTTTCTTTTATTGATTTCTAATTTGCTTCCATCAAGATCAGAAAACATTCTGTATAAGAGCCCATTTCGTTTAAAAATCAATGCCGAGACATTATAAAGTTCTTATTGAATAATTTCAATATATCATACATTTGTCGATTGTTTCTTCTGACGCAAATTATGATTTTCCTGGTTCTTGGTATGACAAGTGAGTTTTCAACTGTATTTGGGACATTTTGGACCCTAGGTTTTCTCATGTTAGCAGGCAGTCTCTATTGAAGTCTATCTCGGGACCAAGGTGTGTATATTCTGCTTCCTGCTCAGCCTTGCTGACACCCGGCCAACAAAAGCAGAGTGCTTGTTGACACTGCCTCGTTGCACATGGGGAGGTGGATTCTCAGCTCTCTCACCAGCTCTGTTGACACCTTCATGGTGAAATGAGGCTCTGCCCTGCACTGTCATGTTGCCTTTGAGAAGAAGTGTAAGATCAGCTCTCTGAGTAGATAGATTGCTAATCGAGACCCCACTGCCACCGGAGAGGGGAAGTTGAAGGTGACTCATACCACTTTGTTGCTGCAAGATGTGGCTGAAGCTCATTTCCCTGCGGGGCCCTGGGGACCTTATCAGAGGAGGAGGTAGGAAGCATAGTACCAGCTACCCTGCCTTCTACCACTGCTTTTCTCTCATGGATGCTGTGTAGAGCTGCCATGGGGCTTAGCTTCCCACTGGACCCCATTGGCCCTAGGGAGTGAGTGGGAATGTTGGTCATCCTGCCTCACCCTTTCATTCTTCCTTATTCCTCATTGATGGCAGGTCGGTGTAGGGAGGCTCAGCCCCCTTCTGGGCTCCACTCACAGTGGGGTAGACAGGCCACGTCAGCCAGCTCAGTTCCATGCTGCATTGTTCATTTTTATTGCTGCCAATTGGATGTGGAGTTTGTCTCCCTACTGGGCCTTCCTAAGACATTTGAGGGAGACTAGAGTGCTTGTTAGTCTCAACTAGTCTCTGATGCTTCATGGGTGTGGAGGATTAGGTCACCACTGGATTACTGGCATGGGAAGAGATGGTGAGCCAAAAGTCAGCTATCCATGCTTCAAAACCGTGGTAAGAAGTATTGTTTGGAACCAGGGATTGAACCCAGGAGTGCTTAACCACTGAGCTAAATCCCCAGCCCCCACTTTTTAAAAATATGTTTTGTTTAGAGACAGGGTCTCACTAAATTGTTCAGGGTCTCACAAAGTTGCTGAGGCTGACTTTGAACTTTCAATCCTCTTGCCTCAGCCTCCTGAGCTTCTGGGATTACAGGCGTGCACCACCACACCCGGACTGGTAGACTTCTGTTGCTGTGTGATGGCCTTCATTACACTGCTTTGGCAGAGGAAGTGCAGCACCACCCACTTCCACTTGATGAGGGATGGGGAGTTTTTTTATGAAGAAATGACCACTCAAACTGCCCATTTAAAAAATTATCGAGCTATAATAAAAATTACATAATTGTAAACAATTTAACTTATACTGTGTAATTATATAATTAAAGTCAGCCTTTTGAAGTAGTCATTGATTTTTAGTGTGTGCACAAGATTGTGCAATCACTTCCATATAAATTTAGAACATTTTCATCAGACCAAAAAGATACCATGTACCAGTTAGCAATCAGTCCCTTTTCCATCTTCTCCCTGGTCCCTGGCAACGCTTAGTCACTTTCTGTCTATGAATTTGCCTGTTTAAGACATTTAATATAAGTAAAATAATACAATATGTGGTCTTTTGTGTCCACCCTTTTTCACTTAGCATAACATTATAATGTTTTCAAGATTTAACCATGGCTTACTGTATATCAGTACTTCATCCATTTTATTACTGAGTAATATTCCATTGTAGGAATATATCACATATTGTTTATCCATTTGGGTTGATGGACCCTGGATTTCTTCCACATTTGGCTACATTTGCAGACACATTTTTATGTGGATACTTTTTTGTTGTTGTTGCTCTGGGCATAAACCTCAGAGTGGAATTGCTGTGTTTAACATCTTGAAGAACTGTAAGTCAAATTGTTTAGATTTGCATTTCCTTAATGATTAATAATGTTGAACATTTCTTCCTGTACCTATTGGCCATTTTACATCTTATGGGGAAAATGTCTATTCAGATTCTTTGCCCACAATTAAATTGGTTGATTGGTCTTTTTATTCTTGGGCTGTAAGCTCCTTACATATTCTGAATGTGCTAGTTTATTGTTAATCATTGATTATTATTAACATGAATTTCTTGTTTTGCTCTTTCTGGCTTTCTTCCTTTGTTCTTTCGAGTTCTGAGTTCCTGTTCTTACTTTCTTACTTCAGTACAACTCTACTCCCACCTACTTCCTTTGTGCTTGTCATACAGATTACATTTCTGAATGTTATAGATCCAACAATGCAATCACACGCTTATTATTTTGTACATGCGTATTTTTAAAATTACCTAAAGGAAGAAAGGAGAGAAATAAACATTTATACTATCTTATGTAATTACTGTCTTTTATGTTATACTCCTTTGTAATTTACTGCCATTCTTTCTTTTATGTGCAGTCACATCGTTGTCTTGGGTAACTTGGCTTTCAACTGAAAGAAATTCCTTTAGTATTTCTAGCAACGAATTCTGTTTCTTGTTTACCTGGCAATGCCTTAATTTCTCTTCATTTTTGAAAGATAATCTTGTGGGATATGAGATTTTTGGTTGAGCTGGACACAGCAATGTGTGCCTGTAATCTCAACAAAGCAGCAGGTTGAGGCAGGAGGATCATGAGTTTGATTCTAGGTTGGGCAACTTAACAAGACCTTGTCTCAGAAATAAAATATAAAAAGGGCTGGGGATGTAACTCAGTGAGAGAGCATCCCTCAGTTCAATGCTCAGTGCTGGGAAGTGGGGGGAATGAGGAAGATTCCTGGTTGAGAGTGTTTTATTTTCAGCACTTTGAAGATGTCATCCCCCAGTCTTTTGATCTCCATTGTTCCTGACAAGGAATAACTATTAATCTTGTCATTTCTCTCATTTTTTTACTTTTTTTTTTTTTCACTATGATGTTTCTGGTTCTGTATCTGTGTATTTATCCTGCATAGAACTTGTTTAACTTCTTGGATGTGTAGATTGTTTTTTACCATATTTGGCAAATTTTAAGCTGTCATTTCTTTCAATTTTTTGACTCCTTTCTCTATTTTTCTTCTGGCACATATACACATGTGTGTATATTGGTATACTTAGTACTACACATTTTTTCAGATCTTCTGTACATTTTTCTTTATTCTTCAGAGTATATAATCTCTATCAGTCTATCTTCAAGTTCTCTAATTTTTCCTGAAGCTTCAAATCTGCAATTGAGTCCTTTGAGTGAATTTTTCAATATTTTTGTATTTTCCATTTCATTTACTTTTGAATTTCCATTTGCTTTTTTTTTTTTTTTTGGTAACTGGGATGGGCACTCAACCACTGAGCCACATCCCCAGCACTATTTCGTATTTTATTTAGAGACAGAGTCTCACTGAGTTGCTTAGTGCCTCACTTTTGCTGAGGCTAACTTTGAACTCACAGTCTCCTGCCTCAGCCTCCCAAGCCCCTGGGATTACAGGTGTGTGCCACCGCTCCTGACTCCATTTGCCTTTTTTTGTTTTTGATTTTTTTTTACTTTTAGTTGTAGATGGATACAATACCTTTCTTTATTTTGTTTGTTTATTTTTATGTGGTGCTGAGGATCGAAGCCAGTGCCTCACACATGCCAGGCCAGCGCTCTACCACTGAGCCACAACCCCAGCCATCCATTTACTTTTTAAAATGCTATTTCTTTATTGATCCTCTATCTGATGAGACAGTGTCATCATAGCTTCCTTTACCTTTTAAACTTGGTATTTCTTTTAATGTACCAATTTTTTTTTTTAATTTCTTCTCCCTAATCCTGCAGCCCTGGGGATTCAAACCCCAGCCCTTGAGCATGCTAAGCAAGCACCCAATGAGATGAGCTATGTCGTCAGCACAATGTACCAATTTTTATTGGTACATTGTAATTATACATAATAGTGGGACTCATTATGCCATACTTGAACATGCACACAGTTTGATCAGTTTCATTCCCCAGGATGTTCCCTTTCCCTCTCCTCCTCCCTCTCTGTGACCTGTTTGCTCTACTCTACTGATCTCCCTTCTCTTATTGTCATTGTTATTTTAACTAGAGCATTGTACTTATATGTAATTGTGATTCACTATGGTATATTCATATGGACGTAGCATCATTTGGTCTATTTCATTCCCCAGTACTTTCCCATGACCTCCTCCCTCCCTCTTGATCTCCTTCCTTTACTCTGTTGATTACCCTTCTCTTTTCATGAGATTCCCCCTTTTAAAAAATTCCTTTTCTTATTTTCTCTCTAGCTTCCATATGAGAGAAGACATTTGACCTTTGGTTCTGGTGTATTTCACTTAGCTTGATGTTCTCCATTTCCACCAATTTACCTGCAAATGACATGATTTCATTCTTCTTTATGACTGAGTAGAACTCCATTATGTACATATGCCACATTTTCTTTATCTACTCATCCGTTGATGGGTACCTAGCTGGTTCTGTGACTTGGCTGTTGTGAATTGCATTGCCGTAAATGTTGATATACATGTACCAATACAGTATGCCGAGCTTTAGTTATTTTGGATATATATGAAACTTCCTTTACTTTTTTAGGCATGATTTCCTTTAGGTCTTCAAGCAGTTTTAAATGGCTGCTTTGAAATCTTTGGCATATCATATGTCTGGGCTCTCTCACAGGTAGTTTCTGTTGACTGCTCTTTTGCCACGTAAGGACCACACTTTCCTGTTCTTTCCCTATCTCCCAGTTGTTTGTTGAAACTGGAGATTTTAGATGGTGGCTTGTTTTTACTTGTTTGCCTATTTGTTTAGAGACACCATCTTAGTGAAGTCTATTTTCTCCATGGTTTGAAGCCTCTGATGTGACTTTTCAGAGAGGTAGTAACATGGGGGTAGGCAAACGTAGGCACCTTGACATAACAATGATTCTGGTAGCAGCGCTCTCTCTCTTTCACAAATCTTGCTGCTAAGCTATCTCCCTTGATTGTTGGCACACCAGCTTGCACTTTCCACTAATTGCCCTCTGATCACTTACTTGACAAAGCCCTGGAACATCTGTTGCTCCACACTCTAATCCAATCAAGTTTGAGCGGTAGTAGTTTTTGAGGTCACTCTGAGGTTTGTTCTTACTCCACAAGAGTTCTAGTTATCTCTTTCTTTGGTTCTCTCTGGTAGGCTAACTGATGTGCAGTTTCTCTTATTGCTCAGATAGCTACCAGGCTCCTTTAAATTGCTTAACTCCAAAGCCTCAGTTGTTTTCGAAAGCATCTGTGGGCTTGAACTTAACCCATATTTTGTTCCAGATAAAGATATTTTCTTGCTGGGCATGGTGGCACACAACTGTGCCAAGAGGTTGAGTTAGGAGAACCACGAGTTCAAAGCCAACCTTAGCAACAGCAAGGCACTAAGCAACTCAGTGAGACCCTGTCTCTAAATAAAATATGAAATAGGACTGAAGATTTGGCTCAGTGGTCAAGTGCTCCCGAGTTCAAACCCTGGTACCAAAAAAAAAAAAAAAAATTTTTTTTTTATTTCTCTAGGGAGAGCTTCAGGGTGTAAAGACCTGCTTTCCCCTCTGGACAGAATTTCTTGGCTATGGCTCTGGGGCTTGGGGCAAAACAGTGGCCTGCTACTGTGAATAATTTCCCTGCCTTGCAAGCTGAGGAAGGGCAGAAACTTCTGGTCTTCATGACTTTCCTGAGTGTAGAACCTGTAACCTACAAACAAGGTAGAGTGAGGACAGTTTAGACCCAAGTATTATCAACTTGTTGCACTGAAAACTACAAAAGATTAGTAAAGAAAATTAAAGATCTAAGTAAATGCAAAATGTCCTTTGTTCATGGATTAGAAAACAATATTGTTGAGATACCAGCACAATCTAACATGAACTACAGATTCATTGTAATCCCTGTTAAAACTGTAACAGTGGTTTATGCAGAAATACAAAAGAATCCTTCCTAAAATTCAGAAGGAATCTCAAAGGATTCCCCAAGAGCCAAAATAATCTTGGAAAAGAACAAAGTTAGAGGATTTAATTTCTGATTTCAAAACTTCCTACAAACCATATTGATCAAAACAGCATGGCAATGGCATAAGACAAACATATAGACCAGGGGAATAGAATAGATAGCCCAGAAATAAACCCTCACATACATAGTCAAATGGTCTTCAACAAGGGAACCGAGACCACTCAGTGGGAAATCGACAGTCTTTTCAACAAGCGATGCTGGGAAAACTGGATATCCACATGCAAAAGAAGAAAGTTGGACCCCTATCTAACACCATTTACAATTGTTAACTGAACATGGATCAAACACCTAAACAGCTAAAGTCTAAAAGAAGATTAAGCTTCATGATGTTGGATTTGGCAGTGTTTTCTTGGGTGTGACACCAAAATACAGGCAACAAAGAAAAAAATAGATGAATTGAACTTCATCAAAATTAAAAGCTCATATACATCAGTAGAATTATAAGGCAGCTTACAGAATGGGAGAAATTATTTGCAAATCACATATCTAATAAGGGAATAATATCCAGAATATATAAAGAGCATCCAAAACCCAACAACCAAAAAACAAATGCTGGGCACAATGGAGCACACCTGTAATCCCAGCAGTTCAGGAGACTGAGGCAGAAGGAGCACAAGTTCAAAGCCAGTCTCAGCAACTTAGAAGACCTAGGTAACTTAAGGAGACCCTGTCTGAAAAGAAAAAATAAAAAGGGCTGGGGATGTGGCTCAGTAGTTAAGCACCCCTTCAATCCCTGGTACCAAAAACCAAACAAACAAAAATAAGCAAAGGACTCAAAAGACATTTCCCTAAAATAAGTTATACAAGTGGCCAGATAAACACACGAAAAGATGCTCAATATGATTGACCCTTAGGGAAGTGAAAATCAAGACCAGAATTAGATACTACTATACACTCGTTAGAAAATTTTATATGTATATCTACATATAAATATAGATATATATATATACACATATATATATATACAGACACGTGTGTACACACAGACACATGTATACACACATTTGTGTGGGTATATAGACATATAGGTACATACACACACACATATACCCAAAATAATAAGTTTTATTAAGGATGTGGAGAAATGAAAACTCTTGCATATTTTCTGGTAAGAATATAAAATGATACAGCTATTCTGGACAACAGTATAACAGTTCTTTATAACTTAAAAATAGAATTACCATATGATTAAGTAATTTTACTTCTAGCTATATACTCAAAAGATTTGAAATCAGGAACTGAAACAGGTATTTGTATATCCATGGTCATAACAGCTTTATGCATAACAGCCAAAAAGTAGAAGCCACTCAAATGTCTACCAATAGAAAAAAGAATAAGTAAAATGTGATATATATGTATAATGAGATGTTATTCAGCCTTGAAAAGGAAGGAAATTCTGGCACATGTTGCATCAGGGATGAACCTTGAGGACCTGTGTTAAGTAAAATAAGCCAGTCACTAAAGGGAAAAACTGCTTGATTCAGCTCACAGGAGGCATCTGGAATGGTCAGATTGATGGAGACAGAAAGCAGATAGTGGTCGCCAGGGACAGTGGGGAGGAGACGGTGGGAGTTGTGGCCGAATGCGTAGAGTTTCATTTTGGGAAGACGGGAGGAATTCCAGAGATGAAGCACGGTGACCGTTGCTCAACAGTGTGGATATACTTAATGCCAAAGAGCTGTACACCTAAAAGTGGTTAAGATGTTAAGTTTTGTTATCTGTATTTTGCTGCAGTTAACAAAGAAAGAGGGAGGAGAAGGAGCTTCCTCTTCTTTTTTTTTCCCCTTCCGACCTAAATAATTCCAAAAGCCTCTTAGTGGGGCATCCCTACCAGCACATGGGGTTAGACTGTCATGCTGAGGCCACAAAGGGTGAAAGGGGAATTCATTGGGGACAGCCCTGCGGTGCTGAAAGGTAAGTTGAGGTCTGTGTGGGAGGTTGACCTACCCAGGTGTCAGGGCCCAGGTCAGGGTAGGAGGGCTTCTGAATGGTAGGATGATCTTGTGTAGAATATTAGAATACAGGTAGGGTGAGTGGGCTACCCACACATGTGGGAAGAGGCCAGAGGCATAGCTGAACAGGTTGAGGATGGGACAAGGGACAAATGAAAATGCTAGTGGCAGTCAGCAATTTGTTTAGAGGACTTCCATGACAGGAAGAGAAGTACCAAGAAGAGGTGTTGTGACAGCTGGAAACAATGCCGTACACTAGGACAATGTCAGAGCAGATTTAGCGCAAATAAGGAAAGTCTTGAGGTGCTCTCTTCATATATTTGAAAACCTTGCAAAAACAAAAAAATGCTTGTTTTATTTTATCATATTTTTTTTTTTCTTAATTTTGGAGGAAAGGTGTAAAACCAATTTTAAGAGAGAAGTGTATTTTGACTCAATAGTAGAATAATTTTGAGCAAACAAAAACCTGCTCATTGCCTTGTGAAAAGTGAAGCCCCTGTCACAAAAGGGAAAACACAGGGCTGGGAAGTCATCCTCATAGCCAAATTCCTGGAAGTGACTCACTTACAGACCTAGGAATTCGAATAGACGGACCTCCATCTCCCACACATTCTTGGTTCTGTTGTTGTATAAGGTTGTTTGAATAGGAAGAAATAGCCCTTGCCAAATCTTGACTATAGAAAGAAAGGAATGACCAATTCTTCCAGATCTACTTAAGATGTTCAGTATAAACCACCTATTCTACAGAAGTTGAAGAGAAGAAGGCCGAGTACTCGGTACTGTTAGCAGGTTTATTGTTCTTATTATGCTTATCACAAATGTGGATACTTTTGCAATATCTCATTTGGTTCCTTACATATTATTCTAAACCTGGCTCTCTCTGGTTGCATGGCCGTGAACAAACCAGTGGCCACAGAGGTGTTTGGCGAAGGGGCCTCGGCATGACCCTTTTCAGTTGTATGCTTCTTATGCAGTGGTAACTCCAGTGGCCCAGGGAGTGCAGGACTGATCAGCCACATGGATTCCTTTTGTTACTTTCCTGCTTTCTCTTAGAACATCTTTTTTTTTCCAGAGACAGTATATTTGAAAGTGGGGAGAAGAGGGAGACAAGAACTCACGCATATTTCCCTAAGATTTTATATTCATGAAAAAAAAAAAACTGAACACCTCTTTCTTAGGTACTTATTTAAAAAAATATATTGTGAGAGGAGGGAAAAAATAGATCAGTTGTTAGCGGGTAAGTGAGAAAACAACAGTACTGTTGTTTCTTGCAACCTGCAAATAAGTTCTGCCTGTGGGGAGAGAGGAGGGGAACAGAAATATGATTAGGGTTTATTGAGGTGATGTTCTGAAGACTCTCTGTGGCCTCCATGAAAAAGCTCTTTACCTATTGTCTGTGGAAAGCATGACCCTTTATAAAATTACTTTCACACTAAAATATTTCCACATTATATAAAATATGAGGTGGGAATTAAAGTAGTCTTGCTAGTTCTATCTAAAAATAGGACTTCTGTTTTTTCCTATTGGTGATTTAAACAAAATTAAAATGTTGTGTCTACCAGTTTGAACAATTCAGCAATAGAGATTGATAATTCAGTTCAATTTAAGCCTTTAAATTGATTTTCCTTTTGAAAAATTATATATTCTTTAATTATACATGATAGATACAATGTATTTTGACGTATCGTACACATATGGAGTATAACTTCCCATTCTTGTGGTTGTACATGATGTGGAATTACACAGGTTGTGTATTCATATGTGAACATAGGAAAGTTATGTTTGATTAATTCTACTGTCTTTCCTATTCCCATCCCCTCTCCCCTCCCTTCATTCCCCTTTGTCTAATCCAATGAACTGTTCTTCCCTCCTCTCTCCTTTATTGTATGTTAGCATTCACATATCAGAGAGAACCTTTGGCCTTTGATGTTTTTCATATTGGCTTATTTCACTTAGCACAATAGTCTCCAGTTCCATCCATTTACCAGAAAATACCATAATTTAATTCTTTATGACTGAATAATATTCCGTTGTGTATATATGCCACATTTTCTTTGTCCATTCATCTATTGAAGGACACCTAGGTTGGTTCCATAGATTAGCTATTGTGAGTTGAGCTGCTATAAACATTGATTGGCTGTTTCACTGTAGTATACTGATTTTAAGTTTTTTGCATATTTGCCAAGGAATGGAATAACTGATTCAAATGATGGTTTCATTCCAAGTTTTCCGAGGAATATCCATACTGCTTTCCATAGTGGTTGCACCAATCTGCAGTCCCACCAACAATGTATGAGTGTATCTTTTTCCCCACATCCTTGCCAACATTTATTGTTGCTTATAGTCTTGATAAATGCCATTCTGACTGGAGTGAGATGAAATCTCTGTATTGTTTTAGTTTGCATTTCTCTAATTGCTAGAGATGTTGAACATTTTTTCATATAATTTTTGACCAATCATATTTCTTCTTCTGTGTAGTATCTGTTCAGGTTATTCATTTTTTTTGGTGTTAAGTTTTTTGAGTTCTTTATATATCCTGGAGATAAATGTTGTATTTGAGGTGCATGTGGCAAACATTTTCTCCCATTCTATTGGCTCTCTCTTCATGTTCTTGATTGTTTCCTTTGCTGTGAAGAAAGAAGCTTTTTAGTTTGATGCCATCCCGTTTATTAATCCTTGAGTCTACTTCTTGTGCTTTAGGAGTCTTGTTGAAGAATTTGGTTCCTAAGCTGACATGATGGGAGATTTGGACCCACATTTTCTTCTAGTACGAGAAGGGTCTCTGATCTAATGCCTGGGTCCTTGATCCACTTTGGATTGAATTTTGTGCAGGGTGAGAGCTAGGCATTAAACTAAATTCTGCTACATATGGATTTCCAGTTTTCTTAACACCATTTGTTGAAGAGACAATCTTTTCTCCAGTGTATGTTTATGGTGCCTTTGTCTAAAATGAGATAACTGTATTTATGTAGGTTTGTTTCTGTGTCTTCCATTCTGTACTATTGGTCTTCATGTCTGTTTTGGTGCCAGTGCCATGCAGTTTTTGTTACTGTAGCTCTGTAGTATAGTTTAAGGTCTGGTATTGTGATGCCTCCTGCTACACTTTTCTCACTGAGGATTGCTTTGGCTATTCTGGGCCTCATGTTTTTCTAAATGATAAACTGATTTTAGAGTGCTAGAGCAAATATGCTTTCTTATGGATATATGAAACCCAGTGTGGTATATGTAACTAAATTGACCCACAGAATTTATAAGTATTTTGAAGAGAATATAAAAGTCTAGTTTGGTTCCAGTATAGATATAAAATCTTTTATTCTAAGAATTAGAAAATAATCCCTTTAAAGCTGCTTGCATTTTTTTTTTTTTTTTTTTTTTTTTTTTTTTTGCGACATGCTGTGAGTAAAAAATGTGTAGTTAGTCAATAAGAAGCGACAGAGGTGGCGAGATTTCTGGGGCAAAGGGGATTAAGACAAAAACTCATCAGAAATAGTGCAGTATCCTTTCATGCTTCTTTTCATGCTGTTTTACTCTGTGACCCCAGTGAGCAGGGGAATCTATGTTGAGTTACCAAAATGTTCCTTTTCTGCCTCTTCATTCTTGCTTCCTAAAACTTGTAAAGAAAACCAGGCAAGGTGGTAATACCTGTAATCCCAGCTACTTGGGAGGCTGAGGCAGAAGGATCACAAGTTCAAAGCCACCCTGGGCAACTTAGTGAGACCCCCATCTTAAAATATTTTTAAAAGGACTGGGGATGTAATTTAATGGTTGAGAGCTTGCCTAGTGTGGGCCAGGCCCTGGGTTCAGTCCCCAGCACCAGGTGGGGAAAAACATGTGAAGACTCAACTAGATAAAAGCATAGTCTTTGGAAATTAATTTTTCTCACCTATCATCTCATCCCCAGGAATTTTCTAAAGGAGAAACATTGGTTCTAGTCTTGAAAAGTTTAATATTAGTCTTATTTTTAAATAAAAATCATTGATAATAGCCTAAATGTTCAGTAGCTAAGGAATTATTAGGTAAATTATGATGCATCAATTTAATGTGTCCTAATCATTGTGCTTCCATTAAATAAAAATCAGAAGGAGGAGAGCACAAAATGGGAAGATGCTCCTACCCTGGAAAAATCAGGAAAAATATATGTACAATATGATTACAAATATGAAGAAAATCTATAAGTATATGGAAAAATTGGGGAAGGGAACCAGACTATTTAAATTAGAATGTGGGAACTGAAGGTCTGCTTCCCTGTTGTAAAGCGTTCTGTGCCGTAAATAAGATTCATTTAAAACATGGATTGTGCTGTGAGTTGGGCATTTTGCCAAGGAATTGTCTTGAAGCAGCCCTTCAGACAATGGCAGAGCGAAGGCTCTTACGCCCATCTCTTGTGCCCAGAGGTGGACAGTCACACTGTCTGCCAGATGGGTGCAGGCTGTATTCCCAGCACTGAAAGGGCTGCTTTTGCCTGACAGATTCCTCTTTGAATAGGCTTCACTTCTTGGTCGCTGACTCAGGGTCACTGACTCTAATCCCGTGAGTCAGTTCAGTTGTCACACGTTGGAGGTCAGCCCGGTTTCAAGAATTTACAGCAGACGTTACTCATATATAAACCATACTTCCTTAGTTTAGTCCACGTAAGTATTACACCTCATCAAATGAGCTTTTATTAAAGCTTCGTCATTCTTGCTTCTTAAAACTTGTAAAGACAGCCAGGCAAACTTTTAATGTTAGTACAGTTGGGGCAGAATCATGTTTGACTTTCTCTGTAGGTGTCCTTCAATGCCAGGTCTCTGAGGTCACTCACGGACACTCCTTGCTGCCTTAGGTGCCCACACCTCTCCTGTGCAGCTTGCCCATGTCTCGCCTTCAGTGCATGAGCTCCACGTGAACTGCTGAAAGATGTCATTGGTCACTGGAGCTGGAGCACCAGAATCACCTCCAGCACCATCACAATTCCTCACCCACAGCCATTGACCTCATCGGGCTTCCCACCCTCTCTCTCTGGGCTCTCCCCGTGTTGCCTACTCAGGAGCACAGGGCCTTACCCAGGTACCTTTGTGGACTCCCTGTCACCCAGGCAGCGAACCCACACCTCCTTAGTTGAAGCATTAAGAGTCTCCTGTCATTAGGTGCCTCCTTGTTTTCCTTGTCATATATATCTTCTATGCTTTCTGCTCATGCAAATCTCTGTGGGACTTCTGTGTCCCTCATCCTAAAGGTCATGAGGGCATTGCCTAGACTATTCCTCAGGCCATTTCTACTGACAGAGAAACTGTGCTTTCTGGATTGGAGATGGAGAAGACTTTTCCATAGCTGCATACTAAATAACAAGGGCACAGCACTACCTGCCAAGTTGGGCTTCTGTGGCTCTATCTTATTTGACATAAGTACATACTCCTGGAAAATGAAGATGGCATTCGGAAAGGAGCTTGCTTATGGCATTAATAATGGTGAAAACAGAAGAGAGCCGTTCTGGGGCAGTGGTTATGCTTCCATTCG
Source organism: Sciurus vulgaris (assembly GCF_902686455.1). Taxonomy (NCBI): domain Eukaryota; kingdom Metazoa; phylum Chordata; class Mammalia; order Rodentia; family Sciuridae; genus Sciurus; species Sciurus vulgaris. The sequence continues at coordinate 26,525,816 of NC_136474.1, forward strand.
TGCTCTGCTGCAACACCACTTGTGCAGAGTGTGAGCGAGGGAGAGTGCAAGTGAGCCCGGGCGCGACCTGACATTAGCAGGGGACAGGCGGACAATGAGCACGTGGGTGGTTGTTCAGTTTCTGTTTTCTTTATATCTTTTATCCTCAAACTGCAACCTCCCCCTCATCTAGTTCCTTAAAAAATGTGATACTTTAGTGGATTTTTGTCATAGGCCTCCACCAGGACATTGAAGCTTTCTTTTCCCCATAGCAACAAAAGGCAGAGAATTGTGTTTTTGTTTTTGAGAGGTGTGGCTGCTCAGTTACTCGAACTCACGGCTAACGGTTCTCATCTCATCCAACAGTCGCATAACCAGGAATGGGGTTTTCATGTTCATAAAAATAGAAAATTAAATGTCTTCTGATACTGTGTCAGCTCTAAACATGTCTTTATTCGTTCTAGCCAAATGTTTCTTAAATAGTTTGATCAAGAAAATATCGAGGGAAGTTTGGGTATGAAAAATGGAATAGTCTTTTAATAATGTAAGGTATTCAACATATCCTTCTTTGTTATAGTTAACTTTTTATCTGCCCTGTTTCAAAGAGAACTGGAAGTGATTTTCATTTCAAAATATCAAGACAAGCTTTGAAAGGAATAACAGAATTTGAGCTTTTTAATGTGTGTAAAAGGCAGTGTTTGCATCATAAAGATTTTTTCTAAATTCCTTACGATATATTGGGAGTAATTCTCTGAGCAGTCAGATCCTTCATTGTATTTGAGAAACAAAATAGAGTAATCTAGATTCGGGGATAATCTCTTTAAAGTGCGTATTATTATTCCCTATATTTGAACAATTTGTCCAAAGTGCAATCCGTTCATGTAAGATTTTTGCCTGTTCAGATCTAAGTGGGAATCAGTAGTTTCTTTGTTAGTCACTATGGAAACGAGTCAGCCTATCCTGACTAGCTCTCAGATCATACAGAGGATGCCTGTGTCTCGGTGCACTTCCTCGCTGAGCACGCCAGGGCTGGTTTCTCCCTGCCTCCAACTCGTGCCCTCTCGGAGCCGGCACCATGCAGGATGCGCCCCGGCGACCCTCAGCCGTGCACTTCCTCAGCTCCTTTCTGCAGGGCCGCCGGCACTCGACTTCTGACCCGGTCCTGAGGCTGCAGCAGGCACGCCGGGGCTCCGGCTCGGCCACAAAGCTGCTGTCCTCGTCTTCTCTCCAGGTGATGGTGGCTGTGTCCTCCGTCAGCCGTGCAGAAGAGAAATCAACTTTCCCTGAGAGAAAAAGTAAAGCTGTCTTTCTTCTAATAGATGTTACGCCTTTGTAGCTGTTTAAGAATTTAGATAGACTGTTGTATTTAAACCTTTTAAAATACTGACAATTCTACATTTTACTTTTTACTGTTAGGCTAATAATTTGAATGTATACGTAAGAGGAGATAAACTGATTGAATGTTTTGTGATTTTTAAATTAAAAATGTAGCTTTTGAACAGAACGTCCCCTTGAAAAGATCTGCTTTTACAGTTTCTTCGTCTTCATTACCAGTTTAATGGGTGGGTGGTATTGTATATGAAAGCTTTTTTAATATTGGATGAAGGGGATTTAGTACCAACTCATCATCTACGATCCTGAGATGAAACAAACTGTTCCCATGTTACCAATTCCATTTGGAGACTGGGATTTTGAGTCTTCCCTCCTTGTATGTTCTAGGAAATTCCGAACGTCCAACCCCGAAGTACACAAAAGTGGGAGAGCGTTTACGGCATGTCATCCCCGGGCATATGGCATGCTCCATGGCATGTGGTGGTAAAGCCTGCAAGTATGAGAACCCAGCCCGCTGGAGTGAGCAGGAGCAAGCCATTAAGGGTGTTTACTCGTCCTGGTAAGTGGTCCTGCGGGTCTTCTGTAGCTGGGCAGGATAAAGGAAGGAGGAATGTGAACCGGCAGGCAGGGAATGTTGAAGGGGAGGTGTGGACTTCAAAGCTAGGGGACTCACCACCATCTCTGGCTTTGCGTCTAGACCAGCTGTCGGATCCTGGCCTGCTCAACTTCAGTGGCTCATCTATAAAATGGAAACAGTTAAGCCAAAACCATAGGAGTTTGTTTTTCAATTAAGTGAAATGATGCATGTAACATATCTTAAATAAATGGGTAATTAGATAACTCTTAAATTTCAGAAATTACTAGAAATAATTCAAATATTCAGCTGTAAGTTTGAGAGAATTATGAGGTGCATATGTAGTTCCTCAGTTTCAGACAGGTAAGTTTTAGCCTTACTTTTATATTGTTCTTATATTATGTGTGAAAGGACATATTTTCACACAAATACTCGTCAGTCTGCCTTATTAAAGTGGCAGAAGTTGTCAGCTCAATAGGCAGCCTAAAGTGTTTGCATTGTTTCTGATGCATAAATGCAATTAATATCATTCTTAATCATACTGCCTTTTATGAAGTAACAATAAAGTAGTCAGTTATACCTTTTTCAATAGAGTGACATCTGAAATTCAGATAATCAAATCACATTTGAAACACACTTAGAGGAATTTACTGTTTAAAGAATTCTAATCGTGAATTAACTTTATACATCAAGAATTCATGTTTAAATTAGATATTTGACAACCAGCTTCCTGAACTTGCAACCTGTAGATTTTCTTTTTGCATTTGCTAGGTACACTTGTAGTGACATAATCTGGGGTCCAGTGTTATCATTGTTCTCCACAGACCATATTCAGATCTCACACTGTCTTACTAATGGTATGACGAAGCAAAATGTTGTTCCTGAGGCACAGTCAGCCAAGTAAATTTCTAGTAATTTGGTTTTGGCTTTATTGTTGACTAAACCATGTGAGTCTTTTAACCTCTGCTGTCTTCACATTCCATCTCCCCTCATTTTATACTAAGTATGAAGGATCCCAAACCTCTGGGGCCAATGGTAATTCTTACATTCCATAGGAAGAGGTATCTTTTTGAGTCCCTCTCTGGTAATCGAATGTCTCTGTCACTCCTCGAAGATGCATGTGACTCAGAGATTCATGTGACTCACAGCTTGCAATAGACTGCTTCATGTATCTTTTACCAGGACGCTGCTGATAAATTTGAACAGGCCAGAGTAAAGCCACAGACCTGACAAGAGTGATAGTCTTTTATCAGGATTCTGTCCATTCATTCATTCATTCATTCATTCATTCATAAACATTCATTCAGCTATAAACCAGTCTCTGCACTTGGTGCTTTCAAATTATTAGCATTCATTTTCATAAAACTCATGTGAATTTTTTTAATATAAATTTATTTATTTATTTATTTTTTATTGTAAACAAATGGGATACACATTGTTTCTCTGTTTGTACATGGCATAAAGGCATACCATTTGTGTAATCATAAATTTACATAGAGTAATGTTGTTTGATTCATTCTGTTATTTTTTCCCTTCCCCCCACCCCTCCCACCCCTCTTTTCCTTCTATACAGAGCTTCCTTCCTCCATACTTGCCCCCCTCCCTAACCCTAACTCTAACCCTAACACTAACCCTTCCCTCCCCCCATTATGTGTCATCATCCACTTATTAGCGATATCATTCTTCCTTTGGCTTTTTGAGATTGGCTTATCTCACTTAGCATGATATTCTCCAATTTCATCCATTTGCCTGCAAATGCCATAATTTTATCATTCTTTATGGCTGAGTAATATTCCATTGTATATATATACCACAGCTTCTTTATCCACTCATCAGTTGAAGGGCATCTAGGTTGGTTCCACAGTCTGGCTATTGTGAATTGAGCAGCTATGAACATTGATGTGGCTGTATCTCTGTAGTATGCTGATTTTAAGTCCTTTGGGTATAGGCCAAGGAGTGGGATAGCTGGGTCAAATGGAGGGTCCATTCCAAGTTTTCTAAGGAATCTCCACACTGCTTTCCAGAGTGGCTGCACTAATTTACAGTCCCACCAGCAATGTATGAGTGTACCTTTCTCCCCACATCCTCGCCAACACCTGTTGTTGCTCGTATTCTTGATAATCACCATTCTAATTGGAGTGAGATGGAATCTTAGGGTGGTTTTGATTTGCATTTCTCTTATTACTAGAGATGTTGAACATTTTTCCATCTGTTTGTTGATTGCTTGTAGATCTTCTTCTGTGAAGTGTCTATTCATTTCCTTCGTCCATTTGTCAACTGGATTATTTGAATTCTTGGAGTAGAGTTTTTTGAGTTCTTTATAGATTCTGGAGATTAGTGCTCTATCTGAAGGATGATTGGCAAAGATATTCTCCCACTCTGTAGGCTCTTTCTTCGCATTGCTGATAGTTTCCTTTGCTGAGAGAAAGCTTTTTAGTTTGAATCTATCCCAGTGGTTGATTCTAGCTTTTATTTCTTGTGCTATGGGAGTCCTGTTAAGGAAGTTTGATCCTAGACCAACAAGGTGAAGATTTGGACCTACTTTTTCTTCTATAATCTGCAGGATCTCTGGTCTGATTCCAAGGTCCTTAATCCATTTTGAGTTTAGTTTCGTGCATGGTGAGAGATATGGGTTTAGTTTCATTCTGTTGCATATGGATTTCCAATTCTCCCAGCACCATTTGTTGAAGAGGCTATCTTTTCTCCATTGCATATTTTTTGCCCCTTTGTCTAGTATGAGAAAATTGTATTTCTTTGGGTTTGTGTCCGTGTCCTCTATTCTGTACCATTGATCTACCTTTCTATTTTGGTACCAATACCATGCCGTTTTTGTTACTATTGCTTTGTAGTAGAGTTGAAGATCTGGTATTGCAATACCCCCTGTTTCACTCTTCCTGCTAAGGATTGCTTTAGCTATTCTGGGTTTCTTATTCTTCCAGATGAATTTCATAATTGCTTGCTCTATTTCTGTAAGGTACGTCATTGGGATTTTAATTGGAATTGCATTGAATTTGTATAGCACTTTAGGTAGTATGGCCATTTTGACAATATTAATTCTTCCTATCCAAGAACATGGAAGATCTTTCCATCTTCTAAGGTGTTCTTTAATTTCTTTCTTTAGTGTTCTGTAGTTCTCATTGTAGAGGTCTTTCACCTCTTTTGTGAGATTGATTCCCAAGTATTTTATTTTTTTCGAGGCGATTGTGAATGGGGTAGTTTTCCTAATTTTTCTTTCTGAAGATTCATCACTTATGTATAAAAATGCGTTGGATTTATGGGCATTGATTTTGTAACCTGCTACTTTACTGAATTCACTTATGAGTTCTAAGAGTTTTCTGGTGGAATTTCCAGGTTCCTCTAAATATATAATCATGTCATCAGCGAACAGGGATAGTTTGAGTTCTTCTTTTCCAATTCGTATCCCTTTAATTTCTTTGGTTTGTCTAATTGCTCTGGCCAGAGTCTCAAGAACGATGTTGAATAGAAGTGGTGAAAGAGGGCATCCCTGCCTTGTTCCAGTTTTTAGGGGGAATGCTTTCAGTTTTTCACCATTTAGAATGATATTAGCCTCATGTGAATTTTTAAAGCCATTTTACTGATGTTCCAGAGAGTTGTATTTGCTTCACAGCTAGATGGTAGGAAAACCAGCATTTAAGCCAAACCCAACTGACTGGAACCCATAATTTTTCTGAATTAATACCTCAGCATTTATTTATAACCGTAGGCCAGGATTTATGCTAAAGACTTTGCATCCACATCATGTCAAATTCTCATAACAACCCTGTAAAGCAGACATTATCATCCCATTTTAGTACCTTAGTTTAATACCTCAGTTACTGGAGTAACCAGAAGCGCCTCCCAGCTGGCCCTCCTCATTTAGTCACTAACCATGGGTAGCTAATCAAGACTGTTATCTTTGCCACCAGCTGAGGTTTCTCCATCATGCCACTGGAATCTTTTGAGAGTGCTTGGACATACTTTGTCAGAGTACATAGTATTTTATGTCCTGAATTTTTTTCTGGGACATTAAGAAGCTTGAAGGGTTCTTAGAGCTGTAATTACAGTGCAAACTTGAAGCCAGATTTATATAAAACTGTTCTTAGAGAATTTAGAGATTGTAGGAAAAGAACCGTCTCTCCATCCTTGGAGGTTGACATCTGGCCTCTGTGTACCACTTCCTCACCCATCTGCAGGGTCACTGACAGCATCCTGGCCATGGCTCGCCCGTCCTCTGAGCTCCTGGAGAAGTACCACATCATCGAGCAGTTCCTTGGGTGAGTGCTGCTTCACTCACTCATGGCATGTGCCTTCAAGTGAAAAGTTCTTTTGTTTTAAAAATAGGCACTGAAGCACTTCTTTCAAAAAAAGAAGTTAAAGTTTGGAGAGCAATTAATAATGTTTATTAATGCCAGAGATGATTCGTTTTTTAAAAAGCTCCAGCTCACAGTTAGACTAATTGCTCTTTTTTCTTCAAGTCATGGCATAAAAACAATAATCAACCTGCAGCGCCCTGGTGAGCACGCTAGCTGTGGGAACTCTCTGGAACAAGAAAGTGGCTTCACGTACCTTCCTGAAGCATTTATGGAAGCTGGCAGTAAGTTCTTTCCTACCTTTCTCTCTGTGAGTTATCAAGAGCAGTACTCAGAGACTTTTGTCTGCTAAGCTCCGAGGTTAAAAAGGTGACAGAAATAAACACTGCCTTGTAGCAGGGCTCACAGAAAAGGAAGTAAATGATCGTAAATGAAGCTGTCATTCTTTGGGATTACTTGACCAAGTACAGGGTTTCTTGTTCCTGCAAGAGGGATGCTGGGAGGACACCCTGCAGGATAAGGCTCCCATTCACTCACGCCTGCAGTGTGTCGGACACGCTTGCCTCATTCCATCCTCACAGTTGTGCAATACAGTTGTGATTTCTGTTTTACACTTGAGGCCACAGAGGCCTAGAGAATAACTTGCCCAACATCTTGGAAATGGCAATTAGTATTAGAAGCTGGATGTGTTCCTCATTTTACTGCTGCCAGCATATTTTTGTGACAATCCCAGATGCTCCTCAGTCACAGGAACTTTGAGGATCCCCTCAACACATGTTTTTCAAACCAGGTTGAACAGGATAAACATGCAATCTGAGCTTGTTTTTAAGATGCTGATGTCTTGCTTTTTCCCTTTTTTTTCAATTCCGGGTAGAAAAATCTGAATATACTACCTTTAGTCATTTATCAGTCATTTAGACACATTTCTGTGCTTAAACAAAAATGAATGCTTTACCTCCACAGAGGGGTAACTTTAGCATGGGTCATTGACTTTATTAATTTGTAATTCTACTTTTTCATAATTCTTTCTGGCTGAGTGTCAGCAAGAAATGTCTTAATATAGAATGTGAGAGAGGTTAACAGATTTAACTGGAAATGTAAAGGGGACTTGCTTTCTTCCAGGTTGGAATAAGTCTAGTGAAATGTATGTGCCTTATAGCTGCATACTTTCCATGAATTCACTCATTTTCTCAAATGTCTTTGCAAGTATTTTTTTCTTTATACTAATTTTGTTTTTCCTTTCTCTTTTCCATTATCTAGTTTATTTCTACAATTTTGGATGGAAAGATTATGGTGTAGCATCTCTCACCACCATCTTAGATATGGTGAAGGTGATGACATTTGCATTACAGGAAGGAAAAGTAGCCATTCATTGTCATGCAGGGCTTGGCCGAACAGGTAAATCTACAGGGTGGTTTTATTGTCTTATAGGCATTTAAATATATAAGAAATAAGCAACACATTTTTATACATAATGTCTTTTAATAATGTAGATTTTCTTAACCAAAATAACAATGAAAATAGCAAGCATTGTTTCACCCACTACTTTCTAAACATTTTATATTTGCTCTCTTTTAAAATCTTTAGCAACAGTGTAAGCTGAAAAAAACTGCAGTTTGAGAGAACTTAAGCAATTTGCTGCATTTAGTTAATGCCAGGGGTAGCTTTATATCCATTGACTGTCTTACTCCAAAGCTCATGTGCTCTCTGCTTTTAGAGGTATAAGGTTGTGTTTGTGAAGAGTTTCTCTTTACATAGAATTCTCTATAGAAATTAGTGATTTTACTTAAAAATTCAGTGGACTCTCATTTTACTGCTGATCTGAGGGCAACAATGAAGGCCTTATGGTCAGTGTCTTCATTGTCATATGGCTCAGTCTGACCAAACCACCTGCAGCTCAGCTCCATCCACAGGATACTAGGTACCTGCTAGGGGATTTCCCATCTGCCTAGGAGCAGCCTGAGAGATAGGACTCTGTCCTGCTCCAGATGGATAGCTCTTTGGGTCCAGCTCACATGTTGCCGTTCCTGGACATTGCACTTGATAGTTCTGCAGATACTTTATCTTTGCACTAAAGATCTGCTATGTCCTAGTGAAAAACATATTGTGCCTTACTACAAACTGGAGAGCATGTAGCTTTCAGAGGTTGATTTCGTGTGTAAAAAGAGGTTCACAAACTTGTGAATTTCATAGGTATCGTTGATTTGCCTTTTACTTTATTAGTCAATTATTGTTTTGGAAAAGATTGATAATTGTCTAGTTACTTGTCTTAATTAGATGTTAATTGGTGTTAATATTTACACTGGTAAAGCTGTCTTACGACAAAACAGTTATCTCATGGTCTGGAAAAATACAGATTAATATAGACAGAGTCTATAAGAAGGATTGTCAGGAAGAAAAGTAGGTAGTGAATATGAATACTCTCCAAAGAGATGTCCAAATAAGGAGAGGACTTCACTGGAGCATTCTGGTGGTTGATGGCAAAGATGGCAAGGGTTCAAGTTCAAAGTGGTTGGATGGGTCGGTCGAAAATTTTCAAGAGCTGTTCAGAGTGGAAACAGAAGCAGACTTGTTTTCTTCCAGGTTGGAGTTCCAGGCACAAGGCTGATGGGTAGGCCAGATTCCAGTTCTCTCAGTAATGCCTCTCCCACTCCATGCCTCCTCACCTGCCAGCTCTGTGCTAGCCCTTCCTTGGGGTATGCAGGTGACTAACTTAAAGGGAGGGACCACCACACAGATCTGTAAATAAAGCTTATTCAATAAGAGAAGCACAATAATAAATGCCTGTACACGAAGTTACAAAGTTATCCTTGTAATTGTCCTTCAAATGTGCCTGTGTTTATATGACTTCTTAACATGTATTCAAGTTTTAAATCATCAACGAAGGATAAATAAAATCAATAAATGATGGACAGGGGCTGTGGCTCAGTGGTGAAGTACTTGCTTAGCATGTGTGAGGCACTGGGTTCGATCCTCAGCGCCACATAAAAAATAGATAAATAAAATAAAGGTATTATGTCCATCTGCAACTAAAAAAATTTTTTAAAAATCAACAAATGAAACTATAAGCTTTTCTAATAACAATCTTCCTTTGTTCACTATTTAGGTGTTTTAATAGCATGTTACTTAGTTTTTGCAACAAGAATGACTGCTGACCAAGCAATTATATTTGTGCGGGCAAAGCGACCCAATTCCATACAAACCAGAGGACAACTGCTGTGTGTACGAGAATTTACTCAGTTTCTGATTCCTCTCCGCAGTATCTTCTCTTGCTGCGATCCCAAAGCACATGCTGTCACATTAACCCAGTATCTAATTCGACAGCGTCATCTGCTTCATGGTTATGAGGCACGACTTCTGAAACATGTGCCGAAAATCATCCACCTGGTCTGCAAATTGCTGCTGGACTTGGCTGAAAACAGGCCAGTGGTGATGAAGGACGTGTTGGAAGGACCTGGACTATCTGCTGAAATCGAAAAGACTGTGTCTGAGATGGTCACGGTGCGACTGGATAAAGAGTTACTGAGGCACAGCAGTGTGGCATCAGACCCATTTAATCCTACTGCAGTGGTGGCAGAGTTTGAGAATCAGGATGTGATTCTTTCCAATGAGCAAGAGTTTGACCCCCTTTGGAAGAGGCGGAATGTCGAGTGCCTTCAGCCGCTGAGCCATCTGAAAAGGCGACTCAGCTACAGTGACTCAGACTTGAAGAGGGCCGAAGCTCTCCTGGAGCAAGGGGAGACTCCATGGACCGTGCCTGCCCAGGACTCGCTGGGCCATAACCTCCAGCAGCAGAAGCCCGTCAAACATTGTTACGTCCCACCATCTCCAGAACTCGAGTTGCAGAAGGAGGCATTGGTCCGCAACACATTTTCTTTCTGGAGTCACTCGAAGTGTGGAGGTTTGGAAGGACCCAAGGATGATGAATCACCACTTTTCGTAGGAGAGACATTCCAAAGGAAGTACAACGAAGTAGAACCTTCTCTGTGGGTATTTCAGGTTCATACAACCCTGGGGAACCAGTTACACCCAGCTGTGCCAATGTCCACAAGGACATAAACCCTTCTCATCAGCAGGTGACCCACTGTCATCCTGAACCGCACGGTGGTCAGGGCCGGGGCTCTGTGGAGGAGGAAGGCAGGACTTGCTGCAGCCCTCCTCCAGACTGTGCTTCAGTCCCAAGACTCAGTTCTTGGTTGGATCATGAAACCAGAACAGCAATGCCTATCTGAAGCAGTGCCGCATGCTGGACATTGCCATCTGAATTGATGCGTTGAAGACGAGGAAGAATACTGGCAGCCCAAAGCCCCTGGCAAATTTAACGAGTTTGTAGAAAGGAGGAAGTGAAAAGGAGGTAGAGATGTGGGCAGGTATTTGAATTTCATTTAATTATATATGTTCAGGAAAATACGTAAAGCAAAATATGATGCATTATGCAGACTATTTGTTATAAAAATGTGTTTACATCACACTTAACTTTTGAACTTTAGGTTTCTCAGATCTGATGTGATAGAAGTGGCAGGGTAGTTGTGTGGTTTCATTTAAATCTCTGTGTGCATGAAAGTACTTAAGACCCTGCTTGGTCCACCCAAGGCACTGATGCTGCTAGCTTCCTTCTCACTGCATTTGTGGAGGCAACCAGCCTTCAAAAGATGGCATTAGGAACTGAATCAGACTATCTCTAACCTGAGCCTAGCACAGAGCCACACACAACCACCGACCTTGAGACAGATAGACAGACATAATAAAATAATTTCCCGATATCATTGGCACCAGTGTTGAGTGAGGCCTGCCTGTGTGGTCACCTCTCCTCAGACTTGCTGATCCCCTTCCAGTGAGGCCACTGTCAGCATTTCAGGAGAGCAAATAGGAATGACCACAGACCACCATGGTGCTGTTAGTTTATCTGAAAGGAAGATTTTGAGGTCCATTTCTTGACTTTTATTTAAATTACAATGTGAGATTTTAAATTTTAATCCCCCTTTGTGTTATATTTTCACTAGAAAGACAGTGTTAAGTTGGCTGCGCTCTCGTTGCCCTAACTGATTCAAGCACCTGGTCCAGAGAAAAGATAGGCATTATAAACCCAGTTATCAGAAACAGGCAGACTGCCCTGACATGCAGCTGACCTGAAGACTGATCAGTGGATCTCAACTTATCAGCCTATAATCTACTTTAGTAGTTACTCTTCATATTATACTATTAATTAAAGAAGGCATTACATTTCTAAGAGTTCTAGTATCTCTTCAAATGTAGAGGCATGAAATTGTTTGAATCTGTATGAGGGTGGATCTCAACTTATCAGCCTATAATCTACTTTAGTAGTTACTCTTCATATTATACTATTAATTAAAGAAGGGCGTTACATTTCTAAGAGTTCTAGTATCTCTTCAAATGTTAGAGGCATGAAAATTGTTTGAATCTGTATGAGGGGAGGAGGGAATTTTGATAAAAATCCATCTGAATTACAGTATTTTGCCTAATAGTTAAATGTATTATTTTCTTCGAAGATGAATTTTCTTTATTTTATACTGCAAACTGAAAAGTCTTCCGTTCAGTCAGTAAGTATTTCTGTGTGTTACTGGGTGTCAAGAGATGTTAACAAGCAAGAGAGTCTTCCGTTTTAGGTAAAGAATGTGGTGCCCCCACCCTTGGGTCAGCCCCACATGCCCCTCAGCCAAGTACCTATGTGCAGCTTGTACCTGTACTGACGGCCCGGACTGGTTTGGGACAGACTATTTCAACAAGTAGCAGTACCAAAAAGCATTTTCTGGAGGTGAACATAAACTTTGAGATAGTTTCCCCTCCTCCATTTTTCTTTTTAGATTTATTTTATGTCTTTCAGTAGTTTTTAAAAATTAGTTAAATTCTGGAAAAAAGAAAACAAACATTATTTAAATAGTATACTGCTGCCTGTGCCTATAATAAGCCCTTTATCCTTAGTTCATGTGATTTTCACAGAAATCCTGTGAGGCGAATGATATTATTTATAGATTCCTTGTTAATCTTATGAATTCAATATCCCAGTTGAGGAAATTAAGGGTCATAGAGGTTAAGTGACTTGCTCAAGGTCACATGGCTTGAGAACAGAACAGCGATGATGAGTACAGCTCACATGTTTAATATTTTCCATTATATCCTATGTCTTCCCCTTAATCCCCGGGAAAGTCTCCGGGAGGTTGGTAACGTGATCATTTCACTGAGAAGGCTTTTGAGTAGCATCAGTTCTGTCCAGCTTGTCTTTTCATGAGCTACGTAAAGCTGAACCAAAAGCTTCTGTTACATACATGATCTGTGGGATGGGAAGGAATGCAGACAACTAAATCATTGGTTGGTGTATAAGATAATAGAGAAAACCCCCCGTGCTGGAGGGCTCTGTGGCACAGCAGACACAGCTGGAATAAGGAGGAACACCTCCTTTGCCATTTTCCAGCTTTGGAGCTCCCGGGCGAGTTATTTCATCTCTCATTCATATCTGTGAGCAGCCTCCCTCTGGAATTGCAGTGAAAGTTAGAATAAGTCAAGTGTTATAGTTTATGTCCCACAATTAGTGTACTGCAAATATCAGATGGGTGAGTGGGCCACAGTTATTAACACTTACCATTACTGCACAACTACATTTGATTTACTAAAACGTAAACCTGATCCCCATCAGAAATTAGTTAAAATTCTATTTCACTTTTACCCAGCCCTCTGTGAGGTCAAGTTTTAAAATCTCATGCTCAAGTTGCTCCAGGTGTTTGAAGTATTAGCAGGGCTTCCTAGTTATTTTCACCCTAGAGAGTTCCAGGATGCATGGCTTGTTATTCGATAAATTTTACATAGAATTCTAAAAAGTCATTTGAAAGAAATACATATACCACACCTAACCAATTTGCATTCCCCTTTTTTTCTTCTTTTTTTCTTTTTAATGCATTCTGAAGTTTTTAATCGAAAGCTTTGCCTGAGATCCCAGGTTAATTTATAAATGTCCCCTTATTTTTACTTTTACATCTATCATTCTGCTTCACTGCAATCAGTACTTCTGTTTGTTCATCTAAAAGAAAGACTCCCTCTTCCTGAACTGCCTGTGTGGTCAGCACCAGCGCCTTATGATTCAGAGCGTTGACCTCCGCAGAGGGAGACTGAGGCTTGGAGAAGTTCCCTGAGTTATGCTCAGCGCCTTGACCTGGACGCGTTGGGGCTGGGGTGATACCAGCCTGCACCCCAGAGCCTGAGCCTTCCCTCTCCTGAGCAGCCATGCATCCAGCATCAGCCCATACGCCTCTCCGCCTTGTCTCTGTGTCTGTCTGTATTTCTCTTTCTCTTCCTTTTTAGAAAGAACTGAATTCCCGAGATGGAGCTTGGGAAAGAATATGTGGTGAGAGAGATCCTTTCATCCTGTGTGGTTTGATGTGGTCTTGGGTGGAGCAACTAAAGGAGCCTGTAATCACCAAAGAGGATGTGGACATGCTGGTTGACAGACAAGCAGATGCTGCCGAAGCCCTGTTCTTATTAGAGAAGGTGAAGTAGCTGTTGGGCCAGCTCGTGAATGTGACTTAGGCCCTCAAGACAAGTTTCACACACTTAAAAAATGCATTACAAAAGGCAAACTCATGTACAATCTCATATCTAGGTCTAGTTTATTAGTTGTTCCAAGGTAAGAGAAGAAATTGAAGGTACTGAGGTACTGAGAAAGTAGCTCAATGCTTGCCTAGTGTGTGCAAGGTCCTGGGTTCCAGCTCCAGCATTGCAAAGAGATAGATGAGAGAAAGAGAGAAATTAATTCCATAGCATAAACATTTAGAAAATATAAAAAATTAAAAACTTTCCATAATCCTAGAAGACTCATATCAAATATTTTCAAATCTTTTAATCTTGTCAATACATTTATTTTAATAAAAATTATTTTAGCATATAATTTTATATTTCATTTTTGCTCAAAAGTATATTTTATAAATTCATGTTATTTATACAAGTAGTATAAGCTTCTCATAAATATTGACTGCAGTGGGGGTGGAGTTTTAACATAGGGATATGTCATGAACCCCTTTTTCACTGCTGAATATGTTTTAACTTAGGTAGTATGAACATGTACATGTGAAAACTATGAGGTAGGTTGGAATATACACTCCCTTGTAGTTTTTAAAAGGATGGTGCCATATATATACATATACATATATATAATTTATATATTATAAAAAGTAGTTATGGTAGGTGACTTCAGGGAATAATACTGGGGAAAATGGATCTAGGAAGGAAGAGAAACTTACTTTCATTTACAATACTTTCATACAATTCAGTATTTTAAACAATACAGAGATACTAAAATTTCTGTTAAAAATAGGTTTTTTTATTTTAGGAAACAGTGTTGTCGCATAACAACCTTGAGTTACTTAGTATAGTGCAATGTCTCATTGTTTTTAAAATCTCTCCTTGTTTCCAAATCTCCACTAAAAATCTGTGACTACACATACACAGACGTACCCTCACAAACATGCATGCACACAGAGACAACACACAGTCATGCAGTGCACATCTTTTAAGAAAAGATTTTTCCTGTATCTGGAGTCCTTTTCTTAGGGTATTTTTTTTTTTCAGCAGTTAAATTTTAGAGATAAAACAGGAGAGGGAGTTAGGAAGGAGATTAATTTGTGGGGCAGCTACAGGCCAAGCCCTTCAGGAAGTCATTTCCATGGCTCTTCTGTTCATCTGGATAGTGCTTGGAGATAGAGGACCCCTCTTACAGACAAAGCAAGGTGAAGCAGCTTGCTCAAGAATCCTGGCATGTGTCACAGCCAGGATTCAAACTCAGATCTCCTTGGCACAAACCCATGCAAGCTCTGTCACATCAAACTGTCACACCCATTTTATCATAATTTACCCCAGCCCATATGTACGGAACATTTATATTCTTTCATGTTCTTTACTTTCATAAGTATCATTATAATGATAATTTCTGTTTACAGGTCTTTCTGTATTTCATATTTTGCTCTTAAATTTCTAGAAGTTGAAATTGGTGGGTTATGTCTTGGATATATACCTTTCAAGGTGATGGAGCCATCTCCTCTGTTGAGGTGGGCAGTCCCCAGCAGTCAAGTCAATAGACCCATCCTTATCAGGTCTTACCTCCTCAGGCTGGGCTGCCTCTCTAGGTATTGCTTAAGGGGACTGGTCTCTCCCTTTCTGCATCTGCTAACCTCTCCCTGAAGCATCTACAACAGGCTGGGCACACAGGTACTTGCCTGGTGCCCAACAGATTAGTGTACAGATCACCATGATGTGTCAATATCTACTAGCCAAACTGAAATGATTACATCCAGAAACAGCAAGAAGGGGAAAATCTATTCAGTACACTGCAGGAGAAACATTTGGTTTTTGCACTGATCTTCAGATTCAGTTGTACTTTTTTGCAGTAGGTAACTACCTTTGATACTGTATCCTGAAAGATTTTCAGATTTTATTAATACGTAACAGTAAATACTTGGTAGAGCTCTTGGTAGGTACTTCAGCATTTGAGATTGATTGTTGGGTCACATAATTTCATTGATTGTTGGATCACATCATTGATTGTTGGGTCACAATTTCTCATTTTATGATTTATGGAGGCATTTTTCTTTTTCTTTTTTGGTACCAGAGATTGAGCTCAGAGTGCTCAAACACTGAACTACATCCCTAGTCCCTTTTTTATATCTTAGAGACAGGGTCTCACTAAGTTGCTCAGAGCCTTGCTGAGCTGGTGAAGCTGGCTTTGAACTCACAATTCTCTTGTTGGAGGCATTTTTCAAACGAGTTTTTGTTTTCAATTTCTGCACGACAGGGACAGCACCAGACCATCCTTTGCGTGTTGCATTGCATAGTGAACCTGCAGACACTTCCCGTGGAGGTGGAGGAAGCTTGCCTTGCCCACGCCATTAAGGCCTTCACTAAGGTGGGTCCAACTCTTCCCACCCCTTTCCACAGCAGAGCAGCAGCATCTTTGTAAACCAGAAATCCAGAGGTCACCTTCCTCCTCTAAAATAAAATATTTAGCTTTGTTTCCCCGTAATGGAAATGTCTTTGGCATTTCTGTGAGTAGTTGCAGAGTTGGAGCCAAAAAATTAAAAGTTTCCAGTGATATTAGGAAAAGCTGAACTAGGGCTTTTTTGAAAGAGGATCATTGGAACAAAGAGCTTTTATACAGAAGAAAGGAGAAACAATTGGGCATTAAGTATTTTTAAATCATGTGCCTTGTAGGAGTCAGAGAATGTTTTCTTGTTGAGCCAGTTCTACCTTGGGCTTAAACAAGAAACCATCTATTGAGAATTAAACATCAACATAGCTGATTCGGTACTGTGTCCTGGTTGGCAGATCCTAAGCAAAGAGTAAAAAAAATATCTCCTTTCTGTGCACATCCTTTTGGCTTGCAGTAGTATTTCCTGGCTGAAGAGAGAAGCCAGGTTCATGCCAAGAGAGAATATCACCCTCACCCCTTCACCTAGTTTGTTATCTGTCACACGTGATATGAATATGTCATTAAACAAAAAGCTCAGCTTTTGAATGGTCACATCTATGGTAAGCACTTAGATAATAATATCACTTGGATGATAATAGCACTTAGTATTTGTGCTCATTCATACATTGTGAAGAGTCTTCATTGTTAATATTTGTCCAGTCTTCCCTTCAGCTCTTTCCAAAGTGATATCCTTGTTACAGGCTTCCTTGTGCCTCCTCTGGATTTTATGACCTTAAGCACTCAACATCCTTTCAGTCTGTTTTCTGCAACTCACGTGGTCCTTTATATCTGTATATACATTTCAGTAGCCTGAGGAACCGCCCATCCATGGGAAGAGGGTTGTAGTTTGGTGTTTAAGAAAGTCAACAAGTTAAACTGTTATTAGTGTTAGTAAGGATTTTTTTGCAAATAGGATAGTGGTTTAGATAAAATCTATAAATTGGACCTGTGAGAAAAATTATTAGTTTTGGCCTCTCAGAAAGCAGGAGGAATTCTTCTGGCCTTTTAAGGGAATACCAATGAAGAGTTAGATCTATCAGTTGTTCAGAATCTCTCTGTAAGTTAGAAGACATCCAACCATGGGTCTCTGCATCCATGCATAGTCCGATGATCTAGGCACTGACAGCTCTGCCTGAAGGGCAGAAGACACCTTCTTCTGCCTTCCCATGTGATGAGACAGTGTTTCCCTCCAGTGCAGAGACTGGCAGGTTGGCTTGCAGCTCCCTTATAAAATATTGGGATTTTGTGGCGAGGGGTATAGCTCAGTGGTAAAGCACTTGCCTAGTAGACATGAAGCCCTTGGTTCGATTTCCAGGACTGTAAAATAAAGGCAGAGATATTTCCTAGAATTGGGGCTCCTCAGAACTTTGGATTGTATAGAGGAAAATGGGGCGGGAGGAGTTGGGGGAAGGAGAGATAGTTGACTGAGACATACATCATTACACTATGTACATGTATGAGTACATGAGTGGTGTGAATCTACATCGTGTACAACCATAGATGAAAATGTTGTACCCCATTTGTGTACAATGGATCAAAATCAAGTCCGTAAAAAGAAAGGAAGAAAGAAAGAGTGAATGAATGAATTGGGGTTCCTCAGATGTGACACAAAAATCTCTGCTGTTCAGACTCTTATCTGGGTCCTTGAGTTGCCCCTCTGGGCTCGGAGGCTAAGAAAAACCCACAAGAGCGCAAAGCACATACCACCAGGAATAGAGCTGTTTGTCTCTGACCCAGGAACTTCATTTCTTCTGCCCATGTCCCTGACTGGCAGGCAAGTAGGGTAAAATCTCAATCCTCTGCAGTTGTAGAATCTATCTGAGAAGTGATTCCAAAATGAGAGAATCTGTGAGCCTGAGATCCTGATTCTCTCTCAGTGAATCACACATTAGCTTGGGAATGGTGCAGGGGCTTGCTCTAGTTCTCAACCCTTCCATCACTTCTACGTCCTCATCTCTGGGTTTTGTCTTAACCTAAAATATGGCAATATGCCCAAATCTGGGCAAGGAAGCCAAGAATGTTTACATGGTTCCTTCCCAGCAAAGAGAAAGAACTAACTTTCTCTAAGGTTTTTATATGGACAAAACATGTACTAGATGCTCATAGGTATTACATTTCATTTATTCTCACAAAAATTCTAAGTCATTGGGTATTGTGGTCTCTATTTTATAGAGGAGAAAATTGAAACCCAGTGAAATTATGAGATGGGGATACATAGCTGCTAGGGTCACCCTGACTCTAGTCCAGAGTGACTGTAGGGTCTCTTAGCTCCACACTTACCACTGATGTGCTTTGTTGAATACAGGAGACCTTCTTACAACATGAGTGATTAGCTTTTAAATTAAAAATGCGATTCACACTCACTGGTGACTTTCTTCATGATTTCGGTATACGCGATTATACAAAATATGCAGGCACTAGATTTAAATTTTGAGTTTTCACTCATAAGTTTGGTACTGACACAATTAGCAAATAGTTCTAAAGTAGCCTGTCAATTAAAATGTGTGAAATTTATTACATGTATTTTTTTAAAAGCTATAATGTTGTTTATATAGTCTTAATATTTTTCTTCCCCCCTTTTTCTCCCCAAATAGCAACTAGTTAAAATTCTTTATGTTACAGTGGCTGAATAGAAATTTTCTTTGCCACCAGGTTAATTTTGATTCTGAAAATGGACCAATAGTTTACAACACCCTGAAGAAAATATTTAAGCACATTCTGGAAGAAAAAAGGAAAATGGCAAAGGATAGTCCCAAGCCAGGCCTCTTGTGAAGCTGAATTTCTCCTTGTGATGAATATTTCAGACTTAAAGATCAAGATGGCATTTCTGTTCACATGTGAATAAGCTGAAGTTTGTGGAGCTACTTTTTCTCATAGCACTTTATTTTGAAAGCTGTTGGCTTGTGCTGAGAATGATTATTCTTATTTGGAGCAGTTATTTATTTTAAAATATCCTTGAGCTGTGTCTTAGTCTTGAAAAATTGCCATAAAGTTGGTGCCACTTTTTTTTATTTATTTGACTGAATTAATATTGTTGTATTAACCTTTTAAGTATGTGTGTTTACATCCTTAATTCTTTTTGACATTTTGGAAAAAAGTAACTCTTCTCCCAAAAACATTTATTTTCTTGGTAGAACTTTTCCTAGAGACTTTACCAAATAGATAGTTTTAGTAGTAAAACTTCACGGTGTGTGCATCCCCCTGGACACGACCTAAGAAAGTCACCAAGTGTCTTAAACTGTTTTATATTTGTTACTAAGAAGGCTATTAATACATTTTAAAAGAACTTTTTAAAACTTTGTTTGAAATTTCTTGATTTTTCTTTTTATAAATGTGTCAGAGTTTCAAAGTATATTATTTTTCAAAGCGATGTAGTTTTACTTAAGTGGATAGACTGTGAATTGACTGTGATTTTTTACTTGTAGAAAGTGGGCTTGCCCTTTGTCAGGCTCCCAGATGACCTCCCCAGGCTTGGCCATCACAGGAGGCAGGAGCAACACACCAGGCCTTATTCCCACTCCCCGGAGTTGCTGCTGCGCCAAATCACATCCTTCAGAGGAAGTGGGGTCCGAGTGGGCAGTGTGGGAAGTTGCTAAGGATCAGGACTTGCCTTTGTCCTCCCAGGGACTCCACAGAAAGCACAGCCGTGCTGGGGCAGGGCTCCAGGCCAGCCCTGCTCTCTCTAGGCGCCACAGCCACTCTGCAAAGGCGACTGAGAGCCAGAGTGGCCAGGGCCCGCCGGCCTGCTTGGGCTAATACCCCATCCGCACAGACAATGGCCCGGCACAGGGCCACACTCCCAAATGGCATATGGAGTTCCACAGGCCCACTTGTCTCAGACCTCTGGCTTTGGCTGCTTTTTTGCTATGAGAATTACAATTTTGAAATTAAATTTGACCCCAGGTTGCATTCACCCTAACTGGCTTCAGATAAGAAAGGGTGACTGCCTAAACTTGTTTCTTATAGGCCAAACTATCAATCAGCACTTGAAGCCATAACTTTTATTTAAATTAAATTAATATATGGAGTAGCAAAGGCCAAGGCACAGAAAGGATACTAACTTTTTCAGTAAAAGTCACATTAATCAGACCAATTTCAAACTAAAGACGCTACTACTTAATTTTCAAGATGGAATTTCAGGGGAAGCAAGACTAATTTTAAACAAATGAAATTTCTCCAGCTTCTTCATTTCTGAATTATGGGTCTAGCACATCAGACAATATGTCATTATCAGTCTCACTAACTCTAATGGCAAAGGCTAACTGCAGTCTTCTTCCACTGAATTTTCTTAGGAAATCAAATCCAACAGTCATTGACAAACTAGCTTTCCCACTCCTGAAATGTCTAATTTTTTAAGTGCCTACCCTCGGAAAGAAGAAGAAGAAACAATTGCATTTTATCCAGAGGTACATTATAAAAATAAGATTTTTACCAAAAAAAAGAAAAATGCTTGTCCTCACCTCCATCAACCTCAAGTGGGCAAGTGACACCGCAGCGCTTTTTATCAGCTTTTTTTTCTTTCTTGTTTTGACCAAAAAATTCAGCTATTTGCCTGTGTGTCCAAAATACTTGTTTCAAATTATAGAATAGTCATGTTTTGACCATAGCACTGCACATATGAAAATCCAGGTACACTAGCCTTACAGGAGATGATCTGGCTATGTATAAGTGTTGTATTTATTTGAATAAAAGTGAAAAGAAAAACCCATGACCTCGTCTTGTACTTCTTCGCCTTGACACTCCTTGGCTCGTGCACACCCTAACAGTAAAGACAATGTTGTGCCCTTAAATTATCCTGATGGGCAGATTGAGTTGTAGCCTGAGCAGTCAGCTAGCCAAACTCGAGTTAGTCCCAATTCTGTCCTTCAGTTGGTTCACAATGACCAAGGAGGGAGCGTGAATTCTTTTTTTTTTTTTTTTTAATTTTAATTTATTTTAATTAAAAATCATAAATTTACATAGGGCAATGTTGTTTGATTCATTCTGTTATTTTTTTCCCCTTCCCCCCCACCCCTCCCACCCCTCCCACCCCTCTTTTCCCTCTATACAGTCCTTTCTTCCTCCATTCTTACCACTGGGAGCGTGAATTCTAAAAGAAATGGTTGAGGAAAATCTCCAGGCCAATAAGATTCCTGCCTTCCTATATTTGAATAGATGAGGAGTTCTTCACAGCCCACAGGAACGAAATCTCACATACTGGGAGTTTTAATGTCGCAAAATTCAGCTTAACAGAAATCAGAAGGTCGAGAGCACACACACATTAAGAACTTGCTACCCTAGGCCAACCACATGAATTACCTCCATTCTCTTGATACACTTTGATAAGGCATTATTCATATTTATATGATGAAAGATACCACGTCTCATGAACTCCCCACTACACCTTCCTCCCTACTTGTGCTGCCTGCGTATAGGACTTTTTAAAAATATTTTTTAGTTGTTGATGGACCTTTTGTTTATTTATATGTGATGCTGAGGATCGAACCCAATGCCTCACACATGCTAGGCGAGCACTCTACCACTGAGCCACGACCCCAGCCTTGCCGATAGGACTTACCCAGGAGGAGCTGCCCCGCCTGGAGCACCCACAAGGACCTCAGACCCTTTCAGCACTAGATAGGTTAGAGAGCACCTATTATACATAACTCGGTGGAAACTGCACACATCTTCTGTTCTGGGGAAAATGCGGAGCCAGCTGTTTCTGAAATGTGATGGTCTGTAGCATATGACATTTAGAGAAAGTGATTTCCTACTCCAGAGAGCTTGCTAATGCCCTTTGGGAGGGATTGCTGCTGGTGGTAGAGCTTTGTTTATTTGCATAACTCACAAATATGCTGATTTACTTAGTCATGTTTTCAACCAGCTTCCCAGTTTAATGTGAGAATAAGTATGTGCTGTGTCACTCAGGATTTCATGAAAATAATTGTATATCATAATTCAGTAGAAAGTTTTTCCATTTTCTCTTAGATGGAGAATACTTGCTTATAAGCTTGGATGCTATTTCAGACTATTCTCTAAGATGTCAAAAGAATATCCAGGGGCAGTGTGTTATAGACAGTGCATGTCCCAATTTCTTGACATCTTAACCCCCCCAAATAATGTTAAGGGTTGATTAAAAGGGTTTACTCATAGGACCCTTGTTTTTCCAAATTAAACAATGTATTTTCAGAGCAGGTAAATCAAGAACAACATTCCTTTTGGCGATTTTTGTTTTTATAAATGTGGCCCAATGCATATTACCTAAGGGAATCTTCTCAAGGCTAGATGGTTGAAAATTATTTACCAAAACAAAGTGCAGGAGAGAAATTTTAAAAATCCTGCTCCTTAATGCTATTATTTCTTTTTAAAATATGCTTTCAGGCATGAGTTGATCTCTGATTAGCCCAGTAGTGACAATAAAATTGATGTATAAATAATCACAATGGACTCAAGTCAGTAGTAGAATTTGATGAGCCTTCATTCTAAGCAATCCAGTCACTAAAAATAATGTCCCAGTATGATTTAAACATCACAACACCTATTGTAATTAAAAAATTTCATGGAGCCACTCCAATTATACAGTGAGAGAAGGTTGCCTCTTTTTTTATTAAAATGCAAAGATGTCTTATCCTTAACCTTTCCTGTTTTGGGGTGACAATTATATTTTTAAAAATGGATTCTTATTTACCTGACCATTAGGTTGCAGTTTGTCTCAGTACCCTTGGGTTTTGATTTAGTGAATTGCTTTATTATTTTCTTTCTCTTCTTAGTTGGGCACGAGCACACCTGTAATCCCAGTGACTTTGGAGGCTGAGGGAAAAGGATCTCAAGTTCAAAGCCAGCCTCAGCAACTCAGCAAGTTTCAAAATGACTCTAAGCAACCTAGCAAGACCCTGTCTCAAAAAATAAAAAGGGCTGGGGTTGTGGCTCAGTGGTTAAATACCTCTGGATTCAATCCCTGGTACCAAAAATAAGCAGGCTTTGATTTAGACTGGTCCATATTTAATGACCATTTTCATAGGTAATAAGAATTTGCCAAATAATTGGTCATTTCATATGGTTCAACCTAGTATTAAACTTAATGTTCCTGGGCCTGGTAGATGACATTTCCTAAAGTTTGGTAAGGTCTTGATTAGATTATTTTCCAGCAGAGCCTATAGGCTCACAGATTTCCAACAGAAAGGCAAGAGAGCTTTATAAAGCTTGCGTTCTTTCAGCCACTGGATTGTGCCTCCTGTGCGCTTGGCCTTGGGCTGATACTGGGGATACACAGGACTCGTTTAGTCGGTCAATCACCCCCTTATCTAGGAGTCAAGTTCCTGTGGTTTGAATGTGCCCCCAGAATTCATGTGTTAGAAACTCAGTCCCCAATATAACATGGGTAACCTTATGGGAAGTGTTTGGGTCATGAGAACTCCATCGTGAGCAGGTCAATGCCATCACGGAAGGGCCTAGGAGAGGGAGTTCGGTCATTTTTTGCCCTCTGCCATGTGGCGATACAATATTCCTCCTCTCCAGAGGACACGACATTCAAGAGACCATTTGGTAACAGAGCAGGCCTCAGCAGATACCAGACTTGAGAACTGTAAGAAATTTGTTTGGTATAAATTACTCAGTCTCGGGTATTCTGTTATAGCAGCACAAAATGAACTAAGACAGAAATTGGTCCCAGATGAGTGGGGTGTTGCTATAACAAGTGCCAAAACGAAAGCAGCTTTGGGACTAGGCAATGGGTAGAATACAGATCAGTGTAGAAGAGAAAGAGAGAGGGAGAGAAGGAAGGAAGGGAAAGAAAGAAGGAAGGATTTGCTGTAGGCAAAACATAAATTCTGGTAAGGGCTCAGAGGAGGGAGAGAAGGAGGGAGGAAGGAAGGAAGGAAGGGAGGGAGAGAGAGAGGGAAAGAAAGAAGAAAGTGTTGCTGTAGACAAAACATTAATAATAATTCTGGGGGCTGGGGATATAGCTCATTTGGTAAAGTATGTGCCTTGCATGCACAAAGCCCTGGGTTCAAAAAAAAAGAACAATTCTGGTAAGGGCTCGGAGAAAGAGTTCTTAGATTTTCTTAGATATTCTTAGATATTATTCTTAGATATTATTGTATCATTATTATTGTATCATTAGATATTATTAGATATGTATTATTGTATCATTAGATATTATTGTAGTGGTTGTGATCAGAATGTTGGTAGAAATGTGAACAGTTAAAATCATTCTGATGAAGTCTTGAAATGAGAAATGTCTTACTGGAAACTAGGAGAAAGGCCACCCTTGTTACAAAATAGCAAAGAACTTGGCTGAATTATATCTGTGTCCTAGGTCAACTTTGTAGAAGGCAGAATTTAAGACAGATGAACTAGAATATCTGGCCAAAGAAATTTCTAAGCAGCAAAGTATTCAGAATGCTGCATGGCATAATTGCTCGTAAGGAGAGAAATGATTTAAAGACAGAATTCCTTATTAAAAGGGAAGCAGAGAGAAAAGATTTGGAAAACCACCGCCTGGCCGTGTACTGACTGAAAAAGCATGTTTAGGAGAGAAGAGAGCAGGGGGGGGGGACAGGGGCCCGGCTAAGCACCTGCCTGGCATGTGCGAGGCCCTGGGTTTGATCCTCAGCACCACATACGAATAAATAAATAATCAAAGCTATGTGTCCCTCTACAACTAAAAACAATATTAAAAAAAATAAATAAATAAAAAGCAAAGGAAGAGCAGGCATGGCACAGGCCTGTGGCAGGAGGGTAGCAAGTTTGAGGTCAGCCTAGGCCACTTGGCAAGATCCTGTCACTACATGAAAAATAAAAATGGCTGGGGTTGTAGCTCAGTAGTAGAGTTGCCCCTGTGTTCAATATTTGTACTGAATAAAAAAAGGGAGGGTGGAGGGGAGCATTTCTGAGATCTTCCTGGCAGCCATGCCTGTCACAGCCCCAGAGTACTAGAGCCTTGAGGACAGAACGGTTTGAGGAAGGTGACCAGGATGCCTGGGGGGACTTTGAGGCATGCTCCCCAGAGTCACTGCAGGTCTTTGCTCCTCAATTTCAGCACAGTTCCTCATCCACCCCGGTTATGACTCAAGCAGGCCCAGGTCAGCAGGGCCACTGCCCAAGGAGGCACAGGCTGTGAACGCTGGGGTTCACATGGGCTGATTCTGCGGGGGCTGGTCTGCGGGGACTTGGCTTCCAGAGGATGGCCCCCCCACCGCAGAGACCTGCTACAGCGCCAGAGCCACTGCAGAGTCCCCACTAGGAAAACGTATAGTGGAATTGTGGAGCAAGGCTGTCCCTGAGACTAGAACTGTAGAGCCACCAGCCTCTCAGCAGCTGAGAGAGCTGCAGGCATGGGCCGAGTTAAGTAAGGACATGACATGGGGGTGGACCATCTGGGCCATGGGGGACCAGTATGTCTAGAAAGCAAGATATTGAGTCAAGATTGTTCTCAAACCTCATAACTGAATGTTGTTTGTCTGTTGGGTTTTGGATTTATTTGGCTCCTATTGCTCTTTTTTTCTCTTGTTCCCCTTTTGGAATGGGAATATCTATCCAATGCATTTCCCTCCACTGTTTTGGAAATACATAACTTGTTAAATTCCACAGGCTCACAACTGGAGAGCAGTTTGCCTCAGGATGAACTGTACTTTGAGTTTCACCTCTATCTGATTTAGGTAAGACTCTATAAGCATTAGACTTTTGAGTTGATGCTGTAATGAGTTAAGACTCTTAGGGCTATTGGGATCTGATTTGGGGAGTCAGGGTAGAATGGTGTGGTATGAATGTTTGTGTTCCTGAAATTCCAGATTTGGAAACTTAATCCCCAATGCAACAGTGTAGGTAGGGCCCTTTAGAAGATATTTAGGTCATGAGGACTCTGTCCCTGTAAATGGATTAATGTTGTTATGATAAAAGTTTAACAGAGGGAGTTCAATTTAGTCTTTTTGTTTGTTTGTTTGTTGGTCCATCCACCCTCTGTCACATGAGGACAGTGTTCCTCCTCAGAGTAGCCAGCATTCAAGGCTCCATCTTGGAAGCAGAAAGCGTACTTACCTGGGGCCAGCACCTTGATGTTGGTCTTCTCAGCCTCCAGAACTGTGAGAAATGTTTATAAGCTACTCAATCTCAAATATTCTGTTACAGCAGCACTAAATAGATGAAGAAATAGGCTTAGTGCACATGCATACACTGGAATTACAGGTATGCATCACCAGACCCAGTTTCCGATACCATCTTGAATAAAAGTAGTAAAAGTAAACATTCTTGCCTTATTCCTGATGTTAGAGGAAAAGTTTTCAATCTTCCCTCATCAAGTATAATGTTTACTAAGGGGTTTTCATGTATAAATTTTATTTATCAAGGTAGTTTCCTTCTATTCCTGGTTATTTTAATGTTTTTATGATTAAAGAATGTCAAATACTTTTTCCTACATTGATTGAAATGATCAGGTGGGATTTCCCCCCTTCATCCGTAATGTGGTATATTTTACTGATAAGTTTTTTTATGTTGAACCATTCTTGCATTTCTGGAAAAACTTTCATTTGGTCATGGTATATACAAAAATGCTGATGAATTCAATGTGATAGTGTATTTTTTGAGGATATTTTCATAAATGTATAATTAACTGCCTAGTCAAAGAATGGTTAAAGGGAGTTCTCTAAATAAATTTAAATGATACCAGAAAACCTGGAACTTTCAAAAAGAAAAAAGAATATTGGGATGAGTAAATATGATGGACTATCCTTATAATGAGTATAATATTAAATCATACTTAAAGGTTAAAGTAAAAAATTGTAACACTCTCTGATGTAGTATTTAATGTGTATAAATGAAATACTAAGTCAATTATATTTAAGAACTAAGGAGGAGCCAGGTGTGTGGTGCACACCTATAAACCTAACAACTCAGGAGACTGAAGCAGGATTTGAGGTAAGTCTCGACAATTTAGTGAGACCCTGTCTCAAAAAAAATTTTTTTAAATAATAATTTTGGCACTGGGGATTGAACCCAGGGCTGCTTAACCACTAATCTACTTCCCTAGTCCTTTTTATTTTTTTATTTTGAAACAGGGCTTTGCTCAGTTGCTGAGGCTGGCCTTGAACCTATGATCATCATGCCTCAGCCTCCTGAGTTGCCAGGATTACAACTGTGTGCTACCATACCCAGCTCCAAAATAAAACATTTAAAAAAGGGATGGGAATATAATTCATTGGTAGAGCACCTCTGAGTTCAATCCCCAGTACCCCGCGCACACACACACGGGAAGGAGACGTGGGAATGCTATGGAAGTAAGTTTTTTTCCACTTCATTCAAAATAGTAAAACATCAATACCAATAGACTGTACTGAGTTACATTGAAATATATGGAAGACTTAGAACAATCACCAGGAAAGTTATGCAAAGTGATATTCTCAAACCAAATACATCAAGAAGGAATTTTTAAAGTAAGAAAAGAAACAGAGGAATGAGAAACACAGAAAGCAAACAGAACACATAATAAAATTGCCAACCTAAGCTCTAACATACCAATAATTAAATTTAAATGCTCTGAAAGGTATATTGACAAAGTGGATTAAAGAGCATTATTAACAACATGCTATCTCTAAGAACCTCACTAAAACAATGTCATACATAGATTAGAAGTAAAACCATAGGAAAAAACGACATTATGAAAATGCTTTGTGTGTGTGTGTGTGTGTGTGTGTGTGTGTGTTACCAGGGATTCACCCCTGGGGTGCTCTACCATTGAGCTATATCCCCAGACCTTTTTATTTCTTATTTTGAGACTAAGCCAAGTTGCTGAGACTGGCTTTGAACTCAAAATTCTCCTGCCTCAGCTTCCGGAGTAGCTGGGATTACAGGTGTTCACCATTGTGCCTGGCTCAAACTTTATTTTTTTTCCCAAAAAGCATATCTTAGTACCATATAAAGTACAGTTTAGAGCAAAGACAATTAGTAGACATTGCGCAATGATTAAAAGATAACTTCCTCAGAAACACTATGTATGCCCAAATAACAGAGTTTCAAAATACATGAAGCAAAAACTGATATAGCTGAAAGGAGGAATATACAGTTATAGCTGGAGACTTTAACACCCTTAGCAGATAATAGAAACAAGGAATAGAAACAAGGACACACACACACACACACACACACACAACAGCAGCTCCTACTGCAGCAGTCCTAACTTTATCTCAGGACACTTTTATTCTTTTAAAAACTAATAAGTTCCTCAGAGAGGAACTTATGTGCATTATTCTATTGATATTTATATGCTAAAAATTAAAATGTCTAAAATAGTAATTCATTTAAAAGAATATAATAAACTCACTCAGGACTTGTTGGCATAAATATCTTCATGAAAAATAACAATATATTCCAAAATGAAAAAATATCTGTGAGAAAAATGACATTATATACTACAGCCTGTGGTGCTATTTGGAGGTGGTGGAACCTTTAAGATGTGGGTCCTAGTGGGAGGTAATTAGGTCACTGGGGGTGTGCCCTTGAGGGGGACATGGGGGCCCCTCTTCTCTGTCTCTGACTCTCTCCCTCTACATCCTTGCTGCCACGGGGTGAACAGACATCTGCCACACACTTCCGCCATGAAACACCGCTGCCGTGGACACACAGTCATGGGATCGGCAGTAATGAACCAAAGTCTCTGAAACCATGAGCCAAGGGAACTTTCCTCTTTAAGTTGATTTGCTCAGATATTTTGTCACAGTGACAAAAAGCTGACTAACATAGCATTACTTTAAGTTTTTTTCCAAGTATTTTTCAGGTCTGATTGCATAGAAGACAGCTGAATTCTTATAGCCAGCTGCTTCTGCAGCTGTCCATAGTGTCAACAATCACACCACCTCCGGAAAGTTCCACTGTACATTCATGAGTGAAAATGCAGATGATATCTTAGTATTATAATGAAAACAGTTTTAATCTTACAAATGTCGGAAGGGTCTCAGGATCCCCAGGGTATCCCTGACAGTATATTGGCTTTACAAATTCTCAAAACTAAAAAACTAAAACCTTCCACTAAAGAGAAGATGAGAAGAGAGAAATGTGGGGCAAAGGAAAGAGAAAGTCTAGTTAAAAGTAGGAAGAGGAACAGAAAGTTCAAGGTCATTTTTTTCATCGCTTTTCAAAAACCACAGAGAAAGAAGCCCGCAAGTCATGAAGTTAGGAAAGCAGTTCTGCCCCAATTCAAGTATCATGAACAACAGTAGAGAACCATAGTTTAATCCCATAAAAAATTATTAAGAGAATAAAATATTAATGGCCTATTGTGTTGAATAACAGCCCTATAAATAAGGAAATATGCCAGAAATAATGCTAACAAAATAAAGATTGTACCTAACATTTCCAAATGAACTTTTTAAAAAAATCATGAAACTATATAAGCTATAATAGCAAGGCAAAATTTAGAATTTGAAAAACTCATAAATGAACTGATTGGATAAAAGGAAGATAATAAAAAAGATGATGAGCTCAAGAAAAATTTAGAAAGGGAAAAACTTTCAGAAACTAAAGAGTAAACTACATGGAACTCAAGAGCAAATAAGTCTCTGGGAGAACTCTGAAGGAAGAAAACAAAATAAATTTTTAAAATAGGAATTTAAAACATTATAGAAAAAGTAATAGATAATAGAAGATAGGAAATGAGTATTCAACATAAATACAATAGTAACAGCCAAAAAAGAAAAACTGATGGGAAAAATAAACATTTTTAAATAATACAAAAACATCTAATTCAGTAAAAGAAAACTATATCCTGGAAAGTCACTCTATTTACATAGGGAAATCAACCCAGCTGAACAACAATGTGAAATGTTCTAGTATAATTCTTGGATTTTAAAAGGAAAATAAAAAGTCCTCTGGCCAATCAGAAAGACTGAGACTTTTATAAGGGAAATAAAGCCAGACTGACGTCAGACTTTTCAAAAGCAGCACTGTGTCAGAAACAGTGATTTGAGATACTCGAATCAGTATCTTGTTAGGATATCAATATTACTTAAAGTGATTTACAGATTCAATGCAATTCCCATCAAAATTCCAATAGCATTTCTTTACATTGGTGGAAAAAGGATGTTGAATCCAGTCAAAGCAACCTTTATGTATACAGACCACAAATTGGTATGAACATAAAATAATTCAGGGAATATTGTTCACATGATGCCTTCCTAAAGGTCAAATCTAGCCTACATTTATTCTTGTCTGGTGCATGAGTCATAAAAAAGCATAAAATAAGTATCCATGAGCCTATGTGCATGCAAATAAATGACTGGACAATAAAAAAGTGGGGGAGAGGAAACAAATCTGTGCAGAAGAATTCCAAATTAATTTATATAGATATGCCTCTCTTCCCCCTTAAATGTGGGATGTACTTAGTAACTTCCAAAAAGCAGAGTAGGGAAGTAGGCGGGTGGAGAGGGGTGGTGATGGAGAGTAATTTTACAGTGAAAAAAAATCTGAGAAACTCTGCCTCAGCTGGATTCCTAAGGTCAATGTCATCAGAATAAGTCACATTGATAGCGTGTGTCCACAATATGATATGATAAGAGTGACACTTTACCTCTATGGCCTTCCTCCTAAAAAACCCTGAACACCAGCTTATGAGAAAAATATCAGGCAATATTCAAAAAACCTGGGACATGTTCCTCAAAACTATCATGGTGATCAAGGACAAGTGAAGTCTGAGAAATGGTCATAGATCAGAGGTGATCAAGGAGACACAATGACTAAATATGTTGTGGCACTCTGGATTCGATTCTGGAATAGGAAAAATGGGAAAATCTAAATAAAGCCTCAACTTTAGTTAATAGAAATGTATGGATGTTAACTGCCTTATAGAAGGCTGACAATAGGGAAATGGGGTCAGGAACATACCAGAATGTTTTGTACTGTCTTGGCAAATTTTCTGTTAACCTAAAACTATTTTAAAGAGAAGAAAAAAGAAAAGAAGAGAAAAATAAAAGATTGTTTTTAAGAAACTTTTTTTTTTTTTTTTCCTGAGATGGGGGTCTCACTAAGTTGCCTAGGCTGTCCTCAAATTTGCCATCCTCCTGCCTCAGCCTCCCAAGTCCCTGGGATTACAGGCATGTGCCACCACGCCTAGCTAAAAAAATGACAATTTTAAGGTACATTATAGACTGGATGTTTGTGTTGAAGCCCTAAATCCCAATGTGACATATTTGGAGTGAGGGTCTATGAAGTGGTAATAAATATTAAATAATGTCAGGTGGGTGCTAATCTAATAGTGGGTGCTAATCTAATAGGGCTGGCACCTTTATAAAAAGAAGAGACACCAGAACTCTTTTCTTACCAATTGAGGACACAGAAGATGGTGATTGTCTACGAGCCAGGGAGAACCCTCAGCAGACACCAACCCTGCCAGACCTTGATCCTGAACTTCCAACCTCTAAAATTGTGAGAAAATAAATTTCTGTTGTCTGAGCCACCTAGCCTGTGGTGTTTTGTTCTGGCAGCCTGAGGTGACTAATACAAGGTGTGCGGTTGTACTGTGGAATGTGCATAGGAAGCTACTAAAATACCATAAAAAACAGACAATAAGACATTATGAATTCCTGATGGTACCATACATCACAATCTCTGAAATATTTGCCAAAAACTAAAACTTGAATCAATTCTAACTTAAGTTTAGGAGGAGACAAAGAACCACGTTGAAGACAACATGGGGTTGCCCCCAGAGTATCCATTCTCCAGGAAACTATGCAGGACAAAGGGCCTACTTTATTCCGTTATTTATTTATTTTGCAGTGCTGGGATTGAGCCCAGGGCCTTTCACAAGCTAGGCAATTGTTGTACCACTGAACTATTCCACCCAGCCCCAAGAGTCATATATTTTAGGGGTCCAGACGGCAATGTAATTTCAGCAATTTGTTTCCAAATCATCTAGTAGATTTTTAAAAAGGATCTCCATAAGATCTGAAAGTAGGCAGAGTCATAGATGAAACAAGATTGGCCATAAATTCCTCATTGTGAAAGCTAGATGATGGATATAGGGAATTTATTATTCAATTTTCTCTGTATACATTTGAAATTGTCCATAATATAAAGCTAAGAAAAAGCAATATGTTTTAAGATTCTTAAACTTACACAAACTATACATGACTCCATCTTTCAGCCAAAATGGAGTAACAGGGACCAGATTTACCTCCCTCCTGAAACAACACACACACAATAAGAACAGTATTTAAGTCACTTGACCTCAGGCAACAAGAGATTGATCCTTGAGAGACAGGACTGAGTGTTGTGAGCTGCCCAGCTGCCACAGCTCCCCACCTTGAGAAAGTTTCTTGACAGTAGCAAAGGGTGAGGAACTGAGACAGGACCTGGCATGTTCTCCGACTTGGGAGGTGGTGCTGAGAATCTGACCAAAGTAGCTTAACTTGACAGGACAGAGTTCGGAGAGGAGAGAGATGCATAGGCCCCAAACCCCAGAGATCTGTAGTTGAGTGAACTAAGGAAACCACCATATTAACAAATTGAGAAAAGAAAAATTGTGTGATCATCCTAAGAGATAGAGAAATCACTTGACAAAATCCAAAAGTCATTCTTGATTTAAAAAAAAAAAAAAAAAAAAAAAACTGAGCAAACTTGTAGAAAGGAACATCCTGAACCTGGAAACGGGCATCTAGAACAAACCGTCCTATATGATCAAAGACTGAATGCTGTCTCCCCTGGATCAGGAACAGGTCAGACGTGTGCACTCTCGCCACTCCTCTTTGACATTGCATTGGAGGCTCCACCGAGAGCAATCAGTCAAGAAGGTGAAATGAAAGGCATTGACAGGAGAAAGTAAAACATTTTCTTCTCAGACATGATCGTCCATGTAGAAAATCTGTTGGAATCTACAAAAACAAAAGTACCAGAACTAAGAAGTGAGTTTAGCACAGTGGAGAGATACAACATCAGTATTCAAAAATCCATTGTATTTCTACACACTAGCAATCCACAACTGAAATTGAAAAACAATACCATTTACCATAGCATCAAAAAATAACTATACTAAGATAACATACTAGACTTTAAAATGGCCAGAAAATATGAAAGAGCTGTGGAGTTAATTTCCTTGGGTGGCCATGACAAATGATCACAAACTTGGTGGCTTAAAACAATGGAAATGTATTCTCACAGTTCTGGACTTCAGATCTGATCAAGGTGTGGATGGGGCTGAGGTTCTCTCAAAGTCTCTAGAGAACAGTCTGTTCTGTGCCTCTTTCACCTGCAGTTGGTATCAGGTGTTCCTCAGTGTTTCCTGGTTTGTAGTCCACATCACTACAGTCTCTACCTCTATTATCCACCACCTCTCTCTCTCTCTGTTCCTTCTCTGTGTATCTCATATAAGAACAAATGTTTGGGGACTGGGGTTGTAGCTCAGTGGTGGAGCGCTTGCCTAGCACATGTGAGGCACTGGGTTTGATCCTCAGCACCACATAAAAATAAATAAATAAAACAAAGGTATTGTGTCTATCTACAACTAAAAAAATTTAAAAAGAAAAGAACAATTGTTTGTGGATTTAGGGCCTATCTGGGTAAGCTGAGATGATTGCCTCATCTCAAGACCCTTAATTACATCTGCAGAGAACTATTTATCCCCAGTGAGGTCACCTTCTCAGGTCCTGTGGATTAGGACATGGACATGTCTTTTTGGGAAGGGGCATGATTAAACTTGTATACTGAAAACTACAAAATATTGCTGAGAGGAATTAAATAGGCCTCAAAAAAAAAAAAAAAGTAAAGTTACATTATTTCTATGAGTCAGAGGATTTAAGATTATTAAAATGCCCACCCCCTATATTTCAATGCAATGCTAATCAAAATCCAAACAGGTTTTTCTAGTACAAATTGACAAGCTGAATTTAAAATTCGTGTGCAAAGACAAAGGAACTAGAACAGGTAAAACAACTTTGAAAAAGAACAGAGTTGGAAGGTTGATATTACCTGATTTCAAAAACTATAAAGCTATAGTAATCAATGTATTGATATAAAAATGGACAAATAGATTAATAAAACATGATAAAGGGTCTAGAAATAGACCCACACATATATAAGCACTTGATTTTTGACAAAGGCACAAAGGCAAAGCAATGGAGAAAGGTCTTTCAACAAATTGTGTTGGGATTATTGCATGTCTATATGTACCCGAAAACTTGAATCTGTATCTTCTTGTGTGGTATGAGGAAATCAACTTAAAATGGATTGTGACCAATGTGATTCTACAACATGTACAATCAGAAAAATGAGAAATTATACCCTATTTATATATGATATAACAAAGTGCATAAATGCATTCTACTGTCATGTATAACTAATTAGAACAATTTTTTAAAGTTTATAAAGTAAAAAAAAATAAATTAAAAAAATCTTCAAAAACTGGATCATAAACTTAAATGTAAAATTCTGAAACTACAGACTCACTGAAGAAATCAAAAGATAAAATTGTGTGACCTTGGGTTAGGCAGAGATTAGTTAGATACAATACCAAAACCATACAATCCATAAAGGAACAGATTGGTAAATTGGACTATATTTAAATTTAAATGTTTGCTTTTCAAAACACTATTGAGAATGAAAAGAGAAGACAGAAACTAAGAAAGACCTTTGCAAAGCATATATCTGGTTGAGGGTGTGACTCAGGGGTACAGAGCACTTGCCTAGTGTATTAGTCAGATTTTTGTCTCTGTGACCAAAACACCAACATGGACAACTTAGAGGAAGAAAAGTTCATTTTGGCTCATGGTTTCAGAGGTTCAGTCCATGGTGGACCGTTTCCATTGCTCTGGACCCAAACTGAGGCAGAATGTTATGGTGAAGGCATGGTGGAGGAAAGTGGTGGCCAGGAAATTCAAGAGGAAAAAGGGAGGGAGCCACAGGGAAGATGAGCCCTTCTAGGGTACGGCCTCTGCAGTCACACCCCCACCTGCCTATAGTCACCACTCTGTCTATGCAAACTAGGATGGAGGGATCAGGTTACACCTCTCATAAGCCAATCGTTTTGCCTCTGAATTTTCCTGCATTAACAAAGAAACTTTCGGGGAACACCTCATATCCAAACCATAACACCTCAGCATCCTGTCCTGCCAAAAAACCATATATCTGATAAAGGATATATTTAAATTCAGTCTATTAAGTTAAACCTCTCAAAACTCAGCAATATTTTTTACTTTGTTCTTGGGGATTGAATCCAGGGTCTTGAACATGTCAAAACTCAATAATAAGGGGGGCGGGGAACAAACTTTAAAAAGTGCAAAAGGTTTTAACAGATCATCAAAAATATAGTTGGAAAATAAGTATATGAAAAGATGCTAAGTATTAGTCATCATTAGAGAAATGCAAATTAAAAACAGAGATACCACTGCTTTAAAATCGTTCAAATTGAAGCATGACCACATCAAGTGTTGAAGATGTATAGAAGCTGAAACTCATACAACTGTCAGTCGGGAGACACAATGACCCCCCATCACTTTGGAAAACAGTTTGCCAATACCATTCTACTCCTATGTATTCACCCAAGAGAAAATCCATGCATGTGTCCTTACCAAGACTCATACACAAGAGGTCATAGCATCTTGACTTGGAATAACCCAAAACTGGGAATAACTCAAGTCCCCGAACAGGAAAATGAATAAACAAGTGTGAAATATCCACACGTGAAATACTATTAAACAATAAAGAGGAATAAGGTATTGATGCATACAATAACAGGAATGAATCTCAACCTAATTATGCAGACCCCACCACAAAACAAATATATACTGTATGAATTCATTTATTTAAGACTCTAGAAAATGCAAAATCATCTATAGTATCAGAAGGTAGATCTGTGGTTGCCTGGGGGGTAGGAGGAGGTGCAGGAAGGAGGACTTATAAAGAGGAAAAAGGAAACTTTAAGAGTTATGGAAACATCCACTATATTGATTGAGGCACTGGGTTTCATGGTAGAGGATGTGCTTAGAATGCACAGACCGTAGATTCAATTCCCAGTTTCAAAACTTATCAAATCATATACTTCAAATATTCCATGTCAATTTTTATCTCAATAGATCTGTTAAAATAAAGAAAATAAAATATATTTGTAAATGAGGAAAAAAAGCATTCTGGTAGGAGGAACATTTAAGTAGTCACAGTAGGAATGAAGAGGGATTGTTATATTCCAGGGAGTCTGAGCTTTAACTGTATTATTTGAATTCTTATACTACAAGTGTGCCCACATATCAACTATGATATATTTTTTTAAAGTTAAAAAAAAAAATGTCTGCTTCACTACTGAGCTCTGAGGCCTGTTGATTCTAAATCTTCCACGAACCTCTATGAGTTGTAATATTTTTGCAGTAGGAGTTTTGTTTTCACACTCTAAAATATTTTTAAATGAATTGGAATTTATATTTTTACTTAAAATGTTTTTTTTCCTGAGAATTTCTAAAGGACTGAGTTTTCAAAAAACCTTGTGTTGTAGCAGATGTCTTGCGTTCTCTCCTCAGCTCTGTCTCTAAATATTACTTGGTCAAAGTAAAACACTATTTTTCTAGACTCTGACTAATGCTTTTTTTTTTTTTTCTTTTGGTTTTTTTGGCCACCGCCCATTCAGAACACAACCTCTATTACCAGATGTTTAGCTTCCTGCTTTCTATATTTAAAAGTTACAGAGAAGATAGAGCTGTAATCACCATGATAATTAATTTTTTGTCCACAATTTGAATTTTTTGACAATCAGTTTGACAATCTAATTTGAAGGCACAAAAGTCTCAATGTCATTAAAAGGCTTAGGAAAGGTTTCGGTCTGTCTGCCTGGAGCAGAGCGAAGAGGGAGGTCAGGCTGTGGTATTCCGAGGCCTCCTACGCAGGAATTCTGACAGAGCGCCTCCTGGCCACTGCCCAGAAACTGAGTCATGGAGAAACCCCGTGTGTAAAACAAACCTCAGGCTAATGAGAAATGGTACTTCAGACAGGATCGTGCCAGAGCCAGAGAGTAGAGATTTGATGGAAATATGGGGCCATCTGAATTCTTTCCCTCTGGTGCTCCTCATTCAGTCCTTCACCTGTGGAGTCCCCCTGGCTTAGGGACATGGCAGAGTGCTTTCTGCCTTTGAGCAGCCCACCAGCTAAGGAGGGGCAGTGAATCCTGGGAACAGCCCCAGGCAGGAGTTCTTACCATGGAACAGTGCCAAGTTCTGCATGGCCACATCTCCTTTGGGAAGACGGAGAAGACCACACAGGAGGGGACACCTGGGCTCAGCCTTGTGGGACATGTGAATTCTGGACAAAGAAACAATATATGTGAGTACTTCTGTTCTTCTGCTCTGAGAAGATCAAATAAGTCTTTATCCCTGGACCCTGAAGAGAAATTGAGGGTGCATGCAAAGCTACAGGGTCATTCCGGTGACGAATTGCAAAGAACCCCAACTCTCACTTTATCTTAAATCCACAAACACATGAGCAAGAAATATCACATATCGTTACTGTCTTCAAATCAAACCAGCCATGACTCTGACCCACCCCCACTTCTTCCCCCAGGATGGTGAAATATTTTCTCTCAGACATTCTGGGGCTCTAAGACTGTGCCAAGGTTCCATGGGCCCTGGATGTTGGGCTGGGTTCTCTGCTCTCCTTAAAGTCAGGAATTGTTCCTGGAGGCCAACATTTCCAAAGCTCACAGAGAGCTGCTCTCCAGCTGGGCCAGGGAGTGACAGCAAGCCCCAGGCATCAAGCTTGCCCCCAGTCCACAGTGAACAGTGATGGCTGCGTCTGACCTTTGCCACCACAGACATCCTGGTAAAGAGATTCCAGGAGTTCAGAGAGCTGTCCTCTTGTTCAGGATACTCTCCGACCCTGAGGAAGTCACTTTTATCTTTCTCTATGTAATGTGGACTGGCCATCGAATTTGTCTATAGATTCCTGGACAAATGTCTTTCAATTCCATCTGACCCCATGCCCTCTACTAACCTCTGGCTCTGGATCTTTCCCCTTCTCTCCACACTCCTCACGACCTGTCTAAAGGACACATTCTCAGCACATCCTTTCCCATTTCAAGGTCCCAAGTTCTCCCCGGCTTTGTCAGAGAGGTACCAAAATAGGTCCCAGCAGAGCCCAGCTCGTTTTCCCCAGTGAGTTCCACTACCCCAGCATCTTTGCAGCACTGATGACCAAAGAGTTGGTAAATTTTATGTGTTTTATTTGTTTTACTATTTTTTTTTTCAAAAATGAAAGAAAAAAACGGTACAGTAGTGCACACCTGTAATCCCGGCTACTCAAGAAGCAGAGGCAGGAGAATCATCACAGGTTTGAGATCAGTCTGGGCAGCTGAGCAATATTCTGCTTCAAAACAAAGTTTTTTAAAAAGGTGGTGAGATGACTGGGGACGTAGTTTAGCTTGGCATGCATGAGGCCCTGCCTTAACCCCACTACTGCTAAAAAAGAAAAAAACAAATGAAAGAGAAAAAAAGAAAAAAGCGGCGTCCCATGGCACGATTGCCTGTGGTTAGATGGGACAATGTTTCATTGAAGGCAGTACCCCA
This sequence comes from Sciurus vulgaris, assembly GCF_902686455.1. NCBI lineage: Eukaryota > Metazoa > Chordata > Mammalia > Rodentia > Sciuridae > Sciurus > Sciurus vulgaris. Next base: position 26,564,486 of record NC_136474.1, read on the forward strand.
ATCTGTCCCTAGGTCCACTCACAACTCTCCAGTTGCCTGCTAGACACTCCCAAATAAAATGTACAATCCACAGTTCTCTGGGGACAAACAAGCAAGAGCGGATTGACAGGAAGTACAGCCCAGGGCTTTTCCTGTGCCCCTCAGCTAGCATCCTCTGCGTGGTGGCCAGATGGAGGAGCCGGGTGAGGTGGGGTCGGGCCAGCCAGCACTCCTCGGTGTTGCCCTTTTGGAAAGTGGGATGCAGAAAGCAAGAAGAAGGATTTAGAAACTGCCAATTTGACAATGGCTAATGAATAGAATTTAAAAGTTAGGTTGGTATTCTGAATGTCCTTTTATTTTTTGCATTTTTCAAATAATTTTTATTTCATTTTACAAAAGCCTTGAATTTTTAAAAACTGGTCCTTGACCATAGATAGTTTGAGAAGCCCTGAGCTAAATCGTGTCACCATTACAGATTCATTCCTAAATCTCAGTGGTGTAGCCAACAAAAGCCTGTTTCCCTTTTCTTTTCTTTCTTTCTTTTTTTTTTTTTTTTTTTGGGGGGGGGGGCGGGTGGTGCTGGGGATCGAACCTAGGGCCTTGTGCTTGCAAGGCAAGCACTCTACCGACTGAGCTATCTCCCCAGCCCCTCCCTTTTCAAGTCCCATGAGGCCTGGCTGGGCCACTGTCCTCAGGTCTGGAGCCTGGGTTGCTTCTCGGGGGCTGTGAATGGAGGAAGCCAGAGGTCAGCTTCTGTCCTGCTGCCCGGACTGAACAAAGGGCCTTGGGAGTGGGGGCTGGAAAATACAGTGCACAGGTGGGTACTGAACAACTGTGACTGTCTGCCATGTTGATGTGACCTGGGCTCCTCCTCCAGGCTTCCCCAGGGAGTCCTCCTGTTTCTGTAAAGGGAATGGTCTTCACTGTCATGACATGTTTGAGTCTTAGAGTCAAATGTCCATCTTCGACTCCTGTCTGGCCCCCTTTGCAGATCCTGCCTCCAGAGACGCTGTCAGGTCCTAGCCCAGCCCCCACCATCCCACTTTCCCATAAACTATCAAAGATGCACTGCATTTCCTTGGTGCCTAGGCAACTGCTAAGGCAGTTAGAGCAAACCACTCGCTATCTGCATAGTGAACCTCCTGTTGTCCTGCTCCGCACCTTGGATCCCAGGTTCCTTTCCTGGAATAAGTCTCTCCTCAACCCTCTCCTTCACATTTACATGTCCAAACATGACCCATCTTTCAAGTCTCAGCTCAAATGCCAAGTCCTCCAGGAAGCTCCTGCATGAGCCAAGAGTGAGCAATAGAACCAGCAACTGATGGTGGCTTAAGTCCCAAAGGCGTGTCTTGTTACTTACGGGAAGTTTCCAGTGAGATGGTTCCAGGGTTCTTTCTGCAGTTTACTGACATCAATGTCCAAGGTCTGGGTCAGTCTCTCTGCAGATCTTGGAGACTTTGCTTCTTAACCATAACATAGCCCCTATAGTTCCAAGATTTTCCTGGAGGTGAGACACACACAACGGACATCAGGAAAGGTTAAAGGAACGAGCCAAGACCATGGATCTGCAGATTGTAGAACTGAAAAGGATCCAGGATGACCTCGTTCAACAGACAGTGTATGAAGAAACAAGGAGAGCAGCTGGAGGCTCCTGGCCCAAGACAGTACGGCAAGCAGAGTGGGCCAGAAGCCGGAGCCCAGGACTCCTCCTGCGCCCCACGTGTCCCCACTGATGTGCAGATGATGTCAGTCATGTTAATCTTCTAAACTACCAGGGACCACAAACTTTCTGAAAAAAAAACTGGCAAGTAAATATTTTAGACTTTGTGGCCCTGGATGATTTCTGTAGCATGTCCATGTTTTTGTTTTTTTTTTTTCTTGCTGTTTTTACAATGTCTCAAAAATGCAAGAACCATCATGGTTTCTGAGCTGTACAGAAAGGAGTGATGGTTTGGATTTGGTCGCTGGCCCCCTGACATGTTCCAGTGTTCCCCAGGGTGTCTGAGGCACTTCCTGGCTTCTTCCACCCTGAGGAAAGCCACGCCTAGCCACAGCTCTATTGTGAGTTGTCTTCTGGAGTGGGATTCTGTGCCCATTTTAGAAGCCAGGCATGCTGAGTGCGCATGGCTGAGGGCCATGAAGACAATGGGTGTGGTGTTGTCCTGCCCTTGGGTGCGCAGCTGCTCACGCCCCCAGTTTTACTGCTCTCCTGCTCCCACAGCTTCTGCAGACAGAGCCTGAAGCTGATCCTGGTTTGCCAGAATGGCACCCATGTCAATGGGCAGTTCTGTTCTCAGAATATGGGGAAGTAAGAGAGACTTCTGCTATGTCAAGTGGCAGCTTTATTTCTGGTCAACGCCCCTCAGACCCTGGCCCACAAAAGAGCAGGGGATGTTGGGCTCCCAAATGGAGTCCTTTGGGCCAAACACACAGCTCCGAAAGGTTGTTAGGGGGACAGTTGGAGAAGGTTTCTTCTTTTCATCTCTAGGCTTAAAAGACACTGTGGGACCAACAAGTGGAAGCTATAGGAGGACATGCATTATGGTTGGATGGTTGGAGAGAAGGTTCTAACAGAATGGTCTACTTTCACTTAGTCCGTATGCAATGGGATGGGGGTTCATTTATGAGCACCTACTAGGTGCCTTATCACTGGGTAGGATCAAGGAGGGCTCAAGCTTTGCCTACAATAAAAGATCACACCATGCAGGTCTGCTGTGTGCTACAGGACACAGCATGGTTTCAGAGGAGGCAACTGCAGGGGAGAACCTATAAGGTAGGGCAGACATGAATGGTGAACATATCCCTAGAAGACAGTAGCAGATACCAAGTCCCAAGAAAGAGGACCTGGGAAAAGATGTTTAAGGGCTGGCAAGCAGATAAGAGAGGCTTGAGTGTAGGGAGTTGTGGGAGCTATCTGAGGACTTAGAGTCTACACCTATGTTAATCAACTTTATGTCACTATGACAAAATAACTGGAAAAATCAACTTATCAGGAGAAAATGTTTATGTTGGCTTATGGTTTCAGGTTCCAGTCCATGGTCACTGCCTGGTTGCTTTGGGGCTGTGGCGAAGCAGAGCTTCATGGCAGAAGCACATGGCAGAGGAAACCTTTTAACCTCATGACAGCCAGGAAGTGAAAAGAGAGAGAAGGAAGGGGCCGAGGTCCCAATATCCAGTGCACATCCCCAGTGACCTAACTTCCTTGCACTAGGACCCACCTCCTGAAAGTTCCACCACCTCCAGATAGTGACACAGGCTGGTGACCAGGGCTTTAGGGGACATTTAAAATCTAAATCATACACCACCAGAAGGGTGGAGTACACATATTTAAGGAGGTTTTATTGTCATGTAAAAGGGCTTGCATTTTATTCTGTAAGCAATGGGGATCCAATAAAAATGATTAACCTGGGAAAGGTAATAATAATAATGTCGACTTTTGAAAGTGCAACATTGCGTACATTATAGGCTCTTGCAGAAATGTTTTGTTTAGTTACTTTTGTGGCATTTCTTTCCCCATCTGGACTATAAGAGTCATGATTCATATTTCTAGGTTCTTTGGATATTGGTGGAAGGAAGGAAGAAAATATAGAATGAGTAGTTTCTAAAGGAGGGGTCCTGAGAGGCTGGTGGGAGAATGACGAGGGGCAAGCACCAGTTCTCCAAAACAGTAATCATTTGGATATCAGGAAAGGGATGCTAGTGAGGGAACAGGGAGCCAGAAGTTCAAAAGCAATGACTGCTTGGATGGATAATCTTATTTCTCAAACTGGAATTTTCACTAATTGGTGTATTTATTTCAAAATCATGTCAAAGTAATACAAAAGGAATCTATAAGAAAGACAATGCCTTCTGCTTGGTCTCCTGTTCCCACTTAGGCCCACTCCCCGGAGACAATCTCCTTTAACTTTTTCTAGATAGTTTTTCATGCAGTCACATCTGTAGCTCTGGATATTGTGCTCATTCTGCTGATATTTTTACCCATAGGTAAAAGGCGTTACTGCATTTGCTTCCTGTCTGATGGCTGAGCATCTGGCTCACAGCTTCTTCCCCATCTCCTTACCCTAAATGACCTTCAGTTTCTCAATTGTGACTTTAAGTAATGCATTTAAACCTCTTTTTCCTCCCACCCACTAGAGATTACAGAGCCCTCTGACACTCCACTTTTCAGGGTGAGGCTGCCCTTGTCCCCTCCCCTGCTTTTTGGTTTTCCTCCCAGATGACAGGAACAGAGCCTTTCAGACTCAGAGAGCCCATTGGGAACCTTCAGAGATCATGGCAGGGAAATCATGCAGGAAGTCTTTGCGTTAGTTGGTTGGTTGTTTATTTTGGTACTGGGAACTGAACCCAAAGGCACTTTACCACTGAACCACATCCCCAGCTCTTTTTATTTTTTATTTTGAGACAGGGTCTCACTAAGTTGCTTAGGACACTGTTAAGCTGCTGAGGCTGGCCTCGAACTTATGATCCTCTTGCCTCAGCCTCCCAAGTCACCACCACACCTGGCTCTTTGCATCAGTTTTGCTGAGCTTGGATTTAAGAGTAGGTGGATTATGCAGATGTGGTACCAAGAGAAAGATGTGGCATTGAGCAGGAGTAGGCAAGGGAGCATCACCCTGACAGGACACAGACCTGCAGGTGGAGGTACGTGCTGGCTGAACTCCTGGCTGCCCTTATGACTTAGAGAGGTGGGAAAGAGCAAGTTTCAGACTGATTGAGTGGAGGTAAGGAGGAGAGAAGGGTAGGAAAATAACAAATACGTTTGGCTCTGGAGGTAGGTGCTCTGGGACATTTACAATGTTTTTCAATTTCCTTTGAAAGGTTCCAGGTGCTGTTCTTGGGTTCTGACTGATTCATCTTCTATAAAATATTTGTTCCACTGAACTATGGCGATTTCTACAACAGTGGCATTCTACAGTGTGTGCTAGGCTGGTTCTGTGGTTTGCATTCTAAATGACCCCCAAAGGCCCATGTGTCAAAGTCTTGATCAATAGTACGACTGGGAGGTGGTAGAATCTTTAGAGGTAAGGCCCAGTGGAAGGAAGTTAGGTCCCTGGGGCTGTGCCCTGGAAGCGGAGATGGAGACCCTGGCGTTCCTCTCACTCCTCCGCTTCCTGCCACCATGAGGTGAACGGCTCTGTTCTGCTGTGTGCTCCCTACCATAACATTCTGCCTTGCCACAGGCCCAAAAGGGATGAGGCCAACCCAGGGATTGAAACCTCTGAAATGATGAACCAAAATAAACATCTCCTCTTTTTAAACTTATTATCTTAGGTATCTTGGTCAGAGTAATACAAAGTTGACTAATGCAGCTGGAATTCAAACCCAGGTCCATCTCCTCTCGAGCCAAGTTCTTTTCTCACTCTACAGGGAAATGCTGAGCAAAGTAGAAAAGGAATCACTCTCCTGCATTTTTTCTGAGGAGGCCAACAGATCAGGAGATGATTGCCATTGAAAAGATAGTTTGTAATTCTCAACTCCAAGTGGAAGGATAGTTTGTAATTCACAACTCCAAGTGGAGGGGTCACACCACACAGAGGTCACATGAGGGGAGGGGTCACACCACACTGAGGTCACACAAGGAAGTGCTCAGGTTGGTCAGGAGGCAGAGGGAAGAGTCAGCTGTGGACAGAGCCTTTACTGTGGTTTCCACAGGAAGAACAAGACAAAGAACGGTAAACAAGCTTGGGATTGGCTAATTTTAATAGGTACAGTGAGTTGAGGCACAGGCACACCTAGTTGTCTGTTATCCGGCCCTGGGGTAATGAAGGCTGTGTGAGGTTGGTTGGTTTGCAATTGTAAAGAGCATTTTCAGAGAGTCTTTTACTATTTTAGGAAACTGACCATCTCTGAGAGAGGTAGTCCCTCCAGGTTTTGCAAGGCTCAGACGTCCGAGCACCAGAATATGGACAACAAAATATACAGTTAACACAACTGGGTCTTCGATGCCTTATGCTGGTGTTATATTCTGGAGACTCTAAGCCTGACCTCTTTCATCCCCTCAAGGAGATTCAGACCCTCCTTCTCTGTATTCTCCTGGTGGATTCAACTGTGGGTCACTGTGAGTGTTCATCTTCCCCAGTGGAAGACAGTTATGGTTTCGATATGAGGTATCCCCCAAAAGCTCATGTGTGAAATGATGCAGGAGAGCTTGGAGGTGCAATGATTGGGTTAGGAGAGTTTTAACATATTAAGTTCATTAATCTGCTGGTAGGAGTTAACTGGTGGTAACTGTAGGCAGGTAGGATAGGTAGGATATGATTGGAGGAGATGGGTTGATGGGGGCATGCCTTTGCTATTTATATTTTGTCCATGGTGTGGGGGGGAGTTTCTCTTTCTCTTTCTCTCTCTCTCTCTCTCTCTCTCTCTCTCTCTCTCTCCCTCTCTCTCTCTCTCCTTCTTGTGGCCCTGCCCTGATCTGCTTTTCTCCACCACACCCTTCCTCCATGCTGTTCTGCCTCACCTCAGCCCAGAGCAATGGAGTTGGCCATCTAGGGACTGAGACATCTGAAACCATGAGCCCCCAAATAAACTTTTCCTCCTCTAATTGTTCTTCTCAAGTCTTTTGGTCACAGCAGCAAAAAGCTGACTAAAACAGAGGCAGAGTGGGTACTAATGAAAACTCACATCAGTTTTCATGACTGATATTGATGACAGGCCCACATCAGAATCAGTCTGAGGAGTCATGTCATGGGGGTTGGGAGGCCTCTCACAGCCATTTCCTTCTGAAGGTCTTATCAGCCTTCTCCAGGGTGGGACATGAGTTCTTTCCTCCTTCTGGTCAGTGTTTATGTGCTCCGGAAGGGAAGTGTCTCAGCCTTCCTCCAACAATCATGGGAATTTGCCACAAAGCCATGCAGTCTCTGTGTCTTAAGTCATTTACTTGAGGGGAAAGAGAACAAATGGATTGCAAAGAGACATCCTGGCTAAAAATGTATTGAAAATGTTTAAGGAAGCACTTGAAACACTTCACACCAAAGAGCAAAAACAGCTCACTCGAATGTGTGGAAAGCATAGAGAAATCAGGAATCTGCATTTCAATTATGCATTTTACTCTTTTATTTTTGCCTAGCTGCCCAATCTGTCAAATTACTCAGCAACTTTAAATCGTTGCAACCAGATATTTACTCAGGAGCATAGTAGAGGATTGTTTTATAAATAAATTCACACACCAATGTTGACGTCATCCTTCTTTCTTAAAAATGGATCCTGCGGATGATCGCGTGTGCACGCCCTGTGCGTGTGTGCTATATGCAGCCTTGCAGCCTGCAGGAAGATTTAAGGAACCACAGGGAGACGGGACTCCCAACAGTGACAGTGATACTAACAGTAAAGTGGCTTCATATCACATTCAGATTTGTACGGATTCAGCTATACTCGGTCATTGAAAGAAAATGAGGTGAATGAGAACATGCCATTCCTTTCGGCTGGTTTGTGCATTGCCTAAGAGGGTTGGATGGTTTGGAGAGCCAGATGTGATCTGCTGCTGGAGTGTTCCACAAGAAATTTCACACACGTGCCATAGGAACCCGTGGTGGACTTGGCATGCTGTGCACATTTGCACTTATATGCACGTGCCCACAGTGTGCCTTATACAACACCACGTGTGCTCTACACAGTATTCTGCACTATTCTCTCACTAATGGAGCTTCAGACAGGATTTTGACATAAGTAATGTTCCCCTTTGGCCCCGATTTCAGGACAGATCCCTGTGTCAGATGTGATGCTTCTCAAGCTTTAATTCTTCACTGTTGACAAAGAATATTCACAGTGTTTAGCCCATTCGAGTCTCTCAACAACTCTGCAGGGGTAGAAATGGCAGCATTACCATGATTCATTGATTATATAACATCAACCACCAAGTTTAGGGTCCTCGGATGGGCTGCTTCATTAATTATCAAGTATCAGTTAAATCAATGATTTCTTTGGAGGAAGTCAAAACCATGTGTGAGAATTTATAATTCTACTCTAGCTTGCTGCTCGGAGGCCAAATCCCAAAGCATGGATGTGGCTCCGAAAGTGTTTCTTTTGGTTCCAAATCAGAAGTGTGTCCTCCATGGGTCGGGGTCTCTGTAATTCTCCACCCTCGGGCAGGCACTGGGCCACACAGAGCGCCCTCAGCCTCTGCGCTCCTCCTTCTGGCTCTTGCCTCTCCTGTGGAGGCACTGCTTAGGGCAGGCCAGGCCGGCCAGTACGAAGGCACAGGAGACTAGGATGCAACTGGGTATTCTGTTTTGGACTCTGCCTTTAAAAATTGGTTTCGTTTGTCACCAACCCTCAGTGGTTCTGTCTCATCCTCAGCAGCCACCTCCCTTTCCAAGAGGAGAAAGTGGGAGGGAGAGAGGGGAGAGAGCAAATGCTCAGGAAGGAGCAGGTGGAGGGATGTTTCCTTCTCAATCCCTTCCATCTGAAAACGTGCCCCATTCATTTTGAGTTCGGTAGCGGGGTTCAAATTCATTTATCAAGGTCCTTACAATATTATCAATAGCTACAACGTGTTCAAGGTCTGTTAAGGGTCAGGCACTACCCTCGGCATTTTATAGATATTTTAGATATTTGGAGCTAGAAGTGAGGTTGAACATCATGGCAGGAGATAGTGGCAAAGGGAAGCAGCTCACATCATGATCAGTAGCAGAGAGAGAGAGAGTCTCCACACCCCAGATACAAAATATATACCCAAAGCCACGCCCAATTCCCACCTCCTCCAGCCACACCTTACCTCTTCAGTTGTCAATCAGTTAATCTCTATCGGGATGAAATCACTGATTGAGTTATGACTCTTACAACCCAATCATTTCTCCTCTGTACCCTCTCGCATTGTCTCACAGGTGAGCTTTTGGGGGACACAACATCTAAACCTTAACAATAGACATCATTTGCGTGTAACCCTCACAATAACCCCACGAGGTTGGTGGCATGGCAATGTGGGACAAGTTTTGGCCTTGGAATCAGAAACACCTCCCTTCTAATCCCAGCGTTGTCCCTCCCTGGAAAGTTATTTAACATCTTGGAGCCTTCCGAGCTTCCTTGTCCACAAAGCTGTCATGACACTATCTACATCAAAGGGTTGTTGTAAGAATTCTGAGAAATGACAAGCGTGGCATGTGCTTCCTAAATTATTGTCAGAGCAGTACTGGCATCACCTCTGTCCTCCCACAGGGTGTCCTGTGACACTGGCTTCCTGCCTGTTTAAGAATACATCTAGAATGTCATCAGCCCAGGTTATGGCAGGTCTTGAGGGGGCAGGCTTGAAATGGGAAGGGAAATAAATTTCAGTGATTTTTCTTTCTGCAATTAGTTGTGCCGAAGTGACGAGAAGCCAACATGTGGAATCTGCAAGCTCTTCAGGAATCACAAGTCTCACTAGGTGGCCAAGATTGCTGATGCCGGCACAGAGAGGAAAGCTAGCTCGCAGGAACATTCAGCCGGTGCTGCACCCAGCACGGGCAGTGGAGTGACGGCTCCTGTGGTTCATGTCCTCTCCATGTAAACTGCAGGACAATGTTTGGTGCCAGTTCAAAGAGTTTTCCCTTCAGGGCACTAGCTGACAGAGGCGGTGCTTAAATGCAATGAAGATATTACAGATTCTCTAGATACAAGCTCTCAAGTTTGTCCTGAGATGTGTTGTTTTGAAATGTGCACTTAAGAAATGGGTGAATTCTGAATCCTTTAAGGATTTCCAAATATAGGAAGTTAAAGGCCTCATCATTCACCCACTTACATGATGAAATGTAGGCGTGCCCATCACCTACTGCCCACTTCCCTCATTTCATGGCTTTCCCTCCCTCCAATAAAATATTAATGGCTCATCTCTGGATACATTTTCCAAGAGAACAAAATTTTCCAAATCACATGTGCGCATGCGCGCACACACACACACACACACACACACACACACACACACACTGAAAACAAGATGGTCATTTAGAGATACATTCTAGTGGTGAGCTTTCAGTTCTTGTAGCAAGTGACATCAATAGAATGGGTCATGGCAGAAGCCCCTCAGTACTGACATTTGGACCACACTGATTACCTATGAATTGGTAGCACAGGTTGGGTTTTCTGGAAGCAACTCCAGAAAACAGACAGAGTTGGGGCGCAAGATATCTAAATCAACACCTGCAAAAAGAAAGACGGAGAGGTAAGATGAAGCAAAGGGGAACTTGAGCTACCATGAAGGCCAGACACAGCAGCAGCCCATCCTGCTGAAGATCTGAGCCAGCATAGTCCATCAGAATAGCCCAGCCCAGGTGGGGCTGGAATGGCTGGTCACTGGATGTGACCAGTGTAGCTTAGGGCAACCCCACAGGAACTAAGAGCCTGAAGCTGATGGCACCCACCACAGCAGGGTGAAGGCCCTTTCTTGAAGGGAAATCTGGACAGAACTGTGTCTGCCACAGTTGATTTTATAGATTTTGATACTAAATAATATTTGTTGAAACTGGGTTTATTACTTCCTTTTCTGGCCAAGATGGGGTGTCAGGGATTGGAAAAACCCTCCCTTTTGAAACAACAATGATAAACACAGTTTTGAAAACCCTGGACCTCAGTCTGTGAAAAACAGTGATTCCCAAGAGGAGAAACATGTAAGGGGAAGGTACGATTGCCCCCTCCTTGCCACCTTGAGTTTCCAGGACAGGGAACTGTAAGAGGGAACTCAGACAAAGTGTAATTGACTCCCTGAGTTCCAAAGATGGAGCTAAGAGTTTGTGGAGACCATGGCAGTTAGAGCACATAGGACAGAGTCCAGAAAGGAGAGGGCTGCGTGGAGAGAACCTGGAGACCCGGAGAAAGCCTGTGGATCTCCCTGGAGCTCCAGCAGCACACTGATCAGCACGAGTTTGTGGGGAAGCTAACCAAGCTCAGGGAGGAACCATATGAAGGAATGAGGGAAGAGGGCCTGGTGCTCAAATGGGATGGGACCAGCGCCTGTTCCCACTAACAAGACTGAAAAACTCATAAGACATGAAACATTGAGAGGAGTGCTAGGAGGGTCTTGCCTCCACAGTGGGGAATAATGACCACTGCTCTGGGCCCACCTAGCAAATAATGAGGGCAATATCTGAAAAGATCAAACTCTTCCCAAGTAACTCAGCTGCATCCCAGAGCAAAAGTTGTGATTTATAGGAAAACCAAAATAACCAGTACCCAACAAAGTCAAATTCATCATGTCTGGCATCCAATGAAAGATAATCAGGCAGGCAAAGAAACAGGAAAACATAATAATGAGGACAATAACCATACAACCAAAATCAAATCAGAACTGAGACAGATGTTAGAATTCGCAAAGATACTAAATGTATATTATAACTATATTCCATATTCCAAGAAGTTAGAGATATGGAAGATATAAAAATATTCAGGTTGAATTTCTAGAGATGAAAACTACAGTGTCACAAAAAATACAGTGAGTGGGGATTATCAGCAGGCTGGATGTGATGAAAGAAGTGACATGTGAACTTGAAGCTGTAACAGTCGAAGATGTAACAAGATGAAACAAAGAAGAACAGGTTGCTTTTAAATTCTAGAGCCTTAGGGAGTTGTGGGAAGACTCCAACTATCCCAAATACATGGAGTAGGTAGAGTCCCTGGAGGAAAGGATAAGTTGAGGGAGGGAAAGATAATTATTCAAAGAAATAACGGCCCAAAGTTTTCTGAACTTAATAAAGACTATGAAGTCACATCTATAGGAATGGCAAAACTCAAGCCCAGAGAGCATACTGAAAAACTACTAGGGAACATCATATTCAATTTTTGAAAATTAATGATAAAAAGAAAGTCTTGGTACTGGGGATTGGACCCAGAGGTGCTTTGCCACTGAACTTCATACCTAGTTCTTTATATTTTAGCATTTAAAAAAAATTGACGTAGTGTCTCACTAAATTGCCTAGGCTGACCTCAAATTTGGAATCTTCCTGTCTCAGCCTCCTGAGCGGCTGGGATTACAGACCTGTGCCACCACAGCAGGTGGGGTAGGAAAGGCTTGTTATGTACAGAGGACAAATATAAAAACGGTATTAGAGTTCTCCTTGGAAACAAGCCAATCAAGACAATGCAGCAAAAAAATCTTAAAAATATGAATTAAATAAAGATAACACTCTAAAATTCTATATCTAGTGAAAATATCTTTTAAAAGTGAAACAAAGATATTTTCAGGCATAAAAACAACTGAAAGAATTCATCACACACAAAACTGCACTACAAGAAATGTTAAAGGAAGTTCTTTCAGCAGAAGGAAATCTGGATCTACATAAAGGAATGAAAAGCACCAGAAATGGAAGTTATATGTTTCTTTTCATATTATTTAAATCTTTAATTGATTGCTCAAAATAATAATATATTGGGGGGGTTATGAAATATATAAAATGTTTGACAATAATAGGATAAAGACTAGGAGAGGCAAAATGTAAGTATACTACTGTAAGGTTTTTATACTGTATTTAAAGTGGTATAATTTCACTAGGTAGACTGTGGAGGTTAATGATGTATACTATAAGCATTAAAGCAACCACTAAAATAGTCATATCTAGTATTCTGACTGTGTTAGTCTTTCATTCCTCCAGTCAAAATACCTGACAAGGGCAGCTTGGAAGAGGAAAAGTTTATTTTGATTCGGTTTCAAGGGTTCAGTCTATGGTCGGCAAAGGCATTGCTCTTGGCCCAACGTGAGGCAGCGTGTCTCAGCAGAGGGCTGAGGTGGAGAAGCTCTGCTCCCAGAGGTGGAGAGAGTCAGGGGAAGGAGTCGTGGGGAAGACGAACCCTCCAGGGCTCTCCTCCAGTGATCCACCTTCCCAGTACCCCCACCTGCCAGCAGTGACCCTAAAGTGAGTCCATTAAACTGGGATGGACTGACTAGGTTACGGTTCTCACAATCCAATCATTTCACCTCTGAATACTCCTACATGAACACAGGAGCTTTTGTTGAACACCTCGTATCCAAACTATAACACCAGCAAAGGAGATAGAGTTGAATCATAGAAAAGACTTGGTTAATCGTAAAGAAGTTTAAAAAAGGAAAAATGAAACCAAACCCCAGATTGGACAAACACAAGCAAATAGCAAGGTGACAGAACTCACACCTAACCAGACTGATAATCACATTAAATCAAATGACATAAACACTCCAATTAAAATGGTATTTTTCTGAAGGAATAGAAATCAAGACCTAACTATATGCTGTTTATTACAAATGCACTATAAATGTAATCACAAAATAGTTTAAATATTAATAAAAATGGAAAAGACTAAAAAATCCTAAAAAAGCGAAAATGGCTCTTTGCTATTTAGCATACAATTTATAGATTACCAGGGGTAAATAAAGCCATCACATTTTAATAAAAAGGTCAATCAATCAAAAGGACATACCAGATGATAAGAGACTATTGTAAACAACTTATGCCAAAATTTCATAATTTTGATTAAATTCTGTGAAGGGCACAAACTATCAAAATTCTCCCAAGAAGAAATAAGTTACCAGAATAACTGTTTATCTACTGAAGCTAATTTTGCAGTTTAAATTTTCCCCACAACAAAAACTGAAGACCCAGAGAGCTTCACTGGTGAATTCTACCAAACATTTAGGGAAGAAGCAATACAAAATATACACATACACACATCTAGAAAATTGAAGATGTGATATTACTTCCCAATTCTTTCTGTAAGACCAGCATTAGCCTGAAAATAAAATCAGAAAAAGAAATGAAAAGTTGTACTCCATTTGTGTACAATGAATCAAAATATGTCTGTAAAAATAAAAAATATTTTAATTAAAAAAAGAAAATTACAATCGATATTTTTATGAACATTGATGAAAAAATCTTTAAATTTTTTTGTTTTATTTTTGTAGTTGAGTTTTGTTTGTTTGTTTTGTTTTTAGTGCTAGAGATTGAACTGCAAATCAAATCCAAAATATACAAGAAGTTTAGCATATCATGGCCAAGAAGCTTTATGTGATGAATGTAAGGTTGGTTTAACATTCAAATAACAATCAGCCTAATTCGCCATAATAGTAAACTAAAAGGTTATGTTAAACATTTCAATAAGCAATTTTTTTGGAAAAAATCTAACATCCATTCTTGATAAAACCTCAGTGATTTGAGAATATCTCACTCTCTGATTCTCAAATCCCAGCTGGGTTTTCAACAATTCGATTCAGTTATATCACTATCTGATTCAGAACAGACCCCACAGGTTAAGGACTGTCCCACAAGACCAACCCATTTCAGACACCAGCCACATGCCCCAGGTTACCAGTTATTCTTCTGACCAACAACTATAAACTTAGGAGATTTCCACCACTGTCTCCTCAGTTTTGAGAATTCTCTAGAACAACTCACAAAACTCAGGAAGAGACTTTACTTGCACTCACTAGATTATTGTGAAGAATACAACTCAGGAGCAGTCAAATGGAAGTGAGGTCTAAAGCGAGATGAGGGTAGGGCAGAGAGTAGCCCCTGTACCCAGGCGTATACTGCCTTAGTTTGGGGTGCTATAGCCAAACACTGTAACTGGGTTGCATATCAACAATGGATATTTATTTCTCACAATTTTGGAGGTTCCAAGTCCAAGATCACAGTACTGGCAGATTTGGTGTCTAATGAGGACACACTCCCTTGTATATGTAGAAGTGAAGATCTGTAATGCCCTCTGAACCGAGGCTAGTGCTTGATTGTTAGTGATTGTGCTTAGTTCTTTATTTAGGAGGTTCTTCTCACTAAGGATCAATTATCACTCTTGTTGTGTGATGTATCCTCACAGGGTAAAAGGGGCAAACTAGCTTTCTGGGGGTCTTTTTAATTAGGGCACTATCCAATAGCAAGGACTCTGCCCTTGTGACCTGATTATACTCCAAGGCCTTACCTCTTAATCTCATCTCTCTGAGAACCAAATTCATAACATTCAGACCACGGCGTTCTGTTCCTTGTCCCCCAAAAGTCATTTTCTTCTCACTTGTAAAATGCATTGATTCCATCTCAATAACCCCATTCTTAATTCATTCCAGTATCAACTCAAAAGTCTAAGGTCCAGGTCTCATCTAAATATTGTCTATGATTCCTATGATTTATCCTGAGGCAAACTCAGCTGTGAGCCCATGATTTAAACCAACTTATGTGCTGCCAAAATATAATTCTGGGAGAGGCACAGGATAGACATTCTCATTCCAAAAGGGACAAATAGGAAGAAAGAAAAGGGAAACAGGTCCCAAGCAGGATCAAATCTCAATGAGGCAAGTAACAGTAAATCTTAATACTGATTAAGGGAGGGTGTAGTTCAGTGGTAGAGAACTTTCTAGCATGTATGAGGCTCTGGGTTTGATCCCCAGCACACCAAATAGTTTTTTGGTGATTTCTTTCTTTTTCCCTTTCTCTCTCTCTCTCTCTCTCTTTTTGTCACAAATCCTTTTGGATGATTTTTGTTTGTTTGTTTGTTTGGTTGGTTGGTTAGTTTTTTTTTTTTTTTTTTTTTTTTGAGACAGGGTCTCACTGTGTTGCCCAGGCTGGCTGCAAATTCTTGGACTCACGTGATCCTCGTGCCTCAGCCTCCTGAGTACTGGGACGTCAGGCATATATCACTGACCTCTACAAAAGTCAGAAATCTTTGTGCTCCATAATAATCTTTTTTCCTCAGTGCTTGAACTTCCATACCCACTGGGTGGCAGCCCTGCAGGTGGCTCTGTGCCTGGGTTGTGTGCCCATGGTTGTCCTGAGCTAGAATCATGCATACTGGTTCTGCCAGGCATGGTCATGGAGGGAGCCCTGTCATCATGGCCAACTAGGCACCTTCTAATGAGGACTCTGCAGTCACCCCACACCTCATGGTGGTACCCTGTTGAGGTGGCTTCCCAGAACTGTTCTGAGGGTTGTTCTTCTACTTCTTAGACAGTAGCTCCTGGAGATTGTGTAGATGTTGGACTAATCTTATCAGAGAGTCCTTTGGTCCTATCCTTGTTCTTGCCTGAACATGATTTTTCATTTTTTTGCAGTACTGATGGGATGAGAATTTTCTTTTTCTTTCTTTCTTTTTTTCTTTCTTTCTTTCTTTCTTTCTTTCTTTCTTTCTTTCTTTCTTTCTTTCTTTCTTTCTTTCTTTCTTTCCTTCCCTCCCTCCCTCCCTCCCTCCCTCCCTCCCTCCCTTCTTTCTTTCTTTCTTTCTTTCTTTCTTTCTTTCTTTCTTTCTTTCTTTCTTTCTTTCTTTCTTTCCTTTCTTTCCTTTCTTTCCTTTCTTTCTCTTTCCTTCCCTCAATACTGAGGATTAAACCTCAGGCCTCACATGTACTAGGGAAGAGTTCTACCACTGAGCTACATCCACAGTCCTTTTTATTTTTATATCTTGAGACAGGGTCTCACGAAGCTGCCCAGACTGGCCTTGAATGTGCAGTCCTCCTGCTTCAGCCTCCTGTACCATCACACCTGGATGGAATCTTTAAGTTCCGCTTCCCTTTTGATGAATAATTTTGACTTTAAGTCATTTCTCTCGTCTTATATTTTGCTGTAAACAGCCAAGAGAATTCAGCCTGCACCTTCAACGCTTTGCTTGGAAATAGCTTCAGCTGAATATCCAATTTCATCACTCCCAGGTTCTACCTTCCACAAAATACCTGGACACAAACATAATTTAGCCAAGTCCTTTGCCACTTTGTAACAGAATAATGTTCCCTCCATTGTTAAAAAAGAGAAGGAGGGGAGGAGGAGGGAGGGAAGGAAGGGAGGAAGGGAGGGAGGGAGGAAGGGAGGGAGGGAGGGAGGGAGGGAGGGAGGGAGGAAGGAAGGAAGGAAGGAAGGAAGGAAGGAAGGAAGGAAGGAAGGAAGGAAGGACCTGGATCTGTTCCTGTACTTCATGCAAAAATTAAGTCTAAATAGCTCATACACCTATAAATGTCTAAAACTGTAAAACTTACAGAAGAAAATATAAGAGAAAAATATTTGCAAAGTACATATCTGACAAAAATTAAAACTACATACAGAATTATCAAAACTCAACAGTAAGAAGACAACCCCAAAGAGTGGGCAAAGTATTTGTACCTCCTCTTCACCAAAGAAACTCTATGGATGAAAAATAAGTACATGAAAAAAAATTGTCATTAGGGAAATGTAAATAAATCTAGAACAAGGTTAGAGTATACCAAGTGTTAGTAAGGATGTGGAGAAAATGGAGCTCACACACTATTGTTGGGAATGTAGCAGTACAAATATTTTGGAAAATAGTTTACAGTTTTAAAAAAAAAAGGTAGACATATGATTCAGTCATTTCTTAGGGCTCTAAACATATGAGAATAGGAAATGGCTATGAGGAAATAGGAAAGGGCTATGCAAACAAAGACTTGTACACAAAACTTGGATATAAATTTTTTAAAATAATGGACAAGAACTGGAAACAAATGAAATGTTCCCATGAATGGATACGTGAATTGATACACATAAGCACCCAGAAATGAATCTTAAAATTTGAGTGCAAGAACCCAGACCAAAAAAAAAAAAAAAAAAAAAAAATGCAGGGGGCAGGGTTTCCATCTACAAAAAAATTCCAGAAAGAGCAAACTAATATGCAATCAGAGAAAGAAGTTCAGTGATTGAGGCAGGGAGGCCAAGATGAGGAAGTGAGGAAATTACAAAGAGGTATGAGGAAACTTTGGAGAGTGAGATTGGTTTGTTATCTTGATTGTAGTGATAGTTTCAAAATACCAAATAGTTTCGAAATTAACATCAAATTGCATAGTCATTTGGTACAACATTTATACTCAAAAAACTAATTTTTAAAATAGTTTAAGAGATATAAAGAATTGGACTTGCTGGGTGGGTGAGTTCAATCCTCAGTACCAAAAAAAAAAAAAAAGAATTGGACTTAATGAACTCTAGCAAGCATCGGGCATTATCAGTCCATAATAGTGTGCTTTTCCCATTCATTCATTCATTCAGTTGTATGTTGTGGGCACCTGTCGGGTGCTAGACCCTACAAGATGGTGATTCAGTGTACAACAGTGAGCAAGACCGGGTTCCTGCTCAGGACAGCTCAGGCAGTCCCTGCAGCTCCCCTTCCCCAGCCCTGCCCACCCCATTGTGTGTCCCGTCCACGCCAATGCAGACACTGCCCACGTTGCTTTTTCTCCCTGTCACTCTGACCCCTCCCTCCTTTTTGACCTGACCACAGTGAGGCTTCAGTGAGCTTCCCTGTACTCATCCTGCTTCACTTCACAGTGCTGGGTAGACGTAACTGATCATGCCATTCCCTTGCCAAAACCCCCACATCATTCCAAATCTTCCATATAACGTTAGAATGTATTTATATTGTACTACCTTGAACTATGATCCAAACTCTCATCAAATGAAATCTCAGTATGCTTGCAAAACAGTGTGTTGCATATACAGTAGTCCCCATTTATCTGTGATTATTTCACTTTTTGGGGTCAGTTTCCTGTCAAACACAATCTGAAACTATCAAATGGAAAATTCCAGAAATGATTCCTAAGTTTTAAATTGGGCATCATTCTGAGCAGCACAGAGAAATCTCATGCTGGCTCATTCCAGTCCACCCTGAATGTGGACTGTCACTTTTCTGGTGTATCCATGCTGTGCAGGCTACCCGCCCGTTAGTCACTTAGTCGCTGTCTCAGTTATTAGAGCAACTGCTGTGGTATTTCAGTGCTGTGTTCAAGTAACCCTTAATTTACTCTTTTACCCAAAGGGCAAGGGTAGCGATGCTCGCAATTGGGATAGGTCAAAGAGAAGCTATAAAATGCTTCCTTTAAGTATCATCTCACATCATTGGAGAAGAGGAAGGATGAATAAAGTATTTTAAGAAAGAAACTACATTCCTATACTTTTGCTGCAGTATATTGTTATCATTATCCTATTTTATGGTTGTTATTATTCCTAATTTAAAAATTAGGCTTTATTATAGGTATGTATGTATAGGAAAAAATAGTATATGTAGGATCTGATTTCAGGCATCCACCGGGGGTCTCCCACAGTTGAGGAGAGAGGACTGTGGAACGGATGAGCCAATGGTTGCCTGAGAGGCAAGAAGTATTAGGAAGGGTGAAGGGAAGGATTTGCTGAGTGCCTGGCCCAGGGTGTGGTCCTGCATGTTCACCAACTCCTTTGGTTTTCTCCAGAACACAGAATCCCTCTTTTGACAAGGCAGGGCTGCCCAGCTAGTAAGAGCCAAGACTCCCTGTGAGTTTGCATGACTTTGCCATGGATGCATTTTCCTCTACATTGGCTCTCCCTATTAGGGAAGACCTGATCCCTGGGCTTTAGAGATAGCCTGGAGGCCACATATCCACCAGACAGGGCAGGACATTGTTAGCTGTGGACAGATCTTGACTTTTTTTCCTTTTCTTTTTTTCTTTTTTTTTGGTACCAGGGATTGAACTCAGGAGCACTTAACCATTGAGCCACATCTCCAGCCCTTTTTTGTATTTTAGAGATAGGGTCTCACTGAATTGCTTAGCACCTCGCTTTTGTTAAGGCTGGTTTTGAACTCTTCATCCTCCTGCCTCAGCCTCCTGAGCCACCGGGGTTACAGGTGTGTTCCACTGCACCTGGCCTGGATCTGAGATTTTTATCTCCTTCAAAATTATTTTATTTTTCCCATTTGGTTATTCTTTCAATTAAGATCTGCCCGTGGCTGTAGCAGAAGTCCATGAGCAGTGACTAAAAAATTAGGCACTCTGTATTTTCCTAATGAAATGTCGCTAGGTAGGACACCAAAGGTGGCTGGCTTGGGGCCCCTGATACTCTCTGCCCTTTTGTCTCAGCCATACTGAATGCACTGTTATTTGCATAGGGTCACAAGATGCCTGTCCCATGTGGGCATTGGATCCATGGGGTCTGCAGGGAAATCTGGAAAAGGGTCCAGATTTGTCCCAGAAGTGCTGTCTACTTTCCAGGAGCTTTTCCAGAAGTCACACCATAGCATTACTTCTGCTTCTATTGCACACCTCATCACTCCAACTGTGAGAAAAGCAGAAAATGAAAGAGGTAAAAAATGGATACTGGGCAGGTGACCAGCAGCATCCAACAGTCTCAGTTCTTCCTGTTTCAGGGTGAGAGGAGTCTGTGGCCTGAAAGTAAGCCAGCGGGCCTTTTTTAAGATGTTCCTGTTCTCTTCCCAGGACACAGAGAGGCTCATCCTGCAACTTTCTGATGGAATACAGACCATGCTGGACACTGTGGAAAACTGCCTGGTAAGTGGTAACTAAGGTCTCATTGCTGCCTTGAAAGAGCTGGAGTTGAAGCACTCCTTGAAGTAAGAAATACTCCAGTGAGTTCTAGACCCACCACTGCTTTACCTGCAGAAGCAGGCGCACCTGTAGCAGTACAGAAATGCAGTGCAGTTTATCTGCGCAAGAGGCTGAAGGAGAGAAGGGAAGGCTCATGGAGGGTGACATGTCCACTCCACATAGGATAATGTGTCCATCAGCAACTATTTTTAAGAGCCCACCAAAGGAACAGACATCACTAATCTGTCCCTGTCTGAGTCTGAGCAGGACCTGGGCACTCTCTGCTTCTGGACTCCACAAGGCAGGATAGGCAGGTGGAACAGGAACAGATGCTGGAGCAGATTCTGTGCAGTCAGCGTTGGGCTTGTTGTCAAAGCCAGATGAAGTAGCAAAGCTTTCTGGGAACTCATCTTAGTCCTTCTCTACGTCCTCCACCCTGGGAGTGTGGTCCTCCACATAGAGAAGTGGGCTTAGGGTTGGGGTGCCAATGGTGTAAAGTTCTACTTCAGCCTCATTCTGGCTGCAAATGCAATCTTAAAGATGCTATATATATATATATATATATATATATATTTTTTTTTTTTTTTTTTTTTTTTTTTTTTTGCACAGGACATTGAAATCAGGGCCATTTTATTAGTGAGCTACATCCCCAGACTTTCTTATTTTTATTTTTATTTTGAGACAGGGTCTCAGTTGCTGAGGGTCTCATTAAGTTGCTGAGTCTGGCCTTGAACTGTCGATCCTTCGGTCTCAGCCTCCCACAACGCTGGGATTACAGGCATGCATGCCACCACACATAGCATTAAGACTTCATTTCTTAAAAAGAAAAAAGAAAATAAAAGCTTTCTACATTGTGATTTCTCTCTTGATTTGGGTAAATCTGCTCCTGATTGGTTATCTGAAGCTTTTTCTTATTTTTTAATGGAAACCTGCTTAACCAGTTTGTTGCCAAATGCTGACACAGAAGTCCTTCAATTAGTGAGATGCTAAGTATGCCTGGGAGGGAGGTGATGTAAGAGGTGAGTTCTTGGAGCAACTGAGCAGAACAGCATTGGATCTGATTACTTACTGTTCATTTTAGCTCAACAGAACCTCAGATACTAGAAAGTACAATAGTAATGATTCCCCGGAAATGAAACCTTGGGCTAGCTCTTACCCGTGTCTTTCATTCTTTTTCCACCACAGTAATAATAACTACAGCTTATTGAAAACTTATCACGCTCTGTTAGGTACTCTTTATGTTAATGAGTTAATTTAATTCTCAGAATATCTGAGATGAAACACTAATTTCTTGTTATGGAGGAAACTCAGGGCTAGAGAACTTAAATAACTGGCCCAAGATCGTCCTGTTATTTAAATGGTGAATCACGTGCAAATCCAAATCCACCTCGTTGAGGCCTGCTTTCTTTTAGGCTACCCCAGAGTCTCTGAAGGCAGTGCAGATTTGGAAATAACCCCTTTAAAGAACACCACTACAGTTCTTCAGGAGGGACGTCACTCTTTTAAAATCCAGCCCACTCGTTTTTATTAAACATCTACCATAAAGTTCAGTGAGTATTCTTGGAGTACTTGGTGATTGCCTATTGTGCACAAGCATCGAATTCAATGTTTTACATACATCACAGGAATGCCATGTCACTTGAGGAAGTAAGCATTAGAGTACTCACTGCACAAATTCAAAAACCAAGCCCCTAGGAGATCCGTTATTTGTCCGAAATCAGCTAGTAAATGATGGACACATGGATTCTGAATGCTATTCACAAGTCCATTCTCCTTCTAACCCCCTCACTGTTAGTCACAATCGCAGTTTCAAGAAACAGAAATTTCATCCAACTCCTGCTGGGAAAAGAAGGAGATGTGTCCTCTGATACTCACGGAGAAGGGTGGGGTGGCTTCTGCAACCCCTAGGTGCAGGGACTAATCTCTGTAAGAACCCCTCTTTCTGCTTTTTATCTCTGTGTCTCAGTCTTGTTTCTTTCCTGAGGATCAGCCTTGTCTCACCTGTCATACAGCTTGGGGCTGAGAATAAAGGGACTTTCTCCTCCCAGTGTAAGTTTAATACATTCCTAGGAAGAAATTCTGATTGGCCCCATTTAGACACTGACTGAAACTGATCAGCCTGGGTTACTTGCTCACCTCTGTAACTAAGGTGCCAAGATTAACAACCAAGACCAAAACCCCAAGACTTAAGCAGGGTAGGAGCAGTGCTCCCCAAGATGAGACTGTGCTTTGAGTCCAGAGGACACGAGCTTAAATGACATCAGGGGTCAGGCTTGTAATAAAAATGAAGCAGGGTCAGCTGTGGCTATGACAAATAGCAGGGCCCACACGGCACATAAAGAAAATATTGTCATGTTGGAATGCAGTCTGGAGTATAGCCAGAGATTCCATTTTTTTTTTTTTTTTGAGAAAAGCAAGAAATCCAGTTTTTTCATGTTAAATGTCTTGATTCTTTAGAATTGTCAGCTAATTAAAAATAGATTTAAAACATTAAGTGGGTTAACAAAGCACTTCTGTGAACCAGATGTGACCCCAGACCATGACCAGTTTGCAAACCACTGCTTGAAGTAGTTAATATAATAAATGTCCACTTCACCCCAGGGATGCTCTGGGGGGCATCTGCTATGCCTGGGGTCACATCTGGTTGTCACCCTCATGGTTTACATGTTTGCCATGCTCTGTGTTAAGGCGAGGGCTACCTGGTGCAGGAGACCCAGTGTATTACCTGGCTTCTCCAGAGAAACAGAGTCAACAGGATATACAGAAGGTTCTAAGCCTAGGACGGTTCAACTTATGATGGGGTTATTGGGCCAAAACACCATCATAAGCCGAGGAACATCTGTGTACACGTGTATGTTATTGGCTTGTGTGAGTTTTGAGGCCATGAAGCCCCACATTCTGTCATCTGCAAGCTGGAAGCCCAGCTTGTGGTATAGTTTGAAAGTCTAGGAACAAGAGAGCCAATAGAGTCAAGTCCAGCCTGAGTCCAAAAACCTGGGAACCAGGAGTGCTGAGAGCAAGAGAAGATCCACGTTGCAGCTTCCAGGAGACAGAGAAAAATTCAATTTTCCTCCACCTTTTTGTCCTATCCAGGCCCTCAAGGGATTGAATGAGGACCAAGCATATTGGGGAGGGTCATCTGTTTTCTTCACCTAACCCACTCAAATGGTAATCTCTTTTGGAAACACGCTCATAGACATATCCAGAAATAGCTTTAACCAGATATCTGGGCATCTTGTGGCTCAGTCAAGTCGATTCATAAAATTAATCATCATGCCTAGGAATAAGGGCAGAGTCTAACTCATGAATAGTTTGCAAACTGAGTATCTCAATGTCATGTGATGAGTGTAGGGCGAGAGGGGATCAGGAACACTTAGCTGGGGAAGGCAGCTGAGGCAGGGAGGAGATCAGAGAAGTGTCCAAAAGTTTGCATGCTTGTACCTTGGTTGTTTTGGTTGCAAAGAATACAGACTTGATTGCCTACTCTAAGAAACATGTTTTACCTAGTCTTGTCCTAAGGCTGCATATGAGTAGAGTAGGAATCATAAGATGGCAAGGACTTAGCAATGTGGGGCTTTGCTACTCCAGGAACCCCAGCTATTTGCTGGTCCCAGGACTCATTATCTCTGATAGATTCTCTCTCTAGGCACAGCCAGCAGCTTCTCCCTGCTTCCTTCCTACTTTCTGTTGGTCCTGACTCTTAAGAGCCTGGACTGCCCCTCCAGGAAAAGAGGGGGAGAGAGGGAAAGTCCTTCACTTGGTGAGCAGAACCCAGAAACCTCACCCAATCCTGCAGGCTACATTCAGTGAACAATATATGCTTGTGACACCTAAAAGCTGGGTTTCTATTTACCATAGAAAAAAGAAACAATGGATACTGGGGAACAACTAATAGTCTCTGGCATAGCTTTGACTTTTATGCTTTTCCCCCAATTATTGAAGCAATGAATACTGCCAGGAGTCCAGAGATATATAAGAACTGTTAATAATTCCAGAGTTAATTGTTGTTTAAAGTTTATGGGATCACATCATACATATTTTTATGTTCTTATTTCTCACTGAATAATCTACCCTAATAGTCTTCCCTTATCAATCAATATAGATCTACACTATTATAATTCCTTTTATGGCATGTTTGGACCCTAATTTATGCAATCACCTATTGTGAACTAAGAAACGATTTGATTGTAAACAAATGATGAATAGCCTGTGGAGGAATATTTGTACATTTGTTCTGTTATTTTCTAGGCATAAATTCTTAGTAGGGGCCAACTACTTGATTAAAAGGTACACATTTGTTAAAGGTTCTGATGTCTGCTGCCAAATTGCCCCCAGAGAGCTGTATAATTTTACATTCTTCCTAATATGTTTTCTTCTATAATACCACTGATCAACTTAAAGATGAAATTTTTTCATTTTTTAAACACTTATATTCAACTGATTTCTTTCTTTTCTGTTTTGGTACCAGGAACTGAACCTACGGGAGCTTATACTGAGCCGCACCCCCAGTCTTTTTTGAGATGGGTTTTGATAAGTCGCCTAGGGCCTTGCTAAATTGCTGGACTTGTGATCCTCCTGCCTCAACCACCCAAGTCCCTGGGATTATAGGCATGTGCCATTGTGCCCAGCCTTAGAAAATGAAGATGAGCATCTTTTCACATTTATTGGTGATTTTCATTTCTTCTTGTGTGACTCAAAAGGTCATCTCCTTTGTTTATATTTTAATAGAACTTTATTTCCATTGCTTTGGGAAAAACTCAATTTATATATTAAGGCTGACATATTGCAAACACATAGTACTTATATGTGCCAAGAACTGTTTGAGAAGTTTATCCATTTAATCCTTTCAACAAACCTATACAATAAGTATTGTGTTTTTTTTGGAGTGTGTGAGGCACAGAAAAGACAATCAATTTGCCTAATGTTAAAAATCATATTGCTGGAAAGAAGCAGAACTGGGACTTAAACTCAGCATCTGATTTCAGAGCTTTCTTTTAACCACTGGACATCTTAATTAACATTTGCTAGACATTCTTATTGCTTTACAAACTACATTTTCAACTTGTCATTTGTCTTTTAAAAGTCACTTCTTATTTACATGATGAAAGCTATTAGTCTTTTTCATATGGATTCCAGTTTGGGGTTATTTAGTGACCTTCGAGAGTAGAAAACGAAGTATGGATGGGAAAACAAGCAGTAATGGATGGTCTTTTCCAAACTTACCAAGAAACTTTCTAATGAACATGTAAGGAAAAATCAGAAGGGCTCATGGTGCTATGGAGCCTTGTAATATAAATTTCTTCTACAACATACCGACCCACCCACCACTACATAACTTAAGATCACAGCGCCTGAACTCTGATGTTGAACAATATCCTGATTTCTTTGTTACTACTTTCTTTACACCTCAGCCTCTAGCATCCTCATCAGACTCCATTTAATATCACCCTAGCATTTTGAGGTACTGGGATAAGCATGAACAGTCTTTCGCTTGCGGAGTTTCAAGCCTTCTGCAGCACAACTCCCATCTTCCCTTGAACTCTGCTGCAGCTCAGTGAACCTGCTCTCTCCTTCCGAACACATCTTCCTCTTCTGGTGATGACCTCCTTAAATCCTACCCATCCTTCAAGTGTGAGCTCACTTTCCTCCTAGTTTCATGTTCATTTTCTCACAAAAGCCTTCAGCTTCTCTGACATTACATACATGCGCACTAAAGAGCCTAGAGCATGTACCACCACCTGAGATCATACGCGCAAATGGATCGCTCAGGTTTAAGATTTTGTTTTCCCTTGTTCTATTACAAATAAGCTCGAGTTTGCTTTTGTCGAATGTTGTGCCTAAGGTACCGTGTACAGTCCACTGGAGCCCAGGTCTTGAAGCTACCAAGAACTGCAGAGACCTTAAAGGGAACTGTGGCCAGAGATTTCTGGAGTCCTTGTATGTAAACTTAAAATGGGAACGGAGGAATGTTTTTTGACCAATTTTAAAATAGGAAAATGAAGGATTGGAGCGCTTGATGACAAAAAACTTAATGAGAAAAATCATAAAAGAAAACTTAAAGGGATAAAAGGCGGAATGTCGGGCGACATAATTACTTCATTTGTTTCATTTGACAGATGGGAAAACTGAGGCACCGAAAGAGAATCTGCCCGAGTCTTCCCCTAGGTCGCACAGCACTGAACCGACCAGAGCGCGGGAAGCGCACGTGTTAAACGCCCCCAAACCCGAACAGCAGCAGCCCCGCCCCGCTCTCTCTGCGGCCAGGTAACGCGACCTATCCATCACGCGCGGAGGGCGGGCCCGCGAGGACACCGCCCCCGCCACTCTCCCAGCTCTCCAATAGGAAAGGAGGAGCTGGTCAGGGTGGGCGGGCCAAGCCAGCCTCCTCCGTGGTGGCCGCCCGGAGCGGGGTGGGCTTAGTCGCCACCCTCCAGTGGGGTCCGGCGAGCCCGGCTCGGCTGAGGCGAAAGGGTGAGGTCCACATCAGTCAGAAGGCCCCGCCAATGGGCTGGTGCGCCGCCCGCGGCTCCCGCCCCCGCCTCGGCCTCCCGGCGCCCGCGCTGCCTTCCCGCAGGCCGCCGCGGCGGCGCCCGCCCGCATCTCCATCCGGGTCCTCGCGCGCTGCTCTCCGGGCGCGGCGGTAGGCAACGGCGGGCGCGGGGGCCAGGCTATCCTTGAGGCGGCGGCGAGCGGCTTTCCCCGCGAGCCTGAGGTGGGTACGGCGGGCGAGACGGCGAGCGCGGGGCCGTCGCCATTTTCTTTCCTTCAGACTCGCGGCGGCAGGCAGGCAGGAGGGGAGAGTTATGCACCCGCCCGGCGCGGCCTGAAACCCGTGGGACGGCTAGGCGCCCTCCCGCGGACGGGTGGGTCCTAGGTGGGCGGCAAGCGGAGGCCGCGGGTGCTCGGGACGCGGGCGGGGGAGGGGTGCCGCGTGGCTCTGGCGGCCCGGCCCCAGCCCCCTCCGCTTCCCGCCCAGCTCCTCACGGACGGGGCGGGGGAGGGGGTCATTCTTCACATTCCTTACCCCGCCCCTCCCCCCGCTTCAATCAAACTTGGGGCGGGCGGAAGTTCCGCCCATTGGCCCGCGCCTGTTGGTCGGCGCAGCCTCCTGCCGTGGCGTGACTGGCTGCGGTTGCTGCCAGGTCCTTATGACGTCACTTCCGCTATCAGGTTTGTGGGCCGGGGAGACCTTGGCCTTGGGGGTTGGGATGAAGGAGTGAAGGTAGGAAGTGCTGGGGGAGGGACGGAGCGGGAAGGCGCGGGCGGGGAGGGCGGGAGAGCCGGGGCTGGCTCCTTGCCCCTGCTCCGCTCGGCCAAGTGCGGCCTCCGTCCTGGAGCAGCTGCTGCGGCTGGAGGTCCGCTGCGGCGGCCGTCCTTGGCGAGGGGGAGGGGAGCGAGCGAGCGGGAGGAAATTCTATCCCGGGGGATGAGGTTGGAGATTGCTGCACGGTGTCACCGGAAACGGCTCTGGCCTTTTGACTCTACGCTGCAAACTCTTGGAACCGAATGCCTCTCCAAAAGCTGGCTAGTAAACTTCCCCAGGCGCGCTGTGCGTGAGCAGTGTGGTAACCTTTATGTCCTTGGCCAGCAGTGCCCTTCGCTCTTCCAACTTTTTACAGTAGGTTCTGTCTGAGGTGATGGTGTGTTTTGCTTAATTTTCAACTTTTTGAGATTTAAAAAAGGAAAACGACTTCAGTTATGAAAGGGTTAGGAAGCGGGGGAAAATCCTTGGGAACTGAGTTAAAATCCAGAAATAAACCAGGAGATTAAGGTTGAGATTTCTTTACCAATAACTTTTGCTTTCTTGGTACTTAGTTCCTAAAAGTTAAAAAGATAATTTAGCGGTCTCCTGAATTTATTTCTATTGGCCCGAAAATCTTGGGATTTAAGAAAATGGTTGAATTCTAAGTTTATATGTGGTCTAGAGAATAAAGTTGTTTTATCCAGATTTTTCTGTTCTGCAGTAGTCTTGTTTTCTTTACAGTGTATTCTGGCGTATGCATAGTTAAGGAACTAACAACTTGGAAATTACTTTGAGTTTTGTGAGGATGTTTTATTTATTATACACAGTTAAAATGAAATGAAGGACGGTTTTAGATGATGGACGTATCAAAATTCAGTTATAGGCTACCGCTTAAAAAGTGTCACTTTGGTACGAATGAAGTTAGTGTGGGGAAAATAACATCTTGGGATAATCTAAAACTGCAGAGACAGCGACAGGTACAGGGTATGTGTCTTGAAGCACGCTTTGCATCTCCCTTCATCCCACCCCAACACTTAATTGAATTTCTGCCTAATTTGAGATTCAAGCATTTTGCAAGTCTGAAAAGTTTAGTAACACCCAGTTATTAAAGAAAGTTTGTAAATCTCTTTAAGTTCAGACTTAGTGAAGAGATAAATGCTAAAGAAGTTGGTCTCAAATGTTATTTCTTTGGACCGTTCTTCCTCCTTAGCATTAACCAGACATTTCTTGGTTTAGAGGACAGCACCCTAGATTGTGTACCTTTCATTTTAATAGTTAAGATAGTTAGTAGTGGTCCACCTCACCGTGGGAATTACCTTTAAGAGCACTAAATCGGTGCTTCATGCTGTATATTCTGTAGTTGGGTCATAAAATCACTTTAGTGGGTGGTTATCAGAATTTTTTTAAGAAGATGGAAATTAATAGTGTACATGAAATAGTGTGTTGATTTTTTTTTTTTCCCCCCCTACATGCAGGTATGTTCCCACAAATTACTATTTTTGTGAGTGTCCAAAGACAGAAAAAAAAGTTCTTCTGAAGGGTAATTATCTCATTAATGGCACTTGTCTCCAAGGAATATTAAGAATAGCTCTTTCATATTTATGTTCAGTGAAACATGTTCCCTCACTTGTTTTTTTGAGTTGAATAGATTTGCCACCCATGTAGTATTTTAATAGCTTAAGATGCTTTTATTTAGATTGTAGAGGATCTTTTCCATCCCCGACTATTAATTGTCAGGAATTCTCTTCATATTTAGATGAGAATCGAAGAATCTGGATCCCAAGTAATAAGTCATCAACTTTGCCTCATGTAACCTCAGGACTGGAGTAAAGGATGCCTGCTCATTTCATGCTCTTTTCCTTTTTTGTTGTTCCAAGCATTGGGTGATCACTTAAGAGTGAACTTCATTGAATAGCTAGATAGGATGAGAGCCACTGTTAAGTTTGGGGTACTGTCTTTGAAATCCATAGTGTATTTTAACAGTTACAGAACGTAACAGTTTGGGCTACTTACATTTCAGATGCTCAGTAGTCATTTTGAGACTAATGCAATTTTAGTGAATTGTCTAGTTGTTGTTTCAAAATTAGATTTCACTAGCTGAATTTTTAGTTTAAGGTAGCCAAAAATGGATTTGGGGATATAGCTCAGTTGGTATAGTGCTTGCCTCACATGCACAAGGCCCTGAGTTCAATCCCCAGCACACACAAAAAAAGATAGCCCAAAATGTGTGTCAACAGCCTCTTCTCACATGTGAGTAAATTGCATCAGGTGATTTCTGTATATACAGATTTCTTTCTGTATAGAAGATTGGAGTATTCTGAGGCATCTGATGGCCATACCTTTGTTAAGTTACCTTTGGCTTCTCTAGAAATATTTGTGGGGGTGGTACCAGGGATTGAACTCAGGGGCACTGGACCACTGAGCCACATCCCCAGCCCTATTTTTGTATTTTATTTAGAGACAGGGTCTCACTTGAGTTGCTTAGTGTCTCTCTCTTACTGAGGCTGGTTTTGGACTCAAATCCTCTTGCCTCAACCAACCGAGCCGCTGGGATTGCAGGTGTGCACCACCACACCCAGCTGTAGAAGTATTTTAAGATATTTTAGACAGTTTGTTTTAAAATGACAAATACGATGGGTGTGATCTGAGTGAGAGCATTTTGTTCTTCCAAATAGTCATCCTTTTCTTCTTGTCAGTATTGCATTAGCATCACTTGAGGGACCAGCCACACCTCTTCCTTTCTCCATGAGAATTTTTATTTGGCCAATTGTGTGCTTACCTAATGCCCAGGAGGAAACTTTTTCTCTGTGAATTCATGCTTACACAGTAGAGACTATGAACTATTGAGGATACTGTTATATCAAACACAAAAATTGTCAGGAATCTAGATTAAATGAACTATAACCTACCTTTTCTTGACTTGGAAATCATGTAGACTATACTGAGACTTTTCAGCTTGGTAATAATAGGAAGGTGGATGATTTTAGGATTGATAAGTAGTCATATGTACAGTGATCAGTGAGGAAACAAGTCACTTAAGTGACGTACACTTACCTGACTAAAATATTTGCAATAATTTAGGATTTGCAGAATTTATTTAGATATGCAAGGGTAGCAAAGAATGTATTTGTGGTAGTGAGGAAGTTGGCTCAAAAATCAGGAAAGTTAGAAAGGAATTCTGAAAATTGACCTGGCAATTGGTTGCTTTCTTAAGGTTTTTCAAAATTTAGGTATATTGATTTAATTAATCAATAAGGGTATATCTGCTGTGTGTCTTAAGAATAAATGAAATGGTCCTTTTGGGAAACCTGACCTAGTACCTAGCTATTTAAAACTTACCATGAATCTGAGTTGGTGTCATGTTGCATAGAATAAGAAATTGAGATACTGGAATTGGGTTAACTTCCACTGGAGACAGAAATCTAAAAAAACTCCATTATCTTGTCAATTAAACATGGATTACTTCCCTTTGCTAGAAATAATTGCTCTTGCTTTGTAAAAGGAAGCAAAATACTATTGAAGAGTTTGCTTAATAATGTTAGAGTATTCAAGCATCATCAGTTCATCATTTCATTGATATTCAACTGAATATTTGAAATCAAAGGAAATCTTGTAAGTAGCCAGTGTTCTAGTTTTGATTTGTATTTGATTATCAGCAAATGAAGCTAGTGATGCTGGAGAATCATTTTATGTGTTAGGGCAGTTTTGCTAAAATGAGATTTATACAACCATACGATGGAATGCGAATAAAAACTTAAAAATAAAACTTTCTTGCTCAGCATGTTCACATCCCTATGTTTAGGCCCTTGCACTGATAGATAAATAGGTACATAGGTAGATACAATTAGAAAAAAAAAATCCTGAGCTGTAAGAATATGTAAATTTTAATGTAAAGAATAGGAAATTAAACTTCGGGAGAAACATTTTGGCTCAAAATTAAAAACTCAATAGGTATTAAGTATATAGGAGGTAGTGTATACCTGCTTGTGAATTAAGTTAGAGTATTTAAGAATTTAGAAGCAATTTTTAAAATGTATTTTAAAATTAGGAATGTGTTCTTAAATGTGCTTACTACAAAACAATAAGTACATGAAGAATGTATGTTAATTAACTTGATTTGGCTATTCCATAATATCTGCATATTTGAAAACACGTACCATAAAATGTGCAGTTTGTCAATTTAAAACAACTTAAAATCAGTTGCAAAAAAAATAAAATTAGAAAAGTGAAGTTAATAAATTTCATTATGGAACCATATTTGATAAACAAGTAAATTTGCCTCTTAACAGTTTTAAATAAATACTTTTGTCTGTATCTTTGGTAGGTAAGATTACCCACTTAGGACAGTTTTCTCTATTAAGAACAGTTGCTGTTTGTTGATTTAATTGTGGTAAGTTGCTTTGCATATTTTCCTAATCTTTACAAAGACCCCATGAGGTGTTGGTGTTACAGGCCCAAATGAAGATCAGAGAACTCAATCTATCCCAAGAACACTGCCACTAAATAGCTCTGGGGCCTCAAAGCCATTGCCCTTTACCCCTTTGTTTTCCTGGCCTGCTCAGCTAAAAATGAGTTTCTTTTAATTTTTTCTTTTAATTGCCATACTTTTAATGGGAGGATAGTTCTGTCTACAGATTGAGATGGAATGTGAGTAAGGATAGAAGGGACAGAAGTTGGATGAAAAGTACCCACTTTCTATTAAAAAGAATTATCAGGGAAAATCAATTTTTGCTAGTTTTAGCAAATAGATATTGCCTAGGTTACATTCCTACAGGTTACAGGGCTATAGATTACATGGTTTGTCTAAAGACATAATAAATGTAGAGCCAGGATTCAAACCAGGTTCTGGTTCTGAAGTACAGTTTAACTATAGACAAATATCACAAGATTTTCAGCTTAACTACTCATCCCAATCTTATCCAGGCATTGTTTAGTTATGATCAGTGTTTGTGTTAGTTAGGGTTTTTACTTTACTTCACTTTTAAGTGGACATTTCTAATGTGTTCTCATCCATAAATTCTAGGGTAGGAATTGTGTTCTGTTTCTGTCTAAGCTCACTTAACTGAACATTGCCTCTTCTCAGCTGTAATATTTTTCCAACATTTTGCTCTAAACAGCACTTTGTGAAATGTTTTGGAACCATCATATCATAAAATAAACTTATGAACTTAATTAAATGCAGGAGTAAGGGTTAGTATTGATGATAGTATTATGTATGCAGACATGAGTTATTTAGAAATATAAAATGTTTTTCTTGCTATGGGTTGTGGAAAGGTGGATAACTGCTCTAATTAATAGTGATGTTATACAATTGATTCTGTTGCTCCCTGGTAAACACCCAACTCTTGGAATATTTTTATATATGCTTTCCAAAAAATTAAGAGTCTTGTTAATAGTCTAGTTCATTGCTAGATTGCTTTCTAGCTGTATGGTACTTATTTGCATTGCTGGATTGAGAATAATAGTGTAAAGCGAGCTTGCTGAACTTGCCAAGATTGAAAAATAATGCATTTTAGATTGTTTTAAGAATTTGGGGCTGGGGTTTAGCTTAGTGGTAGAGCACAAATCTCACATCCAGGAGAGCCTGGGGTTTGATCCCCAGCAACGCGGGTTGGGGGGCGGTTTGGGGAAGCAAATATGCTTTTTTTTGCTTTTCCCAGGACCATATGCATGCTGAAGCTACCTGAAACCTCATTTAATGAGATAATTGGTTGGAAGTTGAGTATTAGAATAGAGAACAGTGCTGGTTCTGGGGAAAGATTTTTTGCTTAATAGAGGCTTGACTTTTTAGGGACAGTTGTCTGCAAGTTTTTATCAAGGTATATAACATGGCTTTCTAGAATTGAATGGGCTCAGGTATGGTATAGCATGTTTGGAGATCCAGTGCTGCCTTCTCAAATTTGGGACAAGTTACCAAACAGCTGAGCACCAGCTTTCACCTAGAAATGATGGAATCTGGGGCTTAACATCTGTCTGTTGGATGTGTTGGGAAATCATTTATCTTACAGATTATTTTAGCTGATGTATTGATATTATAACTAAGGAAGCTGAGGGGCTAAGGAAGACTGAATTACTTGTATAAGGTTTTGGTGGTGAGTTTAGGGGCAGGATTTGAACTGATTTTTGTTTACTACAAGTAAGTTTCCTGTGAACATTTGTCTACCAGGTGTTTGTGTTCATTTGAGTATATACTTATCAATGGAATTGCTGGGTCATATTGTTTTCACTCAACATCTGATTATGACCAACTCTGCACTGCTCTGTTTTCTAACAGGAACCAGTTCAGTTTGATTCTGATACTACCTGGAGTTAGCCTGAACTTAAAGGGCACAGTCCCACAGGACTTCTTCATTTTCAGGTTCTAGTTTTGAGTTTTAGGGTACATTACCTGAACTTTTGACTAACTTACTATAATTTAAGGGGCTTTGTGTAACTCCCTCTTCAGGCTTTATAAAATTTTTTAGAATGGCTCTCTCACAACTCAGTTTTTGAACTATCACCAGTTTATTACAAAGGATAGAAATTAACAGGAGGTGCCCTAAGTGAGACCCAGAAGCATTCTTGAGCCTAGGAGCTTCTGTCCCTGAGGAGTTGGGATTATGTCATCTTCCTGTTTTGAGGGTATATGCCAGCTCTGTCTACATCATGTCACTTAGGGGTTTTTAATAGCAGTTTCAGCACCATGGTCTGATTGATTACATTTGGGGCCATTGATTGGCTCTCCAGCTCCTCTCCCCTCTCTGAAGGTTGAGAGGTAGATCTAAACAGTCCAACCTGGTCTTTCTGGTGACCAGCCCCAACCCTGAAGGTATCTAGGGGGTTTTAGTCACTTCATTAGCATTTTTTAAGACATAATTTGGGGGATTGGAGGGTGTTAAGAGATACAAGCCAAGAAAACCAACTGGAAATAGGACCAACTATATATTTCTTGTACTATACATGGTAACTGTTTAACTTTTTTTTTTTCTGGTGGTGTACTAGGGATTAACTCGAGCATTCTCCCTCTGCCTCAGAGCTCCAACCTTTTTAAAATTTATTTTGAGATAGGGTCTCAAGGCAGACTTGCCTAGGCAAGGTCTGGAATTTAAGATCCTTGGCCTCTTGAGTAGCGGGGATTACAGATGTGCACCTTCATGCCCAGTTCTGTTTTGGTACTGGACTTGGAACCCAGGGGTGCTTAATAAACTGCTTCAGAGAGCAGTTGCACCATTTTCTCAGTACCCACCAGAAATCTAGGATTCTAATTTCTCCCCATTCTGCCAACACATGGTATCTTTTTGATTATTAGCCATTCTTGTAGATATGAAGTGATATTTCATTGTGATTTGGGTTGCATTTCCCTAATGACTGATTAACAATGTTGAGCCTGTATTCATAGACTTGCTATTTATATTTGTAAGCCTAATCTTTGCAACTCTATTAAAAGTTTTTGCCTTTCACTAAGTTAGGTAATTTAACTTACTGTATGTTGTGCTGTGGGGTGGTCATTCTTTTGTATTTGGATATGCTGTTGCCCCAGCACTATTTGTTGAACAAACTTTCCCAGTTGAATTGTCTTGGTGCACTTGAGTCCGTATATATGAGTTTTTATTTCTGGACTTGAAATTTTACTTCATTGAGCTGTATCTTTTTGCTTACATGTTTGAAATTTTAAAATGGGCGTTTTGTTACTAAGTCATTGCCAAATAAATTTCTTTGTTTAATATTAAATTTGGTGCCTACCAGAAATCTTTGTAGAAGCTACCAAAGCTTCAGTATGAAGTCTGTAAATTGAAGACTAATAAGTAACATGGTTTAGATGAACTGGGGTGAGATTTTGATTATAAAACACTAGTATCATGTTGCTTAACTGAGTTTTATACAAGTTATTAAATACCTTGGACTTTGTGGTCCCATCTCACACAGATAAAGTAAAGGAAGACTCCAAACCCTTATCAACACATGGGTTGATGATTGTTTTCGATTTTTTTTTTTTTTTTTTTTTTTTTGCTAGCAAGACCATTTAGTGTTTGGTCTCATGGAATAAGCAAGTGGATTCCATTGAAAATCAGTCTATTTTTTGTCATTGCTTTGTACATTATTAGTGCATTTGGTCATGGATTATGTATGATTTGTAGAGGTTTTAGGTTTTGAGGTAATTGGATTTTATCAGAAGCTTTTGTGTTTCTTTGTAATGATTTTTTGATCCTCAAAGATAAGTGATTTAATGAATTTTGTTTGTAGCAACTATATGAAAATCAAAGACATAATACAGGGCAAGTATCCTTTATTTGAAGTGCTTGAGACCAGAAGTTTTATGGATTTTACAGTATTTGTCTATATGATAAAATATCTTGGGGATGGGATCCAAGTCTAAATACAAATTTTTTTGCTTCATGTATACCTTACACATACACACAGCCAGAAGGCAATTTTATATAGTCATTTTAGTGTGCTTGTTTTGGCTGTTCCTGAGCGCATGAGGTCAAATGTGAACTTTTCCACTTAAGGTATTTGGAGTGGATTCAGGTAACCAAGCATTTAAAAAAGAAAGAAAGAAAGAAATGAAAGACAGTATAAATCATACAAAGATTTGCTAAACTTCATGTTCAAATAAGGGAAAGAAAGAGGTCTAATACTTCTTTTTTTTGCCCCATTACACAGGAAACCAGGATTACCGAAGAGAAAGCCTTTCCGTGATGCTCAGCTGTGGTTCCTTTACAGCATTCACCCTGGATGTTCTCTTCACTGTGGGATGAGGTAGTAGGTTGTATAGTTTTAGGGTCACACCCACCACTGGGAGATAACTATACAATCTACTGTCTTTCCTAAGGTGATAGAAAAGTCTGCATCCAGTCAGCCTTACAGAAAGTCAGTAATTGTACAGTGTTTAAAATTAATTTGTCTACAAAAGAGTGTATATGGTGTACAAGTTATTTCAGTGATTAAAAGTCTTTACCAGGTAGACGGGATGGAAACGGGGATACTTTTTGCTTATTGTCTCATTTCCTTATGTCAGAATTATATGTTTTATTTTGATCGATGCTGATAATATAGTGTTGAAATTTTTCTTTTGAAAAAAATTGTACTCTTCATTCCAGAAGAAAAGATTGCTCTATCAGAGTGAGGTAGTAGATTGTATAGTTGTGGGGTAGTGATTTTACCCTGTTCAGGAGATAACTATACAATCTATTGCCTTCCCTGAGGAGTAGACTTGCTGCATTGTTTTGTCTTATCTAGACGATGTTAAAACTCGGATGAATTAATTTTGACTCTTGCATTTACAGTTACCAATTGTTGATTTTCTCTCTTCAAGTAGAGTACAGTAGACACTGATCTTTCAATTTTGACATATCGTGTATTTCAGAAATTTGAAATTAAGCAAAAATCTCTGGAGAAAGATACCCTTCAGGAAATCTTTTAAAGAGGACCAGATCCTTTTGAAATGTATGTTCACTGTCCTGCATTCTGGTGTATATTTCTAGGGTGAGATCTGGTATAAAGATACATACCAACTAGAAGGGCACTGTTTGAGGTAAATTGGAGTCGGGTTGATTGTTTCATTGCTAGTTTGGGGTTTTGAGTAGTTTAGAGAATGCTGTAAGCACTGCTTCATTGATGTATTGATTTGGACAGAATTTATTTTCCATCCTGAAAAAAAGAGGGATTTTGTGTTCTACTTTTGTTCCTTGGCAAGTTGCTAAGAAAAAATTTGAAGTGGTTCTTTTTTTTTTTTCTTTTTTAATATTTTTTAGTTGTTGATGGACCTTTATTTTATTTTTAATATTTTTTAGTTGTTGATGGACCTTTATTTTATTTATTTATATGCGCTGCTGAGAATCAAACCCAGTGCTTCACACATGCTACGCAAGTGCTCTAACACTGAGCCACAGCCCAGCCCCAAAGTTGTTCCTTTTTCATAAAAGGGGAATCATCCAAAACTGTCAAGTAGGAAAGTCTTTGTGTGTTGCTTAAAAAAAAAATGAGAAAAAATATTAGAAAAGAACTAATTGAATTAAACATCTATAACTTTATGGCCCATGTTTCAGCTTCTTCTAGTGGCCAAACCATATGCTTCTTTGGATATTAGAGTGAAGCAAGACTAAGAACTCCATTTAAATGTTTATTCTTTGAACTGCTTTATTTTGGAGAATTGAGGGAAAAGAGGTAAAATGTTACTGAAGGAGAAATCACCTCTTCAAAGATATTTACATTTAATATCTTATCACGGTGCAGTGCCATTGGTGGCAGGAACTTTAGACAAAACAAACTCTTGGATTGGTCCAATCCAGATGTTTTGTCCTGGACCATATTTATGCTTATTTCATCCCTGGCATATAGATGAACACTTGTTTGGAGAATTGGTCTTCTTCCAAATTGGATGTGTCAACACTGTGGGGGAAACTGATTATTATTATTATTTTTTTAATTGTAAATGGACACAGTACCTTTCTTTATTTTTATGTGGTGCTGAGGATTGAACCCACTGCCCCACACATGCTAGGCAAGCACTCTACCACTGAGCTACAACCTTAGCCCCAAAACTGACATTCTAGGTCTAGTCTTTGTTAAATTGGTAATACGCATAATCCACCTGCTGAGTATGTAGTAAGTACAGTTGTGGAATTTTATGGTTTTCTGTCAAGTACCCCTCTACTACTGTGCACTTGGAAACTTCATTAAGGTCTGGAGAAAAATGTATTTATATATATTATCAATTACATAAGGGTCCATTTCATATCCTTATTAGCCAGGCAGAGAGCATGAATTAGATTGTGAAGAATGGTGTACTTTGTAAATATAATTAGAAGATCCCTTTATGGAGAGTGTGACATTCTCTAAAAGCTTTTTAATGGCAGCAAAAATTATGACCATAGTGCTTCTGTTTACTGTAATTCAGGGGCCAAGGAGGGACTGACTGGCTGTAATTCTGTAACATGACCTCAAGTCGTAATTTCTTCCAGTTGATAGGTGACAAGCAGGATTTATATAAATGTTTAATAAAGAGAGGCTGGAGGTTTTATGAAATTTGATATTTGAATTTTGGTAATTAAATGTGTTAATTAATCCCCAGTACCATAAACAAAACAAAACAACATTTTTAAAAAAAAGCTGAGGCTCTAGTACGTGGTAGGTTGAGTTAGAGGACTGGCTTGTATTCTTTGATGTGATTACTTTCTTGCTTTTAACTTGAGGTTTGTTTTTAAGCAAATACTATTACGGCTTATAGAAAAACCATACAGCCCATAACTTTAAAAGCATTAGTGAAAGATTCCAGTTGGTTGAGTTTAAAACAAATTTGAAAGAATATGGCCTAATTTAACAGGTTTTTTTGATGTGCACCTGCCAAATAGAAGACCAGCAAGAATAAAATGGGTTCCTAGGAAGAGGTAGTAGGTTGCATAGTTTTAGGGCAGGGATTTTGCCCACAAGGAGGTAACTATACGACCTGCTGCCTTTCTTAGGGCCTTATTATTCCACGATACCCTGTTTCCTTGCTACCTTGCTTTGGTATAAGCAGAGTTCTTCTCAAATGAGAACAATGCAGTAATACCAAAGACAGCAGTGTTTGTATTAGTGTTCTGTAAACAGCAGCATGGTGCCAACATTGACTGACAGTCAACTAATGAGAATGAGAATTGTGAAGTATACCTAGTTGCTTTTGTGTTTTACTTTGTGATTACTGGAAGGTTTTAGAAAGCAGTTTTTGTTCATTTTTTTCCTCAAGTTTCCCTTTCTCTAACATCTAAATTACTGTCAGCCATTTCCCTCTCTGTAGCTGCCTTATTATGTTTGAGGAGAAAGCATTTAACAAAACTGTCGAAGTATTTTTGTTACCTTCATTATGTTTGTGAATGTCTTGCAAAGTTTCTGGGTTTTCTTGTCTTCTGGATTTAAAATTTGGGGCAGTTCTTAAGATGGCATTTCATAGTGTGGGACTTGATAGTCACATTGAGCTGCTCATTATGTATGTAACCTTGTGATTAAATCTGTTAAATGCATGCAAGGACTAGAAGATTCTTATAGTACTCGATTGAAAATGGTTATCATGATTGCGGAGTTATTATAATTTAGGATATCTTTTCAATAAAAATATTACATAATCTAAAACGTGTGCTTTTAAAATCATTCCACTGCATACTTGCTAACTGCAACTTTTAAATACTAATTCTGTATTTAAATTTATTTTAGGATCTGTTAAATTTCATTTTTCATTAGTAGGCATTTGATGATTGTATTATCATTCACATATAAATAAAGCCAACTGAAGCAATATCTAGCTCTTCTGTTTTGTTAACACTTGTATGACTTTGTACACACAACTGTATTTGCCATTAAATCCTGCTTTCTTTACTTAATTCTCCTTTGACTCTGCCTAAGCAGTCACTGTTTTGCAGAAACTATTTTCATTATCCTTCATTTCCCTAGTCTGGTTCTAGTATTTACCATATGAGGAAGGTGCAAACTCTGGGATGTGTGCGTTAGCATCTCAAGGGTAGTTTACTTTTTCCTCAACTATTTTGAACAGTGATATATTTGAAGACTATAGAATGAAAAGGTTGAAAGGGAGTTCAGTGGTTTCCTATCTGCTGCTCTGCTGCCTAACATTTTGCCTCTATTTTTAGAAAATGTTCAGTGAAAGGAAGGAGGTATCGTACGTTTTACACTTGACCACCTGGGATTTCAAATTTCCTGTCTATATTGAGAGTTGGATAAAGTTACTAAGGTACTTTATATGCTGCATTTATTTAAAAGAAAGCATTCTTTAAAAGATTTCAGTAGAGTAACAGACCCCTTAATTTCATGTATATTGGTTTAAGATAATGCACAGGAGCAAAGTGAGGAAATGAGAATACTTAGTGAGATTAGGGGTGATTTTTAAATCAATATTCCAAAATTTCTCCCTAATTTTAACTTATAAAAAGTATTCTAAACAAGTATCTAACCATTTTCCTTATTAAAAGTGAGCCTTTTTTCCTCCATTTAACTAGTTTTTCAGGTTCTGTACTCCTCCCATTTTGTCTCTCCTACCTTGCTTTTCTTTTGTTGGGGTTATAGGGGGAGGGATGGGAGAGGGACTAAGGAATCCTTTCGGGGTTGGATGTGATAGTCTCAGCAGTGTTTGTTGACTGAATAGCTGACCTGATAAGAAGGATGTGCTTTCTGATTCCTTGGGATTCTGAAGTCCTACTAGCTTGAAATCCATAACTTAAAATTTTAGTTTGATCTAAAATTAGTTTTAAGAGAAAGAGTGGTGTAGAGTAATGGCATGAACTGCTTAGTAACATCAGGGGAAAAAAAAAAAATAGGGTGATTTTTTTTCTTGCCATTCCTGGCACATGGTTTCCATTCTCAGGGTCACCTCTTTGTTAAAATATGACTGTGTTAACTGGCTTGTTTTGTTCCATTTGCAGGCATGAATATAAGGAAAAGCTCAGAAGGCACATTTTAACCATTAAACCTACTTAAAGAATTTTTCTCAGGAATGCTACCTAGTGACTTTACATGTTGTCAATTGGAACCATCCCAGACTAGGCTGGAGCAAGGCTGGGAAGAGGCCTAGATTTCCACTAGGAATGAGGAGAAAGGAAAGGAGGGTGTAAGTTAACTATTGTAGTAGAGGGCATTAGGGAAATAATCTACATAGAGAAGATAAACAGGCTCTTTAACAGCCTTGTTTGGGCAGGGCCTCTGGGCTTGATGAAGAATTGATGGAATCGTGGTTATAAAGCCAGAAGTGGGGGTGGGGGTGTACAAAACAAAACAAAAACAAACAAATAGTTAAAGGGAGACCTCCCATCTTATTTGGACTCTACAATATATTACCTCTAGCACAGGGCCCAACACAGAACCAAAAACATTAAAGCATTAAAAAATTAATTTTAGAGCAGTTTTAGGTTCTCAGCAAAATTGGGAAGTAAGAGTTAACATGTGCCCTTTGTCTTCCTGCTAAAAGAATCTCAATTTTTGTTTGAAGCAAGGATCCTTGATTTCAGGAAAGGAGCCTTAATCTTGGTGTAGGGATAGGTATGTGACTATGACTTAAGGAGTGGTGGTGGGAAGAGGATTTTATAAGAATTTTTGGAGGAGAAACTTGGGCTGTACATGTTAATGTGATCAAAGCTACTGCAGCCATCTTGTGACCATGAGGTGTAGGTAGGTTAGGTGGATCCAGTGCCAGCATTTGCCCTTTTCCACACTTGGTACTGATGTGTGACAAAATGAACCGACACTAGAGTGGGTGTTATATTACTTGAAGAAGAGAGCCCTCACGGGATCACACACGCCTTGGGAAAATTCTGTTATAACAGTGAAGTGTTAACAAGCCATCAGCTAGAAAAAACATCTTTGCGGCTCAGGTGAGAACAATATGAATGTGTCTCTGACATTCACAATAGGACCCTGAATGAGAGAGCATGCCGTGGGGGGAAAGACTGATGTCAAAACCATCATTTCAGACACCTGGATCTTAGAAGCTGCAGCCAGCAAAGACCAAACTGACAATGTGTAGTCTTTTAAGCCACCCTTTCCTGGTGCTGATATGAGCTAAGCCCTTTGGAAATGTACATCATCCTCAGTTTGACAGATGACTCCAAAAATGCTTTAAATTAAGACATTGAGGTGTGCAAGCAAATTTGAAAACCACTGCACTCAGGAAAGGGTAGAGCAGAATAAGATTCTCCAGTGTTTGGCACCCCCAGAGAAACTTGAATTTGAAGAGGTATTTACCCACTGTCCTCACAAGAGTTAAGAAAACCAGGTGAAGGACTGTGGTACCTGATTGAAAGCATGAAAAGAGTTGACTTCCACCCCTTCCACAACTCCAACCTATGCAGCGTGAAGAGTCCCCTGCTTGAGCAGGAGCTAGATCTTAGACTTGAAATTCAGTGTCAGGCAGCGTCACTTGTCTGCACAGGCCATTGGACCTACATTGGTTAGGAAGTCAAGGGACTGACTACCCTAATGTCAGGCAACACAACATGGACAAAATCATCCACTGGGGTGGAGACAAGTCAGTAAAAGCACATGATGGCCTTAGAACTCTGAACCTGCAAACCCAGCACCAGGGAGAACATAAGGATTCCTGTTTCCAGGTCAGTGCTCATGGATGGAACTTTCTGGCACCCGGCAGACCTGTGCTACAGAGGAACAACTTGGGTTTGGGCCTGCATCATTGCCAGTTGCAGTGTAGGCTTAGGGTGTGTGCCTGCGATGTGAGGGATCTGTAGCTGTAATTCAGGTTTACCTGATTTTAACATTATCCGTGGGGGCCAGTGGACTGCTTCCCCTCAATCTCCCTCACCTTGGGTAGTGCAGTGCAGAGCAGAACTCCATCCATGAGGGGGTGGGGTGAGGTCGAGGGTAGGACAGGGAAGTGATGGTGGGAACTTGGTGTACTGTCAAAACAAATGGGCCCTACTTCCAGTACAGGGACTGTGGATGGAACCTCTGGACCTGCACCAGTGCCAGGTGGAGACCTGTGGCCTCAGACTAGGATTCTGGCTAGCATCACCTGTGGTTGGTTATCAGCAGTCTGATGCCATGAATATACCACAATAATACAGTCAATAGCAGTGTGAACCCTTGCCCTGGCCTGTGTTGTGCTGGTCTCAGCAGGCTTTGGGCTCTAGGTGTGACCAACATTGCAGCATTGATGGCCATGGGATGGCCAACTTCATCTCTCCCAACAACCCCAGGCAACAGCATGGAGGGAGTATCTACTTGGATAAGAAAAAGGGAAGTGCCAAGTTGTATAAGCCTGGGGTCAGTCCTACAGTATGGCCCAGAGCCAGGATCCTCCAGCCTGATCACCAGGTGTGTGACTGGATACGGTGTCTGCGCCAGCTCCAGGCAGAGACTTGGGAACGGGAGATAGGGGGACAAATTTCCCTGTTTAGTTGCTTCCTTAATTCATTGTGAATGATTCACCAAACGGCTTGGGGCATCTAATGTGAAGCAGTGACATCAAATGCAGACTCCCAGGAAAACTACTCCAAGGGTGCCATCTAGTGCTGAAATAGCAGAACAGACCACAGGCTCAGACAACCTTAGAATTTCTGGGAGGATAGGGAGGAAAAAAGCCAGATAATACTAAGGTAAATGATGAATCCTTCAATATGCAGGTGCCCTTGCATGTCAACAAACCAAGAGTTTTCAGGAAACCATGATCTCATCTGGTGGGCAAAATTAGGTATCAGAAACCACGTAATAACCAGTATATGCAAGCTCTAAGAGGATTCAGAATAACATTAAGGAAACCAATGATTAAGGTTTGTTTCTGTTTGTTTTTGTACCAGGGATTGAACCCAGGGGCACTCTTAACTCTTAATCACTGAGCCACATGTCCAGCCCTATTTTGTATATTATTTAGAGACAGGGTCTCACTTTTTTTTGCTGAGGCTGGCTTTGAACTCAAGATCCTCCTGTCTCAGCCTCCCAAGCTGCTGGTATTAAAGGCATGCACCACCGTGCCCACTGATTGTTTTATCAGAGAAACTTGGCAGAATGAAGTTATCTTTTTTAAAGCCAGAAATCCTTAAGTTGAAAAGCACACTAAGTGAAATTTAAATAGCTCAAACTGATGAAAGAACCAGTAAGCTTAAAGACAGGCTATTTGAAAATACACAGAAGGGGAGAATAAAAAAGGAAAGAAGAAAACTGATAGGAGGCATTAAAGGAGCAAATATTTGGATTATTAGGATCCAAGGAAGTCTTGGGAATGCTCAAGGAACAGAAAACTTATTCAAAGGGAGAATAACAGAGACATTCCCAAGCCTAGGGAAGAATATAAATACCCAGGTGTGAGAAGATCAA
The DNA here is from genome assembly GCF_902686455.1 of Sciurus vulgaris. Taxonomy (NCBI): domain Eukaryota; kingdom Metazoa; phylum Chordata; class Mammalia; order Rodentia; family Sciuridae; genus Sciurus; species Sciurus vulgaris. Next base: position 26,608,720 of record NC_136474.1, read on the forward strand.
AGGCTACCACCATGCAAATTTAATTCAGCCAATTCTAACCCAAGGCATAATGAAGCTGTAAGGGTGGAAGATAAAGTGAGGATTCCCTAAGTAACGAGGAAAGAAACAAATATGTTCTGCCACAGACAAAGCAGAAGCGTTAGAGGCCAGGAGGGAATAACAGATCTTCACAGTGTGGAAGGAAAAAAAATTCCAAGTAAGAATACTGTGCCCAACATTGAATTTATTCTTTGAATATCAGAATTTTTTTATGTTACACTGATTTTGAAATATAAAAAGCTGATAGCTTTAAAAAATACTGTACCCAGCAAAGCTGTCCTTTAGAATTGGAGAAAAATTTCCAGAAAAAAGTTGAGAGAATGTACCACCACCAGACCTATCCTACAAAAATGCTAGGGTTCTCAAACTGGAAAAAAGAGATGCTAATGAATAATAAGGCACCGAAGAATATAAAACTCACTAGGAAAAATGGCTATATATAGACATTCAGAATGCTTTTAATATTGTAGATAAGTTGCTAAAAATTCTTTTTAAAAGTTTCAAATAACCCTATTTTTACCATATAGTTGTTCTATATTATTATGTCATTGCTTTCATATTCCCTAATTTATAAACTAAACATCATAGGTATGCATGTATAGGTAATGACAGTTATGTTTAGGGTTCAGTAAAGTATGCCCCCTGCCAGATGAGTGGGGACTACTGTACTCATTCAGCAGAGTAACACTATCTTCTTTTTAAAAAATCATTTGAATTATGATTGCATTAACATTTTATAATCTTAAGCATGCATTTGCAGAGATGATTTCTCTAAAATTTCCTACATAAATGCTATAGTGCTTTTGTTACAAAACTTTATATTTCAGTGTATTGATTTCCCTGATTGTGACAATTAACTTTTTTCTTTAAATGGCCAAATAGGATGTCTTTTTATATTTTAAAAATCGTAACAATTATACAAATTAATGAGTTTACTTGTGACATTTCCATATGTATATAGATACTGTGCCATGATATTACCCTACTACCCTCCTTAGACCTCCTCTTTTTCTCCCTACCCCTCAGTTCCTTCCCCTTTCCTACCAGTCTCTCTACTACTTTTAACCCCCACCCAAATATGAAGGAATATGGAACACTTGTCTTTCTGTGTGTCTTCTTTCACTTAATACAATAACCTCCAGTTCCATCTATTTTCCTGCAGATAACATGATTTCCTTCTTTATAGCTGAATAATTTATAACAATCCATGTGTGTATGTACCATGTTTTCTTTATCCATTCATCTGTTTGAGCAAACACCTAAACTGATTCTGTAACTTGACTCTTGTGAATAGTGCCACAGTAAACATGGGTATGCATGTATCTTTTGTATGCTGATTTCATTTCCTTCAGGTATACTCAGCAGTGTTATAGCTGGATCATATGGTAACTCACTTGTTTTGTTTTCTCTCTGTTCTCCCTGCCCCAGTACTGGGGATTAAACCCAGGGCCATTTGCATGCTAGGCAAATGATCTACCTCCGGGCTACAACTCCAGCACTTTACAAAAAGGTTTTTTTTTGTTTTTGTTTTTGTTTTTAATTTTGAGAAAGGCTCTCATGAAGTACCTACTCTGGCCTCCAACTTGCAGTTCTTTTCAGCCTCCTGAGTAACAGGAATTACAGACACGGACATGTGCCACCACCCCTGAGGGCCCATATGGTTGTTCTATTTTTAGTGTTTTTGTTTGTTTTGAGGAATCTTGTTTGTTTTTTTTTGAGGAATCTCCATTCTGTTTTTTAATAGTGGCTGTACTCAACATTCACCAAGATTGTATAGGGGTTCTTTTCCCCCTACATCCTCACTAACATTAGTTCTTCCTTTTCTTTTTCCTCGCTCCTTTCTTTCTTCTAAGAATAGCCATTCGACTGGGGGGTGAGGTTGAATCTCAATATAGTTTTGATTTACATTTCCCTATTGACTAAACATGTTGAGCATTTTTTTCCATGTATTTATTTGCCACTTGCACTCCTCTTTTTTTTTTTTTAATGTGGTACTGGGTATTGAACCCAGGGCCTTGTGCATGCGAGGCAAGCACTCTGTCAACTGAGCTATATCCCCAGCCCTGTACTACCTTTTTTGAGAAGTGTCTATTGAGATGTTTGGCCTACTTATTTGGATTATTTTTAATTTTTTGAGTTCTTTATATACTGTAGCTATTAATCCTCTATCGAATAGCTAGCAAAGATTTTTCTCATTTTGTAGGCTGTTTCTTCACTTTGTTGATTGTTTCCTTTGATGTGCAGATTTTTAATTTGATGTAATCCTGTTTGTCCATTCTATTTCCTGAGATATTGGAATCCTATTCTAGAAATCATTGCCCGTGCCAGTATCTTGAGGTGTTACCCCAGTTTTCCTCTAGTAGTTTTAAAGCAATCAGGTATTACGTTTTGGTTTTTAAAGCATCAGGTATTACATTTTGAGTTAATGTAGGATAAAAGGCAGGGATCTAGTTTGAATCTTCCACATGTGGATATCCAGTTTTCCCAGCACTATTTGTGGCTTTTTGCATGCTCATTGAGAGTGAGATGGCTGTAGATATGTGTGTTTATTTCCAGGTTCTGTATTCCATCTGTCTGTGTCCCTGTTTGATGCCAGTACCATTCTATTTTTTCCCTCCTTTGACTCTGTAGTATATTTTGAAATCAGGTATTGTGGTACCTCCAGTAGTGTTCTTTTTGCTCAAGATTGCTTGGGCTATTTGTGGTACTGGGCATCTATATGAATTTTAGGATTTTTTTTTCTAGCCTTGGGAAGAAAGCCATTGATATTTGGATGGGGAGTGCATTGAAACTGTAGATTATTTTTGGTACTATGATCATTTTAATGGTATTGATTCACCCAATCAATGAACATGGGAAATCTCATCTTTTAGTGTCTTCTTCAACTTCTTTCTTTATTATTTTATAATTTTCATTGTACAGGTCTTTTGTGTCCTTGATTTGGTTTATTCCTCTTTTTTTTTTTTTTTTCGAGGCTATCGTGAATGAAATTTTCCTGATTTCTTTATCAGAGTATATTGTACAGAAAACTACTGATTTTTATATGTTTATTTTGCATCCTGCTGCTTTGCTGATTTTAAAAAATCACTTCTATGCGTCTTTTGATCTTCCTCCCTCAGCCTCCCAAGTACCTGGAATTACAGGGATGCACCACTGCATCTGGCCCCTGTAGACCTTTTAGTGGCATGGCAAAAGTTGGAGTTGCTGCAAGCCCTTCTTGCTAAACAAGCTTCTGCAGTTTGTGTGCCACCTAGGCAAGTGCATACTTTGTCCAGAAACCCTCAGTCTGTGTGCACGTGGAGTTTTGGGAAATGTTGAAGCCACAGGACTCCCCAGTCTGTCCCTGAGAGCAGGGGAAGACAGTCAAACCATTGATCATCCACTGGTGGTCAGGGGGCAGACTGGGAATTGAGCAATTTGACAGTCTTGGTGTTGGTGCTCTCAGACTTGGCCCCCATGTGAAACCACACAGGATTGGTATCATTCTTGGTCACAGAGGGTGGGACTTCCAACTGCTCCAGTCCCCTCCTGTCACAGCCTATGCTCCCCACTGCTTAAATGTTTCAGCAGGTTTGTGACAGACACTCCCCTAATCCATGTCACCTATGGCCTTCTCTAACACAGTTAGTGTGGTGGGGTGTCTCCAAGGACCCTGAATTATTATCGTTCCATGTTATCAGATCCCCAGAGCAGTTTAGTCTCTAACAATAGGTTCCTTCTTGGAGTGATTATAGCAGTCTTGTGAGTGTGCTGAGCAATGTAATGAATCTCTTCTCTAAAGCTAGCTTGTGCTTGAGGAGTCACTAGCAGACCAAATTTCAAATCTGGATTTAAAACTTAACAAGAATTATGAATTTCTCCTATAGTTAGGATTGCTAGTCTGCTGTTATTGTTAGGGTTGTCTGCGTTTCTTGGCTTAACTTAAGCTTATAGCATCGGTTTCCTTTTCCTCAACTAGGGAGCTGGGGCTGAAATTGCCATTTGCTTTGTAGTTTTTTCTGAGACACCTTTCTGCTTCTTTCTCCATGCTGTTTAGGTTTCCTATCACTTCTTTATTGGTTCCTAGAACTTGTTATCTCTGTGCTTGGAATCCAATTTCTTCTTTGTTGCCCTGACTCTTCTAGTTGTAGAATTATGTGATGGTACTTCTATTCTGCCATCTTCCCTTAAGTCAACCTTTCATATCTTTGGTGCAAAGACTGGGAAACAAAGCTATTAAAATACCAGGAACTACATCAATATGTTAAGAAGCCATATACAAAGATATAAAATGACAGTTCAGTATTTGGACAGACAGAGTGCAAGTGTAGAATTGTTAATATCTTGTTTCTTTTCCTATCTTGATAATCAGTGTCAGGTTGTTATTTCAGTATAGCTTGTTGTGATCAAGGTTTTTTTCTACATACCTCATGGTGACCACAGTGCAAAAATCCATTCTATAATGAGCATTCCAAAAACAGTAGGCAAGGAATCAAAATCCACCCCTAGAGAAAATTACTTAACCACAAGGAAGACTCTCAACAGTGGGAGGAAGGAAAACTAGATGAATAACAAAATGATAGTGAGGCCTTACCAATTAATAATTACCTTACATGTAAGAGGATTAAATTCTCCAGTTAAGACATTGAGTAATTGAATAGGTTTAAAAAAATTATAAGATGCTTACAAGAAACTCAATTCACCTCTAATAACTTGCATAGACTGAAAGTGAAAAAAGTGAAAAAAGAAATCCCATGTGAATAGGAAAAAAAGAAAGCAGGAGTAGCCATACTTCTGTCACATAAAATAGACTTTAAATAAAAAATGGTAAAATGAGACAAGATCATTAAATAATGATATAGTCTATTCAGCAAAATGAAATCATTTTATATGAATCCAGCATCAAAACCCCCAAATATGTAAAGGAAATATTAATAGGCCTAAATGGAGATAGGCTCTAATACAACGTTAGTAGCAGACTTTAATACCCCACTTCAACTGTGGACAGATCATCCAGACAGAAAATCAACAGAGTTAAACTGCACCCTAGTCCATTTGAACCTAACAGACATCTATAGAATATTTCACCCAACAGCTGCAGAATACCTATTCTCATCAGTATGTAGAATATTCTCCAGGATAGGTTATATTGATAAGTCACAAAACAAATCTAACAAATTTTTTTCAAAGTTGAGATCATATTTTTTTCCAACCACAATAAAATAAAAGTAGAACCCAATAACAAGAAAAATTGTAGATACTATATATAAATACATGGAAGTAAAGGAATTTACTCCTATACAACCAATGCAATAAGGAAGAAATTAAGTTTTCATGAAATGAATATGGGAACATAACTATGTGATACAGCAAAAGCAACAGCAAAGGGGCAGTTCATAGCAATTAACACCTACATCAAAAAAGAAAGATCTCAACTTGTTTCAAGGAACTAGAAAGATAAACCCAAAATTAGTAGAAGGAATGAAGTGATAAAAGATATAAAAAGCAGAAAAAAATAAAATCAGACTAAAAAGCAATAATACAAAGATCAACAAAACTAGCTGGTGGGCTAGGGAAATAGCTCAGTTGGTAGAGTGCTTGTCTCACACGCACAAGGCCCTGGGTTCAATCCCCAGCACCACTCAAAAAAAAAAAGGCTGGTTTTTTAAAAAACAAATTAACAGGTCAATTAAAAAAAAAACTCAGGTAAAAATAAAAAAAATGAGATATTACAGCTGACATCACAAATTCAAAGGATTATTAGAGATTATGATGAACAAACTACATATTTTATAACCTAGAAGAAATGGATAAATTCCTTAATGCCAAACATCTTACCACCATTGACTCATGAAGAAATAGAATCCCTGAATAGACTCAATAATGAGATTGAGTCAGTAATAAAAACTCTCCTATCAATGAAAAACCCAGGACAGATGGTTTCACTGTTGCGTTTCACCAGGCATTTAAAGAACTAATATCAATTCTTAAAATTGCTATCAGTGTATTGCTTCCAAAATAATTGACGAGATGCTAATACTTCCAAAGTCATTCTACAAGGTCAGCATTATTACCCTAATAGCAAAATCATACAAGGACACAACAACCAAAGCCACTGACCAATATCCTTGATGTAACATAGATATAAAAATTCTTAAGAACATGCTAGCAAACCAAATACAATACACAATAAAAAATTATTCACCATGATAAAATAGGATTCATCACAGGAATGCAAGGGTGCTTCAACATAGGTGATGCACCACATAAACAGAATGAAAGAAAAAAACATTAATAAATGCAGGAAAGGCATTTGGTAAAACTCAGTAGCCTCTGTGATAAAAAATTCAGAGTGAATTAGGTATGAGGGAATGTACCTCAACATAATAAAGGCCATACTTAACAGACCTACAGCTTACATTATGACAAATAGGGAAAAGCTGAAAGTTTTAAGATTGGAACAAGATACAGATGATCATTTTCACTACTTTTATTCAACATAGTACTGGATGTCCTAGCTATAGCAGTTGCACAGGATAAAGGATATCCAAATTGAAAAGGAGGAAGTAAAATTATCCCTGTTTGTAGATGACCTAATGTTGTGTATGAAAACCACAAAGACTCTACCCAAAAAACAGAATAAATTAATCTTAAGTTACAGGATAATGAACATAAAAATCAATAGTGTTGCTATACACTGATAGCAAATAATCTGACAAAGAAATGAAGAAAGCCATCTCATTTACAATATATACAAAGATTTGGGAGTAAATTTAAAGAGGTAAAGAATCTAATGAAAGCTATAGAACATTGATGAATGAAATTGAAGAGAACACAAAAAAGTGGAAAGATATCCCATGTTCATGGATTTGAAGAATAAATATTGTTAAAATATTCATACTGCCCAAATTGATCTTCAGATTCAATACAATCTGTCAAAATACCAATGATATTTTTCACACAATTTGAAATACAGTTACTTTATTTTTTTTTTTTTGCGGTACTGGGGTATTGAACTCAGGGCCTTCATGCTTGCGGGGCAAGCACTCTACCAGCTGAGCTATCTCCCCAGCCCTGAAATACAGTTACTTTAAATGGGTGAGATTTCAGTGTTCCACTATTAGCAGAAATGGTGGCTCAAGGTATTCAGCAATAAAAGATTTGAGACACAGTTTTGTGTTCTTGAATGGTAACTGCAAAATTTGAACCTCTATAGTTACCTTAGTGTAGAAATTACTATCCTTAAGTAGTCTTTTATGATTAATAGTGAAATATATATATTTACATATATATATATATATATATGTAACAGGGTTTTAAAAGACAACTATGTAGCTTATTTCACTTAGGTAAAATAAACAAAGTTTCTTAAATGAAAAATCATACAGCTAGGTATGTTATCCAGAGGACTTAATATGAGCGCATTTAACATGACAGTCTCCCAATAAAAGCAGTATGTGTGTGTGACACATGCACATGAGTATATGCACATGCAGTTCTCACTTTGGTGCCTTGTTAACAGAAATTCTAACTCATGGGAATCGTGTTTTGTTTTTTACATTGTCTTTTAGAGAACAAAGTGAAAACAAGGTCCCAGTATGAATAAATAAGCTTCCATTAATATGGTACTTTGCAAATCAAGAACTGCCTGTCTATGTCCATACCCCTTGTTGCTGCTGCTTGTTTTTTTTTTGCAGAGGTGGGGGGTATCGGTACCAGGGATTGGACTCAGGGGCACTCAACCACTGAGCCACATCCCCAGTCCTTTTTTGTATTTTTTTTTAGAGAGGGTCTCACTTAGTTGCTTAGCACCTTGCTGTTGCTGAGGCTTTGAACTAGAGATCCTCCTGCCTAAGCCTCCCCATTCGCTGGGATTATAGGCATGTGCCACAGTGCCCAGCCCCTTTGTTTCTTAAAATATGCCTAGCTCCATTCTTTGTCTCATCTTTGTTAACTGAGTCCTTTTGTCTCAATTTGATTCAAATTGACTCATCTTGTCAAATTGACTGTTGAATCCTATGTTAACAGATTTTTTTATTTTTCAAAATTGTTTTTGCTCTTATGGGTTATATACATTTCTTCATAAATTTTACAATCAATCCATGTTTCTTTTATTAAGAGAAGGTAGGAATGTGGAATTTCTGCCAAGGAAAGCTGCAGGCTGTGAACAAAGCCAGTCTAGAGGATAGGCCATGTGGGTTGCAACAGGCAAGGCCATACAGACCAAGCTACCTAAGCCCTTTGGGGCCCATACCTCACCACCAAATGTGCTGGTTGCCATACATGGAGCTGCAGGACATGTTGGCTCAGGTGGGTTTTGGTCTCTCTCTGGTCCTTTCCCTTCTTTCTGCGCTTCTGTTTGTCCCTTTGGAAGGGGAATGTTTAGTGTATCATTGTAAATTGAATGTATATAACTTGCTTTTGATTTTTATAGGAGCTCAAAGCTAAGAGTTTGTCTTGAGTCTCTTTGAACTTGGCTTTCAAGCAATGCTGGAACTGTTAATACCATGGAAGTCTTGGAGATGGACTGAAAGCATTTTGCTTTGTGAGGTGGGCATGAGCTTTTGGGGAGCCAGTGGCAGAATGACAACTGTAGGGAGGGTGGGGTGTGGTTGTTTGAAGCTGGTCACTGGAGGTGTAGCTCTGTACCTCCAGTAGAAGTGGACCAGGTACCTGTTTTTTGTTTCTATAGCAAAATACTATAGGCTGATATAGAACAGACTTATGAGGAATAAAAATTTATTTCTCACATTTCTAGAAGCTAAGACTAAGCTGAAGATTTGATGTATGTGCATCTTCTTGCTGTGTCATATGCAAGAAATTAGTGCCAAATTCAATGTTGTATTAGTCTTCTGAGGCCACCATCACTAAATAATATAGGTTAGGTAACTTAAACTACAGATATTTATTTCTTAAAATTCTGGAGATTGCAAAGGATCAAGAAGATGACTAGTTTAGTTTCTGGGGGGAGAGATGGTGCTTGGTGTCTCTTCTCCTTTAAGAGAACTCAAATTCCATTGTGAGGGTGCACTGTTACGATTACATCTAAACTTCATTATCTCCTAAGGGATCCATTTCCTAAAACCACCACATTGAAGTTCAAAATATATACTTTTTAGGGGGACACAATTTAGCCCATAGCAAAGTCTCGAAGCTTTCCCTGTTTTGTTTTTTTTTTTCTTTTTATTTTTTTAGTTGTAGATGGACACAATACCTTTATTTTATTTATTCATTTTTATTTGGTGCTGAGAATCGAACCCAGTGCCTCACACATGCTAGGCAGGTGCTCTACCACTAAGCCACAACCCCAGCCCCCTGTTTTCTTTTAAGACTTTTAAAAACATTTTTTGCTCTTATGTTTAGGTCTTTAATCCATTTTTAAATTTATTTTTCAAATTCAGCATAAACCAAGGGTCCACTCCACTCCTTTGTACAGAGATATTCAAACTTCCCAGCCCTCTTTGTTGAAAAGACTGTCCTCATTGACTGCTCTTACCACCTTACTTGAAAATCTTTTGGCCATATATACAAGGATTCATTTCTGTGTTGTCATATTCCATTTTTCTGTAAGTCTCTTTATGTCATAAGTATTGCACCATTCTGATCTCTATAGCTTTGTAGGTAAGTTTCAAAATCAGGAAATAAGAGACTTCCAACTCTTTTTTTTTTTTTTTTTTAACCTCTTCAGAATTGCTTTTGCTGTTTAGGATCCCTGAGATTGCACATGGATTTTTCTTTTCTGAAAAAAATAATCAATGGATTCTTGATAAGGATTGTATTAAATCTGTAAATTGCTTTTGTAGTAATAACATTTTAGCAATATTAAGTTCTCAGATTCATGAACACAAGATATCATTCCATGTATTAGTGTTGTCTTTAGTTCTTTCAGCAGTGTATTGTAGTTTTCAGTGTAGTTTTCAGCCTTTGTGTCTAAGTCTTTCATGAGTATTTTGTTCCATATGATACTATTGTAATTAAAATCACTAAATTTCCTTTTTTGATTGCCCATTGTTATTGCATAGGAACACAATTGATTTTTGTGTTTTTTTCCTTCAGATGTGATGAATTTGTTGGTTAGTTTTAACAAGGCTTTTTTTTGTGGGGGGAGAGTGGAATCTTTAAGGTTTTCTACATATGAGATCATGTAGTCTGCAGAGACAATTTTGCTTCTTTCTTTCCAACTTGGATGTTTTTATTGTTTTTTTTTTTTTCTTAGCCTAATTGCTCTGGCTAGGATTACTTTTACCACGTTGAATAGATGAGAGTGGGCATCCTTGCTTTCTTCCTGATTTTATAGGAAAAGCACTTAGTATTTCACCATTTTGATGATGTTAGCTGTGTGCTTTTCAAAAAATTATCTTCATTCTGTTTTAGTATCTTCCTTCTATTCCTAGTTTGTTGAGGATTTTTTTCTAACATGAAAGGATGCTGAATCTTGTCAAGTGTGTTCTTTTTGCATCAATTAAGATGACCAGTTTTGTTTTGTCTTGTTTTATTTTTTGGAAGGACAATTTTGTTGGATATAGAATCCTTCCTCCCCCTTTATTTCTTTCCTATTTATTTCTTTGTTATTTTATTGAAAATTTTTTTGGTACTAGGGATTGAACCCAGGGGCTCTCTACCTCTGAGCCACACCCCCAGCCCTTATTTTTTATTTTGAGACAGGGTCTCACTGAATTGCTAAGGGCCTCACTAAGTTCTCCTCAAACTTGGCCTCAGACTTGCGATTCCCTGCCTTAGCCTCTCAAGTTGCTGGGATTATAGGTTTTGCTACCTTGCCTGTTAGTTTTCTTTTGCTGCTTTCAAAATATGCTTTGTCTTTATTTTTAACAGTTTCATTACGATATGTCTTGATGAAATATTCTTTGGATTGGCCCTAATTGGAGACTCTGAAGATCATATACTTGGATGCCCATATCTCTCCCAATAAGCCTTCTGTCCCTTTGTGTCTTCTCTTTCTCTGACTCTCAAATTGTGAATGTTAGCTCTCTTGATAGTATCCCATACATCCTGGAAACTTTCTTCATTTGTTTTCTTTCATCAATATTTTTCAAGTGGCAGCTTTCTTCATTTGTTTTCTTTCATCTGAATATTTTTCAAGTGACCTGCCTTGGTGTTCATAGATGTTTTTCCTCTGCTTGGCCAGGCCTGATTTTGATGCTTTCTATCAAGTTTTTCACTTCATTTGTTCTGCTCTTCATCTTCAGAATTTGTTTTGTTCTTTTAATGTTTTCTGTCTCTTAATTGAACTTCTAGTTTTATTAATATATTGTTTTTCTTATTTTGTTGAGTTCTTTTTTAGCTCACTGTGCTTTCTTAAAATAACTATTTTGAATTTTTGGTCAGGTGATTTTTAGATCTGCATTTCTTTGGAGGTGGTTCCTAAAATATTACTGTGTTCCTATGGTGGTATCTTGTTTCATTGCTTGTGTCTGTGTGTGTGTTTGTGTGTGTGTGTGTGTGTGTGTGTGTGTGTGTGTGTGTGTTCCTTGAATTCTGTGTTGCTGTCTTTGCATTTAAGAAATAGCCTTTGCTGCTTGACTTTGAGAGAGAGATGCTAGTGTGTAAGGTGCTCTCACACCTATAAATGGGTCTGTTTCTCATCTCTTATTCTGTCATGGGATGGGGGCATTATATGTATGTTTGTATGTCTTCTCCTGATTCTGAAAATACAGGCTTGGTGTTGAGCCTCTTGTTTTCTCTAGGGTGATACCATAAATGCTCAAGTTTATTTGCATTCTTCCAATCTTCCAGAGTTGTTCTATCTGTATGAGTTGCTTGCACTCATGGACTGGGGAAGATCCACAGATGAGGCATCCTAAGAGACCAATGGGAAAGCATTCTGATGGAGCTTAGGGAGTAGTTAGTGGAGCCTGACCCCTCTTCTCTGCTAGTAACCTTTCCCAGCCATTCATACATACCAATCACTTCAGTATTCTGAGCGATGTAAGAAAAGAGATAGGCCTCTTGGGCAGGGTCCTGTATGGCTGAGGTAGCCAGGTGACATGAATGAAGTGAAACTCTTCTTCTTGCCCTTTTCAATTCACCTATTCTTGGATTTTTGACTATAATAGTATGCTGGAATTTCTTCAGTGGATTCTCCCATTCCCACAAAAGTACTCTTATCCTTGGGAAATTGTCAAAATTGGTGCTTCTGTTGGGGAATAATGGTAAAAAGCACTTACTCTGCCATCTTGCTGACTTCATTCCTAGAAATATTATCTACAATTGATTTTTATGGGTTAATCTTTTATCTTGTGACATTACTGAACTCATATATTAGTTCCAGGAGGTTTTGTTTTGTCTATTTTTTTTTGGTGTAAATTCTTCTGGCTTTTCTATATAGGAAATCATCTTCAAATAAGGATACTTTTATTTGTGTTTTTCCAGTTTATATTTCTTCATTGCCTTTTTAAAAATGAAATGAAATTAGTGTAATATAAAATTAACCATTTTAGAGTAAAATAATTCATTGATGGCATTTTCATAATGTTGTGTAGTGACTACCTCTATCTAGTTCCAAGATGTCCTAAAAACAAAGTTCCTTAAATATTCTAGACAGATTAGAGCTTTACCAGATAGGTAATTTGCAAACCTGTACTCATGAAGCAGTTGTTACCCATTCATCTCCCTCTCATCCTCTGGGAACCACCAGTCAGCTTTCTCCCCATATGAATTTTGTTATTCTAGATAATTCATATAAATGGAATCATAAAATATGTGACATTTTGTGCCTGGTTTCTTTCATTTAACACATTTTCAAGGTTCATTCACATTATAGCATGCATCACTAGTTTATTACAATATTCCATCATACATACATGAGAATTTGTTTATTCATCTATTAATGAGTATTTGGACTTTTTGACTATTGTTAGTAGTGTTGCAAATGAAGATGCATGTAAGTATATTTGTTTGAGTGCCTATTTTCAATTCTTCTGTATATACCAAGGAGAAGAATTGCTATGTTATATGGCAATACTATATTTAACTATTTTCCATTAGTATCAGTCCCAAATCACATTAACATTAAAATTTCCAAAATAGTTATAAATATGATTATATCTTTTCTTTTTTTTTATTGTAAACAAATGGGATACATGTTGTTTCTCTGTACATGGCGTAAAGGCATACCATTTGTGTAATCATAAATTTACATAGAGTAATGTTGTTTGATTCATTCTGTTATTTTTTCCCTTCCCCCCACCCCTCCCACCCCTCTTTACCCTCTATACAGTACTTCCTTCCTCCATACTTGCCCCCCTCCCTAACCCTAACTCTAACCCTAACACTAACCCTTCCCTCCCCCCCATTATGTGTCATCCTCCACTTATTAGGGATATCATTCGTCCTTTGGCTTTTTGAGATTGGCTTATCTCACTTAGCATGATATTCTCCAATTTCATCCATTTGCCTGCAAATGCCATAATTTTATCATTCTTTATGGCTGAGTAATATTCCATTGTATATATATACCACAGTTTCTTTATCCACTCATCAATTGAAGGGCATCTAGGTTGGTTCCACAGTCTGGCTATTGTGAATTGAGCAGCTATGAACATTGATGTGGCTGTATCTCTGTAGTATGCTGATTTTAAGTCCTTTGGGTATAGGCCAAGGAGTGGGATAGCTGGGTCAAATGGAGGGTCCATTCCGAGTTTTCTAAGGAATCTCCACACTGCTTTCCAGAGTGGCTGCACTAATTTGCAGCCCCACCAGCAATGTATGAGTGTACCTTTCTCCCCACATCCTCGCCAACACCTGTTGTTGCTCATATTCTTGATGATCACCATTCTAATTGGGGTGAGATGGAATCTTAGGGTGGTTTTGATTTGCATTTCTCTAATTACTAGAGATGTTGAACATTTTTCCATATGTTTGTTGATTGCTTGTAGATCCTCTTCTGTGAAGTGTCTATTCATTTCCTTAGCCCATTTGTCGACTGGATTATTTGAATTCTTGGAGTAGAGTTTTTTGAGTTCTTTATAGATTCTGGAGATTAGTGCTCTATCTGAAGGATGATTGGCAAAGATATTCTCCCACTCTGTAGGCTCTTTCTTCGCATTGCAGATAGTTTCCTTTGCTGAGAGAAAGCTTTTTAGTTTGAATCTATCCCAGTGGTTGATTCTAGCTTTTATTTCTTGTGCTATGGGAGTCCTGTTAAGGAAGTCTGATCTTAGACCAACAAGGTGAAGATTTGGACCTACTTTTTCTTCTATAATCTGCAGGGTCTCTGGTCTGATTCCGAGGTCCTTAATCCATTTTGAGTTTAGTTTCGTGCATGGTGAGAGATATGGGTTTAGTTTCATTCTGTTGCATATGGATTTCCAATTCTCCTAGCACCATTTGTTGAAGAGGCTATCTTTTCTCCATTGCATATTTTTGGCCCCTTTGTCTAGTATGAGAAAATTGTATTTCTTTGGGTTTGTGTCCGTGTCCTCTATTCTGTACCATTGATCTACCTTTCTATTTTGGTACCAATACCATGCCGTTTTTGTTACTATTGCTTTGTAGTAGAGTTGAAGATCTGGTATTGCAATACCCCCTGTTTCACTCTTCCTGCTAAGGATTGCTTTAGCTATTCTGGGTTTCTTATTCTTCCAGATGAATTTCATAATTGCTTGCTCTATTTCTGTAAGGTACGTCATTGGGATTTTAATTGGAATTGCATTGAATTTGTATAGCACATTAGGTAGTATGGCCATTTTGACAATATTAATTCTTCCTATCCAAGAACATGGAAGATCGTTCCATCTTCTAAGGTGTTCTTTAATTTCTTTCGTTAGTGTTCTGTAGTTCTCATTGTAGAGGTCTTTCATCTCTTTTGTGAGATTGATTCCCAAGTATTTTATTTTTTTCGAGGCTATTGTGAATGGGGTAGTTTTCCTAATTTTTCTTTCTGAAGATTCATCACTTATGTATAAAAATGCGTTGGATTTATGGGCATTGATCTTGTAACCTACTACTTTACTGAATTCACTTATGAGTTCTAAGAGTTTTCTGGTGGAATTTCCAGGTTCCTCTAAATATATAATCATGTCATCAGCGAACAGGGATAGTTTGAGTTCTTCTTTTCCTATTCGTATCCCTTTAATTTCTTTGGTTTGTCTAATTGCTCTGGCCAGAGTCTCAAGAACGATGTTGAATAGAAGTGGGAAAAGAGGGCATCCCTGCCTTGTTCCAGTTTTTAGGGGGAATGCTTTCAGTTTTTCACCATTTAGAATGATATTAGCCATGGGCTCAGCATAAATGGCCTTTACAATGTTAAGGAATGTTCCCACTATCCCTATTTTTTCTAGTGTTTTGAGCATGAAGGGGTGCTGTATTTTATCAAATGCTTTTTCTGCATCTATTGAAATAATCATGTGATTCTTGACTTTAAGTCTATTGATATGGTGAATTACGTTTATTGATTTCCTGATGTTGAACCAACCTTGCATCCCTGGGATGAAACCCACTTGATCATGGTGCACTATCTTTTTAATATGTTTTTGTATGTGATTTGCTAAAATTTTGTTGAGAATTTGTGCGTCGATGTTCATTAAGGATATTGGTCTGAAATTTTCTTTCCTTGATGAGTGTCTGGTTTAGGTATCAGTGTGATATTGGCTTCATAGAATGAGTTTGGGAGGGTTCCCTCCTCTTCTATTTTATGGAATACTTTGAGAAGTATTGGAATGAGCTCTTCTTTAAAGGTTTTGTAGAACTCGGCTGAGAACCCATCTGGTCCCGGACTTTTCTTTGTTGGTAGGCTTTTGATGACTTCTTCTATTTCAGTACTTGAAATTGGTCTATTTAAATTGTGTATGTCCTCCTCGTTCAGTTTAGGCAATTCATATGTCTCTAGAAACCTGTTGATGTCTTCGAAATTTTCTATTTTGTTGGAGTATAGATTTTCAAAATAGCTTCTAATTATGTTTTGTATTTCAATCGTGTCTGTTGTGATATTTCCTTGTTCATTCCGAATTTTAGTGATTTGGGTTTTCTCTCGTCTTCTCTTTGTTAGTGTGGCTAAAGGTTTATCAATTTTGTTTATTTTTTCGAAGAACCAACGATTTATTTTGTCAATTTTTTGTATTGTTTCTTTTGTTTGAATTTCATTGATTTCAGCTCTGAGTTTAACTATTTCCTGTCTTCTACTACTTTGGGTGCTGGTCTGTTCTTCTTTTTCTAGGGCTTTGAGCTGTAGTGTTAGGTCGTTTATTTGTTGAGTTTTACTTCTTTTATTAAATGCGCTCCATGAAATAAATTTCCCTCTAAGTACTGCTTTCATAGTGTCCCAGAGATTTTGATATGATGTTTCTTTGTTCTCATTTACCTCTAAGAATTTTTTAATTTCCTTCCTAATATCTTCTGTTATCCATTCATCATATAATAGCATATTGTTTAATCTCCAGATGTTGGAATAGTTTCTGTGTTTTACTCTTTCATTTATTTCTAACAATCCATTATGATCTGATAGAATACATGGTAGTGTCTCTATCTTCTTGTATTTGCTAACATTAGCTTTGTGGCATAATATATGGTCTATTTTAGAGAAGGATCCATGTACTACTGAGAAGAAAGTGTATTCGCTCTTGGTTGGATGGTATATTCTGTAAATGTCCGTTAAGTCTAAATTATTGTTTGTGTTATTGAGATCTATGGTTTCTTTGTTCAATTTTTGTCTGGAAGATCTGTCCAGTGGTGAGAGAGGCGTGTTAAAATCACCTAGTATTATTGTGTTATGGTCTATTTGGTTTCTGAAATTGAGAAGGATTTGTTTGACATACATGGATGAGCCACTGTTTGGGGCATAGATGTTTATGATTGTTATATCTTGCTGTTTTATGCTTCCCTTAAGCAGTATGAAATGACCATCTTTATCCCTTCTGACTAACTTTGGCTTGAAGTCCACATTATCTGAAATGAGGATGGATACTCCAGCTTTCTTGCTGAGTCCATGTGCATGGTATGTTTTTCCCCATCCTTTCACCTTTAGTCTATGGGTTTCTTTTTCTATGAGGTGAGTCTCTTGCAGGCAACATATTGTTGGATCCTTCTTTTTAATCCAATCTGCCAGTCTATGTCTTTTGATTGATGAATTCAGGCCATTAACATTCAGGGTTATTACAGAGATATGATTTGGTTTCCCGGTCATTTGGTTCATTTTTTAAATTTTATTTATTTATTTGTTTGACACAACTTGTTTCCTCCTTTATTTGACAATTCCTTTAGGATAATTCCTCCCTTTGCTGATTTGCTTCTTTGTTTTTCATCTCTTCCTCATGGAATATTTTGCTGAGAATGTTCTGTAATGCTGGCTTTCTTTTTGTAAATTCTTTTAGCTTTTGTTTATCATGGAAGGATTTTATTTCATCGTCAAATTTGAAGGTAAGTTTTGCTGGGTATAAGATTCTTGGTTGGCATCCATTTTCTTTCAGGGCTTGAAAAATGTTGTTCCAGGCCCTTCTAGCTTTTAGGGTCTGAATTGAAAAATCTGCTGATATCCGTATTGGTTTCCCCCTGAATGTAATTTGGTTCTTTTCTCTCACAGCCTTTAAAATTCTGTCTTTATTTTGTATGTTAGGTATTTTCATCATAATGTGCCTTGGTGTGGGTCTGTTGTAATTTTGTGTATTTGGAGTCCTATAAGCCTCTTGAGCTTGATTTCCATTTCATTCTTCATATTTGGAAATTTTCTGATATTATTTCATTGAATAAATTGTTCATTCCTTTGGCTTGTTTCTCTAGGCCTCCCTCAATCCCAATAATTCTTAAATTTGGCCTTTTCATGATATCCCATAGTTCTTGTAGATTCTGTTCATGATTTCTTACCATCTTCTCTGTTTGTTCAACTTTGTTTTCAAGGTTAAATATTTTGTCTTCAATGTCTGAGGTTCTGTCTTCCAGGTGTTCTATCCTATTGGATATGCTTTCTATGGAGTTCTTAATTTGGTTTATTGTTTCCTTCATGTCAAGGATTTCTGTTTGTTTTTTTTTCAATATCTCTAACTCTTTATTGAAATGATCTTTTGCTTCCTGTATTTGCTCTTTTAACTGTCAATTGGTGCGATCATTCAATGCTTGCATTTGCTCTTTCATCTCATCATTCAGTGCATGCATTTGCTCTTTCATCTCATCGTTTGCTTCTCTGATCATTTTAATTATGTACATTCTGAACTCCTTTTCCGTCATTTCTTCTGTTATGCTGTCATTGGGTTTTATTGATGTAACATCTAGATTTGTTTGCAGCATTTTCTTTCCTTGTGTTCTCATATTGTTCAGGTATCAGTGGACCGTTGCGATATTGCAGATTTCCTCTATTGACTTACAATGTCCCTGAAGATTTCTATATATATCCCCCCTTAGCCTTCAGTAGGCTGAAGTCTTGGAGGAAGTTGATAATGCGGTGCTCCACAAGGAAGCTGCCTCTCTAGGAGTGGTGGCTTTCAGGTGGGGTATAATCCCTGCTAGTGGGCAGAGGTGCCTCCACTTGTTGACCAATGGTCATCCAAAGGGGACCTAGGCTGCGGGCTGAGGCAAGGCCTGTTTGGGCCTGAGTCTCTGGTTTTACCGTCCTTGTGGGGAAACCTCACCCGGTAGGGAAGACTCACCCGGTGGGGAGGTCTCGCTGGTCAGTTCCCTCCTAGAGTTTCCCCTCAATTTACAGCTACCGCCTGGGCTGGGCTGCCTTCCTCTGCAAAGTTCCCAGGGGCCCGGCCCTACCTCCTAGGCCTGGGAGCCTCACCCTTCGCAGATGAATCTCCTTAGGCTGCCCCTCCTCAGAGAATCTGCCCGCAGTCCTGGAACCTTCGCTCCGCCCTAAGCCTGTCTCTGTGCGACTCTTCCACCAAGAAGCCTCCTAGATCCTGGGACCCTGCTCTGCACCTAATCGCCTGGCTATGTGGCCCCTCCTCTGAGCAGCCACCTGGGGCCCCGTACAATCGCTCTGAGTCCCAGAGACCCGCCACACGCCTCTTCCTCCAGACAGCCGTCCAGTATTCCGGTGCGGTCACTAGGAGTCCAAGAAACTCACTGCGTGCCTCCACCTCCCACCAACCACCCGTAGCCGTGGGCAATCAATCACTCCGAGTCGATGTGACCCTCCCCATTCCTCCTCCTTCTCCAGATAACCCCCCGGGTGTTCAGGAGCGGTCGCTCTGAGTGGCTCTGAATCCACGTGACCCGCTGCACGGGTCCTCTGGGCAACCGCCTGGAGCTCTGGTGCGGCCACTCAAGACCAAGTGACCCACCACGCTTCTCCTCCAGGCAGCCCCCCTGTGTTCAGCAGCTGTCACTTTAAATCCAAACAACTCACCACTCACCTTCTCCTCTGAGCAGCCGCCTGGAGCGCTAATGCAGTCACTGCGAGTCCAAACGACCTGCCGCGCTCCTCCTCCTCCTTCTCCTCCTCCTCCTACTCCTCCGAGCAGGCCCCGGTGTTCAGAAGTGGTCTGAGTCCAAACAGCTCGCCACGCAGCCCCTTCTCTGGCAATCGCCTGTAGCTCTGGTGCAGTCACTCCGAATCCAAGCGGCCACGTTCCTCCTCCTCCTCCTCCTCAGGGCAGGCCCCGGTGTTCTGAGTCCACACAGCTCTCCTCGCCGCTCCTCCCCTGGGCAGCTGCTGGAGCCCCAGTGGTTGCTCTGAGTCCCAGCGCTGTGCCGAGCGGTCTCCTTTACGGCGCTCCCAGTTGTCTGAGTTCACTGCTCCAGCGGGGGGAGGGGCGTCTTGCCGGCAGCTCTACACAAAGTTTCCTGCGTTCCGGGACACCTTCCCAACGGGTGAGAGTCACCCGGCTGCTTTGAGTTGGTCCCAAGTGTCTCAATATCTCCTCTTTTGAATCCTGCGTCCTGGAGCAACATGAAATGCAGCCACTCTCTAGGCCGCCATCTTGAAACCTCCTGATTATATCTTTTCTGATGATTTAGTTTCTACCATAAATTATTTTATACTCACTTAAATTTCATGTATTATAGTTAGAGCAAAACCCAATATTATACATAATTTCCATAATGGGTGTCATTGGAAGAAACAGATGTGATTATTTCCATTGCTACTCTAATATTGGTCCCTGTTCTGTAAATTTATCTTATCCATATTCTGTATATTCAGTCTGGTCATAGTCAGTAATTGAATGTATCTACACTTTAATAAGACCTTTCATTTTTCATTCATATATGATACTAATCTATAGAAGGGAATTAGGAAAAATGTATTAAATATATGAATTTCAAATATGTCATAGATATGTTTAGATTATTAAGGAAACACAAACAGCACAGAAGTAAGCTTCAGCGTCAATATAAGCAGGGTGCCAGGTTTAGAGGCTGAGTCTACCAATATTTAGAGGTTATGAATTACATAACCTTCTTTAGGTATATATTTAAGTTTTTGAGTAACCACCACTTTTCTACAGTGGCTGAACTATTTAGGCTTCAACCCACATGGGCTATTTCCTTTTTAGCCTACAATGTACAAGTGTTTCAATATATTCAAATCCTCAACAGTTCTTATATTACATTTTTAAATGCAGCCTTCTTAGGAGGAGTGAAGTGGTAACTCATAATGATTTTTCTTTTTCTTTCTTTCTTTCTTTTTTTTTTGGCATTCACCTAATAAATGATGGTGTCAAGCATCTTCATGTGTTTGTTGCCTTCTAGTGTACCTTCTTTACTGAAGTGTCTGTGTAAGTTCTTTACCATTTAAGAGCTTTGGATGTTTGTCTTTTTGCTCTTTTGTTGTTAAGAGGTCTTTTGATATTCTGAACAGTTTAGAACAGTTATTGGATATATAATTTGAAAATATCCCATTCTGTAGGTTGTCATTCACTTTCTGGATAATATCCTTTGATATACAAAAGTTTTAAATTTTA
This sequence comes from Sciurus vulgaris, assembly GCF_902686455.1. NCBI lineage: Eukaryota > Metazoa > Chordata > Mammalia > Rodentia > Sciuridae > Sciurus > Sciurus vulgaris. Next base: position 26,629,593 of record NC_136474.1, read on the forward strand.
AGTCTAATTTATCTTTTTTCATTGGTGTTATACAGATTTAATGCAATTCCTGTTAAAATATGAATGACATACCTCATAGAAATAAAGCAGTCATGAAATTCATTTGGAAGAATAAAAGACCCAGAATAGCCAAAGCCATCCTTAGCAAAAAGAGTGAAGCAGGAGGCTTCACACTACCAGACCTTTAACTATACTACAGAGCAATAGTAACAAAAACAGCATGGTATTGGCACCAAAATAGACATGTAGACCAGTGGTACAAAATAGAAGACACAGAGGAAAACCCACATAAATACAGTTATCTCTTACTAGACAAAGATGCTAAAAATAATACAGTGAAGAAAAGATAGCTTCTTCAACAAATAGTGCTGGGAAAACTGGAAATCCATATGTAACAAAACAAAATTAAAACCTTATCTCGCATCTTGCACAAAAGAACTCAAAGTAGATCAAGGACCTAGGCACTAGAACAGAGACCCTACACCTAATAGAAGAAAAAAAATCATCATGTCAGCTTAGGACCTGACTTCCTTGAGAAGACTCCTAAAGTGCAAGAAGTAAAATTAAGAATCAATGAATAGGATGGATTCAAACTAAAAAGCTTCTTCTCAGCAAAGGAAATAATAACATGAAGAGAGAGCCTACAGAATGGGAGAAAATCTTTACCCCACACACCTCAGATAGAGCACTAATCTCCAGGATACATAAAGAATTCAAAACACACATACACAAAACAAATAAGCCAACCAATAAATGGACTAAGGAACTGAAAAGAGACTTCACAGAAGAAATATAATCAACAAATATATGAAAAAATGTTCATCATCTCTAGCAATTAAGAGAAATGCAAATCAAGACTGCTCTAAGATTTCATCTTACTCCGGTCAGAATGGCAATTATCAAGAATACAAGCAATAATAAATGTTGGTGAGGATGTGGGGAAAAAGGTACACTCATACAGTGCCACACACTGCGTATTGGTGCAACCACTCTGAAAAGAAGTATGGAGATTCCTCAGAAAACTTGGACTGGAACCACCATTTGACCCAGCTATCCCAGTCCTTGATTTATACTTAGAGAACTTAAAATCAACATACTACAGTGATGTAGCCACATCAGTGTTTATAACAGCTCAGTTCACAATAGCTAAACTATGGAACCAACCTAGATGCCCTTCAACAGATGAATAGATAAATAGAATTTGATACATATACACAATGGAATATTACTCAACCTTAAAGAAGAATGAAATCATGACATCTCCACATAAATGAATGGAACTAAAGATCATACTAAGTGAAATAAGCCAATTACAAAAAACCAAAGACCAATGTTTTCTCTGATAAGTGGATGTTAATCCATAGTTGGGGAGAGGGAGGGAAGAATGAAGGAACTTTGGATTGTGCAGAGAGAAGATGGGGAGGAGAAGGACAGTAGAATAAGAAGACATTATTACCCTATATACACGTGATTACACTATGTGTGTGACTCAGCACTGTGTACAGCCAGAGGAATGAGAAGTTGTACTCTGTACGATGTGTCAAAATGCATTCTAGTGTCATGTATAACTAATTAGAACTAATAAAAAAATTCCCAGTACTACAAAACAAAAACAAAAGTGGCATAAAACAGATGCCACTCTTCTTCCCATATTTGAGTCATAGAATTGTTTTTCATAAGGTGTTATCTTAACAGGAAGTTTAATAAGACTTTTGTTTTAATTTCTAACATGGCAAATATTGATAGATTTAACCTTAACAGAAGCCTTTTGTGTCCTCAGTAATTTTTGGATATCTAAAGGAGTCCCAAGGCCAGTCTGTTCAGAGACCTGGGCTCAGGAGATTTCAAAATCTTCAGCTCATTAATGTCTGCCTTTAAAATACATCCTGTGCTTCGTGGGTAATGTGAGAGCTTTACTACCATGCGGCGCTGTTTCTTCCCCCCCGTGCTTGGCACTGTTGCTCTCATGTGCTTCTCTGCATACTAGACCTCCCACATTTCATTGTTATTTTCACTTTAAACTGTTGAGGGACTCATGGGAATGTGCTGATCAGAGTTCCCTTTAAGAAAAAGCTTGCTGGTCACCTATGGTAACTGCTGCTCCTTCAGATCCCCCAGCTATAGTGCCTTCAGAATCTGCTTCAGTTTGAGAACTGAGGCTCTGATTTCTCAGGCAGTCTCCAGCACATGAATGAGCATGGCAGGCTCACCAGGACTTGACAGTTTCAGCACAGTGTAACTCTCTTTTAATGGGCTTCCTTTGTTACAGGGTTCCCTGTTGGGTGGGCTAAGATTCTGTTAGCTCTCCCTGCCAAATCCTGCTTCCCCCATTCCTTTCACAGATGTTTCTATTCACATGGTGGGCCGAAGGCTTCCTCTGCCTAATTTGGGCCTACTCTTTAACTTATGTGTACATTACCCTCAGTAAACCTCTTGCACTGCTAACTTAGCGTTTGCTTTCTAGGGGATCCACTGAAACAACAGTCTTTGTCTTTCTGAAAGACTTTATCTGATTTTTAAAAATTTCTTCCTGCAGAATTGAGTTTCTACATGGTATTGTTTCCCTTTGACCTGAAGAACTTCTTCGTCATGTGGTGTAGTTCTAGAACGATCATCCCTAAAGCAGGAAGAGAAGAAAGAGAGGGCAGAGGAATGCCAGGGTCCAGCAGGGAAAGTGAGGAGCAGTGTGCTTTCATGAGGGAAGGCCAACAGCGGACCTTCAGTGTTACTCCCCAAGGACCTTTACCATATGTCATGGGATGGTGGCAGCTGTGGCCTAGTGGACAAAACCAACATGGCATCAATGTTTCATTATATTAATGATGTGAATTTCTGAGTTTTTCCCCCACCTAGAGGAGGCAGCTCAAACTGGAGGCACATCCCTAATGGAGATGATGGGCCATCAACTTTTAGAAATTACAAGGACCTGGGCTGCCTGCCAAATACTTGAGGGTTGAGCACTGATGTTACAGAGAAATCCAAATGTTCTCCACTCCCAGGCAGTCACAGACCTTCTTGGTAGGGATAAGATGCTGGCAGCGCTCTATTCCATACTTGGCACAAATGTTAAAAACAATTTTGTGATTTACTGAAAAGGTAAAGCCTGGTGGGACCGGGAACTTGAGCAACTTAAGGCCTTTTCTCAAGCAAAAGTAATCGTGAAACTATGATCAGACTTGGGCATATTTGCCAGGAACAACCCTATAAACTGGATGTTTTTGGCTGCCATGATGGTTTTGGGTCCTGTGACAGCAGTGGGACAATAAATGAATTCCCCTATGGCCTTGATCACAGCTATGGAAGGAGACAAAGATATGGAAAGACATTTGGAAACCACTGCCAGGGTTGGAACCAACTGTGTGGCAGTACACAGCCATGCTCCTCCACCAGGCAAACAGGAAGCAGGCAACCAGTCCAAGTGAGATGTCTGGAAGATGTCCATCTGAAGATGTGGTGCTTGGCTGTATAGAAAGATGGATCACAAGAAAAAACCCTCTGCCCCACAACAAAGAAGGGATTCCCACCAAAATACTCAGACATCATGTGAATATGTATCTCTTACACTCCCTGTTCAACAAAGCAGCCATGGCTAATGCCTCGTGTGATGGGATACATAGCACAAGAGTGGCAGGTTGACTCCATGAAAACTTTGTCCCCATCAGAAGACTGCAGTGTTGCCCTAATGTGTGTGGACACACCCTGGATTGCTACAGGCATATTCTTACAGAAGGGCAACAGAAGGCAACAATACATGGCTTTCAATTGCTTGGCACTGTGTGTGGCAACCTATGGACATAGACAATGACAAGGGAACACACCTTACTGGTCATAGGATGCAAGAATGGAGCAGCTTCTGATCTCTTATAAGCTCCCCCAATAAACCATAAGTCTCCCACGCTGTGTCTAGGGTCTCTTGTTGGCCTGTGTATTACCTAGTCCACTGTCCAGGCAGAGCTGGGCTGTGGGTGAAACACCTAATTTGCTAGAAACAAAATCTTTCGGCTTTTGTCTGACAGTAACCTTATTTTGCTTTCACTTAAGACTATTTTCACTGGATTCAGAATTGTAAGCTGACAATTTTGTCTTTTATTGCTTTAAAGACATAGTGTCATTGTCTTCTGCTCTCTTTTGCTGTTGATGTCAGTCATCTTTCTTATTCCTCCTATGCAAGAGAGATTTTATCATTGTCTTTGGTTTTTAGCTGTTAAAACAGCTAAAGAAATAGGTGGATTTCTTTGCAGTTATCCCACTTGGGGTTCACAGAGTATCTTGGACTTGAAGATACATATTTCACTGGTTTGGGTACATCTTGGCCATAAGAACTTCAAATATCTCATCTGTCTCATTCTTCTTGTGATTCTTATATAAGTTAATCCATTCAATATCATCTCACATATCTCAGCCTGTTCCATTTTTAAAGAACCCACTTTCTTGAGGATAATTGACATATAATAAACACACGTTGAAAGTGTACAACATGGTAGATTTTGACATGTATACATCCCCAGAACCATCACCTGTGAAACTATCCTTATGCCCCTTTGTATATTCTCTCCTGCCCTACTACCCCTAGACAATCACCTCTCTCTTCAGTAACTATTGATTAGTTGGCATTTTCTAGAATTTGGTATAAATGTAATAACATATACTTTGGGGTCTTCTTTTATTCAGCATAATTATATTGAGATATGTTGTGTATGTATCAGTAGTTCATTTTTTTTTTTTTTTGCTGACTAGTATTTCACTGTATGGATGTGCCACAAATTATTTATTTACTTGTGGATGGACATTTGGATCATTTTCAGTTTTGGGCGATTACAAATAAACTTTCTATTAACATTTGTATTCAAGAATTTATATGGAGGTATATTCTCTTTCAGCTAAATACCTAGGAGAGGAAGGGCTGGATCATATGATAATTATATGTTTAATTTTGTGTGTATGTGTGTGTGGGCATTTAACCCAGGGCCTTCCATGTGCTAAGGAAGTGCTCTATCACTAAACTACACCTCCAGCTTTTTACAAAACATTTATTTTTATTTACTTTTTAAATCATTTATTTTGATTCATTATAAACAAATGGGGTACAACTTGTTTCTCTGGTTGTATATGAAGTAGAGTCATACCATTTGTATAATCATACATGTACACAGGGTAAGGATGTTTGTCTCATTCTGTTATTTTTCCTTCTCCCCAACCCTCCCACCCCTCTTACAATCCATCCTTCCTCCGTTCTTGCCTCCCTCCCATCCCCCATTATGTATCATCATCCGCTTATCAGAGAGCTCATTCATCCTTTGGTTTTTTGGGATTAGCTTATCTCACTTAGCATGATATTCTCCAACTTTATCTATTTGCCTGCAAATGCCATAATTTTATTCTTTATGGCTGAGTAATATTCCATTATATATATCTATATATATCTATATATCACAGTTTCTTTGTCCATTCATCTATTGAGGGGCATCTAGGTTGGTTCCACAATCTGGCTATTGTGAATTGAGCAGCTGTGAACATTGATGTGGATGCATCACTGTAGTATGCTGATATTAAGTCCTTTGGGTATAGGCCGAGGAGTGGGATAGCTGGGTCAAATGATGGTTCCATTCCAAGTTTTCTAAGGAATCTCCACACTGCTTTCCAGAGTGGCTGCACTAATTTGCAACCCCACCAGCAATGTATGCGTGTACCTTTTCCCCCACATCCTTGCCAACACCTATCGTTGCCTGTATTCTTGATAATTGCCATTCTAATTGGGGAGAGATGGAATCTTTAGGTAGTTTTGATTTGCATTTCTCTTATTACTAGAGATGTTGAACATTTTTTCATATATCTCTTGATTGCTTGTAGATCTTCTGTGAAGTGTCTGCTTATTTTCTTATCCTATTTGTTGATTGGGTTATTTGTATTCTTGGTGTAAAGTTTTTTGAGTTCACTGGAGATTAGTGCTCTATCTGAAGTATGCGTGGCAAAGATTTTCTCCCATTCTTTAGGATCTCTCTTCACATTGTTGATAGTTTCCTTTGCTGAGAAAAAGCTTTTTAGTTTGAATCTATCCCAGTTATTGATTCCTGCTTTTATTTCTTGTGCTATGGGAGTCATGTTAAGTAAGTCTGATCCTAAGCCGACATGATGAAGATTTGGACCTACTTTTTCTTCTATAAGGTGCAGGGTCTCTGGTCTGATTCTGAGGTCCTTGATCCATTGTGAGTTGATTTTTGTGCAGGGTAAGAGATAGGGGTTTAGTTTCATTCTGTTGCATATGGATTTCCAGTTTTCCCAGCACCATTTGTTGAAGAGGCTGTCTTTTCTCCATTGTATGTTTTTGGCACCTTTGTCTAGTATGAGAAAACTATTTATTTGGGTTTGTCTCTGTGTCCTCTATTCTGTACCATTGATCTACCTGTCTGTTTTGGTGCCAATAGCCTGCCGTTTTTGTTACTATTGCTTTGTAGTAGAGTTGAAGATCTGGTATTGCAATATCCCCTGCTTCACTCTTCCTGCTAAGGATTGCTTTAGCTATTCTGGGTTTCTTATTCTTCCAGATGAATTTCATGATTGCTTGCTCTATTTCTGTGAGGTACGTCATTGGGATTTTATTTGGAATTACATTGAATTTGCATAGCACTTTTGGTAGTATGGCCATTTTGACAATTTTAATTCCGCCTATCCAAGAACATGAGCGATCTTTCCATCTTCTAAGGTGTTCTTTAATTTCTTTCCTTAGTGTTCTGTAGTTCTCATTGTAGAGGTCTTTCACCTCTTTTGTGAGATTGATTCCCAAGTATTTTATTTTTTTGAGGCTATTGTGAATGGGGTAGTTTTCCTAATTTCTCTTTCAGAGGATTCATCACTTATGAATAAAAATGCATTAGATTTATGAGCATTGATTTTATATCCTGCCACTTTACTGAATCATTTATGAGTTCTAGAAGTTTTCTGGTGGAATTTCAGGGTTCCTCTAAATATATAATCATGTCATCAGCAAATAGGGATAGTTTGAGTTCTTCTTTTCCTATTCACATCCCTTTAATTTCTTTGGTCTGTCTAATTGCTCTGGCTAGAATTTCAAGAATGATGTTGAATAGAAGTGGTGAAAGAGGGCATCCCTGCCTTGTTCGTTTTTAGGGGGAATGCTTTCAGTTTTTCACCATTTAGAATGATATTGGCTGTGGACTTAGATAGCTTTTATGATGTTGGGGAATGTTCCTACTATCCCTATTTTTTCTAGTGTTTTGATAAATTACAGCAAAAAACATTTATTTTGAGACAGGGTTTCCGTCAGCCTCCTGAGTAGCTGGGAATACAGGTATGCACCACTGTGCCTGTTTAACTTTTTAAGAAACGGTCTTACTGTTTCCCAGTGCTGTTGTACCACTTTATATTCTCACCAGCAGTGTATCAGAATTCTAGTTCCTTTACATCCTTGATGATACAAGATATAGTCTTTAATTTTAGCCATGCCAATAAGTGTGTAGTGGTATCCCATTGTGGATTTCATTTGCATTTTTTCTAAAGATTAGTAGTGTTGAGTTTCTATACAAGAGCTTACTTTCTATTCATATATCATCTTTGGTAAAAATTTGTGTTTGGATCTTTGGCTTTTTATTTTTTGGGATGAGGTCTTGCAATGTTACCCAGGCTGACCTCAAACTCTTTTTTTTTTCTTTTTTTTAATTGTAAACAAATGGGATACATGTTGTTTCTCTGTGTGTACATGGAGTAAAGGCATACCATTTGTGTAATCATAAGTTTACATAGGGTAATGTTGTTTGATTCATTCTGTTATTTTTTCCCTTCCCCCCCACCCCTCCCACCCCTCTTTCCCTCTATACAGTCTTTCCTTCCTCCATTCTTGCCCCCCTCCCTAACCCTAACTCTAACCCTAACACTAACCCTTCCCTCCCCCCCATTATGTGTCATCCTCCACTTATTAGGGATATCATTCGTCCTTTGGCTTTTTGAGATTGGCTTATCTCACTTAGCATGATATTCTCCAATTTCATCCATTTGCCTGCAAATGCCATAATTTTATCATTCTTTATGGCTGAGTAATATTCCATTGTATATATATATATATATATATATATATATATATATATATATCACAGTTTCTTTATCCATTCACCAATTGAAGGGCATCTAGGTTGGTTCCACAATCTGGCTATTGTGAACTGAGGAGCTATGAACATTGATGTGGCTGTATCTCTATAGTATGCTGATTTTAAGTCCTTTGGGTATAGGCCAAGGAGTGGGATAGCTGGGTCAAATGGTGGTTGACCTCAAACTCTTGAGCTCAAGTGAGACTTTTGTCCTAGCTTCCTGAGTAGCTGGGACTACAGGCATTTACCACAGTGCCAATTTCTTTTTTGCTGATTTAAAAAAAATGAATTGTTACTGTTCTTGTTGTTGTATTTTGTGAGGTCTTTCTATCTTTTGGATACAAGTCCTTTATTGGATTTTTGCTTTGCAAACAGTTTTTCCGTGACAGTGTTTTTTGAATATTTGTAAGAAATATTTGCCTAATTTAATGTTATAAAGATTTTCACCTCTGTAGTTTATTATTCCTTAACATTTTTATTTTCATTTAAGTGTAGATTCACATGTAGCTGTGATATAATGTAGATAGATATTATGTACTCTTCATCCATTTTTCCCAGAGGTAACATCTTGCATTACAGTAATCCAACATCACAACCAGGAAGCCGACATGGATAAATTTACCAACCTTATTTAAACTTAACAAGTTTTACATACTCTCCTTTATCTGTGTGTGTGTGTGTGTGTGTGTGTAGTTCTATGTGATTTTGTCAAATGTGATTCATGTGACTAGCATCATAGTCAAGATACAAATCAGTTTTATTGCAAGAATCATTCATGCTAACCTTTTGTAGCCACAGTTGCCTTCCTTCTTCCCTTTTCCTAATTCCTGTTAACTACTAAACTCTATAATTTTAACATTTCAATAATGTTATATAATTGGAATTTTATAAAGTGTAATTTTTCGAGTTTGGCTTTTTTCACTTGATGTAGTTACCTTGGCTGCTTCCAAGTTGTGGTATATATCAATAGTTTGTTCCTTTTATTACTGAGTAGCATTTACCTACCCCACCCTTTTCTTTTTGGAACTGGGAATTGAACCAAGGGCCTCACACATTCTAAGCAAGTGCCTATCACTGAGTTACATCCCCATCCAAACATTGAAAGACATCCATTGAAAGACAGTTGGGAACAATGAAGAGCGCAAAGAGAGAAAATCTTTGCCACCTGCATCTCAGAGCATTAATTGTCAGCATATACAAAGAAGTAAAAAAATGTATCACCAAAAAGTCCAAAATAACCCAGTCAGTAAGTGGGCAAATGAACTCAACAGACACTTCACCGAAGAAATATAATCGGTCAACAAATACATGAAAAAATGTTCAGCATCTCTAGCAACTAGAGAAATGCAGATTAAAACTGCATTGAGATTTCCTCTCCAGTCAGAATGGCAATTATCAAGAAAAAGAAGAGAAGTTCATTGGATTAGACAAAGGGGAATGAAAGGAAGGGGTGGGGAGATAGGAATAGGAAAGACAGTAGAATAAACTAACACAATTTTCCTATGTAAGTATAGGAAAATAAGCAAATCCCAACATCATGCCCACCCACAAGAATGGCATCCTAATTAGAATAGGATATAGTCCATGCTCATATAATTTTATCAAAACAGATTCTACTGTCATGTATAACTCAGAAGAACCAATAAAAAGTTTTTCCCCAACTTTTTGGCAATGAGGAATAAATACATAGTGGTTGGGCTAATTGGTTGTATGCCAATTTTTTGTATGAATGTAAGTTTGTGTTTCTCTGCAGTAAATGCCCCAGAATGCAATTACTAGACCCAATGGTAGGCACATGTTTAGTCTTATAGGAAACTTCTGCACTGTTTTCCAGAGTAACTCTCACTTTACATTTCCACCAGCAATTTATGGGCAATCCAGTTACTCTGCATCCTCACCAGTATTTGGTGGTGTTATTACTTTTATTTTGCCTGTTCTGATAGGTGTATGTTAATTTATTGTGGTTAAATTTGTATTACCCATCCAGTCATGGTGGTGCATGCCTGTATTCCCAGCAATTCAGGAAGCTGAGGCAGGAGATTCTCAAATTTGAGGCCAGGCTCAGCAACAGCAAGACCCTCAGCAACTTAGAACCTGTCTCAAAATAAGTAAGGGGCAGGGATGTAGCTCAGTGATAAAATACCCCTGGGTTCAATCTTTAGTACATACATACATATATATGTGTATATCCTAATGCTAATCATGTTGACCATATTTGCATGTGTATGCTTATTTGCCTTCTATCCTATTTAATGAAATGTCTGTTCATGATTTTTCCCCTTTTAAATTAGATTATTTGATTTTACTTGTTCTGGGATTTTTGTTTGTTTCATTTTGCTTTTGCTATGCTGGGGATTGAACTTAGGGCCTCTATGTGGGGCAAGTGTTCTACCACTGAGCTACATCCCCAGGTTGATTTTACTTTTTACTTTTGGGTTTTGTGAGTTCATTATATTAGATACAAGTCTTTTGTTGGATTATGTGGTAGCAGATATTTTCATCCTTTTTTTTACAGTCAGAGTAAAAGTTTTAAATTATGTTGAGGTCTGTTTTATTAATTCTTTCTTTTAGGCACTATGCTTTTATTGTGTTAAGCCAAAGAACTCTGCCTAGTGCTGGGTCTGAATGGTGTTCTGTTTTTTCTAAAAGTCTTATGTATGACATTTAAGTGTGTGACCCATTTTGAGTTATTATCTGTATAAGGTGTCAGTTTTAGGTTGAGGTTCATTTTCCCCCATGTATATCTTGGCACTAGTTTAAAAAGGCTATCCTTCCACCACTGAATTATTTTTGTACCTTTGTCCAAAATCACTTGGGCAGATTTAGGATCTATTTATAAATTTTCTGTTGCGTCTTATCGATCTCTGTGTATCTATCCCTCTGTCAAAACCACACTGTTGGGCTGGGGATATAGCTCAGTTGGTAGAGTGCTTGCCTTGCAAGCACAAGGTCCTGGGATCAATCTTCATCACTATAACTTAAGAGTAAACTTCTACATTTTTCCTTTTTGAAATTGTTTTAACAGCCAGATGCAGTGGTGTACACCTGTAATCCTAGCAACTTGGGAGGCTGAGGCAGGAGGATCACAAGTTCAAAGCCAGCCTCAGCAAAAGTGAGGCACTAAGCAACTCAGTGAGACCCTGTCTCTAAATAAAATACAAAATAGGGCTGGGGATGTGGCTAGTGCCCCTGAGATCAATCCCTGATACTACCCCCACCCCAATTGCTTTGACAGTTTTAAGTTCAAATTATTATTATTTTTTTAATTAAAATGTTTTTGAGGATGGAGTCTCACTGTGTTGCCCAGGCTGGTCTTGAGCTCCTAGGCTCAAGCGATCCTCCTTCCTCAGCCTCCTGAGTAGCTGGTATTACAGGCATGCACCACCATTCCAAGATCCTTTGTAAACATTTATTTATTTTTATTTTGACATATTCATAAATACATAAACATAATTGGCTCTATTTCAATCCCCAATACTACCCCCTTCTCTCCCTTTGTCCTTCCCCCGATGCCCCTTCTCCTCTGCTGACCTTCCTTCTATTAATTCAGTTTTAAGATTGGTACATTCTATTCATATGTGAAGTGGAATTCGTTGTGATGATTTCATGCATACATAGCATAGTTCCTTCCCTTTCCCACCCCTCCTCCTTCCCCCTTGGTCTCCTCTTCCTCTACTCCACTGTGCCCCTTCTATTTTAGAAAAATTCCTATTTCCCTCCAGCTTCCACATATGAGAGAAAACATTTGACATTTACTTTCTGGATCTGGCTTAGTTCACTTAGAATGATGGTCTCCAGTTCTACCCATTTGCCATCAAATGCCATGATTTAATTCTTTTTTTCTGGCTGAATAAAACTCCATTGTGTATATGTACCACTTTTTCTTTATTCGTCATCCATTGAGGAACACCTAGACTGGTTCCATAACTTGGCTATTGTGAATTGCCCTGCTATAAACATTGGCATGCATGTATCACTATAGTGTGCTGATTTTAGTTTTTCTGGATAAATACCAAGGAGTGGGATGGCTATGATGGATCTATTCCTAGTCTTTTAAGGAATCTCCATGTTACTGTCCAAAGTGGTTAATATTTATGATATTTGATTGGTATTTTATCAAACAGAGTTAATTTGAGGAGAATTATCATTTTAACATTTAGTCTTCCTCTGCACTTTTAAAGTCCTTTTAAAATACCTCTCAGCCCCACTGTTATGTAAAGTTAATACACTAAAAACAATAAATAAAAAGAAAGCAAAAACCAAAAAAATGTCTCAACAATGTTTTATAGCTTTCAGGACTTGCAAGTTTTTATAATATTTATCTCTCAGAATTCCATAATTCTAGTGATGTTGTGTTACTTTCTTTTAAATTTTGATTTTTAAAAAATATTCTTTATAAAGAAAATATTGATTTCTATATATCAGTTTGTTTCCTTAGAAACTTGTTAAACTTAACTAATTTCCCCATAGGTGATTATGCTACTCATGAATTAAAGACATTTTTTACTTCTTTCTATTATGTATATACTTTACTTATTTATTTATTTGCACTTATTCTACTGGGTACCAGTTCCATGTTGAATAGAAGTGGTGTTGGACAGAGGTAGAGAAAGTACAGTAGAGGTAGAGAGAGGTAGAGCCTTGTGTTGCTTCTTCAGGGAACGTTTTTCATTTAGCATGATGTCAACTGTAGATTTTACAGGTTGAGAAAGTTGTTTTCTATTCACAGTTTGCCAAGAGTTCATGAAAATCAGGAATGGATTGGATTTTGTCAAATTTTCTTCTGTGTCTAGTCAGACTGTCATCTTTTTCAGATTGTTAATATGTAGTATAGTTGTTAAGTGAACCTTGCATTCCTGGGGGTAAACCCACTTGGTGATGATGTATTGTCCTTTATAATTTTTCATTCTTTAACATTGTTTTCTCACTCTTTGTGTTTCAACTTGAATGTTTTCTATTGACTTAAGTTTATTGATTGTTTCCTCTACTTGTAAGTCTCATTCTTCTCTGATCTATTTTTCATTTCTGGAATTTCTTAAGGCTCTTTTTGGGAAAAAGTTTTCATGTGGATGTTAAAATTCCCTATTCACGTTGCCTTCCTTTTCATTACATGCTAGTGAACACACTACATTCTAGTGAAAGCACTGATTGTGGTGATTTCAGAGTTTCTGTCTAACAATTCCAACATCTAGGCCATTCTGGGTTGAGAGGTCCTCTTTTATTCATGACTGCTGTAGAGTGCCATGGCCTCATACTTCTTACTGTTCTCTCCGTTTTCCATCTGTCCCCAGATATCAGCACACACTGCACACTCCCACCACAGCAGGTTCTCTGTCAATATAATACCAGAATTCCTGTGGAGTTCCTCTCATTTTTCTTTGTGTGTCCCCCTTTTTTTTTTAGCAGTCCCTGGGTGTCTGTGGTGCAGAGTATCTCTTCAGCTCTCTTGCCCTGCCCTCTGTCTTTCTTGGGAACACTTAGTGGGAACCTGAGTTCAGTAGAAGCAGTAATCTGGTGGCTTACAGGCTCCCAGGGTGTTTGGGACTCCTGAGGATCCTAAACTCTCATACCAGCCCATATTCAGGTTTCAGATTTTTTTAAACCTATGTCTATAACATGTTCCTCATCATCCTGCCCTTGTTTCAGTGAAAAATTAACTGAAATATCTTTGCTTTTCAGAAGGATTTATCATTTCTAGTAATTTAATAGTTTTCTTGGGAACCTCAGGTTTTGAATGGGCTGAATCTGTCATTTTGAAAACTATTGATATTGTAGGTCATTTGACTTTTGTTTTTCTGTTATTAGAGTAGGAAAGATATCTTCCTGTGAGTTTCTGCACCCTAAGTGGAAGAAGTTCCTGATGTCTTTGGAGTCTCAGTTCCAGTTGCCTCTCAGGCCTGCCAGCCCTTTGGCCCCATCATCTATTAAACCTCCCCCTTTGCTTAGCTGGGTCAGGTCTGGCTTACCTCACTGTAACCCCAAGTGTCTTGACTAATACAGAAATGGGGAAAGTGCTGTGAAAACATTATGCAGGAAGTGGCTCTGCCTTCTAAAAGAAATGCCTCCATTTCTTTACTTGTAAAATGGAGTAAAATTCCCTGCCTTGTCTGCTTCACAAGTCTCTTGGGAGATTCTTCTGAAATAATAGATGTGAATGAGTTCTATGTTCTATTGGCATAATATTGGCATAGTATTGCTATAGTATTGCTGATGACAAATTCCTGTTCTTTCTTCCACCTCTGCATAGAACCCAGCTCTTTTCTCCTTTGGTCTCTCCACTTTCTGATTTGGGCCCATCTTTTCTCATCTGGGGCTTACTGTGTGCTGGATACCCAGACTCAGCACTGTAGGCATCTGTCCAGCTCTTAGTATGTGATGTTGGAGAAATAACGTATATCCTAAACCTCTTGTTTTTTTGTACCCAGGGGAATTGAACCCAGGGGTGCTTAACCACTGAGCCACATCCCCAGTCCTTTTTTATTTTTTAGTTTGAGACAGGGTCTCACTAAGTTACTAAGGGTCTTGCTAAGTTGCTGAGGCCGACTTTGTACTTGTGATCCTCTTGCCTTAGCCTCCCTGGCCACTGGGATTATAGGTGTGTCCACCATGCCCAGCTTGCTTGCTTTCATAAACTGAAGATAAAAATAGCTTATCAACCCATAAGGTTGTTAAACAAATTGAATACTGTTTGTGATGTGTGCTTGGTATGCTGAAAGTTGCTTGTCCTTGGCTGGATCCCAAGTCTATGATAATAAAAAGACATGGTTCAGAATTACTGAATTGTGTGGTCACTGAATAGCTTTTGTGGCCTCTCTGCTTCACCTTGGTTATATACTCCAAAATACTCTTAGGGCTTCTGTCTTGCTCCCAAACCTTTGTTTGCTCCTCAATGCCAGGTACTCCCCACTACTCTAGGTTAATTATCATAGCGTTCAAGGCTTCTGATGGTCCTGGACAAAAACTTACCTGCCAAACATGCCTCATTGTTATGTTCAGCCCGTTGTGCCCTGGCTGTGCTTGGAATGATGAGTGATAAGAGCACACACAAAGGCAGAGAACCGTGTGTGTGGGAGGAAGTTCCAGGGGAGACGATGGGAGAGAAGACAAGGGAATGACCAGGAAGGGTGGAGTGCACGGGAAATGGTGAACAGCCTGGCAGGATGGATGATGTGTCCTCTCCAGTGACTATATGCACCATGAGTGCAGGTCTAAAGCCATCTTACTTTTGCTGAACTGGTGATGGAGAATCTGGTTTGAGAAGCGGCCACTTTTACAGGGCATCTTGCCGGTTTTCACTCAGACCATCTTAGAGGTTCAGACACTCAGGCTTGGGTGGACTCGGCACTCCCATCCCATGCTGTTCCACCTTCGCTCACCACCAGAAAGGTGCTGTCTGCAGCCTCAGAACACTGAGATGCAGACCTGAGAAAGGCATATACAGGACGCCCTGGCATACAATACAACTGTAAAACCTCAGCTTCTCCTGCTTCTTCACATAAAAATCTATGCCTTGGGTTCCTCAGCTGTTAAAGGGGGGTAACAGTGCCCACTTGAGATGAATGCTATCTGGATTAAATGAGATAATGAAAGGAGAGCACATAGCACAGGGCCTGGCATGAAGCAAGCTTACAGTAAAGCCTCAGGCTTCGCCTTCCTTCCATCTCATTCCATATAAAGCCAGTGTGATCTGAGGTTAGGAACCAGCTTTTGTCCAGTTGCCCAATCTTGTCCAGTGTTTGGGCATTGCCTGAGAAGTAGCCACACTCATTTTATGTCTTTGAGAAAACACAGAAAAAAACAGATATGACCAGTTGTTCACATTGCCAACAATTACAGACATATGGAAAGGTGCTTCCTTTCCCCTCCCAGGAAGTCTCAGTTTGGAGGACAGTGTGATGCAAAGGAAGAAAAGGACACACACACACACACACACACACACACACACACACACACACACACACACACAGAGTCATGTGACTTCTCGTTACATCTCTACTCCTCACCCGTGGGGTGAAATTGGGGAGTTACTCCACTGCTCTGATTCTGTTTCTTCACTAAAATTGGATTGATGGAAGGGCCCGTGGGAGGATACAGTGAAGTGGTGCCTGGTGGCTGCTCTACTAGCTCCCAGTCTAAGCTGCCTCTCCCTCAGGTAGTCCTGAGACTCCACAAGGGGGAGGGGCAGTCAGAGGCTCCCCTTGTTGCTTTCAGGGCCTTGCTGTGACCTGTCCCTGTGGGACTGGCTCTGCTGTGATGGTGAGGGGGTTCTACCATTGAGTAGGTAAACAGACATGAGCAGGAGAATGGGGGAGGGAGAACAGGGCTCATACTGTCTTGAGCGACATAAGATCACTCTACCTCAGTGACAAAAGCCCCACTTCCCTTTTGACCAAATAATACCTTAAAACTATGAGAAATGGGTGTAATCAGCCCAGGGGACTTTTCAACTTGGGAACATGTGCAGAGCTCTAAGGCCTTTGGCCATGGGGGGAAACAGTGTTAACTTCCCCAAAAGAATAATTCATGAGATGAGAGGATCCCAGGCAGGCTATTAAAACCCACAACCAGAAGGCACAGACCACTTCCTCTCTTTGGAGAACGAGCTCCAAGTTCTCCCTGGAGCACACTTTCATTTCATTAAATGAACACTTCATGCTTTTTCTGTGTGTCTCTTGACTGAAAGTTTTCTTTTGAGGAGACAAGAATGAAGAACCTCCCTCTAGTGATACTGGATGCCATGTGATTCTTCATCTTAGAATAGAGGCTGGAGCATCAACTCTTTGGCTGTTTGCTGATTCTGCTGGGAGATTTTATAGAAGGTCTGTCACAGCACTGTCTAGTGGAAATATAATTGAGCCACATGTGTAAATGTTCTGATAGTCACACTAAAAAGTAAGAAGAAAGCAGGTGAAAAAAATTTTAATATACTTTATTTAGCCCAATATATACAAAATATTTGTTTCAGCATGTGATCAATATTGACATTTTAAAAAAATTTCTTCTTTTTAGATATATATGATAGTATAGTGTATTTTGACATTATACATACATGCAGTATAACTTATTAGGATCCTATTCTTGTAGTTGTACATGATGGGGAATTTCACTGGGTACTCATATATGAATATAGGAAAGTTATGTCCAGTTCATTCTACTGTCTTTCCTATTCCCATTTCCCCTCCCTTCCCTTCATTCACCTTTGTCTAATCCAATGAACTTCTATTCTTCCTCCACTACCTTTATTATGTGTTAGCATTCACATATCAGAGAGAACATGTAGCCTTTGATTTTCTTGGGATTGGTTTATATCACTTAGCATGATAGTCTCCAGCAAATTTACTGGCAAATGCCTTAATTTCATCCTTCTTTATGACTAAGTAATATTCCACTGTATGTACACCACATTTTCATTTTTTATTAAAATAATTAGGAATCAAAGATTTATTTATTACTATTGATGAAAAATTATTTAATTTTTAAAAATTTTATTGTAAACAAATGGGATACATGTTGATTCTCTGTACATGGCATAAAGGCATACCATTTGTGCAATCATAAATTTACATAGAGTAATGTTGTTTGATTCATTCTGTTATTTTTTCCCTTCCCCCCACCCCTCCCACCCCTCTTTTCCCTCTATACAGTGCTTCCTTCCTCCATACTTGCCCCCCTCCCTAACCCTAACTCTAACCCTAACACTAACCCTTCCCTCCCCCCATTATGTGTCATCATCCACTTATTAGCGATATCATTCGTCCTTTGGCTTTTTGAGATTGGCTTATCTCACTTAACATGATATTCTCCAATTTCATCCATTTGCCTGCAAATGCCATAATTTTATCATTCTTTATGGCTGAGTAATATTCCATTGTATATATATACCACAGTTTCTTTATCCATTCATCAATTGAGGGACATCTAGGTTGGTTCCACAATATGGCTATTGTGAATTGAGCAGCTATGAACATTGATGTGACTGTATCTCTGTAGTATGCTGATTTTAAGGTCTTTGGGTAAAGACTGAGGAGTGGGATAGCTGGGTCAAATGGTGGGTCCATTCCAAGTTTTCTAAGGAATCTCCACACTGCTTTCCAGAGTGGCTGCACTAATTTTCAGCCCCATCAGCAATGTATGAGTGTACCTTTCTCCCCACATCCTCGCCAACACCTGTTGTTGCTCATATTCTTGATAATTGCCATTCTAATTGGGGTGAGATGGAATCTTAGGGTGGTTTTGATTTGCATTTCTCTTATTACTAGAGATGTTGAACATTTTTCCATATGTTTGTTGATTGCTTGTAGATCTTCTTCTGTGAAGTGTCTATTCATTTCCTTAGCCCATTTGTCGACTGGATTATTTGAATTCTTGGAGTAGAGTTTTTTGAGTTCTTTATAGATTCTGGAGATTAGTGCTCTATCTGAAGGATGATTGGCAAAGATATTCTCCCACTCTGTAGGCTCTTTCTTCGCATTGCTGATAGTTTCCTTTGCTGAGAGAAAGCTTTTTAGTTTGAATCTATCCCAGTTATTGATTCTTGCTTTTATTTCTCGTGCTATGGGAGTCCTGTTAAGGAAGTCTGGTCCTAAGCCGACATGTTGAAGATCTGGACCTACTTTTTCTTCTATAATCTGCAGGGTCTCTGGTCTGATTCCGAGGTCCCTAATCCATTTTGAGTTTAGTTTCGTGCATGGTGAGAGAGATGGGTTTAGTTTCATTCTGTTGCATATGGATTTCCAATTCTCCCAGCACCATTTGTTGAAGAGGCTATCTTTTCTCCATTGCATATTTTTGGCCCCTTTGTCTAGTATGAGAAAATTGTATTTCTTTGGGTTTGTGTCCGTGTCCTCTATTCTGTACCATTGATCTACCTTTCTATTTTGGTACCAATACCATGCCGTTTTTGTTACTATTGCTTTGTAGTAGAGTTGAAGATCTGGTATTGCAATACCCCCTGTTTCACTCTTCCTGCTAAGGATTGCTTTAGCTATTCGGGGTTCTTATTCTTCCAGATGAATTTCATAATTGCTTGCTCTATTTCTGTAAGGTACGTCATTGGGATTTTAATTGGAATTGCATTGAATTTGTATAGCACTTTAGGTAGTATGGCCATTTTGATAATATTAATTCTTCCTATCCAAGAACATGGAAGATCTTTCCATCTTCTAAGGTGTTCTTTAATTTCTTTCGTTAGTGTTCTGTAGTTCTCATTGTAGAGGTCTTTCACCTCTTTTGTGAGATTGATTCCCAAGTATTTTATTTTTCTCGAGGCTATTGTGAATGGGGTAGTTTTCCTAATTTCTCTTTCTGAAGATTCATCACTTATGTATAAAAATGCATTGGATTTATAAGCATTGATCTTGTAACCTGCTACTTTACTGAATTCACTTATGAGTTCTAAGAGTTTTCTGGTGGAATTTCCAGGTTCCTCTAAATATATAATCATGTCATCAGTGAACAGGGATAGTTTGAGTTCTTCTTTTCCAATTCGTATCTCTTTAATTTCTTTGGTTTGTCTAATTGCTCTGGCTAGAGTCTCAAGAACGATGTTGAATAGAAGTGGTGAAAGAGGGCATCCCTGCCTTGTTCCAGTATTTAGGAGGAATGCTTTCAGTTTCTCACCATTTAGAATGATATTAGCCATGGGCTTAGCATAAATGGCCTTTACAATGTTAAGGAATGTTCCCACTATCCCTATTTTTTCTAGTGTTTTGAGCATGAAGGGGTGCTGTATTTTATCGAATGCTTTTTCTGCATCTATTGAAATAATCATGTGATTCTTGACTTTAAGTCTATTGATATGGTGAATTACATTTATTGATTTCCTGATGTTGAACCAACCTTGCATCCCTGGGATGAAAACCACTTGATCATGGTGCACTATCTTTTTAATATGTTTTTGTATGCAATTTGCTAAAATTTTGTTGAGAATTTTTGCGTCGATGTTCGTTAAGGATATTGGTCTGAAATTTTCTTTCCTTGATGAGTCTCTGTCTGGTTTAGGTATCAGTGTGATATTGGCTTCATAGAATGAGTTTGGGAGGGTTACCTCCTCTTCTATTTTATGGAATACTTTGAGAAGTATTGGAATGAGCTCTTCTTTAAAGGTTTTGTAGAACTCTGCTGAGAACCCATCTGGTCCCGGACTTTTCTTTGTTGGTAGGCTTTTGATGACTTCTTCTATTTCAGTACTTGAAATTGGTCTATTTAAATTGTGTATGTCCTCCTCATTCAGTTTAGGCAATTCATATGTCTCTAGAAACCTGTTGATGTCTTTGAAATTTTCTATTTTGTTGGAGTATAGATTTTCAAAATAGCTTCTAATTATGTTTTGTATTTCAATCGTGTCTGTTGTGATATTTCCTTGTTCATTCCGAATTTTAGTGATTTGGGTTTTCTCTCATCTTCTCTTTGTTAGTGTGGCTAAAGGTTTATCAATTTTGTTTATTTTTTCGAAGAACCAACTATTTATTTTGTCAATTTTTTGTATTGTTTCTTTTGTTTCAATTGCGTTGATTTCAGCTCTGAGTTTAACTATTTCCTGTCTTCTACTACTTTTGGTGCTGGTCTGTTCTTCTTTTTCTAGGGCTTTGAGCTGTAGTGTTAGGTCGTTTATTTGTTGAGTTTTACTTCTTTTATTAAATGCACTCCATGAAATAAATTTCCCTCTAAGTACTGCTTTCATAGTGTCCCAGAGATTTTGATATGATGTTTCTTTGTTCTCATTTACCTCTAAGAATTTTTTCATTTCCTTCCTAATATCTTCTGTTATCCATTCATCATATAATAGCATATTGTTTAATCTCCAGATGTTGGAATAGTTTCTGTGTTTTACTCTTTCATTTATTTCTAACTTCAATCCATTATGATCTGATAGAATACATGGTAGTGTCTCTATCTTCTTGTATTTGCTAACATTAGCTTTGTGGCATAATATATGGTCTATTTTAGAGAAGGATCCATGTGCTGCTGAGAAGAAAGTGTATTCGCTCTTGGTTGGATGGTATATTCTATAAATGTCCATTAAGTCTAAATTATTGTTTGTGTTATTGAGATCTATGGTTTCTTTGTTCAATTTTTGTCTGGAAGATCTGTCCAGTGGTGAGAGAGGCATGTTAAAATCACCTAGTATTATTGTGTTATGGTCTATTTGGTTTCTGAAATTGAGAAGGATTTGTTTGACATACATGGATGAGCCACTGTTTGGGGCATAGATGTTTATGACTGTTATATCTTGCTGTTTTATGCTTCCCTTAAGCAGTATGAAATGACCTTCTTTATCCCTTCTGACTAACTTTGGCTTGAAGTCCACATTATCTGAAATGAGGATGGATACTGCAGCTTTTTTGCTGAGTCCATGTGCATGGTATGTTTTTCCCCATCCTTTCACCTTTAGTCTATGGGTATCTTTTTCTATGAGGTGAGTCTCTTGTATGCAACATATTGTTGAATCCTTCTTTTTAATCCAATCTGCCAGTCTATGTCTTTTGATGGATGAGTTCAGGCCATTAACATTCAGGGTTATTATTGAGATATGATTTGGTTTCCCGGTCATTTGGATCATTTTTAAAATTTTATTTATTTATTTGTTTGACACAACTTGTTTCCTCCTTTATTTGACAATTCCTTTAGGATAATTCCTCCCTTTGCTGATTTGCTTCTTTGTTTTTCATCTCTTCCTCATGGAATATTTTGCTGAGAATGTTCTGTAATGCTGGCTTTTTTTTGTAAATTCTTTTAGCTTTTGTTTATCATGGAAGGATTTTATTTCATCGTCAAATTTGAAGGTAAGTTTTGCTGGGTATAAGATTCTTGGTTGGCATCCATTTTCTTTCAGGGCTTGAAAAATGTTGTTCCAGGCCCTTCTATCTTTTAGGGTCTGAATTGAAAAATCTGCTGATATCCGTATTGGTTTCCCCCTGAATGTAATTTGGTTCTTTTCTCTCACAGCCTTTAAAATACTCTCTTTATTTTGTATGTTAGATATTTTCATTATAATGTGCCTTGGTGTGGGTCTGTTGTAATTTTGTGTATTTGGAGTCCTATAAGCCTCCTGAAATTGATTTTCCATTTCATTCTTCATATTTGGGAAATTTTCTGATATTATTTCATTGAATAGATTGTTCATTCCCTTGGTTTGTTTCTCTAGGCCTTCCTCAATCCCAATAATTCTTAAATTTGGCCTCTTCATGATATCCCATAGTTCTTGTAGATTCTGTTCATGATTTCTTACCATCTTCTCTCTTTGTTCAACTTTGTTTTCAAGGTTAAATATTTTGTCTTCAATGTCTGAGGTTCTGTCTTCCAGGTGTTCTATCCTACTGGATATGCTTTCTATGGAGTTCTTAATTTGGTTTATTGTTTCCTTCATGTCAAGGATTTCTGTTTGTTTTTTTTTCAATATCTCTAACTCTTTATTGAAATGATCTTTTGCTTCCTGTATTTGCTCTTTTAACTGTCGATTGGTGCGATCATTCAATGCCTACATTTGCTCTTTCATCTCATCATTCAGTGCGTGCATTTGCTCTTTCATCTCATCGTTTGCTTCCCTGATCATTTTAATTATGTACATTCTGAACTCCTTTTCTGTCATTTCTTCTGCCATGCTGTCATTGGGTTTTATTGATGTAACATCTAGATTTGTTTGCAGCATTTTCTTTCCTTGTTTTCTCATATTGTTCAGGTATCAGTGGACCGCTGAGATATTGCAGATTTCCTCTATTGACTTATAATGTCCCTGGAGATTTCTAGTATATCCCCTCTTAGCCTTCAGTAGGCTGAAGTCTTGGAGGAAGTTGATAATGCAGTGTTCCACAAGGAAGCTGCCTCTCTAGGAGTGGTGGCCTTCAGGTGGGGTATATTCCCTGCTAGTGGGCTGAGGTGCCTCCACTTGTTGACCAATGGTCATCCAAAGGGGTACTAGGCTGCGCGCTGAGGCAAGGCCTGTTTGGGCCTGTGTCTCTGGTTTTACCGTCCTTGTGGGGAAACCTCACCCGGTAGGGAAGACTCACCCGGTGGGGAGGTCTCGCTGGTCATTTGCCTCCTAGAGGTTCCCCTCAATTTACAGCTGCCACCTGGGCTGGGCTGCATTCCTCTGCAAAGTTCCCAGCGGCCCGGCCCTACGTCCTGGGCCTGGGAGCCTCACCCTTCGCAGATGAATCTCCTTAGGCTGCCCCTCCTCAGAGAATCTGCCCGCAGTCCTGGAACCTTTGCTCCGCCCCTAAGCGTGTCTCTGTGAGGTTCTTCCACCAAGAAGCCTCCTAGATCCTGGGACCCTGCTCTGCACCTAATCGCCTGGCTATGTGGCCCTTCCTCTGAGCAGCCACCTGGGGCCCCGTACAATCGCTCTGAGTCCCAGAGACCCGCCACATGCCTGTTCCTCCAGACAGCCGCCCAGTAGTCTGGTGCGGTCACTAGGAGTCCAAGCAACTCACTGCGTGCCTCCTCCTCCCGCCAACCACCTGTAGCCCTGGGCAGTCACTCCGAGTCCTAGTGACCCGCCCCGTTCCTCCTCCTCCTCCTCCTCTAGGTAGCCCCCTGGGTGTTCAGGAGCGGTCGCTCTGAGTGGCTCTGAATCCACGTGACCCGCTGCACGCGTCCTCTGGGAAGCCGCCTGGAGCTTTGGTGCGGCCCCTCGAGACCAAGCGACCCACCGCGTTTCTCCTCCAGGCAGCCCCCCTGTGTTCAGGAGCGGTTGCTTTAAATCCAAACAACTCACCACTCGCTTCCTCCTCTGAGCAGCTGCCTGGAGCTCTAATGCAGTCACTGCGGGTCCAAACGACCCATCGCGCTCCTCCTTCTCCTCCTCCTCCTCCTCCTCCTCCTCAGGGCAGGTCCCAGTGTTCAGAAGTGGTCTGAGTCCAAACAGCTCGCCACGCGGCTCCTCCTCTGGCAACCGCCTGTAGCTCTGTTGTAGTCACTCTGAATCCAAGCGGCTATGCTCCTCCTCCTCCTTCTCAGGGCAGGCCCTGGTGTTCTGAGTCCACACAGCTCTCCTCGCTGCTCCTCCCCTGGGCAGCCACCGGAGCCCCAGTGGTTGCTCCGAGTCCCAGCGCTGTGCTGAGCGGCCTCCTCTACGACGCTCCCAGTTGTCCGAGTTCACTGCTCCAGCTGGGGGAGCGGTGTCTCGCCGGCAGCTCTACTTTACATAGTTCCCTGCGTTCCGTGACTACCGTCCCATCCGGGACACCTCCCCAACGGGAGAGAGTCACCCGGCTGCTTTGAGTTGGTCCCAAGTCTCTCAATATCTCCTCTTTTGAATCCTGAGTCCTGGAGCAACGTGAAATGCAGCCACCCTAGGCCGCCATCTTGAAACCCCCCACATTTTCTTTATCTATTCATCTGTTGAAGGGCTCCTAGGTTAGTTCCATAACTTAACTATTGTAAATCGAGTTGCTATAATCATTGACATGGCCACATCACTGCAATTTGACATTCTTAATGAGGTATTTTATGTTCCTCTTTCATATTGTCTTTAAAATCATGTGTATTTTACATGGAAAATTTTAATTAAGACCAGCCACATTGAAGGGCTCAATAGACATTATGTGACTAAGGCTTCCATATTGGACAGATCTAGTGTCTTGGACCTGGCCTTCTAGGAACATGCCATGCCACTATCTGGTGGTAATTTAGCCAAATAGCAACCCTGGCACCCACTGTGGCCCAGGTCTTTAAGTGGCAATGAAGGCACAACTAAACCTACTTGCTCTTGAGTGCCTTCAACCTAGAGTTTGGAACAAAGGATTCAAAGATCCAGAAGCAAAGCAGCCTACAGTGCCCTAGAATTTGGAAGTGAGAAGGTTCTGACAATGAACACATTTCATAGATATGGAAGTGAGGGGGAATGACCTGCTCGGGGCAAGGGGACAAATATGAAGTTACCCTGAATGGAAGACACCTGTGGCCAGAGCACCAGCATCTGCCACAGAGACCATGGAAATTGCTTAAAAATAGTTTTCATTTTTACTAAACAATGAATCTATTCATATAATTCAAAATCCCAAAGTGAAAAGCAAAGAGCCTCTCCCATCCCCACTCCCTCATCTCAGCTTCCCTTTAGTGAGGCATCACAAGCAATAAGCTCGTTAACATTATTTTTATGTGTGTACTATCTGTAGAAATGTGTCATGAAATGGAATTGTTGGGTCCAAGGATGTGTAATTTTGTTAGATAAAAGTATCTTTCTTAAAAAAATCAGCTTTATTTAGATACACTATACATCCAACAAGTTCACCATTTTAAGTGTGCAATTTGAGAAGTTTGACAAAGGCATAGGTATATAACCACCACCACAACCATGATATAGAATATTTCCATCACTACAGGAAGTTTCCTTGTGACCGTTAGCAGTTAATTTCCTTATTTCCACCACTACTTCTATAAACTACTAATCTGTTTTCCATACTTTACAATGTGGCCTTTTCCAGAATATCATATAAATGGAATAGTTTTGAATATCATTTTTTCTGCTGGATTCTTTCTATTAGCAAATGGACCAATGTGATTCATCCATATTGTTACATGCATCATATAGCTCAATAAGACTTTTTTCAAAATTGTTAGCAATATTCTCTTCTATGGACATATCACAGTTAATTCATTCACCAACTGATGGACATTTGAATTGTTTGTAGTTGTGAGCTGTTAGGCATAATGTTTCTATGGATGTTCAAGTAGTCTTTAAACTTTCATTTCTCCTACACGTATATCTAGAAATGAAATTTTTAAGTCATATGATAAGTGAATATTTAACTTTATAAGAAATTACCACACTGCCTTCTAAAGACACATACCATTTGTGCTTTGCTATTAACAATTAGAGTTCCAATTGCTCTTTACCCTCACCAACTCTTGGTTAGAGAGTGCAGTACCTGGCCTCATGTCTTTAATTTTAGCTATTATGGTGGGTAGGTATTTCATTGTGCTTTAAATTTGATGGCTAATGATATGTATATCATTCATATGCTTACTTGCTATTTGTATACATTCTCTGGTGATGTGCCTGTTCAGATCTTTTGTCCATTTTTAAAATTGGACTGCTTGTCTTATATTGAGGTAAAAGAGAGATTTGTTGCTGGGGCTGCTCCTATTCTTTGCTTCACCACCGTGAGCAAGAAAGTCTTCTGTTTTAAAAGTATAGGTAGAACTTTTCTCTGAAAGAAAATGGATGCCAACCAAGAATACAAGTCATAATAAATCTTGGTGAGGACATGGGGAAAAAGGTACATTCATACATTGCTGGTGGGACTGCAAATTGGTGCAACCACTCTGGAAAGCAGTATGGAGATCCCCCAGAGAACTTGGAATGGAACCATCATTTTACCCAGTTAGTACACTCCTTGGCATATACCTAAAGGACTTAAAATCAGCATACTCTAATGACATGGCCACATCGATGTTTATCATAGTTCACAATAGCTAAGCTATGGAACCAACCTAGGTACCCTTCAACAGATGAATGGATTAAGAAAATGTGGTATATATACACATGGAATATTACTCAGTAGAATGAATTAGACAGAACTTTCCTATGCTCATATATGAATACACTGGCAATGTAACTCCACATCATGTATAACCACAAGAATGGGAAGTTATACTCCATGTGTAGATAATATGCTGGTCACAGTGGCACAAGCCTGTAATCCCAGGGGCTCAGGAGGCTGAGACAGGAGGATCTTGAATTCAAAGCCAGCCTCAGCAAAAGCAAGGCACTAGCAACTCAGTGAGACTCTTGTCCTCTAAATAAAATACAAAATAGGGCTGGGGATGAGGCTCAGTGGTTAAGTGCACCTGAGTTCAATCCCTGGTACTCACCCCTCAAAAAACATACACACTACTGCCATGTATATCTAAGAAGAACAAATTTTAAAAAGGTGTTTAAAGAGCCCATCCTTTGTAAGCCGTCATGTTGTTCCTTAAGCATTTTCTCTTTGCTCAAATTGTTGATTAGTGGTAGTTTGCTTAATGACTTTTGTATTGTGGCTATTGTATGTTTTAATATGATGGATGCAATGCATTGTATAGCATTCCAGACTTTTCTGGAAAAGTCAATCTTTAGGAATTGTTTTTCATATCTTCAATAAACTTTTTCTTTAAAATAAGGAAAAAATTATGTGACAAAAGATGAATAATTGTTACATGTAACAATTCAGTGAGAACAAACACAACTTGTGACAGAGATGTCCACCTCAGATCCCTCAAGAAAGGACTGCTAACTGCAAGGAGTGTGGCTAGCTAAGAGCCTCCAGCTGCTAATTCCCTTTGGGTTCACCTGCACTTTGGAGCTGAGGTTCCCTCGCTCTGTGGTGGCCATGCCAGTGTTGGGGCAACCTTTCCTCTGGGAGTCCCCATGTGGGTGGCAGAGACCTTGAATTCTTGTGGCTCTCCTGGCCCCACCCTGCTTCCTCCCCTTTCTTTTCATAGGTGTCATGCCTTAATGATTCCTTTTCACTCCTGTGTCCTAACTGTCTCAGTATCTGCTTCTTAGAGGACTCAGCTGGACCTGTAACTTAAAAGAAAAATAGACAAATTTATAAAAACAGATAGTTCACGGAAAGATAAACATGAAAAGATGAGCAATATCACCAAAGATGAAATAATTAGAAAAATGGAAATTTAGGGAAAATTAAGATAATTTTTGTCTATTAGACTGGCAAAAAGTCTAAATAAACTGAATAATACCTGTGATGGTTGGCATGTGCTGGGATGCAGATTGTGAAGTGTGTGGTAATGATTAATTAGTACCATCATTTTGGAAAGCTGTTTTTCAAAATATTCAAGAACTATATGTGAAGGTGGCATGGCTCAGATATTTTACTTTTTGAATCGTACTTTAAAGAATGTTTGCTAATGTATGAAATGAGGCATGCTTGAGAACATTGTGATGTGGTTGGCAATTGTTCTTCAAAGAAACAAATTGAAACTGACAACAGTATATGCCCTAAGGTAGTTTTGTAGGACCAATTGAAATTAGGGACCCCATCACTGGGGCCAAGATTATACTGATTCTTTAAAAACATTTTTTTAATTGTGGTAAAATGTGCATAACATTTATCAGTTGAACCATTTGTAAATGTGCAGTTAGTGGCATTAAATATATTCAAAAGTTTTGTAACCACCACTACCATATATACTCAAATTTCTTTCATCACTCCCAATACAAACTGTATACCCATTAAACCATAACTCCTCTTTTTTCTTTTTCCTAGCTTTGGAGAAATCTCTATCTTACTTTCTGACTCTAGGAATTTGCCTATTCTAGGTACATGATATTAGTGGAATCTTACAATATTTGCCCTTCAGCACCTGCCTTATTTCACTAAATATAATGTTCTCAAAGCCCATCTATGTTATGACATTTATCAAATTTTCATTCATTTTTATGGTTGAAATATATTGCATTGTGTGTATATAGAATACTTTGTTCATCCATTCAACTGTTGATGGACACCAGAGTTGTGCCTACCTTTTGATTGTTGGGAATAATGCTTATGTAAACACTGATATACAAATATCTGTTTTGAGTTCCTGATTTAAATTCTTTTGTATACATGCCTAAGAGTGGAATTGCTGGATCATATAATAGTTTTATATTTAACTTTTCAAGGGACTGTTATTCTATGTATTTCATAGTATACACTATTTTACATTCTTACCAGGAATACAAAAGGGTCCTAACTTCTCCATCAACTTGCAAACACATCTTTTTTTTTTTTTTAAGTTTATAGACATTCTGTGAAGTGGTATCTCATTGTGGTTTGATTTACATTTCCCTAATGGCTAATTACACTGATGGCTAATGATGTTGAGGACCTTTCCATGTACTTTTTTTGTGATTGTATACTTTATTCAGAGAAATGTCTATTTATATCCTTTGCCTATTTTTGCTGTTTTCTTGTTGTAGAGGTTCTTTTTATGTTCTGGATAGTAATCCCTTATGTAAGATTTGCAAATATCTTCTTCCTCTCCACAGACTGCCTTTTTATTCTCTTGGAAGCATCCTTTAATGCACAAAAAGTTTTAAT
The DNA here is from genome assembly GCF_902686455.1 of Sciurus vulgaris. Classification (NCBI taxonomy): domain Eukaryota; kingdom Metazoa; phylum Chordata; class Mammalia; order Rodentia; family Sciuridae; genus Sciurus; species Sciurus vulgaris. The sequence continues at coordinate 26,658,721 of NC_136474.1, forward strand.
TTTGATGAAGTCCATGTAATCTGTTTTTTCTTTTTATATTGGTGCTTTTGGTATTATATCTCCAAAATTGTTTTCAAGTAGAGTGTCATGATGATTTTCCTCACCATTTTTCCTCTAACATTTTTATAGTTTTAGCATAAATATATAGATCTTTGATGTACTTTGAATTAATTTTATACTACTTAATAGAAGAGTTCAATTTTATCCTTTTGCAAGTTTTTCCAGCACCATTTGGTGAACAACTGTCCTTTCCATTGAATGTTTTGGTATCCTTGTTGAAAATCAAATGACTATATATACGTAAGGGTTTATTTCTGGGCTCTTTTCTAGTTCAGTAGTCTTTATATCTGGCCTTATGCTAGTACCATACTGTTTTTAATTATTTAATTATTGTAGTAGGTTTCTAGTAAGTTTCAAATTGGAAAGTGTGAATCCTCCAGTTTTATTCCTTTTCATGGTTCTTTTGGCAATTCAGGGCCCTTGTAACTACATATGAATTTGAGGATCATATTTTCCATTTCAGTAAAAAAGGAAGTTGAGATTTTGATAGGATTGTATGGGAATATCTACAAATCACATTGGCTAGTTTTGAATTTGTTTTTGCAGTGCTGGGAATTGAACCCATGTCCTCATGCATGCTAGCCAAGCAGTCTTCCATTGTGCTACACCCTGAGACTCGTAGATTTGATATCTTAATGATATTAAGTCTAGCTGTCCATAAACACAAGATGTATTTTTCATGTATCTAAGTTATATCTTTGATTTCTCTCAGCAATGTTTTATACTTTTCAGTGTATAAGTTGTTTTTACTGACTTGATTATTTTTATTCCTGAATATTTAATTCTGCTAGAAGTAAATAGAATTGCTTTCTTAATTACTATTTTGGATTGTTCATTGCTAGCATATAAAAACACAATTAATTTTCAGTATTGATCTTGTACCCTGCAATTTTGCTGAATTTATTTATTAGCTATAGAAGGGTCCCCCTGAGCCACCATTTCTCTTTATAATGTTTCAGTTACTCAATATCGACTGCAATTCCAAAATATTAGATGGGAAACTCCAGAAGTAAACAGTTCTTAAGCCTTAAATTACAGTCTGTTCTGAGTAGCATGATAAAATCTTGTACCATCTCACTTTGTCCTACTTGGGATGTGAATCATCCCTTAGTCTAGCTTCTTATTGTATATGCTGCCACCCATTAATAGCCATCTCAGTAATCAGATCTAGTTCATTGTATTGTAGTGCTAGCATTCAATGAAAACTTATTTTACTTAATATGACCCCAAAGCACAAGAATACCATTGCTGGTAATTTGGATATGCCAAAGAGAAGTCCTAAGTGTTTCAAACTGAAAAGATGAAAGTTTTCTAAACTTAATAAGAAAAAAGTCTAATGCTGAGGTTGTTAATATCTTTGAGAAGAATAAGTTTTCTTCCATAAAACTGTGAAGAGGGAATTAATTTTGCTGTCACACCTCAAACTTTAAATCTACAGTAAATAAATTCTTAGTTAAGATGGAGAAGGAATTAAATTGTAGGGTTTTGTGCTATCTATGGTTTCAGACATCCATTGGGGTCTTAGAACATGTGCTTCATAGATAAGGGGAGACTACCACTGCAGCTTTTCCATGGATTTGGGATATCTTCTCTTCCCTCTCTTCCTCAATATAAGAAACATAGATAGTTTTATCTGTTCTTTTCAATGTGAATGAATTTTATTTCATTTTCTCATTGATAGGTCTGGCTAGGGCTTCTAGTACAAGGTTGAATAGCATCAGCAAAGGCAGGCATTCTTGTCTTGTTCCTGATCTGAGAGAGAAAACTTTTAGTCTTTGATCACTGGGTGTGACGTTAGCGAGGGGCTGTTCATAAATACCCTTTATCTTGTTGAGGAATTTGCCCTCCATTCCTAGTTTTGTTTAGCTTTTGCCCTGAAAGAGTGTTGAATTTTGTTAAATGCCTTTTCTGCATCAGCCGAGATGACGTCTTGTCATTCATTCCATTAATGTGACATGTTGCATTGATTGATTTTCTTATGTTGAACTACCCTTGCAATCCTAAGATAAATCCCACTTGGTCATCATGAATAATCCTTTTACTATGCTGTTGAATTCAATTTGCTAAAATTTTGTTGAGTACTTTTACATCTATATTCATAAGGAATATTGGTTTATAATTTTTATTTTGATGCATTTGTTTTACTTTGTCATTAGTGTGACATGGTCTTGTAGAATGAATTAGAGCTGTGAATTCCTTTTCAGTTTTTGGGGAGAGTTTGAGAAGGATTGCTGTTTATTCTTATTTATATGTTTGATAAAAATTCTCTAGTGAAATCTTTTGGTTTAGGACTTTTCCTTGTTTGGGAGACTTTTTATTCAATTTCCCAATCAGTCTAGTTTGATTCCATCTCCATGCTAGTTATAGAGATATTCAAATAGTTTATTCTTGAGTCAGTTTGCATAATTTGTGAGTTTCAAGGAATTTGTCCAATACTTTTTGGTTATCCACTGGCATGCAGTTGTTCATAATATTCTCTTATAATCCTTTGTCTCCACTTACATTTCTGATATTACTTATTTTTTAATATATTTTTTAGTTGTAGGTGGATGTAATACCATTATTTATTTTTACGTGGTGCTGAGCATCCAACCTGGGGCCTCACACGTGCTGGGTGAGTGTGCTACCACTGAGCTGCAACCCTCGCCTGATATTAATTATTTATATCTTTTTTAAAAAATCAGTTTAAGTAATGATTATTCAATATATTGATCTTTCCAAAGAATGAACTTTTGGTTTCATTGATTTTTCTCTATTGTTTCTCTATTCATTATTCATTCTCTCTCTCTCTCTCTACCTCTCCCTTTCTCCCTCCCTCCCTCCCTTTCTCCCCTGAGGATTGAACCTGGGGCCTTGTGCATGCTAGGCAAATGGTATGTGCCATTGAGCTATATCTCTAACCCTTTTTATTTTATTTTGAGATAGAGTCTCACTAAGTTGTTGTCACATCCAAAGACTGGTTTTTCTAGGGCAGTGGGATATTTTGCTGTGAGACCAAAGAAAACACCCAGAGAGAAAACACCGAGAGATGGTGTACAAGGCATAAGGCTTTATTGAAAAATGCATACAGGGAAGGCTCAGTGGCAATAGGGCTGGACAGATAACACCTCTATCCCTCACAATGCTTTGCCAGGTAATACCTCCTTTTCCTCACAATATTTTTTTCCAGTGGTGACTGGTGGATGAGTGACATTTATCCTTTCCACAGTGCCCTTGGTTCTGCCTCAGTCATCACTCAGAGAAGGATTTTATATGTTACAGAAGCAGTGACATCATCAGCATTAGCTTGCTTGCTTGACCAGCATACAAAGGAGCAACTGTCCTGGTGTACATGCACTAACTTGCTCTAGTTCCCAGTGTGCATATGAGAAAGTGTCCTTTAAGATATGATGTGTCTGGATATTCTGGCCCAGTCTTGCTCTCATTGTTTCTGTAAGTTATCTAGGTTTTTGGGGACAGAAAGGGGGCATTCAGGGACATGCTATTTTACCACATAGGATGATATAGTTGTCCAGACTGGCCTTAAACCTGTGATCCTTCTACCTCAGCCTCCTGAGTAGATGGTATTACAGTTATGTGTCACGGTGCCTGACACTTTAGCTTTTATTTTTCTGTTCTAAGTTTTATTATTTTCTTCCTCCCACTACCCTTGGGTTTAGTTTGTTCTTTTTCTACTTCCTTAAGGTAGAGTTAGGTTATTGATTTGAAATCTCTTAGAGGCATATGTAGGTCTGAATTGCCCTCTGAACACTTTCTTTGCTGCATCTGAAACATTTTGATGTTTCTGTTTTGAAACATTTCTAATATTTTTTCAAGTTCTCTTGTAATTTATGTTTTTGCCCATTGGTTGTTTGAGAGTGTGTATTTAATTTCCACATATTAGTGGACTTTCAGTTTTTGTTTATTTCTAATTTCATCCTGTTACAGTTGAAGAAGATACTTTGTATGGTATAAGTGTTATAAAAATCTAATGATACTTGTATCATGGCCTTATATATGGTCTATCCTGCAGAATGTCCCATGTGTATTTGAGAAGATTTTGTATACTGTTGTTATTGGGTGAAGAGTCCTCTGAATATATTAGGTCTAATTGTTTTATTGTGTTATTCAAGTCCTCTGTTTCCTTGCTTATTTTATTTCTGATTGTTCTGTCCCATTATTGAGAGCAGGATGTTGAAGTTTCCAACTATTATTATAGAACTATCAATTTTAACTTCAATTTTGTTAACTTTCACTTTGCTGATTTTTAGTGTCTATTATTAAGAGCAGAAATATTTATAATTGTTATATAGTTTCTGTTGAACCTTTTGTTAATGTGTAATATTATTTTTTTATCTTGTCATTTTTTTGTCTTGAAGTCTATTTTGTTTGATATTAGTATAGCCACCACAATTCTCTTTTGGCTATATTTGCATGAATATCTTTTTCTATTCTTTCACTTTCAACCTATTTGTCCCTTTATAAACAAACCTAGCCCTGTAGAAAACATATAGTTAGATCATGTTTTTTAAAATTTATTCTGCCAATCATCTTTTTTAAATTTTATTTTTTAGTTGCAGCTGGACACAATACCTTTATTTTATTTATTTATTTTTATGTGGTGCTGAGGATCAAGCCCAGTGCCTCATGCATGCTAGGCTACCACTGAGCCACAGCTGCAGCCCTCTTCTCATCATCTTTTGATGAAAGAATTATTTATATTTCATTACTAATGAGGAGTGAGTTAGGTTTTACTTTTTGCTGTTGTTCTCCATAGGTTTTATAGCAATTTGTCCTTAATTTTCTCAAGTACTGTCTTCTTTTATGTTTAGTTTAATTTTTTAGTGACACATTTTGATTCCCATCTCATTTCCTTTTGTGTATATTCACTAGATATTTTCTTTATGGTTACCATAGGGATGACATTTAACATATTGAAATTATAACAATCAAATGTGAATTGATACCAACTTCTGTACCATATAAAAACCCTATAAAGTTGTACCTTATTTATGTTAGCACATCACAACTTATATTTTTATATATTGTGGTTCCAAAATATAGAATAATAATTGAATATAAGAATACTTTAAATCATGTAGAAAATAAAAACTGGAGTTATATGTCAAAATTACAGTTGTACTGTCTTTTATAATTTACCATGTACTTTCCTTTACCTGAGATCTTTATTTTTTCATATAGCTTCAAGTTTTTGTATAATGTATTTTCATTTCAACCTGAAGGACACCTTTTAGTGTTTCTTATATAGAAGGTCTAATGGTAATGAACTCCTTTAGCTTTTGTTTATCTAGGAATGCATTAATTTCCCCTCATTTTTATTTTTATATTATTATCATTATTATTTTGAGATGGAGTCTTTCTATGTTGCCCAGGTTGGTCTCAAACTTTTGGGCTCGACTGATCCCCCTATTTCAGCCTCCTGAGTGCTGGGACTGCATGTGCACATTACTATACCTGACTGATTTCTCTTCATTTTTGAGGGTCATTTTTTCTGGATATAGAATTATTGGTTGGCTGTTTTTTTGCACTTTAAATGTTTCATATTGCTTTCTTACTTCCAAGATTTCTGATGAGACATTGGATGATAGTTAGGATTCTTTGTATGTCATGAGTCACTTCTTTAGTGCTTGAAAGATTCTTTTTTTCCTTTATCTTTCAGCAGTTTGATTAAAATGTGTGTTCAGTATAAATCTCTTTGAATTTATTCAACATGGAGTTCACTCAACTTCTTGAGTTTGTAGATTCCTTAGATAATGTGTATATTCCTGAGATATTTTCTTTATGGTTACCTTAGGGATGACATTTAACACATTGAAAATATGGAAAGTTTTCAGCAATTATTTCTTCAAATTTTTTTTTGTCCTTTTATGTCTCTTTCTCTGCTCCTTTGAAACTCATAATATGTTTGTTGGTCTAGTCGATGATATCTCACATCACTTATTCTCTGATTACTTTTCTTCAGTCTTTTTTCTTTCTGTTACTTGAATTTTATAGCTTCAGTTATCCTTTATTAAATGTTACTAATTTTTTCTTCTTCCTGAACAAATTTACTTTTGTACCCCTCTAGTTCAATTTCAATTATTATACTTTTAGTGTCACAATTTATTTTTGGTCCAAAAAGGATCAAATACAAAAAGTATTTTCTCTCTTTATGGATGCTCTCGTTTTGTTCACAAATTTTCTTGCCTTCCCTGTCACACTTTGAGAATCTTTTAAAGCAGTTATTTTAAAGACTTTGTCTAGTTAGTTCAGTGCCTATGTTTATTCAGGAATGATTTTGGATATTTAGTTTGTTCCTTTGAATGGACCTTACTTTTTGTTTCTTTGTGTGTTTTATGTTTTCTTTTTTTGTTTTTTGTTTTTTTGGTGGTGGTGTTGAAAATTGTATATTCATATTTTAAAATGTGGTAATGCTGGAAATCAGATCCTCTTCCTACTTTGGAGTTGCTTTTTAAAAAATCCTGGATGAAGGGTGTCTTTGTGTTGAATATCATCCTGAGGCAAAAGAAAAGTAGAATTTTCTGCACCAATGTTTTTCCCTGGACAGCATAGTGGCTTTCTGAATATTCCTGTACACATGTGCTTTTGAATAAACTATGCATCAATTTCTGGCTCCCAACATTGAAAAAGGGCAGAAAGAAGAAAAGAAAAGCATACACTCAAAATCAGGATGTTTTCCCCTTTGAGTCCTCTGGATGCTGCTTTTACTGATGCAGTCTGAAATGGTGGTTTCCTTCCTCTGTGTCTGCAGAAGCAGAAGTCATTCATCAGCACACAGAACTCTGAGGTTTAGATAAGTTTCATATTCACCACTTGGCTTCTGAAAACTTCATTAGGAATATGGGAATGACTGCCTGCTGGCGTCTAAAGTTGGTGGGCAGTAGCTATTATCATGCTAGTGGTTGCAATGGACTGAAATTAATTACAACTTAGAAGCCAAGTCTTTCCTTGGAAGCACTAAGTATTCAAATAGACTCCAGAATTCTAAAATAACTACCTCAGAAACATTCAGTTAACTAAATGTATATTTTTTATTGGTACATATTAATTATACATAATAGTGGGCTTAATTGTGCCATATTTGTATATAATTTAATCAATCTCATTTCCTAGAATCTTCTCTTACCTTCCCTCTTCTCTCCCCATCCACTTGTTCTGCTCTAGTGATCTCTCTACAAGTTATTATATTAATAACAATATATTAATGTATCAATAATAGTTTCACAATGATTGTTACATAATTGTGTATTGTTATAGAATAATAATAATTGTTAGATATGACAATAATTGTTATAATTTTAATTAGCAATATATTTTGGGCTCTTGTTTGGTGGCAAGTTTTTGAATCCTTTATTCTGTATATAAATATCTTGCTGGAAAAATAGGTGGCAAAGATTTTTTCCCATATTGTAGACTTTCTCTTCATGTTCTTAATAGTTCCCTGTGCTGTCCAGAAGCTTTTTAATTTGATGGTATTCCACTTACTGATTCTTGTCTATATTTCTTGAGCTTTAGGTGTCTTGTTAAGGAGGTGCCTTAGCCAGTATGTTAGAGTGTTGACCCTATATTTTCTTCTAGCAGTTGCAGTGTTTCTGGTCTAATCCCTAGGGTTTTGATCCACTTTGAATTGATTATTGTGTGGAGTAAGAGATGGGGATCTAGTTTCATTCTTCTACATATGGATATAAAACTTCCATAGATCATTTGTTTAAAAGGCTGTCTTTTCTCCAGTGTATGTTTTTGTCAACTTTGTCAAGGATCAGATGACTACCTAGGTAGATTTGTCTCTGTGTCTTCTATTCTAGTCCATTGATCATTCATCTGTTTTTATGCCAACACCATGCTGTTTTTGTTACTGTAGCTCTGCAGTGTAATTTGAGATTGATTATTATAATGCCACCAGCATCATTCTTAGTATTCACTGTTGCTTTGGTTACCCTGGGCCTTTTCTTTTTCCAATGAATTTCAGGATTGTGTTTTCTAGTTCTGGGAAAAATTTCATTGGTATTTTGATGGGGATTACATTGAATCTGTATATCACTTTCGGTAATATGGTCACTTTGAAAATATTAATTCTACCTATCCAAGAACATGGTAGGTCTTTCCATTTTCTAAGGTCCTCTTCGACTTCTTTGGTATTCTATAATTTTCACTGTAGAGGTCCTTCATCACCTTGGTTGGATCTCTTACCCAGTTTTTTTTTTTCTTTGAGGCTGATGTGAATGAAATTATTTTCCTGATTTTTTTCTCAGCAAATTCATTATTAGATAATAGGAAAGCTATTGATTTATGAATATTCTGCTATTTTGGTGAATTTTCTTATCATCTCAAGAAGTCCTCTGGTGAAATTAATGTTTTGGGTTTTTTAAATACAGGATTATGTCATCAGCAAATAAAGAAAATTTGACTTCTTCTTTTCCTGTTGGTATCCCTTTAATTTCTTTCTCTTGTTTTATTTCTTTGGCTAGAGATTCAAAAACTATATTGAATAGGAGTGGTGATGGTGGCCTTGTTACTGATTTTAGAGTAAATGCTTTTTTCTCTGTCCAGTATGATGTTGACTTTGGGTTAGTCATAAATAGTCTTTATGATGTTGAAGTCAGTGTCTATATTCCTGTTTCTTCAGTGTTTTTATTATGAATGGGTGCCAGATTTTTTTGAGGACTTTTCCTGAATCCATTGAGGTGATTATGTCATTTTTTGTCCTTAATTATATTTTTGTGATAAATTAGATGCATTGATTTGTGTATGTGGAGCCAACCTTATATCCCTGGGATTAAACTAAATTGATCATGTTGTGCAATTTTCTTAATGTGTTTTCGAATACAGATTTGTAATATTAAGAATTTTTGCATCTATGTTCATCTGGGTTGTTGGTGTGTAGTTTTCTTTCTTTGATGTCTTTTAACTAATTTTTGTATCCAGGCGATACTGGCTTTTTAGAGTGAGTTTTGGAGTGTTCCCTCCCTTTATACTTCATGGAATGATATGAGGAGGATTGGCATTATTTCTTCTTTCAAGTTCTGGTAGTAGTTAGCTGAGAATACATCCTAGTCTAGTTCTTGACTTTTCTTTTTGGGAGACTTTTTATTATTGCTTCAATCTCATTGCTTGTTATTGGTCTGTTCTATGTTTCTATTCTTTCTTAGTTTAATTTGGGTCGGTCATAAGTCTAGACATTTGACAACATCTTCTGGGTTTTCTAACTGATTTGAATATAAGTTTTCGAAATAGTTCCAATGATTCTCTGGATTACAGAAATGTCTGTGGTGATATCTTTTTTTTTTCATTTCTAATTTTGTTGATTTGGTTCTTCTCTCTCTTTTGGTTAGTTTGGCTAAGGGTTCATTAATCTTGTTTATCTTTTCAAAAAACCAACTTTTCATTCCATTTTGTATTGTTTTCAAAATCTCAATTTCATTAACTTTGGCTCCACTATTATTTCCTGTCTCCTACAGTTTTTGGAATTATTTTGTTCTTGCTTTTATAGGGCCTTGAGATGTAATATTAGATTGTTATTAGGGATATTTCCATTGTCCCCCCGCCCAGGGGCTGGAAATTCAAACCGCGGCCCTTGCGCATGCTAGGCGAGCACTCAGCAAAATGAGCTATTTCTTCAGCTCATCCGTTGTTTATTTTTTAATCTAGGTACTCAGTCCTATTAACTTTTCTCTTAGAACTGCCTTCATGGTGTCCCATAGATTTTGACATGCTAATGTCTTCTCATTTGTTTCTCCCCTTATTTATTCTATGATTCATTACTCATTCAATCTCCACATGTAAAATGCCTTGTTATTGCTTTGTAATTTCACTACATTATGATCTTATAAGATACAAGAAATTATATCATTTTTTGGTATTTGTTAAGACTGCTTTGTCACCTAAAATATGATCTATTTTGAAGACGTTTCCATCAGATGCTGAGAAGAAAGTTAATTTAGTTCTTGTTTGATGAAATACTTTATAGATAACTGTTAGCTCTTTGTGTTTAGGTTAGAAGTGTCTTTATTGATTTTGTTTGGATGACCTGTCTATTGATGAGAGGGGTATGTTGAAATCACCCAATAATATTGTATTGGGCTTTATCTAATATTTAATGTTAAGAAATGATTGTCTTATGTAATTAGATACACTGACATTTGGGTCATAAATATTTACTATTGTTGATTTTCTTATTGGATTTTCCCCTTTGACCCATAGGTAGTGACCTGCCTTGTCTCTTCTGAGATTATCTTTGCTTATCTTTGAAATCAGTAGGATATGAATATAGTTATTTGTTTTAGTCAGGTTTTTTTTTTTTCTGCTGTCACCAAAAGACCTGTAAAGAACAATTGGAGGAGGAAAATTATACTTAGGGGGTTATGGCTTCAGAGGTCTCTGTCCATAGATGGCCAACTCCATTGCTCTGGGCCTGAGATGAGGCAAAACATCATGGTGGAAGTATGTGGAGGAGGAAAGCAGCTTAGGATGTGGCATCAGGAGGGAGGGAGGGAGGGAGAGAGAGAAAGAGAGAGAGAGAGAGACAGACACACTAAGCTCAGTTAATCAAATACATATCTCTAAGGCACTCCACCAATGACTCATGTTTTTAGTCACATCCTACCTGTCTGTGTTACCACCCAGTTGATCCCTGTCAGAGATTAATACACTGATTAGGTTAAAGCTCTAATAACTCAATTATTTTTCCTCTAAACTCTTTCTTTCATTGTCTCACACATGAGCTTTTTGGGGATGCATTATATCTAAACTATAACACTACTCCTGTTTGTTTTTGGACTCCGCTTGCATGGAACATCTTTTCCTATCTTTTTAGCCTGTGGATGTCTTTGTTAATAAATCTCTTATAAACAGCATATAGTTGGGTCCTGTTTTTTAATCCACTCTGCCAAGTCTGTCTTTCAATTGAAGAGAGCCTATTTACATTCAGAGTTATTATAGAGATACTTATTTCCTGCTTTTTAAATTTATTTCATGTATTTAACTTGGTCTTAATTTCATTTGCTTAACTGCCCTTCTAGTGAACTTCATCCATTTGGGAGACATGCATTTGTTTTTGAGTTCTGTGTATCATTTCTTTAAGTATTTTTTGTAGTGCTAGCTTTATGTTTGTTAATTGTTTTAGTTTATCCTCATTTTGGAAAGGTTTTGTTTTTAAATTTCTCCTTCAATTCTAAATATCTTTGAATATCTTTGCTGGATATAGAAATCTTTGTTGGCAATTGTTTTCTTTCAGAACTTGGATTATGTCTTCCCAAGTCTTCCTAGATTTTAGAATCTGAATGGAGAAGGCAGAAGTAAGCTTTAGTTTTACCTCAAAATGATGTTTTTCTGTTGTAGATTTTAATATCATCTCTTTATTCTTTATGTTAGGTATTTATATTATGTATCTTGGAGATGTTCTTTTTTTAACTTGTCTGTTTGGGGATTTATATGCCTCCTGTCTGTGGATGTCCATCTCCTTCCTAAGGTTTGGAAATTTTTCTGCTACTATTTCACTGGAAAGATTCTTAATGACATTAGCTTGTATCTCTTCCATACCTTCTTCAAGTCCAATGAGTTTCAAGTTTGGATTTTTAAGGTCCCATCCTGAAGTTCTTACATCTTCTAATCATCGTCTTTATTTTTTTCTTTACTACTTTTGAGTGTTCAACTTTATGTACCTAGTCTTGAAGGCCTGAACTGTTTTCTATGCAATCTTCAACTGAAAATTTTTATTTCATTTATTGTGCCTTTCATTTTCAGGAGTTCTGATGGATTTCTTTTCAGAATCTCTATATCCTCATTGAAATGACCTTTTGCCTCCTGTTTTTTTCTCTCTTAATTCATTCCTTAGATCATCTTTTAGCTCTTTTATCATTTCATTAATCACTTTCTATATTTTTTGTCTGGAATTTTATCCCTTTCAATATCTGCATGTTCCTTTATTAGGGGATTATAATGTGAGGAAAATTTTATTTTCCTGTTTTCTTGTGTTTTTAGAGGTCTTAAACTTTTACATGTGTTGAGATGGATTCCTCTTCCTCTTTTACAGGGGTGTTCTTTTGTAAGTAGTCCTGTACTATCAATACATCTTAGCTTTAATGCATAGGCTCAGGATAATCCAAGTGTTAATTTCAATTTCCAGTACCTCTTTGAGAGAAGAGAGCAGTGCAAGTAGCAGCAGTAGTATAAAAGTAAACCATATATCAACATATACTATCAAGGTAACTACAAATGATCTCTATAATTCCATAACTCGGGAGAAATGTTGGGTGAGTAGTAATATAGGCTGAAAGAGTTACACATTAATAATTGTGTACTAAATTGAATTTGAAGATGGGATAATAAAGAAAATTTTAAAAACAAAAAAGATTAAATGAAAGGATTGGGAGAGAGGGGAGAAAAAGGTTTAAGTGGGAAGGGTAAAGTTAATGTAGGAGGCAAGTTTGAAAAAAGAAGGTAAGGTTGATGTGGAATTGTATTTAGAAGAGTTTCATTATTAGTTAATGTCAGTCAGTTAATGTATTATCACTGAGAGGTTAAGATAAATTGTTGCTTAATTTTTTGAAATAGAGTCTTTTTTATCTGATGTTTCAAATTTTAGAAACTGTGATGAAGAGGTTAAAATGTAAGTCTCCTTCAATTTCAGCTCTGATCAAATCAGCCAAATTTGTTAGTTAAGTTTGTATGCAGACTTAAACCCCTTCCTTACCTGACCACCTCTTTTGGAAGGGGTGAGTGTAATTTGCTTTTCTTTTTCAGAATGGCTTTGTTGTGTCCAGGGTGAATGTGTGAGTCTGTAAGAGCAGTTGACCAACTCCTTCACCTGCTTCATCTATAAACTGATCTGGTTTAAATTGCACCTTTAATTAAAAAAAAATTTTTTTTAGTTGTTGAATGGGCCTTCATTTTATATATTTATATGTGGTGCTGAGAATCAAACCCAGTGCCTCACACATGCAAGGCAAGCGCTCTACCACTTAACCACAACCCCAGCCCCTGCACCTCTCATTTGAGAGTTCCTGTCCAAGTGCTATGATTGGGGAAGGGTTGGGATTTTCCCTCTGATCCTATTCAGACCCCCACTCCTTGTCAGCCAACCTCTTTATCTCACAGATCAGGTCATGAGAAGTTGCCAACTTCAGATAGAAGCCCCTTTGTTCTCTACTCTGGAGAACCCCAGTACTATCCAAGTTTCCCAATTTCTCTTCTGTGCTCAGAATGGAGCTAGGCTTGATCACCTACTGATCCAGTGAAATGTATAACCTAAGTGGCTGCTTGGATTTGAGTATTCAAAAGACAAGTATACCAAGCAGCAGATTTCACCCCACCCCCACAAAGGTGCAGGGGGAGGGGTAAAGGCAAAGAGAAAAAATATGAATTTCTGGAAAACTGATACTATGTAGGAGTTCCAAGTCTGCTCAATGACTCCCTTCAAACTGTCATTGCTTCCCCAGCTAATAACCTCTGCTAGGGGAATGAAAATATCTCTGCTGGAGATTACTTGTTGTCTCTCCAGTGGGCTTTCTCCATATGTTGATTAGCTTCTGTTTTGTCTTAAACTCAGTGGGAAAGTGTCTTTCTTCTTGGTGAAACAGTGCTTTCCTCTCCCTACTGAGCCACATCACACCCCAAATTGGCATTTTTTGTTGGCTTTATTAAATCTTTTTCTATTCTAGGGACCAATAATTTTTTTCTGCATACTAGCTCATTGAGTTGCCTCCATGCTTCCCCCACTCCCATTTCGCTACCTCAGTTTGCCACTGTAGAACTTTGATTTAATTCACTCTTGGAGAACTGCAGCAACACTGTGGATTCCTCTGAGCCACCATCTCCAATATCCATGTCAGTTTTTACCAATACAATTTTGGTCTTAGTATAGAGATGGATTCCTAGTTCTTCCTAGTCCATCTAATTTTATATCACTCTGTATAGATTTTTATTTTTATTTTATATAAAAATTACATGAGAGACAGAATTAAGGTACAAGATGTTAGGTATGGTCAGTGGTTTTATTTCCTATCAAGTTTAGCCATGAAGCATTCATATATTGGTAATACTGGTCATGTACTTCTGTAATATCCTGAGACCTCAGCCAGGTACACATTACATAGAATTTGAGACAGATGACAGGATTCCTAATAACCTATATCCAAATTTCTGATTGTAGAACAAGGGACTACCTGAAGACAATGGGAAATACGGGTTCATGAAAATAGTTGTTATGGTTTGAATATGAGGTGTTCCCCAAAATCTCCTGTGTTAATGCAGGAATGCTCAGAGATAAAATTATTAGATTATTAGTGTTATAACCTGATCAGTGGATTAATCCATTTGATGGATTAATAATTTGGAAGAACTATTACTGGGTGGTAACTGTAGGCATGTGGGGCATAGTTGGAGGAGGTGGGTCACTGGGGGCATGCCATTGGGGATTATATATTGTCCCCCTGGCTCTTCCCATTCTCAACTTCCTGCCTGTCACGAGTTGAACAGCTTTCCTCTGCCACATTCTTCTGCCATGATGTTCAGCCTCATCTCATGCCTAGAGCAATGGAGTTTGCCAACAATGTACTGAACCTCTAGAACCATGAGCCCAAAATAAACTTTTTGTCTTCTAAGTTCTAAGTTGCTCTTGGCAGGTATTTTGGTCACAGTGATGAAAAGCTGACTAATGCAATTACCATTATTTATTTATTCATTTTTATTTGGATTATTAATGCTCTCTTTTATTATACAGAAACCCAAAATATATATGTACATTTTATTTCTAGCAACTTTGTAATTTAATGCAAACCTATGACTAATGACAACTATAACAGTAGGGCAAAATACATTTTTTTTATTGTAAACAAATGGGATACATGTTTCTCTGTACATGGAGTAAAGGCATACCATTTGTGTAATCATAAATTTACATAGGGTAATGTTGTTTGATTCATTCTGTTATTTTTTACCTTCCCCCCACCCCTTCCACCCCTCTTTTCCCTCTATACAGTCCTTCCTTCCTCCATTATTGCCCCCCTCCCTAACCCTAACACTAACCCCTCCCACCCCACATTATGTGTCATCATCCGCTTATCAGTGAGACCATTCATCCTTTGGTTCTTTGAGATTGGCTTATCTCACTTAGCATAATATTCTCCAATTTCATCCATTTGCCTGCAAATGCATAATTTTATTCTTCTTTATGATGGAGTAATATTCCATTGTATGTATGTGTGTGTGTGTATATACATATATATATATATACACACATATATATATACACACACACATATATATATGTATATATATATATATATATATATATATATATATATATATATATATCTCACAGTTTCTTTATCCATTCATCTATTAAGGGGGATCTAGGTTGGTTCCACAATCTGACTGTTGTGAATTGAGCAGCTATGAACATTGATGTGGCTGCATCACTGTAGTATGCCGATATTAAGTCCTTTGTGTATAGGCCGAGGAGTGGGATAGCTGGGTCAAATGGTGGTTCCATTCCAAGTTTTCTAAGGAATCTCCACACTCCAGAGTGGCTGCACTAATTTGCAACCCCACCAGCAATGTATGAATGTACCTTTTTCCCCACATCCTTGCCAACACCTATTGTTGCTTGTATTCTTGATAATTGCCATTCTAATTGGGGTGAGATGGAATCTTAGAGTAGTTTTGATTTGCATTTCTCTTATTACTAGAGAAGTTGAACATTGTTTCATATATCTTTTGATTGCTTGTAGATCTTCTGTGAAGTGTCTGCTTATTTCCTTATCCTATTTGTTGATTGGGTTATTTGTATTCTTGGTGTAAAGTTTTTTGAGTTCATTATAGATTCTGGAGTTTAGTGCTCTATCTGAAGTATGCGTGGCAAAGATTTTCTCCCATTCTTTAGGATCTCTCTTCACATTGTTGATAGTTTCCTTTGCTGAGAAAAAGCTTTTTAGTTTGAATCTATCCCAGTTATTGATTCCTGCTTTTATTTCTTGTGCTTTGGGAGTCATGTTAAGGAAGTCTGATCCTAAGCCGATATGATGAAGATTTGGACCTACTTTTTCTTCTATAAGATGCAGGGTCTCTGGTCTGATTCCAAGGTCCTTGATCCATTTTGAGTTGATTTTTATGCAGGGTGAGAGATAGGGGTTTAGTTTCATTTCTGCTGCATAGGGATTTTTAGTTTTCCCAGCACCATTTGTTGAAGACGCTGTTTTTTCTCCATTGCATGTTTTTGGCCCCTTTGTCTAATATGAGAAAACTGTGTTTATTTGTGTTTGTGTCCTCTATTCTGTACGATTGATCTACCTGTCTATTTTCATACCAATACCATGCCGTTTCTGTTACTATTGCTTTGTAGTATAGTTGAAGAACTGGTATTGTGATACCCCCTGCTTCACTCTTTCTGCTAAGGATTGCTTTAGCTATTCTGGGTTTCTTATTCTTCCAGATGAATTTCATAATTGCTTGCTCTATTTCTGCAACTTATGTCATTGGGATTTTAATTGGAATTGCATTGAATCTGTATAGCACTTTTGATAGTATGGCCATTTTGACAATATTAATTCTGCCTATCCAAGAACATGAGAGATCTTTCCATCTTCTAAGGTGTTCTTTAATTTCTTTCTTTAGTGTTTTGTAGTTCTCATTGTAGAGGTCTTTCACCTCTTTTGTTAGATTGAGTCCCAAGTATTTAATTTTTTTTTTTTGAGGCTATTGTGAATGGGGTAGTTTTTCTAACTTCTCTTCCTGAAGATTTATCACTTATGTATAAAAATGCATTGGATTTATGAGCATTGATCTTGTAACCTGCTACTTTACTGAATTAACTTATGAGTTCTAAAACTTTTCTGGTGGAATTTCTGGGTTCCTCTAAATATATAATCATGTCATCAGCGAACAGGGATAGTTTGAGTTCTTCTTTTCCTATTCGTATCCCTTTAATTTCCTTGGTCTGTCTAATTGCTCTGGCTAGAGTTTCAAGGACGATGTTGAATAGAAGTGGTGAAAGAGGGCATCCCTGCCTTGTTCCAGTTTTTAGGGGGAATGCTTTCAGTTTTTCACCATTTAGAATGATATTGGCCATGGGCTTAGCATAAATGGCCTTTACAATGTTAAGGAATGTTCCCACTATCCCTATTTTTTCTAGTGTTTTGAGCATGAAGGGATGCTGTATTTTATCAAATGCTTTTTCTGCATCTATTGAAATAATCATGTGATTCCTAACTTTAAGTCTGTTGATATGGTGAATGACATTTATTGATTTCCAGATGTTGAACCAACCTTGCATCCCTGGGATAAAACCCACTTGATCGTGGTGCACTATCTTTTTAATATATTTTTGTATGCGATTTGCTAAAATTTTGTTGAGAATTTTTGCGTCGATGTTCATTAAGGATATTGGTCTGAAATTTTCTTTCCTTGATGTGTCTCTGTCTGGTTTAGGTATCAGGGTGATATTGGCTTCATAGAATGAGTTTGGGAGGGTTCCCTCCTCTTCAATTTCATGGAATAATTTGAGGAGTATTGGACTGAGCTCTTCTTTAAAGGTTTTGTAGAACTCGGCTGAGAACCCATCTGGTCCCAGACTTTTCTTCATTGGTAGGCTTTTGATGACCTCTTCTATTTCATTACTTGAAATTGATCTATTTAAATTGTGTATGTACTCCTGGTTCAGCTTACGTAATTCATATGTGTCTAGAAACTTTTTGATGTCTTCGAGGTTTTCTGTTTTGTTGGAGTATAGATTTTCAAAATAGCTTCTAATTATGTTTTGTATTTCACTCGTGTCTGTAGTGATATTTCCTTGTTCATTCCGAATTTTAGTAATTTGGGTTTTCTCTCTCTTTCTCTTTGTCAGTGTGGCTAGGGGTTTATCAATTTTGTTTATTTTTTCAAAGACCTACTCTTTATTTTGTTAATTTTTCCGATTGTTTCTTTTGTTTTAATTCATTGATTTCAGCTCTGATATTAACTATTTCCTGTCTTCTACTACTTTTGGTGTTGGTCTGCTCTTCTTTCTCTAGGGCTTTGAGCTGTAGTGTTAGGTCATTTATTTGTTGATTTTTTTCTTCTTTTATTGAATATGCTCCATGAAATAAATCTTCTTCTAAGTACTGCTTTCATAGTGTCCCAGAGATTTTGATATGATGTGTCTTTGTTCTCATTTACTACTAAGAATTTTTTTATTTCCCTCCTGATGTCTTCTCTTATCCATTCATCATATAATAGCGTATTATTTAATCTCCAGATATTGGAAGTGTTTCTGTTTTTTGTTCTGTCATTTATTTCTAATTTTAGTCCATTATGATCTGATAGGATACAAGGTAGTATCTCTATCTTCTTGTATTTGCTAACATTCGCTTTGTGGCATAATATATGGTCTATTTTATAGAAGGATCCATGTGCTGCTAAGAAAGTATTTGCTCTTTGTTGGGTGGTATATTCTATATATGTTAATTCTAAATTATCAATTGTGTTATTGAGATCTATGGTTTTTTAATTCAGTTTTTGTTTGGAAGATCTGTCCAGTGGTGAGAGAGGTGTATTAAAATCACCTAGTATTATTGTGTTGTGGTCTATTTGATTTCTGGAATTAAGAAGGATTTGTTTGACGTACATAGATGAGCCAATGTTTGGGGCCTAGATATTTATGATTGTTATGTCTTGCTGATTCATGCTTCCTTAAGCAGTATGAAATGTCCTTCTTTATCCCTTCTGACTAGTTTTGGCTTGAAGTGCACATTATCTGAAATGAGGATGGATACTCCAGCTTTTTTGCTTTGTCCATGTGCATGGTATGTTTTTTCCCATCCTTTCACCTTTAGTCTGCGGGTATTTCTTTCTATGAGATGAGTGTCTTGCAGGCAGCAAATTGTTGGATTTTTCCTTTTATTCCAATCTTCCAGTCTATGTCTTTTGATTGATGAGTTCAGGCCATTAACATTCAGGGTTATTATTGTGATATGATTTGTATTCCCAGTCATTTGACTCATTTTTTTTTTTGACATGATTTTGTTTCTCCTTTATTTGGCTAATCCTTTAGGCTAGTTCCTTTCGTTGCTGATTTGCATCATTGTTTTTCATCTCTTCCTCATGGAATATTTTGCTGAGATTGTTCTGTAATGCAGGCTTCTTTTTGTAAATTCTTTTAGCTTTTGTTTGTCATGGAAGGATTTTACTTCGTTGTCAAATCTGAAAGTAAATTTTGCTGGGTATAAGATTCTTGGTTGGCATCCATTTTCTTTCAGGGCTTGGTAAATGTTGTTCCAGGCCCTTCTAGCTTGTAGGGTCTGGGTTGAAAAATCTGCTAATATACTTATTGCTTTCCCCCTGAATGTAATTTGATTCTTTTATCTCACAGCCTTTAAAATTCTGTCTTTATTTTTTTGTGTTAGGTATTTTCATTATAATGTGCCTTGGTGTGGGTCTGTTGTAATTTTGTGTATTTGTAGTCCTATAAACCTCTTGGATCTGGTTTTCCATTTCATTCTTCAGATTTGGGAAATTTTCTGATAGTATTTCATTGAATAGATTGTTCATTCCTTTGGTTTGTTTCTCTAAGCCTTCCTCAATCCCAATAATTCTTAAATTTGGCCTTTTCATCATATCCCATAATCTTTGTAGATTTTGTTCATGATTTCTTACCATCTTCTCTGTTTGGTCAATTTTGTTTTCAAGATTAAATATTTTGTCTTCAATGTCTGAGGTTCTGTCTTCCAGTTCTTCTATCCTATTTGTTATGCTTTCTATGGAGTTTTTAACTTGTTTTAATATTTCCTTCATTTCAAGGATTTCTGTTTGTTTTTTTTTTTTTCAGTATCTCTAACTCTTTGAAAAGATCATTGAAATGATCTTTTGCTTCCCATATTTGCTCTTTTAACTGTTGATTGGTGCTATCATTTAATGCCTGCATTTGCTCTTTCATCTCCTCGTTTGCTTACCTGATTGTTTTAATTATGTACATTCTGAACTCCCGGTCTGACATTTCTTCTGCTGTGCTGTTATTGGTTTTATTGATATAGTATCTATGTTTGTTTTGGACATTTTCTTACCTTGTTTTCTCATGTTGGTCAGATATCAGTGGGACTCTGAGATATTGCAGATTTCCTCTATTGGCTTATAGTGTCCCTGTAGAGTTCCAGTATATCACCTCCCAGCCTTCAGTAGCCTGAAGTCTTGGAGGAACTTGATAATGCAGGGCTTCCAAGGAAAGCTGCCCCTAGCCTGCTACTGGGTCCAGGGCTGGGGGCTAGTTCTGCATGGAAATCCTCTCACTGAGCAGTCCTACTCCTAGAAGCTGTCTATAGAGAGGGCCTACCCCTGCCTGAGGGAACCAGGTTACTAGGGGAAAGCCTTTCCCTGTCCTGCCTTGGTCCCAGAAGCCGCCTGCAGGCTGGGGCCCACTGCTGGGTCTGGGGCTTGGGGTTGGCTCTGTGTGAAAAAGCTCTCACTGGGCGGGCCTGCTCCGAGGAGCTGGCTGTAGATTGCGCCTGCCGCTGGAGGGAGCAGTGTTGCTTGTGGAAGTCTCTCGCTGCCCTGCCCTGCTCCGAGAAGCTGCCCCCTGTCCGGACCTCCCACCGGGGCCGAGCTTCACCTGGTGGGAGAGTCTCACCCCGCGGCTGTATGTTGGTCTGAGTCTCTCAATACCTCCCCTTCTTGAATCCTGAGTTCTGGAGCAATGGGAGATGCAATCACCCTCTACTCTGCAATCTTGGATCTCTAAAATACATTTTAAACTTCTTAAAGGCATTGAAAAATTAAGGTAGTGAAGAATCTTGCACAGATGAAGAGAAGACAGAAACCCAGAAAGGTGAGCCAAGGTTTAGGGAATATTTTATATGGAGATATTTATGTCCATAGAGGCTAGGAGTGCTTTTCACAGACCTTTGGGGCTAGAAGGTACTAGTCTACACTTTGTGTCACTTTGGGTTAGACTCTATACCCTTACTGTAGAAGTAAATAAGTAACTAATGTAAAAGAAAAAGAACAGAAACACAGAGAATACAGTGTGAAGGTCTCCCTAAGATTTTTGGAGTTTCAGAAGAGAAGGAAAAAATTGAGAGATAATTTGAAGACACAATGGTTAATAATTTTCATTATATTTATATATATTTATACATACATCCAGAGAGAGAGAGAGAGAGAGAGAGAGAGAGAGAGAGAGAGAGAGAGAGAAAGAATTGACCCCTAGACACATTATAATAAAACTTGAAGAGAGCAAAAACAAGGGGAAAATATTAAAAGCAAAGAGAAAAGACACACTACCTTCAAAGATCATCAATTACAAGGTAGCTGTCTTCTCAAAAGAATCAGTGTCAGCAATAAAACAAAAATCTTTATCATTGAAAGAAAATAATTGCTGAATGAGAATTCTATATCCAGTAAAGATACATGTTCAAGAACTAAGGCAAA
Organism: Sciurus vulgaris; assembly: GCF_902686455.1. Classification (NCBI taxonomy): domain Eukaryota; kingdom Metazoa; phylum Chordata; class Mammalia; order Rodentia; family Sciuridae; genus Sciurus; species Sciurus vulgaris. The sequence goes on from NC_136474.1 coordinate 26,680,174, forward strand.
GAATTTTATTTGGGGGAAAGATCTCATTTTTGCATTTTTTCATTACCTTAAATTCTCTAATAAAATACCAAAGTAACAGGAAAGCAAAGGAAAGAACCACAGACAAGATCATAATAGAATTGAGGAACAAGGTAACCCATAAATCCTAGACCACACAAGAATGATCCAGATCATACCCAACATTAGCACCCTTTCAGGAAGCAGGAAAATAGTTAAAAAAAAAATAGAGAAACAAAAATTCTGATATTTCTAACAGCCTCAGAACACAGAAATCCCCACAAATATTTTTCCCTAAAAAGAGGTTGAGTAGAATAGTAGCTGTAAATACAACAGTGGACATGAGAGAAGTTTACTTATCTATAATTTGCAGGTGAGTGCAAAAAAAATCTGTGAAGGAACCAGGTAGAGAGGATAAGAACATAAGACAGACTTCTTTGAAAATGTACCTCTTTATAGTTGGTTTGCATAATTCCAGGCATTTGGAATAAACATGATAGAAGGAATGTTAGTAGAAGAGTTAGACAAGAGGATGTGATTAACCTCTCAGAATTTAGGCTATAGTACAAAGACTTTTTTCCATGTGAAATCTATTAAATAATCCACTTTTGCAGAGGAGACCTTAATAAGAAATTATTAAAATGCACTGTCAGTAGAAACTTTTCTTAATGGTGCCCATGATTTCTTAGCTGGTGATTGAACAAATTAGATCTAATTAATAGGAACAGTTGTTATATATGGAATAAAAAGTGTGGACCTACTCTCATCCAGATTCATATGTACCTTAATTCATTTTTTGCTACTATAATATAATAATACCACAGACTACAATTTTTAGACAGAAAAGAAATGTATTTCTCACAGTTCTATAGGTTGGGAAATTCAGTATCATAGCACTGGCATCTGGTAAGGGCCTTCTTGTTGGTCATAACATGGCGGAGGGTACCACATGATGGGAGACCATGTAAGAAACAGCAAGAGGGTGGGATCCAGAGAAATCCAAGGAGGCAGTACTCGTATTTATAACAACCCACTCTCATGACAACTATTCAACTCCCATAGTAATGACCTTAATCTGTCAAGAGGACTCCACCCTATCATCTCTTAAAGGTCTCATTTCACAACATCACAGTGGCAATTAAATTTCAACATGAGTTTTCAAACCATATCAATCTGGATGCTGCAACACTAAGTTCTTAACTTCCCAAAAGCCAAGATCAGCAATCTACCCATACTATAAAGTTTATTCTAGATCTTGATTTTCCCCTTCTTTTTTACAGTGTTAGGCTAGCAACCCTTCTTAAGAAAATTTGTTTGCTTTAGTCATTGACATGGTATATACTTATAATTACCTCTGAATAAGTATAATATAGGAAATAGATTGTGTGTGTGTGTGTGTGTGTGTGTGTGTGTGTGTGTGTGTATGAGTCTCGCTGTTTCTGGGGGTCAAACCAAGGGCCTGGAACATGCTAGACAAGGGCTTTACCACTCAGCTACATCCCTAACCCAAGACTATTGGGTTTTTATAATAGTGTAATGCTTCCTCGAAAATCAGGCTTATACCCATCTATGGAGGCATTGTCTTGAGAAGTTGGGATGTTTTCCTAAGGCTATTGCTTGTGCTTTAAACCAGCACCAAGCCACACATCCATGCAAGAAAGAGAGATGACGAATGGTCGTGTGGAAAGAAAGAAGTAAAACTGTCTTTATTCACAGACAATATGATCTTGAATGTAGAAAATTTTAAAGAATTCACAACAACTATTTGCACAAATGAGTTCCAGAAGGTCACAGAAAGATTCATGGCCAGGGTGTAGGAGCTCAGTTGTAGAGTGCTTTCATAGCATGTGCAAGGCCCTGGGTTCAATCCCAAGCAAATAATAAAAAATACAAGAGCAACATAAAAATATAAATTGTACTTCTTTATACTGCAATGAGAAACTTAAAATTTTAATACTAACATCAAAAGAATTAGGTATTTAGGAATAAATTTTACAATGTATCAAACCTGTACACTAAAAACTACAAAATATTGCTGGGAAGAATTTAAAGAGGACTTAAATAAGTGGAGAGCTATTCCATGTTCATGGATTAGAAAATTTAATATTGTTGAAGTAATAATTCTTCAATTGATCTATACATGCCACACAATCCCTATCAATATTCTTGTAGGCTTCATTGCAGAAACTAACAAGCATATCCTAAAATTTATAGGGAAATTCAAGGACTCAAAACAATTTTGAAAAAGAATAATGTGGAAGGACTTTTGCTCCCTGATTTCAAAACTAAGTAGAAAACTACAATAATTAAGACAATGTGGTACTGGTATAGATCAATGGGACAGAATGAAGAGTTCAGAAATTTACTCTCATGTATGTACATGTGAATTCCAATGTCTACTGATTTTATTTTTATTTAAAAATTTCATTAGAGCATTATTGTTATATATAGTAATTGGGTTCATTTTTACAAAATCATAATGAAAGGAATTTAATTTCTATTCCTATCTTTCTTCCTCTACTCCTCCCTCCCCCATTCTCCTTTATCTCCATTATTTATGTATCTTTGATTGGCACTTTTTACATATAATAAAGGCAAAATTCCCTTTGTTATATTTATATATGCATATAACACGGTTTTTGTTAAGTTCATTTTGTATTTCCTCCCTTTTCCCGTCATCTTTCCTCTCTCCTTCTCTTTTTTCACTCTACTGATCTGCCCTATATATTATGATATCTGGTTTCCCACCACCACTTTCCTGGGTTTTGCTTTAGCTTCCACATATGAGATAAAACATTCAGCTTTTGGTTTTTTGAGTCTAGTTTATTTCACTTAGCATGATGTTCTCCATTTCCATCCATTTATTGTAATTATTTCATTCTTCTTTATAGTTGAGTAAAACTTCATGGTGTATACATCCCACATTTTCTTGATCAGTTGATCTATTGACAGGCATCTTGGTTGATTCCATAATCAGCTATTGTGAATTGTGCCACTATAAACATTGAAGTGATGTATCACTATAGCATGCTGATTTTAGTACTTTTGGATAAATACCAAGGAGTGGGATAGCTGGTTCATATGACCGTTCCATTCCTAGTTTTTTGAGGAATCTCCATACTGCTCTCCAGAGTGGTCATACTAATTTTCAGTCCCACCAACAATGAGTGTACCTTTTCCTCAACAGCCTTGCAGCATTTATTATTATTTGTGTTCTTGGTAGCTGCCATTCTGACTGGAGTGAGATGAAAGCTTAATGAATTTTTTATTTGCATTTCCCTAATTGCTACAGATGTTTAATGTTTTTTTCATATATTTGTTAGCTATGTGGCTTTCTTATTTTGAGAAAAGTCTGTTTAGTTCTTTTGCCCACTTATTGATGGGTTATTTGTTTTTTTGGCATTGAGTTTTTTGAGTTCTTTATGTGTCCTGGACATTAATTCCCTTTCAGAGGAGCAGATGGCAAAGATTTTCTCCCATTCTGTAGGCTTTCTCTTCACATTCTTATTTCCTTTGCTTGCAGAGGTTTTTTAATTTGGTGGTATTCCATTTGTTGATTCTTGGTTTTATTTCTTGAGCTTTAGGGGTCTTGATGAGGAAATTGGTGACTGCTCTTATATGATAAGAGTGTTGGTCATTTGATTTTTGACGAACATCCCAAGGCAATTCAATGAGTGGAAAGAATGGTCTTTTCAACAACTGGTGCTAGAACAATCAGAAATCCACATGGGCATTTTTTTTAAAGTATGCAGTTTTTATTTCAAATGCTTTTATAAGTGTCTTGTGGCTATACATAATAGTTATAGTCATTTTGACATAATCATACATGCATGGAATTTAATTTACTGCACTTTCATCCCCAGTCCTCCACTTTCCCCTCTCCCCTTTATCCCCCTATTTCTTTTCCTTACTCTAATGGTCTTCCTTCTACTCATTTATTTGTTTATTTGTAATTGGTGCTTTATAGGTATACATAAAGGTGAAATTCACTGTATTATATTTATACATGCACATAGCATAATTTTATAAAAATCATTTAGACCTAATCCCATAACAAACACAAAAGTTAACCCAAAATGGATCATAGAATTAATATAGTAACTGACAATTTGAAACTTTTAGAAGAAAGCATAGAATAAAATACTTATGATTGGGTATAAGGCAGATTTCTTAGGACAGTGAGCTGGTCAGCTTTTTTTCACTGTGACCAAAATACCCAATAAGAATAACTTGGAGGAGGGAATGTTTATTTTGGCTCATGATTCAGAAGTTTACTCCATGGCAGGCTGACTCCATTGCTTTGGGCCTACGGTGAAACAGCACATCATGGTAGAAGGGCACAGTGGGGAAGCACTGCTCCATTCATGGCAGCCAGAGCAGAGAGAGACAAAGTGAAGGGCCATCAGGAAGATGAATCCTTCCAGGGCATTCCCTAGTGCCCCACTTCTTCCAGCCATATGCCACCTGCCTATAGTCACCACCCAATCAGTGCATTCAAAGTAGGATAGACTGATTTGGTTAGAGCTCTTACAATCCAATCATTTTACCTCTGAATGTAGGACTCATTAACACAGGAGCTTTTGGGCGACACCTCATATCCAAACCTAATAGGCACCAAAAGCATAACCAAAAAAGGAAAACCTGATAAACTAAAATTGATAAAAATTTAAAACTTTTGTATTTCCAAAGATACCATTAATAAAATGAAAAAAGAGGGTCTGGGGATATAGCTCATTTGGTAGAGTGCTTGCCTCGCATGCACAAAGCCTTAGGTTCAATCCCCAGCACCACACACACACACACAAAGCCACAAAATGGGAAAGTGCTGTAAATCATATATTTGATAATGGACTTGTATTAAAAATGTGTATTTAAAAATTTCATAGCAAAGTAATAAGAAAAAAAAAACAAAACACGAAAATATTTTAATGCTCACCAAAAACATATACAAATGATATAAAGCAAACAAAAAGATGTTCAACATTATTATCAGTAAGAAAATGCAAACTGAACCAGTGACCAACCAATAATTACGTTTGTCAGATTCTTTGCATTGCATACCAAAGGACAAAGTGAAAATAGTATTTCTGTCTAATGCCAGGAAAAAAAGACCCATTCATAAATATTTTGCTCTGTCTTTTTGACCTTGGGCTCTACTGATTAGGAGATTTAGCACATAGAGGGGGAATGGTTTTACTGGGAGGCACAATAGTGTATTTATGAAACTGGTAATTGAGATTATCATCTGACCACTTTGAGTTCTTCTTAGCACTGTGGTCTCATAAGTAAAATGGTTGCAATCTCAAAAAGCCAAAGGTCAAATGTTCTCTCTGATATGCAGATGCTAACACAGAACAAGGGGTATGGAGAATTCTGTTGAGTGGATTAGACAACAGGGAATGAAGGGAAGGGAAGGGAGATAGAAAAGAGTAGACTGAATAGGACCTCTTTCCTATGTTTATATTTGAATATACCACCAGTGAAACTCCATATCATGTAGAATGGGATACTAGTTAGTATAAATTATACTCCATGTTATGGTGTGGATGTGAGGTGTCCCCCAAAAGCTCACGTGTGAGATAATGTAAGAAGGTTCAACAGAGAAGTGATTAGGTTGTGAGAATCTTAACCCAATCAATGAATTAATCCCCTGATAGGGATTAACCGAGTGGTAACTAAAGTGGTAGGTGTGGCTGGAGGTGGGAATTGGGGAGGTGGCTTTGGGGTGTGTATATTTTTTATCTGGAAAGTGGAGTATTTCTCTGCTTCCTGATTACCATGATGTGAGCTGCTTCTCTTGGCCACACTCTCCTGCCATGATGCTCAAGAGAAATGGAGCTGGCCTTCTGTGGACTAAGACCTCTGAAACTATGAGCCCTCAAATAAACCTTTTCTCTTCTACAGTCGTTATGATCGGGTCCTTTTAGTCAGAGCAGCAAAAAATCTGACAAATACTCCATATGTGTATAACATCAAAATACACTCTACTGTTGTGTCATGTTTGAGGTCAACCTAGGACCTTGTCTCAAAACTTAAAAATGGGGATACAGCTCAGTGATAGAGCACTTGCCTAGCATGCATGAGGCCCTGGGTTCAGTCCTCAGTCACACACATGCATGCATGCATGCACGCATGTGCATGCACACACTCACTCAAACACACAGATTCTAATTTATTTCAACCAAGATAAATTAGTCCTATTCCTCTTTGACAATAAAAACCTCTGAACATATTATAACAATATCAACAAAACTTAGGAAGACTTTGAAAGATCCAAGGAAGAAAGGAGAAAGCCTAGGAATCTCATGATGTGAAGAATCACATGGCAACACAGCTGATGGTTTTCTGAAAGAAGAAATAACCAGACATGCAATTATATACCAGTTCATGGGCTGTAGCCAATGGCCTAGCTGAATGGTCAGGGACATGGAAGTAACATGATTAGAAACTGGCAAAAAAGAGGTGTGTGGAGAGACCTCTCCAAATGGGTGAAGATATTTATGCCTCATGTGAATGCTCATAAAAGGGCAAGCTTAGTAGAAGGGGATTTTAGTGATCAAGTGGGTAGGATGACCTGTTCTGGGACTCCTAGTCAGCCTCTTTCCTGCCATTGCCCAATGGGCTCACGAACATAGTACCCATAGTGACAGGGATGGAAGTTATGCCTGAACTTAGGAAAATGATCCTCTGCTGGTCAAAATTGACCTGACTATGGCTACTGCTGAATATCCAATCTGCGAGCAGCAGAGGACAATACGGAGCCCCCAGTATGGCACCATTCCTCAGGGTGATCTGTCAGGTCGCAGGCTTATTACACTGAATTGCTTCCATCATAGAAGGGGCAACATTTTATCCCTCATGGAATAGACCATCACTCTGGATATGATTATCTTCCCTGCATGCATGCTTCTGCCAAAACTATCATTCACAGACTTACAGAATGTCTTATCTACTATTATGATGTTCCATACAGCATTGCCACGGATCAGGGAGCTCACTGCACAGAAAAATAAGTAGAGCAAGGACTTATGCTCATGGAGTGTGTCAGTCTTACAGTGTTCCCCACTATCCTGAAACAAATGCTAGAATCATGAAATGTTTTTTTCAAGATTCAGTTACAGAACCAGCTAGGTTGAAATGACTTGCATGATGAAAAATTCTGAGATGTCCTAAATTTAACTTGAAAGAAAGGAGATGGAGGGGAAGAAGAGATAAGGGAAGTTAATCAGCTAACAGATGCAGGCCAAAACTAACAAAATATTGCTCCACATTCCTGAATATGTATTGAAACATTGACTAAAAACCCTAAGTGCCCCACTTCTGGTGCCATTGTTGCCTGCTTACATATGCACTCTCTGGACTGTCAGCCTCAACCAATGCACAAGCATCAAGTACTTCTCCTTATGGACTGTATTTCTAACCCAAGACTTCCCCACTTGTATTATCCTGCTCTTATCTATAAGCAAATGTGCTTTAAATGTAAACAATTTGTGCTTTCCTTCTCCAAATATTCGTCATAAAAATACTTTGGGCTCTTAGATCTGGCAGATATTTCCTCAATTGCTATGTAGCTTTGCTGCTAGTACTTGCAGCACTTGTCTCAGGACCTGGTCCTTTTCTGGCTAGCATCTGGAATGATTTGATAAACCCTTTCATTTCAGAGAAACATTAGTCTCAAGAGTTTTGATTTAAGAAAGTTAAGGTTCTCTAGAAGGCTGTATATGCTCAGTCCAAAATTGTTTACATCCATTGTAAAGCAAAGGATTCCCCCCAAATGATGGAAACACATCAAAGGACACATAAGAAGGCTTCAAGAGGCTGTCACTGGGCATGCCAATTTGAACACCAGCATAAATAATGATAATCATGGATTATAATCAATTTAATTAGAAATAGTCAACCATAACTCCATATAACTGATTAATCAAAACTTAATGAAGATTGAAATATTTACATAGTTTCAAAGCATCTCCTTACAACGTCCTCTGTGAAGAGTAACTTCACAGTAAAGAAGTCTGGCAGATACTACCATACCTAATATCAATGTGAATATTACCAATAGTGGAAAAATCAGTCATGTACCAATGACAAATGTAATGAGAATGCCACTGTCTTTTATATGTCTGATCTGTGTCTGATCATGAAGAAAGCTCAGACAAATGCAAACTGAGGAACATAAAAATGCTTATAATTGTCATCACTTCACAGGTGACAAGGTCATGGATGTTAAAAACTGAGAAGCTTGTTCTGCACTGACGTGGACTAAAGGGACATGAAAACGTTCACTATCTGATTCTAAACTTAATTCTCTATAAAAGGTATTATTAGTACATCTGGTGAAACTTGAATAGGATATGAGCATTTGAATGGTAGTTATGATCATTTCCTGAATTTGATGATTGTGATGATTATCACTGTAGAAAATTCATGGTAGTGTATTTCAAGGTGATGAAAAATAAGGTCTTTTTTTCTGAAAATTATTTTTTTTAAGAGGGGTTCTTGCTATGGTACCCAGGCTAGTCTCAAAAGTCATGAGTGTGACTCTCCTGCCTCAATCTCCTGAATAGCTGGGACTACAGGCATGTGCTACCATGCCCAGATTTTTTTCTATACTTGAAACCTTTCTGCAAGCTTATTATTGTTTCAAAATATAAAATGTTTTGGAATTAATAATTTGGATTTAATTAGCCATGTTAACAAATGAAGCAGAGAAATGTGCTAATCTTGGTAAGTGGAGAAAAACCACCTGGCAAAATTCAACATCCATTTTTTATTTTAAAAACTCAGCAAATTAGAAATTTTGAAATTATAATTACTACTATATATTAATTATACAGATTACTGAGATTCACTGTGATAGTTTCATATATTCATACACTGTGTTTCAATTATGTCCGCTAACCCTTATTTACCTCTTCTCCTTCTCTCCTTCCTTCTCCTCAAAGGGAAATTCTTTTTTTTTTTTTTTTTGGCAGTATTTTTTTTTTTTTTTGGAAAAAAAAAGTGACTAAAATGGGTTTAAATTGATTAACACTATTAAATCACATCTAATATTTGATACTACATGATTCAATACAGCTATACGATACAATTATACAAAATGTGTTAACATCAAAGAATACAACCAAAATTAAGATAGCAAACAAAACCTATATAACTTTTTTTTGTACAGGAAAATACTTTTGAAGTATGCATGTAACTGCCCATTCTTTTAAAGAAAATCTACTGCAAGCAAAGTTATCAACCTCCAGAAAAAAATCACACATAGCATTACTAAGCATATCCCCAAAAAGTGTACAATATGCACACTTGGAAAATACAAAATTAAAAAAATTGTAAGCAACAGGTGAGCTTCGTATTTATAAGAATGTGAAAAGAAGTCCCATTTTTAGCACTGTTGTATAAAGAATTGTCTTTTGATGCGAAGTTCATGAATTGTCCTCCTGCTGGGACCACACTTTACAAAAACACCGTGTTTTTGAAACAAGATTACAGAGCAAGATAGAGCATCTTAGCAATGTCACCTTATTAAAGTTTTTTTTTTTTTTTAATTTTTACTACTTTATCAAAACATGTCCCTTAGGTGTGTAGGATTCATTTTTTAAAATTCTTCCTAGAAATAATATACAAGTGAGAGGCATATTTATTTCCAATCACACTCCTGGAAGATGCTTCCCACGGTCGAGAAGGGTCTTCTCTCTTCTTTTCACTGGTTGTTTTTGGCCTTAGCATGTGTTAAGATGTGAGATTTCAGATTGGTTGACTGAGCAAACTTCTTATTACAACCATCGAAGGGGCACACATAGGGCCCGTCTCCGGTGTGGATTTGCACATGTGTGCGCAAATTGAAGTCCAGTGAAAAGCGTTTCCTGCAGCCTTCGAATGTGCACTGAAAGGGCTTCTCTCCAGTATGAACCAGTTGGTGTCGTTTTAGTTTTGAGCTCTCAACAAAAGCTTTGCCACATTCTGCACAGACGTGGACTCTGGGGCCGTGGGTGTGCAGATGTTTTCTCATAGCAGAGTTATCCCTGAATATCTTTGTGCAGCCTTTATGAGGGCAAGCTATTGTTCTTGGAGCATCATCTTCTTTAATTTTTCTTGGCTTCATTCTAGCAAATTCTGCCAGCTGTTTTGGATCTGAGAGGTCAATGCCAGGGATTCCTCCAGGAGGGAGTTTCTTTCCTGTCATATACTCTGAATAATCAGGAGGCGAGTTCTCTCCAATGATCTGTTCTTCAACCACCGTCTCATGGTCAATATCTTTTTTTTTTCATCTGAGGACCACATGGTGACCGAGAACTCGCCCTCCAGGGTCTTGATCTGCACCTGCTTCTGCTCCCACTTCTTGTTGCCCGGGTCGGCGCCGCCGCCGCCCGCCGCCCAGGTAACTCTTCTTGCCGCTCTTCTTGCCGCCGCCCTTCTTGCCGCGGCCGCGCCCGACGACAACGAGCCGCCGCCGCCGCTCTTGCCGGCCGCCGCCACGGTGACCAGCGTCTGCTCGATGTAGTCGTCGTCGCCGCCGGCCGGCGCGGACACCGGGATGAGGATCTGGTCCTCGAAGCCGTCCTTGGCGCGCAGCCCGTCCGAGTCGTCGCCGCCCACCACCTCCTCGCGCGTCTGCACCAGGATCACCTCCTGGTGGTGGTGCACCTGGGTCGGGTCGTCGGTCACCAGCGGCTGCAGCGCAATCATGGGCGGGTGGTGGTGGTGGTGGTGGTGGTGGTGGTGGTGGTGGTGGTGGTGGTGGTGGCGGCCGGCGTGCCCATGGCCGCCCCCGCTGCCCTCCTCGTCGTCGTAGTAGTCGTCCTCCTCCTCGCCCACCACCGTGGTCTCGATCGTCTCCACCGGGATGGTCTCCACCTCGATCTCGTGCAGCTCCACGATCTTGGCCGGCATCTCCGAGCCGCAGCGATGTAGAGGGTGTCACCTGAGGCCATGGCTGAGGGCGCCACCGCCGCCACGGCGGCCTCGGCTCCTGGGCTGCGGGCGGGCGGGAGGAGGCGGCCGGCCGTGGGGAAGGAAGGCAGAGGGAGGAAGGCGGCGGGCGAGCGGGCGGGGGAGACGGGGCGCGCGCGGGCGAAGGGGCGGCCGCGGCGGCGGGGCTTCCCCGACTCCCTCGCTCGGTGCGCCCCCCATAGGGAATATTCTTAATCTAATAATTTCACATGTATATAAAACCGATGAATAACATTACACTGAATACTTGTAAAGTACCATTTCTACTCAAACCGATCTGTAGATTCACTGTATTTCCAATCATGGTCATAGCAACTTTTTCTTGTATTGTTGTTAATGAACTGACAAATAGCATATTATTTGTTTAGAAATGGTAAGCCACAAGGAGGCTGTACATTACCTATTTCAAGAACTGCTTGATACTGTAATCAAGTGGCATAATCAAAGCAGCATGGTTTGGTTTTTGTATAAGGATGCAGAAAAAGATCAGATAAGCAGAATACATAATCTAGAAGTATATTCATATGTATGTGTTCAATTGATTTTTATTATACTGTTTCTTGGTGCTAGGGATTGAACCTAGGGTCTCACAGATGCTAGACAAGAGCTCTATTACTGAGCCACATCCCTGAATTTGGTCAATTAATTTTTTTTTTCGAGGTTTTTTTTTTTATTTTTTATTTTTATTTTTTTTTGCGGTGCTGGGGATCAAACCCAGGGCCTTATGCTTGCAAGGCAAACACTCTACTGACTGAGCTATCTCCCCAGCCCCCCAGATTTTTAATAATTCATTTTTATTGTAAACAAATGGGATATATCTTGTTTCTCTGTTTTTACATGAAGTAGAGGCAAACCATTTGTGTAATCATACATTTAGCTAGGGTAATAGTTTTATATTTGTTCTGTTATTTTTTTTTCTCCCCACCCCTCTTATCCCTCTATAGAGTCCCTCCTTCCTCCATTCTTGCCTCCTTCCCACCCCCTATATGTGTGATCATCTGCTTATCAGTGAGATCATTTGTCCTTTGGTTTATTGAGATTGGCTTATCTCACTTAGCATGATATTCTCCAATTTCATCCATTTGCCTGCAAATGCCATAATTTTATTATTCTTTATGGCTGAGTAATATTCCATTGTATATATATGCCACAGTTTCTTTATCCATTCATCAATTGAGGGGCATCTAGGTTGGTTCCACAGTCTGGCTACTGTGAATTGAGCAGCTATGAACATTGATGTGGCTGTATCTCTGTAGTATGCTAACTTTAAGTCCTTTGGGTATAGGCCAAGGAGTGGGATAGCTGGGTCAAATGGTGGTTCCATTCCAAGTTTTCTAAGGTCTCCACACTGCTTCCAGAGTGGCTGCACTAATTTGCAGCCCCACCAGCAATGTATGAGTGTACCTTTTCCCCCACATCCTCTCCAACACCTATTGTTTCTTGTATTCTTGATAATTGCCATTCTAATTGGGGTGAGATGGAATCTTAGGGTAGCACTGATGTGCATTTCTCTTATTACTAAAGATGGTGAACATTTTTCCATATGTTTGTTGATTGCTTGTAGATCTTCTGTGAAGTGTCTGTTCATATCCTTAGCTTATTTGTTGATTGGGTTATTTGTATTATCCGTGTAGAGTTTTTTGAGTTCTTTATATATTCTGGAAATTAGTGCTCTATCTGAAGTATGATTGGCAAAGATTTTCTCCCACTCTGTAGGCTCTCTCTTCACATTGCTGATAGTTTTCTTTGCTGAGAGAAAGCTATTTAGTTTGAATCAGTCCCAGTTATTGATTCTTGCTTTTATTTCTTATGCTATGGGAGTCCTGTTAAGGAAGTCTGATCCTAAGCCAACAAGTTGAAGATTTGGATCTACTTTTTCTTCTATAAGATGCATGGTCTCTGGTCTGATTCCAAGGTCCTTGATCCATTGTGAGTTGAGTTTTGTGCAGGGTGAGAGATAGGGGTTTGGTTTCATTCCATTGCATATGGATTTCCAGTTTTCCCAGCACCATTTATTGAAGAGGCTGTCTTTTCTCCATTGTATGTTTTTGGCCCCTTTGTCTAGTATGAGAAAATTGTATTTATTTGGGTTTGTGTCCGTGTCCTCTATTCTGTACCATTGATCTACCTGTCTATTTTGGTGCCAATACCATGCCGTTTCTGTTACTATTGCTTTGTAGTATAGTTGAAGGTCTATAACAACTACAAAGCAATATCCCCTGTTTCACTCTTCCTGCTAACAGGAAGGTAACAGGGGGTAACAGTGATACCCCCTGTTTCACTCTTTCTGCTAAGGATTGCTTTAGCTATTCTGGGTTTCTTATTCTTCCAGATAAATTTCATGATTGCTTGCTCTATTTCTGTGAGGTACGTCATTAGGATTTTAATTGGAATTGCATTGAATCTGTATAGCACTTTTGGTAGTATGGCCATTTTGACAATATTAGTTCTGCCTGTCTAAGAACGTGGGAGATCTTTCCATCTTCTAAGGTTTCCTTTAATTTCTTTCTTTAGTGTTTTGTAGTTCTCATTCTAGAGGTCTTTCACCTCTTTTGTTAGATTGAGTCCCAAGTATTTTATTATTTTTGAGGCTGTTGTGAATGGGGTAGTTTTCCTAACTTCTCTTCCTGAAGATTCATCACTTATGTATAAAAATGCATTAGATTTATGAGCACTGATTTTAAAACCTGCTACTTTACTGAATTCACTTATGAGTTCTAAAAGTTTTCTGGTCGAATTTTCTGGTTCTTCTAAATATATAATCATGTCATCAGCAAATAGGGGTAGTTTGAGTTCTTCTTTTCCTATTCATATCCCTTTAATTTCTTTGGTCTTTCTAATTCCTCTGGCTAGAGTTTCAAGGACGATGTTGAATAGAAGTGGTGAAAGAGGGCATCCCTGCCTTGTACCAGTTTTTAGGGGGAATGCTTTCAGTTTTTCACCATTTAGAATGATATTGGCTTAGTGTAGATGGCCTTTACAATGTTAAGGAATGTTCCCACTATCCTTATTTTTTCCACTGTTTTGAGTATGAAAGGATGCTGCGTTTTATCGAATGCTTTTTCTGCATCTCTCAAAATAATAATGTGATCCTTGACTTTAAGTCTGTTGATATGGTGAATGACATTTATTGATTTCTGGATGTTGAACCAACCTTGCATCCCTGGGATAATACCCACTTGATCATGGTGCACTATCTTTTTAATATATTTTTGTATGTGATTTGCTAAAATTTTGTTGAGAATTTTTGCATCAATGTTCATTAAGGATATTGGTCTGAAATTTTCTTTCCTCAATGTGTCTCTGTCTGGTTTAGGTATCAGGGTGATATTGGCTTCATAGAATGAGTTTGGGAGGGTTCCCTCCTCTTCTATTTCATGGAATACTTTGAGAGCTCTTCTTTAACGGTTTTGTAGAACTTGGCTGAGAACCCATGTGGTCCTGGACTTTGCTTTGTTGATAGGGTTTTGATGACTTCTTCTATTTCATTACTTGAAATTGATCTATTTAAATTGTGTACGTCCTCCTCGTTCAGTTTAGGTAATTCATATGTCTCTAGAAACCTGTTGATGTCTTCAAGATTTTCTATTTTTTTGGAGTATAGATTTTCAAAATAATTGTATTTCACTCGTGTCTGTTTGGTATTTCCTTGTTCATTCTGAATTTTAGTAATTTGGGTTTTCTCTCTTCTGTTTGTTAGTGTGGCTAAGCATTTATTAATTTTGTTTATTTTTTCAAAGAACCAGCTATTTATTTTGTCAATTTTTCTATTGTTTCTTTTGTTTCAATTTCATTGATTTCAGCTCTGATTTTAAGTATTTTCTGTCTTTTACTACTTTTGGTGTTGCTCTGTTCTTCTTTTTCTAGGGCTTTGAGCCATGGTATTAGGTCGTTTATTTGTTGTTTTTTTTTTCTTTTATTGAATGCACTCCAGGAAATAAATTTTCCTCTAAGAACTGCTTTCATAGTGTCCCAGAGATTTTGATATGTTGTTTCTTTGTTCTCATTTACCTCTAAGAATTTTTTAATTTCTTTCCTGATATCTTCTGTTATCGATTCATCATACAGTAGTGTATTATTTAATCCCCAGGTGTTGGAGTAGTTTTTGTTTTTTACTCTGATTTATTTCTAATTTCAATCCATTATGATCTGATAGGAGACACGGTATATCTCTATCTTCTTGTACTTGCTAACAGTAGCTTTGCCACATAAAATATGGTCTATTTTAGAGAAGGATCCATGTGCTGCTGAGAAGAAAGTGTATTTGTTCTTTGTTGGATGGTATATTCTATAAATGTCCGTTAAGTCTAAATTATTCATTGTATTATTGAGATCTACAGTTTCTTTGTTCAATTTTTGTTTGGAAGATCTGTCCAGTGGTGAGAGAGGTGTGTTAAAATCACCTAGTATTATTGTGTTATGGTCTATTTGATTTCTGGCATTGAGAAGGATTTGTTTGGCATACATGGGTGAGCCAATGTTTGGGGCCTAGATATTTATGATTGTTATGTCTTTCTGATTAATGCTTCCCTTAAGCAGTATGAAATGTCCTTCTTTATTCCTTCTGACTCACTTTGTCTTGAAGTCTACATTATCTGATATGAGGATGGATACTCCGGCTTTTTTGCTTTGTCCATGTGCATGGTATGTTTTTCCCCATTCTTTCACCTTTAGTCTGTGTGTATCTCTTTCTATGAGATGAGTCTCTTGTAGGCAGCAAATTGTTGGATTTTTCTTTTTAATGCAATCTGCCAGTCTATATCTTTTGATTAATTAGTTCAGGCCATTAATATTCAGGATTATTATAGAGATATGATTTGTATTCCCAGTCATTTGGCTCATTTTTTTTTGACACAACTTCATTTCTCCTTTATTTGGTTGTTCCTTTAGGGTAGTTCCTCCCTTTGCTGATTTACATTGTTGTTTTCATCTTTCCTCGTGGAATATTTTGCTGAGAATGTTCTGTAATGCCAGCTTTCTTTTTGTAATTTTTTTTTTAGCTTTTGTGTTTCATGGAAGGATTTTATTTCTTTGTCAAATCTATAAGATTTAAGATTCTTGGTTGGCATCCATTTTCTTTCAGGGCTTGAAAAATGTTGTTCCAGCGGGTCTGGGTTGAAAAAATCTGCTGATATCCATATTGGCTTCCCCCTGAATGTAATTTGATTCTTTTCTCTTGCAGCCTTTAAAATTCTGTCTTTATTTTGTATGTTATGTATTTTCATTATAATGTACCTTGGTTTGGGTCTAATGTAATTTTGTGTATTTGGAGTCCAATAAGCCTCTTGAACTTGATTTTCTATTTCATTCTTCAGATTTGGGAAATTTTCTGATATTATTTCATTGAATAGATTGTTCATTCCTTTGGTTTGTTCTCTAAGCCTTCCTCAATCCCAATATTTCTAAAATTTGCCCTTTTCATGATATCTCATAGTTGTTGTAGATTCTCTTCATGATTTCTTACCATCTGTTTGGTTAACTTTGTTTTCATGATTAAATATTTATTCTTCAATATCTGAGGTTCTATCTTCCAGGTGTTCTATCCTATTGGTTATGCTTTCTATGGTGTTTTTAATTTGGTTTATTGTTTCCTTCATTTCTGTTTGGTTTTTTTCAATATCTCTAACTCTTTATTGAAATGATCTTTTGCTTCTTGTATTTGCTCTTTTAACTGCCTGCATTTTCACTTTCATCTCATCCTTCAATGCCTGCTTTTGCTCTTTTATCTCCTTGTTTGCATCCCTGATAATTTTTATTATGTACATTCTGAACTCCATTTCTGATATTTCTTCTGCTATGCTGTCATTGGATTTTGTTGCTATACCATCTACGTATGTTTGGGGCATTTTCTTCCCTGTTTTCTCATATTGTTCAGGTATCTACCCCTCTAGTAGTGAAACTCTGGGATATTGAAGATTTCCTCTATTGACTAATATTGTCTCTGTAGATTTCCAATAACTCACCTCTTAGCCTTCAGTAGCGGGAAGTCTTGGAGGAAATTGATAATGCGGAGTTCCACTAGGAAGCTGGCCTTCTATGGGTGGTGACCTTCAGGTGGGGTATATTCCCCAGTGGCTCTGAGTTGGTCCCGAGTGTCTCAATACTGCCTCTTCTTGGCTCCTGGGTCTTGTCAAAGGTCCTCTAGCCTCCTGTAGGTGTCTCAGGAAGGGAGTAGCCCTTCCAATGATGATGGCCACGCCCTCATGAGTAATTCAAAATGCCTGCACCAGCCTATAAAGAAGCCTCTGGCTAACTCTCTGATGGCGACACACTCTGGCATGGTGGTCGGGTGGGGTTGTTCAGTGATGGCGTCTCTCTTTGGCCTGGTGTTTGGGTGGGTTGGCTACCTGCTGCCCAGCTCCTCAAGGCAGGCGGTTTGGGTGCCCGCCTGTGACCTCCACTATGCAAGCGGTCTGACTCGCCCACCAGCTCACTCCATGACTGCGACCAACCAGTGATGGCACCAACCTAGGTGCAGGGATCAGGCAGGGTCACTCAGTTATGATGTCTGTCCTTGGCCTGCTGGCTGGGCGGGATAGCTGCCTGCTGCCTACCTCCATGATGTAGGCAGCCTCACTCACCTGCCAGCTCACTCTGCAACTGCCTGGTCAATTAATTTTCAAAGGTTCCAAAGAAATTCAATGAGGGAAAGAAATCTTGAATAAATGTTGATGGAACAACATGATAATCAAATGGATAAAATGAACCTTGACCCCTTACATCACATCACACTAAAATTAATTCAAGGTAGATCTTGGACTTAGATATAGAAGCTAAATACATAAACTTCTATGTAGGGAGGAATTCACTTTATTCAAATGTAGGTTGGCCATTTTCCTGATTCCTGCAGGTAACCTCTAAATCCTTGGGAATTTTCCAAGTGATAGGAGTGTCTTATTCATCATGGATCCACAGAATCATGTATGATAGTTTATGTTAATGAGGACTCATGGTGGGTCCCTAGATAGTTTGAGCTAATGAGATGATTCAGGATGGGGGCGTTTACCACACTACAAAGACCAACCATGTAAATAGAGGGTTGGGGATTTATAATTAGTGACATGGGAGAAGGGCCAAAAACTCAATTAACCATGAGAAACTTGGCAACATTCTGAGTGTCCTCATACATCAGTGTGCTAGGAGGGTAACACATCCTGATTACATGCAAGCGAAAACTGCACACTTTGCATTTGGAACCCTATATATTTCTTGCCCTATACATTTATCCCTTTGGTTGGTTATGATTTGTATCCTTTTACTGTAATAAAATTTTATTCATTAAGTATGGCATTTCCCTGAGTTCTGAATTGCTTCAGTGACCTATAGAACTTGAGGCAGTGATACAATCCACTGAATTTGTAGCCAAATGGTCAGAAGTGAGGATTTCCTGGAAACCTGTATATTTATGACTGGTGTCTGATGTGAAACCAGTCTTGTTAAGAACTGTGCTCTTCACATGTGAAGTTTAGCCCAACTCTAGGTCACTGGTATTAGAACTCATTGCATCTTTTTGGGGGTAGACAAATATTTCTTAGATAAGACACAAAAAGCATTAATCATATAAGAAAAAGAACTGATACATTAGATTTTGACAAATAAAAATCTTTAGGCCATCAAGATAGTACCATCAAAAAATAAACTGACAACTCACAGACTGAGAGAAAACATTTGTATACATGAATAATGATGATGAACTTAAACCTAGAATGTAAAACACTCCTGCAACTCAATGATAAAAGGGCAACACAACAGACATGGACACGTAGGGTTGAATACACTTTAAGAAAGAAAATTTATGAATTTTCAATAAGCAAATAAGCAATAAGCAAATACACACACAATAAATGTGATTGTAACATGATTTGCCCCTGATTATTTTTTACTTATTGGCACATTTTAATTATACAGAATGGGGGTTTCATGGAGGCATATTCATACATGCATGCAATATAATTTGGTCAATATTACTCCCCAGTACTTCCAACAGTATCCTCCCTTCTCCCTCACATGTTTTTCTTTTCTCTACTGTAATGGCTTCCCTTCTACTTTCATGACATCTCTTTTCTTTTTCCTCTCTAGTTTCCACATATGAGAGAAAACACATGTCAGGCTTATTTTGCATAACGATGCTGTCTTATTTCATCCATTTTTCTGCAGATGACATAAATCCATCCTTCTTTATGAATGGAAAATAGCATTGTGTATATTTACCACATTTTCTTTATTCATTCATGTGTTGATTGACACCTAAGTTAATTCCATAGTTGGCTGTTGTGAATTGTGCTGCATTATGTTGAATTTCTTCGGGATAAACACAAAGGAATGGTATAGCCGGATCATATGGTTTTTCAATTTTAGGTTTTGAAGGTTGTACTAATTTTCTTGTGGTTGTACTAATTTACATTCCCACCGACAGTGTATGAGTTCCTTTTCCCCTGCATTCTTGCCAGCATCTATTGTTTGTATTCTTGAAGACTGTCATTCTGACTGCAGTGAGATGGAATCTCAGTGGAATTTAGATTTGCCTGATGGCTAAGGATGTTGAACATTTTTTCACATATTTCACTTTATTCTTTTGAGATGTGTCTCTTCAGTTCACTTGCCCATTTATGAATGGGTTATTTTGGTGTTTTTTTTTGATGCTGAGTTTTTTAAGTTCTTTATACATTCTGGATATTAATCCTCTGTTGGAAGAGTAGCTGGCAAAGATTTTCTCCTATTCAGTAGGCTGTCTTCATGCTATTTTTTCCTTTGCTCAGAAGATTTTTAATTTGATGCTATCCCATCTATTGATTCTATTCTTTTACTTCTTGAGACTGAGGCAGGAAGCCATTGCCTGTGCCTATATGTTGAAGAGTTTTCCCTATATTTTCTTTTTTTTTGTCTGAATATATATATATATATATTTTTAACAGACTGCATTTTGATTTGTTGTACACAAATGGGGTACAAATTTTCATTTCTATGGTTGTATACAATGTAGATTCACACCATTCATGTAATCATAGATGTACATAGGGTAATGATGTCTATTTCAGTCCACTATTTTTCCTTCCCCTGCCCCCTTTCCCTCATTTCCTTCCATATAATCCAAAGTTGCTCCATTCTTCTCTTACCCACCCCACCTGTTATGTATAATCATCCACTTATCAGAGAGATCATTCAGTCTTTGGTTTTTGGGGATTGGCTTATTTCACTTAGCATGATATTTTCCAACTCCCTCCATTTACCTGCAAATGGTATAATTTTATTGTTCTTTATGGCTGAGTAATATTCCATTGTGTATATATACCACAGTTTCTTTAACCATTCATCTGTTGAAAGGCATCTAGGTTGGTTCCACAATCTAGCTATTGTGAATTGAGCTGCTATAAACATTAGTGTGGCTGCATCACTGTAGTATGATGATTTTAAGTCCTTTGGGTATAAACCCAGGAGTGGGATAGCTGGGTCAAAAGGTGAGTCCATTCCAAGTTTTCTGAGGAATCTCCATACTGCTTTCCAGAGTGGCTTCATCAATTTGCAACTCAACAAGCAATGTATGAGTGTGCGTTTTTCCCCACATCCTTGCCAACACCTATTATTGCTTGTGTCCCTGTGTTTTCTTTTAACAGTGGTAAACTTTCTCTTCTGATATGTTGATCAATTTTTAGTTGACTTTTGTGCAGGGTGACAGATAGGGAAATACTTTCTTTCTTCTACATATGTCCCAGCACCATTTGTTAAAAGAGGCTGTCTTCAGTCCATGTTTTTGGCAATGATGTTAGTCTTGATCATTTAGCTGAAACAGTGTTTGTCAAATTTCTATACACAAAGATACACCCCCTTTTCCCATACTGTTCTCATTAGAAGTAAAGCATAATGCACACCCCTCACTTAAGGTTAGGGAATTATGCTTTACTTCCATGAGAGTGGAGTATCTACGTAAGTGACTTGGCATTCTTCTGTTCAGGAGATTTCTTTATTCTCCCACACTTATTTCTTTATTCAATCATTTTTATCAGTATTGTGAGAAATAGAAAGTCTGGTGGTTCATTTTCAGAATATAGTACTCAGCCTTAATTGGATCTAATTGTAAGCATTTTAATTATAGCTCTTCTCTTTGCCCACACCAATTTTAAAATTAGCCAATCATGTAGATTTTAACTCCGAGCTCCTCCAATCAGGGCAAAGGGCAGCACTGCATTACACATATAAACAGGTGAACTGCCCCCCTAGGTACAGTTGCTGGCCAGGTACAGTTGGCCTGCCTTTCTGCAGAAGTAAAAGTTTGCCTTGCCCACCCACTTTCAAACATGTGTTTGATTCCTTGTGGCATCTCAGTATTTCTAACAGTATGCCAATCCAGTACTACCCTTACCCCCTTGCTTATCTATAACCTCCCCTTCCAAAAGTGAGAAATTCGGCTTCCACCACTTGTGATTCATTTACTTATTTTTTCAATCCAAATATATTATACATTGGTTGCAAAATTGTTAACTCATACCTGCACAAGAAACAACTTTACGAACTAATCAGTAATGTCTATGTGTGTTCCTTTTACCTTTAGTCCTACAGTTTCTACTTATTTCTAAACATACCAAGCTCAGCGCCTCCTTCTTCCCCTTTAGTGAGGTCCAGTTGTTTCTGTATCAATTACTGAAAAGACTTGTCTTTTCTCCATGAATTGCCTTGGTGGTTTTACAAACAAACAAACAAACAAACAAACAAACAAAAAACCAGTTGATTATATTTGTTCTGGTCTGTTTCTGGGCTCTTTGTTCTATTCCATAGATTAATATATATAATATAATTATATATATATATATATATATATATATATATATATATATATATGTGTTCACCAAAAACTATGCTATCTTGATTACTTGATTTACTGCAAGTCTTAAAGTTGGGTAATGTGAGTCCTCCCACCTTGATATTTTTGAGAATTGTGTTGGCTGTTCCATTATCTTTGCCTTTCCATATAAATTTTAGTCAGTTTGTTGATATCTACCAAAAGGCTGGTTGGTATTTTGATAAGGACTGAACTGAATCTGTAGAACAATTTGGGTAGTACTATCTTTATTTCCAGGTGCTTTTTTATGCTATTATAAATAGAATTGTTTTCTTAGTTTCTTCATAGGATTGTTTATTGCTAATGTGTACTTTTATGTGTTGATCTTATATTCTGAAACTGCTGAATTTACTAGGTTATTGGTACCTTGTGATAAATTTGTATAAAAATGTTTAGCATAGAAAATAGCTTATGATTAGTTAAATCAATTTCTTTCTCAGGAAAGTCATTTTTCATTGGTATTACACTGAAGAAGATTTAATTCAATCTTCCTATACTGCTCATCATCAATATTAACGTTATCTATGACACTCACCTAGTGAGATAGTTGAATCCTGTCAATAATGCCAGTGCAACATCTTTTCACAGCATGGTTACAGAATAATTCAGTTTCATTAAAGAAAAAAGTAGTAAGAATTATGGAGGTATAGCTATATCTTTCCAACAAAATAGGCATATCAACAAAACTGTTGTTGACATGCCATGTATTATCATGCACAGACCTTATTACAATTGGTCATGACTTGGTTATTTCTGGGTTTTAAGTCAGTTATAAAGTCAGACTGTCTGTTGCAGTTTACAAGATTGTACTAAGACTCGAATGCTACTATGTCACAGGACTTATCTACTTCTTATGGCGGGAGACACAGATGATATTAAAAAAGTTATACCTCTGTTTACTACAGAATGTTTTATTCTGATATATTTTGGTGTAAGAGCAGTAATAGTGCATTGATATCAGTTACAAGTGTGCCAAGTAAACTTCTATGCTTTTGAAGGTCCTTAAGATTCTCATAGATGAGCCCCCTAACTCTCAGCAGCTAGGATAGAACACAACTGCCCTGGGCTACTTTGGTCTTCTTCTGTGTTAGCGTATAAGATCTTGCCAAATAGTGGGTTTTAGCATTATCCAGCACTATTTGTTGAGTCTGCTTGACCTGCTTTACTAAAGTCTCATCATCTTTCTAGGATGACTCTCATGTCTTGCAATCCCCCTAGAGAATTCCCTCTGATCTTCTTACTCTGTTTAATGAATCTTTTTCTGAATGTATTTTTCACTAAAAGCAAATTCAACATGTCCCATAGATGCCTAGTCTGGTACCTTTATCCCCTACAAAAGCCCTTTCTATCTTGTAGTTCAAACAAGAATTAAAGATAATAACATGAGACCTAAAGCAAACTATCCTGAAATAAGCAAACATAATGCCTGGTTTCTCTGATAAGGAAGGCTGTTCAGCAAGGAGAATTCACCTATTGCAGGGGGAGAAGAACTTGTAGTTACTAGGCAATTTGAGACCTTCCCGGCACACAAAATATTAGGCCTTAATTTTTGGCCATAATAGCATTAGAATAAAATAAATTAATCTCAAAATATCAAATCTTAAAGAATATGAAAGAAAGTAAATTAAATTGAGAGAAAGTAAATTAAATTAGAAATCAATATCAAGAAATGCCTAAATACTTGGAAATTAAACAGCATAATCATAAATTAGAAAGTAATACTAGGTATGAATCTTAAATTTTTTATTTACAAGATATCTATGAGGAAAATACGAAACTCTTGAAAGAAATCAAAGATCTAAATAAATGGACATATATTCCATATTATGGGTAGGAAAATTAAACATTGTTAAGATGTCAGCTCTCCCTAATTTGAGCTATACATTAGAAGGCATCCCATTAAAATCTCAGAAAATTACTTTGTAGATATTCAAAACCTGGTTCTAAAATTCATGTGGAAGGCAAAAGAAAGGGAAGAGTCAACACAACACTGAAGAAGAACATAGCCAGACACTACCAGACTTCAGGATTTACTATGAAGCAAGAGTAATAAAGACAGTAATAAAAGCAGTGTGGTAATGGCAGTAAATAAATTAATAAAGCAGAAAAATACATTAATTGAGAGAGCCTAGAAATATATCTAAGGGAGACAGAGAAGGGCATAGGCAGCCAGGGCAAGATGTGAGGAGGTTGGGGTAGGACCAGGACAAAGGAGTATGGAGAGGGTCTTCTGATGAGGCCAACTTCCTGCTTGTGCTTGTGGACACAAGCAGAGGACCCAGTTGGACAGAAAATTCCATACTCGTGCTTCTAAGCAGGGGGATACATAGAAAAACTGAAACAGACCTGTGGACAGAGGGGGCACCAATCAGTAATAGTGAGGAATGTGTGGACAGGGGAAAAGATGAGGAAAGGAGGAAATTCCAGAGATCACAGAAAGAACAGGCTGAAACTCCCCCACTGGATACTCAGCTTGGGGACCCCTTCTCTTGGGAGAAATCTATCTTGGTATCGCTGTTACTCCTTGCTTGAGATCTTTGTGTCCTGTTCTTTAATTCTTTGCTGAATGGAGACAATGAACCCAGCATCCCTAAATGGTAACATATCCATCCAAATGGGGTCAACAGGTCTCTGATTGTTATACTTTGGTTCTGGAATGTCCACCACAGGCTCACATGTTAAAGGTTTGTTCTCTAGTAAAGCAAAGTTCAGAGTCGAGCTTTTGGGAATTGATGGATCATAGCTGAATGGACTTTTGCAAAGTGGGTATAACTGTAGGGGGCAGGACCTAGTTGAAGGTAGTGGGTCTTGGGGGAATGTGATTAGGTATTATACCTAGTTCCCAGTCCCTTCCTCACCCTCTGTTCTTCTCAGTCTCCACGAGGTGAGCTCCATTACTCTATCACACCCTCCTGACCATGATGTTCTGCCTCCTCCCAGGACCAGAATCAATGGAGCCAAGTGACCATGCACTGAAACATCTGAAACTGTGAGCTAAATTAAATATTTTCTCTTTTAAGTGGTTTCCCTCAAGTATTTCTGTCACGGAAATGAAAGGCTAACACACTGACAAAAGAGCAAACATGATTCAGTGGAGAAAGGATGGTCTTTTCAACAAATGGTAATGGAACAATTGAAAGTCTACTTGGAAACAAATTTTAAAAAGGGATCTGGACACAGACATACATTTACACCTTTCACAAAAAATTAGCCCAGAGTGGATCATACACAAAACTTTAGAATGCCTAGAAGTTAACACAGCAGAATATGGAACTTGAGTTTTATAACTTACTTTAGATGCAACACTAATAGCACAATCCATGAAAGAAAACACTGAGAAGTTGCATTTCATTAAAATTCCAAACTTCTGTTCTTCTGTAGACACTGATAAGATAATGAAATAGATAAGCCACAGACTGGGAGAAAACACATTAAGAAAAAAATGACAAGAGTTGAAAAAAGAAAAATAGAAAAATGCATAATCATAGTTATGAACATCTCATTCAGGCACTGAAAAAGCAAACAAGAAATTAATAAGCAAATAGAAGATGCAAAAACCACTATCAGACAGTATGGATGAAATAGACATTTACAGAACACTAAATCCAACAGATATCCAACCTGTATATCCTTTATAACTTCACATAGAATATTCACCAAAGCAGATGAATGCTGAGCCACATAAAACAAAGCTCCAATGTCAAAGGACTAAACTTTAAAAGTATGCTGTTTATACTCAAGATAGAATTAAAGTAGAAACTAATAACAATACAATATTTAGAAAGGCCTTCATGATTAGAAATTAAGAAGCATTTCTCTAATGGGGATATAAATCAAAGAAGAAATTATAAGGAGTTCAAGAAAATTCTTTTGAGTTCAAGGATTCTAATAAGCACAACCTATCAATACCTAGCACAACTTATCAGTCTGTGATGTGGAGCTGTTATGAGCTGAATTGTGTCTCCCTTTCCCCCACATTCACATGTTGACATCTTAAGCCTTAGTTGCTCAATCTGTCTGCCCTTGAAGGTAGGTCTTTAAAAGGGGTAAGTAAGAGTACAATGAGGTCATTAGCATAGGCTTTAATCTAGTATAATTGATATCCTTGTAAGAAAAGGAAGTTTGAATACAGAAAGTTCCAGAGGGAAGACCATGTGAAGACACAGGGAGAAGACAGTCAGTTACAAGCCAAGGAGAAAGACTTTGGGAAACCACCACAGCTATGCCTTGACGTTGGACTTCTAACCTCTACAACTGTCAGGAAATAGATTTCTGTGGTTTAAGCCATCCAGTTTCTGGTACTTTACTGTGGCAGAGTTAATGATATCATACTGGACACTTAGTGAAAACTCTATTTGCTATAAGAAAAAAAGAAGGAAGAGAGGAGGAATAGGAGAAGAGGAAAGGAAGGGGAAGAAGGAAGGAAGGGGAAGAAGGAAGAAGAAGGAGAAGGAGGAAGTGGAACAGGAGAAGAAGAAAGGAAAGGGAAGGAGGAGAAGGAGGAGGAGGAGAGAGAAGGAGGAGGAGAAGATTGAAAGCACCCCCAAAAATCAAACGACTAGGCCCCTAAGAATATTAAATGACAAATTACCAACATCAGGAATAAGAGAAAACATTACAGAGCATATGTACATTAAAAGAGAAACCTAAATCTTCCTACTGAAAATACAAACTTAATTCTATAATGATGAGATAGAATGTTTACCAAATTAAAATAGAAATGTAGAATAACTCAGTATCTACTAAGGATTTTAAAATCATAATTTTGAACTTCAACCATAAATGAAAGTCCAGGTTCAGGGCTGGGGTTGTAGCTCAATGGTAGACCACTTGCCTAGCATATGTGAAGCACTGGGTTTGATCCTCAGCACCACATAAAAATAAATAAATAAAATAAAGATATTGTGTCCATCTATAAATAAAAAAATTAAAAAGTCCAGGCTCACTGATAAATGCTGTCACATAAATAGAAAGAAAAGAGAATACTTCCCAATTCACATTAGGAAGCTAGCATAACCCAGACACCATAACCTGACAGAGGCATTACAACAAAGAAAATGACAGACCGAAATCCCTCATGCAAAAGTCCTTAAAATATTAGCAAGTCAAGTACAACAATATAACAATAGTACCTGGTGAACACATGGGATTTAGCCAAGAAATGAAATGTTGGTTTAACACCTGAAATCAGCTTCATTATTTGCATAATAGATTCTATTCTAGACAAAAGGCATGTAGACAAAAGGCATCTTAGTAAATACAAATCAATATTGTGACAAGATTCGATGGTTATTCATGATTCAAAACTCTCTACAAACTAGCAATAGGAGGAAACTTCTGAAATTTAATAAGCAAGCATTTGCAATAAACTGGAGCTAATAACATACTTAATGGTAAAATACTGAATGGTTTTCTTGAAATCAAGAACAAGGAAAGGAGATGTCATCTAACCAGTTTAATGTAACATTTAATTAGAAAACAATACAAAAACTGAAGGAGGACTGGAAAAGGAGAAATTTTAAAAACAGGAAAAACTTCATAAATAACAAACTTTAGATCAACCAGGATGTTTCAGGTGGGCAATATTAATGGGAAAGATATGAAGCAACGAAATTCTTATCCATGAGAATTGTACAAGAAAGTGAAATGGCACTACTGTTCTTGGAAGCTGTATAGCAGTGTTCTATAATTTAAATGTATACCTATGATCTGACAATTCTGAGTGTCCAAAAACTCTTAAGATTTTTTAAAAGGAGTTGTACTAGGATACTTATAGTATTTATGTAAATTTTTATAGTATTTATACAAATTTTTAAAAAAACACAAAAGGAGCTGTACTAGGATATATATATAGAAGCTTAATTCCTACTTCCAACCTCCAAAAACAATACAAATGTACTTAAAAAGGAGTATGTATAAATATACAGTGTAAGTTTGTAATGGGTTCCCTTGATGCTTTGAAACTTACCGTGTTTTTTCTTTTTTCCCAACCTTTCCCCTAAACTCCTCCCTGATCTTCTTCCTGATTTCTCCTCCTTAATATCATTTTCCCTGAATCACCTCTTAAAAATTCCCTGTTCCTCATGATGGGCGGAATCACAGCCTCTGGGACAGGAGTACCCTGTGTTTCTCCTTTGCAAGCAAAGCATTAAATGGTCTTTTTCCTTTTTCTCAAAACCACGTCGTTGTTATTGGATTGGCATCAGGGACAAGGATCAAGCTTTTGACAACACGTTTAGAAATGCATTCACATATGCAGTCCTTAAAACACAGGAGTGCAAAAACACCATGGTGAGTTCGCAGGATGGAGGACAAGCAATCATCCAGATAATCAACATCTCTTTTTTTAAATCATAAATTAAAATTACAAGGACCAAAAGGATTTAGCAAAGGAGATTTGGTGTTTACTTGAACCACTGTTCTTATGCACCTGAAAATTAGTCTGGTTTTACTTTTCTGACTTTGCAGAATTTCTCCTAGATCGTACACTGACATCTCGCAGTGGGGTAGCACAGGGACTTTTTTTTTTTTTTTTTAAGATGTAGATAGGCCTTTATTTCATTCATTTATTTATATGTGGTGCTGAGAATCGAACCCAGTGTCTCACACATGCTAGGCAAGCGCTCTACCACTGAGCCACAACACCAGCCCAGCGCAGGGTTTAATGGCATTTGCTGGCAACAGGAAACAGACCTCGGTGCCGGAATCTTCAGGTCCAGCCAGGAGGAAGCATATAGTCCCGGCCCTGATGCATTCTGGGTGTTGTGCTCCCGACTCTGAAGCATCTGGGTATCGGGGTCCTATCATGCAGTGTAGGCAGTGTGGAGCTCCTGGGACAGCTTGGTCCCAGTAGTGCCGCGTCCCGCCCTCATCACCTGGTGCGTTTTAGGTGCCCTTTCGCGGTTCTGAGGTGCAGTCGCACAGATGGTCCCCGCTTCTGCAGCCCCTTCCCGGAGGAGGTATGGTTGGGAAAGCTGAGGGGGAGGTCCAAGCTGTGCCTGCACGTTCTTTTGTGCTTGATCCTAGTGTGTGGGGTCGGGGTCCACGCGGCCCACCTTGGAGTAGGGTACTCGGTGGGAGGGGGCGTTGTCACCCGATGTCCAGGCGGGACTTGCAGTGCAGTATCCTGTCTTGGAGGCGCGGGGCTGGCCTGGGACAGGCTCCCAGGACTACTCCGCAGGTGCGACCCGGGTGCTTTGGGCAGCTCAGGGAGGGTTTGGCCTGCTGCATCCCGAGCATCGCGCTGCTCCGCCAGTAAATCGCACCAACTTCGTTTGGAGGAAATCCTCTACTGGGGAGGGTGCACATCTGGGGCACCAGTCTTTACTTTGGGGCGTGTGTGGCTAGGTAGCACCCACACTAGTTGTGGAGATGCAGCTTGGCCATGAGGACCTGGGTTTGTGTGGAAAGATTGTCCTCGGGGTAAACGTCCAAACGTTCTTGACAGTAGGGACAACTAGGGCTATGGACGAGGATTAGAGGCCTCGAAGCCTGTGAGCACTGGGGCACCTCCATGTGCAGGGAATGGCCTGGCAGAAGTCAGAAGGTCATCCCGGGCTGTGTGCAGGTTGTTGGCTTCTGCCATTGTGTGGCTCTCTTGGGCGTTTGGACCTTCCAAGAGCCTGTGGTGGAGCAAGTGGAATGATGTTCACCGGAGAGGGATCTTTACCCAGGTCCCTAGAACCTCTTGGCTGACTCCTGAATAGGGAGTAGACAGTAAGGTTTTTAGTTATTTACTTTCTTTTTGGTTTTGGGAATTGAACCCAGAGTCTTAACCACTGAGCCTGAGCCATATCCCTGGCATATATATAATTTTTTTTTTTTTTTTTTTTTTTAGGAGACAGACTCTTGCTAAGTTGCTTAGGGTCTCACCAAGTTGCTGAGACTGGCTTTGAACTCCCAGTCCTTTAGCCTCAGCCTTCTGAGTTGCTGGAAAATTAATATTCTGCACTGTCACCTAATATTCAGTGTTCAGATTTCCTTGATTGCCTCAAAATGTGTAAACAAGGTTCACATATTGTATTTGGTTGGTGTGTCTCTTAATTCTGTTTTTAAATTTTTTACAGGCTGCATTTTGACTCATTGTACACAAATGGGGTACGTCATTTTGTTTGTATGGTTGTATGCGATGAAGATTCATACCATTCGTATAGTCATGCATGTACATAGGGTAATGATGTCTGTCTCATTCCACCATTTTTCATACCCCCTTCATTTCCTTCTACATAATCTAAAGTTCCCCCATTCTTCTCTTACTCCCCACCCCCCACCCCCATTATATATTATTCTCCACTTATCAGGGAAAACATTTGGCCTTTGGTTTTTTGGGATTGACTTATTTCACTTAGCATGATATTCTCCAGTTCTACCCATTTATTTGCAAATGCCATAATATTATTCTTTATGGCTGAATAATATTCCATTGTGTATATATACCACAGTTTCTTTAAATCTGTTCATCTGTTGAAAGGCATCTAGGTTAGTTCCACAATCTAGCTATTGTGAACTAGGCTGCTATAAACATGGACGTGGCTGCATCACTGTAGTATGCTGATTTTAAGTCTTTTGGGTATAAACCCAGGAGTGGGATAACTGGGTCAAAAGGTGGGTCCATTCCAAGTTTGCTTCATTTCTTAATAATGACTATGATTTCCCTCTATATTAGTAATATTTTGATCACACTTAATATACACCAATTCCCTAACATCATCTTATGCCCAGTTGATAGTAAACTGTTCTTTTGTAGTCCCCTTTTCTCATTCATTTGTGGAAGCCAGGACACAATCAAGGCTACACATGTCAACTGAGGAATTTTTTAAAAAAATATTTAAGTATCTTATAATTAAGGAAAAATCACCCCTCTACTTCTCTTTTCTTATTTCAGAAAATTGACTGGTTATAGACTTGTGCCAGTTGTGGAGAGCCCATTCCTGATTCCAAATCACACTTCATATGTTAGGAACCTAATTTGGGGTTGGTAAGTAAAGGGGAAGATGAAGCCAGGGTCATATGAAAGGAGATTTCAGATCATGGGCTCCACAGATCTCTGGAGTTCTCAGGGCATCTTCTACTTTGGATTTCCTCAACCCTGTCCTTTGGCTTCAAGGGCAGGTGTGGATGTGTGCTTGTTTTCAGTGTGGTAAAGTATTGTATTTTTCAAACCAACGCATTCACCAAGTAGTTAATCATGATCATCATATCCTTTGGAGTTAAAATAAAAATACAGGAAATCCATGTTTATGTGTCCAGTGATTCCTAAGGCTTAAAAAAATGTAGGAAGACTTTCAAGGAAGAATTGTCTAAGCTGCCCCTGAAGGAATTGGTAAGTGGAAGAGTTAGGGGGAGACAGTCCTGTGGCAGTGTCTTAGGAAGCCTAGCCCTTCTAAGAGACGAGGGGACTGGCAGGCTGTCTGTCTCCGACCATGTGGGAAAGCTTACAGTAGTCAGTGGCCTTTGGACATATTAATTTTCTCTCTGTAGATGTGAGTATACTGAATAGATTTGGTTTTGCAGGCTTCCTGCTTTACATTATTTAAGTTTTCTATATGGAGGCTTCTTAACTTAAGATGGGGTTATGTCCTGATAAACTCATTGTAAGCTAAAACTATCATAAGTAGAAAATACATTAATACACCTGACCTACCAGACATTATAGCTTGGTAGCACAGTGCACTAGGAGAGTATATTATTCACCCTTGTGATTCTGTGGCGCCTACAACTGGGAGTTGTAGCTTATTGTGGCTGCCCCTCATTGTGAGAGGATCATACTGCATAATGCATGCCCCAAATGTAAAATCCAAGTATAGAGTCTACTGAATGAATGTGTATCATTTTGGCACCATCGTAAATTTGGAAAGACTATGTCAAGCTGTCCTAAATTGGAACCAGCTATACTTAAAATACTCTTATGCATTAGAATCTAGATTGCTTGCTTATCCGAAAATGAATCATTTCCAACTGACAAGTAACATGTTAATTTGACATAACTGAATAAACATTTGTTGACCCCAACAAAATAGCTGGTAGGCAGGGCTCTTTTGTGTTCATTATATAAAATACTTATTGTAAGTTTTACTAATTGAGTTTTGCTTTGACTGTACTATAAATATGTTGGGTAGCTCATTTTTTGAGAGAAGATAATGGAAGTAGTCATATTCCTGGGCTCATATGTTGGATATTTGCATATCCCAAGATAAGTTCAAAATTATTGGTTTTGATGTTTTCAGAATGTCAGTGAGACCTGTGATTTGTCAAATCTGCACACCTTTGAGGGAAAATATATACATAGAATGTGTAAATCAGGGTACTTTCCAAGGTAATAAGGGAATTTTTCCTTCTGTTTCATGTTACTATAAATGTTAGAGAAGCATTCTTGGCCAGCCCTGGAATGTTGGCTTACTTTTCCTATTCCTACTCTGCCACTTCCCATGGGATCCATAGCAGGCCCTGAATCTTATCCTATGTGTGACTAACATCTCCCTAATATACCTTTTTTTTTTTCTTTCCATTTTAGCCATTTCTTCATTTTAAAAAAGTTGAAAAGACAGAAGCATCTGAGAAGGTTAGCTTTTTAAGGTGAAGCTTTGAAGCGTGTCTGGCACTCAAAAATGCTGCATAAAAGAACCACCGTCTTTAATTGTCTTGAAAGAACTAAAAAACAAAGGGGCTATGGAGATTTATTTATTTATTTTTACTGTATGTTACTTGAAGCATTACATATTTTATGGTTTTTAAAGTTGCATTTCCAGATGCTTTATTATACATCAGATTTGAATTGTGTAGAAAAATCTGACATTTATATATAACATATTGAGGCATCTGTTCCTTAAGTGAAAAGTTGTAACACACATTAGAGTTTTAACATTAAAGGGAGGCTGATCTATAGGCACAGAGTATTAGCTAATAAGAAATTAGTTAACACTCTTTCATTGAATCTTAAATTTTTTTGAATGTCTGCTCTTTGTTGCAGACTTTGAAGGTCTACAGTGATACCATAACACAGTCTCCATTCATCTGAGACTCCCAGTTTATTTAGGGGACACATCATTGGAATTAAGAATTTTAAAACTATATTATTGAGGTATATCAGAATACCACATACCATAAAATTCACTCCTTTAAGATGTACAATTCAGTGAATTTTAGTATAATCTTTTTTTTTTATTTTATTGTAAACAAATGGGATACATGTTGCCTCTCTGTTTGTACATGGCGCAAAGGCATACCATTTGTGTAATCATAAATCCACATACAGTAATGTTGTTTGATTCATTCTGTTATTTTTTCCCTTCCCCCCACCCCTCCCACCCCTCTTTACCCTCTATACAGTACTTTCTTCCTCCATACTTGCCCCCCTCCCTAACCCTAACTCTAACCCTAACACTAACCCTTCCCTCCCCCCCATTATGTGTCATCCTCCACTTATTAGTGATATCATTCGTCCCTTGTCTTTTTGAGATTGGCTTATCTCACTTAGCATGATATTCTCCAATTTCATCCATTTGCCTGCAAATGCCATAATTTTGTCATTCTTTATGGCTCAGTAATATTCCATTGTGTATATATACCACAGTTTCTTTATCCACTCGTCAATTGAAGGGCATCTAGGTTGGTTCCATAGTCTGGCTATTGTGAATTGAGCAGCTATGAACATTGATGTGGCTGTATCTCTGTAGTATGCTGATTTTAGATCCTTTGGGTATAGGCCAAGGAGTGGGATAGCTGGGTCAAATGGAGGGTCCATTCCAAGTGTTCTAAGGAATCTCCACACTGCTTTCCAGAGTGGCTGCACTAATTTGCAGCCCCACCAGCAATGTATGAGTGTACCTTTCTCCCCACATCCTCGCCAACACCTGTTGCTTGTATTTTTGATAATCGCCATTCTAATGGGGGTGAGATGGAATCTTAGGGTGGTTTTGATTTGCATTTCTCTTATTACTAGAGATGTTGAACATTTTTTCATATGTTTATTGATTGCTTGTACATCTTCTTCTGTGAAGTGTCTGTTCATTTCCTTAGCCCATTTGTCGATTGGATTATTTGTATTCTTGGTGTAGGGTTTTTTGAGTTCTTTATAGATTCTGGAGATTAGTGCTCTATCTGAAGGATGATTGGCAAAGATATTCTCCCACTCTGTAGGCTCTTTCTTCACATTACTGATAGTTTCCTTTGCTGAGAGAAAGCTTTTTAGTTTGAATCTATCCCAGTTATTGATTCTTGCTTTTATTTCTCGTGCTATGGGAGTCCTGTTGAGGAAGTCTAGTCCTAGGCCGACATGTTGAAGATCGGGAC
The DNA here is from genome assembly GCF_902686455.1 of Sciurus vulgaris. Classification (NCBI taxonomy): domain Eukaryota; kingdom Metazoa; phylum Chordata; class Mammalia; order Rodentia; family Sciuridae; genus Sciurus; species Sciurus vulgaris. The sequence continues at coordinate 26,714,255 of NC_136474.1, forward strand.
CTACTTTTTCTTCTATAATCTGCAGAGTCTCTGGTCTGATTCCAAGGTCCTTAATCTATTTTGAGTTGAGTTTTGTGCAGGGTGAGAGATATGGGTTTAATTTCATTCTGTTGCATATGGATTTCCAATTCTCCCAGCACCATTTGTTGAAGAGGCTGTCTTTTCTCCATTGCATATTTTTGGCGCCTTTGTCTAGTATTAGAAAGTTGTATTTATTTGGGTTTGTGTCCGTGTCCTCTATTCTGTACCATTGATCTACCTGTCTATTTTGGTACCAGTACCATGCCGTCTTTGTTACTATTGCTTTGTAATAAAGTTGAAGTTCGGGTATTGCGATACCCCCTGCTTCATTTTTCCTGCGAAGGATTGCTTTAGCTATTCTGGGTTTCTTATTCTTCCAGATGAATTTCATGATTGCTTGCTCTATTTCTGTAAGGTACGTCATTGGGATTTTAATTGGGATTGCATTGAATCTGTATAGCACTTTTGGTAGTATGGCCATTTTGACAATATTAATTCGGCCTATCCAAGAACATGGGAGATCTTTCCATCTTCTAAGGTTTTCTTCGATTTCTTTCTTTAGTGTTCTGTAGTTCTCATTGTAGAGGTCTTTCACCTCTTTTGTGAGATTGATTCCCAAGTATTTTATTTTTTTCGATGCTATGGTGAATGGGGTAGTTTTCATAATTTCTCTTTCTGAGGATTCCTCACTTATGTATAAAAATGCATTGGATTTATGAGCATTGATCTTGTAACCTGCCACTTTACTGAATTCACTTATGAGTTCTAACAGTTTTCTGGTGGAATTTCCTGGTTCCTCTAAGTATATAATCATATCATCCACAAATAGGGATAGTTTGAGTTCTTCTTTTCCTATTCGTATTCCTTTAATTTCCTTGGTCTGTCTAATTGCTCTGGCTAGACTCTCAAGAATGATATTGAATAGGAGTGGTGAAAGAGGGCATCCCTGTCTTGTTCCAGTTTTTAGGGGGAATGCTTTCAGTTTTTCACCGTTTAGAATGATATTAGCCATGGGCTTAGCGTAGATGGCCTTTACAATGTTAAGGAATGTTCCCACTATCCCTATTTTTTCTAGTGTTTTGAGCATGAAGGGGTGTTGTATTTTATCAAATGCTTTTTCTGCATCTATTGAAATAATCATGTGGTTCTTGACTTTAAGTCTATTGATATGGTGAATTACATTTATTGATTTCCGGATGTTGAACCAACCTTGCATCCCTGGGATAAAACCCACTTGATCGTGGTGCACTATCTTTTTAATATATTTTTGTATGCGATTTGCTAAAATTTTATTGAGAATTTTTGCGTCAATGTTCATTAATGATATCGGTCTGAAATTTTCTTTCCTCGATTTATCTCTGTCTGGCTTGGGTATCAGGGTAATATTGGTTTCATAGAATGAGTTTGGGAGGGTACCCTCCTCTTCTATTTCATGAAATACTTTGAGAAGTATTGGAATGAGCTCTTCTTTAAAGATTTTGTAGAACTCGGCTGAGAACCCATCTGGTCCTGGACTTTTCTTTGTTGGTAGGCTTTTGATGACCTCTTCTACTTCATTACTTGAAATTGATCTATTTAAATTTTGTATGTCCTCCTCGTTCAATTTAGGCAATTCATATGTCTCTAGAAACCTGTTGATGTCTTCGAAATTTTCTATTTGGTTAGAATATAGATTTTCAAAATAGCTTCTAATTATGTTTTGTATTTCAATCGTGTCTGTTGTGATATTTCCTTGTTCATTCCGAATTTTGGTGATTTGGGTTTTCTCTCGTCTTCTTTTTGTTAGAGTGGCTAAGGGTTTATCAATTTTGTTTATTTTTTCAAAGAACCAACTATTTATTTTGTCAATTTTTTGTATAGTTTCTTTTGTTTCAATTTCGTTGATTTCAGCTCTGAGTTTAACTATTTCCTGTCTTCTACTACTTTTGGTGTTGGTCTGTTCTTCTTTTTCTAGGGCTTTGAGCTGAAGTGTTAGGTTGTTTATTTGTTGATTTTTACTTCTTTTATTGAATGCGCTCCATGAAATAAATTTTCCTCTAAGTACTGCTTTCATAGTGTCCCAAAGATTTTGATATGATGTTTCTTTGTTCTCATTTACCTCTAGGAATTTTTTAATTTCCTTCCTAATATCTTCTGTTATCCATTCATCATGTAATAGCATATTGTTTAATCTCCAGGTGTTGGAGTAGCTTCTGTTTTTTACTCTTTCATTTATTTCTATCTTCAATCCATTATGATCTGGTAGAATACAAGGTAGTGTCTCTATCTTCTTGTATTTGCTAACATTAGCTTTGTGGCATAATATATGGTCTATTTTAGAGAAGGATCCATGTGCTGCTGAGAAGAAAGTGTATTCGCTCTTGGTTGGATGGTATATTCTATAAATGTCCGTTAAGTCTAAATTATTGATTGTGTTATTGAGATCTATGGTTTCTTTGTTCAATTTTTGTTTGGAAGATCTGTCCAGTGGTGAGAGAGGCGTGTTAAAATCACCTAGTATTATTGTGTTATGGTCTATTTGGTTTCTGAAATTGAGAAGGATTTGTTTGACATACATGGATGAGCCACTGTTTGGGGCATAGATGTTTATGATTGTTATGTCTTGCTGATTTATGGTTCCCTTAAGCAGTATGTAATGTCCTTCTTTATCACTTTTGACTAGTTTTGACTTGAAGTCCACCTTATCTGAAATGAGGATGGATACCCCAGCTTTTTTGCTGAGTCCATGTGCATGATATGTTTTCCCCCATCCTTTCACCTTTAGTCTATGTGTATCTCTTTCTACGAGGTGAGTCTCTTGCAGGCAACATATTGTTGGATCTTTCTTTTTGATCCAATCTGCCAGTCTATGTCTTTTGATTGATGAGTTCAGGCCATTAATATTCAGGGTTATTATTGAGATATGATTAGTATTCCCGGTCATTTGGTTCATTTTATTTATTTATTTATTTATTTATTTTGAGACGACTTGGTTCTTCCTTTATTTGACAATTCCTTTAGGATGGTTCCTCCCATTGCTGATTTGTTTCTTTGTTTTTCATCTCTTCCTCGTGGAATATTTTGCTGAGAATGTTCTGTAATGCTGGCTTTCTTTTTGTAAATTCTTTTAGCTTTTGTTTATCATGGAAGGATTTTATTTCATCATCAAATTTGAAGGTAAGTTTTGCTGGGTATAAGATTCTTGGTTGGCATCCATTTTCTTTCAGGGCTTGAAAAATGTTGTTCCAGGCCCTTCTAGCTTTTAGGGTCTGGATTGAAAAATCTGCTGATATCCGTATTGGTTTCCCCCTGAATGTAATTTGATTCCTCTCTCTTGCGGCCTTTAAAATTCTGTCTTTATTTTGTATGTTGGGCATTTTCATTATAATGTGCCTTGGTGTGGGTCTGTTGTAATTTTGTACATTTGGAGTCCTATAAGCCTCTTGTACTTGATCTTCCATTTCATTCTTTAGATTTGGGAAATTTTCTGATAGTATTTCATTGAATAGATTGTTCATTCCTTTGGTCTGTTTCTCTAAGCCTTCCTCAATTCCAATAATTCTCAAATTTGGCCTCTTCATGATATCCCATAGTTCTTGGAGATTCTGTTCATGATTTCTTACCATCTTCTCTGTTTGTTCAACTTTGGTTTCAAGGTTAAATATTTTATCTTCAATGTCTGATGTCCTGTCTTCCAGGTGTTCTATTCTATTGGTTATGCTTTCTATGGAGTTCTTAATTTGGTTTATTGTTTCCTTCATTTCAAGGATTTCTGTTTGGTTTTTTTTCAATATCTCTAACTCTTTATTGAAGTGATCTTTTGCTTCCTGTATTTGCTCTTTTAACTGTCGATTGGTGCGGTCATTCAGTGCCTGCATTTGCTCTTGCATCTCGTCATTTGCTTCCCTGAGCATTTTAATTATGTACATTCTGAACTCCCTTTCTGTCATTTCTTCTGCCATGCTGTCGTTGGGTTTCATTGATGTAACATCTAGATTTGTTTGCAGCATTTTCTTTCATTGTTTTCTCATATTGTTCAGGTATCAGTTGACCGCTGTGATATTGCAGATTTCCTCTATTGTCTTATTATATCCCTGAAGATTTCTATTATATCCCCTCTTAGTCTTCAGTAGCCTGAAATCTTGGAGGAAGTTGATAATGCAGTGCTCCACAAGGGAGCTGACTCCCTATGGGTGGTGGCCTTCTGGTGGGGTATATTCCCTGCTAGTGGGCAGAGGTACCTTCACTTGCTGATGAATGGTCATCCAGAAGGGAAGTAGGTTGTGGGCTGATGCAAGACCAGTTTGGGCCTGTGTCTCTGATTTTACGGTCCTTTTGGGAGAACCTCACCCAACAGGGAGGAGTCACCCGGTGGGAGGTCTCGTTGGTCGGTTTTCTCCCAGAGGTTCCGTTCAATTCACAACTACCGCCTGGGCTGGGCAGCCTTCTTCTGCAATGTTCCCAGGGACCCAGACCTACCTCCTGGGCCTGGAAGCCTCACCCTTCGCAAACGAATCTCCTTCGGCTGCCTTTCCTCAGAGAAGCTGCCTGCAGTCCTGGAGCCTTCGCTCCGCCCCTCAGTTTGTCTGTGGGGCCCTTCCACCAAGAGGCCGTCTAGGACCCTGCTCTGCACTTTTCCCCTGGCTATGCGGCCCCTCCTCTGAGCAGCCACCTGGAGCCCCTTACAATCGCTCCGAGTCCCCGTGACCCGCCACACGCCTTTTCCTCCGGCAGCCACCTGTTGTTCCGTGCGGTCGCTCTAAGACCAAGTGACCCACCACGCACCACTTTCTCCACCAGGCAGTCACCCAGAGATCTGGTGCGTCACGAGTCCCAAGAACTCACTGTGCACCTTCTTGTCCCGACTGCCTCCCGTAGCCCTGGTGCAGTCACTTCGAGCCCAAGAACCCTGCCGCACTCCTCCTCCTTCTCCAGACAACCCCCCTATGTTCAGGAGCGGATGCTCTGGGACCAAACCACTCACCACGCTGTTCCACCGGATAGCCGCCCAGAGCCCTGGCGCAGCTGTTCCAATTCCAAGCGACGTGCCGAGCCCGTATTTCTCCTTCTCCTCTGGGCAGCCCCCTGTGTTCAGGGGTGGTCACGTTCAGTCCAAACAGCTCACCAAGCACCTTCTCCTTTGGGCAGCCTCCCAGAGCGTGGGTGGGTTGCGCCGAGTCCAAGCGCTGTGGTGAACAGCCACCTCTCCAATGCTCCCAGCTGTCTGTGATCACTGCTCCGGCGGGGGGAGGGGCGCCTCGCCGGCAGTTCTACTTTGCAAAGATCCCTGCTTTCGGGGCTACCGCCCTGTCCGGGGGCTACCGCCCCGTCCGGGATGCCCGCCCAGTGGGAAACACTCACCCGGCTGCTTTGAGTTGGTCCCAAGTCTCTCAATATCTCCTTTTCTTGAGTCCTGAGTCCACGCTGCTCCTCCGGATAGCCGCCCGGAGCCCTGGCACAGCTGATCCAATTCCAAGCGACGTCCCGAGCCCGTATTTCTCCTTCTCCTCTGGGCAGCCCCCTCTTCAATGCTCCCAGCTGTGTGCGATCACTGCTCCGGCGGGGGGAGGGGCGCCTCGCCGGCCGTTCTACTTTGCAAAGATCCCTGTTTTTGGGGCTACTGCCCCGTCCAGGACTCCTGCCCCTTCCGGGACGCCTGCCCAGTGGGAGACTCTCGCCCGGCTGCTTTGAGTTGGTCCCAAGGCTCTCTATATCTCCTCTTCTTGAGTCCTGAGTCCTGGAGCAACACGAAATGCAGCCACCCTCTAGTCCGCCATCTTGAATCCTCCCTTAGTATAATCTTAATAAGGTATAAAACCTTCTCCATCATAGTGTTTTTATCACTCCCAAAGGAAATCCTGTTCCATTAGGAGTTACCCCTCTCCTCTCCTTCTTTTCCATTGGCAATCATAAATCTGCTTTTGTGTTTTAAGGGTCTTGTCTATTCTAGATATTTCATATAAATGGAATCATTTTAAGAAACCAGATTAAGCTCTGGGCATTCACTCTTGCTTTGGGGTTCATGTTGCTGTTCTATGCAGGGGCTGAAGATCCCTAGGGACAAAGACTGGCTCCTGAGCACCAGGAAATGGTGTTTGGGGAGAAATATCTTTTCATTCTCATACATAAAGAAGGTGGGGAGAGAGCAGTGAACTCGGACAACTGGGAGCATTGGAGAGGAGGCTGCTCAGCGCAGCGCTGGGACTCGGAGCAAACACTGTGGCTCCGGTGGTTGCCCAGGGGAGGAGCAGCAAGGAGAGCTGTGTGGACTCAGAACACTGGGGCCTGCCCTGAGGAGGAGGAGGAGGAGCGCGGCCGCTTGGATTCGGAGTGACTACACCAGAGCTACAGGCGGTTGCCAGAGGAGGAGCTGCGCGGCAAGCTGTTTGGACTCAGACCACTTCTGAACACCGGGGCCTGCCCTGAGGAGGAGGAGGAGGAGGAGGAGTGCGGCGGATCGTTTGGACTCACAGTGACTGCATTAGAGCTCCAGGCGGCTGCTCAGAGGTGGAGGCGATTGGTGAGTTGTTTGGACTTAAAGCAACCACTCCTGAACACAGGGGGGCTGCCTGGAGGAGGAGGGTGGTGGGTCGCTTGGTCTCGAGTGGCCACACCAGGGCGGCTGCCCAGAGGAGGCGTGCAGCGGGTCACGTGGATTCAGAGCCACTCAGAGCGACCGCTCCTGAACACCTGGGGGGTTACCTGGAGGAGGAGGAGAAATGGGGCGAGTCACTTCGACTTGGAGTGATTGCCCAGGGCTACAGGTGGTTGGTGGGAGGAGGAAGCACGCAGTGAGTTGCTTGGACTCCTAGTGACCACACCGGAATACAGGGAGGCTGTCTGGAGGAAGAGGTGTGCGGCGGGTCTCTAGGACTCAGAGTGATTGTACGGGGCCCCAGGTGGCTGCTCAGAGGAGGGGCCGAATAGCCAGGCGATTAGGTGCAGAGCAGGGTCCCAGGATCTAGGAGGCTTCTGGGTGGAAGAGCCGCACAGAGACACGCTTAGGGGCGGAGCGAAGGTTCCAGGACTGCGGGCAGATTCTCTGAGGAGGGGCAGCCTAAGGAGATTCATCTGCGAAGGGTGAGGCCCAGGCCCAGGGGTAGGGCCGAGCCCCTGGGAACTTTGCAGAGGAAGGCAGCCCAGCCCAGGCGGTAGCTGTAAATTGAGGGGAACCTCTAGGAGGGAACTGACCAGTGAGACCTCCCCACCAGGTGAGTCTAAAATCAGAGACAGGCCCAAACAGGCCTTGCCTCAGCCCGCAGCCTAGTTCTCCTTTGGATGACCATTGGTCAACAAGTGGAGGCACCTCTGCCCACTAGCAAGGAATATACCCCACCTGGAGGCCACCACTCCTAGAGAGGCATCTTCCTTGTGGAGCACCGCATTATCAACTTCCTCCAAGACTTCAGCGTACAGAAGGCTAAGAGGGGATATATATAGAAATCTTCAAGGACATTGTAAGTCAATAGAGGAAATCTGCAACATCTCAGCGGTCCACTGATACCTGAACAATATGAGAACACAAGGAAAGAAAATGCTGCAAACAAATCTAGATGTTACATCAATAAAACCCAATGACAGCATGGCAGAAGAAATGTCAGAAAGGGAGTTCAGAATGTACATAATTAAAATGATCAGAGAAGCAAACGATGAGATGAAAGAGCAAATGCAGGCATTGAATGATCGCACCAATCGACAGTTAAAAGAGCAAATACAGGAAGCAAAAGATCATTTCAATAAAGAGTTAGAGATATTGAAAAAAAAGCAAACAGAAATCCTTGACATGAAGGAAACAATAAACCAAATTAAGAACTCCATAGAAAGCATATCCAGTAGGATAGAACACCTGGAAGACAGAACCTCAGACATTGAAGACAAAATATTTAACCTTGAAAACAAAGTTGAACAAACAGAGAAGATGGTAAGAAATCATGAACAGAATCTACAAGAACTATGGGATATCATGAAAAGGCCAAATTTAAGAATTATTGGGATTGAGGAAGGCTTAGAGAAACAAAACAAAGGAATGAACAATCTATTCAATGAAATAATATCAGAAAATTTCCCAAATCTGAAGAATGAAATGGAAAATCAAGTTCAAGAGGCTTATAGGACTCCAAATACACAAAATTACAACAGACCCACACCAAGGCACATTATAATGAAAATGCCCAACATACAAAATAAAGACAGAATTTTAAAGGCCGCAAGAGAGAGGAATCAAATTACATTCAGGGGGAAACCAATACGGATATCAGCAGATTTTTCAATCCAGACCCTAAAAGCTAGAAGGGCCTGGAACAACATTTTTCAAGCCCTGAAAGAAAATGGATGCCAGCCAAGAATCTTATACCCAGCAAAACTTACCTTCAAATTTGACGATGAAATAAAATCCTTCTATGATAAACAAAAGCTAAAAGAATTTACAAAAAGAAAGCCAGAATTACAGAACATTCTCAGCAAAATATTTCATGAGGAAGAGATGAAAAACAAAGAAGCAAATCAGCAAAGGGAGGAATTATCCTAAAGGAATTGTCAAATAAAGGAGGAACCAAGTAGTGTCATATTAATAAATAAATAAAATTTTAAAAATGAACCAGGAATGAAGACAAAAAATGAAGACAGGAAATAGTTAAACTCAGATCTGAAATCAATGAAATTGAAACAAAAGAAACAATACAAAAAATTGACAAAATAAATCATTGGTTCTTCGAAAAAATATCAAAATTGATAAACCTTTAGCCACAAACAAAGAGAAGACGAGAGAAAACCCAAATCACTAAAATTCGGAATGAACAAGGAAATATCACAACAGACACGACTGAAATACAAAAGATAATTAGAAGCTATTGTGAAAATCTATACTCCAACAAAATAGAAAATTTCGAAGACATCAACAGGTTTCTTGAGACATATGAATTGCCTAAACTGAATGAGGCAGACATACACAATTTAAATAGACCAATTTCAAGTACTGAAATAGAAGAAGTCATCAAAAGCCTACCAACAAAGAAAAGTCCGGGACCAGATGGGTTCTCAGCCGAGTTCTACAAAACCTTTAAAGAAGAGCTCATTCCAATACTTCTCAAAGTATTCCATAAAATAGAAAGGAGGGAACCCTCCCAAACTCATTCTATGAAGCCAATATCACCCTGATACCTAAACCAGACAGAGACTCATCAAGGAAAGAAAATTTCAGACCAATATCCTTAATGAACATCGACGCAAAAATTCTCAACAAAATTTTAGCAAATCGCATACAAAAATATATTAAAAAGATAGTGCACCATGATCAAGTGGGTTTCATCCCAGGGATGCAAGGTTGGTTCAACATCAGGAAATCAATAAACGTAATTCACCACATTAATAGACTTAAAGTCAAGAATCACATGGATTATTTCAATAGATGCAGAAAAAGCATTTGATAAAATACAGCATCCCTTCATGCTCAAAACACTAGAAAAAATATGGATAGTGGGAACATTCCTTAACATTGTAAAGGCCATTTATGCTAAGCCCATGGCCAATATCATTCTAAATGGTGAAAAACTGAAAGCATTCCCCCTAAAAACTGGAACAAGGCAGGGATGCCCTCTTTCACCACTTCTATTCAATATCGTTCATGAGACCCTAGCCAGAGCAATTAGACAAACCAAAGAAATTAAAGGGATACGAATTGGAAAAGAAGAACTCAAACTATCCCTGTTCGCTGATGACATGATCATATATTTAGAGGAACCTGGAAATTCCACCAGAAAACTCTTAGAACTCATAAGTGAATTCAGTAAAGCAGCAGGTTACAAGATCAATGCTCATAAATCCAATGCATTTTTATACATAAGTAATGAATCTTCAGAAAGAGAAATTAGGAAAACTACCCCATTCACAATAGCCTTGAAAAAAATAAAATACTTGGGAATCAATCTCACAAAAGAGGTGAAAGACCTCTACAATGAGAACTACAGAACACTAAAGAAAGAAATTAAAGGACACCTTAGAAGATGGAACGATCTTCCATGTTCTTGGATAGGAAGAATTAATATTGTCAAAATGGGCATACTACCTAAAGTGCTATACAAATTCAATGCAATTCCAATTAAAATCCCAATGACGTGCCTTACAGAAATAGAGCAAGCAATTATGAAATTCATCTGGAAGAATAAGAAACCCAGAATAGCTAAAGCAATCCTTAGCAGGAAGAGTGAAGCAGGGAGTATTGTAATACCAGATCTTCAACTCTACTACAAAGCAATAGTAACAAAGACGGCATGGTATTGGTACCAAAATAGAAAGGTAGATCAATGGTACAGAATAGAGGACACGAACACAAACCCAAATAAATACAACTTTCTAATACTAGACAAAGGTGCCAAAAATATGCAATGGAGAAAAGATAGCCTCTTCAACAAATGGTGCTGGGAGAATTGGAAATCCATATGCAACAGAATGAAACTAAACCCATATCTCTCACCCTGCACGAAACTCAACTCAAAATGGATTAAGGACCTCGGAATCAGACCAGAGACCCTGCAGATTATAGAAGAAAAAGTAGGTCCCGATCTTCAACATTTCTGCTTAGGACCAGACTTCCTCAACAGGACTCCCATAGCACAAGAAATAAAAGCACGAATCAGTAACTGGGATAGATTCAAACTAAAAAGCTTTCTCTCAGCAAAGGAAACTATCAGCAATGTGAAGAGAGAGTGCACAGAGTGGGAGAATATCTTTGCCAATCATACTTCAGATAGAGCACTAATCTCCGGAATCTATAAAGAACTCATTTACTCTACTCCAAGAATACAAATAATCCGGTCGACAAATGGGCTAAGGAAATGAATAGACACTTCACAGAAGAAGATCTACAAGCAATCAACAAACATATGGAAAAATGTTCACCATCTCTAGTAATAAGAGAAATGCAAATCAAAACCACCCTAAGATTCCATCTTACCCCAATTAGAATTGCAATTATTAAGAATATGAGCAACAACAGGTGTTGGCGAGGATGTGGGGAGAAAGGTATGCTCATACATTGCTGGTGGGGCTGCAAATTAGTGCAGCCACTCTGGAAAGCAGTGTGGAGATTCCTTAGAAAACTTGTAATGGACCCACCATTTGACCCAGCTATCCCACTCCTTGGCGTATACCCAAAGGACTTAAAATCAGCATACTACAGAGATACAGCCACATCAATGTTCATAGCTGCTCAATTCACAATAGCTAGATTGTGGAACCAACCTAGATGTCCTTCAATTGATGAATGGATAAAGAAACTGTGGTATATATATACAATGGAATATTACTCAGCCATAAAGAATGATAAAATTATGGCATTTGCAGGCAAATGGATGAAATTGGAGAATATCATGTTAAGTGAGATAAGCCAATCTCAAAAAACCAAAGGACGAATGATATCGCTAATAAGTGGATGATGACACATAATGGGGGGAGGACAGAGTTACTGTTAGGGTTAGAGTTAGGGTTAGGGCGGGGAGCAAGTATGGAGGAAGGAAGGACTGTATAGAGGAAAGAGAGGGGTGGGCGGGGTGGGGGGAAGGGAAAAAATAACAGAATGAATCAAACAACATTACTCTATGTAAATTTATGATTACACAAATGGTATCCTTTACGCCATGTACAAACAGAGAAACAACATGTATCCCATTTGTTTACAATAAAAAAAATACAGTATAAAAAATACTTAAATTTGAACTTAAAAAAAAAAAAGAAACCAATGTGCCAACAAAAAATGGCAGAGAAGAGAAATCTTGGTCTTAGTTCTTCCCCAAAAGCATCTAATGAGCTGGCAAAAACTATTGTCAAAACCTATGAACTAACTTTGGTAGGATTGTAGAGTGTAGTCAAAATGTAAAGATTTGGTGAAGAAATAGTTTCTGCTTACTGGCAAGAGAGTGCACTGTGGTTTAAACCACTTAACTACCATTAAACTGCCTGTCTACCAACTGCATAAAGAAGCTTGGCTTAAAGACTTTAAGTAAATTTTCTTAATAAGCACAAAGAACTATGGGAACCACAGACATGGAACTAAAGGAAACCAGGTCAACAGTGTTTCAACAAATAGAGAATATCAATAAAGAAAAATATTAAACAGGAACAATATAGAAATTCTAGAACTGTAGGGTACTGCCATAATAACTGAAGTGAAAAATTCACTGGAAGGGTTTAACAGCATATCTGAGCAAACATAGCAAAGACTCTGTGAACTTGAAAATTGTTCCATTGAGATTATCCATTTTGAAAGAGCAAAAAGAGAACAGAGTACCAAAGCAAGCAAACAAAAACCAGCCCAAGAGACCTGTGGGACACCATCAGGTGTACTAATGTGCACATAATGGGGGTTGTAGAGAGGAAACATAGATGATGTAAAGAAATAATGTCAGAAACTCCAGATCTGATGAAATACATAGATCTATACATCCAGGAAGCTCAACAAACTCCAAGGGTAATAAACGTAGAAAGATTCTCACCATAATTTTTCTACCCATACTGTCAAACCCACAGAGAATTTTGAAAACATTTAAGTGAGAAGTGACTCCTTCCCTACAAGATATCCTCAGTAATATTAACAACTGATTTCTCCTTAGAAACTAGGAAAGTTACCAATCAAGATAACATAAGTTCCTTAAAGAAAAAAGTTGTCAACCAAGAATTCTATACCTGGCAAAGTTATATCCCTCAAGGATGAAGAAAAATTAAGGCACTTTCAGGTAAACAAAAGTCAAGGGAGTTTATTAGCAAATCTTCCCTGCAAGGGAAAAAAAAAAATAACTTCAGGCCAAAACAAAAGTATACTGGACTGAAATTAAAACAGGGAAAAGAACACTACTACAGGTAACTTCATACATATATATTAAAAAGCCAGTATTATTATATTTTTTGTTTTGTAATATGTTATTTTCCTATGTTATTTAGGAAAAGCACAAAACACTATAAATCTTTGTTAATAGGCATACAATATATAAAGATCGAAGGCATGACAATTACAGTATGAAAGGGGATGACTGGAAATGCATAGGAGCAGAGCATTTGTATACTGTTGACACTAAGTTGGTATTATAGCTGACATAATTATTGTCAGCTTTATTTGTGGGAGACACATTCAAGACCCCCAGTTAATGCATGGAGCCATGGATAGTATCAACCTTAGAATGCCATTTCTGTTTTAACTAAGTACTTTCATGTACTGTGGCTGCAGCTTTTCCAGTATGAGGTGTGGCAGCAAAATTAGCACAAAAATTTTTTCCCTATTCACAATATTGCATTCTGACCATAGATCTCAACCTCAGCATTTTTTTTTTCTTTTCTTGTTGAAGTCAAGGACTTTCACCTTTCCACTTAAAGGAAATAACTTTACAGCTTTACTTTGGTATAACTGAATAACCAACATCACTACTCTTTTTTTCCATGTTTCTATTTAAATTGATGCATTATAATTATACATAATAGTGGGATTCATTGTTACATGTTGATATATTCACACAATATAACAATATGATTTGGTCAGCCTTTTCCCCCACTAACTCCCCCTTTCCTTCCTGCTTCCCTACCCCCCTGGTCCCAGTGTCACTATTCCTGCACTTTGGAACTGTAATCACGTAAAATAAGGGTTTCTTGAACACAATTGCTGTGGTAACCACAGTAATCATCTGGTAACCAGAATGCTATAAAGAGACCAATGGGTGCGTAGCTGGACAAAGGAATGGTTCTTCAGCCTAGGTGGGTTGAAGTGGAAGTCATGAGATTTCCTTATGCTACTCAGAATAGTACACAATTTAAAGCTCATAAATTCTTTATTTCTAGAGTTTTCTATGAAATATTTTTGGATTGTGGTTGACCATGGTATCTGAAACCATGGAAAGTGAAACTGCAGTTAAGGTGGGAGATTACTGCATAACCTTCATTACAAGTAATCATTTACTAAATGTAAGTGGACTGAATTCCCCAAAAGCACAGACTGGCAGACTGGATTAAAAATAAAACAGAACTATATGCTGTCTACAAGAGGCTCACTTTTTCAGAGAGACTGAAAGTAAAAGAATGGAAAAAGATATTCCATGCAAGTAGTAGTAAGCAAGAGAGGTGGCCATGTCATTGTGGGACAAAAAGGACTTTAAATCACAAAAGGTTACAAGAGATTAAGAGGACATTGTATATTAGTAAAATGTTGAACTAGAAAGAAGTTACAGTAATGATAAATATTACAATTACCTAACAATATAACCTCAAAATACAAGAAGCAAAAACTGACGTAATGAAAGAGAAAAACTGCTGCACATTACTGATTGGTGACTAATACTCTACCTTCAATTACACTATAATCAGATAAGATTGATAAGAAAATTTAGAGCAGCAACTACATCATACACCAGTTGCACTTAACTGATACATATAGAACACTCCACACAACACCACAAGGGACATTCTCCTAATGTACACATTGGACATTCTCTAGAATAGACTACATGTTAAGCCACAAAATAACTCTTAATAAATTTGAAATGACTGAACTCATACAAAGTATATTTACTGATCACAATGGAATAAAACTAGAAGTGAGTAACAAGGAAAACTAGAATATTACTATGTAGAAATTAAGTAATTACACACTTACATAATAAATAAAGAAGAAATCAAGGAAAGGTAGAATATACCTTGAAATGAATGGAATTGAAAATACAACATACCAAAACTTATGGAATACAATAAAAGTAGTGCTAAGAGGGAAATTTACAGTTATAATTACATTAAAAATAAGAAATCTCTCAAATCACATGTTATAGAACTAGAAAAAGTAGCTGTTTGAAGGAAGGAAGCAATAAAGGTTAAAGCCAAGATAGAATAAACAGAGAAAATCAATAACACCAAAAGTTGGTTCCTTTAAAATCAACATCCCTTGTGAATGATAAACAAAATTGATACACCTTGAGTTATACTAACCAAAAATGACTCAAATTACTAAAACCAGGAGATCCAAGATGGCGGACTAGAGGGAGGCTGCATTCCTTGTTGCTCCATAACACTGGTTTCAAACAGAGGATATCTATTTCTTGGTAAGGCAGATTTTGCTGCTTATCGATCTTCTACTGTTTACCCCATTTGTCTGCTGTGATGACCTGCAGTCTGCCAGCATATCGACACATTTTTTGAGTGCAGATTGTTCACTGTCAGGCACCTATCATCTGCCATTTGCCTGCCTCTCGCCTGTCCATGGCCTGCCTTACACCTATCCATCACCCAACGCATGAGGTTCACCTCCTGATCGTCCGAAAACAGTCAGCAAACTGATCGCTGACTGCCAGTGGAGCACCAGCTGCCTGCTGCTGCCTGGAAGTTCACTGTTACAGTACCTGCAGGTTTGATTACACATGGCTGCCGCCATTTTGAGACAAGAGCCAGGCCCTATAGGACCCCTGGCTGGACTGACTGAGCCGTCTCCAGAATACCTCAGCCCAGCTGATCACTCCCTGCCTCTGGGGCCCTCACATTGACTGACTGCTCCCTGCCGCCAGGACCCCCAGACCAACTGACTGCGCCCTATCACTGGGACCCTAGACCAACTGATTGCAACAGGCCGCCAGGATCCCACAACCACACCAAACACACCCGACTTCCAGGACCACTGCCTGACCAACTGCATCCCGCCTCCAGGACCTCCTGCTGACCACGGCCACACCCTGAGCTGCAGCTCCCCATTTGCCAACACATTTGGAAGCCAGAGTGGCCATCTTGGATAATCCTAGAAGCCATAGCTCCGATCTTTTGGTGGGGCAGATCCCATCCTGAGACGCCTGCTGGAGGCTTGAAGCTCAATGTCAGGTACCTCTCATGCATCAGGCTACTGAACACTGGGAAGCTTCATTACTATATGACTGTTATACTGTAGATTTTCTTTTTTCTCCTTATTGAAAAATTTTAAGTTTTTCTTTACTTTTCTTGCTCTCTTTTCCTTTTGTTTACCTGTTTCCTCAGAGTCTCTTTCTCCCTTTTTTTGCATGCTAACATCCAATTTCTTTTGATTACACACTCCCCCTTTCTATTATCTAGAACTTCTGTATATTCTTTTCTTATCCCATTAACAGCCACATTCTACATCCCTCTGCATCCTCTTTGTCCTCCATTTGAAACTGCAGACCTTATTGCAAATTTGTTTGTTTTACTGAAGATAGTATTTGAACTCATTCTGTTTATTATGACAATTTTGTTATTGTCCTCATAGGGGCTATGTGGTTTAGGATTGCATAGTGTCTGAATTAGGCACTGCTAATATTCATCTCCCCTTAAAGATCATCTCCCCAAACCCTTAAAGGGTTTTGGAAACCTAAAGGGCCACTAAAAGCCTATGGGGGAAATCTGTAATACTGCAGATCTGCACTGCTAGAGGGGAAGATATAAACAACATGAAAAAGCAAGGGAAGAAAATAATCCAAACAAATCTAGATTCTATATTAATAGAATCCAATGACAGTATGTTAGAAGAAATATCAGAAAAGGACTTCAGAGTATACATGATTAAGATGATTCGTGAAGCAAAGGATGAGATAAGAGAGCAAATGCAGGCAATGAATGATAATACCAATAAGCCTAAAGAGCAACTGCAGGAAGCAAAAGATTATTTCAACAAAGAGATAGAGATTCTCAAAAAACAAACAAACAAACAAACAAACAAACAAACAAACAAAAAAACAAAACAAAGAAACCAAACAAACCAAACAGAAATCCTTGAAATGAAGGAAACAATAAACCAATAAAAAACTCAATGGAAAACATCACCAACAGACTAGACCATTTGGAAGACAGAACCTCAGACAATGAAGACAAAATATTTAATCTGGAAAATAAAGTTGTCCAAACAGAGAAGATGGTAAGAAATCATGAACAGAATCTCCAAGAACTATGGGACATCATGAAAAGACCAAATTTAAGAATTATTGGGATTGAGGAAGGCACAGAGATACAAACCAAAGGAATGAACAACCTATTCAATGAAATGATATCAGAAAATTTCCCAAACCTGAAGAATGAAATGGAAAATCAAATACAAGAGGCTTATAGAACACCAACTGCACAAAATCACAACAGATCCACACTAAGGCACATTATAATGAAAATGTCTAACATTCAAAATAAAGATAGGATTTTGAAGGCTGCGAGAGAAAAGCATCAGATTACATATAGAGGGAGACCAATAGAGATAGCAGCAGACTTCTCAACCCAGACTCTAAAAGCTAGAAGGGCCCGAAACTACGTATTTCAAGCTCTGAAAGAACATGGTTGCCAACCAAGAATCCTATACCCAGCAAAACAAACCTTCAGATTTGAAGATAAAATAAAATTCTTCCATGATAAACAAAAGTTAAAAGAATTTACAAATAGAAAGCCTGTGCTACAGAATGTTCTCAACAAAATATTCCATGAGGAGGAAATGAAAAACAACAATGGAGGTCAGCAAAGGGAGGAACTACCTTGCAGAAAAACCACTCAAGAGAGAAACCAAGACAAGTTAAAACCAAAAATAAGCCCAAATGACTGGGAATACAAATCATATCTCAATAATAACCTGAATGTTAATGGCCTAAACTCATCAATCAAAAGACATAGACTGACAGAATGGATTAAAAAGAAAGACCCAACAATATGCTGCCTGCAAGAGACTCATCTCATAGAAAAAGACATCCACAGACTAAAGGTGAAAGGATGGGATGCACATGGACCCAGTAAAAAGAGTGGCGGTTTCCATCCTTAGATAAAGTGTACTTCAAGCCAAAGTTAGTCAGAAGGGATAAAGAAGGACATTTCATACTGCTTAAGGGAACCATAAATCAGGAAGACATAACGATACTAAATATTTATGCCCCAAATAATGGTGCATCCCTGTATATCAAACAAATCCTTCTCAATTTCAAGAATCACATAGACCACAACATAATAATTCTGGGTGACTTTAATACAGTGCTCTCACCACTAGATAGATCTTCCAAACAAAATCCAACCAAAGAAACCATAGAACTCAATAACACAATCAATAACCTAGACTTCATAGACATGTATAGAATATTCCATCCATCAATGAGCGCATACACTTTCTTTTCAGCAGCACATGGAACCTTCTCAAAAATAGACCATATGTTATGCCACAAAGCAGGCCTTAGGAAATCAAAAAATAGAGATACTGCCTGTGTTCTATCAGATCATAATGGACTGAGAATAGAAATCAATGACAAAATAAAAAACAGAAATTACTCCAACACCTGGAGTCTAAATAATATGCTATTGAATGAAACATGGATAACAGAAAACATCAGGGAGGAGATAAAAAAATTCTTAGAGGTCAATGAGAATGACGATACAACATATCAAAATCTCTGGGACACTATGAAAGCCGTACTAAGAGGAAAATTCATTGCTTGGTGCGCATTCCAGAAAAGAATGAAAAGTCAACAACTAAATGACCTAACATTACAGCTCAAAGCCCTAGAAAAAGAAGAACAGAATAACAGCAAAAGTAGTAGAAGACAGGAAATAATTAAAATCAGAGCTGAAATCAATGAAATTGAAACAAAAGAAACTATTCAAAAAATTGACAAAACAAAAAGTTGTTTCTTAGAGAAAGTAAACAAAATAGGCAAACCCTCAGCCACACTAACAAAGAGAAGGAGAAGACTCAAATTACTAAAATTTGTGATGAAAAAGGAAATATCACGACAGACACCACTGAGATACAGAACATAATGAGAAGCTACTTTGAAAATCTGTATTACAACAAAATAGAAACTACCAAAGACATTGACAAATTTCTAGAGACATATGCTCCTCCCAAACTGAACCAGGAGGACATACACAATTTAAACAGATCAATAACAAGCAATGAAATAGAAGAAGCCATTAAAAATCTACCATCCAAGAAAAGCCCAGGACCAGACGGATTCTCAGCTGAGTTCTATAAGACCTTCAAAGAAGAACTTATTCAAATACTTCTCAAAGTATTCTAGGAAATAGAAAAGGAGGGTACCCTACCAAACTCATTCTAAGAAGCTAATATCACCCTCATACCCAAACCAGGCAAAGACACACCAAGGAAAGAAATATAGATGCAAAGATTCTTAACAAATTGGTAAACCATATCCAAACATATTAAGAAAATTGTGCACCACGATCAAGTGGGGTTCATCCCTGGAATGCAAGAATGGTTCAACATCCATAAATCAATAAACGTAATCCATCATGTCAAGAGACTTAAGGATAAGAATCATATGGTTATTTCAATTGATGCAGGAAAAGCATTTGACAAAATACAACACCCCTTCATGCTCAAAACACTAGAAAAAATAGGGATAGTAGGAACATACCTGAACATTGTAAAGGCTATTTATGCTAAGCCCATGGCCAACATCATTCTTAATGGAGAAAAACTGAAACCATTCCCTTTAAAAACGGGAACGAGACAGGGATGTCCTCTTTCCCCACTTCTAT
Organism: Sciurus vulgaris; assembly: GCF_902686455.1. Classification (NCBI taxonomy): domain Eukaryota; kingdom Metazoa; phylum Chordata; class Mammalia; order Rodentia; family Sciuridae; genus Sciurus; species Sciurus vulgaris. The sequence goes on from NC_136474.1 coordinate 26,733,746, forward strand.
TCAACATTCTTCTTGAAACTCTAGCCAGAGCAATTAGGCAGAGTAAAGAAATTAAAGGGATATGAATAGGAAAAGAGGAACTTAAGCTGTCACTATGTGCTGATGACATGATTCTCTATTTAGAGGATCCAAAAACCTCCTCCAGAAAGCTTCTAGACCTCATCAATGAATTCAGCAAAATAGCAGGCTATAAAATCAACACGCAGAAATCTAAAGCATTTTTATACACAAGCGACGAAATATCTGATAGTGGAATGAGGAAAACAACTCCATTTGCAATAGCCTCAAAAAAAAAAAAAAGTAAAATATACTTGGGAATCAATCTAACCAAAGAGGTTAAGGATCTCTACAATGAAAACTACAAAACATTGAAGAAAAACATTGAGGAAGACCTTAGAATATGGAAAGATATCCCATGTTCTTAGATAGGCAGAATTAATATTGTCAAAATGGCCATACTACCAAAAGTGCTATACAGATTCAATGCAATTCCAATTAAAATCCCAATGATGTACCTTATAGAAATAGAGCAAGCAATCATGAAATTCATCTGGAAGAATAAGAAACCCAGAATAGCTAAAGCAATCCTTAGCAGGAAGAATGAATCAGGGGGTATCACAATACCAGATCTTCAACCCTATTACAAAGCAATAGTAACAAAAACAGCATGGTATTGGTACCAAAATAGACAGGTAGATCAATGGTACAGAATAGAGGACACGGACACATACCCAAATAAATACAATTTTCTCATACTAGACAAAGGTGCCAAAAATATGCAATGGAGAAAAGATAGCCTCTTCAACAAATGGTGCTGGGAAAACTGGAAATCCATATGCAACAGAATGAAACTAAACCCCTATCTCTCACCCTGCACAAAAATCAACTCATAATGGATGAAGGACTTTGAAATCAGACCAGAGACCCTGCATCTTGTAGAAGAAAAAGTAGGTCCAAATCTTCACCTTGTTGGCCTAGGATCAGACTTCCTTAACAGGACTCCCATAGCAGAAGAAATAAAAGCAAGATGAATAACTGGGATCTATTCAAACTAAATAGCTTTCTCTCAGCAAAGGAAACTATCAGCAATGTGAAGAGGGAGCCTACAGAGTAGGAGACAATCTTTGCCAATCATACTTCAGATAGAGTGCTAATTTTCAGAATATATAAAGAACTCAAAAAACTCTACATGAAGAATACAAATAATCCAATCAACAAATGGGCTAAGGAAATGAACAGACACTTCACAGAAGGAGATGTACAAGCAATCAACAGATATATGAAAAAATGTTCAACATCTTTAGTAATAAGAGAAGTGCAAATGAAAACTACACTAAGATTCCATCTCACCCCAATTAGAATGGCGATTATCAAGAATACAAGCAGCAATAGGTGTTGGAGAGGATGTGGGGGAAAAAGGTACACTCATACATTGCTGGTGGGGTTGCAAATTAGTGCAGCCACTCTGGAAAGCAGTGTGGAGATTCCTCAGAAAGCCTGGAATGGAACCACCATTTGACCCAGCTATCCCACTCCTCGGTCTTTACCCAAAGACCTTAAAATCAGCATACTACAGAGATACAGTCACATCAATGTTCATAGCTGCTCAATTCACAATAGCCAGATTGTGGAACCAACCTAGATGTCCCTCAATTGATGAATGGATAAAGAAACTGTGGTATATTTATACAATGGAATATTACTCAGCTATATATATTGAATAATAAAATTATGGCATTTGCAGGCAAATGGATGAAATTGGAGAATATCATGCTAAGTGAGATAAGCCAATCTCAAAAATCCAAAAGACGAATGTTCTCACTGATGACACAAAATGGGGGGTTGGAGGGGGACAAGAATGGAGAAAGGAGGGACTGTATAGAGGGAAAAGAGAGGAGGGAGGGGTGGGGGGAAGGAAAAAGTAACAGAATTAATCAAACAATATTACCCTATGTAAATGTATGAATATGCAAATGGTATGCTGTTACTCCATGTACAGACAGAAAGAACATGTATCCCATTCGTTTACAATAAAAATAAATTTTAAAAAATTACTAAAATCAGAGATGAGATTGGAGATATAAGTGTCCATTTTAAATAAAGAGGATCTGAAGGGAATATCATCAACAGATATATTCCTAATAAATTTCCTAATTTCCTAATCAATGTGAAATGGACAAATTTCTAGACACACAGGCTATCAAAAACTGATTCAGGAAGAAATAGAAATTCTGGCTAGAGCTTTAACTAATACAGATATTGAATCAGTAATAAAATTCCTCCTTGTTAATTCTCCCAAGCATTTAAAGAGGTGTTAATAGGAATCTTTCTCAAAACTGTATGAGGAGAGACCACTTCTTAACCATACTATGAGGATGGCATCACCCTGATCTAGAGTTCTCAGACACTGTAAAAAGAACAATTCAGGCCAATGTTTTTTATTAACATAAATACCAAAGTCTTCACTGAAATACTCCTGAGGTGAATTTTATCACTGTTAGAGAATCATATATTTACTCCCAGAATGCAAGAATGGTTCAAGTTGAAAATCAATGATGTGATGCAAACAAGAATGAAATGGAGTGTTCATCTTATTTGATGTAGAAAAAGCACTTGAAAACATTGAATATTCTTTCATGACAAAAAAATAGCAGAGCAGGTATAGAAGGAAACATCCTTAACACGATACACGTGTGTATGATGATCCCACAGTTAACAACATTCTTAATGGCAAAAGACTGAAAGCTTTTCCCCGAGAATAGGACTAAGGATACCCACTTTCACCACATATATTCAACACAGTACTAATAGTTCTAGCCAGATTGATTAGTCAGCAAAATGAAAAGGCATCCAAATTGGTAAGGATGAAATGAAACCATCTATTCATGGAAGACATTCCATATTGCAAAACCTTGGAATGCTCTGCTACAATCCCAAAGTTCATGTGCTGAAACTTAATCACTAATGTTCTGGTTTGGATGTGAGGTGTCCTCCAAAAGCTCATGTGTGAGATATTACAAGAAGGTTCAGAGGAGAAATGATTGGTTAAGAGTCTTAACCCAATCAGTGAATTAATCCCCTTATAGGGATTAACTGGTAATTGAAGTGGTAGGATATGCCTGGACAAGGTGGGAACTGGGGCATGGCTTTGGGGTACATATTGTATCTGAAATGAAGAACTCTCTCTGCTTCCTGATCATCCTGTGAGTGCTTCCCTCTGCCATACTCTTCTTCCATGATATTTAGCCTCAGCTGGAGCCCCTGGGAAATGGAGCTGGCTGTATATGGACTGAGACCCTTGGAATCCTGAGCCCCCAAATAAACTTTTCTTCGTCTATGATTGTTCTGATTGGGTCTTAAAGTCACAGCAGTAAAAAAGCTGTCAACAACTAATGTGATAGTATTAAGAGGCAGGGCTTGAGGAGATAGTTAAGTCAGAGAGCAGAGTCTTCATGAATGGTATTAGCAACATTATAAAAGGTTTTGAGGGAATTAGCTTGCCCCTCTGTTGCCCTTCTGTCCCTTCTACCATGTGAGGGACAGTGTACCCTCTGGAGAACATAGCAGCAAGACACCATATTGGTAGCAGAGATGGAGATCTCAGAAGACACTGAACCAGCCAGCATCTTTGCTTTGACTTTCAACCTCCAAGACTGAGAAGTAAACATCTTTTCTTTATAAATTTCTTAGTGTCATGCATTTTGTTTGAGCAGTATGAATGAACGAAGACTTCCACAGAGGGCCAGGGTTGTGGTTGGTGGAAGAGCACTGGCCTGGCATATGTGGGGCACTGGGTTTGATCCTTAGCACCACATAAAAATAAAGGTATTGTGCCCATCTACAATGAAAATATTTTAAAAAGACTTCCACAGAAATAATTGTTAGAGCAATGAATTCAGCAAGCCAAGGGATTTTGCAGGATAGAAAATCAATGCACAAAAGCGAGTTGTATTTCTGTACATTTCCAGTGATCTAAATGAATGAAAAAAAAATTTTAAGAAACAAAATAACAAAAAATACTTGTTCATGGAAAACTGAAACATTGCCAAAAAAATTATAGAAGACTCACAAATCAAAAGACTTTTCACTTCATGATTTGGAAATCTTAAATATTGTTATGATGATAATACTACCCAAATGATCTGCAGGTTTAGTTCAGTCCTTCTCAAAATCCTAAAATTAAAATGGAATCTTAATAGGACCTGTAATAGTCAAAATGATCTTGAAGAAGAATAATAAAGTTGGAGGACTTACACTGCCTCATTTCAATAGTTACTTCAAAGTTCTAATATTCAAAATGTTATATGGGCATAGGCTAGATGTGTAGATTAATAAAAAAGAACTGAGAATCCAGAAAAAAGAAAACCCTTAAATATATGGTCAGTTGAGTTTTGACGAGGATGCCATGACCATTTTATTGGAAAAGGAGAATTTTAAAAATGGTTCTTGGATGACTGGATATCCACAGCCAGAAAATGACATTGGAGAGAAGTGGGAAAATTAGAAGCCTCAGCAAAGAAACAGGAGATATAAAGAACAAGTGTATGGAAAATCGAGAGTTGAAAAAGCATTTTACAAGTAACAAGATGTGATAATATGATACATATATTTTTGTTTTCTACCACAGTTCCTGCCTTACAACTCCTCCCATGAGTCAAATCATAGACACTTTAATCTTCCCCTTTCTGTCTTGGTGCTTGTCATAAGGAAATTTTATGATCTACTCTGTTATGGTTTGGCTGTGAGGTGTCCCCCAAAAGCTCACAACGAGACAATGCAGGAAGGTTCAGAGGAGAAATGATTGGGTTGTGAGAGTCTTAATCCAATCAGTGATTTAATTTCCTGATAGGGTTAAGTGAGTGGTAACTGAAGTGGTGGGTGTGGCTGGAGGAGGTGGGAGCTGGGGCTGACTTTGGGTATATATTTGTATCTGCTACATGGAGACTCTCTGCTTCCTGATGATGCAAACTGCTCCCTGCCACTCTCTCCCGCCACGATGTCCTGCCTCCAGCCCTGAGGAATGGAGCCCACCTTCTAAGACCTCTGAAACCATGAGCCCTCAAATAAAGCTTTCCTCCTCTATAATTGTGCTGGTCAGATCCTTTAGTCACAGCAGCAAAAAAGCTGACTAAAACACAGCCTTATATGATAGTAGGTCCTTCCTCATTGCAGAAGAGTCCTGCTCCATACCCTGGAAGCAAAGAAGAATCTGAATAGACAGGCCTTGCCGGGTTTCCCCACCCAGTTAATCAATTAGAAATCATGCCTGTGTGATGAAGTCTCCATAAAGAATCAAAAGCACAGGGTTTAGAAAGATTATGCGTAGTTTAACACATAAGGTTCCTGGAGGATGGTGTGCCCCTTCCTTCAAACTTTGTTCTGTGAATCTCTTCATCTGTATCCTGTATGATACCTTTTATAGTAAACTGGTAAACTCTTCCCCCTGAGTTCTATGAGCTGCTCAAGCAAATTAATCAAACCCAGGGAGGGAGTTGTAGGAACCCTGAGTTATAGCTGGTTGGTCAACTGCATAGGTAAAAAAACCAGCTTGGGGCCTGTGACTGGCATCTAAATTGTGTGTCTAGGGGACAGTGCTGGGGATTGAGTTCTTAGCCTGTAGAATCTAACTATCTCCAGATAGTGTCAGAACTGAATTAGAGGATAGTCAACTGGTGTCCATTGCTTGTTTGCTTACTTGGTACATTGGACCCCTACCCCCAATCTGACCTTAGAAGTCTTCTGTTTTGATTGTTATGTGTGAGTGCAGGAAAAACAAGATACTTTTTCTTGATAAAAATGAATGAATTAGAAGATAGAACAATGGAAATCACTCAATCTAAACAACAGACAAAGTATAGTGGGAAAAAAATGCACTCAAAAATTGTGTGACTACCAACAAAAACTCTAATAGATGTGTCCCTGGAGTTTTGGGGGCAAAGTGAAACAGGGCAAGGTTGAAAAGTATTGGAAGGAAGAATGGCTGAAAATATCCCATATTTGGCAAGAGGCATAAGCCCACAGATTTAAAAAGCCCAGCAAATATCAACTATGATAAACCCACGAAATCCATGTCAGAGCATACTATAATTGAACTCTTAAAGACTAAAGTAAACAGAACAAAAAAACCTTGAAAGCAGTTGGAGAAAAAGAAGATGTTACTTCTGTGGGAAAAAAAATTAGAATTCTAGAGAATTTCTTATCAGAAACAATGGAAGTTAGATGCAAGCATGGCATGTTTTTCAGGTGCTGAAAGAAAGGCGCTATCAATCCGAGTTCCTATGCCAAGTGAAAAAAATCCTGGAATGGAAGGGAAAATCAGACATTCTCAGATGAAAGAAAACTAAGAGTATTTGTCTCCAACAAATAGAAAAAATAGAAGAGGGAACTTAGGAACTGCTGTGTGCAGTAAAGAGCTAACATAACCCCGCTTAGAATTGCTATTTTTATGAAGTCCTGCTTGTAAGATTATCCCTTTAGCTAGCATTTAGGATACTGTTATTTCAGAAATATCACTATTTCCAGATTTCATAAGAATAGCTCACTGTGCTTAAACTGTGAACAGCATAGTTTATGCTGAATACCTGCTTTCCTTCTCATGTCTAGAATTTTGGTAGGTGCTAGGCATAGGTTACCTGAGTGACCAGTCCTGACTAAAGATTTTGGGTACTGAGTCTCTAATGAATCTCTCAGGTAGACAACATTTAAACCATTTCAGAAGTATTGCTGAAGAAATTGAGTAGGTCATGTGTAAATCTACTGGAAAAGAATTCTTGGAAGCTTGTACTTGGTTTCCACCAGACTTTCTCTCTCGTACCATTTCCCTTCCCTAAGTTTGCTTGGTATTCTTTCACTATAACAATTGTAGTCATGAATGTAATTATATGAGGAGGCTGTGCATCATTCTAGTGAATCATCAGACCTGAAGGTGGTGTTGGGTATCCCTTATACAGTCAGGGCAGGATTGAAAATGGGCAGATATGGGCATAGTGGAATAGGCAGTCTATTCCACATGAATTTTTCAGTGTTTGAAGCCAAAATTGTTATTCTGCCTGATGGGTTTCCAAATGTATCAAGGAAATGCTAAGAAAATTACATTTTAGACAGGAAGGACAAGGAGATACAATGGGAGGTAAGGTTTTATCTACTTATTTAAACTGGTAAATGATCCAGTAGACTACGATAAGATATAATATAGAATATAGAGCAATCACAAAAAAGCTATACAATGAGATACACTAAAACCATTATAACTAAATCAAAATGGTTCTAAAAAGTTTAACTCGATTGAAATACAAAACATAGTTAGAAGCTATTTTGAAAATCTATATTCCAACAAAATAGAAAATTTGGAAGACATCAGCAGGTTTCTAGAGACATATGAATTGCCTAAATTGAACAAGGAGGACATACACAATTTAAATAGACCAATTTCAAGTAATGAAGTAGAAGAGGTCATCAAAAGCCTACCAACAAAGAAAAGTCCAGGACCAGATGGGTTCTCAGCCGAGTTCTACAAAACCTTTAAAGAAGAGCTCATTCCAATACTTCTCAAAGTATTCCATGAAATTGAAGAGGAGGGAACCCTCCCAAACTCATTCTAGGAAGCCAATATCACCCTGATACCCATACCAGACAGAGACACATCGAGGAAAGAAAATTTCAGACCAATATCCTTAATGAACATTGACGCAAAAATTCTCAACAAAATTTTAGCAAATCGCATACAAAAATATATTAAAAAGATAGTGCACCACAATCAAGTGGGTTTTATCCCAGGGATGCAAGGTTGGTTCAACATCCAGAAATCAATAAATGTAATTCACCATATCAATAGACTTAAAGTCAAGAATCACATGATTACTTCAATAGATGCAGAAAAAGCATTTGATAAAATACAGCATCCCTTCATGCTCAAAACACTAGAAAAAATAGGGATAGTGGGAACATTCCTTAACATTATAAAGGCCATCTATGCTAAGCCCATGGCCAATATCATTCTAAATGGTGAAAAACTGAAAGCATTCCCCCTAAAAACTGGAACAAGACAGGGATGCCCTCTTTCACCACTTCTATTCAACATCGTACTTGAAACGCTAGCCAGAGCAATTAGACAGACCAAAGAAATTAAAGGAATACGAATAGAAAAAGAAGAACTCAAACTATCCCTATTTGCAGATGACATGATTATATACTTCAAGGAACCAGGAAATTCCACCAGAAAACTCTTAGAACTCATAAGTGAATTCAGTAAAGTAGCAGGTTACAAGATCAATGCTCATAAATCCAATGCATTTTATACATAAGTGATGAATCCTCAGAAAGAGAAATTATGAAAACTACCCCATTCACGATAGCATCGAAAAAAATAAAATAGTTGGGAATCAATCTCACAAAAGAGGTGAAAGACCTCTACAATGAGAACTACAGAACACTAAAGAAAGAAATTAAAGAAAACCTTGGAAGATGGAAAGATCTCCCATGTTCTTGGATAGGCAGAATTAATATTGTCAAAATGGCCATACTACCAAAAGTGCTATACAGATTCAATGCAATTCCAATTAAAATCCCAATGATGTACCTTACAGAAATAGAGCAAGCAATCATGAAATTCATCTGGAAAAATAAGAAACCCAGAATAGCTAAAGCAATCCTTCGCAGGAAAAATGAAGCAGGGGGTATCGCAATACCCGAACTTCAATTTATTACAAAGCAATAGTAACAAAGACGGCATGGTATTGGTACCAAAATAGACAGGTAGATCAATGGTACAGAATAGAGGACATGGACACAAAGCCAAATAAATACAACTTTCTAAAGACAAAAGGGCCAAAAATATGCAATGGAGAAAAGATAGCCTCTTCAACAAATGGTGCTGGGAGAATTGGAAATCCATATGCAACAGAATGAAATTAAACCCATATCTCTCACCCTGCACAAAACTCAACTCAAAATGGATTAAAGACCTTGGAATCAGACCAGAGACTCTGCAGATTATAGAAGAAAAAGTAGGTCCAGATCTTCAACATGTCGGCTTAGGACCAGACTTCCTCAACAGGACTCCCATAGCACAAGAAATAAAAGCAAGAATCAATAACTGGGATAGATTCAAACTAAAAAGCTTTCTCTCAGCAAAGGAAACTATCAGTAATGTGAAGAAAGAGCCTACAGAGTGGGAGAATATCTTTGCCAATCATACTTCAGATAGAGCACTAATCTCCAGAATCTATAAAGAACTCAAAAAACTCTACACCAAGAATACAAATAATCCAATCAACAAATGGGCTAAGGAAATGAACAGACACTTCACAGAAGAAGATGTACAAGCAATCAACATAATATGGAAAAATGTTAAACATCTCTAGTAATAAGAGAAATGCAAATCAAAACCACCCTAAGATCCATCTCACCTCAATTAGAATGGTGATTATCAAGAATACAAGAACAACAGGTGTTGGCGAGGATGTGGGGAGAAAGGTATGCTCATACATTGCTGGTGGGGCTGCAAATTAGTGCAGCCACTCTGGAAAGCAGTGTGGAGATTCCTTAGAAAACTTGGAATGGAACCACCATTTGACCCAGCTATCCCACTCCTTGGTCTATAACCAAAGAACTTAAAATCAGCATACTACAGAGATACAGCCACATCAATGTTCATAGCTGCTCAATTCACAATAGCCAGATTGTGGAACCAACCTAGATGTCCTTCAATTGATGAGTGGATAAAGAAACTGTGGTATATATATACAATGGAATATTACTTTGCCATGAAGAACGATAAAATTATGGCATTTGCAGGCAAATGGATGAAACTGGAGACCATCATGCGAAGTGAGATAAGCCAATCTCAAAAAAGTAAAATGATCTCGCTGATAAGTGGATGATGACACATAAGGGGGATGGTGGGGGCAGTTAGTGTTAGGGTTAGGGTCAGGGTTAGGGTTAGGGTTAGGGAGGGTGCAAGAATGGAGGAAGAAAGGACTTTTTAGAGGGAAAAGAAGGGTGGGAGAGGTGTGGGGGGAAGGAAAAAATAATAGAATGAATCAAACAACATTACCATATGTAAATTTATGATTATACAAATGGTATGCCTTTAACCCATGTACAAACAGACAAACAACATGTATCTCATTTGTTTACAATAAAAAAAAGTTTAACTCACAAAAAGTCAGTAACAAGAAAACAAACAAGGCGATCCAAGATGGCGGTCTAGAGGGTGACTGCATCTCCCGTCGCTCCAGAACCCAGGATTCAAGAAGGGTAGGCATTGAGAGACTCAGACTAAAACAGAGCCACGGGGTGAGTCTCCCCCACTCGGGAAAGCACTGCCCGGGCGGCAGGCCCGGATTCAAGTGGCTTAATAGAGTAGGGCAGGGCAGCTAGAGTCTTCCCCAGGCAGCCCTGCACACTCTGGCAGTGGGCTCCTCCCACAGGGCCAGATTCTCCAGCATCTCGGCGCAGGCCCCCCAGTGAGAGCCTTTCTGCACAGAACCAAGCTTCAAGTCCCTGAACCAAGGCAGAGAGTTCCTGCCCGCAGGTTGCTTCAGGGACCAAGACAGGGCAGACAGGGACTTCCCCAAGCAGCCTGCAGCACAGCCCCCTCCGGCAGGAAGCGCCTTTCCAGGCTAGCTTCTCGGAGCAGCCCCCCCAGTGAGAGCCTTTCCACACAGAGCCAGCTCCAAGTCCTGGAACCAGTAGCGGGCCAGGGGCAGCTTTCCTTGGAAGCACTGCATTATCAAGTTACTCCAAGACCTCAGACTACTGAAGGGAGGAAGGTGATACACTGGAAATCTACAGGGACACTATAAGCCAATAGAAGAATTCTGCAATATCACAAAGTCCCACTGACATCTGACCAATATGAGAAAATAAGGGAAGAAAATGTCCCAAACAAACCTAGATACTATATCAATAAAACCCAATGACAGCACAGCAGAAGAAATGTCAGAAAGGGAGTTCAGAATGTACATAATTAAAACAATCAGGGAAGCAAACGAGGAGATGAAAGAGCAAATGCAGGCATTGAAGGAGGAGATGAAAGAGCAAATGCAGGCATTAAATGATCACACCAATCAACAGTTAAAAGAGCAAATATGGGAAGCAAGAGATCATTTCAATAAAGAGTTAGCGATATTGAAAAAAAAAACCAAACAGAAATCCTTGAAATGAAGGAAACAATAAACCAAGTTAAAAACTCCATAGAAAGCATAACCAATAGGATAGAACACCTGGAAGACAGAACTGCAGATATTGAAGACAAAATATTTAATCTTGAAAACAAAGTTGACCAAACAGAAAAGATGGTAAGAAATCATGAACAGAATCTACAAGAATTAGGGACTATCATGAAAAGGCCGAATTTAAGAATTATTGGGATTGAAGAAGGCTTAGAGAAACAAACCAAAGGAATGAATAATCTATTCAATGAAATAATATCAGAAAATTTCCCAAATCTGAAGAATGAAATGGAAAACCAAGTACAAGAGGCTTATAGGACTCCAAATATACAAAATTACCACAGACCTACACCAAGGCACATTATTATGAAAATACATAACATACAAAATAAACACAGAATTTTAAAGGCCACGAGAGAAAAGAATCAAATTACATTCAGGGGGAAACCAATAAGAATATCAGCAGATTTGTCAATCCAGACCCTAAAAGCTAGAAAGGCCTGGAACAACATTTACCAAGCCCTGAAGGAAATGGATGCCAACGAAGAATCTTATACCCAGCAAAACTTACTTTCAGATTTGACGATGAAATAAGATCCTTCCATGATAAACAAAAGCTAAAACAATTTACAAAAAGAAAGCCAGGATTGCAGAACATTCTCAGCAAAATATTCCATGAGGAAGAGATGAAAAACAACGATGCAAGTCAGTAATGGGAGGAACTAGCCTAAAGGAATAGCCAAATAAAGAGGAAACCAAATCATGTCAAAAAACAAAAAACAGTCAAATGACTGGGAATACAAATCATATCACAATAATAACCCTGAATGTTAATGGCCTGAATTCATCAATCAAAAGACATAGATTGGATTAATAAGAAAAATCCAACAATATGCTGCCTGCAAGAGACTCATCTCATAGAAAGAGATACCCATAGACTAAAGGTGCAAGGATGGGGAAAAACATACATGCACATGGACACAGCAAAAAAGCTGAAGTATCCATCCTCATTCAGATAATGTGAACCTCAAGCCAAAACTAGTCAGAAGGGATAAAGAAGGACATTACATACTGCTTAAGGGAAGCATAAATCAGCAAGACATAACAATCATAAATATCTATGCCCCGAACATTGGCTCATCCATGTACATCAAACAAATCCTTCTTAATTCCAAAAATCAAATAGACCACAACACAATAATACTAGGCGATTTTAACACACCTCTCTCACCACTGGATAGATTGTCCAAACAAAAATTGAATAAAGAAACCATAGATCTCAATAACACAATCAACAATTTAGACTTAACCGACTTATATAGAATATACCATCCAACAAAGAACGAATACTTTCTTCTCAGCAGCACATGGATCCTTCTCTAAAATAGACCATATATTATGCCACAAAGTGAATGTTAGCAAATATAAGAAGATAGAGATACTACCTTGTACTCTATCAGATCATAATGGACTGAAATTAGAAATAAATGACAGAATCAAAAACAGAAACTTCTCCAATACCTAGAGATTAAATAATACACAATTATATGATGAATGGATAAGAGAAGACATCAGGAGGGAAATAAAAAAATTTTTAGAAGTAAACGAGAACAAAGAACATCATATCAAAATCTCTGGGACACTATGAAAGCAGTCCTTAGAGGAAGATTTATCTCATGGGGCGCATTCAACATAAGAAGTAGAAATCAACAAATAAACGACTTAACACTACAGCTCAAAGCCCTAGAAAAAGAAGAGCAGACCAACACCAAAAGTAGTAGAAGACAGGAAATAGTTAAAATCAGAGCCGAAATCAACGAAATTGAAACAAAAGAGACAATCGGAAAAATTAACAAAATAAATAGTTGGTTCTTTGAAAAAATAAACAAAATTGATAAACCTTTAGCCACACTAACAAGAGAAAGAGGGAGAAAACTCAAATTACTAAAATTCGGAATGAACAAGGAAATATCACAACAGACACGAGTGAAATACAAAACATAATTAGAAGCTATTTTGAAAATCTATACTCCAACAAAACAGAAAACCTCGAAGACATCAACAAGTTTCTAGAGACATATGAATTACCTAAACTGAACGAGGAGGATATACACAACTTAAATAAATCAATTTCAAGCAATGAAATAGAAGAGGTCATCAGAAGCCTACCAACAAAGAAAAGTCCGGGACCAGATGGGTTCTCAGCCGAGTTCTACAAAACCTTTAAAGAAGAGCTCATTCCAATACTTCTCAAAGTATTCCATAAAATAGAAGAGGAGGGAACCCTCCCAAACTCATTCTATGAAGCCAATATCACCCTGATACCTAAACCAGACAGAGACACATGGAGCAAAGAAAATTTCAGACCAATATCCTTAATGAACATTGACGCAAAAATTCTCAACAAAATTTTAGCAAATCGCATACAAAAATATATTAAAAAGATAGTGCACCACGATCAAGTGGGTTTTATCCTAGGGATGCAAAGTTGGTTCAACATCCGGAAATTAATAAATGTCATTCACCATATCAACAGACTAAAAGTTAAGAATCACATGATTATTTCAATAGATGGAGAAAAAGCATTCGATAAAATACAGCATTCCTTCATGTTCAAAACACTAGAGAAAATTGGGGTAGTGGGAACATTCCTTAACATTGTAAAGGCCATCGACGCTAAGCCCGTGGCCAATATCATTCTAAATGGTGAAAAACTAAAAGCATTCCCCCTAAAAACTGGAACAAGGCAGTGATGCTCTCTTTCACCACTTCTATTCAATATTGTTCTTGAGACTGTGGCCAGAGCAATTAGACAAACCAAAGAAATTAAAGGGATATGAATTGGAGAAGAGGAACTCAAACTATCCCTGTTCGCTGATGATATGATTATATATTTAGAGGAACCTGGAAATTCCACCAGAAAACTCTTAGAACTCATAAGTGAATTCTGTAAAGTAGCAGGTTACAAGATCAATGCTCATAAGTCCAATGCATTTTTATACATATGTGATGAATCTTCAGAAAGAGAAATTAGGAAAACTACGCCATTCACAATAGCATCAAAAAAAATAAAATACTTGGGGATCAATCTCACAAAAGAAGTGAGAGACCTCTACAATGAGAACTACAGAACACTAAAGAAAGAAATTAAAGAAAACCTTAGAAGATGGAAAGAATTCCCATTTTCTTGGATAGGCAGAATTAATATTGTCAAAATGGCCATAGTACCAAAAGTGCTATACAGATTCAATGCAATTCCAATTAAAATCCCAATGATGTACCTTACAGAAATAGAGCAAGCAATCATGATATTCATCTGGAAAAATAAGAAACCCAGAATAGCTAAAGCAATCTTCAGTAGAAGAGTGAAGCAGGGGGTATCACAATACCAGATCTTCAACTCTACTGCAAAGCAATAGTAACAAAAACGGCATGGTATTGGTACCAAAGTAGACAGGTAGATCAATGGTACAGAATAGAGGACATGGACACAAACCCATGTAAATACAGTTTTCTCATACTAGACAAAGTTGCCAAAAATATGCAATGGAGAAAAGATAGCCTCTTCAACAAATGGTGCTGGGAGAATTGGAAATCCATATGCAACAGAATGAAACTAAACCCCTATCCCTCACCCTGCACAAAACTCAACTCAAAATGGATCAAGGACCTCGGAATCAGAACAGAGACCCTGCATCTTATAGAAGAAAAAGTAGGTCCAAATCTTCAAGTTGTTGGCTTAGGATCAGACTTACTTAACAGGACTCCCATAGCACAAGATATAAAAGCTAGAATCAACCACTGGGCTAGATTCAAATTAAAAAGCTTTCTCTCAGCAAAGGAAACTATCAGTAATGTGAAGAGAGAGCCTACAGAGAATATCTTTGCCACTCATACTTCAGATAGAGTGCTAATTTCCAGAATCTATAAGGAACTCAAAAAACTCTACACCAGGAATACAAATAATCCAATCAACAAATGGGCTAAGGAAATGAACAGACACTTCACAGAAGAAGATGTACAAGCAATCAACATAATATGAAAAAATGTTCAACATCTCTAGTAATAAGAGAAATGCAAATCAAAACTACCCTAAGATTCCATCTCACCCCAATTAGAATGGCGATTATCAAGAACACAAGCAACAATAGGTGTTGGCGAGGATGTAGGGAAAAAGGTACACTCATACATTGCTGGTGGGGTTGCAAATTAGTGCAGCATCTGTGGAAAGCAGTATGGAGATTCCTCGGAAAGCTTGGAATGGACCCACCATTTGACCCAGCTATCCCACTCTTTGGCCTATATCTAAAGGTCTTAAAATCAGCATACTACAGAGATACAGCCACATCAATGTTCATTGCTGCTCAATTCACTATAGCCAGATTGTGGAACCAACCTAGATGCCCTTCAGTTGATGAATGGATAAAGAAACTGTGGCATACATATACAATGGACTATTACTCCACCATGAAGAATGATAAAATTATGGCATTTGCTGGAAATGGATGAAATTGGAGGATATCATGCTAAGTGAGATAAGCCAATCTCAAAAAACTAAAGAACGAATGATCTCGCTGATAAGCGGATGAGGACATATAAGTGGGGGTAGGAGGGGTTAGCGTTAGGGTTAGGGTTAGGGATAAGGAGGGTGGTAAGAATGGAGGAAGGAAGGACTGTATAGAGGGAAAAGAGGGGTGGGCGGGGTGGGGGGGAAGGGAAAAATAACAGAATGAATCAAACAATATTGCCCTATGTAAATTTATGATTTTTAATTAAAATAAATAAATATTTTAAAAAGGAGACCAAAAAAAAAAAGAAAGAAAACAAACAAGCCAAGAGAACAAAATTTAAGTGAAAGATGTAAGCCCTAATTAAAATAAGTAATTAAATTTAAATGGTCTAATTATACCAACTAAGAACCTTTTCCAAGGAACTTTAAATATTACAATGTAGGCAGACTAAGAAAGTGAAGAGGTAAAAAAGATAAATCATCTAAACATTAATTTATAAAAGCAAGAGTGGCTTTATTATCATCAGTTAAGGTAGACCTCAAAGTAATGAAAATTACCAGAGACAGAAAGATTTATGTAGGGGCTGGAGATATAGCTCAGTTCGTAAAGTGCTTGTCTGTCAAGCATAAAGCACTGGGTTCAATCCCCAGCACTCCCTGCAAAAAAAATTAAATAAATAAATAGAGAAAGATTTATGTAATGATAAATGATACTATCTTCACCAGGAAGATAGTAATTTTAACCCTGTATGCTTCAAATACCAGAGCTTCAAAATCACATGAAGGGAAAATCAAAAGAGAAAGATTCAAATCCACAATTGGTTGGAGAGTTCAAGAACCCTTCTCTCCATGTTTGGTAGGACAAATGGACAAGGACCATTAGCAACAACCCAAAGGATCTAACCAACACAAAATCCCACCCAACAGAATACATATTTATTAATATTAAGATAGACCTATCCTAATCCCAGTGGCTCCAGAGGCCGAGGCAGGAGGATTGCAAATTCAAAGCCAGCCTCGGCAAAAGAAAGGTACTAAGCAACTCAGTGAGACCCTGTAATCTAAATGAAATACAAAAAATAGGGCTGGGGATGTGGCTCAGTGGCTGAGTTCCCCTGAGTTCAGTCCCCAGTACCCCACCTGCCCAAAAATCCTAGTGCATAAGATTTGTCTAACCTTTATAAATTAAAAAAAAAAAACCTGAAACCACAAAATGTTAATCTATGTATTAGAAATGCAGTCTCAAGGGAAATAAAACCACACATAGAAATGTATGAAAATTTAAATGCAACATTTCAAAATATGTGGGATGGAGCTAAAGCAGGACTGAAAGGAAAAATTACAGCACTGATTTATACGTTAGAAAAGAGAAAAGGTCTCAAGTCAGTAATCTGTGCTTCCACCTCAAAACTTGAAAAATAAAACAAATGTCAGCTATAATGGTGACTATCAGTGAAAATGAAAAACAATGAGAAAAAAAAACAATGAGACAGTGCTGCTTTTAATATACCAATAAAATTGATAAATGAGTAGACATAAGTTTTCACTATCCTGAATGAAACAAGGTGTGATTACTATACACTCTGTAGCCACCAAAAGGATAATAAGGGAACATGAAGAATAATTAGACATCTCTAAATTTGGCAGCTTTGGTGGAATTGACTGGTTCCTTGAAATACACATACTATCGTAACTCACAATATTAAATAGACCATTTGAATTTTCCTGTAACTTTTAAGGAAGTTCAATTTGTTATTTTAAAACTCCCACAAAAAAAAATTGCTGGGCATAGATAGTTTTACTATGGAATTGTGCTAACATCAGGGCTACACAATCTCTCTCAGAAGAATGGAACTTTCCAACACACTTTATGGAGCAGGTATTATCCTGTACCAAAACTTGACAAGGATGTTACAAAACAAGAAAATTACAGATCAATAGCCCTCATTAATATGTATATAAGAATCCTTAAAAATATTAGCAAATATTTTTAAAATGTATAAAAATAATTACACACCATTACAAAGTGGGGTTTACTCTATGGATGCAAAGCTGGTTCCATATTTGAAAATCAGCATAATCCACCATATTAACAAGATAAAGGAAAACCACAGTTGTATCAGTTGATACAGTAAAAGCATTTGACAGAATTCAACAACCATTTGTTAAAAAGTCAAAAACTACTCAGAAAAGTAGCAATATAGGGGAACCTCCTGTACAAAAATACCTACAGCTAACATTCTTTCTTTTGAATCATAGTAATATGTATGTATCATAAAATCTATTTTAACTGTACAATGCAGAGGCATTAGGTACACTCACACAGTGGACGACCATTACCACTGTCCATATCTGGGACTCCCCAGGTAGAAGATGTGTGTTTCTTGTTAACTCTTCAGTCCCCATTCCTTTGGTCCCTGGTAACCTCTTTTAACTTCTGCCTCTATGAATTTGCCTATTGTAGATACCTCATATAAGTGAAATCACATGGTATTTGTCCTTTTGTGACTGCCACATTTCACTAGGCATGGGGTCATCTTACCACAGACTTTCCTTCCTAAGACTGGAAAGTATTTATTTCTTGTATGCACCACATCTTCTTAATCCACTAATCAGTTCATGAACACTCGGGCTATTTCCCCCCTAAGCTACTGTGAACTGTGCTGCTATGAACATTGTTGTAAATATCCTAGACCCTGCTTCTAGTTCTCTGGGAGTATATACCTAGGAGTGGAATTGCTGGATACTATTACTAGATGTTTGACTTTCTGAGATATGGCCAATTTGTTTTCCACAAAAACACCACCGTTTTACATTTCCATTGGCAATGTGCAAGATTCCAATTTCTCCACACCCTGAAAAAATGTTTTCCTTGGTTTTGATAACCGTACTCTTAATACATGTGTGTTATGGTAAAAGACTCAATACATTGCTTCTAAGACTAGCAACAAGCCAAGAAGGTCTGCTTTTGCCACTTTTATTCAACATTGTGCTAGAAGTTCTATTCAGAGCAATAATGCAAGAAAAGGAAATAAAAGGCATACAGATTAGCATCACTGAAGAAATAAAACTGTCCCTATTTGCAAAGGACATGATTGTCTATGTAAAAAATAACAAGGAACCTAGGGAAAAAATTAGAGCTATTAAATTCAGCCAGGTAGAAGGACATAAGACAAATAAATAATTGTATTGCATACTATATATAGCATAGCAATGAATATGTCCCTGAAATTAAAATACAGTATTATTAGTATCACTAAAAAAAAATCAAGAAATTCTTACGTGGAAATCTAATAAAATTTTTGTAGAATGTATCTGATGAAAACCACAAAATGTTATGAAAGAAATACCAGAATATCTGATTAAATGAAGAGATAGGCTGCGTTCCTGGATCTGAAGATTCAACATCATAAGGATGCTAGTTCTCACCAAATTCATATACAGGTTTAACAGAAGTCTCATGAAAATTCCAGCAAGGTTTTATTCATTTTTAGATATATACAAGATTATTCCAAAATTTGCATAGAAAGCACAGGCTATTTTAAAATAGCTAAATCGACCTTTTAAATGAATTTTAAAATGTATATAGCTGTAGAAATCAAAGGCATTAGGCACTGTTTTTGACAGTGTCATAGACAGTAGAATAGAATCAGTGTGTGGGAGGTATTGTGTTGAGCACACAGAAGCAGGGCTCATGGTATGAAGAGCATCTGTAAATCTCATGTAGGTGCCTCAGGAAACCCTTCCTGGTGCCTTGACCCTGGTGCCCTGCTCCCTGGGCATGACTGGTTCTTGGGTGAGCAGGGATATGTTTGTGTTGCAGACATTACTGGCCTTCCAGGATGTGGCCTTGGCCTTCACCCAGGAGGCATGGAAGCTATTGAGTCCTGCTCAGAGGATCCGTACGGGGAGGTAATGCTGGAGAACTAAGCCACCTGCTTCAGTGGGTAAGGCCACCCTGTTTTTAGGTCTTCTGGGCATCTTAAGCTTTCAGGTAGCAGGTGTCACGCTTCTGATTCAGAAAGAAAAAAAAGTTTTTTCCCTTATTTCCCCAGAGAAAGCAAAGCTGTGTATGTGTGTGTGTGTGTGTGTGTGTGTTTTGACTGATATTGCATTTCCAGGCTGGGCCCCTTCTCTAAGGTTATCTGGCTTCAAATGGGGGATTTTTATTTACTCAGGCACATATCAGCCAGACGTAGTATTGCACACCTGTAATCCCAGCTTCATGGGAGGCACAGGCAGGAGGATCACAAGCTTGAGGACAGCCTGGGAAATTTAGCAAGATCTTGTGTCAAAGTAAAAAGGTCTGGGGGTGAGCTCAGCCAAGCATGTGAGAAGACCTGGGTTTAATCTCCAGTACTACACAGCATGTACACACGCACATACACAGGAAAAAAATGTAAAAAACAACACAGGGCAGAGTCAGTATACTGCTTTTAGATTCAGGATTCCTTGGGCTCATTTACCCTCTGTCAGCATGCACACACTCTCTAGCCATCTTTGCATGTCCCTACCGGCCTTCTGGGTTTGTGGCATTCCCTGGGTTGGCTCTGAGTTCTGTAATAGCCACATAATCCACTAACCTAAGTTCACCTTGGTTTTGTTTCCAGTGAGTAGGAACTGCATTTTTTAAACCAAAACTCATCATACATCTGGAGGAAGGGGACGAACCCTGGAGAGAGGGCAGCAATGTCCGGGTGAGTGGGAAGCCACGGACCAGGCGGCAGGGCAGTGAGGAGCTCAGCAGGTGAGGAGGAGGGACCCTCTCTTCAGGCCTCCTAGGCCACGGTTAGGCCGTGCAGCCCTGCCTTTCTTCCACGCCCTCAGGCTCACCCGGGAGCCCGTTTCTCTCTTGGCTTCCCTTCTCAGGCGTGGTCAGGATTTCCCCGTTCCTGGGCTCTTGGGGTCTGCCTCAGCTTCAAGAGTGCCTGTCCTTTGCGTCTGTCTGCCACTCCTGCTGGGCACTTTTCAGGTTCTGTTATTAACCTGGCAAATTTTGAGAGTCATTTCTATCCCATAAATTCCTATAACTTTGTTTCTCCTATGTGGGTTATTTAACATTATGGTGAAGTAGGAGGAATCGTATACTGAGTAGCATTAACGTGGCAGCCCTGTGGCCTAAGGGACAGCATGTTGTAAACCGGCGGTCGCCCTGGACCTTCCCTGGACGTGTCCCGCTGCTCTGCCTCCAGTTTCTGAGTCAGCATTCCGTCACTCTCCTTCGTTTTTTATCAGTCCCTCGGTCCGTCTGTCACACTGTGGTTTTGCGTGTTGGTAAACTGATCTGCGCACAGCGCGTCTGTTCCCAGTGCTTGGCCCTTAGGTAATGTTGCTTTGTCTCCACCCCGGGGGGAACGGTGCAGGCTGTGCCCAGGACTGTGGTGGCGGCTCACACACGCGCGTGGCCTCGGCCTGCCCAGGCCAGCAGCCTGAGAGAGCTCTTGTCACGCAGCTTCCCCAGCATGTGGAACCGCCATCCCTCACTTTGTGCCCGCCTCTTGGTATGAGATGGAAGCTCAGGAGGCTTCAGCTGCCGGGCTGTGAGCAGATCCATGTGTCCACGGCCGCTGCGTTTCCCCTCCCGTGAGGGACCTGATGGTTTAAGATGCTTGCCTACTTTTCAGTTGGGCTGTTTCTTTTTGTTGTTGATTTGCAGAATTTCCATATGATTCGGGAAACATTTAGGTCTTTAATCCAACTGGACATTAATTTTACATGCATGTTAGGCTAAAGGGATACATTTTTGCCTGTTCTTTCTTCATTCATTTATTTTCACTTTTCTTGAGATTTATTCTTTTTCTTTTCTTCTCTTTCTTTTTTCTTTGCAGCAGGCATTGTACACTGTACTTTGTCTCTTTGAAAAAAACTTGGTGCATATGTTATAATTAGGGTATAATTAAGATATTAAGGGACATTATAAGGTAGGTTTTTAAGGTATACTAATCTGTACATATTTAGAGGCTAAAATTGGTTAAGTTCTAACAAACATATACATGCTTGAAACCATTGTCACAACCAAAATAATGAGCATATCTGTCATCTCCTCACTGTGACCCTGGTCTCTCACCCCTCCCTGCGGTCCTGTCCTTCCTTATACCCTTGCAACCTCTAGTATGCTCTCTCTGAATTTGGATCTGGCTGCATTTTATAGAATATATATAATTGGACTTATATGGAACACAACTGGATTCTTCACTTGGCATAGTTATTTTGAATTTTGCTCTAATATATTGATAATTCATTTATTTTTTATCACTGAGACATATGCCTTTATATCAATATCATTAATTTGACTTTTGGGTCATTCTCAGTTTTTGACAAATACAAATAAAACTGTTATGGACATGCAAGCTTTTGTGTGGACATATTTTCGTTTCTTTTGGATAAATACCTGGGACCAGACTAGCTGGACTTCATGAAATCATATGCGTTTGGCCTCTAAAGAAGCTTGCAAACTGTCTTCCAAGGCGGCGGCACATTCCACTCTCTCGCCAGCAGTGTGCGAGGGTCCCGGCTGCTCCACATCTTTGTCAACGTTGAACTCTGTTACCATTTTAATTTCAGATACTTTCATAGCTGTGAAGTAGCATTTTACGGTGGTTTTGACATTTCCTTGTGACTGATAATGTTCTCTATCTTTTCACATCTTTTGCCCATTTTTAAAAAATGTTATTAATGAATTTTGAGTTTTCATATTTTCTATATAGAAATTCATCACTAAATCATGTGATTTACCAATATTATTTTTCCCTGTGCCTTGCTCTTCATTCTCATAATAGTGTCTTTTCAAAGAGAATTTCTTATCTTGAAGTCCAATTTTCAGTATTTTCTTTTATGAATTATTTTGGTAGTATATTTAAGAAATTTTAGTCTATCAAGGTCAAAAGGATTTCTATATATTTTTCTTTTGGATACTTTTATGATTTATAAATTTTACCCCTAGGCTTACATATTTTGTAGACTTGCTTATTTTAACCTCAGTAAATATTTATATTTAATAAAAGGTCTGAATTTAAGGGTTTTGTTTTTACATGCAAATATTCAAATTTTCCAGCATCATTTATTGAAAAGACTACCCTTTACTGAATTGCACATGTACCTTTGTGGACAATTAACCCTCTCTATGAGTTTATATCTATACACTCTTTTTTCTCACTCCCACCTTAAGTCTCTTTTAATGCCAGCACCACAGTTTAGCTTACTGTAGCTTTATAATAGATCTTGAACTCAGTGTAAATCCTCCAACTTTGCTTCCCCAAGTTATTTTGGTTATTCTTTGCATTTCCATGTGAGTTTTAGAATTGGCTTGGCAATTATAAAAAAAAAAACAAAACTTGCTGAGATTTTGATTGGGATTGAGTCAATTCTATATTAAGGAACACTTATATGTAAATAATATTGTCATCCAGCATGTGAACACAATCTAGCTCTCCATTTATATAAGACTCCTTTCATTTTCATCAGCATGTTTTGCAGTTTTTATAAGGCATAAATATCTCAGATTTAAGTATTTTATATTTCTGATGCTATAAATTCTAATTTTCAGTTATTCATTGATGAAACACAAAAATGTAATTGATTTGTGTACAGTAATTTTGTATCTTGAAATCTTGCAAAGCTAGCTTCTTAGGTCAAGCAGGTTTAGTTTTCTTTCTATGTAGTATGCCTTTAACTTCTTTTCATGTCTTATCACACAGGTGAGAACATTCAGTGTAATGCTGAAGTTAAGTGGTGAGAGTGGATATCCTTTCGTTGTTCTTGATGTTATGGCCAACATTTTCCTCCTAAATGTGATTTAAGTATTTTATAGTGGCTTTTTACTAACTTGAAAGAGTTCTATTCCTTGTTTGATGAGAGTTTTTATTGGGAATGAATGTTATATTTATTGGTATCTTTCAAGATGAACAGAGGGTTCCACCCCCCATTATAGTCTTTTAATATGATGAACTCCACTGATTTTTAGAAAAGTAAAACCAGACTTCTGCTTCTGGTAATACTAACCTTATTCTGATTTCACCAGTTTTACACTCTGGTGTGAGTATGTGTGTATGTTTACTTGTGTGCAATTTATCACATGTAGCTTCATGTGACTGCCACTACATTTAAAGATACAGAACAGTACCATCACTAGGATCGCATGCAGCTACACTTTTATAGCTATAGCTAACTACCTCCTTCCTTCCTTCTCTTACCTCTGGAAACCACAAATATGTTCTTTACGTACATAAGTTTATAATTTCAAAAATTTTATATAAAAGAACTCATAGGACTGCCTGTTGTCATCCAGCATAATTTCCATGCAAATTGCTACATGCATCAATATGTTGTTCCTCTTATTGCAGAGCAGATTCTGTGGTATGAATGTACTAGTTTGTTAAATCATCCACCCACTGAAGGACACCTTAGTTGTTTCCTATCTCTGGCATATGTGCCCAAGTGTAATTGCTGGATCAAGCAGTATGCATATTTGATTTTGTCAAAAATATCACACAAAATGAATTCATTCCACTCATTTCCAGGTCTATACTATCCCCACTAGCCATGTTTGAGTAATTCAGTTTCCCAGAGTTTGGTATCATCCCTGTCTTTTATTTTGCCAGTGTTTGGTATCATCCCTGTCTTTTATTTTGGCCTGACAGGTTTCTAATGATATCTTATTGGTTGGTAAGAGTGAAGAGTTCAGGGCAATTTGTTCTTCCCTGGGATATCTGGATAATTCAGTGTATCCAAGTGCACTGTATCCAGGCCTTCCTCTTCTTAGAAGAGACATGTATTCTTCTCATACATAAGTAAATATCACATCCTAGTAAATCCCAGCACATGTTATTTGGAACTTCTAGTTACCCAAGTTGCAAATAAACCTCTTTACCAAGCATTAAGTGTTTTGCTATAGCAACCCAAAATGGACTAAGACATTCTAGGAAGTTGAATTCTAGATTAAGGGGTATCCCATTATGATCTGTAAGTAATTCATCCAGAATTACATGGGAATTATGGTGTGAACTTATTATTGACACTGAAAGCATTGTCATTCTCCAGATCCTCTCATTTATAGCACATTGGGAATCATGAGTATTTTCAACCAGCAGTCCAGGGAAACACAGAAATAAGCATTTTAAAAAATTCAATTTGTATAGTTCATATCAGTGTTGCATAGTATGTATGCTTTTTCAGCTAAAAAGTATATAATTTCTGAAACATCTTTTTTAAAATTTATTTTTATTGTAAATAAATGGGATACATGTTGTTTCTCTGTACATGAAGTAAAGGCATGCCATTTGTGTAATCATACATTTACATAGGGTAATGGTGTTTGATTCACTCTGTTATTTTTTCCTTCCCCTCCTCCACCCCTCTTTTCCCTCTATACAGTACCTCCTTCCTCCATTCTTGCCTCCCTCCCACAACCCATTAAGTTTCAACATCCATTTATCAGTGAGATCATTCGTCCTTTGATTTCTTGAGATTGGCTTATCTCACTTAGCATGATATCCTCCAATTTCATCCATTTGCCTGCAAATGGCATAATTTTATTATTATTTATAGCTGAGTAATATTCCATTGTGTGTATATATATATATATATATATATATATATATATATATATATGCCACAGTTTCTTTATCCATTCATCAATTGAAGGACATCTAGGTTGGTTCCACAATATGGCTATTGTGAATTGAGCAGCTATGAACATTGATGTGGCTGTATCTCTGTAGTATGCTGATTTTAAGACCTTTCGGTATAGGCCAAGGAGTGGGATAGCTGGGTCAAATGGTGGTTCCATTCCAAGCTTTCTGAGGAATCTCCATACTGCTTTCCAGAGTGGCTGCACTAATTTGCAGCCCCACCAGCAATGTATGAGTGTACCTTTTTCCCCACATCCTCTCCAACACCTATTGTTGCTTGTATTCTTGATAATTGCCATTCTAATTGGGGTGAGATGGAATCTTAGTGTAGTTTTGATTTGCATTTCTCTTATTACTAGAGATGTTGAACATTTTTTCATGTATCTGTTGATTGCTTGTACATCTTCTTCTGTGAAGTGTCTGTTCATATCCTTAGCCATGTGTTGATTGGGTTATTTGTATTCTTGGTGTAGAGTTTTTTGAGTTCTTTATATATTCTGGAGATTAGATAGATTACTTCTATCTGAAGTATGAGTGGCAAAGATTTTCTCCCACTCTGTAGGCTCTCTCTTCACATTGCTGATAGTTTCCTTTGCTGAGAGAAAGCTTTTTAGTTTGACTCTATCCCACTTATTGATTCATGCTTTTATTTCTTATGCTATGGGAGTCCTGTTAAGGAAGTCTGGTCCTAAGCCAACAAGTTGAAGATTTGGACCTACTTTTTCTTCTATAAGATGCAGGGTCTCTGATCTGATTCCTAGGTCCTTGATCCTTGAGTTGAGTTTTGTGCAGGATGAGAGAGAGGGGTTTAATTTCATTCTGCTGCATATGGATTTCCAGTTTTCCCAGCACCATTTGTTGAATGGGCTGTCTTTTCTCCATTGCATATTTTTGGCACCTTTGTCTAGTATGAGAAAATTGTATTTATTTGGGTTTGTGTCCATGTCCTCTATTCTGTACCATTGATCTACCTGTCTGTTTTGGTGCCAATACCATGCCGTTTTTGTTACTATTGCTTTGTAGTATAGTTGAAGGTCTGGTATTGCGATACCCCCGGTTTCACTTTCCTGCTAAGGATTGCTTTAGCTATTCTGGGTTTCTTATTCTTCCAGATGAATTTCATGATTTCTTGCTCTATTTCTGTAAGGTACATCATTGGGATTTTAATTGGAATTGCACTGAATCTGTATAGCACTTTAGGTAGTATGGCCATTTTGAGAATATTAATTCTGCCTATCCAAGAACATGGGAGATCTTTCCATCTTCTAAGGTTTTCTTTAATTTCTTTCTTTAGTGTTCTGTAGTTCTCATTGTAGAGGTCTTTCACCTCTTTTGTTAGATTGAGTCCCAAGTGTGCTATTTTTTTCAAGGCTTATTGTGAATGAGGTAGTTTTTCTAACTTCTCTTTCTGAAGATTCATCACTTATGTATAAAAATGCATTGGATTTATGAGCATTGGTCTTGTAACCTGCTTTACTTTACTGAATTCAGTTATGAGTTCTAAAAGTTTTCTGGTGGAATTTCAGAGTTCCTCTAAATATATAATCATGTCATCAGTGGACAGGGATAGTTTGAGTTCTTCCTTTCCTATTCATATCCCTTTAATCTTTGGTTTGTCTAATTGCTCTGGCTAGAGTTTCAAGAATGATGTTGAATAGAAGTGGTGAAAGAGGGCATCCCTCCCTTGTTTCAGTTTTTAGGGGGAATGCTTTCAGTTTTTCACCATTTAGAATGATATTAGCCATGAGCTTAGCATAGATGGCCTTCACAATGTTAAGGAATGTTCCCACTATCCCTATTTTTTCTAGTGTTTTGAGCATGAAGGGATGCTGTATTTTATCGAATGTTTTTTCTGCATCTATCGAAATAATCATGTGATTCTTGACTTGCCTAAGTCTGTTGATATGGTGAATGACAATTATTGATTTCCAGATGTTGAACCAACCTTCCATCCGTGGGATAAAACCCACTTGATTGTGGTGCACTATCTTTTTAATACATTTTTGTATGCGATTTGCTAAAATTTTGTTGAGAATTTTTGCATCAATGTTCATTAAGGATATTGGTCTGAAATTTTCTTTGCTCCATGTGTCTCTGTCTGGTTTAGGTATCAGAGTGATATTGGCTTCATAGAATGAGTTTGGGAGGGTTCCCTCCTCTTCTATTTCATGGAATACTTTGACAAGTATTGGAATGAGCTCTTCTTTAAAGGTTTTGTAGAACTCGGCTGAGAACCCATCTGGTCCCGGACTTTTCTTTGTTGGTAGGCTTTTGATGACTTCTTCTATTTCATTGCTTGAAATTGATTTATTTAAGTTGTGTATGTCCTCCTCGTTCAGTTTAGGTAATTCATATGTCTCTA
Organism: Sciurus vulgaris; assembly: GCF_902686455.1. Classification (NCBI taxonomy): domain Eukaryota; kingdom Metazoa; phylum Chordata; class Mammalia; order Rodentia; family Sciuridae; genus Sciurus; species Sciurus vulgaris. The sequence continues at coordinate 26,761,421 of NC_136474.1, forward strand.
GAAACTTGTTGATGTCTTCAAGGTTTTCTGTTCTGTTGGAGTATAGATTTTCAAAATAGCTTCTAATTATGTTTTGTATTTCACTCGTGTATGTTGTGATATTTCCTTGTTCATTCCGAATTTTAGTAATTTGAGTTTTCTCTGTCTTTGTCTTTGTTAGTGTGGCTAAGGGTTTATCAATTTTGTTTATTTTTTCAAAGAACCAACTCTTTATTTTGTTAATTTTTCGATTGTTTCTTTTGTTTTAATTTCATTGATTTCAGCTCTGATATTAACTATTTCCTGTCTTCTACTACTTTTGGTGTTGGTCTGCTCTTCTTTTTCTAGGGCTTTGAGTTGTAGTGTTAAGTTTTTTTTTTTTCTTCTCTTTTATTGAATGTGCTCCATGAAATAAATTTTCCTCTAAGTACTGCTTTCATAGTGTCCCCAGATTTTGATATGGTGTGTCTTTGTTCTCATTTACTTCTAAGAACTTTTTATTTCCCTCCTGATATCTTCACTTATCCATTCATTATTCAATAGTGTATTATTTAATCTCCAGGTGTTGGAGAAGTTTCTGTTTTTTATTCTGTCATTTCTTTCTAATTTCAATCCATTATGATCTGATAGAATAAAGGTAATATCTCTATCTTCTTTTATTTGCTAACATTAGCTTTATGGCATAAAATATGGTCTATTTTAGAGAAGGATCCATGTGCTGCTGAGAAGAAAGTGTATTCGCTCTTGGTTGGATGGTATATTCTATATATGTCTGTTAAGTCTAAATTGTTGATTGTGTTATTGAGATCTATGGTTTCTTTGTTCAATTTTTGTTTGGAAGATCTGTCCAGTGGTGAGAGAGACGTGTTAAAATCACCTAGTATTATTGTGTTGTGGTCTATCTGATTTCTGGAATTAAGAAGGATTTGTTTGACATACATGGCTGAGCCAAATTTTGGGGCCTAGATATTTATGATTGTTATGTCTTGATGTTTTATGCTTCCCTTAAGCAGTATGAAGTGTCCTTCTTTATTACTTCTAACTTTATCTTGAAGTCCACATTATCTGATATGAGGATGGATATCCCCACTTTTATATTGAGTCCAGGGGCATGGTATGTTTTTTCCCATCCTTTCACTTTTAGTCTGTGGGTATCACTTTCTATGAGATGAGTCTCTTGCAGGCAGCATATTGTTGGATCTTTCTTTTTAATCCAATCTGCGAGTCTATGTCTTTTGATTGATGAGTTCAGGCCATTAACATTCAGGGTTATTACTGAGATATGATTTGTATTCCTGGTCATTTGGCTTTTTGTTTTTGACACAACTTGGTTTCTCCTTTATTTGGCTCTTTCTTTAGGATAATTCCTCCCTTTGCTGATTTACATCATTGTTTTTCATCTCTTCCTCATGGAATATTTTGCTCAGAAAGTTCTGTAGTGCCACCTTTCTTTTTGTAAATTGTTTTAGCTTTTGTTTATCATGGAAGGATTTTATTTCATCATGAAATCTGAAGGTCAGTTTTGCTGGGTATAAGATTTTTGGTTGGCATCTGTTCTTTCAGGGCTTGGAAAATGTTGTTCTAGACCCTTCTAGCTTTTAGGGTCTGGGTATAAAAATCTGCTGATATCTGTATTGGTTTCCTCTTGAATGTAATTTGATTATTTTCTCTTGTAACCTTTAAAAATCTGTCGTCATTTTGTATGTTAGGTATTTTCATTATAATGTGCCTTGGTTTGGGTCTGTTGTAATTTTGTGTATTTGGAGTTCTATAAGCCTCTTGTACTTGATTTTCCATTTCATTCTTCAGATTTGGGAAATTTTCTGATATTATTTCATTGAATAGATTGCTCATTCCTTTGGTTTGTTTCTCTAAGCCTTCCTCAATCCCAATAATTCTTAAATTTGGCCTTTTCATGATATCCCATAATTCTTATAGATTCTGTTCATGATTTCTTACCATCTTCTCTCTTTGGTCAACTTAGTTTTCAAGATTAAATATTTTGTCTGGGGCTGAGGATAGAACTCAGTTGGTAGAGTGGTTGCCTTGCACGCAGAAGGCCTTGGGTTCAATCTCCAGCACGACAAAGGAAAAAAAAAAAGAAAAAAAAATTGTCTTCAATGTTGAGGTTCTGTCTTCCCAGTGTTGTATCCTATTGGTTATGCTTTCTATGGAGTTTTTAATTGTTTCATTGTTTCCTTCATTTCACGGATTTCTGTCTTTTTTTTCAGTATCTCTAATTCTTTATTGAAATGATCTTTTGCTTCCCATATTTGCTCTTTTAGCTGTTGATTGGTGTGATCATTCAATGCCTGCATTTGCTCTTTCATCTCCTTGTTTGCTTCTCTGATTGTTTTAATTATGTACATTCTGAACTGCCTTTCTGACATTTCTTCTGCCATGCTGTCATTGGGTTTTATTGATATAGCATCTAGGTTCGTTTGGGACATTTTCTTCCCTTGTTTTCTCATATTCGTCAGGCATCAGTGGAATTCTGAGATATTGCAGATTTCCTCTATTGACTAATATTGTCTCTGTAGATTTCCAGTATATCACCTCTTCATCTTCAGTAGCCTGAAGTCTTGGAGGAACTCGATAATGCAGTGCTCCACAAGGTAGCTGCCCCTCTAGGGGTGGTGGCTTCAGGTGGGGTATACTCCCTGGTAGTGGGCAGAGGTGCCTCCACTTGTTGACGGATGATCTGCCAAAGGGGAACTAGACCGTGGGCTGGGGCATGTCTGGTCTGGGCCAGTGTCTGGTCTGCCGCTCAGGCCAGGGGAGCCTAGTTGTGCGTGGAAACCTCTCGTTGGCTGGCCCTGCTCTGAGAAGCCACCTGCTGTCTGGACTTGCCACTGGGGCTGGGGGTAGCCTGGCTATGCATGGAAGGGGGAGCCTAGTTGTGCATGGAAGCCTCTTGGTGGCCTGCCCTGCTTTGTGAAGCTGCCTGTGGCCCAGGCCTACCACTGGGGCTGGGGGGAGCCTGGCCATATATGGAAGGGGGAGACTGTTCGTGGAAGCCTCTGGATGCCCAGCCCTGCTTGAGAAGCTGCCTGTGGTCCAGGCCTGCAGCCCGGGCTGATCCTCACCCAGTGGGAGAGACTCACCCAGCAGCTCTGCGTTGGTCCTGAGTCTCTCAGCACCTCCTGTTCTTGAATCCTGAGTTCTGGAGAGACATGAGATGCAGTCACCCTCCAGGCCGCCATCTTGGTCTCCCCCTCTGAAACATCTTGACACCAAATTCTGAGCTTGTTTTGTGTTCCAGACTTTTGACATCCTGTGTTGGGTGAGCAAAACCATTCATGTGATGCTGTGGGTGCTACTCACATCCCTGGCAGCCATTTTCCCGATGACACAGGCAGGACTTCTGTTTGCCAGAGGCAGCATCAGGCATCCCCTTCTTCAGGAGAACTTAGTGTCCACACAGCAGTGTGGTGAGCAAGGTGACAGCTCACATCGGGATGACGTCAACGGAACAGACGCTTCTTGCTAGGCTGACAGGCTCCCCTGTGGGTGCCACCTTCATGGGTCACCCAGCCAAGGAGGCCCAGAGTATGGCTCCCCTTGCAGTATTTATGCCTGTTCATAGCTCCTCCCAGATCAGAGCCAGCCTACCAAGCAGGAGTCATTTTTACCACATACAAGGTAGCCTAGCAACACAGTTGAGACACACCATCTTTATCTACTTCCAGGGAAACAGGAGGAGGTTAACTGAGTGAACCTGTGTTCAAGTCATGCAAAAACGGAAAGATTATCCTTAAAGCTTTATTGCTTTAATGTTGATTTTATTAAAGTCTGGAGAATGTCAGATGACTCTAATTGTATTTATATTTCCTCCTTTAATAAGTGAGAAAAGAATCTGCCTTTATTTAGTAACCATGCCAGAAATCCCAAAGATCATTTGAGAAGATACTATAAGGGTTACATTCTCCTGTTTGGCCTGATTTGGGGAACCGATATTAAGACGTCATCAAAATGGACTGGTCTGAAGAAGAACGAATAGCTCTTTTGGTTTCCATGCATACCACAATGTCAACACAATACTGAAACATAAAAGGAGTTAATGTAGTAAACAAAGTATCTTAATTCATAAAGGCATGAAGAGTTCTTATTCCTTTTGGGGAAGAAGCTTGGGCTTCATTTAAACAGGTACAAATATGAACCCTAGAAATTCACAAGACAACAGAGAGAGAACTCTTCAGGGTAGAAGAGTAAAGCAGGCTCTTTGGGCACTTTGTGAGTGGAGGAATAACAGCGAGAGGGCATTTTATCCCTGTGCCCCATCCAGTAGAAGGAAGCAACACCAGCCTGATGCTTTCTAGTCTCCAAACTGGCAACAGATAGCAGCATTAGCAGCTCCTTCCTCCACTGGTCAGGATGGAAATCCTGCTGACAGCAGTAGGTAAATGGATGTCAAGAGTCTTAGAATCAGACACTGCCGTTAGTAGGGAGCTGAGGGTGCTGTTTGTATTTCTTGCAGACTTACAGTTCCTTTACCTTACTGGGAACACCTTCCAGAGCCTTCCAGGTATAGAAATAATACACAGGAAGTTCTGTTTGTCCTCATCAGCCTCAGAGTGGGCCCAGATGCCCCTTTCACATACAAGATACATGATACCAAGACGCCAAGTGCCACAGAAAGGATCCTTCTGAACTCTGGCCAGTCTAGGAAACCCAGGTGGGGACTCCCCTCCTGCACCAGCAAGTACCTGTTGACCAGGAAGCCCCGGAAAGGGGGGCCGACAGCATCGACCCGCCCTCTGAAGCCTCTTCCTCCCTTGGGCAACAGCATTCGTTCCCACTTCCAGGGAAACAAAGCCATTTGTCCTGAAGAAACGCCTCTGAATCTCAAGCAGCTTATTTTGTTTAGCATGATAGTCTCCGGTTCCATCCATTTACCGACAAATGCCATAAAATCATTCTTTTTTATGACTGAGTAATATTCTATTGTGTATGTATTCTACATTTTATCCATTCATCTGTTGAAAAGCACCTAGGTTGGTTCTATAGCCTAGCTATTGTGAATTGTGCTGCTATAAACATTGATGTGGCTCTGTCAGTATAGTATGCTAATTTTAACTCCTTTGGATATATATACTAAGGAGCCGGATGGCTGGGTGAAATGGTAGTTCCATTCCTAGTTTTCTGAGGAATCTCCACACTGCTTTCCAGAATGATTGCACTAATTTGCAGTCCCACTAGCAAGTAAGAGTGTATCTTTTTCCCCACATCCTCATCAACATTTACTGTCACTTGTACTCTTGAGTGTTGCCATTCTGAGCAGAGTAAGGTGAAATCTCAGTGTATAGTTTTGATTTGTATTTCTCTAATTGCTAGAGATGTTGAAAATTTTTCATATATTTTTTGACATCATATTTCTTCTTCTGTGAAGTGTCTGTTCAGTTCCTGTGCCCTTTTACTGATTAGATTATTTGTTTATTTTTTGGTGTTAAGTTTTTTAGTTCCTTATCTATCCTGGAGCTAATTGTTCTGTCTGAGGTGCAGGTGGCAAAGATATACTTCCATTCTGTATGCTCTCTCTTTATGCTCTTGATTGTTTCCTTTGCGAAACTTTTTAGTTTGATACTATCCAATTGATTGATTATTAATTTTGCTTCTTGCACTTTAGGAGTCTTGTTGAGAAAGTCAGTTGCTAAGCTGACATGATGGAGTGCTAGGCCTACATTTTCTTCTAGTAGGCATAGGTTCTCTAGTTTAATTCCTAGGTCCTTGATCCACTTTGAGTTTGTGCAGGGTGAGAGATAGGGATACAGTTTCATTATACTACATGTGGATTTCCAGTTTTCCCAACACCATTTGTTGAAGATGTAATCTTTTCTCCAATGTATTGTTTTTGGCACCTTTGTCTAGTATGAGTAACTGTGTGGGTTTGTCCATCTTCTATTCTGTACCATTGGTCTTCATATCGGTTTTGGTGCCAATACCATGCTGTTTTTGTGACTGTAGCTCTGTAGTATAATTTAAGGTCTGGTATTGGGATGCCTCCTGCTTCACTTTTCTCACTAAGAATTTCTTTGGCTATTCTGGGTCTCTTATTTTTCCAAATGAATTTCATGATTGCCTTTTCTATTTCTATGAAGAACATCATTGGAATTTTAATAGGAATTGCATTAAATCTGTATAGCATTTTTGGTAGTACAGCCATCTTGATAATATTAATCTGCCTATCCAAGAACATGGGAGATCTTTTCATTATCTAATATCTTCTCAATTGTTCTCCTTAGTGTTCTCTAGTCTTCATTGTAGAGGTCTTTCACTTCTTTTGTCAGATTGACTCCCAGGTACTTTTTTGGAGGCTACTGAGAATGGGATAGTTTTTCTAATTTCTCTTTCAACTGATTCATCATTGGTATATAGAAATGCAATTGATTTACTGTGTTAATTTTATATCCTGCTATTGTGTTGAATTCATTTATAAGTTCTAGAGGTTTTCTGGTGGAGTTTTGGGGGTCTTCTAAATACAGGATCATGTTGTCAGCAAATAGGGATAGTCTGAGCTCTTCTTTCTTATTTATATCCCTTTAAGAGAAACAAAAATCTTGAAGGCATACAATGAGAAAAGATCCATTGTCATCGAGGGACACCAATTCAAATGACAATGGATTTCTCATGTGATGCTGTCAAGGCCCACAGGGATGTGGCACACTAGTTTTAGTGCTAAACTGAATTCTCTTTCTGGCAAAACTGTTCTTCACTGTAGAGGCAATGAGCACATTCTCGGATTAAAGAAAACAAATTGTTGCTAGAAAATCTGCCTTTAAACTATAGGTAAAGGAGATTCTTCAAATAGAAGAAAATGGTAAAAATTTAAAAAAAGGAATCCTGGGGCATCAATAAGGTGGGGAAAAGACAATTTAAAGAGCACAAACATGATATATCCAATAGACTGCCCTTTGCTCTTTAAGATTTTACAATGATGTGACAAATAAAGCAGAAATTTTTACATCTAAACAATGATATTTAAGAGTATATAAGGAGGAGATTCAAGATGATGGACTAGAGGGTGGCTGCATTTCATGTAGCTCCAGGACCCAGGACTCAAGAAGAGGAGATATTGAGAGACTTGGGACCAACTCAAAGCTGCCGGGTGAGTCTCTTCCGTTGGGGAGGCGTCCCGGATGGGGCGGCAGCCCCGAACACAGGGAACTTTGTGTAGTAGAGCTGTCTGATGAAGACACCCCTTCCCCTGCTGGAGCAGTGAACGCGGACAACTGGGAGCATAGGAGAGGAGGCTGCTCATCACAGCGCTTGGACTCAGAGCAACCCACCGGGGCTCTGGGAGGCTGCCCAAAGGAGGAGGTGCGCAGTGAGCTGTTTGGACTCAAAGCGACCACTCCTGAACACCGGGGGCTGCCTAGAGGAGGAGGAGAAGCACGGGCTCGGCACGTCGCTTGGACTTGGAGCAGCCACACCAGGGCTCCAGGCGGCTGTCCGGAGGAGGAGCGTGGTGACTGGTTTGGACTCAGAGCAACCACTCAAGAACACAGGAGGCTGCCTGGAGGAGGAGTAGGAGCGTGGCAGGTCACTTGGACTTGGAGCAGCCACACCAGAGCTCCAGGTGGCTGTTTGGAGGAGGAGGTACATGGTGAGGTGTTTAGACTCAGATCTACCACTCCTGAACACCAAGGGGCTGCCTGAGGGAGGAGGAGGAGCGCGGCAGGTCGCTTGGGCTCGAGGTGACTGCATCAGGGCTCCGGGTGGCAGTCGGTAGGAGGAGGTGCACAGTGAGTTGCTGGGACTCGTGGAGAATGCACCAGAACTCTGGGTGACTGCCTGGATGAGAAGGAGGTGCACGGTGGGTCACTTGGACTCAGAGTGACCGCACGGAACACCAGGCGGCTGCCGGAGGAAGAGGCGTGTGGCAGGTCTCTGGGACTCGGAGCGACTGTAAGGGGCTCCAGGTGGCTGCTCAGAGGAGGGGCCGCATAGCCAGGCGATTAGGTGCAGAGCAGGGTCCAGGACCTAGGAGGCTTCTTGGTGGAAGAGCCGCACAGAGACATGCTTAGGGGCGGAGTGAAGGCTCCAGGACTGCAGGCAGCTTCTCTGAGGAGAGGCAGCCTAAGGAGACTCATCTACGAAGGGCGAGGCTTCCAGGCCCAGGAGGTAGGTCCAGGTCCCTGGGAACATTGCAGAAGAAGGCTGCCCAGCCCAGGCGGTAGTTGTGAATTGAATGGAACCTCTAGGAGGGGAACTGACCAGTGAGACCTCCCCACCGGGTGAGTCTTCCCTGCCAGGTGAGGTTCTCCCAGAAGGACTGTAAAACCAGAGACTCAGGCCCAAACTGGCCTTGCCTCAGCCTGCAGCCTAGTTCCCCTTTGGATGACCATTGGTCAACAAGTGAAGGTACCTCTGCCCACTAGCAGGGAATATACTCCACCAGAAGGCCACCACCCCTAGAAGGGAGCTTCCTTGTGGAGCACTGCACTATCAACTTCCTCCAAGACTTCAGGCTACTAAAGGCTAAGAGGGGATATACTAGAAATCTTCAGGGACATTATAAGTCAATAGAGGAAATCTGCAATATATCAGCAGTCCATTGATACCTGAACAATATGAGAAAACAAGGGAAGAAAATGTTCCAAACAAATCTAGATGCTACATCAATAAAGCCCAACGACAGCATGGCAGAAGAAATGACAAAAAGGGAGTTCAGAATGTACATAATTAAAATGATCAGGGAAGCAAATAATGGGATGAAAGAGCAAATGCAGGCATTGAATGATCGCACCAATCGACAGTTAAAAGAGCAAATACAGGAAGCAAAAGATCATTTCAATAAAGAGTTAGAGATATTGAAAAAAACCAAACAGAAATCCTTCAAATGAAGGAAACAATAAACCAAATTAAGAACTCCATAGAAAGCATAACCAATAGGATAGAACACCTGGAAGACAGAACCTCAGATATTGAAGGTTGAAGACAAAATATTTAACCTTGAAAACAAAGTGGACCAAACAGAGAAGATGGTAAGAAATCATAAACAGAATCTCCAAGAACTATGGGATATCATGAAAAGGCCAAATTTAAGAATTATTGGGATTGAGGAAGGCCTACAGAAACAAACCAAAGCAATGAATAATCTATTCAATAAAATACTATCAGAAAATTTCCCAAATCTGAAGAATGAAATGGAAAATCAAGTACAAGAGACTTATAGGACTCCAAATATACAAAATTAAAACAGACCGACACCAAGGCACATTATAATGAAAATACCTAACATACAAAATAAAGACAGAATTTTAAAGGCTGTGAGAGAAAAGAACCAAATTACATTCAGGGGGAAACCAATACGGATATCAGCAGATTTTTCAATCCAGACCCTAAAAGCTAGAAAGGCCTGGAACAACATTTACCAAGCCCTGAAAGAAAATGGATGCCAACCAAGAAACTTATACCCAACAAAACTTTCCTTCAAATTTGACGATGAAATAAAATCCTTCCATGATAAACAAAAGCTAAAAGAATTTACAAAAGAAAGCCAGCATTACAGAACATTCTCAGCAAAATATTCCATGAGGAAGAGATGAAAAACAAAGAAGCAAATCAGGAATGGGAGGAACTAGCCTAGAGGAATTGTCAAATAAAGGAGGAAACAAGTCGTGTCGAAATAAATAAATAAATAAATAAAAATGAGCCACATGACCAGGAATACTAATCATATCTCAATAATAACCCTGAATGTTAATGGCCTGAACTCATCAATCAAAAGACATAGACTGGCAGATTGGATTATAAAGAAAGATCCAACAATATGTTGCCTGCAAGAGACTCACATCATAGAAAGAGATACCCATAGACTAAAGGTGAAAGGATGGGGAAAAACATACCATGCACGTGGACTCAGCAAAAAAGCTGGGGTATCCATCCTCATTTCAGATAATGTGGACTTCAAGCCAAAGTTAGTCAGAAGGGATAAATAAGGACATTACATATTGCTTAAGGGAAGCATAAATCAGCAAGACATAACAATCATAAACATCTTGCCCCAAAGAGTGGCTCACCCATGTATGTCAAACAAATCCTTCTCAATTTCAGAAACCAAATAGATTATAACACAATAATACTAGGCGATTTTAACACACCTCTCTCACCACTGGACAGATCTTCCAAAAAAAATTGAATGAAGAAACCATAGATCTCAATAACACAAACAATAATTTAGACTTAACAGACATTTAGAGAATATACCTTCCAACCAAGACCGAATACACTTTCTTTTCAGCAGCACATGGATCCTTCTCTAAAATAGACCATATATTATGTCACAAAGCTAATGTTAGCAAATACAAGAAGATAGAGACACTACCCTGTATTCTATCAGATCATAATGGAGTGAAGTTAGAAAAAAATGAAAGCGTAAAACACAGAAACTATTCCAACACATGGAGATTAAACAATATGCTATTATATGATGAATGGATAACAGAAGATATTAGGAAGGAAATTAAAAAATTCTTAGAGGTAAATGAGAACAAAGAAACATCATATCAAAATCTCTATGAAAGCAGTACTTAGAGGAAAATTTATTTCATGGATCGCATTCAACAACAGAAGTAAAACTCAACAAATAAACGACCTAACACTACAGCTCAAAACCCTAGAAAAAGAACAGACCAACACCAAAAGTAGTAGAAGACAGGAAATAGTTAAACTCAGAGCTGAAATCAACGAAATTGAAACAAAAGAAACAATAGAAAAAATTGACAGAATAAATAGTTGGTTCTTTGAAAAAATAAACAAAATTGATAAACCCTTAGCCACTCTAACAAGGAGAAGATGAGAGAAAACCCAAATCACTAAACTTTGGCATGAACAAGGAAATATCACAACAGAGACGAGTGAAATACAAAACATAATTAGAAGCTATTTTGAAAATCTATATTCCAACAAAATAGAATATTTCAAAGACATCAACAGGTTTCTAGAGACATATGAATTACCTAAACTGAACGAGGAGGACATACACAATTTAAACAGACCACTTTCAAGTAATGAAATAGAAGAAGTCATCAGAAGCCTACCAACAAGGAAAAGTCCAGGATCAGATGGGTTCTCAGCCGAGTTCTACAAAACCTTTGAAGAAGAGCTCATTCCAATACTTCTCAAAGTATTCTATGAAATTGAAGAGGAGGGAACCCTCCCAAACTCATTCTATGAAGCCAATATTACCCTGATACCCAAACCAGACAGAGAGACATCGAGGGAAGAAAATTTCAGACCAATATCCTTAATGAACATTGATGCAAAAATTCTCAACAAAATTTTAGCAAATCACATACAAAAACATATTAAAAACATAGTGCACCATGATCAAGTGGGTGTCATCCTAGGGATGCAAGGTTGGTTCAACATCAGGAAATCAATAAATGTAATTCACCATATCAATAGACTTAAAGTCAAGAATCACATGATTATTTCAATAGATGCAGAAAAAGCATTTGATAAAATACAGCATCCCTTCATGCTCAAAACACTAGTAAAAATAGGGATAGTGGGAACATTCCTTAACATTGTAAAGGCCATCTATGCTAAATCGCATACAAAAACATACTAAGAAGATAGTGCACCATGATCAAGTGGGTTTTATCCCAGGGATGCAAGGTTGGTTCAACATCAGGAAATCAATAAATGTAATTCACCATATCAATAGACTTAAAGTCAGAATCACATGATTATTTCAATAGATGCAGAAAAAACATTTGATAAAATACAGCATCCCTTCATGCTCAAAACACTAGAAAAAATAGGGATAGTGGGAACATTCCTTAACATTGTAAAGGCCATCTATGCTAAGCCCACGGCTAATATCATTCTAAATGGTGAAAAACTGAAAGTACTCCCCCTAAAACCTGGAACAAGGCAGGGGTGCCCTCTTTCACCCCTTCTATTCAACATCGTTCTTGAATCTCTAGCCAGAGCAATTAGACAGACCAAAGAAATTAAAGGGATACGAATAGGAAAGAAGAACTCAAACTATCCCTATTTGCTGATGATATGATTATATACTTCAAGAAACCAGGAAATTCCCCCAGAAAACTTTTAGATCTCATAAGTGAATTCAGTAAAGTAGCAGGATATAAGATCAATGCACATAAATCTAATGCATTTTTTTATATAAGTGATGAATCTTTGGAAAGAGTAAGTAGGAAAACTACCCCATTCACAATAGCCTCGAAAAAAAAAAATACTTGGGAATCAATCTAACAAAAGAGGTTAAAGACCTCTACAATGAGAACTAGTGAATGCTAAAGAAAGAAATTAAAGAAGACCTTAGAAGATGGAAAGATCTCCCATGTTCTTGAATAGGAAGAATAAATATTGTAAAAATGGCCATACGACCAAAAGTGCTATACAGATTCAATACGATTCCAACTAAAATCCCAATGACGTACCTTACAGAAATAGAGCAAGCAATTATGAAATTCATCTGGAAGAATAAGAAACCCAGAATAGCTAAAGCAATCCTTAGCAGGGAGAGTGAAACAGGGGGTATCGCAATACCAGATCTTCAACTCTACTACAAAGCAATAGTAACAAAAACGGCATGGTATTGGTACCAAAATAGAAAGGTAGATCAATGGTACAGAATAGAGGACACGGACACAAACCCAAATAAAAACAATTTTCTGATACTAGACAAAGGTGCCAAAAATATGCAATGGAGAAAAGATAGTGTCTTCAACAAATGGTGCTGGAAAAACTGAAAATCCATATGCAACAGAATGAAACTAAACCCATATCTCTCACCATGCACGAAACTAAACTCAAAATGGATTAAGGACCTTGGAATCAGACCAGAGACCCTGCAGATTATAGAAGAAAATTAGGTCCAGATCTTCAACATATTGGCTTAGGACCAGACTTCCTCAACAGGACTCCCATAGCACAAGAAATAAAAGCAAGAATCAATAAGTGGGATAGATTCAAACTAAAAAGCTTTCTCTCAGCAAAGGAAACTATCAGCAATGAGAAGAAAGAGCCTACAGAGTGGGAGAATATCTTTGCCACTCATACTTCAGATAGAGCACTAATCTCCAGAATCTATAAAGAACTCAAAAAACTCTACACCAAAAATCCAAATAATCCAATCGACAATGGGCTAGGAAATGAATAGACACTTCACAGAAGAAGATCTGCAAGCAATCAACAAACATATGGAAAAATGTTCAACATCTCTAGTAATAAGAGAAATGCAAATCGAAACCACCCTAAGATTCTATCTCACCCCAATTAGAATGGCGATTATCAAGAATACAAGCAAGAACAGTTGTTGGCAAGGATCTAGGGAGAAAGGTACACTCATACATTGCTGGTGGGGCTGCAAATTAGTGCAGCCACTCTGGAAAGCAGTGTGGAGTTTCCTTAGAAAACTTGGAATGGACCCACCATTTGACCCAGCTATCCCACTCCTTGGCCTATACCCAAAGGACTTAAAATCAGCATACTACAGAGATACAGCCACATCAATGTTCATAGCTGCTCAATTCACAATAGCCAGATTGTGGAACCAACCTAGATGCCCTTCAATTGATGTATGGATAAAGAAACTGTGGTATATATATATATACAATGGTATATTACTCCACCATAAAAAATGATAAAATTATGGCATTTGCAGGCAAATGGATGAAATTGGAGAATATCATGCTAAGTGAGATAAGCCAATCTCAAAAAACCAAAAGACGAATGATATCACTAATAAGTGGATAATGACACATAATGGGGGGTGGGAGGGGTTAGTGTTAGAGTTAGTGTTAGGGTTAGGGAGGGGGGCAACAATGGAGGAAGGCAGGACTGCATAGAGGGAAAAGAGGGGTGGGATGCATAGGGAAAAGGGAGAAAAATAACAGAATGAATCAAACAACATTGCTCTATGTAAATTTATGATTACACAAATGGTATGCCTTTACGCCATATAGAAATAGAGAAACAACATGTATCACATTTGTTTACAATTAAAAAAAGAATTATATGGTTATTTCAATTGACGCAGAAAAAGCATTCAACAAAATACAACACCCCTTCATGCTCAAAACACTAGAAAATATAGGGGTAGTAGGAACATACCTGAACATTGTAAAGGCTATTTATGCTAAGCCCATGGACAATATCATTCTTAATGGAGAAAAACTGAAACCATTTCCTTTAAAAACGGGAACAAGACAGGGATGCTCTCTTTCACCACTTCTAGTCAACATTGTTCCCCCTCCAAAATAATTCTTTTAAGTGAAGCAGATAGAGCTTATTTTTCTGAACATACCAAAGACAATATTTATTCATGTGAAGAACAGAATGTTCTTTTAACAGGTTGGCAAGCCACTGCCAATTTGGCTTGCCAGTATGGTTCTCCTGGGACACAGCCACCTCACTTGTTTACATGCTGTTCGTGGCTGCTTCCAGGATACAAGGGCAGAGCTGATTAGCTAAGGCAGAGGCTGTATAGCCTGTAAAGAATGAAATTGTTACTGTACGGCCTTCTATAGAAAAATGTTGCTGATTCTTAATACACAGGGAAGAATGTAAGTAGAATTATTATATGAGAACTTAATATGCTTGTTCTCCCAGTTTAAAATTCTGATTTCCACAAGAAATTATTGTCAAAATACATTTACAAGTGATTTACAGTATTTCAAAGATTTTATAAATGAAAGTTTTCATAAAAGAACAATGTGTCATTTTTGATGCTGAACATCTTCACAGAAAGTTTTTTTTAGAATTTACATGTAATTTGTGTAAATTAGTTCTGTAGTATGATCTTTAAAATGCTCTACAAATTATTAAACCATGTGTTATTCTGGTTTAACTACCTGTTATTTCTATTTTAAACATTTTTTGAAGATAATTTTGTACTATTTGAGCAGTAAAACCAGGATAGAACACTCAGGATGTTTAGATCAATTAGCATTTCTGTGCAATACAAATCAAATTTTGCATAAACTGTTATGCTATAGCAGTCTGACTGGACTACCATGAAAAAATGCCATAGACTACGTGGCTAAAACGACAGAAATCTACTTTCTACATTCTGGAGGCTAGAAAATCTGAGAGCAAGTTTCCAGCAGGTTTAGTTTATGGTGAAATCTCTCTGGCTGGCTTTTGGAGATCCTCCACATCCTCACAAGGCCTTTCCTTTGAGCACAGGAGAGGGGAAATGTCATCTCTTTGGCCTGTGTTCTTGTAAAGATGCCAATCTACTAGGTCAGAGCCCTACTTCTAAGATTTCATTGAACCTTAATCACCTCCTAAAAGCTCTTTCTCCAAAGACAGTCACAATTGGGGGCTGGGGCTTCGACATATGAATTTTAGGGGATCACAATTCATTTGATAGCACTCTGCCTCTGGATCTCCAAAATCTATTTCCTTATCACCTGAAAAATACATTAATACTATGCCTATAGCCCCAAGTTAAGACTTGTTATAACATTTACTCCAAAAAACTGAAGGTCCAAATCTCATCTAAGTAGTTAAATCAGATATGGGTGAGATTTAAGATTCAGTTCATTCTGAGGCAAAATTCTTCCACAGCCAACCTATGAAGTCAGACAATACGTGTTTCAAAAATGCAGCGGTGGTATTGATATTAAAAGTGCTGGGTGGGCCAGGGCTGTGCCTCAGTGGTAGACGCTTGCCTAGCCTGTGTGAGGCACTGGGTTTGTTCTCAGCACCACATATAAATAAATAAAAGGTCCATTGGCAATTAAAAAAATTTTTTTAAAAATGCTGGAGAAACTAGGGATAGAAGGAACATACTTCACTATTATAAAGGCTCTTATGACAAAACAAAGCCAACATTGTACTGGAAGGAGAAAAACTGAGAGCATTTCCTCTAAAACCAGGAACAAGACAAGGATGTCCATTATCACCATTCCTAATCAATATAGTTCTTGGCCAGGACAATTAGGCAAGAGAAGGGAATTAAAGGGAAATAAACAGGAAAAGAAGAAGTCAAATGATCTCTGCTGATGACATGATCCTGTATCTAGCAGATATAAAAAACTTGCCAGAAGACTTATAGATCCATCTATTCAATGAAGTAGCAAGATACAAGACTAGCATTCACAAATCAAATCAATAACCATCCTGTTCTCCAACAGCGATTCTCCTGAGAAAGAAATCAGGAAAACTGTCCCATTCACAATAACTTAAAACTAAAATAAAATACTTGGGAGTTAACCTAAAGAGGTGAAAGATCTCTACAATGAAAGTTACACAAAACTGAAGAAAGAAATCAAAGAAGGCTTTAGAAGATGGAAAGATAGCCCATGTTCTTGGATAGGCAGACTTAATATTGTCAAAATGGCCATATTACCAAAAGCACTATTCAGAGTCAACGCAATCCTCATCAAAATCCAAGACGTTGTTCACGGATCTAGAAAAATTAGTCCTAAAAATTTATTTGAAAGAATAAGAGACCATGAATAGCCAAAGTAATTCTGAGCAAGAAAGGGATTCCTTTTACAAAATGTTGCTGTGAATACTGGATATTCATATTTAGGAGAATGAACTCAGATCCCTCTTCTCTTGCTCGGCACAAAGTCAAATCAAAGTGGATCAAAGACTTAGGAATTAGGCCAGGAACTTTGCAACTGCTAGAAGAAAAGACAAGGCTGACATGCCACCATAGGGTGCAGACATTGACTTCTTCAATGAGACTGCGGACACTCAAGAAATAAAGCAAGAATCAGTAAGTGGGATGCCATCGTCTTAAAGATGCACAGCAAGGGGAATGACCACGAGCGTGCAGAGAGGCTGCAGATCGGGAGGAGGACACATTCGCCAGCTGGCTCATGATGGGGATTGATATTCAGAGAACTAAAAAAACTTAACACCCTCCCAAAACAACCCAATCAATAAATGGGCAAAAGAACTAAACAGACATTTCTCAAAAGAAATCCCAATGGCCAAGTATAGAAAAGTTTTTCAGCATGTCTAGGAATTAGAAAAATGCAGATTAAAACTACACTAAGATTTCAGCTCAGTTTCAGAATGGCAGTTATCAAGGATACAGACACTAAGAAATTCTGGTGAAGATGTGAGGAAAAATGTACACTCATTGGTGGAACGATAAATTAGTACAACCACTCTGGAAAGCAGATATCTCAGAAACCTGGGAATGGAACCACCATATGACCCAGTTATCACACTGTTTGGTATTTATCCAAAAGAACTGAAATCAGCATACTGTAGCAATACAGCCACTTCAGGGTTTATAGCAGTACAATTCATATTAGCCAAATTATGAAATCAGCCCAGATGTCCATCAATAGATGAATGGATTAAGAAAATGTGTTATATACACAATGGAGTTTTATACAATCAGAAAGAAGAATGAAATTATGGCATTTGCCAGTCAATGGATGGAACTGGAGGATGTCATGCTAAGTGAAATAATCCAGGCTCAGAGAATCAAGGGTCAAGTGTTTTCTCTCATGTGGAATCTAGAGCAAAATGAAGGGAAATCAGGAATGGGGGCAAAGGATCTCATAAGAATACAGGGACGATTAGTGGATTAGAAGGAGCAGGTTGAGAGGGAGGGAGGAGGGTGAGAAGGGGGAGGGGGCGTGGAATGAATCTAACAAAATCAAGTCATGTGCATATATAACATACCACGGGAAATCTCGCCTTAAGGACACCAGCCAGAGCGTAAGTGTTTTAGGCTTCCTAGACTTTATGTTCTTCCTAGGAACTACTCAACTTTGTTGCTGGACTGTGAAAGCAGACATTGTAGAGCACAAATGATGAGTGGCTGTGCTCAGCAGCCCTTTATAAAGCAGCCATCAGACACCTTCACACGTGGTTCTTAACAGGCCTCCTGGCTATAGTGAATTGAGCAGCTATGAACATTGATGTGGCTGTATCTCTGTAGTATGCTGATTTTAAGTCCTTTGGGTATAAGCCAAGGAGTGGGATAGCTGGGTCAAATGGTAGGTCCATTCCAAGTTTTCTAAGGAATCTCCACACTGCTTTCCAGAGTGGCTGTACTAATTTTCAGCCCCACCAGCAATGTATGAGCGTGCCTTTTCCCCCACATCCTCACCAACACCTATTGTTGCTTGTATTCTTGATAATCGCCATTCTAATTGGGGTGAGATGGAATCTTAGTGTAGTTTTGATTTGCATTTCTCTTATTACTAGAGATGTTGAACATTTTTTCATATGTCTGATGATTGCTTGTAGATCTTCTACTGTGAAGTGTGTGTTCATTTCCTTAGCCCATTTGTTGATTGGATTATTTGTATTCTTGGTGTAGAGTTTTTTGAGTTCTTTGGATAAAGAATCTGTGGTAGAGGTTTCAAGATGGTGGCCTAGAGGGTGGCTGCATTTCATGTTGCTCCAGGACTCAGGATTCAAAAGAGGAGATATTGAGACACTTGGGACCAACTCAAAGCAGCCGGGTGACTCTCACCCATTGGGAAGGCGTCCCGGATGGGACAGTGGTCCCGGAATGCAGGAAACTTTGTGAAGTAGAGCTGCCAGCGAGACACCCACCCCCCCACTGGAGCAGTGAACGCAGACAACTGGGAGTGCCGTAAAGGAGGCCGCTCGGCACAGCGCTGGGACTCGGAGCAACCACTGGGGCTCCGGTGGCTGCCCATGGGAGGAGTGGCGAGGAGAGCTGTGTGGACTCAGAACACCGGGGCCTGCCCTGAGGAGGAGGAGGAGGAACGTGGCCACTTGGATTCGGGTGACTACACCAGAGCTACAGGCGGTTGCCAGAGGAGGGGCTGCGTGGCGAGCTGTTTGGACTCAGACCACTTCTGAACCCCGGGGACTGCCCGGAGGGGGAGGAGGAGGAGGAGGAGGGGCGCGGCGGGTTGTTTGGACTCGCAGTGACTGCATTAGTGCTCCAGGCGGCTGCTCAGAGGAGAAGGCGAGTGGTGAGTTGTTTGGATTTAAAGTGACAGCTCCTGAACACAGGGGGACTGCCTGGAGGATAAGCGTGGTGGGTCGCTTGGTCTTGAGTGGCCACATCAGAGCTCCGGGCGGTTGCCCAGAGGACCCGTGCAGTGGGTCACGTGGATTCAGAGTCACTCAGAGCGACCACTCCTGAACACCCGGGGGGTTATCTGGAGAAGGAGGAGTAACAGGGAGGGTCACTTCGACTCGGAGTGATTGATTGCCCAGGGCTACGGGTGGTTGGTGGGAGGTGGAGGCACGCAGTGAGTTTCTTGGACTCCTAGTGACCGCACCGGAATACTGGGCGGCTGTCTGGAGGAAGAGGCGTGTGGCGTGTCTCTGGGACTCAGAGCGATTGTACGGGACCCCAGGTGACTGCTCAGAGGAGGGGCTGCATAGCCAGGCAATTAGGTGCAGAGCAGGGTCCCAGGATCTAGGAGGCTTCTTGGTGGAAGAGATGCACAGAGACAGGCTTAGGGCGGAGCGAAGTTTCCAGGCCTGCGGACAGATTCTCTGAGGAGGGGCAGCCTAAGGAGATTCATCTGCGAAGGGTGAAGCTCCCAGGCCCAGGAGGTAGGGCCGGGCCTCTGGGAACTTTGCAGAGGAAGGCAGCCCAGCCCAGGTGGTAGCTGTAAATTGAGGGGAACTTCTAGGAGGGAACTGACCAGCGAGACCTCCCCACCGGGTGAGTCTTCCCTGCTGGGTGAGGTTTCTCCACAAGGACGGTAAAACCAGAGACTCAGGCCCAAACAGGCCTTGCCTCAGCCCGCAGCCTAGGTCCCCTTCGGATGACCATTGGTCAACAAGTGGAGGCACCTCTGCCCACTAGCAGGGAATATACCCCACCTGAAGGCCACCACTCCTAGAGAGGCAGCTTTCTTGTGGAGCACCGCATTATCAACTTCCTCCAAGACTTCAGCCTACTGAAGGCTAAGGGGGGATATATATAGAAATCTTCAGGGACATTGTAAGTCAATAGAGGAAATCTGCACTATCTCAGCGGTCCACTAATACCTGAACAATATGAGAACACAAGGAAAGAAAATGCTGCAAACAAATCTAGATGTTACATCAATAAAACCCAATGACAGCATGGCAGAAGAAATGACAGAAAAGGAGTTCAGAATGTACATAATTAAAATGATCAGAGAAGCAAACGATGAGATGAAAGAGCAAATGCACGCACTGAATGATGAGATGAAAGAGCAAATGCAGGCATTGAATGATCGCACCAATCGAGAGTTAAAAGAGCAAATACAGGAAGCAAAAGATCATTTCAATAAAGAGTTAGAGATATTGAAAAAAAAAACAAACAGAAATCCTTGACATGAAGGAAACAATAAACCAAATTAAGAACTCCATAGCAAGCATATCCAGTAGGATAGAACACCGGGAAGACAGAACCTCAGACATTGAAGACAAAATATTTAACCTTGAAAACAAAGTTGAACAAACAGAGAAGATGGTAAGAAATCATGAACAGAATCTACAAGAACTATGGGATATCATGAAAAGGCCAAATTTAAGAATTATTGGGATTGAGGAAGGCTTAGAGAAACAAACCAAAGGAATGAACAATTTATTCAATGAAATAATATCAGAAAATTTCCGAAATCTGAAGAATGAAATGAAAAATCAAGCTCAAGAGGCTTATAGGACTCCAAATACACAAAATTACAACAGACCCACACCAAGGCACATTATAATGAAAATACCTAACATACAAAATAAAGACAGAATTTTAAAGGCTGTGAGAGAAAAGAATCAAATTACATTCAGGGGGAAACCAATACGGATATCAGCAGATTTTTCAGTCAAGACCCTAAAAGTTAGAAGGGCCTGGAACAACATTTTTCAAGCCCTGAAAGAAAATGGATGCCAACCAAGAATCTTATACCCAGCAAAACTTACCTTCAAATTTGACGATGAAATAAAATCCTTCCATGATAAACAAAAGCTAAAAGAATTTACAAAAAGAAAGCCAGCATTACAGAACATTCTCAGCAAAATATTCCATGAGGAAGAGATGAAAAACAAAGAAGCAAATCAGGAATGGGAGGAACTAGCCTAGAGGAATTGTCAAATAAAGGAGGAACCAAGTTGTGTCAAACAAATAAATAAATAAAATTTAAAAAATGAACCAAATAACCGGGAAACCAAATCATATCTCTATAATAACCCTGAATGTTAATGGCCTGAATTCATCAATCAAAAGACATAGACTGGCAGATTGGATTAAAAAGAAAGATCCAACAATATATTGCCTGCAAGAGACTCACCTCATAGAAAAAGATACCCATAGACTAAAGGTGAAAGGATGGGGAAAAAAAGCTGGAGTATCCATCCTCATTTCAGATAATGTGGACTTCAAGCCAAAGTTAGTCAGAAGGGATAAAGAAGGTCATTTCATACTGTTTAAGGGAAGCATAAATCAGCAAGATATAACAATCATAAACATCTATGCCCCAAACAGTGGCTCATCCATGTATGTCAAACAAATCCTTCTCAATTTCAGAAACCAAATAGACCACAACACAATAATACTAGGTGATTTTAACACGCCTCTCTCACCACTGGACAGATCTTCCAGACAAAAATTGAACAAAGAAACCATAGATCTCAATCACACAATCAATAATTTAGACTTAACGGACATTTATAGAATATACCATCCAACCAAGAGCGAATACAGTTTCTTCTCAGCAGCACATGGATCCTTCTCTAAAATAGACCATATATTATGCCACAAAGCTAATGTTAGCAAATACAAGAAGATAGAGACACTACCATGTATTCTACCAGATCATAATGGATTGAAGTTAGAAATAAGTGAAAGAGTAAAACACAGAAACTATTCCAACATCTGGAGATTAAACAATATGCTATTATATGATGAATGGATAACAAGATATTAGGAAGGAAATTAAAAAATTCTTAGAGGTAAATGAGAACAAAGAAACATCATATCAAAATCTCTGGGACACTATGAAAGCAGTACTTAGAGGGAAATTTATTTCATGGAGCGCATTCAATAAAAGAAATAAAACTCAACAAATAAACGACCTAACACTACAGCTCAAAGCCCTAGAAAAAGAAGAACAGAACAGCACCAAAAGTAGTAGAAGACAGGAAATAGTTAAACTCAGAGCTGAAATCAATGAAATTGAAACAAAAGAAACAATACAAAAAATTGACAGAATAAATAGTTGGTGCTTCGAAAAAATAAAATTGATAAACCTTTAGCCACACTAACAAAGAGAAGACGAGAGAAAACCCAAATCACTAAAATTCAGAATGAACAAGGAAATATCACAACAGACACGATTGAAATACAAAACATAATTAGAAGCTATTTTGAAAATCTATACTCCAACAAAATAGAAAATTTTGAAGATATCAACAGGTTTCTAGAGACATATGAATTGCCTAAACTGAACGAGGAGGACATAAACAATTTAAATAGACCAATTTCAAGTACTGAAATAGAAGAAGTCATCAAAAGCCTACCAACAAAGAAAAGTCCGGGACCAGATGGGTTCTCAGCCGAGTTCTACAAAACCTTTAAAGAAGAGCTCATTCCAATACTTCTCAAAGTATTCCATAAAATAGAAGAGTAGGGAACCCTCCCAAACTCATTCTATGAAGCCAATATCACACTGATACCTAAACCAGACAGAGAGATATCAAGGAAAGAAAATTTCAGACCAATATCCTTAATGAACATCGACGCAAAAATTCTCAACAAAATTTTAGCGAATCGCATACAAAAACATATTAAAAAGATAGTGCACCACGATCAAGTGGGTTTCATCCCAGGGATGCAAGGTTGGTTCAACATCAGGAAATCAATAAAAGTAATTCACCATATTAATAGACTTAAAGTCAAGAATCACATGATTATTTCAATAGATGCAGAAAAAGCATTTGATAAAATACAGCACCCCTTCTTGCTCAAAACACTAGAAAAAATAGGGATAGTGGGAACATTCCTTAACATTGTAAAGGCCATTTATGCTAAGTCCATGGCTAATATCATTCTAAATGGTGAAAAATTGAAAGCATTCCCCCTAAAAAGTGGAACAAGGCAGGGATGCCCTCTTTCACCACTTCTATGCAACATCGTTCTTGAGACTTTAGCCAGAGCAATTAGACAAACCTAACAAATTAAAGGGATACGAATTGGAAAAGAAGAACTCAAACTATCCCTGTTTGCTGATGACATGATTATATATTTAGAGGAACCTGGAAATTCCACCAGAAAACTCTTAGAACTCATAAGTGAATTCAGTAAAGTAGCAGGTTACAAGATCAATGCCCATAAATCCAACGCATTTTTATACATAAGTGATGAATCTTCAGAAAGAGAAATTAGGAAAACTACCCCATTCAAAATACCCTCGAAAAAAATAAAATACTTGGGAATCAATCTCACAAAAGAGGTGAAAGACCTCTACATGAGAACTATACAACACTAAAGAAAGAAATTAAAGAACACCTTAGAAGATGGAAAGATCTTCCATGTTCTTGGATAGGAAGAATTAATATTGTCAAAATGGCCATACTACCTAAAGTGCTATACAAATTCAATGCAATTCCAATTAAAATCCCAATGACGTACCTTACAGAAATAGAGCAAGCAATTATGGTGAAATTCATCTGGAAGAATAAGAAACCCAGAATAGCTAAAGCAATCCTTAGCAGGAAGAGTGAAACAGGGGGTATCGCAATACCAGATCTTCAACTCTACTACAAAGCAATAGTAACAAAAACGGCATGGTATTGGTACCAAAATAGAAAGGTAGATCAATGGTACAGAATAGAGGACACGGACACAAACCCAAATAAATACAATTTTCTCATACTAGACAAAGGGGCCAAAAATATGCAATGGAGAAAAGATAGCCTCTTCAACAAATGGTGCCGGGAGAATTGGAAATCCATATGCAACAGAATGAAACTAAACCCATATCTCTCACCATGCACAAAACTAAACTCAAAATGGATTAAGGACCTCAGAATCAGACCAGAGACCTTGCAGATTATAGAAGAAAAAGTAGGTCCAAATCTTCACCTTGTTGGTCTAGGAGCAGACTTCCTTAATAGGACTTCCATAGCACAAGAAATAAAAGCTAGAATCAACCACTGGGATAGATTCAAACTAAAAAGCTTTCTCTCAGCAAAGGAAACTATCAGCAGTGCGAAGAAAGAGCCTACAGAGTGGGAGAATATCTTTGCCAATCATACTTCAGATAGAGCACTAATCTCCAGAATCTATAAAGAACTCAAAAAACTCTACTCCAAGAATTCAAATAATCCAGTGGACAAATGGGCTAAGGAAATGAATAGACACTTCACAGAAGAAGATCTACAAGCAATCAACAAACATATGGAAAAATGTTCAACATCTCTAGTAATAAGAGAAATGCAAATCAAAACCACCCTAAGATTCCATCTCACCCCAATTAGAATGGCGATTATCAAGAATACGAGCAACAACAGGTGTTGGCGAGGATGTGGGGAGAAAGGTACACTCATACATTGCTGGTGGGGCTGCAAATTAGTGCAGCCACTCTGGAAAGCAGTGTGGAGATTCCTTAGAAAACTTGGAATGGACCCTCCATTTGACCCAGCTATCCCACTCCTTGGCCTATACCCAAAGGACTTAAAATCAGCATACTACAGAGATACAGCCACATCAATGTTCACAGCTGCTCAATTCACAACAGCCAGACTGTGGAACCAACCTAGATGTCCTTCAATTGATGAGTGGATAAAGAAACTGTGGTATATATATACAATGGAATATTACTCAGCCATAAAGAATGATAAAATTATGGCATTTGCAGGCAAATGGATGAAATTGGAGAATATCATGCTAAGTGAGATAAGCCAATCTCAAAAAGGCAAAGGACGAATGATATCGCTAATAAGTGGAGGATGACACATAATGGGGGGGAGGGAAGGGTTAGTGTGAGGGTTAGAGTTAGGGTTAGGGAGGGGGGCAAGTATGGAGGAAGGAAGTACTGTATAGAGGGTAAAGAGGGGTGGGAGCGATGGGAGGAAGGGAAAAAATAACAGAATGAATCAAACAACATTACTCTATGTAAATTTATGATTACACAAATGGTATGCCTTTATGCCATGTACAAACAGAGAAACAACATGTATCCCATTTGTTTACAATAAAAAAATAAAAAAAAAAGAATCTGTGGTATATTTATACAATGGAATATTAATCAGCCATAAAGAATAACAAAATTATGGCATTTGCAGGCAAATGGATGAAACTGTAGAATATCATGCTAAGTGAGATAAGCCAATCTCAAAAAATCAAAGGAAGAATAATCTCACTGATAAGCGGATGATGACACATAATGGGGGGGGAGTGGGCAAGAATGGAGGAAGGAGGGATTGTATAGAGGGAAAAGAGGGGTGGGAGGGGTGGGTGGAAGGAAAAAAATAACAGAACAAATCATATGTCATTACCCTATGTAAATATATGATTACACAAATGGTATGCCTTTACTCCATGTACAGGGAAACAACATGTATCCCATTTATTTACAATAAAAATAAATTAAAAACAAAACAAAAAAAACCAGGCCTCCTTCTGTGTTGGTTGGAGAGATTCACGTAGGTATGGAAAGGCTGAGTTTGCCAGGCAGCTCAGGGTATTTTTAAATTCGTTTCTAAATATGCAGATCTAATTGTAAAGGAATAAGACACACAGATTCGGTATCTCTTAGGAGAGTGCTGTTATCATAAGTGAAAATCTCCCTTTCACAAAGACTTGCGGAAAATCCAGACAAGCACGCCTTGGATCAGGGTCACCAGGAGTCAGACTCCTTTAAGGGTTTGCAGGCCTAGGCCATGTCTCCCCATGAAATTGGCTGGATTTCTGATCTCTGATGAGAGACTCGTCCTCTCTTAAGTATTTGCTTGTGAATGGGGAAGATTAAGTTTGATCGCACTCACACGTCTCTTCAACCACTATTTTATATTGCCTTCCCAGTTTAGGGGAGTCTCAAGATGGAATGACTCCTAGCTCAATCCCTCACTTTCTTGTAGAAAAAGTCACTAAGGAAATTTGCAGTAATTCGTCAAGTAAATGTATTTGTGGGTAAAAGTCACATCACTGTTAATGACTGACTTCGAAGATAAATGCATGACTCTGATTACAACAGTTAGTATAACTCAACCTGCCTTTGATGCTTCTGAGTCATATGAGTTTGCCTCACATTTAGAGCTGGTTTGTAATGTGGGTTTCCTATGTTTTGGTAGAGTATATGCTGTGTCGCTGTGGGGAAGGTAGGTCAGCAAAAGGAGTCTTTGTGGGACACATCTAAGGAAAGACCGCGGGCAAGGTCACTGCCTAAAAGGCATCTGGGCAATTCTGACCATTTCTCTTTAGCAGAACCCAGGACAGATTTCAAACAAAATGTGCTTACGTGGTCCTTCCCCTTAAATCTTCCCAAGTTCATCAGCATCTCCAAGCTGCTCCAGTGGAAAAGGAAAGAGAGAGAAGGTCCGGGCACCTTGTTTGGGAGGACTAGCCCAAGGGGGTTTAAGGACACTGTTTAGCCCACATCAAAGTCCCCCAGTAAACTGGGTGGGATGCAGCAGAGGAGGCATAGACCTTGGCCTGGCCCTGAGGATGTCCTGAGGAGCCAGACGCGTGTTGAGAGGAGACGTCCCCGGGTTGGGAGCAGTCACATGGGGAAACATGAACTCAAGCCCATTCGGGCACCAAAAGCATCGTGAGCGCCCTGAACGTGGGAGGGGCTTTTGCCAAAGGTCGGATCTCACTGAGCACCAGAGGACACACTTGGGAGAGAAGCCACACGTGTGCAGGGACTGCGGGGACACTCGGGTATATGTCCTCTTACCAACCACGGGAAGACTCACTCTGGGGAGAGAACTTTTGTATGTCAGCAATATGGGTGAGGCTTTTGCTGAAAGATGAGGCTCCAGGTATTTAAGGAAAAGTTTCTAGCTGTGATCCTATGAAACCAGAGAAGTCACCTGTTTCCAATACAGGTGTTCCCATTCCAAAGGGAGACCTCGGAGGGAAATAGAGTGGAGGGTCTCAGAGCAAGACCGAGACCTGGCGAGGCAGACTGGGGTTTCACACCTTAAGAGTCACCGTCTTTGACTCAGTGATCCGCTTGGGGCTCACTGGGCCCAATGGGTTGGCAGCCCTCCTTACTGGCTCATTGGGGTGGCAGTATTGCTCTTATGGCCCTAAAAAGTAGCTTTTGGTCCAGTGAAATTGCCCCTCATCTCTTTATCAAATGATTTCCCAGCCACACCCTAGTGTTCACTCCAGAACACGCTTTCTCATTTTTGGCTATATGGATAGGGTGAAATGTAAATCTTAAACGTTCTCTGGCAGGGGCTGTGGCTCAGAGGTGAAGTGCTTGCCTTGCATGTGTGGGACACTGGTTTCAATCCTCAGCACTACATAAATAAATAAAATAAAGGTACTGTGTCTATCTACAACTAAAAATAAATTTAAAAGTTCTGATTTCTTTTTGCTTAACAATTTCTTCAATTTATCTCTCTCCTCATATTTCACTATCAACAACAAGAAGAAATCAGGTCACACCTCAATCACTTGGTGTAGAAATCTTGCCTGAATCTTTTGCATTATCTCTTAAAATATCTACATTGTAAAAAACACTAAATTGTAGAACACCGTTTGGTCAAGTTCTTTGCCACTGTAGAGCAAACATTTCAGTTTCCACGTAAGTGTTCCTCATTTCTAAGACCTGACCAGAATCACCTTAAACATGCACCTCAAAACTGGTCTAGCTGCTACATACTATGTAATTCCATGCCACTTCCAGTTTTAGGTTTGTTGGGATGGCACCCAACTCTTGCTGCTAAAATCTGTGTGAGTTCTCTAGGGCTAGTGTAAGCAACCACTTGACCGATGTCTTAACAGAAACCTACCTTCTCTCGTTCTGGAAGCCGGAAGTCCCAGATGCAGCTTTGGTCTGTACTGCAGCCTCCCTCCTTGGCTTGTGGACGCCTCTTCTCATGTGTCTTCACGTCACCTGATCTCCTGGTGTCTTTTCCAGTTCTCACACGGATGTTCCTTGCCTTAGGGCCACACCCATGACCTCACTTTATCCTCAGTTACTTCTTTGAGTGTCCTATCTCCAAATATCGTTAACACCGGGAATTATCAAGAATACAAACAACAACAGGTGTTGGCGAGGATGTGGGGAGAAAGGTACACTCATACATTGCTGTTGGGGCTGCAAATTAGTGCGGCCACTCTGGAAAGCAGTGTGGAGATTCCTTAGAAAACTTGGAATGGAACCACCATTTGACCCAACTATCCCACTCCTTGGCCTATACCCAAAGGACTTAAAAGCAGCATACTACAGAGATACAGCCACATCAATGTTCATAGCTGCTCAATTCACAATAGCCAGACTGTGGAACCAACCTAGATGCCCTTCAATTGATGAGTGGATAAGGAAACTGTGGTATATATATACAATGGAATATTACTCAGCCATAAAGAATGATAAAATTATGGCATTTGCAGGCAAATGGATGAAATTTGAGAATATCATGCTAAGTGAGATAAGCCAATCTCAAAAAGCCAAAGGACGAATGATATCGCTAATAAGTGGATGAGGACACATAATGGGGGGAGAGAAGGGTTAGTGTTAGGGTTAGAGTTAGAGTTAGGGAGTGGGGCAAGTATGGAGGAAGGAAGCACTGTATAGAGGGAAAAGGGGTGGGAGGGGTGGGAGGAAGGGAAAAAATAACAGAATGAATCAAACAACATTGTTCTATATAAATTTATGATTACACAAATGGTATGCCTTTACGCCATGTACAAACAGAGAAACATGTATCCCATTTGTTTACAACAAAAATAAAAGAAAATTTACATAGGGAAAATTAAAAAAGCATACTGCTTCTGTAAGAGGTTAGTGACCAAGGAAACTAGCTATAATTCAATATTGGACAGTCAGAGACTCAGAGGGAGCCAGAAATTATGATGTTATGACCAGAAGATAAGAAAGAATACATCTGAGAATCAGCCTCTGGGACAGGAGTCCCCCGTGTTTCTCCTTTGCTAGCAAAGCAGTAAGTCTTCTTATTTCTTTTTCTCAAAATTGTGTCCTCTTTATTGGGTTGGCTTTGGGGACAAAGACCAAGGTTTGTTAACAAATTTGGTACCCCACCTGGGACCCCAGAGCAGTCCCCACTCCAGCTTATTTGGGTAGGCCTAGCTCTCCACGGAACCCCATTTCCATGCTGAGTATGCAAGGTGGCTGGAGAACTTGTTGAGGGCCAACTGAAGGAGAGTTAGCAGATGGGTGAATTTGCCTCAGGTCAAACTGGAGGAGCTATTCCTATGAGGAAAGGGAGGGACTGAGGGACTGAGGGGCTGTCCCAGCAGCTGCCAAAGCTTCTTTTGCTTTGGGGAACTCCCACCTTCTCTCCCTGAATGGTACAGGTGCTCCATCATGATCCACTTTGAAATAAAGCAGACTGAACTCAGTAAAGTTGCAATACCCATGGCCATTGATTCCACATGTCTGGTTTCTCTTCCTAGGAACATCTGGTCCCTCTTTGTGTCAACACCTGTGGTGCCTTGGTGTAGGAGTCACTGGTGGTTAAGCAGGACTCAAGAACCTAGGGATATTTACTCCCTTATGATCTGTTCTAGGTTCACATTTGTTTGTTTTCTTGGGTTTGGAAATGCCCGTCTGGTTGTCAGTTGGTGTTTTTGTTTTGTTTGTATCTATTACTGCCCCTTTTAAGACATGGCCAATACTGCATTGATCCTATAGGTAGTCTCTTGGGAAAGGTCTTGGCTGGTCAATTTAAAGGTTCCCATCTGTCAGCCATGGTTTTGGGGTTCCTCACTGGTTAGGTCTCTCTCTGTTTCTTTTTTGTGTAGAATCTTACTATTGGATCTGGTCTGTCAGAAGTAAAGTAAGTTGAAGGGCCACCTATAAGTTTAGCCTAAGAGAATGTTTTGATGTAACCATCTGGCTTTTGAATAGCTTTCTGAATTATTATACAATCTTGCAGTTGGAGTTGTCTGTCAAAGGTAAAGTAAGTAGAAGAAATTTGTACATGCCTCTGTCTCTTCATAGATTCCTGTCTATCAGCCCTGATTTTGGTGATTATTATTTTGTTTTTGGTATCTGTTACTGGTCCTTTAAAACACAGGTCATGCTGCATTGATCTTACCAGTAATCTCTTGAGCAGAGAGATCTTGGCTGAATGGGCCACCTATATGCAAAAACCTGTCTAAGAGAAACACAGTTTACTGTAACACAATCAGGCCTTTGTATAATAATTCAGAAAAAACATTCAATCTTAAATTTGAAGTTGGTCTGCCAGGAATAAAGCATATGAAAGAGATTCTGGATATACAGGCATTTATGCAGTTGTAGGATAAGGGGTCTGAGCAGTCAGGAACTAAGTTGAAGGTAAAAAAGGGACTGCCTCATGTGCAAGGATAGCAGGACACCAGAAGAAATGGTTTTTTAAGTTTTAAATGCTTTCTGGGTTGAAAAACCCAGTGTTAACACTCCCAGCACTGTTTCTCAGCCTGGCCCGAGGCAGCCACAGATCATCTCACTGTGAGTCAAGGACACTAGCCTTATGCTGGGGCAAAAAATCCGAGCAAAGCTTCCTGGGCTGTAAAAAAAAAATGGCCAAAGAGAAACTGACTTCCCCCCTGCCTTCCAGCCCCTTTTGCCCATAGAGTGGGGAAGCTGCTGTGGGGGCTGTGGCAGTAGGTTTTAGTACTGTCAGTTTATGGCCTGGGGATAAGAATGTAGTCTCCCCTTTTAAGATCTGACAGGAGAGCCCATTTGGCCAGGAGATGACCCATCACTGGGGCAATGTGAGTCTTGCTCTGACAGTACCCCATCAGCCTAAATGCAGGGGGAGCCTGGCAGGGTGAATAACTGCACCCAGAAAAGACAGAGACAAGAGCCTAAGGCCAGTCCATGTTTTGCATGTAGGCAGCCTCTGCAAAGGGATCTTCAAGGAAGCCTAAAGAAAAGGATGGAAAGGGCCTCTTCCACTGCATATCAGTATGTCTAGTATAAGAAAATGTCCCCAAAGGAGCCTCTGAGTACAGTTGACAGTTGGGACTATGATAATGATAAAGGAGAAAGGCCAGGCTCATCAATATCCTGCGTTCCCACCCCTTGAATGCAACCTAAGAGAAAAAAGATTAAGGCGCAGTTTTGTATATGCTGGGTTGTCCAACCCTCTCCTGGGAAGAAATTTGATGTGTAAATTAAATGCACCGATAACATTCATAAGGATTATTTCAGAATATGAATTTAAGAAAGGGTCCCAAACTAGAAAAGATAAAATTTATATGTATGGAAGTATATTTTAGTACAGAAAATTAGAAGATAAAAGAAATGTTTCTGGATTAGAAAGCATTTTATCTGGTAAAGTAATATTCTTGGGCTAAAGCCCAAGATGAAAGAGGACAAAACTAAGGATGTAAAGAAGTTGTGAATATTTAAGCAAGTCACAGGAGGTTTGTGGAAGGTAAATCTCAAAAAGTTTGTGTTTGTGATTAAATTGGCAATACCACAGCCAAAGTTATTTGAACTTTAATGTACTGATATGAAGCAAAGTCTGGAGCATTGCTCTTATCTATCAAGATAATTATCTTGTATCTGTTAGGTTTTATTACTTAGGGAAACTAAGTCTTAAAGGAATTCCAGTTTGTACCTGTTATAAAGTCTTATATAAATGATTATTTTGTAACTGATTAAATAACTTTTAAAAATTATCTTATTGTTGATGAACCTTTGTTTATTTGTATGCAGTGCTAAGAATTGAACCCAGTGCCTCATGCATGCTAGGCAAGCACTCTGCTGCTGAGTCACAACCCCAGCCCTTAAATAACTATTATTTTAGGTTATAACAATATAGTTGACACCCTAAATATATAAGTGAGTAGTTATAAGTATACATCTGAGAACTATAGCTATCTGAGCCTGGTCTTAGTGCTATGTGAAAGTTTATAAAATGAATGTTTATCTAGGTTTACTGCCAAGGTAACCAATAAGTGCTTTCCTTTATACATTGTATCTGACATAGAAGGGCCACTCTACCATTGGAATACCTGTCTTATATCTGTTCACTTGGACTAAGTCTCTTTCTGATCATTAACACTGTAACCTAAATGTATAAGAGACTAAAGGTTATCCTTTGATTTTTGCTAGTACTACAAACCTACCCAGACCTGTAATTATTGTTACCATACATTGTGAGTCCTGAATTGTACTTTAAATGTTAAATTTAGTTAAATGTAAAGCTTAGGGGAGAGTACTTTACTAAGCTGGCATTCTCCCAACTAAAATTATCTGTAGCACTAATCTAAGATCTGTATTGAAATAACATTTGATTGGTATTTGTTCATGTCACTTGATTTTTTTATAGATGGAACCTGTTGTAAGTAATAGATACAATTTTGTGTTACTCTTCACACTGGAATAGGAATTTAAATATATTTTTGGAAGGTAATAAGGAGAGCCTGATCTGCTAATGGTGACATTATAAAACATGAAGACATTCTGTCACCTTTTCCACAAAAGGGAAGTTAAGAACTCTCTTAGCCTTTCTGTTTGATTACATTTGAGAGGTAATGTTACATTAACTAATATTTGCAGACTCAGGACATGATATATGAGAACTTTGTAGAACAATATGCTAAAAGGGAACAAACATTAGATTAAGAAATAAAACTTTTTAAAGATCTGTCAACAGGCCAGCCTCGCCTGAGTTAAGACTTTGCCTATCATCCTCCTTCATGTACGGATGGCTCTGAAGTGGGCTGGAATTAAGCTTATTTAGACTTTTTTGTTGTAAAGATGACTGATCTCAAAGTAAACGGGATATAATTAAAAACTTAAGTAAAGGCTTAGGTAAATTGTAAAAGGTAGTTTGGTTTGTAAAAGAATTTTAAAGGAAAGTAAAACGTAATTGAGGTGACAAATATATGAGTCTTTGTAAAAGCTAAATAGATAGATATACATCAAA
Organism: Sciurus vulgaris; assembly: GCF_902686455.1. NCBI lineage: Eukaryota > Metazoa > Chordata > Mammalia > Rodentia > Sciuridae > Sciurus > Sciurus vulgaris. The sequence goes on from NC_136474.1 coordinate 26,794,367, forward strand.
GATACATTGCTGTTCCTTTTGTATTTTCCTTCTAAAACTTTAAACTTGCCTATTAGTGTTTTGCAGAACTACTATTTCTAATAGAACCTAAATTAATCTGAGATAAGAAGCCATAATCTATAGGACAGTTAGGATATAATTCTGACTTCTGGTACTGATATTGGCCCCAATTAAATGAAAGGGGTAACAGTAAAATTATAGATATTGAAGCTATAACTGTTACTCCCACTTCAAGACTGGTGAAACTGGCCTGCAGAATGTTTAAAACCAAGAACTTGGAGACTAAAATGAAGGAAGTAAAAGGGCCAAGGGAAAAGCAGTCAACATTTTGGTCCTTGTCCACTAAGGTTGGCCAGGACCCAGAGAAAGATGGGACCCCTCTCTGGGCCCTGCAACTCTGGTAAGTTACCCCATCTGCCAATCAGGGAGCTTGAGACGACCCTAGCAAACTGTAAGCCAACCAGTGTACATTCTGCAAAGAGGAGGATCATTAGACAGGGTTAGGTCCCTGATGCTTCCAAGAGAAGCCACATATGGTCAGCCAAACCCTGACCCATCCTGGCAGATGGCACCACTCATAGAGGAAAGCTAAAGGAGATAAGAGGCTTTGCAAATGTACCCAAGAATGATCCCTGAGGAATCTCAGTTGATTCTTAAGAGTAGATAGGAACAAGGTCAGTTTTCACCAACTTGGTCTTAAACATATGATAGGAGAGTATAGCCTGAGCATAGTCCTACATGGACATTTAAAAGGAAAAATAGTTTTTTTCCAATGTAACTTAAGACATATAGTTGTGTCAGCCATACCAAAAGTAAGTAAAGCTGGAGGCTATAAGAAAGGGTTATATTGTGGGCGTGTCTAATAATAATGATTACAAAGGACTCTAGAGTTGCAAGTGTGACCTGAGTTAATTTGAGCCTGACCTCATAGACCTACAAATCTTCCTAACCTCTTACATTAGTAAACTTGATCTGTTTTACACTGATAGGATTGTGAGTGGTTGTCTTCATGGTTTTCAGAGACTGGCTGAAATACTAATTGCTTTTTTTTTTTTTTGTAAACAAATGGGATACATGTTGCTTCTCTGTTTGTACATGGCATAAAGGCATACCATTTGTGTAATCATAAATTTACATAGGGTAATGTTGTTTGATTCATTCTGTTATTTTTACCCTTCTCCCCACCTCTCCCACCCCTCTTTTCCCTGTGTACAGTCGTTCCTTCCTCCAATCTTGCCCCCCTCCCTAACCCTAACTCTAACCCTAACACTAACCCCTCCTTCCCCCCTTTATGTGTCCTCATCCACTTATTAGCGATATCATTCGACCTTTGGTATTTTGAGATTGGCTTAACTCACTTAGCATGATATTCTCCAATTTCATCCATTTGCCTGCAAATGCCAATATTTTATCATTCTTTGGGCTGAGTAATATTCCATTGTATATATATACCACAGTTTCTTTATCCATTCATCAATTGAAGGACATCTAGGTTGGTTCCACAATCTGGCTATGGTGAATTGAGCAGCTATGAACATTGATGTGGCTGTATCTCTGTAGTATGCTGATTTTAAGTCCTTTGGGTATAGGCCAAGGAGTGGGATAGTTGGGTCAAATGGTGGTTCCATTCCAAGTTTTCTAAGGAATCTCCACACTGCTTTCCAGAGTGGCTGCACTAATTTGCAGCTCCACCAGCAATGTATGAGTGTACCTTTCTCCCCACATCCTCGCCAACACCTGTTGTTGCTTGTATTCTTGATAATCGCCATTCTAATTGGGGTGAGATGGAATCTTAGGGTGGTTTTGATTTGCGTTTCTCTTATTACTAGAGATGTTGAACATTTTTCCATATGATTGTTGATTGCTTGTAGATCTTCTTCTGTGAAGTATCTATTCATTTCCTTAGCCCATTTGTCGACTGGATTATTTGCATTCTTGGTGTAGAGTTTTTTGAGTTTGTTATAGATTCTGGAGATTAGTGCACTATCTGAAGTATGAGTGGCAAAGATTTTCTCCCACTCTGTAGGCACTTTCTTCGCATTGCTGATAGTTTGCCTTGCTGAGAGAAAGCTTTTTAGTTTGAATCTATCCCAGTTATTGATTCTTGCTTTTATTTCTTGTGCTATGGAAGTCTTGTAGAGGAAGTCTGGTCCTTAGCTGACATGTTGAAGATCTGGTCCTACTTTTTCTTCTATAATTTGCAGGGTCTCTGGTCTGATTCCGAGGTCCTTAATCCATTTTGAGTTTAGTTTTGTACATGGTGAGAGATATGGTTTTAGTTTCATTCTGTTGCATATGGATTTCCAATTCTCCCAGCACCATTTGTTGAAGAGGCTATCTTTTCTCCATTGCATATTTTTGGCCCCTTTGTCTAGTATGAGAAAATTGTATTTATTTGGGTTTGTGTCTGTGTCCTCTATTCTGTACTATTGATCTACCTTTCTATTTTGGTACCAATACCATGCCATTTTTGTTACTATTGCTTTGTAGTAGAGTTGAAGATCTGGTATTGCGATACCCCCTGTTTCACTTTTCCTGCTAAGGATTGCTTTAGCTATTCTGGGTTTCTTATTCTTCCAGATGAATTTCATAATTGTTTGCTCTATTTCTGTAAGGTACGTCATTGGGATTTTAATTGGAATTGCATTGAATCTGCATAGCACTTTTGGTAGTATGGCCATTTTGACAATATTAATTCTTCCTATCCAAGAACATGGAAGATCTTTCCATCTTCTAAGGTTTTCTTTAATTTCTTTCTTTAGTGTACTGTAGTTCTCATTGTAGAGGTCTTTCACCTCTTTTGTGAGATTGATTCCCAAGTATTTTATTTTTTTTGAGGCTATGGTGAATGGGGTAGTTTTCCTGATTATTCTTTCCAAAGATTCATCAATTATGTATAAAAATGCATTAGATTTATGGGCATTGATCTTATATCCCACTACTTTACAGAATTCACCTATGAGTTCTAAAAGTTTTCTGGAATTTCCTGGTTCCTCTAAGTATATAATCATATCATCAGCAAATAGGGATAGTTTGAGTTCTTCTTTTCCAATTCGTATCCCTTTAATTTCCTTGGTCTGTCTAATTGCTCTGGCTAGAGTTTCAAGGACGATATTGAATAGAAGTGGTAAAGAGGGCATCCCTGCCTTGTTCCAGTTTTTAGGGGGAATGCTTTCAGTTTTTCACCATTTAGATTGATATTAGCCATGGGATTAGCATAAATGGCCTTTACAATGTTAAGGAATGTTCCCACTATCCCTATTTTTTCCAGTGTTTTGAGCATGAAGGGGAGCTGTATTTTATCAAATGCTTTTTCTGCATCTATTGAAATAATCATGTGATTCTTGACTTTAAGTCTATTGATATGGTGAATTACATTTATTGATTTCCTGATGTTGAACCAACCTTGCATCCCTGGGATGAAACCCACTTGATCATGGTGCACTCTGTTTTTAATATGTTTTTGTATGCGATTTGCTAAAATTTTGTTGAGAATTTTTGCCTCAATGTTCATTAAGAATATTGGTCTGAAATTTTCTTTCCTTGATGTGTCTCTGTCTGGTTTAGGTATCAGGGTGATATTGGCTTCATAGAATGAGTTTGGGAGGGTTCCCTCCTCTTCTATTTTATGGAATACTTTGAGAAGTATTGGAATGAGCTCTTCTTTAAAGGTTTTGTAGAACTCTGCTGAGAACCCATCTGGTCCTGCACTTTTCTTTGTTGGTAGGCTTTTGATGACCTCTTCTATTTCATTACTTGAAATTGGTCTATTTAAATTGTGTATGTCCTCCTTGTTCAGTTTAGGCAATACATATGTCTCTAGAAACCCGTTGATGTCTTCGAAATTTTCTATTTTGTTGGAGTATAGATTTTCAAAATAGCTTCTAATTATGTTTTGTATTTCAATCATGTCTGTTGTGATATTTCCTTGTTCATTCTGAATTTTAGTGATTTGGGTTTTCTCTTGTCTTCTCTTTGTTAGTGTGGCTAAAAGTTTATCAATTTTGTTTATTTTTTCGAAGAACCAACACTTTATTTTGTCATTTTTTTGTATTGTTTCTTTTGTTTCAATTGCGTTGATTTCACCTCTGAGTTTAACTATTTCCTGTCTTCTACTACTTTTGGTGCTGGTCTGTTCTTCTTTTTCTAGGGCTTTGAGCTGTAGTGTTAGGTCATTTATTTGTTGAGTTTTACTTCTTTTATTAAATGCGCTCCATGAAATAAATTTCCCTCTAAGTACTGCTTTCATAGTGTCCCAGAGATTTTGATATGATGTTTCTTTGTTCTCATTTACCTCTAAGAATTTTTTAATTTCCTTCCTAATATCTTCTGTTATCCATTCATCATATAATAGCATATTGTTTAATCTCCATGTGTTGGAATAGTTTCTGTTTTTTACTCTTTCATTTATTTCTAACTTCAATCCATTATGATCTGATAGAATACAAGGTAGTGTCTCTATCTTCTTGTATTTGCTAACATTAGCTTTGTGGCATAATATATGGTCTATTTTAGAGAAGGATCCATGTGCTGCTGAGAAGAAAGTGTATTCGCTCTTGGTTGGATGGTATATTCTGTAAATGTCCGTTAAGTCTAAATTATTGATTGTGTGATTGAGATCTATGGTTTCTTTTTTCAATTTTTGTTTGGTATATCTGTCCAGTGGTGAGAGAGGTGTGTTAAAATCACCTAGTATTATTGTGTTATGGTCTATTTGGTTTCTGAAATTGAGAAGGATTTGTTTGACATACATGGATGAGCCACTGTTTGGGGCATAGATGTTTATGATTGTTATATCTTGCTGATTTATGCTTCCTTTAAGCAGTATGAAATGACCATCTTTACCCCTCTGACTAACTTGGGCTTGAAGTCCACATTATCTGAAATAAGGATGGATACTCCAGCTTTTTTGCTGAGTCCATGTGCATGGTATGTTTTTCCCCATCCTTTCACCTTTAGTCTATGGGTATCTTTTTCTATGAGGTGAGTCTCTTGTAGGCAACATATTGTTGGATCTTTCTTTTTAATCCAATCTGCCAGTCTATGTCTTTTGATTGATGAATTCAGGCCATTAACATTCAGGGTTATTATTGAGATATGATTTGGTTTCCCAGTCATTTGGTTCATTTTTTAAATTTTATTTATTCATTTGTTTGACACAACTTGTTTCCTCCTTTATTTGACACTTCCTTTAGGATAATTCCTCCCTTTGTTGATTTGCTTCTTTGTTTTTCGTCTCTTCCTCATGGAATATTTTGCTGAGAATGTTCTATAATGCTGGTTTTCTTTTTGTAAATTCTTTTAGCTTTTGTTTATCATGGAAGGATATTATTTCATTGTCAAATTTGAAGGTAAGTTTTCATGGGTAGAAGATTCTTGGTTGGCATCCATTTTCTTTCCGAGCTTGAAAAATGTTGTTCCAGGCCCTTGTAGCTTTTAGGGTCTGGATTGAAAAATCTGCTGATAGCTGTATGGGTTTCCCCCTGAATGTAATTTGGTTCTTTTCTCTCACAGCCTTTAAAATTCTGTCTTTATTTTGTATGTTAGGTATTTTCATTATAATGTGCCTTGGTGTGGGTCTGTTGTAATTTTGTGTATTTGGAGTCCTATAAGCCTCTTGAACTTGATTTTCCATTTCATTCTTCAGATTTGGGAAATTTTCTGATATTATTTCATTGAATAGATTGTTCATTCTTTTGGTTTGTTTCTCTAGGCCTTCCTCAATCCCAATAATTCTTAAATTTGGCCTTTTCATGATATCCCATAGTTCTTGTAGATTCTGCTCATGATTTCTTACCGTCTTCTCTGTTTGTTCAACTTTGTTTTCAAGGTTAAATATTTTGTCTTCAATGTCTGAGGTTCTGTCTTCCAGGTGTTCTATCCTATTGGATATGTCTTCTATGGAGTTCTTAATTTAGTTTATTGTTTCCTTCATTTCAAGGATTTCTGTTTGGTTTTTTTTAAATATCTTTAACTCTTTATTGAAATGATCTTTTGCTTCCTGTATTTGCTCTTTTAACTGTCGATGGTGCAATCATTCAATGCCTGCATTTTCTCTTTCATCTCATCATTCAGTGCATGCATTTGCTCTTTCATCTCATTGTTTGCTTTCCTGATCATTTTAATTATGTACATTCTGAACTCCTTTTCTGTCATTTCTTCTGCCATGCTGTCATTGGGTTTTATTGATGTAACATCCAGATTTGTTTGGGGTATTTTCTTCCCTTTTCTCATATTGTTCAGGTATCAGTGGACCACTGAGATATTGCAGATTTCCTCTATTGACTTACAATGTCCCTGAAGATTTCTAGTATATCCCCTCTTAGCCTTCAGTAGGCTGAAGACTTGGAGCAAGTTGATAGTGTGGTGCTCCACAAGGAAGCTGCCTCTCTAGTAGTGGTGGCCTTCAGGTGGGGTATATTCCCTGCTAGTGGGCAGAGATACCTCTACTTGTTGACCAATGGTCATCCAAAGGGGAACTAGGCTGCAGGGTGAGGCAAGGCCTGTTTGGGCCTGTGTCTCTGATTTTACCGTCCTTGTGGGAAAATCTCACCGGGGAGGGAAACTCACCTGGTGGGGAGGTCTCGCTGGTCAGTTCCCCTCCTTGAGGTTCCCCTCAATGTACAACTACCGCCTGGGCTGGGCTGCCTTCCTCTGCAAAGTTCCCAGGGGCCTGGACCTACCTCCTGGGCCTGGGAGCCTCACCCTTCGCAGACGAGTCTCCTTAGGCTGCCTCTCCTCAGACAATCCGCCCGCAGTCCTGGAACCTTTGCTCTGCCCCTAAGTGTGTCTCTGTGTGGCTCTTCCACCAAGAAGCCTCCTAGATCCTGGGACCCTGCTCTGCACCTAAGTGCCTGGCTATGCGGCCCCTCTTCTGAGCAGCCACCTGGAGCCCTGTATAATCGCTCTGAGTCCCAGAGACCCACCAAATGCCTCTTCCTCCAGACAGCCGCCCGGTGTTCCAGTGCGGTCGCTAGGAGTCCAAGCAACTGACTGTGCACCTCCTCCTCCCACCAACTGCCCGTAGCCCTGGGCAGTCACTCCGAGTCCAAGTGACCCGCCCCGTTCCTTCTCCTCCTCCTCCTCCAGGTAGCCCCCCTGCTGTTCAGGAGTGGTCATTCTGAGTTGCTCTGAGTCACACTCTTAGTCCACGTGGCCCACTGCACGCCTCCTCCGGGCAGCCTCCCAGAGCTCTGGTGCAGCCACTTGAGTCCAAGCGACCCACCACGCTCCTCCTCCTGGCAGCCCCCCGGTGTTCAGGAGCTGTTGCTTTGAGTCTAAACAACTCACCACTCGCGTCCTCCTCTGAGCAGCTACCTGGAGCTCCAACACAGTCACTGCAAGTCCAAGTGACCCGCCACGCTCCTCCTCCTCCTCCTCCTCTTCCCGCAGGCTCCAGTGTTCAGGAACAGTTGCTTTGAATCCAAACAGCTCGCCACACAGCTCCTCCTCCGGCAACTGCCCGTAGCTCTGGTATAGTCACTCCGAATCCAAGCGGCCATGCTCTTCCTCCTCCTCCTCCTCCTCCTCCTCCTCCAGGCAGGCCCCAGTGTTCAGGGGTGGTTGCTCTGAGTCCAAACAGCTCTCCTTGCAGCCCCTCCCCTGGGCCGCTGCCCGGAGCCCCAGTGGTTGCCCCGAGTCCAAGTTCTGTGCTGAGCGGCCTCCTCTATGATGCTGCCAGTTGTCTGAGTTCACTGCTCTAGTGGGGGGAAGGGTGTCTCGCCAGGCAGCTCTACTTCACAAAGTTCCCTGTGTTCTGGGACTACCACCTCATCCGGGATGCCTCCCCAACGGGAGAGACTCACCCGGCTGCTTTGAGTTGGTACCAAGTCTCTCAATATCTCCTCTTTTGAGTCCTGAGTCCTGGAGCAACATGAAATGCAGCCACCCTCTAGGCCGCCATCTTGAAACCTACTAATTGCTTTTGTGTTGTTTGCAAAAAAGTAATGCTTTGCTATCTTATATTGTTGTCCTAGCATAATCCCTGCCATATGTATGCCTTGTCCAGGCACCTGCCAGCTGCCACTGTGGCCTTCTCAACTGCTCTGCTGAATACCCTTAACTGTCCACACCACACCTGATAATAAACAAGGACTTTGGGTTATTTCCCCTAGCTTTGCCCTCGTTCAGCAGGAAGCATCTTGGAGATGTCATTACCCATTTTTCCATAGAAATAGAGTGTAGAAATCGACAGTGGAAAATATAGTAGTGGTCCATTTATGCTTTGAACATAGCTCTTGCTGCTGTGCTACTACAACTGATTTTTAAAATAGACATGTTCTTTCTCTTCCTCTCTCCCTGCTCCTCCTTAATCTCTCTGCCTCCCTATATTAGCTACGATTCTGTAGAGGAACAGAATCAGCAGGAAATATGATTATAAAAGGGGATCTATTAGATTGGCTTACATAACTAGAAAATTGATAGTCCAAAATGGCCATCTGCAGCTGTGCAGTCCAAGAAGCAGAAGCCCCAGAATAAGAAAGATCAACAGTGCTACCTGAGTCTGAGATCAAACCTTCTGGAAACTACCTGAAGAATCACTGGCAGAGTTCACTTAGGAAGAGTGAAGAAGCAAGAGTCCTATATCCTCAGATGATCAAAGCAGCAATCAAGACCCACTCAAGACCTTACACAAGATGGCGGACTAGAAGGAGTCTGCATTCCTTGTCACTCCACAACTCCGGTTTCAAGCAGAGGATATCTGTTTCTTGGTGAGGCAGTTTTTGCTGCTTATTGATCCCCTGCTGTTTACCCTATTTGCCTACAGTGATCATCTGCAGTCTGCCAGTATATTGATGCCTTTTTTGAGTGCAGATTGCTCACTGTCAGGCACTTATCATCCACCATTTGCCTGCCTCTTGCCTGTCCATCGCCTGCCTTTCACCTACCCATCATCTACCACCCGAGTTTCACCTCCTGATCGTCTGACAGCTGCCAGCAGACTGAACGCAGACCCCCAGTGGAGCACCAGCTGCCTGCTGCTGCATGGAAGTTCACTGTTACAGTACCTGCAAGTTTGGTTACATGTGGCTACTGCCATTTTGAGACAAAAGCCAGGCCGCATAGGACCCCTGGCTGGACTGACTGAGCCCCATCTCCAGGATCCCTCAGCTCAACGATTACTCCCTGCCTCTGGGGCCCTCACATCAACTGCTCCCTGCTGCCAGGACCCCCAGACCAACTGACTGGGTCCTATCACTGGGACCCCAGACCGACTGATTGCAACAGGCCTCCAAGATCCCAAAACCATACCAAACACACCCAACCTCCAGGACCCCTGCCGGACCAACTGCACCCCGCCTCCAGTACCTCCAGCTGACCACATCCACACCCTGAGCTGCAGCTCCCCATTTGCCAACACATTTGGAAGCCAGAGCAGCCATTTTGGATAATCCTGGAAGCCAGAGCTCTGATCTTTAGGTGGGGCAAATCCCATCCTGAGACGCTTGATGGAGGCTTGAAGCTCATTGTCAGGTACCTCTTATGCATCAGGCTACTGAAGACTGGGAGGTTTGAATACTATATGACTGTTATACTGTAGATTTTCTTTTTTCTCCTTATTGAACAATTTTAAGTTTTTATTTCTTTACTTTTCTTGCTCTCTTTTCCTTTTTTTTTTTTACCAGTTCCTTCAGAGTCTTTTTCTCCCTTTTTGCATGCTAACATCCAATTTCTTTTGATTACATGCTCACCCTTTCTATTATCTAGAAATTCTTAATGTTCTTTTCTTATCCCATTAACAGCTACATCCTACATCCCTCTGCATCCTCATTGTCTTCCATTAGAAACTGCAGACCTTATTGCAAATCTGTTTGTTATACTGAAGATAATATTTGAACTCATTCTGTTTATTATGACAATTTTATTATTGTCCTCATAGGGGCTATTTGGTCTAGGATTGCATAGTGTCTGATTTGGGCACTGCTAATATTCATCTTCCCTTAAAGAAAAGGTTTTGGAAACTTATAGGGCCACTATAAGCCTATAGGAGGATATCTGCAATACCCCAGATCTGCACTGCTAGAGGGGAAGATACATAAAGAACATGAAAAAACAAGGGATGAAAATGATGCAAACAAATCTAGACTCTATATTAATAGAATCCAATGACAGTATGTTAGAAGAAATGTCAGAAAAGGACTTCAGGGTATACATGATTAAGATGATTCGTGAAGCAAAGGATGAATTAAGAGAGCAAATGCAGGCAATGAATGATAATATCAATAAGCAATTGAAAGAGCAAGTGCAGGAAGCAAAAGGTCATTTCACAAAGAGATAGATATTCTCAAAAAAACAAAAACAAAAAATGGAAATCCTTGAAATGAAGGAGACAATAAACCAAATAAAAAACTCAATGGAAAGCATCACCAAAAGACGAGACCATGTGGAAGACAGAATCTCAGACAATGAAGACTAAATATTTAATCTTGAAAATAAAGTTGCCTAAACTGAGAAAATGGTAAGAAATCAGGAACAGAATCTCCAAGAACTATGGACATCATGAAACGACCAAATTTAAGAATTATCGAGATTGAGGAAGGCACAGAGATACAAACCAAAGGAATGAACAACCTATTCAATGAAATAATGTCAGAAAACTTCCCAAATCTGAAGAATGAAATGGAAAATCAAATACAACAGGTTTACAGAACACCAAATGCACAAAATCACAACAGGTCCACACCAAGGCACATTATAATAAAAATACCTAACATTCAAAATAAAGATAGGATTTTGAAGGCTGCGAGAGAAAAGCATCAGATTACATATAGGGGGAGACCAATATGGATAGCAGCAGACTTCTCAACCCAGACTAAAAGCTAGAAGGGCATGGAACAACATATTTCAAGCTCTGAAAGAACATGGTTGCCAACCAAGAATCCTATACCCAGCAAAACGAACCTTCAGATTTGAAGATGAAATAAAATCCTTCCATGATAAACAAAAGTTAAAAGAATTTACAAATAGAAAGCCTGAGCTACAGAGTATTCTCAACAAAATATTCCGTGAGGAGGAAATGAAAAACAACAATGGAGGTCAGCAAAGGGAGGAACTACCTTAGAGAAAAACCACTCAAAGGAGAAACCAAGCCAAGTTAAAATCAAAAATAAAGCCCAAATGACTGGGAATACAAATCATATCTCAATAATAACCCTGAACGTTAATGGCCTAAACTCATCAATCAAAAGACATAGAGTGACAGAAGAGATTAAAAAGAAAGACCCAACAATATGCTGCCTGCAAGAGACTCATCTCATAGAAAAAGACATCCACAGACTAAAGGTGAAAGGATGGGAAAAAACCTACCACGCACATGGATTCAGTAAAAAAGCGGGGGTTTCCATCCTTATATCAGATAAAGTGGACTTCAAGCCAAAGTTAGTCAGAAGGGATAAAGAAGGACATTTCATACTGCTTAAGGGAACCATAAATCAGGAAAACATAACAATAATAAATATTTATGCCTCAAACAATGGTGCATCCCTGTACATCAAACAAATCCTTCTCAATTTCAGGAATCAAATAGAGCACCACACAATAATTCTGGGTGTCTTTAATGCAGCACACTCACCACTAGATAGATCTTCCAAACAAAAAACAAACAAAGAAACCATAGAACTCAATAACACAATCAATAACCTAGACTTAATAGACTTATGTAGAATATTCCATCCATCAACGAACGGATACACTTCCTTCTTAACAGCACATGTAACCTTCTCAAAAACAGACCATCTGTTATGCCACAAAGCAGCCCTTAGGAAATGCAAAAAAATAGAGATACTGCCTTGTGTTCTATCAGATCATAATGGACTGAGAGTAGAAATCAATGACAAAATAAAAAACAGAAAGTATTCCAAAACTTGGAGACTAAATAATACCCTACTGAATGAAACATGGATAACAGAAAACATCAGGGAGGAGACAAAAAAATTCTTAGAGGTCAATGAGAATGATGATACAACATATCAAAATCTCTGGGACACCATGAAAGCAGTACTAAGAAGAAAATTCATTGCATGGAGCGCATTCCAGAAAAGAATGAAAAGTCAACAACTAAATGACCTAACATTACAGCTTAAAGCCCTAGAAAAAGAACAGAATAACAGCAAAAGTAGTAGAAGACAGGAAATAATTAAAATCAGAGCTGAAATCAATGGAATTGAAACAAAAGATACAATTCAAAAAATTGACAAAACAAAAAGTTGGTTCTTTGAAAAAGTAAACAAAATAGACAAACCCTTAGCCACACTAACAAAGAGAAGGAGAGAGAAAACTCAAATTACTAGAATTCATGATGAAAAAGGAAATATCACGACAGACACCACTGAGATACAGAACACAATGAGAAGCTACTTTGAAAATCTGTATTCCAACAAAATTGAAACTACTGAAGACATTGACAAATATCTAGAGACATGTGCTCCTCCCAAAGTGAACCAGGAGGACATACACAATTTAAACAGATCGATATCAAGCAATGAAATAGAAGAAGCCATTAAAAAACTACCATCCAAGAAAAGCCCAGGACCAGACGGATTCTCTATTTTGGAAACAAAGGAGATACCTGTTCATTTGACTTGGAATTTCTCTGCTTAGATATATTAAGCAAGAATTTAGTACACTGTCCAGAGTGTTGTTTTCAAGGAACATAGTGGTCAGAAAGTCATGCCATAAGTCTTTTCCAGTCAGACCATTGAGATAAGTGCTGTGACACTGCTCTTCAGTGCAATAACCACATCCACCTTGTTTTTGGCAAGTTAGAGGTGCCATTTTGCTCCTGTCACCCCAGAACCTATTTATGCCCTACATACATAAGAATCTCAATTCAGAGGCAGCAGTGCCACTACTAGTTCAGACCCACAAAGGCAAGTCATGGTGTTCTTCAGAGATTCTTGGCCTCTGATCACAAATTAACTTATCATAGTCAAGGTAAAAGTTGTAGAACTTTGAGGGGTGAGTGCACAGGTCTTGATAAATCTACATTGCATTTCAATTTCCTTGAGCCTGTGGATACCCTCCTCCTTGATATATAAAGGATGATATGCCATTTCAACTCCATTTTGTTTAATGTTGGAGCTAAAAAGTTAGCAATTTTTCTACCCATTGAACTACAACACTTAGTTTAAACCCTCTGATTATGGGACCATATCAAAAAAGTAGGCCCAGCTAGAGGGAAAGATGCACATCTGTAATCCCAGATACTAGGGAGGCTGAGGCAGGAAAATGGCAAGTGCAAGAACATTATGGACAATTAAGCAAGACCCCATCTCAAAAGAAAATACTACTAATAACAACCAAAATCTGGGGGCTGGGGTCGTGGCTCAGTGGTAGAGTTCTAATCTGGCTTGTGTGATGCACTGAGTTTGATTCTCAGCGTCACATATAAATAAATAAAATAAACATATGAAAAAATGTTCAACATCTCTAGTAATAAGAGAAATGCAAATCAAAACCACCCTAAGATTCCATCTCACCCCAATTAGAATGGCGATTATCAAAAATACAAGCAACAGGTGTTGGCGAGGATGTGGGGAGAAAGGTACACTCATACATTGCTGGTGGGGCTGCAAATTAGTGCAGCCACTCTGGAAAGCAGTGTGGAGATTCCTTAGAAAACTTGGAATGGACCCTCCATTTGACCCAGATATCCCACTCCTTGGCCTATACCCAAAGGATCTAAAATCAGCATACTACAGAGATACAGCCACATCAATGTTCATAGCTGCTCAATTCACAATAGCCAGACTATGGAACCAACCTAGATGCCCTTCAATTGACGAGTGGATAAAGAAACTGTGGTATATATACACAATGGAATATTACACAGCCATAAAGAATGACAAAATTATGGCATTTGCAGGCAAATGGATGAAATTGGAGAATATCATGCTAAGTGAGATAAGCCAATCTCAAAAAGACAAGGGACGAATGATATCGCTAATAAGTGGAGGATGACACATAATGGGGGGGAGGGAAGGGTTAGTGTTAGGGTTAGAGTTAGGGTTAGGGAGGGGGGCAAGTATGGAGGAAGAAAGTACTGTATAGAGGGTAAAGAGGGGTGGGAGGGGTGGGGGGAAGGGGAAAAAATAACAGAATGAATCAAACAACATTATTGTATGTGGATTTATGATTACACAAATGGTATGCCTTTGCGCCATGTACAAACATAGAGGCAACATGTACCCCATTTGTTTACAATAAAATAAAAAAAAATAAATAAATAAAATAAAGGTCCATCAATAACTAAACCAAAATAAAAGAAAAATATAATAATCAAGATCTGGGGAAGTAGCTCCATGGTAGAATGCTTGCTGCATGAGGTACTGGGTTCAATCCCCAGTACTGAAAAAAAATTAGGCCCAATTGAACATCACATCTTTTTCATCTAAGCTTATTCACTGCTGTTCATTTAAAGGCCATCATTATCCCATACTCTTAATATCCATTCCTACATATATCTTCTAATGACATGTAGCTCTTTTGGAATGTGGTGTGTTTATATGTAAACTCTATGAGGAGTCATGTGTCACATTTTTCCCCCTCACCTATTGGGAATTTGTGGGACTTGAGTCTAGAGATAAAGCTACAAAGCTACAAGTAAGGAAAGTTGGAGGGGACAGTCATTAGGAGAATCAGCATCATCTTGTAAGCCAAATACTTCAGGGGGAGCAATTACAATTTCTTTAGGCAAAGCAAGGTTCATCTCAGATGACATTGTTTATACTTCCAAAAAAGACAACAGGACTTAGATGTTCAGTGTCTCCAACCTCATGACAATCTTCCCTCATGTTCCCATTCTAATTTTCAGGATCCCATTTCTTCTCAATAAGTGCCCTTGCTTTAATAGAGGATACCCTGTGAGATTTGAAATGCAACTTGTAAACTAAGGATGGGTTTCATTTTCAGAAAATTTTCATTACTCTGAGGCTACAGAAGATGTAGTTTTCTTTCAGGTCATTACTGCGCAGCATAAGCTGCGAATTTGAAGTTTTAGGCTCTTCCTATTATTTCCTTCACTATCTCTGATTAGGAGCAACCAACTATATTTATTATAAACATTAGTTTGACAAAAGCTCCAAGTGAATTGGTCCTGGAGTTTCTGGATTTAGTTCTATAAGCACACTGAATTTTCAGGCACTAATGAAAGTCTTCACCATGATATTTATATGTAAACTCAAAATACATTTGTCAGACAGTCTAAACCAAATGTTCATCACCAGAAAAGCCCAAAGCGACCATCAATGGGACACACTTTTTCAAAAATTGGAATCCCACATGTTAGGAGTATTGAATACAACCATACACCCAGAGAAGAAACATTATTTAATATTTACAATGAAACCAAAATGCAAAATAGACTTCCCATATCAGGGCAATTTTGGTCCCCCCAAAATCACCATTACATATCTTCCCAAAGGCAGCCTGGATTCAAACACAGTAGCAATACCACCAGTGAAAGTAAACAGCTACAACAACCAATCTTGGTGATGGGAGACAATCTATTCAATTATTCACTGCTATTCGCTTATTCGCTGCTCTTTATTTAAAGGTCATTTTCAAAATATTTATTTAGAAGATCCAAAAAATTCTACCAGAAAACTTCTAGAACTCATAAATGAATTCAGCAAAGTAGCAGGATATAAAATCAACACGCATAAATCAAATGCATTTCTATACCTAAGTGAAGAATCTACTGCAAGAGAAATTAGGAAAACTACCCCATTCACAATAGTCTCAATAAAAATAAAATGCTTGGGAATCAATCTAAAAGAGGTGAAAGACCTCTACAATGAAAACTACAGAACACTAAAGAAAGAAATTGAAGAAGACCTTAGAAGGTGGAAAGATCTCCCATGCTCTTGGATAGGCAGAATTAATATTGTCAATATGGTATAATACCAAAATTTTATGCAGATTCAATGTAATTCCTATTAAAATCCCAATGGCATTCTTCATAGAAATAGAAAAAGCATTCATGAAATTCACCTGGAAAAATAAGAGACCCAGAATAGCCAAGGCAATCCTCAGCAATTAACAAACATGGAAAAATGTTCATCATCTCTTGCAATTAGAGAAATACAAATCAAAACTGTTCAAAGTTTTCATATCACTCCAGTCAGAATGGCAGTTTTCAAGAATACAAGCAATAATAAGTGTTGATGAGGATGTGGGGGGAAAGGTACACTCAAACATTGTTGATGGAACTGCAGATTGGTGCAACCACCCTGGAAAGCAGTATGGAGATTCCTCAGAAAATTTGGAATGGAACCACCATTTGACCCAGCTATCCCACTCCTTGGTTTATACCCAAAGGACTTAAAATCAGCATACTGCAGTAACACAGTCACACCAATGTTAATAGCAGCTCAATTCACAATAGCTAGATTGTGGAACCAACCTAGATGCCCTTCAACAGATGAATGGGATAAAGAAATGGTGGTATATATACACAATGGAATATCATTCAGTCCTAAAGAAGAATAAAATTATGTCATTTGCAGGTAAATGGAGGGAGTTGAAGAATAGCATGCTAAGTGAAATAAGCCAATCCCAAAAAACCAAAGGCTGAATGTTTTCTCTGATAAATGGATGCTGATACATAACAGGAAAGAGGGAGGGGATAAGGGAAGAACGGAGGAACACTGGATTGTGTAAAGGGAAATGAGGGAAAGGGGGGCCAGGGGAAGGAAAGATGGTGGAAAGAGACAAACATCATTACCATATGTACATGTATAATTACACATCATGTACAACCAGAGAAAAAGTTTTATTTCATTTGTGTACAATGACTCAAAATGCATTCTGCTGTCATGTACAACTAAATAGAACAGCAAAAAATATTTGAAAAAATAGTGGGCAAAATTTCCCAAATATGACAATATGCATGAATCCACACACCAAGATAATAAACTCCAAGAAAACACACCCAATGAGACCCACATCAAGACTCATAGTCAAATTGTCCAAAACTAAAAACTAAGCGTGACTCTGAAAAGGAGAAAGAGAGAAAGACGGTGAATTATACAGCAAAACTGTATGTCCAGAAAAACTAGTTTCCAAAAATTAAGGGGAAGGTGATGACAAACTAGAATGCTCCAGGCCTTTGCTCTCACATGAGAATACGAATGACCACCACAGACCAGTAAATAAGCTTATGGCAAGTCTAGAAATCAGTCAAAGTTCTATGGTTACCAGGTGAACAAACACCTAAATTAGAAAAAAGATACAAACAAGAAATTTCATGCCAAGTTTTCTTGACCCTCCCCACTTGCTTGTAGCATGGAACAGCACAATAGGAAGCAATCCACCCATTACTCCCTCATGACTGAAGAAATAAACACAATTATCTTCAACATTCTGGCATCTCAGAATGGATGTCTGGGAGGTTGATTTGTCTCACTTGACTCAGAACTCAGTTCAGAACAGAAGGGTAGCATATTTTAGATCTCAGGTAAATGGAAGTTTAAAGCTCTATTAGATATGAGGTGCTGATCTGCATGAGGCCTGCAGACCTAACAGCAACTAATGTCAAATAATGAGGGCAGTAAATATAATCAAACATCAAAGGTCCCAGAAAATATGTGTGAGACTATCAGGGAAATAGACACTTAAAAAGGAATGAATATAAGTATACAGGTGAATTGGTGGAGAACCACATATAAAGGTCCAGGGGAGACAGATCATAGCAGAACTGAGAAGATCTTGTACTTCCTTGCTGATAACTGAATGACTTCCCCTGCGTGTATCTAGTCTATAAATTCTAGGCATAGTTACTATTTTTCAAATGTCTGGTTTTCAAGAAAAAAATCACAATGAACAAAAAAGGGAAACTTGACCTACTCAAAAGAGCAGAATGAATCGGCCTGAAACAACTCTGGGGAAAAAAGGCTTAAGACATATTACACAAAAACACATGTAAGACTTAAATATGCTCAAGGGCTAAAGGACAGTATGGCCAGAGAACTAGCAAAAACAGGAAAGAGATGTGAACAAAAGTGATTATACAGAGAGGTACAAACTGTAAAGAAGAACCAAATTCTGAACTGAATAATATAAACTTTAAGTTAAAAAAATAAGTTGGAATATTCAACAGCAACTCAAACAGGAAGACGACGGCATAAGTTCCAAGAGAGATCCTTTGAAATTACCAAGTCTTAAGAGAATAAAATTAATGAATAAACATAAACAAGTACTAAAGCACGCAGCAATTGTCACAAAGTAGACTAAAAAATGAATTATGGTAATATTAAAATGAAAAGTCAGGGAGAAAGACTTATTTGAAGAAATAATGCCTAAAAACTTCTCAACTTTAGTAAAAGAAATGTATATACATATACAAAAGCAATGAACTCCCATAGGATGAACCTCAAAATACAGTATCAACTCAATTAAAATCTAATGGATAGCTGGGCATGGTGGTTGGTTCATGCCTGTAATCCCAGCAAATTGGGAGCCTGAGGTAGAAGGATCACAAGTTCAGAGCCAGCCCCAGCAACTTAGCAAGGCCCTAAGACACTTATCGAAACCCTGTCTCAAAATTTAAAAATAAAAATTCAAAAGGGCCTGGGGATGTCTTGATGGTTATGCACCTGAGTTTAATCCCTGGTACAAAAAAAAAAAAAAAACTTACAGATAAAAGAGAAAGAAAAAGAATTTTGAAAGTGGCATAAAAAAAGAAACCAATAATACACAGGGGGTCCTACACAAGAATATCAGATTTCTCAGCAGAAACCTTGAACATCAATAGCATCTGGGATGATAAATTTAAAGTGCTTAAAGAAAATAAACTGACAAACAAGAATACCAGGAACAACAAACTGTCCTTCAAAATGAGGAAGGAATTAAGACATTCCCTGAGACCCCAAAAAATGTGATCAACTACATTGCCACTAGAGCTGCTATTTAAGAAATTTTAAAGGGGGTCCTTCCTGTTGAACCACTGAAATTAACAAATACTCAACAGGAAAACAAATTCTTAATATAAAGTTCTCTGGTATATGTGAATACATGGAAAATATGAGAGAGTATTTTTAAAATTTGTATTTTTAACTTTTCATTTTCTTGAAGGATCAAAAGAAAAAAGCATGCAAGTTATACATCCATAATAATGAGTATCCAATAAATGAATTGTTTGTGACAACAAGACAAAGGGGAGGAGGCAAAGCTACAAAGGAGTACTTGTATGTGATTTAAGTTACTGGCTTAAAATGTATTGTTATAACTTTAGAATGTTATTTGTAATTCCCTTGGCAACTAAAGAAATTTAAAGGTCTTTTAACTATCAGTGGTCACTTTAAGTGTCAATGGAATAAATTCCCTAATCAAAAGCCATATATTGGTAAAATGGACTTAAAAACAGGATCTGAAGCCTGGTGTGGTGGCACATGCCTGTAATCTCAGTGGCTTGGGAGGCTGAGGCAGGAAGATTGTGAGTTCAAAGTCAGCCTCAGCAAAAAGTGAGGTGCTAATAAGCAACTCAGTGAGACCCTGTCTCTAAATAAAATACAAAAAAATAGGACTGGAGATGTGGTTTGGTGGTCAAGTGCCCCTGAGTTCAATCACCAGTACCAAAAACAACAAAAATAAAACAGTACCTGAGGAGATTGAAGGTGGTAGATTAAAAGAAGCCTGCTTTTTCAATTGCTTCACAACTTGGGATTCAAGCACTTGGGAAATACCAGTTCTCGGCAATGTGGGTAAAAGAGGAAATTCATTGAAATTCATCATCAGGCAGAGATTCAAAGCCAATGGCATTGGGAGCACAGGCACTGGTTCACCACAAAGGGGAGGGATAACACAAACAGAAACACAAAGGTCAAAGATGACATGGAAAAACCTGTAGAACAGAAAAGCAGTCTAAATGTGGCTGTGTGGCAAGTTGGTGTTAGAAAAGAATTCTGTGCTTCTTGACTGGCAAAAACCTGAGGTTATCCCCTTTGAAAAAGCAAAACCACACAGCTTGTTCATGCATAAGCCCAGGCGATCACAGGAAATATTATAAAATGCTGTCCTGGCAAGCACCTGCCTAGGATGTACCTGGAAGAAGTTGATTAAAACAGGCACAGAGAAAATTGTACCAAGAGGGATTGAAGTCAGAGATGTGAATGGGAGTACAACTCATTTTCGCTTTGAGTCTGGAGGCTTACTCATATGACCACATGGGAAATTACACAGGTAAGCGTGATTTCACTCTGAGATTCCACTCTGGGACTGAGTATGGAAAGGCCACATTTGTGGTAGGTGAAGTGTGCATGACGTGGAAGGCTGACTCACCCTCAGCACCTGCACAATCCTCAGGAGACCCCTGAGACCCAGGGATCCAGGTACCCAGGAGATCAGCCCAGCCTGGGGATGAGCTAACCTAATGTCTCCAGAGCACATATACCCAAACTCACAACAGCCTGATCAGAGCTAAATACCAGCCACTTGAAGTTCCCACTTAGAACTCTGCATAGATCTATTAGTCTAGACAAAACTTCAATTGACAATACCTCCCATTTCATCCTGCCACATACTGGTGAGAAGGAAAGCTGCAAGCTACTTCAGACAACTGTAGTTCCACATCATTCCAGCTGGCAGCTCAGTGAGAATCTCAAAAACAGGAAGGGTTTAGCAACCCCAAGACTTTTATATCTCCAAGGGATGCATAGCCCAAGAAGAAATGTAAAGGAGAACAACCTTGCACAAGCAGTGAACACTCCATCCTTGTGGACAGTTTTGACCACCTTAGCAAAAACAATTCTTATACTTTTAAGATATTACACTTTTCCTTCTCTCTTTACTTCTTTCGTGTGTGTGTTCTTACTACGGTAATTGGTTTGTGTACATTCACATACTTTTTTTCTATTTTATGTTTTATCTTCTTTGTTTTTCAAATGTTGTCTTTTATTTGTTTTATTGGTCAATATCTCATTTCTTTCTCTCTTCTGCTTTTTTTTTGTGTGTGTGTATGTGGTGCTGGGGATTGAACCCAGGGCCTTGTGCTTGTGAGGCGAGCACTCTACCAACTGAGTTATCTCCCCAGCCCTCTCTTCTGCTTTTAATACCAGTTTCTCTTGATCTCTTTTTCATTTTGTTGTTGTCACTTGCTGAATATCTTCTCTATATTCACATTTTGAATATGATAAACTTTCACATTCCCATCACATTTCCTTATCTCTTAATGAACTCTATTTGTTTCATCTCTTGGAACTATTTAGTTTATACAATTCCGAACCCTTCATCTTTACTGGTGTTTCCATTATTAAGTACTATGGGTAATGCAGTTGACACTTGCTGTTTTTTTTTTTTTTTTCTGCTGGGTTTTTAAAAGGTGTATCTTTGGCAAAATAATTTGTAGTTCTTGCTGGCCATTGCTAACCTGCCATTCCTGTTCCTGTGAAAATGAGTGCTGCTGATGTCATAGTAGGCACTGGGTATTTATTTAATGCTGTATATTGCTGGCTGTTGCTGTTGCTTGATTGACCCTTTCTTTGTGAGATGCTGGGCATCTATGTGGACACTATAAGTTCACAGGGTAGGTACACTACTTCTGAACTACTTCTAAAACACAAACAAGAGACAGCACCCCTTGCACCACACCCAAACCACACTGGAACATCAATGATATTTTAATAGACAAATGGAAACAAAACTCCCAAATCAATGACTATGCCCCAAGTAGTATCAGCTGAGTGGTGACCTTAGGTCCCATTCATGCATATCCACTCCTATAGCAAACCAGGTAGTAAACTTGTATTACACTGTGGATACCCCAATCTACAAGGGATCTCAATTTAGACATCCCCTATACCATTTTAGTATACAGGGTCCTGTTAAGTGACGAAGAGCAATCACTGTGGGTATATGCCACATATCCAACACAACTGTGGGATCTACAAGGAACCCACTCTTCTGAGACCTACAGGGAAAGAGGAATCCTCAAGCTCGGATACAACACACATTGTAACAAAATATACTATTCATCACCAAAGGACTAGATGGGGAAACTATAAACAACCCACTTGGAGGTCAGGCATGGTGGTACATGCCTATAATTCCAGTAGTTTGGGAGGATAAGGCAGGAGGATTGCAAGTTCAAAACCACCCTCAGCAAAAAGTGAGGTGCTAAGGAACTCAGTGAGACCGTCTCTAGGTAAAACACAAAACAGGGCTGGAGATGTGGCTTAGTGGTCAAGTGCCCCTGAGTTCAATCCCAGGTACCACTGCTCCAAAGAAACCCAGTTGGAAATATATCAAAAAATTCAAAACAACCTGATATCCAGAACACTTTTCCAAGAGAAGTCTATGTCCTAAAAGGCTAACACATACTAATGGAAGATAAATCTGCCCCAAAGAATGCACAAAACACAAAACATGATAAAACATGGTGATATAATACCTCCTAAACTTCATAATTCAATTAACTCCAAAGATATTGAAGTGGATAAAATAGAGTAAGAATTTAAAGGAATGATTTAAATGATCCATTTTCAAGGGACCACTTCACAGAACTTTATGAATTAAGGAAGTCAGTAGAGGATATGAGGTCTAAATTCCATAATGAGATACTGACACAAAAAAGAACCAAAGGAAATATTGGAAATGAGAGCCAAAATAAATCAAATAAAATGTTCCCTTGAAAGTCTCTCAACTAGAGTTGACCACAGAGAAGAGTAAATCTCAAAGGTGGAAGACAAAGTGGTCAGTCTTGAACATTCAGACACTATTAAGGAAAATGAGTACCTATGAACAGAATAAACAAGAACTCTGGGACAGCATTAAGAAACCAAACTTAAGAATCACTAGAAAAAAGAGGGTTGTGACATGTAGGCTAATGGCATGGATAACCTCCTAAGGGAAACAGTAACAAAATTATCCAAACACTAGCAAGGAGACAGACATTAACCAACAGGAGGCAGTGAGAAGCCCCCAACCATCAAGATGAAAAGAGAATCTTTCCATGACACATTATCATTAAAATGCCTAACCCAGAGAGCAAGAACAGAATTTTTAAAGCCTTAAGAGAAAATAAATCAGGTCACATTTAGAGGCAAGTCACTCAGAATTACTTTTGATTTCTCAGAACAAAATCTAAATTACAGAATGTTTCAAATGACAGTTTCCAAGCCATGAAAGAATATACCTGTCAACCAAGATTGATATATCCAGAAAAACCATTCTTCAGAAGCAAATCAGGAATAAAAACTTTTCAGGAGAAGCAGAAACAAAAAGAAATCATGTTTACTCAACTGCCTCTACAGAAAATACACTAAGAGCCTCTACTACACAGAGAAGAAATCAAAAAACAAACAACAGAGCTCGCAAATGGACACACCTCATTTGAAAAGTAGCTAAACAAGTGAGAAAGAGAAACAAATTCCACATCAGAAAACACACAGAAGGAATTACCAAACATCTCTTTGTAATAACACTGAATGTAAATTTCCAATGAAAAGATGTAAGTTAGGGCTGGGGTTGGCTCAGTGGTAGAGCACTCACTTAGCATGTGTGAGGCACTGGATTCGAGTCTCAGTACCACATAAAAAAATAAAATGAAGACATTGTGTTCATCTACAGCTAAAAATATTTCTAAAAGATATAGGCTGGCACAACAGATTAGAATACAATACCCAAATATATGTTGTAGTAAGAGACTCACGTTACAGTCAAGGATAGCCACAGGCCAAAATAAAAATGATGGAACTAGACGAACCATGTAAATGAACCCCACCTCCAAAAGCAGGAGAATCTACTCTATCTGATAAAGCAAGCTTGAAGTCAAAATTAATCAGAAGAGACAAAAAGTTCAGTTCACACTGATCAAGAGAACAGCACAACAGGTACATACAATGATTGCAGATATTCAGGCCCTGACCATCAGTGCTCCTAATTACATAAAAGAGACACTTCTGGAATTAAACATTCAGAAAGGCCAAGGTACGATAATTCCTTTTGAATTTTATTTATTTTTAATTCGTTTTTATTGTAAACAAATGGGATACACCTTGTTTCTCTGTTTGTACATGAAGTAGGGGCACACCATTTGTGTAATCATACATTTACCCAGGGTAATAATTTTTGATTCATTCTGTTATTGCATCTTATCATATCATAATAGAATAAAATTAGAAATGTACACTAAAACTACACAGAAACTAAATAAACACGTGGAGATTGAACAATACACATTTGAATGATGAACAGGTGATAGAAGAAATCAGGGAAGAAATTTCAAAAATTCTTAGACTGAAATAGAATAGTGCTACAAAACACCAGACCCTCTAGGACTCTGTGAAGGTGATTCTAAGAGGAAGGTTTGGAGATAATGAAGGCAAACATAAGAAAATTAGCAAGATCTCAAACAATCAAAAGATACATCTCAAGGCCTTTGAGAAAGAACAAACCAATTCCCAAAACAGAAGAAGGGATAATTAAAATCAAAGCCAAAATTAATGAAATTGAGAATGAAGAAAATGCAAAGTATCAATTAAACATAGAGTTTTTGAAAAGAAAAAAAGATGGATAAGCCCTTAGCCAAAAGAAAAGACTTTGAATTAACAAAATTAGAGATGAAAAAGGAGAAATCATCACATATATCACACAAATAAAAAAAATCTTTAGGGACTATTTTGAAAAATCATACACCATTGAATTGGAAAACCCAGAAAAACTGGGCACATTTCTAGACAGTTACAACATTTAAAAATTGAATCCAAAGGACACAGAATACCTAAACAGACCAGTAGCTAGTAATGAGATGGACCAGTCACTAGCAAGGAGTTAGAAGCAGTAATAAAAAGTTACCTAACGAAAGCCCAGGTCCAGATGGATTCTCAGTTGAATTCTATGAGACTTAAAGAAGAACTAATGCCAGCACTCCTCATTTCTTCCATGAAATAGAAAGTGATGGAACACATTCAAATTCACTCGAAGTCAGTATCCCTCTCAGACCAAGAACAGATAAGATCATATTGAGGAAAGAAAACTGCAGACTAATATCCCAGATGAACTTAAATGCAAAAATTACTAATAAAATATTAGCAAATCATATTCAACAACATATTAAGGGTATTCAACATGACCAAGTTCACTTTATCCCAGGGATGCAAGAATGGAGTAACACAAGCAAATTAATAAGTATAATTCATCACATAAATAGAATTAAGGACAAAAATCACTTCGCCATTGCAACAGATACACAGAAAATCTTCAAAAGAATGCAGCATCTATTCATGAACAAAACCCCAAAGAAACAAGGGATAGAAGGAACCTACCTCAACATTACAACCACTATATATGAGAAAAACAAACCTAATACTGCACTAAATAAGAAAAAAACTGAGATCATTTGCCTTAAAAACTAGAACAAGACAAAGGATGTCCACTCTCACCACTCATATTTAATATACTACTAGAAATTCTTGCCAGAGTAATTAAGGATGAGAAGGAAAGAAAAGGGACAAAAACAAGGGAGGAAGAAGTAAAATTATCACTATTTTCAGTTGGTATGATCCCAGACTGACAAGATCCAAAAAGCTACCCCAAAAGACTAGTAGAGTTAATAAATGAATTTGGCAAAGTAGCAGGTTACAAAATCAACATAAAGAAAGCAATTGCTTTCCTATGTAACCATAATGAATCTACTAAGACACCCAGAAAACAATATCATTCACAACACCTTAAAAAATAGATAGGAATAAATCTAACCAAGGAAGTGAAAGACCTCTACAATGAAAACAACAGAACACTGAAGGAAGAAACTGATGAAGACACAAGATGATGAAACGACTATCACATTTATGGATAGGCAGAATTAATATTGTTAAATTTGCCATATTACCAAAAGCAATGTACAGATTCAATGTAATCCCTATCAAAATACCAATGACATTTTCATGAAACTAGAAAAAGAACTGTCCTAAAATTCATTTGGAAAAACATAAAAGACCCAGAAGTCAAAGAAATTCTAAGCCAAAAAAGCAACCTGTCACAATATCTGACCTCAAATTATACTCCAGAGCTATAGTAACAAAAACTGCATGGAACTGGCATAAAAACAGACACATAGACCAAGGTTGTAGAATAAAAGACAAAAAAAAAAAATCAACTCAGATACAGTTATCTGATCCTTGACAAAGGTTCCAATAGCATACATCAGAGAAGAGACAGCCTTTTAAACAAATAGTGCTGGGAAAACCAATTATCCATATGTGGAAGGATGAGACTAGACCCTTATTTCTCACCCTGCAAAAATAAATCAACTCAAAATGGATCAAACCAGAAACTATGCACCACTTAGAAGAAAAAGAGGGCTGATACCCCAACAAGGACTTTCTCAATAGGACCCATAAAGTTCAGGAAATAATGCCAAGAATTGATAAATAGATAAACATTGAATTTAAAAAGTTCTGCACAGCAGAGGAAACAAGAGCATGGGGAACCTACAGAATGGGCGACAATCTTTTCTAACTACTCTTCTGACAGAGAATTAACACAGAGAATAAATAAAGAACTCAAAAATCTTAACATTAAAAGCAAATAATGCAGTAATAAATGAGCAAAGAAATAAACAGACACTTCTCAAAAGGAGAAATAAAAATGGCAACATATACAATAAATGTTCAACATCATTAGCAATTAGGGAACTACAAATCAAAACCACCCTGAGATTTCATCTCACTCCATTCAAAGTGGCAGCTGTCAAGAAAACAAACAGTAATAAATGCTGGAGGAGATGTGAAAAACAAGGATATTTATACACTACTGATGGGACCGGAAATTAGTACAAACCTTATAGAAATCAGTATGGATGTTCCTCAAAAGACTAGAAATGAAACCACCATATGACCCAGCAATACCACTCCTCAATATTTATCCTAAAGAAATAAAGTTATCATACTACAGTGATACATGCACACCAACCTTTATCGCAGCAAGATTCACTGTAGCCAAATATGGAACCAGCCTCAGTGTCCCTCAAAAGAAAAATGGATTAAGAAATGTGGTACAATACATAATGGAGTTTTATTCACCATAAAATAAAATGAAATTATGTCATTTGAAGGAAAATGGGTGGAACTGGAGACCATTAAGTTAAGCAACATATTCCAAAATCAGAACAACAAGGGTTAGATGTTTTCTCTCATATGTAAAAGCTACAATAGAAAAAGGAAAAGAGAGGTAGTGGTTCATGAAAATCAAAGGGACATAAGTAGAGTCGATGAAAGGGACTACGGGGGAGGGAAAAGGAGGGGAAAGAAAGGTAATGAAATTGCTTAAATTGAATTCTTGTATCTTGTGCATGTGTGTATATGTAAGAACAATTCCCACCATATGTACAACTGCAATGCAACAATAGCATAACAAGAAAAAAGAAACCATCACCTACCAAAACAAGATAGAAAACATATAAATACATGAAGATTGAACAATACCCTTCTGAATGATGAATGGGAGACAGAATGAATCAGGTAAGTATAAAAGTCATAGAATCAAACAAGAATAGTGACCACATACCCAGAACCTCTGGGACAATAAAAGCTGTTCCAAGAGGAAAGTATATATCCTTGAGTGCCCACATAGGAACATGTGAAAGATCCCAAACAACTTAATGATGTAACTCAAGGTTTTAGAGAAAAATAAAAACAAAAATTCAATTTGAAAAAAGAGAAGGAGGAAAATAATGAACAGTAGAGTTGAAATCAAAGTAACAGACAACAGGGGCTGGAGTTGTGGCTCAGTGGTAGAGCACTTGCCTAGCATATGTGAGGCACTGGGTTCAATTCTCAGCATCACATACAAATAAATTAATAAAGGTTTATCAACAACTAATAAAATATTTAAAAATATAATAATAGACAACAAAATTCAATGTACAGGATGAATGAAATGAAGGGCTGGCTCTCTGAATAGAACCCTCAGTCAAACTTAGATCAAACCCACATTAACAAAATTAGAGATTATAAAAGGAGAAATAACCGGATTCCACCATATCCAAAGGATCATTAGGAAACATTTTGAAATGTAAACTGGAAAACACAGAAGAAATGAATACATTCTGTATAAATATATAATATATAATGTTATGTATTCCTAATCAAGAATATATAAAAAACCAAAAGAGACCAAAGAAAAGCAATGAGATAGAAGCAGCAATTAAAATGCCTTCCAAAATAATAGTCCAGAGTCATATAGACTGTGAGTGAAATTCTAACAGACATTTAAACAGGAACTAATAAGGCAAAAAATGGTAGAACCCTTCTGAATCCATTCTATGAAACCTGATACCATCCTAATACCAAACCCAGTTAAGGATACATCAAGGAAAGAAAACTACAGACCAACATCCCTGATGAATTCAGATGCAAATATATTTAATAAAATATTAGAAAATCATATTCAATAACACATCAAGAAGACTGTATATCAGGACAATGTTGGTTTCATTCCAGGGATTCAAGGATGGATTAACATCCACAAATCAATAAATATAATTCACTAGATGAGTAGAATTCAGGAGAAAAACCATATAGTCATCTCAACATGTGTAGAGAAAGGCTTTGACAAAATCTAGCACCCATTTATGATGAAAACACTGAAGAAACTAAGGACAAAAGGTACTTAACCTTGACATCATTAAGACTATATGTGGCAAACCCAATCCTAAACACAAACCTATCATACAGGATGGGAAAAAACTGAAAGCATTTCCTTTCAAAATCTGGGACAAGGTGAGGATGTCCTATGAACATCTGTCCTATTCAATATAGTACTAGAAATTTAAGCAGACCAATAAGAAAAGATGAGATAAACAGGATAAAATTAGGAAAGAAAGAATTCAAATTATCACTGTTTTCATATACTTCTAAGACCCAAAACACTCTATGAAAAGACTGCTAGAATTAATAAGTAAATTCATCAAAGCACCAGCTTACAAAATCAGCCTGTGAAAACCAATACATTTCCTAGACACCAATAATGAACCCATTGAAAACAAAATCATAAATGACCTCAAAAATTGAAATAAAATACCGAGGAAAAAATAACAAATGAGGTGAAAGATCTCCAAAATGAAAACTACAGAACACTGAGGAAAGGAACTGAAGAAGACCTTAGAAGATGGAAAGACCTCCTAACTGCTTGGACAGGCAGAATTGATATTGTCAAGGTAGCCACACTACCAAAAGTGTTACGGAGATTCAGTGTAATCTCCAACCAATGAACAGTGACAATCTTCAGAGAACTAAAAAATAATAATAAAAATGAAAGCATCCTAAAATCCATGTGCAAGAACAAAAACCCAGAATAGCAAAGTAATCCGGAGCAAGAGGAATGACGCTGGAGGCATCACAATACCTCATTCCAGATTATGCCAGAGAGTAATAATTTGAAAAATCATGGTGCTAGCATCAGAAGACATGAAGTCCACTGGTACAGAAGACACAGAGAAAACTCACCATAGATGCAGCCATCTGATACTCAACAAAGGTGCCAAAAACATGTTGGAGAAAATATCAATAATTTTTCACAAAATGGACTGGAAAAACTGGACAACATATGTAGAGGAACAAAAATAGATCCGCATCTTTCACCCTGCATAAAAGTCAACTCAAAAAGGATCAAAGGAAGTCAAGAATCAATAAGTTGGACAGCATCAAATAAAAAATCTTCTGCACATAGCAAAGGAAACAAGAACATGAAGAGGGAGTAAAGAAAGGGTGAGGATTTTTGCCAGATGCTGCTCTGATAAAATTAAGCAACAACAGGAGATTAATAGTCAGAATATATAAAGAATTAAAAAAAAACTTAACACCCAAACATTTTTAAAATAAAAAAAATGGGTCAATGATCTAAAAAGACACTTCTCAATGTAATCTCTTCTGAATAGAAGAGATACAAATAGATAAGAAATGTATGAAAAAGAAGTTCAACATGCCTAGCAATCAGGAGAATGATAATAAAATCCACACTGAGGTTTAATTCTCACTCCAATGAAGAATTAAAATAATGCACTACTAGAAACCTAATGGGTAAAGGAACTAGGAGGACACTCGTCTGGCCGCTGGTTATATGGAAACAACTAATCGATTTTGCCTCAGGCAGTACAATGAAAGGCAATAAAGTATATGATTCCTTCCAGGTGGAGAGGGATGCTGTAACAGGAATGGTCAGTTGGGTGTTTAGGGACTTTGGAATATCAAATACACCCACCAGCTCTCCTGAAACCACTCTCTCTACACCTCCAATAACTCCAGAAAGCGACTACCACCCATCTTAGAACCAGATCAACACTGCAGATCATACCCAGGGGGGACTGGAAACAAGATTTTAACCCACATGCCCTAGTACACAGGATACAAGCCCTTACTAATCCTCATATATACATTTACAGAGTGGATATAAACCTTTCCTAACAAGGTGAAAAGGCACAGAAGGGATAAAGGTATTCCTAAATGAAATCATCCCTAGTTTGGCTTACCAAGATCCCTACAAAGTGACAGTGGTCCAGCTTTTATGGCACAAATTACAAAAGCACTGGGGATACAGTATTATCTACATCTTCTTCCAGCCAAGTAAAAAGGGCCAACTATTCCCTTAAGAGAACTTCAGCTAAGCTATGACAGGCAATATCCAAAACCAAATGAATTTATAGCCCATTGTTCTTATGAGAGTCATAAATACTCTGAAAGTTAATCAGATGCTACTTTCATGAGATGTTACGTGGCATAGCTTTTCTACCAGTAAGTATAGTCCAAGACCCAGAAGTGAATCAGATTCTGCAGTACCTGATTAATCTGGGAAGAGTTCAGGTCACACTCCAAGAATGAGGAATGCCAGCTGGACATGCTCAGTAAATTCCATAGAGATTCAGAAGTAAGGAAAGCCAGGAGACTAAGATCTAGTCACGACCTGGAAAGAGATGGACCTATTGAAACACCTATGACCTAGATGCAAGGTATCTTACATGGTCATTTTAGCCCCCTCTGTGGCCATAAAAGTACTGGGCATATCTCTCCTGGGTAAAAACAAAAAAAAAACAAAAACAAAAACAAACAAACAAACAAACAAACAAAAAAACCTCCCTCTGGATCCTGAAGATACTCCAGACTCAGAGCCTCACAGAATTCATCCTACACCTGTGAACTTCTCAAAGACCTCTGCTTACTCTTCTGACTCCTCAAAATCAGATAAGCCTTTCATAAACATGAAGTGAACTTTGCTTGTTCTCTTTGCTACTTCACTTCAGCCTTAGGACAACTTCTCCAACTACATGCAGTGGCTCAAGCCTTTAATCTCCCCTCCACCTGGCTGTGCCCTTCTGAAACCTGACCAAAAGTAGTTTCTACCATGTCTCTGGAAACAAAGAGTTGAGAAACAAATCTTCCACTTCCTCTCATCTTAACTTCGTCAAGTTCCCAAATGAAGCTACAGAAAACACACTTCTATCAACATTCTCTGCTCTTATGGAGCATATCCCCTCACTACTCTCGCAGCACGGATCTGGTCCTTTTGATTTCTCAGAGCCAGCTTCCTAGGTCCTTTTTTGCTTCAGGGCCTCCCACTTGTGTGGGTGATGAAACTCTCCCTTTCTACGGCAGTGTACTCTCACTTCAGTAGCTCCTCATGCTCTGTCTGGTGTGTGTCTCCTCCAATTGTCTGTTCATAATAAGAACCTGGAACTACAAATCCAGGCATTGCATCAGTCTGGCAAGAACACCTTTTGATTAGGAGTCAAAACCAACTCTAAATAGAAGGAAGAAAAGCAGCTGGATGTTTTGATGTATACCTGTCATCCCAGCTATGCAAAGTCTGAGGCAGAAAAATCGTAAGTTATAGGTCATTCTGGACCCCTTAATGAGACCCTGTCTCAAAATAAAATTTTTAAAAGGGCCAGGATATAGTTCTGTGGTTGGTAGAGTGTATGCCTAGCATGTGTGAGGCCATGGGTGCAATCCTCGATCCTGAAAAAAAAAAAAAAGAATACAAACAAAAACAAAATAAAGACAACACATTGGAAAACACACTTCTGCTATAGTAAATGGTTAGAGATAAAAATATTTCCCCCCAAATGGAAAGAAGACAAACATACATGCTTACACTAGTTCTTTTTGACATACCAAAGCCCTTGCCAGATCAATCAGCAAGAAGTAGAGACAGAGGGCATACTAAGTGGAAAGGAAGAAGGATAAGTACTTGTGTCCACAGAGGATATAAGTTTATATCCGGAGAACTTTGATTCCAAGGAAAAAATGACCAGAATGAATAAATTCAGCCAAGGTGCCAATACATAACCCATATACACATAGCTGTGTTTCTATATACTAACCATAAAAAATATGGAAAGAAAATCAAGAAAAAATTCCATTCACCATATCAAATAAAGTGTAATACTAGACCCTATGGAACCAAGGAGATCAAAGCTGAAAACTACAAAACAATGAAGGAAACTTAGAATTACATCAAATAGTGAAAGGCATCAAACAATCATGGGCAAGAACACTAAAATTTCTCAACATGCCAACACTACCCAAAGCAATGTACAGTTTCAGTGACTTCTGTAGCAAAATCCTAACTTTTTTTCATGAATACCATTTAAATTTATTCTTTTTAGTTTTACGTGAAAGTAGAGAATATTTTGACACACCAGAGTACATCTTATTGTAATTAAGATCCTAATCTTGCAGTTATACATGATGTGGAGATTCTTGGTGCAAAAATTTAAAAATCCATCCTAAATTAATATGAAATGTGAAACCCACCAACTACCAAAACAATTCTGAATGAGAAGAACAGCACTGGTGGTCTGACACATCAAAATTATAAACTCCCTGCTGAAAAGCTACAGTCATACAGTGTGAAAATGAAAGAAAGGTCGATTAATTAAACACTAGAAAATCTAGAAAAAAAACACCTTTACATAAATTTTCAGATTATTTCTGATAATACCATTTGATGGGAAATGGACAGTCTTTTCAACAAATGCTGCTGAGAAAACTGGATAGCTATAAACCAAACAAGGAAGGAGAACCCTTATCTAACACCATAGACAAAAATTAACTCAACATGGATAGAAGACCTAAATGTAAGACCTGCAACTATAACACACAAGAGAGAGAAAGTTCATGACAATGGATTTGACTGGGACTTTCTGGACAGAACACCAAAAGCACAGGCACCAAAAGAAAGGAAAAAACTGAACTAC
The DNA here is from genome assembly GCF_902686455.1 of Sciurus vulgaris. NCBI lineage: Eukaryota > Metazoa > Chordata > Mammalia > Rodentia > Sciuridae > Sciurus > Sciurus vulgaris. The sequence goes on from NC_136474.1 coordinate 26,827,554, forward strand.
ATCAAGACTGAAAACTTGATTCATCAAGGTACACAATCATTAGTGAAAAGGCAACCCAGTGAATACAAGAAAGCATTTGAAAATCATATTTCTGATAAGAAGTTAAGATCTATGATATAAAGAGCCCTTAAACCTCAACAATAAGAAAACAAAAATCCATTATTAAAATGGGCAAAGGATTTCCACAGATGTTTCTCCAAAGAGGACATGCAAATGACTGAGAAACACATGCGAAGATGCTCAACATCAATAATCAGTGGAGAAACCAAAATAAAAGTCACAGTGAGAGTCAGGTTGACACATAGGATGATGGCTACCATCAAAGAAACAGAAAAAACTAGTGCTGCTGAGAATGTGATGTAACCAGAACCCCAGAGCACTGTGGGTTAGAGTGCGAAGTGCTGCAGGCTCCACGGAAAACTGTATGTTGGTTCCTCAAATTATCAAAAGTAGATTTACATGATCCTTCAATCCTACTTTGCAGCATACACCTCTAAAACATTACAAGAAAGGGCTTGAACACTTATTTATACAAATATAATCACTCCAGGAACGTCTGTTATACTCCAGCGTCCTTTGAGGAAGAATTTTTTTATTTTTTTATTTTTTAGTTGTGCCTTATAATTGTACATAAGCATGGAATACAGTTTGTTCCAATTCAGTCTCCAGAACTTGCCCATTCCCTCCCCTCCTCCCAGCCTGGTTTCCTTTCTTCTTCTCTACTGGTCTTCCTTCCATGTATTTATAGTTTTCCTAACTAGAGCTTTACAGATATACATAAAGATGAAATTCACTATGGGTCTCTCCATATATGTACATTGGGCAGTTTGGTCAATTTCACTCCACTATTCCAGCCTTTTCTTATCCCAAGGAAGAATGCTTTACATGTAGCATATGATGGAATATTATTTGTTCTGAAAAATGAAGGAAAAACTGGTCGGTACTAGAACAGGGATGGACCTTAAGAACACACTAATGATCCTACTTAAATGAAGCACAGTACACAGAGGAACTGGAATAAATCATAAAGGAAAATGGCAGTTTCATAGGGCATGAGGGAAATTGACAATTATTGTCTAATAAATAAGCTTCAATTTGGCAAGATGAGAAAAGTTCTGTGGCTCCATGCAGGTATCAGAAGAATGGCAAAATAAGTGTACTGACCACCACCAACCTGCCTTCCCAAATAGTTAACGTGGTCAAACTTTGCTGCGCATATTTGATCACATACAAAAAAAATTAAACTCCTTTTATTTATTTCCACATAAATAAAAACCAAGGAAGTTCTCCACTAGTAGAACTGATCAGTAAGAAATGTGAAAGGATCATTCAGGTTGAAAGGAAGAATCACTCACTCAGTCATGCCACGAAATGAATAATACCAGTGAGGGAAGCTCCTCAGAAAAATTTAAAGCCCTATCATTGTACTTTCGATTTTTAACTCCTCTCCTAATGTGATTGAGGAGCAACTGTGTAATAATTATAGAGCCCATGGTGCTGCCAAAGCATGCACACTGTGAGCTCAGGCATGTGTGCACATGAGTCAGGCTGGGAAGGCCTGTGGGGGCTTGTACATAGGGTCTGGGCCTTTTTCATTTGGGAGGGAAAACTTCAAGGGACGAAGCAACAGGTGGAAACACATAAACAAACTCAATAATTGTCCCTGGATCTGTAAATCTCCCAGCAGTTTCCTGCCTCAGTCAGTCCCTTTGAACCATTCTGCAGAGGAATGGCCACACATCTTGGAGGAAAATCTCCCCCAACCATTCCGGAGGAGTCATCCCTGATTGGCTTCCTTCCACCAGCTAGGTTCCTGGAGGCCAGACCCACCTGAGCACAAGAGGCACGTCCCCCCACCACCACAACTAACATAGGCAGACAGTGCATAAGGACAAGAAATGGGGAATCGTTTTGCGGGCTTCAGATCACAGGAACAAATGTCAGTGCACATGGGAAAGGCTTGCCATCACCAATGTGCTCCTGCCACCCCTTCCAGCCTTGGACACACACAATACCAGTGGATCAGTAGGCTGTCATCACCCAGTCATTTCACCTCTAAACTTTCATGCATTGTCAGACACATAAGCTTTTGGGGGAAGTCTCATACCTAAAGTATAACCTCTCACCATTAAATAAGCCTCCTATTTAGGTATGTTCTACATTCTAAGGACATGTAGAATGTAGACAAAATGTAGGCCAATTCTTGTCAGAAGTAACATGAGTGGCCTCTATTGGAATTACCAAACAGGTACTTGCTTCAATCTGGAAACCACATGGACAGTGCCTGTTCTGTCTGCATTCCTCCACACATTCTGGTCTGGCCTCATCTCAGCATCCCTCACAGAGCTCCCTTCTAGCACTCTAGGCTTTCTCTAGCCTATTTCTCCAAGTTTTTCCAAATTTCTCCTGAAAATTATTCCAATGCCTTCTGAATCACACGAGCAGGTATTGTCATAAAATCATGCACACTCAGGATCCATTATTCTGGGATAATCAGTCGTCTGTCACAGTACTAAAGTGTCTGAGAGCAACACCATGAAAAAAGGAAAGATTAATTTGGGTTCCTGGTTTGGAGGTTACAATCCATGATTGCTTGACCCTGTTGACTTTGGACCTCTGGCTGAGCAGTAGAGTATACTAGAGGAAAACTGCTCACTTCAAGGTGGCCAGAAAATAAAGAGAAAAAGAAACGGATAGGGCTAGGGAAAGGCCCAGGTCTCAATATCCCATTCCAGAGAACCCCCAATGACATGATTAACTTCTGCTACATCCCACCTCCTAAAAGCTCCCCCTACCTCCCAATAGCACCATCCACTGGAGACCAAGCTTTTAACCCATGAGCCTTTCCCAGAAGGTGACTGTCCAACCCTGAGAGGGGACTGAGATCCCCTCATTTATTCCTTTCACTCCTTCTCACCATCCCTGGGTCACAACCAGGAGGAGAATCAGCCTAAGGAGACAGGCACAGAAAACCTCAGGTGACTCCTAAGGAGGAAGGGCATGTTGTGGGGTCCTCTGGTTTCCACTGCTAGCATGCAGCTCTCTGATCGGTCAGCCACTCAATGGGAATGGAGAAAACGAAGAAGGTGGCACCACACTATCAGACAAACAGGAAGCAGGGATTTGCTTCCCCCAGGAAGAGAATCCTTGCCCTTCAGAACATGGAGAAGGTTCCTTCAAAACATGACCCAATAAAACAGAGCTATCGAAACAGAAAACAAAATCTCTGAGCTTTGGGGTCCCTGGAGGTCCCTGAAGCCTCAGGTTTCCACAGGAAAGGATTACCTGACCTCCACCAGCAAACACCACCCAGGGCACAGATGGTAGTGCCATAGAGGTTCTGCAGGTTTTCACTAGCCTCACGCTGTGGAGCATTGTTTTCATCCACCAGCTTAGCCTCAGAGGAACCAACAGCATCTGTGGCTGCCCAGCTGATTCTCACGGTGTTGGCACAAAAGAGGACTTTTCCCATCTCATCTCCTGTCCAGGAAACCCGACAATTTTATGCCTGTTGCCCAACATGAACGTGATATCTATTTAAAAGTTTCTGTTCCTCACAGTCAGCTTATGACTGAGACTCCTGGACCACCCACATGCTGAACAGGAACCTGCCTGCCCAAGGAGCATACAGTACTGAATCCATCTGCATGAGGAAGAGCCAGAAAGCAACAGACATGCAGGTTCTTTGTCCCTGAAGAATGAACTAACTCAGTTAGGAGCAATAGAGTGGATCAGAATGAACAGGGTCAATGCCTTCCCAAAAGGATCCCTGATGCCCCACTCACAATACATGTAGAATCTCCAAGATATCAATGCACTGTTACCTTAATATGTTTATGGCATTAATGTCTCCAGACAAAAACACCTCATAGTTTCTGAACTTGTGTACAACCAATATCTCCACCCTAAATATAAAGGAACACCACCTGTTACTACGTGATTTTTTGTAGGAAAATACCCTATTCATCCTAAATGTTCATGTGCTTTCCCACAATACTGCATACATGAACAACAAGGGAAGGACATGTACCTATGCAACATATACACTGCCTATATACACCCAATGAATACTGTATAGGCACAGACTCTGGAAACCCAAAAAATATACAACCAGTCATCTTTTTTTTTTAAGGATATGTTAATATATTCTATTTTCTTTTTTGAGATTGGTTTATCTCACTTAACATGATATTCTCCAATTTCATCCATTTGCCTGCAAATGCCATAATTTTATTATTCTTTATACCTGAGCACTATTCCACTGTATATATATACAACAGTTTCTTTATCCATTCATCAATTGAAGGGCATCTAGGTTGGTTCCATAGTCTGGCTATTGTGAATTGAGCCGCTATGAACATTGATGTGGCTGTATCTCTGTAGTATACTGATTTTAAGTCCTTTGGGTATAGGCCAAGGAGTGGGATAGCTGGGTCAAATGGTAGGTCCATTCCAAGTTTTCTAAGGAATCTCCACACTGCTTTCCAGAGTGGCTGCACTAATTTACAGTGCCACGAGCAATGTATGAGTGTACCTTTTTCCCCACATCCTCTCCAACACCTATTGTTGCTTGTATTATTGATAATCGCCATTTAATTGGGGTGAGATGGAAACTTAGGGTAGTTTTGATTTGCATTTCTCTTATTACTAGAGATGGTGAACATTTTTCCATATGTTTGTTGATTGCTTGTACATCTTCTTCTGTGAAGTGTCTGTTCATTTCCTTAGCCAATTTGTTGATTGGGTTATTTGTATTCTTGGTGTAGAGTTTTTTGAGTTCTTTATATATTCTGGAAATTAGTGCTCTATCTGAAGTATGATTAACAAAGATATTCTCCCACTCTGTAGGCTCTCTCTTCACATTGCTGATAGTTTCCTTTGCTGATAGAAAGCTATTTAGTTTAAATCTATCCCACTTATTGATTCTTGCTTTTATTTCTTGTGCTATGGGAGTCCTGTTAAGGAAGTCTGATCCTAAGCCAACAAGGTGAAGATTTGGACCTACTTTTTCTTCTGTAATCTGCAGGGTCTCTGGTCTGATTTCAAGGTCCTTGATCCATTGTGAGTTGAGTTTTGTGCAGGGTGAGAGAAGGGGTTTAGTTTCATTCTGTTGCATATGGATTTCCTGTTTTCCCAGCACCATTTTTTGAAGAGACTATTTTTTCTCCATTGCATATTTTTGGCCCCTTTGTCTAGTATTAGAAAATTGTATTTATTTCGGTTTGTGTCCGTGTCCTCTATTCCGTACCATTGATCTCCCTGTCTATTTTGGTGTGCCAATACCATGCCATTTTTGTTACTATTGCTTTGTAGTAGAGTTGAAGATCTGGTATTGTGATACCCCCTGTTTCACTCTCCCTGCTAAGGATTGCTTTAGCTATTCTGGGTTTCTTTTTTTTTTTTTTTTAATGTATTTTTTTTTATTGTAAACAAATGGGATACATGTTGTTTCTCTGTTTGTACATGGCGTAAAGGTATACCATTTGTGTAATCATAAATTTACATAGAGTAATGTTGTTTGATTCATTCTGTTGTTTTCCCTTCCCCCACCCCTCCCACCCCTCTTTTCCCTCTATACAGTCCTTCCTTCCTCCATTCTTGCCCCCCTCCCTAACCCTAACTCTAACCCTCACACTAACCCTTCCCTCCCCCCATTGTGTGTCATCATCAACTTATTCTGGGTTTCTTATTCTTCCAGATGAATTTCATGATTGCTTGCTCTATTTCTGTGAGGTACGTCATTGGAATTTTAATTGGAATTGCATTGAATCTGTATAGCACTTTTGGTAGTATGGCCATTTTGACAATATTAATTCTGCCTATCTAAGAACATGGGAGATCTTTCCATGTTCTAAAGTCTTCCTTAATTTCTTTCTTCAGTGTTTTGTAGTTTTCATTGTAGAGGTCTTTTACCTCTTTGGTTAGATTGATACCCAAGTATTTTATTTTCTTTGAGGCTATTGCAAATGGAGTTGTTTTCCTCATTTCCCTTTCAGCTGTTACATCACTTGCATATAAAAATGCTGTAGATTTATGCGTGTTGATTTTATAGCCTGCTATTTTGCTGAATTCATTGTTGAGGTCTAGAAGTTTTCTGGAGGAGTTTTTTGGATCCTCTAAATATAGAATCATGTCATCTGCAAATAGTGACAGCTGAAGTTCCTCTGTTCCTATTCGTATCCCTTTAATTTCTTTAGTCTGCCTAATTGCTCTGGCTAGAGTTTTGAGGACAATGTTGAATAGAAGTGGTGAAAGAGGACATCCCTGTCTTTTTCCCATTTTTAAAGGGAATGGTTTCAGTTTTTCTCCATTAAGAATGATGTTGGCCATGGGCTTAGCATAAATAGCCTTTACAATGTTCAGGTATGTTCCTACTATCCCTATTTTTTCTAGTGTTTTGAGCATGAAGTGGTGTTGTATATTTTCAAATGCTTTTTCTGCGTCAATTGAAATAACCATATGATTCTTATCCTTAAGTCTATTGATATGATGGATTACTTTTATTGATTTATGAATGTTGAACCAACCTTGCATTTAAGGAATGAACCCCACTTCATTGTGGTGCACAATTTTCTTAATATGTTTTTGGATACGGTTTGCCAATATTTTGTTAAGGATCATTGCATCTATATTCATCAAGGATATTGGTCTAAAATTTTCTTTCCTTGACGTGTCTTTTCCTGGTTTGAGTATGAGGGTGATATTAGCTTCATAGAATGAGTTCGGTAGGGTACCCTCCTTTTCTATTTCCTGGAATATTTTGAGAAGTATTGGAATGAGTTCTTCTTTGAAGGTCTTGTAGAACTCGGCTGAGAATCCGTCTGGTCCTGTGCTTTTCTTGGATGGTAGATTTTTAATGGCTTCTTCTATTTCATTGCTTGATATTGATCTATTTAAATCATGTATGTCCTCCTGGTTCAGTTTGGGAGGAGCATATAATGTCTCTAGAAATTTATCAATGTCTTCTGTGCTTCCTATTTTGTTGTAATACAGATTTTCAAAGTAGCTTCTAATTATGTTCTGTATCTCAGTGGTGTCTGTTGTGATATTTCCTTTTACATCATGTGTTTTAGTAATTTCAGTCTTCTCTCTCCTTCTGTTTGTTAGTGTGGCTAAGGGTTTATCTATTTTGTTTACTTTCTCAAAGAACCAACTTTATGTTATGTCAATTTTTTGAATAGTTTCTTTTGTTTCAATTTCATTGATTTCAGCTCTGATTTTAATTATTTCCTGTCTTCTACTACTTTTGCTGTTATTCTGTTCTTCTTTTTCTAGGGCTTTGAGCTGTAATGTTAGGTCATTTAATTGTTGACTTTTCATTCTTTTCTGGAATGCGCTCCATGCCATGAATTTTCCTCTTAGTACCACTTTCATAGTGTCTCAGAGATTTTAATATGTTGTATCATCATTCTCATTGACCTCTAAGAATTTTTTAATCTCCTCCCTGATGTTTTTTGTTATCCATGTTTCATTCGATAGCATATTATTCAATCTCCAAGTGTTAGAGCAATTTCGTTTTTTACTTTGTCTTTGATTTCTACTCTCAGTCCATTATGATCTGATAGAACACAAGGCAGTATCTCTGTTTATTTGCATTTCCTAAGGGCTGCTTTGTGGCATAACATATGGTCTATTTTCGAGAAGGTTCCATGTGCTGCTGAGAAGAAAGTGTATCCATTCGTTGATGGATGGAATATTCTATATATGTCTATTAAGTCTAAGTTATTGATTGTGTTACTGAGTTCTATGGTTTCTTTGGTTGGATTTTGTTTGGAAGAACTATCTAGTGGTGACAACGGTGTGTTAAAGTCACCCAGAATTATTGTGTTGTGGTCTATGTGATTCTTGAAATTGAGAAGGATCTGTTTGATGTACAGGGATGCACCATTGTTTGGGGCATAAATATTTATTATTGTTATGTTTTCCTGATTTATGGTTCCCTTAAGCAGTATGAAATGTCCTTCTTTATCCCTTCTGACTAACTTTGGCTTGAAGTCCACTTTATCTGATATAAGGATGGAAACCTCTGCTTTTTTACTGAGTCCATGTGCGTAGTAGGTTTTTTCCCATCCTTTCTCCTTTAGTCTGTGGATGTCTTTTTCTATGAGATGAGTCTCTTGCAGGCAGCATATTGTTGGGTCTTCTTTTTAATCCATTCTGCCAGTCTATGTCTTTTGATTGATGAGTTTAGGCCATTAACGTTCAGGGTTATTATTGAGAAATGATTTGTATTACCAGTCATTTGGCTTATTTTTGGTTTTTAAGTAGGCTTGGTTTCTCTTTTGAGTGCTTTTTCTCTAAGGTAGTTCCTCCCTTTGCTGACCTACATTGTTGCTTTCCATTTCCTCCTCATGAAACATTTTGTTGAGAACATTCTGTAGTGCAGGCTTTCTATTTGTAAATTCTTTTAACTTTTGTTTATCATGGAAGGATTTTATTTCATCTTCAAATCTGAAGGTTAGTTTTGCTGGGTATACGATTCTTGTTTGGCAACCATGTTCTTTCAGAGCTTGAAATATGTTGTTCCAGGGCCTTCTAGCTTTCAGAGTCTGGGTTGAGAAGTCTGCTGATATCTGTATTGGTCTCCCCCTATATGTAATCTGATGCTTTTCTCTTGTGGCCTTCAAAATCCTATCTTTATTTTGAATGTTAGGCATTTTCATTATAATGTGCCTTGGTGTGGATTTGTTGTGATTCTGTGCATTTGGTGTTCTGTAAGCCTCTTGTATTTGATTTTCCATTTCATTCTTCAGGTTTGGGAAATTTTCTGATATTATTTCATTGAATAGGTTGTTCATTCCTATGGTTTGTATCTCTGTGCCTTCCTCAATCCCAATAATTCTTAAATTTGGTCTCTTCATGATGTGCCATAGTTCTTGGAGATTCTGTTCATGATTTCTTACCATCTTCTCTGTTTGGGCAACTTTATTTTCAAGATTAAATATTTTGTCTTCATTGTCTGAGGTTCTGTCTTCCAAGTGGTCTGTCTGTTGGTGATGCTTTCCATTGAGTTTTTTATTTGGTTTATTGTCTCCTTCATTTCAAGGATTTCCGTTTGGGTTTTTTTTGAGAATCTCTATCTCTTTGTTGAAATGATCTTTTGCTTCCTGCAGGTGCTCTTTCAGGTTATTGGTATTATCATTCATTGCCTGCATTTGCTCTCTTATCTCATCCTTAGCTTCACGAATCATCTTAATCATGTATAATCTGAAGTCCTTTTCTGACATTTATTCTAACATACTGTCATTGGATTCTATTAATATAGAATTTAGATTTGTTTGGATCATTTTCTTCCCTTGTTTTTTCATGTTGTTCATGTATCTTCCCCTCTAGTGCTGCAGATCTGGGGTATTGCAGATTTCCTCCTATAGGCTTATAGTGGCCCTATAGGTTTCCAAAACCCTTTCTTTAAGGGGAGCTCAATATTAGCAGTGCCCAAATCAGACATTATGCAATCCTAGACCAAATAGCCCCTATGGGGACAATATCAAAATTGTCATAATAAACAAAATGTGTTCAAATGTTATCTTCGGTAAAAGAAACATGTTTACAATAATGTCTGCAGTTTCTAATGGAGGACAAAGAGGATGCAGAGGGATGAACAATATGGCTGTTAATGGGATAATCAAAGAATACACAGAAGTTGTAGAAAATAGAAAGGGTGAGAGTGTAATCAAAAGAAATCGGATGCTAGCATGTAAATAAGGGAGAAAGAGACTCTGAGGGAACAGGTAAACAGAAGGAAATGAAAGCAAAAAATGTAAAGAAATAAAAACTTAAATATTTTTTTAAAAGCAGAAAAAAGAAAATCTAGTGTATAACAGTCATATACTAATGAAACCTCCCAGTGTTCAGTAGCCTGATATATGAGTGGTACCTGACAATGAGCTTCAAGCCTCCAGCAGACATCTCAGGATGGGATTTGCCCCACCTGAAGATCGGAGCTATGGCTTCCTGTATTATCCGTGATGGCCGCTCTGGCTTCCAAATGTGTTGGCAAATGGGGAGCTGCAGCTCAGAGGTGGATATGGTCAGCTGGAGGTCCTGGAGAAAGGATGCAGTTGGTCCGGCAGTGGTCCTGGAGGTCGGGTGTGTTTGGTGTGGTTATGGGCTCCAGGAGGCCGGGTGCAATCAGTTGGTCTGGGTTCCCGGTGATAGGGCACAGTCAGTTGGTCTGCGGGTCCTGGTGGCAGGGAGCAGTCAGTTGATGTGAGGGCCCCAGAGGCAGGGAATGATCAGTTGGGCTGAGTGATGCTGGAGACAGGACTCAGTCAGTCCGGCCAGGGGTCCTACAGGGCCTGGATGTTGTCTCAAAATGGCGGCAGCCATGTGTAATCAAACCTGGAGGTACTGTAACAGTGAGCTTTTAGGCATCAGCAGGCAGCTGGTTCTCCACTGGCGGTCCGTGGTCAGTCTGCTGGCAGCTGTCGGACTATCGGGAGGTGAACCTCGAGCATTGGGTGATGGATAGGGGTAAGGCAGGGGATGGACAGGCGAGAGGTAGGAAAATGGCGGATGATAGATGCCTGACAGTGAGCAGTCTGCTCTCAAAAAAGGCGTTGATATGCTGGCAGATTGCAGGTGATCACAGGTGACCACAGCAGACAAACAGCGTAAAGAACAGGGCATCAATAAGCAGCAAAAACTGCCTCACTGAGAAACTGATATCCTCTGCTTGAATCTGGCATTGCAGAGCGACAAGGAATGCAGCCTCCCTCTAGACCACCATCTTGAATCTCAACCAGTCATCTCTTGAACTATGAAAAAAGAGACACACGAAAATCCCAGTTCTTAAAATACATAGTTTTACAATACCCAAAGACAAAATCAAATCCCAAATATACATGCCAAGAGCCCCTTGAGTTCAAGACACACTCAGCCACCAACAACCTCGACTTCTCAAATGCATGAGGCTAACCATAATCACATACCAGGACCATATATTCTACTAACATCACCAAAATCTTCAAGAATTATGTGCCACAATAAACATAAACACAATTCCTGAGCATCTTATATACATATACACAGATTCTAAATACCACATCCACAAATCCATGAAGATACACCTAATCACTTATGTGCTTATACACAAAACACAAAAATGATAATCTTGCTTGAATGTGGCAGAGTTCAATATGAACACACATGAAAAATCATGCATATATTAATCTCTGTATATGGATCAATATATAATTTCCACACATAAAATGGAGACAGATACAGAAATATTTCTAAAATATGAATATAGAGATTTACTAAAAATACATATTCTACACTCCAGAAAGTACCATGTCAACTTAATCAGTCAAATATTGCTATACACACCTAGAAATAGTATCACACATTCTCCAAAGTAATAGTTTGAGAACTCCTAGAAACCTCATTCCCAATGAAGAAACTTACAGAATTTGGGCACCCCCTCTAAAAGTCCACAAACCAATTTGAACACCTGAGACACAAAAACATCTCCAGCATATCATATAAGAAATACATAAGGTCACGTACAAATCCTAAATTATCACACCCTACTAGAACAAACTTTATTTCTACTTGAATACTAACAAAGAACTGTATCATTTCTAAAACATAAACAATTTCCACACACCCTGTTTAAAAGCACAATGTCACCTTTCCATCCCATATATACATCCTTCCTTTCCAGTTACATACAAATAACTTTCTACTTAATATGTACATCAACTTCCATGTCCCTTAAATACACATACTAATTGACACCTAAATATTCTGCCTTCTCACAACTATTGCTACTACATGCAACACAAATACAAATACCCACACATGTGTGGACAAACACACAAACATACACACTCCTGCGGTGTGGCAGCCAACACAAACTCAATATACAAGTAACTCTCCATAGGCTTCGCATTGCTACACAGTTACCCACTACATACAAATATGCAAGAATCATCAAATACACAAAAAACTCTTACTACCTTCATATACAAGCTCACACACTCCCAAATATGAAGAAATAACTCCTCTTCTTCTAAAATGCAGAATCCTGCCAACTCCACACCACACTTGAACATATTCATCCTACTACACCACAAAATTAGTAACTGAGCAACCTTCATGCACTCAAGTGCATATACATGAATAATCAAAATATATTTTTTTACGAAACCCCACATTACCAAGCACCATGTCCTGAATATACAAATACCCCTCCTCCAATTCCTAACTCTCACAATCACATTGCAAACCCACAGAAATATACCCAAACGTGCTCCTTAACATAGCCCACATGCAAACACACATATTATACCCAAACTTCCCAGGGTGCATCCATGGGCCAAAACAAACAACAAGACCACAGGTAAAATATTACAAAATCCCATTGCAAACACCTAACCCCAACTCCCTCAGTTGATGCCAGTGGTCTCTCACACCCTCCAAATACACTGAAGCCTACACCATCTCACAAAAACTGTCATGACTTCCCTTGGTACCTACACCCACCCAGACACCATCACGCACCCTTGTGAATACACACCAGACTCTCATCTGTGGGCTGACCCTGAACTCTAAAGGCATGTCAACACATGAGGGGCACCACCACCCCACAAAAGGAACAGGGACAACCCCTCATGCCCTCTGAATTCCTACCATCCCTACAAGGACAAGCACAGCATCTCATTTTCTCTTACAAATAACCACCCATTGATCATCACACCTTCAAAATGAAAGGAAAACTTCCTACACCAGAAACACCGACAAGGGCCTCCCACTGTTGAGAACAGGGTGATATCTGTGCAGCTAACTGTCTTAATCACCAGGATGCAGGCAGTTGCGACTGCACCCTCAAAAGCCAATATAGCGCAAACAGGACTGCTGGGCCCCCGTGCTTATCGAGGTTGTTAAGAAATATTTGTCTGAGAGATGTGCAGCTGCCTAGAAACCTTATCTATCAAGGACAGGGGGGCCTAACTCCAACTCATCTCCTGCATAGTTCACCCCTTCCCTCCTCCCTTCTTCCTCTAGGACCGTTCAGTTCTGGTGGGATCCAATGAGAATCAAATATATTGGCAGGACCCAACCAGAGGAGGACTAATGTTTAGCTGTTCAAATGTTAACCAATTAAAAAGAGCACTGTAAAACTATTTGCCTTTCATTATAAAAGCCTACTGAACGAAGGCTCAGGGCCTCTTAGTGTCACCGGTAACCGAGTGTGCGGAGGACCAGGCTCGAGCTTGCTAATAAATGACTCTTTGTTGCTTGCATTGATCGTGGTCTCTGGTGGTCTTTGTGGGGTCTCAAGCTGCTGGGCACAACATATGGGGGCTCGTCCGGGACACCCCAAGCCCACCCAGACACCTGATCATAGAGTCATAAGTTACATCATTGGCCGGTGAGTAAGGTATTGCCATATTTCCGTCTGGATTGCCTGCAGGTTCTGGTTCTGGGCTGGCAAATTCCTGGCGGATGCGCTATAGGACCCCAGCAGGGTCTCAGGAGACATCCTCTCGACCCATCTGGGCAGCCTTTGTACTGCATCTGGGCAACATTTGTGTTGCATCTGGGCGACTCTGTCACATCTGGGCTTTTGTTTTTGTCAACAAAATACCAACTAGCCAATTTTGATCCAGCGCGCTATATGTCTGTCTGTTTGTGTATTGTATTGTATGGTCTTTACTCTTGCCTCCTATTGAATTCTTCATTGTGTTAGTTTGCTACTGTTCTCACCATTTTTCATTCTTAAATTTCTCATCTCCAATCTGGAGGAAAATGGGTCTATGAATCTCCTGATAGAAAGAAGAAATACTAATCAATGGTCAAATTCATTTCATCCTTTTGGAATTAAACAGGGAACAGGCTCAGGTGACTCTAAGACTTTCCTCCTGAGTCACTACTCAGAGGTCTGTGCCAGAGGAGAGAACTTCAGTGTGGACCACCTAAAGGAGGGTGGGTTTGCTGCACTCTGCTTCATGGAGTAGCCAATCTTCACCAAGATCTACACCGAGTGAGATAAGTAAGCTTCTCTCTCCATGCACCCCACATCTGTTTGTGGTGCAGCTTTCTGTCTCTTCATTTTTGGAGGGTAAAATGGGCTACACAACACTCCCACACATCCACTCCCTCCTGGATGCTCCCCTTCCCTTGCTGGTCAGACATAGGAATCCAAACTGTAGGATTAAGACCTGGGACAGTATGGAAATGCCCAGGTTCCCTTTGTTCGCATAGTTACCCATCACTAGTCTGTCCTAAGCACCTCTTTGTCAGAGGATGGGCTCCCTTTGTTCTCCCTCAGGTCCCCTATTCTTAGGCTTAAGGATACTCATTGCAGGGTACTTTACAGTCCTTCTCCTTGTTCCTAAGATATTTGTTTACTCCAATCCCCCTAGGCGGAGAGCTCAGCAGCTCCATTCCCCAAAAGTAGTGGGAAATAATGCTTTGTGATTTTCTGCATTCAAACCTAACCTGATTTCTCAACCAGGAAAAAAAGGGTTAAAAAGTCCTGGGCAATCCCTCCCTCCCCCCTGCCTGGCCTTTCTGAAGCCTGCATTGGAATGTAAACTGTAGCAGTTTCAGTGTGGGAGGGGGTGACCTAAGACAGAAAAAAAAAGTGTTCGGGCTGCTACACAGAACTAACTCATTCTCTAGGATGCTTGTTTTGTTTTGTTTTTCTTTAATGCTGTATTTCTGAGCTCATAATTTTGATCCTACATACCTAGGTTAATGATTTTTTTGATCAGTTCTATTTTTATCCAACTCTAGAGTTATTTTTTAAACATCTGTGATTGCTCTCCAGTAAGTAAAGTTCATCTTTTATGTGCCACCACCCAGGAGGAATATCAAAAGGCCATTGCAGAACTCCTAAACTTCTTAGCTAATAGGAATTAAAAGATCTCAAAAAATAAAGCTTAATTACGTCATCAATAGGTTCAATACTACAGAAAATAGCCACTATAGGACAATATTCTGCCCCAGGAATATCAAGAAGGGGCCTTACTTCAAGCTCTTGTCCTCAGCTTATCTATGAAGCAAGATTTAACCTGTTTGTCACAAAGGGGAAAATAAATCCTGGATAAGCAGCTGTAGGCAGCTCAATAACCAATGGCATATCTCAGTGAGGAACTTAGCAAAGTAGCTTCATTCTCAAAAGTAATGGAAAATAAGGTCTCATAATTTTCTTTCACATCCAACCTGTCCTGATGAGATGGCTAAAATGCCCTAGGCACAAGGTTTCTCTTAAAACCTGTTAGGTCCTTCCAGATCTCAGTCAAGGCTTACATTGAAATGTAAATAAAGAAAGCCTAAAAGCTCAGTAGGAGACCGGTCTCAAACCCAGGGGAAAAAAAAAAGGTAAAAAGTCTTACCTGAACTCCAGCAAAAGTAAATTTTATGGTGCTTTACTAAAGTAATTAACAGCCATATCATTTTCCCAGGACTTTTGTTTTTTTTTTTTTAATTCTGTATTTTTTGAGCTCATGATTTTTTTGATCAGTTCTATTTTTTATTCAACTAGAATTATTAAACATCTGTTACATTGCAATGGAGATTCACCTATAAAGTTACAAGGCCTTTGATTTTGTGTTATTTGTTTTTGTGTCTGATGTCATGTTTTGTCTGTATCAAAACTGAGTGCTCCTAAAATTAAAATTTAAAAATGGATCCAAATACTTTTATTCACATGATTTAAAAGGGTTCAATTTAAATTGGGTAAACTAATAAAAGTAAAAATGTCTTTAAAAATAATTCACAAGTCTCTAGGTGGTCAAACTAATGAAATGTTGATGTTAAACAATGTCTAATATCAATTGTTTCTAGGACTTTTCTTCAACAGGAAAGAGACAGCAAATACTGTTCAGGACACTTGTCTGATATCTTGGTTTTTACAGAATAAGTAAATTTAACATGTATGGGACTACTCAAATGTGTTTGTAGAGACATCTGATTAATTTGCAAAGTTAAAATGCTAGTTGTTAAATAACATTAAGTACTCTTAAGTCCTTAAATTCCCTGGAGTAACATACTTAAACATTATTGGTGTTTTCATAGGTTGGTAAATTAAAAAGTGTTTAAAATTGCTTTGTGTCATTACTAAAAACAAGGTTATTAAGACTTATGTCCTAATATATAAAACCCCAACCCAGAGGGTGAGCGTTCCATCTGCTTCCTTACCACTTCCCCCTTCCCCCCGCTCCAGTTCTGCAAAGCTCCAAGGAGCTCTTAGATTTGGATTTAGAGTTACCATCTCCCCTCTCCCTATGTTTCAGTTAGAGTACTATAAACAACAAGGTATTTTATGTTGTTAAAATGGAGTAATTTATCTAAATTCAGAAATTTCATGAGAGTTGTTTCAGAATGTGAACAAAAAGGTGTTGACAGAAAGAAAAGAGAAAATAAAAGGTTCTGGGTATGGAAATATATTTAGTAAAAGGGAAAAGGAAATGTTTCTGGGTAAGAAAATGTTTATGTGATGAAATACATGAAGGTCTAAGTAAGTGCTAAGAAAGTCTGTGTGTAAGTAAAGAGCAAATGTCAACAAGTTTGCATGAAACTAAGTTGGTTACAAGTATGTGAGACAATCAGTTTAAGCTAATTAAGTTTTTTCCTAAGGTAAAATACTAATGTTCTGATATAAACTGAAGTCTAATCTATATGGTAAAATGACATGGTAAAATGACAAGGATTTAAAACACTAATTTACTCTTAACTTTGTGTCTATTAAGTTTTATTCTTTAGAACAATTAGTCTTAAAAATTGGGGTGTATGCAATTATGGTTAAACAACTGTTAAGAGTATTGTACTATGTTACAGAGTCTACATTTTTCTTTAAAAACTAAATTTGGTAAAAAAAAGTGTCCAGGTAATTGTGAAATGGTCTCTAGTTACATATTAAATGTGTTCATATTTTCCAGGTATACAAGTTTTTAAAGCAGGGAATTTATCAAGTGCTGCTATTCTCCAGAATAAACTTGTCTGTAATGGTAATCTTAAACTTAAGGAGTACATTTTATTGGGGATTTATTTTTATCATTTAATATTCTATTATGGGACCTATTATCAATAAGATATAAATAAAATTGGTTACTTATTTCACTGAGATAAAAATTTAAATGTAAATATATTTCTAAGAGGTAGTGAAAGCCTGATTTGTTTAAAGGTTCATATAGTAGAAAGTAAAAGCATTTCTCTATACAAAAGAAAACTTAAGAGCTCTCTCAGCCTTTATTTGATTGATTCCTGTTTTGGATATAATGTTAAACTGTGTTAACTAATGTTCACATAGACTCAGGAATCAATATATGTAAACTTCTTAAAATGACATTTAATAAAGAGTGTAATGCGCAATAGCAAAAATGGGACAACAATGACTGAGATTGGGGTCTCTGACCACATAACTGTAGCATGCCTGGTGCCTGGAAGTGTTCCTGTGTAGGGGCACAAGATGCCTAACTGCTGTGGCAGTACCCTCCCTGGGGAAGCTCTGTTCAGGAGTCCTATCAACTCTTACATTGATCTCAGGCACACAGCTCTTGGGCAGAAAAAATTGTTTTGCTAGATAATCAGTGTTCCATCAGCTCCCTTCTCTAGTTCCTGCCCACCTTACAGTAACTTTGGACAGTGGACTTCTTTGAGAGCTACACAGAGTTCCTAACATTGCACTTTGCAGTTGTAAAAAAAGTTACATAGATGTTCTAGTCTCTGTAACTCTCCTAAAAACAAAGAATAATGCTTACATAGTCTTTAACCTAATAATAAGACATGTATAAAGATTGCTAACATAACTCTTTAGATCTGCATCTCCATCGGAGAACAGAGCTCCATCTGATCTCAGCTTAATCTTCAAAATCTGTGTATATAAACCTTTATTTTCTAATACTCCTTTGCCCCTCACTGAACTTGAAAATTTGGTCATGTTGGTCATGGCAAAAGGGGCAAAAATTAGCTTCAGGATTGGAACATTTTACTTAAGATTTATGAAGAGCCCTGCCATACCTGAGATAAGGCTCTGCCTCACCCTGCTACATGTTAGAGTGACTCCAAAATAAGTCAGACTTCAGCTTATTTAAAGTTATAGTCAAAAGATTGGTTTTTGTTGTAAAATTGCTATGATCTCAAATAGGGTATATAATGTGGTTCTCAGTCCAAATCCAAGATAGCTATTATACAAGCTGAATATGTTTTTACTCTTCCTAATTTCATTTTGTAAAACTGTTGCTTGTTACTGTTTTGCAGAAGTAGCTGCTTCCAGAACATACAACCTAGGTAACTTGTGATAATAAGCCATCAACTATAGAACAGATAGTGGTATCTTCCAGTACTAATACAGACTGCAGTTAGATAAAAGGGTAAATAACTGTAAAGTTATGGACATTAAAGTTAAAACCCAGTACTCTTACTTTATGACTGGTGAGACTGGCTTGCTGGATGATTAAGATCAAACTTAGAAATTGAAATTAAATACAGAGACCAAGAGAAAAAAAATAAAAAACAACAGTATCTTGCCCTCAAAGTCAGCCTGAATCCAGGAAATAAGGGGACTTCTCTAAGGAGCACTGCAACTCTGGGTCACACAACCTCCTGATCAAGGAGATTGTTGAGACGAGAGGATGAAAAATCACTCAGTGCATCTGCTGCAGAGGAAAGTCATGGAAAAAGGGAGACATCCCTGACGCTTTCAAGGAAAGCCACGTCATCAAGAAGACCCTGCCTAACCAATGGCACTGGTGGAGCTAAGAAGCTGCTCTTAAGTTCTCTACGAGTGACCCCTGTGGGAACTCAGCTGACTCTTTAACAAGACAGGAACCAGGTCAATTTGACCAGCTTGATCTTAGACACCCAGCAAAACAGTTAAAACCCAAAATACAGCCATTCTTGGGCATTTAAAAGAAATAATAGTTAAATGTGACTTAAGATGTACACTTGTATTAGCACACTAGAATAAAACCTGGAAGCTACAAATGAAAAAAAGATTCTTCAGCAAATGTGCCTGATAACTATCAAGAGAAACTGCCAGAGTCAGAAGTTTTTAGTCAGTTTAAGACCTTCCCAAGCTACACAGGTAGACTTAATCTATGTTTGCTAGTATGATTACCTAGCCCTAAGTAACAGAAGTATAAAGATCTCTACTAAACACAGGTTATACCAATAAAGGGATATTTTATAAAAATCAGATGACATTAAGTAGCTTAACTATATTTTCTGGGGACATCTATGACATTAAGAGTTAAATGTTGTGTTTACATTCCTGATAACCTGGACAATGTTAAAGTCCCCAAATAAAGGCCTTGTCCTCTCCAGCCTTTGCTAGGTCTAGTTATGGGAACAATTTCTCAGTTCTTCCACCTCCTGGTGAAAGATTGACTTCCGTCATTTTCATGATACTCAGTGGCATGTTTCAGGTGCAACAACATTTACTTTGCACTAATCTAATTTCAGTACTCATGTCTTTTTGTTCTTCTCTCATAGAAGCACCCACCCCCAGATGACTTTACAACCTGCTCTTCCCCAGCCAGACTTCTACCTTGGACTCCTCGACTGACCTGATTTTTTTTTTTTTTTTAAAAAGGAACTCCAAGCTGCTTGCCCCACACCACCCACTTCCAGCTCGATGAAGCCAGAGCGGTCATCGCCCCCTTCCCCAGCAGCATGGAGTTCCTAAGATTAGAGGGAGAAATAAAGCCAGAGTTAAGAACAGGTAGTTAGTGTAGAAATAGGGGATCGGGTCAAATCGAGGAAATGAAGGCCATGAAACCCATCTACCTATGGAAGTTGGAGACTGCCGCTGGGAGAATAAAATGTTAAGGGTCTCCAAAGCTCATTGATTACCAAATTTACCTGCCTTTAAAGACTGTAAGCAAGGAGGTCTATGTGCAGCCCCAGGAAAAAAATGTTGTTTTTATATAGATCACTCTGGGATAATCAAGGATAATATGACAAAAGTCAGAGAAGGACTAGCAAACAGAAAGAAAAAATGGGAAACTAGTCAGAGCTGGTTTAAATCCTGGTTCAATTTTTCCCCTTGGTTAACTACTCTGGTGTCCGCTATAGTGGGACCCCTAATATTGTTGCCACTAGCTGTAACTATAGGACCTTGTATAATCAATACATTAATTGCTTTTGTTAAAGATAAAATAAATATGGTACAGCTAATGGAGCTAAGGGCCCAATATCAGTCCGGGAAGCAGTAAGGGTTAAAACTATAGAGACCCAAGATTGGCTCTCTAAATGTTCTTGGAAAGGGGGGAATGTTGAGAACAGGGTGATATCTGTGCAGCTAACTGTCTTAATCACCAGGATGCAGGCAGTTGAGACTGCACCCTCAAAAGCCAATACAGCGCAAACAGGACTGCTGGGCCCCCGTGCTTATCGAGGTTGTTAAGAAATATTTGTCTGAGAAATGTGCAGCTGCCTAGAAACCTTAACTATCAAGGACAGGGGGGCCTAACTTCAACTCATCTCCTGCATAGTTCACCCTTCCCTCCTCCCTTCTTCCTCTAGGATCCAATGAGAATCAAATATATTGGCAGGACCCAACCAGAGGAGGACTAATGTTTAGCTGTTCAAATGTTAACCAATTAAAAAGAGCACTGTAAAACTATTTGCCTTTCATTATAAAAGCCTACTGGCTCAGGGCCTCTTAGCGTCACCAGCAACCCAGTGCGTGGAGGACCAGGCTCGAGCTTGCTAATAAATGACTCTTCGCTGCTTGCACTGATTGTGGTCTCTGGTGGTCTTTGTGGGGTCTCCAGCCGCTGGGCACACCACCACTAAACCGCCAAAACACACCAGAGCATGCGATCCACTTCCCGTGTGTGATCCATAAACGCCACACAATTTAATAACCAAATCTCAATCTCTTTATTGCAGAACGACTGTAGGGCACACGGTTCTCATCCGGTCATCGAGTCCATTTTCCAACCTGCGACTTCACGTCCACTGGGGATGCGACCACAGCGGAAGGGCCAGAGCAGCTCGGTCCCTTTTGCAAAGTGGCCTGCATCACCAGACAGGAGTGTCCTTCTGTCTAAGGACACGGAGGCCGCTGACATCTCCAGCACGCACCATCTCCCGGGGACGAGGAGAGGCCGTCCCAACTCCACGGACCTCAACACCGGCCACCTCCCTGCAGACCGGACCCCGCTGCTCGCTCACCACAGAGGCTCCGCTCAGGGCCACGGCCAAGGGCTGCCAGGGACGCCAACCCAGAGGCTCTGCGCTCATACCGCCTTGGCGACCCTCCACTGGCGTCCAGCACAGGAGGGGCAGGGTGCGGGGGGCTTGGTCTGGGCGCCGCCCACGTCCAGGTGAGAACTGGCCGCGGGGCGGTGGCGCCTGCCCCGACACACGACGGGGAGGCCCGACGCCCGGGAGGGAAGACTGGCGCACGACGGACCGGGGAGGAAGAGGCACGCGGGTCCAATACCTCTGGGCTGGGAATCGACTCTGGACGCCGCCAAGGGAGCTGCCCCGGCCTTTGGGAAACCGCCACTGGTGCTTGCGCCTGCAAGTCGCCTCGCTGCAGCCAAAACCGACGCTGGACCGTTGGACCCCGGCCGAAGAGCACCACAGCACCTGTGGTCATGGGCGTGCGCAGGCGCGAGGGCGGTGGCAGGAAGCGCCGAGCGCCTGCAGGACTGGATGGAATTGCATCGGGATCTGTAGCCTTCAAGGCGGCTCCTCCTCCCCGAGCCTCAGGTTACTCCTTCTTCCAGCTGCACCTGAAAGGACCGCCGTGATGTTCACTATTACACACCTGCCATGCCTGCATTGGAGACCGCCCTGGCTGCAGCATTGCAAGCTCTCTACCCTGAAGCTCAGGCTGCTCACTGCGTCCATTTGACACTTGTTCACTGGTTCAGAAATCACTGTGTGCTTTCCTCCGACTTCATCTATACATTCCATTAAAGAGCAGTTCTGGCAAAGGATTTTTAGGTCTGGGTAACACTCTAAAAAGCCCATTCCTTGAGTTTTCCTACTTCAGTTACTCTACTCAGATATTAGTAGACGTGGAGAGCTCTCTTGGTCTATAGGAATGAATGCACAAATGCTTTCTTTCAATGTGTTTGTTAAACCTTTAATCTAGGTCTGGCGATGTTGACCAATTTCCTCAGAGAGAGCAATGGTATACTCTTCTTTTTTGTAACACATGGCATACATTCAGCTGGTACACATTTAAAATGTGAACCATGGACACAATTGATATTGTAACACTGGAAAAGAATCCACTCCCTTCATGCTTATTCTGGGGATGCCAGTGACTGGTATGGTTTCCCCACAAAAAATGATGTGCAACACAGGTCATGTCTTCTATTGTCAAGGGGCACCCTGGGTGAAGACAGAAAAGCTCTAAAGGAAGCAGGCAGGGTTTTTGCCATTCCTACAAAGTTCCCGGATTGGGTGGAAGAGCTTCTGTTTTGTGAAGCTGATCAGACATGTTCAGACATCTTTTTTGTTTTTCTTTGTTAAGCAATCAGTGTTAGCTTAGGGATTTACAATAATAAAGGTCAGATGGTAGGGTAGAGGGACAGATAACTGCTCCTTTCCACGACCACCTGACAAAAATTGAATTCGGGCTACTTGGAATATATGTATCTAACATTTTGACACAGTGCAAAACTGACTGCAAGGACTTGAGGGATGAAGCCAGGGATAATGCACTTTCTAAGAGTATGCAAGGGCCTGGAATTTGATCTCACACTCACAAATAAAGCTTGCTTTAGAAATCCAGTCTCCGTCATTCCTTACAATAAACAATGATCTTTTTTTTAAATTGTGGAATAGGAAAAGAGAGTTTTTGCACACAGAACATTTTACATGAGTAGTTCAAAAAAAGAAACACACCACATCTAATACCAATGGCAAGAATGAAGACTGTGGGAAAGAATGAGTAGACTTGCATGTGAAAGAAGAACCTGTTAGCAGTGCCTGAGTATCCTGTTGTGCCCCACCACTCCATTAAAAAGGTTTATGAAAAGGTGATGAATACCTCATAAACATCCAAGAGTGTGTCTGGCAAGCATGATTGGATGAAAAAACACTATCATAAAATGCAAGCCACACACTACAGTTTAGAGTATTGGCTGTTTCTACGCATGATTGTGTGACACATGAAAGCCACAGCTCACTGGACAGCCCAGTAGGGGAACCAAGCAAAGATGATTGGTAAAGTGTCAAAATAGAGGAACACCTGCCACTCCACTCTCCTGTAGATTTGAGAAACTATTTCAAAAACACCCAGAGGAACACATCCCTTGTATCCTGACTGAATGACTTGAAGGGAACTGGAAGTTCTTCTATATCTGCAGAGCTCTTCATGGAATGTCGCCCAGCCCCACCCAGGCCTGCTGCCCTCAGCCCCTCCCCCCACACGGAATGTGTTGACCCATCATTCCACAGGGGTTTACTTTCAAATTTTGCCCAGCTGCAGTTGGAACCAGAGCTGCTGCTACAGCCAGGTCACTCTCTAGGTCCTGTGTTGATGTTTCCCATGCTGGAAATTGCAAGGCTCTGTGTCCATCATCCTGGTCCTCAGAAGGTGAGCCTGGAGGGTCATGGGCTTGTTATCTGAATGTTTGTCATCCCTTACATCATTGGGAATTTGAATGGAGGTCTTCTTCTGTGGGAGTAGAAGTAGAGGAAGGAGAGACCACTAGACGACACACTCGATGTGGCTGGGGAAGCCTAGGAAGACTGACGGTGCTTATGGGGTGCGGGGCTCCTAGGACACAGATTGAGCCAACTTGAGGGAGGGATACTGGGTAGGCAGAAGGAAAGAGACCAAGGGATTGATTCCTTGTAAAATTACACAGGTCACTGCATGGTAATTTGAGGGAGTCAGAGATGGTGTCACAGTGGTGTTCAGTGAGGGCTCCCTGGAGGGAAGAGGCTGAGCCTGTGGACATTCTTCAGACACCTGGAAGCTGCCTGTGATACTATTTTGAGGGGTTTGACTGAAGGGTCTCAGATCATGAGTGGGCAGTGGAGAGAAAGATTCTTAGTATGAAAACTGCCCAGTGGGGTTCTTGATGACCATGTCTGCAGTGCAAATATACTGTGTTGTGAGGCTGAAAGGAACCCCAACTGCCACAGCCCAGGGCCCCTCACCCACTTCCGGCCCAGGAAATCTTCTCCTTCAGTCCAGACAGCAGGTGTTCTTGATTCCTGAAGGGCAGGGAACCTAGAAAAACACAACCAACATAGATTGGTGAGGTATTCTGAATTGGCATCACTTTCACGGAAGGAAGAGGACTCAGAGAGGCTTGGTGTTGGCCATGCTACATGGCATAGCCTCAGCCCTTCATTTTGTGTTGGCAGAAAGACTTAGCTCATCTTCCTTGTTTGGTACTCCATGAAAAGTGGACACACCTTTCCTTCATGTAACAGGATCAGGTTTGAGGATGACTGGGTTCATTTCAAGAGAGGAAAAATAGCACACAGTCGGGAAGGGGCCCTACTGGTATTATCATTTGAAATTAGGCATGGGTCCTGATTAATACGTGTAGGTATTGAGGTGTTGTGGACCTTGGATTTGACTAGGGTCAGCATGACATCCTGGGAACAGGGTTGTGTTCCAGACAAGCTTGCCACACCTGGAAGCTGGTGCAGGCTTGGCTGTCTGTGACACATTCCTTACTATCACTGGGAGCTGAAAGGTAAAGGACCACAGCATGGCTCACTTCCCAGGCCCAATAAGAACATGACCAGTGGCTGTGAAAATCTTGGGAGAGACCCAGTCACTGCCCATCCCATTTCCTCAATGATCCTCAGAAGCCATTGCTGGTCATGCAGCAGAGCATCTCAGGGTACTCAATGTCTGTCACACAGACTCTTCCCTGGGAACAGAGCTTCCTGACTCTTGGCAGGATCCAGTGAACACTGGGGACAGTGCTGGTCACAGTCTGTCCCCCAATTAGTGTCTGATGAAGGGAGGGTGAGGAGAAGCACACAATGCAGAGACGTACGTGCTCCTGGGTGAACTTCAGGGTTCCTCAGGCTCTAGGTAGGGAGAGATTTTACTCAGGTGACATTTGCTTGTGCAAGCCTAGGAAAGAAGTGGAGGGATATACAAGGAGTATTGGCCAAAGGGAGGCTGAGGAGGTGATGGGCAATAAGCCGTGGAACCTGTCCCCTTCACTAATGACCTTGGAACACCTGCAACTGCCCTGGACAGAGTCCCTTTCCTGCTGGCGAGCGGTGCAGGGGCATGGTGCCACTGAGCACCGTCAGACTAATTCATTTCCAGGGAGCCATGGGTGGGAGCAATGGATTGTGTGCAAAGGATGTTCAAGAGAGTCTCAGAGATGGGGAAAGCTGAGGTGTCATAATCAACAGAAAATGTTCGGGAAATCCAAGTGTATGGACAAGTAGTATAGCTACTACTAAAGGAATGTAAAATGACATTCACTCAGGGATATTTGCAAACTGTAAAATTTGCTTTCCCACAGGGCCCTGAGCTGTTCCCACTTGTCCTCAGATTCCCATCGACTAAGGAGCTTGGGGCCTTGATCCTGCTGACATTTCCCATCCTCCATTCTCCCTTTTCTTTGCTTCCACAGCATCTGCATCAGAGCCCAGGCATGAATTCAATCCTGGTGTCCCCATATCTCCCTTTGGAGGCCTGCTCTTTCTTCCTGCTGCCCCTGTGCAAACACATCAGCTGTTCTGGGAGCTGCTCCTGGCACCACGGATGACCGCACCCATCCCCCAGGGTAACCCTCTGGTGCTGTCTGCTTACCCTGGACGACCACAGGTAGTTGAGCTCTTCACCTTTGAACCACATGGGCCAGAACTGAGGCCAGCAGGCTGTCCTCACACTCACACCCTTGCCCACACTCAGGGACCCCTCAACTGGAGGGCCCAGGGGCCTTCTGTGGGGGTGAGCAGCATCCCACTACCATCCTCACAGCAGCTTCTGCCCAGGACCACTGTGCCTGCCTCAGCCAGTGGGGACCTGGAACTATGGGGGCCCCGGTCACCAGGGCCTTGCCCCTCCATTTTCTTCCCAATGGGTATCCACCAATGGCCAGGTGGATGGTTTGGAGAGGGCGCCCTGCCCACCTTCCAGACTGCAGTGCCACCAGGTGCCTCCAGTGGACCTCAGAACACAGAGGAAAACTTCAGCCACTGGCAGTGTTCAGACCCTGGTCCACAGGCACCTGCCTCAGACTCCAGATGTGGAAGCACTCTCCTGCTTCGTGTGAGTGCTCTTCCCAGGGTCCCCGAACTCCTCCTAGAGCTCTGACATGAGGAAAAGCCTGGGATGGATAAAGTAGGCTGGGATGCAGGGTACCTGGACGAAAGGCCCTGAGGGTGGGGACAAGCTGAGAGACCGACACTGCCAGCAATATTCACCTCACACAGGGAAGGAAATGTACCCCACCCATCATGACCTGAGAGTGCAGGCAGTCTTCTTTCAATGATCATCTCTGTCACACGGAGAACTCAAGGTCAGAGCAGGTTCCTGGGGTAATGTTAGCCAGGACTGGAGGTTGGCTATCTCACTCCACATGTCGGTTCCCTCCCCCATCTTTTCGCTTTCCAGCATAGATCTGTTCCCAGCACAGAGGACGTCACTAGCAGAAGTGGGGTCAGGGTTCTGGCCCCGAGAGATAACTCCACAGACACCCACCCACATTGTCCTGAACTCCTGACAAGGACCCTACATTGATGCAGCACTCCTGGGGAAGCTCACTCTCTCTGGATTCTGGATGGGGACGTTCTTCTTGGCCCCACTTTGTAACCATGCTCCACGGCCATCGTGTGCACTGTCTCAGTCAGCTTGGGCTGCCATCCAGGGTAGTTTAGTGCAGCGGGGTGAAACCACAGGCATTCATTTCTCACAGGTCTGCAGCCAGGAGGCCCAGATAAAGGGAGCCTGACCCACAGTGCCACCAGAGCTATCTCTTCCCCTTGTATGAAAAGGCTGCTGACTCACCAGTGTCCTCCATGACTGAGGTCACTTCAGAGTGTCCTCCTTCTCATGGGAGACCACTAATGCCCTCATGAAGCCCCACCCTCAGCATCTCATCTAATGCTCCTAAACACTAAAGCCAATCTCCAAGTGCCCATCACATTGGGGGTTAGGACTTCAATAGTTGAACTTAGGAGGATAACAGCACATAAAACATCACACCACTGAGTAACCCAAGTAAAATCACACAGGCCATGGTGAACCTTGGTTTTAATGTGTGGTATAAGGTACATTGTTCTAGGGTCCCAATACCAATACCTTTGACTTGAACATGATGGGGTAGATGTAACAAAGGTAGGACGGTGTGTAGTTCCAAGTAAGTTGAGAAGAGAGGGTGACCTTGTGGACCCTGACTGATCCTGATGAATTCTAGCCCAGTCCTTCGGTCCCTGTCCCAATTGGAGCCCACCATGACCATGGAGGAGGGCCTGTGGAAGGGGTTGCAGGAATGGCAGCGCATAAGCCACTTTGACCTCAACATCTTCTGAGACTGCACAAAAGTGAGTCAGGTTTCAGAGCCCAGACCACAGTGGTAGGGGATCATGGATTACACAGCAGGGTCTGGTAGGGCCAGTCACATACCTATGTGTTGGCTCTGAGGTGTCAGTTCTCCAAATAGCACCTCCCTCTAGCTCAGTCCTGGGCATTCTCTCTGCAATTGTCCCAGAAACTGTAGCCTCAATATTCCCGATTTCAACTCTGCCTTGAGGTTCAGGGTGAGGATGGGGAGGAGTTACCAGTCCAGCCTCAAGTTGGCCTTCACTTTCTTGCCTCTGCAGAGGGGGAATGTTCTACTATCCTCACACAGTCCCCCTGCCTGGAAACAGCACCTCTTTATAGAGTAGAGTCCATAATAACTCAAAAAGAGTGGCCACTATTTCATCCGAATGTTCCAGAAGAGGGTGGAGTGGGGAGTGTGTTCAGGGGAGTCCAGCACCACAGATGCCCTGAGGACACATCTCCCATCTCTATTGCCTTCCTCTAAGGAATCCCTGTCATTCTAACAAGTGAAAAGAAGAATAAGAAACAGCCCTCCTTGGAAGCAACCCCATGTTCTCCATTTATCTACCATTTCATGGGACCTCTCCTGTTCATCTGTCTCTCAGGTGCTCCTTCCAGGGATCATGGTCCCAGCAACATTATGTCCAACTTGGGTCAGGACCCCTGGTGTTCCCTGATATATGTCACATACCTGACCAGCTTCTTGCATTACCTGATCTGTGGGATTTGTGTTAGGGACAGGAGAGACCTGGAACCAGGGTCACCTACGGATCCTGCTGGGTCCCTCAGATCAGATTCCCTTCAGGTGCTACATGAGGTAGTGTTTCCCCTCAAGTGCGGTTCTTCCTTTGTGGCACCTCCTTCCTAGGACTGGCCCAGCGCCCTCCAGCACACAGCTCCACATCCCTGCCACCAGCTCCTGCCTGGTATGGGACAGGCACCTGCCTGGTATGCCTGACCTGCTTCTCAGCTCAGCCTGTGATTCCCTTATCCAACCCTGCCAAGTTTGGGCTGCAGAAGATATGGAGGATCCAAGGATGCAGTTGTCAGTGGTCTTCCACTGCTGACCTCCTCCTGTACCTCTGTGGTTGGATCTTCCAAGGCCCCCAGCCCCTGAGTCTGTCTAACAGCCACGTAGGGACCCAAAATTCTGAGAGAAACACATGACACTGACCAAGGGATGCCAAGGACTGAAGAAGGTTTTTTCTTTAACTGTGGGGTTAGAGCCTTCAAGAGCAACAGCCCACTAGCACCTGAGGCCCCTCCCACCTTTGTTTTGAAGTGCATATTCACTGGTCCAGCTTGAGAACACCTTTCTTTCCTTGACTGTCCAGGGAACCAACACACCATCTGCCTGGGATTTGGGTCTGGTTGGGGAGAGTGCATGAAATATCACTGGCTCCAAATGGCCTCTTACATGACTGTCCTAGATGTTGCACCTGTTGCACTGTCATCTCCCTTGAGTCAGGTCGTCCTGGTGCATGGCACTTCAGGTTAGGTCCCCTGAACCCTGCCTTCTACCAAGTGATTGGGATGAACTTGGACCCCCCAGGCACGCACCATTTTGGTCCTCTCTGTCCTAGTGTGCACCTCCAGAAAGATCAGGCCTAAGGCATGTCCTGCCGGCCCATTAGCAGTCAAACCCAAGGTGCCAGGAACCAAGGCACATGAGACCAAGGTACCCAAGGAGATCCACCTGAAGCCATCCAAGACTGCATGGACATCATGGATGAGCTAGTCAGGCCTATCAACTTTGCCACATGGGAGCCCTCCTGCTTCTCCACAGGACAGTCTGCTGCACACCTAGGAGAGGAAGGACTGCATCAAACCCCAGTAGAAAATGAGTTATACCCAGATGCAAGTTTCCTGAGCTAGATTGATGAGGACTTTGTTGACAAGGTGGGCTGGCCTGACAATCGTGGTGTCCACATGGTTTCAGAACCCCACAGATTTGAGCTACATACATTAGAGTCTCAGCACTGTGTGTATGTGTGTGTGTGTGTGTATACACATGTGTGTGTGAATGCACTTGTGAACTTGGGTATAGCTGGTGGTCGGGATTCAACATCCCCATGGTGCAGACCAGGATGGGTCATCATTGCTTCCTGTTCTCCTAGAAGTCTTCCTGACTTGGGGCCATTTCCTCCCCAGGTCAATCTCACTCTCTTCCTTCTCCTCCCAGGTGGAGACCATGATAGACCCCCACTTCCTGGAAGAATTACTTCCCTCTGAACCACATATACATGTCTTGGACATAACAAAAGAGCTGGAGCAGCAGGAGGAACTCACCCCTGACCAGGTAAAGAGGGGGAGGACAGTCTCCCAGCAGACCAGGGGCAGGAGGTACACTGGCTATGCAAGAGAGGCAGGGACACCTGAAAAACAAGTGCTGGGACACCAGGGACTTGGGAGAAACAAAAGGTAGCCAAGGACAAAGGAGTACCAGGTAGAACTAGGGAGGTCGATTCACCAGGTTACTGGGGCTTGGGGACAGATGCCAAATAGATAAGGCAGAGAGAGAGAGACACCTGGTAGACTAGGAGGCAAGTAGACAGGAAATGGAGTGGTTGCAAGCCCACTGAACAGAGGAGCCGGGGACAGCAGGTTGATGAGAAAGGTACAGGACCCTGTTCACGTGACACACAAGACTCGTCTATTCCTATCTTGCCTTTGATACATGGCTCTGAGACTGTGACTGCTCCAGGATACAGGATGTAGGTGGGGAAGAAAAGGAAGGAAACAGGAGAATCATGGACAGGCTCAGGGTATCAAGCTGAATGGGACCCCAGCAGGGTGGCCAGCAGAGCCTATCTGTTTCTCTGTGAGCAAGATGGGTGACAGCTCCACATTGCTCTTCTCAAATATAATTGTCCCTGGTTCCCCTGGCCCTTGTTCCACATGAGAAGCATTAGCCAGTGCCATCTCCTCCTGCAGCTGGTGGAGTAGCTCCTCTTCAGGTGACCCAAAGTCATGGTTTGTCCCAACAGGACTCAAGGTCTTCCAGGCCAGATGCCAACCAAGGTGTGGAGAAACGTAAACATCATACTGATCAAGGGGTTGGCATGCAGAACTGGACCACAGAGGTGGCTTCCCAGGAGATGAAGAGGCGCAGGGCCACAGACCCAGTGTTGCTGGGTCCAAAGGACACTGCTCTCCTGCAGAGCTTTCATGGGTCTTCCTCATTGAGGGCCATCAATCCAACCATCCTCCCCAAAACCCCACCTCCACCTCCCTATACCTGGGGAACAAAGCTGTAGTGGGTCCCAGAAAAGCCACCTCTTATGGGGAACCACATGGGACAGCCATCAGCTGTACTGTGGACAATGCCCTCCAGAGCCCAGACTTCTAGTCTACCAGCATCATCTGCTGCCTCAGGCACTGTCCCAGAACCAGGACTCTCTCATGGAACTCTTCTGCTCTGGAGATCAAGCACCCCAGGCCCCACCTCCCCAGAGAGGTCTCCACCCCCACCACTTCCAGCTGCCACATTCATAAAGGGAGCTCTCACTGGACATGCATGCAACGTGGCAAAGATGCCCTGCTCCAGACCTGTCTCTCAGGTCTCTACTGTGCAAGATTTGGATCTGGAGTAGGTTCAAACTTCACAGTCTCAGAAGAGGAAA
This sequence comes from Sciurus vulgaris, assembly GCF_902686455.1. Taxonomy (NCBI): domain Eukaryota; kingdom Metazoa; phylum Chordata; class Mammalia; order Rodentia; family Sciuridae; genus Sciurus; species Sciurus vulgaris. The sequence continues at coordinate 26,858,625 of NC_136474.1, forward strand.
CACAAGTCATCAGGAAAGCAGATAAAAAAGAGGCTCTGTGGGGAGTAGGGTTCATGGGTGGCCTCTGGGGTGGCCACTCCTCAGGCAAGATCTCACCCTTGCTTCATTCCACACCCCAACAGTTGCACCTCACTCAGGACAGTTCCTGATGGTCCTCAGGAAAGGGAAGGGAATGGGAGGGTACTGGGAGTGTAGAAAGTGGGTAGGGGGAGGGCAGAGGGAGGCTACTGAGACAGGATGTTCAAGCCAGGTGGGAAGTTGTGCCTTGATGGCCTGTGTCAGTGGGAATAAAGGCAGTTTTGCAGGAAAAATCTTCTCAGGTTGCTGCTTCTGCCATGGTGTCTGTGCAGCTCCATGCAGTGAGAACTGAGAGGAGGAGGTAACTGGAGATGCCAGGCCACAGGTTCATGAGTGCCCATCCTCTGGGTCAACCCTCCACATATAGACTGGTCCTTCCACTGATCCTGGGAGAAAACAGACAACAAGCTCCCAGAACTCCATGCATCACCACATTGGAAAGGCCATCCTTTGGTTAGGGGATCTTCTCTGTGCACCCTTCACGATCTGTGTCCCTTCAAAATCTCTTACCAATCATCTGAAGGCCAGACATGAAGAGGAATCACAAAGAGGCAATGCGCATCTCCCTTGGTGTTTGCAGCTCTGAGGTCTGTGGACTGACTGCTGGCTCAAATCTAGTGTTAGTAGCCCTGAGATTGAATGTCAGCGACCCTCAGCTCCTCGTGGTAGCAGCTCCCCTGCTGCCTCCCTGGGAGCAGTAGCCAGCTCCTTCCACCAGTTCCCTGGAACTCACCTGTCAGCCTGACCTAGCAGCTCCTGCAGCTCTCCATTGTTATGGGTCACTCTCTGTGCTTGATGCTCTCAGACTGACCTGCCCATTTTGCCAGATTTTAGTGCAACCAACCTGACCTTCTCTAGCTCTGATGAAAGTCATGAATGTACAAACTGTACCCATCCCTAAGAGACTTCATTAGGACTCTTGCTGCACCAGAATGGGAAGTGGTACAGGGACTGTTTGTATAAGGAGATGGGGAAGGAATGTCATTTGAATTAAAAAGGTGGAGTCAAGCATGCATGGTGACCTTCCAGATACCTGCAGTGTTCTGCTTAGGCATGGCAAGGGGAGGGGCTCCTTGCACTCCAGACTGGGAACCATGGAAGGGCCCCAAAGGGGTGGAGTCATCTTGAGTCACTGCATGGTAGAGTTATCTGGGTGGACCTGCTATGGAAGCAAGAGAGTCAGTGTCCATGGGTGTTTGTGGCGCCATCATCATCACAGAAAAGGGCACAACTTTTTGTAAAGTACCTCTTGAAAACTTTGGGTCTCCTGTCTCATTGTATGGAGAACCACTTCAGAGCCTTTATCCTGGCCCTGTGCAGTTAATTGGGTTGCTAGAAATAAGCCTGGAACACTATTTTATTTTTACCCAGCTTTTTTTTCCTCCCATGATTGATGCTGGACAGTGAGATTGGACCGATCCCCAGCATGGCTATGGTCTTCCTGAGTAGATGGCCTGATGAGAGGACAAGGCCTGGCTTCTAGGGAAAGGAGTCACAGCACACTAGGGAATTGTGCACAACACCAGCAAGACCCACTCTCCCCATTATTGAAATGCTGAGAGTGGCCACAGGGACTGGCTCCTTGTGGATGCTCTTTGTTAGCTGCACATTTATGGAAACTCAGGTGAAGAAACTCTTCCTGGTCCTGTTGCAGAACTGGCTGGGGAGGCTCACTGAGGACAGTGAGGGGGTGTTGGAAAGGCAGGAAGGAAAGGAAGGCAATGCAGAGGAGTACTGGGCCACTTAGAAGGAGTGGCTCCACCAGGCAAGAGCTCATGGGTAGTTTCTGAAGCCTCTGCACCTTCCCCTTCTTCCCCCACCATGCCTCATTTCCATGCTCTCTCAGGTGAGGACTGGCCAGTGCCACATCCCTTTTAGTATGAAAATATGTGATTCCATGGTTGCTGAATCCCATGTGGCCCAGGCCCTGAAAGCCTAGGGGTCCTGGACATTTGGAATCAATAGAACAGTTGCTTTATGTCTTTGTGGCTTTTGATTTGAAGATTGTTATCAGCCCCAGATTTGAGATGCTTTGCATGAACTCGAAGCCTGTGCTTGGGGCTGTCCCATTTTAGGTTGTTAGTGAGGTTTCCATTATTGTAACAAAACACCTGACATAGTCAACTGAAAAAGAGGGAATTCTTATTATGGTTCATGGTTTCTGAAGTTACATCCCATGGTCAGTTGGCCCCATTGTCTTGGTCCTGTGGCAAAGCAGCCCACTGTGGCAGGAGCACATCATGGAGTGCTGCTTCCCAGGAAGCAGAGAGCAAGAGGAAGGGTCAGGTTCTTGGCATCCCCTTTAAGGGCACACCTCCTGACCTCCCGTTTAAGGGCATGCCCTGACCTCACCTCCTCCAACTGTGCCCCACCTCCTATGGTTTCCAGCACTTCCCAGTAGTGCCACAGGTTGGGGCCAAGCCTTAAATACATGGGCCTCTTGGGACTTTGGGAAGGTGCTTGGGAACAGTGGTAAGAATGTAACACATGGCTATAGTGACATAGCCTCATCAATGTTTACAGCAGCTCACCTCACAATAGTTACACTATGGAACCAACCTGGGTGCCCTTCAACAGATGAATGGATAAAGAAAAAGTGGTACATATACATAATGGAATATTACTCAGCCTTAAAGAAGAATGAATCTATGGCATTTGCAGGTAAATCAAAGGATGGACTAGAGAAGATTATGCTAAGTGAAATAAACCAATCCCCAAAAACCAAAGTCTGAATGTTTTTTCTGAGAAACAGATGCTCATCCACAGTGGGGGTTTGGTAGCAAAGAATTCAGGAACCTTGGATTATGCAAAGGGGAGTGTGGGGAGTGTGGGTGGGGATGGGAAGGACAGTAGAGTGAGACAGACATTATTACTCTATATACATGCATGAAATTTTTTTTCAATTAGAAAATAAGAATGAAAAAAATTTGAAAAAGACACATGATATCTGATCCCACAACCCACATAATAAAGTCAGAATGAGCACAACTTGGGAATGTTTAATGTCTCTGACCTCACCCAGCTCTTATTTGTCCACTTCATGTTCACGTCAGGTAACAGAATAGTGGGGAAAGCTTTGGTGCTTCTTGTTGCATTTTCAGAGCAAAAGAAGAGAATTGTAAGCAGAGACTTTTGGATGGGGAGATGTAATAAAAAAGGATTGCTTGTGGTTTGGGCAAATGCTTCTGCTGCACTTTCAAGGGGACAAAGAGAGAGATTTGTGATTATCTGTGGGTTGGCACCTGTTTCAGTGTTTCTCAACAGAGACAGATTCTGGGAAAGTTGCTGGACCTGAGTCTGGACTGATCCCCAGCAGAGCTGAGGCCTGCCTGAGCAGGTGGATTGATGAGAGGACAAGGCCTGGCTTCTAGGGAAAGGGGTTGCAGCACTCTGGGGAAACTTCAAGTGACCCTCCACTGATTGGTGCAAAAATGTCATGGCAGAGTGTTCCTGTTTCTTCTCTCCTGTAACATTGCTCATATTTTTTCATTTATTCATAAGATTGAGTCATCAAATACATTTCCGCATTATCAGTTTGAATGACTTGTTATCTGTTCCTTCAATTAAGATCCCAAACTGAAAGTGCTGATTTCCCTTCACTTGTTCCTGCTCTCTCTTCGTTGATGCAGGTTTCTGACCTATCTCATGTTCAGGCTCACTGAAGAACTTCTTTCAGCCTTTCTTTCAAGACACATGAATTGCACAAGTGATAAGTCTCCCATCAGCAATCTACTCCTAGTTTATCTTGAAAAAGTTTTACTTGGTGCGCTCCGGAATGCCACGGTTCTTAGGGACTGAGGAGAGAAGACAAGGTGCGCAGACCTGGGCTCCGCGGGGTCGAGCTGGAGAAGCACGTCTGCGGGTCGCTGGGACCTGACGTGCAGGCTGCCCATACATCCAGGAGGTACTGGAGCCAGGAGCCTGCTATCAGGCTGCAGCCTGGGCGTTACCGGGAGGACCGAGTGGAGGAACCAGGTCGAGTAAACCGTACCATGGCAATTGAATGAATTTGGAACATGTTTGCAGTTTAGTGGCTGCTTCTACGATCTGTCTTCTTACCTTAAAACACAAAAAGATAAATGGGATGCTTGAAACGAGAGCTTTATTGAAAGAACAGTGTTACAAATGGCTTCAGAATCTAGGAACGGGAAACAAGAATCACTTCACTGGGCTGGGGTTGTGGCTCAGTGTGGAGCGCTTGCCTCACATGTGTGGGGTGCTGGGTTTGAGCTGCAGCACCACATAAAAATAAATAAATAAATAAAAAGGTACTGTGTCTACAACTGAAAAAAATTACAAAAAAAAAAAAAAAATCACTTCCCTAAGGGGAAAAGTCAGCAGTACCAGCAAATGTAGATCAGATCTTCAGGTAATAATTGTGATGAAGAAGATTCCTTCATTTTGAACCACATGAAGCTTTGAAAGATTTTCATGGTTCTCTTCTTTGATTTTATGAAAATAGACAACTCTGAAGTCACACTAAAGGTTGACTCTAATCTCTCCAGCTGGTATTGGCTCGTGTTAGTCCCTATTTCAGAGCCATGTTTTTCTCTGAAATGGTTGAAGCCCAACAAGCACTGATTGAGATCAGAGGTTTTGATGGTGATGCAATAGAAGGCTTGGTAAAGTTTGTCTAGTCTTCATGCCTCACTTTGTTGACAATGCCCAGCCTTTCTTAAATGCAGCCTGTATTCTGTAGATGGAACTGGTCCCCAGAGCTTGTTGTGAATACATGAAATTACATTTTCATCCCTCCAATTGCCTGGCAGTAAGAGCCTTTGCTGAAAGTCACAACCGAAGAGACTTAGTGGACATGGCGCATCAATATGCCTTCAACATTTTACTGAAGTCATGGAGTGTGAAGCACCTCCATATGCTTTTGTCCTCTATTTATTTAAATACTGAAAATGAAAAGCAGGTCTACAGTGTGGCCATCAAGTGACCTTGCCAGTCCTCAACATTATTCCAAATGGTTGGATGAAACATTGGCACAGGTTCATCTGAAATTATTACCTGTTGATTTTCTTATGGATGTTGTGGCAAAAGAGCAGATTGTCAATCAGAATCTAAAATGTAGATATTTATTGGATAAAACAAGAAACTACCACCTTCATCTGAGTAGCAGAGCAGTACCTGACTATAAATACTCAGTTCAGACTACCCCAAGGAAGCATACTGCTGGTGTGCTGCTTTGTGTAGGTGGTCGAGGTGGATCTGGTGACCCCTTTTGAAGTATTCAATGCTATTCTATCAACAAAAAGGTTGATTCTTTGGACCAGAAATGAATAGTCAAAGGCGACATGTGGGTGCAATCTCTGTGGAAGGTATAATGTATGCAGTAGGTGGACATGATGGAAATGAAAATTTAGGTAGCATGGAGATGTTTGATCCTCTCACTAATAAATGGATGATGAAGGCATCAATGAACACAAAGAGGCAAGGAATTGCCTTGGCTTCCTTAGGAGGACCAATTTATGCAATCGGAGGGTTAGATGATAATGCTTGCTTTAACGATGTGGACAGATATGAAATAGAATCTGATCAATGGAGTACAGTGGCACCAAAGAATACTCCCCTTGGAGGAATTGGTTCTGTGGCTTTAATAAACTATCTTCATGCAGTAGGTGGCAATGATGGGGTGGCTTCTTTATCTAGTGTAGAGAGATATGATCCACATCTGGATAAGTGGATAGAAGTTAAAGAAATGGGTCAATGAAGAGCAGGTAATGGAGTTAGTGAGCTTCATGGTTGCTTATGTGTTCCTGGTGGTTTTGTTGATACTTCTCCTCTTAGCAACATGACCCTTGAAGCAACTAGTGGGATTATGTGGCAGTACTTACTAGGTGGAGTAGGGATTGCAACAGTGATGGGAAAAATCTTTGTAGTTGGTGGTCATAAAGGCAATGCATATTTAATGCAATAGAAGTATTTGATCTGGTTCTGAATAGGTGGGAACTTGTTGCATCTGTATGTCACTGCAGAGCTGGAGCAGGCATAGCTGCATGTGCCTGTTTTAGTAGCCAGATTTGAGATGTGGGTCATGGATCCAATAATGTGGTTAACTGGATGTGACTTGAGTTCTAGCCACCAACAATTTAATCATAAATCTTGATAGGCAAGAAATACAACTAAGATTTGGATAAAGATACCCTTTGAATTTTAACTATATCTAGAGTCTTATTTAAAGGTTAACTGTTGTGTTATGAATAACTATGACTTTTGGAATGATAGCTGAAGAATTATTAATCATAAAGTTAAATTTCATACTTTCTACTTTAGCAAATAGAGTAGGGAAGGAAGACAGTCTTACGTGAAATCATATCTACTCTGGAAGATGTTTATAGTAGTACCAAAAGTTTGAAAAATCTCTGTTAGGATGAATCAAAATGTAATTGGTTGAGTTTTACCTTTCCTTTCCTAAAGGCATTAACCTTAGGTAGTGTGAGTTTTTCTGTTCATCTACAAAATATGAGATCTGTTCCACTTGAAGATCACTTCTACTTGGTGCTGATGAATTTATGCCTTGCTTTTTTTTCTAGGTGTTGATTTTTCAATTTCTTGGATATTTACAAAAGTAGAAAATGTTTTTGTCTTTTTAAGTACCATTTATCTCTATTCTTGGAAGCTATGAGTGCTGTAAAAATCCCTTAATTTCAGTTTGATTGCTAGGATGCCAAAAGACTTAGCTGTGTGATTCCGTTCATAAGAGCTTACAGTTTTGTTTTATTTTGTTTTGTTTTGTTCTCCCATCTCATGCAAAAAGTGAACCACAGGAACTATTTGAGAAGACTTTAGATCTAATATTATTCTAGTAATAAGGTGTGAGACCTTGAGGAATGGTGTAGGTTAAATGACTTCTCAGTAAGGAATCTGAAAATATCTTTAACTTACTTCTTTGGTTTGATTTTGAACCCAGGATTTATTATCTTCCTCTTTTGTTATTTGCAATCTTCCTGGTATTTCTAATCACACAGATCTGCATTTATTTATTTTCAAAAAATAAATGCATTTTTCTTTTACAAAAATCCTTTAAAAACTGTAGTTGGTTGATTAGTACAAGTCCATCATTAACCAATAAAACATGTTGTTGAGCTGCATACACAACAAGCATCTACTTGGAGCAGAGGTTGCAGACAAGGTGAGGGGTACATCAAGATTTGTATGTGTTGGTCAGTTCTGAGATCTTGAAGAAGCTCTTCACAGAGGAAGATAAAAGCAGCAGTCTTTGCCAATTAGGGAATAGACCATTTGGATTCCTTTAGCAGTGATCCCTCTGATAAGCCACCTTGCAGAGGCTGTTCCTCTTACCTCATGGAGCCTTATATTAAGTGTGCTGAATGTGGGCCACTTCCTTTTTTTCTCCACTTGCAGTGTTTCACTCAAGGATTTGAGTACAAGAAACATCAAAGAGATCATACTTGCAAAATAATGACTTCTAACTTTCCAGTTCTTGACCCCAGCTGGACTTCTCAAGAAGAAATAGTGCTTTTAGAAGCTGTGATGGATTACTGCTTTGGAAATTGGCAGGATGTAGCTAATCAGATGTGCACCAAGACCAAAGAGGAGTGTGAGAAACATTACATGAAGCATTTCATCAATAATCCTCAGTTTGCATCTACCCTGCTAAACCTGAAACAAACAGAGGAGGCAAAAACTGCTGATTCCATTTCACTCTGCAGATGATCCTCCTCGACATACCTCTGAGTCCTTGCTTTCTCAGGACATGGCAGGATACATACCAGCTCAAGCAAATTCCATTAAGGAGTTTGACAATTATGCAGAATGGAGCTTGAGAGACATTGATTTTGTTGAAGATGACTCGGACATTTTACACACTCTGAAGATGGCTGTGGTGGATATTTATCATTCAAGGTTAAAGGAGAGACAAAGATGAAAAAAATTATTAAGAGATTGTGGATTAATCAACCTTAGAAAGTTTCAATTAGTGGAACAGCATTATTCCAAAGAGGTTCAAGACCTTTATGAAACAACAAGGTGATCTGCAAGGATTTTGGGTCCAGTGGAATATGATAAGTTCATTGAAAGTCATGTATTGGAACTTGAACTTCGAAGGGAAATCAAGAGGCTCCAGGAATATAGGACAGCAGGCATTACCAATTTTTGTAGTTCCAGGGTGTACAATCACCTAAAGAAGACAAGAGAAGAAGAGTGCCTTAAACTCACCATGCTCTCTGAAGTTCTCCAGTACATCCAGGACAGTAGTGCATGCCAACAGTGGCTCCGTCGGCAGGCTGAAATTGATTCTGGGCAGACTCCTTCCATTTTGATGTCTTCAAATTCAGGTAGAGGGAGTACACCACCCTTGAATCTCACTGGCCTCTCTGGCATGGAAAAGCTGAATGTAAGAGAAAAGGAGCTCTGTCAAATGGTGAGGATGGTTCCTGGAGCCTATTTAGAATACAAATCTGCTCTTTTGAATGAATGTAACAAGCAAGGAGGCTTGAGACTGGCACAGGCAAGAGCACTCGTCAAGATAGATGTGGGGTAGGGTGGAGTGGGCCATGGACTGGAGCAGCATGTGGACGTTCTGGTGCCGCCCAGCTGCCGGCCTCTTGCCCGGCCCAGACCCTCACCAGGGCAGCTTGCCTGGTGGAACTTGCCCCATTTTGCAGCCGCCATGGGCTGCACATGGGAACTGCTGTGGCCCAAGCGCCCGGCGGAGCCAGTATGAACCTCTACTACCTCAATCAAATTCTGAATGTCAAAAAGCAGAGTGTCTATTGGATGCCTCTGAGGACTCAGGAACTTTGGGTGACCCAGGCTCTCTAGATGAAATGGCCTATGAAAGACTAGCAGAAGAAACACTGGATGCCTTAGCAAAGTTTTTTGAAGACCTTGCAGACAAGCCCTGTACACTCAAGGACTATGATGTCTCCTTTGTGGGTGGTGTCTTAAAAGTCAAACTGGGTGGAGAACTAGGAACCTATGTGATCAACAAGCACACCCCAAACAAACAAATCTGGTTATCATCTCCCTCAAGTGGAACCAAGCATTATGATTGGACTGGGAGAAACTGGGTGTACTCCCACGATGGTGTGTGCCTCCACGAGCTGCTGGCCACACAGCTGACTGAAGCTTTAAAAACTGAATTGTACTTCTCTTCCTTGGTTTATTCCAGAAAAGACACTTTAATTTTCTCCATGTTTAGATGCTTTCACATGCTCTCCTCTGCTTTCTCTCTTCCACTTTTTCAACATTCATTCTAACATTTTCTACCTTCCTACCTCATTTTATTTCTATTAATTAACTACATTTTTAACATCTTTTCAATTAATTTGTTTTATCCATCTGGGGAATGGAAGGTGGATTAGTGGATACTTCAGTATCACAGTAGCTGTACACAAGGGAATAAAAATGGCAATTTTAGGAGAGGATCCAAGATGGCAGACTAGAGGGAGGCTGTGTTCCTTGTAGCTCAATAACTCGGTTTCAAGCAGAGGATATCTGTTTCTTGGTGAGGCAGTTGTTGCAGCTTATCGATCTCCTGCTGTTTACCCCATTTGTCTACTGCGATCACCTGCAATCTGCCAGCATATCATCTACTTTTTGAGTACAGATTGCTCACTATCAGGCGTCTACCATCTGCAATTTGCCTGCCTTTTGCCTGTCCATTGCCTGCCTTTCACCTACCCATCATCCTCTTGAGGTTCACCTCCCGATTGTCCGACAGCAGTCAGCAGACTGATGACAGACCACCAGTGGAGCATCAGCTGCCTGCTGTTGCCTGGAAGTTCACTGTCACAGTACCTGCAGGTTTGGTTACAATGGCTGCTGCCATTTTGAGACAACAGCCAGGACTTGTAGGATCCCTGGCCGGACTGAGTGAGCCCCATCTCCAGGATCCCTCAGCCTGACCAATCACTCCCTGCCTCTGGGGCCCTCACATTGACTAACTGTTCCCTGCCACCAGGACCCTCAGACTGACTGACTGAGCCTTACCACCAGGACCCCCAAACCAACTGATTGCACCCCGTCTCCAGGATCATGAAACCAGACCGACAACACCCCACCTCCAGGACCTCCAGCCAACCACGCCCACACCCTGAGCTGCAGCTCCCCATTTGCCAACACATTTGGAAGCCAGAGTGACTATCTTGGGTAATCCTGGAAGCCGTATCTCCCATCTTTAGGTGGGGAAAATCTCATCCTGAGACACCTGCTGGAGACTTGAAGCTCATTGTCAGGTACCTCTCATGCATCAGGCTACTGAAGACTGGGAGGTTTTAATACTATATGACTGATATAGTGTAGATTTTATTTTTTCTTCTTATTGAAAAGTTTTGTTTTTATTTCTTTACTTTTCTTACTCTCTTTGTTTGCCTGTTCCCTCAAAGTCTCTTTCTCCCTTTTCCCATGCTAACAATCAACTTCTTTTGATTACACTCTCACTCTTTCTATGACCTAGAACTTCTTAATATTCTTTTCTTATCCCATTAACAGCTACATCCTACAACCCTCCACATCCTCTTTGTCCTCCATTAGAAACTGCAGACCTTATTGCAAATCTATTTGTCATACTGAAGATAATAATTGAACTCATTCTGTTTATTATGACAGTATTGTTAACATCCTCATAGGGGCCATTTGGTTTTGGGTTGCATATTGTCTGTAATGGGCACTGCTAATATTGATCTCCCCCTTAAAGAAAAGGTTTTGAAAACCTAGAGGATCACTATAAGCCAACAGGGGGGAAACTGCAATACCCCAGATCTGCACTGCTAGAGAGGAAGATACATGAACAACATGAAATAACAACGGAAGAAAATGATCCAAACAAACCTAGATTCTATATTAATAGAATCCAGTGACAGTATGGTAGAAGAAATGTCAAAAGAGGACTTCAGATTATACATAATTAAAATGATTTGTGAATCAAAGGATGAGATAAGACAGCAACTGCAGGCAATGAATGATTATACCAATAAGCAATTAAAAGAGCAACTGCAGGAAGCAAAAGAGCATTTCAACAAAGAGAGATTCTAAAAAAAAAAAAAAAAAAGGAAATCCTTGAAATTAAGGAAACAATAAACCAAATAATAAATTCAATGGAAAGCATCACCAAAAGACTAGACCATTTGGAAGACAGAACCTCAGACAATGAAGACAAAATATTTAATCTGGAAAATAAAGTTGCCCAAACAGAGAAGATGGTAAGAAATCATGAACAGAATCTACAAGAACTATGGGACATCATGGAAAGACCAAATTTAAGAATTATTGGGATTGAGGAAGGCACAGAGATACAAACCAAAGGAATGAACAACCTATTCAATGAAATAATATCAGAAAATTTCCCAATCCTGAAGAATGAAATGGAAAATCAAATACAAGAGGCTTAGAGAACACCAAATGCACAAAATCACAACAGATCCACAACAAGGCACATTATAATGAAAATGCCTAACATACAAAATAAAGATAGGATTTTGAAGGCTGTGAAAGAAAAGCATCAGATTACATATAGGGGGAAACCAATATGGATAGCAGCAGACTTCTCAGCCCAGACTCTAAAAGCTAGAAGGGCATGGAACAACATATTTCAAGCTCTGAAAGAACATGGTTGCCAAACAAGAATCCTGTACCCAGCAAAACTAACCTTCAGATTTGAAGATGGAATAAAATCCTTCCATGATAAACAAAAGTTAAAAGAATTTACAAACAGAAAGCCTGCACTACAGAATGTTCTCAACAAAATATTCCATGAGGAGGAAATGAAAAACAACAATGGAGGTCAGCAAAGGGAGGAACTACCTTATAGAAAAACCACTCAAAAGAGAAACCAAGCCAACTTAAAAACCAAAAATAAGCCAAATGACTGGGAATACAAATCGTGTCTCAATAATAACCCTAAATGTTAATGGCCTAAACTCATCAATCAAAAGAAATAGACTGGCAGAATGGATTAGAAAGAAAGATCCAACAATGTGCTGCCTTTGAGAGACTCATCTCATAGAAAAAGACATTCACAGACTAAGGTGAAAAGATGGGAAAAAACCTACCATGCACACGGACTCTAAAAAAGTGTGGGTTTTTGTCATTATATCAGATAAAGTGGACTTCAAGCCAAACTTAGAAGGGATAAAGAAGGACATTTCATATTGCTTAAGGAAGCAGGAAGACAAAATGATTGTAAATAGTTATGCCCCAAATAATGGTGCTTCCATGTACATCATACAAATCCTTCTCAATTCCAGGAATCAAATAGACCACAACACAATAATTCTGGGTGACTTTAACACACCATTGCCACCACAGGATCGATCTTCTAAACAAAAACTAAACAAAGAAATCTTAGAACTCAATAACACAACCAATAACTTAGACTTAACAGACATATATAGAATATCCCATCCATCAATGAGTGAATACACTTTCTTCTCAGCAGCTATGGATTCTTCTCTAAAATAGGCCATATGTTATGCCACAAAGCAGCCCTTCATAAATGCAAAAAAATAAAGATACTAGCTTGTGTTCTATCAGGTCATAATGGAATGGAATTAGAAATCAATAACAAAATAAAAAACAGAAATTACTCCAACACCTGGAGACAAAATAATATGCTACTGAAGGAAGCACGGATAACAGAAAACATCAGGGAGGAGATTAAAAAATTCTTAGAGGTAAATGAGAATGACGATACAACATATCAAAATCTCTGGGACACTATGAAAGCAGTACTAAGAGGAAAATTCATTGCATGGAGCACATTCGAGAAAAGAATAAAAAGTCAACAACTAAATGACCTAACATTGTAGCTCAAAGCCCTAGAATAAAAAGAAAAGAACAACACTAAAAGTAGTAGAAGACAGGAAATAATTAAAATCAGAGCTGAAATCAATGGAATTGAAACAAAAGAAACAATTCAAAAAATTGACAAAACAAAAAGTTTGAAAAAATAAACAAAATAGACAAACCCTTAGCCACACTAACAAAGAGAAGGAGAGAGAAAACTCAAATTACTAAAATTCATGATGTAAAAGGAAATATCATGACAGACACTACTGAAATACATAACATAATGAGAAGCTACTTTGAAAATCTATATTCCAACAAAATAGAACATACCAAGACATTGAAAAATTTCTAGACACATGCTCCTCCCTTGACACTTAAGATATTTGCCCAGACCAGTTCCCTCAAAAAGAAAAAAACTCTAAAATGTCCCCTGTGCCTGGGTGCAGTGGCATACTCCTATAATCCCAGTGGCTCAGGAGGCTGAGTCAGGAGGATCACAAGTTCAAAGCCAGCCTCAGCATCTCAGAGGCCCTAAGCAACTCAGCAAGACCCTGTCTCTAGATAAAATATGAAAAAGGCTTGGGGATGTGTTTCAGTATTCAAACATTGCTGAGTTAAATTTTCAGTACCAGATGAAAAAAATGTCCTTGTACAATAGTAGAAATATACATCATAGCAGATGCTCAGAAATGCAAGTGAAAGATGGAGCTAAAAAGATGAGAGGTATGTATTACCAGAAGAATAAGAAATTATACTCCATTATATATGATGTATCAGAATGTATTCTATTGTCATGTATAATTAATTAAAACAAATAAAAAATCTTAAAAAAAGAACAACACTACAAACTAGAAATTCTGTATGTAGGAAATAAACTAAATAAAATGGAAAAGGCAAAATAAAAAATAGTAGGCAGATAGGGTGGGGATCTTGATTGTTATAATTCCATGTGCAAAGTATCTGATGGGCCAGACCCCATGTGGTCAAGCATGGGACCAGCACATGATCGACAGCCTGAATGGAAGGTGGCAGGGTCCATGATCACCAATTCTCTCACTCTGATTGTATGTAGAAACTCCCCTCCCTAAAAATCATGAACAAATAGCTTTAAGGGTCACCTCTAGCAACAACACATAAATTCATAGAGAGCAGCAACTCAGCTGCAAAACCATGTGGGACTCCTCCCAGGTAGAAGCTGCACTACTCTGTTTAAAGAAAGAAAGAAAAATCCTGTCACTTTACCCTTTGTTGTCCATGGGTCTCATTCTTCATATATGCAAGACAAATTATATTTCACCATGCTTCAGATTTGGGGACTCATGTGGGATCCTTGGAAGTGGGAGTTAAATGCACCAACAGAATCACCACTTTTAGAGAATTGAGGTTAGACCTGCCAAATTGGTCCCGGTCCTAGAGGAGGTTACTGAGGATATGGTTGGGGTTTGGGTACTAAAAGATGCTCAAGGACTTGAGAATTCCCCATAGCCCTATGTGTGGGTCCTTGTGAAACAATTAGGATTCAGAGGAGCATATCGAGAATCAGAGTCTGCTGCTGCACCAAAAGGAGAGGGGAGTTTTCATTAGAGAATAAAGAAAGAGACACCAACCACTTGGTTCACATTCTGGGGAGTAGTTGGTCACCTCTATCTTAAAGACCTCAGAGCAGATGGACACTTCATCTCCAGGTCTAGCCTCAATTCTCTAAGAGCTCACAGGATAGACCCGAGGACACAAGGTATAATACAAAGTCAGTAGGCCTTTTCTGGCAGAAGGGACATGATTGCTTTTTTTCTCCTTAATTAGGAACATCACCCAAAGCATTAGCCAGCCTGCCTCCCTGTCCAGACTATGAAGGGGGCAGGGAGCATGGGGAGTTTTGGTTTCTTTTGTTTTGATGGAAGTGCTTTGTCTTATGGGAAGAGTGGTGTTCAGGAATTACATAAGGATTGTTTCAGGATGTGGATTTGAGAAAGGAGGTCAGCAACTAGGAAGCTGCTGGAAGAAAAGTCATTTGGTATGGCAATAGAGTACAAAACTAAGGATTTAAACAAGCTATGGAGTATCTAAGAAAGTTACAGATGATTGTTGCAAAGTAAATTCCAAATTTTTGTATGTGATCAAGTCATGTCTGTTGGATTTTCTTTGAATTTTTATTTTTTAAATTTAGATTCATTGTACACAAATGGGGTACAACTTCCATGTCTCTGGTTGTACACAAGTAGAGTCACACTGTGTAATCATACATGTACACAAGGTCATTCTTTTTGAGGACACTGGGTCTTAGGGAGCTGACAGTCACACCTGTTTTGGAGTCTTTTGAATGGTTGCTTCATGACTGGTTGCTATGTTGGTTTGCTGCAGTGTAGTTAATGCCCTAGATGTGTGTGGCTGTAGGGGTATGTACATCTGGGAGCTGCGTGTGTTTGCCTGGGAGATTTGAGTGTTGATGTGGGGCTTAATGGAATGCAGGCCTGTATGGAATTGGTACAGGCAGGATTAGTTGCACTGCCTGTGTGAAGCCAGCATGGGTTTTCATTTTGAAAACTTTTGTACTGACGCTTTGACACAGCTCTTGAGTGGGCACATTTTGTTCTCGGGTGTGTGCATGTTTCTGGTCACATAGATTTAAGGTGTCAACTGTGTTGTGACAGCCTGAGCTAAAAGTTGTTTGATCAACTATGCAGTGGTCACTGGAGGACTTTGGAGCAGATGTGGGAAATCTCACACAACATTAGAAAATCAAACCTAAGGAGCACTGACAACAAGGAGACTGGAAAGATGCAATCTAAGGTCATGCATCATCTATTCAGTGCAATAATATCAGAAAAAGTTCCAGACCTTGGGAATGAGATGAAAATCCACATTCTGAGCCCCAAAGAGACAACGCCAATCCAGATCCTCTCCATAAGACACTGGAAGTAAAAACTATAACACACATAAAACATACTAGTTTAAAAGGCTTGAGAGAAAATTGGAAACTCACATTCACTGTGAAGTCAATGAGAATTACTGCTATTTTCTTCACACAGTCTCCCAAATTAAGAAGTGCTTGGAACAATGTATACCGCACTCTCAAAGAATATACTTGCCAACCAATATTGCTATGTGCAATAAAGGTATCCTTCACAGCTGATGAAGAAATAAAAATCTTCCAAGAGAAGTAAAAAACAAAAGAATTCATGACTACTGAGATGGTACTAAAAAAAAAAAAAAAAACTTAAAGGCAATACCCAGAAAAAACAAAACAATCAAGATAACACAAATGCATGAGTCTCATTAGAAGACAAGCCAATTAAAGGCTAACCAGGAGCAAATTAAACATTAGAAATAAAAGGGGAAGAACTCTCGGTCGAGTCTCTATAGAAACATTGAATGTAACTGCTCTCAACTTTCCCACTAAAAGTGATAACTGACATAGATGATCAAAAACCATGATTCAACTATGTTTGCTCCAAGACTCAACTTAATGACAAATACATTCAAAGCATGAAAGAAAAAAATAGAAAAAAACATGATCCATGCAATTAGACATCAAAACAAAACATGCATAGTTACACTTTTATCTGACAAAGTAGATTTCAAGTCAAAATTAACCAGTAGACACTAAGTGGGCTAGTTCTTCATACTGGTACAGGGGTACTATATAACTGGAAGATGAAAGGATTTTAAATATTTATCCCCAAACCTCAGTACACTCACTTTCATTAAAAAAAAAAAAAATGGACTCAACATAATAAAAACTCAAATAGACACAATGCAATAATACTGAGTAATTTCCACACAACTCTCTTGCCAACAGGTCATCAACATAGAACCTATATCAAAACTCTTCTGATCTAAAAGAATATGATTAAATAAATGGACTTAACAGATACTTACAGAATAATTCTTCCATCAATAACCAAACTCACTTTCTTCTCGGCAACTCATGAAACCTCCTCCCAAATTAAATATATTTTAGGACACAAAAGAAGACTTAGTAAATGCAAGAATAGAATTCTTGCAATTTATGTTATAATAAAATGAAATTAGAAACTAATAGTAAGGAAAAATACAAAAATAATGTAAACACATGGAGTTTGAATAATATGCTTGCTAACTACTAATGAGCCATACAAGAAATCAGGGTAGAATTCAAAGAATTTTTAGAAAAAATAAGAACAGAGGTACAACCTAGTAGAATCTCTGTGAAGATGGTTCTAAGAAGAAACTTCATAGCATTGAAAGCCTACATTAAAAATGAAAATACCCAAATAATCAGTCTTATATTATAACTTATGGTGCTAGAAAAGGAGAAACAAACTAATTCCAAAACCAGTGGAAGAGAAATAATAATATCAGAGCCAGAATTAACAAAATAGAAAATAAAAAACAAAAGAATCAGGGTAAAAATCTTGATTCTTTGAAAAGGTAAATACAACTGATAAGAAGATATGCCTAGATACAAAATTCTAGACATGCATGACCTTCCCAGACTGATCTAAGAGGATATCAAAAAGCTAAATATACAATATCAAGCAACAAGTTCAAAGTGGTAGTTAAAAGCAAAGGAGTAAACAAAAATCCTTCCACCTTTCACCAAGGAAAAGTACAAGACCAGATGGATTTACAGCTGAATTCGACCAGACCTTGAAAGAAGAACTGTCATCAATGCTCCTCAACTATGAAGCAAGTTATCTCCCTGAGGCAAAAACCAGATAAGGACACTTTGAGAAACAAATCTAAATAGCAATATCACTTAAGATCACAGATGAAAAATTCCCTAATAACATACTAGCAATCCTATTCAAATACATGTCAAGGAGACTATGTCATAAGCAAGTTGGTTTCACTCCAGGGATGAGAAGTGAGTTCTACAAACACGAATCAATAAATGTAATTCAGCACATAGAGGTAAGGATGAAAAAACATGATGGTATGGATAGATGCAGAAAGTCTTACACAAAATTCAGCACCCTTTCACATATGAAACCTGAATAGAGAAACAACATCATAAATACTATATATGATAAATGCACAGCCCATATCATACTAACCAGGGAAAAACTGAATGATTTTTCTCTAAAGTCAGAAACAAGACAATGATGTTTATTCTTCTCACTCTTATTCAATATAGTACAAGAATTTAGCCAGAGTACTTACACAAAAGAAGGAAATTAAAGGAATAAAAAGAAGAAAAAAGAAGTCCAACTATCTCTGTTTGCAGATGATCTGATACTTTCTTTAAAATACCCCAAAACCTCCACCAGATTTTTAGAGCTGATGAAAATAATTGAGGACAGTAGTAAGACACAAAAGCAACATGCAAAAATGAATAATTTTTCTATATAGCAATAACATACCTGATGAAAAAATATTATGGAAACAATTCCATTCACAACATAAAAAATACCTATGAATAAATCTAACGAAGGAGGTTAAAAAACTCTATAATAAAAATTACACAAAAGTAGAGAAATAAGTTGAAGAAGGCATTAGAAAAGGAAAATACCTGCCATGTTCTTGGATAGACAGAATTAATACTGTCAAAATGGCCATATTATCAAAAGTGATGCATGATGTAATCCCTGTCAAAGGATAAATAATGATCTTGAAAGAGTTAGAAGAAACAGTCCTAAGATTCATATGGAAGAATAAAGACACAGAATAACCAAAGGAACACTGAGCAAAAAGAACAAGCGTGGAGCATTCTGAATTCCTAACCTTAAATTTTATAATGAAGTTATAATAACAAAATTAGGAAGAAATTGGCATAATAACAGACAGGAAGACTAAAATGATAAAATGATAAAACACCCATCCAGATAGTTATCTCATCCTTGACAAAGGTGCCAGAAACCTATGATGTAGCAAAAAAAGTTGTGTAAACAAATGGTGATCAGAAAACTGGATATTCATATATAGAAGAATGAAACTGCATCCCTATCTCTCACCCTACACAAACGTGCACTCTCAAGTGAATCATAGACCAAGGGATCAGTGGAAAAACTTTGCACCTGTTAGAAAAGGACACGGGCTCAACACTCCAACGTACAGTCAGAGGCACTCATTTCCTATGTAGGACTGCTAAACCTTTAAGTACTTTCAAATATTATTTTGTTTAATCTTCTCAAAAATTCTGTGATGTGAGTGAGGATCCAAGATGGTGGTCTAGAGGGAGGCTGTGTTCCTTGTCGCGCCGCAACGCCGGATTCAAGCAGAGGATATCTGTTTCTCGGTGAGGCAGTTTTTGCTGCTTATCGATCCCCTGTTCTTTACCCCATTTGTCTGCTGTGATCACCTGCAATATGCCAGCATATCAACGCCTTTTTTGAGAGCAGATTGATCATTGTCAGGTGTCTATCATCTGCCATTTGCCTGCCTCTCACCTGTCCATCGCCTGCCTTACCCCTATCTATCACCCAACGCTCGAGGTTCACCTCCCGATCGTTCGACACCTGCCAGCAGATTGACCGCAGACCCCCAGTGGAGAACCAGCTTCCTGCTGCTGCCTGGAAGTTCGCTGTTACAGTACCTGCAGGTTTGATTACACGTGGCTGCCGCCATTTTGAGACAACAGCCAGGCCCTGTAGGATGCCTGGCGGTACTGACTGAGTCCTGTCTCCAGGATCCCTCAGCCCAACCAATCACTCCCTGCCTCTGGGGCCCTCACATCAACTGACTGCTCCCTGCCACCAGGACCCACAGACCAACTGACTGTGCCCTATAACCGGGAACCCAGACCAACTGATTGCACCCAGCCTCCTGGAGCCCATAACCACACCAAACACACCCGAACTCCAGGACCACTGCCGGACCAACTGCATCCTGTCTCCAGGACCTCCAGCTGACCATGTCCACCCCTGAGCTGCAGCTCCCCATTTGCCAACACATTTGGAAGCCAGAGCAGCCATCTTGGATAATCCTGGAACACGTAGCTCCGATCTTCAGGTGGGGCAAATCCCATCCTGAGACGCCTGCTGGAGGCTTGAAGCTCATTGTCAGGTAGCTCTCATGCATCAGGCTACTGAACACTGGGAGGTTTCATTAGTATATGACTATTATACAGTAGATTTTCTTTTTTCTCCTTTTTTTAAAAAAATTTCAGTTTTTATTTCTTTACGTTTCTTGCTTTCATTTCCTTCTGTTTACCTGTTCCATTAGAGTTGCTTTCTCCCTTATTTACATGATGTTATTGTTCCCATAGGGGCTATTTGGTCTAGGATTGCATAGTGTCTGATTTGGGCACTGCTAATATTGCTCTCCCCTTAAAGAAAGGGTTTTGGAAACCTATAGGGCCACTATAAGCCTATAGGGGGAAATCTGCAATACCCCAGATCTGCACTGCTAGAGGGGAAGATACATGAACAACATGAAAAAACAAGGGGAAAAAATGATCCAAACAAATCTAGATTCTATAGTAATAGAATCCAATGACAGTATGTTAGAAGAAATGTCAGAAAAGGACTTCAGATTATACATGATTAAGATGATTCGTGAAGCAAAGGATGAGATAAGAGAGCAAATGCAGACAATGAATGTTAATACCAATAAGCTGAAAGAGCACCTGCAGGAAGCAAAAGATCATTTCAACAAAGAGATAGAGATTCTCAAAAAAAAACCAAACGGAAATCCTTGAAATGAAGGAGACAATAAACCAAATAAAAAACTCAATGGAAAGCATCACCAACAGACAGACCACTTGGAAGACAGAACCTCAGACAATGAAGACAAAATATTTAATCTGGAAAATAAAGTTGTCCAAACAGAGAAGATGGTAAGAAATCATGAACAGAATCTCCAAGAACTATGGGACATCATGAAAAGACCAAATTTAAGAATTATTGGGATTGAGGAAGGCACAGAGATACAAACCAAAGGAATGAACAACCTATTCAATGAAATAATATCAGAAAATATCCCAAACCTGAAGAATGAAATGGAAAATCAAATACAAGAGGCTTACAGAACATCAAATGCACAGAATCACAACAGATCCACACCAAGACACATTATAATGAATATGCCTAACATTCAAAATAAAGATAGGATTTTGAAGGCCGCGAGAGAAAAGCATGAGATTACATATAGGGGGAGACCAATACAGATAACAGCCGACTACTCAACCAAGACACTAAAAGCTAGAAGGGCCTGGAACAACATATTTCAAGCTCTGAAAGAACATGGTTGCCAACCAAGAATCCTATACCCAGCAAAACTTACCTTCAGATTTGAAGATGAAATAAAATCCTTCCATGATAAACAAAAGTTAAAAGAATTTACAAAGAGAAAGCCTGCACTACAGAATGTTCTCAACAAAATGAGGAGGAAATGAAAAACAACAATGGAGGTCAGCAAAGGGAGGAACTACATTAGTGAAAAAGCACTCAAAGGAGAAACCAAGCCAACTTAAAAACCAAAAATAATACAAATCATTTGGTAATACAAATCATTTCTCAATAATAACCCTGAACGTTAATGGCCTAAACTCATCAATCAAAAGACATAGACTGGCAGAATGGATAAAAAAGAAAGACCCAACAATATACTGCCTGCAAGAGACTCATCTCATAGAAAAAGACATCCACAGACTAAAGGTGAAAGGATGGGAAAAAACCTACAACGCACATGGACCCAGTAAAAAAGCAGGGGTTTCCATCCTTATATCAGATAAAGTGGACTTCAAGCCAAAGTTAGTCAGAAGGGATAAAGAAGGACATTTCATACTGCTTAAGGGAACCATAAATCAGGAAGACATAATGATAGTAAATATTTATGCCCCAAACAATGGTGCATCCCTGTACATCAAACAAATCCTTCTCAATTTCAAGAATCACAAAGACCACAACACAATAATTCTGGGCGACTTTAATGCACCGCTGTCACCACTAAATAGATCTTCCAAACAAAAACCAACCAAAGAAACCATAGAACTCAATAACACAATCAATAACCTAGACTTAATAGACATATATAGAATATTCCATCCATCAACAAGTGGATACACTTTCTTCTCAGCAGCACATGGAACCTTCTCGAAAATAGACCACATGTTATGCCACAAAGCAGCCCTTAGGAAATGCAAAAAAATAGAGATACTGCCTTGTGTTCTATCAGATCATAATGGACTGAGAGTAGAAATCAATGACAAAGTAAAAAAAGGAAATTACTCCAACACTTGGAGACTAAATAATATGCTATTGAATGAAACGTGGATAACAAAAAACATCAGGGAGGAGATTAAAAAATTCTTAGAGGTCAATGAGAATGATGATACAACATATCAAAATCTCTGGGACACTATGAAAGTGGTACTAAGAGGAAAATTCATTGCATGGAGCACATTCCAGAAAAGAATGAAAAGTCAACAACTAAATGACGTAACATTACAGCTCAAAGCCCTAGAAACAGAAGAACAGAATAACAGCAAAAGTAGTAGAAGACAGGAAATAATTAAAATCAGAGCTGAAATCAATGAAATTGAAACAAAAGAAACTATTCAAAAATTGACATAAGAAAAAGTTGGTTCTTTGAGATAGTAAACAAAATAGACAAACCCTTAGCCACACTAACAAAGAGAAGGAAAGAGAAGACTCAAATTACTAAAATACATGATGCAAAAGGAAATATCACAACAGACACCACTGAGATACAGAACATAATGAGAAGCTACTTTGAAAATCTGTATTCCAACAATATAGAAAGTACTGAAGACACTGATAAATTTCTAGAGACATATGCTTCTCCCAAACTGAACCAGGAGGACGTACATGATTTAAACAGATCAATATCAAGCAATGAAATAGAAGAAGGCATTAAAAATCTACCATCCAAGAAAAGCCCAGGACCAGATAGATTCTCAGCCAAGTTCGACAAGACCTTCAAAGAAGAACTCATTCCAATACTTCTCAAAGTATTCCAGGAAATAGAAAAGGAAGGTACCCTACCGAACTCATTCTATGAAGCTAATATCACCCTCATACCCAAACCAGGAAAAGACACATCAAGGAAAGAAAATTTTAGACCAATATCCTTGATGAATATAGATGCAAAGATCCTTAACAAAATATTGGCAAACCGTATCCAAAAACATATTAAGAAAATTGTGCACCACGATCAAGTTCGGTTGATCCCTGGAATGCAAGGATGGTTCAACATTCGTAAATCAATAAATGTAATCCATCATATCAATAGACTTAAGGATAAGAATCATATGGTTATTTCAATTGATGCAGAAAAAGCATTTGACAAAATACAACACCACTTCATGCTCAAAACACTAGAAAAAATAGGGATAGTAGGAACATACCTGAACATTGTAAAGGCTATTTATGCTAAGCCCCTGGCCAACATCATTCTTAATGGAGAAAAACTGAAACCATTCCCTTTAAAAATGGGAGAAAGACAGGGATGTCCTCTTTCACCACTTCTATTCAACATTGTCCTCAAAACTCTAGCCAGAGCAATTAGGCAGACTAAAGAAATTAAAAGCATATGAATAGGAAAAGAGGAACTTTAGCTGTCACTATTTGCATATGACATGATTCTATATTTAGAGGATCCAAAAACCTCCTCCAGAAAACTTCAAGACCTCAACAATGAATTCAGCAAAATAGCAGGCTATAAAATCAACATGCATAAATCTACAGCATTTTCATATGCAAGCGATGAAACAGCTGAAAGGGAAATGAGTAAAACAACTCCATTTGCAGTAGCCTCAAAAGAAAAAATAAAATACTTGGGTATCAATCTAACCAAAGAGGTAAAAGATCTCTACAATGAAAACTACAAAACACTGAAGAAAGAAATTAAGGAAGACCTTCGAAGATGGAAAGATCTCCCATTTTCTTGGATAGGCAGAATTAATATTGTCAAAATGACCATACTACCAAAAGTGCTATACAGATTCAATGCAATTCCAATTAAAATCCCAATGACGTACCTCACAGAAATAGAGCAAGCAATCATGAAATTCATCTGGAAGAATAAAAAACCCAGAATAGCTAAAGCAATCCTTAGCAGGAAGAATGAAACAGGGGGTATCACAATACCAGAACTTAAAGTATACTACAAAGCAACAGTAACAAAAATAGCATGGTATTGGCACCAAAATAGACAGGTAGATTAATGGTACAGAATAGAGGACATGGACACAAACCCAAATAAATACAATTTTCTAATTAGTATTAAGGTGCCAAAAATATGCAATGGAGAAAACATAGCCTCTTCAACAAATGGTGCTGGGAAAACTGGAAATCCATATGCAACAGAATGAAACTAATCCCCTATCTCTCACCCCGCACAAAACTCAACTCACAATGGATCAAGGACCTTGAAATCAGACCAGAGACCCTGCATCTTATAGAAGAAAAAGTAGGTCTAAATCTTCACCTTGTTGGCTTAGGATCAGACTTCCTTAACAGGACTCCCATAGCAGAAGAAATAAAAGCAAGAATCAATAACTGGGATAGATTCAAACTAAATAGCTTTCTCTCAGCAAAGGAAACTATAAGCAATGTGAAGAGAGAGCCTCCAGAGTGGGAGAATATCTTTGCCACTCAAACTTCAGATAGAGCACTAATTTCCAGAATCTATGAAGAACTCAAAAAACTCTACACCAAGAATACAAATAACCCAATCAACAAATGGGCTAAGGAAATGAAGACACTTCACAGAAGATGTACAAGCAATCAACAGATATATGAAAAAATGTTCAACATCTCTAGTAATAAGAGAAATGCAAATCAAAACTACACTAAGATTCCATCTCACCCCAATTAGAATGGCGATTATCAAGAACACAAGCAACAATAGGTGTTGGAGAGGATGTGGGGAAAAAGGTACACTCATACATTACTGGTGGGACTGTAAATTAGTGCAGCCACTCTGGAAAGCAGTGTGGAGATTCCTTAGAAGACTTGGAATGGACCTACCATTTGACCCAGCTATCCCACTCCTCGGCCTATACCCAAAGGACTTAAAATCAGCATACTACAGAGATACAGCCACATCAATGTTCATAGCTGCTCAATTCACAATAGCCAGATTGTGGAACCAACCTAGATGCCCTTCAATTGATGAATGGATAAAGAAACTGCGGTATATATATATATACAGTGGAATATTACTCAGGTATAAAGAATAATAAAATTATGGCATTTGCAGGCAAATGGATGAAATTGGAGAATATCATGTTAAGTGAGATAAGCCAATCTCAAAAATCCAAAAGAGGAATGATCTCACTGATAAGCGAATGATGACACTTAATGGGGGGTGGGAGGGGGACAAGAATGGAGGAAGGAGGGACTGTATAGAGGGAAAAGAGAGGTGGGAGGGGTGGGGGAAAGAAAAAAATAACAGAATGAATCAAACATCATTACTCTATGTAAACATATGAATATGCAAATGGTATGCTGTTATGCCATGTATAACCTGAAACAACATGTATCCCATTTGTTTACAATAAAAATAAATAAAAAAAAAAAACTTTACACGAAGAATACAAATAACCCAATCAACAAATGGGCTAGGGAAATGAACAGACACTTCACAGAAGAAGATCTACATGCAATCAACAGATATATGAAAAAATGTTCAACATCTCTAGTAATAAGAAAAATATAAATCAAAACTACCCTATAGGTGAGGAGTGCTAGTGGCCCCAAAGAGGTTCTAAAATAAATTGCACAGGGCCCAGCTTAGTTCTTGGAGTCACTGGGTGTTCCACGAGCAATATGCTCACATTATATTTATTAATGTGATTGTTAGTAATCTCTTTTTGCCTGTGAAATAGGAGGCCAGCAGGTACTTCGAAGGTGGATGCTAGGAGGTTGCGCACCTACCATTATAAAATAGAGAAGTACCATGTACAGACTTTCTCTCTCTTATCATCTGCTTCTGAGTTTTCTGGGAACACCCCAGGGTAGAAAAGGAGTATCAGGCCTGGGGTCTCCCAAAGCCACTCTCTGCAGCAAAGACTATACGGTAACAGATAAGACTAGAGGGGGCAGAGATGGGTTTATGGCAACCTTGGGACACCTTGTTAGTTTGATATTTAGAAGACAATTTGAAAAGGCTTTTTCTAGTCACAGGAATAAAAGAACACCCAAAGAGTTCTACGACACTTATGGATGCGTTAGCCCCCATGTTGGCTATGAGGGTGATAAATTTTGAAGCCTTCCTTGCTGCACTTCCCTAGAAAGAGTTGGATGCTATGGAGTAAGCATTGCCAGGGGGAGTGGGTCAGGCACCTGGCAGCCTGAGGAGACAGAATGCTTTGGGAGAGCTGGTCTTCATTCACATTGAGATAATTGCATGCATACTTTAGAATTTTTAAGAATTGATAAGTTCTTTATGTAAATGCCTAGATAGTATTGCTTCTGGTTCAGTAATCACCTTGGTGAAGTCATTTTTATCAATAGCTATCTGTAAATAGAAGCAACATGGTCAACTGACCAACTTGGTCTCTTAGTCCCAGTGACTGAGGGACAACAGTATAAATTGAAGAATGTAGAGACCAAATTCTGGACCAGTTTCATTTGAGTGACAAGATACTGCACTCGAGGGGCTTTTGAGTTGGGAAATGAGCAGCTAGGAGGAGCAGGCCTAGACCGTCCAGGAACCAGTGCAGAGTGCCGGGCTGGACTGAGGGTGATGCAGACTAAACCGGGAGGAAAAGCAGGCCCAAGGAACTGGTCTTGAAGTATATTTGGGAAGCTCCAAAATTCATTTCTATATTTTCTATTCTGAGTCCCTGCCTCCTGAATGTCATACTGAAGCTGGCTGTTCAGGTGGAGGGCACTTGTGGCATGAATTCAGTTCCTGGCACTGCCTGTCGCAACAGTGCAGCAACCAAAAAAGAGGACAAATTGATTTTTCTGCTCCTTTCTGTGGCTTTGCCGGTTACACCCTCTGTCCCAGCAGTCTGCCTCCTTGATGGAAATCCCAGTTCGAATAAAATAAGTCCTTGTTATAAAAAAATTCTGAAATATTGAAGAAAGAAATTGTAGAACACACAAGAGGATGGAAAGACCTCACATGTTCATGAATAGACAGAAGTAATTAATATAGTTGAAAGGGCTATACAACCAAATGCAATATACAAATTCACTAGAATCCAGATCAAAATGCCAGACACTGTTCACAGAACTAGAGAAAATAGTCCTAAATTCAGTTTGAAAAATAAAAGAGTCATAACAGCCCCAGAAATTCTAAACCAAAAAAGCAACACTGGAGGCATCCCAATACCTGACTTCAAACTGTACTGTAGAGCTATAGTAACAAAAACAACATGGCACTGGCATAAGAGCAGATACCCAGACCAATGATACAGAATAGAAGACATACAGGAACCCATTCAAATGTAGTCATCTGATCATTAACAAAGATTCCACCAGAATACACTGAAGAAAAGACACACTTTTAAACAAATGGTGCTCAGACAATTGGATGTTCATAGGTTTAACAATTAATCTTGACCCTACACAAAAGTCAACTCAAAGTGGATCAAAGAACTTGGAATCAGACAGAAACTCTGCAACTGATAGAAGAATATGTGGGCCTAACATTTCAACATGTTGCCACAGGAACCAACTTCCTTAGCAAGACACCTAAAGCACAAGATATGAAACCAAAAATCAAATGTGAGATAGCATCAAATTCAAAAGCTTCTGCACAGCAAAGGATACAAGAGTATGAAGGGAGAACCTACAGAATGGGAGATGTTCGCACCTGCACTCAGGGCATTAGTATAAAGAATTCAAAACACTAAAAACCCATAAAACAAAGAACACAATTAATAAATGGGCAAAAGTAATAAACACTTCTCAAAAGAAGAAATACAAATTCCCAGTAAATACATGAAAAATTGTTCAACATCTCTAGCAAGGAAGGAAGTGCAAACCAAAACCACATACAAATTTCTTCTCACTCCACTCAGAATGACAGGCATAAATAAAGAATGCTGGAGGGGATGAGGGGGAGAAAGGCACATAAAACACTGTGGGTGCACTGTAAATTAGTAAAACTACAATAGCAACCAGTATGAATATTCCTTAAAAGACTACAAATGGAACCACCATATGGCCCAGATACACCACTCTCCCAAGAATGAAACTACTAAACCATAGCGATACATACATACCTGTGTTTATAGCAGTATAATCTACAAAAGTCACACTATGGAATCAGACTGAAACTGACAGATAAATGAATAAACAAAATGTGTGTGAGGGGGTGTCAGTGTGTGTGTGTGTGTGTGTGTGTGTGTGTATGAAAAGAAAAATTTAAAGAAAGTTGGGGGGAGGTTCATGAAAGTCAAAGTGAGATCAGTAGAGTAGAGGAACTGATGGATCTCAAAGCTATAAACAAACAAAACAAAACCAATTTCAAAACCACAAGAATGAAGGAGATGATGAACAACAGACCTGAAATCAATATGAGTCAATGAAAACATTACAAATGATCAATGAAAAGAAGAGTTGGTCCTTGGAATAAATAAAACCTTGCCCAAAAGGTAAAAAAAGAGAAAAAATCCAAAGTAATAAAATTAGAGATGAAAGAGGAAAAATCACCACAGACATCCAGAGATTCATTAGGAACTACATTAAAAAATTACAGTCCTAAACATTGAGAAACCAGGAAGAAATCTATTTCTAAACATACGCGGCCTACCAAAATTAAACTGAGAATATTAAAAAACTAAGCAGACCAGTAACAAACAATGAGATAGACACATTTTAAAAAACCTTCCAAAAAGAACAGTTAAAAAATAGAGGACTTTTTAGGAGAATTCTAATAGACATTTAAAGAAGAACTAATATAATAAAAAGATGGAACAATTCCAAATCTGTAACAGTAAATCAGATATTACTCTGACACTCAAAAGGAGGTTAAGGACACATCAAGAAAAGAAAAGTAGAGAACAGCATCCTTGATAAAATTACATGCAAAAATCCGTCATAAAATATTATTAAATTGTATTCGTCAACACATTAAGAATATAGTACATCATCATGAAATTAGGTCCACTCCAAGGACACAACAGAATATTGATTTCAACATATGCAAATCAATAAATGTTCTTCATGACATATGTAGAATTCAGGACAAACACTGTGCAGTCATCTCAATACATACAGAGAAAAGGAACAAAATGCAGCACCCACTCATTTTGAAAACTCCGAAGAAACAAAGGATAGAAGGGATTTACTTCAAAATCCATACACTACAAACCCAAACTCAACATCACTATAAATTAGGGAAAAAAATGAAACATTTCCTTTAAAATCTGGAAACAGTGAAAAAGGTCCCATTCATAACTCTTCTATTCTATATAGTATTGGATATTCATGCTGGAGCAATGAGGCAAGAAACTGAGATGGAAGGGATAAAAATAGGAAAAGCAGAAGTCAAATTGTATCTGTTTTCAGAAGATGTGATCCTCTACTCGGAAGATCCAAACATTCCTCCACAAGGCTGCGAGATTTGATAAACAAATTAAGGAAAGCAGCAGTTTACAAAGTCAACATAAGAAATCAGCACCTTCCCTATACACCAGTAAAGAACCCCATGAAAAATAAATCAGAAATACCCTGAGAAAATCAAATTAAATACCTAGGAATAAACCAAACCAATAAGGTGGGAGATCTCTACAATGACAACTAGAAAACAATATAGAAATAAATGAAAAAAGAAATTAGGATATGGAAAGCCCTTTCCATTTCCTTAAATAGAATTAAAATTGTCTTTGTAGGCATAACACAAAAAAGTGTTACACAGATGCTATGAAATTCCCATCAAATTAACAATGACATTTTTCTAGAAACTAGGGGAAAAAAGTTCTAAAATTCATTTGTAAGAACAAAAGACTCAGAATACCCAAGGCATTACTGAGCAAGAAGAGCAATTCTTCAGGCATCACAGTACCTATTCTCAAATGATACAACACAGCTATTCTAACAAAAAAAAAAAAAATCATGGTTTCAGCATCTAAGTAAAACAGGAAGTCAACAGATACAGAAGCTACAGGGACGAACCCTCATAGATACAGTTGTGAGGTGTTTCACAAAGGTGCAAAAAACACATGTTGGAGAAGGTATTGGTGGCTGTTTTAAAGAAAAAAGTGCTGAGAAATCTGGATATACACATGCAAAAGAATGAAACAGGATTCCTATCTTTTACACCGTACAAAACAACAAAAATTGGATCAAAGACATAGACTTTAGAACAGAAATTTAGCAACTGATAGAAAAAAACACAGGCTTAATGCACTAACATAGTGGTGTGGCATGCACTTCCTTAACAAGACTGCTTAAAGCTCAAGAAATGAAACCAAGAATCAATGATTTAGACAGCCTCAAATTAAAAAGTTTTTGCACACAGCAAAGGAAAACATGGGCATGAAGATGGAAGTTACATAATGGGACAAGATATTGGCCAGTGCCCCCTTCCACCTGAGAATATTCAGAAAAAATGACTCAAAAACCTCAACATCAAACAAACAAATAACCCAGTCATCAAATGGGCAGAAGAACAAAGGAGACCCTTCTGAAACCAAGATATACAAATGGCCTGCAGATGTATGAGAAAAAAAGTTCAAATCTCCTAGAAATCAGAAAAATTCAAATAAAAATTACACTGAGATTTCATATCATTCCATTGAAAATGGCAATCATCTAGAATACACATAATAAACAACACTGGTAAAGATGTAGGGAAAAGGGACACTCATAAATTGCTTGTGGGTTTGAAAATTAGTACACTTTTTCCTGGAAATCATCAGGGACATTCTTTAAAAGACTAGGAATGACACAGCTATCCCACTCTTTACTATCTATCCTAACACACTATAGAAACACAAGCAGATCAAGGCCTACAGCAGGGAAATTCACAAGAGCCAAGCTGGGGAACCAGCATGGGTGCCCATCAATAGATGAATGGATGAGCACAAATGTGGTATAGATACAGAATAGAGTTTCACAAAGCCAGAAAGAAGAATGAAACTATAGCAACTAGTAGTAAACACACTGAACTGGAGAACATCATACTAAGGGAAATCAGACTCAGAAAGTTAAGGGTCAATTATTCTCACTGACTTGGGGAAGCTAAAAACATTTTTAAAAGAGAGGGAAGATCCCATGAAAATGGAAAAGATATAAGCAGAGCAGGAAAGGAAAAAAAGAAGGGGATGGAGGAGGGATGGCACAATGGAAGAATGTGCAGTAGAATTTAGAAAATCAAGCTAAATAAATATATGAACAAACCATAGTGAATTTCAACTTTATATATCTCTAAAAGCAAAAATTTAAAAAGATATAAATGAACACAAGGCAGATGAATAGAGCAGAGTTAAGGGAGCAGGGAAGAAAGAAGGAAGGCAAAGAGAAGTACTGGGCAACAAACAGAAACAAATTATATTCCATGCACGTGTGATTGTCAAAGTGAACCAAAATATCACCTATACCTATGATGCACTCACAATACCGTTAAAAAATTTAAAGAAAAACTAAATACAATAGAAAAAGTATGCAGAGAGAGAACTTATGGAATAGGTGAAAATGCTTGCCACCTAACCTCAGAGGATTAATATCCAGAATACATTAGGAAAGCAAAAAATTAACACCAAATTAACAACACAGCGAATAAGCATGGAAATGAATACATATCTGAAAAAAATCAATACAAACAACCAACAATATATGAAAATAATGTATGACATTTGTAGCAAGTAAGAAATACAAATCATAACTACATTAGATTTCATCTCACTCCAGGTAGATGACTACACTACAAACAATCATTAATGGTGGAGAGGACATGGGGAAATGAGGAAAATTTGACATTGGTAATGAGATTGTAAATTAGTACAACTACTCTGGATATCAGCATGGATACTTCTCAAAAGACTGGGAATGGAACCACTACATGACTCAGCTATTCAGCACCTTGGTATTAACTGCAGAGAATTGAAGTCAGATGTGCAAAGTGATATGTGCAGAGCCAAGTTCATAAGAGCACAACTCACAACACCCAAACCATGGTAACACCCTGGGTGTCCACCAATGGCTGAATGGATGAAGAAAATGTACACATGAACAACGGAGTTTTATTAGCCTAAAAAGGAAATCATGTCATCTGCTGGAAAATGGATGGAATATGAGAACATTATGTTAAGGAAAAGCCAAATGCAAAAAGTCAAGAGTCATATGGTTCCTCTCCTTTCTGGAGGCTAGAAAGGAAGAAGGAAAGGAAAGGAGGGATGACCTCATGAAAAGTGAAGGGAGACCAGAAGAGCAGAGGAAAGGGATCAACAGGAGGAAAAAGAGGGAAAGTGAAAATACTGGGAATGATACCCTGCATGTTATATTGTTTTATCATGTACATGTGTGAACAGGTAAGAACAAAATACACTACTCTGAATGATTTTAATGCACCCATAAAAAGTAGAAAAAAGAAAAATAAAGTTTTATATAAAGGGACAAAAACACTCAGTGTCAAGAAATCTCACACGTTATACAGGTTTACATTCTGTGTCTTGTGAGGCTACATTATGGCTCTTTCATGTTCCCTCTCACCACCCCTGAATTCCATGGTCCAAGTGCTATGGCAACCTTTACTTCTTTTCCTTCTTCACTTCCTGTTACCTTGGAGACCTTCCTTAGTCTTAGACACTTCCAAGTCTTAGACCTTGACACTCCTGGACTCCCCCGATGCACTATTTGTGAAAGACACCCTCATGAACTTTGTCTAGGTTATATCCCTACAGATACTATTTTGGACTTCCTGGAGCTTTGAAATTACCTAATGATCATCCAGTGATCTTAAGGCATCACTACAGAACTACAAGGATTCTCAAGGAGGACCTCTTATACAAATTACTGGGAGGCAGCAACTTCACCATTATTTACAGGACCAACTCACAGTAGCACCACTGCCTCTTTTATGGTTCAGTACCCAAGAACTTCTGTTCCTTTGACACTTGGGATCATGAGGGCTTTTCCTGAGGCTCATTAATGATGGAAAGTCCTACAAATTCACAATGTGAGGGATGCAAGGTCCAGATCAACACATCAAAGCATCCCACTTCTGACAGTTGGCCACATCTATGAAGGAAAGCAGACACAGTTCACTGGAGGAACCTGGAAACTTGTCGGAGGTATTTGGCAGTCAGGCAAAAGTAAGGGGATGGCCCACCCTCTGCCTATACAATACGCAACTGATTCGGACGGACCAAAGGAATGCGTCAGCTACTTCTGAGTCTGTCACTATCATCCGTCCCCTTAGGGACTGGTATCACAACATGGGAGCCTCACTTTCAAAACAGGGGGGTACACCTTTTACACTGAAAGTCTACACAATGGTGACAAGGGGGCTGGGATTGTGGCTCAGAGGTAAAGTGCTTGCCTTGCACGTGTGAGGCATTGGGATCAATTCTCAGCACCACATAACTAACTGACTAAATAAATAAATAAAGTTACAAAAAAAGAACGGAGACAAGGTTGACCCTGATATATTCAGGAAAAAGTGCTTCATTTTCCAATATAATACTGCCTGGAAATAATACAGGATGGGATATGGGGAACCATTGCCCAACAACCTTGGCCTAAATTACATCATACAACTACAGTTTTTCAGCAAATGATTGGGTCAATGACCTGAGATTAAATGTGTGCAAATCTTCAATGCATTTTATCAAATCCAGACATACTCTGGTAGACAAAGGATGATTTTAGATTATAAGAAACCCAGATCTTTTAGATGATCCCTGGGTAGCCATTCCCATTTTCTCTCCAGAGCATGTATACTGCAGAAAACTAAAGAGGCCCTTCATAAATCATGTGTGCTCCAGGCTCTCCTCTGTAGGTTCCTAAGTACTGTAAAATGTCCTTGGAGGATCTCGTCAGCCCTGCACATCATACACAAAGAGGACCCTCTTACCAAGCAATTCCCAAATATTGGATTAAACATGCCAGCCCATTAGGGAGGTCACCAAACTAAATGGAAAAGTCTTTGTTTACACACATTTCTCTGTAACTGAAAAAAGGAAATCCAAAGTGAAGACTGGGAAATTGCTCAGACGTTTCCTGCAGCTTCACTACTAATTTTCAAACACTCACTCTTGCCTTCAGTCTCAGGTGGAGGGATATTTAATCTTTACTACCTGCTGCATCCTAGATGAGAGCATATAATGGGAAAGTTTCATACAGATTCCATGCATGCCTTAATGAGGTCTTTAGAAAGTACACCAATATAGATCCAACCTCCCTTGAGGCACAAGCCTAATGGGACACCATTTTATAGCTCAGTCTGTCCCTCAGATTCAGAGAAAACTCCAAAAGCTTCAAATGAAACTTCAGACTCCTCAAAATCAGTTAATAGATGTGATTTTCTCTGTCTTCAATAGCAGGGAGTTGAAGGAAAACTGGAATGGAAAAAGGAGGGATAAGAGAAAGGTCTAAACATTGCTCTCATTGCCAGCAGCACTTCCAGCAAAAACCTACCACTTGACAGGTCAGGATTCAATTCTTGTGATAATACAGCAGGAAGCAAGTGAGACAGGAGTAGCTACAAATGCAAGGGAAATGGACATTTAGCACCAAAGTGCGCAAGCCCAACTCCCACCCTGCCCAAGACATTGTCTGTATGTTGCACAAGCCCAACACCCACACTGCTCCAGACACTGTCTATATGTAAGGATGACCCTGTCACCTGAAAATGAAAGATGAATGGGAACAAGCACAAGGTCTGACCATGTCAAGAAAACTAGAAAGACTGGAGGCACAAAGATACCCCTGACAACCATTCTCATTTCATGTGAGGAAACCTGGGTAGTTCATAAGGTGGCACAGAAGTCAACTCAGTTCCTTCAGAACACAGGGTACACTTACTCTGTCCTCACATTCTATGCTGCTACTCTCATCTCCAATTTCAGAAAGATGACAAATATACCAAAATAATCACAATTCCAGCATTTGACATCCCATAATATTCCATCAGTGGCTGATGTAAAGTCTGGGACAATAAAACACCATGACAAACCCTGCATGCACAGCTGGCACAGAGATCATTAAAGGGAACAAGTTATTCATACAAAAGTCAAAATCCCCTAAGGACAGAAGCACCACATGGATTATAAGTCACTCTACATCTTCACAGTACAGAATTGTAGTTTATTATCACTTATCTGGTAATACCGCAATTCTTCTGGGGCCTAAACCAAAGGGGGACTATAGATAATTCCAGGATATAAATTCGGGTCAACAAGGCAGTGATCCTCCTCCACCCCGTGGTCACAAACACACCTTTCTGTCCCAGATCCCATCTACCACTCGGCAGTGCACTGTCCTTGACCTAAAGGGGGCTTTTGATTCTGCACATCTGCATCCCATTCCCAATATGCTTCTGAATTGGGAGATCCAGAGACACACACTAAACAACTTATCTGAACGCACAGGCCCTATTTGTTTGCCTGGGTATTGAGGAAGGATTCAAAAGATTAGCTCTTATGCCTAGAACTGTCCTTCAGTATGTAGATGACACCCTTCCTTGTACCCTGGACAAGAGAACTCTGCTCAAATACTATTTGGCACCTAAACTTCCTAGCACAATGGGTTGACTGGGATTCTAAACCATGGATCAGATCACACAATAAAAGGTTACTTAGGGTGTAGTCTATTTGAGAAAGGTGTTCTCACAAAAAAAGAACTCAGGGGTACTTAATCACTCAGCACCATCACCACCCGCCTTTTTATATGGACGCATGGCCATGTTAAGTTGCTGAGGCTGGCCTTGTCATCCTCCTGCATCACCCTCCTGAGTGCATGAATTACAGGCTTGTGGCGCGATGACCAGCAGAATGTGTTCTAACAGCAGGGTAAGCATAGCTGATCAGGAACAGGGTTCAGGCAGTCTGTAATAGCACACCACCTGGGACCAACACCAACTCTGAGCCTTTGTGAGAATGCGTAGTGATTGCTGAGTCTGGATGTCTAACTTTGGGTCATGGCAAAACCCTTTATGCAGCAAATCAAGGACCAGACTTAAAGCCCTTGGAATGGAAGAATAACCTACACAATGCCAATGCCATCAGTCAGAAACTGCTACATTGGGCATCCCTAAGCTACAAAAGCATTTTGTCCTTTCAATGCCTAAAAAGGAAAGAAAATCCTTAGGGGTAATAGTCTAAATATTGGGCATCAAAAAAAAAAAAAATCCTGTAGCTTAGTTTTCAGAAAAGTTAGATCCTGCCATCTCTAATACTCTCCATGCCTAAGGGTAGTAGAACCCTAGACATACTAATGGAAGAGGCATCTAAACTAACTCTAGGACAAGGATTAGAAAGCAATTTCACTTAAAATGGAGCAATATTTGTGTGGGATGTCACAATAACTCGGATGCATCTCTTGAAGATATGGGAAGCACAAAATCATGAGCTCATTACCCTAACACCAGTAGTGGTCCTATTCAAAGACAAATCAGCCACCATCTACACTGACTCAACATACGCCTTCAGAGTGCTTCATGCACATAAAATCAACTGGAAACATGGGGGAGTGCTTACTTCAAACAACACTCCTATTAAACATACCATACAAATTCTAAAATTATTCTGAAACTCTAAAACTATTAGAAGGAAGCCACCTCCCAAAACAAGTAGCTGTACTCCATTGAAGAAGACATCAAAAACCTGTTTTTCCAGGAAAATGCCATGTACATTGACAAGAAATAAAAAAGAACCCTCTGACCTGCTACAGAGATGCCCTGTTTCCTTCTACTGACAGCATAGCCTCTTCTCAGTACACTACTGAGGAATGTAAGTGGGCTCAGCAACAAGGAGACTGGGCTGGATCCTGGTTATGAATAAAACACAAAATGGTTCTTCCCCAGGGCTCACAATGGAAGCCCAGAGAGGAAGTATGTGATTTCTTCCACATGGGAAGAGATGCTACAAGGGGAATGGTCAGTTGGGTGTTTATGAACATTGGAGATCAAATACCACCCCACAGCTCAACCAAAACTATTCCCTCTACACCTAAAATAAGTCCAGGAAGGTGCTATCACAACTCCTCATAGAACCAGCTCAAAACCATGAATCATACACAAGGGAAGACTGGCAACTAGATTTTACCTACGCGCCCATGTCCACAATGTAAAGTACTCCTAATCCTCAAAGATAGATTTACAGGGTAGCTGTAAAACTTCCCAAAGAGGGGAGACAAAGCACAGGAGGTAGCAACAATGTTCCTCAAGGAACTCATTTCCAGTTTCTCCTACTAAGATCCCTACAACATGACAATGGTCCAGCTTTTATAGCACACATTATCCAGTAAGTAACAAAAGGAGTGGGGATACACTATTTATCTAATTTTACTTCACAACCTCAATCTCTGAGCAACTGAGAAAGGTCAACCATTGCTTTATGAGGACTTGAGCTATGTCACCCAATTCCAAAATCTGATTATAGTTACTACCTGTTGCCCTATTTAGAGTTAGGAATACTCTAAAAGTTTATATGGCCCTATATCCACATGAGATTTATACAACCAATTTTTCCACCCTAAATACAAAGGAACAACACCTGTTACTATGTGATTTTTTTCCAGAAAAATACCTTATTCATCCTAAATGTGCATGTGCGTTCCCACAATGATGCATACCTGAACAACAAGGGATGGACACGTACTTATGCAACACACACACTGCCCACATATACTCAATGAATCCCGCATAGGAACAGACTCTGGAAAAACAAAGAGTATACATCCAGTCATCTCTTGCACTATAAGAGAGAGACCCATGCAAAATCCCAGTTCTTAAAATACATACATTTCACAACACCCAAACACACAATCGACTTCCAAGTACACAACGAACCTCTTGCATCTTTCAGGGTGCACATCGCAGGAGCCCCATGAGTTCAAGACACACTCAGCCACCAACAACCTAGACTTCTCAAATGCATGAGACTAAACGTAATATACACGAACCACGCATTCTACTGACATCACCAAAATCTTCAAGAATTACATGCCACAATAAACACAAACACAATTCCTGAGCATCTTGTATGCACACAGATTATAAATACACACAACCACAAATCCATGAGCATACACCCAATCACTTGTGTGCCTACACACAAAACACAAAAATGATGATCTCAATTGAATCTGGCACAGAGTTCAATACCAACACACATGAAAAACCATGCATATATTAATCTCTATATAGGAATCAATAGATACATAATTTCCACACATAAATTGAGAGACACAGAAATATTTCCAAAACATGAATATACAATTCCCTGAAACTACAGTATTCTACACCTCCAGAAAGTAACTTCCCAACCTCATCAGCCAAACACTAGAAATGTCACACATTCTCCAAAGAAAAACATTTTGAATACTCCTAGAAGCTCATTCCCAGTGAAGAAACACAGAATTCAGGCACTCCTCTACAAATCCACAAACCAATTTGCATACCAGAGATGCAAAAATATCCCCAGCATATTATATAAAATATACATAAGCTCACAGGCACATCCCAAATTATCATGGGCCAGTACAAAACACTTTATCTGTACTCAAAAATTAAGAAATAACTGTATCATGTGTCCAAAACACATATAAACACTCCCCTCTGTAAATGCACAAAGCCACATCTCTATTACAGACATACATCCTTACTTCAGTTACATACAAATAACGTTATACTTAATACATATATGGCCCCAGAAAATAGACGTCAAATACCATGTCCTTTGAATACACATACTAATTGACACCTAAATATTCTTCCTTCTCACAAATATTGCTAATACATGAAACACAAAGACACACACACACACACACACACACACACACACACACACACACCCGTGAGATGAGTCAGTTATACAAACTCAATATAAAGGGAACCGTCCATAGGATCTTATTTCTATACAATTACCCACTACATGCAAATGTCCTCCAACATACACAAATATGATACTACTCATATACAAGCTCACACATTTCCAAATATGAATAACTCATCTTCCAAAATGCAAAATCCTACCAATTCCACAAGTTAATACATCCTAGTACTCCAAAAAATTAGTCCCTGACCAGCCTTCTTGTACTCAAGTACATATACACAAATAACAAAAATAAAAATTTTTCAAAAACCCCATAACCTAACACCATATCCTCAATATACAAATACCCTTCCTCATTCGCCTACTATAACAATCAAGTTGCAAATCGAAAGACACATAGCCGGACATGTACCTAAACATAGCCCATATGTAAACACACATATTATATACAAAATTCCCAGGATTCATTCAAGGGTCAAAACATAACAAGGACACGGGTAAAATAGTAAAAAAACCAAACTGCAAACACCTATCCCCAACTCCCTGAGTTTATGCCCCTTTTTTTCTTACCCTCTCCAAACACACCGAAGCCTACAGTCTCACAAAACTCGACTGTCCCTTGTTCTTCAAATATCCATCTGGACACCACCACCCACACTTGAAAACATCTCAGATTCTCATCAGTCAGTCCAAAACACATCGAACCCACATTCTGAATGCATATCAACACCACCCCACGAAAGGAACTGCCAACCACGAATGCCCAGCGTGTAGTTTCTCATACAAATTACCACCACATGATTTTTTGGCCTTCTAAACCAAAGGAAAATTTCCTGCACCCAGAAACACCCACAAGGGCCTCCCACTAACCCGCCAACACACACGAGAGCATGCGATCCATTTCCCGTGTGCAATCCATGAACACCACACAATTTAATAACCAAATCTCAATCTCTTTATTGCAAAACCACTGTAGGGCAGACGCTTCTCATCCGGTCATCAAGTCCATTTTCCACACTCTTGTGCCACAGCCAACCTACGACTGCACGTCCATCGGGACACGACCGGGTCCGTCATTCCCTTTGCAAAGTCCCCAGCATCACCAGACAGGAGTGTCCTTCTGCCTAAGGACGCGGAGGCCGCCGACATCTCCAGCACACACAAGCTCCCGGGAGGAGGAGAGGCCATCCCAACTCCAAGGACCTGGACCCTGCAGCATGGACGCCACTGCTTGATCCCAGCGGAGGCTCCGCTCAGGGCTGTGGCCACGGGCTGCCAAGGACCCCGACCCAGAGGCTCCGCGCTGGCACCGCCTTGGCGACCATCCACTCGCTTCCAGCACAGGAGGCGCGGGGCCGTGAAGAGCCTGGTCTGGGCGCCGATGGCGTCCACGTGAGAACCGGCCGCAGGGCGGCATTGCGGGCGACGACACACATTGCCCGGGACGGAAGAGGGCGCACGACTGACGGGAAGGGAGAGGCAGGCGGGTCCAGTACCTCTGGGCTGGGAACCAATTCTGGACGCCGCCATGGGAGTTCCGCCGGCCGTTGGGAAACCGCCACCCACGCTCCTGCATCGCATCTCCCCGTGGCAACCGCAACTGACACTGGACCGTTGGACCGAGGCCCGCGAGCTCCACAGCTATCTGGACAAGCGCGTGCGCATGTGCGAGGTCTGCGGCGGGAAGCCTGAAGCACGAAGGGCCTGCAATACAGATGGAAGTGCATTGGGTCTCCCGGGGGAGCCTAGGGCTGCTCCTTCTTCCAAGGAGTGCACCTCACAGGACCGCCCTGATGTTCACTATTACACACCTGCCTGCCTGCATTGGAGGCCGCCCTGGTTGCACAATTGCAAGCTCTCTACCCTGAAGCTCAGTCTCCTCATTTGAAAAGTTTTCATCCCTTTTGTACTTCATCCTCTTGATTCGTCTCACTCGGCCAAACAGTGTGTGCTGTCCTCCTACTCCATCTGTAGGTTCCATTACACAACACTTTGGGCAAAGATTTTAGGTCTCCAGAACACTCTTAAATCCCCCATTCCTTGATTTTGCCTTCCCCATTTACTGTACTCTGCCTTCCCGACACACACTGATGCTCCAATGTTCTCTTTGAAGGTTTTTCCTATATGTTCAATAAAGACTTGGCAATGTCGACCAATTTCAGCAGACAGCAAATTCATCCTCTTCCTTTTCTCTGACATGCCATACTTTTAGCTGGAATTTTCTCAAATACGTGCCATGCATTCACTTGACCTTGTAATATTTCCAAAAAAAAACAAAAACAAACAAACAAAAAAAAAAAAAAACCACTCCCCTCATCCTCTTTCTAAAAATTTGGGTTTAATTAGTATCACTTCTTTCCAAAGAATAATATGGAAGACATGTCACATGTGACACTGCCAAGGGCCTCCTGGTGTGTAGAACTAAAGGCTGCACGGGGGACAGATAGGCCTTTAACAATCCCTCCACAGATCTTGAATAGGTTTACATTAATGTTCAGACTGTTTTTTCCCCCTCAGCCATCAATCTTAGTTCAGGGCTTCACAACAGCAATGGGCAGATGGTAGGACATTTCACTGCTTCTTCCACGGCCAGTTGTCACAAATTGAATTTGACTGCTTGGATTGTATGTGTCTCTACAGTCTAGCAGTTTGAAGCAGTGCAAAACTGATTACATGGGGTGAGGGCTGAAGCACACGGGCAAAGCACTGACCAAGAGCATGCAAGAGCCTCTAAGCCAATCTCCATCTAGCAAATGAAGCTTCCTTTGAAATCTGGTCCCCATTATTCATTATAGTAAATGATTATTTCTTAAAAAACGGATTGTGAAAGGAGAAGAAGACAAGTTTCTCCACATTGCACATTTTATATCACTGGTTCAAAGAACCCCCACCAGACATAATATTAATGACATGAATGTGGGAAACAGATGACAAGTGAAGGAAGAATGAAGGAAACTTGTTTCACTGCTTGAGTATCATGGTTGGCCCCATTATTCCTCTGAAAAGACTTATAAGAAGGTGTTGGCTATTTCATGAACACCCAACTGTGTGCTTTGCAGATGTGATGGGATGAAAACACACTGTATCCATAAAATGCAAGCCACGCATTAGAGTTTGGAGTATTGGCTGTTTCCACCCATGATTGTGTGGGATGAGAGCCCCACTTTACCTGTCCTGCCCAGCAGGGAATGCCAAGATGCTTATTGAGGCACTGAAATACAGGGACACCTCTCAAACCAGTCTCCTATGGATTTTAGAAACAATCTCAAAATGACCCAGAGCCACACACCAAGTGTGTCACCACTGGATGTCTTGAAGGGGACTTCAAGTTCTTCCCTACTTCCAGAGCTCTTCATGGAATGTCTGCCCACCCAGGCCTGTGGCCCTCTGCCCCTCCCCCCTACAGAATGTCTAGACCCAGCATTCCACTGGGGTTTACATTCAAACTTTGCCCAGCATTTCTCAGTTGGACCCTGAGCATCTGCTATAGTCAGATCACTCTCTAGGTCCTGTAGAGACGATTCCCACGCTGGAGACTGCGAGACTCTGTGTCCAGTGTCCTGACCGTTAGACAGAGGTGAGTCGGGAGGGTCAGTGGTTTATTTTCTGAATACCAGTCACCCTGTGGAAAGCCCATGAAGACTGATAGTGCTCATGGGGAGGTGGACTCCTAAGACATCCATTAACACAAATCAGGGGAAGGACACTGGGTCAGCAGAAATCAGAGAGGCCAAGGGACTGATTCCTTGTAGAATGGAGACAGGTCACTGTGTGAATTTTTAGGCAGTCAGAGACAGTGTCACAGTGGTGGTCAGTTAGGGCTGCCTGGAGGGGAGAGGCTGAGCCTGTGTCCATCCTTCAGACACCTGGAAGCTGCCTGTGATACCATTCTGAGGGGGTTGACACGAGGCTCTCAGATCTTAAGTGGGCAGTGGAGAGAAATGTTCTCTGCTAGCAAACTGCCTAGTGCGGTTCCTGCTGCCCACATCTGCACTGTGATATACTCTGGGTGAGGCTGCAGGGCACGCCAACTGCCACAGGCCAGGGCTCTTCATCCACTTCCCGCACAGGAAAGCTTCTCCTTCAGTTCGGAGAGCAGTTGTCCTTGATTCCTGAAGGGCAGGGAACCAGGGAAGATTCGGACCTATGAGGTCTTCTGAATTGTTCTCACATCCATGGAAAGCCTTTTTTCAGAGCGTCTTGCTGTGGAGCACTCTCTGCTATAGCCTCAGGCCTTTTGATTCTTATGTAGGCATGAATACTTTGCTCTTCCTTCTTTAGTACAAAATGAAAGGTGAACACACAGTGTTTGTCCTTTTCTTCAATCAGTTTTGAAGACAACTGGGTTCTTTTCAAGAGAATGAGGCCCAGCTTCTGTTCTCATTTGAAGATAGGCAGGTGTTCTGATTACTATAGGCAAGTGTTGAAGTGTTCTTGATCTTGAATTCCTTGACTGCATGACATTCTGGGGAACAAGAATGTGGTCCACACAACCCTGCTGTCAGACCTGCGATCTGGTGCAGGTCTGGTTCTAATACTTTCCTTCATTTCAAAAAAAAAAAAAAAAAAAAAAAGACCTGACAAAGGCTCCAATTGACAGGCCCAATAACAGTACCCCTGGCCTTTAAAGTCTGAAAGTTGCATTATTCGCCATTCCATCACATTCAGTAATCTCAGCAGCCATTGCTGGTCATGCCAGGAGAGGATCTCAGGGAATTCAATTTCTGTCACACAGACCTCTTCCCTAGGAAGAGGGCTCACTGTGTCCTGATAGAAACCACTGAATTCTGGGGACAGGGCTGGCCAGTATCTGACCGCCCATGGGCCACTGCTGCAGGAAGTTCTGGGAGAAGCACCCACATGCTGGAAAGAATTTGCTCCTGGGTGAACTTTAGAGCTCCTCAGCTGCTACCAGGGAGGGAGTTGATTCAGGTGACATTTCTTTGTGCCAGCCTAGGAAAGAAGTGAAGGGGTATGTAAGGAGTGTCAGCAAAAGGAAGGCCGGGGAGGTGATGGACCGATAATCTTTGGAAACTGTCACCTTCACAAATGACCATGAACTAGAACTGCCCTGCAGAAGGTCCCTATCCAGTTGGGGAGCATGTGGAGGGGCATGGTGTCACCGAGAAGATTCAAATTGATCCATTTCTAGGGAGACCCCAAGAAGCGCAACACTTTGTCTGCAAAGGATGTGCCAGGCGCCTCTCAGAGGCAGGGAAATCTGAGGGGTCACAGTCCACAGACAGTGTTCATGGAATCCTGGTGAACTGGGAACAGGATTTCTCTAGGTATAACTACGACTAAGGGAAAACAATGAAATCCATGCGGGGATGTTTAAAAACTGCAAATTGTCTTGCCCAGAAGACCCTGAGCTGTTACGATTTTTCCTCACATTCCCACTCACTAAGGAGCTGGGGACCTGTACCCTGCTGACATTTCCCCTCCTCCTCTCTCCCTTTTCGTT
This sequence comes from Sciurus vulgaris, assembly GCF_902686455.1. Lineage (NCBI taxonomy): Eukaryota > Metazoa > Chordata > Mammalia > Rodentia > Sciuridae > Sciurus > Sciurus vulgaris. Next base: position 26,902,760 of record NC_136474.1, read on the forward strand.
CCGTCCACAGCATCTGAATCAGAGACCAGGCATGAACTTGAATCCAGGTGCCTTCATGAATCCATTCAGAGGCCTGCCCTTTCTTCCTGCTGCCCCTGTGCCAGCACACCAGCCATTCTGGGAGCCGCCCGTGGCACCGCGGGTGACTGCACCCATCTCCCAGGGTAACCCTCTGGTGCTGTCTGCTTGCCCTGAACAACCGTATATAGCTGGGCTCTTTGGCCATGGACAGAGTGGGCCTGAACGGAGGCCCATTGAGCCTCCTCGTATTCAGAACATTGCCCACACTCAGGGAACCCTCAACTGGGGGGCTCCAGGGTCCTTCTCTCAGGGTATGGAGAATCCTGCTCAATTCCTCCCGGCACTGCCTGCCTCAGCCAGTGGTGGCATCGGGAACTACAGGGGCCCCTGTTACCTGGGCCGTCGGCCTCCAGCACCTCGACCATTTGCCCTGGTGGCCCCAATCATGTTCCCAATGAATGCCCAACAACGGCCAGGTAGAGTGTATGGGGAGGGCGCGCTGCCCACCTTCCAGCCTTCAGTACCACCAGATGACTCCAACGAACCTCAGAGCAACTACGAAAACTTCCGGCGCTGGCAGCGCTTCAAGACCCTGGTCCGCAGGCACCTTCCTCAGACTCCCGATGTGGAAGCACTCTCCTGCTTCCTCGTGTGAGTGTTCTCCCCAGGGTCAAGGAAATCTTCGTGGGGTTCTGAGGGGACAATAGTGAGGATGGAAAAGAAAACTGAGATGTAGGGTACCTGGAGGGAAGGTCCTGAGGGTGGGGAGACAGGCTGAGAGACCTACATTCCCAGCAACATTCATCTCACATCAGCACATGAAACATGCCAGGACTCAGCTGCCCATCACAGCCCTGTGAGTGCAGGTAATCTTTATTTCTGATAATCGTCACCCTCACAAGGGGGACTCAAGACCAGAGCAGATTCCTTGCATGACGTTACCCAAGATTCAGAGACGGCTAACTCCATATGATGGGCCCTCCCCCAGGAATTTCACCTTCCAGCGTAGACCTGATTGTTCCCAGCACAGAGGACATCATTAGCAGAAGTGGGGTTAGGAGTGCTGGCCCCAAATGGAACTCTACGGATACCCACACACATTGTTCCAAACTCCTGCTCAGGACCCTATGATCATGCAGCACTCATGGGGAAGCTCACGCTCTTTGGATCCAAGATGGGGACGTTCATCTAGCCCATTTTGTAAGCAGGCTCCCTGGCCATTCTGGGCACTGTCTCAGTCAGCTGGGGCTGCCATCCAGGGTAGCATAGAACAGGGGGTTGAAAGCACAGGCATGTATTTCTCAGAGTCTGCAGTCAGGAGGCCCAGATAAAGGGTGCCTGGCACCAAGTGCCATGAGGGCTCTCTCTCCTGCTCCCTTGAAAAGGCTGCTGACTCACCAGTGTCCTCACATGACTGAGGTTACTTCAGAGTGTCTTCCTTCTCCTAGAAGACCACTAATGCCCTCATGAAGCCCCACCCTCAGGATCTCGTCTAACTCCACAAAACTCTAAAGCCAATCACCACATGCCCATCATATTGGGGGTTAGGATTTCAACAAGTCAACTTTGGAAGACATAAAACATTCACCACATAATACCCATTCCACTGAGGAATCCAAGTAAAACCATACAGGCCACTGCAGACCTTGATGTTAATGTCTCGTATGAAGTGTAGTGTCCCGGGGCCACAGTGACAGTACTTTTGAGTTGAGCAGGATCGGGCAGAGGTAACAAAGGTAGGAGGTTGTGGACCCAGGTAAACTGAGAATGGAGGGTGACCTTGTGGATTCCGACTGATCCTGATGAATTCCAGCCCAGTGCTTCGGTCCCTGTGTCGACGGGAGCCCACCATTACCGTGGAGGAGGGCCTGCAGAAGGGTTTGCAGGAATGGCAGCGCACGAGCAACTTTGACAGAATGATCTTCTATGAGACCGCGGAAAAGTGAGCCAGGCTTTGGGGCCCAGAACCTAGGGGTGGGGGATCGTGGATTACACAGCAGGGTCTTGTAGGGCCTGTTACCTAAAGTTCGCTCAGAGGCAACTAGCTCTCCAAGCAGCAACTCCTAGCAGGAGCTCCAGGAATTCTCTCTGCAACTGTACAGAAACACCAGTCTCAAAGTTCCCAATTGCAACTCTGCCTTGGAGCTTCAGGGTCAGGATCGGGAGGGGTAACCTGCCTAGCCACATCAACTCCTCCTGCTTTGTTGGCTCTGCAGAGGGGAAAACTTCCACTAGCATCACACAAGCCAATCCTGGGAACTGGCACCTTGTTACCGACTGGGGAGATGAGAAATCAAGTGGACACTATTTCAACCTGATATTCCAAAAGAGGGTGGCAGTGGGGAGCACAAGCTCAGGGGAATCCTGTACCTCAGAAGCTCTGAGGAAACATCTCAAGTCTTTATTCACTTTCCTCTAAGTAATCCCAGCCATTCTAACAAGTGGAAAGAAAAAGAAAGAGCCCTCATTGGAAGCAACCCAAGCTTCTGCCTAGCTTCCACTTTCACGTGACAGCTCCTGTGCCTTTGTCTCCCTGGTGATCCTTCCAGGGCTCAGTATCCCTGGATTGGTCCAGGAACCCTGGTGTTCCCTGTTAGAACACCTGTTAGGTGTTCCCTGACCAGCTCTAGCATTTCTCTGATCTCTGCTGTTCCTGGTAGGGATAGGACAGAGCAGGAACAAGGATCACCTATGGGCTCTGCCTGGGTCCCTCAGATCTAATCCCCTTCAGGGGTAGTTGAGGTAGTGTTTCCCAGCACTGTGGTTTTCCCTTTCAAGCAGCTATCTCCTGGAACTGACCCAGCCCACTCAGCACACAGCCCCATGTCCCTCACACCAGTTCCTGCCTGGTATGGGGTAGCACCTGATTGGTATGCCTGACGGGCTTCTCAGTTCAGCCCGTGCCTCCCTTACCCAAACCCTACCAGGTTCGTGGAATTTGAGGCTGCAGAAGAGTTGGAGGATCCAAGGATGCAGCTGTCCGGGGTCTTCCAGTCCCGACCTCCTCCTGTACCTCAGAGGCTGGATCATCCAAGGCCCCCGGACCCTAACGCTGTCCAACAGTCAGGTAGGGTCGCCTCATGCCCACAGAAACCCATGGTAGTATCCAAAGAGAACCAAGGACAAGGCAGGTTGTTGTCCTAAATAGGACGTTTCCTTCACTATGGAGGATTTGTTCTTGCATGCAGAACACCCGCACAGCACCTGATGTCCGTCACCCTTTGTTTTGAACTGCATGTTGATGGGCCGAGTACATAGTTTCTCTCCTTGCACGTCCAAACAACCAACACACCGTCTTCCCAGAACTTGGGTCCTGGGTTGGCAGAGTGCGTGGAGTATCAGTGGTTCCAAATGTCCTCCCACGTGACTCTGCTAGGTACTGTACCAGGTGCTCCATCACCTCCCTAGGGTCCTCAGGTGAGGTTGTCCTGGTGCATGGCAGGTTAGGTTAGGTCCCTGAATCCTGTCTTCTACCAAATGTTTGGGATGAACATGGTTCCCCATCCAAGCAATATTCTGGTCCTCCCTGTCCTAGCGTGCACCTCCAGAAAGACGAGCCTTAAGGCATGGCCTGCTCCCTCATTGGCAGCTAAATTCAACGTGCCACAGACCAAGGTGTCAAAGACCAAGGTGTCTCAAACCAAGGCCCGCGTCATCAAGGTGCCTGAGACCACGGAACCCGAGGAGATCCCACCTGAAGCCGTACAGGCGTACGAAGACAACATGGATCACCTAGTGGGGCCTCCCAACTTTGCCACGTGCCAGCCCTCCAGCTCGTTCACGGGAGAGCATGCTGCAAACGTGGGAGAGGAAGAACTGGAGCAACAGCCAATAGACAATGATTTATATCCAGACCCAAGTCTTCTTAGCTATGTTGATGAAGACTTCGTCAAGAAGGTGAGCTGAGTCTACACTCATGGTGTCTACAAGGTTTCAGGACCCATAAGATCGAGCTGCATACCTTAGGTTTCCAGCACTGTGTGTCTGTGTGCGTGCATGCCTGCAAATTCACTGAGGATAGGTGCAGCTGGTGCTTGGGATTTAACAACCCCATGGTGTGGACCAGGATAGGGCCATCATTGCTTTCTGTTTCTCCTACAACTTTTCCTGACTTAGGGCCATTTCCTCCCAAGGTCACTCACGCTCTTTTTCTTCTCCCAGGTGGAGACCATGATTCAGCCCTGCTTCCTGGAAGAATTACTTCCCTCCAAACCAGATATAAATATCTTGTCCCTAAGGAAAGAGCTGGAGCAGGAGGAAGAACTCACCTCTGGCCAGGTAGACAGTGGAAGGACGGTGTCCCAGTAGACCAGGGTCTGGGGGTACACTGATTAGATGACAGGCAGGGACACCTGATAAACAAGTGCATGGACACCAGGAACACAAGGGCTTGGTCAGAAACAAAAGATACACAGAACAGAGCAGCAGGTACAACAATGGAGGTCAAGATAACACATTTTGTGAGCCTTGGGGACAGACACCAAGTGGATAAAGCAGAGGGGGATACCTGATACACTGGGAGACAAAGGGACACAAGGAGGTAGGAAAGGGAGTGGCCACAAGTGGACAGTGGTACAAGGGACAGCAGGTAGATGAGGTATATGTATAGGACTCTGTTCACATGCCTCACAGAATTCTTGTCTATCACTATCCTGATTTTGATACAAGATTGTGGTGTGTGACTGCCCTAGGACATAGGATGTAAGAGGGACAAAGGGAAAGAGAGAGGAGAGTCAGGGACAGAATCAGGATAGTAAGCTGAGAAGACGCCCAAGAGGGTGGACAGCAGAGCCTCAGGCTATCTCTCTGAGACCAAGATGGGTGACATCTCCAGCTCCCACCATCCACTGAAATATAAATGTCCCTGTCCTCTGTGGCCCTGTCATACATAGAGTTATCCAGTGCCCATATCCTCCTCAGCTTGTGAGGAATCACCTCTGTAGGTGCCTCAAGGACATGGTATGTTCCAACAGGACTCAAGAGTTTCCGAGGCAGCTGCCAGCCTAAATGCTGAGAATCGTGACCATCATGCTGAACGAGGTGTCAGCGTGGAGAACGGGAACCCAGAGGAGGCTGCCCAGGACTCGAGGAAGTGCAGGAACACACAGCCCGAGTTGTTAGGTCCAAAGGACTCGGCTATTCTCCCAAGCGTTCAAGGGTCTTCTTCACTGAGGGCTGTCTGGTCCAAACTTCCTCCCCAAAACCTAAGATCCTCCTCTGTAAACCTGGGAAACAAAGGTGGAGTGGGGCCCGGAAGAGCCTCTACTTCTGGGGGGCCACATGGGACAGCGAATGGCTGCAGTATGGACGATGACCTCCAAAGCCTAGATTTTCTCTTACTCTCCCAGCACCATCTGCTCCCATGGGGACTGTCACAGAGCCAGGGCCCTCATGTGGAAACCCTCTGCTCAGGAGAGCAAGCAGTCCAGGCCCCACTTCCCCAGAGAGGAGGCCTTAGTCGCCACCCACCTCCAGCTGCCATGGCCAGGAAGCGAGCTCTCACAGAATGCTCATACACAGTGGAAAACAGGTCCTGCTTGGGGCCTCCCCTGCATGTCACTGGAGGCCAACATCTGGATCTTGAGCTGCTAGAAACATCCCAGCCTCTCAAAAGAAGGTGCAAGGCAACAGACGAGCAAGAGAAGAGGAAGACCTGAGCACAGTACTATTGCTGGGTAGCCTGTGGGGTGGCTGTCCCTAAGGCGAGATCTCTCCCTTCTTTGATTCTGCACCCCAAGAACCAAAGGTTCCTCCTCTCACAGGACAGTTCCTGCGGATTCTCAGGAAAGTGAAGGGAATGGGAGGGTATAGGGAAGGTATAAACGGGGCAGGGAGAGGGCAGAGGGAGGGTACTGAGAAGTGTGTTACTGGAATGTTCTACACTGGGTGGGAAAGGTACCTCATTGGCCTGTATCAATACGAATAAAGGCAGTTTCATAAGAAAAATCTCCTCCGGCTGACACCATGGTGTCTATGCGACTTCATGCAGTGAGAACTAAAAGGAAGAAGTAATTGGAGATGCCAGGTCCCAGGTTGCACGGGTGTCCATTCACTGGGTCTTGCCTCCAGATTCAGGGTATCCCTTCCACTGATCCTGGAATACAACATGCAAACTCCCAGGACACCACTCACCACCCCATTGAAAAGACCTCTCCATTCAAGGGATCTTCTCTGCATCCTTTAATCATCTATGTCCCTTCAAAATCTCTCCTACCAATCATCTGAGGGCAAATCATGTCAGATGAGCAGGAATCACGAAGGGGCAAAGTGCATCTCCCTTGGTACTTGCAGCTCTGAGGTCTGCAGACTGACTGGTGGTGGCTCACATCTTACTGTTACTAGCCCTGAGAATGTTAGCGACCCTCAGCTCCTCCTGGTAGCAGCTCTCCTGTTGCCTTCCTGGGACCAGGAGCCAGCAACTTCCAACAATTCCCTGGAACTCATCTGATGGTCAGACCTAGCAGCTCCTGTAGCTGTCCAAAGCTCTGGATCCCTCTCTGTGCTCACCATGTGCAGAGTGACCTGCTCACTTTCCTAGATTTCAGTGCACTCAACTTGATCTTTTCTACCTGAGATGAAAGTCATGAGTATACAAACTATATTCATTGATAAGACCCACGCTGCACTAGAATGGGAACTGGGAAAGGGACTGGTTGCAGGATATAGGGAAGGAACATTATTTGAATGAAAAAGATGGGCTCTCACACCCACAGTGTCCTTACAGATACCTGCAGTATTTCTGCTTAGGCATGGTTATGGGACTTTGCATTCGAAACATGGGACCACTGAAGGCCCCCAAAAGTGTGGAGCCATCTGGAACCACTGCAGAGTACAGCCATCTGTGCACAACCTGCCATGAAACTAAAGATTCCAGGTCACCATGAGACGATTATAGCCACCATGGCCATCACAGTCAGGGGAACAAATTTTTATTAAGTACCTGTTGAGAACTTTGGGGCCCCCAGTCTTATTTGCACAGAGAGCTGCTTTTCAGACTTTATCATGCTGTGCCATTATTTGGGTTTCTGGAAATAGGCCTGGAACAGTTATTTTTTTTTTCTTTGAAAGCTTCTTGGTCCTCCTGTGTATGATGCTGGACAGTGAGGCTGGACTGAACTTCAGCATGGCGATGGTCTTCCTGCATAGGTGGCCTGATGACAGGAGAAGGCCTACCTTCACACCTCTCCCACTCCCATTAGAGTCCTCAACATGCACTCACTGGGGTCCAACACTCTGGAGGCCCTGACACCATCGAAAGGCAGACCACTCACTGGAAAGTGCTCTGACCCTCTCATATGAAGTGTTGGCGCCACCCTGCCTGCAGCCTGACCTATATTGAGCATGGCTGCTCCAAGTTCAATCATTTTCTCCTAAAATCAATGGGAAAATTTAAAAGAGGCTACATATCACATGGTTTGCCGATCATCAAAACAGGGAAGTTTGAAAAGGAGAATGGTTTAATTGTAACACAACCAACTACTAGTGCTATTCATAGTATAAAGAACTGGCATGACTTTGCCCATGCACGAAAGTGATTGGAGGTGTAGTAGTTTTGGTCTGTCATGTGTAATCAAACTTCATTTTTCTTCATAGGAAACATTTTCCATGGCCATCCCAGACAGGGGCATGAGTTTTTATAAAGTACTTCTTGAAAACTTCTGGCCCTCCTCTCTGATTTGGATGGAGAGATGCTTTTGAGCCTTCAGCCCCCTGTGCCGTTAATCAGGTTTCTAGAAGTAAGTTTCCAGACAGTGTTTTTTCAGATAGCTTCTTTCTCCTCCCCTGAATGATCCTGGACACTGAGGATGGACCAAACCCCAGCATCCCCAAGGTCTTCTTGAGTGGGTGGCCTGATGAGTAGTCAAGGCCTAGCTTCCAGGGGAAGGAGTCACAGCACACTAGGGAATCGTCAAGTGATACCACCAGCAAGACCCACTCCCCGCATTAATGAAATGCTATGCTTTCTGACAGTGACACCAGGAACAGGCTTGTTGTAGATGCCCTTTCTTAGCTACACCCTTCAAGTCAGTTGAAGAAGGTCTTCCTGGTCTCTGTGCACTGGGAAGGATTGATCAGTTTCCTATTTCTTGGGATCTTGGCCAGGTTGTACCATGCTAACCAAGCACAGGAGGCATGCTCTGCTAACATCTTACTATTTTTGATTCAGGTCACTACAAAAGCACTTTAGAAAGACATTCACATAATACACACCACCCATCAAATATTAGAATGCTAAGGTTTTTGTAGACTTTGCCACCATATTGGCAACAAATTCATTGATGTTTCATTCACTACTACAATAAAATGTAGAACCCTTTCATCAGCTCAACAAGAAATCCCTTACCTTTTAGCTATTAACCCCATTGCCCCATCTGTGTTCCCATCACTTTTGAAATACTGTACCTAATCAACTCTTTCCACCATTTCTTTGATACGTGCAAGTGTGGTCCTGTGTCTCCAATGTTAGCATTGTGTCCTCCATGATCAAGGTTTAAGAAGAACTAACATTCTTTCTGCCTCATTTAGAATATTCTTCATTCCTGGGTGGTTAGGACAAATACAATCACTATTAGTACAATTTAGGTCCACTGCCTTGATGCATTTCAAGTTGCCAACGGTTCTATCACCATGGGTTTTGCCGAAATGCTCAAGCGCTGGTTTACTTGTTGGAATGTCAAGAATTCGCTTCAAAAAATCCAGCTCATGGATACCCTGAGGTGCCACAATCTGTGTCCCCACTGGTGTTTGTGGTTAGAAGTGCTGGGAGAAGTACCCACACTCTGGGCAGGATGTGCTCCTGGGTGACCTCAGGGTTCCTCATGCTCTAGCTAGGGAGATGTTTTATTCAGGTGCTTTGGTTTAGTTGTGCAGGGCTCGGAAAGAAACAGAGCATTTTGCAAGGAACATCAGAAAAAGGAAGGCTCAGAAGCCATGAATTATGAAATTGTCACTTTCACGTAGGACTATGGAGTGTCTGGAACTTCCTTGGAACAGGGCTTTTTTCTCTTAATGTCAATGCTGAGCTGAAGAGTGTCACCAGCAGAGTCACTTCCCCACGAAACAACTAGGATGCTCACCGACTGTCAGGAAGAGATGCCATAGGGCCTCTTGTTCAAAAAAAGCTGAGGTGTCCCTGTTCACACACAGCATACAGGCAGTCTTTTGAGCACTGGCTACAAGACTCCTGTGGGCATTAATTTTGAATGGAGGGATGAAGCCTAAAATTCACACAGGGAATGGTTCCCTTTCCTCCTCAAATACCTGGTGACTAAGGAACTGGGGAGCCTCATCCTATCGCCATTTCCCCTCTCCCATTCTCCCCTTTATGTTGCCTCCACACCATCTTAGATGCTAAGACCAGGCATGCACCTCAGTCCTGGGGTACCCAGGTCTCCCTTCAGAAGCCTGCCCTTTCTTCTCTCTGCTCCTGTCCCAACACGCCAGTCACTCTGGCTGCTGCCTTGTCATCACCTGTGACTGCACCAATTTCCCAGGGTAAGCAACTGGTGCAGTCTGCTTTCCCTGGAACATCAATGACAGAAGGAGCTCGCTTCCTTGCTCCGTGTGTGGCTGGGCTTTTCAACGTGGCTCATCATAGGTCCTGACAGAGACTAGCAGAGCCCCATCACATTCACAACATTGCCCACATTCAGAGACACCTCCAACTGGAGTGCCCTGTGGCCTACGGAGGGGGGTGGAGCACCCTGCCCCATTACTCCACAACAGTTTCTGCCCTAAGGACCACTGTGCCTTCCTAAGACAGTGCGGCATCTGCAACTATGTCCCCTGAAACCTGGCACTTCACCTTCCATCACCACCACCCAATTGGCCCCCATCACCTTCCTGATGAATCTGCATCAGTGGCCAGGTGTAGTGCATGGGGAGGGCTCACTGCCCACCTGCCAGGCTGCATTGCCACCAGATGACTCCAGTGGACCTCAGAGCATCTACAAAAACTTCTGGAGCTGGCAGCACTTCAAGACCCTGGTCCTCAGGCTCCTTCCTCACACTCCAATTGTAGAAGCACTTTCCTGCTTCCCCATGTAAGTGTTCTCCCCCAAGACCCAAAACTCCTTGAGCTCTGAAAGGAGAAAAAGTGTGGGATGGGAAAAAAGGCTAGGATGTCAGGGAACTGGAAGGAAGGTCCTGAGGTTTGGGGACAAGCAAAGAGACCTACATCCCCAGAAACATTCATTTCACCAGGGAATGAAATCTCATTTCATTCTCACTTGCCTTTCACTGCCCTGTAAGGCCACCAGTCTCGGTTTTCAGTGATCATTACGGTCACACAGGGGACGAAAGCTAAGACCAGGCTCCTGGAGTACCAGAAACTAGAATATGGATTTGCTTCTCTGACTCCATACGATTGTCCCTCACTGAGTATTTTCACATTCTATAATAGACCTGATTGTTCATGGCAGACAACATCACAATTAGTATTCAGTATAGGGGTAGAGAAAACAGTACAGATCTCTGTTGATACCAACTATATTGTTTGGAGAATGTGTTTAGGATATTTGGGTGATGCAGAACTCATAAGAGGGTACTCATTCCATTCGGATCCTCAGTGAAGAGGCCTGTCCTTGCCCCAGGCTATAGCCCTGCTCTCAGGGCACTCTGTCCTCTGTCTCAGTCAACTCAGGCTGTCATAGGCCATGCTGCAGACAGGATGGCAGAAAATATTGGTATCAATTTCTCATAGTTCTGAAGTTGAGAAGTCCCAGAAAAAGGGCGCCAGATTTGATGTCCACTGAGTGCTCTCCTGGGTGGAGAAAATGGCTCCCTTGCCTGTGACCTCCTATGACTGAGGGAGTTTTAGTATCCCTTCCTTTTCCTGGAAGGGCACTACTACTATCCTGGGAACTGTACCCTCATGACCTCATTAAAATCCTAAGAACCACTGAAGCCATGATCTCCAAATACCATCACCTTGGAGGTTAGGCATTCACACATCAATTTTGGAGGACAAAAACATTCACACCATAATACACAACATCAACAACTCAAGGAAAAATTAGATTGAAGCAGAATATATGGTGTGGTCTTTAGTGTATAGGAGCATGTTCTGGATGCAGGGAGCCCACAATGGGTGGCGGATATGACTAGGTAGAGGAGGTAAAAGCAAGGTGTTTATTGAGCCATGTCAGCTGGCAATGAAGTATGGGTTTTGCGTTGTGACTGATCCTGATGAATCCCAGCCCAGTGCTTTAGCCCCTATCTCAACCAGAGCCTACCATGAATGTGGAGGAGGTACCGTGGAGGCGTCTGCAGGAATATCAACAAACAACTTTGACCAGATGATCTTCTATGAGAGGGCAGAAAAGTACATTGGAGAATTGGGTCTGCACCTAAGGTCTAAAGAACATGGGTTGCACGGCTGGATCTAGTGGGACTTGTCACTAATATCCAGAAAGGAGGGGCATCTGTTATCACTGGGAATACCATGGAACACCCTGCTCTCCAACAATTTGTTCCATCTACCTGGATGGCTGGACATTCTCTAATAGTTCCAGAAGTGCCAGCCTCATGTTCTTATTTCCACCACTGCCTTGAGGTTCACAGTCAGCATGCAGCGGAGTAATTAGCCAAGCTCAGGTGGTCTCCTTCTACAGTGCGGGCTGGGCACAGGGTACAAGTTTCAGTAAAGTGGGGCTGGCCACCCACCTGGGAAATGGATCCTTTTACAATCATATGGATCACACCTGCTTATGAAAAATGCCACAACTAGAAGAGATCTGGAATTTGAAGAACATGGTCAGAGAAACTCAGTGTCTCAAATGCCCTCAGCACACATCTCTGGCCTTTTTGTCTTTGCTCCCTGTAATCCTTCTCATTCACACACACAAAACAAAACAGAACTCCTTGGAAGCAACCAAATAATCTCAGCACAGCTTCTACTTTCTCATCGCCTCTCCTGGGCCTATCCTCTCAGTCCTTATTGCATGGTATACATTCCCAAACACACTATACCGAGAGAAGCACAGAATCCGTGATGTTCTCTTATATAAGTTCTATCTTTGACCAGATGCCGATGCTTGGCTTTCCTTTGTGGTCCAGGATAGGGACATGAGAAACGTAGGATAAGGAGGGGATACATATAGGAATGTGCCTGGTTCACTTACATAAAGGAATGAACCAATAATCAGCATACCCTTCTTGCATAGGTGGCTTAATAGGAGTACAAGACCTAACTTCTAGAGAAGGAAGTCAAGCACCCATTGAAACTTCAACTAATGACAAAATCACAACACTCATCCTATTATCATGACTTACCAGCTGCACTGAAAGACAGACAGCCTACTGGTCCATGCCAACAAGCACCAGCAATGCAGTCCAGTGGTGCACCAAATGAGCTGGAGCATGGGGTGCTACCAAGATGAGCAGGTCAAGCTCATCCATCACTGCCTGGACACAGTGGTGATGCCCACTGCAGAAGAACACTATATACAGCCCAAAGTTTCAGATACACCACTGAACATGCACAATTCAATGACTTGACATCTGGATTCCCAAAGTGGAGAAAACAGAAGTGAGGAAAATCTAAACTAAATTAGGGGTCACCAATACCTTCAAAGTTTTTCCAAGCCATAATTCGCATAAATTGGGACCAGTAGTGTTAGTATGTTTTCAGAGCCTAATTACCATAAACTTGGACACATCACAGTGACCCAAGGGCACTACAGTCCCCTAGACTAACACACTCTGGCACACAAAGCGTCCTATCATGTCCCCTCTTGTAGTGCAAGAGTTCTCTACCTGTTCTTCAATAAATCCTACCATTACACTCATGCTCATTCTGCTCTGTGGAGTTCTTTCTTTGAATTCATGAGAAAGATCCCAGGAAGAAGAAACCGATAGTGAGCTTCTGGGGTCTGCTACAGCATAGGTGGATTCGGTTCACTTTTGAGAGGGGAAACACATGTTAGATGTACAGATCTGCAACTTACACAGACCTCACCTACTCACAGAAACAGAAAAACTCCAGTTTCCCCTGCTAGCAGAAGAAGAGAATCAAGGTTCACCTTTTAGTGCCCAACCTGGGGCTTCTTTAGAAAGGTGAGTAAAATGGACCAACAAAACTATCCCCCACTTTTTTCTCTGGAGTTCCATACCTCTTTTAGGAATCTATATCACTATCAAAAATAGGGGACACATGAGACACAGTTAAAATCAGATAGTGCAGCATCCAGTCTAAAGTCACAGGTGACAGACTTCTAGAGGAGGCCTGCTCAATCCCGTTCATCACCAATGCAGGCATATTGGTCAAGATGAACTTCAGCTTCTCTCTGCAGAAAAGAACCAACTCAAAAGATCAGTTAAGGGTCTGCTTCTTTCTTGCGCTTTCGGACAGACTTCACCCAATAATGGAAGAATCCCTCACCTGATGTATCTTGGGTCCTAAAACAAAGTCTTAGTCTGATTCAAGTTTGATCCAAGGTCTTTGGGAAAGAAGCAATCCACTAATCGCCAGAGCATGAGCCACAAGGACTATTTCTCCTGTTCTCTTCTCTTCCTTTCCACCCCGCCACCATGCACTACAAACACCACGTAGATTCAGTTTTCTGATACCACTTGGAGCCCCAATGGTTTCAATAGAACCCACAGATGTGGTTTTTGGGAATTTTCAATTCAAAGAAAAATAAACAAGCAATATTCTGGTCCTCCTTGTGCTAGCATGCACCTCCAGAAAGACCAGCCTTAAGGCACAACCTGCTCCCTCATTAGCAGCCAAATTCAAGGTGCCACAGACCACAGTGTCGGAGACCAAGGTGTCTCAAACCAAGACACACATCATCATGGTGCCCAAGACCAAGGCACCCGAGGAGATCCCACCTGGAGTCCAGGACTACATGGACATCATGGTTCACCTAGTGGGGCCTCCCAAATTTGCCATGTGTGAGCCCTCCAGCTCGTTCCCAGGACAGCTTGCTGCAAACTTGAAAGAGGAACTGGAGCAACAGCCAATAGACAATTTATACCAAGACCTGAGTCTTCTGAGATGCATTGATGAAGACTTTGTCAAGAAGGAGAGCTGAGCCCACACTCATGGTGTCTAGAAGGTTTCAGGACCCATAAGATCGAGCTGCATACCTTAGGTTTCCAGCACTGCATGTGTCTGTGGTGTGTGCCTGCGCACGCACTGAGAACATGTGCAGCTGGTGATTGGGATTTAACAACCCCATGGTGTGGACCAGGATAGGGCCATCATTGCTTTCTGTTTCTCCTACAACTTTTCCTGACTTAGGGCCTTTTCCTCCCAAGGTCACTCACGCTCTTTTCCTTCTCCCAGGTAGAGACCATGATTCAGCCCCGCTTCCTGGAAGAATTACTTCCATCCAAACCAGATATAAATATCTTGGCCCTAACAAAAGTGTTGGAGCAGGAGGAAGAACTCACCTCTGGCAAGGTAGACAGGGGAAGGATGGTCTCCCAGTAGACCAAGGTCTGGAGGTACACTGATTAGATGACAAGGAGGGACACCTGATAAATAAGTGCACGGACACCAGGAACACAAGGGCTTGGTCAGAAACAAAAGACACAGAGAACAGAGCAGTAGGTGGAACAATGCAGGTCAAGATACCATATTTTCTGGGGTTTGGGGACAGACACCAAGTGAATAAGGCAGAGGGGGATACCCGATACACTGGGAGAAAAGGGACACAAGGAGGTAGGAAAGGAAGTAGCTACAAGTGGACAGAGCTGCAAGGGACAGCAGGTATATTAGGTATATACAGGACTCTATTCACATGGCTCACAGAATTCTGGTCTATCCCCATCCTGACTGTGATACACAATTTTGGAGTGTGACTGCCCTAGTACATACGATATAGAAGGCAGAAAGGGAAAGAGATAGGAGAGTCAGGGACAGAATCTGGATAGCAAGCTGAAAAGAAGCCCAAGAGGATGGACAGCAGAGCCTCAGTCTGTCTTTCTGAGACCGAGATGGGTGACATCTCCAGCTCCCACCATCCACTGTAATATAAATATCCCTGTCCTCTGTGGCCCTTGTCATATATAAAGAGGTAGCCAGTGCCCATATCCTCCTTAGCTTGAGAGGAAGCACCTCTGCAGGTGCCTCAAGGACATGGTATGTTCCAACAGGACTCAAGAGCTTTTGAGGCAGCTGCCAGCCAAAGTGCATAGAAATGTGACCATCACGCTAATTGAGTGGTCAGCATGGAAAACGGAAAAACAGAAGAGGCTTCCCAGGACTCGAAGAAGTGCAGGGCAACAGAGCCCGAGTTGTTAGGTCTAAAGGGCACTGCTATTCTCCCAAGTGTTCAAGGGCCTTCTTCACTGAGGGCCATCTGCTCCAAACTTCCTCCGCAAAACCTAAGATCCTCCTCTGTAAACCTGGGAAACTAAGGTGGAGTGGGACCTCGAAGAGCCTCTACTTCTGGGGGGCCACATGGCACAGCCAACGGCTGCAGTGTGGATGATGACCTCCAAAGCCTGGATTTCCTCCTAGTTTCCCAGCACAATATGCTGCCCTGGAGACTGTCACAGAGCCAGGGCCCTCATGTGGAAACCCTCTGCTCAGGAGAGCAAGCAGTCCAGGCCCCACTTCTGAGAGAGGAGGCCTTAGTCGCCACCACCTCCAGCTGACATGGCCAAGAAGTGAGGTCTCACGTGATGCGAATACACAGTGGAAACAGGTCCTGCTTGGGGCCTAACTCCAGGATACTGGAGGACACCATCTGGATCCAGAGCTGGTTGAAGCTTCCCAGCCTCAAGAGAGAAAGTGCAAGGCAACAGGCAAGGAAGAGAAGAAGAGGAGGACCTGAGGACAGTACTGTTGCTGGGTAGCCTGTGGGGTGGCTGTCCCTAAGGCGAGATCTCTCCTTTCTTTGATTCTGCACCCCAAGAATCAAATGTTCCTCCTCTCACAGGACATATCCTGTGGGTTCTCAGGAAAGTGAAGGGAATGGGAGGGTATAGGAAAGGTATAAACGGGGCAGGGAGAGGGCAGAGGGAGGGTACTGAGAGGTGAGTTAGTGGAATGTTCAAGTCTGGGTGGGAAATGTACCTCATTGGCCTGTGTCAATGGGAATAAAGGCAGTTTCATAGGAAAAATCTTCCCAGGCTGCTACCTTCTACCATGGTGTCTGTGTGACTTCATGCAGTGAGAACTAAAAGGAAGAAGTAATTGGAAATGCCAGGTCCCAGGTTACACGGGTGTCCATTCACTGGGTCTTGCCTCCAGATTCATGGTGACCCTTCCACTGATCCTGGAATACAACAGGCAAACTCCCAGGACACCACTCACCACCCCATTGAAAAGACCTCCCATTCAAGGGATCTTCTCTGCATCCTTTGTCCCTTCAAAATCTCTCCTACCAATCATCTGTGGGCAAATCATGTCAGATGATCAGGAATCAGAAAGGGGCAAAGTGCATCTCCCTTGGTACTTGCAGCTCTGAGGTCTGCGGACTGACTGGTGGTGGCTCACATCTTACTGTTACTAGCCCTGAGAATGTTAGTGACCCTCAGCTCCTCCTGGTAGCAGCTCTCCTGTTGCCTTCCTGGGACCAGGAGCCAGCAACTTCCAACAGTTCCCTGGAACTCATCTGATGGTCAGACCTAGCAGCTCCTGTAGCTGTCCAAAGCTCTGGATCCCTCTCTGTGCTCACCATATGCAGAGTGACCTGCTCACTTTCCTAGATTTCAATGCACTCAACTTGATCTTCTCTACCTGAGATGAAAGTCATGAATATACAAACTATATTCATTGATAAGACTCACGCTGCGCTAGAATGAGAACTGGGATACGGACTGGTTGCAAGATATAGGGAAGGAACATTATTTGAATGAAAAAGATGGGCTCTAGCACGCACAGTGTCCTTACAGATACCTGCAGTATTTCTGCTTAGGCATGGTTATGGGACTTCACATTCGAAACATGGGACCACTGAAGGGCCACGAAGGTGTCACGCCATCTGGAACCACTGCAGAGTGCAGCCATCTGTGAACGACCTGCCATGGAAGTAATGATTCCAGGTGACCATGAGACGATTGTAGCGACCATCGCTATCACAGTCAGGGGCACCAATTTTTATTAAGTACCTGTTGAGAACTTTGGGATCCCCAATCTTATTTGCATAGAGGGCTGCTTTTGAGCCTTTAACCTCCTCTGCCATTATTTTGCTTTCTGTAAATAGGCATGGAACAGTTTTTTCTTTTTTCTTTTTTTCTTTGAATGCTACTTGGTGTTCTGTGAATGATGCTGGACAGTGAGGTTGGACCGATCTCTAGCACGGCCATGGTCTTCCTGTGTAGGTGGCCTGATGACGGAAGGCCTGCCTTCACACCTTTCCCACCCACACTAGAGTCCTCAACGTGCACTCACTGGGGTCCCAATACCCTGGAGGCCCTGACCACATCCCAAGGCAGATCCCTTACTGACAAGTGTTCTGACCCTCTCATACATAGTGTTGGTCCCACGCTGCCTGAAGCCTCACATATATTGACCATGGCAATCTCCTCCTATTGTAATGACTCACCAGCTGCATTGACAGACAGCCAGCCTACTGATCCCTGCCAACAAGCACCAACAATGCAGTTGAGTGGTGGAACAGGTGAGTTGGAGCATGGGGTGGTACCAAGATGACCTGGGTCAAACTGATCTCACTGCCTTCACACAGTTTTGATGCCCACTCACAAGAACACTATATACAGCCCCAAAGTTCCACATACTCCCCTGGACATACACAATTCAATGACTTGACATCTGGATTACCAAAGCGAACAGAAAATGGAAGTGAGGAAAACCTAAACGGGATTCAGCATCACCAATAACTTCATTGATTTTCCAAACCATAATTAGCATAAATTGGGACCAGTAGTGTTAGTTTGTTTCCAGAGCCTAATTACCATAAACTTGGACACATCACAGTGACCCAAGGGTACTATAGTCTCTTAGACTAATACACTCTGGCGCACAAACTATTCTATCACGTCCCCTCTTGTAGTGCAAGAGTTCTCTACCTGTTCTTCAATAAATCCTACCATTACACTCATGCTCATTCTGGTCTGTGGAGTTCTTTCTTTGAATTCATGAGAAAGATCCCAGGAAGAAGAAATTGATAGTGAGCTTCTGGGGTCTGCTTCAATGTAGGAGGATTCGGTTCATCTTTGAGAGGAGAAACACATCTTAGATGCAGAGATCTGCACCTTACACAGACCTTACCTGCTCACAGAAGCAGAAAAACTCCAGTCTCCCCTGCTGGCAGAAGTAGAGAATCAAGATTCATCTTTTGGTGCCTAACCTGGGGCTTCTTTAGAAGGGTAAGTGAAATGGACAAACAAAATTATTCCCCCCCCCTTTTTTCTTTTTGGGTTCTATACCCCTTTTAGGAGACTATCTCACTATCAATAATCAGGGGCAACAGACACCCACTTAAAACCAGATAGAACATTCTCCACTCTAAAGTCAATCCCTTTCATCACCAATGCAGGCATATTGGTCAAGATAAGCTTCAGCTTCTCTCGGCAGAAAAGAACCAAGTCAAAGATTAGTTGGGGGTCTGCTTCTTTCTTCCACTTTCTGACTGACATCACCAAATAATGAAAGAATCCCTCACCTGATATATCTTGGGTCCTAATACAAAGACTTAGTCTTACTCATGTCTGATCCAAGGTCTTGGGAAAGAAGCAATCCACTAATCCACAGAGAGTGAGCCCCGAGGTCTATTTCTCCTGTATCTCTTCCTTCACCCCCACACCATGCACTGCAAATACCATGTACATTCAGTTTTCTGATACCACTTGGAGCCCCAATGGTTTCAATAGAACACATGGATGAGGTTTTGGGGAATTTTCAGGCCTTCAGTGATCCTTTGGTCCCAACCCCATGCAGTCCCTGTTTAGTGCCCACCTGAAAAGGTCCCATTCTCTAGGTTTCCAAACCCTGTCATTTCAAAGAAAATTAAACAAGTGCAACCTGAACAAAGACTCTCAAACAATATAAGATCCAATGTTTCCAGAAAATACTATAGGACATCAGTGGTCCTAAGTATGAGTATGATGGTAAATATATCAGGAATGCCTAAAAACTTGTTCATGGCACTTGACCCTCAGGGACATGGCTCTATCTTAGCATACCTGAGTTCCTACAGGACATGCAATTATATATATATAATGTCTACATAATCGAGGGCAAAACAGTACAGAAAAGCCATGGCATTTCACTTTCAGTGGGAAATGACACAGGAAAGGGATTTTTGGATCATGATTGATAAGGAAAACTAATCCAACCAGCCTAAACCCTATGAAGGCCTCAAAATGTGGTCACTGCTATGGTGAGGATCATAGGTAGTTCTGAGTACTTTGTGTTGGTAAGAAAAACAATTCCAACTGGCAGGATTCAAGGGGAGGTTCGCCCATGACTTTGAGCTGCAGGGGATTGACGGATGCCTCAATCTGACTAAGACAATGGAGGGATGCCAAGGGATGCCTTCTTCCCCGTTTGCCTTTCAGATGGGTAACACTCCATCTGGCACAAGTACTCTATCAAGCAGCAATTTGAAACCCTAGGATTCCTTTGATGCTCAAGACCCAAAAGAAGGAGTGTCTGATATTTGACTGTACCCAAGCTTGGCCTGAGAATCAGTAGGAGGATGGTAAAAAATGGATCTGTAAGGGAAGTATAAGCGATAATACCATTCGACACTTAACATTGTAAAAGGAAGGAAATAAATGGTCATAGGTACCCTCTATAAAAGCTTTTATTTTATTTTATTTTATTTATTTATTTTTTGCCTGGAGACACAACCCAAAATGATGCAATCGATGTAGATGAGATTCTCCACTCTAGGCTACACTAACAGGCCATAGGAAAGCAGTTTCTCTCAGAGCATGATCAAATACAGCACAGACTTTTTCTAAGCCCATGTGCCCTCCATATTCAGGGTATGCAGCAAAGCTGACATCCCAAGGGAACACAACACCAGGTGGAAAGCATTCCGGCCCCCTTCCTACCCCTATAAGCCACAGGAGAGTGTCCAAAAAGACTCATTATGGCACAGGTCACTTTTTCTCTACAAGACGGGAGACGGTGAGATTCTCAGATGACACCGATATTAAAAATATACAGAGATATTTCAGGGCCCTCACCAAATTTTGACCTAACCTAGAAAGACACAATGTTGTTCCTAACCAAATGCTCTCTACCACTGAACACTGGGATTGTTTTACAGGCAGTTGAGACCTCTGGGCATGAGTGGTATACAGTGCATGGCTCAGGAGAACTACTCCTTCCAAATGAAATCGACTCAGAAGAAACATACCCAACAGGGCAACAGGCAGTTCCCTAGGAGGACTCAAAAGGGGATGCACATAATCACAGTGGGAAAAGGAAGGGAAAGGACTTTCAGAACTGTGTGCTGAAGGGCTTAAGGAGAACCCATACTAAATCTCCAAATTATTTCAAACTCTCTCTGGTAATACGGCGGAATGAAGAAACTTCCACAGACTTTTTAGAAAGACTCAGGGAAGCATTCATTGAACATGCCTCAAGGACCCCAGATTCCCCAGCATAAAAACTTTAAAAAATTCATGAATCAGTAAGTTTCTGATATTATGAAAAAAAATCAGTTACACAAAAAGACAACACTTGAGTTGGTGTCATAAAAATTGTCACCTTGGTCTTTTACAATGGAGACCAGGAGGAGGAGGAGGAGGAGGAAACAGAGGAGGGAAGTGAGGAAGGGAGGGAGGAAAGGAGTGGGAGAAAGGACAAAAGAAAGGCAGATGCCCTGTGGCACTGCTGTAGACGGCTAATTCCAGAGGGAAAGTTCCCTGAAGTGCTATGGCTCCCTCCATAGCCTGCTACAACTGTGGCCAGAAGTGACATTTCAAGGAACTGCTTGTGAAAGCAGCGAAAGCCACCAACACCCTATCCTGTCAGTGAAGGGGATCACAGGTTGCACTGCACTTAGAAGCAAAGGCCTCAGGGAACAAATCCCTCACTTCAGACAGTCTGACATTAGGAGGCAAGGGGCCTAGATAATCCATCTTAGGCTCCCAACTACTCAGACTTATTTCCAGACAGGAACCCCACACGACCTTGACTGTAGAGGGAAGGGGAATTCATCTCACTCTTGATGCTGGGGTCACTTTTTCCGAACTCCTCAAACCCAGGACTCCTTTCCTCTCACTATGCGACCATAAGGGGAGTGTCAGGAAAGCCTGTGACTGGATATTTCTCCCAACCGCTCAGCTGCTCTGGGGATGAGCTCCTCTTCTCACATGCCTTTTTGATGATGCCTGAAAGTCCCACTCCCCTTGTGGAAAGAGATATTTTGAACATCTAGGTACCACACTTCTCATGACACCAGAACAGGTACTTTGTCTGCCCCTAGTAGAAACTGAGATTGACTCAGAAGCCTGGATGACACAGTACAAAACAGGTGGAGCATTCGGACCTGCTCCTTTCCTGATCCATCTCAAAGGTCCTCTGTCCCTTCCACACCAAAAACAGTATCCCCAGAAACCAGAGAATAAAGAATGGTTACAAGCTGTAGTAGGTAACTTAAAGTGTCTGGGCCTCTTAAGACATTTTATAGTCCATGTAATACACCCATTGCAAGACCAATGGGGAATGGAAACTACCACAGGACCTCAGACCAATAAATGAAGCAGTGGTTCCCATACATCCCAAGGTCCCCAATCCTTACACCTTGTTTAAACATTCCAATTGGTTCAGTTGTAGACTAAAAAGATGCATTTTTATGTATACCTCTGCATGCAGATCCTCAATACCCGGTTGGTTTGAGGATCCCTCTGACACGTCCACTCAATTCACCTTAAATATTCAGGCCCCTGCCTGAGGGACACCTGATGCTGGTTGGCTCCCTCCACAGTGAGCTGGGGCAAGCTGATATGTCACCCTGCGGCAACCCAACCTACATGCAGTGGGGATGCCCACTGCCGAACTTTTCCAAATCCTAATTAGCGTAAGCTTGGACCAGCAGCATTGGTTTATCTTCCAATTAATAAGGGCAATAAATATGTTTTACTCAGGAAACAATGAAGTTGAACTAACAGCAATCACAGAAGCAAGACAGAATTTCTGACTAGCAACCCTGCATTTTAATAAATACTAAAGGAACTTGGCAGCGTGGAAGAACATGTTGCCAAGTGGTCAATGTCACGGGTGAAGTAAGGAATAAGTGGTGACACATTAAGATGTCATAAAATGGTGCATGAATGCTGCTTCTCTTTACTGAATTCAAAAGGTTTAAAGATGTAAAAAGTCCGTGAAGAATTTCGTTGATGTCCTTCTATGATAGTTAGCTGACAGCTGTTGGTCGTTGCTGGCTCAGGGTGCCAGGAACACTGTGGGAAGACCTGTTAATGCTACAGTCTGTGAGTCACTGGCACTCAAACCTCAGACCTGGTTGTACTTGGCCTAAATTTCATCTGGATGATTGCATCCAAATGGACCCAAACAAGCCCAAGATGTATGAGTTGCTGTTCTCTCCTGATGCTAATTCTGAATTTTCTTCCTCTCCCAAATATACCAAGACATGTTGGGTTTTAATGCTTAGTGGGTGAGCAACATGACAAAAGTGCACTCAGAGAACAACTTCCGCTGTAAGCAGTCAAAACTTGTGTTCACACAGGTTTACTCATCTGAGAGTTCTTCAAGTTCTTCAAAATAATGTTCCCTCTTCACATCACCATGTGCACCCACATCTACCTGGAAGAGGCCACGCTTTCTTCCAGTGCTACACTTGGTACTTAGTTCTCAATCTGAGCCTCAGGGCCCTCTTCTACCTATCTACAATTCTTCCTTATTCACTTTCCCTTTTCCCGTGTACTGAAGTTCCATTATCTCTTGCAATTGTCTTTTACACTTTTTGTAGTTCTTCGTCCTTCATTAAGTAACTTCACATAAACATATACATTTGCGTGTAGTTAAATATGTGTGTATTTGCATATAAACCTATGTTTCAATTCAAATTACTAGTGTAACATTTGTTTGATTATATCCTGAATGATATTCCTGACACAGAAGTGATCCTATTGGGGTGGACTTATTTCTAGTTACCATGAGTATGCCATGGAATCAGGGAGAGTGAATAAGGAATAACTGAGGAATGAGGAAAAATCCGTGAGCTTTTTAAAATCAAAATAGCTCCCAGTCAGGATTAATATATCTTTGAGAATTAAAGAAACTCTGTGTTCCCAACTACCAATGTGCAGTAATCTGAACAAAAAACCTCATTACTCTAAGGCAGGTAAGGGCATATTGTACTGACATCTACTTTAAAAAATGCCATGGCGAGCTCATTGGATGTCTTGTGATTAAGCCACAGATCTGCAGCTATTATCAGATATAATATACTCAGAGAATTTAAGAGTGAACAAATATGATTCTGCAGGTCCTAACTGTGCAAGGTCCAAGCCTGCGGAACCTGGCAGTTCTACTTAAGATCCAGCAGAACCTTGTAGACAAGGGAGAAAAAATCCCATTATACTTAATTAGTCAAGAATACTGTGGCTTATGGTCTTGGGGATATGTCCCTGGGCAATACTGTGCAGCTTGGCAAGGTCTGGCAGGTAGGGAGAGCTTTTCCTTGCTATGGTGGTGTTTTGTGAACTCTCCATGTTCCACATCACAACAAAGCTGAAGGGGTCATAGTGTTTTAATGGAAAATTAAAGAACTGATAGGGAAAGGACTAGATCCTCCATCCTGGAGTACACATCTCATGAGGGCAGTCTGTGGTTCTAATGCAGTGATTTCCCATGAGGGCACATCTCATTTACACCATGCTTTGGACAGGGCTGTTCACTGTCTTCTGTGGTGGCCTCCTCTTTTACAATTGTTAACACATGTGCCTCTCTGGAAGGTTTTGCACGGGTCTTCCATTCCCCTCAATCCCTTCCGATATATTCAATTCTATGATACTAGAGGCTATTAAACAATATTTCTATTCATTAGGTATTTTAATATCTTCGACAACAGTATTTCTGTTCTCATTCCTTAACATTATCTGATATACTTTTACAATATGTATCATCTACCTGCCTAACCTAACCTACCTTAATCGTTTGCTTCCTTTTAAGAAATATATTGTCCTACCCCATGTACATATATGACTACACCACTGGTGGGATTCTACATCATGTATAACCAGAAGAATGAGAAATTATACTGCATGATATATGATGTATCAAAGGGCATTCTGTTGTCACATATAACTAATTAAAACAAATTTTAAAAGGATAAGAAAAGAGAGGAGGCCATGGAATTCTCAGAGGGCAGAATCAAGAGCCATGCAGAAACAATGAGATGAGCCACAATGTGAGGGAACTGTTGTCAAATCAAGAAACAACTCCACTTCAAAAAGACTGTATTAAAATAGCTGACCTGCAACATTTTAAGAGTGTCCCTGGGAAGGTACTCTAATCTCAACTGCCTCACTACATTACTCAGCTTTCTGTGGTTTCAACAGACTATAGAAGGAAAACAAATTATGAGGAAGAAAAGTTTGCCCACCTTGTGGCAGTCAGGAAGTAGACAGCATGAGGCCAGGGTCCCAATATCCCCCTCAACAGCATGTCCACAACAGTGTAACCTCCATCCAGGCGGCCCCACTTCCTACAGGTTCCATCACCTCTCAATATTGCCACAGGCTGGTGAGGAAATATTTACATTAGTATCCTTTTATGAATGTTTAAGATCCTAGTCACAACACAGGTCATTCTATATTTCCTGCATTGGGCTGCACATTCCTAGCCCCATATGCTTGTGTTGTTAGGAAACTGCTATTTGTAATCCATGACTCTGATTTCACTGGAGTCAAACTGGGTCTCACATGAGGACTGGTGCAAATCACAGAGAGATACTGGAGTTTGACATCATTCTGGCAGTAGATCAACTGTCTGGTTGTTTCTCCTGGGGTGGGGTAAGCACATTTCATTTG
Organism: Sciurus vulgaris; assembly: GCF_902686455.1. Taxonomy (NCBI): domain Eukaryota; kingdom Metazoa; phylum Chordata; class Mammalia; order Rodentia; family Sciuridae; genus Sciurus; species Sciurus vulgaris. Next base: position 26,927,711 of record NC_136474.1, read on the forward strand.
AGGGTGGAAGAGTGAGCCAACTACAAGTGGTAGTATTCAGGTGATCCGTCAGTTCTCTGCCTCTCAGGCACCCATCATAACTGCCTTTCCTGAACTTCCCTGAAGATTGGGATTGACTGTGTGCTTGAGTTTCAGCCCCACTTTGTTTTCTGCTTCTCCACCGTGGAACACACTGCATTCTGTAAGATTATTAAATGTTACTGTAATAGATAATTTAATGTACTGATTTGGCTAGGCAGTAGTACGCAGCAGTTTTGGTAAAACATCAGTTAGATGTTACTGTGAAAGTTTTTCTTTGGGGGAAGGGTGATAATTAATATTTCCAGTCAGTTAACTTTAATATTTTCCCAGTTGTCATTGGACCTTATTTATTTATCCATTCACTTATTTATTTATGTGTGGCACTAGAATTGAACCCAGTGCCTCACATTTCCTAGGCAAGTGCTACAACCCCAGCCCCACTCAGTGGATTTAATTAAAACAGATTACCCTCCCTGTGGGAAGGCCTCATACAATCAGTTCAAAACCTTAAGAGAACAGACTGACATTGCTTGGGAAGAATTCTGTCAGAAGACTGCCTTCAAATGTGACGTGCAACATCAATTCCTCCCTGGGTCTTCAGCTTCCTGACAGGTCCTGCAGAATTCAAATTCACCAGCCTACCACACCCCAATCACAGGATTCAAATCTTCACAATATATCTATCCATGTTCTATCTAAACCTCACACACACACACACACACACACACACACACACACACACACACACACACACTATTTTGTGTCTCTCAAAACCTGATTTGTAACCTAGCTGCTCAGAGAAAAAACTATATGGAAATCTTCAAAACCTGACATATAAGTGAAATATAAGACGAGATACATTTCTTCTGTCTGAATACAAAATATTTTACAAAAATTGACTCAAATTAATCTTTCAAAATACTAGAGGAAAAAGTAGATGCAACAATTTGTGATATAGGCACAGGAAGAAGCATGGCTGTACTTCCCAGTTACTCTGCAGTTCACAAAGGAAGAAATGGGAGTACTGCTTACGAAAGTGATGAAGGACTGGGAAAAATCATTATAATCCAATATGGGACATCAGAGACTCAGACCCAGAAATTATGGTGTCATGAGCAGAGAATAGGAAAGACTACATCACAGCCAAGCCAGCCTTGGCAGCAAAGCCAGGGTAGCAGGGGCACCCAGTCACTGCAGAGGGGAAGGACAACACAACAGGAAAGACAAACACAGCACATACATTCTGCACACAACCACAGGTAGAAGGCAGTCTGAATTGAGCTGAGACTGAGGCCACCCAGCAAGCTGGTATTTGAAAAGTGCTGCACGTTTCTCCATGTTGGAAAAGCGCACCTAAACCTCAGGCAGAGATCCAGCTTGAGGGGGTGATGTTGGATCTGGCTGTGGTGAGAAGCCAAGACAGCACAGCAAATATTTCCACACTATCCTGGCCTCTGCCTACCCTGTGGCCTACAATGCACCATGCAGTTTGTGACTGAAACAGTTTCAAATCCTGGTAAAAAAACATCTTGCTTCAAAATGAGGATGAGCAGGGAACTGAGACAGATTAAAGTTAGGCCAAATGTTGTGATTTCTGAATCACTTCTCAAAACCTAGGAAAATGTCAGAAGATATGTCCCACCCGCTTCCAGCACAAGCACTGAGGCCCTATGAAGGAGCATTATAACAGAGGTTTTCTGGCACCAATGGAGGGAGACTGCACACAGGCTTCCCTAATAAATTTGATTACCTTCTGACACAGGTGATAACAATCCATGTCCAGTATCTAGAATTCCAGAAAAATACTGTTCAATTCCAAAGCCACAGAAAGACAGCAAACACACACACACACACACACACACACACACACACACACACACACACACACACACACACACCAGATCCCAAAAGTTTGCAAAGAGTAACTAGTCAGTAAGTCTTCAACCTCTGCAGCCCAAAATGAAATCAATAGAGAACAGCTGACCAGAGAGCTCCATACTCTTTCATGGAAATTTTAGCTGTTTTAATACCTAATGTATCAACCTATTCATGCACATCACTCCCATTTTTCACTTTGATCAGTAATATGCGGACAACATTCTCAAAAAGTTTTGTAAAAGTTTATTAGAATATGGCTTTGTTCTGAAGTGGTTTCAGTCACTAGGAATTAGTATCTTCTCAAAGGGGTGCTAATGATGACATAGTTCAGGTTCACAATGTGAGGAACCATTGACGCTTTAATACTTCCTCAGTCCAGTTGCCTTAAAAAGGAAAAAAATATGCGATTCGCTAAAATCTTGTAGAGAATTTTCATGTCGATGTTCATTAAGGATATTGGTCTGAAATTGTCTTTCCTCCATGTCTCTCTGTCTGGTTTAGGTATCAGGGTGATATTGGCTTCATAGAATGAGTTTGGGAGGGTTCCCTCCTCTTCTATTTCATGGAATACTTTGAGGAGTATTGGAATGACTTTTTCTTTAAAGGTTTTGTAGAACTCGGCTGAGATCCCATCTGGTCCCAGACTTTTCTGTGTTGGTTGCCTTTTGATGACCTCTTCTATTTCATTGTTTGAAATTGATTTATTTAAGTTGTGTATGTCTTCCTGGTTCAGTTTAGGGCATTCATATGTCTCTAGAAACTTGTTGATGTCTTCGAGGTTTTCTGTTTTGTTGGAGTATAGATTTTCAAAATAGCTTCTAATTATGTTTTGTATTTCACTCGTATCTGTAGTTATATTTCCTTGTTCTTTCCGAATTTTAGTAATTTGAGTTCTCTCTCTCTTTCTCTTTGTTGGTGTGGCTAAGGGTTTATCAATTTTGCTTATTTTTTCAAAGAACCAACTCTCTATTTTGTTAATTTTTTCAATTGTTTCTTTTGTTTCAATTTCATTGATTTCAACTCTGATTTTAACTATTTCCTGTCTTCTACTACTTTTGGGTGTTGGTCTGCTCTTCTTTTTCTAGGGCTTTGAGCTGTAATGTTAAGTCACTTATTTGTTTATTTTTTTCTTCTTTTGTTGAATGCACCCCATGAAATAAATCTTCCTGTAAGTACGGCTTTCATAGTGTCCCAGAGATTTTCATATGATGTGTCTTTGTTCTCGTTTACTTCTAAGAACATTTTTATTTCCCTCCTGATGTCTTCTGTTATCCATTCATCATATAATAGTGTATTATTTAATCTCCAATTGTTTCTATTTTTTATTCTGTCATTTATTTCTAATTTCAATCCATTCTGATCTGATAGAATGCAAGGTAATAGCTCTATCTTCTTGTATTTGCTAACAGTAGCTTTGTGGCATAAAATATGCTCGATTTTAGAGAAGGATCCGTGTGCTGCTGAGAAGAAAGTGTATACTCTCTTGGATGGTATATTTTATATATGTACATTAAGTCTAAATTGTTGATTGTGGTATTGAGATCTACAGTTTCTTTATTCAATTTTTGTTTGGAAGATCTACCAGTGGTGAGAGAGGAGTGTTAAAATCGCCTTGTATTATTGAGTTTGTCCCATTTGATTCCTGGAATTGAGAAGGATTTGTTTGATGTACATGGATGAACCAATTTTTGGGACCTAGATATTTATGATTGTTACGTCTTGTTGATTTATGCTTCCCTTAAGCGGTATGAAATGTCCTGCTTTATCCCTTATGACTAACTTAGGTCTGAAGTCCACATTATCTGAAAAGAGGATGGATACTCCAGCTTTTCTGCTGTGTCCGTGTGCATGCTATGTTTTTTCCCATCCTTTCATCTGTAGTCTGTGGGTATCTCTTTCAATGAGATGAGTCTCTTGCAGGCAGCATATTATTGAATTTTTCATTTTAATCCTATCTGCCAGTCTATGTCTTTTGATTGATGAGTTCAGGCCATTAACATTCAGGGTTATTATTGTGATATGTTTTGTATTCCCAGTCATTTGACTCATTTTTGTTTTTTGATATGATTTGGTTTCTCCTTTATTTGGCTATTCCTTTAGGCTAGTTCCTCTCTTTGCTGTTTTGCATCATTGTTTTTCATCTCTTCCTCATGGAGTATTTTGCTGAGAATGCCGGCTTTCTTTTTGTAAATTCTTTTAGCTTTTGTTTATCATGGAAGGGCGTTATTTCATCATCAAATCTGAAAGTAAGCTTTGCTGGGTATAAGATTCTTGGTTGGCATCCATTTTCTTTCAGGGCTTGGTAAATGTTGTTCCAGGCCCTTCTAGCTTTTAGGGTCAGGATTGAAAAATCTGCTCATATTCTTATTGGTTTCCCCCTGAATGTAATTTGAATCTTTTCTCTCATGGCCTTTAAAAATCTGTCTTTATTTTGTATGTTAGGTATTTTCATAATACTGTGCCTTCGTGTGGGTCTGTTGTAATTTTGTATATTTGGAGTCTTATAAGCCTCTTGCACCTGATTTTACATTTTATTCTTCATATGTGGGGAATTTTCTGATATTATTTCATTGAATAGATTGTTCATTCCTTTGGTTTGTTTCTCTAAGCCTTTCTCAATCTCAATAATTCTTAAATTTGGCCTTTTCATGATATCCCATAATTCTTGTAGATTCTGTTCATGATTTCTTACCATCTTCTCTATTTGGTCAATTTTGTTTTCAAGATTAAATATTTTGTCTTCAATGACTGAGGTTCTGTCTTCCAGGTGTTCTGACCTATTGGTTATGCTTTCTATGGAGTTTTTAACTTGGTTTATTGTTTCCTTCATTTCAAGGATTTCTGTTTGTTTATTTTTCAGTATCTCCAACTCTTTATTGAAATGATCTGTTGCTTCCCATATTTGCTCTTTTAACTGTTGATTGGTGTGATCATTTAATGCCTACATTTGCACTTTCATCTCTTTCTTCAATGCCTGCATTTGCTCTTTCATCTCATTGTTTGCTTCCCTGATTGTTTTAATTATGTACATTCTGAACTTCCTTTCTGACATTTCTTCTGCTGTCCTATCATTGGTTTTTGTTGATATAGTATCTAGGTTTGTTTGGGACATTTTCTTCCCTTGTTTTCTCATATTGGTCAGATACCAGTGGGACTCTAAGATATTGCAGATTTCCTCTATTGGCTTACAGTTTCCCTGTAGATTTCCAGTATATCATTTCCCAGCCTTTAGCAGCCTGAAGTCTTGGAGGAACTTGATAATGCAGTGGTTCCAAAGAAAGCTGCCCCTAGCCCGCTACTGGGTCCAGGGCTGGGGGCTGGTTCTGCCTGGAAATCTTCTCACTGGGTGGGCCTGCTCCTAGAAGCTGGCTGTAGACAGGGCCTGCCACAAGAGCAGGGATGCTTGAGGAAAGCCTCTCATTGTCCTGCCCTGGTCCCAGAAGCCGCCTGATGGCCAGGGCCCACGACTGGGTCTGGGGATTCAGGTGGGCTCTGTGCAGAAAATCTCTGACTGGGTGGGCCTAGTCTGAGAAGCTGGCTGTGGATCATGCCTGTCACAGGAGGGAGAACGTCTGCTTGGTGAAGACTCTTGCTGTCCTGCCCTGCTCCGAGAAGCTGCCCACTGACTGGGCCTGTTGCTCAAGCCAAACTTCACCCGGTGGGAGAGAGTCACCCCGCGGCTCTATGTTGTTCTGAGTCTCTCGATACCTCCCCTTCTTGAATCCTGAGCTCTGGGGCAACGGGACATGCACTCACCCTCTAGTCCACCATCTTGTATCCCCTTGCACTAACATATTGGTGTGGCATGTACTTCCATAACAAGACTGCTTAAAGCTCATGAAATGAAACCAAGAATCAATGATTTAGACAACCTCAAATTGAAAAGTTTTTGTACACAGCAAAGAAAAACAGGGGCATGAAGATGGAAGTTACATAATGGGACAAGATATTGGCCAGCAACCCTTCCAACTGGGAATTAATATCCAGAAAAAACAACTCAAAAACCTCAACGTCAAACAAACAAATAACCCAGTCATCAAATGGGCAGAAGAACAAAGGAGACCCTTCTGAAACCAAGATATACAAATGGCCCACAGATGTATGAGAAAAAAGTTCAAATCTCCTAGAAATCAGAAAAATTCAAATAAAAATTACACTGAGATTTCATATCATTCCCTTGAAAATGGCAATCATCTTGAATACACATAATAAACAACACTGGTAAAGATGTAGGGAAAAGGGACACTCATACATTGCTAGTGGGTTTGAAATTTAGTACACTTTTTCTGGAAATCATCGGGGACATTCCTCAAAAGACAAGGAATGACACAGCTATCCCACTCTTTAGTATCTATCCTAACACACTATAGAAACACAAGCAGATCAATGCCTACAGCAGGGCAATTCACAAGAGCCAAGCTGGAAAACCAGCATGGGTGCCCATCAATAGATGAATGGATGAGCACAAATGTGGTATAGATGCACAATGGAGTTTCACAAAGCCAGAAAGAAGAATGAAACTATAGCAACTAGTAGTAAACACACTGAACTGGAGAACATCATACTAAGTGAAATCAGTCAGACTCAGAAAGTTAAGGGTCAATTATTCTCGCTCACTTGGGGAAGCTAAAACCATTTTTAAAAGAGAGGGAAAATCCCATGAAAATGGAAGGGATATAAGCAGAGCAGAAAAGGAAAAAAAGAAGGGGATGGAGGAGGGATGGCACGAGGGAAGAATGTGCAATGGAATTTAGAAAATCATGCTACATAAATATATGAACTAACCACAGTGAATTTCAACTTTATATATATCTCTAAAAGCAAAAATTTAAAAAGATATAAATGAACAGAAGGCAGATGAATAGAGCAGAGTTAAGGGATCAGGGAAGAAAGAAGGAAGGCAAAGAGAAGTACTGGGCAACAAACAGGAACAAATTACATTCCATGCAGGTATGATTGTGAAAGTGAACCAAAATATCACCTATACCTATGATGCACTCACAATACCGTTAAAAAATTTAAAGAAAAACTAAATACAATAGAAAAAGTATGCAGAGAGAGAACTTATGGAATAGGTGAAAATGCTTGCCACCTAACCTCAGAGGATTAATATCCAGAATACATTAGGAAAGCAAAAAATTAACACCAAATTAACAACACAGCGAATAAGCATGGAAATGAATACATATCTGAAAAAAATCAATACAAACGACCAACAATATATGAAAATAATGTATGACATTTGTAGCAAGTAAGAAATACAAATCATAACTACATTAGATTTCATCTCACTCCAGGTAGATGACTACACTACAAACAATCATTAATGGTGGAGAGGACATGGGGAAATGAGGAAAATTTGACATTGGTAATGAGATTGTAAATTAGTACAACTACTCTGGATATCAGCATGGATACTTCTCAAAAGACTGGGAATGGAACCACTACATGACTCAGCTATTCAGCACCTTGGTATTAACTGCAGAGAATTGAAGTCAGATGTGCAAAGTGATATGTGCAGAGCCAAGTTCATAAGAGCACAACTCACAACACCCAAACCATGGTAACACCCTGGGTGTCCACCAATGGCTGAATGGATGAAGAAAATGTACACATGAACAACGGAGTTTTATTAGCCTAAAAAGGAAATCATGTCATCTGCTGGAAAATGGATGGAATATGAGAACATTATGTTAAGGAAAAGCCAAATGCAAAAAGTCAAGAGTCATATGGTTCCTCTCCTTTCTGGAGGCTAGAAAGGAAGAAGGAAAGGAAAGGAGGGATGACCTCATGAAAAGTGAAGGGAGACCAGAAGAGCAGAGGAAAGGGATCAACAGGAGGAAAAAGAGGGAAAGTGAAAATACTGGGAATGATACCCTGCATGTTATATTGTTTTATCATGTACATGTGTGAACAGGTAAGAACAAAATACACTACTCTGAATGATTTTAATGCACCCATAAAAAGTAGAAAAAAGAAAAATAAAGTTTTATATAAAGGGACAAAAACACTCAGTGTCAAGCAATCTCACACGTTATACAGGTTTACATTCTGTGTCTTGTGAGGCTACATTATGGCTCTTTCATGTTCCCTCTCACCACCCCTGAATTCCATGGTCCAAGTGCTATGGCAACCTTTACTTCTTTTCCTTCTTCACTTCCTGTTACCTTGGAGACCTTCCTTAGTCTTAGACACTTCCAAGTCTTAGACCTTGACACTCCTGGACTCCCCCGATGCACTATTTGTGAAAGACACCCTCATGAACTTTGTCTAGGTTATATCCCTACAGATACTATTTTGGACTTCCTGGAGCTTTGAAATTACCTAATGATCATCCAGTGATCTTAAGGCATCACTACAGAACTACAAGGATTCTCAAGGAGGACCTCTTATACAAATTACTGGGAGACAGCAACTTCACCATTATTTACAGGACCAACTCACAGTAGCACCACTGCCTCTTTTATGGTTCAGTACCCAAGAACTTCTGTTCCTTTGACACTTGGGATCATGAGGGCTTTTCCTGAGGCTCATTAATGATGGAAAGTCCTACAAATTCACAATGTGAGGGATGCAAGGTCCAGATCAACACATCAAAGCATCCCACTTCTGACAGTTGGCCACATCTATGAAGGAAAGCAGACACAGTTCACTGGAGGAACCTGGAAACTTGTCGGAGGTATTTGGCAGTCAGGCAAAAGTAAGGGGATGGCCCACCCTCTGCCTATACAATATGCAACTGATTCGACGGACCAAAGGAATGCGTCAGCTACTTCTGAGTCTGTCACTATCATCCTTCCCTTTAGGGACTTGTATCACAACATGGGAGCCTCACTTTCAACACAGGGGGGTACACCTTTTACACTGAAAGTCTACACAATGGTGACAAGGGGGCTGGGATTGTGGCTCAGAGGTAAAGTGCTTGCCTTGCACGTGTGAGGCATTGGGTTCAATCCTCAGCACCACATAACTGACTAAATAAATAAAAGTTACAAAAAAAGAACGGAGACAAGGTTGACCCTGATATATTCAGGAAAAAGTGTTTCATTTTCCAATATAATACTGCCTGGAAATAATATAGGATGGGATATGGGGAACCATTGCCCAACAACCTTGGCCTAAATTACATCATACAACTACAGTTTTTCAGCAAATGATTGGGTCAATGACCTGAGATTAAATGTGTGCAAATCCTCAATGCATTTTATCAAATCCAGACATACGCTGGTAGACAAAGGATGATTTTAGATTATAGGAAACCCAGATCTTTTAGATGATCCCTGGGTAGCCATTCCCATTTTCTCTCCAGAGCATGTATACTGCAGAAACCTAAAGAGGCCCTTCATAAATCATGTGTGCCCCAGGCTCTCCTCTGTAGGTTCCTAAGTACTGTAAAATGTCCTTGGAGGCTCTCGTCAGCCCTGCACATCATACACAAAGAGGACCCTCTTACCAAGCAATTCCCAAATATTGGATTAAACATGCCAGCCCATTAGGGAGGTCACCAAACTAAATGGAAAAGTCTTTGTTTACACACATTTCTCTGTAACTGAAAAAAGGAAATCCAAAGGGAAGACTGGGAAATTGCTCAGACGTTTCCTCCAGCTTTACTACTAATTTTCAAACACTCACTCTTGCCTTCAGTCTCAGGTGGAGGGATGTTTAATCTTTACTACCTGCTGCATCCTAGATGAGAGCATATAATGGGAAAGTTTCATACAGATTCCATGCATGCCTTAATGAGGTCTTTAGAAAGTACACCAATATAGATCCAACCTCCCTTGAGGCACAAGCCTAATGGGACACCATTTTATAGCTCAGTCTGTCCCTCAGATTCAGAGAAAACTCCAAAAGCTTCAAATGAAACTTCAGACTCCTCAAAATCAGGTAATAGATGTGATTTTCTCTGTCTTCAATAGCAGGGAGTTGAAGGAAAACTGGAATGGAAAAAGGAGGGATAAGAGAAAGGTCTAAACATTGCTCTCATTGCCAGCAGCACCTCCAGCAAAAACCTACCACTTGACAGGTCAGGATTCAATTCTTGTGATAATACAGCAGGAAGCAAGTGAGACAGGAGTAGCTACAAATGCAAGGGAAATGGACATGTAGCACCAAAGTGCACAAGCCCAACTCCCAACCTGCCCAAGACATTGTCTGTATGTTGCACAAGCCCAACACCCACACTGCTCCAGACACTGTCTATATGTAAGGATGACCCTGTCACCTGAAAATGAAAGATGAATGGGAACAAGCACAAGGTCTGACCATGTCAAGAAAACTAGAAAGACTGGAGGCACAAAGATACCCCTGACAACCATTCTCATTTCATGTGAGGAAACCTGGGTAGTTCATAAGGTGGCACAGAAGTCAACTCAGTTCCTTCGGAACACTGGGTACACTTACTCTGTCCTGACATTCTATGCTGCTACTCTCATCTCCAATTTCAGAAAGATGACAAATATACCAAAATAATCACAATTCCAGCATTTGACATCCCATAATATTCCATCAGTGGCTGATGTAAAGTCTGGGACAATAAAACACCATGACAAACCCTGAATGCACAGCTGGCACAGAGATCATTAAAGGGAACAAGTTATTCATACAAAAGTCAAAATCCCCTGAGGACAGAAGCACCACATGGATTATAAGTCACTCTACATCTTCACAGTACAGAATTGTAGTTTATTATTACTTATCTGGTAATACCGCAATTCTTCTGGGGCCTAAACCAAAGGGGGACTATAGATAATTCCAGGATTTAAATTCGGGTCAACAAGGCAGTGATCCTCCTCCACCCCGTGGTCACAAACACACCTTTCTGTCCCAGATCCCATCTACCACTCGGCAGTGCACTGTCCTTGACCTAAAGGGGGCTTTTGATTCTGCACATCTGCATCCCATTCCCAATGTGCTTCTGAATTGGGAGATCCGGAGGCACACACTAAACAACTTATCTGAACACACAGGCCCCATTTGTTTGCCTGGGTATTGAGGAAGGATTCAAAAGACTTAGCTCTTATGCCTAGAACTCTCCTTCAGTATGTAGATGACACCCTTCCTTGTACCCTGGACAAGAGAACTCTGCTCAAATACTATCTGGCACCTAAACTTCCTAGCACAATGGGTTGACTGGGATTCTAAACCATGGATCAGATCATACAACAAAAGGTTGCTTAGGGTGTAGTCTATTTGAGAAAGGTGTTCTCACAAAAAAAGAACTCAGGGGTACTTAATCACTCAGTACCATCACCACCCGCCTTTTTATATGGACGCATGGCCATGTTAAGTTGCTGAGGCTGGCCTTGTCATCCTCCTGCATCACCCTCCTGAGAGTATGGATTACAGGCTTGTGGTGTGATGACCAGCAGAATGTGTTCTAACAGCAGGGTAAGCATAGCTGATCAGGAACAGGGTCTAGGCAGTCTGTAATAGCACACCACCTGGGGCCAACACCAACTCAGAGCCTTTGTGAGAATGCGTAGTGATTGCTGAGTCTGGATGTCTAACTTTGGGGTCATGGCAAAACCCTTTATGCAGCAAATCAAGGACCAGACTTAAAGCCCTTGGAATGGAAGAATAACCTACACAATGCCAATGCCATCAGTCAGAAACTGCTACATTGGGCATCCCTAAGCTACAAAATCATTTTGTCCTTTCAATGCCTAAAAAGGAAAGAAAATCCTTAGGGGTAGTAGTCTAAATATTGGGCATCAAAAAAAGAAAAAAATCCTGTAGCTTAGTTTTCAGAAAAGTTAGATCCTGCCATCTTGGATACTCTCCATTCCTAAGGTTAGTAGAACCCTAGACATACTAATGGAAGAGGCATCTAAACTAACTCTAGGACGAGGATTAGAAAGCAATTTCACTTAAAATGGAGCAATATTTGTGTGGGATGTCACAATAACTCGGATGCATCTCTTGAAGATATGGGCAGCACAAAATCATGAGCTCATTACCCTAACACCAGTAGTGGTCCTATTCGAAGACAAATCGGCCACCATCTACAATGACTCAACATATGCCTTCAGAGTGCTTCATGCACATAAAATCAACTGGAAACATGGGGGAGTGCTTACTTCAAACAACACTCTTATTAAACATACCATACAAATTCTAAAACTATTCTGAAACAAACTATTAGAAGGAAGCCACCTCCCAAAACAAGTAGCTGTACTCCATTGAAGAAGACATCAAAAACCTGTTTTTCCAGGAAAATGCCATGTACATTTACAAGAAATAAAAAAGAACCCTCTGATCTGTTACAGAGATGCCCTGTTTACTTCTACTGACAGCATAGCCTACTGACAGCATAGCCTCTTCGCACTACACTACTGAGGAATCTAAGGGGGCTCAGCAACAAGGAGACTGGGCTGGATCCTGGTTATGAATAAAACACAAAATGGTTCTTCCCCAGGGCTCACAATGGAAGCCCAGAGAGGAAGTATGTGATTTCTTCCACATGGGAAGGGATGCTACAAGCGGAATGGTCAGTTGAGTGTTTATGAACATTGGAGATCAAATACCACCCCACAGATCAGCCAAAACTATTCCCTCTACACCTGAAATAACTCCAGGAATGTGCTATCACAACCCCTCATAGAACCTGCTCAAAACCATGAATCATACACAAGGGAAGACTGGCAACTAGATTTTACCTATGCGCCCATGTCCACAATGTAAAGTACTCCTAATCCTCAAAGATAGATTTACAGAGTAGCTCTAAAACTTCACAAAGAGGGGAGACAAACACAGGAGGTAGCAACAATGTTCCTCAAGGAACTCATTTCCAGTTTCTCCTACTAAGATCCCTATAACATGACAATGGTCCAGCTTTTATAGCACACATTATCCAGTAAGTAACAAAAGGAGTAGGTATACACTATCTAATTTTACTTCACAACCTCAATCTCTGAGCAACTGAGAAAGGTCAACCATTGCTTCATGAGAACTTGAGCTATGTCACCCAATTCCAAAATCTGATTATAGTTACTACCTGTTGCCCTATTTAGAGTTAGGAATACTCTGAAAGTTTATATGGCCCTATATCCACATGAGATTTATACAACCAATTTTTCCACCCTAAATACAAAGGAACACCACCTGTTACTATGTGATATTTTTCCAGAAAAATACCCTATTCATCCTAAATGTGCATGTGCGTTCCCACAATGATGCATACCTGAACAACAAGGGATGGACACGTACTTATGCAACACACACACTGCCCACATATACTCAATGAATCCCGCATAGGAACAGACTCTGGAAAAACAAAGAGTATACAACCAGCCTCTCTTGCACTATAAGAGAGAGACCCATGCAAAATCCCAGTTCTTAAAATACACAACACCCAAACACACAATCGACTTCCAAGTACACAACGAACCTCTTGCATCTGCCAGGGTGCACATCCCAGGAGCCCCATGAGTTCAAGACACACTCAGCCACCAACAACCTAGACTTCTCAAATGCATGAGACTAAACGTAATATACACAAACCACGCATTCTACTGACATCACCAAAATCTTCAAGAATTACATGCCACAATAAACACAAACACAATTCCTGAGCATCTTGTATGCACACAGATTATAAATACACACAAACACAAATACATGAGCATACCCCCAATCACTTGTGTGCCTACACACAAAACACAAAAATGATGATCTCAATTGAATCTGGCACAGAGTTCAATACCAACACACATGAAAAACCATGCATATATTAATCTCTATATAGGAATCAATAGATACATAATTTCCACACATAAATTGAGAGACAGACAAAGAAATATTTCCAAAACATGAATATACAATTCCCTGAAACTACAGTATTCTACACCTCCAGAAAGTAACTTCCCAACCTCATCAGCCAAACACTAGAAATGTCACACATTCTCCAAAGAAAAACATTTTGAATACTCCTAGAAGCTCATTCCCAGTGAAGAAACACAGAATTCAGGCACTCCTCTACAAATCCACAAACCAATCTGCATACCAGAGATGCAAAAATATCCCCAGCATATTATATAAAATATACATAAGCTCACAGGCACATCCCAAATTATCATGGGCCAGTACAAAACACTTTATCTGTACTCAAAAATTAAGAAATAACTGTATCATGTGTCCAAAACACATATAAACACTCCCCTCTGTAAATGCACAAAGCCACATCTCTATTACAGACATACATCCTTACTTCAGTTACATACAAATAACGTTATACTTAATACATATATGGTCCCAGAAAATAGACGTCAAATACCATGTCCTTTGAATACACATACTAATTGACACCTAAATATTCTTCCTTCTCACAAATATTGCTAATACATGAAACACAAAGACACACACACACACACCCGTGAGATGAGTCAGTTATACAAACTCAATATAAAGGGAACCGTCCATAGGATCTTATTTCTATACAGTTACCCACTACATGCAAATGTCCTCCAACATACACAAATATGATACTACTCATATACAAGCTCACACATTTCCAAATATGAATAACTCATCTTCCAAAATGCAAAATCCTACCAATTCCACAATTCAATACATCCTAGTACTCCACAAAATTAGTCCCTGACCAGCCTTCTTGTACTCAAGTACATATACACAAATAACAAAAATAAAAATTTTTCAAAAACCCCATAACCTAACACCATATCCTCAATATACAAATACCCTTCCTCATTCGCCTACTATAACAATCAAGTTGCAAATCGAAAGACACATAGCCAGACATGTACCTAAACATAGCCCATATGTAAACACACATATTATATACAAAATTCCCAGGATTCATTCAAGGGTCAAAACATAACAAGGACACGGGTAAAATAGTAAAAATACCAAACTGCAAACACCTATCCCCAACTCCCTGAGTTTATGCCCCTTTTTTTCTTACCCTCTCCAAACACACCGAAGCCTACAGTCTCACAAAACTCGACTGTCCCTTGTTCTTCAAATATCCATCTGGACACCACCACCCACACTTGAAAACATCTCAGATTCTCATCAGTCAGTCCAAAACACAGCGAACCCACATTCTGAATGCATATCAACATCACCCCACGAAAGGAACTGCCAACCACGAATGCCCAGCGTGTAGTTTCTCATACAAATTACCACCACATGATTTTTTGGCCTTCTAAACCAAAGGAAAATTTCCTGCACCCAGAAACACCCACAAGGGCCTCCCACTAACCCGCCAACACACACGAGAGCATGCGACCCATTTCCCGTGTGCAATCCATGAACACCACACAATTTAATAACCAAATCTCAATCTCTTTATTGCAAAACCACTGTAGGGCAGACGCTTCTCATCCAGTCATCAAGTCCATTTTCCACACTCCTGTGCCACAGCCAACCTACGACTGCACGTCCATCGGGACACGACCGGGTCCGTCATTCCCTTTGCAAAGTCCCCAGCATCACCAGACAGGAGTGTCCTTCTGCCTAAGGACGCGGAGGCCGCCGACATCTCCAGCACACACAAGCTCCCGGGAGGAGGAGAGGCCATCCCAACTCCAAGGACCTGGACCCTGCAGCATGGACGCCACTGCTTGATCCCAGCGGAGGCTCCGCTCAGGGCTGTGGCCACGGGCTGCCAAGGACCCCGACCCAGAGGCTCCGCGCTGGCACCGCCTTGGCGACCATCCACTCGCTTCCAGCACAGGAGGCGCGGGGCCGTGAAGAGCCTGGTCTGGGCGCCGATGGCGTCCACGTGAGAACCGGCCGCAGGGCGGCATTGCGGGCGACGACACACATTGCCCGGGACGGAAGAGGGCGCACGACTGACGGGAAGGGAGAGCCAGGTGGGTCCAGTACCTCTGGGCTGGGAACCAATTCTGGACGCCGCCATGGGAGTTCCGCCGACCGTTGGGAAACCGCCACCCACGCTCCTGCATCGCATCTCCCCGTGGCAACCGCAACTGACACTGGACCGTTGGACCGAGGCCCGCGAGCTCCACAGCGATATGGACAAGCGCGTGCGCATGTGCGGGAAGCCTGAAGCACGAAGGGCCTGCAATACCAGATGGAAGTGCATTGGGTCTCCACGGGGAGCCTAGGGCTGCTCCTTCTTCCAAGGAGTGCACCTCAAAGGACCGCCCTGATGTTCACTATTACACACCTGCCTGCCTGCATTGGAGGCCGCCCTGGTTGCACAATTGCAAGCTCTCTACCCTGAAGCTCAGGCTCCTCATTTGAAAAGTTTTCATCCCTTTTGTACTTCGTCCTCTTGATTCGTCTCACTCGGCCAAACATTAGAGTGTGCTGTCCTCCTACTCCATCTGTAGGTTCCATTACACAACACTTTGGGCAAAGATTTTAGGTCTCCAGAACACTCTTAAATCCCCCATTCCTTGATTTTGCCTTCCCCATTTACTGTACTCTGCCTTCCCGACACACACTGATGCTCCAATGTTCTCTTTGAAGGTTTTTCCTATATGTTCAATAAAGACTTGGCAATGTCAACCAATTTCAGCAGACAGCAAATTCATCCTCTTCCTTTTCTCTGACATGCCATACTTTTAGCTGGAATTTTCTCAAATACGTGCCATGCATTCACTTGACCTTGTAATATTTCAAAAAAAAACAAAAAACAAAAAACACCACTCCCCTCATCCTCTTTCTAAAAATTTGGGTTTAATTAGTATCACTTCTTTCCAAACGATAATATGGAAGACATGTCACATGTGACACTGTCAAGGGCTTCCTGGTGTGTAGAACTAAAGGCTGCACGGTAGACAGACAGGCCTTTAACAATCCCTCCACAGATCTTGATTAGGTTTACATCAATGTTCAGACTATTTTTTCCCCCTGAAGCCCTGAACTAAGCCATCAATCTTAGTTCAGGGCTTCACAACAGCAATGGGCAGATGGTAGGACATTTCACTGCTTCTTCCACGGCCAGTTGTCACAAATTGAATTTGACTGCTTGGATTGTATGTGCCTCTACGGTCTAGCAGTTTGAAGCAGTGCAAAACTGATTGCATGGGGTGAGGGCTGAAGCACACGGGCAAAGCACTGACCAAGAGCATGCAAGAGCCTCTAAGCCAATCTCCATCTAGCAAATGAAGCTTCCTTTGAAATCTGGTCCCCATTATTCATTATAGTAAATGATTATTTCTTAAAAAACGGATTGTGAAAGGAGAAGAAGACAAGTTTCTCCACATTGCACATTTTATATCACTGGTTCAAAGAACCCCCACCAGACATAATATTAATGACATGAATGTGGGAAACAGATGACAAGTGAAGGAAGAATGAAGGAAACTTGTTTCACTGCTTGAGTATCATGGTTGGCCCCATTATTCCTCTGAAAAGACTTATAAGAAGGTGTTGGCTATTTCATGAACACCCAACTGTGTGCTTTGCAGATGTGATGGGATGAAAACACACTGTATCCATAAAATGCAAGCCACGCATTAGAGTTTGGAGTATTGGCTGTTTCCACCCATGATTGTGTGGGATGAGAGCCCCACTTTACCTGTCCTGCCCAGCAGGGAATGCCAAGATGCTTATTGAGGCACTGAAATACAGGGACACCTCTCAAACCAGTCTCCTATGGATTTTAGAAACAATCTCAAAATGACCCAGAGCCACACACCAAGTGTGTCACCACTGGATGTCTTGAAGGGAACTTCAAGTTCTTCTCTACTTCCAGAGCTCTTCATGGAATGTCTGCCCACCCAGGCCTGTGGCCCTCTGCCCCTCCCCCCTACAGAATGTCTAGACCCAGCATTCCACTGGGGTTTACATTCAAACTTTGCCCAGCATTTCTCAGTTGGACCCTGAGCATCTGCTATAGTCAGATCACTCTCTAGGTCCCGTAGAGACGATTCCCACGCTGGAGACTGCGAGACTCTGTGTCCAGTGTCCTGACCGTTAGACAGAGGTGAGTCGGGAGGGTCAGTGGTTTATTTTCTGAATACCAGTCACCCTGTGGAAAGCCCATGAAGACTGATAGTGCTCACGGGGAGGTGGACTCCTAAGACATCCATTAACACAAATCAGGGGAAGGACACTGGGTCAGCAGAAATCAGAGAGGCCAAGGAATTGATTCCTTGTAGAATGGAGACAGGTCACTGTGTGAATTTTTAGGCAGTCAGAGACAGTGTCACAGTGGTGGTCAGTTAGGGCTGCCTGGAGGGCAGAGGCTGAGCCTGTGTCCATTCTTCAGACACCTGGAAGCTGCCTGTGATACCATTCTGAGGGGGTTGACACGAGGCTCTCAGATCTTAAGTGGGCAGTGGAGACAAATGTTCTCTGCTAGCAAACTGCCTAGTGGGGTTCCTGCTGCCCACATCTGCACTGTGATACACTCTGGGTGAGGCTGCAGGGCACGCCAACTGCCACAGCCCAGGGCTCTTCATCCACTTCCCGCACAGGAAAGCTTCTCCTTCAGTTCGGAGAGCAATTGTCCTTGATTCCTGAAGGGCAGGGAACCAGGGAAGATTCGGACCTATGAGGTCTTCTGAATTGTTCTCACATCCATAGAAAGACGTCTTTCAGAGCGTCTTGCTGTGGAGCACTCTCTGCTATAGCCTCAGCCCTTTTGATTCTTATGTAGGCATGAATACTTTGCTCTTCCTTCTTTAGTACAAAATGAAAGGTGAACACACAGTGTTTGTCCTTTTCTTCAATCAGTTTTGAAGATAACTGGGTTCTTTTCAACAGAATGAGGCCCAGCTTCTGTTCTCATTTGAAGATAGGCAGGTGTTCTGATTACTATAGGCAAGTGTTGAAGTGTTCTTGATCTTGAATTCCTTGACGGCATGACATTCTGGGGAACAAGAATGTGGTCCACACAACCCTGCCACACCTGCCATCTGGTGCAGGCCTGGTTCTAATACTTTCCTTCATTTCAAAAAAAAAAAAAAAAGACCTGACAAAGGCTCCAATTGACAGGCCCAATAACAGTACCCATGGCCTTTAAAGTCTGAAAGTTGCATTACTCGCCATTCCATCACGTTCAGTAATCTCAGCACCCATTGCTGGTCATGCCAGGAGAGGATCTCAGGGAATTCAATTTCTGTCACACAGACCTCTTCCCTAGGAACAGAGCTCACTGTGTCCTGACAGGAACCACTGAATACTGGGGACAGGGCTGGCCAGAATCTGGCCGCACATGGGGCACTGCTGCAGAAAGTTCTGGGAGAAGCACCCACATGCTGGGAAGAATTTGCTCCTGGGTGAACTTTAGAGCTCCTCAGCTGCTACCAGGAAGGGAGTTGATTCAGGTGACATTTCTTTGTGCCAGCCTAGGAAAGAAGTGAAGGGGTATGCAAGGAGTTTCAGGAAAAGGAAGGCCGGGGAGGTGATGGACCAATAATCTTTGGAAACTGTCACCTTCACAAATGACCATGAACTAGAACTGCCCTGCATAAGGTCCCTTTCCACTTGGGGAGCATGTGGAGGGGCATGGTGTCACTGAGAAGACTCAAATTCATCCATTTCTATGGAGTCCCCAAGGAGCGCAACATTTTGTCTACAAATGATGTGCCACAGGCCTCTCAGAGGCAGGGAAATCTGAGGGGTCACAGTCTACAGACAGTGTTCATGGAATCCTGGTGAACTGGGAGCAGGATTTCTCTAGGTATAACTACGACTAAGGGAACACAATGAAATCCATGTGGGGATGTTTAAAAACTGCAAATTGTCTTGCCCAGAAGACCCTGAGCTGTTACGATTTTTCCTCACATTCCCACTCACTAAGGAGCTGGGGACCTGTACCCTGCTGACATTTCCCCTCCTCCTCTCTCCCTTTTTGTTCCCTCCACAGCATCTGAATCAGAGACCAGGCATGAACTTGAATCCAGGTGCCTTCATGAATCCATTCAGAGGGCTGCCCTTTCTTCCTGCTGCCCCTGTGCCAGCACACCAGCCATTCTGGGAGCTGCCCGTGGCACCGCGGGTGACTGCACCCATCTCCCAGGGTAACCCTCTGGTGCTGTCTGCTTGCCCTGAACAACCGTATATGGCTGGGCTCATTGGCTATGGACAGAGTGGGCCTGAACGGAGGCCCATTGAGCCTCCTCGTATTCAGAACATTGCCCACACTCAGGGAACCCTCAACTGGGGGGCTCCAGGGTCCTTCTCTCAGGGTATGGAGAATCCTGCTCAATTCCTCCCGGCACTGCCTGCCTCAGCCAGTGGTGGCATCGGGAACTACAGGGGCCCCTGTTACCTGGGCCGTCGGCCTCCAGCACCTCGACCATTTGCCCTGGTGGCCCCAATGATGTTCCCAATGAATGCCCAACAACGGCCAGGTAGAGTGCATGGGGAGGGCGCGCTGCCCACCTTCCAGCCTGCAGTGCCACCAGATGACTCCAACGAACCTCAGAGCAACTACGAAAACTTCCGGCGCTGGCAGCGCTTCAAGACCCTGGTCCGCAGGCACCTTCCTCAGACGCCCGATGTGGAAGCACTCTCCTGCTTCCTCGTGTGAGTGTTCTCCCCAGGGTCGAGGAAATCTTCGTGGGGTTCTGAGGGGACAATAGTGAGGATGGAAAAGAAAACTGAGATGCAGGGTACCTGGAGGGAAGGTCCTGAGGGTGGGGAGACAGGCTGAGAGACCTACATTCCCAGCAACATTCATCTCACATCAGCACATGAAACATTCCAGGACTCAGCTGCCCATCACAGCCCTGTGAGTGCAGGTAATCTTTATTTCTGATGATCGTCACCCTCACAAGGGGGACTCAAGACCAGAGCAGATTCCTTGCATGACGTTACCCAAGATTCAGAGATGGCTAACTCCATATGATGGGCCCTCCCCCAGGAATTTCACCTTCCAGCGTAGACCTGATTGTTCCCAGCACAGAGGACATCATTAGCAGAAGTGGGGTTAGGAGTGCTGGCCCCAAATGGAACTCTACGGATACCCACACACATTGTTCCAAACTCCTGCTCAGGACCCTATGATCATGCAGCACTCATGGGGAAGCTCACGCTCTTTGGATCCAAGATGGGGACGTTCATCTAGCCCATTTTGTAAGCAGGCTCCCTGGCCATTCTGGGCACTGTCTCAGTCAGCTGGGGCTGCCATCCAGGGTAGCATAGAACAGGGGGTTGAAAGCACAGGCATGTATTTCTCAGAGTCTGCAGCCAGGAGGCCCAGATAAAGGGAGCCTGGCACCAAGTGCCATGAGGGCTCTCTCTCCTGCTTGCTTGAAAAGGCTGCTGACTCACCAGTGTCCTCACATGACTGAGGTCACTTCAGAGTGTCTTCCTTCTCCTAGAAGACCACTAATGCCCTCATGAAGCCCCACCCTCAGGATCTCATCTAACTCCACAAAACTCTAAAGCCAATCACCACATGCCCATCACATTGGGGGGTAGGATTTCAACAAGTGAACTTTGGAAGACATAAAACATTCACCACATAATACCCATTCCACTGAGGAATCCAAGTAAAACCATACAGACCACTGCAGACCTTGATGTTAATGTCTCGTATGAAGTGTAGTGTCCCAGGGCCACAGTGACAGTACTTTTGAGTTGAGCAGGATGGGGCAGAGCTAACAAAGGTAGGAGGTTGTGGACCCAGGTAAACTGAGAATGGAGGGTGACCTTGTGGATTCCGACTGATCCTGATGAATTCCAGCCCAGTGCTTCGGTCCCTGTGTCGACGGGAGCCCACCATTACCGTGGAGGAGGGCCTGCAGAAGGGTTTGCAGGAATGGCAGCGCACGAGCAACTTTGACAGAATGATCTTCTATGAGACCGCGGAAAAGTGAGCCAGGCTTTGGGGCCCAGAACCTAGGGGTGGGGGATCGTGGATTACACAGCAGGGTCTTGTAGGGCCTGTTACCTAAAGTTCGCTCAGAGGCAACTAGCTCTCCAAGCAGCAACTCCTAGCAGGAGCTCCAGGAATTCTCTCTGCAACTGTACAGAAACTCCAGTCTCAAAGTTCCCAATTGCAACTCTGCCTTGGAGCTTCAGGGTCAGGATCAGGAGGGGTAACCTGCCCAGCCACATCAACTCCTTCTGCTTTGTTGGCTCTGCAGAGGGGAAAACTTCCACTAGCATCACACAAGCCAATCCTGGGAACTGGCACCTTGTTACCGACTGGGGAGATGAGAAATCAAGTGGACACTACTTCAACCTGATATTCCAAAAGAGGGTGGCAGTGGGGAGCGCAAGCTCAGGGGAATCCTGTACCTCAGAAGCTCTGAGGAAACATCTCAAGTCTTTATTCACTTTCCTCTAAGTAATCCCAGCCATTCTAACAAGTGGAAAGAAAAAGAAAGAGCCCTCATTGGAAGCAACCCAAGCTTCTGCCTAGCTTCCACTTTCACGTGACCGCTCCTGTGCCTTTGTCTCCCTGGTGATCCTTCCAGGGCTCAGTATCCCTGGATTGGTCCAGGAACCCTGGTGTTCCCTGTTCGAACATCTGTTAGGTGTTCCCTGACCAGCTCTAGCATTTCTCTGATCTCTGCTGTTCCAGGTAGGGATAGGACAGAACGGGAACAAGGATCACCTATGGGCTCTGCCTGGGTCCCTCAGATCTAATCCCCTTCAGGGGTAGTTGAGGTAGTGTTTCCCAGCACTGTGGTTCTCCCTTTCAAGCAGCTATCTCCTGGAACTGACCCAGCCCACTCAGCACACAGCCCCATGTCCCTCACACCAGTTCCTGCCTGGTATGGGGTAGCACCTGATTGGTATGCCTGACGGGCATCTCAGTTCAGCCCGTGCCTCCCTTACCCAAACCCTACCAGGTTCGTGGAATTTGAGGCTGCAGAAGAGTTGGAGGATCCAAGGATGCAGCTGTCCGGGGTCTTCCAGTCCCGACCTCCTCCTGTACCTCAGAGGCTGGATCATCCAAGGCCCCCGGACCCTAACGCTGTGCAACAGTCAGGTAGGGTCGCCTCATGCCCACAGAAACCCATGGTAGTATCCAAAGAGAACCAAGGACAAGGCACGTTGTTGTCCTAAATAGGACATTTCCTTCACTATGGAGGATTTGTTCTTGCATGCAGAACACCCCCACAGCACCTGATGTCCGTCACCCTTTGTTTTGAACTGCATGTTGATGGGCCGAGTACATAGTTTCTCTCCTTGCACGTCCAAACAACCAACACACCGTCTTCCCAGAACTTGGGTCCTGGGTTGGCAGAGTGCGTGGAGTATCAGTGGTTCCAAATGTCCTCCCACGTGACTGTGCTACGTACTGTACCAGGTGCTCCATCACCTCCCTAGGGTCCTCAGGTGAGGTTGTCCTGGTGAATGGCAGGTTAGGTTAGGTCCCTGAATCCTGTCTTCTACCAAATGTTTGGGATGAACATGGATCCCCATCCAAGCAATATTCTGGTCCTCCCTGTCCTAGCGTGCACCTCCAGAAAGACGAGCCTTAAGGCATGGCCTGCTCCCTCATTGGCAGCTAAATTCAACGTGCCACAGACCAAGGTGTCAAAGACCAAGGTGTCTCAAACCAAGGCCCGCGTCATCAAAGTGCCTGACACCACGGAACCCGAGGAGATCCCAACTGAAGCCGTTCAGGAGTACGAAGACAACATGGATCACCTAGTGGGGCCTCCCAACTTTGCCACGTGCCAGCCCTCCAGCTCGTTCACGGGAGAGCATGCTGCAAACGTGGGAGAGGAAGAACTGGAGCAACAGCCAATAGACAATGATTTATACCCAGACCCAAGTCTTCTTAGCTATGTTGATGAAGACTTCGTCAAGAAGGTGAGCTGAGTCTACACTCATGGTGTCTACAAGGTTTCAGGACCCATAAGATCGAGCTGCATACCTTAGGTTTCCAGCACTGTGTGTCTGTGTGCGTGCATGCCTGCAAATTCACTGAGGATAGGTGCAGCTGGTGCTTGGGATTTAACAACCCCATGGTGTGGACCAGGATAGGGCCATCATTGCTTTCTGTTTCTCCTACAACTTTTCCTGACTTAGGGCCATTTCCTCCCAAGGTCACTCACGCTCTTTTTCTTCTCCCAGGTGGAGACCATGATTCAGCCCTGCTTCCTGGAAGAATTACTTCCCTCCAAACCAGATATAAATATCTTGTCCCTAAGGAAAGAGCTGGAGCAGGAGGAAGAACTCACCTCTGGCCAGGTAGACAGTGGAAGGACGGTGTCCCAGTAGACCAGGGTCTGGGGGTACACTGATTAGATGACAGGCAGGGACACCTGATAAACAAGTGCATGGACACCAGGAACATAAGGGCTTGGTCAGAAACAAAAGACACACAGAACAGAGCAGCAGGTACAACAATGGAGGTCAAGATAACACATTTTGTGAGCCTTGGGGACAGACACCAAGTGGATAAGGCAGAGGGGGATACCTGATACACTGGGAGACAAAGGGACACAAGGAGGTAGGAAAGGGAGTGGCCACAAGTGGACAGTGGTACAAGGGACAGCAGGTAGATGAGGTATATGTATAGGACTCTGTTCACATGCCTCACAGAATTCTTGTCTATCCCTATCCTGATTTTGATACAAGATTGTGGTGTGTGACTGCCCTAGGACATAGGATGTAAGAGGGACAAAGGGAAAGAGAGAGGAGAGTCAGGGACAGAATCAGGATAGTAAGCTGAGAAGACGCCCAAGAGGGTGGACAGCAGAGCCTCAGGCTGTCTCTCTGAGACCAAGATGGGTGACATCTCCAGCTCCCACCATCCGCTGAAATATAAATGTCCCTGTCCTCTGTGGCCCTGTCATACATAGAGTTATCCAGTGCCCATATCCTCCTCAGCTTGTGAGGAATCACCTCTGTAGGTGCCTCAAGGACATGGTATGTTCCAACAGGACTCAAGAGTTTCCGAGGCAGCTGCCAGCCTAAATGCTGAGAATCGTGACCATCATGCTGAACGAGGTGTCAGCGTGGAGAACGGGAACCCAGAGGAGGCTGCCCAGGACTCGAGGAAGTGCAGGAACACACAGCCCGAGTTGTTAGGTCCAAAGGACTCGGCTATTCTCCCAAGCGTTCAAGGGTCTTCTTCACTGGGGGCTGTCTGGTCCAAACTTCCTCCCCAAAACCTAAGATCGTCCTCTGTAAACCTGGGAAACAAAGGTGGAGTGGGGCCCGGAAGAGTCTCTACTTCTGGGGGGCCACATGGGACAGCGAATGGCTGCAGTATGGACGATGACCTCCAAAGCCTAGATTTTCTCTTACTCTCCCAGCACCATCTGCTCCCATGGGGACTGTCACAGAGCCAGGGCCCTCATGTGGAAACCCTCTGCTCAGGAGAGCAAGCAGTCCAAGCCCCACTTCCCCAGAGAGGAGGCCTTAGTCGCCACCCACCTCCTGCTGCCATGGCCAGGAAGCGAGCTCTCACAGAATGCTCATACACAGTGGAAAACAGGTCCTGCTTGGGGCCTCCCCTGCATGTCACTGGAGGCCAACATCTGGATCTTGAGCTGCTAGAAACATCCCAGCCTCTCAAAAGAAGGTGCAAGGCAACAGACGAGCAAGAGAAGAGGAAGACCTGAGCACAGTACTGTTGCTGGGTAGCTTGTGGGGTGGCTGTCCCTAAGGCGAGATCTCTCCCTTCTTTGATTCTGCACCCCAAGAAACAAAGGTTCCTCCTCTCACAGGACAGTTCCTGCGGATTCTCAGGAAAGTGAAGGGAATGGGAGGGTATAGGGAAGGTATAAACGGGGCAGGGAGAGGGCAGAGGGAGGGTACTGAGAAGTGTGTTACTGGAATGTTCTACACTGGGTGGGAAAGGTACCTCATTGGCCTGTATCAATACGAATAAAGGCAGTTTCATAAGAAAAATCTCCTCGGGCTGACACCATGGTGTCTGTGCGACTTCATGCAGTGAGAACTAAAAGGAAGAAGTAATTGGAGATGCCAGGTCCCAGGTTGCACAGGTGTCCATTCACTGGGTCTTGCCTCCAGATTCAGGGTAGCCCTTCCACTGATCCTGGAATACAACATGCAAACTCCCAGGACACCACTCACCATCCCATTGAAAAGACCTCTCCATTCAAGGGATCTTCTCTGCATCCTTTAATCATCTATGTCCCTTCAAAATCTCTCCTACCAATCATCTGAGGGCAAATCATGTCAGATGAGCAGGAATCACAAAGGGGCAAAGTGCATCTCCCTTGGTACTTGCAGCTCTGAGGTCTGCGGACTGACTGGTGGTGGCTCACATCTTACTGTTACTAGCCCTGAGAATGTTAGCGACCCTCAGCTCCTCCTGGTAGCAGCTCTCCTGTTGCCTTCCTGGGACCAGGAGCCAGCAACTTCCAACAGTTCCCTGGAACTCATCTGATGGTCAGACCTAGCAGCTCCTGTAGCTGTCCAAAGCTCTGGATCCCTCTCTGTGCTCACCATATGCAGAGTGACCTGCTCACTTTCCTAGATTTCAGTGCACTCAACTTGATCTTTTCTACCTGAGATGAAAGTCATGAGTATACAAACTATATTCATTGATAAGACCCACGCTGCACTAGAATGGGAACTGGAAAAGGGACTGGTTGCAGGATATAGGGAAGGAACATTATTTGAATGAAAAAGATGGGCTCTCACACCCACAGTGTCCTTACAGATACCTGCAGTATTTCTGCTTAGGCATGGCTGTGGGACTTTGCATTCGAAACATGGGACCACTGAAGGCCCCCAAAAGTGTGGAGCCATCTGGAACCACTGCAGAGTACAGCCATCTGTGCACAACCTGCCATGAAACTAAAGATTCCAGGTCACCATGAGACGATTATAGCCACCATGGCCATCACAGTCAGGGGAACAAATTTTTATTAAGTACCTGTTGAGAACTTTGGGGCCCCCAGTCTTATTTGCACAGAGAGCTGCTTTTCAGACTTTATCATGCTGTGCCATTATTTGGGTTTCTGGAAATAGGCCTGGAACAGTTATTTTTTTTTTTCTTTGAAAGCTTCTTGGTCCTCCTGTGTATGATGCTGAACAGTGAGGCTGGACCGAACTTCAGCATGGCGATGGTCTTCCTGCATAGGTGGCCTGATGACAGGAGAAGGCCTACCTTCACACCTCTCCCACTCCCATTAGAGTCCTCAACATGCACTCACTGGGGTCCAACACTCTGGAGGCCCTGACACCATCGAAAGGCAGACCACTCACTGGAAAGTGCTCTGACCCTCTCATATGAAGTGTTGGCGCCACCCTGCCTGCAGCCTGACCTATATTGAGCATGGCTGCTCCAAGTTCAATCATTTTCTCCTAAAATCAATGGGAAAATTTAAAAGAGGCTACATATCACATGGTTTGCCGATCATCAAAACAGGGAAGTTTGAAAAGGAGAATGGTTTAATTGTAACACAACCAACTACTAGTGCTATTTATAGTATAAAGAACTGGCATGACTTTGCCCATGCACGAAAGTGATTGGAGGTGTAGTAGTTTTGGTCTGTCAAGTGTAATCAAACTTCATTTTTCTTCATAGGAAACATTTTCCATGGCCATCCCAGACAGGGGCATGAGTTTTTATAAAGTACTTCTTGAAAACTTCTGGCCCTCCTCTCTGACTTGAATGGAGAGATGCTTTTGAGCCTTCAGCCCCCTGTGCCGTTAATCAGGTTTCTAGAAGTAAGCTTCCAGACAGTGTTTTTTCAGATAGCTTCTTTCTCCTCCCCTGAATGATCCTGGACACTGAGGATGGACGAAACCCCAGCATCCCCAAGGTCTTCTTGAGTCGGTGGCCTGATGAGTAGTCAAGGCCTAGCTTCCAGGGGAAGGAGTCACAGCACACTAGGGAATCGTCAAGTGATACCACCAGCAAGACCCACTCCCCGCATTAATGAACTGCTATGCTTTCTGACAGTGACACCAGGAACAGGCTCGTTGTAGATGCCCTTTCTTAGCTACACCCTTCAAGTCAGTTGAAGAAGGTCCTCCTGGTCTCTGTGCACTGGGAAGGATTGATCAGTGTCCTATTTCTTGGGATCTTGGCCAGGTTGTGCCATGCTAACCAAGCACAGGAGGCATGCTCTGCTAACTTCTTACTATTTTTGATTCAGGTCACTACAAAAGCACTTCAGAAAGACATTCACATAACACACATCACCCATCAAATATTAGAATGCTAAGGTCTTTGTAGACTTTGCCACCACATTGGCAACAAATTCATTGATGTTTCATTCACTACTACAATAAAATGTAGAACCCTTTCATCAGCTCAACAAGAAATCCCTTACCTTTTAGCTATTAACCCCATTGCCCCATCTCTGTTCCCATCACTTTTGAAATACTGTACCTAATCAACTCTTTCCACCATTTCTTTGATACGTGCAAGTGTGGTCCTGTGTCTCCAATGCTAGCATTGTGTCGTCCATGAACAAGGTTTAAGAAGAATTAACATTCTTTCTGCCTCATTTAGAATATTCTTCACTCCTGGGTGGTTAGGACAAATACAATCACTATTAGTACAATTTAGGTCCACTGCCTTGATGCATTTCAAGTTGCCAACGGTTCTATCACCATGGGTTTTGCCGAAATGCTCAAGTGCTGGTTTACTTGTTGGAATGTCAAGAATTCGCTTCAGAAAATCCAGCTCATGGATACCCTGAGGTGCCACAATCTGTGTCCCCACTGGTGTTTGTGGTTAGAAGTGCTGGGAGAAGTACCCACACTTTGGGCAGGATGTGCTCCTGGGTGACCTCAGGGTTCCTCAGGCTCTAGCTAGGGAGAAGTTTTATTCAGGTGCTTTGGTTTAGTTGTGCAGGGCTCAGAAAGAAACAGAGGATTTTGCAAGGAACATCAGAAAAAGGAAGGCTCCCGGGCCATGAATTATGAAATTGTCACTTTCACGTAGGACTATGGAGTGTCTGGAACTTCCCTGGAAAAGGGCTTTTTTCTCTTAGTGTCAATGCTGAGCTGAAGAATGTCACCAGCAGAGTCACTTCCCCACGAGACAACTAGGATGCTCACCGACTGTCAGGAAGGGATGCCATGTGGCTTCTTGTTCAAGAAAAGCTGAGGTGTCCCTGTTCACACACAGCATCCAGTCAGTGATTTGAGCACTGGGTACAAGACTCCTGTGGGCATAACTTTTGAAAGGAGGGATGAAGCCTAAAATTCACACAGGGAATGTTTCCCTTTCCTCCTCAGATACCTGGTGACTAAGGAACTGGGAGCCTCACTCCTATCGCTATTTCCCCTCTCCCATTCTCCCCTTTACGTTGCCTGCACACCATCTCAGATGCTAAGACCAGGCATGAACCTCAGTCCTGGGGTTCCCAGGTCTCCCTTCAGAAGCCTGCCCTTTCTTCTCTCTGCTCCTGTGCCAACACGCCAGTCACTCTGGCTGCTGCCTTGTCATCACCTGTGACTGCACCAATTTCCCAGGGTAAGCAACTGGTGCAGTCTGCTTTCCCTGGAACATCAATGACAGCAGGAGCTGGCTTCCCTGCTCTGTGTGTGGCTGGGCTTTTCAACGTGGCTCATCATTGGTCCCAACAGAGACTAGCAGAGCCCCATCACATTCACAACATTGCCCACATTCAGAGACCCCTCCAACTGGAGTGCCCTGTGGCCTTCAGAGGGGGCGTGGAGCACCGTGCATCATTACTCGCAGCAGTTTCTATCCTAAGGACCACTGTGCCTGCCTAAGACAGTGCGGCATCTGCAACTATGTCCCCTGAAACCTGGCACTTCACCTTCTATCACCACCACCCAAATGGCCCCCATCACCTTCCTGATGAATCTGCATCAGTGGCCAGGTGCAGTGCATGGGGAGGGCGCACTGACCACCTGCCAGGCTGCATTGCCACCAGATGACTCCAGTGGACCTCAGAGCATCTACAAAAACTTCTGGAGCTGGCAGCACTTCAAGACCCTGGTCCTCAGGCTCCTTTCTCACACTCCAATTGTAGAAGCACTTTCCTGCTTCCCCATGTGAGTGTTCTCCCCCGAGACCCAAAACTCCTTGAGCTCTGAAAGGAGAAAAAGTGTGGGATGGGAAAAAAGGCTGGGATGTTAGGGAACTGGAAGGAAGGTTTTGGGGTTTGGGGACAAGCAAAGAGACCTACATCCCCAGAAACATTCATTTCACACGTGGGGATGAAATATGCCATATCTCAGTTGCTTTCACTGCCCTGTAAGTCCACCAATCTCGGTTTTCAATGATCATTACGGTCACATAGGCGACCAAAGCTAAGACCAGGGTCCTGGGGTACCACAAGCTAGAATTTGGATTTGCTTCTCTGACTCCGTACCATTGTCCCTAACTTAGTATTTGCACATTCTAGCATAGACCTGATTGTTCATGGCAGACAACAGCACAATTAGTATTCAGTATAGGGGTGGAGAAAACAGTACAGATCTCTGTTGATACCAACTATATTGTTTGGAGAATGTGTTTAGGATATTTGGGTGATGCAGAACTCATAAGAGGGTACTCATTCCATTCGGATCCTCAGTGAAGAGGCCTGTCCTTGCCCCAGGCTATAGCCCTGCTCTCAGAGCACTCGGTCCTCTGTCTCAGTCAACTCAGGCTGTCATACGCCATGCTGCAGAAGGATGGCAGAAAATATCCATTTCTCATAGTTCTGAAGTTGAGAAGTCCCAGAAAAAGGGCGCCAGATTTGATGTTCACTGAGTGCTCTCCTGGCTGGAGAAAATGGCTCCCTTGCCTGTGACCTCCTATGACTGAGGGAGTTTTAGCATCCCTTCCTTTTCCTGGAAGGGCACTACTACTATCCTGGGAACTGTACCCTCATGACCTCATTAAAATCCTAAGAACCACTGAAGCCATGATCTCCAAATACCATCACCTTGGAGGTTAGGCATTCACACATCAATTTTGGAGGACAAAAACATTCACACCATAATACACAACATCAACAACTCAAGGAAAAATCGGATTGAAGCAGAATATATGGTGTGGTCTTTAGTGTATAGGAGCATGTTCTGGATGCAGGGAGCCCACAATGGGTGGCGGATATGACTAGGTAGAGGAGGTAAAAGCAAGGTGTTTATTGAGCCATGTCAGCTGGCAATGAAGTATGGGTTTTGCGTTGTGACTGATCCTGATGAATCCCAGCCCAGTGCTTTAGCCCCTATCTCAACCAGAGCCTACCATGAATGTGGAGGAGGTACCGTGGAGGCGTCTGCAGGAATATCAACAAACAACTTTGACAAGATGATCTTCTATGAGAGGGCAGAAAAGTACATTGGAGACTTGGGTCTGCACCTAAGGTCTAAAGAACATGGGTTGCACGGCTGGATCTAGTGGGACTTGTCACTAATATCCAGAAAGGAGGGGCATCTGTTATCACTGGGAATACCATGGAACACCCTGCTCTCCAACAATTTGTTCCATCTACCTGGATGGCTGGACATTCTCTAATAGTTCCAGAAGTGCCAGCCTCATGTTCTTATTTCCACCACTGCCTTGAGGTTCACAGTCAGCCTGCAGCGGAGTAATTAGCCAAGCTCAGGTGGTCTCCTTCTACAGTGAGGGCTGGGCACAGGGTACAAGTTTCAGTAAAGTGGGGCTGGCCACCCACCTGGGAAATGGATCCTTTTACAATCATATGGATCACACCTGCTTATGAAAAATGCCACAACTAGAAGAGATCTGGAATTTGAAGAACATGGTCAGAGAAACTCAGTGTCTCAAATGCCCTCAGCACACATCTCTGGCCTTTTTGTCTTTGCTCCCTGTAATCCTTCTCATTCACACACACAAAACAAAACAGAACTCCTTGGAAGCAACCAAATAATCTCAGCACAGCTTCTACTTTCTCATCGCCTCTCCTGGGCCTATCCTCTCAGTCCTTATTGCATGGTATACATTCCCAAACACACTATACCGAGAGAAGCACAGAATCTGTGATGTTCTCTTATATAAGTTCTATCTTTGACCAGATGCCGATGCTTGGCTTTCCTTTGTGGTCCAGGATAGGGACATGAGAAACGTAGGATAAGGAGGGGATACATATAGGAATGTGCCTGGTTCACTTACATAAAGAAATGAACCAATAATCAGCATACCCTTCTTGCATAGGTGGCTTAATAGGAATACAAGACCTAACTTCTAGAGAAGGAAGTCAAGCACCCATTGAAAATTCAACTAATGACAAAATCACAACACTCATCCTATTATCATGACTCACCAGCTGCACTGAAAGACAGACAGCCTACTGGTCCCTGCCAACAAGCACCAGCAATGCAGTCCAGTGGCGCACCAGATGAGCTGGAGCATGGGGTGCTACCAAGATGAGCAGGTCAAGCTCATCCATCACTGCCTGCACACAGTGGTGATGCCCACTGCAGAAGAACACTATATACAGCCCAAAGTTTCAGATACACCACTGAACATGCACAATTCAATGACTTGACATCTGGATTCCCAAAGTGGAGAAAACAGAAGTGAGGAAAATCTAAACTAAATTAGGGGTCACCAATACCTTCAAAGTTTTTCCAAACCATAATTAGCATAAATTGGGACCAGTAGTGTTAGTATGTTTTCAGAGCCTAATTACCATAAACTTGGACACATCACAGTGACCCAAGGGCACTATAGTCCCCTAGACTAACACACTCTGGCACACAAAGCGTCCTATCACGTCCCCTCTTGTAGTGCAAGAGTTCTCTACCTGTTCTTCAATAAATCCTGCCATTACACTCACGCTCATTCTGCTCTGTGGAGTTCTTTCTTTGAATTCATGAGAAAGATCCCAGGAAGAAGAAATTGATAGTGAGCTTCTGGGGTCTGCTACAGCATAGGTGGATTCGGTTCACTTTTGAGAGGGGAAACACATGTTAGATGTACAGATCTGCAACTTACACAGACCTCACCTACTCACAGAAACAGAAAAACTCCAGTTTCCCCTGCTAGCAGAAGAGAATCAAGGTTCACCTTTTAGTGCCCAACCTGGGGCTTCTTTAGAAAGGTGAGTAAAATGGACCAACAAAACTATCCCCCACTTTTTTCTCTGGAGTTCCATACCTCTTTTAGGAATCTATATCACTATCAAAAATAGGGGACACATGACACACAGTTAAAATCAGATAGTGCAGCATCCAGTCTAAAGTCACAGGTGACAGACTTCTAGAGGAGGCCTGCTCAATCCCGTTCATCACCAATGCAGGCATATTGGTCAAGATGAACTTCAGCTTCTCTCTGCAGAAAAGAACCAACTCAGAAGATCAGTTAAGGGTCTGCTTCTTTCTTGCACTTTTGGACAGACTTCACCCAATAATGGAAGAATCCCTCACCTGATGTATCTTGGGTCCTAAAACAAAGTCTTAGTCTGATTCAAGTTTGATCCAAGGTCTTTGGGAAAGAAGCAATCCACTAATCGCCAGAGCATGAGCCACAAGGTCTATTTCTCCTGTTCTCTTCTCTTCCTTTCCACCCCGCCACCATGCACTACAAACACCACGTAGATTCAGTTTTCTGATACCACTTGGAGCCCCAATGGTTTCAATAGAACCCACAGATGTGGTTTTTGGGAATTTTCAATTCAAGGAAAAATAAACAAGCATTATTCTGGTCATCCTTGTGCTAGCATGCACCTCCAGAAAGACCAGCCTTAAGGCACAACCTGCTCCCTCATTAGCAGCCAAATTCAAGGTGCCACAGACCACGGTGTCGGAGAAAAAGGTGTCTCAAACCAAGACACACATCATCATGGTGCCCAAGACCAAGGCACCCGAGGAGATCCCACCTGGAGTCCAGGACTACATGGACATCATGGATCACCTAGTGGGGCCTCCCAAATTT
Source organism: Sciurus vulgaris (assembly GCF_902686455.1). Lineage (NCBI taxonomy): Eukaryota > Metazoa > Chordata > Mammalia > Rodentia > Sciuridae > Sciurus > Sciurus vulgaris. Next base: position 26,961,306 of record NC_136474.1, read on the forward strand.
GCCATGTGTGAGCCCTCCAGCTCGTTCCCAGGACAGCTTGCTGCAAACTTGAAAGAGGAAGAACTGGAGCAACAGCCAATAGACAATTTATACCAAGACCTGACTCTTCTTAGCTACATTGATGAAGACTTTGTCAAGAAGGAGAGCTGAGCCTACACTCATGGTGTCTACAAGGTTTCAGGACCCATAAGATCGAGCTGCATACCTTAGGTTTCCAGCACTGCATGTGTCTGTGGTGTGTGCCTGCGCACGCACTGAGAACATGTGCAGCTGGTGATTGGGATTTAACAACCCCATGGTGTGGACCAGGATAGGGTCATCATTGCTTTCTGTTTCTCCTATAACTTTCCCTGACTTAGGGCCATTTCCTCCCAAGGTCACTCACGCTCTCTTCCTTTTCCCAGGGAGAGACCATGATTCAGCCCTGCTTACTGGAAGAATTACTTCCCTCCAAACCAGATATAAATATCTTGGTCCTAAGGAAAGAGTTGGAGCAGGAGGAAGAACTCCCCTCTGGCCAGGTAGACAGTGGAAGGATGGTCTCCCAGTAGACCAAGGTCTGGAGGTACACTGATTAGATGACAGGCAGGGACACCTGATGAATAAGTGCACGGACACCAGGAACACAAGGGCTTGGTCAGAAACAAAAGAAACAGAGAACAGAGGAGTAGGTGGAACAATGCAGGTCAAGATACCATATTTTCTGGGTTTTGGGGACAGACACCAAGTGGATAAGGCAGAGGGGGATACCCGATACACTGGGAGAAAAGGGACACAAGGAGGTAGGAAAGGAAGTGGCTACAAATGGACAGAGCTGCAAGGGACATCAGGTATATTAGGTATATACAGGACTCTATTCACATGGCTCACAGAATTCTGGTCTATCCCCATCCTGACTGTGATACACAATTTTGGAATGTGACTGCCCTAGTACATACGATATAGAAGGCAGAAAGGGAAAGAGATAGGAGAGTCAGGGACAGAATCGGGATAGCAAGCTGAGAAGCCCAAGAGGGTGGACAGCAGAGCCTCAGTCTGTCTTTCTGAGACCGAGATGGGTGACATCTCCAGCTCCCACCATCCACTGTAATATAAATATCCCTGTCCTCTGTGGCCCTTGTCATATATAAAGAGGTAGCCAGTGCCCATATCCTCCTTAGCTTGAGAGGAAGCACCTCTGCAGGTGCCTCAAGGACATGCTATGTTCCAACAGGACTCAAGAGCTTTTGAGGCAGCTGCCAGCCAAAATGCATAGAAATGTGACCATCACACTAATTGAGTGGTCAGCATGGAAAACGGAAAAACAGAAGAGGCTTCCCAGGACTCGAAGAAGTGCAGGGCAACAGAGCCCGAGTTGTTAGGTCTAAAGGGCACTGCTATTCTCCCAAGTGTTCAAGGGCCTTCTTCACTGAGGGCCGTCTGGTCCAAACTTCCTCCACAAAACCTAAGATCCTCCTCTGTAAACCTGGGAAACTAAGGTGGAGTGGGACCTCGAAGAGCCTCTACTTCTGGGGGGCCACATGGCACAGCCAAAGGCTGCAGTGTGGATGATGACCTCCAAAGCCTGGATTTCCTCCTAGTTTCCCAGCACAATATGCTGCCCTGGAGACTGTCACAGAGCCAGGGCCCTCATGTGGAAACCCTCTGCTCAGGAGAGCAAGCAGTCCAGGCCCCACTTCCGAGAGAGGAGGCCTTAGTCGCCACCACCTCCAGCTGACATGGCCAAGAAGTGAGGTCTCACGTGATGCGAATACACAGTGGAAACAGGTCCTGCTTGGGGCCTAACTCCAGGATACTGGAGGACACCATCTGGATCCAGAGCTGGTTGAAGCTTCCCAGCCTCAAGAGAGAAAGTGCAAGGCAACAGGCAAGGAAGAGAAGAAGAGGAGGACCTGAGGACAGTACTGTTGCTGGGTAGCCTGTGGGGTGGCTGTCCCTAAGGCGAGATCTCTCCTTTCTTTGATTCTGCACCCCAAGAATCAAATGTTCCTCCTCTCACAGGACATTTCCTGTGGGTTCTCAGGAAAGAGAAGGGAATGGGAGGGTATAGGAAAGGTATAAACGGGGCAGGGAGAGGGCAGAGGGAGGGTACTGAGAGGTGAGTTAGTGGAATGTTCAAGTCTGGGTGGGAAATGTACCTCATTGGCCTGTATCAATACGAATAAAGGCAGTTTCATAGGAAAAATCTTCCCAGGCTGCCGCCTTCTGCCATGGTGTCTGTGCGTCTTCCTGCAGTGAGAACTAAAAGGAAGAAGTAATTGGAAATGCCAGGTCCCAGGTTGCACGGGTGTCCATTCACTGGGTCTTGCCTCCAGATTCAGGGTAGCCCTTCCACTGATCCTGGAATACAACAGGGAAACTCCCAGGACATCACTCACCACCCCATTGAAAAGACCTCTCCATTCAAGGGATGTCTCTGCATCCTTTAATCATCTGTGTCCCTTCAAAATCTCTCCTACCACTCATCTGAGGGCAAATCATGTCACATGAGCAGGAATCACAAAGGGGCAAAGTGCATCTCCCTTGGTACTTGCAGCTCTGAGGTCTGCAGACTGACTGGTGGTGGCTCACATCTTACTGTTACTAGCCCTGAGATTGAATGCTAGCGACCCTCAGCTCCTCCTGGTAGCAGCTCTCCTGTTGCCTTCCTGGGACCAGGAGCCAGCAACTTCCAACAGTTCCCTGGAACTCATCTGATGGTCACACCTAGCAGCTCCTGTAGCTATCCAAAGCTCTGGATCCCTCTCTGTGCTCACCATTCTCAGAGTGACCTGCTCAGTTTGCTAGATTTCAGTGCACTCAACTTCATCTGCTCTACCTGAGATGAAAGTCATGAACATACAAACTATATTCACTGATAAGACTCACGCTGCGCTAGAATGGGAACAGGGACACGGACTGGTTGCAAGATATAGGGAAGGAACATTATTTGAATGAAAAAGATGGGCTCTAGCATGCACAGTGTCCTTACAGATACCTGCAGTATTTCTGCTTAGGCATGGTTATGGGACTTTGCATTCGAAACATGGGACCACTGAAGGGCCACAAAGGTGTCACGCCATCTGGAACCACTGCAGAGTGCAGCCATCTGTGAATGACCTGCCATGGAAGTAATGATTCCAGGTGACCATGAGACGATTGTAGCCACCATGGCTACACTCTGCACCAATTTTTATTAAGTACCTGTTGAGAACTTTGGGATCCCCAATCTTATTTGCACAGAGTGCTGCTTTTGAGCCTTTAACCTCGTCTGCCATTATTTGGGTTTCTGGAAATAGGCATGGAACAGTTTTTTCTTTTTTCTTTCTTTCTTTGAATTCTACTTGGTCGTTCTGTGAATGATGCTGGACAGTGAGGCTGGACCGATCTCTAGCACAGCCATGGTCTTCCTGTGTAGGTGGCCTGATGACAGAAGGCCTGTCTTCACACCTTTCCCACCCACACTAGAGTCCTCAATGTGCACTCACTGGGGTCCCAATACCCTGGAGGTCCTGACCACATCCCAAGGCAGATCCCTTACTGACAAGTGTTCTGATCCTCTCATACATAGTGTTGGTCCCACGCTGACTGAAGCCTCACCTATATTGACCATGGCAAACTCCTCCTATTGTAATGACTCACCAGCTGCATTGACAGCCAGCCTACTAATCCCTGCCAACAAGCACCAACAATGCAGTTGAGTGGTGGAACAGGTGAGTTGGAGCATGGGGTGGTACCAAGATGACCTGGGTCAAGCTGATCTATCACTGCCTTCACGCAGTTTTGATGCCCACTGCACAAGAACACTATATACAGCCCCGAAGTTCCACATACACCACTGAACATACACAATTCATTGACTTGACATCTGGATTAAGAAAGCGAAGAGAAAATGGAAGTGAGGAAAACCTAAAAGGGATTCAGCATCACCAATAACTTCATTGATTTTTCCAAACCATAATTAGTATAAATTGGGACCAGTAGTGTTAGTATGTTTTCAGAGTCTACTTACCATAATCTTGGACACATCACAGTGACCCAAGGGTACTACATTCCCTTAGACTAACACACTCTGGCGCACAAACTATTCTATCACGTCCCCTCTTGTAGTGCAAGAGTTCTCTATCTTTTCTTCAATAAATCCTACCATTACACTCATGCTCATTCTGGTCTGTGGAGTTCTTTCTTTGAATTCATGAGAAAGATCCCAGGAAGTAGAAGTTGATAGTGAGCTTCTGGGGTCTGCTTCAATGTAGGAGGATTCGGTTCATCTTTGAGAGGAGAAACACATCTTAGATGCAGAGATCTGCACCTTACACAGACCTTACCTGCTCACAGAAGCAGAAAAACTCCAGTCTCCCCTGCTGGCAGAAGTAGAGAATCAAGATTCATCTTTTGGTGCCTAACCTGGGGCTTCTTTAGAAGGGTAAGTGAAATGGACAAACAAAATTATTCCCCCCCCCCTTATTTCTTTTGGGTTCTATACCCCTTTTAGGAAACTATCTCACTATCAATAATCAGGGGCAACAGACACCCACTTAAAACCAGATAGAACATTCTCCAGTCTAAAGTCAATCCCTTTCATCACGAATTCAGGCATTTTGGTCAAGATAAGCTTCAGCTTCTCTCTGCAGAAAAGAACCAAGTCAAAGATTAGTTGGGGGTCTGCTTCTTTCCTCCACTTTCTGACTGACATCACCAAATAATGAAAGAATCCCTCACCTGATATATCTTGGGTCCTAATACAAAGACTTAGTCTTACTCATGTCTGATCCAAGGTCTTGGGAAAGAAGCAATCCACTAATCCACAGAGAGTGAGCCCCGAGGTCTATTTCTCCTGTATCTCTTCCTTCACCCCCACACCATGCACTGCAAATACCATGTACATTCAGTTTTCTGATACCACTTGGAGCCCCAATGGTTTCAATAGAACACATGGATGAGGTTTTGGGGAATTTTCAGGCCTTCAGTGATCCTTTGGTCCCAAAACCCATGCAGTCCCTGTTTAGTGCCCACCCGAAAATGTCCCATTCTCTAGGTTTCCAAACCCTGTCATTTCAAAGAAAATTAAACAAATGCAACCTGAACAAAGACTCTCAAACAATATAAGATCCAATATTTCCAGAAAATACTATAGGACATCAGTGGTCCTAAGTATGAGTATGATGGTAAATATATCAGGAATGCCTAAAACCTTGTTCATGGCACTTGACCCTCAGGGACATGGCTCTATCTTAGCATACCTGAGTTCCTACAGTACATGCAATTATATATATATAATGCCTACATAATCGAGGGCAAAACAGTACAGAAAAGCCATGGCATTTCACTTTCAGTGGGAAATGACACAGGAAACGGATTTTTGGATCATGCTTGATAAGGAAAACTAATCCAACCTGCCTAAACCCTATGAAGGCCTCAAAATGTGGTCACTGCTGTGGTGAGGATCATAGGTAGTTCTGAGTACTTTGTGTTGGTAAGAACAACAATTCCAACTGGCAGGATTCAAGGGGAGGTTCGCCCATGACTTTGAGCTCCAGGGGATTGACGGATGCCTCAATCTGACTAAGACAATGGAGGGATGCCAAGGGATGCCTTCTTCCCCGTTTGCCTTTCAGATGGGTAACACTCCATCTGGCACAAGTACTCTATTAAGTAGCAATTTGAAACACTAGGATTCCTTTAATGCTCAGACCCAAGAGAAGGAGTGTCTGATATTTGACTGTACCCAAGCTTGGCCTGAGAATCAGTTGGAGGATGGGAAAAAATGGATCTGTAAGAGAAGTATAAGCGATAATACCATTCGACACTTAAAATTGTAAAAGGAAGGAAATAAATGGTTATAGGTACACTCTATACAAGCTTTTATTTTATTTTATTTTATATTATTTTTTGCCTGGAGACACAACCCAAAATGATGCAATCGATGTACATGAGATTCTCCACTCTAGGCTATACTAATAGGCCATAGGAAAGCACTTTCTCTCAGAGCATGATCAAATACAGCACAGACTTTTTCTAAGCCCATGTGCCCTCCATATTCAGGGTATGCAGCAAAGCTGACATCCCAAGGGAACACAACACCAGGTGGAAAGCATTCTGGCTCCCTTCCTATCCCTATAAGCCACAGGAGAGTGTCCAAAAAGACTCATTATGGCACAGGTCGCTTTTTCTCTACAAGACGGGAGACGGTGAGATTCTCAGATGACACCGATATTAAACATAATCAGAGATATTTCAGGGCCCTCACCAAATTTTGACCTAACCTAGAAAGACACAATGTTGTTCCTAACCAAATGCTCTCTACCACTGAACACTGGGATTGTTTTACAGGCAGTTGAGACCTCTGGGCATGAGTGGTATACAGTGCATGGCTCAGGAGAACTACTCCTTCCAAATGAAATCGACTCAGAAGAAACATACCCAACAGGGCAACAGGCAGTTCCCTGGAGGGCCCAAAATGGGATGCACATAATCACAGTGGGAAAAGGAAGGGAAAGGACTTTTAGAACTGTGTGCTGAAGCGCTTAAGGAGAACCCATACTAAATCTCTAAATTATTTCAAACTCTCTCTGATAATACAGCGGAATGAAGAAACTTCCACAGACTTTTTAGAAAGACTCAGGGAAGCATTCATTGAACATGCCTCAAGGACCCCAGATTCCCCAGCATAAAAACTTTAAAATATTCATGAATCAGTAAGTTTCTGATATTATGAAAAAAAATCAGTTACACAAAAAGACAACACTTGAGTTGGTGTCATAAAAATTGTCACCTTGGTCTTTTATAATGGAGACCAGGAGGAGGAGGAGGAGGAGGCGAGGAGGAGGAGGAGGAGGAGGAGGAAACAGAGGAGGGAAGTGAGGGAGGGAGGTTGGAAGGGAGTGGGAGAAAGGACAAAAGAAAGGCAGATGCCCTGTGGCACTGCTGTATGACAGCTAATTCCAGAGGGAAAGTTCCCTGAAGTGCTATGGCTCCCTCCATAGCCTGCTACAACTGTGGCCAGAAGTGACATTTCAAGGAACTGCTTGTGAAAGCAGCGGAAGCCACCAACACCCTATCCTGTCAGTGAAGGGGATCACAGGTTGCACTGCACTTAGAGGCAAAGGCCTCAGGGAACAAATCCCTCACTTCAGACAGTCTGACATTAGGAGGCCTGGGGACTAGAGAATCCATCTTAGGCTCCCAACTACTCAGACTTATTTCCAGACAGGAACCCCACACGACCTTGACTGTAGAGGGAAGAGGAATTCATCTCACTCTTGATGCTGGGGTCACTTTTTCCGAACTCCTCAAACCCAGGACTCTCTTCCTCTCACTATGCGACCATAAGGGGAGTGTCAGGAAAGCCTGTGACTGGATATTTCTCCCAACTGCTCAGCTGCTCTGGGGATGAGCTCCTCTTCTCACATGCCTTTTTGATGATGCCTGAAAGTCCCACTCCCCTTGTGGAAAGAGATATTTTGAACATCTAGGTACCACACTTCTCATGACACCAGAACAGGTACTTTGTCTGCCCCTAGTAGAAACTGAGATTGACTCAGAAGCCTGGATGACACAGTACAAAACAGGTGGAGCATTCGGACCTGCTCCTTTCCTGATCCATCTCAAAGGTCCTCTGTCCCTTCCACACCAAAAACAGTATCCCCAGAAACCAGAGAATAAAGAATGGTTACAAGCTGTAGTAGGTAACTTAAAGTGTCTGGGCCTCTTAAGACATTTTATAGTCCATGTAATACACCCATTGCAAGACCAATGGGGAATGGAAACTACCACAGGACCTCAGACCAATAAATGAAGCAGTGGTTCCCATACATCCCAAGGTCCCCAATCCTTACACCTTGTTTAAACATTCCAATTGGTTCAGTTGTAGACTAAAAAGATGCATTTTTATGTATACCTCTGCATGCAGATCCTCAATACCTGGTTGGTTTGAGGATCCCTCTGACACGTCCACTCAATTCACCTTAAATATTCAGGCCCCTGCCTGAGGGACACCTGATGCTGGTTGGCTCCCTCCACAGTGAGCTGGGGCAAGCTGTTATGTCACCCTGCGGCAACCCAACCTACATGCAGTGGGGATGCCCACTGCCGAACTTTTCCAAATCCTTATTAGGGTAAGCTTGGACCAGCAGCATTGGTTTATCTTCCAATTAATAAGGGCAATAAATATGTTTTACTCAGGAAACAATGAAGTTGAACTAACAGCAATCACAGAAGCAAGACAGAATTTCTGACTAGCAACCCTGCATTTTAATAAATACTAAAGGAACTTGGCAGCGTGGAAGAACATGTTGCCAAGTGGTCAATGTCACGGGTGAAGTAAGGAATAAGTGGTGACACATTAAGATGTCATAAAATGGTGCATGAATGCTGCTTCTCTTTACTGAATTCAAAAGGTTTAAAGATGTAAAAAGTCCGTGAAGAATTTCGTTGATGTCCTTCTATGATAGTTAGCTGACAGCTGTTGGTCGTTGCTGGCTCAGGGTGCCAGGAACACTGTGGGAAGACCTGTTAATGCTACAGTCTGTGAGTCACTGGCACTCAAACCTCAGACCTGGTTGTACTTGGCCTAAATTTCATCTGGATGATTGCATCCAAATGGACCCAAACAAGCCCAAGATGTATGAGTTGCTGTTCTCTCCTGATGCTAATTCTGAATTTTCTTCCTCTCCCAAATATACCAAGACATGTTGGGTTTTAATGCTTAGTGGGTGAGCAACATGACAAAAGGGCACTCAGAGAACAACTTCCGCTGTAAGCAGTCAAAACTTGTGTTCACACAGGTTTACTCATCTGAGAGTTCTTCAAGTTCTTCAAAATAATGTTCCCTCTTCACATCACCATGTGCACCCACATCTACCTGGAAGAGGCCACGCTTTCTTCCAGTGCTACACTTGGTACTTAGTTCTCAATCTGAGCCTCAGGGCCCTCTTCTCCCTATCTACAATTCTTCCTTATTCACTTTCCCTTTTCCCGTGTACTGAAGTTCCATTATCTCTTGCAATTGTCTTTTACACTTTTTGTAGTTCTTCGTCCTTCATTAAGTAACTTCACATAAACATATACATTTGCGTGTAGTTAAATATGTGTGTATTTGCATATAAACCTATGTTTCAATTCAAATTACTAGTGTAACATTTGTTTGATTATATCCTGAATGATATTCCTGACACAGAAGTGATCCTATTGGGGTGGACTTATTTCTAGTTACCATGAGTATGCCATGGAATCAGGGAGAGTGAATAAGGAATAACTGAGGAATGAGGAAAAATCCGTGAGCTTTTTAAAATCAAAATAGCTCCCAGTCAGGATTAATATATCTTTGAGAATTAAAGAAACTCTGTGTTCCCAACTACCAATGTGCAGTAATCTGAACAAAAAACCTCATTACTCTAAGGCAGGTAAGGGCATATTGTACTGACATCTACTTTAAAAAATGCCATGGCGAGCTCATTGGATGTCTTGTGATGAAGCCACAGATCTGCAGCTATTATCAGATATAATATACTCAGAGAATTTAAGAGTGAACAAATATGATTCTGCAGGTCCTAACTGTGCAAGGTCCAAGCCTGCGGAACCTGGCAGTTCTACTTAAGATCCAGCAGAACTTTGTAGACAAGGGAGAAAAAATCCCATTATTCTTAATTAGTCAAGAATACTGTGGCTTATGGTCTTGGGGATATGTCCCTGGGCAATACTGTGCAGCTTGGCAAGGTCTGGCAGGTAGGGAGAGCTTTTCCTTGCTATGGTGGTGTTTTGTGAACTCTCCATGTTCCACATCACAACAAAGCTGAAGGGGTCATAGTGTTTTAATGGAAAATTAAAGAACTGATAGGGAAAGGACTAGATCCTCCATCCTGGAGTACACATCTCATGAGGGCAGTCTGTGGTTCTAATGCAGTGATTTCCCATGAGGGCACATCTCATTTACACCATGATTTGGACAGGGCTGTTCACTGTCTTCTGTGGTGGCCTCCTCTTTTACAATTGTTAACACATGTGCCTCTGTGGAAGGCTTTGCACGGGTCTTCCATTCCCCTCAATCCCTTCCGATATATTCAATTCTATGATACTAGAGGCTATTAAACAATATTTCTATTCATTAGGTATTTTAATATCTTCGACAACAGTATTTCTGTTCTCATTCCTTAACATTATCTGATATACTTTTACAATATGTATCATCTACCTGCCTAACCTAACCTACCTTAATCGTTTGCTTCCTTTTAAGAAATATATTGTCCTACCCCATGTACATATATGACTACACCACTGGTGGGATTCTACATCATGTATAACCAGAAGAATGAGAAATTATACTCCATGATATATGATGAATCAAAGGGCATTCTGTTGTCACATATAACTAATTAAAACAAATTTTAAAAGGATAAGAAAAGAGAGGAGGCCATGGAATTCTCAGAGGGCAGAATCAAGAGCCATGCAGAAACAATGAGATGAGCCACAATGTGAGGGAACTGTTGTCAAATCAAGAAACAACTCCACTTCAAAAAGACTGTATTAAAATAGCTGACCTGCAACATTTTAAGAGTGTCCCTGGGAAGGTACTCTAATCTCAACTGCCTCACTACATTACTCAGCTTTCTGTGGTTTCAACAGACTATAGAAGGAAAACAAATTATGAGGAAGAAAAGTTTGCCCACCTTGTGGCAGTCAGGAAGTAGACAGCATGAGGCCAGGGTCCCAATATCCCCCTCAACAGCATGTCCACAACAGTGTAACCTCCATCCAGGAGGCCCCACTTCCTACAGGTTCCATCACCTCTCAATATTGCCACAGGCTGGTGAGGAAATATTTACATTAGTATCCTTTTATGAATGTTTAAGATCCTAGTCACAACACAGGTCATTCTATATTTCCTGCATTGGGCTGCACATTCCTAGCCCCATATGCTTGTGTTGTTAGGAAACTGCTATTTGTAATCCATGACTCTGATTTCACTGGAGTCAAACTGGGTCTCACATGAGGACTGGTGCAAATCACAGAGAGATACTGGAGTTTGACATCATTCTGGCAGTAGATCAACTGTCTGGTTGTTTCTCTTGGGGTGGGGTAAGCCCATTTCATTTGAGGGTGGAAGAGTGAGCCAACTACAAGTGGTAGTATTCAGGTGATCCGTCAGTTCTCTGCCTCTCAGGCACCCATCATAACTGCCTTTCCTGAACTTCCCTGAAGATTGGGATTGACTGTGTGCTTGAGTTTCAGCCCCACTTTGTTTTCTGCTTCTCCACCGTGGAACACACTGCATTCTGTAAGATTATTAAATGTTACTGTAATAGTTAATTTAATGTACTGATTTGGCTAGGCAGTAGTACGCAGCAGTTTTGGTCAAACATCAGTTAGATGTTACTGTGAAAGTTTTTCTTTGGGGGAAGGGTGATAATTAATATTTCCAGTCAGTTAACTTTAATATTTTCCCAGTTGTCTAACCTTATTTATTTATCCATTCACTTATTTATTTATGTATGGCACTAGAATTGAACCCAGTGCCTCACATTTCCTAGGCAAGTGCTACAACCCCAGCCCCACTCAGTGGATTTAATTAAAACAGATTACCCTCCCTGTGGGAAGGCCTCATACAATCAGTTCAAAACCTTAAGAGAACAGACTGACATTGCTTGGGAAGAATTCTGTCAGAAGACTGCCTTCAAATGTGACGTGCAACATCAATTCCTCCCTGGGTCTTCAGCTTCCTGACAGGTCCTGCAGAATTCCAATTCACCAGCCTACCACACCCCAATCACAGGATTCAAATCTTCACAATATATCTATCCATGTTCTATCTAAACCTCACACACACACACACACACACACACACACACACACACACACACACTATTTTGTGTCTCTCAAAACCTGATTTGTAACCTAGCTGCTCAGAGAAAAAACTATATGGAAATCTTCAAAACCTGACATATAAGTGAAATATAAGACGAGATACATTTCTTCTGTCTGAATACAAAATATTTTACAAAAATTGACTCAAATGAATCTTTCAAAATACTAGAGGAAAAAGTAGATGCAACAATTTGTGATATAGGCACAGGAAGAAGGATGGCTGTACTTCCCAGTTACTCTGCAGTTCACAAAGGAAGAAATGGGAGTATTGCTTACGAAAGTGATGAAGGACTGGGAAAAATCATTATAATCCAATATGGGACATCAGAGACTCAGACCCAGAAATTATGGTGTCATGAGCAGAGAATAGGAAAGACTACATCACAGCCAAGCCAGCCTTGGCAGCAAAGCCAGGGTAGCAGGGGCACCCAGTCACTGCAGAGGGGAAGGACAACACAACAGGAAAGACAAACACAGCACATACATTCTGCACACAACCACAGGTAGAAGGCAGTCTGAATTGAGCTGAGACTGAGGCCACCCAGCAAGCTGGTATTTGAAAAGTGCTCCACGTTTCTCCATGTTGGAAAAGCGCACCTAAACCTCAGGCAGAGATCCAGCTTGAGGGGGTGATGTTGGATCTGGCTGTGGTGAGAAGCCAAGACAGCACAGCAAATATTTCCACACTATCCTGGCCTCTGCCTACCCTGTGGCCTACAATGCACCATGCAGTTTGTGACTGAAACAGTTTCAAATCCTGGTAAAAAAAACATCTTGCTTCAAAATGAGGATGAGCAGGGAACTGAGACAGATTAAAGTTAGGCCAAATGTTGTGATTTCTGAATCACTTCTCAAAACCTAGGAAAATGTCAGAAGATATGTCCCACCCGCTTCCAGCACAAGCACTGAGGCCCTATGAAGGAGCATTATAACAGAGGTTTTCTGGCACCAATGGAGGGAGACTGCACACAGGCTTCCCTAATAAATTTGATTACCTTCTGACACAGGTGATAACAATCCATGTCCAGTATCTAGAATTCCAGAAAAATACTGTTCAATTCCAAAGCCACAGAAAGACAGCAAACACACACACACACACACACACACACACACACACACACACACACACACACACACACACCAGATCCCAAAAGTTTGCAAAGAGTAACTAGTCAGTAAGTCTTCAACCTCTGCAGCCCAAAATGAAATCAATAGAGAACAGCTGACCAGAGAGCTCCATACTCTTTCATGGAAATTTTAGCTGTTTTAATACCTAATGTATCAACCTGTTCATGCACATCACTCCCATTTTTCACTTTGATCAGTAATATGCGGACAACATTCTCAAAAAGTTTTGTAAAAGTTTATTAGAATATGGCTTTGTTCTGAAGTGGTTTCAGTCACTAGGAATTAGTATCTTCTCAAAGGGGTGCTAATGATGACATAGTTCAGGTTCACAATGTGAGGAACCATTGACGCTTTAATACTTCCTCAGTCCAGTTGCCTTAAAAAGGAAAAAAAAATATGCGATTTGCTAAAATCTTGTTGAGAATTTTCATGTCGATGTTCATTAAGGATATTGGTCTGAAATTTCCTTTCCTCCATGTCTCTCTGTCTGGTTTAGGTATCAGGGTGATATTGGCTTCATAGAATGAGTTTGGGAGGGTTCCCTCCTCTTCTATTTCATGGAATACTTTGAGGAGTATTGGAATGACTTTTTCTTTAAAGGTTTTGTAGAACTCGGCTGAGATCCCATCTGGTCCCAGACTTTTCTGTGTTGGTTGCCTTTTGATGACCTCTTCTATTTCATTGTTTGAAATTGATTTATTTAAGTTGTGTATGTCTTCCTGGTTCAGTTTAGGGCATTCATATGTCTCTAGAAACTTGTTGATGTCTTTGAGGTTTTCTGTTTTGTTGGAGTATAGATTTTCAAAATAGCTTCTAATTATGTTTTGTATTTCACTCGTATCTGTAGTTATATTTCTTTGTTCTTTCCGAATTTTAGTAATTTGAGTTCTCTCTCTCTTTCTCTTTGTTGGTGTGGCTAAGGGTTTATCAATTTTGCTTATTTTTTCAAAGAACCAACTCTCTATTTTGTTAATTTTTTCAATTGTTTCTTTTGTTTCAATTTCATTGATTTCAACTCTGATTTTAACTATTTCCTGTCTTCTACTACTTTTGGGTGTTGGTCTGCTCTTCTTTTTCTAGGGCTTTGAGCTGTAATGTTAAGTCACTTATTTGTTTATTTTTTTCTTCTTTTGTTGAATGCACCCCATGAAATAAATCTTCCTGTAAGTATGGCTTTCATAGTGTCCCAGAGATTTTCATATGATGTGTCTTTGTTCTCGTTTACTTCTAAGAACATTTTTATTTCCCTCCTGATGTCTTCTGTTATCCATTCATCATATAATAGTGTATTATTTAATCTCCAATTGTTTCTATTTTTTATTCTGTCATTTATTTCTAATTTCAATCCATTCTGATCTGATAGAATGCAAGGTAATAGCTCTATCTTCTTGTATTTGCTAACAGTAGCTTTGTGGCATAAAATATGCTCGATTTTAGAGAAGGATCCGTGTGCTGCTGAGAAGAAAGTGTATACTCTCTTGGATGGTATATTTTATATATGTACATTAAGTCTAAATTGTTGATTGTGGTATTGAGATCTACAGTTTCTTTATTCAATTTTTGTTTGGAAGATCTACCAGTGGTGAGAGAGGAGTGTTAAAATCGCCTTGTATTATTGAGTTTGTCCCATTTGATTCCTGGAATTGAGAAGGATTTGTTTGATGTACATGGATGAGCCAATTTTTGGGATCTAGATATTTATGATTGTTACGTCTTGTTGATTTATGCTTCCCTTAAGCGGTATGAAATGTCCTGCTTTATCCCTTATGACTAACTTAGGTCTGAAGTCCACATTATCTGAAAAGAGGATGGATACTCCAGCTTTTTTGCTGTGTCCGTGTGCATGCTATGTTTTTTCCCATCCTTTCATCTGTAGTCTGTGGGTATCTCTTTCAATGAGATGAGTCTCTTGCAGGCAGCATATTATTGAATTTTTCATTTTAATCCTATCTGCCAGTCTATGTCTTTTGATTGATGAGTTCAGGCCATTAACATTCAGGGTTATTATTGTGATGTTTTGTATTCCCAGTCATTTGACTCATTTTTGTTTTTTGATATGATTTGGTTTCTCCTTTATTTGGCTATTCCTTTAGGCTAGTTCCTCTCTTTGCTGTTTTGCATCATTGTTTTTCATCTCTTCCTCATGGAGTATTTTGCTGAGAATGCCGGCTTTCTTTTTGTAAATTCTCTTAGCTTTTGTTTATCATGGAAGGGCGTTATTTCATCGTCAAATCTGAAAGTAAGCTTTGCTGGGTATAAGATTCTTGGTTGGCATCCATTTTCTTTCAGGGCTTGGTAAATGTTGTTCCAGGCCCTTCTAGCTTTTAGGGTCAGGATTGAAAAATCTGCTCATATTCTTATTGGTTTCCCCCTGAATGTAATTTGAATCTTTTCTCTCATGGCCTTTAAAAATCTGTCTTTATTTTGTATGTTAGGTATTTTCATAATACTGTGCCTTCGTGTGGGTCTGTTGTAATTTTGTATATTTGGAGTCTTATAAGCCTCTTGCACCTGATTTTACATTTTATTCTTCATATGTGGGGAATTTTCTGATATTATTTCATTGAATAGATTGTTCATTCCTTTGGTTTGTTTCTCTAAGCCTTTCTCAATCTCAATAATTCTTAAATTTGGCCTTTTCATGATATCCCATAATTCTTGTAGATTCTGTTCATGATTTCTTACCATCTTCTCTATTTGGTCAATTTTGTTTTCAAGATTAAATATTTTGTCTTCAATGACTGAGGTTCTGTCTTCCAGGTGTTCTGACCTATTGGTTATGCTTTCTATGGAGTTTTTAACTTGGTTTATTGTTTCCTTCATTTCAAGGATTTCTGTTTGTTTATTTTTCAGTATCTCCAACTCTTTATTGAAATGATCTGTTGCTTCCCATATTTGCTCTTTTAACTGTTGATTGGTGTGATCATTTAATGCCTACATTTGCACTTTCATCTCTTTCTTCAATGCCTGCATTTGCTCTTTCATCTCATTGTTTGCTTCCCTGATTGTTTTAATTATGTACATTCTGAACTTCCTTTCTGACATTTCTTCTGCTGTCCTATCATTGGTTTTTGTTGATATAGTATCTAGGTTTGTTTGGGACATTTTCTTCCCTTGTTTTCTCATATTGGTCAGATACCAGTGGGACTCTAAGATATTGCAGATTTCCTCTATTGGCTTACAGTTTCCCTGTAGATTTCCAGTATATCATTTCCCAGCCTTTAGCAGCCTGAAGTCTTGGAGGAACTTGATAATGCAGTGGTTCCAAAGAAAGCTGCCCCTAGCCCGCTACTGGGTCCAGGGCTGGGGGCTGGTTCTGCCTGGAAATCTTCTCACTGGGTGGGCCTGCTCCTAGAAGCTGGCTGTAGACAGGGCCTGCCACAAGAGCAGGGATGCTTGAGGAAAGCCTCTCATTGTCCTGCCCTGGTCCCAGAAGCCGCCTGATGGCCAGGGCCCACGACTGGGTCTGGGGATTCAGGTGGGCTCTGTGCAGAAAATCTCTGACTGGGTGGGCCTAGTCTGAGAAGCTGGCTGTGGATCATGCCTGTCACAGGAGGGAGAACGTCTGCTTGGTGAAGACTCTTGCTGTCCTGCCCTGCTCCGAGAAGCTGCCCACTGACTGGGCCTGTTGCTCAAGCCAAACTTCACCCGGTGGGAGAGAGTCACCCCGCGGCTCTATGTTGTTCTGAGTCTCTCGATACCTCCCCTTCTTGAATCCTGAGCTCTGGGGCAACGGGACATGCACTCACCCTCTAGTCCACCATCTTGTATCCCCTTGCACTAACATATTGGTGTGGCATGTACTTCCATAACAAGACTGCTTAAAGCTCATGAAATGAAACCAAGAATCAATGATTTAGACAACCTCAAATTGAAAAGTTTTTGTACACAGCAAAGAAAAACAGGGGCATGAAGATGGAAGTTACATAATGGGACAAGATATTGGCCAGCAACCCTTCCAACTGGGAATTAATATCCAGAAAAAACAACTCAAAAACCTCAACGTCAAACAAACAAATAACCCAGTCATCAAATGGGCAGAAGAACAAAGGAGACCCTTCTGAAACCAAGATATACAAATGGCCCACAGATGTATGAGAAAAAAGTTCAAATCTCCTAGAAATCAGAAAAATTCAAATAAAAATTACACTGAGATTTCATATCATTCCCTTGAAAATGGCAATCATCTTGAATACACATAATAAACAACACTGGTAAAGATGTAGGGAAAAGGGACACTCATACATTGCTAGTGGGTTTGAAATTTAGTACACTTTTTCTGGAAATCATCGGGGACATTCCTCAAAAGACAAGGAATGACACAGCTATCCCACTCTTTAGTATCTATCCTAACACACTATAGAAACACAAGCAGATCAATGCCTACAGCAGGGCAATTCACAAGAGCCAAGCTGGAAAACCAGCATGGGTGCCCATCAATAGATGAATGGATGAGCACAAATGTGGTATAGATGCACAATGGAGTTTCACAAAGCCAGAAAGAAGAATGAAACTATAGCAACTAGTAGTAAACACACTGAACTGGAGAACATCATACTAAGTGAAATCAGTCAGACTCAGAAAGTTAAGGGTCAATTATTCTCGCTCACTTGGGGAAGCTAAAACCATTTTTAAAAGAGAGGGAAAATCCCATGAAAATGGAAGGGATATAAGCAGAGCAGAAAAGGAAAAAAAGAAGGGGATGGAGGAGGGATGGCACGAGGGAAGAATGTGCAATGGAATTTAGAAAATCATGCTACATAAATATATGAACTAACCACAGTGAATTTCAACTTTATATATATCTCTAAAAGCAAAAATTTAAAAAGATATAAATGAACAGAAGGCAGATGAATAGAGCAGAGTTAAGGGATCAGGGAAGAAAGAAGGAAGGCAAAGAGAAGTACTGGGCAACAAACAGGAACAAATTACATTCCATGCAGGTATGATTGTGAAAGTGAACCAAAATATCACCTATACCTATGATGCACTCACAATACCATTAAAATTTTTTTTAAAAATTAAGTACAGAAGAAAAAGTATGCAGAGAGAGAACTTATGGAATAGGTGAAAATGCTTGCCACCTACTCCTCAGACAGAGGATTAATATCCAGAATATATTAGGAACACAAAAAATTAACACCAAATTAACAACAGAGCGAATAAGCATGAAAATGAATTACACATACATATCTGAAAAAAGGCAATACAACCAAAAATATATGAAAATAATGTATGACACCTGTAGCAAGTAAGAAGTACAAATCATAGCTACACTAGATTTCTCCTCACTCCAGGTACATGGCTGCAGTACAAATAATAATTAATGGTGGAGAAGACATGGGGAAATGAGGAAAATTTGACATTGGTAGTGGGATTGTAAATTGGTACAACTACTCTGGATATCAGCATGGATACTTCTCAAAAGACTGGGGATGGAACCACTACATGACTCAGCTATTCAGCACCTTGGTATTAACTGCAGAGAATTGAAGTCAGATGTGCAAATTGATATCTGCAGAGCCAAGTTCATAAGAGCACAACTCACAACACCCAAACCATGGTAACACCCTGGGTGTCCACCAATGGCTGAATGGATGAAGAAAATGTACACATGAACAACGGAGTTTCATTAGCCATAAAAAGGGAATCATGTCACCTGCTGGAAAATGGATGGAACGTGAGATTATGTTAAGGAAAAGACAAATACAAAAAGTCAAGAGTCATATGGTTCCTCTCCTTTCTGGAGGCTAGAAAGGAAGAAGGAAAGGAAAGGAGGGATGACCTCGTGAAACATGAAGGGAGACCAGAAGAGCAGAGGAAAGGGATCAGTAGGAGGAAAAAGAGGGAAAGTGAAAATACTGGGAATGATACTCTGCATGTTATATTGTTTTATCATGTACATGTGTGAACAGGTGAGAACAAAATACAGTACTCTGAATGATTTTAATGCACCCATAAAAAGTAGAAAAAAGAAAAATAAAGTTTTATATAAAGGGACAAAAACACCCAGTGTCAAGCAATCTCACACGTTATACAGGTTTACATTCTGTGTCTTGTGAGGCTACATTATGGCTCTTTCATGTTCCCTCTCACCACCCCTGAATTCCATGGTCCAAGTGCTATGGCAACCTTTACTTCTTTTCCTTCTTCACTTCCTGTTACCTTGGAGACCTTCCTTAGTCTTAGACACTTCCAAGTCTTAGACCTTGACACTCCTGGACTCCCCTGATGCACTATTTGTGAAAGACACCCTCATGAACTTTGTCTAGGTTATATCCCTACAGATACTATTTTGGACTTCCTGGAGCTTTGAAATTACCTAATGATCATCCAGTGATCTTAAGGCATCACT
The DNA here is from genome assembly GCF_902686455.1 of Sciurus vulgaris. NCBI lineage: Eukaryota > Metazoa > Chordata > Mammalia > Rodentia > Sciuridae > Sciurus > Sciurus vulgaris. The sequence continues at coordinate 26,980,630 of NC_136474.1, forward strand.
ACAGAACTACAAGGATTCTCAAGGAGGACCTCTTATACAAATTACTGGGAGACAGCAACTTCACCATTATTTACAGGACCAACTCACAGTAGCACCACTGCCTCTTTTATGGTTCAGTACCCAAGAACTTCTGTTCCTTTGACACTTGGGATCATGAGGGCTTTTCCTGAGGCTCATTAATGATGGAAAGTCCTACAAATTCACAATGTGAGGGATGCAAGGTCCAGATCAACACATCAAAGCATCCCACTTCTGACAGTTGGCCACATCTATGAAGGAAAGCAGACACAGTTCACTGGAGGAACCTGGAAACTTGTCGGAGGTATTTGGCAGTCAGGCAAAAGTAAGGGGATGGCCCACCCTCTGCCTATACAATATGCAACTGATTCGACGGACCAAAGGAATGCGTCAGCTACTTCTGAGTCTGTCACTATCATCCTTCCCTTTAGGGACTTGTATCACAACATGGGAGCCTCACTTTCAACACAGGGGGGTACACCTTTTACACTGAAAGTCTACACAATGGTGACAAGGGGGCTGGGATTGTGGCTCAGAGGTAAAGTGCTTGCCTTGCACGTGTGAGGCATTGGGTTCAATCCTCAGCACCACATAACTGACTAAATAAATAAAAGTTACAAAAAAAGAACGGAGACAAGGTTGACCCTGATATATTCAGGAAAAAGTGTTTCATTTTCCAATATAATACTGCCTGGTAATAATATAGGATGGGATATGGGGAACCATTGCCCAACAACCTTGGCCTAAATTACATCAAACAACTACAGTTTTTCAGCAAATGATTGGGTCAATGACCTGAGATTAAATGTGTGCAAATCCTCAATGCATTTTATCAAATCCAGACATACGCTGGTAGACAAAGGATGATTTTAGATTATAGGAAACCCAGATCTTTTAGATGATCCCTGGGTAGCCATTCCCATTTTCTCTCCAGAGCATGTATACTGCAGAAACCTAAAGAGGCCCTTCATAAATCATGTGTGCCCCAGGCTCTCCTCTGTAGGTTCCTAAGTACTGTAAAATGTCCTTGGAGGCTCTCGTCAGCCCTGCACATCATACACAAAGAGGACCCTCTTACCAAGCAATTCCCAAATATTGGATTAAACATGCCAGCCCATTAGGGAGGTCACCAAACTAAATGGAAAAGTCTTTGTTTACACACATTTCTCTGTAACTGAAAAAAGGAAATCCAAAGGGAAGACTGGGAAATTGCTCAGACGTTTCCTCCAGCTTTACTACTAATTTTCAAACACTCACTCTTGCCTTCAGTCTCAGGTGGAGGGATGTTTAATCTTTACTACCTGCTGCATCCTAGATGAGAGCATATAATGGGAAAGTTTCATACAGATTCCATGCATGCCTTAATGAGGTCTTTAGAAAGTACACCAATATAGATCCAACCTCCCTTGAGGCACAAGCCTAATGGGACACCATTTTATAGCTCAGTCTGTCCCTCAGATTCAGAGAAAACTCCAAAAGCTTCAAATGAAACTTCAGACTCCTCAAAATCAGGTAATAGATGTGATTTTCTCTGTCTTCAATAGCAGGGAGTTGAAGGAAAACTGGAATGGAAAAAGGAGGGATAAGAGAAAGGTCTAAACATTGCTCTCATTGCCAGCAGCACCTCCAGCAAAAACCTACCACTTGACAGGTCAGGATTCAATTCTTGTGATAATACAGCAGGAAGCAAGTGAGACAGGAGTAGCTACAAATGCAAGGGAAATGGACATGTAGCACCAAAGTGCACAAGCCCAACTCCCACCCTGCCCAAGACATTGTCTGTATGTTGCACAAGCCCAACACCCACACTGCTCCAGACACTGTCTATATGTAAGGATGACCCTGTCACCTGAAAATGAAAGATGAATGGGAACAAGCACAAGGTCTGACCATGTCAAGAAAACTAGAAAGACTGGAGGCACAAAGATACCCCTGTCAACCATTCTCATTTCATGTGAGGAAACCTGGGTAGTTCATAAGGTGGCACAGAAGTCAACTCAGTTCCTTCGGAACACTGGGTACACTTACTCTGTCCTGACATTCTATGCTGCTACTCTCATCTCCAATTTCAGAAAGATGACAAATATACCAAAATAATCACAATTCCAGCATTTGACATCCCATAATATTCCATCAGTGGCTGATGTAAAGTCTGGGACAATAAAACACCATGACAAACCCTGAATGCACAGCTGGCACAGAGATCATTAAAGGGAACAAGTTATTCATACAAAAGTCAAAATCCCCTGAGGACAGAAGCACCACATGGATTATAAGTCACTCTACATCTTCACAGTACAGAATTGTAGTTTATTATTACTTATCTGGTAATACCGCAATTCTTCTGGGGCCTAAACCAAAGGGGGACTATAGATAATTCCAGGATTTAAATTCGGGTCAACAAGGCAGTGATCCTCCTCCACCCCGTGGTCACAAACACACCTTTCTGTCCCAGATCCCATCTACCACTCAGCAGTGCACTGTCCTTGACCTAAAGGGGGCTTTTGATTCTGCACATCTGCATCCCATTCCCAATATGCTTCTGAATTGGGAGATCCGGAGACACACACTAAACAACTTATCTGAACACACAGGCCCCATTTGTTTGCCTGGGTATTGAGGAAGGATTCAAAAGACTTAGCTCTTATGCCTAGAACTCTCCTTCAGTATGTAGATGACACCCTTCCTTGTACCCTGGACAAGAGAACTCTGCTCAAATACTATCTGGCACCTAAACTTCCTAGCACAATGGGTTGACTGGGATTCTAAACCATGGATCAGATCATACAACAAAAGGTTGCTTAGGGTGTAGTCTATTTGAGAAAGGTGTTCTCACAAAAAAAGAACTCAGGGGTACTTAATCACTCAGTACCATCACCACCCGCCTTTTTATATGGACGCATGGCCATGTTAAGTTGCTGAGGCTGGCCTTGTCATCCTCCTGCATCACCCTCCTGAGAGTATGGATTACAGGCTTGTGGTGTGATGACCAGCAGAATGTGTTCTAACAGCAAGGTAAGCATAGCTGATCAGGAACAGGGTCTAGTCAGTCTGTAATAGCACACCACCTGGGGCCAACACCAACTCAGAGCCTTTGTGAGAATGCGTAGTGATTGATGAGTCTGGATGTCTAACTTTGGGGTCATGGCAAAACCCTTTATGCAGCAAATCAAGGACCAGACTTAAAGCCCTTGGAATGGAAGAATAACCTACACAATGCCAATGCCATCAGTCAGAAACTGCTACATTGGGCATCCCTAAGCTACAAAATCATTTTGTCCTTTCAATGCCTAAAAAGGAAAGAAAATCCTTAGGGGTAGTAGTCTAAATATTGGGCATCAAAAAAAGAAAAAAATCCTGTAGCTTAGTTTTCAGAAAAGTTAGATCCTTCCATCTTGGATACTCTCCATGCCTAAGGGTAGTAGAACCCTAGACATACTAATGGAAGAGGCATCTAAACTAACTCTAGGACGAGGATTAGAAAGCAATTTCACTTAAAATGGAGCAATATTTGTGTGGGATGTCACAATAACTCGGATGCATCTCTTGAAGATATGGGCAGCACAAAATCATGAGCTCATTACCCTAACACCACTAGTGGTCCTATTCGAAGACAAATCGGCCACCATCTACAATGACTCAACATATGCCTTCAGAGTGCTTCATGCACATAAAATCAACTGGAAACATGGGGGAGTGCTTACTTCAAACAACACTCTTATTAAACATACCATACAATTTCTAAAACTATTCTGAAACAAACTATTAGAAGGAAGCCACCTCCCAAAACAAGTAGCTGTACTCCATTGAAGAAGACATCAAAAACCTGTTTTTCCAGGAAAATGCCATGTACATTTACAAGAAATAAAAAAGAACCCTCTGATCTGTTACAGAGATGCCCTGTTTACTTCTACTGACAGCATAGCCTACTGACAGCATAGCCTCTTCGCACTACACTACTGAGGAATCTAAGGGGGCTCAGCAACAAGGAGAGTGGGCTGGATCCTGGTTATGAATAAAACACAAAATGGTTCTTCCCCAGGGCTCACAATGGAAGCCCAGAGAGGAAGTATGTGACTTCTTCCACATGGGAAGGGATGCTACAAGGGGAATGGTCAGTTGAGTGTTTATGAACATTGGAGATCAAATACCACCCCACAGATCAGCCAAAACTATTCCCTCTACACCTGAAATAACTCCAGGAATGTGCTATCACAACCCCTCATAGAACCTGCTCAAAACCATGAATCATACACAAGGGAAGACTGGCAACTAGATTTTACCTACGCGCCCATGTCCACAATGTAAAGTACTCCTAATCCTCAAAGATAGATTTACAGAGTAGCTGTAAAACTTCACAAAGAGGGGAGACAAACACAGGAGGTAGCAACAATGTTCCTCAAGGAACTCATTTCCAGTTTCTCCTACTAAGATCCCTACAACATGACAATGGTCCAGCTTTTATAGCACACATTATCCAGTAAGTAACAAAAGGAGTAGGTATACACTAATTTTACTTCACAACCTCAATCTCTGAGCAACTGAGAAAGGTCAACCATTGCTTCATGAGGACTTGAGCTATGTCACCCAATTGCAAAATCTGATTATAGTTACTACCTGTTGCCCTATTTAGAGTTAGGAATACTCTGAAAGTTTATATGGCCCTATATCCACATGAGATTTATACAACCAATTTTTCCACCCTAAATACAAAAGAACAACACCTGTTACTATGTGATTTTTTTCCAGAAAAATACCTTATTCATCCTAAATGTGCATGTGCGTTCCCACAATGATGCATACCTGAACAACAAGGGATGGACACGTACTTATGCAACACACACACTGCCCACATATACTCAATGAATCCCGCATAGGAACAGACTCTGGAAAAACAAAGAGTATACATCCAGTCATCTCTTGCACTATAAGAGAGAGACCCATGCAAAATCCCAGTTCTCAAAATACATTCATTTCACAACACCCAAACACACAATCGACTTCCAAGTACACAACGAACCTCTTGCATCTTTCAGGGTGCACATCGCAGGAGCCCCATGAGTTCAAGACACACTCAGCCACCAACAACCTAGACTTCTCAAATGCATGAGACTAAACGTAATATACACGAACCACGCATTCTACTGACATCACCAAAATCTTCAAGAATTACATGCCACAATAAACACAAACACAATTCCTGAGCATCTTGTATGCACACAGATTATAAATACACACAACCACAAATCCATGAGCATACACCCAATCACTTGTGTGCCTACACACAAAACACAAAAATGATGATCTCAATTGAATCTGGCACAGAGTTCAATACCAACACACATGAAAAACCATGCATATATTAATCTCTATATAGGAATCAATAGATACATAATTTCCACACATAAATTGAGAGACAGACAAAGAAATATTTCCAAAACATGAATATACAATTCCCTGAAACTACAGTATTCTACACCTCCAGAAAGTAACTTGCCAACCTCATCAGCCAAACACTAGAAATGTCACACATTCTCCAAAGAAAAACATTTTGAATACTCCTAGAAGCTCATTCCCAGTGAAGAAACACAGAATTCAGGCACTCCTCTACAAATCCACAAACCAATTTGCATACCAGAGATGCAAAAATATCCCCAGCATATTATATAAAATATACATAAGCTCACAGGCACATCCCAAATTATCATGGGCCAGTACAAAACACTTTATCTGTACTCAAAAATTAAGAAATAACTGTATCATGTGTCCAAAACACATATAAACACTCCCCTCTGTAAATGCACAAAGCCACATCTCTATTACAGACATACATCCTTACTTCAGTTACATACAAATAACGTTATACTTAATACATATATGGCCCCAGAAAATAGATGTCAAATACCATGTCCTTTGAATACACATACTAATTGACACCTAAATATTCTTCCTTCTCACAAATATTGCTAATACATGAAACACAAAGACACACACACACACACCCCTGAGATGAGTCAGTTATACAAACTCAATATAAAGGGAACCGTCCATAGGATCTTATTTCTATACAGTTACCCACTACATGCAAATGTCCTCCAACATACACAAATATGATACTACTCATATACAAGCTAACACATTTCCAAATATGAATAACTCATCTTCCAAAATGCAAAATCCTACCAATTCCACAATTCAATACATCCTAGTACTCCACAAAATTAGTCCCTGACCAGCCTTCTTGTACTCAAGTACATATACACAAATAACAAAAATAAAAATTTTTCAAAAACCCCATAACCTAACACCATATCCTCAATATACAAATACCCTTCCTCATTCGCCTACTATAACAATCAAGTTGCAAATCGAAAGACACATAGCCAGACATGTACCTAAACATAGCCCATATGTAAACACACATATTATATACAAAATTCCCAGGATTCATTCAAGGGTCAAAACATAACAAGGACACGGGTAAAATAGTAAAAAAACCAAACTGCAAACACCTATCCCCAACTCCCTGAGTTTATGCTCCTTTTTTTCTTACCCTCTCCAAACACACCGAAGCCTACAGTCTCACAAAACTCGACTGTCCCTTGTTCTTCAAATATCCATCTGGACACCACCACCCACACTTGAAAACATCTCAGATTCTCATCAGTCAGTCCAAAACACAGCGAACCCACATTCTGAATGCATATCAACATCACCCCACGAAAGGAACTGCCAACCACGAATGCCCAGCGTGTAGTTTCTCATACAAATTACCACCACATGATTTTTTGGCCTTCTAAACCAAAGGAAAATTTCCTGCACCCAGAAACACCCACAAGGGCCTCCCACTAACCCGCCAACACACACGAGAGCATGCGATCCATTTCCCGTGTGCAATCCATGAACACCACACAATTTAATAACCAAATCTCAATCTGTTTATTGCAAAACCACTGTAGGGCAGACGCTTCTCATCCGGTCATCAAGTCCATTTTCCACACTCCTGTGCCACAGCCAACCTAGGACTGCACGTCCATCGGGACACGACCGGGTCCGTCATTCCCTTTGCAAAGTCCCCAGCATCACCAGACAGGAGTGTCCTTCTGCCTAAGGACGCGGAGGCCGCCGACATCTCCAGCACACACAAGCTCCCGGGAGGAGGAGAGGCCATCCCAACTCCAAGGACCTGGACCCTGCAGCACGGACGCCACTGCTTGATCCCAGCGGAGGCTCCGCTCAGGGCTGTGGCCACGGGCTGCCAAGGACCCCGACCCAGAGGCTCCGCGCTGGCACCGCCTTGGCGACCATCCACTCGCTTCCAGCACAGGAGGCGCGGGCCGTGAAGAGCCTGGTCTGGGCGCCGATGGCGTCCACGTGAGAACCGGCCGCAGGGCGGCATTGCGGGCGACGACACACATTGCCCGGGACGGAAGAGGGCGCACGACTGACGGGAAGGGAGAGCCAGGTGGGTCCAGTACCTCTGGGCTGGGAACCAATTCTGGACGCCGCCATGGGAGTTCCGCCGACCGTTGGGAAACCGCCACCCACGCTCCTGCATCGCATCTCCCCGTGGCAACCGCAACTGACACTGGACCGTTGGACCGAGGCCCGCGAGCTCCACACCGATCTGGACAATCGCGTGCGCATGTGCGAGGTCTGCGGCGGGAAGCCTGAAGCACGAAGGGCCTGCAATACCAGATGGAAGTGCATTGGGTCTCCACGGGGAGCCTAGGGCTGCTCCTTCTTCCAAGGAGTGCACCTCAAAGGACCGCCCTGATGTTCACTATTACACACCTGCCTGCCTGCATTGGAGGCCGCCCTGGTTGCACAATTGCAAGCTCTCTACCCTGAAGCTCAGGCTCCTCATTTGAAAAGTTTTCATCCCTTTTGTACTTCGTCCTCTTGATTCGTCTCACTTGGCCAAACATTAGAGTGTGCTGTCCTCCTACTCCATCTGTAGGTTCCATTACACAACACTTTGGGCAAAGATTTTAGGTCTCCAGAACACTCTTAAATCCCCCATTCCTTGATTTTGCCTTCCCCATTTACTGTACTCTGCCTTCCCGACACACACTGATGCTCCAATGTTCTCTTTGAAGGTTTTTCCTATATGTTCAATAAAGACTTGGCAATGTCGACCAATTTCAGCAGACAGCAAATTCATCCTCTTCCTTTTCTCTGACATGCCATACTTTTAGCTGGAATTTTCTCAAATACGTGCCATGCATTCACTTGACCTTGTAATATTTCAAAAAAAAAAAAAAAAACAAAAAACACCCCTCCCCTCATCCTCTTTCTAAAAATTTGGGTTTAATTAGTATCACTTCTTTCCAAAGGATAATATGGAAGACATGTCACATGTGACACTGTCAAGGGCCTCCTGGTGTGTAGAACTAAAGGCTGCACGGTAGACAGACAGGCCTTTAACAATCCCTCCACAGATCTTGATTAGGTTTACATCAATGTTCAGACTATTTTTTCCCCCTAAGCAAGCCATCAATCTTAGTTCAGGGCTTCACAACAGCAATGGGCAGATGGTAGGACATTTCACTGCTTCTTCCACGGCCAGTTGTCACAAATTGAATTTGACTGCTTGGATTGTATGTGCCTCTACGGTCTAGCAGTTTGAAGCAGTGCAAAACTGATTGCATGGGGTGAGGGCTGAAGCACACGGGCAAAGCACTGACCAAGAGCATGCAAGAGCCTCTAAGCCAATCTCCATCTAGCAAATGAAGCTTCCTTTGAAATCTGGTCCCCATTATTCATTATAGTAAATGATTATTTCTTAAAAAACGGATTGTGAAAGGAGAAGAAGACAAGTTTCTCCACATTGCACATTTTATATCACTGGTTCAAAGAACCCCCACCAGACATAATATTAATGACATGAATGTGGGAAACAGATGACAAGTGAAGGAAGAATGAAGGAAACTTGTTTCACTGCTTGAGTATCATGGTTGGCCCCATTATTCCTCTGAAAAGACTTATAAGAAGGTGTTGGCTATTTCATGAACACGCAACTGTGTGCTTTGCAGATGTGATGGGATGAAAACACACTGTATCCATAAAATGCAAGCCACGCATTAGAGTTTGGAGTATTGGCTGTTTCCACCCATGATTGTGTGGGATGAGAGCCCCACTTTACCTGTCCTGCCCAGCAGGGAATGCCAAGATGCTTATTGAGGCACTGAAATACAGGGACACCTCTCAAACCAGTCTCCTATGGATTTTAGAAACAATCTCAAAATGACCCAGAGCCACACACCAAGTGTGTCACCACTGGATGTCTTGAAGGGAACTTCAAGTTCTTCTCTACTTCCAGAGCTCTTCATGGAATGTCTGCCCACCCAGGCCTGTGGCCCTCTGCCCCTCCCCCCTACAGAATGTCTAGACCCAGCATTCCACTGGGGTTTACATTCAAACTTTGCCCAGCATTTCTCAGTTGGACCCTGAGCATCTGCTATAGTCAGATCACTCTCTAGGTCCCGTAGAGACGATTCCCACGCTGGAGACTGCGAGACTCTGTGTCCAGTGTCCTGACCGTTAGACAGAGGTGAGTCGGGAGGGTCAGTGGTTTATTTTCTGAATACCAGTCACCCTGTGGAAAGCCCATGAAGACTGATAGTGCTCATGGGGAGGTGGACTCCTAAGACATCCATTAACACAAATCAGGGGAAGGACACTGGGTCAGCAGAAATCAGAGAGGCCAAGGAATTGATTCCTTGTAGAATGGAGACAGGTCACTGTGTGAATTTTTAGGCAGTCAGAGACAGTGTCACAGTGGTGGTCAGTTAGGGCTGCCTGGAGGGGAGAGGCTGAGCCTGTGTCCATTCTTCAGACACCTGGAAGCTGCCTGTGATACCATTCTGAGGGGGTTGACACGAGGCTCTCAGATCTTAAGTGGGCAGTGGAGAGAAATGTTCTCTGCTAGCAAACTGCCTAGTGGGGTTCCTGCTGCCCACATCTGCACTGTGATACACTCTGGGTGAGGCTGCAGGGCACGCCAACTGCCACAGCCCAGGGCTCTTCATCCACTTCCCGCACAGGAAATCTTCTCCTTCAGTTCGGAGAGCAGTTGTCCTTGATTCCTGAAGGGCAGGGAACCAGGGAAGATTCGGACCTATGAGGTCTTCTGAATTGTTCTCACATCCATAGAAAGACGTCTTTCAGAGCGTCTTGCTGTGGAGCACTCTCTGCTATAGCCTCAGCCCTTTTGATTCTTATGTAGGCATGAATACTTTGCTCTTCCTTCTTTAGTACAAAATGAAAGGTGAACACACAGTGTTTGTCCTTTTCTTCAATCAGTTTTGAAGACAACTGGGTTCTTTTCAAGAGAATGAGGCCAAGCTTCTGTTCTCATTTGAAGATAGGCAGGTGTTCTGATTACTATAGGCAAGTGTTGAAGTGTTCTTGATCTTTAATTCCTTGACGGCATGACATTCTGGGGAACAAGAATGTGGTCCACACAACCCTGCCACACCTGCCATCTGGTGCAGGCCTGGTTCTAATATTTTCCTTCATTTCAAAAAAAAAAAAAAAAAAAAAAAGACCTGACAAAGGCTCCAATTGACAGGCCCAATAACAGTACCCATGGCCTTTAAAGTCTGAAAGCTGCATTACTCGCCATTCCATCACGTTCAGTAATCTCAGCACCCATTGCTGGTCATGCCAGGAGAGGATCTCAGGGAATTCAATTTCTGTCACACAGACCTCTTCCCTAGGAACAGAGCTCACTGTGTCCTGACAGGAACCACTGAATACTGGGGACAGGGCTGGCCAGAATCTGGCCGCCCATGGGGCACTGCTGCAGAAAGTTCTGGGAGAAGCACCCACATGCTGGGAAGAATTTGCTCCTGGGTGAACTTTAGAGCTCCTCAGCTGCTACCAGGAAGGGAGTTGATTCAGGTGACATTTCTTTGTGCCACCCTAGGAAAGAAGTGAAGGGGTATGCAAGGATTGTCAGGAAAAGGAAGGCCGGGGAGGTGATGGACCAATAATCTTTGGAAACTGTCACCTTCACAAATGACCATGAACTAGAACTGCCCTGCATAAGGTCCCATTCCACTTGGGGAGCATGCGGAGGGGCATGGTGTCACTGAGAAGACTCAAATTCATCCATTTCTATGGAGTCCCCAAGGAGCGCAACATTTTGTCTACAAATGATGTGCCACAGGCCTCTCAGAGGCAGGGAAATCTGAGGGGTCACAGTCTACAGACAGTGTTCATGGAATCCTGGTGAACTGGGAGCAGGATTTCTCTAGGTATAACTATGACTAAGGGAACACAATGAAATCCATGTGGGGATGTTTAAAAACTGCAAATTGTCTTGCCCAGAAGACCTGAGCTGTTATGATTTTTCCTCACATTCCCACTCACTAAGGAGCGGGGGACCTGTACCATGCTGACATTTCCCCTCCTCCTCTCTCCCTTTTTGTTCCCTCCACAGCATCTGAATCAGAGACCAGGCATGAACTTGAATCCAGGTGCCTTCATGAATCCATTCAGAGGCCTGCCCTTTCTTCCTGCTGCCCCTGTGCCAGCACACCAGCCATTCTGGGAGCCGCCCGTGGCACCGCGGGTGACTGCACCCATCTCCCAGGGTAACCCTCTGGTGCTGTCTGCTTGCCCTGAACAACCGTATATGGCTGGGCTCTTTGACTATGGACAGAGTGGGCCTGAACGGAGGCCCATTGAGCCTCCTCGTATTCAGAACATTGCCCACACTCAGGGACCCCTCAACTGGGGGGCTCCAGGGTCCTTCTCTCAGGGTATGGAGAATCCTGCTCAATTCCTCCCGGCACTGCCTGCCTCAGCCAGTGGTGGCATCGGGAACTACAGGGGCCCCTGTTACCTGGGCCGTCGGCCTCCAGCACCTCGACCATTTGCCCTGGTGGCCCCAATCATGTTCCCAATGAATGCCCAACAACGGCCAGGTAGAGTGCATGGGGAGGGCGCGCTGCCCACCTTCCTGCCTGCAGTGCCACCAGATGACTCCAACGAACCTCAGAGCAACTACGAAAACTTCCGGCGCTGGCAGCGCTTCAAGACCCTGGTCCGCAGGCACCTTCCTCAGACTCCCGATGTGGAAGCACTCTCCTGCTTCCTCGTGTGAGTGTTCTCCCCAGGGTCGAGGAAATGTTCGTGGGGTTCTGAGGGGACAATAGTGAGGATGGAAAAGAAAACTGAGATGCAGGGTACCTGGAGGGAAGGTCCTGAGGGTGGGGAGACAGGCTGAGAGACCTACATTCCCAGCAACATTCATCTCACATCAGCACATGAAACATTCCAGGACTCAGCTGCCCATCACAGCCCTGTGAGTGCAGGTAATCTTTATTTCTGATGATCGTCACCCTCACAAGGGGGACTCAAGACCAGAGCAGGTTCCTTGCATGACGTTACCCAAGATTCAGAGATGGCTAACTCCATATGATGGGCCCTCCCCCAGGAATTTCACCTTCCAGCGTAGACCTGATTGTTCCCAGCACAGAGGACATCATTAGCAGAAGTGGGGTTAGGAGTGCTGGCCCCAAATGGAACTCTACGGATACCCACACACATTGTCCCAAACTCCTGCTCAGGACCCTATGATCATGCAGCACTCATGGGGAAGCTCACGCTCTTTGGATCCAAGATGGGGACGTTCATCTAGCCCATTTTGTAAGCAGGCTCCCTGGCCATTCTGGGCACTGTCTCAGTCAGCTGGGGCTGCCATCCAGGGTAGCATAGAACAGGGGGTTGAAAGCACAGGCATGTATTTCTCAGAGTCTGCAGTCAGGAGGCCCAGATAAAGGGTGCCTGGCACCAAGTGCCATGAGGGCTCTCTCTCCTGCTCCCTTGAAAAGGCTGCTGACTCATCAGTGTCCTCACATGACTGAGGTTACTTCAGAGTGTCTTCCTTCTCCTAGAAGAACACTAATGCCCTCATGAAGGCCCACCCTCAGGATCTCATCTAACTCCACAAAACTCTAAAGCCAATCACCACATGCCCATCACATTGGGGGGTAGGATTTCAACAAGTGAACTTTGGAAGACATAAAACATTCACCACATAATACCCATTCCACTGAGGAATCCAAGTAAAACCATACAGACCACTGCAGACCTTGATGTTAATGTCTCGTATGAAGTGTAGTGTCCCAGGGCCACAGTGACAGTACTTTTGAGTTGAGCACGATGGGGCAGAGCTAACAAAGGTAGGAGGTTGTGGACCCAGGTAAACTGAGAATGGAGGGTGACCTTGTGGATTCCGACTGATCCTGATGAATTCCAGCCCAGTGCTTCGGTCCCTGTGTCGACGGGAGCCCACCATTACCGTGGAGGAGGGCCTGCAGAAGGGTTTGCAGGAATGGCAGCGCACGAGCAACTTTGACAGAATGATCTTCTATGAGACCGCGGAAAAGTGAGCCAGGCTTTGGGGCCCAGAACCTAGGGGTGGGGGATCGTGGATTACACAGCAGGGTCTTGTAGGGCCTGTTACCTAAAGTTCGCTCAGAGGCAACTAGCTCTCCAAGCAGCAACTCCTAGCAGGAGCTCCAGGAATTCTCTCTGCAACTGTACAGAAACTCCAGTCTCAAAGTTCCCAATTGCAACTCTGCCTTGGAGCTTCAGGGTCAGGATCGGGAGGGGTAACCTGCCCAGCCACATCAACTCCTTCTGCTTTGTTGGCTCTGCAGAGGGGAAAACTTCCACTAGCATCACACAAGCCAATCCTGGGAACTGGCACCTTGTTACCGACTGGGAAGATGAGAAATCAAGTGGACACTACTTCAACCTGATATTCCAAAAGAGGGTGGCAGTGGGGAGCGCAAGCTCAGGGGAATCCTGTACCTCAGAAGCTCTGAGGAAACATCTCAAGTCTTTATTCACTTTCCTCTAAGTAATCCCAGCCATTCTAACAAGTGGAAAGAAAAAGAAACAGCCCTCATTGGAAGCAACCCAAGCTTCTGCCTAGCTTCCACTTTCACGTGACCGCTCCTGTGCCTTTGTCTCCCTGGTGATCCTTCCAGGGCTCAGTATCCCTGGATTGGTCCAGGAACCCTGGTGTTCCCTGTTAGAACACCTGTTAGGTGTTCCCTGACCAGCTCTAGCATTTCTCTGATCTCTGCTGTTCCTGGTAGGGATAGGACAGAGCGGGAACAAGGATCACCTATGGGCTCTGCCTGGGTCCCTCAGATCTAATCCCCTTCAGGGGTAGTTGAGGTAGTGTTTCCCAGCACTGTGGTTTTCCCTTTCAAGCAGCTATCTCCTGGAACTGACCCAGCCCACTCAGCACACAGCCCCATGTCCCTCACACCAGTTCCTGCCTGGTATGGGGTAGCACCTGATTGGTATGCCTGACGGGCTTCTCAGTTCAGCCCGTGCCTCCCTTACCCAAACCCTACCAGGTTCGTGGAATTTGAGGCTGCAGAAGAGTTGGAGGATCCAAGGATGCAGCTGTCCGGGGTCTTCCAGTCCCGACCTCCTCCTGTACCTCAGAGGCTGGATCATCCAAGGCCCCCGGACCCTAACGCTGTCCAACAGTCAGGTAGGGTCGCCTCATGCCCACAGAAACCCATGGTAGTATCCAAAGAGAACCAAGGACAAGGCAGGTTGTTGTCCTAAATAGGACGTTTCCTTCACTATGGGGGATTTGTTCTTGCATGCAGAACACCCCCACAGCACCTGATGTCCGTCACCCTTTGTTTTGAACTGCATGTTGATGGGCCGAGTACATAGTTTCTCTCCTTGCACGTCCAAACAACCAACACACCGTCTTCCCAGAACTTGGGTCCTGGGTTGGCAGAGTGCGTGGAGTATCAGTGGTTCCAAATGTCCTCCCACGTGACTGTGCTACGTACTGTACCAGGTGCTCCATCACCTCCCTAGGGTCCTCAGGTGAGGTTGTCCTGGTGAATGGCAGGTTAGGTTAGGTCCCTGAATCCTGTCTTCTACCAAATGTTTGGGATGAACATGGATCCCCATCCAAGAAATATTCTGGTCCTCCCTGTCCTAGCGTGCACCTCCAGAAAGACGAGCCTTAAGGCATGGCCTGCTCCCTCATTGGCAGCTAAATTCAACGTGCCACAGACCAAGGTGTCAAAGACCAAGGTGTCTCAAACCAAGGCCCGCGTCATCAAGGTGCCTGACACCACGGAACCCGAGGAGATCCCAACTGAAGCCGTTCAGGAGTACGAAGACAACATGGATCACCTAGTGGGGCCTCCCAACTTTGCCACGTGCCAGCCCTCCAGCTCGTTCACGGGAGAGCATGCTGCAAACGTGGGAGAGGAAGAACTGGAGCAACAGCCAATAGACAATGACTTATACCCAGACCCAAGTCTTCTTAGCTATGATGATGAAGACTTCGTCAAGAAGGTGAGCTGAGTCTACACTCATGGTGTCTACAAGGTTTCAGGACCCATAAGATCGAGCTGCATACCTTAGGTTTCCAGCACTGTGTGTCTGTGTGCGTGCATGCCTGCAAATTCACTGAGAATAGGTGCAGCTGGTGCTTGGGATTTAACAACCCCTGGTGTGGACCAGGATAGAGCCATCATTGCTTTCTGTTTCTCCTACAACTTTTCCTGACTTAGGGCCATTTCCTCCCAAGGTCTCTCACACTCTTTTTCTTCTCCCAGGTGGAGACCATGATTCAGCCCTGCTTCCTGGAAGAATTACTTCCCTCCAAACCAGATATAAATATCTTGTCCCTAAGGAAAGAGCTGGAGCAGGAGGAAGAACTCACCTCTGGCCAGGTAGACAGTGGAAGGACGGTGTCCCAGTAGACCAGGGTCTGGGGGTACACTGATTAGATGACAGGCAGGGACACCTGATAAACAAGTGCATGGACACCAGGAACATAAGGGCTTGGTCAGAAACAAAAGACACACAGAACAGAGCAGCAGGTACAACAATGGAGGTCAAGATAACACATTTTGTGAGCCTTGGGGACAGACACCAAGTGGATAAGGCAGAGGGGGATACCTGATACACTGGGAGACAAAGGGACACAAGGAGGTAGGAAAGGGAGTGGCCACAAGTGGACAGTGGTAAAAGGGACAGCAGGTAGATGAGGTATATGTATAGGACTCTGTTCACATGCCTCACAGAATTCTTGTCTATCCCTATCCTGATTTTGATACAAGATTGTGGTGTGTGACTGCCCTAGGACATAGGATGTAAGAGGGACAAAGGGAAAGAGAGAGGAGAGTCAGGGACAGAATCAGGATAGTAAGCTGAGAAGACACCCAAGAGGGTGGACAGCAGAGCCTCAGGCTGTCTCTCTGAGACCAAGATGGGTGACATCTCCAGCTCCCACCATCCACTGAAATATAAATGTCCCTGTCCTCTGTGGCCCTGTCATACATAGAGTTATCCAGTGCCCATATCCTCCTCAGCTTGTGAGGAATCACCTCTGTAGGTGCCTCAAGGACATGGTATGTTCCAACAGGACTCAAGAGTTTCCGAGGCAGCTGCCAGCCTAAATGCTGAGAATCGTGACCATCATGCTGAACGAGGTGTCAGCGTGGAGAACGGGAACCCAGAGGAGGCTGCCCAGGACTCGAGGAAGTGCAGGAACACACAGCCCGAGTTGTTAGGTCCAAAGGACTCGGCTATTCTCCCAAGCGTTCAAGGGTCTTCTTCACTGAGGGCTGTCTGGTCCAAACTTCCTCCCCAAAACCTAAGATCCTCCTCTGTAAACCTGGGAAACAAAGGTGGAGTGGGGCCCGGAAGAGCCTCTACTTCTGGGGGGCCACATGGGACAGCGAATGGCTGCAGTATGGACGATGACCTCCAAAGCCTAGATTTTCTCTTACTCTCCCAGCACCATCTGCTCCCATGGGGACTGTCACAGAGCCAGGGCCCTCATGTGGAAACCCTCTGCTCAGGAGAGCAAGCAGTCCAGGCCCCACTTCCCCAGAGAGGAGGCCTTAGTCGCCACCCACCTCCTGCTGCCATGGCCAGGAAGCGAGCTCTCACAGAATGCTCATACACAGTGGAAAACAGGTCCTGCTTGGGGCCTCCCCTGCATGTCACTGGAAGCCAACATCTGGATCTTGAGCTGCTAGAAACATCCCAGCCTCTCAAAAGAAGGTGCAAGGCAACAGACGAGCAAGAGAAGAGGAAGACCTGAGCACAGTACTGTTGCTGGGTAGCTTGTGGGGTGGCTGTCCCTAAGGCGAGATCTCTCCCTTCTTTGATTCTGCACCCCAAGAAACAAAGGTTCCTCCTCTCACAGGACAGTTCCTGCGGATTCTCAGGAAAGTGAAGGGAATGGGAGGGTATAGGGAAGGTATAAACGGGGCAGGGAGAGGGCAGAGGGAGGGTACTGAGAAGTGTGTTACTGGAATGTTCTACACTGGGTGGGAAAGGTACCTCATTGGCCTGTATCAATACGAATAAAGGCAGTTTCATAAGAAAAATCTCCTCGGGCTGACACCATGGTGTCTGTGCGACTTCATGCAGTGAGAACTAAAAGGAAGAAGTAATTGGAGATGCCAGGTCCCAGGTTGCACAGGTGTCCATTCACTGGGTCTTGCCTCCAGATTCAGGGTAGCCCTTCCACTGATCCTGGAATACAACATGCAAACTCCCAGGACACCACTCACCATCCCATTGAAAAGACCTCTCCATTCAAGGGATCTTCTCTGCATCCTTTAATCATCTATGTCCCTTCAAAATCTCTCCTACCAATCATCTGAGGGCAAATCATGTCAGATGAGCAGGAATCACAAAGGGGCAAAGTGCATCTCCCTTGGTACTTGCAGCTCTGAGGTCTGCGGACTGACTGGTGGTGGCTCACATCTTACTGTTACTAGCCCTGAGAATGTTAGCGACCCTCAGCTCCTCCTGGTAGCAGCTCTCCTGTTGCCTTCCTGGGACCAGGAGCCAGCAACTTCCAACAGTTCCCTGGAACTCATCTGATGGTCAGACCTAGCAGCTCCTGTAGCTGTCCAAAGCTCTGGATCCCTCTCTGTGCTCACCATATGCAGAGTGACCTGCTCACTTTCCTAGATTTCAGTGCACTCAACTTGATCTTTTCTACCTGAGATGAAAGTCATGAGTATACAAACTATATTCATTGATAAGACCCACGCTGCACTAGAATGGGAACTGGAAAAGGGACTGGTTGCAGGATATAGGGAAGGAACATTATTTGAATGAAAAAGATGGGCTCTCACACCCACAGTGTCCTTACAGATACCTGCAGTATTTCTGCTTAGGCATGGCTATGGGACTTTGCATTCGAAACATGGGACCACTGAAGGCCCCCAAAAGTGTGGAGCCATCTGGAACCACTGCAGAGTACAGCCATCTGTGCACAACCTGCCATGAAACTAAAGATTCCAGGTCACCATGAGACGATTATAGCCACCATGGCCATCACAGTCAGGGGAACAAATTTTTATTAAGTACCTGTTGAGAACTTTGGGGCCCCCAGTCTTATTTGCACAGAGAGCTGCTTTTCAGACTTTATCATGCTGTGCCATTATTTGGGTTTCTGGAAATAGGCCTGGAACAGTTATTTTTTTTTTCTTTGAAAGCTTCTTGGTCCTCCTGTGTATGATGCTGGACAGTGAGGCTGGACCGAACTTCAGCATGGCGATGGTCTTCCTGCATAGGTGGCCTGATGACAGGAGAAGGCCTACCTTCACACCTCTCCCACTCCCATTAGAGTCCTCAACATGCACTCACTGGGGTCCAACACTCTGGAGGCCCTGACACCATCGAAAGGCAGACCACTCACTGGAAAGTGCTCTGACCCTCTCATATGAAGTGTTGGCGCCACCCTGCCTGCAGCCTGACCTATATTGAGCATGGCTGCTCCAAGTTCAATCATTTTCTCCTAAAATCAATGGGAAAATTTAAAAGAGGCTACATATCACATGGTTTGCCGATCATCAAAACAGGGAAGTTTGAAAAGGAGAATGGTTTAATTGTAACACAACCAACTACTAGTGCTATTTATAGTATAAAGAACTGGCATGACTTTGCCCATGCACGAAAGTGATTGGAGGTGTAGTAGTTTTGGTCTGTCATGTGTAATCAAACTTCATTTTTCTTCATAGGAAACATTTTCCATGGCCATCACAGACAGGGGCATGAGTTTTTATAAAGTACTTCTTGAAAACTTCTGGCCCTCCTCTCTGATTTGGATGGAGAGATGCTTTTGAGCCTTCAGCCCCCTGTGCCATTAATCAGGTTTCTAGAAGTAAGCTTCCAGACAGTGTTTTTTCAGATAGCTTCTTTCTCCTCCCCTGAATGATCCTGGACACTGAGGATGGACCAAACCCCAGCATCCCCAAGGTCTTCTTGAGTCGGTGGCCTGATGAGTAGTCAAGGCCTAGCTTCCAGGGGAAGGAGTCACAGCACACTAGGGAATCGTCAAGTGATACCACCAGCAAGACCCACTCCCCGCATTAATGAAATGCTATGCTTTCTGACAGTGACACCAGGAACAGGCTCGTTGTAGATGCCCTTTCTTAGCTACACCCTTCAAGTCAGTTGAAGAAGGTCCTCCTGGTCTCTGTGCACTGGGAAGGATTGATCAGCGTCCTATTTCTTGGGATCTTGGCCAGGTTGTGCCATGCTAACCAAGCACAGGAGGCATGCTCTGCTAACTTCTTACTATTTTTGATTCAGGTCACTACAAAAGCACTTCAGAAAGACATTCACATAACACACATCACCCATCAAATATTAGAATGCTAAGGTCTTTGTAGACTTTGCCACCACATTGGCAACAAATTCATTGATGTTTCATTCACTACTACAATAAAATGTAGAACCTTTTCATCAGCTCAATAAGAAATCCCTTACCTTTTAGCTATTAACCCCATTGCCCCATCTCTGTTCCCATCACTTTTGAAATACTGTACCTAATCAACTCTTTCCACCATTTCTTTGATACATGCAAGTGTGGTCCTGTGTCTCCAATGCTAGCATTGTGTCCTCCATGATCAAGGTTTAAGAAGAACTAACATTCTTTCTGCCTTATTTAGAATATTCTTCACTCCTGGGTGGTTAGGACAAATACAATCACTATTAGTACAATTTAGGTCCACTGCCTTGATGCATTTCAAGTTGCCAACGGTTCTATTACCATGGGTTTTGCCGAAATGCTCAAGTGCTGGTTTACTTGTTGGAATGTCAAGAATTCGCTTCAAAAAATCCAGCTCATGGATACCCTGAGGTGCCACAATCTGTGTCCCCACTGGTGTTTGTGGTTAGAAGTGCTGGGAGAAGTACCCACACTCTGGGCAGGATGTGCTCCTGGGTGACCTCAGGGTTCCTCAGGCTCTAGCTAGGGAGAAGTTTTATTCAGGTGCTTTGGTTTAGTTGTGCAGGGCTCAGAACGAAACAGAGGATTTTGCAAGGAACATCAGAAAAAGGAAGGCTCCCGGGCCATGAATTATGAAATTGTCACTTTCACGTAGGACTATGGAGTGTCTGGAACTTCCCTGGAAAAGGGCTTTTTTCTCTTAGTGTCAATGCTGAGCTGAAGAGTGTCACCAGCAGAGTCACTTCCCCACGAGACAACTAGGATGCTCACCGACTGTCAGGAAGGGATGCCATGTGGCTTCTTGTTCAAGAAAAGCTGAGGTGTCCCTGTTCACACACAGCATCCAGTCAGTGATTTGAGCACTGGGTACAAGACTCCTGTGGGCATAACTTTTGAAAGGAGGGATGAAGCCTAAAATTCACACAGGGAATGTTTCCCTTTCCTCCTCAGATACCTGGTGACTAAGGAACTGGGAGCCTCACTCCTATCGCTATTTCCCCTCTCCCAGTCTCCCCTTTACGTTGCCTGCACACCATCTCAGATGCTAAGACCAGGCATGAACTTCAGTCCTGGGGTTCCCAGGTCTCCCTTCAGAAGCCTGCCCTTTCTTCTCTCTGCTCCTGTCCCAACACGCCAGTCACTCTGGCTGCTGCCTTGTCATCACCTGTGACTGCACCAATTTCCCAGGGTAAGCAACTGGTGCAGTCTGCTTTCCCTGGAACATCAATGACAGCAGGAGCTGGCTTCCCTGCTCTGTGTGTGGCTGGGCTTTTCAACGTGGCTCATCATTGATCCCAACAGAGACTAGCAGAGCCCCATCACATTCACAACATTGCCCACATTCAGAGACCCCTCCAACTGGAGTGCCCTGTGGCCTTCAGAGGGGGCGTGGAGCACCCTGCATCATTACTCGCAGCAGTTTCTATCCTAAGGACCACTGTGCCTGCCTAAGACAGTGCGGCATCTGCAACTATGTCCCCTGAAACCTGGCACTTCACCTTCTATCACCACCACCCAAATGGCCCCCATCACCTTCCTGATGAATCTGCATCAGTGGCCAGGTGCAGTGCATGGGGAGGGCGCACTGACCACCTGCCAGGCTGCATTGCCACCAGATGACTCCAGTGGACCTCAGAGCATCTACAAAAACTTCTGGAGCTGGCAGCACTTCAAGACCCTGGTCCTCAGGCTCCTTTCTCACACTCCAATTGTAGAAGCACTTTCCTGCTTCCCCATGTGAGTGTTCTCCCCCGAGACCCAAAACTCCTTGAGCTCTGAAAGGAGAAAAAGTGTGGGATGGGAAAAAAGGCTGGGATGTCAGGGAACTGGAAGGAAGGTTTTGAGGTTTGGGGACAAGCAAAGAGACCTACATCCCCAGAAACATTCATTTCACACTTGGGGATGAAATATGCCATATCTCAGTTGCTTTCACTGCCCTGTAAGTCCACCAATCTCGGTTTTCAATGATCATTACGGTCACATAGGCGACCAAAGCTAAGACCAGGGTCCTGGGGTACCACAAGCTAGAATTTAGATTTGCTTCTCTGACTCCGTACCATTGTCCCTAACTTAGTATTTTCACATTCTAGCATAGACCTGATTGTTCATGGCAGACAACAGCACAATTAGTATTCAGTATAGGGGTGGAGAAAACAGTACAGATCTCTGTTGATACCAACTATATTGTTTGGAGAATGTGTTTAGGATATTTGGGTGATGCAGAACTCATAAGAGGGTACTCATTCCATTCGGATCCTCAGTGAAGAGGCCTGTCCTTGCCCCAGGCTATAGCCCTGCTCTCAGAGCACTCGGTCCTCTGTCTCAGTCAACTCAGGCTGTCATAGACCATGCTGCAGAAGGATGGCAGAAAATATCCATTTCTCATAGTTCTGAAGTTGAGAAGTCCCAGAAAAAGGGCGCCAGATTTGATGTTCACTGAGTGCTCTCCTGGCTGGAGAAAATGGCTCCCTTGCCTGTGACCTCCTATGACTGAGGGAGTTTTAGCATCCCTTCCTTTTCCTGGAAGGGCACTACTACTATCCTGGGAACTGTACCCTCATGACCTCATTAAAATCCTAAGAACCACTGAAGCCATGATCTCCAAATACCATCACCTTGGAGGTTAGGCATTCACACATCAATTTTGGAGGACAAAAACATTCACACCATAATACACAACATCAACAACTCAAGGAAAAATCAGATTGAAGCAGAATATATGGTGTGGTCTTTAGTGTATAGGAGCATGTTCTGGATGCAGGGAGCCCACAATGGGTGGCGGATATGACTAGGTAGAGGAGGTAAAAGCAAGGTGTTTATTGAGCCATGTCAGCTGGCAATGAAGTATGGGTTTTGCGTTGTGACTGATCCTGATGAATCCCAGCCCAGTGCTTTAGCCCCTATCTCAACCAGAGCCTACCATGAATGTGGAGGAGGTACCGTGGAGGCGTCTGCAGGAATATCAACAAACAACTTTGACCAGATGATCTTCTATGAGAGGGCAGAAAAGTACATTGGAGACTTGGGTCTGCACCTAAGGTCTAAAGAACATGGGTTGCACGGCTGGATCTAGTGGGACTTGTCACTAATATCCAGAAAGGAGGGGCATCTGTTATCACTGGGAATACCATGGAACACCCTGCTCTCCAACAATTTGTTCCATCTACCTGGATGGCTGGACATTCTCTAATAGTTCCAGAAGTGCCAGCCTCATGTTCTTATTTCCACCACTGCCTTGAGGTTCACAGTCAGCGTGCAGCGGAGTAATTAGCCAAGCTCAGCTGGTCTCCTTCTACAGTGAGGGCTGGGCACAGAGTACAAGTTTCAGTAAAGTGGGGCTGGCCACCCACCTGGGAAATGGATCCTTTTACAATCATATGGATCACACCTGCTTATGAAAAATGCCACAACTAGAAGAGATCTGGAATTTGAAGAACATGGTCAGAGAAACTCAGTGTCTCAAATGCCCTCAGCACACATCTCTGGCCTTTTTGTCTTTGCTCCCTGTAATCCTTCTCATTCACACACACAAAACGAAACAGAACTCCTTGGAAGCAACCAAATAACCTCAGCACAGCTTCTACTTTCTCATCGCCTCTCCTGGGCCTATCCTCTCAGTCCTTATTGCATGGTATACATTCCCAAACACACTATACCGAGAGAAGCACAGAATCTGTGATGTTCTCTTATATAAGTTCTATCTTTGACCAGATGCCGATGCTTGGCTTTCCTTTGTGGTCCAGGATAGGGACATGAGAAACGTAGGATAAGGAGGGGATACATATAGGAATGTGCCTGGTTCACTTACATAAAGGAATGAACCAATAATCAGCATACCCTTCTTGCATAGGTGGCTTAATAGGAATACAAGACCTAACTTCTAGAGAAGGAAGTCAAGCACCCATTGAAACTTCAACTAATGACAAAATCACAACACTCATCCTATTATCATGACTCACCAGCTGCACTGAAAGACAGACAGCCTACTGGTCCCTGCCAACAAGCACCAGCAATGCAGTCCAGTGGCGCACCAGATGAGCTGGAGCATGGGGTGCTACCAAGATGAGCAGGTCAAGCTCATCCATCACTGCCTGCACACAGTGGTGATGCCCACTGCAGAAGAACACTATATACAGCCCAAAGTTTCAGATACACCACTGAACATGCACAATTCAATGACTTGACATCTGGATTCCCAAAGTGGAGAAAACAGAAGTGAGGAAAATCTAAACTAAATTAGGGGTCACCAATACCTTCAAAGTTTTTCCAAACCATAATTAGCATAAATTGGGACCAGTAGTGTTAGTATGTTTTCAGAGCCTAATTACCATAAACTTGGACACATCACAGTGACCCAAGGGCACTATAGTCCCCTAGACTAACACACTCTGGCACACAAAGCGTCCTATCACGTCCCCTCTTGTAGTGCAAGAGTTCTCTACCTGCTCTTCAATAAATCCTACCATTACACTCATGCTCATTCTGCTCTGTGGAGTTCTTTCTTTGAATTCATGAGAAAGATCCCAGGAAGAAGAAATTGATAGTGAGCTTCTGGGGTCTGCTACAGCATAGGTGGATTCGGTTCACTTTTGAGAGGGGAAACACATGTGAGATGTACAGATCTGCAACTTACACAGACCTCACCTACTCACAGAAACAGAAAAACTCCAGTTTCCCCTGCTAGCAGAAGAAGAGAATCAAGGTTCACCTTTTAGTGCCCAACCTGGGGCTTCTTTAGAAAGGTGAGTAAAATGGACCAACAAAACTATCCCCCACTTTTTTCTCTGGAGTTCCATACCTCTTTTAGGAATCTATATCACTATCAAAAATAGGGGACACATGACACACAGTTAAAATCAGATAGTGCAGCATCCAGTCTAAAGTCACAGGTGACAGACTTCTAGAGGAGGCCTGCTCAATCCCGTTCATCACCAATGCAGGCATATTGGTCAAGATGAACTTCAGCTTCTCTCTGCAGAAAAGAACCAACTCAGAAGATCAGTTAAGGGTCTGCTTCTTTCTTGCACTTTTGGACAGACTTCACCCAATAATGGAAGAATCCCTCACCTGATGTATCTTGGGTCCTAAAACAAAGTCTTAGTCTGATTCAAGTTTGATCCAAGGTCTTTGGGAAAGAAGCAATCCACTAATCGCCAGAGCATGAGCCACAAGGTCTATTTCTCCTGTTCTCTTCTCTTCCTTTCCACCCCGCCACCATGCACTACAAACACCACGTAGATTCAGTTTTCTGATACCACTTGGAGCCCCAATGGTTTCAATAGAACCCACAGATGTGGTTTTTGGGAATTTTCAATTCAAGGAAAAATAAACAAGCAATATTCTGGTCATCCTTGTGCTAGCATGCACCTCCAGAAAGACCAGCCTTAAGGCACAACCTGCTCCCTCATTAGCAGCCAAATTCAAGGTGCCACAGACCACGGTGTCGGAGACCAAGGTGTCTCAAACCAAGACACACATCATCATGGTGCCCAAGACCAAGGCACCCGAGGAGATCCCACCTGGAGTCCAGGACTACATGGACATCATGGATCACCTAGTGGGGCCTCCCAAATTTGCCATGTGTGAGCCCTCCAGCTCGTTCCCAGGACAGCTTGCTGCAAACTTGAAAGAGGAACTGGAGCAACAGCCAATAGACAATTTATACCAAGACCTGACTCTTCTTAGCTACATTGATGAAGACTTTGTCAAGAAGGAGAGCTGAGCCTACACTCATGGTGTCTACAAGGTTTCAGGACCCATAAGATCGAGCTGCATACCTTAGGTTTCCAGCACTGCATGTGTCTGTGGTGTGTGCCTGCGCACGCACTGAGAATATGTGCAGCTGGTGATTGGGATTTAACAACCCCATGGTGTGGACCAGGATAGGGCCATCATTGCTTTCTGTTTCTCCTATAACTTTCCCTGACTTAGGGCCATTTCCTCCCAAGGTCACTCACGCTCTTTTCCTTTTCCCAGGGAGAGACCATGATTCAGCCCTGCTTACTGGAAGAATTACTTCCCTCCAAACCAGATATAAATATCTTGGTCCTAAGGAAAGAGTTGGAGCAGGAGGAAGAACTCCCCTCTGGCCAGGTAGACAGTGGAAGGATGGTCTCCCAGTAGACCAAGGTCTGGAGGTACACTGATTAGATGACAGGCAGGGACACCTGATGAATAAGTGCACGGACACCAGGAACACAAGGGCTTGGTCAGAAACAAAAGACACAGAGAACAGAGGAGTAGGTGGAACAATGCAGGTCAAGATACCATATTTTCTGGGTTTTGGGGACAGACACCAAGTGGATAAGGCAGAGGGGGATACCCGATACACTGGGAGAAAAGGGACACAAGGAGGTAGGAAAGGAAGTGGCTACAAGTGGACAGAGCTGCAAGGGACATCAGGTATATTAGGTATATACAAGACTCTATTCACATGGCTCACAGAATTCTGGTCTATCCCCATCCTGACTGTGATACACAATTTTGGAGTGTGACTGCCCTAGTACATACGATATAGAAGGCAGAAAGGGAAAGAGATAGGAGAGTCAGGGACAGAATCGGGATAGCAAGCTGAGAAGCCCAAGAGGGTGGACAGCAGAGCCTCAGTCTGTCTTTCTGAGACCGAGATGGGTGACATCTCCAGCTCCCACCATCCACTGTAATATAAATATCCCTGTCCTCTGTGGCCCTTGTCATATATAAAGAGGTAGCCAGTGCCCATATCCTCCTTAGCTTGAGAGGAAGCACCTCTGCAGGTGCCTCAAGGACATGCTATGTTCCAACAGGACTCAAGAGCTTTTGAGGCAGCTGCCAGCCAAAATGCATAGAAATGTGACCATCACACTAATTGAGTGGTCAGCATGGAAAACGGAAAAACAGAAGAGGCTTCCCAGGACTCGAAGAAGTGCAGGGCAACAGAGCCCGAGTTGTTAGGTCTAAAGGGCACTGCTATTCTCCCAAGTGTTCAAGGGCCTTCTTCACTGAGGGCCGTCTGGTCCAAACTTCCTCCACAAAACCTAAGATCCTCCTCTGTAAACCTGGGAAACTAAGGTGGAGTGGGACCTCGAAGAGCCTCTACTTCTGGGGGGCCACATGGCACAGCCAAAGGCTGCAGTGTGGATGATGACCTCCAAAGCCTGGATTTCCTCCTAGTTTCCCAGCACAATATGCTGCCCTGGAGACTGTCACAGAGCCAGGGCCCTCATGTGGAAACCCTCTGCTCAGGAGAGCAAGCAGTCCAGGCCCCACTTCCGAGAGAGGAGGCCTTAGTCGCCACCACCTCCAGCTGACATGGCCAAGAAGTGAGGTCTCACGTGATGCGAATACACAGTGGAAACAGGTCCTGCTTGGGGCCTAACTCCAGGATACTGGAGGACACCATCTGGATCCAGAGCTGGTTGAAGCTTCCCAGCCTCAAGAGAGAAAGTGCAAGGCAACAGGCAAGGAAGAGAAGAAGAGGAGGACCTGAGGACAGTACTGTTGCTGGGTAGCCTGTGGGGTGGCTGTCCCTAAGGCGAGATCTCTCCTTTCTTTGATTCTGCACCCCAAGAATCAAATGTTCCTCCTCTCACAGGACATTTCCTGTGGGTTCTCAGGAAAGAGAAGGGAATGGGAGGGTATAGGAAAGGTATAAACGGGGCAGGGAGAGGGCAGAGGGAGGGTACTGAGAGGTGAGTTAGTGGAATGTTCAAGTCTGGGTGGGAAATGTACCTCATTGGCCTGTATCAATACGAATAAAGGCAGTTTCATAGGAAAAATCTTCCCAGGCCGCCGCCTTCTGCCATGGTGTCTGTGTGACTTCATGCAGTGAGAACTAAAAGGAAGAAGTAATTGGAAATGCCAGGTTCCAGGTTGCACTCGTGTCCATTCACTGGGTCTTGCCTCCAGATTCAGGGTAGCCCTTCCACTGATCCTGGAATACAACAGGGAAACTCCCAGGACATCACTCACCACCCCATTGAAAAGACCTCTCCATTCAAGGGATGTCTCTGCATCCTTTAATCATCTGTGTCCCTTCAAAATCTCTCCTACCAATCATCTGAGGGCAAATCATGTCAGATGAGCAGGAATCACAAAGGGGCAAAGTGCATCTCCTTTGGTACTTGCAGCTCTGAGGTCTGCAGACTGACTGGTGGTGGCTCACATCTTACTGTTACTAGCCCTGAGATTGAATGCTAGCGACCCTCAACTCCTCCTGGTAGCAGCTCTCCTGTTGCCTTCCTGGGACCAGGAGCCAGCAACTTCCAACAGTTCCCTGGAACTCATCTGATGGTCACACCTAGCAGCTCCTGTAGCTATCCAAAGCTCTGGATCCCTCTCTGTGCTCACCATTCTCAGTGACCTGCTCAGTTTGCTAGATTTCAGTGCACTCAACTTCATCTGCTCTACCTGAGATGAAAGTCATGAACATACAAACTATATTCACTGATAAGACTCACGCTGCGCTAGAATGGGAACAGGGACACGGACTGGTTGCAAGATATAGGGAAGGAACATTATTTGAATGAAAAAGATGGGCTCTAGCATGCACAGTGTCCTTACAGATACCTGCAGTATTTCTGCTTAGGCATGGTTATGGGACTTTGCATTCGAAACATGGGACCACTGAAGGGCCACAAAGGTGTCACGCCATCTGGAACCACTGCAGAGTGCAGCCATCTGTGAATGACCTGCCATGGAAGTAATGATTCCAGGTGACCATGAGACGATTGTAGCCACCATGGCTATCACAGTCAGGGGCACCAATTTTTATTAAGTACCTGTTGAGAACTTTGGGATCCCCAATCTTATTTGCACAGAGTGCTGCT
This sequence comes from Sciurus vulgaris, assembly GCF_902686455.1. Classification (NCBI taxonomy): domain Eukaryota; kingdom Metazoa; phylum Chordata; class Mammalia; order Rodentia; family Sciuridae; genus Sciurus; species Sciurus vulgaris. Next base: position 27,009,217 of record NC_136474.1, read on the forward strand.
TTTGAGCCTTTAACCTCATCTGCCATTATTTGGGTTTCTGGAAATAGGCATGGAACAGTTTTTTCTTTTTTCTTTCTTTCTTTGAATTCTACTTGGTCGTTCTGTGAATGATGCTGGACAGTGAGGCTGGACCGATCTCTAGCACAGCCATGGTCTTCCTGTGTAGGTGGCCTGATGACGGAAGGCCTGTCTTCACACCTTTCCCACCCACACTAGAGTCCTCAACGTGCACTCACTGGGGTCCCAATACCCTGGAGGTCCTGACCACATCCCAAGGCAGATCCCTTACTGACAAGTGTTCTGATCCTCTCATACATAGTGTTGGTCCCACGCTGACTGAAGCCTCACCTATATTGACCATGGCAAACTCCTCCTATTGTAATGACTCACCAGCTGCATTGACAGCCAGCCTACTAATCCCTGCCAACAAGCACCAACAATGCAGTTGAGTGGTGGAACAGGTGAGTTGGAGCATGGGGTGGTACCAAGATGACCTGGGTCAAGCTGATCTATCACTGCCTTCACGCAGTTTTGATGCCCACTGCACAAGAACACTATATACAGCCCCGAAGTTCCACATACACCACTGAACATACACAATTCATTGACTTGACATCTGGATTAAGAAAGCGAAGAGAAAATGGAAGTGAGGAAAACCTAAACGGGATTCAGCATCACCAATAACTTCATTGATTTTTCCAAACCATAATTAGTATAAATTGGGACCAGTAGTGTTAGTATGTTTTCAGAGCCTACTTACCATAATCTTGGACACATCACAGTGACCCAAGGGTACTACATTCCCTTAGACTAACACACTCTGGCGCACAAACTATTCTATCATGTCCCCTCTTGTAGTGCAAGAGTTGTCTACCTTTTCTTCAATAAATCCTACCATTACACTCATGCTCATTCTGGTCTGTGGAGTTCTTTCTTTGAATTCATGAGAAAGATCCCAGGAAGAAGAAGTTGATAGTGAGCTTCTGGGGTCTGCTTCAATGTAGGAGGATTCGGTTCATCTTTGAGAGGAGAAACACATCTTAGATGCAGAGATCTGCACCTTACACAGACCTTACCTGCTCACAGAAGCAGAAAAACTCCAGTCTCCCCTGCTGGCAGAAGTAGAGAATCAAGATTCATCTTTTGGTGCCTAACCTGGGGCTTCTTTAGAAGGGTAAGTGAAATGGACAAACAAAATTACCCCCCCCCCCCCTTATTTCTTTTGGGGTTCTATACCCCTTTTAGGAAACTATCTCACTATCAATAATCAGGGGCAACAGACACCCACTTAAAACCAGATAGAACATTCTCCACTCTAAAGTCAATCCCTTTCATCACGAATTCAGGCATTTTGGTCAAGATAAGCTTCAGCTTCTCTCTGCAGAAAAGAACCAAGTCAAAGATTATTTGGGGGTCTGCTTCTTTCCTCCACTTTCTGACTGACATCACCAAATAATGAAAGAATCCCTCACCTGATATATCTTGGGTCCTAATACAAAGACTTAGTCTTATTCATGTCTGATCCAAGGTCTTGGGAAAGAAGCAATCCACTAATCCACAGAGAGTGAGCCCCGAGGTCTATTTCTCCTGTATCTCTTCCTTCACCCCCACACCATGCACTGCAAATACCATGTACATTCAGTTTTCTGATACCACTTGGAGCCCCAATGGTTTCAATAGAACACATGGATGAGGTTTTGGGGAATTTTCAGGCCTTCAGTGATCCTTTGGTCCCAAAACCCATGCAGTCCCTGTTTAGTGCCCACCCGAAAATGTCCCATTCTCTAGGTTTCCAAACCCTGTCATTTCAAAGAAAATTAAACAAATGCAACCTGAACAAAGACTCTCAAACAATATAAGATCCAATATTTCCAGAAAATACTATAGGACATCAGTGGTCCTAAGTATGAGTATGATGGTAAATATATCAGGAATGCCTAAAACCTTGGTCATGGCACTTGACCCTCAGGGACATGGCTCTATCTTAGCGTACCTGAGTTCCTACAGTACATGCAATTATATATATATAATGCCTACATAATCGAGGGCAAAACAGTACAGAAAAGCCATGGCATTTCACTTTCAGTGGGAAATGACACAGGAAACGGATTTTTGGATCATGCTTGATAAGGAAAACTAATCCAACCTGCCTAAACCCTATGAAGGCCTCAAAATGTGGTCACTGCTGTGGTGAGGATCATAGGTAGTTCTGAATACTTTGTGTTGGTAAGAACAACAATTATTCCAACTGGCAGGATTCAAGGGGAGGTTCGCCCATGACTTTGAGCTCCAGGGGATTGACGGATGCCTCAATCTGACTAAGACAATGGAGGGATGCCAAGGGATGCCTTCTTCCCCGTTTGCCTTTCAGATGGGTAACACTCCATCTGGCACAAGTACTCTATTAAGTAGCAATTTGAAACACTAGGATTCCTTTAATGCTCAGACCCAAGAGAAGGAGTGTCTGATATTTGACTGTACCCAAGCTTGGCCTGAGAATCAGTTGGAGGATGGGAAAAAATGGATCTGAAAGGGAAGTATAAGCGATAATACCATTCGACACTTAAAATTGTAAAAGGAAGGAAATAAATGGTTATAGGTACACTCTATACAAGCTTTTATTTTATTTTATTTTATATTATTTTTTGCCTGGAGACACAACCCAAAATGATGCAATCGATGTACATGAGATTCTCCACTCTAGGCTATACTAATAGGCCATAGGAAAGCAGTTTCTCTCAGAGCATGATCAAATACAGCACAGATTTTTCTAAGCCCATGTGCCCTCCATATTCAGGGTATGCAGCAAAGCTGACATCCCAAGGGAACACAACACCAGGTGGAAAGCATTCTGGCTCCCTTCCTATCCCTATAAGCCACAGGAGAGTGTCCAAAAAGACTCATCATGGCACAGGTCGCTTTTTCTCTACAAGACGGGAGACGGTGAGATTCTCAGATGACACCGATATTAAAAATATACAGAGATATTTCAGGGCCCTCACCAAATTTTGACCTAACCTAGAAAGACACAATGTTGTTCCTAACCAAATGCTCTCTACCACTGAACACTGGGATTGTTTTACAGGCAGTTGAGACCTCTGGGCATGAGTGGTATACAGTGCATGGCTCAGGAGAACTACTCCTTCCAAATGAAATCGACTCAGAAGAAACATACCCAACAGGGCAACAGGCAGTTCCCTAAGAGGACTCAAAAGGGGATGCACATAATCACAGTGGGAAAAGGAAGGGAAGGACTTTCAGAACTGTGTGCTGAAGGGCTTAAGGAGAACCCATACTAAATCTCCAAATTATTTCAAACTCTCTCTGGTAATACGGCGGAATGAAGAAACTTCCACAGACTTTTTAGAAAGACTCAGGGAAGCATTCATTGAACATGCCTCAAGGACCCCAGATTCCCCAGCATAAAAACTTTAAAAAATTCATGAATCAGTAAGTTTCTGATATTATGAAAAAAAATCAGTTACACAAAAAGACAACACTTGAGTTGGTGTCATAAAAATTGTCACCTTGGTCTTTTATAATGGAGACCAGGAGGAGGAGGAGGAGGAGGCGAGGAGGAGGAGGAGGAGGAGGAGGAAACAGAGGAGGGAAGTGAGGGAGGGAGGTTGGAAGGGAGTGGGAGAAAGGACAAAAGAAAGGCAGATGCCCTGTGGCACTGCTGTAGACAGCTAATTCCAGAGGGAAAGTTCCCTGAAGTGCTATGGCTCCCTCCATAGCCTGCTACAACTGTGGCCAGAAGTGACATTTCAAGGAACTGCTTGTGAAAGCAGCGGAAGCCACCAACACCCTATCCTGTCAGTGAAGGGGATCACAGGTTGCACTGCACTTAGAGGCAAAGGCCTCAGGGAACAAATCCCTCACTTCAGACAGTCTGACATTAGGAGGCCTGGGGACTAGAGAATCCATCTTAGGCTCCCAACTACTCAGACTTATTTCCAGACAGGAACCCCACACGACCTTGACTGTAGAGGGAAGGGTAATTCATCTCACTCTTGATGCTGGGGTCACTTTTTCCGAACTCCTCAAACCCAGGACTCCTTTCCTCTCACTATGCGACCATAAGGGGAGTGTCAGGAAAGCCTGTGACTGGATATTTCTCCCAACCGCTCAGCTGCTCTGGGGATGAGCTCCTCTTCTCACATGCCTTTTTGATGATGCCTGAAAGTCCCACTCCCCTTGTGGAAAGAGATATTTTGAACATCTAGGCACCACACTTCTCATGACACCAGAACATGTACTTTGTCTGCCCCTAGTAGAAACTGAGATTGACTCAGAAGCCTGGATGACACAGTACAAAACAGGTGGAGCATTCGGACCTGCTCCTTTCCTGATCCATCTCAAAGGTCCTCTGTCCCTTCCACACCAAAAACAGTATCCCCAGAAACCAGAGAATAAAGAATGGTTACAAGCTGTAGTAGGTAACTTAAAGTGTCTGGGCCTCTTAAGACATTTTATAGTCCATGTAATACACCCATTGCAAGACCAATGGGGAATGGAAACTACCACAGGACCTCAGACCAATAAATGAAGCAGTGGTTCCCATACATCCCAAGGTCCCCAATCCTTACACCTTGTTTAAACATTCCAATTGGTTCAGTTGTAGACTAAAAAGATGCATTTTTATGTATACCTCTGCATGCAGATCCTCAATACCTGGTTGGTTTGAGGATCCCTCTGACACGTCCACTCAATTCACCTTAAATATTCAGGCCCCTGCCTGAGGGACACCTGATGCTGGTTGGCTCCCTCCACAGTGAGCTGGGGCAAGCTGTTATGTCACCCTGCGGCAACCCAACCTACATGCAGTGGGGATGCCCACTGCCGAACTTTTCCAAATCCTAATTAGGGTAAGCTTGGACCAGCAGCATTGGTTTATCTTCCAATTAATAAGGGCAATAAATATGTTTTACTCAGGAAACAATGAAGTTGAACTAACAGCAATCACAGAAGCAAGACAGAATTTCTGACTAGCAACCCTGCATTTTAATAAATACTAATGGAACTTGGCAGCGTGGAAGAACATGTTGCCAAGTGGTCAATGTCACGGGTGAAGTAAGGAATAAGTGGTGACACATTAAGATGTCATAAAATGGTGCATGAATGCTGCTTCTCTTTACTGAATTCAAAATGTTTAAAGATGTAAAAAGTCCGTGAAGAATTTCGTTGATGTCCTTCTATGATAGTTAGCTGACAGCTGTTGGTCGTTGCTGGCTCAGGGTGCCAGGAACACTGTGGGAAGACCTGTTAATGCTACAGTCTGTGAGTCACTGGCACTCAAACCTCAGACCTGGTTGTACTTGGCCTAAATTTCATCTGGATGATTGCATCCAAATGGACACAAACAAGCCCAAGATGTATGAGTTGCTGTTCTCTCCTGATGCTAATTCTGAATTTTCTTCCTCTCCCAAATATACCAAGACATGTTGGGTTTTAATGCTTAGTGGGTGAGCAACATGACAGAAGGGCACTCAGAGAACAACTTCCGCTGTAAGCAGTCAAAACTTGTGTTCACACAGGTTTACTCATCTGAGAGTTCTTCAAGTTCTTCAAAATAATGTTCCCTCTTCACATCACCATGTGCACCCACATCTACCTGGAAGAGGCCACGCTTTCTTCCAGTGCTACACTTGGTACTTAGTTCTCAATCTGAGCCTCAGGGCCCTCTTCTCCCTATCTACAATTCTTCCTTATTCACTTTCCCTTTTCCCGTGTACTGAAGTTCCATTATCTCTTGCAATTGTCTTTTACACTTTTTGTAGTTCTTCGTCCTTCATTAAGTAACTTCACATAAACATATACATTTGCGTGTAGTTAAATATGTGTGTATTTGCATATAAACCTATGCTTCAATTCAAATTACTAGTGTACCATTTGTTTGATTATATCCTGAATGATATTCCTGACACAGAAGTGGTCCTATTGGGGTGGACTTATTTCTAGTTACCATGAGTATGCCATGGAATCAGGGAGAGTGAATAAGGAATAACTGAGGAATGAGGAAAAATCCGTGAGCTTTTTAAAATCAAAATAGCTCCCAGTCAGGATTAATATATCTTTGAGAATTAAAGAAACTCTGTGTTCCCAACTACCAATGTGCAGTAATCTGAACAAAAAACCTCATTACTCTAAGGCAGGTAAGGGCATATTGTACTGACATCTACTTTAAAAAATGCCATGGCGAGCTCATTGGATGTCTTGTGATTAAGCCACAGATCTGCAGCTATTATCAGATATAATATACTCAGAGAATTTAAGAGTGAACAAATATGATTCTGCAGGTCCTAACTGTGCAAGGTCCAAGCCTGCGGAACCTGGCAGTTCTACTTAAGATCCAGCAGAACCTTGTAGACAAGGGAGAAAAAATCCCATTATACTTAATTAGTCAAGAATACTGTGGCTTATGGTCTTGGGGATATGTCCCTGGGCAATACTGTGCAGCTTGGCAAGGTCTGGCAGGTAGGGAGAGCTTTTCCTTGCTATGGTGGTGTTTTGTGAACTCTCCATGTTCCACATCACGACAAAGCTGAAGGGGTCATAGTGTTTTAATGGAAAATTAAAGAATTGGAAGGGAAAGGACTAGATCCTCCATCCTGGAGTACACATCTCATGAGGGCAGTCTGTGGTTCTAATGCAGTGATTTCCCATGAGGGCGCATCTCATTTACACCATGTTTTGGACAGGGCTGTTCACTGTCTTCTGTGGTGGCGTCCTCTTTTACAATTGTTAACACATGTGCCTCTGTGGAAGGCTTTGCCCAGGTCTTCCATTCCCCTCAATCCCTTCTGATATATTCAATTCTATGACACTAGAGAATATTAAACAATAAGGTGTTGGAGAACATCATATTTCTATTCATTAGGTATTTTAATATCTTAGCCAACAGTATTTCTGTTCTCATTCCTTAACATTATCTGATATACTTTTATAATATTTATCATCTACCTGCCTAACCTAACCTACCTTAATCATTTGCTTCCATTTAAGAAATATATTGTCCTATCCCATGTACATATATGACTATACCACTGGTGGGATTCTACATCATGTATAACCAGAAGAATGAGAAATTATACTCCATGATACCTGATGTATCAAAGGGCATTCTGTTGTCACATATAACTAATTAAAACAAATTTTAAAAGGATAAGAAAAGAGAGGAGGCCATGGATTTCTCAGAGGGCAGAATCAAGAGCCATGCAGAAACAATGAGATGAGCCACAATGTGAGGAAACTGCTGTTAAATCAAGAAACAACTCCACTTCAAAAAGACTGTATTAAAATAGCTGACCTGCAACATTTTAAGAGTGTTCCTGGGCAGGTATTTTAATCTTAACTGCCTCACTACATTACTCAGCTTTCTGTGGTTTCAACAGACTATATAAGGAAAACAAATTATGAGGAAGAAAAGTTTGACTGAACGTTTCAGAGACCTCATTCCATGTCTCATTGGTTAGCTCCATTGCTTTGCAGACTCCAGCAAGGAACACCACCATGGCTGGGACAAGATTCTGGAGTACTGCTGCCCACCTTGTGGCAGTCAGGAAGTAGACAGCATGAGGCCAGGGTCCCAATATCCCCCTCAACAGCATGTCCACAACAGTGTAACCTCCATCCAGGAGGCCCCACTTCCTACAGGTTCCATCACCTCTCAATATTGCCACAGGCTGGTGAGGAAATATTTACATTAGTATCCTTTTATGAATGTTTAAGATCCTAGTCACAACACAGGTCATTCTATATTTCCTGCACTGGGCTGCACATTCCTAGCCCCATATGCTTGTGTTGTTAGGAAACTGCTATTTGTAATCCATGACTCTGATTTCACTGGAGTCAAACTGGGTCTCACATGAGGACTGGTGCAAATCACAGAGAGATACTGGAGTTTGACATCATTCTGGCAGTAGATCAACTGGTTGTTTCTCTTGGGGTGGGGTAAGCACATTTCATTTGAGGGTGGAAGAGTGAGCCAACTACAAGTGGTAGTATTCAGGTGATCCGTCAGTTCTCTGCCTCTCAGGCACCCATCATAACTGCCTTTCCTGAACTTCCCTGAAGATTGGGATTGACTGTGTGCTTGAGTTTCAGCCCCACTTTGTTTTCTGCTTCTCCACCGTGGAACACACTGCATTCTGTAAGATTATTAAATGTTACTGTAATAGATAATTTAATGTACTGATTTGGCTAGGCAGTAGTACGCAGCAGTTTTGGTCAAACATCAGTTAGATGTTACCGTGAAAGTTTTTCTTTGGGGGAAGGGTGGTAATTAATATTTCCAGTCAGTTAACTTTAATATTTTCCCAGTTGTCATTGGACCTTATTTATTTATCCATTCATTTATTTATTTATTTTTTTAATTTAATTTATCATACTTTATTCCTTGTATCAATAGGTTAAGAAAGTAAAATTTTCCCAGGTACTGATTTATAGATACAGTTTATAAGTGGAATCAAAAAGTTCAGTTTCACAAACAGTAACATTCAGTGATCTCTTTAAATGCAATTTTAATCCTTATTTTAAGCTAAGGTAAATAATTTAATGCAATAAGCAAACTACACACAAAACCTATATATTCTGAACTACAACAGTGTTTCCTGTAGTTACATATGGTTTTAGTCAACTACACATTTCCATGAGTACTTACAAATATGTTAATAACGCTACCCCAAATGCTTATCCTGCCATTAACTCATTGAACATTGTCATTCCTGCTACTGAAAATAGATGATCGTGAAAAATGAGTTTTAAAACTTAAAAAGTAATATAAGTCCCAAAAGGTTTTAAATCAAAAAGGCCTTTCAACATGGAAGCATCAACATGAAACTTTAAGTTTCTAAAAAAATAAAATAAAAAAATCACTTTAGAAAAGAATATTAAAACAAATTATCTTTTAAGACACATAAACATTCTTAGAAAAACTTGTAGTTTCAAATATCATCTCCTTAAAAGAAACACAAACCAGTTCACTATCTTTACTAACCTCTCAGACCACAGTTGTCTAAAAACTTTAGAATATGTAAGGCATATGTCTCAGCTGGCACAGTTGAAATGACATTCAGATTTCACATATTAAATAGCTGTAGTATAGGTTATAATGGCATAAATATACCTAATACATAAATACTGCTTCATCCTTTAGATAGTCAAAAGTCAGAAGGAACTGCATAATTTTCAAGATACTTTAACGTATGTGTAGTCATTAAAACCCAGTAAGTAATTCAAGTATAGTTGTGTAAAGGCAGGCAATTGAAGGCTCAAGTATCGATCTAAAATCAAAGACATGAAAATAAAGACTGAAAACTTTGTTTCTCCATCTTTCATTCACATGCCTAGGTATTAGAACATTACTGTAGAAAATACACAATTATTTTATATGATTTCCACAGAAGATAACAAAATTTCATAAAGTACAAAAAGTATCAAGATCCATAGTTTGCTTCATCAAATGCTTTTCTAGCTCGTTTCAACTCTTCGTTCATAGTAAGCAAGTCTTTAACCCTAGCAAACTTCCTTGGGTCCTTTCGAATCAAGAAGACGATATCTTCAACTTGTACTCGACCTTGTCTTCCAATTGACATTGCCTTGTGAGTCATTTCAGTGATGAACTCTATGACAAGGTCTTCAAGAATATCCACTGACTCAGTGTAAGGGTTCTGGTCATCCCCAAACCCATACATCATACATTGTAATTCTTTAGAAAAAAGTCTCTTTCTTTTACCCTGCCCACCTTCTGCACCTCCTCCAATTTCTTCATTTTCCTCCTCAAAGGTAGGGTCTTCTTCCTCATCTGCCATCCCACTACCATTCATTTATTTATTTATGTGTGGCACTGAGAATTGAACCCAGTGCCTCACATTTGCTAGGCAAGTGCTACAACCCCAGCCCCACTCAGTGGATTTAATTAAAACAGATTACCCTCCCTGTGGGAAGGCCTCATACAATCAGTTCAAAACCTTAAGAGAACAGACTGACATTGCTTGGGAAGAATTCTGTCAGAAGACTGCCTTCAAATGTGACGTGCAACATCAATTGCTCCCTGGGTCTTCAGCTTCCTGACAGGTCCTGCAGAATTCCAATTCACCAGCCTACCACACCCCAATCACAGGATTCAAATCTTTACAATATATCTGTCCATGTTCTATCTAAACCTCACACACACACACACACACACACACACACACACACACACGCACTATTATTGTGTCTCTCAAAACCTGATTTGTAACCTAGTTGCTCAGAGAAAAAACTATATGGAAATCTTCAAAACCTGACATAAAAGTGCAATATAAGACGAGATACATTTCTTCTGTTGGAATACAAAATATTTTACAAAAATTGACTCAAATTAATCTTTCAAAATACTAGAGGAAAAAAATAGATGCAACAATTCATGACATAGGCACAGGAAGAAGGATGGCTGTACTTCCCAGTTATTCTGCAGTTCACAAAGGAAGAAATGGGAGTACTGCTTACGAAAGTGATGAAGGACTGGGAAAAATCATTATAATCCAATATGGGACATCAGAGACTCAGACCCAGAAATTATGGTGTCATGAGCAGAGAATAGGAAAGACTACATCACAGCCAAGCCAGCCTTGGCAGCAAAGCCAGGGTAGCAGGGGCACCCAGTCACTGCAGAGGGGAAGGACAACACAACAGGAAAGACAAACACAGCACATACATTCTGCACACAACCACAGGTAGAAGGCAGTCTGAATTGAGCTGAGACTGAGGCCACCCAGCAAGCTGGTATTTGAAAAGTGCTCCACATTTCTCCATGTGGAAAAGTGCACCTAAACCTCAGGCAGAGATCCACCTTGAGAGGGTGATGTTGGATCTGGCTGTGGTGAGAAGCCAAGACAGCACAGCAAATATTTCCACACTATCCTGGCCTCTGCCTACCCTGTGGCCTACAATGCACCATGCAGTTTGTGACTGAAACAGTTTCAAACCCTGGTAAAAAAAAAATCTTGCTTCAAAATGAGGATGAGCAGGGAACTGAGACAGATTAAAGTTAGGCCAAATGTTGTGATTTCTGAATCACTTCTCAAAACCTAGGAAAATGTCAGAAGATATGTCCCACCCGCTTCCAGCACAAGCACTGAGGCCCTATGAAGGAGCATTATAACAGAGGTTTTCTGGCACCAATGGAGAGAGACTCTGCACACAGGCTTCCCTAATAAATTTGATTACCTTCTGACACAGGTGATAACAATCCATGTCCAGTATCTAGAATTCCAGAAAAATACTGTTCAATTCCAAAGCCACAGAAAGACAGCAAACACACACACACACACACACACACACACACACACACACACACACACACACACACCAGATCCCAAAAGTTTGCAAAGAGTAACTAGTCAGTAAGTCTTCAACCTCTGCAGCCCAAAATGAAATCAGTAGAGAACAGCTGACCAGAGAGCTCCATACTCTTTCATGGAAATTTTAACTGTTTTAATACCTAATGTATCAACCTGTTCATGCACATCACTCCCATTTTTCACTTTGATCAGTAATATGTGGACAACATTCTCAAAAGTTTTATAAAAGTTTATTAGAATATGGCTTTGTTCTGAAGTGGTTTCAGTCACCAGGAATTAGTATCTTCTCAAAGGGGTGCTAATGATGACATAGTTCAGGTTCACAATGTGAGGAACCATTGACGCTTTAATACTTCCTCAGTCCAGTTGCCTTAAAAAGGAAAAAAATATGCGATTTGCTAAAATCTTGTAGAGAATTTTCATGTCGATGTTCATTAAGGATATTGGTCTGAAATTTTCTTTCCTCCATGTCTCTCTGTCTGGTTTAGGTATCAGGGTGATATTGGCTTCATAGAATAAGTTTGGGAGGGTTCCCTCCTCTTCTATTTCATGGAATACTTTGAGGAGTACTGGAATGACTTTTTCTTTAAAGGTTTTGTAGAACTCGGCTGAGATCCCATCTGGTCCCAGACTTTTCATGGTTGGTTGCCTTTTGATGACCTCTTCTATTTCATTGTTTGAAATTGATTTACTTAAGTTGTGTATGTCTTCCTGGTGAAATCCACATGGGAAGAGATGCTACAAGAGGAATGGTCAGTTGGGTGTTTATGAACATTGGAGATCAAATACCACCCCACAGATCAGCCAAAACTTTCCCTCTACACCTAAAATAAGTCCAGGAAGGTGCTATCACAACCCTTCATAGAACCAGCTCAAAACCATGAATCATACACAAGGCAAGACTGGCAACTAGATTTTACCTACGCGCCCATGTCCACAATGTAAAGTACTCCTAATCCTCAAAGATAGATTTACAGGGTAGCTGTAAAACTTCACAAAGAGGGGAGACAAACACAGGAGGTAGCAACAATGTTCCTCAAGGAACTCATTTCCAGTTTCTCCTACTAAGATCCCTACAACATGACAATGGTCCAGCTTTTATAGCACACATTATCCAGTAAGTAACAAAAGGAGTGGGGATACATTATTTATCTATTTTTACTTCACAAACTCAATCTCTGAGCAACTGAGAAAGGTCAACCATTGCTTTATGAGAACTTGAGCTATGTCACCCAATTCCAAAATCTGATTATAGTTACTACCTGTTGCCCTATTTAGAGTTAGGAATACTCTGAAAGTTTATATGGCCCTATATCCACATGAGATTTATACAACCAATTTCTCCACCCTAAATACAAAGGAACACCACCTGTTACTATGTGATATTTTTCCAGAAAAATACCCTATTCATCCTAAATGTGCATGTGCGTTCCCACAATGATGCATACCTGAACAACAAGGGATGGACACATACTTATGCAACACACACACTGCCCACATATACTCAATGAATCCCGCATAGGAACAGACTCTGGAAAAACAAAGAGTATACAACCAGTCATCTCTTGCACTATAAGAGAGAGACCCATGCAAAATCCCAGTTCTTAAAATACATACATTTCACAACACCCAAACACACAATCGACTTCCAAGTACACAACGAACCTCTTGCATCTGCCAGGGTGCACATCCCAGGAGCCCCATGAGTTCAAGACACACTCAGCCACCAACAACCTAGACTTCTCAAATGCATGAGACTAAATGTAATATACACGAACCACGCATTCTACTGACATCACCAAAATCTTCAAGAATTACATGCCACAATAAACACAAACACAATTCCTGAGCATCTTGTATGCACACAGATTATAAATACACACAACCACAAATACATGAGCATACCCCCAATCACTTGTGTGCCTACACACAAAACACAAAAATGATGATCTCAATTGAATCTGGCACAGAGTTCAATACCAACACACATGAAAAACCATGCATATATTAATCTCTATATAGGAATCAATAGATACATAATTTCCACACATAAATTGAGAGACAGACACAGAAATATTTCCAAAACATGAATATACAATTCCCTGAAACTACAGTATTCTACACCTCCAGAAAGTAACTTGCCAACCTCATCAGCCAAACACTAGAAATGTCACACATTCTCCAAAGAAAAACATTTTGAATACTCCTAGAAGCTCATTCCCAGTGAAGAAACACAGAATTCAGGCACTCCTCTACAAATCCACAAACCAATTTGCATACCAGAGATGCAAAAATATCCCCAGCATATTATATAAAATATACATAAGCTCACAGGCACATCCCAAATTATCATAGGCCAGTACAAAACACTTTATCTGTACTCAAAAATTAAGAAATAACTGTATCATGTGTCCAAAACACATATAAACACTCCCCTCTGTAAATGCACAAAGCCACATCTCTATTACAGACATACATCCTTACTTCAGTTACATACAAATAACGTTATATTTAATACATATATGGTCCCAGAAAATAGACGTCAAATACCATGCCTTTGAATACACATACTAATTGACACCTAAATATTCTTCCTTCTCACAAATATTGCTAATACATGAAACACAAAGACACACACACACACACCCCTGAGATGAGTCAGTTATACAAATTCAATATAAAGGGAACCGTCCATAGGATCTTATTTCTATACAGTTACCCACTACATGCAAATGTCCTCCAACATACACAAATATGATACTACTCATATACAAGTTCACACATTTTCAAATATGAATAACTCATCTTCCAAAATGCAAAATCCTACCACTTCCACAATTCAATACATCCTGTACTCCACAAAATTAGTCCCTGACCAGCCTTCTTGTACTCAAGTACATATACACAAATAACAAAAATAAAAATTTTTCAAAAACCCCATAACCTAACACCATATCCTCAATATACAAATACCCTTCCTCATTCGCCTACTATAACAATCAAGTTGCAACCCAAAAGAAACATAGCCAGACATGTTCCTAAACATAGCCCATATGTAAACACACATATTATATACAAAATTCCCAGGATTCATTCAAGGGTCAAAACAAATAACAAGGACACGGGTAAAATAGTAAAAAACCAAATTCCAAACACCTATCCCCAACTCCCTGAGTTTATGCCCCTTTTTTTCTTACCCTCTCCAAACACACCGAAGCCTACAGTCTCACAAAACTCGACTGTCCCTTGTTCTTCAAATATCCATCTGGACACCACCACCCACACTTGAAAACATCTCAGATTCTCATCAGTCAGTCCAAAACACAGCGAACCCACATTCTGAAAGCATATCAACACCACCCCACGAAAGGAACTGCCAACCACGAATGCCCAGTGTGTAGTTTCTCATACAAATTACCACCACATGATTTTTTGGCCTTCTAAACCAAAGGAAAATTTCCTGCACCCAGAAACACCCACAAGGGCCTCCCACTAACCCGCCAACACACACGAGAGCATGCGATCCATTTCCCGTGTGCAATCCATGAACACCACACAATTTAATAACCAAATCTCAATCTGTTTATTGCAAAACCACTGTAGGGCAGACGCTTCTCATCCGGTCACCGTGTCCATTTTCCACACTCTTGTGCCACAGCCAACCTATGACTGCACGTCCATGGGGACACGACCGGTCGGTCATCCCCTTTGCAAAGTCCCCAGCATCACCAGACAGGAGTGTCCTTCTGCCTAAGGACGAGGAGGCCACCGACATCTCCAGCACAAACACGTCTCCCAGGATGAGGAGAGGCCTTCCCAACTCCACAAACCTGGACCCTGCAGCACGGACGCCACTGATCAATCCCAGCGGAGGCTCCGCTCAGGGCTGCGGCCACAGGCTGCCAAGGACCCCGACTCAGAGGCTCCGCGCTGGCACCGCCTTGGCGACCATCCACTCGCTTCCAGCACAGGAGGCGCGGGGCCTCGAAGAGTCTGGTCTGGGTGCAGATGGCGTCCACGTGAGAACCGGCCGCAGGGCGGCATTGCCGGCGACGACACACATTGCCCGGGACGGAAGAGGGCGCACATCTGATCGGGGAGGAGGGGCATGCGGGTCCAGTACCTCTGGGCTGGGAACCAATTCTGGACGCCGCCATGGGAGTTCCGCCGGCCGTTGGGAAACCGCCACCCACGCTCCTGCATCGCATCTCCCCGTGGCAACCGCAACTGACACTGGACCGTTGGAGTGAGGCTGGGGAGCGCCACACCGCTCTGGACAAGCGCGTGCGCATGTGCGAGGTCTGCGGCGGGAAGCCTGAAGCACAGAGGGCCTGCGATACCAGATGGAAGTGCATTGGGTCTCCACGGGGAGCCTAGGGCTGCTCCTTCTTCCAAGGAGTGCACCTCAAAGGACCGCGTGATGTTCACTATTACACACCTGCCTGCCTGCATTGGAGGCCGCCCTGGTTGCAGAATTGCAAGCTCTCTACCCTGAAGCTCAGGCTCCTCATTTGAAAAGTTTTCATCCCCTTTGCACTATGTCCTCTTGATTCGTCTCACTGGGCCAAACATCAGAATGTGCTTTCCTCCTACTCCATCTGTAGGTTCCATTACACAATACTTTGGGCAAAGATTTTAGGTCTCCAGAACACTCTTAAATCCCCCATTCCTTGATTTTGCCTTCCCCATTTACTGTACTCTACCCTCCCGACACACACTGATGCTCCAATGTTCTCTTTGAAAGTTTTTCCTATATGTTCAATAAAGACTTGGCAATGTCGACCAATTTCAGCAGACAGCAAATTCATCCTCTTCCTTTTCTCTGACATGCCATACTTTTAGCTGGAATTTTCTCAAATACGTGCCATGCATTCACTTGACCTTGTAATATTTCAAAAAAAAAAAAACACCCCTCCCCTCATCCTCTTTCTAAAAATTTGGGTTTAATTAGTATCACTTCTTTCCAAAGGATAATATGGAAGACATGTCACATGTGACACTGTCAAGGGCCTCCTGGTGTGTAGAACTAAAGGCTGCACGGTAGACAGAAAGGCCTTTAACAATCCCTCCACAGATCTTGATTAGGTTTACATCAATGTTCAGACTATTTTTTCCCCCTCAGCCATCAATCTTAGTTCAGGGCTTCACAACAGCAATGGGCAGATGGTAGGACATTTCACTGCTTCTTCCACGGCCAGTTGTCACAAATTGAATTTGACTGCTTGGATTGTATGTGCCTCTACGGTCTAGCAGTTTGAAGCAGTGCAAAACTGATTGCATGGGGTGAGGGCTGAAGCACACGGGCAAAGCACTGACCAAGAGCATGCAAGAGCCTCTAAGCCAATCTCCATCTAGCAAATGAAGCTTCCTTTGAAATCTGGTCCCCATTATTCATTATAGTAAATGATTATTTCTTGAAAAACGGTTTGTGAAAGGAGAAGAAGACAAGTTTCTCCACATTGCACATTTTATATCACTGGTTCAAAGAACCCCCACCAGACATAATATTAATGACATGAATGTGGGAAACAGATGACAAGTGAAGGAAGAATGAAGGAAACTTGTTTCACTGCTTGAGTATCATGGTTGGCCCCATTATTCCTCTGAAAAGACTTATAAGAAGGTGTTGGCTATTTCATGAACACCCAACTGTGTGCTTTGCAGATGTGATGGGATGAAAACACACTGTATCCATAAAATGCAAGCCACGCATTAGAGTTTGGAGTATTGGCTGTTTCCACCCATGATTGTGTGGGATGAGAGCTCCACTTTACCTGTCCTGCCCAGCAGGGAATGCCAAGATGCTTATTGAGGCACTGAAATACAGGGACACCTCTCAAACCAGTCTCCTATGGATTTTAGAAACAATCTCAAAATGACCCAGAGCCACACACCAAGTGTGTCACCACTGGATGTCTTGAAGGGAACTTCAAGTTCTTCCCTACTTCCAGAGCTCTTCATGGAATGTCTGCCCACCCAGGCCTGTGGCCCTCTGCCCCTCCCCCCTACAGAATGTCTAGACCCAGCATTCCACTGGGGTTTACATTCAAACTTTGCCCAGCATTTCTCAGTTGGACCCTGAGCATCTGCTATAGTCAGATCACTCTCTAGGTCCCGTAGAGACGATTCCCACGCTGGAGACTGCGAGACTCTGTGTCCAGTGTCCTGACCGTTAGAGGTGAGTCGGGAGGGTCAGTGGTTTATTTACTGAATACCAGTCACCCTGTGGAAAGCCCATGAAGACTGATAGTGCTCATGGGGAGGTGGACTCCTAAGACATCCATCAACACAAATCAGGGGAAGGACACTGGGTCAGCAGAAATGAGAGAGGCCAAGGGACTAATTCCTTGTAGAATGGACACAGGTCACTGTGTGAATTTTTAGGCATTCAGAGACAGTGTCACAGTGGTGGTCAGTTAGGGCTGCCTGGAGGGGAGAGGCTGAGCCTGTGTCCATTCTTCAGACACCTGGAAGCTGCCTGTGATACCATTCTGAGGGGGTTGACACGAGGCTCTCAGATCTTAAGTGGGCAGTGGAGACAAATGTTCTCTGCTAGTAAACTCCCTAGTGGGGTTCCTGCTGCCCACATCTGCACTGTGATACACTCTGGGTGAGGCTGCAGGGCATGCCAGCTGCCACAGCCCAGGGCTCTTCATCCACTTCCCGCACAGGAAATCTTCTCCTTCAGTTCGGAGAGCAGGTGTCCTTGATTCCTGAAGGGCAGGGAACCAGGGAAAGTCAATCGACAGAGATTCGGACCTATGAGGTCTTCTGAATTGTTCTCACGTCCATGGAAAGACGTCTTTCAGAGCGTCTTGCTGTGGAGCACTCTCTGCTATAGCCTCAGCCCTTTTGATTCTTATGTAGGCATGAATACTTCGCTCTTCCTTCTTTAGTACAAAATGAAAGGTGAACACACAGTGTTTGTCCTTTTCTTCAATCAGTTTTGAAAAGACAACTGGGTTCTTTTCAAGAGAATGAGGCCCAGCTTCTGTTCTCATTTGAAGATAGGCAGGTGTCCTGATTCTATAGGCAAGTGTTGAAGTGTTCTTGATCTTCAATTCCTTGACGGCATGACATTCTGGGGAACAAGAATGTGGTCCACACAACCCTGCCACACCTGCCATCTGGTGGAGGCCAGGTTCTAATACTTTCCTTCATTTCAAAAAAAACAAACTAACAAAAGACCTGACAAAGGCTCCAATTGACAGGCAAAATAACAGTACCACTGGCCTTAAATGTCTGAAAGTTGCATTACTCGCCATTCCATCACGTTCAGTAATCTCAGCACCCATTGCTGGTCATGCCAGGAGAGGATCTCAGGGAATTCAATTTCTGTCACACAGACCTCTTCCCTAGGAACAGAGCTCACTGTGTCCTGACAGGAACCACTGAATACTGGGGACAGGGCTGGCCAGAATCTGGCCGCCCATGGGGCACTGCTGCGGGAAGTTCTGGGAGAAGCACCCACATGCTGGGAAGAATTTGCTCCTGGGTGAACTTTAGAGCTCCTCAGCTGCTACCAGGGAGGGAGTTGATTCAGGTGACATTTTTTTATGCCAGCCTAGGAAAGAAGTGAAGGGGTATGCAAGGAGTGTCACCAAAAGGAAGGCCGGGGAGGTGATGGACCAATAATCTTTGGAAACTGTCACCTTCACAAATGTCCATGAACTAGAACTGCCCTGCAGAAGGTTTTTTTCCAGTTGGGGAGCATGTGGAGGGGCATGGTTTCACCAAGGGACTCAAATTGATCCATTTCTATGGAGTCCCCAAGAAGCGCAACACTTTGTCTGCAAAGGATGTGCGTGGGGCCTCTCAGAGGCAGGGAAATCTGAGGGGTCACAGTCTACAGACAGTGTTTATGGAATCCTGGTGAACTGGGAGCAGGATTTCTCTAGGTATAACTACGACTAAGGGAAAACAATGAAATCCATGCGGGGATGTTTGGAAACTGCTAAGTATCTTGCCCAGAAGACCTGAGCTGTTACGATTTTTCCTCACATTCCCACTCACTAAGGAGCTGGGGACCTGTACCCTGCTGACATTTCCCCTCCTCCTCTCTCCCTTTTTGTTCCCTCCACAGCATCTGAATCAGAGACCAGGCATGAACTTGAATCCAGGTGCCTTCATGAATCCATTCAGAGGCCTGCCCTTTCTTCCTGCTGCCCCTGTGCCAGCACACCAGCCATTCTGGGAGCCGCCCGTGGCACCGCGGGTGACTGCACCCATCTCCCAGGGTAACCCTCTGGTGCTGTCTGCTTGCCCTGAACAACCGTATATGGCTGGGCTCTTTGACTATGGACAGAGTGGGCCTGAACGGAGGCCCATTGAGCCTCCTCGTATTCAGAACATTGCCCACACTCAGGGACCCCTCAACTGGGGGGCTCCAGGGTCCTTCTCTCAGGGTATGGAGAATCCTGCTCAATTCCTCCCAGCACTGCCTGCCTCAGCCAGTGGTGGCATCGGGAACTACAGGGGCCCCTGTTACCTGGGCCGTCGGCCTCCAGCACCTCGACCATTTGCCCTGGTGGCCCCAATCATGTTCCCAATGAATGCCCAACAACGGCCAGGTAGAGTGCATGGGGAGGGCGCGCTGCCCACCTTCCTGCCTGCAGTGCCACCAGATGACTCCAACGAACCTCAGAGCAACTACGAAAACTTCCGGCGCTGGCAGCGCTTCAAGACCCTGGTCCGCAGGCACCTTCCTCAGACTCCCGATGTGGAAGCACTCTCCTGCTTCCTCGTGTGAGTGTTCTCCCCAGGGTCGAGGAAATCTTCGTGGGGTTCTGAGGGGACAATAGTGAGGATGGAAAAGAATACTGAGATGCAGGGTACCTGGAGGGAAGGTCCTGAGGGTGGGGAGACAGGCTGAGAGACCTACATTCCCAGCAACATTCATCTCACATCAGCACATGAAACATGCCAGGACTCAGCTGCCCATCACAGCCCTGTGAGTGCAGGTAATCTTTATTTCCGATGATCATCACCCTCACAAGGGGGACTCAAGACCAGAGCAGGTTCCTTGCATGACGTTACCCAAGATTCAGAGATGGCTAACTCCATATGATGGGCCCTCCCCCAGGAATTTCACCTTCCAGCGTAGACCTGATTGTTCCCAGCACAGAGGACATCATTAGCAGAAGTGGGGTTAGGAGTGCTGGCCCCAAATGGAACTCTACGGATACCCACACACATTGTCCCAAACTCCTGCTCAGGACCCTATGATCATGCAGCACTCATGGGGAAGCTCACGCTCTTTGGATCCAGGATGGGGATGTTCATCTAGCCCATTTTGTAAGCAGGCTCCCTGGCCATTCTGGGCACTGTCTCAGTCAGCTGGGGCTGCCATCCAGGGTAACATAGAGCAGGGGGATGAAAGCACAGGCATGTATTTCTCAGAGTCTGCAGCCAGGAGGCCCAGATAAAGGGAGCCTGGCACCAAGTGCCATGAGGGCTCTCTCTCCTGCTCCCTTGAAAAGGCTGCTGACTCACCAGTGTCCTCACATGACACTGAGGTCACTTCAGAGTGTCTTCCTTCTCCTAGAAGACCACTAATGCCCTCATGAAGCCCCACCCTCAGGATCTCATCTAACTCCCCAAAACTCTAAAGCCAATCTCCACATGCCCATCACATTGGGGGTTAGGATTTCAACAAGTGAACTTTGGAAGGTAAAAAGCGTTCACCACATAATACCCCATGCTACTGAGGAATCCAAGTAAAACCATACAGGCCACTGAGGACCTTGATGTTAATGTCTGGTATGAAGTATAGTGTCCCAGGGCCCCAGTCACAGTACTTTTGAGTTGAGCAGGATGGGGCAGAGGTAACAAAGGTAGGAGGTTGTGAGAATGGAGGGTGACCTGGTGGATTCCGACTGATCCTGATGAATTCCAGCCCAGTGCTTCGGTCCCTGTGTCGACAGGAGCCCACCACTACTGTGGAGGAGGGCCTGCAGAAGGGTTTGCAGGAATGGCAGCGCACGAGCAACTTTGACAGAATGATCTTCTATGAGACCGCGGAAAAGTGAGCCAGGCTTTGGGGCCCAGAACCTAGAGGTGGGGGATCGTGGATTACACAGCAGGGTCTTGTAGGTCCTGTTACCTACCAGTTCGCTCAGAGGCAACTAGCTCTCCAAGCAACAACTCCTAGCGGGAGCTCCAGGAATTCTCTCTGCAACTGTACAGAAACTCCAGTCTCAAGGTTCCCAATTGCATCTCTGCCTTGGGGCTTCAGGGTCAGGATCGGGAGGGGTAACTTGCCCACCCACATCAACTCCTTCTGCTTTGTTGGCTCTGCAGAGGGGAAAACTTCCACTAGCATCACACAAGCCAATCCTGGGAACTGGCACCTTGTTACCGACTGGGGAGATGAGAAATCAAGTGGACACTACTTCAACCTGATGTTCCAGAAGAGGGTGGCAGTGGGGAGCAGAAGCTCAGGGGAATCCAGTACCTCAGAAGCCCTGAGGACACATCTCAAGTCTTTATTCACTTTCCTCTAAGTAATCCCAGCCATTCTAACAAGTGGAAAGAAAAAGAAACAGCCCTCATTGGAAGCAACCCAAGCTTCTGCCTAGCTTCCACTTTCACGTGACCGCTCCTGTGCCTTTGTCTCCCTGGTGATCCTTCCAGGGCTCAGTATCCCTGGATTGGTCCAGGAACCCTGGTGTTCCCTGTTAGAACACCTGTTAGGTGTTCCCTGACCAGCTCTAGCATTTCTCTGATCTCTGCTGTTCCTGGTAGGGATAGGACAGAGCGGGAACAAGGATCACCTATGGGCTCTGCCTGGGTCCCTCAGATCTAATCCCCTTCAGGGGTAGTTGAGGTAGTGTTTCCCAGCACTGTGGTTTTCCCTTTCAAGCAGCTATCTCCTGGAACTGACCCAGCCCACTCAGCACACAGCCCCATGTCCCTCACACCAGTTCCTGCCTGGTATGGGGTAGCACCTGATTGGTATGCCTGACGGGCTTCTCAGTTCAGCCCGTGCCTCCCTTACCCAAACCCTACCAGGTTCGTGGAATTTGAGGCTGCAGAAGAGTTGGAGGATCCAAGGATGCAGCTGTCCGGGGTCTTCCAGTCCCGACCTCCTCCTGTACCTCAGAGGCTGGATCATCCAAGGCCCCCGGACCCTAACGCTGTGCAACAGTCAGGTAGGGTCGCCTCATGCCCACAGAAACCCATGGTAGTATCCAAAGAGAACCAAGGACAAGGCAGGTTGTTGTCCTAAATAGGACGTTTCCTTCACTATGGGGGATTTGTTCTTGCATGCAGAACACCCCCACAGCACCTGATGTCCGTCACCCTTTGCTTTGAACTGCATGTTGATGGGCCGAGTACATAGTTTCTCTCCTTGCACGTCCAAAGAACCAACACACCGTCTTCCCAGAACTTGGATACTGGGTTGGCAGAGTGCGTGGAGTATCACTGGTTCCCAATGTCCTCCCACGTTACTGTGCTAGGTACTGTTCCTCGTGCTCCGTCACCTCCCTAGGGTCCTCAGGTGAGGCTGTCCTGGTGCATGGCAGGTCAGGTTAGGTCCCTGAATTCTGTCTTCTACCAAATGTTTGGGATGAACATGGATCCCCATCCAAGCAATATTCTGGTCCTCCCTGTCCTAGCGTGCACCTCCAGAAAGACCAGCCTTAAGGCACGGACTGCTCCCTCACTAGCAGGCAAATTCAAGGTGCCACAGATCAAGGTGTCAAAGACCAAGGTGTCTCAAACCAAAGTACGCGTCATAAAGGTGCCTGAGACCACGGAACCGGAGGAGATCCCACCTGAAGCCGTACAGGAGTATGAAGACAACATGGATCACCTAGTGGAGCCTCCCAACTTTGCCACGTGCCAGCCCTCCAGCTCGTTCATGGGAGAGCATGCTGCAAACGTGGGAGAGGAAGAACTGGAGCAACAGCCAATAGATGATGGTTTATACCCAGACCCGAGTCTTCTTACCTATGTTGATGAAGACTTCATCAAGAAGGTGAGCTGACTCTACACTCATGGTGTCTACAAGGTTTCAGGACCCATAAAATCGAGCTGCATACCTTAGGTTTCCAGCATTGTGTGTGCCTGTGCGTGCGTGCCTGCAAATTCACTGAGGATATGTGCAGCTGGTGGATGGGATTTAACAACCCCATAGTGTGGACCAGGATAGGGTCATCATAGCTATGTGTTTCTCCTAGAACTTTTCCTGACTTAGGGCCATTTCCTCCCAAGGTCACTCATGCTCTTTTTCTTCTCCCAGGTGGAGACCATGATTCAGCCCTGCTTCCTGGAAGAATTACTTCCCTCCAAACCAGATATAAATATCTTGTCCCTAAGGAAAGAGCTGGAGCAGGAGGAAGAACTCACCTCTGGCCAGGTAGACAGTGGAAGGACGGTGTCCCAGTAGACCAGGGTCTGGGGGTACACTGATTAGATGACAGGCAGGGACACCTGATAAACAAGTGCATGGACACCAGGAACATAAGGGCTTGGTCAGAAACAAAAGACACACAGAACAGAGCAGCAGGTACAACAATGGAGGTCAAGATAACACATTTTGTGAGCCTTGGGGACAGACACCAAGTGGATAAGGCAGAGGGGGATACCTGATACACTGGGAGACAAAGGGACACAAGGAGGTAGGAAAGGGAGTGGCCACAAGTGGACAGTGGTAAAAGGGACAGCAGGTAGATGAGGTATATGTATAGGACTCTGTTCACATGCCTCACAGAATTCTTGTCTATCCCTATCCTGATTTTGATACAAGATTGTGGTGTGTGACTGCCCTAGGACATAGGATGTAAGAGGGACAAAGGGAAAGAGAGAGGAGAGTCAGGGACAGAATCAGGATAGTAAGCTGAGAAGACACCCAAGAGGGTGGACAGCAGAGCCTCAGGCTGTCTCTCTGAGACCAAGATGGGTGACATCTCCAGCTCCCACCATCCACTGAAATATAAATGTCCCTGTCCTCTGTGGCCCTGTCATACATAGAGTTATCCAGTGCCCATATCCTCCTCAGCTTGTGAGGAATCACCTCTGTAGGTGCCTCAAGGACATGGTATGTTCCAACAGGACTCAAGAGTTTCCGAGGCAGCTGCCAGCCTAAATGCTGAGAATCGTGACCATCATGCTGAACGAGGTGTCAGCGTGGAGAACGGGAACCCAGAGGAGGCTGCCCAGGACTCGAGGAAGTGCAGGAACACACAGCCCGAGTTGTTAGGTCCAAAGGACTCGGCTATTCTCCCAAGCGTTCAAGGGTCTTCTTCACTGAGGGCTGTCTGGTCCAAACTTCCTCCCCAAAACCTAAGATCCTCCTCTGTAAACCTGGGAAACAAAGGTGGAGTGGGGCCCGGAAGAGCCTCTACTTCTGGGGGGCCACATGGGACAGCGAATGGCTGCAGTATGGACGATGACCTCCAAAGCCTAGATTTTCTCTTACTCTCCCAGCACCATCTGCTCCCATGGGGACTGTCACAGAGCCAGGGCCCTCATGTGGAAACCCTCTGCTCAGGAGAGCAAGCAGTCCAAGCCCCACTTCCCCAGAGAGGAGGCCTTAGTCGCCACCCACCTCCTGCTGCCATGGCCAGGAAGCGAGCTCTCACAGAATGCTCATACACAGTGGAAAACAGGTCCTGCTTGGGGCCTCCCCTGCATGTCACTGGAGGCCAACATCTGGATCTTGAGCTGCTAGAAACATCCCAGCCTCTCAAAAGAAGGTGCAAGGCAACAGACGAGCAAGAGAAGAGGAAGACCTGAGCACAGTACTGTTGCTGGGTAGCTTGTGGGGTGGCTGTCCCTAAGGCGAGATCTCTCCCTTCTTTGATTCTGCACCCCA
This sequence comes from Sciurus vulgaris, assembly GCF_902686455.1. Taxonomy (NCBI): domain Eukaryota; kingdom Metazoa; phylum Chordata; class Mammalia; order Rodentia; family Sciuridae; genus Sciurus; species Sciurus vulgaris. The sequence continues at coordinate 27,034,381 of NC_136474.1, forward strand.
AGAAACAAAGGTTCCTCCTCTCACAGGACAGTTCCTGCGGATTCTCAGGAAAGTGAAGGGAATGGGAGGGTATAGGGAAGGTATAAACGGGGCAGGGAGAGGGCAGAGGGAGGGTACTGAGAAGTGTGTTACTGGAATGTTCTACACTGGGTGGGAAAGGTACCTCATTGGCCTGTATCAATACGAATAAAGGCAGTTTCATAAGAAAAATCTCCTCGGGCTGACACCATGGTGTCTGTGCGACTTCATGCAGTGAGAACTAAAAGGAAGAAGTAATTGGAGATGCCAGGTCCCAGGTTGCACAGGTGTCCATTCACTGGGTCTTGCCTCCAGATTCAGGGTAGCCCTTCCACTGATCCTGGAATACAACATGCAAACTCCCAGGACACCACTCACCATCCCATTGAAAAGACCTCTCCATTCAAGGGATCTTCTCTGCATCCTTTAATCATCTATGTCCCTTCAAAATCTCTCCTACCAATCATCTGAGGGCAAATCATGTCAGATGAGCAGGAATCACAAAGGGGCAAAGTGCATCTCCCTTGGTACTTGCAGCTCTGAGGTCTGCGGACTGACTGGTGGTGGCTCACATCTTACTGTTACTAGCCCTGAGAATGTTAGCGACCCTCAGCTCCTCCTGGTAGCAGCTCTCCTGTTGCCTTCCTGGGACCAGGAGCCAGCAACTTCCAACAGTTCCCTGGAACTCATCTGATGGTCAGACCTAGCAGCTCCTGTAGCTGTCCAAAGCTCTGGATCCCTCTCTGTGCTCACCATATGCAGAGTGACCTGCTCACTTTCCTAGATTTCAGTGCACTCAACTTGATCTTTTCTACCTGAGATGAAAGTCATGAGTATACAAACTATATTCATTGATAAGACCCACACTGCACTAGAATGGGAACTGGAAAAGGGACTGGTTGCAGGATATAGGGAAGGAACATTATTTGAATGAAAAAGATGGGCTCTCACACCCACAGTGTCCTTACAGATACCTGCAGTATTTCTGCTTAGGCATGGCTATGGGACTTTGCATTCGAAACATGGGACCACTGAAGGCCCCCAAAAGTGTGGAGCCATCTGGAACCACTGCAGAGTACAGCCATCTGTGCACAACCTGCCATGAAACTAAAGATTCCAGGTCACCATGAGACGATTATAGCCACCATGGCCATCACAGTCAGGGGAACAAATTTTTATTAAGTACCTGTTGAGAACTTTGGGGCCCCCAGTCTTATTTGCACAGAGAGCTGCTTTTCAGACTTTATCATGCTGTGCCATTATTTGGGTTTCTGGAAATAGGCCTGGAACAGTTATTTTTTTTTTCTTTGAAAGCTTCTTGGTCCTCCTGTGTATGATGCTGGACAGTGAGGCTGGACCGAACTTCAGCATGGCGATGGTCTTCCTGCATAGGTGGCCTGATGACAGGAGAAGGCCTACCTTCACACCTCTCCCACTCCCATTAGAGTCCTCAACATGCACTCACTGGGGTCCAACACTCTGGAGGCCCTGACACCATCGAAAGGCAGACCACTCACTGGAAAGTGCTCTGACCCTCTCATATGAAGTGTTGGCGCCACCCTGCCTGCAGCCTGACCTATATTGAGCATGGCTGCTCCAAGTTCAATCATTTTCTCCTAAAATCAATGGGAAAATTTAAAAGAGGCTACATATCACATGGTTTGCCGATCATCAAAACAGGGAAGTTTGAAAAGGAGAATGGTTTAATTGTAACACAACCAACTACTAGTGCTATTTATAGTATAAAGAACTGGCATGACTTTGCCCATGCACGAAAGTGATTGGAGGTGTAGTAGTTTTGGTCTGTCATGTGTAATCAAACTTCATTTTTCTTCATAGGAAACATTTTCCATGGCCATCACAGACAGGGGCATGAGTTTTTATAAAGTACTTCTTGAAAACTTCTGGCCCTCCTCTCTGATTTGGATGGAGAGATGCTTTTGAGCCTTCAGCCCCCTGTGCCATTAATCAGGTTTCTAGAAGTAAGCTTCCAGACAGTGTTTTTTCAGATAGCTTCTTTCTCCTCCCCTGAATGATCCTGGACACTGAGGATGGACCAAACCCCAGCATCCCCAAGGTCTTCTTGAGTCGGTGGCCTGATGAGTAGTCAAGGCCTAGCTTCCAGGGGAAGGAGTCACAGCACACTAGGGAATCGTCAAGTGATACCACCAGCAAGACCCACTCCCCGCATTAATGAAATGCTATGCTTTCTGACAGTGACACCAGGAACAGGCTCGTTGTAGATGCCCTTTCTTAGCTACACCCTTCAAGTCAGTTGAAGAAGGTCCTCCTGGTCTCTGTGCACTGGGAAGGATTGATCAGCGTCCTATTTCTTGGGATCTTGGCCAGGTTGTGCCATGCTAACCAAGCACAGGAGGCATGCTCTGCTAACTTCTTACTATTTTTGATTCAGGTCACTACAAAAGCACTTCAGAAAGACATTCACATAACACACATCACCCATCAAATATTAGAATGCTAAGGTCTTTGTAGACTTTGCCACCACATTGGCAACAAATTCATTGATGTTTCATTCACTACTACAATAAAATGTAGAACCCTTTCATCAGCTCAACAAGAAATCCCTTACCTTTTAGCTATTAACCCCATTGCCCCATCTCTGTTCCCATCACTTTTGAAATACTGTACCTAATCAACTCTTTCCACCATTTCTTTGATACGTGCAAGTGTGGTCCTGTGTCTCCAATGCTACCATTGTGTCCTCCATGATCAAGGTTTAAGAATAACTAACATTCTTTCTGCCTTATTTAGAATATTCTTCACTCCTGGGTGGTTAGGACAGGGCGCCAGATTTGATGTCCACTGAGTGCTCTCCTAGCTGGAGAAAATGGCTCCCTTGCCTGTGACCTCCTATGGCTGAGGGAGTTTTAGCATCCCTTCCTTTTCCTGGAAGGGCACTACTACTATCCTGGGAACTGTACCCTCATGACCTCATTAAAATCCTAAGAACCACTGAAGCCACAATCTCCAAATACCATCACCTTGGAGGTTAGGCATTCACACATCAATTTTGGAGGACAAAAACATTCACACCATAATACACAACATCAACAACTCAATGGAAAATCAGATTGAAGTAGAATATATGGTGTGGTCTCTAGTGTATAGGAGCATGTTCTGGATGCAGGGAGCCCACAATGGGTGGCGGATATGACTAGGCAGAGGAGGTAAAAGCAAGGTGTGTATTGAGCCATGTCAGCTGGCAATGGAGCACGGGTTGTGCATTGTGACTGATCCTGATGAATCCCAGCCCAGTGCTTTAGCCCCTATCTCAACCAGAGCCTACCATGAATGTGGAGGAGGTACCGTGGAGGGGTCTGCAGGAATATCAACAAACAACTTTGACCAGATGATCTTCTATGAGAGGGCAGAAAAGTACATTGGAGACTTGGGTCTGCTCCTGAGCTCTAAAGAACATGGGTTGCACGGCTGGATCTAGTGGGACTTGTCACTCATATCCAGAAAGGAGGGGCATCTGTTATCACAGGGAAAACCACGAACACCCTGCTCTCCAACAATTTTCTCCGTCTACCTGGAGGGCTTGACATTCTCTAATAATTCCAGAAGCTCTGACCTCAATGTTCTTAGTTCCACCACTGCCTTGAGTTTCAGAGTTAGGGTGTGGCGGAGTAATCAGCCAAGCTCAGCTGGTCTCCTTCTACAGTGAGGGCTGGGCACAGGGTACAAGTTTCAGTAAAGTGGGGCTGGCCACCCACCTGGGAAATGGATCCTTTTACAATCATATGGATCACATCTGCTTACGAAAAATGCCACAACTAGAAGAGATCTGGAATTTGAAGAACATGGTCAGAGAAACTCAGTGTCTCAAATGCCCTCAGCACACATCTCTGGCCTTTTTGTCTTTGCTCCCTGTAATCCTTCTCATTCAAACAAACACACAAAACAAAACAGAACTCTTTGGAAGCAACCAAATAATCTCAGCACAGCTTCTACTTTCTCATCGCCTCTCCTGGGCCTATCCTCTCAGTCCTTATTGCATGGTATACATTCCCAAACACACTATACCGAGAGAAGCACAGAATCTGTGATGTTCTCTTATATAAGTTCTATCTTTGACCAGATGCCGATGCTTGGCTTTCCTTTGTGGTTCAGGATAGGGACATGAGAAATGTAGGATAAGGAGGGGATACATACAGGAATGTGCCTGGTTCACTTACATAAAGGAATGAACCAATAATCAGCATAGCCTTCCTGCATACATGGCTTAATAGGAGTACAAGACCTAACTTCTAGAGAAGGAAGTCAAGCACCCATTGGAACTTCAACTAATGACACAAGCATGACACTCATCCTACTATCATGACTCACCAGCTGCACTGACAGCCAGCCAGCCTACTGGTCCCTGCCAACAAGCACCAGCAATGCAATCGAGTGGTGTACCAGATGAGCTGGAGCATGGGGTGGTACCAAGATGAGCTGGGTCAAGTTGATCCATCACTGCCTGCACACAGTGGTGATGCCCACTGCAGAAGAACACTACATACAGCCCGAAGTTCCAGATACACCACTGAACATGCACAATTCAATGACTTGACATCTGGATTCCCAAAGTGGAGAAAACAGAAGTAAGGAAAACCTAAACGGGATTAGGGGTCATCAATATCTTCAATGTTTTTCCAAACAATAATTAGCATAAATTGGGACCAGTAGTGTTAGTATGTTTTCAGAGCCTAATTACCATAAACTTGGATACATCACAGTGACCCAAGGGCACCACAGTCCCCCAGACTAATACACTCTGGCACACAAACTAACCTATTACATCCCCTCTTGCAGTGCAAGAGTTCTCTACCTGTTCTTCAATAAATCCTACCATTACACTCACGCTCATTCTGGTCTATGGAGTCCTTTCTTTGAATTCATGAGAAAGATCCCAGGAAGAAGAAACTGATAGTGAGCTTCTGGGGTCTGCTACAACATAGGTGGAATCGGTTCACTTTTGAGAGGGGAAACACATCTTAGATGTAGTGATCTGCACCATACACAGACCTCACCTGCTCGTAGAAGCAGAAAAACTCCAGTTTCCCCTGCAAGCAGAAGAGGAGAATCAGGATTCACCTTTTAGTGCCCAACCTGGGGCTTCTTTAGAAGGATGAGTAAAACGGACCAACAAAACTATCCCCCACTTTTTTCTCCGGAGTTCCATACCTCTTTTAGAAATCTATATCACTATCAAAAATAGGGGACACATGTCACACAGTTAAAGTCAGATAGTTCAGCATCCAGTAGAAAGTCACAGGTCACAGACTTCTGGAGGAGGCCTGCTCAATCCCTTTCATCACCAATGCAGGCATATTGGTCAAGATGAACTTCACCTTCTCTCTGCAGAATAGAACCAACTCAAAGATCAGTTAGGGGTCTGCTTCTTTCTTCCACTTTCAGACGTACTTCACCCAATAATGGTAGAATCCCTCACCTGATGTATCTTGGGTCCTAAAACAAAGTCTTAGTCTGATTCAAGTTTGATCCAAGGTCTTTGGGAAAGAAGCAATCCACTAATCACCGGAGCGTGAGCCATTAGATCTATTTCTCCTGTTCTCTTCTCTTCCTTCCCACCATGCCACCATGACCTACAAACACCATGTAGATTCAGTTTTCTGATACCACTTGGAGCCCCAATGGTTTCAATAGAACCCACAGATGAGGTTTTTGGGAATTTTCAATTCAAAGAAAAATAAACAAGCAATATTCTGGTCCTCCCTCTCATAGCGAGCACCTCCAGAAAGACCAGATTTAAGGCACGGACTGCTCCATCATTAGCAGCCAAATACAAGGTGCCACAGACCAAGGTGTCTGAAACCAAGGCACATGAAACCAAGGCACACGTCATCAAGGTGCCTGAGACCACGTCACCCAAGGAGATCCCACCTGAAGAATTCCAGGACTACGTGGACATCATGCATCACATAGTGGGGCCTCCCAACTTTGAAATTTATTAAACCTCCAGCTCGTTCACAGGAGAGCATGCAGAAAACTTGGGAGCAACAGCCAATAGACGATGATTTATACCCAGACCCATCTATTCGTAGCTACATTGATGAAGACTTGATCAAGAATGTGACCTGAGCCTACACTCATGGTGTCTACAAGGTTTCAGGACCCGTAAGATTGAGCTTCACACCTTAGGTTTGCAGCACTGTGTGTTCGTGTGGTGCATGCCGGCGCATGCACTGAGGATATGTGTAGCTGGTGGTTGGGATTTAACAACCCCATGGTGTGGACCAGGATAGGGCCATCATTGCTTTCTGTTTCTCCTACAACTTTTCCTGACTTAGGGCCATTTCCTCCCAAGGTCACTCACGCTCTTTTCCTTCTCCCAGGTGGAGACCATGATTCAGCCCTGCTTCCTGGAAGAATTACTTCCCTCCAAACCAGATATAAATATCTTGGCCCTAATGAAAGTGCTGGAGCAGGAGGAAGAACTCACGTCTAGCTAGGAACACAGGGAAAGGAGAGTGTCCCAGTAGACCAGGGTCTGGAGGTACACTGGTTAGATGACAGGCAGGGACACCTGATAAACAAGTGCACAAACACCAGGAACACAAGGGCTTGGTCAGAAACAAAAGACACAGAGAACGGAGCAGCAGGTAAAACAACGGAGGTCAAGATACCAGATAATCTGGGGCTTGGGTACAGACACCAAGGGGATAAGGCAGAGGGGGGATACCCGATACACTGGGAGACAAAGGGACACAAGGAGGTAGGAAAGGGAGTGGTCACAAGGGGACAGGACTGCAAGGGACAGCAGGTAGATGAAGTATGTACAGGACTCTGTTCACATGGCTCACAGAATTCTTGTCTATCCCCATCCTGACGGTGATACAAGACTGCAGAGTGTGACTGCCCTAGGACATAGGACTTAGGAGGGGCAAAGGGAAAGAGATAGGAGACTCAGGGACAGAATCAGGACAGCAAGCTGAGAAGAAGCCCAAGAGGGTGGACAGCAGAGCCTCAGTCTGTCTCTTTGAGACCAAGATGGGTGACATCTCCAGCTCCCAACATCCACTGAAATATAAATATCCCTGTCCTCTGTGGCCCTTGTCATACAAAAAGAGTTAGCCAGTGCCCATATCCTCCTCAGCTTGTGAGGAATCACCTCTGTAGGTGCCTCAAGGACATGGTATGTTCCAACAGGACTCAAGAGCTTCCGAGGGAGCTGCCAGCCTAAATGCTGAGAAACATGACCATCATGCTGAATGAGGGGTCAGCGTGGAGAACGGGAACCCAGAGGTGGCTTCCCAGGACTTGAAGAAGTGCAGGACCACACAGCGCGAGTTGTTAGGTCCAGAGGACTCTGCTAGTCTCCCAAGCATTCAAGGGTCTTCTTCACTGAGGGCCATCTGGTCTAAACTTCCTCCCCCAATTCTAAGATCCTCCTCTGTAAGCATTGGAAACAAAGGTGGAGTGGGGCCCAGAAGAGCCGCTACTTCTGGGGGGACACATGGGACAGCCAATGGCTGCAGTGTGGACAATGACCTCCAAAGCCTGGATTTCCTCCTAGTGTCCCAGCACCATCTACTGCCCTGGGGACTGTCACAGAGCCAGGGCCCTCACGTGGAAACCCTCTGCTCAAGAGAGAAAGCAGTCCAGGCCCCACTTCCCCCAGAGAGGAGGCATTAGTCACCACCACCTCCAGCTGCCATGTCCATGAAGAGACCTCTCAAGGGATACTCATACACAGTGGAAAACAGTTCCTTTTTGGGGCCTCCGCTCCACATCATTGGAGAACAAAATCTGGATCTGGAGCTGCTTGGATCTTCGAAGCCTCTCAAGAGAAGGTGCAAGCCAACAGGCAACCAAGAGAAGAAGAGGAGAACCTGAGGACAGTACTGTTGTGGGGTAGCCTCTGGGGTGGCTGTCCCTCAGGCGAGATCTCTCCCTTCTTTGATTCTGCACCCCAAGAACCAAAGGCTCCTCCCCTCACAGGACAGTTCCTGTGGGTTCACAGGAAAGAGAAGGGAATGGGAGGGTATAGGGAAGGTGTAAACGGGGCAGGGAGAGGGCAGAGAGAGGGTACTGAGAGGTGAGTTAGTGGAATGTTCAAGTCTGGGTGGGAAATGCACCTCATTGGCCTGTGTCAGTGGGAATAAAGGCAGTTTCATAGGAAAAATCTTCCCAGGCTGCCACCTTCTGCCATGGTGTCTGTGCGACTTCCTGCAATGAGAACTAAAATGAAGAGATAATTGGAAATGCCAGGTCCCAGGTTGCACGGGTGTCCATTCACTGGGTCTTGCCTCCAGATTCAGGGTAGCCCTTCCACTGATCCTGGAATACAACAGGGAAACTCCCAGGACACCACTCACCACCCCATTGAAAAGACCTCTCCATTCAAGGGATGTCTCTGCATCCTTTAATCATCTGGGTCCCTTCAAAATCTCTCCTACCACTCATCTGAGGGCAAATCATGTCAGATGAGCAGGACCTAGCAGCTCCTGTAGCTATCCAAAGCTCTGGATCCCTCTCTGTGCTCACCATACGCAGAGTGACGTGCTCACTTTGCTAGATTTCAGTGCACTCAACTTGATCTGCTCTACCTGAAATGAAAGTCATGAATATACAAACTATATTCATTGATAAGACTCACACTGCACTAGAATGGGAAGTGGGACAGGGACTGGTTGCAAGATAGAGGGAAAAAACATTATTTGAATTAAAAAGTTGGACTCTAGAACACACAGTGTCCTTCCAGATACCCCTTGGGCATGTTAGGGGACCTCACATTCAAAATGTGGGACCACTGAAGGGCCCCAAAGAGTTGGAGCCATCTGGAGCCACTGCAGAGTGCAATGATCTGAGCACAACCTGCCATGGAAGTAAAGTCGCCAGGTGACCTTGTGACGATTGAAGCCACCATGACCATCACAGTTAGGAGCACCATTTTTTATTAAGTATGAGAACTTTGGGGCCCCCAGTCTTATTTCCACAGAGTGCTGCTTTTGAGCCTTTAACCTCCTCTGCCATTGTTTGGGTTTCTGGAATTAGGCCTGGAACAGTTTTTTTTTTTTTTTTTTTCTTTTCTTTGAAAGCTTCTTGGTCCTCCTGTGAATGATGCTGGACAGTGAGGCTGGACCGATCTCTAGCACAGCCATGGTCTTCCTGTGTAGGTGGCCTGATGACAGGAGAAGGCCTGCCTTCACACCTCTCCCACCCCCACTAGAGTCCTCAAAGTGCACTCACTGGGGTCCCAATACCCTGGAGGCCCTGACCACATCCCAAGGCAGATCCCTTACTGACAAGTGTTCTGACCCTCTCATACATAGTGTTAGCCCCAAGCTGACTGAATCCTGACCTATACTGACCATGGCAAACTCCTCCCATTGTAATGACTCACCAGATGCCATCACAGACGGCCAGCCTACTGATCCCTGCCAACAAGCACCTGCAATGCAGTCGAGTGGTGCACCAGGTGAGTTGGAGCATGGGGTGGTACCAAGATGACCTGGGTCAAGCTCATCCTTCACTGCCTGCACACAGTGTGATGACCACTGCACAAGAACACTATATACAGCCCTGAAGTTCCAAATACACAATTCAGTGACTTGACAGCTGGATTACCAAAGCGTAGAGAAAATGGAAGTGAGGAAAACCTAAACGGGATTCAGCATCACCAATAACTTCATAGTGTTAGTATGATTCCAGAGCCTAATTACCATAAACTTGGACACATCACAGTGACCCAAGGGCACTATAGTCCCCTAGACTAACACACTCTGGCACACAAAGTATTCTATCACATCCCCTCTTGTAGTGCAAGAGTTCTCTACCTGTTCTTCAATAAATCCTACCATTACACTCATGCTCATTCTGGTCTGTGGAGTTCTTTCTTTGAATTCATGAGAAAGATCCCAGGAAGAAGAAGTTGATAGTGAGCTTCTGGGGTCTGCTTCAATGGAGGAGGATTCGGTTCATCTTTGAGAGGAGAAACACATCTGAGACGCAGAGATCTGCACCTTACACAGACCTCACCTGCTCACAGAAGCAGAAAAACGCCAGTCTCCCCTGCTAGCAGAAGTAGAGAATCAAGATTCAGCTTTTGGTGCCCTACCTGGGGCTTCTTTAGAAGGGTGAATGAAATGGACAAACAAAATTATCTCCCCCCCACCTTATTTCTTTTGGATTTCTATACCCCTTTTAGGAAACTATATTGCTATCAAAAATCAGGGGCAACAGACACCCACTTAAAACCAGATAGAACATTCTCCAGTCTAAAGTCAATCCCTTTCATCACCAATGCAGGCATATTGGTCAAGATAAGCTTCAGCTTCTCTCTGCAGAAAAGAACCAAGTCAAAGATCAAGTGAGGGTGTGATTCTTTCTTCCACTTTCTGACTGGCATCACCAAATAATGAAAGAATCCCTCACCTGATGTATCTTGGGTCCTAATACAAAGATTTGTCTTATTCAGGTCTCATCCAAGGTCTTGGGAAAGAGGCAATCCACTAATCCACAGAGAGTGAGCCCCGAGGTCTATTTCTCCTTTTTCTGTTCCTTCACGCCCACACCATGCACTGCAAATACCATGTACATTCAGTTTTCTGATACCACTTGGAGCCCCAATGGTTTCAACAGAACACTTGGATGAGGTTTTTGGGAATTTTCAGGCCTTCAGTGACCAGTAGGTTCCAAAACCCATGCAGTCTCTGTTTAGTGGCCACCCAAAAAGAAGGGTCCACTTTCTAGGTTTCTAAACCTTATCAATTCAAAGAAAATTAAACAAATGCAACCTGAACAAAGACTCTCAAACAATATAAGATCCAATATTTCCTGAAAATACAATCGGATGTCAGTGGTCCTAAGTATGAGTATGATGATAAATATATCAGGAATGCCTAAAAACTTGTTCATAGCACTTGACCCTCAGGGACATGGCTCTATCTTAGCATACCTGAGTTCCCACAGGACACGCAATCCTGTAGTTATAACTACATATATATACACATATATAGTATGTGTATGTATATATATCCTACATAATCGAGGGCAAAACAGAACAGAAAACCCATGGCATTTCACTTTAAGAGGGAAATGACACAGGAAACGGATTTTTGGATCATGCTTGATAAGGAAAACTAATCCAACCAGCCTAAACCCTATGAAGGCCTCAAAACGTGGTCACTGCTGTGGTGAGGATCATAGGTAGTTCTGAGTACTTTGTGTTGGTAAGAAAAACAATTCCAACTGGCAGGATTCAAGGGGAGGTTCACCCATGACTTTGAGCTCCAGGGGATTGACGGATGCCTCAATCTGACTAAGACAATGGAGGGATGCCAAGGGATGCCTTCTTCCCCGTTTGCCTTTCAGATGGGTAACACTCCATCTGGCACAAGTACTCTATTAAGTAGCAATTTGAAACACTAGGATTCCTTTAATGCTCAGACCCAAGAGAAGGAGTGTCTGATATTTGACTGTACCCAAGCTTGGCCTGAGAATCAGTTGGAGGATGGGAAAAAATGGATCTGTAAGAGAAGTATAAGCGATAATACCATTCGACACTTAAGATTGTAAAAGGAAGGAAATAAATGGTCATAGGTACCCTCTATGCAAGATTTTTTTTATTTTATTTTATTTTATTTTATTATTTTATTTTATTTATTTTTTATTTTATTTTATTTTATTTATTTTATATTTTATTTTTTTATTTTATTTTATTTTATTTCTTGCCTGGAGACACAACCCAAAATGATGCAATCAATGTAGATGAGATTCTCCACTCTAGGCTACAGTAACAGGCCATAGGAAAGCACTTTCTCTCAGAGCATGATCAAATACAGCACAGACTTTTTCTAAGCCCATGTGACCTCCATATTCAGGGTTTGCAGCAAAGCTGACGTCCCAAGGGAACACAACACCAGGTGGAAAGCATTCCGGCCCCCTTCCTACCCCTATAAGCCACAGGAGAGTATCCAAAAAGACCCATTATGGTACAGGTCACTTTTTCTCTATAACACTTGAGACGGTGAGATTCTCAGATGACACCGATATTAAACATAATCAGAGATATTTCAGGGCCCTCACCAAATTTTGACCTAACCTAGAAAGACACAATGTTGTTCCTAACCAAATGCTCTCTACCACTGAACACTGGGATTGTTTTACAGGCAGTTGAGACCTCTGGGCATGAGTGGTACACAGTGCAAGGCTCAGGAGAACTACTCCTTCCAAATGAAGTCGACTCTGAAGAAACAAACCCAACAGGGCAACAGGCAGTTCCCTAGGAGGACCCAAAATCGGATGCACATAATCACAGTGGGAAATGGAAGGGAAAGTACTTTCAGAACTGTGTGCTGAAGCGCTTAAGGAGAACCCATACTAAATCTCTAAATTATTTCAAACTCTCTCTGGTAATACAGCGGAATGAGGAAACTTCCACAGACTTTTTAGAAAGACTCAGGGAAGCATTCATTGAACATGCCTCAAGGGCCCCAGATTCCCCAGCATAAAAACTTAAAAAAATTCATAAATCAGTAAGTTCCTGATATTATGAAAGAAAATCAGTTACACAAAAAGACAACACTTGAGTTAGTGTCATGAAAATTGTCACCTTGGTCTTTTATAATGGAGACCAGGAGGAAGAGGAGGAGGAGGAAACAGAGGAGGGAAGTGAGGGAGGGAGGGAGGGAGAGAGTGGGAGAAAGGACATAAGAAAGGCAGCTGCCCTTGTGGCAGTGCTGTAGACGGCTAATTCCAGAGGACAAGTTCTCTGAAGTGGTGTGGCTCCCTCCATAGCCTGCAACAACTGTGGCCAGAAGCGACATTTCAAGAAAAACTGCTTGTGAAACCAGGGGAAGCCACCAACACCTATCCTGTCAGTGAAGGGGATCACAGGTTGGCCTGCACTCAGAGGCAAAGGCCCCAGGGGACAAATCCCTCACTTCAGACAGTCTGACATTAGGAGGCCTGGGGACTAGAGAATCCATCTTAGGCTCCCAACTACTCAGACTTATTTCCAGACAGGAACCCCACATGACCTTGACTGTAGAGGGAAGGGGAATTCATCTCACTCTTGATGCTGGGGTCACTTTTTCCGAACTCCTCAAACCCAGGACTCTCTTCTTCTCACTATGCGACCATAAGGGGAGTGTCAGGAAAGCCTGTGACTGGATATTTCTCCCAACCGCTCAGCTGCTCTGGGGATGAGCTCCTCTTCTCACATGCCTTTTTGATGATGCCTGAAAGTCCCACTCCCCTTATGGAAAGAGATATTTTGAACATCTAGGCACCATACTTCTCATGACACCAGAACAGGTACTTTGTCTGTCCCTAGGACAAACTGAGATTAACTCAGAAGCCTGGATGACACAGTAGAAAACAAGTGGAGCATTTGGACCTGCTCCTGTCCAGATCCATCTCAAAGGTCCTCTGTCCCTTCCACCAAAAACAGTATCCCCAGAAACCAGAGACTAAAGCATGGTTACCAACTATCGTAGGTAACTTAAAGGGACTGGGCCTCTTAAGACATTTTATAGTCCATGTAATACACCCATTGCAAGACCAATGGGGAATGGAAACTACCACAGGACCTCAGAGCAATAAATGAAGCAGTGTTTCCCATACACGCAGTGGTCCCCAATCCTTACACCTTGTTTAAACATTCCAATTGGTTCAGTTGTAGACTTAAAAAAATGCATTTTTCTGTATATGTCTGCATGCAAATACCTGCTTGTTTTGAGGATCCCTCTGACAAGTCCACCCAATTAACCTTAAATGTTCAGCGCCCTGCCTCAGGAAGACCTGAGACTAGCAGCCCAGCACCACGGTGAGTGTGGGGAAGCTGGTATGTCACCCTACAGCAACCCACTCTACATGCATTGGGGATGCCCCCTGCTTAACTTTTCCAAACCCTAATTAGAATAAGCTTGGACCAGCAGCATTGGTTTTTCTTCCAATTAATAGAGACAATAAATATGTTTTACTCAGGAAACAATGAAGTTGAACTAACAGCAATCACAGATGCAGGACAGAATTTCTGACTAACAACCCAGCATTTTAATAAATACTAAAGGAACTTGGCAGCGTGGAAGAACATGTTGCCAAGTGGTCAATGTCACGGGTGAAGTAAGGTATAAGAAGTGACACATTAAGATGTCATAAAACAGTACATGAATGCTTCTTCTCTTTACAGAATTCAAAAGGTTTAAAGATGTAAAAAGTTGTGAAGCATTTCATTGATGTCCTTCCATGATAGTTAGCTAACAGTTGTGGGTAGGTGCTGGCTCAGGGTGCCAGGAACACTGTGGGGAGACCTGATAATGCTACAGTATGCAAGTCACTGGCACTCAAACCTCAGACCTGGTTGTACTTGGCCTAAATTTCATCTGAATTATTGCATCTAAATGGAACCAAACAAGCCCAGGATGTATGAGTTGCTGTTCTCTCCTGATGCTAATTCTGAATTTCATTCCTGCCTCATATATACCAAGTCATGTTGGGTTTTAATGCTTAGTGGTGAGCAACATGAAGAAAGGGCACTCAGAGAACAACTTCCTCTGTAAGCAGTCAAAACGTGTTCACACAGGTTTACTCATCTGAGAGTTCTTCAGGTTCTTCAAAATAATGTTCCCTCTTCACATCACCATGTGCACCCACATCTACCTGGAACAGGCCACACTTTCTCCCAGCGCTGCACTTGGTAATTAGTTCTCAATCAGAGCCTCAGGGCCTTCTTCTACCTATCTACAATTCTTCACTTTCCCTTGTCCCTCCTACTGAAGCTCTATTACCTCTTGCAATTCTCTTTTATACTTTCTGTAGTTATTCTTCCTTCATTAAGTAACTTCACATAAATATTTACATATCTGTGCAGTTAAATATATGTGTGTATTTGCATATATACATATGTTTTAAATCAAATTACTAGTGTAACGTTTGTTTGATTATATCATGAATGATATTCCTGACACAGGAGTCATCCTATTGGGGTGGACTTATTTCTAGTTACCATGAGTATGCCATGGAATCGGGGAGAGTAAATAAGGAATAACTGAGAAATAGGAAAAAATTTGTGAGTTGTTTTAAATCAAAATAGCCCCCAGTCTGGATTAATATATCTTTGAGAATTAAAGAAACTCTGTGTTCCCAACTATCAATGTGCAGTAATCTAAACAAAAAACCTCATTACACTAAGGCACGTAAGAGCATATTGTTCTGACGTCTACTTTAAAAAAGGCCATGAAGAGTTCATTGGATGACTTGTGATTAAGCCACAGATCTGCAGCTATTTTCAGATATAATATACTCAGAGAATTTAACAGGGAACAAAAATGATTCTGCAGCTCTTATATGTGCAAGTTCCAAGCTTGGGGAATCTGGCAGTTGTACTTCAGTTCCAGCCGAACCTTGCACATGGGGGGGGGGGGATCATATTATAATCTATCAGTTAAAGAATACTCTGGCTTATGGTCTTGGGGATATGTCCCTGGGCAATACTGTGCAGCTTGGCAAGGTCTGGCAGGTAGGGAGAGCTTCCCCTTGCTATGGTGGTGTTTTGTGAACTCTCCATGTGCCACATCACGACAAAGCTGAAGGGGTCATAGTGTTTTAATGGAAAATTAAAGAACTGGAAGGGAAAGGACTAGATCCTCCATCCTGGAGTACACATCTCATGAGGGCAGTCTGTGGTTCTAATGCAGTGATTTCCCATGAGGGCGTATCTCATTTACACCATGATTTGGACAGGGCTGTTCACTGTCTTCTGTGGTGGCCTCCTCTTTTACAATTGTTAACACATGTGCCTCTGTGGAGGGCTTTGCACGGATCTTCCATTCCCCTCAATCCCTTCCAATATATTCAATTCTATGACACTAGAGGCTATTAAACAACAAGGTGTTGGAGAACATCATATTTCTATTCATTAGGTATTTTAATATCTTAGACAACAATATTTCTGTTCTCATTCCTTAAAATCACCTGATATACTTTTACAATATTTATCATCTACCTGCCTAACCTAACCTACCTTAATCATTTGCTTCCTTTTAAGAAATATATTGTCCTACCCCATGTACATATATGACTATACCACTGGTGGGAGTCTACATCATGTATAACCAGAAGAATGAGAAATTATACTCCATGATATATGATGTGTAAAAGGGCATTCTGTTGTCACATATAACTAATTAAAACAAATTTTAAAAGGATAAGAAAAGAGAGGAGGCCATGGATTTCTCAGAGGGCAGAATCAAGAGCCATGCAGAAACAATGAGATGAGCCACAATGTGAGGGAACTGTTGTCAAATCAAGAAACAACTCCACTTCAAAAAGACTGTATTAAAATAGCTGACCTGCAACATTTTAAGAGTGTTCCTGGGCAGGTATTCTAATCTTAACTGCCTCACTACATTACTCAGCTTTCTGTGGTTTCGACAGACTATATAAGGAAAACAAATTATGAGGAAGAAAAGTTTGACTGAACGTTTCAGAGCCCTCATTCCATGTCTCATTGGTTAGCTCCATTGCTTTGCAGACTCCAGCAAGGAACAACACCATGGCAGGGATCAGATTCTGGAGTACTGCTGCCCACCTCGTGGCAGTCAGGAAGTAGATAGCATGAGGCCAGAGTCTCAATATCCCCCTCAACAGCATGTCCACCACAGTGTAACCCCATCCAGGAGGCCCCACTTCCTACAGGTTCCATCACCTCTCACTATTGCCCCAGGCTGGTGAGGAAATATTTACATTAGCATCCTTTTGTGAGTATTTAAGATCCTAGTCACAACACACACGTCATTCTAAACTTCCTGCATTGGGCTGCACATTCCTAGCCCCATATGCTTGTGTTGTTAGGAAACTGCTATTTGTAATCCACGACTCTGATTTCACTGGAGTCAAACTGGGTCTCACATGAGGACTGGTGCAAATCACAGAGAGATACTGGAGTTTGACATCATTCTGGCAGTAGATCAACTGTCTGGTTGTTTCTCTTGGGGTGGGGTAAGCCCATTTCATTTGAGGGTGGAAGAGTGAGCCAACTACAAGTGGTAGTACTTCAGGTGATCTGTCAGTTCTCTGCCTCTCAGGCACCCATCATAACTGCCTTTCCTGAACTTCGCTGAAGATTGGGATTGACTCTGTGCTTGAGTTTCAGCCCCACTTTGTTTTCAGCTTGTCCACCGCAGAACATACTACATTGTGTAAGGTTATTAAATGTTAATGTAATGGTTAATTTAATGTACTGATTTGGCTAGGCACCAGTACCCAGCAGTTTTGGTCAAACATCAGTTAGATGTTACTGTGAAAGTTTTTCTTTGGAGGAAGGGTGGTAATTAATATTTCCACTCAGTTGACTTTAATATTTTCCCAGTTGTCATGGGACCTTATTTATTTACCATTCATTTATTTATTTATATGTGGGACTGAGAATTGAACCCAGTGCCTCACATTTGCTAGGCAAGTGCTACAACCCCAGCCCCACTCAGTGGATTTAATTAAAACAGATTACCCTCCCTGTGGGAAGGCCTCATACAATCAGTTCAAAAGCTTAAGACAACAGACTGACATTGCTTGGAAAGAATTCTGTCAGAAGACTGCCCTCAAATGTGATGTGCAACATCAATTCCTCCCTGGGTCTTCAGCTTCCTGACAGGTCCTGCAGAATTCCAATTCACCAGCCTACCACACCCCAATCACAGGATTCAAATCTTTACAATATATCTGTCCATGTTCTATCTAAACCTCACACACACACACACACACACACACACACACGCACTATTATTGTGTCTCTCAAAACCTGATTTGTAACCTAGTTCCTCAGAGAAAGAACTACATGAAAATCTTCAAAACCTGACATAAAAGTGAAATATAAGACAAGATCCATTTCTTCTGTTGGAATACAAAATATTTTACAAAAATTGACTCAAATGAATCTTTGAAAATGCTGGAGGAAAAAACAGATGCAACAATTCATGACATAGGCACAGGAAGAAGCATGGCTGTACTTCCCAGTTACTCTGCAGTTCACAAAGGAAGAAATGGGAGTCCTGCTTACGAAAGTGATGAAGGTCTGAGGAAAATCATTATAATCCAATATGGGACATCAGAGACTCAGACCCAGAAATCATGGTGTTATGAGCAGAGAATAGGAAAGACTACATCACAACCAAGCCAGTCCTGGCAGCAAAGCCAGGGTAGCAGGGGCACCCAGTCACTGCAGAGGGGAAGGACAGCACAACAGGAAAGACAAACACAGCACATACATTCTGCACACAAACACAGGTAGAAGGCAGTCTGAATTGAGCTGAGACTGAGGCCACCCAGCAAGCTGGTATTTGAAAAGTGCTCCACGTTTCTCCATGTGGAAAGGTGCACCTAAACCTCAGGCAGAGATCCAGCTTGAGGGGGTGATGTTGGATCTGACTGTGGTGAGAACCCAAGAGAGCCTGACGGTGGGGGCGCCTGGCTCTCCTTGCAGTGCTTGACAGAGTTCCACTGAAGGATGATTGCAGAGACTCATCCTAAAAGAATTGCATGCCAGATGTATGCCTCCCTAGCTTGGATGTTATTCTGTGGAGTTTTCCCAATAATATATTACTCACTTCAGTCTGGGGATCTTGCTAGAGGTGATGGGAATAATTCTACAAATTTCCAGAAAAACATCATGGAGACCAAACACATGTTGAAACCCTGTGATGTTAACCTCACTACAGCAGAATGTTTTTATTATGTTAAAAACCAAACACTGCATTTACCGGCACAGCCAGAACCTGTTGGGGCACAGAAACTTATAGATAACAATGTTTCCTCAAGTTCTAAGCACACCGCACCTCCCACAGTAGCTACTAGATATGGACCAGCTTATTTTATCAATAGCAAGCCCTGGTGATTAGGTAAGGATAATCTGTAAGGTTACTGTTTTCTCATAATCTTTCGGTAAAAACAATTTCTGCCTATGCTTTGGAAACTTCTTTATTAGTCACAAGCCTGTCATCAAAGCCTGAAGAAAAATGTATATAAACCCAGACTTCCCCAGAATAAAGTGGGATTGATTGCACCAGAAATAGAGTCTGTGTCTTTCATTCTCCATCCATCGACGACGCTGTCTCCCCGTGCCCCGTTACCAGTGTGGAACCCATGGACTCCTGCTAGGGCTGGACCCCGGCACCTAACAAATATTTCCTGGCCTCTGCCTACCCTGTGGCCTATGATGCACCATGCCGGTTGTGTCTGAAACAATTTCAAACTCTGGTAAAAAATATCTTGCCTCAAAATGAGGGTGAGAGGGGAACTGAGACAGATTAAAGTTAGGCCAAATGTTGTGATTTCTTAATCACTTCTCAAAACCTAGGAAAATGTCAAAAGATATGTCCCACCCGCTTCCAGCACAAGCACTGAGGTCCTATGAAGGAGCATTACAACAGAGGTTTTCTGGCACCAATGGAGGGCGACTCTGCACACAGGCTTCCCTAATAAATTTGATTACCTTCTGACACAGGTGATAACAATCCATGTCCAGTATCTAGAATTCCACAAAAATAGTGTCCGATTCCAAAACCAAAGCAAGACAGCAAACACACACACACACACACACACACACACACACACACACACACACACACACACCAGTTCGCAAAAGGTTGCAAGGAGCAACTATGCAGTAAGTCCTCAATCCTCTGCATCCCAAAATTAAATCAGTAAGAGAACAGCTGAGCAGAGAGCTCCATACTCTTTCATGGAAATTTTAACTGTTTTAATACCTAATGTATCAACCTATTCATGCACATCACTCCCATTGTTCACTCTGATCAGTAGATATGTGGACAACATTCTCAAAAAGTTTTGTAAAAGTTTATTGGAATATGGCTTTGTTCTGAAGTGGTTTCAGTCACTAGGAATTAGTATCTTCTCAAAGGGGTGGTAATGATGACATAATTCAGGTTGATATTTCCCCAGTACAGTTGCCTTCAAAAGGAAAAAAATTAAAACATCTGAATATCAGAGGGAACATTTGGTCTTTGGTGTCTATGGGTTGGTTATTTACTTAGCATGATAATCTCCAGATCTGACTATCAACAAATGCCATAACTGCATTCTTTATGGCTACGTAATAATCCATTCTGTATCTCTACATTTTTTTTTATCCATTCATCTGTTGAAGGGCACCGAGGTTGGTTCCATAGCTTAGTTATTGTGAATTGAGCTGCTACGATCATTGATGTAGCTGAGTCCCTATAATATTCTGATTATAAGTTCTTTGGGTATATGCCAAGGAGTGGGAAACAGGTATACTCCATGTATACATGTGTCAAAATACATTCTACTGTCATGAATAACTAAAAAATATTTAAACAAGAGAAAACAGCTCAATAAAAAGTCCCTTGTAGCTGCACACAGTGACCCACTCCTATAATCCCACTGGCTTGGGAGGCTGAGCAGGACGCTCGAGTTCAAAGCCAATCTCAGCAACTTAGTGAGACCCCATTCTCTGTATAAAATCTTTAAAAGGGCTGGCGCCATGTCTCAGTGGTTAAGCAACCCTAGGTTCAATCCCTGGTACCAAAAGAAAAAAAAAGTACCCCTATAATAGAAGAAATGTTCATCCCAGCAGATGCTCAAAATTGCAAGTGAGAGAGGGAGATAAAAACGTGATATTCAGACAGGGTGGGGACCCTCATTGCTACAGTTCCATGGACAAAGTATCTGATGGGCCGCACCCCATGTGGTCAAGCCTGAGAACAGCACATGATCAACATTCTAATTGGATGGTGGCAGGGCCCATGATCACCAATTCTCTCACTCAGAACAGATGCAGAAACTCCCCACCCTAAAACTCATCAGCAATAGCTGTAAGGGTCACATCCAGCAATACCAATAAATCCCTAGACAGCAGTAACTCACCTGATACCCATTTGGCACACCAACTCTGAGGAAGCTATATTTTCTCTCTGTTTAAAGAAAGAAATTCTGTCACTCCATTGTTCTGGGTCTCATGCTGCCAATCTGAAGGCATCTCACCGGGTCACAGATTTGAGGACTCATCTTGGATCCTTGGAAGAGGGAGTAAAACAGACCAATGGAACTGTCACTTATGTTTTCTGGAGTTTTATACTCCTTTTAGGAAAGAGAAATTAAAAACTCATCTCTGTCCAAAAGAGAGATACTGGGTACCAGTCAGCCAGTTAAAAGCCCTTAGTCTGGCCCCGATTCTAAACACACTGGTAACAGGCTTACTGCAGAAGGCTTGATCAATTTCCTTCATCTCTGATGGTGAAGTATTTGGGAAGTTCTGCTTCATCTTCTCTGCAGAACACAAACCAGGTTGAACTGCTAACTTCAACTGCTTCTTTCATTTTGTGACTGCCATGGTCCCATGGTGGAGGGTACATCTTCTCAGATCCTGAGATCGAGTCTTGTTTTGATCTCAGGTCTTTAAGAAAGAGGTGACCCACTAATCCCCAAGAGTGTGAACCAAGAGGCCTGTGCCTCTTACTTTACTTCTATGCTGTAAATTCCTCTATCCACCCTTTCTCAGGCACCAGTAGACCCAGGTTCCTGGATAGGTGCCTGTAATATGCTCCAACTGAAGGTTAAGGCTATGCATATTTTTTGAGTCCTTGGGCTCCTTTTCGGACCCCAAACCAAACATATTCCTAGTAACCACCTCTAGGGCAGGGAAGAGTTGGGCAGATTCTAGCCTCAATTCTCTAAGATTTCATAGGATACACCCGAGGACCCAAGGTATAATACAATCATAGTATGCCTTTTCTGGCAGAAGAGACATGATTGTTTTTTCTCCTTAACTGGAGACATCACCCAGACCATTATCCAACCTCCCTCCATCTCCAGACTATGGAGGGGGCAGGAAGCATGGGGAGTTTGGGCTATGGTTTGTTTTGATGGAAGTGCTTTGACTTGTGGCAAGAGTGGTGATCAGGAATTATGTAAGGATTGTTTCAGGATGTGGATTGCAGAAAGGAGGTCAGCAAATAAAAAGTTTCTGGAAGAAAAACCATTTAGTACGGCAAGAGAGTATAAAACTAAAAATTTAAACGAACTATATAGAGTGTGTAAGAAAGCTGCAGATGGTTTTTGCAAGTAAATTCCAAAACAGTTCTTATGTGTCATCAACTTGTGTCTGTTGGTTTCTTAATGTTGAGGAGACTGGGTCTTAGGAGGTTGATGGTCACACCTGTTTGGGGATCTTTAGAATGTTGCTTTACACTGCTTATTGTGTTGGTTTCCTGCGGTGTGCTTTATGCCCCAGATGTGAATGGCTGTAGATATCTATACATCTGGGACCTGGATGTGTTTGTCTGGCAGATTTGAGTGATGATGTGGGGCTTTATGGAATGGGGGCTTGTATGGGCTTGGTACAGGCAGAATGGCTGCATTGCCTGTGTTAAGCCAGCACTGGTGATTGGACAGAGCTCTTGAGATTGCATGTTCGGTTCTCGGGTGTGTGCATGACTCTGGTCACGTTTCTTTGGGGTGTCAGCTACATTGTGATAGCCTAAGCTAACAGGTGATTGGTCAGTTATGCTCTGGTCATATGGGAGACACTGGAGCAGGTGTGGGTTCTTATTCTTTGGGACATGGTTTGCTTGATGGTGGAAGTCTGGTGGACATAGGAGGTTGTGTTGATGAGAGCGGATTGGTGTTTTGGGAGGATCTTCTTAATTTGATACATGGAGGGCTGGGTTCTGGTTTGTGTCAGTGCACAAAGGTTTGACCTTAGAGTAGCTTTTAAATAAATTCTCCACTGAGTGAGGCGCAATTATCCCTCCAAAAGTGTGTCGAAATATTGGCAGGATCCACACACATAGCTCAGGGTTTACTACAAAGGGACACAGGACTACGCTGAGAAGCGTGACTAACCCAATAGGTCACAACCCTTTCCCATGGTTGCTCATGAGTAAGGGAAGGAACACCAGCTTACACCCTATCAGGAAGCAAAGGAAATAACAGTGGATGACTTGTTCTTCTCTTTTTTCTCTTACAGATGGGAAATACTCCCTCTGCTACATTCTGCACTTGAAATCACTTTGATCCACAAACTCGAAAACAGAAATGCCTGATATTTTTCTGTACCCCAACCTGGTCCAAATATAAGCTGGAGGCCACCAGGAAAAAAATGCCCTCCAAAGGAAAGAATAAACTACAACACCAACTTACAGCTAGACTTGATTCATGAAATGGAGGGAAAATGGACGGAAGTCACTATGTGTAACCTTTCTGCCTCTTGTGCACCGAATGGCAAATCTGCTTGCTCCTTAGCTGCCTCCCTGATATCTGTCTGTCATGTGGGCTGCATGAGCAACTGCCCAAAACAGTTTGAGACCAGAGAAAAATCATCACTATTAAATCTAAGCCACTATGGGAAATAAAAGGATGTTTTTTCTTATACTTAGGATTCTTATCTTTAGTGAGCACCTACCTACGAGCTCCAGAAATGGGTTCACAAAAGGAAAAGCCATCTGGAAAGGCTCACTGCACCAAGGCCACAGACCTTTTGAAGAAGCTTCAAAGGTACAAATTCTGCTTTGGGGACAATGTAGCAGGTGCTATTCCAAATTGTGAGAGACTCAAAGAGAACCACCCATTTATTCTTAGGCATCAATTTATCCCTCTCTGGAAGGCCTCCTTCTGTTCTAACAGTAATGCCTCCAGTCTCTTTAAACAGTACCAACATCACTATTGCCCAAGGATTACAATTTTCCTCTCAAAATTATTTTTTTATATAAAGAGAAATTAGGAAACTTATCCCATTCACACTAGCCTCAAAAAAAAAAAATAAAATTCTTGGGAACCAATCTAATAAAAGAGGTGGCAGACCTCTACAATCAAAACTACAGAACACTAAAGAAGGAAATTGAAGGAGACCTTAGAAGATGGAAAGATCTCCCATGCCCTTGGATTGGCATAGTTAAGATTGTCAAATGACCAAACTACCATACAGATTTAATGCGATTCCTATTAAAATGTCAATGACACTCTTTATAGAATTAGAAAAGGCAATTTTGAAATTCATTTGGGAAAAAGAAGAGATTCATAATAGCAAAAGAAATCCATGGCAAAAAGAAAAAAAAATGTGAAGCAGGAGGCATCACAACACCAGACCTTCAATTTATCCCTCCCTGTAAGGCCTTTTTCTTTTCTAAAAGCAATGCCTCCAATCTCTCAGGAAGATGGAGTTCAGTATCCTTTAATAGTACTGATCACAGTATTGCCCAAGGCTTACTACTTTCCTCTCGAAAATTCGTTTTTAAAATGCATATTTTTGGAGGAGGGTTTCAAGATGGCGGACTAGAGGGTGGCTGTATTTCATGTTACTCCAGGACTCAGGAATCAAGAAGAGGAGATATTGCGAGACTTGGGACCAACTCAAAGCTGCCAGGTAAGTCTCTCCCGCTGGGGAGGCATCCTGGATGCCTCCCAGAGCACAGGGAATTTTGTGAAGCAGAGTTGCCCAATGAGACACCCCTCCCCCAACTGGAGCAGTGAACTCAGACAACTGGGAGCATTGTAGAGGAGGGTTGCTCAGCACAACGCTTGGACTCGGAGCAACCCACCGGAGCTTCGGTGGCTGCCCTGAGGAGGAGGCACATGGTGAGTTGTTTGGACTCAGAGCGACTGCACTGGAACACCGGGGGACTGCAAGGAGGAGGAGGCGTGCAGCGGGTCGCTTGGACTCGTAGCAACTGCACCAGTGCTATGGGCGGCTGCTGGGAGGAGGAGGTGTGCAGTGCATTGCTTGGACTAGGAGCGAGTGCACCACAACTCTGGGCGGATGCCCGGAGGAGGAGGTGCGCAGCGGTGGCTTGGACTCGGAGTGACTGCATCGGAGCTCGGGCAGCTGCCTGGAGGAGGATGCCTGTAGCGGGTCACTTGGACTCAGCGCTACTGCACCGGGCTCCAGGTGCCTGATCAGAAGAGGGGCCGCACAGCCAGGCGATTAGGTACAGAGCACGCTCCCAAGACCTAGGCAGCTTCTTGGTGGAACAGCTGCACAGAGACAAGCTAAGGGAGGGAGCGAAGGTTCCAGGACTGCAGGCAGATTCTCTGAGGCAGACAAAGGAGACCCTTCTGCACAGTGCGAGGCTCCGAGGCCCAGGAGGTAGGTCCGGGTCCCTGGGAATGTTGCAGAGGAAGGCAGCCCAGTCAAGGAGGTAGTTGTGGATCAAAGGGAACCTCTAGGAGGGGAAGTGACCAGCGAGACCTCCCCACTGGGTGAGTCTTCCCTGCCGGGTGAGGTTTTCCCTCAAGGACGGTAAAACCAGAGACACAGGCCCAAACGGGCCTTGCCTCAGCCCGCATCTTACTTTCCCTTTGGATGACCATTGGTCAACAACTGGAGGCACCTCTGCCCACTAGCAGGGAATATACCCCATCTGAAGGCCACCACCCCTAGAGAGGCAGCTTCCCTGTGGAGCACTGCATTTTCAACTTCCTCCAAGACTTCAGGCTACTGAAGGTTAAGAGGGGATATACTAGAAATCTTTAGGGACATTGTAAGTCAACAAAGAAAATCTGGAATATCTCAGAGATCCACTGATACCTGAAAAATATGAGAAAACAAGGGAATAAAATGCCCGAAACAAATCTAGATGTTACATCAATAAAATCCAATGACAGCATAGCAGAAGAAATGACAGAAAGGGAGTTCAGAATGTACATAATTAAAATGATCAGGGAAGCAAACGATGAGATGAAAGAGCAAATGCAAGCATTGAAGGATGAGATGAAAGAGCAAATGCAGGCATTGAATTATTGCACCAATCGACAGGTAAAAGAGCAAATACAGGAAGCTAAAGAGCATTTCAACAAAGAGTTACAGATATTGAATAAAAAAACAGAAATCCTTGAAATGAAGGAAACAATAAACCAAATTAAAAACTCCATAGAAAGCATAACCAAGAGGATAGAACACCTGGAAGACAGAACTTCAGACATGGAAGAAAAAATATTTAACCTTGAAAACAAAGTAGACCAAACAGAGAAGATGGTAAGAAATCATGAACAGAATCTACAAGAATTATGGGATATCATGAAGAGTCCAAATTATGAATTATTGGGATTGAGGAAGGCTTAGAGAAACAAACCAAAGGAATGAACAATCTATTCAATGAAATAATATCCGAAAATTTCCCAAATCTGAAGAATGAAATAGAAAATCAAGTACAACAGGCTTATAGGACTCCAAATACACAAAATTACGAAAGACCCACACCAAGGCACATTAAAATGAAAATACCTAATATACAAAATAAAGACAAAATTTTAAAGGCTGTGAGAGAAAAGAACCAAATTACATTCAGGGAGAAACCAATACGGGTATCAGCAGATTTTTCAATCCACAACCTAAAAGCTAGAAGGGCCTGGAACAATATTTACCAAGTCCTAAAAGAAAGCAGATGCCACCCATGAATCTTATACCCAGCAAAACTTACTTTCAGATTTTTAAAAAAATTTTTTTTATTGTAAACAAATGGGATACATGTTGTTTCTCTGTTTGTACAAGGAGTAATAAACACATACCATTTGTGAAATCATAAATTTAGAGAGTAATGGTGTTTAATTCATTCTGTTATTTTTTTCTTCCCCCCACCCCTCGCACTCCTCTATTCCCTCTATACAGTACTTCCTTCCTCCATTCTTACCGCCCTCCTTAATCCTGACACTAACCCTAACCGTAACCCTAATGCTAAACCCTTCCACCCCACATTGTATGTCATCATCCGCTTATCAGCGAGATCATTTGTCCTTTGGCTTTTTGAGATTGGCTTATGTCACTTAGCATGATATTCTCCAATTTCATCCATTTGCCTGCAAATGTCATAATTTTATCATTCCTTATGGTGGAGTAATATTCCATTTTATACATATGCC
Source organism: Sciurus vulgaris (assembly GCF_902686455.1). Lineage (NCBI taxonomy): Eukaryota > Metazoa > Chordata > Mammalia > Rodentia > Sciuridae > Sciurus > Sciurus vulgaris. Next base: position 27,061,264 of record NC_136474.1, read on the forward strand.
ACAGTTTCTTTATCCATTCGTCAATTGAAGGAACTCTAGTTTGGTTCCACAATGTGGATATGGTGAATTGAGCAGCTATGAACATTGATGTGGCTGTATCTCTGAAGTATACTGATTTTAAGTCCTTTGGGTATAGGCCAAGGAGTGGGATAGCTGGGTCAAATGGTGGTTCCATTCCAAGCTTTCTGAGGAATCTCCATACTGCATTCCAGAGTGGCTGCCTGCCGCCAGAGGGAGCAGGGCTGCTTGGGGAAGTCTCTGGCTGCCCTACCTGGTCCCAGAAGCTGCCTGTGGGCTGGGGCGCGCCGCTGGGTCCAGGGCTTGGAGCTGGCTCTGTGTGGAAAGGCTCTCACTGGACGCCCTTCTCCAAGAAGCTGGCTGTGGAATGAGCCTGCCGCCGGAGGGAGCAGTGCTGCTTGGGGAAGATTCGAATTGCCCTGCCCTTCTGTGAGAAGCTGCCCCTGTCCGGGCCTGGTGCCTGGGCCGTGCTTCACCTGGTGGGAGAGACTAACCCTGCGGCTCTATGTTAGTCCGAGTCTCTCAATGCCTCCCCTTCTTGAATCCTGTGTTCTGGAGTGACGGGAGATGCAGTCTCCCTCTAGTCCGCCATCTTGGATCCTCCTACCTTCAGATTTGATGATGAAATAAAATCCTTCCATGATAAACAAAAGCTAAAAGAATTTACAAAAAGAAAGCTGGCATTAGAGAACATTCTCAGCAAAATATTCCATGAGGAAGAGATGAAAAACAAAGATCTAAATCAGCAAAGGGAGGAACTATCCTAAAGGAATTGTCAAAGGAGGAACAAAGTCGTGTCAAAAATAAAAATAAAAAAATGAGCTAAATGACCAGGAATACAAATCATATCTCAATAATAACCCTGAATATTTTTTTTTATTGTAAACAAATGGGATACATGTTGTTTCTCTGCTTGTACATGGCATAAAGGCATACCATTTGTGTAATCATAAATTTACATAGAGTAATGTTGTTTGATTCATTCTATTATTTTTTTCTCTTCCCCCACCCCTCCCACCCCTCTTTACCTTCTATTCAGTACTTCCTTCCTCCATACTTGCCCCCCTCCCTAACCCTAACTCTAACCCTAACACTAACCCTTCCCTCCCCCCCATTATGTGTCATCCTCCACTTATTAGCGATATCATTCGTCCTTTGGCTTTTTGAGATTGGCTTATCTCACTTAGCATGATATTCTCCAATTTCATCCATTTGCCTGCAAATGCCATAATTTTATCATTCTTTATGGCTGAGAATTATTCCATTGTATATATATATATATACCACAGTTTCTTTATCCACTCATCAATTGAAGGGCATCTAGGCTGGTTCCACAGTCTGGCTATTGTGAATTGAGCAGCTATGAACATTGATGTGGCTGTATCTCTGTAGTATGCTGATTTTAAGTCCTTTGGGTATAGGACAAGGAGTGGGATAGCTGGGTCAAATGGAGGGTCCATTCCACGTTTTCTAAGGAATCTCCACACTGCTTTCCAGAGTGGCTGCACTAATTTGCAGCCCCACCAGCAATGTATGAGTGTACCTTTCTCCCCACATCCTCGCCAACACCTGTTGTTGCTCGAATTCTTGATAATCGCCATTCTAATTGGGGTGAGATGGAATCTTAGGGTGGTTTTGATTTTCCTTTCTCTTATTACAAGAGATGTTGAACATTTTTCCATATGTTTGTTGATTGCTTGTAGATCTTCTTCTGTGAAGTGTCTATTCATTTCCTTAGCCCATTCGTCGACTGGATTATTTGAATTCTTGCAGTAGAGTTTTTTGAGTTCTTTATAGATTCTGGAGATTAGTGCTCTATCTGAAGTATGATTGGCAAAGATATTCTCCCACTCTGTAGGCTCTTTCTTCGCATTGCTGATAGTTTCCTTTGCTGAGAGAAAGCTTTTTAGTTTGAATCTATCCCAGTGGTTGATTCTAGCTTTTATTTCTTGTGCTATGGGAGTCCTGTTAAGGAAGTCTGCACCTAGACCAACAAGGTGAAGATTTGGACCTACTTTTTCTTCTATAATCTGCAGGGTCTCTGGTCTGATTCCGAGGTCCTTAATCCATTTTGAGTTTAGTTTCGTGCATGGTGAGAGATATGGGTTTAGTTTCATTCTGTTGCATATGGATTTCCAATTCTCCCAGCACCATTTGTTGAAGAGGCTATCTTTTCTCCATTGCATATTTTTGGCCCCTTTGTCTAGTATGAGAAAATTGTATTTATTTGGGTTTGTGTCCGTGTCTTCTATTCTGTACCATTGATCTACCTTTCTATTTTGATACCAATACCATGCCGTTTTTGTTACTATTGCTTTGTAGTAGAGTTGAAGATCTGGTATTGCAATACCCCCTGTTTCACTCTTCCTGCTAAGGATTGCTTTAGCTATTCTGGGTTTCTTATTGTTCCAGATGAATTTCATAATTGCTTGCTCTATTTCTGTAAGGTACGTCATTGGGATTTTAACTGGAATTGCATTGAATTTGTATAGCACTTTAGGTAGTATGGCCATTTTGACAATATTAATTCTTCCTATCCAAGAACATGGAAGATCTTTCCATCTTCTAAGGTGTTCTTTAATTTCTTTCTTTAGTGTTTTATAGTTCTAATTGTAGAGGTCTTTCACCTCTTTCGTGAGATTGATTCCCAAGTATTTTATTTTTTTCGAGGCTATTTTGAATGGGGTAGTTTTCCTAATTTCTCTTTCTGAAGATTCATCACTTATGTATAAAAATGCATTGGATTTATGGGCATTGATCTTGTAACCTGCTACTTTACTGAATTCACTTATGAGTTCTAAGAGTTTTCTGGTGGAATTTCCAGGTTCCTCTAAATATATAATCATGTCATCAGCGAACAGGGATAGTTTGAGTTCTTCTTTTCCAATTCGAATCCCTTTAATTTCTTTGGTTTGTCTAATTGCTCTGGCTAGAGTCTCAAAAACGATGTTGAATAGAAGTGGTGAAAGAGGGCATCCCTGCCTTGTTCCAGTTTTTAGGGGGAATGCTTTCAGTTTTTCACCATTTAGAATGACATTAGCCATGGGCTTAGCATAAATGGCCTTTACAATGTTAAGGAATGTTCCCACTATCCCTATTTTTTCTAGTGTTTTGAGCATGAAGGGGTGCTGTATTTTATCAAATGCTTTTTCTGCATCCATTGAAATAATCATGTGATTCTTGACTTTCAGTCTATTAATCTGGTGAATTACGTTTATTGATTTCCTGATGTTGAACCAACCTTGCATCCCTGGGATAAAACCCACTTGATCATGGTGCACTATCTTTTTAATATGTTTTTGTATGCAATTTGCTAAAATTTTGTTGAGAATTTTTGCATCGATATTCATTAAGGATATTGGTCTGAAATTTTCCTTCCTTGATGAGTCTCTGTCTGGTTTAGGTATCAGTGTGATATTGGCTTCATAGAATGAGTTTGGGAGGGTTCACTCCTCTTCTATTTTTTGGAATACTTTGAGAAGTATTGGAATGAGCTCTTCTTTAAAGGTTTTGTAGAACTCGGCTGAGAACCCCATCTGGTCCCGGACATTTCTTTGCTGGTAGGTTTTTGATGACTTCTTCAATTTCAGTACTTGAAATTGGTCTATTTAAATTATTTATGTCCTCCTCATTCAGTTTAGGGAATTCATATGTCTCTAGAAACCTGTTGATGTTCGAAATTTTCTATTTTGTTGGAGTATAGATTTTCAAAATAGCTTCTAATTATGTTTTGTATTTCAATCCTGTCTGTTGTGATATTTCCTTGTTCATTCCGAATTTTAGTGATGTGGGTTTTCTCTCTTCTTCTCTTTGTTAGTGTGGCTAAAGGTTTATCAATTTTGTTTACTTTTTCGAACAACCAATTATTTATTTTGTCAATTTTTTGTATTGTTTCTTTTGTTTCAATTTCATTGATTTCAGCTCTGAGTTTAACTATTTCCTATCTTCTACTACTTTTGGTGCTGTTCTGTTCTTCTTTTTCTAGGACTTTGAGCTGTAGTATTAAGTCGTTTCTTTGTTGAGTTTTACTTCTTTTATTAAATGCGCTCCATGAAATAAATTTCCCTCTGAGTACTGCTTACATAGTGTCCCAGAGATTTTGATATGATGTTTCTTTGTTCTCATTTACCTCTAAGAATTTTTTAATTACCTTCCTAATATCTTCTGTTATCCATTCATCATATAATAGCATATTGTTTAATCTCCAGATGTTGGAATAGTTTCTGTGTTTTACTCTTTCATTTATTTCTAATTTCAATCCATTATGATATGATAGAATACATGGTAGTGTCTCTATCTTCTTGTATTTGCTAACATTAGCTTTGTGGCATAATATATGGTCTATTTTAGAGAAGGATCCATGTGCTACTGAGAAGAAAGTGCATTCGCTCTTGGTTGGATGGTATATTCTATAAATGTCCGTTAAGTCTAAATTATTGATTGTGTTATTGAGATCTATGGTTTCTTTGTTCAATTTTTGTCTGGAAGACCTGTCCAGTGGTGAGAGCGGCGTGTTAAAATCACCTAGTATTATTGTGTTGTGGTCTATTTGGTTTCTGAAATTGAGAAGGATTTGTTTGACATACGTGGATGAGCCACTATTTGGGGCATAGATGTTTATGATTGTTATATCTTGCTGATTTATGCTCCCCTTAAGCAGTATGAAATGTCCTTCTTTATCCCTTCTGAGACTAACTTTGGCTTGAAGTCCACATTGTCTGAAATGAGGATGGATAATCCAGCTTTTTTGCTGAGTCCATGTGCATAATATGTTTTCTCCCATCCTTTCACCTTTAGTCTATGGGTATCTTTTTCTATGAGGTGAGTCTCTTGCAGGCATATATTGCTGGATCTTTCTTTTTAATCCAGTCTGCCAGTCTATGTCTTTTGATTGATGAATTCAGGCCATTAACATTCAGGGTTATTATAGAGAAATGATTTGGTTTCCCGGTCATTTGGTTCATTTTTAAAATTTTGTTTATTTATTTGTTTGACACAACTTGGTTCCTCCTTTATTTGACAATTCCTTTAGGATCATTCCTCCCTTTGCTGATTTGCTTCTTTGTTTTTCATCTCTTCCTCATGGAATATTTTGCTGAGAATGTTCTGTAATGCTGGCTTTCTTTTTGTAAATTCTTTTAGCTTTTGTTTATCATGGAAGGATTTTATTTCATCGTCAAATTTGAAGGTAAGTTTTGCTGGGTATAAGATTCTTGGTTGGCATCCATTTTCTTTCAGGGCTTGAAAAATGTTGTTCTAGGCCCTTCTAGCTTTTAGGGTCTGGATTGAAAAATCTGCTGATATCCGTATTGGTTTCCCCCTGAATGTAATTTGGGTCTTTTCTCTCACAGCCTTTCAAATTCTGTCTTTATTTTGTATGTTAGGTATTTTCATTATAATGTGCCTTGGTGTCGGTCTGTTGTAATTTTGTGTATTTGGAGTCCTATAAGCCTCTTGAACTTGATTTTCCATTTCATTCTTCATATTTGGGAAATTTTCTGATATTATTTCATTGAATAAATTGTTCATTCCTTTGGCTTGTTTCTCTAGGCCTTCCTCAATCCCAATAATTCTTAAATTTGGCCTTTTCATGATATCCCATAGTTCTTGTAGATTCTGTTCATGATTTCTTACCATCTTCTCTCTTTGTTCAACTTTGTTTTCAAGGTTAAATATTTTGTCTTCAATGTCTGAGGTTCTGTCTTCCAGGTGTTCTATCCTACTGGATATGCTTTCTATGGAGCTCTTAATTTGGTTTATTGTTTCCTTCATGTCAAGGATTTCTGTTTGGTTTTTTTTTTCAATATCTCTAACTCTTTATTGAAATGATGTTTTGCTTCCTGTATTTGCTCTTTTAACTGTCGATTGGTGCGATCATTCAATGCTTGCATTTGCTCTTTCATCTCATCATTCAGTGCGTGCATTTGCTCTTTCATCTCATCGTTTGCTTCTCTGATCATTTTAATTATGTACATTCTGAACTCCTTTTCTGTCATTTCTTCTGCCATGCTGTCATTGGGTTTTATTGATGTAACATCTAGATTTGTTTGCAGCATTTTCTTTCCTTGTTTCCTCATATTGTTCAGGTATCAGTGGACCACTGAGATATTGCAGATATTTTTTATTGACTTACAATGTCCCTGAAGATTTCTATATATATCCCCTCTTAGCCTTCAGTAGGCTGAAGTCTTGGAGGAAGTTGATAGTGCGGTGCTCCACAAGGAAGCTCCCTCTCTAGGAGTGGTGTTCTTCAGGTGGGGTATAATCCCTGCTAGTGGGCAGAGGTGCCTCCACTTGTTGACCAATGGTCATCCAAAGGTCACCTAGGCTGCGGGCTGAGGCAAGGCCTGTTTGGGCCTGAGTTTCTGGTTTTACCGTCCTTGTGGGGAAACCTCACCCGGCAGGGAAAACTCACCCGGTGGGGAGGTCTCGCTGGTCAGTTCCCTCCTAGAGGTTTCCCTCAATTTACAGCTACCGCCTGGGCTGGGCTGCCTTCCTCTGCAAAGTTCCCAGGGGCCCGGCCCTACCTCCTGGGCCTGGGAGCCCCACCTTCGCAGATGAATCTCCTTAGGCTGCCCCTCTTCAGAGAATCTGCGCGCAGGCCTGGAACCTTCCCTCTGCCCTAAGCCTGTCTCTTGCGGCTCTTCCGCCCAGAAGCCTCCTAGATCCTGTAACCCTGCTCTGCACCTAATCGCCTGGCTATGTGGCCCCTCCTCTGAGCAGCCACCTGGGGCCCCAAACAATCGCTCTTAGTCCCAGAGACCCGCCACACGCCTTTTCCTCCAGACAGCCGCCCAGTATTCCAGTGCGGTCACTAGGAGTCCAAGAAACTCACTTCGTGCCTCCTCCTCCCACCAACCACCCGTAGCCCTGGGCAATCAATCACTCCAAGTCGAAGTGACCCTCCCCGTTCCTCCTCCTTCTCCAGATAACCCCCCGGGTGTTCAGGAGCGGTCGCTCTGAGTGGCTCTGAATCCACGTGACCCGCTGCATGGGTCCTCTGGGCATCCGCCCGGAGCTCCTGTGCGGCCACTCAAGACCAATCGACCCACCACGCTCCTCCTCCAGGCAGCCCCCCTGTGTTCAGGAGCTGTCCCTTTAAGTCCAAACAACTCACCACTCGCCTTCTCCTTTGAGCAGCTGCCTGGAGCGCTAATGCAGTCACTGCGAGTCCAAACGACCCGCCGCGCTCCTCCTCCTCCTCCTCCTACTCCTCCGGGCAGGTCCCGGTGTTCAGAAGTGGTCTGAGTCCAAACAGCTCGCCACGCAGTCCCTCCTCTGGCAACCGCCTGTAGCTCTGGTGTAATCACCCCGAATCCAAGCGGCCCCGCTCCTCTTCCTCCTCCTCATCCTCAGGGCAGGCCCCAGGGTTCAGAAGCGTCGTTCTCAGTCCTAACAGCTCGCCGCGCGACTTCTACTCTGGCAACCTCCTGTAGCTCTGGTGTAGTCACCCCGAATCCAAGTGGCCACGCTCCTCCTCCTCCTCCTCCTCAGGGCAGGCCCCGGTGTCCTGAGTCCACACAGCTCTCCTCGCCACTCCTCCCCTGGGCAGCCGCCGGAGCCCCAGTGGTTGCTCTGAGTCCCAGCGCTGTGCCGAGCGGCCTCCTTTACGGCGCTCTCAGTTGTCCGAGTTCACTGCTCCAGCGGGGGGATGGGCGTCTCGCCGGCAGCTCTACTTCACAAAGTTCCCTGCGTTCCGGGACCACCGTCCCATCCGGGATGCCTTCCCAACGGGTGAGAGTCACCCGGCTGCTTTGAGTTGGTCCCAAGTGTCTCAATATCTCCTCTTTTGAATCCTGAGTCCTGGAGCAACATGAAATGCAGCCTCCCTCTAGCATAACCCTGAATATTAATGGACTGAACTCATAAATCAAAACACATACACTGGCAGATTGGATTAAAAAGACCCAACAATAGGTTGCCTGCAAGAGACTCGCCTCTTAGAAAGAGATACCCAGAGAGGAGAATTGCGCGGCGAGCTGTTTAGACTTAGAGCCACCGCTTCTGAACACCGGGGCCTGCCGTGAGAACGAGGACGAAGAGGAGGAGGAACAGGGACGCTTGGATTCGGAGTGACTGCACCAGAGCTACAGGCGGTTGCCAGAGGAGAAGGCGAGTGTTGAGTTTTTTGGACTTAATGCGACCACTCCTGAACACAGGGGGGCTGCCTGGAGGAGAAGCGCGGTGGGTCGCTTGGTCTCCAGTGGCTGCACCAGAGCTCCGGGCGGCAGCCCAGAGGACGCGTGCAGCGGGTCACGTGGTTTCAGAGCCACTCAGAGCGACCTCTCCTGAACACCCGGGGGGTTACCTGGAGGAGGAGGAGGAACGGGGAAGGTCACTTTGACTCGGAGTGATTGATTGCCCAGGGCTACGGGTGGTTGGTGGAGGTGGAGGCACGCAGTGAGTTGCTCGGACTCCTAGTGACCGCACCGAAATACTGGGTGGCTGTCTGGAGGAAGAGGCATGCAGCGGGTCTCTGGGACTCAGAGAGATTGTACGGGGCCCCAGGTGGCTGCTCAGAGGAGGGTCCGCATAGCCAGGCGATTAGGTGCAGAGCAGGATCCCAGGATCTAAGACGCTTCTTGGTGGAAGAGCCCCACAGAGACACGCTTATGGGGGGAGCAAAAGTTCCAGGACTGCGGGCAGATTCCCTGAGGAGGGGCAGCCTAAGGAGATTCATCTGCGAAGGGTGAGGCTCCGAGGCCCAGGAGGTGGGGCCGGGCCCCTGGGAACTTTGCAAAGGAAGGCAGCCCAGCCCAGGCAGTAGCTGTAAATTGAGGGGAACCTCTAGGAGGGAACTGACCAGTGAGACCTCCCCACCGGGTGAGTCTTCCCTGTCGGGTGAGGTTTCCCCACAAGGACGGTAAAACCAGAGACTCAGGCCCAAACAGGCCTTGCCTCAGCCCGCAGCCTAGGTGACCTTTGGATGACCATTGGTCAACAAGTGGACACACCTCTGCCCACTAGCAGGGATTATACCCCACCTGAAGGCCACCACTCCTAGAGAGGCAGATTCCTTCTGGAGCACCGCATTATCAACTTCCTCCAAGACTTCAGCCTACTGAAGGCTAAGAGGGGATATATATAGAAATCTTCAGGGACATTGTAAGTCAATAAAAAAAATCTGCAATATCTCAGTGGTCCACTGATACCTGAACAATATGAGAACACAAAGAAAGAAAATGCTGCAAACAAATCTAGATGTTACATCAATAAAACCCAATGACAGCATGGCAGAAGAAATGACAGAAAAGGAGTTCAGATTGTACATAATTAAAATGATCAGAGAAGCAAACGATGAGATGAAAGAGCAAATGCACGCACTGAATGATGAGATGAAAGAGCAAATGCAGGCATTGAATGATCGCACCAATCGACAGTTAAAAGAGTAAATACAGGAAGCAAAAGATCATTTCAATAAAGAGTTACAGATATTGAAAAAAAACCAAACGGAAATCCTTGACATGAAGGAAACAATAATAAACCAAATTAAGAACTCCATAGAAAGCATATCCAGTAGGATAGAACACCTGGAAGACAGAACCTCAGACATTGAAGACAAAATATTTAACCTTGAAAACAAAGTTGAACAAACAGAGAAGATGGTAAGAAATCATGAACAGAATCTACAAGAACTATGGGATATCATGAAAAGACCAAATTTAAGAATTATTGGGATTGAGGAAGGCTTAGAGAAACAAACCAAAGGAATGAACAATCTATTCAATGAAATAATATCAGAAAATTTCCCAAATCTGAAGAATGAAATGGAAAATCAAGTACAACAGGATTATAGGACTCCAAACACACAAAATTACAACAGACCCACACCAAGGCACATTATAATGAAAATACCTAACATACAAAATAAAGACAGAATTTTAAAGGCTATGAGAGAAAAGAACCACATTACATTCAGGGAAAAACCAATACAAATATCAGCAGATTTTTCAATCCAGACCCTAAAAGCTAGAAGGGCCTGGAACAACATTTTTCAAGCCCTGAAAGAAAATGGATGCCAACCAAGAATCTTATACCAAGCAAAACTTACCTTCAAATTTGATGATGAAATAAAATCCTTCCAAGAAAAACAAAAGCTAAAAGAATTTACAAAAAGAAAGCCAGCATTACAGAATATTCTCAGCAAAATATTCCATGAGGAAGAGATGAAAAACAAAGAAGTAAATCAGCAAAGGGAGGAATGATTCTAAAGGAATTGTCAAATAAAGGAGGAACCAAGTTGTGTCAAATAAATAAATAAATAAAATTTAAAAATGAACCATATGACCGGGAAGCCAAATCATATCTCAATAATAACCCTGAATGTTAATGGACTGAATTCATCAATCAAAAGACATAGACTGGCAGATTGGATTAAAAAGAAGGATCCAACAATATGTTGCCTACAAGAGACGCACCTCATAGAAAAAGATACCCATAGACTAAAGGTGAAAGGATGGGAGAAAACATATTATGCACATGGACTCAGCAAAAAAGCTGGATTATCCATCCTCATTTCAGACAATGTGGACTTCAAGCCAAAGTTAGTCTCAGAAGGGATAAAGAAGGTCATTTCATACTGCTTAAGGGGAGCATAAATCAGCAAGATATAACAATCATAAACATCTATGCCCCAAACAGTGGCTCATCCATGTATGTCAAACAAATCCTTCTCAATTTCAGAAACCAAATAGACCATAACACAATAATACTAGGTGATTTTAACACGCCGCTTTCACCACTGGACAGATCTTCCAGACAAAAATTGAATAAAGAAACCATAGATCTCAATAACACAATCAATAATTTAGAATTAACAGACATTTATAGAGTATACCATCCAACCAAGAGTGAATACATATTCTTCTCAGCAGCACATGGATCCTTCTCTAAAACAGACCATATATTAGGCCACAAAGCTAATGTTAGCAAATACAAGAAGATAGAGACACTGCCTTGTATTCTATCAGATCATAATGGATTGAAGTTAGAAATAAATGAAAGAGTAAAACACAGAAACTATTCCAACATCTGGAGATTAAACAATATGCTATTATATGATGAATGGATAACAGAAGATATTAGGAAGGAAATTAAAAAATTCTTAGAGGTAAATGAGAACAAAGAAACATCATATCAAAATCTCTGGGACACTATGAAAGCAGTACTTAGAGGGAAATTTATTTCATGGAACACATTTAATAAAAGAAGTAAAACTCAACAAATAAAACAACCTAACACTACAGCTCAAAGCCCTAGAAAAAGAAGAACAGAACAGCACCAAAAGTAGTAGAAGACAGGAAATAGTTAAACTCAGAGCTGAAATCAATGAAATTGAAACAAAAGAAACAATACAAAAAATTGACAAAATAAATCGTTGGTTCTTTGGAAAAATAAAGAAAATTGATAAACCTTTAGCCACACTAACAAAGAGAAGACGAGAGAAAACCCAAATCACTAAAATTCGGAATGAACAAGGAAATATCACAACAGACACGATTGAAATACAAAACATAATTAGAAGCTATTTTGAAAATCTATACTCCAACAAAATAGAAAATTTCGAAGACATCAACAGGTTTCTAGAGACATACGAACTGCCTAAAGTGAATGAGGAGGACATACACAATTTAAATAGACCAATTTCGAGTACTGAAATAGAAGAAGTCATCAAAAGCCTACCAACAAAGAAAAGTCCGGGACCAGATGGGTTCTCAGTCGAGTTCTCTTTAAAGAAGAGCTCATTCCAATACTTCTCAAACTATTCCATAAAATAGAAGAGGAGGGAACCCTCCAAAACTCATCCTATGAAGCCAATATCACACTGATACCTAAACCAGACAGAGACTCATCAAGGAAAGAAAATTTCAGACCAATATTCTTAATGAACATCGACGCAAAAATTCTCAACAAAATTTTAGCAAATCGCATACAGAAACATATTAAAAAGATAGTGCACCATGATCAAGTGGTTTTCATCCCAGGGATGCAAGGTTGGTTCAACATCCGGAAATCAATAAATGTAATTCACCAGATTAATAGACTGAAAGTCAAGAATCACATGATTATTTCAATGGATGCAGAAAAAGCATTTGATAAAATACAGCACCCCTTCATGCTCAAAACACTAGAAAAAATAGGGATGGTGGGAACATTCCTTAACATTGTAAAGGCCATCTATGCTAAGCCCATGGCTAATATCATTCTAAATGGTGAAAAACTGAAAGCATTTTCCCTAAAAACTGGAACAAGGCAGGGATTCCCTCTTTCACCACTTCTATTCAACATCGTTCTTGAGACTCTAGCCAGAGTAATTAGACAAACCAAAGAAATTAAAGGGATACGAATTGGAAAAGAAGAACTCAAACTATCCCTGTTTGCTGATGACATGATTGTATATTTAGAGGAACCTGGAAATTCCACCAGAAAACTCTTAGACTCATAAGTGAATTCAATAAAGTAGCAGGTTACAAGATCAATGCTCATAAATCCAACGCATTTTTATACATAAGTGATGAATCTTCAGAAAGAGAAATTAGGAAAACTATCCCATTCACAATAGCCTCGAAAAAAATTAAATACTTGGGAATCAATCTCACAAAAGAGCTGAAAGACCTCTACAATGAGAACTATACAACACTAAAGAAAGAAATTAAAGAACACCTTAGAAGATGGAACAATCTTCCATGTTCTTGGATAGGAAGAATTAATATTGTCAAAATGGCCATACTACCTAAAGTGCTATACAAATTCAATGCAATTCCAATTAAAATCCCAATGACGTACCTTACAGAAATACAGCAAGCAATTATGAAATTCATCTGGAAGAATAAGAAACCAGGAATAGCTAAAGCAATCCTTAGCAGGAAGAGTGAAACAGGGGGTATTGCAATACCAGATCTTCAACTCTACTACAAAGCAATAGTAACAAAAACGGCATGGTATTAGTACCAAAATAGAAAGGTAGATCAATGGTACAGAATAGAGGACACGGACACAAACCCAAATAAATACAATTTTCTCATACTAGACAAAGGGGCCAAAAATATGCAATGGAGAAAAGATAGCCTCTTCAACAAATGGTGCTGGGAGAATTGGAAATCCATATGCAACACAATGAAACTAAACCCTTATCTCTCACCATGCACGAAACTAAACTCAAAATGGATTAAGGACCTCGGAATCAGACCAGAGACCCTGCAGATTATAGAAGAAAAAGTAGGTCCAGATCTTCAACGTGTCGGCTTAGGACCAGACTTCCTTCACAGGACTCCCATAGCACAAGAAATAAAAGCAAGAATCAATAACTGGGATAGATTCAAACTAAAAAGCTTTCTCTCAGCAAAGGAAACTATCAGCAATGTGAAGAAAGAGCCTACAGAGTGGGAGAATATCTTTGCCAATCATACTTCAGATAGAGCACTAATCTCCAGAATCTATAAAGAACTCAAAAAACTCTACTCCAAGAATTCAAATAATCCAGTCGACAAATGGGCTAAGGAAATGAATAGACACTTCACAGAAGAAGATCTACAAGCAATCAACAAACATATGGAAAAATGCTCAACATCTCTAGTAATAAGAGAAATGCAAATCAAAACCACCCTAAGATTCCATCTCACCCCAATTAGAATGGCGATTCTCAAGAATACGAGCAACAACAGGTGTTGGCGAGGATGTGGGGAGAAAGGTACACTCATACATTGCTGGTGGGACTGCAAATTAGTGCAGCCACTCTGGAAAGCAGTGTGGAGATTCCTTAGAAAACTTGGAATGGACCCTCCATTTGACCCAGCTATCCCACTCCTTGGCCTATACCCAAAGGACTTAAAATCAGCATACTACAGAGATACAGCCACATCAATGTTCACAGCTTCTCAATTCACAATAGCCAGACTGTGGAACCAACCTAGATGCCCTTCAATTGATGAGTGGATAAAGAAACTGTGGTATATATATACAATGGAATATTACTCAGCCATAAAGAATGAGAAAATTATGGCATTTGCAGGCAAATGGATGAAATTGGAGAATATCATGCTAAGTGAGATAAGCCAATCTAAAAAGCCAAAGGAAGAATGATATCGCTAATAAGTGGATGATGACACATAATGGGGAGAGGGAAGGGTTAGTGTTAGGGTTAGAGTTAGGGTTAGGGAGGGGGGCAAGTATGAATGAAGGAAGCTCTGTATAGAAGGAAAAGGGGTGGGAGCGGTGGGGGGAAGGGAAAAAATAACAGATGAATCAAACAACATTACTCTATGTAAATTTATTATTACACAAATGGTATGCCTTTATGCCATGTACAAGCAGAGAAACAACATGTATCCCATTTGTTTGCAATAAAATAAAAAAAAATAAAAATAAAAAAATAAAAAAAAGAAAGAGATACCCACAGACTAAAGGTGAAAGGATGGGGAAAAACATACCATGCATATGGACTCAGCAGAAAACTTGGAGTATCCATCCCCATTTCAGATAATGTGGGCTTCAAGCCAAAGTTAGTCAGAAGGGATAAAGAAGGACATTTCATTACTGCTTAAGGGAAGCATAAGTCAGCAAGACATAACAATCATAAATATCTAGGCCCCAAACAGTGGCTCATCCATGTATGTCAAACAAATCCTTCTCAATTTCAGAAACCAAATGGGCCATAACACAATAATACTAGGTGATTTTAACAAGCCTCTCTCACCACTGGACAGATCTTCCAAACAAAAATTGAACAAAGAAACCATAGATCTCAATAACACAATCAATAATTTAGACTTAACGGCAATTTATAAAATATACCATCCAACCAAGAGCGAATATACTTTCTTCTCAGCAGCACATGGATACTTCTCTAAAATAGACCATATATTATGCCACAAAGCGAATGTTAGCAAATACAAGAAGATAGAGACATTACCTTGTATTCTATCATATCATAATGGATTGAAATTAGAAATAAATGAAAGAGTAAAAAACAGAAACTACTCCAACACCTGGAGATTAAACAATATGCTATTATATGATGAATGGATAACAGAAGATGTCGGGAAGGAAATTAAAAAATTCGTAGAGGTAAATGAGAACAAAGAAACATCATATCAAAATCTCTGGGACACTATGAAAGCAGTACTTAGAGGAAAATGTATTTCATGGAGCACATTCAATAAAAGAAGAAAATATCAACAAGTAAACGACCTAACTCGACAGCTCAAAGTCCTGGAAAAAGAACAGAACAACACCAAAAGTAGTAGAAGACAGGAAATAGTTAAAATCAGAGCTGAAATCGATAAAATTGAAACAAAAGAAACAATCGAAAAAATTAACAAAATAAAGAGATGCGTCTTTCTTTTTAATCCATTCTGCCAGTCTATGTCTTTTGATTGAGGAGTTTAGGCCATTAACATTCAGGGTGATTATTGAGAAATGATTTGATTTCCAATCATTTGGCTTATTTTTGGTTTTTAAGTTGGCTTGGTTTCTCCTTTGAGTGCTTTTTCTCTAAGGTAGTGCCTCCCTTTGATGATCCCCATTGTTGTTTTTCATTTCCTCCTCGTGGAATATTTTGTTGAGAACATTCTGTAGTGCAGGCTTTCTACTTGTAAATTGTTTTAACTTTTGTTTATCATGGAAGGATTTTATTTCATCTTCAAATCTGAAGGTTAGTTTTGCTGGGTATAGGATTCTTGGTTGGCAACCATGTTCTTTCAGAGCTTGAAATATTTTGGTCCAGGCCCTTCTAGCTTTTAGTCTGGGTTGAGAAGTCGGCTATTATCCTTATCGCTCTCCCCCTATATGTAATCTCATGCTTTTCTCTCGCAGCCTTCAAAATCCTATCTTTATTTTGAATGTTTGCATTTTCATTATAATGTGTCTTCGTGTGGATCTGTGGTGATTCTGTGCATTTCGTGTTCTGTAAGCCTCTTATATTTGATTTTCCATTTCATTCTTCAGGTTTGGGAAATTTTCTGATATTATTTCATTGAATAGGTTGTTCATTCCTTCACTTTGTATCTGTGTGCATACTGATGCATACATTCCCATGTTTACAGCAGTACAATTTACAAATGTCCACTATGGAATCAGTCTGGATCGACAAATGGATAAATAAAATGTGTGATGTGTGTGTGTGTGTGTGTGTCTGTGTGTGTGTGTAAGAGAAAAGAAAAATTTAAAGAAAGGTGAATGGCGGTTCATGAAAGTCAAAGCGAGATCACTAGAGAAAATGATGCATCCCAAAGCTAAAACAAAACAAAATGAAACCAATGCCATAACCAGAGACGGAAAGAAATGATGGAAGACAGGCCTGAAGTCAACACAGTAGACAATAAAAACAATGAAATGAAGGATTGGATCTTGGAATCAATAAAACCTTGCCCAAACTGAACAAAAGAAAAAAACCCAAATTAATGAAATTAGAGAGGAAAGAGAATATCACCACAGACATCCAAAGATTCACTAGGGACTATATTGAAAAGTTACAGTCCAAAACATTGGGAAACCAGGAAGAAATCTATGTCTACACATCTATGGTCTACAAAAATCAAACGGAGAATATTAAAAAACTCAACAGACCAATAACAAAAATGAGATTGAGCAGTAATAAAAAGCCTTCCAAAAACAAGTCCAAAAATAGACGGATATTTTCAGCAGCATTCTAATAGACATTTAAAGAAGAACTACACAAGAGAAAAGTGGAACCATTCCAAATCTATAATATGAAAACACATACCACTCTGCCACCCAAAATCAGGTAAGGGCACATCAGGAAAAGTGGACAACAACATCCCTGATAGAATCAGATGCAAAAATTATTAATAAAAAATTCACAAATCGTATTCAGCAACACATTAAGAAGATGGTACATCATGACAAAATTGGGTTCACTCCAAGGACACAGCAGAATACTGATTTCAACATATGCAAATCGATAAATGTTCTTCGTCACACATGTAGAATTCAGGACAACCATCATACAGTCATCTCAATACATACAGAGAAAAGGAACAAAATGTGCAACCACTCATTTTCAGAACTCTGAAGAAACAATGGAGAGAAGGGACTCACTTCAAAAGCCACAAAGTCCATACTGCTACAAACCCAAACTCAACATCTCTGTGAATTAGGAAAAAAATGAAACATTTGCTTTAAAATCTGGAAACAGTAAAAGAGGTCCCATTCATAACTCTTCTATTCCATATAGTATTAGATATTTGTGCTGGAGCAAGATGGCAAGAAAATAAGATGCAAGGGATAAAAATAGGAAAAGAATCAAATTGTATCTGTTTTCAGAAGATGTGATCCTCTACTCAGAAGCTCCAAAATATTCCTCCACAAGGCTGCTAGATTTGATAAACAAATTAAGGAAACCAGCAGTTTACAAAATTAACATAAGAAAATCACCACCTTCCCTAGGCACCAGTAAAGAACCCCATGAAAAATAAATCAGAAATACCCTTAGAAAATCAAATTAAATAGCTAGGAATAAGTATTTAACCAATAAGGTCAGAGATCTTCTCCACAATGACAACTAGACAACACTGAAGAAAGAAATGAAAAAAGGAATCAGAATGTGGACAGCCCTTTCCATTTCCTTACACAGACAGAACTAAGATTGTCTTTGCAGCCATAACACCAAACAGTGTTACACAGATGCTATGAAATTCCCACCGAATTAAAATGACATGTTTCTAGAAACTAGGGAAAATAAACATTCTAAAATTCATCTGCATGAAAAAAGACTCAGAATAGCCAAAGAACTACTGAGCAAGAAGAGCAATGCTTCAGGCATCACACTACCTATTCTCAAATGATACCACACAGTTAAACCAACAAAAACATCATGGGGTCTAAACAGACAAGAAGTCCACTGGTATAGAAGACCCTGGGACAAATCCACATAGATACAATCACTTGGTACTCAACAAAGGTGCCAAAGGCACATGCTGGAGAAGGTACTGACAGTTTTTTAAAAAACAAGTGCTCAGAAAACTGGATTTCCACATGCAAAAGAATGAAAATGGATTCCTACTGTTTACCCTCTATAAAAGACAAAAGTGGATCAAAGACATAGACTTTGGAAAGCAAATTTTGCAGCTCATACAAGAAAACACAAGCTTACTACACCAACATATTGGTGTAGGCATGTAATTTCTTAACAAGACTGCTAAAGTTCAAGAAATGAAAACAAGAATCAATAATTTGGACAGCCTCAAATTAAACAGCTTCTGCATACAGCAAAGAAAAATAGGGGCATGAATATAGAAGGTACATAATGCGACAAGATTTTTGTCAGTGGCCCTTCCAACGGGAAAGTAATATCCACAATATATAGACAACTCAAAAATCTCAACATCAAAAACAGCAAATAACCCAGTCACTAAATGGACAGAAGAACAAAAGAGACATTTCTGAAAATGAGAAATACAAATGTATGAAAACAATGTTCACTTTGAAATCAGGGAATGCATATCAAAATTACACTGAGATTTCATCTCCCTCCTTGAAAATGCAAATCATCAAGAATACACATAACAATACACACTGGTGAGGATGTAGGGGAAAAGGAACACTCATACATTGTTGCTAGCTTTGCAAATTAGTACACACACTACTTCCAGGAAAGCAGTCCAAATACTCCTCAAAACACTAAGATTAGAACCACTATATGACCCAGTTATACCACTCCTTAGTATTCATCCTAACACACTAAAGCAACACAAGCAGATCAACACCTACAGCAGGGCAATTCACAAGAGTCAAGCTGTGGAACCAGCATGGGTACCCATCAACGTATGAATGGATGAGTAAAAATGTGGTATTGATACACAATGGAGTTTCACAAAGCCACAGGGAATAATGAAATCACAGCATTTTCTGGTAAACAGACTGAACTGCAGAACATCATCATACTAAGTGAAACCAGCCAGACTCAGAAAGACAAGGGTCGAATGTTTGCTTGTTGATCCAAAGTCTGGGAAAATGGAATTCCATGACACACCCTGGGTGCACAGCTGGCACAGAGATCATTAAAGGGCACAACTTCTTCATACAAAAGACAATATCCCCTAAAGACAGAAGCACCGCATGGATTGTAAGTCACTGTATCTATGTCTTCACGGTACAGGATTGTAATTTATTATCACATATCTTGTAATAGCACAATTCTTCTGAAACCTAAACCAACGGGGACTACTGATCATTTCAGCATTTAAACATGGGTCAACAAGGCAGTGATCCTCCTCAACCCCATGGTAACAAACACACCTTGCTGTCCCAGATTCCATATACCACTCACTGGTACACAGTCCTTGATCTAAAGGGGGCTTTTGACTCTACGTATCTGCAGCCAACTCACAATATCCTTGTGCCTCTGAATGCGGAGATTCAGAGACATGCACTAAGCAACTTCTCTGAAAATACAGCCCCCATTTGTTTGCCCGGGTATTGATGAAGGATACAAAAGACTAAGGTCTTCAGTCTAGAACTGTCCTTCTCTCTGTAGATGATGTCCTCACTTGTACCCAGGACAAACAGAACTCTGATCAAATATTATCTGTCAACTAAATTTCTTAGCACCATGCGTTTACTGGGAATCTCAACCATGGATCAGGTCACGCAACAAAAGTTATGTTTGAACTATTGTTCATAGTTGAAAACAATTTTGTTTAAAATGGAGCAATATTTATGTAGTATGTTGTATAAATTGGATTCATGAAGATGTGGGCAGCACAAAAACATGAGCACATAACCTAACACCAGCACTGGTCCTATGCAAAAGAAAGGGCAACATCTACACTGACTCCACATCCAATCAACTGGAAAGACAGGGGAATGCTTACTGCAAAAATGCTCCTATTAAACACAGGACACTAATTTTAAAATTATTCTAAAATGATTAGAAGCAAGCCACCTCCCAAAACAAGTAGCTGTAATATGTTGAAAAGGACATCAAAAAGACCTGGTTTTCCAGGGAAAAATGCAATGCATAGTAACAAGAAAAAAAAAGGACAACACTAAACTGCTACAGAGATGCCCTGCTTCCTTATACTGACACCCTGTCCTCTTCTGAGATCACTATTGAGGAAATTAAATGGGCTCAGCCACAGGGAGGAGACTGCTCCAGACCTTGTTATGTGTAAACAACACATTGGTTTTGCCCCAGGAATCAAAATGGAAGCCCAGAGAGGGAGTACATGATTTCTTCCACATGGGAAGAGAGGCTACAGTGGGAATGGGCAGTTGGGGGTTTATGGACATTAAAGTATCAAATACCACGCCCCGGCTCAGCCAAAACTACTCTCTCTATACCTAAAATACCTCCAGGAAGGTGCTATCACAACCCCTCATAGAACCAGCTCAACACCAGGAATCATACACAAGGGAAGACTGCCAGCTAGATTTCACCTATATGCCCATGTTCACAGCATAAAAACTATTCCTACTCCTCATAGATACATTTACAGTGTGGTATAAAACTTCCCTTTGAAGGGAGAAAAAGCACAGGAAGTAGCAAATATGTTCCTAAAGGAACACATGACCAGTTTGTCTTACCAAGACCCTACAAAGTGACAACGGTCCACTTTTAGAGCATGCATTATCCAACAATTAGTGAAAGCACTGGGGATACCATCTAAATTCCACATGGAACCCTACACCTTTCAGCAAAAAAGAAAGATATAAACATTCCTTTACGAGGACTTGAGCTAAGCTGTGCCAGCCAATTCCAAAATCTGGTTATAATTACCACCTGTTGCCCCCAGGAGAGTTAGGAATACTCTGACAGTTTATCTGGCCCTACATCCACATGAGATTTATATGGCACACACTTTCTATTAGCAATATGGTCCTAGACAAAGCAGTGAATCAGCTTCTGTGGTACCTCATTCATGTGGGATGAGTTCAGACCACTATCCCAATATGCAGAAATGCACATTGCCCAAGCCCCAAAAAGTCCATAGAGCTGTAGGAGAAAAGAAAGCCAAGAGATCAAGTTCTAGTTAATACCTGAAAGGAGGTGAATCTATCAAAACAGTCACAGCCTAGATGGAAAGAAGCTTACACAGTTGTTTGAGCTACTCCTAAGGCCATAAAGGTACTGGCCATACCAGATGGAGCCTTCTCTCCTGGATTAAATCCCTCCCTCTGAATCCCGAACTATTCCAGGCTCACATACAATGTTCAAGAATTCATCTTACACCTAAGAACCTATGTAGGACTTCTGATTGCCATCCTGACAAAATAAGTCCTCAAAACCACAGAAGTAGTTCATCATTATGAAGTTAATTTTGCTCATTCTCCTTGCTGCTTCACTTTCTCCTTAGGACAACATCTCCAAGTTCCAACAGTGACCACAACCTTTAATCTCTCCTCCTGTTGGTTGTACCCTTTTGAGACCTGAGAGAAAGCAGTTCTTACTACCTAGTTAGAAACCAAGCATGGAAACTAACTCTTATACTTCCTCACCTTAAGTGAGCCAACATCCCAAATGAACTAGAGAAAACAAATTTTTGTCAAAATTCTTATTCTCATGGAGCAATATATATATCCCCTCCCTCATCTTATCTCCCCAGGTCAGCTCTTTGTGATTACTTACAGAAACCATCTTGGATCCCACATGGCCTCCCCTTCTCCTTGGAGGAGCCTGCTGCCTCTTTTGAAGGCAGTGTAGTCTCACTTGAAGAAATCCTCTTGCTCCATATAGCACATGTCTCCTCCAACTCTTTCTTCTTGACAAGAACCTGGAACTGCAAATATTGAGAAAGATCAACCCCACATCCACATCTTTTATGAGTAAAAGAAAAAAAAAGGACTACAAATGGAAGGGAGAAATAAGCTGAATATTTTGGTGCAGACCTGTAAACACAGCCCTTGGGTAGAGGCACCAACACTAAAGTCTGAGGCTACACTGCACACCTTAACCAGGCTGGGTCTCAAAATACAATTGTTAAAAGTGCTAGGATATAGTTCTGTGCTTAGTGGACTGCATATCTAGTATGTGTGAGAGGCCCTGGGTGCAATCCTTACTACTGAGAAAAGAAAAAAAAAAAAAACAGAATAAAACAACAACAAATTCAACAGCAACACATTGACAAACCTACAGCTACGAAATTAATTGATCAGAAATTAAAATATTTTCCCACAAATTAGAAGACACATGCCTTCACTAGTTCTTTTTAACACACCAGAATCCTTGCCAGATCAATTCAGGAAGAAAGAGACACAGAGGACATAGTTTTTGGAAGAAGCAAGTATAATTATCTCTGTCCATAGGAGACATACTTTTATGCATATAAAACCTTAAGATTCCATGACAATAACCACCAGAATGAATAATTCCGTGAATGTGCCAATGCACAACCCACACACACATAAATTGCTTTTTATACATAAAAAGTAAAAATATGGAAAGAAAAGCAAGAAAACAATTTCATCTATCATCTCAAATAGAATAATATACTAGAGCCTACTTAATCAAGGAAATCACAGACTGGAAACCTGAAACCTATAAAACCATGAAGGAAATTTACACAGACACCAAAGAGTGAAAGACAGGAAGTGATCAGGGGTTGGAACACTTAAATTGGTTAACTAATCAATACTACACAAAGAACCCACAGATCCAATGCAGTCCCTAACAAAAGAATAATGTCTTGTTGCAAAAATTTAAAATACCATCTAAAAATTGATACGGAATTTGAAAGGTAACAATGATCAAAACAGAACTGAACAAGAATAACCTTGGAGTCTGACACACCTGGAGTTCAAAACGTCCTACTGAAAAGCTAGTCATCAGAACACTTTGAAAATGAAAGATAGAAATGTAGATGAATTAAACAGAGTAGAAAATGCAAAACAAAGCCCTTACATAAACTGTCAAATGGTTTCTGACAACACCATTCAATGGGAAATGGACAGATTTTTCAACAAAACCTGTTGAGAAAACTGGATACTCTCTCTCTCTCTCTCTCACACACACACACACACACACACACAATGACACATATATAAATAAAGATTGCTGGGGTTAACCTTTAGATCTGCAGCTCCATCAGAGAACAGACTCCACCTGATCCCAGCTTAATCTTCCAAATCTGGGTTTGTGTCCTTCAGTTTTCTGAACCCCCTCACCCCTCGCTGGAACTGGGAGTTTGACCTTGCTGGTCGAGGCACTTAGGTTACTTTTCTAAATTCGAGCTTTAAGGGATACCTAAAGATGAAATTCATGGTGGTCTATTCATATCTGCACTAGGATTGTTTGATCAAATTAATTCCACTATTACTGCCTCTCCTGTCTCAAGGAGGATTATTTTAAAGGTGGCATGCACATGATGGGATATTCTGTTCCGAATTACAAAGGAAGTTCTGTCCCATTCTAGAACACAAAAGGACCTTTAGAATATTATGCTAACTAAACAAATACATTTTGTATGACTCTACTTACATGAGGTACATGGACTAGTCAAATCATAGAACAAAGGTGTGGAAACCCTTAGGAAGAGGGAAAATTGAGACTTATTCTTTAACAAGTGAGTGAGTTTCAAGTTTTCAAAATGCAAAAGTACTGTGGCTCTATCAGGGTATCAGAAGGTTGGCAATATAAATGTAATGAAAACCAATGACCTGCAGTCCTAAATGGTTAAGATAGTATAACTTTGTTACGTGTATTTGATCACATACAAATAATTTAATCATATTTTATTTCCACATAAAAGCTGAAAAAAGTCTCCACTCGGAGATCATAGCAAGAAGAAATGTTACAGGAACATGCAAGCTGAAAGGAAGGATCACTAACTCAGTCATGCTAAAACATAAAGAATAATAATGAGCATATAGCTCTCAGGAAAAATTTAAAAGCCAGTATCACTGGATTTTCAGCTTTTAACTTCTCTTCTAATGTGATTAAAGACACAATTATATGATAATGGTAGAGCTAGCAGTGTTGCTAGAGCATGCACACTGTGAGTTCAGGCATGTGTACACATGTGACACTAACACTACCAGGTTGTGGGGGTCCTGTGGGGAATGCACTTAGGGTCCTGGGCTTTGTTGTGGCAGTGGAAAACACACAGGAATGAATCGGTGGACAAACACAAATATCTACCTCAGGAACTGTTGCTGCATCTGTGAATATCCCAGTCATTTCCTTCCAGTGTCAGTTCCTCTGAACCATTCAGGAGAAGAATGGCCATCTTGGAGGAAAAGCTCCCCCCACACTCCCGAGGGGTCATCTCTGATTTGCTTGCATCCACCAGCCCAGGATCCTACAGGCCAGCACCACTCAAGCACAAGAGGCATGGCCACCCACCAGCACAACTAATGTACTCACACGCACTGGACAAGAGTCAGAAAGCAGAATCTCACTTCTGCCACAGTCACCGACCTCCAGTGGGCTCCAGCTGAGTGTGAGCAACACACCAGATCAACAGAAACAAGTGCACGTGGGAAGGGCTGGCCATCACTGATGTTCTCCTGGGACTGCATTCAGTACCCAACACAGACACACATCACACACCCACCCTTATGCATATACAGAGGTGACAAACCCTTCTACTACAGATACCATAAACCACTCATATTTCAAAATAGTACATAAACATCAGCTCACTGCCATCCTACCACACGGATGCACAAACTGACAACATCCCTGCATTCCCTGAATACATACACAACACTTTACCTCAAAAACATATACTCAAATCCTATTCCCTAATACACATGCCAGTAGTTTCCACCTGTACTCACCGACATGCAGCTGTGAACTAAACTCTCCAAAATACATGCCTATACATTCTTATGTGAAAAACACTCCCTGAACATATGTGCACAGGATGCCACCAAACATTGAAAATACACACACACAAACAAACACACACACACAAATGTAGTTGCACATAACCCTACTTGTAGTCGGAAGGCATACAGAATCCTAAATCCTCTGGAAAATCACACAGACATGATACTCTCAAAAGACATACATACTTGATAAGCATTACTAACACTATTTCCTCCTCAACATACACAAACAGAACTTAGAACTTCCCAAAGACTTAACACAACCAGACACGCCCTGATTATAAAAGTGGAACATCCACAACCCTGAAAAACATGCGAACAACCTACAACACACGTGCATAAACATAACAATTTGCAGAAAGACTTGAGGCAAATACTAATTCCAAACACATAAAGACTCACAACCCTCTCCAAATGTACATAACGATGATGTCAACTACAATCCACTTGTCATCATTGCCCAGATACACACATGATCTACTTGTGGACCCACTGCAAAATACACCACTGCACTCTCTAAGCTCATACCCTCACCAAGTCAAAAAGTATACACATGCACAAAAATTCTACATTCAACCACTCCTTCTACAAAAACACCTATGAATCCCACACCATGAACAAACCACATACGCTGTCACTAACCAAACATCCTAACTTCTCTTCCCATATAAACACATCTCCTACATTCACTCAGGGGATGCATACACCATCCACCTACAGCTCTAGAAGAAATACACAGGCACCACATTTCTAAATACATTCACAGCCACAGATTATATGAACTTGAGGACACAGGTGTCTAAATCTACACATACACAGTACATCCACAGAACCAAAAGCACACACGGTGCCTCTGTCACTGCAATGGGTATATACAGGACTGCTAGTACCTCCTGATGTATACAATCACACAGAAAGCTGATGTGCTCCAAGCATACAACCCCATTGGACTCAATTGTATAAAATTCCTATCTGTGATACACCTGATCATACACCCAGAATTCCCCATACCCAAATATAGAACACATACACCACAAAAGCCAATTAAATCACCATCTGAAACCTTCATACAAACCTCATAATTATAATCACTCCCAAAGACACACTTAAAGCAGATACACATATCCTCCTACCCAACAACAATATAAACCAGCCAATACAAAATGCAATAACACACACTATCAATAACTGAATATGCTCAGAACAAATCATATACTTAACATATGACATCAATATCCATTGCAAAATGTATATGATCACTTATGTGTCACAAACATGCACATGCACTCAATGCCTCAGTTTGAACTTAAGTGCAGCAACAGCACTCAGACCTACACAGCATAAACAACTCCTCACACAGGATGCCCCTCTGTAACCCAGAACAACTCAATCGCCTCGAAGCCCAAAATACAAACATACACAGCAGTCCACCCTGAAACTCTATCAACAGCATCTGTCCACATCCACAGGCTACATACACATGACTCCTACCATCACAACATACCATATGAACCATTCTCTCCAAATCTCTGCACCAAAAAGTATATGTCCTAAATTCTCACCTACAAGCATATACATTTTGAGATCTGAAAGCACACACAGTCAATAAATGGTGGTACACAGTCCTAGACCTTCTCAAATGTATGAACGCGTGTTCCGATAGTTCACAGTGACAAGAAAATGGAACTAGCACCAACAAATTAAATACATGCATTGCCACAAAAGCACTCATGTAACACAGATCAAGGAAATCACTCATACACAATCATTACACACGATAATCAAACATGCACACACAAGACGATTCATGGTGCCCTGGTTCATGTCCTTTCCCTGACTCTTCATATAAAACACAAAGGACCACCAAGTCCTGGTGCTAAGGTGCAAGATCACATACACTACATCACATACGTAGTCTGATCTTTGACACCTCCAGTCAGCAATTTGTTACAGGCTATTAGTCTTGTGGGCTCTGCAGACAGAAGTAGACGGATGAAAATGCAGATTTCAGGCACACACATTCGGGTTGAAAACATAAGAGAATATAAAAGTGCAGACAAGAGAGCACACTCCCTCCTACAAAACTCAAAGGTACTTGATAGCTACTCATTAACTACTAACTACACAGAAAACACTTCCAATAAGAAGACAGCCCTCTCTGCTGCCTCTTCTGCGACCCTGAGGCGGGTTCCTCAAGAGGAGGTTCAACCCAAATAGACCCATGTGACTATCCATCTCAGCCTATACAGATGTTGCCTAGCTGGGAGGACACACCGTTGTGCAATGTATGTTCCCACGCTGGGCCTGGGCTAGTCCACCTGGACTCCCTGCAGCCACAATTGCTGGAATTGTGAATTGCTTCAGAGCTTACAGTCAATGGTTACTTGGCCCTCTTGCCTTTGAACTTGTGGCAAGCTAGGCCGTCGAGTGGAGAGTGCATGGCAAAAGAAAACTGCTCACCTCATCGTAGTTCACAAACAAAGAGAGACACAGAGAGAAAGGAACAGGTGTCCAATACTCATTCAGGGGCACATCCCCAATGAACTCCTTTCCACCAACTGGGCCCCACCTCCTAAAAGGTGCCACTACCCCCCAGGGAGCCATCAGGTGGGAAACAAACATTTAATATATGAACCTATGGGGGACACGAAAGAACCATACCATCACGTTCTGCCCTTGTCCTCATAACCTCATGTCCATCTCACAGCATTCAGTACATCTCCAAGAGTCCTGGTCTTCCCTTCAACATATTTAGAGTTTTCTAGATTAGTGCTTTACGGGGATATCTAAGGTGAAATTCATTGTGATCTATTCACGAGTGTCTAGGAGATTGTGGTCAAATTCAATCGAATTTATTCCACTCTTACTGCCTTTCCTGTCTCAAGGAGGAATGTCTCAAGTGTGGCCTACACATGTGATAGGATATTATGTGTTCTGAATGAAGACGGAAATTCTCCCCAATGCTAGGACAAGAATGGACCATTAGAATATTATGCTAAGTAAAGGAAGACATTTTGCATGACTCTACTTAAATGAAGTACACAGAGTAGTTGAAATAACAGAACAAATAGCATAGTAGTTTCCAAGCCCTTAGTAAGAAGGGAAATTGAGACTTACTTGTTTTCAAATGACTGAGTTTCATATGTGCAAAATGAAAAATCTCTGTGGCCGCATCATGGTGTCAGAAGGATGGCAATATAAATGTACTGAAAACCATTGATCTGCATTCCTAAATATTTAACATGGGAAAACATCGTTATGTGTATCTGATTGCAAATAAGTAGCTTAATCATATTTTGTTTACTTTCACATAAATAAAAGCTGAAAAGTTCTCAGCTCGAATATCATATCAATAAGAAATGTTAAAGGACCATGCAAGCTGAAAGGAAGGATCACTAACTCAGTCATACCAAAAAATAAAGAATAATAGAGGGTAGCTCTCAGGAAAAACTGGAAAGCCAGTATCATTGGATTTTCAGATTTTCTTCTTCTTCTTTTTTTTTTTTTTTTTGCGGTGCACGGGATTGAACCCAGGGCCTTGTGCATGCAAGGAAAGCACTCTACCAATGGACCTATAACCCCAGCCCACTGCATTTTCAGCTTTTAACTCCTCTTCTAATGTGATTGAAGACACAATTATATACTAATTGTGGAGCAAGTAGTGTTGCCAAGCATGCACACTGTGAGCTCAGGTACATGTACACATGGGCCACCAACACCATCAAGATGGGAGGGTCCTGTGGGGAATGCACTTAGGGTACTGGACTTCGTCATGTCATTGGGAAAAACCCAAGGGAGGAAGCAACAGGTGCATGATCATAAATATCTATCTCAGGAATTGTTCTGTGAATGTCCCAGCAGTTTCCTTTCTGAGTCAGATCCACTGCACCACAAGGAGAAGAATGGCCATCGTGGAGGAAAAGCTTCCCCCACCACTCCTGAGGGGTCATCTCTGATCTGCTGCCATTCACCAGTCCAGGATCCTAGAGGCCAGCACCACTCAAGCATGACCACCCACCAGGAAAACAAATGTACTCAGACCCAATGGATAAGAATCAGAAAGCAGAATCTCACTTCTGCCACAGTCACCGACCTCCAGTGGGCTCCAGCTGAGTGTGAGTAACACACCAGATCAATAGAAACAAGGGCACATGGGAAGGGCTGGCCATGACCATTGTGCTCCTGGGATCACACTCAGCATCCAACACACACACACACACACACACACACACACACACACAAACACACAAACACCACCCAGCCAGAAAGACATGTGCACACACCCCTTACTCACACATGTACACACGAGACAACCCCTTCTACTACAGAACCATAAAACCACTCACATGTGAAAACAGGTGCACAACCATCAGCTCAGTACCATCCTACAAGACACAAAAATTGACCCCATCCCTGCATTTCCTGAATACATACACAACACATTGCCTTCAAAAACATATACTTGACCCTACTCCCAAATACATATGCAAGTGATCCCCCATGTATACGGACCCTAGCATCACAACATACCACATGTGCCATTCTCTTCAAATCTCTGCACCAAAAAATTAGATGTCCTAAATTCTTACCTAAAAACCATGTACAAGAATATAAATTTTAAGATCTGAAAGCACACATAGACAATAAATGGTGATACACAGTCCTAGACCTTCTCAAATGTATGAACGCATGTTCCAACAGTACACAGGACAAAAAAAAAAAAAAAAAAAAACATGGAACCAGCACCAACAAATTAAATACATGCATTGCCACCAAATTACCCACCCAACACAGATCAAGGAAATCACTCATATACAATCATTACACACATGACAATCAAACATGTACACACAAGACGATTCATGTTGCCCTGCTACATATCCTTTCCCTGACTCTTCATATAAAACAGAAAGGATTACCAAGTCCTGGTGCTAAGACACAAGATCACATACACTACATCACATATGTAGTCTGATGTTTGACACCTCCAGTCAGCAATTTGTTACAGGCTATTAGTCTTGTGGGCTCTGCAGACAGAAGCAGACGGATGAAAATGCAGATTTCAGGTACACACCTTCATACTGAAAAGATAGGAGAATATAAAAGTGCAGAGCAGAGAGCACACTATCTCCTATAAAACTCAATGGTACTTGATAGTCACTCAGTTAAGTGCTCAATATACAGAAAACATTTCAAACAGGAAGACAGTCCTCTGTGATACCTCTTAGGGACATGAAACTATTCTGGGACAGAAGGGGGTACCTCAAGAGGAGGATCACCACAAACAGACCCATGTGACAATCCATCTCTGCCTATACAGGTGTTGACTAGCTGGGAGGACACACCGTTGTGCAACATATGTTCCCAAGCGAGGCCTGGGTTGGCCCATCTGGAACCCCTGCTGCCATATCTGCCCCAATTGGTAAATACTTGCAGAAGTCACAGTCTATGTTACTTGGCCCTCTTACTTTTGGACTTCTGGCCAGAGTCAGTCATCTGGTGGACAGCGGATAACAGAGGAAAACTGCTTACCCAGTTAGGAGCAGTAGGTCAGAACGACCAAAGTCAATTCAGTGAATCAGAATGACCACAGTCAATGCATACACACAAGGATTCCTGATGGATGACCCACCCACAATACACATAGAATCACCAACATATCAACTCCTTGTTGCCTGAATGTGTTTACTTCACACAGATGACTCGTCATACATCCTGAAAACACACACACACCCATGAGGTATGCTGGTAAATGCGTAAGAAGATGTCATCCAGGGGGAGGTAAAAAAGTCTTGACTTTCAGTTTACAAGGTGTATCTAGTCAACCAAGACTAATTTCAACCTAACAACCAGATACCACTAAACATAAACACAAAAGGGATGAGCCCCAACAGTTATCACAACTAGTTCCAGCCCACTCCAGGACACAAGGTATGTGTGCAAGCAATCTGGCTGTCCCTGGAAAATGAACTTTACCTTCAACCCCAAACACAAAGAAAATTGTATCACTATCTCCAGCAATAAATACACCTGAACATTTGTACAACTGTTATCTATACCCTGAACAGATATAATGCCTGTTACTTCTGAACATAAGGGTAACTGCTCTCTGTACCCTGAACACATATAACACTTGTTACTATATCAACTTTTACACAAAATACCCTATTCATCCTAAATGTTCAATGTGTCATTCCCACAAAACAACAAACAAATATAGCATGAGCTGGAGACATGTCTATACAACAAACACACTGTTCCCATACACACAATGAATACCCTACAGGCACAGATTCTAGGAAACCAACAAGTATACAACACTTGTCCCATGCGCTACCCAAACAGACACACGTGGAGTCCCACACTTCTCAAATACATTTCTCCACAGCACCTCAATGCACAATGTGCACAGCCCGGTTCCAAGCACACAATAAACCTCCCACATCTGCTACAATACACACCCCGTGAATTCAAGGACACTCTCAGCCACCAAAAACCTCTACTTCTCAAACACATGAGACTGAACACAAATACCAGGAACACTCAGGCAACATCACACAAATCTTCAAGGATTACATTCCACCATACACACAAACACAACTCCTGGGCATCCTGTATATGTATAGACTCTAAATAAACACATCCACAAACCCATGAACACACACCTGAACACTCATGTGCATAGGCAGAAAACGCAAAAACATTCATCCGGCATGCATGAGGCAGAGTTCAATACCAACACACACACAAAAACAAACATGCACTAATCTTTATACACTGACCAATATATATACAGCTTCCACACAAGAACCAGGAAACAGACAAATGAATATTCCCAAAACTTCTCAGAGAGAGTCCCTAAAACACTGTACAGTGTTCTACATCTCCAGAAAGCAACCTGCCAACCATGCCACTCAAACATGTCTATATATGCCTATAAACATCACAACATTCACCAAACAAATACACTTTGAGTATCCTACCACCCTCATTCCCAATGAAAAAAATTATAGAATGCAACCACGTAGTGATAAATCCAAAACCAATGTGCATGCCCAACACACAGGAACATCTCCAGCATATTATATAAAATACACATAAACCACTTACAAATCCCATATTATCACTGGCTACAAGAAGGCACTTCTCCTCCCCAATACTAAAAAGTCACTCTGTCACGCATCTCTAACACGTATAAACACAATTCCCACACTCCCCTGTGTAAATGTCTCACCTCTCCATCCCATACATACATCCCTACTTCCCAGTTATATACAAATAGGTTTCTACTCAATACACACATGGCCACAGAAAATACACATCAAAACTGCCATGTCCCTTAAGTACACATACACTCCAACATTCTTCTTCTCACTACTATTGCTCACTCATGTAACAAACACTCACACACACAAATGAGCACCTCTTGGGTGTGCTAGTTAATTCAGTCTCCATATACATGTACCTCTCCATAAGCATTGCATCCCTACACGATTAACTGCCACACACAAATATACAAGTATTCCCAAATAGATAGTACCTTCCACTACCATCATACACAAGATCACAAACTGCCAACACAAGAAATAACTCCCCATCAAAGATGCAGAATCCTACTAACTGCACACCACAATCACATATATTTATCCTACTCCTAAAACAACTACTCACACACCTGGCCTCCAACACTCAAGTACATAAACATGAATATGAATACCAAAAAATCAAAATAAACCTACATAACCAAACACCATGTCCTGAACATAAAAATACTCCTATATGTCCCAATTAGGTCAATCACTTTGGAAACCCAGAGAAATATACCCAAACATGATTCTTAACCCTGCTCATATGCACAAACACACATTTATTTCCAAAATTACCATCCTGCATGCACACATACCAGTCTTCAGGGACAAAACAAACAAAAAACCACAGGTAAAATATCACAAAACCCAAATTACAAAAACATAACCTCAACTCTCTGAGTTTATGTTCCCACCCTCCAAATACACCCAACCCTACAAAGTCTCACAAAATCACTCACGACTCTCCTTTAGTCTCAAATTACAACCACTCACCACCACCCACAATTCTGAATACACAGCACATTCTCATCAGTCACTTGAAAACTAAACAAACCCCAAACTCTGAAGGCATGTCAACACATGAGGGGCACAACCACCCCACAAAAGGTACAGGGACAACCCCTCATGCCCTCTGAATTCCCACCGTCCCTACAAGGACAAGCACAGCATCTCATTTTCTCTTACAAATAACCTCCCATTGATCATCGTGCCCTTCAAAACGAAAGGAAAACTTCCCGCACCCAGAAACCCCCAAGGGTCTCCCAGTAACCCGCCGACACACACGAGAGCATGCGATCCATTTCCCGTGTGCGATCCACGAACGCCACACAATTTAGTAACCAAATCTCAATCTCTTTATTGCAAAACCACCTTAGGGCAGACGGTTCTCATCCGGTCATCGAGTCCATTTTCCCGACTCTTCCACCACAGCCAACCTGCGACTGCACGTCCTTCAGGACGCGACCACAGCAAAGGGCCAGAGCGGCTGGGTCGTCCCTTTTGCAAAGTCGCCAGCGCCACCGGACAGGAGTGTCCTTCTGCCCAAGGACGCGGAGGCCGCCGACATCTCCAGCACGCACCGTCTCCCGGGACCAGGAGAGGCCGTCCCAACTCCACGGACCTCGACACCGGCCACCTCCCTGCAGACCAGACGCCGCTGCTCGCTCACCGCGGAGGCTCCGCTCAGCGCCGCGGCCACGGGCTGCCAGGGACGCCGACCCAGAGGCTCCGCGCTCGCACCGCCTTGGCGACCGTCCGCTCGCGTCCAGCACAGGAGGCGCGGGCCGCGCGGGGCCCGGTCTGGGCGCCGCCCGCGTCCAGGTGAGAACCGGCCGCGGGGCGACAGCGCCCGCGCGGACACTCGACGCGGAGGCCCGCCGCCCGGGAAGGAAGACCGGCGCACGACGGACCGGGGAGGGCGAGGCACGCGGGTCCAGTACCTCTGGGCTGGGAACCACTCTGGTCGCCGCCAAGGGAGCCGCGCCGGCCGTTGGGGAACCGCCACCCGCGCTCGCGTCTCCTCCCCGCCTCGCGGCAACCGCAACAGACGCTGGACCCTTGGATGGCGGCCCGCGAGCGCCACAGCGCTTCTGGCCAAGCGCGTGCGCATGCGCGAGGGCTGCGGCGGGAAGCGCGTAGCGCCTGCAGGACCCGATGGCACTGCGTTGGGATCTGTGAGGAGTCGCCTGCAAGGCGCTCCTCCTCGGGGAGCCTCGGGCTGCTCCTTCCTCCAGCGAGTGCACCTGAAACGACCGCCGCGATGTTCACTATTACCCACCTGCTGTGCCTGCATTGGAGACCGCCCTGGCTGTATTGCAAGCTCTCCACCCTGAAGCTCAGGCTCCTCATTTAGGACCTTTGTCTTGACCCCCTTTGCACAGTCCCTTAGATTCTGTTCATTGATCCAAACATCAGTGTGTGTCTTCCTCCTACTCCATGTGTAGGTTCCATTGAAGAGCAGTTCTGGCAAAGAATTAGGTCCAGGTAACACTCTAAACCCCCATTCCTTGATTTTTGCCTTCCACATTTCAGAGAGCCCTCCCAATATATATGGATGCTCAACTCTTTTCTTTGAATGGTTTTCTTATATGTTTAATGAAGACTTGGCAAATGTAACCAATTTCAGTAGACAGAGCAATTTACTCCTCTTCCTCTTCTCCTGCAGTTTTAGCTTTCCAATTTGTACCATGGATTCACTTGACCTGGTAATGCATGAAAAAAAATTTTTTTCACTCCTGTGATGCTATTTCTTGGAATTGGCGTAATTAATATCACTCCCCTCCAGAGGATAGTGTGGAAGACATGTCAAACGTGACACTGCCAAGGGCCTCATGGTGTGCAAACCTAAAAGTTCTTCATCAGTCAGACAGGGCCTTTGCCATTCCTCCATGGAGGCCTGATTAGTTGGACATCCACATTTAGAAATATTTTCTCTCAGCAATCACTGTTAGTTCAGGACTTTACATCAGCAATGGTCAGATGATAGGACAGAAGGATATTTCACTGCTCCTTCTCATGGACATTCCATTTCTGCCTTTTTCCTACTGTGTTTGCTGTGTTGGGTGTATTCTTAGATATGGGGAGCTTTCTCAATATAGGTGAATGAAGGCACAGATGTTTTCATTGAATGTGTTTGTTATATCTTTAATCAAGGCTTGACATTGACCAATTACATCAGAGCAATTTTACCTTCTCCCTGTTTGTACCGTATGTCATGCTTTCAGTTGGCATACATTGTTTATTGTTTTGCATACTCATTTCATTTATTTTTAAGCCACAAGTTTATCCCTCAGTCCCCCATCATTTTTTAAATTTTTATATTTACAGGCTGCATTTTGATTCTTTATACACAAATGGAGTCAAACTTTTCAGTTCTATGGTTGTACACACTGTAGATTCACACCATTCGTGTAATAATACATGTAGGTAGGATAATAATGTCTGTCTCAGTCCACTACCTTTCCTCCCCCCAGTCCCTCCCACCCCATTTCCCTCTACACAATCTCAGTTCCTCCTTCTTCTCTTATCCCCCTGCCACGCCCCCCCATCATGTATTCTCATCCACTAATCAGAGAAAACATTCGACCTTTGGTGTTTTGGGGATTCACTTATTTCACTTAGTGTAATGCTCTCCAACTCCATACATTTACCAGCAAATGCAATAATTGTATTCTTCTTTATGGCTGAGTAGTATTCCATTGTGTATATGTACCACGGTTTCTGTATCCTTTCATCAGTTGAAGGGCATCCAGGTTGGTTCCATGATATGGTCATTGTGAATTGATTGGCTATAAACACTGATGTGGCTGGGTCACTGTAGTATGCTGATTTTAAGTCCTTTGGGTATAGGTCAAGGAGTGGGATAGCTGGGTCAAATGGTGGTTCCATTCCAAGTTTTCTTTTTTTTTTTTTCCTTTTTTTTATTAAAAATCATAAATTTACATAGGGCAATGTTGTTTGATTCATTCTGTTATTTTTTCCCGTCCCTCCCAACCCTCCCACCCCTCTTTTCCCTCTATACAGTCCTTCCTTCCTCCATTCTTACCACCCTCCTTATCCCCAACCCTAAAACTAACGCTAACCCCTCCTAGCCCCCATTATATGTCCTCATCCGCTTATCAGCGAGATCGTTCGTCCTTTAATTTTTTGAGATTGGCTTATCTCACTTAGCATGATATCCTCCAATTTCATCCACTTGCCTGCAAATGCCATAATTTTATCATTCTTCTTGGCGGAGTAATATTCCATTGCATATATATATATATATGCCACAGTTTCCTTATCCATTCATCAACTGAAGGGAATCTGGCTATG
Organism: Sciurus vulgaris; assembly: GCF_902686455.1. Lineage (NCBI taxonomy): Eukaryota > Metazoa > Chordata > Mammalia > Rodentia > Sciuridae > Sciurus > Sciurus vulgaris. The sequence continues at coordinate 27,097,470 of NC_136474.1, forward strand.
GTGAATTGAGCAGCTATGAACATTGATGTGGCTCTATCTCTGTAGTATGCTCATTTTAAGTCGTTTGGGTATAGGCCAAGGAGAGGGATAGCTGAGTCAAATGGTGGTTCCATTCCAAGCTTTCTGAGGAATCTCCATACTGCTTTCCAGAGTGGCTGCACTAATTTGCAGCCCCACCAGCAATGTATGAGTGTACCTTTTTCCCCACATCCTCGCCAAAACCTATTGTTCCTTGTGTTCTTGATAATCGCCATTCTAATTGGGGTGAGATGAAATCTTAGGGTAGTTTTGATTTGCATTTCTCTTATTACTAGTGATGTTGAACATTTTTTCATATATCTGTTGATTGCTTGTACATCTTCTTCTGTGAAGTGTCTGTTCATTTCCTTAGCCCATTTGTTGATTGGATTAAATGTATTATTGGTGTAGAGATTTTTGAGTTCTTTATATATTCTGGAAATTAGTGCTCTATCTGAAGTATGAGTGGCAAAGATTTTCTCCCACTCTGTAGGCTCTCTCTTCACATTACTTATAGTTTCCTTTGCTGAGAAAAAGCTTTTTAGTTTGAATCTATCCCACTTATTGATTCTTGCTTTTATTTCTTGTGCTATGGGAGTCCTGTTGAGGAAGTCTGATCCTAAGCAACAAGCTGAAGGTTTGGACCTACTTTTTATTCTATAAGATGCAGGGTCTCTGGTCTGATTCTGAGGTCACTGATCCATTTTGAGTTGAGTTTTGTGCAGGGTGAGAGATAGGGGATTAATTTCATTCTGTTGCATATGGTTTTCCAGTTTTCCAGCACCCTTTGTTGAAGAGGCTATCTTTTCTCCATTGCATATTTTTGGCACCTTTGTCTTGTATGAGAAAATTGTATTTATTTGGGTTTGTGTCCATGTCCTCTATTCTGTGCCATTGATGTATCTCTCTATTTTGGTACTAATACCATGCCGTTTTTGTTACTATTCCTTTGTAATAGAGTTGAAGATCTGGTATTGTGATACCCCCTGCTTCACTCTTTCTACTGAGGATTGCTTTAGATATTCTGGGTTTCTTATTCTTCCAGATGAATTTCATAATTGCTTGCTCTATTTCTCTAAGGTACATCATTGGAATTTTAATTGGAATTGCATTGAATCTATATAGCACTTTCGGTAGTATGGCCATTTTGACAATATTAATTCTGCCTATCCATGAACATGGGAGATCTTTCCATCTTCTAGGGTTTTCTTTAATTTCTTTCTTTAGTGTTCTGTAGTTCTCATTGTAGAGGTATTTCACCTCTTTTGTTAGATTGAGTCCCAAGTATTTTATTTTTTTCGCTGCTATTGTGAATGGGGTAGTTTTCCTGATTTCTCTTTCTGAAGATTCATCACTTATGTATAAAAATGCATTGGATTTATGAGCATTGATCTTGTAACCTGCTACTTTACTGAATTCACTTATGAGTTCTAAGAGTTTTCTGGTGGAATTTCCAGGTTCCTCTAAATATATAATCATGTCATAGCGAACAGGGATAGTTTGAGTTCTTCTTTTCCAATTTGTATCCCTTTAATTTCTTTGGTTTGTCTAATTGCTCTGGCTAGAGTCTCAAGAACGATGTTGAACAGAAGTGGTGAAAGGGGGCATCCCTGCCTTGTTCCAGTTTTTAGGGGGAATGCTTTCAGTTTTTTCACCATGTAGAATGATATTAGCCATGGGCTTAGCACAGATGGCCTTCACAATGTTAAGAAATGATCCCACTACCCCAATTTTTTCTAGTGTTTTGAACATGAAGGGATGCTGTATTTCATCGAATGCTTTTTCTGCATCTATTGAAATAATCATGTGATTCTTAACTTTTAGTCTGTTGATATGGTGAATGACATTTATTGATTTCTGGATGTTGAACCAACCTTGCATCCCTGGGATAAAACCCACTTGATCATGGTGCACTATCTTTTTACTATATTTTTGTATGCAATTTGCTAAAATTTTGTTGAGAATTTTTGCATCGATGTTCATTAAGAATATTGTTCTGAAATTTTCTTTCCACGATGTGTCTCTGTCTGGTTTAGGTATGAGGGTGATATTGGCTTCATAGAATGAGTTTGGGAGGGTTCCCTCCTCTTCTATTTTATGGAAAACTTTGAGAAGTATTGGAATGAGCTCTTCGTTAAAGGTTTTATAGAACTGGGCTGAGAACCCATCTGGTCCTGGACTTTTCTGTGTTGGTAGGCTTTTGATGACCTCTTCTATTTCATTGCTTGAAATTGATATATTTAAGATGTGTATGTCCTCCACGTTCAGTTTAGGAAATTCATATGTCTGTAGAAACTTGTTGATGTCTTCGAGGTTTTCTGTTTGGTTGGAGTATAGATTTTCAAAAGAGCTTGTAATTATGTTTTGTATTTCACTCGTGTCTGTTGTGATATTTCCTTGTTCATTCCGAATTTTAGTAATTTGAGATTTCTCTCTTTCTCTTTGTTAGTGTGGCTAAGGGTTTATCAATTTTGTTTATTTTTTTCAAAGAACCAACTATTTATTTTGTTAATTTTTCCGATTGTTTCTTTTGTTTCAGTTTCGTTGATTTCGGCTCTTATTTTAACTATTTGCTGTCTTCTAATACTTATGGTGTTGGTCTGCTCTTCTTTTTCTAGGGCTTTGAGCTATAGTGTTAAGTCGTTTATTTGTTGATTTCTACTTCTTTTGTTGAATGCGCCCCATGAAATAAATCTTCCTCTAAGGACTGCTTTCATAGTGTCCCAGAGATATTGATATGATGTGTCTTTGTTCTCTTTTACTTCTAAGAATTTATTAATTTCCCTCCTGATGTCTTCTGTTATCCATTCATCGTATAATAGTGTATTATTTAAACTCCAAGTATTGGAGAAGTTTCTGTTTTTTATTCTGTCATTTATTTCTAATTTCAATCCATTATGATCTGATAGAGTACAAGATAGTATCTCTGTCTTCTTGTATTTGCTAACAGTAGCTTTGTGGCATAAAACACGGTCTATTTTAGAGAAGGATCCATGTGCTGCTGAGAAGAAAGTGGATTCGTTCTTTGTTGGATGGTATATTCCATATAAGTCGGTTAAGTCTAAATTGTTGATTGTGTTATTGAGATCTATGGTTTCTTTATTCAATTTTTGTTTGGATGATCTATCCAGGGGCGAGAGATGTGTGTTAATATCGCCTAGTATTATTGTGTTGTGGTCTATTTGATTTCTGGAATTGAGAAGGTTTTGTTTGACATACATGGATGACCCAATGTTCAGGGCATAGATATTTATGATTGTTATGTCTTGCTGATTTATGCTGCCCTTAAGCAGTATGTAATGTCCTTCTTTATCCCTTCTGACTAGTTTTGGCTTAAAGTCCACATTATCTGAAATGAGGATGGATACTCCAGCTTTTTTGCTGTATCCGTGTGCATGGTATGTTTTTTCCCATCTTTTCACCTTTAGTCTATGGGTATCTCTTTCTATGAGATGAGTCTCTTGCAGGCAGCATATTGTTGGATATTTCTTTTTAATCCAATCTGCCAGTCTATGTTTTTTGATTGATGAGTTCAGGCCATTAACCTTCAGGGTTATTATTGTGATATGATTTGTATTCCCAGTCATTTCACTCATTTTTGTTTTTTGACATGATTTGGTTTCTCCTTTATTTGGCTATTCCTTTAGAATAGTTCCTCTTGTTGCTGATTTGCATCGTTGTTCTTCATCTCTTCCTCATGGAATATTTTGCTGAGAATGTTCTGTAATGCTGGCTTTCTTTTTGTAAATTCCTTTAGCTTTTGTTAATCGTGAAAGGATCTTATCTCATCGTCAAATCTCAAGGTAAGTTTTGCTGGGTATAAGATTCTTGGTTGGCATCCGTTTTCTTTCAGGGCTTGGTAAATGTTGTTCCAGGCCCTTCTAGCTTTTAGGGTCTGGATTGAAAAATCTGCTGATGTTCTTATTGGTTTCCCTCTGAATGTAATCTGATTCTTTCCTCTCGCAGCCTTTAAATTTCTGTCTTTATTTTGTGTGTTAGGTATTTTCATAATAATGTACCTTGGTTTGGGTCTGTTGTAATTTTGAATATTTGGAGTCCTATAAGCCTCTTGTACTTGGTTTTCTATCTCATTCTTCAGATTTGGGAAATTGTCTGATATTATTTCATTGAATAGATTGTTCATTCCTTTGGTTTGTTTCTCTAGGCCTTCCTCAATCCCAATAATTCTTAAATTTGGCCTCTTCATGATATCCCATAATTCTTGTAGATTCTGTTCATGATGTCTTACCATCTTTTCTGGTTGGTCAACCTTGTTTTCAAGATTAAGTATTTTGTCTTCAATATCTGAGGTTCTGTCTTCCAGGTGTTCTATCCTATTGGTTATGCTTTCTATGGAGTTTTTAACTTAGTTTATTGTTTCTTTCATTTCAAGGATTTCTGTTTGTTTGTTTTTCTTCAGTATCTCTAACTCTTTATTGAAATGCTCTTTTGCTTCCTGTATTTGGTCTTTTAACTGTTGATTGGTGTGATCATTTAATGCTTGCATTTGCTCTTTCATCTCCTCGTTTGCTTCCCTGATTGTTTTAATTATGTACATTCTGAACTCCCTTTCTGACATTTCTTCTGCTGTGCTGTCATTGGGTTTTATTGATATGGTATCTAGGTTTGTTTGGGACATTTTCTTCCCTTGTTTTCTCATATTGGTCAGATGTCAGTGGGACTCTGTGATATTGCAGATTTCCTCTACTGGCTTATAGTGTCCCTGTATTTCCAGTGTATCACCTCTCAGCCTTCAGTAGCCTGAAGTCTTGGAGTAACTTGATAATGCAGTGCTTCTGAAGAACGCTGCCCCTAGCCCGCTACTGGTTCCAGGGAGAGAGACCTGGAGAAGTCTCTGGCTGCCCTACCCTGGTTCCAGAGGCTGCTTGCGGGTCAGAGTTCTCCGCTGGCTTGGGGACTTGTGGCTGGCTCTGTGTAGAAAGGCTCTCACTGGGCCGTCTGCTCCGAGAAGCTAGCCTAGAAAGGCGCTTCCCGCTGGAGGGAGCCAGGCTTGGGGAAGTCCCTGGCTGCCCTGTCCCATTCCAAGTTTTCTGAGGAATCACTGTACTGCTTTCCAAAAGGGCTACACCAATTTGCAACTCCACCAGCAATGTATGAGTGTTCCGTTTTCCCCACATCCATGCCAACACTTATTATTGCTTGTGTGCTTGATAATAGCCATTGTAATTGGAGTGGGATGAAATCTTAGGGTGGTTTTGACTTGCATTTCTCTAATTACTACAGAAGATGAGCACTTTTTCATATTTTTGTTGGTCACCTGTATATCTTCTTCTGTGAAGAGTCTGCACAGTTCCATAGCCCATTTATTGATTGGGTTCGTTTCTACTTTTGGTGTAGTTTTTTAAGTTCTTTATAAATTTTGAAGACTAGTGCTCTGTCTAAAGAGTGTATGGAAAAGATTTCCTCTCACTCTGTAGGCTCTTTTGTCACATCACTCGTTGATTCCTTTGCTGAGAAAGCTTTTTAGTTTAAATTCATCCCATTTATTGATTCTTGCTTTTCTTTCTAGTGATCTAGGGGTCTTGTTAAGGCAGTCCTGTCCTAAGACAACATGATGAAGATTCAGGCCTACTTTTTCTTTTATTTGGTGAAGGGTCTCAAGTCTAATTTCTAGATCCTTGATCCATTCTGAGTTGAGTTTTGTTCAGGGTGAGAGATAGGGGTTTAATTTCATTTTGCTGTATATGTATTTCCAGTTTTGCTAGCACCATGTGTTGAAGAGGCTATCTTGTCTATATTGTATGTTTTTGGCACCTTTGTCGAGCATGACATAGCTGTACTTCTGTGGGTTGTTTCTGTGTCTTCTATTCTTACAGTTGTTCTATCTGTCTATTTGGGGCCAATAACATCAGTAAACATAATTTTAAAATGTGTACCATGGACACACTTGGACATATAACATTGAAAAAAAATTCCCTCCCTTGATGCTGTTTCTGGAATTTCAGGTAAATAGTATTCACTCCAAAAAATAATCTGGCAGAAAGATCACATGTGACATGGTCAGGGGCCACACTGGGTGAAGAAAGAAAAGTTCTAAAGGAAGCAGACAGGGTTTTTGCCATTCCTCCAAGGTTCCTGGATTGAATGGAAGAGCTTCTGTTTTGTGAAAACTGAGCTACCATGTTCAGACATGTGGTTTTTTGTTTTGGTTTGGTTTTTTGTTTGTTTGTTTGTTTTTTATTGTAAACAAATGGGATACATGTTGTTTCTCTGTTTGTACATGGCGTAAAGCCATACCATTTGTGTAATCATAAATTTACATAATGTTGTTTGATTCATTCTGTTATTTTTTCCCTTCCCCCCACCCTTCCCACCCCTCTTTACCCTCTATACAGTACTTCCTTCCTCCATACTTTCCCCCCTCCCTAACCCTAACTCTAACCCTAACACTAACCCTTCCCTCCCCCCCATTATGTGTCATCCTCCACTTATTAGTGATATCATTCGTCCTTTGCTTTTTGAGATTGGCTTATCTCACTTAGCATGATATTCTCCAATTTCATCCATTTGCCTACAAATGCCATAATTTTATCATTCTTTATGGCTGAGTAATATTCCATTGTATATATATACCACAGTTTCTTTATCCACTCATCAATTGAAGGGCATCTAGGTTGGTTCCACAGTCTGGCTATTGTGAATTGAGCAGCTATGAACATTGATGTGGCTGTATCTCTGTAGTATGCTGATTTTAAGTCCTTTGGGTATAGGCCAAGGAGTGGGATAGCTGGGTCAAATGGAGGGTCCATTCCACGTTTTCTAAGGAATCTCCACACTGCTTTCCAGAGTGGCTGCACTAATTTGCAGCCCCACCAGCAATGTATGAGTGTACCTTTCTCCCCACATCCTCGCCAACACCTGTTGTTGCTCGTATTCTTGATAATCACCATTCTAATTGGGGTGAGATGGAATCTTAGGGTGGTTTTGATTTGCATTTCTCTTATTACTAGAGATGTTGAACATTTTTCCATCTGTTTGTTGATTGCTTGTAGATCTGCTTCTGTGAAGTGTCTATTCATTTCCTTAGCCCATTTGTCGACTGGATTATTTGAATTCTTGGAGTAGAGTTTTTTGAGTTCTTTATAGATTCTGGAGATTAGTGCTCTATCTGAAGTATGATTGGCAAAGATATTCTCCCACTCTGTAGGCTCTTTCTTCGCATTGCTGATAGTTTCCTTTGCTGAGAGAAAGCTTTTTAGTTTGAATCGATACCAGTGGTTGATTCTAGCTTTTATTTCTTGTGCTATGGGAGTCCTGTTAAGGAAGTCTGCTCCTAGACCAACAAGGTGAAGATTTGGACCTACTTTTTCTTCTATAATCTGCAGGGTCTCTGGTCTGATTCCGAGGTCCTTAATCCATTTTGAGTTTAGTTTCGTGCATGGTGAGAGAGATGGGTTTAGTTTCATTCTGTTGCATATGGATTTCCAATTCTCCCAGCACCATTTGTTGAAGAGGCTATCTTTTCTCCATTGCATATTTTTGGCCCCTTTGTCTAGTATGAGAAAATTGTATTTATTTGGGTTTGTGTCCGTGTCTTCTATTCTGTACCATTGATCTACCTTTCTATTTTGGTACTAATACCATGCCGTTTTTGTTACTATTGCTTTGTAGTAGAGTTGAAGATCTGGTATTGCAATAGCCCTGTTTCACTCTTCCTGCTAAGGATTGCTTTAGCTATTCTGGGTTTCTTATTCTTCCAGATGAATTTCCTAATTGCTTGCTCTATTTCTGTAAGGTACGTCATTGGGATTTTAATTGGAATTGCATTGAATCTGTATAGCACTTTAGGTAGTATGGCCATTTTGACAATATTAATTCTTCCTATCCAAGAACATGGAAGATCTTTCCATCTTCTAAGGTGTTCTTTAATTTCTTTCTTTAGTGTTGTATAGTTCTCATTGTAGAGGTCTTTCACCTCTTTTGTGAGATTGATTCCTAAGTAATCAGTGTTATCCTAGGGATTTACAATAACAATGGTCAGATAATAAGGTAGAAGGACATTTAACTGCTCCTTCCATGGCCACTCTGCACAAATTAAATTTGGGCTAGTTGAATAAAATGTGCATCTGGAGTCTAGCATTTTGAAGCAGTGTAAAACTGATTGCATGGGTTTAGGGAGGAAGTTCAGTGGTAAAGCACTGCCCAAGATATGCAAGGGCCCTGAATTCAAACTTGGTCAAGGAAATAAAAATTTCTTTGGAAGTCTTGTCTCCAACATTCATTACAATAAAGCATTACTTTTAAAAAATGTGGAAATAGGAGAAGACAGTTTTACTACACTGTCTTTTATATTACTAGGTCAAGGGAAACAAAGAAAGAAAGAAAGGAAGGAAGGAAGGAAGGAAGGAAGGAAGGAAGGAAGGAAGGAAGGAAGAGAAAGAAAGACCTTCCAGAGCTAATACCAATGACATAAGTGAAGACTGGGAAATAATGAGCTGATATGACAAGTGCAGACATGATTGGATGAAAACACACTGCATCCATAAAATGCAAACCACATCCCAAAGTTGAGAGTATTGGCTGTTTATACTCATGATTATGTGGCTGGTGAGAGCCACAGCTCACTGGTGGTGCCCAGCAGGGGAAGCAAACAAAGACGATCCTTGAGGCATTGAAATAGAGTTGCATCTGTCACCCCCTCTCCGGTGAATCTGAGAAACTATCTCAAAATGACCCAGAGGAACCACACCACGTGTGTTACCACAGTATTACTTGAAGGGAACTGGAGGCTCTTCCATACCTGCAGAGCTCTTCATGGAATGTGTGCCCAGCCCCACCCAGGCCTGCTGCCCTGGGGCCCTCCCTGCATGAGAAATGTCTTGACCCATCATTCCACTGGGGTTTACATTCAAATGTTGCCCAACTGCAGTCGGAACCTGAGCTGCTGCTACAGCCAGGTCACTCTCTGGGTCCTGTGTTGACATTTCCCAAGCTGGAGACTGAGAAACTGTGTGCATCCTCCTGGCCTTTAGAAGGAGTTGTGCCTGGAGGGTCAGAGGCTTGCTATTCGAATGCCAGTCAACCCTTAAATCCTTGGGAATTTGAGTGGAGTAATTCCCTGTGGTCAACTGATTGAGCAGAAGTAGAGGAAGTAAAGAGCCTTAGACAGTGCATGTCACCTGGCTAGGGAAGAATGATACTGCTCGTCGGGGGAGGGCTCCTAAGACAGATCCAGACAAGGCAGGGGAAGTACACTGGGTCAGCACAAGGAAGAGGGGTTTGGGGGTTGATTCTTTGTAGAATGGACACAGGGTTTGTAGTAAGGCTTGGATGGTGTCATAGTGTGGGTTAGGGAGGGCTTGCTGGGGGGGCGAGGCTGATTCTGTGTCCATTCTTCAGACACCTGGAAGCTGCCTATGATATCATTGTGGGGGATTCAGTGCAGGGTCTCAGATCATAAATGGGCAGTGGAGAGACATGTGCCTAGCCAGAAAACAGCCCCGTGGGCTCCTCGCTGACCATGCCTGCACTGTGATACAGTCCGTGTGTGAGGCTGCAGGACACTCCAGCTGCACAACACAGAGCCATCACCAACTTCGTCCCAGGAAACATCTCCTTCAGTTCAGACAGCAGGTGTCCTTGATTCCAGAAGGGCAGAGAACCTAGGAAACATCAACCCACATAGATGTGGATCTCTGAAATGTCTTCTGAATCGTTCATGCTTTCATGGAAAAAAGTCTTTCAGAGGTTTTTGATATTGGCCACTTCCTGTGGTGCTGCCTTGGCCCCTCGACTTCTGTTGGCATGAAGACTTTTCCCAACTTTGTTTGGTATTCCCTTCTAATTGCACACATGTGGGGTGTCCTTCCTTTTCCAGGATCAAGTGTGAACACGACTGTGTACTTTTGAAGAGAGGAAGGAGAATAGCACACTGTTAGAAGTGGTCCTATTTGTACTATTGTCATTTGAAATTTGGCAGGAGTCCTTTTAATGTATGCAAGAGTTGAAGTGTTATGGACCATGCATTCCTTGACTACCCTCTGCATGAAGTCCTGGTGAACAGGGATGTGCTCGAGCAACCTTGCCACACCTGGCAGCTGGCACAGGACTGATTCTCTGTAACACTTGCCTTCCCATTATTGGGAGATCAAAGGAAAAGGAACTCAGAACGGCTCCAATACCCAGACTCAATAATGACGTGACCAGTGGCTGTGAAAACCTCTGGGAAGACCCATCTCTCACCATCCCATCCCCTTTCATAAACCTCAGCAGCTGTAGTTGGTCATGCCAGAAGAGGATCTCAGAGAACTCAATGGCTATCACACAGACCTCTTCCCTGGGAACAGAGCTTCCTGTGTCAAGTAGGGACCACTGAACCCTGGAGACAGGGCTGGCCAGAATCAGTGCCCCCACTGGTTTTTGTAGTCAGAAGTGCTGGGGGAGGGGCTGGGGTTGTAGTTAAGTGATAGAGCACTGGCCTAGCATGTGTGAGGCAGAGGGTTCATGTCTCAGGGCCACATGCAAACAAAAAAGAGGTAAAGGTCCATCGACAACTGAAAAAAATGTGCTCGATGAAGAACCCACATGCTGGGCAGGATGTGCTCCTGGGTGAACTTCAGGGTTCCTCATATTACAGTCAGGGAGAGAGTTTATTCAGGTGCTTTTTTGTGTGTGTACAAACATGAGAAAGAAACAGAATTCTTTACAAGGATCATCAGCCAAAGGAAGTCAGAGGAGATGGTGGAGCCAAAATATTTGGAACATGTCACCTTCACAAAAGACCTTGCTGCGCCAGGCACTGCCCTGGAGTAGGTTCCTTTCTTGTTGTTCAATCTGAGGAGAAGGATAGTGCCCGTAAGCAGAATCAAATTGAACCACTTCTAGAGAGTCACCCAGGAGGCCAATGGAGTGTCTACAAAGGATGCACAGGGGGAATCTGAGAGATCGGGAGAGCTGAGGTGTCGCGGTCAATGGACAGTGTTCAGGGCATCCCTGTGCACTGGAAACACGTTTTACCAGGGTAGGAGCATAGCATAAAACTCACTCAGGGACATTTGAAACCTGCACAATTTCCCAACTCACAGGGCCCTCACTTTATGTTCCCAGTCTGATTCCCAGTGACCAAGAATCTGGGGACTCACTCCTGCTGCCATTTCCCCTCCTCCATTCTCCCCTAAACTTTGCACCCACAGCATCCGCATCACAGCACCAGGCAGGAACTTCAATCCTGGTTCCCCCATGTTTCCCATCAGAGGCCTGCCCTTTCTTCCATCTGCCCCTGTGCTGACAACCAGCAGTTCTGGGAGCTGTAACTGGCGCCACATGTGGCTGCACCTATCTCCCAGGGTAACCATTCAGTTCTGTCTGCTTTCATGAGAATGTCACTAGAAGCAGGAGCTAGCTTCCCTGGTGTGTTTGTGGCTGGGCTCCTCACCTTTGGAAAACATTCAGAGAGGTGGCCAGCAGAGCCACCTGACATTCAGAATACTGTCCACACTCAGGGACTCCTCAACCGGAGTGCCTCAGGGGCCTTCAGTGGTGGTGCAGATACTTCAACAAGGTGAATTTTGAAGGATAAAAACTTTCACCATATAATACCACACACTACTGAGGAATCCAAGTAAAATCACACAGGCCTTGGTGTTAATGTTTGGTATAAGGTATGTTGTCCCAGGGCTCCAGGGCCAATACTTTTGATTTGAACATGATGGGGCTGGCTGATGTAACAAAGATAGGATGGTGTGTGGGTTCAACTAAGCTGAGAACAGAGGGTGACCTTGAGGACCCTGACTGGTCCTGATGAATTCTAGCCCAGTGATTCGGACCCTGTCCCAAATGGAGCCCACCCTGACCACAGAGGAGGGCCTATGGAAGGGTTTGCAGGAATAGCAGCTCACAAGCCACTTTTTCTGCATCATCCTCTATGAGAACACAGAAAAGTGAGTCAGGTTTCAAAGCCCAGAACCGAGTGTCGGGGGATTATGGGTTGCACAGCAGGGTCTGGTAGGGCCTGTCACCTACCTCTTTGCTCTGAGGTATCTAGCTCTCCAAATAGCAGCTCCCTCCAGCTGGAGGACTGGACATTCTCTCTGAAACCATCTCAGAAACTCCAGTCTCCATGTTCTTGATTCCTGCTCTGCCTTGAGGTTTGGGCTGAGGATGGGGAGGAGTAACCAGTCCAGTCACAAGGTGGCCTTCTTCTTTTTGGCTGTTCAGAGGGGAAAAGTTTCACTAGCCTCACACAGGCCACCTGCCTGGGAACTGGCACCACTTTGCAGAGTGGGGAGTACCTGAGGTCATGAAAATGGCCACTCTTGAACCTGATGTTCCAGATGAGGGTGGCAGCGGGGAGTGTGTGCTCAGGGGAATTCAGCACTTCAGAAGCCCTGAGGACACATCTCTGGTCTTTTATCACCTTTGTTCTGTATAATCCCTGCCATTCTAATAAGTGAAAAGAAAAAAAGAGACAGCCTTCCTTGGAAGCAACCCAATGTTCTCTGCCTCACTTTCACTTTCCTGTCCTGTGCCTCTGTCTCCCAGGTGATGCTCCCAGGGATCATGGTCCCAACCTCAGTATCCCTGGATTGGGCCAGGACCCCTGGGGTTCCCTGGTATAAATCACACCCCTGGCCAGCTTCTGGCAGTTATCCAATCTGTGTGGTTCATGGCAGGGACAGGAGAGACCTGGAACAAGGATGGCCTAGGGGTCCTGCTGGCTCCCTCAGAGCTGATTCCCTTCAGGTGCTAGTTGATGTAGAGTGTTTCAGAACTGTTATTCTCCCTTAGGAACAGCTCCCTCCTGGGGCTGGCCCAGCCCACTGCAGGGCACAACTCCACATCTCTGCCACCAGCTCCTGCCTGGAAATGGGCTAGCACCTGCCTGGTATGCCTGACCTGCTTCTCAGCTCAGACTGGGCCTCCCTTCCCCAAATCCCACTAAGGTTTGTGGAGTCTGAGACCACAGAGGAGATGGAGGATCCAAGGATGCAGTTGTCAGGGGTCTTTCAGTGCCAATTTCCTCCTGTACCACAGTGACGGGATCTCCCAAGCTCCCCAGCCCCTCAGGCTTTTCAATAGCCAGGTAGGGTCCCAACATTCCCGCAGAAACCCATTACAGTGTCCAAGGGATGCCAAGGGCCAAGGCAGGTTTTTGTACCAAATAAGAACTTTTTCCTCACTGTAGGGGATTAGGTCTTGCAAGAAGAACAGCCCACTAGCACCTGAGGTCCCTCCCACCCTTTGTTTTGAACTGCATATTGACTGGGCCAACTTGAGAACTCCTCTCTCTCCTTGTCTGTCCAAAGAACTGACATACCATCTGCCCGGGATTTGGTTCTGGGTAGGCAGATTGTTTGAAATATTAGTGGCTCCAAATGTCATCCCAGTTGACCATCCTCCCAGGTGCCTGTCATAGATGTTGCACCTGGTGTGCTCTCACCTCCCTTGGGTCTTAAGTTCAGGTTGTTCTGATGCATGGAGGACCAGGTTAGGTCCCCTGAACCCTGCCTTCTGTCAAGTGTTTCGGATGAACTTGGATCCCCCATCCACTCTGGTCCTCTTTGTCTTGGTGTGCACCTCCAGAAAGACCACCCCTAAGGCATGGCATGCCAACTCATTAGCAGTCAAACCCAAGGTGCCAGGAACCAAGGTGCCCAAGGAGATAGCACCCGAAGTCATCCAAGAGTACATGGATCTCATGAATGAGCTAGTCAGGCCTACCCACTTTGCCACGTGGGAGCCCTCCTACCTGTCCACAGGAAAGCCTGCTGCAAACTTGGAAGAGGAAGGACTGGATCAAAACCCAATAGAGGATGATTTATATTCAGATGGATGTCTACTGAGCTACACTGATCAGGACTTTGTCAATGAGGTAGGCTGGGCCAACAATCATTATGTCTACAAAGTTTCACAACCTGTAAATTTGAGTTTCATACCTTAGATTCTCAGCATCACTTGTGTGTATGTGTGTGTGTTGATGCACTTGTAATCATCTGGTGGCTAGCTGGTGGTCAGGATTTAACAAGTCCATGATGCAGACCAAATGGGGACATCATCACTTCCTATTTGTCCTGGAAGTGTTCTGGACTTTGGGTCATTTCCTCCCAAGGTCACTCACACTCTCTTTCTTCTCTTCCTGGGTGGCGTCCATGATTCACCACAATTCCTGGAAGAATTACTTCCCTCCAATCCATAAATTATTTATCAGACCTAAGAAAAGATCTGGGGTGGGAGGAAGGCCTCACCCCTGACCAGGTAGAGAAGGGAAGGAGTGTCTCCCAGTAGACCAGGAGCAGGAGGTACACCAGTTATATAAGAGATGCAGGGACACCAGAAAAATAAGTGTGGGGAAACTAGGATATGAAGGGTTTGGAAGAAACAATATCTAGACAAGGGAGAGAAGGTCACCAGGTAGAAAAACAGAGGCAGAGACACAAGTTTACTAGGACTTCTGGAAGGACACCAAGTGCATCAGGCAGAGAGGCATATCTAGTAGACAAGGAGACAAAGGGACACAGGTAGGCAGGAAAGGGAGTGACCACACATGGGCAGGGGAACTAGGAATAGCAGGTAGATGAGGCATGTCCAGGGGCCTACTCACATGGCCCACAGGACTTTGTCTATCCTCTCCTGCCTGTGATACATGGCTCCTTGAGTGAGACTGCTCCAGGATAGAGGATGTAGGTGGAGAAAGAGAGGAAGGAGACAGGACAGTCAGGTATGCATTCAGTGGACCAAGCTGAGAGGAAGCTCAGGAAGGTGGCCAGCAGAGCTTCAGTCTGTCCCTCTGACACCAAGATGGGTGACACCTCCAACTCCCAATGCCCATTCAAGTGTACTTGTCCCGAGTCCCTCCGGCCCTCGTCATGCATGATGAAGAATTATCCAGTGCCCATCTCCTACTGCGGCTGGTGGAGAAGCAACTCCTGCCCTGGAAGGAGACAAGTGGAAAGCTGGTGCCCCAAGGTCATGGTGTGTCCCAACAGGATCCAAGAATTCTCAGGCAGCTGCCAACCACAGTGAAGAGAAATATAACCATCACACTGATCAAGGGGTCAGCATGGAGATCTGGCTCCAAGAGGTGACTTCCCTGGCCTCCCAGGAATTGAAGCAGTGCAGGGACATAGATTCAGAATTACAGGGACCGAAGGACACTGCTATCCTCCTGAATTGTCATGGGTCTCTCTTCTTGGGGACCATCTAGTCCCTCCCTACAACCTCAGATTGTCTTCCCTGAACTTGGGGGACAAAGGTGTAGAGGGTCCCAGAAGAGCCACTTTTTTGGGAGGCCACAAGGACATCTGGTACCTACAGTATGGATGATGATCTCCAAAGCCTGGACTTACTCCTAGCCTCCCAGCACCATCTCCTGCCCTGGGCACTGTCCCAGAGACAGGGACCTCACATAGAAATCCTCTGCTCAGGACATCAAGCATCCCAGGCCCCTGCTCTCCAGACAGGGCTGCAGCCCCCATCCCCCTCTAGCACCATCGGCAGCCTAGGAACTGTCCTAAGCCATGGAACTTGCATTGAACCCCTCAGCCCCCACCCCCTCCAGCTGCCAATTCAAGAAGCAAGCTGTCACTGGATGTTTGGTTGTGTGGAAAATATGCCCCATTCCATGCCTACCCTCCAGATCTCTGGAGGTCAGGATCTGCCTCTGGAACTCTTTGGAAGCTCACTGCCTCAGAAAAGGAAGTGCAAGTCATCAGGCAACCAGAAGAAGAGGAAGAGGCACTGAGGACAGTGGGGTTGTTGGCTGTGTGGCCTCTGAGGTGGCTGCTCTTCCCATGGAGTCTGGACAATATTCCACCCCCACCTCATTCTGTGCCCCAAGGGCCAAAGGGTCCTCCTCACTTGGGGAAGTTACTGCTAGTCCTCCGGAAAGGAAAGGGAATGGGAGGGTGTTGGGAGTGTAAAAAGTGGGCAGGGAGAGGGCAGAGAGAAGGTAGTGAGATGTGAGGGGACGGGATGTTCAAGCCTGGTGGGAAGCTGTGCCTTGATGGCCTGTGTCAGTGGGAATAAAGGCCATTTTGTAGAAAAATCGTCTCCAGCTGCTGATTCCGCCACGTGTGTCTGGGGCTCCATGCAGTGAGAACTGAGAGCAAGAGGTGACTGGAGATGCCAGGCCCCAGGTTGCACAGGCGTCCGTTCACTGGGTCTTGCCTCCGGATTCAGACTGGTCCTTCCACTGATCCTGGGAGAAAACAGAACAAAAGCTCCCAGAACCCAACTCACCACCCCCATTCAAATGGCCTTGTTTGGTTTAGGGGATCTTCTCTGTGCATCCCTTCATGATCTGTGTCCCTTAAAAATCTCTCTTACCAATCAGCTGAGGGTTCTTGGCCCAATGCAGAGAGCAATCAAAAAAGGGCATCTCCCTTGGTATTAGCAGCTCTGAGTTTTGAGGGCCGGTGGCTCTCAGATCTTAGTGTTAGCATCCCTGAGTTTGAGTGTCTTTGACTCTTAGCTCCTAGTGGGCAGCAGCTCTCCTTTCACCTTCCTGGGAGCAAGAGCCAGCAACTTACAACTTTTCACTGGAGCTCATTTGATGGCTGAACCTAGCAGCTCCTGGAGCTCTCCAATGCTCTGTGTCACTCTCAGGGTGATCAGCCAGTTTGCCAGTTCACAGTGCTACCAACATGAGCTGCTCTGCTTGACATAAAAGTCATGAATCTTTGCATAAGGATGTGGAGAAGGAAATTTGTTTGAATTCTAAAGTTGGGCTCAAGAATGCACAGTATCCTTCCAGATACCCACAGGTATCTGGCTTAGGCCCAGGAAGGAGGGGAGGCATCCCTCACATCAGTCTGATGACCACTGAAGGTCCCAGAAAGGGTGGAGTCATCCAGGGGAGCTGCAGAGTGCAGGCATCTGGATGAACCTGCCATGGAAACAAAAGTCTCCAAGAGACTGTGAGATGTTCGTAGCAGCCATGGCCATCAAAGAAAGGGGCACCATATTTTATAAAGTACCTCTTAAGAACTTTGGGCCCTTCAATCTCATTTGTTTGGAGAGGTTTTTTTTTTTGTTGAATATTTTTTAATTGATTTATTTAGTTTTACAGACTGCATTTTGATTCATTGTACACAAATGGTGTACAACTTTTCATTTCTATGGTTGTACGCAATGTAGATTCACACCATTCATGTAATCACACATGTACAAAGGAGAATAATGTCTGTCTCCTACCCCCATCCCCTTCGCCCCATTTCCCTCTACACAATTCCAGTTCCTCCTTCTTCTCTTATCCCCCTGCCACCCTGCCCCTGCACTATGTATCATCATCCATTTATTAGAGAAAACATTCGTCCTTTGGTGTTTTAAATTTGGCTTATTTCACTTAGTATGACACTCTCCAACTCCATCCATTTGCCAGCAAATGCCATAATCTTATTCTTCCTTATAGCTGAGTAATATTCCATTGTGTCTTTATCCATTCATCAATTGAAGGGCATCTATGTTGGTTCCATAATCTGGCCATTGTGAATTGAGCAGCTATAAACATTGATGTGGCTGGGTTACTGTATTAAGCTGCTTTTACATCCTTTGAGTATAAACCGAAGAGTGGGATAGATGGGTTAAATGGTGGTTCCATTCGAAGTTTTCTAAGGAATCCCCATACTCCTTTCCAGAGTGACTGCACCAATTTGCAACCCCACCAGCAATGTACGAGTGTAACTTTTTCCCCACATCCTCGCCAACACCTATTGTTGCTTGTATGATTGATAATAGACATTCTAATTGGGGTGAGGTGTAGTTTTAGTGTAAAGTTTTTTAAGTTCTTTTTTATAAATTGTGAAGATTAGGGCTCTGTCTCAAGTGCATGTGGAAAATATTTTCTCCCACACTATTGGCTCCTTTTTCACATTGTTTCTTTTTCTGAAAAAAAGCTTTTTAGTTTGAATCCATTCAATTTCTTGATACCAGACTTTAAACTCTACTATGGAGAAATAGTAACAAAGACTGCATGGTATTGGCAATAAAGTAGACAGGTAGATCAATGGTTACAGAATAGAAGACACAGAGACAAACCCACAGAAGTACAATTACCTCATGCTCCAACAAAGGTGCCAAAAATATACAATGGAGAAAAGATAGCCTCTTCAACAAATGGTGCTGGCAAAACTGGAAATCCATATGCAGCAAAATGAAATTAAACCCCTATCTCTCACCCTGTACAAAACTCAACTCAGAATGGATCAAGGATCTAGAAATTAGTCCTGAGACCCTTCACTAAACAGAATAAAATGTAGGCCTGAATCTTCATCATGTTGACTTAGGACAGGACTGCCTTAACATGACTCCCTGAGCACAAGAAATAGAAGCAAGAAGCAATAAATGGGAGAGCTGTTCTTGAGCCTTCAACCTCTGCACCATTAACCTGTTTTCTAGAAGAAGCCTGGAGTGGTATTTTCCTTACAACTTCTTTCTGATTCTGTGAAAGATGCCAGATGGTTAAACTGGACAAATCCACAATCATGACCAAGGCCTTCCTGAGAAGGTGACTTGATGAAAGGACAAGGCTGTCTTCTAGGGAAGGAGTCACAGCACCCTAAGTAAATTTCAACTGGTACCACAGCAAGATCCACTCCCCGCATTGATGAAATGCTCTGATTTCTCATGGTGATCACAGGACTGGCTCCTTGTGGATGCCCTTCGGTAGCTGCACCTTTTTTGAAAATTAGAGTTGCAGAGCGTCCTCTGATGCCTGTGCATGGGCAGGATTGGTCAGTCTCCTGTTTCCTGGGATCTTGGCCAGGCTGTGCCATGCTAGCCAAGCAGCTGAGGTGTGGCCTGCTAACATCTTACTCTTTTGGCTTCAGGTCATTAACAAAAACTTTAGAAAGGCATTCACTTTATACACATTCACCCATCATATATAAGATTTCTAAGGTTTTCATCACCACAATAAAATCTAGAACACTTTCATCAGTTCAAAAAGATATCACTTACCACTTAACTACCGATGTCATTCCTCCATCTGTGTTCCCACCACGTTCGAAATTCCTCATGGTCAAGATTTGAGAACATTAATCATCCCCACTGCCTCATCTAGAACATTTATTGATTGAAAATGTCATTTTTCATTCAGCTATATTATATTCAAATAGAATCTCTACTAGTGGGATTTGGGACCACTGCCTTGATTCATTTCAAGGGGACAACATTTCTGACACTATGGCTTTTGTACCTCCAGTGTAGCTGTCAACTGGGTTGTTCCAGGAGAATTTGTGACACTCCAACAAGTTAAGTAGCACTTGAATATTTTGGCAACATTCTGTTTGTGATCAAGCAGAAAGATCTGCTTTGATGATCATTTGGTGCACATACAATATCTGATTAAAATCTTCCATCTAGAATATATAACAATCTATCAAAACTGAATACCACTTTGGTTTATACCCAAAGAACGTAAAATCAACCTCCTACAGTGACAAAGTCACATCAATGTTTATAGCAGCTCAATTCACAATAGCTAAACTATGGAACCAACCTAGATGCCCTTCAACAGATGAATGGATAAAGAAAATGTGGTGTGTATACATGTGGGAAAATTACTCAACTTTAAAGAAGAATGAAATTCTGGCATTTGCTGGTAAATGGACGGAGTTAGAGAATGTAATGCTAGGTGGAAAAATCCAAACCCAAAAACCAAAGGTCAAATGTTTTCTCTGATATGTGGAAGCTAATTCACAATAAGGGGATGGGATAGAGAGGAATAGCATTACTTATATTAGGTAGAGGGGAGTGAAGGATTGGGAAGGAGTGTGGGGGAAGGAATGATAGTAGAGTGAAACAGACATTATTACCTCATGTACATGTATGACTGCATGAACGTGATCCTGCAATAATCAGAAAGATGAGAGATTTCACTCTATTTATGTATTATGTATCAAAATGTGTAAGTGCATTCTACTGTCGTTTACAACTAACTAGAATAAATAAAATAAAAAATTTAAAAAAAACTGAAATGCAGAAACAGAAACAATCCAGTTAGAAAGGGGGCAAAAGATATTTACCTATCTTTGCCAGAGAGGTCAGATATTTGGCAAGGAAGACATGAAAAGATGTGTGACATCACTTTCCATGAATGAAATGCAAATTAGAAACCCCCCAGCAGGAGTCACTCCATGCCAATTAGAACAGCTAAAACACACATCAGTAATGCTGCCGAGTGCAGGTGAGGGTGCCAGCACTCCCATTATGGTTCACTCCTGCTGGAACCAGAAGATGGCAAAGCCATTCTGGAAAATAGTGTGTGTCTTTAGGAAATGATAAAACTAAACACACACTTACCAAAGACCCAGGGACTGCATTCCTGGGTGTTTATCCCAGCAGAGTGGATTTCAGTCCACAATGGTTCATAGTGGCTCTATCTGTTATAGCCCACACTGGAAACAACCACAACACCCGCTGGTGAACACTAGTGGTGTTCACTGAAACAAGCCATGGCACAGTCTTCCCAGGAAGGACTCAGCAGGGGACTAAGAGAAACAACCTATTGATGCAGCAGCAGCCTGGGGGGATTTCTAGGGCCTTGTTGAAACTGAGGAGAAACCTGAATGAGCCCTGTAGCTTCACTTGCTTGCCAGTAGTTACTTGCATTTTGTCAACTTTACACATCACTAACTTTGGAGGACAGGTCACTGAGCAATAGAGTGTTCATCTCCCAAAGCTTTGTAGGAGATAACACCAGTGAAATGGGGGTTTAGGATGGTAATTTCCTAGATTAATTTTCAGGGCTGTGATGCCTGCTCCCTTTGAAACCCCTGATCTCTCTTGGGCCTATACAGGTGTTTGATGGGTAACCTTCTAATGCCAGAGGGCTGAAAACACTTCCCCCAGATCACAGTAACACTAATGCCACCACTTTTGGAACCCGTGTCCTCTAAAGAACCATGAAGTTTGATTATGAATGACAGACCATGAACTATTTCACCTCCAATCACCTGTTCTTCATCCTGTAAATAGCAATAAACTCAGCCTCCAGCTCCTGATCCCCAAGAGCGGCCACCTTGAACCACCTCAGCTGGAAGGAGTGCATCTCGGACTGCGTCAGCCAATGGCGAGGGACAGTGGGCGGGACCTGCACTCAGAGGCTCCCAGTGGCCAGGGAGGACCAGACCGCCACAGTCCAGCCCAACCGCAGCGGGCCGCCCCTACCCAGGGCAGGAGGAGCAGGGCCCAGGCAGAGGGCAGCGATGACGCGGTGAAGACACCTGAGAACCCTCCCTGAGGCGGACAGGCTTGCCAACCCAGCAGGGCCCTGCCGACCTGCGGTGCCCGCTCCTCCGAGGGCCCTGCAGGCAGGCAGCAACACCGTCCTACAGAAGTACTGTCATCGTCTCCGCGGTGGAGCACCCAGAAAAACAAGTCTCTCCAAGTCAAACTAGGTTCTGGGTTCCTGGTGGCTGCTGTGTCTGTTGAAAACATGGACTGAAATTCTGAAATCGCCTCAGGAGCAATGGACGACAGCAGGGAGCAGGCGCAGAGTAAGCCGGCAGGTGAGGGCTGGCAGCTGGGGCTCGGCGTCCGGGAGGAGGGCGGCCCGCGCAGCAGCCTGCGGTCCTGGCTCCTCTGCCAGTCTCCCTGAGAGGTACCTCGGTGGAAGAGTGTCGGCCCGGCCCTTGGCACCTGGAGTGTGGGGGCAGGACAGGCCTGGGGGCCGAGTGCAAGAGGCCTCTGCAGACAGCCTCTCGGCCACTGGGTCCTGAAGTCCTCCTCAAGGCACGACGGCACCCAGGCGCGAAGAGACACTGCCTGGCCGAGCCAGGGGTCTGGGAGGCACAGGTGCTGGTGGCGCCCAGAGCTGTGGTGGCCGCTAGCCCGAGTCTGTCTGCTGTGTGGGCGACGTCACCACAGTCCCCGCAGCAGGGGGACAGGCCTCACTTCATCCTGTCCGGCTGCAGCTGCGGCGCCTGGTACTGCACAAAAGTGGCACCCGCGGGGCGCCGTGGCATCAGGGCCTGTGGCTTGGAGGCTGGGTATCCGTAGCCCACGAAGCTGACAGCCGAGGAGGCGGGGGAGGCGACGTCTGGGTCCTGGTCATAGGTGGCTGGTGGGTACTGGCTGTAGGCAGGGCTGGCAGGCGTGTACTCCATGTAGGGCGAGGATAGCGATGGCACCCGGGTGGCCGGGATCACCACGCTGGGCTGCACGACGGCTTGCGGGTGGATATAGTAGGGGGTTGCCCGTAAGTCCGCGGGACCAGTGTGGGGTGCAGCTGCTGCACGCCAACAGCAAAGCTCGTCTGCAGACTCCGGGGCTTGGCACCCAGATACGCCAGGTTCACGTTGGCCTTCCGCCCATCAATGATAGCGTTGGGGTCTTTACAAGCCCTCTCAGCTTGCCAGTCTGGCAGTCAGTGATGACCACAGCCTCCTCGATGTCCCGGAAGCCCTCAAATTACTTCCTGAGCGGGGCGTCGGTGGTGTTGTTTTGTATATCTTTTAAGACTTGTTCTGGAAAAATTAAGCTATTTCTTAGCAAGCAGCATGGATGCAGTCTCAGTCTCTGGATAGTTTGGTGGAAGGAAGATCAGCAGTGTTTAGCAATGTTTCAGGACACTGACAGTGTGGCCCACTTTGGTCAGCAGGCCAATAAAAGGTTCAACTGTGTATGCATTTGAGCTGTGATTACAGTGACCCCCTGTTCCACTTAAGGGCCCAGAAACAATTCTGCTCCATTGTGACAGTGATTTACAAGTTCCCTTTAGTCTGAAGTTTAAAATCCAGAAATGAAGAAAAAGACATGAGGAAATAAATGTAGATTGACAAGTATAAATTCAGTATATCACAAGGTAATAGAATTGTAGATGTAAGGAAGCATACCTTTGGAATGTAGGACTTCCCCTAGTCCCACTGTTTCATGGAGAAATGACCGATGAACAGAAGATTGGGGTTTTTTAATCAATGTCCTGAAATATTTGTGCTTCGATGATTGAAAATTATACTTTTAAATTTTCATTTTGCAAATAATAAAACATTTCACCCTGTGTACTGTGAGTCTTTTATTTGTTTTTCCATGAATTATGTTTTCTATGTCTTGTGGGACCTGCCCCCTGTGGTGGGGATTGAACCCAGAGCCTAGTGACCCTGCCACCAAGCAATACCCCCAGTGTGATCTACTACTTAATATGCTTTCCCGTATTCTGTGTGTAGACTCCTTTTCTTTTTCTCATTGATTTATAGGAGCCCTTGATAGGATTGTGAGCCAGCCATTCTCAGCAGAGGTCAGGGTGGGCTCAGGGTTGGAACACAATGGGTTTGGGAGGGGTTGGGGTACTATGTCACCTTGTGTGTTCGGTCAGTCTTGGGATGAAGTCAGGGCCTCCAGTCCATCTGGTCTCAGGTGAGGGCAGGTTTAGGGTGGTGGTAGGGGTGGGGTTGGGGGTGGGGATGAGTTCTGGGAGATTGGTGCCTGACTCAGAGCCAGGTCAAGAACCATCTGCTCATGGACAAGTCCAGGTCAGGATGGGCTTATCTCTGTACTCCCAGATAGGCACCAGTGGGGTTCAAACCACAGGTGAGCCAGGCCTATGGCTCTGCTGCTGCTGCTGCTGCTGCTGCTGCAGTTGCTATTGTCTCTGAACCATAAGGCTGCCCCCAGCCACCAAACCTGTGCCCCAAGTCCCTCAGAGAATACAGGAAAGGCAGATGGGTTCCTCAAATCCAAATGATAACATCACCCCTTCAAAAGACTTTGTTTGGTTTCAGGGATCTCCTCTGTGCATCCCTTCATGATCTGTGCCCCTTAGAAATCTCTCTTACCAATCAAATGAGGGTTCTTGGCCAGATACAGAGAGGGATCACAAATAGGCAAAGCACTTCTCCCTTGGTATTAGCAGCCCTGAACCTTGAGAACTGGTTGCTCTCAGATCTAAGTGTTAAGTGTCCCTGAGATTGAACATCAGTGAGCCTGAGCTCCTAATGATAGCACCTCCACTCTTCCCTTCCTGGGAGCAATAGCCCGTAACTTCTGACAGTTTCCTGGAACTTATCTGCAGCCAGATCTAGCAGCTCTTGGGAGATCTCCATTTCACTATGTCACTCTGTGCTTGCCAACCTCAGGGTGATCTGCCTAGTTTGTCAGTTCTCTTTGCAACCAACTTGACCTACTGGACTTGAGATAAAATCATGAAAAGATGAAATATAACCATCTGAGAGAGGGTTCATTAGGACTCATGCTGCACTAGAAGGAGAAGCAGTATGGGACTGTTTGCATGAGGAGATGGGGAAGGAATCTTATTTGAATTCAAAAGGTGGTTCAAGCATGCACAGTGTCCTTCCAGATACACACAGAATTTTTACTTCAGCATGGGTATGGGAGGGGCTTCTGGCAGACCAGACTGGGGACCACATAGGGTCTCAAAGTGGTGGAGTCATCTAGAGGGACTGCAGGATGGAGTCATATGGAATGGACCTACTGTGGAATCAAAAGTCTTCAAGTGACCATGAGGCATCTGGGGCAGGAATTACCATAAAAGACAGGAGTATATCATAAGAACATTGGGTCCTTCTGTCTCAACTGTTTGGAGAGTTGTATATGAGTCTTCAACACTCTGTACCGTTAAGCATAGCCTAAAAATGGCATTTTTCTTACAGCTTCTTTCTGATTCTGTGAAAGATGCTATACAGGGAGGTTGAACCAATCCGCAGCATGGCCAAGACCTTCTTGAGCAGGTGGCCTGATGAGAGAACAAGGCCTGGCTTCTAGGGGAAGAGTCACAGCACCCTGGGGAAAGGTCAACTGACACTACCAGCAACAACCCACTCCGATTGGTGCATGTACAACATAGCAGAGTGTTCCTGATTCTTCTCTCCTATAACATTGTGGTCATTCTTTCATTTATTCATAAGATTCATTGAATACATTGCTGCAATATCATTTTGAATGAGTTGCTCTCTGTTAATTAAATTAACATCCAAAACCGAAAGTGTTGATTTTCCCTTCACTTATTCCTGCTCTCTCTTTTTGTTGATCCAAGTTTCTGATCTATCTCATTTTCTGGCTCACTGAAGAACTTCTTTTAACATTTCTTCCAAGGCAGGTCTGCTGGTAATAAGTTCTCTCAAATTATATTTGACTGGAAAGTCTTCTTTTCTCTCTCTCTCTCTCTCTCTCTCTCTCTCTCTCTCTCTCTCTCTCTCTCTCCCTCCCTCCCTCCCTCCCTCCCTCCCTCCCTTCCTCCCTCCCTCCCTCTTGTTTGCAGGAGCATTTCACTGGTCTAGAATTTGGGGCAAAGAGGAATTTTTTCCCTCTCAACGCTAAATATTTCATTGTACCCCTTTCTTGCCTGCATAGTCTCTGAACAAAAGCCTGATGTAATTTGGATGTTTGCTTCTCAATGGAGAAGGCATTCTCCCCCCCCCCCCATAGCTTCTTATAACACTTTCTATGTGACTTTATTTTCTGCAGTATGAATATCCAAGCATAGGTAGAATGTTCTGGCATTTATCCTGCTCAATGACACCTATGATTTGGTGGCTGTTGTGAGTTTTGGAGAATCTCAGTCAGTATCATTTTAAATACTTCTTTCTTCTCTTCTGTTATTCTCATTATACATTACAACTTTGGTACTTATCCCACATTTTGGGTATTTTGTTTTGTCATTATCATTCTTTCTCTTTGCATCTGGGTATGGGAAGTTTCTACCACAAACTACAAGTTCACTGATTCTTTTCTTGGCTCTGTCCAGTTGTATTAACGTTCTCCAGAGGAGCAGAACTAACAGGAGGTATGATTGGAAAAAGGGGATTTATTAGATTGGCTCAAAGTACCAGAAGATGGATAGTCCAAAATGGCGATCTGCAGGCCAGGATGGATAATGCCCAGGTCCCCAGCACCAACCAGCTGAATCTGCCATAGCACCAACAGTCCAGTGAAGGAGCTAGTGCTCAGCACTGAGCCACAAGCTTCCCTGACCCTGTGGAGAAGATGCGTGGACCACATGCTGTGCCAATAACTGACATGCAGCTCAGGGTTCTGAGCAGCCCTGCTGGGTGAGATCAGTATTTGTCATGTTGCCAGGTGGAAAGCTCTTGTCTTCTACCTTTCAGAGACTGTGGAGTTCCACGACCCATCACTGGTGGTGGTGGGACAATCAACCACAACTGTACCTCAGTAGAGGTGCTCTGGCTGAAGGCCATGACTGTCAGGAAAGCCCCTACAGGAACAGACACTGAGAAGACCTTCGTTGAATCTTCACAAGATAATTTTGGGACAGGAGTTCCTGCATGAGCAGCAGAAGGTCAAATATGGAGAAGTCCTGTTGCTAATTTTCATGGGAGTTCATTTGTATTCCTGTCAGTAAGGGTCCAGGAAATTTGGGAAATATCAGGGTAGGAAACAATTACCTCTAAAATTCATAAATGGTGTCCATTTATGTGGATGTCTGCTAAATCAAAACTCTCCCTTTGTGATCTGAATGCTGGGGTGGGCATTTTGAGGCCACTGCATTTTGATGCTAGCTGCATCAAAACCTAGTGTCAGGCATATTTTGGGGAGGGACAGCCTTTGTCACTACTTT
This sequence comes from Sciurus vulgaris, assembly GCF_902686455.1. Classification (NCBI taxonomy): domain Eukaryota; kingdom Metazoa; phylum Chordata; class Mammalia; order Rodentia; family Sciuridae; genus Sciurus; species Sciurus vulgaris. Next base: position 27,123,979 of record NC_136474.1, read on the forward strand.
GGAACTGATTGCTGACTCCCAGTGCTGGGTCAGCTAAATCAACAAGGTGACATCAGGATCCAACCACAAGAGGTGTGTGGACACAGGGGCAGGTGTACCCTGGACCTCAGACAGCAGGTACCAAGTTCATGGGGTTGTGGAAGTGGGCAGTGGGTCATCCCCTGCATACGTGGTCAGAATGCATCTTGTGGGTGCAGGTGAAAAGGGGGCCAGATGTCAAAGCAGGAGCAGAATTCTGAAAATTGCTGGCTTATGCCTCAGCTTTCAACCTGGCATTGGGCCTCCTCCATGCTTCCTGGCCATATTCTAGCCCCACCCCAAATCTCTGGCTACAGGCCAGAACCAATCATCATCCCTCAGATCCACTGGGTACTGATTATTCCTCTTCCAAACTCCAGGAATGCTGCACATCTACTGAGGGGAGACACCACCTCTCCTACATCTGAACAACGGGTGTAAAGCCTGCCTCCTCAGAACAACCAGTTACTCCCCAGGGTTGGAGCAGTCATTCAGTGTAGACAGACCAGGGAAACTGCTTAGAAGGCAGCCTAGCTCCCCAGCTTCCTCGCAGTCCACCCCTAGGGCTGTGCTTTCTGCCCAAGGGCCCCTTGGTCGAAGATCTCTGCAAAGTACCTTTCTTCCTTCTGGAAGTCAGATAGTTGAACTAAGGGAAAGGAGAGCACTAAGGGACAGAAGGAGCCCAAAGAGGGCAGCACAGCTGGAGGAACAGGAGGATGAGTTTTTTATTTGAATTGGTTTGCTAAACTTGGTTTTGGGAGTGGCAGATGATGGACAGAGAAGCTGAGGAAAAGAAGCCATTTAGATTAACAGTGGGCTGGAGTGAGAGAAGCTGCAGCAAGAGGACTGGGGCCTTGTCAGAGGAAATATCCACTGCCCTGAGAGTCAGCCATGGGCCTGCCACTGTACCTTGAGGATAAATGGCAGGAGGAGCCAGGTCTGTAAGCTCACAAGGGTGCTGTAGGGCTGGAGTGAGCCAGAAGCCCTCAGAGGCTTTCGTGGAATGTCTTTGGGAGGAGGATCTGGTGGAGGACTCAGCCTCCTGACTTCATTGATCCAGTCAATGAAGTAGGCGACCCTGGTGAAGACGCTGGGGTAGACGGGATGCCAGCAATCCAGGCCCCAGCTGGCCAGCCCTACTAGGACCCAGGCATTGGGGCCATAGCAGACAAGAGGACTCCCAGAATCACCCTGAGGAAAGAGAGAGAGGAGTTAGTGTGGGAGCTGAGTGGGATCAGAGACACCAGGCTACAATGGGCGACAATGTTGGACACACTAGGCTGCCACTGCCTGAGTCAGGGCCCTACTGAAGGCCTATCAGATCCATTCCCCAGTGAGGGACACCAGAATGGAACAGCAAGTGGAGATCATGTTTCCAAATCGATCAGGACATGGCTCCACTATCTGCTCCCCATGCCTGGGCTCCTGGTGACCCAGGGCAACATAGAGATAAGCCTGGAGGTGACAGCTGTATGGGCAGAGAGGCCTGTGAGCAGGCTGGGTCAGCTGACACCTCTGTGTACACCCTCACTCTGTAAACCCTGAGCAGAAGGAGCACCCACACTGCTTTTTTGTTCACTGAGCACCCAACTTCTTAGAATTTTGTAGGAACAGAATCATACAAGTTGTATTCCTCTCTTTTGTCTGGTGTTTTTCACTAAAGTTTCTTTTCTTCTACTTGTTTCTTTTTCTTTCCTTCCTTCCTTCCTTCCTTTCTTTCTTTCTTTCTTCCTTTCTTTCTTTCTTTCTTTCTTTCTTTCTTTTTCTTTCTTTCTTTCTTTCTTTCTCTTTCTTTCTTTCTTTCTTTCTTTCTTTCTTTCTTTCTTTCTTTCTTTCTTTCTTTCTTTCTTTCTTTCTTTCTTTCTTTCTTTCTTTCTTTTTTTTAACAGTCCTGAAGATGAAAAACAAGAGCCTCATACATGGCAGGCCAGCATGCTATTACAGTCATTTAGCCCCAGGACAGTTATTTAGTAATTCACCTGGGTAGTCATGTGCACCCATAGTTTATTCCTGATTATTTTCAAGATTAAATATTTTGTCTGAGGTTCTGTCTTCCAAGTGGTCTAGTCTGTTGGTGATGCTTTCCATTGAGTTTTTTATTTGGTTTATTGTCTCCTTCATTTCAAGGATTTCTGTTTTTTTTTTTTTTTTTTTTTTTTTTAGAATCTCTATCTCTTTGTTGAAATGATCTTTTGCTTCCTGCAGGTGCTCTTTCAGCTTATTGGTATTATCATCCATTGCCTGCATTTGCTCTCTTATCTCATCCTTTGCTTCACGAATCATCTTAATCATGTATAATCTGAAGTCCTTTTCTGACATTTCTTCTAACATACTGTCATTGGATTCTATTACTATAGAATCTAGATTTGTTTGGATCATTTTCTTCCCTTGTTTTTTCATGTTGTTCATGTATCTTCCCCTCTAGCAGTGCAGATCTGGGGTATTGCAGATTTCCCCCTATAGGCTTATAGTGGCCCTATAGGTTTCCAAAACCCTTTCTTTAAGGGGAGATCAATATTAGCAGTGCCCAAATCAGACACTACGCAATCCTAGACCAAATAGCCCCTAAGGGGACAATAACAAAATTGTCATAATAAACAAAGTGAGTTCAAATATTATCTTCAGTAAAACAAACAGATTTGCAATAAGGTCTGCAGTTTCTAATGGAGGACAAAGAGGATGCAGAAGGATGTAGAATGCAGCTGTTAATGGGATAAGAAAAGAATATACAGAAGTTGTAGAAAATAGAAAGGGTGAGAGTGTAATCAAAAGAAATCGGATGTTAGCATGCAAAAAAGACTCTGAGGGAACAGGTAAACAAAAGGAAAAGAGCAAGAAAAGTAAAGAAATAGAAACTTAAATTTTTTTAAAAAGGAGAAAAAAGAAAATCTACTGTATAGCAGTCATATACTAATGAACCTCCCAGAGTTCAGTAACCTGATGCATGAGAGGTACCTGATAATGACCTTCAAACCTCCAGCAGGCATCCAGGATGGGATTTGCCCCACCCAAAGATCGGAGCTACGGCTTCGAAATGTGTTGGCAAATGGGGAGCTGCAGCTCAGGGGTGGACGTGGTCAGCTGGAGGTCCTGGAGACTGGGTGCGGTTGGTCCAGCAGGGGTCCTGGAGTTCCGGTGTGTTTGGTGTGGTTGTGGGATCCTGGAGGCCAGGTGCAATCAATTGGTCTGGGTTCCTGGTGATAGGGCACAGTCAGTTGGTCTGGGGGTCCTGGCGGCAGGGAGCAGTCAGTTGATGTGAGGGCCCCAGAGCAGGGAGTGATCAGTCGGGCTGAGAGATCCTGGAGACGGGGCTCAGTCAGTCCAGCCAGGGGTCCTACAGGGCCTGGCTGTTGTCTCAAAATGGCGGCAGCCACGTAAGATCAGTTTGCTGACTGTTGTCGGACAATCAGGAAGTGAACCTCGAGCGTTGGGTGATGGATAGGAGTAAGGCAGGCAATGGACAGGCGAGAGGCAGGCAAATGGTGGATGGTAGACGCCTGACAGTGAGCATTCTGCTCTCAAAAATGGTGTCTATATGCTGGCAGACTAAAGGTCATCACAGCAGACAAATGGGTAAACACCAGGGGATCCATAAACAGCAAAAACTGCCTCACCGAGAAACAGATAATCCTCTGCTTGAAACCGGCGTTATGGAGCAACAAGGAACGCAGCCTCCCTCTCGTCCACCATCTTGGATCCTCTATTCCTGATTATTGATGAGCAGTGTTCTAGTGTAGGTGAAGCCAGAATTGGGGACAGGCAGTTAATGTAGAAATAGGGGATCGGGTCAGATCGAGGAAATGGAGACCATGAAAGCCATCTGCCTCTGGAAGTTGGAGACTGCTATGGGAGAATGGAATGTCAAGTACCTGCAGAACCCATTGATAACCATATTTACCTGCCCTTGTCAGAGACTACAGGCAGGAAAATGCTGATTAATGCCCCCTGGGCCCTTACCTGTCTGAATCACTTTGGCCCTCCCTCTGCCCCATCCGCTTTTCACTTTTTACATCTCACCTGCAAAACCAGGCCTAATCCCATAGGCAGGAAGGAAAGAGATAAGGGGGAGAGAATGGGAGAATAAAACCCATAAAAAGGACAAGATTTGCTCATCCCATGGATTCCGCCTTTGGGTCCCCTTCTTCCACCCGGGAGAAGTCTGCTTTTACTTTTCTTTAAAAAGCTGCATTTCCACTACATTTGCCTCAGCGTGCTTCTCCAGTGTTATACTTCAACACCTGAGGAAGCAAGACTTGTCACCTGTAAAGAGCGGTATCATAGGAATATTACACAGTTTATTTGTTTGTTAGCCTGTTACTGAACTTTTGACTTTTTATTAGTTTTGAACTATTACCCAAGAAACCTGCAGCGAATTGTCTTATAGTCATGTAGATGTCTTTCTGGGACCTGGTGTTTTTATTTCTCCTGGATAAATACCTAAAATTACTATGTCTGGGTTGTACAGTAGAAGTGCATGTAGCTTTTTACAAAAATGTTTTCAAAATGTTTGTGCCAGTTTCCATTGCTACCATTTGGGTATGAGAGTTTCAGTTGCTTCATGTCCTTGTCAACACTTGACGTAGTCAGTCATTTTAATTCAGCCATCCTAGCAAATGTGCAGAGGTGGGGTTTCAAGATGGCGGCCTAGAGGGTGGCTGCATTTCATGTTGCTCCAGGACTCAGGATTCAAAAGAGGAGATATTGAGACACTTGGGACCAACTCAAAGCAGCTGGGTGACTCTCACCCGTTGGGAAGGCATCCGGGATGGGACGGTGATCCCGGAACGCAGGGAAATTTGTGAAGTAGAGCTGCCGGCGAGACGCCCCTCCCCCCGCTGGAGCAGTGAACTCGGACAAATGGGAGCGCTGTAAAGGAGGCCGCTAGGCACAGTGCTGGGACTTGGAGCAACCACTGGGGCTCCGGCGGCTGTCCAGGGGAGGAGTGGCGAGGAGAGATGTGTGGACTCAGGACACCGGGGCCTGCCCTGAGGAGGAGGAGGAGGAACGTGGCCACTTGGATTTGGAGTGACTGCACCAGAACTACAGGCGGTTGCCAGAGGAGAAGCTGCACGGCGAGCTGTTTGGACTCAGAACGACTGCTTCTGAACACCGGAGCCTGCCCTGAGGACGAGGACGAGGAGGAGGAGGAGGAGCGTGGCCGCTTGGATTCGGGGTGACTACACCAGAGCTACAGGCAGTTGCCAGAGGAGGGACTGCGTGGCGAGCTGTTTGGACTCGGACCACTTCTGAACACCGGGGCCTGCCCGGAGGAGGAGGAGGAAGAGGAGCGCGGCAGGTCGTTTGGACTCGCAGTGACTGCATTAGCGCTCCTGGCGGCTGCTCAGAGGAGAAGGCGAGTGGTGAGTTGTTTGGACTTAAAGGGACAGTTCCTGAACAGAGGGGGTCTGCCTGGAGGAGAAGCGTGGTGGGTCGCTTGGTCTTGAGTGGCCGCACCACAGCTCTGGGCAGCTGCCCAGAGGACCCGTGCAGCGGGTCACGTGGATTCAGAGCCACTCAGAGCGACCGCTCCTGAACACCCGGGGGGTTATCTGGAGAAGTAGGAGGAACGGGGAGGGTCACTTCGACTCAGAGTGATTGATTGCCCAGGGCTACGGGTGGTTGGTGGGAGGAGGAGGCACGAAGTGAGTTTCTTGGACTCCTGGTGACCGCACCGGAATACTGGGCGGCTGTCTGGAGGAAGAGGCCTGTGGCGAGTCTCTGGGACTCAGAGCGATTGTTCGGGGCCCCAGGTGGCAGCTCAGAGGAGGGGCCGCATAGCCAGGTGATTAGGTGCAGAGCAGGGTCCCAGGATCTAGGAGGCTTCTGGGTGGAAGAGCCGCACAGAGACACGCTTAGGGCGGAGCGAAGGTTCCAGGCCTGTGGGCAGATTCTCTGAGGAGGGGCAGCCTAAGGAGATTCATCTGCGAAGGGTGAGGCTCCCAGGCCCAGGAGGTAGGGCCAGGCCCCTGGAAACTTTGCAGAGGAAGGCAGCCCAGCCCAGGCAGTAGCTGTAAATTGAGGGGAACCTCTAGGAGGAAACTGACCAGCGAGACCTCCCCACCGGGTGAGTCTTCCCTGCTGGGTGAGGTTTCCCCACAAGGACGGTAAAACCAGAGACTCAGGCCCAAACAGGCCTTGCCTCAGCCCGCAGCCTAGGTCCCCTTTGGATGACCATTGGTCAACAAGTGGAGGCACCTCTGCCCACTAGCAGGGAATATACCCCACCTGAAGGCCACCACTCCTAGAGAGGCAGATTCCTTGTGGAGCACCGCATTATCAACTTCCTCCAAGACTTCAGCCTACTGAAGGCTAAGGGGGGATATATATAGAAATCTTCAGGGACATTGTAAGTCAATAGAGGAAATCTGCAATATCTCAGCGGTCCACTGATACCTGAACAATATGAGAAAACAAGGAAAGAAAATGCTGCAAACAAATCTAGATGTTACATCAATAAAACCCAATGACAGCATGGCAGAAGAAATGACAGAAAAGGAGTTCAGAATGTACATAATTAAAATGATCAGAGAAGCAAATGATGACATGAAAGAGCAAATGCACGCACTGAATGATGAGATGAAAGAGCAAATGCAGGCATTGAATGATCGCACCAATCGACAGTTAAAAGAGTAAATACAGGAAGCAAAAGATCATTTCAATAAAGAGTTACAGACATTGAAAAAAAACCAAACGGAAATCCTTGACATGAAGGAAACAATAATAAACCAAATTAAGAACTCCATAGAAAGCATATCCAGTAGGATAGAACACCTGGAAGACAGAACCTCAGACATTGAAGACAAAATAATTAACCTTGAAAACAAAGTTGAACAAACAGAGAAGATGGTAAGAAATCATGAACAGAATCTACAAGAACTATGGGATATCATGAAAAGGCCAAACTTAAGAATTATTGGGATTGAGGAAGGCCTAGAGAAACAAGCCAAAGGAATGAACAATTTATTCAATGAAATAATATCAGAAAATTTCCCAAATCTGAAGAATGAAATGGAAAATCAAGTTCAAGAGGCTTATAGGACTCCAAATACACAAAATTACAACAGACCCACACCAAGGCACATTATAATGAAAATACCGAACATACAAAATAAAGACAGAATTTGAAAGGCTGTGAGAGAAAAGACCCAAATTACATTCAGGGGGAAACCAATACAGATATCAGCAGATTTTTCAATCCAGACCCTAAAAGCTAGAAGGGCCTGGAACAACATTTTTCAAGCCCTGAAAGAAAATGGATGCCAACCAAGAATCTTATACCCAGCAAAACTTACCTTCAAATTTGATGATGAAATAAAATCCTTCCATGATAAACAAAAGCTAAAAGAATTTACAAAAAGAAAGCCAGCATTACAGAACATTCTCAGCAAAATATTCCATGAGGAAGAGATGAAAAACAAAGAAGCAAATCAGCAAAGGGAGGAATTATCCTAAAGGAATTGTCAAATAAAGGAGGAAACAAGTTGTGTCAAACAAATAAATAAATAAAATTTTAAAAATGAACCAAATGACTGGGAAACCAAATCATTTCTCATTTCTGAATGTTAATGGCCTGAATTCATCAATCAAAAGACATAGACTGGCAGACTGGATTAAAAAGAAAGATCCAACAATATGTTGCCTGCAAGAGACTCCCTCATAGAAAAAGATACCCATAGACTAAAGGTGAAAGGATGGGGAAAAACATACCATGCGCATGGACTCAGCAAAAAAGCTGGAGTATCCATCCTCATTTCTGATAATGTGGACTTCAAGCCAAAGTTAGTCAGAAGGGATAAAGAAGGTCATTTCATACTGCTTAAGGGAAGCATAAATCAGCAAGACATAACAATCATAAACATCTATGCCCCAAACAGTGGCTCATCCATGTATGTCAAACAAATCCTTCTCAATTTCAGAAACCAAATAGACCATAACACAATAATACTAGGTGATTTTAACACGCCGCTCTCACCACTGGACAGATCTTCCAGACAAAAATTGAACAAAGAAACCATAGATCTCAATAACACAAACAATAATTTAGACTTAACGGACATTTATAGAATATACCATCCAACCAAGAGCGAATACACTTTCTTCTCAGCGGCACATGGATCCTTCTCTAAAATAGACCATATATTATGCCACAAAGCTAATGTTAGCAAATACAAGAAGATAGAGACACTACCATGTATTCTATCAGATCATAATGGATTGAAGTTAGAAATAAATGAAAGAGTAAAACACAGAAACTATTCCAACATCTGGAGATTAAACAATATGCTATTGTATGATGAATGGATAACAGAAGATATTAGGAAGGAAATTTAAAAATTCTTAAAGATAAATGAGAACAAAGAAACATCATATCAAAATCTCTGGGACACTATGAAAGCAGTACTTAGAGGGAAATTTATTTCATGGAGTGCATTTAATAAAAGAAGTAAAACTCAACAAATAAAACGACCTAACACTACAGCTCAAAGCCCTAGAAAAAGAAGAACAGAACAGCACCAAAAGTAGTAGAAGACAGGAAATAGTTAAACTCAGAGCTGAAATCAATGAAATTGAAACAAAGAAACAATACAAAAAATTGACAAAATAAATAGTTGGTTCGTCGAAAAAATAAACAAAATTGATAAACCTTTAGCCACATTAACAAAGAGAAGACGAGAGAAAACCCAAATCACTAAAATTCGGAATGAACAAGGAAATATCACAACAGACAGGATTGAAATACAAAACATAATTAGAAGCTATTTTGAAAATCTATACTCCAACAAAATAGAAAATTTCGAAGACATCAACAGGTTTCTAGAGACATATGAATTGCCTAAACTGAACGAGGAGGACATAAACAATTCAAATAGACCAATTTCAAGTACTGAAATAGAAGAAGTCATCAAAAGCCTACCAACAAAGAAAAGTCCGGGACCAGATGGGTTCTCAGCTGAGTTCTACAAAACCTTTAAAGAAGAGCTCATTCCAACACTTCTCAAAGTATTCCATAAAATAGAAGAGGAGGGAACCCTCCCAATCTCATTCTATGAAGCCAATATCACACTGATACCTAAACCAGACAGAGACTCATCAAGGAAAGAAAATTTCAGACCAATATCCTTAATGAACATCGACGCAAAAATTCTCAACAAAATTTTAGCAAATCACATACAAAAACATATTAAAAAGATAGTGCACCATGATCAAGTGGGTTTCATCGCAGGGATGCAAGGTTGGTTCAACATCAGGAAATCAATAAACGTAATTCACCATATTAATAGACTTAAAGTCAAGAATCACATGATTATTTCAATAGATGCAGAAAAAGCATTTGATAAAATACAGCACCCCTTCATGCTCAAAACACTAGAAAAAATAGGGATAGTGGGAACATTCCTTAACATTGTAAAGGCCATTTATGCTAAGCCCATGGCTAATATCATTCTCAATGGTGAAAAACTGAAAGCATTCCCCCTAAAAACTGGAACAAGGCAGGGATGCCTTCTTTCACCACTTCTATTCAACATCGTTCTTGAGACTCTGGCCACAGCAATTAGACAAACCAAAGAAATTAAATGGATACAAATTGGAAAAGAAGAACTCAAACTATCCCTGTTCGCTGATAACATGATTATATATTTAGAGGAACCTGGAAATTCCACCAGAAAACTCTTAGAACTCATAAGTGAATTCAGTAAAGTAGCAGGTTACAAGATCAATGCCCATATATCCAACGCATTTTTATACATAAGTGATGAATCTTCAGAAAGAGAAATTAGGAAAACTACCCCATTCAAAATAGCCTCGAAAAAAATAAAATACTTGGGAATCAATCTCACAAAAGAGGTGAAAGACCTCTACAATGAGAACTATACAACACTAAAGAAAGAAATTAAAGAACACCTTAGAAGATGGAAAGATCTTCCATGTTCTTGGATAGGAAGAATTAATATTGTCAAAATGGCCATACTACCTAAAGTGCTATACAAATTCAATGCAATTCCAATTAAAATCCCAATGACGTACCTTACAGAAATAGAGCAAGCAATTATGAAATTCATCTGGAAGAATAAGAAACCCAGAATAGCTAAAGCAATCCTTAGCAGGAAGAGTGAAACAGGGGCTATTGCAATACCAGATCTTCAACTCTACTGCAAAGCAATAGTAAGAAAAACGGCATGGTATTGGTACCAAAATAGAAAGGTAGATCAATGGTACAGAATAGAGGACACGGACACAAACCCACATAAATACAATTTCCTCATACTAGACAAAGGTGCCAAAAATATGCAATGGAGAAAAGACAGCCTCTTCAACAAATGGTGCTGGGAGAATTGGAAATCCACATGCAACAGAAAGAAACTAAACCCATCTCTCTCACCATGCACGAAACTAAACTCAAAATGGATTAAGGACCTCGGAATCAGACCAGAGACCCTGCAGATTATAGAAGAAAAAGTAGGTCCAAATCTTCACCTTGTTGGTCTAGGAGCAGACTTCCTTAACAGGACTCCCATAGCACAAGAAATAAAAGCTAGAATCAACCACTGGGATAGATTCAAACTAAAAAGTTTTCTCTCAGCAAAGGAAACTATCAGCAATGCGAAGAAAGGGCCTACAGAGTGGGAGAATATCTTTGCCAATCATACTTCAGATAGAGCACTAATCTCCAGAATCTATAAAGAACTCAAAAAACTCTACTCCAAGAATTCATATAATCCAGTCGACAAATGGGCTAAGGAAATGAATAGACACTTCACAGAAGAAGATCTACAAGCAATCAATAAACATATGGAAAAGTGCTCAACATCTCTAGTAATAAGAGAAAAGCAAATCAAAACCACCCTAAGATTCCATCTCACCCCAATTAGAATGGCGATTATCAAGAATACGAGCAACAACAGGTGTTGGCGAGGATGTGGGGAGAAAGGTGCACTCATACATTGCTGGTGGGGCTGCAAATTAGTGAAGCCACTCTGGAAAGCAGTGTGGAGATTCCTTAGAAAACGTGGAATGGACCCTCCATTTGACCCAGCTATCCCACTCCTTGGCCTATACCCAAAGGACTTAAAATCAGCATACTACAGAGATACCGCCACATCAATGTTCATAGCTGCTCAATTCACAATAGCCAGACTGTGGAACCAACCTAGATGCCCTTCAATTGATGAGTGGATAAAGAAACTGTGGTATTTATATACAATGGAATATTACTCAGCCATAAAGAATGATAAAATTATGGCATTTGCAGGCAAATGGATGAAATTGGAGAATATCTTGCTAAGTGAGATAAGCCAATCTCAAAAAACCAAAGGACGAATGATATCGCTAATAAGTGGAGGATGACACATAATGGGGGGGAGGGAAGGGTTAGTGTTAGGGTTAGAGTTAGGGTTAGGAAGGGGGGCAAGTATGGAGGAAGGAAGTACTGAATAGAAGGTAAAGAGGGGTGGGAGGGGTGGGGGGAAGGGAAAAAATAACAGAATGAATCAAACAGCATTACTCTATGTAAATTTATGATTACACACAAAAAAAAAATGTGCAGAGGTATCTCATTGGTGTTTGAGTTTGTATTTCTCCAGTGCCTGAGAGGCTTTTTCATTTGCTTGTTTGACATCTGCATGAACTTTCTGATAAGGGCTTATTTCAATCTTTTGCATACTTTTCAAATCTTTCCATTTTGAAATAATATAGACTTAGGCTAGAATTGCAGGATACTACAGAGGATCTACATACCCCACACGTAGTTTCTTCTAATGCTAATATCCATGGTACAATTACTTAAACCATGGAATTAGAGATGAATCATTAAATAAATATTCAGATTTCACTAAGTACAAATATCCCTACTCTATTCCAGGATCTAATCCAATATTACACTTATCTTTAATTATCTTTAATTATCTTTAACATTCTTCAATCTCAATCTTTCCTTCTTTTTATGACCTTCACATTTTTGTATACTACCAACCAGATACTAATATTAACATCATTTTTGGTACCAGAGATTGAATTCATGGGCACTTTATCACTGTACCACATCCTTACCCCTTTTTATTTTTTATGTGGAAACAGGGTATCCCTAAGTTGCAAAATGTTTCACTAAATTACAAAGGCTTGCCATGAACTTGTAGTCACTGGATTTATAGGTGTGCACCAACACACCAGGCGTGACCAGATATTTTATAGGATGCCCCTTGATGTTGTCTTACCCTCTATTTTTTGATGATTAGACTGCTGCTATGAACTTACAGAAAAAAAAAAAAACAGGTACAGATGTAATAATGCTAAGATACAGAAGAAGGCCAACTGTAAATCCCATTTGCAGAAAATTCAGAATCAGTTCTAAAGACTAAAAGTGAATCTGCTGATTAGGAATGAGAAGGGGGCTGGATGGGAAGTTGTGGGTGGCTGGTAACAGGTTGCATCAATATCAGAAAAGTCATCATGCTGTACACTTATGAATAACTCATCCTTGTATATATGCTACATGTCAAAGTTTAAAACAGGCAACAAAAATGGATGCTGTTTGAGGGTCTTTACAGTGGACAGCTTTGTGCTGGGATGGGATGAGGAAGTGCTGGTCTGGAGGAAGACTGATGAGCAAAGGAGCCCAGGAAAAATACTGGAGGAAAGGAATCAGGAAGTCTGGGGATCTCCACAAAGATAGTTGAGGCCAAGAGAGCCCCTTCAGGGGAAACAGAGGCCAACAGAACAGGCAAGGGTGCAGCAGAACCCAGCCTTACTCACTTGGCAGATAGCCTTTCCTGCTGAGAATTCCCCTGCACACAGCATCTCTTCATGCACAGAGTAGTCCTTGCCTTTTCCAGATGTTTGTCCATAGATGGTATTGCAGAATGTGCTCTCCACAAGGTTCACCTTAGCTTCCTGGAGAGAGTAGGGTGGTAGCAGTGGTGCTGTGAAAATAAGGGGGAAGTGAGAGACATGCACTATGCCTTAGCAAAGAAACCCAGACTACTCAGAACCCCCAATCTGCCTGACACTAACCACTACTACCAAGCATGGGGTTCAAACTTCGGTTCAGTCTTCCACCTACCCCTGATGAACTTCTCTCCTTTTTCTCAAATCTGTGCATATACTTAGTCTAGTCCCTTCACAACAATAGAACACACCTCCCCTATTGCACAAAGTGGCAAATCCCACTCCCTGGGGTTCAGCAACCATTCACTCACTCACCTATCCTTTCATGAACCATGGAGTCCACTCTCCTCCCATCCATCACTAACCTTTTTGCCATCTCTCTATCCATCCACCTGCCCACCCACGTGTCCACTCATTCACCCACTTTGTCATCCATCTACCTACCTCCCCACAGTCATTCTTCCAACCACTCTCATCAATCGCTCCATTACTTCCTCCTCCCCCTCATTCATAACACATCCAATCACCCATCCACCCCCTCACCCATCCATCCATCCATCCACCTATCTTCTCATCCAATTGCACACTCATCCTCCCATCTGTCAGCCCCTCCATTCACTCATCCAATCACTTATCTATTCACTTGCCCTTGTCTTAGGTGTATTTTAGACACTGATGACATTTTGAGTTGGGAGAGACAGAGCAATTAAATGAAGAAATTGTTAAGTGGTATGAGCTAAATGTAACAGGGAGATGATAGTAGAAGTTGCCTATTTCAGCTGACATGATTGAGGAAAACTAGGAGTACTGAGCTGAGCTGAAACATAAATGTCAGGAAGAACGCAGTCATGCAAAGAGCAGAGGGAAAAGCAAGCTAGGCAGGGAAATAGCAAAGCAAATGATCCAGGGATGGAGATGGTCTTGCTCAGGATGGGTATGTTTGTGCTGCTAGGTATCAGGTATGTGTGGGATGCAGTAGGAGATGAGGCAGAGAAGGGGCAGGGCACCAATATTGTGTACAGCCTTACAGCCGAGGTGGGGAGTTTACATTTCATTCTGAGTGCCCATAAAAGGGCCATGTGGGGACTTGAATGGGAGTACACAGCTTGGAAAATGGGAGACAAATTTGGGGGCAACTGGCAGGAAACAGTGCTTTACTAGGCCAGGGTGGAAAGAGCAGTGGAGTACCTCCCAGGTGCCAGAGCCTGGGACACCGTTTGGGGCATTAAAACAAGACTTAGTTCCTGCTTTCAAGGAAGAACCAACACATATGTTTGTGTGCACTTGTGTGTATGCTGGGTGCTGGTGATCACATGACTAGGGAGTGTTTCTAGCACCGAGTGGGCAGGCATTAGGGTTGTTGGCAGAGCCCCACTCACAGAAGACATGTTCTGTCCAACATACATACATCACCTCTGTCGAGAAACACTGAAAAAATGCTGACCCCATGGATAATTACACATTTGTACTACTTTTCCTTTCATTGAAAGAACTCCAGAAGTGTTTCCCCAAACCATGAACAATTCTTTCTTTATTAAGTCATCCGTGCATAAGCCTTTGCCTATAATTCTCTTCTTTCAACCTGACAAAGCAACACAGAACCCAAAAGCTTTCTCCATTATGTATTTCACATGATAAGAATATGGAGTGGACAAGGTAAGAACGAGGTGAGCTCAGAGACATTAACCATTCCTAAGTTGTGATCTCTCTGCCTTCATTATGCAGGCTATGGGGCTGACTTCATTATGCAATCTCATGCGACTTTCTTACCACTTTTCCCAAGCACCTTCCCAAGGTCCCTCAAAGGCCTGTGTGTTTAAGGCTTGGCCCCAACCTGTGACACTACTGACAGGTGCTGGGACCTTTAAGGAATGGGCACACTGGAGGAAGCTAGGCCACTGGACTTGTGCCCTTAAAGTGTGTGTCAGGAACCCGAATGGCCCTCCTCTTGCTCTCTGCTTCCTGAGTAGCACTGCTCCATGATGTGTTCCTACCAGAATGTGCTGCCTTGCACAGGCCCAAGGCAATGCGGCTAACTGACCATGGGATATAATGTCAGAAACCATGAATCACAATAAGCCTTTCCTCTTTTTCAGGTGATTATCTCAGGCATTTTTTTTTTTTTTTACAGTAACAGAAAGCTGACTGACAACCTGAATGGGACAGACCCAGGAACAGCTTTTAAGTTCACTCAAGTCATCTGAAATCCATGGCTGATTAAACACTAGAAACAAAAGACACAAAGACTCAAACAACCCAGATTCTTGATTCCAATTGTCAAGGATCCCCAGATTTTCAGGGACTGGGCCACAGGGGATTCGGCAGCATGGAATCACACACTTTCAGAACTAAAGAAACATGGCACTGGTGGCACTGCTCAATCCTCATCTGAGAGAGCATGGAACTGAGGCACAGTGGGGCCAAAGTACACTGGCTTCAGAAACCAGCTTGGGGCTCTTCACTCACTAGGCCACTCCTCCCATGTTGCCCTACACACCTCCTCTTTTACTTCATTTCCCTTCCTGCCTCTCCCACACCCCCTCACTCTTTTCGGAGAGTCTTCCCCAGCCAGTTATCCAACAGGACATGTGAGTGGGCAGCTGCATGTCTGCAGGAGGGAGGCAGGCAGGAACGACATAGGGTGTGATGTTCACAGGCAGGAGCAGCTTCAACATGGCTATGTCACTCCCAAAGGCATAGAACTTCTCAAAGTCTGGATGGGTGATAATCTTGTTCACAGGCATCTTCTGGGTGTACTGGGTTTGCTGGTACAGCTGGGTGTTCCCCAATTGGACCTGGTAGTCCTGTGGTGCCTGGGATGTGCTGGAGGAGGAAGGGCCCATTATCAGCCTCATCTCTGACTCTGGGCCCAGCACTCTCCCTGCGTCCTCATCCTGCTGCTCTGGTCCCCTCCTCCATCTCTGATTCCAGGCAGCTTTGCTCCTCCCTGCCTCCAGGCTGATGAATGCTGGACTCACAACCTTAAGATGTAGGGCTTCCCACCACCTCCTAGAACTGGAGGAGCTGAGAATCCAAGTGCAGGAAGGGTACTATTGGGCACCTCAGATCGAACACTTTTCCTTTATCTACATAGGAGGAGCTGTGGCTCAATACCAGTGTTATGGTCTGGATCTTAAATGTGTCCCAAAGGTTCCTGTGCCAAAGACTTGGGTGCTGGCTTGTGGCGCCAGCAGGAAATGGCAGAAGCTGTAAGCAACAGAGCCTAGTGGACATCAGTTCACTGGGGGTGTGCTCTTGATGCATGGTTGGGACCATATCCCCCCATTTGCTTCCTTGATGCCATGCAATGGAAAGAACTCCCCCACACCACATGCTCCTGCCATAGTGTACTGTTCTCCCACTGACCTGAAGCAATGTGGCTAAGTGACCATGTAAGAGAGGTACTAACCTGTGACACCATGACCCAAAGTAAACTTTCCTCTTTTAACTTGATTCTCAGGTATTTTGTCTCAGTGACATAAAGCTAACTCATATACCAGGTGTCTCTTCCAGTGTCTCCTTCTGACCCATCCCCTGGCCTCACTACCTCTGTAGCCCCTTCCTGAAGCTTTTCTGCTTGGAAGTAAGTGCTCACAAAGAATTTCTTAAATGCATGAAGGAGCACACAGAATGTAAGCTCTCCTTGTTCCCGAAAGGAAATGAGAATCTTCATGCGTTTGTTCACACAGCTCTCTGACCTGGAGGGTCCCCATCCACACCAGGCCCAATTCCTCCTTTAGAGAAGTCCCTGCAGCTCCATGAACCTGACCCCCGTATTATAGCAACTCTCTGGACCCCTTCCCTCCATCTGCCCTCCTTGCCCACTTTGAGCTTTCTTCCTGAAAGGATGGAGACACCTTGTCATGGGATCTCGCCACCCCTCATGTCAGGGAGGGTTTCAAGGGAATAAGCACAGAATAGATGCCAAGAGGACCCAGCTGGGGACTCAAGGTCAGTTAAGTGCTCAAGATGCAACTTCCTGACCTGGACTGTGAATTCCATGTTCCCTCTGGGTTCCTCCACATGTGTTCTGAAGTTAGGCACAGAGGCCCAGGAGGGCCAGGAGAGTTAGACTCTTGGCTGTCCATGTCATTCTCCACGGTCAGGGAGTCCTACACTCCCCGCCTACACAGCCTAACACATGGGATTATGGCAGCCAAGGCTCCTCACAGGAATGGAGTTTAACAAAGATAATGAAAGAGCTAATTTCATTGCTGGTCACTTCTCAGGAGTGTGGGGTAAAGTGTCAATGTTCTCAGGACACATCTGTGTCAAGACATAGGGAAGAGGGGTCTCCCAGCCGGGGGCTGAGGATGAAGGATGATACGGACCCAGGTAAAGAAAGCACTGGGTGGCCAGTGGGGAGGACAGTCCACATGGAGCAGACAGCAGATCAAGGAAGGAGCAGTGTGCATTTGGTGGCAGCACACTGACCACAGCAAATCCCAAGGAGGGCCATCCCCTCTGCTCCCACTTTCTCCTCTCACCCTTGCATCTTCCTTCCCTGCCAACCCCTCTGTGAGGGTCCCAGGAAGCATAACTCACTTGAGAAAGCAGTGGGCAGTGGAAAGTAGCCAGTAGGAGTCAATGAGGACAGCTCCACAGAGGTGCCAGCCATGGTAGAGCAGGCTGGCCTGCCATGGCCACTGGCCAGCCACTGCATCGTGGCCACCGTACACCTTCCCTGTCACCTTGGGCTTCCCGCACACTGTGGAGACAACCCCCAACCACACACTTATTATAGACACCTGTGGTTCCCCAGAAGACCACCCCAACGAGGCCCCTCCTTCACTTCACAGATGGGAAGACCAAGGTCAAGGGATAAGAGACCTGGCCTCAATGACTGAGGGCTGTCCTGGCCTCTGCCTTCAGTGACCATAGCCTGCACCCAGACGGCTTAGAATAGCTAAGCATATGCTTTGGGAATATTGGTCTAGTGCTCTCGACAGCATGGGGCAAGGTGAAAAGGTGACCACAGCAGCCTGCCAGGGCCCCAGGGACTGGGAAGGACGCCCTGTGACCTCATTCTCTCCATTAACACACCTCTGTGCCTACTTTTCAGATGAAAGGACTGAAGTCCTCTGAGGTTACTACTCTTACTTGTTCAGGATCATGCTTTCTAGGTGGCCGTCCCCACTTCACGCTCTCCACCCATGTCACAGAGAGAAATCACAAGCAGGTGTCTGTGGTGCTGTGTGACCTGGGGTGATCACTCCCCTCATGGCATGTTCCATTTCTAAAGGGGTGGGGCTAGTGAAGACAAGTTTGTTTAGAAGATTTCCATCTTGGGGGTGTGGGGTCTATGGTCCTCACATTTGAGGAGTGTTGTCTTGGTCCCTGGTTATGCTCCCTGGATATCAGGAAAGGGACCTGAGACTCTGAGCCTGCCTGCCTCTACCTCTGTGCCCCCTACAACCCAAACCCTGGGTCACACCTGGGTCACCTGTGCTATTCCAAGCCCCATACCTGATCCCTGGCAGGGATTCCCATACATAAAATCCCCACCAGAGTGGGACACTGTCCTACTTTGGTTGATGTCATCTCTGTGGTCCCCTGCTTCGGGCAGAGGCAAAGAGAAGCTACTGGTAGCTTCTGGCATGGAAGCCTGCCAGAGCCTGCTCCCACCCCAACCAGCCTTTCCCACCAGCCCCTACTTCAAACCGACCTTGGGCCCCGCCCACATAGCCCTGGGGCCTTCTTTCCATAGGCTCCAATTCCTCCTGTACCCCTGTGATCCCATGTGCCTTTCCTGTGGATTGAGAGGGTCTAGGGGCACCAGCAGCCTTAAGATTCAGCGACAATAGCATCAACAACAGCTGCCGCAGAGCCATGTGCCTAGCCCACCTCGGGTCTGCACCGGCCCTGGATACCACCCAGGAGCGCTGGACTGGAGAGATGACCCCGCCCTGACCTGTTCCTACCCATGCGCAGATGGTTCCTAACCCGACCGCGAGACAGGCATGAAGACTCCAGCTACTGTCCCATCCACACCCTGCCACCGACCTAACTGCCCTCACCTGTGGCCAGATAAACTGAAGGCCCTGACTTCATCCCAAGACAGACTCCCTTCACACACACTGACCCAGTACCCTGACTCCTCCCACACCAAGTTTGTCCCAACCTTCACCCTAATCAAGGGCTCCTACAAATCAATGAGAAAAAGAAAAGGATTCTACACTCAGAATTCGGGAAAGCATATTAAATAGTAATTCACACTGGGGGTGTTGCTTGGTGGCAGGGTCACTAGGCTCTGGGTTCAATCCCCACCACAGGGGGCAGGTCCCACAAGACATAGAAAACATAATTCATGGAAAAACAAATAAAAGACTCACAGTACACAGGGTGAAATGTTTTATTATTTGCAAAATGAAAATTTAAAAGTATAATTTTCAATCATCGAAGCACAAATATTTCAGGACATTGATTAAAAAACCCCAATCTTCTGTTCATCGGTCATTTCTCCATGAAACAGTGGGACTAGGGGAAGTCCTACATTCCAAAGGCATGCTTCCTTACATCTACATTCTATTACCTTGTGATATACTGAATTTGTATTTGTCAATCTACGTTTATTTCCTCATGTCTTTTTCTTCATTTCTGGATTTTAAACTTCAGACTAAAGGGAACTTGTAAATCACTGTCCAAAAAGAAAGAAAGAGAAAAAAACATCAAATGGAGCAGAATTGTTTCTGGGCGCTTATGTGGAACAGGGGGTCACTGTAATCACAGCTCAAATGCATACACAGTTGAACCTTTTATTGGCCTGCTGACCAAAGTGGGCCACACTGTCAGTGTCCTGAAACATTGCTAAACACTGCTGATCTTCCTTCCACCAAACTATCCAGAGACTGAAACTGCACCCACGCTGCTTGCTAAGAAATAGCTTAATTTTTCCAGGAAAAGTCTTAAACAGGCTCGCTGGAGCCACGGCGCTCTGGGCTGGCGGCGGCGGCGCGGAGCGAAGGTGTCCAGGATGCGATGCCGGCCGGCCCGGTATCCCGCTGCCCCGTCAAGGCAGCGGCGGCCACGGGGACCGGGCCAGGATCGGGGGCGGTGGCTGGAGCTGCGGCTGCCGCGGCGGGAGGACCGGCCTGAGGGCGGGCGGGCGCCCGGGTGCTGGGACTCCGCGCCGCTCCGCACAGCCCCGCCCGGCTCGGCCCCAGCGCCAGGAGCAGCGGCGGCGGCGGAGGGGGCTCAGCGCCGGGTCGCTTTGCCGACTACTCTGTCATCTGCGGGCTGGACCCCGAGACCAGGCTGGAGCCGAACAAGCTGTCGGCATTATGCCAGTACATACAGGCTTCCAAAGCTAGGGATGGTGCCAGATGTTTCATTTCAAGTACTACTGAAGGAGAAAATTTTGAGCAGACACCATTGAGACGAACATTCAAGTCTAAGGTCCTTACCCGATATCCTGAGAATGGAGATTGGAATCTCTTTGACCAAGATGTAGTGGGAATGCTATGCATGCCTAAAGGACTGGCATTCAAGACCCAGACTGATCGCAGGGAGCCCCAGTTCCATGCCTTTATTATCACAAGAGAGGATGGCTCTGGAACATTTGGGTTTGCCCTCATATTTTACTAGCAAGCAGATTTGCAGTGCAATGCAGACCCTTTACCACATGTGCAATGATGTTCTACATGCTCCCCTTGCTGATGGCCAAGACCAGAGTGGCACCGAAGATAGTGAAGACACTCCTGGGACCAAACTTCAGCGCTTCAACTCCTATGACATTAGCCAGGACACACTCTACATCTCTAAGTGCATCTGCCTCATCACACCCATGTCCTTCATGAAGGCATGTCAGAGTGTACTGGAGCAACTTCACCAGGCAGTCACTTCACCTCAGCCCCCTCCTCTGCCCCTTGAGAGCTACATATACAATGTACTCTGTGAGGTGCCACTCCCACCTCCTGGCCGGTTCTTGAAGTTTTCCGGGGTCTATGGGCCAATAATCTGCCAGAGACCAAGTACCAATGAGCTTCCCCTATTTGACTTTCCTGTCAAAGAGATCTTTGAACTACTTGGGGTGGAGAATGTGTTTGAACTCTTTGCTTGTGCCCTTCTGGAGTTTCAAATCCTGCTCTATTCACAGCGTAAGTCAGTGCTTATTAGAGCTTTTTGCCTGCACAGGGCCTCCCTGCTTTCCATAGTCATGAACAGTGAGTGACTTTATAGTCAGTGGGACTGACTATAAAGGTCAAGGCTGTTACAGTTTGAGTAAAACCCAAATCTTTTGCAGGTAAGTAGGGGATGAAAAATTGATGAAACATGAGAGGGCTGACAGTTTTGATTGGTCATCCTCATGACCTTTTGCTAGGCACTTCATTGTCAGAGGGGAACCCTACCTCCTAACATTCCTACTTACCAAGGCTGAAAAGAGGGACAAGGGGTGATGGTCATCAGAAGTAATATTCCATCAGTTCTGCTCTGTCATTCCACAGGATTATTTTTTCCCCTTCCTCAACCTGACAGTAAAATCAAGGATTCACAAAAGATGATCCTTTAATATATGAAGAAAATGTATTAGAAAAAATGAGGTTTTGCTTCTTTCCATTGTTTGTTTCACTGAATTCATTTTATAAATGATCAGTTGAATGTGAGCAGCAGATTTGGAAAAAATAGTAGGTTGAACAGAAGGAAACAGGGGCTTATTTAACAAGCCACATAAATAATATAAAATTTATTAATTCAGGATATTTACTGAGAGCATACTATGTGCCAGGTATTGTTTCAAGGACTGGAGATATGGGGGTAGACAAAGCAGATAAAAATTCTTTCTATAGTGGAAATTATATTTTAGTGGGGAGAGAGTAGAAGTCAATGAATACATTATACAGTGTGGAAGCTGGTTAATAAACTGAGGAAAATAAACTGGGAAAGGGATAGTATTTGAGAAAGAAATTCCAGTTTTTAATGGGGTGTTTATGCTAGGCCTCACTGAGTTGCCTGTTAGTGTCTGTAGGAAAAGTATTTGAGGTAAAAGGCACAGGAAGTATCGGGGTCTGAGGCAAGAATGTGCTTCAAAGAAAATTGAGGAAAGTAGGTGGGTGAAGTGAAGTGAATGAGAAGGAGAATAGCAGGAGACGGTGGTTAGAAACTTAATAGGAGGCCACCTGATTAAGTTTTGAAGGCTGTTGTAATGACTTTGGCTTTTACCTTGAGGTATGTAACTATCAGAGGATTTAATTTTTTTTTTTTTTGCTCTGTATTTAGAAATAATTTCCAACTTATGGAAGAGTTGCAAGGAATGTTCAAAAAACTCTTGCATACCCACTCACAAATTCACCAGTTGTTAATATTTTGCTGTATTTTCTTTAGTACTCTAAGTACTCTGTATGTGTGTGAACATAGCTGAACCATTGAGAGTTATTACAGACACCATATCCCTTGACTTTCTGAATGCTCAAGCTTTTATTTCCTAAAAATGAGGACATTCTCTCATTTAACTGTGGCATTATCAAATTTAGGAAATTTAACATTGATACTATATTTAAGTTTCACTGTTGTCTGGTAATGTCTGTTATGATAATTTTATTTCTGCTCCAGAATCAGTTACTGCATGCATTGCTTTTAGTTGTCATTTTCTCAGCCTTTACTTGTCTTTCATAACATTAACATTTTTGAAGAGTGCAGGCATGTTATTTTGTAGAATGTTTCTCACTTTGTGTTTGATATTCCCACATGATTAGATTCAGGTAATAAATTTTTGGCTGGAATATCACAGAGGCAGTATTATGGTTCTCTTAGTGCCTTATATCAGGAGGCACATAATGTTGGTTTTCACCACTTTAGGAGACATGTACTGTCAGTCTGTCCTACTTTTGGGTGATGTTAATTTGATCACATTACTTGCTTAAGATTGTGCCTGCTGTGTTTTGAAAGGAAAATTATTTTCCCATTGTAATTAAAAAGTAATTTATGGGGGAAAAAAAGTCTTAAACAAAATACAAAACACCACCACCGACGCCTCGCTCAGGAAGTACTTTGAGGGCTTGGAGACGTCGAGGAGGCCATGGTCATCACTGGCCGCCAGACCAGCAAGTCCCACGGCTATGGCTTCTGACCATGGCCGTCAGGGCAGAGGCTGAGAGGGCTTGTAAAGACCTCAACCAGGACCGCAGGCTGCTGCACGGGCCGCCCTCCTCCCGGACGCCGAGCCCCAGCTGCCAGCCCTCACCTGCCGGCTTACTCTGCGTCTGCTCCCTGCTGTCGTCCATTGCTCCTGAGGCGATTTCAGAATTTCAGTCCATGTTTTCAACAGACACTGCAGCCACCAGGAACCCAGAACCTAGTTTGACTTAGAGAGACTTGTTTTTCTGGGTGCTCCACCGCGGAGACGATGACAGTACTTCTGTAGGACGGTGTAGCCGCTGGCCGGCCGGGCCCTCGGAGGAGCGGGCACCGCAGGTCGGCAGGGCCCTGCTGGGTTGGCAAGCCTGTCCGCCTCAGGGTGGGTTCTCAGGTGTCTTCACCGCGTCATCGCTGCCCTCTGCCTGGGCCCTGCTCCTCCTGCCCCGGTAGGTGCGGCCCGCTGCTCTCGGGCTGGACTGTGACAGCCCGGCCCTCCCCGGCCCCTGTGAGCCTCTGAGTGCAGGTCCCGCAAGCTGTCCCTCGCCATCGACTGCAAGCAGCCCGAGATGCACTCCTTCCAGCTGAGGTGGTTCAAGGTGGCAGCTCTTGGGGACCAGGGACTGGAGGCTGAGGGACTCCTGGCAGGGAGGTGGACGCCAATGGGCAGGCAGCTGGGCTGTGCCTTTGCACTACCTTAGGGAGCCCAGTGGCCAGCGCCCACGGTGTGGAGAAGGCCCAGAAGTGAAGGTAGCTAACGTTATAATATTTTTATTAGAATGTTCTGATTATAAAAATAAAACTTGTTCTCTCTCTAAAAAAATACAAAACAACAAATACTGGTTAGGATGGGGGGAAATAAGAAACCTTACATACCCCTGATGAGAATGTGAATTAGTATCATCCCTATGAAGAACAATATGGAGGTACCACAAAAATCTAAACATAAACTGATCACATGATCCAGCTATCTCATTCCTGACTTATGCCCAAAGGAATCAAAGCAAGCACATGAGAGAGATACTTGCATTCCCATGTTTATTTATGTACTACTCACAACAGCCAAATTGTGAAATCAGTCTAGATGCCCATCAAGAGAAGAATGGACAAACAAAATGTGTTATGTAAGCCAGGCATCATGGTGCATGCCTCAAATCCCAAGGACACAGGAGGCCTAGCAAGAGGACCTCAAGTTTAGGCCAGCATGAACAACTTAGTAGCACTGTGTCTCAAAATACAAATTTTAGAAAGGACTGGGGAAGTTACTTATTAGTAGAGCCCTCTGGGTTCCATCCCCAATACTATTTTTGAGAAAAGAGTTTCATATATGTGAGAAATAGAAAATCTGATGATTCATTTTCAAAATATAAATTCTCAACTAGGTAGATTTTAGAAATTCTAAACACAGGGAAAAGAGAAGGCAGAGTGGAAAGTTATCACAAGAGTTGACATAGCAGAGTGGAAAATTATCACAAGAGAGTTCATACGATAACTTGTGAGTGTGGCAACCTTGAGACTCAAGCACATACAGTCCCCTTCTAGAAAAACAGGATGTGGGAAGAGGGTCCTGTTTAACAGATTAACAGAAGGAAATACCTGCATTGAGAAACATGAACTGAAGGGGGAAGAGATATTAAAAGTAGTATAAGTACATAGTAAAAGGGTTTTCTCACCTGGGAATGTGGGGTCTTAGGCAAAGTTCAGGAAGGTTGTGACCCCCATAGTACTCAACCAAGGAGGAACTGGATGAGGGACCTTGTGCACTAGGGAATAACATGCAGGTTGTACCTGCCCTGTAAAAGTTTCACTTCAGCTGCATTCTGTGTCTCCATGTCCTTTCCTTGGAACTGGACAAATGATCCTGTTTCAGAAACACACACACGCACGCACACACACACACACACACACACACACGCACACACTAGTATTATTCAGCTATAAAAACATTTAAAATGATATCATGTCATTTTCAGGAAAATGGATAGAATTAAAGATCACCACATAAGCAAAATGAGCAAGACTCAGAAAGACGGTACAAGCCTCCAATTCAATTTTTTTTTAATTTGTAAAAAGGAAAACTGTGAATGGTAATTAAGCACATGAAAAGATGTTCCACATCATTAGGTGTTAGGGAATGCAAATTAAAACTACAATGGGATACCACTTAATTTGAGTAGAATGGCTAATGAAACAGACAATGCCAAATGTTGGCACGGATGTAGAAAAAGTGGAACCCACACATTTTAGAAGGAATGTAACATGAGAGATCCTTTAGAAATCAGTTTAGAAATTTACAAATTATAAACATAAAGTTACCATTTAATTCAGTATTTTCACTTCTAGAATCTACCCAACAGAAATAAAAAGGCATGCCCCAAAAGAAAGAAAACTAAAGAAATAATGTAAAATAGTTTAATTTAAAACATGCGTCTCCACATACACTTGCACGAGAATATTCATAGCACCATTGTTAATAAGATCGCAAAACTGCAACCAACCAAATTCTTGTCAACCAGTAAACAAATATCAAAGTGTGGTACAACCATGCCATGGAATAAAACATACAAAATGTGGGTATGTGCCACAGCCTAGAAATTAAAAAACGTCATTCTAAATGGAGGAAGCTGGATGTGGAAGATAACAATTTCTGTGGTGCTATTTATCTGAAGTAACTAGAAAATGAAAAAAATCTTAATGTGATCCTACAATTTGTATAATCAGAAAAATGAGAGATTACACTTCACTTATGTATGAACTATCAAAATAAATAAATGCAGAAGAAAGAAAAAAGACTGGTAGTTATCTAGAAGTAGGAGAGTGGAGATTAATGGCAAATTGGTTGGTTATTACACAAATCTATGAATTTAACACTGTCACAAGGAAGTTTCAAGGAAAAAAATCAAAACAGAGAGATAAGGCTTCAGGGCACTTCATAGGCAGTTGGGAGACCATTGCAAATCACCACTGAGACCTGACAACACCCACTACTGAGGCACTGAGCTGGGCTGCCTACTCAGGTGCATGCTGGCGGCATGGACAGCTCTAACAGCAAGGGCTTTGGAGATGGCGACACTGTGAGTCAGGAAGTGAGACTGCTCTGGAAAAATTACATCATTGTGTAGGAAGGGGCATGGGTACAATCTAAGTCTCTGGATAGTTTTGTGGAAGGCGTGACCTGTACAGAAGATCAAGCATTAACAGTGTTTCAGGAAACTGGTAGTTTGGCCCACTTTGGTCAGCATGGTGGGGTGCAGCCCAGATAAAGTTTGAGCTGTGTTTCCCAGTGAGATCTGACTAACGATGGCCTGCTGCTCCATTTCAAGTGCCCAGAACCAATTCTGCTCCATTTGATTATTTTTCTGACAGTGGTAAATAAAATAATCTCCCTGTAGTCTGAAGTTTATGGCCAGACATGAAGAAAAAGACATAAGGAAATAAGTGTAAAATGATACCTCTCTGGAGTCCTCTGGTTGCTGGCTCCAGGCCCTCTTGCACCCCAGGAATCCCTTCAACCTCCCACAGAATGTGCAAAGGACATGGGGCTAGAAGCCTCAGGGTTCAGGGACAACAGCGATGGGAGCAATAGCCAGAGGCAGGGTCTTGTTTGGCTCAGGTCCCCATAGTCCCTGCCCATCTGGAGTGCAGGACTAGAGGGTGTGACCTGGCACTGACGTGAGCCAGTCATCGATGGCCATGGCTGCCACAAACTTCTCACAGTCTCTTGGAGTCTTTTGTTTCCATGGCAGGTTCATCCAGATGCCTGCACTCTGCAGCTCCCCTGGATGACTCCACCCTTTCTGGGACCTTCAGTGGTCATCAGTCTGATGTGTGGGGCCCCTCCCCTCCTGCCTGGGCCTAAGCCAGATACCTGTGGGTATCTGGAAGGACACTGTGCATTCTTGAGCCCAACTTTTGAATTCAAATAAGTTTCCTTCTCCACGTCTTTATGCAAAGAGTTTCGGTACCTCTGTCCCCTTCTGGAGCAGCTTAAGTCCTAATGATTCCTCTTTCACATGGTTATATTTTGTCTATTCATGACTTTTATGTCAAGTAGAGCAGCTCATGTTGGTTGCACTGTGAACTGGCAAACTGGCTGATCACCTTCAGAGTGACACAGAGCATTGGAGAGCTCCAGGAGCTGCTAGGTTCAGCCATCAAATGAGCTCCAGTGAAAAGTTGTAAGTTGCTGGCTCTTGCTCCCAGGAAGGTGAAAGGAGAGCTGCTACTGACTAGGAGCTAAGAGTCAAAGACACTCAAACTCAGGGATGCTAACACTAAGATCTGAGAGCCACCGGCCCTCAAAACTCAGAGCTGCTAATACCAAGGGAGATGCCCTTTTTTGATTGCTCTCTGCATTGGGCCAAGAACCCTCAGCTGATTGGTAAGAGAGATTTTTAAGGGACACAGATCATGAAGGGATGCACAGAGAAGATCCCCTAAACCAAACAAGGCCATTTGAATGGGGGTGGTGAGTTGGGTTCTGGGAGCTTTTGTTCTGTTTTCTCCCAGGATCAGTGGAAGGACCAGTCTGAATCCGGAGGCAAGACCCAGTGAACGGACGCCTGTGCGACCTGGGGCCTGGCATCTCCAGTCACCTCTTGCTCTCAGTTCTCACTGCATGGAGCCCCAGACACACGTGGCGGAATCAGCAGCTGGAGACGAATTTTTCTACAAAATGGCCTTTATTCCCACTGACACAGGCCATCAAGGCACAGCTTCCCACCAGGCTTGAACATCCCGTCCCCTCACATCTCACTACCTTCTCTCTGCCCTCTCCCTGCCCACTTTTTACACTCCCAACACCCTCCCATTCCCTTTCCTTTCCGGAGGACTAGCAGTAACTTCCCCAAGTGAGGAGGACCCTTTGGCCCTTGGGGCACAGAATGAGGTGGGGGTGGAATATTGTCCAGACTCCATGGGAAGAGCAGCCACCTCAGAGGCCACACAGCCAACAACCCCACTGTCCTCAGTGCCTCTTCCTCTTCTTCTGGTTGCCTGATGACTTGCACTTCCTTTTCTGAGGCAGTGAGCTTCCAAAGAGTTCCAGAGGCAGATCTTGACCTCCAGAGATCTGGAGGGTAGGCATGGAATGGGGCATATTTTCCACACAACCAAACATCCAGTGACAGCTTGCTTCTTGAATTGGCAGCTGGAGGGGGTGGGGGCTGAGGGGTTCAATGCAAGTTCCATTGCTTAGGACAGTTCCTAGGCTGCCGATGGTGCTAGAGGGGGATGGGGGCTGCAGCCCTGTCTGGAGAGCAGGGGCCTGGGATGCTTGATGTCCTGAGCAGAGGATTTCTATGTGAGGTCCCTGTCTCTGGGACAGTGCCCAGGGCAGGAGATGGTGCTGGAAGGCTAGGAGTAAGTCCAGGCTTTGGAGATCATCATCCATACTGTAGGTACCAGACGTCCTTGTGGCCTCCCAAAGAAGTGGCTCTTCTGGGACCCTCTACACCTTTGTTCCCCAAGTTCAGGGAAGACAATCTGAAGTTGTAAGGAGGGACTAGATGGTCCCCAAGAAGAGAGACCCATGACAATTCAGGAGGATAGCAGTGTCCTTCGGTCCCTGTAATTCTGAATCTATGTCCCTGCACTGCTTCAATTCCTGGGAGGCCAGGGAAGTCACCTCTTGGAGCCAGATCTCCATGCTGACCCCTTGATCAGTGTGATGGTTATATTTCTCTTCACTGTGGTTGGCAGCTGCCTGAGAATTCTTGGATCCTGTTGGGACACACCATGACCTTGGGGCACCAGCTTTCCACTTGTCTCCTTCCAGGGCAGGAGTTGCTTCTCCACCAGCCGCAGTAGGAGATGGGCACTGGATAATTCTTCATCATGCATGACGAGGGCCGGAGGGACTCGGGACAAGTACACTTGAATGGGCATTGGGAGTTGGAGGTGTCACCCATCTTGGTGTCAGAGGGACAGACTGAAGCTCTGCTGGCCACCTTCCTGGGCTTCCTCTCAGCTTGGTCCACTGAATGCATACCTGACTGTCCTGTCTCCTTCCTCTCTTTCTCCACCTACATCCTCTATCCTGGAGCAGTCTCACTCAAGGAGCCATGTATCACAGGCAGGAGAGGATAGACAAAGTCCTGTGGGCCATGTGAGTAGGCCCCTGGACATGCCTCATCTACCTGCTATTCCTAGTTCCCCTGCCCACGTGTGGTCACTCCCTTTCCTGCCTACCTGTGTCCCTTTGTCTCCTTGTCTACCAGATATGCCTCTCTGCCTGATGCACTTGGTGTCCTTCCAGAAGTCCTAGTAAACTTGTGTCTCTGCCTCTGTTTTTCTACCTGGTGACCTTCTCTCCCTTGTCTAGATATTGTTTCTTCCAAACCCTTCATATCCTATTTTCTCCACACTTATTTTTCTGGTGTCCCTGCATCTCTTATATAACTGGTGTACCTCCTGCTCCTGGTCTACTGGGAGACACTCCTTCCCTTCTCTACCTGGTCAGGGGTGAGGCCTTCCTCCCACCCCAGATCTTTTCTTAGGTCTGATAAATAATTTATGGATTGGAGGGAAGTAATTCTTCCAGGAATTGTGGTGAATCATGGACGCCACCCAGGAAGAGAAGAAAGAGAGTGTGAGTGACCTTGGGAGGAAATGACCCAAAGTCCAGAACACTTCCAGGACAAATAG
This sequence comes from Sciurus vulgaris, assembly GCF_902686455.1. NCBI lineage: Eukaryota > Metazoa > Chordata > Mammalia > Rodentia > Sciuridae > Sciurus > Sciurus vulgaris. The sequence goes on from NC_136474.1 coordinate 27,153,595, forward strand.
GAAGTGATGATATCCCCATTTGGTCTGCATCATGGACTTGTCAAATCCTGACCACCAGCTAGCCACCAGATGATTACAAGTGCATCAACACACACACATACACACAAGTGATGCTGAGAATCTAAGGTATGAAACTCAAATTTACAGGTTGTGAAACTTTGTAGACATAATGATTGTTGGCCCAGCCTACCTCATTGACAAAGTCCTGATCAGTGTAGCTCAGTAGACATCCATCTGAATATAAATCATCCTCTATTGGGTTTTGATCCAGTCCTTCCTCTTCCAAGTTTGCAGCAGGCTTTCCTGTGGACAGGTAGGAGGGCTCCCACGTGGCAAAGTGGGTAGGCCTGACTAGCTCATCCATGAGATCCATGTACTCTTGGATGACTTCAGGTGCTATCTCCTTGGGCACCTTGGTTCCTGGCACCTTGGGTTTGACTGCTAATGAGTTGGCATGCCATGCCTTAGGGGTGGTCTTTCTGGAGGTGCACACCAAGACAAAGAGGACCAGAGTGGATGGGGGATCCAAGTTCATCCGAAACACTTGACAGAAGGCAGGGTTCAGGGGACCTAACCTGGTCCTCCATGCATCAGAACAACCTGAACTTAAGACCCAAGGGAGGTGAGAGCACACCAGGTGCAACATCTATGACAGGCACCTGAGAGGATGGTCAACTGGGATGACATTTGGAGCCACTAATATTTCAAACAATCTGCCTACCCAGAACCAAATCCCGGGCAGATGGTATGTCAGTTCTTTGGACAGACAAGGAGAGAGAGGAGTTCTCAAGTTGGCCCAGTCAATATGCAGTTCAAAACAAAGGGTGGGAGGGACCTCAGGTGCTAGTGGGCTGTTCTTCTTGCAAGACCTAATCCCCTACAGTGAGGAAAAAGTTCTTATTTGGTACAAAACCTGCCTTGGCCCTTGGCATCCCTTGGACACTATAATGGGTTTCTGCGGGAATGTTGGGACCCTACCTGGCTATTGAACAGTCTGAGGGGCTGGGGAGCTTGGGAGATCCCGTCACTGTGGTACAGGAGGAAATTGGCACTGAAAGACCCCTGACAACTGCATCCTTGGATCCTCCATCTCCTCTGTGGTCTCAGACTCCACAAACCTTAGTGGGATTTGGGGAAGGGAGGCCCAGGCTGAGCTGAGAAGCAGGTCAGGCATACCAGGCAGGTGCTAGCCCATTTCCAGGCAGGAGCTGGTGGCAGAGATGTGGAGTTGTGCCTTGCAGTGGGCTGGGCCAGCCCCAGGAGGGAGCTGTTCCTAAGGGAGAATAACAGTTCTGGAACACTCTACATCAACTAACACCTGAAGGGAATCAGCTCTGAGGGAGCCAGCAGGACCCCTAGGCCATCCTTGTTCCAGGTCTCTCCTGTCCCTGCCATGAACCACACAGATTGGATAACTGCCAGAAGCTGGCCAGGGGTGTGATTTATACCAGGGAACCCCAGGGGTCCTGGCCCAATCCAGGGATACTGAGGTTGGGACCATGATCCCTGGGAGCATCACCTGGGAGACAGAGGCACAGGACAGGAAATTGAAAGTGAGGCAGAGAACATTGGGTTGCTTCCAAGGAAGGCTGTCTCTTTTTTTCTTTTCACTTATTAGAATGGCAGGGATTATACAGAACAAAGGTGATAAAAGACCAGAGATGTGTCCTCAGGGCTTCTGAAGTGCTGGATTCCCCTGAGCACACACTCCCCGCTGCCACCCTCATCTGGAACATCAGGTTCAAGAGTGGCCATTTTCATGACCTCAGGTACTCCCCACTCTGCAAAGTGGTGCCAGTTCCCAGGCAGGTGGCCTGTGTGAGGCTAGTGAAACTTTTCCCCTCTGAACAGCCAAAAAGAAGAAGGCCACCTTGTGACTGGACTGGTTACTCCTCCCCATCCTCAGCCCAAACCTCAAGGCAGAGCAGGAATCAAGAACATGGAGACTGGAGTTTCTGAGATGGTTTCAGAGAGAATGTCCAGTCCTCCAGCTGGAGGGAGCTGCTATTTGGAGAGCTAGATGCCTCAGAGCAAAGAGGTAGGTGACAGGCCCTACCAGACCCTGCTGTGCAACCCATAATCCCCCGACACTCGGTTCTGGGCTTTGAAACCTGACTCACTTTTCTGTGTTCTCATAGAGGATGATGCAGAAAAAGTGGCTTGTGAGCTGCTATTCCTGCAAACCCTTCCATAGGCCCTCCTCTGTGGTCAGGGTGGGCTCCATTTGGGACAGGGTCCGAATCACTGGGCTAGAATTCATCAGGACCAGTCAGGGTCCTCAAGGTCACCCTCTGTTCTCAGCTTAGTTGGACCCACACACCATCCTATCTTTGTTACATCAGTCAGCCCCATCATGTTCAAATCAAAAGTATTGGCCCTGGGGCCCTGGGACAACATACCTTATACCAAACATTAACACCAAGGCCTGTGTGATTTTACTTGGATTCCTCAGTGGTGTGTGGTATTATATGGTGAAAGTTTTTATCCTTCAAAATTCACCTTGTTGAAGTATCTGCACCACCACTGAAGGCCCCTGAGGCACTCCGGTTGAGGAGTCCCTGAGTGTGGACAGTATTCTGAATGTCAGGTGGCTCTGCTGGCCACCTTTCTGAATGTTTTCCAAAGGTGAGGAGCCCAGCCACAAACACACCAGGGAAGCTAGCTCCTGCTTCTAGTGACATTCTCATGAAAGCAGACAGAACTGAATGGTTACCCTGGGAGATAGGTGCAGCCACATGTGGCGCCAGTTACAGCTCCCAGAACTGCTGGTTGTCAGCACAGGGGCAGATGGAAGAAAGGGCAGGCCTCTGATGGGAAACATGGGGGAACCAGGATTGAAGTTCCTGCCTGGCGCTGTGATGCGGATGCTGTGGGTGCAAAGTTTAGGGGAGAATGGAGGAGGGGAAATGGCAGCAGGAGTGAGTCCCCAGTTTCTTGGTCACTGGGAATCAGACTGGGAACATAAAGTGAGGGCCCTGTGAGTTGGGAAATTGTGCAGGTTTCAAATGTCCCTGAGTGAATTTTATGCTATGCTCCTACCCTGGTAAAACGTGTTTCCAGTGCACGGGAATGCCGTGAACACTGTCCGTTGACCGCGACACCTCAGCTCTCCCCATCTCTCAGGTATCCCCTTGTGCATCCTTTGTAGACACTCCATTGGCCTCCGGGGTGACTCTCTAGAAGTGGCTCAATTTGTTTCTGCTTACGGGCACTATCCTTCTCCTCAGACTGAACAACAGGAAAGGAACCTGCTCCAGGGCTGTGCCAGGCACTGCAAGGTCTTTTGTGAAGGTGACATGTTCCAAATATTTTGGCTCCACCATCTCCTCTGACTTCCTTTGGCTGATGCTCCTTGTAAAGAATTCTGTTTCTTTCTCATGTTTGTACACACAAACAAAAGCACCTGAATAAACTCTCTCCCTGACTGTAATATGAGGAACCCTGAAGTTCACCCAGGAGCACTTCCTGCCCAGCATGTGGGTTCTTCATCGAGCACATTTTTTTCAGTTGTCGATGGACCTTTACCTCTTTTTTGTTTGCATGTGGCCCTGAGACATGAACCCTCTGCCTCACGCATGCTAGGCCAGTGCTCTATCACTTAGCTACAACCCCAGCCCCTCCCCCAGCACTTCTGACTACAAAAACCAGTGGGGGCACTGATTCTGGCCAGCCCTGTCTCCAGGGTTCAGTGGTCCCTACTTGACACAGGAAGCTCTGTTCCCAGGGAAGAGGTCTGTGTGATAGCCATTGAGTTCTCTGAGATCCTCTTCTGGCATGACCAACTACAGCTGCTGAGGTTTATGAAAGGGGATGGGATGGTGAGAGATGGGTCTTCCCAGAGGTTTTCACAGCCACTGGTCACGTCATTATTGAGTCTGGGTATTGGAGCCGTTCTGAGTTCCTTTTCCTTTGATCTCCCAATAATGGGAAGGCAAGTGTTACAGAGAATCAGTCCTGTGCCAGCTGCCAGGTGTGGCAAGGTTGCTCGAGCACATCCCTGTTCACCAGGACTTCATGCAGAGGGTAGTCAAGGAATGCATGGTCCATAACACTTCAACTCTTGCATACATTAAAAGGACTCCTGCCAAATTTCAAATGACAATAGTACAAATAGGACCACTTCTAACAGTGTGCTATTCTCCTTCCTCTCTTCAAAAGTACACAGTCGTGTTCACACTTGATCCTGGAAAAGGAAGGACACCCCACATGTGTGCAATTAGAAGGGAATACCAAACAAAGTTGGGCAAAGTCTTCATGCCAACAGAAGTCGAGGGGCCAAGGCAGCACCACAGGAAGTGGCTAATATCAAAAACCTCTGAAAGACTTTTTTCCATGAAAGCATGAACGATTCAGAAGACCTTTCAGAGATCCACATCTATGTGGGTTGATGTTTCCTAGGTTCTCTGCCCTTCTGGAATCAAGGACACCTGCTGTCTGGACTGAAGGAGATGTTTCCTGGGAGGAAGTTCGTGATGGCTCTGTGCTGTGCAGTTGGAGTGTCCTGCAGCCTCACACACGGACTGTATCACAGTGCAGGCATGGTCAGTGAGGAGCCCACGGGGCTGTTTTCTGGCTAGGCACATGTCTCTCCACTGCCCATTTATGATCTGAGACCCTGCACTGAATCCCCCACAATGATATCATAGGCAGCTTCCAGGTGTCTGAAGAATGGACACAGAATCAGCCTCGCCCCCCCAGCAAGCCCTCCCTAACCCACACTATGACACCATCCAAGCCTTACTACAAACCCTGTGTCCATTCTACAAAGAATCAACCCCCAAACCCCTCTTCCTTGTGCTGACCCAGTGTACTTCCCCTGCCTTGTCTGGATCTGTCTTAGGAGCCCTCCCCCGACGAGCAGTATCATTCTTCCCTAGCCAGGTGACATGCACTGTCTAAGGCTCTTTACTTCCTCTACTTCTGCTCAATCAGTTGACCACAGGGAATTACTCCACTCAAATTCCCAAGGATTTAAGGGTTGACTGGCATTCGAATAGCAAGCCTCTGACCCTCCAGGCACAACTCCTTCTAAAGGCCAGGAGGATGCACACAGTTTCTCAGTCTCCAGCTTGGGAAATGTCAACACAGGACCCAGAGAGTGACCTGGCTGTAGCAGCAGCTCAGGTTCCAACTGCAGTTGGGCAACGTTTGAATGTAAACCCCAGTGGAATGATGGGTCAAGACATTTCTCATGCAGGGAGGGCCCCAGGGCAGCAGGCCTGGGTGGGGCTGGGCACACATTCCATGAAGAGCTCTGCAGGTATGGAAGAGCCTCCAGTTCCCTTCAAGTAATACTGTGGTAACACACGTGGTGTGGTTCCTCTGGGTCATTTTGAGATAGTTTCTCAGATTCACCGGAGAGGGGTTGACAGATGCAACTGTATTCCAATGCCTCAAGGATCGTCTTTGTTTGCTTCCCCTGCTGGGCACCACCAGTGAGCTGTGGCTCTCACCAGCCACATAATCATGAGTATAAACAGCCAATACTCTCAACTTTGGGATGTGGTTTGCATTTTATGGATGCAGTGTGTTTTCATCCAATCATGTCTGCACTTGTCATATCAGCTCATTATTTCCCAGTCTTCACTTATGTCATTGGTATTAGCTCTGGAAGGTCTTTCTTTCTCTTCCTTCCTTCCTTCCTTCCTTCCTTCCTTCCTTCCTTCCTTCCTTCCTTCCTTCCTTTCTTTCTTTCTTTGTTTCCCTTGACCTAGTAATATAAAAGACAGTGTAGTAAAACTGTCTTCTCCTATTTCCACATTTTTTAAAAGTAATGCTTTATTGTAATGAAAGATGGAGACAAGACTTCCAAAGAAATTTTTATTTCCTTGACCAAGTTTGAATTCAGGGCCCTTGCATACTCTTTGGCAGTGCTTTACCACTGAACTTCCTCCCTAAACCCATGCAATCAGTTTTACACTGCTTCAAAATGCTAGACTCCAGATGCACATTTTATTCAACTAGCCCAAATTTAATTTGTGCAGAGTGGCCATGGAAGGAGCAGTTAAATGTCCTTCTACCTTATTATCTGACCATTGTTATTGTAAATCCCTAGGATAACACTGATTACTTAGGAAAAACAAAAAACAAACAAACAAAAAAACCAAACCAAAACAAAAAACCACATGTCTGAACATGGTAGCTCAGTTTTCACAAAACAGAAGCTCTTCCATTCAATCCGGGAACCTTGGAGGAATGGCAAAAACCCTGTCTGCTTCCTTTAGAACTTTTCTTTCTTCACCCAGTGTGGCCCCTGACCATGTCACATGTGATCTTTCTGCCACATTATTTTTTGGAGGGAATACTATTTACCTGAAATTCCAGAAACAGCATCAAAGGAGGGAATTTTTTTCAATGTTATATGTCCACGTGTGTCCATGGTACACATTTTAAAATTATGTTTACTGATGGTATTGGCCCAAAATAGACAGATAGAGCAACTGTAAGAATAGAAGACACAGAAACACACCCACAGAAGTACAGTTATGTCATGCTCGACAAAGGTGCCAAAAACATACAATATAGACAAGATAGCCTCTTCAACACATGGTGCTAGCAAAACTGGAAATCCATATGCGGCAAAATGAAATTAAACCCCTATCTCTCACCCTGAACAAAACTCAACTCAGAATGGATCAAGGATCTAGAAATTAGACTTGAGACCCTTCACCAAATAAAAGAAAAAGTAGGCCTGAATCTTCATCATGTTGTCTTAGGACAGGACTGCCTTAACAAGACCCCTAGATCACTAGAAAGAAAAGCAAGAATCAATAAATGGGATGAATTTAAACTAAAAAGCTTTCTCTCAGCAAAGGAAACAACGAGTAATGTGACAAAAGAGCCTACAGAGTGAGAGAAAATCTTTCCCACACACTCTATAGACAGAGCACTAGTCTTCAAAATTTATAAAGAACTTAAAACACTACACCAAAAGTAGAAACGAACCCAATCAATAAATGGGCTACGGAACTGGGCAGACTCTTCACAGAAGAAGATATACAGGTGACCAACAAAAATATGAAAAAGTGCTCATCTTCTGTAGTAATTAGAGAAATACAAGTCAAAACTACCCTAAGATTTCATCCCACTCCAATTACAATGGCTATTATCAAGCACACAAGCAATAATAAGTGTTGGCATGGATGTGGGGAAAAAGGAACACTCATACATTGCTGGTGGAGTTGCAAATTGGTGTAGCCCTTTTGGAAAGCAGTACAGTGATTCCTCAGAAAACTTGGAATGGGACAGGGCAGCCAGGGACTTCCCCAAGCCTGGCTCCCTCCGGCGGGAAGCGCCTTTCTAGGCTAGCTTCTCGGAGCAGACGGCCCAGTGAGAGCCTTTCTATGCAGATCCAGCCACAAGTCCCCAAGCCAGCAGAGACCTCCGACCCACAAGCAGCTTCTGGGACCAGGGCTGGGCAGCCAGAGACCTCTCCTGATGGCCTTGCTCCCTCCAGCTGCAGGCTTTTTCCACGGGGCGATCGAAGATGGTGGACTAGAGGGTGACTGCATCTTCAGTCGCTCCAGAACCCAGGATTCAAGAAGGGGAGACATTGAGAGACTCAGACTAAAATAGAACCACGGGGTGAGTCTCCCCCACCCAGTGAAGCTCAGCTGGGCGGCAGGCCTGGATTCGGGCGGCTTATTAGAGTAGGTCAGGGCAGATAGAGTCTCCCATAGGCAGCCCTGAGCACTCTGGCGGTGGGCTTCTCCCACAGGGCCAGATTCTCCAGCTTTGCAGAGCAGGCCACCCAGTGAGAGCCTTTCTGCACAGAACCAGCAGGCTACCAGCTCAGGCCCGCCTGCAGGTTTCTTCAGAGACCAGGACAGGGCAGCCAGGGACTTCCCCAAGCAGCCCGGCTCCCTCCAGCGGAAAGCGCCTTTCTAGGCTAGCTTCTCGGAGCAGACGGCCCAGTGAGAGACTTTCTACACAGAGCCAGCCACAAGTCCCCAACCAGTGGAGACCTCCAACCCGCAAGCAGCCTCAGGGACCAAGGTAGGGCAGCCAGACACGTCTCCAGGTCTCTCTCCCTGGAACCAGTAGCGGGCTAGGGGCAGCGTTCTTCCGAGTTACTCCAAGACTTCAGGCTACTGAAGGCTGAGAGGTGATACACTGGAAATACAGGGACACTATAAGCCAGTAGAGGAAATCTGCAATATCACAGAGTCCCACTGACATCTGACCAATATGAGAAAACAAGGGAAGAAAATGTCCCAAACAAACCTAGATACCATATCAATAAAACCCAATGACAGCACAGCAGAAGAAATGTCAGAAAGGGAGTTCAGAATGTACATAATTAAAACAATCAGGGAAGCAAACGAGGAGATGAAAGAGCAAATGCAAGCATTAAATGATCACACCAATCAACAGTTAAAAGACCAAATACAGGAAGCAAAAGAGCATTTCAATATAGAGTTAGAGATACTGAAAAAAAAACAAACAAACAGAAATCCTTGAAATGAAAGAAACAATAAACCAAGTTAAAAAATCCATAGAAAGCATATCCAATAGGATAGAACACCTGGAAGACAGAACCTCAGATATTGAAGACAAAATATTTAATCTTGAAAACAAGGTTGACCAACCAGAAAAGATGGTAAGAAATCATGAACAGAATCTACAAGAATTATGGGATATCATGAAGAGGCCAAATTTAGGAATTATTGGGATTGAGGAAGGCCTAGAGAAACAAGCCAAAGGAATGAACAATCTATTCAATAAAATAATATCAGACAATTTCCCAAATCTGAAGAATGAGATGGAAAACCAAGTACAAGAGGCTTATAGGACTCCAAATATACAAAATTACAACAGACCCAAACCAAGGTACATTATTATGAAAATACCTAACATACAAAATAAAGACAGAATTTTAAAGGCCACGAGAGGAAAGAATCAGATTACATTCAGGGGGAAACCAATAAGAACATCAGCAGATTTTTCAATCCAGACCCTAAAAGCTAGAAGGGCCTGGAACAACATTTACCAAGCCCTGAAACAAAACGGATGCCAGCCAAGTTCTTTTTTTTTTGTAATAATGTATTTTTTTATTGTAAACAAATGGGATACATGTTGTTTCTCTGTTTGTACATGGCGTAAATGCATACCATTTGTGTAATCATAAATTTACATAGAGTAATGTTGTTTGATTCATTCTGTTATTTTTTCCCTTCCCCCCACCCCTCCCACCCCTTTTCCCTCTATACAGTCCTTCCTTCCTCCATACTTGCCCCCCTCCCTAACCCTAACTCTAACCCATAAGACTAACCCTCCCCTCCCCCCATTATATGTCATCACCAACTTATTAGCGATATCATTCGTCCTTTGGCATTTTGAGATTGGCTTATCTCACTTAGCATGATATTCTCCAATTTCATCCATTTGCTTGCAAATGCCATAATTTTATCATTCTTTATGGCTGAGTAATATTCCATTGTATATATATACCACAGTTTCTTTATCCATTCATCAATTGAAGGACATCTAGGTTGGTTCCACAGTCTGGCTATTGTGAATTGAGAAGCTATGAACATTGATGTGGCTGTATCTCTATAGTATGCTGATTTTAAGTCCTTTGGGTATAGGCCAAGGAGTGGGATAGCTGGGTCAAATGGTGGTTCCATTCCAAGTTTTTGAAGGAATCTCCACACTGCTTTCCAGAGTGGCTGCACTAATTTGCAGCCCCACCAGCAATGTATGAGTGTACTTTTCTCCCCGCATCCTCGCCAACACCTGTTGTTGCTCATATTCTTGATAATTGTCATTCTAATTGGGGTGAGATGGAATCTTAGGGTGATTTTGATTTGCATTTCTCTTATTACTAGAGATGGTGAACATTTTTCCATATGTTTGTTGATTGCTTGTAGATCTTCTGTGAAGTGTCTATTCATTTTCTTAGCCCATTTGTCGACTGGATTATTTGTATTCTTCATGTAGAGTTTTTTGAGTTCTTTATAGATTCTGGAGATTAGTGCTCTATCTGAAGTATGATTGGCAAAGATATTCTCCCACTCTGTAGGCTCTTTCTTCGCATTGCTGATTCAATGCCTGCATTTGCTCTTTCATCTCATCATTCAGTGCGTGCATTTGCTCTTTCATCTCATCGTTTGCTTCTCTGATCATTTTAATTATGTACATTCTGAACTCCTTTTCTGTCATTTCTTCTGCCATGCTGTCATTTGGTTTTATTGATGTAACATCTAGATTTGTTTGCGGCATTTTCTTTCCTTGTTTTCTCATATTATTCAGGTATCAGTGGACCGCTGAGATATTGCAGATTTCCTCTATTGACTTACAATGTCCTTGAAGATTTCTATATATATCCCCTCTTAGCCTTCAGTAGGCTGAAGTCTTGGAGGAAGTTGATAATGTGGTGCGCCACAAAGAAGCTGCCTCTCTAGGAGTGGTGGCCTTCAGGTGGGGTATATTCCCTGCTAGTGGGCAGAGGTGCCTCCACTTGTTGACCAATGGTCTTCTAAAGGGGAACTAGGCTGCGGGCTAAGGCAAGGCCTGCTTGGGCCTGTGTCTCTGGTTTTACCGTCCTTGTGGGGAAACCTCACCCGGCAGGGAAGACTCACCCAGTGGGGAGGTCTTGCTGGTCATTTCCCTCCTAGAGATTCCCCTCAATTTACAGCTACCGCCTGGGCTGGGCTGCCTTCCTGTGTAAAGTTCCCAGGGGCCCAGCACTACCTCCTGGGCCTGGGAGCCTCACCCTTCACAGATGAATCTCCTTAGGCTGCCCCTCCTCAGAGAATCTGCCCACAGGCCTGGAACCTTCGCTCCGCCCTAAGCCTGTCTCTGTGCGGCTCTTCCACCAAGAAGCCTCCTAGATCCTGGGACCCTGCTCTGCTTCTAATCACCTGGCTATGGGGCCCCTCCTCTGAGCAGCCACCTGGGGGCCCGTACAATCGCTCTGCGTCCCAGAGACCAGCCGCACTCCTCTTCCTCCAGACAGCCGCCCAGTATTCCGGTGCGATCACTAGGAGTCCGAGCAACTCACTGTGTGCCTCCTCCTCCCACCAACCACCTGTAGCCCTGGGCAATCACTCCGAGTCGAAGTGACCCTCCCTGTTCCTCCTCCTCCTGCAGGTAACCCCCCGGGTGTTCAAGAGCGGTCGCTCTGAGTGGCTCTGAATCCACGTGACCTTCTGCACGCCTCCTCTGGGCAGCCGCCTGGACCTCTGGTGCGGCCACTCGAGACCAAGCGACTCACCACATTCCTCTTCCAGGCAGCCCCCCTGTGTTCAGGAGCGGTCGCTTTAAGTCCAAACAACTCACCACTCGCCTTGTCTTCTGAGCAGCTGCCTGGAGCTGTAATGCAGTCACTGCGAGTCCAAACGCCCCGCCGTGCTCCTCCTCCTCCTCCTCCTACTTCTCCGGGCAGGCCCCGGTGTTCAGAAGTGGTCTGAGTCCAAACAGCTCGCCGCGCACCTTCTCCTCTGGCAACCGCCTGTAGCTCTGGTGCAGTCACTCCTAATCCAAGCGGCCACACTCCTCCTCCTCCTCCTCAGGGCAGGAGTGTTCAGAAGTGGTCGCTCTGAGTCCAAACAGCTCTCCTCGCCGCTCCTCCACTGGGCAGCCGCCGGAGACCTGGTGGTTGCTCCGAGTCCCAGCGCTGTGTTGAGCGGCCTCCTCTCCGATGCTCCCAGTTGTCCGAGTTCACTGCTCCAGCGGGGGAAGGGGTGTCTCGCCGGCAGCTCTACTTCACAAAGTTCCCTGGGTTCTGGGACTACCGCGCCATCCGGGACGCCTGCCCAATGGGAGAGACTCACCCGGCAGCTTTGACTTGGTCCCAAGTCTCTCAATATCTCCTCTTTTGACTCCTGAGTCCTGGCGCAACATGAAATGCAGCCACCCTCTAGGCCGCCATCTTGAAACCACCCCAAGGATCTTATACCCAGCAAAACTTACCTTGAGATTTGACGATGAGATAAGATCCTTTCACGATTAACAAAAGCTAAAGGAATTTACAAAAAGAAAGCCAGCATTACAGAACATTCTCAGCAAAATATTCCATGAGGAAGAGATGAAGAACAACGATGCAAATCAGCAACAAGAGGAACTATTCTAAAGGAATAGCCAAATAAAGGAGAAACCAAATCATGTCAAAAAACAAAAATGAGTGAAATGACTGGGAATACAAATCATATCACAATAATAACCCTGAAGGTTAATGGCCTGAACTCATCAATCAAAAAACATAGACTGGCAGATTGGATTAAAAAGAAATATCCAACAATATGCTGCCTGCAAGAGACTCATCTCATAGAAAGAGATACCCATAGACTAAAGGTGAAAGGATGGGAAAAAACATACCATGCACACGGATACAGCAAAAAAGCTGGAGTATCCATCCTCATTTCAGATAATGTGGACTTTAAGCCAAAACTAGTCAGAAGGGATAAAGAAGGACATTACATACTGCTTAAGGGAAGCATAGATCAGCAAGACATAACAATCATAAATATCTATGCCCTGAACATTGGGTCATCCATGTATGTCAAACAAAACCTTCTCAATTCCAGAAATCAAATAGACCACAACACAATAATACTAGGCGATATTAACACACATCTCTCGCCCCTGGATAGATCATCCAAACAAAAATTGAATAAAGAAACCATAGATCTCAATAACACAATCAACAATTTAGACTTAACCGACTTATATGGAATATACCATCCAACAAAGAACGAATCCACTTTCTTCTCAGCAGCACATGGATCCTTCTCTAAAATAGACCGTGTTTTATGCCACAAAGCTACTGTTAGCAAATACAAGAAGACAGAGATACTATCTTGTACTCTATCAGATCATAATGGATTGAAATTAGAAATAAATGACAGAATAAAAAACAGAAACTTCTCCAATACTTGGAGATTAAATAATACACTATTATACGATGAATGGATAACAGAAGACATCAGGAGGGAAATTAATAAATTCTTAGAAGTAAAAGAGAACAAAGACACATCATATCAAAATCTCTGGGACACTATGAAAGCAGTCCTTAGAGGAAGATTTATTTCATGGGGCGCATTCAACAAAAGAAGTAGAAATCAACAAATAAACGACAACACTATAGCTCAAAGCCCTAGAAAAAGAAGAGCAGACCAACACCATAAGTAGTAGAAGACAGCAAATAGTTAAAATAAGAGCCGAAATCAACGAAATTGAAACAAAAGAAACAATCGGAAAAATTAACAAAATAAATAGTTGGTTCTTTGAAAAAATAAACAAAATTGATAAATCCTTAGCCACACTAACAAAGAGAAAGACAGAGAAATCTCAAATTACTAAAATTCGGAATGAACAAGGAAATATCACAACAGACACGAGTGAAATACAAAACATAATTACAAGCTCTTTTGAAAATCTATACTCCAACCAAACAGAAAACCTCGAAGACATCAACAAGTTTCTACAGACATATGAATTTCCTAAACTGAACGTGGAGGACATACACAACATAAATAAATCAATTTCAAGCAATGAAATAGAAGAGGTCATCAAAAGCCTACCAACACAGAAAAGCCAGGACCAGATGGGTTCTCAGCCGAGTTCTATAAAACCTTTAACGAAGAGCTCATTCCAATACTTCTCAAAGTTTTCCATAAAATAGAAGAGGAAGGAACCCTCCCAAACTCATTCTATGAAGCCAATATCACCCTCATACCTAAACCAGACAGAGACACATCGAGGAAAGAGAATTTCAGAACAATATTCTTAATGAACATCGATGCAAAAATTCTCAACAAAATTTTAGCATATCACATACAAAAATATAGTAAAAAGATAGTGCACCGCGATCAAGTGGGTTTTATCCCAGGGATGCAAGGTTGGTTCAACATCCAGAAATCAATAAATGTCATTCACCATATCAACAGACTAAAAGTTAAGAATCACATGATTATTTCAATAGATGCAGAAAAAGCATTCGATGAAATACAGCATCCCTTCATGTTCAAAACACTAGAAAAAATTGGGGTAGTGGGATCATTTCTTAACATTGTGAAGGCCATCTGTGCTAAGCCCATGGCTAATATCATTCTAAATGGTGAAAAAACTGAAAGCATTCCCCCTAAAAACTGGAACAAGGCGGGGATGCCCCCTTTCACCACTTCTATTCCACATCGTTCTTGAGACTCTAGCCAGAGCAATTAGACAAACCAAAGAAATTAAAGGGATACAAATTGGAAAGGAAGAACTCAAACTATCCCTGTTCGCTGATGACATGATTATATATTTAGAGGAACCTAGAAATTCCACCAGAAAACTCTTAGAACTCATAAGTGAATTCAGTAAAGTAGCAGGTTACAAGATCAATGCTCATAAATCCAATGCATTTTTATACATAAGTGATGAATCTTCAGAAAGAGAAATTAGGAAAACTACCGCATTCACAATAGCAGCGAAACAAATAAAATACTTGGGAATCAATCTCACAAAAGAGATGAAAGACCTCTACAATGAGAACTACAGAACACTAAAGAAAGAAATTAAAGAAAACCCTAGAAGATGGAAAGATCTCCCATGTTCATGGATAGGCAGAATTAATATTGTCAAAATGGCCATACTACCAAAAGTGCTATACAGATTCAGTGCAATTCCAATTAAAATCCCAATGATGTACCTTACAGAAATAGAGCAAGCAATTATGAAATTCATCTGGAAGAATAAGAAACCCAGAATAGCTAAAGCAATCCTCAGTAGAAAGAGTAAAGCAGGGGGTATCACAATACCAGATCTTCAACTCTATTACAAAGGAATAGTAACAAAAACGGCATGGTATTGGTACCAAAATAGACAGGTACATCAATGGCACAGAATAGAGGACATGGACACAAACCCAAATAAATACAATTTTCTCATACTAGACAAAGGTGCCAAAAATATGCAATGGAGAAAAGATAGCCTCTTCAACAAAAGGTGCTGGAAAACTGGAAAACCATATGCAACAGAATGAAATTAAACCCCTATCACTCACCCTGCACAAAACTCAACTCAAAATGGATCAATGACCTCAGAATCAGACCAGAGACCCTGCATCTTATAGAATAAAAAGTAGGTTCAAACCTTCAGCTTGTTGCTTAGGATCAGACTTCCTCAACAGGACTCCCATAGCACAAGAAATAAAAGCAAGAATCAACCACTGGGATAGATTCAAACTAAAAAGCTTTTTCTCAGCAAAGGAAACTATAAGTAATGTGAAGAGAGAGCCTACAGAGTGGGAGAAAATCTTTGCCACTCATACTTCAGATAGAGCACTAATTTCCAGAATCTATAAAGAACTCAAAAATCTCTACACCAATAATACATTTAATCCAATCAATAAATGGGCTAAGGAAATGAAAAGACACTTCACAGAAGAAGATGCACAAGCAATCAACAGATATATGAAAAAATGTTCAACATCGCTAGTAATAAGAGAAATGCAAATCAAAACTACCCTAAGATTTCATCTCACCCCAATTAGAATGGCGATTATCAAGAACACAAGCAACAATAGGTTTTGGCGAGGATGTGGGGAAAAAGGTACACTCATACATTGCTGGTGGGGTTGCAAATTAGTGCAGCCACTCTGGAAAGCAGTATGGAGATTCCTCAGAAAGCTTGGAATGGAACCACCATTTGACCCAGCTATCCCACTCCTTGGCCTATACCCAAATGACTTAAAATGAGCATACTACAGAGATACAGCCACATCAATGTTCATAGCTGCTCAATTCACCATAGCCAGATTGTGGAACCAACCTAGATGCCCTTCAGTTGATGAATGGATAAGGAAACTGTGGCA
Source organism: Sciurus vulgaris (assembly GCF_902686455.1). NCBI lineage: Eukaryota > Metazoa > Chordata > Mammalia > Rodentia > Sciuridae > Sciurus > Sciurus vulgaris. The sequence goes on from NC_136474.1 coordinate 27,169,394, forward strand.
TATATATATATATATATATATATATATATATATATATATATATATATAATGGAATATTACTCCATCAAGAAGAATGATAAAATTATGGCATTTGCAGGCAAATGGATGAAATTGGAGGATATCATGCTAAGTGAGATAAGCCAATCTCAAAAAATTAAAGGACAAACGATCTCGCTGATAAGCAGATGAGGACATATAATGGGGGCTAGGAGGGTTTAGCTTTAGTTTTAGGGTTAGGTTTAGGGTTGGGGATAAGGAGGGTGGTAAGAATGGAGGAAGGAAGGACTGTATAGAGGGAAAAGAGGGGTGGGTGGGGTGGGGGGACTGGAAAAAATAACAGAATGAATCAAACAACATTGCCCTATGTAAATTTATGATATTTAATTAAAAAAAAAGGAAAAAAAAGAAAACTTGGAATGGAACCACCATTTGACCCAGCTATCCCACTCCTTGACCTATACCCAAAGGACTTAAAATCAGCATACTACAGTGACCCAGCCACATCAGTGTTTATAACCAATGAATTCACAATGACCATATCATGGAACCAACCTGGATGCCCTTCAACTGATGAAAGGATACAGAAACCGTGGTACATATACACAATGGAATACTACTCAGCCATAAAGAAGAATACAATTATTGCATTTGCTGGTAAATGGATGGAGTTGGAGAGCATTACACTAAGTGAAATAAGTGAATCCCCAAAACACCAAAGGTCGAATGTTTTCTCTGATAAGTGGATGAGAATACATGATGGGGGGGCGTGGCAGGGGGATAAGAGAAGAAGGAGGAACTGAGATTGTGTAGAGGGAAATGGGGTGGGAGGGACTGGGGGGAGGAGAGGTAGTGGACTGAGACAGACATTATTATCCTACCTACATGTATTATTACACGAATGGTGTGAATCTACAGTGTGTACAACCATAGAACTGAAAAGTTTGACTCCATTTGTGTATAAAGAATCAAAATGCAGCCTGTAAATATAAAAATTTAAAAAATGATGGGGGACTGAGGGATAAACTTGTGGCTTAAAAATAAATGAAATGAGTATGCAAAACAATAAACAATGTATGCCAACTGAAAGCATGACATACGGTACAAACAGGGAGAAGGTAAAATTGCTCTGATGTAATTGGTCAATGTCAAGCCTTGATTAAAGATATAACAAACACATTCAATGAAAACATCTGTGCCTTCATTCACCTATATTGAGAAAGCTCCCCATATCTAAGAATACACCCAACACAGCAAACACAGTAGGAAAAAGGCAGAAATGGAATGTCCATGAGAAGGAGCAGTGAAATATCCTTCTGTCCTATCATCTGACCATTGCTGATGTAAAGTCCTGAACTAACAGTGATTGCTGAGAGAAAATATTTCTAAATGTGGATGTCCAACTAATCAGGCCTCCATGGAGGAATGGCAAAGGCCCTGTCTGACTGATGAAGAACTTTTAGGTTTGCACACCATGAGGCCCTTGGCAGTGTCACGTTTGACATGTCTTCCACACTATCCTCTGGAGGGGAGTGATATTAATTACGCCAATTCCAAGAAATAGCATCACAGGAGTGAAAAAAATTTTTTTTCATGCATTACCAGGTCAAGTGAATCCATGGTACAAATTGGAAAGCTAAAACTGCAGGAGAAGAGGAAGAGGAGTAAATTGCTCTGTCTACTGAAATTGGTTACATTTGCCAAGTCTTCATTAAACATATAAGAAAACCATTCAAAGAAAAGAGTTGAGCATCCATATATATTGGGAGGGCTCTCTGAAATGTGGAAGGCAAAAATCAAGGAATGGGGGTTTAGAGTGTTACCTGGACCTAATTCTTTGCCAGAACTGCTCTTCAATGGAACCTACACATGGAGTAGGAGGAAGACACACACTGATGTTTGGATCAATGAACAGAATCTAAGGGACTGTGCAAAGGGGGTCAAGACAAAGGTCCTAAATGAGGAGCCTGAGCTTCAGGGTGGAGAGCTTGCAATGCAGCCAGGGCGGTCTCCAATGCAGGCACAGCAGGTGGGTAATAGTGAACATCGCGGCGGTCCTTTCAGGTGCACTCGCTGGAGGAAGGAGCAGCCCGAGGCTCCCCGAGGAGGAGCGCCTTGCAGGCGACTCCTCACAGATCCCAACGCAGTGCCATCGGGTCCTGCAGGCGCTACGCGCTTCCAGCCGCAACCCTCGCGCATGCGCACGCGCTTGGCCAGAAGCGCTGTGGCGCTCGCGGGCCGCCATCCAAGGGTCCAGCGTCTGTTGCGGTTGCCGCGAGGCGAGGAGGAGACGCGAGCGCGGGTGGCGGTTCCCCAACGGCCGGCGCGGCTCCCTTGGCGGCGACCAGAGTGGTTCCCAGCCCAGAGGTACTGGACCCGCGTGCCTCGCCCTCCCCGGTCCGTCGTGCGCCGGTCTTCCTTCCCGGGCGGCGGGCCTCCGCGTCGAGTGTCCGCGCGGGCGCTGTCGCCCCGCGGCCGGTTCTCACCTGGAAGCGGGCGGCGCCCAGACCGGGCCCCGCGCGGCCCGCGCCTCCTGTGCTGGACGCGAGCGGACGGTCGCCAAGGCGGTGCGAGCGCGGAGCCTCTGGGTCGGCGTCCCTGGCAGCCCGTGGCCGCGGCGCTGAGCGGAGCCTCCGCGGTGAGCGAGCAGCGGCGTCTGGTCTGCAGGGAGGTGGCCGGTGTCGAGGTCCGTGGAGTTGGGACGGCCTCTCCTGGTCCCGGGAGACGGTGCGTGCTGGAGATGTCGGCGGCCTCCGCGTCCTTGGGCAGAAGGACACTCCTGTCCGGTGGCGCTGGCGACTTTGCAAAAGGGACGACCCAGCCGCTCTGGCCCTTTGCTGTGGTCGCGTCCTGAAGGACGTGCACTCGCAGGTTGGCTGTGGTGGAAGAGTCGGGAAAATGGACTCGATGACCGGATGAGAACCGTCTGCCCTAAGGTGGTTTTGCAATAAAGAGATTGAGATTTGGTTACTAAATTGTGTGGCGTTCGTGGATCGCACACGGGAAATGGATCGCATGCGCTCGTGTGTGTCGGCGGGTTACTGGGAGGCCCTTGGGGGTTTCTGGGTGCGGGAAGTTTTCCTTCGTTTTGAAGGGCATGATGATCAATGGGAGGTTATTTGTAAGAGAAAATGAGATGCTGTGCTTGTCCTTGTAGGGATGGTGGGAATTCAGAGGGCATGAGGAGTTGTCCCTGTACCTTTTGTGGGGTGGTTGTGCCCCTCATGTGTTGACATGCCTTCAGAGTTTGGGGTTTGTTTAGTTTTCAAGTGACTGATGAGAATGTGCTGTGTATTCAGAATTGTGGGTGGTGGTGAGTGGTTGTAATTTGAGACTAAAGGAGAGTCGTGAGTGATTTTGTGAGACTTTGTAGGGTTGGGTGTATTTGGAGGGTGGAACATAAACTCAGAGAGTTGAGGTTATGTTTTTGTAATTTGGGTTTTGTGATATTTTACCTGTGGTTTTTTGTTTGTTTTGTCCCTGAAGACTGGTATGTGTGCATGCAGGATGGTAATTTTGGAAATAAATGTGTGTTTGTGCATATGAGCAGGGTTAAGAATCATGTTTGGGTATATTTCTCTGGGTTTCCAAAGTGATTGACCTAATTGGGACATATAGGAGTATTTTTATGTTCAGGACATGGTGTTTGGTTATGTAGGTTTATTTTGATTTTTTGGTATTCATATTCATGTTTATGTACTTGAGTGTTGGAGGCCAGGTGTGTGAGTAGTTGTTTTAGGAGTAGGATAAATATATGTGATTGTGGTGTGCAGTTAGTAGGATTCTGCATCTTTGATGGGGAGTTGGCAGTTTGTGATCTTGTGTATGATGGTAGTGGAAGGTACTATCTATTTGGGAATACTTGTATATTTGTGTGTGGCAGTTAATCGTGTAGGGATGCAATGCTTATGGAGAGGTACATGTATATGGAGACTGAATTAACTAGCACACCCAAGAGGTGCTCATTTGTGTGTGTGAGTGTTTGTTACATGAGTGAGCAATAGTAGTGAGAAGAAGAATGTTGGAGTGTATGTGTACTTAAGGGACATGGCAGTTTTGATGTGTATTTTCTGTGGCCATGTGTGTATTGAGTAGAAACCTATTTGTATATAACTGGGAAGTAGGGATGTATGTATGGGATGGAGAGGTGAGACATTTACACAGGGGAGTGTGGGAATTGTGTTTATACGTGTTAGAGATGCGTGACAGAGTGACTTTTTAGTATTGGGGAGGAGAAGTGCCTTCTTGTAGCCAGTGATAATATGGGATTTGTAAGTGGTTTATGTGTATTTTATATAATATGCTGGAGATATTCCTGTGTGTTGGGCATGCACATTGGTTTTGGATTTATCACTACGTGGTTGCATTCTATAATTTTTTTCATTGGGAATGAGGGTGGTAGGATACTCAAAGTGTATTTGTTTGGTGAATGTTGTGATGTTTATAGGCATATATAGACATGTTTGAGTGGCATGGTTGGCAGGTTGCTTTCTGGAGATGTAGAACACTGTACAGTGTTTTAGGGACTCTCTCTGAGAAGTTTTGGGAATATTCATTTGTCTGTTTCCTGGTTCTTGTGTGGAAGCTGTATATATATTGGTCAGTGTATAAAGATTAGTGCATGTTTGTTTTTGTGTGTGTGTTGGTATTGAACTCTGCCTCATGCATGCCGGATGAATGTTTTTGCGTTTTCTGCCTATGCACATGAGTGTTCAGGTGTGTGTTCATGGGTTTGTGGATGTGTTTATTTAGAGTCTATACATATACAGGATGCCCAGGAGTTGTGTTTGTGTGTATGGTGGAATGTAATCCTTGAAGATTTGTGTGATGTTGCCTGAGTGTTCCTGGTATTTGTGTTCAGTCTCATGTGTTTGAGAAGTAGAGGTTTTTGGTGGCTGAGAGTGTCCTTGAATTCACGGGGTGTGTATTGTAGCAGATGTGGGAGGTTTATTGTGTGCTTGGAACCGGGCTGTGCACATTGTGCATTGAGGTGCTGTGGAGAAATGTATTTGAGAAGTGTGGGACTCCACGTGTGTCTGTTTGGGTAGCGCATGGGACAAGTGTTGTATACTTGTTGGTTTCCTAGAATCTGTGCCTGTAGGGTATTCATTGTGTGTATGGGAACAGTGTGTTTGTTGTATAGACATGTCTCCAGCTCATGCTATATTTGTTTGTTGTTTTGTGGGAATGACACATTGAACATTTAGGATGAATAGGGTATTTTGTGTAAAAGTTGATATAGTAACAAGTGTTATATGTGTTCAGGGTACAGAGAGCAGTTACCCTTATGTTCAGAAGTAACAGGCATTATATCTGTTCAGGGTATAGATAACAGTTGTACAAATGTTCAGGTGTATTTATTGCTGGAGATAGTGATACAATTTTCTTTGTGTTTGGGGTTGAAGGTAAAGTTCATTTTCCAGGGACAGCCAGATTGCTTGCACACATACCTTGTGTCCTGGAGTGGGCTGGAACTAGTTGTGATAACTGTTGGGGCTCATCCCTTTTGTGTTTATGTTTAGTGGTATCTGGTTGTTAGGTTGAAATTAGTCTTGGTTGACTAGATACACCTTGTAAACTGAAAGTCAAGACTTTTTTACCTCCCCCTGGATGACATCTTCTTACGCATTTACCAGCATACCTCATGGGTGTGTGTGTGTTTTCAGGATGTATGACGAGTCATCTGTGTGAAGTAAACACATTCAGGCAACAAGGAGTTGATATGTTGGTGATTCTATGTGTATTGTGGGTGGGTCATCCATCAGGAATCCTTGTGTGTATGCATTGACTGTGGTCATTCTGATTCACTGAATTGACTTTGGTCGTTCTGACCTACTGCTCCTAACTGGGTAAGCAGTTTTCCTCTGTTATCCGCTGTCCACCAGATGACTGACTCTGGCCAGAAGTCCAAAAGTAAGAGGGCCAAGTAACATAGACTGTGACTTCTGCAAGTATTTACCAATTGGGGCAGATATGGCAGCAGGGGTTCCAGATGGGCCAACCCAGGCCTCGCTTGGGAACATATGTTGCACAACGGTGTGTCCTCCCAGCTAGTCAACACCTGTATAGGCAGAGATGGATTGTCACATGGGTCTGTTTGTGGTGATCCTCCTCTTGAGGTACCCCCTTCTGTCCCAGAATAGTTTCATGTCCCTAAGAGGTATCACAGAGGACTGTCTTCCTGTTTGAAATGTTTTCTGTATATTGAGCACTTAACTGAGTGACTATCAAGTACCATTGAGTTTTATAGGAGATAGTGTGCTCTCTGCTCTGCACTTTTATATTCTCCTATCTTTTCAGTATGAAGGTGTGTACCTGAAATCTGCATTTTCATCCATCTGCTTCTGTCTGCAGAGCCCACAAGACTAATAGCCTGTAACAAATTGCTGACTGGAGGTGTCAAACATCAGACTACATATGTGATGTAGTGTATGTGATCTTGTGTCTTAGCACCAGGACTTGGTAATCCTTTCTGTTTTATATGAAGAGTCAGGGAAAGGATATGTAGCAGGGCAACATGAATCGTCTTGTGTGTACATGTTTGATTGTCATGTGTGTAATGATTGTATATGAGTGATTTCCTTGATCTGTGTTGGGTGGGTAATTTGGTGGCAATGCATGTATTTAATTTGTTGGTGCTGGTTCCATGTTTTTTTTTTTTTTTTTTTTGTCCTGTGTACTGTTGGAACATGCGTTCATACATTTGAGAAGGTCTAGGACTGTGTATCACCATTTATTGTCTATGTGTGCTTTCAGATCTTAAAATTTATATTCTTGTACATGGTTTTTAGGTAAGAATTTAGGACATCTAATTTTTTGGTGCAGAGATTTGAAGAGAATGGCACATGTGGTATGTTGTGATGCTAGGGTCCGTATACATGGGGGATCACTTGCATATGTATTTGGGAGTAGGGTCAAGTATATGTTTTTGAAGGCAATGTGTTGTGTATGTATTCAGGAAATGCAGGGATGGGGTCAATTTTTGTGTCTTGTAGGATGGTACTGAGCTGATGGTTGTGCACCTGTTTTCACATGTGAGTGGTTTTATGGTTCTGTAGTAGAAGGGGTTGTCTCGTGTGTACATGTGTGAGTAAGGGGTGTGTGCACATGTCTTTCTGGCTGGGTGGTGTTTGTGTGTTTGTGTGTGTGTGTGTGTGTGTGTGTGTGTGTGTTGGATGCTGAGTGTGATCCCAGGAGCACAATGGTCATGGCCAGCCCTTCCCATGTGCCCTTGTTTCTATTGATCTGGTGTGTTACTCACACTCAGCTGGAGCCCACTGGAGGTCGGTGACTGTGGCAGAAGTGAGATTCTGCTTTCTGATTCTTATCCATTGGGTCTGAGTACATTTGTTTTCCTGGTGGGTGGTCATGCTTGAGTGGTGCTGGCCTCTAGGATCCTGGACTGGTGAATGGCAGCAGATCAGAGATGACCCCTCAGGAGTGGTGGGGGAAGCTTTTCCTCCACGATGGCCATTCTTCTCCTTGTGGTGCAGTGGATCTGACTCAGAAAGGAAACTGCTGGGACATTCACAGAACAATTCCTGAGATAGATATTTATGATCATGCACCTGTTGCTTCCTCCCTTGGGTTTTTCCCAATGACATGACGAAGTCCAGTACCCTAAGTGCATTCCCCACAGGACCCTCCCATCTTGATGGTGTTGGTGGCCCATGTGTACATGTACCTGAGCTCACAGTGTGCATGCTTGGCAACACTACTTGCTCCACAATTAGTATATAATTGTGTCTTCAATCACATTAGAAGAGGAGTTAAAAGCTGAAAATGCAGTGGGCTGGGGTTATAGGTCCATTGGTAGAGTGCTTTCCTTGCATGCACAAGGCCCTGGGTTCAATCCCGTGCACCGCAAAAAAAAAAAAAAAAAAGAAGAAGAAGAAAATCTGAAAATCCAATGATACTGGCTTTCCAGTTTTTCCTGAGAGCTACCCTCATTATTATTCTTTATTTTTTGGTATGACTGAGTTAGTGATCCTTCCTTTCAGCTTGCATGGTCCTTTAACATTTCTTATTGATATGATATTCGAGCTGAGAACTTTTCAGCTTTTATTTATGTGAAAGTAAACAAAATATGATTAAGCTACTTATTTGCAATCAGATACACATAACGATGTTTTCCCATGTTAAATATTTAGGAATGCAGATCAATGGTTTTCAGTACATTTATATTGCCATCCTTCTGACACCATGATGCGGCCACAGAGATTTTTCATTTTGCACATATGAAACTCAGTCATTTGAAAACAAGTAAGTCTCAATTTCCCTTCTTACTAAGGGCTTGGAAACTACTATGCTATTTGTTCTGTTATTTCAACTACTCTGTGTACTTCATTTAAGTAGAGTCATGCAAAATGTCTTCCTTTACTTAGCATAATATTCTAATGGTCCATTCTTGTCCTAGCATTGGGGAGAATTTCCGTCTTCATTCAGAACACATAATATCCTATCACATGTGTAGGCCACACTTGAGACATTCCTCCTTGAGACAGGAAAGGCAGTAAGAGTGGAATAAATTCGATTGAATTTGACCACAATCTCCTAGACACTCGTGAATAGATCACAATGAATTTCACCTTAGATATCCCCGTAAAGCACTAATCTAGAAAACTCTAAATATGTTGAAGGGAAGACCAGGACTCTTGGAGATGTACTGAATGCTGTGAGATGGACATGAGGTTATGAGGACAAGGGCAGAACGTGATGGTATGGTTCTTTCGTGTCCCCCATAGGTTCATATATTAAATGTTTGTTTCCCACCTGATGGCTCCCTGGGGGGTAGTGGCACCTTTTAGGAGGTGGGGCCCAGTTGGTGGAAAGGAGTTCATTGGGGATGTGCCCCTGAATGAGTATTGGACACCTGTTCCTTTCTCTCTGTGTCTCTCTTTGTTTGTGAACTACGATGAGGTGAGCAGTTTTCTTTTGCCATGCACTCTCCACTCGACGGCCTAGCTTGCCACAAGTTCAAAGGCAAGAGGGCCAAGTAACCATTGACTGTAAGCTCTGAAGCAATTCACAATTCCAGCAATTGTGGCTGCAGGGAGTCCAGGTGGACTAGCCCAGGCCCAGCGTGGGAACATACATTGCACAACGGTGTGTCCTCCCAGCTAGGCAACATCTGTATAGGCTGAGATGGATAGTCACATGGGTCTATTTGGGTTGAACCTCCTCTTGAGGAACCCGCCTCAGGGTCGCAGAAGAGGCAGCAGAGAGGGCTGTCTTCTTATTGGAAGTGTTTTCTGTGTAGTTAGTAGTTAATGAGTAGCTATCAAGTACCTTTGAGTTTTGTAGGAGGGAGTGTGCTCTCTTGTCTGCACTTTTATATTCTCTTATGTTTTCAACCCGAATGTGTGTGCCTGAAATCTGCATTTTCATCCGTCTACTTCTGTCTGCAGAGCCCACAAGACTAATAGCCTGTAACAAATTGCTGACTGGAGGTGTCAAAGATCAGACTACGTATGTGATGTAGTGTATGTGATCTTGCACCTTAGCACCAGGACTTGGTGGTCCTTTGTGTTTTATATGAAGAGTCAGGGAAAGGACATGAACCAGGGCACCATGAATCGTCTTGTGTGTGCATGTTTGATTATCGTGTGTAATGATTGTGTATGAGTGATTTCCTTGATCTGTGTTACATGAGTGCTTTTGTGGCAATGCATGTATTTAATTTGTTGGTGCTAGTTCCATTTTCTTGTCACTGTGAACTATCGGAACACGCGTTCATACATTTGAGAAGGTCTAGGACTGTGTACCACCATTTATTGACTGTGTGTGCTTTCAGATCTCAAAATGTATATGCTTGTAGGTGAGAATTTAGGACATATACTTTTTGGTGCAGAGATTTGGAGAGAATGGTTCATATGGTATGTTGTGATGGTAGGAGTCATGTGTATGTAGCCTGTGGATGTGGACAGATGCTGTTGATAGAGTTTCAGGGTGGACTGCTGTGTATGTTTGTATTTTGGGCTTCGAGGCGATTGAGTTGTTCTGGGTTACAGAGGGGCATCCTGTGTGAGGAGTTGTTTATGCTGTGTAGGTCTGAGTGCTGTTGCTGCACTTAAGTTCAAACTGAGGCATTGAGTGCATGTGCATGTTTGTGACACATAAGTGATCATATACATTTTGCAATGGATATTGATGTCATATGTTAAGTATATGATTTGTTCTGAGCATATTCAGTTATTGATAGTGTGTGTTATTGCATTTTGTATTGGCTGGTTTATATTGTTGTTGGGTAGGAGGATATGTGTATCTGCTTTAAGTGTGTCTTTGGGAGTGATTATAATTATGAGGTTTGTATGAAGGTTTCAGATGGTGATTTAATTGGCTTTTGTGGTGTATGTGTTCTATATTTGGGTATGGGGAATTCTGGGTGTATGATCAGGTGTATCACAGATAGGAATTTTATACAATTGAGCATTTTCAGAGTCCAATGGGGTTGTATGCTTGGAGCACATCAGCTTTCTGTGTGATTGTATACATCAGGAGGTACTAGCAGTCCTGTATATACCCATTGCAGTGACAGAGGCACCGTGTGTGCTTTTGGTTCTGTGGATGTACTGTGTATGTGTAGATTTAGACACCTGTGTCCTCAAGTTCATATAATCTGTGGCTGTGAATGTATTTAGAAATGTGGTGCCTGTGTATTTCTTCTAGAGCTGTAGGTGGATGGTGTATGCATCCCCTGAGTGAATGTAGGAGATGTGTTTATATGGGAAGAGAAGTTAGGATGTTTGGTTAGTGACAGCGTATGTGGTTTGTTCATGGTGTGGGATTCATAGGTGTTTTTGTAGAAGGAGTGGTTGAATGTAGAATTTTTGTGCATGTGTATACTTTTTGACTTGGTGAGGGTATGAGCTTAGAGAGTGCAGTGGTGTATTTTGCAGTGGGTCCACAAGTAGATCATGTGTGTATCTGGGCAATGATGACAAGTGGATTGTAGTTGACATCATCGTTATGTACATTTGGAGAGGGTTGTGAGTCTTTATGTGTTTGGAATTAGTATTTGCCTCAAGTCTTTCTGCAAATTGTTATGTTTATGCACGTGTGTTGTAGGTTGTTCGCATGTTTTTCAGGGTTGTGGATGTTCCACTTTTATAATCAGGGCGTGTCTGGTTGTGTTAAGTCTTTGGGAAGTTCTAAGTTCTGTTTGTGTATGTTGAGGAGGAAATAGTGTTAGTAATGCTTATCAAGTATGTATGTCTTTTGAGAGTATCATGTCTGTGTGATTTTCCAGAGGATTTAGGATTCTGTATGCCTTCCGACTACAAGTAGGGTTATGTGCAACTACATTTGTGTGTGTGTGTTTGTTTGTGTGTGTGTATTTTCAATGTTTGGTGGCATCCTGTGCACATATGTTCAGGGAGTGTTTTTCACATAAGAATGTATAGGCATGTATTTTGGAGAGTTTAGTTCACAGCTGCATGTCGGTGAGTACAGGTGGAAACTACTGGCATGTGTATTAGGGAATAGGATTTGAGTATATGTTTTTGAGGTAAAGTGTTGTGTATGTATTCAGGGAATGCAGGGATGTTGTCAGTTTGTGCATCCGTGTGGTAGGATGGCAGTGAGCTGATGTTTATGTACTATTTTGAAATATGAGTGGTTTATGGTATCTGTAGTAGAAGGGTTTGTCACCTCTGTATATGCATAAGGGTGGGTGTGTGATGTGTGTCTGTGTTGGGTACTGAATGCAGTCCCAGGAGAACATCAGTGATGGCCAGCCCTTCCCACGTGCACTTGTTTCTGTTGATCTGGTGTGTTGCTCACACTCAGCTGGAGCCCACTGGAGGTCGGTGACTGTGGCAGAAGTGAGATTCTGCTTTCTGACTCTTGTCCAGTGCGTGTGAGTACATTAGTTGTGCTGGTGGGTGGCCATGCCTCTTGTGCTTGAGTGGTGCTGGCCTGTAGGATCCTGGGCTGGTGGATGCAAGCAAATCAGAGATGACCCCTCGGGAGTGTGGGGGGAGCTTTTCCTCCAAGATGGCCATTCTTCTCCTGAATGGTTCAGAGGAACTGACACTGGAAGGAAATGACTGGGATATTCACAGATGCAGCAACAGTTCCTGAGGTAGATATTTGTGTTTGTCCACCGATTCATTCCTGTGTGTTTTCCACTGCCACAACAAAGCCCAGGACCCTAAGTGCATTCCCCACAGGACCCCCACAACCTGGTAGTGTTAGTGTCACATGTGTACACATGCCTGAACTCACAGTGTGCATGCTCTAGCAACACTGCTAGCTCTACCATTATCATATAATTGTGTCTTTAATCACATTAGAAGAGAAGTTAAAAGCTGAAAATCCAGTGATACTGGCTTTTAAATTTTTCCTGAGAGCTATATGCTCATTATTATTCTTTATGTTTTAGCATGACTGAGTTAGTGATCCTTCCTTTCAGCTTGCATGTTCCTGTAACATTTCTTCTTGCTATGATCTCCGAGTGGAGACTTTTTCAGCTTTTATGTGGAAATAAAATATGATTAAATTATTTGTATGTGATCAAATACACGTAACAAAGTTATACTATCTTAACCATTTAGGACTGCAGGTCATTGGTTTTCATTACATTTATATTGCCAACCTTCTGATACCCTGATAGAGCCACAGTACTTTTGCATTTTGAAAACTTGAAACTCACTCACTTGTTAAAGAATAAGTCTCAATTTTCCCTCTTCCTAAGGGTTTCCACACCTTTGTTCTATGATTTGACTAGTCCATGTACCTCATGTAAGTAGAGTCATACAAAATGTATTTGTTTAGTTAGCATAATATTCTAAAGGTCCTTTTGTGTTCTAGAATGGAACAGAACTTCCTTTGTAATTCGGAACAGAATATCCCATCATGTGCATGCCACCTTTAAAATAATCCTCCTTGAGACAGGAGAGGCAGTAATAGTGGAATTAATTTGATCAAACAATCCTAGTGCAGATATGAATAGACCACCATGAATTTCATCTTTAGGTATCCCTTAAAGCTCGAATTTAGAAAAGTAACCTAAGTGCCTCGACCAGCAAGGTCAAACTCCCAGTTCCAGCGAGGGGTGAGGGGGTTCAGAAAACTGAAGGACACAAACCCAGATTTGGAAGATTAAGCTGGGATCAGGTGGAGTCTGTTCTCTGATGGAGCTGCAGATCTAAAGGTTAACCCCAGCAATCTTTATTTATATATGTGTCATTGTGTGTGTGTGTGTGTGTGTGTGTGAGAGAGAGAGAGAGAGAGTATCCAGTTTTCTCAACAGGTTTTGTTGAAAAATCTGTCCATTTCCCATTGAATGGTGTTGTCAGAAACCATTTGACAGTTTATGTAAGGGCTTTGTTTTGCATTTTCTACTCTGTTTAATTCATCTACATTTCTATCTTTCATTTTCAAAGTGTTCTGATGACTAGCTTTTCAGTAGGACGTTTTGAACTCCAGGTGTGTCAGACTCCAAGGTTATTCTTGTTCAGTTCTGTTTTGATCATTGTTACCTTTCAAATTCCGTATCAATTTTTAGATGGTATTTTAAATTTTTGCAACAAGACATTATTCTTTTGTTAGGGACTGCATTGGATCTGTGGGTTCTTTGTGTAGTATTGATTAGTTAACCAATTTAAGTGTTCCAACCCCTGATCACTTCCTGTCTTTCACTCTTTGGTGTCTGTGTAAATTTCCTTCATGGTTTTATAGGTTTCAGGTTTCCAGTCTGTGATTTCCTTGATTAAGTAGGCTCTAGTATATTATTCTATTTGAGATGATAGATGAAATTGTTTTCTTGCTTTTCTTTCCATATTTTTACTTTTTATGTATAAAAAGCAATTTATGTGTGTGTGGGTTGTGCATTGGCACATTCACGGAATTATTCATTCTGGTGGTTATTGTCATGGAATCTTAAGGTTTTATATGCATAAAAGTATGTCTCCTATGGACAGAGATAATTATACTTGCTTCTTCCAAAAACTATGTCCTCTGTGTCTCTTTCTTCCTGAATTGATCTGGCAAGGATTCTGGTGTGTTAAAAAGAACTAGTGAAGGCATGTGTCTTCTAATTTGTGGGAAAATATTTTAATTTCTGATCAATTAATTTCGTAGCTGTAGGTTTGTCAATGTGTTGCTGTTGAATTTGTTGTTGTTTTATTCTGTTTTTTTTTTTTTCTTTTCTCAGTAGTAAGGATTGCACCCAGGGCCTCTCACACATACTAGATATGCAGTCCACTAAGCACAGAACTATATCCTAGCACTTTTAACAATTGTATTTTGAGACCCAGCCTGGTTAAGGTGTGCAGTGTAGCCTCAGACTTTAGTGTTGGTGCCTCTACCCAAGGGCTGTGTTTACAGGTCTGCACCAAAATATTCAGCTTATTTCTCCCTTCCATTTGTAGTCCTTTTTTTTTCTTTTACTCATAAAAGATGTGGATGTGGGGTTGATCTTTCTCAATATTTGCAGTTCCAGGTTCTTGTCAAGAAGAAAGAGTTGGAGGAGACATGTGCTATATGGAGCAAGAGGATTTCTTCAAGTGAGACTACACTGCCTTCAAAAGAGGCAGCAGGCTCCTCCAAGGAGAAGGGGAGGCCATGTGGGATCCAAGATGGTTTCTGTAAGTAATCACAAAGAGCTGACCTGGGGAGATAAGATGAGGGAGGGGATATATATATTGCTCCATGAGAATAAGAATTTTGACAAAAATTTGTTTTCTCTAGTTCATTTGGGATGTTGGCTCACTTAAGGTGAGGAAGTATAAGAGTTAGTTTCCATGCTTGGTTTCTAACTAGGTAGTAAGAACTGCTTTCTCTCAGGTCTCAAAAGGGTACAACCAACAGGAGGAGAGATTAAAGGTTGTGGTCACTGTTGGAACTTGGAGATGTTGTCCTAAGGAGAAAGTGAAGCAGCAAGGAGAATGAGCAAAATTAACTTCATAATGATGAACTACTTCTGTGGTTTTGAGGACTTATTTTGTCAGGATGGCAATCAGAAGTCCTACATAGGTTCTTAGGTGTAAGATGAATTCTTGAACATTGTATGTGAGCCTGGAATAGTTCGGGATTCAGAGGGAGGGATTTAATCCAGGAGAGAAGGCTCCATCTGGTATGGCCAGTACCTTTATGGCCTTAGGAGTAGCTCAAACAACTGTGTAAGCTTCTTTCCATCTAGGCTGTGACTGTTTTGATAGATTCACCTCCTTTCAGGTATTAACTAGAACTTGATCTCTTGGCTTTCTTTTCTCCTACAGCTCTATGGACTTTTTGGGGCTTGGGCAATGTGCATTTCTGCATATTGGGATAGTGGTCTGAACTCATCCCACATGAATGAGGTACCACAGAAGCTGATTCACTGCTTTGTCTAGGACCATATTGCTAATAGAAAGTGTGTGCCATATAAATCTCATGTGGATGTAGGGCCAGATAAACTGTCAGAGTATTCCTAACTCTCCTGGGGGCAACAGGTGGTAATTATAACCAGATTTTGGAATTGGCTGGCACAGCTTAGCTCAAGTCCTCGTAAAGGAATGTTTATATCTTTCTTTTTTGCTGAAAGGTGTAGGGTTCCATGTGGAATTTAGATGGTATCCCCAGTGCTTTCACTAATTGTTGGATAATGCATGCTCTAAAAGTGGACCGTTGTCACTTTGTAGGGTCTTGGTAAGACAAACTGGTCATGTGTTCCTTTAGGAACATATTTGCTACTTCCTGTGCTTTTTCTCCCTTCAAAGGGAAGTTTTATACCACACTGTAAATGTATCTATGAGGAGTAGGAATAGTTTTTATGCTGTGAACATGGGCATATAGGTGAAATCTAGCTGGCAGTCTTCCCTTGTGTATGATTCCTGGTGTTGAGCTGGTTCTATGAGGGGTTGTGATAGCACCTTCCTGGAGGTATTTTAGGTATAGAGAGAGTAGTTTTGGCTGAGCCGGGGCGTGGTATTTGATACTTTAATGTCCATAAACCCCCAACTGCCCATTCCCACTGTAGCCTCTCTTCCCATGTGGAAGAAATCATGTACTCCCTCTCTGGGCTTCCATTTTGATTCCTGGGGCAAAACCAATGTGTTGTTTACACATAACAAGGTCTGGAGCAGTCTCCTCCCTGTGGCTGAGCCCATTTAATTTCCTCAATAGTGATCTCAGAAGAGGACAGGGTGTCAGTATAAGGAAGCAGGGCATCTCTGTAGCAGTTTAGTGTTGTCCTTTTTTTTTCTTGTTACTATGCATTGCATTTTTCCCTGGAAAACCAGGTCTTTTTGATGTCCTTTTCAACATATTACAGCTACTTGTTTTGGGAGGTGGCTTGCTTCTAATCATTTTAGAATAATTTTAAAATTAGTGTCCTGTGTTTAATAGGAGCATTTTTGCAGTAAGCATTCCCCTGTCTTTCCAGTTGATTGGATGTGGAGTCAGTGTAGATGTTGCCCTTTCTTTTGCATAGGACCAGTGCTGGTGTTAGGTTATGTGCTCATGTTTTTGTGCTGCCCACATCTTCATGAATCCAATTTATACAACATACTACATAAATATTGCTCCATTTTAAACAAAATTGTTTTCAACTATGAACAATAGTTCAAACATAACTTTTGTTGCGTGACCTGATCCATGGTTGAGATTCCCAGTAAACGCATGGTGCTAAGAAATTTAGTTGACAGATAATATTTGATCAGAGTTCTGTTTGTCCTGGGTACAAGTGAGGACATCATCTACAGAGAGAAGGACAGTTCTAGACTGAAGACCTTAGTCTTTTGTATCCTTCATCAATACCCGGGCAAACAAATGGGGGCTGTATTTTCAGAGAAGTTGCTTAGTGCATGTCTCTGAATCTCCGCATTCAGAGGCACAAGGATATTGTGAGTTGGCTGCAGATACGTAGAGTCAAAAGCCCCCTTTAGATCAAGGACTGTGTACCAGTGAGTGGTATATGGAATCTGGGACAGCAAGGTGTGTTTGTTACCATGGGGTTGAGGAGGATCACTGCCTTGTTGACCCATGTTTAAATGCTGAAATGATCAGTAGTCCCCGTTGGTTTAGGTTTCAGAAGAATTGTGCTATTACAAGATATGTGATAATAAATTACAATCCTGTACCGTGAAGACATAGATACAGTGACTTACAATCCATGCGGTGCTTCTGTCTTTAGGGGATATTGTCTTTTGTATGAAGAAGTTGTGCCCTTTAATGATCTCTGTGCCAGCTGTGCACCCAGGGTGTGTCATGGAATTCCATTTTCCCAGACTTTGGATCAACAAGCAAACATTCGACCCTTGTCTTTCTGAGTCTGGCTGGTTTCACTTAGTATGATGATGTTCTGCAGTTCAGTCTGTTTACCAGAAAATGCTGTGATTTCATTATTCCCTGTGGCTTTGTGAAACTCCATTGTGTATCAATACCACATTTTTACTCATCCATTCATACGTTGATGGGTACCCATGCTGGTTCCACAGCTTGACTCTTGTGAATTGCCCTGCTGTAGGTGTTGATCTGCTTGTGTTGCTTTAGTGTGTTAGGATGAATACTAAGGAGTGGTATAACTGGGTCATATAGTGGTTCTAATCTTAGTGTTTTGAGGAGTATTTGGACTGCTTTCCTGGAAGTAGTGTGTGTACTAATTTGCAAAGCTAGCAACAATGTATGAGTGTTCCTTTTCCCCTACATCCTCACCAGTGTGTATTGTTATGTGTATTCTTGATGATTTGCATTTTCAAGGAGGGAGATGAAATCTCAGTGTAATTTTGATATGCATTCCCTGATTTCAAAGTGAACATTGTTTTCATACATTTGTATTTCTCATTTTCAGAAATGTCTCTTTTGTTCTTCTGTCCATTTAGTGACTGGGTTATTTGCTGTTTTTGATGTTGAGATTTTTGAGTTGTCTATATATTGTGGATATTACTTTCCCGTTGGAAGGGCCACTGACAAAAATCTTGTCGCATTATGTACCTTCTATATTCATGCCCCTATTTTTCTTTGCTGTATGCAGAAGCTGTTTAATTTGAGGCTGTCCAAATTATTGATTCTTGTTTTCATTTCTTGAACTTTAGCAGTCTTGTTAAGAAATTACATGCCTACACCAATATGTTGGTGTAGTAAGCTTGTGTTTTCTTGTATGAGCTGCAAAATTTGCTTTCCAAAGTCTATGTCTTTGATCCACTTTTGTCTTTTATAGAGGGTAAACAGTAGGAATCCATTTTCATTCTTTTGCATGTGGAAATCCAGTTTTCTGAGCACTTGTTTTTTAAAAAACTGTCAGTACCTTCTCCAGCATGTGCCTTTGGCACCTTTGTTGAGTACCAAGTGATTGTATCTATGTGGATTTGTCCCAGGGTCTTCTATACCAGTGGACTTCTTGTCTGTTTAGACCCCATGATGTTTTTGTTGGTTTAACTGTGTGGTATCATTTGAGAATAGGTAGTGTGATGCCTGAAGCATTGCTCTTCTTGCTCAGTAGTTCTTTGGCTATTCTGAGTCTTTTTTCATGCAGATGAATTTTAGAATGTTTATTTTCCCTAGTTTCTAGAAACATGTCATTTTAATTCGGTGGGAATTTCATAGCATCTGTGTAACACTGTTTGGTGTTATGGCTGCAAAGACAATCTTAGTTCTGTCTGTGTAAGGAAATGGAAAGGGCTGTCCACATTCTGATTCCTTTTTTCATTTCTTTCTTCAGTGTTGTCTAGTTGTCATTGTGGAGAAGATCTCTGACCTTATTGGTTAAATACTTATTCCTAGCTATTTAATTTGATTTTCTAAGGGTATTTCTGATTTATTTTTCATGGGGTTCTTTACTGGTGCCTAGGGAAGGTGGTGATTTTCTTATGTTAATTTTGTAAACTGCTGGTTTCCTTAATTTGTTTATCAAATCTAGCAGCCTTGTGGAGGAATATTTTGGAGCTTCTGAGTAGAGGATCACATCTTCTGAAAACAGATACAATTTGATTCTTTTCCTATTTTTATCCCTTGCATCTTATTTTCTTGCCATCTTGTTCCAGAACAAATATCTAATACTATATGGAATAGAAGAGTTATGAATGGGACCTCTTTTACTGTTTCCAGATTTTAAAGCAAATGTTTCATTTTTTTTCCTAATTCACAGAGATGTTGAGTTTGGGTTTGTAGCAGTATGGACTTTGTGGCTTTTGAAGTGAGTCCCTTCTCTCCATTGTTTCTTCAGAGTTCTGAAAATGAGTGGTTGCACATTTTGTTCCTTTTCTCTGTATGTATTGAGATGACTATATGATGGTTGTCCTGAATTCTACATGTGTGACGAAGAACATTTATCGATTTGCATATGTTGAAATCAGTATTCTGCTGTGTCCTTGGAGTGAACCCAATTTTGTCATGATGTACCATCTTCTTAATGTGTTGCTGAATATGATTTGTGAATTTTTTATTAATAATTTTTGCATCTGATTCTATCAGGGATGTTGTTGTCCACTTTTCTTGATGTGCCCTTACCTGATTTTGGGTGGCAGAGTGGTATGTGTTTTCATATTATAGATTTGGAATGGTTCCACTTTTCTCTTGTGTAGTTCTTCTTTAAATGTCTATTAGAATGCTGCTGAAAATATCCGTCTATTTTTGGACTTGTTTTTGGAAGGCTTTTTATTACTGCTCAATCTCATTTTTGTTATTGGTCTGTTGAGTTTTTTAATATTCTCCGTTTGATTTTTGTAGACCATAGATGTGTAGACATAGATTTCTTCCTGGTTTCCCAATGTTTTGGACTGTAACTTTTCAATATAGTCCCTAGTGAATCTTTGGATGTCTGTGGTGATATTCTCTTTCCTCTCTAATTTCATTAATTTGGGTTTTTTTCTTTTGTTCAGTTTGGGCAAGGTTTTATTGATTCCAAGATCCAATCCTTCATTTCATTGTTTTTATTGTCTACTGTGTTGACTTCAGGCCTGTCTTCCATCATTTCTTTCCGTCTCTGGTTATGGCATTGGTTTCATTTTGTTTTGTTTTGGCTTTGGGATGCATCATTTTCTCTAGTGATCTCGCTTTGACTTTCATGAACCACCATTCACCTTTCTTTAAATTTTTCTTTTCTCTTACACACACACACAGACACACACACACACACACACACATCACACATTTTATTTATCCATTTGTCGATCCAGACTGATTCCATAGTGGACATTTGTAAATTGTACTGCTGTAAACATGGGAATGTATGCATCAGTATGGTGTAATGGTTTCA
The DNA here is from genome assembly GCF_902686455.1 of Sciurus vulgaris. Taxonomy (NCBI): domain Eukaryota; kingdom Metazoa; phylum Chordata; class Mammalia; order Rodentia; family Sciuridae; genus Sciurus; species Sciurus vulgaris. Next base: position 27,189,570 of record NC_136474.1, read on the forward strand.
TTCTTGTGTGAGTGGTAAGTCTGGGCCATATGGTGGTTCCATTCCTAGTCTTCTGAGGAATATCCCTACTGGATTCTGTTGTGCTTTACTAATTTATAGTTCCAACACCAGTGTGCATGTGTTTCTTATTTTTCTTATTTTTTCTTATATTTATATTTTTCCTTATATTTTCTTATATTTATCGTCTCCAGCATTTATTATTTGTATTTTTGATGTCTGTCATTGTGAGTTGGAGTGAGATGCAATTTCTACATGGTTTTGATGTGCATTTCCCTACTTGCTAGAGATGCTGAACGTTTTTTCATGTATTTATTAGGCATTTGTATTTCTTCTTTTGAGAAGCGTTTAATTCTTGTACGCATTTGTTAATTGTGTTCTTTGGTTTATGGGTGTTAAGCGTTTTGAATTGTTTATATTAACACCCTGACCTCAGGTGGTGAAGATCTCCCATTGTGTAAGTTTCTGTTCCTGCTCTTATTTGTTTCCTTTGCTGTCAGAAGCTTTTGAATTTGATGGTATCCCGCTTTTGATTTTTGGTTTTCTTTCTTGTGCTGTAGGAGTCTTGCTAAGGAAGTTGGTTCCTGTGGCTCCATGTTGAAACGTTAGACCCACATATTCTTCTATGAGTTGCAGAGTTTCTGGTCTAATTCCCAGTTCTTTGATCCACTTTGAGTTGACTTTTGTGTAGGGTCAGGATTCATCCTTAAACCGATGAATATCCAATTGGCTGAGCTCCATTTGTTTAAAAGTGTGTCTTTTCTTCAGTGTATTCTGGTGGAACCTTTGTTAAGGATCAGATGACTGCCCTTGAATGGGTTCCTGTATGTCTTCTATTCTGTATCATTGGTCTGGGTATCTGCTCTTATGCCAGTGCCATGTTGTTTTTGTTACTATAGCTCTACAGTACAATTTGAAGGCAGGTATTGGAATGCATCTATTGTTGCTTTTTTAGTTTGGAATTTCTGTGGGTATTACTACTCTTATTTTTTCAAACTGAATTTAGGACTGTTTTCTCTAGTTCTGTGAACAGTGTGTGGTATTTTGATCTGGATTCCTTTGCATTTGCATATTGCATTTGGTTGTGTGGCCATTTTAACTATATTAATTACTTCTGTCTGTTCATGAGCATGTTTGGTCTTTCCATCTTGTGTCTTCTACAATTTCTTTCTTCCATGTTTTATAAATTTTTATTGTAGAATTTTTCACCTCCTTGATAAGATGAATTCTTTTATATTGTAGGTTTTGAAGCTATTGTGAATAGGATTATTTTTCAGTTTTCTCTCGTAGTAAATTCATTATTAGTATATAGGAAATATATGATCCGGATAAGTTGATTTTTTTAACCTGCTACTTTGGTTCTTTTTTTAAAAAGTTCTTGCAGTGTTTTGTTGAAGCTTTTTGGGTTTCCTGAGAATAGGATCAGTTCATGTGTAAACATTGATATTTTGCCTTCTTTCCCTCCTGTTTTTATTTTTAAATTTCCTTCTCTAACCTAATTGCTCTGGATAGATTTCTAGTGTTATCTGAAGTAGACATGTTAAGAGTGGACATCCTTGTCCTGTTGCAGATTTAAAGGAAATGCTTTCAGTTTTCCCTGATTCACTATGATGTTGTGTTTCCTATTTTCATATGTAGCCTTTTGAATCTTGAGGTAGGTCCCTTCTACCCCTAGTTTCTTCAGTGTTTTTTATATCATAAGTGTGTGCTGACATTTATCGAGAGGTTCTTGTCCATTTTGAGGTGGGTGGTTTTTGACTGTAATTCTGTTCATGTGAGGAATTACTTTTACTGGTTTTCCTTTTCAACCATCCTTATGTCCATGGGTTAAAACCAGCTTGGTCAACATGTATAATCTTGTGAACATGTTGTTGAATATGATTTGGTAACATTTTATTAAATGTTTTTGCATGTAAGTTCATCAGGGACATTGGTTTGTAGTTTTCTTTCCTTGATGTGTCCTTATGTGCATGATTCTGGAAGTGTTCCATTCATTGTTTTTTCTTGGAATAATTTGAAAAGCATTTGCATTAATTCTTTTTAATGTGCAGTAGAATTCAGCTGAGAATCAATCTGGACCTGGTCTTTTCATTGTTGGAAGGACTTTTGTTAATGCTTCTATCTCATTGCTAGTTTTTGGTCTGTGTAGGTTTCTCCGTCCTGTTGATTTAATGTTGGTATGCCATAGTTGTCTAGAAATACAGCCATTTCTTCCAGGTTTTCCAAGTGATTGGAGTATAAAGTTTGAAAATACTTCCCAATGATCCTCTGAATTTCTGTGATGTCTCTGGTGATTTCTCCTCTTACATCTCTAATGTCGTTCTTCTCTCCCGCCTTCTTACTCTTGGTTAGTTTATGTGCAAGGTGAGAACTTTGAAAGTGCAGTATAGTTGGTTTTTGTTTCCTAATTTATTCTACATGCCTTTGAGTTGAAGAGTTGAGACCGTTTATGTTCCATGTTATTATAGAGACGTTCATTATAGGGAGGTGCATTTAGTAATTGTTGCCATATTTTTTTCTGACATTTAATTTGTTCCTTTTCACATTTGCTTATCTAATGTTCATATGAGATTAATCCATTTATGAACTGTGTAGTTTGTTTTTGTTTTCTCCTGTGGGATTTCTTGAAGGATTGTCTGTTGTTCTGGGTTAGTGGTTATGAATTATTTTAGACTCTGCTTTTCCTGGAAGATTTTTTTTCTTTGATTTTGACAGATAGTTTTACTGGATATAGCAAGTTCGGATGACATTTATTTTCCTTCAGGGCTTGTAACACACCTCTCCAAACCCTTCTGTATTGAAACTCTGAAATCAGAGTTTGACGTGAGAAATGATAAGTAATTCTTATTGACTCGCCTAAATTCGATCTGATGTTTCCTCTTAAGACTTCTAATGTTCCTCACTTGCTTTGTATGTTAGGCATTTTAATATTAATGTGTTAATATTGTTTTTGCATATTGTCCTTTGAGCCTTCCAAGTGCTTCCCATAGGTGGAAGTCCACCTGTTTCTCAATGTTTGGGAAATTTTGTTACTATTTTCCTGAAGGAGTTTTTCATGCCATTAGCCAGCATGTCCCAACCCTCTCCTGTCCAGTGATCATCAAATTTGGTCACTTAATATTGTCCTAGATTCCTTGTATATTCTGGTCATGATTACTTATTTTCACTAATAATGTCTGAATGTTCAAGGCTGCCCACTTTGTCATCCCATTGAGCGATTCATCTTATTCATGTTCTACCCAGTAGGGAGACTTTCAAGGGAACATTTTATTTGATTTGTTTTGCTTTTTATTACCAAGATTCCTTTTTGGTTCTTTTTCAATATTGTCATCTCATTATTGAATTTCTCATTGATATCCTATACTGACTTCCTTCATTCCTTCATTTGAATGTTGTCTTTGAATTCATTGATCATTTTATAATTGTTCCTGTGAATACTTTATCTGGTATTTCATGCACTTCACTATGGTTGCAGTCAGTTGAATCAAGAAGCATAGGAGTTATCATGTTACCTTGGTTTTTTTTTTTTTATGTTTCTTGTGTTCCTGTGTTGGGATTTGTGCATCTATTTGGATGTACTTCTCTTCCATTAGTGCATGTGAGCTATTTAGGGCATATCCTTCTTTTGCCAGTGTTTTCAGAGACATTAGGTTGTTTGGAATATTTCAGTGTATCTTGAAGTGTGTTTTGAAGCATTGTTTTTGTGGTTCTTTTGTGGTTGCTGTTCACTTAAGACTATATCCTAGGGAGATCCAAGATGGTGGACTAGAGGGAGGCTGCGTTCCTTGTCGCTGCGTTCCTTGTCGCTCCATAACGCCGAATTCAAGCAGAGGATATTTGTTTCTCGGTGAAGCAGTTTTTGCTGCTTATCAATCCCCTGGTGTTTACCCCATTTGTCTGCTGTGATGACCTGCATTCTGCCAGCATATCGACGCCGATTTGAGAGCAGATTGCTCACTGTCAGGCGTCTATCATCCACCATTTGCCTGCCTCTTGCCTGTCCATCGCCTACCTTACCCCTATCCATCACCCAACACTCAAGGTTCACCTGCCCATCGTCCGACAGCTGCCAGCAGACTGACCGCAGACCACCAGTGGAGCGCCAGCTGCCTGCTGTCGTCTTGAAGTTCACTGTCACAGTACCTCCAGGTTTGATTACACGTGGCTGCCGCCATTTTGAGACAACAGCCAGGCCCTGTAGGACCCCTGGCTGGACTGACTGAGCCCCAACTCCAGGATCCCTCAGCCCGACCGATCACTCCCTGCCTCTGGGGCCCTCACATAAACTGACTGCTCCCTGCTGCCAGGACCCCCAGACCAACTGACTGCGCCCTATCACCGGGAACCCAGACCAACTGATTGTACCCGGCCTCCAGGATCCCACAACCACACCAAACACACCCGACCTCCAGAACCCCTGCTGGACCAACTGCATCCCGTCTCTGAGACCTCCAGCTGACCACGTCCACCCCTGAGCTGCAGCTTCCCATTTGCCAACACATTTTGAAGCCAGAGTGGCCATCTTGGATAATCCTGGAAGCCGTAGCTCCGATCTTTGTGTGGGGCAAATCCCATCCTGAGACGCCTGCTGGAGGCTTTAAGCTCATTGTCAGGTTCTTCTCATGCATCAGGCTGCTGAACACTGGGAGGTTTCATTAGTATATGACTGCTATACAGTAGATTTTCTTTTTTCTCCTTTTTAAAAAAATATAAGTTTTTATTTCTTTACTTTTCTTGCTCTCTTTTCCTTTTGTTTACCTGTTCCCTCAGAGTCTCTTTCTCCCTTTTTTGCATGCTAACATCTGATTTCTTTTGATTACACTCTCACCCTTTCTATTTTCTAGAACTTCTGTATGTTCTTTTCTTATCCTATTAACAGCCACATTCTACATCCCTCTGCATCCTCTTTGTCCTCCATTAGAAACTGCAGACCTTATTGCAAACCTGTTTGTTTTACTGAAGATAATATTTGAACTCAATTTGTTTATTATGACAATTTTGTTATTGTCCCCATAGCGGCTTTTTGGTCTAGGATTGCATAATGTCTGATTTGGGCACTTCTAATATTGATCTCCCCTTAAAGAAAGGGCTTTGGAAACCTATAGTGCCAATATAAGCCTATAGGGGGAAATCTGCAATAGCCCAGATCTGCACTGCTAGAGGGGAAGATACATGAACAACATGAAAAAACAAGGAAAGAAAATGATCCAAACAAATCTAGATTCTATAGTAATAGAATCCAATGACAGTATGTTAGAAGAAATGTCAGAAAAGGACTTCAGATTATGCTGAAGATAATTCGCGAAGCAAAGGATGAGATAAGAGAGCAAATGCAGGCAATGAATGCTAATACCAGTAAGCTGAAAGAGCACCTGCAGGAAGCAAAAGATCATTTCAAGAAAGAGATAGAGTTCTCAGAAAACAAAAACAAAAACAAAAACAAAAAAACAAATGGAAATCCTTGAAATGAAGGAGACAATAAACCAAATAAAAAACTCAACGGAAAGCATCACCAACAGACTAGACCACTTGGAAGACAGAACCTCAGACAATGAGGACAAAATATTTAATCTTGAAAATAAAGTTGCCCAAACAGAGAAGATGGTAAGAAATCATGAACAGAATCTCCAAGAACTATGGGCCATCATGAAAAGACCAAATTTAAGAATTATTGGGATTGAGGAAGGCACAGAGATACAAACTGAAGGAATGAACAACCTATTCAATGAAATAATATCAGAAAATTTCCCAAACCTGAAGAATGAAATGGAAAATCAAATACAAGAGGCTTACAGAACACCAAATGCACAGAATCACAACAGATCCACACGAAGACACATTATAATGAAAATGCTAACATTCAAAATAAAAATAGGATTTTGAAGGCTGCGAGAGAAAAGCATGAGATTACATATAGGGGGAGAGTGATAAGGATAATAGCCGACTTCTCAACCCAGACTAAAAGCTAGAAGGGCCTGGACCAAAATATTTCAAGCTCTGAAAGAACATGGTTGCCAACCAAGAATCCTATACCCAGCAAAACTAACCTTCAGATTTGAAGATGAAATAAAATCCTTCCATGATAAACAAAAGTTGAAACAATTTACAAGTAGAAAGCCTGCACTACAGAATGTTCTCAACAAAATATTCCATGAGGAGGAAATGAAAAACAACAATGGGGATCATCAAAGGGAGGCACTACCTTAGAGAAAAAGCACTCAAAGGAGAAACCAAGCCAACTTAAAAACCAAAAATAAGCCAAATGATTGGAAATCAAATCATTTCTCAATAATCACCCTGAATGTTAATGGCCTAAACTCCTCAATCAAAAGACATAGACTGGCAGAATGGATTAAAAAGAAAGACGCATCTCTTTATTTTGTTAATTTTTTCGATTGTTTCTTTTGTTTCAATTTTATCGATTTCAGCTCTGATTTTAACTATTTCCTGTCTTCTTCTACTTTTGGTGTTGTTCTGTTCTTTTTCCAGGACTTTGAGCTGTCGAGTTAGGTCGTTTACTTGTTGATATTTTCTTCTTTTATTGAATGTGCTCCATGAAATACATTTTCCTCTAAGTACTGCTTTCATAGTGTCCCAGAGATTTTGATATGATGTTTCTTTGTTCTCATTTACCTCTACGAATTTTTTAATTTCCTTCCCGACATCTTCTGTTATCCATTCATCATATAATAGCATATTGTTTAATCTCCAGGTGTTGGAGTAGTTTCTGTTTTTTACTCTTTCATTTATTTCTAATTTCAATCCATTATGATCTGATAGAATACAAGGTAATGTCTCTATCTTCTTGTATTTGCTAACATTCGCTTTGTGGCATAATATATGGTCTATTTTAGAGAAGTATCCATGTGCTGCTGAGAAGAAAGTATATTCGCTCTTGGTTGGATGGTATATTTTATAAATTGCCGTTAAGTCTAAATTATTGATTGTGTTATTGAGATCTATGGTTTCTTTGTTCAATTTTTGTTTGGAAGATCTGTCCAGTGGTGAGAGAGGCTTATTAAAATCACCTAGTATTATTGTGTTATGGCCCATTTGGTTTCTGAAATTGAGAAGGATTTGTTTGACATACATGGATGAGCCACTGTTTGGGGCCTAGATATTTATGATTGTTATGTCTTGCTGATTTATGCTTCCCTTAAGCAGTAATGAAATGTCCTTCTTTATCCCTTCTGACTAACTTTGGCTTGAAGCCCACATTATCTGAAATGAGGATGGATACTCCAAGTTTTCTGCTGAGTCCATGTGCATGGTATGTTTTTCCCCATCCTTTCACCTTTAGTCTGTGGGTATCTCTTTCTTTTTTTTATTTTTTTATTTTTATTTTTTTTTATTTTATTGTAAACAAATGGGATACATATTCTTTCTCTGTTTGTACATGGCATAAAGGCATACCATTTGTGTAATAATAAATTTACATAGAGTAATGTTGTTTGATTCATCTGTTATTTTTTCCCTTCCCCCCACCGCTCCCACCCCTCTTTTCCTTCTATACAGAGCTTCCTTCATTCATACTTGCCCCCCTCCCTAACCCTAACTCTAACCCTAACACTAACCTTTCCCTCCCCCCATTATGTGTCATCATCCACTTATTAGCGATATCATTCGTCCTTTGGCTTTTTGAGATTGGCTTATCTCACTTAGCATGATATTCTCCAATTTCATCCATTTGCCTGCAAATGCCATAATTTTATCATTCTTTATGGCTGAGTAATATTCCATTGTATATATATACCACAGCTTCTTTATCCACTCATCAATTGAAGGGCATCTAGGTTGGTTCCACAGTCTGGCTATTGTGAATTGAGCAGCTATGAACATTGATGTGGCTGTATCTCTGTAGTATGCTGATTTTAAGTCCTTTGGGTATAGGCCAAGGAGTGGGATAGCTGGGTCAAATGGAGGGTCCATTCCAAGTTTTCTAAGGAATCTCCACACTGCTTTCCAGAGTGGCTGCACTAATTTGCAACCCCACCAGCAATGTATGAGTGTACCTTTCTCCCCACATCCTCGCCAACACCAGTTGTTGCTCGTATTCTTGATAATCGCCATTCTAATTGGGGTGAGATGGATTGTTAGGGTGGTTTTGATTTGCATTTCTCTTATTACTAGAGATGTTGAGCATTTTTCCATATGTTTGTTGATTGCTTGTAGATCTTCTTCTGTGAAGTGTCTATTCATTTCCTTAGCCCATTTGTCGACTGGATTATTTGAATTCTTGGAGTAGAGTTTTTTGGGTTCTTAATAGATTCTGGAGATTAGTGCTCTATCTGAAGTACGATTGGCAAAGATATTCTCCCACTCTGTAGGCTCTTTCTTCGCATTGCTGATAGTTTCCTTTGCTGAGAGAAAGCTTTTTAGTTTGAATCTATCCCAGTGGTTGATTCTAGCTTTTATTTCTTGTGCTATGGGAGTCCTGTGAAGGAAGTCTGGTCCTAAGCCGACATGTTGAAGATCTGGACCTACTTTTTCTTCTATAATCTGCAGGGTCTCTGGTCTGATTCCCAGGTCCTTAATCCATTTTGAGTTTAGTTTCGTGCATGGTGAGAGATAAGGGTTTAGTTTCATTCTGTTGCATATGGATTTCCAATTCTCCCAGCACCATTTGTTGAAGAGGCTATCTTTTCTCCATTGCATATTTTTGGCACCTTTGTCTAGTATGAGAAAATTGTATTTATTTGGGTTTGTGTCCGTGTCTTCTATTCTGTACCATTGATCTACCTTTCTATTTTGGTAACAATACCATGCTGTTTTTGTTACTATTGCTTTGTAGTAGAGTTGAAGATCTGGTATTGCAATACACCCTGTTTCACTCTTCCTGCTAAGGATTGCTTTAGCTATTCTGGGTTTCTTATTCTTCCAGATGAATTTCATAATTGTTTGCTCTATTTCTGTAAGGTACGTCATTGGGATTTTAATTGGAATTGCATTGAATTTGTATAGCACTTTAGGTAGTATGGCCATTTTGGCAATATTAGTTCTTCCTATCCAAGAACATGGAAGATCTTTCCATCTTCTAAGGTGTTCTTCAATTTCTTTCTTTAGTGTTCTGTAGTTCTCATTGTAGAGGTCTTTCACCTCTTTTGTGAGATTGATTCCCAAGTATTTAATTTTTTTCGAGGCTATTGTGAATGGGATAGTTTTCCTAATTTCTCTTTCTGAAGATTCATCACTTATGTATAAAAATGCGTTGGATTTATGAGCATTGATCTTGTAACCTGCTACTTTACTGAATTCACTTATGAGTTCTAAGAGTTTTCTGGTGGAATTTCCAGGTTCCTCTAAATATATAATCATGTCATCAGCAAACAGGGATAGTTTGAGTTCTTCTTTTCCAATTCGTATCCCTTTAATTTCTTTGGTTTGTCTAATTGCTCTGGCTAGAGTTTCAAGGACAATGTTGAATAGAAATGGTGAATGAGGGCATCCCTGCCATGTTCCAGTTTTTAGGGAAAATGCTTTCAGTTTTTCACCATTTAGAATGATATTAGCCATGGGCTTAGCATAGATGGCCTTTACAATGTTAAGGAATGTTCCCACTATCCCTATTTTTTCTAGTGTTTTGAGCATGAAAGGGTGCTGTATTTTATCAAATGCTTTTTCTGCATCTATTGAAATAATCATGTGATTCTTGACTTTAAGTCTATTGATATGGTGAATAACATTTATTGATTTCCGGATGTTGAACCAACCTTGCATCCCTGGGATGAAAACCACTTGATCATGGTGCACTATCTTTTTAATATGTTTTTGTATGCGATTTGCTAAAATTTTGTTGAGAATTTTTGCGTCGATGTTCATTAAGAATATTGGTCTGAAATTTTCTTTCCTTGATGAGTCTCTGTCTGGTTTAGGTATCAGTGTGATATTGGCTTCATAGAATGAGTTTTGGAGGGTTCCCTCCTCTTCTATTTTATGGAATACTTTGAGAAGTATTGGAATGAGCTCTTCTTTAAAGGTTTTGTAGAACTTGACTGAGAACCCATCTGGTCCCGGACTTTTCTTTGTTGGTATGCTTTTGATGACTTCTTCTATTTCAGTACTTGAAATTGGTCTATTTAAATTGTGTATGTCCTCCTCATTCGCTTTAGGCAATTCGTATGTCTCTAGAAACCTGTTGATGTCTTCGAAATTTTCTATTTTGTTGGCGTATAGATTTTCAAAATAGCTTCTAATTATGTTTTGTATTTCAATCGTGTCTGTTGTGATATTTCCTTGTTCATTCTGAATTTTAGTGATTTGGGTTTTCTCTCGTCTTCTCTTTGTTAGTGTGGCTAAAGGTTTATCAATTTTGTTTATTTTTTCAAAGAACCAACTATTTATTTTGTAATTTTTTGTATTGTATCTTTTGTTTCAATTTCATTGATTTCAGCTCTGATTTTAACTATTTTCTGTCTTCTACTACTTTTGGTGCTGGTCTGTTCTTCTTTTTCTAGGGCTTTGAGCTGTAGTCTTAGGTCGTTTTATTTGTTGAGTTTTACTTCTTTTATTAAATGCGCTCCATGAAATAAATTTCCCTCTAAGTACTGCTTTCATAGTGTCCCAGAGATTTTGATATGATGTTTCTTTGTTCTCATTTATCTTTAAGAATTTTTTAATTTCCTTCCTAATATCTTCTGTTATCCATTCATCATATAATAGCATATTGTTTAATCTCCAGATGTTGGAATAGTTTCTGTGTTTTACTCTTTCATTTATTTCTAACTTCAATCCATTATGATCTGATAGAATACATGGTAGTGTCTCTATCTTCTTGTATTTGCTAACATTAGCTTTGTGGCATAATATATGGTCTATTTTAGAGAAGGATCCATGTGCCGCTGAGAAGAAAGTGTATTCGCTCTTGGTTGGATGGTATATTCTATAAATGTCCGTTAAGTCTAAGTTATTGATTGTGTTATTGAGATCTATGGTTTCTTTGTTCAATTTTTGTCTGGAAGATCTGTCCAGTGGTGAGAGAGGCGTGTTAAAATCAGCTAGTATTATTGTGTTATGGTCTATTTGGTTTCTGAAATTGAGAAGGATTTGTTTGACATACATGGATGAGCCACTGTTTGGGGCATAGATGTTTATGATTGTTATGTCTTGCTGATTTATGCTCCCCTTAAGCAGTATGAAATGACTTTCTTTATCCCTTCTGAGACTAACTTTGGCTTGAAGTCCACATTGTCTGAATGTGGATAATCCAGCTTTTTAGCTGAGTCCATGTGCATGATATGGTTTCTCCCATCCTTTCACCTTTAGTCTATGGGTATCTTTTTCTATGAGGTGAGTCTCTTGTAGGCAACATATTGTTGGATCCTTCTTTTTAATCCAATCTGCCAGTCTATGTCTTTTGATTGATGAATTCAGGCCGTTAACATTCAGGGTTATTATTGAGATATGATTTGGTTTCCCGGTCATATGGTTCATTTTTAAATTTTATTTATTTATTTATTTGACAGAACTTGGTTCCTCCTTTATTCGACAATTCCTTTAGGATAATTCCTCCCTTTGCTGATTTACTTCTTTGTTTTTCATCTCTTCCTCATGGAATATTTTGCTGAGAATATTCTGTAATGGTGGCTTTCTTTTTGTAAATTTTTTTAGCTTTTGTTTATCTTGGAAGGATTTTATTTCATCATCAAATTTGAAGGTAAGTTATGCTTGGTGTAAGATTCTTGGTTGGCATCCATTTTCTTTCAGGGCTTGAAAAATGTTGTTCCAGGCCCTTCTAGCTTTTAGGGTCTGGATTGAAAAATCTGCTGAAATCCGTATTGGTTTTTCCCTGAATGTAATTTGGGTCTTTTCTCTCACAGCCTTTCAAATTCTGTCTTTATTTTGTATGTTAGGTATTTTCATTATAATGTGCCTTGGTGTCGGTCTGTTGTAATTTTGTGTGTTTGGAGTCCTATAAGCCTGGTGTACTTGGTTTTCCATTTCGTTCTTCAGATTTGGGAAATTTTCTGATATTATTTCATTGAATGGATTGTTCATTCCTTTGGTTTGTTTCTCTAAGCCTTCCTCAATCCCAATAATTCTTAAATTTAGCCTTTTCATGATATCCCATAGTTCTTGTAGATTCTGTTCATGATTTTTGACCATCTTCTCTGTTTGTTCAACTTTGTTTTCAAGGTTAAATATTTTGTCTTCAATGTCTGAGGTTCTGTCTTCCAGGTGTTCTATCCTACTGGATATGCTTTCTATGGAGTTCTTAATTTGGTTTATTATTGTTTCCTTCATGTCAAGGATTTCCGTTTGGTTTTTTTTCAATGTCTGTAACTCTTTATTGAAATGATCTTTTGCTTCCTATATTTGCTCTTTTAACTGTCGATTCGTGCGATCATTCAATGCCTGCATTTGCTCTTTCATCTCATCATTCAGTGCGTGCATTTGCTCTCTCATCTCATCGTTTGTTTCTCTGATCATTTTAATCATGTACATTCTGAACTCCTTTTCTGTCATTTCTTCTGCCATGCTGTCATTGGGTTTTATTGATGTAACATCTAGATTTGTTTGCAGCATTTTCTTTCCTTGATTTCTCATATTGTTCAGGTATCAGTGGACCGCTGAGATATTGCAGATTTCCTGTATTGACTTACAATGTCCCTGAAGATTTCTATATATATCCCCCCTTAGCCTTCAGTAGGCTGAAGTCTTGGAGGAAGTTGATAATGCGGTGCTCCACAAGGAAGCTGCCTCTCTAGGAGTGGTGGCCTTCAGGTGGGGTATAATCCCTGCTAGTGGGCAGAGGTGCCTCCACTTGTTGACCAATGGTCATCCAAAGGGGAACTAGGCTGCGGGCTGAGGCAAGGCCTGTTTGGGCCTGTGTCTCTGGTTTTACCGTCCTTGTGGGGAAACCTCACCCGGCAAGGAAGACTCACCCATTGGGGAGGTTCGCTGGTCAGTTCCCTCCTAGAGGGTCGCCTCAGTTTACAGCTACCGCCTGGGCTGGGGTGCCTTCCTTTGCAAAGTTCCCAGGGGCCTGGCCCCACCTCCTGGGCCTGGGAGCCTCACCCTTCGCAGATGAATCTCCTTAGGCTGCCCCTCCTCAGAGAATCTGCCCGCAGTCCTGGAACTTTCGCTCCCCCCATAAGCGTGTCTCTGTGCGGCTCTTCCACCAAGAAGCTTCTTAGATCCTGGGACCCTGCTCTGCACCTAATCGCCTGGCTATGCAGCCCCTCCTCTGAGCAGCCACCTGGGGCCCCGTACAATCGCTCTTTGTCCCAGAGACCCGCTGCATGCCTCTTCCTCCAGACAGCCACCCAGTATTCCGGTGCGGTCACTAGGAGTCCAAGCAACTCACTGCATGCCTTCTCCTCCCACCCGTAGCCCTGGGCAATCAATCACTCCGAGTCAAAGTGACCTTCCCCGTTCCTCCTCCTCCTCCAGGTAACCCCCCGGGTGTTCAGGAGAGGTCGCTCTGAGTGGCTCTGAAACCACGTGACCCGCTGCACGCGTCCTCTGGGCAGCTGCCCAGAGCTCCTGTGCAGCCACTGGAGACCAAGCGACCCACCGCGCTCCTCCTCCAGGCAGCCCCCCTGTGTTCAGGAGCGGTCGCTTTAAGTCCAAACAACTCAACACTCGCCTTCTCCTCTGAGCAGCTGCCTGGAGCTCTAATGCAGTCACTGCGAGTCCAAACGCCCTGCCGCGCTCCTCTGGCAACCGCCTGTAGCTCTGTTGCAGTCACTCCGAATCCAGGCAGTCCCCCGGTGTTCCAGTGCAGTCGCTCTGAGTCCAAACAACTCACCATGTGCCTCCTCCTCAGGGCAGCCACCGAAGCTCCGGTGGGTTGCTCCGAGTCCAAGCGTTGTGCTGAGCAACCCTCCTCTACAATGCTCCCAGTTGTCTGAGTTCACTGCTCCAGTTGGGGGAGGGGTGTCTCATTGGGCAACTCTGCTTCACAAAATTCCCTGTGCTCTGGGAGGCATCCAGGACGCCTCCCCAGCGGGAGAGACTTACCTGGCAGCTTTGAGTTGGTCCCAAGTCTCGCAATATCTCCTCTTCTTGATTCCTGAGTCCTGGAGTAACATGAAATGCAGCCACCCTCTAGTCCGCCATCTTGAAACCCTCCTCCAAAAATATGCATTTTAAAAACGAATTTTCGAGAGGAAAGTAGTAAGCCTTGGGCAATACTGTGATCAGTACTATTAAAGGATACTGAACTCCATCTTCCTGAGAGATTGGAGGCATTGCTTTTAGAAAAGAAAAAGGCCTTACAGGGAGGGATAAATTGAAGGTCTGGTGTTGTGATGCCTCCTGCTTCACATTTTTTTTTCTTTTTGCCATGGATTTCTTTTGCTATTATGAATCTCTTCTTTTTCCCAAATGAATTTCAAAATTGCCTTTTCTAATTCTATAAAGAGTGTCATTGACATTTTAATAGGAATCGCATTAAATCTGTATGGTAGTTTGGCCATTTGACAATCTTAACTATGCCAATCCAAGGGCATGGGAGATCTTTCCATCTTCTAAGGTCTCCTTCAATTTCCTTCTTTAGTGTTCTGTAGTTTTGATTGTAGAGGTCTGCCACCTCTTTTATTAGATTGGTTCCCAAGAATTTTATTTTTTTTTTTTGAGGCTAGTGTGAATGGGATAAGTTTCCTAATTTCTCTTTATATAAAAAAATAATTTTGAGAGGAAAATTGTAATCCTTGGGCAATAGTGATGTTGGTACTGTTTAAAGAGACTGGAGGCATTACTTTTAGAACAGAAGGAGGCCTTCCAGAGAGGGATAAATTGATGCCTAAGAATAAATGGGTGGTTCTCTTTGAGTCTCTCACAATTTGGAATAACACCTGCTACATTGTCCCCAAAGCAGAATTTGTACCTTTGAAGCTTCTTCAAAAGGTCTGTGGCCTTGGTGCAGTAAGCCTTTCCAGATGGCTTTTCCTTTTGTGAACCCATTTCTGGAGCTCGTAGGTAGGTGCTCACTAAAGATAAGAATCCTAAGTATAAGAAAAAACATCCTTTTATTTCCCATAGTGGCTTAGATTTAATAGTGATGATTTGTCTGTGGTCTCAAACTGTTTTGGGCAGTTGCTCATGCAGCCCACATGACAGACAGATGTCAGGGAGGCAGCTAAGGAGCAAGCAGATTTGCCATTCGGTGCACAAGAGGCAGAAAGGTTACACATAGTGACTTCCGTCCATTTTCCCTCCATTTCATGAATCAAGTCTAGCTGTAAGTTGGTGTTGTAGTTTATTCTTTCCTTTGGAGGGCATTTTTTTCCTGGTGGCCTCCAGCTTATATTTGGACCAGGTTTAGGTACAGAAAAATATCAGACATTTCTGTTTTCGAGTTTGTGGATCAAAGTGATTTCAAGTGCAGAATGTAGCAGAGGGAGTATTTCCCATCTGTAAGAGAAAAAAGAGAAGAACAAGTCATCCACTGTTATTTCCTTTGCTTCCTGATAGGGTGTAAGCTGGTGTTCCTTCCCTTACTCATGAGCAACCATGGGAAAGGGTTGTGACCTATTGGGTTAGTCACGCTTCTCAGCACGGTCCTGTGTCCCTTTGTAGTAAACCCTGAGCTATGTGTGTGGATCCTGCCAATATTTCAACACACTTTTGGAGGGATAATTGCACCTCACTCAGTGGAGAATTTATTTAAAAGCTACTCTAAGGTCAAACCTTTGTGCACTGACACAAACCAGAACCCAGCCCTCCATGTATCAAATTAAGAAGATCCTCCCAAAACACCAATCCGCTCTCATCAACACAACCTCCTATGTCCACCAGACTTCCACCATCAAGCAAACCATGTCCCAAAGAATAAGAACCCACACCTGCTCCAGTGTCTCCCATATGACCAGAGCATAACTGACCAATCACCTGTTAGCTTAGGCTATCACAATGTAGCTGACACCCCAAAGAAACGTGACCAGAGTCATGCACACACCCGAGAACCGAACATGCAATCTCAAAAGCTCTGTCCAATCACCAGTGCTGGCTTAACACAGGCAATGCAGCCATTCTGCCTGTACCAAGCCCATACAAGCCCCCATTCCATAAAGCCCCACATCATCACTCAAATCTGCCAGACAAACACATCCAGGTCCCAGATGTATAGATATCTACAGCCATTCACATCTGGGGCATAAAGCACACCGCAGGAAACCAACACAATAAGCAGTGTAAAGCAACATTCTAAAGATCCCCAAACAGGTGTGACCATCAACCTCCTAAGACCCAGTCTCCTCAACATTAAGAAACCAACAGACACAAGTTGATGACACATAAGAACTGTTTTGGAATTTACTTGCAAAAACCATCTGCAGCTTTCTTACACACTCTATATAGTTCGTTTAAATTTTTAGTTTTATACTCTCTTGCCGTACTAAATGGTTTTTCTTCCAGAAACTTTTTATTTGCTGACCTCCTTTCTGCAATCCACATCCTGAAACAATCCTTACATAATTCCTGATCACCACTCTTGCCACAAGTCAAAGCACTTCCATCAAAACAAACCATAGCCCAAACTCCCCATGCTTCCTGCCCCCTCCATAGTCTGGAGATGGAGGGAGGTTGGATAATGGTCTGGGTGATGTCTCCAGTTAAGGAGAAAAAACAATCATGTCTCTTCTGCCAGAAAAGGCATACTATGATTGTATTATACCTTGGGTCCTCGGGTGTATCCTATGAAATCTTAGAGAATTGAGGCTAGAATCTGCCCAACTCTTCCCTGCCCTAGAGGTGGTTACTAGGAATATGTTTGGTTTGGGGTCCGAAAAGGAGCCCAAGGACTCAAAAAATATGCATAGCCTTATCCTTCAGTTGGAGCATATTACAGGCACCTATCCAGGAACCTGGGTCTACTGGTGCCTGAGAAAGGGTGGATAGAGGAATTTACAGCATAGAAGTAAAGTAAGAGGCACAGGCCTCTTGGTTCACACTCTTGGGGATTAGTGGGTCACCTCTTTCTTAAAGACCTGAGATCAAAACAAGACTCGATCTCAGGATCTGAGAAGATGTACCCTCCACCATGGGACCATGGCAGTCACAAAATGAAAGAAGCAGTTGAAGTTAGCAGTTCAACCTGGTTTGTGTTCTGCAGAGAAGATGAAGCAGAACTTCCCAAATACTTCACCATCAGAGATGAAGGAAATTGATCAAGCCTTCTGCAGTAAGCCTGTTACCAGTGTGTTTAGAATCGGGGCCAGACTAAGGGCTTTTAACTGGCTGACTGGTACCCAGTATCTCTCTTTTGGACAGAGATGAGTTTTTAATTTCTCTTTCCTAAAAGGAGTATAAAACTCCAGAAAACATAAGTGACAGTTCCATTGGTCTGTTTTACTCCCTCTTCCAAGGATCCAAGATGAGTCCCCAAATCTGTGACCCGGTGAGATGCCTTGCAGATCGGCAGCATGAGACCCAGAAAACGGAGTGACAGAATTTCTTTCTTTAAACAGAGAGAAAGTATAGCTTCCACAGAGTTGGCGTGCCAAATGGGTATCAGGTGAGTTACTGCTGTCTAGGGATTTATTGGTATTGCTGGATGTGACCCTTACAGCTATTGCTGATGAGTTTTAGGGTGGGGAGTTTCTGCATCTGTTCTGAGTGAGAGAATTGGTGATCATGGGCCCTGCCACCATCCAATTAGAATGTTGATCATGTGCTGTTCTCAGGCTTGACCACATGGGGTGCGGCCCATCAGATACTTTGTCCATGGAACTGTAGCAATGAGGGTCCCCACCCTGTCTGAATATCACGTTTTTATCTCCCTCTCTCACTTGCAATTTTGAGCATCTGCTGGGATGAACATTTCTTCTATTATAGGGGTACTTTTTTTTTCTTTTGGTACCAGGGATTGAACCTAGGGTTGCTTAACCACTGAGACATGGCGCCAGCCCTTTTAAAGATTTTATACAGAGAATGGGGTCTCACTAAGTTGCTGAGATTGGCTTTGAACTCGAGCGTCCTGCTCAGCCTCCCAAGCCAGTGGGATTATAGGAGTGGGTCACTGTGTGCAGCTACAAGGGACTTTTTATTGAGCTGTTTTCTCTTGTTTAAATATTTTTTAGTTATTCATGACAGTAGAATGTATTTTGACACATGTATACATGGAGTATACCTGTTTCCCACTCCTTGGCATATACCCAAAGAACTTATAATCAGAATATTATAGGGACTCAGCTACATCAATGATCGTAGCAGCTCAATTCACAATAACTAAGCTATGGAACCAACCTCGGTGCCCTTCAACAGATGAATGGATAAAAAAAAATGTAGAGATACAGAATGGATTATTACGTAGCCATAAAGAATGCAGTTATGGCATTTGTTGATAGTCAGATCTGGAGATTATCATGCTAAGTAAATAACCAACCCATAGACACCAGAGACCAAATGTTCCCTCTGATATTCAGATGTTTTAATTTTTTTTCCTTTTGAAGGCAACTGTACTGGGGAAATATCAAAGTGTCAATTGTTTCTCACAATGTGAACCTGAATTATGTCATCATTACCACCCCTTTGAGAAGATACTAATTCCTAGTGACTGAAACCACTTCAGAACAAAGCCATATTCCAATAAACTTTTACAAAACTTTTTGAGAATGTTGTCCACATATCTACTGATCAGAGTGAACAATGGGAGTGATGTGCATGAATAGGTTGATACATTAGGTATTAAAACAGTTAAAATTTCCATGAAAGAGTATGGAGCTCTCTGCTCAGCTGTTCTCTTACTGATTTAATTTTGGGATGCAGAGGATTGAGGACTTACTGCATAGTTGCTCCTTGCAACCTTTTGCGAACTGGTGTGTGTGTGTGTGTGTGTGTGTGTGTGTGTGTGTGTGTGTGTGTGTGTGTGTGTTTGCTGTCTTGCTTTGGTTTTGGAATCGGACACTATTTTTGTGGAATTCTAGATACTGGACATGGATTGTTATCACCTGTGTCAGAAGGTAATCAAATTTATTAGGGAAGCCTGTGTGCAGAGTCGCCCTCCATTGGTGCCAGAAAACCTCTGTTGTAATGCTCCTTCATAGGACCTCAGTGCTTGTGCTGGAAGCGGGTGGGACATATCTTTTGACATTTTCCTAGGTTTTGAGAAGTGATTAAGAAATCACAACATTTGGCCTAACTTTAATCTGTCTCAGTTCCCCTCTCACCCTCATTTTGAGGCAAGATATTTTTTACCAGAGTTTGAAATTGTTTCAGACACAACCGGCATGGTGCATCATAGGCCACAGGGTAGGCAGAGGCCAGGAAATATTTGTTAGGTGCCGGGGTCCAGCCCTAGCAGGAGTCCATGGGTTCCACACTGGTAACGGGGCACGGGGAGACAGCGTCGTCGATGGATGGAGAATGAAAGACACAGACTCTATTTCTGGTGCAATCAATCCCACTTTATTCTGGGGAAGTCTGGGTTTATATACATTTTTCTTCAGGCTTTGATGACAGGCTTGTGACTAATAAAGAAGTTTCCAAAGCATAGGCAGAAATTGTTTTTACCGAAAGATTATGAGAAAACAGTAACCTTACAGATTATCCTTACCTAATCACCAGGGCTTGCTATTGATAAAATAAGCTGGTCCATATCTAGTAGCTACTGTGGGAGGTGCGGTGTGCTTAGAACTTGAGGAAACATTGTTATCTATAAGTTTCTGTGCCCCAACAGGTTCTGGCTGTGCCGGTAAATGCAGTGTTTGGTTTTTAACATAATAAAAACATTCTGCTGTAGTGAGGTTAACATCACAGGGTTTCAACATGTGTTTGGTCTCCATGATGTTTTTCTGGAAATTTGTAGAATTATTCCCATCACCTCTAGCAAGATCCCCAGACTGAAGTGAGTAATATATTATTGGGAAAACTCCACAGAATAACATCCAAGCTAGGGAGGCATACATCTGGCATGCAATTCTTTTAGGATGAGTCTCTGCAATCATCCTTCAGTGGAACTCTGTCAAGCACTGCAAGGAGAGCCAGGCGCCCCCACCGTCAGGCTCTCTTGGGTTCTCACCACAGCCAGATCCAACATCACCCCCTCAAGCTGGATCTCTGCCTGAGGTTTAGGTGCACCTTTCCACATGGAGAAACGTGGAGCACTTTTCAAATACCAGCTTGCTGGGTGGCCTCAGTCTCAGCTCAATTCAGACTGCCTTCTACCTGTGTTTGTGTGCAGAATGTATGTGCTGTGTTTGTCTTTCCTGTTGTGCTGTCCTTCCCCTCTGCAGTGACTGGGTGCCCCTGCTACCCTGGCTTTGCTGCCAGGACTGGCTTGGTTGTGATGTAGTCTTTCCTATTCTCTGCTCATAACACCATGATTTCTGGGTCTGAGTCTCTGATGTCCCATATTGGATTATAATGATTTTCCTCAGACCTTCATCACTTTCGTAAGCAGGACTCCCATTTCTTCCTTTGTGAACTGCAGAGTAACTGGGAAGTACAGCCATGCTTCTTCCTGTGCCTATGTCATGAATTGTTGCATCTGTTTTTTCCTCCAGCATTTTCAAAGATTCATTTGAGTCAATTTTTGTAAAATATTTTGTATTCCAACAGAAGAAATGGATCTTGTCTTATATTTCACTTTTATGTCAGGTTTTGAAGATTTTCATGTAGTTCTTTCTCTGAGGAACTAGGTTATAAATCAGGTTTGCAGAGACACAATAATAGTGTGTGTGTGTGTGTGTGTGTGTGTGTGTGTGTGTGTGTGTGTGTGTGTGGTGTAGATAGAACATGGACAGATATATTGTAAAGATTTGAATCCTGTGATTGGGGTGTGGTAGGCTGGTGAATTGGAATTCTGCAGGACCTGTCAGGAAGCTGAAGACCCAGGGAGGAATTGATGTTGCACATCACATTTGAGGGCAGTCTTCTGACAGAATTCTTTCCAAGCAATGTCAGTCTGTTGTCTTAAG
Organism: Sciurus vulgaris; assembly: GCF_902686455.1. NCBI lineage: Eukaryota > Metazoa > Chordata > Mammalia > Rodentia > Sciuridae > Sciurus > Sciurus vulgaris. Next base: position 27,210,425 of record NC_136474.1, read on the forward strand.
CTTTTGAACTGATTGTATGAGGCCTTCCCACAGGGAGGGTAATCTGTTTTAATTAAATCCACTGAGTGGGGCTGGGATTGTACCACTTGCCTAGCAAATGTGAGGCACTGGGTTCAATTCTCAGTGCCACATATAAATAAATAAATGAATGGTAAATAAATAAGGTCCAATGATAACTGGGAAAATATTAAAGTCAACTGACTGGAAATATTAATTACCACCCTTCCTCCAAAGAAAAACTTTCAATGTAACATCTAACTGATGTTTGACCAAAACTGCTGGGTACTGGTGCCTAGCCAAATCAGTACATTAAATTAACCATTACATTAACATTTAATAACCTTACACAATGCAGTGTGTTCCACAGTGGACAAGCTGAAAACAAAGTGGGGCTGAAACTCAAGCACAGAGTCAATCCCAATCTTCAGGGAAGTTCAGGAAAGGCAGTTATGATGGGTGCCTGAGTGGCAGAGAACTGACAGATCACCTGAAGTACTACCACTTGTAGTTGGCTCACTCTTCCACCCTCAAATGAAATGGGCTTACCCCACCCCAAGAGAAACAACCAGACAGTTGATCTACTGCCAGAATGATGTCAAACTCCAGTATCTCTCTGTGATTTGCACCAGTCCTTATGTGAGACCCAGTTTGACTCCAGTGAAATCAGAGTCGTGGAATACAAATAGCAGTTTCCTAACAACACAAGCATATGGGGCTAGGAATGTGCAGCCCAATGCAGGAAGTTTAGAATGATGTGTGTGTTGTGACTAGGATCTTAAATACTCACAAAAGGATGCTAATGTAAATATTTCCTCACCAGCCTGTGGCAATATTGAGAGGTGATGGAACCTGTAGGAAGTGGGGCCTCCTGGATGGGGTTACACTGTGGTGGACATGCTGTTGAGGGGGATATTGGGACCCTGACCTCATGCTGTCTACTTCCTGACTGCCACGAGGTGGGCAGCAGTACTCCAGAATCTGATCCCTGCCACGGTGTTGTGCCTTGCTGGAGTCTGCAAAGCAATGGAGCTAACCAATGAGACATGGAATGAGGGCTCTGAAACGTTCAAACTTTTCTTCCTCATAATTTGTTTTCCTTATATAGTCTGTCGAAACCACAGAAAGCTGAGTAATGTAGTGAGGCAGTTAAGATTAAAATACCTGCCCAGGAACACTCTTAAAATGTTGCAGGTCAGCTATTTTAATACAGTCTTTTTGAAGTGGAGTTGTTTCTTGATTTGACAACAGTTCCCTCACATTGTGGCTCATCTCGTTGTTTCCGCATGGCTCTTGGGTGTGCCCTCTGAGAAATCCATGGCCTCCTCTCTTTTCTTATCCTTTTAAAATTTGTTTTAATTAGTTATATGTGACAGCAGAATGCCCTTTTACACATCATATATCATGGAGTATAATTTCTCATTCTTCTGGTTATACATGATGTAGACTCCCACCAGTGGTATAGTCATATATGTACATGGGGTAGGACAATATATTTCTTAAAAGGAAGCAAATGATTAAGGTAGGTTAGGTTAGGCAGGTAGATGATAAATATTGTAAAAGTATATCAGGTGATTTTAAGGAATGAGAACAGAAATATTGTTGTCTAAGATATTAAAATACCTAATGAATAGAAATATGATGTTCTCCAACACCTTGTTGTTTAATAGCCTCTAGTGTCATAGAATTGAATATATTGGAAGGGATTGAGGGGAATGGAAGATCCGTGCAAAGCCCTCCACAGAGGCGCATGTGTTAACAATTGTAAAAGAGGAGGCCACCACAGAAGACAGTGAACAGCCCTGTCCAAATCATGGTGTAAATGAGATGTGCCCTCATGGGAAATCACTGCATTAGAACCACAGACTACCCTCATGAGATGTGTACTCCAGGATGGAGGATCTAGTCCTTTCCCTTCCAGTTCTTTAATTTTCCATTAAAACACTATGACCCCTTCAGCTTTGTCGTGATGTGGCACATGGAGAGTTCACAAAACACCACCATAGCAAGGGGAAGCTCTCCCTACCTGCCAGACCTTGCCAAGCTGCACAGTATTGCCCAGGGACATATCCCCAAGACCATAAGCCAGAGTATTCTTTAACTGATAGATTATAATATGATCCCCCCCCCCCATGTGCAAGGTTCGGCTGGAACTGAAGTATAACTGCCAGATTCCCCAAGCTTGGAATTTGCACATATAAGAGCTGCAGAATCATTTTTGTTCCCTGTTAAATTCTCTGAGTATATTATATCTGAAAATAGCTGCAGATCTGTGGCTTAATCACAAGTCATCCAATGAACTCTTCATGGCCTTTTGTAAAGTAGACGTCAGAACAATATGCTCTTACATGCCTTAGTGTAATGAGGTTTTTTGTTCAGATTACTGCACATTGGTAGTTGGGAACACAGAGTTTCTTTAATTCTCAAAGATATATTAATCCAGACTGGGGGCTATTTTGATTTAAAACAACTCACAAATTTTTCCCTATTTCTCAGTTATTCCTTATTTACTCTCCCCGATTCCATGGCATACTCATGGTAACTAGAAATAAGTCCACCCCAATAGGATGACTCCTGTGTCAGGAATATCATTCAGGATATAATCAAACAAACGTTACACTAGTAATTTGAATTAAAACATATGTATATATGCAAATACATATATTTAACTGCACACATATGTAAATATTTATGTGAAGTTACTTAATGAAGGAAGAATAACTACAGAAAGTATAAAAGAGAATTGCAAGAGGTAATAGAGCTTCAGTAGGAGGGACAAGGGAAAGTGAAGAATTGTAGATAGGTAGAAGAGGGCCCTGAGGCTCTGATTGAGAACTAAGTCCCCAGTGCAGCGCTGGGAGAAAATGTGGCCTGTTCCAGGTAGATGTGGGTGCACATGGTGATGTGAAGAGGGAACATTATTTTGAAGAACCTGAAGAACTCTCAGATGAGTAAACCTGTGTGAACACGTTTTGACTGCTTACAGAGGAAGTTGTTCTCTGAGTGCCCTTTTGTCATGTTGCTCACCCACTAAGCATTAAAAGCCAACATGTCTTGGTATATATGGGGCAGGAATGAAATTCAGAATTAGCATCAGGAGAGAACAGCAACTCATACATCCTGGGCTTGTTTGGTTCCATTTAGATGCAATAATTCAGATGAAATTTAGGCCAAGTACAACCAGGTCTGAGGTTTGAGTGCCAGTGACTTGCATACTGTAGCATTAACAGGTCTCCCCACAGTGTTCCTGGCACCCTGAGCCAGCACCTACCCACAACTGTTAGCTAACTATCATGGAAGGACATCAACGAAATGCTTCACAACTTTTTACATCTTTAAACCTTTTGAATTCTGTAAAGAGAAGAAGCATTCATGTACTGTTTTATGACATCTTAATGTGTCACTCCTTATTCCTTACTTCACCCATGACATTGACCACTTGGCAACATGTTCTTCCACGCTGCCAAGTTCCTTTAGTATTTATTAAAATGCAGGGTTGTTAGTCCGAAATTCTGTCCTGCATCTGTGATTGCTGTTAGTTCAACTTCATTGTTTCCTGAGTAAAACATATTTATTGTCTCTATTAATTGGAAGACAAACCAATGCTGCTGGTCCAAGCTTATTCTAATTAGGGTTTGGAAAAGTTAAGCAGGGGGCATCCCCAATGCATGTAGGGTGGGTTGCTGTAAGGTGACATATCAGCTTCCCCGCGCTCACCGTGGTGCTGGGCTGCTAGTCTCAGGTCTTCCTGAGGCAGGGTTCTGAACATTTAAGGTTAATTGGGTGGACTTGTCAGAGGGATCCTCAAAACAAGCAGGTATTTGCATGCAGACGTATACAGAAAAATGGATCTTTTAAGTCTACAACTGAACCAATTGGAATGTTTAAACAAGGTGTAAGGATTGGGGACCACTGCGTGTATGGGAAACACTGCTTCATTTATTGCTCTGAGGTCCTGTGGTAGTTTCCATTCCCCATTGGTCTTGCAATGGTGTATTACATGGACTATAAAATGTCTTAAGCGGCCCTGTCCCTTTAAGTTACCTACGAGAGCTGGTAACCATGCTTTAGTCTCTGTTTTCTGGGGATACTGTTTTTGGTGGAAGGGACAGAGGACCTTTGAGATGGATCTGGACAGGAGTAGGTCCAAATGCTCCACCTGTTTTCTACTGGGTCACCCAGGTCCTGAGTTAATCTCAGTTTGTCCTAGGGGCAGACAAAGTACCTGTTCTGGTGTCATGAGAAGTGTGGTGCCTAGATGTTCAAAATATCTCTTTCCACAAGGGGAGTGGGACTTTCAGGCATCATCAAAAAGGTATGTGAGAAGAGGAGCTCATCCCCAGAGCAGCTGAGCGGTTGGGAGAAATATCCAGTCACAGGCTTTCCTGATACTCCCCTTATGGTCGCATAGTGAGAGGAAAGGAGTCCTGGGTTTGAGGAGTTCAGAAAAAGTGACTCCAGCCTCCCTCCCTCCCTCACTTCCCTCCTCTGTTTCCTCCTCCTCCTCCTCTTCCTGGTCTCCATTATAAAATTGGATTGAATTGGCAAGGTTTAGAAACCTAGAAAACGGGCCCTTCTTTTTGGGTGGCCACTAAACAGAGACTGCATGGGTTTTGGGACCTACGGGTCACTGAACACCTGAAAATTCCCAAAAACCTCATCCAAGTGTTCTATTGAAACCATTGGGGCTCCAAGTGGTATCAGAAAACTGAATGTACATGGTATTTGCAGTGCATGGTGTGGGGGTGAAGGAACAGAAAAAGGAGAAATAGACCTCGGGGCTCACTCTCTGTGGATTAGTGGATTGCCTCTTTCCGAAGACTTTGGATGAGACTTGAATAAGACTAAGTCTTTGTATTAGGACCCAAGATACATCAGGTGAGGGATTCTTTCATTATTTGGTGATGTCAGTCAGAAAGTGGAGGAAAGAAGCAGACCCCCAACTGATCTTTGACTTGGTTCTTTTCTGCAGAGAGAAGCTGAAGCTTATCTTGACCAATATGCCTGCATTGGTGATGAAAGGAATTGACTTTAGACTGGAGAATGTTCTATCTGATTTTAAGTGGGTGTCTGTTGCCCCTGATTTTTGATAGCGATATAGTTTCCTAAAAGGGATATAGAACTCCAAAAGAAATAAGGCAGGGGGGGGGATAATTTTGTTTGTCCATTTCACTCACCCTTCTAAAGAAGCCCCAGGTAGGGCACCAAAAGCTGAATCTTGATTCTCTACTTCTGCTAGCAGGGGAGACTGGCGTTTTTATGCTTCTGTGAGCAGGTGAGGTCTGTATAAGGTGCAGATCTCTGCGTCTCAGATGTGTTCCTCCTCTCAAGGATGAACCGAATCCTCCTCCATTGAAGCAGATCCCAGAAGCTCACTATCAACTTCTTCTTCCTGGGATCTTTCTCATGAATTCAAAGAAAGAACTCCACAGACCAGAATGAGCATGAGTGTAATGGTAGGATTCATTGAAGAACAGGTAGAGAACTCTTGCACTAGAAGAGGGAAGATGATAGAACAGTTTGTGTGCCAGAGTGTGTTAGTCTAGGGGACTATAGTGCCCTTGGGTCACTGTGATGTGTCCAAGTTTTTGATAATTAGGCTCTGGAATCATACTAACACTATGAAGTTATTGGTGATGCTGAATCCCGTTTAGGTTTTCCTCACTTCCATTTTCTCTACGCTTTGGTAATCCAGATGTCAAGTCATTGAATTGTGTATCTGGAACTTCAGGGCTCTATATAGTGTTCTTGTGAAGTGGGCATCACACTGTGTGCAGGCAGTGATGGATAAGCTTGACCCAGGTCATCTAGGTACCACCCCATGCTCCAACTCACCTGGTGCACCACTCGACTGCATTGCAGGTTCTTGTTGGCAGGAATCAATAGGCTGGCCGTCTGTGATGGCATCTGGTGAGTCATTACAATAGGAGGAGTTTGCTATGGTCAATGTAGGTCAGGATTCAGTCAGCTTGGGGCTAACACTATGTATGAGAGAGTCAGAACACTTGTCAGTAAGGGATCTGCCTTGGGATGTGGTCAGGGCCTTCAGGGTGTTGGGACCCCAGTGAGAGCACTTGGAGGACTCTAGTGGGGGTGGGAGAGGTGTGAAGGCAGGCCTTCTCCTGTCATCAGGCCACCTACACAGGAAGACCATGGCTGTGCTAGAGATCGGTCCAGCCTCACTGTCCAGCGTCATTCACAGGAGGACCAAGAAGCTTTCAAAGAAAAGAAAAAAAAAAAAAAAAAAACTGTTCCAGGCCTATTTCCAGAAACCCAAACAATGGCAGAGGAGGTTAAAGGCTCAAAAGCAGCACTCTGGAAATAAGACTGGGGGCCCCAAAGTTCTCGTACTTAATAAAAAATGGTGCCCCTAACTATGATGGTCATGGTTGCTTCAATCGTGTTAAGGTCACCTGGCGACTTTACATCCATGGCAGGTTGTGCTCAGATATTGCATTCTGCAGTGGCTCCAGATGGCTCCAACTCTTTGGGGCCCTTCAGTGGTCCCACATTTTGAATGTGAGGTCCCCTAACATGCCTAAGGGGTATCTGGAAGGACACTGTGTGTTCTAGAGTCCAACTTTTTAATTCAAATAATGTTTTTTCCCTCTATCTTGCAACCAATCCCTGTCCCAGTTCCCATTCTAGCGCAGCGTGAGTCTTATCAATGAATATAGTTTGTATATTCATGACTTTCATCTCAGGTAGAGCAGATCAAGGTGAGTGCTCTGAAATCTAGCAAAGTGAGCACGTCACTCTGCGTATGGTGAGCACAGAGAGGGATCCAGAGCTTTGGATAGCTACAGGAGCTGCTAGGTCCTGCTCATCTGACATGATTTGCCCTCAGATGAGTGGTAGGAGAGATTTTGAAGGGACCCAGATGATTAAAGGATGCAGAGAAGATCCCTTGAACGGAGAGGTCTTTTCAATGGGGTGGTGAGTGGTGTCCTGGGAGTTTGCCTGTTGTATTCCAGGATCAGTGGAAGGGCTACCCTGAATCTGGAGGCAAGACCCAGTGAATGGACACCCATGCAACCTGGGACCTGGCATCTCCAATTACTTCTTCCTGTGAGAGGAGGAACCTTTGGTACTTGGGGTGCAGAATAAAAGAAGGGAGAAATCTCTCCTGAGGGACAGCCACCCCGGAAGCCACCCAGCAATAGTACTGTGCTCAGGCCCTCCTCTTCTTCTCTTGGTTGCCTGTTGCCTTCCACTTTTCTCTTGAGAGACTAGGGGAATTTAACCAACTTGGGATCCAGATGTTGTCCTCCAGTTTCCTGGAGTTAGGCCCTAAGCGGTACCTCTTTTGCACTGTGTATGAGCATCCCGTGAGACCTACCTTCTTGGCCATGGAAGCTGGAGGTGTTGGTGACTAAGGCCTCCTCTCTGGGGAAGTGGGGCCTGGACTGCTTGCTCTTCTGAGCAGAGGATTTCCACATGAGGGCCCTGGCTCTGTGACAGTCCTCAGGGCAGCAGATGGTGTTGGGAGACTAGGAGGAAATCCAGGCTTTGGAGGTCATCGTCCACACTTTAGACAATGGCTATCCAATGTGGCCCCCCAGAAGTAGCGGCTCTTCTGGGACCCACTCCACCTTTGTTTCCCAGGTTTACAGAGGAAGATCTTAGGTTTTGTGGAGGAAGTTTGGACCAGACGGCCCTCAGTGAAGAAGACCCTTGACCGCTTGGGAGAATAGCAGAGTTCTCTGGACCTAACAACTCGGGCTGTTTGGTCCTGCGCTTCTTCAAGTCCTGGCAGACCCCTCTGGCTTCCTGTTCTCCACGCTGACCCCTCGTTCAGCATGATGGTCACGTTTCTCAGCATTTAGGCTGGCAGCTGCCTCGGAAGCTCTTGAGTCCTGTTGGAACATACCATGTCCTTGAGGCACCTGCAGAGGTGCTTCCTCACAAGCTGAGGAGGATATGGGCACTGGCTAATTCTTTATGTATGACAAGGGCCACAGAGGACAGGGATATTTATATTTCAGTGGATGGTGGGAGCTGGAGATGTCACCCATCTTGGTCTCATAGAGACAGACTGAGGCTCTGCTGTCCACCCTCTTGGGCTTCTTTTTAGCTTACTATCCCTTTTCTGTCCCTGACTGTCTCTTTCCCTTTCTGCCTTCTATGTCCTATGTCATAGGGCAGTCACACTCTACAATCTTGTATCACAGTCAGGATGGGGATAGACAAGTATTCTCTGAGCCATGTGAACAGAGTCCTGTACATACCTCATCTACCTGCTGTCCCTTGCAGTCCTGTCCACTTGTGGCTACTCCCTTTCCTACCTCCTTGTGTCCCTTTGTCTCCCAGTGTATTGGTAATCTCCCCTCTGCCTTATCCACTTGGTGTCTGTCCCCAAGCCCCAGAAAATCTGGTATCTTGACCTCCGTTGTTTTACCTGCTGCTCCGTTCTCTGTGTCTTTTGTTTCTGACCAAGCCCTTGTGTTCCTGGTGTTTGTGCACTTGTTTATCAGGTGTCCCTGCCTGTCATCTAATCAGTGTACCTCCAGACCCTGGTCTACTGGGAAATCCTCCTTTCCCTGTGAACCTAGCTAGAGTTGAGTTCTTCCTCCTGCTCCAGCTCTTTCATTAGGGCCAAGATAATTATATCTGGTTTGGAGGGAAGTAATTCTTCCAGGAAGCAGGACTGAATCATGGTCTCCACCTGGGAGAAGGAAAAGAGCGTGAGTGACCTTGGGAGGAAATGGCCCTAAGTCAGGAAAAGTTGTAGGAGAAACAGAAAGCAATGATGACCCTATCCTGGTCCACACCATGGGGTTGTTAAATCCCATCCACCAGCTACATATATTCTCAGTGCATGCGCCGGTACGCACCACAGACACATGCAGTGCTGGAAACCTAAGGTATGCAGCTCGATCTTATGGGTCCTGAAACCTTGTAGACACCATGAGTGTAGGCTCAGCTCACCTTCCTGACCAAGTCTACGTCAGTGTAGCTACGAATAGTTGGGTCTGGGTATAAATCATCATCTATTGGCTGTTGCTCCCAAGTTTTCAGGAAGCTCTCCTGTGAACAAGCTGGAGGGCTAATAAATGGCAAAGTTGGGAGGCCCCACTAGGTGATGCATCATGTCCACGTAGTCCTGGACTTTTTCAGGTGGGTTCTCCTCCGGTGATGTGGTCTCGGGCACCATGATGACGGGTGCCTTGGTTTCATGTGCCTTGGTTTTAGACACCATGGTCTCGACACCTTGGTCTGTGGCACCTTGAATTTGGCTGCTAATGACGGAGGAGGCCATGCCTTAAGGCTGGTCTTTCTGCTTTGCACGCTATGACAGGGAGGACCAGAATATTGCTTCTTTATTTTTCTTTGGATTGAAATCCCCAAAAACCTCATCTGTGGATTCTATTGAAACCATTGGCGCTCCAAGTAGTATCAGAAAACTGAATCTACATGGTGTTTGTAGGTCATGGTGGTGCGGTGGGAAGGAAGAGAAGAGAACAGGAGAAATAGACCTTGTGGCTCACGCTCTGGCGATTAGTGGATTGTTTCTTTCCCAAAGACCTTGGATCAAACTTGAATCAGACTAAGACTTTGTTTTAGGACCCAAGATACATCAGGTGAGGGATTCTTCCATTATTGGGTGAAGTCCGTCCGAAAGTGGAAGAAAGAAGCAGACCCCTAACTGATCTTTTGAGTTTGTTCTATTCTGCAGAGAGAAGCTGAAGTTCATCTTGACCAATATGCCTGCATTGGTGATGAAACGGATTGAACAGGCTTCCTCCAGAAGTCTGTCACCTGTGACTTTAGCCTGGATGCTGCACTATCTGATTTTAACTGTGTGTCATGTGTCCCCTATTTTTGATAGTGATATAGATTTCTAAGAGAGGTATGGAACTCTACAGAAAAAAGTGGGGGATAGTTTTGTTGGTCCATTTTACTCACCCTTCTAAAGAAGCCCCAGGTTGGGCACTAAAAGGTGAATCTTGATTCTCTTCTTCTGCTAGCAGGGGAAACTGGAGTTTTTCTGCTACTGTGAGCAGATGAGGTCTGTGTAAGTTGCAGATCTCTACATCTAAAATGTGTTTCCCCTCTCAAAAGTGAACCGAATCCACCTACGTTGTAGCAGACCCCAGAAGCTCACTATCAATTTCTTCTTCCTGGGATCTTTCTCATGAATTCAAAGAAAGAACTCCACAGAGCAGAATGAGCGTGAGTGTAATGGTAGGATTTATTGAAGAACAGGTAGAGAACTCTTGCACTAGAAGAGGGGACGTGATAGGACGCTTTGTGTGCCAGAGTGTGTTAGTCTAGGGGACTATAGTGCCCTTGGGTCACTGTGATGTGTCCAAGTTTATGGTAATTAGGCTCTGGAATCATACTAACACTACTGGTCCCAATTTATGCTAATTATGGTTTGGAAAAATCAATAAAGTTATTGGTGATGCTGAATCCCGTTTAGGTTTTCCTCACTTCCATTTTCTCTTCGCTTTGGTAATCCAGATGTCAAGTCATTGAATTGTGTATGTTCAGTGGTGTATGTGGAACTTCGGGGCTGTATATAGTGTTCTTGTGAGTGGGCATCAAAACTGTGTGAAGGCAGTGAGATCAGTTTGACCCAGGTCATCTTGGTACCACCCCATGCTCCAACTCACCTGTTCCACCACTCAACTGCATTGTTGGTGCTTGTTGGCAGGGATCAGTAGGCTGGCTGTCTGTCAATGCAGCTGGTGAGTCATTACAATAGGAGGAGTTTGCCATGGACAATATAGGTGAAGCTTCAGTCAGCGTGGGGCCAACACTATGTATGAGAGGGTCAGAACACTTGTCAGTAAGGGATCTGCCTTGGGATGTGGTCAGGGCCTCCAGGGTATTGGGGCCCCAGTGAGTGCACGTTGAAGACTCTAGTGTGGGTGGGAAAGGTGTGAAGGAAGGCCTTCTGTCATGAAGCCACCTACACAGGAAGACCATGGCTGTGCTAGAGATCGGTCCAGCCTCACTGTCCAGCATCATTCACAGAACGACCAAGTAGCTTTCAAAGAAAAAAAGAAAACAAAAAACTGTTCCATGCCTATTTGCAGAAACCCAAATAATGGTAGAGGAGGTTAAAGGCTCAAAAGCAGCACTCTGTGCAAATAAGACTGGGGACCCCAAAGTTCTCAACAGGTAGTTAATAAAAATTTGTGCCCCTAACTGTGAGCGCCATGGTGGCTACAATCGTCTCATGGTCACCTGGAATCTTTACTTTCATGGCAGGTTGTGCACAGATGACTGCACTCTGCAGTGGTTCCAGATGGCTCCACACATTTGGGGGCCTTCAGTGGTCCCATGTTTCGAATGCGAGGTGCCATAACCATGCCTAAGCAGAAATACTGCAGGTATCTTTAAGGACACTGTGGGTGTGAGAGCCCTTCTTTTTCATTCAAATAATGTTCCTTCCCTATATCCTGCAACCAGTCCCTGTCCCAGTTCCCATTCTAGCACAGCGTGAGTCTTATCAATGAATATAGTTTGTATATTCATGACTTTCATCTCAGGTAGAGCAGATCAAGTTGAGTACACTGAAATCTAGAAACTGAGCAGGTCACTCTGAGTATGGTGAGCACAGAGAGGGATCCAGAGCTTTGGACAGCTACAGGAGCTGCTAGGTCTGACCATCAGATGAGTTCCAGGGAACTGTTGGAAGTTGCTGGCTCCTGGTCCCAGGAAGGCAACAGGAGAGCTGCTACCAGGAGGAGCTGAGGGTCGCTCACATTCTCAGGGCTAGTAACACTAAGATGTGAGCCACCACCAGTCAGTCCACAGACCTCAGAGCTGCAAGTACCAGGGGAGATGCACTTTGCCCCTTTGTGATTCCTGCTCATCTGACATGATTTGCCCACAGATGATTGGTAGGAGAGATTTTGAAGGGACATAGATGATTAAAGGATGCAGAGAAGATCCCTTGAACGGAGAGGTCTTTTCAATGGGGTGGTGAGTGGTGTCCTGGGAGTTTGCCTGTTGTATTCCTGGATCAGTGGAAGGGCTACCCTGAATCTGGAGGCAAGACCCAGTGAATGGACACCCGTGCAACCTGGGACCTGGCATCTCCAATTACTTCTTCCTTTTAGTTCTCACTGCATGAAGTTGCACAGACACCATGGCAGAAGGCAGCAACCTGGGATGATTTTTTCCTATGAAACTGCCTTTATTCCAATTGACACAGACAATGAGGTACATTTTCCCACCCAGACTTGAACATTCCACTAACTCACCTCTCAGTACCCTCCCTCTGCCCTCTCCCTGCCCCGTTTATACCTTCCCTATACCCTCCCATTCCCTTCTCTTTCCTGAGAACCCGCAGGAACTGTCCTGTGAGAGGAGGTAACTTTGGTTCTTGGGTGCAGTCTCAAAGAAGGGAGAGATCTCGTCTGAGGGACAGCCACCCCAGAGGCTACCCAGCAACAGTACTGTGCTCAGGTCCTCCTCTTCTTCTCTTGCTTGCCTGTTGCCTTGCACTTTCTCTTTTGAGGCTGGGAGGCTTCAACCAGCTCCGGATCCAGATGTTGTCCTCCAGTTTCCTGCAGTTAGGCCCCACACAGGACCTGTTTTCCACTGTGTATGAGCATTCTGTGAGAGCTCGCTTCCTGGCCATGGCAGCTGGAGGTGGGTGGCGACTAAGGCCTCCTCTCTGGGGAAGTGGGGCCTGGACTGCTTGCTCTCCTGAGCAGAGGGTTTCCACGTGAGGGCCCTGGCTCTGTGACTGTCTCCAGGGCAGCATATTGTGCTGGGAGACTAGGAGGAAATCCAGGCTTTGGAGGTCATTGTCCACACTGCAGCCATTGGCTGTCCCATGTGGCCCCCCAGAAGTAGCACCTCTTCTGGGCCCCACTCCACCTTTGTTTCCAATGTTTACAGAGGAGGATCTTAGGTTTTGGGGACGAAGTTTGGACCAGACGGCCCTCAGTGAAGAAGACCCTTGTACGCTTGGGAGAATAGCAGTGCCCTTTAGACCTAACAACTCAGGCTCTGTTGCCCTGCACTTCTTCGAGTCCTGGGCAGCCTCCTCTGGTTTCGCTTTCTCCATGCTGACCCCTCAATCAGCGTGATGGTCACGTTTCTCAGCATTTAGGCTGACAGCTGCCTTGGAAGCTCTTGAGTCCTGTTGGAACATACCATGTCCTTGAGGCACCTGCAGAGGTGCTTCCTCACAAGCTGAGGAGGATGTGGGCACTGGCTACCTCTTTATATATGACAATGGCCACAGAAGACAGGGACATTTATATTTCAGTGGATGGTGGGAGCTGGAGATGTCACCCACCTTGGTCTCAAAGAGACAGCCTGAGGCTCTGCTGTCCACACTCTTGGGCTTCTTTTCAGCTTGCTATTCCTATTCTGTCCCTGACTCTCCTATCTCTTTCCCTTTCTGCCTCCTATGTCCTATGTCCTAGGGCAGTCACACTCTGCAATCCTGTATCACAGTCAGGATGGGGACAGATAAGATTTCTGTGAGCCATGTGAACTGAGTCCTGTATATACCTCATATACCTGCTGTCCCTTGCAGCTCTGTCCACTTGTAGGCACTCCTTTCCTACCTCCTTGTGTCCCTTTGTCTCCCAGTGTATTGGGTATCCCCCTCTGCCTTATCTACATGGTGTCTGTCCCTAAACCCCAGATAATCTGGTATCTTGACCTCCATTGTTCCACCTACTGCTCTGTTCTCTGAGTCTTTTGTTTCTGACCAAGCCCTTGTGTTCCTGGTGTTTGTACTGCTAGTGAGGGAGCAGGTTGTGCCTTAAGGCTGGTCTTTCTGGAGGTGCATGCTAGCGCAGGGAGGACCAGAATATTGCTTGTTTCCTTCTTTTTTATTGAAAATCCCCAAAAACCTCATCTGTGGATTCTATTGAAACCATTGGCGCTCCAAGTAGTATCAGAATACTGAATCTACATGGTGTTTGTAGGTCATGGTGGTGCGGTGGGAAGGAAGAGAAGAGAACAGGAGAAATAGACCTTGTGGCTCACGCTCTGGCGATTAGTGGATTGCTTCTTTCCCAAAGACCTTGGATCAAACTTGAATCAGACTAAGACTTTGTTTTAGGACCCAAGATACATCAGGTGAGGGATTCTTCCATTATTGGGTGAAGTCTGTGCGAAAGTGGAAGAAAGAAGCAGACCCCTAACTGATCTTTTGAGTTTGTTCTATTCTGCAGAGAGAAGCTGAAGTTCATCTTGACCAATATGCCTGCATTGGTGATGAAACGGATTGAGCAGGCCTCCTCTAGAAGTCTGTCACCTGTGACTTTAGCCTGGATGCTGCACTATCTGATTTTAACTGTGTGTCATGTGTCCCCTATTTTTGATAGTGATATAGATTTCTAAAAGAGGTATGGAACTCTACAGAAAAAAGTGGGGGATAGTTTTGTTGGTCCATTTTACTCACCCTTCTAAAGAAGCCCCAGGTTGGGCACTAAAAGGTGAATCTTGATTCTCTTCTTCTGCTAGCAGGGGAAACTGGAGTTTTTCTGCTTCTGTGAGCAGATGAGGTCTGTGTAAGTTGCAGATCTCTACATCTAAAATGTGTTTCCCCTCTCAAAAGTGAACCGAATCCACCTACGTTGTAGCAGACCCCAGAAGCTCACTATCAATTTCTTCTTCCTGGGATCTTTCTCATGAATTCAAAGAAAGAACTCCACAGAGCAGATTGAGCGTGAGTGTAATGGTAGGATTTATTGAAGAACAGGTAGAGAACTCTTGCACTGCAAGAGGGGACATGATAGGACGCTTTGTGTGCCAGAGTGTGTTAGTCTAGGGGACTATAGTGCCCTTGGGTCACTGTGATATGTCCAAGTTTATGGTAATTAGGCTCTGAAAACATACTAACACTACTGGTCCCAATTTATGCTAATTATGGTTTGGAAAAACATTGAAGATATTGGGACCCCTAATCTAGTTTAGGTTTTCCTCACTTCTGTTTTCTCGACTTTGGTAATCCAGATCAAGTCATTGAATTGTGCATGTTCAGTGGTGTATCTGGAACTTCGGGCTGTATGTAGTGTTCTTCTGCAGTGGGCATCACCACTGTATGTAGGCGGTGATGGATGAGCTTGACCCAGCTCATCTTGGTACCACCCCATGCTCCAGCTCATCTGGTGCACCACTCGACTGCATTGCTGGTGCTTGTTGGCAGGGCCCAGTAGGCTGTCTGTCTGTCAGTGCAGCTGGTGAGTCATGATAGTAGGATGAGTGTCATGCTTGTGTCATTAGTTGAAGTTTCAATGCGTGGTTGTCTTCTTTCTCTAGAAATTAGGTCTTGTACTCCTATTAAGCCACCTATGGAGGAAGGGTATACTGATTATTGGTTCATTCCTTTATGTAAGTGAACCAGGCACATTCCTATATGTATCCCCTCCTTATCCTACGTTTCTCATGTCCCTATCCTGAACCACAAAGGAAAGCCAAGCATCGGCATCTGGTCAAAGATAGAACTTATATGAGAGAACATCACAGATTCTGTGCTTCTCTCGGTATAGTGTGTTTGGGAATGTATACCATGCAATAAGGACTGAGAGGATAGGCCCAGGAGAGGCGATGAGAAAGTAGAAGCTGTGCTGAGATTATTTGGTTGCTTCCAAAGAGTTCTGTTTTGTTTCGTGTGTGTGAATGAGAAGGATTACAGGGAGCAAAGACAAAAAGGCCAGAGATGTGTGCTGAGGGCATTTGAGACACTGAGTTTCTCTGACCATGTTCTTCAAATTCCAGATCTCTTCTAGTTGTGGCATTTTTCGTAAGCAGATGTGATCCATATGATTGTAAAAGGATCCATTTCCCAGGTGGGTGGCCAGCCCCACTTTAATGAAACTTGTACCCTGTGCCCAGCCCTCACTGTAGAAGGAGACCCCCTGAGCTTGGCTAATTACTCCGCCACACTCTGACTCTGAACCTCAAGGCAGTGGTGGAAATAAGAACATGAGGCCAGAGCTTCTGGAACTATTAGAGAATGTCCAGCTCTCCAGGTAGATGGAGCAAATTGTTGGAGAGCAGGGTGTTCCGTGGTATTCCCTATGATAACAGATGCCCCTCCTTTCTGGATATGAGTGACAAGTCCCACTAGATCCAGCCGTGCAACCCATGTTCTTTAGAGCTTAGGCGCAGACCCAAGTCTCCAATGTACTTTTCTGCCCTCTCATAGAAGATCATCTGGTCATAGTTATTTGTTGATATTCCTGCAGACGCCTCCACGGTGCCTCCTCCACAGTCATGGTAGGCTCTGGTTGAGATAGGGGCTAAAGCACTGGGCTGGGATTCATCAGGATCAGTCACAATGCACAACCCATACTTCATTGCCAGCTGACATGGCTCAATACACACCTTGCTTTTACCTGCTCTACCTAGTCATATCCCCCACCCATTGTGGGCTCCCTGCATCCAGAACATGCTCCTATACACTAGAGACCACACCATATATTCTGCTTCAATCTCATTTTCCCTTGAGTTGTTGATGTTGTGTATTATGGTGTGAATGATTTTGTCCTCCAGAATTGATGTGTGAATGCCTAACCTCCAAGGTGATGGTATTTGGAGATTGTGGCTTCAGTGGTTCTTAGGATTTTAATGAGGTCATGAGGGTACAGTTCCCAGGATAGTAGTAGTGCCCTTCCAGGAAAAGGAAGGGATGCTAAAGCTCCCTCAGCCATAGGAGGTCACAGGCAAGGCAGGCATTTTCTCCAGCCAGGAGAGCACTCAGTGGACATCAAATCTGGCACCCTTTTTCTGGGACTTCTCAACATCAGAACTATGAGAAATAGATACCGATATTTTCTGCCATCCTGTCTGCAGCATGGCCTATGACATCCTGAGTTGACTGAGACAGAGGACAGAGTGCCCTGAGAGCAGGGCTATAGCCCGGGGCAAGGACGGGCCTCTTCACTGAGGATCCGAATGGAATGAGTACCCTCTGATGAGTTCTGCAGCACCCAAATATCCTAAACACATTCTCCAAACAATATAGTTGGTATCAACAGAGATCTGTACTGTTTTCTCCACCCCTATACCGAATACTAATTGTGCTGTTGTCTGCCATGAACAATCAGGTCTATGCTAGAATGTGAAAATACTAAGTCAGGGACAATGGTATGGAGTCAGAGAAGCAAATCCAAATTCTAGTTTCTGGTACCCCAGGACCCTGGTCTTAGGTTTGGTCCCCTATGTGACCGTAATGATCACTGAAAACTGTGATTGGTGGCCTTACAGGGCAGTGAAAAGCAACTGAGATATGGCATATTTCATCTCCTGGTGTGAAATGAATGTTTCTGGGGATGTAGGTCTCTTTTCTTGTCCCCAAACCTCAGGACCTTCCTTCCAGTTCCCTGACATCCCAGCCTTTTTTCCTATCCCACACTTTTTGTCCTTTCAGAGCTCAAGGAGTTTTGGGTCTCGGGGGAGAACACTCACACGGGGAAGCAGGAACGTGCTTCTACAGTTGGAGTGTGAGGAAGGAGCCTGAGGACCAGGGTCTTGATGTGCTGCCAGCTCCAGAAGTTTTTGTAGATGCTCTGAGGTCCACTGGAGTCATCTGGTGGCAATGCAGCCTGGCAGGTGGGCAGTGAGCCCTCCCCATGCACTGCACCTGGCCACTGATGCACATTCATCATGAATGTGATGAGGGCCATTTGGGTGGTGGTGATGAAAGGTGAAGGCCCAGGTTTCAGGGGTCATAGTTGCATATGCCGCACTGTCTTAGGCAGGCACAGTGGTCCTTAGGGCAGAAACTGCTGCAAGTAATGGGGCAAGGTGCTCCACACACCCCCCTCTGAAGGACACAGGGCACTCTAGTTGGAGGGGTCTCTGAATGTGGGCAATGTTGTGAATGTGATGGGGCTCTGCTAGCCTCTGTCGGGACCCATGATGACCCAAGTTGAAAAGTCCAGGCACACACAGAGCAGGGAAGCCAGCTCCTGCTCTCATTGGTGTTCCAGGGACAGCCGACTGCACCAGTTGGTTACACTGGGAGATTGGTGCAGTCACAGGTGATGACAAGGCAGCAGCCAGAGTGACTGGTGTGTTGGGACACGAGCAGAGAGAAGAAAGGGCAGGCCTCTGAAGGGAGACCTGAGAACCCCAGGACTGAGGTTCATGCCTGGTCTTAGCATTTGAGATGGTGTAGAGGCAACGTAAAGGGGAGAATGGGAGAGGGGAAATGGCGATAGGAGTGAGGCTCCCCAGTTCCTTAGTCACCAGGTATCTGAGGAGGACAGGCAACTATTCCCTGTGTGAATTTTAGGCTTCATCCCTCCATTCAAAATTATGCCCACAGGAGTCTTGTACCCAGTGCTCAAATCACTGACTGGATGCTGTGTGTGAACAGGGACACTTCTGCTTTTTTTGAACGAGGCCCTATGGCATCCCTTCCTGACAGTCGGTGAACATCCTAGTTGTCTCGTGGGGAAGTGACTCTGCTGGTGACACTCTTCAGCTCAGCATTGTCACTAAGAGAAAAAAGCCCTTTTCCAGGGAAGTTCCAGGCACTCCAAAGTCCTACGTGAAAGTGACAATTTCATAATTCATGGCTCGGGAGCCTTCCTTTTGCTGATGTTCCTTGCAAAACCCTCTGTTTCTATCCGAGCCTTGCACAACTAAACCAAAGCACCTGAATAAAACATCTCCCTAGCTAGAGCCTGAGGAACCCTGAGGTCACCCAGGAGCACATCCTGCCCAAAGTGTGGGTACTTCTCCCAGCACTTGTAACCACAAACACCAGTGGGGACACAGATTGTGGCACCTCAGGGTATCCATGAGCTGGATTTTTCTAAGCGAATTCTTGACATTCCAACAAGTAAACCAACGCTTGAGCATTTTGGCAAAACCCATGGTGATAGAACCGTTGGCAACTTGAAATGCATCAAGGCAGTGGACCTAAATTGTACTAATAGTGATTGTATTTGTCCTAACCACCCAGGAGTGAAGAATATTATTTTGGTCCATCCTCAGTGTCCAGGATCATTCAGGCGAGGAGAAAGAAGCTATTTGAAAAAACACTGTCTGGAAGCTTACTTCTAGAATCCTGATTAATGGCACAGGGGGCTGAAGGCTCAAAAGCATCTCTCCATCCAAATCAGACAGGAGGGCCAGAAGTTTTCAAGAAGTACTTTATAAAAACTCATGCACCTGTCTGGGGTGGCCATGGAAAATGTTTCCTATGAAGAAAAATGAAGTTTGATTACACATGACAGACCAAAAACTACTAAACCTCTAATAACTTTCGTGCACTATGGACAAAGTCATGCCAGTTCTTTATATTGTAAATAGCACTAACAGTTGGTCGTGTTACAATTAAACCATTCTCCTTTTCAATCTTCCCTGTTTTGATGATTGGCAAACCATGTGATACGTAGCCTCTTTTAACTTTTCCCATTGATTTTAGGAGAACACGATTGAATTTGGAACAGCCATGCTCAATATAGGTTAGGCTGCAGACATGGTGGCGCCAACACTTCGTACGAGAGGGTCAGAGCACTTGTCAGTGAGGGGTCTGTCTTGGGATGGAGTCAGGGCCTCCAGGAAGTTGGGTCCCCAGTGAGTGCATGTTGAGGACTCTAATGGGAGTGGGAGGTGTGTGAAGGTAGGCCTTCTCCTGTCATCAGGCTACCTAGACAGGAAGACCATGGCCATGCTGAAGATTGGTCCAACCTCACTGTCCAGCATCATTCACAGGAGGACCAAGAAGCTTTCAATGAAAAAAACAAAAACAAAAAACAAAAAAACAAAAAAAAAACACTGTTCCAGGTCTATTTCGAGGAACCCAAATAATGGCACAGACTGGGGACCCCAAAGTTCTCAACAGGTACTTAATAAAAATTGGTGCCCCTGAATGTGATGGCCAGGGTGGCTACAATCGTCTCATGGTCACCTGGAATCTTTACTTCC
The DNA here is from genome assembly GCF_902686455.1 of Sciurus vulgaris. NCBI lineage: Eukaryota > Metazoa > Chordata > Mammalia > Rodentia > Sciuridae > Sciurus > Sciurus vulgaris. Next base: position 27,230,285 of record NC_136474.1, read on the forward strand.
ATGACAGGTCATGCACAGATGGCTGCACTCTGCAGTGGTTCCAGATGGCTCCACACCTTTGGGGCCCTTCAGTGGTCCCATGTTTCGAATGCGAGATGCCATAACCATGCCTAAGCAGTAATACTGCAGGTATCTGTAAGGACACTGTGCGTGCTAGAGCCCATCTTTTTCATTCAAATAATGTTCCTTCCCTATATCTTGGAACCAGTCCCTGTCCCAGTTCCCTCTCTAATGCAGTGTGTGCCTTATCAATGGTTATAGTCTGTATATTCATGACTTTCATCTCAAGTAGAGCAGGTCAAGTTGAGTGCACTGAAATCTAGAAAACTAAGCAGGTCATTCTGAGTATGATGAGCTCAGAGAGGGACCAAGAACCTTGGATAGCTACAGGAGCTGCTAGGTCTGACCATCAGATGAGTTCCAGGGAACTGTTGGAAGTTGCTGGCTCCTGGTCCCAGGAAGGCAACAGGAGAGCTGCTGCCAGGAGGAGCTGAGGGTCGCTAACATTCAATCTCAGGGCTAGTAACACTGAGATGTGAGCCACCACCAGTCAGTCCGCAGAACTCAGAGCTGCAAGTACCAAGGGAGATGCACTTTGCCCCTTTGTGATTCCTGCTCATCTGACATGATTTGCCCTCAGATGAGTGGTAGGGGAGATTTTGAAGGGATACAGATGATTAAAGGATGCAGAGAAGATCCCTTGAACGGAGAGGTCTTTTCAATGGGGTGGTGAGTGGGGTCCTGGGAGTTTGCCTGTTGTATTCCAGGATCAGTGGAAGGGCTACCCTGAATCTGGAGGCAAGACCCAGTGAATGGACACCCGTGCAACCTGGGACCTGGCATCTCCAATTACTTCTTCCTTTTAGTTCTCACTGCATGAAGTCACACAGACACCATGGCAGAAGGCGGCAGCCTGAGGAGATTTTTCCTATGAACCTGCCTTTATTTCCATTGACACAGGACAGCGAGGTACATTTCCCACCCACAGTAGAACATTCCACTAACTCACCTCTCAGTACCCTCCCTCTGCCCTCTCCCTGCCCCGTTTATACCTTCCCTATACCCTCCCATTCCCTTCTCTTTCCTGAGAACCCACAGGAACTGTCCTGTGAGAGGAGGAACCTTTGGTTCTTGGGGTGCAGAATAAAAGAAGGGAGAAATCTTGCCTGAGGGACAGCCACCCTGGAGGCCACCCAGCAACAGTACTGTGCTCAGGTCCTCCTCTTCTTCTCTTGGTTGCCTGTCGCCTTGCACCGTCTCTTGAGAGGCTTCGAAGAACCAAGCAGCTCCAGATCCAGATGTTGTCCTCTAGTGTCGTGGAGGGGAGGCCCCAAGCAGGACCTGTTTTCCACTGTGTATGAGCATCCCTTGAGATCTCTCTTCTTGGCCATGGCAGCTGGAGGTAGGTGGCGACTAAGGCCTCCTCTCTGGGGAAGTGGGGCCTGGACTGCTTGCTCTCCTGAGCAGAGGGTTTCCACGTGAGGGCCCAGGCTCTGTGACAGTCCCCATGGGAACAGATGGTGCTGGGACACTAGGAAGAAATCCAGGCTTTGGAGGTCATTGTCCACACTGCAGCCATTGGCTGTCCCATGTGGCCCCCCAGAAGTACCGGCTCTTCAGGGCCCCACTCCACCTTGTTTTCCCAGGTTTACAGAGGTGGATGTTAGGTTTTGGGGAGGAAGTTTGGACCAGACGGCCCTCAGTGAAGAAGACCTTTGAACGCTTGGGAGAATAGCAGAGTCCTTTGGACCTAACAACTCGGGCTGTGTGGTCCTGCACTTCTTCGAGTCCTGGGCAGCCTCCTCTGGGTTCCCATTCTCCATGCTGACACCTCGTTCAGCATGATGGTCACGATTCTCAGCATTTAGGCTGGCAGCTCCCTCGGAAGCTCTTGAGTCCTGTTGGAACATACCATGTCCTTGAGGCACCTGCAGAGGTGCTTCCTCACAAGCTGAGGAGGATATGGGCACTGGCTAACTCTTTATGTATGACAAGGGCCACAGAGGACAGGGACATTTATATTTCAGTGGATGGTGGAAGCTGGAGATGTCACCCATCTCAGTCTCAGAAAGACAGACTGAGGCTCTGCTGTCCACCCTCTTGGGCGTCTTCTCAGCTTGCTATCCTGATTCTGTCCCTGAGTCTCCTGTCTCTTTCCCTTTGTCCCTCCTAAGTCCTATGTCCTAGGGCAGTCACACTCTGCAATCTTGTATCACAGTCAGGATGGGGATAGACAAGAATTCTGTAAGCCATGTGAACAGAGTCCTATACATATACCTCATCTACCTGCTGTCCCTTGTACCACTGTCCACTTGTGGCCACTCCCTTTCCTACCTCCTTGTGTCCCTATGTTTCCCAGTGTATCGGGTATCCCCCTCTGCCTTATCCACTTGGTGTCTGTCCCCAAGCCCCAGAAAATCTGGTATCTTGACCTCCGTTGTTTTTCCTGCTGCTCCGTTCTCTGTGTCTTTTGTTTCTGACCAAGCCCTTGTGTTCCTGGTGTTTGTGCACTTGTTTATCAGGTGTCCCTGCCTGTCACCTATCCAGTGTACCTCCAGACCTTGGTCTACTGGAACACCCTCCTTCCACTGTCTACCTGGCCAGAGGTGAGTTCTTCATCCTGCTCCAGCACTTTCATTAGGGCCAAGATATTTATATCTGGTTTGGAGGGAAGTAATTCTTCCAGGAAGCAGGGCTGAATCATGGTCTCCACCTGGGAGAAGGAAAAGAGCATGAGTGACCTTGGGAGGAAATGGCCCTAAGTCAGGAAAAGTTCTAGGAGAAACAGCTATGATGACCCTATCCTGGTCCACACTATGGGGTTGTTAAATCCCATCCACCAGCTGCACATATCCTCAGTGAATTTGCAGGCACGCACGCACAGGCACACACAATGCTGGAAACCTAAGGTATGCAGCTCGATTTTATGGCTCCTGAAACCTTGTAGACACCATGAGTGTAGACTCAGCTCACCTTCTTGATGAAGTCTTCATCAACATAGGTAAGAAGACTCGGGTCTGGGTATAAATCATCATCTATTGGCTGTTGCTCCAGTTCTTCCTCTCCCACGTTTGCAGCATGCTCTCCCATGAACGAGCTGGAGGGCTGGCATGTGGTAAAGTTGGGAGGCTCCACTAGGTGATCCATGTTGTCTTCATACTCCTGTACGGCTTCAGGTGGGATCTCTTCAGGTTCCGTGGTCTCAGGCACCTTGATGACACGTGCCTTGGTTTGAGACACCTTGGTCTTTGACACCTTGGTCTGTGGCACCTTGAATTTGGCTGCTAGTGAGGGAGCAGTCCGTGCCTTAAGGCTGGTCTTTCTGGAGGTGCACGCTAGGACAGGGAGGACCAGAATATTGCTTGGATGGGGATCCATGTTCATCCCAAACATTTGGTAGAAGACAGGATTCAGGGACCTAACCTGACCTGCCATGCACCAGGACAACCTCACCTGAGGACCCTAGGGAGGTGACAGAGCACCAGGAACAGTACCTAGCACAGTCACGTGGGAGGACATTTGGAACCAGTGATACTCCACGCACTCTGCCAACCCAGTATCCAAGTTCTGGGAAGACGGTGTGTTGGTTCTTTGGACGTGCAAGGAGAGAAACTATGTACTCGGCCCGTCAACATGCAGTTCAAAACAAAGGGTGACGGACATCAGGTGCTGTGGGGGTGTTCTGCAAGAACAAATCCCCCATAGTGAAGGAAATGTCCTACTGAGGACAACAACCTGCCTTGTTCTTGTTTCTCTTTGGATACTACCATGGGTTTCTGTGGTCATAAGGCAACCATACCTGACTGTTGGACCGCGTTAGGGTTCGGGGGCCTTGGATGATCCAGCCTCTGAGGTACAGGAGGAGGTCGGGACTGGAAGACCCCGGACAGCTGCATCCTTGGATCCTCCAACTCTTCTGCAGCCTCAAATTCCACGAACCTTGGTAGGGTTTGGGTGAGAGAGGCACGGGCTGAACTGAGAAGTCCGTCAGGCATACCAATAAGGTACTACCCCATACCAGGCAGGAACTGGTATGATGGACATGGGGCTGTGTGCTGGAGTGGGCTGGGTCAGTCCCAGGAGATAGCTACTTGAAAGGGAGAACCACAGTGCTGGGAAACACTACCTCAACTACCCCTGAAGGGAATTAGATATGGGGAACTCAGGCAGGGCCCATAGGTGACCCTTGTTCCCACTCTCTCCTGTCCCTACCAGGAACAGCAGAGATCAGAGAAATGCTAAGAGCTGGTCAGGGATTTGATTTCTATCAGGGAGCACCAGGGTTCCTGGACCAATCCAGGGATACTGAGCCCTGGAAGGATCACCAGGGAGACAAAGGCACAGGAGCGGTCACGTGAAAGTGGAAGCTAGGCAGAAGCTTGGGTTGCTTCCAATGAGGGCTGTTTCTTTTTCTTTCCACTTCTTAGAATGGCTGGGATTACTTAGAGGAAAGCGAATAAAGACTAGACATGTGTCCTCAGGGCTTCTGAGGTACTGGATTCCCTTGAGCTTGCACTCCCTGCTGCCACCCTCTTCTGGAACATCAGGTTGAAGTAGTGTCCACTTGATTTCTCATCTCCCTAGTCGATAACAAGATGCCGTTCCCAGGCAATGGCCTGTGTGAGGCTAGTGGAACTTTTCCCCTCTGCAGAGCCAACGAAGCAGAAGGAGTTTATGTGGCTGGGCAAGTTACCCCTCCCCATCCTGACCCTGAAGCCCCAGGGCAGAGTTGGAATCAGGAACTTTGAGACTGGAGTTTCTGTACAGTTGCAGAGAGAATTCCTGGAGCTCCCGCTAGGAGTTGCTGCTTGGAGAGCTAGTTGCCTCTGAGCGAGCAGGAAGGTGACAGGCCCTACAAGACCCTGCTGTGTAATCCACGATCCCCCACCCCTAGGTTCTGGGCCCCAAAGCCTGGCTCACTTTTCCGCGGTCTCATAGAAGATCATTCTGTCAAAGTTGCTCGTGCGCTGCCATTCCTGCAAACCCTTCCGCAGGCCCTCCTCCACGGTTATGGTGGGCTCCCGTCGGGACAGGGACCGAAGCACTGGGCTGGAATTCATCAGGATCAGTCGGAATCCACAAGGTCACCCTCCATTCTCAGTTTGGCTGGTTCCACAACCTCCTACCTTTGTTACCTCTGCCCCATCCTGCTCAACTCAAAAGTACTGTCACTGTGGCCCTGGGACACTACAATTCATAGGACATTAACATCAGGGTCTGAAGTGGTCTGTATGGTTTTCCTTTGATTCCTCAGTGGAATGGGTATTATGTGGTGAATGTTTTATGTCTTCCAAAGTTCACTTGTTGAAATCCTAACCCCCAATGTGATGGGCATGTGGAGATTGGCTTTAGAGTTTTGTGGAGTTAGATGAGATCCTGAGGGTGGGGCTTCATGAGGGCATTAGTGTTCTTCTAGGAGAAGGAAGACACTCTGAAGTGACCTCAGTCATGTGAGGACACTGGTGAGTCAGTAGCCTTTTCAAGCAAGCAGGAGAGAGAGCCCTCATGGCACTTGGTGCCAGGCACCCTTTATCTGGGCCTCCTGGCTGCAGACTCTGAGAAATACATGCCTGTCCTTTCATCCCCCTGCTCTATGCTACCCTGGATGGCAGCCCCAGCTGACTGAGACAGTGCCCATAAGGGCCAGGGAGCCTGCTTACAAAGTGGGCTAGATGAACATCCCCATCCTGGATCCAAAGAGCGTGAGCTTCCCCATGAGTGCTGCATGATCATAGGGTCCTGAGCAGGAGTTTGGGACAATGTGTGTGGGTATCCCTAGAGTTCCATCTTGGGGCCAGCACTCCTAACCCCACTTCTGCTAATGATGTCCTCTGTGCTGGGAACAATCAGGTCTACGCTAGAAGGTGAAATTCCTGGGGGAGGGCCCATCATTTGGAGTTAGCCATCTCTGAATCTTGGGTAACATCATGCAAGGAACCTGCTCTGGTCTTGAGTCCTCCTTGTGAGGGTGACGATCATCAGAAATAAAGATTACCTGCACTCACAGGGCTGTGATGGGCAGCTGAGTCATGGCATGTTTCATGTGCTGATGTGAGATGAATGTTGCTGGGAATGTAGGTCTCTCAGCCTGTCTCCCCACCCTCAGGACCTTCCCTCCAGGTACCCTGCATCTCAGTTTTCTTTTCCATCCTCACTATTGTCCCCTCAGAACCCCACGAAGATTTCCTCGACCCTGGGGAGAACACTCACACGAGGAAGCAGGAGAGTGCTTCCACATCGGGAGTCTGAGGAAGGTGCCTGCGGACCAGGGTCTTGAAGCGCTGCCAGCGCCGGAAGTTTTCGTAGTTGCTCTGAGGTTCGTTGGAGTCATCTGGTGGCACTGCAGGCAGGAAGGTGGGCAGCGCGCCCTCCCCATACACTCTACCTGGCCGTTGTTGGGCATTCATTGGGAACATGATTGGGGCCACCAGGACAAATGGTCGAGGTGCTGGAGGCCGACAGCCCAGGGAACAAGGGCCCCTGTAGTTCCCGATGCCACCACTGGCTGAGGCAGGCAGTGCCGGGAGGAATTGAGCAGGATTCTCCATACCCTGACAGAAGGCCCCTGGAGCCCCCCAGTTGAGGGGTCCCTGAGTGTGGGCAATGTTCTGAATACGAGAAGGCTCAATGGGCCTCCGTTCAGGCCCACTCTGTCCATAGCCAAAGAGCCCAGCCATATACGGTTGTTCAGGGCAAGCAGACAGCACCAGAGGGTTACCCTGGGAGATAGGTGCAGTCACCCGCAGTGCCACGGGCGGCTCCCAGAATGGCTGGTGTGCTGGCTCAGGGGCAGCAGGAGGAAAGGGCAGGCCTCTGAATGGATTCATGAAGGCACCTGGATTGAAGTTCATGCCTGGTCTCTGATTCAGATGCTGTGGACGGAACGAAAAGGGAGAGAGGAGGAGGGGAAATGTCAGCAGGTTCGAGGTCCTTAGTGAGTGGGAATGTGAGGAAAAATTATAATGGCTCAGGACCCTCTGGGCAAGATATTTTGCAGTTTGCAAACATCCCCGCGTGCATTTCCTTGTGTTCCCTTAGTTGTAGTTATACCTAGAGAAATCCTGTTCCCAGTACACCAGGATTCCATGAACACTGTCTGTGGACTGTGACCCCTCAGATTTCCCTGCCTCTGAGAGGCCCGTGGCACATCCTTTGCAGACAGTGTTGCCCTCCTTGGGGACTCCCTAGAAATGGATCAATTTGAGTCTTCTCGGTGACACCATGCCCCTCCACATGCTCCCCAACTGGAAAGGGACCTTCTGCAGGGCAGTTCTAGGCATTCCATGGTCATTTGTGAAGGTGACAGTTTCCAAAGATTATTGGTCCATCACCTCCCCGGCCTTCCTTTTGCTGACACTCCTTGCATACCCCTTCACTTCTTTCCTAGGCTGGCACAAAGAAATGTCACCTGAATCAACTCCCTCCCTGGTAGCGGCTGAGGAGCTCTAAAGTTCACCCAGGAGCAAATTCTTTCCAGCTTGTGGGTGCTTCTCCCAGAACTTCCTGCTGCAGTGCCCCGTGGGCGGCCAGATTCTGGCCAGCCCTGCCCCAGTTTTCAGTGGTTCCTGTCAGGACACAGTGAGCTCTGTTCCTAGGGAAGAGGTCTGTGTGACAGAAATTGAATTCCCTGAGATCCTCTCCTGGCATGACCAGCAATGGCTGCTGAGATTACTGAACGTGATGGAATGGCGAGTAATGCAACTTTCAGACTTTGAAGGCCAGTGGTACTGTTATTGGGCCTGTCAATTGGAGCCTTTGTCAGGTCTTTTTTTTTTTTTTTTTTTTTTTTAATGAAGGAAAGTATTAGAACCAGGCATGAACCAGATGGCAGGTGTGGCAGGGTTGTGTGGACCACATTCTTGTTCCCCAGAATGTCATGCCGTCAAGGAATTCAAGATCAAGAATACTTCAACACTTGCCTATAGAATCAGGACACCTGCCTATCTTCAAATGAGAACAGAAGCTGGGCCTCATTCTCTTGAAAAGAACCCAGTTGTCTTCAAAACTGATTGAAGAAAAGGACAAACACTGTGTGTTCACCTTTCATTTTGTACTAAAGAAGGAAGAGCAAAGTATTCATGCCTACATGAGAATCAAAAGGGCTGAGGCTATAGCAGAGAGTGCTCCACAGCAAGACGCTCTGAAAGACGTCTTTCCATGGATGTGAGAACAATTCAGAAGACCTCATAGGTCCGAATCTTCCCTGGTTCCCTGCCCTTCAGGAATCAAGGACACCTGCTCTCCGAACTGAAGGAGAAGCTTTCCTGTGTGGGAAGTGGATGAAGAGCCCTGGGCTGTGGCAGCTGGCATGCCCTGCAGCCTCACCCAGAGTGTATCACAGTGCAGATGTGGGCAGCAGGAACCCCACTAGGCAGTTTGCTAGCAGAGAACATTTGTCTCCACTGCCCACTTAAGATCTGAGAGCCTCGTGTCAACCCCCTCAGAATGGTATCACAGGCAGCTTCCAGGTGTCTGAAGAATGGACACAGGCTCAGCCTCTCCCCTCCAGGCAGCCCTAACTGACCACCACTGTGACAGTGTCTCTGACTGCCTAAAAACCCACGTAGTGACCTGTGTCCATTCTACAAGGAATCAATTCCTTGGCCTCTCTTGTTTCTGCTGACCCAGCGTTTTTCCCCTGATTTGTGTTGATGGATGTCTTTGTAGTCCTCCTCCCCATGAGCACTATCAGTCTTCCCGGGCTTTCTAGGCCACATCAAGTGCCTTGTCTAAGGCTTTCTCCTTGGTCTACTTCTGCTTCATCAGTTGAGGAGAGAGGAAGTAGTCCATTCAAATTCCCAAGGATGTACAGGGTGACTGGTATTCAGAAAATAAACCACTGACCCTCCCGACTCACCTCTGTCTAACGATCAGGACACTGGACACAGAGTCTCGCAGTCTCCAGCGTGGGAATCGTCTCTGCGGGACCTAGAGAGTGATCTGACTGTGGCAGATGCTCAGGGTCCAACAGAAATGCTGGGCAAAGTTTGAATGTAAACCCCAGTGGAATGCTGGGTCTAGACATTCTGTAGGGGGGAGGGGCAGAGGGCCACAGGCCTGGGTGGGCAGACATTCCATGAAGAGCTCTGGAAGTAGGGAAGAACTTGAAGTTCCCTTCAAGACATCCAGTGGTGACACACTTGGTGTGTGGCTCTGGGTCATTTTGAGATTGTTTCTAAAATCCATAGGAGACTGGTTTGAGAGGTGTCCCTGTATTTCAGTGCCTCAATAAGCATCTTCGGTTTCCCTGCTGGGCAGGACAGGTAAACTGGGGCTCTCATCCCACACAATCATGGGTGGAAACAGCCAATACTCCAAACTCTAGTGCGTGGCTTGCATTTATGGATACAGTGTGTTTTCATCCCATCACATCTGCAAAGCACACACTTGGGTGTTCATGAAATAGCCAACACCTTCTTATAAGTCTTTTCAGAGGAATAATGGGGCCAACCATGATACTCAAGCAGTGAAACAAGTTTCCTTCATTCTTCCTTCACTTGTCATCTGTTTCCCACATTCATGTCATTAATATTATGTCTGGTGGGGGTTCTTTGAACCAGTGATATAAAATGTGCAATGTGGAGAAACTTGTCTTCTCCTCCTTTCACAATCCGTTTTTTAAGAAATAATCATTTAGGGAGGCCGGGAAGGCAGCGTGGGCAGTGAGTTTTGCGGCAAGAGACCTGCCCGGAGAAGTTCTTCCGGTAATGTCTGACTGTTAATTCAAATTAACGAGTAGAAAATAAAAGGACCATCTCCTCTTTTTCCCGCCCCTCCCCTCCTCTCTCTGCCCGGCCGGCGCGATGGTGGAGGCCGCTGCGGGCGCCTGCGGAGAGGCGATGGCGGCGTCTGTGGCCGCGGAAGGCTCCTCCGGCCCGGCGGGCTTGTCTCTCGGCCGGGGCTTCTCGAGCTACCAGCCCTTCGATCCCCAGACGTTGGGCCTCAGCCCGAGCTGGCGGCTGACGGGCTTCTCTGGCATGAAGGGCTGAGGCTGCAAGGTCCCCCAGGAGACACTGCTCAAACTCCTGGCGGGACTGACGGGACCTGACCTGTGGCCCCAACCCAGCTTGGGCCTGGTCGGAGGCCAGGAAGAGGCGGCCCAGGAAGCTGGCCTGACCTCCGGGGCAGGCCCCAGCCCAACCTTTCCATCCCTGAGCATTGGAATGGACTCCTGCGTCATCCCCCTGAGGCACGGAGGCCTATCACTGGTGCAGATCACGGACTTCTTTTACCCCTTGGTGGAAGATCCCTACATGATGGGGCGTATAGCTTGTGCTAATGTGCTGAGTGACCTCTATGCCATGGGCATTACTGAATGTGACAACATGTTAATGTTACTCAGTGTCAGCCAGAGTATGAATGAGGAGGAACGAGAAAAGGTAACACCACTCATGATCAAAGGTTTTCGGGATGCTGCTGAGGAGGGAGGCACTGCAGTGACAGGTGGACAAACAGTGGTCAACCCTTGGATTATCATCGGTGGAGTTGCCACGGTGGTGTGTCAGCCAAATGAATTCATAATGCCTGACAATGCAGTTGTAGGGGATGTGCTCGTGTTAACCAAACCATTAGGCACTCAAGTTGCCGCTAATGCCCACCAATGGCTGGATAATCCTGAAAGGTGGAATAAGATAAAAATGGTGGTCTCCAGAGAAGAGGTAGAGCTGGCCTATCAGGAAGCTATGTTCAATATGGCTACCCTAAATAGAACTGCTGCTGGATTAATGCATACGTTTAATGCCCATGCAGCCACCGATATCACAGGCTTTGGCATTTTAGGACATTCTCAGAACCTCGCAAAACAGCAAAGAAATGAGGTATCCTTTGTCATTCATAATCTGCCGATCATTGCCAAGATGGCTGCCATCAGCAAGGCCAGTGGGCGGTTTGGACTACTTCAAGGAACCTCAGCTGAAACCTCTGGGGGATTACTAATTTGTCTGCCAAGAGAACAGGCAGCTCGATTTTGCTCTGAAATCAAATCTTCCAAGTACGGAGAGGGTCACCAAGCATGGATCGTCGGCATTGTGGAAAAGGGAAACCCAACGGCCCGTATCATTGACAAGCCTCGAGTTATAGAGGTTCTACCTCGTGGGGCCACTGCTGCTGCTCTTGCTCCTGATAATTCCAACGCCTCCTCTGAGCCTAGCTCCTGAAATGGAATAGCAGAAGTTGTTGGGAACTTAGAGCTTTTATATAAAATCATGGACGAATCTCAAGGGTCGATTTTAAGAAACTTCCAAAGAAGGCTGCCTGCATAGTGGTTCCAGCTGCCCTTTCTCAGTGATTTGAATCAGCCCATCAGTAACTGCCTTTATGTACATTCCAAGGCCAAAAGTAACACTTTGGACTTTGGGAGGACATGTGTTTATCTCTTGGGTGTAGGAGGAGCAGGAAGAACCTTTCCAAAGCAAGATGAGGCTGTTCCAGTTTGAGGGTTTTTCTTTGCACTGGTTTAATTCATTTCTGCACAGGGAATGAGACTACTAAAATTACATACTCAAAAAGTAAATTGCAAAATTAAAAAAAGAAAAGAAGAAGAAGCAGCAATGAGTTTGGACCAAAATTGTTGATAAATCTAAGTTGTTAAGAGAGATCTTATAATATAATGTCAAATTCTTTATTAGATTTTTATGAGGAACTGGCTCTTTCCTTCTCTGGACAAGAATTGAGCAACTTGTCCAATGACTGGGAAAGGAGGACCTGCAACCATCTGACTTGGTCTCTGTTTATGATGTCTTTCCCTCTAAAACCCACTAAGGATTGGGAAAGGCAGAGCAAGTCCTAGAGCCCAGGATGTGGTGGTCATTAAAATGTTAAATTTTGTGCTAAAAATTCCTGGTGATTTAATTAATAAAGAGTAATTTCTTATAGTTAAAAAAAAAAGAAATAATCATTTACTATAATGAATAATGGGGACCAGATTTCAAAGCAAGCTTCATTTGCTAGATGGAGATTGGCTTAGAGGCTCTTGCATGCTCTTGGTCAGTGCTTTGCCCGTGTGCTTCAGCCCTCACCCCATGCAATCAGTTTTGCACTGCTTCAAACTGCTAGACTGTAGAGGCACATACAATCCAAGCAGTCAAATTCAATTTGTGACAACTGGCCATGGAAGAAGCAATGAAATGTCCTACCATCTGACCATTGCTGTTGTGAAGCCCTGAACTAAGATTGATGGCTGAGGGGGAAAAAATAGTCTGAACATTGATGTAAACCTAATCAAGATCTGTGGAGGGATTGCTAAAGGACTGTCTGCCTCCCATGCAGCCTTTAGTTCTATACACCAGGAGGCCCTTGACAGTGTCACATGTGACATGTCTTCCACATTATCCTTTGGAAAGAAGTGATAGTAATTAAACCCAAATTTTTAGAAAGAGCATGACGGGAGTGGTTTGTTTTTTCTTTGAAAGTATTACAAGGTCAAGTGAATCCATGGCACACATTTGAGAAAGTTCCAGCTGAAAGTATGGCATGTCAGAGAAAAGGAAGAGGATGAATTTGCTGTCTGCTGAAATTGGTCAACATTACCAAGTCTTTATTGAACATATAGGAAAAATCTTCAAAGAGAACATTGGAGCATCAGTGTGTGTCGGGAAGGCAGAGTACAGTAAATGGGGAAGGCAAAATCAAGGAATGGGGGATTTAAGAGTGTTCTGGAGACCTAAAATCTTTGCCCAAAGTGGTGTGTAATGGAACCTACAGATGGAGTAGGAGGAAAGCACACACTGATGTTTGGCTGAGTGAGACCAATCAAGAGAACGAAGTACAAAGGGGATGAAAACTGGTCAAATGAGGAGCCTTAGCTTCAGGGTAGGGAGCTTGCAACGCTGCAGCCAGGGCGGTCTCCAATGCAGGCAAGGCAGGTGTTTCATATTGAACATTGCCGGGGTCATTCCAGATGCACTAGGTGGAAGGAGTAGCCCGAGGCTCCATAAGGAGGAGCCGCCTTGCAAGCAGATGCACGTCCATCTGGTATTGAAGGCGCTGCGCGCTTCCCGCCACAGACCTGGGGCATGCGCACAGGCTTGGCCAGAGGAGTTGTACAGCTCTCCGGCAGTGGCCCAACCGTCCAGTGTCGGTTGCGGTTGCCACCGGGAGATGCGATGAGCGAGCGTGGGTGGCGGTTCCCCAACGACCGGCTTGGCAGCCGTGGCGGCGTCCAGAGTCGTTTCCAGCCCAGAGATACTGGACCCGCGAGCCTCTCCGTCCCAGGTGGGTCGTGCGCTGTTCTTCAGTCCCCGGCGGCGGGCGTCCCGTCGTGTGTCCGTGTCCGCGATGCCACCCCGCTGCCCGATCTCATCTGGATGCCATTGGCGCCCAGACCAGGCCCCGCGCGGCCCGCGTCTCCTGCGCTGGACGCCAGCGGACGGTCGCCAAGGCGGTGCGAGCGCGGAGCCTCTGGGTCGGTGTCCCTGGCAGCCCGTGGCTGCGGCGCTGAGCGGAGCCTCCGCAGTGAGGGAGCAGCAGCGTCCGGTCTGAAGGGAGGTGGTCGGTGTCGAGGTCCGTGGAGTTGGGACGGCCTCTCCTCATCCCAGGAGACGGTGTGTGCTGGAGATGTCGGCGGCCTCCGCGTCCTTAGGCAGAAGGACACTCCTGTCTGGTGACGCTGGTGACTTTGCAAAGGGAATGACCGACCCAGTCGTGTCCCCATGGACGTGCAGTCGTAGGTTGGCTGTGGCACAAGAGTGTGGAAAATGGACTCGATGACCGGCTGAGACGGGTCTGCCCTACAGTCGTTCTGCAATAAAGAGATTGAGATTTGGTTATTAAATTGTGTGGTGTTCATGGATCGCACACGGGAAATGGATCGCATATTCAGGCAACGTGTTCATATCTTAGAGATTCTACATGTATTGTGAGTGGGGCATCAGGGATCCTTTTGGGAAGGCCTTGTCCCTCTCCATTCTTATCCACTGTATTGGTCCTAACTGGGTTAGTTCATTCTTCAGGGACAAAGAACCTGCATGTGTGTTGATTTGTGGCTCTTCCTCATGCAGATGGATTCAGTACTGTATGTTCCTTAGGCAGGCAGGTTCCTGTTCAGCATGTGGGTGGTCCAGGAGTCTCAGTCATAAGCTGACTGTGAAGAATAGAATCTTTTAAATAGGTATCATGTTTGTGTTGGGCAACAGGCCTACAATTGTCAGGTTTCCTGGACAGGAGATGAGATGGAAAAGTCCACTTTTGTGCCAACACCGTGAGAATCAGCTGGGCAGCCACAGATGCTGTTGGTTCCTCTGAGGCTAAGCTGGTGGATGAAAACACTGTGCTCCACAGCGTGAGGCTAGTGAAAACCTGCAGAACCTCTATGGCACTACCATCTGTGCCCTGGGTGGTGTTTGCTGGTGGAGGTCAGGTAATCCTTCCCTGTGGAAACCTGAGGCTTCAGGGACCTCCAGGGACCCCAAAGCTCAGAGGTTTTGTTTTCTGTTTTGGTAGCTCTGTTTTATTGGGTCATGTTTTGAAGGAACCTTCTCCATGTTCTGAAGGGCAAGGATTCTCTTCCTGGGGGAAGCAAACCCCTGCTTCCTGTTTGTCTGATAATGTGGTGCCACCTTCTTTGTTTTCTTTACTCCCATTGAGTGGCTGACCTATCAGTGAGCTGCATGCTAGAGGTGGAAACCAGAGGACCCCACAACATGCCCTTCCTCCTTAGGAACCACATGAGGTTTTCTGTCCCTGGTTAGGCTGATTCTCCTCCTGGTTGTGACCCAAGGATGGTGAGAAGTGGTGAGAGGAGTAAATGAGGGGAATCTCAGTCCCCTCTAAGGGTTGGACAGTCACCTTCTGGGAAAGGCTCATGGGTTAAAAGCTTGGTCTCCAGTAGATGGTGCTATTGGGAGGTAGGGGGAGCTTTTAGGAGGTGGGATGTGGAAGTTAATCATGTCATTGGGGGTTCTCTGGAATGGGATATTGGGACCTGGGCCTTTCCTTATCCCTATCCCTTTCTTTTTGTCTTTACTTTCTGGCCACCTTAAAGTGAGCAGTTTTCCTCTAGTATACTCTACTACTCAGCCACAGAACCAAAGTCAACAGGGCCAAGCAATCATGGATTATAACTGTTGAGGGCCGTCTTGGACAAAGTGGCACCTGGCAGTGAGCCAAAGAGCACTGGCTACCAAAATAAGGAAGTACCCCAAAAGACTGCTTGCTTACTAGTTCCTTGGAGAATTATGACGTGTTAACACCAAGCTCAAGGATTGGCTATCTAATATCATGCCGCGTGTGGACAGCTCGTGATTTATATAGTATTATGCTGGCATTCCTCTGCATGCTCTCCTGCATGAGAGAAAGCTTTGGTATAATTGGCTGATGAGCTAGGAGCCTGGGGGAGGACAGAGGGAGAGAGAGGAAGAAGGAAGATAGAGGGAGAACAAAGGAGACAGAGAGACGGGGAGGACGCAATAAATCTTATCAAACTAAAGGTTAGTGGTGTCTCCTTTCTCCGTGCCAGTTCCACTGGATGGAACATGTAACCTCCAAACCAGGAACCCAAATTAATCTTTCCTTTTTTCATGGTGTTGCTCGCAGACACTTTAGTACTGTGACAGACTGATTAACCCAAAAAAATGGTTCCCAGCATGTGCATGATTTTGTGACCATATGGTCATGAGATTCAGAAGGCATTGGAATTATTTTCAGGAGAAATTTGGAAAAGCTTGGAGAAATAGGCTAGAGAAAGCCTAGAGTGCTAGAAGAGAGCTCTGTTAGGGATGCTGATGTGAGGCCAGACCAGAATGTGTGGAGGAATGCAGACAGTACAGGCACTGTCCATGTGGTTTCCAGATTGAAGCAAGTACCTGTTTGGTAACTGGATTAGAGGCCACTCATGTTATTTCGGAGAAGAATTGGACTATATTTTTTCTACATGAATGTAGAATGTACCTAAGTGGGAGGTTTATTTAAAGGTGAGAGATTATACATTAGATATGAGACATCCCCCTAAAGTTTATGTGTATGGCAATGCATGAAAGTTTAGAGGTGAAGTCACTGGGTTATGAGAGCCTACTAATCCACTGGTATCGATTATCTGGATGGTAACTGTAGGTAAGCTGGATATGCCTGGAAGTAGTCAGTCAAGGGGGGCATGCCTTTGGGGATCATATTTTTTCTCTGCAAGTAGAGTTCTCCCTCCCCCTCTCCTTCCTCATTGCCATATTCTGAGCTCCTTTCCTACTCCCTACACTTTCACCATGGTGCTGTGCCTCATCTTGATCCGAGAGCTATGTAGTTCATGGTCAGAGGACTGAGACCTCTGAAACCATGAGCTAAACACACTTTTCCTGATCTTATTGTTCTTGTTAGAATTTTTTTGGTCAGTGATGTAAAAGGCAACTGAAACACAGACTAATTAATAATCCAGTAGAAGATATTTCAAGGCAGTGCATCATTTGAGATGTGGCCTGGATATTTCTAACTGCCTTTAGCCTGATTTAGAGTGGGGCTCAGGAGCAAAAGACAGAATAGAAAGATTTAAAATACTTGGAGGTTTTCCAGAAAAGAAACCTTTTTTAATGTTCATGCCAAGGATGGTGTAGTTGGTGAAGATAGTTCCATTACAAAGAAGCTGAGTAGTTTGTACTAGTACACTGGAGAACACACTTTGAGGCATCTGAGGAATGGGAAGGACCCCACCCTTAGCAGGCTCAAACCTTGTTGCAGAGGGGAGCGTCAGGGTGCCCTGCTTGCACAGTACATCCTGGGAATCATTACGTCAAGATTGATTTTGCTGTGTGACAGACACCATATAGACATACAGAGGGCCTGGGCTAGGCTGTGCTGGCTGATGTTCTCATTCTCAGCTGAACTTGGCATTGTCCTTGTGATGTTGCTTATCAGGATTACAGAATGTGCAAGCATTGTGGGGTCATGAAGGTTGGCACTGATCCTTCAAAGGAAAACAGTGATTTGTCCCGAGAAACAGTGATTTGTCAATGTGTGAGGGTGGAGCCAGTGTTGTAATGGAGGCCTCAGTAAGTTAGTGGTGCCAGACCTATGAACGTCTCCAAAGGGAAGTCAAAGGCAGTGTGAGCACGCCCGACTCCAGGAATTGGCCCCACAGCAGACGAGGCTGAAGGGGAGAGGATGCCCAAGCCCTCGGGATCCATATCACACCATCATGTGCTCTAGTTCCACACCCGGATCACTAGACTGAACGTTTGCCCTGCTGTACTTTGTTCAGTTTCCTCCTTGCTAGTTTCCTGTTGTTCCATTTTGGGCTAGTTGTGTTTCCCTTTGTCATTGTATTTTGGAAATGTTTTTGATTATTAGAGAGAATTATAGCTAATGTACCTACAAGAGGGTTGATCATGCTGCTTTGCTTCTGCCTGAGACAGCCAATACCTGAAGAGACAGAGAAGTGGGAGAGGAAAGGTCTTCATTTCACAACAGTCCAGCATATCAGAAGATGAATGGCTAGCACCTAGTTTCATCTCGTTTACTGCTGCTGAGTGAAAGTGCATATGGTATGCTATGTGGGATTGTTCCCTCAGTCTTGGGCAGGTGTGCACAAGGTGGTGGCTCACTAGTCTAGACAGATGTTCTTTTCTCGAGCTGGGGTTGTGTGGGTCTTATCTGTGTACACTGAGCCATCCTGGACCTGTGAACATGATTGTTCAGACGCTTGCATTCTGAAGGTGTGTGCATCTGGTTTCTTCCTAGTCTCTCTGCTCTACAACTCTGTCAATACCTTTTAATTTGGACATTTTCTGTGACCTGGAAAGGGGGACTGCCCAGTGCAAGGGTTAGTGCTTTTAACTAACTCTGTGGTTAGTCATTAAGATGGGGCTGAGGGTGTGGGGAGACAAGAAAGCTATGCTCATGAATCAGAAAGAAGAAAGAATGGAGTAAAAAGCCTTTTAAATCAGGGTTCAGCAAAACTGTGCTCCCTTGACTCTCAGACTTTAGATGGACTTTTGAGAAATGCAGGCACTGTTGAGATTTGTGGACTCTTGGAAATGGACTGAATGCTGTTTTTTGTTTTGTTTTGTTTGTTTTTTGCTGTGAGACAGACATGAGCTTTTTGGGGACCAAAGGATAGATGTTACCTTTGGTGTCACCAAAGACTCACCTATTAAACCTTTGGTTCCCAGCTTATGGCACTATTGGGAGGTGGTAGAGCCTTTTGGAAAGTGGGGCTTATTTGAAGGAAATTAGTTCATTGGGGATGTGCCTCTCAAGGGGTTTGTTCTAGGACCCCTGTGCATTTCTGGCTTTGTCTCTCTTTGCTTCCCAGCTGCCCCGAGGTGAGCAGTTTCCTCTGCTACACACTCTCTTCCAGGTGTTCTGCCTTGACACTGGTCCAGAGGCAAGAGGGCCAAGTGACCATGAACTATAATCTGAAATGATGAGCCAAAATAGATCTCTACTCCATTGAATGTACTGATCTCAGGTACTTGTCACAGGGTTGGAAAGTAATCAGGACAGTTCCTGTCCAAAATGCAAGATGCCCCAGCCCCTTCCACTAACCAAAGTCACCTCCTCTGTTAGTAGCAGGGAACAACTGATACTTCACTCACTCCTCTGTTAGGCAGCAACCATGCCAGTAATGCCCCCAGTTTAGAACTGGGGCATGTAAGGATGCCCAAGGCCTCTCGTGTGAGAAAACAGCAGACTACATTGTGAAACTGGAGCAGGCATGGCCTATGAGAGCCCAGGTGGATAAGCCTTTGACCGGCATGGGAACAGATGTTGCACAATTGTGTGGCCCCCCAGCTAGGAGACATCTGGGCTGACAGTCGATACTCAGAAGGGCCCATTTGGTGTGATCCTTTCCTTCAGGTATCCCCTTAGTGTCCCAAAGAAACAACATCTCCAAAAGAGTTATCTGAAAGGGCCGTCTTCCTATTTGAAATGTTTTCTCTGTTGAGTATTTGCTGGGTGACTGGCAAGTGCCTTTTGGTTCTTGGGAATGGAGCGGTATCCTTTGTTAGTATGTAGGAGGAGTTACTGATGTCTATGTATGTCTGAGATTTGTTGCTGAACTTCAGAATCTGAGGCATTGTGTTTATGTCATGTTTGCAACATACAGGTGATTGTATGCATTACATTTGAGTGTAGAAATCATCTTATGTTAAAATGTATATTTGTTTGGTCCGAATCTAATCAGGTATTGAGGGAGGGTTTGTGTTATTGCATTTGGGATTATAATGACTGGTGTGTGTTTTTCTGGGCTATGAGGCTGTGTATATCCATTTTAAGTGTTTCTTTGGAGGTGACCAGAATTGTGAGGCTTTGTAAGAAAAGTTATTGATCGTGGTTTATTTGGGCTTTGGTGTGCCTTTTTTTATATTTGAGCATGAAGAACTCTGGGTGTATAGTCAGGCATCTGGCAGATAGGAAGTTTATGCAATTGCGAATTTTCAGAGTTCCACAGTGTGCTTGCAACTGTGTACATCAGGAGGTATGGGCAGTTCCTGCACATACCCGTTAATAGTAACAGGGTGGCTACATGTTTGTCTGGGTCTCTGGAGGGGTTTTTGGGTGTACTGTGGATTTATAGATTCAGATGGACACCTGTGTTCTCAAGCTTGTGTAACCTAGGACTCTGAATATATTTAGGAAATGTGGTGCCTGTGTATTCATTTTTAAGCAATAGGTGGGTGGTGTGTGTTTCCACTGTGGAAATTTAGGGGTTAGGTTTATATGGGAATGCAAGTTAAGAGGCTTGGGTACTGACAATGTATATGGGTAATTTTATGGCATGGTGGGACTTGTGGTTAGTTATTAAGAGGAGTGTTTGAATGGAGTGTTTTTGTGAATGTGTGTATTTCTTTGGTTTGGGAAGGGTGTGAGATTAGAGTGTGCAGGGGTAAAATATGTGTATTAGGGCCATACATATGTTGTGTGTGTATGTGGGAAATGCTAATGGGTAGATTTCAGTTGACATCATTTATGTGTACATTTGGAGAGGGCTGGGAGATTTACATGTGTTTGAGAGTTGGTGTTTGCACATCAAGCAATTCTGGGGATATTGGGTCATGTTTGTGTGTGTTTGTGGTTGTGCCTGTGTCCTTTAGGGTTATGGATGTTACATTTTTATAATCAGGGTGTATCTGGTTGCATTCATTCTTGTGGAGGTCTAAGATCTCTTTGTGTATGTTGGGGATGAAGCGATATTATTTTTATTGAGGGTGTATTTCTGTTGAAAGAATCAAGTCTGTGATTTTCCAGAGGATTAAGGATTTTGTTTATGTGACATCTGGTAACAAGTAGGGTTTGGTATGTATGTGTTTGTGTGTGTATGCATATTCAATGTTTGGTCATATGATGTGCACACATCTTCAGGGAGCATAGAATGTATAGGGATGTGTAAGCCTGCATTTGGGAATGTATAGATAATAGCTGCATGTCTTTCACTACCTGACTGATCATGGGCCTGTGTATTTGGGGGCATGAATCAAGTATATTTTTTTCACGGGTAGGTGTTGTGTACGTATTCAGGTATTGCAGGATGGGGACAATTTATGCATCTGTGTGTTTGGCGGGGTGGTACTGAGTTGTGGGTCCCGCATGTGTTTCCAAACATGAGAGATTTTGACGATATGTGCAGTGGAAGGGGTTGTAGTGAGTGTGCATCCTCACATGTGTGTGTGCTTGAGCAAGGAGTGTATGCATGATCTTTGTGGCTGGTTGGCGTGTGTGCGTCCAAGGCTGGAAGGAGTGGCAGGAGCACATTGATGATGGCAAGCCTTTCCCTTGTGACTGAGGTTTGTTCCTGTGATCAGAAGCTCCAAAAGAGATTTTCCGTTTCTTGTCCTTATGCAGTGTCTGGCTATGTTAGTTGTGGTGGTGGGGGGACGTGCCTCTTGTGCTCAGGTGGGGCTGACCTCCAGGATCCTGGGCTGGTGGAAGGAAGCCAGTCAGGGATGACTCCTCTGGAGTGGTTGGGGGAGATTTTCCTCTAAGATGTGAGGTGTGGCCATTCCTCTGCAGAATGGTTCAAAGGGACCGACTCAGGAAGGAAACTGCTGGGAGATTTACAGATCCAGGGACAGTTGTTGAAAGAGTTGTATATATGTTTCCACCTGTTGCTTCCTCCCTTGGAGTTTTTCCTTCATATGAAAAAGGCCCAGACCCTAATTACAAGCCCCCACAGGCCCTCCCAGCCTGACACAATTGGTGACCCATGTGCACACATATCTGAGCTCACAATGTGCATGCTTTGGCAACACCATGGGCTCTATAATTATTACACAGTTGCTCCTCAAATACATTAGGAGAGGAGTTAAAAATTGAAACTACAGTGATAGTGGCTTTAAAGTTTCCTGAGGAGCTTCCCTCATTTTTATTCTTCATTTCTTGGCATGACTGAGCAAGTAGTGATTCTTCCTTTCAACATGAATGATCCTTTCACATTTCTTACTGATCAGTTTTACTATTGGAGAACTTTCTTGGTTTTTATTTATGTGGAAATAAATAAAAGTTTGATTTTTTTATATGTGGTCAAATACGCACAGCAAAGTTTGACCATGTTAACTATTTGGGAAGGCAGGTTGGCTGTGGTCAGTACAATTATTTTGCCATTCTTCTGATACCAGCATGGAGCCACAGCACTTTTCTCATCTTTCCAAATTGAAGCTCATTTATTAGACAATAATTGTCAATTTCCCTCTTGACCTAAGAAACTACCATTTTCCTTTCTAATTTATTCCATTTCCTCTGTGTACTGTGCTTCATATAAAATCATATAGTGTATTCTCAAGGTCCATCCCTGTTCTAGTATCAACCATTTTTTCTTCATTTTTCAGAGCAAATAATATTCCATCATATGCTACATGTAAAGCATTCTTCCTTGGGATAAGAAAAGGCTGGAATAGTGGAATGAAATTGACCAAACTGCCCAATGTACATATATGGAGAGACCCATAGTGAATTTCATCTTTATGTATATCTGTAAAGCTCTAGTTAGGAAAACTATAAATACATGGAAGGAAGACCAGTAGAGAAGAAAAAAGGAAACCAGGCTGGGAGGATGGGAGGGAATGGGCAAGTTCTGGAGACTGAATTGGAACAAACTGTATTCCATGCTTATGTACAATTATAAGGCACAACTAAAAAATTCCTCCTCAATGGACCCTTGTGTATAACAGACATTCCTGGAGTGATTATATTTGTATAAATATGTGTTCAAGCCCTTTCTTGTAATGTTTTAGAGGTGTGTGCTATGAAGTAGGATTGAAGGATCATGTAAATCTACTTTTGATAATTTGAGGAACCACCATACAGTTTTCTGTAGAGCCTGCAGCACTTTGCATTCTAACTCACAGTGCATAAACTTTTAAATCAAGGTACAACTTCACTGAATTTCTTTGAGTCTCAGAAGAGACTTTGGACGAGGACTTTTGAGCAATTCAGGACTGGCCACAAATCCAAAGGCAAGAGGGCCAAGTTACCATAGATTGTGACCTCTGAAACTATTTACAAATTGGGGCAGATGTGGCAGCAGGGAGTCCAGATGGACCAGCCCAGGCCTAGCATGGGATCATACATTGCACAATGGTGCATCCTCCCAGCTAGGCAACATCTGTATAGGCTTAGGTGGATAGTCATAGGGGTCTATTTGTAGTGATCCTTCCCTGGAAGTACCCCCTTTTGTCCCAGAGTAGTTTCATGTCCATAAGGGGTATCACAGAGGGCTGTCTTCCTATTTTAAGTGTTTTCTCTATATTGAGTACTTACTGAGTGACTATCAAGTACCATTGAGTTTTATAGGAGGGAGTGTGCTCTCTGGTCTGCACTCTATATTCTCTTATTTTTTCAACATGAAGGTTTGTGCCTGAAATCTGCATTTTCATCCCTCCACTTCTATCTGCAGATCCCACAAGACTAATGGCCTGTAACAAATTGCTGACAGGAGGTGTCAAACATCAGACTACATATGTGATGTAGTGTATGTGATCTTGCACCTTAGCACCAGGACTTGGTGGTTCTTTCTGTTTTATATGAAGAGTCAGGGAAAGGATATGGACCAGGACACCATGAATCATCTTGTGTGTGCATGTTTGATTGTCATGTGTGTAATGATTGGATAAGAGTGATTTCCTTGATCTGTGTTGGTGAGTGCCTTTGTGGCAATGCATGTGTTTGAGCTGTTAGTGCTGGTTTCATGTTTTTTTTTTTTTTTTTTTTTTGCACTGTGGACTGTTGTGAACGTGTATGCATACATTTTAGAAGACCTAGGACTGTGTGTCACCATTATATTGGATCTGTGTATCTTCAGATCTTAGAGTTTATATGTATGTTCATGAGGTAAGAATTTAGGACATATAATTTTTTTCAGTGCAGAGAATTGGAGAGAATGGGCTTGTGTGGTATGTTGGGATGTCAGGAGTTGTGTGTATGTAGCCTGTGGATGTAGACAGATGCTCTTGATAGTTTTTCAGGGTGGACTTCCATGTATGTTCATATTTGGGGATTTGAGGTGATTGTGTTGTTCTGGGGAATGAAGGGGCATACTGTGTGAGGAGTTACTGATGCTGTCTAGGTCTGAATGCTGTTGCTGCCCTTATATTCAAATTGAGGCATTGAGTGTATGTGCATGTTTGTGGCATAAGTGATCATATACGATACTTTTGGCAATGGAGATTGGTATCGTGTTAAGAAGTATATGATTTGCTTTGGATATACTCAGTTATTGATAGTGTTTTGCATTTTGTGTTATATTGAATCATTTATATTTTTCTGGGATGTGAGGATATGTGTATCTATTTTCAGTGTTTCTTTGGAGGTGCTCAGAATTATGAGGTTTGTGTGAATGGTTTTAGATTATGGTTTAATTGGATTTGCAGTAGATGTGATTTATATTTGGGTATGGGGAAGTCTGGGTATATTATCAGCAGTATCACAGATAAGAATTCTATACAACTGAACATTTTCAGAGTTCCATGTGTTTGTGTGCTTGTGACTGCATTCATTAGGAGGTACCAGCAGTCCTGTACATACCCATTATAGTGACAGTGGCTGCATGTGCTTTTCGGTCTGTGGGTGTATTCTGTATGTGTAGATTCAGACAGACACCTGTGTTCTCAAGTTCATGTACTCTAGGGCTGTGAATATATTTAGGAAATGTGGCTGTATAATTGTTCTTGAGCTGTAGGTCAGTGGTGTGTGCTTCCTCTGAGGGAATGCAGGAGGTATGTTTATATGGGAATAGAAGTTAGGATATTTGGCTAGTGACAGTGTATGTGCATTGTTCATGGTGTGGTGGGATTTATGGTTTTTCATTAAGAGGAGGGCTTAACCTCAAAAAAAATAAAATACTTGGGAATTAATCTCACAAAAGAGGTGAAAGACCTCTACAATGAGAACTACAGAACACTAAAGAAAGAAATTAAAGAAAACCTTAGAAGATGGAAAGATCTCCCATGTTCTTGGATAGGCAGAATTAATATTGTCAAAATGGCCATACTACCAAAAGTGCTATACAGATTCAGTGCAGTTCCAATTAAAATCCCAATGACGTACCTTACTGAAATAGAGCAAGCAATTATGAAATTCATCTGGAAAAATAAGAAGCCCAGAATAGCTAAAGCAATCCTTAGCAGAAAGAGCAAAGCAGGGGGTATTGCAATACCAGATCTTCACCTCTACTACAAAGCCATAGTAACAAAAAAGGCATGGTATTGGTACCAAAATAGACAGGTAGATCAATGGTACAGAATAGAGGACAAGGACACAAACCCAAATAAATACAATTTTCTCATACTAAACAAAGGTGCCAAAAATATGCAATGGAGAAAAGATAGCCTCTTCAACAAATGGTGCTGGGAAAACTGGAAATCTATATGCAGCAGAATGAAATTAACCCCCTATCTCTCACCCTGCATGAAACTCAACTCAAAATGGATCAAGGACCTCGGAATCAGACCAGAGACCCTGCACCTTATAGAAGGAAAAAGTAGGTCCAAACCTTCAACTTGTTGGCTTAGGATCAAACTTCATTAACAGGACTCCCACAGCACAAGAAATAAAAGCAAGAATGAACAACTGGGATAGATTCCAACTAAAAAGCTTTCTCTCAGCAAAGGAAACTATCAGTAATGTGAAGAGAGAGCCTACAGAGTGGGAGAATATGTTTGCCACTCATACTTCAGATAGAGCACTAATTTCCAGAATATATAAAGAACTCAAAAAACTCTACACCAAGAATACAAATAATCCAACCAACAAATAGGCTAAGGAAATGAAAAGACACTTCACAGAAGAAGATCTACAAGCAATCAACAAACATATGAAAAAATGTTCAACATCTCTTATAATAAGAGAAATGCAAATCAAAACTACCCTAAGATTCCATCTCACCCCAATTAGAATGGCGATTATCAACAACACAAGCAACAATAGGTGTTGGCAAGGATGTGGGGAAAAAGGTACACTCATACATTGCTGGTGGGATTGCAAATTAGTGCAGCCACTCTGGAAAGCAGTATGGAGATTCCTCAGAAAGCTTGGAATGGAACCACCATTTGACCCAGCTATCCCACTCCTTGGCCTATAACCCAAAGGACTTAAAATCAGCATACTACAGAGATAACAGCCCCATCAATGTTCATTCCTGCTCAATTCACCATAGCCAGATTGTGGAACCAGCCTAGATGTCCTTCAATTGATGAATGGATAAAGAAACTGTGGCATATATATCCACCATAAAGAATGATAAAATTATGGCATTTGCAGGCAAATGGATGAAATTGGAGAATATTATGCTAAGTGAGATAAGCCAATCTCAAAAAACCAAAGGACAAATGATCTCGCTGATAAGCGGATGATGACATATAAGGGGGGGTGGGAGGGGTCAGTGTTAGGGTTAGGTTTAGTGTTAGGGTTAGGGAGGGGGGCAAGAATGGAGGAAGGAAGGACTGTATAGAGGGAAAAGAGGGGTGGGAGGGGTGGGGAGGAAGGAAAAAAATAACAGAATGAATCAAACAATATTATCCTATGTAAATTTATGATTACAGAAATGGTATGCCTTTACTCCATGTGCAAACAGAAAAAACATATATCCCATTTGTTTACAATAAAAAAAAAAGTGGGCTTGAAGGGAGAGTTTTTAGCTTGGTGAGGGTATGAGCTTAGAGAGTGCAGTGGTATATTTTGCATTAGGGCCACTAGTGCGTTATGTGTGTATCTGGGAATTGATGACAAGTGGATTGTAGTTGACATCATTGTTATGTACATTTGGAGAGTCTGGGAATCTTTTTGTGTCTTTGGGAGTTGGTGTTTGCACATCAAGTCTTTGTGGAAATAGAGTCATGTTTATGTGTGTATGTTGTGGGATGTGCCATGTCCTTCAAGGTTATGGTTCCGTTTTTATTATCAGGGTGTATCTGGTTGTATTGAGTCTTTGGCAGTTCTAAGAGCTGTTTGTGTATGTTGAGGAGGAAGTAATATTACTAATGTTTATCACATGTATATTTCTTTTAAAAGTCTCAAGTCTGTGTGATTTTCCAGAGGAGTTAGGATTCTATGTGACTTGTGGCAACAAGTAGGGTTGTGTGCGAGTGTGTGTGTGTTTGAAACATTTGGTGGTATCATGTGCACGTGTCTTCAGGGAGTGTATTCCATGTAAGAATTTATAGGTGTGTGTATTTCGGAAAGTATAGTTCACTGCTGCATGTCCGTGATACATGCGGGATCTCTCACATGTGTATTTGGGAGTGGGGTCAAGTATATGTTTATGAAAGTGATGTGTTGTGTATGTATTCAGGAAATGCAGGGATGGGGTCAGTTTTTGTGTCTGGTGGGATGGTACTGAGCTGATAGTTGTGCACCTGTTTTCAAATGTGAGTGGTTTTATGGTATCTGTAGTAGAAGGGGTTGTCTCGTGTGTACCTGTGTGTGTAAGGGGCATTTGCATGTGTCTTTCTGGCTGGGTGGTGTGTGTGTGTGTGTGTGTGTGTGTTGGGTGCTGAATGTGGTCCCAAGAGCACAATGGTCATGGCAAAACCATCCCATGTGCACTTGTTTCTGTTGATCTACTGTGTTGCTCACACTCACCTGGAACAAAGTGGAGGTCAGTGACTGTGGCAGAAGTGAGATTCTGCTTTCTGACTCTTGTCCAGTGCGTGTGAGTACATTAGTTGTGCTGGTGGGTGGCCATGCCTCTTGTGCTTGAGTGGTGCTGGCCTCTAGGATCCTGGGCTGGTAGATGCAAGCAGATCAGAGATGACCCCTCAGGAGTGGTGGGGGAGCTTTTCCTCCAAGATGGCCATTCTCCTGAATGGTTCAGACGATCTGACTCAGAAATGAAACTGCTGGGACATTCACAGATCCAGGGACAATTTCTGAGATAGATATTTATGATTGTCCACATGTTGCTTCTTCCCTTGGGTTTTTCTCAATGACAAGACAAAGTCCAGCACCCTAAGTGCATTCCCCACAGGACCTTCCCATCTCGATGGTGTTGGTGGCCCATGTGTACATGTACCTGAGCTCACAGTGTGCATGCTTGGCAACCCACTAGCTCTACAATTATTATAAAATTGTGTCTTCAATCACATTGGGAGTTAAAAGCTGAAAATCCAGTGATACTGGCTTTCCAATTTCCCTAGAGCTACCCTCATTATTATTCTTCATTTTTGGCATGATGGAATTAGTGATCCTTCCTTTCAGACTGCATAGTCCTTTAATATTTGTTATTGATACAATATCCAAACTGAGAACTTTTCAGCTTTTATTTATGTGGAAATAAACAAAATTTGATTAACTTATTTGTGATCAAATGTACATAACAAAGTTTTCCCACGTTAAACATTTAGGAACACAGCTCAGTGGTTTTCAGTACATTTATATTGCCATCTTTCTGACACCATGAAGCAGCCACAGAGATTTTTCATTTTACACATATGAAACTCAGTCACTTGTCAATGATTAAGTCTCAATTTTCCATCCTCCTAAGGGCATGGAAACCACTATATTATTCTATTATTTCAACTACTCTGTGTACCTCATTTGAGTAGAGTCATATGAAATATCTTCCATTACTTAGCATAATATTCTAAAGGTCCATTTGTGTCCTCACTTTTGGGAGCTTTTCCATCTTTATTCAGAACACATAGTATCATATATATGTGTAGGCCACATTTGAGACATTCCTCCTTGAGACAGGAAAGGCAGTAGTAGTGTAATGAATTTGACTGCAATAGCCTAGTATGTGCATGAATAGATCACAATGCATTTCACCTTAGGTATCCCTGTAAAGCACTAATCTAGAAAACTGTACACATGTAGAAGAACAGTACAGTAAGGAAATAGGTCCAGGGAAGAGAGGAGGGAAAGGATACCTACTGAGGAATGAATTGGAACAAATTATATTCCATACTTGTGTGGTTATGTTAAAATGAATCCCAATATTATGTTTAATTTTGATACACTAATGAACAATGGAAAAATGGCTCCTCAGTGGACCCTTGAGTATAATGAATAGTTCTTGTATGATTATGTGGGTAAAAATATCTTTTCAAGTCCTTTCTTGTAATGTTTTTGAGGTGGATGATGAGAAGTAGAATTGTAGGACATATAAATCTACTTTTGATAATTATGGAATCCCCATTCAGTTTTCCATAGACTCTGCACCACTTTGCCTTCTAACCCACAGTGCACTAGGGTTCCAGGTTTTCCACGTTTCTGTTTCTTTGAAAGTAGCCATCACCATGGGTGTGAAGCTGTATCTCATTGTGGTATTGATTTGCATTTCTCCACAGATTATTGATGTGGGCCATTTCCCTTGGGCTTCTCAGACATTTGTGTATCTGTTCTGGAGAAATCTCTGCACAAGTACTTTGCCCATTTTAATATTGGGTTATTGTCTTCATATTGCTGAGGCTTAAGGACTCTTTGTATCATTGGTATTATCTCCTTATCAGATACATGATTTTCAAATGTTTTCTTGCATTTGCTGGGTTGCCTTTTCCCTGTGATGATTGTGTTTCTACATGAATGAAGTCTTCAATCTTGATGTAATCCAGTCTCTCTTTTTCTTCTGGTATCTGTGCTTTTGCTGTCCTATCCAAGAAATCACTTCCAAATCCAATGTCCTGAAGTGGTTCCCTTGTGTTTTTTGAGTTTTAGAGTTGTAGGTCTTCTATTCAGGTCTTGCATCCATGTTGAGTTAATTTTTATGTCTGGTGTCAGATAAGTATCCAACTTCACTGTTTTTATGTGTGAGTGTCCACTTTTCTCAACAGCATTTGTTGGAAAGTTTGTCCATTTCCCATTGAATGGTATTGTCAGAAACCATTTGATGTTTTCTATAAGGGCTTTGTTTTGCATTTCTACTCTGTTTAATTCATCTGTATTTCTTTCATTTTCAAACTATTCTGATGACTAGCTTTTCAGTAGGACATTTTGAAATCAAGGTGTGTCAGACCTCCAAGTTTGTTCTTGTTCAGTACTGTTTTATTGGTTGTTACCTTTCAGGTTCCATATCAATTTTAGGATGGTATTTTAAATTTTTGCAACAAGAAATTAGGCTTATTAAAGGGGTTGCATTGAATGTGTGAATTGCTTTGTGTAGTATTGATTAATTAATATATTTAAGTGTTCCAGCCCATGACTTGCACTCTTTGTTTTCTGTGTAAATTTCCTTCATAGTTTTGTTATGGCATATTGAATAAATCACTGAGTTGATATTAAAACAGGAGATGGAATCATCTTTATTCACCAAGGAGCTGGCACACCCCCATCTTGCAGGAAAAAGGCAGGCTGCAAGTCTATACTCCTTGATCCCCTCCAGGGTCTAGAGTTCACCTTTATACTCCAAAACTACATTAGTCATAAGTGGCTGAGTTCGTGATTCAAAACCATAAAGAACATCATGAGATCTGAAATCAGAAGCAGAAGGGGAAGTGGGTCAAAACCACCCTAGTTGAGCACAAGTTAAAGAAAGTTTACGAACAGCTAGATAATTATTTTCTGTCAGGGTACATTGTCCAATAAGAATGAGAAAAAAAAAAAAGAGAACAATTTTACATTGTATAAAAATAACAGAAACATTTGCCTTTCTAATCAACTTGTGCTGAGCAGGATCAGTATGGCAGAAGCGGAGTTTTCTCATGGGAGAAGCATTTCTCACATGACAAGGAATCTCAGGGTAAAATGGAGTCTATTTGGTCCTTTCCCATATAGCCTGGCCCATAACAGTTTTATCATTTTCAGGTTAGAAGTCTCTGATCTCCTTGATTAAGTAGGCTGTAGGTTCATTTAGGATCTTGGCTCACTTAAGGTTAGGAAGTGTAAGAGTTAGTTTCCATACGTGGTTTCTAACTAGGTGGTAAGAACTGCTTTCTGTCAGGTTTCAAAAGGATACAGCAACAGGAGGAGAGATTAAAGGTTGTGGTCACTGTTGGAACTTGGAGATGTTGTCCTAAGGAGAAAGTGAAGCAGCAAGGAGAATGAGCAAAATTAACTTCATAATGATGAACTACTTCTGGTTTTTGAGGACTTATTTTGTCAGAATGGCAAGCAGAGGTCCTATATAGTTCTATATGTGTAAGATGGATTCTTGAACATTGTGTATGAGCCTGGAGTATTTTGGGATTCAGAGGGAGGGATTTCATACAGGAGAGAAGGCTCCATCTGGTATGGCCAGTACCTTTATGGCCTTAGGTACTCCTAAAATGACTGTGTAAGGTTCCTTCCATCTAGACTGTAATTGTGTCTTTTCAGGTCTTAACTAAAACTTGTTCTCCTCCTGGCTTTTTTTTCCTCCTGGAGCTCTATGGACTTTAGCAGGCATGGCCAATGTGCAATTTTGAATATTTGAATAGTGGTCTGAACTCATCCCACATGAATGTGGTATCACAGAAATTGATTCACTTCTGAGTCTATGACCATATTGCTAACAGAAAGTGTGTGCCATATAAATCTCATGTGGATATAGGGCCATATAAACTTTCAGAGCATTCCTAACTCTAATCAGGGCAAGAGGTGGTAACTATAATCAAATTTTGGAATTGGGTGACAAAGCTTAGCTCAAGTCCTCATAAAGCAATGGTTGACATTTCTCAATTGCTCAAATACTGAGGTTGTGAAGTAAAATTAGATAATATTGCATTCCCACTCCTTTTGCTACTTACTGGATAATGTGTGCTATAAAAGCTGGACCATTGTCATGTTGTAGGGATCTTAGTAAGAGAAACTGGAGATGAGTTCCTTGAGGAACATTGTTGCTACCTCCTGTGCTTTTTCTCCCCTCTTTGGGAAGTTTTACAGCTACCCTGTAAATCTATCTTTGAGGATTAGGAGTACTTTACATTGTGGACATGGGTGCATAGGTAAAATCTAGTTGCCAGTCTTCCCTTGTGTATGATTCATGGTTTTGAGCTGGTTCTATGAGGGGTTGTGATAGCACCTTCCTGGAGTTATTTTAGGTGTAGAGGGAATAGTTTTGACTGAGCTGTGGGGTGGTATTTGATTCTCCGATATTCATAAACACCCAACTGACCATTCCCCTTGTAGCATCTCTTCCCATGTGGAAGAAATCACATACTCCCTCTCTGGGCTTCCATTGTGAGCCCTGGGGCAGAACCGTTTTGTGGTTTATTCATAACCAGGATCCAGCCCAGTCTCCTCCTTATTGCTGAGCCCACTTAGATTCCTCAGTAGTATACTGAGAAGAGGGTAGGCTATCAGTAGAAGGAAACAGGGCATCTCTGTAGCAGATCAGAGTGTTGTTTTTTTATTTCTTGTCAATGTACGTGACATTTTCCCAGAAAACTAGGTCTTTTTGATGTCCTCTTCAATGGATTACAGCTACTTGTTTTGGGAGGTGGCTTGCTTCTAATAGTTTTAGAGTTTCAGAATAATTTTAGAATTTGTATGATATGTTTAATAGGAGTGTTGTTTGAAGTAAGCACTCCCCCATCTTTCCAGTTGATTTTATGTGCATGAAGCACTCTGAAGGCGTATGTTGAGTCAGTGTAGATGGTGTAGATGGTGGCCGATTTGTCTTTGAATAGGACCACTACTGGTGTTAGGGTAATGAGCTCACGATTTTGTGCTGCCCATATCTTCAAGAGATGCATCCCAGTTATTGTGACATCCCACACACATATTGCTCCATCTTAAGTGAAATTGCTTTCATCTGTGATCAAGTCTAGTTCTGGGTTTTTGGGAGGATAATGTGTAAGATCTTCTCAAATGGCTCATGTAAAGGGTCACACCTCCATGCATGAACGATCCAGTGGTGGAAGATGTTTCTTGTCACAGAGGCAGAATCTTTCATTTTGGGGTATTATCTAGAAGGACTGTTTGATATTTATTCAGTCTTCCTGATGCTAGTCAGAGATGTGTCTATCTCCAGGACTGCCTTTACCTAATATGGAGTAGGAACTTCTAATCCTTGTCCTAGAGTTAGTTTAGATGCCTCTTCCATTAGTATGTCTAGGGTTCTACTACCCTTAGGCATGGAGAGTATCTAGAGATGGCAGGATCTAACTTTTCTGAAAACTAAGCTACAGGATTTTTTTTTTAATGCCCAATATTTAGACTAGTACTCCTAAGGATATTCTTTCCTTTTTAGCCACAGAAAGAACAAAATGCTTTGGTAGCTTAGGGATATCCACCATAGGAGTTTCTGACTGATGGTATTGTGTAGGTTATTCTTCCATTCCAAGGGCTTTAAATCTGATCCTTGATTTGCTGCATAAAGGGTTTTGCAATGACCCCAAAGTTAGACATCAAGATTCAGCAATAACTAGGCATTCTCACAAAGCCTCAGAGTTGATGTTTGGTCCCAGGTGGTTTGCTATTACAGACTGCCTGGACCCCGTTCCTGATCAGCTATGCTTACCCTGGTGATAGAACACATTCTGCTGGGAGATCCAAGATGGTGGACTAGAGGGAGTCTGTGTTCCTTGTCGCTCCGTAACTCCGGTTTCAAGCAGAGAATATTTATTTCTTGGTGAGGCAGTTTTGCTGCTCGATCCCCTGCAGTTTACCCCATTTGTCTACTGTGATCAGCTGCAGTCTGCCAGTATATCAATGCCTTGTTTGAGTGCAGATTGCTCACTCTCGGGTGCCTATCATCCGACATTTGCCTGCCTCTTGCCTGTCCATCGCCTGCCTTTCACCTACCCATTACCCACCACCCGAGGTTCACCTCCAGATCGTCCAACAGCTGCCAGCAAACTGATCACAGACTGCCAGTGGAGCGCCAGCTGCCTTCGGTTGCCTGGAAGTTCACTGTTACAGTACCTGCAGGTTTGGTTACATGTGGCTGCCGCCATTTTGAGACAATAGCCAGGCCCCATAGGACCCCTGGCCAGACTGATTGTGTCCCATCTCCAGGATCCCTCAGCCCGACCGATCAACCCCTGCCTGCGGGGCCCTCTCATCAACTGCTCCCTGCTGCCAGGACCCCCAGACCAACTGACTGTGTCCTATCACCGGGACCCCAGACGGACTGATTGCACCCGGCCTCCAGGATCTCACAACCACACCAAGAAGACCCGACTTCCAGGACCCCTGCCTGACCAACTGCACCCCGCCTCCAGGACCTCCAGCTGACCACGTCCACACCCCAAGCTGCAGCTCCCCATTTGCCAACATATTTTGAAGCCAGAGCAACCATCTTGGATAATCCTGAAGAATTAGCTCCAATCTTTAGGTGGGGCAAATCCCATCCTGAGATGCCTGCTAGAGACTTGAAGCTCATTGTCAGGTACCTCTCATGCATCAGGCTACTGATGACTGGGAGGTTTCAATACTATATGACTGTTACAATGTAGATTTTCATTCTTATCCTTATTGAACAATTTAAAGTTTTTATTTCTTTACTTTTTTTGGGGGTGGGGTGGGGTCCTGGGGATCGAACCCAGGGCCTTGTGCTTACAAGGCAAGCACTCTACCGACTGAGTTATCTCCCCAGTCCCTTATTTCCTTACTTTTTTTGGCTCTCTTTTCCTTTTCTTTACCTATTCCCTCAGAGTCTCTTTCTTTTTTTTTTTTTTTTTTTTTTTTTTTTTTTTTTGCATGCTAACATCCAGTTTCTTTCGATTATCTAGAACTTCTGTATATTCTTTTCTTATCCCATTAACAGCTACATCCTACATCCCTCTGCATCCTCTTTATCCTCCATTAGAAACTGCAGACCTTATTGCAAACCTGTTTGTTACACTGAAGATAATATTTGAACTCATTCTGTTTATTATGACAATTTTGTTATTGTCCTCATAGGGGCTATTTTGACTAGGATTGCATAGTGTCTGAGTTGGGCACTGCTAATATTGATCTCCCTCTCACCCCAATTAGAATGGCGATTATCAAGAATACGAGCAACAACAGGTGTTGGCGAGGATGTGGGGAGAAAGGTACACTCATACACTGCTGGTGGGGCTGCAAATTAGTGCAGCCGCTATGGAAAGCAGTGTGGAGATTCCTTAGAAAACTTGGAATGGAACCACCATTTGACCCAGCTATCCCACTCCTTGGCCTATACCCAAAGGACTTAAAATCTGCATACTACAGAAATACAGCCACATCAATGTTCATAGCTGCTCAATTCACAATAGCCAGACTGTGGAACCAACCTAGATGCCCTTCAATTGATGAGTGGATAAAGAAACTGTGGTATATATATACTATGGAATATTACTCAGCCATAAAGAATGATAAAATTATGACATTTGCAGGCAAATGGATGAAATTGGAGAATATCATGCTAAGTGAGATAAGCCAATCTCAAAAAGCCAAAGGACGAATGATATCGCTAATAAGTGGAGGTTGACACATAATGGGGGGGAGGGAAGGGTTAGAGTTAGGGTTAGGGAGGGGGGGCAAGTATAGAGGAAGGAACTACTGTATAGAGGGTAAAGAGGGGTGGGAGGGGTGGGGGGAAGGGAAAAAAATAACAGAATGAATCAAACAACATTGCTCTATGTAAATTTATGATTACACAAATGGTATGCCTTTACGCCATGTACAAACAGAGAAACAACATGTATCCCATTTGTTTACAATAAAAAAAAAAAAAAAAAAAAAAAAAAAATATTGATCTCCCCTTAAAGAAAAAGTTTTGGAAACATATACGGCCACTATAAGCCTATGGGGGAAATCTGCAGTACCCCAGATCTGCACTGCTAAAGGGGAAGATATATGAATAACATGAAAAAAACAAAGGAAGAAAATGATCCAAACAAATCTAGATTGTATATTAATAGGATCCAGTGACAGTATGTTAGAAGAAATGTCAGAAAAGGACTTCAGCATATACATGATTAAGATGATTTGTGAAGCAAAGGATGGGTTAAGAGAGCAAATGCAGGCAATGAATGATAATACCAATAGGCAGTTGAAAGAGCAACTGCAGGAAGCAAAAGATCATTTCAACAAAGAGATAGAGATTCTCAAAAAAAAAAAAAAAAAAAAAAAAAAAACCAAACAAACAGAAATCCTTGAAATGAAGGAGACAACCAACTAAAAAACTCAATGGAAAGCATCACCAACAGACTAGACCACTTGGAAGACGGAACCTCAGATAATGAAGACAAAATATTTAATCTTGAAAATAAAGTTGCCCAGACAAAGAAGATGGTAAGAAATCCTGAACAGATTCTCCAAGAACTATGGGACATCACGAAAAGACCAAATTTAAGAATTATTGGGATTGAGGAAGGCACAGAGACACAAACCAAAGGAATGAACAACCTATTCAATGAAATAATATCAGAAAATTTCCTGAACCTGAAGAATGAAATGGAAAATCAAATACAAGAGGCTTACAGAACACCAAATGCACAAAATCACAACAGAACCACACCAAGGCACATTATAATGAAAATGCCTAACATTCAAAATAAAGATAGGATTTTGAAGGCTTGCGAGAGAAAAACATCAGATTACACATAGGGGGAAACCAATACGGATAGCAGCTGACTTCTCAACCCAGACTCTAAAAGCTAGAAGGGGCTGGAACAACATATTTCAAGCTCTGAAAGGACATGGTTGCCAACCAAGAATTCTATACCCAGCAAAACTTACCTTCAGATTTGAAGATGAAATAAATTCCTTCCATGATAAACAAAAGTTAAAAGAATTTACAAATAGAAAGCCTGTGCTACAGAATGTTCTCAACAAAATATTCCATGAGGAGGAAATGAAAAACAACAATGGAGGTCAGCAAAGGGAGGAACTACCTTAGAGAAAAAGCACTCAAAGGAGAAACCAAGCCAACTTAAAAACCAAAAATAAGCCAAATGACTGGGAATACAAATCATGTCTCAATAATAACCCTGAATGTTAATGGCCTAAACTCATCAATCAAAAGACATAGACTGGCAGAATGGATTGAAAAGAAAGACCCAACAATATGCTGCCTGCAAGACTCATCTCATAGAAAAAGACATCCACAAACTAAAGGTGAAAGGATGGGAAAAAACCTACCACACACATGGACTCAGTAAAAAAGCAGGGGTTTCCATCCTTATATCAGATAAAGTGGACTTCAAGCCAAAGTTAGTCAGAAGGGATAAAGAAGGACATTTCATACTGCTTAAGGGAACCATAAATCAGGAACACATAAGAATAGTAAATACTTATGCCCCAAACAATGGTGCATCCCTGTACATCAAACAAATCCTTCTCAATTTCAAGAATCACATAGACCACAACACAATAATTCTGGGCGACGTTAATGCACCGCTGTCACCACGAGATAGATCTTCCAAACAAAAACCAAACAAAGAAACCATAGAACTCAATAACACAATCACTAACCTAGACTTAATAGACATATATAGAATATTCCGTTCATCAATGAGCAGATTCATTTTCTTCTCAGCAGCACATGGAACCTTCTCGAAAATAGACCATATGTAATGCCACAAAACAGCCCTTAGGAAATGCAAAAAATAGAGATACTGCCTTGTGTTCTATCAGATCATAATGGACTGAGAGTAGAAATTAATGACAAAATAAAAAACAGAAATTGCTCCAACACCTGGAGACTAAATAATATGCTATTAAATGAAACATGGATAACAGAAAACATCAGCGAGGAGATAAAAATATTCTTAGAGGTGAATGAGAACTACAATAGAACATATCAAAACCTCTGTGACACTATGAAAGCGGTACTAAGAGGAAAATTCATTGCACGGAGTGCATTCCAGAAAAGAATGAAAAGTCAACAACTAAATGACCTAACATTATAGCTCAAAGCCCTAGAAAGATAACAGAATGACAGCAAAAGTAGTAGAAGACAGGAAATAATTAAAATCAGAGCTGAAATCAATGAAATTGAAACAAAAGAAACTATTCAAAAAATCGACAAAACAAAAAGTTGGTTCTTTGAAAAAGTAAACAAAATAGATAAACCCTTACCCACACTAACAAAGAGAAGAAGAGAGAAAACTCAAATTACTAAAATTGGTGATGAAAAAGGAAACATCATGACAGACACCACTGAGATACAGAACAGAATGAGAAGCTACTTTGAAAATCTGTATTCCAACAAAATAGAAACTACTGAAGACATTGACAAATTTCTAGAGACATATGCTCCTCCCAAACTGAACCAGGAGGACATACACAATTTAAACAGATCAATATCAAGCAATGAAATAGAAGATGCCATTAAAAACCTACCATCTAAGAAAATCCCAGGACCAGACGGATTCTCAGCCGAGTTCTACAAGACCTTCAAAGAAGAACTCATTCCAATACTTCTCAAAGTATTCTAGGAAATAGAAAAGGAGGGTACCCTACCGAACTCATTCTATGAAGCTAATAGCACCCTCATACCCAAACCAGGGAAAGACACATCAAGGAAAGAAAACTTAGACCAATATCCTTGATGAATATAGATGCAAAGATCTTTAACAAAATATTGGCAAACCGTATCCAAAAACATCTTAAGAAAATCGTGCACCACAATCAAGTGGGGTTCACCCCTGTAATGCAAGGATGGTTTAACATCTGTGAATCAATAAACGTAATCCATCATGACAATAGACTTATTCAACATTGTTCTTGAAACTCTAGCCAGAGCAATTAGACAGACTAAAGAAATTAAAGGGATATGAATAGGAAAAGAGGAACTTAAGCTGTCACTATTTGCTGATGACATGATTCTATATTTAGAGGATCCAAAAAATTCCTCCAGAAAACTTCTAGACCTCATCAATGAATTCAGCAAAATAGCAGGCTATAAAATCAACAAGCATAAATCTAAAGTATTTTTATATGCAAGTGATGAAACATTTGAAAGGGAAATGAGGAAAACAACTCCATTTGCAATAGCCTCAAAAAAAATAAAATAAAATAAAATACTTGGGAATCTATCTAACCAAAGTGGTAAAAGATCTCTACAATGAAAACTACAAAATGTTAAAGAAAGAAATTGAGGAAGACCTTAGAAGATGGAAAGATCTCCCATGTTCTTGGACAGGCAGAATTAATATTGTCAAAATGGCCATACTACCAAAAGTACTATATAGATTCAATGCAATTCCAATTAAAATCCCAATGACATACGTTACAGAAAATTGAGCAAGCAATCATGAAATTCATCTGGAAGAATAAGAAACCCAGAATAGCTAAAGCAATCCTTTGCAGGAAGAATGAAACAGGGGTTATCACAATACCAGAACTTCAACTATACTACAAAGCAATAGTAACAAAAACAGCATGGTATTGGCACCAAAATAGACAGGTAGATCAATGGTACAGAAAAGAGGACATGGACACAAACCCAAATAAATACAATTTTCTCATACTAGACAAAGGTGCCAAAAACATGCAATGGAGAAAAGATAGCCTTTTCAACAAATAGTGTTTGGAAAACTGGAAGTCTATATGCAGCAAAATGAAACTAAACCCCTATCTCTCACCCTGCACAAAAATCAACTCACAATGGATCAAGGTCCTTGAAATCAGACCAGAGACCCTGCATGTTATAGAAGGAAAAAGTAGGTCCAAATCTTCAACATGTCAGCTTAGGATCAGACTTCCTTAACAGGACTCCCATAGCACAAGAAATAAAAGCAAGAATCAACAACTGGGATAGATTCAAACTTTCTCTCAGCAAAGGAAACTATCAGTAATGTGAAGAGAGAGCCTACAGAGTGGGAGAAAATCTTTGCCACTCATACTTCAGATAGAGCACTAATTTCCAGAATATATAAAGAACTCAAAAGACTCTACACCAAGAATACAAATAACCCAATCAACAAATGGCTAAAGATATGAACAGACACTTCACAGAAGATGATCCACAAGCAATCAACAAACATGAAAACATGTTCACCATCTTTAGTAATAAGAGAAATGCAAATCAAAACTACACTAAGATTCCATCTCACCCCAATTAGAATGGTGATTATCAGGAATACAAACAACAATAGATGTTGGCGAGGATATGGGGAAAAAGGTACACTCATACATTGCTGGTGGGGTTGCAAATTAGTGCAGCCACTCTGGAAAGCAGTGTGGAGATTCCTTAGAAAACTTGGAATGGAACCACCATTTGACCCAGCTATCCCACTCCTTGGCCTATACCCAAAGGACTTAAAATCAGCATTCTACAGAGATACAGCCACATCAATGTTCAAGGCTGCTCAATTCACAATAGCCAGACTGTGGAACCAACCTAGATGTCCTTCAATTGATGAATGGATAAAGAAACTGTGGCATATATAGACAATGGAATATTACTCAGCCATAAAGAATGATAAAATTATGGCATTTGCAGGCAAATGGATGAAATTGGAGAATATCATGCTAAGAGAGATAAGCCAATATCAAAAAACCAACGGACGAATGATATCGCTAATAAGTGGCTGATGACACATAATGGGGGGAGGGAAGGGTTAGAGTTAGGGTTAGGGAGGGGGGCAAGAATGGAGGAAGGAAGGACTGTATAGAGGGAAAAGAAGGGTGGGAGGGGTGGGGGGAAGGGAAAAAAATAACAGAATGAATCAAA
Organism: Sciurus vulgaris; assembly: GCF_902686455.1. Lineage (NCBI taxonomy): Eukaryota > Metazoa > Chordata > Mammalia > Rodentia > Sciuridae > Sciurus > Sciurus vulgaris. The sequence continues at coordinate 27,270,204 of NC_136474.1, forward strand.
CATTACTCTATGTAAATTTATGATTATACAATGGTATGCCTTTATGCCATGTACAAACAGAGAAACAACATGTATCCCATTTGTTTACAATAAAAAAAGAAATGGAGAATAATTTTGGAGGTAATTATAATTTTATACATTTAGCATTTATGTGTTGTCACTTTCTTATAAATCACATCTATCTAAGTAAACTAAAACAAGGCTTTCTTAAAAAAAAAAAAAAAACTACACTAAGATTCCATCTCACCCCAATTAGAATGGTGATTATCAGGAATACAAACAACAATAGGTGTTGGTGAGGATGTGGGGAAAAAGGTACACTCATACATTGCTGGTGGGGTTGCAAATTAGTGCAGACACTCTGGAAAGCAGTATGGAGATTCCTCAGAAAGCTTGGAATGGAACCACCATTTGACCCAGCTATCCCACTTCTCCGCCTATACCCAAAGGACTTAAAATCAGCATACTACAGAGATACAGCCCCATCAATGTTCATAGCTGCTCAATTCATAACAGCCAGATTGTGGAACCAACCTAGATGTCCTTCGATTGATGAATGGATAAAGAAACTGTGGTATATATATATATATATACACACAATGGAATATTACTCAGCTATAAATAATAATAGAATTATGGCATTTGCAGGTAAATGAATGAAATTGGAGAATATCATGCTAAGTGAGATAAGCCAGTCTCAAAACACCAAAGGACAAATGATCTCGCTGATATTTGGATGATAACACATAATGAGGGTGGGAGGGGGCACGAGTGGAGGAAGGAGGGACTGTATGGATGGAAAAGAGGGGTGGGAGGGGTGGGAGGGAAGGAAAAAATAACAGAATGAACCAAACACCATACCCTATGGAAATGTATGTTTACACAAATGGTATGCCTTTACTCCATGTACAAACAAACAAACAAAAAGAACACATTCTGCTGGTCATCACACCACATGCCTGTAATCCATGCAATCCAGGAGGGTGATGCAGGAGGATGACAAGTTCAAGGCCTGCCTCAGCAACTTAATGTGGCCATGTATCCGTATAAAAAGGCGGGTGGTGATAGTACTGAGTGATTAAGTACCCCTGGGTTCTTTTTTTGTGAGAACACCTTTTTCAAATAGACTACACCCTAAGCAACCTTTTGTTGTATGATCTGATCCATGGTTTAGAATCCCAGTAAACCCATCGTGCTAGGAAGTTTAGGTGCCAGATAGTATTTGAGCAGAGTTCTCTTGTCCAGGGTACAAGGAAGGGTGTCATCTACATACTGAAGGACAGTTCTAGCCAGAAGAGCTAAGTATTTTGAATCCTTCCTCAATACCCAGGCAAACAAATGGGGCCTGTATGTTCATATGAGTTGTTCAGTGTGTGTCTTCGGATCTCCCCATTCAGAAGGATATTTGGAATGGGATGCAGATGTGTAGAGTCAAAAGCCCCCTTTAGATCAAGGACAGTGCACTGCTGAGTGGTAGATGGGGTCTGGGACAGAAAGGTGTGTTTGTTACCACGGAGTGGAGGAGGATAACTGCCTTGTTGACCCGAATTTAAATCCTGGAATTATCTATAGTCCCCCTTTGGTTTAGGCCCCAGAAGAATTGTGGTATTACCAGATAAGTGACAATAAACTTCAATTCTGTACTGTGAAGATATAGAGTGACTTGTAATCCATGTGGTGCTTCTGTCCTTAGGGGATTTTGACTTTTGTATGAATAACTTGTTCCCTTTAATGATCTCTGTGCCAGCTGTGCATTCAGGGTTTGTCATGGTGTTTTATTGTCCCAGACTTTACATCAGCCACTGATGGAATATTATGGGATGTCAAATGCTGGAATTGTGATTTCTTTGGTATATTTGTCATCCTTCTGAAATTGGAGGTGAGAGTAGCAGCATAGAATGTCAGGACAGAGTAAGTGTACCCTGTGTTCTGAAGGAACTGAGTTGACTTCTGTGCCACCTTATGAACTACCCAGGTTTCCTCACATGAAATGAGAATGGTTGTCAGGGGTATCTTTGTGCCTCCGGTCTTTCTAGTTTTCTTGACATGGTCAGACCTTGTGCTTGTTCCCATTCATCTTTCATTTTCAGGTGACAGGGTCATCCTTACATATAGACAGTGTCTGGAGCAGTGTGGGTGTTGGGCTTGTGCAACATACAGACAATGTCTTGGGCAGGGTGGGAGTTGGGCTTGTGCACTTTGGTGCCAAATGTCAATTTCCCTTGCATTTGTAGCTACTCTGCTCTCACTTGCTTTCTGCTGTATTATCACAAGAATTGAATCCTGACCTGTCGAGTGGTAGGTTTTTGCTGGAGGTGCTGCTGGCAATGAGAGCAATGTTTAGACCTTTCTCTTATCCCTCCTTTTTCCATTCCAGGTTTCCTTCAAGTCCCTGCTATTGAAGACAGAGAAACTCACATCTATTAACTGATTTTGAGGAGTCTGAAGTTTCATTTGAAGCTTTTGGAGTTTTCTCTGGATCTGAGAGACAGACTGAGCTATAAAATGGTGTCCCATTAGGTTTGTGCCTCAAGGGAGGTTGGATCTCTGTTGATGTACTTTCTAAAGACCTCATTAAAGCATGCATGGAATCTGCATAAAACTTTCCCATTATGTGCTCTCATCTAGGATGCAGCAGGTAGTAAAGATTAAATATCCCTCCACCTGAGACTGAAGGCAAGAGTGAGTGTTTGAAAATTAGTGGTAAAGCAGGAGGAAACGTCTGAGCAATTTCCAAGTCTTCCCTTTGGATTTCCTTTTTTCAGTTACAGAGAAATGTGTGTAAACAAAGACTTTTCCATTTAGTTTGGTGACCTCCCTTATGGGCTGGCATGCTTAATCAAATTTTGGAATTGCTTGATAAGAGGGTCCTCTTTGTGTATGATGTGCAGGGCTGACGAGAGCCTCCAAGGACATTTTACAGTACTTAGGAACCTACAGAGGAGAGCCTGGGGCACACATGATTCATGAAGGGCCTCTTTGGTTATCTGGATTTGATAAAATACCATGAAGGCTTGCACACATGGAATCTCAGGTCATTGGCCCAATCATTTGCTGAAAAACTGTAGTTGTATGATGTAATTTAGGCCAAGGTTGTTGGGCCATGTTTCCCCATATCCCATCCTATATTATTTCCAGGCAGTATTATAGTGGAAAATGAAGCACTTTTCCCTCAATATATCAGGGTCAACCTTGTCTCTGTTCTTTTTTTGTAACTTTATTTAGTTAGTTAGTTAGTTACGTGGTGCTGAGAATTGAACCCGATGCCTCACACGTGCAAGGCAAGCACTTTACCTCTGAGCCACAACCCCAGACCCCTTGTCCCCATTGTTTAGACTTTCATTGTAAAAGGAATATCCCCCTGTGTTGAAAGTGAGGCTCCCCTGTTGTGATACCAGTTCCTAAAGGAAAGGATGATAGAGACAGACTCAGAAGTAGCTGAAGCATTCCTTTGGTTCTTCCAAATGAGTTGCATATTGTATAGGCAGAGGGTGGGCCATCCCCTTACTTTTGCCTGACTGCCAAATACCTCCAACAAGTTTCTGGGTTCCTCCAGTGAACTGTGTCTGCTTTCCTTCATAGATGTGGCCAACTGTCAGAAGTGGGATGCTTTGATGTGTTGATCTGGACCTTGCATCCCTCACATTGTGAATTTGTAGGACTTTCCATCATTAATGAGCCTCAGGAAAAGCCCTCATGATCCCAAGTGTCAAAGGGACAGAAGTCCTTGGGCACTGAACCATAAAAGAGGCAGTAGTGTTACTGTGAGTTGGTCCTGTAAATAATGGTGAAGTTGCTGTTTCCCAGTAATTTGTATAAGAGGTCCTCCTTGAGAATCCTTGTAGTTCTATAGTGATGCCTTAAGATCACAGGATGATCATTAGGTAATTTCAAAGCTCCAGGAAGTCCAAAATAGTATCTGTAGGGATATAACCTAGACAAAGTTCATGAGGGTGTCTTTCACAAAGAGTACATTGGGGGAGTCCAGGAGTGTCAAGGTCTAAGACTTGGAAGTGTCTAAGACTAAGGAAGGTCTCCAAGGTAACAGTCCCCCAGGAAGTGAAGAAGGAAAAGAAGTAAAGTTGCCATAGCACTTGGACCTTGGAATTCAGGAGTGGTGAGAGGGAACATGAAAGAGCCATAATGTAGCCTCACAAGACACAGAATGGAAACCTGTATAATGTGTGGGATTGCTTGACTCTGGGTATTTTTGTCCCTTTATATAAAACTTTATTTTTATTTTTTCTATTTTTTATTGGTGCATTAAAATTATTCAGAGTAGTGTATTTTGTTGTTACCTGTTCACACATGCACATGATAAAACAATATAGCATGCAGGGTATCATTCCCAGTATTTTCACTTTCCCTCTTTTTCCTCCTGCTGATCCCTTTCCTCTGCTCTTCTGGTCTCCCTTCACTTTTCATGTGGTCATCCCTCCTTTCCTTTCCTTCTTCCTTTCTAGCTTCCACAAAGGAGAGGAACCATATGACTCTTGACTTTTTGCATTTGGCTTTTCCTTAACATAATCTCACATTCCATCCATTTTCCAGCAGCTGATGTGATTTCATTTTTATGGCTAATAAAACTCCATTGTACATGGGTACATTTTCTTCATCCATTCAGCCATTGGTGGACACCCAGAGTGTTCCCATGTTTTGGGTGTTGTAAATTGTGCTTTTGTGAACTTGGCTCTGCACATATCACTTTGCACATATGACTTTAATTCTCTGCAGTTAATACCAAGGTGCTGAATAGCTGAGTCATGTAGCGGTTCCATCCCCAGTCTTTTGGGAAGTATCCATGCTGATATCCAGAGTAGTTGTACCAATTTACAGTCCCACTAACAATGTCAAATTTTCCTCATTTCCCCATGTCCTCTCCACCACTAATTATTATTTGTAGTGTAGTCATCTACCTGGAGTGAGTCGAAATCTAGTGTAGTTATGATTTGCACTTCTTACTTGCTACAGATGTTATACATTATTTTTATATATTGTTGGTCGTTTGTATTGCCTTTTTTCAGATATGTATGTGTAATTCATTTTCATGTTTATTCACTGTTATTTGTGATTTTGGTGTTAATTTTTTGCTTTCCTAATATATTCTGGATATTAGTCCTCTGTCTGAGGAGTAGGTGGCAAGCATTTTCACCTATTCCATAAGTTCTCTCTCTGCATCCATTTTTTTCTATACTTAATTTTAAAAAAAAATTTTAATGGTATTGTGAGTGCATCATAGGTATAGGTGATATTTAGTTCACTTTGACAATCACACCTTCATGGAATATAATTTGTTCCTGTTTGTTGCCCAGTACTTCTCTTTGCCTTCCTTCTTTCTTCCCCTGCTCCCTTAACTCTGCTCTACTCATCTGCCTTCTGTTCATTTATATCTTTTTAAATTTGTGCTTTTAGATATATATAAAGTTGAAATTCACTATGGTTTGTTCATATATTTGTGTAGCATGATTTGCTAAATTCCATTGCACATTCTTCCCTCGTGCCATCCCTCCTCCATCCCCTTCTTTTTTCCTTTCCTGCTCTGCTTATATCCCTTCCATTATCCTGGGATTTTCCCTCTCTTTTAAAAATGTTTTTAGCTTCCCCAAGTGAGCAAGAATAATTGACCCTTGACTTTCTGAGTCTGACTGATTTCCCTTAGTACGATGTTCTCCAGTTCAGTGTGTTTACTACTAGTTGCTATAGTTTCATTCTTCTTTCTGGCTTTGTGAAACTCCATTGTGCATCTATACCACATTTTTGCTCATCTATTCATTGCTCATTCATCTGTTTATGGGCACCCATGCTGGTTCCACAGCTTGGCTCTTGTGAATTGCCCTGCTGTAGGTGTTGATCTGCTTGTTTTTCTATAGTGTGTTAGGATAGGTACTGAAGAGTGGGATAGCTGGGTCATTCCTAGTCTTTGGGGAATGTCCCCGATGATTTCCAGGAAAAAGTGTACTAATTGCTAGTGCACTAGCAATGTATGAGTGTCCCTTTTCCCTACATCCTTACCAGTGTTGTTTATTATGTGTATTCTAGATGATTGCCATTTTCAATGGAATGATATGAAATCTCAGTGCAATTTTTATTTGAATTTTTCTGATTTCTAGGAGGTTTGAACTTTTTTCTCATACATCTGTGGGCCGTTTGTATTTCGTGGTTTCAGAAGGGTCTCCTTTGTTCTTCTGCCCATTTGATGACTGGGTTATTTGTTTTTTTGATGTTGATGTTTTTGAGTTGTTTTTTCTGGATATTAATTCCCAGTTGGAAGGGCCGCTGGCCAATATCTTGTCCCATTATGTAACTTCCATCTTCATGCCCGTTTTTCTTTGCTGTGTGCCAAAATCTTTTTAATTTGAGGCTGTCCAAATCATTGATTCTTGGTTTCATTTCTTGAGCTTTAAGCAGTCTTATTAAGGAAGTACATGCCACACCAATATGTTAGTGCATTTAGCCTGTGTTTTCTTCTATCAGTTGCTAAATTTCTGTTCTAAAGTCTATGTCTTTGATCCAATTTTTGTTGTTTTGTACAAGGTAAAAGATAGGAATCCTGTTTCATTCTTTTGCATGTGTATATCCAGATTTCTCAGCACTTTTTTCTTTAAAACAGCCACCACTACCTTTTCCAACATGTGTTTTTGGCACCTTTGTTAAACACCTCAACTGTATCTACAAGGATTCGTCCCTGTAGCTTCTATACCAGTTGACTTCCTGTTCTGCTTAGATGCCAACACCATGATTTTTTTGTTGTTGTTAGAATAGCTGTGTGGGATCATTTGAGAATAGGTACTGTGATGCCTGAAGCATTGCTCTTCTTGCTCAGTAATGTCTTGGCTATTCTGAGTCTTTTGTTCTTGCAAATGAATTTTAGAACTGTTTTATTTTCCTAGTTTCTAGAAAAATGTCATTGTTAATTTGGTGGGAATTTCATAGCATCTGTGTAACACTTTTTGCTGTTATGGCTACAAAGACTATTTTAATTCTGTCTAAGGAAATAGAAAGGGCTTTCCATATTCTAATTTCTTTTTTCATTTCTTTCTTCAATGTTGTCTAGTTGTCATTGTAGAGATCTCTCACTTTATTGGGTTGGTTTATTCCTAGGTATTTAATTTGATTTTCTAAGGGTATTTCTGATTTATTTTTCATGGGGTTCTTTACTGGTGTCTAGGGAAGGTGCTGATTTTCTTATGTTGATTTTGTAAATTGCTGCTTTCCTTAATTTGTTTATCAAATCTAGGAGCATTGTGGAGGAATGTTTTGGAGCTTCTGAGTAGGGGATCACATCTTCTGAAAACAGATACAATGTGACTTCTGCGCTTCCTATTCCATCTCATTAGCCTCCATTGGTTCAGTCCTTGGGTGACTACAGTGAGCAGGACCACCTGCCAATCACACTGGAAACTGTGGGAAAGACAGAAACTGTGTTTAGCCCTGACATACAGAGGTAGTTGTTACTTCAGCATAACTGTCCTCCCATGCTGATATACCACTATTTTATAAAAGAAAAATGAGAGGAACCCTTAATTCTCTGTCTTCTAAATCTGATAATATAGAAAAGCAGAATTCGTTTCAAAATTTAAATACAGCACGGACTCTAGCACACCTTGAAAAGTGGAGTGTGCCCATGGCATAGACAGGTCCAAACCCCTCTGAGGGAAAAAGAAAACACAATGGCCTCCCAACAATGGTGGGCCCTGGCCATTCTTGTGGAATCAGCTGAAAAGTTCCAAGGTGTGATGAAAAGGACACCTTGACTACAGTCCCAGCCATCTAGGGAGAAGAGAGCTCCTCACTGAGAGGGAACAGAAGCTACTTGAGCACAGCCCCCTCCCGAGAAGTCCAATTCCACTCTATTCTTCCCTCTAGCTTCCACAGATCCAGTTCCATTTCTCATCTCCCTGCTGGCTCCCTGAAGGTGATTCGCTTTTGCACCTCCATCCCTCAGCCCCATCCCTTGGCACCTTTCACAGAGCCCCTTATCTATCAGATTCCTGGTAAATGTCTGCTGACTGAATGAATTTACAGTACAGAAAAACACAGGAGCCAGAGGCTCGGCCATACTTTCTGTGTTCCTCCAACCTGAAGCTGAACACCACCACAGTCATCTAGGGGTGGGGAGTCTCCTTCCATATCTGTCACCGAGTCCCTTTCACTCCCTTGTGCATGGTGACATCAGGTGATGGTGGTAGCATTTGGGAGGCAAGAGGCTGACAAGCAGGAAGCACAACTGAGACTGAGCTTTGTGCAGCCTTTCTCCGCAGCCCACTCCACAGGCCACTCGGGCGCTCGCTACCCGGCGGCGCAAACGGGGGTATCACTGGGTGGTCCCTCTTCACTGCCTGGCACAGCCAGACGCTTGCTGTGAGCGGGCCACCGCCTGGTCCTCCTGCCTGGGGCTGCAGGACAGCGTGGGCAGCCGGGCATTGGCGGTGCCTACAGCCCAGCTCCATGCCCCACCCTCGGGGCAGCTCTCCACCTGCCAGGCCGCCCTCTTAGTCCAGCGTCGGGCACGGCTGCCAGGCTCTCAGCACGGAGGGGGAGCTGTTTGTGTCACCGCCGGAGACTAACACCGTTTTATAATTTTTATTGCAGAAGTAGTTCACCTCCTTGGTGAGATGAATTCTTGGGTATTTTAGGTTTTGAAGCTACTGTGAATAGGACTGTTTTTCATTATTATTATACAGGAAATGTGTGATTTTTATATGTTAATTTTTTAACCTGCTACTTTGGTTCTTTTTTAAAACCTCTTGCAATGTTTTGTTAAAGCTTTTTGGATTTTCTAAGAATCATGTCATCTGTGAAGAGTGATTTCTTGTATATTCTGGTCATTGTTACTTCTTTTCATTGACAGTGTCTGAATGTTCAAGGCTGACCACTTTGTCTTCCCACTGTGAGATCCACATTGTTCATTAACAATGTTAATTGTTCATTGTTCTACTCTATTAGACAGATTTTCAAGGGAACGTTTTATATGATTTATTTTGCCTTTTGTTACCAATATTACTTTTTGCTTCTTTTAAAAAAATTTTTTTGTACTGTAAACAAATGGGGTACAACTTGTTTCTCTGGTTATACATGAAGTAGAGGCATACCATTTGTGTAATCATACATTTACATAGGGTAATGGTGTTTGATTCACTCTGTTATTTTTCCTTCTCCCCCACCCCTCCCACTCCTTTTTCCTCTATACAATCCATCCTTCCTCCATTCTTGCCTCCCTCCCACTACCCATTATGTATCATCTTCTGCTTATCAGCAAGATCATTCGTCCTTTGGTTTTTTGAGATTGGCTTCTCTCACTTTGGATGATATTCTCCAATTTCATCCATTTGCCTGCAAATGACATAATTTTATTATTCTTTATGGCTGAGTAATATTCCATTGTGTGTGTGTGTGTGTGTGTGTGTGTGTGTGTTTGTGTATCATAGTTTCTTTATCCATTCATCAATCGAAGGGCATCTAGGTTGGTTCCACAATCTGGCTATTGTGAATTGAACAGCTATGAACATTCATGTGGCTGTATCTCTGTAGAATGCTGATTTTAAGTCCTTTGGGTATAGGCCAAGGAGTGGGATAGCTGGGTCAAATGGTGGTTCCATTCCAAGTTTTCTAAGGAATCTCCACACTGCTTTCCAGAGTGGCTGCACTAATTTGCAACCCCACCAGCAATGTATGAGTGTACCTTTTTCCCCATATCCTCGCCAACATCTATTGTTGTTTGTATTCCTGAAAATCACCATTCTAATTGGGGTGAGATGGAATCTTAGTGTAGTTTTGATTTGCATTTCTCTTATTACTAGAGATGTTGAACATTTTTTCATATATCTGTTGATTGCTTGTACATCTTCTTCGGTGAAGTGTCTGTTCATATTCTTAGCCCATTTGTTGGTTGGATTATTTGTATTCTTGGTGTAGAGTTTTTTGAGTTCTTTATAGATTCTGGAGATTAGTGCTCTATCTGAAGTATGAGTGACAAAGATTTTCTCCCACTCTGTAGGTTCTCTCTTCACATTACTGATAGTTTCCTTTGCTGAGAGAAAGCTTTTTAGTATGAATCTCTCCCAGGTATTGATTCTTGCTTTTATATCTTGAGCTTTAGGAATCATGTTAAGGAAGTCTGATCCTAAGCTGACAGGATGAAGATTTGGACCTACTTTTTCTTCTATAAGGTGCAGGGTCTTTGATCTGATTCCAAGGTCCTTGATCCATTTTGAGTCGTGTTTTGTGCAGGGTGAGAGATAGGAGTTTAGTTTCATTCTGCTGCATATAGATTTCCAGTTTTCCCAGCACCATTTGTCTTTTCTCCATTGCGTGTTTTTGGCACCTTTGTCTAGTTTGAGAAAACTGTAATTATTTGGGTTTGTCCGTGTATTTCTTTTTCAATATTACTATCTCATTATTGAATTTCTCACTCATACCCTGTAGTCACTTCCTTAATTCATTTGGTTCTTTTAAGTGTTTTCTTTGAATTTATTGGTCATTTTATAATTGTTCCTTTGAATACTTTATCTGGTATTTCATGTGCTTCAGTATCATTGGAGTCAGTTGAATTATGAAGCATAGGAGTTATCATGTTACCTTGTTATTTCATGTTTCTTACATTCCAGTGTTGGAATTTGTGCATCTGTTTGGGTATATTTCTCTTCCATTACAGTGTCTTGGCATATTTAGGGCACATCCTTCTCTTGACAATGTGTTCAGGGATATCAAGTTGTTTGGAAGTTTTGAATATATTTTGAAATGTGTTTTGAAGTATCGTTTTTCTTCTAGTTCTGTGGTGATGATCATTGTAATTTGTTGTAATGTGTATTGTGTCAGAGCTTGGGCATTCCACTTTGCCCTGTAGTTCTCCCAAGAGTGGGGTGCTTGTAGATCATGCAATCCTGCAGTTGTGTTGTATATGGTAGGCTGTGTGGGGTATGCTCTTTGTGACTTCTCTTCCCTTAACAAGAGTATATCCTAAAGGGATATGGATGCTGTGTACATTAAGACCCCTGTAGGTGTAGTATCCATACTATAACAGAAGTTAACTGCCTCTGCTTCTGTCATAGGAGTGGATGTCCATGGGTGGGATCTGAGGTCTCCACCTAGATGCTACTTGGGGCCTGTTCATGTGTTTTTGTGTTAAAATACCACTGAAAAGTTCAAGCATGGTTTATGGGTGGTGCAAAGTGCTTTGAATTCCTTACTTTTCTCTGTTTTCCCATTTGAGGGTTAGGGTTTTATTTACTTGGGGATTTTTATTTGTGTCTATTCTCTCTAATACCTTTCTTCTCACTCTCAATGGTTTCTCTTGTTAGCTCTTTCTCTAGTTTCTTTTACTTTTTGTCCTCCTCCTTCCTACATTTCTTCTGCTTTCTATTAATAATTTGAAAATTCTAACATTTCTTTTACCTTCACATCATATTTTCTTTTCTCTAAATGAACTCTATATCTTATGATCATATTTAGTTTCTAAATTCCTAACCCCACCACCCTACCCTCCAAGGTGGTATAGTTATTAAGAACTGTGGATAGACTGGGAATTGAACAATAGTAACAGCAACAAACTACATACAGCACTGAAACAAATACCCAGTGCCTAGTATGACATCTGCTACAGTAACTGCCACAAAAAGAGGAATGGCAGGGTCAGCAACTGCCAACAGCAATAGCAGTAAAATACACTGAAGAAGAAAATCCACTTTAAAAAACCATCAGGTATCAACCAGTCTATCCACAGTTCTTAATAACTATACCACCTTGGAGGGTAGGGTGGTGGGGTTAGGAATTTAGAAACTAAATATGATCATAAGATATAGAGTTCATTTAGAGAAAAGAAAATATGATGTGAAGGTAAAAGAAATGTTAGAATTTTCAAATTATTAATAGAAAGCAGAAGAAATGTAGGAAGGAGGAGGACAAAAAGTAAAAGAAACTAGAGAAAGAGCTAACAAGAGAAACCATTGAGAGTGAGAAGAAAGGTATTAGAGAGAATAGACACAAATAAAAATCCCCAAGTAAATAAAACCCTAACCCTCAAATGGGAAAACAGAGAAAAGTAAGGAATGTAAAAATGTAAAACAGAAAAAGGAAACAAGTTTGTATCTGAGTGTATATTCACAAGTAGCAGAGTAAGAACAGGAAGACATATGCATACATACATACAAGAAAAAAGAAAATGGCAAAGTCACAATGAAAATAGCTGTTTGAACTCAGGTGGTCAAATCTGTTGCACTGCTTGTGTAGGACTGCCCTCCTTTCCCTTCTTCTGGGGCCATGTGTCCCTTGGAGCACACATGGAGTTGGGGTCGTCAGGCACTTCTTTTTATATCTGTCAGTGGGCTGTCAGCTGTAGTGAAGTGGACTTGATGCAGCCTGTAATAGCTTGCAGGTTTCCTCTCACCTGTGCATAGTAGGATAGAATGGGAATGTCAGCACAGTTTTGTCCAGAGAGACCAAATCTATGCAGTTGAAGTGGGATGTACTGGTGGCTGGGGTTTAGTTCTAATCAGGCTGATGGGAATTTATTGTGCAGTATTTTCTCTGGAGAGGTTAAATCAACACATACCAGGGCTGGATAGATGCTGATCCTCAGTGGGCCTGGGCCCTCCTAAAACTTCTGCTGGTCTTGTGGGGTGTCAACCTCCCCAGGTCGCACACACTCCACTACCATGTGGCCTTCCCAGACTCAGTCTCACAGTGATTTCCCTGAGTAAAATCTCACACACACACACACACACACACACACACACACACACACACACATGCTTTTTCAGTCTCCTAACACGCTTCAGCTGGTCATGTGAGCCACCAGACTCAAAGGGAGGGTGCATTGCACTCGTGTTTGTATCTGAGTCGAATCCCTCTGGTGCCGTCTTCTGCATGCTTGTTTCAATCACCTCTGGTAGGCTCTTGCACACACAGTATGGCTATATTAGCAAAGATCTCCTGGGTTCCCACAGGAGGAAGCTGCAGTGAGGTTTGAGTGCAAACCTCAGTTGTTTGCTTGGCGGTTGAGAATCACAGAGCACTTTTCAAACACCAGTTGGCTGTGCTGCCAGTTTCAGACTATTTTTTTGTTCTACAGGTTTTTCCATGGCATCGTTATCCTTTGTGTTTGTGGTATCCGTCCCGTCTGTGGGGAAGCAGTGCCACTCTCACAGGTGCCACTGGCTTGGCTCCAGGGTACCTTTTCTTCTCCTTTGTTCAATGCTCCTGAATTTCTGACTCTCTAAGGGCCTCAGATATGATATTGGATTTCTTTCCCAATTCACTGAGAAGCAGTAGTCCCATTCCTTGAATTCCATGCCATGGAGCAAGTGGTAATGAAGCCTTCCTCCAATCTGACATCTTCTTTTGATTACTCACAAATTTTTATTGGTTATTTATAGCTGTAGAAGACATTAGGTTTATTTTGACATAGTTATAAATGTGACTTACAATTCAATCCCCAGTAGTTTTCCTTCCCCTCTCTTCCTCCCTCCCACTTTACCTTCCTCCTATTCTTCTAATCTTTCTGATATTTACTTATAGTTCTTTTGAAGATTCATGTCTTGTGGATGTACATATTTCTGAGAATCACTGTGCTATATTCATATATGTACTTAGGAAATTTAGGTTTGATTCATTCTACTGTTCTTTCATTATTCCATCCCTTCTCCCTCTTCATCAGTCCCCTGTGTCTACTCCACTTCTATTTTGGTAGTTTCCCCACCTTTCTTTTTCCCCTTATTTTGGACTAGTTTCTGCATATCAAAGAAAAATTCAACCTTTGACTTTTTTGGTCTGACTCTATTCACTTTTGCATAGAGGCCTGCAATTCCAAACATTTGCTGGTAAATGCCATAATTTTATTATTTCTTGTGGCTGAGTAATACTCCATTTTATATATATATATATATATATATACACACACACACACACACACATATATGTGTGTGTGTCTATGTAATATATACATGTATGTATCACATATTTTCTTTATTCAATCATCTGTTGAAGGGCACCAACGTTGTTTCCCTAGCTTGGCTAATTTTTAGGGGAGTCACTATTGGGTATTGAAATCAGGGGCACTTATCTACTGAGCCACATCCCCAGCCCTATTTTGTATTTTTTTAATCTTTGAAAAGAACATAAAACTTTATTAAGAGCATCTTATACTGTCATCAGATACAGCCAAAGAAAAGGGGTAAACAAACGGAGAGTTCATCTTCCTATGTGCTGCTGCCACCTCAGAACAGACTTGTGTGGATGGCTGGAATTATAGTTGGCAACAAATGCTCTGTATAAATAAACTCATCAAGTAACACAATGTTCCCTTTCTATACAGAGAAGAACTGGGTTTACACTTTTAAAAGCTTTGATATAGAGTAACAGCTATGAAATAAGACTACACCTTTAGGAGCTATTTCTTAATAGAATACAAAGCAGTTTAGTAGCTTTATGTTATTTCATATTATGTAAATTTTTAGAATTGAAAATTCCAAAAGGACCTTCTATCTTTCCCTAAAATAAGTTGATTTGTACTTTTGAGGGTTTTTTCTCTCTAAAGAGTTCTCAGAACCAGTTCAGTAACTATACTGCAAAAGATGGGTTGCTCATCTACAGTGACAACTGACAACCTAAGTTTGTTCTTTTAATTTTGCAAATCAAGATGACTGGGTCACCCCAGCTTTTGCTGATTCTGAAGTATTTCTTATAGAAAAAACATGATTCAGAGTGCATGTGAAAGAGGTACCAAAAGAGTTGCATTTGGAATGGTTTTCCTTAAGGGAGGGCAGCTATTGAGCACAACTGATTTTCTCAGACTCCAGGTTCCCCCCACTATGAACTTTTACTTACTGCAATGATGGAAGGAGCAGAGGGAGTGCCAGGGAATCTGTTCAGACTGCCATTCCAGACAACTCTCTGCACTGTTTGTGGAGAAAAGAGTGATGGTACAAAGCACAGTACCCCTACTGCAAGTATGGTGGCATGCTTTTCTCTTGAGGGGCCAGGCCAAACTGCACTCAGATGCATGATTTGCCTCAGGTACACAGTGGAGAAGATGCTCATGATTTAGAATTTGGTATTACAGTATCCCACCTAACCCCATTTCTCGAAAAAATTTAGCCTTCTTTTTAGGAAGGCAGACTATTCACTGCTAAAGGCTTACCATGTTAACTATCATAAGGCGAAAAACATGACTAAAGCAGACTATTGTATGTGTTCAGTTAGTGAACTAACCAACAACTGAGGTTTGTGGAGGACTGGTCAAGGGGTGGGATTCAGGTTCTCAAGTACTATCACTTATCACAAATCTCATCAAGCTCTTTAAAAAAATCATGCATTTTTATCATAAATATTTAGGGCAGATACTGGCATAAAAATCAGTATCTAAATCAGAAGTCTGTCTTAAATGGTGAAAATATTCCAACAAACTTCTAAAAGATCTCAAATCTTTCCAGGAGTACACAGTTTATAAATTAGTTTTAAATGGAAAAAATATATATATTCTGAATGGATAAATCACCACTTTAGCAGATCATAAATAAGGTCAAGATATTGAAAATAAATTAACATACAAGTTCTTGCTTTCACATTCACAACAAAAAAACCTGACTTACTTGGTATACTTTCACAGCGGGTATAACCAGGTTTTGTAATTGTGTATCTGTTACTTCCCCCTTTGCTCTTTTCTTCCATTCCCTATACCTAGGGACAGATGTACACAGCACAAGCAGATACCCCAATGTGTGAGTCTGGCTACAGCACACAATTTCCTTGCTTAAAGTGATGTTATTACAAATGCTGGTCAAGATCTATGATTAGCAATTTATCAACCATATTACAAGTTAAGTACATTCATGGTTAAATGGATTAGGTTCCCAGGTGACCTTTCAATAGTAGTGTGCATAGGGAACTTAACTACTACTGTTTTTGTGAGAAAATGTATCCTAACTACCAAAGTTGTCTAAAACACTTTGGAATGTAAGACATTTATGGATGGGACTACTTATGTGCATCTGTTTTGGAAGTAGGTCAAACTGTTAAAAATCACTGTTTCTAAAACTACTGGCTATCAAAATTAAATTTTGCCTTCTCCTTCACATGTAAACTAATTTTAACTATGATCTCTAATACTGAGAAAGAAAGAGTGAAGCCATGTAGAATAGTGAGACATAATTGGCTTGTGGGATTTAAAAGATGTTTTATTGACTATCTAATTTGAATTTGCCTACAATGAGAAATGTCTAATGTAAAGCAATGGATGAGAAAAATGTTTATCCGAAGTCATTATTGAATACAAATCAGTTCTAGAACCAAAACTGTTCTCTTGGTAGAGTCTAAAAATTTATAGCATTTTCATATTGATCTATTAAAAAAATTCTAAACAGTGTAATCAAGGGAGTCCCTATTTCACAATCTTTTTACTGTACGATGGCAGTTGGAATGAACTCCTACAGTGCTATCTGAAATGTTCTCTAGGCTTTGATCTGACCCTACAAGTGGCATTCATGTTTAGTGTTAAATTACTGACCTCTAGGGAATAAGGAATCAAAAGCAGGGAGAGGCACAGAACCGATATTTGGGTTGGGGAGAAGTATGAAGATTAAGTTGGAACATTTAGTCCCTTCTATAATCAAGTCCTAACTATACCATAATAAAGTCTCAACCAACTCCGGATTAATTCTTCCCCTTTAGGAATTAGATAGTATACAATGATTAGATACTGAAAAAAAGAAAATAAAGAAGAACAATTAAGAACCCTAAAATGGAATCTTAGGGTAGTTTTGATTTGCATTTCTCTTATTACTAGAGATGTTGAACATTTTTTCATATATCTGTTGATTGCTTGTACATCTTCTTTGTGAAGTGTCTGTTTATATCCTTATCCCATTTGTTGATTGGATTATTTGTATTCTTGGTGTAGAGTTTTTTGAGTTCTTTATATATTTTGGAAATTAGTGCTCTATCTGAAGGATGAGTGGCAAACATATTCTCCCACTCTGTAGGCTCTCTCTTCACATTACTGATAGCTTTTTAGTTTGAATCTATCCCACTTATTGATTCTTGCTTTTATTTCTTGGGCTATGGGAGTCCTGTTAAGGAAGTCTGATCCTAAGCCAACAAGTTGAAGATCTGGACCTACTTTTTCTTCTATAAGATGCAGGGTCTCTGGTCTGATTCTGAGGTCCTTGATCCATTGTGAGTTGAGTTTTGTGCATGGTGAGAGAGAGGGGTTTAATTTCATTCTGTTGCATATGGTTTTCCAGTTTTCCCAGCACCATTTGTTGAAGAGGCTATCATTTCTCCATTGTATATATTTGGCACCTTTGTCTAGTATGAGAAAATTGTATTTATTTGGGTTTGTGTCTGTGTCCTCTATTCTGTACCATTGATCTACCTGTCTATTTTGGTACCAATGCCATGCTGTTTTTGTTACTATTGCTTTGTAATGGAGTTGAAGATCTGGTATTGTGATACCCCCTGCTTCGCTCTTTCTACTGAGGATTGCTTTAGCTATTCTGGGTTTCTTATTCTTCCAGATGAATTTCATAATTGCTTGCTCTATTTCTGTAAGGTACATCATTGGGATTTTAATTGGAATTGCACTGAATCTGTATAGCACTTTAGGTAGTATGGCCATTTTGACAATATTAATTCTGCCTATCCAAAAACATGGGAGATCTTTCCATCTTCTAAGGTTTTCTTTAATTTCTTTCTTTAGTGTTCTGTAGTTCTCATTGCAGAGGTCTTTCACCTCTTTTGTGAGACTGATTCCCAAGCATTTTATTTTTATCGATGCTATTGTGAATGGGGTAGTTTTCCTAACTTCTCTTTCTGAAGATTCATCACTTAGGTATAAAAATGCATTGGATTTATGAGCATTGATCTTGTAACATGCTACTTTACTGAATTCACTTATGAGTTCTAAGAGTTTTCTGATGTAATTTCCAGGTTCCTCTAAATATATAATCATGTCATCAGCAAACAGGGATAGTTTGAGTTCTTCTTTTCCAATTTGTATTCCTTTAATTTCTTTGGTTTGTCTAATTGCTCTGGCTAGAGTTTCAAGGACGATGTTGAATAGAAGTGATGAAAGAGGGCATCCCTACCTTGTTCCAGTTTTTAGGGTGAATGTTTTCAGTTTTTCACCATTTAGAATGATATTGACCATAGGCTTAGCGTAGATGGCCTTTACAATGTTAAGGAATGTTCCCACTACCCCAATTTTTTCTAGTGTTTTGAGCATGAAAGGATGCTGTATTTTGTCGAATGCTTTTTCTGCATCTATTGAAATAACCATGTGATTCTTAACTTTAAGTCTGTTGATATGGTGAATGACATTTATTGATTTCTGGATGTTGAACCAACCTTGCATCCCTGGGATAAAACCCACTTGATCGTGGTGCACTCTTTTTAATATATTTTTGTATGTGATTTGCTAAAATTTTGTTGAGAATTTTTGTGTCGATGTTCATTAAGGATATTGGTCTGAAATTTTCTTTCCTCAATGTGTCTCTGTCTGGTTTAGGTATGAGGGTGATATTGGCTTCATAGAATGAGTTTGGGAGGGTTCCCTCCTTTTCTATTTCATGGAATACTTTGAGGAGTATTGGAATGAGCTCTTCTTTAAAGGTTTTGTAGAACTCAGCTGAGAACCCATCTGGTCCCGGACTTTTCTTTGTTGGTAGGCTTTTGATGACCTCTTCTATTTCATTGCTTGAAATTGATTTATTTAAGTTGTGTATACCTCCTCGTTCAGTTTAGGTAATTTATATGTCTCTAGACACTTGTTGATGTCTTTGAGGTTTCTGTATTATTGGAGTATAGATTTTCAAAATAGCTTCTAATTATGTTTTGTATTTCACTCGTGTCTGTTGTGATATTTCCTTGTTCATTCCGAATTTTAGTAATTTGGGTTTTCTTTCTTCTTCTCTTTGTTAGTGTGGCTAAGGGTTTATCAATTTTGTTTATTTTTTCAAAGAACCAAGTGTTTATTTTGTCAATTTTTTCTATTGTTTCTTTTGTTTCAATTACTGATCTGATTTTAACTATTTCCTGTCTTCTACTACTTTTGGTGTTGCTCTATTCTTTTTCTAGGGCTTTGAGCTGTAGTGTTAAGTCGTTTGATGTTGTTGGTTTTTTTTCTTCTTTTATTGAATGTGCTCCATGAAATAAATTTTCCTCTAAGTACTGCTTTCATAGTGTCCCAGAGATTTTCATATGATGTGTCTTTGTTCTCGTTTACTTCTAAGAATTTTTTTATTTCCCTCCTGATATCTTCTGTTATCCATTCTTCATATAACAGCATATTATTTAATCTCCAGATATTGGAGAAGTTTCTGTTTTTTATTCTGTCATTTATTTCTAATTTCAATCCATTATGATCTGATAGAGTACAAGGTAGTATCTCCATCTTCTTGTATTTGCTAACAGTAGCTTCGTGGCATAAAACATGGTCTATTTTAGAGAAGGATCCATGTGCTCCTGAGAAGAAAGTGTATTCGTTCTTTGTTGAATGGTATATTCTATATATGTCCGTTAAGTTTAAATTGTTGATTGTGTTATTGAGATCTATGGTTTCTTTGTTCAATTTTTGTTTGGAGGATCTATCCAGTGGTGAGAGAGGTGTGTTAAAATCGCTTAGTATTCTTATGTTGTGGTCTATTTGATTTCTGGAATTAAGAAAGATTTGTTTGACGTCCATGGATGAGCCAATGTTCGGGGCATAGATATTTATGATTGTTATGTCTTGCTGATTTATGCTTCCCTTAAGCAGTATGTAATGTCCTTCTTTATTCCTTCTGACTAGTTTTGGCTTGCAGTCCACATTATCTGAAATGAGGATGGATACTCCAGCTTTTTTGTGTGTCCATGTGCATGGTATGTTTTTTCCCATCCTTTCACCTTTAGTCTGCGGGTATCTCTTTCTATGAGATGAGTCTCTTGCAGGGAGCATATTGTTGGATTTTTCTTTTTAATCCTATCTGCCAGTCTATGTCTTTTGATTGATAAGTTCAGTCCATTAACATTCAGGGTTATTATTGTGATATGATTTGTATTCCCAGTCATTTGACTCATATTTGTTTTTTGTCATGATTTTGTTTCTCCTTTATTTGGCTATTCCTTTAGGCTAGTTCCTCCCGTTGCTGATTTTCATCGTTGTTTTTCATCTCTTCCTCATGGAATATTTTGCTGAGAATGTTCTGTAATGCCGGCTTTCTTTTTGTAAATTCCTTTAGCTTTTGTTTATCATGGAAGGATCTTATTTCGTCGTCATATCTGAAAGTAAGTTTTGCTGGGTATAAGATTCTTGGTTGGCATCCGTTTTCTTTCAGGGCTTGGTAAATGTTGTTCCAGGCCCTTCTAGCTTTTAGGGTCTGGATTGAAAAGTCTGCTGATATTCTTATTGGTTTCCCCCTGTATGTAATTTGATTCTTTTCTCTTGCGGCCTTTAAAATTCTGTCTTTATTTTGTATGTTAGGTATTTTCATTATAATGTGCCTTGGTGTGGGTCTGTTGTAATTTTGTATATTTGGAGTCCTATAAGCCTCTTGTACTTGGTTTTCCATTTCATTTTTCAGATTTGGGAAATTTTCTGATATTATTTCATTGAATAGATTGTTCATTCCTTTGATTTGTTTCTCTAAGCCTTCCTTAATACCAATAATTCTTAAATTTGGCCTTTTCATGATATCCCATAATTCTTGTAAATTCTGTTCATGATTTCTTACCACCTTTTCTGTTTGGTCAACTTTGTTGTCAAGATTAAACATTTTGTCTTCAGTGTCTGAATTTCTGTTTTCCAGGTGTTCTATCCTATTGGTTATTCTTTCTATGGAGTTTTTAACTTGGTTTGTTTCCTTCATTTGAAGGATTTCTGTCTGTTTTTTTTTTTTTTTCAGTATCTCTCTTTATTGAAATGGTCTCTTGCTTCCCGTATTTGCTCTTTTAACTGTTGATTGGTGCGATCATTTAATGCCTGCATTTGCTCTTTCATCTCTTCCTTCAATGCCTGCATTTGCTCTTTCATCTCCTCATTTGCTTCTCTGATTGTTTTAATTATGCACATTCTGAACTCCCTTTCTGACATTTGTTCTGCTGTGCTGTCACTGGGTTTTATTGATATAGTATCTAGGTTTGTTTGGGACATTTTCTTCCCTTGTTTTCTCATATTGGTCAGATGTCAGTGGGACTCTGAGATATTGCAGATTCCCTCTATTGGCTTATAGTGTCCTTGTAGATTTCCAGTATATCACCTCCCAGCCTTCAGTAGCCTGAAGTCTTGGTGGAGGAACTTGATAATGCAGTTCTTCTGAAGAAAGCTGCCCCTAGCCCTCTACTGGTTCCAGGGCTTGGAGCTGGCTCTGTGTGGATAGGCTCTCACTGGGCTGTCTGCTCCAAGAAGCTGGCCGTGAAAGGAGCCTGCCACCAGAGGGAGCAGGGCTGCTTGGGGAAGGCCCTGGCTGCCCTGTCCTGGTCCCTGAAGCTGCCTGTGGGCCAGAGCTTGCTGCTGGCTCCGGGACTTGGAGCTGGTTCTGTGCAGAAAGGCTCTCTCTGGGGGGCCTGCTCTGAGAAGCTGGCCATGTGGAAGGAGCCTGCCACCGGAGGGAGCATGGCTGCTTGGAGAAGTCTCTGGCTGCCCTTCCCTGGTCCCAGAGGCTGCCTGTGGGCCAGAGCTCTCCGCTGGCTCCAGGACTTGTGCCTGGCTCTGTGTAGAAATGCTCTCACTGGGCAGTCTGCTCCGAGAAGCTGGCCCTGAAAGGAGCCTGCAGCCGGAGGGAGCAGGGCTGCTTGGGGAAGTCCCTGGCTGCCCTGTTCTGGTCCCTGAAGCTGCCTGCACGCTGGAGCTCACCGCTGGCTCCGGGACTTGGAGCTGGTTCTGTGCAGAAAGGCTCTCACTGGGGGGCCTGCTCCGAGAAGCTGGCTGTGTGGAAGGAACCTGCCACTGGAGGGAGCAGGGCTACCTGGGGAAGACTGTAGCTCCCCTGCCCTGCTCTGAGAAGCCACCCCTCTCCGGGCCTGCCACCCGGGCTGAGCTTCACCCGGTGGGGGAGATTTACCCCGTCCGAGTCTCTCAATGCCTCCCCTTCTTGAATCCTGGGTTCTGGAGCGACAGGAGATGCAGTCACCCTCTAGTCTGCCTTCTTGGATCGCCCTGAGCCTACATTCCTATAGTATGCTGATATTATAACTTTGGGATATATACTGAGGAGGGTGATAACTGATCATATGGTGGGTCCATTTCTACTTTTGGGGGGATATCGACATACCTCTTTCCAGAGTGTTTGCACTAACTTGCAGTCCCACAAACAATACGTGAGTGTACCTTTCTCCAACAGCTCAACAATACATAGTGTTTTTATTCTTGATAATTGCCTTTCTGACTGGAGTGAAATGAAATCTTGATGAAGTTTAGATTTGAATTTTCCTTATTTCTATAGGTTTTGAATTTTTTTCATGAATTTGTCAGCACTGTATTTCTTCATTTGAGAAGTGTTCAGTGCTTGTCTTTTCACCTTTGTTGAGTGTCAGATAGCTGTATTTTTGTGGGTGTTCCTCTGTGCCTTTGATTTCATTCCTTTAGTCTTCATGTCTGTTTTAGTGCTAGTTCCTTGCTATTTTTGCTATTATAGCTTGACAGTATAATTTGAGGCCCTGTAATTTGATGCCTCTAGCATCACTCTTTTTGCTCAGAATTTGTGTACTGTGGGTATTTTTTCTAAATGGGTTTTAGAACAGCATTTGGAGTTCTGACAGGAGTGTCATTGGTATTTTGATTGGCATTACATTGAATCTTTATAATGCTTTTGATAGTTTGGCCATTTCAACAATATTAATTCTGCCTATCCAAGAACATGGGAGGTCTTTCCATCTTCTTGTGTCTTCTTCAATTTCTTTCTTCTCTGTTCTGTAGTTTTCATTTTTGAGGTTCTTTAGCTCCTTTATTAGATTAATTCCCAATTAATTGTTGAGATTATTGTGATAATTTTCTTAATTTCATTGTAGGCAGATTCATTATTGGAGTATATATGGAAGTGATTTTGTATGTTGATACTATATTCTGCTAAGGTTTTAGTCAGCTCTAGAAGACTTCTGGTGAATTTTGGGGGTCTTCTCAATATATGGTCCTGTCATGAGCAGAGATAATTTGAGCTTTTCTTTCCCTGTTTGTATCCCTTTAATTTCCTTCTCACATCTGATTGCTCTGGCTAGAATTTCAAGGACTATGTTGAATAGGAGTGGTGATAGTGGACATTCTTGTTTTGTTCCTGTTTTTAGAGCAAATGCTTTCAGTTTTTCTCTGTTCAGTAAGCTGTTGCCCATGGATTTGTCATCTGTATCCTTTACAGTGTTTAAGGTGGTTCCTCCTATCCCTACTTACTCTAGAGATTTAAACATGAATGGGAGCCACAGTGATTTTTCTGCAACTATTGAGATAATCATGGTTCTTTTCCTTAACCTTATTAATGCTGTGAATTACATGTATTTATTTCCATATGTTGAGCCAGTCTTGCATCTTTGGGATGAAACCCACTTGATCTTGGTGCACTGTGTTTTTGATGTGGTTTGCCAATACTTTATTAAGAATTTTTGGATCTATGTTCAAGGATAGTTTTGGTTTGGATGTGAGGTGTCCCCCAAAAGCTCATGTGTGAGAAAATGCAAGAGGGGTTAGAGGAGAAGTAGTTGGGTTATGGAAGCTTTAACCAATCAGTGAATTAATCCTGCTAATGGAATTAACTGAGTGATAACTGAAGGTGGGTAGGATGTAGCTGGATTTTGTGGGTCATTGGGGGTGTGTCTTTCGGGTATATATTTGGCATCTGGTGAGTCTCTCTCTCTCTCTCTCTCTCTCTCTCTCTCTCTCTCTCTCTCTCTCTCCCTCTCTCCCTCTCTCTCTCCCCCCACCCCCCCTTCCTTTCTGATCATCATGGAGAGAGCTTGAGTGTAAGGTATCAGGGGTAATATCTTTAAAGGCAGGCCCTAGTGACCTACTTCCCACACCCTACCTACCTAGAGTTCCCACCCATCAACCCATTCAAAGTATTAATCAATCAAATGGATTGATTCACTGTTTAGTCTGAAGCCCTCAAAATTTAATCATTTCAATCTTAACATCTCTGCATTGTCTCACACAAGAGTTTTTTGGGGGATAGCTCACTTCTAAAGCATAACACTAGTGTTCATTCTTCAATTTTTCTCTTTTGCTTTTTGAGCATATTGCAGGTAGTTGAATAAAGTCTTTGTACAGCAACTGTGATGCCTTGCTCCTCCTGGGAAATGTCCAATTAATTTTTTCCCTGTAAATGTGTCAAGTTTTCTTGTTTGCCTTTCTGCCTCATAACTTGTTTTTAAATATGGCCCTTTAAGTAAGATAATATAGCAGTCATCGAGATTAGATTCTCTTCCATCACCAAGATTTGTCATTGTAGATGTTTACTTCTGCTGGTGGGTATGTCTGTCACTTGTTTGAGTCCCCAGCTTGCCTTTGAGCAGACACATAATTATGGGTGGATGGACCCAAACCACCTTGATAATGAGAAGCCTCTTTTGCACTCACACTCCTGTGTGAGAGTCTGAAAAGCCACCTTTACCCCACAAACCTCACCTTCTTATTCTGATTATCTCAATTGTGGTATATGTAGTTCACATTCAGGAGTCTGCTGGGTTCTGACTGAACAAGCGTTCATTTTCTGTGAATATATGCACCCTGGTCTGGCCTTCTCTGACATGGATAGAGGGGAGTTTTATGTGAAGAAAAAGGCATGTGAGTGGGGTTGAAGTTTCTAAGATATCAGAAGCATCAAGAAGCATGTAGGAGGAAGAAGGAAGCTTTTTTTCAGCCAGGAAATAAGGCTGTTCTTATAGATACAGCAACAGACTGAGGAATTTGTTAACCTGGCCAAAGACACAATACAATGGCTTTATCTGCAGAGATTTTGGGAAATGAAAACTAAGGAATGTTAAGTGACTTGTGTGTGTGTGTGTGTGTGTGAGAGAGAGAGAGAGAGAGAGAGAGAGAGAGATGGTTAGGTATCCACATGTTTCACCCCATGACAAAGTGTATATTCAGTGGAGGTCCCATAAGATTATGTTACCTAGTGATGTAGTAGCCATCTTAGTTTGAGGTATTCTGTGATGTTTGCAAAAAGTAATTTTATTAATGACACATTTCTCAGAACTTATCCCTCTGTTAGGCTATTTATGACTATGCATATATATATAGTTTCTTTAACCCCTTGCTTTGGCTGTGCCTGTATGTGCAGATGCACAGATGACTCGTGGGATGCAGAGAACTGAGTGCCTCATGCAAGGAAGTGGAAGAATTGGTGTACATGTTTGTTTTAAGGGAATGCACTTAGTGCATTGACATTGGCAGATTTTATGTAATTCTGAACAGAGAAACAGACTGGTTAACATGGCAATTGTGAGCCTGAATTTGAATCCTGAAACGGATTTAGCTGTGTGACCTTACAGAAATTACCTGATCTCTCTCTGCATCTGTGCTCAAGTAAAAATGGATAAGATAGTTACCCAGCTCACAAAAAATGCTGGGAAAGTTGACATACTCTTTGAATGTGCTTAGAATAGTGCATGGGACATTGTACTTATGTATGCAAGGACATGCTAAATTTAAAAAAGAAAGAAAACAGGAAAAGGAAATGCTTCCTCCCCTTAGGACATTTTCCCCATCTTCTTCTCAGGGGAGACCCATGTTCTTTCTCAGTCTCGTGAATGTTTGAAGTTTACCCAGTAATCTTATAAATATTCTTCTCACCTGAATTTCTCTATCTAGTCACAGCAACCCTTTATTTGATTATAGGAGAATTAAATAAGGAATTAACCGTTGGGTCTAAGACTTGCTGGTCAATCATTTTTTATTGGGAACTATAGCAGAAAATGTTTTCAATACTATGAAAGTATCATTTTTCATGTATTCCCTCCCTGTTTAATTTTGCTTGTTTACTATCTCAAAACAGCTTAGAAGTTAACAATGTTTCAAGTCCAGTTGCCATCAAGATAATTAAATTTGAAGTCTTTGAAATCTAAATGTCCAGTTTTGATTTTGCATCATTTATGAAAATGCACTTGCAGTATTTTATGCCTTCATTAAATATGGTATGCTGATGATAATTAAACATTTACTACTCTTGTTTTTATTCTACAGACTATTTAATTATACAGAATCATACAAATTCTGTATTTATGCAGGATAATGGTTTTCATTGTGGTACATTCTTACATGTAAATAATACACTTTGATTAATGTGTCCTGTCACCCTACCTTATCCTTCCCTCCTCCCACTGATACTACTCTCTTAGAGAGTAGCCCTACAAATTTCAGGTCCCCTTTCCTCACCTTGATTCCACACAGAGGGTCAATGTGTAGTACTTCTGTTTCTGTGTCTGACTTATTTCATTTAGAATTGTGATATCCAGTTGCATCCATTTTCCTGCAAATGACATGATTTTTCATCATTGTGGCAGAATGATGCATAGTGTAATGTGCCACATTTCTTTATATACTCATCTCTGGATGGGCACCTAGGCTGATTCTGTAACTTGGCCATTGTGAATTGTGCTGTGATAAATGTGGGTATGCAGGTGTCTTTATGGCGTGCCCAAGTGTGGTCTGGGTAGAGCATATTAATAGCTCTATTTTTCCTTCTTTAAAGGATTGCTATACTGATTTCCATAGTGGCTATGCAAATTTAAATTCTCAACAGTGTGTAAGGGTTCCTTTCCCCCATGTCTTTGCTGGCATTTATTGTTTTCTAATATTCTTCCCGACAGCCACTCTAAATCTGGTGACATAAGCAGAGACTCTGGTGAGATAGAATATAAATGTATGGCTTTTTGCCCTTTTGTTTTCTGAACCCAGGGGCAGTCATAGCAGTTCTTCAAGAGTGATGAAAACAGCAGTTGTGCAGTGACAAAGTCATATTCAGAATTACATCCCCTGTCTTCCTTCCTTCCTTCCTTCCTTCCTTCCTTCCTTCCTTCCTTCCTTCCTTCCTTCCTTCCTTCCTTCCTTCCTTCCCAACTTTCTTTCCCCTCCCTTCCTTCTTTCCTTTCCTTTTCCCTTTCCCTTTCCAATTCCTTTCATTTCCTTTCCTTCATACCAGGGATAAAACTCAGTCATGCTTAACCACTGAACCACATCCACAGATCCTTTTATATTTTAATTAGAGATAGGGTCTCACTAAGTTGCTTAGGGCCTCACTAAGAGGCTGGCTTTGAACTCACAGTCCTCTTGGCAGCCTCCAGAACTGCTGGGATTACAGCCTTGCACCATTATTCCTGGCTCCCCAGTCTTTCTTTAATTTTTATTTTAAGACAGAGTCTCAGTTGCTGAGACAGCCTTTGAACATGTGAACCTTCTGTCTCATCTAGAACCTCTTAAGTAACTGTCAATGTAGTTTCAACTTGCATGACCCTGATGGCTAAAGATGTTGAACAGTTTTTCATAAAATTATTGGCCACCAATACCTTTTGAGCAGTTCATTTTATTTGCCCATTTGAGAGTCAGGTTATTTGATTCTTTGTTAATCTTTATTAGTTTTTTAAATAAGTTCTAGACCTGTTTTCTGTTGGAAGAATAGCTGGAAAACATTTACTTTCATTCTGTAGGATGTCTCCTCACTCTTACGTTACTTTTGCTGTGCAGAAACTTTTGAGTTTGATGCAGTCAAATTTGTTGTTTTTTGGTATTTTCTGAGCTATGAATTCTACTTAGTAAGTCATGCTTAGGTCTATGCTTAGGTCTTTTCATTATCATGGTTTATTAGTACTTTGTAATTATATATGATAATGGGTATCATTTTGACATCTTCATACCTTTACATAATATAATTAATTCCATTTCTTTCCACAGTACTTCCCCTTTCCCTCCTTTTCCTCCCCCAGTTCTGCTTCTATTATTCTACTGCTCTTCTTTCTATTATTTCTATTAATTTAATTTATTTATAACTTAGTACATTATAATTATACATGTGAGCAGGATGCATTGTGATATAATTACATATGCAACATGTCAAATTGGTAGATTTATATTTCTCCTTTATTCTAATTAGTTATACATGACAGTAGAATGTATTTTGACACATCATACACAAATGGAGTACAACTTCTCACTCTTCTGGTCGTACACAATGTAGATTCACAGTAGTCATGTAATCATTAATGCACAGAAGGTGATAATCTCCGATTCATTCTACTATCCTTCCTACCCCCATATCTGCTCCACTCCCTTTACTTCCCTCTGTCCAACCCCAAGTACATCTATTCTTCCCTAGTCCCCACCCCCTTATTGTGAATTATAGCCTTCGCATATCAGAGAAAACATTCAGCCTTTGTTTTTTGGGGATTGGATTATTTTGCATAGCATGATATTCTCCATCTCCATCCATTTACTGGCAAATGCCATAATTTCATCCTTAAGGCTGAGTAATACTCCATTGTGTATTCCACATGTTATTCATCCATTCATCTGATGACGGACATCTAGGTTGGTTCCATAGTTTAGCAACTATGAATTGAGCTGCTGTAAATGTTGAGTGACTGCATCACTCTGGTATGCTGATTTTAAGTCCTCTGGATATAAATGGAGGGATAGCATAATCAAATTGTGGTTCCATTCCAAGTTTTTGAGGAATCTCCATACTGCTTTCTATAATGGTTGCACCAATTCGCAGTCCCACCAGCAATGTATGAGTATACCTTTTTCTTCATATCCTCACCAACCTTTATTGTTGCTTGTTTTCTTGATAATTGCCATTTTGACTGGAGTGAGATGAAATCTTAGGTTAGTTTTCACTTCCATTTCCCTAATTGCTAGAAATGTTGAACACATTTTCATATATTTGTTGATTGATTGTATTTCTTCTGGGAAGTCTCTGTTCAGTTCCTTAGACCATATAAATTGGGCTATTTGGTTTTTTGGTGTTAAGTATTTTGTGTTCTTTATATATCCTGATGATTAATGCACTATCTGAGGTACGTGTAGTCAATATTTTCTCCCATTCTGTAGGCTCTCTCTTCATGTTATTGTTTCTTTTGCTGAGATGAAGCTTTTTAGTTTGAATCCATTCCATTATTGATGCTTGATTTTACTTCTTGTGCTTTAGAAGTCTTGTTAGGGAAGTCAGTTCCTAATCCACAAAGTGGAGACTTGGACCTACTTTTTCTGCTCTTAGGAACAGGGCCTATATTCTAGTGCCTAAGTCTTTGATTCACTTTGAGAGTTTCATGCTACATATGGATTTCCAGTTTTCTCAGCACCATTTGTTGAAGAGACTGTCTTTTCTCTAGTGAATGTTTTTGGCACCTTTGTCTAGTATGAGATAACTGTATTTATGTGGGTTGTTTCTGTGTCTTCTATTCCATACCATTGGTCTACATATCTGTTTTGGAGCCAATACCAAGCTGTTTTTGTTACCATGACTGTCACATAGTTTAAGGTCTGGTATTGTAATGCTTCCTGTTTCACTTTTCTTGGTGATGATTGTTTTACCTATTCTGGGCCTCTTATTTGTCCAAATGAATTTCATGATTGCCTTTTCTAGTTCTATTAAGATTGCCATTGGGATTTTAATAGGAATTGTATTAAATCTGTATAACACTTTTGGGAGTATGGCCATTTTGACTATGTTAATTGTGCCAATCTAAGAGTATGGAACATATTTCCATATTCTAAGGTCTTCTTTAATTTCTTTCTTTAGTGTTCTGTAGTTTTAATCGTAGATTTTTTTCACCTCTTTTGTTAGATTGATTTCCAAGTATTTTATTTTGTTTGAGGTTATTGTGAATGGGATAGTTTTCCTAATTTCTCTTTCAGTGAATTCATCGCTGATGTACAGGGACATGTTTGGTTTATGGATATCAATTTTATATCCTGCTACTTTGCTGAATTCATTTTTGATTTCTTTAGAAGTTTTCTGGTGGAATATTTTTGATCTTCTAGATATAGAATCATGATGTCATTGATAAATAGGGATAATTTGAGTTCTTTTCCTACTCATATCCCTTTAATTTTCTTTATCTGTCTAATTGCTCTGGCTAGAGTTTTCAGGACTATGTTGAATAGCTCTTCTGAACAAAAACTTAACAAAGATACTATAGAACTAAGTAAGACAATCAGTAATTTATACTTAATGGACATATGTAGACTATTTCATCCATCAATGAGCAAATCACTTTTTTCTCAACAGCACATGGATCCTCCTCTAAAATAGACCACATCTCAGACCACAAAGCAACTCTTAGCAAATACAAAAAACTAGAGCTAATACCCTGCATTCTATCAGACCATAATGGAATGAAATTACAAATCAACAATAAAATAAAAAATAGAAGCCACTTTAATACCTGGAGATAATATGCTATTGAATGACAAAAGGACAGCAGAATAAATCAAGGATGAAATTTTAAAAAATACTTAAAGGTAAATGAGAACACCTATAGAACATATCAAAATCTCTGGGACACTTTGAAGGCAGTGGTAAGAGGAAAGTTCATTGCATTGAGCTCATCCCTTAAAAGAATAGAAAGTCATCAAATAAATGAACTAACATTACATCTCAAATCCCTAGAAAAAGAACAAATAAACATCAAAAGTAGTAGAACAGAAAATAGTTAAAATCAGAGCTGAAATAAATGAAATTGAAACAAAAGAATTCAAAAAGTTGACAAAACACAAAGTTGGTTTTTTGAAAAAATAAATTATGTTGATAAACCCTTAGTCACACTAATAAAGAGAAAGAGAGAGTAAACTCAAATTACCAAAGTTCACGATGAAAAAGGAAACATCAGGATGGACACTACTGAAATATAGAAGATAATCTGAATCTCTTTTGAAAATGTATATTCCAATAAAATAGAAAATCTCATATACATCAACAAATATCTAGAGAACTACCAAAACTGAATCGAGAGGACATACACAATTTAAACAGATCAGTTTCAAACAATGAAATGGAAGATGCCATCAGAAGCCTACGGACCAAGAAAAACTCAGGACCAGAAGGATTCTCAGCTGAGTTCTACAAGACTGAAGAAGAATTAACAACAGTACTCCTCAAATTATTCCCTGAAACAAAGTACGGAACCCTTTGAAACTCATTCTAGAGGCTAGTATCACCCTGATACCAAAACCAGGCAAAGACACATCAAGGAAAGAAAACTCCAGATCACTATCCCTCATGAACATAGATGCAAAAATTCTCAATAAAATTCTGGCAAATCCCATAGAAAATGTATGAAAAGGATAGTGCACCACAATCAGGTAGGGTTCATCCCACTTGATGCAAGGTTGGTTCAACACACAGAAAACGTAATTCATCATAAACGTAATTCATCACATCAGTAGACTTGAAGACAAGAACCATATGATCATCTCAATAGATACAGAAAAAGCATTGGACAAAATACAGCACCCCTTCCTGTTCAAAACACTAGGTAAACTAGGGACAGTAGGAACGTACCTCGACGTTGCAAGAGCTATCTGTGCTAAGCCCAGGGCCAACATCATTCTAAACAGAAAAATGGAAAATATTTCCTCCAAAATCTGAACATAACAAAATAGAAAGTACCGAAGACATTGACAAATTTCTAGAGACATATGCTTCTCCCAAACTGAACCAGGAGGACATACACAATTTAAACAGATCAATATCAAGCAATGAAATAGAAGAAGCCATTAAAAATCTACCATCCAAGAAAAACCCAGGACCAGACGGGTTCTCAGCCGAGTTCTACAAGACCTTCAAAGAAGAACTCATTCCAATACTTCTCAAAGTATTCCAGGAAATAGAAAAGGAGGGTACCCTACCGAACTCATTCTATGAAGCTAATATCACCCTCATACCCAAACCAGGAAAAGACACATCAAGGAAAGAAAATTTTAGACCAGTATCCTTGATGAATATAGATGCTAAGATCCTTAACAAAATATTGGCAAACCGTATCCAAAAACATATTACGAAAATTGTGCACCACAATCAAGTGGGGTTCATTCCTGGAATGCAAGGATGGTTTAACATCCGTAAATCAATAAGCATAATCCATCATGTCAATAGACTTAAGGATAAGAATCATATGGTTATTTCAATTGACGCAGAAAAAGCATTTGACAATATACAACACCCCTTCATGCTGAAAACACTAGTAGGAACATACCTGAACATTGTAAAGGCTATTTATGCCACTCATACTTCAGATAGAGCACTAATTTCCAGAATATATAAACAAAATATATTGTTTGTACTTACAAAGTGTTACACATTTTTAAAGTAGTGGTTATGCACTTAATAAGTAGTAAATAATAATTAAAAGAAATTTTAACATAAAAAAATAATCTACCACTTAGAAAGTACCACTCTGAGTACCAAGCCTTTAAATATGGGCCTTTCTTGGACATTTTAGATTAAAACTCTAGCACTTAACCATCAGTCAATTTGAAAGACTGAAATCTAACCCTTCTTAGATTGACATCTTGCTTTTTAGCTTCTTGTGTTACATAGTCTTCTAATGTTAAGTGACAGAGAGTCTCCATGTGCTTGAAGTAGATTCCTTTTCCTGTCAAGTCTTCATTTACTAAGAACTGAGGGACTGGATATTTTTTGCTTTTTAGAAATTTTCAGCCTAGCTGTCCAGTGCAGAGCTAGGTTGTAGTCTAGGAATACAGCACTTGCGATATGAGGATTGTGAAGCTTCTATGTGATAAGTTGTGTCCTTCCCAAAATTCATATGTTAAATCCTAACCCTTGTGCCTTAGAGTGTGACTATATTTTGAGGTTGGATCTTTACAGAGATGATTAAGCTAAAATTAAGCTGTTAGAGTGGACACTAATACAACGTACCTGGTGTCTTTATAAAAAGAGGGAATTTGGAAACACAGAGGAAAGACCAACGGAGAACACAGGAAGAAGATGGCTACTGTGGTTTGAATGTACCTTCCCAAAGTCATGTTGAAATTTAATTGCCACTGGGATGCTTTTAAAGAAGTGGGAACTTGGCATCTTGGCTTCATTTTGCATCTGTCTCCTTTATTACTTTTGTCAGATTAATGTTTTCTATCAAAGTTAAACCTGTGGTCTGAGTTTCCTAATATGTAACACAAAAAAAGTGTTTGCCGTAATCTAAAACCTAAATTTCATAGTGAGTAGTTAGATGGTGCTATTTTAAAGTCAGGAAACCATGTGGTTAAAATGTACCATTTTGAACCCTCAACACATCTCCCTTTGTCCTCAGTCTTCCAGTCACAAAGTCTGTAGTGTAGTAGGTGTTCCAGTCATAATTATAGCCCTTCCTCTTGTACTCCCTAATTTTTAATTAGTTAATTGTGTATATCATATCCCTAAACTCCGCCTATCCAAGGAAGGGGCAGTGCTGCCTTAAGGATAAAACCCTGGACAGACCCCACCCCCTGCTTATTTTGCCAGTTTTTCAGTAGCACGCCCTTCTGCAGAAATAAAATTTGCCTTGCTGAGTAACTTTTGATATGTGTCTGCTTTCTTGCTTCCTGATATTTCTAACACTTTTATTCAAATACATGATTTATTAACCCTTAATTTACCCAACCTGTTATCCCCCTTTAAAATCGAGAACACCAAGTTAAAAGTAACTAAGGTATTGGTTTGTAGGGACACTAACCTGCCAGCTACCTGTTCTAGATGCCCTAGAGCAGCACCTAGAAGTCTCCAGTATTGCCCTACCTCTTCTAGGAACCGTGGAGCCTTGCAGGCAGATCACTCCATGATGAGACACCCTTCTAAGCAAGAGCAGTCATCTCATGGAACCAACTGCCACTTTTCAGGGTTATAGATGTGATAGATAAACATTCTGTGAAACAAATTGAGATTTCCCCCTCAAGTGATAAGGTCTTCTCTGGAGCCACTTCACAGAACCAGGACTGAAATAATGATCAACCAGACCCCAGTTTGACCAGGAATGTTTAATTATGCATCCCTCTTGCCCCTGCTAACCCTAAACCTCTTGTCAGTACCCTGAAGACAGGGCCTAGATGCTCGATCTTACTTTGCCTTCCATTATGGCCATATTGAGTAAAGTTCATTTTCTGCTTTTCATCATTACTTTTTTCATCTGGCTTTTGGGGTGAGTAGCCTGACCTGATTTATTGGAACCCCCAGAGTTGGGCCTCTGGCCTGGGATTCCAGTAATAGGAGGGCCAGAAGAATTATGCATGTGTAAGGACTTTAAAGGGAATAAAATAACAGAATCAAGACATAGGTGACAGTCAGATAGAACCCACAGAGAGAGGAATAAGCCTGTTTCTTTCACTTTCCAAAAAGAATTTTTGAAGAGGAGGATAAATGGGCCTCAATTTAGGTTGGAACAGTCACAAAGTTTCAAGTCTCTAAGGCATCTCTGGAGGCCAGAGTTTCTAGTATTCCGTTTCTCATAAGAATTCATGCTGATTCATAGAACAGCAGATTCATAGAATGATTCATTTATGCTGAGTGATACAATCACAAATGCATACTAATGCATAGAACTCCAGTTTAGTACTGACTCATGGAATTCATGCTGATTCACAGAAGCACACCTCCCAGTCTAGCCTTCCTTCTTTCTTCATTTGTAACTCTTTTTCCAGCAGAGAGCTTGGCTTTCATTCCCCACAGTGTTTTTTGCATCTTTGTTCAGTCCTAGAATGCACATGAGGTAGTTTGGGGTATCACCTCCCCCAATCTTGTTGAATTGAATTATTTGGAGCACATGAAAAATCAGCATTTCTAAATGTTAGAATGTTCTGACTTGGGTGTACTCTAAGAAGCAGTCTTCGTCTTCCTCCTGCCTAGCTCTCATTCTCCATCCTATCTGCATTGCCTTTTTCCATTTAGATAATCTCATAAATTCTTAGTTTACATTTTTGTTTCTTTTTTTGTGAAGATGAATACATACATGTTTCTTGTTTCCTATTCTTATATGAAAACTAGATAGTTGAAAATGTTCTTGTCTAAGTCTCACTTTAAATGGAAATAAAGACACAATCTTGTTCAGAAACTTTAGGTAAATACATAAGGGAATGAAGAATAAGTTTCTCAAACCCAGTTATCAAATCAATCTTCTAATTTTCTCTCTCCATAAACATTTTGGTTCTGATTTTAAGCCCCTAAAGGCACTTACATTCAACCTAAGTAGAAGCACAAGATGGTGGTTAGTATTAGATAGCCATCAGTACACTCATCTACATTCTTAAACTAGAAAATAATTTATCTTCAAACTCAAAAATCCTCTGATCAGTAAATTTTAGGGTTTGGACTAGGTAGATCTCTGATGTCACTCAGCTCCAAGATTCTGTGAGGTTCTGTTCCCATGGTGCTATGGTTCTAATATTCCAAAACACAGAGAATCATTTTACAGAGACACTTAGAGTCAGCTTCACTGTCCTGTCTTGAACCTCCTTGGTCACAGTTCGAGGAGAGGAAGAATGGGCTTCATAATGAAAAGGAGCACCTTGAAAGCTGGAGACCCCATATACCTACGGAAGGCCCATGTGAATAACCTTGGAGAGGACAAGAGGACCAGGATTCACATTCAAAAACTCCAGAAATCTTTAAGCATCCAGCTCAGGGAGATCAATCAAGAAAAGGCAGCCCTGAAGAAGTTTATGATAAAGATTCACCAGACAACTGGGTATTTTCCTTGAATGTCATTCTGGTGACTGATGTTACTGTAGGTGAGGAGTTCAACTGAAGGTTCAATTTTAAAAATCAGTGTTTCCTGTTATCTCTGTGTAGCTCAAGCAGTATAAGCAAGTCTGACAAATAAAAAAGATAAAGAGATACAAATGGAATGTTTACTAAAAGTCATCTGATACCTCCTGAAAGAGAATAAGCATTGATTTTTTCATATTACTACTTGAAGTAGTAATATGCAATGCATATTTTCTTAAGAGCTTTCCCTGAAACTTAACTGTTTTCAAGATCTTTCTGATATTGATCATGAAATAAATAACATGTGTGAAATATGTATATTTGCCTTATAATGCTTAATTGATAATCTTTCAGTTATTAGCCTATAGTTTGGCATGAATTTAAAAAGTCGATGCCAAAATTAAGATGGAAATAATATAGTGGGAAAATGATAGAATCTTGAGTCTATAATAAGAATAAATTCAAATCTAGGTTTTGCATCTATTACGTGTGTGATCCTGGACTTAGAACTCTTTTATTCAAGATGGATATAATAATAATTATATCAAAAGATTGTTTTAAGGATTAAACAAAAGACTTATCTACAGGACATGTTGTAGACATTCCTCTATGTTCTAATGGACATCAGTCATTGGCTTAGAGCCCACACTTAAAAGACTTGTTTTAACTTAGTTACCTCCTTAAGGACTCTACCTTCAAGTAAAATCATACTCTGAGATCCTGGGTGTCGGGATGTCAGCATATTAATTTTAGGGGGGTCACAATTGAGCTAAACACAGAGTCTCTGGGTCATAGAGCTCTGAAGAACAGCTAAACTATTTTTAGTTCCAGGGTTTGTCATATCTATTTCTGGCAGATATTGGGTGCAGTTTTATGGAGAACGCAAAGGAGGCAAGCTCTAAATGGCTAAGAAATTTTTGTTTCTTTAGGCGGTATTTAATACAATTGGATATTTGAATATTTTTGTTTGATGCCATCTTGACATTGAGCCAAGAGTCTTGGCCTGCCAAAAAGTAGTAAATAACATCAGAGCCGGTATACAGGGGCCATCCTAGGCTGGTTTATGTAGTAACACATCTTCTGGCTCCATGTTGTATCATAATCTAAGTTGGATATTACTTTGTAATGCCTGAGTTTGGAGTCAGTGATCTAGCATTCGACAGGGACATAAACCAGGGTTTCAAAGCCTGTTCTTTTTTTTTTTTTTTTTAATTTTGATTCATTGTACACAAATTGGGTACAACTAATGCTTCTCTGGTTGTACTTGAGGTAGAGTCGCACCATTTGTGTAATCATACGTGTACACAGGGTAATGATGTTTGTCTTGATATTCTCCAACTCCATCCATTTGCCTGCAAATGGCATAATTTTATTCTTCTTTATGACTGAATAATATCCCATTGTGTATTTATACCAGTTTCTTTATGCATTCATCTAGCCAAGGGCATCTAGGTTGGTTCCACAATCTAGCTATTGTGAATTGAGCTGCTAGAAACATTGATGTAGCTGTGTCACTCTTAGCCAGTTGGCCTGCTTAGTGGGAGAGAACCAGGGAACAGATGATAAAATAAGCTCTCAATTCGTTCTATCCATTTAGTCAAAAGAATGACCTTATGACCCCCTTTGATACATGATCTGGTTATTAGTAAAACTTGGTGAATGTTGTCCATCAACATGCATCAAAATGCCTCAAGTGCATAGCTAATTACTGATCCAGTGGTATAGTTTCACATCTTGGGCCCTGAATTGTACTTCCATGAGAAATTTCAGTCCTTGGGCAGTTGTACAGTTTGTGTCGAAAATTCTTTGGACGTGGCCATGTTTCTTTTAATGGTCAAATGGCATGCCACACGTATGCTGTTACTGCTGCCCCCCAAATTATTGATCCAGGGTTAATACTTGTGGGGGACTGTTGGGAAAGTTCTCTGGCTTTGGAAAGTTGTGGCCAGTGTGCTTGTGGGGGCAGTTGGGAGAGTTTCTGCTGCTCAGTAAAATTATTCTTGCATTTTGAGCCAAATTCAAGTGTGGGAACAATTGTCCAGGACTAGAAGGGAGAAAGATTATGATAAGGGAGGCCATTTGGTTTTGTTTCAGGCCCACTGGGCTCCCCTTACAACCTATATTCTCTGTGTTCCTGTGAAGGTAAGTTTGAGTGACTTAGTGCACTTCCAAATAGTGGGAATAGGAGCATAATAATGTTATAGTCAAGCTTGTGATTTACCCACCTCACGTTCAGTACCT
The DNA here is from genome assembly GCF_902686455.1 of Sciurus vulgaris. NCBI lineage: Eukaryota > Metazoa > Chordata > Mammalia > Rodentia > Sciuridae > Sciurus > Sciurus vulgaris. The sequence goes on from NC_136474.1 coordinate 27,308,093, forward strand.
GGCTCTACTCAATTGAATATGGGCTCAACCTACCACTACCCACATGTCTGTATAAGTCTCACAGTTTATTAGATGTTGATGCTATTGTTGGATACAGATGGTTAGAATAGGCTCCTTTTGTAAGGGAAGTTTATGGGAAAGGAAGGTCAAGCAAGAGGTAAGTAAACTTCATGTACTAAGATCAGGTTCTTGGATTCTTCCTCAAAGTGTAGTTGATTTGTGCAGATATGTATTACTGTAGCTAAGGCCATATACAAGTATGATCATACAGTTGTTTGGTCATTCTTGCTCAGATTGGTTTCCATTAATGATTGAGTATTCTGCTGATTGCCAATGGTTAGTAGCATTAGTGTATTTTAGTGGGCATAGGATAGATTTTTCAAATGCTCTCAACAATTTGCAAAATTGTGCATCAAGTTGGGTCTGAAACTAAGAGGCACTCACACATGAGATCCTCAGAGTTGGGATAAGTGATTCCAAAATAAACATTAATTGTGTCGTACAGTTGTCTCATTTCTGTCAGTTTGTTGTGACATAACATAGCTATGCTTCATTGTGTACCTGCTACTTCTCTTCCATTCTAGGGGATACTTCTGAAGGAAGTTTGCAAAGCTCTAATAGCCTCAGGTGTGGCCCCTTGTGATGGTGATGTGACTACACCAATAAATTTCCTCCCTCATTAGCTTTCCTGCTGATCTTTTCACTATTATTTCTATCTTCTATAAGGTAGAATGTGAATGGTTTCTTAAGAGGCCCCTAGAGGAGTAACATTGGATGGTGTTGATTTCCCTCAAATACTTCCCAAGTTATTATTGAGGGTGGTGTTTGTAGCCATCAATCTGATCAGGTATGTTTTTTATAAGAATTATCTTTGCTCTAAGACCCAAGTGATATGATTATTTTCTGTGAGCAGCACTGCTTGGTTGTAGAGCCTGTTTCCACAGATTATTATGCAATACTTGTAGTTGGCATTGTGAGAGGATTATGTTATGGAGAATTCCTAAACTGGTTGTAGTCCCCAATTTCTTAGATGTGCCTTATCCAGGTAATGTTATTTGGTATTCATAGCCTTCCTCGCAGCCACAGACAAGGTCTATGGTAATGTGTTCTTGGCTACTCAGTGAGATTTCTTTTCTCCACAGTAAATGAGGATTGTAGTATAGGAGGAGAAAAATCATTATAAGTTAATAGAAAAAGAGGCTAATTGTTATAATCATTGTTATAATCATTATTGCATGATTTGCAGTGACAGAGATGGGAAGAGATCCTGTCCCAGTTGCTAACTGACCAACCCAAGTGACCAACCGTGTAGTCCCAGTTGCCCCAGACTGACCCGTGTTGTATGCCCCTGTTATATTGTATGGCATGCTGTTATCAGTAGTGAGGGTGCAGATGACCAAGACTCCGGTGACCCACTGATGGACATGTAGTTGACAGTGGCAAGGTAGGAACTCCACAGGTAAGGAAGAGGCACAGCAATAGAGGAGGGGTTAAGTTACAGGTCATCTATAGCCAGGAGGGGAGCTGTCTTCTAAGCATCACTCAGTAGTATTACTCATCCTGAGAACAGCTTGTTCCACAGCATCCATAGTGGAACACAGCTCATGGGTGGCAGCAGAGGATGTGTCTCCAGATAGTGGTGGGTGCTGTGGGTGGTGTGCTCAGCTTACACTGGACGCTAAACAGGTGCAGGTTGAAAAGGGTCCCAGTCAGTGGTCTACACCAGTGCCTTGTTGGGATCAAGGGGAAACTGTTCAGTCTCTATCTTTTCTGTGAGGGTGAAGGGAAAGATGGAGGAGCCATGGTTCCTTGGCTGTGAGCAGCCATGGCAGGGCTCCCCTATCCAATAAACTGTAATTATGTTGTGTCCAGTATGATATTAGAAGTCACAGCATCCCTGTTGGTGATCTCCCTATTTGTTGTGAGTTTAAATATGGTGTGGTCTTGCCATGGGAGGTGGTTTTGTGTGCGATCTGCCCGGCCAAACCTGAGAAACTGGTGAGGAGTGATGGGGGATTAAGAAAAACATACACATAGATATAAAGCTGGGTCAGGTGAAACACTGCACTCTGGTGGAGAAACAGTGACACAGAGCTGGACCAGCAAGTTTATTATATAGGGTCTCATAATCAGGAAGTTAAAGACTATAGAGGCATTGTTCTTTGTTCCCTAGAAAGTTATAGGGCTACAAACATTCTTTTAACTATTTCACTATTGCAATTCTAGGAGCTTCCTGTGGGACCCAGGAAGCCCATTGTCCAAAGTTTTTATTAAGAGGGCGGGTTTGAAGGTTTCAGCACTGGTGAAACATTGTAGTTATCTTCTTTGCTCAGAATTCTCTATCCCTGGGACCTAGTATCTGAGATCTAGGCCAAGATGCACAGAGCCTTATATGGACAGGGCATCACCATAGCAACTAGCCTGTCTTGTTCCATACTTTGTACAGGAAGTTCCCAGCATTTGCAGGCACACCATAGTGACCAGACAATCAAGGACTTTGATCCAGAACACCACGCTCCACAGGATTGTGTAGATTTAATGTAACCAGGACCATGGGCATCATTTTTTATGACTTAGGGGACTATTGTTCTCTCATTAACCATTGTTTTAAAAGCTCATTATGTCTTTCTGTGATACCTGCTGCTCTTACTTTGTAATGTCCTTTGATAGCTTTGCTATGCAGTAAAATAGGAAACTTGATCCAACACTGTAACTTATGAAGTTCCCAAAGGCTGTGGATATGGTTTGAGTGTATTCCCCAAAGGTTCATGTGCTGGATTCTTGGTCCTCAGTGTGGTGGTTTAGAAGTGGTAGAAACTCGAAGAAGTTCATGGGGACTCTGACCACATTAATGTGTTGTTATCTTAAAGGAGTGGGTCAGATCTTTTGACTCTGAGACAATAGGCTGTTATAAAGTGAGTTAAGGTTCTCAGCTCATTCTTTTATTTCTCCCCTCTCACACATGGGCTTTTCTGCACATACCCACTTCCTTCTACTTCTCTGCCATGTTCTGATGCAGCTGGGGCCGGGGGGTGTCCTTGCCATATGTCGATGCCACGCTGTTTGAACTTCCCAGGCACAAGAATTCTAAGTTAAACTTTTTTTTCTGTATATATTTCCCAGCTTCACATCTTGTTATAACAGAAAAGTAACTAAGGCCGTAAAAGGTGTTTTGTTCCTGCCTCGGTATCATGAATTGAGGTTTGTGCCTGATGTAGGCTTGTGTAGGTTCCCACCATTGTGAAGACCCTGCCACAATAGAGGGAGAGACCCAAAGGAGTGAATTTTTCCAATTCTAATGTGGCCTTTTTCTTCTGCAAAGTTCTCCCAGTTAGTGGACCAAGTCTTTATGTTTCTAACACGTGCCTAAGATGGACCAGGTTTTATGTGAAAAATCTATTTTCATAACTCCGTGATGCCCCAATGCCCTGACCTCTTCTCTTGTATACCAATGAATAGAAAGGGTACAGTGCCCCATCCCAAAAGTCTGGGACTCTGCCTCCTTCAATAGGTTTACCTGCTTTGATGTTTTGGTGAGTGTATCAATTTTGGCATTGTATTTGCTTCTTTTATGTCTTTTCTTGTGTGGGCTGAGTTCTGATGTTGTGAGGGAGGCAGAAAAGGAGCCAGTGTGACAATATTTTCCCACACCTTTTTACCCCAAATTCTTTAGCCTTGTGTTTTCTAGCACTGATTTTGCCAAAGTCTCAACCAAGTAGTTCACCAATTAGCCACCAACCAAGAGTCTGTGAAAATATAAGCCTTAATATCTGCCCCAGGGATAATCTATTACTGGGAGTACTGCACACATGGAGACTGGAGCGTTTGTTTGGGGACGATAGGCTGCAGCTGTCCTTTGTCTGGCTTCCTCTGTCCTGAGCTCATTCTGCCAGTAAAGAAAGCCCATTGGTTTTCTTGTTTTGAGTGCTGACCATTCTCCCTCTAGTCCCCACTGAACAAGAGGCAGAGGCATCTCATGGAGGGGTTTGGCAAGTTACCCTTAGTGGCCGGGTATGTATCTGTTTCCGTGCAGCATGACATTCCAGTAGGGCTGAGTGTACCTTGGTTCTGTCAATCCATTTCAATAAGGAGGTCTCTGTTGCTGACCCACTTTTACAGTGTGCCTTTTCCATTACCCAGGCATAATAGGAATCTCAGTTCATAAGGTAAACCAGCTCTGCCCTGGAGTAAGGACTTCAGTTTTGATAACTAAAAAGTGAAAAAGTTACGGATGATTGAATAGTTAGGGACCAGCAAATATCAGAGGTGCCAGATTTTGCATGTTAGTTGGACCCCTTATCTGATGAGTGCTTTAACAGATTAGGGATGGTCTTGTATCTTATGTGGGGCAATTGTCCATCCCTTCTCAGTGAGGTGGTTCCTCATGGTGGTAATGGGTGTGAGACATACTTGGTCAGGACTGTTGAGAATGTCATTTATATGATGCCAATGACTTTCCACTGAGTTTTTGGTGGATATGTAGGGCAAGTGTTGATGCCCTGTCAGCAAAACCCATGCGTAAACTATAAGCCTAAATCAGTACCCTATAGGTGATTGGGAAAAGGCGTTAAGGTAAATTGTGGTTGACCTTTCTGTATTTTTTTTTAACTGAATAGAACATGTTAGCCAAGTGTATAAGTCCAAACCATTTACCCACATTGTTTTGCCATTCATTAAGGTGACAATATCTGGTAAAGATGCTCTAATAAAGAGAACGGCCTTGTTTTATTTTCTGTGGTTGATGGTTAGGTTCATTCATCATTAGTAGTTTTAAGCACAGACCATACCAGGGAACTAAAAGGTGATATTGTGGAGATCAGTACCCCTTCTTACCTGAGTCAGCTTTGACAGACTGTCATCCTTCAGTGCTTTGTCTAAGCCCATACTGCATGGCATATTTAGCACCTGAACCAGACAAGGAAAAGCAATTTGTTCCTATGGAGTGGTGCCTACCAACAGTATAAAAACCTTATGATTGTTCCCTGTTGAGAGAAGTTCCATTCAATAATGGGAAACAATAAGGATAGAAATATTTCTTAGCAAATCTGGGTCAATTTTAATAATTAAGTGGGTGATTACCCCTATTAATTTTCCTTCCAAGCCTGTGTCCTCCTTGAGGGGGTCTCTGTAAAGCATGCATGCTTCCTGGAATTAGGGAGATTTGAGCACGTATGTCCAACAGAGCTAGCCAGTGTTATATATTTTCTGAACCCAAACTGAAGTTACCATGGTTGTTTGCCAAAAGGAGCCTCCCACTGAGTTCCTACGTGGGGGTGAAGGTGGGTACATGCCACTTGTGGTGCCTGTAAGCTGACCCTCCTAAATATTTTAAATGCTCCACCAGTTTCCAAGAAATCACCCAGTTTGGCCCTTTGGGGTTCAGCATAACCTCTCATATTCATCTTGGGATTCACATAAGCACAAACTTGGTTGTAGGTGGTTTGTTCAACCTGGGTGAGGGGAACAGCCTCACCATACATAGTAATTTTGATTTAGGTCCAATTTTATTTGCAGACTAGGCAACGCTTGATTGTGAATTTGTCCTTCAAGAGATTCTACTAAGTCCAGGCAGTTGTGGTCTCTTGAATTGTTTTGGCATTAGCTATCATTACCAGTTAAGAGGGCATAGTCAGTATGTCAGGAATCCCCCTGAGAAACAACTGGGCAAGTCCAGTGTGGTGGCACATGCCTGTAATCCCAGCGGCTCAGGAGACTGAGATAGGAGGATCGTGAGTTCAAAGCCAGCCTCAGCAACAGGGAGGTGCTAAGCAGCTCACTAAGACCCTGTCTCTACAAAAATACAGAGTAGGGCTGGGGATGTGGCTCAGTGGTCAAGTGCCCCTGAGTTCAGTCCCTGGTACACCCCTGCAAAAAAAAAAAAGAAAAGAAAAAGAAAAAAGAAACAACTGGGTGGATTCAGCCTTCTCCATACTTGCCAACACATGACACCTGCCATCTGTTGCCTGGTGAACCTACTCCAATATTCCCAGATGATGGAGGAGCTCTTGGGCTTCATCTAATGTTGTTCACTGACAACCTTTCTGGGATGTATTAGGTAAATTAGGAGTAAGGTAGATGATCACAGTAATGTAAGATGAATAGTCTTCCAGGCCATAGAAGTTCACACCATCAAGAAACGTATAGAACATGGTCCAAAACTACCACTATGGGTCATTCCAGCCTTCCACTGATTTTTGTGGGGCACTTAATAGGGGCATACTTTTTCTATCTTAACTGTGGCAGCCTCAGTTTGGTAGAACTGTAAGATATATTCCTTGTATCCTGGCTGTTCCTTTTTATTTGTTCCTGGGCTACTTTTTTTTCTGGAGAAACTTTGTGTGTGTGTGTGTGTGTGTGTGTGTGTGTGTGTGTGTGTGTGTGTGTGGTATTAAAAAATTTTTCATCATCTTTTTTTTGACAGTGATAAATATTCTTATAAAATTTTTTCATACTTGTATATAGGGTAATGATGTCTGTCTCATTCTACTATCCTTCCCATCCCCATGTTTCTACCCCTCCCCTCATTCCCCTCTGCATAATCCAAAATTCCTTCATTCTTCCCTACCGACCCCATCCCCCCACTATGGATCAGCATCTGATTATCAGAGAAAACATGCAACCTTTGGTTTTTTGGGATTGGCTTATTTCCCTCAGCATGATATTCTCCAGAAATGCCATAATTTCATTCTTCTTTAAGGCTGAGTAATATTCCATTGTGTATAGGTACCACATTTTCTTTATCCATTCATCTGTTGAAGGGCATCTAGGTTGGTTCCATACCTTAGCTTTTATAAATTGAGCTGGTATAAACATTGATGTGTCTGTGGCACTGTAGTATGCTAATTTCAAGTCCTCTGGGTATAAACTGAGGAGTGTGATAGCTGGATCAAATGGTAGTTCCATTGCAAATTTTCTTAGGAATCTTCCTACTGCTTTCCAGAGTGTTTGCATCAATCTGAAATCCCACCAACATTGTATGAGTGTACCTTTTTCTCCACGTACTCGCCAATACTTATTATTGCTTGTATTCTTAATGATTGCTATTTTAATTGGAGTGAGGTGAAGTCTTAGAGTAGTTTTGATTTGCGTGTCTCTAATTGCAAGAGATGATGAACATTTTTTCATATGTTTGTTTATCGATTGTATTTCTCTGAAGTGTCCTTTCAGTTCCTTAGCCCATTTATTGATTGGGTTATTTGGTTTTGGGTGTTTTTTTTTTTTTTTTTTTTTTTTTTGGTGTTAAGATTTTGACTTCTTTATATATCATGAAGATTTGTGCTATACCTGAGGTGTGTGGTAAAGAATTTTTTCCATACTGTAGGCTCTCTCTTCCTGTTATTGTTTCCTTTGCTGAGAAGCTTTTTAGTTTGAATCCATCCCATTTATTGGTTCTTAATTTTACTTCTTGTGCTTTAGGGGCCTTGTTAAGGAAGTCGGGTCTTAAGCCGACATAATGAAGATTTGGGTCTACTTTTTCTTCTACTAGGCACAGGCCCTCTCTTCTAGTGTCAAAGTCTTTGATCCACTTTGAGTTGATTTTTGTGCAGGGTGAGAGATAGAAGTTTAATTTCCTTTTGTTACATGTGGATTTCCAGTTTTCCCAGCACCATTTGTTGAAGAGTCTATCTTTTCTCCAATGTATTTTTTTAGCACCTTTGTCCTGTAAGAGGTAACTGTATTTATGTGGGTTTGTCTCTGTGTCTTCTATTTTGTACCATTGGTCTACATGTCTATTTTGGTGCCAGTAGCATGCTGTTTTTGTTATTATTGCTCTGAGTATCAAGTCTGGCAGTGTGATGCCACCTGCTTCACTCTTCTTGCTAAGGATTGCCTTAGCTATTCTGGGTCTCTATCTTTCCAAATGAATTTCATGATTGCTTATTCTCTTTCTATGAAGAATGTCATTGGGATTTTAATAGGAATTGCATTGAATCTGTATAACACTTTTGGTAGTGTGGCTATTTTGACAATATTCTGCCTGTCCAAGAGCATGGTAAATCTTTCTGTCTTCTTAGGTCTTCTTCAATTTCTTTCTATAGTGTTCTTTAGTTTTCATTGTAGATGTCTTTCCCCTCTTCTGTTAGGTTGATTTCCAAAATTTTATTTTTGTTGAGGCTATTGTGAATGGGGTAGTTTTCCTAATTTCCCTTGCAGTGGATTCATCACTTACGTATAGAAAGGAAGTTGATTTAGGGGTATTTGTTTTATATCCTGTTACTTTGCTGAATTCGTTTATGAGCTCTAGAAGTTTTCTGGTGGAATTTTTTGGATCTTCTAAATATAGAATCCTGTTGTTGGCAAATAGTGATAGTTTGAGTTGTTTTTTTCATGTTCGTATCCCTTTAATTTCTTTTGTCTGTCTGATTGATCTGACTAGAGTTTCAAGGATGATGTTGAATAGAAGTGGTGGAAGAAGGAATCCCTGTCTTGTTCCAATTCTTAGAGGTAATGCTTTCAGTTTTTCTCCACTTATTATGTTGGCCTTGGGCTTAGCATGGATAGCTTTTAAAATTTTTTTTTTAGCTTAAAAGCTAAAACAGTGTAAACACTGTCAAGATATGTTTCTACTGTTCCTATTTTTCCTAGTGTTTTGAATATGAAGAGGTACTGTATTTTGTCAAATGCTTTCTCTGCATCTATTGAGATAATCATATGATGCTTGTCATTAATTCTATTATTGTGCTGTATTATGTTTATTGATTTCCAAATGTTGAACCAACCTTGCATTTGAGGGATAAACCCCACTTTATCATATTTAACATTTAAATATGTTTTTATATGCAATTTGCTGGAGTTTTATTGAGAATTTTTGTGTCTGTGTTATTCAGGGATATTGGTCTGAAGTTTACTTTCCTCAATGTGTCTTTGTTTGGTTTTGGTATCAGGGTGATACTAACCTCATAGAAATAGTTTGGAAGGGTTCTATTTCATGGAATATTTTGAGGAGTATTGGTGTTAATTCTTCTTTGAAGGTCTTATAGAACTTGGCTGAGAATATGTCTGGTCCTAGGCTTTTCTCAGTTGGTAGACTTTTGATGTCTTCAGTTTCATTGCTTGAAATTTAAGTGTTTAAATTGTATATGTCTTCCTGCATCACTTTGGGTAGATCATATGTGTCTAGAAATTTGTTGATGTCTTCAGGTTTTTCTGTTTCATTTGAGTATAAATTTTCAAAATACTTTCTAATTATCTTCTGTGTTTCAGTAGTATCCATCATGATATTTCCTTTTTAATCATGAATTTTAATAATTTGAGTTTTCTTTTGCTCTTTGTTAGTGTGGTTCTGGGTTTATCAATTTTATTTATTTTTTTTGAAGAACCAACTTTTTATTTTGTCAATGTTTTCAATTGTTTCTTTTGTTTCATCTTCATTGATTTCAGCTCTGATTTTAATTATTTCCTGTCTTTTGCTGCTTTGGGTGTTGACTTGCTCTTCTTTTTCTAGGGCTTTGATATGTAATGTTAGGTCATATATTTGTTGACTTTTTATTCTTTTAATGTATGAGCTCAATGCAATGAACTTTCCTTAAAATTCTATCCTTATTCTCTATGTTAGTCATTTTCATTATAATGTGCCTTGGTGTGGGTCTGCTGTAATTTTGTACATTTGGGGTACTGTAAGCCTCTTGTAGTTGATTTTCCATTTCATTCTTTAGATTTGGGAATTTTCCTGATATTGTGTCATTGAAAAGATTTTGCATTCCTTTGGTTTGTATATCCACACCTTCGTCTATTCTGATAAATCTTAAACATGATCTTTTTGTATTATCCCCTATTTCTTGGATATTCTCTTAATGGTTTCTACTCTCTTCTCTGCAGTTAACTTTATTTTCAACAGTATGTATTTTGTTTTCATTGTCTGAGGTTCTTTCTTCATAGTGTTCTAGTGTGTTGGTGATAGTTTCTATTAATTTTTAATTTGGTTTATTATTTCCTTTATTTTGAGGATTTCTGCTTGATTCCTTTTTACAATCTCTGCCTTTTTATTGAAGTGATCTTTCACTTCCTGTATTTTCTCTCCAATACCATCCTTTTTTTCAAAGGTTGCCATTCTAGCTATGTAGTTTCTAGACTTCTGTGACAAACTACTGTGTTGTCTATGGATTCTATTTTTGGGACATCTTGGTTTGTTTGAGGTGCTTTTTTCCTTGTTTTATCATATTTGTCTTTTTGTCTAGCAGTATGGAGCTGAAGCAGTACAGATTCTACCCTGTAGTCTTTCAGTGTCCCTAAAGGCTTCCAGTACCTTGCCTTTAAGGGGGAGACTGATGTTAACAGCACGCAATGCAAATGATATACCACCTTAAACCAAATGGCTCATATTAAGGTGTTTACAGTTTTGTCATAATAGACAGACTTGAAATATTCAATTATTGCCTACAATATAAACAATAAGTTTGCTAAAAGGATTTACTGTTTCAAATGATGGGCAGTGAGGGGACAGAATTAGCATAAGATGTGATGTTTATGAGGGAGAAGGAGGAAAGATAGAGGTAAAAATTTATAGTAAGATCAAGGGAGGAATTAATAGAGGCTGACTTTAGTATGAGGAAAGCGAGAAAGAGAATCCAGGGAGACAAGTAGGTGAGAGAAAAAAATATGTACAGATTTTTTCAAAAAAGTAAAAATATAAGAATAAACAACAGAGTGTCATATACTATTCCGACATCCCATTCCTCAATAATTGATGCATGAAAAATATCTGGATTCAAGTGAGAGAGGGTGAAAAAAGAAAACAAAAAGGAGAAACGTCTCAATGGAAAGTTGAATGATTACTTCGGTTGGCTTTCAAAACAGTTTCTCAGCTTCTCTTCTCCACCAATAGGTAGGATTGTCTGAAGTTTGATATTAGCTCTAGTCCAGTAGGTGCCAGACCAGTGGGTGGGTGAGTCAATAGCAAGATGCCCTCACACCCTCTTACAGTCTTCTCACCTCTTGTATTTGACCCCTTCCATCCCTGCACACTTCAGGACTCACTGAACTGGAGAGAGCCCAGTTTTCTTCAGTTTCTTCAACCTCTGCTCTCCCCAGGGAGCTGCCTTTAGTCTCAGACTTTCCACATGCTGGCCAGACCCACACTGACCCATGCAAATCTAGCTGCAATCTGATGGACCTGGCTTCAGCTTCCCCAGACCCTGCCTTGGTGCATTCCCAAGATCTCAGTGCCCTTTCAACTTGCAGAGAGACCACCAGGGATGTACTCACACAAAGGAATGACCCTGCAAGGAGGCAGCCAGATGGCAGCCAGATGGCAGTCACTACCACACTGAGCAGAAAGACCTCAGGTGCAACCAGACCTGCAGGTACCCCAGTATATCTTCTGGCCCTGGCCTGAGTCCCCAGACCAAGGTGGCCACCTCCTGAGATGGCAGGGTTGCGGCAGCAAACCTGTAGGCCCTGTCTGGTGTCCCAAGATGGCAGCAGCCACATGTAACCAAATCTCTTGGTACTGTGATAATGAATTTCCAGGAAATAGCAGACAGCAGGCAATCCGCTGGTGGTCTGCAGGCAGTCTGCAAGCTAATGGTGGATGATTGGCTTGGTAGATGTGGGGTGGTGGGTTATGGGCAGGCAAGAGGCAGGCAAATGGGCAAATGGTGGATAATAGGTGGCAGTCAGCAATCGCACTCAAAAGACTGGCAGACAGTGGGTGATCATGGTAGAGGAATGGGGTAAACAGCAAGGGATCTGTGGGCAGCATTTACTGCCTCACAGAGAAACAGTATTTCCTGGGCTGGAATCCTGAGTTACAGAGTGACAAGGAATGCAGTCTTCCTTTAGTCCACCATCTTGGATCTCCGTTCTTGGGCTACTTCTTTTTGTTTTTTGTTTTTTTTTTTTTTTCAAATTTTAGTTGCAGATGAACACAATACCTTTATTTTATTTATTTATGTGGTTCTGAGGATCAAACCCAGTGCCCCATCCATGTCCCATTCAAGTGCTCTACCACTGAACCACAACCCCAGCCCTTGGGCTACTTCTTAAGGATGTGTCTCTTATTCTAAACAAGAGAAGTTCCCTCCTTGACCCTTCCTGCTTGTCTTTTCTATTGTCATCACTTTGCTGGTGACCACCAAAGAGGGTGAATTATCCTAATCATTATTGTGAGGACATTGTGCCCTTTTCCTTCCAGGGTTGTTCATTCTGTCTGCTCTTTTAGAGTTTGGGATCCTGCCTCCTAGTCTACAGGCAGTGTCCAGTGAGAAGCAGTAGCAGTAGCTTGGGCATCAGAGCACCTGTTCATCAAGATCCCCACATTCATAAGAGTTCTTGGAATAGCTGAGATATCAGTTTCTTTGCATTTAGGGATTTTAAGCAGTGCTTTAGCTATTCCAGCCCAGGGATTAGGATATGCCTCTGTGGAGAGGCTAAAATAATGGCATCTATAACAGCATGATTGTTATAATAGCAGAAGCATGCTAGCAGCTTGCAAGTGGTCTCTACCATGCTCTGGAGACTCATCAAATAGTCATTTCTACTTTACTGACTCCTTTACCTTCCATGGTAATCCCCAGGGGTTATAGGGGCATTATTTCCTTTCAGAGTACCCAAAGTAATTGGCCCACTACAGGAAACTTCTCTTGCTAAATACTGTTATGGCGGAAAATGCACACCAATTCTCAGTTCATAGGAGGACATTTTTCTCCCCTTTTTCTGTTCAAGCAAAAGTCTTATCATATGCACTGTTAGCCTAGTGGATCAACCCAGACAAGCATGTTTCTAACCCAGAAGTTAGTGTATTCTTTGAGACCTTAGTGTCTGAGTTTCCTTAAGTTCATTTTCTATGTCAAAAAATACCTGGTTAAGTGATAGATGAGTGCCAAGACAGAGTTAATATACAAAGACTAGGAATATTTTTCTCTTTTGCATTTATTCAATATTTTTATAGTTAATTTTTATTGATACTTATTAATTATATATATTAGTAGGATTTGGTCTGATATTTCCATACATGTATATATCGTGCATTGATCATATCCAATCACCCTTCTTCCAAACCTTTTTGAACATTTGTCAACATTTTAAAAATTTTTAAATTTCAGCATTTAAAAAAATGCCACATATGAGAGAGAACATAAGATACTTGTCTTCCTGTATCTGGCTTATTTCATTTGACATGGTGTTCTCCAGTTCTGTCTACCTTTCTGTCAATGACAGATTTCATTTTTCCTTATGGCTGAATAATACTCCATTGTGTATGTATATTGTATTTTCTTTATACATTCATCTATTTGTAGGCACCTGGGATGACTCCATGATCTTTGCTATTGTGAACAGTGCCACAATAAACATGGGCATGCAGATATTTCTTATGTATACTGACTGCATTTTCTTTAGATATATACCCAGGAGTGGGATAGCTGGATTACATGGTAGTTCTGTTTCTTTGAGGCACTTCCATGTTTGCTGTCATGAGTGTACTACTTTCCATTCCCACCAACAGTGTATAAGAGTTTTTTCTCCCCATTCTTGATAGCATTTGTTATTTTTGTTATTTATATATGTGTGTGTGTGTGTGTGTGTGTGTATAAATTAGCCATTCTAACTGCAAAGAGACTGTATCTCATAGTTTTGACTTAATTTCCCTAATTAATAATGATATCGAGCATGTATTGGCCATTTATAATTCTTCTTTTAAGAAGTGTCTATTCAGATCATTTGCCTGTTTTAAAACTATATAGTTTTATTCTCCTGTGTTGTTGATGTATTTATAGTACTGGGGATGGAACACAGGGCCTTGCACACGCTAGGCAAGTGCTCTAGCACTGAGATACATCTCCAGCCCTATTTTTATTTTTGAGACAGGGTCTCACCAATTTGCCCAGGATGGCCTCCAAATAGAGATCCTTTGGCCTCAGCCTCCAAAATAGTTGGCATGACAGGCATACAACATGTTTTTTTCTGAGTTCTTTATATATTCTTGATATTAACTGTGTCAGATGAGTAGCTGGCTAATATTTGCTCCCATTCTATAGGCTATCTATTGATTGTTAGCTGTGCAGAAGCTTTTTAGTTTGAGGTGATCCCATTTGTCAGCTTTTGCTTTTGTTTCATGTGTTTTCAGGGTGATATCTAGAAATCATTGCCTATTACAATATCATGAAGTGTTTCCTCTGTTTTCCTCTAATACTTTGGAGTTGCAGGTCTTTTATCCATTTTGAGTTGGTCTTGTACATGGCAAGATATAGGGATCAAGTTTCAATCTTCTACATGTGAATATACTGTTTTCCCAGCACCATTTGTTGTTAGAGACTGTTCTTTCACCAATGTGTTTTTGGCACCTTTCTTTCAAACCAGTTGGCTATAGATTTGTGAGTTTATTTCTGGGTCTCTATTCTGTTCCATTGCTTTATGTTTATGTTTTAAGGCCAATACCATGCTGTTCTTGTTACTATGGTTCTGTAGTATGCCTGAAATCATGTCTTGCAATGCCTCCAGCTTAGTTGCTTTTACTCAAGATTTCTTTTGACTATTCAGGTTTTGTGCTTCCATAAGAATTTTAGGATTTTTTTTCTAGTTCTGTGAAGAATATCATTAGTATTTTGATGAGATTGCATTGAATCAGTAGGAAGATAATTGGTTAAACAGACATTTTAACAATATTAATTCTACCAATCCATGAAAATGGGAGGTCTTTCCACGGTTTGGTTACTACAGCTTCATTCAACACTTTGTAATTTTTATCATAGAGGACTTTCTCTTCTTAGTTTATTCCAGATATTTTATTTGTGGCTATTGTGAATGGGATCACTTTCATCATTTCTTTCTCAGCAAATTCATAGAAAAGTTACTGTGTATAGAAAAGTTACTGAGTTTTGTACATTGATTTTGCATACTGTTACTTTACTGAATTTATTTATCAGCTCTAATAGTCTTCTGGTGGTTACAAGGTTTTTCTATGTATAGAATGATATCATTAGCAAACAAGGATAACTTGAGAGCCTCCTATCCAAGTGAATGCCTTTCCTTTCCTTCTTCTGCCTAATTGCTTTTGCTAAAACTTCTAGTACTATATTGAATAAAAGAAGTGAGAGTGAACACTGTTTTTAGAAGAAGTGTTTTCAGTTTTTCCCCATTTAGGGTGATGTTGGCTGTGAGTTATATAGCCTTAATTTTGTTGAGGTATGATTATTCTATACCTCATTCATTCCAAGCTTTTGTCATGAAGGAATGTTGAATTTTTATCAAAGATGGGTTTTTTTGCATGTATTGAGAGGATTGTACATTATTTTTTGTTTGTTTTTTTTTTTAAGAAAAAAAAAGCTGATGTGTATTCATATTAATACAAAAAAACTTAAATAGCTTTGTAAAGTTCGATATGGAAGAAGCTATTGACAATGATAATACAGATCTGCCTCATATTGAGACCAAAATGATGCTACTAACATAAGACCCAATCAACACAACTTTAATTTGGTCATGTTTATGAATTATCATACAGATTCTTCTTTAAATTTTTCTACAAACAAACAGGGGAAAGGCAAAAACAGTAAAATAAGGAAGAGCTGGAAGAAAAAAGGGTTATCTGTTAAGCTCAGAGTCCCATTTTGGGTATTTCTTATATAGGGATTATTTTGCTACTTCTTACAAACTTTGGGCATTAGGACTTATCCTTTAATACCCAGCAACATTAACTAAAATGCACATATAACAATGGCTAGACAATTGGAACTAATCTAAGGGCACAGAGTGCTTCTCTATGCATACTTTCTCATTCCCCCACCCACCACGCACTGAATCTTCCACGTATTCTCCAAGACATCAAGTCCAACAATTCCTTTCTCCTAAATGGCAACCATTCCCATATAGTAACAAAAAATACTTAAAAGGCATTACTTTAGTTCTCTACTTTTACCATGTGTTGTGCACCTTTAAATATCTAGAAACACTAGATGTTTCCAACAAGGACTTAAGTTTTAAGCTATACATACAGTAGAATTGAATAAACACTTACTGAACAAAGGCTACACTCTGAAGCAAAACCCCCTTTTTTTAAAGGCTAGAATTTGAAAGTGTCTTCCAAACAAGAACATTCTGGCCTAGAACCCTTTCCCTTCTAGTCTCTTATCAACCCAGGGATCAGTTATATGCATCTGTAATGCTGAGAGATGACTAACAATTTCACTTGCTAAGTGGTTTTAAGAACAGTCTTTCCTATGAATTTAACATGAAGCATACTCAATGTGTTAGTTTACTAATGCTACTTTTGTCATACATTGGCAACCTCTTTAATATCTAGAGACTAGATATTATAAAATTAGGACTCCTTTTTCCAGTATATATACAATATATACAGCACAGCAAAGTTAAATGAAATGTACATCACAGGGCAATGGGTAAGCTGAAGTTTTCTAGCACACTCTTAACAAAACATCCTTGCAACTTCTTCCCTCCTAGAGGATCATACATGATTTTTATTCTTTATTCTGCCTGTGATGTAGTACAGTTATTTATCCTCCCCTCCCCTTTCCTGACAGGGTCCTACTGTGTTACTCAGGCTGAGCTCAAACTCAGAGTAATCCTGCCGCAAACTCCCAAATAGCTGGGATTACAGGTGTGTGCCAGAATGCCTGGCTTATTATATTTACTGATTCGCATGTTGAAACATCCTTACATCCCTTTTATGAAACCAGCTTGATTATGGTGTGTAGTGTTTTGATGTCAGATATTGAATTTGATTTGGTAATATTTTGTTGAGGGATTTTGCACCTATGTTCATCGGGGATATTGACCTATAGATTCCTTTTTTGTTGTATCCTTGTCAATTTTGGCAGTAAGGTGAACTTGGCTTTATAGAACAAACTTGGAAAAATTCCCTCTTTTAAATTCCAAATTGAAGCTTTGGGAAGCACTGTTGTTAGTTCTTTAAAAGTTTGGTAAGATTTAGCCATGAAGCTATCCAGTCCTGGGATTTTAAAAAACTATTATTACTGATTCAATCACAACACTTGTTATCAGTCTCTTTGAAATTTTGTGTCTTCTCAGTATAGGTCATGTTGGTTCCGAAATTTGTCCATTTCTTCTGGATTTTCCCTTTTTTTTTTTTTTTTTTTTTTTTCTTTTCTTTTTTTTTTGGTGGTGGTGGTACTGGGGATTGAACCCAGGGTCTTGTGCATGCCAGGAACGCACTCTACCAACTGAGCTATATGCCCAGCCCTGGATTTACCAATTTTTTACCATATACATATTCAAAGTAATACTAATGATTTTCTAATCTCAATCTCTCTCTCCTTCTCTCTCTCCCTCTCTCGCGCGCGCACATGCATTTTTTGATACCAGAGATTGAACCCAGGGGTCCCTAACTACTGAGACAGACCAAGCCATTTTTATTTTTTATTTTTAGACAGGATGTCACCAAGTTGCTTAGGGCCTCACTAAATTGGTGAAGCTGGCTTTGAACTCATGATCCTCCTGTGTCAGCCTCCTGAGCTGCTGGGACTACAGGTGTGTGCCACCGTGTCTTGACTGAGCTTTTGGATTTCTGTATCAGTTATGTTTCTTCTTTTATCACAGATTTTAATTTACTTGGGTCTCCCCCTCACCCTGTTATTCCAGCTAAAAGTTTGTCAGTTTTATCTTTTCAACATCTGTTTCATTCATCTTTTGTATTTTTTAGACCATATTTCCTTTGTTTCTGCCCTAATCTTTTTCCCCTGTTCATTTTTTTAATTGTTTAAATTTTTTTAGTTGTAGATGGACACAATACCTTTATTTTATTTATTTATTTTTACGTGGTGCTGAGGCTCAAACCCAGTGCTTCATACATGCTAGGCAAATGCTCTACTACTGAACTACACCCCCAACTTGTTCCCTCTGCTCATTTTGAGTTTGGGTTGGTCTTGCTTTTGTAAGTCCTTGAGATGCATTATTAAATTGTTTATTTGAAAGCTTTCTAATTTTGTGATGTATGCATTCATTACTATAAGCTTCCTTCTTTTGCTGCATCCCACGTTTTGCTATGTTGTGTTTTCCATTTTCATTCGTTTCAAGAAACTTCTTTAATTTCCCTTTTGACTTCCTCAGCAACCCACCACCATTCCAGTCTCCATTATTTGTATAACTTGTAGAGTTTCTGTTGTTATTGGCTTCTAGTTTCATTCTGATATGACCTTTAAGGATACAAGATATGGTTTCATTTTTTAAGAATTTCTTAAGACTTGTTTTGTGGCCTCTTATTCTACATAAGTTTCATGTGCTGATAAAAAGAATGTGTCTTCTGCAGCCATTGGATAGAAAGTTCTGATAATGTGTTGAGTCCATTTGATCCATTGCATTGCTTTTCATTGGTGCATATTATACAAAATAATGAGTTTCATTACAGCATATTCATACATGCATATAACAAAATGTGATCAATCTTAGTACCTCACCTTGCCCTCCTCTTTCCCCTCTCCTTGATCCCCTCCCACTACACTAATGGTCTTCCCTGTACATTCATGTCATCCTTATGTTGTCATTTTCTCCTCTACTTTCATATGATACTTATCTTTCTGGGTTTGGCCTGTTTCTCTTAACATCATGCTTTCCAACTCCATTGGCATTTTCCTGCAAAGGACATAATTTTGTTCTTTATGGCTGAATAATTCTGCATTGTGTATATGTACCTCATTTTCTTTATCCATTCAACTGCTGATGGACACCTAGACTGAATCCATAACTTAGCTATGAACTGTGCTAAGATAAACAATGGGTATGCATATATCTCTAAAATAGACTGACTTTAATTCTTTCAGATAAATACCAAAGAGTGTTATACCTGGATTACATGATAATTCTATTTTTATCTTTTGAAGGAACCTCTATACCGGTTTCCATAGTGGCTATACTAATGTATATTCCTACCAACAGTTGTATATTCCTACCAACAGTGTATGAGTTCCTTTTCCCCACGTCCTCATCAATCATTTGTTGTTATTTGTATTTTTGATGACTGCCATTCTAATTGACATGAGATGGACTCTGAGTGTAATTTTGATTTACATTTTCCTGCTGGCTGAAGATGAACACTTTTTCAAACAAAATTGTTGGTCAAATGTACTTCTTTTGAGAAATATCTGTTCATTTGCCCACTTAACATGGCTTACTTCTCTATTGGTTTTCAGTTTTTTGAGTTCTTCACATATTCTGGATATTAATACTGTTAGGAATATTAACTGGAATATTCTCCTATTCTGTAGTGTGTCTCATTGCTCTGACAACTGTTTTCTTTGCTGTGCAAAATTTTTTAATTTGATACTATCCCATTTATTGATGCTTGTTATTTCCTGAGCTATTGGGGTTCTGTTCAGGAAATTCAGTGCTTGTGCATCTGTCAAAGTGTTCACCATGTGTTTTCTCCTAGTAGTTGAAAAGTTTCTGGTCTCAGGTTTCTGATTGATTTTGAACTGACTTCAATAATGTACAGGATGAGAGATATGAATTTAGTTTCATTCTTCTACATATGAATATCCAGTTCTTCCAGCACCATTTTTAAAAGAGGCTCCAATATGTTTTGGGCACTTTTGTCAAGAATCATATAATTATAGCTGCGTGGGCTTGACTCTTTGTCCTCTTTCCTATTACATTCGCCGGTGCCAGTTTTTATGCCACCACCAAGCTGTTTTTGTTACTAAAGCTGCGTAATGCAATTTACAGCCAGGTGTTGAGATCCCGCCAGCATTGCTTTTTTTTTTTTTTTTTTTTTTTTTTTGAGAGGAGGTGCCAGGGATTGAACTATGGGAAATTCAACCACTGAGCCACATCCCCAGACATTTCAATATTTTATTTAGAGACAGGGTTTCACTGAGTTGCTTAGTGCCTCACCATTGCTGAGGCTGGCTTTGAACACATACATGATCCTTTGCCTCAGCCTCTCAAGCCACTGGGATTACAGGCGTGCACCACCACACCCAGCCGCATTGCTTTTTAATCAGTATTTCTTTGGCTATTCGGGTCTTTGTTCCTTCTAATGAATTTTATAACTTTTTCTAGTTACGCGAAGAATGTCATTTAGTATTTTGATGGGGATTGCAGTGAATGTGTAGATCACTTTTAGTAATATGGCCATTTAAACAATACTAATTCTGCCAACCCATGAACATGGGAAGTCTTTCCATTTTCTAGTGTCTACACTTTTTCTTAGCATCCTGTAATTTTCCTTGTATAGAACATTTACTTCCCAGACAAGTTTTATTCCTAGGTTTTTAAATTTTTTTAAAACTATTGTGCATAGAATTATTTTCTTCTTTCTTGGTGGGTTTATTATTGATGCACAGAAAATCTATTGATTTCTATATGTTGCT
The DNA here is from genome assembly GCF_902686455.1 of Sciurus vulgaris. Classification (NCBI taxonomy): domain Eukaryota; kingdom Metazoa; phylum Chordata; class Mammalia; order Rodentia; family Sciuridae; genus Sciurus; species Sciurus vulgaris. The sequence goes on from NC_136474.1 coordinate 27,328,375, forward strand.
TTTATGTCCTGCCACTTTACTGATGTGTGTGTGTGTGTGTGTGTGTGTGTGTGTGTGTGTGTGTGTGTGTATTTCTTACTGGGAATTGAACCCTGGAATCCTCTATCACAGAGCTACATCCTACAGCCTCAGCCCTTATAATTTTTTAGTTTAAGACAGTGTCTTGCTAAATTGTTCAGACCTCAAACTCGTGACCCTCCTGCCTCAGCCTCCTAAGATGTGGGCATGTGCCAGCATACCTGACTACTTTGCTGAATTTGTCAAATTTAGTATTCTTGTGGAGCTACTGGACTCTTCAAAGTATAAGATCATACCATCTGCAAACAGGGATAATTTGACTTCTTTTCTATTTGTATTCCTTTCTTATTCTTGCTTAATTGCTCTGGCTAGAAATTCTAGTACTATATGGAGTAGGAGGGGCAAGAGTGGACATCTTTGTACTATATTGAACAGGAGGGATAAGAGTGGACATCTTTGTCTTGTTCCTGATTTTATAGGACATGCTTTCAATCTTTTTCCTAATGTGGAGGTAAGTTCCTTCTGTCCCTTGTTTCTTTGAGGTCTTTTTTAAAAATATATTTTAGTTGTTGATGGACTTATTTTATTTATTTATATGTGATGCTGAGAATTGAACCCAGTGCCTCACACATGCCAGGCAAGCACTCTGCCACTGAGCTGAAACCCCAGCCTCTCTTCAGGGTTTTTAACATGAATGGGAGCTGAATTTCATCAAAGGCTATGTCTGCATCTGTCAGTGATGATCATGTGATTTTTGTCCTTGATTTTATTTATATGGTATATTGTTTGGTTTAGCTTTTGCTTTGATTTTAATTTGCATATGTTGACCTATCATCCTTGCATCCCTGCAGTGAAACTAGTTTGATCATAGTGTGTCATCTTTTTGACTTGTTGCAAATTTGGCTTGCATGATTTCCTTTAGTTTATGATTATCTTGGAAGGTTTTTATTTCTTCTTCAATTGTGATGGACAGATCTACTGGACATGATAATCTAGGCAGGCAATTATTTTCTTTTAGGACTTGAATTAAGACCATGTCATGCCCTCCTGGCCTGTAGCTTTTCTACTCAGAAATATTCATTCTGGCGAGTTTGCCTTGTGACTTGGTACTTTTCTCTTGCAACTTTTAAAATCCTTCCTTCTGAATTTTTGGCATTTTAACTATAATAAAGCCTGGAGAGGTTCTTTTCTGGTCATGTAATTTTGGAGTTCTAAGTGCCTCCAGTATTTATTTGTTCATCTGATTCCCAACATTAGGGAAAGGTTTTTTTTTTTGTTTTTTTTTGTTTTTTTTTTTGCTATTATTTCAAAGAATAAGTTTTTTATGCCATTAGTCTGTATCCCCACTCTTTCTTCAGGTCCTATGAATATTAAATTTAGACTTTTAATGTTCAAATTGTCGTACATTCTGTTCCTACTTTCTTATGCTTTTGAAATTGTCTGAATGTTTTATTTCATCCACCTTGTCTTTTGAGCCCACTTGGTCTATTCTGTTGGTGAGACTCTCCACTGAATTTGTTATTTCACTTAGTGGGTCTTTTTTTTTTTTTTATTTCCAAGATTTCTGTTTGGTTCTTTTTCAGAATATCTGCATCTGTATTGAAATGCTCTTTCAAATCCTACATGGGCTTCCTCGTTTCTCTTAATTCACTGATTCTTATTACCTTTTCTCTCATTTTTCCTGTGTTTCTGTATTGAGATTTCCACATCTGTTATAATGGATATCTCATCCACTGTTACGTGAGGGTCTTTTTAGTGAACTGCTTTTTCCCTTTACAGTATTTCCTGGGCTAGGAGTATATCTCAGTGTCAGAACACACACTGTGTTCAAAGTGCTATATTCAATTCCCAGCTCTACTTTGAGAGAATAACTACCAGTAGCAGTGATAGCTAAAGGCAAACCATATACTAATATGTTACTGAAAATGTTTTCTGCAACTCCACTAACCAAAGAGAAGGGGAGTAATAATATAGAATAATCTGAAAACTTAGGCAGTAAAGGATGTAATATTAGTATAAAACTATGTGGAGCTGGGGATGGTGATACACACCTATCATCCTAGCAGCTCAGGAGACTGAGGCAGGAGGATTTTAAGTTCAAAGCCAGCCACAGTGAGGCACTAAGCAACTTAGCAAGACCCTGTCTCAAAATAATAATAATTTTAAAAAAAATTTAAAGGGTTAGGGATGTGGCTCAGTGGTTAAGTGCCCCTGGGTTCAATTTCTAGTACAAAAAAAGAAAAAAGAAACAAAATACTATATGGAACATTAAAGAACAAAGAAGAAAAAGAAAAAATAAAGGAGAGACACAAGAAAATGAAGGGAAAAAAGACAAGATATGAGAGTATTAAAATGACAGAAAAGGTAAATCCAATTAATTAAAATTACAGAAATTACATAAAAGTATCAATAACAAAAATGAGAGTAATGAAACCAACCAACACAGAAAACAATAAAAGCAAAATCAAAAGCTAACCTCTTTGCTGAGGTACTTAAGAGACTTCTTTCAGGGACTTCCAGATTTTGAATTTACCAGGTATTGGGTTGTGGCAAATATTCAACCCTTGGCAGTGTATCCTCTGAATATCTCTTGGCATGAAAGTGGTGACCAAATCAACTGGGTCCATGCTTGGCCAGGATGCTGTATATTTTTTCCATGTCTAGGTCAGCATTTGCTTGAAAAAACTGCACACAACTCAGGCTCCAGAGTATATTCACAGAATCCCCATCCCACCTAGCCCTGGCATGAACCTGTGCAACTGAGGCAGCTCTCTGACAGTCAAGGGTTCTAGTGTGTTCTCTGGTGGCTCCGAGGGAATGGCCCTGTGGCTGTCTCATGCCCAAATCTGCCCTCGTGCTGCTAGTAGCTTTATGTGCTCAGAAGTGTCATGTGCCCAAGGCTATTAATGCTGCCTTTCTCCAGTGTCACCAAAGTTGCTCTGGAAACTCTGCAGTGGGCCCAGGTACCTCAAATCACCTATTTCAAAGGAAGGAAATATGCTATGCATTCCTCTGCTTTGTTGACCAGACTAACAGATTATACCTCCCACTACCTAGAGCTTTCAACAGATAGGTACAACCATCTCTTTCCTGAACCCAGAGAGTCTCAGGTGGGTGCCCAATGATCCAGAGAGGAAAAAGCACAGGAAACTTGTTACATTGGTGACATGGATGCCTCTGGACATGGGAGGGATACAAGCATTGATGGGGATCTTTTTGTGGGTAGGGAACTTTAGACACGAGGTTTTCCACTGGACCTGGCCACCATACAAATACATAGACTGCTGGGTTTGTTTCCTGTCATACTCAAACTGCCAATTTTGTGAATGCCCACTGTTTCTCTTTACTTGCTAGACCGTCAGATCAGCAGTCCATGCCTCCTACCATCTAGTTTTCAGCTGGTCTATTATAGACTCTTTCCTAGTCCCAATTCGATTCACACCTGATGAACTATGAAAAGCGGCTGTTCAGTCTTGGAGATACTGGGGGGAAAAAAGGTGGGTGGCGTTTGATCATCCATACGGAACCACCTAGACAATGACCCTCTTAACGTGTGTTCTATAATTTCATTGTAGAGAACTTTCAACTCCTTAGTTAATTTATGCCCAAGTATGGCTACTGTGAATGGAATCATTTGCTTGATTTCTTTCTTGGCAGATTCATTATTGGAGAATAAAAAAGCTTCTGGGTTTTGAATGGTGATCTTGTATCTTGCTCATTTATTGAATTAGTTTATCACCATGAGAAGTCTTCTGGTAGTTTCTTGATTCATCTAACTATAGGATATTGTCATCAGGAAATGGATAATGTAATCAGCAAACAATTTCACTTCTTTTCCTACTTACTCGTGCTCTTAATTTGCTTCTTTTGCCTGATTGCCATGGCTGACTTAAAGAACTATATTGAATAGGAGTGGAGAGGGGACATCTTTGTCTTGTTCCTGATTTCAGAGAAAATGTTGGTTTTGGGTTTATGATATTGCAGTAAGTTCCATCTATTCCTAGTTTCCTGTTTTTAACTGGAATGGGTTGTGGATTTTGTTAAAGGCTTTTTCTGCATCTATTCAAATGATTATGGAATTTTTTCTATAATCGTGTTTATGTAATGACTTATTTATTGATTTGCATGTTGAATCAAACTTGCATCCCTGTTAGGAAACTACTTAACTATTCCTGAATGCAGATTGCTAATATTTCATTGAGAATCTTTTCATTTATGTTCATCAAGTATATTGCTTTGTAGTTTTTTTCCCTTGATGTCTCTATCTGGTTTTGGTATCAGAGTGATACAGATTGTATAGAATGAATTTTGAAGTGTTCCCTCCCTTTCTAGTTCATGAATAATTTTTGATTGGCATTAGTTCTGTAAAGGTCTGGTAGAACTCAGCTGAGAATCCACCTGGTCCTGGGTTTTCCTTTATTAGAAGGCATTTTTGCTACATTAATCTCCTTGCTAGATATTGGTCTATTTAGGTTTTTTAAATATCCTCTTTGTTCAATTTGGGTAGATCATGTGTCTAAAAGTTTTTGATCCTGATTTTCCAATTTATTGGTGTAAATTTTCAAAATAGTCCCTAATGATACTCTGGATTTCAGAAATATCTCCTTTTTTTTTTTTTTTTTTTTTTTTTTTTACTTTTCTGGATTTTTTTAAATCGTAAACAAATGGGATACATTTTGATTCTCTGTACATGGAGTAAAGGCATACCATTTGTGTAATCATAAATTTACACAGGGCAATGCTGTTTGATTCATTCTGCCATTTTCCCCCTTTCCCCCAACCCCACCCACCCCTCTTTTCCCTCTATACAGTCCTTCCTTCCTCCATTCTTGCCCCCTTCCCTAACCTAATTTTGTTGATTTGGATCTTTACTTTTAGTTTGACTAAGTATTTACCAATCTTGTTGATCTTAAAAAAAAAAAAAAAAAAAAAAAAAAAAAACATTGTTGCATTGCATTGACCCTTTGTGTAGTTTTCTTATTCTCCATTTAATTAATTTTGGTTCTGATCTTAATAATTTCCTGTCTTCTCTGGCTTGGGAATGTTTGCTCAGGCTTTTCTAGGACTTCGAGATGTAACATAAAATTGTTCATTTGGGATATTTCTGGTTTTTAACCCAGGTACTTAATGCTATAAGACTTACTGCTAGAACCACCTTTATAGTATCCCAGAGGTTTGGGTGTGTCACATCGCTATTCCCCTTTGATTCTAGGAATTTTGTTTCTAATTTTGTCTGTGATCCATTCCTCACTCAACAGAGTTTTGTTCAGTTTCATCTGTTAATGTGGTTTCTATAGTATTTCTGGCTGTTGATTTATAGTTTTATTCCATTATGATCTTAAAGACATGAGAGATTATGAGTTTTTTGGCTGGTTATATGAACCACTAGTCTCAAAGAGAGTAAGCACCACTCCACTCCTTTTCCATAACTGAAAGCCCTTGGGCACGATCCTCTGAATCTATTTCCACTGCACTGTGCTAGGCACAACTTGGCCACAGGGTACGCATTTGCCTGAAAAAATATGGCAATATTTATCATGCTCTCCCAGGCTCCTGTAGCAATAAGCGGCAGTATAGCCTCTTCAGGATGGCTCCCTGCCTCAGCTCTCCACTTTCCAGTTGAGAAACAGGACTTCTAACACCAACTCCTTGTGCAACCTCCGGTTCAAGTAAGTTAAGACTGCTTTTCTGTCATACAGGTTTTCCTGTGCCAAATTTGTCTGTTATTTTGTTACACCTTTTCTCCAAGGTTCACTGATGCTACTGCTACTACTAGCTAATCTCCAGTGTGTTCTTTCATATCCTCTGTTCTGAGGATTCAGATTTCTGGGACTGTATGATTCCATGACTGTCCACTATCAAATTTCTGTGAATTCCCATCACCCACTTTGCAGAGGCACTCCTGCTGCTTAAATCCCAAGTCAGAAACTCAAACGTACACCCTTCTAACTGCCATATTTATATCTTCTTGTTGAATTGATCCCTTGACCATAGTGTCCTTTCACTTAAGGTCAATTTTGTCAGATGAGTATAGCTACTCCTGCTGACTTTAGGGTTCCATTAGGAGTGCCATTTTCCATCCTTTTACTTCCAGTCTGTGTGTATCTTCACTGATAAAGTGAGTTTCTTGTATGTAGGATATTATTGGGCCTTATTTTTAAATTCAGATAGCTTGATATAGGACTCCCTTAAGTGTCTTTCTTAAGACTGGTTTAGTGGTCATAAATTCCCTACTTTTGCTCATGTTGGAAGATCTTTTTCTTTTTTCTAAGAATAGCTTTGCTGGGTATATAATCTTGGTTGGCAGTTATTTTCTTTTGGGACTTGGTATAAATCATTCCATTTTCACCTGACCTGCAGAATTTTAACAGAGAAATCTGTTGTTGATTTACTAAAGGTTACCTTTACATGTGACTTTGTGATTACTCTCTTTAAGAGTTAAAGATTCTTGCTTTATCCTGTACTTTTGGACCATTTTACTATATTTTGTGTTCAAAGTCTTTTCTAGTCATATCTCTTTGGGGTTCTATAAGCCCTCTATTCATCTATGTCTACATCTTCCCCAAGATTAGGGAGATTTTCTGGTATTTCATTGATATGTCTATGCCCTTAATCTTTATTTTCTTGCCTTCATATATTCCAGTGGTAGATTTTTGATAGTTTGATAGTGTCCCAGTAACCCAGTAACCCTTAATGTTTTGGTTTTCCATTTTTCATCTGACCGCTATTTGAAAAGACCTGCCTTTAAGCTCTGATATCCTTACTTCTGCTTGTCACTGAATTAAGCGATTCATTTTTTGGTTCTTTTTCAAAATGTCTCTTTTAAAATTCTTATTCATATCCTGCATTGTTTTCCTAATCCCACTTAACTGTTTATTTGTCCTTTCTTTTTTTTTTTTTTTTTTTTTAATCATTTCTCAGAATCTGTTACTGGTGTGTTATGATCTTACGAAGGTGTTGCATTACCTTTTCTCCACATTTCTCATGTTCCTACTTTGAGATTTGCACATCTGCTGTATCACTACCATTTTTATGGAACGAACTTAACTAAGCAGCTTTCTCCTGAAGAAGCATATGCAGTGTTGGTTTAATTTCCAGCTGGGCACCAGTGTTTTTTCCCTATAGCTGCTTTGATTGTGAGTTTGGGCACAGTGTGTATTGTTGGAGTTAGACTCAGTTTCTCTATGCATCATGCAAAGGACACTAGCAGTTTAGACAGGTAAGGGGTAAACAGGTGGCATGCACACTGTGTGGTTACTCCTACAATAAAGGGGTGGCTGCTTTAAGGGATGAATTTCCTCAGGCACTGTTGATGTTGGTTCTGTTACTGATAAGGGTCTCTGTCACAGGTGGCATCAGTAGTGGCCACGGACCTGAAACACTCATTGTCCAGCAAGACAGTGGTGTAGGCCCAGGAGCTTCACAGGGAGAGGCAGTGAAGGAATGTCACCCCCTCTCTGATGCTTAAACCCATCCTGGTAGCATGTGATCAGACACGATGTGAGAGGCCATTGGTGGGAACTGCATAGGTCCACACCTGTGGAGTGGACCAGAAGTATGACAGAAGTCATGGTGTTGGTCACTGCTGCTACTATGGACATGAACACCCAGGAGAAGGATCTTAGGCCCTCCTTAGCCATGTGGCTTCCTGGCATGGGGCAATAGTCAGGGCTTTTCCCCTTCACTCCTTCAGCACTGGTGGGTGGTCTGGAGCAAGCAGGAATGATTCACATCAGGAGTCAGGCAAAATTCCTCTCTGGGACCTCCCTTAGCTGTGCACATGTGAATACAGGGCATACAGGTCATGCCCAGGACTTTTTTACCTTCAATTCCTTAGCTGAAATGACCATGAGAGCAGCAAGAGTAGAATGTGGGCAGTCTCTCCAGGCATCTTCAGGTCATGCCCATGAGTGGAATAACAGCCCGAATATACTGTTGCTCAGGATTGCTTTAGCATGCCACTATAGGTAGGTAGCAGTGGAACCTGAGCTCTTTCCCCACCTTAATCGTGATGGGCACCTGTGATAGTACTGAGAGGAGGGGTGGTGAGACGTGACTGGCTGCATCATGCATCTTAGATGGCAGAGAGTCCCTGACCTCCCAGTTTGTGTGGACTATACCTTCCATTCCCCTCTGCATTGCAACACCTGCTGCCTACAGCGCTGGACATTCGAACAGTTTTGAATCAGAATCCCTCTACTGAGCCAACTGTGATTGGTGAGAGCTACCTGCTGAGTCAGTGCAATGAAATATCTACAGGATGGAAGTATGTAGGGATTTCTGACCCTTATAACAGTCTAAATTCAGATAATAAACCTCTGAATGCCTCCTGGCTACAGAACCCAAGGGGTTCACTAGAAGATGATGTAGAATCCTTTAACAAAGCAAGGCTAACATGCAAATTTCAGATTAATTATCTAGTTAGGCTACCTGTGAGAGTTGTGAAACTTTACAATAGCTACAGTTGCCAGTATCTGCACTGATAAATTTTTCCATAAGGAGGGGGAAGAATCTGCTTTATAGTTACCACATTATAGTATTTAAAATGATGTCCAGCTTTAACAAAATAAGAAAGCATTCATAGGAACAAGAAAGTATGGTCTTTTCACAGCAGAAATTAGCAGATTTTTTTCCCCAAGGGAGCATAACCATTGGAGTATAAAGACTAGTGTTTCATATACTCAAAGACCTAAAGGAAACCAGGACAAAATAACTCAACAGAAGGTCAAAAACAAATAAATTACATAAAAGAATCCAACAAATCTTGAAGCTGAAAGGTACAAAACCAAATGAAAAATTCACTAGAGGATTTCAGTAGTTTAAAGAATCATTGATCTTGATCATTGAAATTACGAGGTATGAGATTTAAAAAAAGAAGAAAAGTGAACAAAGCAAGGGACTTGTGAGACATTACCAAACATACAAATACATAATATGAATCTCCAGAAGTAGAAACAAATAATATGACTAAATTATGACCCAAAACATCCAAAATTTGATAAAATGAATGAGTACAGATCAAAGATATGAATGAATAAACTCTACATAGGATAAACTCCACACCAAATGAAACTGTGAATATTGAAATCAGTGAGACAAAAATGACTCATCATTTACAGGGGATCCTTAAAAAGATTTTCTGTGGATTTCTTAGCAAAAACTGCTCAACCAGAAAGTAGGAAGTGCTAAAAGAAAAGGCTGTCAGTCAACAATCTACGTCTGATGAAATTATCATTCAAAAATGCGGTAAGAATAAAAACTTTACCAGATAAACAAGAGCTGGAGTTTGTCTCTACAAGAAATTTTAAAGAAAGTTCTTAAGGTTAACATGGAAAAGAAAACAATAAAACAATTTTAAAAAAAGTTAACATGAAAGGACGTCAACCATGACCTGGAGCCTCGTGAATACTAACCGGAAGAGGAGTAGCATATCTCTGATAGTATAAGGGAAACCGCGCCCTTGTTCCATCGTGCTACATTTGCCTGTCATATATATTTCACAAGCGGATCAGTGCAGCTCCGCAGGACAGTCTGGGTCCTTGGGCTGCGCAGGGCCATGCAGGGCCTGATTGCTGAGGAAGCAAAATGCTTGCCTTCTCAGAGACAAGTGTATCTTATGATTTTTTACTTCTGAATCTTAAAGGATAACACAGAGGATGTCGCATGTTTTTAAACCTGGGAAGGACACAAAATGGAATAATTGCTAATTCTCTTCTCAGGTAGAGGAAAATAGTATGGGTTTTTTATTTTTATTTTTTGTCTTGGGGAAACATTATGAATTTTATTGTTAAGTGCCAGGTACGATATGGTCACAGTTGTAGATCAGAGAGGTCATCTGAGAGGTGGCTGGCCTGGGTCTCATCTGATGCTGGCCCTCTATGGTAGCCCCAGGCTGGATGGCTCCCAAAGTGTGCCCTTTCTGCCTGACCCACAGTTGTGTTGTAATTGTAGACACATAATTGAAACTGTATCAAGTTTCTATATATGTGAAATGTGCAAGAATGAAGATTTTACAACTTGGAAATGCCTTATGGGGCATTGCATGTAGTCTGTAAAAATGCCAAGGTGGGCGGGGCATGTGGCTCAGAGGTAGCTGCTGGCCTAGCAATGCATGGGGCCCTGGGTTCCATCCCCAGCACCACCAAACACATAAATGAAGATGCCAGAGAGAGGATCCTGAGGTTCAGGACTTATTTCACATTGAAGCTAAATTACCTTTCTTCTATAACCTTTTGGGCCTGTCTGTGATCAGGAGGAAACAATATTTACAATGATGCAAAAAACTCCACACGTGTGAGTCACCAAAAGAAAAATGAAAAAATGGGGGGAGAAGTACTTTCATTCGGAAAACTACAAAATATTGATGGAAGAAATTAATTAAGACCTAAATAAAAAGGAAACATCTTCTCTTCATGGATTGTAAGACTTAAAGGGACTGGGTACAATGGCTGACACCTGTAAATCCCAGCAGTTCAGGAGGCCGAGGCAAGAGAATCACAGGTTCAGAGCCAGCCTCAGCAACTTAGTGGGACCATGTCTCAAAATTAAAAACCAAAAGGGCTGGGGATGCGGCTCACTGGCTAACCACCCCTGATACCCCCCCAAAAAAAAAAAAAAAATTAAAAATTGACTGAAATTGAAGGAACCATGAAGAACTAAACCAACACTGGAAAGAAGAATGAAGTTTTAAGGATTTCAGAGTTCCATTTTGAAATTTTACTTCATGACTACTATGATTTTAAAAAGCAAACTATTGACGTAAATATAAACAGACCAAGGCTGGGGTTAGAGCTCAGTGGTAGAGCACTTGCCTAGCACATATGAGGCACTGGGTTTGATCCTCAGCACCACATAAATATCAAGCAAAATAAAATTTTAAAAGTATTGTGTTCATCTATAACTAAATATTTTTAAAAATAATACATAAACAGTGGAACAGAACTGAAAATTCATAAACCCATACATCTATGGTCATTTTATATTTGTCAGTGGTACCTAACCATAAAAGGGGAGGCAGAGGAATATAGTCTCTTCAACAAATGGTGCTAGACAACTGGATAATATCCACATACCAATGAATGGAGCTGGACCTCCAGCATGTATAAAAATTATCTCAAAATGTGCCACATACAGTAGTGTAAGAACCAAAAATATAAAATTCTTAGAAGAAATATTCATGACCTTGAGTTTGATAATAGATTCCTGACAAGGACACCAAAAACACAAATAGCAGAATAGAAATGAGAAATACTAGACTTTAACAGAATTACACATTTTCATGTATCAAGGGCCATTATCAAGAAAATAAAAAGATAAAGATTGGAAGAAAATATTTGAAAACCATATATCTGGTAATTGTTTGATAACAACATATAAACAATTTTTATGACTCAACAAAGAAAGAACACTTAAAAAGTAGGCAGAGGACTTAATTCTTCCCAAAAGATAGATGACATGGGCACATGAAAAAGTGTCCATCCCTTAGCAAGAAAAGTGAAGCAGGAGGCATCACAATACCAGAGAATCACAGTAATAAAAATGACATGATATTGGCACAAAAACAGAATGGAAGACCAATGGAATAGAATATAAGACACAGATACAAACCCACATATATCCAATTATACTAGACAAAGGCACCACAAACATACATTGAAGAAAAGACAGCCTCTTCAACAAATGGTGCTGGGAAAACTGGAAATCCATATGTAGCAGAAGGAAATGTAATCCCATCTCTCACCCTGCACAAAACTCAAAGTGGATCAAGGACCTAGGCATTAGACCAGTGATCTTGCACCTACTAGAAATAAAAGTAGGTCCAACTCTCCATCATGTCAGATTAGGAACAGACTTCCTCAACAAGACTCCTAAAGCACAAGAAGTAAAATCAAGAATCAATAAATGGGATGGTATCAAACCAAAAAACTTCTTCACAGTAAAGGAAATAAGAACATGGAGAGCCTACAGAATGGGAGAAACCCTTTGGCACCTGCACTTCAGGTAGATGGATACACAAAGAACTCAAAAAATTTAACACCAAAAAAAGATTAAAAGAAAAAAAAAAAAAAAAAAAACCACCACCCAATCAAAAAATGGGCAAAGGAACTGAACAGGCACGTCACAGAAGAAATATGAATGGTCAAAAAATATGAGTGTTCAACATCTCTAACAATTAGAGAAATGCAAATCAAAACTATCAGAATTGCAGTTATCAAGAACATCAGGAACAAATGTTGACAAGGATGTCAGGGGAAAAAGGTACATTTACACAATGTTGGTGGGACTGCAAATTGGAGCAACCACTCTAGAAAGCAGTATAGAGATTCTTCAGAAAACCTGGAATGGAACCACCATTTGACCCAGTTATCCCACTCCTCAGTTTATAACCACAGGACTTAAAATCAACATGCTACATTGACACAGCCACACTGATGTTTACAGCAGCATTCACAGTAGCCAAGCTCTGGAACCAATCTAGGTGCCCTTCACCAATTGAATGGGTAAAGAAAATGTATATATACACTATGGAGTATTACTCAGCCATAAAGAATGAAACTATGGCATTTGCTGGTAAATGGATGGAAATGGAGACTATCATGGTAAGTGAAATAACCCAATCCCAAAAAATGAATGGCTAAATGTTGTCTGATATGTGGGTGCTAACACACAATAAGGGGAGAGGGGAGGGAATCGAATTTTATTGGATTAGATAAAGGGGAATGAAGGGGAGGGAGGGAGGATGAGATTAGGAAAGACAGTAGAATAAATTGAACATAACTTTCCGATGTTCATATGTGTAACACATCATGTACAACCACAAGAATGGGATCCTAATTAGAATAAATTATATTCTATGTATGTATAATATAGCAAAATACACTCTACTGTCATGTATAGCTAAAATTTTAAATTTTTTTTGAAAAGGATATGGGGATGTGGCTCAGTGGTTAAGCACCCTTAGGTTCAGTCCCTCGTACCAAAAAAAAAAAAAAGGTAGTACTCATAAATGCTATAATGTGGATGAACATTTAAAACATTATGCTCAGTAAAAGAAGTTCACATATGATTACATTTATATGAAATATCCATTTAGGTCAGTCAGTAGTAACAAAGCAGATGGGTGGTTACCTGCAGCTAGAGGAGGAGAGAATGGGAGTAACTGCTTAAATAATGTTATGTTTCTTGGTTTGATGGAAATGGTTTAGATCTTGATAAAGGTAGCAGTTGCAACATTATGAATATATTAAAGAAAACAAACTCAACCATACACGTGAAAATTTAATGTTAATGTGAATAACATTTTAATTAAAAATACTGAAAAAATAAAGAGGCTCTTTTATACTAAATGAAAGGACTTAATATAAGCAGTAATTTGATCCACATGCAGTGAACATTGCTGCAGAGATTAAATACGAAATACACTACTGTTTGAAACTTTTTGTACACTTACTGATTAAAAGACAACTTCATAAAGGACTAATTATAAATTTTCATTATAGGAACATAACAAAAAAGGTTTTATAGTATGGCTGTAACAGCACAAAGCAAGGAACAGAAAGAAGCTATTTAGAAGTGAAGGTGTGGGATGATATTGAAAGTCAGTTGGTGTTAATCAAACCAAACTAGACTGTTATAAATGAAGATGTTAATAAGGGAAACATAAGAAAATCACTAAAGCTCATAAAATAAATAGCAAAATAAGTTAAATGTACATTAGAAGTAAAATACTTAACTTTTCAAAAGTATGTAGTAATATAACAGTAAAAAATAGGACAAATGGAAAATGACACATAAAAATGCTTTCCAGTAATTATACTGCATGGAAGTGGATTAAATACTCCAATTAAAAGGAAGAGATGGCAATATTTACAACAAAAGAAAACAAAATGCCCAACAAAAGCCACACAAAAAAAGGAAAGCCTGAGGTACAAAAACCAAGAGTGGAAGAGGGCATTTCTCCTACAAAGATAAAGGAATATTGCAATTTTGTCTGAACTTGATAAGAAATCTAGGCTATGTGGCACTAGATAGACATAGAAATAAATGAAATGGAAGTCAGAGTCCAAACTTAAACCTGTATGATTTATGGCTAATTGATTTTTGACAAGGATACCACGAAATTTCAATGGGAAAAAATCCTACAAATAGTGCTGAATCAATTGGATATTTCATGCAAAAAAAAAATGGAATTGTATTCCTTCCTCATACAAAAATAGGTCACAGACATAAATCTAAGAAGTAGAACTATGGAAGTGAGAGATGACAGTTGCAAATCTGTGCCTTGAATTAGGTAACAACTTTAAAAAGCTTTTGAGGTTCTAGTGCCATTATCAAGAAAGTAAACAAAATGCACACAACAGGGAAAATGCTTTACAAATCATGTGTTTGGAATAAAGAACTCTTACAAATCAAAAATAGACAACCCAGATTTTAAATTTTTACTTTTTATTTTGATTTTGCTGATGGACAACATGCCTTTATTTTGCTTATTTTCACGTGGTGCTAAGGATTCAACCCAGTGCCTCATATGTGCCACTGAGCTACAGACCCATCCCTGACAACCCGGTTTTTTAAAGGGCTAAAAATCCACATTTCTTCAACAAAAGTGTACCAGTGATTAATGACATGAAAAAGTCCTTAACGTCAGCCATCAGGGAAATGAAAATTAGAAACAAAACGAACAAGCTAGCACTTCACACCCTGTAGGATGGATATACTAAAAAAGGCAGACAATAGGTGGTACTGATGTGGAAAAATTGGAACTCAAATTTCTGGTGGAATGTAAAATGTACGGCTACTTTGGAAAACATAAAATTGCCATATTACCCAATAAAGTCACTTTTCTAGACTCATTTACTGAATAATACAACAGCTACCAAATTCTCAGGAGCCCACAATAAGAGAAGGCTCTACAACAGGCTTAAGTGTGGCACAAGCTGTTCTCGCTCTTGGTCCACATAATCTAGCAGATCAGTGAGTACCTGAGAAAGCTAGGGTGGTTAAGGAGATTGTTCAGATTCTCTAGAAAGCTCCAACAGGGGAGCCACAAGAGACCAGTATGATTCTGGAGTAAAACGATATCCTCTACAGAGGAGAACTAGTCTTCATTTGAAAAGTAGCTCCTGAGCCCTAGTAGAAACAAATGCCCCCACCATGAGACACAAAATGCAAACTATGAGGGGAAAGGCTCTGAGCAACGAGCTGGAACACTTGGTGTACTTGCAGCAGCCCACTGTACAGAAGTAGTGACCCTTCAGGACTGGATTTGAGGTCCATAGGACAAGTTAATTATAGGAGCAGGTGAGCCACACTCTGTCACTACCTGTGCCACACTGCTGCATCCCCCTCAACCCATATTCATACCCTGTGGTGCTGTGGGAATTGGGGTGGGGTAAACTCAGGTATGTGCCTGCCCATAATGTGGGCAGTCTCTGAAAGTGGCCTGCTGCACCCTGGTGCCTCTTTATACAGCACCATTTCCACAGCGTGAAAAGAGGTCCTGCCAATGGGTCGGAGAGTAGCTGGCCATTCACATGGAAGGAAAAGTGATATATGCAGACTTTTGGGCAGTGGCAGTGGTTTGACTGGTCTGAGGAAGAGGGGAATGGGCAGAACATGCATATTTGTATCTTACCTGAAGTCCACCAAAGGCCACATACTGCAGAGAAGGTTCTCCATAATCAGGTGAGTAGGATGATACATCTTCCAACTGCCAAACAGTCAGAACTCGTCACAACCTGGCCTTTGTACAAAGGGACCGTATGTACACATAGTAGAAATAAAAGCTACGTATGAGCCCAGTGAAAAGGGCCTTCCCTCTGATAGTTGCCAGGACCAAAGGCTGGTCCAGACTGGTGCTGTACTATTGATTAAGCGCCATTAATCACCCCACCGAGGAAACACCCTGGAGTGCTCAACTTACCAGTGTGGACAAGAACCAAGGAAAGGGGACTCCCTCCTGTTTTACCAACACTCCTGCCACAGTTAGCTCATTTGGGGGTTGAGTCAACATGTTTTTAACTTTATGGTGTCTTTTGTTGTACAAATGATTTAAGTCCTGAATGGACTAATTTTTTTTTTCTATTACTTAATCCAGATTTACAGGATACTCCTGATTTTCCTATAATAAAGTTGATTTTTTTTTTTTTTTTGGTTTACATCTTTTACTTCACACTTAAGAAATCGTTGTGTATGCCATGAGGAAGGGCTCTGATTTCATTCCATTTGGAAAACAAGTCTCTCCAATAAAGGGCCAAAAATAGACATTTCTCCAAAGAAAATGTACAAAGGACTAGTGACATGAAAGCATTAGCTTTCCCCTGATTTGAAAGGTCATCGAGTGTATCCAAATTTCCAGATATACACCGCTTTGTTTCTTAACCCTCTCTATTCCACTGTCTATTCATACATCACTACCACCTTGTTTTAAGGACTAAATTTTGTCCTCATAAATCACAGGGCAGATCTATCCACCCTCTAACTTGTTTCTGCAAGATTGTCTTAGCTGTTCTTACACCTTTATAGTTCCACTTTTCACATCCCATTTGAAAAAAAAGTACAGCAGCCAGGTTTGGGGCACACGCCTGTAATCCCAGCAACTAATGCAGGTGGACTATAAATTCAAGGCTAGCCACAGCAATTTAGCAAACCCTGCCTCAAAGAATAAAAGGACTGCAGATGTAGCTCAGCAGAAAAGTGCCCCTTAGGTTCAATCGCCAGGACCAAAATAAAACTATACATAGCATTTTTACAAGTACTGCTTTCGATTTATGATCTCTTTAAAATAGTAATTCTTCTATTTATGGATTAACTCTTTATTCCTCTAGAAAAGCTTTGTGGATTTTTTTCCCTCCAAGTATTTAAGGAAAAAAAAAGTCACCAGGTGTGGTGAACACGCCTGCAATTTAGGAGGCTGAGGCAGGAAGATCACAAGTTTGAGGCCAGCCTTAGCAGTCTCAAAATAAAAAGGCCTAGGAATGTGGCTCAAGGGTTAAGAACCCTTCAGTTCAATTCCCAGCCTCATGCTGAATTTTTGCTTACTAATTCTTAAAATTTTCTTAGGTTTCTAAAAGAAATAATCTGGTTCAGAAATTATGATGACTACACATCTCCCTTTCTAATATTTTTAGAAATTAAGTATATATATATATATATTTTAAAAAAGGTCCTACATGTATTAGTACCTGCAAGATAATACTTAATTATGGTGATGATCCTTGTCACCCTTACCTCATTTCTAACTTGCAATAGAAGGACATGAAGAAGGTTCATAGTTGTGCATGCTTCTGTGGGTCCTCATACTTCCCAGGTGCAGCAGTGCCTGCTAAGTGCACTTGGGAGGACTTGAGAACATGGCATATTCTCCAGGTGCTTCTTCCCAGGGCTAGGGCAACATGCCCCCAAAACTGTGTTGTTGTGGTACAAGACCATCTGCCAGACTTAACGCACACCTTCAGCAAAATAAATGAGTAACCAGAACTTCCTGTGTTCCCCACTCAGCCGTCACACACCCTGAGAGTAGGAATCCCTAGAGCTGTACACTTTCTTGGGTAGGGCCACCAGACCCAGCTGCATCACCCTATTCAAAGAGCCAAGGAGGACGGGTATGGATCTGATTATTTCCTTCCTTTGAGGACTTATAAGAACTGCATCTGTTCCTCAATCCCCAGGGATCCAAGTCCCCCAGGCGGAACTATAAACTCAACATTCTGATCGCCAGTCTCTCACCAATTCCCCAACCCCTATCATTGAATCTTCAGCAAAATCTGTATTCTCAGGTTATGTAAATTTCCCCTTGACCTTCTAAATGAAACAGTTCTTTCCCTTCTTGCTGTGTCATGGAATTCTCGTGTCAGCTAATTTCTCTCGTCTCCTGCCCCTCCTCACTACTTTCTGTCAAGACACCTCAGTCCTGGTCATCCTTAACACTCAGGCCAGGAGTTCAGAACATTACACATTATGATGGAACTAGGAAAGATGCCACCCTGACAGTTTCAAGAGCTAGTGAGAGACCCAGGCAATGACTCCATCCAGTCTTGGTCACAAAGGATACAGCGGCTGTGCTAGGTTTAGAAGTTTGAAAGGTCAAATATAGGAAACGGCATTATTGTATTGGGCGAAGTAGAAAGTACTAAATTGCTTTTTATCCTTATTTTCTATTTGCAAGTTTTTCCTTCCTATTTTTGAAGAATTTTCCACTATGCGTATCTTGATTGGGAGCACTTACTATGGAAACTGAAGGAACCAGACTCCCCTCTCTCCCCACTTATTGGAACCTCCTTCCCTCCCTCCCTCCAAAGCTGCTAGGTTTCTCTGTGGTGGCATGGTGCCTATTCAGTGACAAGAAATAAGCAACACAGTGGTAGCAAATCACAGAGCCTGGGGGAAATGGATCCCAGGGATGGTTCAAGCCAGACTTGCTGCAGCAGGACTGGCTTGTCTCCTGCTTCCTGGCTATCCTTTGTTTTATCCTGTTTGTCCCACTTTCCCAATGACCCAGTGGGCTACTCCATTTCCTTCCAATAAATTTCTTTTTGGTTTCAGTCAGTATCTGCTCCTACTGCTTACAATTAAGAACTCTAAATGATACATCTACCAACCCAGGCGGGCTTCCATACTGACCAACTGGAAGGGACACTAACGACATAACACAAACAATGGCAGCTCTAGAGTTATGTAAGAGAGTACCACGGAACCTACCTATGTGACAGCAAGAACTACGCACTCATGTGTCTAAAAGCATATAAAAAAGATTAAAAAATACTCAGTTCATGATACATTAGGTAACAAAATTTATAATCCTAATACTTTAAGCATGGGCTTTCTGGTACCCTCAAAATTTTATTCAACTCCTGTCTGCCACCAATAATCTGAAAAATCTTGGACATGTTGCTTAGCATCTGGAAAATTGGGATAATAATGGCTAATTACTCCCCTTTCTATTTTATTTTCCTTGTCTGAAAAACAAAGAAGATAGTACCTCCTTCACTGGCCTGTTGTGATGGCTTAAAGTCACAGAGCACAATGCACTTGGCACACAGTGAGCATGTAAGAATGACTCCTTTCCCAACACTAATAACGTAATTAGTTTTTGTACATAATGTACATAATGCAAGTGCTCTTCCAAAGTGAGATGGCTTCAACTGGTGCAATCTTTTTGGCCACGTTGAACTCTGAAGCAGTATGATCTCAGAATACTTGTTCCACTGCTTCTGGCTTCCACACCCACGATGCTCATTCCGTCACTTTCCACACGACTAAATCCACTGCAAAGAGAAGGAGTGTGTCAGTGTTAATCGGAAAAAAGGTCAGAATTTAAAGAGTAAAAGCTTTAAAAATATATATATATATTTTTTATATATATAAATATATAAATTTATATATATATAAAAAAATATATATATATATATTTTTTTTTAGTTGGCATTGGACCTTTATCTATTTATATGTGGTGCTGAAAATCGAACCCAGTGCCTTGCATGTGCTAGGCAAGCACTCTACCACTGAGCCACAACCCTAGTCCATGAAAGCTTTTTCATGAAGATCAAACTCTGCCTTCTGCACCTTCTCATATCCAGTCAACCCCATCCAGCCCTGTTTCCTTCCCTTGCTGTGGGCTTTGATTTGAGGACCTAAATTCATTTGTCACGACTAGCAAATTATTAGCACATTCTTAAGTGGAAAAACCATTTTGGGCCCTTCTGACAATAGCTGCCTGAATCACAGTGATTCCAGGTGTTCTAAGAAACTTCTTAAAGAAAGGCATCTAACTTAATCTGGACAAGTCTGAGTCATTTCCCCAGAATTTAGAATTAACTTATCAATTTCTGGTCAGGCTCACTGCTCTCTTGAATGAAGGAGACTTAACCACAGGGGCTCATGGGTGCAGTCATTTCTCACAAGGTCAGAGTCACAGTCCAACCTGGGCTTGCCCATTTA
This sequence comes from Sciurus vulgaris, assembly GCF_902686455.1. Classification (NCBI taxonomy): domain Eukaryota; kingdom Metazoa; phylum Chordata; class Mammalia; order Rodentia; family Sciuridae; genus Sciurus; species Sciurus vulgaris. The sequence continues at coordinate 27,348,331 of NC_136474.1, forward strand.
GTTCCTGTGGGGCTTTGAACAAATCATCCACATTGCTCAGCCTTTGTTTCACCTGTGGATGACGCCAACTGCACATGATTGTTTTGCACCTCACAAGAGATAACGTATACACTGCATACCTAGAGCCAGCAATCTGGTTAACGGAAAAGGAAGCAAAGTATGAGCAGAAGCTAGTCTTGGGTCTACTTAGTAAGGGACAGGATGGGCATGTGGCTAAGTCCTATTAACATCCTTTCCAACACTTCCTTTTTAAAAACTTTGAGATAGGTGTGGTGGCACAGGCCTGTAGTCCCAGGTACTTGGATAAGGAGGAAGAAGCAGCCCTGGAGTTCAAGGCCAACCTGAGTGACACAAGAAGACCCTGTCTTCAAAACAAAGTAAAAAACATGGCTTTGTAGGCCACAGATGCCCACTTTACAGGCAAAATGAAGGAACACAGCCAATTACCTGGCCCATCTGTGGGATCCCCCAAGCAAGTGATAGCAGCTCTTGAGGACTGGGAATTTGTTTTCCTTATTCCACACGTAGACACGCAAAGAGAGGTCGAAGGAAGAGGTGATGACTCGCTCTGGGTCCTTGAAATGAAGTCAAGTGAGGCAATGACATGGACTCCTGAAGGAGAGCATGCCATGGGCAGGGGACGCTGCACTCACCACCCACATGGATGTGATGGGCCTCTGGTGGTCCCGGAAGGCTACAAGCTGCAGACCATGTATGGTGAACAGAACCAGCTCTGACCCGGAAGCCAGCAGGATCACCTGAGAGCCATGGCCCTGCATGAGGTGAGGAGGCATCATGATGTCCGGCAAGAGGAAACTGGCCACCTGTTGTACTTTTTGGAATAAAAACAAAGATTGGCTTCTCTGAGCTAGACACGTGCCTCAGTTAAGATGATGTGGTACACTGAAAAGAACATCTTTGTAGTTAGACCTGCACTTAATCCCGATCCATGCGTTACTCCCCTAAATCTCCAGTTCATCGGCAACAAAATAGTGATTATAACATTACAATCACAGGAGACTGTCTGATTCAATGCCATATGCTTGTGGAAATGACTGACGAGTATGTCATTCAGGGAATCAGGGTTCCCTTACTTATTCTCTTTTCCTTCTAACACAGGGTGAAAGAAGAAATGGCCATGTGACAACTGTATGACATCTGCCAAAAACTATTGAAGATACAGTTCATTATACTGCATAGTATTCTTTATTACAGGAAAAAAATTACGTCTTATGAAGAATATTTCCTCATCAGACAAGGCATCTATTATACATGGTGTTTCCCTTTTTTTCCTCAACAAACAGGAAGCTCAGAGCAAAACTGAGTCATATGAAATGAAAACAAAAGGGAAAAAATGCCATGACACAAAGGGAAGGTCTCTCAGTGATGTGGGGCTTAGGAAATAGAGGAGACGGTGGGGAGAGCCATGGGTCTTACTGGACTAGGAACTCCTCGGGGAAAACAAACTGTAGCCTTTATTCATCTTTGCACTTGACGCTGAGAGCAGGGTCTCTGACATAATCAGGAGAAAGGTAGTAAATGGAAGCAGGAAGGGCAGGGGGTCTGTGGAAGGGTACTTAATGTCTTAATCTCAGGACCACGAAGGGGGCCCAACATGTGGCACGAGTTCCATCATTCTACCAGGATACAAGATCACAAGGTAACTTCTGCTTGGCTATACCACCGAGAGCGAAGGAAAGTGTCACCAGAGAGATATGGAGACAACATACTGTAATGGTGGCGACATGGCCAGCAAGGGGACTCTTACCCAGAATGTGCACTCTATCCCTGGACTTCGTGGCTTTTAACTCAAACGTAGTGACAACCAGCTGCCTGCCACTGCCATTTCTGTGTATAATAATCAGCCTGGCAGCTTCATCGGGGACCCAGCAGGCTTTGGAACTCAGCTGGACGGTGAGGGTGGTGGAAGTAGTAAGTTCGTCTTCTGATGGGTGCAGCAAGGACTGAGTGTGGATCACCTGGGGAAATACCCCTGCACTGTCACAGTGCAGATGAGGGAGTGGCTTCTCAGACTGAGCACTCAGAAAACCACACCCCAACCCGACTGGCTGCATACCCCACCAGCCCTGCTGAGCCTGGCCAGGGAGCCCATGCCACATGCACACCCTCCTTCCAGACTGTGAATGGACCGGGCTGTTTGAGGTTAATCTGAGCTTAATCTGGCCCCGCTGGAAACGTCCTGGTACGCTAGTCCCACTGAGACTAGTGTGAGAGATGAATCGCATAAATGGAGTTTCTATTTTTGACCACTGTGGTCACTGTTTTGCTGATGCTTCAAATGTCTCCCTGCATATTCCTTCAGTGACTCCTTAGGCCTCCTCTAGGCCCCGGCCTGATTTTACAAAGGGTCCTGGTAGTTCCTCCCATGGCCTCTGCACCTGGCTCTTCTTTTCTGACCACTTACCTCCCTGGCTTCTAGGTCTTAAAGCTCCTACCTCTTCCTGCTCTGACAATTCTTGTTCTCTCTCTGTCCTTCCTCCTCCACAAGACCATAACCAGCTGTCTATATTTTACTATGCTCTAACTTCCCAGTTCAGGCCCTGTCACTCAAAAAGTATTTCATTTGCTGGGCATGGTGGCCCATGCCTGTAATCCCAGCTGCTCAGGAGGCTGAGGCAGGAGGATCACAAGTTTGAGGCTACTCTCAGCCACTCAACAAGACCCTGTCTCAAAACAAAAAAGGAAAAGTGCAAGGGATACAGCTCAGTGATAGGGTACCCCCGAGTTTGATCCCCAGTACAAAAAGAAAAAAGAAAAAACTGCTTTATTCCCTGGCAAATGACAGCCATCTCTGCATGCATGTGGCTGGGACCCTTTGTGGCTGACACAGCATCATAGCACAGAACAAGGCAGCACTGAAGACATGCCCACAAAACAGGAGGTACAACAGAGTTCAGCATTAAAATCTTTTCTAGGAACCAGATGTTCCCCTCACCGACGCTATCACTGAAACTATTCTCAAATCACCAAAAGGCTCTTGGACGTTTTCCACCAGTATGTTCCTAAAGCCCCAAACCTGTTCATCTGAACACCTCTGCCTCCCCAGCAGGGTTGGCTCCTTCTAGCCCACTGGTAGTATGGCAGCCAGAAAAGAGCAGAAGTTCAGGGAGGCATGAACTTCCGAGCTTCCCATCTGCTAGAAAGAGATGTTAAGGCTGGAACAGAGCCCCAAGGACAGAAAGTAGTTCTTGGTAAGCAACAGGGCCCACTCCTGCCAGCCATGGGGCTTGATCTTATGCACAAAGCCGTTCTTGAACTCACATGACACAACACTGGATGCCAGACCCTCTATTTTCCTCTCACAAGGCCAGGTCCCCCAAGGAAGGGGCTCCACAGCACTGACCTTTGGGCCCAGGTCTGAACTGGGTGAGGATGCAAACAGCCACTGTCGGTCAGGAGAGCAGATAAGGCTCACAGAGGTATTAGGAAACATGGTCACTTTGGACACCACCTGCAGCTGAGGCACCGTCAGTGTGTAGAGATTCCCTTCAGCACAAGCCACCTGCAACAGACAAGGAATCAGACCACCAGAGTGGGAGAGGGGCCAGAGCCCTGAGCCCAGCAGAAAGCCTCACCTTCTGACCTGTCCTCACCAGAATGGAAACAAGTGTTTAACTGCTGCCCCCACAGGGTGAGTGCCAGTTACTTTAGGTCGAACCTTAGAAGATTTTTTCCAATACACTCACAGGACTGGGGTATAGCTCAGTGGAAGCTTGCCTAGCATGCATGTAGCCCTGGGTTCCTTCCCTAGCGTGGCAAAAATAAATACACGGACAAAAATGAACACAGTCAAGCAACAGGAGACTTTAGAGCAGAGGTTCTACTCCCCTCCCTGCAGGGTTCATGAGTGACCTTTTCATGCCCTTTCCACCCACTAGCAGAGGCATACTGGGTCACATGGCATGCCGAGGGCAACCTGCTTTAAAACACTCGCTGGAGATTTCCATACTAGTGGACATTTTCTTTTGACTTCCTCTCTTACTGATAGAAATTTGAACTGTTGAATCACTGCTGCAATGAGTGCTCTTGCAAACACCCTGGACCCAGATCCTACAGCTGTGTTAGAGAAGAACCCTAATGGAGTTACTAGATCAAAGGGTATGCATCTTTCTAAAGGGCGCCAAACCACATTCTTCAAAAACCCCGCATAAAACAGTTATTTCTCTTGATCTAATTTATAATATTTTAACTTGGGTACAATAAAATACTATCTCAGTGTATATTTTATTAGAACACAATTATACACAGTTATCTGAGTTCATTTTGACAAAATCATGCATGCAAGGAATTTGATTTCAATCCCCAGCCCCCCTTTCTTCCCCCTGCATCTCCCTCCTCTCCTCTATTGTCATCTTTCATGCCTTTATTTGTGCTTGGTACTTTCTACAAAGGTGAAATTTCCTTGCACATTTATGTATATGTATACAACATGAATTTGTTAGATTCATTCCATATTTTCTCCCCTTTCCCTTCCTCCCTCTCGTTCTCCTACTCCACTGATCTTCCCTGTATCTTTATGATATCTGACCCCCACCCAACCTTCTTTCCCTTATTTTGCTCTAGCTTCCACATAAGAGAGAACATTCAACCTCTGATTTTCTTAGTATGGCTTATTTCACTTAGCATGATTTCCTCCATTTCCATTCATATACAGCAAATGTCATTATCTCATTCTTTATGGCTGAGTAAAACTCTATTGTGTATATATACCACATTTTCTTGATCCATTATCTATTGACAAGCATTTGGCTACTGTGAACTGTGCTGTTATAAACACTGAAGTGACTGTATTGCTACAGTATGCTGATTTTCATTTTTCTTGATGAATACCAAAGAATGGGATAGCTGGGTCATATAGTGGTTCCTAGTTTAAAAAAAAAAATTTATTGGTTCTTTTTAGTTATACATTAACAATAGGATTTTTTTGACATAATTATAAAAGCATGGAATATAATCTGCTCTAACTTGGTCCCCAGTACTTCCCCTTTCTCTCCCCTTCTTCCCTTCCCCCAACTCTACTGATCCCTCTACTATTTACTAATAGTTGGGTTTTTTCCCTAAATGTCTTGTGGATGTACATGACAGTGAGTTTCACTGATATATTCACATATGAACACGGGAAAGTTAGGCCAGATTCATTCCACCGGTTTCCCTATCCTATCCCTCCTCCCTTCCCTTCCCTCTTGTCTACTCCACTGAACTTCTACTCTTTTTTTTAACCCCCTACCCAGCCATTTCAGATTAGCTTTTGCATATCAGAGAAAACATGACCTTTAACTACTGGGGATTGGCTTATTTCACTTAGCATGGTAGTCCCCAGTTCCATCCATTTACCAGCAAATGCCACAATGTTGTTGTTCTTTATGGCTGAGTAATGCTCATCTATTGAAGGGCACCTAGCTTGGCTGTTGTAAATTACGCTGCTATAAACACAGATGTGGCTGCATCACTGGAGTATGCTGACTTTAAACCTTTCAGATATATATATACCAAGGAATGGGATAGCTCAGTCATTTGGTGGTTCCATTCCTAGTTTTTGGAGGGATCTCCACACCTTCAGAGTGGTCATACTAATTTGCAGTCTCACCAACAATGTGTCAGTGTACTTTTCCCCCTACATCCTCACAGGCATTTATTATCATTCATGTTCTTGATAAATGCCACTCTCACTGGAACAAGAAGAAATCGTAGTGTAGTTTTGATTTGCATTTCACTGATGGCTAGAGATGTTGTACATTTTTCTGCATATTTGTTGACCATCTGTGTTTCTTCTTTTGAAAAATTTATTTGGTTCTTTTGCCCATTTATTGATTGGGTTATCTGTTCTTCTGGCATTGAATTTTTTGAGTTCTTAATATATTCTGGATTTAATCCCCTGTCAGAGCAATAGCTGGCCAAGATTTTTTCTCATTCTGTAGGCTTACTCTTCCCTCTCAGGAACGTCACTGTGCAGGAGCTTTTTGATTCTATGGCACTCCACTTACTCTTGGTTTTACTTCGTCAGCTTCAGGGCTCTTGTTGAGGAAGTCAGTGCCTGCACCTACATGATGGTGTGTTTTCTTATAGCAATCGCAAGGTTTCTGGTCTAAGTCTTGGATGCATTTTGAATTTTTGTGCAGGGTAAGAGACAGGTATCTACTTTCATTCTTCTACATATGGATATCAAGTTTTCCCAGCACCATTTGTTAAAAAAGGTTGTCTTTTCTTCAACATACATTTTTGGTACCTTTATCAAATATCAGATGGTAGTAACTATGTGTGTTTGTATCTTCTACTCTGTTCCACTGATCTTTACATTTGATGCTAATACCAGGCTGTTTTTAATTTTTAAAAATATTTGCTTATCTGGCTGGGCCTGGGGTGCACACCTGTAATCCCAGTGGCTCAGGAGGCCGAGGCTGTCTCTCTACCTGGCTGGGGTCTCCACTCTACAGCGTGCTCAGCAGGAAGATCAACAGCCTGACCAGCACAGGCACACGGAGCGTGAAGAAGACCAGTTACCACACGATGTGCTCAGGCCCTCACTCCTGAAAGCAGGGGGCTCACCAGGACCCCGTAAAGCACCTGAGTTATTGCCACTGCCTAATGTCTCCATACCAACAAAGATTCTTGTCAGAGGCCATGTCTGAATCATGGGTTTGTCTGAGCCATCACAAGGCAGCGGGCTTGCTTTTCTGAGAACTCTCAGTGAAATTCCACCCATTGAGATTGCTCAGGTTATGCCAACACCTTGCCTTGGCCTGGCCAGCCCTAGGTTCAAATGCAGCTGCCTAGAGGTAGAGAGGAGGTGGCATGACTTGCCAAGCCCCAAACAACTTGTTTTTCCCATCATCATCCTGTTTTCCTCAAGAAGCCTGTCACACTGAAACCCTTTGATGTTCCTACCTATAAAAATAAAACGCAGGCTTTTGTTCTTTGTTAGACCAGTCTCCATCAGAGCTGGCAGATTCCACTTTTCATTTATTTCCATGCCTTGTCTTTGTTTCTTAAATTTCTCATACCCTTAATATTTTTAATCTGACTCATCGCCCTACTCAGGGAAACTGTGAACATCACTCAGGTCAAGACAGATTCTGATTTTCTGGGTTACTAGGTGTTTCAGTTAGCTTTTTCACTGCTATGACTGATAGACCTTACAAAAACAATTTTAAAGGAGGAACAGTTTATTTGGGGGCTCACAATTTCTGAGACTTCAGTCCAGACAGCTGGCTCCATTCCTCAGGGCTTGAGGTAAAGCAGAACATCATGGCAGAAGAGGGTGGTAGAGGGAAGCAGCTCACATTGATTAGGAAGCACAGAGAGACTCCACTTGTGAGATACAAAACATATATCCCAAAGGCACACCCTCAATGTCCCACCCTCCTCCAGACACACCCGACTCACCTTCAGTTACCACTCAGTTAATCCCATCGGGGATTAAGGCACTGATTGGGTTAAGGGTCTCATAACCCAATCATTTCTCCTCTAAACCTTCTTACATTGTCTCACACACGAGCTTTTCAGGGGCACCTTACTTCCAAACCCTAACACTGGGAGTAACACCTGTGTCACCCAGAGGCATCAACCCCTTGAAAAGCCATGACAAATGCTTCACCTACTTGTCTTCATCATCCCCCTTTGTAAAGCGTGGGAGAACGGCATCACCCTGCTAGAGAACTAGAAAATGACCAACACACGGACACAAACCCAAATAAATACAATTTTCTCATACTAGACAAAGGTGCCAAAAATATGCAATGGAGAAAAGATAGCCTCTTCAACAAATGGTGCTGGGAGAATTGGAAATCCATATGCAACAGAATGAAACTAAACCCATATCTCTCACCCTGCACAAAACTCAACTCACAATGGATCAAGGACCTTGAAATCAGACCAGAGACCCTCCATCCTATAGAAGAAAAAGTAGGTCCAAATCTTCACCTTGTTGGCTTAGGATCAGACTTCCTTAACAGGACTCCCATAGCACAAGAAATAAAAGCAAGAATCAATAACTGGGATAGATTCAAACTAAATAGCTTTCTCTCAGCAAAGGAAACTATCAGCAATGCGAAGAGAGAGCCTACAGAGTGGGAGAATATCTTTGCCACTCATACTTCAGATAGAACACTAATTTCCAGAATATATAAAGAACTCAAAAAACTCTACACCAAGAATACAAATAACCCAATCAACAAATGGGCTAAGGAAATGAACAGACGCTTCACAGAAGATCTACAAGCAATCAACAAACATGAAAAAATGTTCACCATCTTTAGTAATAAGAGAAATGCAAATCAAAACTACACTAAGATTCTATCTCACCCCAATTAGAATGGCAATTATCAAGAATACAAGCAACAATAGGTGTTGGAGAGAATGTGGGGAAAAAGGTACACTCATACATTGCTGGTGGGACTGCAAATTAGTGCAGCCACTCTGGAAAGCAGTGTGGAGATTCCTTAGAAAACATGGAATGGACCCACCATTTGACCCAGCTATCCCACTCCTTGGCCTATACCCAAAGGACTTAAAATCAGCATACTACAGAGATACAGCCACATCAATGTTCATAGCTGCTCAATTCACAATAGCCAGACTGTGGAACCAACCTAGATGCCCTTCAATTAATGAATGGATAAAGAAACTGTGGTATATATATACAGTGGAATAGTACTCAGCTATAAAGAATAATAAAATTATGTCATTTGCAGGCAAATGGATGAAATTGGAGAATATCATGTTAAGTGAGATAAGCCAGTCTCAAAAATCCAAAAGGCAAATGATCTCACTGATAAGCGGATGATGACACTTAATGGGGGGTTGGAGGGGGACAAGAATGGAGGAAGGAGGGACTGTACAGAGGGAAAAGAGAGGTGGGAGGGGTGGGGGGGAAGGAGAAAAATAACGGAATGAATCAAACATCATTACTCTATGTAAATGTATGAACATGCAAATGGTATGCTGTTACTCCATGAACAAACTGAAACAATATGTATCCCATTTGTTTACAATAAAAATAAATTTAAAAAAAAAAGAAAGAAAGAAAACGACCAACAGAGATTTGGGATTCCACTTAGTTCCATAGTTTACCAGTGTGCTAAGGGGCTACTCCCTTCCTCGCTTAGGCTCAAAGCCTCTAAAGCCAATAAGGGAAACATTGCCACAAGGGTCCCCTAACACTTATTTGGGATTCTTTGGGATAACTAACTTATAAGCAGGATAGAGAAGATGTCCTCCACCCCCAAAGTATATACATGAAAGAAAAAAGAAGGAAATAAAAACAATTCAAGGGAAGGAACCAAAAACTCAAAATAGGGCTGGCCCATGCCAAAACCACAGTTCTCTTCAGCACCTACAATGTGAAAAAAAAGCTCGATATCTTTTAGATCTTCTGAGGTGCTACTAAGTCATAAAACAGCAACCTCCTATTCTTAAAAACTGTTCAAGCAGAGCTGGGGATATAGCTAAGTTGGTAGAGTGCTTGCCTTGCAAGCACAAGGCCCTTGGTTCAATCCCCAGCAACGCTTGTAACTTGTGTTCAAGTTACACACAGCCCATGCCTATAATCTGAGACTCAGGAGGCTGAGGCAAGAGGATTCCAAATTCAAGGTCAGCCTCAAAAATTCAGCAAGAACGTTTCCAAAAACCAAAAATTGTCTAAAAGAGGTAGGGATGTAGGTCAGTGAACAAAAAGCTTGCTTAGCATACGTGAAGCCCTCAATTCAATCCCTAGCATACAAAACAAATGCTTCTCAAACTATTTTTCAGGACACAGGCACACACCCCTAGGACCTCACTTTTTTTTTTTTTTTTTTTTTTCTGGAGGTGGTGTGCTGTGCTAGGAATCAAACCCAAGGCCTCATGTTTGCCAGGCAAAATGTGTTACCACTGAGCCACATCCCCGGCCCACACTGAAAATAATCTTGAAGGCCTGGGGGAACCAAGCCTTCAGTGAGGAGAAACAGGGATAAGAACAGAGCCTCACAATCCTAAGTTAGAAACCAGGGATGTCCTCAACAATTGCAGGACAGATCACCTGGACCAGTGTCCAGCTGTGTACTATTTCATCAAGATATTCCTGGCTACAACCAATCCACCCTCTGTTTCCTTTTACCCTACCACTTAAATCCTTTGCTGCTGGCCAGTGGGAACAGACAAGGTTGCACCATCTCTCCTTGTTGGCTGACTGTCAATAAAGCCCTTTGTTTTTGCAACAATTCAGGCCTTAGTATTAGCTTATTATGCTTCTCAGGCAGCAAGCTCTTGCTCATTGTATCACTGTAGGCCATATATTCCCGTTACAAAGTTTCTTTAGGCCTCTTTAAGGTGGTATTCACAACTAAGTCTATTCTGAACTTTCACAATAAAAGCTCTTGAAACTGTTCATAAATAGGTGTGGTGGTCTGTGCCTGTAATTCCAGTAACTTGGGAGGTCAAAACAAGAGAATCCACAAGTTCAAAGCCAGCTTCAGTAATCTAGTAAGACCCTCAGCAGTACAGTAAGACCCCATCTGAAAAGTTAAAAAAAGGGATTAGGGATATAGCTCAGTGGCAAAGCATCCCAGTGTTCAATTCCCAGTACAAAGAAAAGAAAGGAAAATTGAAGAAAAAGGGAGGGGACACTATCCACATTGCAACACCACAGGCACCTCATTACTGCCCCCAGGGATTTCTGCACCACACAGCCTTCAGTAACCTCCTCCCAGCCCTCCACCAGGCTCTGGACCACCCATGACAGCCATGTGCTACCCACGGTGTTGGTGCAAAAACTTGTCCTCCTTGGTGCCACACAACATACCTTAGAACAAAAACTGCCGGCTGCACGTGGGGCCCTTCTGGGGGTGGAGGCTCACAATGCCTGACTCTGGCCCATGACTCTGTCCCCAGTGGCATGTTGTACCTTGGGTCCTAGAAGCAGCACCCACAGAAGCCTTCCTGCCAAGAACATACATGACGTCTTCAGGACAAGGTCAGACCTGAGTCATACAGAGTCCTTTGTAGGAGGATGCAGCTTCTCTTTGTGCTCAGTCACTCCCTATATGCAGTGGTCTTGGAGGCCACCCGTCTCTAGGACCACCAACTCCCTGAGAGGCTCCTGAGCAACCCATGAAGTGTATCCACATACTTTTCAGATGGCACTGCCACCACTGCATGTGACAACCTCACTGGAGAGTTGCTGCAGTTCATCCCTTAACTGAATTCATCATTCTTAAAGACAAACAGTAAAACACCATTTTTCTAAAATGCCCTTACCCAGGAACTTAGCCAAGTTAGGGGGACAATAAGAGCAAGCCTGGACCAAAGTGTCCAGGTAAATACGATCTCAGAGGACACTGACTCTCCTCCATTCACGTGTATCAGACAGGGCAGACTGGGGTCACCGTAAGAACTGCTTCCTGCATACATGCTCACTGAGATGCCGAAGGGAGTGAGGACAAAGCAACCTAATGCTGTACCTACTTCTGTAGCCCAGTTCTCTACCCCGTCCTGGCAGTAACTGGCATGGATCTGAGTGCTGTTGAATGGGAACTGCTCAAACCAGCTGGCTGTCGCTGAACAAAGCATGGTGGGAGAATGTAGGTGCAATTTTCTGGGGAAGCACAGTCACTATGTGAAATGGAAGTGCAGCTGTCCAGCCTGTCACCACTGGACTTTCTGATGAAGCACCTGTACAGCTTGTCATCACTGGCTCTTCCCTGTAAGCTTTTCTCAGTAAACCTTACATCTCAACATCCCAAATCCAGGTGTTTTCTTTGGTCTCTTGGCAGTTTCCTCATTGCCCTAGCACAACTGGGCTATGACTGATACACTGAAATGTCCAGTTGAGATGAGGAAGGTGGGGGCCCAGAAGTCAGCATAGTTGGGGAAACCTCAAGCATTACCTTAGCCAGATGCCCTGTCAACAGTGAGCCCCTCCTGCACATATTTACAGGTGCTAGACCATCGCCTAAGGTCTGGCAGTGTGGTCAAAGGTAGAAACAATTCCTGATCCAAGGATCCCTCTTGAGCATAAAGACCTTTGGAATTCTCTTACCTCCCAGATACCCAAAATATAAATCAAGGCTGCACATGTGTCTGAAACATACTCAAGTCATAAGACAAAGCTTCACCAAGACATCCCTCACCCGCTTCATATATTCAGACATTATTGAGAGACAAAAAAAGCACTTCACTTCTCAGAATACACAGCACTGGGCTCTTGAAGAAGTCCTTCAACAGAACTTTCATTTTATTACCAGCCTCAGAATGCAGGCCTCTGAGGGCCCCACAATGTTCTATCTATATAAGCTCAAAATCGATTACACAAAACCCATGTGCATTTCAGTCCTCTAACACTGGGGTGAACTGTATTAAGTGGTCTGACTCCACTTTTGATGTCTGGTGGTTGACAGTTTTTAAGCATCACTTCCCTCTCTTCCCCTTCCATTCTGTATCAGGGCAAGCTGATGGCACTGGCATCAAGTTCAGACCACATAAACCTGGCCCCAGCACAACACCCTCTGGCCCATGCCAGCCACAAGAAAAGCCCAACTCAGTCATTCTTCTCTGGCTTTCCTAAACCACTTTCTGACCTGCCTCCTAAGAGCCTGCCCCATGGAATCCTCAGTCTTGCCATCCAAACCAAAACCTAGGCTGAGATTGATTCTGCCCTGACAGGGCAGCTGCCAGACACTTTCGACTTGCTCTCACAATTGAGAGGCAATATGGCTTTCCACTACTCTTTGCAGAGTTACACTAGAGATTTATAATATGCACCTGATCTTACATAAGTTTACTGTTAATTGGTGAATTTAGTCTCCCTGGACAATTCAAGTGTTCCACCACTGAGCGATACACACAATCCTTACCTTCCGTTTTAAAAGACACTTTTTTCTAGTTATAGAATTCTCAGTTGAGTTACACCTGTCAAGGTATCATTCCACTGTCACCCAGTTTCCACTGCTGCTATTAAGAAGTCAGTCTAGGGCTAGGGTGTGGCTCGGTGGTAGAACACCTGCCCAGCATACACGAAGCCCTGAGTTTGATCCCCACCACTGCAAAGAGGGAAAGATGTCAGTTTGAAGGTTGTTTTATTTCCTCTGGCTGCTATTAAGATTTTTCATAGTCCTCAATTATCTGAATTCACTGTGTCAGGTCCATATACAGATATATTTTTATTTACTCTGCTCAGGGCTATAGGCCCTCTTGATTCCATAGATTAACATCCTAGTCTATTTTGGCAAAGTATCTACTATTGCCTCTTCAAAAATTTCTCCTTCCTCATTCACCTCCTCCTCTACTCTTAGGATACCAATTAAACATTTTTTGTGTATCATTTATGGTCTTGTGGAACGTTTGGCCTACAGACAGCAGCATCAGTATTAGCTAGGATCTTAGTAAAGTCAGAATCTCAAGCACTCCCTGTGAATCAGAATCTATTTAAACAAGATCTCAAAGTGATTCACATTCCCATTAAAATCTGAGAAGTATGGTGTATTTCTCTTTCCCATTCTTTCTATCCCTTTCAATCTGACTTCTTTTGATTTCTCTTCCAGTTCAATTCTTTTATATTCGCAACTGATTATAACACACATGTAGAAAATTGCACAAAACCTCAATAACTTCTGACAAAACAGAAATAGAACAGTCCGGAAGCTCCCTCCAATTATTTTGTGACCCCTGCTATTAAATCCAATCACTGCGGTTGTTTTTTTTTTTTTTTTTTTTTTTTTGGGGGGGGGAGGCGGGGACAGGGGGTACTGGAGATTGAACTCAGTGGCACTCAAGCACTGAGCCACATCTCCAGCCCTATTTTCTATTTTATTTAGATACAGGATCTCACTGAGTTGCTCAGCGCCTTGCTCTGAACTCTCGATCCTCCTGCCTCAGCCTCCAGAGCTGCTTAGCATGTACCACCATGCTGAGCAACCACTGGGTTCTTAATCTTTGTTAATGAATTCTTCTAGAATTTTCACTTGGTTCTTTTCTAAACCTGTTATTTTATTTTTTACATCTTTAAGTTCTCTATTAAAATTTATCTCCCTGAACATAGCAATTATGGATGTCTGAAGCCGTGTGACTCACTTTTTATCGTCTGCTGTTTCTACTGCCAGTTCTAGCTCACATGACCTCATCTCTTCATGTGCCTAGTTTTAAGTATATACTGAACATTGTATTTGGAAACAGAAATGATGTGAGCTATAGGATACTGTTAACATTATCCAGAAATTATTTTCATATACTCCGAATGAGTAACCAGAGTGCTAAACTCCCCTTACCTTTAGACTGTAACCACTAGTCCTACCTAATTCATGAGGGTTCACAGGGTCCATGCATGGTGGCCCTGCACTCCAGTGTTTGTCCCTAGGCTGTCAAAGGTCTGCTTAGCCTCTTGGCTGCCTAGACTAAAGGTTCCACAGCAAAAATAGTCCCAAATGAAAGGCTCACCACTTTCACTTCTGACATCTCCTTAATCTTCATCTACAAACTATTCACTCCTTTTTCAGCTCACTGATATTACCAAGTAGGTCTGCCATGGAGAGGGTCTGGCTCAAGACTCCACCACTCACAGTGGCCATGATGTCAGTATCCAGATCTTGGGAGGTGGCTGGGCCCTGCAGATACTCCTGAAAGCCAGGTCACTCACCAGCAGAAAAGAGCCCTCTGGATGGTCAAAGTTCTCCATTGCAGAACAGGACGTAGGTAAGCAGAAGGAGGCCCACTCCCACCCAGTCTCTGCTTTCCACACTTTGATCAATCCTTGCTTGTCCACAGTAGCAACCAGCTGCAGCTGAGGATAGGTCACCAAATTCACGAGAGGAGCAGGCTGCAGAGGACTGGACCAGATCTCCGTGCCCTGGCAACAACAAAATTAATATAACAACTGACATAGGGATCCATTTATTTCATAAATCATTATTGTTTTCATGCACTCAACCAGCATACATCGGCCTGTGCTTCACAGTACACATGGGCACAGAGATGAAAAGGATGTGACTGCGCCTTACAGCACTGTTAGGGAGCAGTAAAAAGACAGGCATGTCCTCGATGGAGAAAGAGCAGGACCATGCTGGAACACTAAGACCTCCCGAAGGCTGGGTAGCATCCACTAGGAACACAGGAGGGGAGCTTCACAATGGCATGATGCTCTGAGGCACTTCCCGTGTTACCCAGCGCTCACAGGAAAAATAAGGTGCAGACCAGACAAGGAGGCCCGAGGCCACACGGACACCTGCCCCGCAACAGGGGCTGCATGCAGCTGCTCTCCCAGTTGACAAAGACCTTTCACGTGTATTTTCTCACTTCAAGTCCTACGGCTACCCAGTTTTAAAACCCCACGACGACAAAAGAAAAGAATGAAGGAACTCTCACTCGTAAAACAGACACACACAAAAGAAAAAAAGAATCAAACTTTATCACAACAGAAACCACCAAGCCACAATAATAAATCAGAGAGAAGCAGAAAGGAAGAAAGAGTATATAAAACAATCAGAAAACAATAAAATACAACTTGTCAATAACCTTGAAATGTAAAAGGACTAACTTTTCCAATAAGATACAGGATGACTGAATGAATTAAAAAAGGAAGTAAGACCCAACAGTAGCTTCCTAGAATTCACTCCACCAGTAAAGACATGTAGACCAAAAGTGAAGGGATGGAAGAAGAAACTCCACACACGTGGAAACTAAAAGCAAGTAGGTACTATTCTCACATCAAATAAAAGAAACTTTTAAGTCAAAAACTATAAAAAGAGACAGTCATTATGTATCAACCAAAGGATCAATTCACCAGAGGATATAAAAATGAAAATATATACAAACCCAATACCAGACCACCTAATTATTAGATCTAAAGGAAGAAACTCTAAAACAATATTTGAGAGCTACAATACTCCATTTTCATTAATGAACATGTCATCAGGCAGATAATCAACAAAAGTCACAACAGAGTTGAACTATATATATACTACAGAGTTAATGAACCTAAGGGACACTTACAAAACATTTCAGCCTGTGGCTGAAGAATACATTCTCATCAGCACATGGTTCACTCTCCAGAACAGACCCAAGAGCAGGCTACAAGTCAAGCCTCAATAAATATAATAATGAAATTGTATCACACATCTTCTCTGACCACAATGAAACAAAACTAGAAATTAACAACAGCAGTGGAAAATATACAAATACATGGGTCTTGAACAGAAGAAATTAAAAGGAAAATAAAAATTTTTCTTGAGATAAATGAAAATACAACACATTGAAATATGTGAATACAGCAATATAAGTACTAAGAAATAAGTTTAAAGTGCCTACATCAAAAAAACTAGAAAGATTTCAAATAACCTAATGATGCACTTCAAGGTCCTAGAATAGTGAGGAAAAGCCTAACCCAAAATTAGTAGAAGGAAAGAAATACTGACAATGAGAGCAAAAATGAACAAAATCTTTTTTTTTTTTCTCCCCCCTAGGGTTGCTCTACCACTGAGCTACCTCCCCAGCACTTTTCATTTTTTATTTTGAGTGGGGTCTTACTAAGTTGCTTAGGGCCTTGCTAAATTGCTGAGGCTGGCCTTGAACATGTAATCCTCCTGCCTCAGCTTCCCAAATCACTGAGGTAGGAATGGGCCACCACACCTGGCTCAAAATAAAGACTTAAAAAGAAAAAGAGCAACAAAATGAAAAGTTGGTTTTTTGAAGATAAAATTGATGTCCTTAGCTAGCTAAAAAGAAGAAAACTCAAATAAGTAAAATTAGAGATAAAAGATGTTACAACTAATACCACAGAAACACAAGCAATCATAAAAAAGAATGAAATTATGGCATTTTTCTGGTAACTGGATGGATCTGGAGACTATCATACTAAGTGAAATAAGCCAAATATTCTCTGCTACGTGGATGTTAACCCACAACAAGGAAGGATGGGGAGGGAAAGAACAGAAGTTCACTGGATTAGATAAAGGGGAATGAAGGGAAGGGAAAGGAAATAGGAAAGTGAGCAAAATGAATTGCACATAACTTTCCTTCACTCACAAATGAATACACACCAGTGTAGTATGAACTCCACATTATGTAGAGCCACAAAAATGGGATCCTAATTGGAATGGGTTGTACTCTATGTATGTATAAATATGTCAAGGGCTGGGGAGATAGCTCAGTAGGTAGAGTGCTTGCCTTGCAAGCACAAGGCCCTGGATTCGATCCCCAGCACTGAAAAAAAAAAAAAAAAAAAATGATGTATAAATATGTCAAAATACACTCTACTGTCATAACAACAAATAAAAATAATAATAGTAATAAAAAGAAAAAAGAAATACAAGTGATCCTAAGAATCTATCATGAATAATTATACACTAACAAATTGAAACACCAAGAAGAAATGGCTAAGTTCCTGGACACATACAAGCTACCAAGATTCAATTAAAAAGCAAGCAACAAAACCATATTTTCAGGGCTGGGGTTGTGGCTCAGTAGTACAGCACTTGCCTAGCATGTGTGAGGCACTGGGTTCGATTCTCAGCACCACATATAAATAAATGAATAAAATAAAGGTCCATCAACATGTAAAAATATATATTAAAAAAAAAGAAGAAGAAATAATAAAAAATCCAAATAGATCCGTAATAAGTCATGAGACTAAAGCATTAACTGCAAGTCTCCCATCAAAGAAAACCGTAGGATCTGATGGCTTCACTGCTGAATTCTACCAGACATGTAAAGAATTATCTCAACTCTCCTCAAACTATTCCAAATAACTAAAAAGGAGGGAACCGTGTCAAATATGACCTACAAGGCCCTGTCTCCAAAAGCAGACAATCTCTCTCTCACACACACACACACACACACACACACACACACAGAAAACTACAAACCATTCTGATGAACACAGATGCAAAAATTCTCAACAAAATACGAGCAAACCAAATCCAAGAGCACATCTCTCACCACATGTCCCACAAGGGCGAGGGAAAGGGTTCCTGTCAGAGGGATGGACTGGCTATAAATTAATCAGTAAGAAATTTATTTAATACAAAAAAAAAGGGGGGGGAAGAACCCACAGGAGACGATTATCTTTTGAATCAGGGTGTGATGGGCTGAGCTAAAGGGTCTGGCTCTAACCAAATGGAGGAGCCCAGCTTTCCTTTATTTATAGTGATACAGGTAAAAGGGGACCAGGAGGAGCTTCTTCTGTGACAAACAGGATGGAGTAGAAGTAAGCAAGCCCTTTTGCTCCAGCAGGTCATTTGGCACTTCTAGGGCATGCAGATTCTGTTGATAAGCCACTGCATGGAAACCACATACTCCAGGCAATCTGGAACAATCTCTCGTGACTGTCAGTTCCTGAGAGCCAGATTTCTGTGTCTGATAGCTCAACTAAGCCTGGTTTTATTTGCTAGCCATGAATGGCGCCCCATACACATCAAAAGCATGCGCGGTGAGGTGTACCTGTGATCCCCATTATTAAGGAGGCTGAGGCAGGAGTATCATGAGTTCAAGGCTAGCCTGGAAAACAGTGAGATCCCCGCATCAAAAAAAAGACTTTGGGCTGGGGATAGAGTTCAGTGGTAGAACACTTGCTCACCGTGTGTGAGGCCCTGAGTTTGATTTCCAGCAACAACAACAAAAGATTTACACCATGATCAAGTGGGATTTATCCCAGGGATGCAAGAATGGTTCAATATATACAAGTAAATAAGAGATAAGATGATGATATATCACATCAACAGGATGAAGAACCAAAGCCTTTACGATCATCTCAGTTGATGAGAAAAAGCACAAGATAGTGTTTAACATCCCTTTATGATAAAAATGCTCAACAAATTAGGCAGAGAAGGAACATAACTCCAACACAATAAAAGCTATATATAACAAACCCACAGCCAACATTACACTGAAGAGGCAAAAGCTGAAAGTGTTTCCTCTAACATCTAAACAAGACAAGGATGACATGATTTTATACACAGAAAAAACCTTTGGTGGTGGACCCCTCCACCACCAAAAAAAGAATGGATAGGCAAATTCAGTGAATAGGCAGGATACAAAACTAACATACAACAAAGCATTTTTTTTTCTTTTTTTGGGAGGGTACTAGGGACTGAACTCAGGACTCAAACACAGCCACATCCCCAACCCTATTTTGTATTTTATTTAGGGACAGGGTCTCACTGAGTCACTTAGTGCCTCACTTTTGCTGAGGTTGGCTTTGAACTCAGGATTCTCCTGCTTCAGCCTCCTGAGCCGCTAGGATTACAGGTATGTGCCACCATGCTCAGCTACAACGAAGCATTTTTATACACCAATAATGAACTTGTTGAAAAAGAAATCAAGAAAGCAATTCCATTCATTTGGGGTTTGTCCTTTCAGACACAAGACTGATTTTGAACTCAAGTACTGTAAGGCAGATAAAGGCAGGATCATCTGTGTTCTCTCTCCTCTAGGTCACTCAGGAAATGGAAGAAATGCAACAAATTTTGAGAAGTCCAATGCCTTTCAACACTCCAAGAGTTTTATAGAAGTCCAAGAGTACTACATAAGATTTTTGATACAATGAATCTGAAATGTCAGACATTCTTTTTAGCTTACTGACAGTTTTTTTTTGAATCCTCTTCTATGATTTCTTCCATTCCCAAATTTGTAGGCAGCCGTGAATTTGGCAGTTGCTACAGAAATGGGAAAATTATAAGGCACACTGAACTACTCGATGACTAGATTTATCTTTGAAATGTATTTTCTTCACATTCTCTCCTAATTAATTACAAATTTGAACATTTGGGTAGCAGATAAATTGACAAAGCAGAAGGCTTTGTTCCCTCTTCCTGAAATGATCATATATATATATATATATATATATATATATATATAGTGAATAATTATTCAAATGGTATGATCCAGACTGTAATAAGTAGAATTGTTTTTCATAGCAGAAAGTAAAAGTACTAAAAAAAAAAAAAAAAAAAAGCAAGCAATCAAGCAGTCTCATTACAAAAAAATAATATCTATGCTGGATCTATGTTGGAATAAATTTAACCAAGAAAGTGAAAGGTCTCTACAATAAAAATTATAAAATACTATTGAAAGAAATTGAATAAGACACACACAAAAAAACAAAGACATCCCATGTTCACAGACTGGAAGAATATAATATGTCTAAACTACCCAAAGTGATTTATAAATTCAATGTAATTCCC
This sequence comes from Sciurus vulgaris, assembly GCF_902686455.1. Lineage (NCBI taxonomy): Eukaryota > Metazoa > Chordata > Mammalia > Rodentia > Sciuridae > Sciurus > Sciurus vulgaris. The sequence continues at coordinate 27,368,496 of NC_136474.1, forward strand.
ATCAAAACATCAATGATATTCTTCACAGAAACAGAAGGAAAAAAAAAAACACGTTAGATTTACATAGAATCAGTAAGACCATGACTAAATAAAGTAATCCTGAGCAAAACAGATCTAGAATCTAGAAGCAAAACAATGTCACTTCAAAACATGTCTCAGCTACCTTACTATAGTAAGCAAGGCAGCATGCACATCAACTGAACACAACAGAAAATTCAGAAAATCATACGATTTATTTATTTACACCGATTCATTTTTAACAAAGATGGCAAGAAACTGGAGAAAATGTCTCATCAAATGGTGTTGGGAAACTGGGAAAAGAGAACAAAATTAAATGTGTACCTCTCAAAAATCAACTCAAAATGGATCAAAGACTTATATGTAAGACCTAAAACAATGAAACTACTATAAGAAAACAGGAGGAAACACTTCAAAACATTAATACAGACAAAGATTTTTTGCATAATGCTCAAAAGCAAAGGCAACAAAAGCAAAACCAGGCAAATGGGCTTCTATCAAACTAGGAAGCTTCAGCACAACAAAGAAAACAATCAACAAAAGTGACAACACGCAGGCAGAATGGGAGAAAATATCTGTAAACTATTCCTTCAATGAGATATTAATCCAGAATATATAAGGAACTCAACAGCAAAAGAACAAATAATTTGATTTTTTTTAATGGGCAAATATCTGAACAAACATTTCTAGAAAAGACAAATTGGGACTGAAATGGAGTAAATCAAATTCCATGCATGTGTCTGTCGGTCTGCTCTGTAGATCTTAGCAAAGCAATGTCTCAAGATGGTGCCTCTCAGTTCCAAGAAGTCATTCGACAAGAGCTAGAATTATCTGTGAAAAAGGAATTAGAAAAAATACTTACCACAGCACCCTCACATGAGTTTGAGCATACTAAAAAAGACCTTGATGGATTTCGGAAGCTGTTTCACAGATTTTTACAAGAAAAGGGACCTTCTGTGGATTGGGGGAAAATTCAGAGACCGCCAGAAGATTCGATTCAACCCTATGAAAAGATAAAGGCCAGGGGCTTGCCTGATAACATATCTTCTGTGTTGAACAAGCTGGTGGTGGTGAAACTCAATGGTGGTTTGGGAACCAGCATGGGGTGCAAAGGCCCTAAAAGTCTGATTGGTGTGAGGAATGAGAATACCTTTTTGGCTCTGACTGTTCAGCAAATTGAACACTTGAACAAAACCTACAACACTGATGTTCCTCTTGTTTTAATGAATTCTTTTAATACGGATGAAGATACAAAAAAAATACTACAAAAGTACAATCATTGTCGTGTGAAAATCTACACTTTCAATCAAAGCAGGTACCCGAGGATTAATAAAGAATCTTTACTTCCTGTAGCAAAGGATGTATCTTACTCAGGGGAAAATACAGAAGCTTGGTACCCTCCAGGTCATGGTGATATCTATGCCAGTTTCTACAACTCTGGTTTGCTCAATTCATTTACAGGAGAAGGCAAAGAGTATATTTTTGTGTCTAACATAGATAATCTGGGTGCCACAGTGGATCTTTATATTCTTAATCATCTAATGAACCCACCCAATGGAAAACGCTGTGATTTCGTTATGGAAGTCACAAACAAAACACATGCGGATGTGAAGGGTGGGACACTCACTCAGCATGAAGGCAAACTGAGATTGGTGGAAATCCCTCAAGTGCCAAAAGCACACGTGGATGAATTCAAGTCTGTATCAAAATTTAAAATATTCAACACAAACAACCTATGGATTTCTCTTGCAGCAGTTAAAAGACTGCAGGAACAGAATGCCATTGACATGGAAATCATTGTGAATCCAAAGACTTTGGATGGAGGCCTGAATGTCATTCAGTTAGAAACTGCAGTAGGGGCTGCAATTAAAAGTTTTGAGAATTCTTTAGGTATTAATGTTCCAAGGAGCCTTTTTCTGCCTGTCAAAACCACATCAGATCTCTTGCTTGTGATGTCAAACCTCTATAGCCTTAATGCAGGATCTTTGACAATGAGTGAAAAGCGGGAGTTTCCTACAGTGCCCTTGGTTAAATTAGGCAGTTCTTTTACAAAGGTTCAAGATTATCTAAGAAGATTTGAAAGTATACCAGATATGCTTGAATTGGATCACCTCACAGTTTCAGGGGATGTGACATTTGGCAAAAATGTTTCATTAAAGGGAACAGTTACCATCATTGCAAACCATGGTGACAGAATTGACATCCCACCTGGAGCAGTATTAGAGAACAAGACTGTATCTGGAAACCTTTGCATATTGGACTGAAAAGAATACTGTATATACACTTTATACTAATTATGGGCTAAATTATGGGCTAAATAATTTCTTATATTGAAATGTCCTCTAGGATTCTAAAGTAGGCAGGTACTTGACTATGTTACTGTACCCTGCAGTTGATTTTTAGAGTTTTCTGCAATATGCTTTTAGTCTAAGAAAAACAGATGAAGCAATACTTTCCCTCTTTGAAGAGGATCCTGAAAGTTCATCTTAAAAGTGCAATATTGTTTAATCCTAAAACTGGGGCAGTTCTGTTGGAAGATTTTTTTTTTTTTTAACAGAAGCCTCAGTGACGGTCACTTTGAATTGCCTGTGATTTCAAAAATAAAGTGGTAAAGCCATACTCATGTATTATTGAACTTTTTAATGCTAATTTTATGGAATAGCAAAATAAAATGGTTCTTGCTAAACAGAAAAAAAAAAAAAATTCCATGCATGTATGATTTTGTCAAAATGAACCCAACTATTATGTACACTACAATGAAGTAATAAAAGAAAAACAGACACACAAATGACCATAAGTTTCTGAAAATAAGTTCAATATCACCAATCACGAGGGAAAGAGAAATTAAAAACACATTGAGCCACGCACAATAGCATATGCCTGTAACCCAAGTGATTTGAGGAGCTGAGGCAGGAGGCCAGCAAGTTCAAGGACAGCCTCATCAACTTAGCAGGCAAAGTCTTAAGCAAGACCTTGCAACTATTTGACCTGCAAAGCTGGGATGTAGCTCATGGCAAAGCAACCCTGGGTTCAATCCACAGTACCCAAACAAACAAAAATCACAATAAGATATCATCTCACCCTAGTCCAAGTAGCAACTAAACAAAAAAGCAAAAAATAACAAATGCTGATGACAATGTGGAGAAAGGGCAACTCTCACACACTGTAAATTAGGAAAGTAAATTAGTATGGCCACTTTGAAAAACAGTATGGAGGGTGCCTCCAAAAAATTAAAAAAAAAACTAGAAAGAGATCCAGCAACATCATTACTGTGTACATATATAAAGGAAATGAAATCATTATTTCAGAGATACCTGCACTTCTTTGATTATTACAGTACCGTTCATAATACCTGTGATAGGCAATCAACCAAGGTATCCGTTGATGGATGAATGAATTAAAATGTGGTATGTGTATACAAATGGAATATTATTTAGCCATAAAAAGAATGAACTCCTGTCATTTGTGGCAATCTGGATTGACCTGGGTTAAGTGAAATAAGCAAGGCACAGAAAGACAAATATTACTTGTTCTCACTCATTCATGGAAGCTAAAAAAGTCCACCACATAAAAGAGAGTGTGACAGTGGTCACCAGAGACTAGGAAGGGCAAGAGGAGAGAGATGTTAATGACGGGTTACCAATGTAAGGTTAATACAGTAGGAATAGTCCTAGAGTTCTATAGCACAATAGGGTGACTACAGCGTACAATTTATGAAATAATTTACAAAAACTAGTCAGGAGGTTCCCAACACCAAAAAAAAAAAAGTTTGAGGAGACTGAAATGCTAATCACCCTGATTTAATCACTACACACTGTCAGCATGTACTCTATTACTGTATACACTCCACAGATAGATACACTGTCAAATTTTAAAATTATATTTTATCCCATAAATATACACATACTTCTCAGTAAATTTAAAATGAAAACAATTTTTCATAACTATAGATTCAAAAAGTTTTAAATGGATTACTGGCAAACTGAATCCCACAGGATTTATAAAAACACAGACACACCAGTAGAAATGAGAAAGGACCAGACCACAACCAGAAAGATGAGAAAATCATAGGCAACAAGGAACAGTTTTAGGGTAACACATTTAAAAATTTAGAAGGAATGGTCATTTTCTAGCAAAGGCTGGTAAAAACCATAAGAGAGACAGAAGGTTCAATAGTGAATTCAATCTTTCAGCAACGTTTTATTCTTACAGTATTGTTTTCCTTTTTTTCAGATTACAGAAAAAGAACTCAAAATTCTGAAGCTTGCAAATCAAAGAATGACTGGGGAAATTTCATATTTTGAAATCAGAGTCTTGTTACATTGTCCAGGATGGTTTTGAACTGACAGGCTCATGTGATCTAAAGGAGGACAGTCACTCTCATTTGCTTACGTATTGTCTATGGCTGCTTTTGTGTCCCACCAGCAGAGTTTAGTAGATGTGACAGCAACTATTTGACCTGCAAAGCCTAAAATTTTCACTGCTAGCTCTGTAGAGAAAAAGCTTGCTAGTCCCTGCATCAAAGCACTCTCTACTCAAATGAAGATCTTTTTGTTTGGCAACTATGGAAGGCTGTAGCCCTCAAGTCTTCCTGCTACCAAGTCTGGATGCGGCCACATGTCACAGTTCACTGGCAGGTTTCTGTCAGAAACATAGGGAGTCAGGGTGGAGCTAGGCCCTCAGCTCTGCTAGATCTCCTGAGGTGCTGGTTAGCCCTGGTCAGTGGTCCCTCCTCTCATCTGTGGTGGCCCTCTTATATATGAAGTTCACCTGGAAGGAGCCTATCACTTCTTAGAGATAAAGTCCACTTCCAGCAAACCTGTTGAATAGGGAGAGATGAGCACCCACTTACCGAGAGTGCTTAACAAAGTAAGGCACTAGGGCTGGGTATGTACCTCAGTGGTAGAACACTTACCAGAACCTGGAAGGTTTAATCCGCAACACAAAAATAAGGCAAGGTGCTAAAGATGCTTTGGCTTACACAGAGTATTCAAAAATGTGAAATAATCTATAATTTCCATTTAAAAAATCCATTACAGGAGCTTGTGTTCTATCTATGTGTGGCCCTTGGTAGAACTCCTGATTTGTAGGATACAATGTGGTTCACAATTCAGAGATATATTCCTTCCTTCAGTCCCATCCCAAGTACTGTTGGTAAAGTCCATCTCCCTGAGACAAAACCCCAAGAAAGCAAAAATGTGTCATATGAGGTAAGTCAAACTCAAATTTCAAACACACTTCACCCTATACTTGTTACAAGTATAACCTGGTATAGTGACTAAGGCAAACACAAGCTCATATTTCTCATCAGCAAAGGGGGGCTCCACTCCCAGTGACTCAGGAGGCTGAGGCAGGAGGATGTCAAATTTGAGGCCAGGGCCTGGGCTTGTGGCTCACTGGTAGAGCACTCCCCTAGAGCATGTGGGATGCTGGGTTTGATCCTCAGTACTACATAAAAATGAAGTGAAGTTATTGTGTCCACCTACAACTAAAAAATATATTTAAAAAAGATTTTTTTTGAAGCCAGTCTCAACAACTTAGGGAGACCCTGTCTCAAAACAAAAAATAGGGCTGGGGATATAGCTCAGTTGGTAGAGTGCTTGCCTCACAAGCATAAGGCCCTGGGTTCAAATCCCCAGCACCACAAAATAAATAAATAAATAAAAAAGACTAGGGATGTAGTTCAATAGTACAGCACTCCTGGGTTCAATTCCCAGTACAAAAAAAAAAAAAAGTTATGCAAAATAATTAAGTAAGATCATAAAGACAAAGGACCTTATAAAGTCCAAAGAAACACAAAAACCAAGGGTTCAACTTCTTCCCTGCCTTCCCTTCCGAGGGACTAGCTTACCTCATGCAAGTCCCAGGCACGGACAGTACAGTCTGAGGACACAGTGCAAACCACAGACTTCTCCTTTTTGTCAAACCGGTACTCACTGGTTGAGACATAAGCCACTTTATCTATCTCTCCTGTAAGAGAACAGAGAGATGGCCTGGGATCTGAACATTCAGTGAAAAGGGCTGGCGGGAAAGCCATTTCTCTCTCAGGAACACAATGGGCACTCACTCAGGGGTCAATAAAACAGAAAAGAACTAGCTCTGTATAGTTGTAAGCGGGTCCTACTCAAGGAACTGACCGTCGCCCACCAGTCATTCGATCTTGAACTACTCCCTTGTCCATTAGTTTTTGTTTCTCTCTACTCTGAAATACATGTGATGATTCTTTTCCTCACAGGGTTACTGTGGACATAACACAAATGACATAGAACCCAAAAAGATACGTACTTATCAAGTGGCACTTTCCAAGTCACTCACTGAAATGCCAAATCCCATAAGACTTGCCCAGGGCAGGACATGGTGGTGCACACCTGAAATTCTAGCAACTTGGGAGGGTGAGGCAGAAGGAGTCGAGTTCAAGAAAAGCCTCAGCAACTTAGTGAGGCCCTAAGCAACTTAGCAAGATGCTGTCTCAAAATTAAAGAGAGCTGGGGATGTGGTTCAGTGGTTAAGCATTCCTGAGTTTAATCCTCTGCACAAAACAAAGACTTGACCAAGGAAAGGTAAGCAGTAGGAATGCAATATCTACTACATTCTACAGCTCATACCTGTGTGCCCAGCAATTGCTTTGCAGATATAGTCCTTCTCTGGCCGCCCAGTCTCCACTCGGAACTCCAGCTCAGACCGGCAGAGGTAGTACTGTTTCCATGTCTGTGTGCCCAGGACCATGTGGGAGGACCAACGTCTCAGACTCAGCTGTCTAAAAACAGACCAATGATTCCAGGCAGACAGAATATAGCAGTCAAGGATTTGGGAGTCGACAGGTGTAGCTCTGAATCCTGGCTCTGCCACTTACTGGCTTTGAAACCTTGGACAATTGATGTTGTGGACCTACATCTTGATTTCCTCTCCTGTAAGATGGGGACCAAGATAACACTGAATAAATCTCACCACCTGTCAAACATAAAGTGCCCTTTTATGTATCCCATCCACCCAAGGAGGTAAGATATCCTCATTCGGCATGTGAGGACCCAGAAGCAAGAGAGGTTAAAAAACTGGGATTCAAGAGTCTCAAACTCTTATTATTGAACTGTCTATTTCTCCTTTTAGTTCTGTCAATACCTTCATGTTTTCTGTTGCTCTGTTGCTAGGGACATATATAAATGTCATATCTTCTTGACAGATTACCCATTTATTATTATAAAATACACTTTGTCTCTAGTAACATTTTTTTGTCTTAAAATCTACCTTGACTGTCACTAGTACAGCCATTGAGCCTGGCGCATCGTTTTCCATTATTTCATTATCACTTATTTGTGTCTTTGAATTTAAAGTTTATCTCAGGGCTAAGGATATAGCTGAGTGGTAGAGAACTTGCCTAGCATGTGTGAAGCCCTGGGTTCTATTCCCAGCCCCACCGAATAAATTGTCTCACGTAGGCAACATGCAGATGGATCACTTTTTAAAATCTGTTTGGTCAATCTTTGCCGTTTTGAGTGCACAACACATTTCGTATAGTTACTGATAAGACAGGAGATACGTGTCATTCTATTTTGTTTTCTGTGTTTTATGCCTTTTTCCCCCTCTATTCCTTCACTACCACCTTCTTTCATGCTACATATAATTTTAACTCCCTCATCATTTCTCCTACCATTTTTATTTGTTTGACACTTTTTAGTTGCTGCCTTAGAAATCAAAATTTAAACCTTAGTTTATAACAATGTTTTGATTAGTAACTTAATTCCAATAGTATACAAAACATTTGCTCCTATACAGGTCTATTTCTTTCCTGCCTCCTTTGTACTGTTATTGTCACAAATTAAGTTCCAGAAGAAAGAAGCAGCTTATGATGCTATGGAGTCCCAGGAGAGTGAACACCTGGCCTTATGAATGGAGGTTTTCTGCACTCAGGGCATACCACAGCTAATGGAGCTTCCTCTGGTTCTAGTCCAGCACTAATATCTCAAGAGGGGTAGAATGAGGTCAGATGGGAAATCACTGATTCACAGCCCCATGGTCTGAATAAGTACTAGTGCTACACAGAGTGTCTCTACTATCCTGCCCTGCACACTCAATGGGCACCCATGTGGCAGGCTCTGTGCTAGACACTGGAAATCTAACACACTGAGAAGGATTCTAGTGCCCACAGAGGAAGAAGACCCACTGTGCTTGCTGAATCTCTGGTCTTTTCACTACGAGTAGCATACTGACAGTCTATGGGTAAAGAGGCCCAGATTTTTTTGTTTGGCCTGCATAAGGTTGGCTCATATGCACTAACTGCCAACATGTAAAAAAATAAAGGAGATCTTACAAAAAGAAAAAAACAATTATGAGAGATAATTTTATGCTAAAATCAAGACAAACACTATGGAACAGTAGTTAAAAATCAATTTGTGATCTGACCTGCAGACATGAGAAAAACTTATATGAGGAACCTGGAAGGCACAACATAGGAACAGTGACACTCTGTGGAGGTTAAGTGATGTGCTGAATGTTTTTCTTTTTCTTTTGTTCTTATGGTCCTGGGGACTGAACCCAGGGGAGCTCTACCACTGATCTATATCACCACTCCATTTTAAGGATTTTTGAACTTTGAGAGTCTCACTAAGGTACTTAAGGCTGACTTTCAATTTGCAATCCTCCTGTCTCAGCCTCTTGAGTCACTGGAATTACAGGCATTTGCCACTGTTCCAGGTCAGAATTTTTTTTTTTTTTTAATTTCTCAAAGAAATATATACTATAGCCAGGTGTGGTAGCACACACCTGTAATCCCAGGATCATGAGTTCAAAGTCAGCCCCTCAGCAATTCAGCAAGGCCCTAAGCAGCTCAGTGAGACCCTGTTTCTAATAAAATATAAAAAGGGGCTAGGGATGTGGCACAGTGGTTAAGTGCCCCTGAGTTCAATTCCAGGTACCAAAAAATAAATAAATAAATAACATAAAATGCTCATACTATCAAAAGTGCTATACAGATTCAAAGCAATTCCAATTAAAATCCCAATGACATATCTTACAGAAATAGAGCAAGCAATCATGAAATTCATCTGGAAGAATAAGAAACCCAGAATAGCTAAAGCAATCCTTAGCAGGAAGAATGAAACAGGGGGTATTGCAATACCAGAACTTCAACTATACTATAAAGCAATAGTAACAAAAACAGCATGGTATTGGCACCAAAATAGGTAGATCAATGGTACAGAATAGAGGACACGGACACAAACCCAAATAAATACAATTTTCTCATACTAGACAAAGGGGCCAAAAATATGCAATGAGAAAAGATAGCCTCAACTCACAATGGATCAAGGACCTTGAAATCAGACCAGAGACCCTGCACCTTATAGAAGAAAAAGTAGGTCCAAATCTTCACCTTGTTGGCTTAGGATCAGACTTCCTTAACAGGACTCCCATAGCACAAGAAATAAAAGCAAGAATCAACAACTGGGATAGATTCAAACTAAATAGCTTTCTCTCAGCAAAGGAAACTATCAGCAATGCGAAGAGAGAGCCTACAGAGTGGGAGAATATCTTTGTCACTCATACTTCAGATAGAGCACTAATTTCCAGAATATATAAAGAACTCAAAAAACTCTACACCAAGAATACAAATAACCCAATCAACAAATGGGCTAAGGAAATGAACAGACGCTTCACAGAAGATCTACAAGCAATCAACAAACATGAAAAAATGTTCACCATCTTTAGTAATAAAAGAAATGCAAATCAAAACTACACTAAGATTCCATCTCGCCCCAATTAGAATGGCGATTATCAAGAATACGAGCAACAATAGGTGTTGGTGAGGATGTGGGGAAAAAGGTACACTCATACATTGCTGGTGGGATGCAAATTAGTGCAGCCACTCTGGAAAGCAGTGTGGAGATTCCTTAGAAAACATGGAATGGACCTACCATTTGACCCAGCTATCCCACTCCTTGGCCTATACCCAAAGGACTTAAAATCAGCATACTACAGAGATACAGCCACATCAATGTTCATAGCTGCTCAATTCACAATAGCCAGACTATGGAACCAACCTAGATGCCCTTCAATTGATGAATGGATAAAGAAACTGTGGTATATATATACAAAGGAATATTACTCAGCTGTAAATAATAATAAAATTATGTCATTTGCAGGCAAATGGATGAAATTGGAGAATATCATGCTAAGTGAAATAAGCCAATCTCAAAAATCCAAAAGACGAATGATCTCACTGATAAGCGGATGATGGCACATAATGGGGGGTCAGAGGGGGGCAAGAATGGAGGAAGGAGGAACTATATAGAGGGAAAAGAGAGGTGGGAGGGGTGGGGGGGAAGGAGAAAAATAACGGAATGAATCAAACATCATTACTCTATGTAAATGTATGAATATGAAAATGGTATGCTGTTACTCCATGTACAAACAGAAACAACATGTATCCCATTTGTTTACAATAAAAATAAATTAAAAAAAAAAAATATATATATATATATTTTACTCATAGGGAAAATTTCTACTCTGGCTTAGCAAAGATGAGAACAAAGACTCTGGGTAGGATTGGCATCTCGACCATTTAAATATGACCAATCCACTGCCAGGACTTCTACAAATAGTTACACTGATCATCAGTCAATTCATTCCTTCCTAATCCCAGCAGTTCAGGAGGCTGAGGCAGGAGGATCGTGAGTTCAAAGCCAGCCTCGGCAAAAGCAAGGAGCTAAGCAACTCAGTGAGACTAATAAAATACAAAATAGGGCTGGGATGAGGCTCAGTGGTCCAGTGCGAGTTCAATCCCCAATACCCACCCCCCTAAAGTGCTCTATAATCCTGAAACAAAACATGGTAAGACTGGCATTCCTGACTTCTCAAATATCTCAAGGCATAATTATCCTAAAAATTCTCTCCATCTTTCAAAGAAACTTTGATGTGTGAACAGGTGTTTCCCCTCTATGAGTGATTAAACAAACTTCTGGCTAACAGACTGGACTATATTCAGCCAGAGGTAAGAGATCTGACACGTCTTTTTCTTTCCCCTTTCTTAAGTTTTAACATCATACATACTTATATTGCTATGTTGTTAAATAAAAGCTGAATTAAAACAAAAGTCATTTGATCATATTTCTGTTCATTTGTCTTCTGTCAACCAAAAATCTGCTGTACATCTCTGCTTCTGAGTCTGGAAACCCTACCTATGTGAGTCTCCCATTTGACAGCCTTAGGTCTCTAACTAAAGAACCTTTCTGCTGGTAGGGTCAGGGATAATCAGTTTTATGCATTCAACAGAGCTAGAAATTCAGAGTGCACTCAGAAGACTATCCAGTGCACCTATCTCTCCTTTGTAGGGCCACTTTTGGTTCTTCCTTCACTTACTTCCATAGTTCCGTGGTCCCTGAAACCTCATTCCAAACCTAGAACAAGGAGGGAGAGAAGACAATGTCTGGTCAGTTAGTCAAGAGGCCATTAGAACCCAGCCTGCCAAGCCTGCAAAGGGGACAAAGGGACAGAGCAGACCTAGTCTCTGCACTCCGGAAAACTTGCCTTGGGGAGTTAGAAACACAATTAGACAATTAAATTAAAACATTCATAGCTGGGTATGAAGGCGCATACCTATAATCCTAGCAGCTTGGAGGCTAAGGGAGGAGGATCACGAGTTCAAAGCCAGCCTAAACAACTCAGCATAAACTCTAAATAAAACTCTAAATAAAATATAAAAAAAGGATTGGGCATGTGGTTCAGTGGGAAAGTGCCCCTAGGTTCTGGATTCAGTCCCCAGTACCAAAACGAAACAACAAAACACACCCCCCAAAAAAGGACTGTGGACATGGGGATGTGGCTCAGTGGTTAAGCACCCTTGGGTTCAATTCCTGGTACCAAAAAACAAAAAAACAAAAACAAAAAACCCAAACAACATTCATATCATGAGTAAGAAGAAACTCAATGGGGGTGAAGGATGAGGGCCCAGTGGGGCTCAGAAAGTTATTACTAATCAAGTTTCAAAGGATGAATAGTTGTTATTAAGAGAACAGCTGAGGCATCACAGAGGCAGAACAGCTGGGCAAATATGATTCACTAAGTATGAACAAAAAAAAAAAAAAAAAAAAAAAAGATTAATCTGCCTGAACAAGAACATAAGATTCTGGTTGGGAAAAGGAGCTGGACACTGACTTCAAACAACCCCCTGAAGTCCTAATGTCAAAACTAATGGAAGTTACTTGAGAACTTTGAACAGGGGAGTAGCAGCAGCAACCACATCTGAGGAAGATTGCTCTGGCTGTTGTGAGAAGGACGGACTTGGAATGAGATCAGAAAAGAAGACCTTACATAAAGGCTGCAGCAATGGAGTAAATTAAGGCACTGACAAAGGAGATGTGCAGAGATGCCAAGATGTGGAATGAGAAAAGCCTCACAGGGAAGGTGCTATGCGGGCCCTTCTCTCACAACTTCTCTGCAGAAAGACCCTCCAGAGGCACAGGAAGGTCCTGAATGGGGATCAGGGTGCTGTCTAGACCTCATTCCCTCAGGCCCACACTGTCAGCTGGAACTTCCTGGCCTCTCCAACTAAGCCACCCTGGATTCTGGAGCATAAACAACTTCAGTGGGTGATTCTCTAGAGCCTTAGGTGGTCCAGTGGCTCTGCAAGTTCCATTCCACGACAGTGTATTTCCAAGCCATGGCAGAAGCAACCACCACCTTCTCCATGCCCAGGTTCCCCCTTCAACAACCTCGTGCATTCGCTAGACCAAAATCTCCTGGGTCTTTAGGGAACAGTAAAGATGTAAAGTTTCTGTTTTGCAAAATCAAACCAAGCAAAGATCAGAGCATTTCCCATTCTACTGCTATAGTTCAAAACCCAAACGAACTCTTGTTTTCAAAACCCAAACCAAATCTTATTTCTGAAAGATCTATAATATGTAATATATGGGCTTGCAAAATAAATACTACCCATCTTTGAAGATCCTTCTGTTAGAGCCTGGTCTTTATAATGACATCATGAGGCAGGAATTACTGATCTCATTTTACCTATGGAGAAATTACCAGGGAAAGTTGATGCTGTTATATATTAAAGTGTGTAACACAGCTTTCTTTCAAACGATGCCCCTCAATTACCCCGAGCTTACTTCTGTAAAAACAGAGATCCAATTTCAGCCCAGTGAGTGATTCTGTGAGTCACCTTAAACAAATCACTTATCAGTAAAAATACTAGATTTATCTAAAATTATGATTATGGCATTCAAATGAGGATATTTACTAACCCTTCCATTAAATGAAATAATAATGTGGTTTTTAAGTCCTTTTATTCAACAAACGTTTACTAAGGGGACACTAAATGTCAAGGGACACAGTGATGAAAAAGACAAAAATCCCTCTCTTAGGATGAGTCCAGCAAGGAAAAACAGGCGTTACACAAATGCATTATATTAATAGGCACCTATACAGTCGAGCCGAGTCCTTCAGAGAGAGAATGCAGAGGGCCTGTGTACTGCAGCGGCAGCAGATGAGGTTATTTCGACAAGTGTTTCAAGAGCACAGCCATAAAGGAAATGGCGAGGGATGGGGCCACCACGGGTGGAAACAGGGACGTTGCCTTTCGAACACGGAAAACTGGTAAAGCAGAAAAAAACAGGAAGAAAGCTCCAGAGTGCTTCAGAAAAGCAAGAAATGAGAAGAGAAACAACCCCTAAGCCAACCTAAGGGATGAGCTCGAAGGGCAGGGAGCGCGCATCCTGCTCGAGATGCTCGGCTCAGCAGCCCTGCAGCAACCCCGGGACCAAACCTCCCAGGGCGCCCAGGCACCCCGCCGATCCTCCGCATCCGGCCGCACGACTGGACTCCGAGCAGCCCGAGGCCCTCACCCACTCCCCACGGGTCCCCAGGGAAAAACCCCTGGCCTCAGACACTCCGGCGACCACGGGGCAGGCCCTCCTCCGGCCCCAGGCGCAGCGCCTTACCTTGTTCACCTGCGCGGCGCAGAGCAGGTCCCGGGCCTCCAGGAAGGAGAAGACGTGCAGCAGCTCGTGCACACCCAGCTGCTGGGCCATCGCTCCGCAGCGCCGCGCGGCCCCAGCCAGCACCGGTACACACCTCCGCACCCCCACTTCCGCCCCGCCCGGTGAGTCCCGCCCACCCGCTGCGCTTCCGCTCCCGCCCCGCTACGTTATACTGCACTTCCGCCACGGGCGAGCGGACACTCCCTCGCGTCGGCACTTCCGCCACATTCAGTTAAATCCCGCCCACCAAGGCGATCTTCCGCGCCGGTTGCGGGCGGTCCTGCCTGCTCGCGATCCCTGAACTCCCACCCACACAGCCGCCCCTGCTCTCAACATCTTTGTACTGACATTCACCCTGGCCCAGACACTGTCCTTTCACGGTCCCTCTCACTGCCCCTGCTCTTCTTCCGACCCAATTGTCCCACTCACTACCGTTGTCCTCCCTGGTTGGATTCTGACCTTCACTGGTTCTATCATTGATCTTCAATCTGTCCCTGACGCCCACTTTTCCTCTCCTAACCATTGGCCTTCTCCTTGACCAGGGGCATGATTTTGGCCATAATCCTTAACCTCATCTTTGCCTGTCCCAGACCTGACCCTAGCTTTTGTCTTGACTTTGGCAATGCCCCTAGGCTTTGCCCTGTCCGTAGCTTTACCCTCACTCTCCCTGGCTTCTACTCTCATCCTGAACTTAAACCAGACCCTTCTCCTCCCTCTGACTAGCTTTACCCTCATCTCAGCCCCACCCCTCAACTTTCACTCTTGGCCTCCCTCTTACCCTTGGGGCTGGCCTTCTTCCATACAGTAGCAGTTTCCCTCTCCTTGGCGCCTCCCTTGTCCTAGCCTGGATACTGATCCTGGACATAACCCAACCCTGTCTTTGTCATGGATCTTGCCAGGTTCAGATCAGATTTGGCATATGGGTAAAGTTTGGGGTAAGTTAAGGTGAAGATCAAGTTCCAGTTCAGGGTCATTGCTAGTATGCAAGGGTATGACCAGGGACAGAGTGAGGGTAAGAATCAGAATGAGGTTGTGTCTAATCCAGGGTGAAGCATGTGGCAGGTGGAGGATCATGGTCAGACCATGGTCATTGTGAGAATCATTCAAGATCAAAATCAATGTGAAGGAAGTTTTATAACCAGGGTTAAGTTCAAAATCAGGATAAGGTCATGATAGTGGGGGGGTCATGGTCAGGATTGGAGTTCTGATAAGGGTCAGAGTCAGTGAGACAGGATAAAGGTTAAGTTCAATTCATGGTCAAGCTAAAGTTCAGGAATAGGGTAGGTCAGGATCAGAATGATGGTCATTGTCAGGGTGAACTAAGGTGGAGAATTGATCTAGGCTGACAGTAAATATCTCGGGTAACTGTGTAGTTGATGTTCAGGATTAGGGTTACTGTCAGATTCAGGTTCAATATGAAGATAACGTCAGGGTCCAGTTCAATTCAGATGCCAGGTCAGGGTAAGCATGAGGTTAATTGTCAAGTTCGAGATCAATTAAAAGTCAAGGTGAGTATATTTCTACCACTGCCTTAACAAGTTTCCACAAACTTGTGTCCTAAAACAACACACAATTTATAGCTATAGGTCAGAAGTCTGGTTTAAGTCTTGTTGGGGACAAATCAAAGTATCAGGTGGGCTGCATTCTTTACTGCAGGCTCTAGGACAGAATTCATTTTCTTGGTTATTAAGATTGTTTGCACAATTCAGTTTCTTGTGATTTTAAGAATGAGATTTCCATTTCCTTGCTGACTGCCAGTGGAGAGACATTCCCAGCTCATAGAGGCAACCTGGCTTCCTTGGCTTGGGGTCCCCAACGCTATCTTCAAAGCCAATAATTGGGTTAAGTCCTTGTCCTCCTCCTTCCATTTCATCTCTCAGTGCAGCTAGGAAAGGCTCTTGCATGTGATTAGTTTGGACCCACCTGCATAATTCAGGATACTCTTCCATCTCAAGATCTATATCCTTTATCACATCTTGAGCAAAGTTCCTTTTGCTGTGCATCTTAGTTCATTTTCTGTTACCATAACAAAATATGTCAGACTGGATACTTTATAGAGGTTTATTTAGCTCACGGTTTTGGAGACCTCAAATCCAAGATCAGGTAGTGTCATCTGTTCATCCTATGGTAAGGGCCTCATGGTGAATGGCATCATGATAGGCGCACATAAAGATCACAAGGCATGGAGGAGGCCAGTAGAATTTAGGGGGCCAAGCTTCCTCTTTTATAACTTGCTCTCATGGGAACTAACTTAGTCCCACAAGAACTATATTAATTTCTTCTAAGAGTGGTATTCCCAATGACCCAACCGCTTTCCACTAAGTCCTACTTCTTAAAAGGTTCTACCGTCTCAAAATGGCCATATTGGGGAATGTGGCTTGCAGCACAAAAACTTTTAAGGAACACACTCAAATCATAGCAAAACCATTATAAGGACATGGGGGTGGCATTATTTTGCCTACAAATGTGGTCAAGGTCTCAGTCAGGATGAAGATCAATAACCTATGGTCAAGGTCAGGTAGGTCCAAGTATAAGTTGAGTGTAATGAGGGATCAGGGATAGGGATCAGTCTCAAGGGTCAACATAATGAGGGTCAGTGTCAGGGTGTAGTTCAATGTTTGGGTTAGAAGCCAAGTTCAAAGTCAAGTTTAAGATTTTGATGGGATTAAAGTAGGTTAAGTGTAAAGGTCAAGTGAAAGATTGTGCCTGTGGGTCAGTGGTAAGGATGAGGAAGAGGCCACTATGAGGGTCAATGTTATTTGAGAGTCACAGGCAGGAAGTGTTAGGATGAAGAACAAATTTGATTAGTGCCAAGTTGATGTCAGCATCAATCCAAGGTGATGTACAAGGTGAGGTTAAAATTGAGTTCTGAGTCATGGTTACTGTCAGGATCAGGGTCATGATTGGGTCAAAGTAGATTAGTTTCACTCTATGTGTATAATTCAGTCAAGTTCAAGGTCACAGTGGGTCAGGATGATTGTCAAGGTGAGGGATTCAGTCTACAGGCAGAGTGAAGTTGAAGTTCAAAGTCAAACTGACAGTGAGTGTCCTATTCAAGGTAACATCCTGGGACAATGTCAGATTCCAGGTCATGATTCGTGTGAGATGGTTGTCAGGTCAAGGATAGGGTGAATGTGAGGGTCTTGTTAATGTCAGGGTCAGGGTCAGAGTTATGGTGAACATCAGTCTAAGATGAGTCTGTGTCAAGGTGAGGATCAAGTTCATGGACAAGTTTAACTTCTAGGTTAGAGATAGGTCAGCACCAAGGTTAGAGTAAACCATAATCAGGGTAGAGACAATGTGAGAATCACTTTCAGGGTTATGATCAAACCAGATGCTAAATGTGAGATCACATTTAAGGATCTGGGTAATGTGTCAGAGTCCAGTAAAGCATTGAATGAGAGTGAGGGTGTAGGTCAGGGTCAGAGAAGTCGGAGGTCCAATCAAGGTAAGGGTTGGTGACAGTCAAGTTAAGCATAAGGTTAAGTCTCAGGTTCAGGTTAAATGTTAGGTTCAGCCTCAATCTGAAAATCAGCGTGAAGATCAGATTCAAGGTCAAGCTGAAAGGGTGGTTTCAGGTTTAGGAGGTTGTGTGAATGGGGTTGGTTGAAGGTCAGTGGTCAGGGTAGGTCAGTATCTGGATTGGCATCAGTGTAAAAATGAGGTTCAGTATTAGAGTCAG
Source organism: Sciurus vulgaris (assembly GCF_902686455.1). Lineage (NCBI taxonomy): Eukaryota > Metazoa > Chordata > Mammalia > Rodentia > Sciuridae > Sciurus > Sciurus vulgaris. The sequence continues at coordinate 27,386,166 of NC_136474.1, forward strand.
GTTATAAACCTAGATCCAAGCAGTCAGGTTGGTGAACAGATACCCAGTAAGAATGGGGTTCAAGGTGAGATTCAGGGTCATTTTAAGGCTGAGTGTGAGAGTGATGGTCAAATTTATGGTCTAGATATGAGATGTCCCCCTAAAAGCTCAGGTGTGAGATAATGTAAGAAAGCCTAGAGGTGAAGTAATTGGGTTATGAGAACCTTAATCTAATTGGTACATTGATCCTCAGGGATTAACTGGGTCATAACTTTGGGCTGGCAGAGTGTGGCTGAAGGAGGTGGGTCATTTGGGGCATATCTTTGGGGTACATATTTTGTCCTTGGTGAGAGGAGAATTGTTTCCTGGTGCCATGTCCTGAGCCACTTTCCTCCACCATACTCTTCTGCCGTGACGTTCTGCCTCACCTCAGGCCCCAAAGAATGGAGTCAGCTACAGACTGAGACCTCTGAAATGTTAGCACTAAATAAACTTTTACTCCTTCAAAATTGTTCTCAGGTATTTTAGTCACAGCAGCAAAAAAGCTGACTAAAACAGTCAAATTCCATGCCAAGTTCAAATTCAGGATAAGTTTGAGGCTCAGAATCAGTCTGAAAGTAAGCATCTGATGGAGGCTCAGGTTCAGAATCAAGGTGAGGTCAAGGGTATGATTTTCAGCATCAGCATCACAGGAAAATGTTTGGGATCAAGCTAGTATCAGGATAAGGCTTAATTCAAGATCAGATTAAAATCAATTATCAAGTTTAAAGTCATGGTAAGAATAGGTAGGTGGGGGTTAGGTCAGGTTCACGGTCAAAGTCAGTTTCAAGTGCAAGTTAAAGATCAGGATAGGTCAGAGTTAGTTTGAAGTGTAGTTAGAATACCAAAGTATCAGAGTTAAGTTCAATTTGAAAGTCAAAACAACATATTTTTTAATGTTTTCATGTAATGAGTTTTTGTAGGAAGGTTTTTAATTACAATTTCCATTTTCTTAATAAATATACAGGGCTACTCAATCACATATTTCTTCTTGAGTGAGCTTTGGTAATTTCTCTTCTTCAAGGAATTGGCCTGTTTTATCTGTCATTACTTTTATCAACATAAAGTTCGTAATACTGATATATTAAAAAATCTGTATAATTGGTAATACCATCTCATTCCAGAAAGTAGTAATCCCTGCCTTTTTATAATCTGTGCCTTTTCATTTGTTCCTCTTGATCAGCATGACTAGATGTTTATCAGTTTTACAGATCTCAGTGAATGAGCTTTTGGTTTCGCTTCTTTTTCTCTTTGTTTCAATCTAATCCATATTATTTCCTTTCTTCTACATTTTATGGACTTTTTAAAAACTCATGTCCCTCCAGGATGGGGGTCAGACTACATTGTCCAGGCTGGTCTTGAACTCTTGGGCTCAAAGGATCCTCCAACCTCTGCCACCCCAATAACCAGGACTACAGGTGCACATCTCCATACCCAGCACCAGCCTTTTTTATATTGTTATATCATAAAGATTATAAATTAGAGCTGGGCGTGGTGGTGCACACCAGTAATTTCAGAGGATTGGGAGGCTGAGATAGAAGGATCGCAAGTTCAAAGCCAGCCTCAGCAACTTAGTGTGTCCCTAAACAACTTAGCAAGAACCCTGTCTTTAATATAACATTTTAAAAATGGGTGGGGAGTAGCTCAGTGATTAATTGTTCCTAGGTTCAATCCCTGGTTCTAAAAAAAAAAAAAAAAAGATTACAAATGAACCTCTAAGCATTGCCATAGCTACAGCACAAGTACACAATACATCAAATACAAGTACTGATATGTATTATCAGTGAGCTCATAATATTTTCTATTTATTGTTTATTCAATGTTTAGACATGTATTTCTTCATTTTCAATCACATGGGAAATTATGTTCTTTTCTTGATTTCTAGTTTAATTATAGTAAAAAATTATATACCTAATTTCACTTTGATCCTTTGAAATTTGTTGAGACTTATATGGCCCAGTATATGCTCAATGTATTGTGAGTGCTTGGGAAGAGCATGAATCCTGCATTATCTGTGACCTATATTGGCCATGTATTCACAACTGTCTGACTGCCTGTTACTTACTTTTAGGCTTCTCTCCTTGCCTGACACCCTTTTACTTTGGGCCCCTCAGTGTAGGCAAACACCAAGAGGTAGACCTGCTCTCTTAAGACTTCATTCCAAGAATTTGAAGACTAATGAAAAGAGTCCTATAAAACCATCTTGATGCTGTCTTCTGGCTCTCGCTGCCTGCCTCCCTCTCCCTGAACCTTTCTGCTGGCTCTGCTTATCCCACCCTAAGAAAGAAATACCCTTTTCCATTTGCTTTTGCAATGCTTCAGATCCTGAGATTGGGGTGTTTCCCCCAGTTGAGTTAGTCTTTTCTAATACTCTCTCCAGTCTGGACTTATTTTAGGCTGTATACAACCACTAGGTATATCTGTTCACCCTCTTGGTCAAATTGCCTACCTTCTGAATTGTTGTCCTCTGTTTCTTGGAGAGTTATTTTAAACTAACCATTTTGAAAGTGGATTTGTCTGATTTTTAGTTATGCTACTATTTAGTTTATATTTATCTCAAAATTTAAGACTGTATTATTACATACATATAAATTTAGAAAATTTTGCTAATTAAATATCTTTTCATTAGAATTTAGTCTGTTCACACATAGTAATATTCTTTGCCTTAAAATCTATTGCTAGATATTTAGTAACACATATTTTTGTCTTTTTGTTTGCAGATGATTGGTATTTGCATTTCTCTTGAAAATACCAGTTTCATTTTCTTTTTAATTAGGATAACAACGTTTCAGCTAGAATATTTATTCTATTTAAATCATTGACTTTTTTAGTTTAAAACTATTATCTTTCTATGTGCTATACATTTGTACCTTCTGTTATATTATTTCTTATTATTCCATTTTTCATTGTAGTTTTGGGGTTGCATACTCTTTATTCAAACATTATTAGAAGTACTAAGCATCCTGGGCATATGATGTATAATTGTTACATGGTCTGTGTCTTATAAATCCACCATCTTAGAAAACCTACAGTAGGTTTTTTGTCATCTGTGATGCATATTTATATTCTTACCTTATGTGACTGGTTATTGTATAATATACAGTCATAATTTAAGGCATCCATTGATAATTACCAAACGAGCTTTTCATCAGTCAACTGTATCTTACTTAGATCAAATATATCAAGTCCAGGTTCAGGATCCCATTTGTGCAGACCTGACAACTACTGAGAAACTGAGCTTGACCAGAGCTTAGTCTGCAGGTATGGCTGGAAAAATAAATGGAGGCCAGATCATGAAAACATCAGAGTTTCCTCAAAGGACCAACTAGGATTTTTTGTGTGTCTCATGTTCCCATAAAGAAACCAGGAGCTATAGTAGTGTAAATCATTCTGTGTCCTCAGTGCTCATAGAATTTTTGCACATTATGCCTAAAACAACTCTTTAAAGAACTACTGGCGCGGTGGCACACAACTGTAATCCCAGCGACTCCGGAGGCTAAGACAGGAGGATCATGAGTTCAAAGCCAGACTCAGCAACAGGGAGGCGCTAAGCAACTCGGTGAGACCCTGTCTCTAAATACAAAATGGGCTGGAGATGTAGCTCCATGGTCAAGTGCCCCTGAGTTCAATCCCTGGTACCCTCACCCCTGACAAAAAAGAATAAAGGACAGCTATGATTAGGCTTCTCTCTGTTCTTCTCTCTCCCATTGTCCTGGTCATTATGTGACCTTATAGTGAGTCTTGACACCTGGTAAGTTATTTGATCATCACCTCTTCTTCTTCCTCCTTTTGGTCCTTTGCATCCCCATATATTTTTGGGAATCAGCTTACCAAATTACTATCAAATAAAAATATATGTATCGGCTGGGGTTGTACTAGGATTTATTGAATAAATAAATTCCAGGTATGCCAGTTTTTCCTACTTGCACAGCTGCTTCTGGTTCACCCTCATCCTGACGAGTGGCTGTTAGTAACATCCTAATAGGTGAAGGCTTTGCTGCTGAATTCCCAGCCTGCCCATCCCTGGACCTGGACTTCTGTCTCCCTCATTTCCAGATGAGCATTCAGTCTTGTGAAGCACACAGGAAGCCCTCAGGGCAAAAGCAGCTGTGACTGAAGTCACCTTTCTGGTGATCCCTATAAACAGGGCCATGAGACAGTGCCACTTCTACCATCTTCCCAAGAAGAAACAGAGGAGGATGAGACACTAGCAAAGCCACTTGGGGCTTTTATACAAATCTTAAATATTGAATTAGAGTGCTCACTGTCTCTGAGAATCAAAACAAGCCTGCCTTTCCACACAAGTTTCCAACATGTGGACATCTCACTCTCCACGCTTCCGCAGCTGGTTCTAATAGGAATGTCCTTGGGGAGGCAGTGCATTGAGAACCAGCAGTACCACTGCATGGTGGTCCCCGGACAGTAGTGCAGCACACTGTTCCTATTGGTCAGAAGGCCATGGTCTCCTCTGCTTGGCTAGACATCCTCATTGCCTTAGCTGAAATGTGAACTCTGCTTCCTTGGAACCTTGGAACCCTCATCAAGGGGGCTGAGGAGCAGGTCACAGTGGGAGCAAGGCAGGTGTGGAGTGAGTCCAGTATGGCTATGGAAGGCCTTGGAAAGTGGAATCAGGCAGGAGGCAGACGAACAAGCAGCCCAGGTACTTCTGGGGGACAGACAGGACCTGGGCCAAAGTCTCACCCCTCTGGGATAAAGGGCCGAATTAATTCTGGGTCCAACAGCGACTCCTCAAGAGGCCGGTCCACATGGAAGTTATGCACATGAGGAGGTCCCGGGTGAGCCTTGGGAGCAGGCCCCCCTGGGCGCTGGGGAATCGGCAGCTCAGATGGGTGGGCAGGCAGCGGAGCTGTGAAGAAGTACTGATGCAGGAGGGCCTGGCAAAGAAGGGTCAACAGAAGGAAGCCCAGTCACCACACCATCCCCAGCCTCAGGCAGAGGACAGCAACTCAGCAACCTTTCCTGGGGGCCACCTGTGTAGAGCCCTGTTCCAGGGACTGGGGACACAGCAGGGAACACACAGACCAAGCTATACCTTGTCCACAGAGTGGGTAGGGGATGGGGGGTGAGATGTGAGGGATAATAAACCAGACAGAGGTACAATACACAGTACGACCTGTGAAGAAGACAGAGGGGAATGAGGAGCACTGAAGGAGGTCACAGGCTTGAAGTGGGGGAGTGGTGAGCCAGGTTGGGTGGCACACGCCTGTAATCCCAGCCCCTTGGGAGATTGCAGCAGGAGGATCACAAGCTCGAAGCTGCCTCAGCAACCTAGTGAGGCCCTAAACAACTTAACAAGACCCTGTCTCAAAATAAAAAATGAAAAAGAGTTGGGGATGTGATTCAGTGGTTGAAAGCCCCTTGGTTCAATCCCGGAAAAAAAAAAAAAAAAAAAAAAAAAGAGAGAGAGAGAGAGAGAAAGGTAAGGTCTACCTGAGAGGCAGGTGAGCAAGGCAACAAGTGGAGCAGGAAGAGGCCTGGGGAAGAATGGTCTGGGCCAGGGGGAGAAGTGCACAGGCCCCAGGGGAAGGTCCTGGGGCTGGACAGGAGTGACCATGGAGGACAGCAGCAGGCAGGGTCAGAAGGTTACAGGGCCCACCTCCAACAGCTATGGGCCCTGACTCTTCCCAAGTAAAGAGGCACAAGAGGACCCTGGCAGAGGAGGAGTGTGACCTGCTCTATTGGACAGTCACTCAGTCTGCCAGGTGGAGAAGAGATTAAATGGGATGAGGGAAGACATCCAGAAGAGAAGTGGATAGTAAGCCAGAGCCCATAGGAGCTGCTGAGGGTAGGAACCAAGGACACCTGCAAACGCAGGTGCAGGTGCCAGGTGACCGGGGAGGGCAGCTATCAGGCTGGAGGCACAGGACCCACGGGCGTGAGGCTCTGACATCCTCCAGTCCCTGCCTCTGGGGTCCTCACTATCCTTCCTGCCTTCTACAGCCAGCCTTCCTGGGTCCTCTCCTCTGGACCACTGCTCACCACTTCTCTCTTCAGCACATAACTCATTACCTTGTGCTTAAAACTGCCCCCTGCCAGGACGCCTGTTTGGCCCCACCCACCAGAGGATACCACCATACTCTCCTGACCCTGTGGGTTTGCAGCTGCCTTACCATGGGGGTGAGGGATCCCCTGGAGACAGGTCATACTGTCTATGTCATGGCTCACAGCAATGCCTGGCACGTGTCACATGCTAAGTACTTACTGCTAAAGAGATGTGGGCATGAGGCCCCAGGGACTCTGCTGCTGTCTGCCACGTGGTCTGCACTCTCCTTGAGACCTAGTGGGCCACCCCTGCTGCAAGCCCTCAAAGCATACTGGAAATGTGCAGTGGTGTCTGCTCATGGAAAGCACACCTGTCCCAAGGCTCCCGTCACCTGCAGTTCTGGCCTATCACAGGTTCTGAGGATCCCTGAGCTGGGTCCCGTGGCTACCCGGTGTGGAGTGGGAGGGCAGTGGTTGGTGGGCCTGTAGAAGGGACGGAGACTGTGGACTCTTGCCTTACCTTGGAGGCTGCAATGCGCTGGCGAGGAGGGTAGAGGAGAAACTGACCCAGCAGGTCCAAGGCCTGAGGAGAGGCGTCTGACAGCACCTCCTCCAGGGGCACTGGCGCCTGTTCCTTAAAGGAGATCTTGTTGTAGTCAGGCAGCTCTGTGATCTCCTGGGCCAGGAAAAGGAGGAATGGCACGTGAGAGGAGGCACTGCCCACGCTGCTCCCTGATGCCAGCTCAGGCCCTCCTGGTCTCATGCTCGCTCACAGTCCTCCTGTCACGTGCCCCATTCACTCACTCACTCCTGACCCTCACCAATGCCTGCCCTGCCCAGAGACGGAGACTGTGTGCGTATGTGGTGGAGTAGGGACAGGCAGAGGATGGGACCTGGCCCTCCTGCCTCCAGTAGGGCAAGAAAGAGGAACCCCTGGGCCCGAACAGAGGTCCCTGTTGGTCAAAGCAGGGCTGGGTCAAGGAAAACTGGAGCTGTGAGAGACAGCACGGGGGCAGAAACACTACTTGCTATTGGAGAATGGAGCGAACCTGGCCTGCACCCTCCCACCAAGGGCCCCTACAAACCGGCCAGACTTGAGGGCTGGGGGTGCCCAAGATGCGAAGCACACAGCAAAGCTGTTCAATGTCGTTCTCTCCCGGGAAAAGAGGAGATCCATTCAATAGCTCCCCCATGATGCAGCCCACAGCCCTGTGGATACAAAATCCTGAGCACTTCAAGATCACACCCTGTGGATCACAGTTCCAAGGCTTAAAGGCTCCAAGTCCAGGGGTACAGACCACCAAACAGTCAAAGATCTCAACCTTAGAACACAGAGCAAGCCCCCAGCGACTCCAGGACGTCTCAGAGCCTCCTGTTCTAGATGCACCACTCCCCTTCACTTCCGGGGCAGACCTACAAAATAGCTCCAAATCTCAGATCCCTTGGGCACAACAGAAGTTTCAGAGCCTTCAAACCCCTACAAAATAAAATGGTTCAAAGCCTTCAAATCCAGTGACACAGGCCTCTGATTAATTCAGACACTTCTGATCCTGGGGCCTGACCTCTGCACATACCAGCTTCAATAGCCCATACCTTGAATCTCAGCCCACCTCCCCACCAGCCCAGAACAACCATCCTCTGGTTGAGACAACCACTTTCCTTTTACCCCAATCTCCTAACCAGCTCAAAAACATCACCGTGATGAACACCAAACACTCCCCACACTACTCAGAATACCCCAGCCAGGGAAGACTCCCCCATGGCCCACATTACCCTTTCTCCTGCCCCCAGATGTCTTACCATAGGTCAACACCCTGGTCATACTGGCGGGCACCATATAGGAGCTCAGGGGCTCGGTACCACCTATGAGGAAGAGGGCTGCTGGTCACTTGTCTGAGAGGCTTCCCTGGAAGTTCATTCCAACCCCATAAGCACCTCTTCCCCAGGAAGGGGACGGAAGGGAATCTGGTCCTCCCTACCTGGTGGCCACCTGATGTGTGTAGAGGCGGCTGCCATCTGGAGAAAAGACCCGGGCCAGGCCAAAGTCTGCTATCTTGAGCTGGCCTGAGGCACTGATAAGCAGATTAGCAGGTTTTAGGTCCTGGTAACATGAAAAGAAGCATCAGTCCCTGTGTCCCCCATATGTCTCTGGATGTGAGGAGTTGCACCCAGGTCAGCCCCAGTCCCTGCTTCCTTTAGAGCCCCCCCACCTCCGCCTCTACTACTCACCTGAAGACCCTGATCCCCTCTAACCATATCTTCTTCAAGGGCTAGCCCACCCCTAGCCCATGCTGGGACTGACCCGGTGCACGATGTTGTTGGCATGGCAGAAGGCAACACCCTTGAGCAGCATTTGCAGGTAGCTCTTAACCTGTGCTGGAGCCAGCGGCCTCTGGGCATGGCGCACCACCTCTGCCAGGTCTGACAGCATGAACTCGAAGGCCAGCACGAAGCCTGCACCATGCGGGAACACGGCCTTCAGCTGCACCACCTGCAGGCAGGCATTCCATGACTCACCTTGCAAGACCTCCTGTGCAATGCCAAGATCCCCACCCTGTGCCTGACCGAGGATCAGGCAGGCAGAGAAGTCAACATGGGGCCTCAGGCCAGCTAGGAAGTTTAGCATTCACACTGGTCTGCTATCCGAGGCAAGGCAGACCCACTCTACCTCTCCACAGAAACTCAGGGAAAGGGTCAGAATACGGTCACTTAGCAGGCAGCATCTAGTTGTCCAACCTAGCACAACAATTTAAAGTGTTTAAAGACATACATGAGCAGACTGTCTCCTATTTCCTCTAAAACCATTAAACCCCAGGACCTAAGGAAAGCACAGGAATCACATCATCCCTGATGCTAGGGGAGACACATCACACACGGAGGACACCTGTGTTGGAGGGCCTGGGCTGCACACAGCAGAAAGCTGGGACACAAGGACTCTTAGGAACTCATACCAAGGGACAAATGATCAACAAATGAACAAAAGGGATGTGTATAGGAACAGACATACAAGAGGGCAATGTGATTTTAAGTGGAGAAAGAGACACTTTATTTAGATGGCGTGGGGGTCAGAGGTGGGGTCAGGGCCAGGCTCAGGGATCAGCCAGTTATATGGAGACCTGGGAAGAAGCTCTGGGCAGAGAGAACAGCAAGTGCCAAGCCCTGAGCACAGATGGATGGAGCCTAGATTGGTGCTGGTCATGGGAAAGATGCCTAAGAAATTGTTGTGAGTGGTGACAGTAACCTGAGCTAGAGACAAATTTGGAGGATGTTTTGAAATGGAACCTTCAAGACTGTTGAACACCAGTTGCAGGGACCATATCACCAGCCTGTTTATGGATTTTTCTGCACCTGCCCCATAGGTGGTTGATCTGGAAGCCCTTTTATTTTCCACAAAAAATAAGAACAGTCTTATTGCTGTTTTTCTGATATTTCAGGTAGTATATAATCATCTTATGAGCAAAACACATACATATATTCAGATACTACATAAAGTTATATTGAACAAAAGAACAAATGAAAAACCCTACCACCTACAATCTGGAAGCACATTCTACCAGACTTTAACACCATATAGCACACAAAAACACATTCATGTACAATAATATTTTCACCTAAAGTTTTAGAAGATGCTTATGTCATCCAATGCATCATGAACATCTTCACAGAACATGAATATAAGTCAGAGGCTCACACAGAGACTCAAGCTTGTCACTCCCCAGGAAGCTGAGTGCTCTCATGGAAAAGAGAAAGCACCATATGAGTAATGATGCAGGGGGATTTAAGATGTCCCTCCTCTGGTCCCTATATCCCCTTCTTGTCACACACCTACCAAGTGGGCCCTGTCACCTCTGCATGTGTCCATGTCCCTTACACTGTTAGTTCTCAAGAGTCAGGTCAGAGTCAGTTCCTCACTGTGTCACTAGTGCCCCACAAAGGTAGAGCTTATCAGGAAGACCCCCAGAGGAAGACTGTCTGGACTCCTCAATCAGACTTGAGCCAAAGCCCCCCTGATAAGCAAGGGCTCATGAGCAGATGATAGAAACTCCCACCTTTGCCTGAGAAACAAAGATACTGAATGAAACCTGCCTTGCACAGTAGTGAAGAGGACTCACTTCACTAAAGCATTTGAGAGTCTACAGAACACATTAGGAGCTCAAGAGATACTACTTATCATTAGAAATCACTAGGGCAGGGAGTATGGCCCAGTGGTAGAGCACTTGCCTAGCATGCCTGAGGTCCAGCACCACCTGCATGCATAAATAATCAAACAAATAGGAGAAAAAGCATCCACTAAATATTTTGAGAAAAATGACTTGTAGTTGACAATTTAATAAATACATACATGAAGAAATGAGTAAATGAAAAAGTGAAGAACAGATAAATGAAATAATTAAGGGAATGAGGGTAGACCAAAAAAAGGGCATAAATAAAGGGTAAAAGTCAGATGCATGAACACAGTGGGTTAGGAGGGAATCCCTAAAAGCGGGGGTAAATGGCTAGAGTAAGGCTGGAGGAGAGGGAATGAGTGTAGGAGGGCAAGAAGGTAATGTCTCAGAACTTGCTCCTTGCCCACCTGGACCCAGAAGCCCCCACTCACATACTGATTATCCTCAATTTCCTGCAAAGCTTTGATCTCCCGCAGGGCCTGGTTGGGGATGCCATCCTCCAGCCGCCGCAGAGCCACCTTCTTGAGAGCAACGATCTCGCCAGTCTGTCCAGGAAAGAGAGTAGACAGTGCCAGCCCACCTCCCGAGGCGGAGGGAGGAGAGGGAAGAGAGGTGGGGCAGAGGAAGACACGCTTCCCGGGTGGCGAGAGGCCTAGAATCTCCCTGCAGACGCGCGAATCTACCGCTCAGGGATCTACCCAGGGCCAGCAGGCCCGCCGCTGGATAAACAGGGACCACAGAGGGATGAAGTCGGAGCTAGGACAGCAGCTCGGAACCAGGCGCCACAATACAAAGGAGGGCCGGGAAACCCGCACGTTTAAGAAAGACCGTCCCGAAGGGCGGCAGCGCGGCGAGGAGGGAAACACACCCCGGCGGCCCCTGCGGCCTTGTCTCACCTCTACGTGCTTGGCCTTGAAGACGATGCCATGCGCGCCCTCCCCGATGCGGCCCAGGATGCAATACTGGTCCATCAGCGACCCGGGAGCTCCCAGATCCCACTCTATATCGCCCGCCCTGCCTGGAGCACAGACGCGGTTGCCTAGCAACGGGGCGGACTGCAGGGTCCGGGGCGGCGCTGCGGAGGCACGTGACCCGGAAGACTGAAGCTGCGTTGGGTCAAGGACGGTTGTTCCGGGTTCGACTGCGCGTTTCCGCCATCACGCAGCAGCCAGCTTAACTCCACGCGCCAGCCGCGGGTGCCACGGAAGACTGGTGGCCTGCGCGTCCTCCGCACAGCCCCAACGTCGCGTAAAGAGGGCAGACGTTGCGTGCTCCCGGAGGGGCGGGGCCACGCAGCGGAGGGCGGGGCCTCCGGGCAAGGGGGCGGGGCGGGGCGGGGCGAGCTGGTGTCACTGGCCCGAAGCCCCGCACCGGTGACTCCAGGTACCCCGAGACCAGAAGCCACGAACTTACAACTTTTGTGCTTTTATCCATGTTTACAACGTTTAAAAAAGATGAAAAGTTGAGGGCATATGTATCATTGCAAATGCATGTTCCCTTTGCAGAGGAAAAAAAAAGTGCTTATGCTCCTTTTAATGCTGTAAGTAAAAAGAATACTAGATCTTTAAACATAAAAATCAGTTTTCACTCAGTTATGTTTTACTGCCGAGAGTTTGAAGCTTAAGAAAAGTTTCAAAGCAAATGCCATCCTTTGTTCGTTTTAGATATGCGACAGTAGAGTGTATTTTGACCTGTGATACAGACATGGAGTATAACTTCCCATTCTTGTGGTTGTACGTGATGTGGAGTTACACTGGTCGTGTATTCATGTATGAACACAGGAAAGTTATGTCCGATTCATTCTACTGTGGTTTCTGTTTTCATACCCCTCCCTTCCCTTTATTCGCCTTTGTCTAATCCACTTATCTTCTAATCCAAATATCATTCTACTTGACTAACTACTTTCACTTGGCTAAATTTTAATTCCTTTCCCACAAGAAGACCATTGTGTAATTATTAAATGCTTGTACACACCATTTTTTTACATTGCATCACAACATGAAGATTAGTAAAATTATGGTAATGCAGGGGTCATTCACTGTTTTCTTCAAGAAAAGCTAAAGGGTGACGATCATCTCAATTTATGCAGAAATAGCATTTGACAAAATTCTACACTTTTTAAAGAAGAAAGTAGTCGATAAATTAGGAATGGAAAGAAACTAACTTAATGTAGCAAAGACTATATATGAAAAGTCCACAATCCAAAAAGGAAATTAAGAAAATGATTCCATTTAAAATAACATCAAAAGGAATAAAATATCAAGAAATAAACAGGGAAGCAAAAGAGTCACAAGGAAAACCACAAAATATTCCTGGGGAATGTAGCTCAGTGATAGAAGCCCTGGTTTTAATTCCGAAGACCATGAAAAGAAAAAATGAGCAAAGAATTTAAATAAACATTTCTCCAAAGATGATATGCAAGTGGCCAACAAGCATACGAAATGACACTCACCACATCCCTATTTGTTAATGAAGTTCTGTCAAGCTACAGTGAGGTATCACATCATGCCATGAATATGCTACTATCAGAAAACCAGAAACTAAGAAGTTTCGGCAAGGATGCAGAGGCACTGACCCTTGTACACTGTTGGTGAGAATGTGAAACGTTCAGTCACTATGGGAAACAGTCCCTCAAAAAATCAACAGAATTATCATACGATCCATCTACTTCTGGGCATACACCCAAAAGACTTGAGAACTTTATTTTGAAAAGATTTTGCACACTCCTGTATATCAGAGCATTATTCACAATAGCCAAAAGATGGAAGTAACCCACATCTGGATTGGCGGATAGATGAATAAACAAAATGTGGTCTACACACATACAATGGAATATTACTCAACTTTTCCAAGGAAGGAAATCTCGTCATATGGTAAACATAAATCAACCTTGAAGACATATACTAAGTGAAATAAGCCAGTAATAGAAAGACAATAATGTATGGTTCCTCCTAGGTACCTAGAATAGTCAAGTTTGTAGAGACACAAAGTAGAATAGTGGTTTCTAGGGGTGGAGGGAAAGAGGAAATAGTAAGTGGCTGTTTAATGGGTGCCAAGTTTCAGTTCTGTAAGATGATAAAATTCTGGGCATTGGTTGCTCAAGAAGGTGAATGTACTTAACACTATTGAACCTTACATTTAGAAATATTTAAGAAGATGCAAATTAAAACCACCCTAAGATTTCATCTAACTCCAATGAGAATGGCTATTATCAAGAACACAAGCAATAATAAGTGTTGGCATGGATGTGGGGAAAAAGGCACACTCATCATTGCTGATGGAGTTGCAAATTGGAAAGCAGTATGGAGATTCCTCAGAAAACTTGGAATAGACCCATCATTTGACCCAGCTATCCCACTCCTTGGTTTATACCCAAAGGACTTAAAATCAGCATACTACAGTAACACAGCCACATCAATGTTCATAGTTGCTCAAGTCACAATAGCTAGATTGTGGAACCAACCTAGATGCCCTTCAATTTTAATGAATGGATAAAGAAACTGTGGTGTATATACATAATAGAATATTACTCAGCCATAAAGAATAATAAAATTATGGCATTTGCTGGTAAATGGATGAAGTTGGAAAATATCATGCTAAGTGAAATAAGCCAAACCCAAAAAACCAAAGGTCAAATGTTTTCTCTGATAAGTGCATGACAATATATAACGAGGGGGGTGAGGGGAGAGAGAAAAATGAAGGAATTTTGGATGGTGTAGAGGAAAATGGGGTGGGAGGGGGTGGAGGACAGAAAGATAGTAGAATGAAACAGACAGTATTACCCTATGTATATGTATGATTACACGAATGGTGTGAATCTACATTGTGCACAACCATAGAAATGAAAAGTTGTACCCCATTTGTGTACAATGAATCAAACTGCAGTCTGTAAAAATAAAAAAGATTTTAATAAAAAATAAGAAAAAAAGAAATATTTAAGAAGGTAAATTTTACATGAATTTCTTACCACAATAATAATTTCACAAGATAAAAAAATATTAAAATAAGCTCCTTTCTGATTGCCATGTCCTGAGCTGCTTTCTTCTGCCACCCTCTTCCACCATGATGTTCTACCTCGCTTCAGGCCCAGAGCTCTGGAGTTGGCCAAAGGTGGTCTGAACCTCTGAAACCAACACTGAAATAACTGAAGAAAACACTAGAAGACAGAAGATCTCCCATGTTCTTGGATGCGCAGAATTAACATTGTGAAAATGGCCATAATACCAAAAGCGATATATACACTCAATTCAAGATATCGATGACATTTGTCACAGAACTAGAAAAAGTAGTCCAAAACTTCATGTGGAATAAAAAAAAAAAAAAAAAAAAACCAGAATAGTCAAAGTAATCTTGAGCAGTAAGAGCAATGCTGGAGAATTCACAATTTCCAACTTCAAATTATACTGCAGAGCTATAGTAACAACAAAAACAACCCTGCATTATATTGGCATTAAAAAGATATGGAGTCGCTTAGAAGTTACAGAAGTGAACAAACCCAGAGACAATCATCTGATCTTTGACAAAGGCACCAAAAACAGACACTGAAGAAAAGACAACATTTGAAACAAAAGGTACTGGGGAACAGGGTATTCACATGTAGAAGAATGAGATTAGATCCTATTTTTCATCCTGAGCAAAAGTCAATGCAAAGTGGATCAAAGACCCAGAAATTAGACCAGAAACTTTTCAACTGCTAGAAGACACAGGAGGGACACTCCATCATATAGGCACTCACGATGACTTCTTCAATAAGACCTCTAATGCTCAGGAAGTATATAAGTAGTATATAAATATAAGTTCATAAAGAACTCCAAAAAGTTAACACCAAAAAAATCATTCTTAATCTCAACAGGAGCAGTGCCTACCAGTGTACAATCTTCCTGTACCTTAAACATTATAATTTAAGCCCAGTGGTAGAGGGCCTGCTTAGCACATGAAAGCGCTGGATTCATTTCTCTGGACCCCCACCATTACCACTCTAACTAAATCTTTATAAAGTAGAAATCAGTATGCCCATCTCATTGAAGAGACTATCAGTGCTCAAACATTAAGTAGCTTGTCCAGTGGTAAATACTAAGTGTAGGGTATAAATACAGTGTTGTGACATTACACTAGATGGATGTATGGGATTTTCCCACTGCTACAGGAATGTGAATGTACTTAAGAGCCAGGAATGGGCTCCATCATGAGAAACCCATGGGATCAGTTACACTGGTTTTCTGAAGTGTGTGTGTGTGTGTGTGTGTGTGTTCTGAGGATTGAACCCAGGGTCTCGTGCATGCTAGGTTACCACTCTATCACTGAGCTGCAGCCCCAGTCCAGGAATCCTAAAGACGACTTAACTGAGAGCCAGACAGTGGCAAACACCTGTAATCCCAGCAACTTGGGAGTCTGAGACGGAAGGATCATAAGTTTTAGGCCAGCCTCAGCAATTTAGCGAGGCCTTAAGCAACTTGGTGAGAACTTGTCTCAAAATAAAACATAAAAATGGGCTAGAGAAGTGATTCAGTGTTAGCACCCTGGGTTCAATCCCCAATATCCAAAAACAAAACAAAACAAAACAAAAAAAGCTTAACTAAGAGACAGTTGCATTATATCTGATTTCTTGTTAATGTCTTCTTTATTTACCTTGCTGAATATTAAACCTAAAGCTTCCTGCATGTTTAGCAAGCACTCAACCACGGAGATACATCCCTAGCCTGGTTTCAACAAAATATACAGTTCTCCTTAAGACAGAAGCAATTTTCACCTATAAATTACATCAATTCATAAATCTGTAAACAGTACACACTGTGACCTTTAGGTAAATACCAGCTTGTACTGAATTTCTGAGTGTCCTGAGTTTAGACTGAGGGCTGTCTGTACAGATGTCACTGAATAATAACAGTTTGACTTATGATGTTTCAAGTTTTTCAATGATATTGTGAAGTGATGTTCATTCGTTAGATGCTTAATTTTTATTTTTTCTTCAGCTAGCAATATTCCATATAATATTCTTTCAAGATGCCAGGCAGCAGCAGCAAGTCATAGGTAAATACCCAGCCATAAGATCATAAACACAAACAACCCACTCCGTGCACTATGCTGTGTTGCTCAGCTATAACAGCCCATAAGTTAGGCATATGAAATGTGTATTTGACTCACGAAATTTTCAGCTTACAGTGGATTTATCAGGACCCAACCCTCATAAGTTGAGGAGTTTCTACCCTTCATTTCTTTCATAAAGAACATAAACTATCACAATTTTCCTATTTCACAAATGATTTGTAATCTCGTGTTTCATTTCTACTATTGACTAACATGCATACTTATGAAGAGTTTTTCCATTAAAAGAAGTTGGAGGGAAAAGTGGTTTAGCCTGTGCTTAATAAGCATAAAGCCCATGGCTCCCTTTGGAGCACCAAAAAGTAATTAACACAAGTTGCATCAATATGGGGCAGTAAAATTTCACTGAAAATGCATTATCATCATTAATAAAAATTGAGAAAATTTTTACTGAAACTAT
Organism: Sciurus vulgaris; assembly: GCF_902686455.1. Taxonomy (NCBI): domain Eukaryota; kingdom Metazoa; phylum Chordata; class Mammalia; order Rodentia; family Sciuridae; genus Sciurus; species Sciurus vulgaris. Next base: position 27,402,858 of record NC_136474.1, read on the forward strand.
TAAAATAAGAGTCTATAGGACCTGCCATATTATAATAACAAGAGACCTATTTTAGAGAAAGTATGAAGTGCTGAAAAAATGCTTGAATAAATAATGGCTGAAAAGTTTGCAGATTGGAGGAAGACATAATCTAGAGATTCAGGGTGTTTAGTGAACCCCAAATGAAAGTAATTCAAATAAATTATGACCTAGCCCAATTATGACCTAACTGGGCATGGTGGTGCTTGCCTATAATCCCAATGACTTGGGAGGCTGAGGCAGGAGGATCACAGTTGAGGTCAACCTCAGCAATGTAGGCACTAAGCAACTTAGTGAGATCTGTTTCAAAATTTTAAAAATTTAAAAATTTTTAAAACTGAAAGAGCTCCCAGTGGCCAGGTGGGGAAAATTCGTTGAGTGTGGTGGCACACACCTGAAATTCCATCAACTAGGAAGGCTGAGGCAGGAGGATTGCAAGTTCAAGACCAGCCTCAGCAATTTAGTAAGGCCTTAAGCAACTTAGTGAGACCCTATATCAAACTAAAAACCATAAAGTACTGGGGATGTGGCTCAGTGGTAAAGCACCCCTGTGTTTAATCCTCTGTGTCAAATAAAAAGTTTTTTTAAAAAGTGGAAAAATTTGACCTCGAAAATAAGTAATGTAGCATTGGATTATTACTTGAAGTATAAAATAAACATTCATAATTCAGTACTAATATAAATAAATAATTAAATAAAAGAACAAATAGAGGATAGTAGAAAATACCTTGTACAGAAGAATTGCAGATAATTTATGCAGATGCTGTGTACTCAGAATGTGGAACATAACTCCCCATTCCTTAAGGATGGGCTGGGTGTGGAGCTTACTTTCAAAGGTTACTATAGAGAAAGGGGTGTTGCTCAGTGTAGAGCCCTTGGCTAGCGTGTAAGGCCTGGGTTGCATCTCCAGCACTACCACCACCACCACCACCACCCACAAGGACCTGTTGTGGAGAAACCTCGCAAATGCTACCTTGATTGGATGAGGTAAGTTATATGGATGGTAGGTACTATTGATAGTGAAGCAAATGGAAGCCAGTGGGCTTCCTCCCCAGATCCTATGACTTCCATCTAGACATGAGGAAAACATCAGACAAATCAAAATTAAGGGATGTTCTACCAAAGTACTCCTTGAAAGTAACAAACTCTTTGAAAACAAGGAAAGTGAAAAACTGTCACAGCCAAGAGCTTAAGGAGGCATTACATGATATTACAACTCAACAAAATGGGGAATTTTGGGTTAAATACCAAAACGGAAAGGGCATTAGGTAAAAACTAAGGAAAGTGAGTATATTAGTCTTTAGTTAATAATAATGCATCAATATTGTTTCATTTATTGTGACAGACCTACCAAACTAACAGAAATTATTAATAATAGAGATACTGTTCCAAACTGCTTTGTCTGGCGCTGTGTACCTGGCTGGGCCCGTTATGCATTCACCCATAGCAGCCTCTTCCCAGTGAAGACTTGGCCTCAGGCACCACTACCCCTGCAGAGAAGATTGGAATAATTGGTGGAATAGACCTGGATGATTAAAAAAAAAAATATATTGATGGTTGCTGGGCACAGTGGTACTTGCCTGTAATCCCAGTGACTCAGGAGGCTGAGGCAGAAGGATTGCAAGTTTGAGGTCAGCCTCAGCAATTTAGCAAGACCTTAAGCAACTTAGTGAGACCCTGTCTCAAAATAAAACGTAAAGAGGGGCTCAGTGGGTTCAACCCCTGGTACTGAAAAAAAAAAAAAAAAAAAGCATTGATTGTGTCCTTGAAATATACAGGAAGTAGTGCACCATTATGGCTTCCAAAGTCAACTAACAGAAATGGATGGAACAGGAAACGATCATGTATCATACTAAGTGAAATAAGCAGTCCAAAAAACCGAATGCTCTGATATGTGGATGCTAATACATAATAAGTTGGGAGTGGATAGAAGTTCACTGGATTAGACAAAGGGGAATGAAAGGAAGGGAGGAGGGATGATATTAGGAAAGACAGTGGAATGAATCGACCTATGTTCATATATGAATACACAACCAGTGAAACTCCACATCATGTACAACCACAAGATTGGGCTCCTAATTAGAATAAGTTATGCTCTATGTATGTACAATATGTCAAAATGCACTCTATTGTCATGTATCTCTAAAAAGAACAAATTTTTTTTAAAAAGTCGACTATCAGGTGAACATCTATGCTCTGAAGGATGAGGGCTATCCACATGTCATAGTGACAACAGCTTGCAGCTCCTTGAGGAAGGAGATTCAGGCTGATGACATCATCATCATCCATCAGTTCATCAACAGGACCACCATGAGACCCCAGACCTTCGATGACAGATGTCACTCCTGTACCAGAGGAGTGTGCCATATTCCAATGTCCTAGCCATTTTGCCCCCAGAGAAGAGAGGCCCTCATAGAAACTGCTAAGAAGCTAGGACTCTAGTGCCACTCAAAGGGAATAGTAGTCACAGTCCAGGGACATCATTTTAGCTCCCAAGCAGAAAGCTTCATGTTCTGCACCTGGGGAGTGGATGTTACCAATATGCCCACAGTTCCAGGGGTAGTTCTTACTGAGGAGACTGGAATTCAATCGGCAGGCATCACCATGGCAACAGATTATGGTTGCTGGAAAGAGCACTAGGCAGCAGCTGCAGTGGACCAGGTTTTAAAGACCCTGAAAGAAAATGTCAACAAAGCCAAAAGTTTACTGCTCACTGCCATACCTCAGATAGGGTCCATGGAATATTTAAAAACTCTCTATAACCTGGAGAACAAGGCCCACTTTTCCGTTTTATTACACATACACTAAAATAGTATAACTGCCCAGAAGAAAGGAAGATCGTCCTGTCATTTGGGGTATTTTGCTGACTTGCGGGTGGGTGAGAAGCTTGGGAAGGACATGCAGCTTTCACGCCCTTGTCTGCAAAAACAGAGCCTGTGGAAAGATCCACAAGACACTGTGGGTATTGGAGATTCCTCTGGCAAGGCTGGGATTGCTTTAGAGCACAGAGGAAAAGCAAACGGACATCCACGCAGGTAGACTTACATTTCAGGAAAAACACCAAGAGAATAGCATTGTCCCTCCCCTTGCATATGAAATTTGCAACAATAAACAATTTTTTCCAAAGGGCAGTTGGGTAAAATGTAACAGAAGGCTTAGAAACACTTTTGCACTTTGTTGGGTACTCCTAGGAATTTCTCTTTTAAAAATTGTGTCAGAGATATATACAAAAATTTATGTATGAAGAGAGATGTTTAATGGCTATTATTAGTTATAACAAGTATTCAGAACTATCTGGATTTCCAACAATTGGAGGTCAATTATGGTTTAGCTAGAATTAGATTATAAAACCGTCGGCTGAAGATCATGTTTTCACATAATATTTAATGTACTAAAGAAATGGTTGCTGGGGAAGAAAAAATAACAGAATGAATCAAACATCATTACCCTATGTAAATGTATGATTATACAAATGGTACACCTCTACTTCATGTACAACCTGAGAAACAAGTTGTACCCCATTTGTTTATAATAAAAAAAAGAAGAAATGGTTGCTATATATTATGAAATGGGGGAAAAGTAAGCATTTTACTGTACTAGTTTGTATTAAAATGCCATATAGATTTTGAAAGTCTGGTTGATCCTGTGGAGCGGCGCGCGCGGCACGAGCGTCACGCCAGACAGCGGCCCGCGCGCCAGGCCCGCGGCGGCCGCCTCCCGCGGTCCAGCATGTCCGCCTCGGCCTCCGCCGCGGACGGAGACGGAGCCCCCGCCCAGCCCGCGTCCGAGAAGGAGCCGGAGATGCCCGGCCCCAGAGCGGAGAGCGACGAGGAGGAGAAAGAAAAGAGTCTCATTGTGGAAGGCAAGAGGGAAAAGAGAAAAGTAGAGAGGTTGACAATGCAAGTGTCTTCCTTCCAGAGAGAACCATTTACAATCGCACAAGGAAAGGGGCAAAAACTTTGTGAAATTGAAAGGATACATTTCTTTCTGAGCAAGAAAAAAACTGATGAACTTAGAAATCTACACAAACTGCTTTACAACAGACCAGGCACTGTGTCCTCATTAAAGAAGACTGTGGGGCAGTTCAGTGGCTTTCCATTTGAAAAAGGGAGTATCCAATATAAAAAGAAGGAAGAAATGCTGAAAAAATTTAGAAATGCCATGTTAAAGAGCATCTGTGAGGTTCTTGATTTGGAGAGATCAGGTGTAAATAGTGAACTAGTGAAGAGGATCCTGAATTTCCTAATGCATCCAAAGCCTTCTGGCAAACCATTGCCAAAATCTAAGAAAACGTCTAGCAAAGGCAGTAAAAAAGAACGAAATAGTTCTGGAATGGCAAGGAAGGCAAAGCGAACCAAATGTCCTGAAATTCTATCAGATGAATCTAGTAGTGACGAAGATGAAAAGAAAAACAAGGAGGAGTCTTCAGATGATGAAGATAAAGAAAGTGAAGAGGAGCCACCAAAAAAGACCTCTAAAAAAGAAAAAGTGAAACAGAAAGCTACTTCTAAAAATAAAAAGTCTGTAAAAAGTGCAAATGTTAAGAAGGCAGACCACCAAGAAGAATCAAAACAGTTCCAAAAAAGAAAGTGAATCTGAGGATAGTTCAGATGATGAACCTTTAATTAAAAAATTGAAGAAACCACCTACAGATGAAGAATTAAAAGAAACAGTAAAGAAATTATTGACCAATGCTAACCTGGAGGAAGTCACAATGAAGCAGATTTGCAAAGAGGTATATGAAAATTACCCTGCTTATGATTTAACTGAGAGAAAAGACTTCATAAAAACAACTGTAAAAGAGCTAATTTCTTGAGATAGAGGAGAGACAGATGACTCGTTTCCATAGATTTGAAGATCTGATTTATACCATTATACCAGCAAAGAGAATGTATTTCCTTTTCTAAATCCTTATTAAGCATTGTGTTGGTAGGACTTACTGCTGACCTTTTTAACTTGAGTGTTACATAAATCAGTTGGCCGTTTTAAATTGCATTTCCATGCAGTTTTTAGTTAAAATCTTGCATGGCAGTAATTGTTCCTTGCTTTTATAGCTGTATTTTGTACATTTTGGATCTTTATATAAGGTCATAGATTCCTGAACTGTTGTGGGTTTTAGTGCACTTAATATTAGATTGCTTAAGACATATTTTAATCAAGTAGAACAAAACTATTATAGCCAGCATTTATACATGCAGAGACTTGCAGTATTTACTATATTTTGAATACACATCTCTTCTGTCAGTGTGAACACTCAGAGGCAGTGTGCTTATCTTTAACAAGCAACAGCTGGCCAGGTGACTAAATCGGAACTTTTCTCCTGCATGTGTATATATGTCAAATTGTCAGCATGACAGAAATGACAGATGTTATTTTTGTATTTTTAAAAAACCAATTTGTTGTATATAAAGTTTTTTTTATTTCTTTTGTGCAGATCAGTTTTTAAATTCAACGTAGGTAGATATCTTTACACTCGTAAACTATGAAATGTCAGTGTTTGGCGAGACGGTGTGACAGCAGTGGAAGTCAGAATTCAGTGATGGGAACTCTGAAGGAACTGTCTAGTTCTGCTTTGCCTCCAAAGTGTCATCTGTTTGTAGTTTGTGTTAATTCTGCAAAAGTATCTGTGGATGCATTTTATATTAAGGACAGACCAAAATCAACACATCAAAGCTTCAAGAACTTTGGGAAAGGGTGGGAGTAAGTACAAGCACATTTGGCTTAGAGTAAATGAGCTCATTTTATTAACTGCTTTTGACCATATAAGATGCTGATATTTACAGGAAACCTGGCCACCTTCATAATTATGATAAAACTACTAGGTATAATGCCAGAAGATAATGTGTGGGTAATAGCAGTTATCTCTGACAAAGAATTTCTCAAAAGCAATATTTTTAACATTAAAAAAAATTAATGTGGAATCAGGGCGTGTGGGTTTTAAATTTTGGCCAATCAAGATTCCAGGTGATCAACATAGGGACCATTCCTGGTCCCATCCATGACAACTCTCCCCCCCCCAAAAAAAAAAAAAAAAAAAAAAGATCCTGTAATTGGGATGAAACCCAGGGGTGCTCCAACACTGAGTCACATCCTCAGCCCTTTTGGAGACAGGATGTCACTAAGTTACCCAGACTGGCCTCAAACTTGTGATCCTCCTGCCTCAGTCTCCTGTATGGCTGGGATTACAGGCTTTCATCACCGTATCCAGCCCACTCCTGAATTACAAGACTTACATTTTTTTAAATTAATGGTCTTAATCAGTTTAAACATGCTGCCTATGAGATATTTGATGTACCAATTGAGTGTTTAAAAATCTTTGCATCATAGAAATGTATAAATGATTTAACAGGTATTTTCACAGGTTTGTCTCTTGATAAGTCAAGACATTAGGGAAAGGCATACTTAATAAAAGTGAATGGAATAAGCAAGTAAAAAAAAATGCCATATACATGTAAAAAAAAAAACCAGATGTAAATATATATAATCTTTTGTTACTGTATTAGGAGAGAGATATTGGATTTTTTTAATGTTCTTTAAATCATTCTGTCTCTTCACATTTTTCCACAAGTAGTATAATCAAATAGTAAAGTTGTAAAAATAAAAAATAGAGATACTGGGTGTAGGTTATATAGGAACTCTATACCATCTTTGCAATTTTTCTGAAAATCCAAAACTACTCTAATAAGACTGAAGATACACTTATTCTAAGTGGGAGAGTGCTTGCCTAACACGCACAAGGCTTTGAGTTCAATTCCCAGTAATACACACACACACACACACACAAAACAAAACAAAACAAAAAAACACTATTCTAGAATTTTAAAGGTTCCGGAACTGGGGATAGGTAGCCCAGTGATAGTATATGGGCTTAGAATGTCCAAGGTGATGAACTCAATCCTCACACCACAAATAAATAATTTCTAAGTTTCCTTTTATAAAGCAGATGCCAGCTGGGTATGGTGGCACACATCTGTAATACCAGGGACTTGGGAGTCTGAGACAGGAGGATTGCAAATTAAAGGCAGCCTTGGCAACTTAGCAAGGCCCTAAGCAACTTAGTGAGATCCTGTCTCAAAATAAAAAGTAAAAAAGGGTTGGAGATGTGGCTCTGTGGTTAAGCACCCCTAGGTTCAATCACTGATATCAAATAAATAAATAAATAAATAAATAGCATATGCCATCAAACACTAATCTAAAGAACTTTGGAATGGTTCTTTTAATATAAGACAAAGTAGACTTCAAAGCAAAGAAAATTACCAGTATCAAAGAAGAACATCACAATGACAAAATGGTCTATTCACTATGGAGATGTGATCCAAATGAGTAGGCACCAAAAAATAGAACGACAGATCTGAGGGGAGAAGCAGGTAAAAAGTCTCACCTATAGTCAGGGACTTAAACACACCTCTCTAAGTAATTGGTAGAATCACCAGAAAGACACTCAGCATGTATAGGAAGGAGGTGAAAAACTATCAAACAAACACCTGCAGCATTTTATGTGGATGTAGATGGGCCAATTGTGAAATTTACATAGAAAAGCAAAAGACGTAGAATAGCTGTAACAAATAGATTTGGGACCAGGGGCGGTGGCTCCCGCCTGTAATCCCAGCTGCTCGGGAGGCTGAGGCAGGAGGATCACAAGTTCAAAGCCAGCCTCAGCAAAAGCAAGGCACTAAGCAACTCAATGAGACCCTGTCTCTAAACAAAATACAAAATAGGGCTGGGATGTGGTTCAGTGGTTGAGTGCCCCTGAGTTCAATCCCTGGTATCCCCCCACCCAAAAAAAAAAAAAAAAAAAATTTAGTTTTGAGGGTTGTGGGTATAACTCTGTGGTAGAGTGCTTTCCTAGTTTAAGCAAGGATCTGGGTTTGGTCCCAGCACTGCAAATCAATAAGTAAATTAAAAAACAAAGCTTTGAAAAATGAAGACTAAAGTTGGAAGAAAAATCCCACTCAATTTTCAGAAGCTGTGTAAAGTCACAGTGATGAAGACATTGTGATACTGGTAGAGAAGTAGACACATAACTCAATGGGACAGAACCGAGTCTGGAAACAGATTAAGACAAGTATGACCAATGGTTTGTTAGTTTTTAATTGACATATGATTCACATATCCCAAAATTCTCCCTTTTAAAGTGGTTTTAAGAATGCCTTGGGAGATCCAAGATGGCGGACTAGAGGGAGGCTGCGTTCCTTGTCGCTGCGTTCCTTGTCGCTCCATAATGCCAGATTCAAGCAGAGGATATCTGTTTCTCGGTGAGGCAGTTTTTGCTTCTTATCGATCCCCTGGTGTTTACCCCATTTGTCTGCTGTGATGACCTGCAATCTGCCAGCATATCGACGCCTTTTTTGAGAGCAGATTGCTCACTGTCAGGCATCTATCATCCGCCATTTGCCTGCCTCTCGCCTGTCCATCGCCTACCTTACCCCTATCCATCATCCAACACTCGAGGTTCACCTCCGATCGTCAGACAGCTGCCAGCAGACTGACCGCAGACCGCCAGTGGAGCACCAGCTGCCTGCTGTCACCTGAAAGTTCACTGTCACAGTACCTGCAAGTTTGATTACAAGTGGCTGCCGCCATTTTGAGACAACAACCAGGCCCCGGAGGACCCCTGGCCGGACTGACTGAGCCCCGTCTCCAGGATCCCTCAGCCCGACTGATCACTCCCTGCCTCTGGGGCCCTCACATCAACTGACTGCCCCCTCCCGCCAGGACCCCCAGACCAACTGACTGCACCCTATCACCGAGAACCCAGACTGACTGATTGCACCTGGCCCCCAGGATCCCACAACTACACCAAACACACTGGACCCCCAGGACCCCTGCCAGACCAACTGCATCCCGTCTCCAGGACCTCCAGCTGACCACGTCCACCCCTGAGCTGCAGCTCCCCATTTGCCAACACATTTGGAAGCCAGAGTGGCCATCTTGGATAATCCTGGAAGCCATAGCTCCGATCTTTGGGTGGGGCAAGTCCCATCCTGAGACACCTGCTGGAGGCTTGAAGCTCATTGTCAGGTACCTCTCATGCAGCAGGCTACTGAACACTGGGAAGTTTCATTAGTATATGACTGCTATACAGCAGATCTTCTTTTTTCTCCTTTTTTACAACATGAAAAAACAAGGGAAGAAAGGGATCCAAACAAATCTAGATTCTATAGAATGGAGGAAGGAGGGACTGTATAGAGGGAAAAGAGAGGTGGGAGGGGTGGGGGGGAAGGAAAAAAATAATGGAATGAATCAATCATTACTCTATGTAAATTTATGAATATGCAAATGGTATGCTGTTACTCCATGTACAAACAGAAATAACATGTATCCCATTTGTTTACAATAAAAATAAATTAACAAAAAAAGTAAAAAAAAATAAAATAAAATAGGCAAAAAAAAAAAAAAGAATACAAGCAACAATCCGTGTTGGAGAGGATGTGGGGAGAAAGGTACACTCATACATTGCTGGTGGGACTGCAAATTAGTGCAGCCACTCTGGAAAGCAGTGTGGAAATTCCTTAGAAAACTTGGAATGGACCTACCATTTGACCCAGCTATCCCACTCCTTGGCCTATACCCAAAGGATTTAAAATCAGCATACTACAGAGATACAGCCACATCAATGTTCATAGTGGCTCAATTCACAATAGCCAGACTATGGAACCAACCTAGATGCCCTTCAATTGATGAATGGATAAAGAAACTGTGGTATATATATACAATGGAATATTACTCAGCTATAAAGAATAATAAAATTATGGCATTTGCAGGCAAATGGATAAAATTGGAGAATATCATGTTAAGTGAAATAAGCCAATCTCAAAAATCCAAAAGAAGAATGATCGCACTGATAAGCGGATGATGACACTTAATGGGGGGTGGGAGGGGGACAAGAATGGAGGAAGGAGGGACTGTATAGAGGGAAAAGAGAGGTGGGAAGGGTTGGGGAATGAAAAAAAATGGAATGAATCAAACATTATTACTCCATGTAAATATATGAATATGCAAATGGTATGCTGTTACTCCATGTACAAACCGAAACAACATGTATCTCATTTGTTTACAATAAAAATAAACTAAAAAAAAATAAAGTGGTTTTAAAATTAAATGGTTTTTCACAATATTTACAAAATTTTCAATATAGTCACAAGATTACAACAATTGCCACTATCTAATCTAAAAAGCTCATCATTTTCCAAAAAGACCACATACCCACAACAGGCACAACAGCTCCTGACAATCACTATTTTTGCAATTCCATGGAATTGCCTTTTCTGGACATTTAATATAAACAGAATCATTTGATGGGTGATATTTGATGTTTGACTTCTTTCATTGAGCATAATGTTTTCAAGATTCATGTGTGTTGTAGTTTGTATTAATACTTCTTTTCTTTTTATGGTTGAATAATACTCCCTTGTACAGATATGGTATATTTTATTTATACACACCTAGTTCTTCAAAAAATTTTTAAAAAATTTTCCGACAGGATCTTGCTAAGTTACCTACTTTGGCCTTGAATTTGCAATCCACCTGTCTCAGCCTCCTGAGTCACTGGGATTATGGGCGTGCAACACTGAGCCCAGCTAATATTTAATCTTTCTGCTCCTCCTCCACAGCTACTCATCTACCCAAATTCAATTTCCTCAACTAGTGAACCTGGCCTGGTGCCTTTCTATGCTCTTAGAGACTATCAAGTAATAGGGCGGTACATTTCTACTGAGTATCCATGATGTGCCATCCTCTGGGACTTCAGATGTGTGTGTGTGCCTGGCCAAAGGTTCTGAGTTTTTAAATCACAAATCGCTTTGTAGTTCTCTGTACTACGAAACAGTTCTATCCTGATATATATGTTCAAATGTTCATAAACTGATTCTACAGTGCCAAGTCATCAATGTATTATAAACTGATTATAAATTTTACTGAAGTAAATAATATATATAGCACATGCTTTACTAAAAGTAGTAAAATATATAATATTCTCTCTTTTTTCTCTTTTTTTTTTCATACTGAGGATTGAACTCAGGGCTTCATGCATACTAGAAAAGCACTCTACCATTGAGCTACATCCCTACCCCTTTTTAAAATTGTTTATTTTTGAGACAGGGTCTTAATAAGTAGCCCAGGTTGGCCTTGAACTTGAGATCCTCCTGCCTCAGTCTCCTGAGTAGCTGGGATTCCAGATGTAATCCAGTAAATATACAATATTTTTATTGTAAATTTTGTGTGCCTATGACTGTGCTGTGACTATTTCTTGCAAAATCCAGAAGAATATTTAATAATTTTGTCATAGCATGGGTGAACTCCACTTGCTCAGTGATGAGTGACTCCTCATAATTAGTCAAAGAATGAGGAAGTGGTGAGGTTGAGTATTTAATACCTGTGTAGTTAATATAATTTATTTGATTATTTAATTATAAGTCTACGTAATTTGTTTTCAAACAATGGCTGTTTTAACAATGAGCTTGCTAATTTTCTGATCATTTAATTATCAACTCCCAGGTTAGTGAGTGCCAGCTCCATTTTAGAACTAAGGAGAATGTAGCATTGGGACCCAAAACGGCTTGACTACATTTTATTATGATTTTATAATTTTAAATATCCAGGACTGGGGATGTAGTTCAGAGGTCAAGCACCTGCTTAGTATGTTTGAACTCTGGGTTCAATCCCCAGCACTGGGAAAAAAAAATTATTTACGATTTACAATTTGTGAAAACAGCTGATATATTTTATTGTAAGTTTAATTTATTAAATGATAAACCTAATTTAATTGTTACCAATATTTGAGGATTCCAGCTTTTTCTCTTCTGAGGTAGATGTTTCTTTCTACCCATGTGCTCTAAGAGGCTGTTAGCACTCCATTTGAGGCCACAGAATCTAAAAGAAATTCTCACATCACATGTAGGACCTTCTAGAGGGGGAGGTCCCCAGAGCCTCCTCACCCCAGTCCTCCAATGTAAAAAACTTATTCTTGAAGTTCAGGGTTCTCTCTTAGCTTCTTAGAATTCTAGTTACAGAGAGAAGGGCCTCCTTTTTATTTTCTGAACATTGTGTTATTAAAAGAGAATGATCTCATCGCACCAGTTCAAAGTGACTGGGAGAAGTAAAACTTTCCTCCCCTAAATAAGTGACTCCTGAGATACCCACACTAACCTCCTTGCTTACTAGCACCTCTTCTAGCGGTTTTCCTGAAGTTTCTTTCCTCCTCTTGCTTGGCCTCCACCTCATTTGGGTGTGTCTCCAACACCAGGTCACTGGTCCACTTCTCCCTGTGACCTCAGCTCTTCCAGCATCCCTTCCTGGGAAGAGGCCACACTGTCTGACTGCTAGGGCATCTTGCAGAAAGGGAAGACCCTGGAAAGGAAAAAGTCAGTCACAGAGCCAGGGCACCAGGGGGCGCCAAAGATGGGACATTGGCTTCCATTCTCTCTCTCTCTCTCTCTCTTTTTTTTTTTTTTTTAAATACATTAATCTTGCTTAGGAATAGAAGTAGTTAGTGGATGCTCCCCAAAGTATTCAAGATTCCCAAATGTAATGGCTGTCACCAGAAAGGCATCCATGAGCTATTTAAATCCTTCTGTCTGATGAATCTGAGGCTCCTGTCTAGTTTACATTGTTCTTTGCCTTTGACTGAAAAATAAACTGCTCTGGGTTGTAAACTGCTCTGGGTTATAAACTGAGACAGAAATTCTACCTTTCCCATCTAGGTCCTGATTTTAGGTAGCCACTGCCTTGAAGCCAGGTCTAATTTATTTTTATCTTGTTCCTTCATAACGCGAGATTTAAAGTACATCTATTTCTCTATGCAAGTGGAGTGCCTAACCAAGAATTTTACATATGAATATAAAATTTGCTATCAGCACATCACATTGTGGCTGTCAAAATGTTATTTTCTTGGATCCCCAAGCAGCCATAATAATAACAATAACAATAGTGCATCTAAAAAAAAATAAGGTTGAAGGTTTCACACTTCTGGATTTGAAAACTTACTACAAAATTATAGGAATCCAAACAGTGTGGTACTGGCATAAACATAGACCTATAGATCAATAGAATAGAACAGAGAACCCAGAAATAAACACATGCACATATAGCCAAAAGATCTTTGGCAAGAGTATCAAAACCACTTATTGGGGGAAGAACAGTCTTTTTGACAAATTATATTGGGGAAACTGTTTATCCACATGCAACAAAATGAAGTTATAGCCTTATGCTATATACAAAATAACTCAAAATGGAAAAAAAAAGACCTACATGTAATATCTAAAACTATAAAACACCTTGACAAAAACTTAGGGGAAAGTTTCATCATATCACTTTGGTAATGACTTCTAAGATGAGAAACAAAATACATGGTGACAAAATAGAAAATAAATTGGATTTTGACAAAATGTAAAGCTTTTGTGTAAAAAAGGATACAATCGACAGAGCAACTCATGGAGCCCAGCAAGGAGGCACATGCCTGTAATCCCAGCTACATGGGAGGCTGAGGCAGAAGACCAACAGATTTGGGCCAAGAGGTCAGGGTCTGAGATCCTGTCTCAGCACAAACGAAAATAACTGGGGGTGTAAATCAGTGACAGAGGTTTGCCTAGCATATGTGAGGACATGGGCTTAATTCCCAATATTGCACACACACAAAAAAAAAAAAAAAATTAAAAAAAGGAAAGAGCAACTCTTGGAAGGAACAGGAAAAAATATTTGTGAATGATATATCTGACAAGGGATTGATACCTAGAATATATAAAGAACTCCTACATCTAAAAAAATCTATTAAAAAATGAGCAATAAGGGCACCTGCCTATAATCCCAGCAACTTGGGAAGCTGAGGTAGGAGAGTTGCAAGTTCAAAACTAGCCTCAGCAACTTAGCGAGACACTGTCTCAAAATAAAAAATAAAATAAAAAGGGCTGGGGATGTGGCTCAGTGCCCCTGGGTTCAACCCCTGGGGGGGAACAATTGGGCAAAGGAATAGACATTTTTTCAAAGAAGATAACATAAATGGCTGGTAAGCTCATGAGAAGACATTTACCATCATTAATAACTAAGAAAAAGCAAATCAAAATCAAAACCACAGTGAGATATCAATTTACACCCTCTTGGAAGGCTAATATCAAACAAATCAAACCCAGAATATACCAAGTGTTGACACAGATGTGAGAAAATTGAACCCTTTTGCACCAACCCTTTTGGTGGTGGGAATGTGAAATGGGATAATTGTGGAAACTGCATGATGAGTCCTAAAAAGATATTATCCAGCAATGCCACTTCTGGTTGAAAGGATGGTCTCAAAGAGATATTTGCACACCCATATTCATAGCAACACTTTTCATAACAACCAAAAGGTGGAAGCAACCCAGGCATTCATCCACAGATCAATGGATAACAAATGTGGTTTATTCATACAATAGACATTATTCACCTGAAAAATAATAAAATTCACTGGGTGCTGTGTTTCGCACCTGTAATCCCAGTGACTCAAGTGGCTAAGGCAGGAGGATTGCAATTTTGAACCCAGTCTCAGCAACTTCGCAAGGCCCTAAGCAACTCAGTGAGACCCTATCTAAAAATAAAAATTAAAAAGGGCTGGGGATGTGGCTCAGTGGTTAAGTGCCCCTGGTTTCAATCAAAAAATAAAAGGGGGGTGGGGCAGGGAGAAAATTCTGACATGGTACAAGATGGATAAAACTTGAAGAAATTGTGTTAAGTGAAATAAACCAGTCCCAAATGACATATGCTATATGAATCCACGTATAAGAGGTACTAAAATAGTAAAGTTCATAAATACAGAAAGTAGAATGAGAGCCCTATCTAGAAACACCTCCTCAGCTACTTCTTGAATCTCCATCTGGCTTAGCCTCCCCACCTTCACTCCAGCCTCTACCATGTCTTTTAGGGTGACCCAGAAATTCTATAGGGTCTCTACCTTTGGCCCTGGGCTTTCAGCAGCTGCTTGTACGTAAGCACCCCCAGTGCCTGCCATAAGCTTCTGGAATTTCTCCTGGGTGGGCGGCAGTAGCAGGTTCCAGAGTGGCCTGGCAGTCACCCATGGGTCTGGGGGTGATGTATGGCAGTTCTGGTGGTGTTGGGGCCATCACGGCCATCATGGTGAAACAGAGCCTGCTGAACTCACCAATGCTGGAGATGGACCAAAAGTCACGCAAGAGAACTTTATTAGAAGTGAAAGTGAGGTGGAAATAAAGTAAAAGAAAAGTGAGGCTTAAGCCAAAAACACTCTCAAGGGAGAGAGTGCACTGTCTCCAAGCAGAGAATGACAAAGGAGACAATGCTGTACCCAATTTCATTACATTTGTTGTTTACCAGGAGGACTGGGGACCATCTCCTGTACTTTTTGCCAATCAGGGTTCAACTCCTCCTTCAAACCAGGCAGTGGAGTTTTTGACTCTAGTTGGTCCTCTCTGGAACTGTCATGGTGGCCATCCTATTGGTAAGGAGGGGGGGCTTCATCTACGAGTCAATCCCATGTTAAGGTGGGCGCTGGGGTCAATAGCTGGTCAGAAGTTACCTTAGCGCATCTGCGCTGCTAAAGGAATCTTCCTTTCCAGACAGTTGGGGACACTTATAGCCATAATTCCTAGCTTTACGTCAACATCAATGAACCCTGTCAAGTGTAAGTCCCATTAATCCCTTTCTTTTGACGTATTTCCCAATTAGCTTCTTTTGCTTCTGTTTATTTTCTACAAATTAACTCCTGCCCTTTGCTTTCTCTTCTATTTTGGAAGTAGTTTAAAGAAGGACCCTAAAGTAATTTAAAGAACTCTTGTCACCTTGCCTGAATTTCACTGCTTACTACCTAACATAAAGAGATCTATGAGCTGCAGCACCAGATCTTGGATATATCATGGTCCTGGCTATGGATAACAGCTCCCTGGACATGGATGGCATCATCTCCAAGGTCTGCATCTAATGGGGGGAGATCACCCATAGTAACAGGGTCAAAGCTGAGAGCCATGCCATGTGGGAGGGCTTTGGAAGTTGCTGGGAAGTGCAGGGGTGATTTGCACAAAGACAGAGATCTCTGAAGAGAGCCACTGACATCAGGCAGCTCCAGGATGAGATGGAGGGCCTCAAAAATCAGAGCGTGTCCTTGGAGGTGGCCATTACCAATGCTGAGCAGTGCAGGGAGCTGGCCTTGAAGGATGCCACCTCCACACTGTCTGAACTGGAGGCTGCCCTGCGGTGAGAGAAACAACATGGTACTGCAACTGCATGAGTTCCTGGAGCTGCTGAACATCAAGCCGGCCCTGGACATGGAGACTTCCATCCACTGCAAGCTTCCGGAGGGCAGGGAGGGCTGACGGGAACCTGGGATGCAGAGCATGAGTATCCGTACAAAGCCCGTCAGAGGCTTGCAGGTGGGATGAGCTTGGTTGGCCTTACAAGTCCTGACCTCAACTATGGCCTAAATTCCATCCAGTTTTCGATCTGGTGGGGTTCCAGTCCCCGTAGTAACACCAAGGTCATGACTGTAAAGAAGACCCGGACCTGCAACGGGTTGCTGGCATCCACGTTTTCTGAAGTCCTGCCCAAGTGCAGTCCCTCCCAACCTACCCTCTCCCCAGCCCGTGGCTGCCCTGAAGCTTCTGGGAAAAGCAGCTATTCAGGGGACCATCAGGAACTAGAGGTCAACCTGAGGCTCATCCCCAGCCTTCATCTCACACTAAAAACCAGCTGAAAACCAATTCAATTCCTTTTTCCAAAACACAGCTGGCTCTGATGGGCCCTCCATGCTCCCCCACCCCAAGCCCCATAAAGAAAGAAGGCAGAATAGGGTTTGCCAAAGGCTGAGGGCAGAGAGAATGGACAGGGATGGTCCAGTCACTCACGGGGATAGATGAAAACATTCTGGAGATGCACATGGTGTTGGCAGCACAGAATGCTTGATGCCTCTGAGCTGTGCACTTAAGCAGTTAAAATGGCCAATTTTTTCCCTTTCTTCTTTTCTGTGGTTCTGGGGGTTGAACCCAGGGGCACTCTACTCACACCTGAGACAAGATCTTACCGGAAATTGTGTTGTACTGTTGGTTCTTTTATCGTTCACATAAGAGGATTTCAAGCAAGACACCAGACTTAGTAAAAGTAACCAAGTTTATTTGGAGAGAAATAAGCAGTAGGGTTGGGGTCTTCCCTCAAAGGGGAGAGTGGGTTCTCTTAGAGAGGAGAGTGACAACTGGCTTCTTTGAGAGCTCAGTTTTGTCAGGGGTAGGAGGCCAGGTTTCTAGAGAATCCTGCCTGCGGGCTACCTCTTAACTTTTGACTGGCGGTAAGACTGTATCATATTTTTTTAGTCCCTACATTCCCATCTAGGGGTGCTGGGTTTGTTGTCTTTTTTCAGCAAAGAATTGAAGAATAGGACACAGAGATAGCAAGCAAGCAGCAGGTTTATTTCAAAAGCGACAGAGATAGACTTCTCTTAAAAGAAGGGGCCTCAGAGCTGGGAATCTGATGGGGGAGTCTGGGCCTGTTTTATGGTCTCTGGAATTTCCTCCTTATCTCTTCCACGTCCACACGCTCCTCACTATTATTGATGAGTGTCCCCTCTGACTCCACATCTATTGGGTCCCCTGCTTAGGGAGCACAAGTCCGGAAGTGTCTGTCTGATTGGATCTCCTCTTGTGTCCACGAGCACTTACATCAAGCAGCAGTTGACCTCATAGAAGACCCTCCCATGCTGTTCTGTTCTGGCCCTGCCCGACCTCCTCACTGGCCACCTTGCCCTGTCTGCCTAAGTCCTTCTGCATCTCCCTTGCCTACTGTGCATGTTTTGACCTAAAGAAACTCCTGGTCACTTTGATTTGTGTAAAGGTCATAAAGGCCCTTTCATCCAAGTCCAGCCTGGATCAGGGTAACGTGTGTGTGTGTGTGTGTGTGTGTGTGTGTGTGTGTGTGTGTGTGTTTGGTGGAAGAATTCTTGAACATGCTTTCTTTAACTTTGAGAAGAAAGAACAAACTTGGAAGTAACAAGCTCGTTAGTCAAGGGCTATAATATACTGTGATCTTTTTAAACCTCAGCTAGGTCAAAATGGTCTTGTGTGAGCTGCTTTAAAGAAAGACATACTGAAAGTTAGCATGCAGGCTCAGAATTAACCCTCTAAACTCCATGTTCCAACAGCTCATGTCTACCTGCTACCTAAGGCTACCACTCAGCTACATCCTTAGCCCTTTTTAGGGCCTCTCCAAATTGCTGAGGCAGACCTTGGGCTTGTAATCCTCCTGCCTTAGCGTCGCAGGTCACTGGGATTACAGGTGTGCCACTGCTCTGTGAACACTCTGTGTTTCTTTCCAGAGCTCGTTGCCTACCCAAAGTTGGATAGAAAGACAACACTGAGAGTTGGCAGGTGGCCTGCTTGACCAAGGCTGGGAGAGAGAGTGAACAGAGCCATTTGTCTTCAAGATTTTTCCTTTTTGAAACATACTTACAAGATTTTGCTACATCAGGGCTACCATTCTGTTTTTGAAAATGTTTCATATCCCCTATCAATTGACATTCTTCCATAGCTCCAAGTCTTTCTTTCTCACAGGTTTGAACAAGGTCAAACTGGTTCCTGATAGATAACACCCCCCCCCCCGCCCCCCTTGCTGCTTGGGTACCTTCTGCCGTAGAAAGCAGACCTGCCATGTGACTCACCGGCTGCCGCGTCTGCTAAACTCACTGTGTGAACCTTGCCAACAGAAATGAATTTTAAAAGATTGTGGTTAAGGAAGTTCACTGAAGCTCCAAAATACTAGAAAGAACTTAAGTATCCATTGCATATTTTTGTAAAATAAATAATATATTACATGTAAAAATACCAAAAGATTCTGGGAGAACAATGATTAGCTGGAGGGGTGGGTAGTTGGGGGAGAAGGGAGATAAAAATAGAGATAAGTTTTAAAAATTTAGCTGGCATGGCAGTACATGCCTATAAATTCCAGCGGTTTGGCAGAAGGACCACAAGTTCAAAGCCAACTTCAGCAAAAGGAAGGTGCCAAGCAAGTCAAAGAGACCCTGTCTCTAAATAAAATACAAAATTGGTTTGGTGACTCAGTGGTCAAGTGCCCCTGAGTTCAATCCCCAGTACCTGCACCCCCCTCAAAAAAAGTTATTTTTTGAGTTGGAGTCTTGCTGTGCTGCCCAGGATGGCCTTGAACTGGGCTCAGGCAATCTTGCTGCCTCAGCCTCCTGCCTAGCAGGAACTACAGGTACATGCCTTCACACCCGGCTATATCATTTTAAAAAGCATTCGAGATTATTGCTGATTTTAATCTTGTTTACATGGTTTATTTTCCTCTGTAATGAAACTCATAAAATTAAAACAGGGAGGAGAGGGGTTTTTGTCTCAGTTATCTGTGTCCTTGTCCCCAGGACCGATCTCTGACTTTGTTTTCTAGTGAAATATAACTCGATAAGTCCCCACATGTTGGAGTTGGGTGGCTCCTTGGAAATCATGATCCAATACTTAGGGAGTGGCAGGATGTAAACCTTCACTTGCAGCCCAAAGTTCATTGATTTTAGCATGTGTGGGTGAGGTTCCCTTGGGCAAGTGATTTTCCCTCTCTGAGCTCTTGGCCTTGCAACCCTGGTTTTAGGCTAATTATTACAACAATTTTTGTTTTCTGACTCACGGTTACAACCTCAGGCAAACGGACTTGGAGAAAAGTCACACCAAACATTTTGACAAGGCAAGGGCAGGTTTTTCCTGCATGGAGTTGTTTAAACACTTGGGTGGTATGCAAAGATGGCCTTGCCAGTCTATTTGCATCTCAAAGGACGTTAGGGATGATCTACAATAAGAACCTTATCCCAGAAAGCAAAGTGTCCTATAAGCCACTTACAAGTTCCTTAGCCAAGGTAGGTTCAGGGAGGAGACAGGGTTGAAAGTAGGCAGATCCCATCCCTCTCTGCATTAAGGAAGAAGTTCCCAATCTCCAAAATACATCTGCTTCTGGGAATTTGTTATCCATGCACCTCAGAATCGACCAACTCTGCAAGTATTCCTGGCTTCCCTTGCTCATTGCCTCTTACAGAGGCAGGGAGGGGACAGAAAACCCTGGCCAAGATTTCAAAAGTTTCCATAGGCAATTTGGAAAAAAGATGAGAGGAGGATATGGACATCTACCCATAAGTGGAGGAAGCTGGGCATCCCTCCTGGGAACACGTTACCATGGAATGATGGGAGGGCTCCAGTCCCCAGAACCAGGTTGGAACCATAGCTCTGCCGCACAACTGAGAGGGCTGCTGGTGATTCCAAACCCTTCGGAGTCTAGCCGGACACAGAGGTGCATGCCCGTAATCCCAGTAGCTCGGGAGGTTGAGGCAGGAGGATTTCAAGTTCCAGGCTAGCCTAGCAACTTAGTGAGACCCTGTCTCAATATAAAAATAAATAAATAAATAAAAGAGGTGTTGAGGACGTGGCTCATTGTTCAAAGTCCCTGGGTTCAATCCCTGGTACAAATAAATACACAAAATCTGATGTGTGTCTTAGGGTTGCAGTGCATCTCAATTCAGACTTGCCAAGTTCAGGTGGTGCCCGGTTGTTCCCTGTGACTCAGAGCCTCTACGTGGGGCAGTGCAGACCAGGGAAAGCAACTTCCCTTACTGCCATTCTCTTCGCGCACACACACTAGCCTGTCTCAAGAGGGAGACTTTTTTCTCCAGCATGCTACACACTGCATGGTGGCTGAGGCTAGCTTCAGTTCCAGCTGAGGGACCTTGGGAAGCAGTTCTGCCTGGTCCCTGGTTTCCTCTCCATGTAGATGAGGATGGTTGTGATGGCCGAGTAACGCAGGTGCAGGACAGGGCAGCCCTTGACCCAGAGGAGACATCAAAACACTCCAGCCCTTATGCTCCACTCAGCCTGCAGCCGTACTGAAACAAGTTTCTAGCCAGGCATGGTGCACGCCTGCAATCCCTGCACCTCAGGAGGCTGAGACAGGAGGATCACAAATTCAAGGCCAGCCTTGACAACTTGGTGAGGTCCTTAGTAACTTAATGAGACCCTGTCTCAAAATAAAAAATAAAAAGGGCTGGGGTTGTGGCTCAGTAAAGGGCCCCTAAGTTCAATCCCCAGTACCTAAATAATAAATAAATCCAAATGAAAACAAAACAAAAAACAAAAAACTAAAACCAAGTTTCCCCTTATAGGGGAGGAAGAGGGCTCCTCCATCCACCCTAGTAGTCCTCCTCCTTCTCCTTCTGAGATGGGGTGGGGGGCTATCTCACTATGTTGCCCAGGCTGGCTTCAAACTCCTGGGTTCATGAGATCCACTACCTCAGCCTCCCAAGTAGCTGGGGTCACCAAACCCAGTTAACCCACCCGTAGTTCCTATGTGGGCTCTTCAGCTGGACCTACGAACCAAATAAATACCAGAGTCTATAAACAAGAGAAAAGCATACAAATTGTATTGATTTTACATGTGTGTGGGGATCTTCATGAGAGCAAAGTCTAAAGAATTGGCCATTGCAAGATGTTTTTGTACTTTTAAAATAAAGAACAGTACAACAGAACATTTGTGAAGAAATGACAGGACAAAGGGATTTCAGGAGTAGGGTAGTAAATTCTAGTGATGTCATTAAGATATATGAGGGTGGGGGCAGGACAGTAGTGCAGGTAAGCTCAGTGAGTTAATCTATTCAGGTTCAGTATAGCCCGATTGACAGTCTTTTTTTTTTTTTTTTTTTTTTTTCCTTTCTTTCTTTCTTTTCTTTTTTTGGTACTGGGGATTGAACCCAGGCGCACTTAACCACTGAGCCTCATCCCCATCACTTTTTATATTTTATTTAGATACAGGGTCTCTAAGTTGCTGAGGCTGGCTTTGAACTCGCGATCCTCCCTCCGCAGCCTCCTGAGCCGCTGGAATTACAGGCGTGCACTAACACACCGAGCTGCAACTGACAGTCTTGGTGATCAAAGCTATTTTCCTGTCCTGGTACAGGAGGTCACCATCCTAAAAGAATCTTTATGACTTGCTGCATATAGGAAAACAGGCCAAATGGCCCTTTCTAAGGTTTCTTGGGTGACCGAAGCTTGAAATAACGAGTACACCAATGTCGCCTGTTTTGAGCTAGCACACCCTTAGCTCCACCCGCAAACTTGTGGCCATCTCTCTGTGGAGGTAGATCCTTCCGCGTTCACTCTAACTTTCCCAGAGCCACGTTGCTTTACTCACTTCTGCACCTCTGGTCATTTGTACCCTCTGCAAAAAAAAAAAAAAAAAAAAAAAAAAAAACTTCCCTTCCTTCCTTGGCCTGGAACTACCATAGATCTCTTAGAGTTAGATTTTAAACAGGATTCTGGGAGGCAAGAAATGAAGTGAGAGATTCCCAGGGTAGGAGATTGGTGGTGGTCATGTGTGGGGTGGGGTAGTCAGTTTGGAGTTGTCACAGCTGTGCCTTGTTCAAGGAGAAGGGTAGCCTGCCTTCATCTAGGACTGGAGGAGTCAGAGAAGTGGTGAGTTGGAAAAGAGCTTTGGGACCACCGCAAGATGGTTTCTTCTGCCCCAGGTAAACTCACAAATAGCTTAGAGATCATTTCGAAGCAGACCTGGTGATGGTTGAAAGGCGTTAGAACTGGAAACATTCTGTGTCTCCCACCTCGCAGCAGTGAGAATCTCCCGGTTCCCCTGAGATTCTGGGAAAGCGGAGTAGGAACAGAGGAAGGACATTCCCCACCATTAACTTGAGATGGAAGTCTCACAAGAGGCCATCAGCCAGGCACCCTCTGGGTGCCTGACCTTGTAGTGTGTGCCAAATACTATGGATGTACTGTGTTCTTTCTTTCTTTTACCAGTGATTGAACCCAGGGGACTTAACCACGGAGCCACATCCCCAGCCCTTTTTATATTTTATTTGGAGACATGTGTCTCAAGTTTCTTAGGGTCTAGCTAAGTTGCTGAGGCTGGCTTTGAACTCCCAATCCTCCTGCCTCTGCCTCCCTAGCTGCTGGGATTACAGGCATGTGCCACCATGCCCAGCTTTTGTTTATTCTTATATATCTGTGATAAATCTTAATTTATAAATTAGGCACAGTAAGAGAGTAACAACACCAATTAATAGTAAAATCCATCCCACCTCTGTTTAACTCTGCATTTCTGAGCTACTAGAGAATGCTGGGACTTGATTCAAGTTCAAGAAAAAGGGCTCTAATATGGCACAGATATAAATCTGATCTCACCGCCCATCTCTGTGCTGAGCAGGCTCAGTGAAAGCTGCTCTGAAAAAACTCATTTCATGATCAAAATGTCACATGGAGTCAGGGATCAGTGCATGGTAATATTGAGAAATCAGATGAAGAAGCAAGCAGTTCCTTGTGGCTGAGTAAGGACGTGTCCCTGGGAAGACCCACCCTCCTCCAGAGTGTTGGGGTGGGGGGCGCTGCACCCAACGAGAAGGGCACATTCAGGTTGCACCGTTCCTTTGCAACCTGTAACCAATTCATCTGTGGCTGTGTCCCTCCAAATACTTCTCCCTGATGACCGGGCTGCTCACTGTTGACTTCATACTGTTCTTTGGCTATCCTTGGCAATGTTAGGTAATATCTACTGAAGACTGGACTTGGGGGTGCCCATTTCAATGTCTCAGAGGCCAGAGGAGTGAATGTAGAAAAATCTCTGTGCTCTCAATACCAACTCTGCTCTTGGAATCATCCCTTTCCAGAGAAGATTACTTAGTACTATCAAGGAAGGTGGGTTTTACAAAGTGTCAAAAAGAGGCTTAACTGGGCGGGTCTCCAGGCCTTTTTTAACAAGCTTCAGGGGAGTGAGGTAATCTATTCCCATCGAGGAGGCTTTTAAACATCGGAGAGCTCAAGGCTGGGGCCATGGCTACAGAGGGTGAGTTCCTCTGGAGGGAGGGCCCACTGGTATGGAGTCCTCAGCAGAAGGGCTGGGGACCCGGGGCTTCTCTCTTTGGTAATGGGTTGTGGATGGCAGGCCCCACCTGATGTTGCCTTCAAGTTGTTCTGCCCACTGTGACTTCTGGTGTTCAAACTGGAAAGGGGGAGGCTTAAGCCCGGAGGCCAAGAATCCAAGCAGCACCCTGAAAGCCACCCTCCAGGAGTTTTGGAGGTAGAAGGCAGCACAGTGGTAGCTGGTTTCAATTCCTAAGTGCAGAAGAGTGGGAAGTTTCCCTGTAGCAAGATGGGTGCACTCTGGGATCGCTGGGGACGTTCTTCCTCCTCTTTGAAGAGAAGGTCTTGGGGAGGAGCCACAGCTTCTTCTGGGTCTTGTGTTTTGCCTAACGTATTTCTCTGAGTGAATTCTGCTTTGAGCTGTGTTACAAGTGAACAGTGGGTCTAACCAACTTGGGAGGGACTTGGGCTGGGGGAAGGACAAGGTCAAAATGCAGGTCTGGGGCTTCTGGGTTCACATGGGGAAATAGAAATGCTAATGTGTGAAAATCTCATGAGTTTAGGTCTTCCCTCGTGAAATTTACTTACGTGTTGGCTTTTGGAAACGCTTAATATTTGTGTTTTCAGGACTCAGAAAAAGACAATTAATAGAATTATTAATTAGAATAATTCATCTGGGTCCAGGAGCACTTGCCTGTAATCCCAGCAGTTTGGAAGGCTGAGGCAGGAGGACTGAAGTTTGAGGCCAGTCCAGGCAATTTAGCAAGACCCTGTTTCAAAATAAAAAATAAAAAGGGCTCTGAGTGGTAGAGCAACAAACCCTGGCTGGGAGCCTGTAGACCCGACTGGAAAGGGAGAGAGGGTCTCGGAAATCACACCGAGGCTCACAGTCCTGTTTCTTCTCTTCCTTACTCTGTGTGGCTGTCTAAGCACCCATGCAACTGCAGAGGCGCAGGAGGACCAAGTTCAACAAAGATCAATACGAGGTTCTTACTGAGGCCTTTGAAAGAAACCAGTATCCAGGCATCAGTGTGAGAGAAGAGCTGGCCAGGCTGACCCAGATTCCTGAGCCTCGAATCCAGGTAAAGAAAGAGACAACTTTTTCCTACCTCCTTGACCAGATGTGGTTAATATGTACTGAGACCCATTTTTCTCCAACAACAAAGTCACCTTTGCACCGCCCGCACACACCCCCACCCCCGCCCCCGGCCCCTGTGGTGCTGGGTACTGAACCCACTGCTTCCTGCAAACACTTTTGCATTAATCTTCTTAATACACTGGTGAGGTTGGTTGGTATGATCTGCATTCACTAGATTGGAAGAATAAAGATGAGAGAGGTTTAGTAATTTAGATTACCATTCTGTCAACAAGTCGTGTCTACTAGTTGGAAAAAAATGAGCCTAAGGGTATATATACCTCAGTGGTAGAGTCCTTGCTTGGCATGTTCATCCCCAGCAAAAAAAAAAAAAAAAAAAAATTTAAAAAAGCTAAGAAAATTTAAAAACTAAAAATAAGTCACTAATATAATGCAATTTAAAATAGCAATCACATTGTATCTTAAATACTATATTATTTAAAAAAAACAACAACAACAAAAAAAGCAAACCCTGTTCTCAAAGCTAGAAAATTTAGTGCGAGGAATGGCAATAGAAGACCAGAAGAACAAAGAGAAGGCTGGGTTCTCAGATCTGCTTCTGAGTTCTTTCTTTGCTTCACTTCATACAGCCTCTGGAATAATCTACTGAGACATCGGGGAAGGGAAAAGGCAAATCATTTTGGAATATTGAAATGTTATAAATAGATAGTTTTGACTCCACCAGGAATCCCTGGGGTCTCTAGGGCTCCTGATGATTTCTGTTCCTTGGGATCCATGCTCTGGGGCACTCTGTAGTCACCTGGGACCATCTGGCTGCAGGAAATTTGACAACTGTTGCCCTAAATTAGATGTCTGCCTCTCTGAGGAGGGATCCTGAGATTAAGCTGGTTGTGTGAGAACTCCCCAGTTGATTCTGATCAAAGTCTGTCCCTGATTCCTTCAGCACCCTACTCCAAAGCGCTTGAATCGGAATCTTTGGGTGTGGTGAGCATATCTAAGTTTTTCAACTTAGAGGGGTGACCTCAGCATGCAGGCCTCCTATGAGGCGCTCCTGGCCTTGATCTCATGTAACTATGTATTGATCTGAGGTGTGGCCCCTGGAGTTCTGAAAATAACCCCAGGTGGTCTCACAGACAGCGGAATTTGAGTCATCCATAGGTGCCTCAGGCAGGGTGATCTCCTTCCTAGCAAGATGGCGCCATGAAACAGGATTTGCCTGAGTAAGAATGAATGTCCACTGAGGGTTCGTTATAGATTACATTTTTAAAAATCCATGTAACCACCGGGCATGGTGGTGCACCCCTGTAACCCCAGCTACTTGGGAGGCTGACAGGAGGGTTACACGTTTGAGGCAGCCTGGGCAATTTAGTGAGACCCTGTCTCAAACTATATCAAGGACTGGGGTTGTGGTTTGATGGTATAGCACCCCTGGATTCGATACCCAGTACTGTCAAAAAAAATTTATGTGACCCCAAATTTATTTTAAGCCAGTCACAACCCAAAAGGGGGGACATTTTAACAGAAGAACCAAACACAAGTGCCTGGTAAAGAATTGACATGGAGAGTGAGTCAGGACTTTTATTTTTCATTATTTAGCAGTAATCCCAAATGAATCTTTCCAAACTAATTTCCCTGTATTCTTTCCGGTGGAGCCCTGATGTTCCAAAGTTTACAAAGTAAAGTAGAATACAGAAAAGCTGAGATGACCGGAAGGTCTGAAGCAAAGAGAAAGCCCTTTATCAGCTGGCCTCAGGGCGTTGGAAATCACGGGAGGGGACAGGCAGCCCACTGAGCTGTGCCTCAACCCTTCCCAGTCCATGTTTCTGCAAAGCCCAAACAAACCTTCTAGTGGATACAAGGTCATGACTATTTGGTAGAGAAAAAACTGGCTTTGGAAGTTGAGCACATAATTTAGAACGACAGCTTGGAGCTCCTGGAACCAGGGAGAGAAATCCTGAACATTTGTGTCTCAGATGCTTAAAGGCACAAGGCCTCCTGTCTCTTCAGAGGGCATTTGGGAGACAGGTGATTGGGACCAATGGGCTGGTAGAGTGTGCTGGGTGCCTGTGTTATCTCCTTGGGAAACCTGGAGGCCGGGCCTTTACAGAGGCTGCCCTAGCATCCCTGGGCCCAGGGAGTGTGGTGCGCTGGCTCAGTGGCTTGAATGTGATTTGTCTTAGGGCCATTTTGGTGCTCTGACTCAATGGTCCTGACTCAAAGTGGGGAAGGAGGAATTTATTGGGGAAGAACAGGAGGCATGGATTGCACACAGGACTAAGTCGCCTGAGGAGGAGTCTCAGGAAGACTCCTCAGAGGAAATGAAATGGAACTGTCCTTTGTGGTGGAAAGAAGCAATTAGTCAGAGAAGTTGATGTTTTAATTTTTTTTTTTTTTTTTGTGGTACTGGGGATTGAACCCCCAGGTACTTCACACTGAACTACATCCCTGGATATTATTATTATTGTTGTTGTTGTTGTTTTGGTACCAGGAATTGAACTCAGAGATGCTTAACCTGAGTCACATCCTCAGCCTTTTTTTTTGACAAAGGGTCTCCCCCTAAGTTGCTTCAGGCCTTGCTGAGACTGACTTTGAACTTGTGATCCTCCTGCCTCAGCCTCCTGAGCTGCTGGGATTGCAGGGGTGTGCCACTGTGCCTGGTTATTTTTTTTAATTTTGAGACAGGGTCTCATTACATTGCTGAGGCTGACCTGAAACTTGTGATCTTCCTACCTCAGTCTCCCTAGTTGCTGGGATTACAGGCATGCACCATTATACCTGGCAAAAAGTATGTTTTTAATACATGTTTGATAATAAGGAATGTAATACTTTTTGCCAGGCGTAATGGGGCAATTTTATCATGGCTGCTTATGGTGGCGCACGCCTATAATCCCAGCAACACAGAAGGCCGTGGCAGGAAGATTGCAAGTTGGAGTCCAGCCTGGGCAACTTAGAGAAATCCTATCTCAAAATAAAAACTAACTGGGGCTGGGAATTTCTCAGTGGTAGAGTGCTTGCTCAGCATGCATGATGCCCTGAGTTCAATCTCCAATACTGCAAAAAAAAAAAAAAAAAAGGAAAATAAAAGAAAGAAAGAAGCCAGGTACAGTGGTACATACCTGTAATCTCAGCAACTTGGAAGACTGAGGCAGGAAGATCACAAGTTTGAGGCCAGCCTCAGCAACTTAGTGAGGACCCTAAGTAACTTAGGAAGACCTGTCTCAAAATCAAAAAATAAAAAAGGCTGGGGATGTAGTTCAGTGGCATAGTGCACCTAGACTCAATCCCCAGTACCATAAATAAATAAACAGAGTTGGGGAGGTAGCTTAGTACTAGAGTGCCCTGGTGTTCAATCCCCAGTTCAGGCTGGTGGTGGGGTGGGGGTGGTCCTTACAGATCAGACTGGAGAGACATTTTTGAGAGATGAGCTAGATAATAGGCTAAACTGCAGCTGGAAAGGTAGGGAAGGGGGTAGCTGTGACCGTGCTGGCCCAGAGCACAGGTCAAGGGCTAAGCCAGCATAAGTACAGCAGTTGGTTGGGTCACCCAGGGAGTGGTTTGGATCAGCTGAACCAAGGATTTTGCTTTTATCCTAAATCCTACAAGAAGTCTCATTTGACAAGTGTTTAACCCTGGTCATATGCTACTTGGTGATAATTATGGGACTAGCTTAATTGGTAAGTATCTTTTCCCCTTTTCTCTTCCCTCTGCATCTCTCCCCCATGTTCTCCCAGGTCTGGTTTCAGAACCGGAGAGCTCGAATATCAAGGAAAAGGCAGAGAAGCTCCGACAGGGAGGCAGCCTGGGCACAGGTCCCTGTCCCAGGCCCGGCTCAGCCTGGGGTGTTTGCATTCAACCACTCAGGCCAAGAGGGTCATCTGGGGACCCCGAGAGAGATGGACCACTTCTCCTGGGAGTCGGAGTGTGCTTCTGGTCAAGCTGTCCTCTTGGGGCATGCTGGTGTCCTGGGTGTGAACGTGGCCTTCCCTGGCCTGGAGACTCCAGCCTGCATGTGGAGCAAGCCCTCTGGAGACCTCTGGGGCCACCCATCTGCAAGTCCCACTGTGTTTTCACCTCCTGCTTCCCAACCGTTCTTCCCACAGCTGGATGCTGGGACTAAAGTTTGTCTGGAGGCACCTGGGCTGCTGCCGCCTGGGGAATGGGTCCTGCATGGACAAGAGCAGCATCACTGTTCTGGGGGGCTGCAGGCGGGAGTGCCGTCTGGGCATCTGGGGCCCTGGGAGCAGTCAATACTGTCCTCTCCTCAGCAGCTCTGGCTGCATCCAGCTTCTTTCCCTCTGCTCTGCCCTCAGCCAGTGAAGGGGCCTACCGAGAGCCAGGAGCAACTGTTCCCTCCCTCAGGGGACCTGCATGGTGCCCTAGAGTGCCCGGCCTCCGGGTGGGTCTGCACTGCAAGCTGCTGCCCCAGCACAATGGGAAATGACCTAAGTATATGTGCACTGATGAGAGATGACGGGGTTCTACACTGAAAAATTGAAAAGGAATACAAATCTTTTTTTTTTTTTTCCTTTTTGAAAAGGAATACAAATCTGTATTCCAATTTGTATTCCTTTTCCGTGGGCTGGGAAACAGAGTAGGTAGAGGACCTAGGGGTTTTGCTTAGATGGGAGAAAAAAGATTTTTTAAAAAAAATTTTAAATTTATAAAATTAAAAAAAAATTGTGTACAATGAATCAAAATGTGTCCATAAAAATAAAAAAAAAAACATTTTAATAAAAAAAAAAGAAGGAAGGAAGCGGCAACAACAACAAAAAGAAAAAAAAAAAAGAAAAAGAAACTCAGGTAGACCCTGTCTCTACATTAAAAAAAAAAAAAAAAAAATTAAATGGGCTGGGGATGTTGCTCAGTGGTTACGTGTCCCTGGGTTCAATGCCCCATACCAAAAATAAAAATAAAAAGGGCAGGAGATGTAACTCAGTAGTGGAGTGCTTGTGTAGCATATTAAATGTCCTGGGTTCAAGACATAAGGGTGGGAGAAAGTAAATAAATAAAAGAATGAAATAAATTGAGATTGGTTAATCTGGAAGAAGTTTAATAATGTATTGTTAAGAAAAAAAGAAACAACAAAAAAAATTTTTTTAGATATTGATAGACCATTATTTTATTCATTTATTCATAAGTGGTGCTGAGAATCAAACCCAGTGCCTCATAAACGCCAGGCACTCTACTGCTGAGCCACAACCCCAGCCCACCCCGAAAAGGAACAATTTATAGATTAATTTGTGAAATAGGATTCTGTGATTTATTTTGCTTCTGTATTTCCAAAAATCCCTCTTACAATTAAAATAAAATTATCTTATTAAAATCAGAAAAAAAAAGTTCATTCCCCCTTGCCGGGGTCCAGCCCTAGCAGGGGTCGGGGGGTCCTAGGTGGATGGGAGGCGTTGGCGCAGTGGAGAAACAGCAGAGACACCAAGTGTTCTTGGCTGAATCTGTCTTTATTTTTTCTGCCAGCCTTTTTATATTTTTCTTCAGTAATAATTATATCATTTTATGGTTAGTTTAAAATAAGAAAAGCCTTCAAAAGTACAATCTGCGCTGCTTCTCACAGTACACATTCCCTCTGTATGGCAGCTCAGACCCAAACAATCTTATTTCCCAGCTAGATTAAAACAACCTTGTCTCCCAGCTAAACTGAGGGCACCATGATCCGCCAGCCTTCAACCTTCAGAACAAACACATCGCTAGATTTTCTGAGAAACCACCCCCACCATGAACTCCAGTGTTCAACAGTGAAAAGCTTTTACTATTATTATAAGGCAAAGGAATCAACTTCTAGTTAATATTTAGTCTATTCTAATTTCATATAATGGCAGACTACAATCTTATTCTGATTCTCAAAGAATTAGACTAAACATAGGAAAAGCACAAATTATATTTATGGCTAACCTAAATGTTTTTATTATGTAAAGTATCTCTAGAATCAACTATTGAAACTAGGAAAGCAGCAAAGGCTAAACACCGCATCCAAGCTCAGGAATGCCTCTTTATCCATCTATTATTATACTAAAGCAATTGCAGTCTCCTTTAAACTCGAGCACAGCCACAATTGTTTATTTTCACATATTTTATCTATGTATTACTGCTAAATTTTTATTGTGCACTATTTTGTGTCCTAATACAGTAAAACCTTCCCAATGTTTTTCCAGTAAGTTTCTAATGATATATTGATTATTAATATGGAAAAGCAACTACACATGGAGACATGCCACACCTATGGCCCCCAAGAGGGAGGACGATCAACAGAACCGTGTCAAGTGTTGAGTCCTCTGTTCCAACAGACCGTGTCAAGTGTCGGATCCTCTACTCCAACAGAGCCATGTCAAATGTCGGAGTGGCAGGAAATAGACGCAGCATGCCCTTCCATTTATTAACTGCACAGAATAGAGTACTTACGATGTCCTGCAAACTTGACTGGAGACAAGGGGCTCGGGGCAAGATGAAGACTGCTCTGCAGAAGTGCATTATTCTACAATTAAAGCATGAGGATGTGTGCACTGGCTGCTTCTCTTTTCTTTCTTTTTTCCTTTTTTGTTTTGCAGTGCTTGGGATCAAACTCAGGGGTTTATATTGCATACTAGGTAAGCACTGTACCTCTGAGCTACATCCCCAGCCCCACTGGCTATTTCTTGAGTGGGTTCTCCCTCTTCCAAAGGTGTGCAGTGGTGGCATCCCTTGACCAGGTGTCCATGCCCCACTCAGCAGCCAGCTCAGATGCTGTCACTTCTCCAGCTTTATCCAGCACTATTCTCCTATGTGCAGCCAAGAAAGCCTTCTTTCTGGGCACTTGGCATAACCCTGTTAGTAAGCAATTCTTGGAAAGAAGCCCTCCCCTCCTGACTCACCCTGCAGGGCCTGATGCAAACTGCAGAAGACAACGAGTGGGACTGAGCAGAGAGATATTTCTTTTCTCCAGAGAATAATAGCATGGGGTTCCTCCTCTCCCCAGCATCCAGCCAGCCAACTGGGGACAGAAGGGGAGAAGAGCAGCAGGCAGAGGAGGAGGAGGAGGGAGGTTGGGCACCCACCAGCATGGAGGTGGTGCGCTCAGGCAGAGACAGCTGGTGGGGATCCCTCCTGCCTGGGGAAATCCTAGACACCCCTCTCATTTCCTGGGAGACCATGCCTTTGGGGTTACTGAGAAGCAAAATTTAGCTTATCCTTATTTCTAAATAAGGATCTGGTGTGAATTAGAGAGGAAACCAGGGAGAGTTAAGTGGCCCTGTTTAAGAAAAACCAGGGCCTGAGCAGAGCATGAAGAGGCACATCTGCAATCCCAGAGACTCAGGAGGCTGAGGCAGGAGGAGAGCAAGTTCAAGGCCATGCCGAGCAATTTAGCAAGATCCTATCTCAAAATTGAAAAAAAAAAAAAAAAATTTTTTTTTAAGGGCTAGAGATGTAGCTCGGTGGTAAAGTGCACCTGTGTTCAATCTCCAATACAAAAGGAAAGAAAAACCAAAGGCTGAGAACAATACTGTGTGTCCACAGAAATGCCCAGTATTATACATTCCCTTCCATGTAGAGATGATAGGTTCACAAACCGGATCATGCACCCGGGGTCATTATGTCATCTTGCACTCTGCGCCTCCTGTGTTCCACACTAGTTTAATGTGGAGATGGCAGTCTGGGAGGCCTGGCTGTTGTGTTGCTGCCACACAGCCCCAGGAGTCTAACAGGGGACCCACAAGCAGTGCTACAGATTGTGATTCTAAAACACTCATGCAGCCAGGCACAGTGACACATGCCTGTAATCCCAGTGACTCTGAAGGCTGAGATGTGAGGATCAAAAGTTCTAGGCCAGGAGCCAGGCGCAGAGGCATGGACCTGTAATCCCAGCAGCTCTGGAAGCTGAGGCAGGAGGATCGTGAGTTCAAAGTCAACCTTAGCAAAAGTGAGGTGCTAAGCATCTCAGTGAGACCCTGTCTCTAAATAAAATACAAAATAGGGCTGGAGGTGTGCCTCAGTGGTTGAGTGCCCCTGAGTTCAATCCTCGGTACCCAAACAAAACAAATATTCAAGGTTCAATCCCTAGTACTGCAAAGTAACAATAGTAATAATGATGATAATGTTAGTAACATCTGATCAAATATTTAAGGAGCATTGTTTATAATAGTAAAAACTAGAAATGATTTGTAAAGTTTAACGAAAACAGAATGGTTACTTATGCAGATATTCCATAGCATGCATTATTATGCACACACCCATTTCAAACAATGTCCTAAGTGAATTTTTAATGATGCATAGTTTTGTTTTCAACATCTAGGCAAGAACTGTGTGGCTAACTAAATCCTCTATGTTGCAGGGGTGGAACCTGATTGTCTACTTGGCCAAACTCAACTTCCTTTTCTTTCTTTTTTTTTTTTTTCCATCAGGTCTCTTCAGCTAAATTATACATGTCTTTAAAAGCACAGAAACATTTTTTAGCAGAATCACCAGAAACTAATGAAAAGGTCCTGGTGCTGGTTTGATCTAGCACATTTTAGGGGTGGTCAAAGAGACTTGGGAACAGAATCCACCTC
This sequence comes from Sciurus vulgaris, assembly GCF_902686455.1. Classification (NCBI taxonomy): domain Eukaryota; kingdom Metazoa; phylum Chordata; class Mammalia; order Rodentia; family Sciuridae; genus Sciurus; species Sciurus vulgaris. Next base: position 27,436,352 of record NC_136474.1, read on the forward strand.
ACTGAGCTGACACTTACAAAACTCCCTTCGGAAGCTGTGATCTAGTGGCAGGGGCTGTGGCTCAGGTAGCACACTTGCCCTAGATGCTTGAGCACTGGGTTTGAATCCAGCAATGCAAAAAAAAAAAAAAAAAAAAAGAAAAACAAAAACAAAACTAGACAAACCACACGCAAAGAAATGAATAAACTTTTGTCACCTGTCACCCACTATGCCTCCCCATTTACTCCTAATATTGTAATAATAGAATAACATCACCACATCATGTACAACCACAGGAATGGGATCCAATTAGAATAAGTTACACTCCACATATGTACAATATGTCAAAATGCACTCTTTTGTCATGTATATCTAAAAAGAACAAACAAAAAAGAATAACATACCTCTCTCTTGAACGACCATGCCAGAGTTTTATTTCTCTCTTAAAATAATCAACTTTAGACTTTGTTCATTCTTATAATCATATCTTCACTATTATTTCATTCATTTCTGCTATTATTTTTCTGCCTTCTGCTTTTTGGGAATGATTTTCTTTTGCTATATTTCTTTTCTTCCCACTCTTTCTTCCTTTGGTGCAGGGGATTGAATTCAGGGGTGTTTTACCTCTGAGCTACATCCTCAGCCTTTTTTGTATTTTATTTTTTTGAGACAGGGTCTTACTAAGTTGCTTAGGGCCTACTGAGTTGCTGAGGCTGCTAAGTTGTTGCAGCTGGCCCAAATTTGGGATTCTACTGCCTCAGTCTCCTGAGTAGCTGGGATGAAAGGCGTGTGCCACATACGTGGCTTTATATATTTTAATTGATGCATGATAATTATATGTATTTAGGGAACAGTGAGGTGTTTCAATACATGTATATAATATGTATGATGAGATCTGGGTAATTGTCTCAAAAATTTATCATTTCTTTGTGCTGGGAACATTCAAAATTGTCTCTGCCATTTTTTAAATCTAAAATTAATTGTTATCAACCATAGTTATCCAACTGCTACGGAACATTAAAAGTGATTCCTACTATCTAACTGCACCTCTGTACCTTTTTTATAAAAATATTTTTTAGTTGTAGATGGACACAATACTTTTATTTTATTTATTTATTTTTATGTGGTGCTGAGTATTGAACCCAGGGCCTCACACATGCTAGGCGAGTACTCTACCACTGAGCCCCAGCCCCAGCCCCCATTTTTTTTTTTTTTTTTTTTGTAAGTAAAAGGGAAAAGAAGGTTTATTGCTTTGCTAGTAAAGGAGACACAGATGACTCCAGTCCCAGAGGCTGTGATTCTGCCCCTCAGCAGGAACAGAAAGCTTCTAAAGAGGTGATGCAAAGGCCACATTCCACGTGTTCTCTGTTGTAATTTACTTGTTAATTTGGGAGACAATCATTTCTGAGATCTTCTGGTGCCACCCCCAGGTCTGGATTCCTTGGTTCCTATGGTGGGTGTGTGCTAGGAGGGGGAAGAAAGGTCATCCTGTTTCCCCTGAGATTAGGGAGGGGGAGAGATTAGGGAGGAGCAGGGAGAGAGGAAGAGGAAGAGACTTGTCCATTTAAAAAAGTAAGTCACAGTGGCAGAGCATCAAGAAGTGAATTCAAGCCGTAAAGTGGACACTGTTACATTTCTCCACTGTCAAGTTCCACGTTCCATTTCTGTGGAAAAATGGGCGACCACATCTCCAAGCTGCTTCCTGTTGAAAGAGGGCAAAATTGGGGAAGTAGCCCAAAGCCCTTGTTCTCTACCAGGTGGGGCGTGGACAGTTAAGTTATTCAGCATCAGTGCGGTCCAGATGGCAGGTGACTGGACAAGGCATACATAGGGCAGGGATCATGCCAATGGCCAAGGGTGTCACAACTTTCCTGAGTTCACTTTTCTTCTTCTCGAAGTAGATCATGATGGCTCTCAACAAATTCGCCAGCGCCTCGCATCCTCAGCTTGGAAGTGGGGTTCCTTGGAGAGCGGGCCTTCCCAGGAAAGCTGGAGCAGTGACTGCTCTCGGGTCCCACCTGGGGGTGCACCCCAGAACCTGTTAGCCATCCTGTCTTCAGCAGTTCCACATCTCAAGCTTCTCTTTCCATGAGGAGATTTCATAAGATCCAAAAATGAGGCTGCTGCCGCTGAAACGAAATTCTCAGGTCTCTCTTCTGAAGATCTCTGAGAAGAGGCACTTTCTCATTTTCCTGAAAATTAATCCTCTGGACAAGACTTTGCATCTGTTAACCTATTTTTTTTTTTTTTTTTGTACCAGGAATTGAACCCAGGGGCACTTAACCATTGAGCCATGTCCCTAACCTTTTTTCATTTTGCATTTTGAGATGGAGTCTCTCTAAGTTACTTAGAGCCTCGCTGAGCCTGACTTTGAACTTGCGATCCTCCTGACCTCAGCCTCTGGAGCCACTGGCATGATAGGTGTGCACCACCACATCTGGTTTATTTATTTGGAAAAAATAAAAAATCCTTTTTTTTTCAGTACGGAGATTTGAACCCAGGTTGACTCTACCATTAAACACATCCCCACCTCTTCATGACCACCCCTGCCTCATGGTACCTAATCATGAAATCAGATAACTCCTGCGGATCTTTGGGTCTCTTATATTTTATTTACAGACAGGGTCTCACTGAGTTACTTAGGGCCTCTCTAAGTTACTGAGGCTGGCTTCGAATTGGCCATCTTCCTGCCTTAGGCTCCCGAGCTGCTGGGGTGACAGTGTGCACCACTGTATCCAGCTCTCTGACCTGTCTTCTGATTATAGGGGTGCCAGCCATGACCTTTCATGATGGGCAGGAAAGGAATCACCCCCTTTTCCACTCTCACAATGCCCAGCAGTCATAGAGGGAAAATTGCGGCAGTCATCCCGGCCCACAAATGACACACTGTATAGGTCACCACAGTCACAACCGTTTTGATTTGCAGTAACGAGAAAGGCCTTTGGAAATTATTGATTAGTCTTGCGGGAAAATGGGAAAGGCTTTGTGCAAAATCACACACAGTCCATGAGCAATCGAAAGAGATTGGAGACGTTCTGAGCACAAGCGAGGAGCCGGCTTGTGGCTCGCATCCTGGAGATCACTGAAGACTATCTGATATTGGTCCACATTTTACATCTTTCTTTCTCAAGCTGTCTTCATGATAGACTGCAAAAGCAGAAATATGTTGATGAGATCTCTCAATATGGTGGACGTCCAGTCAACAGCTAATTGTTGGCCTGCTCACTGGTTAAATATTTCACTTCCCTCTGAAGCCCGTTTCTCAAAGCCACTTGCTCAGTACCAAATGCCCAGTCATTTCTAGATGCCTTTTGCCATAATTTGGCTCTGGAATGTCCCCCAAAGGCTCATGTGTTGAAGGGACCATCTAATTAAGAGGCTTTCACTTGAAGGTCTAATTTGAATCGATTCACTTTGTTGCCAGAACATGGGTCCCTGGGGAAATCCTGGGTCCAGGTTCTTGGCATCCTGAACAAAGAATTGAGCAAGACGCAGGAGGTTGGCAAGTTTGAAAGTACCCTCTGGGAGAGCAGAGTGGGCCCTGCTGGCAGAGTAACTCAAGGCTGGTCTACACAGCGGAGCTGTATGTTGATGGGTGGGTGCTGGTTCTTCTCCTTCACTCCGGGGGTGGACTTGGGGTTGACTGACAGCTGAACCTGACAAGATGTCTTCTCTACTATTCTTGAATAAATTTCCCAAAATGCACAAGGGGAAGCAAAACCCTAATGCTAATGATATGTTAACTAGCAATTGGTTCACTTCAGGTCAGTCTCCCAGGTTATTGTGCACAACCAAGATGGAACTTTCCCTTTAGGGTCTTGAATTCCTTTTTTGGTCAACTAGCTTCCTTCTATTAACCACAAGATGACCCATTTCCCCCTCACAAGAGTGTTAGGCAGAATTTTAGGTGGGTCTGAGTGCCCTAGGGGTGGTCTCTGTTAGGGAGAAATTGACACAGGCAATGCCATTTTGTAATATATTCTGCATTGTAGAACAAGAGTCACCTCACAGCCACTCAAACATAGCCTGACCTTAAACCCCAGACAATATATTCCATCATCATGTAAAGAAACCTGCAACAATATTCCATCTTTATACAAAGAAAGGAAATTGTTATCCAGAACTGGAATCTTGAAAATCCCTGTTTCGACATGGAACCACCACGAGGTCCCTTCCCTGCCAACCCTCTGGCAATGGTCTAACCACAAAAATCCCTCCTCCCTCATGCCCCTATATCTATGCAGACTGTGAGCGAAAGTCAGGTCTCAGTCTCTACTAGGTCCCCCCCCCCCCCATAGATTTTTCATTCCCTTCTTTTCTTACAGTCTCTTTTCTTTCGCCTCTTCTGTCCCTTCCCACGCACTGTCTCCTACCTAACAGCATTTTAAGGGAGAATTGAATTGTTAGGAAGCTTTCCTGCCAGCCCAGCTCCTTAGTTCAAGGCAGAAACACACAACTGTTAAAGGCAGTTTATGTACCTCTTTCACCATTTTTAAGAGGATCTGGAATGTTCCACGTGAACACAGAGTGGTGTCTGAAGGGGCCGGCAGAAGCACAGCAGGCTGTCCCCACATCCTAGAGCTCTGTTAACACTACTGGGTGCTTTCCATGCAGCACATTTGAAAACTATCCTGCGCTCCTCAACCTGCTGCTACCACAGCGGACAGCCGTCATTCCCCTCTCCAAGCTTGTGGTTAGGAAAGGGACTCTGGGTGAGGTCAGACCCTTCTGAATTGCCTGACTTGTACCCCATGTTCAACAGTCTTTAGCTCCAGGCTGCTCCCCAGGAACTTGCTCTGAGTCATCAGCAGGTGACTCTCTGGGCAGTCCAGGAGAGCCTCGGTCCTCCAGAGGAGCTGGCCGGGCACCTGCCAGTGAGCCAGTCCTGACAGCCAGCCCGTGCCCCAGCTCTCCCAGGAAGCTGCCTGCTGTTTTAGTCATGACATTTCATGGTCACGTTTTACGATCTCAAATCCTTTATCTGTTTACTATCCTATCACAAAGCCTAATAGGAGGACTCCTGAGGTGCCCATTACAGGTAGACACTTCACAGGGGGACGTTCCTTCCTCAGTCATTTTGCTTGGGATGAATGTGTTCGCTGCAGCCAGAAGATCCACTACTGGGAACACATGGAGGGAGCCTGGTTCATGGAGCTGTACGTGGGGCAGGCATCACCAGCTTCCCTGCGCCTAGGACTCTAGTTTATCATTCTCCCTGGAATCATGAAGAAGGGGACCCTTTTCTCTTACCCAAACTTTAACCACAGTAGTACTGTCCTCTGGTTTGAGAATCAGGGAAACATGCAGAGCGACTCGCAGATTCCAAGTGTGCAAGTAATGTCCCCTCTTGAAAACGACAGTCATTAGTTATATGCAGAGATTTTGACCTTACTGTACTTTGAGCTCAGGATAATGAACTCACTTAAAACCGTTTTATACACTTGTCAAAAAAATACTGAGTGTATCTTTGCTAAGGCTACTGTAACAAAGACTAGGTGACTTAAGCAACAGAAACTTGATTCTCACAGGTTTTATTTTGTGTATGTAGGGGGGGGGGGTACCAGGGATTGAACCTGGGGCACTCTACCACTGAGCTACATTCCCATCCCTATTTATTAGTATTGGGGATTGAACCAGGGCATTTTTACCTATGAGTTACACCCCCAGCCCTTTTTATTTATTTATTTTTTAAATTTTGAGACAGGGTCTCACTCAATTGCGTGGGGCCTCGCTAAGTTGCTGAGGCTTTGAATTTGCGATCCTCCTGTTTCAGCCTCCAGAGCCACTAGAATTACAGGTGTGTACCACCGTGGCCAGCCTCAGCCCATGTTTAGAATAGCAGTGGTTCTCAAACTTGGGCTCTGATAGCATCGTCCACAGGCTGTTAAAACAAGGACCATTAGATTAGGCTCATGGACCATTCCATTACCAGTTTCTGACTTAGCCGGTCTGGGGTGTGGGGTGGAGGTGGGTGGATGGTGGGGTTGCTGGGAATTTTCATCCCTGGTGATGGGTGAGCAGTGCACCCATCCGCTCCAGAGGCTGTCCACTAGGGGGCGCCCTGGGAGCGCCTCTGGATCGACTGTCACCGGCTCCTACTGAGTATTCCAGCTGATCAGTCACAGCTCACTCTCTACCTGGGCACCAGAGACCTTCCCCACCTTTCATTGACACCTTTGCCCTCATAGAAGGTTCCTCCCCTTAAATTGTCATGTCAGTCTTGGCTGTGGTATTCACGCTTCAAAAGTAATACAATTTTAAATGGAATAAACTGGTAATGAATAAAATCAGTAATAAACTAAGTCTTTGTTTAATCAGGGAACTTTCAGTACCCAAGGGACCAGCACACGCAACATAGAGCTAAGGAATATAAAAGGATTTTACTTTTTCTTTCTTGTTCTTACATTTTGTCTGTCAGAGTCAGTAGAGAATCCATTTACTTGTGAAATTAATTTCCTAACCATCTGTCATTCTTCATCCTAACTCCTTATTTTCTGCACAGTGGGATGTGAGCTATTTCTATTTAAAACTGAAATATATGCTTGCAATTGACAGCGAGATAAGGTTTAGCTTGACTCAGCAAGATTAATCAAAGACAATGGTAGCTATTTTTGGAGAAGGGAAGCTAACTAAAAATTGAGTGAATTATATATATTAGGGAAATTAATTTAATTGGATTGCAATTTTACAGTGACATAAGTAAGCATGACAGTTACAAGCAGGGGTCCTGAACAAATACAGTGATCAGTAGTTGTATGGGGAGTAGGCTGCATGATCAAAGTTTTCAAAAAGTTTGTGACAGGCTTGGTTATGTGTATACCTATGAATTTTTGTCTAAGAATCTAAAATGTTCAGTACCAGTAATATAAATACATTATGCATTTTATTTATGATTTCTAGCTGTTTATGAGTGATATGGAGAAAGTAATGATCAAAACCAAACCTTTGTGACGAAAACAGTTCTACTAGAGGACATAAAAGGCACAGGGAGACATGTCTCATTTGGGCAACATTAGCACATCTTTCTATTAGTGGTGCTGGGGTGGAATCAGGGCTTTATACACACCAGGCATTCAGTCTACATTGTGCTACATTCCCAGCCCCATTAGGGATCTTTTTCTGTGTATTTTACCACACTTCAAATTAACAAAGAATATTGTCTTGAATCAATGCCAAGATGGGGAGAAATAAATTTTGCCTGTTGCAAGGAGGAAGAAAAATAATGAAAAAGTAAGGCGTTCATCTTTAAGGATGGTTCTTGGCAGGAGTAAGTGGTAATTCACAGAGAGGGTAGTGGCTGTGGAAAGCTAGTTCCTGTCTACTGCCCAGGATTTATACTTGTTTGCAGTTTCTATTTGGCTTGGAGCAGACAGGAATTGACGGATAAAACAGTAAAATCTGTTGAGAGAGGCAGCCTAAGATCTCTAATCATAGGTTAACTTAAGGTGAAAATTGCCTGCCTCTTCAAATAGGATCCTAAATTTTAATGGCCATGTCTTGGGTATGTGTGCTGTTCAGTCTTCTTTGGAAGGGAGAACCTGCGCTCCTGTGGGGCCTCAGTCTGCTTAGCCTACTGTAATGAAGTACCAGAGGCTGGGACGTTTAAACAACAAATTTGTTTTCTTACAATTCTGGAGGCTGGAAGTCCAAGATCAAGGTATTGAAGGGGCTGGTTTCTGCTGAGCCTCTCTCCTTGACTTGTAAATGGTATCTTCTGTGTCCCTATGTGGTCATGCCTCTGTGTGTGTATCTGTGTCCTGATCTTCTCTTATAAGGACACCAGTCAGATTGTATTGGGACACCATTCTACCTTAATGATTTCTGTGAAGATTCTCCAAATGAGGCACATTCTGAGATTCTGGGGGTTTGGACTTCAACACATGGATTTTTTTGGGGGGGAGGGCAGGTCAGAGGACAGGGTGATATGACAGTCCCAGCAGATAACATAGATGGTTTCTAGCCAGGAGTAACTTGGGGAAACCTTTGTTGGAAAGTGAGTCCTTGACCTGGGATCTATACCAAGTATGTCCTTTCTAAATGAGACAAAGTCTAACCAGTCATAAAGAACTGGTGGGGTGCATTTGGCTGATTCAAATAACAGGAGTCCAGTGACAGGTGTTCTACTTCCAAGGAGCAAGACACTGACAAATTTAAAATGCTTAGGAACAGCTAAATCAGATATGTTGAAGAGGCACTAACGTCTCTCATTTAAAAATGATGCAAGGCAGGCATGGTGGCTCACACCTGTAATCCCAGCTACCTGGAAGGATGAGGCAGGAGGATTGCAAGTTCAAGGCCAGCCTGGGCAACTTAATGAACTCCTCAACAACCTACCTAGACACTGTCTCAAAATTAAAAAATAAAAAGGGTTGGAGATGTGGCACACTGGTCAAGGACCCTGGGTTCAATCTCCAGTACCAAAAAACAAACAAACAAACAAAAAAAACAAAAAAAAGGAAGAAGTATTTTCTGCAGTCTGAATAAAACTCACATGAACTGCACTTTGAGAAATGCAGTGGTGACTTATGCCTCTCATCCACAGACAGAATCAATAGTGCAACGGGCCATGAATCCATCAAACCCCTCAACCTGCCCTGCACTTCTGGATTAAGTGTTCTAAAGAGAGTAGGCCTGGATGGGGCTATGATCCAGTGTGGGAAAATGAACCCTTGAAATGAAATGCAGATCAGCATTTAAATGTAAGGACTATTAAATGAGCATGCTATTTCTTAGGAGCACCTCACACCTCTGCCTGGAAACGGAAAGACACATGGAAGCCAGGAGACACAGTGGCAAAGGGTACATAGTGTTCACAGCGTGTCCTTCAGGTGAGCCATCCCCAGTGCAGGGCCATCCAAGGCACACAGCAACATTAATATGCTGGGAAGGATTTTGTAGCGGTGATTCTGAAACAGTCTCCTTGGACCACCAGCATCACCATCACTAGGAACTGGTCAGAAACACAGATTCTTGGGCCCTGCCCCAGATCCACTGAATCAAGAACTCTGAATGGACCTGGGAATCAGTATTTGAACAGGCAGGACCTCTGTGGGGTAAGCTAGTAGAGCAAACAAAAACACCAAACACAGTTAAACAGCAAATCTAAGCAACAAATCACATTTTAAAATTATACGTATGTCCCAATTATTGAATAGTAGTTAAGCTAAGGGTCTATTTCAGTGGGAGACTGCCTAGCATGCACAAGGCCTTGGGTTTATCCCTAGTACTGAAAATACATAAATAAATATTTCTAAAAAGCCCAATGGTGCACACCTGTAGTCCCAGTTACTTCAGAGGCTGAGGCAGGAGGATCACAAGCTCAAGGCCAGCTTGGGCAACTCAGTGAGAACCTGTCTCAAAACAAAATATGAAATATTTTACAAGGGGTTGGGGATTGAGTTTAGTGATAGAGTGCTCCTGGGTTCAACTTTCCAGTAACAAACAAAACATAAATAATAATATAAAATTAAAGTCCTAATTTTAAGAAGAGGACTGGGGGTATAGCTCATTGGTAAAGCATTTGCCTAGCAATGTGCAAGACCCTCAGTTCAATCCCAGTACCACAAAAAAAATAAAGAAGGAAAGGAAAAAATTGTTTTTAACAAAAATTCACATTTCACTAGAATGATTTATGTGAAAGCCCTGTTTCTAGATGATTCCGATTAATACCGAAGTTGGGGAACCACTGGGATGGGGGCTTTTCCCAGGTCAGAAGCCCAGTTCTGGCTATTTCCATGTTGAACTCTGAACATCTCATTTCCTTAGAGACCTTCTCCCTCCCCCCCCCCCCCCCCCCCCCCCCCCCCCCCCCCCTCGGCAGTGCTGGGGATGGAACCCAGGCTTCCGGCATGCTAGGCAAGCATTCCACCACTGAGCCACCAGGTCTCTGCCCTTTTCTTATTAGTGACTCCCTGTTCTACAGACATCTTTTCCTGAGTCTGAATACTAGGTCACTCAAACCAAAAAGACACTTACCAATGTGCCTGTCTGTTCACCTTGTCTACACCAAAAGGGATTAGAGATGTGGTTGCCCTTCCATATCCCCTGGTTCCACATCTGTGGTTGCAACCAGATGCCAATCAAAAATATTTGAAAAAACATTGCGTCTGTTCTGGACATGTACAGACTCTTTTCTTGTCATTACTCCCTAGGCAATAGAGCTTAGGCATTATTTACATAGCATTTGCATTGTGTTAGGTATTGTAAGTAATCTAGAGATGATTTAAAAGTATATGAGAGGATTGTGTAGTTTATATGCAAACACTATGCCATTTTGTACAAGGGACTTGAGCATCTACAGATTTTGGTCCCTGCTGAAGCTGGGGTAAGACCATTCTTGCTTTTTTTTTTGGTCCCAGAGATTGAACCCAGGGGCACTTAACCACTGAGTCACATCCCAGTCCATTTTATATTTTATTTAAAGGCAGGGTCTTGCTGAGTTGCTTAGCACTTCACTAAGATGCTGAGGCTGGCTTTGAATTCATGATTCTCCTGCCTCTGCTTCCAGAGCTGCTGGGACTACAGGCATGCGCCACAAAACCTGGCTTATTCCTGTTCTTATATACACACTACAAAATCATTTTGGACCAAGATCTGTTCTGGGAAAAAAAAAAAAAAAAAGGTTTGAGTTCTGCCTACTACTCCAAAAAAAAAAAAAAAAGATCTGTTCTGATATTTGCCCATTATCCGAAAGTAGTACTATTTGTTTCCACTGAGGAAGCCAGGAAGACTCAGAGCATCTTGCCCTCTAACAAGGGTTCTCCCAGAACAGTAACGCTGGGCACAGTCAACTCCAGGTCAGTGTGTATGGCTGTTATCCACATGCACTAGCAGATTAATGAAATAGCACATTTTTGCAATTGCAGAAATTACAGCCGAACCCTGTAGTATAATTTCTTTGACTAGCAAAGTGACACATCATTTTGGAGGAAAGAAGGGTCTCAGAAAATGACTTTCTGACTTGAACCTTGACAAGAGATGAACACAGCAGCGTGGGCTGACTAGCTCCTAGATGGTAACTAGGCTTAGAGAGTCAGAAAAGCAGGGTCATGGCTGGGGATACAGCTCAGTTGGCAGAGTGCTTTCCTCGCAAGCACGAGGCCCTGGGTTCAATCCCCAGCATCTCAAAAAAAGAAAGAAAAGCGGGGTCACAGTACATATTTGTGGAGTTCCAAAAGACAGCAATATTAATTATTGGCCATATCAGTTTTGCTCCCTAGATCAATAATTTGGGGCAGCTGAACAAAGTGTATAATCCTCACTTATTTTTTTTTTTTTTTTGGGTGGTAGTGGGAATTGAACGCAGGGCACTGGAACACTGAAATAACCCCCCCAAACTTTTAAAATTTCATTTTGAGATAGGGTCTCACTAAATTGCTGAGACTGGCCTTGAACTTGCAATCCTCCCGTCTTAACCTCCCAAATCCCTAGGATTAGAGGCATGTAGCACCGTTCCTAGTTTATGTTGGAAGGTTTTAATAAGGCTTATTTAACTCAGTTATTCATCTTGGTGCTAATGGATAGTGTCCTTCCTTGTTGGAAGCTCCGCCTGAGAAGGGATTTAGGGCTGCTTCGTTCTCAGAAAACTTTGTCTCTAATCAGATAAGGGAAGCTCAGAACAGGCTTCTGTGTCAGCTGTGTTTCAGGTGTCTTCAGTCTAACATCATCTCTAGGCCATTCTGGTGGCTTGTGATTCCCTCCACTGGGAAGCTCTATTTTAGGTCAAGACGTAGGGCGAAGGAGGTTTTCACTATAAATCTGTACAATTTGATTTCCTTCCATACCCATGATGGATTCGAGCTAAACTCTCATTTCACAGCTACAGGAATGCTGTGTGCACATGGATACTGGTGTGAGCACTTGCTGCCACGTGATATTTCATTCTGCTTTCCCAAGCTCAAGACGTGGGCAAGAGCCACGGGGCTGGTCCTCCACTTCCCTTGGAACAGGCAAGAGACCTAAATAGTGATGTCATCTTTCACACGGGGTGTGACTGTACTGATCCCCAGACCTTCATGCAGCCAGTCTTGCATGCCCGCTGTGTCTTTGACAGGAGAGCTGAGGACGTGTCTGCTTGATATTGACCATGATATTCCTGGACCTGAGGATGTGAAGGTTAAATGTGAGAGATCACCAGTGTGATCCACCCAGCACCGGACTTCATCAGACTCTGGAGTGAGAATCATAGCTGAGCCAGGCTGCAGCTATCACACTTGAAGTTAGTATCATTGCCCCCCAAAAGTCATATCAAAGGCTCTGATGGTGAAGGTGAGTGGAGTGAACAAATGTTTACCTAAGGAGTGATGGAGTATGCAAATCATTTAATTACATCCTTGATGATCATGCACCTGTAAAGCCCTTGCTGCAGAAAAGATCCAAAGTATGATTTATCCAGTATATGGGGACTGATATGTGATGGCTTGGATTGTTGAGTGGATTCCAGAGTGTAATTCTACTGGATTCCAGAGACCAACTTGCTATTACGTGACATCAGGACCAACGTGGCAGCTCATGCAGCAAATCCAGAACCACGGCTTCCTGTCCTAAGGAGGACCAGCCCGTTGGCTCTTGCCCGTGGCAGCATGTGCTCACACTAGTATCCATATACAACTAAAAAAAATATTTTAACAAAAGGAAATCCTCTCTGGAGGCACCCTGAGATTGTGCCAACTGTATTTCAGTAGCTAATACAGTCAAATCCTGTTCCGATGGCAGGTAAGGTCTTCAAGATGCTCACTGCACTTGACTGCATGAAAGCAAGTGATGTGAGGACCAGTTTTTAGCGAGCTTAGATGTTTCTTTAGAGTGTTTCTAAGGTTCTCTGGGCATGGTGGTGAAAACCTATAATCCCAGTGACTCAGGACATGAGGCAGAAGAATCACAAACTCAAGGCCAACCTCAGCAACTTGGCAAGACCCTGTTTCAAACTAAAAAATAAAAAGGAGGGATGTAGCTCAGTGGTAAAGTGCCTCTGAATCAACCACAGATCTAAAAAAGAAAAGGTTTCTATGGTCTATGACATGAAAGCATCCTTATAATCATCAGAAGAAACTTCATTAATTTTTGGTCTAGAACATCCTTGGCAGTAAAGCCTTCATCGGGCGAACTTCATGACTGAAATCGTTCCTGGTTTCTTGATGAAAAATTAAGAGACAGAATTTAAAGAAATGATTTCCAGGTTCTCAAAAAGCAATTCTCCAGGAATGTGCCCAGACACCTCATGGAGATGCTTTGAGATGGAGGAAAGCCTGGCTGTCCCCACCTCCTCTCCCTGCCCCATGAACAGCAGCCTAAGGTGGCGCCCAGCTGCTGGTTCAGGGCGGCTGGTGGAGTGGTTGTAGGGACTGGCCTAGGAGGTTTTCATGTTATAATTATCAACAAATTACCAGGTGTGGTGGACACACCTTTAACCCCAGCTACTGGGGAGGTCAAGGCAGGAGGGTCACAAGTTCAGGAGGACTTTGACTCAAAAAAAAAAATAAGTAGGGGATGTAGCTCAGTGGTGAAGTATCACTGGTTTTAATCCCCAGTATCACACACAAAATAGTTATTAATGAATTAGTAAGTTGTTAGCAGAGCTTTAAGTTTTTAATGAAATATTCTGGAGCTCATGTTCCAGTGACTCCCCTGTTCAAATGTCTAAAAATAAACTTGGAATTAACTTCCAAATGTAATTATGCCTTTGAAATCATGTTAGTCAAATCTTAGAGTAACCTGAAAGGAGATACGGAGTTAAAATCATTGAAACATGTATTACCCACCTGTCCATCCAGCATTACTCTGTGCTTGGCTCTGTGCTGAGTACAAGGAGGCCCCACAGGCATTGGGGTGGCCAGAGAACAAATACACAAAGAACCCCAGAGTGTGGAAATGCCCAAGGGCATCAACAAAGGCCACTGTCTCAGCCACCACCTTTAGATGAGGTGGTTAGAAAGCTGTATCAGTCAAGTTATGCTAGAAAAACAGACCAATGGATGTCTGCCTGCCTATGTTTAACGGGCTCACATGACAGGGGGCTGGCCAGTCTGGGATCTGTAGGGCAGACCTTGGGAAGGTTTGATATCGCTGCTGGAGGCCAGAGGCCGCCTGCTGGCAGAGATCTCTCCTTCTAGAGGTGGCGACTTTTTCCCCAAGGCCTTCAACTGAGTGCATGAGACCTTAGGAGGCAGAAAACAATCTGTGTCCTCCATCTATATTAAGTCCATTGCATGGGGGCCTGCAGGTTAGACCACAAAAGGCAAGAGAAAAGGACAAATGGAAGCTTATCAACATGTGCATCCTGCTTATATGTGGGAATACTCAGAGACGGGTAACTTGAGGGGGTGGTTAGGCCTTGGGCTTGTATAGCATCTTAACCAAGAAGAATAAATTTGCAGAGAAGTGACAAGACTAAAGAAAAGGGGTCTAGACTTTCAGGTGTTGCAAACTGGGAAGGTAAACATCTGGGGAAACAAGTGGGAGGTGAGGTTTCGTTTAAGTAGACTCGTTCTTGGTGCCATCTTGTCTCCAGGGATAAGGTTTTGATGTGGGAAGGTGGAAGACACCTTCACAAAAGGGAACTTGTGTTCTGTTTTCAGGTCAAAGGGGGCTGGCGGAGAGTTCCTCCTGTGTCTACTTTTCCCTTCTTTTTTTGCCTTTGGCATAAAATGACCCTTTTGTGAGGGTAATGTATTTTGGAGTGGCATATTCTGAGCCCTTGTAGGCCCACCTACATTATGGAGGGTCATCTTGTCCTCAATTTCTACTGATTTGAACGTTAATTATTATTATTATTATTATTATTATTTGGTATAGAGACAGAACCCAGAAGTGCTGAAGCTCTGAGCCCCATCCTTGGCCTTTTATTTTTTTTATTTTGAGACAGCCTCTGGCTAAGTTACTCAGAATCTCACTAAGTTGCTGAGACTGGCTTTGAACTTGTGGTCCTCCTGCCTCAGCCCTGCAAGCTGCTGAGATTACATACGTGCACCGCCCTACCTGGCATTTAAATGTGAAGTTCATCTAAAAAATGCCTGTACAGAATCATGTAATGCTCAGCTACACATCTAGGAATTGTGACCCCGATAAGCTGACACACAAAGTTAACTACCAGGTGAACATAGTGACACTCCAGGAAGGAGGGGGGTTGGTCCTAGCCTGGAGGAGAAAGGTGGGCAACTGCAGCGATGCAGGGAGAGTGACTTTGTTAGGGAACAGACAAGGATGGTGGGAACGAGGGGTTCAGAGAATAATTCTGTAAAACGGGCCCACAGGGCTGACCCCCACATGCTTTCTTTCCTAAGAAGCAATTTACCCGTGGCCCTGCTCAGGCCAAGTGGACAGGAAATGGCACGTCCTCAGCAAATTACCTGTTATCTGCAGGAGAAATGCAGGCCCACGAAACCCAGGAGACTTTTGTGACTAGACCCTGAAGCTCAGGGAGATGAGCGTAATTCCTCCTTACAATAAAATCTGGAAGAATGTATGGTGAAGAACCCAATTAGGACTGGTCAGCATGCACCTAGGTGACCTAGAGTGTCATGGCAGCAGGGACTTGAAAGCCTGATGTCATCTTGCTGTCAGTCAAGAATCAAGAGGTGGACATGAGTGGGACTTTCTGGAAACTTACCTTCCTTGGGCTCCTCAATAAAACTGGAGTGCAGTAGAGGCATGCTGTTCCACTTTTTGAGAGAACCCACTCTCTCCCTTGAGTGTGTCTCCTTTCCCTTTTCCTATGCTTTCGATAAACTCCTTCCTGTTACTCTGTTGATCTTTCTGACTTGATCACAAGAATCAGGGTTTGAAGAGAGTGGGGTATTCACACTGCCTCAGTTTCTAGGAAAGCCCCAGCTCTGTAACAGTTTGAAGGAAGTTTTTAAAGTTAGGCCAGGACCGCATCATGAAGGCCCGAGGAATAAGATAGGTTTCAATTTATTCTAAGAGCAGCGTGAAGGAAACGGTCAGAGGAAGATAAGAATACACGTGGCATTAAGCATCATGAACTTCCTCTGCAAAGATTTCCAGTTCCATGTGCCAGGTATGGAATGGGGTGCCATGAGGAAAACTGTTTGCATAACTGAATAGAGAATGCAAGATTCTACAGTGGAGAATGATGTGAAATATGCAAAGTAGCTTTCTTTACACGTTACACTTCAAGGATATTACCACTTTTAAATATTTTTATATTACAGAAGTTCCTCCTTGTCTATAGGAGATGTTCCCCAAGTGGACACCTGAATCTATAATGGTATGAAAACTTGTACATGCCATGATTTTTCCTGTATGTACCTGTGATAAAATTTAATTTATAAATTAGGCACAGTATGAGTTTAACAATAGCTAATGGAAATAGAAGAATCATATCAACCTATAATACAAGTAACTTGTAGGACAAGTTATACATATGTTCTCTTTCTTTCCTGACTGCCACAGGGCGAGCAGAGGATACACTGGGGATTTGACTAGAGAAAGAGATGATTCAAGTCTGGGGTGGGACATTTCAGGGTGTCTCAAAATTTCATCGCACTATTCAGAACAATTTACCACTTAAAACTTACGAATTGTAGGGGTTGGGGTTGAAGTTCAGTGGTAGAGCACTTGCCTAGCATTCAAGAGACCCTACATCCGGTCCCCAGCACCTTGAAAAGTAAATAAACAAAATGTGTTTATTTCTGAAATTTTCTCTCTCTTCTTTCCATTTTGTTTTTTTTTTTTTGAAACAAAAAAATTGTGGTACTGGGGACTGAATCCAGTGGTGCTCTACCACTGAGCTGTATCCCCATCTCATTAAAAATTAAAAAAACTTTTTTGAGACCAGGCTGTCCTTGAACTTGTGATCCTCCTGCTTCAGTGTCCCAAGTAGTTGAGGTTATAGGCATGTACCACCAAGCCTGGCTTATTTCTGGAATTTTCCATTAATATTCTCAGATTGAGTTTGACCACAGAAACCTCAGAAAGCAAAATAAGAGAGACTACTATGTGTGTGTGTGTGTGTGTGTGTGTGGTGCTCTGGACTGAACTCAGGGGTGCTCTACCACTAGGTTATATCCCCAGTCCTTTTTATTTTTTATTTTCAGACAGGGTCTCATTAAGTTCCCCAGGCTGGCCTTAAACTTGCAATCTTCCTGCCTCAGCCTTCAGAGTCTCGAAGATTACAGGTACATGCCACCCCACCCAGTAAACATATTTTCTATTGTATTTTATTATCTATATTATTTTTTCTTTTTCCTTTCTTTTTTTCCTTCTTGGTACTGGGAATTGAACCCAGGGATACTTAATCACAGAGCCACATCCCCAACCCTTAAAAAAAAAACATTTTATTTAGAGGCAGGGTCTTGCTGAGTTGCTTAGGGACTTGCTCAGTTGCTGAGGCTGGCTTTGAATTCATGATCCTCCTGCCTCAGCCTCCTCAACCAGGCATTCACCACCACACCCAGGGACAAGGTGTCTTTTAGAACATATGTGAAACAAATTCTTTTTGGTGTCTGGGAAGTCAATTTGTCGTTCATAATGACAATTACTGCAAAAACTTCTAGGACCTTACCCTGTTTTTTTTTTTTTTTCTGGAATACAGTCACTGCCAATTCATAAGCAGCCACCACAAAGCACTTCAAAGCAGAGTGTGCTTAGCACAGAAGGCACAGGGTCTAGGATTGACAGGTCAATGCTTAAATATTTATTTGGTGTCCCCTCAAAGAACTGCAAAATAACTGTGCAGGAGTGTTAGAGAAGTGCCCCCACCCAGGAAGGAGGGCTGCGTGAATACAACTCACCCGTGTTGTGCCTGAGGTTTGCAGCCCTTCATGGGAAAACCTTTCAGACTGAACTTCCTTTCTTTATCTGGAATCCAGTGGGTTTTCTAAGAGGTTTCTATTTGTAGCTTCTATTACAAAGTGCATATTGAGCAGGCTTGATTAGCGAGGAAGTACTTGAGAAAACAAAAGCCACCCTTCTACGGGTGGATGGGGCGCAGTGGGGAGTGGATGAGGGTGCTGGGGGCCTGATCGCAGGCCCCACCTTGCAGTCTTTAAGTGTGAATGCCTGGCAGGGGCTGGGGCTGCCCCACGTGGTAGGGCGAGGTGGCGGCTGCAGCTGGCTGGTCTGCACCAAAGACCACCTTCCTGCAGATGTCTGGCTTTATCCTTCTCTATCTTCTCGAAATGGAGATGGGCTATTCAACTCTGGCAAAGGACCCCCTGCCCAGCCCAGAAACCAATCAAAATCAAACCAGCACCCCTAACCTGGTGCTTCCCAGGCCATTTTGAAGGCGTTTGCATTTTTTTCTTTTCTTTCTTGCCTGCAGAAGCCAGCTTCCATGCCAGGAAAATTAGGAAGATCACATTAGGATCAATGTCACATTGTCCTCCAAGGGGGCATACATAAGCTCAAGATAACTGGGTCCACAGAGAAGGTCTAAAATCAGGCCCTGTGGCACCTGGGGTCTCTCTGCTTTCCACAAAATGTTGACATCATTCCTCAGAATTGTCGTTAATGTTTTTTTTTTTTTATTGTAAACAAATGGAATACATGTTGTTTCTGATTGTACATGGAGTAAGAGCACACCATTTGTGTAATCATACATTTACATAGGGTAATGATGTTTGATTTATTCTGTTATTTTTTAATTCCCCCCCACCCCTCCCACCCCTCTTTTCTCTCTATATAGTCCCTCCTTCCTCCATTCTTGCCCGCCTCCTACCCCCATTATATGTCATCATCGGCTTATCAGTGAGATCATTCACCTTTTGGATTTTTGAGATTGGCTTATCTCACTTAGCATGATATTCTCCAATTTCATCCATTTGCCTGCAAATGCCATAATTTTATTATTCTTTATAGCTGGGTAATATTCCATTGTATATATATATACCACAGTTTCTTTATCCATTCATCAATTGAAGGACATCTAGGTTGGTTCCACAGTCTGGCTATTGTGAATTGAGCCGCTATGAACATTGATGTAGCTGTATCTCTGTAGTATGCTTATTTTAAGTCCTTTGGGTATAGGCCGAGGAGTGGGATAGCTGGGTCAAATGGTAGGTCCATTCCAAGTCTTCTAAGGAATCTCCACACTGCTTTCCAGAGTGGCTGCACTAATTTGCAGCCCCACCAGCAATGGATGAGTGTACCTTTTTCCCCACATCCTCTCCAACACCTATTGTTGCTTGTATTCTTGATAATCGCCATTCTAATTGGGGTGAGATGGAATCTTAGTGTAGTTTTACTGGGTATAGGATTCTTGGTTGGCAACCATGTTCTTTCAGAGCTTGAAATATGTTGGTCCAGGCCCTTCTAGCTTTTAGAGTCTGGGTTGAGAAGTCAGCTGCTCTCCGTATTGGTCTCCCCCTATATGTAATCTGATGCTTTTCTCTCATGGCCTTCAAAATCCTATCTTTATTTTGAATGTTAGGCATTTTCATTATAATGTGCCTTGGTGTGGATCTGTTGTGATTGTGTGCATTTGATGTTCTGTAAGCCTCTTGTATTTGATTTTCCATTTCATTCTTCAGGTTTGGGAAATTTTCTGATATTATTTCATTGAATAGGTTGTTCATTCCTTTGGTTTGTATCTCTGTGCCTTCCTCAATCCCAATAATTCTTAAATTTGGTCTTTTCATGATGTCCCATAGTTCTTGGAGATTCTGCTCATGATTTCTTACCATCTTCTCTGTTTGGGCAACTTTATTTTTAAGATTAAATATTTTGTCTTCATTGTCTGAGGTTCTGTCTTCCAAGTGGTCTAGTCTGTTGGTGATGCTTTCCATTGAGTTTTTTGTTTGGTTTATTGTTTCCTTTGTTTCCTTCATTTCAAGGATTTCCATTTGTTTTTTTTTTTTTTTTTTTTTTTTTTGAGAATCTCTATCTCTTTGTTGAAATGATCTTTTGCTTCCTGCAGGTGCTCTTTCAGCTTATTGGTATTATCATTCATTGCCTGCATTTGCTCTCTTATCTCATCCTTTGCTTTGCAAATCATCTTTATCATGTATAATCTAAAGTCCTTTTCTGACATTTCTTCTAACATACTGTCATTGGATTCTATTAATATAGAATCTAGATTTGTTTGGATAATTTTCTTCCCTTGTTTTTTCATGTTGTTCATGTATCTTCCCCTCTAGCAGTGCAGATCTGGGGTATTGCAGATTTCCCCCTATAGGCTTATAGTGGCCCTATAGGTTTCCAAAACCCTTTCTTTAAGGGGAGATCAGTATTAGCAGTGCCCAATTCAGACACTATACAATCCTAGACCAAATAGTCCTTATGAGGACAATAACAAAATTGTCATAATAAACAGAATGAGTTAAAATATTATCTTCAATAAAAGAAACAGATTTGCAGTAAGGTCTGCAGTTTCTAATGGAGGACAAAGAGGATGCAGAGGGATGTAGAATGTGGCTGTTAATGGGATAAGAAAAGATTATACAGAAGTTCTAGAAAATAGAAAGGGTGAGAGTGTAATCAAAAGAAATTGGATGTTAGCATGCAAAAAAGGGAGAAAGAGACTCTGAGGGAACAGGTAAACAAAAGGAAAAGAGAGCAAGAAAAGTAAAGAAATAAAAACTTAAATTTTTTTCTATAAGGAGAAAAAAGAAAATCTACAGTATAACAGTCATATAATAATGAAACCTCCCAGTATTCAGTAGCCTGATGCATGAGAGGTACCTGACAATGAGCTTCAAGCCTCCAGCAGGCATCTCAGGATGGGATTTGCCCCACCTAAAGATCGGAGCTAGGGCTTCCAGGATTATCCAAGATTGCTGCTCTGGCTTTGAAATGTTGGCAAATGGGGAGCTGCAGCTCCAGTGTGGACATGGTTGGCTGGAGGTCCTGGAGGCGGGGTGCGGTTGGTCAGGCAGGGGTCCTGGAGGTCGGGTGTGTTTGGTGTGGTTGTGGGATCCTGGAAGCTGGGTGCAATCAGTCAGTCTGGGGTCCCGGTGATAGGATGCAGTCAGTTGGTCTGGGGGTCCTGGCAGGAGGGGGCAGTCAGTTGAAGTGAGGGCCTCAGAGGCAGGGAGTGATCTGTCGGGCTGAGGGATCCTGGAGACGGGGCTCAGTCAGTCTAGCCAGTGGTCCTCCGGGGCCTGGCTGTTGTCTCAAAATGGCGGCAGCCACGTGTAATCAAACCTGCAGGTACTGTAACAGTGAACTTCCAGGCGACAGCAGGCAGCTGGTTCTCCACCGGCTGTCAGTGATCAGTTTGCTGACTGTTGTTGGACGATCAGGAGGTGAACCTCATGCACTGGGTGATGGAAAGGTGTAAGGCAGGCGATGGACAAGCGAGAGGCAAGCAAATGGCAGATGATAGGCACCTGACAGTGAGCAATCTGCACTCAAAAAAGGCATCGATATGCTGGCAGACTGCAGGTCATCACAGCAGACAAATGGGGTAAACATCAGGGGATCGATAAGCAGCAAAAACTGCCTCACAAAGAAACAGATATCCTCTGCTTGAAATCGGAGTTACAAACGACAAGGAATGCAGGCTCCCTCTAGTCCGCCATCTTGGGTTTCTCCATCCTTAATGTTTAAGAATCTTTTTCCTCTATGAGCAGGCACTTTGTGGCAGAAGTTAACTGTGTAGGTTGAAATTTGAGGTACATGTGAGAGATTTCTTTTCTTCAGGACATAATCTAATTGATCTTAAAAAAGAAAAAGTCAAAGAATTGAGCCCACATCCCTTTGCCTGAAGGTTGTATCATTGTGGTCTTAATGGAAATTAATAAATGCCTTTCTTCCTGCTGATTAACTTTCTATAGAAATTGTTTTTGTGGATCAAGTGATGGCAAGTAAGCCAGGTCAGAGGGCCCTGAGGCTGCAGAGCAGGACATCAGCCCCTCCTGATCCACCTGTTGGCTGCGTCCAGAATTAACTCGAGTTCCTGGTCCACTCTACATCCTGGTGTAGACAGTTAGCACCTCAGTATTGGAAGAAGCAGGAAAAGAACTGAATGAAGGTAACAGAGAGGGGTGGGGAGGGAAAGTGGTTCAACAGTATCACAGGTTTATCTGGGACAAACCTGCAGAGGGGGCTGAAGGGTTATGGAAAATAATATTCCTACCAGACAGCTCCCCCAGAAAAACAGAGGGACAGTGTGGCTCAGGAGGAGGGAGGGGAAAGTAGCCGGACATCGAACCTCTCCCAGGGCCCCCTTTCCCAATAACAATGGGCCTTTAGGGGAAAAGCGACTTTCATCCCTTCCCGGGTTCATCCCCAGCATGTCCACCAAAAGAAACACTCACCCCTTCCCAGCGCCAGCGCATCTTGAAGGAAGGAGGCAAATACTGAAACGCCGGCCCTGGGCTTTCACCCCTTCCCATTGCCGATGAGTCCTGAAGGGGAAGAGAAAACAGTGAAGCTCTAGGTAACAACGGGTCCCAGAGGAAGGAAGGTAAGCAGCGAACACTGAGTTGTGAGGTTTCCCGGTGACAATGAGTGTCGGACTTCTTACAACTGCCTTCCTGAGTTAAAATTTTATCCAGCCAATTAGCCCCTGACTGTCCAGACTGCAGGTCCGCAATCCCCAGTGACTAATTCACCCTCATTGTAAACCATGAATCCCAGACTCCTGTAACCTGGGGGCCATTTGTGGGCCATGAGCTTATAGGGGCCCCAGGCCATGTGTGTTTGCTAATTGTCTGCAGGAAAGGTAGCTTTGCAGCCTCCTAGGTAGGCACTGGGAGATAGGGCGCTAGCTCCTGAAATGAATTACATTTCTAAGAGAGGGCATCGAGGTCTTGGAGAAACATGATTCTGGGTCTTAAAAACTGGCAAGAGGAGTCTGTTGTTTGTTCTACTGGGGATTGAACCCAAGTCTCATGCATGTTTAGGCAAGCCCTCCATCACCAAGCTACTGGGTCTCCTGTGTGCTCAGACTGACCTCAAACTCCTGTGCTCAAGCCATTCTGGCAGAAGGCTTTTAAACAAAATTCACATACATCTGGAAAGGACAGAGAAAAAATTTAAAACAATTGGTGAGACAGAATACATTGCTTTAATTTAAATTTAAATATGGTAAATTCCCATTTTCTAAAAAAAAAAAAAAAAAATGTTCTGAGAAAAGGAAGGTCCTTTCCCAGAGACAGGAAGAAGTCCACTGAACAGAGAAGAGATTCAGGAGGCCGTGGTCAGCACCCTATGGGATAAGTCCCTGTCCATGGGACCAGCTGCTCCAGCTGTGTCTCAGCCAGTTGAGGCTGTCTGGCTGCAGGACCCCTCTCTGCCTGGATTCGAGGGAGGCCAGGAGAGCTGGCCAGTATTCAAACTGGTGAGGGATGAGTCCACCTTGCCCTCAAAGCAGCTTTGAAAAAAAGATTACTCAATGACTTGTTAAAAAATGGCAAGATGACTTCATTTAGGACCACTGTGATGGCTGTAGGGACTTGCAGTGGAGGAAAGACATTGGGCTCATCTCTGAACACAGCATGGGCAAGTGGGAATTTATAGATAAGGAGCAGAATGGGGGCAATGGATGGTTAATGACCCAGAGGACATAGAAGTGGGAAGGATTCTGGCTCAACCAGCCTAATGGATTCCTGCTGAAGGCAGGTCAGGGTAACCAGAGTCACCTGGGGAGGGTGGCAGAGGAGTAACCCTATCAGAATCAAGGGTAGGGGGATCTTGCTAAACTGACTTAGCAGGGATCTTGGTAAAACTGGATTTTGCTAAAAAGTGCACCGGAGGGTCTAGGAGAAGGTTCAGGAACCTGACTAAAGTTTGATCAAGCAGAATCTTTGTCACCTCCCAGCTTCCTTCCTCTCCTTGCTCAGAGTCTAGTCTGAGAGAACAGAGCATCAGGCACGCAGGAAGTGGCCTACCACTGAAGTTTCTGGGCTTGAAATATTAATTCTCCAGCTATTTAACAATGGAATTGATCAGGGAGGCCCAGATATTTAAGATCAAGGTGTGACAAGCACTGGAATGAATTATACATCCCGGCCTGCTGTCTTACAGAAGGGCCATCCCCATTCCAAAAAAGCATTCCACAGCACCTTGTCTTCCAGGGCAGGTGGAGAACAGGTGTGTTCTATCTTGGGCAAAATTCTCATTTTCACTTGCTTCATAAATGTAAATCATCTATGAGATTTTGCCAATACTGCTTTTTTTTTTTTTTTCATAAGGGACTCTTGGGGATATCCCATGTCTAGAATTAAATTAAAACAATGTATCTTATCTCACCAGATGTTTTGCTGCTAAGTAAAATTGCTAGGAAAACAATCATTTATGCAGAGTACTAGTGCATTTTAGGCTATACTTTGCCCCAAGATTATATATTTTTTATTCAGTCAGATAAGTTTTTAAGATTCCTAGACTAACAGCAAAGCCCAATTCCTGGTCTTCTTCTTTCCACTGGCTTCATTAATAAGATTTTAAGCAGATTTTTACCATTTTTTTTTTACTCTCTCATAGTCCACACATCCAGGGTTTCAGTAGCTGTGCACTTAATTTCTACTGCAACTTACTTTCTGGATAGAGTCCAGCATTTTCCTAATGGTGAATCTTGTTTATGACAAAATTTTGAATTTGGTACTCAGAATTTGGGATTTGGGGTTTTGAAAGTCTTTTTTTCTCAAATTATTCTTTCTGCTGGGAACTTGAAAGCCCATTTTGAAACTCAATGGAGCTGCTCTGCAGGTTTGCTCTGGCTCCTTCTCTAGGGCAGGAAGCAAAAATGGGTCAGCCTGGAAAAAAGAAATGAATGAAAATGAAAAACACACTGGTCAATGTCAAGTTAGACTGATCGATCTTTTTGAATTTTGCCAATTTCAATGAAATTCTCTTCTTAATTTCAGGAATAGGTAAGGATTCAAGGAACCAGAAGGAAGATGATTGAGTTTACTGTATGGAATATAAATTAAAAGTTCTTTGGTTGAGTATCAAAGTGAGAATCATGGCATTTGTGGATATTCAATTTTATTTGGTACATATAGATGCAACTTTATAGTGACTATTTTAAACATCATTTAACAGTTTCAAAAATTAATTTGGCCATAGATTCAGCAGTAGATGTCATTTTGAGAGATACTTGAAACGTAGACGTCTAATATAATCTGGGCAAATTACTAAATGTAAACCATTGCACGTATTTCAATTTTAATATTTTTTTATTTATTTTACATGAAGTAAAGGCATAACATTTGTGTAATCATACATTTACATAGGGTAATGATGTTTGATTCATTGTTATAAATTTTAATATTTATTTTAAAAATAAAGGAATATTTCATGTCATTGCTCACTGTAAGTACCTGTGGTGATTCTTTGTAATTTTTTTCCCTCCGGCTACTGGCGATTGAACCCAAGGGCACTCTACCACTGAGTTACATCCCCAACCCTTTTTATATTGAGACGGGGACTAAAAGTCAAAGTGCAAGGCTGGCTTTGAACTTGGGGTCCTGCTGCCTCGTCTCCCAGGTGGCTGGGATTCCAGGCCAGAGCCCGTGCGCCCAGCCCTTTGCAATTTTACTTACGAGCTCATGTTCTTTTTCGCTTTACCATCTTTGATTTTGACAACTTTTCACAAGCACGATTGTTACCACTTGTTTTCTCTGTCTTCCTTCTTTTGATACCATCAATCGCTGTTGAATCCCAGAGTCCTGTGACGTCAAGGGACACGGCTGCTGCGTCGATGGCAGTGTGGAATTATTTTTGTGAAATGGTGCTGCATCAGCAACCCGGCTGGGCACACCGGGTGCGCAGGCTTTTCGTGGCCCCTGTATCCCAGGCCTCGCATCCACAAGGAGCCTTCGCCGCAGCAGAGCGTCCAGGGCAGCAGCGCCTGTCTCCTCCCCATCACCAACCAGCCTTCCTGTCCACCGGTGAGCCCAGGTGAGATGGCGTTGCCCACCGCAGCCGGGAGAGCCTCTTCTGGTTTCTGCTTCTTAGTTTCTGCCCGCCCCCTCCCGCTTCCCCTGCAGCTGCACTTGGCGGCCCTGCGTCCTGTGGGTCCCCAGCGAGCCTCTGCGCCCTGTCTGCACCACACCCTGACCTTGGCATCTTCTCCCTCGCAGCCTCTCCAGACCTCTCCTCACTGCGCTGCCAAGAGATTTCGCCCTCATCGCGAGTACTCCCCCGGATCTCCATCCCCCCTGCTGGAGCCCGGACCCCCTCCTCCACCCGGGAGCTCTGGCTTCCTGCCCCTGCCCTCATCTTCACCAGGACCACCTGGATTGAGTTGGAGAAATAGCTCACCTAAGAGGAATTAAGCTGCTCCTGTCACAGGAATAGTCCACGGATGATGGGCGGTTTGAATAGGAGGCAGAACCAGCAATAGCACAATAAAAAGCCCGTGTGGCCGCTAACACATCTTTGAATACAATGTAGAGTCCACCGGTTTCGGTTTCCAAGGATGCTGCGTTCTCAAGTGAACTGCCAGACCAAAACATGGAAGTCACAAAATCCAGGAGGGCAGTAAAGAGACGTAGAAGTACTGAGGAGTTTCAAGAGGCAGATTGCTCGGGGAAGCAGGTGGTGTGAGGCCCTCCCCCTGCCCTGTCCAGGGCATGGGTGGGGGTCTTGCCTTCTCACCTCCAGCCCATTGAGGGCCAATGCACCAGAGTCTCTGGAGTTTGAGGGGCACAAGGGCTGGGGATAACTCCTACCCTGGGCCAAACAGAGGGCCAGGTGAACTAGTGCCTGGGGACTATTCTAGATCCCAGTGCGGGCCTGCTTAGGCCTGAACCAGGGGAAGCAGGAAGCCTCTTCTCCTCCTCCTCATCTTTCCAAGGAGCATGGGTGGCAGGCCCTTCAAAGGTCACTGGAGAACGGAGAACAACAAATTGCACCTATATTAAGTGTGCAGTTAAGTTTGATAAATGTGTGCCCTCACGTGATCACCCCAGTGGGGACGCAGAACGTTTCCGCCACTGCAGAAGGCACTCTGGCCTCTACTGTCACGCCACTGCCTGCAGGTGTTCCTACAGATAAAGTGTGCGAGTGTCATGGCCTCACTCTGCTTTCCATGTGCTCACTTTGTGTGTGTGTGTGTGTGTGTGTGTGTGTGTGTGTGTGTGTGTGTGTGTGAGCTTTACTGGGGATCAACACCAAGCTCTTGTGCATGCTAGGCCAGTGCCCCATCCCTGAGCTACAACTGCAGCCCGCCATGTGCTCACTTAGTTTAACTCTACCCAGGGTTAAGAATGGGGAGGGGGTTCAGCATTCAACAGGACCAGGTTCCCCAGCCCTGTGTTCCTCCCCAGAGGTCTGCGGAGTTCCAGCGTTCATGCTTTCCCTGCAGGAAGGGGCCACCTCCGGCCTACTTATGCTGTGTCCCATGACCTGCTGTGCACTTAGTGCTTAAGGTGGTAACTCAAACTACCAAAGATCCAGAAGAAGAAGCCATATCAGTCATCGGGAGGAGGAGGAGTTGGTTTGTAAAGGAATGATCCCTGTGCCTCAGAAAAGGTCCCCACAAAAATCTCAGTGGGGGGCAAGAAAGTGTGAGAAAACATGACAGCATCCCTTTTTTTCCTTTGTGGTGTTGGGATTAAACCCAGGGCATTGAGCCTCCTCGTCAACCATTCTGCTACTGAGCTACATCCCAGCCCTTAGACTTTTTAAGAACTGAAAGCTAATTTGGTTTCCACAGTGGAGACTAATGACTTATTTACTTAATTTGCAGAATAATAAATAATTATGGTGAATCTACTTTGTGCCAGGTGCTGTTTAAGCCTCAGCTATGAGGTGAATAGCGTACACCTGGCACCTGCCTTCACAAAGCTCCTATTCTGTGGGTGTTGTTGATTGTAACGGGGTGTTGATGCAAATCCATCCGCTTCTCCCATATGGAGTGGCATGAAACCACAGCCATTTTATTATTGCACATGATTTTGTGTGTTCCTGGGCTGGTATTCCATGCTGGGACAGCTTGGGTCATCTTTGCACTGCCGTCTTCTCTGATCCTGGTAAGGTGGGCATGGACTGGCTGTTCGTTGGTGGAGAGTGGCCTTAAGCATGTGTCTGTTTGCCCACCAGAGCCTTAGCTTTCTGCACATGACCTCCCAGCATCTAGCAGGCTGATTCTGCTTAGTGGTCTTGGGATTCTAGTCATAGCAAGAGAACAGACCCTGGTGTACAAGCACTTGTACAGTGTACAAGTTTACATTTGTTAATGGCCCATGTGCCAAAGCGAATGGCCAACTTTCCTCTTAGACTTCACCTCTTCATGGGGAAATCTCCAAGGTCACATCACAGGGGGCTTTTGCTTACTCTGGGACATAGAGAATGAGAAGTAGGTTTCTGGGTCAAGACCAGTGGGGCCTGGAAGGTAGAGCATTCAAGGCAGAGAGGCCAGTCAGGAAACTAGAAAAGCCCATACCAGATGGATCACTAGGGCCTTCCCGTCCAAACTAGGGTTCTCTATCTCAACCTCTGAAGGTTGGAGGCTGACGACAAGTGGATTTCAGTTTTTGTGGTTGCCCTGATTGCAGGTTGGAGACTAGATTATGTCTGAGCAGTGCACAGATGCATATGCACAGGGAGAGCAGCGAGAATGTCATTTTAGTCAATTCGCATGGCTGTGATCCAAATTCCCAGCAAGAACGACTTAGGAGAGCAAAAGTTCATTTGGGACTCATGGTTCAGAGGTTCAGTCTGAGGTGGACCAGCTTCCTTCTATGTACGGTTCCCCTGGTCAGTTCATTCAAACTAGGATGGACTGGTAAAGTTACAGCTCTCACAAATCCAATCACTGCACCTCTGAATATTCCTGCAGTAACACAGGAGCGTTAGGGGGACACCTCATAGCCAAACCATAGCAAATACCAAGGCAGTCCAGGAAGAAGAGGATGGTTTGGAATACGGTGACAAAGGAACTGAAAACCAGGCCCAGAGGTGTTCAGAAGGTTAAATCAAGAGAATGAACAAGTCTTCTTTGAGTTCTCTAGGCTACTGTGGTGCCCGTGCTGGGTTCAGTCCCTCACATGTCTTCTCACAAGACTTTCAGAACCAAGCGATTCCTGGTCAAGAAACAAAAGCAAAATTGTCCCATTTCCCGGTGGATTTGAATGAAAACTGGTAATAACATCAGGTACAACTCCAAGAGGGGACATTGGAGGAGATCCAAGCTGGGACTACAAGGGATTGCACATGAAGTGGCATACCAATTTATGCTGTGTCAAGGTTGTGGTCATCTTTGTCAGTTCATCTGAAAATGTCACCGCTATTGGGACAGTTGGGAATATTTAACTGGGAATGTAATTTTCCCTTAGCTATGAATGTGCTTTGGTACTGGTTTTGGTTGGTTTGATAATAAATATGTGAAACTTTTTCCCACCTTTTTATTGGGCATTGTACTTATACACACTGATGGGATTTGTTGTTACATATTTGAACATGCACACAATATCACCATATAATTTGTCCAATATCACTTCCCAGAATTTCCACCCCTTGGTCCCTTTCCTTCACTAGTCTCCCTTTGATTTTTAGGAGAGTCACCTAACCTTTGTTTTCCCTTATCCTCTCTAGCTTCTGCAGAATATGTGAAACTTTTGGGGAAAAAAAAAAGTATTGCTCAGATAGGGGGAAGTTTTAAAAAATGGCCACAAATTCCTGGCAGACCTTCCCAGCAGGCATTGTGGTTACATCCCCTCTCTTTGAATTGAGGTGTGTTTGTGTTTGCATGGATCCACAGAATATGATGGTAGTGACTCTGTGTGACTTCTGATCCTGGACCATAGATGGCCAGCAGCTTCTTCTTTGCTCATTGGACACACTCTGGGCCCTGGTCTCCTGTGTAAGAAGCCACACCCACCAGAAGCCACCATGCTGGGAAGAAGCTCAAGCTTCACAGGCACACTAGTCAGCTTTCTGTTGCTGAAACAAAATATCTGAGATAATCCTCTTAAAAGAAAGAAAGGATCTGGGTTCAGGGCATGCCTGGAATCTCAGGAGACAGAGGCAGGAGGATCACATCTTTGAGGTCAGCCTCAGCAACTTAGTGAGAATCTGTCTCAAAATAAAAATAAAAGGGACTGAGGATATAGCTCAGTGGTGGGGCACTTGCCTGTCATGCTAAAGACCAAAGTTTCAATTCCCAGCACTTTAAATTTTTAAGTCAAAAATTAAAAAAAAAAAAAAAAAAGGAAAAGTTTACTTTGGGGATGATAGTTTCAGAGGTTTTAATCCATACACATTTGGCTCGGTTGCTTTGGGGCCTATGGAGAAGCAGAACATTATGGCAAAGATTCTTACCTTATGGCAGCTGGGTAGCAAAGAGAAAGGACGGAGCTGGGAGTCCCAATATCCTTTTCAAGGGCACACCCCAGTGACCTCAGTTCCTCCTATGAGGCCCTACCCCCCCAAGATTCATCCACTTCCCAATAACCCCACAAGCTGGTGACCAAACCTTTAGCACATGGGCCTTTGAGGACATTTAAATCCAGAACAAGGGAAGCCACATGTTGGAGATCCAGTCCTGAATGAGCCCAGCCTGTGTACCATCCCAGTTCGGCCATAAAGTCAGTGAGTGAAGAAGCTTCTGGATGTTTCTGATCCCTGCCGCGGGAGTCCTCCTAGTTGTGATCCCAGACCTCATGGAGCAGATGAAGCACCCTCTTGGATCCTGTCCAAATTCTCACCCTCAGAATTCAGACAGCAGAACAAAGCAAACATTGTCTTATGCCACTAGTTCTCGAGGGTCTTATTTTGCAAAAATCCAAAACTGGGATGAAGATAAAAATAGGGCAGGTGTTGGGGTGGCTTGCACAGGAGGCAACAGTATGTTTGATATCTTGTTTCTTTTTAGTTAAAAGGACTTCCAAAGGATGTCAAGACCGATGTGGGAGAAGTCAGGAGCTCCTTTTAGGTATATGGCAGGAAATGGAAGATGATTAGAGCATTAATTAAAATTGTGAATGGACTCACTCACCTGGGCTGGTGGTGAGGAGGAGGTGGTTATGCAGGGGAGCCTGTGGGGACACCATCCCTGAGCAGCTGGGGTATCCAATGCCATTGACAATTGTCCCATGAAACACTGGGGTGGAAGTCAAGTCTGCCTTGATGAGTGCAAGAGTACTTTGTATCTAGATCATGATGTTCTTTGAGTTTAGGGCAAATATATTAGTCTGTTTTCTGTTAATATAACCAAGCACCTGAAGCTGGGTAACTTAGAAAGAAAAGAAGTTTATTTAGCTCACAGGTATGGAGAATCAAGGGTGTGGTACTGGCATCAGCTCTGCTCTGGTGAGGGTCTGTATCAGTGGTGGAGGGCAACATGGTGTGAGTTCTTGTGAAAAGAGATCACATGGTGAGAAAGGGAGCCAAAGATAGGTGAGACCATTCTTGCTCTTTTTTTTTTTTTTTTTTTTGTACCAGGGATTGAACCCAGGGGTGCTTAACTACTGAGCCGCATCCCCAGTCCTTTTTATATTTAGGGATAGGGTCTCACTAAGTTGTTTAGGGCCTCACTAAGTTGCTGAGGCTGGCTTTGAAATCGTGATCCTCCTGCCTCAGCCTCCCTAGCTGCTGGGATTACAGGTGTGCGCCACCATGCAGAGCATTCTTGCTCTTTCGTAACAACCCTCTCAAGAAAACTAACCAGGGTCCTGCAAGAACGACATTGTTCCTTCTGAGAGCAGAGCTCACTGTGACCAAATAACCTAGGCCCAACTATTAAAGGTGTCACCACCCCCTAACACTGCTACACTGGGGACCAGTCCTCCAGCACGTGAACCCTTGGGGGACAAGTCACATCCAAACCATAGTAATAAAGGAAAGGGTCCTTATGAAACACTGTAGAACTTAGTTATCTTTCTGGATCATCTATCCTTCATTTTTCTTTCCTCATGAAAGAAGACAGATTCCAAAGGATAGCCACTGACTTTAATAATTTTTCTCATTGGAAATTCAGCGTTTAGTTTCTAGAGAAGACAGGTACGTGCCTGAAAGGGCTTTTTCTCTGGTTAAGGAGGTGATGCGGGATCACCCACAATGCTCTGCGTTGCGCTTCCCTGTGGCTTCATTACCGCTGCTCTTTCCTCAGCAGGTTCCGTAATTACACAAATGTCTCAGGCCTTCAAGTGCTTCATTATTCGTTTGTTACTCACGGAGAGCACCAAAGGCCTGTTCTGCTGCAGAGATGGCTCCCTCAAATCCACAGGAAAGGTGAAAATGGAAGATGGCATTTTAGGTGGTGATTCTCGCTGCTTGCAGACCTGGCTTAGCCTCGTGGTCTCGAGATGCGACCCTACAGACTGGTGATGCTTTCTTTCTTAGCTGCACTTGCTTGCAAACTGTAGGCCTGCTGTGAGCAGCCTTGCCTGCTTAGGATATTTAGTTTTCTGTCATTTCAGTAACAGTCTGTCTCCTGTGGCTGTGTCGCTGTGTCTCAGCACTAGTCATTCTGTAATCAGATGTTTAGTGCAACCATTCCAGAGTTTCCACTTGCAAACATTGCTGAAACAGAACTTTAAAACAAATTGAATAGTCCTTCTTGCTCTGACTTTGGTGATAGGTAGAAGGCAAATAATGCAGTCATGTGAAATGAAAGCGATAAGCATTTTTGACAAACTTAAGTGTTAATTTGGCCATTTAATTGCCATTTAGAAGTGTTCAGAAATTCAGATGCCTAAGAGGACAAAGAACAAATGCCCTGGGTGGGGGTGGGGGGGGCGAGCAAAACAGAAGAAATGAAGTGGAGTACACCATATTTGTTTTTTAAAAAAATAAGCCTTGTTTTTAGAGAAAATGAAGACTCAAATGCAATTATGAAATAATACGGAGAGATCCGAGTACCCTTCATCCACTTTTCCCTGTGGCAAAATTTGCAAAGCTGCAGGACAATATCACAGTCAGGAATTGACACAGTTAAGACACAGAATGTCTCCATCACAGGTGTCTCTCTTGATCTCTTCCAGTTCCTCTCCTTCCCACCCTGTTTGTAATCCTGGGCTATCACTAATCTTCATTTTCTTTTATTTTGTCATTTTGATAATTATATATACATATAATTATCATATATATTATATATATACATATATATGTGTATATATATTTGGGGTGGGGTGCTGGGGATTGAGCTCATGACCACTGAGCCACATCCCCAGCCTTATTTTGCATTTTATTTAGATACCGGGTCTCACTGAGTTGCTTAGGGCTTCGCTTTTGCTGAGGCTGGCTTTAAACTCATGATCCTCCTGCCTTAGCCTCCCGAGCTGCTGGGATTACAGGTGTGTAGGTGTGTGCCACAGCGCCTGGCATGCAGATTGGTTTTTTTTTTTTTTTTTTCACTCCGTATAACCCTTGTGGTTCGTCCAGGTCGTCACAGGAGTGGTTTGTTCTTTTGTTTCTTGAGCAAAATTCCTTAGTACAGCTCTACCACTCCCCCATTGAGGAACAAATGTCAGGTTTGTTTTTTTTTTTTTTTGTAGTTTGGAACTGTTTTGAATAAAGCCAATACGCATGTGGGTTTTGCATGAGCACGTCTCCATTTCTCTGAAATGAATACTCCAGAGCTTACTTGGTTGTAGGAGAGTTTCATGCTTAGTTCTGTAGGAAACTGGCGGACGGGTTTCCAGAGTGACTGTAGTATGTTGTGTTCCTGCCAGCAACGTGTGGAGGTTCCGTCTCTCTGCGTCTTCACCAGAGTCTGGTGTTGTCACTGTTTTTTCCGTTTTAGTCATTCTGTTAGGTATGCAGGGATGTACTGTTGTGAATTAGAATCGTATTTCCCTAAGGGCTAATGGTGCTGAGCAGCTTTTCCTGTGCCTGACTACCATCCGAGAATCTCCAGTGAAATGTCCATTCACAGCTTTGCCCATGTCCTAATTACTCCATCTTTCAGAACATGGGACACAGGTGGCAGATCCTGGCGCACGGAGAGCCTGCTGCACAGATGATCACCTCACAGTCACTAAAAGGCACCAAATCTTTTCCCTCTGAAGAATTTCACCATGTACTAACGAGTTGCCCATGAGTTCCCTGTAGTAGTCCTTGTCTGCTGTCACTAGACAGACCAAAATCTAAGATTTTTTTCTTTTTTAGTATAAAGGATTGAACCTAGGGGCACTTAACCACTGGGCCACTTAACCTCCAACGCTTTTTTATTTTTTATTTTGAGACAGAATCTCACTGAGTTGCTTAGTGCCTCGCTAAGTTGCTGAGGCTGGCTTTGGACTCACCATCCTCCTGCCTCAGCCTCCTGAGCTGCTGGGATTACAGATATGTGCCACTGTGCCCTATAGATCCAGATCTTTATGGCAAAAAACTGAAAAACACATTTACCTCTATATAGTTCTTCCTGTGTTCTTGCTGTAAAAGGATAGGGAGGCTCCCGGGGGCAGTCAGAGGCAGAGGGAGACAGGATTCGGGGGGGGGGGGACCCACAAGACCCCAAATCCCTTCTCTTCTTCCTTCATACTGAAAACTTCACTTTGACCCACAGTTGGTTGCTCAAGTGAGAGTTTCTGAGCTTGGAACTGCAAACGGTGCTTTCGGCAAGCGTCCCGGGCCTTTCTTCTCTTCCCCTAAGCTTGGGAACCCTCGCCTCCTGTTGTTTCTATGCATCGATTACCCCTTTGTACCAAGGTGCAGTTGTTTTGGGAGATGGACTATCAGACCCTGAAAGTGTTTCCTAGTGCCACTGAGTGCACGCGATGTAGCCTCTGGTGTTCCAAAGTCATCAATGTGCCCCTCGGCATCCCTGTAAAGTGCTCCTGTAAAGCGTTCCAGTGGGATATTCAGGAACCTCATGGAAGACAGACACAGGCATGCCTCCTTCTATTGCACAAGGCCAACGAGCCACACAGATTCTAACTTCTGTCTACCTTGTTCCTCACCGTGTTATGCATGTTTCATAAGCACGAAATTCGTGGGTGGAGGGATATATATTAATTATTTGTTAATATTGCACATTGTGGCTTCCCTAAAGAGTACAGATAGTCCCTGACTTATAATAGTCCGACTTACAAGTTCTCAACTTTACAAGGCGTGAAAGCAAGATGCATTCAGTAGAAACTGTACTTTGAATCTGACTTTGGGTCTTTCCCTGGGCTCGCATGATATTCAGCAAGATCTGCTCCTGAGATGCTGGATGGCGGAAGCGAGCCGTAACTCCAGGCAGCCTGGCAGGCATCAGGGGAACCCTGGCACTCTTCTTAAGCTACCATGTGGGTAGATTGGATGTATTAAACGCACGATGGGGCCAGGACCCCAGGGTAAGGTGAAGAGCATCAAGTTTCACTCGGTCAGTCTTCATCATAGTTTAATGTCTGGTCCGGAAGGGGTCTGAGACATCACCGATTCTACGCCTACCCGGAGTGTGGTGAGGGTCTCTGCTGGTGGCAGGGAGAAGCCGAGGACATGGGCCTTCTCATATTGATCCTTGAGCTATTTTGAGGGGCTTTCTCCTTCTCTCAGTTGGTGCACAAAGATTCAGATGAGATCGCCCTAGAATACAGACCCAAACTGGCCTCAAGGGTGGGGCTCATCACAGAGCTGTGAGTGCTGTGGTGAGGTGGGGACATTATATTGAAATGACAAATTCTTCAGTCCTCAAGAATCAAGGCTCTCTTGTCCAGTGGCTGCCTGTGACTTAGGGGGATGGAATGACACATTTAAAAGTTTTGTCACAGACCCTAGGGCTTGTCAGAACCCCTTGTCTTGAACTCGGGGGTGTGGGCAGCAGACGTGGCGTGGCCTGAGGGTGGCATCTGCCACAGTGGCCAGAGGAGAAGCCTTCCGCTTCCACTGTGGAATGGGGAAGCTGCTGGCCGTGCGTGGCTAGTGAGCTCCGGCGCTGTAGCAGGTTGACCTCAAGACATGCTCCGGGTTTGAACCCTATGCTCTTTTGAGGGCTTTGGATAATAACAAAAAACAGAGAAATAATGTAAAATGTTGTTAGAGTTTTCTATTCCAATTACACATTGAAATACTACTCTGTCAGAAATATTTGTGTGAAATAAAATATAGTATTAAAATTAAGGCCACTGATTTCTTTTAGTTTTTTAATGTGGTGATTAGAAATTCTAAAATTACACTCCTCTGTCTTGGCTCAGTCCTGATGGCTCTGACCATCCTGTCTGTTGCCTTATCCTGTATTTTTGTTTGTCGAGCTGACATTACTAGATTTCATGTTTGTCACTTTTTTGTCTCTTCCCCTAAGTGCTGTGAAGTCAGGGACTTTGTATTCTTCCTGCTGAGAACCACGCACGGCACCTGGTAGATGCCAATCAATGTTTGTTAAATGTTTGAATTTACCCACCAGTTTGAATATATATGTGAACGTTGCAATTGAGTTGATGATCTGATGCTATATTTTGTTAATAAGCCATATAACCGATTAATGCTAGAGTATGAAGATTTTTCTCTTTCTCTCTATGGCATCTGGAAAAACCTCCAAATCAGGGCACCATCCCTTGTGCCTACCCATCCACCTGCATGTATTTCCATTTCAGTGATCATTTTGCTTCATGCCTAATGGATGTAAGTAACCTGACCTGTGGCAAGGAGTGGAAATTAGGTCTTCATTTTAAAACCAGGCAGAGCCCAAAAGAAGGCACTGGCAGCATGGTGACAACTTGGCAATGGCTGCTATGGATCTTCCTCTGCACCACTGTGGAGACTGACCCTCTAGCAGAGATGACAGGAGGGCTTCCTCAGCTCCTCTTGGTCCCTTGTCTGTGCTTGCTTAATTTGGCAGCTCTGTTCTCCTACCCTGGGGTTAAAATGCTCCTTGGATATAATTTTAAGGTGACTTTGATAAAAATAGCAGAGTTTCAATTTAGAGGCTTAAAGCTGGCTTTCTTCACTCCTACTTCTCTCTCCCTGGAGGAGCCTGCACCAAGGAGGGGATGCATTTTGCAGCAGCTGAAAACACGGATCAGAAAAACATCTGCACAGGGAAAAACTGGGGTCACGAGGTCCTCGAGAAGGATCAGGCTTCGGGTGTATCAGAAAGGGTTAAAGACCAGTCAATGGAAACCCAAGGGTCCTAATCCACCTTGGCCTCTCCGCCTGCCAGCACCCCCACCCTGCCAGGGAGGATCACCTGGACGTCAGAGGCCATGGTGAATGTCCATGAGCATCCTCACTCCCTCTCTGCCTCCTAAGAAGTCAGTCTACCCCCAGCAAAATGCGCTGGCCCACCCTTGTTCCAAGAAGGAGTCTCAGATATCACGCCAACGTTATCTCGGGCTCCGAGTGTTTTACATTTCCATTATTCCACACCAAATCCTCCATGTGTTGAATGTAGCTAAATATTGTAAAACAGAAGCCTAACCCTTTAAAGAAAACCTCACAAATAAATTATCACTGCGACACAAAGATGAATGGCTAATCAAAACCCAGTCCTTCTGGGAAATGCATGCTAAGCGCTTGAAAGAGGGCCTGGGTCCATCAGGCAGGCCGCTCTTGTTAGCTGCGAGTACCGTTAGGTTTCCAGAGTATGAAGATGCCCGCTGTAATTTTCAAATACGCCACCAGATGGCGCCTGGACCCCCATGCAAACATTGTTTAGCTGTTATACAAATGCACAATCACAACTCCATTAACACAAATGTGAACTGAAACCTCTCAAGTATAACAATCATTTTGATGTTCTGGTCCCATTTTTCTATCTTTAATATATTATAAGTATGAGCCTGGGCTGGGGATGTAGCTCAGTGATAGCGCACTTGCCTAACACATGAAAGGTTCTGGGTTCTTGACTCTCAGTCACAAACACACACGTGTTCCTCTACAAGCATGTGCCCATTCTCTAAATCTCAGAGCATACTGAAAACTTTATCTTTGAGGGGTGTGAAATTCTAATCAATTTTGGAAATTTGCTCATGTTGCCCTTTATTTGACAAATACCTTCTCTGGAAAAGCTACTTCATGTGGTTCTGATTTCTCCTTCTCTTTCCCAAATGTTTTTGATGAAAACTTAAGCATGTGTTCACATTTGATCATATTGAATATCATCATCATAGTAGCGGCCCTGCACTACTATGAATCAAAAGAAAAAACTACTTTATTTTTTCTCCCCCTCTCCCCCCAGTGCTGAGAATCAAACCCAGGGCCTGGAGCGTGGAAAAGCAAGCTCTCTACCATACAGATACATCCCCAGCCTGACAAATAATCACAGGTCACAAACTTCTGCAAGGGGCCACACAACTAAATATTTAGGTTTTGCAAGCCTCTGTCACCATAACTCAACTAGTCATTGTAGTAGGAGAGCAGCTGTGAATCATGTCTACAGAAGTAAGCTTGAGTGTATTTCAATAAAACTTTGTTTTGGACATTTTTTATCATTTCTATTTTGTTAAATTTTTCATGTGTTACTCGGTTTTCTGTTACTGTGACAAAATACCTGAGATAATCAACTTAAAAGGAAGAAAGGTTTATTTTGGTTCATGGTTTCAGAGATTTCAGTCCATGGTCACTTGACCCTTTGCTTTGGGACTGTGAGCAACACAGCACATCATGGCAGAGAAAGTGTGGCAGAGGAAGCTGTTGACCTTGTGGTGGCTGGGAAGCAAAAGAGGGAAAAACGAGGAGCCAGGGTCCACTGCAGTACCTCACTCAAGGGCACACGCCCAGTGACCTAACTTCCTGCCATTCAGCCTCATGTCACAAAGGGTCCCCTACCTCCCCAGAGCACCAGAGTCTCCACGAAACATTCGTAAGTAATTGAAAGCAAATATTTAAGTCTTTTGTTTTCTAGATTTAATAGTCTCAGTTCTTTGGTTCACAGGAGAGAGCCCGGCGCTGCTCCAGGTTCCTGTTTGTGGGTCGCCGTCAACTGGGGGTGTGACCCAAAGAGCACCCTCTGAAACCTCAGATTCCCACCTGGATGGAACCCGGGACAGGATTTGGTCAGACCCTGTTCTGTGGGATTATTTTTCCCTTAATGCAATCTACTTTTCTTTCTTTTTCTTTTTCCCCGTTGGTCCTGGGGATCAAACGCAGGGCCTGGGGCAACGGCTCTACCACCGAGCTACAACCCCTGCTCTCTAATTTTCTAAGAAAGCTCTCGTTATTATACATCGAGGAAAGAGAGATCTATAGTTTATCAGTTTCGTATCCTTAATTTATCATGCTGCTGGAGATGGCCTTGGCCTTGCTCATAATAAGCAAATGCTCACCCCCACCCCGGGGTATCTTATTTTTTTTTAATTAAATTTTTTTTTTATTTTTACAGACTGCATTTTGATTCATTGTGCACAAATGGGTTATAAGTTTTCATTTCTATGGTTGTGCACAATGTAAATTCACACCATTCGTGTAATCATACATATACATAAGGTAATACTGTTTCAGTCTACTATCTTTCCATCGCCCACCCCCTTCCATCCCATTTTCCTCTACACCCTCCAAAATTCCTTCATTCTTCTCTTCCCCCCTGCCCTGCCACCTCCGTCATATATTGTCATGAACTTATCAGAGAAAACATTTAGCCTTTGGTTTTTTGGGTTTGGCTTATCTCACTTAGCATGATATTTTCCAACTTCATCCATTCACCAGCAAATGCCATAATTTTATTCTTCTTTATGGCTGAGTAATATTCCATTGTGTATATATACCACAGTTTCTTTATCCATTCATCAATCGAAGGGCATCTGGATTTGTTCCACAATCCAGCTATTGTGAATTGAGCTGCTATGAACATTGATGTGGCTATTACTGTAGTATGCTGATTTTAAGTCTTTTGGACCTAGGATAACTGAGTCAAAAAGGTGGGTCCATTCCAAGTTTTCTGAGGAATCTTCACACTGCTTGCCAGAGTTGCTGCCCCAATTTTCAACTCCACCAGCAATGTATGAGTGTGTCTCTTTCCCCATATCCTCGCCAACACTTATTGTTGCTTGTATTCTTGATGATAGTCATTCTAACTGGAGTTAGATGAAATCTTAGGATGGTTTTGATTTGCAATCTCTAATTACTAGGGATGATGAACACTTTTTTATATATTTGTTGATCACCTGTATATCTTCTTCTGTGAGGTGTCTACTCAGTTCTTCGTATTTTGGGTGTAAAGTTCTTTAAGTTCTTTATAAACTTTGGAGATGAATGCTCTATCTGAAGTGTGTGTGGAAAAGATTTTCTCCCACTCTGTAGCCTCTCTTCTCACATTAGTGATTATTTCCTTTGTTGAGAAAAAGTTTTTTTTAGTTTGAATCTATCCCATTTATTGATTCTTGCTTTTATTTCTTGTGCTATGGGGTCTTGTTAAGGAAGTCAGGTCCTAAGCCAACGTGATGGAGATTCGGGCCTACTTTTTCTTCTATTTGGTGCAGGGTCTCAGGTCTAATTCCTAGATCCTTGATCCATTTTGGGTTGAGTTTTGTACAGGGTGAGAGATAGAGGTTTAATTTCATTATACTGGCTATCGATTTCCAGTTTTGCCAGCACCATTTGTTGAAGAGGCTAGCTTTTCTCCAGTGAATGTTTTTGGTACCTTTGTCTAGTATGAGATTACTGTACTTATGTGGGTCTGTCTTGTGTCTTCTATCTGTACCATTGGTCTGTCTATTTTGGTGCCAATACCATGCCTTTTTGTTACTGTTGCTCTATGGTAGAGTTTAAGGTCGGGTATTGTGATACCTCCTGCTTCACTCTTCCTGCCCTGGCATATTTTAAAAGAATTAAATTTGTAATAAAACCACTTGGAAAGAAAAGTGTCTGCAAGGACTGACTTGTACAAAATGTTTAAAATTCAATGAAAACAAGCCAGGTGTGGTGGCGTATACCTGTAACCCCAGCCTTTCAGGAGACTGACGCAGGAGAATTCCAAGTTCAAGGTCGGGCAAAGATCTTGTCTCAAAATAAAAATTAAAAAGGATTGGGAATTCCCTGCCTCAGTCTCCCGGGGAGCAGATGGTGAGGGCAATGCCCCCAGCGAAGTCAGCTTGTCGTGAGGGAGGGGGCTTCACAGGAACCCTCCGCCAGGCGCCACCCCCTTTCCTCCTGGGCTGGGGATTGAACCCAGGCCCTCCAGCTGGCTCTGCAAACACTCTGCTGAGCTCCAGCTCCAGCCCCCACCATGGTCTTTCCCACCTGCCTGTCGGGGAAGACACGGGACCCAGAGTGAGGCAGCAGCTTTCTGGTGAGAGCAGTGCTCTAGAACACACTTTGAGCAGCTGGAAAGTCGGTTTCTGTCTTGAGGGGAGATCTGGGCAGCACACAGTGATCCGCCACCGCGGTTATTAAATCAACTTTTTTCTTTTCTTTTCTCCTTCCTTCCTTCCTCCCTCCCTCCCTCCCTTCCTTTCTTCCATCAGGGTTTGAACCCAGGGGCCCTTAACCACTGAGCTGAGTCACATCTCCAGCCCATTTTTTTTTTTTTTTTTTTTTTTTTTTTTAATTTTGAGACAGGATCTTGGTAAGTTGCTTAGAGTCTCACTGAGTTGCTGAGGCTGGCTTTGAACTTGCTGTCCTCCTGCCTCAGCCTCCTGAGCCATTGGGATGACAGGCGTGTGCCACCACCTCTGGCTTATTTTCTCTTCTTCAATACGGATCACAGAAAAGGACAGGCAAGACTGGAAATCTACCCCCAGCTGGAGGTGGTGGGGCCTATGTCGCCTGTGAGGACTGGGAGGGGTTAAAGTAGTAAGGTCAGACTTCATGACATCCTCGCTCTGAAAACAACTCTCCTGGATCCTACCTAATACCCACCTGGCCTCACCCAAACACAGACTTTCCTACATTTTTCAGAACATATCTTTATTTGTGATTTTGCTTAGTCTAGAATAAGAAACTATGATTTTAACAGTTTATTAAAACATTATTTTGGTGTATTCTGGAAGAGATAGGAGTGTGTTTTTTGTTTTTTTGTTTTTTCTCTTTAAGCAAAATGCTTTTGACATTTCAAATTAAATCTCCTCAAAATAACTCCGCAAGAGAAATGCAAATGAAAAACAAACAAACAAAAAACCCACTAATGATTTGAAACTTCTGCAGATTATATTGTACAGTCTTACATGGAGGTAGGTGTTTAGCATGTACTTAATTACATTTTTTTTTTTTTTTTTTTTGGTAGCCAGGGGTGCTTTACCACTAACTTCATCCCCAGCCCTTTTTTATTTTGAGACAGGGTCTCACTAGGTTGCT
Organism: Sciurus vulgaris; assembly: GCF_902686455.1. NCBI lineage: Eukaryota > Metazoa > Chordata > Mammalia > Rodentia > Sciuridae > Sciurus > Sciurus vulgaris. The sequence goes on from NC_136474.1 coordinate 27,478,331, forward strand.
GAGGCTGCCTGGAACTTGTGATCCTCCTGCCTCATCCTCCCAAATCACTGGGATTACAGGCATGTGCCACGATACCCAGTAGGTACTTAATTACTTTTTAATGCTTTGTGATTTTTCTGGTCTTCAGAGGGTTATATTGAAGAAAAAAATTTAATTAAGAGCAAAACAGAATTAGTTTAACAAGTGAACTGCCATTAATGCCTGCCTCCTCTCATTATATAGCCATTAGAGAACACATACTGGTCGCGGCCCCTGCCCCAGCCCTGGGCACTGAACCCAGGTAGGTTCAGCTTGCTAGGTAGGCATTCTACCAGTGAGCTACACCGCCAGCTCTATATTGGTCTTTTAAAACCTTTAATGTGATAAATAAAACCTGTAAAATGATCTAATTCAATCAATGCATTTAATGCTTCCTTTAACCATCACCATTTGTATTACTTTGCACAGAAGAAATGCCTTTAATCTGAAATTAGTAAAACATAAAAGAATGTTTCACAAACCATAGGGGAGGGGGAAAAACTTCTTTTTTTCCTTTTTTCCTTTTTTTTTTTTTTTTTTGTACCTAGGATTGAATCCAGGGGTTCTTAACTACTGAGCTGCATTCCCAGCCCATTTTATTTTTTACTTTTTAGACAGGGTTTCAGTAAATTGCAAGGCTGACTTTGAACTGGCGATCGTCCTGCCTCGGCCTCCTGAGAGGCTGGGATGACAGGCGTGCATCACCATGCCTGACTGTTTTTTGATAATGGTGTCCTGCTATGTTGCCCAGGTGGGCCCCAAACTTCTGGGTTCAAATGATCCTCCTGCCTCTGCCTCCTGAGCGACTGGGACTATAGTCCAAAAGCACCTCACTTTTGGAAAAACTACGCTTTTTGCTCTACCCCTCTCAGGTATTCTGAATGGTGCCCTGCAAATCAGACAAAAGACAAATAACCAAGAAAGAAACAAGGAGAAGTTCACCAGCGCCTATGCTGTACTTCTCTGGAACACTGAGAGATGAGTAACCGGAGGGGTGGTGAGAACGTGGGCTTATTTAGCACCTAACCAAGAGCTACTAATTTGAAGAGAAGTGACAAGACAAAGGAATTCTAAGCTCCTAGGGGCAGCAAATTGTAGGAAGGCAATTAATCTGAGGAGAGAATGGAAAATAAAGCTAGCGAGTGAGGCTCCTTTGTGAGACTCTTTCTTGGCACCATTTCATCTGTTACCCCCTTCTTGGTAACGGAAGCTGGGATGTGGGCACCTTTACAAGGAGAATTTTGCTTTCAGGAAGATGGAGGATGGCAGAGAGCTGGTCCTATGTCTGCTTTTACTCACAGATTTCAGCTCAAAATAATCCTCAGGCCAGAGGGGCAGATTTTGGGGTGGTGTATCCTGAATCCTTTCAAAACCATACTGTGTTCACCAGCTTTTCATCACTGTGGCCAAATCACCTGACAAGAACAACTTAGGAGGAAAAGTTTGTTTTGGCTCATGGCTTCAGAGGTTCAATCCATGGTAGGCTGACTCCATGGCTCTGGGCCCAAGTGAGGCAGCACATCATGGCGGAAGGCATGTTGGAGGAAAAATGCTCAGTTCACAAAGGCCAGGAAGTGGGGAGAAAGAGAGAAAGAAGGGGGGCGGTAGGAAAGAGATTCCCTCTGGGGCAGGCCCCCAGGGGCCCATCTCCTCCAACCATGCCCCACCTGCCTGTAGTTACCACATAATCAGTCTGTTGGAACTGGGAGTGGCTGCTTAGGTACAGCTCTCAAAATCAAATCGTTTCACCTCTGAACATTCCTGCACTGACAGAAGCTTTTGGGGAGACGTACACATTTCTAGTTTCTGCCTAATGCTTAGCTGAAGTGGTGTCAGTAAACTCTTTGGTAGAGGGACGCATACCCTATCAACTTATCAGGGAACTCTGTAGACGTTGACATCCGTTTCCTGGGAAAGCGTGAATCCCAACTTGTGATTTGTGTCCTGGGGTGCTCCTGGACATCTCCTTTGCTGTCCTCTGTTCTCAGCAATCCAAAGGTGAAGCCTTGTCTGGGCGCACGTTCGTCATTGGTTTCTGCAATACAGACCTCGTAAATGAAAATCAAAATAAAGATGAGTTAGTCTCTGTTGAGTCCTTGGAGAATTTTGGAGGACTGGGAATCAGACCCTCCTGCAGTCAGTGCAGAGCTCAGTCCTCACCCTGGGACTTGGGCCTCACTCTGAGGACAATGGTGGCATCGTTTCTCTAGAGCAGGTGGCATAAGGAGGGGAGTGGAGCTGGAGAGGCCTGGGAGATTCAGAGCACATGACCCCTCAGGTAAGGAGCTCATTTCTTGGCCATGGGAAATTCCTGCCCTGCTGGAGGCTCAGAGCTGCTGATTTTTCTGTAGAAATCAGAATTTATTTTTAATGTGAATCTTCTCAAATTTTTACATGTTGGCAACTGTTTGCGTGTTTTCAAAAGCAACCGCAGGCCCAGAAGAGCAACACGAGGCTCCAGTGCACACCCCTCTCTCAACCTCTCCCTCTTGCTGCAGGGCCAGAAAAGGAAGGGCTACTGTCCGGGACAACTGCCCATCCATTGCATCCCAGTAAGCCACCCAACCACAGTTTGGCTGGGAAACTAATGACACAGATGAGGGTTCTGGCCATACCACTGGCTGAATTTATAAAAGAATCTATTTCCTTTATATAATTTAAGTCCATCAACTTAAAATTGGGTTTCATGAAAACTTTCTAAAGTGGTTCATGGAGTATGTAATGCCCCATCTGCAATGCACCCCCCGCCCAAGCCCTCCATCCCAGATGGACTCACATGAAATGCTGCTGGGCTGGTGGGGGCAGCTCCACACAGAGCTCGGTGAGGCCCGCTCTCTCGTCCCCTCCCTCACATGTCCACAGGCATCAGAATTCTTACTACGTAGAAGAACTCCTGTGGACAACCATCTGCTCATGTGCTGAGGTAAAGGAAGGGAGGTCCCATGTCCTTTTGGCTCTTCCCTGCACGCTGCCGAAAACCTTCACAATTGGGGACCTTCATGGGCTGAACGTGTGGCTCAGTGGTAAGTGCTTACCTAGCATGAAGGAGCCCCTGGGTTCCATCCCCCGCACTGCAAAAACCAAAACCAATACAAAAAACACGCAGCCCTTCACAAAAGAGCAACACAGAAACCTCAGGCAGACTCAAGCAGAGTACAAAGGTGTGCAACTTTTATGGCGTCTACAGTGTAGTTGGGACTGGCCTCCGTGTCATGGCATGTAGAGGCAGAGTTAGTTGCATCTGCTCTCTTACTCATTGTGCCTCTTCATTTGAGGCACGTCTCATTAACATCTGAAGTTTCCATCTCAGGGTGTGACTTTGACTATGCTAATAATGTAAATGTAATTGTGGGTCACTTCAGTCACCTTAATGGGGGGGGTACTTCACTGGTGGATTGAACCCAGGGGCACTCTACACGGAGTGACATCCCCAGGTCTCTCTTTTTTTTAAGTTTTTTTTTTTTTTTTTTTTTTTTTTTTTTGTGACATGGCCTCACTAAGTTGCCCAGTTTGGCCTTGAACTTGCAATCCTTCTGCCTCAACCTCCTGAGTTGCTGGCACTGTAGGCATGTGCCCATGCACCTAGCTACTTCAGTGACTATTCTACACATGCATTGCCTCTCACAATCTGGAATTTGCCTTTTATCATTTGGGAGAGTCCCTAATATTATTTTCAGAACAAGGCAGACTATTGTCCTGACTCAGTGGGTTTGATTTTAGTGACCTTGTCTGTCTTGGCTCTGGCTTTTTGGTAGCTCTGCTGACCAGAGAGTCTTACAAACATGAGACTTCACACATGAGGGCTTTAGAAGGCACTGAAATAGTCCCAGCCTGACTGTGTGCTTCCATCCTGCTCATCATGGTGGTGAAATCAAACCGTGTGCAGTTCTCACCGTGACCCAGTCTCTTTTCCAAGTTCCATCCAAGGAACCAGCTCGGTAACTCCTGCTTCCCTCTGCTTTTCACAAATAGGAAACCGAGAGCCAGGAAGGCCTGCCCAGTAGTACTTTCTAAACTGATGTTTGTCTGGAGCCCTGATATGTTGAGAACTAAAACGAATTCAGAAAGTTTTATTCCCTTCTCTTGGCTCTCAGCAAAATCTACAGATGATTTACTCAGCATTTTCTTTGAACACGAACACTCATAACTTTGTGACTGATTGGAAAGAAAAATGGAGAAGAGTTGGAAGGGTCGAGGCTGTCTCACATCCCGATAGGAACTCACTTGTTTATCAAACATACAACCTGCGCTAAGTCCACCAAGGCCAGTGGCCACATCGCCACCAGAACACTGATTCTGTTGTCTCTGTGGTGTGGGTTTGGTGCAAGCTTTCCCTGGATGAGAATCTGATTGTTAGCTGGCAGGAAATGAGAACATGCATATTTAATTACTGCATCAGTGTTTTCAACTCTTCAAGACTGGTATAAATTAATCCAGCCCTCAGTACAATTATCTTCCGATGAGACTAATCATTTTCATGCGGTGACATTGTAGAAATTGGTCTGTAAGGACACTGTACAGACATACCTTGGGAGCCCTACTACTGGTCTCCATTCTGCCCTTGAAGTACATGCGTGGCCATCATTTGGCATCTGTCACCGGAGGTTGATGTCTGAGCCTAGCCCTGGATCCCATCAGCTGACTGTCTGCTGGAAGAGTCAGAATCAGGCAGACAATGCTCACCTTTATATCACCCAGTAGATTGGGAGCAGATGAAATTCTGAGTCCTATTAGGGAAATCCACTGCTTAGTTTAAATGGCAGAGACATTAAAATAACTATAATCTTTATTTTCTTCATTTTCTTAGAGTACTTCAAGGTGCTATTGCTAATCGTTTTCTACTCTAGCCCAGGATGACATTTCTGTGCACAATAAACTGACATGGATCAAATGACATTCTTTTATTGCTAGATTTGGGATTTCCAAAAACTAAGCACATAGATTGGACTGGCATGCTTTACTAAATACTTTTAATGGGGTCACAGCCGAACAGAAACTGTTTCTAAAGCAGAGAACAAATCAATGTATAATGTGATCCAGATGGTTCTTGGAGACAGGCTTATAGGACAGCAGTTTCTATGCCTCATAATCCTTGAGGTATTGTGATTTATAGTAAGAAATATATATTTGGTCTTTGTGCCTCTTTCCTGGCAAGCTGTTCCTAAATCCTTTGGAATCCCCAAAATGATAAATGTCTTTTTCACACTAACCAAAGGAGTGAGGGTTGGGGCTCCTGGGTAAGCTCAGGGTTGGACAGGTTGCCAGGGAATTAACCTTACAGATTAGAGGGTGGGACTTTCAGCTCTGCTCACCCCCATCTCCAGGGACGGAGAAGGACTGAAGGCTGAGTGGATCAGAAATGGTCAATGATTTCATCAATCATGTCTGTGTAATGAAACCTCCATAAACACTCACAGTGACAGGGTCCAGAGAGCTTCCAGGTTGCTGGACACATGGCTGATCCCAGAAGGTGGCATGTTGGGAGAGGACAAGGAAGCTCTGTACCTTTTCTCACATTTCTTTCTCCGTGCCTCTCTTCCTCTGGATGTTCCTCCCTGACCTTTGGAATCTCCTCTATAATAAATGAATAAATGTAAGTAAAGTGTTCCTTGAGTTCTATGAGCCTCCCCAGCAAATCTCTAAGGAGAGCATAATGTGAACCCTGATTTACAACCGGTTGGTCAGAAGCACAGAGCACAACCTGGGGCCTGGGATTAGCATCTGAGGTGGGGCAATGTTACAGGATCCCTAGTTGGTGTCCACTGGAAATTTGCTGGATGTGTGGTTCAATCTCACACACATCTGGTTACAGAAACGTCTCATGCTGTGTTGAGTAGGAAATGTGAGTAGGAAAAACTATTTTCTATTTCAGACATTTCTGTAATGGAAACCACAGATTATGTATTTTTATATAACTACTTGAATGTCAATAGAATCAAAGAAGAACCAACAGATGTAACAAATGCAGATAATTTCAAGTAATAGTGCAAAAGATTATATGGGCTTCTGGTTATATGGGCTTCTGGTTATATGGGTTCTTTAAAATAGATCCTTTGGAGAGGGATTTCTTATTATCATAATTTCTTAAGTTGGTTTCTTTTTGAAATATTTAAACAATTTTTTCAGTAGATTTTTATTTGACTCTAGTATTTTTTTTTTCTCTTACTAAAACCATTGGAAATAGTTTTTCACTTCCCAAAGGCACATACATGTAGATGACTCCCGAGTCACCTTTCCATCTACAAACTCCCAAATACGTGAACTTAAATGTTGCGTTCTAATGTCAATACATTGGTTAATTATCTTAAAAACAGAGCAGGAACTGGTGTGTAGCTTAGTTGTAGAGTGCACTCACCTAGTGTTCATGGGGCCCTGGCTCCATCCCCAGCACCAAAACCAAAGAAGCAAACAAAACACAAAACTAAGACTATCAAGAACAGTATTCAGGGCTGGTGATATAGCTCAGGTGGTAGAGTGCTTGCCTCATAAGCACAAGGCCCTGGGTTCTAATCCCCAGCACCACAAAAAAAAAAAAAAAAAAAAAAGAATTGGTATTCAGGCTCTCTGGTTCCTTATTGCCATGTCCCGAGCTGCTTTCCTCCACCATGTTCTTCTGTCATGATATTCTGCCTCACTTTGGGCCCAGAACAATGGAGTTGGTTGTCTATGAACTGAGACCTCTGAGACTGTGAAGCACAATAAACTTCCTCCTCTATGTTGTTCTTTTCAGGTCTTTTGGTCACAATGACAAAAAAGCTAATCAAAACAGAAAATGGTACTGAGAAGTGAGGTTGTTGCTGTAAAGAACCTGACCAGAAGCCTTTGGAGCTGGTTTGTGGGAGCAGGAATTTTGAAGTTTAGAGGTGCAAGCTGGAAAAGCTTGAGCATGTCATAAGCAAAACTTACTGGGTAATTCTTGTGGGAACCAAAAAGATCAGAATGCCAGTAGGGCTGTGGACAGTCAAGACTGGGCTCACGAGGTTTCAGGGCAGAAGGTGAACTCTATTGGAAACTGGCCTAGAGGCCATTTGGGTTATGTTCTGGCAAAGAAGTCAACTATATTTCATTCATGTTCTAAGACTTTCTGTAAGGCTGAATTTAAAGATGATGAACTAATTACTCTGGTGCAGGAAATTTCAAGGCAGCACAGAATTCAGGGGGTGGCATGAATATTGCTGTCAGCTTTTCCCCAACTTTCCTATGATAAACAGGAGCAGAAAAAAAGCAGAAAGATTTTAAAACATGCAGTTTGCTCAGAGAAAGTGTGAGTAAAACTAGGGCCAAGAAGGTGTGGTTGTTGAAGAGATTAGAGCTACTAAAGAAACACAAAATACATTACTCAGAAAAGTAGGAAACATGAGGGCATCTCAACCACACCCATCTTGGGCTCAAGGGTGTAAAAGTAAGAATTCCTTTGAGAAGAGACCTTGGGGACACCCTGCTTGCATAGGGAGACTTAGGAAGTTGTTTCACCCTGCTCAGCCACTCAGGCACTCACTCCTGGTCCCAGGAGGCTTGGATACTACCTGGAGAAGGCAACAGACCTGATGTCAGCCGAGTGGTGCTGCTTCTGCTTGAATGCAGGATGCTGGAGCTAGGGGAGTAATGGAAGCTTCCACTGAGATTTCAGAGAAAAACCTGGGAGGTCGGGCAAAGTATAGCAGGGTCAGAGACCCTGGAGGCTGCCTCTGAGAGGGCGATGAGTGAAGATGTGGGAAGAAGGCTGAAGCTGCAGTGGAGACCCCTGAGATGAAGAGATACCAGTAACGTGGGATGTCTGCTGGGGAAAGCTGAAGGAATCGAGCAGAAACAAGCAAGAGAGGCTGCAACCAGAAAGGCACAGGGGTGGAGCTACACAGGCCTTTGGAGAGAACAAGCTATAGGACTTGTTTGCCCAGCTGGATTTTGGCCTTGCTTTGGTCCCATTCATTCTTTCTATGTGCCTATATCTTTCTGTTAGAATGGAAATATTTACTTGGTGCCATTATGTGTTGGTATATATAACTTGCTTTTGATCTTCACTCTCACAGCTAAGAGTTTGCCTTGAGTCTCAATGGGACTTTGAACTTGAACTTTTGGGTAATGCCATAAATGTTAAGACTATGGGAACTCTTAGAGATGGACTGAACGTATTTTGCACTGTGAGATGGACATGAGCTTTTGGAGGCCAGGGGCAGAATGTCATGACATGACATGACATTCATGTCTAGACATGAGGTGTCCCCCTAAAACTTATGTGAGTGTTATGGTTTAAATATTAAGTTCCCCCCCAAACTCACAGTATATGCAACAATGTAATGAGAGTGTAGAGTTGAAACCCAATGAGTGACTTTATCCTCTGATAGGGATTCACTGAGTTGTAACTGAAGGCTGGTAGGGTATGGTTGAAGGGGCTGGGTCACTGGGGGCACACTTTTGGGGTATGTATTTTGTCCTTATTGACCAGAGCTCACTCTGCTTTCTGGTGTGATGTCTTGAGCCATTTTCTCTGCCACAACCTTCCACCATGATGTTCTGCCTCACTTGGGGCCCAGAGCCATGAAGTCAGCATCTATGGACTGAGACCTCTGAAACCATGAGCCAGAATAAACTTTTCCTCTTCTAAAACAAAACAAAACAAAACAACAACAAACAAACAAACGAATAAACAAAACACAACAACAACAAAAAAAACCAGTGTTCACTGGGAGGGTTTGTACTTACCCAGGGCAAATGCAGTGTGCAGCCCATCTATCATCCCTGATGCATCTTTGTCTTTACTTTCTGTTAGCTGCAAATTGTCTCCAGAGCATCACCCAAAGGCCATGCCCATTGCATTTTACAGAATTCCAAGAAGAAACCTCATGAAAATATTATTGATTTCTCCCAGGGAAAATGCTCATACTAATTCGTAAAATTGAGACCCATCTTTTGGTGGTGGTGTTTGGTACTGGGCATTGAACCCAGGGGTGCTTTGCCACCGAGCTACATCCCCAGACTTTTTAATTCTTTTATTTTGAGATAGAGTTTTACTAAGTTTCTGAGGCTGGCCTCAAACTTGTTATCGTCCTGCCTCGGCCTCCCAAGTTGCTGGGACTACAGGAGTGTGCCACTGAGCCTGAAGCCAGACACTTAGCTTTAGACTTAAATTTTCAATTGGTCATTGTTGTGCATTATGTTTTTTGTGGCACAGTATTTTTTCTGAACAAGGTCTGTACAGCATGGTGGTGTTGCCCCTAGATAGATTTGTACTTCAAACTATTCAGAGCAGGTACTTGCCTGGTGAAGCGCTTCCTCTTCTATTTTTAATGAGCATTAAAAGCGTCTTGACTTCAGTTCACATTAGCAGAGGTCTGGGCGGTCCTGTATAAATGAACATGTTCAGTTTCCTGTAGTTCACACTTTCATCCCTTTTTTGTGGAACACATGTCAGCATCTCGTTTAAAAACAATTGCCCACATTATAAGCTGTAATGTATACAAACAAAATGTAATTTTATTGATGCATTATGGCAACTGCATCAATAGTTGCAAAACCTTATCATGAGAACAAACATTGTTGGGTTAGTCAGTTTTCTATCACTGTTACAAAGTACCTGAGATTAATCAATGTGGAAGGAGGAAAAGGCTGACTTTCATTCAGTTTCAAAGGTCTGGGTCCATGTTGGTCCTGTTTCTTTGGGCCTGTGACAGCAGAGTACATTATGGTAGGAGCACATGGCAGAGGAGACCTGTCCTGCTCATGGTGGCTGGGAAGCAAAGTGAGAAAGGAAGGGACCAGGTCCCAATATTCCCTTCAAAGGCATGCTGGCAGTGACCTAATTTTCCCCAAGTAAACACTACCTCTTAAAGGTTTCCACCACCTCTCAAGAGTGCCAGCTGGGCACCAAGTTTTTAAGACATGGGCCTCTGAGAGACACCTATCCAAACAAGTGACACAGTTTCCTTGTCCCATGAATTCCCCCGCCACCGGGGCTCCTGGTCTCTGGACAACCACCAATCTGATGGAGAATCATATGGCATGCATTCCTTAATACACAATGTTTTGAAGCTTTATCAATCTGTTGTATCAATAGTTGATCACTGTTATTTATGAGTAGCAGTTCACTGTATGACTATATCATGGTTTATCCATTCTCCTGTTGGTAGACATTTGGGTTGTTGTCTAATGCTAGTTTTTTATTACACAGTTTGGAAAATGCTAAAGTGAAAGGATTTTATAGAAACACACACATGCACACTCAGAAACTAAGATGGTTTGTAACAAAGTTTCCAATAGAAGTTGGCAGCAAGGATGATTTTTGTTACACTACTGGTATAAGAGCGGTCTCCAATTATTTTTGTAGTCATCAGTAACCCAGAGAGAGAGATTTTATACAAAATAGAATATAGTCTTGTCAAAATCACAAGGTGTTTTATTTGTCCATTCAAGTTAGTTGGTCAATTTCTCTAAAAAATTAGCAGGATTTTTTTTCCATGAAAGGTTTAAAAATATGCAGGTGGCCAAAAGATAGGCTGTATAGGAGAGTAAAATTTGAAAATATAAAAACAAAGGCAAAGAAAAGGAGAAAGCAAATATGCCGAATCCAAATAATTGCTGGGATTGAGCTGAAAGTGTGATTTGGCTGTCTCTGGTAAAGACTCTAAATAAGCAATATAAAAAGCCACGTGATTCTTAGTAGTGACAAAAACATATTGTCTCCTTCAGAAGAGATGAAATTGTCACCAGAATAGAAATCTAAATTTTATATGAAAAGATAACCAGTCTGCTCAGTAAATAACATTAAAAACTAAGTTGGTTGTCTGAGAAATTAGTTGGCTCTTTAGGACTGAACAATTGGCCCAGTGCCCAATCAGAGGGCACTGCCATCTTACCATGGTGCCCGTGTATCTTGATGAGTACATCTCTCTTCAGGCTCAGAAGGATCTAACAGAAGGTCTGAGACCTGGGGGCTGGGCTATTGCACACAGGGAACCAGTACTATGTACTATGAAATCTTTCAATGTTCTGACATGACCCGGAAAGAAACTGGGTGTTAAGATGGCACACAAAGGTTCTGAATGAGTGTTTTGAAGCCTGCTCCCCTGGATATTCAGTGAGGTGGTGGTGAGGAAACCCCAAGCTGGTCCCTGGTCCCTGGTGGTGGGGGCGGCTAACTAGGCTGGAGAACCCCAGAGCTCACACGCGGATAGTCACCCAGAACCATAGCATGGCTTCCTTTGGAGACAGAGGCCCGAATCACAGCTCATGTGGTAGCACGTCATGGGCGTGTACATCGGGGAACAGCGGTGGGGGGCGCATGAGCCAGGGAGGCCAGCCTCCTCTGGAGTTTGCTTGGGCTTTCCACTCTTGGGTACCAGCTCCACCTCCTCTAGCACACCCTCCCCATCCAGCAGCACACCTGCCAGTGACAAGAGCTCTCTTCTTGTCCACACTCCAACCAGGCTCCTCCGAGCCCTTTCTAGACAAGACACCTCAACCTTGGTCTACGAGAACAGCAGGTTCTCAGCACACACTGTTTCACTGACCCCCAACACAAAGAGAATTTAACAAACATGAGCACAAGTACGGTCTCTAACAATTCAAGGTCGCAGCCCCACCATGATGGCCAGTCCTCTCAAGTCTCTTGCCTGAGAAAGCTCTGCACTGCCAAAGGAGTTCACTGTTTGCTTTAGTCAAAACCTGAGCATCTTGTTTTCTGATAGCATGTCCTTTAGAACACTTGCCATTATAAATCTTTTTCCTACCCCTTGAGATAGAAGTCTTACAATTCAAGAATGTCTTCTTAAAAGACTTGGGAGCCATCCCTTTGAAATGCACCCTTCAAAAAAGACAGAGTCCCCATCTTCTATCCTCTGCAGGAAGGAAGGAAGAAGCCCAACATCCATAAGCACCACCTGGGGGACAGAGACAACCTCATCAGTCTTCCCTCACCTCCCTGCCCTCACGCCTCCCTTTTGCCCCGCCCAGCCCTTGCAAGGCCTCCTGCCTCTTGTTTTGGTAAAGCTGAGATCAGTTTACACTGAAGTCTCTCCCCTACTGAGGGCTTCCCATTTGCTTCCCTTCTTTGTGGCTACTACTTCCCAGTCTTCTTCCTTTATCCTCTGCCTTTCCTAACCTAAATGTTCAAGAGCAGAGGATCACATGTCCAGATTTTTCTCTTCTCTATTCGCACCTCTGCACGCCTAGAGAGTTCATCCAGTTCCATCCAGAGCTCCAAATGTGCGCTTATAACCCTCAAGTTTGCATCCTGAGCTCAGGTTCCTGTGAACTCCTGCTTTCCATTTGCTACTCCATGTGACCATTTGATTTTCTAAAAGACATCTAAAATCAAGTTGTTCAAAACCAGACTCTTGTTTTTGTTTCCAAACCTGCTTTCCACCAGAACGCTCATTCTCAGAAAATGGTATTGCCATTTACATTACTGCTTGGGTCAAAATCCTACATCATCTTGACATCTGCTTTTTCTCAACTCAATTTCTAAACTATTCACACACCCTTTCATCTTTCTTTTTGACTATAGCAGAATCCAGAATCTCCTCTAACTCTATTGCTAGCCTGTACTGGTTAATTTGAATTGTCAACTTGATGGGGTTAAGAGATGCTGATGGTTGCTGAGCGCAGTTGATGCACACTTGTAATCCTAGTGTCTTGGGTGGCTGAGGCAGGAGGACCGTGAGTTCAAAACCAGCCTCGGCAAAAGTGAGGTGCTAAGCAACTCAGTGAGACCCTGTCTCTAAATAAAATACAAAATAGAGCTAGGGATGTGGTTTAGTGGTTGAATGCTCCTGACTTCAATCCCCCGTACCCCTCCTCCAAAATAAAAGAGATGCTGATGATGAAGAGACTTCTGGGTGTGTCCATGAGGGTGTGTGTAGGAGTGATTGGCATGTAGGAGAGCGAACTGGAGACCCTCCCTAGTGTGAGCAGCACCACCCAATAGGATGGTGACTTGGATGGAATTAAAGTTGGAATATCAAGGGAGCAGATGCAGATGCAAGCTCTGCTCTTTTTGAACAGGTTCTTGATCGCTGCTTCAATCGTCTGAGGATATCAGACTCTCACTTCTTCACTCTTCCAAAGCGGACTCTGCCAGTGATTCTCCAGGGAGTTTCCAGAAGCTTTTGGTCTTGGACTAGGGTAGCACCGTTGATCCTCTTGTTTTGTGACCTCCTGGCCTCTTGGACTGCAGGGCTATTGATTTCTCCAGTTCTCCAGACTGTGGACTATCCAGCTTCTGGTAGCATAAGCCAATCTAATTAATCACTTTTTTATACTCCTACTTCCTGTTGATTCTGTCCATTCTTCTGTTCTTGGCCCCCATATGGTAAAGCAATTTAAAAGTCTGAATGTGGTTATGGTACTTTTCTGCTCAAAACTGCCCAGTGACTTCCCATCACACTTAAAATAAAGCCGGGGCCTTCACTGGAGCCAGCATGGGGCCCCACAGCCTGGCCCTGGCTTCCCCCTCAGCTCCCACCTCCCACTCTGCTCTGGTGCACCATCCTCCTCCCCTGGGCAGGAAGATGCCACGTGTGCTTCTACATCATGACCTTTACATCTGTTGCTATCTCTCGGAAAGATCTTTCTCCTAGTTCTTCACAATCGGTGATCTTAGGTCTAGAATATTTTTCTCCCAGATATCAGCATGGCTCAAGACCTATGCTGCATTCAGAAATAACTGACAGAAAGGTCTTCCAGGGCGACACCATATAAAATAGCCTGCTTCTACTTTTTATTTTTAAGAGATGGGTCTTGTTGTTTTCTAGACTGGCCTTGAAATCCTGGGCTCAAGAGATCCTCCTCCTCCACCCAGTCTTCTGGGTGGGTGGGGCTACAGATGTGCACTCCCGTGCCTGGCGCTTGCCATTTGATTCTGTCAGTTTTTCTTTGATACCATCCTCTAGTGTTATTTAACATAGATATAATTAAATGAGACCATAGAGCACAGAGGACAAAAATATTTTGTCTGTTGTAATATATTTCCGGAGCGTTGGAAAAATGACTGACACTCAATAGGTACTTCGTCAGCATTTGGTTGAATGAGAGAAAGGCTTCCCTTTCCCATCTCTTACCAGGAGTGGGTTAAACAAATTGGAGAGAAGGCAGTAGTCAGAGGCAGCAGCAGATGGCGCTCTCAAAAAAGGGTGAGTATTGCATTTTGGGCAAAATTGAGAAGTCTGTCGGGACTACCAGTTTTTGTTTTGTTTTTAATATCTCTTAGTTGTTGGTGGACCTTTTTTATTATTATTATTATTATTCATTTATATGTGGTGCTGAGGATCGAACACCAGTGCCTCACACATGCCAGGCAAGCGCTCTACCACGGAGCCACAACCCCAGCCCAGGACCACCAGTTTTGTAAGAGAAAGTGATGCTTCTGTAAGACATCACCATTCTGCTCTCCTGTCTCTCACCCTTAACCTACAAGATCCTCGTACTGACAGTTCAGCTCCAGTGACCAGGGAAGCTGAGCTGTGCCATTTAACACAGTCTCACCAAGGGGACGGATGGCTGATGACACTGAGGGCGTGACTCTGCAAGGCTTTTGAGAATGCAGACATAGAGGGAGCAGAGCATGCAGACATTCTGGCAACCTAAGTACCTTGGAGCTCTTCTTAATGATGGAGGTGTTCAGGAAGACCAACAGAGCAGAGGAAGGAGAACAGGGGAGGAAGGAGGGAGCGTGGAAGTCCTGGGGACCGAAAGGGAGCAAATTACATTCCATGTATATGCAAATATGTCAGAATGAACCCCAAGTATGTATAACTATAATGCACTAATAAAGACAGTTTAAAAATAATGGAGGTGTTTATATCTTGATTTAGTTTTTGGTACTTATGGTTAGTTCCCTTTGGGGGATAAATTGAAGGCGTGTGTGCTTGAGATGAGATTTTTACCCTTCATAAAAACATTGTTTCATAGTGCCTGGAAATAATTTTGTGTGTGTTTTCCAAATGGGAGGTGATACTCAGATACTCTTGGTGGGATTTGTTTTGTTTTGTTTTGTTTTTTACACTCTTTTTGTTTTTTCAAAAAAGCTTACCTCTTGTGAGTCACTTCTCAGGAAGCCATTGGATGGTTTGCTCCAAAGAAGTGAATGTATAAAGCAACAAAAAGAAATACACTGAGCTATGAAACAAGGAAGGGGAAAGAGAGTCAAATTCTCATTTTCACTAACACAATGAACTATATCTGGAACAGAAAAATCAGCAACTAGTAATATGACTATGTTTTTTGTCAAAAGGAGACAAATAAAAGCAACACAAACAAAATGAAGCTAAAAGAGTGGAATCACCTACATCTGCCAGGTGGCCAGCTATCCAGGTGTGCACAGGACTGTCAATCCCACATTCTGGGGCATTCTTCAGTCTTCAGTACCAGGACACATAAGGCCCTGGTTTTTCATGATGGTTTAAGAAGATCAAAGGAAACTCATATAGCATTCCACAAAAATAGGTGCTGAAATTAACACCCTCTTCAGTGCCAGATGCATATGGCATAGATCATCCACCCTGAACCATGGCTTGTCGGTCACAGAGTGGGTCATCCAGTGTTGAGTGAGTGAATTGACTGATGTGGTTCAAGTGTGCAACTTTGACTTGACCTGTGGACTGACAGTAGTTCTTTGTGTTGAGATAGTGCTGATTTAATTCTTAACATTGGGATAGTGGGACATGCTTCCTAAGAGTTCAGACAATGAAAAGGAAAATGGCTGTAACACCAATGCTGGGACAACCTAGACATCACTAAGAAAGCACAGACCACTGCTTATTTAAATGGTGAATGGAAGGACCAGAACTGGATTAGGAGGAAAATAAACCAAACTGAGCATACTGCAGAGAAGGATCTGGGGTGGGATTGGATATGGGGGAAGAGGTGATGTGAAAGCACAGAAGCAGATGGAATCCCACAAGCCCAGGGTGAGGCAGGCAACAGAGGCAATTCTTGGTAATTATGGTGGTTATGTTCTATAACATCGCCATGAATGCCGAGTTAAGAGAATACCTAAATATTGTTGCACGGAGGAATACAGGGTCAGGTTCCTGTGAGACTTTGGTCACAAAGTTTTGGTCAATCAATCAACGTACAACGGGGTTTAATGCGTGTTTCTCTTTAAAGATACCTTGTTTAATATATATATATATATATTGTTAATTCATTGACGCTGGTCTGAAGAAAGCATCTCAACATGTGTAATCTGTAAGACCTTGGCCTTCTTGCACTTGGAAACATGAGACACACTTCAGTATTGCATTTGGGAGCCACTTTAGATGCTGAGATCCCCAACAGAAAGCAAAAGTAAAATACATCTCAGATTTTTGGCGATGCTGTGTATGTGTGTTAATGAACGTGAAAGCACTGTGAATATTGATTTTGGAATTATAAGTAAATCTTAGGGATTAGATGAATTTACAAATATGGAGTCCACAAACAATGAGGCTAGACAGTACTTCTAAATTAGTCTCCAACAGACACCAATGCTCAGTCAAAAATAGTGACCACTGAATTATTTCGGGTGTCTCACATAAATGAATATATATAATCATATGATGTACTGGATTCCCCTATAAAACAGGGTAAAGTTACATTTCCTGATTCAGAGGTTGCAAATACAATGTCCTGAGGTGAACACAATAGGAAATTTTGATAAACAATGTGTTGACCCTGACAGTATAGAACCAATCTTATCAGATCTTAGGACCTTCAAGTGTGAGAATCAGAGCAACAAAGAATGTTTGCTTTAATTCTTAGGTACTTCGGTTTGAAAATGGAGTTTCATATTGCCTTAATTTCTATGAAAATTTTAATAAAACTTCAGAAAACACAAGACAAAAGATTGATGGTATCTTGTGCAAATGCAAGCTGGGCTCTGTTCATCTCTACATAGTCCGCAGACAGTACAAAAATAAACATTGACCAATTCAGCTCCATCTATGAACTTTTTACCAAATAGAACAGATATGATCTCCTTACTGCCTTGCATCCTTGGACACTGTATTTCCAAAAGAGGTGTGATTTGCTTACCTGGCATATTATAAGTTTTTGGTGACTTTTTATTTGCCTCAAAATGTGCCTAAGCATGGACTGGGATTTTTGATTTACAGAAGTGAAAAAAGATGGACTCCTTAAACTAAGTGGCCATCACTAATGCAGGGCACAGAAACTGGGTTAAAATGCTGGCCTGCAGAAAATCATATTTGAAAGTGTAGAATCAGAATGTCCTTCTCTACCTTGGAAATACATCGAGGATGAGAATGAAAAAAAAATTATTACAGTAACATGCAAATTTATGTGTTTTTTCACCCCAAAACTGTCTGATGTTCTTTGAAGAAACCATGAGAAGCGTGGACGCGATCGAAGGGACTGCTCCTGGTTGTCAGAATCCTGTGAAGGCTGGGACAGACACAGCAGGAAAAGGAAAAGAGAAAAATGTCTCTAGGAAAGATCAGCCAAGTTACACAGGATGTTCTCAATTTCTTTACTAACACTGTAAGTTATTTGGAACTTTGATTTCAAAAGTACAAATTCCTGCTGTGTTTTAAAACCCTTTCCCCGAGGAAGAGAAATTTTACCGACAATGACATCCTATGTGCTTTGCAGTGTTTAAAAACGACGGGCATTTCAGAGATGTATAGCCATGGCGATGAATTTCTAGATGCAAAGAACCCGATGGACATCTGTAGTGGAGACTTTGGAGAATTAATTCTTACACATAAAGACCTGCTGTTGCCAGTGAGTAAAATCCTAAGTATTCCATACTCAAATGCTTTTGCTGAGAGGATATGTACATTGGCACCGGGAATCAGCCTGACATTGGCTGGATAACAGCAGAGTTGCAAATCAAAGTGAATTTTACATTTGACCCAACTCAGTTTTACTACTGTGTGAAAGAAAACAAGGATCTCTTAAAAGGCTGTGCAGTGTCTTGGGTCTTTGTTGCCTCTGACATTCATGTTGAAATTTAATTGCCCATGTAATGGTATTGGGAGGTGGTTCCTTTAAGAGGGGATTAAGCCAAAAGGGACCCACTCTCATGGATGGGTTTAAGGCCTAAATAAAAGGGTTTCTTTTCTGTCTGAGCCTTTTCACGCTCTGACATGTGACGATTCAGCATGTCCAGAGCATGCAGCATTGAAGATACCATCTTGGAAGAAGGGAATTGCCTCACCCGTTGCTGAGGCTGCTGGCACCTTGACTTTAGAGGTCCAGCCTCCAGAACCGTGAGGCAATAGATTTCTGTTCACTATAAATTACCCAGTTTCAGGCATTCTGGTACAGTAGTACAAATGAGCTGAAAAGACAGCCACCAACAGTTCAGAGAAGTATTAAGAAAAAAAAAAAAAAGCCCCAAAACGAAAATAACCTACAGTATCATGAGATAGAAGAAAAAACCCACATTCATTATTATTTTCTACTAAATATAGATAATGCCTTTTTAATTAGTTATATCATATGTTCTTTTTAAAAACTTACATGTGTATTCTAGGAACAAGCAATAACATGACTTGCAAAATTTGTCAAATTTAATAGAGTTAAAAAGATGAACTCAATCACTGCATCAGAGTATGGGAAGAACATTATAAAATATTGTTCTATTTTTTCACAAGTTATTTGTTTAATAGGTTCTACTATTATTGCCGCTGTTAACTACTTCTACTTCTGTTTAAATAATAATTGTTTATTATTATTGTTTCTATATAAATAATAAATTATGTAAATAAATTATATTTATTATCATTAATTATAATTTATAATTATATTTATTGTAATTATTTAATAATTATAAAGATTTTTAACCTTTATTTAAACAGTAGCATTTATTTAACAGTAATTAAATAATATAGAATAATATTATTTTAATTTTTCATTTTTTTGGTGTTGGAGATTGCATCCAGGGTCTGATGCACCTGAACATGTGGCATACCACTGGACTATACCCCAGCCCTATAATTTTAAAAAAGCATTATTTTTCTTAATTATTATTTTTCTTAATTTTATGGTGAAGTAACCCAAGTTGGCTCATTAGGGAGGGAGCAGTGAGAGAGAGGATGGAAGAGAACCTCTATTTTCCTTCTAAAATTATGTACATGAATTGCTTTGTCTAAACTTAAACTTTAAAAAGATACCATAGTTTATGAAGGGAAATTCCTAGAACCACACACCAGTATAACTACTGCACTTCCAAATGTAGCAGATGCAGAGTGAATTAAAATACATTGATTCAAAGACCCTAATCAACGAGATGGCCAAAACTGGGAAATAAAAGTGGATGATGCCAAAATAAAGAGAAAAAAGGATTAACAAGATCAGAAATCAGAAAAATAGAAACCAAACCAAGCAGAAAAACCAAACTAAAAGATGATTTTCTAAAAAGACGGATTAACTTTTGAAAACAAAGTTTGACTACATGAGAACTAATAAGCAGGTAAATTAAAAATTAATAAATCCATTTGGGTCAACATTTAATTATTTAGAGCAGAGAACACATGAGAGACAAAGGATACAGGGGACAAAGTGGCAAATAGATTTACAATACCTTCAATAAACCAGAGTTAGTATCAGAAGATCACAAGGACTGGGGGCAGCTCAGTGGTGGAGAGCTTGTCTAGCATGCCCAAGGCCCTGGGTTCCATCCCTGGCACTGCATGAGCAAAAATCAAAATGCCAAGAAGATATGAAGGATTCTTAACACATCCACGAGACAGAGGCAGTCAGAGAGAAAGACAGGCTTCATCTCCAAAGAGGAAAACTGAATAGTAGCGGAATAGACACTTGATTTCACTAACAGTTGAGGAAACGAAAAAAAAAAAAAAAAAAATTAAACAAAATGAGTCCCCTCAAACCCAAAGGATTGGCAAAATATTTGAAAGGAATTTAAAATATCAAGTGGTGGCTGGGGCTTAGAGAAGCAAGAACCCTTGCTTTGCTAGTGGAAGAATAAATTGGCCGAGGCATTCAAAGGCGCAACTTGGACAAACACACAAGAGCTAGAAGTGTCCTTTCCTCATGACCAAGAAGATAGAAAAAAAATTCGTGCCCATGTGTACCAAAAGGCACACTCAAAAATGTATTCTTGGCAGCAGCACTATTTATAACAGAAAGGGAAAGCAAAAACAAACAAACAAAAAACCTCCCCAAAACAAAACAAAACAAAACAAAAAACAAAAAACCTGGAAACATCCAAAAATATCTAGAATGAGGAACAGATGAATAAATTACATTCATACAGTGGAGTAGGACAGTAGACCAGGGAGGGATCTACAGCCATATGCAGCACCATGCATAAATTTAACAAAAATGAAAGGGGTGAAAACGTTAGCTTCAAGATAAAACATACAGCACAATACCATTTGCATATATTTTAAAGCCAACTTTTAACAAATAATCTGTGTAAATATTAAGGCATGCAAAATAATATCTTGTAAATAAACAAAAATAAAGCTGGAAGAAAAATGTATCAAATTCACGATAGTAGCTGTTTCTGGGGATTGATTTAGGGGGATAGGGCTCGAAAAACTAAAAAGCAGAGATTCAACTTTGTTTCCAATGCTGTTGGATTCTTTTAGATGAGTACTTGAAATAAAATGTCTAGCCTTGTTTTTCTGTGAGCCCTGGTTGAGACGCGGCCACAAGCTGCCAGGACTCTGTGGAGCCAGGGGAAACATCCCTGGTCGGTTCTCCACCTGCTTCTGTTCCCCAGTGACCGAGGGTTATCAGTGGCTCAGAAGGTGGTAACACCCGCTCTCCAGGGGCGCCAGGGAAGTCCACCGAGCCCTGGGCCAAAGGCTCCAGAAGCCTTTTGGGGAAGAAAGTGTTTGCTGAGAGGCTGGGAGGCGGGTGGGGCACAGGAGGGCTTGGCTGCCCGAGGGGATGACCAACCTAACTTGAAGTAGTAGCGGGAGAAGTTAGACAGGAGGAATGCTCCAGGCTTAAAGAATAAGAATTAGTAACGCAGAAAGGGTGGCGACATTAACAGAAAGGTTCGAGATCTTTCCGCAATCAGAGGTCTGGAGTGTAGGAGGAGAATGTGTCAGATACTTTGCTGATGTTCCTAAAGTTCTGAGATTTTAGTTCTAAGTCCTCCAACTGTGGATTCCCTGCTCCCTCCTTCCCTCTTTTCTCTTCCCTCCCCTCCCCTCCCCTCCCCTTCCCTTTCCTTTCTCTGTCCCCACACATCACTTGAATCCTTTCATATCATAGTTTTCTTTTCTGTTGTATCTTAAATCCTACTCAGTTCGAACTCAAATGCATAACAGAAAGTTGAGTAATACCTGGATGTTTGTCTTATAAATAATTTGAGTCAGGGAAGAAAGATATTTAATTCAAATTTTCCCTATTAAGTGGTAATAAAAAAACTATGAGTAGAAAATCAGTTTTTTTATCTTCCTTTTATAATTACAAACCGTTTGATTTTGATCCATCTATTTTTAAAAACGATTGTTAAAGCATTATTTTTTTAACATTTATTTATTTATTTATTTATTTTTATGTGGTGCTGAGGACTGAACCCAGTGCCTCATACATACTAGGCGAGTGCTCTGTCTCTGAGCCACAATCCCAGACTCAATTTTGACCCATTTATTGATCAAAGTCTAATAAGTGTTATCTCTGATACTGTTTTTAATCTTATATCATTTATTGATATCTTTCATATGGCATTTTTTCACTCCATTTGATTTGGTTTCATTTTGGAACTTTCCATGTAAAATATCACACATGAATGATATTTATGATTATAAATTTCATATCTGAATATCATAATTTGAACAAATGAGTGAGGTTAAAGAATGGGCTATGAGAAGAAGGGAAAGTAAATCTGTTGTCATAGAAGTACAAAGATTGAAATTCCATTAAAAAATATTCTGCTGGGTGCTGTGGACATGCCTGTGATCCCAATGACTCAGGAGACTGAGTCTCAAGTTTGACGCCTTCTTGGGCAACTTAATGAGACTGCGTATCAAAATAAAGAAAAAGCATTGAGGGTTGCAGTGTAGCTCAGTGATAGAGTAATTCTGGTTCAATCTCCAGTGCTATCAAAAAAATAAATAAATAAATCATGACAAAACAGAATCAAACAACAAGAAAACCTCAAAACAGAGCACATCCATATCTGCTGGCTCTCATACTCTGTGCTAGGAATTGACTGAGGCAGGTCAGGTCTTACACCCCAGATGTCTTTGGTTTCCGAATAGATAATGTGAATAAATTAAGCATTAACAGGGAGCTCTGGAGAGTGTGGTGACCTGCATGCTGCTGGCCACGTGCAGAGCATCTTACTCTTTTTACCTTTCCTTTTGGAAAGGAAGAGGATTCAGTATGAGGTTATGCAAGATGCCTAAAACTGAGTGGACCAGTGAGCTAGTTAAGACATGGAAGAGAATTATGAAAACTATAAAGGGTTTTCAAGACAAACTCTATGACTATTGTTTCAAAATCAGAAGACCATTTCATTCTGGTAGTGTTAGAACCTTTAATGTTTCATAATCTAGCCAACAGTTAGTGTCAGATGAATTCTTAGTGTTAGTTAAGGCTAGAATGTAATAATTATCTCCACAATGGAAAGAGCTTTCAAACTCAGGTCAGCATCTTCCAGGCCCCTCCCCCATCCCGGGTCCTCTCCCCCAGAGCGCACATCTGCAGATATGATATCTGTCTTTCTGGCTTCCAGTTAATTTATTTCTAGAAAAGTCCAGACACTTATCTGCAAAATGGGAAGGAGAGAGAAAGCATCATTTGTCTTATATTATTCCAAAAGTAGACAGGTTTTATTTCAAGCCATAACTCATTTGAAGACATAAAGAGAACTTTGACCTTAATCCATTTGGTCTGATTTTAAAAGGAGGAGCATCTTATGCCTACTTCGAAGGTGAATTTAACCTCGGGCTTGGTTGAATGGGACATTTTATTCCAGAGAACAACTCATCTGGCAGGCAGCAAGGAGCAGAGAACAAGGCAAGTATGAGAATAGACAGTGATAAAAGTCGTTGAAAACCATCGAATGACTCGAACCTCTTCTCAGCCACAAACTGCCACCCCAAACCACTTTCCTCATTAAGCTTCAGAGTCTTCATTTATAAAATAAGTGCCTCAACATCCCTTTTTGGTTTCCTTAGCCCTGTCTATTCCTCTATAAATTTTATCACTCATTTTCACCTTCACCCTGTTACCACCCTCAGACAGAGGAATTCTGAAAGATCCAGGCGATGTTCCCAGGCAGCCATGGCTGGGAATCCACTGCGCTATGTCTCTTCATTGGAAGCACCTGACGGACCTCAGTCCATTTTCTGCTTAGATCCTGGACATAGGAATTAATTTTTTAAATCACACTAGTCACCCCTTATCCATGGTTTTGTTTTCTGTCATTTCAGTTACCTGAAGTGAACCACGATCTGGAAAATATTAAATGGAAAATTCCAGAAATCAACAATTTATAAGTTTTAAATGATTTTATTATAGAATATTATAACTTTTCTATTTTATTATTAGTTATTATTAATCTCTTACTGTGCCTAATTTTTAAATTAAATTTTATCATAGATGTAGGAAAAACCTTAGTATATATAAAGTTTGGTACTATCCACAGTTCCAGCATCCCCTGGTGGGGGTGTGGGGACTTAAAATGTGTCTCCCATGAACCAGTATATGAACACTGTATATCTTTCATCTATTCCTACTAAATACTCAATGAGTGCCAGCATATTCAGACCCTGTGGTAGGCTGTACACAAATCCAAGAAATTTCCTATTTTTAAGAGTTTTGACTAACATACAGAAAATATATTTAGAACGTACATTGAAAATAGTGACAGCTTGTTTTAAAGAATGTGCATTGATATCTGTAATCATATTTGTAATTACATATTGCTCTGAAATGCACTGTAGAAAATAAGACAAGGAAAGGAAATAACAGGTACACAAATTTGTGAAGAAGGAAATTACAACTATCTTTGTTCACAGATATGACTGTCCATGCAGAAATCTGTTATGGTTTGGATGTGAGGCACCCCCCAAAAGCTCATGTGTGACACAATACAAGAAGGTTTAGAGATGAAATGATTGGGTTATGAGAGTCTTAACCCAACCAGTGAATTAATCCCGATAGGGATTAATTAACTGAGTGGTAACTGAAGGCAGGTAGGGTATGGCTGGAGGAGGTGGGTCATTGGGGCGTGACTTTCGGTATATATTTTGTATATGGCAAGTAGACATTTTTTGTGTGTATATATATTGTATATATTTTGTATCTCTCTCTGCTTCTTGATTGTCACATCCTGAGCCACTTTCCTCCATGATACTCTTCCACAATGATGTTCAGCCTCACCTTGAGCCCTGAGGAATGCAGCCAGCCTTCTATGGACACAGACCTCTGAAACTGTGAGCCCCCAAATAAACTTTTCCTCCTCTAAAATTGTTCTTTTCAGGTCTTTTTAGTCACAGCAGCAAAAAAAAAAAAAAAAAAAAATCTGACTAAAACAGAAATCCCCAAAGAACTGATAAAAATAAAAGCAAATCTAGAACTAATAAGCAATTACAGCAAGGTTGAAGGAAAAAAAAAGTTAATACATCAAAAAGTCAGTTACTTTTCAATATACCAGCAATGAACACTTGGAATTTAAAATAAAAAGCACAAAAGCACAACACCATTAACATTAGCATACCCAAAAAGGGAGAAATACAGCAACATTTAGGTACAAATCTAACAAAATATGTACAAGATTTTTGTGAGAAAAACTGCAAACCTCTGATGAAAGAAATCACAGAATGCCTCAAGAAATGGAGGAAACTTAATCCATGTTCCTGAATGGAAGATCCCAGCTTGATCTACAGATTCAAAACAATCCCTGCAGGCTACTTTGTGATATTTATAAACTGATTCTAAAGTTTACATGAAAAGGCAAAAGACCAGAGTAGTCAATTCAATATGCAAAGAACTCTTAAAACTTCACAATGATAGAGAAAACAATCCAATAAATTTGCAATCCATCCTAATAGACATCTCACCAAAAAAGATACACAGCTGAAAAAAAAATGTGAAAAGAGATGCAACATTGCCCATCCTCAGAGAATGCAACTTAAAACAATAATTAGATACCAGCAAATCTCTATTAGAATGGTCCAAATCCAAGACACTCTTAATGCCTCATGCGGGTGAATATGTGGAATAACTTTCATTGCCGCTGGAAATGCAAAATAATGCAGATACTTTGAGATGCAACTTAGCAGTGTTTTATTCATTTGTTTGTTTTTGTTTTACAAAGTTAGACATGGTCTTATTATATAGATCCAACCACCACACTGCTTGGAAATTAACCAAACAAGTTGAAAACTTGTGCCCATTCAAAAATCCACACACAAATGTTCATACCAGCTTTACTCATAATTGTCAAAGGTTGGAAACAACCAGGATGATCTTAGTAGGTGAATGAATAGAAAAACTGGTACATCAATACAGTGGAATATTATTCAGCAGTAAAAGGAAATGAGCTATCCATCCACAAAAAGAAATGAGCAGTGAAGCCACAGAAAGTCTTACATGTGTATTGATAAGTGAAAAAAGATAATCTGAAAAGGCTACAAATGTCAACTACATGACATTTTTTTAAAAGGCGGACTATTGTGACATTAAAAAAAATCAGTAATTTCTGAGGGTTTGGGAAGCAGTAGGCAAGAGGACAGGGAAGAGTGAGGTGGAGCACATGGGAATTTTAGGGCAGTGAAACTATCCTATATAATACTATAATGGCAATAACCTGACATTATGCATTTGGCAAAAACCAGAATGTACAACACAGGAGTAGAACTCTAAACTAGGGGCCAATAACAATAGCATAGAGGCGCTCCTTGATTTACAATAAGGTTACATCCCAATAAACCTATTATAAGTAGAAAACAATATTAAGTCAAATATTCATGTGATACACCGAACCTTTCAAAAAGGCTATTAAATGAGTTGCATTTCCTTAATGGTTACTGATATTAAAGATCTTTTCATTGACTGGTTATTGTCTGTATACACTATCAGTGAAGTGTGTGTCTGTTCCTGTCTTTTGTCTGTATTCTAAATGCACTTTTTATGTAGAGTTTATGTTTATAAATTCAATATCTTTGCCAGATTTGTGGTTTGGGAATATTTTCTTCAAGTGGCTTATCTTTTCCTCCTTTTAATGGGGTCTTTTTCAGATCAAAAGTTTTCAATTTGATGAGGTCCCATATATGAATTTTATCTTTTAGGGACTGTGTTTTGGGGGTCACATCTAAGAATCCTTTAGCTAGGCTTAAATTCAGACGATATCTCGCATTTACCTTTCCTAAAGGCTTTCTAGTTTCACCACTTACACTTTTGACTGTGAACCACGTTGAGTTAATGTTTATATAAGGGGTAAGATTTAGGGATTCCCCTCCCTCCTTCCCCCTCTTCCTTGTCCACTTTTTGTCTCAGGATAATACTGGCCTCATAAAATGAGCTGGGAATGAGTCCTTCCTATTCTAATTTCTGGAAGAGATCATGTAAAATTGTATTAAATTTTCTTCACGTTTGGTAGACTCCTCCTCTCTGGGCCTGAAGATTACTTTCTTTTTTGGGGGGGGATCGAACCCAGGGACCTTGTGCTCACAAGGCAAGCACTCTACCAACTGAGCTATCTCCCCAGCCCCGAAGATTACTTTCTTAGAGGCTAATTATACATGACACTTCTTCAATTGTCAGATGATCACTTTTATCTTCGTTTCAGCTTCTGCTTTTCAAGGACTTGGTCCATTTCTTCCATGTTCTTGAACTTATGATAAACTTGTTTCCAACAGTTCCTCATCTTCTCCTCCATAAACTGCAGGAATTTCAGTGACCCCCATTTTATTCTGTTGTTCAAGATTTATATTCTTTCTATCATTGTTAACTTCCTTTGGGGTTTATCAACTATCGATTTTTTTTTATGAGTCAGTATTTGGTTTCATTGATTTTCTCCATTTTAAAAAATTTCTTTGCTTTCTGCTCTTATTTTTGTTATTTATTCCTTTCTTCATTCTTTGGTTTAATTTAGGCTTCCTTTTAATCTGTGTTGGTAAAATGAAGCAGGAATGTGCAGTTATTTGGGTGAGGTTAAAGTGGACGCGTCCCTTCACCTAATGCCGTGCTGATGATTTCCTATGCATTAGGTGATTGCTTTGACTTTGCACTTTGAACTTACAAGTCTTCCCCTGGGGAGAACAATACTGCATTAGGGAGATTAAAACTTCGAAGGGATAAATACTTGGGATTTGAGACTTCTTCTCAGAAGATAAATGAGCTCTATCCAAATCGCCCATAAGTGTCAAATGGTACCAATTGCAGAATCTCTTTCACTGTCTGCTCTTGTTTCCTCCCAGGACATGGTGGGTGCTTCCTCTTCATCCCTCCCTCTTCCCAAGAAGCATGTTGAGATAGATGCTAGAAAAATACAAGGGGTAAAACCCAGGTTGTGAGCCAGATCAGAGAAAATAATACAGAGAGGAAGAACCCTGAAAACAAACATCAGGACCTCCACACCCACCTCAGCGTCTTTGAGCCAAGTACAAATACAGCAGCAACGTGGTAGGAACATCACTCTACCATAAATACAGAATCAGAAAGTCATGGAAAATGCATACTTTCTGCTTGGAATATGGAACTGAAATAAACCAATGTGAAACTCACAATTGTATAAGTGTCCACAGGGGACTAATGAGTCACAGCAGATGGTCTCAGTACCCTAGTTAATTGCTGCAAATGAATATGAGTGTTTTGTCCTTTAAGATGTTCGATTCTGTCTTGTAACCACCATATGGTCCCCTGTCATCTGCATGGTTATCTGTTGCTTGAACAGTGACTTATTTATTATACTTCAAAAATATTTGCAGAGTGAATAATTAATTAGTACTAATAAAAATACTCCAAGAATCCTTTCTCTAGAAGTGATGACGGGTGTCTCGGGGCATCCCCTCAGCTCCCGATCCCTAATCACTCACAAGGTAAAGCTTTGCCATGAGGTGAAGCATGAAGCAAATCTGCTTTTGCATTTTGTTTTTTCTTTCTCTCAGGTTTTGTTCATTGTATGTTTCTTGTATAAAAATCCTGTGTTATAGCCACAGCTGGAGCCTGGGTCCTCCATACAGAGGCTGGTGTGGGGTTTTTCAAGATGGTGGGTGGATGGCTGATCGGGAGGCTTTGTAGACGTCTGGGTCAGATGTAGGTCTTGGAGATGGCACTGAAGGTGGCCTTGGTGGAGATGCCCAGGGAGTCAGTGCAGCCCCAGGCAGAGGCGCAGCTGTCATTGACACCCGCCATCTGCAGCAGCTTCTTGGGTACAGGAGCTGAGACAATGGCAGTGCCTCTGGGGACAAGTGAGGCGCCCCAGCACAGAACTGCAGGGTCCTGTCACCTTACACGGTACAGTACCAGACCTGATCATCTCGTTACCCCAGTAGCCTCTCTGCACAGGGGTAGTGGGGAGCTTGTCCAGGATGATGCCCCTCCGATGGTGGTGGCTACCCTCCTGGAGCACTTAATGCCTGGGCCCACATGACCGTTGTGGTCCCATTAAAGGACAAATGTCTGAAACCTGGCTTCTTCTGCACAAGCATGTCTCCAAAACCTTATTCTTGACAGATGCCCAAAGGAAAAGGGCCCGGGACCCCGCTGGAGGCCAGGAGAAGAAGTGGGTCACCTCAGTGAATTGATCTCCATGTCCTCGACCAGGCAGCCCAGCTTGATGAGGCAGACCCACTCCTTGTCATCAGCCTTATCTCCTTGAGCCCCAGGACCTCCACCCAGAGACCACTGTCAAAGCCTCCTTGGGACTAGTGGCCACCTCAGCTGCCAATCCTGACCCTCCAGTGCACTAGTGTAATTGCCATTTGATGCTTTCCCAACAAAAATAAATCCAGCTTTCTGATAATATGCTTTGCTTATGAATTTTTACTCATTTTGCACTAACTGAAAAGAAAGCTTAATTTAATTATCAGCTTAATTCATTATTGAAACTCATGTCGGCATCCCTCCCCCGCAGTGGCCCGGAGTGACCTCTCACTGCCACTGCGGAGCATGTGATCACCGCTGGGCTCAGGCACCTCACCCCGCTGAGATGTGCAGTGGCCACGTTTCAGACGTGCAGTTTGTTTCTTTTTCCAGAAACAGCACTGTCACAGTTGTGGTTTTGTTTTTATCTTTTTCTTTCTTGGAGTGGTAGGTTTATATCAGGAGACTCCACTGGCAAAACCTTCCGGTAAAGCTGTGACTGTCTCAGGTGGTCACTACATTAGGATTTTCTTTTCTTTTTTTTTTTTTTTTTTGGTATCAGGGATTGAACCCAAGGGCACTTAAGCACTGAGTCACATCCACAGCCCTTTTGATATTTTATTTTGAGATAGGGTCTTGCTAAGTTGCTTAGGGCCTCACTAAGATCTGGAGGCTGGCTTTGAACTCATGATCCTCCTGCCTCAGCCTCCTGAGCTACAGGGATTACAAGCAGGTGTGCCACTGTACTTGGCACTGCATTGGGATTTTCACAGAGCTCAGTGTGGGTCACCGGAAAAAGCAAATACATCTGACCTCAGTTTTGACAGCAAGCTGCAGTCACCAGGCACTTGCAAAATTTCTGTAACGCAAACTATTTCTTTTCTCATGTGTTAAGGGAAGGGGCAAATGCAGCTGGTTTTCTTCCTGGATGTTTTTGCCTAGGACTGCTTTTGTCTCCCTGAGGCAATGCTAGCTGAACTGGGCTATAGCATTCTTCTATGTTGTAATTGTTTGCACAACTGAGTTTTCTCCACTTTCCTTTGAGGAAAAGGGCAAGGACTGGGCCCCAGATGAGAGGGTGTGTTGTGAGGGAAGGGAGAGGAGAAATTGAGAGAGATGGCATTAAACCAAGCCTTGCATCTTTCTCAAACCAGGCATGAAAGTCTTCTGGGGGCACAGCTAATTTTAAGTCATGCATGTGGGTGATGCAAAAAGCAAGTCAGAAGCTAGGCTGGGACCAGGGCACTTTTGGAAAAAAAGAATAATTTAAAACACTATCTTGGAAATAATTTTTAGAACATCTGAGAAAATATGACTGAGAAAAGTTAGATTGTTCTTGATAAAATGAACAACAGAGAAAAAGCACTGAGAGATACACCTGAGGGACCACCAACCAGACAGGAGAAGGCAGATTTAGAGTCACAGTCTCTGAGATGTGACGGTCAGAGAAAGAATAGAAGAGTCTGGCTTGGTTTGGAAAGTTTCTTTTTTTTAAAATTTAAACTATATCTATATACAATTAAAATATTTTATTGGTGCATTATAATCATACATAACAGTGGGATTCATTGAGACATATTCGTACATGCACACAACATAATTGGATCAATTCCATTCTCTGGTTACCCCCACCCTTCCCCCACACACTTTCTTTCCCCTCCTTCTTCCCCCTGGTTCCTGTCATCTACTCATCTGGTTTGGAGAAGTTTCTAACCCTAGAACACTCCCCTCCCAAAAGGGGAAAGAGTAGGAGAAAAAGTTCTGAGAATTCTCATTAGTACTCCTTTCTGTCACATATGACTGAGAAACAGGAGGGAGCGAGACATAAAGAAAACTGAAGAAAGGAGATGTCCCTTGCTCTGATAGCAGGAGCAGAGACGGGGAGAAGCAACTGGGACCTTCTGAGCTCACCACTTTTGTTCCTTCAAACTGGGAGGAAAAGTGTAGGCACAATTATTAACAATTCTCATGAATGAACAGAAACTTAACAGAAGGGGAAAGAAAAGAGAAACAGAAAACATGCAGTGCCTGAAAGACAGAGAGGTGGGGGAGCGGGAGAGAGACCCTGGGAAGGAGGAAGCTGCGGAACCCAGGAGCCAACGCAGATGGAAGGGAGGAATCTCCACATGGGCCAAAGCAACCACACGAGTGTAAAACCCATGAGGTGGTAGGATGAGATCGATCCCGTAGCAACAAATGTCCCTGAAACAATTCTGCCAGATAGAGACAAGAATGCAGAGAGGCCTTTCAGATTTGGGTGCAACCTGAGCTGAGTCCGCCATTCTCAAGTGGTCACACTCCAGGAAGGCAGGGAGGGCAGAGAGGACATGCCATGTCCAGGCCTCACTGCCTGCTGGGAGTGGACACAGGTGAGCTTGGGTGTAGCATGGGACACTGGGTCCTATTTCAAAGTCGCAAAGCTCCCTCAGACGTACAGGACTTAAAGATGCAAAGTAAGTACTGCCCAGACCCCTCTGTTCTCTTAAACCCCAAGAAAATGATAAGGAGATGAAGAATGGAAATGGAAATTTCAGCATTAATAAACTAAGAAATACCTCTAATGCCAAACGTCAGTACACTGGAGAGCAGCTGGGGGCAGGGACAATTTAGACACCCTGAGAACATGACACCACATTCCTCCCATGCAAAGCAGAGAAAGGGGGCACAAGGAGATGGGGCTCTCTGTGGCCCGAGGCTTGCTGAGTTCCATGGCAGTACTGATAAGAAAACTTTAGAGGAAATAAGAGTGATGTCAGTCCTCTGAGAATTTAAGAACCACAATGGCTACTACTACTGCCAGCAGAAATGAAGTGCGGCGGGTTGGAGAACATTTTCCTTTTGGTTGCCATAGGAACACAATAAACAGAGAAAATGAGCCAAACGGGACCAGGGCTTATGCACAGTTTAGCTGTAAGTCTTATCTTCAGTATTTGCAAAAGGATCTAGATCAGCAGCTACTGGCCTATTTTGTTCTGAGCTCTTGATAAGAAATCCTTCCTTTTACTCTCACACACAGCTAATACGTATTTGTATTACTAGTGTACTTTTCATTTACTCGTACATGCAGTCATCCTTTGGTATCTGTGTTAGACAGTTTTCCACCACTGTGACAAAATACCTGAGATAAATAACTTACAAAAAAGGAAGGTTTATTTTAGTCACGATGTTAGATGTCTCAGTCCATAGTTACTTGGCCTTGTTGCTCTGAGCCTGTGGCAACACAGTACATCATGGTGGGAATGCATGGTAGAGGACGCCTGTTCCCCTAATGGTGGCAGAGAGAGAGAGAGAGAGAGAGAAGAGGGACCAGGGTCCTGGTATCCCCTTCAAGGGCACACCCCCAATAACCACACTTCCTTCCTCTAGGAAGATCCGACAACCTCCCAGTGTTGCCACAGACTGGTGATCAGCCCTTGAACACATGGGCCTTTGGGAGACCTTGCAGAGTCGAACCACAGCCACCTGCGCAGGCACGCAAACCCTTAGATGCTGAGGTTCCTCGAATGAAATGGTGCAGTGTCTCCATAGGACCTACGCCTGTCCTCCCTGATACATTTTTTATGTGGGTGTGGTGCAGGCTATGAACCCAGAGCTTCAGGAATGATAAGCACACACTCTATCACTGAGCTACATCTCCAGCTTCCCTTGCACTTTAGATTATTTTTAGATTACTTATAATATCTAAGATAATGTAAATGTTATGTAAATAGTTAATGTATGGTTTAGGGAATAATGACAAGAAAACAAGTCTACACATGCTCAGTGCAGGTATGATCTTAAAAATATTTATTTTCAATCCATAGTTGGTTGAATCCACAGAAGGAACCTGTACATAGGGAGGGCTGACTGGGCTTGTACCACCTGTGATGCACCCTGATTCTTTCTACCTAATCCTGTCTATTTAATTTTAAGACGTGAAGGTAGTAAAAGACCTAAGATGGCCATCAATGATCTGTACCTCCAGGGATTGACCTCTGTGGATAATCCTCTCCTTTAGATTGTGGGAAGGACCCATGACTTGATTTCTAACCCACAGAATATGGCAAAGGTAATCATGTACCACATTCCTGATTATATTGTATTGTATGTGATCATGACTTAGCAGACTGAAGTGAGATTCTCCTTGCTGGTTAGTGAAGGAAACCACATGTGGTAAGGGCCTGTGGGTGAACTGTAGCGACTTGGACAACCTCCAGGACTAAGGGTGGCCTCCAGCTAGTAGCTGGCAAAAAGCAGGAGTCCTCAGCAATGTACACAGGGAAATGAATTTTGTCAACAACCTGAATGAGCTTGGAGGTGGATTCTTCCTCAGCGGAGCCTCCAGATGAGAAAGAAGCCCAGTCACACCTCGATTACAGCCATATGAGACTCAGCAGAAGACCCAGCTAAACTGGGCTCCGACTCTGGACCCGCAGAGACAGTGAGCTACCAAATAGCTGGAGTTGTAAGTTTCTCATTTTGTGGTAATTTATAATGTGATGATAGAGAACCAATTCAGCAGCTCATGGCCCACCAAACAGATTTCATGACCCATTCATGAGTCACAGGCTGCAATCTGAAGAACACACATTTAGTCAATGGACAACCATGCATTGTGCATTCCATGTGAATAGGACCTTGTGATAACAATAAACTTTGTAAGTATATTTTTTATAGAAAGATGAATTTATGTGCCCAAAAGAGAACTAAACAAATGCTGCATTTAAGTATTTAAAATGATGATTCAATTTTTTTTTCCTGAAATGAAAGAAGAATCAAGCCTGCTGATTAAAAGAGCATACTATTTCATAGGGGAAAATGATATAGAAAGGTCATTACTGAACCATTCCCTGGTAAAGTAATCAGACCTCAAAAATAAAGAAAAGATAATTTGGGGCTCTACTAAAAATGACCAAGTGACTCAGAAGGAGAAAACTATTAAGACTTGATTTAGACTTCTCCTCCTCCATGGCAGATGCTGCCAGCTGTTCAGCAAATCCCATTTCCTTCTCTTCCTATTTGCCAACATCATGCCAATGGGTGGATCATTGACGAGATCTGACCAATGGTGACTTCATGAAAGTGATGTGTGCCATTTGGGGCCTCAGCTTAAAGAAGCAGCTGTGCCTTTGCAGCGTCTCTCCCCACTCTGTCAGCTGGGTAACCAAGAAAACTCGACCTTAGGAACTAGTGGGTCCACATTATGAAAGAAGCCTAGGTTACTGAATGTACACACAGCGGTGTACTGGATGGTCAGTTAGAAATATCCCTTTCATAGAGTCTTATGATAAGAAATACGTTTTCATTATGCAAGTCTAATAATGTCCTTTGGGGTCTATTTTTATAGGTGTGAGCAATACTGCAACTAGGACCTGAGCATTCAAAACTAGTAGAGAGCAAAGCTGGGTGGGGTAGGCAGCTCAGTGGTAGCATGCTTGCCTAGCATGTTCAAGGCCTTGGGTTTGATTCCTGTACTACAAAAAGCAAAATAAAACAAATACATTGAGAAGTGAGCAAAGTTGTGCTTGTGAGGAATTCAAGGAAGAAAGCCTAACTCAAGGATGTTAGAGTCAGCAATGGTTTTCCAAATAGGTAACAAACATTCCCAAGAATGTAGTAGCTCAAAGAATATGTCTCTCCATAAACCTTTTAAGAATAAAATAAATTTTATTCTTAAAATTGGATTTTAAGCAATTAAACTCTAACAGAGAAACTCTAGTAAAAAGATTCACCACAAGTATTGTCTATATTTAAATTAAACTAATTTTAATTTAAGCTCTTGAAACAAAGTATCAATGTTATCACAATGTCAATGTTGAAATAACAACACACAATGTAAAAATAATGAAACAAACAACAAAACCTTGAAGATGGAGTTGCAGACAAGGTGAAAGTCACTTAGATTCACTACATCATCATCTTTTGAAAAGATGGCTTAAAGATATTTTCAAAGTTGATAGCTCAAGCAATAATAAAGATAAAATTTTATCTATAGACAGAACAATAAACAATAAGGAATCAAAACATAATTGGGGGGCTGGGGAGATAGCTCAGTTGGTAGAGTGCTTGCTTTGCAAGCACAAGGCCCTGGGTTCAAATCCCTAGCACCACCAAAAAAAAACAAAAAAAACCATAATTGGGAAACATAGATGGTGGGAAAAGGAACAATAGTGAGGGGAGAAAGGAGGTAATATGAATATATTAATTGCCTCAAGGCTCAGACAAAAAGATCTATGATTTATAGATAATGTCTGAACAATGAATTTTTTGTGCAAAGTTATTGTTATAAAGGTAAATCTACAATTAAAAAGATATCACAAATTTTTAACTTATCAAAAAAACAAAAAATACATGTGTATAAAATAAACAAAAGAAAACACAGGCCATATAGAAAAGATTTTTTTTAAAGGAGCACATGAGAAGTTTAGCATAAAATAAGATGACAGATTTGAAACCAAGGATATTTGCCATATCATGAGATGCTAATGGAACAAACTTACTTATTTAAAAAATCTCAGACTGATGTTAGGGAAATTGGATATCCATGTGCCAAAGAATGAAGCTGGACCCTAATCTTACAGCATATACAAAAAATTACTTAAAGTGGATCAAAGATATGAACATAACATATAAAACTAAAACTCTTAGAAGAAAATGCAGGAGAAAAGCTTCATGACCAGGGATTGGGCAATGCTTTCTTGGATAAAAGCACAGGCAACAAAAATAAAAATAGATAAATTCCACTATCTCAAAATTAGAACTCGTGTGCCTCAAAAGACACTCTCAACAGAGTGAAGAGGCAACCTACAGCACGGGGAAAATATTTGCAAACGATATATGTGGTAAGCAGTTAATATCCAGAATACATAAAGAGTTACAACAACAACAACAAAAACCAACCTTTTAAAAGCGAACAAACAATTCTAATCGACATTTTTGCAAAAAAGACAAGCAAATGGGAGAAAAAAAAAAAGCATGAAAAGATGCTTAACATCACCAGTCATCAGGGAAATGCAAATCAAAATGACAATGAGAGCTGGGTTGTGGCTCAATTGTAGAGTGCTTGTCTAGCATGTGTGAGGCACTGGGTTTGATCCTCAGCACCACATAAAAACAAATAAATAAAATAATGGCATTGTGTCCATTTACAACTAAAAAAATATTAAAAAAACACACAACATCCATTAGGGTGGTTACTATTAAAAGTCAGAAAATAACAAGTATTGACAAAGACGTGAAGAAATTAAAATCCTGTGCACTATTGGGGGAGGGTACATAGTGTTGCTTTTATTGGAAACATAGTCATTTTACTCAGAAATATCCAGTGAGTTCATGTTTGTGTGTATACCGAAAAAATTAAAATCAAAGTCCCAAAGAGATATATGTACACCTACATTCATGGCAGCATTATTCACAATAGCCAAAAGGTAGATGAAACTTATGTGTCTATTGACAGATGAATAAACAAAATGTGGAATATGCATACACTGGAATATTATTCAGTTTTATAAAGGGAGGAAATTCTGACAAATGCTTCCACATGGGATGAACCTCTAGGACATTATGCTAAGTGAATTAAGCCAGTCACGAAAGGATAAATCCTGTATAATATCACTTAAATGAGGTACCTAGACTAGTCAAATTCACAGAGACAGAAAATAGAATGGTGTTTTTCAGGGACTGGGGAAGAGGGAATGGGAGTTATTGTTTCATAGGGACAGAGTTTCAGATTTGTGAGATGAAGAATTCAGCTGACTGTTTCCTCAACAATTTAAATGTACTTCACAGTGAAATGTGTTCTTAGAAATGATTAAGATGGTGAATTTGGGGTTGAAGATGTAGCTCAGTGGTAGAGTTCTTGCCTATTGTGTGTGAAGTCCTCTGTTCAATTCCTGGTACTGGAGAGAGAGAGAGAGAGAGAGATATGAGAGAGAGAGAGAGAGAGATAGAGATGAGAGAGAGAGAGAGAGAGAGAGAGAGAGAAATTTTTATGTTATATGTATTTTACTATGATTAAAAAAATTTTTAAATCTCAGATGGCATCACAAAGCAAAACTTAATGCATGCGTTATATGTAAAAGATCATTCTAAAATAAGGTAATTCAGATGTTGAAAGTAAGAGATGGGCAAAGGTGTACTGGAAAATGTGAAAAAAGAGAAAGCAGAGGTTACCATGTTAATGTCAGAGAAAGGTGCATTTGGGATGAAGAACATCAAATGTCATAAAGGAAGGCCATTTATAAGTGATTAAAGTTACAACCTAATGTACCAATAACCCAGTGTCAGAAAATGTTATTTAAAGCATGGACAGAAATATTTGTCATTAGAAAGTCTTATTTCTTCTCTCTTAGTTCATGGTAAATCAAGTAGTGGGGAAATAAAAATAGTAATTAGGTCTAAAAAAGCCAGAAGGACATAAGAAATGAGATAGATCTAAACGATTCATATGAACCAGTGATATGATCTATATATTTTGAGTTTCCATCACCGTTCCTGGTCATAACTCCCTCCCCACGGCAGACCATAGAAAGTAGGCTTCTCTTCCCCCAGGCAGGTCTAATCCTTCCCTCTCCTCTCCCTCACCCTTCTGTCTTGGGATGGCCATAAAGAAATTCTCAGATCTACCTTTGTCCGATGGTAGGTCATGCAGCCCCATCATCCTAGAGGGGTCCTGCCCCGTACCCTGGAGGGGGAATCTGAACAAACAGGCTTGCTGGGTTTCCCCACCCAGTCTATTAGTAATCATGCCTGTGCAGCCAAGTCTCCATAAAAACTCCAAAGAAAGGACTAGAGGTATATCCCAGTGGCAGAGGGCTTACCTAGCATGTGTGAAGAAGCCCTGGATTCCATCCAAAGCACTGGGAAAAAAAAATGAGACTGGATTTGGAGAGCTCCCAGAGAGCATGGAAGCTCTGAATCCCTTCTCCCACACCTTACCCTGGGCATCTCATCATCTGTATCCTTTGTAATATCCTTTATAATAAACTGGTAAATGTAAGTCAGTGTTCCCTGAGTTCTTGGAGCTGCCAAAGCAAGTTATTTACACCCAAAGAAGGGTTTATAGCCGTCAGTCAGAAGCACAGGTAAAACATCCTGGGGTTTGCAATTGCATCTAAACTGCACAGGGAGTGTGTGGTCTTGGGGACTGAGCCCTCAACGTGTGGGTTCTGATGCTATCTCCAGGTAGATAATGACAGAACTGAGTTGGCTTAGCTGGTGTTGCTGTAGAATTGCTTTCTTGCTTGGTTTGTGGGAAAAACTCCTACACATTTGGTGTCAGACATGACCTGTGTTGTGAATGTACAGTAGGAGAAACCGTGTCTGGGTCAGAGCTGGGGCTTCCTGCAAAATTCTATACACCATAACAAATGATTGCCGGGGTCCAGCCCTAGCAGCAGTCGGGGGTCCGAGGTGGATGGGAGGCATCGGTGCGGTGGAGAAACAGTGCACAGAGACACCAAGTGTTTTGAGGCCGAGTCTGAATCTTTATTGTTCACAGAGTCTTTTTATGTGTTTTTTCTTTGGTGTTGATTACATCATTTCATGGTTAATACAAGGAAATGTTGAGTAAAAAATCTTCAAGAGTATAATTAATGATCTTATTGAAGAAACATGTTTTTACTGTATGATAGCTTAAATAGAAAGAAAAACAGTTCCCAGCAAGGTAAAGGGCACCATGCTTGGTTTAGTTTTAATTTCCCTGAAAGAATACGTCCTTAAGTTTCTATAGAAGTTACCCCTTTCAAGAATGCTAATGTTAGTTATTAACAGTGGAATGTTTTTGTTATTACTAACAGAGAATAGAGGAATCAGGTTATAGTTAATATTTATTCTATTTCATGTACTCAGTGACGGACTAAAACTCTAAGTAGACATAGGAAGAATACAGATTGTACTTATGATTAACCTATTTATTTATTAAGTGGGAAAATATCCTTAAACTTAAACATAAACACTAAGAAAGCAATGAAGACCAAACACCACATCAAAGCTCAGAGGAATACACTCTCATATATATAACTTTTAGAGAATTTGTATACTAAAAGAAATCACAGGCTCCTTACAAATTTGAGCAAATCATAATTGCTTATTTATGATTTCATCTAAGTATTAATATTAAACTTTATTGTATGTTATTTTGTGTCCCAACACCATTAAATCTCCCCAGTATTCTCTATAATCTGAATCTAAGGATATATTGATTATTAGTATTAAAAGCAACTGCACATGGAGACATGCCACGCCTATGGCCCACAAGAGCGGGGGTGATCTTTCAACTAAACCGTGTCAAGTGCCGGAATGGTAGGAGATAGATACGGCAAATGATAAATCTTTTTAAGTTCTTATGAGATAGTCAAACAACCATACCTTTGATTGATTAGCCCATCAGTTAAAATTTTTCAGTTATGTAATTCATCAATTTAAAAAACTTTGTTCATAATATATAACCACTTATTCATGTTAGGTAACTGTACTATTAATAATTTTTAACACAGTAATACAGGGCTGAGAGTGTAGCTCAGTTGTAGAACTCCTGCCTACCATGCGCATGGTCCTGGGTTTGATCCCCAGCATTGCCAAAAAAAAAAAAAAAAAAAAAAAAAAGTTTCAATATCTCATTTATTTTTACTACCCAAATATGCATCTCTTGTACCATACTTTGAAAATTTTGCATTGAACTGCATAAGTGGCCTCAATAAAAACAGAAAGGCTACATTTAACTTTCTTATGTGGCAGTCAGTAAAATCAGAATTAATTTTAAAATACTACTAAGCAAACCTACTACTGCTTGTATATTTTTCTAAACCCACTTAAATTACATTTTGGACAAAGAAGAAATTACAATAAATTATCTTTGATAATCATAATATTAATTCTAAAGTTAAAACATTGCTCAGAGAAAAATTTTAATAAATAAAAATAACAAAAATAAAAAAGTCAGGTAGGCTGGACACTATCACAATGCATGCTATAATCCCAGTGACTTGGGAGACTGAGGCAGAGGATCACAAATTTAATGCCAGCCTGGGCAACTCAGTGATACCCTGTCTCAAAATAAAAACTAGAAAAAAGACTTGAGTACAACTCAGTCACAGAGCACCCCTGGGTTCAATCCTCAGTAAAAACAAAAGTAATTTAAACATTTAACCCAAAAAGTTAAAAAAAAAAAAAAGAAAGAAAGAAAGAAAGAAAGAAAAGGAAAGAAAAGAAAAAAAAGAAAACCTGAAGGAAGAAGTTACATAGATAAAAAAAAAAAAGGTAAAACTAATAAATCTGTAATCAGATAAAATATATGAGAGTATTTGAGTGCTTAATAAATAAAATAGTGTTCCTATGCAAATGGGAACTCTTGAGAAAACACAAGCAATTTAAGTATCAAAAAATAATGAGAGGGTTGGGATATAGCTCAGTGGCAAAGCCCTGGGCTCGATCCTCAGTTCCAAAAAAGACAAAAAAAAAAAAAAAAAAAAAGAACCCTACCAAAAAAAAAATAATAATAATAATGAGAGAATTATTTTGAAGTGCTATCCCCAGGGGAGATGGGGGAACAGATGGTATTACAAATGAAGTCTACAGACCTTAAAGGAACAGTTAAACCAAAGATATTTAAATGGCTTCCAAAGCACAGGGGGGAAAGGAAAACATTATAAAAATCTTTATACATTAAGCATAGTG
Source organism: Sciurus vulgaris (assembly GCF_902686455.1). NCBI lineage: Eukaryota > Metazoa > Chordata > Mammalia > Rodentia > Sciuridae > Sciurus > Sciurus vulgaris. The sequence goes on from NC_136474.1 coordinate 27,518,735, forward strand.
GAGAGCATCACAGAATAACATTACAGGAAATCTGAAATATAATTACTAATGCAGAAATCCAAAGTGAAATATTAGCCAACAGAATCCAGCAGCACTTTATATTGTGATCAATTGTTTTCATAACTGGAATGCAAGGATGGCTCAATATTGAAAATTTATTCAGAAAATTAGTCATGTGTAGATAAAATTGGAAAAACGAAATATTGGAAACACATGATCATTTCCATAAATGTTTAAGATTTGATCAAGTTTTGAAATCTCTTTCTTAAGAACCAGCTAATCAAAAATGGAAAGGTTATTTTCTTAATAATGATATAAAATTCAGCACATATTTAATGCAGAAATACCAAAAGGTTACCTATAAGAAAGACAAGAATATCCACCATTATTCAGCAATATTCTGGGGACAGTAGAGTAAGGAAGAAAGGAGGGAGGAAGGAAAGGAGGAAAATAGGGTGGAGAGAACAAGGGATGGAGGAAGGGAAAGAAGGAGGGGAGGGAAGGAAATCGATCAGGGCTGCAACATTCTTCTAGTGCTGGTGACACGGTGTGTGGCAAGGAAACTGGAGGAAATTAACCAGAAAAACACTGCTAAAGAGACTAAGACCATTCTGTAAGGTGGCTGAAACAATTCATACACAACACACAACCTAGGAGTTAAAAAAAAGAAATCCTGTATTTTTAATATCAAATTTTTTAAAAAGTCTCAGGATAAAGTTTAAAAGATAAATATAATGAGGAAAAATACCAAATGCATAAGACAAAGGACTACTTCCTATATGTATAAATAACCTTCACATTTCATTTTATTTCAAAATTTTAAGATTCTCTTTCACACTATTGATCTAATGGTGGAGAAAAAAATAATTCCACGGCCTATACCCAAAGGACTTAAAATCAGCACACTACAGAGATACAGCCACATCAATATTCATAGCTGCTCAATTCACAATAGCCAGATTGTGGAACTAACCTAGATGCCCTTCGATTGATGAATGAATAAAGAAACTGTGGTATATATATATATATATACAATGGAATATTACTCAGCTATAAAGAATAATAAAATTATGGCATTTGCAGGCAAATGGATGAAATTGGAGAATATCATGTTAAGTGAGATAAGCCAATCTCAAAAATCCAAGAGACGAATGATCTCACTGATAAGCGGATGATGCCACATAATGGGGGGTGGGAGGGGGGCAAGAATGTAGGAAGGAGGGACTGTATAGAAGGAAAAGAGGGGTGGGAGGGGTGGGGGGGAAGGGAAAAAAAAAAAAACAGAATGAATCAAACATCATTACCCTATGTAAATTTATGATTATGCAAATGGTATGCTGTTACTCCATGTATCCCATTTGTTTACAATAAAAATAAATTAACAAAAAGAAACAAAAAAATAATAATAATTCCAAATATTTGTTACCATTCCTATGGAGAATTTCACATATCTGTCAAATGTTTGACCCAAGACCCAAAAATTTTGTGACACCTATGTTTCCAGATGCACAAAGATGACCATATAAGGATTCCTGGTGCAGCATTAATCATGAAAGCAAAAACGTGTCACAGTGTAAAGGTTCATCAATAGAAGAACTTTGAGAACGTCATTGTTGGTCCACCAATGAAAAACGTCATCTATTACCTGTCTACCTACATACGTACCTCTCTCTCCCCTCCATTCTTCTATCTTTTTGTTGATCATCTACTATTATCTACCATCTATTCATCTGTCAACTCTCTGTCTACTGACCAGCTATCTTTCTATCCAGTGATAATGAAAATGGTAGCAAGCAGGATCACAGAGCATCTCCTGGCACAGCAGAGATATAACAAGCTTTCTTGGGAAGACATTTGGTCAGTCTTCCAGGAGTTCTTAGAGGTGTAACAATTGTGTAAGAATCGGAATTCCTGCATTAAATTGTTTTCTGTTTAAAATATCTAGAGCAGTTTTTCTTTGCTGTACAGAACTTTGAATGTCATAACTCTTAAGGGAAAAATGAAAGGACATTTCTATAGAGTGCTACTCTTTATATAAAACAAAAGATACCCATACTGGGGTATGCATGAACTCTTTCAAGAAGGGTGCACTAGAAACTTCAATCAGTTGTTGCCATTTGAGGTCAGGGAGGGGCCTGGATTTCCCTGGTGGGAGTACTGGACCATTTTATGACATTGGAATTTGTACTATATTATGTATATTATCTTTTTAAATAATTAACTTTGGTAAGGCAAGGCATGTAACTAAGCAAAGATTTTAATGAAACTAGAAAGCAACGTCAAAGAACATAAAATGAGAAAAGAGAAAGAATATCATGGAAGAAAAAGCAAAGCATAATGCAAGATTGCAAAATTTCGTCTTCATTATCATCCTCTCTAGGAACGCACTGTTCTGTAGGGTTTCTAAAAACATGAATTAAAAAAAAAATAACTCAAAGAAGAGGGATGTGTGTGTGTGGGGGGGGAGAGAGAGAGATTGCAAATATATCATAGATAAGCACAGTGGAATACTCTTCAGCAATAAAAAGAAAGACAATCCTGTCCTTTGTGACAACGTGATTGGAACTGGAGACCATTCTGTTAAGTGGAATCATCCAGACACAGAAAGACAAGAACTGCGTGATCTACTCATGGGTGGACTCTAAAATGGTCAATCTCATAGCAGTTGACAGTAGAATAGTTATTATCAGAGGCTGCAAGCAAGCAGAGAGGGAGGGTAAGGGTAAGTTTATCAGTGGGCACTAAGTTACAGCTCGATAGGAGAAGTTGTCCTGGTGTGTGGTAGGGTGACTACAACAATTAGGTACTGAATGTTTCAAAAAGCTAGAAGGGATTGTGAAACTTTTTACCACATGCAAATAATATTTGAGGAGATAGATGTGTTTAACCTGAATTAAACATCTCACAATGTACACATGTATCAAAGCATCACATGATCCCGTTAACATGTACAATTTTTATGTTTTTATATACCAGTTACAAATAAATTTCTATAAAAAGGAACTGAATGAAAATCTTATTGCCCAGAAATTTGAATTGTAAATACAGGCATGAACTTATATTTTTTTCTTAAGAAAACAATTAAATTTAGATTCTGTTCTGTCCATTGGTAAGTCTGGAAAAAAGGACCAACACCCAATCTGGGAGCACCCGTGGGCCCTGGACTGTGATCTTTATCATTATTTCCACTTCAGTGAATCCAGGTTCCTACAACAGATGGCTGAGCCCTAGTCAGGGGAAGAAAGGACCTAAGAGATGTGGTCGCACCAGATAGCAAAGAAGAGAGGTTGTGTCTCAGGGACTCAGGAGCCAACTGAAGACAACTCTTCAACTCCAACCAAATTTGATGATCAATAATTGCAACTGATTGAAACACATCAAATATATTTAAATATATTGGTTCATGATAACACTCAATACATAATAAAATTGAACACAAAATCTCCCTCCTCCCCAAATGCTAAGAGTAGCTTTTTATCATGATGGACAACTTCAGAGAAAGAGACAGGCTTCCCATAAAAAGTGATATCACTTTGGTTGTATCTGGCTGAAGGGAGCTTCTCAGCTGACAGCCACCTGTTCAGGTTATTATGACATTATTCACATACTGTACATTCATTTTTGTCTGTTGATGTACTTATGTCCTGTGGCATTTAAAATGTACTTATATTTTGACAGGGAAACTGTGGATTTATGGATGTTTGAATGTGAATGCATGTGTCAGGTAAAATTCATTGTCTTATTGCTTACCTCTGGAAAATGTTCAAAAATCGGGTTTTCAAGTTTGTCTCTTACCTTTCCTTTACAAATGGAAGCAGATCAGGAAAAGCTAGTACTTCAGCTAATAAATGAAGATAAAGGCTAATACAAATTAGAATTTCGCTACCCTGTAATCACGACTACATTAATTGATCTAGGCACTGTGCACCAATGGCGGCTGACATTAGGAAGGGGTCAACCAGCAGTCAGGGCCTCCTGAGGGAGGACACAACGTCTGTGAGGTGTGCCTCCCAAAAACCACTCCTGAGTCCAGTTGAGTTCCCAGATCCACCACTAATCCATCAGGAATATGGAGAGCAGAGAAGGTGTTACATGTGATTGAGAGAACTAGAGGTTGATCCCACTTAATGGTTGTTAATACACCATCTTAATAAGATTAATAAATAGAGCTCATGAGTGCATTATAATATCATGAACCACAGGTAAGTTTAGGGCCTCAGTCACACGAGGGAAGCTTGATATCAGAAAATCTACTAGCACAATTAATCATATTAAAAATTAAAAAGAGGCTGGGCACAGTGGTACTTACCTATCAATCCAGCTTCTTGGGAGGCTGAAGCAGGAGGATTACCAATTTGAGAATAGCCTGGGGAATGGAGTGAGACCCTCTCTCAAAATTTAAGAAGTAAATAAAATGGGCCGTAATGGAGTTCAGTAGTAGAGCAAACCTGGGTTCTACCCCCAATACCCACCTCCCATGCACTCATGCACACACGTGCATACAAAAGAGAAAAGTCATACAATCACTTCAAAATTCATGCTGTCTTAAAGCTCTAAGTATAACATGAACAGAAGGACATCTCCATTACTCAATAAAACATGTGTATACATGTGCAGGTTTATGTGTGCATATATGTGCGTTCGTGTGTTATGTGTATACTATATATACTTATAAAACTTAATGGTGCAATATGTCATTAAAATACGGCACCTGTACACCATCCCCATTATTTAGAAAGCAGGAGGCAAAGTGCCATTATTTTTAGATAGTATGATTATATGCCTGGAAAATCTAAAAGAATAAAATCTATTTTATTTTTTAGGTTAATTTTAATTTTATTTTTGGTACTGGGACTTGAACCCGGGGATGCTCTACCACTGAGCCACATCCCCAGCCCTTTTTATTTTTTATTTTGAGACAGGCTGTCACTAAGTTGCCCCGGCTGGCCTCAAGCTTGTGATCCTCCTGCCTCAGCCTCCTGGGTCACTGGGATTACAGGCTGTGCCACTGCACTGGTGAGAATAAAATTTTTTTGTAAGAACTGAGCCAGCTAGTCAGATAATCAGCCTAACAGCAGCAGCCACCTGCACCAGCAGCTGCACTGAGTGACTCCCACCTAAGAACACATTTCATTCCTACCACAGTCCTGTGAGCCCAACACTGTTATGTTCATCCCCGTTTTAGAGATGAGGACACTGAAGCACAGAGAAGAAATAATTTGCCCAAGTCCAACAGGGTAAATGCTGGAGCCAACACACAGAGGCAATAACCACTTTTTGAAAGTTTTCACTCATAATGACAATCTAATTTTAAAACTTCAGAGACACAACTATCAAAAATGGAGACGTTGCTGAGTTCCTGGTGAACTCTAAGTTACTTGGTTGTCTAGCCCGGTGGTCTCCAAATCTGTGTGGGGACCACTGGAGATCCTGTCTGTATTCTGTGTTTATTTAATCTTGTCACAAGAGGCAGGGGGACATTCTGAGGAACAAATCGAAGTTTCTCTGTGAAAGCTGCTCCACACTCACCGATTTGCTTTCAGCTCACTGCAGAGATGGTTTGCCTACATCCAATGAAGTGAACTGATAAGTGCTTATTATTAGCCTGAGAATTTTTTGAGAATCATTGTAACGACATAGGAGACAGCCAGGAGATTCTTTGGTGTTCATGGGAATCTGCAGATTAAGATGATCTCATAACAAAATATTTAAATCAGATTTTAAAATTTAACATTACAACGAGAAAGTGCCAGGGCTGTTAAACTTTTCCATAAGTGGAATAGTTTAGTTATATAAGCTAACTGTATAATTGGTTTGTGGCCTGGAAGACACTTCAAAACAATAAAGCAACAAAATCTCTTCTATTTAAGAGACACTTCAGGTTTCTTTTTTTTTTTTTTTTGGGGGGGGGGGGTAACCGAATTCTTTATTTGAAGGAATGGTACAAATTAAAAAACGTAAGTGGATGTTTGGTCCAACTTATGAAAAGGTGAAGGTAACCCTAACACGCACGCACTGCCTTGGTGACCAGGGACGTCACTCCCATGGCTACTGGGAAGTCAGCCTAAGGTTTAGGTCTCATGATCACTGTCTCCCAGGGGGTGCTTGTCAGAGATTCTCTGCCATCCCGATTCTGGGCTCCCACCTTGCACAAGTTGGTCCGGTGGTCACCCAGTTCTTTGACGGATTTCACCTGCTCATTCAGGTAATGAGTCACACAGTGGGGGTCATTTTGTCAGCGGCCGCTTGCGCAGTTCCAGAAGTGACTGACTCACACTTTTCTCCAAGCGTAAAGCACAGCCCATTGCATCCCCGCCCCCAGCCATCAGGGTCTGGTTTCCGGCCACCTCGTTGGTTCTGCAGCTTCATCGGTTTCTCTGCACATTCCCTCTCCTCATCAGACTGGTGAAGAAAGTATTTGGCAAAGTTCTTCAAAGCCACGTCGTCATGGTCAACATAGTAAGACATGGACAGGTAGACGTGGCAGGCGAGAGCTCCAGGTGGATCTGGCGGTTGACGGCGGGCTCCGAGTCCTGGTGGTAGCTCTGGTGCACCTGCGCGGGGACACTGTGAGGAGGTGGCCCGCTTCAGGTCTCCAACAACTGGAAAAGACCACCCCTTTTGGAAAGGAAAGCATTGAAATGCATATTATTTTTGCTGCTATTATGTCATTTTGTGTCATTGCAAACATTCTTATAACATACTCAAAAATCAAGAAATAGATTTAAAAATCTATTTAATAAGTCTATTTAATAAAATATGAAAGTATAATATCTTCTAATTAATTTTCAAGATGCACATCAAGGAAGATGAACCTGACTTCCTTAAAACTTTTGTAGAAGGTGAACTTGGACCACAGGAGGCATGTCTAGCAAGGGGGGGTCACAGCCACAAGTATTCCCTCTGGATTTTTGAGTGTTTCGAAGAATTCTGGCCAGCAGCGATGAATATAAAAATTAAGCAACAAAATTAACAGAACTGGAACCAGGGGTAGTGGCACATGTCTGTAATCCCAGCTGCCCCCAGAGGCTGAGGTAGGAGGATCTAGAGTTCAAAGCCAGCCTCAGCAAAAGCAATGCACTAAGAAGCTCAGTGAGACCCTGTCTTTAAATAAAATGCAAAATAGGGCTGGAGATGTGGCTCAGTGGTCGAGTGCCCCTGAGTTCAATCCTGGGATCTCCCCAAAATATAAAAAAATTAAAATTAAAAAAAATTAACAGAACTGGGGCTGTAGGTGTGATTCAGTGGCAGAGCACATGCTAAGCATGCACGAGGCTCTAGGTTCAATCCCCAGCACCTAAAATAAAATTTAAAATACAAAACAAAACAGAATCTAGAACCAGAACTGCATATGGCTATATACAAAGATTCAAACCAAATTTTTAAAAAATAATGAAGTACATTCTATCACATTATTCTATTTATATTTTCTAATGAAAGTAAAATAGGTTTCTGCATCATTTAATAGATGAAAGTATTTTTAGTTATCCTCTTTAATTTCTATTTACCATGTATGTTATAATGAACATAATAAACACTTAAAAGAAATATATAGATAAACACTTTAAAGATAAATATATAGAAATTCATAATAAATTGATAAATGTATCATGGCACATTCTAGCCTTTTAAAGAATCATTTTGGGGGCACATTAGAATTTGTTTTTATATTGAATTCCCTTAAGTGATAATTAGTAATCAAATCATCTCTTTCTTGGGCTGCATACACATTCAGAAATTGTTTATAAAAGCCTACCCTGAAATAATATCAGATGGTAACTTGGACTTAACAAAATGAATAAAGACTGAACTGTGGGTGTAGCATAGTGGCAAAGCACTTGCCTAGCATGTACTAAGGTCATAGGTTCAATCCCCCATACCAGGGAGAATGAAGCACACCAAAAATGGTAAAATGTGAAAAAATACAAAAGATTACATTTTTTAAAAATTTTCTTTAAAGGACATATAAAGGCTTAAAGCAAAAATCGCAACACTATATTGTGGGGTTTTACAATTTAATATGATAAAATTATGTCATGTTACTTGAAGAAGTTCCCGGAGAAGGGGTCCACAACTCAGGTCAAAGAGGGAGTCCTTGGAGTATGTGAAGGAAAATAACTTCATCACACGCCATTCAGAGACACAGACATATTTGTTTAGGAAAAACATATTTGTTTAGGAGATACAGAGTCAGACGGTCAAGGGAGAATGCAGACCATCTCAAGGGAGAGTTATTTTTGGGGTCCACATTTAAGGGAAAATGCAGGTCATCTTGAAAGCAAGATGATTTGGGGGATAAAGTAAGGAAAACATATTCAAGGAAGAATGAGAGTCATCTCTGGAGAGACAGAAACCCCTTGGTCGGCCATATTAACATTAATGGAGACAGTATTTAGGGGTTAAACAAGAGGTGGAGTCAGGGTGAAGTCACACAGTTGGTGCCAGTTTTTCTAGCACTTCTGCATGGCCTTCATGTGCCCCTTTGTGTGCCTAAGGACATGGGCCAAGGGCATGAACTGAGTGGCTCATGAGTGGCTTGTTTTGCATTTCAAAGGTTCATGGGCATTTCCTGCATTCCAATGGCTCCTGGGAACTTCCCTTTTCAGACTCAGTCTACCTTTCTTTTCCCGTATCCCCAAATTCCTATCTCAGATGGAGGCAAATAAGCTTTTGCATTTACAAGATTAAAAAAAAAAAAAAAAAAAAGCCTGCCCTGTGCTGAGAAGGTGTTACCAGGTGCTCCTGGTTGGTCCAGTTGATAAAATCAAAGTGAGGTACAAGGCACACACAGCCCATTCACACAGATACACAGCCACTTACCTACCCACACACCCACATACCCACCCATATAGTCTTGATCCCTCAATGCCAATGACCCTCTTTTCCTTTCAACATTGGCATTAGTTCAAGTTCCTTTCTACCATTAATTTCAGTTATTTTTTAAAAAATCTTGATTCTAAGCTTATTTCAGGGTTTAAAACAGTCGTTCATAGTTTGATGTGAAGTAGAAAAAATAACATGAAATGCTTCATGATGCAGCAGAAGTTAAAAAAAAAAAAAAACCCAGCTGTTAGACATGCAGATTTTTATTAGTAGAAAAAGAACAAAAGATCCATTACCTTCCATCTCCTAAAAATAGTAAACAGATAAGAAATGCAGATGAAGATGAGAGAATGAACCAGTAGCTAATGAACACAGGTGCTTTGGATCACTTTAATTTTGGAACAGAATTCCGCATAAATGAATTTTGATCTTGACAAGCTACAATTTTTCCACTTTTATGCTTTTAGCTAATAATGCAAACAATTTAGAAAACAGTCACATTCCTTGGACATTCTTTCAAACTGGATGTCCGATGAGAAGCTCTCTAGCCTGGGGGATGCTGATGCTACTGGTCCAGGTAACACAGTTTGAGAACCACTGTGCTAGAAGATGACTGCATGAATCCTAAAGAAAGATGCATCTGAGTGTATGGAATGACGAAAGAGGCAGGGCAAATCTGAGAAGTATTTAGTGGTGTATGAATCGGGGCTCTCCAGAGAACCTGAACCAATGGGACATTAATCTATCATCTACCATGGATCTATCTACGTATCTACCTATCTGAAGTAATTAATTATGAAGAATTGGTATACATGACAGTGGAGGCTGAAAAATCCCAGCAATTTGGTGCTGTGTTTCAAAGTCTGAAAGTTGGAAAGCCAGAGAGCTGATGTAGTGGATTCTGGTCTAGGACTGAGGACCTGAGAACCAGCAGCATTTTAAGCGGAAAGTCGACGTCCCAACTCAAAGACTTAGAGAGAGAATGCACTTCTCCTTCCTCCACCTTCCCGTTCTCTTCTAGCCTCCAATAGATTGGGTGAGGCCCACCCTCACTGTTAAAGGTGAATCAACTTTACTTCAATTCAAATGCTATTTTTGTCTGGAAACACGCCCACGGACACATTCAGAAAGAATGTTCAACCAGCTATCTGGGCATCCAGTGGCTCAGACAGGTCAACACGTAAAATTAAGTATCACAGGAGCCAAAGGTAATGTGGCTGGGTGACTAATTTGAAATTGTTAGGTTGGTTCCCAGGTTTTCAAACTGGGTGACATGGTGAGAAATACCTGAACCAGGAATCATCCGATATGCAGAATACATTTGATGGGGAGAAGATAAAACTTTTGTTTGAAGTACAAAGAGTTGAGGTGCTAATTGTGATATCTAGTGGAGACACCCAGGAAGCAGTTTGAAATATTGGTCTGGAGTCATCTGTCCAGAGTCACTGGCGTTTGGGCTGGGTGAAGTCAACCATGGGATGAGATAGTCTTGCAAAAAAGAATGGCCAAAGGACGAGATGATCACTAGGACAGAGTCCAAATCCTTTGAGTTGGAAGATGCTGAGCGGCTGGGTAAAGGAGGGAAATTTTGAATATCCAAGTAACCGAGAGTCAAAGGACAGAGAAATGGAGAACAGAAGCCAAACCCAGCAATGAAGAGCGAACCGAGGAGGAAGTGGTCATTAGTCAACAGGGAGATAAGCAAGAGGAAGAAAGCATCCACCAAACTTATTTGGATAAAATTGGAGTAGTTTCAATCGCTGGAAGAAGGTAGAAGCTCGTTTTAAAAGGAAGTTGAGACAGATGGGCAGCTAAAAGGGAAATGGAAGTGTTACATGCCTTTAGAAATTTGGCTATTAGGAGAGTTGTGGGGAATGAATCTCTATTTTTTAAAGTAAAAACCATGTTTGTATCTTGAGAGGAAGCTGCTAGGGAAAGAGAGATTGAAGGTACAGAAGAGAAATTGTCCTGTTGGCGGAGGCGGGGATGGACTAGCCCTGCTGCGGAGTCTGACCTTTGAGGCATCTTCCAGGAGCAGCTGGAAAGATGGAAGTCAGTAGGGGCTCAACAGAGAGGGGGGCTCAACAGAGAGGGGCGCTCAACGAGGTTTAATTGAAAAGAATTTAACCAAGATGTGGGCAGAGGTAAGGGAGACAAAAGGGCTGCAGAGGAAATCTACAGACTAGCCACGAAGGGAGGTGTTTCATCTCACGGCCTTGGCATCAAGGAGTGAGAGGACAGGTGTGTGTGGCTTTGGGGAAGCTGTGAAGGCCAGACGAGGGGCATGGCCATGCAAGGAGGGTGGCTATGGCCCAGGAGGTGTGGCCATGCGCGGGAGGCGTGGCTAAGACACAGGAAGTCTGGCCATGCGCAGGAGGCATCTGCGTGGTACAAGATGCAAGGTTGCAGTGCGGGAGGCCTGGGCTGGTGCAGGAGGCGTGGCCCTCACTCCCAGAGGTCTTGTTTGTGGTTAGTCTTTAGATCTCCCTGCCATCTCCTTGGTCTCCCTATCGCAGCCCACATCTTTTTAAATTCCGTTCGATTAAACCTTGTTGAATGTCCCTTTCTCTCTCTTTTGGGACCCCTGCAGACTTCCTTCTTCCCAGCTGCTCGTGGAAGCTGTGGCTTGTGACCTGTACCAGAGGCGTTGCCGACGGGGTTGCAACAGCTGTTCTCTGAAGTCTTTGGGAACACTGTCCCGGCAGATACTGAACCATTGCTCCTGGGGAAAATACAGGGTCAGGCCCAAGTCTTGGTCGCTACATTTTTGCCAACGGATCAATACCTATCCTTGTTTTAGGTGTGTTTTTGTTTACAGGCATCTTTTGATACATACGTATTAGGAATGGCTAACTGTATGAATTATTTATAATAAAATACAAACTAAAAGAGTTCTTCAGTCTGCTGACCCTTGCTGTGTGACTAGGAACTTCTTCAGCTTTCAGCTGTGCGGCAGTGCTGTTCACTGTGCTTTTTATGCCATCTCAAGAACCACAAGTCCCACCGCTTACCCGTTTTTTGCCATAGATTCATCATGCGCTATAGGTGTCACCTGGGTGTTTTCAGAGTCCACACAGATAGATGAGTGAACTTCCTCTTCTTTTTCTGAACGACCATATTGTTGATTTGTGATCCTGCAACTTATGCATAAGCCACACTTCTCTGATGTACATATTTTTTCTCTAAAGCACATCACAGCCTTTTTTGGGCTTAGGAACTCTAAACAGTACTTTGGTACTAGGTTTGGGGGCCATTTTAAAGTGAAATCACCAACAAAAGTGCAAAAATGTGACACCAAGTAGATTGTCAAATCTAACACTAAGAAAGTCAAAATATTGGTACTACAAAAAAAGAAATGAGCAAAACAAAAATACAAGTGACAATCTTGGAGAAAATACTTGCATAATTTATAATGTGAAATTTTAACATCAAAAAAATGAGTCCAATTTCTGCAGATTTGCCGAAAGGACACTTGTTGGCAATATGAACTCAAACAAGAAGGCAGAGCATCACCTTGTTTGACATCAGCTGCTCTTGAGTGACTTAAATTTTTCACTGCTCTGAGCATGTTTGTGAATGACTGAGAAAGCCCCACCATTATTGGTTTCCAGGTTACAAATAAATTTAGTAAGGCGAAGAATTTGTAAATATGAAATCTATGAATAGTGAGAATTTCATGAAGCTCCTAGAGGATGTCCTCCTACCTGGTAAGGGAATTGTTTTAGTCAGCTTTTTCATTGCTGAAAAAGTCAAGAGACCAGACAAGACCAATTTTAGAGGAGGAAAATTTTATCTGGTGACTCACAGTTTCAGAGGTCTCAGTCTATAGATGGTGGACTCCATTGCTTTGTACCTGAGGTGAGGCAGAACATCTGAACAGATGGGCATAATGGAAGACAGTAGCCTAGGACATGACAATCAGTAAGCAGAGAGAAAGTGCTCTCCTCATCAGGAACAAAATATATGCCCCAACATCATGTCTCTAATGACTCACCTCCTCCAATCACACCCTACCTATTTATATGTACCACCCAGTTTATCCTTAGGAGGATTAATGCACTGATTAGGTTAAGGCTCTCCTAACCCAATCATTTTGCCTCTGACTGTTTTAGTATTGTCTCACACATGAGCTTTTGAGGGATGCCTCCTACAATGAAAATGAGGAAATTATGTGACACAAACCAGAAGATTCAACTCAGGGAGCATTAGAACAGATGATAAAGACACCTTCAGAATGAGGAAGCTATTAAGACCCATGATGAACTTGAATATAGTGAAAAAAGATACCAATGGGTGGAGAAATGTACATGGATCAATGACAAACTCAAGTGAACATATCAAAAATGAACATCATCTCCGAGAAAATCAAAAGATGGGGTAGGAAAGGAAAAGTAAATGTATTCATGTACAAAACTCAGCTATAGTTGGTATTTCTGTTATCAAAACAATATAAATAGTGAGTACTGGTCTAGTCAAAATCAGGATATAACTACTGAAGCAGAATGAGATGAGGAACTGCAAAGAGGAAAGGCTTATGGTGAGGACAGTAAATCAAAGAGGAGTTCAAAAATTTAAATATCTAGGTGTAACAACAAAAGCACATGGTCTGTAGATTTACAGGCAAATTCCCCCAAAGAAAAGAATTTTGGTTTGAAGAATAATTGGGGTACTGTATAGGAGATGGAGCATAAGGAAATTCTATAATTTGATACAAGTATAATTAGCGTATTTCTCGATACACATATAATAACATCCATCAAAATAAAAATGGGGGTAGATGGGTTTTGATTGACGAAAGAAAAATCTAAGTGTCCAGATATGAAAGTCAGTGTTCTCAACAAAGTCCTCAGGAAATCCCAAACTTAGAGTTAACAAATGCAAAGCTCAGGCTGGAGCCCAGGTAGATGATCCAGGTAGCTGTGGAAATGCATTGAGGCCACTGGGCTGTCATCTGCGGCACCACAGAGTATGTGGTGCTGCTGGTTTTATAGTATTGAACCCAAGCAATGGATTCACCAGCAGGTCTCTGATTAGAGAGCAAAATCTTCATGAGCAGAGAGGGAAAGCAAAACACAAGCTCAAGAACCCCACACTTTTGGAGCAGAATCCTAAGCCAGGTTCTGGGTTCCCTAGAAGACACTTCCACTGTGGGGATTAGGGAAACTGCCTCTGGATTTGGCTCATTGGGGTGAAGTTTCTTCCATGAGAATCAGCACCTGCCACAGAGAGAGAACCCTTTGGGCTGAGAAGTCCATAACCTTCAGCTTCATGCATGAGAATACCAAAAATCATTCGAGAAAAACCACACTAAGGAAAAAGAAACAGCAAACCTAACAAACAGAAGATGTCCCCAAGAGGACTGGGTTGTGGCTTAGTGGTAGAGTGCTTGCCCAGCACACCTAATGCCCTGGGTTTGACCCAGCACTGGATAAAACAAAGAACAAAACCACAACAAAATCAACTACCAGGACAAAACAGGATTTTTATCATAACAAATATCTTCAGAAACATTTAAGTAGATGTTACGTTATTTTTTAAGGGTGTTGTTCTCCAAAATATCCAGACTTAATGAAAATTAAAATTATTTCCAAAATAAAAATAGTTTAATAGATGAGATGGAAATCAGATGAGTCCAAGAGACAAGGACCTCACTAAAAGACAGAAATTCTCCCAGAAAGCAACACAGACAAATGTAGCAGAACAGGCAGGTGTAAGAGGTCATCAAACAGGAGTCCTGGATTCAGAATAACCTTCACAGCTTTTAGGAGTACTTTTTAAGAATGGCATACAATGGTATAAAATCCAAAATAAAGGATTGTCAAATGTGACATTTTAAAAGCCAAAATGTTGTTACTGCAATAAAAAGAAATGAGCAACATTGAAATGTGACAGTCTTGAAGAAAATATTTGCATCATTTATAACATATGACACTTAAATGTCAAAAATGCAGAGATAATTTCTGCAAATTTGCTGGAAAGAGTAGAAAAATGCACAAAGAAAACGGCTTGTGTGAGCCAATGAAAGGCAGTTGACCCTCAGTGCTCATGAACACTGGGACAGTTGACCCACCATACCCAGCGGTTCCACAGTTGAGGAGCCAACCTACCAAGGGGGCAAGGAACATACATGTATGTGAAATTATGTCTTCACTGAATAGGCACAGAATTTCATCTTGTTATTACTCCCCGAACAATACAGTGCGGCAACCACTTGGAGTCAGATGGCTTCGACATTGTTTTAGGTACTATAAATGCTCTAGATATTCTTAAATCAATGGGTTGGGACATTGATATTCACCCCTCTTTCTCCCTTCCGCCCTTTTGGTTTTGTTCAGGTACAGTTGACAAATAAGAATTCTATATATATTTAAATAAAGCATGTGGGAAGTTGTGTGTAGGTTATATAGAAATTCATCATCATTTTATATAAGGGACCTGAGTATCCCTGGATTTTGGTGTCCATGGGGGATCCTGGAACTAATTCCCCTACAGATGCCAAGGTTTGACTATAGCTGGGCCTAAGATACAGGTTCCTCCATGTAGGCAGAAGCCTGTATGGTTTTAATCACCTGTCCCTGCCACAGGAGGGATCAGCAGGCTTTCTTATTAGCTTGACCAGATGGTGGGCAGAGAGGAAAAGAGTGGGGAGGGCTTGATATCTGTGAGTCATCAGATACCAAAAATGAAGTCAGACCCTTTATTAAGGGTTTAATGCAAAGAATTTTTTTTTTTCATCAAATCTCAGTCTCTCATGAGAAAAGTAAATGGACAGCATTATTGGGATGTTTTAAAAACCATGTTCAAAACCACTATGAAGCATGAATAAATACTTATCAGAACAAAAGGCAGTGGAAGTGTATAATTATTAGAACTTAACCATCATTATCTCATACCCTGAAAGAGTCAGCTTCCTGGTCTTTAGTGTGTCTGTCAGCTGGGATCAGGCAGAACACCCCTGAAGACTAAGACTGAGTCTTTAGTAAGAAATAAGAAATCTCCTTAAATTTTATGGGTCCAAGTGCAGTGAGAACATTCAACATTACCTGAAAGAGCCATAAAACTTGTGCTCTGCTCCCACAGTCATAGTCTACCCCTATAGGTTATTATTTTCTAATTTAGTAACTGCAGAAATAGCTCACCGCCTGTCACTCAGCCACACCAGGTCTAGACCCATCTTTCCTTTCATTGCCACTAAACATGGATCATCATAAATTTCAAGGACTATGTCAGACCTCTGTTTTGCATATTGCAGTGTAAAGATATTTATATTCCCTTCTCCCCTTGCTTTTACTAGGAGAATGAGAGAAAGAGAGCAGGAGAGAAAACACAGACATTTTCTGATGAAACTGAGAGATGGATGTTCACCATACATGAACAGATTGAGGTTGGGGAACTGCCTTAGCAGAATGTGTAAAATGAAAATTGAATGCTTACTGAGAAACAATTCATCCTGCAGAACTTGGAAATGCTCAGGAATTGAAGATATGGGTGCCTTAAAGACAGAAGTGAGGCATAGACCAGAACAGAATAGAAGAAACTCCATGGAAACCTGCACAAAACCCCACCAGGAACGCTGGATTGGCAACCGATTATACATACGTGAATGAGCTGCAGCTGATTGAAAGTTGGCAAATCCATCAGCCTGGTTACTCATGTGTATAACCTGCCCAGCAGACCCTGTCCCAAATCTGTCCTAAATCACTGGTCTACAGGATCATAAGCGATATAAGCGCTTGTATTTTCTATAAAGTCACTAAGCTTTGGGATGGTTTCAAAACTGCACCTCTGTGGCATAAAAGTTTTGGGGTGTTTTTAATACCATCAAAAATTAGTTGAATTGGAAAATATCATGCTAAGTGAAATAAGCCAATCCCAAAAAACCAAGGCCGAATGTTTTTCCTGATAAGTGGAGAATGATATATAATGGGGGTGGGAAGGTGGGGAGTGAGAGAAGAATGGAGGAACTTTAGATTATGTAGAAGGAAATGAAGGAGGGGGTATAAAAATGGTGGAATGAGACAGACATCATTACCCTACGTACATGTATGATTACACGAATGGTATGAATCTACATTGTGTACAACCATAGAAACGAAATGATGTGCCCCATTTGTGTACAATGAATCAAAATGCAGTCTGCAAAAAATTAAAAGATAAATTTAAAAATAAAATAAAATAAAGTTAATTGGTTCATGATACAAGAAACTGGAAGTTTATTCTGTGGAGAAATTGTGCTGGAAACTCAGAGTCATCAGGAAAGCAGCGAGGAGGGATGTTTTGTCCTGAAAGCAGGGAGCTAAATGAGAGATGGACACTAAGCCTCTTCAACTGCTCAGATTCAGAGCCCTGGAACCTGAGCAGATCTCTACCAGGAGGGAGAAGAGGGCATCCTCTCTGGAGAAATTCAATGAGGACCTGAGGTGATCATCTAGTGATGGCAAGAAGAGCCACAGGCATTAGACCACCCCGCTTTCTGTTCAGTTACGCCGCTCATCCAACAACCCCATGCATAAGTGCTGAGCAACTTTTAGATGCATTACTCGCAAATACTATGGAGCATCCAAATGTAGGGGGCTGGAAAACAACTCTTTTCCCTCTACTCTCTTCATTCTGAGGGTGAAACTCACAAATCAAAGCAATAAAAATCAGATTAATAGGAGGAAGAACTCCAGAGTCTATTTATGCATGCAATGTGATACATGTGGAAGAACTTTGTGCTGAACAACTCAAAGAAGCAATCTGAACTTGGGGCTTGTATACCGTCCTAGCAAAGAGTGGTAAATCTGTAGAAAAAATAAGACAAGGATTGAGCTTCCAGGGGCAGGAAAACAGGGAACACACAGAAAGAACTAATAGAAAAGAAGAATTATTTTAGTACGCTTTCTTGTACAGACCCAACGAGATACCAACTTTGTCACACATGTTACTGACTGTTTGGTTGTGATAATGATCTCCTGACATGGGAGAGGGGAGGGAAGTTGCTTCACACTGGGAAATGTTTAGTTACCTTTGGGAAGAGGGTAGCAGGGCAGAGAGCGATTCCTGCTTCTGCTATTTCTCAGTCGCCTTCAGTTCAAAATAATCTTCATGCCAAAGTGGCATATTTTGGAATGGATGTTCTGATCCCTCACACAAGGATAATCAGAATTTGAAAAGAGTCTACAACATGAAAAGCAGCGAATAAAACCACCAACTCCCAAAGAGAAAGGAAAACAGAATAATTATCAGCAACATAGAGAGTCAATGGCAGTCATTTAAAAAGCTGTAGCTCATATGTTCAAGAAGCAAGAGGCAATATTGATAATGACATGAGCTGACAGCAGGCAGATTAACAGGAGGGAAGATATACACTTTTATTACTTACCTGGGGGCATCACATCAAAAAAAAGTAAATACTCCCCAAACCCAGTGAGATCTATAAGCTTATATGTTTTTTTCTTAAGGGTAAGAGGAAGGGAAATATAGGCAGTTTAGGGAAGAGTAAATGATTTCTGAGAGAGATGAATGGACCTTCTGAAGAAGAGTCTATAGCCTGTGATACAGTCTGTCTGGACATGATGTTGACCTCCAGTTTCCTGTCCTGTGACATGAGTCAATCTTTCCTGGTGGATGAGATTTCTGGGGAAGGGTTCATGCAGTTAAGCTCTGTTTGGAGGGTTGGTCTTCAGGTCCATAAAGGAAATTCAGAGAGAGCCTTCCTGGCATTTGCTCTTCCCTAATGACCTCAGTTTGAAGTAATTAGCATTCCAAAGTGGAACATTTTGAAGTGGTATTTCCTGAACTTCTTCAATTGAGTCTACAAGCCAAGAACTTGATACTATGAAAAAAAAATTAGAGAATATAAAAATGCTAAGAAAATAAAAATTATGAAAATTAAATTTTTAATAGAAGCATTGGGAAATATTGTCAGATCAGTCTTCTAGAAGGTAAAATAGAAATTGATGGATTCCAGGAAAGAAAAAAAAAAAAAAAAAAGAAATGGATAAATCCAAGGGACCCAACAGTTGATCTACAGGTATTTGACAAACAGAAGCCAGAGAAGACAGTTGGGTGGACTTATTGAAGAAATATTCTTGTGATTTTCCCCAGAAGGGAAGGATATGAACTTTCAAACTGAGAGGGTCACCTAGTCCCAACAAAGTGAATGAAAAAATTCAAGGCACACCATCATAATCATGAGAGATAAAGGAGATCACAAAATCTCCCAGACAATGAGAAAAATAGATCCATTTACAAAAAGTGGGATAAAACGTTATCAAACTTCTCAACATGATAAAAATAGAAGAAACTGGTATATCCTCAAAATTATGAAGGAAAATTATATACCGAGGGTAGATTCCTCTACTGAGTCAAACTATCAATCAATTATGAAAATAAAATAAGGTTGTCATTAGGGATTAAGAGCTTTAGCAATTTATCTCCCAGGCACTTTTTTTTTTTTTTTTTTTCTGGGAAACTCTGAGATCTTCTGTACAAATAAGAGCAAGTGCTAAGAAATAAAATGATATGGAATTCAAAATCACAGACTCCACTCCAGTAGGATAATGAAGAGAATTCTCAAGATGACCCCAAAGGGAAGTCCCAGGACATCTGTGTAACAGCTGAGAGGACAGCAGTGCAGATTTGATTGAAGGATGAGGGGAGAAAGAGAGGGACAATGGAGCTGGCCTATAATCTGATCACTTTACACAGTAGACAACTGCACATAGAGATGAGGCTGCAGAAAACTGAGGAAATGAAAAAGATGTGGCAATTATCGATGATAAAAAATGCATAACAGGGCTGGGGTTGCAACTCAGTGGTGGAATGCTTGCCTGGCATAAGTGAGGCACTGAGTTCAATCCTCAGCACCATATAAAAATAGGTAAATAAAATAAAGGTATTATGTCCATCTACAACATAAAAAAAAAAAACTTTAAAAAATGCATACTAAGGGAACTGAATTCATGATATATAAGTTGACTCCACAGAGAATAGTATATACAAGTATGAAACCACCACAATCAACTTAATCAAAGAGATGTTTAATTATTGGAAGGTTAAGGGTGAGGAAAATGATGAGAATGCTGGAGACCTACGTCCTTATCTTCCATGATGGAAGTCCCATAGATGGAGGTGACACTGATGGATCCAGACACAGCAGACCAATTACAGAGTCTGCCAATGCCGAGAGTGTGAAAAAATGCCCACATGAAAACAGAACAGATGCAGAGAGATGATATACTTAGTGCCAAAATATCCCATCCAAGAATATCTGGGAGCTCTGAGGCACTGTGACTATAGAAGTAGGTGGACAAGCAAAATGTCCAAAGCCTGGTGCAAGAAAATCTATACACAGAACAGACACTAGGACATCTCTCCTCATTTTTCTATAAAAGATCAAAACAAAAACCACACCAATGCACACACAAAAAATACAAACAAACTTCACGGGAGTCATTCCCCCAAAACTGACTTAAGCTGCTTCTTGTTTCTCTTTCTGTTGGAGCTGATTCCAATGGGAGGCTCACTTGAAAATCTGCATCTATGACAGAGTTAATTGTACATTGCGTTATAGATACCAATTCTTTAATCCCTCCCTGTGCAAAGCAAACTCACAGTTTAGGAAGTGTTCTTCCTCCCACCTCCCACTAAGAGTAGACTTTGCCATGTGACTCACTTTCACTAATTAAATAAAAGCCAAGAAATGGAGCAGACCCTTGAGTCCTTTTGAGGCTATTTTTGTTCATGGATCCCTGTCTAACTGTCATGCTTTGCGGAAGGGACTTGAGAGCTGCTGTCTCCTACTAAACCAACTTGCTGATGCCACTCCTCCTTGAATTGCTTATTTTCTTTTGAAGGATAGTTTTGTTGGATATAGAAGCCTTTGTTGGTGTAAGGGATCTCATGAAAACCACGCCGGGCTTGGGAAATCACATAAGGGAGTTTATTAAGCAAACAGAGTGTCTCCCTGCAGGGTAAGAGAGAAAATGAGAGGAAAAGAGAAAGGAAAGAGAAAGGGTGTGCGCTAGAGAGAGTGGAAAGCGAGGAGGAGAAAGAAAGCAAGTCAGGGGGAGAGACAAGCAAGAGAGGAAAGAAGGCAGGGTAGCTACCATGAAGCAGTTGAATTCTGCTGGGCTATCAGGGGACCAATAACGGAGAAGGATACTTGCAAGCTGACTGAAGAACCAATAGCTAGCTAGGATGTTCACAGATTGACAGGTGGTTGGGAGGCAGGGAAAATGGATGCAACGGAAAGCGCAGGGGAGCAGCTTTATACAGTTGGCAGTCTTATTTTTCCAGTACACTATGTCATTCTGCTGTCCTCTGACTTCCATGGCCTCTAACGAGAAATTGGTTGACCTTGTTGAAGATCACTTGTACATGATGAATTGCTTCTCTCTTGCTGCTTTGAAGATTCTTTCTTTGTCTTTGACAGTTTGATTATGATAGTTCCAGGTGGGGATCCCTTTGAACTTATTTTGTTTGGAGTTTGTTGAGTTTCTTGAATGTGTTCATTAATGTATTTCATCCAACTTGGGAAATTTTTAGCTATTTTCTTTCAAATATTTTCCTTCCCTGCATACATACACTTCTTCTTCTGGATCTCCCATTATGTGTATGTTGGTACAGCCAATAGTGTCTTACAGGCATAACACAGGCACCTTGCAATTTGACCTCAGGTTCTGATGATTTTCACACTGCAAGAGGCTGATGGTTCAGTGGGATTACTCTTTGAGACATTTGTATGTCCGGAAAGGCAAACAGTAATTTACACAGAAATGATTATGGGCAACATAAGCAGAGCTGAGGTTGTAGCTCAGTGGTAGAGTGCTTGCTAGCACAAGCAAGGCCCTAGGTTTAATCTAAAGCAACGCACGCACGCACCCAGCCACACACACACACACACACAATTATATCCCCAAACTATTATCCTCAACTCAGCAGCTCCTTAAATGGATCCCAGAAATGACTATAGCTTCTCCAACATCACCCAAAGGGGAGGCAAGAATGGCAGCTTTCTGAAACAGGAGGTACTCAAATATCATATTGTTACAAATTTTATAGCCTCATGAATGCTGGGCAGGGGAAGGGACAAAGAGTTTTAAAAGGCAGTTAACTGACTTGATATACACTATTGCTTATTTTTCAGTGGTAGGAAGAGCAGAAAGAACCATCTTTTATGAGTTGCCATAGATTTTGGCAAAGAAACAGGAAAGACAAAAGTGCAAAGGATAAGAAGAAAGGCTGGGGCTGGTCCCGTGAAGCTCACCAAACTTGAAATCACTTCCAGAGATTGATATTTCTGAGCCTCAGATGTTTGTCTTTGAGTTAAGCAAACTTTTGCTTTTGCTCTCAGGGTAATGCTGACCTCATGGAACGGGTTAGAAAGTATTTCCGCCTCTTCCAGTTCTGAGAATATATGAAAGCGGTGTTATTTCTCCCATTCATGTCTCATGGAATCCATGAGTGGAGCCATCTGTGCCTCAAATTTTCTTTATGGGAACGTTTTATACTAGAAATTAAATTTCTCTTATAGATACAAGTTTATTTGGGTCAACCATTTCCTCTTGAGTGAACTCTGATAGTTTTTGTCTTTCTAGAATTTTGCCCATTGTATCTAAACTGTCAAAATTATTAGCAAAAATGTGTTTATAAGATTCCTTAATTATCCCTCCAGTGTCCGTAAAATCTATTATGACGTCCCTTCACTCATTACTGATGCTGGTAATCTGTGTCTTCTCATTTTTGTCCTCAATCTTCCTACAGGTTCATCGAATCCTTGTATTTACTCATACAATTACCATATCTGGAGCCTTTCATTCCCTTTTGAAGATCCACATTTCCATCTGGTGTCATTTCCTTCTGCCTCGAGCTCTTCCTTTAATGTTTCTTACAGTTGGGTCTGCTGGTGAAGAATTTCAGTTTTGGAATGTCTGAAAAAGGTCTAGTTCATCTTTTTGGTTTTTTGAAAAATGGTTTCACTGGATGAAATATTGGGGGCTGGCAAAAATTTTAAATTTCAGTACTTTAAAGTTATTTCTACGGTCTTATTTTTTGCTTTGTTTCTAACAATCTGTCATCTTTATTTTTTTTCCCTAAGTACTTGATGTGTTATCTCTAGCTATTTTTAGGGTTGTCTCTTTATCACTGATTAAGATATGCCTTGGTGGTGATTTCATATTTCTTGTGTTTGGGGTCAGTGAACTTCCTGGATCTATGTATTTTCATAAAGTTGGGAAACTTCTGGCCATTATATTGTAAAAATTTTGTTTGTTTTTTCCTCTTCTCTCCTTTGGGGACTCCAATTATATCTACTTTGTTAACATTTTCCATATTTTTATTGATGCATTGATGTTATCTGGTGAGATTACATATTCACATTTTAACACAATATGATGCTATAATTTAGACAGTACCATCCCCAGTATTTCTCCCTTCCTCCCTTTGGTCCCTTTCCTCTACTCCACTGGTCTCCCTTCAGTTTTCATGAGTTCCCCCCATCAACTTTCTTTTCCTTTTTCCTCTCTAGCTTCCACGTGTGAGAGAAAACATAGACTTGATTTTCTGAGTTTGTCTTATTTCAGTTTAAATATAATGTTCTCAATTTCCATCAATTTCACTGCAAATGACATAATTACTCTTTATTCTTTATGGCTGAATAAAACTCTATTGCGTATATATACCACATTTTCTTTATGCATTCCTCTCTTGATGGACACCTAAGCTGTTCATAGTGTGGCTATTGTGAATTGTGGTACTATAAACATGGGTGTGCATGTACCACTACACTTTGATGGCACTTTAGGATAAATACGGAGGATAAGAGGTGATAGCAAAGAATTTCTTCCATTCTCTAGGCTCTCTTTTCTTAATTGTTTCCCTTGCTGTGAAAAAATCTTTCTAATTTGATGCCACTTCATTTATTAATTGTTAGCAACATTTCCTGAGCTTTAGGAGTCCTGTTGAGAAAGTCGTTGCCTGTGCTTGCAAGTTGGAGCATTGGCCCTGTATTTTCTTCTAGGAGTTACATAGTTTATGATCGAATTCCCAGATCTCAAGTCCATTTTAAGTTGATCTTTGTGCAGGGTGAGAGATAAGGATCTAGTTTCATTCTTCTACATATGGATAATCACCAGCACCATTTGTTTAAAAAAAAAAAAAAAAACTGTCTTTTTCCTAATGTATGTTTTTTGGCAATTTTGGCAAAGATATGATGATTGTGTCTGTGGATTTGTATCTGTGTCTTCTGTACCATTGAGCAATGTGTTTTAATACCAGTACCATGCTGTTTTCGTTATACTCTGACTCTGTAGTATAAGTTGAAGTCACCTATGTGATATCTCCAGCATTGCTTTTTTGGCTTAAAATTGCTTTGGCTCTTCTGAGTCTTTTATTCTTTCAAATGAATTTTAGAACTGATTTTTTCTAGTTTTGTGAACAATGGCATTGGTATGTTAATGGCGATTGCATTGAATCTGTATATTGGTTTTGGTAGTATGGCCATTTTAACAATAAATTCTGCCTATCCATATCTCTTTCTGTCTTGTATCTTCTTCAATTTCTTTATTCAGTGCTCTCTATTTTTCATTGTAGAGTTCTTTATCTTCCTTGATTAGATTTATTTGTAACTTTTTTAGGCTATTGTGAATGGGATTATCTTCCTGATATCTTTCTCAGAAGATTCACTCTTTGTGTGTAGGGAAGCTATTGATTTTCACATGCTGATTTGTAATCTGCTGCTTTGCCAAATTTGTCTATCAGCTCTAACCATCTTCTGGTGGAGCTTTTTGAATTTTCTAAGTATAGGATCACATCATTTGCAAGCAGTGATAAATTGACTTCTTCCTTTCTATTTTTATCCCTTTTATTTTCTTCTCATGCTAGAATTTCTAGTATTATATTGAATAGGAGTGATAAAAGTGGACACCCTTATCTCGCTTTAAAATGCTTTCAGTTTCTCCCATTTACTATGATATTGGCTTTGAGTTTTTAATATATATTATTTATGATGTTGAGGTAAGCTCATTCTATCCCTAGTTTCTTCAGTGTTTTAAACATAAATGGGTGCTGAATTTTTGTTTGTTTGTTTTTAGATATACATGACAGTAGGGTGTATTTTGACATGTTCTATATACATGGGGTGCAACCCATTACAATTTTGATCCTGTTCTTGTGGTTGAACATGATGTGGAGTTACACTGGTCATATATTCATATATAAGCATAGGAAAGTTATGTCTGATTGATTCCACTGTCTTTCCCTTTCCAAACACCCCTCCCTTCCTGTCTTTTCCCTTTTTCTAATCCAAAGAACTTCTAAACTTCCCCTCAGCTTTATAGAAGAATGAAATTATGGCATCTTTCAGTAAATGGATAGAACTGGAAGATATCATGCTAAGTGAAATAAGCCAGTCCCCAGACACCAAAGGGTGAATGTTCTTTCTGATATGTGGGTGCTGAATTTTGTCGAAATCTTCCTTTGCATCTATTGATCTAACTATGTAATTTTTGTCCTTAATTCTATTTATGTGGTGACATTTATTGATTCGAGTATGTTAAACCATTCTTGCAACCCTGGGATAGAACCAACTTGGTCATGATTGACAATCTTCTTAATATGTTGTTGAATGTGAGATGCTAACACTTTATTAAGGAATTTTGCATCTCAGTTCATCAGGGATAGTGATCTGTAATTTTTTTATTGACATATGCATATCTCGTTTTGATATAAGGGTGATATTGACTTAATAGAACGGATTTGAAAGTGTTCCATCACTTTCTATTTCATGGAATAGTTTGAGGATCACTGGCATAAGTTTCTTTTTAAAGGTCTGGTAGAATGCAGCTGGGAATCAATCTGGTCTTGGGTTTTTCTTTGTTGTAAGTCTTTTTATTACTGATTTTATCTTATTACTACTTTTTGGTTTTTTGTGTTTTCTATGTCCTCTTGATTCAATTTTGGCAGATCATATGTGTCTAGAAATGTACCCATTCCTGTTAGGTTTTCCAATTTACTGGAGTATAAGTTTACAAAATACCACCTAATTATCTGCTAGATTTCTATGAAATCTCTGGTGACTTCTCTTTTTTTCATCTCTAATTTTTTAATTTGGGTCTTCTTTTTGGTTAATTTAGTTAAGTGTTTACCAGTATGTTTATCTTTACAAGGAACAAACTCTTAATTTCACTGATTTTTTTTTTTACTCTGTATGTCATTGATTTTGGCACTGATCTTATTTCCTTCTTTCTAAAGGTTTTGGAATTGGTTTGTTCTTCTTTTTTCATAGGTCTTAAGCTACATCTTTAGGTTGCTTATTTGGGATATTTCTGATTTTCTCACGTAGGCTTGCATAGCTTAAAACTGCTTTCAGCCATTTGCCTGCCTCTCGCCTGTCCATCGCCTGCCTTACCCCTATCCATCACCCAACGTTCGAGGTTCACTTTCCGATCTTCCGACAGCTGTCAGCAGATTGACTGCAGACCGCCAGTGGAGAACCAGCTGCCTGCTGCTGCCTGGAAGTTCACTGTAACAGTACCTGCAGGTTTGATTACACATGGCTGCTGCCATTTTGAGACAACAGCCAGGCCCTGTAGGACCCCTGGCGGGACTGACTGAGTCCCGTCTCCAGGATCCCTCAGCCCAACCGATCACTCCCTGCCTCTGGGGCTCTCACATTAATTGACTGCTCCCTGCCGCCAGGACCCCCAGACCAACTGACTGTGCCCTATCACTGGGAACCCAAACCAACTGATTGCACCTGGCCTCCTGGATCCCACAACCACGCCAAACACACCCGACCTCCAGGACCACTGCTGGACCAACTGCATCCTGTCTCCAGGACCTCCAACTGACCACATCCACCCCTGAGCTGCAGCTCCCCATTTGCCAACACATTTGGAAGCCAGAGCAGCCATCTTGGATAATCCTGGAAGCCGTAGCTCCGCTCTTCGGGTGAGGCAAATCCCATCCTGAGACGCCTGCTGGAGGCTTGAAGCTCATTGTCAGGTACCTCTTATACATCAGGCTACTGAACATTGGGAGGTTTCATTAGTATATGACTATTATACAGTAGATTTTCTTTTTTCTCCTTTTTTAAAAAATATTTAAGTTTTTATTTCTTTACATTTCTTGCTTTCTTTTCCTTCTGTTTACCTGTTCCCTCAGAGTCACTTTCTCCCTTATTTACATGATGTTATTGTCCCCATAGGGGCTATTTGGTCTAAAATTGCATAGTGTTTGATTTGGGCACTACTAATATTGATCTCCCCTTAAAGAAAGGGTTTTGGAAACCTATAGGGCCACTATAAGCCTATAGGGGGAAATCTGCAATACCCCAGATCTGTAGCGCTAGAGGGGACGATACATGAACAACATGAAAAAACAAGGGAAGAAAATGATCCAAACAAATCTAGATTCTATAGTAATAGAATCCAGTGACAGTATGTTAGAAGAAATGTCAGAAAAGGACTTCAGATTATACATGATTAAGATGATTTGCAAAGCAAAGGATGAGATAAGAGAGCAAATGCAGGCAATGAATGATAATACCAATAAGCTGAAAGAGCACCTGTAGGAAGCAAAAGATCATTTCAACAAAGAGATACAGATTCTCCAAAAAAAAACCAAACGGAAATCCTTGAAATGAAGGAGACAATAAACCAAATAAAAAACGCAATGGAAAGCATCACCAACAGACTAGACCACTTGGAAGACAGAACCTCAGATAATGAAGACAAAATATTTAATCTTGAAAATAAAGTCACCCAAACAAAGAAGATGGTAAGAAATCATGAACAGAATCTCCAAGAACTATGGGACATCATGAAAAGACCAAATTTAAGAATGATTGGGATTGAGGAAGGCACAGAGATACAAACCAAAGGAATGAACAACCTATTCAATGAAATAATATCAGAAAATTTCCCAAACCTGAAGAATGAAATGGAAAATCAAATACAAGAGGATTACAGAACACCAAATGCACAGAATCACAGCAGATCCACACCAAAGCACATTATAATGAAAATGCCTAACATTCAAAATGAAGATAGGATTTTGAAGGCCGCGAGAGAAAAGCATCAGATTACATATAAGGGGAGACCAATACGGATAGCAGCTGACTTCTCAACCCAGACACTAAAAACTAGAAGGGCCTGGACCAACATATTTCAAGCTCAGAAAGAACATGGTTGCCAACCAAGAATCCTATACCCAGCAAAACTAACCTTCATATTTGAAGATGAAATAAAATCCTTCCATGATAAACAAAAGTTAAAAGAATTTACAAATAGAAAGCCTGCACTACAGAATGTTCTCAACAAAATATTCCATGAGGTGGAAATGAAAAACAACAATGTAGGTCAGCAAAGGGAGGAACTACCTTAGAGAAAAAGCACTCAAAGGAAAAACCAAGCCAACTTAAAAACCAAAAATAAGCCAAATGACTGGAATACAAATCATTTCTCAATAATAACCCTGAACATTAATGGCCTAAACTCATCAATCAAAAGACATAGACTGGCAGAATGGATTAAAAAGAAAGACCCAACAATATGCTGCCTGCAAGAGACTCATCTCATAGAAAAAGACATCCACAGACTAAAGGTGAAAGGATGGGAAAAAACCTACCATGCACATGGACCCAGTAAAAAAGCGGGGGTTTCCATCCTTATATCAGATAAAGTGGACTTCAAGCCAAAGTTAGTCAGAAGGGATAAAGAAGGACATTTCATACTGCTTAAGGGAACCATAAATCACGAAGACATAACGATAGTAAATATTTATGTCCCAAACAATGGTGCATCCCTGTACATCAAACAAATCCTTCTCAATTTCAAGAATCACATAGACCACAACACAATAATTCTGGGCGACTTTAACACACTGCTGTCACCACTAGATAGATCTTCCAAACAAAATCCAACCAAAGAAACCATAGAACTCAATAACACAATCAATAACCTAGACTTAATATACATATATAGAATATTCCATCCATCAACGAGTGGATACACTTTCTTCTCAGCAGCACATGGAACCTTCTCGAAAATAGACCATATGTTATGCCACAAAGCAGCCCTTAAGAAATGCAAAAAAATAGAGATACTGCCTTGTGTTCTATCAGATCATAATGGACTGAGAGTAGAAATCAATGACAAAGTAAAAAAAGGAAATTACTCCAACACTTGGAGACTAAATAATATGCTATTTAATGAAACATGGATAACAAAAAACATCAAGGAGGAGATTAAAAAATTCTTAGTGGTTAATGAGAATGATGATACTACATATCAAAATCTCTGGGACACTATGAAAGTGGTACTAGGAGGAAAATTCATTGCATGGAGCGCATTCCAGAAAAGAATGAAAAGTCAACAATTAAATGATCTAACATTACAGCTCAAAGCCCTAGAAAAAGAAGAACAGAATAACAGCAAAAGTAGTAGAAGACAGGAAATAATTAAAATCAGAGCTAAAATCAATGAAATTGAAACAAAAGAAACTATTCAATAAATTGATGTAACAAAAAGTTGGTTCTTTGAGAAAGTAAACAAAATAGATAAACCCTTAGCCACACTAACAAAGAGAAGGAGAGAGAAGACTCAAATTACTAAAATACATGATGCAAAAGGAAATATCACAACAGACACCACTGAGATACAGAACATAATGAGAAGCTACTTTGAAAATCTGTATTCCAACAAAATAGAAAGTACCGAAGACATTGACAAATTCCTAGAGACATATGCTCCTCCCAAACTGAACCAGGAGGACATACATGATTTAAACAGATCAATATAAAGCAATGAAATAGAAGAAGCCATTAAAACTCTACCATCCAAGAAAAGCCCAGGACCAGACAGATTCTCAGCTAAGTTCTACAAGACCTTCAAAGAAGAACTCATTCCAATACTTCTCAAAGTATTCCAGGGAATAGAAAAGGAGGGTACCCTACCAAACTCATTCTATGAAGCTAATATCACCCTCATACCCAAACCAGGAAAAGACACATCAAGGAAAGAAAATTTTAGACCAATATCCTTGATGAATATAGATGCTAAGATCCTTAACAAAATATTGGCAAACCATATCCAAAAACATATTAAGAAAATTGTGCACCACGATCAAGTGGGGTTCATTCCTGCAATGCAAGGATGGTTTAACATCCGTAAATCAATAAATGTCATCCATCATGTCAATAGACTTAAGGATAAGAATCATATGGTTATTTCAATTGACGCAGAAAAAGCATTTGACAATATACAACACCCCTTCATGCTGAAAACACTAGAAAAAATAGGGATAGTAGGAACATACCTGAACATTGTAAAGGCTATTTATGCTAAGCCCATGGCCAACATCATTCTTAATGGAGAAAAACTGAAACCATTCCCTTTAAAAACGGAATCAAGACAGGGATGTCCTCTTTCACCACTTCTATTCAACATTGTCCTCGAAACTCTAGCCAGAGCAATTAGGCAGACTAAAGAAATTAAAGGGATACGAATAGGAAAAGAGGAACTTAAGCTGTCACTATTTGCGGATGACATGATTCTATATTTAGAGGATCCAAAAACCTCCTCCAGAAAACTTCTAGACCTCATCAATGAATTCAGCAAAATAGCAGGCTATAAAATCAACACGCATAAATCTACAGCATTTTTATATGCAAGCGATGAAACAGCTGAAAGGGAAATGAGGAAAACAACTCCATTTGCAATAGCCTCAAATAAAATAAAATACTTGGGTATCAATCTAACCAAAGAGGTAAAAGATCTCTACAATGAAAACTACAAAACACTGAAGAAAGAAATTAAGGAAGACCTTAGAATATGGAAAGATCTCCCATGTTCTTGGATAGGCAGAATTAATATTGTCAAAATGGCCATACTACCAAAAGTGCTATACAGATTCAATGCAATTCCAATTAAAATCCCAATGACGTACCTCACAGAAATAGAGCAAGCAATCATGAAATTCATCTGGAAGAATAAGAAACCCAGAATAGCTAAAGCAATTCTTAGCAGAAAGAATGAAATAGGGGGTATCGCAATACCAGAACTTCAACTATACTACAAAGCAATAGTAACAAAAACAGCATGGTATTGGCACCAAAATAGATAGGTAGATCAATGGTACAGAATAGAGGACATGGACACAAACCCAAATAAATACAATTTTCTAATACTAGACAAAGGTGCCAAAAACATACAATGGAGAAAAGATAGCCTCTTCAACAAATGGTGCTGGGAAAACTGGAAATCCATATGCAACAGAATGAAACTAAACCCCTATCTCTCACCCTGCACAAAACTCATCTCACAATGGATCAAGGTCCTTGAAATCAGACCAGAGACCCTGCATCTTATAGAAGAAAAAGTAGGTCCAAATCTTCACCTTGTTGGCTTAGGATCAGACTTCCTTAACAGGACTCCCATAGCACAAGAAATAAAAGCAAGAATCAATAAGTGGGATAGATTCAAACTAAATAGCTTTCTCTCAGCAAAGGAAACTATCAGCAATGCAAAGAGAGAGCCTACAGAGTGGGAGAATATCTTTGCCAATCATACTTCAGATAGAGCACTAATTTCCAGAAGATATAAAGAACTCAAAAAACTCTACACCAAGAATACAAATAACCCAATCAACAAATGGGCTAAGGAAATGAACAGACACTTCATAGAAGAAGATGTACAAGCAATCAACAGATATATGAAAAAATGTTCAACATCTTTAGTAATAAGAGAAATGCAAATCAAAACTACACTAAGATTCCTTCTTACCCCAATTAGAATGGCGATTATCAAGAACACAAGCAACAATAGGTGTTGGAGAGGATGTGGGGAAAAAGGTACACTCATCCATTGCTGGTGGGACTGCAAATTAGTGCAGCCACTCTGGAAAGCAGTGTGGAGATTCCTTAGAAGACTTGGAATGGACCTACCATTTGACCCAGCTATCCCACTCCTCGGCCTATACCCAAAGGACTTAAAATCAGCACACTACAGAGATACAGCCACATCAATGTTCATAGCGGCTCAATTCACAATAGCCAGACTATGGAACCAAACTAGATGCCCTTCAATTGATGAGTGGATAAAGAAACTGTGGTATATATACAATGGAATATTACTCAGCTATAAAGAATAATAAAATTATGGCATTTGCAGGTAAATGGATGAAATTGGAGAATATCATGTTAAGTGAGATAAGCCAATCTCAAAAATCCAAAAGGCGAATGATCTCACTGATAAGTGGATGATGATACTTAATGGGGGGTGGGAGTGGGACAAGAATGGAGGAAGGAGGGACTGTATAGAGGGAAAAGAGAGGTGGGAGGGGTGGGGGGGGAAGGAAAAAAATAATGGAATGAATCAAACATCATTACTCTATGTAAATTTATGAATATGCAAATGGTATGCTGTTATTCCATGTACAAACAGAAACAACATGTGTCCCATTTGTTTACAATAAAAATAAATTTAAAGAAAAACTGCTTTCATAATATCCGTTAGATTCTGGTATGTTGAATCAGTATTCTCATATGATTTTAAGATTTTTTAAGTTTCTCCCCTGATTTCTTCTCTCACCCATTTATCATTACAAAAGCATACTCTTTAATCTCCATGTGTTCATATGTTTTATGTAGGTTTTGTGGTATTGATTTCTATTTTATTTCATTATGATCAGATAAGATGCAAGGAGTTATATTGCATTTTTTGTATTTACTAAGAGTTGTTTCGAGGTCTGAACTATGGTCTGTTTTGAAGAAAGTTTCACGGGCAGCTACGAAAAAAGTGTGCTTAGTTGTTTTGGATAAAATATTCTAGAGATGTTTATTAAGTCTATTTGATTTATGATTTTTTTTTAGGTTCAAAGAATATTTACTGAGTTTATGTCTTGATGACCTATGTATTGGTGAGAGAGGTGTATTGAAATCACCCAGTATTATTACACGGGGTCAACCTGAGGTTTTATTGTAAGTAGTATCTCTTTTATATTGCCGGGGTCTAGCCCTAGCAGCAGTTGGAGTCCGAGGTGGATGGGAGGCGTCGGCACGGTGGAGAAATAGCACACAGAGGCTGAGTTTAAATCTTTATTGTTCACGGAGTCTTTTTATATGTTTTTTCTTTGGTGTTGATTACATCATTTCATGGTTAATACAAGGAAATGTTAAGTAAAAAATCTTCAAGAGTATAATTAATGATCTTATTCAAGAAACATGTTTTTACTGTATGATAGCTTAAATAGAAAGAAAAACAGTTCCCAGCAAGGTAGAGGGCACCATGCTTCGTTTAGTTTTAATTTCCCTGAAAGAATACGTCCTTAAGTTTCTATAGAAGTTACCGCTTTCAAGAATGCTAATGTTAGTTATTAACAGTGGAATGTTTTTGTTATTACTAACAGAGAATAGAGGAATCAGGTTATAGTTAATATTTATTCTATTTCATGTACTCAGTGACGGACTAAAACTCTAAGTAGACATAGGAAGAATACAAATTATACTTATGATTGACCTATTTATTTATTAAGTGGGAAAATATCCTTAAATTAATCATAAACACTAAGAAAGCAATGAAGACCAAACACCAGATTAAAGCTCAGAGCAATACACTCTCACATATAACTTTTAGAGAATTTGTATACTAAAAGAAATCACAGGCTCCTTACAAATTTGAGCAAATCATAATTGCTTATTTATGATTTCATCTAAGTATTAATATTAAACTTTATTGTATGTTATTTTGTGTCCCTACACCATTAAATCTCCCCAGTATTCTTTATAATCTGAATCTAAGGGTATATTGATTATTAGTACTAAAAGCAACTGCACATGGAGATATGCCATGCCTATGGCCCCCAAGAGGGAGGGTGATCTTTCAACAGAACTATGTCAAGTGTTGGAGGGTAGGAAATGGATGCATTATATTATTAGTTGCACCCATGTTTGCGGCACACATATTTACCATCATTATGTCTTTTTGTTGGATTGTTTCCTTTGTCATCTTGAAGTGATCTTCTTTGCCTCATCTGATTAATTTTGGTTTGAAGTGTGCTTTGTCAGATACAAGAGTAACTACTCCTGCTGGTTTTCAAGCTTCATTTGCATGGTATCTCCATTTCCATGCTTTCACTTTCAACTTGTGGCTGTCTTTGCCTATAAGGTGAGTCTCTTGCAAACAATATATGATTGGATCTTGTTTTTAAATCCATTCTGTCAGCCTATGTCTTTTAACTGGAGTGTCGAGACCATTTATATTCAATGTTATTACAGAGAGATTTTTATTAATTTCTGACATTTTGATTTATTTCAAATGTTTAAATAGCCCATTTTTCATTTGTTTAGCTATTCTTCAGGTGTGATTTTGTGAGCTATTGGGTTTGTTTTGATTTTTTCTGTGTGCAGTATCTCTTTAAATATTTTCTGTAGTGCCAGATTAGTATTTCTTTTTATTTCTGCTTATCTTGAAATGTTTTTATTTCTTGCTGAATGGAGCAATCATGGTTGACAGTTATTTTCCTCAGGGTTTAGAACACATCATTCCAGGTCCTTCTGGATTTTAGTTTGTGTTGACAAATCAGAAATACTTCTGGTTGGCTTACCTATAAATGTCTTTTCTCTTGAGGCTTTTAAAACTATATCATTGTTCTGTATGTTAGTCATTTTAATTTCAATGTGTCGTGGAGAAGTTCTTTTGTAATCTTGTTTATTTGGTGTTATAAATGCATCCCATATCCAGATGTCCATCTCATTCTCAAAGTTTAGAAAATTTTCTGTTATTATTTTCCAGAAGAGATTATCCATGCCATTAGCCTAGATCTCACAACCTTCTTCAATTCCAACAATTGAGCTCTTAATGTTGTCCCAGATTTTTTTGTATATTCTGGTCACAGTTACTTATTTTAATATGTCTGAATGTTTAAGATCAATCACTTTGTCTTCCAGCTCTGAGATTCTTTCTTCAGCATGATCTACTCTATCAGAGAGACTTTCAACTGAACATTTTATTTGATTTACTGTGTCTTTCATTTCTAAGATTTCTGTTTGGTTCTTTTTTAATATCTCTGTCTCCTTATTGAATTTCTCATTCTTATCATGTACTGATTTCCTAAATGTAGTTAGTTGTTTCTCTGTGTTATCCTGGAATTCATTGATCATTTCTATCATCATTCTGTTGAATTCTTTGGCATTTTGTTCACTTCATTATCCCTGGAGTTGGTTGCTGGTGAATAATGAATTTTAGGAGGCATCATGTTACTTTGTTTTTTTCATATTTCTTTTATTCCCATGTTGGGTTTTATGCATCTGTTGGGATAGATTTCTCTTCCACTCTCATTTATGGATCTTTTTAGGGCACAGCCTCCTCTTGCCAAAGTGTCCTAGACTGACCTGGATTGTGACCCGTCAAAGGTATTCACAGCCTTTGAGTTAATTCTCTGTTTCTTGTAGGAGTGGATGTCCATGAGTGTGACCTGAGGTCCCCACCTAGCTATTCCTACTTGAGTCATGGCTGTTAGTTTGGGGGTTTTGTCTCTTGTATTCTTTGTATTAAAGTATCACTGAAATTTGAGTAGGTTACTTTCTCTGTGGAACAAGGTATGCTGTATCTTGCTTGGGTTTAGCTCATCAGCAGAATCTCTATCCTGGGAACTTGTGGTGTCCCCATGGATTCCCAGCACTTCACAGAAAAAAGGGAAACAAACAATAGCAACAATGGAAGCAAACAATATACAACATTAAAATAGACACCTGGTGCCCACTATGATATCTACAATACTAGTTATCACAAAAACAGAAATGGTGGAGTCAGCAATCACCAATAGCATAAACAATAAATAGCCATGAACTAGATCTGGCATTAAACAGAAGGTGTCAACTCTGCCATCCACAGTACTAATAACTGCAACAACAGGAATGGGGGGTATAGTTATGCAAACCAAATAGCTCTAAAAGGTGGTAAAAAGGGCGGGGGATATAGTTCAGTTGGTAGAGTGCTTGCCTTGCAAGCGTAAGGCCCTGGGTTCAATCCTCAGCACCAAAAAAAAAAAAAAAAAAAAGATATGTAAAAGGTGGTAAAAATAGAGTTCATTAAGAGAAAAGAAAATGTGATAGGAAAGTAAAAGAAAGTTTAGAGCATTCAAAATGTGAACACAGAGAAGGCAGAAGAGAGGTAACAAGTGATGGCTATAAAGAGGGAAAAAATAAATTAATTTTAAAAAGGGAGAGAAAATAGAGAATTTAGCTGTTAGTAGGAAAAGAAAGGAGAAAAAGAGAAACAAAGCAAAGCAAAATAAAAATAAATTAAAAAAACTAACCCTCAAAAGATAAGGAAAAACAACAATTGTAAAAAATGCTAAAAATGATTTTTAAAAGAGTATATATATATATATATATATATTCATGAACCAATCAACATAGCAAGAATACCCACGCATGCACGCACACACGCACATAGACACACAAGCAGAAAAAAAAAAAGATTCTTAATGAAAAATGAAAGAATTTTCTCCACTGAGGTGGTCAAAACTATCATTGGGAATGAATGGTCACTTCCTATGTTTGTCTGTCTTTTTTCTTTTCTTTTTTTGGGGGGTGGGGGTGGTACCAGGGATTAAACTCAGGGGCGCCCAACCACTGAGCCACATCTCCAGCCCTATTTTGCATTTTATTTAAAGACAGGGGCTCACTGAGTTGCTTAGCGCCTTGCTTTTGCTGAGGCTGGCTTTGAATTCATGATCCTCTTTCCTCAGCTTCCTGAGTCTCTGGGATTAGCCACCGTGCTTGACCTTTTTCATTTCTTTTTGAGGTAAGT
This sequence comes from Sciurus vulgaris, assembly GCF_902686455.1. NCBI lineage: Eukaryota > Metazoa > Chordata > Mammalia > Rodentia > Sciuridae > Sciurus > Sciurus vulgaris. Next base: position 27,555,355 of record NC_136474.1, read on the forward strand.
ATGGAGAGAGAGAGAGAGAGTGAGAGAGAGAGGGGGTTCCAGTGCACGTGCAAGGATTGGGGGTTGTTAGCGCCTTCCTCTTTTGTGTTGCTCACTGAGCTTCCAGCTGGAGTGGCCAGAAACTGAAACTGGTTGAAACAGCTTTCAACTTCCCTTCTGACCAGTGTGAGGTAGGACAGAATGGGAAGTACTGTCTGGCGGGGCTGCTACAGAATTCTAAGAGGGGAGGGAGTTCCAGTGTCTGGGACTTGGCTGCGATCAGGCCTTAGGGACTTTATTGGGTGGTGTCTGCTCTGGAGAGATTAGATCGACACACCACTATGGCCAAGCAGATGCAGACCTCTGCTGGGAGTCTGGAGTTCAGGAGCCTCCAGGAGCCTCAGGAACTGTACTGAGGGCAGGGGAGTCAGCCCCGACAGGTCTCACACCCTGCTGCCCACGGATGCAGCCTTCGTAGTCTTGGTCCCCGAGTGTATTCACACCTGCCTCTTCAGCTTCCCAACCCTCTTCAGCTGGTCACGTGAGCTTCCAGACTCAAAGGGAAATCAGTTGCATGCCACCCGTAATTCTGGCTTAAGCCCCCCTGGGCACTATCCTCTCTGTGCCTGTTTCCCATTGGGCTAGGTACGCCCTAGCCCGCACGGTAGGCGCTGGCTGGCCCATACGGAAACGTGCGCTTATCTCCAGGCTCCTGGCGCAGCGAGCTGAAGCGCGGCCTCCTCAGGATGGCTCCCGCCTCGCTCTCCACTTGCCACTGAACACTTGTCAAATACCGGGTCACTGTGCAGCCTCCGGATCACGAAGTTCAGCCTGCTTTTCTGTCTACAGGTTTTTCCATGCAAATTGGTCTGCTGGGTTCTCTCTCTGTGTTATCCCTCCCTCTGTGGTGACCCAGGGTCACTGCCTCTGCCACAACAGGCTTGGCTCCCACCAACTCTTTCTTGGACTTCTTCTTCTTTTTTTTTTTTTTTTTTTTTTTGGTACCAGGAATGGAACCCAGGGGCTCTTGACCACTGGACCACATCCACAGCCCTTTTTATTTTTTTATTTTGAGACAGAGTCCCGCAAAGTTATGGAGGAGGGCCTCCATAAGTCACTGAGGCTGGCTTTGAACTTGTGATCCTCTTGCCTCAGCCTCCTGAGTTGCTGGGATTACAAGCATGTGCCGCCATACCTGGTCACCTTCTTGAATATATGGAAGGAGTCATAATAACTGTCTCACAGTCTTTGCCTGTACTCTAACCTGGTTCCCTTTGGGGTCAGTTTTGACTCATTGCTTTTCCCTCACATTATGGATTGTATTGTTCCACTCCTACGAATACCTGACAGTTTTTATTTGATGCTTGATATTATTAACTTACCTTATTGGTTGTTGAACATTTGTGTATTCCTGTAAATATGTGTGAGCTCTGCTCTGGGATATGACTAATATACTTAGGAAAAGGTTGGTTATTTCTGGACTTGCTTTTAAGCTTTATTCAGCAGACCATATCTGAATTTAGTTTGAGATTAATTTCCCCCACTATAGGAGGAAATCAGTTTTCTGTTTCTGTGAAATAATCAGCTTACAAGGAGTAAAAGTATATTTTGGCTCATGGTTTCAGCGGTTTCAGCCCATGGTTGGTTGACCTGTTGCTTTTGGGCCTGTGGTGAGGCAGAACATCACAGCAGGGAATACATAGTAGAGCAAAGTTGTCACCTCATGGCAGCTGAGAAGCAAAAAAGACAGACAGGAAGGATGTAGGGTCCCCATATCCACATTCAGGGTCTTCCCCCTGTGACCTTCCTTTCACTAGGCTCTACTTCTCATGGTCTCAAGAGCACCATGGACTGGGGACCAAGCCTTTATAACACTTGGACTTCTGGGGGCCATTTAAGATCCAAAACCTTAGCACTGTTGTCCTCTGAATGATAAGATCTTCCACTCTGACTTTTCGGAATGACATTACTTCTGATCTTGTGAGGTGTGTGAGTGTGTGTGTGTGTGTGTGCACACGCTATCAAACCCAGAGTTTCATGCATGCTAGGCAAGTGCTCTACCACTGAGCTACATCTCCAGTCCCCCTTGGGAACTCTTGGAGGTACTGTTCTCTTGATCTTCTAGAGCCCTCTTTCCCCAGCTTTGGGTCGTTTCCTCACACGTGTTCCGACCAACAGTCTGCTAAAGATCCAAAGGGTACTCTCTGTGGGTCTCCAGGTTTTGTCCTCTGTGCAACTCTCTCCTCTTCAGAACCTTGGAATTTCTCAATCCCCAAATCAGTGAAACCGCCATATTCCCCTGGCCTCCCTGCCCTGGACCACAACCTGGAAGCTTTCCCAGAAACAAGCTGGGGTAATTACAGAGCCCGCCGCATGATTTTCTTGTTTCCTAGGGACCACTGTCCTTTGTTGCCCTAGGTCTAGTGTCTGAGGTCCTGAAGGCTATTGTTTCATGTATTTTGTCCTTTTCTGTTTGTTTCAAGTAGGAGATTAAATCAGGGTCTTGTTTTTCCATCTCAACCAGATTCAAGTCTGTTTTAAAATTCCTATAGTTTGACATTGTCATATCTTCATTTTCAGAGGCATCTGCTAAAATTCCTTTGACTTTCTGCAGTCTCTTAGAATAGTAAACCTAAAAATATACTTATCTTTAGATGCTCTAGATCATTATAGCAGAAATTCGTTTTCATATTTTAATATCAAGCTTTAATTTTAAAAACAGTCTGATTTTCTGCCTTATCCTTACTTATATTACAGTTTTTCTCCAAATGCCCTGGGAAGATATTCTTAAAATTGAATCAAGGAATTATCTTATAGGGCCAAGAATTAAGATTATGCCTTTCCTGTAGTAATAGAGTAACATTATCACAGTTCTTTATAAAGCAAAAATGTCGTCAGTATTGCCACTGAATTTTCTATTCTTGTGTGTTCGAGAAGTGAAGTAATGAGTACTTTAGCATTTTAAATAAAATTTGCATAAGAACATACCAAAAAACATACCAACTTTGTTCTCCAGGTTTCCTTGAAGACCTCATATAAGAACATTTCCCATTATTTTAATTGTGAACACATATTCCCATTATTTTTCTCCATTATCAAATTGGCACATTATTTTTGCTTTTTGCTCTCTTCCACACTGCCCCCGTCCCTCCTCCCACACACATTACTGAAGTACTGGTAATGACATTTAAGGGTTCCATGACTGGGTCCCTACTGATGGTCCCACATTTTCTGTTCTACCCAGAAGTAGGACTCCAACTTCCTCTGCTAGGCCACACTTGACTTCCCCACACGGGATGAGCCTCCTGTCTCTTCCCAAATGTGGCCCTCCTTCACTCATCCTTAAACCAAATCCAAAAAGTTTATTCAAGATTTCCCTTGGCCTCAATGTTATCCTTTGGAAAGTCTGTTGTCTTTCGTTATATCTACTTTAATCTTGTTTTAGCGCCTTATTTATTTATATTTCTTATGTGTCTAGAGCAGTAATTTTTAAACTTTAGTGTGCACCAAAATTGCCTAAAGAACTGTAAAAAAATTGCTGAGTCCCACCTTTAGAGTTTCCAATAAATTTCTATCATGTTCCCAAATCATGCTGAAGCTGCTGTCCAAGAACACTTTTAGATGCACAGGTCTAGACTTAGGGTCTAGCCCCCTTGAAAAGAGGGTCAACTTCTCATGCATCTATTGTTCTACATAGTATCTACCACAGTGACTTACAAAGAGCTGTTTAAAAGTATGGCTTTGTTAATATTGGATTTCTGGACTTCAAACGTGTATAAAAATGTCATGTGTCAATGATCTAAAAAAGTTTCACAGTCACAGCGAAGAACCCAAAAGAAGCGAAAAAAGAGCTCATGATAGATTTATGAGTCTACTTGCTTCATCAAAGGATAAAACAAAGGGGCGGGGTTATCAAGTTGTGTGATTTCCAATATCATCAGGCATGCCAACAGCTAGGTTTGAATGTGTTTCCCCAAGTTCACATATTAGAAACTTAATCCCTGAATTCATTTGTTAATGGTATTTTGGGGGCAATCAGGGTTAAATGAGATCATGAGAGTAGAGTCCCCATGATGGCATTAGTGGCTTTATACGAAGGAAAGAGACTCAGACTTGAACTAGCACATTTCCTCCATCACACTACGTGCTACCCTGCACCAAGTTATGATGCAGCAAGAAGGCCCTCAGGCAGATGCAGCCTCTTGATTTTGGATTTCCCAGCCTCTAAACCAACAAGAAATAAATTTCTGCTCTTTATAAATTACCCAGTCTGTGCTAATCTATCACAGCAATGCAAAATGGATTAAGACAGTGTCTGATTAATTATTCCAGGTATTACCCAACAACGAAAAATTTTCCAACAGTAGCGTAGTTCTACCAATTCTGAGTCTTTTGTTATTTACTGACTGGGAAAAACTGTAGCAATCATGCTTTGTTTTAAAATATCCAAAACGAAATTTAAAGCAACGATCAAAATTAAGCTGAATCTCAGCGTGGGACCTTGAGATGCATGCTGCCTATGCTTGCATCCAGCTGAGCCTGAGAAACCTGCACAGACGCAGGTGCTGTCCTTTTAGGATCACACCAAGAACAATATATCCTTCACGGGGTAGAAGTCTCAAAACAGGGCCTAACGCACAGTAAGCACTTGTTAAAAATAAGCTAGTAGAGTCTGCTTCAGTTAGATTAGGATTTCAGGGACCATATTTTTCCAACTGAAATTTAAAACAAGAGTGTTACTCGGGCCACTTCTGGGAATAAAAGATTCTTAAAATAACACTCTGATTCTGCGGACATTTCTAGGGTTCACAGGAGCCAAAAGCAACCTCTTTTATAGAAAGACTGCTTAGACACCCCATGCAGTTCACTGTCCAGATCCCCACCTTCCCAGTTCCCGTATCCTTTTTCCTCCCAAATATCCCACGTCTCCAGAAAAAGAAAGTCAGAGCATCCTCAACCCGCCGTTAGAGTGTGGAGGTGGAACTCACGTCTTCATCAGTTTCCCCATTCTGTGGATGGATTGGTCTGGAACGTGAAATGAGAATCCACAGCCTAGTCCTGAAGTTGTAAGGTGGTGCCTCATGGACATAAAGAGAATAAATCAAAGCAAACCCAACAAACAAGCAACCAATTTCTCAGCAACTCTCTTCCTCTCATAACAGGTTAATAATTCCACTGAGAGCCCTGGAATTTACTAGAAGCCTTTTCCTTTGTTTCTTATAGAAGCCAAGGGAATTACTCACCAGTAAGGGACTAATAAAGCACAAAAATCACAAGATCGTGTTTATCCAACTAGACTTCTGGTTGAGAAACACACGTCAATAACACAGGCAAAGAAAGAGAGCTGGTCCCGATTTACTGGTGAGGTCAGACAAAGGGAACAGAGGAAGAAAAAGATTAGATGTCAACAGACTGCTGGCGTTCCAGTTACCAGTCGCGGCTGCCGGGAGCAAGACAACCTCAGGTCCTCACTGGCACATACCTGCCACTACATGAGCAGCACATACTCGTCCTGAGTCACATCCCCAACCCTTTTTATATTTTATTTTGAGACAGGGTCTCACCAAATTGTTTATGGCCTCGATAAGTTGCTGAGGCTGGCTTTGAACTCACCATCCTGCTTCAGTCTCCTGAGCTGCTGGGATTACAGGCAGGTGCCACTGCACCTGAATCAGCCTTTCTTTTCTTTTCTTCCCTCCCTCCCTCCAATGCCCTCCCTCTTTTTGTCTCTCTTTCCTGGGTCCCTCATGCCTTCCTCTCTTCTTTTCTTCCTTTCCTTTTTTTTTTTTTGGCTGAAAGTGTCAAACCCAATTATAAGTTGTTCCTTCAAACTTAGTCAGTGTTGTGGGGCGCAACTTAAGAACAGACTGATCACCACTGAGAAGTTCAAATTTGAAAGTCTTTATTAGCCAGCTGGCTGACTACCTCACACAACGCCCAAAATGGCTACTGGGGTGTAGGGCTGCAGGGGTTCTTATACCATAAGTAAAGCATGTTGGTACATCAATCATAAGTGGCTGTTGCTATGATTTAAAACTACAAATTAACATCATGAGATCTAAAATCATAAGCAGAAGGGGAAGTGGGTCAAAACAACCTTAGTCAGGTATGAGTTAAAGAATGGTTACTAACATCTAGAAAATCGTTCTCTGACAGGGTACATTGCCAGGAAAAATAGGAACCAAAAAGAGAACAATTTCACATTGTATCAGAATTGCCATTTTGTGTTGCCAAACTTGCTATGCTAAGCAACTGTTGGTGGGTACAGAGGCAGGGTGTCCCACAGGAGAAGCATTTCCTCCATGACATGGAGTCTCAGGGTAAAATGGAGTCTGTTTGGTCATTGCCCATATAGCCTGGTCCATAACATTATAGATATTTTCAAACATATACAACCTTAGAAAAAAAGATGTAATGAATCCCCATGGGGCCACCACTCAGCTTCAAGGCTTATCAACATTTTGCCCATCTTGTTTTCTCTATTTTCCACTTCTCGCTCTGTCTGCCACCCAATGTTTTCCTGGAGCATTTTAAAGCAAATTCTAGGATTTCACTCTTAAAGGTGTCACATGTCTCTGTAAAAGATAAGCACTTTAAAAAACCCTAACCACAGCACATTTTACTTCCCCAAATTAATAATGTCCTCATATCACATAATACCCATTTTCTTTTAAAACCTAATTTTCTCAAAGATAGCTTCATACACTTGGTTTGTTCAAAGAGGCTCCAAGCAAGGTCTGTGGTGCATTTGATTGACAAATCTCTTATGCTCTTTTGCTATGTGAGAGTCCCCCTCCTTTTCCTGGTTTCTAAGTCGTGTACTTAGCCTGCTCAATTTTCTACCGTCTAGATCTTGATGAATTGCATTCTCATGGTGTGACTAACACATTCTTTAGCTCTCTGTATTTCCTGTAAGTTTGGGTTTAGACTTAGAAACTTGTTTAGACAGGTTTGAATTTTTTATCATGAATATTCCATAGTGGCACTATTCAGCTTTTCCCCAAATATTTTGAATCCAAAGGTGTGTTGCAGAAGGCTACAACAATGGAGGCTGACCCAAGTGCTAACAACTACGGGAGGGATGCAGTCAGTGACCTGCACACCAAGATCTGAGGAGAAGAGCTTTATTTGGGGGAGATGGAGCACTTGTCACAGATGAAGCTGCTTCTGTCTCTACTCCATATAACACTTTTATATACTGGCAGTTAAGCGAGCTATACATCTTAAAGGTCAAGCCTCGCATAAGCAGTAACTAGCCTATTTTGCAGATTTTAGGTTGGTTACAGGAACGAAAAACAGCCATGTTGACACAGGTGAACGTTTCACAGACTGCAGAAAAACATCCTGTTTGCAGAACACAGGAGAGGAAGATGGGGCCCTAGTCCCCAAGGATCCTGTTTGGCACCTCCATCTTTCAACAGAACGCCATGTAGGCCTCCTTCTAGGGGACAGGGCCCACGTTTCCCCCCTCCTTATGTTCCCTGTCCTGGATGATATCTGTTAACATTACAGCCTTACGATTTGAGCATTGCATCTTAGCAAAAATCACAGATAACACTTTCCAAAGAATCCAAACGCCTAACAGTAATAGTATAATCGCGACCAAATTTAACAGCAAGTCAACAGAAAACAAATTTTGGATCTTATTCATTAGCCAATGAATTGCCGAGGAGCCTGACACAGGTGTTACACTGATGGCCGCTATATGTTTCACTTGATTGGTGAGATTTCTCATAATATTTTGAAATCGGGTATTCCAAGGCCCCTTAATATATTGGGATAGATTCTGATAATGAGTAATCCAGTCAGAGGACGAATTAAGAACATAAGGGGTCACACACAATTGATTGATAGGAAATCGAACGTCACAGTTGATTCCTAACATTTTCTCAAGGATGACAATTCTCTCAGTCAGTAAGTCCGTTTGCTGTTGTTGGAGCAAAATGGCGGTTTGAGTCCACTGCAAGGCTTCCTTTGTCTGGTGAAAAGCTTGTGTCGAGGCGACTGACAGATTATTAAGAGCGGCAGCATTCTGGATGGAGCTGGTCAGTGACACCGCAGCAACGGTCGTGGTGGCTGTGAAGGCCAGCAACGCCAGGACGGCCACCACGATGAGGCCTACGGCCCTCGGCGGCCGCGCCAGGCTTGTCTCAGGAACCTGTACTTGGTAGGGTCCTCGCCACGGAGTGGTGAGATTAACTGGGAGCCATAAGCCGGGGGGGTAGCTTACAAACCATATGTAAGAAGGATGAGAATCACTGTCAATGCAAGTGGCTAAAAATTGACCAGAGGCGTTTTCAAACACTATGAAGAAAGGGGGCGTTACACAGGTGGCCATGGATATACGAGTGGAGTTGCTCCACAAGGTGGCATTCTGCCAGATAGTATCAGACTTAACCCCCAACACATAAGAACCTTTCCCCCAGTTAGGTCCAGTGGTCAGAGTGAGAGCCAAAACTGAGATATCCCAAGTCTTATTCTCTGATCCCACCAAAATTCTTGACTGTATGTGTGTCTTGGATTGGAATTGAGAAGGGAGGGGAGAGAACTTACAGATCTCATTACACCAAGAGGCTTGTCCCCAAGCACACAGTCCATTTTGTAAAGAGTAAGGATACGGACTTGTGCATTGAGGCCACCTAGGAGGAGGTTTATTATAATCAGGAGACCAAGGTGAGTCGCATGGATCTAGGGGTGGACTGGCACATTTATTTCTAGTATAATTACCGGTGTGATGAATCATCTTAGGTATAGAGAGTGTTCTCATGCATACTGCGCCACCAGCAGCGACAGCAGAACCATCGGCATTGATTTTTATGGAAGAATAACTGGCTCCAGAACACTGTTGCCAAAGATGTGTTTCTGCTAAACTGACACATGGCTCTGACTTATTTGTTGTCACATTACCAGAAACCCATATAAAACAAGCTGTGTCAGAAGACCGTGGCAGTAAATTTGACACGTTATAAGCTACAGTGTGAGCTACTCTTACACTAGGAAGAATAGAAGAATCGTTCCCCAGTAATAAAGGTAAAGGGTCATTCCAAGATATTGAACTGAGAATTCCTGGGTGTTTTAAGTAGGCCCAATGAATCTCTCCATGGACTGGAGAGGGAACGGCCAACAGGGCCAACATGGCTAAGAATAAACCTTCTGGACTTGACATATTCCCAGTGATCCCTTTAGTCCTCCTCACAAACAGCTGTAGGAGCTCCCAGGTGATGATGTCCCCACGTCTCTTCGGATGTCTCCTTTTCCTCCTCCTTCTTACCCGAAGGTCTGCCGTAGCCCGTGTAAAGTCGGATGGACCTACCGGAGACCCATCAGGGGCCATCTTCATTTTCTGGAAAAACACAAGCATATCCTTTGCCATGTGCTAATCAGGGGCATGGCCCTTTCCACTGGCTGAATGAGGATCTGTATGCATCACAAGTGGGTGTGGGGTAGCTTGGGTTTGTATGTGACCCCAGTGCTTTTCTGAGGGTCTTCATTTCCCATCAACGGGTACCATAAAATTTAATTTAAACAAAATTTTTTGAATAACATCTATTCGTGCTTTGTTCCCTGTTCCTCCCCTCCTTAAGCAAACCATCCTTCATGGTCTGATGAGCTCTCTCAATGATGGCTTGCCCAGTAGGGTTGAGAGAATACCAATAACATGGGTAATATAGAGGCCTTTTAAAAATTCTTGGAATTTGTGAGATGTGTAAGCAGGGCCATTATCTGTTTTTATAGTAAAAGGCAAACCTAAAATAGAAAACGCTTGCCAGTAGAATTGGATTACCGCAATTGTGTTTTCCTTTTGGCTTGCCATAGCTCAATGCATTCCTGAGAAAGTGTCAGTTGCGTGATAGACATATTTAAAAGAGAGAAAGAGGAGTGCATAAACACATCCATTTGCGATAAGGCATTAGGGGGTAAGCCCTGAGGATTAACTCCTCTCCCAATGGGACTGTGACTAATATATGGAGCACAATTTTTACACTGATCACGAATGGATCTCAGCATTGGTAAGGACACTGGGACACCAGTACTTTAGTTGCTCTGAGGATAGATGGGATAGACAAGATCCCTGGCTCCATCAGAGGGTCTACAGTTAGGTGGAAAATATCCACAGGCTCTCTAGCGAGATGGTCAGCTTCTCTATTTAAAAGAGCAGGCAGTCCAGGCAAAGTAGCGTGTGCCCTACGATGTTGTATATAAATGGGCACAGTACGCCGCAACAATTGAGCCTGTAATCCTTTTAAGAGTAATGATATAGCAGATTTTCCTTTTATATAAGCATAAGGTACCAAAGGGACTAATTTTGCCACATATATGCTATCAACTAAACAATTGAGGGGCTTATTGGGATAGCCAGCAATAGCCCAAGTGAAGGTTGCTATTTCCCCTTTCCACACAGAATCATAGTAATTATCGTGAATTGCACCCATATAATGGTCACATTCAGGATCATAGAGCATAAAAGCTCCCTTCTTACCAGGAGAGGCATCCCAGCACAAAATGGCGGCTCCTGGAGTGGGTCTTGTATTTACAGGATTCCAGGGCCTAACAGTAAAATCCTGAGGACCTTAGCCATAGAAGGTGCCCAAGATGGAATTATTTCACCAGGATAATGGCAAAGGGCATGAGCGATTCTTGTTCCACTAGCAAGTTCCTCTGGGATATCTTCCAAGTTTTAGTGGGAGAGGCAATTGATCAGGTTCTTTTGCAAACACCTGTGGACATCTCTTTCTCAATCTTTTAATTAAAGCAGCTATTTGGTCATCCATGGCCCACACAACCTTTGGCGTATTTGTGGGTTGATGTACCCATTCTAGGTATCTAAATCTTTCTGTGCTAGAAGCCCTGTTACTAATGGCCGTGTTAGCAGCACACAACCAATTATAGGCAAAGAGGGATCGACTCTACGTGGCTCTAAGGAATCCAGTGCCCTATTGACTTCATGAAAAATCTCCTTTTGTTCATTAGTTAAACTCCTTTTTGTGACAAATCAGACCTTTCTTCAAGCAATAGGACAAGAGGCTGTAACTTACTTGATTGGTAGAGGTAAACTAGGCCAGATCCAATTTCGATGTCCTAGAAAGGTTTGAGCCTCTGACAAGGTCTATGTATCTGGTATGGCTAATTGTATAGCCTTGGGCCTTATAGTGCATTCACTGATTAGATATCATAAGAATACAAGTGGTAAAACTCGTTGGACCTCTTCTGAAGTAGTTTTTAGAACCATGTTGTTAAGTTCCTTTACAAGCATTTGGAAGGCTATATAACCATCTTTGACTCTATGACATATTAAAATATCATCTACATAGTGAACAATCTGAACCTCTGGAGGTATGGCAGCCATCTGTAGGTTTTATATACATAAACTTGACAGATTGAAGGACTGTTTTTCATTCCCTGTGGTAATACTGTCCATTGATTATCAAGGGGCAGGATGTGCCTGGTTGGCGACAGGAATAGCAAATGCAAATTTTTCCCTATCCTCAGATACCAAGGGAACAGGAAAGAAGCAATCCTTCATATCCAGGGTTTGCTGTACTCTCCAGCTGGTGTGGCTGCTACTGCAGGCAACCCTGGCATTCCATGATGGCATTAATGGCTCTAAGATCATTTTACCTTAGCTTTCTTTTCATTGACAGAAATTGGAGTGTCATATGGGCTAGTAGATAGCTCTAAATGGTTAGCATCGACTGTTCCCTAACCAGAACCTCTAATTGTTGCCTCTTGAAATTAAGGGGCCTTTGTTCTACCCAGACAGGCATTTGTGCCAAGCTGCTACCCCAATAGCTCTTACCTGATCGAAATACCCTGGTGGGCCCTCGGCTTGCGTGGTGGGACTGGCATACTCCCCTACACCTGCTAAGCATTCATAACCCCAGGGATTATTATTTTGTGCATTGAGGCGAGCCTGTAAGCTCGCTTGTTCATCCCATAATGCTGTAAAAGAAACAAAATCTCCTGGTTCCACAACTGATCTCGCCAAATCTCGCCAATCCCCTGGAGTAGTTGGTAAGCGCTCCAAAACCTTCTATTATCTGCCATACCAGATCTCCTTGGGTTCCCCTCTCTCTCATAAGGTTTCTCTTAAATCTTTTAAAAGCTGTCTCTCTGGTGCCACCCAACGTTGGGTCCCTATTGTCACAGGATAATAGGAAGGCCCCTGTGGCGGGGCCTGACTCTCAAAGTCTATATAATCATCAGGGGATGATAGGACCCACCTTCCCACAGGCATGGGACCCCGTGGGCCCGGCTTCCACTCCCAGGATGCCTCTGCACCTTCTTTGCCATCTGAGGAAATGGAATCATCCATGTGCCCCGCCTCGGGGTCCTCAGAGCTGTGTCAGGCAGCACGACCTGTTCAGGATTGGGGCCTGCATAATCAGGCAAGTTCCCTAACTCCAGCTGAGGAGCCGAGGGGCGGGCCTGGCTGGGGGGCCTCATGGGATGCCAGGGAGAAGTTGGATCCTCCTCACTCTAATGCAAAAGCCATAATGGGGTCAGGTATCTTTTCTCCTTTCTTTCTTATCTCCAGATTATCTTTGCTGTCTTGTTTTGAACTTTCTACCTTTGTTCCTAAAGCTGATAAGATGACCAAGAAAATAGCTTGATACTATGGCTCTAGTCCTCCCTTATCCTGAGTGTTTCCATCACTGTTCTGAAACACTCCTTTCCAAAGTTCAAATCCAACAACCTATCTTCAGGGAACCAGGGATTATCCTGTAAAACTCGTAAAAGTTTAGGCGGTCATGATTTATCTGAAGACCTTGAGAGGTCACAATTGCTTTAGGGAATCTATAAATGAGTCTCCATCTTACCAGGGGTATTTCCCATGTTGCTGCCAGCTTGCATGGAGCAGTGTTCTCAGCAACCGGTGTGACCCGCTCCCCCAATTATTATTACTACCCTGGCCAGGGGGTTTACTTACCATGGTCCTCACCTCCAATTCTTGCAGAACCCTTCCACTCCTTCCTGTTGGGATTAAAGTTTATCACACAAAATCCCTGAAATTTCTGTGTCTGCACGGTTTAGAGGTGAGGCAGGACGTCATGGCAGCAGAAGAGTGTGGCAGACGAGAGTGACTCACGTGACCACCAGGCAGCAGAGTCCACGCTCCAGATACAAAATATATACCCCATGGCCACGCCCCAATGAACCACCTCCTCCAGCCACATCCCACCTGCCTCCAGCTACCGCTCAGTTAATCCCATCAGGGATTAATTCACTGATTGGGTTAAGACTCTCACGACCCAATTGTTTCTCCTCTGAACCTCCTTGTCTCACATGTGAGCTTTTGAGGGACACCTCACATCCAAACCATAACACCTGGCAGCTTTGGGAGTCATTTACAAAACTAGGTGCCTCTTCCACCATATTCAGCAGAAAGTTTTCTAAAGGAAAATTTTATCCTATAGGACTAACAGAACTTCAATAATTAAGGTGTTCGCTTATTGCTATCATATTTACACTTGATGTTCCTGAATTAAATATGCAGTCTAGGGAAACCGTGCCCACTTAGAACATAACCAGTAATTTTTCAAGTTTATCAAACAAACAAATGTGCAAAGTATAAGAAGGAAATACCAGAGCTGAGAAAGAACATGAAAAAAGATGAAGAGAAATTTTTTTTAGAGAAAAGAGGCAACCTCTATGTATTATGATGTTAAATATTAATAATTATTGAAGCAAAGATCTACACAGTTTACATAGAGCTCATTGTTGGTGTTGTACAGGTTGTCAGTTTGGATGAATGTATAACGACATGTGTCCGCCATATGAGTATTCTATAAAGTAATTTCGCTTCCCTTAAAATCTGCCTGTTCATTCCTCCTTCCCCTGACCCCTGACAACCACTGATCTTTTTACTGTCTCCATAGTTTTGCCTGCTCCATAATGTCATATACAGCCTGCCCACCATATCCATGGGCTCTATAGTCAAGGTTTTAGAATCAACTGTGAACCAAAAATAATTGGAAAAAAGTTCATATATACTATACGTGTACAGATTTTTTTCTTGTTGTTATTCCTTAAGCAATATAGTTAGCAACTATTTATATAGTTTTGCATTATATTAGGTATTATAAGTAATCTAGAGATGATTTAAAGTATAAAGGAGTATTGTGTAGGTTTTATGCAAATATTAGTCCAACTTATAGAAGGAATTTGAATGTCCCCAGATTTTGACATCTGGGGGCTGTCCTGGAAGTAACCACTGAGGATTTAGAGGATGACTATAATTGGAACCACGCAGCATGGAGACTTTTTAGATTGTATTCTTTCACTTAGTGATATGCATTTAAGTTTTCCCTGTGCCTCTTTGTGGTTTGAAAGCTCATCTCTTTTTTAATGCAGAGTAATATTCCACTTTCTGCATAAGTCACCATTTGTCCATTCACCTTCTGAAGGACATCCTGGTTGCTCCCAGTTTGGGAATAAAAACTATGTGCAGTTTTTTGTGTGGACATGAGTTTTCAACTCCAAGGAACTCAATTGCTGGATCACATGATAAGAGCGCGTTTAGCTTTGTAAGTTGACAAGCTGCATTCCCAAGCTGCTGGACTGCCCTACTATCCCTCCAGCAGGGAATGAGGGTTCTTACTGCTTCACATCCTTTGAACTTTTGGTGTTCTCTGTGCTCTGGATTTTGGCATCCTCATAGGTATGAAGAATTGGATTGTTTTTAGCAAAGGATCCTAGCTTCCCAATTGTGGGTATAATGATTATCATTTTTACCTTCTAATGTAATGTTTATGATTAAATATCCAGAACCATCATTTACTTAAGTAGAATCACTTGCCATTTTGAAACCAGGATTCACTCACGCAAATCTGAGAGAGAGAATCAACCTTTCCGTATGAAACAATCAGTACTCGTACAATGTGGAAATGAATCATGACAACAATATATTTTTTCAAATCAAAATAAGTGCAATTTAAATTTCTTCTTAGCCTCCTCTTTCCTTTTAATGCATGTTTTGCCACACCCTATAAAGCAACAGGAAAAGCATCAGTGCACACAATAGAGAGGTAATGTACGAGGGAGTAGTGATGAAAACTCTCAGAAGAAATTCCTTCAACTCCAATTGAGGGAGGAGAGAGTGTTAGCTGTCCCCACAATTAACAACTGACATTTCCACTGATCCGTTTAAGGGTGCTAAGTGGCATCTGAGAAAAGAACTCTAGGGCAGACAACAGAAAACCTCTCTAGTCCAATGGGCTACAGTTTCCTCTCCTTAAAACAAGCAAACAGAAAGGGCTGGGGTGTAGCTCAGTGGTAGAACTTGCATAGCAGGTTAGTAGTGTGAGGCCCTGGGTAATGGCCCCCACAACCTCACAGAATTGACATTGATGACAGCACACATTAATTTTTCTTTCCTGTTATATAAAAATGCAATGATTCCTTATCTAAAACAAGGCATGATACCACTGGAATACTTGGGAAGGCCAGTGCAGCCTCAGGCTGGGAAAGGAGATTGCAATCACCCTGAGGTCACTACACACTGCACTGAAGTCCCCAACAGCTCCCAGAGCCCACGAGGTCCAGAAGAGCTTGGTCCAGGCATGTTTCAGCAATTCAGGGTTTCCTAAAAAAATAAGCATTGTAGTATTTTGACATAGTTCTTTCAGAGGTAACCCGGATGCTAATAATCTTTTGATAATGATTTACTTTTGAGATAGGTGGGCTCTCAGGGAAAGAGAAAAAAAAAAAAAAAACCCTAAGTAGAAGGAGACCCGGATCTATGAGCCTGACTAGCCATGCTTGTCTCTTCTGTCAGAAGAACAAAAGGTCCAGTGTTTGCTTGTACCAGATCCACTGAGACAAACACATCATCAATTTAAACTTCACTTCATTCAAAGACCTACACGATGTGCCCGCAACTGATTTATGGCAAGACTGCTTAGCCAAGAAGAAATATTCTGGACCTCAAATATAAAATGATTGAGATGGGACTTGGTTTTCACAGAAGCTTACCTGGGAAGCTGCCCTTTCCTTCCCAGCAGAATCCTGTATATTGTCAGAGAGCTCGACCCTGGGTGTTTCACTCGCCGTCTCTGAGAGGAGAGGGTGGTCTGCAGCCTGTCTTTGAGGTTTGTGTACCTTTGCGGTCCTTTAATAAATCTTTGCTTGCATCTTGCTTTCAACACGTCCTGAAATTCTTTTCAGTGACATAAGTCAAAAACCAGCCAAGGCCCAGATTGAGGTCCCCTGAAGGGAGCGCCTCAGACCCCTCCCTGCCTGGTGACACTTTCACATGATCAGAACTTCAGTATTGCCAATCACTTTGGGGAAAATTGTGGAAAATAGGGTGTTTCTCTTAGAAAACTAAACAAGTTATGTGGAAGCACTCATTCCATCATGGTCTGCTTAGAGTGCAAAGTCACTTCAATAATAAAAAATGAAAATAAAAATTGTAATGCATCACATATTCATTATCACTTCCATGCCCATTAAAAGTCATCAGATAGACTAGGGAAATAGCTCAGATGGTAGAGTGCTTGCCTCGCATGCGTAAGGCCCTGGGTTCAATCCCCAGCACCACCAAAAGAAAAAAAAAGTAATTAGAATTATTTTGAAAAGTTCCCACTTCTGTATAATGAACTTTTGACAAAGCAATTTAATGGTACGTGAACTAGATCAATAACTGGTCAATGCCAATGAGGGTGCATTTGCCCAATATGGCAGCCACATAATAAGAAACCAAACACTGCTTGAATCAGTGATAGCCACACATGGTGATCTTTTCAATGACCATTGATTTCTCAGAGGAGTAAATCAAGGCAAATCATTTGCCAAAGCAAACAAAACTGGTTTGTTGTTTTGTTTTTAATATCAAACAGTTTTCTAATATTGAGACTTCAACTTCTCAAGATATTCATTTTATCTATTAAAAAACCTATACATTTTGGAACTTAAGGTTAAAAAGTCTAACATAATAATATGGAACTGGGTCTAATTTATTTCATTACTTTTCTTATGGAATAAATCAGGAGATTTATGAAAATCTACCTAAGAGGTTAACCAGACATCCACTCTATGAAGTATATCAGAGAGATCTATAACTCCCATCTGATTAGCATAAAAATAAAAGTTAAAACCTGGAGTTTTATTGTTACTTTAAATAATAAATTCTTTATTTGAAATAAGAAACTGAAAGTGAATTTAGAGAGGCAGTCTAATATCCTTGGAGCAAATGTTAATTTATTTCAATTTGGAAATTTTAATAAACTGTGGTATTTGAAAGATGAAAATGCTTTCTTCCTTTACAGAAACGATGACCACATACCTTCTGTTCAGGCCTGCTGTCTTGCCCCATGGCCTGGAATTTATCCCTCGGGGGGCTATCTCGGTTTTCTTTCAACTTTGACTTCTGAAATTGGCTTGGAAGTCTTATTCATCCTGCCCAAAATATAGGGACATAGATAGTTTTTCTTTCTGAGGAGGAATTTTACATGTTACCCAAGAAACCATTATTTAATTAGCCTTTAAGTTTTACGATGTACATCTGAAGTTGATACTTTTGAAGGATTTGGGCCAAATTTCCATTTAATAGATTTTCTTATGCTGATGTGCTTAGATTTTTCTCACTAATTTATTCCTACTAGAGTATAAATGGCCAGAGAAATTTAACTTTTTGCCCCATGATCAATTAAGATGGGAGAGAATAGGTTAAAACAAGATACTAAAAATTCTGTGTGTGTGTGTGTGTGTGTGTGTGTGTGTGTGTGTGTGTGTGTGTTTCAGTGCTGGGGATCAAAACCCAAGCCTTGCACATGCTAGGCAAAAACTCTATTGCTTAGTTATAATCCCAGCCCTAATTTTTTTTTTTAATCAAGGTTTTGTCCACCCCACTTTTGAATCAGCATTAAGTATAGAGTGTTTATGTTCATCCAAAGACCAAAAGATGAAAATGTAATGACCAAAAACCACAGGTGACAGTCTCAGACATCTATGTAGGAAAACTTAGAAGAATTGTGTGAATTGTGGGCACAAAGTAATCGATGAATTAGGGAAAAAATGATGTGGGTGTTCAGATTGAAACAAACTTAAAATCTTGGCTACTTCATGAAGAGATTTCCCAAACACCAAGACTAAAGGGGGAAACATCCTCAAAGCTTTCTGAAAGGAAGTATCAGGTTACTTAGAAAAATGTAAGAATTATGTAGAAGACGCATATAACAAGAACTGAGAAGTTCTTCAGGAAAAGGATGTTGAAACTAAGTTTCCATTCTGGGCCTAAATTCACTCAAGTGTGAGGTACATTTTCAGATGGATAAGGACTTAAAAATTTTGATCCCGGGGAAGGAAAAAAATAACGGAATGAATCAAACATCATTACTCTATGTAAATGTATGAATATGCAAATGGTATGCTGTTACTCCATGTACAAACAGAAACAACGTGTATCCCATTTGTTTACAATAAAAATAAAAAAATTTTGATACCTACAAACCCCTAAAAATAAAAATAAATAAATAAATAAATACTTGAAAAAGCAAAACAAAAGAATAGGGATGCAGGTATAGCTCAGTGGTAAAGCACCTGCCTAGCGTAAGCACTGGATTTAATCCCCAGAATTGCAAAAACAAAACAAATAAAAAATAAATTTAAAAAATTTTTAAAAAGAGCCTCAGCAAAATAAAAATAAATACTAAAGAAAGTATATGATACAGGAAAGAACACTAAAGAGGAAAACCAGTAAGAGATAAAGTTAGGGATAATAATTGCTGATTCTTTAAATGAATGAATAAGTAATAATCTGGACCTAAAATCACGTTTGATCATTATATGACAGGTGACTGAGGAGAGATAGACTAAACAACTTTCTTATGCATCTCCATTAGGCAACTAGAAATTTTAGCATAGGGCTGGGGAGATAGCTCAGTCGGTAGAGTGCTTGCCTTGTGAGCACAAGGCCCTGGGTTCGATCCCCAGCACCGCCAAAAAAAAAAAAAAAAAAAAAAAAGAAAAATTTTAGCATAATAATAGTCCCAGTGGCAAAAAGTTATGTGAGACCTAAAAATAAACCTACGAAATGTATAAGACATATGCTACTAATAACTACAAAAGAAAATTTGAAGAGATGGAAAATCATACTATGTCATTCTAGATTGAAAGTCATCAATGTGACAAAGATGTCAACTCTCACTAAATAAGTATAACGCAATCTTAACCAAGGTTCCAACAAGTCTTGGACTACATGTATAATATACATTAATCAGGGAAGTTCATGGATGAATGGATATATAACATATTAATATGAAATATTAATTTTGCTGGGAATATAAGCACTTGCCTATCATGTTCAAGGTCCAGGATTTGATCCCCAGCACTGCCAAAAAAAAAAAAAAAAAAAAAAAACTAAAATATTAATTTTGATAAATGTTGTCAAGTTGTTTTCCAAAAATGCAATAGAGAAGAATTACTATTTTCAGTTCCTTTCTATCATTGCCAATCTAAACCGCCCCCCCAAATGCGTGATAAACTCTGCTAAGTCTAATAAAGTATAAATTATTTTTTTTAGTTGTTGATGGATCTTTCTTTCTTTCTATACAATGCTGAGAATCAAACCAAGTGCCTCACGCATACTAGGCAAGCACTCTACCACTGAGCCACAACCCCAGTTCAGTATAAATTAATCTTAACTTTTTAAAACTTATGCATTATGATTTTAGTTGTATTTACTTTGTTATACGTGATCATGACTTGATTGTAATTAAAAAAAAAAACAGTGATTTCCTAAATATACATGAAATAACTGATTCTGCCTTAAAGTGGAAGGTAAGGCAGCCTTGGAGTAAAGATAGCTTAGACCTAGGTGGGTACGTATGCAATGTTACCCAGAATGTGTTAACATGAAAAACAATGATATGTAAAATATTATTTCCAGCATGTTTATAATTGTGTGTGTACTTTTTATGTATGGGTGTGTTAGAAAAATAGATTATCACAGGCACATATACATGTAAGCTCACACACCTGAGATATTTCTAGAAGGATACAGAGATCTTTTAGAAGTGGTTGTTTCTGGTATCTTTCAGTTCTGTTTCAATTTGGTTAATAAATAATAAATCAAAGATGATCAAAATATAATATAAAAATTCCACTTTACTAGGCTGATTTAAAAATGCCCAATAATAGGCAAGAATATTTTGAAAAAGAGGTAAATGAATGGTGATTTTCTCTGTCAATATCAGACTATAAAAGTGCTAAAATTAGCAGTCTAATTAGCACAAGAATAAAATCATTAAAACAGAATTAAGAGTACCAAAAGAGCCATGTTTTTTGGAAAATATAGTAAATATATCAACTTATTCTATGAATGCTCACTGAATGATAGGCATTGTGCACAATAATCAAAATATTCAAACTCTTTGAGTTTGAGGAATCTATGGTCCTTTCTGGTCAGGAAGCATCCACTTTCTTACACCTAGGACAATTCTTCTTGCCCTAATGGAAAGCTGGTTTATTCTCAGAAGGTAAAACAAAACTTAAAGATATCAGGGAATTTCAGCTAGACCCTCATCCTTCTTTCCCAAGTAGAAAACTAAAACTGTATTCTTAGATGAACTTGAACCCACCCAAGAGGAATGACTGAAATGCATTAAAATGGAACTCCCCACAAGGCAGCTCGCCCAGACCCCCTACAGCGAAGACCTCCGTGCACTAAGGATTCCAAGTATCAGAGGTTAGCCCGAAGCCACAGGCTGTTGGAAGAATCTCACCCGAGTGAATGGCAAGGATGAAGCCCCTGGCAAACCACGACTGGAGGAAACAGACTTTGTGGGGGGAAAAAAACAAACTTTAAAAATATCACTAATATCCGTGGATATAAGAGAAAATGCTGTCTCAGCAACAAAAGCCACAAAAGCAAGCAATAACATAGGAGCAGCTAGAGAACTGTAAATTAAAACATGATATCAGAAAAGTCACACTACATAAATACACTGGACAACATTAAAATTAAGAAGGTCCGTTTATCAAAACCTACCATCACAGACAGAAAGACAAGCTATAGGGTAACAGAAGATAGTTGCATTTATATCCAATGAAGTACTTGTAAACATACTGTATGGAGAACTTCTATAAATAAACAAGAAAAAAGATGGAAAACCAATAGAAATCTGGCAAAAGGTTTGAATAGGCACTTAGCTAAAGAGAATATTCAAATCTGTATGAAGAGGTGCTCAACGTCAGAAAATTGCCAATTAGAATCACACTGATAACGTCATCAACCAGACAGGTAACAATACCAAGTATTAGTGAGAGTGTCAAAGGAGCTGGAACTTTCCTACACTGCTGGAGGGAGTATACTGGTGGTAAAACCCATTTGGAAAATGGTTATGTGATGTCTATTAATATCCAACATATAATCCTGCAGCCCAAACAATGCTTTTAGTCAGCTCTTCATTACTATGACCAAAACACCTGACAGAAACAACCTAAAGGAGGAAAGATTTATTTTAGCTTATGGTTTCAGAGGTTTCAGTCCATGATCATCTGATTTCATTGCTTAGGTTTGAGGTGGGGCAGAACATCACGGCAGAAGGGCATGGTGTGGAGAGCTGGTCAGCACAGGGCAGCCAGAGAGCAGAGAGAGAAAGGAGGCGGGGGAGACTTCCAGGACATGTCCCCAGTGACTTCCTCCAACTAGGTCCTAACTCTCAATTCATTTATTAATCCATCAAGTGGATTAATCCAATGATGAGGTTAGAGCCCTCATGATCTGATTATTTTGTAAAAACCCCACCTCTATTGTGGACCAAGTATTCAACACAGGAGCTTTGGGGAACATTTCAGATCTGAACCATAACCAGGGCTACTCCCAGGAATGTACACAACAGAGATACGCACATGTCAGACAAAAGATCTGTGCATGATACCTGTAATGTTCAGGTATGCTGGTCTACACAGAGCAGAATGGACAAATGAACCGTGATACACTCATCCAATAGAACATTCTGCAGAAGTGAGAATGCATGCAATAAGTAAATTTTCTGGATATTATGTTGAGTGAAAGAAGCCAGACTCAAAAATAATTCAGTTCTGTGTGATTCCACCTATATGAAGTTCAAAAACCCAGAACTGGTCTATAATGTTGAAAATAAGGATGATTGTTTTCTGCTGTTGTTTTTGATTGTCCCCCTGAAGGTCACGTTTTGAAGGCTTAGTTGCCAGCCTGTGGAACTACTGGGAGGTGGAAACTTCAGGAGATAGCACCTGGTGGAAATAGGTCTTTGGGGATATTGGGATCCTAGCTCCTTCCTGTCTCTTTGCTTTCTGGCCTCCTTGAAGTGGCAGCTTCACCGTGATATCCTGCCTTGCCCTAGGCCCAAAAGTAATAGAGTCAAAAGACCATGACCTGAAATGTCTGAAACTATGAGCCAAAACAAACCGTATCAGTCAGCGTTCTCTAGGAGAACAGAATCAATAGGAGGTATGATTATAAAAGAGAGTTTATTAGATTGGCTTACACGACCAGAGGCTAGATAGTCCACAGTGGTCATCTGCAGCTGGAGAGCTGGAAAAACCAGCATCTGTACAGTCCAAGACACAGAAGCCACAGAACAACAAGGTTCAACAGTACTACCCTAGTCTGAGACCAAGGTTTCTGGAAACTACCTGGAGAGTCACCGGCAGAATCTGCTTTGGAAGAGTGAAGAAGAGAGAGTCCGATATCCTCAGACAGTCGAAGCAGCAATCAAGTTCAAGAAGAGCTGAGCTTGCATCTGCTGCTGCCTCCTTGTTCTTCCAGCTTTTATTCCATCCTATTGGGCAGTACCACCCATGCTTAGGGAGGGGCTCCTCTTCAGTTCACTATCCCACATGCCAATCATTCCTAGACACACCCTCATGGACACAGTCAGAGGCCTCCTAATCATCCGCATCTCTTAATCCAATCAAGTCAACAATTCAAATGAACCATTACACAAACCTTTCCTCTTTTTAAATTGATTATCTTGGGTATTTCATCACAGTGACAGAAAGCTGACCAACACATTTCCCTTAGAAAGGGAAAAAAATAAGGGCACAAGGAAGGCATTTGGGGTATTACCAACATTCTTTTCCTAGAGATGGGTGCTGGATCCTTGAGTTTTTTGTTTCTAAAATTTCATAGAGTTGTACACTAATGGTTTGAGCTAAGAAAGGGCAATAAAAAAACATGCAGTTTTAGTGTATTCTCATTAGCTGCAGTAGTTGTATTCTAAAAAAATTTGCCACAAACACCAAATTAGCAAAAACTGAACAATTTCTCCTGGAGAAAATGCAGCTTTTGCATCTGCATATTTGACCAACTATGAATCAAAAATATATTTTAAAAATTTGTGTCTGTACTGAACATGTATGACTCTTTGCTTGCTATTATTTTCTACATCATATGGTCTGACATCTAACATAGCATTTACATTGTTTTGAGTATTGTAAGTAATCTAGAGCTGATTTAAAGCTACTGGAGGGTGTGCATAGGTTATATGCAAATATTACAGCATTTCATAGAAAGAATGGGAGTGTCCTTGGATTTTGGTGTCCAAGAAGGGCATCCTGGAACCAACCCCCAACAGGAATCTAGGGATGCATGTACCAGGTGAGGTTCCCATGAGCCTTTGGTCACACATTTTTCATCAACCAAAACACCATTTGTGTTTGCTTACCAGCGTTCTTGTAAAACAAACCATTCTTACTAATCTTGAAAATGTGCTCTTCCAAAATAAGTCTTTTCCTGTATATACTCAACAGAGGTTTTAAAAGTTCGATTGCAGCCTCCTGTCCACAGACCTATGCTACTCACAAGCTTAACATTTTTCACACCATATTGCTTCTTGAAATAAACACGCTAGCCCATGCTCTCCAAGACAGATCTAAGGTGGTCCTGATGCTGGGTCACATGACTATTAATTTCTTTGACTTTCTATCTCACAACCATGTTGTCCACTATGTTTTTGAGGGTTTTTTTTGGTGTGTGGTTGGGTTCTTCTGCAGAGGGGAGTCGTTGGCTCTGAATCTATAAATCTAGCCACTTTCCCTTCCTTTCCATGCACTATACATGGCCGTTTAGAATTTTCTGGAATAGCCTTACTTGCAGATTGGTAAATTTCCTCTTCCTTTTTTGGATGAATCGCATTTTTGATTCATTAACATTGAACTGACGGCCAACAAAACTAAATATAACTCATACCTGAATGAAACTCCTTTAACACACAAATTTCCTCTGTGAGGCACATGGCGGCCCTGTGCTTAGGAATCAGCAATAAAGATCCCCAAAGGCAAATAATCTCCAGCAATGCCTCCATCTCTACTCCAAAATTGACAGTATATCCCAGTGTGTTCAGTGAAGGCAGCAAACACCTCTATAGCTTGAAAAGGCAAACACATTGTCCCTGACCCTCCTACAATTGTGACCCCTGCTAAAGATAGACAGTAATTCAAGAAGAAGCGTTGCTCCTTAGATCGGGTACCTCCCCGCCCACCCCCGGGCCTGGGGGTTGAACCCAGGACCTCGTGCATGCCATGGAAGTGTCTTGGCCAGCACTCTACCACTGAGCCCCGTCCCCAGTCTCTGTGTTCCTTTTGCTTTTCATGTTTTGTAGAAACCAAGGAAAGAATTTCATTAGACACAATAGCCTCTAGGGGAACTGAGGGTCATGACACATTTGCCTGATAGTGGAGGAGAAGCCAAAGTCATCACCGCAGAGCTGTGAGCAGGTGGGGGTATAGGAGAATCAATGCCATATATTTATAAACGCACTTTTTCATTAATGAATCGAATCCATCGGTAGATACTTCAGAGTTCCTGTTGCCTGAAGTGGGGCTGCGAGGGCGGCCAGAAGGCTCCCTCCCTCCCTAGCGAAGCTTGGTCTACCGACCGGCACGCAGATGAAGGAGGTCTAAAGGGGATGGTGCAGCCAGTTTGGGGAAAGGCAATAAAGAATGACCTGAGCAGGCTGCGGGAGCGGGTGCCATGAGGGTGGCGTGTCCCCTGGCCATCTCAAGGCTGAGCAGAGAAGCCAATGGAAACAGATGGGAGTTTCAAGGAGCTAAAAAGCGGGGTGGAGCCAATCAGACACAGCCTGACTTGGTCCAAATGATGAGCGCTGTCATTCACTCCCTTACTCATGTGGGACGCTTATCCCCCAGGGTAGGAATGAGACCTGGGCTGGGCCACAGAGGCCCTTCCTGCCCTTCTGACACACACTGCTCATCTCTCCCGATGCCTGTGGACTCCCCACCAGTGATGTGAGTGACCACAGTCTCTGCCGGACCCTGTCTTCATACGACCTTGCCAGGGAGACCCGGTGTCTTCAGGCAGAGGAAGGAAGGTCCAGCTCTGTCTTCCTCTCCCCTGCAGCTCAGGGCTCCAGCAGCCCGGAACAGGTGCTGCCAGGCCTCTGAACTGGCCCCGTGTCAATTCTCTCATGCTCTAGGGGCCGAAGCACTCACAGGCCAGCCCAGATTCAAGAAGGGACGCACGTCCTTCTCCCCACGAGAGAAGGGTTGAACATAGGCAGCCACCATTAACTTGCCATATGGAGTATTTAAAAAAAAAAAAAAAAAAAAAAAAAAAACAAGATTGGAAAGGCACTGATAGAAAAAAACACTATAAATGACTGAATTCATTTTATATCCCACAATTTGACATTTTATATCCCATTTGATATTGCACAACATCAAGTGCAATGGACGAAGATTGCTTTGCTTTTGGGAATGTTACCATATGGCACTTACAGAATGACACACCAATAAATATTGCTATGTAAATGCTCACGTTGTGGTTCCTATTTCTGTTGCTTGAATTCTCAAGTATGGACTGGCTATATAACAGTTTGCATATTTTATTTTATTTTATTTTATTTGGTACCAGGATTGAACCCAGGGTCACTTAACCACTGAGCCACATCTCCAGCCCTTTTTAAATTTTATTTAGGGTCTCACTGAGGGCCTTTGCCAAATTGCTGAAGCTGGATTTGAACTCATGATCCTCCTACCTCGGCCTCCCAGGCCACTGTGATTACAAGCATGTGTCACTGCTTCCAGTGGCATATTTTAAATTTCAATACATATTGCCAGACTACAATCCAAAGGGCTATGGCAATTCACAATGAAACCAGCAATAGAAGATATCACTTTTTGGTCATCTTTGTGAATTTGCATATCCTAATGTTAGCATATTCTTGGCAATTATTTATTGTTATTTAATAAATTTTCATACATTTTTGACATCTTTTAATTTACTCTTCTTCATGCTTGTGTTCTTTATATATTAGTGCACTAATGATTTACCTTTCATATGTATTGCAAATATTTTCCCAATCTAACTTTAGTTTTTTAATTATTTCTTTGGTATCTTTTGTAATTTATATGTGCATATCACTAGTAAATATTTGTTTTGTATGTGTGTGTGTGTGTGTGTGTGTGTATAACTGTACATATGCGTGTGTGTGTGTGTGTGTGTGCATGTGTGTTTATGGAATCTGCCATGTCTACCTAAGAGTTTCCGGTTTCCAGCTGGGTTTTAAAAGATCCTTCTGACTTTTAAGTTTACATACATTTTCTTGTATTTTTCCTGGAGGTTGTATTTACCGTTTACATTGTTCCATCTGTAATTTGTATATGTGATGTAAGAATAGGACCCAATTTCAATTTTTCCAGATAGTTTGTTGTGCCAAGTGATTAACCAAATAAGCCACCTTTGCCTCTGAGCCAGAGACCTGGTGGGACTCACTGTGGCCAGAGCACACCAGCTCTCTCTCTGCCTCTCATCCGCCCCCTGCTCGGTCCACCCCAGTTTTGTGAATATCCTGTCCTCATTACAGCAGCAGCCACCTCTGGTTCTTGCCTGGAGTCCCTTCCTGCCTTCTCCTGGGCACAGGCTGGGGTGGCCCCCGGGGCAGGATCTGGCGGCGGTGTCCTGAGTGAAGCAGCTCTGCCCACTGCTTCAGTCCTGTCTTCATGACTGCCCCTAGTCTCGCCCCTTCTGAATGGGCCACAGGCTGGTGAAGAGGAGCAGCACCTTTGCCAACCTGGACTTCTGATGGTCACTTTAGAGGAGAGGATGCTCATCCTGAGTCCCCATCCTGACTCTTTTTTTTTTTTTTGGTCAATATTTTATTTTTTATTTTTTTATTAAAATATTTTTTATTTTTACAGACACATTTTGATTCATTGTACACAAATGGGGTATAGCTTTTCATTTCTATGGTTGTGCACATGTATATTCACACCATTCATGTAATCATATATATATGTAGGGTAATACTGTTTCATTCTACTGCTTTTCCATTCCCACCCCCTCCCACCCCCTTTTCCTCGACACCCTCCAAAGCTCCTTCATTCTTCTCTTCCCCCTGCCACCCCCCATCGTTATATATTGTTATGTACTTATCAGAGAAAACATTCGGTCCTTGGTTTTTTGGGCTTGGCCTATTTCACTTAGCATATTTTCCAATTTCATCCATTTACCAGCAAATGCCATAATTGTACTGTTCTTTGTGGCTGATAATATTCCATTATGTATATATACCACAGTTTCTTTATCCATTCATCAATTGAAGGGCATCTAGGTTGGTTCCACAATCTAGCTTATTGTGAACTGAGCTGCTATAAACATTGATGTGGCTGCATCTCTGTAGTATGCTGATTTTAGGTCCTTTGGGTATAAACTGAGGAGTGGGATAACTGGGTCAAAAGGTGGGTCCATTCCAAGCTTTCTGAGGAATCTCCATACTGCTTTCCAGAGTAGCTGTACCAATTTGCAAGTCCAGCAATGAATGAGTGTGTCTTTTTCCCCACATCCATGCCAACACTGATTATTGCTTGTGTTCTTGATGACAGTTATTCTAATTTGAGTTAGATGAAATCTTAGGGTGGTTTTAATTTGCATTTCTCTAATTACTAGGGATGATGAGCACTTTTTCATATATTTGTTGATCACCTGTATATCTTCTTCTGTGAGGTGACTGCCCATTTCCTTAGCCCATTTATTGATTGGGTTCTTTGTATTTTGGGTGTAAAGTTTTTTAAGTTCTTTATAAACTTTGGAGATGAGTGCTCTGTCTGAAGTGCATGTGGAAAAGATTTTCTCCCACTCTGTAGGCTCTCTTTTCACATTATTGATTGTTTTCTGTGCTGAGAAAAAGCTTTTTAGTTTGACTCTATGTCATTTATTGATTCTTGCTTTTATTTCTTGTGCTATGGGGGCCTTGTTAAGGAAGTCTGGTCCTAAGCCAACAGGATAGAGATTCGTGCCTACTTTTTCTTCTGTTTCGTGAAGGGTCTCAGGTCTAATTCCTCGATCCTTGGCTCTTGAGAAAAGAAAATACACGTTTTGGTTCTAAGCCTCTGAATCCCCAGAATATTTTCATTACTGTAGTCCAGCTTTTGCCTGGAAAATATAAGTGACTGCAACTGCAAAGGACCTAGAAAACCAAACCAAATGCAGAACAGCCATGGGCGACACAGGAGGCTTCCACCAGGAGCCATGCTCCCTGAGCTTTGCCACTGGTGGAAATTCCCTGGGAGCATGAAAGGTGTGCAAAACCTCAGGCTGCACCAGAAACCTACTGATTCTGAATCTCCAGTTAACAAGCCTTCCAGGTTCCTGTAAACCTCACTTCACCTGTTACTTGTTTTGGTACCCTCTTGTTTATTTACCTTCATGTCTTAAAATAAAGTGCTTATTTCATCCCTTCTTGATTTATGAACTTTAAACACTGTCTACTGGCATCAAGTGAATAAATACTAGATTCTTCACCTGTCTTAATCCGTTTTTTTCCTGCTCTGACTGAATACTACTGTTAGTCAGCTTTCCATTACTATAACAAATGCCTGAGAGGGTGAACTTATAAAGAGAAAAGGTTTTAGAGCTCCAGGCCATGACCAAGTGGACCTGTTGCGTTCACACCCATGGTAACATACTGGCAGGAGTACATAGCAGAACAAAACTGCTCACCTCTATGGCTGGGAAGCAAAAGAAAGAAAAAGAAGAGGAAGGAGCTGGAGTCCCACTATTCCCTTCAGAGAAAGGCCCACAGCGACCTGAAGACCTCCCATGAGGTCCCAGCTCTTAAAGGTTCCACCACCTCCCAGTAGCAGCAGGGACTGGGACTAACTTCAATACATAGACCTTTGAGGAACACGATAGCAACCACAGACTGAGGAATGTATAAGAAACAAGGTTTATTTGGCTCACACTGCTGGAGGCTAGGACTGTCCATCAGCTGCATCTGGTGGGTCCTTGCCAATGGGGATTCTCTGCAATGACCTGAGGTCGCCCGGGGGGCATCGCATAGTGATTAAACAGCCACTGCAGCCGTCATGGGATTCCTTCCCTCGTGACCCCATCTAGCCCTAACCAACTCCAAAAGTCCCCACCTCCAAATACCATCATCAAATGCTTTTGGAGATTAGGTTCCAGCACACAAATACCAGGGGACATTTAAACATAGTGCCTCCCAATTCCCACGTCCTTAGCTGAAGGCCCTCTGGGTCCCCCCCTCCTCCACGCATCCAGCCCTGCTCTCCCTGTCCCGTAGGCAGAGCTGAGGGTAGAAGCTGCAGCTGCTGGGGCCTCTCCTGGATTCCACCTGCCCCTCCCTGCACCTGCAGCCTGGGGGGTCACCAGGAGGCCTCGTTTCCCCCACCCTGTGCCCTACATTTGGGACTGTGGCTCGCAGCCCCTTTTTCTCCAGCAACACTTATGATCTAGTTTTCCAAAATAAAGAGAAATGTCCCCATCGATGGTTAACTTCCCTTCCCATTCTCTTCACGCTTAGTGAATTGTTTCCTCCAGAATGGTTTTTCCCCTGCATTCTAAGTGCCCTGAGCCATTTTGGTAGCTGGGTCTTGGTCAGTCAAGCAGTATTTAAGACAGTTTCCCAAACACTGGTCCACAATGGCTAGGCCACAACTCCTCCCAGAACTTAATAAAGACACAAATTCCCAGGTACTTTGTTTAGCAGGTCCAGAGTGGGCTCGGGAAATGTGGGATTTTAAATCTTTCCTGGGTGACCCGAGCACTTTTATCCTTGAGGACCCCAAGATTGTGATGGGCTGACAGATCTGGCTCCTTGGGAATGTTATAGGCCAGACTATGGGGGAAATGACTGGACAGACCCCATTTTGCTCTGACTCCATGTTATGTAGGAAATGAGCTTCTCCCATGGGAACGCCCCGCCTCTGTCCCCATCAACAGTTACTTAGTGTGACCTGTTTAGCAATACAAAATGACAATTCTTATGTAATGAAAAATTGCTCTCTTTTGATTCCTATTGCTCCTAAACAATGTACCATGTGAATAGTGATTGTGTGGATGTTAGTAGCCATTCTTTAGTTTGTACCTGGGTAAGGGTCATTTTGACCCACTTCCCCTTCTGTTGATGATCTCATGATGTTAGCTTATAATTTTGAATCATAGCAACAGACACTTATGATTAATGTGATTTTTAGTATAAGAACCCCTACAACCCTATGGTTGGGGCTGTTCTCCCAATAGTCATTTTTGGGGCATTGTGTGAGACAGTCAGCTGGCCGGCTTAATGAAGACTCTCAAATTTGGACTTCTCAGTGGTGGTCAGTCTGTTCTTAAGTTGCGCCCCATAACAAGATGAAGGGTCAATATTGAAAGACACTTCTTTTGGCCTAAACTGGGCCCCCACAATTTCACATGTTGAAATCCCAACTCCAGGGACCTCAGAATGTGCCTGTATTTGGAGACAGGGTCTTTAAAGAGGTGACTGAATTAAAAAGAGGTCCTAAATGAAGCCTATTTCAAAGTGGCTGGTGTCTTTATAAGAAGAAGTGAGGAGGACCCACACCCGGAGATGACCATGTGACGACACAGGGAGAAGATGGCTGTCTACAAGTCAATGAGAGAGGCCTCAGCAGAAGCCAACCCTGCCATGGCCCTAATCTCAGACTTCCAGCTTCAAGAAGTGAGATAAAATAAATTTCTGCTGCCCTGTCGGAGGTGTTTTGTTACAGCACCTGAGGGGCTACCACAATACTCTAATCAAGTGTTCTCTGCAACATGCTCAGAGCTGCAGGGGTGAGGCCTTGGCCTCTAGAAACTTAATCCTCAGACAGAGAGCCCAGCCTTCCAGATAGGAGTGATTTATTAGGCTGGCGAAGCCCCAGCTGAAGAGTGCTTGTCTCCGCTTACATTGCAGCTTAAAGCGTTCACATCGATGATACTTGAAAACACTTGCCTCTGTAGACAGAGTGGATGGCCTAGAGATGAACATGGCTAATTATCTTAACCTTGAAATAGATCATATTCTGAATGAGCCGCTTTATTGGATTTTTGCCTTTCAAGCAGATCTTGTCATGAAGAGCTTTGCAGATTCCCACTCACCTTTGCTATTCGGCTCCCTAAGTGAATGTTGGGGCTTCCCCAGCTTTATAATCACTCCACTTAGCACTAAAATGGCTTAACGGAATCTGTGTCATCCGCGGCCACTTGGCACGGGGTCATGACAAACAAAACACCTGGCACAGACACATCAGAGCCAGGAGAGCAGGTCAGCGAGACCAGCCTCCATCAGAGGCAGCACAGAGGTGAGACAGAAACTGTGGAGCGTGGCCAAGGATTGCCTGGACCAGACGAGTCAAGGAACCAACAAGAGCATGAAACAGAGGAGAAGGAGGCACCCAGGAAAACAAGCAGCCCAGAAGCTTCCCCAGCCTTCCCTCAGTAAAGGGCAGCTTAAATGTAGTGCGGAGAACAGTGTTGGAACCAGTAAGTGCTCAATAAACAGAAGTTCTGATCCACAGTCATGTACGTGACAGACCCATGTGGACTTCAGCTGAGGTCAGTAGGCTGAACACGCATCGACGGGATGAATCTCAGATCTGTCTGTCCAGTGCAAGCAGCTCTGCCCCACCATGCTGACGGCAAGCTTCCAGAAAAGAGCCATCCTGTATTCTAAACATGCCATACCGGTCATGTCAGTGCATTGGCTACCTGGGCCTTGTACCACCTTATGTGACTCAGGTCACTGGGACTTATTGATGTGGTACTGGAGAGAAAAGCTGTGACCTCACTTCTCAGAGATGCTGGAAGTGCTGCAGACAGTCCCACTACTGTCTGCAGGTAGGAGGTCTAACCAGGAAGGGAGGGGCAGAGAGGGGAGGGAGCTGCCAAGACATGTCGGGCCCCAGGTCTGCCAGTCGGGGCCACATCTACCCAGATTTCTGGGTTGGGTGAGCTAGTGAGGTCCTCTTCTCTTTTAGACTGAATCAAGTTGGGGTTTATTCACTCTTTATAGTTTCTCCACCCAGCACGTTGCCTCCAGCCAGATCCTCACTGGCAGGTGGGCGGCAGGGGGATTTCCAGAGACCTTGGGTGATTTTTTTGGTCACCTAGGGTAATTATGCTTGAGCACTTACATAGTGAAATACGAATCATTTTATTAAAAATCATATTTATTTTTACTTGTAAAACAACATTGCTTATTTTGAACTTTGTGTGTAAATTGGTTATGACAGCAATGAATTTTATTTTGGAGAGTGAATGTAGGTTTCAAAATACCTTTATGCTGGAGTGGGGCTGGATCCAACAGAGTTGGGAAACTCTGGTGAGGGATTTGGCCCTTTCCCTTTCCCAAAGTTCCTAGGGCCTTTACCCTCCCCCTAAATTCCAGTTGTCCATATACTTAGGTACTCCTTTGGGTACCTAAGGTAGCCGAGGTTCTTCCAGTCAACCTACACCCCCAGCCCATGCAGAATCAAGATTTGCTCAAAGATGACCTTTATCAACCAGGAGGAAAGGTCATTTCTGGTAGGGCAAAAAATATCACTTATGACATCATGGCTATGGGAAGAAAGGAAGGCAAGCAATATTTACTGAGCACTAGGGTGTGCTCAGTCCTGGCCTCCCTCAAACATCACCTAATCTTACCAAGGGCAGCCTCTGCTTTGTCTCTCCCCAACACCTACCAATACCTGACAGTTTACCGGGTAACCGAATCCCCTTGCTCCCCACCTCCCAATGTGAGCTCCACACCATGGGGAACTACCGTACTGCCTGCTGTTTCCCAGGTACCAAGAACTTCCTGAGTCATAGAGGATCCTGAAAAGATGTTTGCTCAAAAAAGTAGTGTTATGACAGAGATTTGGACAATGCCACTTAACACTCAGGAAACAAAGCCTTGGAGAAGGGACAAAACTGTCTATGATCGTCAATTTTGTGTGTCATCTTAGCTAGATCGTGTTCTCCAGTTCTTTGGCCAAATACTGGTCAAGTCATTGCTGTGACAGTTTTTTAAATATGTGACTGACGTGTATAATCAGTAGACTTTGGCGAAAGCAGATGACCCTCCGTGGTGTGGATGGGCCTCATTCAATCAGTTGAAGGCCTCAAGAACAAAATCTGAAATTTCCTTTTTAAATTTTTAATCTGTTCTTTATTATTTCATAATCTGGGGATCAAATCCAGAACCTCACTGATGCTAGGCAAGCACTCTACCACTGAGCTACACTGCATCCCTCAAATCTAAGATTTCCCAAAAAGGAAGGAATTCTGCCTCAAGATTGACACGTAGGAACCCTGCCTGAGTCTCTGGTCTGCCAGCCTGTGGAATTCTGACTCGGGACTGAAATAGGAACTATCTCCTGAAGCGTCAGCCTATGTGGCCTACCCTAAAGATTTTTTTTTTTTTTTTTTTTTTGCGCTACCGGGGATCGAACTCAGGGCCTTGTGCTTGTGAGGCAAGCACTCTACCAGCTGAGCTATCTCCCCAGCCCCCCTAAAGATTTTTGAGGTTGCCAATACTTATAATTGTGTCAACCAATTCCTTAAAATAAATCTAGTAGATATGGATAGACAATGGATATGATAGATAAATATGGGCAATATAGATAGGAGATAGATGCATAAGTGATAGATATAGAGGATAGACATGACAGATATTGATAGATGATAAATATGAAAGATACAGGTAGATGATAGATAAATAAGAGAGATAAATGGAGAAATGATATGGTAGCTAGAAGACAGCTAGACTAGCTCTCTTTCCCTCTTCTTCTATCAACATAGCCCATCATTCTGCTTCTCTGGGGAACCATGACTAATGTTCTGTTCAAACTCATTCACCGGCTCAAGTCAAGGATAGGTCAGTGGCTGATATTTACTATGGGATTCAGTCCTGACGACTGTCATGCATTGCATTTCACAAACGAGGAAGCTTCAGCATAAAGGTAAGGACTCGGTGCAGGCCACACAGCAGGGTGAGGTTTGCCCACCAAGGATGAACCTGGGCCTGACTCTTCACTGCTTCCCTGGAGGGACCTCATGAGCCTCCAGGATGCCATCACTAGACCCTCCCAACTGCATCCTCAAGAACACTTGCAGAAGAGCAAGCAACTGTCCCCAAGACGATGGTCACCACACCAGTAGAACAGGCACTCACTGAACTGCTATCTTCCAGACACCCTCCTGACACGGTGTTCCACTTACGAACATCTCTCCTCCCCAGCGCCACAGAGTAGGTACTATTTTATCAAATGTGGAAATGCCGATGCACACAGGACTCACCTCTTGCCCAGGTTAAACTTAGAGTTATCCAGACGCCAAGTATGGTGAATTATCACTCAGTGCTTGCAGTAATCACAGAATTTTTCTGAGGTGACCTTTCTCACAATCCACTCAAACCAAATGGGACAGTCCTATTAAACAGGAACTTCAACTTCCCTCAGCTGACCATCTGATAGTCACTGGGCCATCAATGCCCAGTAGCAAATTGGCCCTCCTCTCTGTTCACCCAGGTTGCCCAGAGTAGGCGGTGATGAGGAAGAGTGCAGGGATCTCTCCTCACGGCCACTGCTGTCCGTGACTTGTGGTCCTCCCATGGAGGTATTTCTGTGGGGCCAGCATTGAGCCCAGTCCCGACACCACTGCTGTGTGCAGGACACCAGCAAGTATCATGTGGAGGGTGCTCAAGGACAGATTCACACAGGCATGGGCTGCCCCCTTCACTCAAGCCCTCCCAGCCTGCCCACTGACTCTGCACAGGACCAGCACAGCAGATGAAATGTGTGTCCGCTGCCGAGGAACGCTGGTCTGCCTGAGAGGCCCTCACTCAGGACCAGCAGGCTCTGGACCTGAAGCAAAACTGGGCTTGCCGAAGATGCTGCAGATCAGCCTGAGTGTGCGGTCAGAAGAAACTTTCATTTTATTACTTAAAGCATTTCATAATGAGCACATTTCACTTTTATAATCAGAGAAGATGTAAAGATTTTTTTCTACCTACCCTTCAAAAACTGATTATCAGCATTTTTAAATTGTGTTCATCTGATAGTTTGAGAGAGAAATAGAGACAGAAAGACAAAGAGACAGAAAGAAGTTCAGACTGAAAGAGAGGATTCTTCTGTTTGATGTACATATCCTTTATTGTGAGTGACATGATAGTTGCTGCATATAGTTACAGCTCTGCTCTTCTTTTATGACTTAGCTATTCCTGATGGTGCTCTTCTCCCCTGACTTGTTTCCTCTTTGTTTTTCCAAATTGATATATAAGACCTGCTTGTATATTAATGTTTTTAATCCTTTGTCTAAACTGGGTGTGGTCGCTCATGCCTGTAATCCCAGCAGCTCGGGAGGCTGAGGCAGAAGGATTGTGAGATCAAAGTCAGCCTCAGCAACTTAGCAAGGTCCTAAGCAATTTAGCAGGATCCTGTCTCTAAATAAAGTATAAAAAAGGGCTGGAAATGTGGCTCAGTGGTTAAGTATCCCTGGGTTCAATCCCCGGTACCAAAAAATTAAATAAAATAAAAGGTAATCCTTGGTCTATTGTATGTTACAAATGTGTCTTTGTCTCTAAACTGCACTATTTTATCCCAGGGAAGACACATTCCTGGGGACAAATCTAACCATCTTTCTGTTTGTGACTTTTTGCCTTTGCCCTCAGGCTCAGGAAGTGCCACACCCTGGAAAATTGTATAGATATTGACTTCTCTGCTGCTGCCTAGTTTATGGTTTTATTTTTATGATTTAATTATTTAAACCATTGGGATCTATTCTGATGTAAGGCATGAGGGAGGGTTCTAAATACTGTTTTCTTTGACTAGTTGGTTAATGGCCAGTCAGGTTTCCCTACTTATCTAAAATGCTCCTTAGTTGCTGAATAAAGTCATGTATATTTCTAGTGAACCTGGACCTTCTTATTTTGTTCCACTATTTGTTGGCTCAAATATAAATAGCATACTATTTTAATAATATGTTATTAATATATAAAATAATATATAATATATAT
The DNA here is from genome assembly GCF_902686455.1 of Sciurus vulgaris. NCBI lineage: Eukaryota > Metazoa > Chordata > Mammalia > Rodentia > Sciuridae > Sciurus > Sciurus vulgaris. Next base: position 27,591,576 of record NC_136474.1, read on the forward strand.
TATAATTTGCTAAGAAAGATCATTGTCATTATTTAATATCTTCAGAATTTCCAAGTTAACTATCTATATTTATTTTTTCTGAATGACCTTTACAGCTTTGGTTAAATTCTCCCTTAAAAAGGTTTGATTTTAGTTTTGCTAAATTTCTAAATTTACAAAGTAATAACCTCACATTCAAAAACAGGGCATGAATGTCCATTCAGGGAAAAAATAATGGCTAAAAACTAAGGAACCAGCCTGGGTGTCCATCAATGGATGAATAAATAATGTAAATGTGGTCTATAGACACAGTCATAAAGAAGAATGAAATTTTTTCTGCAGTAAAATGGATGGAACTTGAGAACATCATGGTAAGCAAACTAAGACAAACTCAGAAGGTCAAAAGTCCTGTTTTCTCTCATATGTGGAAAATAGAGAGGAAAAAAGAAAAGAAAGTGAGGGCAGGGGAGGAATCTCACAATAATTGGAGAGAGATCTATAGAGTAGAAGAAAGGTATCCGGGGAGGAAGGAGAGGAGAAAAGGGGAAATACTGGGGAATGATATTGGCCAACATATATTGTATGCATGTACAAATATGTAACAATGAATTCCCGCCATTACATACAACCATAATACAACAATAAAATATGGAAAAAAATAATGGCTAAGAACATGGACCTTTGAGCTAGATGCTGCATTCCAACATCAGCTCAGAAACTAATTTGTGACCCTGGAAAACAGTATGAACCTCCTCCACCTCAGCTTCTCTCCACACCAAGGGTGGGCAATAAGAGCAGCCAGCTCGTGGGATGTTCGTGAAACTTAAATGAACAAATGTCAGGCGGTTATACTAGCACCTGGGATGTTCCTATAGAGCTAACTTTGCCTTTGTGATATTTTCTTCTTTCACTTTCCTCGCTAATACTTTCAAAAATATTTTTAGTTGTAGATGAACACAATACCTTTATTTTATTTATTTATGTATGGTGCCAAGGATGGAACCCAGGGCTTCACACATGCGAGGCAAGTGCTTCCCACTGAGCTACAACCCCTGCCCCTCACTAACATTTGGTGGTCTGCTCCATATTGATTCCACACAAGAATATTGGGAGGATACAATGAGTTGACAACACAGAAAGCCTAGAAGAGTGGATATGTCATGAGAAATGCTCAGTTATACTGCCTTGTAAAACCATAAGCCTTTTGACTCTCACCTGTGACCTTTTAGGGTCATTCCAACTTCAGTAGTGTGGGAAATACTCAATAAAAAAAAATAATAAATAAAGAAGAAACAGTCATTTTGGACAATGGTCCACACTTTCTGTTCACTACAAATCTTTATGTACTCTCATGGAATTCAAGCCAGAAATCAAGTCTCTCTGAGAATATACAGTCCTAGTGGATGAGGGAGGGGGACAAGCCTTGAGCTATTTTATTTTGTTTTAAGTTTCGTTCTCACGCTGGCTGTTTTATGGGTTTCAGCTGCAATCGGGGTTTCCCAGCTCCTTATAAATCCTTGAACGTAAATAGTTTTCACAGCAACGCTCCAAGACCTTGGCGTGCAGTCATGGCTGCAGCTTTTTTCACTACAGAACAACTGCAGCGTGAACCTGAATCCCCCGTGGTTCCTCGAGATCAGCAACTAGGCACTTGGGCCTGAGTGTTTAGAGTTCATGCAAGGTGCCTGATCGGAATCAGGACGCTCACGCTTTCTCTGTCCACCGTCATCACACGGCTTCACTCTCGGGGTCTCCACCTCATCCATTAGCAACACTGACCGTCCGTCCTCACTCGGGGCTTCGAAAGAGCTTTTGGAATGTAGTTCAATGAGCAAGAGCAGCCGGCCGCACACACCTGGACTGCCGTGAGGTTTTTTTTTTTTGTTTTTTTTTTATTTTTTTATTTTTTTATTTTATTTTTTTTTTATTGTAAACAAATGGGATACATGTTGTTTCTCTGTTTGTACATGGCGTAAAGGCATACCATTTGTGTAATCATAAATTTACATAGAGCAATGTTGTTTGATTCATTCTGTTGTTTTTTTCCCTTCCCCCCACCCCTCCCACCCCTCTTTACCCTCTATACAGTAGTTCCTTCCTCCATACTTGCCCCCCTCCCTAACCCTAACTCTAACCCTTCCCTCCCCCCCATTATGTGTCAACCTCCACTTATTAGCGATATCATTCGTCCTTTGGCTTTTTGAGATTGGCTTATCTCACTTAGCATGATATTCTCCAATTTCATCCATTTGCCTGCAAATGTCATAATTTTATCATTCTTTATGGCTGATAATATTCCATAGTATTATTAATACCCACAGTTTCCTTTATCCCACTCATCAATTTGAAGGGCCAGTAATTCTAGGTTGGTTTTTCCACAGTCTGGGCTATTGTGAACTTGAGCAGCTAATTGAACATTGATGTGGCTTGTTATTTCTGTATATGCAGATTTTAAGGTCCTTTGGCGTATAGGCCAAGGAGTGGGATAGCGGGTCAAATGGTGGTTCCATTCCAGTTTTCTAAGGAATCTCCCACCACTGGCTTTCCCATAGTGGCTGCCCACTAATTTGCTAGCCCCACCAGCAGTGTATGAGGTGTACCTTTCTCCCCACATCCTCGCCAACACCTGTTGTTGCTCTGTATTCTTGATAATCGCCATTCTAAATTGGGGTGAGATGGAACCTTAGGGTGGTTTTGATTTGCATTTCTCTTATTACTAGAGATGTTGAACATTTTCCATATGTTGTTGATTGCTGTAGATCTTCTTCTGTGAAGTGTCTATTCATTCCTTAGCCCATTTGTTGACTGGACCTGTTTGAATTCTTGGAGTAGAGTTTTTTGAGTTCTTTATGATTCTGGAGATTAGTGCTCTATCTGAAGTATGATTGGCAAAGATATTCTCCCACTCTGTAGGCTCTTTCTTCGCATTGCTGATAGTTTCCTTTGCTGAGGAGAAAGCTTTTTAGTTTGAATCTATCCCAGTGTTTGATTCTAGCTTTATTTCTTGTGCTATGGGAGTCCTGTTTAGGAAGTCTGTCCTAGACCAACAAGATGAAGATTTGGACCTACTTTTTCTTCTATAATCTGCAGGGTCTCTGGTCTGATTCCGATGGTCTTAATCCATTTTGAGTTTAGTTCGTGCATGGTGAGAGATATGGGTTTAGTTTCATTCTGTGCATATGGATTTCCAATTCTCCAGCACCATTTGTTGAAGAGGCTATCTTTTCTCCCATTGCATATTTTTGGCCCCTTTGTCTAGTATGAGAAAATTGTATTTATTGGGTTTGTGTCCGTGTCCTCTATCTGTACCATGATCTACCTTCTATTTTGGTACCAATACCATGCGTTTTTGTTTACTATTGCTTTTGAGTAGAGTTGAAGATCTGGTATTGCAATACCCCCTGTTTCACTCTTCCTGCTAAGGATTGCTTTAGCTATCTGGGTTTCTTATTCTTCCAGATGAATTTCATAATGCCTGCTCTATTTCTGTAGGGACGTCATTGGGATTTAATTGGAATTGCATGAATTTGTATAGCACTTTAGGTAGTATGGCCATTTTGACAATATTAATTCTCCTATCCAAGAACATGGAAGATCTTCCTCTTCTAAGGTGTTCTTTATTTCTTTCTTTAGTGTTGTATAGTTCCTTCATTGTAGAGGTCTTTCACCTCTTTGTGAGATGATTCCCAAGTATTTTATTTTTTTCGAGGCTATTTTGATGGGGTAGTTTTCCTAATTTCTCTTTCTGAAGATTCATCACTATGTATAAAATGCGTTGGATTTATGGCATTGATCTTGTAACCTGCTACTTTACTGAAATCACTTATGAGTTCTAAGAGTTTTCTGGTGGAATTTCCAGGTTCCTCTAAATAATAATCAGTTCATCAGCGAACAGGGCTAGTTTGAGTTCTTCTTTTCCAATTCGTATCCCTTTGATTTCTTTGGTTGTCTAATTGCTCTGGCCAGAGTCTCAAGAACGATGTTGAATAGAAGTGGTGAAAGAGGGCATCCTGCCTTGTTCTAGTTTTTTAGGGGGAATGCTTTCAGTTTGTCACCATTTAGAATGATATTAGCCATGGGCTTAGCATAAATGGCCTTTACAATATAAGGAATGTTCCACTATCCCTATTTTTACTAGTGTTTTGAGACATGAAGGGATGCTGTATTTTATCAAATGCTTTTTCTGCATCTATTGAAATAATCATGTGATTCTTGACTTTAAGTCTATTAATATGGTGAATTACGTTTATTGATTTCCTGATGTTGAACCAACCTTGCATCCCTGTGCCGTGAGGTTTTAAGACAGACTTTTCCTTCCCATTCATTCCCCCAAACAAAAATGGACAGAAATTCACACACACACACACACACACACACACACACACATGCACTGTCAGGAGCGCCTCGTTGACCAGGAACCGGCCAGCTACTCCCTTTATCGGGCTGCACACAGGGTATCACACGTCCCTCTTCTAGGCCTGACGTGTCCTCCGGGTGCTGAGCCCAGAGCGCGGGCCACGACGCGCCTCAGTCCAGGAGCTCTGGCCGGGCTCCTCCTCGGCCCTGGCGGGGTGGCAGGGGAGCCCAGCCTCAGGGTCCCCTCTGACGTCGGCCAGTTCTGCTCGGGCTCCGCTACTCCAAAGGCTCTGGGGTTCCATGCAGTTCATAAGTTCGATTTGTGGGAGTCCACCCACCGGTACAGCCCCCTGGTGTGTGGGATGAGCTGGGCCTCGCCAGGGCTGGCCTTCAACCACACCCGTGTGTCCACGGGTCCAACATAGGAGTGGATAGATCCGCTAGTAGATGGATCAGCTCTGGTCAAGCACCCTGCTGGCCTAACACTATTTCTAACATGCTCACTACACACACACACACGTTTCATAGATGCTAAAAATCAGATACTCTAATTTCTAATAACAGCTGCTTCACAGATCATGGACTTGGTTAAATCTGTCTCCTCACACCTACTTTTCTGTCTTGGAAAGATTGTAACTATTACGTTTTGAATGTGAGGTGTCCCCCAAAAGCTCCCGTGTGAGAAAATGCAAGAAGGTTCAGACAAGAACTGATTGGGTTGTGAGAGCCTTAACCCAATCAGTGAATTAATTCCTGGGTGGGATTAATTGAGTGGTAACTCAGGAGGTGGGGCCTTTGGAGTACATATTTTGTATCTGGAGAGTGGAGTCTCTCTCTGCTTCCTGATCACCCTGTGAGCTGCCTCCCTCTGCCACACTCTTCCGCCATGATGTCCTGCCTCGCTTCGAGCCTAGAGGAATGGAGCTGGCCTTCTATGGACTAGGGCCTCTGAAACGGTGAGCCCTCAACTAAACTTTTCCTCCTCTGCAGTTGTGTTGGTTGGGTCCTTTACGTCATGGCAGTCTAAAGCAGAAATAATCTCACAGTAGTTTTGATACTTCATAAATGCAAAGAATTATGCAAACCTGTGTTTTTTCATAAGAACTATATTAATTAAATATGACTGCATAACAAATTTCCCCAAGACTCATACAGTGTGTGAGGCCAGGAATCCAGGGGTGGCTCATCTGGGTCTCCTGGCTCCAAGTCTCTCAAGAAGCTGATGTCAACCCACAAGTGGGAAGGTGTGACCAGGGCTGGAGAATCTGCATACATGTGTTGTCGCCAGGCATGAACTCCTCACTGACCATTGTATGACCTCGGTGCCTCCCTAAGTAGCCAACGCATACGGGTTCTCACAAAGTGATAATGGACTTCTCCCAGAAGAAGTAATAATTCAAGAGATGGGGGAGGGATGCAGCACCAAGAGCAAAGTCATGGTTTTTGTAAGTGCCTGGTCTCACAGTGACATACCAGTACTAGACCATGTGCTAGTGGTCATATACACTCACCCTGGCACCATATTGAAAGGAAGTGTGTGAAAGCTAGAGGAGGTTCTTGGAAGGTGGGGGCACATCTTAGAAGCTGGCTATCAGAAGTACTGGGCTACAGAGGGAAATGTAGAGTATATTAGCTAGTGTTCAAGGAAAACCAGAATTAGTCCTCCCTCTTCTCCCCCTTTTGCAGATTAAACACCAGTTACAACTGGCAACTCCTTCAATAGCAGCCCAAATTCTTATTAGGGACTTGCTGCCTGACCACCCTGGGGGAATTTGCCAGCTACTACTAGAGCTATGTGCCCCCCAATTTTTAACTAAAAATAAAAATAAAGAAGAATGGATAGCCAAAAATAAATTTTAAAAACCAGCAGATTTGACTAAATTGACAAAAGCACATACTTTTTCAGATGCTTTAATTTCTTCATATCAGATCTTTGCTCATTTGACATTTTTATTGAGTATCTACCATGTGCTGGTGCTGAGAGTCACAGAAGTGGAAAAGAAAAGTAGATAAAAATCCTGCCTCTCACAGGACTTACATCCCGGTGGAAATCTAACTCTGAGACTTCTTCAGGAGAGACTAAAGATCCTGGCTACTGGGCTGGAGGTGTAGCTTAGCAATAGCATTCTTTCCTAGCTTGCATGAAGCCCTGAGTTCAAGCCCCAGAACTGCGAAATTTTTAAAAAATGGTATTTTGGTTGTGTTTGACCTTGGGAGCCTTACCTACAGTTAAGTGCTGCTTGTTATAACCTCCTACATTAGGATTGATGGTATAATTTTGATATGCTTGAAATTTTGATATATTTCATGGTATAATTTTGAAGACTACTAGAATTTTATCCACTTTCAGTTCCAAGACTTTATTTCTTTAAATTACCCCTTGCTGAAGTGATCAGGAAGTTTCCGCATCTAGGTTATGGCAGGAGAGTGGGGCACAGCTGTGTCCTCTGGCTTTAATTCCACATTGGGCAGTGTACTCCCAAGCAAGCTTATGTGTCTGGAAAAAATTTTCTCTTCAATGCTACATCACAATATGACTTCTCAGGAAAAAATAAAGACATCCAAATTTCTGTTACCCTTCACCTATTAGAGTCACCACCAACACAAAGGACAGAGTGATTGCCCCTGAACTAATGCCACCATTCACCTCCTGGCTAGTAGTGGTGTCTGGGTGCCACAGCGTGAGACTGAAGAATCGAGGGTCTAAAAATGCATACTACAGGTCAATCAGAACTCAGCTGGAACGAGCTGGCAGCAATATTCCGGATGACTTTCTTGGATTATTGTTCAGTGGCCATTTGAACAGAGTCTGACGGATGCATCGTGTTGAGTTTTGCCCATCCGGCCCGAGGCAGGACTTTGAATTCCCACATCTGCAGGCATCGCAGAGGAGGGAATGAGTGGGCCAGATAGGAAAACGCTCTGCAAGCTGCCTGTGACTGTGCATGCCCCACACGCAAAGGCGAGCTTCTGATGCCTCAGTCCAGTACTGAAGCGTCCAGACTCAGTGGTGTTTCCTCTGCGGGCACCTGATGGTCCCTCTAGCTCTGAGCACAGAGGCAACCCTGAGGTCACCAGGCACAAGGGAGGTGATAGGATGTGAAAACAAACCCAGGGAAGCAGCCTGGGTAGGCTGCACTGCAGATTTGTTTGGGAAACAGGGGAGCCCCCACCCCCTTCCAGAGTGAAGGTGAATTGCAGGGTAATTGGAGGTGGCAGCAAGACTGGTATGCAGGGACATTCCTCCGTGGGCTCCCATGAGGGGCTCTGCCGTGCTGGAGGAAAGCCATACATATTTGTCTGGTTGCATAGTTCAGGCTTGTGAAAATCAGAACCGAGAAGTAAAGCTCTTTATTCTCTTTCCAAAAACAGTGCTTGAACTCTGACCTCTGGGCCTCCCCCACTCTCTCTGCCCCATTTTCAATCTGTTCTCTATTATTTCACTTCATCTGCTTGTACGTACTTTGTGAGAAATGCGGTGAGCCAGGTTGACCATCCATCAACGTATTATCCGGAACTTAACTGTTCCTATGAAAACCTACTCACTTCGGGGTTGATCTGGGGTCACTCCTGGCCCCACTATGGTGCCCCACCTGCCCAACACAGCACAGCTTGGCCTTCAGAGTGTGTCCTACCTACTGTCTTTGAGTCACATGGTACAGCCCTAACCAGGGCCCTGTCCATGCAGCCAGCTGGGTTGTGGCTGGGCTCCTCTCTGTCCAGCTAGGAAGCCACCTTCCTCCCTAGCCTGACTCTGTCTTTCTATCCAACCCTCTGTTCAGAGACCACATGTGCCTTTGCTGTACCCTGAAAAGGGAGCATTTCCCACAGTTCTGGAATTCTTGATTATGCATGCATCTGCGTGCGGGAAGCCAACCAACTGGCTTGGTACTTTTCAGACTGTTCCAACCAGCTGTTTCTAATCCTTCAGAGTTTCAGCGGGATGAGCTGCTTCTTCTCTCAGGGACGTGAGTTGCCGCCCGGACTCTCCACATCCTGACGTCTGCTTGTTTAATCAAGGCCGAAGAGACATGAGACAGGCAGGGATGGCTCCATCTGGACCAGTAAGGGTGTGTGAGCAACAGCTGGACCTCAGGAGGAGTCCGAGTCTGTAGGGAGACCAGAGCGGGTGCACGGGCACCGTGGTGCCCTCCCAGCTAGGGCAGCCTGGTGGACGCTGCTCCTGTGCTGTGTCTGCCTGCCTTGGTCACTTCTGCATGAGCCAGAGGTTTTCATCCTGAGGTCCGTGGGAAGAAATCTGAGACCCAAAACCAGGATGCGTCTTTGTTTTCACTAACCTCTGCCTTTGAGCATTTCCTCCCACTACGACTGAGGCAGCAAACCACAGCAGTGTCAGCGCCACCTCTGTGGCCTTGTCCACAGAAGAAATCTCAGTTTTCTTCTTTCCTCAAATTAAGTTTATGCCCCTGGCTCTTTCAGAATTGGTCCTCATCAGACCACAGCTATGACCCGTTCACCATGTTAATAAAGAAACACATTACACCACATTGTAAATGTATTTCTGGACTGTAATGCTGATTTTCAATAAAATGGATTTTCTTTATACAGATGCCCCTTGACTTACGACAGGAGTACATTTCCTCATAAACCTATCTTCGAAGCCACCACGTTGTTTTCAGAGGTGCTGGGGAATCGAACCTGGGCCCCTGCACCTACAAGGCAAGCACTCTGCTAGCTGAGCTATTTGCCCGCTCATAAACCTATCTTTAGGTGAAAATAACTTAACCTGAAAATGCATCTGATATGCCTAATCCACCTGGCACCATAGCTGAGCCTAGCTTACACGTGCTCAGAACATTCACCATAGCCAGCAATTGAGCAAAGTCATCTAACTCAAGGCCTCTTTTATGATAAAATGTTGATTATTTCATGTAATTTATTGAACACCTGCAACCCAAAAATGCTGGCAGCACAGCACACCAAAGAACCTCAGTGGTTACCTGTACACGCGCTTGGTCACGTGGCTGACAGGGAAGGTGGTTTCTGCCACTGCCCAGCATCTGGAGAGAGGGCTGTCCGCATATCTTTAGCCCAGAAAAGGATCAAAATTCAAAATTCAAAGTTACGGTTTCTACTGATGCTTTTTGGTTTTGCATCATTGTTGAAGTTGAAAAACTGTGAGTCAGACCCTTGCAGGTTGGGGACCATTCAAAGTACCCCTGATGACAGAAGAGCTCCTAACCCGCCCCACCCCACAGCGCTTCTGTTGAGCTCACTGCAAATTTCTGTTTACAGACAACATGATTGCCTAGGTAGAAAACCCCAAGGAATCTAAACCAACAGACCAACAATTTTTCCAGATATTTTGGGGAAAATATTTGGAACCTACAACTAGGCAAGGAATTCTTAGCTCAGACACCAATGGCGTGATCCTTAGGAGGGAAATATGATATATTTTACCACATCAAAATTAAAAATGTTTGCTCTGCCAAATCCCTGATTAAAAGAATAAAAAGAAAAATCACATGCAAGTATAAAATAACTGTAATCATGTTTCTGACAAAGATCCTGTATGTAGAATATATAAATACCCCTCAAATCTTAATAATAAAAAGAAAACAATTCAATTAGAAGATGAACAAAAGGAACACACAGGTCTTTCAGCAAAAAAAATACAAACAGATGGCAAATAAACACATGGAAAGATGTTCAACATCATTAACATTTAGAAAAATCCAAATTCAACTCATAATGAAGTTTCACTATACACATCAGAACAGCTAAAGTAAAAAATAGTGGTGATATCAAATGCTGGCAAGGATGTGAGGAAACCATCACTCATATGTTGCTAGTGGTAATGGAAAATAGCACAGGCACTCTGCAAAATAACTTGGCAGTTTTCTATAAAATTAAACACCCGTGTACCACATGACTCAACCATTGTAATCTTGAACATTTGTTCCAGAGAAATGAAGAACTTACTTTCCTGCAAGAACTTGTAAACAAATATTCATAGCAGCTTTGCTGATGATAACCAAAACTGGAAATGACCCAAGGGTGCTCTAAAAATAGAATGGTTAGACAAACTGAAGAAATCTGTATTGTGGAATATCAGTCGGCCATAAAAAAAGAATAGATTATTGATGCCTATGAGACTCCATGTGCCCCAGGAAGCCAGGATGCACTAAGACTGTCAGGGAGTGATTACGTAGTGACCCAAGCTCGCCATTTAGATGAACAGGTGGGTATTGTGCTGACAGAGCCAGTCTCAGAAGGATGCACACTTGGTGGTTCCATTGTGTAGCAGTCATGAAATCACACCGTTGTAAAGGTGGGGAATGGATTAGGTGGTTGCCAGGTGTCAGGGATGGGATTGGTGATGCATGTGGCTATAAGAGTATGAGAGAATCTTGTGGTGATGACACAGTTGAGAATCTCAATTATGGTGTGGGTTGTGCAACATGCATGACAAAATTGCACACAGCTACATGCTATATATAAATCAAATGTTTAACTGATGGGGCACAAACTACAGATTGTGCCTGTGTAAAGACAAATACTGTGATTTTAAGAACTGGAGGAGAGAGGAGCTAAGTAGGTTTTCTTATCTTCTTTCCCTGGCACTTGATTGTTAGAAACAATGGAAAAAGTTAAATAAGTGCAAAAACCATGCTCCAAGATCATACGGTAAACAGGTGGAGTGTGACGTAATAAGAAATAGCTATGTGGTTTCTGCCCCAGAACCCTGGCACAGAGCTCCTACATCCCTTGGGATCTCCTACGTGAGATTACTCTGTGTGGCTCCTGAATGGGACCTGGTCACCAGGAAGACCAAACCATGAATAGAAGTTTGAAGTTTTCAAATTGCACCCTACCCTCTCTGGAGGAGAGAAATGCTGGAGATTGAGTTATCCAGTTGTGCCTATGAGACTCCACGTGTCCTGGCAGCCAGGATGCACTAAGACTGTCAGGGAGTGATTACATAGTGACCCGAGCTCACCAGCCTGGGGAGGAAGTCCTGGCTCGGGTCTGAGTGAGGTTGTGAGCAGCTGAAGGTGGTTAAGACATTGGAGAATGGTTGATAGGGTGTGAGGTCAGGGGCAACACGCAGGAGGTGATATATGGAGACTTGTGTCAGTCTCTGAGTCTGGGTGGAAGATAAGATTATGGGAGGAATGATGTCAGAAACTGAGGCTGTGGGAACCCGGACAGGAGTGGAGTTGGTGAGCACAAGCCTGCGTCAGGAGTGAGAGAGAACCACAGCAAGGAGGAGCAGGTCCATGAGAGTCTGCTGATGAGACTTTGCAGGAAACTTTATCACTTTTTAAAAAAATTAATGAACACCTACCAATTGTATGTTGGTAGGGTTCAGTGAAGGATTTCCATACATGCACATAGTGAGCAGGAGGCTTCAGAGAGGGGCAGAGGGCCTGATCTGGAAGCAGCAATGAGGAGTGGAAGGTGCAGCCACCTGTCCCTGTGGGACACATGCCCCAGTGGGGGACCGTCCTAGGGCAGAGCTGGGTGCTGTATCTAATGTATTCGAATAATTGGTTACAATGTCAGGAGAAGGTTTGGACCTGGCGCATGTGCAGAAGAGCAGTGGCCATTTCTGCAACCCTAGAGTCACTTCCCACAGAGGCACTTGTGTCATTTGTGGCTGTGGCTAAAAGCTCCATGGCCCAGAAACCCCTCACTATTTGCAGTCACCTGTGGGAACAGACTGACCCTTGTAGTTTCACATGGCAGCAGGTGGATGCAGTGTGATTGGGGTGGGATGCTGGTGGCCCAGGCTCTCCCGGAGGCGGCCACCAGTAGCTGGGTTCCTGTGGCAAAGACCTGTCAAGTGAATCAGGCCTGGAAGGCGAAAGTCAAAAATGAAAAAATGAAATGAAGGTGAACCTCCTTCAAGAACGACGCTTTTTACTTTTTAGTTTTTTACTTTGAAATAATTTTAGACTCACAGGAAGTTGTGAAAATCATATAAAACTTTTATTCCTGACCCACTTTCACCCATGACACCTTTCCTAGTACATTACGAAATCCAAGAGACTGACATGGGTTCAGTACTATTACCTGTGGAACTTAATTGCATTTCACTGATGTGTACATGTACTCATTATTTTAATTGGGTGATTTTAGATTAAAAGTATGGAATTCGCATACTTAAACACTCCATATCTGACAGATTTCAGCAGGGAAAGATGAGGTGGAACCAAGTAGCGGCTGCCTCATTTGAGAAGGTTATTGAACTTCGTTTTTGCCGTGGTTCACTTTGTTACTCCAGGTCATTTAGAAATGTATTATTTTAGTCAGTGCTTGGTAAAATGTAAACATTGAACAGTTAACCCTTAAACTCATTTGGGACTAAAAAAAAAAAAAAAAGAGGAAAAAAAGATAAGAGAGATTTTTTAAAAACTAAGTTGCTATGGCATTTGCATGTAAATGGATAGTACTAGAGAAGACCATGCTAAGTGAAATGTCAATCCCAAAAAACTAAAGGCTGAGTGTTTTCTCTGATAAGCGGATGCTGATCCATAGTGGTGGGTGGGTAGGGAAGAATGAAGGAACTTTGGATTATGCAGAGGGGAGAAAAGGGAGGGATGGGACGGGTGGGGTTGGGAAGGACCCTAGAATGAGGAAAAAATTTAAAAAGCTGCTATATGAATTACCCTGCCAAAAATTTGATCCACATCCTCCATAAGATATTATCAGGGCCAGGCAGGATGGTGCACAACTGGAATCCCAGGGTCTTGGAAGGCTGAAGCAGGAGAATCACAAGTTCAAGACCAGCCTCAGCAATTTAGCAAGAACCTAAGCAACTTAAGGAGACCCTGTCTCAAAATAAAAAATAAAAAGGCTAGGGATGTGGCTCAATGGTTAAATGCCCCTGAGTTCAGTCCCTAGTAAAAAAAAAAAAAAAACAAGTAGTATAAACAGGAGTCCCGTTTTGTCAGATTTTGTCAGATATATAACTTGGATTTAACTGTCTTTTTATAAACTAGCAAATCTGTATTATTGTATTTTTCTGACTCATGAATAAAATTCTAAAATGAACAGCTTGAAGATGTTTATGTATACATTTATGTGTGTTATATATGTGTATATGTTGAATACTGTGTCTATATGGTGAAATATCTTAAGGAATTACATTTAAAATGGCTTACAGGGCTGGGGAGATAGCTCAGTCGGTAGAGTGCTTGCCTTGCAAGCACAAGGCCCTGGGTTCGATCCTCCGTACCGCAAAAAAAAAAAAAAAAAAAAAAAAGTACTTAAAATGGCTTACAGATAAATGAACACTCACATACATTAAAACAGTTAAGATCACAGTAATTATTCCAAAAGCCTCTGATTTCACATGACCTAAGTAAACCTTTGATAAATAAGCTAGTTTTAATTTGCTGGTAAAATAAAAATGGAGACATCTTCAGAATTGTCATTATAAATCTTTGCCTGGGTGTGCTGGCCAGGCAGGGTTACATTTATCACGGTCAGAAGTTTAAGATCATGAAAGTATCATTGTGACTCAAGATCAAATAATACAGATGAGAGTGCAGCACAGTGTCCCTTGCTTCCTGCAGATCAAGCACAGCAATGCAATTTCCAGGGTTTTTCTTCGACAAAGAAATAACTGGAAACGATGCTGCTGCTTGTCTCGTATCTCAACAAGTAATAATTATTAATTTTCCACTAGTATAATTGCTGAAAATAAACAAATTAAGTGGATATCAAAGGGATCGATGCTTATAAAAGGAATAGTCATATAATCTAAAGTCGTAGGGTTGTGTTCAATTAAGTAATATCAGTCTCTGATATTTTATGAGATACTCATAAAATGTCGGAGTAATTTCTAAGTAAGTTAGAACATTGAAACATCAATTACTAAATATAAATTCAAGTACTCATGGTTTCTTACATTCTAATATAATTTGGGTCCATTAATAAATATGTTTTCATAACTTATTGGTACATGGCAAGCAATTCTAGATTGCTTTCTTCCTAGGAGGGTCTTCACTAGAAATTCAGGTTACTAAGAGTTAAAAATTATAATCAATATATATAATTCTATATGCAAAGAGTAAAAGAAGACTTTAAGGTGTGTTTTTGATGAGAAAAAACTCTAAGATAAAATATTTCTTTTATTTAGAAAAAAAAGAGTAGTTTTGTCTAATTTGGAGAGTTGTTTCCAAAGGGTTGTTTCAACGTAAAAACAAGGCAGAAAGGAACCTGTATGAAGTGGAGAGAGATGCAAAGGACGCTGTAAGTATGAGACTGTATTTTTGGCAAGAAAATTGGAAAGAATTTTTTTTTTTTTTATATGAGAAAGAATTTTGTGTGGTTGAATAAAATGTTTATCCTAAAGTAGAATGACTGGATTGTTCCAGAAAGAGAATTTTAAAATATAGGGAAAAACTAAAGGTTTAGGAAGGTCATGAAGGGTCTGACCCTCAGCTGACCTCACCGGTTTACATTACCTGCCTGGCCTCCAAAGACACTTTATCTGTCACACTTTATCTGCGCTGAGTCCAAGCAGGATACCACGATGAAAGAAGTTCCTTGTGTGAAATGCCACCCTGTGGATAATACATTGCTAAACTCGGATTAGCCAGTGAGAAGTAGTTAACCAGAACAATGGTGAGTTGGAAAGGAATTTGCCTCATCCTGGGGCTCCCAAGCAGAGAGAAGACCAGAGTGGAAAGGCAAAAGTGAGCAGCTATTAATGCAGCCTAAGGAAGAAATTTCTAAAAAGACCTAATTGGAGGGTCTGGCCGACACCATAGTTTGGATGTTTGTTGAATGTTGTCCAAAAGCCTGTGTTAAAGATTTGGTCTCCAGGGTGGCACGACTGGGAAGTGATGGAAATTTTAGGAAATAGGGTCTGGTGAGAGGCCTTGGGTCATGGGAGGTGTGTCCTTGAAGGGTCCTTAGGACCCTGATCTCTTCCTCTTTCTCCTTTGCTCCCTCGCTCATGAGGTGAGGGGCTTCACTCCACCATGTGCTCCCTGCCATGTTGCCTCACCACAGTCCCAAATCAAAGGGGCCCATCGATCAGGGACTGGAACCTCCAAAACTGTGAGCCAAACAAACTTTTCTTCTTTATAAATTAATTATCTCAATTATTTTGTTATAGTGATAGAAAGCTCACCAATACAACTGCCTTATGAGGCAGTGAGGCACCTGGCTTTGGAAGCATTCAAACAGAAGCTGCACAGCCAGCTGTTAAAAGAGCTAGAGAAAAGATGTCTGCTTTAGAGGGAAGATGAGATGATGTTATTCCTAAAACCAATTTAGTGCTGAGACGCTTAGCTGGAAGGCAGGAAGTTAAAGTGTGTGTGTGTCGGGGGCGGCTGTGTATCTGTTGTAAGTAGTAGCTCACTTGATTCTCATGACAGCAGAGTGGGTTAGATACTATTATTCAGCCCATTTAACAGAAATTGAAACCTCTCAAGAGAGTCAAAACCACATGTCCAACTCAATAGTGAATAACTGAATATGAATTCAAATTTCATTCTCTTTGGCTTCAAAGGAACTGCTCTTTCTAGTACATCACCAAGTTTCTTAGGAGAGGGACCTGTGTGTGTGTGTGTGTGTGTGTGTGTGTGTGTGTGTATCTTCTTCAATAGAAGTGTTTTTTTTTTTTAATCACATAATTAGCATATCACAAATTGGTCTTACACTCTGGAATCTTGTTTCTGTATCTGGACAGCATACCAATCTGTTCCTTCTTCAGAGACATAATAGCACCCTCAAATTATCTGATATCCTTGTTTTTCACTGCTGTGGCTTGCTGAAGATAAGAGCTGAATTGAAAGTTCAATGTCGTTTGCTTCAGGGATTAACTCATCTTTCTGGGCTTGCATAAGTAACACACATCTCTTCCAAACCCTGTGGATATATTTTTCATCCAAGAAATTAGAGGTTTCAACAGATGACCCATTCTCCTGAGTAATGATTGACAGAGAAGTAGACATGCACAGAACTCCTCTTGTAATGGATGCCCAGGGTGACACCCTTGTCCTGTTCTGCACATGTCTATAGGTTTCCTGGCCATTGGTCAACCCAGAGCCTTTTCTTCTTCACAAGGAGCCTGAGTACTACATCAGTGTGACTGAAGTCCCTCCCCAGGATTCTTTTGGGGTCCTTCACCAACTGTGTGTCCCTTCAGAATCTTGTCAACATTTTCTGGAATGTCAGTAGTCTGATTGCTGAGAATGGTCTTCATTCTCACAGTAGATTTTTTTGCGGTGCTGGGGATTGAACCCAGGGCCTTGTGCTTACAAGGCAAGCACTCTACCAACTGACCTATCTCCCCAGCCCCAGAGCCACCCTTTTTAAAAACTGTATAATAATAGTATAATTTATGGAGTACAGTGTGATTATTCAAGAAGTGTGCTCATTGTGTAGAGATCAAGTCAGGGTAATTGGCATTTCCCTCAAACACTTATCATTTCTTTGTGTTGAGAACTTTTGAACACCTGTATTCTCAAAGAAGCAGCTTTTATTTAACAAAATTTAAGAGGCAATCTTCAAGGTACAGTATTTGTTCTTAGATTTTATATTCTGAGTTCAACCAGTCAAGCATTTATTGACAAACTATTCACCAAATTATGGGTACAATCTGGAGGAATTCAAAGTCACAAGTAAATAAGTTATAATATGGTAATTTTTGGTAATTTAGATAGGAATGAAGAGTTGAAGGAACTTGGCAGAGGACAGGGAAAGGTGGAGGGCAGAGAGTTCCCAAAAGTTTAGAAAGACGTAGTAAGGTCAATAGTCTGCTAGGGCTACCATAACAAAGTGCCACACGCTGGCTTAAACGATAGACATTTATTGTGTCACAGTGCTAAGGCTGGAAGTCCAGGATCAAGAAGTTGGCAGGGGTGATTTCTAGGAAACACTCTCTTCTTGGCTTGCAAATACCACCTTCTTCCTGGGTCCTCACATGGTCATCCCTCTGTGTATGTCTGTGTCCTAATCTCTCCTTAAAAGAATATCAATTATGTTAGCCAGTTTTTCATTGCTGTGACCAAAATACCTGACCTAAATGACTTAAAGAAGAAGAAAAGGTTTGTGTTTGGCTCACTGTTTCAGAGGTTTCAGTTCATGGTCCATGGCTCCATTCTTTTGGGTCTGAGATGAGGCAGAGTATCATGGCGGAAGGGTATAGTAGTGGAAAACTGCTCAGCTCATGGCGTCTAGAAAGCAGAAAGAGAAAAAGAGAGAAGTCAGGCACAAGAAATAACCTTTCAGGGCATACCCCCAGTGACCTACTTCCTCCAACTAGGTTTCACCTCCTACCATTTCTATCACTTACCAATAATCCATTCAAACTATGAATCCACTAAATGGATTAATCGTTTGATGAGGGTAGTACCCTCAAGATTCGATCATTGTGGGCTGGGGAGATGGCTCAGCTGGTAGAGGGCTTGCCTCGCAAGTGCAAGACCCTGAGTTCGATCCCCAATACCGCAAAAAAAAAAAAAAAAAAAAAAAAAAAGTCAATAATTGCCAAAAAGCCCCACCTTTGAACATTGCTGCACTGGGGACTAGCCCTTCCAAATGTGAGTCTTTGAGGGATACTACGTAGCCAAACCACACCACGTTATGTTGGTGCGTAGGTTATGCTGGGTATGTATGTATGTAGTGATATAGGACGCACTCTAGTGACCTTGTTCTACCTTAAGTACCTTTGTAAGATCTTATCTTCAAATGCAACCACATAAATTGGGGGGTCAGATCTTCAACATAGGAATTTGGAGGGTCACAACTCAGCCAATCACAGAAGGGTACCAGGAAGAGAGACATTAAAATATAGACCTGACAGAATTGACCATATACACAAACCCAGATGAGAGAGAATCCAAGTCCTTGGCTATGTCCTCAGCTTTGCCGTCAGGAATTCAGTGGTATAAACGCTGTTTCCCAGGAGCAGGCTATGAAACGAAACCCCAGAGAGTCTGGACCCACTGTTGGCAGAAGGCCAATTCCATTCTCTGTGATGGGAAACAGCTTCCAAATAAGCAGAAATACTCACAGGACTGTCTGTTAATATTCTCCTTATGAGAAAATATCATGAAACCAGGCACAGTGGTACACACCTGTAATCCCAGCTACTAGGGAGGCCGAGGCAGGAGGACCACAAGTTTGAGGCCAGCTTCAGCATCTTAGTGAGACCCTGTTTCAAAATGAAACTTTAAAATGTCTGGGGATACAGTTCAGTGGTAGAACACTTGCCTAGTAGGTACAAGACCCTGTATTCAATTCCCACTCCTGAAAAAAAACAAAAGTCATAAGACACAATATTCTACTCAGGAGATGAGACGGTATGAGTGTCACTGGAGAAGACATGATCAGATTAGAAGTTTCCAAACTGCAATTTACAACCATTCATGGATCCTGGAATTAGCTTGGTAGTTTCTGTCTTTTCTAATGGAATCTAATAAGATAAAATACATTAGAGAGAAAGGGATAGGGTCATATAGCTCAGTGATAGAGCACTTGCCTAGCACATGCACAGACTTGGGATCCATCCACAGTATTAAAAAAAAAAAGAGGAGAAAGAAAAGAATATGAGATATATCACACACAGTAAAACAGTAATAGAGGTGGCCTCATGGAACATTCACTGAAGTGTTTCGTGTGCTTATATGTGGGTGCTCAGTCATGTACACATAGAAAGGTCTCAAGATAAAATGTATGGATTATTAAAAGACAAAAGTTTGCCGGACATGGTGGTGCACACCTGTAATCCCAGGGTCTCAGGAGGCTGAGGCAGGAGAAGTATAAGTTCCAAGTCAGCCTAAGGAACTTAGGGAGGCCCTAAGCAGCTCAGCAAGATTCTGTCTCAAATTAAAAATTAAAAGGGCTGGGGATGTGGCTCATTGGTTAAGTACCCCTGGGTTCAATCCCCAGTACCAAAACAAAACAAAACAAAACAAAAAACAGAAAAAGACAAAGTTTGCAACACCCCCACACTGGACAGATTAGAAAGGGGGACCTTGCCACCCTGACATACTTATGCTTCTCCAGGACTGGGTATACCAAACAAACTCGAGAATTTTGCCTTATCAAAGTATCATATGCTTAGAACTGTTAGTTGAAAGAAAAAAATTGAAAGAGAGGAAGGAAGAAAAAAATAGTGTAAGTCACTGTAAGGATGTGGAGGAACTGGTCTACCCACTGGAACCCAGAACAGGGAAATTGCCCCAGAGGTAGACAGAGAGCTCCACGTGGAGCCTGAAATGATCCAACACTTTTGCTGCTTTCAAAACAGAGGTTTGAATGTCTTGTTTTCCAAACCTCAAGGCAGAAGACCATTGCTGCAAATCCTCTCCTGCAAGTGGAAAGTTCTGGCTCCTGCAGGCTGGGGCACAGGGGCAGTGGGCTCCATGCTGTTCTGATGCCTCCACACGCTCTGTCCATATCTTGTCCCATTTCACATGAGAATCTACAGGACGACCCCAGTGAAAGAACAGCGGTGCTGACAATTTTAATATAGCCTATTGTTTTAAATTGCTTTATTCTCTTATAGTTATTGTTGCTAATCTGTTACTATGCCTAATTTATAAATAAAACTTGTTCACAGGTTACATACGTCCATCCGAGGATTCAGGCGTCCACTTGGGGATAACGTATGCACGTCCTCTGGTGAGGGGAGGCCACTCTATCCTCCCTTGAGTGGAGGCTAATGGCCAGGTGTCCATGTTCCTGGAGCTTTATGTTTAGGATTTGTATGGAAGGTATACTACAGTTGCCAAGTGAGTGAAAGCAGGTTGTCACATCGTCCTTTTCCCTTCTGACCCTGGCCATGTCACAATTGCCAATGAGCTCACAATCTGTGGGCGGGCCTCTCCCTCATGGCTGTGTGTGTTCCAGAGGAGATGACTGTGACGCCTCCCAACCTCCCTGTGAAGGGGGTCCTATCTGGCAGGAAAGGAAAATAAGGCACAAAGGAAATGATACCCACCAGAGGCCATGGGAATTGTTGGGATTAAAGCCGAATTTCTTTGATTCCAAGTCTGAATTCTGTCAATTGGATCCCACTACCCCTCGCCCGGGTTTTTTTTTTTTTTGTTTTTTTTTTTTTTGGTGTTTGTTTTCTGTTCCTTTTTCTTTGCAGTGCTGGGGATTAAACCCAGGTCAAGTTCTCTACAACTGAACCACATCCCCAGTCTCCCAACCCCTCCTGTGTTATCTGAGATTCCACCAGCTTGGCCAATCTCAGATTACTATCTCTTAAGTATGATGTACAATCTGGCAATGTCATTTGTGGTTTAAAGCACAGGGCAAATGTCAGCTTTAGATCTGCTTAGAAGAGAGCTCAGGCTACAAGACTGAGGAAATAAAGATAAGGAAATTCCACCGTTGGTGGTGAGCATCTGGAGCCGCTCAGGACTTTCAGTGCCAATCAGACCCCTTGTTCAAAAGCTCCAACGAGTGGTCCTTGGGGAGTTGTCATGGTTCTGACTTCACAGTTCCCAAGCATCGAGGTCGTAGAACCTCAGCACAGGGAGGTACTACAGGCGCCACCTTGTCATTGTGCAGGTGAGCTCGTGAGCCCTGGAAGGCAGGTGCTTTCTACCTGTCCTGCAGCCTGACAGGGCAACAGAGTCCCACCAAGGGCAGGAGGGGCTGGAGGGTGACGGGCACCCAGAGAGGGAAGAAGGAGGTGTGGCTGGAGCCTGAGGGGCTGCAGATCAACCTGAGGTTCAGGTGTCCCAGGTGAGATGCCGGAACGCCCTGGATGTCAGAAAAAGCAGCCAACTTTCACAAGCATCGGTGCGCTAAAGCGCAAATGTTTCTGTGTGCAGTCTCTTCTCAGTATGTGCAGGATTATAAGATACGGAGGTTAGTTTTCGGTTTTGTTTTTTAACCGCATCTGCATAAAGCAGTCAAGGCATGCTTCACTGTAAAGACCGAGACCCTCAGCACACACAAATGGACATCTTGAGTCACTTTCTGATGTTTCCTGAGTTACCAGAATAACCTTGTACTCTTTCCCTGCTTTTGGCAACACTAACCACACAGATTGGAAAATGGGTTTTTCTGCTGCCTTATTTATGGCTTGCTTGGTTTTCTATCCAAAGGCTACTGCATGACTCTATAGCATTTGAAACTCGCCTGTTGGGATTTGGGGAAACATTTGCTTTCTTCATGCTGATCGTGCGTTTCCTGCTGAAATTGAGCTCTCGGCTTTGAGCAGCGCCACAGAAACCAGGATCAGCCAGCCGGATTCCCTGCGAGTCAGGAAATGGGAGCCAGACTCCTCCGCATGTCTCTGGACGCTGGTGTCGGTTTCCCTTCCTGGGCAGATGAAAGGATGAGGTCATCGCACATGATTGAGTGGTGGAGAAGCGCAGCCTTCTAGAAATCAAGACCAAGCATTTGTCTCACGAGAAAACATTTTGGAAGCCAGGTTTTAATCAACGACATTAAATAAATCACTGATGTTTGGAGACTGGTAAATTCCAATGGCAGTCTGTCTGGATTTCTTCTCAAATGTAAAGCATAAGTCTCTCTTGTCAATGAGAATACGCTGGAATGCCAGCGGGAAGGACAAGGCAAACCCAATCTTAGTAATAGGAACCACAAAAAGGGAAAGACTTTTTAAAAATAAATAAAACATTTCGTGTTTATCTTTTGCAATTTTGTGTTTAAAAAAAGAGAAGAAGAAGAAGCAGAAGTTACAGTGGCTGGGTCATCTCCAAAGGAAGGTGCGTCTTCAGCCTCCCAAACAGCCCCTGGCTAGACAGACCTGGTGCGTCTCCCAGGAAAGCACGAGCAAGGAGAGTGAGCTGCGCAGGCGCAGAGCAGGCTTGGGGGCCTCACTGCTGGCGCAGAGTCCGGGCCGCAGAGCTGGCTCTATCAGACTCATCAACACCCCCAAGGTCTAGAGAACCGGGCGAGGAGTGCCTGACACAGCGGTCTCTGCCCTCTGACCCCCGTTCTTACCTGGCAGGCATCAGGTTTGGTCATTTACACAACTGGCCCCACAACCCGTGTGCTGCCATTCCTGGACTCACCTCAGTGCCTGGTATTTTATTTATATTTATTACAAATTTATTTTCTTTGTATTTATTTTAGTGTATTTATTACACTGCACCTCATTTTTATGATAGATTGCATTTTTTTGTAAAACAAAACAAAAACTTTTTTAGACTGCAATTTTTAGGTGCACAGTTTTAGGTGCAGAAAGTATAGAAAAATAGAGCAGAATGTAGGGATATTTCCCATGAACCCACTACTTCCCATCCCCCACCCCACCCATTGTCCACATCATGTGTTACAACTGATAAACCCACACTGACACATCATTATCACCCAAGTCCTCAGGTTTCATTAAGATTTATCCCATGTCATACATTCTGTGGGTTTAGATAAATGTATAATGATACATAACCACCATTATAGTATCCTATAGAATAGTTTCACTCCCCCCAAAACCCCCCAGGCCCCACCTAGCCATCCCTTCCACCCCCTACCCCTTGGCAAACACTGATCTTACTTCTTGGTTTTCCAAAAAGTTACAGAGTGGGAATCACAACAGTGTACAGGCTTTACACATTGGCTTCTTTCATTCAGTGAATTATCCTAAGGGCAGAGACCATATTCTATCTCCTAGCTACATAACTTGTGTGACCCACTGTAAGATAAGAACAAGGACCCCTTGCTTAAAACCATTAAGAATTACAAGACGGTGACAGTAAAGCATGAAGCTGGGGCATCTGAGGGCCGGGTCCTATGAACGGGGCAGGTGCCAGCCCATGAAGCTGGTCTCATTGACAACGTTTTAAAGCAAGGGACCAATGCAAGAGTGGGTCCCTTGTCTTGTTCACATTCCACAAAGGTGGAACACGAAAACAAAAGGGTTTATTATTTTTTGTTTCCCCATGTCTTTTTCAAACATAGCTTGAAGGGCAAGAGGGACAAAGTCAGGGTCTCGGCTGATTCTTAATTACATTGAAACAGCATCAAAAGAGAGACCGTGCAGAGTCACTGACTGTGCAGCATGAAGCCCCCGTGATGCCTCTGAAGTGGCAGCAAATAATGTTTAGTGTTAAAAAGAAAACAGGTGCTGCTTTTGATGACAGACCTCGAATTATCTTATTGATGGCAAGGCAGAGCATGCATTTCCAGGCAGCATGATATTAAGTTAGAAGCCCTGCAGCTGCATGGTTAGCTGGGTTCCTGCTTGCACCAGGGAGACGTGCTGGGTCATAGAGGCAGCTGGTAGCAGCGTGGGTGCACTTCACCGCACCTGGGAGCACACGTTGGTTCTGATTGTGACCCTCCCCCTTGCTTTCTCAAAAATGCTAGTGTTTTACAGAGCATGCCGGGGTTTAGGAAATGGAGGGGGAGTGTTCCATGGCACTGATCTGGCTAGCCTGGTGAGGTAGAGAAGGGGTAGGGTAAGGGTTGCAGAGAGAATGAAGAGACTTTGGGAACTAAAGGTGGCTCTGGGCCCCGCTGGGGTAGTGGATGCCAGGCGTATCAGTGTGCTGCCATAACAGAGCATGGCAGCCTGGTGGCCGAAGACTGTAGAGATTTACTTTCTCATGGTTCTGGAGGCCGGAAGTCCAAGATCAAAGTGTCAGCAGAGTGGGTTTCTGAGGTCTCTCTGCTTGGCCTATAGATAGCCATCTTCCCCTGGTATCCTCACCTGCTGTCCCTCCATAGGTGTCCACATCCTAACCTCCTTTCCTTATAGGACAACAGGCATGTTGAAGTGGGACCCGTCCTAGTAAAGGCCCTATCTCCAAATTCAGTCACACTCTGAAGTTCTGGGGCTTAGGACTTGAACGTAGGAATTTTAGGAACACACAATTCAGCTCATCTCACCAAGTGGTTTAAATTCTCCCCAAGAGTGACAGTAACAGTGACCAGGACATGAGGAGTCATCAGTGTGTCCATAAGTGTGCATTTTAGAAAATGTCCTGTGTTTATTCTGTGTTGTTTATCTTCCTTCCATTTACATTTCCAAGTGGAATTGAGTCATTTTAAACTATGCCTAGAAAACCTTCTGTTTCTTTTCCATCACTTTGTGTTTTATTTTTCTCATATACCAGTAACATTTGCAGGTTCTTTTATGCAACCAAGTGATCAAACTACTTGAGTTTTTGGTTTTATTCTTTACCGTTTCAGAACATAGTTAGTAGCATTAAAGGGTAAGAGTCTCCATATTTTCCATGGATTCAAATCCCAGCTCCACCTTTCCTAGCTGTGTGGCCTTGGTCTCATAATTTGACCTCTTTAAGCTTCATCTGTAAAATGGGACACATAAGGGTACTCCTCTCATGGCAGCATTGTGAAAATTAATTGAAATAATGTGCACGAAATGCTTATCTTAGATTCTTATTCAATAATAATGATAAGAATTATTAGACAATGTAAATATTGTGTTATAAAGAACATATGTTGTCAAGTTACTTTGCAAAATGGTTGTAAATTTGCCAACAGCAACAAGAGTTTTAATCAAGTTTACTCCATCATCACATCAGTGTAGAATATTCTTTACAAAAAATAAACTAACTGATACAGTGTGAAAGAGTAACCTTATATAACTTTTCCCCTCTTTGTGTACTTTTAAATTTGTTATTATTTTGCTTTCAAGGGGCGTTGTAACTTTTCTACATTTTCTCAGAAGTTATACTAATTATATTTCTATTTCTGTTTTCTCCTGTTTATCTCTTCTTTCACCACAAAAAAATTAAAGACCTTTTCCTCTCTATCAAAAGCTCACTTTCGTGGGCTGGGGAGATAGCTCAGTTTGTAGATAGCTCAGGGCCTCCCAAGCACAAGGCCCTGAGTTCAATCCCCAGCACCACAAAAAAAAAAAAAAAAAAAAAAAAAAAAAGCTCACTTTCCTCCTATGGAACAGAACAAATGCCTCTGTGACTTATGGACCCATTGTGTGTAAAGCACACAGAGGACTGAGAGATGGCAGCCCTAAATAAAGCAAGAGAGGTCTGCAGGTGGCCTTTGCCCATCACCAAACGTCAGAGCCAGAGAGGTGGTAGACCTAATTCATACATAACACCCCCTCAGGAGGCCACTGAAGCTGGGGCCACTTCCCCAGCACTGCAAATCAGGTAGATGTCACCAAGTCACCTCTTGGCCACAGTGGAATTGCATCAAGTACACAATTTACATAGGAAAAATTGGTTACAAGAACTCAAGACAAAATAAAAATAACCGATACAGGGATACTTTTCCTTGTTAAGTTACCCCCAGTATTTGCCAGGGATTGTTTGCAAGACCCCATCAGACACCAAAATCTGTGCAAGTCCCTAATAAGAGATGGCATAGTATTGGCACTGAACCTACCTGCCAACTGTTGCATATACTTTAAATGATTCCTGGATTACTTATAATATCTAATGTGAATAACTATGCTGTTATTACTATAACAATAACTATATTGTTATGTGGTATTGTTTAGGAAACTGTGACCAGGATAAAAATCTGTACGTGTTCAGTACAGATGCAATGTTTTTTTTTTGTTTTTTGTTTTTTTTTCCAAATATCTTCTATTTGTAGTTGGTTGAATGTGTGGATGCAGAGGGTTGCCTATTTTCCTGACTTCTATGCAGCAAGGAGGCTGGTCTTGGTGACTTGTGCTGCTATAGGGGCACCCATGTCCTAATTACACCCATTTTCTCTTTGCACCCGTTTCTAATTGCAAATTCACTTTAGATCCAGACCCAAAAGATGCTAATCTGCTGTAGATGCACATGTTTAACTTTCAGGATGAAGTCAAAATTATTTTGACAATTTCTGTAGCTGGGCTCTGTGAACCTGGCCAGGTTTCTAAGCCTTTTCTTTCTTTCTTCCTTTATTTTTCACCTGCAATGCGGGGACAGCAAAGGAGCCCACCTCACAGAGGATCCATCACAAGACTTAGAATCACAGGCCTCCCTCCATATTCTATGATTCTACCTCCATAGATTCAACCAACTGCTGATGAGAAATATTTCTTTTAATTGCATTTGCACTGAACATGTACATCATTTTTTCTTTGCCTCTGTCATTTGCACCCTCTTCAGTGAAACCCACGGGCCCTCTTTCAGGTTCTGTTCCTGTATGGCAAACATGGCTCACAGGCTCTGCAGGCAGGAGTGTGGACAGGACAGAGTGGGGGGGTTGTTCCCTGATATCTGGGGCCTCAGCTGGGAGGACTCAAAAGACAGAGATTGGATTGGAAGCTCCTCCACTCAGTCACCTACTGCTGGAAGACTGGACCTGCTTGGGACTTTCCACTAGAGCTCTGACACATGGCTTGGCCTTCTCACACTGGGCGGCAGGGCCCCAAGAAAGAATAAGTCAACACCACCAGGAAAAGATTGTGCGGGTTTTTCTGGCCTCGCCACCCAATCAGATGACATCTCTGCACCCACCTTCTTGGTTTTGAGAGTCACTAGGGCTGGTCTGATGGTCTTGACATGGTCACACAGAAAAGCTGGGGTTGGAAGATATTGCTGGGCCATCTTGGAGAACACAATCTGCCACACCTTTCATCTCAGAACTTTTTTTTTTTTTTGGTACTGGGGATTGAACCCAGAGGTGTTCTACCACTGAGCCACATTCCCCAGCCCCTTTTATATTTTGTTTTGAGACAGGGTCTTACTAAGTTGCCAAGGGCCTTGCTAATTTGCTGAAGCCAGCCTTGAACTTACAATCCTTCTGCTTCAGCCTCCCAAGTCTCTGGTATTACAGTCCTGTGCCCCCACAGTCTCAGAACACATTTTTAATGAATAAACAAAATATACGGAATTATAAAGGAAACAAATTATATCAAAATGCAATTTAAGCTTGGTGCAGTGGAACATGTCTGTAATCCCAGCAATTCAGAAGGTGAGACAGGAGGATGACAAGTTCAATGTCAGCCTGGGCAATGGGCAATTTAGCGAGACCCTGTCTCAAAAGAAAATAATAATAATATAATGGGAGTGCAGCTCAGTGGAAGAGTGTCCCTGGGTTCAATTCCCAGTACCAGGGAGAGGGAAAAAAAAAAGAAAGAAAGAAATGCAATTTACACATGTAATTGGTAGTATACAAATACATGTGTTTCCTCTCTAGGAGGAGGGGAACAATAGAGAAGTTGCAATGACATCTCCAAATGAACTGTGACCCACTCTTTTTAATTTTAACTTCAGTGTGACACATTTGGGTTGACTCTTGAACTGACAATTGTATACTTTGGTTGATTTATTTCTATAGGCAAATATTTTAAGTAATTTGCTTCCCAATGTATTTTGATCCTCAGTATATTATATTCAATTATATTACATTATGTTATATTATATTCATTCAGTATATTATATTGAATGGAGATCTGAATTCCATTAAAACATGAAATACATGTGCTTCTTTATTAACACATTAGGAAAACAAGATCTAATAGAGAACGTCATTGCCACTAATTTCTCATTTCCAGGCCGCAATGATATTTGGAGAATGTAATATGTAATGTGGACACATCTGTGATTTTTTTTTTTTAGCACCATCTGTGATTTCTATTGGTGATGGAATCACAGATTTTGCAAAGCCTGGTGGCCTGTGGCTTATAGTTATAACCGAATTTTCTTTAGTTTGCAAAATTCTTATTGGAATCACATTATAGAAAGAATAATTTAAGGAGAATTCAAACTTGAAATTTTTCTGCATTCTGATCCAGAATAGAATATATGATCCCCTCTATTCAAATTCAAATTTTTGGTTTCTCGTGTCTATTTCTACATATATATTTTCATACATTTCTTGTTACTATAACTTCTAAATATTTTCTTTCCTTTTTTTTTTTTACTTCTAAATATTTTCTGTGGGGCTATTATAAATGGGTCCTTTTCTTTCACTGTATTTTCTAAACAGACATAATATTTATGTAGAATAACTTCTGATTTTCCTACATAAGTGTTTACACTTCTGCTTTCTTGGGCCTTCCATGTGTGTGGTCATATGTCATCTGAAAACAGTGGCCTTTCAGCCCTCTGACAAAGTCTCACTTCTTCCATTTCATTTCCCAGTAAACTGGTTTGGTTCCAGAATAATATTTATAAAAATAGGTCATATTGAGTTGCTTTCTTGTTCTTGATTTTTCCTTAGCATTGAGTGCGATTAGAGAAGTTGATAGTGAAAGACTGAAAATCTGAATTGGCAATGACCAGATTACATATAAAAACAGAACTCTTTCCCACAACCTGTATGTCCTACAGCACAGGTCTTATGCAGGAGAACAAGAACTTCTGGGATTTTGTGAATTCCCAAAATGGCATGAGAATTTTTCTGAGGAATGAGGCTATACCTTTTATAGGAGTCTCAAAAGGATCAAAGAATAAAAGAAGGTTAAGGCTTGTGGCTCCCCTGTCCTGCTTTGCCACTGAGCTATATCCCCAGCCTTTTGTAAAAAAAAAAAAAAAAAAAATGTTTTATTGTTTATTTTGAGATGGGGTCTTGCTAAGTTACCCCGGCTAGCCTTGCACTTGCAATCATCCTGCCTCCACCTCCTGAGTAGCTGGGATGACAGCCCAGCAAGGCTCAGGGCTTAGATTATTTACTGCTGAGTTCAAAAACTTCAGGAAAGTGGGCAGGCCTCACAGAGTGGAATTTTGCTTTCTGTAGGTTCATTGGAGCAAATCCATAGAATGCTCAAAACTCTAAGGAAGGCTCGGCATGGTGGCGCACACCTGTAGTCCCAGCTGTTCAGGAGGCCGAGGCAGGAGGACCATGAGTTCAAAGCCAGCCTCAGCAACTTAGGGGTGGCAAGACCCTGTCTCCAAATAAAATATAGAAAAGGGCTGGGGATATCACTCAGTGGTGAAGCGTCCCTGGGTTCAATCCCCAATACTGAAGAAGAAGGGGAAAAAAAAAAAATCCTCTAAGAAAGATCACTGTGGGTTGTCATCTCTCTAGCTAAAGTGGGTAGGGACAGCACAGGGGCATCAGAAATGCCAGCTTCTTCCTTGTCTTGAGATTTTTGTATCTCTGCCCTCCTCACTCACTGTTGATAAGCCTCTCACACTCCAAGGAGAAAATGCACATACCTCCTGTCAAAGACTCCTCCCCCTCCTCTTTCTAGAGGGAAGATGTTACACAATGTCATTATCCATTATCTGACTCTCCCAGGGACAGTCCTCTCTTTGACATACTAGCCTGGTCCCGCTTCTCTGTCATTTAGCAACGAATTTCCCAAAATTTCTTCTTCCCTCAGCTCTCCTACATCCTCTGGTTGGGCACCTATAAATTAGACTAGCAACAGACAGATTCACAAGAGAAAGTCAAGCAGAAGTGTATTTGCAGGTCCACTGAGCATATACAAAGGAGCACTCAGAAATCAGTAATGTGGGGGTTTGGGGTATAGCTCAGTTGGTAGAGTGCTTGCCTCGCAAGCACAAAGCCCTGGGTTCAATCCCCAGCACGGCAGGAAGAAAAAAAGAAAAAGAAATCAGTAATGTGAATGGGCGTTTAGAATTCTGACTTGCAGCATCTTAACAAAGATCAATAAATTTATAGAGGAAGTGAAAGAAAAGGACTTTGACCTTCCAGGGGCATTGTAGGTATGAGGGGAAATGGGAGAAGAGGCCAGTTAGTGGGGTTTGTTGCACAGGTTCCTCTGGCCCCTTCTCTGGGCTGATGGGTGATTAGCAATTACCTCTTGTTCTTCCCCATGGAGAGGGAAGGGAGCATCTTCACCAACTGACATCCAGATTTCCAGAAAGGAGAGGGTGAGAACCAAGTACTCTCCCTGCATCTTCTCAATTGTGAAAAAACAATTCTTGTGTCAAAGTGGCATGTTTGGGGCAGCATGTTCTGCCATCCTCCGTATTCCAGTAAATTCTGGAAGCATTCCGACAGGCTTCCAGCTCAACCACTGCTGAAATGACTCTTCTCGGGCTCATCGCCTCACCTGGCAGCAAATCCAGAGAAGACCCCGCTGCTGTGCAGCCTTCTCCTGGTCTGCAGCCCCCTCGCCACCCTGTCCTGGCCTCGCCACTTCCATGGGTGCCCAGCATGGGCACTTTGCTGGCTCTTGCTCCTCCATCAGGCCCTGAGGGTTGGCGTGTGGCAGGGGAATCGAACCCCATTTTTTGTTGGATGAGAGCATTTACGCCCTCCCTCTTCTGCTCCACCCCACATCTGGACAAGCCAGGGGACCCCTACGAACTCCAGACTGGGCATAGAGATGATTTTTAAGCTGAAGACATTAGAGATTCAGCAGATGCAGAAAGAAGCCTGCTTGGAGGCTCCTTTCTCATAGCAGCAACTTGTGTGAATCGACACTGTTCATAAATTCCCCTTCAGGTCAGTTTCTACTCCTAGAAAGAAGACTGAGAGCAAAACAAACACCGTCAGAAACTTTCTTATCTCCTGTTTGTTCTCCTAAGAGCCCATTTGTTTTCCCTAGAGAAATCTGTTCTTCCCATGGAAACTTTCTCCTGGCTCCCTTTCCCCACCGTGAGGCATGGAAGCCTCTAGCTTCAACTATTTGGAAGCTAGTTGCTTCTTTCATTAGCTACCTATAGATACAAATAATCCCTTTTTTCTCCTATTAATCTGTCTTTTGTCCATTTAATTCAAAGTTCCCAGCTACTGAATCTTAAAAGATAAAGGAAAAGTTTTTTTGCAACACACACACACACACACACACACACACACACACACACACACACACTGTAAGAAAGTCCCAATGGTCCCTCCTTTGTACTGATAGGAGTGACAAATGTCACAGCCCTTGCCCATCCCATATAGGAGAATCTAATTTTTTTTTTTTTTTTTTTTGTACCAGAGATTGAACCCAGGGGTGCTTAACCACTTAGCCACATCCCCAGCCCTTTTTATTTTTATTTTTTATTTTGACACAGGGTCTCCTGAAGTTGCTGAGGCTGAACTTGCGATCCTCCTGCCTCAGCCTCCGGAGTCACAGGGATTACAGGCTTGCACCATTATGCTGGGCTGCCAGTCTCTTTTTCTGACCTTCGTAAGCCATTTCTGACCTGTTGGGAGACCTGCCTGCTCTCCTGGAGACTGCCCCTGTGTAAGGAACAACCCTTTTCATTTTGTCCCTTCACCATCTCAACATTAGAGTCTTACCTCCGAGTGGGTGGAGTTCCTCTCCCTTTGCGGGGGCTGTAATGCCTTGACTCTTCTCTTTGCAGACTTTTTCTAGCTGCATGGCTTTAAATGACACCTAGAAGCTCCCAAATGCATAATCAGCTCAGAATCCTCCCCTGAACTGCCAACATAACATTCTACTCCTTCGTTACAACTTCAATTTTAAGAATCATTTCAAAGTTTACGTATGTATGTATGTATTGGCATGTGTGTGTTGTTGTTGGAAATGGAACTCAGGCCTCTTGCACGCTAGACAAGCACTCTGCCACTGAGCCACATGCCCCAGCATTCCCAG
Organism: Sciurus vulgaris; assembly: GCF_902686455.1. Taxonomy (NCBI): domain Eukaryota; kingdom Metazoa; phylum Chordata; class Mammalia; order Rodentia; family Sciuridae; genus Sciurus; species Sciurus vulgaris. Next base: position 27,623,275 of record NC_136474.1, read on the forward strand.
TCCAAATTTAAATAGAATTCTTTTTGCCTTTTTCACCCCAATCCCAGAGCTGAGTATTCACCCCTGGAGGTGATACAAGATATAGGTTAGATCTTATATTTCATATAAGAGATCTAATCTAGGGCTGGGGGAGTAACTCAGTGGTAGAGCACTTGCCTGGTATGCATGAGGCCTTGGGTTTGATCGTCAGCACCAGGGAAAAAAATCTAATATAATAATCTACATATAAGATCTAATAATCTCCATGTAATGGAACGACCATCTACACAGATCATACTGATCTGTGTATGATAGATGAGTGGCTCTCCGGGCTTCCAACTCTGCAGAGCTGCCCAGGGCTGCTGGAAGAGACCCGGGCACGCTCTCAGGGGATTGCCGCTCCTCCCAGCCACACCTGAGCTCTGGCCAGCTAGGGTCTCCCTCTCTCTCTCAGCACGTTCAGCCCATCTCACCTGGTAACCTTCCTTCGCTCTGACTCCTCAATGATGGGCGGATCCTCATGATGGGCGGAAATGGCCCCTCCTCAGAGACGCCCTCCCTGACTCTCCAAAACCTGAACTGCCCTGCGTGCCTGCGTGGCTTTGCTCCTTTCTCCCCGTACCTCCTGTCGCTGGGCGACTGTTCACACTCTGCCACACATGCCTGCATGAAGCCGTTGTGGGCACTTGCTTGTCAACCCTGTGTGCTTGCAGGAGAGGGACACCTGTCTCCCAATTCTTAGCATAAAGCCTTACATTAGTGGACACTCAAGAATTATTTCTCAAAGCCCTGGATGACTGAATGAAGGAATAAATGAATACCGCATATTCTAGGACAGGCTTCTGTAAACCACCAGTTTCAAATCTGTGAATTAAAACATGATATGCTTAAATGCTAATTTACCAGGAGCAGAAGAAAATAAAGGTAAGCATTTCCCCATTTTCTGGATGGGAAGAATTTTTTAAGATTAATATCAATTACAAAGTAGAAAGATGATATCATAGACCTCCTTGAAAATGAAAATATGGAACATGGAAAATAATTTTTATATTTAAAATTAACTACAGTGGGGTTGCGGATGCAACTCGGTGGCAGAGTGTTTGCCTAGCATGGGCAAGACCCTGGGTTTGATGCCCGGCATTGGGATTGGGGGGATAATTAAATAAAACAAAAATGGAAAGAGTATTTAGCAATTATGAATATTAGCACCTTTAATATTTATGATTTTTACATAGTAGAGAAAACATGAACCACATTGTTTTGTGAGGGCCAAAAGCATAGTTAACTATTGATAAAAGAGAATTAATAAAAGAGAAATCAGAGTAGTGCCCCTTATCCATGGGGACACACTCTAAGACCCCCATGATGGCTGAACCTGCCGATAGTTCTGAACCCCATAGATGCTGTTTTTCTGATACATACACATCCGTGATAAAATTTAACTTGTAAATGAGGCACAGTAAGAGACAATAACTAATAATGAATGAAAATGAAGACAACAATAATTAATAATGAAATAAGAAAATAAGATGGAATAACAATGACCGATAGTGAAATTGTAACAGGACTTACTCTCTTGGCTTTTGCCTGGGAGTGTTCCACCGGAGGCTAAACGCAGGATTAAAGACTTGGTATCTCTGCTCCATTTTGCATCCACCTCCTTTGCTCCAAGTCTCCTTGGATTCCAGGAACAAGGGCTGATCAATAAACATCTTGTGAAGCCTGGAAGCTGACAGGCGTCAGCAACTTTCTTCCCACGGAGAAGGCCCCGTCCGCCCACTCCTGACACGGTGATGGACAGAACACACCTGATCAAGATCACTTGCTGGGCTGGGGAGATAGCTCAGTTGGTAGAGTGCTTGCCTCGCAAGCACAAGGCCCTGAGTTCTAATCCCCAGCACCGCAAAAAAAAAAAAAAAAAAAAAAAAAAAAAAAAAAAAAAAAATCACTTGCTTAGGCAGCTGTGAAAAGACTCCAGCTGTGCAAACCCCAACACTTGCCCCATTCCCTTCCCTATGAACCTCAGAAAAGGCCTTTGTTAGCCTCCTGAAGACAGGCTAAGGGCACGGGTCTCCGCGTCTTCTTAGTTGGCTACACTGATTAAATTCCCTTTCGTGTTTTTAACTATTACCTTTTCTGCTTGATTTTGCGGGGTGAGTGGCTGGACCGGAGTTATTAGGTACCCAGAGTCAGGCCTCTGGCCTAGGACCCCAATAACAAAATAGAATAATTATAACAATATACTGTAGTAAAATTTGTGTGAATGTGGATTCTTTCTCTCGCTCTCTTGCTTTCCCATTTGCTCTAAGCCATTAAGGGAAACAGTATGGGAATTCCTCAAAAAACTAAAAAAAAAAAAACTACCATATGACCCAGAAATTCCACTACTATGTATAAGCCCAAAGGAGTTTCAATCTTTCTATCAGAAAGATACTTGCTAGCAGGATATAAAATCAATACTCATAAATCAAATGCATTTCTATGCATACGTGATGAATCTACTGCAAGAAAAATTAGTATTAGTAATAAATTTTTTTATTGTGAATCTACTGCATTCACAATAAAAATAAAATACTTGGGAATCAATCTAACAAAAGAGGTAAAAGACCTCTACAATGAGAACTACAGAACACTAAAGAAATTGAAGAAGCTCTTAGAAGATGGAAAGACCTCCCATGCTCTTGGATAGGCGGAATTAATATTGTCAAAATGGACACACTACCAAAAGTGTTGTACAGATTCAATGCAATTCCAATTAAAATCCTAATGACATTCTTCATGGAACTAGAAAAAGCAATCATGAAATTCATTTGGAAAAATAAGAGATCCAGAATAGCCAAGGCAATCCTTTACAAGAAGAGTGAAGCAGGAGACATCACAATACCAGACCTTAAACTATACTACTGAGCAATAGTAACAAAAATGACATGGTATTGGCACCAAAACAGACATGTAGACCAATGGTACAAAATAGAAGACACAGAGAAAAACCCACATAAATACTGTTATGTCATACTAGATGAAGGTGCCAAAAACATACATTGGAGAAAAGATAACCTATTCAACAAATGGTGCTGGGAAAACTGGAAATCCATATGTAATAAATGAAATTAAACCTCTATCTCTCACCCTGCACAAAAGAGACTTAGGCACTAGAACATAGACCCTGCTGCACCTAATAGAAAAAAAAGTAGGCCCAAATTTTCATCATGTCAGCTTAGGACCTGACTTCTTTAACAAGACTCCCAAAGCACAAGAAGTAAAATTAAGAATCAATAAATGGGATGGATTCAAGCTAAAAAGTTTCTTCTCAGCAAAGGAAACATGCAGAACCTACAGAAATAACATGGAGAACCTACAGAATGGGAGAAAATCTTTACCACATGTACCTCAGATAGAGCACTAATCTCCAGGAGATATAAAGAACTCAAAAAACTTAACACCAAATATTCCAATCAATAAATGGGATAAGGAACTGAACAGACACTTCACAGAAGAAATACAATTGATCAACAAACATGAAAAATGTTCATCATCTCTTGCAATTACAGAAATGCAAATCAAAACTACTCTAAGATTTCATCTCACTCCAATCAGAATGGCAAGTATCAAGAATACAAGCAATAATATGTGTTGGCAGTGATGTGGGGAAAAAGGTACACTCATACATTCCTGGTGGGACTGCAGATTGGTGCAACCACTCTGGAAAGCAGTGTGGAAATTCCTCAGAAAACTTGGAATGGAACCACCATTTGACCCAGCTATCCTACTCCTTGATTTATACTCAAAGTACTTAAAATCAGGATACTACAGTGATGCAGTCACATCAATATTTATAGCAGCTCAATTCACAATAGCTAGATTGTGGAACCAACCTAGATGCCCTTCAACAGATGAATGAATAAAGAAAATGTAGTATATATATATACACAATGGACTATTACTCAGCCTTAAAGAAGAATGAAATTATGGCATCTGCAGGTAAATGGATGGAGCTGGAGAATATCATGCTAAGTGAAATAAGCCAATTCCAAAAAAACTGAAGACCAAATGTTTTTTTCTGATAAACTGATGCTGATCCATAGGCGAGGGGCAGGGAAGGGAAGAATGAAGGAACTTTGCATTATGCAGAGGGGAGTGAGGAGAGGGGAGGGAGGGTGGGGATGGGAAGGATGGTGGAATGAGACGGACATTATTACCCTGTATACATGTATGATTACACTATCCGTGTGACTCAGCACCATGTATAGCCAGAGGAAGGAGAATCTGTTCCCTTTGTGTACAATGTGTCAAAATGCAGTCTATGTCATGTACAACCAATTAGAACAAATTTTAAAAAATTTTAAAAGATACCTGCACCTCCACATTTATTGCAGCACTGTTTGCAATAGCCAGAATATGGAATCAACCCAGATGCCCTTCAGCAGTTAAATGGGTAAAGAAAACCTGATATATGTACACAGTGGAATGCTAATTGTGTCGTCTGGTGCAGCTGGAGAACATTATGTTGAGTGAAACAAGCCAGACCTGAAGACCAAAGCCACGTGTTCTCACTCATCTAAGGAAACCAATAACTCAACCTCATAGAAGTACAGATCGGAATAGTGGCCACTAGAGACAGGAAAGGGCAAGGGGGAGGGGGACAGAAAGAGATTCACAGGAACTTTTAGGGGCTGGGAGCAATGCCGGAGGGTGGGAGTAGGAAAGAGGGTGGAGAGTAGAAGAAGTGTGGTTGGACACAATTAGTGCACAATGTAGTCATGGAATCTCATCAATTTATGTGAGGAGTATGTATTCATTATAATTTTTTAAAATCCTATCACACTGTACTCCCCCTTCTTGGTGACCTCGAGTAATAACAGATTCCAGAAAGCAAACCACAGATAAGTGAGGCCTACTATACATTTGACTTTTCTCAAAATCAAAAATGCAAATTATAAGAACAATGATATTTATTGTTGCTTGTCAAATTATCATATACATACATGCACATATTTAACGGTCAACTGTAATGCAACTACTGATGGGAAAACAATTTAATTTTGTGATAAAAAAAAGTCCTTTAAAATTGTTTTGTTAGACTGGGCACGGTGGTACATGCCTGTAATCCCAACAATTTGGGAGGCTGAGGCAGGAGAATCGCAAGTTCAAAGCCAGCCGTAGCAACTTAGTGGGGCCCTAAGCAACTTACCAAGACTCTGTTTCAAAATAAAAATTTAAAAGACCTGGGGATGTGGCTCGTGGTAAAACACTCCTGGGTTCAATCCCCAGTATCAAAAAAAAAAAAAAAAAAAAAAAAAAAAAACAAGCAAAGTTTTCGTCAGGTAGTAGTTAGAATGAGCAATGAGATGTGAATCATTAACATAGCAGGGTCACGGAGTTTCTTTGAATTGCCTTCAATGAACCATCAGGTAATTTGGGGAAAAATAACAGGTGTACTAACCCTGAGTATAAACAAGTAGAAACCAAGGGAGCCAATTAAATAAGTCAAGAAGAAAAGATCAGTGGGGCTTACTCCTGGGAGGGTCAGCTGAGGCCACTGTCAAGTTCGAATTTATGGCCAAAGGTTTCTCAGTGTATTTCAGGAGAGAAATTTCATTAATAATGATGGTGTACTAAGATGAAATCTGCCCAGTCATGGACTCCAGCACCCACAATAACACAGGACTCCTTGTAGACGGACGAAGCTCCCTGGGATGGGATGATCACTACGACAAATCCGGACAGGACCAACTAGGGCCAGAAACTCCCCCGCTCAACATGAAGCAGTAGTTGAACATCTGCTTGGTAACCAGGGACCCCAGTTCTCCCGGTAAACATCAAACAGTAATAAATTTGGAAGTAGCCCCTTTTCCTGTGTCATGCTCTGCTCAGAGATGACCCACTCTGTCTTGACAGTGTTCTTTGCTTGAGCTTTACTTTCACTCAAAATAAAATTCTCTTGCTTGACTTTCTGTGTTTTTGTATCTCAGTGGTAAAGTGCTTCCTAGTAGGTGCGAAGCCCTGGGTTCAATCTCCAGCAACACACACACACACACACACACACACACACACACACGTACACCACACACACGTACACCACACACACACACACACACACACACACACACACACTTGTTTCCTGGGGACACAAGAAATGATGTGGGCACGCACACACACACATTTGTTTCCTGGGGACACAAGAACTGAGGTTTAGAGCTTTAGCTCCTCACTCTCCTCTGACAGTTTTATGATCATTAACCCAGTAATTCCACTGCTGAAAATTCAATGCTTAAAGAATTAATCAGAAAGGATTTTAAAAGACTGGATAAAATTTCATCTTCATATTACTTAAGGAATTTAACATTTTTTTCTTTGAAAAAAAATTAAAGGGTTGGGGATATAGCTCAGTTGGCAGAGTGCTTGCCTCTCAAGCACAAGGCCCTGGGTTCAATTTCCAGCACTGCAAAACCAAAACAAAACAAAACAAACAAACAAACAAAAACAAATTAAAACATCATTATTGGAATAGTAAGTACAGAGTAGCTCGTATATATAACAGACTGTAAGGTAGTCATTAAAACATTTATAAAACCTGTGTGGTAGCATAAGAAAATTCCTGTGAAATAATGTAAAGCAAAAAAGGAAGGATATGAGATACACATAAATGCAATACACACATATACCCATGCATAAGTATATGTATTGAAATTGAAAAAACTGTATAAACAACCAGAAAGAAGCACTGACAATCTGCCTTATCTCAGTATTTATAATCCCTAATGTCCCTGCAGGTTACACAAGGAATAAATTTTAATCTCCAGGGCCAATGTAAGACAGAAATGGGTCACAGATGGGGACAGAGTGCTCTCCTGTAAGGATCCTAACCCAGGAATAATTTGAATACTTACGATAGAAAAAAAAAAAAAAAAAAGCCCCTTATAGATGGAAGGGGAAAGCTTTCACTTTAAAGAAGAGAAATCTCTTTGCATTTGGGTAGACTTACACCAACTGCTGCTTCTCTGGAATCTAGACTGATCCCAACCTTGCAGGGCACTTGTCCTTCCCTGGACAAGGCCACCCCACCCAGCTAGTGACAAGACTCTGTGGTTTCCTTCCTTCAAGTTCTGAAGAAACGCTCATCCACGGCAGCCCTTCCAGCTTCCTGCTTACAACATATTTTCATCATTAGTTGGAAGACAGATTCACAGCTTCATTCAAGAGTCTTGTCATTGATCATGTTAAATGCCATCCAATATTTCAGTAGGAACAGCCAGGAATTTTCTATCATGGCAATAATTTACACAAAACTGATGAAGAAACTCAAATTTGCCCTTTAGGATCCACCAACATTTCTTATTCTATCTTCTCAGGGACTTGTGTGATTTAGGGTGTATCACTTTATAAACGAAATGCTCCCAAACACGAATAGTTTCAGAAACACAGCAGCTGTGACAAGTTACTCAATCCCGTCCTGCCCAGAGCAATAATTAATTTTCAGATTTCATGTTCATAAAGTGAAACTGTTTACACACACACCAGCCAGGAATGTAGAATTTTAGTTTTTCCTAATCAAAGTTGGATCCATTTTATTTGAGCACAAAATAATCTGATGATGCAAAACTATATTCTCTGGCTATTGCTCCACATTATGAATTTATGAAGTAGTAAACAAAAAAACCCTTTAAAACAGGGATGGTCAGGCATCGAGGAAGAGCATTGCTAATTAATGTTGGGAAATAGTAAACCAGAAGAGAAATCCGTTCCCTGGAGAGCCGGATGTCAAGACTGATTCCTCCTTCGGCTCAAAGCAAGTTTGTTTTGTGGAAAGATGTAAGAATAAATGACTCAGTGACAGTATCAATGCAGATGAGGAAAGTACAGAGGCTGCTGAAGCACTAGGCTGTCAACCACCAGGGCACCCTGCTCTTTGACAGGACTCCTGGCAAGTGCTCCTCTGCACCCTGCAGGCAGCCCCATACCCAGCTGGCTGGTCAACTGTGGCTGCTCAGGTACCACAAGCCACTTCCTGCCCTGGGGGATCTCCCTCCACTGACCAAAGTCCACGTCCTTCCTAGCAATTCTGAAATCCGGGCCACTCTCCAGACACATCTTGCCCTGAGTTCAAAGCCTAATGTGAGATTTCTTATGATTATTTATTTATCCCAATGGATATATATTTTATGGCAGAAAAAAATTAAAACATTTGATTTGGGAATGCTTCCGGGACCCTGCACAAGATGATTTAAAATACAATCCATGGCTGGGAATGTAGCTCAGTAGGCCCTGGGTTCAAGCCCCAGGACCACACAAAAAAAGAGGTAAAAAATCAAATACAGTGGAATGAGTTCCTCATCATCTTTCTAAAACCTAAAAACTATACGTTAGTGAAATGCTTCCAGCCCCAAGGGCCAGAGGAGGAATGAGGGGGCGCTGTGTACGCGGGGAAGCAGGCTGCCCCCTTTGAGGACTCTGAGAACCCATTCTCCGCCCCCCCCCTCCCCGCAGGTGGCTCCCAGGTGCTGGCCCCACCCACTCAGCCACGCTCTATTCGGACGATAAGCACCTGGAATCAGCCCAGACCCCACTGGTTAAGGGCCCAGTCCCACAAGACTGCCCCCACCACAGGCGCCAGTGACAAGTCCCAAGGGCCACGTGCACATCTGACCAAACAGCAATAAATCTGGGGTTCTCACGACCCCAGTCTCAAGTTTGAGAGTTTGCTACAATTACTCACAGAACTCATAAAAACACTTTGCTTACATTTACTGGTGTCAAAGGACAAAACGACAACAAATTTAGTTAAAAGATCTCAACTGGCACTGTGATTTTAAAATCGGGCAAAGGTCCATTCCATAAAACAGAATAAGTGTTCTGATGTGCTGAGCAGATGAAGTTGATTTTATAGACAGAAAGCGGTGAAGAGAGCAGACACAAAGAACAGAAAGCAGATTGCTCATTTCAAAGTTACTTTTCTTATACAGCAGTGACTGGGAGAAAGAATGATAGAAAAATAACTGGTTAACATCAGGCTACTTTTGTAAGGACTGGAACAGAGGAAATCTCATTATCATCCCAACTGGGCCATTTTGGAGACAATTCGTTACCATTCCTGATTTCTCAGACGGTCAGATAACTTAGTTTGGGTTTGGTGAAGTGGAACTTTAGCTCGCGTGACTCCATTTTGATCGGTACCCCAGGTTCAGAAGGGTCCTAACACATGAGCACCTGTCCCCACAGAGCTGGGGAGCAGCACCCACCTAGCACCGCAGTGCATTCGCCAACACCAAAGATCTCCAGATCCTGCTGTTCAAGATTTTATGGAAAAATTGGAGCCCTCCTCCCCTCCCCAGAGGTCAAGGTTGGTGCTGCAAGTTCCCACCCTCTCACTGTGTTTGGTGTTTCTGGCAAGCACCCCATCCTGAAGCTAGCTAGAGACCTCAACCTGAGTCAGCTTACAAACTCAGGGGTGGTGGAAGGGGCTCTACTCCATCACTCAGGAAACTGCAAGGGATTTAGGAGCTCTGTGCCAGGGAACAGGGACAAAGCCCAGATAAATCATTTTACCCCCCAGGTGTGAGCACAGTCCCCACCACAGAGCTGAGAGCAGGGTGGCTGCCCTTCCCTCCAGAGGCCTCTGTTCCCAGGGCTCAGCTAGTGCACACAGGACCTTGGTGTGGATCAGGAAGAGGTACCCGGGAAGGCAAACTGGGGCCAGTCGCCTCTTCTGTGGGCTGCCCTGGGCCCCCAGTCCGGCAGGCAGAATGAGCTTCACTTCAGCCATGTGACCACTCTGCTGCCTGTTAGGAGAGATCAGATGTCGCTGTCTGTCACTGCTCACCCCAGCCACACCACCTGATCACACTGGACTGAGAAAATGAATCCTGTAACTGCTGGCAATGAGGCTGGCGGGTCCTAGCTCAAGAAAGGCCAGCAGAACACAGCGTTTCGACTGGAAGAGCTGAACATGGACAATGTATCTAACAAGAGAGCTTCCAGAAAAGACCAGCAGTCCCTCTCTTGACGGCATCCTCATCGGTAACTCCCAGGCCAGTCACCTCTCTCCTGGACAGTGAGCGCCAAGATTCACTTGGTAGATCCCTTGCTTCCTGCAGCAGCCAGCCCCAACCGGTCTCTCCTTCTTTGACTCTGAGCACAAATCCAACATTATAAAAAGCCCCACCTGATGCCCCTTGCTGAGATCTCCCAGATTTCTCTGGGATAGGCCCCCCTTGCTTAGCAAACTAATAACCTGGAGCATGCATCTGGAAAGTCACCTCGAGAGAAATATAACCCAGAACAGTGATGTTGCCGGGAGCATGGTGCACATCTGTATTTCCAGTGACTCAGGAGGCTGAGGTCGGAGGATCTTAAGTTTGAGGCCAGACTTGGCAACTTAGTGAGCCCCCGTTTCAAAATAAAAAATAAAGAGGACTGGTGTCATAAGCAGGCTATGTCACTAACATAGACGAAACACATTGGTGTCTTTCCACAATGTCAGAATTTATTGAATAACAAATTCACAGGCCACACCACTTTCACAGGAGCAGCTCACTGAATACTTGGGGTCACTGGAGAGGCATAAGCCAGGCAATCACAGGTTCTTTTACTCCAAACTGAATTTCCAATATCTATAACACTCGATCACACTTCCTACGTGACCCAATTATAAATAACAGTTAAGGCAGCCAGAGGGGTTTTGGAGGCTGAACTGAGAGCAAAGGCAGAGAGCAGATGTGAATGCCAAGGAGCACCGTAGGTGGCCAGATAAGATGAAGAACCAGCCAAAGAACTCATTCAAGGCGCAGAGTTGCTAAAGTGTAGAAAGTTGTTCTAGGCCATGGTCCAGGGCAGTTTCAGAGTTTCCGCTTGAGATCTCAGCTTGGAGTAGGCCACGTGTAGTTGCCACAGGCAGGAGAAACTGCACTCTGTCTGAGGACAGATTGATTTGGAAGTTCTTGACCATTCCACCTCAGCACTTAAGCTCAAAATGGAGCAGTTTGTGGCAAACTACTGCTTTCCAAAATGGAGTAACACAGGTCTGGGCCTGACAACTGCGGTTACCATGGAATAACTCAGAGCAAAGCACAGTGCGCTTCCACATCCGGGGGTACAGCTCAGGCATAACGTGCCCCTGGGTTCAATCCCCAGCACCATCTTCAGAATTCCTTCAGTACAGGATGAGGGTGGTTGCCTGAAAAACCAAGGAGATATTTGTCCACCAGGGACAAGGAGGGTCATCTGAGGGTCATCTCAGAATTTTACCTACCACAGAGGTATTTAATGTACAGATTGAATATCCTTATCTGAACTGCTTGGAACCAGATGCATTTAAGATTTTGAGTTTTTCTGAGTTTTGGAATATTTGCATATATATAATGAGAGACCTTGGGAATGAGACCTGACTCTAAATACAAAATTTATGTACATTTCATATATACCTTATACATAAGGTAATTTTATCCAATGCTTTAAATAAACGTTTGCATGGAACAAAGATTCATGGTATGGAATCTTCCGCCTAAGACATCATGTTGATGCTCAAAAAGTTCTGATTTTGAAGTGTTTCAGATTTCAGTTATTTAGATTGAGGATGCTTTAACTTGTAAACAGTTGTATAAAAATGGAAGCTTACTACAGAATCAGGCTTTGAAGAATTGGACTGTAAGAGATTCTTTAACTAGGCTGAGTGTGGTGGCATACACCTGTAATCCAGCTACATGGGAGGCTAAGGTAGAAGGATTGCAAATTTAAGGCCAGCCTCAGCAACTTAGAGAGGCCTTACCCCAAAACAAAAAAATTAAAAAAGGACTGGGGATGTAGTTCAGCTTTCATGCTTGCTGTCTCACCATGTGATGCCTTCTGCCATGTTATGATGCATGTTATGATGATTTTTGGTACTGGGTTCAATCCCCAGCATGCACACACACACACAGAGAGAGAGAGAGAGAGAGAGAGAGAGAGAGAGACAGAGACAGAGACAGAGACAGAGAGAGAGAGAGAGAGAAAAGAAAAGAAAAGAAATTCTTTACTTGGTACATCCTTGAGTTAAGGTTTTTGTTGTTGTTTGGTTTGGTACCAGGGATTGAACCCAAGCGAGCTTAACCACTGAGCCACATCCCCAGCCCTTTTTTATTTAGAGAAAGGATCTCCCTAAGTTGCTCAGGGCTCGCCAAATTGCTAAGGCTGGATTTAAACTTGTGATCCTCCTTAGCCTCCCGAGCCACTGGGATTATAGGCATGAGCCACCGTGCCTGATGTTAGATATTGCTCATTATTTGTGGCTATCATTGTTATATCTTTTCATCCCAAAAAGCTTTCTTTTGTTCAAAGGTTAAGAATTTAGGAATTATGAATTCCTAAAATCAGTGCACCTTCTGATTATCTGAGCCCTGGACAAGATGTACTACAGAGACAGAGCAGGATGGCTGTTGTGGGTTTGCCCCCGGCTCACTCTTGACCAGGGAAGCTACCACCCCCCACTGCATTACCTGGGACTGGACTCAGTCAATCAGAGGCAGCAGAGACTGAGGGCAGGTGAGGGAGGCATGTTGGGTACTTGCTCTCCACCTCTGTATTCCCTTGCTGCGGTCTGGCATGGGATGCTCTGCATGTGGGCCCTTGTTTGGTCCCCTGTCCTCCCCAGCCTCTAACATTAGCCCTTTCTTCTTGCTCTTAGGGGCTGGAGGTGACCACTCCCCACTCTTGCTGGTCCCTGGTGCTTCCCCATCGATTGTTGTTTCCTTTACCCAACTCTATTAAGAATCTTTCCACGAAATGTTCCAAATAGTTCATTTTGAAGCTATGGTCAAAAAGCTGGACCCAGCCAGACTCGGTGGTGCACACCTGTACCTGAATTTCTTACAGTCCAATTCTTCAAAGCCTGATCCTGTAGTAAGCTTCCTTTTTCATACAACTGTTTACAAGTTAAAGCATCCTCAATCTAAATAACTGAAATCTGAAATGCTTCAAAATCAGAACTTTTTGAGCACCAAAGTAATCCCAGCAGCTCGGGAGGTTGAGGCAGGAGGATCATGAGTTCAAAACCAGCCTCAGCAAAAGCAAGGAGCTAAGCAATTCAGTGAGACCCTGTGCCTAAATGAAATACAGAATAGGGCTGGGGATGTGGCTCAGTGTGGTGGCATACACCTGTATGTCGAGTGCCCCTGAGTTCAATCCCTGGTCCCCTCCCCAAAACAAGGCTGGGCCCCATTAGGGAGCAGAGAACAGAGACAACCTCTTGTGGGGAGTGACAAAACTCCAAAAAATTCCACGGTACTGGAAATATGGTTGTGGCCAAGCTGAGGAACTAGAATCTGCCACAGATATGATAAAGAGAACCACAGGCAAGTGTGAGAAGCAACTTCCCAAAATTCCCTGCTGCAGTCAGGATGGAACACCATCCCCCAGCCACCCAGCCTGTTTTCAAGGCCCCACCACCGTCACCCATCACGGGGAGGCATTTCTGCATCATTCTGCTCAGAGTCCCAGGTGTCACGTGAATCAGTGCCCAGTGCCCATGAAACGGCTTCTCAAAGAAAGCAGCTCCGAACTTTGTTGTTTTTCTTTGTAACAAATAATTTTCCTTGGGATCTTCTTGGAACTGTGGAAGACTATGATTCTTTTCATTTTCAAAACTTTGCAGGAGTGATGGAAAAATAAAGGAGGAATTCGAGTGTCCATCATGCAGGAAGCGGATCACCGTACTCACTTACCTGCTTGGTTTCCAGAATTCCAGCCATCATCTGGACATCATTGAGGGCAAACCTTTCCCTCCCTTCTTCCCAGAGACTTCACCAAAAACGTCTTTCTGGAGGAACTTACTTCTCATCTTGCAAGAACAACCCTAGCCCAAAGGCCTGCTGTGCAGGGTGCCGGCTGCACCCTGCAGGAGCCAAGACCCAACGTCCAACTGGACCAAAGGCCGCCAGTCCTACAAGTCCATTTGTCCATCCTCAACTCTCCTGCACAGACGCTGACCTCCACCCAAGCCCTTCTCGGTGACTCTGGGGTCCCTGATTCTTGAGGCCCACGTGGCAATGATCTCTCCCAACACAACTCAACTTCCCGTATGGCTCAGGTCCATCCCCTTCCTTCCTAGGCCCTCGGCTCCCAGGTGCCCCGTCTTCTCCCCTTTGTTCTAACAATGAATAAATAACTCTGTTGTCCAGAAGGGGAAACCAAAGCTTCCCAATTCCTCCCATGACTAACATTTGGTTTCCCTTGAAAAATGTCCCAAACTTGAAGCCATCTCTGACTCTCCCCGGTCTGGAGTCCTTCTGTGGGGCAGGGAAGGCAATTTGCTAATTCCCCTGCCGACTATACCCACTGCTTGGACCTAGTCTTTTATTTATTTATTATTATTACGTTTAGTACTGGGGATTGAACCCAGGGACGCTTAACCACTGAACCACCTCCCCAGCCCTTTTTATATTTTATTTAGAGACAGGGTCTCGCTGAGTTGCTTAGGGCCTCACTAAGTTGCTGAGACCGGCTTTGAACTCATGATCCTCCTGCCTCAGCCTCCCAAGCCTCTGGGATTACACATATGTGCCATGGCACCTGGCTAGACCCATTCTTTCTCTATAGAAGTCTTTGTATCATGCCTGATGCCACCATGTTAACCATGTCTCTCTGCCTGCATGTCCCTCTGGACTTGCCCCTGACATGGATGATTTCAGCATTCATTCCCTCTCTCTCTCTCTCTCTCTCTCTCTCTCTCTCTCTCTCTCTCTCCCTCTTTGTCTCCCTCCCTCTGTTTTTTTTTTAACTGGGGATAGAACACAGAGCCTCACACAAACTATATCTCCAGCTCTGATATTCACAATTTCTATGATAATCCTTTGAAAAATGTTCATGTCTCAAAAAAAAAAAGAAAGAAAGAAAAGAAAAAAGAAACCAAGCGAGTAGCCACCCTTGGCTGATTGAAACCAAAGTTTGCAGAGGTGCCTGGCAAATCCTCCTGCTTCTTAGCCTGAGTGGCACAGTGCAGAGCAACCTTGGGTGCGTGGCTCTCCAGAGTCCCTTATGGTCAGCCAGCCTAGAGTAACTGTGATTTGGCAGTTTGGGGGACACATCCCCTGCCCTGCTTTCAAACATTTATGGTGCCTTCATCTCTGCTGCATGATGTCTATGACTTGGTCTGGCTGTGTGCAAAATGTACATGATCCACTAGCTTTTATTAGTATCTGTGTTTATATGTGTTCTTGCTGATTAAAAATAAATAAATAAATAAATATTAAATACATTTTAGGGGCTACCAGTTTAGCTCGGTGGTAGAGTACTTGTCCAGTGTGTGCAAGGTCCAGGGTTTGATTCCCAGCACTGCAAAAAAAAAAAAAGATTTTTTTTTTTAATCTAGTGCATAGTTTTCACACATGGCCGTTTTGCCTCTATAACATAACAGAGAAGAACATGAGCTAAAAATGCTCTGAATAAATTAGGGACTGGAAAGAAGACAGGAGAAATCAGTTGCTAAGATTCTACACGAGAAACGTTTATTAAGCCCGCAGGACCCGACCGCATGACTGACAGTGGTGTCTCCTGGCACCTGTGAGACACGCAGAGCTTCAGAGACCACCCCTGCCCTGTGGGATCAAAGCCTCCATTCAAACAAGATCCCTGGATGATTCTGGTCCGTGCTAGCTGGGGGAGCACTGGGCTGGAGGACAGGGATGGGGAAACGGGGACCCTTGGGGAACAGGAGGTTGGAGGATCTGCCAGGAGTACTGGCAGTCCAGAAACACCCAGACTCGTGCAGGTCAAGCCTGCACTCAGAAGACGTCCCGGCTACTCACGCTCCTTCCTCCTGCCAGTGGGCCTTCAGAGGGCTTCCTGGTCGCTTCTGACCCCAGTGTGTGGTCTTCTCCACGCCAGCTCTCCAGCTCTCAGGCCCCAGCCCCGGGTCCCGCATTCAGTTCAGTTCTACAGTCTCCCTGCACAGACCCCCTAATTGAGGCCCCTGCAGACACTGTCATGAGCAAGCTCTGCCATTCATGTCGACTGGACCCGTTTGTGTCTTTCCACGGGTCAGACTCTACTGGATAACAATAAAGGCACGCGCCACGTCACTTTCACTGGCTAAAATTCACCAAGTACTCGTGATTCACTGTGTAGCTACAAGCAGCACAATCACATGTCCTTTTATTACCTTTTGATCTTGATGACTAATATCTATAACACTCAAGTCCCCCAGAGCCCTCTACACAATCATATATAGGTTACAGAATAGCTAAGACAGGGTTGAAGGTCTCATAAAGCCAGAATGAGAGCCAACACAGACAGCAGTGCTGAAGAGGCACTGCAGGGGGTCAGGTAAGATCACCAACCAGCCTAAGAACTTGTTCAGGGCACAGAATTTATTCAGGGCAAGGGTCTGGGAAGTAGGCAGTTTCCAAGTGGGTCACATTAAGCAGGAAGATGGTGCTGAGCTGAAGCCTCCGGGACAGGTGGAAGTTCATCACCTATTTACCTCGTGATACAGTCAGTGGATGATACGATAAGATGACAGGTCAGCCAGGTGTAGTGGCACACACCTGTAATCTCAGTGACTTGGGAGGCTGAGAAAGGAGGATTGCAACTTTGAGGCCAGCCTCAGCAACTTAGTGAGGGCTCATCTCAAAATAAAAAATAAAAAGGGCTTGGGATGTAGCTCAGTGGTCAAGTGCCCCTGCATTCAGTCCCCAGCACCCATTTAAAAAAAAGAAAAAACAGGTCAGGTATGCTGCTGTACCACTGTGTTAGCCCTTTCAGGTGAGGGGCTGGCATCTTTCAGTGGCCTAGTGTACCTGGTTAGCTCACAGCCTGGCCTCTCATGTGCTCCTGATTTAATCTGCTAAGTTCACCAGCTGGTCATTTTTTTCTAGCCTGATTAATTTATTTATCAGTTTGTGCCTTGTGATTGTGTGTGCTGTTGAGGGTTTTTGGTAAGTTCTGTATGTCCAACATCTGGTCACTATCAGTTCGCTCAGACAAATTACCAAGCTGACTTAGCACTTGTACTCAGAATGGAGTCACTCAGGGCAACCTGCTGCTTTAGAAAATGGAGTAATTCAGAGCTAGGTACTGTTGTTCTGTACAACGCAAAGTAAATCAGAGCAGGGCTAGATGCTATGGACAGCAGTCACAAGCCCCAGGCACCAGTATTTTTGACCCAGTGGCTATAAAGTGGGGTCTCCCATGACCTCTCCTTCAGTTCAGTAATTTGCCAGAACTGACTTACAGAACTTGGTGACATTCCTCATGCATATATACTGTGTTGTTGTAAAGTGTACAACTCAGGATCAACCAGCTGGAGAGATGCCTGGGACAAGGTATAGGGAGGGACGTGGAGCTCCCATACCTGCTCCAGGCACCTCCTTGTGCTCACCACCTGGAAGCTCCTGGGTCCCCAGTGATTAGGGGGTTTTGGATACGACCAGCACAGTCACTCACAGTTCCAGTGAGGGGCAAAAGGGGATCAGAAAAATAAAGACTCACAAACACAGATTTTGAAGATTAAGCTGGGATCAGGTGGAGCCTGCTCTCTGATGGAGAAGCAGATCTAAAGAATTACGACAGCAATCTTTATTTATACATGTCTCGTTATCAGGTTGAAGACCAAGCAAGCATTATTCTTTGTATTCAGGAAAGTCACAGAAACTAGGACATCCTATGTAGCTTTTCCGTAGTTGCAATCCACAGTGGCAAAGTGCAATGTCAGCAGCTTTGTGTAGCTCTCAAGAAAGTCCATTGTTCAAAGTTACTATAAGGCGGGCAGGAACTGGAGAAGGGGAGCTGGTGAAACATTGTGATTGTCTAGCATAAGAGTTCCTTCCTTTCCAGGAGCCGTGTGCCCGAGGTCAAGGTCAGAGCTGATAGGACTCTTGCACAGAGCCTCCTCATGCAGGGCATTGCCACAGCAGCTAGGCATCCTGTGCCCTTGAACAGAAACATTCCCAGGAACCGGGCATGCCACAGCCATGAGGGCATCAGAGACCCCCGATCTCAGTCACAGCTCTCCCATCCTCTGTCACCTCTCTCCACATATGAAGATCTCATAGGTGTGATTGATGACGTGGTAGCCATTAATAATTAACTCAGCCTCACCCCCTCTCATTTCCCAATCCTCTAATCCTACCTTGGTCTCTCCGACCAGACCTCATCTTGAAGCTCCCTCTAGCCTTCAGTCACCAGTCATTAACCAAAAAAAATAAAAATTAAAAAAATTAAAAGACATTCTTATCCCTTCAGCAATTTCAAGGGCTAAATAGGAGCTGTGTGCCAGGAAACAGGGATAAAGACTAAAGATAGGCAGGTAGGTAACTAGCTAGATATAAAGAGATATATCTTGCCCTGTTTTCCCTGGTCCCATCTTGGGTCTGTAGATTAATTTAGGCGAGGGACATCCTTGCAATACTGAGTCTTCCTACCT
The DNA here is from genome assembly GCF_902686455.1 of Sciurus vulgaris. NCBI lineage: Eukaryota > Metazoa > Chordata > Mammalia > Rodentia > Sciuridae > Sciurus > Sciurus vulgaris. The sequence goes on from NC_136474.1 coordinate 27,641,645, forward strand.
TGGGGCAGGAAATGTCTCTCCATTGTGATCTCCCTATCTGTCCCTCTGCTCTTTGGAAACTTTTCTCGGGTCCTCCTGTGCAGTCAGGAATTTGTCTCTCTGTCGCTATGCTAAATGAAGACCTTTCTTCCATCCTGTGTTCTGAGGATTGTTGCTTGAATTTCTGTGTGTACCTCTGTGAACAGCTTGCCTGCTGCTCACCCCAGAATTCTGTGCTGTCAGCCTCCCATGATCCTCTTTTCCTACCACCTGGTCTCTGTGGGACTTGGGGGACAGGAGACAGCTGCTCTGACCTGTCCATTTGGTCAGCCTGTCCTGGATTCTCTGACACCAGGTCTGCTGCAGGCTCATCCAGACTCAGCTTCTCATGAACTCTTTCCATCAACCACTTCATTACCCTCCCGCATCAGGTTGAAAAGGCAAACCCACATTTGGGGGCAAACCCATATTTTAGAAAGTCCCATTTCTAAGGAAAGTGTCTTTTAAATTTTTAATTTAATTTAATTTAATTCTTGATTGACTTGTGTGGATTAGATATATTAATGATGTTAAGTGTGATATTTCAATGCAAGCATACATTGTGCACTGATCAGATCCAGCCTCCTTTTATCCACCCTCCCTCTCCTCTTCCCAACCTCTGATAATCACTCCTCTCCACTCTGATTGACTTTTTTGAGTTTCCACATAGGAGAGAGAACATGAGGTACTTATCTTTCTTTGTCTGGCTTATTTCACTTAATAAAAGTTCCTCCATTTCCATCCATTTTGCTGCAAAAGACAGGATTTCATTATTTTTTATGACTGAATGATATTCCCTTGTGTGTATATACCACATTTTTTTTTTTTTTTGTGGTGCTGGGGATCGAACCCAGGGCCTTGTGCTTGCAAGACAAGCACTCTACCAACTGAGCTATCTCCCCAGCCCCTACCACATTTTCTTTATCCACCCATCTGCTGATGAATACCTAAGCTGATTCCATATCTAGGCTGTAATATTGCTGCAGTAAACATGAGCATGTAGATATCTCTCTGGTATACTGATTTCATTTCCATTGGATATATACCTAGAAGTGGGATAGCTAGTTCATACCACAGATCTATTTCTAGTTTGTTGGAGAGCCTCCACACTATTTTCCATAAAGACTCACTAATTTATATTCCTACCATCAATGTCTAAGAGCTCCTTTTCCTTTATATCCTTGCCAGTATTTGTTATTTTTTTTTTAATAATAACCATTCTAACTTGGATGAGAAGGTATCTCAGTGTGGTTTTGATTTACACTCCCCTGATGGCCAAGGATATTGAGAATTTTTCCATGTGTTTGTTGGTCATTTGTATTTCTTCTTTCGAGAAATGTCTATTCGGATCATTGAAGGAGTATCTTAAACAATCCCCCCTTCCTTCCTACACAGTTTTTCCACATTCAACTCCTTCCACTAATTCTTGCCAACATTCAATGTGTGTCACTGAAGTGAACTGTAAACTTGGTTTTGGGAAATTCTTGAAACTTCCCTCATCTGATTATCATAAGCTATTCAATTATAAATGTATACACTATAAACATTGAATGTGTAAACTCATCAGAGTGTTACCTTGAATATGATTAAAAAATGCTTCTTTAAATGGCTGTCTGAGCTCATCTGTGGCAAGCATTTACTTCTACGTGTATCTTTGGCATCCTCTTATCTCTCTCGCAGTAATCAGTGCCTTTTGGGAACTGGGCGAGAATCCAAGCGTCCTATGTGGACTCCTTCCCTTTGGGAGGTGTGTGGCAGGCTGTGCTTTCCAAGAAAGTATCTCCCTCCACCCACGCCCTGTGCTCTCCTACCACATGACCCGGCCACTTCTCCCTTTGAAAGGTGAGGTCGACATCAGTCCCTTAAACAGTCCCTGTTTGCCCAGGACATTCCCAGTTTTAATGAAGAAAATTCTGCCAACCGGAATATATACCCAAGCAAACCAGGACACTTGGTCACTGGACCCACGGTGATCTGTGTGGCTTCAGGCTGCATCCAGAAACGGAGGCTGTGGAAAAGGCTCTAGACTGGGAAGTAAAAGGAGATGAGGCTCCCACCATGTTCTCCTATTAACAATCATGTTTTCCATATTTTCTGTAGCTTATGATGTTTCAGTGTCTTTATAACCTTACTGGCCCAGAGCTAGCCAATATTTAGAGGTATCCAAGGCTTTAGAAGGAATCCCACCTCTCCTTTGCAAACACACCAATCCCTAGTCCACATCCCCTCCACCCTCTGTATTGAACTCTCACACACCAAACCAGTATTTCCTCCACCCTAAATCATCCCAGAGCCAGGTACCAGGCCACTGAAGACTATCCTAAAACCCTAAAACCCAAAGCTCAATGGAATCGTGCAGACTAGCCCCTCCTAAAATGTCTACCCTTCTCTAAATCTTTTTCGCAGAAACTCAATAAAGGCTGTGTCTTCCATCCTCCCCCATCATCTGCTTTTGTTTTCGGACCAAATTTGGTGTTCCCCATGTGGTTGGTGCCCTCCCCTCGGGAATTATACGTAATCAAAATCTTCATTCAAAGGTATTGGCTCGGCCTCTCCATTTTGTCAATCAGTCACCTCTGTAAATTAAAACCCCAATGGTACAAATGAGACAACCTACAATTGCCTACCCTGAGAAAGGTGGCCGCCATGTAAGTTAACCCCCAAGTCCCCGGCATTGCTGTCTGGAGAGGCCACATGCAGAATGGGTGATGGTGCTGGCTGACTCCAGCCTCTCTGGTCCCCAACACGTGAGGGAAGAGATTTTTGGATCCTCCAGACCAACCCGTCCACAGACCAAGTACCACCAAGTGACCTCAGAAGTAAAAGGACTTCCCCTCTGGAAGTCCAGCTCAACCCCCAATCCTGGGACCTATAGGTATATGAAGAAGGCCCTAGTGCTGAGGCGCTCCATTTGGGGTGGTCTGCCATGAGCAACAGAAATCTGAACATGTACAGCTCAGAGGATCTGGAAAAGCCAGTTCTCCTTACATCACCCAGGGGTTCTCAGATAGTGCAACTTCAGGGACTAGAAGTTCACCCAGCACCCAGACCCACAAAGGACGGGAAGCGGGCAGGAAACGTCTGCCCCTACCCCCTCAACCAGAACAGTCTTGGTTTTCATCCGCTTTGGGTTTTTTCAAGCATTCCCCCAAACAATGAGATCCTCTGTGTTCTGAGCACTCTCCGACTTGAACAAAGAACGAACACTCCTCAATTTATGGATAAGTAAACTGAGCTTCAGGGAGAGGAGGTTTCAGACCTAGAACTAGCCCAGGATAACACAGCTGGAAGCAGGCTGTACCGGTCACCCTCAATTCACCTCCATCTGCAATGCTGGTTATTTCACACCCAGGTGGCCCATTCTATCCCAAGGATCAAGAGAAGAAACAAGCATCCTTTAACGCTTACGCTTTGTTCCTGTGTTCTAAATTTAGCCCTTTAGGTTGGCAACTCAACTGTGTTAGGCCGTCTCCAAGCAATACACCTGTGCTCCTCATTACATCTTTCATTTCCATGGTTTTGATACTTTCCCACTTTCAGAACCAATTTCATTATCACATCTGAACGACTTTAGTGGTAAACTAAAAATACGGCCAGGATATTCGCACCTAAGTTCATGACATTCAAAATCTAAGGTAGTTATTCTCATCATATATTATCTCTCCCAAGTAAGAGGGGGCCTCAGTACAATACACTTGTGCAGATGAGTAATGCAACTGCATAGTGCTCGGTGATAGGCTTTCGCTGGGATAAGACACCACATTTAAAGCACATTATAATAAAGCCGATGTATCCATCAACTTGGAATATACATTAAAAGGCAAAGCTATTTACTCAGATCCCTGAAGCATACTGTCTTAGTTTGGTTTTGGTTGATGTAACAAAATCCCTGGAACAGGATATTTTAGGAGGAATCGAAGTTTAGTTAGGTGCAGTGGTGCATATCTGTAATTCCAGAAAGCTGGGGCAGGAGGCTGACAAGTTTGAGGTCAGCTTGGACAACTTTGCAGAAAAATAAAAGTGAGGGAGGCTGAGAATGTAGCTTAGTGGTAGAGCACCCCTGGGTTCAATCCCCAATTTAAAAAAGAAAAAAAAAAAAGGAATCAAGATTTCTTTAGCTCATTGTTCTGGTGGCTTGGAAGTCAGGAACATGGAACTAGCATCTGGTGAGGGCCTCCTTGCTGTATGGGAACATGGCAGAGAGCATGACATAGCTAGACAGGGCAGCTGTGCCAGCTCAGGTCTATCCTGCCATCAAAGGGGCTCCACCCACATCATCTCATCTAATCCTAATCACCCCCCAAATTCTCCTGTGTTAGTCAGCTTTTCATCACTGTGACCAAAATACCTGACAAGAACAATTTAGAGGGGGAAAGGTTTATTTTGGATTCACGATTGCAGAGGTCTCAGTCCAAGGTTAGCTGACTCCATTGCTCGAGAGGAGGCAGAACGTCACAGCAGAAGGACAAGGCAGACTAGTAGGTCTCTAAGACCACGCCTTCAGGGACCTACTTCCTACAGCCAACACCTGCCTACAATGACTGCCCTGTAGTCCTCTCCAAATATTAGTCCATCAAATGCATTAATCCACTGATGAGGTCAGAGTCCTAATGATCCAATCATTGCCTAAAGGCCCATCTCTGAACCTGGCTCCATTAGGGACCATGTTTTTAACACACGACCTTTTGGGGAACATTCCAGATGCAAAACCATAAAACCCCACCTCCAAATACCATCAAATATGAATTTGGGGGTTCATATTCCAACACATGAACTTTTGGGGGACACATTCCCACTAGGGCACATACGCATTCAGATTTTCCCCCCCAGTACTGGGGATTGAACCCAGGTACTGGCATGTGCTAGGCCACTAAGCTACATCCCCAGGTCTTGCAAAGTCGCCCAGCTGGCCTTGAACCTGTGATCCTTCTGTCTCAGCCTACCAAGGAACAGGGATAACAGGTATGCACCAGCACACCCAACCCACATTCAGACATTTTAACAGTAACTTTTTGTTGAAAGTCTGTCTTGCCCTAAGCAGAGACTATCAGAAGATGAAAACAGTGCAGCTGGAAACAGTGCAGTTGACACAGAAACACATCAAACATAGCCCACCTTTCTGCTGTGTCTCTGGGTCACCCTTTTGAACAGCTGTTGTTTTGCTGTCACACATGGACAATGCCCTCAGAGACGAAAGAGGTTTATTTGCTACCTTCATCTTGCAGTAGGAGAGGTGAAGTTCGTGAGGGAAGAGTGAATTTGGTGGCATAGAACATAGAGAGTTGGTTCTTGGACCCACACACAAGCAGATGGTGCCTGAGTGGTACGGAGAATCTTCATAGACGTTGACTGGACCACTGACAAATGGAGAAGTGCCTCCTTTTTAAAAAATATTTCTTAGTTGTAGATGGACACAATATCTTTCTTTCTTTCTTTTTACGTGGTGCTGAGGATTGAACCCAGTGCCTCACACATTCAAGGCAAGCACCCTACCACTGAGCTAGAGTCCCAGTCCAGAAGTGCCTCTTCTTGACCCAATATTTTAGACCCTCACCTGTAAGTCACTCAGGAATCTTCTAATACATTTATTAATCAATATTTGTATGCAGACAGAGTTCTGCAAAAATATATTTGCTGGGGTCCCATATTCTTAGAGTCACCCTATTTGGTGGTCAGCAATCACCAAAGAGAAACCAGACTCACCACCTTCATACCTCTAGATAAAATAAGTGACTAGTCAGTAAACAACAACAGATTCTCTCTGTTACCCTTACTACGAGTTGAGCATCCTTAATCTGAAACCAAAATGCTCCAACCCCTAAATTTTTGAGCATTGACAAGACGACACAAGTTTTATGGTTCAATGTATACAAATTTTGTTTCATGCATAAAATTATTTTTAAAAATAGATAAAATTACCTTTGGGTTATGTGTATGAGGTATACAGGAAACAGAAATGATTTCATGCCTAGACTTGGGCTCTCTCCTATATCTCATTGTGTTTATGCAAATATTTCAGGTTTTTTTCTTTTTTTGCGGCGCTGGGGATCGAACCCAGGGCCCTGTGCTTGTAAGGCAAGCACTTTACCAACTGAGCTATCTCCCCAGCCCTATGCAAATATTTCAAAATCTTAAAAAATCTGAAGTCCAAGACACTTCTTGGCCCAAGCATTTCAGAGGAGGGATGATAAACCAGTCCTTGATGTCCAGCCCCCTAACATGTGTCTGCTGATGGCAAGCCTAAGTCATAGCTCACCAAAGTGACTTTGGCTATTCTGTCTCTTCAACCTTAAAGTTTGCATGGTCTCACAGTTCCATAAAGAAGATGTTTGAATTGCAACCTGGAGATGATTTTCCTTTTAACTTTAAAACAAATTTTTTTTTTTTTTTTTTTTTGTATTGGGGATCGAATCCTTGGGTGCTATACCCCTAAACCATATATTCCCAGCCTTTTTTTTTTTTTTTAATTTTGAGACAGGGTCTTGCTAAGTCACTTCACATCTTGCCGAGTTAGATGCTTCACATCTAACTTGCTGAGGCTGGCCTTGAACTTGCAACCCTTCTTCCCTGGTCACATGGGTGACTGGGATCACAAGTGTGTACCCTGCTCCCGGCTTAACTTGTTTTTATTGAGTGGTTGGATATCATGAGGAAATTCACCTTTTGGTTCTATTAACTAGAATTTCTTGTGCCTCTGTATTTTGCTTATTTAAACCATATCCTTTCTTCTTTTTCTTTCTTTTTTTTTTTCTCTTTTTTCTTTCCTTTGCTTTCTCAGGGCATCTCTCAGGACTAGCATTTCAAAGACTAGGGAATCACTGACTCAGAAGAAAGCCCTCAGATCCTATCTGTTCCTCCATGACCTATTAGAACTCTCCCGGCTCAGACTGTTGTCTCTCTCTTTCAACCCCAGTGTCCCCTGACGGATGGCTCTTTTTAATGTTCCAGGCATATATTTAGCTTGGATTAAATACTTCCAGAAGCATCTGGAGCTCTCAGGGCTACTGGAATGGCCAGCTCAGCAATATTCTTATTTCCATTAAGGAGGGATCACTTTGTCCTGCATTCACATAGTCAAGAAATATCAGTTAATTGATTGATCCTAGGGGGTCTTTGCACTTAGGAAAAATCATGAAGGAAAGCTTGATTAATGCGTCTGTATAATCATCACCACTTATTCTTCCAGTCATTTCTAAGTTTTTTCACAGCGCTGAGTCCGAGTGCATTCCTGTCTAATTTCAAGCCATGAACGTGGCCTTCACATGCGCTATGGAGACAATCTTAATATTGCAACCAGGTCTCCTAAGACTCAGTCTTTGCTTTCTGCACCTCAGGGCTCTTGCTGCATGATTGACAGAGTAATGCTGTGTTTACCACTCAAGCGGGGAGCCTCCCTTCATCGACCTGGTACCTTTCGTAGGTTGTTTAGAACCTTCCCGTCACTTTTCTCTTCCCTCGCTAAATGATACGCTTCTCCAGGCAGTGCTGCAGACCCAGCACCAAGCCCAGCATTAAGTGGGTCTTCAGTAAAAACTAGTGATTAGGGATGTAGTGCAAATATCTGGTTTTAAAAGGCTAACATAAATCAATCCTTTTTTCTTCCGGTGTTCTCCAGAGTCAGTCAATTTATTTCTGTTGAAAGCCTCCAGAGTTTAAAAGGCAAAACTAAGCTGAGCTCTCTCTTCAGCACACCAGGCGTCCGTTCCAGTGAAGTTTATTTCTGTGAGCAGAGCTGCCGGCTCATCCTGGCACCCCGTGCATTCTGAGTCACATGAGGGTCGGAGAGATGTAGGTCACTGCTCGCAACAGAGGTAGAGACATGACTTAACGGGTTGCTTAATCAAGAAATCCAAACTTTGGGGCTGAGGCTGGAGCTCAGCGATAGAGCTTGTGCTTAATATGCACAAGGCCCTGTGTTCAGTTCCCATTACCAAAAAGAAAAGAAAAGAAACACAAAGAAAACAGACCACTAACAAGAAGTTCTCAAGTTACTATTACCTGAAAAAACAATAAGCATTTTATGCTACATTTCTTTTTCTAGGGAAAGGATTGTCACCTGCCTGGGAACATTGTTCCTTGATGGATAAAGTTTGCCAGTGACAGGTTGCTCTTTGGAGCATCTTGTCAGATTAACCCCACTGTCAGATCCCATGGAGGGTCAAATATGGGTGATCCTTAACATAGTAGGGATTTATATTTGGCTTCTCAAAAGAGGTTACCATGACTGGGCAGAAGGAAGGAATGGACCTGTGTGACAGGGGCGGCCCTTGCAGGATTCTGCAAACATTTCTGGTGACAGAGTTCATAATATGTCATCCCAGAATATGCCACCGGGATGCAAGATTCATTTGAGCTGATGAGGAAAAGCCAAGACAAGAAGAACTCTCTCGATCCTCCTCCTGTTTACCTGAAAGCAAGACACAGATGTGTACAGGTGCCCCTCCCACACAAAGAAGGACAGAAGCTGATCACAGGAGACAACTGGAGATGGCACCGGAAGAACTTCCAGGACAAACTGTCCTAAGTCGCCTTTTCTCCCATTAGCTTCCCCAAATATACATGCTCTTCATCTCGCAGAGGGATCACGTTCCAGTAAATTCTTCATAAATTGAAAATACTACGTGTCGAGAAAACATCCGATCCACCTAACCTCTCAAATGCCTCAGAACTGACAGCTGGTCCCCATCACAGTCACAGGGCCAACTGGGAGCTGTCTCCCAGCGGCACGGCAGGAGTGTCATAGGGCATATTGTGAGCCGGGGAAAAGTGAGAATTCAGGCTCAGACACTGGTCTCCAGAGAACGTGTATCACTCTCAGCATCGTGAAGTTAAAGAAGTGCAGCCATCGGAAGTGGAGGACCCTCTACGTTTGCCTTTCCACAGTTGATTGTCCTTAGGTGCTCCGCGTCCCTTTCCTTTGTCTTGTCACTTATCTGCAAACTTATTGTTCTTTGTCAGGATAACAACTGAGCCCGAATTCTAAGCGCCTGGCTGGGTCGCTCGTGGCTGAGGCCATGGTCAGCACGGTCGACCGCAGGCACTGTTCTCTTGCTAAGGTCTTCCACACGCCAATTTGACTGCCAAGGAAGCTACGCCGGGTGAAGGAGAAAGGGTGGCTTTTTCCTCCTCTACCCGGGGGAGACCTGACCAGAGAAGGGCAAATAGCACTGCTTATGACTCAGACATGGGCCCCAGCCCAGCCTCTGGAACCCCGTGACCTGAGTGGAGAGAAAAGGTGACTTGTTTTCTTTTATCTTTTAACACATAGTAATTATGAACAGCTGTGGGCTTCACTGTGGCATATTCATCACATAGACAACATATTCATGGACTGCAAATTGGTGCAGCCACTCTGGAAAGCAGTATGGAGATTCCTCAGAAAATTTGGAATGGAATCACCATTTGAGCCAGTTATCCCACTCCTTGGCCTATACCCAAAGGACTTAAAATCAGTATACTACAGTAACTCAGTCACACCAATGTTTATAGCAGCTCAGTTCACAATAGCTAGGTTGTGGAACCAACCTAGGTGCCCTTCAAGAGATGAATGGACAAAGAAACTGTGGCACATATACACAATGAAATATTACTCAGCCTTAAAGAAGAATGAGATTACGGCATTTGCTGGGAAATGGATGAAGTTGGAGAATATTATGCTAAGTGAAATTAGCCAATCCCAAAGAATGAAAGGCTGAATGTTTTCTCTGATATGTGGATGCTAATTCACCATTGGAGTGGGGAGAATAAAGGTATTTTGGACTCAACAGAGGGGAGAGAAGGGAAAGGAGAGAGTGTGGGGGTAGGAATGATAGTGGAATGAAATCAGACATTATCACCCTTTGTGCATATATGATTATATGACCTGTATAACTCTACATCATGTACAACCAGACGAGTGAGAAGTTATAAACCAGTTATGTATGATGTTCCAAAATGCATTTCTACTGCCATGTATAACTAATTAGAACAAATAAAAAACATTTATATATATATATAATATATTCAATTATTACCACCCATTACCTCTCTGTTCATTCCTCCCTCCTATTCTCTCCTTCTCTAACAGTCTCCTCTTATTTTTCTGTCATCTTTTCCCCCTAGATTCCACATGACAAAAACAACAAAAACATGTAATATTTGCCTGAGTCTGGCTTAGTTCCATCCCTTTTCCTATGAATGACATAACTTTGTTCTTCTTCATGGCTGAGTAATACTCCATTGCATATATATATGCCACCTTTTCTTTATCCATTCATCCATTGAAAGATACCCTGGCTGGTTCCCTAACTTGGCTATTGTTTGTGCTGAGATAGACAAGGGTATGCAGGTATCTCTCTAGTATGCTGACTTCAATTTCCTCAGGTATATACGAAGGAGTGGGATAGCTGAATCATATGTTGGTTCTGTTTTTAGCCTTTTCATGATCCTCCATACCGATTTCCACAGCAATTGTCCTGATTTACCTGATCCCCACCAATACTGGATAAAAGCTGTTTTTTTCAAGGGGGACATTTTAACCCTTTAAAACCTTCATTAAAGTCACATTGACCAGGTAATAAATGTTTAAGTTTGAAAACTCAGACGAATAGTACTTGGAAATTATTATTATTTTTTTCTTGTCTGTTTTAGTGCTGGAGAGCCAACTCAGGGCCCCTCCCATGCTAAGTGTCCACTCCACCACTGAGCTGCCTTCCCAGTCCTTTGGAAATCCCTCTTACACATGTGTATTTTAAGACGTTGCGGAGTTAACATTGTATTTAATCTGACCAATTTTTAAGGTATGCTTTATTCATATATATTTTGGACTAAATGATGGTCCTGTCCAAAAATATGCCCACGTCCTAGTCCCGGGAACTTGTGATGTGACCTTATTTGAAGAAGGAGTCTGTGCAGATGTGATTAAGTCAAAGATCTTGAGAGCATTCAGATGATCATCCAGGATTATCCAGCTGGGCTCTGAATCCAATGAGCACATCCTCATGAGCGACAGAGGAGACTGCAGAGAAGAAAGTCAGAGGCCAGACCACAAAGACCACCTGGGCCCACCCGAAGCTGAAGGATCCTCCCACGGAGACTTGGAGGGATCACAGCCTGCCTACACCTTGACTTAGGACTTTCAGCCTCCAGAACCATGTGAGAATGGGCTTCTGTTGTTTTAGGCCACCAGGGTTGCAGCAGTTACAGCCGCCACAGGAAACAAATCCCTTTTCTGTGGTTAATAACAACACCACAGACTGGGTAAGTTATAAAGAAAAGAGGTTTGTTCTGCTCGTGGTTCTGGCCCAAGATCGATGGGCCAGATCTGGCAACGGCAATGGCCTTCTTACTGGCAGAGACCTAGGGCAGTGCAGGGTGTCACATGGCAAGAGACAAAAACCCCTAGACACCAAGCCAAACTGGCTTTTAGAGCGGACCAGCTCTTGAGCTACCCCACTAACTCACTAATCCCCTCATCACTAAGTGGATTAAATCATTCAGGAGGGAAGAGCCCTGATCACTTCCTAAAGGTCCAAGCTGGACACAGTGGCACACGACTGTCATCCCAACACTCAGGAGGCTGAGGCAGGAGGATCGCACGTTTGAGGCCAGCCTTAGCAATTTAGCAAGACCCTGTCTCAAAATTTAAAGAGGGGGTAGGGCCGTGACTATGGCTCAGTGGTAAAGCATTTGCCTAGCGCTGTAATATATTGTAAACAGGATTACATTTCAGCCTGGGTTTGGGTGAGGACAAACTATATTCACACTATAGTACAACCTAGAATTAATTTTTAATTTTTAGAAGAGTGACAATCTTTTATAGCTTTGGGGGTTTTGTTTATGTTTTCAAGTTAGTTTTTTAAAAGCCCCCACAGACGGATGAAGAGAAGCCGATGTCCTTCTCTCAGGTGGGGCCCTGGTTGCTGTGCCCACCAGATCAGCTTCCTCCTCCTGTCTCCGGAGCCTGGGTCTGGCCAGTTCACCCTTGGCAAGCAGCACCGAGGTCCAGGGTGCCGGATGGTCCCGGGGCTTCTCCTTGGACTTCCTGCAGGGTTGGTCTTGTGGTTTTGATGCGTTTCAATACTCTCAGTAGGGATCACGTCTTTCGCCTCTTGAAGGGGTCGTTTTACTTTGTTCCTTCTCGCTTCTCCCTCTGTCCCTCTTCTGGTGACTTTTAACTGATTATTGAAGACAGTTAACCCCTGAGTCACCAATTCTATGCCCAGCAGGGGAAACCCATCCCTCTGAGTGCAGTGGGCTTCCTCTTTGGGGGGAGAAGGGGTTTCTACTCCAGAAGGACCCTACCTCGCACTGGGGGCAGGGAAGACAACAGGGTATTAGTCAGGGACTTCAGAGTTGTATCTAAGATTTTCCTATAAAACCAGAGTACTAGAGAATGAGGATTCTCTGACAAAAAAAGGGGAAAAAAAAGTTCATTGAACCATTACAGATGGTAGTCAGAAAAAGGACCGGGTTCTGGGAAAAGTTTCTGCAAACTACCAGCAGCAGGGCGAGACAGCAGTTGGAAAGACGTCTGCTACACCTTGAGCTAAGAATATTTTTATAACAGAAATTTGGGGAAGGAAGATGGAAGTTGTTAAACTTACACTGGCTCTAGATTAGCAGGCCGGTCACATGAATGGGGTGGTGCCGGGAAGCTTGGGATAGGGGAGCAGTCCTAAGGAGAAGTCGCTGCTGCTTCTGGATTGGCCAGGGCTCCCAGTGCAGAAAGTTCATACACCCGCGGGCGAGGCGAGGTAGCCCTGGGGTCAGCCACACTGCTGGCAAGGTAAGGATTCAACACACGTTCAGGGCTGTGGAAGGCTTTGCGGGTCCACCCGTGCCTTGAACTGATTAGCTTCCCTTGTCTCTCCCACGCCCCTCTTCTGGCCCTTGTCATTAAACTTAAGACATCTCGGAATTTGTCTTTTATCACTCCTTTTCCCCAAGCGCACTTAAAAGAGTAGAAACTCCCTCCCTCCCTCCCTCCCTCCCTCTCTCTCTCCGTGTAATTTTTCTGACTCTGTCACCAAGCGTTGAATGAATGATGTGCTCTAGGATGTGCAGCAGGGAGTGACGGCAGATGCAAGGGGGGACCAGGCCCTGGGCCCAAACACAGCTCCACCTTTCACGTACAACTGTACAAGGTTAGTTAACGAGACCCAGCCTCCGTTTCTCTGTAAAATGGGCCGTAATGCCTCCTGCAGTGACTGTTCATGTGTCCGTCCCCCCACCCAGGAACCTGTGTGCCCTTGAAGGAGGCCATGTCTGCTCCACTGTGCCCGGGCCTGGCCCCTAGGAGGGAGAGGTGGAGCCCTGAACAATACCTGTGTCTGGGTTATGACAAACCTCTCAGCCTGATCTCAAATTTTACTCCCTCAGGATGATTTCTCCTAAATACTATGTTTCTTCTAATGCCATTCTCTCTTCCCCCTCAACATGACACCGTGGTGCATTTTTATAGAAACACAGATAATAGGGAGAAAGATTGAAAGCAACATTATAATTGCAAAACAAACAAAAACAAACCCCCTCCCCCCCTTTTTTTTGGTGTGTGTGTGGTGCTGGTGACTGAACCCCAGGGCCTTGTGCATGCTAGGCAAGCATCCTACCATTGATCCACATCCTCATCCCCACCTACCCCACTATGTTCGGTACTAGGGATTAATCCAGGTGCACTTTACCATTGAGCTACATCCCCAGTCTTTCTTATTTAAGACAGGGTCTTGCTAAGTTGCTGAGGGTCATGCTAAGTTGCTGAAGCTGGCCTTGAACTTGTGATCTGCCTGCCTCAGCCTTTAGAATCACTGGGATTACAGGGGTGCACCAACCTAGCCTGGATGGAAATTTTTATGCAGAAGACAGTTGTTTATTTTAAGGTACAACCTCTATAGATATGGACATACTAATTTTTTATACTTTTGTTCAAATTCTATTTAGGGCTTGTGTGTGTGTGTGTGTCTTTGTTTTATAATAGGGGCTGTTTGATGAGACCTAGTTGGAATATGAATTATGCAGGGTCAAACATGTTGGGTAATTACTAGAGTAGCTGGTAATTGCTAGAGTTGAGGCCATTGAATTTCAGAAACTCTATGTAAACATGTCTTACAATGTAATCAATACCTTTGCCTAATAGGAAAAAGAGCAAACATGCTTTCGTTTACCTCTAAATAATCTAAGAGACTTTACTTGTCGTGACTAGTACTGATTCCCTTTGAATTACCGTGGATTTGAATTTGTACTGAGGTCTCTGGAAAAATCTGTAAAAAGCTGTAAAATCTACGGCTTTTACAAAAAGCCTTGTATAAACCTACGGCTGCAAAACTCTGTGGACCTGGGTCTTGCCAAGGAGAATGTCTGCAGCATTTCAAATTCATTATTATTTCATCTTAATTTGTACAAAAAGAAATATACCAAGCTATAGGTCATCTGTAGAGCTTTTGCCTTTTCCATAAGGTAAAATGTTTCCAGGTGCAAGGGCTGGGGGATTGCTCCAGGGACAGAGCCCTTGCCTGGTATGCATGGAGCCCTGGTTTCATCCCCAGCACCCCTCGAAAAAAAAATTCTCAGATGCTAATAGTTTCCTGGATTGATACAGCAAGGGGATGATCTTTCTTTGTAGAAAGAACAACCTTCTAAATCATTTATTGAAGGCTTTGCTATCTGACATTTTTTTTCATAAAGAAAACTGTACTATTCCTCCTGTAACTAAGGTAGTGGAGTAAAAATGTAGGTTATTCTGTCTAGAATTTCACCCAAAGAGAGACAGGTGCTTTCCCCGGCTTCCCCTCCTCACCCATGGAGAGTCCTCCTGCTGCCCTGCGGGTTCACCAAGGTACTGTACTTGTCTCTTGCCATTTTGTATTGAGAATCAACTAATTTATTTCTGTATGTCTCTCTGAGCTTTTGGAGGGGAGACAGAAGGGAGAACAAATGAACCATTCTGGCTGTAAGTAGCACCACTGTTTCCTGGATGCCTCTTTCTTTCCTATAGTCCCCTGATAGCCATAGTCTGGGAGAATAGATGCCCAGTTAATTGCATACTGCTTATTTCAAATACATTTGCACATGTTTCATGGGAGTTTTGCCCTCTTATTAAGGAGAGCAAAATTGATGAGAGTTTTTGGTTTTGATTTGAAAGGTGTTTGTACCATCTCAGCACTGGGTGAGTATAGCCCTTATCTTGGACCAAATCTCCTGGGAAACTGAAGAAATAGTCAGCATGCAGCCTCACCCACTGGGATGCCCCCAGGGAAAGGGTCAGCATCGGGGTTAAGGGTGGTAGATAGTGTTTCCACGCTGTAGCAGCGTCTCCCACCCCGCTGTCCTGCAGTGTGACTCACCACTCCACCATTGTGAGGTGGAGTAGATTTCTCTCCTTTGCCTCTGAGCTGGACCCAAGGCAGGCTCTGACCAAGAGCATGCAGAAGGGACTCCGTGTCATGCCCAGACTGGCCAGGGGAGATGGGCTCTGCTCGCTTCCTCTGCATCCTTGACTGCTGTTCACGTCTCCCCAGCAGGAGCACAGTCTCAGGAAGGCCCAGCTTCCCTGAGAAAGAGGCCACACAGAGACAGAGAGACATGCAGCCTGCCTCCGGCTGCTTCGGCCCTTCTCTCTGAGGTCAGGTGTGTGCGGGGAGCCACCAGGGTCCTGGCCCCCCAGCATGTTCGCCCAATAGCACCATGGGGACAGACCTACCCAACTGAATCCTGCCCCAGCTCCTGACCTACTGAATACTGCACAAATAAAATGATGGTTTTCATCTTGAGCCACTGAGTCTTATCATTTAGTGAGACAGACAAGGAGCTGGAATTAGTCGGGGCTCTTAACAGCCTGGTGGTGAATAGCAGCAGGGAATCCAGGCAGAGCAGGTGACGTGTGAATAGGCAGGTCACCAAGCTGCAGGAGTGCATCACTGGTCATCACATCACCTCCTCCCATGAGCCCTGAAGATCAACACCACTGTGCCTCAACCTCAGAGGTCGGTTTCCAAAATAGGCAGAAATTCCACACACGAAACCAAAGCCTGGGGTCAGAGCTGCCACCAGACAGGTACAACGCCACAGAGTAGCAGGGAAGGCACTCACGGAGGCTGCAAGGAGACAGTGTCTTAGCAACTGAATCGTGGATTTGTTTGCAGATGAGATCAGATGCCCAGACAATTCAATCTATTAAATGTCTCCCTCAGAACATGCGTCACAACCCACTTCCCTGCCGAGCCCCGTCATGTCACTGGATCTTGTGTCTGCTTTGCTGTGGGCAGTGAGTCCCCCGTAGGTTCCAGCAAGGTGAAGAAGTCAGAATAGGTATAAATAACCACATATATGGAACGAGAGTGATGCTAATGGGCATTTGTGGGGGGATGATACGGCTCATTGCCGGAATGGGTGATGCAGAGGAGAGAATGTCGATGGGAGAAATAGCAAAGGAAACCTCAGCTCAGAGGAAACCACGCCTGGCTGCCAGCAGAGGTTGGAGTGAGATGGGGAGGGATGCAGCCTTGAAAAAGCTGTGGAACCCTCTGGAATTTGGGATGGGCCAGGGCTCAACAGTTAGAGGAAGGAGAAATGAACGGGTTGAAATCCATCTGTGTGTGGAATAGCTAATGGCCTGCTCCTGAGGTAGGGAGCAAGAGAAGCAGGTGCACCCAGGCAACTCTTGCAGGTGACATCTGCCTCATCACAGCGTGTCAGCCAGCTTGTCATCCCTCTCACCAAAATAACTGAGAAAACAACTTAGAGGAAAACAGGGGTTGTTGTTGTTGTTGTTGTTGTTTCTCAGAGACAGAGGTTTGAGTCCATGGTCAGCTGACTCCATTACTCTGAGCCCAAGGTGAGGCAGAACATCAGGGCAGAAGGGAGTGGCCAAGGAAAACTGCTCAGTGCAGGGCAGCAGGGAAGCAGAGAAAAGGCCGAGGAAAGGACTGAGGAGAAGACCCAGCCCTTCCAGGGCACACCATGGTGACCTACCTCCTCCAGCAAGGTCCCACCTCCTGGGAGTCCTCCAGCTGTCAATGGATTCATCCATCTCATGACCCCATCGAATGGATTCATCCACTGATGAGGTCAGAGCCCTCATGACCCAATCATTGCCTGAAAGCCCCACCTTTGAACTTAGCTGCATTTGGAACCATGCATTCCACACTGAGCTTTTGGGGAGACGATCCAGATCCAAACCCTAACACACAGATGTCCTCTTCGCATCTGATTGGACGAAGCCATATCCTTCCTAACCACAGGCAAGGGCACCTGCCCCCGGCGTAGCAACCACACCTGTGGGGCGTATGCACTGGGGCCTGTTTGACTGAGAGTAACCTAATGCTAGAAGCACCTGAGAGCAGCATATGTAGTTAGAGTATTCTCAGGGTACACAGGAAAAAATAAATTACGCCACACAGGTGTCAAAAGAATGAGAGGATGCTTGCACAAAATTCCCCAAAATACCTCCCAATTCTAGGAAATCCTATGAATATTCATCCCTGGGAATACCAAGAAAACAATAAGCAGGCTGCCTGGCTCTCTGCGAATGTGGCTCTACCTTCAAGCATACCCACACTCAGCTCTCGGGTGAATACAAGAAACCTTTTTCTAGGCTGGGCGTGGTGACTCACACCTGTAATCCCAGCTCCTTTTTAGGCTGAGGCAGGAGGATTGCAAGTTCAAGACCAGTCTCAGCAATTTAGTGAGACTATGTCTCAAAATAAAAAATAAAAAAGGTTGGAGATATGGTTCAGTGGTAGGGTGTCCCTGGGTTCCATCCCTAATACTAGAGGTTGGGAGGGCTTTTCCCTACCACTGAAACTCTGACAGGTCCTTAAATTCTTTTCTTTGAAGTTGGGTGCAGTGGTGCATGCCTGTAATTCCAGTGACTGGGGAGGCTGAGGCAGAAGGATTGCAAGTTCAAAGCCATTGCCAGTTCGGCAATTTAGCAAGGCCCTAAGCAACTTAGCAAGACTCTATCCCCAAAACTGAAAAAGGGCTGGGAATGTGGCTCAGGAGTTAAGCACCCTGGATTAAATCCTCAGCACCCGCCCTCAAAATTATTTTCTGCAATGTGGCCAAGGACCTGGGAAGCTTGAAGCTCCCATGTCTCTACAGATCTTGAATCCATGACCAGTGATACTCCCACCCCATGCACAGAACTGTAAGGAATGCAGCAGTTGTAATGTGTGCGGTGTAATGTGTGCAGTTGGGAAAGGTGTGGCCAATTGATGTGTGTGCCCAGGTAAAGGGTCCCTGAGCAGGAATGGAGGTGTTCAGGGCAGAGAGGCTCAGCACCAGCCAGTTCGTTTTCTACCTCTCCTGCCAAAAAAGGTGATCTAGAGACAGCAGCCCCTATCCATGTCCCAGGGCTTCAGTCAGGGTTATAGTTTCTCAATCTGCTGCTGTTGTTGAGACAGCATCTCAGGACGTTACCCAGGCTGGTCTTAAACTCATTAGTCCAAGTGATTCCTCCTGCCTCTGCCTCCCAAACAGCTGGAACTACAGGCATGAGCCACCATCCTCCGCTAGTCCCTCATTCTTAAACGCAAAGGACATCAAGATTGGCCAGAGATTAGGAAAAACTTGTGGAATGTGAGAAAGCACCCAAGATTCTAAAAAAAGTCAAAAAGACAAAAATGAGCCCCCAGAGAAAAAAGTACTCAGAGAGCACAGGATATAAAACCAAGAACAGGAGGAATAAAGCTTTGATTCATATCCTCAGATTTTAGAACAAGAACACGGTGTGATGGACAGGGAGCCATGTGAGCATAACCACAGCCCAAACCTCTGGATGTGCAAGTTATGACTCACAGGATAGAAAATAATTCGTACGGATGGACAAAAACATTTAGGGAATCTCAGAGAACCCAGAACAAAAGGGGAGAAAAATAAGAAGAGATACTGATGATCAATCCAGGAGCTACGACACCTTTCTAAAAGGAATTCTAAAAAGAGAAAAAGTAGGAAAAAGAAAGAATGTAAAATGAAGGGTAGAAAATGATCAAATAAATAATAAATTTTTCTAAGAGCCAAGGAAAGACAATCTGAGATTGAAGAGGCGTTGAGAGTATCAGTTGGGATAAGCACCTTGAGGAACATCTTGGCAATCATTCAGGGAGCTAACTGTCCCTGCACCTGGCAGTGTCCCTTTGATTTTGATATGCCGAAGTGTCAATTATTAATGACTGAGGGGGACTGCAGTAACATGCCAGTACCTTTTAAGTTAACATCCTTTTGCTTAAGAAGTCTATGGCCAAACACCGGGCAGTGGACTATGACATAATAAGAAATATAGAACGAGGGCTGGGGTCATAGCTCAGTGATAGAGTGCATGCTTCACATGTACAAGGCCCTAGGTTTGAGCCCCAGTACGAAAAAAGAGAAAAGAAAGAAAGAAAGAAAAGAAAAGAAATACAGTGCGTTTATGGTTTCTGTCCCTTTTCCTGCTGGATAGCCTCAGGATGCAGGCTGGTTGCCAGGGGAACCAACTCTGTGATTAGAAGTTGGAGCTTTTAGTCCCACCCCTGATGTCTGGGGAGGGAAAGAGGATGAAGGCTGAGTTAATCACTAACGGCCAATGACATAATTAATTAATCATGCCTACATAATGGAACCTTCATAAAAACGCCTAAAGGATGTGGTTGAGAGCGCTGCTGGGGTGGCCATCAGTAGGTGCTGGGAAGGAGGGGCGCTGAAGAGGGCGTGGAAGCTCCAGTTCCTCCCTCAGACCCTGCTCTGTGCACCTCTTCCATCTGGCTGACCCTTTGTGAAAACCAGGATCCTAGTAAAACAATTTTTAAAGGTAAAAATTTTAAATAATGCATTAAGCCGGGTACGGAGATCCACGCCTGTAATCCCAGAGACTGGGGAGACTGAGGTAGGAGGATCCCAAGTTCAAAGCCAGCCTCAGCAATTTATCCAGGGGCTAAGCAACTCAGTGAGACCCTGTCTCTAAATAAAATACAAAATAGGATTAGGGATATGGCTCAGCGGTCGAGTGCCCCTGAGTTCAATCTCTGGTACCAAAAAAAGAAAAGGAAAGAAAAGAAAAATCCGCAATGATCATACAAAGAATATTACACAAAATAAAAGCATGTATTAAGGCATACTTATCATCTATAGTCTCCATGGTCTGTTTTTTTCCCTTTTCTTTTTTTTTCTTTTTTTGGTACCAGGGATTCCCAAGGGCACTTAACCACTCACTGAGCCACATCCCCAGCTTTTAAAATTTTTCTATTTTGAAGAGAAAGGGTCTCACTAAGTTGCTTAGGACCTTGCCTAAGTTGCTGAGGCTGGCTTTGAGCTTGCGATCCTCCTGCCTCAGCCTCCCGAGACACTGGGATTACAGGCGTGTGCCACCGTGCCCAGTCCTATAGTCTGTTCTTTGAAATCAATTAATTAATTATGAGATTTGTTAAAAATAAAAACACCACTGATAACTAAAAAAAAAAAAAAAGGACTATACTTAACATGAAGAAAAAGGAAAAAAGATTTACCATGAATAAAATTTAAAAAAGAAATGTTGAGTGGAAAAAAACAGTTTGTTGCCAACCATTTATATAATGTCTACGATATCATTCATGTAAATTTAAAATTATGGGTTCAATGTAGAAAAATAAATGTTCAGGACTGCAGTGTACTTTTTATTTTCTTTTTCTCCTTTGTGTGTGTGTGTGGTCTTGGGGATTGAACACAGGGACTATCGCCACCGAGCTATATCCCCTAGATCTTTTTAATTTTTATCTTGAGACAGGGTCTCACCAAGTTGCCGAGACTGACCGTGGACTTGCAACTCTCCTGCCTCAGCCTTCGGAGTTCCTGGGATTACAGGCCTGCACCGCTGCAGCCAGTAGTTTATTGTTTCTTTTAACTCCCTGTAAAATCCGAGATAGCCTCTTTGTGATGTTGTTTATGAAGTCCACCTGTGTCCCTAGGGGACAGGAGTCTCCATAACTGTATGCCCCGAGGTTTGACCTTATAGACACAGTATGGCTACATTAGATACAGAGAGGCCATGGCATAACCGATGGATTCAGTATAAACAAATAATCAAGGGGGGTTGGGGATGTAGCTCAGTTGGTAGAGTGCTTTCGAGCAAGCACAAGCTCTGCATTCAATCCCTAGCATCTCCAAAAACAAAAACAAAAAACCAAATAATCAGAGCAGGGTGCTCTCAAACCAAGAAGTCTTCAGAAATGCAAGTTGGAAACATACCTGTTCATTCTCTTCACAAATTCGGGCAAGGGGCATGCGTACACTATGGAGCTTCCATCCCAGCAGAGGGACACGGTGTCATGACAGAGGTGGAGAATGTAAAGTGAAGAGAATTTTGGGCACCACCAGCAAGCTCTGACCCAGCCTCAGGGGGAAAAGAGATGACTTGATCAAGCGTAGCTATGCTGAGATCAAAAGGACTAAAAGAGCCGGGTGAGGTGACGCACACCTGTAATCCCAGTGACTTGGGAGACTGAGGCAGGAGGATCACAAGAATGAGGCCAGCCTCAGAAACTTAATGAGACTCTGTCTCAAAATTAAAAAAATAAATAAATAAAAACAGACTGGGGATGTAACTCAGAGGCAGAACTTAATGAAAAATATGCTTATCTTGTTCATAACATTGAATTTGTAAATAAAATAAGAAAGCAAGATGGTTGAGGTCCTGATCAACACAATAAGAAAAGGGGAGGGAAAACCTATGGAACATGAATGATGGAATACATGATTGTTTTATGAATAAAATTCAGGATCATCAGTGGAACTAACGGAAATGTTCATGAGGGGGTCAGATATAGTTCCAACAAATAATAGCGACTGGCTTTTTTCTTTCCTCTTTTTTCTTCTCTTTTTTCTCTTCTTTCTCTTCTCTTCTCTTCTCCCATCTTCTCTTTTCTATACTGGGAATTGAATCCAGGAATGCTTAACCACGGTGCCACATCCCCAGCCCTTTTTATTCTTTTTTTAAATTTTAAGACAGGGTCTCACTAAGTTGCTGAGGTTGGCCTTGAACTTCAATCCTCCTGCTTCAGCCTCCCCAGCTGCCGGGATTACAGGAGTGTGCCACCACGCCTGACAGCCCTACCCAGTTAGGAAATACAGCATCCGACAGTCCCAACAAAAACTACACAAATCTTACTCAATTGTTCTACTAAGCCTGACCCTCGTGGAACTTGAAAAGCGAATTCTAAAATTCTTCTGAAAGAGAAAATAGATAAAATTTGCTAAGAAAAATGTGAAGGAGAGGAATGACAAGAGCTCACTGTCCTGGCATGTGTCAAAGTGGTGGCTGGTTTCGCAACAAGCGCCCTGTGACCTGCGCATGGCCAAAGAACCGGCTGATGGGAATCCAGTTCATGACAAAGGTCACATTTCAAAGATTTCAGAGAAGTAGATAGACCCACTTGGTCTGTGCTTGACAGCCTCTCTCAAGCCCCCTGACTCCCAGCTCCTGGAGGCACCTGCCCCAGGGCTGCAGCCCCTAGCGCCCCATGCCCTGAGGCCCCTGCCTTGCCCTCTGACCTGCCCCCTGGCTGACCCACTTGTCCTTGTTGACTTCTGACTTAGAATCTCAGTCTCATGCGACACATGGTGGAAGGCCCGATGCCCCTGACCTAATCTTGCCCCCCACGTCCCCCCATCCCCCGACCACCCAGCCTCCCCTTCCTCCCTTTACACACCTGGTTTATGCTTCCGTCTTAAAAATGGGTCTGGCCCACCAGGCTTTTCAAGCTCCCGACTTACCTGGTGGCCCTGCCCCTAGTGCCCTAGAGACCCTTCCCCTTAACAGCGCATCCCACCTAGCTTTCATGACTTGCTTTATGTTTGGGGCAAACACCTGGCCCTGCCGGCCTTACCCTGACTTTGTCTAAGTAACCAGTGGTTCAGAGCCTGGCCAGGGCCCTGTCCCTGACCACCAGCTTCAAAACCCTCCCACCTGATTCCCCTGTGCTAGCGCCCCTTGGCCCTAATGCCCAGTGTCTTTAGCACCCCTTGCTCTAAAAAAAAAAGTAGAGAAGGAGATCATTCTTCAGTATTGAAACAGCCGTCTGTCCACGTCCAGCCCCCCATTATCACGCATCTTTAAGCATGGTGGGAGGGGAGGAGGGGAGAAAAGGTGATAATCTGGGAAGTTTAAAAGCTTCTAACACACTTGGAGGATTCTTCACCCTGAAACACAGCCAGGATAAATGCAAAGCTGTTGTTTAATGGAGACAGGGTTTTATTTGTAGGGAATCAGAACATGCCACCCCGAAATACGTCTCTCCAGCATCATTATTTTGAATTGAAGACAATTGAGAAAGGAAGACTGAAAGAAGCACACAGAGCCACAGTCCAAAACTAATCACCAGAGAAGTCCTGTTTTATTTTAAAAATGCACACACTTATATAGGGCCGGGAAGAGGCTGATTGGTTGGGGCATGAAACGGGGTGAGAGTTGATTGGGAGAGCCTTGTTGCTGGGGGGCGGGGTGATGGTTGATTGGGTGAGCCTTGTTGCTAGGAGTCTGGGGGGGGGTCAAGCACCGATTGGGTGCAAGTTCAAGCTGGCGGGAAGAAGTTATGAGGAGTAAAATCAGGAAGAGAAGCTCGGCCAGCAGTGTTGGCACCTAAGGGGGAGGGGGATTGACCTTATAAAGACGCCAAAAAAGCTCTCTGCCCTCCCACTTCTCTGCCTGAAAGAAGGCTTAGGGTCTTAGTCACCTGAAACCTCAGAGCCCAGAGAGGAAGGTAGACCCCCAACCTCACCTTCCAGCAACTTCCCTGCACGAACCTGCCCTCCAGTTTGCCTCCCCTGACAGCCCAACATCCTTTTCCTTTGTCTTGTCCCCACAAACCTATTGCTGTTTATTAAAATGTTATGGAAGCCCAAGTCCTACCCCTCCCTCCGAGCTGCTTATCTCTGAGTGTAGCCCAAATGGGCGCATGCTGCACTTACTTGTTTTTATCGTTAATCTTTTTTCTTTTTGGTCAGTTAGTTTGCAGGGCCCTGGGTGGAGAACCTAGAAGGGTAGAGGAAAAAGTTCTGTTTTGTTTTCCTCTCTTCCACAGTTTGGCAACACGAAGAAAGTTCGGTGGTTCAACAGTGGTGAGTAGCATGAGGATGTGAGTGTGTCATGCTACTGAACTGCAAGTTTAAGATGGTTATAATGGTTCGTTTTATGTTATGTCTACTTTATCACAATTTTTAATTTTTTAAATTTTTCATAAAATAGGTTTTGGAGATGGGGATGTGGCTCAGTGGCAGAGCGCTTGCCTGGCATGCACAAGGCCCTGGATTTGATCCCCAGCACAGCAAAAGAAAAATAAACAAACAAACAAACAAAAATGTAAAGCACACCATTATGCGAAGGGAGTCGCCTGTCAGTCTGGCATCTGGTAACTGTCCTTCAAAGGGGAGCACACGCTGGATGTCCTGTGTCCCTCCTCCTCCTGTTTGGCTGGGAGGCTGCAGCTTCAGCAGCTGTTGTAGGATCAGCTCAGCTTGGAGCTGAGGATCACTGCCTGCCACCCGACCCCCACAGGGCCCTTTCACAAGCGCCTTTGAGCAAGGGCCACGCTCACTTGGAGTGTGCAGCTAACTGCAGTCCTTGGAGGCTGCGAGCTCGTTATCCGCATTCCTGGTTCATGTTCTTGGCAGCGCCTTGCAGGAACTTTGGCAGAGCAGCCTCCTGACAAATACTTGTTGAATGCTAAAGCCAGACTCAGGACTGTCGTGATTTACGTCCAGCTGAGACCCACGCCTCCAAAGGCATCGCTGTCTGAAGACCTCACAGCAAAACAGGAGCCTTCCCCTGGGGGGGGCGTGCAGAGGCGGCATCCAGACAGGCTTCCTTCAGTGCTGTCCCGGGAGGAGAGTGTGCATGACACCCGGCGGATGAGGTAACAAGGCAAATCCCACTGGGGACTGGCTTCTTCAGCCCCCCCCCCGGGAAGTCGACTGCCCAAAACCCATAGGCTTGTGGGCATTAGTGCCAGGACGCAGGTGACAAATCAGCCCCTGCTCTTGTAGATGAAGCGGCTGGTTCTCTGGGAGACAGGCATTAACCTCTCACCTCCCGATCCCATAATAGGGTCCTTCTGAAGACTGGAGGCCAACCTGCTTCCTTTCATTCTGGAGTCAATAAAGATCCTTTTTACCACTGAGGGGACAAAAGAACCCTGACCCATCCTCCACACAGACTGTTCAACCAATAAACCACATGTGTCCTGGGAGCATAGAACAGATATTCCAGTAGCTCAGAAGCCTGGGGCTGGAAGGCCTGGGGGGAGTAGCTCAGTGGCAGACCCTGGCCTAGCACACAAGAAGCCCTAGTTTCAGTCCTCCGCACCACAAAAACAAAACAAAAACCTGGGACCGGAAAAGCTAAATATTTATCACCAGTTTATCAACTAATCTGTGCTTGTCAAGCTCGTAGAAGGAAAACAGGTAGTCTTGAAATCTTCCCCAAATAACCACACATGCGCCATCATCCAGGGGAAAAAGCCTGAAGCTTAACTGTGTTGTGTTGTTTTTAAGTGACCTGGTATTTATAGTTCTGTCTTTGCCCAACGACCCGTGGTTTTAAACAAAGACCCGGCCTCTCCCACAGGTGCTAGTATTTCCCTTTCTCTTTCTCTTCTTTTCCTTGACAGTTGGGCTATTTTCTCCCATCTCCTAGTTCAGAAGAAAACACACCCTGGTAGGATGATCTAGAACATTATTGTAGGACTGGGGGTGTAGCTCAGTGGTAGAGCAGTTGCCTAGCCTGTGTGAGGCTGTGTGTTCCATTCCCAGCACAAAGAGGGGGGGAAAAGTTAATGTAAAGTTTTATACAGTTTCTATTCTAGATTTTTAATTTATTTTATTTATTTATTTTTGTGGTGCTGGGGATGGAACCCAGTGCCTCTCACATGCTAGGCAAGTGCTCTACCACTGAGCTACACCCCCAGGCCTCATCTGGATTTTCAAATTGTATTGTATTTCTGGATTATTAAACTAATAATGCAAACTGTATTGAAATAGATGGACACTTTGATTCATTTTTTTCTATAAATTGTATTTGATATTTAAAAGATATTTCCCCAGGCTGTTTAATTTTTTTAGCTATAGAAATCTTAGAGTATCTCCATATCCCTCAAAGCCTAACTTAGCAGTTTCTGTGAAACAGCATCAACAATATCTACCAAGAGCTCTTTCATTTTTATCATTATTACTTTTTAATTTTTATTCTTTGTGGTACTGGGACTTGAACACAGGTGTGCTTTACCATTAAGCCACACCTGCGGTCTTTTTATTTTTTGTTTTGAAATGGGGTCTCGCTAAGTTGCCCAGTCTGGGCTCAAAAGTGCAATCCTCCTGCCTTAGCCTCCTAAGTAGCTGAGACTACAGCTGTGGGCTACCGTGCTATGAGCTCGTTCATTTTTAAAAAGTGACTTTCCAGGCGTGGTCGCACATGCCTATAATCCCAGCAATAATGGAGGCTGAGACAGGAGGATCACAAATTCAAAGTCAGCCTCAGCAACTTAGACTCTGACCACTCTTCATGAGAAGTAGATACTGCAAGTCAAACACAGGGGCTGAGAAACCCAGTGAAGAATGTCCTCGAGTATTTGGCGTTGTCCTTTGTACAGCAGATGGATTTCCTTGCATGTCAGGCATTGCTCCCGCGTGCCTGGTGGCAGGTGTCACTGTCTGCATCTGCAGCGCTAATACACCTGCCTTGTTCAGCTGATTTACTGCCATGACAGGGCAATATTTTGGAGGGTGGCTTTTACAAGTGACAGTGACATAATTCATACCTGACTTGTGTTTGTCTAGATTTTTGCTGCCTTCTTCCTTTTCTCTCTATCAAAGAGCTGGGTTTTTTCAAAGTTCCAGGGAAGCAGATGGAAGACTATCTTCACGGGTTAAGTCTTAACGGTGCACATTAGCTGAGATTGACGGGATGACATTTGGCGTCCTCGAGCTCACTACGTGAACTCCGTGGGTCCCCCCACCCCTCTTTCTCTGTTATACTTTAACTCTGAGGATGAAGAAGTAAACACCCGACCATCTTCTCAAACTCACTCTTTCCTACCACGTCCCCCGGAAAGAACCACATCTGTGCTCCTGGGCAACTCTGTCCCCACGCGTTGTTCTGTGGTCAGGGAGTGGAGTGTGATAAGTACTTGAGAACAGGGTCACTCTGTCATTTACTAAACAGAGAAATGAAGCCCTTTTTTCAAAGTCAGGAACAGGACCAGAAACAACCATTGGACTACTTCTCAACCATGTTAGAAGAAAAATTATTCTCACACTTGAAGGCCAGGCACGTGGGTACACACCTGTAATCCCAGCAGCTTGCAGGCTGAGGCAGGAGGATCCTGAGTTCAAAGCCAGCTGTGGCAACTTAGCAAGACCTTGTCTCTAAAAATATAAATGAGGGATGGGGATGTGGCTCAGTGGTTAAGCACCCCTGAGTTCAATCCCCAGTACAAAAACAATTTATTCTGACACTTGATAAAACAATCAGGGAAAACTTGGAATGGAACCATCATTCCACCCAGCTATCCCACTCCTTGGCCTATACCTAAAGGACTTAAAATCAGCATACTACAGAGATACAGCCACATCAATGTTCATAGCAGCTCAATTCACAATAGCTAGATTGCGGAACTATCCTAGAAGCCCTTCAATAGATGACG
Organism: Sciurus vulgaris; assembly: GCF_902686455.1. Taxonomy (NCBI): domain Eukaryota; kingdom Metazoa; phylum Chordata; class Mammalia; order Rodentia; family Sciuridae; genus Sciurus; species Sciurus vulgaris. The sequence goes on from NC_136474.1 coordinate 27,669,283, forward strand.
GATAAAGAAACTGTGGTATACATACACAATGGAATAATATTCATCCATAAAGAAGAATAAAATTATGGCATTTGCAGGTAAATGAATGGAGTTGGAGAATATTATGCTGACATAAGCCAATCCAAAGAACAAAAGGCTGAATGTTTTCTCTAAGTGGATGCTGATACATAATGGAGTGGGGAGGGGGTAAGGGAAGAATGGAGGAAGGATGGATTGTGTAGAGGGGAATGAAGGGTGGGGAGGAAGCAGCGGGGGGCAGGAGAAAGATAATGGAATGAGACAAACATCATTACCCTATGTACATGTATGATTACACAAATAGTGTGACTCTTCGTAACAACCAGAGAAATGAAAAGTTGTACCTCATTTGTGTACAGTGAATCAAAAAATAATAATAATAAATAATCAGGGATACTTTATGCAAAAGTGTCACAATAGCAAAGAGAATGAGCTCAACTTCAATGAAGCAGAGTGGTGAATTTATAACCAGCAAGCAATGTGGCGGGGAGGGTAAACGAATGGAAAATTACTAAATGAGACATCAAGGGCAGGGGGACTGCTGTGGTTTACGTTAGTATCCTCCAAATCCATGTATTAAATGCTTGGTCTCCAGCTCATGGTGCTACTGGGAGGTAGTGGAACCTTTAAAAGGTAAAGCCTAGGGGCTGGGGAGATAGCTGAGTTGGTAGAGTGCTTGCCTTATAAGCACAAGGCCCTGGGTTCGATCCCCAGCACCGCCCCCCCCCCCCAAAAAAAAAAAAAAAAAAAAAAAAAGACGTAAGGCCTAGTGGAAAGAAGTCGGGCCGTTGGCCACATGCCCTTGAAGAGTGCATCTGGACCCTGGCCCTTCTTGTCTCTCTTTGCTTCCTAGCTGTGGTGAAGTAAGTTCTCTGCTATGCACACCCTGTCATGTTGTGCTGGCTTGTCACAGGCCCTGAAGCAATAGGCCCTGAAACCTCAAGCCAAAGTAAAACTTTCCTCCTTATAAGTTGATTATCTCGGGTATTTTGTCACAGTGACGGAAAACTGACTAACAAACTGGCCCAGTGATTCCTGCCAAAGGCAGGTCAAGAACTTAGAACTCACCATTTCATCTAAGGTGGAGGATGAGGAACTTGGTCAGATATCGAGAATGATTAGCTATCAAGAGAGGAGATCCTTGCTAAATTGAATCACTGGGATCTCTCTTGTTTTTGTTTTGTTGTTGTTGTTTTTGGTACCAGGTATAGAACCCAGGGGCACTTAGCCACTGAGCCACCTCCCCAGCCCTTTCTTGTATTTTATTCTGAGGCAGGTCTTACTAAATTGCTTCAAGCCTCACTAAGTTGCTGAAGCTGGCACTGAGCTTGCAACTCTCCTGCCTCAGCCTCCCAAGTAGCTGGAGCTGTAGATCCACTGTGCTCAGCTCTTGGGCGGAGGGGGAGGTCCTGTTTCAAAGGGGTGCTGTGGGGGTTTGGATGTGGTTGGTTTTGTTGTTGTTTTTCCCTGTGGTGCTGGAGGTTGAGCCCAGGGCCTTGTGCTTGCGAGGCAAGCACTCTACCAACTGAGCTATCTCCCCAGCCCTGGATGTGGTTGGTTTAACACAGGATCATATGCTGGGAGCTTCGTCTCCAGCGCAGTGTGTAAAGGTGGTTTGGAACCTTCAAGATGTGGGACCTACTGAGAAGTACTTAGGTCATTGAGGTGTGCCTCAGAAGCAGTTGCTACAGTTCTCCTGGGACCCTGGTTAACTCTCCAGAGAGGACTGTTGTGAAGGAGAAAACCCGGACCCTCCCTGCTCTCTCTCTGGCTCCTGTCTCATCACATGATCTTGCCTGCTCTCTCATGCCCCCAAGACTGTGATGCCATCTGCCATGAAGTCCTCACCAGAGCTGAACCAGCATCTCAAACCTCCAAATTGTGAGCTAAGCAAACTTTTCTTTATAAGGTATTCAGCCTCAAGAGTTTCATTATAGTGACAGAAAATGGACTAACACAGTCACTCATGACCTGTTCACCTCCAGAAGTCCCACCTCCTAATACCGTCACCTTCAGGGTTAAGATTTCAACATATAAATTGGGGGTTGGGGCTACAAATATTCAGACTGTAGTGATATTGTAACTCTGAATAATTCCAAATTCTGATGGTGCCTCAATGCATCATCCCAGTCTTAGGAAGAGTCATGATGCTAGGGAATTATTAATTCTGTTTTTATCGCTTCAGGTTGTGGGGATTTGGACATGTTCCTTAATCTTTCTGGACCTCAGTTTAGTAATTATTAACTCTCATAATGATTATAGGTCTCTCATAAGGATGTTGTAAAAATAAAATGAGTTAGTATATGCTATAGTTTGGATTTGAAATGTCCCCAAAATGCTCGTGTATTAAAGGCTTGATCTCTACCCTGTGGCAGTATTGGGAGGTGGTGACACTGTTAGGAGATATCTTAATCAGTTTTTCATCACTGTGAGTGGAAGTTCTGACAAGATCAGCTTGGAGGAGGAAATGTTTAGTTTGGCTCAGTTTCAGTGGTTCAGTTCATGGTCAGCGGGCTCCATAGCTCTGGGTCTGAGGTGGGGCAGAACATCATGGCGGAAGGGCCTGGCTGAGGAAAGCTGCGGAGGACGTGGCACCCAGGAGAGCTCCACTCACCAGGGACAAAATAGAAACCCCAAAGGCACACCCCCAGTGACCCACCGCCTCAGCCACACCCCACCTGCCTGCAGTTACCACCAGTTAACCCCATCAGAGGATTAATGCACCCGTTCGGTTCTGCCTCTCATAATCTAATCATTTCACTTCTGAAAATTCTTGCATTTTCTCATACATGAACTTCTGGGGGACACCTCATATCTAACCTGAAACAGGAAGAGAAAATTTAAATTACTGGGGTGGGTCCTTGAAGGAGATAGTGGGACCCTGTCTGCTTCCTCTTTCTTTGCCTCCCAGCCACCGTGTGGTAAGCACTTTTGCTCATGGATTGAAAACCTCCACACCTGTGAGCCAAAGTGAACCTTTTCTCCTTATTAAGTTGATTATCTCAGGTATTTTGTCACAGTGACAGAAAGCTGACCAACACAGCACCTGTAAGTTACTCTGCATCTGTAAGTTATTACCTAGAGTACAGTGACCTTAAAAATGTCATCTTATTATTTAGCCATGAAAAGATGCTGAACCCTAATTTATACTGTACAAATCTTTTGAACTTTGGGCTGAGTATTCCCTTACATATGGTTAAGGAAGTTTTAATTTTGCTGAAAGAAGCAACATTATTTAACCTCAGACAGGAAAGTATGGATGAAAAAAATATGTAAATGTAATTTCCAAGAGAGAGTGTAGAATAAAAAGAAGAGCTTAGAACAAAATCATGAGATTTATTTTTTTGAAAATAATAAATTACAAGCTTAAGAGGCCAGTCACTGTTTGGGTTAACAATGTCAGGAGGTCCCACTTAGTGGCATCTCTCACCAACAAAGATAAAGAGAATCAATGTCCTACACTGGGCGCTGGACTTCTGGAGCAAGAGGACAAGAAAGTAGGGAGACAGTGTGCCTCCTCCCCCGGGTGCCTATCAGCTCTGTTTTCTTGTACATTTTACTGTAACATCTAATGAAAGGAGTACTGTGTGAAGTAACTTTAGATCTAAAAATAGCTCCTGTTCCAAACAAAGGAATATTATTTGGCATTAAAAAGAAACAAGTTATCAAGGCATTAGACAGGGAGGAGAGGTCCTGCTCAACTGTGCTGTGAACGAAAAGCAACTCTAAAAAAGAAAGCCTTAGGGCTGGGGATACAGCTCAGATGGTAGAGTGCTTGGTGCGTAAGCACAAGGGCATGGGTTCAATGCGCAGCACTGGGGGTGGGGGGGGGGGGAAGGTCTTAAAAGAAAAAAATTGGGGGCTGGGGTTATGGCTCAGTGGTAGAGCACTTGCCTAGCACGTGTGAGGCGCTGGGTTTGACTCAGCACTGCATCGCAATGAATGGATAAAACAAAGTTCCATCAAAAACTAAAAAATATATATATAAATAATCCAGAACATGTAGTAGAACGCCTGTTTTTTTTTTAAACTCACAGAACATGTAGTAGAACTCCTATATAACAAAGAGATCTGTTCAGCATTCTAATGATGTTGCTTCTTTACCATAAAATATTTAAATAGCATTTTAAAAAGCTAGTGCAAGCTGGATGCAGTGGTGCACACCTGTAATATGAGAGACTCAAGAGGCTGAGGCCAGAGGATTACAAGTTTGAGGCCAGCCTCAGCAACTTGACCAGACTCTGAGCAACTTAGCAAGACTCTGTCTCAAAATAAAAAGTAAAAAGGGGAACTAATATAGCTTGGTAGCCACCGAGACAACCATGGAAAAAAGGAGCAAGGCTTTGCCCACCTTCTCCTTAGCGGAACCCAGATGCGGGTCACAGCACTGTCCACCAATGACATTCAGTGCTGAAGCCTCTGGGAACTGAAGCTCTTTTACCGAAGTTCACCCACAGGAACCCCCAGGATCTGGAGGTCTTGGCTGTGGCCAGGAAAGAACAGGGTTGGGGGCCAGTGTGGCCCTCGGGTGAGTTCTGACACAGATGACAGAAGGTGGCGTGTGCTCAGGAACCGTGGAGAACCTATGAGTGAGTTTTGAACATATAAATAGAAAACTCTCACTTCTACAGCCATGGAAAGAAAGCATCTGGAAGAAAACCCAGCCAGGACGTGTGTAGCAGTGACGTCAGTGAAAGATTATTCGAGCGAAGGCCACTCCTCCCCCTTGTCTGTGGGTGGTGGTTTGTCGTTTTAATCAAGGGCTATCTTCTTCCCTTTTCTTGCAGGTGAGAGAAGTATAAAGCAGACACCAATTAACTTTTGAAGGACAAATTAAAAGTTTCTTGTAAGTTACCAAAAAAAGGCATGTATGAACTCGTAAGAAAAAAGAAGTTGAAAGGGCTGGGGAGAGCTTGGAGGTGCCATGCCCCTGGGTTCAATCCCAAGTACCACGGAAACAAAAAACAACGCTGAACAAAAGCCAGTGCAAAGATGAATTTGTATCAGAAACGAATTTATTTGAAAGTTAGTACCTAGTGAAATAAGCACGCACCTCTTATATGCAGTCCCCTGGGGTGGAGGTGAGGATTTAGGGGCAAGAGAAATCAACGTTTCCTAGGAAATTTTGAAAAGAATGAGAGAAAATGAAGTTGCAAATCGTTTTTAGAATTGTCTGTCAGAATTATTCCCCCACCCAACCCCAGTACTGGGGATTGAACCCAGGGATACTCAACCCCTGAGCTAAATCCAGCCCTTTTGATTTTGAGACAGAGACTCACTCACTTGCCAAGGCTGGCCTCAAACTTGCAATCCTCCTGCCTCAGCCTCCCGAGGCACTGGGATCATAGGTGTGCACCCCTGTGCCCAGCCAGCATTGACTCCTGCCTGACTCTGCAAGGGCTTCTCAGGGTGCTTCGGAGCCACTGGGCATCTCTTACCTCACAGAGAAGTTTCTGTCATCATCACCTAACCTGGTTCTGTCTTTGGTCAGCAGCCTTGTAGACAGAGTGACCATCTAGGTGACCACAGGGCCTTTCTGGTCATTGAGCATCCATCCTGCAGAGATGAGGTGATTCAATGAACATATTGAATATCTTCCTTTGAGTCTCTCTGATGGGGCTCAGGATATGTGGCCCCAAAAGAGGCCCCCCTGGCATTTGAGAAAATAGTACAGGTGGGAACGCCGCTGTTAGTCCCCCTTACCCTCCTCTTCATTCCCGAGGTGCCCTCCCTACACCTGGGGAAAGGAAGAAAGGAATGTTCTTATCTCTGAAGATGCAGAGTCGCAGAGAAGAATCTGAACAAACAGGCCTGGCTACATGTCCCCGTTATTACCGTTAGTTCCTGTCACCTTTGTCCATGCTTACTTTTGCAAGGCTGTTCACCCACTATCAAGTTTACCCTAAACACAGTTGTCTCCCCTTACCTACAGTTCACTTCCAGTCAACTGAAGTCTAAAACTATGTAATGAAAAATTCCAGAAATAAACAATGCATACATTTTAAATTTACTACTATTTTGGGTATTGTGATGGAATCCCACACCATCCCATCCTGGAAGTGAATCAAGCCTTCATCCTGTGTATCCACCTTATATATGCTACCCACTCATGAGTCACCAAGCAGCCATCTTGGTTATCAGACCTATTGTATCCCAGTGTTTGTGTTTGAGAGATGCTGGGGTCCGGGTTCTTGGTGACCAGAACAAAGAATTGAGCAAGACATTCTAAAGTAAACAGAGAGAATTGATATATTTAAAGTGAAAGTACATTCTGTAGAGCGGAGCAGACCAAGTGAGAGAGAGGGGCTCAGGTTTCCCACATCTGGGCGAAGTATCATTCTATATGTCCAGCTCTGCCCTATCCCCCTTCCCACAGACCTGATTGAGGACCTTGCCCTGTTCGTTCCCATTGGTTACTTTATTTTTGCCTAATTAGAATACAGAATTTGTGGCGGGAATTGCCATGGTGATAAGCCCTCCTTGCAGCAGTTGCCATGGAAATGGGACTTGCTGTAAACAGGAACACGATGAGGTATCTCCCTGTCTTGTGCTCTGGCCAGCATTTGTACCGTCTCTGCCATCTCAATGTCCCTGAACTCCTACCTCACAAGTAACCCTTATTTTACTTAATAATGTCCCCAAGGCACAAGAGTAGTGATGCTTGATTATTATAATTGTTCTATTTTGTTGTTGTAATTGATTGTTCAGTTGTTATGATTATTCAATCTCGATTGTTATAATTGTTCTATTTCTTGATGGTTCATCTTTTACTGTAACTAATTTATAAATTAAATTTTATTATAAGCATGTATTAGAAAAAACATAGTGCACACACAGTTTGGTACTATTGGTAGTTTGGGGTCTTAGAACACATCCCCTGTGGACAAGGGGGAACCATTGTATACAGGTTTCCCTGTTTCTTTAGGTCTTCATATCTGCAGACTTCTGTTTTATAGACAACTTATATAAATTTGAGCCAGGCACAGTGGCACACCCCTGTAATCAAAGCTACTCTGGAGGCTGAGGCTGGAGGATCACAAATTCAAGGTCAGCCTTAGCAACATAGAGAGGCCCTAAGCAATCTAGTGAGATCTAGGGGGGATGTGGCTCAGTGTTTAAGCACCCCTGGGTTCAATCCCCACTTGAAAAAAACAAAAACCAAAAAAGCCAGTCTGACTCAGGAGGCTGAGGCAGGAGGATCACAAGTACAAAGCCAGCCTCAGCATCTTATTAAGGCCCTAAGCAACTGAGTGAAATCCTGTCTCAAAAAAAAAACAAAAAAACAAGGGTGGGGGAGGGTGGAGATGTGACTCAGTGGTTAAGCCCTGGGTTCAAGCCCTGGGTTCAACAAAAGGCCAAGTGCAGAAACCCTCACCAGCATCTATCCATCACATTCACCAGAACTCCCCTGGAAGGAGAGTACTCCAAGCAGTGGGGAGATAAGAACACCCAGAAGCATAATGGCAGCCATTGAAAATGCCCTCTGCCCATAAAACTAATTGCTCCCTTCTGTTGCTCGCAGCTCTGCAGAGCCCGAGGTCAGACAACCAGCATCCTACTGTTACTGAAAGCTCGGTCCTTGTCCCCATGCCAATCCAATAATGAGGACACCGTTTTCAGAAAAAGGAAAAAGAAGTTTTATTGCTTTGCCACCAAAGGAGAAACACATCACGGGGAACAGGAGGTTTTTAAAGAGGTGAGTCAAAGGCTATATTCCACGGGGTCTCTGGCCAGAGTTGTAATTCACTTGTTAATTTGGGAGATAGTCATTTCTGAGATCTTCTGGTGCCATCCCCAGGTCTAAACTCAAGGACAGATAGCTTCTGCCTAGGATGGGGAGGAAAGGCCCTTCTGTTTCCCCTGACATTGGCGGGGGAGGGATTAGGGAGCGGGGAGAGAGGAAGAGAAAGAAACAGGTCCTTGTAAAAATAAGTGGCAGCTGGGCGCAGTGGTTCACGCCTGTAATCTCAGGGGCTCGGGAGGCTGAGTCAGGAGAATCTCGAGTCCAAATCCAGCCTCTGGAAGAGTGAGGCAAAAAGCAACTCAGTGAAACCCTGTTTCTAAATAAAATACAAAAAATAGGGCTGGGATGTGGCTCAGTGGTCAAGTGGCCCTGAGTTCAATCCCTGGTACCCGAAAAAATTAAAAAGTGGCAGCGGCAGAGCAGATTCAAAGCATGAAGGGGACCACACACAGCCACCCTTCCTGCAGAACGCCCCCATTCTAAAGGTGGCCACACAGGAGCTGGGACCTCGTGGGGTCCATGCTGGCCCACGGCTGGAGCTTGGCTGCCCAGTCCCTGTGGTGTCAAGTCTTGGGACAAGCTTGGGACAAGGACTGAGCTTGTCCCCTGAGGACAGTGATGAGCTGCGTGTTCTATAACATGTGAACGGGTGATGCCGTTTGGGAAGGTGTTGGAGGATCCAGGGTGCAGCCCTTCACTGGCACCTCTGGCATGAAGGACATGCCTGTGGGGGGCTGGTTATGGTGACCCCATGTCCGGAGCACAGCAGGAGTCCACGGCAGTGCTAGTCATAGGCACACGGAGGCTTGGCTCCTGGTGCAAAGGCACAGGTACGTGAAAAAATAAGAGGGTTAATTGTCCCCAAGGAAAATAAGAGACACTCCCCACCCTCTTCTTGCAGAACTTCTTTCTCTGTCCTTTGTAAACGCATGCGATTCTCTTTCATGGCTAAACAAGCCCCTTGCCAACCTCATAATTCTGGGACAGCTTCCTCAAGAATCCAAGAGATGTCTCTGAAATGCCATCATTAGGAAAGGAAGTTCCCCAAGGAGGAACTAGGCCTCTCTTGTCACCTGACTCCAAAAGTGCAGTTTCACCTACCGTGATGGCCTGTGGCCACGGCACAGAAGACGGAAGCCTTTCTTTCTGTCTGTGCAGTTCCCGCGGTCGAATGCCTATGCTCTGCCCCACACGTGGCTTAATGCTTATTCAATAATAAAACTACTGTTGAGGTTTTTGAGGAGGGGTCTTGCTATGTTGCCCAGACTGGACTCCAACTCACGGGCTTAAGTGACCCTCCTGCCTCAGCCTCTGGAATAGCTGGGACTACAGGCATAACTCACCAAGCCCACCTCTAAATTCGTTCTTTCTCTTCTGCCCCCCTGGAGAGGTTTTGGGGGTTGGGAGGAGACTTTGTGTTTAACTCTACTCCCTATTTCCCCTTGGGTACTTGCTCTAGACCACCTGCAGGTGGGTGCAGACACCACCACCACCCGCAAGCTGTAGAGCAGGGTCCCTCCCCCTGCTTTTTTTTTTTTTTTTTTTTTTTTTTTTCCTGGAGGTCATGAGGACCTCCAGGAAAGCCCACCTCCCAGCAGGCTTGCAGGCTGATTAATCGGATCTTGGGGGTGGGGCTGGGAGATCAATAACAGTTAAAAACTCCCCAGGTGATCCTGACACAGGTGAGATTTGCTGCTCTAGAAGAACCAGAGGAACCCAGTAGATGTCCACTGTAGACAACTGAACTGTTGCTTCCCTCAGGCACAGTTTATAAGGATCAGAGATGGGGCTGGGGGTGTGGCCCCTGGTAGAGGATTTGCCTAACACGTGTGAGGCCCTGGGTTCTCTTCCCAGCACCGCATCAACAAGGCTGGGCAGTCCTTGTAAACAAAAATAACCAACATGGTTTTGACACCGATATGAAAATACAAATAACTGGGATGGAAGCAGATCTCAAATGGATCAGCAAGCTTTCCTTTATTCTGCAAAGTCAATCGATCAGACATTGGAGGAGCAATCTTCCAGGTAGAAAAATGGCCACTGGTTACAGAAGGGGTTGTTTTATAGTTTACAATGAGGGTGGTTTGATTATTGGAAACTGAAGCAGATGTGTTGGTTTGGACATTGTATCAGTCAGCGTTCCCTAGAGGAACAGAATCAACAGGAAGTATGATTATAAAAGGGGATTTACTAGATTGGCTTACACAACCAGAAGCTGGATAGTCCACAATGGCTGTCTGCAGCTGGAGAGCTGCAAGAACCAGCGGCTGTGTGGTCCAAGAGGCATAAGCCCCAGAAGAAGAAGGATCAACAGTGCTACCCTAGCCCGAGACCAACGCTTCTGGAAACTACCTGGAGAATCACTGGCAGACTCTGCTTTGGAAGAGTGAAGAAGAGAGACTCTGATATCCTCAGAGGATGGAAGCAGCAATCAAGAACCTGTTCAAGAAGAGCTAAACTTGCATCTGCATCTGCTTCCTTGTTCTTCCAGCTTTTATTCCATCTAAGCCACCATCCTATTGGGTGGTACTGCCCACACTCAGGGAGGGTCTCCACTCCAGTTGGCTATCATACATGCCAATCATTCCTAGACACACCCTCATGGACACACCCAGAAGCCTCTTAATCATCAGTATCTCTTAATCTAATCAAGTTGACAGTTCAGATTAACCACTACAGACAGTAAGAAAAGAAGTTGTCAAAAGCCTGAAACTCATTGTCACTTGGAAAAACTCAGAACTCGGTGTTCACTGCTTATCTTCTTCTTCTGGAACCTGTCATTACCTACAACTTCACTATTTTCTTTTCTCCTTCCAGGACTCATGGGTAATAGGAAAGGGTGAAGGTCCAGGGTCCAGCGTTTCAGTATCCGCCTCCTCTCTCTGGACCCATTGTGGTTCGGAAGGGATGGATGTTTGCTTTCGGTGGAGATGCTGGGGATCAAACAGGGTAGGCAGGAGAGTTTGTTTGCCTTTTCCCCTCGGGGAAAATCCTCGGAGAGGATTTACAGGAGAGGATTAATGATTGCCTTCCTCTTCCAGTTTCCTCCAGCTCAGACAGTTTTGAGGGGCTGTCATTTCCCTGTCCTGGGGGTTCTCATTTTACATATCCTTCATTCCTGTCACGGGAGAAGAGATGTCTCCAAAGAAGGGCCTGAGGAGTTTCCAGAGGAGAGAGGGAACTCGGCTCAGGATGAGTGGGGTTCTTGGCATACCTTACGGACAAGAACTTCAGCACAAGCCAGACAAAGGCACAGATAGGTTTATTTGGGAAGGTAGATACACATCAAAGGAGAAGGTGGGCTGTCTCAAGAGTAAGAAGCCCTGCCTTGGGTTGGGGTCCAATATTTACAGAAGGGCTGTATTAGGGGCTGACTGAGGGGGATCCAGGCTGGAGCTGTGCGACTTCATGCCTGTTTGCGGTGCCTGCATATTTCCCTGGCACACGCCAGGGTTTCCAACTGCATTTGCTGCATCTCAATGGCTGGAGGGTTTCTCTGTTCAGTTTCTGCATTTTCTCTTTTTCCTAAATCCCTAACTCAGTCCCAGCTGCTTGGGAGACTGAGACGGGAGGACTGTTTGAGCCCAGGAGTTCCAGTCCAGTCTGTACAACATGGGGTGGGGGTGGCAGTGAGTGAGGACTGGACAAAGGAAAGCGGCCCTGGCACCAGGAGACTCCCACTTCTTCCTGCCGCAGACTCCTCCGCTTCCTTGCTTATCCTGGTTCTCAGGCTTTGCTTCCATTTTGGGAACAATATGTTGCCATTAAATTTTATTTTGTAAAGTTGGATGAAACATCTGATCTGGTCCTATTACTGAATAGCTTGGGCCTCGTCCCTGATGCCAGTCCAACAACAAAGACACAGTTTTGAGAAGAAGGCTTATTGCTTTGTTAGCAAAGGGACTCCTGTCCCAGAGGATTCTCCTCATCAGGGGACACAGGGGAAACTATGTGACCATCCTAAAGATGGCTGTGATTCTCCTCACCAGGGGTAACAGGGGAAACTATGTAACCACCCTAATCATGCAGAAATGCAGTGAATGCAGTGGTGGGTTTCAACAGAGCCCTTGCTGCTCTGCTACCACAACTTATTTTTGTTGTTTTGTTTGTTTGTGCAGTGCTGGGGATTGAACCCAGGACCTTGTGATTGCGAGGCAAGCACTCTACCAACTGAGCTATCTCCCCAGTGCACAACTTACTTTTAAAATGGACAAGTCTCTTCCTCTTCCTCTCTCCCTGCTCCTCCCTAATCTCCCCTGCCTCCCTAATCTCAGGGGAAACAGGATTACCTTTCTTCCCCATCCTAGATTTATTTTTCTGTCCTTGAGCACACACCCAGCACAGGAACAAAGTAATCCAGCCTTTGGGGATGGCACTAGAAGATCTCAGAAATGACTGTCTCCCAAATGAACAAGTGAATTACAACTCCAACCGAGAACACGTGAAATGTAGCCTTTGAATCACCTCTTTAAAAGCCCCCTGTTCCTGCTGATGGGCAGAATCACGGCCTCTGGGACAGGAGTCCCTTGTGTTTCTCCTTGGCTAGCAAAGCAGTAAACCTGCTTTTTCCTTTTTCTCAAAACTGTGTCCTTGTTATTGGATTGGCACTAGGAACAAGGACCGAGCTGTCAACCACAGAAAGAACACCTGACAGAATTCAAACCCTCTCATGGTCCCAATCTGAACAAATTAGTCTCAACTTAAAAAAGAACATCTGCAAACTTCCTAGAATTGACAAAACCAAAACAAAACAATAAAAACAATTCAGAATATACTTCTAGTTTGGGTTCGGTACGTCCAACAGGCTACGACATCTACACTCAAGCACAACACAAAACGTATTGCTATGCAGTGGTAGTGTGTGTCTGTGTGTGCCAACCATGGCTCAGTGGTTAAGCACACCTGGGTTCAACCCCTGGTACCAAAAAAAAAAAAAAAAAAAATCAAATGCTCCCCCAAAAGTCATGTGTTAAGGTCTTGGCTCACAGTCTGTGGTGCTACTGCAAGGTGGTGAGTCATGTGTTAAGGTCTTGGCTCACAGTCTGTGGTGCTACTGCAAGGTGGTGGGAGCCTAATGGAAGGAAGTTGTAAAGTATAAAGCTGCTCCCCCACCCATCGGGTACAGTAATTTTCCCCGCCTCCCAACCACTTGTCAATCTGTGAACATCCTGGCTAGCTATTGGTTCATCAGTCAGCTTGCAAGTATCCTTCCCCAATATTGGTCCCCTGTTAGCCCGGCAGAATTCAACTTTTTACTATAGCTTCCCCGCCATATTTTTTCCCCTTCCTTCTGTCTGTCCTCCTCACTTTTCTCTATCTTCCTGGCTTTCCACTCTCTCTAGTGCGTGCCCTTTCTTTTCCTTTCTCTTTTCCTCTCATTTTCTCTCTTACCCTGCAGGGAGACACTGTTTGCTTAATAAACTCCCTTATGTGATTTCCCGTGTCTGGTGTGGTTTCATGGAAATTCCCTTACAAAAGTTAGCTTACTGGGGGCGTGCCCTCGAAGGGGACTGTGGGACCCCAGACCCCCGGCCACCATGAAGTAAGCAGCTTTGCTCCTCCAGTGCTCCCTCCTGATGCCAGTGGTGAAAATAAATCAGGATTGGGTCCCTTTCCCCCAATGTTGAAGATTGAACACCCAAGAAATGATGAAGCAAGAGCAAAAAGTGTTATTTAAAAGATAGAATAGAGAGGGAGAGAGGGAGGGAGGGAGAGAGAGACAGAGAGAAAGAGATAGAGACAGAGAGACTTCTCCAGAGAGGAGGGAGTGGGGTGTCCTGCCCCTTTTATAGATTTTAGATTTCCTTTCTTCTCATGCCCCCTCCTCCTCTTCTCTTGCCTAGGTGACCAAAAGGTGGAGTGACCAAGAGTGGGAAAGGAGCCCTCCAGAGGTACAGGCAGGAAGGGAGTCACCCAGAAGGTATTTCATTAACTCCTTGCTGGAAGGAACAATTCCCGGGAGGCAGGTGACCTTGGCAACAGGTTGGAGGAAGGGGAAGTGCTCTGGAGGCATTAGCATTTTATTTCCTTTTGAATCAGCCCTCATCTTCCTGACCCAATCATTCATTATCTACACTGACTGTCCTTTGGACCTGGTCTCACTCCTATGATGTTCCGCCTGGCTACCAAACCCAAACATGATAGAACTGAACCAGGGAAACCTCTGAAACCATGAACCCAAATAAATCTTTCCTTCTTTTAAGTTGATGTTTCTCAGGTATTTTGTCACAGCAATGAAAGCTACCACACATGCTTCTTGAGCCACTATCTACCTGACCTAAACACCCCAGGCAACCAGGTGATCACTCAGGTATCCCAGATATACTAAAATTGTTCAAACTAGCCAATTCTAGGCCTGGCTCACCTGAGTTTCTTATGGAAAGCATCAAAAAAGGTCTTATTGTACTCTTCCATCTCCTGTATCCTGGAGGAGCCTAGTACTTCCTCATGTACTGAAAGAATGGACATTTTTTTTAAGCTGTCTGTTTTATCTCAACTCCCTAAGGTCTCCCTCCCAGTGACGGGAACAAAGCCCTTAAAGCTGTTCCAGGAATCAGCCCCAAACAGGGAGTAAAAGGGTAAATTGAGCCAGATAGCCAGATAGTGCTCAAACGGTAGGATTACCAGAAACTATTGACCAGAATCTACGCCCTGTTGTAAAACATTGTGAAACATGTTGTATGTTATCAGCAAATCCAGACCCCCTTTGAAATTTCCTGGCAGCTTTGTTCCCCTTTTCCCTTTCATGTGCGACCCCTCCCGATGTGTGGTTTCTGCCTTTATAAACCTACAAGATTTTCTGCTAGGGACTCGACTCCTCGAGTTGGGTCCCAGCGCGCTGGAATAAACACCTCTTGTGGTTTGCATCAAGTGATGCCTCCTGCGGTTGATTGGGGTTGCCGTCGATCCATGGGACAGAGTTGGGGTTTCCTTTTTGGCGGCCTTACAGTTGACAGCCCTGACCCTTCAGCTGGGCCTTGGCAGTTGTCTGGTGGGAGAGGGTGGGACATTTTCTGAACATGTATCCTATGAAGAGTCAGAAAGCGTGACTGACTGTCTAGTCCATGGATGACCTCAGTCGGTTTTGCCTCCAATCATCTTCTCCCATGCCCCAGGTCACCCTGCTTCTTTATTCTATAAATAGGCCTAAGCCCTGAGGCAGATTTGAGCCTCACCTTCTTGAGTATCTTCTGTTTTTTTCCTTTGGTGATGTTAGGATTGAATCCAGGGCCTCGCACAGGCTAGGCAAGTGCTCTACCACTGAGCTATACCCCAAGGTCTCCTTTATTTATTGTTATTTTCTATTTTGAGACAAGGTCTCACTAAACTGTTAAAGCTGGCCTCAAGCTTGTGATCTTCCTGCCTCAGCCTCCTGAGTAGCTGGGATCACAGTTGTGTGCTACCACATCCTGCTGGTCAGTATCTTGATCAAACTTTTTCTATTCCATGCATCGGTTTCAATGGCTGATAGGCTGCTACGTATTGGGCACAAACATCCAATCCATATTGCGCCCTGCACACTGGAGTTGCTGGGTCCCTCACCAGACTGGGCATCTCAGGGTCCTGTGCTTTTTCAGGGTCCTGTGCTTTTTCAGGGTCCTGTGCTTTTTGTGCCATAGGTAATATTCAGGCATTTTAGCTGTACGTAATGGGAGAAATAAGGAAATTACTGATACCACTGTTGACTGGTGACGAGTTATGCTCCCTCTAATGTTGAAGTTTGAACACTAGAGAAGTACATCAAAGCAAGCATATGAAGCAGGTTTCATTTAAAAGTAGTAATAATACAGACTTCTCCCGGGAGGGAGAAGGGGGCCATGACTGATGTTCTAAGGTCACCAAAGTGAGCACACCCTACATCTTTTATAGGTTAAAAGTCTCTTTTGTTCTCCAGTTCTCTCCCCCTTATCTCTCCTTCCCGCCTACTTGACTAGGCCTGGTTTTGCATAAAGTAAGAAGACATGGGCAGGGGGAGGGCCAAGGTGATTCAGGCAGGCAAGGGCCCAGGGGACATTAATTAGCAGCTCCATGCTTGCAGTCCTTGATGAAGGCAGGTAAATTTGGTGATCAATGGGCTCCGGAGATCCTTGACATTCCATTCTCCCAGGGGCAGCCTCCAACTTCCAGAGACCGAGGGCTTCATGGCTTCATTTCCTCCATTTGACCCAATCCCCTATTTCTACACTAACTACCTGTCCCCAATTCTGGCTTCATTACTACAACTCACCCATTATCAAACGGATAATTTGAATAGCTGTATAATTATTAAAGACACTCAATTTATACTTTTTCTTTTTTTTTTTGTACTAGAGCTTGGACCCAGAGGTGCTTAACCACCGAGTCACATTTCCAGTCCTTTTGAATATCTTATTTAGAGACAGAGTCTTATTGAGTTGCTTAGTACCTTACTGTTGCTAAGGCTGGCTTTGAACTCATGATTCTCCTGCCTCAGCCTCCCGAGCTGCTGGTGTTATAGGTATGTGCCACCATGCCCTGCTCAATTCATGATTTAAAACCTTTTAAAAAGGAAAAATTCTAGGCCAGATATTTCATTGGAAACTTCTACTAAATGTTTATTTATTTACTTTTTTGGTACAGGAGATTAAACCCAATGTCTAAACCACTAAGTCACATTCCCAGCCCTTTTTTATTTGTTTTATTTAGAAACAGGGTCTCACTAAGTTCTCGGGGCCTAACTAATTGCTGACGATGATCTGGAATTTGCAATCCTCCTGCCTCAGCCTCCTGAGTTACTGGGATTACAGGCATGCGCCCCTGTGCCCGGCTCTACCACATATCTAAAGAATCAACACCAATCACATACAATTTCTTCCACAACAGAAACACTAATTTTACGAAGATAGTATTGTAAGGCCCCCAAAAAGGAAACCCCAACTCTGTCCCATGGATCGACGGCAACCCCAATCAACCGCAGGAGGCGTCACTTGATGCAAACCGCAAGAGGCTTTTATTCCAGCGCGCTGGGACCCAACTTGAGGAGGAGTCGAGGAGTCGAGTCCCTAGCAGAAAATCTTGCAGGTTTATAAAGGCAGAGACCACACATCGGGGAGGGGTCGCACATGAAAGGGAAAAGGGGAACAAAGCTGCCCGGAAATTTCAAAGGGGGTCTGGGTTTGCTGATAACATACAACATGTTTCACAATGTTTTACAACAGGGTGTAGATTCTGGTGTCTTAACTGCCTGAATACTATCTTGCTCCAATTACTCTTTTACTCTCTGTTTGGGGCTGTTTCCTGGAACAGCCTTAAGGGCTTTGTTCCCATTACTGGGAGGGAAACCTTAGGGAGTTGAGATAAAACAGACAGCTTAAAAAAAAATGTCCATTCTTTCAGTATCATCCTAATGCCAGAACCAAAGTACAACAACCAAAAAGCTATAGACCAATAAGCATCTCTCATAAGTAGAGATGCAAAAATTCTTAACAAAATATTAACAAATAGAATTCAACAATATATATATTTTTAATTATATGCTATGACCAAGTAGAGTTGATCACAGGAATGTAAGACTGGTTTAACACATGAAAATCAGTCAGTGTAAATCCACCATATTAACATGAAGAATCACATCATGATGTCAATTGATGAGAATAAAACTTTTAGTAAAATTCAACATCCATTAATGATAAAAACTCACAAAAAACAAAAATAGCAGGGAACCTCTTCAACATGATAAAGAATATCTACAAAACAACCCTACAGATAACATTCTACCTCATAGTGAAAAACAATGATTTCCCTTTAAAATCAAGGTACAAGGAAAAGATGTTAGCTCTCATGAGTCCTTTTCAACATAGTGCTGAAGATCCTCTGCCGTGTAAAAGGCAAGAAAAGGAAACGAAAGGCACACAGATCACATAAGTCGGAAAGGAAGAAATGAGGGGCT
Source organism: Sciurus vulgaris (assembly GCF_902686455.1). Lineage (NCBI taxonomy): Eukaryota > Metazoa > Chordata > Mammalia > Rodentia > Sciuridae > Sciurus > Sciurus vulgaris. Next base: position 27,686,952 of record NC_136474.1, read on the forward strand.
GGCTGTGTGGTGCAGCGCTTGCCTACTGCTCGGTTGAATCCCAGCCCTGGGGGAAAGGAAATGAAACTCCCTGTTTGAAGAGGGTGTGATTGATTTTATATGTAGAAACTTTATTTCTATGTGCTAGCCATGAATCTGTAAATATCAAAACTAGAATACAAATCTAGCACAGGGCCACACACCTGTAATCCCAGCTACTCAGGAGGCCGAGGCAGGAGGATGGCAATTTTGAAGCCAGCCTCCGCAACTTGGTGAGTGGTCCATCTCATGCTTTTGAAAGAATGGACATTTTTTTAAGCTGTCTGTTTTATCTCAACTCCCTAAGGTTTCCCTCCCAGTGACGGGAACAAAGCCCTTAAAGCTGTTCCAGGAAACAGCCCCAAACAGAGAGTAAAAGAGTACTTGGAACAAGATAGTATTCGGGCAGTTAAGACACCAGAATCTACACCCTGTTGTAAAACATTGTGAAACATTTTGTCAGCAAACCCAGACCCCCTTTGAAATTTCCCGGCAGCTTTGTTCCCCCTTTTCCCCCTTTCATGTGCGACCCCTCCCGATGTGTGGTCTCTGCCTTTATAAACCTACAAGATTTTTTGCTCGGGACTCGACTCCTGGACTCCTGGACTCCTGCGTGAGTCACGAGTTGGGTCCCAGCGCCTGGAATAAACACCTCTTGCGGTTTGCATCAAGTGACGCCTCCTGCGGTTGATTGGGGTTGCCGTCGATCCATGGGACAGAGTTGGGGTTTCCTTTTTGGGGGCCTTACACTTTGAAAATAGCCCTGGCTGCTCTGCTCTGAGGCTTAATTTAAAAGAGACATGCTTTCTCTCTCCGTTCTCCCTCTTCCACTCTCTACAGGATCAGGGAGACAGGGTTACCTTTTCTTCCCCACTGCAGGCCTAGTTATCTGTCCTTGAACACACACCCACCACAGGAAAGGGCCAGCTATCTCCCCAATTCCCAGGTGAATCACAGTCCCCTACAGGGAACACAAGGACTGTACCCTTTGAATATCTTCTTTGAAAAAACCGTCATTCTCTCTGGGACAGGCAGAATCACAGCCTCTGGGACAGGAGTTTCCTGTGATTCTCATTTGCTAGCAAAGCAACAGAACTTCTTTTTCCTTTTTCTCTAAACCTCATTCTTATTATTGAATTGGCATGAATTGGCATAGGGTATAAGACCCTGTCTCAAAATAAATTAAAAGAACTGGGGATGTAGCTCGGTATAAAAGGAGCCCTGGGTTTAATTCCTATCACTACCCAAAGAAAGTGTTATGGTTTGGATGTGAGGTGTCCCCCAAAAGCTCACATGTGAGACAAGGCAAGAAGGTTCAGAGGAGCAATGATAGGGTTGTAAGAGTCTTAACCCAATCAGTCATTTAATCTGCTGCTGGGGATTAGCTGAGTGGCAATTGAAGTGGTGGGTGTGGCTGGAGGAGGTGGGAATTGGGATGTGGTTTGGGGTATATATTTGCATCTGGCCTGTGCAGTCTCTCACTCTGCTTCCTGATGTGATCTGCATCCCTCTGCCACACTCTTCTGCCATGATATTCAGGGTCACCTGGAACCCTGAGGAACAGAGCCAGTCTTCCGTGGACTAAGACCTCAGAAACGGTGAGCCCTCAGATAAAGTTTTCCTTCTTTCAAATTGTTCTGGTCAAATCCTTTGGTCACAGCAGCGAAAAAGCTGACTGAATCAGAAAGAAAGTTGGTTCTAGAAAAAAGAAAACAAAAACAAAAACACTTCACTCTTAAAATGCTTAAGTACAGGTGGACCTGGTGGCATGTACCCATAGTCCCAGTGAGGGGAGAGGACGAGACAGGAGGCTCACTTGAGCCGAGGAGTTGAAGGCTTTGTTTTGGTATACTGATCAGGTATCTGCGCTAAGTTTCGTCAATTTTGTGATCTCCCAGGAGACAGGAACCTTCAAGCAGCCTAAGGAAGGGTGAACTGGCTCAGTTGGAAATTGAAAAAGTCAAATATCCTGTGCTTATCAGTAGTGGGCTTGCACCTGTGAATAGGCATTGTGTTCCAACCTAGGCAACATAGCCACAACCATCTTTTAAAACAAACAAACAAAAAAAACCCTTAGGTACAAATCTAACAAAACATGTACAGGACTTGGATGCTAAAAACTATACAATATTAGCTGGGCACAGTGGTGCATAGTGTATTCCCAGTGACTGGGGAGGCTGAGGCAGGAGGATCGAAAGTTTAAAGCCTGTCTCAATATAAAAATATAAAGAGGGCTGGGGATGTGGCTTGGTGCTCAAGCACCCCTGGATTCAATCCCCGGTACAAAAACAAAACAAAACAACACTACAAAATACTGAGAAAAGAAATCAAAGATGAGTTAAATAAATGAAGACATACTACATTGATGGATGGAAAAACTTCATGTAATAAAAATGCCAATTCTTCCCAAATGGATGTATGGGTATAATGCAGTTCCTATCAAAATGCCAGCCAGATTAGACAGGGACAAGATCATTCTAAAATGTATGTAAAAAAGGCAAAGAAACTAAAATAGCTAAAGCAATTTTGGAAAAAAAAAAAAAAAGTAGGAGCAATCAGTTTACTTGATTTCAAAACTTATAATAAAGCTACAGGAATCAAGACTGTCTGGTATTGGTGGAGAAACAGATGCTTAGATCAACAGAACATAACACAGAACCTGAAATAAACCCACATAAGCATGCCCCACTGATTGAGTAAAAGTAATTCAACAGAAAAAATCACCTCTTCAACTGATGGTACCAGATACGTGTACATCCACAGGCAAAAAGAAAAAAAAATACGCACACACATCTTTGCCTGTGTCTCGTGCCTTAGGGAAAAATTCACTCAAAAGGATGGTGAAATTAAATGTAAAACGTAAGACTATAAAACTTTAAGAAGAAGACCTAAGGAGAAAAATCTTCAGAATCTAGAGCAAGGAAAGACTTGGAACCCAAAGCTCAGTTTGTGAAAGGAAAAATTAATTGGTGTGTTCATCTCCTGGGGCTCCCATAACCAAGTACCACCATCTGGATGGCTTCAAACAACAGCAATCTATTTTCTGGCTGTTTTGGAGTCTCACATCTGACATCAGGTGTCAGCAGGGTCACACTCCCTCTGAAGACTCTAGGAAGAGTCCTCTGCTTCTTGCAGTTCCTGGCAGTTGCTCAGAGTTCTAGGTTCCCCAGGCTTGCTGACATGGCTCCAATCTCTGCCTTTATCTCCCTTCTGGGTGTTTCTGTATCTTTGTGTCTCCTGAGTCTCTGTGTTCATAGACCGACAACATCCAAGGGATTAGGGCCCATCATAATCCTCTGACTTTCTCTTAACTTGATTATTCCTACAAAGACACTGCTTCCCAAATAAGGTCATATTCATAGGTACTGAAAGAATGGACATTTTTTTAAGCTGTCTGTCTTATCTCAACTCCCTAAGGTCTCCCTCCCAGTAATGGGAACGAAGTCCTTAAAGCTGTTCCAGGAAACAGCCCCAAACAGAGAGTAAAAGAGTAAATTGAGCCTGATAGGCAGATAGTGCTCAAACAGTAGGATTACCAGAAACTATTGACCAGAATCTACGCCCTGTTGTAAAACATTGTGAAACATGTTGTATGTTATCAGCAAACCCAGACCCCCTTTGAAATTTCCTGGCAGCTTTTTTCCCCATTTTTCCTTTTTTATCCCCCCCCCCCTTTTCCCCTTTCATGTGCGACCCCTCCCGATGTGTGGTTTCTGCCTTTATAAACCTACAAGATGTTCTGCTAGGGACTCGACTCCTCGAGTTGGGTCCCAGGGCGCTGGAATAAACACCTCTTGCGGTTTGCATCAAGTGACGCCTCCTGCGGTTGATTGGGGTTGCAGTCGATCCATGGGACAGAGTTGGGGTTTCCTTTTTGGGGGCCTTACAGTACCAGGGGTTAAGACTTCAACATATCTTTGAGGGGTCAGGGGGACACAATTCAATCCACAGTTAGACCTCTAAAACTTTTGATCTGTGAAATACCCTATTAAGAAAAAAGACAAGCTATGGAATAGGAGAAAAATCTTTGCAAGCTACATAATCAACAAAAGACTAGAACCTAAAATAAAGAACTCTCACAAATCAATGATAAAAAGTCCCAAACAATCCAATTAGAAAATGAGTAAAAATCATCAAGAGTTATACAGTTGGCAAACAAACACATCCAAAGGTGCTGTGATGATTAATTTTATGAGGACTGAAAGTTCAAGGCAAGACTGGGTGACTTAGGGAGCCACGTCTTGATGGATGGATGATGGATAGATGAGGCAGGGGAGGTAGTTCAATGGTAGTCAATGGTAGTGACTCTGGGTTCAGTCCCCAGCACTACAAAAACACACCCAAAGGATGGCCTCTAACCCAGAATGGCAATCCTGAGGGTAGGGATCTGAAACCACTTCCTCCCACGATAGGTAGCTCATGGGTTCGCACACAGGGTGACAAGGGCAATTATGCAATGATTCACCCTTTACGGCTCCAAGACAAGCTTCCAGGGGCCAGTTGACATTGTCCTTCAGTCCAGAATCCATCTGTCTAGGACGTAATGACAGATTCTTCCTCCAAGGCTCCAACTCCTATTACCCTATCATCATTAGCACAACAGCAGCACAAAGAATCTGATCCACGTCTGGCTCCCGCCGTGGAGGGCTGTCTCTCTGGTGTTCCCACCCTGAATCCCCACACTTGCCTGTTTCTGAAGTGGTTCACGCCCCGCTCCGGGGATCAGGGGCAATGATTTCTAAATTGCATGGGTTGGAGGGAAGTGGTGATGAGAAGGTTGACATATTCAGTTTAATTAATATTGAAGGCACAGGAGCCAAGCGAGGTGGTGCACACCTGTAATCCTAGAAGCTCAGGAGGCTGAGGCAGGAGGATCACATGTTCAAACCCAGCCTCAGCAATTTATTGAGGTCCTAAGCAAATCAGCGAGACTCTGTCTCTAAATAAAATATTAAAAAGGGGCTGGAGCTGTGGCTCAGTGGTTGAGTGCCCCTGGGTTTAATCCCTAATACAAAAAAAAAAAAAAAAAAAAATTGAAGAACAGCTAAATTTTGCCAACGTGTTACGTACAAATGAACAAAATGTATTAGTATTTTAATATAACATGACATGCTACTGTATGCTTTTTCTTTCTCTATTTTTTTGGTACTGGGGATTAAACCCAGGGGGGCTCTACCACTGAGCTACATCCCCAGCCATTTTTATTTTTTCTTTTCAGATAGGATCTTCCTAAATTTCTCAGGCTGGCTTTGAACTTGCAGTCCTCCTGCCTTAGTCTCCAGGTCACTGGGATAGTAGGAATGTCCCACAGTGCCTGGATTCCTTCTTTTTGTGCTGCTGAGGATCAAACCCAGGTTCTCATAATGCCAAGCACACACACTACCACTGTGCTACATCCCAAGATGCCATGTTAATATAATGTTAATATGTATATACACACATTAAAAGTTCAGGCTTTTAACTGTGATTAAACACATTGGAATTCATCTATGTGGAACATTTCAACCCTTCTGCCTCAAAGGAGGGTTGATTAGACGATTGAAGATAACATTCTTGGTAAACTCAGATCTCAAGGCAGAGATCTGAGTTGGAGATAACAAAGTTTTGAAGTCTACAAGCAGATTTGGAGACCCAAATGCTTAGTCCCCAGGAAGATATTTGCTTTGCGATATGGGAAGAATAGTTGGGACCAACACTGCTCTGCCCCTCCGTGATGACCACACCTTCCTCCTCCCAGGCAGAAGGCTGGTCATGCTGGGAGAAGCAGAGGGCCTTGGGTCAGGACTCTGAGGCTGAGTATTCTGGTGGGAGGCCTCTCTGGCCCTTTGCTGGCATTGCCTGGCAGTTCGTGTCTTGGCTGTCTCAGGTGGCAAGGGTGTTGTCCTGGCCACACAAGTCCCCTGCGTATTATCTAGGATGTACATTACCTGCTGGAACGCCGAGTCCTCATTGCCTGGTCCTCGGTTTTGCCCATTTTCAATCCATCCTTGTATACGGAGGAGCTGTGGTCAGGCCTGTCACCCTTCTGAGGTTGAAAACTTATCACATACACTTAGAGCCAGCAGATAACCCTGTCTTTTTTTTTTTTTTACTTTTTCTTTTTGGGTACTAGGGATTGAACACAGGGGTGCTAAATCACTGAGCCACATCCCCAGCCCTTTTTTATATTTTATTTTAAGATATGGTCTTGATAAGTTACTTAGGGCCTTGCTAAATTGCTGAAGCTGGCTTTGAACTTGCAAGCCTACTGCCTCAGTCTCCCAAGCCACTGGGATTACAGGCGTGGGCCACCGTGTCCAGCTTGTTCTGTTCTTTCTTAATAGCTTTTTTGGAAATAAAATTCATGTACTATACAATTGGCTATTTAAACTATTCAATGGCTTTTAGGATATTTGCATAGTCATGTGTCCATAGTCACAATTTTAGAACAATTTTACTATCCCCCAAAGAAGCCCTGTACCCCTTAGCCATCACCTCTCCATCTCCTAATCCTTCAGTCATAGGCAACTAATCTACTTTTTTTGGTACCTGGGATTGAACCCGGGGTGCTTAACCACTGAGTCACATCCCCAGCCCTTTTTTTGTATTTTATTTAGAGACAGGGTCTTGCTGAGTTGCTTAGAATCTGTCTAAGTTGCTGAGACTGGCTTTGAACTCACAATTCTCCTGTCTCAACCTCCCAAGCCACTGGGATTATAGGCTTGTGCCACTGTGCCCAGCACAACTAATCTACTTTGTCTCTATAAATAACTTATAATCTATGAACACTGGATGCTTCTTATTGTTTTCTGTGGTCCTAGGAATCAAAACCAAGGCCTTGCATATACTAGCAAGTGCTCTACTACTTAGGTATATCCTCAGCTCCTGGGATGCTTTTTAAACTTATTTAGAAATGCAGTTGATTTTTCTTTTTCCTTCTTTATTTCCTTCCTCCCTTTCACTCTCCCTCCCTCCTTCCTTCTTTTTTTTTTTTTTTTTTTTGTGGTGCTGGGGATTGAACCCAGGGCCTAACATATGCCAGGCACTGAGTTATATCCTCAGCTCAGAAATGCAATTGATTTTTGTATATAGATCTTATATCCTCCAACTGTGCTGAACTCGTTATAATAGTTTTTTAGTGACTTCCTTAGAATCAAATGGCCTGCTCCCTCTTTCCCCAGTACTGGGGATTGAACTCAGAGGTGTTCTACCACTGAGCTACATCCCTAGGACTTTTTGAGACACAGTATAAGTTGAGGGTGTTACTGAGGGTGTTGCTAAATTGACGCAGCCCTCAAACTTGCAACTCTCCTGCCTCAGCCTCCCCAGTAGCTGGGATTATAGGCATGTGCCATCACATCTGGCTTTTTTCGTCAGCTTTTTTGCTGCTGTGACTAAAAGACCTGACCAGAACAACTGTAGAGGAGGAAAAGTTTATTTGGGGGCTCATGATTTCCGAGGTCTTAGACCATAGAAGACTGGCTCCATTCCTCCGGGCTCAAGGCAAGGCTAAGCATCATGGCTAAAGGGTGTAGCAGAGGGAAGCAGCTCACACCAGGATCAGAAAACAGAGAATGCACTTGCCAGATATAAATATATACCCCATGGTTATGCCCCCAATGAATCACTTCCTCCAGCCACACCCCACCTGCCTCCAGTCACCACACAATTAATCCCATCAGAGATGGATTGACTGATTAGGTTAAGGCTATGACCCAATCACTTCTCCAGACCTTCTTGCACTGTCTTATAGGTGAGCTTTTGGGGAACACCACATCTAAACTGTAACTCTATCTTATCCTTTTCATGAGCACTCCATCAGTTCAAAATTCTGTCCTCAAATGTTTACTTACTACAACAGGCTTTTATGTGGTCTCCCATATTTCTTTTTCTTTTTCTTTTTTTCCCAAAAAGCATTCTATATTTTTATTCAAACTAAAAAGCTTCTTCTCAGCAAAAGAAACAATTAATTATGTGAAGAAAGAGCCTACAGATTGGGAGAAAATCTTCATCACATGTACCTCAGATAAAGCGTTAATCTCTGTGATATATAAGGAACTCAAAACACACACACACACACACACACACACAAAAACCCAGTCAACAAATGGGCTGAGGAACTGAACAGACACTTCACAGAAGAAATACAATCCATGAACAAACATATGCAAAAATGCTCAACATCAATTACAGAAATTCCCATATTTCAAAATTAACTCTAAATTCTCTAGATAGCACCAGATTTATTTTAGTTTATCCTACAAACTTTACTGAACATTTTCGATTGTTTCCTGCTCTATGATGAAACTTCTTCATACATGTAGTTCTATATAGAACTTATTTTGATTATTAATATAACTTATTTTGGTTGTTATTATTATCATTTTGATACTGGGGATTGAATCCAGGGGTGACTTACCACTGAGGTACATCCCCAACCCTTTTTATTTTTTATTTTGAAACAGGGTCTTACTAAGTCACTGAGACTGGCTTTGAATCTGGTATCCTTCCTCAACCTCCCAAGTAGTTGGGATTATAGGCATGTGCCATAGAGGCTGGCTAGAACTTTTTCTGATCCTGGACAGAATTCCTTAAGAGTGGGTAAAGAGAGCTTAAATCCTCCAATGTTCTGATATTCAAGGACCTTCATAGGTCCTATATCTTAATAAGCCCACATGACCCAGAATTTCCATAACAAGTCCTGCATTCATTTATGATAGTGGTTGAACCTTTACGGTCTTCTAGGGAGCATTTTGACAATAAAAACAGATCTTGTCTCTGTCCTTCGGCCTTTATAATGAAGTGGGGGGTGGGGCACGAAGACACAAGAAAACAAACCCATACTAATATAATTACAAAAGTGATCAGTGTGACGAGGATGTAAGTGAAAGAGAATTTAGCCAATATACCAACAATGTAGTCACGTGTAGTCAGGGGAGGTATCTTTTAGGAGGTGACATTTAAAAGCAGTTATTTGTCTACTTTGCAGAAAATTACTGGCATGGTTCAGAGGTGGAGGTGAGCCCAGGGGCAGGAATGTAGCCAGGTCGGTGACCAGATGCTCAAAAGGAACATCTTCATTTGAAACAAATCTGCAAAGGGGGATCCCAGTGCAGCCTGGAGCTTATTCTCCGCTCACAGCCTAGGGAAGTTACAGGAGAGTGAAGGGGGTGGGGGTGCTCAGTCGCCATTGTCATTCTTTGTGGTTGTCTCTGTTTCGTGTGAATGAGGTGTTCCTTAAGATTCCAGTCCCAGACAGCGATTCTTCTTACAGGGTATTGTCTGGGGTTTAGGTCAGGTTGACCATTGTTCTAGGTCAGAGTGACCACGGGGCAACGTGTTCTAAGGTGCCATTTTGTGTTTCAAAATGGCACTGCCTCAGTCAAGTCCTCCTTCACAGAGGCCAGTTCAGCAGCTTGGCAAGGCCCTAAGCAACTTAGTGAGACTCTGTCTCAAAATAGAAAATAAAAAGGGCTGGGTGGGGATGTGGCTCAGCGCTCCTGGGGTCATCCTTAGTAAACACAACAGCACCATCTTGCATATGTAGACTTTCTGTCTCCACTAGGTGCCTATGCCTGCAGGGAGTCCATTTGTCCATTTGATTGTTCAGACAGGGAATGGAGAGGCTGCTGGTTTCGCTTCATTCAGCAGTGCAGCCGCAGCGATGGTTTAGAGTTCTGAGGGAAGTCTGGAGGTAAACGGCACAGTGACTTGGGAATGCCAGGGTCAAGGCATTAAGCTGTGGTATGAACACAGTGGTCTGTTTGGTGCCTTGAGTATCCAGAGCCCTTGCTGCTCTGCCACTGTGACTTATTTTTAAAACAGACAGGTTTCTTTTTCTTCTCTCTCCTCCCTGTCCCTAATCTTGGGGGAAACAGAGTTACCTTTCTTCATCCTAGGCAGTTATCTGCCCTTGAACACTCACCCACCACAGTAATAAAGTAATTCAGACTTGGGGACTGCACCGGATCTCAGAAATGACCATCACCCAAATTAACAGGAGAATTACAGCTCTGGCCAGAGAACAGGTGGAATGTAGCCTTTGACTCACCTCTTCCAAAGTTCCGTCCCCCTTGACGGGCAGAATCACAGCTTCAGAAACGCAGGAGTCACCTGTTTCTCTTTTGGTTGTGAAGGAATAAAACTACTTTTTCCTTGTTCTCAAAACCCTGTTGTCGTTATTGGATTGGTGTCAGGGACAAGGGCAGAGCTTTTGGGAACAAAATGACTGTGGAGAGAGGCTGCTTCTTTTTATTTTGTGGTGCTGGGGAATGAACCTAGCTAGGCGTGTGCTAGGCAAGTGTTCCCGCACTGAGCTATACCTCTAGCCCCAAGAGGGGTCCACTTGAGAAACAGGGATTCTGGGAGGAGAGGAGACCCCTCTGCCCTTGTCGTTCTGCTGCTACTGAACTTCCAAGGAGAGAGTGTTGCCGAAAGCTCGGTCCTTGTCCCCAGTGCCAAGCCAATAACAAGGACATGGTTTTGAGAAAAAGGGAAAAAGTTTCATTGCTTTGCTAGCAAAGGAGAAACCCAGGGGACTCCTGTCCCAGAGGCTGTGGTTGTGCTCATCATGGGGAACGGGGGCTACGTTCCGCATGTTCTCTGTTGTAGTAATTCACTAGTGAATTTGGGAGATAGTCATTTCTGAGATCTTTGGGTGGATTACTTCATTCCTGTGGTGGTTGTGTGCTCAAGGACAGATAAGCCTGCCTAAAATGGGGAGGAAAGGTGATCCTGTTTTCACGAAAAGCAAGGAGGAGTCAATGAGAATAATTTTGGTCCAAATCAATTGGCTTTTATTTGATGCTAATCACACAAGTATTATAATTATCTTAACTCTAATCACACCAATATCACACATTACTTAATCACTAAATTAGATTACTCTCAGCCCCGAGGAAGCAAGGCTCACTCCTTACTGAGACCCGTTCCTAAGGTCCACTCCTATGCGACGTGTCTCAAGTCGAAGGGCAGCGACTCCCAGGGACCAGTCAGGAGAGCCCAGGAGATCTTGCTGGGGAGCTCCCTTCGGCCGGAGTCCTGACCAGCAAGGATGGTTGCAAGGCGAAGGAGGACAGCGAGTCAAGGCCAGCACGCCCAGCAGAGATGTCTTTGGCTGTGTAGTCAAAGCTGGATACACCCGGGCAACAACACTGTCCTGGAAGATGAGGGCGAGGCAGCTGCGAGGTCACCTCCATAGGAACTCACCTCCATAGGAACGTCGGTCACGGTCGGGACGACGGATGTTCCAGCAGGCCAACACGAGCAAGTCAGTGAGTCTCCTCCAGACTTGGTGCAGCACTGGCGTTATCGATGTCAGTTGGAGACTGGGCAAGGCTCGGTCATCAGTCATAAATCCTTCTTATCAAATTCTGCCAGCCGGTCTTGGTCAGGAGGAGTCAGTCATGTGTCTGTCTTACTTGGGACAATGTCAGTCTTATCTTGGGGTAACATTACATCATTACATCATCAAGCACACAGCACTCAAGTTCTTTTTTTTACAAGTTATACAGAATACACATCACACAAAATGTCACACATTTAATTTGCTCCTTACACCCTGAGATTAGGGAGGAGCAGGGACAGAGGAAGAGAAACATGTCCATTTTAAAAAATAAGTTGCAGTGGCAGAGCAGCAAGGGATACATAAAGTGGACCACTGTCACAAGAGGACAGTGACTGGCTGGAGCAGAAAGGAAAAAATAATTCTCCCTCTACCCTTTCTGAGATTTTAGTTGGGTTGGACCTCTATAACAAAAGATAGGATAACAGAAGAAAAACATAATTTTAAGAACACCTCATGAACACATGGTAGATAACCGAGAGAAATGAGTAAATCTCAAGAGCTGATCTCAAAAAGGTGGTTTTTAACTTCAGACTTAAATACTATTCTTTCCCAAAGAATGAAGGGTGTGGGGGAGACTGTCCACCCTCTATTATCAATGTCCAAACGCATTCTACTCTTCATAGTACAGAGGGAGACCCCCTTAGGAATGGAGATTTTATTTATGGATGTGCATCTCTCTCTCTAGTGGGCATGGAACCCAAGGGCACTTTGCCACCCAGCTATGTCCCCAGCCCTTTTTATTTTGAGGCAGGGTCTCACCCAGTTGCAGAGGCTGGCCTTGAACTTGTGATCCTCCTGCCTCAGCCTCCTGAGTAGCTGGGATTACAGGCGTGCACCACCATTCCTGACACAGAATCTCCGTTTGTATTGGAGATTTTTATAATTTTTATTTAACAAAGGTAATGGCCAGATCCCCAAACAGGAACAGGGTAAGCCAGCATTAAGAGGAAGTCCCCTTTGCTTGAATCCTTGTAAGTCAAGTCTCTGAAGCAGCTGTTTCCTCTTTCTTTATCCTTTTCCACCTGGATCTACTCATTGACCACACTGCAGAGTGGAGCCATCTGAACCTCTCCATTCTTGGGGTTACTGGATTCTTCGCTCAGATAAACTGAATTTTGTCTGAAGTTTCTCTTTTATCGGGGAGAATGTTTAATATGGGGTTCAGTGATCAAGGTTTCCTGGGAAGCAAGTTGGAAGCGGAGGGTCCTCACACCCTAGTGTTTGGTTGGCATGGTGAGAGGAAGGGTCAGAGGCCAGGGGGCTGGGGCTGGGATTGGGGGACCTCTCTGGAGGATACCTGAGATTGCTTCCCCTGGAAAACTAATTTTACCTGGAGAAGCCATCTGTGACCCTAAAGGGACTTCAGTAGTTTTTAACAAACCAGTTCTCTCCCCAGGCTATCGTGTACCTGGGAAGACACAGCAGAGCGCAGAAACAAAGGGTGACAGTGTGATGGAGGGTGGAAGAGGCTTTCTCACCAATTTTAATCTCCTCTAGTCCCAGTGAGCCAGGCAGACACCTGGAGAGGCTCCAGGTTGCGCTGGGTGTGCTCATTTAGGGTCAGGCCCTCCCTTTCCCTTGGGCCCTCCTTCCCACTTCCCCTTTTTGGTCCCACTACTGACCAGTCAGGCAGGCTGTAGTCACAGGAGCCTGGATGATGGCCATAAACCCCACGCCTCCTCCATTATCGAGGGTTAAGGAAAAATATGGAGTTAAGTTTAAGGAAGCCTTTCAGCAAGAAAGAGGTTCTAGAACCTAGCAGCATTCTGAACCAAAGTTGGCTTAGAATGCCCCACCCTGCTCAATGTGCAAGTTATATTTATAGCCAGAGATAAAAGGAAGTGACATCCACCAGCCACCTGATTCGCTGGGGCCATATTCACCTTGCATGGGCATGGTGTGGCAGCTGTGAGTGGCTGAAACTCGAAGGCCATGATTGGCGGTGTCAGGGAACCACGCCGGACACGGGAAATCACATAAGGGAGTTTATTAAGCAAACAGTGTCTCCCTGCAGGGTAAGAGAGGAAATGCGAGGAAAAGAGAAAGGAAAAGAAAGGGCACGCGCTAGAGAGAGTGGAAAGCCAGGAGGATAGAGAAAAGTGAGGAGGACAGACAGAAGGAAGGGAAAAGATGGCGGGGAAGCTATGGTAAACAGTTGAATTCCGCTGGGCTAACAGGGGACCAATATCTGAGAAGGATATTTGCAAGCTGACCGATGAACCAATAGCTAGCTAGGATGTTCCCAGATTGACAAGTGGTTGGGAGGCGGGGAAAATGGCTGCACCTGATGGGCGGGGGAGCAGCTTTACATTACAGGTGGAGACTCGGTTGCTTGGTTACATGAGTATACGCTCAGGTTAGATGATAAGCCCTTTATACATTACGATGTGTGGAGACTGCTTTGGGCAACACTCTGTAACCCAAGTGTAGAGACAGATCTAGGCCATACAACTTGGTATAAAAGAAGTGTGAATTGTGGCTTTGAGAGTGCTAGCTCCGGCACCTCTTCACCACCAGCACAGGAAAGCTGCCTCTGGACCAGGTCAGCACAGTCTTACCAGCATTCCCAGGTTAGGACTGTCTGAGCCTCCTCTCTATAAATCTGTAGCTGTGGGCGGGAGTGGGAGCACGAACCTCAGTCATATTGAAGGCCAATATATTACTACTCTTAAGTGTGAGAACCTTGAGTGGTCCCAGTTCAGTGACCCTTACACCACTGCAAGGGAGCAGGCTCCCTGACCAGTTCAGGGATGACCCCTGCAGTTACCAGAGAGAGGATCCTTGTTTACAAGGTGGACCATCAAGCTCATCCACTGTTTAACCTGTTTTCTGTTGCTATTAAAAATAAATAAATTAATTAAAAATGGAAAAATAAGAGAGACTAGCTAAAACAATCCTTAGCAAGAAGACTGAAGCAGGAGGCATCGTAACAGCAGACCTTAAGCTATACTTACAGAGCAATAGTAACAAAAACAGCATGTTATTGGCACCAAAATAGACATGTAGACCAATGGTACAGAATAAAAAACAGACAAACCTGCATAAATATGGTTATCTCATATAACCCAAGCAGACATTGGAGAAAAGATAGCCTATTCAACAAATGGTGCTGGGAGAATTGGAAATGAATATGTAGCAAAATGAAATTAAAGCTCTATCGCTCATCCTGTACAAAAATCAACTCAAAGTGGATCAGAGATTTAGGCACCAGAATATAGACCCTGTGCCTAACAGAAGAAAAAGTAGGCCTGAATCTTCATCATGTGGGCCTAGGACCTGACTTCCTTAACAAGACTCCTCAAGCAGAAGAAGTAGTTAAGAATCAATAAATGGGATGGATTCAGAAAAGCTTCTTCTCAGCAAAGGAAACAATCAGTAACGTGAAGAGAGCCTACAGATTGGGAGAAAATCTTTACCACATGTACCTCAGACAGAGCACTAATCTCCAGGATACATAAAGAACTCAAAAAACTTAACACCAAAAAAAGAAAAAACCAAAAACAAAAAAAAAAAAAACTCCACAAATAACCCAATCAATAAATGGGTAAGGAACTGAACAGACATTTCACAGAAGGAACACAAACCATCAACAAACATGAAAAAATGTTGATCTCTAGCAATCAGAGAAATGCAAATCAAAACTAAGATTTCATCTCACTCAGAATGGCAATTATCAAGAATACAAGCAATAATAAGTGTTGGCAAGTATGTGGGTAAAAAGGTATACTCATACATTGCTGCTGGGACTGCAGATTGGTGCAGCCACTCTGGAAAGCAGTATGGAGATTCCTCAGAAAACTTGGAATGGAACCACCATTTGACCCAGCTATCCCACTCCTCAACTTATACCCAAAAGACTTAAAATCAGCATACTACAGTGATACGGCCACATAAATGTTATAGCTGCTCAATTCACAATAGCTAGACTATGGAACCAACCTAGATGCCCTTCAACAGATGAATGGATAAAGAAAATGTGGTACATATACACAATGGAATATTACTCAGTCTTAAAGAATGAAATTGTGGCATTTGCAGGTAAATGGATGGAGCTGGAGAATATCATGCTAAGTGAAATAAGCCAATCCCCAAAACCCAAAGGCTGAATGTTCTTTCTGATAAACTGATGCTGATCCATTGGGGTGGGGGTAGGGAAGAATGAATGAACTTTGGATTGTGCAGAATGGAGTGAGTTGAAGGGAGGGGGTGTTGGGGTGGGAAAAATGGTGGAATGAGAGGGACGTTATTACCCTATATACATGTATGATTACACTACTGGTGTGACTCAGCACAATGTACAGCCAGATGAATGAGCTGTGCTCCATTTGCGTACAATGTGTCGAAATGCAGTCTAATGTCATGTATAACCAATTAGAACGAATTAAAAAAAAAAAAAAACAAACCTGAGGCTGCATATTAAAAAAAAAAAAAAAAAAAAAAAAAAAGCAGCAGCTTCTTTAGTTCGGTTTTAGAGGTTGAGAGCCCAAATAGGATGGTACAAATCCCTGGTCGAGTCACATCATGGAGGATTGTGTCATGGTCCATACACACGAGAGAGATCACACAGTGAGACAAAAGGGCCAGTCTGGCTTTTTTTTTTTTTTTTTTTTTTTTTGGTACCAGGGATTGAACCCAGAGGCATTAACCACGGAGTCACACCCCCTTTTTAATATGTTGTTAAGAGACAGAGTTTTCCTGAGTTGCTTAGGGTCTTGCCAAGTTGCTGAGACTGGCTTTGAACTCACAATCCTCCTGTGTCAGCCTCCAAAGGTGCTGGGATTACAGGCATGTGCCACTGTGCCCAGCAGTCTGACCTTTTTTTTTTTTAATTTATAGCCACCTGTTTTTTAAATAACCACATCTCTTGAGAACTATCCAGGGTCCTATGAGAATCCTTTCCCCTTAATCCCTTCCAGGTTAATGCTTCCAATGACCTAATGACTTCTGTGGAGGCCTTACCTCTTAAAGCTCCTCCTCCTGTGAGTTACATTGCTACACTGAGGACCAAGCTTCCAACACATAAATCTTTATAGGACACAAACCATAGTATTTGCCCACAGGTTAGCCAATGCAAAAAATGAGTCATGTGCTTTGGTATACACTGGAACCATACTGAATACTTTCTATTGTGCTGAAGAGTTCCATAATAAATGTAACTAATTGATAAGGACCTTGAATGTAGGTTTCCAGTTATGCCAAGGCCAGTTGGTGAAAATATTCCTTGGAAATACTTGGTTAATAATATACTACTGTCCTTTTTAGGTCTACCCCTCCCCCTAGGCCTTTGATGACTTCCTCCTTCCCCTCCTACATTACAAGGGTGTTCTTGCAGGAAGGGGATCCTTCCCTTGTTAGTAGTGATGTAGAGCAGAGGAGGCTGGACATCCCAGGAATTAGCAGGAAGCAGGTTTATTGGCTGCAGTGATCCAGGCTCGAGGCTTGTTCCTGAAAATTTCTCTGGACCCGAAGTCTGGAAATTCTTGGAACTTTATACCCAGTCATGGGGGTGGGGTGGGGTGGGACTTGGAGGTTTACATTTTAGCAGGAGTCTACATAAAAGTATACATATATTTTTGAGTTCACAGAAAGGGCTTTTTGTCCCATTTTTAAGAATAGTCAGAGGTTTTGTAAGTTTTACCACAAAAGCAGAAGCAACATCAAGTCTGTGGCCAAACGGCTTTTGCAAGACAGAGCAAATTAGTCCTCAGAAAAAAATAGGAAGTCCTAAAGACATTGAGTTTTTTTTTTTTTTTTCCAGAAATTTTTGCTAATATTCTGAATAATTACAGTAGGGTCTCTGGAGAAGTTTAATTAAGATTCTTTGGTGGAGGAGGAGGTGCCAGTACCATAGGACTCCAGGAACCCCAAGTTAAAAGAGATAAAGGTCAAGACTGTTAGTCAATTTGGATTTAATCAGTTTACCATGGGAAGAAAAATATATGTAGGCCCTCTGGTTCAATCTACAAAGTGGAGTGTGGTTGAAATCTGTTAAAAAAAAATTAACTATATATTTGAGTTTCTGGAGACACTTGTTTAGCAAGTTGGAGGGGAGCAGAATCAATGTGGATCAGTACTCATAGAATATCTTGGATTCCATTTTTCCAATTTTTTATTTTGAAGTTTCAGGTCTCCAGAAAAACTGGAAAAGATTATACAAAGAACAATCATATGTCCACAACTAGCTTCATCAATTGTTAATATTTTGCTAATTTACTTTCTTTCCATATGAAATATGTTTCTGAGACATCTGAAAGCAACTTGTAGCCATCAGGATTCTTTAAATGAATCAGAAGCATTCTCTTAAAGACATTTTTATAAGTCGTAGCAAAAAACTGAAAATTTTAATGATTTGATATTCCTCAATATATACAAAGTTCCCCAATTATCCCTGAAATCTCATAGATTTTTTTTTCCTCAACCCAGAGCTAGCTCAAAGGTCAGTTGATGGATTACTTCTGGTCTCCTTTTCCTGGACCAATTCCCTAGCTTTTTTTTTTTTTTTGTGGTGCTGGGCTTCGCCAATTTCCTCTGGGTTCTTGTCTTGCAAATTTTGAAGACTAAAATCCATGAAAGGCATAGAAGAATAAATGGAACATGATTTATTTAAGCAAGACGATACAGAATTCCTGCCATGCGGGAGGGGGGCCTGATATCAGAAAAACCATTTTGGTGTGTATACTAGTTTATGGTTCTGGGCAGAGCATGGAGCAAAGCTATATAAGATAGGTATTGTAAAGGCGTCCTGGCTACCATCTGGGTTCACTTCCATCCTTTCTGGGACCCATTCTCCTTCCAGCTGGGCTCACCCCCTTTGTTTTCTACCTCTGGGACAAAGGAGTTGGCTGGTGTTCCCACAGGTGAGCCTCAAGGTCTTCTACAGTTGAAATAGGCCTTGATGGTGCTCATGAATATGTCTAGCCTCCAGGTGTGGTTGAATGGGGCCTATTATCTTGACTGCCTGGTCATTTTACTATCTATTATTTTATTTTCATTCAGTAACTTTTTGAAAAGCTCACTCTAATTGTTTTACAGTGTTCCTCGGTCTGGGTTTGTCTGATATTTATCACCCACTTTGATTATCAGATTCACTTAAAACACCTTTTGGCAGGTATATATGTGATATTGATACTGCCATTTAATGGTGAGGAGTCCTACTTCCTCAGGTGTTGAAGTATAACGCCAGAGAAGCATGCCAAGGCAAGTGCAGAGTAGAAAGTAAGAAGCTTTATTAGAGAAAAGTAATAGCAGACTTCTCCCGGGTGGAAGAAGGGGACCCAAAGGCGGAATCCATTGGATTGAGCAAATCTTGTCCTTTTTATAGGTTTTATTCTCCCGTTCTTTCCCCCTTATCTCTTTCCTTGCCTAAGCGATTAGGCCCGGTTTTGCATAAAGTGAGATGGGATGGGCAGTGGGAGGGCCAAGGTGATTCAGGCAGGTAAGGACCCAGGGGGCATTAATTAGCATCTCCTTGCTTGTAGTCCCTGACAAGGGCAGGTGAATGGTTATCAATGGGCTCTGCAGGTCCTTGACATTCCATTCTCCCAGGGCAGTCTCCAACTTCCAGAGGCAGATGGCTTTCATGGACCCATTTCCTCCACCTGACTGATCCCCTATTTCTACACTAACTGCCTGTCCCCAATTCTGGCTTCAATATCAAAACTCAATTTAAAGCTGGTGGCCGTGGTACGTGGCTGTAATTTCAGTTATTCAGGAGGCTGAAGCAGGAGGATGATAGGAAGGTGGAAGCCAGCCTCAGCAATTTAGTGAGACCCTGTGTGAAAGTAAGAAAATAAAGGATTGGGAATTTAGCTCAGAGGTCAAGTGTTCCTCAGTTCAATTCCCAGTATTAAAAAAAAAAAGGGGGGGGGGTTTGATGGGGATGTAGCTCAGCGGTAAAGCACCCTTGAGTTAACTTGCCAATACCAGAAAAAACTAAACTATAAACAACCCCCCAAAACCAACTTGGACAATCAGAGCTCAAGAGTGTGGCCCTTTCTGATGCCAATTTATGTGATGTTTCTGGCCTGTGCAATCTTGAAGCCTTCCACTATTACCATAACTAGAGGTAAAATTTAAAACAGGGTTTGGGAGTGTGGGAAGAAAATTGGGCAACCTATTTGACGCTGGAGATAGTTTTGTTAGTGGTGGGGGAGCATCTGCTACTGGCATCTAGTGAATAGAGGCCAAGAATTTTGTCAAATGTCCTACAATTTAGAGGAGGACAATCATCCTCTAAAAGGAATTATCCAGCCCCAAATGTCGATGTGCCGTGGTGGAAACCCCAGGGGTTTTGCCAATGACAAGTAAGTATTCCAACCAGCAGACTCCGCAGGCTCAGCCTTCTTCCCATCCCTTTTTGTCACGCTCTGCTCTGAAACATCAAATACACAAATGAAAGCTAATCATTTCTCAATACTCACCTACTGGTTATATCTCTGTATTGAAATTAGCCCTCTAGTTGGCCTGTGAACATCCTGTGCCTGCCAAGTATGTCATCTGAGACCCGCACTTTAATTTATTTGAGTAGGCACATATCAATCTTTTTTGGGAAAAAAAAAGTGCCAGTAAAATCCCAAAGAGCACTGCTAACTTACAATTGTGCTGCAGTGTACAAAGTGCTTTCCAATAACGTGTCCTGTAATATGAGCTGACAACAATTTGGGAGGCGGTTTATTATGATGCGGCTGAGCTGTCGCACTCGAGGAACCAAGTCCGAACCAAGTCGGTCACTGGGCTCCAAGGCACCAGGCTAAGGGAGGGAAGAAGGGAGAGAAGAGCGCTAGACTGGATTCAGATCCGGATTCAGACTCTAATTCCTGCGCTCCGCCTCGCCAGAATAAAAACCCTCTGACGCTTCCTCTCTCCTTCCTCCTGCACACAACCAAGAAATTGCTCGAAAGGCATCTTAATTGAAACTGCAGTCAAATGGGTTCACGTGCAATCGTGGGAATTTTCGGCTCCTATCCTCGTGAGGAGATTTGGGTGAGTTCTGCAACAGGGGCTGGAAACAGATTTCTGGCCTTGTAGAAGCCACATTCCATCCCCACCCAACCTGGTCCAGGCTTAATAGATAAGGCAGTGGGGTGAGTTGTAACGCCGCTGGCACAGCCTCTCCGCAGTGCGGTGGTGGAGAAAGGCTGTCTTCAGGGAAGTCGCGGGAAGCAGATGCCCTTCTTTTAAAGGGCTCGCATTCTGCGGCCCTGAAGCGAGACGTCGGACCTAAGCTGTGGTGTACAGCTTTGTTCAGGGCTCACCTGAAGTGCGCGGCGGCGACACACGACCTTTCAAGCTGCATCCATCTTTCCGGAGTGCAAGCCTCGGAAGGACCGGCTGCTGACGTCCCAGGACAAAGCGGGCCGGTCATTTCTTTTCAAGCCCTCCTACTTTTCAGCCCTCCTACTGCGCGAAAACGAAAGGCTCCTTAGACTTCCTGCTTTCCGGAAGAAGCCGCGCCCCCGCGGGCTCCAAGGGTCTCTTTTCCGACCGCCGCCTATTCCCGCGTGCACCTGGTCTGCCGGCCGGCGCCCCGCCTTCCAGGTGAGCTCCGTCAGGCTCCGCCCCCCGCTCCGGCCCGGCCCCACCTCGCGCCTGCGTAGTGCGGCCGACGGCACGGGCGCCGGGGCGGCGCGGCCGTCGCAGTTCGGCGGCCGCAGTGCGCGTGCGCCGTGGCGGCCGGGGGGCGGGCGGCGGCCGCGGCGAGGAGCGGGGGCGGGGAGGCGCCGTCTGGCTCGGGCTGGGCCGGCGGGAGCGCGAGCAAGCCACGGCGGACCCGCGGGGCCCGCGGACGGCGGCCTCGGCGGCCGGCAGGTGAGGAGTGCGGGGCGGGCGTGGGCTGTGAGGGGAGCGGGAGCCGACGCAGCAGTGGCCGGGACTCAGGTGAGCGCGGCCCGCGGGCCCGGGGCGCATTGTCCGCGGGCGGTGCCCCTCAGCGCCCCCTGCTGGCCGGGCGCGGCGGGCTGGGCCTGGGGCGGGCGCGCGCTCCTTTGTTCGTTGCCCCCACCCGTCCCTGTCGCCCCCGCCAACATGGCGGCTGCCCCCGGCCCGGCCCGGTCCCCGGCCCCTTCGCGCGCGCTTTGTTCGGAGCTGGGCGGGGGGCGGGGGCGGCCGCCTGCGGCAGCGCGGGCGGGGGAGCGTTGCATAACCCCGGCCGGCTGGGGGAGGGGCGTGGCGCGACCCCCGCGGGCGGCTGGCTGGCTCTGGGGATGCGGGCTCGTCCCGGCCGCCCCTCGAGGCGGGGGTCGCGGCTGGCCGCTGCGGCGCCTTCCGGAGACTGCCCGCTCCGGAGACACCCCCGCCCGGTGCGTGGTGGCGGGGGGCGCGGTACCCCATCCTGCGTGACCTTGGGTGTGCGCGCAGGAATGCGCCCGGATGGTTGTGCGGGGCCGGGACTGCGCAGCGCGCGGGGTCGCGGTCCGCCGCGGCTTCCTGCACCGCTGGTGCGTCCTCAGCATCGGGGGCTTCGTCGGAGCCATGGCTTCAGTCCGCGTCGTTTCATGCGCATCTCGAAGTTTGTTTACGCAATTGTTTTTCTATTGATTTGCTGCTTATAATTTGTGAATTGCAGTCCGGGTGTTGGGGAGGATTTTCCATCCATGTTGAGTGTTTGTACCCTGGTAAAACGGTTCGTTTGGTTATTTAGCCTGTGCATCGGAACGCAGTACCAGGTACGTTTAAGTGTCTTGAAGGATTTCACCGTGTAACGTGACTTGAGCCAAAGACGAGACCCATTCCGAAATGCGAATGCCTCAGTAACTTTCTTATGTTCGAATTTTCTGGAAGGAACTGTATGCAGTCTGAAAGGATTGATGGAGAGTACAGTAATTGCTTTCAGCATAGCTTTTGTGAGGCGTTAAATATGGAACTTAAACTTAGGGGTTATACCTGGACATCGTGAGCACTCGTGAACACTCTTAGAGGTTGTGAAATTTTGGAAAGATGTGAAATGAGGCGGCTTCTGTCAGCCTCTCTCCCCCTCTTCAGCTTTAATGAGCAAACACCAAAAAAATTGTAACTAGTAATTTACAGAACGCTCATTATCAGATTTGATAATTACATATTCAGATTGCACAATATGTTTATGTCAGAATTGTGGGTAGTGGGTATTAGTTTCTTATGAGAAAGTGAAATTTATTTTTAATCTTTTAAATAGTAGTTAATGTTAAAATGATTTTGAAATGGATCATGCAAAAGGGTCAGTGTGTGCTTTCAATTTATCTCTTTATGCTTAATTAAAGAAAAACCTGTTTTCATCGATTTACAGAATTTCCCTGGTAAATCCACCTTCAATGTCCAAGGAAAATTGGTTCTAGGACTCCCTCAGATACCATAATCTGATGCTTAGTTTTCTTATATAAGTCTAGTGTTTACATGTAGTTCATGCATATTGCAATTCTTACATATATTTTAAATCACTTCTAGATTACTCGTAAAAACTAATACAGGGAAAATGCTATGTAAATAATTGTATTTAGGCAATAAGGACAAGAAGAAAAAGCATGTACAGGTTTAATACACACTTTCCCCCCCCAGGTATTTTCTGTTAGATTCCTTGAATCTCTGGATGTGCAGATAACTGGAAAACTGGACTGTTCTATTTTAGATGGTGCCTTTAATTGCCAATTCAGAACAAAATAACAGAATAGGATATCAATAACTTAAATTTGGAACCAGTGTTGCTTAAGGTGGCATTCTTTGTGAAGCTAGTTCTCCCAGATGCTATAGGAAAAAGAAGATTCCTTGATCAGTTGAATTTGGGAAACACTGGTATATTCTTTACTTCTTAGTGTCACAATTCATGTTACCATATTGGAGGCTCTGAGGAGCTCTGTCTTGTAGTGTTTTCCTTAGTAGGCCCCAGAACCCTTTGTTACCAGTGGGACATCTGTGAATACCCATGAAATCCAGTAGACGAATATTCCCTGGAACAGCCTTTGTGAAATGGGGGTCATGGTTATTATCAAAGAACAAATTTACAATAGTTTAAAAATCTTAATTGACTCTGTGATTCCAGAATCTGGCAACACTTCATTCTGTGGAATAGAACGTGTTCCCATAAGATGAGTAGAAGGAGCTGGTTTTATTTTATGGTCTGTTTCTTACTTCTGTTGCTCTGGCTGGTCATCAAATAATGATGAGGTTTTTGCTTACCCTCTTCATTTTGTGGGTAGTATCTTAAATTTGGCTCTTACATTGATGGGAAAGTTACAGGGTTTTTCTTGTACTAGGAATTGAACCCAGAGGTACTTTCCCACAGAGCTACATCCCCAGCCCTTCTTATTTATAAGGCAGAGTGTCACTAAGTTGCTTAGAGCTTGCTAAGGCTGGCTTTGAATTGATTATCCTCCTGCCTCAGCCTCCTGAGCTTCTGGGATTGCAGAGGTGCCGCGCCATGTACCTGCAGAGTTCCTGGTTTTTAGTTGGAGGAAGTTTAATTATAGTGTTTTTACTTTTCAATAGCTAATCAGATTGCACACACTGTTACAACTTCTTAATTTGTTAGAATCTTTTTTCTTTTTTTTTAAAAAAAAGTCTTACTGGTCCATGGTAGTACTGAATAGTAGGTTTCATGGTGGCACATTTGTACATGCATGTAACATAGTGTATGAACAGTTTCACTCCTCACTACCTCTCTTTACCCTGGTGTCCTCCTTCCCTCTGATCCTCTTCCTCTACCCTAATCGTCTACCTTCTGCTTTCATGATGATGTCTTTTTTCCCCTGTAACTTCCACATATCAGAGAAAATATTCGATACTTGTCTTTGAGTCTGGCTTATTTCACTTAACTTGTTGTTCTTTAGGTTCATCCATGTTGTAAATGACAGGATATTTTTCCCCTTTTTTATGGTTGAATAAAATCCCATTGTGTATATATACTACATTTTCTTTGTCCAGTCATTTGGTGAAGGACACCTAGGCAATTCTGTATTGTGTTGTGATGAACATGGGTACACACTTATCACTAAAGTATGCTGATTAAATGGTAAATACTGAGGAATGGTACAGTTGGGTCGTAAGGAAGCTCCTTTTATTTTTTTTGAGGAACTACCGTATTGATTTCCATAGTGGCCATACTAATTTACATTAAGAAATCTTCCCCCACTCATTTATAGTTGTTGGTAGTCCTGATGATTGCCATTCTGGCTGGAGTTACGTGAAATCTCAGTGTAGGTCTGGTGTTAGGTGGCATATTCCCCGCCCCTCCCCCCCACCCCCTCCCAATTGAACCTGGGAGTCCTCTACCTCTGCTACATCCTTTTTAAATTTTGAAACGGGGACCCTGCAGATTATAGAAGAAAAAGTAGGTCCAAATCTTCACCTTGTTGGTCTAGGACCAGACTTCCTTAACAGGACTCCCATAGCACAAGAAATAAAAGCTAGAATCAACCACTGGGATAGATTCAAACTAAAAAGCTTTCTCTCAGCAAAGGAAACTATCAGCAATGCGAAGAAAGAGCCTACAGAGTGGGAGAATATCTTTGCCAATCATACTTCAGATAGAGCACTAATCTCCAGAATCTATAAAGAACTCAAAAAACTCTACTCCAAGAATTCAAACAGTCCAGTCAACAAATGGGCTAAGGAAATGAATAGACACTTCACAGAAGAAGATCTACAAGCAATCAACAAACATATGGAAAAATGTTCAACATCTCTAGTAATAAGAGAAATGCAAATCAAAACCACCCTAAGGTTCCATCTCACCCCAATTAGAATGGCGATTATCAAGAATACGAGCAACAACAGGTGTTGGCGAGGATGTGGGGAGAAAGGTACACTCATACACTGCTGGTGGGGCTGCAAATTAGTGCAGCCACTATGGAAAGCAGTGTGGAGATTCCTTAGAAAACTTGGAATGGAACCACCATTTGACCCAGCTATCCCACTCCTTGGCCTATACCCAAAGGACTTAAAATCTGCATACTACAGAAATACAGCCACATCAATGTTCATAGCTGCTCAATTCACAATAGCCAGACTGTGGAACCAACCTAGATGCCCTTCAATTGATGAGTGGATAAAGAAACTGTGGTATATATATACTATGGAATATTACTCAGCCATAAAGAATGATAAAATTATGACATTTGCAGGCAAATGGATGAAATTGGAGAATATCATGCTAAGTGAGATAAGCCAATCTCAAAAAGCCAAAGGACGAATGATATCGCTAATAAGTGGAGGTTGACACATAATGGGGGGGAGGGAAGGGTTAGAGTTAGGGTTAGGGAGGGGGGCAAGTATGGAGGAAGGAACTACTGTGTAGAGGGTTAAGAGGGGTGGGAGGGGTGGGGGGAAGGGAAAAAAATAACAGAATGAATCAAACAACATTGCTCTATGTAAATTTATGATTACACAAATGGTATGCCTTTACGCCATGTACAAACAGAGAAACAACATGTATCCCATTTGTTTACAATAAAAAAAAAAAAAAAATTTTTTTTGAAACGGGGGCCTTCCTGAGTTGCTGAGACTGGCTTTGTGTTTGTGGTCCTCCTATATCATCCTCCCAGTCACTGGGATTACAGGCTTGCCCCACCTGCTGGCTCAGTGTAGCTTTGATTTGCATTTCCCTGATTTTCCTAAAGGTTTTGAGCATTTTTTCAGGTAATTGTTGGGCTTTTGTATTATTGTTGAGAAGAGTGTGTTCAGTTCATTTGTCCATTTATTGAATAGATTGTTTTTTGGTGTTGAGTTTTTTGAGTTCTTTATGTATTCTGGATATTAACCCTCTGAAGAGTAGCTGGCAAAGACTTTCTCTTATTCTGTAGACTGTCTCTTTAGGCTGTTAATTGTTTAGTATCTTTTTAGACATACATGAAAAGAATACTGTCTTTCTGGAGAAGTAGATGTGGATTATTTAAAAGTTGAAAATAATGCCTTCAGGCATTTTTGGTATACCTGTTAGCAACCTCAATTTGCTGAGAAGTATATAAATATAAATTTATTAGATATTTAATTAAATGTGTGTTCTCTTTTCCTAAATGAGAAATTGGAGGAAGAGAATTTTGCCCAGTTATTTGGTTGAGTTTGAAAGACATGGTATTATGAAAAGAATGTAGGCTCTGAGTTGGCTTGGCTCCATCGTTTAAGTCAGGACCCTCTGGGTTGAAATCGAGGTTCACTCTTTTCTTGTCCAAAGCCACACAACCAATTATCATGTAACCTTTTTAAAATTCAATTTCTTAGCTGCAAAGTGAGATGAAACCTGTTCTGTAAGATTATAATGAGAATTAAATGAAAGGTAGTCATAGAATTCTCAGTAGAGTTTCTGAAATACAATAACTGGTTCTAGTAAATGTTGACTTCCTTCCCCTTTCCACTTTCCAACTTCTGAGGGTGGTGTGCCTGGCCCAGTGGCAGAGTGCTTGCTTAGTATGCGCAAGGCCCTGAGTTCAATCCCCGGCCCCTCAAAAAAAAAAAAAAAGAATAAAGCAGACCCAACTTTGAGGTACTCATTAGCTCATTAGTTTTTTTTTTTTTTTTTTTTTTAAAGTTTGCTTTTGGGGTCTGGGTTTTGGCTCAGAGGTAGAACACTTGCCTAGCCTGTGTGAGGCACTGGTCTCAATTCTCAGCACCACATATAAATAAATAAAATAAAGGTCCATCAACAACTAGACTATATATTTTAAAAAATATATAGTGCTTTTTAAATTTTAAACTATCTTGTTTTCTTTCTACAAGTCCTATTTTGACTTAAGTACGTAAGTGGACGTGCCTTTACAATTGGATGAGGAAGATATGCATGCGTGCAATGAGGAAAGTTTTTGCTCAAGTGGGGGAAAAGTGGGTGTTCTACTAGGTCAAGGATATTAGAGTAGAAGAGGAAAGACGGCCAGCAGGAAGGGGTGGTGGAGCAGAAGCATGAGAAGGGAATTGAAGAAACTGTCCAGGATTTGTGTCTCAACTAAAAGATAGTTATCACCTGGTCCCTGTCAATTATCTTTTACTCCTTCTGTGTGTTTATCACTCTTGTGGAATGGACTTGCCTCATCAGGTGTAACCTTAAATGCTGTGATTTAGTAGGGCTCCTGACATGTAAATGTACAGTGGACACTGATGATGATGATGATGTTAAACTGTTAACACCACTAGGAGTTTCATATGGCTGGTTTGTTTAGGGATGAATTTGGGGCCACATTTTAAATTTCACATTTCACATGAATGCAGTGAGAGTTGATTTTTTTGGTCTGAAGTAGGCCATTGAAGGCTCCTTGGGCCAGGACTGGACCTCCGTTAGAGCACTGTGGAAGGGGGGTTTAATGAACTGCCAGTGAGGACCTCTAATCTGAAGAGTAGTCAGGGACACAGGTGAAGTCATTTGAGGCAAAGTGGGAAGTTGATTCAGTATTAGGTTCAACGTGTGATCCAGTGGAGCTGGATGTTATTTGAATGTTGAGAGAGTAAATGAAGAATCTAGTAAGGCATTTAAAAAATTGTGTTTTTAGATTGTAATAGTCTTTATTAAAAAGGCAGAACTTTAAAAATCTAGATTATATTTGTTTGTGGTTAAATTGTTCAGGATGCTTGTAGTTATACCCTTATAATTTAGGTTTACTACATTTAGTATTTGAATCTGTGTGCAAATAATGTTACTAATCATACATATCTGAATTACTATTAATACCTGCATTTGGGTCCTGATGCAGGTGATGAGAAGAAAGAATATTCGTTTTCCTGCTTACAAGATTATTTGTAGCCAAAGGGTTTGAATCGTTTTCCTTTTTTGAGATGCTGGGATTTGAACCCAGGTATGCTTTATTTGCCACTGAGCTACATCCCCAGCCCTTTTTATTTTTTGAGACAGAATCTTACTAAGTTGCTGAGACTGAATTCAAACTTGTGATCCTCCTGCCTCACCCTCTGGTGGAACTGGAATTACAGGCGTGTGCCACCATGCCTGGCATTGAGTTGCTTTCTTTCTTTTGATGATCATTGTAGACACATGGGTTTGTAGGTAACCAATGTATTTTAATCAAATAGTCATTCTTTTTCCTCAGCTTGTCACAACTACAGTATGTCCAGGTCCTTTCAAGCTACTTCCCTTTCCTTTGACATGATACATGAATTTTTGAAGTTTTTCTTCAAAGTTTCTCTGATTTGAAATGTCCAAGGTAAACATTGTGCTTTTCCTGTCAAATATCTATGATCTGTTTCAGCTCTTCTCATTGGGGAGTGTAATTTAGATACCAGAGTGTGGGCTTTCTGCATGCTCACTTCTGCTAGGATGTCCCTACTTATATTGGACAGACTTGGGAAGTATTCATTTTGATTTTGTACTTTGAGTTTTTTTCCTCCAACACTGAAAATTTGCATTCTTGTAATATTGATACAATTACTTTATCCTATGGTGTGGATCTTATAGTTTGAAAATAACACTAATGACACTGAAGCAACTGTAGGTTTAATTTGGCTGCAGGTTTTTAAAATTTTTAATTTTTGCAGTGTTGGAGATTGAACCTAGGGCCTAGAGCATGCTAGGTAAGCACTCTACCACTGACCTGTATCCCAGCTCTTTCTAGTTTTGGAACACTGTCTCCCTGAGTTCTCTCTTCTGTCTCTAGAGATCCTCCTGCTTCAGCCTCCTGAGTAGCTGGGATTATAGGCATGTACCTGGCTGGTTATAATTCTTATTGTTCTAAAACATATGCACCATATAAGGATGTATAATTGTATTCCAAATTATAATGCTGTTTGAAAATATTTTCTTTTAGGTCATTTTATCAGTTTGATAATCAGTTTAGTTTATTTGCATGAAATCCTTAATTTCTAAGGACAGCTTTGATTATTAACTGTATTTTTTCACTATGTAAAATGTTTACATGAACTTTTGTGTAATTTGAAAATCAGAACTGTTCTAAGTTCAGTCTCTTTCCCATTCTATCCCTTCATCAGACCCCTCCTGCTCCAGTTATAGCAGGATTTTGGTTTCCAAATAAGAGCAATATATATTTTTATTTCCCTTTCTTATACCATAGATAGCACACGTGGTTATTCTTAATACCGTTGGCCCTGTATATCCTTGAGTTGTGCATCTAGTGATTCAGCCAACCACCATCTGAAAATACTCAAAAATATTGCATCTGTACTGTGCCAGTGTAGATTTTTTTTCTTGACATTTCCTAAATAGTGCACTATAACAACCATGTACATATCATTTACATTGTATTAGGTATTATAAGTAGAGGTGATTTAAATTGTACGGTAGATTTGCTTAGGTTATATGCAAGTACGACCCATTTTTATATGAGGGAACTGAACTTCTGAGGATTTTGGTATCTGTGAGGATGGGTGTTGGAACCGATTCCCCGCGTGTATGGAGGGATGAGTATTCTGGTGATCATTTTTCAGTTCAGCTGCCACCTTTTGTGCTTACAACTCATTTACTAATGATGAGCATTTGGGATGTTTATGTTCTGTTGCTGTTATAAATACTTGCTGCAATGAATTAACCTTGTGCATATATTGTTTATTTTTTGGTAGTGCTGGGGATTGAACCCAGGGTCTTTGTGCATGCGAGACAAGCGCCGTATGTCAGAACTATATCTCCAGCCTGCATATGTTGTTTTGTATTCATGCAGGTATAACTAGCTTTAAGATAGTAAAGTTGTTGAATAAAAGGTAAATACATGTGTAATTTATTGCTGTCAGATTACATTTTAAGAAAGTCAATTAGATCATGTCAATAATCGCTTCCCATTGTTTTGAGAAATTTATAATGTGGCCTTAGTGGTATAAGGGGTGGCCCCCTTAATTCTGGAGGGTATGTTCCAAGACCCCCAGTGGATTCCTGAAACTGCAGATAGTCTATATTATATATGTAATATGGTCTATAATACATACATTTTTTCCTATTGTGCAAACCTATGATAAAATTTAATAGAGTGCACATAATCATTCCTTATTTGCAGTAAATGTCTTGATGTCACTCATTTCAGGGAATCTGTTGGCTAAAGTCTTCGTATAGGCTCAGTGTTTTCTGGCACGGGTTGCCATCAGTCAGAGTACATTTTCTGTTTGTCTTCCACTCACAAGTTTGATGCCTTTTCCATCTGATTGCACCGTGGCTGTAACTTGTAGGTTGAGGTACTGGAGAACTAGAATCAATTTTTTTTCCTTCTTGTACAATTTCACGGATAAATTCATTTTTACTCTAGATCTTGACCACATTAGCATACAGTTTTTTCTTAAGTCTAGATCTACTCTCAGTAAAGGAAACATTTTATGGCTTCTCTTTTGTATATCTGAATTGCCACTATCACTTTTTGCATTTTGTGGCCAATACGTAAAGTAAGAGTTATTTGAACACAGGTACCAGACAACGGGCCAGTAATATACAGTGTGGTCGTATTAGACAAAGGTATAATTGTGCCATGGGCAGGACAAAGCAGGATGGCACGAGATTTCATCACATTCAGAACAGTGCAATTTAAAACTTACGAATTATTTATTTCTGGAATTTTCCACTTAATATTTTCAAACCATGGTTTCCTGTGGGTAACCAAATCTGTGGAAAGTGGTACCATGGGTAAAGGGGGACCACTGTGTATCATTCCCTTTGGTTGCATCCCCATCCTGTCCAGCATTTTCTTTGCTTTCTTTGTTCCAGCTGTACGAGGACTTTAGTCTTCTGTGCCCACTAGTCTTTCTTTGCTAGTGATCTTGGCACTTGTTCTTTTCCTCTGCCTGGAATGCTTTTCTTTGTTTTGAAAAATTATTCCTAGGAAGTCTTTCTTAAAAGAGTTTGGCTTAAGCATCACTTTTTCATGAAATTTCTTTTTGTGTAAATAGAAGTGAAGAGATTAGTCTCCATTTAGTCTATCACCTGCTATAGTAACCATCAGTTTTTTTTTTCCTTGACTTCCGCGTCAATGGAAATAACCATATGATTCTTATCCTAAAGTCTGTTGATATGATGGATTACGTTTTTTGATTTACGAATGTTGAACCATCCTTGCATTCCAGGGATGAACCCCACTTGATCGTGGTGCACAATTTTTTAATATGTTTTTGGATACGGTTTGCCAATATTTTGTTAAGAATCTTTGCATCTATATTCATCAAGGATCTTGGTCTAAAATTTTCTTTCCTTGATGTGTCTTTTCCTGGTTTGGGTATGAGGGTGATACTAGCTTCTTAGAATGAGTTTGGTAGGGTACCCTCCTTTTCTATTTCCTGGAATACTTTAAGAAGTATTGGAATGAGTTCTTCTTTGAAGGTCTTGTGGAACTCGGCTGAGAATCCGTCTGGTCCTGGGCTTTTCTTGGATGGTAGATTTCTAATGGCTTCTTCTATTTCATTGCTTGATATTGATCTGTTTAAATCGTGTATGTCCTCCTGGTTCAGTTTGGGAGGAGCATATGTCTCTAGAAATTTATCAGTGTCTTCGGTACTTTCTATTTTGTTGGAATACAGATTTTTTCAAAGTAGCTTCTCATTATGTTCTGTATCTCAGTGGTGTCTGTCGTGATATTTCCTTTTGCATTATGTATTTTAGTAATTTGAGTCTTCTCCTTTGTTAGCATGGCTAAGGGTTTGTCTATTTTGTTTACTTTCTCAAAGAACCAACTTTTTGTTTTGTCAATTTTTTGAATAGTTTCTTTTGTTTCAATTTCATCGATTTTAGCCCTGATTTTAATTATTTCCTGTCTTCTACTACTTTTGCTGTTATTCTGTTCTTCTTTTTCTAGGGCTTTGAGCTGTGATGTTAGGTCATTTAGTTGTTCACTTTTCATTCTTTTCTGGAATGCGCTCCATGCAATGAATTTTCCTCTTAGTACCACTTTCATAGTGTCCCAGAGATTTTGATATGTTGTATCATCATTCTCATTGACCTCTAAGAATTTTTTAATCTCCTCCCTGATGTGCTTTGTTATCCATGTTTCATTAAATAGCATATTATTTAGTCTCCAAGTGTTGGAGTAATTTCCCTTTTTTATTTTGTCATTGATTTCTACTCTCAGTCCATTATGATCTGATAGAACACAAGACAGTATCTCTATTTTTTTTTGCCTTTCCTAAGGGCTGCTTTGTGGCATAACATATGGTCTATTTTCGAGAAGGTTCCATGTGCTGCTGAGAAGAAAGTGTATCCGCTCATTGATGGACGGAATATTCTATATATGTCTATTAAGTCTAGGTTATTGATTGTGTTATTGAGTTCTATGGTTTCTTTGGTTGGATTTTGTTTGGAAGATCTATCTAGTGGTGACAGCGGTGCGTTAAAGTAGCCCAGAATTATTGTTGTGGTCTATGTGATTCTTGAAATTGAGAAGGATTTGTTTGATGTACAGGGATGCACCCTTGTTTGGGGCATAAATATTTACTATTGTTATGTCTTCCTGATTTATGGTTCCCTTAAGCAGTATGAAATGTCCTTCTTTATCCCTTCTGACTAACTTTGGCTTGAAGTCCACTTTATCTGATATAAGGATGGAAACCCCCGCTTTTTTACTGAGTCCATGTGTGTGGTACGTTTTTTCCCATCATTTCACCTTTAGTCTGTGAATGTCTTTTTCTATGAGATGAGTCTCTTGCAGGCAGCATATTGTTGGGTCTTTCTTTTTAATCCATTCCGCCAGTCTATGTCTTTTTTTTTTTTTTTTTTTGGTACTGGGGATTGAACTCAGGGCCTTGTGATTGGGAGGCAAGCACTCTACCAGCTGAGCTATCTCCCCAGCCCACTCTATGTCTTTTGATTGATGAGTTTAGGCCATTAACGTTCAGGGTTATTATTGAGAAATAATTTGTATTCCCAGTCATTTGACTTATTTTTGGTTTTTAAGTTGGCTTAGTTTCTCCTTTGAGTGCTTTTTCTCTAAGGTAGTTCCTCCCTTTGCTGACCTCCATTGTTGTTTTTCATTTCCTCCTCATGGAATATTTTGTTGAGAACATTCTGTAGTGCAGGCTTTCTATTCGTAAATTCTTTTAACTTTTGTTTATCATGGAAGGATTTTATTTCATCTTCAAATCTGAAGGTTAGTTTTGCTGGGTATAGGATTCTTGGTTGACAACCATGTTCTTTCAGAGCTTGAAATATGTTGGTCCAGGCCCTTCTAGCTTTTAGAGTCTGGGTTGAGAAGTCTTCTGCTATCCGTATTGGTCTCCCTCTATATGTAATCTGATGCTTTTCTCTCGCGGCCTTCAAAATCCTATCTTTATTTTGAATGTTAGGCATTTTCATTATAATGTGTCTTGGTATGGTGGATCTGTTGTGATTCTGTGCTTTTGGTGTTCTGTAAGCCTCTTGTATTTGATTTTCCATTTCATTCTTCAAGTTTGGGAAATTTTCTGATATTATTTCATTGAATAGGTTGTTCATTCCTTTGGTTTGTATCTCTGTGCCTTCCTCAATCCCAATAATTCTTAAATTTGGTCTTTTCATGATGTCCCATAGTTCTTGGAGATTCTGCTCATGATTTCTTACCATCTTCTCTGTTTGGACAACTTTATTTTCAAGATTAAATATTTTGTCTTCATTGTCTGAGGTTCTGTCTTCTAAGTGGTCTAATCTGTTGGTGATGCTTTCCATTGAGTTTTTTATTTGGTTTATTGTCTCCTTTATTTCAAGGATTTCCGTTTTTTTTTTTTTTTTTTTTTTTTTTTGAGAATCTCTATCTCTTCGTTGAAATGATCTTTTGCTTCCTGCAGGTGCTCTTTCAGCTTATTGGTATTATCATTCATTGCCTGCATTTGCTCTCTTATCTCATCCTTTGCTTCGCGAATCATCTTAATCATGTATAATCTGAAGTCCTTTTCTGACATTTCTTCTAGCATACTGTCATTGGATTCTATTACTATAGAATCTAGATTTGTTTGGATCATTTTCTTCCCTGTTTTTTCATGTTGTTCATGTATCTTCCCCTCTAGCAGTGCAGATCTGGGGTATTGCAGATTTCCCCCTATAGGCTTATAGTGGCCCTATAGGTTTCCAAAACCTTTTCTTTAAGGGGAGATCAATATTAGCAGTGCCCAAATCAGACACTATGCAGTCCTAGACCAAATAGCCCCTATGGGGACAATAAGAAAATTGTTATAATAAACAAAGTGAGTTCAAATATTATCTTCGGTAAAACAAACAGATTTGCAATAAAGTCTGCAGTTTCTAATGGAGGACAAAGAGGATGCAGAGGAATGTAGAATGTGGCTGTTAATGGGATAAGAAAAGAATATACTGAAGTTCTAGAAAATAGAAAGGGTGAGAGTGTAATCAAAAGAAATTGGATGTTAGCATGCAAAAAAGGGAGAAAGAGACTCTGAGGGAACAGGTAAACAAAAGGAAAAGAGAGCAAGAAAAGTAAAGATATAAAAACTTAAATTTTTTTAAAAAGGAGGAAAAAGAAAATCTACTGTATAGCAGTCATATACTAATGAAACCTCCCAGTGTTCAGTAGCCTGATGCATGAGAAGTACCTGACAATGAGCTTCAAGCCTCCAGCAGGTGTCTCAGGATGGGATTTACCCCACCCAAAGATCGGAGCTATCGCTTCCAGGATTATGCAAGGTGGCCGCTCTGGCTTTGAAATGTGTTGGCAAATGGGGAGCTGCAGCTCAGCGGGTGGACGTGGTCAGCTGGAGGTCCTGGAGACGGGATGCAGTTGGTCCAGCAGGGGTCCCGGAGGTCGGGTGTGTTTGGTGTGGTTGCGGGATCCTGGAAGCTGGGTGCAATCAGTCGGTCTGGGGTCCCGGTGATAGGGCGCAGTCAGTTGGTCTGGGGGTCCTGGCAGCAGGGAGCAGTCAGTCGATGTGAGGGTCCCAGAGGCAGGGAGTGATGGGTCGGGCTGAGGGATCCTGGAGATGGGGCTCAGTCAGTCCGGTCAGGGGTCCTACGGGGCCTGGTTGTTGTCTCAAAATGGCGGCAGCCACGTATAACCAAACCTGCAGGTACTGTAACAGTGAACTTCCAGGCAGCAGCAGGCAGCTGGTGCTCCACTGGCATTTGGCGATCAGTTTGCTGACTGTTGTCGGATGATTGGGAGGTGAACCTTGAGCGTTGGGTGATCGATAGGAGTAAGGCAGGCGATGGACAGGCGAGAGGCAGGCAAATGGCGAATGATAGACCTCCTTGACTTCCTTGTAGTCAAGTCCTCCTAGTGCTTTTCAAAATTAATATTGCATTGGTTTATGAAATAAATTAATTTTAGTTTTTCCAAAAAGTTTCAATTCCATGAAAGCACAGACTGTTTTTGCCCATAATTACTAGACCTTTAGTGAGGTAACACTCCAAATGATTGTATAGTTTTACCACTATATAGACGGGATCCTTGGGTGGTATTTGTGGAAACAGATCGTAAGGGTGTGGAATAATTGTGTAACATAACATGGAGCAGTATATTGGTAAGTGTACAGTAAGTAGAGATTTTGTATTCAGTGTGTTAAGTTGAAGGATCAGAAAGAACCTAAGCAACTTTGTTGGTTGACTGAAAACGTAAACCAAAATGTGACCTGTACTAAATGAAGTTGAGATGCCGTGATTACCTTGGTATACTATAGAAGTAAAAGGGATCCAAAAATTAGAGAAATTGGCATATTAAGGGTGAATTTATCACTGAACACACCTACTCACCCAACCTAGGGTGATTTGGAGCTCATGCCTTAGATTGTGACATTAAGAGAGAGATGTGTGAGGAGAGCACCAGTGCCTTTGGGCTTTGTGGTCACTCTTCAAAAGTCCGAAATAACTGTGGGAATTGCTGCCATTGAACTGGTGTCCTTAAATGCACTGGGGGCAATTGTACATGCGGTTACAGGGGCCCAGGGCCCCACCTGATTAACAAAGATGAGGATGAAGGAGCTAAAGCAGTAATCAAACAATCTGGCCTATGGTAATGGCAGGTTGATCGTAGTATTCCTTTAACTGAAATAAAGGAATAGTATACTGAAGCCTTAGTTGATGTAAATAGAAAAACTCTAGATCTAGTTAGCCGAATTTTCACTTAAATGGTCAGAACAAGAGACTTTGGCCCTAAATTTGCAGACTGAATTCACAAACTGACAGTGAAGCAGGCCAGACTCCTCACAGAAAAAATGTTTTTTTCCCCTCCTTTCTAGAGTGTTTGAAGGTGGGGTGGGGAAAATGCAGTCTATTACTAGGGTTATTTCATCATTTGTGTCCTCACTATTCCCATCTTTGCCTGTTTCTTATCCATAGGGGTCAAAGATTTTTCAATAATACTGCTATTGATAACAGTATAGTATAAATGCATCAGAATTTTTTCTGGTGGTTCAAGATAACATTGCTTTCTGACTATATTTCTTTATGAAAACTAATAATGTGTGTGGTTTTGCATATTGTTACTGAACCCAAGGTTAGAAACTCATTCCACAGAAAAACCAATGTCTGAAAGATAAGTGTTGGGGAGAAAGGCATTATTACAGCAGCCAAACAGTGGAGAATTGTTGGGGTACTGTGGTAATCCCAGAGATTCATGAGGCTGAGGCAGGAGGATTGCAAGTTCCAGGCCAGCCTCACCAACTTAGTAAGGCCCTAAGCAACTTAGTGAGACCCTGTCTCAAAAAAGGCTGGGGATGTGGCTCAGTGGTAAAGCTCCCTGGGGTCAATCCCCAGGAAACCTTCCACCCCACCAAATGGAGAAGTGGGAGCTTTTGCTTTCTAATCAACTTCTCAGCTGTTCCAACAAGTTAAAAGAGTTATAGAATAGGAATAATGAGTGAGAGGACTATTCATGCCTGGATGTCTTTGGAGGAACTCTGGTGCCTCCTCTTTTTACTCCTTTGATAGTATTGATGTTTCCTTTCATGGCGACTTGCAGGTGCCTTTAGCCTTGAAAGAGAGAGAGAGACTAAGCAAGTCTAGGTCAGTGTTAGAACTACCAAGGTGCTGCAAGAAATCAAACACATGCTTGGAAGTGGGTGGACAAGGCAGACTTTACTTCTGCCAGAAGGGTATGCTACAGAACCTGGCTAGCAAGCGCTTGGGTGGGCAGGCACCTCTTTTATCCCTAATGCAGCACTCCCCTTTACCCTGATTGGCGGAGCTTGGGGTTACAGTCGACTCGACTGGCTAATTTTGAAATTGGAGCAGGCAAAGGGAAGGGCTATAATTAAAATAGCTACAGTTGAATCTTACATCCCAAGTAAGGCTAAATATTATATTCTGAAAATGGACCTCCAAACTTTCTTTTTCTCACAGTCAGGTTAACCCTATGTTATAGTTTTGGATAAACACTTCTCAAGAGGCATAATATGAAGATGGATGCCAAGCATCCTCATCTTGTCCAGTCTCCCATAGAACATGTGCCAGGCCTCGGTGAGGAGGAGTTCGTTTTCAGCATGGATTGCTTTCTGGTTCCTGGAAAATAACCTGGGTAGCTGTTGTCACGATGGCCCACACAGCAGCACTGTTACATATAAAAAAAGCTAGCTGGAAGACTAGCTTCAGAATTAGTGACTTTTAAGTCAACTAAGAAAAGTAAATAAAAGGTTAATTTAGTTTCCCCCCCCCCCCCCCAGGAACAATATCAGGTGCTTCACAGAACTTCCAAGACCAAGTTTTTGCATCTTTCAAATGCAGTGAATAATACATTGATGATAGTTTTATAAATTTCATTTTCTGAGTTGTCAACTTGGTAGTCTGTGGCTTCAGGTTACACTAAGGCCAAGTCAGAAAAGCTTTGAGTTGGGAGTTAGGACAAGAAGAAGAGACACAATCACACAGTACAACAAATAATGCAGGAGTCAAATCCAGGGATGTTGCAGAGGCCATGACAATACGAAAGTCATTGTTTAATGACAGTGTCATATTTCAGTTGGTTAGCTCAAGGGAAGGATTGTTTTTGTTTAAGGATAAAGGAAATTTGAAAAGTTTTAAGGTGAGGGAAAGAGCGGAAAAGGAGCAACTAAATAAAACAACATTCTGCTTTGGGACTTAAACAGTGCTCCCTCTCAAGTCTACATGTCATTTTTATTTACCAGAGAAATGACCTTACTGTGCCTAACCAGATTGCTGTTTTTGGTGGTAAGAAATACTGTGAGTAGTCTGGATAGGCACAGTGGGTGGCAGCGAGCGGGTTGGGAGGCTTTTGTTTGTGCTTATCCCGGGGCCTGCTCTCCTTACAAGGTGCTAGGTCTCTGCGCTGGTGGTATGCTCTCATTTTCTCCTTCTCTGTAAATGTTTATTGACCCAGTATTGCCTTCATTTTGGATCTACCTGTGTTTTTCCTCCTGAAAACTTTTGAAGTATAGCTGGGGATGATGTTAATTAAAATTGCTGTACAAAGTATTTGATAAACTCTTTCAAAAAACAGAATATAGACTCCATTGTCTTTGGTGTGCAGCATGCTAACACCCCTCCCCTCATCTTTGGATAGACAGGTACTAATGCTGGTAGCATTGTTAAGTGTCATTTTCTTCTTCTTCTTCTTTTTTTTTTTTTTTTTAAATGGTGCTGGGAATAGAACCCATGGCCTTGTGCTTGCAAGACAAGCACTTCACCAACTGAGCTATCTCCCCAGCCCCCATTTTCTTATTCTTTAGATTGAGTTTTTAAATACTTTGCTCCATTTTGGTAAATGACTGTTTTTGAAGATTAATGTTTGTGAGATTGTTTTTGTTCTAAAAGTGATCCACGAGTAAGTGCAGCTAATGTTTAATTAAAAGCATTCTGTGTAGAGATCTAATGCAGTATTTGCAGTGGTCTCTCTTGAACCTTCTGAAATTTTTTAGAAAGAAACAATGTTTAAACACCTTTAAAGCACTTATTTGATTACTGTCTTTGTTAAGTAAGGTCTGTTGAATCATCTTTTTTATTTCGAATTCATCTCTGACTTAATGCTGTTGGTCATGGGTTATTTTTTAATTGTCTTATCCTGGTATTTAACCTTTTTGAGGTTTTTCTTTTAAATTGATTCAGCAAAAGATAAAAGTAATTCTGTGTACTTTTCATTCATGATTACTCATCACCACCTTCAAAATATTAGTCCATAAAGTAAGTTTCACCTAAATTATGTAGTCTTTAAATAGATGACATATTGTTCGTGGGACTATAATTTAGTAACCTTTTTGGAGGATGGTTCCACTGAACTTAAACAGAATTTAAAATACATATACACTGCTGACTCAGTTCCACTGCTTGAAGTTTACTATATATAAATCTGCATAGGTATACAAATAAGTGTAAGGTTTTTCATCATACTAGTGTTTGTGATAATGAAAAATTAGAAACAATTGTTCATTAATGGAGTTAAGGGAAAATAAATGATCATGTCCATATAACAGAATGTTCTGCCACTTTTGAAGTTAGGCATGGTGGCATGTGCCTGTAATCTCAGCTACTCTGGTGGCTGAGGAAGTAGACCACAAATTCAAGGCCACACTGGGGCAGCATAGCCAGAAGTGGTCTACAAGGAAAAAGAAAGGGTGATAGGGAATTTGCTGCATGAGAAACTTTATCTTTTGATAAGAGAAGCAGGTTGTAGAACTGTGTGCTCTTGGTGTTAGATTCATCACAGTCTTAACAGTTACGGAGGAAGCAAGGGGGAAGGGAGGTATTGGGTAAAATGGTAAGGATGCATTGTGTGATCAGCTCGAAATAACGTCTTACACTTTGAGTTAATAGCGTTTGTCCCTTTGGTTTGAGCACTTTTGACTTCTCAAGAGTTTTCCCTCCTTGTCCCCTTTTGATATTTTTATTGTTAAGTATAGAAGTAGTTGTAGAATTCTGGTTTTGACAGACATCAGCTGTCAACTACCACCCATTTCATCTTGAGTGTCATCCATTGGTTCCATGTGATTGTATTTTGTTTCATTATGTATGACTGTAGGGTAGTTATTTTGTTTTCCTGTTGATAAATATTGGATTAGTTCAGGTTTTCCCAGGAACAAGAGGATAGCAAGTTGAGGTTAGATTGGCATTTATGGGGGCCATGAGACCCACACAGGTCTGATGGTTGTGAAAGAGGAAAAGGGAATCTCAGGAAAAGTCTTAGGACTATAGTGCATTTCCAGGGCAGTTGAGGCAAGGAGTCCTTTAGCCTTTTGCCATTGAGAGGAGTGCCTTGTTCTGCAGGAATGGGCCTACTTTAGTCATTGACAGAAAAGCTCCTGTGGAACGGGTGGGACCAGAGGGGAACCAGTGATGGATTCAGAGCAGAGCCTCTTAAGTCTTTTAGTTAAGCTCCTCATGGTAGGTGATCTGTGAGACTCGTTTTTATGTTGTCATGGGCTAAAGTGAGTGGTATTGACATAAACATTTATATTCTTAATTCTTGCCAGGTTTTCTGTTGGATAAATTGAGGAATGAAATTGCTGGATCATATATTATGCCAGCGACAAGTACTAGTCGATGAAACAAACTTTTTGAGAGTGGTTATACTAATTTTTCTTTCCACTGCAGTGGATATTCTTGTGGCTCTATATCCTTATTGATAACGTGATATTGTTAATCTTTCCAATTTTAGTCATTCCAGCTCTTATGTATCTTATTGTGGTTCCTACCTTCTAAGTTAGGTGTGGCTGTGTGATTTGCTTTGGTCAATGAATGTGAGCAGGAGAGACTTGTCACCCAAACTTTAAGAGCAGTGGTGATATATATATACAATGGAATATTACTCAGCCATAAAGAATGATACAATTATGACATTTGCAGGCAAATGGATGAAATTGGAGAATATCATGCTAAGTGAGATAGGCCGATCTCAAAAAGCCAAAGGACGAATGATATCGCTGATAAGTGGAGGATGACACATAATGGGGGGGAGGGAAGGGTTAGAGTTAGGGTTAGGGAGGGGGGCAAGTATGGAGGAAGGAACTACTGTATAGAGGGTAAAGAGGGGTGGGAGGGGTGGGGGGAAGGGAAAAAATAACAGAATGAATCAAACAACATTGCTCTATGTAAATCTATGATTACACAAATGGTATGCCTTTACGCCATGTACAAACAGAGAAACAACATGTATCCCATTTGTTTACAATAAAAAAAAAAAAAAAAAAAAAAAAAAGAGCAGTGGTGATATTTGCCACGTCCCCTTCCTCCTGCCAGAGTGATTCTGTTTGCAAATGATCCTACCATCAGGGAACAATGGTGGAGAAAAGGAGGAGAGAGGGGAGGGAAAGGGAAGGAAGCGGGGCAGAGCAGGATGTGTGTGTGTGTTTGTGTGTGTCTGTGTCTGTCCATCTTAAGCAATTAAGATTTCTGAAGTTCTTCATAGTCAGCGAACTTATTAAGTTATCTTGATAAGTATTTTTTTCCTTCTCTCTTGTGCTGGGAATTGACTTGGCAGGACTAGGCAAGCACTTGTACCACTAAGCTATGCCCACAGCCCCCTTTTCTTAAGTAGACTTTATTTTCTTAGAGAAGTTTTAAGTTCATAGCAAAATCGAGCATGAAGTTCAGGAGTTCCCATATATCTTCTATCCCAACACCTACATAGCCTTTGGTATCAACATTTCCACCAGAGGGGTACATTTGTTATGGTTGATAAACTTACACTGATACTTCCTTATTACCTGCGGTCCATAGTTTATTAGAGTTCATTCTTTGCTTCTGTTTACATAGTTTACATTCCTTGGCTTCTGACAAATACAAAGTGACATGTACCTGCTGTTATTGTAGTTGTATCCTTTGTGTTCTACCATTTTTCTGAGTTCTGTCAATTCCATCATAGTAAAAACAACCAAAACAAAACAAAACAAAAAACACGTAAACCTACAAAACTTTTGGAAGCTTATGGCCCAGCGTATGTGCAGTTTTTGTTTTGTGATGCTAGAGATTGGACCCAGAGTTTTCTACATGCTAGGCAAGTACTCTGTACAACTGTTAAGGTTTGATTCTGGAATGTCTTCAAAGGCTCATGTGTTGAAGTCTTGGTCCCCAGTGCAGCAATGTACAGAAGTAGGGATTTTGGGAAGTGATTGGACTATAAGGGCTCTGGTCTCATTGAGGGATTTGTAATTTGAATAAACTGTTGGGAGGTGGTAGAAAATGCAGGAGGTAGGACCTACTTGGAGGAGGTGGGTCACTGAGGACTTCTTGCCCTGGAAAGGACATAACTTGTCCCTGGGCCCCTTTTGATCTTGCGCTTTCTGGCCGTCCTGAAATGAGCAGATCTGTTTTCAGTACCATTTCCGCCATGATGTTCTGCCTTACTATAGTCCCATAAAAATGGAACCAACCAATCATGGACTGAAACTTTGAAACTGTGAACCAAAATAAATTTGGCCTTCTTTAAGTTGTTTTTCTCAGGTATTTGTCAGAAAGACAAAAAGGTGACTAAAACAACCAGTGTGCAGCTTTTAAAGTGTTCTGTGTGGTTGGAAAGAATGTGTTTCTACATTTGTTGGGTACAGTGCTTTGCTAATTCAAGTTGATTAATCATGTTAAATTGTTATAGCCTCCCCTCCCCCTTTTCTCATGGTTTGGCCTGTTGGTTCTATTGGTTACTGAGATAGATGTGTTAATGCAGTTTGAGTATCTCTTACCTAAAATGGCTTGGACCCACCCTGAACTTTGGAATATTTGCACATATGTAATGGATGATGGGACCTAAGTCCAAGTATGAAATTCATTTGTTTTACTTACCTTAATCACATAGCCTGAAGGTGATTTTGTGCAATATTTGCCATCATTTTGTGCTTTAAATAGTTTCATGGTGTGGGATTTTCCACTGTGGCATCATGTTAGCACTCAAAATATTCAGATTTTTGAGTGGTTTTTATTTTGCATTTTCTGATTAGAGAAGTGTAAACTGTATTCTGGTTTTGTATTTGTTTTTTCCTTAGTTCTGATAATTTTTACTTTATGTCTTTTTAGGATATGTTATTTGCACACATATTTAGAGTTGTGTATTTTCCTCATTATTTGAGTCTTTTAAAATCTTATTAAATGTTCTTTAAGGCAAAAGTATTACAGGTAAAATATCAACTTGATATTAATGTTGCAATACCATTTGCTTATTATTTTCAGGGTGT
The DNA here is from genome assembly GCF_902686455.1 of Sciurus vulgaris. Taxonomy (NCBI): domain Eukaryota; kingdom Metazoa; phylum Chordata; class Mammalia; order Rodentia; family Sciuridae; genus Sciurus; species Sciurus vulgaris. The sequence continues at coordinate 27,730,219 of NC_136474.1, forward strand.
ATCTTTTTTATCCTTTATTTTGTCTATATGCTTAGTTGTGAATGATTCTATTAGCACCATACAGTAGGATATTAAAAACCTTGTCAGTTATTATGATTGGAACATTTGCTCTGTCTGACACAGTTGAGTTTAAATATGCCAATGAGTGCATTTTACTTATTCCTGTCTTATATACTTTTCCTGTTTATTTTGCCACCTTTTGGATGTTTTTTATTTAGTGTAGTTTTTGTGTGTTAACTTGGAAGTTATTTAAAATGTCTGCTTGACTTAATCAAAGATCTAATGTTATTTGACCCTTTCTCTTCCCGGACACTTAAACTCCATTTACTTCATTTTTACTTAAATGTCATAATTTGCAATTTTAAATCTGAGAATTTTAAAACATTAATTGGTACAGTCAATGCTTATTTAGATTTACCCACAAAATTTACCCTTTTCATTGATTTTCATTCCTGGTTGTAACTTAATCCTCCATCTTGGCACATTTTCCTTCTGCCCTAAGAAGAAACATCTTTAATGTTTCTCACCTGTTGTGTGACTGCTAATAGTGAATCCTCTGGGTGTGTATTAGTCTAAAAACATTCTAAAAATATTAGAAGTTATCTTTCTTTTTGAAAGATGTGTGTGTGTGTGTGCGCATGTGTATGTATATAGGATTGAACCAAGAGGCGCTTCACACTGAGCCACAAATCCAGGCCCCACCCCTTTATTTTGAGACAGGTTCTCACTAAGTGGCTGAGGTTGACCTGGAACTTGGGTCCTCCTGCCTTAGCCTTCCTCCTTTCTAGTTTCTGGGGTTTCAGGTGTGTGCCACCATGTCTGGCTTCATGTCCTGCTTGAGTGGTATTTTTGATGTATATAGAATTCTAAGTTGACAGTTTGCTTCCAGGGTGTTGGAAGAAGTTATTGAATCTTATCTTCAGCTTCTGTTGTTTTCTGAGAAGTATACTGTTAGTTTAATATTTGCTCCCATGAATGTAATCCCTTCATTACTACAGGCTTCTATGGATTTTTCTTTCTTTCTTTCTTTCTTTTCTTTTTTTTTTCTTGGTAATGGGATTGAACCCTGGGTTGCTTAACCACTGAGCCACATCCGCAGCCCTTCTTTATATTTTATTTAGAGACAGGGTCTCACTATGTTGACAAGGCTGGCTTTGAGCTTGTGATCCTCCTGCCTCAGCTTCCCAAGCTGTTGGGATTACAGGTGTACATCACTGCGCCTGGCTGGTTTTTCTGTTTTTGATTTTTTCGGTGGTTTTACTATCAGTTTTCTAGGGGTGTGTGTGCTGGGAATTCTTGGGTCTCCATGAGTCCATAGAGAATTGTTCTTTCATAAATTTTGAAGCTGTTCTTTTCAGGAGTTTCTGCTGTCTCCCTCCCCCACCTCTATTCTGAGACTTCATTTAAATCCTGTTAAACATTTCTCAGTCTCTCACCAACTTCTTACTTCTATCTGAATATTTTTTTCTGCTCTCAGTTTGGTCACTAATTTTTAACAAGATTAACCTGTTGTTAGTCTTGCCCATTCAATTTTTTTTTTTTTAACTTATGAAATATCTGATGTTTTGATTTTTTTTCTTCCCAAGTTTTCAGTCTTACATCTCTTTGAACATAGTAATTATAGCTACTCTTTTCATTTAATAATTATGTTTATTGGGGCTGGTTTGTAGCTTAGTGGTAAAATGCTGGCTTAGCATGTGTGAGGCCCTGGGATTGATCCCCCAGCACTGTAAAAACAAGCAAGCAAACAACAAAAAATATGTGACATTCTCTTAGTATGATTTTGCAACTCTAATCCTGGCAGTCCTGTGGCTTTTTTTTTTTGTTTCTGATTTGTTGCTTTTGCTGGGTTTTGTTCATTTTATCTCCTTCTTGGACCAGTTTGTATGTGTGCACATCTAGTAGATTATACTTTAAATATTGCTTGAGTAATTTGGGGTGTAGGATTATATTCCCAGGGAAGATTCATGCTTGCTTCTGGCAGGCATCTGAGGTACTGGGAATGCCGGGGTCCCTTCAGTTCAGTTGTGGGGATGAAGATGAGTTTATGTCATGCTTAGAGCCTGGCAGCTTCCCTCTTCCCCTCACTCCTTAAGGGCAGTAGTGCAGAATTCCGGCTCAAGGAGACATGGGTTTCCCAGTGCTCCTCTACCGCCCTCCCCTTGGTAGCCCCTGTATTCCAGCCCTTGACTCCTAACTTTGCTAAAACTGTGAGTCTCTCAGCAGCCCTTTAACACTTGGCAGTTACTCCTCACAAGGATGAAAGTGGTTTTAGCTGTAGGATTTCCCTTCCTAGATCCTGCCTCTGGTGCTATAAGAACTGTCTTTCAAGTTCTTCGATGTCTTCAGACTTGTTCAACTTTTTATCATGCAAGTTTTCATTCATATATGAGTAAATAGTGCAAAAGAACCCTCTGTGTTTCTTTGATACAACTCCAGTAGTCTTTGAATAGCTTCCTTGCTTTGGATATGACAAGATGTTCCAAGCTCCTGTGACCAGGAATTAGTCATTTCTCCTAGAAACTCTGGTTCCTAATAGGTTTTGCTAGAGGTGTCTGTTTAAATTTTATTTTGATTTTGTGACTATTAGGATTACTAGTCCATTATTACCAGGAGTTGGCCATTCTTTTTGATGATGCTTGTAGGTGGCCTTCACAAACCCATTAAGGACCTGGAGGGATTGTTGTCCATGGCTTTAGACAGAGGTTGTGCTATGGACCTTCTGGCCAATCCAGTGAAACCTGCAGATACTGTTTAGAATGTTTCTGAACATGATGAATAAACTACACAGGCTCACAAAGGAAACCAACTGTATTAAAAAGTTATAAAAATATTACTGTGTAATGTACTGTAACTACTTTGGTAACATGTGACAACAATATATGGGCCACAGCATATAGTTAACATATAGGTAGTTCAAGTTTTGTTTTTTATGGGATTAAAATGAAGGTTTTGATGTGTATTTGGGAAAAAAAAATGTATTTTGAAGTGGTCTGTAGCTTGTTTTCTTTTACATCCTGATTACCAAATATTGCCAACAGGGGAGCATTGATAGACATGTGTGCCATTGTAGTGCAGTTCATGGTTTTGTTTTGTTTTTTCTTTTTTGGTACCAGGGATTGAACCCAGGGTTGCTTAGTCACTGAGCCACATCCCCAGCCCTTTTTGTATTGTATTTAGAGACAGTCTTACTCAGTTGCTTAGGGCCTTGGTAAATTGCTGAGTCCGGCTGGCTTTTGAACTCCTGATCCTCCTGCCTCAGCCTCCTCTGCCCCTGGGATTACAGGGGTGCCACCACACCGAGCTGTGTAGTGCAGTTCTTAATTAACCACCGTGAATGAGGTCGAACTTAACAGGTTTCTGTAAGATTGACCTCACTTCATACAGCAACTACAAACTGGGAGGCTCCCAAGTTACCTGTATTTCAGACAAGCTCACTACCAATTTTGAGGTTTCTGTGACCATTCTGAAGTTTGATCATGCACTTAGAAAAAATTACAGAATTCCAAAGAGTACAATATTTATGATTATAGTTTTTAAATTATAAAAGGTTACAAATTATGTCTAAAGAAGAAATGTGTAGGGCAAGACCTGTGAGGGTCCAAATGTGCAGTGCTATTCCCTTCTTTTGAGTCAGTTTTGACCCTCCTGAACCATCCACATGTGACTGCCTCATACTGAGTATTGTCAGTCAGAAGAGCCCACCGGAGTCTCTGTGTCCATAGTTTTTATTGATCTCATTTTTCAGCATAATTGATTGAATCATCTGCCAGAACTTGAACTCAGTCTCTAACTCTTGTCACTGGACCTTGGATTGCTTGCATGAGGCTCAAAGCCCATCTGCTGATCACATGGTTGGTCTTTTTAGTGTGGCCAGCCCTTCTTTTGAGTCATCTTGTTAGCAGAAACTATCTGGGGGCTCATCTTGAATTAGAGACACTCTCATGTTGTCCTCAGGACATTTTAATGATTTAGAGGGTCCTTCCCAGGAACTGGGACAGAGGCCAATTCAGTCTTTTTGTTATACTTATTCTACTTTCATAGTGGTGGCTAAGGACCAGGCCTGGAGTAGCACTTGTGCTGTGCCTAAGTGCCTAATGAGAAACTGGTCTCTCTGTCATAGTGGCAGGTCTAAATAACTGTCAACTTAGAAGTATTTGGTGAATTTGGGATATTTTGAGATCTGCAGCAGATGCCAGTGGGTTGTTCTATTGTTGAGAAAGTTAGAGATACTGCTGAAGGTATTGTATGTTGTTGCTTACCCTCATGGTGGAAATAAGGAAGTGCCTTGTTTTAGAAAGAGGGTAGGGAAAATGTAGAGATTATCTCCCATCCAAATCCATGGTCCTTGTGGATTTTGTCCGTGCCTAAGGGCATCTTTATTGAAAGTTAGTTATTAGATATTTAGTGGTTTAGACTGTTTAATGATTTTGTTTTTATTGATAGGAGAGTTTCAGCTTTGCAGACCTTTAGTATGATAGCACCTTTCAAGGTCCTTAAATAGCTGAACTCTGTAATTATGCTGTTTAGAACTGATTCCTCCCCTTCCTTGTGCTGTTCCTCTTTCCTCTTTTTTCTTCAGGTTGAACCTAGGGGCACTTTACCACTGAGCTTCACCCCCAGTCTTTTTTGAGACAGGGTTTTGCTAATAGGACTTGGAATCCTCCTGCCTCAGTCTCTGGGATTACAGGCAGGCACCAGCACACAGCTCCTGGTAGTTTCTTCTGTTCATAGTTATAAAATTTAAAACCACTGAACACCCCCCCCCCCCCCCCCCCCCCCGGCTCCCGGCTCCCGGCTCCCGGCTCCTGTGTACTATAGATTTAACCCAGGGATGCTTTACCACTGAGCTTTATTTTTTAATTTGAGATAGGTTCTCACTAAGTTGCCTAGGACCTCACTAAGTTCCTGAGGCTGGCCTTGTTGAACTTTGCCATCCTCCTGCTTCAGTCTCCCAAGCGCCTGGGATTACATGTGTGCGCCAGTGGGCCTGGCTCCTTTCTCTTTTTAAGATGTGGAATCTTGCTGTGTTGCCATGTTGGCCCTGAACTCCTGAACTCACATGTGTCTTTTTGCCTGCTGAGAGTAATTATCTTTTTATGGTGAAAAATCTCAAGCATATAAAAAAGTTGATATAGGCACTTGAATATCAATCTATCCATCATCCAGATTTAGGAATTGCAAATACTTTACTATCTTAAACCTGTTTTTAATGTCTTAAGGAATAAATTAAATATTTGTAAGCACGTTAAACATGGTACTTCCTTCCTCAGATTTTTCCCCCATAATTTTAGAATGAAATTTTCTACCCATAGAAAAGTTGAATCTGTAGCTGACCCATCAGAATTCATTTACTGACATTTGGCTGTACTAACAGTTTTGTTTGTTGATCCACTTGAAAATTGCCTTAAGTTATAGACATTATGACACTTTTTGGGGGTTGGGGTGCTTAACCACTGAGCAACATTCCAGATCTCTTTTTTTTTTAATTTTTATTTTGAGACAGGGCCTTGCTGAGTTACTGATGCTGGCCTCAAACTTGCCATCCTCCTGCCTCAGCCTCCTGAGTCGCTGGAATTACAGGCATGTGCCATCATATCACGCTACACTTTTGGGAGGGAGGTACTGGGGATTGAACTCAAGGGCACTCAAAGCATTGAGCCACATCCCCAGTCCTATTTTGTATCTCATTTAGAGATAGAGTCTCACTGAGTTGCTTAGTGCCTCACCAAGATCCTGAGGCTGCCTTTGAATTCATGATCCTCCTGCCTCAGCCTCTCAAGCTGCTGGGATTACAGGCATACACCACCTCGCCAGGTCATACTACACTTATTCAAATAAGGATATTCTTGTAACGTCATGGCATAGTCTTTTTTTTTTTTTTTTTTTTAAATCTGATATCTAGGCCTGTATTCAGATTTTAGCTATATGCCTCCTTCCATGTAAATATGGAAGTAATATACATTACTTATGTATATTATGTGGTAATATACATTTCTCACTGTTGAAAAGAAAAAAAATTGTTTTTCTCTGTGAAATTATTTTCTTTTTATAGAGCTGGGGATTGAACCCAGGGCCTCACACATGCCAGGCAAGTTCTTTTTTTCTTTTATTCAACCCAGAATAGACTATGACCCAGTACATGGGAGATTTTTCAAAACCAGCTAGTTCTCTGTTTCTCTGCAGACACCAACTAGTTTTCCTACAGTTAAACTGAAATTGACACTGTCTGACACTGAAGCTTTGTCTCTCACAATACTGCCTCATTGCTGTGCCACTCGCAGGTCTTATGTTTCTTATCCACTGGCTGTAAATTGAAAGTTTCAGTGGTTCTTCCCTTGAGTTTAATAATTTGCTGAAATGGCTCACAACTCAGGTTGCTTAACTAGAGTTCAGGTCTATTACAAACGACACATCTCAGGGTGGACAGTAGAGTTTCATAGGTCTGGAGGAGTAGCCTGGAGCTCCTACCTCTTCTCCAGGTACCTCCATGCGCTCACACACTGGAAAGCTCTTGGAACTCATTATTTAGGGATTTTTATGGAGGTCTTCTTTGGAATACTTGACCACATCATTGACCATTTATGTGGCTCACTCTTTACCTCTTACCGCTCCCTGGAGGTTGCAGTTGGGGCTTGAAAGTTCCAAACCTCTAATTCTGATGGTTGGTTCCCCTGGAAACCCATCTCTCATCCTGAGGCCATCCAGGTATTCTTAGCCAGTCATCCCTTTAGCAAAAAGACAATCACTTCTGTATTCTAGGGTCATAGGAGCTGTGTGCCAGGAAATGAGAGGAAGACTAAAATGTGTTTTTCTTATATCACAGATGTTTTTACCCATTATGACATTAGGTATTTTTTCTTCTTCCTTTTTTGGGGGTGAAGTACTACAGATCGAACTGGGATGCTTTATCACTGAGTTACATCCCCGGCCCTTTTTGTTTTGAGACAGGGTCTGTCTCTAAATTGCAGAGGCTGACTTGAAACTTGGAATCTTCCTGCCTCAGCCTCCTGAGTCACTGGGATTAAAGGCATGTACCACTGTACTGTTTGTGACGTCAGTTTTGACAACTTGTTGGAAGCATACATTTCAGTTTCTACTTGACTATTTGGCTATTAGTACTTTTGTATACTTTTCCATTAGTGATCTTAGTGTTAAATTTTAGAATTTAGTATTTTTGCTTAAGCAGTTATAGAAATATTTTTTCTTTATATAAATAGCATTGTTTGGTGATAGCAGGTAGCAGCTGGTATTTTGGTGTATAGCTTCTGCTTCTTGGTGATTACTGCTTTTATGTTTGAAATTTTGAAATATTCATTCCTTAATCTTTTTGGAGACACAGTACATTGTTATTTATTTTGTGGTACCCTATCATTTATGGAAACAATCTTTAAATAGGAAATTTGTTAAAGCAGTGCTACTTGCAGTCTTTGTGACCTTTACCAAATTATTATAAGTTCTGTACTGCTGCAGTCTTTGTGACCTTTACCAAATTATTATAAGTTCTGTACTGCTGTTTTAAAATTTCCAAAATAGTATAGTAATAGTGTATGCCTTTGTAGTATGGTGTTTGTGAGGAAGATAATGAATTAGAAGTAAAGCAACTTGTTTAACAGGTAGTGAATGTTCAGTAAACATTTTTATGGTAAGTAGTGTGAACATTTTGTGATCTCCTTTGAGAGAATAGTAGAAGGAGAATTTCAAGTTTCAGAATTTAAGTTTATGACACATTTGTAAGATTATATAGCAGTTACAAGCCTGGATATTTAGTTACACTTATAAAGATGTATTTAATGAAGGAATATCCAGAATCTTTTCCCCCTTATCTTTTTATTAAGAAAAATTTGGAACTGAAGTACAAGTTCAAAGGACACTAGTGAACATTAATATGCTCTTTACCTAGATTGAAAAATAACCATATTTTGCTGTATTCATTTTATCCCTTGTGCGTGATGCATTTTCAGTCTCTGGATCGTTTGATATTAACTTATAAACAATCATGAGTCTGCTTCTCTAGAAGTTTCTTATACGTTTCCTGAGAATAATTATTCTCATGAATAGCCATGGTATTCATTGTTTTTAAAAAGTTTAATAGTTCCATAACATCCAATATTCAGTCTGTACTGAAATTTCCCCAATTGTCTTAAACATATTTTCTAGCCCCCCTCTCCCCCCGCAACCCAGAACCATCTGTTTAGGATTTATTTATTGCGTGGAATTGTTTTGCCTCTTTCTCTTAGAGTGTATGTCTACCTTTTCTTTGACATTGAGTTTTTGAAGAGTATGGCTCATTGATCATGTGCAGTCTCCTTTCTGAATTTTTCTGTTTGGTCACGGTGTTTGACTTGCTCCTATGTTGCCTGTTTCCTATAAACTGGAAGTTAAACTTGAGTAGATTAGGTAAACCCCTCATTTTTGTGCATTACTAAAGATTGAACACAGGGGCACTCTACCCCTGAGCTACATCTCCAGTCCTTTTTATTGTTTATTTTAATAGAAACAGGGTGGCACTAAGTTGCTGAGGTCGACCTCAAGCTTGGATCTGGGTCCTTCTGTCTAGTCTCCTGAGTTGCTGGAATTACGGTATGCACCACCGTGCCTGACTTGGGAAGACATTTTTGACAAGAGCACTTTATAAGTGATACGGTGTTTTGCATCACATCCAGAAGTGGATAAAGTGAGGTTGACTTGCTATTTTAGTGGTGTTAAATTGTTGGATTTCCCCATGATGACAGACCAGTCTTCAACAAATTGTAAAGCAGTACTTTCCTCTTTACAGTTAACAGGTAACCTGTTTCAACCTTTTTAGCAAATGATTTTTTTTATCTATTAGTGATCTCTCAGAATACAGATTTTTCTCTATCTCTCGCTCGCTCTCTAGGTGAACCCAGACCTTCACATTGCTAAGTATTCCTCCATTACTGAACTATACCCCAGAACTGGGTCTATCCTTTTTATAACCTTGACCCCATTTTCCATAACACTTTTCTCCTAGCAACAAGATATTTCTATCAGTGTTTTAAATTTCTTTTTTAAAAATTTCCTTCACTTTTTCTTATTTACTAAGCCACTTAATAGAATAACAAAGTGAAGGTGGAGTGTGTATCATTTCAGAAAACTGGAACAAATTTAGTTAAACTGTTTTCAGTCAAAGGAGGATGGGATTTGTTTTAGCAAAGCTAATTTGTCATATTTTTTAGAGCATTATTATATGGCAACTATTGAAACAAAACCAGGGTTTCATTAGTTAGCACTATGCAGTATTTTCCTTTTGATTTGTCTTTGCATTTCTTTTTAGTTTTTAACAGGAGTTGGGATAAGATGAGACAATTTAAGTGTTTATTAGTTGTTAGCTCAAGAATGGGTAAGTTATTTTGCATTCTTACATTGTTTAAAAAGTCCCCTTGTTTCTTTCCCCCCACTGCAGTTCTTCCTTCAACTTCTTAAAAGTTTGTTAACCAAGTTCAACTTGTAAATTTTAATGAAGTGGAAAGATAGAGAAAATATTGCCAAGATAAGCTTAAATCTGCCAGTGAAAAGGGTGCACACTTTAGAGCATTAGTTAAGTGAAAAATTCCATGCCATTTAAGTTAGTATAAATTCATATTTGTGTAGATTAAATTTTTCCTTAATCTTTTAAGTAGTTTTGGAAAGAGGAGTAGAGAAAGAGGGTGGAGCCATGGGATGTCTGTGACAACATTTATTGTAAGCTGCTGAGAATGTTCTAGTGGTTAAGAGAGAGATACGCAGAGGGCAAGGATGGGATTGGGTAAAAACTGACGGGGAGTTTTACATTGCTCAGGACAGTTATCTGTACTACAGGAGCAAAGGGCACTTCGGGGGTGGGATGGTGTGAAGTTCTCTTTTGCTTGCTGTTTTCCTAGAAGATAGCAAGCCTGTCTTCTGAGGTCATGAGTAGTATTGCTGAATGTGCCCTGAGATTACAACCTGATAAATTTGAAGTTAAATTTTGTATGTTTCTCATCTGTATTTAGTGTTCTAGTTCTTTAGCACAACAGAAAGGGAGTTGGGTTGAGACTTTTGCACATAACAGTAAAGGAGAGGAAGGGTGGGGAAAACGAGGGAGCAGCCATTGTGGTTGGACCATCCCTGAAATCTTAGCCAGCGATGGGTCAGTTAGTTCCTGAAGGACATAATAGGACAATGAAGAAATGATAAAACTACGACCTGGTTGTATTAAAATTTAGCAATCAAGAAATAGCTGAAATAAAAGGGTTATAAAACTGTTATAGATGTTAGCCAAAAATAAAAGATTGGGTCTGTGACACATTCTCTTAAGGTACAAGCATCATTGCCATATAGCATTTGAAAAAAGTCCTCTAGATCCAAGAGGCCAGGGTATTTTATAACGAAAATAAAAGAACTGGAAGCTGGACATGATATGATGATGCTCACTAGTCTGGAGACTGAGGCAGGAGAATTGCAGGTTTGAGGCCAACCTCAACAACTTAGGCCCTGTCTCATAATAAATAAAAGGGACTGAGGATGTAGCTCAGTGATGTAGAACCTTGTCTTTGCTTGCGTGAGGCCCTGGGCTTGATCCCAAGTACTGTGGGCCCCCCCAAAGAAAAAGTTCTGGGGTTGTGGCTCAGTGGTTAAATGTGTCTGGGTTCAGTCACCAGTACCAAAAGAAAGAAGATTTGTGGAAAAGAAGTGTAAGTTGCTTCATTGTGGTTACATAGGCTATAAATACTAAGGACTGGGTCATGATGACAAGAAGTGAGTGAAGTCCTAGAATAGGAGGACCTTCCATAAGGAGAAGGTCCACTTGTTGCTTCTTGGCTGGTTCTACAAGTAGAATGCTACCTTTCCTTGATGGCTGATCTTCAACACAAAGGAAGGGAATGTGGAAAAGACGCTACTCCCTCCATGCTATGTTGGTTTAGCCCAAATCTGTCAGTGTAAAATAAACTCTTAACTCTTCCTTCCCTCCATCCTCTGGTCTATAACTTAATTTAGAACATCTCAAAATTCTGTCAGTTGCATCAGAGAATTGTTGGAGTGGTAGTATTAGTGTAAGAAATCTGGAGTGATCAGGTGGTTTTGAGTGTGGGATGCTTGAGATAAAATTTTGGAGGTATTAACAGTTATTGGTGATAAAAGGTCTAAGTTGTGACTGACTGGTAATAGTTGGCTTGTGTGGTAGGTAGTTTGAAATGATAATGTCTAAGAACCTAGGGGATAGGTATTGAAAAGATCATGTGTTTGGATGATGGGGTTGCCAAGAATATTGATGAATTTTGGTGGAAAGGAAGTAAACCAATACCATAGTCTTCCATAAAGGTGTGCAGATGATCAGGAGATTAATAGTTAGAAGATTAATAAAAAGGGATAGCTGTCAGTACTAGTGTATGGGATGTGATGGGTTTCCAAATGGAGTTTTGGGTAGGAGAACTTGTGTAACAATATGTAGTGAGAAATACAAGCAGATACCAGTGGAGGGAACTGTGAATGGGGAAGGTTTTTGGTGGCAGGAAGCAGCACTTTGCTGAAGATGGTCTTTGCCTTCTGGAGAGATGTGGGCAGGCAGGGAGAAGAGAGAGAAAATCTAATTGGATATGTCACTATGGGAAAGAGTTAAATGAAGAACGCTTAGGCTGCATAAGGTAAATGAGCTATGTGAGATTTGGTGTGGGCAGGTAGGTAGGCTAGTGGGGGAAGGTGGGTAACCTGCCAGTTGTCCTGGTATCTTTCATCATAGGCCTGGTTTCTTTGAGTAGGATGGGAGGCAGACTGGGTATTGCTTCCCAGTGAGACCATCTGAAGCACTGGAAAACTTGCTTAAACTACAACTGAAAGGCGTTACCTACAGAATAGGTGCTTTTCTCAGTACTTTATATTGTTGTTACACACACACACTTTTTTTTCCGCTTATTTGTTTGCTGTTTCCTCCTTTACCCTAAGCTTCTAATAGTAGGGACTCTGAACAATTTTGGAACAAATTAATTATAAAATCATTGATTTTTAAATCTCTGTTCCTTAAATAATAAAAACAATTTATGTAATTTTGAGATTTTACTTATTATTTTTGAGATGGTTTTGCCATGTTGACCAGGCTGGCCTTGAACTCCTGGGCTCAAAGTGATAGCATCTTCATATGTAGGATTATAGTCTGCTCTACCACGTCTGCATAGTTGAGAATTTTTACCTTAAAAATTTAATTGCCTTCTCTCCCTTCATCAGACATCTTAACTATTTTAATGATTTTGTTATATTTTAGTCTTTTAGATGATTAAGCTTTCCCTTCAGTTCTTAAATTGGACAGAAATTGTGAACAGTGAACATAAATTGTAATGTAAAGACTAAAACATGAGAACCAAACATCTTTAGTGAAATTTGTAGTGGATTTTTTAATGCTCTCTGAGAATTTATATGGAAGAGTGTTACACTGGGTGGATTATAAATTCCTGGAACCAGATTTGTTTAAATGATAAAGCTGTGTGCATAAAATGACTTAACATTGGCATGGGTGAGAAAGTTTCTGGACCCTTCCTCTGGTTTCTGGAAACTTGGGAGCAAAAGGGAAATAGTGAAGTTTTTGTTGGTGAGAATTCTTTCTCCTGTCCAAGGCCACTGGCCTACTCATCTTTCACCTGACTGTGCCTTCCTCAGTGACCACACATCCCTGTTGCCCTCCCCGTTGTCTGGGCATTGTGTCCAATCCGGAAGAAGGGCCTGCCAGTCTAAACTCTCTGAAATCCCAGCATTCACCCTTAAGTACTTTCTACCAGCAAAATGCGTTAGGATGGTGAGGAAGTGTGTCACCTGATCTGACTAACTACTTTTGTGTCTTGGGATTATCCTAGACTTTCTTTTAAAGGATCAGTTGCCTTGTTTTTGTTCTACTTTGTCCTGTGCTAGGAACTCAGGTCTTAGGAAACAAATGAATTGCTTTTGGAGAGAAGTGCATTTTAGCTATAACATATTTAAATTTTAGGTTGTCTTTAAATGGCTCACTAGGCATTTTGCTGCTCTGATGATTGGTCTAGTAATTAACTATTTCACTGTTTTACAGAGTACTTGTGATTCCTCACATTTTTGCTGAGCTTGTAAAAGAGGCACTTGGATGGTGGATTAACAAGAAAAGTGACATTTTGTGGAAAGTTTTCAATTGGAGAATATTGAATTTTCACCCTAGTCTAGCAGCTCTGCTGCTCACATAAATACAGATGAATGAAGACCCCATTCGGAAAGACACCTGGCCAGCGGTCCAGAGCTGATGCAGGTAAGCATTGCAGCTCTGCATGTATTCTAGTGTAATAAACTTTCAAAGACAGATGCAAAATTGAGGAGTACTTTTACATAATACCTAGTGGTTTGCTGTTCTTGAAGCATTGTGATTTCCTGAATTTTATGTACATAGGTGAAAAAACAGCTTTAGTTTCTTTTCAGGAAGGGATTTCACTAAATTTTTTTCTGCATGACCTAGCAAATTATAAATATGTGTCAGTTCAGCACATAACTTGGAAATACATGTTATTATTAAAACCTAGGAGATTCTTGTTGAAAGAAGGTGTAGCCTTAGGTGAGTATTAGAGTTAATGAAATTAGGATATTGAGCAACTTTAAGGTAGGTGAAAAACTTGAGTTTTTTAGTGTGCTTATTTGAAGGAAGTATACTGGTATGAAAATAAAATGAATATTTAAGAGTAATTACAGGGCTGGGGAGATAGTCCGTAAAGTGGTTGCCTTGCAAGCACAGGGCCCAGGGTTAGATCCCCAGAACCACACACACACACACAAAAAAAGTAATTACATCAATTTTTATTTCTGTGGAACACAGGTAGTACAACAGAAGTTTGGACCCTGCTTGGTTTTTACTCCCTCACCCCCCAACAAAAATAAAATCTTATAGAACTACACTATAAAATAGGTAAATGATACTTTCTTTGGTACTTCATTGGCTCTGCCTTTTGGTATCTCTGCTGATCACATAATCTTAGACAACTGAATTGACTTCTCAACCTCCTGTCTCCAGGTATGTTATTTATTTTAAATAAGCACCCCTTACCTTTTTAATTTTAACTTCTTTTAAAAGCTAATACTGATTTTTAATGTTCAGTATTTATCAGTAAGATTTATTTGGAATACTGGTGACTGATCTGTAAGTCATCTGAGACTTTTTTTGGTGATGCTGGAGATTGAATCCAGGGTTGTTCTACCACTGAGCTGTATCCCTTACCCCTATTTATTTTGAGACAGGTTATCCCTAAATTCCTAAGACTGTCCTTGGACTTGGGATCATCATCTCGGCTCCCCCAGCTGCTGGGATTACAGGCATTTGTCGTTGTGCCTGGCCATCTGAGAAATTTAGAATCCCTGTTCTCTTTTACTAGCTGTGTAAACACTGATGTGATGTGTTTAAGTTTTCTTGAGACTTAGTTTTTCTCATCTAAAATATGAGACTATTTTAAGGACTAAATGAGATACTGTGTATCAGGTGTTTCACTTGGTGCCTGGAACATTTAGTAGTATTGATCATTATGTTTATAATAAAATATTTTTATTTTATTAAATGGAAAAAAAGTGCTGTCAGGCTTTTATTCGTGAGTATAGCCTCCCAGTTAGTTCTCTTGAAATAATGACTTATTTCCCTAGTTTTTTTTTTTTTTTTTATATACACCATTCCAAAATCAAACTTTTTAAAAATAGTTTCCTCTAAGGAGGAAAGCTGGCTGATAATAGTGATGTGTACAATGGTAGAAGGAACTGAAGTTGTTTTTATATATGTAAAGCAGGGAGTTAATTCTAACGAGTACTTTGATTTCTCTTTTCTTCAGTATTTCCTATAGCATAGGGCCAAAAACTCTGTAAATTCTATTTGACCCTTTAAGATATTTTAGCACGAGAGAGCATGGGGTTATTCTTTTTTCACTGTGTCTTTAAAGAGATAGTGTGTGGGAGGGGAACAAAGTACTCCCCCCTCCCATTCTCATATATAGTTAATATAATAGAGCATCTCTGGTCACCACAATGTGGAACGGAGGGTTTCTCTCCACCAGCAACCAAGCAGTTTTGCAGTAGACTCCAGCTGGATATCCTCCACTTATTCAGTTTTTATTCTACCTGGATATAATGTGAGAACTGGCTATAAATTTTGCTTTCCCATGATCCCATTTGCTACAGCCGCTCATAGAACTCAGGGAAACACTTATATTTACTTGTTTACTGTGAGAGATAGGAACAGAGGATAAGATGAAGCCCTCTGTAGGATGCACCACCCTGCTGACACCGCCAGGTGTTAGTCAGTTGGGAGGCTTTCCACACGCACATCTGTTGGGTTTTTATGAAGGTTTTATTACGTAGACATGATTTATTACATCACTGACTGCTGGTGATCCAAGTAGCCTTCAGTCTTTTCCCCTCCTGGGAGAGTAGAAGGTGGGACTGAAAGTTTAACCCTGTTTCTGCTGTGGTCTTTTCAGTGGCTAGCCTCCATCCTGAAGCCTAACCACCAACCATCTCAACATACAAAAGACACACATGTCACATTAAGCTCTCCCTGTTCCAGGAGTTATGTATCTGGAGGTAGGGGTGGAAACAGATACGTATTTCAAAATAGCACAGTACTATACTGTTTCACAAACAGTAATGACTTCCTGATCACTATTGTTGATAAAATTGTTTTATTCATTCTTCCTTTTAACAGAAATGCTATGCTGCTTTTAAATCCCTCCATTAATTACTGATGTGACCATGTGCAAAAGGGTCTATTTTATACCAAATAAGGAGAAACCTGATAGGCATTCCATAATTGGTATGGTGGCTAAACTAAAAGGCTTATAACAAAATGCAGAAGGTATTCTATAGATAACATTTTTAACTGATTTTAGGTTTTTACCTTAAAAGTTTACAAATATGAGTGTGCACAAAGTTCTCTTGATCACCAATATTGAATGTTTTGTATTGGCTTCTCTTGAGGAATTTGGCTCCGTAACATAACATCAACTTCTTGTACTAACCTCCTAATAACATTTTAACCATATAAATGTGGACTGTTGAGCCAAGTAATGCAGTGTAATTTCTTTTTTTTGGGTACATTTTGTTTTTCTTGGGAGTTTGATTGCTTTTTTCTTTTAAAATTTTTAAACTTTGAGTATGATTTTCTGCATAGTCAGATGTGATAACTCATCGTTTTTTTCCTAGAACCTTTTTGTTCTTTTCAGTTGTTTGTTCTCTGCACCTCATGTGACATTGTCAAGTTAGGAATTTTCTTTCTTTCTTTTTTTTTTTTTTGGCGGTACTGGAGATCGAACTCAGGGCAAGCACTTTACCAGCTGAGCTATCTCCCCAGCCCTTTCTTCTTTTTAATGTTGAATTCTCCTGTTTCCTGCTTGCTGTGTCTTAACCTTTTTTGATGTGTATTCTTGTACAAGCCAAGAGTAGACAGTGAATGAGTAGACTGTTGAAGTTACAAATGACATTTGTGATGATTCATATTCTCTATTGTAATTGTCTATAGTAACATTTTTCAAAAATGCTCATAGAAGATCATTTTTTGAGACTTCATGTTGACATTTTTTTTTTTTCAGTTCTTATACTTAATCCTTTGGGGAAAAGTCTAGGTTGAAAGTACTTTTCAGTTATCTTCAAAACATTGCTATATTTGTTGTCTTTGGGGTTCTCTTGATGCTAGTTAGGAAAGTTGGGTGTCATTTTTATTTCTCATCATTTGTATGTGTGTAATTAATATCTTCCTGTTCTGGGAATTTTTTGAAAATTTCCCTTTTTTTTTTTTTTTATTGTAAACAAATGGGATACATGTTGTTTCTCTGTTTGTACATGGCGTAAAGGCATACCATTTGTGTAATCATAAATTTACATAGAGCAATGTTGTTTGATTCATTCTGTTATTTTTTTCCCTTCCCCCCCACCCCTCCCACCCCTCTTTACCCTCTATACAGTAGTTCCTTCCTCCATACTTGCCCCCCTCCCTAACCCTAACTCTAACCCTTGAAAATTTCCCTTTTATGTCTTCTGGAACTCTATGGTAATGTATTTAAGTGAAGTGTTTTTAATTTTTCAGGTTTTCAGTCTATAGATTCATACTGCAATTGTGGAATTTTGTTTCTTTGATCTCCAGTGGCGGGGTGGGGGGGGGCTTTGGAATACATGCTATGTGTTTGTTGAATCTTTAGGTTGGTTCTTTTTTCCTTTTCCACTCATTTCATCATCTTTCTAGGGGCAGTTATTGACTTTTATTTTCCGGTCTTTTTCTTTGACTCTGAATCATCATTTTAAATATGTAGGATCTCTTTAAATTTTCATACTTATTTCATAGATGCATATCACTTACATTTCTGTGGCTATAAATTACACTTTTGAAGTCTTTCTGAACTCCTGTGGCTACTTAGGAGTTTCTTAGTTTGTTTTGCTATTAGCTTCTGTGTTTGGCCTGGAAAGTTTCCTTAAATCTCTTATGGTCTTATTCTTATCCTCTAGCAAGGCACTAGGTTGTTGGATGGGAAGCTGTGTGAGAGAAGTGATCCTTGTGGCCTGGTAGGCTTTACTTAAATTATTGGGGACTTCATGGTCTCTTTATTTATGGGTGTTTTGTATAGAGATGGATTTTCAGGTTTCCTCCATTTCAGATTTCTCGATCTCTCCCTTAAAGTTATATCGTCATATTCCTTCAACACTTTTTTTTTTTTTAAACTACCCCTGTGACCACTGCCTGTCACACAAAGCTGAGCTTATTACTAAATTGACTGAAAACAGGAGGGAGTGTATCACCTTGACTTTCAAAAAAGGAATAATAGTTGTGGGAAGGATTGAGTCATAGGTTTGTAGTTATCAGAGTTGGTGTGAGTGGGGATCGATTAGAATTTCTAGTCTAAATGAGTTGCTGGATTGGGCATTGGTCTCTATCTTTGGAACATCTGAGTTTATACAAAGTTCAGTTAAACAGTTGGTCTTATTTTGGAACATGTATGTGAATGAGTCACTTTTAAAACAGTTTTGGGTGGTTTTTTCTGTTGTGCATTATGGTTTAGTGTAGTTCAGCCCTTTTTTGCTGTACTGAGGATCGAACCTAGTGCCTCACTCATGCTATGCGAGTGCTTTACAAATGAGCTATGTCCCCAGCCCCAGTTTAACTTTATGTCCCCAGCTCCAGATTAACTTTTTGGCTCATAGAATAGCAGCTCATCTTGTAAATCATGGTTCTCGTTCTTCATTCAGCAAATAGATACAAGGACACTACCTAATAAAGGATTCTCTTTTCTGAAAGCCAGTGATTAATCTTAGATGATAGAACTCCACTTTTCAGTGACAGACTGATACCAGTGCCCAGTTAGTATATATGAGCTTTCTACTCTTCTGTTACTCAGTTTTCCTATTTCAACAGTTCGTATTGGTGATCACTCCTAAGCAGTGCATGGAGATCTTCCTCATTACTTTTTACGACTGAACAACACCCCGTTGTATGGTTGTACTATCTTATTCAGTAACCACTAATACTGGACATTTGGTGATGTCTGCTCTCTGCTCTTACAAACAGTAGCTGCTGTGAATAGTGTTGTCCATATATCTTGCCAGTGTGTCACTGGATAAATTTCTGGAAGTATAATTAAGTAAAAAAGTGCATATACAATTTTGTGAGAATCAACAGAATCACCTCTGTTGAGTCTTGGCATTTTGCTCTTCTAATAGCAACATGGAAAAGTTTTATTCCACACTGTCTTGCCTGTGGCAGATGTTGTCATATATTGAACTTTGTTTGTCTTATGGGTAAGAACTGGTGTCTTAATGTTGTTTCATGTGCTGAATATCTTGACAAGCCTGTTTGGCTTTCCATTTTCTGTTATCTTTTTTTGTCATTGTTATTACCCTGTTGTCTGTGCTATGGGTTATTTATCATCTTTTGTATGGAGTCAGGTACCTAAAGAGATTTCTTCCCTGAGTCCCTAGTCTCTTACTCCCATCTATATGGATGCCTGTATCAAACAGGTCATGCTGAAACCTCTGTACTTCTAGATTGGATCTGTCCCCCCACCCGCACCCACCCCTGGGATTCTATATGTTGGTGTTCTTTTTTTGTCTCTTAAACTGAGGGGCATCTTCCAGTAAATAACAAAGAAGATGTATGTTACATGGAAATTTTAGCCTGTGTGTGTGGAAATGTCTCTGTTCTCTGTTGATTCAGGGTTCAAAATCACTTTGCTTCAACTTTTTTTTAAAAATATTTTTAGCTATAGATGGACATAATATCTTTATTTTTTATGTGGTGCTGAGAATTGAACCCAGTGCCTCTTACATACTAGGCAAGTACACAGCCCCAGCCCACTTTGCCTCAACTTTGAAGGTACCATTTACCCTATTATCCTGATCTACTGTTGATGACAGGAGTAAGTCTAATGGTTTTTGAAACTTGTTTTGAGTGTGTAGAGGAATTACAAAGATGATACCTCATTCTTTAAGAATTTTTAAAAATGGATTTTTTTTAATAGCAGTTTTCAGTTCACAGCAAAATGGAGTGGAAAACAGGGTTCCTCTGTCTCTCTTGCCCTCTCAACAAGTGATAGGCTCCCCATCAACATTCTATACACAGTGGCACATTTATAATTGATGAACTTGCACTGATATTATCCATCCAGAGTTCACAGGATTATATTAGACTTCACTTTTTTTGTACCCAGGATTGAACCCAGGGGCGCTTAACCCCTGAGCCACACTCCCCACCCTTTTTGTATTTTCTGTAGAGACAGAGTTTTACTGAAGTGCTTAGGGCCTTGCTAAGTTGTTGAGGTTGACTTTGAACTCAAGATCCTCTTGCCTCAGTCTCTTGAGCTGCTGGGATTATAGGCGTTCATCATCACACCCAGCTAGGCTTTACTCTTCTTTGTGTGTATTTTGTGAGTTTGGACAAATGTTTAACCATCATTGTAGTATTGTACAGAGCAGTTTCACTGACCTAAAAACCCTTAGATCCCCCGTTGTTTGTCTCTCTCTTGCCTCATTAGCCATTGGCAACTGCTGGTTTGTTTGTTTATTTGTTGATTCTGGGGATCGAACCCAGAGGCACTTAAATACTGAGCCACATCCCCAGCCCTTTTTTTTTTATTTTGAGACAGGCTCTTGCTGAGTTGACTGAGGCAGCTTTGAACTTTCGATCTTCCTGCCTGTCTCCTGAGCTGCTGAGATAAGGTTACAGGTGTAGTACAGGTTACTACTTTCTAAAATCACACGTTATTTACAAATATTTTCTTTCAGTCCGAGACTTCTCACTTCTTGACAGTGTCATTGTCTTCAATTCTGTCAGTGTTTGATTGATGAATTTTAGTACTCTAATTAGGTTTATTATACATATGTAAGATTATTATTCTGACTTCTTGATTGACTTTTTTTTTTTTTTTTTTAATCATTTTTGAAATGTCCTTTTTGAGCTCTTAGAATAGTGTTTGTCCTGAAGTTAATTTGCCTACTAATAATTGGCTCTTCTTTTCCTAGCCTCTTAACTGGTACAGTTAAGACTTTTTCATTTAATATAATTGTCATAGTGTTTGAGGCTGAATGATACTTTTGCTGTGTGTTGTATATAGGTTTGCTCATTTTCCAGCCACCTTAAAGGTTTATTCCACTGCTTTCTGCCTTACACTGTTTTTGACAAGCAAATCTAGAACCACTATTACCTGTTTTCCCTACTTCATCCAAAATCTTTTACGACTTTTTCATTGCACTTGTTGACCATGTGCTTTGTCGCATCTGGAAAGCTTTCTTTCATTATTTTTTCCCCTTCCTCCTTTCTCTTCTTTCTTGGAGTCTAGTTGCCTATGTTGGTCCTGTGGCACTGCTCTTTGAACCTGTGTTCATCCCCTTGCCTCATTTTCTTTGCGTGCCATTTTGGGTAGCATGTATTGTTATGAAGTTCGGGTTTTTTTTTTTTTTTTTTTATGTGCAGGTCTATTTTGGTATTTGTCACAAGTAAGACACCTTGAAATAACATGTTGTTTTTAGATAGCATGTTGTGACCTCTGGTATTAATCATATACAGCGAATTTTTCACTTCAAATCATGTGTTTTTCACTAGTTTGATTTGTTTTCTTTATACATTTTTCTGTTTTAAGCGTGCTTTCCCTTAAGTATTTGAACATGTTTTTCTTTTTATGTCTTTGTTCATTTTGAATTTTACCTACCCGGTTGGTTATATGGCTATAGTCTACTACTTTTCTATAAGTCTGATAGGTTTTATTTATTTTGTGATGGTAGAGAATCATACCCAGGGCCTTGCATGTGCTAGGCAAGTACTCTACTGCTGAGCTATACCATTTGTTGGGGTGTTAGACATTTGAGACACTGCGTTGATGAACATTGGGATTTTGTTGATGTCCAATTTTAAAGAGTGTCGAAGTTTGTTTTGGCAAGTAGATGTTGAGTATGAGTAACCTGTGTTGTAGTCCTTACTGCAGACTTCTCAGGAAGGGGTCACCTTTTCTCTCTCTTTTTTTTTTTTTTAATTTAATTAATTAATTAATTAATTTTTATGAATTGCAAGTATTCAAGAGAGGGCTAGGTGAAATTTGAACGACTTTATTCTTTT
Source organism: Sciurus vulgaris (assembly GCF_902686455.1). Classification (NCBI taxonomy): domain Eukaryota; kingdom Metazoa; phylum Chordata; class Mammalia; order Rodentia; family Sciuridae; genus Sciurus; species Sciurus vulgaris. The sequence continues at coordinate 27,751,778 of NC_136474.1, forward strand.
GTGATTTCTCACAATTGTTCATGTGCACATTTGTTTTAACCAAAGACTTAAGTTTCCTCCCATCAGTGTCGTTTTGGACTTTTCTTCTGGGTAGTTTCCTTCTTGCCACAATCTGTTCCTCATTTTGAGCCACCATTTCTCCCTAACTGCAGTTTGACTCTCCCCTTGGCAAAACTGTGTTGTTCCCCTGGCTCCCCTTCATGTACTGTCATCCAGAAATTGCTCTCAGGAATGAATTCAGGGTCAGTGCAAGACTATATTGCTTTTGTTCTTTTGCTCTCAGGTCCTGTAGATCTTTGCTGCCCATCACCTCAGGGTCCTGTTTTCCAGCTCTTTATGACAGGAAGACAAGTTCTCTACCACTCATTGTCATTGTAATTTTGGCCATGGAACTCTGATGTTGTGTGTGGTGTTTTGTTTTTTGTTTTTTTTTTTTTTTTCTTTTTTTTGACTGACTTGTGAGTGGAGAACTGTTGCTTTTAACATGTTGTCTGCTCAGAATAAGTAAACAAACAACTTTCTTATACATTGACTGTTAATAATTTATCATCACTCTCTGTGGCAGTTATTCAGAAGTTAAGTTTTTTCCGAGTTCTAAAATTTTTTTTTAGTCTACTTTTCACTGATTGTTCCTCACCTCTTTCAGGCCATGCTGGAGTGTCTGCAAACATGATGAAGAAGAGGACATCTCACAAGTAAGACACCTTGAAATAACATGTTGTTTTTAGATAGCATGTTGTGACCTCTGGTTACATAGCAAGTGGGAGCCTCTCTTGTACGAGAGGGTTCATAGCTCACCTCACCTGATGCCTAATAGGTAACAGTTTCCCCCATCCCTTTCCTCTTTTTGGCCAGTCTGTCCCTGAGCAGTTAAAATCCTTCATGTCATGATCTTTCCCCCACCCAAGAACAGTAATGCTGAGAGTAACAGGCGCACAGTGATCTTCTCCCACGTCTCTCCTTGGTCAGGGATATGGGGTCCTGGTGCAAGGTTCTTCTCTGGTCTCAATGTGCTATTACACCAGAAGTTCCTTTTCACAGGAACTGTCTTATGCTGGAGTGCTGCCTAGCTTATTGTTTTATAACATTGTTAAATGAATTAAAAGCTTATAATCTGGATACTTCAATGTTCAAAGATACTTCAATAGCCATGTATTTAAAATGACAGATGTATTCTCAGCCCTGTAGTCTGTCAATGCTAGGTGACTGAGGCTGCTCTTTCCCCTGTGCCATGCACTGGTGACTCTTCTACTGTTAGGGTGCTGTTACCACTCTTAACACCCTGTCATGACTGAAAGTTGTCTTAGTTATAGATTATCTAATATGGGGAAAGCCCCCTTCACTCTGTTACCACCTGAGGCACTCATTATAGCAGTCATTTCTAAGTTATTTATGCCCCTTAGTCACCACGCTGAAGAGGGTGAGAGGCCTTTTGGTCATGAAAGGTCTGGATGAATTAGGGAGTGCCCTTTACTAATGGTTAATGCTCGAACAAGTTTCCCACTCATAATGAAAGCATGATGCATAATACAAATATTCATAATACTCAGCTTAAGAAATGACCTGGAAAGTAAAAATTTGTAAGTTAGATGAATTTACCTGTTTTCTTGAGGTTTAATAAACAGTGTTAATCAGATACCATTCTTTCACTCATTTCCTTCATGGTTTTACCATGTCAAATGATGTGATAATTTATGTGATGCGTCTGTCCTTATTAGGATGTCATTACCTTAAATGGTAAGCCATCTCTTGTCTCAACTAGAAGATAACAGTGAGAAAGATAAGCCATAAATATTAAGTGATGGGGGAAAAAAAGCAAGTGAAATGTCAACTTGTCAAATCTATTGTCAAAATGTCAAATGACAAGGCCAAAAGAGTTCATTCAAAATAGATTTCTGCCATTTAAAAGACTATGAAAATGTTAATGTGTATTTGTTTTAGCTGTTATTGCATGTTTTCAAATAATTATTTATGATTGATACTGTTACTTAGGATTTTAGGCATTCATGGATTTGAGCCCTTGGTGTGTTGTTATTGCATTTGTACAGGGGAGATTCCATATCTGGTACCTGTTTGTAAGGAATACTATGTACTCATTATCTCATAGGATAAGTTCCTCATTCCTCAAAAGCCTAAGAAATAAACATGTACCTTAAAACTTTTCAAAGTTCATGTACATAGCAACTGAAAGAATCTCATGTTCCACATTTCAGGGAACTTGATTTGGTGCTTTAACAGGCACACTTGTTTCAAAGACTAAAACACATCACTCTGTAACACAAGGGAGAAGTTATCAATCTTTTTCTGTTTTCTGTAATTTGGAAAGATGGGTAGAGGGTTAAAAAAAATTAAAAGTTAACCTATACAGTTCACAAATGATGGTTATTGATGTCGTCTGCGTGGAGTGAGTAGGGATGTGTGCATGGAGCTTTGGAGAGGCTGCCTGATGTCAGTGAACTTATTGAGCCTGGTCTTGGAGCCAACTGAGGTTTTCACAGGTTCCTTAATGTGTCTAGGGCTTACTTTACCCATGTGTGTTAGACCAGAATGATGAGGTTTTCAGCATAAATTTCTTTTTACAAATGAAAAATTTTTGGAAAGCAAATACCAAAAAGGAGAACTGGAGCTCCCATTTACTCCTGTCCCCCATTTCTTTTAGCTGTGATTTGAGGGGTTGCTTACCTCTTCCACCCTTTGTGTCTGGTGACATTGGGTTCCCATTGGTAACCCCTCCTGTTTCTTACCAGTGTGGAAGGACTAAGGAAGAGTCACAGAGCTATACTCAGAGCAATTACATCTGACCCTGTCAGGTGCTAGGAACACTCAGGAATTGGGTCTGGAGTACTGAGACCACAAGGAAATGTGATGATGTAGCTGGGGTATGGAGGATGTTCTGTTTGTTTTCGTTTTTGTTTAATTTATTCTTTTTGCAATGCTGTGGATCGAGCCCAGGGCCTTGTACATTTTAGACATTTTCAGCCCTTGATATTTTGTTTTCTAAATAAATAGAAATCAACTTGTGTGCTTCCTTTGGGCTGGGCACCTTGCTGTGTCTTGGAGACAAGTTGGTAGATACGCCTTTTTTGGGCTTTCCATGAAGTTATAAAAGCTGCCGCATTGAAAGTACATCTTGAAGGGGAAAATATAGTTATGAGTATCTAAGAATAAGTTATAGTGGTTCTTCATTTTCATTTTCAAATGTAAACACCCCACTCCCCCAATTTGAATAGGTGACTATTTTCCATTTGAATGTATTGGAAAGGGGTCTGTTTTTACATTTAGAAAGTAAACTAGGATTTACTAGTTCTTGTAGGAATTATGTTCCTTCCTTTTTTTTTTTTTTTTTTGTATTTTCATAACAATTTATTTTTTCATTGACAGAAATACTATCTACTGATAGAGAATGTGATTCAACTCCTTCCTCATTTCTGGTGTGGTCTCATGTAGTTTTCATGGTAACCCTGTTGAATAGGATCTATGAGTCTTTTATTACAGATGAGGAAACTGATACCCAGGGGCTTTAAGGAACTTATCCAAGTTACACAACCAGTCAGTGATTGGGCTAGGACTTAGAAATGGGACAATCTGATTCTAAAGCCTGTGTTACTAACTACCACACCATATTCACAGAGCTGTGTTCTTTTGGTCTCATTTGGAAAATGGGTTAATTTGGTTGTGAATATGAAGACTAGATAATGCTTGGTGCAGGTGTCTAAATGCACCATGGTTGTGTTAGGTAGCTTTTTGTTGCTGTGACACAAATACCTAACCTAAACAATTTAAAGGAGGAAAGATTTATTTGGCTCACAGTTTCAGAGGTTTCAGTTCATGGTTGATTGGTCCATTGCTTTGCACCTGAAGTGAGCAGAACATAATGGCAGAAGGGTGTGGAGAAGAAACTCTGATTAGCTCCTGGCAGCCAGGAAGCAGGGGTAAAGATTGGCGTCAGGGGGTATGGGGGAGAGAAAGAGTGAGAGAAACCATTCAGATTATTAATCCATCTAATGAATTAATCCACTGATGAGGTCAGATCCTTCATGTTCCAGTCCCTTCCCAAAGGTATCCCCTATGCACATTGCTCCATTGGGGACCAAGCCTTCAACATACGACCTTTGGGAACTATTCCAGATTCAAACTATAAAGGTGACGTTGACAGTCGTAAGTTTGTGAGAACATTTAATACTTTTATCACCTTGCAGTAACTCTTATTCATGCCATGAAGTCCTTCAGACATTTGAAAGTTTGCAGTAAACAACTCTGCCTGATGTTATCAGAGTGCACAATGTGTAGAGGAACCCACAGTGACTTGAATGGAAGAGACTTCTTTTTCTCCATCTTGTGTTTATGTTGTCACCTTAAACTGGGGAATGACAGCAGCATTAGAGAACTTTTATAAAATAACAGTTACCAGCAAAGCAGTTTTTTCCTCTCTGTATTTGCTGGCTTATATCTTGCAAAGAGACAATTATTTCAGTTTAGGCATTTTTTTTTTTTTTTCTTGTAAAACCTGCTGGAACTCTAAGTAAGGGAGTTACTTTTATATAACAATATGACTAGAGTGGAAAGCGCGTCAGTAATTAATCCATACACCAAAGTACATAGTGACAGGTTTTTATTGGTTTATAAATATTGTGATCATTGAAAAGTTAGTTTTACATGTATGATGTTCTTAAGTGGATAGAAACTGAAATGCATTTCAACATAGGATTTCTATTCTTGATGACAAAATAATTAGAATTTAAAACTTTAGTATTGAGCAGAATACATAAATGTCTCTTACAGTCTCAGTTTATCCTTTTAGAACATGAACACAGAAGTTAGTGTTTATTCCATAGTGCCCAAAGTGTGGTGTGGGGAAGCAGCAGAGCTTGTCACTTTAGAAGCTTGTTAGGAATTCCTGGACCCTGTATAGGCTGCCAGATGCAGAGCCTTTCTGGGCTCCTGTATGCTGGGAATCTTGAACAGGCTCTCCAAGTGACTCAGATGCAACTGGCCAAATTGTTACTGAAAGTGGTATCTCAGAAGTGTCGGAGAACTAAATTGAATTGTGATTGGAAATTAGTACCAAAATTATGTCAATCTAAAGTGGTTGCATTGCTGTATAATTGGTCACCACATACACACTACAAGAAAATAGCATCTTAGCTAATGCATTATCAGTTCATTCCTAATGATGCTGAGTTTCTTTTTATCACTTTACTTTTTTCTTGAATCATTTGTTTCCAGAGTTTCTAGAGATTCAGGAAAAAAACAGTATTTAATTTGTGAATTCTCTGTTTTTTTACTTGACTTGTTTCAATCATAACAGAGTATAGCCTTTCATTAATAACTGGAATCAGGTTGTCCTAGGTTAAATGGACATATCTTGGCATTTGTTTTATACTGTTGCCCTTCATGAGAGTTGTTATTAACTGCTTAATCGAGAGTTAATATTTTACTCTTTAAGAAACAGTTAGATTTAAATGCAAGTTATTTTAAATTGTTCTTACAGTTCTCTACTTGTGGTGATCTTAGATTGAATGATCCAGAGGACTGAAGGCTTTTTAAAAATTTTATTCCTCTTTCAGTCACTTGACATATTTCTGATAGTTTGCTATTTACTAGTTTAACTCATCTGTAAAAACTTTATTTTTTTTTTTTTAATTCTGTTTAGCAACTAGCAATTCATATACTTAATAAGAACTTGTTCAATATATCATTAACTTTATTATGAAAGATTTCAAATATATGTAAAAACAAAGTAACACATAATAAACCTTTCATTCCTTACGCAGCTTTAATAATTGTTGACATTTTAGACTGGGGGTGTAGTTGAATGTAGAACACTTGCCTACCATGTGCAAGGCCCTGGGTTCAATCACCAGCACCACAAAAAATAAAATATTGTCATTTCATCAAATAGATATTCTTCATATATCACTTGTTATTGAAGAAGTTGTAAGCCTGTTTTTAAGTAGATGCTGGTTGGAAGAAATTGTTTATTTATTAACTGACATATGCCTACCTTATTAATACTGAGCATGGCCTACTTTTTAAAAAACACCCATGCTCGTTAGCTTTGGCTGCTGACCAGCTTGTGCATTCAAGGCCCCATCAGGAAGCTTGACTCCTGATTTTAATAAATATTACATCAGTATTAATTACTACCCATGTTTACCTTCAGCTTTTGTTAGTGGAAAGACTATCTTTTCATATCTAAGTTGTTCTTTAAATGAAATGGGAAGAAATGTATCTGAATTAGATACACTTTAGTTCTTTTGGGACTAATGGAATGACATTCTAAAAGTAGACCTTTCCACCCCAAAAAGGTGATGGAAATAAAAAATTTCTAATACCATCGAAAGTCTTTTTTTCAACATATCTTTATGGATAATTGTGTGTAAAAATTTTGTGCTTTCTACATTTGTATGTTTTAAAAATGCCTTGTAAATTATTCTCTATGCATGAAATAGCTATGTAGTTATTTCATTATAGTGATATACTATAGACATAGTGTTACAGTGATATGCTACCAGTTTAATCAGTGGGGCTGTTTGAACATTTTTTAAGGTAAATGATTTTACTTTAATGCTAAGTGTTAAAATTATTCATTTAAATAAATTCTTCTTAGTGAAAAAATGATAAACATGACTGTTTCAGTCAGCTTTTTCATTGCTGTGACCAAAATACCTGCCAAGAACAATTTTAATGGAGGAAAAGTTTATTTTGGCTCATGATTTCAGAGGTTCAGTCCATGGTCAGCCAGTTCCATAGTTCTTGGCCCAAGGTGAGGCTGAATATCATGGTGGAAAAGCATGTTGGAGGAAAGAACCCAGGACATGGCAACAAGGAAGCAGAGGGAGCAGTGAACTTTTTTATTTTCCGTTTCCTCTGTTAGCTATATCTGTGCTCACATCCATTATTTTCTTTCAATAAACTAGATGTGGACTCACTGGGACATGAATACTGCAGATGGTAAGACTTTGTGGTTCGTGGGTGCGTTTTTTTTCCCCCCCCAGAAAATATGGTATTTGGGGATTGAACCCAGGGCCTCATGCATGCTAAGCAGGCACTCTACCATTGAGCTATATCTTCAGCTGTAGACAGTGTTGACTTAGAAAGACTCTGTCTCTTATATAAGCCAATAGAAAATGGTATCGCCAATATCAGGTTTTTTTATTCATAGAGAAAAGTCATAAAGTCATCCTATTAGCAGACCAAGACGCTGAAAATATTCTAGAATGTTTGAAGTACATGGAAAGAAGCTATATCAAAGTTGTACTCAAGGGTTGGGGGATGTAGTTCAGTGGAGAGAGTTTTCCCAGCATTCATTGAAGCCCTGGGTTAGATCCCTGAACTGAGGGGAGGTGGGAAATATGCTGAACTGAGGAATTCAAGTGCTTGGCCCCCCCCCCCCCCCCAAAAAAAAAAAAAAGAAAAATACCTCCAAAAAGTTAACATACAATGTTGATGCTAGACAACTGTCAGGATCAGACAGCAAAGGCTGCACAGCAGAATGACCTGGGCACAGTTACAGTCATTCATGGGTGAGAAAAAGATGAATTGACATTGGAATGGAAGGTGCTAACATCACCACCTTAACTGTGGAGTCACCTCTCACTTCCTGACTACTATGCATTTGCCTGGGTCATAGCTTCTCTTACCTGAAACTTCATGTGTTGCACAAAGGCCAGCGACTCTTGACATATATTGCAGCTACAAGTGGCACTCAGTCTTGACTTAAATTTACAAATATAAAGACCAGGAATCATCAGGTATCTAAGGAGCATTAAGATGATGAAAGAAAGTCACCAATTCTGACAGATGTACAAACCCAACAATCACCAAATTTGCAAAAAGAATCCAACACATAGGAGACCAACCTGAAGAGCATCTTCATAGAAGAATCAGTAAAAAAGGAAGATTCTCCTCACATATTGGAAAGCATGTTTATTAAAATCATTCAAGATTAGATGACAAGGAAACAGCTTGTTCTTAGAAATGAAAAATATCATATAAGATATGCAACAGATGGTCTGAAAATAGAGTTCTTAATTCAAGAACAACTAATCTGAGGATTTCTTCAAGATGAAAAGTGTGCAGATGCAGTTGAATCATGGAAGATTAATCTAGAAGTGCCAGCACTTGTCTAATCAGATCCTAAAGGGTGAAGGAGCAGAAAATTAAGAATAAATGTGGAAGAAAATGTCTCTAGACTGACCAGCTTCTGATGAGGGATAATTTAAAATATGTCAAAAATATGGTGTCATTTCACAGTCTAGGAACAAAGAAAATTCTACAATTTGATGAGAAAAACAGATTCTCCTTAAATGAACAAGGATCACATTGGCATCTAATATCTGTAACTAAGATTGTAGAAGAAATGAAATTTCTCAAAGTACTGAGAGGGAAAAGATTTTGAACCTTACTTATATATGCAGGCAGTTTAGAAATGAGGGCAAAATAAAATTTTGAGGCTTGCAAGAATCTCAGAATTTGAACTCTATCTGAAAGACTACCAGAGACTGAATCTAGAAAAACAAAAAGAAATATGACCACATAAGCAAAGAAATGACAAACAAAACAACAAAAACACTTACTTGCTAAATTATTTCTAACTGCAGCAGTGTAGCAGAATTAGAAATAACAACAATTTCCAAATAATAATTTGGAATAAAAGCCTGAACTTTTTAAGCAGTGCTGTAGAAGTAGTCATGTATGGCTTTAATTTTTCCTTCTTTCACTAAGGATTTTTGGTTGGTTTTAGAATTATTTTATTTGGGGAAGGAGCAGTATAGGTTTGGATTAATTGTATATTTTAGTAGATAAATCTAAGTTTTGGTATATTTGGAATAACTGCCAGAAAATTAGAAAAATGATAAATTGCTTACACAGGAAGCTTCATTTGCTATGAATGAACCTCATTTATTGTATCTACATAGATAAAAGAAGAAAGGGAAAAGAGGAAATGAAAACAAAGGCAAATTGAGAACAAAACAAAATGTGAAGAATAACACCATTAATAATTGTTTATCCCGTGAAAGTTAATGATTAAAATTCTCTTATTAAGAGAATGTAAGGAAATAAAGTTTACCCAAAAGGAAGAATTGTACATCTTTAAAATTAAAGGACACGGGAGGGTCTCTGAGGACGAACTCAGCTGCTTGTAGTGCTTGAAGGAAGGAGGAGACTTTATTCCCAGCCCAGGAGATGCTTGGCATGAAATTGACTTATTCTGAAATGTGATTAGAGACATCTGTCAAGAATTATCTGAAAGAACTGCAGATTCTCCTTGTGTAGGAAGGAAGCATGACTGAACTAGAAATGCCATTGCTACTGGCTAAGTTTCTTCTAGTTTTGTTGGAAATCAAAATGGTAGATTCATTTCTCTAAAGCTAGTAAAGAACTTTACTAGAAAAGATTTTCTTTTCATATTTCTCTGGGGAGAGAAAATGAAAAGGGAACCTTTCTCTGGGAATAAGTATGTGCACACATATGCGTGGGCGTTAAAGAATCAGCTTTGTGGTGGCCTGGCGAATCTGGAATCTGCAGGGCAGACCAGCAGAAAGAGCTGATGGTCACAAGACTCCATGTATCTCTGTGAAGACAGCACCCCACTTCCCCCCGCCCCACATGAGGCCTACCTACGTTATGAGAGTGATTTGCTTGCTCAGAGTATGTGGATTTAAATGTTAATTCCAGCTTTAAAACAAAACAAAAAAACCTTCACTGGTGCTTGACCAAATATTTGAGTACCGTAACATAGCCAGGTTGACACATAAAATTAACCAGCAACTGGTGAAGTGACTGTATCTGCTTATAATTTTGGTGGCAATGACGAAATGTCTGAATACTACCAAATGGTACATATTCTTTTAAAGCCTTTCCTTGGTGAAATCTGGGAACCTACCTTAGCCTTTGCTTTAATTGTGAAGAAAGCCTGGTCTTATAGAGGGAAATCACTGGGATGTTTTCCTAAAAATCAAAAGATACGTAATTGGTTGTTTATTTGAAGGGGAAAAAAAGATATTGCTGAAAAGGATTCCTGTATTCCAAAAAAAGAAATATAATCTTTACCAGCTGTTTTCTGAAGAAGCCAATTGGATATCATTGCCTGTTCCTAGAAATCACGAAAATCTATTTTCCTTTGGACCCAAGTGTTAGTAGTTACAAGTTACAGGCTCGATAGTGCTTTAATGATGCTTTCCCCCCCTTCTCTATTAAGTTTTGGATTAGTCTTTTTTTGGTTGCTGGGATTGAATGCAAATCTTTAATTATTTTTAAGGTGATATAGATTGATTGGTTCCTTTACTGTGAATATTGAATTCAGCTCTTTGCCCTCTTCTTTCTCTCTCCATCTAATATACTTTTATCTAAAGTTGAGTAGGAATCAGACCCCTTATTCTATAATTACAATTTCTTTCCTCCTATTTTATGAGAATTGTGTTAAATCTGTAATGTCAGAACAGCTGAAAATTACACCCTACAGTTGATCTTTGAAGAAAATGAGTTTGACCTGTGGATCCACACTATGCAAGGGTTTTTTGTGGGATTTTGGGGGGGGGGGGGATAAACTTCTAGATGAACCTTGGAGCCTAGAAATACTGAAAAAATTGGGGAAAAAGTTATGTCATGAAAATGTAAGATACATGTAGATTGACTATTTTATCACTTATAGTCAAATGTCTATTATTAGAAGGTAAAATTTATCAAAATTTATGATCACAAGCACTGAAAGAACATGCATGATTTGCAGGTGAGAGAAATGTGAATCAATGTAAAGATGTAGACTTAAATCATAACTGCATAAAAGAACTGTTGTACCCACTGTACCGTTGTTATAATTTCATAATCATCTTTTGTTGCTGTTGCCATGTGTACAAGTACGGTGAGCATCCACTTAAACTACCATTTAACATTTATCTCCACATGGGTAAGCAGTTCCTCTCTCCTAGGTGTCACTGAAAAAGTGACCTCTTACGGTTCCTGAACATTTCTCATTGTACATAGTACGTGTGCAAAATACATGTTGTTTATGTTACCAGTGAGGCTCTGGACAACAGCAGTAGGCTCTTAAGTGGAGACTTTTAACTGCACTAGGGGTTGGTGTCCTTATTCATCCCTGCGTTTTTCAAGGGCTAGTCCTATTCTTGTTCTTTTTCTTGTCCCCACCCTTTGTTCTGTAGATAAATACATCCATCCTTTGCTTTTATCAGTCCTGTGCTGAAGCTTCTCCATGAGCCCTTGATGATTTGAATCACAGGAACCTATAACTTCTTCAGGAAACATTTATGGGGACCGTGTTTCCACATTCTCACATGTCTGTAACAGTTTATCTCTGTGACTTTATATTATACTTGAAGGTTACCACACATTCTTAGATAATTGTTAAATCCTGGACTAGCAGCAGGGCCTCCCCCCTTGGTACTCTGTTGTCTTCTGGCACAAAGTGTTGCTGCCGAAATCCAGCTTTTCTTTACCTGACACGTGATACCCAAAAAGGGTGTTATTTTCTTTAAGATCCATTTACTGGGATATATGAGCATCATTCTTTATGGGCCCTATTTCCCAGGGCTTGTGTTTGTTGTTGAAGTGTTTTATTTCAGGAAAATTATCTTGGACTATGGTTTTCAGTATTCTTATGGCCCCCCCCCCCACTTTTTTTTTTTTTTTTAAGGTTTAGACACATCTATTAAAACAGATGTTGTGTGTCACCATCTCTTAACTTTTCATTTTTGCCCCATCTCCTTTTCATCATGCATTTTCCTTACAAGCTCCCATGGTGTTATATTTCTTTTCATATTTGTCTAGTTTAATCTTTATGTCTAAAATAATTTTTAAGTTGCTAGTTATTTCTTTACCTTGTCTGACTTTTCTCACATCGTGTCTTGTCTAGCTGTCTCATTTCTTGAACTTTTCCATTTTTGATATCTATTCCTATATTAGGATTCCCCAGAAAAATAGAACCAGTGAGAAATAGATAAAGGAGATTTATTATGTGATGTGGAGGCAAGTTGAGTTGTCCCATGGATGACAGCTTTTTGCGGGCTGGAGACCCAGGAAAAAGCTGAGGGTGTCTTTAGGTGCAAGTACAAAGGCCTGAGAAGCAGGGGTGGGGCGGGACGGGGCAGGCCTGGTGCACCTGAGTCCTGCTCTAGCAAGCAGACTGGGAGGAAAGGCGTGAATTCCTCCTTCCTTCCTTTTCCTTTCCTTCTGTTCAGGGTTTCAGCAGACTGGGTGAGGCCCACTTACACTGGTGAGGGCAGATCTTTATTCAGCCCTTGGATTCAAATACTAATCCCTTTTCAAACACCCTCACAGACACACACAGAAGCCCTGCTTACTAGGCACCCTGGGGCACTGTCAGGTGGACATTGACCACCACAGTTTTCCCTGTAGTGGCTTCTTTTGTTTGCTTAAGGCTAGATGGCATTTTTCATCCATTGCATGGACATGTTTTCCCGCTTGTCCCCATTGCCCATCAGAACATCAATCAAGGGTATTTGTTTCTTTCCTCCTTAAACTGTCTTGGTGTGTTGTGCATCCCTGATCCTTATGTCGGTGAGATTTTTAGGATGACTTCACTTGCTTCAGAGCTCTGAGGCTGCCTCTGCTATTTTCCTGTGACATATTTAAAATAAGTTCCCTCCCTGTAATTTTCTCTGTCTACTTCCTTCAGGAAGTAGGCCATTCCTCTGCCCTTTGCTCTCTTTTCCTCTGCCCTCTGCTCTCTTCTTGCTCGGTTGGGATTGGATTTTTAGTGGGCTGTCCTCAAGGCAAGGCTCTGCCTCCTTGAAAGAAAGGTGTGCTGGGTATTTCCAGACCCTGTGGGCAGAGGCAAGGTGGGGTGGTTTCCCAACCTAGCAGTCCTGCACTTAACCTTGTGACCCTTTTTCCAGGCTCCCAGCTTAGGCTCCATGCTGAGTTCTACTCCTCTTGAGGCAAGTACATCTCCTTGGCTCTGGTGTTTCCTCTCCTGTTGTTAAGAGGCCCCATTGGCCATCCCTCCAGGAAGACTGACTTGACTAAATTTATGTAACCAGTCCAGAATAAATTATTCCTACTTAGACTGTTCATAGATAGATATAGATAGATATGTAGATAGAGCTTTAAATATTATAACCTAAATAAATTTTTTTTTTTTAAACTTAACCTGTGTCTTGTACTAGTTTCTCTTATTCATGGTATACCAAATGAGTTTCATGCCTATAGACCTATGAGAAAAAATTCTTTTCCGCTCCCTTAACTTTCTCACTCTTGGCGTGTATTACCATCTATGTTAGGTTGATTTTGGCCTAAGCTTGTATCCAAGCCAATTCCTATCCCTTGTTATTGGCTTTCAGTTGCTAATAATCTAGAAACTGTAGTTTGATGTTGCATCAATAATTTTTAATATTGCATTGAGTATTTGTTATAAACTGAAGGGTGTAAGATTGTGTTTCTTAGAGAAGTAATAGTGGGTGGTAAAACACATTGATATAAGCCATCCTGGACTTGGATTTAAGTAAAAGTTAAATGTGTAGTTTATTCTTACTGTTGAAGCCAGTAGGAGCAGAATTATTAGGGCATTAAAATGGACAAAATTGAATAGTTATGAATTTCTTACATTTGAAATGAATTCATATTACATAAGAATATGAGTTTGTGGTGGTTGGCGTAATCTATTTCATGTGGTTAGCTCTTCCTTAAGTTGGATAGTGGGGGTTGATTGAATTAAAGGAAATGCAGAAACCTGTAAAACTGGTGCTTATGAGGGGGCCCATATTCCTATAGACAGGTAGTTTTTTTTCTGCCAGCATGTGGTTCAGGTGCCCAGCAAGTTCCTGTCACTAATGAATTGTGTTACATACTAGTTGCTGGAGGAGACCTCGCACCTTGGGTCACCTGAAGTGGGGCCGTGGCAGACAGGAGTTTGCACACACATTGGGGACTTCTGTAATAGAATTTGCTAATTAGTGGTTGTGTTGGATCTAGGCATGCATACTTGTGAGATAATACCTTGTGTGTGTGTGAATACAGAAAACATCGGAGCAGTGTGGGGCCAAGCAAGCCTGTGTCTCAGCCCCGGCGGAACATCGTAGGCTGCAGGATCCAGCATGGGTGGAGAGAGGGCAACGGCCCTGTAACCCAGTGGAAGGGAACCGTCCTGGACCAGGTGCCCGTGAATCCTTCTTTGTATCTTATAAAGTATGATGGATTTGACTGTGTTTACGGACTAGAACTTAATAAAGATGAAAGAGTTTCTGCGCTTGAAGTCCTACCTGATAGAGTTGGTAAGTTGCTTACTGTTTGTGCATTATTACTTTAAAAGTGATAATTGAGGTGCTGGGGTTGTGGTTCAGTGGCATGTGTTTGCCTAGCGGCACTGGGTTCGATCCCCAGCACCACATGAAAATAAGTAAAATAATGGTATTGTGCCCATCTATAACTTTAAAAAAAAATACTTAAAGTGGTAATTGAAATACATGTTTTTAAATTTTCTTATACATTGTTTGTATTTTAACTTTTATTGAAACTCAGGCATCTTTGGTGAGCATTTAAATCAGTCATCTAAAACCACAGAAGTTGATCCAAAGTTCTGGAACCACAGTTCAAGGAATTGTGAAGGATATAAATGTGTATCTTTCTTTGTGTATTATGTTAATTATGATATTGTTTGTACTTTAGGCCAGAATGTGAGCAGCCAAGATGTGAGCTTTACCCTCTGTTCTTTAGGGCTTGCTTGAACAAGGTTTGTGGAAGCAAATGACACTTTCTTTTTTTCATGTTATATGGTATTAGTTTTGCCTTGAAAATGTTCCTCAAGCCATAAGATCTAAGTTAAATAGTAATTATTGAATTTAGTAGGTTGAACACACCCAAGATAATGCTACTTTTTTGAGCTTATTTTGAACTTTTTTTTTAATCACAGTGATGCTGCGATTGCTTAAAATACTGGTTTATGCTTTAGAATTCTTTTTGAAAGTTTGTGCCATTAAAAAAAAAAAAACTTCAGCCAGTCTACACTTGGTGACTGGGAATTTTGGGGTCAAATTGTCAAGGGAAGAAACTAACCTAGTCCCCTCCCTTTGTTTTTCTTGAGACTGTGTCATTGTATTCTTGGGACAAGAGTTTCCCAACAAGTTAATAACTCTTCTGAGAAAAGTTTTCCAACATTTATATCAATTGTGCTAAATAATAATTAAGCATTTTTCTTTCTGACCCAGAATTTTAGTCTCCACCCTTTCTATGCAAGACTCGTAGGTCACTTGAACCACTCAATTCCTGCATGTTGCTGCATGACCGAGTCCTTTTCTCATCATATGTGTGTGTGGGGGGGTGGGGTGGGGGGGCACAAAAACAAAAAGCAAGGATCTCTGGTAGGATCAAGGGTTATGTAATATTGTTCTTTGTAGTTTTGGGTTATCCCATTCCTAATAGGAAACATGGACTGCTTCTGTAAGTGGTAAAGCAGTTAGAAAAGAGGAATATAAAAGTGACTCTGCAACTCAGCAAAATATAGGGTACCCAGTTTAGTTCATACCACTTGCTGTTGACTAGTCACTGCAATACTTGAGTTAAAAAAAATTTGCCTTTTATTTATACTCTGTGTAGGAAGAACCTAGTTTTCCCTAATTTGGTTCAGGCAGTTCATTGGACTGCAACTACAATACCCTTTTTCTTAAGCTAAAGGTGGAGAAAAAGAAAGCCTCTCAGTTGAAAAGGATGTAATGACAACAGTGGTTTCCAAGGCAAGGTCAAGGGACCCTTGGGGTTTCCTGAAACCCCTTCATGAGATTTGCAGTCAAAAATACTTTCATAATGTTAAGATGCAGTTTTCCCTCTAAGTCATTCTTTCACACTTGGTGTAGTGGAGTTTCCCACTGTCTCTTTGCAAGGTCTGTATAACTTAGCAGTCAGGCAGTGATCACTGTTACCAAATCACACGTTGGTAAAAGATCTGTTCAAAGGGCAAGACTGATAGTTTTTAAAAGTTGACAATTTTTAAATATTGTGGTATAAAGCACATAATACAGGGGCTGGAGTTGTAGCTCAGTGGTAGAGTGCTTGCCTAGCATATGTGAAGCCCTGGGTTCGAATCCTCAGCACCACATAAATTTAATAAATACATTAAATACAGGCATTGTGTCCATCTAAAACTGAAAGAAATTTTTTTTTAAAAATCACATAAAATTTGCTATCTTAACCATTTTTAAGTAACAGTATGTTCACATTGTTGTGAAACAGATCTTCAGAACTTGGTCATTTTGAAAATGTGAAACTTTATAGCTGTTAAATGACTCTACTTTTCTCCTTCCTTCCCCAGCCCCAGCTACCCACCATTCTCCTTTTTGGCTACTCTAGATATTGCATGTAAGTGGTATTATATAGGATTTGTCTTTTCTCTGACTGAGTGATTTCACTCAGCATAATGTACTCAAGGTTCATTCCTGTAGTAGTACATGACAGGATTCCCTTCCGTTTCAGCACTGAAAATAATACTGACGTAACACCTTTTGTTTATCCATTCACCCACTAATGGACTTTTGGGTTGCACCCACGTCTAGTAGCATGTAAAATTGTGAATAGCGCTGCTGTGAACTTGGTGTACAAATATCTCTTTAAATCCTCCTTTTGATTCTTGTGGTCATATGTGCAAAAAGTAGTATTGCCCAGTCATGTGGTTTTTCTATTTTAGATTTTCTAAGCAGAACTGCCATATTGTTTTTCTCCACAGTTGCACCATTTTACAAGCCCATTAACAGTGCAGAAGGGTTCCAGTTCTCCATCTCTGCCAGCATTTCCTCGCCCCCAGCATTTCCTTACTCATTGGGTGGGAGATATTACTTCATTGTGATTTGTAATTAATGAAGTTGAATAGCCCTGTTGACCTTCTCTTAGGGTCTGTTAGCCATTTGCATATCATGGTTGGAGAAATGTTTCAAGTCATTTGATCCTTTTATAATCTGGTTATTTGTTTTTTGTTGTTGAATTGTAGTTCTTTATATATTTTGGAGACAGGGTTTTAATGTGGGGAGTACGAACAGTTTATTGGTAAATGTTTCAGATTCTGTGTTGCAGTTAACATTTAGAAACTACAGCTTGTTGAATTTTGATATAGTTTCATAGAATCTCAAACTATCTAAATACAATTAGTATACTTTTTCTCAATAGCTTATCTTTGTGAAGCTGGATTTTATACATCATTTTAACAGATCATAATAGGTTGAATGGTGAAGTAGATATAAGAAACAAGTTGTACTTCTTAAAAGCTGAATGTTAAGAGATTTGCACAAAATGTAAAATTGTGCCCTTAGACTCTTTCGTTACAAGTAGTTATTTAAAATACACTGCTATGTAGGTATTTTAAAATATTTTGAAATTTGTAAGTTTTATTTTCTAAAGCAGTAAATATACAAATCCATACAAACATGCTGTTAAATGTTCTCAGTAATTTTTGAGAATATATAGGAGTTCTGAGAGTCATAATCTCAGATCTGTTGGCATGAAGAGCCTGACAGGTTTTGTTCTTTTTTTTGGTGTGGTGCAGAGGGGAATTCTGCATAATTTCTGTTACTGCGTATGTAAACAACACACTACCACGTGTATTTGAGTATCCTGATTAAATCAAATAGCAGAACGTTTATTAAGAAACTTAAATTTGTGTTCCTTTTGAGAGAGGTAGAAACCTGATGAATGAGTAAAATGGGAGTGCTGATCTGTTTTTAGATTGTGGTCTAAAATTTGAGGACTGGAGAAACCTTAAAGTTGAGAGGGTCTTCATAATTTACCCAGCATTAAAAAATACAGCCACTAGTTTTCCACCTACTTTTTTGTTTGGGTACTAGGGTTTGAACTCAGGGGTGCTTGCTGTACTGCTGAGCTGTATCCCCAGCTCCTTTTATTAATTTAATTTTTTCAGACAAGGGCTCACTAAGTTGCTTAGGACCTCCCTAAGTTGCTGAGGCTGGCCTTGAACTGGGAATCCTTCTGCCTCAGCCTCCCCAGTGGCTGGGATGTGGACCACTCTCCCTACTTATAAAAGCATCATAGAGTAGGGCTGTGTCTGTGCTATTGGGGAGGCCCGTGCTCCCAGTCTCCTGAGTGTCTGATGAAGGCCTGCTGTAGTGGCACCCCCTCCACCAATGCATCTTAATTAAACTTCTCCAGAGACCCTCACCCTGGTTGCTCTTGTTAACAAAGTATCAGTCACCATCTCTGCAGAAGGGCTTAGTGTGATTAGACACCCTATTTCCTGTTCTCTGCTCTGTCTTGCAAAAACTAAATTTAACTGCATACTTGATGTATACTCTGTAAAATCCCTGACTGTGTTAAGAAATAGGGCGAAGAGCACCTTTTGAGAACACACAGAAGAAAAATTACTTTTATGTAAAACCTCCAAGTCCCTCCTCCCACTGGATATAAAGTTCAAAGAATTTCCAAAATCTTTGTTCAGAGAACTTTAGGTGATAGCCCTCTCTGGACCAACTGCAGTCAATAAACCTGCTTCCTGAAAATGTCTTTGGTGTCCAGCCTCTTCTGTCCTACTTCACTACAACAAATATTAAGCTCCAAACTAGGTATTAGAAATGTAGGGGAAGGCCATTGCTTTCATGAGGATGTTCAGGCAGTAAACAAATAAAAAATAAGGTAACTAGATAATGGGGAATGTTGTTAAGAAATACAGCTGGGTAACATGACTAGGATTGGTGGGGTCATGGAGAGCTTCCCCAGAGGGAACATGATGCAGGGGTGTTCTGGGAAGAGGTGAACTTGTACAACTGGGAAGGGTTAGCAGGGTCATCTAGGAATAGTATGAGGTATGGACAGTGAGGAGGAAGATGGTAAATTGGAGGGCAGAGGCTAGATGACCCAGGCCAGGGGCCTTGGGGAGGATTGGTTGGTTGTCAAATTATGCAGGGAAGACATGGGGACATTTTAAATGGCCCAGTCTGATGTAAATGTCACAGCGATCACTGGTTGCTATGGAGAATACATTGTAGGGGCAAGAGTAAAAACTATGCTTTAACAGAAGATGGAAATAAGGTGGATGAGAAAAATCATCAGTTTCATTTAAAACAAAAAGAATCTCACACCTTGAATATGTTCATCTGTTTTAGTAAATGTTCTTGGGAGTTAATACAAAGGCGCAAGCAAGGTGAACTGTATACAAGAACTGTATTTTTGCAACTGTTCTAAGTCTGAAATCATCTCTTTAAAGTGACCATTAAGCAGTAACAACAAATACTTTATACTTTGAACAACTAAAAAATTCTGATTTAGGCACAGTGCTGAGAACAGAGGAGTCCAGAAAAAATAAAAGATTCAGTTACCTGATTTGGTCCAAAATACTTCCCATCACATTTGTCTCTGGGCTGTGGCTTTGTTTGATGGTTGTACTTCTGAAAGCCTCACTCTTGGTGGTATTATGTTTGCTAATGTATGGACAAAATTTCAGGTAACCTCATTTAATAAATTCAGTCTTTATAGTAAATAAACAGCAAAACACTTAGCCAAACCCTCCCTCTTTTTTTTTTCTTCAAATCCCCAGCAACATCTCGGATCAGCGATGCACACTTGGCAGACACAATGATTGGCAAAGCGGTGGAACATATGTTTGAGACAGAGGATGGCTCTAAAGATGAGTGGAGGGGAATGGTCTTGGCACGAGCACCTGTCATGAACACGTGGTTCTACATCACCTATGAGAAGGACCCTGTCTTGTACATGTACCAGCTGCTAGATGATTACAAAGAAGGCGACCTTCGCATCATGCCTGACTCCAGTGAGTATATGTTGACAACCTTTATTTTTGATGATTCAAAAAGAATTTGGAGTTTAACATCAGGTAATTAACTTGTTTTGCAGCTTTTTAAAAAAATTTTGACCATGTTGTTCTTTTAGTCACTTATAAACATAGGTAGTACAATTTCTCACCCTCTAGCCATGAATTGTAGATCAGAAAATGTTTGATAGTCACTTTTGTTTGGCCTTTGAAATAAAATGAAGGTTATTTTGAATTTAAGTTATTAACATTACTTTGTATTATTTCTTTTATTTAAAAATACATGAAGATGTAGGGAAGAGTAAAATAAATTCATACCACTCAGCTTGAACAACTCATTTCCAGTCTTGTTTTATCTTCTCCCCCAACTGAATTATTTTGAAACTAATTTGATCATTTTATCTTTACATATTTGACTTTAAAGAATACTAACTTCAGAAAACTGTTGAATTGGGGAACCTTTCAGTAACAACTAGATCACTGGGTCAGTATTTAGACTGACCATTAGCTATTTCCACAAGTGGTCACAGGAAATTAAATACCATGTGGGGAAAATAGAAAACATTGTAACCTGCTTTTATCAAAGCCTGGTTTTAAAAAGTTTATTGTGATATAATTTCTATACTTTATAGTTAACCCATTTACTGTAAAATACAGTGGCTTTTATGAATATCAGTGTATTCACAAATACCTGCAGTCTCACAGCAGTTTTAGAACATTTCCTTCACATTAAAAGGAACTTTGTATCTTTTAGCTCCTTTTCCCTTATCTCCCCCCACCCCTTCTTCACAGCAGTTCCTCACAGCATTAAACAACCAATAATTAGCTTTCTGTATAGATATTTTCCTGTCCTGAACTTTCTTGTTCATGGATTATGTAGCATAGGGGTCCTTTGTAACTAGCTTCTTTTTACTTAGCATGTTTCCAGGATTCATTACGTTACAACGTGTATTATTACTTCATTCCTTTCAGTGACCAAATATGATTCTTCTGTATGAATAATACCACATTTTATTTGTTTACCCATTGATGAACATTTGGGTTATTTCAACCTTTTGGTTATTATGAATGTTTATGCAAATATTTGTATACAAGTTTAGGTGTGGACACTTGTTTTCAGTTCACTTGGGAATGTACTGAGAAGTAGAATTGCTGGTTCATAATGGTAATGGTTTAATGGTAAACTGCCAGGCTGATTTTCAAAGAACTGTATTTTACACTCTTACTAGCAGTTTATGAGGGTTCTACTTTTTCCACATACTCACCAATGCTTGGCTTTACCTGGCAAGAAATGCTACTAGAGAGTATGAAGTGGTATCTTATTGTGGTTTTGATTAGTTTTTTTACTAATCAAAGATTAAAGATATCAAAGGGATCTTTTCATGTCCTCATTGGACATTGGGTATCTTCTTTGGTGAAATGTCTATTAAGATTTCCTGTGGGTGTCCCCCACCCTCTCTTTTTTATTTTGAGATGGGGTTTCCCTGAGTTTTTGAGGCTGCCTTTGAACTTGCAGTCTTCCTATCTGGGCTTCTTGTCATTTCACTGTGACTGGCCTCCTGCTGATTTTCAAGTTGTCTTATTACTAGGTTGTAAGTCAGCGTTCTAGATATAAGTCCTAAATCAGATACCTGTTTTGCAAATGCTTTCTCCCATACTTTTTGGTTGTCTTTTTTCATTTTCTTTGAGGCATTAAAGTTTTGAACTTTTGTGTCCAATTTATATTTATTTTCCCTTTACTTGGGGTGCTTTTGGGGTCATACTGAAGAATCTCTTGGTAAATCCAAGGTCATAAAGATCTACGCCTGAGTTTTCTTCTGAGAGTCTTATACCTTTTTACATTGTGAATTAATTTTTGTGTATGACCTGAGATAAAACAGTAATTCTTTTATATATTGTCTATCTGTCTGAGTACCATTTTTTGAAAACTTTCCCTTTTCCCATAGAATGGCTTTGACCTTGTTTTTCCTTGTTGAAGATCAGTTGCCCATGTATATTATTTCTGAACTCTCACCATTTGTTTGTCTGTTATGCAACTCCCACACTGTCTTGATTATGTTGCTTTGCAGTTAAAGTATGAAATCAGGAAGTGAGAGTCCTCTTAATTTATGCATTTCCAGGATTTCTTTGTCTATCTTGGGTCCCTTGCACTTTTGTCCAAGTTTTAAAATCTGCTCGTCAGTTTCTACAAAGAAGTCTGCTGATATCCCAAGAGGGGCTGTGTCAAATCTGTAGATAAGTTTGTGGAGTATTGCCATGTTAGTGGTGTTAACAAATCTTAATAAGCCTTCCAGTCTGTGAGCATGGATATTTTTCCATCTGTTGAGATATTTTACTTCTTTCATTAATGTTTTGTAATATTCTGAGTATAAGTTTTGCATGGCTTTTGTTAAACTTGCTCCTAAATATTATATTCTTTTTGTTTCTGTTGTGAGTGGAATTTTTTTCTTTTTCTGTTTTGGGGGGAGGGGTACTAGGAACTGAATCAGAGGCATTTTACCATTGAGTCACATCCCCACATCCCAGCTTTCTTTTCCCCCCGAGTCAGAGTCTCACTAAGTTGCTGAGGCTGACCTTTATGATGCTCTTGCCTCAGCCTCCTGAGTCCCTGGCATTACAGGCATATGCCACTCTGTCCAGTCTCTTATTATTATTATTTTTAATAAACCTATTTTAAATTTTTTCATATCCTTTCCTCTAAAACATGGATTCCTGGCCAAGGACAGAAGTGACTTATGGACACTCCTTAGGTTAGTGTATGATAGTTGTCTGTATTTCTTTTGTTTTTTCCTTAAGTTCTTCCTATGAAGAAATCAGTGACATTACACATCTGCTCATCTGACCTTGAATTTCTGCTTCTTAGATTTTTTTTAAAAAAATGTGCACTTGTTATAAAGGAATAATAGTAGATACTTCGAAATTAAATTTTCATTACAATATTCCCTAAAAATACTCCTCCACTTGTATGAAGTTCATTTTTAATATTTTTACAGTCAAAGCAAGTGCTCTTAACCTAAAAACAGGGCAGTTACCTTTCTAATTGCTTCTCGCCCTTTTCATTCCTTTCTCCAAATTTCTAAAGTTTTTGTGAGCAGCGTGGAAGTCCTTTTACCATTAGAAACCATGGTGATGCTCTGATATAAAGAATCCTGAAGTGGTCCTATCACTGCCTCAAGTCCCAGCCCTGTCACTGATAAAGTTTGCTTCGGCAGGTGTCCCTTGATTCTCTCAGTCACTGTGAAGTTTGTGTGCAATTATGTATTTGGAATTCTTTTTAAGACTCAAGTTCTGTGAAAGTATGGCTGCTGCTTGAGGGAAGAGAGTTTTGAAGTACAGATTTCAGCTTAGACACCTTTCTGTTTTCCTTTTTCAGAGAACTGAATATTTGCAGGTGTTGAATTTGTATTGTGTATAGCTTATTGATACCAGAGATCAGAAGAGCAGTTTTTGGAGTGTCATTTAGTGAGAAAATTTGTTGCAATTCAAACTACTGCTAATTAAATACATAAAATATCCAAACTAGACCTTGTGAAAACAAAATGGTGTGCTATTACTAAGCACACCAGTACAACACAGACTGCCTTGTGCAACTTGGATGTCTTGTCACCATACCTGAAGACCATCTGTTACTGTCAGGAAAGGAACCTTGAGTTATTCAGAACCTCTAAGGATTTTATTAGAATTGTAACTGCCTTGTATCACACACACCCCTTCTCTTTTTCACTGTATTTTTTGTTTTTGGTGGTGATGGTTTGCTGCTTATTTTTGTGTTTTCCTAAAGCTTGTAGGGCGTTTCATTTCCCTTGCACCCTTGTAGACAGTACAAACATCTAGACCATCCTTAGAGATTCTGTTATACTTGGCTTGGGGATAGAGTTCAGATAGCGCCTATTTTAAAAGTATGGGGCATTTTTAAATTTTAAAGTTGGTTAGGAAGATAATGTAAAATGTAAATTGAAGTTGAGATTCACAATAAAACCAATAATTATAGACATTTTAAATGTAAAAATAGCATGTTCTCAAGTAATCCCTATAGGAATTGTCTGCTTTGAAATGTTTAGAAGTTTCTGGAATTTTAAAGTAATTATAGCAATAATTTAACATGAGCCAGAATAATTTTGGGTTATCATTTAAAAAAAATTTATACATCAATCTAGTCAGGTCATTGACAAACCATTTTGTAGTGTTTTATTGCAATATAGCACATTTATTCATTACTATATCGACCTTGACTGCTTTCCTGTTGTAGTGGCAGAGTTAAAATGGTTGGGACAGAAACCATAAGACCCATCAATAAAAAGTTAGCTGACTGCTAGTCCAGATGATGATGATGAATTCAGGATACTTAAAAAATTTTTTAAATTGTTAAACATGAGTTGGTATCTAAAACTGATTTAAGTTTTTTTTTTGTTTTTTTTTTCCCCCTCTTTTCCTTTTCTTTCTTTGAATACAGATGACTCACCTCCAGCAGAAAGGGAACCAGGAGAAGTTGTGGACAGCCTGGTAGGCAAACAAGTGGAATATGCCAAAGAAGATGGCTCGAAAAGGACTGGCATGGTCATTCATCAAGTAGAAGCCAAACCATCCGTCTATTTCATCAAGTTTGATGATGATTTCCATATTTATGTCTACGATTTGGTGAAAACATCCTAGATGTCATCATGAACTTTGCCAAATTTGTGGAACTATTAAATGTATAATTTGTAGACATAAAGACTTGATTGCTTTCCAGTTTAATGAAAGCTTAAATGTCCCTGCGAACCCACAATCTCTGCCAGCAGAACTGGTTTTGTTCTGAATAGTACAGATTGATGTGAACACAAAGCATTTTGTGTAAGGAGGACTCCTTCTCTTGTAAGTCTGTCTGTCTGTTGGGAGGGGAGTTACAGGCAAGTTTGGTAAAAATTAAGCTAGTATCATAGTCATTTAAATCTGTAATAGATCCTAACCATTACCCCCTTCACTCTAACACTGTCTTATTCCGCTGCCACAATGCAAGCATAGTTTGGTATTTTTGTTACTGCCTTTTTTGAGATATATGTACCTATATCTACTTGTCTCTCTCTGTATCTGTGTGCCCATGTGTATAATATGTACACACACACAGAGGTGCACATGCACACACGCGCCACTGGCAGTCCTTTCCTTGTGGATTGGGATGAGGGGTGATACTGTTTTCTCCAGTTTAACAGGAGTTGTTGACTTAAGTCAGTCATATTTATGATATTCCTGCTCTTTATTTAAAATTAAATTGAGGCACAGGAAGCACATAGGGATGTTCAAGTTGTTTTGAAAGTCAGAAGTTCAGAGCACCTTTTCAATCTGGAGGCTTTAAACCATAAGTCCAGAAATGAATCATTTGTGAACAGTTAATGACCTACATTAGAATTTGGTAAACTGGTGAGAAATCTGGGTAAAAGGCTGCCTTTATTTCTAAGCTTTGTAAAAAAATTTTTGTTTACATTTTAATCATGAATATTTTAGCAAAGCCCAGGTCCTTGGTTCACATGGTATAATACAGGTGTGTTTTGGAAGGCATATTTGGTTTGTTATTTGTATACACCAGTAATCTTAAATTTAGTACATGGATTTAAAAGGCAACAGTACATCAGTGGTTTGTGAGTATGTGGTAAGTTCCTGGAAGAACAGTGTTTTTATATTAGAAGTGTAAGTTTTAAGGATGGCCTTGTTGCCTCCTATCAAGTTCTCTGGGACTTTCTAATTTTTATTACTATAATTGATGATGGTCAGAAGGCCTCTTCCCTGTCCCTTCCCTCCTGCTTTTCCCCCTCAAAAAATGTCTGGACAAATAACAGCTTAATCTCTTGACATCTTTTGTGGTGGTGTTTGTTCTTACTTCCAGGTGTGCTGTTAATGTGGGTTCATTCCCTTCATTGACCCCTCGGGGTTTGCATGTCAGTGATGTGTTACCGTAGAAGGCCCAGTCATCTGTGTTGGCTTGTGGGTGTAATAGCAGCCCTTCGCCACAGAGTCCTTTCATGGTTTATTCTTGCAAGGTTGTTTGACACTGAAATAGAATCACAAATGTGGTTGGTTGATCAGCCAGATGGCTACTCTCCCTTTGTTTTGAAAGAACCTGGTGACAGCCAGGAGAAGGCAGTATGCGAAACCAGTCTCTTGTGGAAACTTAACCTGTGGTTGGGGCAGAACCTACACATGCATGCTGTCAGCCAAACACCAGAGGTTTTTGAGGGTCCCGAATGATCTCTGTTGGGGCTGTTCTTGATGTTAGAAATCATTCCGTAGCCTCACAACGCATGGTTTGCTCGATGCCCGTTTTGGCCTTCACGAGGGCTTGTGCCTTGTGCTTCTGGATGGTAATGACCGCTCACCATGTGAACACAGTACCTCAGTTTTCTTCTCTCCCTGGCTGAGTTGCCCTGTGCTCAGGGCTTCACCACGGGCAGCCAGGGACAAGCTTCTCAAAGCATTGTGATACCCTAGTCATAGATGCTTTCTGTGCGTGTGTGAGCAGGTGTTGTCCTGCAGACGTGCTCTTTTTTTCCCCTGCATGTAAATCTCAAAGCTGAGCCTGGCTCCTGGAGCCCATACTGACATTTGTGGCACAAGTCCGCGAGTGTGTCCAGCACGCACAGACAGTGTGCAGAATATGGTGCAGTGACTTCAGGCCGGAAAATAAAGTTCCTTTTGAAGTATTATTCTGAGGGTTGGGTCAATTGAAACACTTCTAGCATTACCTAATGACTTGCATTGTGGTATTTTCTGCAAGCTGCTTTAGCGACTTTAATATACCCACAATCTCCCAGTCTCTAGAGGAATGCAACACGATGATAATGATGAAGATAATGTTTTTAATCATTGTTCCATTTGTTGCCTTTAGGGCTGAGGGAAGGGAAAGGGTCTTTTTGTTTGTTTGTTTTTTGGTTGTTTTTCCATTTTTTCCCCCATTTTTAAATTTTTTTAAATTTTTTTATTTTTGTGGCTTACACCACATTTAACGACTCTGTGACTAATTCTGCTCCCAAGCCCACTTATCTTGGGCTTCGTTTTAGGCTCATGTTTCAGATCTGCATGCATTGCTTGCATTTTTCTGGTATCTGAATGTTGGTTCCTTGTTCTAGGAATTCAACATTAATTTCCAAAATTTTCATGGGACTTGTGAAAACACAAGACATGACTATGTATAAAATTTATTGGCCTTTCTCATTTACCTGCTCTAGTATTGTGTTGTGTGTGCGTGCGTGTGTGATGTCAGGCTGCCACGTAAAACTTCAGAGAACCGTAAAAGCAGACCATCCTTTTTTGCATGCTCTATTCTAAGTAGAATGTTCAATGTAATAACTAAAATTGCATGTTAAAGATATTTAGGTTTTGTTTTCTTTCTTTATTTTTTTTTAATTTCAGTTTCCTGTATATTTGCTTACTGTGCTGTTCTAGTGGTTGTAGGATAAAAATGCACTGGTGAAGCAAATGTAGTGCCAACAGAAGGTGATTTTCCAGTTGTATATGTCATGCAGCATTTGAAGGGACTGTGCATTCTTTAAAAAATCACAGTTACTTCTAAACCAGATTTCATTTCTATTGTTTTATGTGCCAAACCCCGAAGTGCATTGGGCTTGAATCTCTGAACACTGTAGACCCATTTGAAGACTGTTCTGATTGTCACAAATTGTAGTGCCTGAAAACACTCTTAAACTGATTGTCTTAAAAAATGAAAGTTCTCCAAAGATAAAACAGGAACAATTATTATGACTAATTACGGTGGAAATGACTGTGGTTCCTTGGAAATGCTGCGCTCTTTGTATTTTCCATCATTAGTGCAGTTTGAATGAATGTGTATAGTTCAGAGGTCTTCGTGTTCACATTTTAAAACTAGGTAAATGACCTCATCATTCGAGCTTGAATTCATTTTTAATTTTAATTTTATTTTATACAATGTGTAGACAGTTCCCTGTTCTCTGCATTTAGAAGTATACACAATATAAATCTGTTAATTCTGTAAGTAATTTTTATAATTATGATGTAACTCTATCCTATCCTTAAAACATTTAAAATAAACCCTTTATGTGCAACTTCTGACTGTAAATTTTGTGCTCCTGAGCAAAATGTGATGTGTTAAAACTGCTTCTGAAAAATGTTTTTAAGTCAAATAATCTTTTTCAGCATGTGTAAATGTCAGATACGAATAGAAACAAAGAAATAGAAGTTTTGTTTGCTAACTTTCAATAATACTTGAAAGGGTGGGGGCAGTAATCAATATTGCAGTTATCTTAACTGTTAAATTTTAGGATTTAACAATAATAAATTTTTGGTTTATCAAAATTTTAAACAATTTTAAGTAGAATTAAATAATGTGTATTTTATACCATCACATCTATTTTTTCCTTTGAATATACCTTTATATTTAAATATCCATCAGTGAGACTCTGACAGTGAATAGTCTCAGTCCACAGTGCTAAGGATGAAGAAATGAAGGTGATATTAACACCTCTGTGTGTTCTGTATTTTATCTTGGTAGTTTTATACAGCAGGTCGAATGCAGAGTTTATGATGTGCACTTTACTTAGTTTCTTCTCTCCGCCCCAGTGTTTCCCAATTGACTCTATCCAAAGGACTACATGCCAGTTTAGGCCAAGTTAGGGAAGGTCACCTTTTCCCTGCTTTTAAAATAATGATTGATGCTTGGTGAGGGATAAATGTGAACCTAGGCTGCAGAACACCTACTTGGCTGGTATTGGTGAGGCAGCTCTCACCCAAACCACAGGAGCCTCTGAATCAGGTGGAGGACAGAGTCCACCTGGCCTGAGGGGCGAAGGCTGCAGGAGGGTCGAAGTTGTTGGGAGGCACAGATGCTCTCCTCAGTCTAGGTTCCCTAACCTTCCTTGCTGGGGGCAGATTGACTAATCTCATTGGTGTCTGTTGAAGGCACAGCTTAGTGTTTCCTAATAATGTTACCATTCTTAGTCTGAAGGGTGAAATTTGATGACTAGTATTTGTAAGCCAATAAATGAAGTCTGTGTTTATCACTCTCTGTGGGACAGTTGGAATGATGGAGCCTCTGTTTGAAGTTTCTGGTGCAGTGAAGCTCAGTGATGATAAAAGCATTTGGTGTTGATAAAGAATTAGTAAATACTTAAGGAGTACCTTACTGAGCATGTGCTACATATTTCATTGTTTAGGTTCTATTCAGCAAAGAAGATACCACTCTCCCCTGATTTACAGGTGAGGATTGGGCAGGGGCTAGAGGCTACTGCCCAGGATTACAGGGGCAATGAGAACTCCAGCCCTCGACCTTATGTACAGGAGCAGTGGGAACCTCAACCCTCGGCTTTATACCGTGAACTGCTCTCTGGATGCCTCATAGTTAGATGAGTTCAGTGGGGTGATTTGCGTAATCTACCATGTAATCACCACGAATAATGTTTTGTAACCCCATTTCATGAGTTGATTGCAAGAAAGGGTTTTATTTCCAAATTGAGCCTCATCAAGGGTTTTACGTCAGTCCTAGAATATAGGCGTCTGTTTATTGTATACTAAGAATTAGAACTGGTTCCAAAGTTATGAAGATACTACTTTGAATATATTATGAAATTAGTATCTTTATAAATCCTGAGTTTCTTAATACACAATCTTATTTTATAGTAATTGATTTGCTGTCTGTCATATAATTGTAAGTTTATGGGCTACAGAGCTTCAGAGAAGTGAGTGAGTCTTTATTTCTCTGGTCATACCTAGTCTCCATCTGTCCTTTAGTTTGGTTGTGATTGGTTTGGGTAAACCAAGTAACAGGTGGTCTTCGGATATTCTTTTGCCATCTAAGTTTGCCTAAAAATGTCATTGGCATTTGCCTAATTTTTAAGCCATGCAGTTGGCCATGGGGGATCCTCTCCCAGCATTGTCTGTCACAGTGCACTATTGTCATCATTTCCTTGCCCTTACTTTGAATTTATGCAAACTGGGGGAAAACCAAGAGCTTATGTATCATGTGAATCCCCTAAAATCCTTTATAAGATAGGCTGGTTGTATACAACTTTAGAGTACTGTTTTCGTGGTGAAAATGTTGAAGCTGATTATGAAAAGTTGTGAAAGAACAGAACATCCCTTTTGTTGTTGTTGTTGTTTTTGGAATTAAACCAAACTTTACACCTGAGTGGCAAAACTAGAGCTGTGTAATAAAGGAAAACTATTCATAATAATATACTCTAAAACAATTCGTGAAGTTCTTGGCTAGCAGGCATTCCTCTTCAACTAGTCATGAATTTACTTAGTGTTAGCCTAGTTTTTCCATGTCTATTTCTTAAATCTATAAATTTCTCTTTTACTGATGTCCAATTTTCACTTTCAGGTCTTTCTTATAATTTTTAAAATTATTTTGTTTATTTTTACAGATTACACTTTTATTCATTGTACACAAATGGGGTACATCATTTTGTTCCTGTGGTTGTGTGCGATGTAGATTCATAACATATATGTAATCATACATGTACATAGGGTAATGATGTCCGTCTCAGTCCACTGTTTTTCATACCTCCCTCCCGTAGAAAGCAGTGTGGAGATTCCTCAGAAAACTTGGAGTGGACCCACCTTTTGACCCAGTTATCCCACTCCTCCGTTTATACGCGGAGGACTTAAAATTAGCATACTATAGTAACACAGTCACATCAATGTTTATAGCAGAACCCCTTTTTAAAACCTCGGTGTTAACTTTTCAGCAACTCAGGATTAAACGTCAGCATTCTGAACCGTCTACATATATATACACTGAAGTTAGCTTTAAAGCTCTTTGCCTTGAACTTGTCTTTCCAGCTTTGTAAGAAATTTGATAGCTGCTTTCTACTTTCTTCCTTTCACACATGCTCAGGTGTGAAGGTCTCTGGCTTTCACTAGAAAAATGAGGAAAGTTCCTGATGACTGTTCAGAGGAAGGACATTGCAGTAGCTGTTCATAAAGTTCTTATCCTGTACTGTGCTTGCTTTGTGCTTTGTTTGGGGGGACCTGATTTTAACAAAATGCTGCTTAAAGTTTTCCTGTGATTCTGTGGTAAAATAGTTCTGACGACGTGTTTTTTCTTAATTTAACCTAAATCTGATAGCTCACACTAGGAAGGACAAAGTTGTGGTCATTTGCAGATTATTCCTGCAGAAGTGAAAAGTGTGTTCAATTCAAAAAAGGTCTGAGATGACAGACTAAACAATGTGTATCATACCAGGACTGGAATCATCTCTGAGTACCCTGCGGTGGATAGAGATTATTGGAGGTGGTATCAGCACATACGAAATGAGTATCTGTCTGTGGGTAAAAGTCACATCCTATTGCCTTGGGAGCCATAAGTTCATTATAAAAAATGACAACTCTAAAAAAGGCAGAAATGGCCCAGTCATCACTGGCTTGTATGTATGGCAGGGGTTGGTGATTATATCCTTAACGAGGGTCATGTTCAGATTAAACACTTGTGACACAGTCTAAAGAACTGTTTCAGTGTGAGCAGTCTGCATACCATAT
The DNA here is from genome assembly GCF_902686455.1 of Sciurus vulgaris. Classification (NCBI taxonomy): domain Eukaryota; kingdom Metazoa; phylum Chordata; class Mammalia; order Rodentia; family Sciuridae; genus Sciurus; species Sciurus vulgaris. The sequence goes on from NC_136474.1 coordinate 27,783,006, forward strand.
TCATTATCTCACGTTGCTGTAGCAGACGACCACAATGACAACTTGGACATCAGGTGTTTATTCTCTCGGCTCAAGTCTGGGAGGCTGAGATCCAGTTGGTTTCTTCTGAGGCCTCTTGGGGACTTGCGGATGGCCATCTTCTCCTTGTGTCCTCACATGATCATCCCTCTTTGCACATCTGTGCCCAAATCTCTTCTAAGAAATCTTGCTGTCAGAGCATGATTCTTGGCAGACATAAAATTTTTAATAGTACTACTAGTAGTCCATTTTGGTATAAAAGTGACTAGGGAAATAGGGTACTAAAAAGAGCTCTGAAGTCAGTAGCTGCTTCAGAGCACTGTCATGGTGCCATCTTGTGCAGATTGTCGAGCTTCTCTAACCTGTTTTCCTTGTCTGCAGAATGGGGTGCCTCTGGCCTTCCTCAGGTTCCCAGTGAAGTCTAGCAAGTGGGCTTGGCTCAACCCAGCCTGACAGGATGTGTCTCCACCGAGCATTCTGTCATTCAGGACGTGAAAGGTGCCAGTTCTGTCATTCAAGGCCTTTTTCACAGTCTGCTTTGATTTGCTGCTTGAGGTCATGCTTTCAGTTCCATGGTTTGGTTGTGGTATGATGTCAGTCAGAAGATAACCGCTTTTATAGTTTTTTTTAGAACACTGGCCTCTTGCAGCATACATAGAATTTTAATGAGCATTGTTGAGATCGAAAGAGTAGTGGGCTGTTTCACCTTGTCTGTTGTGACTGAGACGTAGACTACACTTCCAGCTCCCCAAGAAGAAGGTGCACATCTGCGTTGTGTGTGTGTTTTCACATTGTCGTGGCATTCAGAAACACCCAATTGATTCCGGAATGCTTTTGTAAAACGTGGTGCTGGAGTTTGCAGTGTGTGCTCACGGCCACGTGAGCAGTGACTCAAGTCACATGTCCCCTTTCAGAACGTGTTCCTGCAGTGAGGACCCTGTGCCCAGCAAAGTGTGCAGCGGCCAGGAGAGTCGCGTCACATCCTTCTCCCTTGTGCATTTTGGGCCTTACTTGCACTGGGTGTTTAATTACAACCTTTTCCTTTCTATAATAGGATCTGAAATTGATTGGAGAAGTTTTAAATTAGGTTTGACTTTCTTTTTTTTTTAAATACTTTTTTAAAATTTTATTAAAAATCATAAATTTACATAGGGCAATGTTGTTTGATTCATTTTGTTATTTTTTTCCCTTCCCCCCACCCCTCTTTTCCCTCTATACATTACTTTCTTCCTCATTCTTACCACCCTCCTTATCCCTAACCCTAAACCTAACCCTAACCCTAACACTAACCCCTCCTACCCTCCCCTCTCCCCCCCCCCCCATGTCTTCATCCGCTTATCAGCGAGATCATTCGTCCTTTAGTTTTTTGAGATTGGCTTATCTCACTCAGCATGATATCCTCCAATTTCATCCATTTGCCTGCGAATGCCATAATTTTGTCATTCCTCATGGCGGAGTAATATTCCATTGTATATATATATGCCACAGTTTCTTTATCCATTCATCAACTGAAGGGCATCTGGGTTGGTTCCACAGTCTGGCTATAGTGAATTGAGCAGCTGTGAACATTGATGTGGCTGTATCTCTGTAGTATGCTGATTTTAAGTCCTTTGGGTATAGGCCAAGAAGTGGGATAGCTGGGTCAAATGGTGAGGTTTGACTTTCTAAGGGAAAAAAATTGGCCTAATTGAAATTCACCTTAATTTTATTTTGTTCTTCGTTGTTTTCTAGTACTGGGGATTGAGCGTGGGGCATTCTACCACTGAGCTGCGTCTCCGGCCCTTTTAAAATTTTTCTTTTTTATTTCATTTTATTTTATTTAGGTACCAGGGATTGAGCCCAGGGGCTCTTAGCCACTGAGCCACATCTCCAGCCCTTTTTTGTATTTTATTTAGAGACAGGGTCTCGCCGAGTTGCTGAGGGCCTCAGCTGCTGAGCCAGAACTCCTGGCCATCTTGATTTTTTTTTTGTCATTCTGTCATTTGTTAATTTCTAAAATGGATTTGTAACTTTGGTCCTCACATTCCGAGTAAAGCTAGCTGCTTGAATTGTACCACTCACATAACTGTCAAGATTGAGAGTGGTTTGTTTCTAAGGCTGGGGTGTACTTGTAAAATTGCCCTGTTCCTCCATGTGGAGCTTTGTAAAATTGTAGAGGATGGGTGGCTGCAAAGCAGCCAGGTGGAGGACTCCAAAATTTGACCCTTCTGAAAAAGTGAAGTTAGTAGTTATTTTTCTCTAGGGCTAACAATTTAGGTAACTTTCCAGACCTGTAGTCTGGAGATTGTAACTGTAGGTCAGGGTTTAATTAGCTGCTTTAGAGTGGGATTTCAAATGTCAGTATCTTCCAGGTCTTTTTAAGTCCAAGGTGACCTAGCTTGTCTTTGTGTGTGTGTGTGGGGAGGGGGGGACGTGGGGGGCTACTAGGGATTGAACTCAAGGGCGCTTAACCACCGAACCACATCCCCAGCCTGTTTTTGTATTTTATCTTGAGATAGGGTCTTGCTGATTTGCTTAGGACCTCGATAAGTTGCCAAGGCTGACTTTGAACTTGAGATCCTCCTGCCTCAGCCTTCCGAGCTGCTGAGATTACAGGTGTGCGCTACTGTGCCCAGCAGCACCTAGTTTGGCTTTAATGCTCTTCAGGTAGTAGCAAAAATATTTATTTTCTTTAGTATATTTTCCAAAGGTTTACGTGGGCAAATAATTTTGTAAGCTACCTAAAAATCTATGAAACAAATGATATAGGTTGTTATTTTTCCTTTGAATGTTATCCATCATTTAATTAGGAATTCTTAGTCTGTCAGGTTCAAGATTGCTTTTACTAACCAGATAGATGTGGACTGATGTGGTATTGCCTCACCATTCCTCAGAGATGCAGTGAGCAGAAATGGTTTCTAAAATCGGTAGTCACAGTCATATATTTTAAACTTGCCTGTCAGTGAGGTTCTCTGGAATGTGGGATTTGGGAGAATTTGGGAGGTGCTGTGCTGGGGCAGCACTTGACCTTGCAGATAAGTTAACAAGGTCTGAGTTGAGAGTTAAGATCTGAAGGACAAGTCTTGGGCAGAGATTTTGGAATCTAGGATCTGTTATTTTATATCTGTGTGTCTTAGTTCTTTCCTTGTAGCATTTTTAAAAAAAATCTCGATGTCTAATTTCTTTATCTAAAATAATAATACATCCTAATTGTTCAGAAACATTTTGGAAAAATGAACTTTTTTGCATAATTTGTAAGAATCAATGAAAAACCCTCATTGCCTATAAAACCACTAAGATGGCTGGGCATGGTGGGTGGCACAACCCTGTACTCCCAGCCACTATGGGACTGAGACAGAGTGATCTCAAGTTTGAAGCCAACCTGGGCAACTTGGTAAGACTTGTCTCAGAGTGAAAAGTGACTGGGAGTGTAGCTCAGCCCTCGTGCCCTGCTGGGTTCAGTTCCCAGTGCTCCAAAAGAAACGGGGGAGCAGAGGGGCTCACATGCTCCTGTCTGTAGGTCACTGTTGTTCATTCCTAGTATGACTGTCACGAACTTGCCGCTGCCACCTGTTGGCCCAGGTACTTTCACTGTTGTGGATTCCTGAAAACCAATGGTGACATCAGACTTTAGACTGGGATGTTTGGACAATGCAGGCGTGTTTCCCTTGGCAGTGTGCCGCCCCCCCCCCCCCAGGGCTTGGTGGAGGAGCTCTGGTTTAAGGTTGCCTTTTAGGCCTTTGCATTCTTTGTGAATCTAAAGAGTGGTGTGGCTTTTAGGAACAGAAAAGTAAAATATCAGTCACAGCACATTCTCAGTTTACAGTCACAGTTCTCCCAGCTGGCTGTTATTGGATAGAAGGTTAATACTTTGAAATCCACCAAAGCTTTCTAAAAAGCCAACAAATGATACAAGTGCGCTTTCTGCCTTGGAGCAGGATCCCTTGACTGGTCCAGCAGTTCATCTGATGCTTCTCGGGTCCTGTGTGCACAGCCCTTCGGTTTATCACGAACAGAAAGGTGATGTTGCAGTTGCGGTTCACGTCTCATTACGGTCGGGAAAACACAAGAACTTGACTAGCTTCTAAGTCTTTCCTATTTAAAGTTTCTTAAAACTGTTCTGCACCTATTTCCTTACTTTTAAAGCAGCTCTAGGTACCTTGTGAGCTGAAACAGGAAGTGGTGCTGTGGTATGGTTTAGCTGGATGCCATGTTCAAGGAGATCTGACGAATTGCCCACTTAGACAAAACCCTTGCTCTTTTCTCTACTGCCCTGAAGAAAAGGCCAGTTGGAGCTTTCTGATGAGATTCTGTGGTATTTAACAGATTTTTTAAAAAAAAATTACATATTTTGAGGAGAGAAATTACTAAGATGAGACCAGTGAACCAGAGTATTTTATTGTTCTCTTTACGCTGTGGAAAGAATGCTAGTGTTGATAATTTTTATGCTGGTTTTGTTTTCAGAGTTGGTATTAGAGGCACTCATTACCCAACAGATTTATTCTGAGGCTAAATTATTATTTTTTTTTTCCAAGGAAAAGAAGGCTCTTTTATAACTAACCATGATATCACTTGTGAAAATCATCATGTCTATGAATTAAAGTGAAACTGACATACCTTTAAGGATCCATTTTAAGGGTCATGAAATACATAACTTTGTGCTTTTCTTTTTGTGATCTTTAAAGGCAAGATTTTTTCCTGTTTCATGAAGGATGTTTTCAGACTCGTCATCCTAGTTCGTTGTTTGAGAAGTGCTATCTAGAGAGTGACATGTGAAAACATGCTGGGTTTAAGTGAGTTGGGAGAAGAAAATCCCTGAAAAGGGAAATGTGTGACCACACTACATTGCTAAGAAGAGGAATAAGTTAATTCATACTGCGCCTGGGTACCTGTAAGCATTAAAATAAACGGATCCTCCTCTGGGCAAATTCACGTCAAGTTCAGCGGAAAGTCCAACTTCAAGTAGGTCTCCAGGTCAGGCGGTTGGTGGCACTGAGGTTGCGGTGCTGGTCCGATTGCCCCTGTGCCGCCTCTACGTGATATTCTCACCTAAGGCAGAGTTGTTTGTTAAGCCCTGCATTCCCATAATGTCATGATTGGCGTTAGCAGGCCACCTGGATGTTGTCATCCTCACCTGTGGAGAGCTCCATGACTCGGGGGATACACAAACCTGGTGACCAAGGAAGACTCTAGTCTCTGGTGCAGAAACACGGATCTTGACAGAATGCGTCCTGCTCAAAGCTGTTGTCTACCTGAAACCCCTGCTGCCACCCTCCCCTTGATGGCCCGAGGAGGAACCAGGAAGCCCTGAACTGGCGACAGTCAGATTCCTGCTGTTGGATGGTCAGGAGGACAGTGAAGAAAAGGGCCTCACAGGTGTGCAGGCAGAGGAACCACATCTGAATCCTGCATCGCCACATCACTCCGGGGGGATTTACCGCCTTGCAAATTGGCCCAGTGTAGGCTGGGGCCGTAGCTCAGTTGGTTGTGTTTGCCTAGCATGTGTGAGGCACTGGGTTCGGTCCTTGGCACCACATACAAATAAATAAATAAAGGTATTGTGTCTGTCTACAACTAAAAAATTATTTAAAACAAACAAAACCCTGTAAGAATCACATTAAAAAAAAAAATTGGCCCAGTGTGATCCCCAAAGAGGGTCCATCTTTGATCAAAGCTTCTGTCTTGACAGTTGGGGGCATTTTGTCTACAGTCAATACTTTTTAAAAAGGACATGAACTCAAGCCCTTCCAGAAAACTGACTTATCTTAGATTCTTAAAAGAGATGGCATTTCGTATGATTCTTTTTTTCTATCATTATCTGACATTGTACTTGTGATTCCCAGTTAGTTATATGTTCCTCTGGGGTAGATAGGGAGTGAGGATCCCAGAGACAGAAATGCATTGCACATTAATTTTGTTTATTACCAAAGATGGACAGTTTTAAGAATGATCAGTAAGAGTGCAAAACTGCTAGTGCTAGCCTGTCTTGACCAGTGTGAGAGTGGCGTGAGAACCAGCCTCCATGTCTGGGGGGTGTTGCTGGCAGTGCAGGTTCCTGGATGCGGTTTGTGTATCCCTCAGGCGTTCATGTATTGAAATGTAATCCCTGTTATGCGATATTAACAGGGTAAAAGCTTAAGTCCCACCATGGCGTTTACAGATTGGCTCTTTGGGAAGTGATTTGGATTTGATAAGGTCATCATGAGTGGAGACCCCATGATTGAGTGCTGTGGCTTTGTAAGAAGAGAGAGACCACAGGAGATGCACATGAGCTCCCTGTCACAGATCACCTTGGAACTCTGCCAGCAAGAAGGCCTTCACCAGATTTCAGCCCCTTGACCTTGGGACCAGAACTGTGAGCCAAAATCTAATTACATTATAAAATTATCCAGCCTCAGATATTTTGTTACAGTAATGCAGAATGAATTAATAACATGTTGGGCTATATGTGGTGTGAAAACTACAGTTTAAGAAGCATGAATGTGTTCTGTTGTGTATAACTAATTAGAACAAATAAAAAATTAAAAAAAAAAAAGCACTTGCCCCAGTCCTATGTAATTTTATGGGTGGAGACCTATCATCTCTCAAGTTTGTGACCCATCATCTTGGCTTAGGGATGGTTAATTCATAGAGGTGGGTTTTTTTTTTGTTTGTTTTTTTAATATGCAAGATTATCTCAGATAAGGAGAAAATGTTTCTTAAGACCTGAATCTTCCTGTTTTCAACCTCTGATTTTTATATCAATATAAGAAATCGTTTATTAAACGTTGTTACAACTGTGGAAACGGTTGAAGCTGTGAACTTAGAGTTCTGTGTGCGGGTCTTCTCTGAATCGGCAGATGGGGTGTTGCCTACACTCGCGTGAGTCAGGCTAGGCCAGTTCTGCCTCTGACCCCCTGCCAGGTGTTGCTGTGGGCCTTTGTCCACTGCGACTGTTTCCCATGGGGTAAACTTCTCGGGCTTCAGTGTCCAGGTGATGTTAGTTGCTTCATCAGAAATAAAGCTCGGTCACCCTCATTAGCTCTGTTTAGTTCTTGGAAGGATACAAAACAGTCCTGGGGGTAAAAAAAAGAAAAGAAAATTCCAAAGGACAGAGAAATACTTGGTACCAGAATGAGCTTGACTGTGGAAGAGAACCTGCTTATAACAAGAAACAGCCGCTTCCTTTTAGAAGTAGCTCATTGCACTTCATTTCTTGTGTGCTCCTGAGTTCTTTAGATGCCCCACATCACAGGAACAAAACAGCATCAGCCGTGATTCATTTGTGGTGTGCACTTGGGGTTTCTCCACACAGCAGCCTTAGCTGTAGGTGTCACAGAGTTCATGCTGTGGCGAAGAGGTGGGAATCTGATCTAGGAACCATCAGGATGGTGACATAGGCGCACGTGTCATAGTGTCTACTGAGACTTCTTGCAGTCTGATTACCGGCCTCTACTTCACAGTTTCAGCATAGAAAGTGCAATATGCTCGGGATCATTTTTCCAAGTGCGAGATGCAGAGCTTGATTTGGGTAGTTAACAGCCCCTTTGTTTTATATTAGGTTCCTTGTTACCTTCCTGGAAGGGTACTGGTAAATACTGATTTATCAGTAAATAATGACTACTAAGGACTGGAGTGAGAATGTGAACTAGTATCCAGGGGCAGCTTTGCTTTTAAATGCTGCCAAACATTTAAGGGAGAAGATAGGAAAGGGAGTTCTCTCTGCTGCTGTTTGGGTGAGTGTCCCCAAAGGTCTGTGTGAAAAGTTTGGTCCCCATGGTGGCACTAAACCTTGACTTGAATCTTCCCATGCAAAACCTCCAGGTTAAGTTTTGTATCAATTAAGAAATCTTTCTTTTTTTTTTTAATTGGTGCATTATATAATTTATTCACGATGGGGAATTCATTGTGCCATAGTTGTCCATTTGCATGATTTGATCAATCCCAAATTACCCTTCCCATAAATCTTTTTTTTTTTTTTTCAAACCAATATAGGAATTTTATTCAAAATGGTAGAATCTTTAGAGAGGCAGGGACTAGTGGGCATAACTTAGGTCATTGGGGTTGTGCACCCAAGGGATTGGTCTCTTCCTCCTCTAATTTCACTTCCTGGCTCATGAAGTGAGCAGTTTTTGCTCCACCATTTGCTCCCTTATCAGAGGCCCAAAGAAATGGGGCCATTTGATCTTGGACTGATCTTTTCTGATACATCAAGTATTTATAGTACCTCAGATATTTTGTCGTAGTAATGGAAGCTGAGTAATACACTTCGTTCTGTGAAGCCAGTATTACCATGGCACCAATGCCAGACAAAATAGCACCAGAAAACTACAGGCTGATATCCCCCAGAATATTAACAGAAAAAGACCATGAACAAATCCACTAACATATAGGAAGGGCCAATTGAGATTTGATGCCAGAAAACCAATCAGTGTGTTAATACACACTTAATAGAGGACAGAGGCATCAATCATTTCAAAAGATGGGGAAAGAGTTGTACAAAACCCAACACCCGTTCACGATAACTGAAAAACTCTGATATTGAGAAATTTGCTCAACCTGATGAAAGACATCCATAAAAAAATCTGCTAAGTTTCATAATAGTGATGAAATAACTATCTATAAAGGTCAGATGAACTATCTATCTATAAAGGTTAGGAACGAGTCCAGACTGGCCACCCACACCACATTTGACATTGCATTGTATTTAACCAGGGCATTCTAGTGAGAAGAAGGCATCAGAAAGGAAAACATGAAGTCATCTTTAGTTGCAGATGACACAGTTTTATACATAGAACTTCTTAAGGTCTCACACAATACAGCTAGTTCAACGAAGTTGGAAAGTACAAGCTCTCTATACAAACATCAATTGACTACGTAGTAAACTGAAAATGAAGCTAACCTGTACCTTCTACATTAGCATTAGAATTGAACAAAAGCACAAGATTTGTGCAATGAAAATCTACAGACTTTATATGTTCAGGGTTTGGAAGCCTCATGATTCAGGTAGAAATGCCTATCAAAAGCCCAGCAGGCTTCCCCCCCACCCCCAACCCCCAGCCCCCAGCCCCCAGCCCCCAGCCATTAGACTGAATTAGCAATTAAGGGAATGTAAAGAACATTGGCCAAAAGAATCTTTTTCTTTTTTGTGGTGCTGGGGATCGAACCCAGGGACTTGTGCTTGCAAGGCAAGCACCCTACTGACTGAGCTATCTCCACAGCCCAGGCCAAAAGAATCTTGACAAATAAGAGTACATTTGGGGAGCTTCCTGATTTCAAAATCTACTCTAAAGCTATAGATGTCAAGGCAATGTGGTACTGGTGTAAGGAGAAACACACAGACATGGATGTATAAAAACACGCATGTATGTGGAACAGTTGAGGGTTCTGATGCTGACTTACGCATTCGTGGTTAGCTTTTTTTCCTCATAGGTGCCAGGGCATTTCAGTGGGAAAAGATCGCCCTGTCAACAAATGAGGGCAGAGGAATTGACGATTCATGTGCCAATGGATTTAAACCTGTACACCTTCCACAAAAACTTAGAAGAAAGCTTAGGTGAGAATCTTCATGACTCTAGGTTAGGTATTTTCTGATGTGTGATATCAAAAGCATGATCTATGAAAAGTCGTTGGCAAACTGGGCTGCATAACATTTAAAAATGTGTATCATAAGCAGTAGTTAGGAAAAAGACTGGGAAGAAATACTTGCAAATCACATTGACAAAGGGTTTGTATACAGAATATGTGAAGAACTCTTCAAGAAACAACCCAAGCAGAAGTTGGCAAAGTATCTGAAAAGTCATTTTCTAAAGAAGATACAGATGGCCAGTAAACATGAAAAGATGCTCAACAACTTTATAGATAAATGCAAATTAAGATGAGATGCCTCTCCTCACCACCAGAATGACTCATCCAGGGGTAAGCAATAACAAGTGGTGAGGGTGTAGACAAGGGAGTTGGAGTTCTTTGGACAATGGTTTGGCAGTTTCTTTTAAGGTTACATATGCATTTGCCGTATGACCCTAGATTCCTAGGAATGTAACCATAAGAATTGAAATTCTCTACAGAAAACTTGTAAACCAAAATCTGTAAGCTATTATCTGTAGCTGTATCACACAATCCATGTAGGTCTTTGCATCCAGATTCATAGCCCCAAAGTGGAAAAAGCCCAAGTTTCCATCAGATGAGCTGTGACTGATAAACACAGGAAGGCGTAGCCATGCAATGGGATTCTGACAGACAAAAAGGACTGAAGTGCTGATACTAGTGTGGACGAGCCTAAAAAAAAAAAAAAAAGAAAAAGCTAGATGGAAAAGGCCACACATTCATGTGAAATGTCCTGAAGAGGAAGAACTATTGAGATTAAAAGATCAGTGGTAGTCTAGGACTAGGAGATGAAGGGTAATGGTACTGGCCTCCTTTTGGGGATGAGGGAAACATTTAAAGTCAGGGTGTGACCAGGCCTGGTGGTCATGCCTATGGTTATGGTTTAGATATGAGGTGTTCCCCAAAAGCTCACGTGTGAGACAAGGCAAGAAGGTTCAGAGGAGAGATGATTGGGTTGTGAGAGTCTTAACCCAGTGATTTAATCCCCCATAGTGTGTGGCTGGAGGAGGTGGGAATTGGGTGTGGCTTTGGGTATATATATTTGTATCTGGCTACTGGAGTCTCTCTCTTCTCCTCTGTCTCCACTTCCTGATGACATGAACTGCTTCCCTCTGCCACACTCTTCTGCCACGATGTTCAGCCTCACCTTGAACCCCGAGGAATGGAGCTGGCCTTCTATGAAGTAAGACCTCTGAAACCGTGAGCCCCCAAGTAAACTTTTCCTCCTCTATAATTGTGCTGGTCAGACCCTTTTAGTCACAGCAACAGAAAAACTGATTAAAACACCTATAATCCCAGGAGCTCAGGAGGCTGAGGCAAGAGGATTGCGAGTTCAAAGGTGGCCTCAGCATCTTAGTGAGGCCCTAAGCAACTTAGTGAGACTCTGTCTCTAAATAAATCATCAAAAAGGGCTGAGGATGTGACTTAGTGTTTAAGTGCCCTGGGTTCAATCCCCAGTATCTCTCCCCCCAAAATTGATGGTTGTACAACTTAACAAATACGCTAAAATTTTATGTCACCTATGTAAATCCCACCACAATAAAGCTGCTCTGAACTCCTGAGATGTGAATTCTAGGAAGGAAAGGGAAGGAGGGGCTGTGGTTCTGGCGCTCTGGGGTGGTGCCTTAGAATTTGCATTTTTAACAAGCTACCAGGTGGTGTTTGGCCTCCTGTCCTATAGAGCTGGGCCTTGTCTGGTAGGATGTGGGTGTGCCTTTGAGGGAATCCCCAGAGCCAGCCGTGATCCCGGCAAAGGTGGTGACCAGTGTCAGGGCTTCAGTCATGAAACCAGAGGTGTCTCTTTCTAGGAAAGTAGCTGTAGGGAACGCACAGGGAGCGTGACGGGTGGGTGGGGTGCTTGTCAGTCAGGAGCTCGAGCAGTGCTGCTTGTACCCCTGGAGCAAGGTGACCGGGCACAGCCACGGGTGCCCTCCGGGAGGCAGTGGGGTGCTGGCCTCTGGGCTGTGGCTGGGTGAGCAGGTCTGTGCTGGGAAGCACCTCCCGCCTGATGTTCCCTTCTGATGCCAGAGAGGTTCCACCCGAGGAGCTCAGGAGCGCTGAGCCTGCCCGCCGGCTGTCTTGAAGGGGGATGAGGCTGGTGAGATCGCAGAACAGCTGAAACCGCCGAAAGGAGTGCTCGGGCCAGACATGGCGGCGCACCCCTGTGATCCCAGCCACCAGGACCACGTGTGAAGCCAGCCTGGGAACTGAAACCCTGTGTCCAAAACTAAGGGCTGGGACGTAGGGATAGGGCCACCCTGGGTTTAGTCCCCAGTATCGCGAAATAAATGAAAACCCAAAGAATTTGAAAAGCACAACTGCCCAGCTAAGGGCAGATGGCTTGGGTGGCATTATGCCTGTGCAGCACCCCAGGTCTCCTGCAGGACTTGAGTAGACATCTTCCTGTGTGAATCAGCCCTGGCCAACTGACTTGAAAGATCACTCCCATTACTAATTTTTCTTAAAAAAAAAATTAATTAATTAAACAGTTTTATAAAACCCCACGGACCCACCAATATATGCTATTTCTGTTCTCCACTTTGTCACCTGACATCTCCAGCCAATAGGATATTTCAAAGCAACACAGACGTGATCTGGGGAAGATCCGCACAGAGACGCACAACAAGAATTTGCACACACTGGCCTTGGTGGCACAGCCTGTAATCCCAGTGACTCGGGAGGCTGAGGCAGGAGGATGGCAAGTTCAAAACCAGCCTCAGCAACTTAGTGAGACCCTGTCTCTAAATAAAATATAAAAAGGGACTGGGGTTGTGGCTCAGTGCTTGAGTGCCCCTGGGTTCAAAACCTGGTACCAATAAAAAAAAAAAAAAGGATTTGTACTTCACTTCAAAGTGGAGTCCGCAAGGCTCCTGATGGGGGCCCGTTCCTCACGGCAGTGGGCTGAGTTTTGGTGGAGGGACATTCTGGTGAGACCTTTCAAGACTGACAAGAGGGGACTTCTCAGACACAGCCTGGTGACCTGAGTCCACCTCACACACATTTAGTTCCCAAACTTGTCTGCAGCAGAAGCTACCAGGTAATGAGCTGTCGCGGCGAGAGCTTGAGTTCATGAACCCTGGGACGCCAGGTGTGTGCCACGGGCTTGATCAGTCTGTGTATGTTTCATGGTAGAAGATAAAGCCTCTCCAGCAGCCTTCTCCTCAGAACGAGGCCTTGTGCCTCCCACTCCACGGCGCGCTTTGGGACAGTGGGAAGGAGTTTCACGCTAACTGCACAGATTGGCACTTGCTTCTCACCCTCCAGCGTGGCTCGGATAAAGTGCTGGCGAGGACCTGACGGAACCGAAACCCAGGTATGTGACTGGCGGGAATGCAGAATGGTGCAGCTGCTGTGGAAAGGGCTCCGCACAAGGTCAGGTGCGGTGGCCGTATGACCCAGCGCGTCCCCCGAGGTGAGGTGAAAACACGTCCACACGAAAACTTGCAGCCCGATCCCCACCCGCCCCAAAGTAGAAAGGAGCCAGAAGTTGGTCGGCTGGTGGATGGGTGGACAGGGCGGCGTGTCCAGGCCTCGGCCTTCCGGAGAAAGGCCTGCAGATCTGCCGCCCCAGGCGCCACGCACGCGAGGTCGGAGGGCACGGCCCCGCTCAGGCGCACCGTCCAGAGCTGGCACATCTGGAGGGGACAGTGGTCGGGGGTATCCTGCCCTGGGGAAGGGCAGGTGGGGATGCGGAGTGACCCGTGCACAGGTCTGGACCTGCTCTGAAGGGCTAAGGGAACGTTCTGGAAATGCGGTGTCGGTAGCAACCTGTCACCTGCTGGAGCCCACGGTACCACACTGCAGAAGGTGAGAGGTGCACTCTGCCATCAGGGCTCTGCGCCTGAGGGCTCGCCGGCTCACCCGGCAGAGTGCGGCCAACCCCGGGCTGCTGCTGTGCTGTGGACGCGGTGACGGGACCTGTGTGCAAGGCCCGGGCCGCGCTGTCTGTCACGCCTGAGGGAGGCCACACTGTGACTCCACGTCTGAGGTGGGCCATGTGTCACTCCACGCGTGAGGTGGGCCATGTGTCACTCCACGTCTGAAGTGGTCATGCTGTCACTCCATGTCTGAGGTGGGCCATGTGTCACTCCATGCGTGAGGTGGGCCATGTGTCACTCCACGCGTGAGGTGGGCCATGTGTCACTCCACGTCTGAGGTGGCCATGCTGTCACTCCACGTGTGAGGTGGGCCATGTGTCACTCCACGTCTGAAGTGGCCATGTGTCACTCCACGTCTGAGGTGGCCATGTGTCACTCCGTGTCTGAGGTGGGCCATGCCGCCCTCCTGCCTCCGTTCCTTCTCCCAGGTTCCCATCGTCGGTTTGCCTGGCCATGCCAGGGCTTCCGGGCCCTTTCCCTACCCTCTGTTCCATCTGGGCACATGCTGAGCAGGACGTCCAGGCCCAGCTCGTCTCATGTCTGCTGAGGGGAGACAGATGTGCCAGGCAGGCACAGCAAGCTGTGACAGAGGTGCCGGGCCAGCCAGACACAGGCTGCAGGGCGGGAGCATGTTCTGAAACCTCCCTGGGGAGGTGACGTCCAGGGTGAGACTCTGATGGGCATTCCTGTGGCTGCAGGGCCACTCAGCTGGACTCTGAGCTGCACAGGACTGTCCCCTAATATCCTGACCAATTACTGAGAAACAGGGAGTCTGCTCACTGGGCACCTTAAGGCAACAGGAAGAGAATTTTACAAGATGCACGGAGACGTGTGACCTCAGGGGACGTCCACGTGCAGCGTGCTGCTGGCCGGCTGAAGCAGAGGGGGCCCGTGGGCGCCAGGCCCTGCGAGTCTGGCTTCCCTGGAAACCGCGGTGTGGAGACTGCCGCTCCTCTGAAGCCTGTGTCTGTATCTCATCTGTGTCTGCGTGGCAGGGGCTTCGGGCAGCCGCAGGCTGCTCCATCTTCAGTGCCGTCATTTCAGACCGCAAGAGCCTGACATTTGATGATTTCAGAAAATCGGTGTCTCCGTGAGTCAAAACAGCAGCCACTCGAAGAGTAGTGTCGTCCTCACAGTCAACTGCTGTCCTCTGGAGAGACGCCGCTACTCAGTGCCTGCGGCTGGTCTTGTCTGGCTCCGTCCTCCACCCGTTGAATGGCGAGAGGGCCCCACCAGCTACAGCCCCCTCCTCAGGCAGCCCAGCCCAGGGGGAGTAGGGGTGCGAAGTGTCAGCCGCACCACACCTGCCCTAACGTTCATACACTCCTACGGAAAATAAAAGATGCATTAATGTATTGTGTTACAATTAACGCTCATCAGCTACCCCTGTGACATGCAGAAACTGAAGGTCAGAAAGGTCAGCCTCTGGCAGAGGGCATTCAAGCAAGGATGAGGGTGTGTGCGTTAGCTCAAGGGGCAGAAGAAACAGCAGATGCAAAGGCCCAGGGCAACACAGCACAGTGCTGGTCTGTTAGGTGAGAGAATCTGCAGAATGAATGAGGGGAGGGCAGGGCCGGTGAAGTGTGACCTCACCAGTCACCTTAGGCATGGTATTTAATGTCACCTGCGGTGTCCTCAGGCAGGGATGGTGCGATGCCATGAGAGCCACACCTGCTGGTGTGCCCGTCTCTTCCTCCTCCTCCAACTCAGGCACACACGTGTGCACCCGGGTTTGGCAGCTGTTTTGACTCCAGCACACACACCTCTTGGTGCCAGCTTGCTCGTAAAGGTTCCCAGGTGCCTTGCGAGGTGGAGACATGGTCCACCTGGGAGAACCTTCTGTGCATCTGTGGCTTCCTCCAAGGGCAGTGCAAGGGTCCCGTTTGTGATTGAGTCCTATGGTGCTGGAAGCCATTCTCTGGTTCTTAGAGTAGCAGCCCAGCAGACACATCACTGCAAAGGAAGGAGAGCTGGTCTTCAGTGACCAACCTCTGGGAGCAAAAGAACCACTGAAGGATACTTGTCACACACTGGCAAAACCAAACATCAAGTGTAGGGGGGACGGGAGGACCCTGCCTCCGCTCTGGGTCTGTGTTGTGCGTGTGGCGTGGCGTGGGTGGTGTGTACCGTCTGTGAGGGTGTGTGGTGGGTACCTGGGGTGTGTAAGGAAAGGAGAGGGCGTTCAGGGAGGGCCGCTGTCTGCCCTCTGCTCTTGAGTCCTGAGCCATGCTGTCCCGGCACCCTCTTGACCAGGCTCCCTGTGAGCCGGTGGCTTCAGAGCCAGTGTGGAGGGCGTGGGTAGTGCCACCAGGAACCCGTGGGGATGCAGGGGGAGCTCCTGATTTTTCACGGAACAGTGGTTGATTTAGCAGGAAATGGTTTGATCCGTCAGTCCTGTCCTGATGGTCAGCAACCCGTGTGCCCCATCGCAGGGCAGGGGTCAGGCCTGGGGTTCCCCTTGAAGGCGTGTAGTGAGCACGTCAGGCCAGCCGGGTGCTTGACCCGAGCACCGCTGTCCATCTGCTCGTATGCTGGACCCGTGGACACACGGGTGTGGTTGAAGGCCAGCCCTGGCGAGGCCCAGCTCATCCCACACACCAGGGGGCTGTACCCGTGGGTGGACTCCCACAAACAGAACTTATGAACTGCACGGAACCCCAGAGCCTTTGGAGTAGCGGAGCCCGAGCAGAACTGGCCGACCTCAGAGGGGACCCTGAGGCTGGGCTCCCCTGCCACCCCGCCAGGGCCGAGGAGGAGCCCGGCCAGAGCTCCTGGACTGAGGCGCGTCGTGGCCCGCGCTCTGGGCTCAGCACCCAGAGGACACGTCAGGCCTAGAAGAGGGACGTGTGATACCCTGTGTGCAGCCTGATAAAGGGAGTAGCTGGCCGGTTCCTGGTCAACGAGGCGCTCACGGCAAGGGGGCTGCTGCCTTCCCTGGGGAGGTGGCCCAACCCCAGCACAGCAGAGCTTTACCCATGGAGGGCAGTCGCGCCCCGCGCCAGCCTCCAGGACAGCGTGTCCCATGAGAACAGGGCCTTGGTGGAACACCAGGGGCACCACCAGGGGCGAATCACGCGGGATGTTTGCTCCAGCAAGGAACAGACATGGGTAGTCCCCCACCACCGGAAGTCCACCAAGGGTGGTGACGGGGCAGCACATCAGGGTCGCCTGGGCCTTCCTCAGGAACTGACAGTGTCCACAACCTGATGACTGGCTGGTGCTGCTGTCACAGCCGACACAGCCACAGGTGGTGTTGCCCCAAGGAGGCCAGTCTGTGGTGCGTCTGCTGGGGAGGAGCAAGGCCCTGCCAGGGGAACAGATGCGTCTCTGCATGCATTCCTCCCTGCGCCGTTAGCAGGACGAAGGCACCTGGGCCTCTGACAGCTGGGCCTTCACACGGAGGACCGGACACACTCATGGGTCAGCGCAGTGACTCAATAGATCTCAAGCAGCGTGAGAGCAGCACACACACCCGCCCCAGAGGATCAAGGGAGATACGAGTGATTTAGGAGGCAGGGCAGATCATTATCACAAAGTTTACCATGCGCCTTTGCATTTGGGATCCATCAAAAATATATTTCTCATTGTGGGTCCTATTCCAAAAAGGTGTGAAAAGTACTCTCTTAGAGTAATCACTTTGCACAGGTCAGCCACAAATCATTGACTATATGTACCAATTTTTGGCCTTCGCTCATTCAGAGAATCGCACACCAAGGCATGTCTGCGTGCAGCGGGAGGCCACTGTCCAGCAGGCGTTCTGGTGTCTGGGTTCCAGGATAGAAATGATTTATTGGGATGATAAAATTATCCCAGCTACCTTGCTGCCTGTGGACCTGAGCTGTGTATGCAGGGACCTGCAATTGTGTGTGGCCCTGAGCCTGGGAACAGGGCTGATCTGAACTGAGAGGAACTCCAGAAGAAAGACTTGAGTGTAAAGTATGCATGACTAATCATTTGATATTGATCAGATGTTCGTGGTCCTAACTACTAACATTAGGGTTTTCTATGCACTCAGGATGCCAGCACGGAAGTATCTCTGTGTCCCAAAAAATGCATTGTTCAATGTGCCCCTTTTCCATTTGGAAGCCCCTGTAAGTGTCTGAAAGACCCTGGGTCGACCACAAAACCATGGGATTGTGCAGTGGTCCCAGCCAACAGCACTGGGCTGTTTTTGGAGCCTCACTAATTGAATGAAAGCCTGCCGTAGCATCTGCTTTCACGACATGCTGAAGAATAAGCCCACACAGGGCTTTTTTGTTAACTTCCATGTAGCATCCAGAGAAATGTGTCTGTATTTTTATCTCTGTGTGCTGTTATATGGTTTTCTTAAAAAAAAAAAAAAAAAATTATGGGATCAGTAGAGAAATTAATCAAATTCCCAAGGTGTGTTAAGGCCCCATAATGCTAGTGATTCTAAACGTAGAGGAGTCAGGGCAGTTTTCATAGTTAACGGTCACTGAGCCATTTTACAAACAGAAGAATGTGAAATTATACTAATGCATATGTAGTACATAGTAATTCGGTGTTCTTAGAAGAAAACATCATTTTAAGTCCACATGCGATATGCTATTTTTCAACAGGAATTAAAATAAAATAAAATCTGCATACATTACCCTGATGGTCAAAACAGGCATCTGTGTTCTTTTTAAATGTCCTTTGTTTGTTGGCCAAATGATTGAAAAAAATCCAGTTTACCCTTCTGTGTGAACACACTGTGGGCCTGCCCCACCAGGCTGCCAGTCGTCTGGCCTTGCATCCGGGTTACTGAAGCCCCTGCAGGTGTGGCTTCTCATTCATAGGGCCAGGTGGATTGTGAGCCAGTAAACTGCCAAGGATGGGGACAGAGGAACAAGCTAAAGGACACCCAGCGGTGGCCATAAGACAGATACACAGCGAGAAAGTCCTCATGGCCTCCACTATAATGATTGGGGGTCACTGTGAAGGAGATGGTTCCAAATGAAAAGAGATCTAAAAAACAAAACTACCAAAGAAAAAAAGGAAGAAAGAAAAGACTTTGGAGACGGAAGTCAAACATAACAAGTAGACCTTGTTTAAATCCTAATTTGAACAAATCAATTCTTAAAAACATTTTATTGACAGTTGGGGCCATTTGAATATGGACATTAGAATAATACAGTCAGATTATAGCTTAATTTTATTAGATGCGGTTGCAGTTTGTTTTGTTTTTTTCCGGCACCAGGGATTGGACCCAGGGACACTTAACCTCTAAACCACATCCCCACTCCTTTTTATTTTTTATTTTGGGACACCCGTCTCTCTTAAGTTGCTTAGGGCCTTGCTAAGTTGCTCAGGCTGGCTTTGAACTCGTGATCCTCCTGCCTCAGTCTCCCCAGCTTCTGCGATTATAGACATGCATCACTGGCAAGTTAGTTTTGTAAGAAGTACCTATGTGTGCAAAGAAACTGTGTCTGGGATTCATTTTAGAATGTTCCTGCAAAATGACACAGCAACACATGAGGGGGGGCCAGGATGGCACAGGGACAGATGCCTGAGGCTTTGCAGTGGTAACCTGGATCCCTGCGTTCTCTGCTTTGGGGCATGTTTGGAGATTTTCAAAATAACCTCAGCAACCACTTTTCTGTGGAATATCTGAAAAGCACTCTGCACACTCTTGGGACAGTCACAGAGGTGAAGAAGACACCTCCCCAGTGAAGGTTGAGGGGGCATCCTAGCTCCTAAGTCAGTCCCTGGCCACATGTCTCCTGGAGGGCTCTGTAGATTGGCACCAGGGTGAAGAGGAGGGGGGATAGCAGCGTGATGCCAGATGCAGCCAGACCCTAAATGCAGAGGTGCCCTGCTGGAGGAAGGGTCACATGGCCGGGCCGAGCCCTGTGTTCCCTGATGTCCTGGCAGAGTCCTCATCTGACTCATCTGGTTACTGGCTTTCTTCTGTTTCCTCCAATGGGCAGTAAATCAGGGGCTTGTTTCTTCCCAGATCCATTACCTGGTCCATTAGTCCACAAATTCTCTGCTCCGCCTGAGTCTTTGGGTGTCAGGACAAATGACAGGTATTTTTAGACTTGCAAAAACTCAGTGTGTGTCCAACCAAAGAACATTCTTAAAGAAGTACTCTCTCCCAGAAGAGAAAAGAATTGGGAAATAAGACCTCAAGATAGAAAAAGACTAAAAGAAAATAGGCAAAGAATCTAACTATGCAGATACATAAATCTACAAGAACGTCAATAATGGAAAATGAATTTTTCATAAGGGTGTTAAATAAAGACACTTAAAATTGAGATATATTTTAAGTAAAAACTAGAGTCACCCCTCTTTATTTGTAGGTTTCACATCTGTGGATTCAGCCAAATAAGATTGAAATATTCAGAAAACACTATCTATATTGAACATGTACAAACTCTTCTTTTCTTGCAGTGCTGGGATCAAACCCAGGGCCCTAGACTCTTGCACTGATCTACACGTGCCCCAGATATTTGTTTTTTTCCTTCCTCTTTTTCTCTAACCCATACAGTATAACAACGATTTATGTAACATTTGCATTATGTTAGGCATTATAAATCATCTAGAGATGATTTAAAGTATGTCAGAGAATATGCACAGGTTGTATGTAAATACTAGGTCATTTTATGCAAGAGACTTGGACATCCGAGGATTGGGGGTTCCGAGGCATCCTGGCAGCAATTCTCCATGGATCCTGAGGGATGACTGGAATGTGGAAATTATGTACGTATGTAATTATTTATAGTATGTGTGTAGGTAAGTTACACATTATATGTTATATATGTATATGAATTATATAAACGTATATATGTGTGTATTTTATACTGGGGATGGAACCCAGGGCTTTATACAGGCTGAGCATGCTCTCTACCACTGAGATAGAAATACCTCTTAGCCCCAGGATAGATATTTTCAACCATTTCAACGACATCCAAGAGTGTCATGTTTTGCAGGCTGTAAGGGAGAGGAGGGCTGTAAGGGAGCAGTTCCTCAGAGCTGCTTTAAGGGGAGCACTGCTATTTGATTTTTTTTTTTTTTTTTTTGGTACTGAGGATTGAACCCAGGGGCACTTCATCACTGAGCCACTCCCCAGCCCTTTTTTGTATTTTATTTAGAGACAGGGTCTCACTGAGTTGCTTAGGGCCTCACTAAGTTGCTGAGGCTGGATTTGAACTTGAGATCCTCCTGCCTCAGCCTCCCAAGCCACTGGGATTATCGGCATGCACCACCATGCCCAACTGCTATTTGATTTTTCACTCAAGCGTTGGAGAGATGTCCGTGTAACCTCCAACCTTAGGGAAGGGAGGTGGTCATGAGCAGAGCAGAGAGCCACACTTATGACATCCATTTATAAAAAAAAAAAAAAATATATATATATATATATATATATATATATACACACATACACATACTTGGGAACATACGTGAACTGTATTCAGATATTTGTAAGTAATATTGTTATTTTTATTGTTACTTGGGAATTATACTTATACTGTAGAATAAAGTATCTCAGTAATTTTTCTTAAATTGAAATAAAACTTTATAGTGCAAAAGAATAACATTTAATTTTTTTTTGCTGTGTTGTGGATCCAGCCCACGGCTCATTCGTGTGAGGCAAATGTTCTCCCACTGAGCCACATCCCAACGCACAAGAATGACAGTTTAAAAGTTTAATGAAGCCTGCAATTTTAGATCTGAAATAGTTTTAAATAATTTTGGATATTGAAATTAGAAATACTAGAATGAACTCAGGGTTTATTTTCTTTTTTTACAACATATGTATTTCCTAGCCTTGACCATGAAAATACCTAGAAGCAGTGAGAACCCTGTAGCAACGAGTACTTCGAATTTTCTCATGATTTGGTTGCTATATACCACATCTCTCTGAGAGACAGAGAACAAGAACTAGGACTCTCTGGAGAAATGGTTTCTGCCTGGTCCAGAAATACCCAAAACAAACCCAAGACACCTTTTTATGCAAAAAAAAAAAAAAACAATGTTTAAAAAAAAACATAGGAGTTAACTGGAAAGGGAGAATGACAATTTGAGCATTAGAAAGAAAAGCTGCCCCAATGGTTGACTGAAACACACCAAATTTATAAAAATTCACGTGTAGTAATTAAAAAAAATAATAAAACACATCAGTTCTCTTTCAAGATTGCTGCATGTCCCCTCATTTTGACAATAAAGAATCAAGTATTTATCCAGCTTTTTCTGCATGAACCACACATCAGGGAAACCATAGCAGAGGAGAGAAGGCTTCATCTTTATGGAAAAATTCCAGTGAGTTGTCCCAGGAAAATTCAGTGTCAAAGAGTCAGGCACGTCCAGGATTGCAGAGTGCAATTTTTTGAGGACTCGGTGGTCAAAAGCCTCGTGGGTCCCTGTGTCTTGGGTCGGAGGCAGTGGTCAGGACAAAAGCGACTTCAAGCCAGAACGTACCTGGTTTATATCAAGTGAATGTCAAAGACACCAGGCACATTCTTGGCACTGGGAGCCCAGGGTCGCCTTGTAATCTCCACATCAGCAGGTCAGTGGTTTTGTTTGTTTATAGGATGCTGGGAAACTCCACGGAGAAGTCAGACCTGGGTGACTCAGAAGCAGACACGGTGGTTATGACTCAAGGCAGCTGCCTTCGGGTCAAGCTGGATCCCTGCACGCAGCCACAGGCTGGATGGAGTTGGGAGGCCATAATGTCTCCGTAAGACAAAGTAGTGGATGGAGATAGACGTACTGCTGGGGATGGAACAGGGCCCCTCCCACCACACACACACACACACTCCCATATATGAGAGGAAACGTACAATACTTCTGGTTCCCTTTGCTTAATGTGATGGGCTCTCATTCCATCCATTCTCCAGCAAATGACATAATTTTGTTCTTCTTTATGACTGAATAAAACCCCACTGCATATTTGTCCATCTGTTGACGGACAGTTGGGCTGCTGCCGTCACTGGTTCCGAGCTGGTGATTGTGAACATGCTGTGCTAAACACGGGTGAGCATGCGTCCCCAGTGTATGCTGACTTTTAATTCTTTTGGATAAATACTCAGGAGGGGTACAGCTGGGGCACAGGCGAGTTCTACTTTTAGTTTTTTGAGGAGCCTTTGTACTGATTTCCACCGTCTGCCCTGCCACTGTGTATGTGACCTTCCTACCCTGAATTCTGCAGTGAGCCTGACTGGGACGCTCGCCCCACCTTTGCAGGGGCCGGGGGCTGATGGGGACTGGTCTCCCTCCGACCTTCACCACAGGGTTCTGGCTTATGTCCCAGCTGCCTACCCAGGACCAGGATCCCAAACAGCATCAGGACTCGGGGTGCAGCTCAGTGGTAGTGCTTGGGCAGCATGCACGAGGTCCTATGTTGAACCCCAGTACCGCAAAAAAATTGTTAGCTGCTGGAATGAGCAAGAGTCCAGTCAGCAGGGAGCTGCAGACGGCTGTTCCTGTGTTTTCGTGCTTTTTGCCCCTCCAGGGAACACTGTTTTCCCCTGGAGAGAAGCTCCTGCTGACACCCTGCATGTTTTCCAAAACAGGGACACCTCCTGGATGGAGTGCGTGCATGTGTCAGGGGAGGGCACAGGTTGGAAGAGGGGCCTGTGGAAAGAGGTGGAGGTTTCCTGCAGTGAGTTCGGAGTGAGGAGAAGGAAGATGGTGATGTAGTTCAGGGAAAGGCATTCCTGTGTTTTCCATCTGATCCTGTCTCCAGCTGCTAATTAGGGTGGTTTCATCTCTGAGATGCTCCCCAGAGGCCCTGTTGACTGTGCTTGGAGGCTGCTGCGAAATCTGTACGTTGTAAACGTGGCTCTGCTGGAGAGAGGACCCAGCGAGGCTGCAGCTCTGAGCAGAACTGAGGGTTCTGGAGACCCACTGGATTTGGATGTGTCCACCCCTGACACCCCAGGGACTCCCTTAGACTTGGAGCAACTGCAGCATTTAGAGCATCCTTCTGGTAAAAAGGCATTATCAGTGCTGTTTTTTTTTTTTTTTTTAAACACATACGTTTATAACAGCCATAATTTGGGGACAAAGCCATGTCAAATATTCTGCTGGCGTACGGGGTGCTGGCCTGCCCAAAGGTGAGGCAGCCACAGGGGTCCCTCCTGCACCCCATTCTTGTGATCACACCAAGATTTCAGAGGTGTGGCTCAGAGAACCAGGCATGAGTTTACTGAAGGGATAGGAAAAGGGAAAGGGGACACTCTCAAGGGAGAGAGTGGGTCCTCTCAGAAAAGGGTGGCATGCCCCTCCTTCCCCCAGGTTTTTTGGGAGTCCAAGGAAAATCTCCAGAGACCCTGCCCAGGTCTTCCTCTTGACTCTTGACTGACAGCAGGGTGACTTTAAAGACTTTGATGTTCCCACTGTGCATGGTAAAGGTCCAGGTAAAGAGACAACTCTAGGTCTCTTTGGCCCATGTTGACCAGTTCTAATTGGAACCTGTCCCTACAGATTTTATGGTTAGGGGGAATTATCCTTGTCTCCCCAAGTTTTGGGATCTGATTTGTGTATGGGTCACAAAAGTCCCTTTTTTGGGGTAGCTTGTGTTCTTCTTACCAATATTTCGGGCCTCCATTTCTCTTGCAGATAACATTATTTGTGGAAGAATATAACATATCCTATTGACTTAAGTCAGGCAGGGCTGCAGGTAAATTGCTTTAAAAAGGAAGGAAGGAGCTGGGCATGGTGGTGCACGCCTGTTATCCCAGTGGCTGGGGAGGCTGAGGCAGGAGGATCGAAAGTTTAAAGCCAGCCTCAGCAAAAAGCAAGGCCCTCAGCAACTCAGTGAGACCCTGTCTCTAAATAAAATACAAAATAGAGCTGAGGATGTGGCTCAATGGCCCAGTGCCCCTGGGTTCAATCCCCGGTACCCCCCAACCAGAAAAAAAAAAAAGAAAAAGAAAAAAGGAAGGAAGGAGGCAGGCAAGATGCCCGTGGGAGTCAGTTTATAGTTATTCCCTAAACTCCTGTTCCACCACTCCCAGCTGGACATCCGTCACCAGCATCTACAATATATGGGCGGTGCCTTGCAAATAAGGTTGAGTGTCTTCCAGAAGCACTACCTCAAGGCAGGAAGAAGGAGCGACTCAGGATCTCCCCACTCCAGTGCCTGGAAGGAGTAGGGCGGAGTTATGGAGCCCCGAACCAGGCAGCAGCTGAGAGAGGCCCAGCTGGCTTGTTTCTTCTCTTGGTCAGACACAGGTCTCTCCTCAGGTCCGATGCTTTGACCCACACATGGAGTTCGAGGCAGAGCGAGGCAAACATCTTCTTTGGGCTTTCCAGCCACTGCTTTATAGACTTCCACTTTTCTGAGCGGGGCCCAAAGCCATCCCACCCTCCAGGGTCCATCTGTCACCCTTTCACCTCTCTGGACCCTGCCATCCACCCTCTGTGGACACACAGGCTCACCCTGTGGCCTCACTGGGCCCTGAAATCCTGAAGTCCTGTCTATTCCAGAGGGAAACACATCCTCCCTCTCAGAGTGAGCTCTGCTGTCCTCTGGGGCCCAGTCCAGGATGCCCTCACATCCGAGGGGCCTAGGTGACCTGGGCTGGTGGCATCTCCTATCCTGGAGTCAGGAGCCGACTTGGAGTGGACCTAATTTAGAAGCAACCCCTGCCCCGAATGCAGTCCCCAAGATAGGCACTTGGGTGCAGACATATATTTGGGGCCATCTTGAGAAGAACAACCAGAGAAAGGGACAGTCAGGCCAGAGAGCAAGGAGTCCTCAAAGTGAAGTGAAAAAGGGAGGGAAGGGGCACGTGAAGGAGCGTCTCAGATGCAGGCGGGTGGCTCCCAGGAGGATATGGCCAGAAAGAAGGCTTTGGGAGGCAGCTCCCAGGAGGACCTCTGCCTGGGTGGCACATCCGTTTCTCACCTTTGAAGGTGACTCCTTCAGCTATGTCTTTGCTTTGTGTGGTTTTCCGAACCCCATCTTTATTTACAGTAAAAGCGCAAAGAAAGTTCCAGAAGAGACACATCTCCCTGGTGGGCTGCTGGAATGTTAGTACCTTCCCCGAGAGGCCTGTCTGGGAAGGGCGGGCGGCTCTCTCAGGCAAAATCACTCACCTTGGTCACGGGCCCTGTTCATTCAGAGCTGAAATGATATTCTTTAATGCTGACGCCATCTGGCTTCCTGGGTTAATCGCTTTGTGCGTGTGTTGACAGAGGCCGGTGGACCTGGTATTTTGTTTTTCTCTTTTCCTGAAGGTGTGTCATCAGGGGCTCTGGGTTTGCTCTGGGGTGAAGCCACTTGTTCTCACTGGAAGCTGCCTGGCCCTGGGCTTTTGCATGCCATGAACTTGGCCCTGGACTGGGTAACGCTTTCTGAGCTGAGGGAGTCCTTCCTTCCCAGTGGCCCCCTGCGGGTGGGGGCATTTGCCAGGCTGCCCTGCACCTCAGGGCGGAAGAGCCCTTATTATCTCTCCTAAAAGGTAGCAGGGGCTGGGGAGGGGGATGGAGCTCAGCGGTGCTCACCTACCATGTGTGAGGCCGTGGGTTCGATCCCCAGCGCTGCAAAAAATAAAAAAGCAACAAGTGACCAGAGTAGGAGAGGGAGAGGAACCTGGGTAAAAATTCTGATGAAAAGACAGAGCAAAGACAGCTCGCAAAATACAAATGCTGGTGGGTGTTAGATTCAGAAATAAAATTCAGAGGAAAGCCCTTCAGAGTCCCAGTGATTGGAATCTCCCCTCCCGCCACCACCGGACTGACTCATGACAACCCCCTTCTCGTACAGCTCCTTCTTTCTGCGGATTTCCTTCCTGGTGAGATTAAGTATTTGGCGATGGTTTAAACTGGAATGACAGGACATTTCAGGGCAGCGTGATGGGGTTGGGGGACCCCAGGGTCCACAGCCAGGGGCCTCAGCTACAAGCAACAGAGGTCTTCCTCCAGGTCACACAGGTGTGTGGGGGGACACACACTTGTGCACGCACATATCTTAGAAGGGTTGGCGAACTGGCTCCAGAGACGGGTGGTGACCCAGGGTGGGCCCTGCCCCTAAGGGAGCTCTGAAGGACACCTCCCCAGCCCCTGCAAGTGAGATTTCTTGTTATTGGGAGAGAGAAGCCCTTCTGGCAGAACCCATCACTGTGTGACCTGGGGCGGGGGAAACTGAGGCCTCCATGGGTGGTTGAGGCCCGACCTCCAGCCCCAGATGGACCACGTAGGGTGGTTGCATGCTAGGACACGTGTGTGTACATAACATAGTCCACACATCACACACACACACACACACATCTGCTAATCTTGGAACTGGATTTTAACTAAATCCTGGTTTAGGATTACCCAGGGTGGTGTTTTTCTGCCCTGGCAGCTCTCTGGTCAGGCTCAGCAGTTGATTTAATGGCCGTGGGCTTTGTTCTGAAACTGAAGGCCAGAGTGACCTGCTGCAGTCCTCAATCCCAGGATTGGCATGGTTTTGGGGGAGTATGACAAAGTGTGGGTGTTATCGGTCTTTGGATGCTGAGGAAAGAAAGAAAAAAACAGCAATAGCAAAGACCCTGAGCACCGGATAAGTACTGAAAGATACAGTCTGTCGAAACGTGCTCTGTGTTACAGTGAGAGGCATCTTTCCGGTGACCCGTGAGGTGTTTCTGAGAATTTTAAGTTTGTGTTTTACTGAGAGAGGAGTTGGTAACGAGCTGACTTTGCAGAGTGAACAGCTGTGGCCCGGCCAGTGTGCTTTCCCGCTGGACCTTCTGCTCCTGTTGTCCGTGTCCTGGTCAGCCTCTTGGCCTGTCCTCGTGCCCTGCGGTGCCTCTGTGCCTCTCTGCCTCTCTCCTGCAGTCCCTCCCCTGTGGGGTCCGACCAGCTCTGTCTCATCAGGCTCCAGGTGAGACGTGGTGGGGTGGACATGTCTCATCAGGCTCCAGGTGAGATGTGGTGGGTGGACATGTCTCATCAGGCTCCAGGTGAGACGTGGTGGGTGTACACCCACAGCCAGCACCGCCACCTTCTTACGGTGCCTCCCACAGCACACTGGCACCTTTTATACGTCATCACTTCCTGACATGGAGCTGCCTGAAAGTCAGCCCAGACCTACCCCATTTTTTCGGATACTACCCTGTGTGAAACTGGCCCCCTTCCACGTGAGTCCACTTGCATAGAAGGCTAACACCTCCACTTCCCCCACTTGCCCCTGACCACAATACCTTTGAACTATGGAACTAGCAAGATTGTTTTTCTGAAAATGTAATTTCTGAGAATGTGACTCTTTTTGTAGCCTGGTAATTTTCCGCTTATTATGAAACGTGTCTTGTGATTATGATGGCTTCTCCTGCCCCCCTTTTCTTTTGTGTTTTTTTTTTTTTTTTTTCCTTTATAATCCTGTCCCTACCCTAAATCAAGGTCGAGGGTTGCAGAACTGATCGGTCTCTGTGCTCTTGACCGCTGACTGGCAATAAAGCCTTTGTTTTCACTTCCAAAAGACCCAGAGATTTGCTTAGGAATTTGGGAATAGTGCCCTAACACTCTTGAGTTGCCCCTTTCCACCCGGCCAGGTGGTGTCCTAGGAGGCTCTACTCCGTCAGGATGTATGGGATGGATATGGTCAAGTGTGAATGAATGTGGCCTTTTATTGGCTTCCTGAGGCCATAGTTCTTAAAATGATAACCCAAGCACTTCCAAATGGTAGTTGATTATTTTGAAGGTTCCAGAAGAAGTTTCCAAGGCAGATTTGCAAATGTTTAGGAGCCAGAGGGTTTCTGCAGTCAGCGAACTGGGCAGAATCACTGGAACGAGTTGGACAGGGTGGGTGGTGGGTGCAGAGGGCTCTGCTCTCCGGGGCGTCTGTGCCACTCGGCGTGACTGGAGGCCTCAAGAGTAAATCCTCAGAGGAGCAGGAGAGTGGGGCAGCCCTGCCACTCACCGCTTGGGACAGTCACTGCTTCCCTTTTGTCTTTTCTCAGCACTGAGCCATCCTCCCAGCCCTGTTTAGTGACAGCTATCATTAAATAAAAAGACCGGAATCACAGAGCCCACTGGTGGACACGGAGCTGTGGGAGGAGATGAGGAAAGCAAGGGAAGCCCAGCCCAGAGTGGACAGGAAGGCTCTGCGTGCCCAGGGCCCGGGGTGGCCAGCAGGCGGCGCTGCATCGCTCAGGAGAAGTCTTCCAGGAGCCGGAGGTTGTCAGCTTGTGGTCTTGGGTGGATGCTGAACATTTTAGTTTTTGCTTGAAAGGTATCATAGACAACAAAAAAATACCAACTACTTTTCTTGAATCGATGGTTTCAGCTTATTTCTGAGATAATGTCTGCCAAAAGCTCAAGTCTAAATTTTTTTTTTCGTAAGGCAGGGATTAAA
Organism: Sciurus vulgaris; assembly: GCF_902686455.1. NCBI lineage: Eukaryota > Metazoa > Chordata > Mammalia > Rodentia > Sciuridae > Sciurus > Sciurus vulgaris. The sequence continues at coordinate 27,811,749 of NC_136474.1, forward strand.
CCCAAGGGTGCTTAACCACTGAGTCACATCTCCAGCCCCTTTAATTTTCTTATTTTGAGCCAGAGTCTCACTAAGTTTCCTAGGGACTCACTAAGTTATTGAGGCCGGCTTCAAACTTGCAATCCTCCTGCCTCTGCCTCCCGAGTTGCTGGGATTACAGGTGTGGAGCGCTGTAACTGGCCCCAGTTTAAATCCTCAAGAGTTCATCAACCAATTGTTCTTTCAAGAAGAAACGATGTCCCATAAAGACATGGTTAGTTCAGCTGCAACTCAAACAACTGCCTAAGTGTGTTTCCTCAGGAAAACCACTGTACCCTCACACAGTGCGTAGCAATGTGGTCAACAACAGACCACCCATGTGACAGTGGTCCCACAGGGTCATAACGGAGCTGAAAAATTCCTTTTTCCTGGTGGTTTTACAGCCACAGTAATGTCGTGACATGATACATTATGTAAATGACTGTCACATGGCTACGTATTTACTGTATGTTTTTACTGTCACCTCAGAGTGACTCTCACTGCTTATTTTTAAGAAGCTGACTTCAAAACAGTGTGTCTGGTTCACAGGCAGCAGCCGCGTACGTCAAGAGACAGCTGTCCACTGTCTCTTGATGGGCCTGTGCCTTTGAGGTCTGGGCGAGGACATGCCAGGATATTCGCACCATGACGAAATGACTTAAGGACACACCCTGGCATCAAGGGAGGCGTGACTGTACTTTGACATGCAGCAGAAATGCCTGTGCAAACTCCCCATTTTGTCCCACAGACTTAAAAAGACTTGTGCTCAAGGTTGACACTGAATAGAATCCATATTTTTTATAGTTTCCTCATGAACATCTTGGGGTTTTTTTGGTACTGGGGTTTGAACCCAGGTGTGCTTTACCACTGAACCACGTCTCCTTTGTATTTTTTGAGACAAGAGTCTCACTAAGTTTCTGAGGCTGGCCTCCAACTTGTGATCCTCCTACCTCAGCCTCCCAAGTCACTGGGATTACAGGCACACCACCTACTGGCCCTTGGACACATTCTCAAGTGAAACGTTCTCATTTCTATTGTGAATGTTTGTCAGTGAAGCACTTAGTAATTAATGAGTAGAGTTCGGTGTTCTTGGCTTGATCTGGCCATCTTTGCAATGGTATTGTCCATTGCTTTTGCGTCATCAGGGAAATTTTCCAGACAGCAAAGAAGACAAATTTCATCTTATTGTCATTTAAAAAGCAGTTTTAACTTTACAAACCACCTCTAAGGGTCTTGGTTTATCACCCAGGGCTCTGAAATGATATTTTCTCTCCCTGACATAAAGACTAGTTCACTTTGAGAACTGTTTGCAGTGAGGATTTATTTTTCTTTTCTTTCTGGTCATTTCCTCTTTGGGTTTGGAGGCTCAATAATATCAGAGGTTTAGGCAGATGTCTCTGAAATTCTTTTGGCTTTTCTCCCATGGTCCTAAGATGGCTGCAGTAGCTCCAGCAGCACTATCTCACTCCATATTCAAAGTCAGGAAGAGAGGGAGCACCAAATAGGGGCTCTTAAGGAGTCTTTTCCAATCCTGCCCCTTGAGGTAAATTCCCCTCAAAAAGATATGTGGAAGTCCTAAACTCTAGAATCTTGGAGCCTGACTTTATTTGGAAACAGGGTCATTACAGATGTAGTTCAGAAGAGATCACACTGGGTTGACATTACTGAGTCTCCAAACCCAAACCACTGATCCAATATAATTGGCATTCTTATACAAAGAACACCAGGCAAAGGCAGAGACACAGAGAGAGTGCATGTGAAGATGAGGGGACGGAGAGATGCAGCCACATGCCAAGGAATGCCAAGGACTGGCAACCACAAGAAACCAGGAAGGGCAAGACAGGACTGCTGTGCAGATGGCACCCTGAAGACACCCCAACTTCTGATTGCTGGCGTCCAGAAATGGGAGACAATCCATTGCTGTTGCTTTAAGCCTCCTGGCTTGTCTTTGTTACAGCATCTCTGAGGAACCAATACTAACTCCATCCATGTATGGAATACACTTTTGCTAAAGCACTGTGTTGTCGACTGAGCTGTATCTTCCCCAAATTCATGTGTTGAAGTCCTAGAGTCACCCCATGTGACTGTGTCTGGAGATGGGACCTCTATCTTCCGTGGGAGAAGATTAAGGTTAAAAGAGGTTCATAAAGATGGAGCCCTGATCTGACAGAACCGTGTCCTTATAAAAGAGGACACTGGAGCTTTCTACCAAGTAAGGTTACAGGAGGAAGGTGGTCTACAAACCAGAAAGAGCTCTCACCAGAACCTGACCAGGGTTCTGGACTTGGACTAGTCTTGGACTTCCAGTCTCGGGAATGGAAATAAATGTCTGCCATTTAAACAACCCTGTCTACAGCATTTTGTTATAGCAGCCTGAACTGACTAATACAAACTGCCATCTTCTGTCCATGCCTGTACTTTCTGTTCAAATCCATCGGGGGGAAGCAATCCAGATGCTTCTAGAATCATCTTTAAGCATCCCTTAGAATAGGCAGCTTAGGGTGTCTTGTCTGAGGACCCTCAGTTCACCCTGCCAAATCTCAGCTTCTGATTCTCACTTCTGTGTGCTTTCCCTGTGATGGACTGACTACTATTCTGAAAATAATTCATGAAGACCTTACTATGTCAATCCCTAAGAACAAACACTGTATCAACACAGGAGAATAAATAATTCAAGCATGAATATTTAAAACCAGGAAATTCAGAATGTTATATTTGCACACTGGGATGTCTAATTTGTTTGCTATGCTGATAAGAGCAAAAAAATTTCCATAATTATATTTGTATATTCATAAGTGGTGCTAGAAATAAATGGTTCATCGTAATCATCATATGCACGTCTTAGTGGTGAAAAGAAAGCGTCAATTTCATGTCAAGAAGCTACGGGTTACATTTTGTTCACATGCTCCTCCTTTGTGATGGAGAACACTTTGCTGTGTGTCAACAAAGAGGGGGACTGAGAAGAGGGGGACTGGTCCAAGAATCTATCAATCACCCACACTCAGGGGACCTTCTCTGATCAGAAATGTCCCCTGCTTAAGAAGGAGGTAGGGCTCGCATGCCCAGTAGGGCAAGGCAGAGTCAGGATCAGCTGATGGCCTTTCTCCCTGGAGGGTTTTGGAAGCCCAGCCCACCAGTCAGTCATCCTCAGCCCTGGGAGCATCCTGCCCTGAGGTCTGTATCACTGCTGCAGACTAAAGTGTCACAGTCTTTTTTTTTTTGGTACTGGGGATTGAACTCAGTGATGCTTAACCACTGAACCACATCCCCAGCCCTACTTTGTATTTTATTTAGAGACAGGGTCTCACTGAGTTGCGTAGGGCCTCGCTAAGTTGCTGAGGCTGGCTTGGACTCTCCATTCTCCTGCCTCAGCCTCCCCAGCCACTGGGATTCCAGGCATGCGCCACTGTGCCTGGCTTTACAGCCTTTGATAATGGCTAAAAACTAGAGCTAGAACCCAGTCAAGGCAATAAAGATGGATTTTCTTTAGTTCTATTGCAAGGAGGAAGGAACTGAGCTCAATTCCGAATACAAAGACAAGTGGGGATTTACAGGCAAGGAGCAGGGTGGGGTTACCTGTGGCAAGGCGGGTGAAGATGGAAAATAACTGGAAGGAAAGGATGGGTAAGGGGTTTCTTGCTAAACCCACTTAGGAGGAGTCTTGCTAAAGGCAGGCCAAGGAGGTCAGACACCAAGGTGGGAGGGGTAGACTTAGCCGGATTCTTTGCTGAGACTGGTTTAGGCAAGCCCCAGGCAGCGACTGCAGAGGCCTACTTGAAAAAAGGATTGGAGGATCCTATCTAAAGTTTGGGCAAGGTCGGACAGGAGGAAGTGCAAAAAAAAGATTGCCCTTCAATTAGTGTGGGCACCAAGGTTTGGATGTGGCTTGAGTGTGTCCCTCAGTTTCATGTGTTGAAATTTAATCCCCAAGGTGAGGTATTAAGAGGGTGGAGACTTCATTTCTACCCTCTTTGTGAAGAGCCTCCCTGGGGGTGATCTGGCCAGCATCAAAGCAGGACTTGCTGTGTTGTGCCCAGAGACCACCAGGAGTTGTCTCCGATGCAAAAGCAAAAGGGTCTTTATTGCAAGCTCGAGCTCAGACTCACAGCGTTCACTGACGCAGCAGGTACTGGCTGAGAGTCTCCATTTGGTGGGATTTTTATGAGCTCCACAGTAGAGCGGGAAATTTGAACAAAGCAGAGTACACAATTGGCTGATCTTTCAGCATGTGTGGTTTGGCATGTTTCCATTGGCTTAGGGTTCCCAGGCCTTAACATTTTGACGTATATGGTTTGCAATGCTAGGCATTGGCTTGTTAGCTCCTGATTGGTTGTTTGCCAACGGCCAGTCCTAATCTAGTAGCCTTCCTGGAATCGGCTATCTAGGCCTGAAATCTTTTATGCCCTAAATGCAGCCTGTCATGGCCGCGGTTTAGCTCCCTTCTCAGCTGCAGTTCCCTGGGATTGTCCAGTGCATGTAAAGCTGGTTTCCGATGGCCACTCTTGGCCACCTTTAGCTGTTCTGGAAGGAAGTTTGGTATGAACTTGGGATAAACATTAATGAGTGCCTAGGAAAGCTTGCAGTAAGATAAGGACTTTAAAGACAGTGATAATGAAAGAAAGGGAGAGGGGGATCTGGCAACTTCCTATCTCCAATCTTTTTTTCTTTAATTAAAAAAAATTTTTTAGTTGTCAATGGACCTTTTTGTATGCATTTACGTGTGGTGCCAAGAATCAAACCCAGTGCCTCACACATGCTAGGCAAGCACTGTACCACTGAGCCACAACCCCGCCCATCTCCAGTCAAGGTGAAAATCAAAGCAGAGTGACCTTGGTCGTAAAGGAGAACGCACACACGGAACATCTAGGGAACATCTAGAGAACCGCGCCTGGCGTGCATCCCATCCTGTATGTTCTCCCTGCTGCAGGGTTGGGGCAGCCCTCTGTGGATCCCAGCCCTCCCCCGCCAAGGATGATGTGAGTAATAAAACGTCCAAAACCTCTCCATTGAGTCCTGCAGGTTCTTTCTTTGGGATCGGAAAGCAGTATGCCTGGTCCTTTGCAGCCCTGGGGTCGAACAGAAGTGTCTGGGCTTGCCCTAACTCCCATTCCTATTGGGAAGTCAAGAAGTGAGCAATGGAAAGGCCTTCCAAAACTCCCTTTGGAAACTGGGTGCCCCAGGAGGGTCAGTGCTGACCTTGAGGATGACCTTTAGAAGTGGAACCAGATGAGTCTTTTGAGTTGTTCCCAGGGTCTCTGTGCAGACGTGTGAAGGGGGCACTTCCTGGTTTGCACACACACATGGGGTCCCCTGGGGGGCTGACTGACTGTGCCCCCAGAACCACACCTCCCTGGAGGGCACCCTCACGTCACCACGATCCCTGTGTGGGCACCCACTGTCCCACAGCACCTGAGGGTGAGCAGTATCTACACACGTGGTGGGGAACTTCCTGGGGTGAGCAGTACCATTGACTCAGAGAAATGCACTGCTCTGCCTTGGTTCACTGCTAAAAGCCAAACAAATCAAAGTACAGCTTAAATGATATTTAGAATTAAGCTGCACTTCATTACTCTTATTTCCCATTTAAAATATCTTTCCTTTTATTTGACACATAGTATTTATTTATGGGGCCCAGTGTGTCATTTCAGTTCATGCATACAATGTGTAACTGGCAGATCTAACTTCAGACACAGATTCTTTCTTCGTACTGGGAACTTTCAAAATCCTATATACTAGTTATTTTGAAATAATTCAGGTAATTGATGTCAACCATGGTTATCCTACTGAGGAGACTGAAGCTCTCCCTCCTTTTCACCTATACCCCGTACCCTACTGAGAAGACTGAAGCTCTCCCTCCTTTTCACCTATACCCTGTACCCCTGTCCATCCTCTTTCCCTTCCTCCTACATATTTCTGAGTTTTAACAACTCAGGGACTCCACATCACGATTGAGACTGCTCACAGCTTCTTTGCGTTTTGTTCTCCGCTTCGTCCATCCGTTTACCCTGGTCTTCCAAGAGGACAACGAATTGAGGAGCCTGCTTCGCAGAGCAGCATCAATCAGCGCTGTCCGTCTCCGCCGGCTGAGTGCATTGACACAACCCACCGACCGGTTGAGCCAGCAGTGATCAACCTTCGCCTCTTTCCGTTTCAATTAGCGGCGAGACAGGAGGGAGCCAGCGCCAGGGACGCGCAATCTCACCTTCCCGGACTTCCCTGCTCACTGTGTTTTAAATTACACCCCTCCCTCCGGCTCTTCTCTCTGCTTTCTATAGCGCCTACAAAATAGCTTCTTTATTTGCTTTGCTTTTTGTTCCGGGCACTGGAGAGTAAACTAGGGCGGAACTCAGGGGGCGGGGCGGTGGGCTTCCAAAGTCGGCGTGGGGTGGAACCTGTTGTAGGGGGGAGCAGAGCCTTCCCAGAAGCCGCCTAGGTTCCAAGGTTGGGTCTGTCAAATGACCTGACAACTGGAAAAAGGGCACACACATTTATTAACTTTCAATATAACTTGCACGAGGGCTGGCAGGACAAAAAACAAAGACCCCCGAATGCCCATAAAAGCGATGAGATTTTAAGAGCGTGTATTCCGTCTTAGTAGGGGAAAAGGGCACGTAATCTGTGATGAATGGATCCCTGGAGGAACAGCTGGGAGAGGGTGTGACCCAGTGTGTTTGGGTGATCTCGGCTTGCCTGGCCTGTGCTGACCACCTCTCCTGGCTGGTGAGACTTCTGAGACTTGTGACAATTCCTTTTGGAGAATCTGTCTTGAGGCGAAAGCTTCTTCCAGCTTTTGTTTTTCAAGTGCCTTTGGCTCAAAATAACCAATATACCAAAGCAGCATATTTTGGGGTGACTTATTTTGGTTGCTTTCGCTGTCTGTAATTTTTAATATTTTGTTCATCATGGGCTTCTTAATATTAATTTTGAATTGTCAAAATACTGAATTTAACCTTTATCTGAACTACTGAGTTTTTTGGCGCCCTCTTACACGTTTCTCCCAGACCAATGTCTCCTCCAAGTCAAACATTCTTTGAGATCCACCCCCCAATTTCTTCCTGGCCACAGGAACCCTCCCTGCCGGTAGTATGTCGGGGTAAACAGCCAGAAAGTACAGAGCCCAGGCTTCCTCGCCGCCTGCCCTGCCCCTTCCTGCCGCCTTCAACCTCATTACTTCTTCCTCTTTCCAAGGCGCTGGGCTGGGGCAAGAGTTCCATGGGAGGGTTCAGGTGCTCTAGGGTGGAAAGCGCAGGGGCAGAAGAACACTCTCGGGAGTACACAGTGGGGCGACGGTGGCCTTGGCTGGGTGGAACCAGCTGTGGGTAGCGGGGAAGCGCCGGGAGAGGTGGGCAGGATCGGCTTGAATGGCTGGGGTGGGAGGCGGCGTGGAGGGCCCGCCTAGGGCTGGAGGTGCGCGACCCCGCGCAGGCCGGCGAGCGCGGGGGCGGGGCGCGGGATGTGGGCGTGGCGCGTTGGGGGTGGGGAGAGGGTAAGAATGCCGTGAGCGGGGCTGGGCGCAGACGAGGGTTTCCCGGGGGATGTGTAGCAAGCCCGGCAGGCTTCGCTCTGGAGGCGGTGCTGCGCTACAGCTGCATTTGGGGTCGTCGGTGTCTGTGCATCTCCCTTCTGCAGCGCCGACTCCACTGCTTCGGCCCGAAGCGAGGCCAGAGGTGGGGTTCAGGCGGAGCTCCTGGTCGCGGAGTCCTTGGAGCGGGTCTTGTGCCGCTCCGTCGCAGGCAGTGCGGAGAGGCTGAGCACAGCAGCCGCTCCCAGCCACCTGCCTGCCAGTGACCGTTCGCCGGCAGGTGTTCTCCGTCGGCAAGTGACCCCCGCTCCCTTGCAAGAGTTCTCGGTCCGCAGGGGACCGCCAGTCCGCGCCATGGTGGATGTGCTCGGGGGCCGGCGCCTGGTGACCCGCGAGGGCGCGCTGGTGGAGGCCGAGGCGGCGCTGCAGAATAAGGTGGTGGCTCTGTACTTTGCGGCGGGCCGGTGCGGCATCAGCCGCGACTTCACTCCGCTGCTCTGCGACTTCTACACAGCTTTGGTGGGCGAGGCGCGGCGGCCCGCGCCTTTCGAGGTGGTCTTCGTGTCTGCGGACCGCAGCGCGCAGGAGATGCGCGACTTCATGCGCCAGCAGCACGGCGCCTGGCTGGCGCTGCCCTTCCACGACCCCTACCGGCAGTGAGTGCGGGCCCTGGGGGCGGGGCCGCCGCGCGCGTCGCCCTGTCCGCCCAGGTCTCCTCTCCCGCACCCTGTTGCTCTTCCAGACGCCCCTTTTCTCCTTCCCTCCCCGCTTCCTGTTCAGGTCCCGGTTCAGGTAAATTGCACTTAAGTCTGTTCCAGCTTCCCCAGTTTTCGAAAACGCGACGCATTAGCATCCCCGGGGCTTGTTGGACACGCTCACAGGCCCACTGGAGTCTCAGACTTGCAGATCTTGGGGTTCGGGGGATCTGAATTTCTGTGGAGGAGCTCCGGCTGGTGATGCTGATGCTGGCGGGAGTTACTTCCTTACTTTCTCCTGGTCAGTGGGCGGGAGGCTCGGTAAGACCACAACCTTGGGTCTGGGAGCTGGTGAGTGGGACCCGGGAGGATCAGAATTGTGAAGCGGTTGTGGTTGTGGGCAGCAGGGGAGCCAGGGCTGGAGGAACCCAGGTGCTGACCAACTTCGCGATGTCGGTTTTACCAGTAGTGAAGGAATTTCGAAAACTGTCGAATTCACTACTGTAAGTGTCATTGCTATGAATGCAGGAAGAACCAGGAGGAGGCAGATGTTGGAAGCCACAACCTGCTCTGGGAAGGGACCTTGGCCCCAGCCCTTGTTTAGATCCTTATCTCTGTACTGGATGTTTGAGTTTGTGAAGGAACTGGAAGCTTCACAGGCGGAGATGATCAGAGGCCACCCCGTGCTGAGAGTGTCTCATCTGCCTGCAGCTGGAGCACACAGGCTCCACTAGATCAGCAGGGGGACTGGAGAGGAGTAGGGAGTCATGGGGATTAGGGAGGTGCAGTATGGCAGGGAACCGATTGTTCCTGCATGTAGGGTCTCCTGTGATGTAAGAGTCCAGAGTGAGGTTTGCATCACATGTCATAAAGCGCATTGCCCCAGCCCCACCCTCTTTCTAATGCAGATCAGATGTGAATATCCGGGTATTGCTAGACTCTGGCCCCTTGGGTTTATCATTCACTGTGAAGTTACCCCCTAACTTAATTATCCCGAGATGATACTCTTTCTGAGAAAATGAAAGTTAACTCTGGGGAGTCCCAGTAGAGGTGTACTTAACTGGAAGAAGTCTGATTATTCTCCCAAGTACATGCTTTTTGGTGATCCCCAATGAGGTGGAGGATCCCGCAGGAAGCCAGCCTTGGAGGTGTGTGAAGACTCACCTCCCCATGACGATGTCTAAGTGATGGCTGGTTAATTTTACATGAAGATTCATTTGAGAATTTCTTCAAGTGGTGTGCTTGATTGGACTTCCCTGGTATTGAAGCTGTACACTTTTGAAAGGACACACTTGTTTTGAAGGTGAAAGGGTAGTATTAGCAATTAGGCAGAGAGCTCAGGCCCTGGGAGAGCACAGCTCTGGTATTACCCATGGGGGAAGGTCGGGGAGTTTTACTGCTGAGCGGAATCTAGTGAAGTGCTCTGATCCATTAAAAGGCTACTGGCAGTGTGGGCTGGTTATGGGCCAGCACTCTGGTCTCTTTCCCCATTTTACATACTTGTCACTGGGGCACAGAGTTCAGTTCTACTGGCTTTGGGGGCTATCCTTCTGCCCTGACCCCGTTCCTCTCCTAGGGGGTGATAAGCTGTATCCCCCAGGGATTGACTCAGGAAGGGTATCACTTTGGGGGCCATGCAAAATAATCTGTCTACCAGTTCATCTGGTCAGAGCCTGTTTGTACTAGCTGCAGGCAGATGAGCCACTTTGAGTATGGGGTGGCACTGGGCTCTGGCCGTCTCTGCCTGGTCTCCCTGGCCCTCCTCTTCAGGGGAATTTTTTTTTTTTTTCTGTGAACTTAGCATTTTGTTCCTACCTCAGACTGAATTTTGTTAACCCTGACATAGCCATTCATAAACTATGAAGTGGAATGAATATTCCGTGGGCATTGTTGGAGCTATGCCCTCAATTCTCCTTATCCCAGCCTGGATTTACAAAATCAGATCATGAGCCAAACAGAAGGAGCCATCACCAAGAAGAACTAAAAAATGCATGAAGCATCCAAGAGTTATTGGGAAAAATTGTTCATGTGCGCGACACACAGTACTTGGCAGTCGGTACCATTGAGAGGAGGCCCAGGACCCTGACGTCACAGGATCTCCACTTGGTAGATGAGTGGGAGGTAACCTTTGTGCTGCCTTTCCCAGAGGCCTGAGCTTATCACAGTGTCCACTGACTTCCTGGAGAACCACCCAAGATGATGGAAGAGAAGAAAGTTTGAGGTTTCCAAGGAAATCACCATAGGACACTTGGGGTTACCCCTTACCTGGAGGCAGGTGACAGCTGCAGATGCACCTATAGGAGGGGGAGAAGACGCCAAAACCCCAACCTTCTCAAAGTTATATATGTGCTTTCCAGTTCAGCCTGTGTCCCCTACTTGATGCAGGGGCCCTGCCTGCAGCCCAGAGAAGTAGCTGATTATTACTAGTGACCCTGAAACTAGAGTTATGGGTCCATTGCCCTGCCCAGGTGTCCATTTCCCTCCCAGTGCCAACTGTAGGTGGCACCTGAATGTGGGGATGGCACCAGGGACAGATGCTGTTGCTCCCTGGAGGCTTTTTCTCAGGATGACATTCCATCCCACACCACTGTCTTCCTTTGTGACTAAGTTTATGGGTCAAACTCAAGAAGAAAGGAGTAAGTTCTAAATTCACCAGCAGGAATTACTATTGCAGGTTGCCACTCACAGGACACTTGATCTACAGAATTTTATAACAATCATCTCATAAAAATGTTCATCCTGCTCGGCCTCTTGAACCAGAATGTGAGTGGACCCCAAGGGAGTCTGGAGGGGTACCCACCCCTGTCTGCTCAGCCTTTGGCACCTGCTGTGCCTCCCAGGCTAGCTGTTTATTTGATGGACTTCATGCCTTAGTTAGAGAATGGCTGGGGTAGAGTTGTGGACCGAGTCGGGAGGAGTTAGTGCCTGTGTAGACTGTTTTTGATTCTCTCACCACCCCTTGCCCCTTGCCTCTCTCCAGCCCTGTGTTCAGTGCCCCCTGGGCCCCCCAGACTCAAGGCATCCGTTGAGTTCTTCCATCCTGGATCCTTGTCTTTCTGCTCATTGCTGTCCTTCAGTCCAGTCAGACACTGGACTGTTCACAGTGTTCTGCTGATTGCTGTCCTCCATCTTATTGGCTGTTGGTTCAAAGACAGTTCTGGCCCAGCAGTACTTTGCTCCAGCCCCTGGGGATTTCCTGAATCCTGCTGCCCCCAGGACCAAGCCAGACCTGGTTCAGTATTTGGTACCCACAGGGTGCACGATTGATGGGTGTTTGAAGCAAGTGAGCAAAAGCAAGTGCTTTAGAGAGATTTGCTTGGCAACAGTCTGCTGCTGGCCAAGATGGAAAGAAAGTCAGGTGTTGCCATGGCAACTGGGAAGCACTTAGGTCAGGGACAAGGTTGTGGCTGGGTGCAGTGAGAGGTCGGACAAACACTGCAGCAGCACTGAGGACAAGGATGAGCCGGGCTCTGGGATTTTCCCAAAGTGGTTAAAAATACTCCTGAGTTACCACGACGCTTTTTCCTGCAAAGCACTTCTGTTCTCTGTGGACACAGCTCAGCGCGTAGGGGATTGAGATGACTTCAGGGGACAGTGACTGTTTACTTCTCCTTCGTGGTTCTGAGGTTATGTTTCCAGGAAGAGGCTGCAGGGTGAGGATTTGAGGGCCTGCACTGGGTGTGTCTGAAAGGGAAGCGAGAGTACGTCGGTGACCCCTCGGGCCCCTGTCCCTCAGAGCTCGCCTGGCTTCCCTCTGATTGAGTCAGAACTTGATTTAGTATTGCAGGTGATTAAAATAACAGTGCTTAAGTAAAATGACTTAAATGAGCCCCTGAAGCCAGGAGCTAGTCTTTGGTCAGGCTGGAGGCCGCTGGGGTCACAGCTCTATGAGTTACCTTCCGCCACGTCTTCTTGGAGCTCAGGCTAGAGGTAGTGGCTGCCTGGCAAACTGACTTTCTCCTCATGGTGGCAGAATGACTGCAGTGTCTCCGACTGTACATCTTCACCCTTTGAGCACACAGGCAAATGTTCCGCAGAGCTTTGCTTGTTCTTTATCTGCTAGTTACCCAGTTATTGGGGCCAGGGGTTATGTTGATCGAGCAGTCAGCCTGGCTGGAATTGGAGGTGGGTCCTTCCCACCCTGTGTGGAAGTGTTTATTGAGTAGTTACGTGGTGAGCCCCATTCAGTGTTAGGCTGTTCACGTATTTATCATTTAATCTGCACGGCAGGAGGTAGGTTCAGTTTCAGTTATTCCCATGGTGCAGATGAAGAATCTGAGGCACAAGGAGACTAATTAGCTTGCCTAAGTCACACAGATAATCCATGCTAGAAAACAAAGTTATGGATGCCAAGCAGTGAACTGCAGGCCCCTGCTACTTAGGCTGTCACGGGCACTGTCCTCAGCTCCTCCCCACCTCCTCCCTCTGCCACTGTGGTGGAGGGATGCAGAGAGTTCTGGGAGACTCCAGCAGGCTGGGGAACCTGAGCACACATAAGCCACCAGGGGTACTCAAACCCAGATCGTAGCCTCCTCAGGGTAAGGGCTCCTGGGTCTTCCCGAGGCTGCTGTCTGGGAACCCCACTGAGAAAAGCAGATAATGCTGTTGGTCACCAGGAACGAGTCAGGAATGCAGGTGCTCAGGCATCTATGGGGAAGATGCTGCTTCTGCCTTCCTGATTGATTCTCCCCACCCAAAAGCTTGCCAGGCCCCCTGGCTTGGGGGATGGGTCCCAAATCCCTGGGATGATAGCCCGGCCAGGTCTGGGTGGAAGACCTCGGAGTCCCCTTCTGAAACATGTTGGACTTTGTCCTGCCCTGTCCCACTACCCAAAGCACAGGTGCTGAAATAAATCCACTTGCCAAAACTGCCATTTTGCTGTAGTTTTCACTCAAAAAGCTTTTTGGGTTGTTGCTCTTCATTTTTTGATTTCATCCCTTTGAGAAAAGCCAGTTTCTTAGACAGTCAAGTTTCAGGCATTATACAGAATTTCCCTCCCCCTCCCCCTCCCCCTTCAGGCCCACAGCTTGGTTCCTGGACCTGTGCAGGCCCCGCTCTGCTGAGGTTTCTGGGCTTCAGTTTGACTGACTCTTTCTGACAGACCCAGTGTCCTCTCAGCCTGAACTTGCATCTGCTCTGCTTGTGGCTTTGCACGTGCACAGTGCCCTCTATTTTTTTTTTTTTTTTCAAACCCCTATGATGGTTTCTACGTCATAGTTAACATGTTCCTTGTACCACGTTTGCTGTTGCCCTCCTCCTAGAGTCTGTTGTTGGACATCACAGGGAAGGGCTTCCCGAGAGACTGGGTGCAGGCTGTGTGCACTGTTTCTTTGGAAACAGGCCTTTCCTGGGACCCAACTCCGGGGCAGGCCAGGACCCGTTAAGTCCGTGCTGGGCCCGTGTGCTAGCTGGACCTGCCCGACCTGCCCGACACCTGATATTCTTATGTCCTCTCTTTTTCTCTTGTTCAGTCTCAGTAAAGATTTGTTTCACATTTTAGAATTTCCAGAGTCAAATGGGGTTTTATGCTCACCCCATAATGACTTTTGTTGATTCATTTCCTTTTTCAGTTATTTCTGTTCTCAATCATTATTTCTTCAGCTTCTTGAGTTAAATATGTAACTCATCCATATGTGAACTTAGCATTTTTTGTTTGTGTTTTCTTTTGGGGGGTCTTGCTGTGTTGCCCAGGCTGGTCTTATACTCATGGGCTCAAGTGATTGTCCTGCCTCAGTCTCTCAAGCAGCTGCAACTATAGGCTGTATGAGTTTTAGATAAGAATATTTAAGTTTATAACTTCCTAAGTTTGCATTTGCAGTATTGTTGTACTATGGTATCCAGGGTGAATTGGTTCCAGAATCTCCCAAAGGTACAAAATTCAAAGATGCTCAAATTTGTTATAAAAAATGGTGTAGTAGTGTGGTATTTGTGTTTAGTCAGCTTCTTTGTTACTGTGCTCGAAGGACCTGACAAGAATAATGTAGAGAAGGAAGAGTTTTGGGGGGCTCATGGTTTCGAGGTCTCAATCCACAAACAGCCAGCTTCCTAGCTTTGGGCCCGTGGTGAGGCAGAAGAACATCAAGGCAGAAATGCATGAAAAAACGCAGCTTAGAACTTGGTGATTGAGAAGCAGAGAGAGCTCTGCTCACAGGGACGAAATATAAACCCCAGAGTCTCACTACTTCCTCTAGCCACATCCCCCTGCCTACAGTTAATCCATTTAAGTAGATGAATGCACTGATTAGGTTAAACCTCTCACAACCCAATCATTTCAACTCTAAACTTTCTTACCCTGTCTCACACAATTTGCACATAACCTGTACACATCCTCTAGTAGATCTTAAATCATCTCAAGATAACTTATAAAACCTAATACAAAGTCAATGCTGTGTAAGTAGTTGTTATACTGTATTGTTTAGGGAATCATAAGAATAAGAAAAAAGGTTTGTACATGTTCAATTCAGATGTAATTTTTTCTGAATATTTTCAATCCATCGGTGAGGAACCCTCGGATACGGAGGGCTGACTGTACATTCATATTGTTCTAAATGTTTGGTAATCCAGATGGCTATTTCACATACAACATATAGTCAGTTTTCAAACTCATTCTTAATCATGATTTCTTATTGGTTTTCAATTCCATTACGTGATGGTCTGTCTGATTAAGTGATCTCTTGGAATTTGTTGAGACTAGTGTTGTGGCTGAGAACACAGTTGATTTTGTCACAGGTTCACGGGTGTTTGAAAACAAAGTGTACGCTGTCTTTGTTGAACCTGAGGGATGTGTGTTTTTTCATGCTTGAATGAATGTTGACCTTTGACCTGGTCCTGGAAAGCTGCCAGGTGGCCTTGTTAGAGATGTCAGGGGTGGGACTTGGTGATAGGAGCGTCTCCAATGTGGCTGTGGCTGTCCTTCCTCTCAGCCTCCTAATCCTGAGGGCTGCAGATGAAGGAAATCAGATTACTGTTGGCATGAGGCCCTTGAGACTGACTGTCAGGAACAGGAATGGGCTCCCCTGTTTGCCGCCTGCCACTGTTCTGCCCTAAGGGAGGTAATCCCCGGAAGGAATCGGGGGAACCCTGCAGAATTAAGGAGGCTGATGCTTCTTTCCCTAAATGAATACAAAGAACATTGTAAAAAGGCCATTCCTGGGGTTAGAGATGATGGTGAAGGGCAGTAAGAAATATTCCATCCACAACCAAATCAGCTGGTGCATCACTGAATTTGTAACATGTAAAGGCCTTGGATATATTTGGAACTCGTGGAATTTTAACTTTTACCATTACCTATGTCTGATCTTTTTCTCCTTGAGAGAAGACTAGAAAAAGTCACTGGGTTTACATGTACATTTTGAACTGTCTGATGTTGTGGCCACCAGCTGCATGTAGCTACTTCGGTTTAAATTAGCAGGGCTGCGGGGTGTAGCTCTGTGGTCAAGTGCTTACCTCGTACATAACCAGGCTCGGGGGTCAATCCTCAGTCCTAGGGAAAAAACCATACGCACACACATTTTAACTTAGCAGTTAATCCAAACAAGAAGTTCTGTTTTTTTGGGCAGACTCGCCACCTTTTGAACACACAAGCTGCCTAAGTGGCTGGTGGCCACAGTATTGGCAGCAGGGATCAAGAACAGCTCTGCAGATGGATGGTTCTGCAGGTCTGGACTGGCTTAGAAATGTAGCAACAAGTAGAAAAGTTACTCGCCAGCCCAACAAGTGGTCTGGTTGGCAGTGGGCTGTACTGCCAGCCAGGACCCCAGGGCCCCTTCCTTTGAGATGTCCCTGCAGAAGTGCTAACCTCTGCTAACCTGTTTTCTCCTGCAGCGAACTGAAGAGGCGGTACTGCATCACCGCCATCCCCAGGCTCCTGATCCTGAAACAAAACGGGGAGGTGATCACCAGCAAGGGGAGGAAGCAGATCCGGGAGCGGGGGCTGGCCTGCTTCCAGAACTGGGTGGAGGCGGCAGCCGACGTGTTCCAGAATTTCTCAGGTTGAACTGGGAGAGGGACCACAGAGCCTGAACAGGTGCCTCTCCTGCAGGGCAAACCCTGGAGGGAAGGAGGAGCCCATTTTTCTTTCTTTCTTTCTCTCTACTCAGCGTTTCATTTTATTTCAGAGCAGAAGGGCTAAGCTGTGGCAGAAAATAAATGTTGCTCAGGAAAAAAACAAAACAAAAAAAAACCCTCCTTCTCCGCTATTTGGATCCTGTCGCTACTTCGTGGTTATTTTTATTCTTTGCATAGCTTTGGAAATCTATGCAAACATTTACTTGTACAAGTCTCTTCAGGTAAAATGATCAATTTATTGATAACTTTTCTGGTGTCTGTCTCATTTTAATGATATGTTTTACATGAGTTCTTTATTAAACAAGTTTGCAGACAGTATGGTTTCTTGGTTTTTTTGTTTGTTTGTTTGTTTGTTTTTGGCAGTACTGGGGATAGAACCCAGGGCTTCACCCATGTTAGACAAGTGCTGTTCCACAGTTGCGTGCCCAGCCTGACTGTGTGCTTTAATAAACAAATGTTTACACCCGAGAAACCTGATTTCCTTCTTTCTCATTTAAAACCAAGATGCTAATAGGAGGAAAATGAGTTACTCAGGGCGTACGCACCTTCCACGGTTTATTGGTCAGAGGTGGTAGTTTTTAATTATGTGCCTTCTTGGGATATTTTTTCCCCTTTGTTCTTTCTCACACTGACTTTTAATAACATTGTGTACATCTGGAATGAAGTGAAATTTCCAAGGCTATACATTTTGGTCAGTGTCATAACATTTTGGTCAGTGTTGAACGGCATATAGGACATGGTCCCGCAGGATGACAATGGAGTGAAGAAATTCCCATTACCTGGTGAAGTCTGTGGTGTTTGCACGGTGATGAAGTTGTCTAGCTGTGTGTTTCCCATGTGTGTCCCTGTCATTAAGCAACACACTCCACTGTATTCAAGGTTAAATCTCAACATTTCCTGAAAGAGTCTAATCCACCAGTTAAACCGAAAGCCCACAAGCAGCCTGTGCTGTCTGTTGTCCAGACCACCAGCTCCCCGCATGGCCGCCTGCTGACTGCCTTCATGCATAGCCACTGTCCTTCCCAATCTCATTTTGATCCGGCTGATTTGAATTGTGAGAATACCAGATCCCCTCCACTAACCCAGTTCCTGTCATTGAATTCCCTTGGCTTGCTAGGCCCTTCAGCTGGGAATCAGGAGCAGAGCTGGCCCTGAGGACCAAGGATCCCAGCATTGCCAAACAAGGAGCAGGTCGTGAGCAACGCGGTGGGTTATGCTGAGGATCAGTGTGCGTGGTAGCACACAGCTGCAGTTGGGGACAGACGATGAATTAGAGCGGTCATTTCCACCTCTCACCACCTCCTCTATCAGTTAATTTCACTGAAAACCAAGATGCTGCTTCACTGGGATCCTATGGATTGAGGAATGACTACTGGATGGAGCTAATGTGATCAATACTTTCCTCCAAAACAAATCGTGT
Source organism: Sciurus vulgaris (assembly GCF_902686455.1). NCBI lineage: Eukaryota > Metazoa > Chordata > Mammalia > Rodentia > Sciuridae > Sciurus > Sciurus vulgaris. The sequence goes on from NC_136474.1 coordinate 27,829,471, forward strand.
CAAAGTGCAGTTCTCTTCCAAACCGAGAAATAGCAGGTTCATTTGATTATGGTGGGTTTTTTTTTTTTTTTTGGTACTGGAGATCGAACCCAGGGTCTCTTAACCACTGAGCCACATCCCCAATGTGCCCCCACCCCGCTTTTTTTTTTTTTTTAAGACAGGGTCTTTTGAAGTTGCTTAGGGCCTTGCTTAGCTGCTGAGGCTGGCTTTGAACTTGCAACGTTTTTCCAAATATCAGGTAAATTCTGCCTTCTCTCAGAAAATTGTCGAATTTGGTGCCGTTCCTGCGGGTGCCACGTGTGACTTGTGTTACAAAAGCAGTGTGTTCCTACCATGAAAAACAGAAAAATCCCGTCGTCTAGCAGGAAAGCCGCTGTGGATGGGTTGATACGTTGATATGGTCCCTGAAGCCTGCCTGCTGCTTTTCAGTAAGCACGCCTGGATTTTCGTCTTTACGACCTTGCCACCCTTGGTGTGGTCTCAGGCCAGCAGCCGCAGGGTGGGCTCAAGCACCCGGGGGGCAGAGACTGCCTCTGGCCAAGACTGCCACGGGAGCCGGAGCTGGCATCGGAGACCGGAAAGGTGGCCTGTGGGCAAACAGCTGAAGTCAATCCTGCGAGCCCAAAATCATGGTGTTAAATCCATAGGCTGCAGTCCTGGGGGCAGGTGCCGCTCCTCTCCCTGAAGAGGCCCAGCTGGGGACTCCTGCAGGTCTCAGGAACCCCAGGAGCACTCTGTGCACACACTCAAGGAAATGATGGTCACTGTACTTGTGAGCAGGCGCAGTTGCCCTTGTAACTGGAAACACAACACATACCACTCCACACCCACAACACAATGATACACACACACTACGCACATCACCACACACACAGCTCTATGCATAGCAGACAACCTCCACACACATCACACACTGCACACCACGCACACCACATACAACACAACGCACCGCACACATACATCACACGCTCACCACAAATGCATATTCCACACACACTACAAAATAGCACAGCACACACTCATGTCCCCAGAGGAAGGAAGATGGAAAACAGGGCTTGCCAGTCAGGAGGTGGATGCCGTGGGTTGGGCCTGATCGGGGCTGGCTTGACACACTCGGCGACACACTGGCCTTGGGTGGCCCTACACGTCCACAGCTTCATGCTCCCAGCGTCCTATGCTAATTGTGGTTGAAAGGATTCTCAGTGTACAGTCACCTCCTCTGCAAGCTCTTCAGAGCCCTTGGCCCTGGGATCTCTCTGGAATTACTCTCTTCTCTCCTGCATTTTTGGTCAAGAATTGACTTGTTGGGTTGTTTGCTCTTTCTCCTGTTTCTTTTCTGCCTGTCTGCTGTGGTCTGAATGTGTGTGTCCCCACTGGAACCCGTGTGTCAGACCTTACCCTGGAGGTGAGTGGGTTGGGAGGTGGGGCCTTTAGGGTGATTAGGTCATGAGGGTGCCCACCCCAGAAGTGAGATTAGCACCTTTGTAAGAGGCCCAGACAGCCTGCTGGCCCCGTTCATCCTGTGAGGACACAGGGAGAAAGCACGATATACAAACCAGAAAGAAGAACCTCTCCAGATGCCAAATATGCTGGCACTTTGATTCTCGACTTCCATTCTCCAGAACTGTGAGCAACAAAATTCTATTGTTATGAACTAGTCGGTCTGTGGTAGTTTATTCTAGCAGCCTGAACAGACTAAGACAGAACCTGTAAGTAATCTAACCTGACTCTCCCCTGGTTATCTGAGTCTCCTCTTATTTATATCTTTCTGCTCTGGAGATACACACCTGCATTAGGTAGCATATCTATTTCATCTTCCTGAAAAATCTCTTCTGGAGACTTCCAGCCTCTCCAAGGTGTCCATGGAGAGCCCAGTGGTCAACCTGACACTGCCCTTCGGAGTTATCCTGAGGGTGCTCCACACCTCTCTTGCATTGAGCTCCTCCGTCTTTCTCTTCCTCGGCTTACCTCCTTGTTTTGTTGGAATACATCCTCTAATACTGTCTTGAGGTGTGTAAACTTTTAGACCTTCATTCAACATGTACATAATGGATAATTGGTTGAGTGTAGAATTCTAGGTTGGAAGTAGTTTTTCTTCAGTAATTTAAGGCCCTGCTCCATAGTTTCCTTGTCTCTGTTATGGCTGACAGGTCTGACTGCAGGGTGACCTCTGACTCTCTGAGTAGGCCAATTTTTCTCTCTCAGAACATGCCAGGTCTTCCCCTTGCCTGCGCTTCTACACTTTTCCCATCGTTTAGTGAGCTTGTGTCTTTACCCTAGTGCCTGGCTCTGAAGCTGCTCGATCTAGAAATGTACACATTATATTTCTCTGTTCTACCTCTCATCTCTTTTTATTTTTGTTCTCCTGTTTTGGAACTTTCCTCAAACCTATCTTCCATCCCTTTTATCAGCTGTCACAATTTTAATCTAAGGGGTTCAAGGGTTTCTGAATTAGTTTCTCTCCCTGTCTCTCTCTCTCTCTCCCTCAAAGCATTCTGCTGTAGTTCCATAAAAGCAGTATTTTCTCATACCTTTGAAGGACATTAACCAGATTTCTAAAATGTCTTATTTCCACATGGTTTATGTTGTTCCCAAGTTACTTCTCCCTGCTGTTTGTTTTGGGAAGAACTGAGTAGGATGTCAGTGGGGTTTGGTGACTTGGAGCTCCACTATAGAACGATATTTCTCAGGCCATTTGATCGGGGAGAATTATCTCTTGGGCTGACCATATTTATCAGAAAACATCCTCTCATCTCCCATCAGAGGTGGGATGGCTGTCTGTTGGCACTCTGTGAGTTGACTGGTAACATACATTTTCATGAAAATGAGATTTCATTTTGCCTGACTTCAGCTACATCTCTCCCAAGACAGCCCCCATTTGCCTCCTCAGGGGTGGTGAAGGTCGGTCACCCAGGGTAGAAAGGGAGGTACTATAGAGATCTGACCCTTTCAAGAACAGATTGCACCCTTCCTAATCTGGCCTGTTCTCAAGGGGGTGCGTGTAGACACGGGTCCTGTGGTGTAAGCCAGGAGGTTCTTACTCTTCCCAGTGTCAGCTCGGGTCTAGTTTGTGAGTCTACCGAGTCGGCCTTTGTACAAGCCTTTGTTCTCGTTTCTTCTTTTTCCATAATCTAAAAAAAAAAAAAAAAAAAAAATCCCTTTGAAGTCATTTTAATGACTTTATTAGGGAGTGAAAGTAAATGCATGTGTTCAAACTGCCTTTTTACCTTTTTGTTGTGGGAAGTTCATTTTGTCTGTGGTGCAAAGCAAGGAAGATTCCTTTTTAAAACTGAATTTAGTTCAGTGAACTCACAAAATGCCATGTGATTGTGGTTCTAGTTTTCTGCTTTAAACGTGAATTCCTAACCTTTACAATGCCTCCACACTTGGAATTACAAGTTCAATTTTATTTCTACAATATGTCTTTAATTTTGCCATGGGAGGATAAGGATGGTAACAATTGTACACAATGAACCCAACCCACAAATGGGAAGGGGTGGCAAAATTGCCCATGATGAAGATCTAAAGGGGTTATTTTGATCACAGCTAGCTGTGAGCCTTGGGTCTGAAATCCTGGATGGTGCCCTTCTACCCTGAACAAACTGATCCACTCCAGCATTCCATGTGACCTAGTCTCGCCTTCAAAGAACAACATCCCAGTAGTCTATAATTTAAAAATGATTCCAATTATTATTTCCATAATTTGAAAAATAATGAAGGAGATCCCTTCCATCATTTGCAGCTCCACATTAAAATCTCCCCTGATTTTCTAAGCAATTCCGAGTAATAAGAACAATGCCAGAGGCATCACAATGCCCATTCTCAAACTATACTACAGAGCTATAGTAACAAAACCAGCATGGTATTGGCATAAAGAGATATGAAGACAAATGGCATAGAAGACACAACAACAAGCCCACGCAGATACAGTCATCTGATCCTCGACAAAGATGCTAAAAACATATATCAGAGGAAAGACAGCCTTTTTAACAAATGGTGCTGGGAAATCTGCTCATCCACATGTAGATTGAAACAAGATCCCTATCTCTCACCCTGCAAAATAATCAACTCCAAGTGGGCCAAAGATGTAGGAATGAGCCAAAGACCTAGGAATGAGGCCAGAAACGATGCAGCCCTAGAAGAAAACAGGGTCAACAGTACAACATATTGGTATAGGCATCCACTTCTTTAATAAGACCCCAAAAGCTCAAGAAGTAAAAACAAGAATCAGTTAAATGAGATGGTATCAAACTAAAAAGCTTCTGAACGGCAAAGGAGACTAGAGGGTGAAGAGAGAGCCTACAGAACGGAAGAAAATCTTTACCAGCTATTCCTCCGACAAGAGGTGAATACACAGAATATATAAAGAACTTAAAAAACATTAGAAAAACAAAGCACCCAATCAATAAATGGGCCAATGATCTTAACAGACATTTCTCAAAAGAAGAAATACAAATGGCCAACAAGTACTTGAAAAAATGTTCAACATCCTTAGCAATCAGGGAAATGCAAATCAAAACTATACTAAGTTTTTTTTCTCACTCCAGTTAGAATGGCAATCGTCAAGAATATAAATAACAATACATGCTGATGAGGATGTGGGGAAAAGGTCCACTTCTACATTGCCGTGGGACTGCAAATTCATACAACTGCTGTGGCACTCGGTATGGAGATTCCTTGAAAGACTAGGAATAGAACCACCATCTGACCCAGATACTCCACTCTAAGAAGCTGAAATCTGTGATACATACATTCCAATGTTTATAGCCGTGCGATTCACAATAGCCAAATTATGGAACCAGCCTAGGTGCCCATCAATCGATGAATAGATAAAGAAAATGTATATATACACAATGGAATCTTACTCAAAAAAAGAGAAATGGAGTTCTGTATTTGCTAGTAGATGGATGGAACTGGAGAACATCATGCTCAATGAAATAAGCCAGACTCAGAATGTTAAGGGTCAAATGTTCTCTCCTATATGGAAGTTAGGGGAGGGAAAAGGAGAATAAAAAAGGGATCTTGTGAAAATAGAAGTAAAGGAAGGGGATTGAGGGGGGAGGAGGAGAGGGCATGGGGAAGTACTGAGGAATGGAGACCAAATTGTGCTATGTCCATATTTGAATACACCACAATGAATCTCATGTTTATATACAATTGTAATGCATTAATTAAAAAATAATATTGATAGTAATAGAGGGACATCAGTGGAGTAGAGCGAGGGGGTCAGGGGAGGACAGAGAAGAGGGAAAGGAAGGTACTAGAGGCTGGGATTGACTAAATCATGTTGTATGCGAGTGTGACTAGATATCATGAATCCCACTACTATGTATGATTAGAGTGCACCAATAAAAAAAAGAAAAGAAAAAAGAAAAACTCCCCAGCCTTTTACAGTTGGGAACTTGAACATCCCCTAAGGCATGTGCCAGGGTGGCACTATTGGAGGTGGAACTTTTAGGAGGTGGGGCCTAGTGGAGGAATTCAGGTCACCGGGGTGTACCCCTGACGGGGTCACTGGGACCCCAGCCTCTCCTCTGGGTTTCCCAGCCTCCTCCCTGCCACAGTGTTCTGTCTCATCACAGGACCCAAAGCAATGGAGTCAACTGACTGTAGACTGAAGCCTCTGAAAGCATGAGCCAAAATCAAGCTGTCCTTCTTCAAGTAGATTTATCTCAGGCATTTTGTCATAGTGATGGAAAGCTAATAACTTTCTCCCTCTAGAGTCCTTCATCTGCCCTGGTCCCTGAGGCCCAGGCACCAGCTCTACGCCCTACGCTTCTCTTTCTGAACTCCTTGTTATGTAGTATGTTTTAGGCTCTCTGGTTGGATTTGCTTTGCTTTACTTGTTCTCTGGATTCTGCATCTCCTGATACTGGGACTCGGGGGACCCAGAGAAATCTTCCTGGTGGATGGGAGGCAGAGAGTCTAAGGGGGCAAAAATACATTTCCCTTTTCTGCCTGTGGAGGAACAGGGAGAAGCCTGGCCAGGGACACACAAATCATGTCTCCTTTATCTTTCATATAAAAGAGCCCTTATTATTCTGGGTAAATACAGATCCTCAGGATTAAAACTTTATTACTTCGTGAGTAAGCATTTGCAGTGAATTCATAGAATACATCATTTTAATTTCCTTCAGGCCTTCAAGTCTTTCACCTTCTTAGTTCATTCCTAAGGGTTTTATTTTTTGACGCTATTGTAAATGATATCTCATGTATATTGTCTTTCTCCCTGGCCAGAATAGAACCGAAATTCTACCTGTCTTGTCCAAAGAACTGATACATGGTAGATGTCCTATGGCTCTTTATTGCCTCATTGAATTATTTTTAATGTCTGATTGACATGTTATGTGTGGGTGCAGTGTAATTTATTCTATCCAGTCCTGTGTTGATGGACACAATGCCAGTCTTAACTATTACTGCAATATGCCTTCGATGACTTTTGTTGGAATACAATTAATTTGTAAAGGAATTGGCAAAAGAGTAAAAAAAAAAAAAAAAATCCATCTTTATTTTTCTTAATGGCATGCCAGTTTTCCTATCCCTACTTAGGGAATAATCTTTCTCCTACTAGTACAGTAAGACACTAATCTTCCCTTAAAATAGTGAGGGCACCGAGCCATGACTTACACACTTGGGCTTTTCTTCTCTGTAAAAATCCAGTGAGGTGCAGCCCACAGGCCGGGCTGGCTCTGGTCTCTCTCCATCCTATTGCCATCCATTCCCTACCACAGGGACAGGACCAGACTGAGGTGCTGGGAATTCAAGGGGACCTGCACTCACAGACCTTGAGCACCCACGCCTCCTTATGTTTTGCATCCTATGCACTTGGGTTGCCAGGTCTCCGGCTGGGGAAAACCCAGAGGGAGTGACTTCTCTTTTTTTGGGGGAGATGGGTAGTGGTACTGGGGATTGAACCCAGGGGTGCTCTACCACTGAGCTATACCCCCAGCCTTTTAAAAATCTTTTTTTTTTTTTTTTTATATATTGAGACAGGGTCTTGCTAAGTTGCCAAGGCGGGGCAACAAGATCTTTCTGCCTCAGTCTCCCAAATTGCTGGGATTATAGGCGTGTGCTACTGTTCCTGGCAATGACTTGTTTTTAAGCTAGAGGTGATCAAATGCCTGAATTCTCCCTTCTGCCCTGTCTAATGCTGTAGCCAGGAGGCACATGGAACTCTTTGAGCATTTGAAGGGTAGCTAGTACTTTTTAAAAATTTATTTACTTACTTATTTTAATTAATTATTTTTTATAGACTGCATTTTGATTCATTGTACACAAAAGGGGGTACATCATTTTGTTTCTACGGTTGTACATGATGTAGATTCATACCATTTATTTATTTTTTATTATTATTTTTTGATTCATTGTATACAAATGGGGTACAACTTTGATTTCTCCGGTTGTACCTGAAGGAGAGTCACACCGTTTGTGTAATAGTACATGTACACAGGGTAATGACGTTTGTCCCATTCCGTTATCTTTCCTTTCCCCGCCCCCTCCCCACCCCTCATTTCCCTTCCCTCTACACTTGCTGATACATAATGGGGGAGAGGGAGTAAGGGAAGAATGGAAGAAGGATGGATTGCGTGGAGCAAAGTGTGCCACTGCTTTTGCCGACTTGTGCAAGGTGCTTCCTGGCTGCAGACCTCGTTGCCTACGGGGGCTTCATCCATCCACTAGAGCAGTTGGCACTGCCCAAGGCAGTTTTTCCTAGAATGTAGCTTTTGGTTTTGTTTTGTAATTTCCAGTTGTTTATTTATTTATTTACTGGCGGTACTGAGGCTGGAACCCAGGAGCAGTCTACCTCTGAGCTACATTCCCAGCCCTTTTACTTTGAGACAGGGTTTTGCTCAGTTGCCCAGCTGGCCTTGAACTTGGGATCCTCCTGTCTCAGTCTCCTGAGTAGCTGGGGTTATGGGTGAGCGACACCCCACCTGCCTTGTACTTTTCTTCTTTGGAGAGTGGAGTATGGAACCATACTGGGTTTGGATCCTGTACTTAGATGTGACCTCGGTGCTGCGTTTATTCACCTTGCCATGCCCAGTTCCTTCATCTGTCACATGGAGTTGATTGATGGCATCTCGACAGGTTGCGGAGGGATTGGGCAGACTGCGAATACATGAAAACTTCTAGGATGGTGTCCAGCACCTGGTAAAGATTACGTCAGTGTTTTCTGTTAGTAGGATTAATTCTTAGTCATTTGGCTAGCTTCAGAGGATGCCAGTAGTATCTCAACATCGTTTTGATGCCTACGGACAATGAGAGCTGAAGGAGCCTCCTTTATGCAGGCAAGAACCTGAGGCCTGCAGATGGAAACCCTTGAAAACCTAAAGAAATCTTAGAGCCAGTTGGCAGAATCAGAACTCGGCTCTCATTTTCTTGGTTGGAATCCTTTTTCTCTCCTACTGCGGTAGGGGACGGTACCTCTGGAGTGGGTGATGGTGGGCAGGGATCCTGCTGTGTGCCCATTGCTATGGTGACAGCCGCTGGTGCCGAGTGAGGGTCTGATCAGACTTAGTGGCCGATTCCCTTGCACACTTCAGTGGCCTCTGGTCCTCAAACCAAGGAAAGGTGAGCAGTTGTGCAGAGGCTGAGGCTGTGGGCCTAGGCCAGGCAGGTGGCGCCTCCCATCCCTGGCACCCCAGCCCCGCCTCCTCACACAGTGCGTTCCCCGTTGGTTGGTTTGTCTCTGAAGAGCTGGTACCACGTTCAAGTTTTAACGGCACCAGAACTTGTTAAATTTCTGTTGTGGTTGTTCCTGAAATTTGTACTTACTGACTCTATTAATATTACCAAGGGGTTTCTGCACTCTTGGTCTTTGTCTGCACTCAGGACAAACACCTTTTGACTCCGTGGGGCCGGTGAAGTATCAGACAGAGGCTGGGGTGGGCCCTTGCGCACACAGAGTGCGTATAATTTATTTATTTATTTTGGTCCCAGGGATTGAACCCAGGGATGTTCAAGCACTGAGCTACAGCCCCAGCCCGTTTTTTAATTTTTAATTTTGAGGCAGGATCTCGCTAAGTTGCTTAGGACCTTGCTCAGTTGCTGAGCCTGACCTCGAACTTGCCATCCTCCTACCTCAGCCTCCTGAGCCATTGGGATTACAAGTGTGCACCACGGGACTTGACACAGTTCTTCAACTGATTTTAAAACTCTATTATTAATCGTAAAAGTAATATGAAAAGAGGTGGCATTAAGCTTTCCCCTTTATTCTGATGAATTAGGGAAAGACGTGAAGGAAGGGTTGGACACCCTCCGTGAAGCCGAGGGTGACCAGGCGCCCTGTACCATGTCCTGGGAGTCCGTGTGCAGGACCGCATGCTGGAGGCCCCCCGGCGCGAGCCCACCGCTGTGCATAGAACCCACCTCTGGCGTCTCTCAGCTCCTTTAGCTCCTGTGTCTAGAGCGGACCCCTCCTTTCTCATGTTGGGCTCTGAGCGTGTGGAGGGGCTCTGCCCTCCCCGCTCCCACCTGGGCCAGGTTTCCTGGTGACCCCGACGTCCCCTAACCCTCTCCCTGCAGGATGAGCAAAGTCCTGGTCTCCTGAGGATAAAGGTTCCAGTGGGCACTTTCAGGAGGGGGACAGCAGTGCCCAGTGTGCTAGTAGGTGACGGGGAGGGAGAAGAGGAGGCAGGGTGGCTGAGGAGCAGGAGGAGGGCCAGTGGCCATCTTCCTTGAGCCCCGCGCACTGGGACGGCTGCACTTCAACGTGGGTCTTCCCCAAGTGGGGAAGAGGCAGAGCTTTGTCCTCTTGGGACTGTGGGGGCAAATGGGTGGCAGCCTGCTGGGGAGGCAGGAGGCTTCTGGAGAGGGCTGCACTGCCCTCCGGAGGGCGGTGTGGGAGGCGGCTGAGGCCGGAGCCTTCCTGGACGCAGCTCTGCCTTATTCCTGCCAGGGTGTCCTTACATGGCCAGAGTGGCTCTCTAGGCCATGTTTAAGGGATCCCAAAAGTGTGTCCCCTGCAATCCCACCCCAAAGTGGGGCTGGGGAGAATTCCAGCTCCCTGTGCCCCAACCCCGACCACTGTGTCTTCTGAGACCTCCTCGCTCCTTGAGAGGCTCTTCATGTCTAGAGGTGGCTGCGACCTGTCCCAGCCATGAGGAGGGGAGAGAAGGGAAGGGGAGAGAAAATCCTGCAGAAGCATGTCACAGTGCATCAGCAGCAGCACGGGGAAGCTGGAGATCCTCAGTCCTGGGCAGAGGGGAGACGGGAAGCGCATGGATTCCTGAGCAATTTCAATACTAGGAGGAATTAACTCCCCAATTCCTTCGCTACCATCAGGGCAAAGGTGTGTCTGGCCGTCATGCCGCGGGCAGCATTGGGCCCTGCGGGTCCAGCCCAGGTGGCTGTGGGGCAAGGAAACCTTTTGCCTGTTCTCAGTCTTGGGAGCCCAGGAGGCGACTGCTTATGGCTGTCTCTGCCTCTATAGCTGCTAAACAGCAGCCATTAATTTTCTCATGGTTCTGGAGGCAGGAAGTCTGAGATCAAGGTGCTGGTGGCTGGTGAGGACCGTCCTCCTGGCTGGTAGATGGTGTCCTCACGTGGCCTTTCCTTTGTGTGCACGTGGAGAGACAGAGGTCTGGTCTTCCTTCAAGGATGCAGTCTTCTCATATTTGGGACCCACCCTATGACAGCATGTAACCTAAATCACCTCCCAAAGGCCTTGTCTCCAAACAGCCACGTCGGAGGCCGGGGCTTTAACTGAGGAATTATGGAGGACACAACTCAGCTTATGCCAAGAACCCCGGTGGAGAACTACAGTGCTGAAGACCGGAGTCCAGGGCTGGACGCCGCGCGGGAGGCTGCAGTGGGAGCCTCGCTCTGCCCAGGCGCAGACTCATTCTCACTGCCTGCTGGGTTCACGCCCCTCTTCACAGTTGAGGCTGGATCCTGAGGAACTGGAAATGCATCACATAAAATGGCTACAAATTTAGGAAGTACTGGCTGGATGAGAAGTGAAAGATGGAACGGCAGAGTGCTTCTGGAAACGTGCTCAGGGGTCCACGGGCCATGCTTCTCGTTTAGTAGTGGAAAAGGGATTCTGCTGCAACAAAAGTAACTGGACCCAGGACAAGGGGCCACCTTTCTCCAGGGCGGGGGCTGAGCCACAGAGAGGCAGGCACAGTGACTCTCAGGAGTGTAAATCTCCCTTGCTCAGGGTGGTCCCAGAGTGGTCCCTGCCGCCTTTCTCAGATCTTTGTGGTTGGATGAATGTATGAATTAAGGAAAATGTGGGTACAGTTGATGCAGAAAAATGGACGTCTGCTGACCTGCCTTCTTTCTTTTTATTAATAACTTTTATTTGGTAATAATCATTTGTAAGAAATTTGGGAACTTTATAAGGGGACAGAGAGGGAATAAAGATAATGTGCAAGCTGCCACTCAGGCTGGCTAATGCTAGCTGACTGGATTGCCTCTCTCCTTCAAGGTTGGCCCGTCTGGAGGAGGGTCAGTGAGCTGCAGCAGGAACTGCTTCACACTGCCCCCTGGTGGTCATATGCTGGGCAGCACCTTCAGCCTTCGGAAGAGCAGGGTGCTCAGCCTCATCTTCTGACTGAGTTCCTTGGGATGCAGGGATCAGCCAGGGGCTCTGCCTTCACAGGGGCACAGGCACCAACCATGAGCCTTTTAGACCAAACTGGAGCCCATGAAGGAAGGTGACTTATTTATGGGAGAGGCTGGTGCTCTAGGACTTTGTGTGGGCCCTCACTAAGGTGTTGCATAGTTAGAGGTGACCAGCACCAGCCTGTGCAGGGCAGCAGAGTGACAGCAGTGGACAGAGAAGAGGGCCCTAGATCCTGGAGCCAAGCATCCAGGTGGCAGGTGGGCCACCCCTGTCTCTGTCTATGTGATGGCCACCCATTCCCCACCCTGGAACTCAGAAGGGGTGAATGGGACATAGAGATCATAGCAAAGACTTGATTTTCTGCTAATTTAATGGCTGGGTTCTCAGAACATCAAGATCTGGGGAGGCATTGGTCAATGTAACACCCTTGTTCTCCCAGAAGCAACTCTGGGGGACGCACACGCCTGTGGGATACCTCTCCCTCTTCCTCACCACCCTCTGAGATTGACTTTAAACCCCAGGACCTGGGGTGTACAACTGAATCCATGTTTCCTTTTTCATCAGCAGACAAAGCTTGGCTAACCTTGGTTCTCTTAGTTGCACGAAGCAGCAACAACCCACAATTCCAGAAGAAGACAAGACTTTGTTAGCTTTCATAATTGAAGAGTCCACAGGCTGGACAAGATATGTGGCTCCATGGGACCAAGGGCCATCGGCAGGACTGATTTCCGCACCTTCGGGGCTGGCTGCTTCCTTGGATAGACTCCTGGCTGTGCTGGTCTCGGCAGCGGATTTGTCTTCCTTGGTTCTTATTCAAGTCCGGTGGAGGTGGGGGTTGGGAACAAGGGTTGGCCTTTCTGATGTCGCAAATAAAGCTCTCAGAATTCAGCCTCCACCCTTGGGCCATGTTCCCTTCTTGGAGAGTCACCATGATTGGGGAGACAGAATATGCTGCTGGGTGGAGCTGGGTCACTTGCTTCTTTTCTAGAATTGGCATCAGCGACATCATTGCCAGAATCCCAAGACTGTGAGTCAAGGGAATACCTTGGCAAAAACTCAGGGCTAGTTACCAAAAGGAGGTCAGTGTTTCAGAATGGTTCAGAACAGCTGATATCCACTCGATGGCTATCCCTCAATCCTGGAGGACTGGCCGTGGAATGAAATATTGTTTTTCCCATAGTGGGCACTGAACCCAGGAGTGTTCTACCTTTTACCTCTGAGCTCTGTCCTTAGCCACCCTTTTTAAAAATTTTATTTTGAGACAGGATCTCACGTGGTTGCTGAGGCTGGCCTCGAATTCATGATCCTCCTTCCTCAGCCTCACAAGTCACTGGGATTACAGGCATAAGCCACTACATCCAGCAGCAGAATAAATAAAAATCACCCTTTCTCTACTCCCTAGATCTATTTATTTATTTTTCCTAAGGATTAAACCCAAGGCTTTTTGCAAGCTCGGCAAGTACTCTACCACTGAGCCACACTTCCAGCCCCCCTCTAATTTTAAAGGGGATCCATGTCAGCCAGTACTGGTGGCTTCTTTTTCTTTCTCCCCTCCTCCTCCTTTTTATCTTCTTGTTAAATTTTGAAGAGCTTTTATTTTTTTTTTTTAAACTTTCTTTTGGAATAATTTTGGAGTTAAATATACAAAAAATAGAACAAAGAATTCCCGACTGCCCTAGCCCATCCTACCCAGTGTTGATAGCTCACAGGGTGACCTCATGGCCAGTTCCAGGGGGTCGGCCCTGAAGCAGGACTAGCCATGAACCCAGTGACATTTCCTCCATGGCGTCCTGCTGTGTTTTGCTCGACCAGAACCCAGCCCAGTGTCTTGCTGCCTTTACTCGTCAAGGGTCCTTGGTCTCTTTTATTCTAGAGTGGTTCCTTAGTTTTTGTTGGTTTGTTTGTTTATTTACGTCTTCAATGATCTTTAGACTTTTGAAGGGTACTAGCCAAGATTTTGTTGCACATCCTTCAATTTGGGTTTGTCTGATATTTTTCATGATTAAACTTAGGTCCTGCACTTTGGGAAGAATATCATAAAAGTGATATTGTGTCCCTCTCGGTGTGAGTGAGGTTGACAATGTGGTGTGACTGATGGTGTTCATTGGTGTCGCCTGGTTCAGGTGATCTCTGCAGGTGTCTCCTCTGTACGGTTGTTATTTGGCTTCTCAACGCTGGTCTTTTTTTGGCCTGATTGTTCAGTTGCTGCTGCAGCCCCTCCTGAGGGAACTTTTGTCTTCAGCAGCCCACCTACCCACCCCAGGAAGAGGGGCAGAATATCTGGAACTGCACAGAAGCCAAGAAATCAAAGCAGAGCTCCAGACTCAGCATGGAGCTCCTGGCAATGAGCGTTAACACTGGTGGGCTAAAGGCAATCAGAGCAGAGTACCACCCTTTTTTTGTTGACATGAGTACTTTTAACAGATACTACTATATTTGTCAGCTTCATATCACTGTGACAAAACACCGGACACGATCAGCTTAAAGGGAGGAAAGGTTTATTTTGGCTGATGATTCAGAAATTCCAGTCTCTGGTAGCTTTGGGCCTGTGGTGAGGCAGCACAGCGTGGCAGGAGCACATGGTGGAGGAGCAAAGCTGCTCACCTCATGGTGGCTGGAAGGAAAACTAGAGGAAAAGGAGGGGCTGCAGTCCTAATATCTGCTTCAAGGCCATGCCACCCATGACCTAGCTTCCTCCCACTAGGCCCTGCCTCCTAAAGGTTCCACCACCTCCCAGAAGTGCCCCAGGTTGATGACAGGCCTTTAGCCTACAGGCCCTGGGATCCAAACTACAGCAGCAACTGTTTTATTTATGTATGAATGCATTCTTTGCAGATGAATAAAAGCATATTTTAAAATTTGTTCCTTTTAGTTATACATGATAATAGGGTGTATTTTGACACATCACATCATATCCTCCATGGAGTATAACTTCCCATTCTTGTGGTTGTACGTGATGTGGAGTTTCACTGGTCCTGTGTTGGTATATGGCTGGCACAATGCACCTAAGCCCGTGGAGAGGAGTGGCTTCTGGCAAATCTCAAAGGGGCCCTGCTTCCCACGCGTCACCTCCCCCTCCTCAGAGCTCCCGCTAAGTGTCCCTTCACTACCTCTCCCTCCCGTCACCTGGATTCTGGAAGAGCACAGCTGAACCTCCGTATCCATGGGTTCTGCATCTGGAGCGTCAGCCAACCTCTGGTGGAAGATATTTGAAAAAAGAAAACACTGTACCGGTACTGAAAAGTACATTTTCCTCGTCATTGTCCCCAGTGTGGTCTAACAGTCAAGTGCACACACACACACATAGGTATGTGGTGCATGTGCATAGACGACAGGCAAAGGCTCCTCCATTCTGTACCAGGGACTTGAGCGCGTACGGTGTTCTATCTTCAGGGAGTCCTAGACCCAGTACCCCTGGGATAACAAGGGACAACAGCTATATGTGAGTTGCAGAAGGTTTGGCTCCTTGTTATTCCCTGGCCATGTCGTTATAAAAAGAAACAGTTTTGTTTGGGGAAGGGGAAGGTGTTCTTCAATATGACAGCAGTCTAAGTGGGAATTTTTACTGTATAAGAAAGCATCCCAAAGCTCGGAGACTTGGAACAACATCCGTCTTCTTTAGCCTCTGTCTCTAGGAGCTGATTGACGTTTCTTCCAGCTTGGGCCAGTCGGGCAGGTGGGCACGTTGGTTTTCTCTGCTGCTCTCCTCTGGCTGTCTCCACTGCGCTTGTTCCCATAGTGGTTCTGGAATTCCAGACGGATATTCAAGTCTGTTGTGTCACCTGTGCTGTGAGTCTGCTGGTGACTCTGCCCACACGGGTGTGGGACAAGGTGGCCTGGGGTGTGCATGTGGGAGGTGACTTTCGCAATCCACTGAGAAGGCAGTTGGCTCTGCTCAGGAGCTGTGCAGAGCTGGGGGGGATGTCCCGTGAGGGTGTGTGGGAAGCTTGCTGTGGTTGGGCCCCTCACTGTCCCCTCTGGGGACACATGGCAAAGAGCTGTGCTATTGTTCAATGTTCTTTTGGAGCTGGTCCTATAGTTTGGATATAGAGTTAGAAATAAGAGAGGAGAGAGAGAGAGAGAGAGAGAGAGAGAGAGAGAGAGAGAGAGAGAGAGAGAGAGAGAGAGAGAGAGAGGAAGGAAGGAAGGAAGGGAGGGAGGGAGGGAGGGAGGGAGGGAGGGAGGGAGGGAGGAAGGAAGGAAGGGAGGGAAGGAAGGAGAGAGGAGGAGGAGGATCCAGCTCTGGAGTTATGCTGGCTTGGTTGGGGCAGACGTTCTGCAACCTTCCAGCTATGTCTCTTTGCAAGGCCATGGAAATCCTTTTATCTCAGTGTCTCTGCAAGGGGACATTCATGTCATTAAGTGATTTTTTTTTTTTTTTTTAATTTCCTACAGAAATTGTTTATTGTTTTTATTGTTGTTGAGGCTTAAGGAACTTTGCCTATAATTCATGCTGCCTGGACTTAATGACACTGATTTATATTTGAGCTGATTAGAAATAAGACCAAGCTGCATTCTTAGGTTTATTTGGCTGACGAATGGCACTTTGCCAGAGACTCTTCTCATGTAACCTTTAGCAGGAACTCATCAGTAGCATTGATTATGCCCCAAGAGGTGAGAGACTGACGGTCCAGATGGGCACCTCTGGAAAGATGTCAGTTTCCTGTCCTGTTCTAGCCAGATGGTTTAGAAAACCTTGGGGAGACACTGAAATTCCCTACCAATCTGAGACTATATGCAAGTTTTTATAACATTAATTGGAAAAAACCAAGAATTCCAACGTGGCACCAACAGACCTCCACAAAGTCGTTGACAAATGGGCTGGTGAGACACTGCAGTAGGCAGACTCTCCTTTATGGGGCCTCGAAAGCCAGAGAAAAGGATGTTGCTGAATCCATTATGGAAAAGAATGGGCACCAAACCTCTGTGATACTCTCCAATTCTATGGCATTTCAGTGTCCTGAAAGCCTGATTAGTGCCTGGGAATTCGTCACAAGGCCTGTGGTCTGGAAGCCATGTCTGAGGTGTTTCCAAAGGAGTAAAATGGCTTCTGTTGTCCCTGCAGGCGCTGCTGCCACCAGCCCCGGTGGCACACTCTGAGGCACGGACGTGCCTTTGGAGGAGGCAGGACAAATCTTCACACAGACCAAACGTAAATGCCAGGTGGCTGTTTTCTGCAATAATCGGGGAAGGGTCCTGCAATGCAAGTTTTCAAAGCCATCCCTCCACTGACGTACCACATCGTGGGCTGTGAGTCCAGAGAGCTGCCGCCACAGAGGATCTTGTGAATGGGAAACACGCGGGCTACGCTGCTGAAAGCCACCCAGCAGCCACGCAGGCTTCCTCTCACCAGCACTCGTAACGAGCTGAGATGTCTTGTTCTGAAGACGTCAGGATCTGTGGCCTCTTTTCATGAGCTTCTGAATCCATCGTGCTGCTTAAGATCTTTCTTCTTGGTGAGGGATTTGTCTTTCACCTTGACCCCAGCTGAGCCTGGTGGTGTGGGGGATGACAGCTTTTGGGCAGCTTTCCCCATTCCTTCCATTGTTGCTGGTTTGTCGGGTTCTTTCTCCTGGAGTCAATTTTGATAACTGGATTTCCCTGGCCACTGGCCCCTGCAGGTGCTCATCAAGTGATTCTCAGCAAGAAAAAAGGTAATGGCAAAACCAGCACAGGGAACGTAGGATGTTTAAATTAATTAGGCTTTGCGTGGTCAAGGAAACCAACTTGTGCTTGAACTATGTCATGCTGTGTTTATCAGCGAGGCCTGCTGTAACAAAACACCACAGGCTGGGTGGCTTTACTCACAGTTCGGAGGCTGAGAAGTTCAAGAGCAAGGTTCCAGCAGGCTTTAGTTCCTGGTTGGGGTGGTTCTTCTGGCTTGCAGACAGCCTCCTTCACAGAGACAGAGACAGAGAGACAGAGGGAGAGTTTTCTGTGTCTCTTTTTCTTCTAGTAAGAAAGGATACCAGTCCTGTGGAATTAGAACTCCACTCTTAAGACATCATTTAACCTCTTTAAAACTCCATCTCCAAATACCATCAAATTGGGGGTTACGCTTTTTGAATTTTTTTTTTTTTTGGTACCAGGGAGAGCACTCAGGGGTACTCGACCACTGAGCCACATCCCCAGCTCTATTTTGTACTTTATTTAGAGACAGAGTTGCTTAGTGTCTTGCCGTTGCTGAGGCTGGCTTTGAACTCGTGATCCTCTTGCCTCAGCCTCCTGAGCCACTGGGATTACTGGTGTGTGCCTCCGTGCCTGGCTTTGAACATGAATTTAGGGGGACATAATTTGGTCCATAATGGTTGTAAATGCCCAGCATAGCACTCAACCACGTGAGCCTCAGGAGATGCTACCTGCTCTGACTATTAATAGACAATGTTCTCTTGGTTCTGGTCCGGGTCTTTAAGGAACAGCCTTTGCCTGGCAGGATTCCCAGGAGTCCTGGGACATTCTTTCCCATCTTTGGAGAAACTTGGCCTGCATAGCTGCCTGTGGCCTGGGAAAGTCCTGCTTTGGCACCAAGGACTCCATGGCAGGTGTGGCACCTGCTTCTGCACCTTGGGGTGCTTCCCTTTCCCATGGGTCCTGCCTGCTACTCAGCGTCCATTCTGAATGGAAGCTGGCCATCTTCTCAGCATGGCTGCCCTACTCTTTCCTTGGAAACCAGAATATTCACTTGATGTCTTTGGCATCTATCGTGTGATGAGAGAAGTTAGTGGAAAGTTTGGAAAGTTGAGAAAGGTTGTCAGTGGTGACATCAGACAGAGCAAATCAGCTTCCTCAGCAGCCTCACTAGGAAGACCTGAACTCCTGGCATGCCGGCAGACTGATGGCACATTTTTCCTTCTCTGGAATATCAGGGTGTATTCTTTCACCTGGGCACAACTTCTAAGGGTGAGAGGGAACGTTCCCTAAATGCCCTCAATCCACAGTGCAGGAACGAGGGTATTTGAAGCTGCGTGTTAGTTCTGCCTCGAGATGGATTTCCAGTACTCCTTGGGCCCTGGGCAGCATCACCGAGGAGTCCAGCATCTTCTGGTGACCTCTAGCCTACACCGCACTCCCACTCTTGGGGCATCAGATATCAGGATGGTGCTGGGATGGAGCTTCTCTGGTTCATCATGATGGAAACGAGACTTTGGCAGTGGTGGTGGGGGGTTGCTGGTGGTTCAGCCATTGTCCTGGACCTCAAATTGAGCCCCTCAAAATTCATATGTTGAACTGCTGATCCCCAATGTGGCTGTGTCTGAAGAAGGAATCTTTATGAGGTCATTCGGGTTAGATGAGGTCATAAGGGTGTTGTCCACCTACAGAACTGGTCCTGGTAAGAAGAGAAAGAGACATCAGCATGTGGTCCTGTCTGTGCCTTCCCCTGTTTACCATGAGAGGACACACTGAGAATGTGGCTGTCTGCAAGCCAGGGACCGAATCTGCTAGCACCTTGACCTTGAACTTCCCTACCTCTAGAAGTGTGAGAAGTAAATGTCAGTTGTTTATCTACCCTCTGAGGCGTTTTGTTGTGGCAGTCTGAGCAGAATACTATGGTCATCTAGTACCCAGAGGGGAAAAAAACAAATCTGGAGCTAAGAGACCACTGGCAGCTCAGGGAGGATCCAGCGTTAACCCTCGGAGTCCAAATCACATGAGCTGCTTACCCAAGTCCCACGGCTCTGAGGACTGGAGAACCCGCCTCTGGAGGTGAGGCCGGGGTAGGTCCCTTCAGGGTAGATATTTCTCCTGCTGCCCTTCTGTGGAGGTTCAGAAGCGGGTCCTGATGAACAGGTGTGGAGTAATCTATCCCCATTGGTGCAAAATACAAAACCCTCAAATGATTGGTGGTTCTAGAAGACTAAATGGTTGGTGGTCTTGGGAGGTGTGCTGCGCTGAGTGATGTGCTGATTGGATAGGAACTCAATAAAAGAAGAAGAGCTTCTGCAATAAATGAGTCAGCAGCTCTCGCCTGCTCTTACCTGGCTTCCAGTGTCTGGGTGGTTATTGACACTGTGCCCTTCACCCCCCATTACACGAGCCCCCGTGGTAAACTATAAACAGGGTGGATGGTTAGCCTTGACAGCTTCAGCTTCATGCAGACTCCTTCAAGTACACTCAGGACATGCCGAACCCCAATGGGGAGATGCAACGATCACTGCCTATAAGGCATTAAATACCAAACCGTTAGCCTGGTGGTGTGCACCTGTGATCCCAGCAACTTGGGAGGCTAAGGCGGGAGGATCACAAGTTCAAAGCCAGCCTCAGCAGTCTAGTGAGGACTTGAATAACTTAGCGAGACCCTGGTCTCAAAATAAAAAAATAAAAAGGGCTGTGGATGTGGCCCAGTGGTAAAGTGACCCGGGTTTAATCCCTGGAACCCAAAACAAAAACAAAACATCAAACTTTTGACAGAATAATGAGAAGGTGTGTTCTTGCTTCAGTTTATCATAGTTATATCCTTTCTCAGATGTGTGTAAAGATACCCCCTGGCCTGGCCACTGCGTTTCCCACTGAGTCATCATTTCCTGAAGCTGTTTGAACCAGATGCACCACGTACAGCCTAGACAGAGCTGAAATTCTGCCATGGTTGTCTGGGAAAATGGTCAGTTCTGTGCAATCATCCTGGATAATTCTTTTTCCCCTGAGAGACTTTGTTGACAGCCTTTTGGATCCAGACAAACCCGTGATGGTCGTATGCAGCCTTGTCTCCAGAAACCGTGTTTCTGCTCCCTGCTGAGACCTGCATTTCCTGGGCTCTCCTGGCAGCTTCCCTGAATGTGTGCCTGTCGTGGGCATCCACGCAGTCGCACGTGATAGAGCAACTTCCACTCTCCACCAGGCGTCCAGGTCACTGGAGGGCAGCGCTTTCCAGCCCTGACTGGCAGAACAAGAAAAGAAGCCAGCAGAGTCGAGGAGTTGTGACTGACCTCTGACCTCTCTGGGTGCTTGTATCTGCCCTCGCCATCTCCTTTGCTATGGTCTTTATGTGTCTCCAAAGGCACACTTGTACAGGCTTGGTCACAGTCTGTGGCACCACTGGGAAGTGGTGGAACCCTGAAGAGGTGGGGCCAAGTGGGAGGAAGTTAGGCCCTTGCAGGGGATATGGGGACCCAGCCTCTTCCTCTCCTTCACACCATGGCCATGAGGTGAACAGTTTCACCATGCGCTCCTGCCACGATGAGCTGCCTAGCCATCGAACCAGAGTGGCAAGGTCGATCAATCATGGACTGAAATCTCTGTAAGCCAAAATGAACCCTTTTTCTTTTTAAGTTAATTATTTCAGGTGTTTTGTCACAGTAATGGGAACTAACATACTCCTTCTGCCTGGATTTTGTGCCTGTGCCCTGCCCCCTGGCTTTTGTTACTTACTGCTCCCCTTTCACCTCCATGTGGTACTCTACTTTTTTCTGCTTTTTTAAAGGCAGGGCTTCCAAAGGACAGGCACTAAATCCTTTGGGAATATTTAATTGTTGAAATTAACAAATTCGTTGGGAAAATATTGTCCTTTGGAAATATTTATTTATTGAAATTATTATTAATGTAAATCATATTTATTGAACAAAGAATTAGGGCTGGGGCTGTAGCTCAATGGCAGAGGGTTTGCCTAACACATGTGAGGCACTGGGTTTGATCCTCAGCACCACATGAAAATAAATAAATAAAATAAAGTCGTGTCCATCTACAACTACAAAAAAGAAAAAATACAAAAAAGAGAATGAAATGGAATTGAAAGTCTCAAAGAGAATTGATTCTTTGGTCCTCCTGTTGCTCTCCAAGATACCAGAGCCTTTTCCTTACAGTCACTCAATTGTTAAGTTTACTTTTTTAGTTGTAGAGGGACAAAATACCTTTATTTTATTCATTTACTTTTTTGTAGTGCCGAGGCTCCAACCCAGTGCTTCACATGTGCCAGGCAAGCACTCAAACACTGAGCTACAACCCCAGCCCCAGCCCCACCTCATGTAACCAAGCCTTAAACACAGGGACCTTTTGGGGACACTCTCCATACCTTGGGGGATACTACCATAGTGCCACCTTAACCATCTTTAAGTCGACATTAACAGATTGTGCAACCATCATTATCTAGCTCTAGAACTTTCCCATCTACCCAAGCAGAAAAATTCTACTAACTAAACAATATCTTCCCATTTTTTTCTGTTCCCACTCCCCCTGCAAACCACTATTCTACTTTCTGTCTTTCTGATTTTGACTACTGTAGGTCCCCACGGAGGTGATCCTACAGCATCTGTCCTGCTGTGCCTAGCCTCTTTCACTCAGCAGAACGTCCTCAAGGTTCATCCGTGTTATAGCACGTGTTCAAATTGTCTTCCTTTTTAAGGCTGAATACTATTCCACTGTATGAATAGACCACATTTTGCTTATGCGTTCATCTGTCAGTGGACACTTGAGTTGCTTTCACTTTTTGGCTCTCGCAAATCATGCTGCCGTGAACACTGCTGTACAGATACCTTTCAAGACCCTACTTTTAATTCTTTTGGCTACATCCTCATGTCTTTTATTAACAACACATTTTTCTCTGAAGGCCTGTCAGAATGAAGACAGAAGAAGGCTCTCGAGGTGTCTGCAGACCCAGGCGGCCTCAGTCCCGGGTCCCAGGGGGTGAGTAGATTCAGGCCCAACGTTGGCTCAGGCTGTTTTCTGGATGAGCCATGTTGAGTCCCAGGAGGGCTTCCGTGTTCTCTTGTGGCACCAGGTGATGAGTGTGATGATCCCCAGGTCAATGCACTGATGATCGGGAGAAAGGGACTGCTGGGGTCTGCATGTCCCCACATAGTGGACCCTTACACCAGGTGATGGATTAGGAGGCGGGGCTTTGGGAATGAGCAGCACGCGGGAGGGAGTCCTCGATGGTATCAGTGCGCTGGGAGAGGCTCCGGGAACGCCCTCAGCCTTCCTCCCCTGAGGGGTCACGGCCAGGAGGCACTGACCAGAAGAGACCTCACCAGACGCCAAATCCCGGCAGCTTCATCTTGGATTGCCGGCTTCTCCAACTGTCAGGGGTTATACAGGTGAGGATGGCGGGAACACGAGGTTAAGAGAAGAATCTAAAATGGGCCTGCTGGGCTGACCCCCGCGCGCTTTCTTTACCAAAAGGCAATTTACCTGCAGCCCCGCCTGGCCCCAGCGGACAGGCTATGTCACATTCCTCAGCAAGCTACCCGTTATCTGCAAGGACATGCAGGCAGGAAATTACATTGGTAAGAGGAACCCAAGTTACTTTGAAGAGAGAGTCTTTTGTGATGCTTTTCACAGACCAGATTCTGGAAGATAAGGATGATTCTTCCTAACCATAAAACCTGTAAGAATGATTAAGAATCCAATTAGAACTTGTCAGCATGGGCCAAGGTGACATAAGAGTTGCCATGGCAGTAGGGACTTGAAAGTCTGATGTCACCCTGCTGTCAGTCAAAAGTCAAGAGGAGACCTGGGCGGGACTCTCTGAAAACTTCTCAGGGATCCCCAATAAAACTGGAGTGCAGGAGGGGCACAAGGTTCCTCTCCTCCCTGAGAGGACCCACTCTGTCCCTTGAGAGTGTCCCCTTCCCCTTTTCCTGTCCCTTCAGTAAACTCATGCCTGTTGCTCTGAGCGACACATCTGAAACCTTTCTGGCTCGTAAGAACAAGGGCTTGTGCTTTGCCCTGCTTCAGTTTCTCAGAAGACCCCAGCTGTGTAACAGCAATATGAACGGTACACTTCTGATGTTTATAAGCCACCAAGCCTGATATTTTGTTATAACAACACAAATGAACTGAGCTATGAACAAACACTACTTATGAGCTGAGATTTCCAGAGAACAGAGCCCAAGCCCTGGGGAGGTTGGTGGCAGAGTGAGGATGACACAGGGTGACAGAAGGAACAGTGTGGTTCTCCTGCCTGACCCCCACAGACACACGGTAATGGCTGGGCTGCGAGTTGACACGCCACATTCTCCTCCTGCTATGGCTTTCTTTCACAACGGTCCAAGTCATCGTACGCCTTGGTTTTAAAAATCTTAAATCTTTGTGAATTCAATTGGTCACAATTGAGTGGGTAGAATGAGCCCTGGCTCCCTCCAGACCTGGGGGCCCCCATGGAGGGGAAAAGACTTTCATGCCTTCTCCGGTCTGCCCACAGAACGCGTAGGAAGAGACGACCACGCTGGTCACAGTAGGGGCGAGAGGCTTGATTTGGACCTGTCCACCTGCTGGGTGGAGGAACAGGCTGCAGCTGGGTCTCAGACCCTGCCCTGTGGGTAGGAGGGAAAGGAAACCAGCTGTGGGCAGGATGTCACCCTAGGGAACTGGGTCCCTTCTTGTGTCTTTAGCTACTATGGCCTGTGCCGTCCCAGATTTGAGGTGCGTGTGTCCAGACTGGGACTGCCTGGTTAGGAAGGTGGGGGCACCTTGAGGGAAACTGAGTTCAGGCCCCCATCTTATCTTGTTCTGCTACTCCTCAGCCTCTTCCTGACCCCACATCCTGCCAGGACTGCTCAGTGTCCCAAGGTGTAACGGGGACCTGGGTTAAATAGAAATGGAGATATTTAAAAAATGGGGTTCTTGGGGTGGAGGGAAGGCTGGTGAGTGAGGTTGGGGTGGGCAGGGCTGCGAACCCAGCGTTGAGGGGAGCACCTTCTCATTTCAGTCTAAAAACTGAAACCCTGGGGCTGGGGAGATAGCTCAGTTGATAAAGTGCTTGCCTTGCAAGCACAGGGCCCTGGGTTCAATCCCCAGCACTGCAAAAAAAAAAAAAAAAAAAAAAGAAAAAACAAACAAACAAACAAACAAAAAAAACAAAAAACCCCCTGAAACCCTGTCTTAACCAAGCGCCCAGTGGTGACAAGGTCCCAGCACTTTCTGGTATGTTCCAGAATGATTTCTTCCAGTGTAGGACAGAGTTCTAGCCTTAAGCAGGGGTCAGAGTCATGAGTAGGAGCTGGTAACAATAAAATTTTGCCCCTCTTGATACTGGAGAGGTCAGTAGGGGAGGGCAGTTTCCTCACATATTCAAACTCAGTGTCAGGCCTCCATTTTAAAAAGGGACTTCTGCTTCCACTGTGGGGATCATGCCGACCTGAGAAGCAGTGGTGTTGGTGGCACAGAGAGGAATGAATAAGCAAATCAAGGCGGGAGCTGCTGGTGTGGTTCTGGTCCCCTCACCCCCAGGAAGGCTGACCCCAGCAGCGCCGGAAGCTCTGAGCTCCCTGGATCCCCATCCCCCAGGGCACCTGGAGACCAGGGCCCTGCTCTTCCGGCTGGGCTCTGCGCCCTCACAGATCTGACACCCGCTCACACGCAAAGCCTGTTAGTGATGGACTTCAGACAGAGCTTCGGGCTTTCCAAAGACACAGAGAGAGGATGCTCGAAGCTCCGGATCCCTCTGCAGCAAGGAGACCGTAGGTGTGAGATGAGATGAGATTCCTACATCACCAGTTTCCTCCTGGGTTCTTGTCTCAAAAATTTGAAGACTAAACGGAGTAGGATTTATTTACGTGAGAAGAGGTATAGCTCCTGAGATGTGGGAGGGGGTCTGATGGCAGGAAAACCCCATTTTGGTGCACTGGCTTAGGGACTTATGTGGTTTTGGGGTATGAACGTGATCAAAATCTATGTTGACTAGGCCCCCAAAAAGTACCTACCCTACTGGTTGTGTCTATTAGCTTGGGTTTTGATCCTTCCCGTAACTCCCTTCTGGGTTCACCTGCACCCACATAAAGGAGTTGGATGGACTGTTCCCACAGCTGAGCCTCATGGTCTTTCAGATTTGAAAAAGGCCTTGATGGGGCCCATTACTGTTTCTACCTCCTTCTGTAGCTTCTCTTTTGAACACGACCTTCCTCGGGGACCCTTGCCTGATTTGCTGACCATTTCATTCTTATTCAGCAAGTGTAGAGGACTGTGGCCCCTGGGATAGCCAGGGTCAGGGTGACTTCTTTCCAGGCAGCCCTGTAATTTCCCAAGCCTGGACTATCCACACAATGAGACTGGTGTCTAAGGCACCCTATAGTTCCAGAATCAAAGGCCATGATTAAAGGTGACCTTTCAGGCATCTTGGCAGAGCCCGTAGGCGGGCGCAGGGTCCTTGTGTCCCTTCCACCCCTCAGACTGCGTCCATCTGTCTGCTCATTCACAACTGTCCAAGAGTGCCCAGCACAGCAGAAGCGATAGTCGGGGGGGCCTGGGGGGTGGGGGGACATGCTGCTGCCCTTGGGTCTATAGGGCAAAAGGGAGATCCCAGGCCTCTGCCTTGCTCCTTTTGAAAGTCACTTAGGAGACAAAGAGGAGGTTGCGTAGTTTTTATTCTTGTGATTCTCTGAAGAAGACGTGTGGAGAATTTGAGGCCCAGGCCCTGCAGGACTTCTCCCTGGGGATGAGGGACCTGGTTCCATCTGTGTCTTTTCTCAGCTCTCAGGCAGACTCAGAAGTGAGCCAGGAAATCCGCACCTTCTGAAAAAATGTAAGTAAATGCAAACGGTACCAAACCAAGAAGAGGAAGCAGGTCCCGGGTCGGGGGTTTGCCTGGGCCAGAGCTCCCGGGAGGCACCACAGCCTCTAGGCCCTGCAGTGGAGGCTGGTTCTTTGGGGCAGAGATTTCCAGGCCCTGCCTGGGCAGAGGGTGTGCCTTTGTGCTGGCAGGGGTAGGCTGTAGCAGGGAATGAAAGTTGAGACCTTCATGGGCTTTGCTTTCCTGTAAAAAAAGAGCCGACTCCACTTTCTTCATGGCCAGAGCCAAGATGGAATATGATTTTGGCACCCCAGGAGCTTGTCCCCGAGTTGGGGAGTCACACACACACTCATCATGGTTCGCTGACAATTTCTGTGGGTTTGTAGAGATGACTCCACCAGCAGGGGGCCCATAACTCCAGCCTAAGAGTAACCCAAGAGAAAATTTCACAAAAAGCAAGAAATAAAACAAAACCATATTCCCACAGCTGTCATGGAGAACATTTTGCTTTTTCAGTTTTTCTCAGGTGTGTAGCTTTCAAAAGCTCTTTCCCATGCGATTCTTCCCAAACTCTCTTTTAATGGCTACATAATACTCCATTGTTGAGCCCAAGCTTACTGTTGGATACTTAGATGGTTCCCATTTTTTGATCATTAGATGTAACATGTAATGTCTGTATGGATTATGTTCTTTTCCTTCCTTTTTACAGTAGTGGGAATTGAATCCAAGATTGCTCTACTGCTGAGCTATATATCTCCAGGCCTCTTTTATTTTAAAAAACTATTTTAAATTTTGAGTCAGGTTCTAAGTTGCTGAGGCTGGCCTTGAACTTGTGATCCTCCCACCTCAGCCTCCCAAATCACTTAGATTACTGTGCCACCAGACCTGGCTTAATTTTATCTCCTTTTCACTTTCTTTTGCATTTATTCCTAGAAGTGAAATTATTAGGTCAGAAGATTTAAAGAATTTGTAGTGTTTTTAAAACACAATGTTAGATTCTGATTTTGGGGCATGTTCCTCCAATTTATAATTTCACTAGCAGTCGTGTGTGTGTGTGTGTGGGGTGGACTTACAGGTGCCTTCTTTCCATCGTGGGATGCTAGCACTTTTAATGCTTACAGTTTCAAAGGTAAAAAATGCCATTTCAGTTTGGTTCAAATCTACTTATTTAATAACTCTGAGGTCAAACATTGTCACAAACCTTTATCTGCATGTTTATGTTTCTTTCTTTTTTTCCCTTGGGGTGCTGGGTATTGAACCCAGGACCTTGTGCATGCTAGGGAGGCCACTGAGCTACAGCCCCAGCCCCTATTCCTTCTTATTTGAAGGTTATTTTCTTTGTTTATTTTCAAATAGTTTTTTCCCCAGCTAATTTGTGAACCCTTGAAATATATCATTGTCCCTCGGTAGACGGGGTGATGTCTCTAGGACCCCCGCCAAGACACCAAGCCTTGTATGTAAAATGGTACAGAATCTGCTTATGGTGTATCTCCTCTGTGCAAAGAAGATAGCTACTTACTTACTTTGTTCTAATATATTTGTGATATCAGTTTTCTATTTAACTTCTTAATCCCTTCAACATTTACTTTCCTATGTACCATGAAGTTAGGCTCCAAACTGACTTCTTTTCCAATAAGATTAATAATATTCCTAGCAGCATGTATTCACTCATCCATTACATTTTGGCTTGCGATTTTAAAAATATGTTCCATTCTTATTTATAAATCTTCTGTGGTAGGGAGAATTGTAACATGTCCTTCCTGGGGCTGTGAGTGTGACATGTTTTGCTTGCCTGAGATGAGCTTTGAGGGACAATTCCAGGTCCAAACTCTAATGCAGAATTGCAAAAACCATGCAAAGACATTCCAACACTTCATCCAGATTCCACAGTTACGTGCCTTATCATTTTTTCTGTAACTATAGGCATAATGATAACACACACTCCCACATTGGTCTGTCCTTGCTTGGGACACTTCTGTTGCTGTGTGGGTTTTTTCCTGAACTCTCCAATTCAGCCACATCCCCAGATCATTTTAATATTTTATTTAGAGACAGGGTCTCACTGAGTTGCTTAGGGCCTCTAAATTGCTAGGTTGGCTTTGAACTCGATCCTCCTGCCTCAGCCTCCAGAGCCGCCAGGATTATAGGCATGTGCCACTACACCCAGCCGGTTTACTCTCATTGCAGGGTAGGCGCAATCCCACACCATTAAGGGTTCAGTCTCACAAGACTACCCCAATTTTAGATTGCAAGAACAGGTCCCCAGGTTACCGGCACCACTTGGCTACAAAGTTGGGGTTCCCACAACTGCCCCCCTTGGCTAGAATGACTCAGAACTCAGGACAGTGTTTCACTTACTATTACTGGTCTTTTTTTTTTTTTTTTTTTTTTTTAATGAAGGATACAATTCAGGAACAGCTAGAGCATAGGTCTGGCGTTGGGGGGAAGGCAAGGAATTTCCACAACACCTTCAGGTGCCCTCCCTCCCAGAACCTCCATGCTTTTACCAACCTGTAAGATTTTTATGAAGGTTTCCCCATTAAGTAATCAGCCCTTTGTGATGAACTCAACCTCCATCTCCTCTTCTCTCCCGAGGGGGTTGGGGTGGGACTGAAAATTCCAGACTTGACCTGAAGACTCCTTCTTTTGACCATCCCCCATCCTGAAGCCCAGCAAGTCATCTCGTTAGAAGAAAAATGCTTAAATCACTCAGGAAATTAAAATGAATCTAGGAGCAGAGACCAGCGACAAAGATAAAACATCTATCTTATTGCAGTTACACTGACACACACACACACACACACACACACAAAACTACATTTTTTTGAGTCATTTGAGAGTAAGGTACAGACCTGATATCTCCCTACCCCTTAATATTTCATCGTACGTTTCCTAAAAAGAAGGTACCTTTCTACATGACCACACAGTACAACTAGTAAAATAAAGTCATGATATTATTTCATCCACATAGACACCCAATATCAGGCTTTGCCTCAGAATGACCCTAATAGATCTTGGAATCCCATCTGCAGCATATTTACACTCAGTTTTCTCATTTTTTTTTATTGTCCTTCAACTGGAACAGTTCTTCAGTCCTTCTCTGCTGTTCGTGACCTTGACATCTTAGTCTTCAACAGAGGACGATCACTAATGCCCAGTGGGTCTCCCTTCACTAGTTTAAGCAGGAGCCCGCTACGTAGCTGCATCTGATTGGTGGAGAGCAGTCACATGACCACATTGGCTGCACGGTGGCTGGGGCATTTTTTAAAAACTTGGGGAGATTTGCATTCCAGCTTTAGGGAGGTACTCCAAAGCTGCAGAAAGAGCGATCTAGGGCTCTCTCCTATGCTGCCTGTACTCTATTAGGATCAGGGCAGCTCTGTGTCCCCCATCTGCCCGTCAATCGCAATTACTGGTAGAGTCTGGCGTTGCTTGAGCACTGGACACAGACGGAGAGGTGGCCCCTAGGCAGCTGCTCATCATGTCTCCCATAAAGGCTTGGACAGTTTGTTTAAGGTTACAGCTATCACCACATGAAGTTTAAATTCTGCAAGAACACAGCTGTTGACATGAGCTGCTGTGACAGAGAACAGAGAAATGATATGATGTTAACACATATGTTAAGTCCACTGCAACTCTACTTATCTAGAGCCCTGCAGAGGACGTGTGAGAAGTGACAGGGTCCTTGGAGCATCTGCTTCAGCAAATTGTTCTTCCTTGGGAAATTCCTTCTACTAACCCCGAATACACTCAGATGAGCAAGGGAGAAGGAACGGGTGAGTGAAGGAGCCTGGGGTGGCTTCTGGTCAGTGTGAAAATTGGACAAAAAGAGGACTTCACGGAGGGGACGAGGTTGTTCTAAGGATTTAAATTAAATGGAAAACGAATGCAGAATTCAGTCTTGATGTTCTGACCTTGCAGGAAACTCCACAGAGTTTCAAAAAGTCAGACAGGTAACTAATGGTTTTGTTTGCTAGTTTATTTATTTATTTATTTTCATGATATTCCTTGAGATTCTTTTAAAATATTTTTTATTTGTTGTTGATTAATCTTTTTTTTTTTTATTTGTATGCGGTGCGGAGAATAGAACCGGGTGCCTCACACATGCTAGGCAAGCGCTCTACCACTGAGCCACAATCCCAGCCTCTCCTTGAGATTTTTGAGACTTATAATATGGAAAATTTTTTTTTTTTTTAGTATTTTCTTTTTTTTATTGTAAACAAATGGGATACATGTTGTTTCTCTGTACATGGCGTAAAGGCATACCATTTGTGTAATCATAAATTTACTACATAGGGTAATGTTGTTTGATTCATTCTGTTATTTTTTCCCTTCCCCCCACCCCTCCCACCCCCCCCACCCCTCTTTTCCCTCTATACAGTCTTTCCTTCCTCCATACTTGCCCCCCTCCCTAACCCTAACTCTAACCCTAACACTAACCCCTCCCTCCCCCCATTATGTGTCCTCATCCACTTATTAGCGATATCATTCGACCTTTGGTTTTTTGAGATTGGCTTATCTCACTTAGCATGATATTCTCCAATTTCATCCATTTGCCTGCAAATGCCATAATTTTATCATTCTTTATGGCTGAGTAATATTCCATTGTATGTATATACCACAGTTTCTTTATCCATTCATCAATTGAAGGACATCTAGGTTGGTTCCACAATCTGGCTATTGTGAATTGAGCCACATTGATGTGGCTGTATCTCTGTAGTCTGCTGATTTTAAGTCCTTTGGGTATAGGCCGAGGAGTGGGGTAGCTGGGTCAAATGGTGGTTCCATTCCAAGTTTTCTAAGGAATCTCCACACTGCTTTCCAGAGTGGCTGCACTAATTTGCATCCCCACCAGCAATGTGTGAGTGTACCTTTCTCCCCACATCCTCGCCAACACCTGTTGTTGCTTGTATTCTTGATAATTGCCATTCTAATTGGGGTGAGATGGAATCTTAGGGTGGTTTTGATTTGCATTTCTCTTATTACTAGAGATGTTGAACATTTTTCCATATGTTTGTTGATTGCTTGTAGATCTTCTTCTGTGAAGTGTCTATTCATTTCCTTAGCCCATTTATGGATTGGATTATTTGCATTCTTGGTATAGAGTTTTTTGAGTTCTTTATAGATTCTGGAGGTTAGTGCTCTATGATTGGCAAAGATTTTCTCCCACTCTGTAGGCTCTTTCTTCGCATTGATGATAGTTTCCTTTGCTGAGAGAAAGCTTTTTAGTTTGAATCTATCCCAGTTATTGATTCTTGCTTTTATTTCTTGTGCTATGGGAGTCCTGTTGAGGAAGTCTGGTCCTAAGCTGACGTGTTGAAGATCTGGACCTACTTTTTCTTCTATAATCTGCAGGGTCTCTGGTCTGATTCTGAGGTCCTTAATCCATTTTGAGTTTAGTTTCGTGCATGGTGAGAGATATGGGTTTAGTTTCATTCTGTTGCATATGGATTTCCAATTCTCCCAGCACCATTTGTTGAAGAGGCTATCTTTTCTCCATTGCATATTTTTTGCCCCTTTGTCTAGTATGAGAAAATTGTATTTATTTGGGTTTGTGTCCGTGTCCTCTATTCTGTACCATTGATCTACCTTTCTATTTTGGTACCAATACCATTTTTTTTGTTTTTGTTACTATTGCTTTGTAGTAGAGTTGAAGATCTGGTATTGCAATACCCCCTGTTTCACTCTTCCTGCTAAGGATTGCTTTAGCTATTCTGGGTTTCTTATTCTTCCAGATGAATTTCATGATTGCTTGCTCTATTTCTGTAAGGTACATCATTGAGATTTTAATTGGAATTGCATTGAATCTGTATAGCACTTTAGGTAGTATGGCCATTTTGACAATATTAATTCTTCCTATCCAAGAACATGGGAGATCTTTCCAACTTCTAAGGTTTTCTTTAATTTCTTTCTTTAGTGTACTGTAGTTCTCATTGTAGAGGTCTTTCACCTCTTTTGTGAGATTGATTCCCAAGTATTTTATTTTTTTCGAGGCTATTGTGAATGGGGTAGTTTTCCTGATTATTCTTTCCAAAGATTCATCACTTATGTATAAAAATGCATTAGATTTATGGGAAAATTTTTTTAATGCTTGAGGTACATCACCATTATGCTTTATAGAAAAAAATATGTTGCCATCAACTGTCAATCAGTTTATTTATTTTTTATGATTTTCTTTAATAGTGAATTATTTCTTTTTTGCTTTTCCTTCTGAGGAAATTAGGGAAAACAGAAACCCTATACATTTTATTTACATAGACCCTGGCCTCCTGGAATGATGAAACTGTCCTGATGCTTTTCAGTCCATGATGGCACAACTTTGAAAGATCCCGGAACATTTATTTGTGTGAGAGGTACCACCAGGAATCACCTCCATCTCAAATATCTGAGTCCCTGTTGCTGCTCTAGAATTTACATCAATGTCTGTAATTTATTTAGAGTTCATTTTTGTATATGGCATGAGGTATGAATTGAAGTATATATATTTTTTTACATACAGATATTCGATTATTTGGACATCTTTTTTTTTTTTTTTTTTTTGAGACAGTGTCTCATGGTGTTGCCCAGGCTGGTCTCAAATTCCTGTCTTAAGGATCCTCCTGCCTCAGTCTCCTGAGGAACTGGGATTGTGGGCATGTACCAAGGTGCATGACTTTATTTCATACTCAAATGTTGAAAAGATCATCCTTTCCAACATGGGAATTTTGGGTGAGGGCACATATTTGATCTCTAGCAATGTCCTTTATCAGATTGAGGACTTTTCTCTCTAGCGTCAATTTTGTAAGATTTTAAAAAAATTCATGAATAATTTTGGGATTTGGTCAAATGCTTTCCCCATAACTCTTGAAATGATCATATAGGTTTTTTATTTTTAACTCTTTACATTTTATGACTTAATTATATTCTTAACCATATGGATTGCAAATGTTAAACCAACCTTGCATTCTTGGTAAACCCCCCTTGTTCATGATGTATTGTGTTTTTAAATACAATGTTGGCTTTGATTTACTAAAATTCTGTTTAAAATTTTTTGCATCTATTTTTATGAGGATATTGGTCTTCTGTTTTCTTGTCTTGCAGTATCCTTTATTTGGTCTTGGTATCAGGTTAGTGCTGGCCTTATAGACTAGTTTTGGACATATTTTTTCCTCTTAAAATTGCCTTTGTGGGAACTCACACCAACTTTCATGGTAATGAGATTGCATTTAAGAGTCAAATTAAATAGTGAATCAATACAAAAGTCAGCCATCAACTTCTGATATTATGGGGAAACTCCAGAGAGTCACTTTGAATCTACTCAGAAGAAGCAGTTATATTTGCTTAAACTGTATTGCTTTTATTTCTATCAGGTTATCTGTTTTTTTCTTTAGTGAGCTTTGGTAGCTTGTGCATTTTAAAGAATTTGCCACTCTATCTAACTTTTTAGCCCAAAGTTGCTTGTCTTATCTCTTAAGAATACGTGGAGTCTGTAGTAATGCCACTTTTATCACTACTGATTCTAGTAAATTGTGTCTTTGCTCTTTGCTGGATGATTATTCTAGTGGTCGCTTTGGGGATTATACACACTTAGCAAATGTCATTAAAGTACTGCACGTATCACACAGGAATGTTATGGTAGTATGCTTCCTCCTAGCCTTATGTGATTGTCACTGTGTATTTTCTAATACGTATGTTGTCAATCTCAAAATGCATCATTATTATTTCGTTGGAACAATTATCCTTCTGAAAGATTTAAATAGGAGGAGAAAAACACATTTGCTCCTAAGCTCCCATTCCTGATATGCTCATTTCCTGGATGACTCCTGTTCTCACCTGGACCATCATCCTTCTGCTTGAAGGACTTCCTTGAGCATTTCTTGAAGTGGGGGTCTGCTGGTGAGGAATGCACTACGCTGTTGTAAGCCTGAATTTTACCTTTTTAAATTGAATTTTACCTTCTTAAAATCCAGGATATGTTTGTTGAGTACTGAGTTCTGGATGGGCCCTTTCCCCGTCCCCCGCGTGAAGAATGTTGCATTGATGTTGACTCACTTGTATTGCTTTGGATGCAGAATTTGCCATCAGGCTAACCTCTTCCTTCCGCACATACTATTTCTCTTTTTCCTTTGACTTCTTTGAAGACTTGTATCTCTAACTCTGGTTTTGAATGATTTGATTATTAAAATTCCTTGTTGTGGTTTTCTTCAAGTCTTTTGTATTTGGAATTCACTGAGTTTCTTGCCTTGGTGGGTTTTCATCAAATTTGGAGAACTTTGTACTGTCTTCTCAAATATTTTATTTTCTGTCCTTCCCACTCCTTTTTCTTCAGACTCTAATTAAAGGTATATTAGGCCTTTCAAAGTTGTCCTATAACCTACTTATAATATTTTAATTGGGGGGGGTAGGTACCAGGGATTGAACTCAGGAGCACTTGACCACTGAGCCACATCCCCAGCTTTATTTTGTATTTTATTTAGAGACAGGGTCTCACTGAGTTGCTTAGTGCCTTGCTTTTGCTGAGGCTGTCTTTGAACTTGCAATCCTCCAGCCTCAGCCTCCTGGGATGATGGTATTACAGGGGTGCACCAGTGTGTTTGGCAATATTTTAATTTTTTGAATTATTTTTTCTTTTAGCGTTTTCATTAGCTTTATATTTGTGGTTCAAGGTCACTAAGTTTTCTCTCTGCAATGTTCTACCTACTTCTTTTATCTTTCAGTACTGGGGATCAAACCTAGGACCTGTGTATGCTAGGCAAGTGTTCTATAACTAAACTAAATCCCCACCCCTTTTTGCTTCTTAATTTTGAGAATAGGGTCTTGCTAAGTTGCCCAGGCTAGCCTCAAACCTATGGTCCTCCTGCCTCAGCCTCTTTAGTAGCTGGGATTACAGGCATGTGCCACTGTGCCCAGTTTATCTCCTGTTAATTTCATCTATGATATTTTTTTCCTTTAGACATTATAGTTTTCTTGTTTAAAAGTTTGACTTGGGCATTTAAAATGTTTTCCATATCTCTACTTAACTTTTAAAATATAGAATACATTTACAATAACTATTTTCATGTCCTTTTCTGCTAATTTTCCCATCTGTGTTCATTTCTAGGTTGATTTTGATTGACTGTTTTTTCTCTTCATTTTATTTTATTTTACTTTTTTCTCTTCATTTTAGATTGTATTTTTAAGCTTCTTTACAGACTTGATTGGATGCAAGACACTAGATATAACCTTGTTGGGTGCTTGATCCTTGTTTCAGGGCATGGTAAAGTTTTGGAGACAACAGCTTCATTCTTTCCATTTGTTAGTTGCAATGTTTAGAGTTAATTATTCCACACTACAGTGGTGGCATTTCTCGGAGAGTTCTACCTGAGATTAACAAGACTCTTGGGTCAGGTTGGTGCACTGTTGTCCTGGTCTGGTGTGAGCCTTGTGTTCCATTCTTTCCAAACCTCTAATTCTGGAAAAGTGCTACTCTGCCGAGTGGTGGACTGACCCTCTGCAGATCTCCAGAATCTTCTATGCAGCTCTTTCTTCTGTCACTACTCCTGTGACTCCTGCCTACTCATGCAGGCAGATGTATCCTCAACTCAGGGAATCCACAAGTTTCTGCTGGGTTCTTCCTCCCTGCCCCATGCCCTGGGAATGCTGTTGAGTTGGTAAGCTGGGGCAACTGAGGACTCACCTTGTTTCCCATTTCCCATGGGTCACTGTCCTTCACTGTCTGTGTCCACTCTAGAGAGCTAATTACCTTTTCCAAGAACATAGAGCTCGTAAGACAGCAACATTAGACTCAGTCCTCTCTGTCTCCAGGACCTATGCTTAGGTCCTGGAGCCCATGAGAGCATATTTTTATACAACAAGAAATGGTATAAGCACATCTGCATAATGCTTGATCTTAACAAGTGGGTCAACCCACAGAACTGACTCTGAGTTCTTATACACAGAATGGAAACCAAGATCAATCAATAATATGCTTCCTCAATATGCCCAGTTATCCCAGGCAGCAGGAGTAATGGCAATGGACCTGCATTGGAATTGCAAAGTCAGCAATCTTGGCAGGCCGGTGTGGCAAAAGTCTTTGTCCATTCCAAGATTGGACAAAGCCCCAACCTCCATCTGCCTTCTAGACTGGAGTCCATGGTCTGGCTCAGAAGTCTCAGAGGTATTGGACCTGTTCCTGAAACTTCCTGTTTACCGTCCAATCAGGGTGTCCTTAGAGATGAATGACTTCCGTGACTGATTCTGCAGCTTCCTGGAGTGCTGTAGCTACCGCTGCTGTAGCTGGAGAAGAGGTGAGCTAATTTATTACTTATGTGGGTCAGGGGCTTTATTTTGCCAGCAATCATTGTTGAGAAGGGTCTACTGAGGATTCCCGTCTAACTTGGCTCACAGTCTCAGTACTCAGGTAGAAGAGGGTCTTCCATTCTACCTGGGAAGAAATATCTCTCCGCCCTTGAATGGGCGTAAACGTGGATCACCATGAACTTGACAAAGTGGCTGGGCTTATTAGTTGGGGCTAGATCTGCTCCTCTCTTATCCAGGCTTTCCTGAACTACTGGGGAAGGATGCTTACGTAGGCCAGCCAAGGACCCACCATTGTCCTGGTAAAGACAGCTGCATGTCTGCATCTCGGGACAGGTTGCATTGTGATGGCTGGAATGTTAACATTGAACTTGTCACTTCCACCATGTGTGTGGGCGCACACACTCCCAGCTCAACTTCAATTTCCATAAATAGATAGGGAGCTAATTCCCCTGGCTTCATCTCAAGACCAGGTCACTATGTTCCTAAAGTCTAACATGGCTTAAATATTTTTACCTACTAGGGTCATTTTTCTGCTGCTGGGGTGGAGTTGCCATTTTCAGTAGCTGAGAGAAATTCAGAATTTATTTTTCTCAATGGAAAATCCACAGTGAAATAAGTGTTACTGGAAGCCGCTCCCCATTCCCCATATTGTTGGAATCCTTGAACAAATGACCATAATAATGATAATATTTTATAGGAATTAAGCTTGTTCTACAGAATGCAATCAGTAAGGCAGATAGATATAATTAAAGATATAAAAATAGATAGCTCTTTCCATTTTCATGCTACATCTTTATAGCTTTGAGGCCTGATACAAATGGACAAAGAACCTAGCCAGTAGCAACAGTATAAAATCCCAACTGGGAAATTTATTGCTGCCTCTGGAAGTAAATCACAGTGATATTCTGGGCTGCATTTACTCTGAGCATGTGATTCGACTCCATCAGATCATGCTAAATATAGATTTGGAGAAGAGTCATGGCAAAACGTCCATAGAGACCAGGAGCTGCCATCTGGATTTTTCTGAATCTTTTTCAGACAGCAGAAAGTCCTTCCCTGAGCACAGTTTCCTTCGAGGGGTCATGTCTAGCTGATTTCTGGAGGGAAGCTCAAGCTACTGTGAAAATGAATCCCTAGTTATATTTGGATTTCTAGAATTCAAGTACAAAATTCTCCTCTTCTTATAACAGTCCCCTCTGCCCCACTCCTTGTAACATACCGCCCTTCATAGATTGACACTCATCATTATTCTCACGACAAGAAGTGCCCAGGATGGTGCATCTTATTGGTATTTGCTACCTGCTCAGAGGCATTGGTGCATCTTTTTAGAAAGACCTTCTCAGATGTGTAGTGTCTATCAAAACATTGGAGAGTTCAGGATTGGGCAATCTGATTCAAACTGTTCCTCCAGCCTCCTCACCACCTCTGGGACAGAGCCAGCATAAATCTTCCAGGAAGATGGAAAACGCCCCTGCTCAGGCAGCTGGGCAAGCACCCTCCACATCCCTGCCAGAGTCACCTGCTCCCAACCCGACCTGAGGTGGAAAATGTTTTCTTGGTTCTCACAGAGTCCCCGGTGTTGTTCCTGTGTGTTTCCCCTTTTTCTGTTTTTAATGCATAGCTTCAGAATCACAGCGCACAAGTGCTGTGAAGAAAGGGAGCTTTGAGCCCGGTCTTGGAATTTAACAGGAACAGATGCTTGGGCCCAGAAAGGCTGGGTTCCCACAGCTGGTTAGGAGCAGACGGGAAGGCCTGGTCTCCTGGGCCGGAACAGCATTTGTCTACCATGATGGCTTTGTTTGAAGATATATTTAAACCCCTCCTTCAGCCTCCATTTGTCAAGTTGAGATGATTTTTAGCTTTTCCCAATAAGTATATTTCAGACATTTTCTTCATATTCTTTCTTCTGTCTCAGTGTACAGATTGAATTATAATGTCCTGTGCTGTCTTCAGAAGAAGGAGCAGGCTCTAACTAATACTATCTGGGGTTGTAGTATAATTCATGGTAATTCATTAAGCAAATAAAAATTTCTTGAGCTCTCAGTGTATAATGTGTCAGACCATGATATATTCTCTAAGCATAGAGAAGTGAATAACAATACTATTTCTATGCTTTGAAAATGGTTTGAATTTGTCCCTCAAGCCTTTATGTGTTGGAAACTTGGGCCCCAGTGTGTTCAAGGTGAGAGGTTATGGAACCCTTAAGAGGTGGAGCCTAACAGGGGTCCTTAGGTCATTGGAGGCATGTCCTTGACGAGAATGCTCGTCTCCTGGAGTGGGTTCTTATGAGTGAACCTGGCCCTTCTCCTCTCTTTGGCTTCCTGTCTTGTGATGTGATCTTTCCATATCACATATGCAGCTGCCATTGAAGTTGATGCAGCTAAGGGTTTTTTTTCCAGAGTTGGCACTATACATTTTGGACTTTGAGGCTCCAGAATAGTAAGCTAAACAAACCTTTCTTAGTGAGAACCTGTCTTCAGATATTTTGTTATAGTAACAGAAACTGACTAATACAATAGTCCAACCTTCAAGGACTTTGAAATCATATAGGAAAGATGGATATTGAATGGTTGACTATAGCTATTGTTGAGGTATAGATTTTAAGAGTGAGTGTGTGTGTGTGTGTGTGTGTGTGTGTGGGTGTGTGTGTGTTGGGGGCCAAGGTTGGGGCACAAAGGAGGATGCCATCATATCTATAGAGTTTAAGAAAGATTTTAAATTTTTACAAAAAGTGGGATATTTCAATTGTATCTAAGAGAAGGCATTAACTGGAAGATACACAAAACAATCCATTTTAAGTATTCCAGTATTCAGCCATGTTTAAGCATTGAAATAATGCATTTTCTATCATTTTTTGTGTGTACAAATACATGTACCTATGCATACACGTGCACCTTGAATACTATAATTTGGAGGAACAGGATCACATTACTTTTGGAAAGATCACTTTGGAGACAAATCTGGAGAAGGAATTGAGAAGGGAGAGAGAGAGAACAACCCTTTCAGAACACTAAAGTGATAATATAGGAAACATAGTGAAAATCTGAGAAAGCTATGATAGAATAATCCACAGAATCTAATGGCCATTTGGATGTTGAGTGTTGGGGAAGAGAAAGAAGACAGTAGTGACTTTCAAGGCTGTGCTTTGAATGAGGAGGTTGGACTAATATGAGTGAGTACTTATTCTGTTAAATAGATCAAGGAGTGTAGGCAGAGTGGATGGTTTGGAGTAGAAGATGAGAAGTCGGATTTTAACCATGTTGAACTTGAGTAACCTGGGAGTACCCAGCTTGCATTGTCCAGTGGACGGAAAGTTACATGGCTCTAGATGGCAAGGGAGAATCCTGAGGTATAAATATGAAGAGTGGATGGTTGATTGTATTCAGGGAGA
This sequence comes from Sciurus vulgaris, assembly GCF_902686455.1. Classification (NCBI taxonomy): domain Eukaryota; kingdom Metazoa; phylum Chordata; class Mammalia; order Rodentia; family Sciuridae; genus Sciurus; species Sciurus vulgaris. The sequence continues at coordinate 27,869,149 of NC_136474.1, forward strand.
TGTTGAAGAGTGTGAACAGGTCACTTCTCACGAGGTACACAGAAAGGCTCATGAAAAGTCTGAAAGGAAAGACTTAGACAGAAGCATGTGATTCACAGATCCTCAAGGGCTCAAGTGAGAGAAAGACTAAGATCTAGTAAGTTCTACAATGAGCATGTAATTTCTCATCTTAGGGGCATTTATTGGTGGGGTGGAAAGCACTGTACCAGACACAGCACTTAGAGGAACGCTTCTTCCTTTAGTCTATTGATATAGTGTAGAAATTTGATTGATTTTTATGTGTTGAACCACTCTTGTATTCTTGGGGTTGACCTCAAGTGTCCTAGTGTGTGATCCTCTTAATGTCTTCCTGTGTCCAGTTTCCTGTATTCAGACACAGTTGGCCCTCTGTATCTTTAGGTTTCACATCCATGGATCTGACTAACTGTTTGCAGAAGACATGTTTGGGAAACCCTAAGATGGCGGCTGGCGTTGAGCTAAGAGGTGGCGCATAATTAATGTTAACACGGCGTGATCTACTTTTGCCTGATTAGTTAATGTCTCCTTTGTGCTAGTGGTCAACAGATATTCCTCATTCTTTCTTGATTGGTACCGAGGGGCATGCCTCAATTGTGCTAATCCTAAGCTGATTGGCTGCCTTAGGTATACAAGACACACCTATAGGAAAGACAACCAGATAAGCAGCTAGTAGAAGGGATAACCAGATAAGTAGCTAGCAGAGAGGATAAGCAACGGTTAAGCAGCACCTCTGAATGATGGCAGAACGCAGGTTGCAGATTGCAGAACGGAGAAGTAAAGCCACACCTCTAGATAGCAGAGTGAAGGATGCAGGATGCAGGATGCACCTTTAAGAAGAAGCAGCAGAACTAAGAAGATATAGATCTCTGAAAGTGTAGTCTCTCTCTTAAGCAAAGTCTTTCTTTCTTTATGCAATCTCTCTCTCTCTCTCTCTGTCTCCTCTCAAAGCAAGTAAGCCTCATATCCTCTATCCTCTATAAACAAGCAAACAAGCAAGCAAGCAGCCCACTAAAGAGAAAGATAGTAGAAGTAGCTCAGTTTCCAGTCCACCTCCGATAAATATCCGCGCAATTGTTGCTGCAGGCGGTAACAAATTACTGCGGGCGGCGACAACTGTTGATTAAAAATATTTGGAAAAAATTGTGTACTAAACATATACAGACATTTTTCCTTGTCATTTTTCCTTAGGCAATACACAACAATTTGCAGAGCACTTATGTTGTGTTAGGTATTAAAAGTAAACTGGAGATGATATAGAGATAATATATGGTGTATGGGAAGATGTGCATGAATTATATGCCAATACCATAGCATTTTATATTCAGCATCTGTGGATTTGGGTATACATAGGGAATCTGGGAACAATACCATGCGGATACCAATGGATGGGTGTTTTGCCAAGTGTTTTTGCATTTGTACTCATAAGGGATATTGATCTGCAGTTTTCTCTTTTTGTGATGACATCTGGTTTTGTTATGGTAATGCTGACTTCATGGAATGGGTTAGGAAGTGCTCTTGTTTTTTCTGGAAGGTTCTATTAATCCTTCTTTAAACGGTGGATAGAATTCACCAGTGATGCCATCTTTTCCTGGTTTTCTTTATTGGGAGATTTTGGATGGTTGATTTAATCTCCTTTATAGTTCTCTTCAAATTTTCTATTTCTTTCTGAGTTAAGTTTGGTAGTTTTTATGTCTTTAGAAATTTATCCATTTCATCTTGATTATCTAATTCGTTGGTATCCAGTTGTTCATAGCATTACTTTACAATACCTTTTATTTCTGTGTGAGCAGTAGTAACATCCCCTCCTTTGTTCCAGATTTTAATAATTTGAGTTTACCCTCTTTTTTTTTTTTCAGGATATGTTGATTAATTTTTCATTTAAAAATTAACAGACTTTATTTTTTTGGGCGGTTTCAGGTGTAAAGAAAAACTGAATTGGAAAATATAGAGATTTCTTATTTATGCCTTCACCCTCTGGCCCCCAGGATCCCCTATAATTAGCATTTTGGATTCTTGTGGTACACTTGCTATAATTGATGAGACACTATTGACACTTTATTATTAACTAAAGTTAATATTTTACATCAGGATGTTTGTGTTGTGTATCTATGTATTTTGACAAACGTATAATGATACGTATCCACCATTACAGTATCATACAGAATACACCTACTGCTCTGTGGTTTCCCTATTAATTTCTGCCTTTCTTCTCCAGACCCTTGCAGCCACTACTCTTTTTTAGTATTTCTACAGGTTTGTTCATAATATCATATAGTTGACATCATATAAATATGCAGCCTTTTCAGGTTGACTTCTTTCAACCCAAAATGTTTCATACCTCATTTTTTCTTGAGATCATATTTTTTCTCCCAGTTAAAGAGTAGGACCGGCTGTGTAATTTGTATTTCAGAGTCTTCCATGTCCTTCATGACTGATGTCAATTAAGAATAAGAATATCAAATATTTTATCTTACCTTTATTTATCCTTTTTCTAACCCTCTTCCTTTCTTTGTGTACACCTGTGCTTCTGACCTAGAGTTTCCTTCTCTTTGAAGATTATCTTTTAACATTTCTTGGGAGGCAAATGTACTGGTGAGGAATTCCCTCCATTTTTCTTTCATTTTTGAGGGACAGTTTTGTGGAATGCAGAATTCTGGGTTGGTGTTTTTTCCTTTTAACACTTAAAAATATTTTATGCCACTGTCTTCTTACTTGTGTGGTTTCTGAAGAGAAGTCCAATCTAATTCTTTTTCTTACTTCCCTGTAAAAAAGATGCTCTCTCCCCAGATCAACTTATCTCAAGGTATTTTCTTGGTTTTTAATTTTGTGCAGTTTCAACGTGATTGAGTAGTTTTAAACTTTTTTGCTCATTATGCTGCATGCTCTTATTTGATTGTCTTGGATTTGTGGTTTGGTGTATATTATTAATTCTGGAAAATTCTTTCAAATCAAATTTGTTTGACTTGTTTCCAATCATTCCTCTATTGTTTTCTCTTTTCTTCTTCTTCTGATGTTCCCATTACATTTTTTCTTTATAATTCTTTCAATTCTTGGATCTTCTGTTTCATTCCTTTCATTCTTCCTTGTCTTTCATTTCCATTTCTGGAATGTTCTACAACATGTCTTCAAGCTCACTTATTCTTTCCTCCTTCAGTTGTTTCCCCCTGTCTATTGTGGAGCCCATCAAAGGCATCCTTCATTTTACAGTTCTGTCTTGATTTTTACCACCTTTTACAATCCTTTCTTAGTGTTTCTCTCTGCTCACATCACCCATCTGTTCTTGCATGTTATCCACATTTTCCATTAGAGTTCTTAGCATATTATAGTTGTTGAAATCATCCAAATGGGATTTAAAACATCTTTTCCATATCTGAGTGTGGTTCTGATGCTCTGTCTCTTCAAACTATGATTTTTGTCTTAATTTTTTTTCCCCTGAAAACTGGACATGAGGTGCTGAGTTAAAGGAGCTGAGCGAGTTTTTATGTTTGTCTGCATAGGTGTGACTGTTGTGTTACTCTAGCTTTCAGAGGTTAAAGGTTCCTCTGGTATCCTTGTTTTTGTCTCCCCTGTGCATTTGGGTTTCCCTGGAGACTCTTAAAATAGGACTGAGCAGAGAGATTCCGCGCAGGGTATTCCTCCATTTCAACAGGAGCTTTGTGGATGGGTGTGGGAGGAGAGGAAGCATCCTATCACCCACTGTTAGGTTTCAGCCCCTTAATGAGTCTGTGTTCCCTGGGCACTTCCTTAGAAGGGACTGGGACTGGGCATTTCCTTCCCCAAGGTGGAAGGTTAGCGGGGGCCACAGCTGTGTGTTCTCATCCCTCCAGGAAGTTCCCTCTGATAAATCCTCAGTTAGGTAAAAGAGTTTCTTTTGAGAGCAGACCATGCAAAGAAGATCAGAATGCTCATGGTGTATTTTAAAATGGCTGCCTCCCCTCCCCCACCCCGTCCTAGGAATGAGGTGATTTTTCCCTGGTTTGCCATCAGAACCTGGCTCCTGGGGTAACGCTCATGAGAGCCTGCCTCTCGGGCAAGACCCAGTTTCCCTGTAATTTTCAACTCTCAGACTTGTCCACACTAAACCTCCAGCAAGTTTTTAAGTATGGTATAGTGGTTTAAGTCTCCCCCACCCTGCCCCCATTATTGGTTTTTGTGGATTTCTGCTCCTGGGTTTCTGCTCTATTAAGCAGTAAGTAAGAGCAGTCAGCTGTCCTGTGACTTCAATTCTCTGATGGATCTAAGACTAGTTCCTGATTTTCAGTTTCTTTTTGTGAAGATAACAGTAATGTTTTTCAAGCTCCATACCCAGGATTAGAAGGCAAAGGTCCTCTCCTTTGCTTTGGAAGGGCAGTTCTGATGGACGTAGACTTCCTTCGTGGTTTTCAGTCTTTTGAGTTTCAGTACTTCGCATCACTTCAGTATCTTCAGGCCTCTATGATTTCTGATAATAAACTCGCTGTCATCCTTTTTGAGGATCCCTTGTACAGGATGAGTCAGTTCTCTTTGTGGCTTTCAATATTTTAAGTTATTTACTCTTCATCGTTTGATTATATCTTGGGTAAAATCTTAGTTTATCCTACTTGGATCTTACTGAGCTTCTTGGATGTATTTTGTGATACTGGGGATTGAACCCGGGGCTTTTTACATACTAGGCAAGTACCCTAACTCTGAGCTGCATCCCCAGCCCTTTATTGTATTTTTAAAATTTTGAGTCAGGGTCTTGCTAAGTTGTCCAGCCTTGCTTCAAACTTGCAATCCTCCTGCCTCGGCTTCTTGAGTATCTGGGATTCCAGGTGTGTGCCATCATGTCCATTAAGCTTCCTGGATATGTATTCCTGACTTCCCTCAAATTTGGGAAGATTTCAACTATTACTTCTTCCTATATTCTTTCTGCCTTTTCTCTCTCTTCATCCTGGGAATCTCAGGCTGCACGTCAGTATGCTTGGTGTTGTCCCAAAGCTGCTGAGGTTTTGTTAATTTTCTTCATTCTTTTTTCTCTCTGTTTCTTAGATTGGATATTCTTAGTTGTCTTATCTCAAGTTCATCGATTTTTTTTTTCTTCTGCCAGCTCAAATCTATAGTTGAACCTTTGTAGCGAATTTCTCATTTCAGTTATTATACTTTCCAGCTTCACAATTTTCAGTTAATTTTAAAACAATCTATATTTCTTCACTGATATCCTGTAGGTGACATCATTCTAGTGCTAGCCTTTAACTTCTTTTTTTTAAATTTTTTTTTTAGTTGTAGATGGAACACAGTACCTTTATTTATTTGTTTATTTATTTTTTTATATGATGCTGAGAATCGAACCCAGTGCTTCACACATGCCAGTCGAGTCCTCTACCACTGAGCCACAATCCCAGCTCCAGCCTTTAACTTTTTAAAAACAGTTTTCCCCTTCCCTCTTTGAGCATATTTAAAATAGCCGATTGGAAGGCTCTGTCTAATAAGTTCAGAACTAGTTCAGAATTCCTATTGATTGCTTTCTCTCCCTGGGTATGGCTCATAGTTTCTTATTTCTTCACATTCTGTAAACTTTTTTGAAGCCTAGTCATTTTATGTATTTCAGTTGGAAATTCTGGATTTACCTCCTCCCCAGGTTTTTTGTTGTTGCTCCTTGTGGTAGTAGTTGGTTGGTTGGTGACTTTTCTGAACTTATTTTCCTCAACTCTATGTTCTAGTCATATGTAGTCACTGCAGTCTCTTAAATGACTGGGACCAAAATACCTTCTGGTTTTTGCTAAAGTGTGTGTATGTGTGTGGGTGTGTGTGCACATTGAATACTCAACCAGTTGACAACTATGACTTAGCTTTCACTTTCTCCCTTTGCAGAGCCTCAAGGTCAGTCAGAAGTTAGAGCTTACGACATTCAGAGGGCTGGGAGGTAGCTCAGTGGTAGAGCACCTTCCTAGCATGCTTGAGGGCCTGGGTTCAATCCCCAGCACTATAAAAACAAAAAATAAATTAATAACACATTCAAGTCTTTCCTGAGCATGTGATTAGACATCCATAGGCATTCTCGTGGCTCTCTAGATTGTCAGAAATATGTGGGAGCTTTTCCAAGTTCATGATCCCCAAAGCTCCTCATTTCCTGGCTTTTCCTCCCACGCTTGTGGCTTAGTCTGTTGTGTGCTATTATTCATTGCCTCATGCAGCAGTGACTCAAATATCTGCCTGTAAAGGTTTTGACAAATAGTCCTAGGGTACCAGCTCTACCCCAGTTCAGGATTTATTTCACAGGCAGGAGAAATAAATCCAAGCCTTTTGAACATGTCTTCTAGGCAACCACCAGAGAGATTAAGTAATGTCAGTTCTTTGACAACAAGGTCCATTCCAATCCCTCTGGTATTTGTACTGGAATGCAGGTTGCTATTTTCAGGGCTACTGCTCAGCCCGGTTGCAGGAGATGGGATGAGGTAAGTTAAAATGCCGAAATGCACCAATTTTTTTACCTACTTGATATTAAAAAAATTTTTTTTTGTTGCTGTGGATTGAAAAAAAAATGCCAAAATGCTCACTCTTCTTACTTTCTTAGATTCAATATATGTTCTGAATAAGTAAGCACTCCACAGGTTATGGCAAGATTTGAGGTCATTTACAAAGTTCAGAAAAGGGCAATTCTGCCTTTTATCCCTTTCCATTGCTTTCAGGTGGACTGGTGGGGGCTGGCCCAGCTGCCATTTTGCTGTTACCACTCAGGAGTGAGTTTCCTGAGGACGTAGATCTTGTGCTTTGCTTAGTACTCATTGAGCAAACTATTGGTCACATAATAGGTTTCGTTCAATATTTTGTACATGATTAGATGCATTAGTCAGCGAGCCTTGAAAACAGAGGCAGCTGAGTGTGAACTTATCTTTGTGAAGCGTTGGCCCTTCAGGGAGGAGGTGTGGCGCCTTGAGCATGCGCAGCTTAAAGGAGTTTTACATGGAATACGTTCATGGGATGTGGGAAGGAAACCACTGCAGAGGGAATGCTTAAAATGCTCCACTTGAGCACAGGTGTGTTCATCCCCTGCATCCTTTTTTTATATTCTTCAAAAGTATCATTTTTAAAAAATTATTTTAAACTTGTTTTAATTAGTTATACATGACAGTAGACTGCACTGTGATACATCATATATAATGAAGTATAATTTCTCATTCTTCTGGTTATACATGATGTAGAATCTCACTGGTCATATAGTTATATATATCTGTATATGTACTTAGGGTAATAATGTCTGATTCATTCCACTCTACTTCCTATGCCCATACCCCTCTGCTCCCTTCGGTCCCCTCTACTTAATCTATGCACCTCTACTCTTCCCTAGCCCCCGACTCCATTGTGAATTATCATCTGCATATCAGAGAAAACATTCCACTTTTGGTTTTTTTGGGATTGGCTTATTTCACTTAGCATGGTAGTCTCCAGCTCCATCCATTTACCGGCAAATGCCATGATTTCATTCTTCTTTAAGGTTGAATAATATTTCTTTGTGTGTATTTACCACATTTTCTTTATCTGTTCATCTGTTGAAGGATAACTAGGTTGGTTTCATAGTTTAGCTATTGTGAATTGAGCTGCTATAAACATTATGTGGCTGCATCACTGTAATATGCTGATTTTTAAGTCCTTCGGGTATAAACTGAGAAGTGGGATAGCTGAGTCACATGGTGGTTCCATTCCAAGTTTTCTGAGGAATCTCCATACTGCTTTCCATGGTGGTTGCACCAATTTGCATTCCCATTAGCAATGTATGAGTGTACCTTTTCCCCCACATCCTCATCAATTTTTATTGTTGCTTGTATTCTTGATAATTGCCATTCTGATTGGAGTGAGATGAAATCTTACAGTAGTTTTGATTTGCATTTCTCTAATTGGTAGAGATGTTGAACATTTTTTCTTATATTTGCTGATCAATTGTATTTCTTCTGTGAAGTGTCTGTTGAGTTCCTTGGCCCATTTTGCTTGGGTTATTTGTATTCTTGGTGTTTTTTGAGTCCACCATCTTTATTCTTGACAGCAGTGTGGCGTTGCTATCTGTGGGTTGGCCTGTGGCTCATTTCTGCCTGAGGGCTTCTCTTTCATGCCTGTCTCCTTAGTTGTTTCTACAGTAGATGTTTATGGGTAAATAGATTTTTTAAAAATGTTTTTTTCTTGAGGTATAATTTATATACAATAATGTTTGCTATTTTAAGTATAAAATTAGTGATTTTTATTATTTTTATGGAGAGTTTTAACTATCCTCACAGCCCGATTTTAGAACCTTCCCATTGCCTCCTGCCCATCTACACTCCTTCCTGAGCACCCCTTTCCTCTAGTCCCTGGAAACCATTATTCTACTTTCTATGCTCATGGAGTTTAGGTTTTGTGTCACTGAGGTAACTCAAGTACAGCTCCATGTCTCTTCCCAGGTAGAACCACAGGTGCCACATCCACCTTCCACTTGTGTTCTTCTGCCACAAAAGCTTGGAAACCTCAACTGAACCTTCTCAATGAGGATTCCTGGTAAAGAGCCACCCCCTAGGCAACCAACATACATAATGAATTAGCTCTTGTCTTCTCCCTCTACAGTGGTACCAGGTGTGAAGCATTCTTGGTAAATATTAGAAAACACTCAAATCTTTGTAGGCTGATTCTTCTCTGGAACTCTGGCTGAGAAAGGCAGTAATGAGAAAGCTTTGGGAGCAGAATCGACCTTTCTGAACTGGCCCTATATTCAACAGACAATTATTTGTCTCCTCTCAATGCCAGGTGCTCTGTGTCAGGTACTGCGTGGGAGGCTAAGGATGTAGGATTCTTACCTGGGGAGGCTAACTGCCTTGCACTGGTTGCTAATGACAGGTTTGCTCACCACACCATCAGAGAGCAAGAGAAAGGATTTCTAGGAGGCAGGAAGGACTCTTCTTTCTTTAGAAGTCTCACAAAGATGAGAGCAGCCCCAGAACATTAAACTGACTGGATGCTACTCTAGGTAGACATTTTCCTAAATCTGTAACTTCTGGGGAATAACATTAAATTTTTTTCCTCCCTGGTATATATTTTTATGGAAGCCAATGATCAGCCCTCTGGTGACCAGGAGAGGTGGTGAGTTAGAAGGAGTCCCATCTTCAGAGGTCTTGATGCCACTTAGGAGGCCAGCTTTCAGGCCAGACCACCATGCTTCTTGGCAAGCCGTTGGAAGCACCAATGCATTTAACAAAACGCACAACTTAGGCAAAATTAGGAAAATAAATTTGTGTAATAAGAAATAACCTCCAGCACATGTGAAAATACATTCCAAATACCGCAAGGCATTAATCAAACATACTGGTGGCGTCTGGGCTTTGCCATTATTTATTTATTTATTTTTTATGTGCTGCTGAGAATTGAACCCAGTGCCTCACACATGCTAGGCAAGTGCTTTGTCACTGAGCTACAACCTCAGCCCCTGGGCTTCTCCATTAGTGGTTGTTCTTCTTTCATTCTATTTCCCATCAGCTCTCCTAAGTTTAAGAAAAATTCAGGGAACAAAAGCTTAAAATTGAGAAAATGTTGTTGAATGTTTGTGTCTGTATGAATTAATGATAGTAGAATGAATCAGACATTATTAGCCCATGTACATATGTAACTATATGACTGGGGGAATTCTACATCCTGTGTAACCAGACGAATGTGAAATTATACCTCATTATATATGATGTATCAAAGTGCATTATACAAACAAAAGAGGATTTGGCCTAATTTAATTTTAGTGGCAGGAGCTCTTGTTCTGGGTAGGGAGAAGGGGCACTAGTTGACAAGGACTCATCTGAAGGTCAGTGAGGAGGATCCTGTAGGAAATTCTCAAGCGGTAGAAGCCCTCTTCTCATCTCCTTCCTGCTGGCCATCATTCTTCATTCTCTTCCACAGGCAACTTTATTTTTGAGTCTTAGTTCCTCCTGTCATGGGGAAGCAGAGGGGAAAAAAATCCAGTCTCAACAACAGCACCATTGTTTGGTGTGACAGAGATAGCTCTTTTGCCTTATTTTTCCTCACCAAAATAGAGCTGGTAATATGTCCTCTGCTCATACCACAATTTTCCCATGAAAATTGAATGAACTAATAAATATAAAGGATAATTAATTGCATGGCCCAAGGATTGTGTATTCTGTTTTTCCCTGGGCCACATGAGATGAATTCCTTATGGTGGTCAGCCTCCCTGATGGTCCTCGATGATCCCACATTCTGGATTCCTGCCCTTGTATGGTACCTTCCGGATTATTCTCTGCCACTGATAGAATATGGTAGGAATGATGACAGATCATTTTTATTTTTTGAGAGGGAGGTACTGAGGATTGAACTCAGGGGCACTTGACCAGTGAGTCACATCCCTAGCCCTATTTTGCATTTTATTTAGAGATAGGGTCTTGCTGGGTTGCTTAGTGCCTTGCTGTTGCTGAGGCTGGCTTTAAACTCAAGATCCTCCTGCCTCAGCCTCCTGAGCTGCTGGGATTACAGACATGTGCCACTGTGCCTGGTGACAAATAATTTTTGAGATCAGGCTATTAAAGACATTTCTGCCTGTCTCTGATCACTTATTCTGGGAGAAACCAGGGGTCACTTGGTTAAAGGTCCCATGGAGAAGCCCCAGTGGCTGTGACAATAAGCAGGGTTGTGTGGCTGTTCCTTGGAAGCAGATCTTCCTGCCCAGTCAAGCCTTCCGGCAGCTGTGCTTAGGACCACTGGGCTGTAACCTCATGAGCCCCTGAGCCCCTGAGAGCCAGCTAAGTCACTCCAGGATTTCTAAAGGTTTGTGGCTTCATACGTTTGTTGATTTCAGCTTCTAAGTGTGGGGTAATACATGATGCAACCATAGGCGAGGAATGCATTCCCCAAGATCAAAAATATATGTATTGTCCCTTGACATTTTTTCAGTGCTGGTCACATGAAGGATACTTAGTTCAACAAATATTTGAAAAACAAAAGTGAAAGTGAAAGAAGTAGTGACAAGTGTGATACACACGGGCACACGTGTCACGTACCTGGGCGAGCCTGGCTGTTTTTGTCTGGCCTAGGTGACCAGAAGGCACCACAGAGGTTTCTAATTCAGCTTCCATGACTTGATAACAAATGTCCTTCAGGTTGACAACCTAAACAAGCTCTGCCTTCTTCCCTCCTTCCTCTCTTTCTCTCTCTAAGTCACCGAACCGTTTGACTTTGGTATCGATGAAGCACAATAAGCTGTACATTGATGAATTTGGAACTAAATATATACTAACAAAACCATCTCACCATCAGTCGGCTTCTCTTTGTGGATGTGATTCTCTCTGGTTTTTGCAAACTTTCAGAGTGACGACCCCAGACACTTACATGTGAAAAGGCCGATTTCACAACCAGGAGGAGGGGTCAGGTACCTTTCAAAGTAAATGTCCACGACCTCTTGTCTCTATCCCCAGCCTTGCGTGAGAGTTATTCAGTGCCCTGGTGTATCGTATGGCATTTCAGGAATCTGACCTCACACCCCGTCGGGAGCTGGCTGAGGCGGCTATCTCTGTGTCTGGTGCTCAAGCTTGAAGTTCACAGGGAGGGCAGCTGGAAGGGAAGATGGTTATAAAATGGGAGACAACAAGAAGCCGGAACCCACAATTGCAAGATGGAGCCTGCGAGAAGAGACTGAAACTCAGCTCCCTTCTTACTGCTCCTGTCCTTGATGGTGTGCCCTACAGAAGCTGGGGCGTTCATGGTACAGAAGTCAGAGACTGAAGGAGGATTCCAGGAAGGGTAGACCAGCAGTATGCCTGGCTGGCCTGGAGGTGCACCAGTGGGTAAGGGGTGCGTGTGAGCTACAGTTGCTTCTCTTTTCTTTCCAAATACTGAAGGGGATCCTCTCTGTGGCTTGCTCTCCACAGAACCATCTAAGAAGGGAATTGTGGGAATGTACTTCAGCCTTCCCAAGAGAACATTTTACAAAGCCATCACACCTAGCTCCAAACGGATTGTATCAGACAAGCCTACATAAAATGAGACCATTTAAAACATTTATTTGTCTGAATTGTCCTGGAAGAGTGATTCTCAAAAGTTTTTGTTCTCAGTCCTTTTTTATGTTCTTAAAAATGACTGAAGACCCCAAAGAGGTTCTGTTTATATTGATTATGGCTATTTTTTGTTTTTGTTTTTATTAATGCATATTAGTTATACAGAACAGGGTCTCCTTGTGGCATATTTATACATGCACATAAACTTTGTTATTGATATTATTTTAGAAATTACAGCCAACAAATCTAAGAATATTTGCCTATTAGTTTATTTGAAAATAATAACAAACCATTACATGTTAATATAAATACCATTTTTATACAAATAACTACATTTTCTAAAATAAAAAATGTTTAGTGTTATGGGTTGGATGTCAGGTGTCCCCCAAGAGCTCATGTGTGAGACAATGCAAGAATTTTCAGAGGCGAAATGATTAGGTTATGATAGGGGTAATCTAATCTTTGGATTAGTCCACCAGTATGGATTAACTGATGGTAACAAAAGGCAGGTAGGGTGTGGTCGGGGGAGCTGGTCATGGGGGTGTGCCTTTGGGTTTGTATTTTGATCCTGGTGAGTGAAGCTTTCTCCGCATCCTTGTTGCCACAGCTGAGCTTCTTTCCTCTGCCTCATCTTTTCTCCATGATGTTCTGCCTGACCTTGGGCCCAGAAAAATGGAGTCGATCAATCATGTACTGAACCTCTGAAACCACGAGCCAAGATAAACTTTTCCTCCTTTGTGTTGTTTTTGTTGGGTCTTTGGTTCACGGTGATGAAAAAGCTAACTAAAAAACACTTAGTGTGAACCATGATGTGATTTTACGTTTTTCAAATACCTTTGATACTTGCCTTACTGAAGTGCAGCTGGAAGCTCATATCTGTGAGATATGTGCGTTCTGTGCTCAGTCTATTCTAATATTACTCATCATGTAGCCTCTGGAAAAGTCACTGTCGACCCGTAATAGGACAAGGGAAGGGGAAACAGCCTTTTAGCGTTATCATGAAAGTACTTTTGCTTTCACAAATCCCTTGAAAGGATCCTGGGGACCCTCAGGCCTCTCTGGACCACACTTTGAGAACCACTCTGCTGGAGAAAAACCCATTGTTCTCTAATTTTTGTGAAGCACTGTGGTGGCGGAGGGTGGGAAGTACATTTTGGAAGTGACAGTTCCAAACCTCTGAGAGAAAGCAGTATAGACCTGTGGCTCTCCACAAGTGAAGCACGGGGACAGTGACCCAAGAAGCATGCCAACCGCTCCAGGATCAAGTACTTCAGTATTTCTCCCTACGATCCCCAAATGTCACAATAATATTGTACTTCATGTTGTCCCTGCAGATACAAATAGTAAGAGATCTTTAAAAATGGAAAGAGAGAGGGTTGCAGAAAGAGCAGTGATGCAGGAAAGAGGAAGAGGGAACTCAGGTGCTTGCGTGGGAGCCTGCGGTGGGGTTACCAGTGTGGACTCATCAGAGGTCACCTTAGGAGCAGTCTCAGCGGGCTCTGGGACCTGTTCGCATGAATTGCCTGAACAGTTCCTGGGTGGGAGAAGCGAGCTCACTGGGGGCATGTACACATTCTCAACACTCTGCTATCTCCATTCTCCCAGGAGAGCATGAAATCAAATTATTGAACCATTTGTTTATCATTTAGTTTTCGGTGTGGCTTAAAATTTTTTACACTATATTTTTTCCAATCTGTACACATAGCCCAGAGTCTTGCGCATGCTAAGCACGTGTTCTACCATGGAACTACATCTTTGGTGAGTATTCCTTTTTTAAATTGATTTCAAGGAAAAACATCCTTCTCCCAGAAAATATGAATATCTTTATCATAAAGAAGCTAACTACTGCTCAAGCTAATACAGGTAGTCCTTGATGAATGACAGTATGACTTAGGATTTTTTTTTTCTTTATGATGATGCATTCAGTAGGAACTAGATTTCAGATTTTGAATTTTGATCTGTTCCTGGGCTAGGGATATGTGGTACAATCTTCTGTTGTGCTGCTGGACAGTATCAGTGAGTGAGTGGCAGCTGCCAGTCACCAGAAGATCACCAGGGGAAACAAGTGCTCTGCAGTACACGGCATTGCTACTGTTTTTTGGACACTGTGCTTTGTGGTTTCGTAGTCCATCATGCCTACCATGCTGATCTGTGTCCTACACCCCTCTATTCATCCTGTCTTTCCCTTTCAGGACAATAGTTGTTAAATGAATTTCGATCTGGAACATCCCCCAAAAGTGTATGGGTCAAAGACTGGGTATCCAGGGTGGTGTAATTGGGGATTGGTGGGACTTTAGGAGGCAAGGCCTGACAGGAGGTCTTTGGGTCACTGGGGATAGGCTATTGAAGGGGATCCTGGGATCCGGTGCCTTCCTCTTCCTCCTCCTTTCATATTGCAACGTGGAGCGTGGTCTTCTGCCACGTGCTCCTTCTGTGAAGTGCTGCTCAGGCACAAAGCAAGGGGTCAACCAACCCATGGCACAGAAGCCTCCAAAACTGAGCCAAAATAAGCCTTTCTAAGTTGACTGACTTCAGGTATTTGTTGCAAGGATGGAAAGCTGGCTGACAATATTCAAAGAATTAAATGAGGTATTCAGCAATTGATAATGAAATAAGCTTTGTGGAGATGATTTTGCCCAACGGTAGGCTCAGGTAAACGTCTGCGTTTTTAGGGCAGGTGTATTAAGTGCATTTCAACATATTGTCAACTTACAATGAGTTTGTCCGGACACAGTCTCGTCATGAGTTGGGGAGTGTGTGTAATATAAATTCTGACAATATCATTTTTATTTATTTATCTTTTTTGAGACAGAATCTCACTAAGTTGCTGGGGCTGGCCTCAAACTTGTGATCCTCCTGCCTAAGCCTCCTGAGTTGCTGGTGTTACAGGCGTGTGCCCAGCACACCAGCTACAATATTCTTTTTCTAAATCAAAGCCTTTATTTGGAATTGGAGTCCACTAAAAGATCAACTTTTTTATTTTATTTTTTTTCTCTAGCATTGGGCCCTGGCCCAGTTTTTAGAAATATTTTGGAAACGCACCAGCTTGTCATACAAACTGTGTGGACTTTATTTGGACATTGCAACTATTTTTATGATCACTACTCTTTCACTGAATCTTCATGAAATGAAAATAATATCACAGTCAGTGTTTTCCTTAAAATAAACTTTTAAAAGGCAATATGATTTTTGCTTCAATTAAAATTAAAATTATGATCATTTTTTATATCATGTTTTTTTCTGATTCTAAATGTGTCACATATATTTATCGTATTAAAATTGGGCATATAAGACACTTAAAAAGTCACCTGTAAGCCTACTATCACCTAAACATAACCATATACATCCTTCTGATCACTTTATAATCCTGTCTGTCTGTCTATCTATCTCTCATCTATCTTAGTCAGCTTTTGTGTTGCTGTGGCCAAAATTCTTGACAAGAACAATTTAGATGAAGAGATGTTTTCTTGGGGCTCGTGGTCCCAGAGGTCTCAGTTCATAGACAGCCGATTACTTTGCTTTGCGCCCAAGCAGAGACAGCACATCGTGAGGGAAGGCCTAGCAGAGGAAAGCTGCTCCGCTCACAGAGGGCTCAGGAAGTGACCACAGGGAAGATGCCCCCTTCCAGGGCACACTCCATGACTCACCTCTTCCAGCAACGCCCCACCTGCCCACGGTTACCACCCATTTAGTCCATTCAAACTAGGACACACTGATTAGGTTATAGCCCTCCTTATCTAACCATTTCACTCTGAATATTCCTGCATTAACAGAAACTTTTGGGGCACACTCCATATTCAAGCCATAACAATGTCTATTTCTCTATACATGTATGTATATATAAACAGACTTTTAAACAAATCAAGTGTTACATAAAATTTCCTGTAGTGCTGGGGATGGAACCTAGGGCCATGTGCCTGCTAGGCAAGCACTCTGCCGCTGAGCCACACCTCCAGCCTCCAAGCCACAGTCTTGAGGAGCATAGGGCATTCGTTTTGAGCATCTCCATGAGCTGAAATCTCCCTTGCTTGGCAGGAGAAGCTGGCTGGTGTCCCGATGTGGTGATTTGGTTTGGGGAGTGGCTGACTCTGCATGCACCAGCCTCTGAGGTCTCCTTGCAGGTAGAGTCGGGGAGCCTAGAGGCCAAGTGGACCTGAGTGCTGCTGAGTCAGCGGGCCACAGTGTCAGGTGGGGTGGGTGTTAGGTGTCACCGAGTCTCAGCTGAGTGGAGACACCGCCCACCTCAGTGGCTGGCTGGCAGTGAGGAGGTCTGTCACTCAGCCTCAGGAAGGTGGGGGCTTGAGAGCATGACGCGGCAGGAAGGAGGGGCCAGTGCTGAAGAAATGCTCAGGAAACTAGTGGGGGGGGGGGGAGAAAGAAGAGAAAGAGCGTGAGAGTGACCGACAAAGTGTAGGTGGGTGCAGGTGTGAGCGCGTGTGGCATGTGTGTATGCGTCTGGCATCAATGTGTATGAATGAGTTTGGAGTGTGTGTGTGTGGGGGGGGGTACGTGTGGTCTGTGGTGTGCATGTGTGTGGTATTGTTAGGGGACAGACAGACGTGAATGGTGGGACTTGTCATGCAGTAGAGACTTGAAAGTCTGGTGTCATCCTGCTGTCAGCCAAAAGTCAAGAGGTGGACCTGCGTGGGACTCTGGAAACTTCTCCGGGATCCCCAGTAAAAAAGGAGTGCGGGAGAGACACATGGTCCCTCTCTCTGAGAGGACCCACTCTGCCTCGCGAGTGTTCCTTTCTCTCTGTCTCTCCTTCAGTGAATTCATTCTGTTGCTCTGAGGGTATGTCTGAAGTCCTGACTTGATCATAAGAAGGGGCTTGACGTGGGGGTGGTCTTTGCATCGCTTCGGTTTCCAGAAGGCCCGGCTCTGTGACAGCATACGTGCATGTGTGATGTGCAACATGCGCAGGTGTGTGGGGTGGGTGTGAGTGTGTGTGGGGTGGGTGTGATGAAAACACAACCGGCTCAGCACTGGGACGAGCAAGGGCCCTGAGGCTAGCAGAGGGCAGGCAGGAGGCAGAAGACCCCGCAGTGGGGCCCTGGGGCTGGGGCTCGTCCTGTCCATCTTCTCTTCTCTCTTTCGAGGACCCCGGGTCTTGGTCTGGAGCTGGTGTCCAGGGCTCTGAGGCCCAGGCGGAGGCAGGGTGGAGCCTGGCCTGCAGTGGAGAGCGAGGTTTCAGCGGGAGAGGCCCTGCGTGGCCTCCGGCGAGGCTCAGCTTGCAGCTCCTCCCAGGAACCCTGCTCGCAGCTCCTCTGCCAGCCATCTGCCCGCCACCTTCAGGGCCTGCAGCCTGCGTCCCCTACCTGGCTTGCCCTCTGGGCCTGTGCTGCTGTGAATCCGCCTCCTGGGGACGTGCTTCTGCTCCCTCCTCATTTAGCTAATTCCCAGGACTCCGTGGCTTTGTTTTCTTCCTCTCCCACTCCACAGTCCGGACCAGCTGGGCCTTCTTGTGCTCTACAGCCCCCCAACAAGTGTCTGATCCCACCCTGATCTGCTGTATGACTTTGGATTCGTCGTTTTGCTTCAACAAGCTCCTGGCTTCTTTATGTGGGAAAGGAGGGTGTTGGGTCATGGGAGTGACGATCTCTCGAGACCTATTTGATTCTCCAAATCCTTTTTCAATTCATTATGTCGACGGTTTATAACTTCTACTCATCTAAGCTGCCCGGGGAGCCAGGAGGATGGAGGTTAATCTTCAAATTCACCATTGCAAACTTTCTAGTTCTTTGTCCAAAGAAGGGAACTTGGATTCTGGACCATCTTGGCCTCATGACCTGAAACTGCTTGTGTTGATTCCACAGGACCCTGGAAAGAGGAAGATGTGTCGTGGCGCCCAGGTGTCCTGTGCGCTCCGTTCCCTGCCCCTCCCGCAACATCCCCTCCCCTCTCCTCCCCTTCCCGTCTCTTGCCCCAGAGGTGCATGTGGTGGACATTAATCAGCGGCTTTGAAAGGAAAGGAAACCAAATCTCCAGAAACGAAACCTCCCCACATTCAGGCTGCAGAGATTTCTGCTACCAACTCCCTTTTCAATCCAGTGCAGGGAAGGATTTGGGCTTTTGAACAATATTCCAGAAAAAAGAAAACCCACGAGATGCCTACCATTTAGTGACAGAATGAGTCTTGTTTAGAGTCATGGTTTCATTTCAGCTCATCCGCGTGATTCACCGTCCTGGCTGAAAGCGCGTGCGCGGCGGGAGCTCGCCCGGGGCCTTGCGCACATCAGTCCGCCGGTTGTAGCTTCTTCCAAAACCGAGCCGCGGCCTGAGACCCGGTGTTTGGAGACGACTCATGAGGCCTGAGCTGAAGTTCCCAGGAGCTTGGAGCCCACCTCCTCCTCATCCCTGTGGCACCCCTTCTTCACCACCCCTTGCTGCTTGGACACTGCTGTTTCTTTCCTTTTTTAAAAAAATGCCCTGTTTTGAAATGATTTCAGATTTATGAAAAGTTGTAAAAAATAATACAATGTTACCATAGTTCCTTCTGCACGCAAGTCTGTGTGTGTGCATGTGTGTGTGTATTGTGTGTGTGTATACAGTGTGTGCTGTGTAGTGTATGTGGGGTGTGTGTGTGTAGTGTGTGTGTGTGTGGAGTGTGTGTGTGTAGTGCGTGTGTGGTGTGTAGTATGCGTGTGTGTAGTGTGTGTATAGTGTGTGGAGTGTGTGTGCGTGTAGTGTGTGGTGTGCTGTGTGTGTGCGTAGTGTGTATGGTGTGTGTGTGTTGTGTGTGTGTGCATAGTGTGTGCATGGGGTGTGTGTGTGTGTGTGCACAGTGTATGTGTGTGTGTGCAGTGTTCGTGTATGTGCATAGTGTGTGGTGCAGTGTGTAGTGTATGGTGTGTAGTGTGTGTATGTGGGGTGTGTGCGTGTAATGTGTGTGTGGGTGTGTGTGTTTGTGTGTGTGTAGTCTGTATGTGTGTATAGTGTGTGGTATGTTGTGTGTATGGGGTGTGTGTGTATAGTGTATGGTATGTTGTGTGTATGGGGTGTGTGTGTTGTGTGTGTGTGTAGTGTGTGTGTGTATAGTGTGTGGTATGTTGTGTGTATGGGGTGTGTGTGTTGTGTGTGTGTGTAGTGTGTGTGTGTATAGTGTGTGGTATGTTGTGTGTTTGGGGTGTGTGTGTTGTGTGTGTGTGTAGTGTGTGTATGGGGTGTGTGTGTTTTGTGTGTATGTGTGTGTGTGTGTGTGTGTGTGTGTGTCCCCACTCTTTCGACACTTCCTTACTCTTGGGCCACCTGATGTTCCAGATTCATGTTGCTCTTCCCCTGCCCCAGTGGGGGCACCAGATGGTCCTCATCCATCTCCTTGGAGAATGGATGGAGGAGGGTCTGCATGACCTAGTCCGCCCTCGTCTGTCATGGATTGGGGCTTCCCATCGGCACCTGCATCTTGCATGGAACTTCTCTCTCAGGCTCTGGATGCACGCTGGCCCTCTCTCTTGCACTCCAGGCCTGAGGGTGCAACAGCACACTCGGCACCTCCACTCAGATTCCACAGGCATCTCCAAGGAAGCTGTCCCTGTCGTGGACTGAGCTGTGTGCCCCCAGATTCACAGGCTGAAGCCTTGTTCTCCAGGACCTCAGAATGTGACCGTATTGGGAGACGAGGCCTTTAAAGAGGAGACTAAGGTGAAAGGAGGTGAGGCCTAACCCAACCTGGCTGGCGTCCTCGTAAGAAGAGGAGACTAGGACACAGTCGCACTCAGAGGGACACCCACATGACGTCACAAAATGACACCATCTAGCAACCACGGAGAGAGAAACAGCTTTGCTGATGTTTGGTCTCAGACCTCCAGCCTCCAGAACCGGAAGGAAGTACGTTCCATCCGTCACAGCCCCCGGGCTGAGGGCTTTGGTGTGAAGGTCCCGGTGACTTGCCAGACACCCGCCCTCCCTCTGCCCCACTTCTATTGGAGTGTCCTGGCACTGCCTCAGGAGGTGGTATCACCTTTGATCCAGTCATTTTTATCTGTCCTACCAGTCTTGTTCTTTTTCTCTGGATTCGTTTCAAAGCTGGAATAATTCCATAAAGAAAACTTCCCTCATCAACCTCTGGTTATCTGGAAGTCCATTTGTATAAGAATAGTGGAATAAAGATGCTTGATTTTTCCTCTGTATTTGCCAGGCTACAAAATAACGCTGATAATAATCATTAGTAATTCTTACCTTAGCATTGTCTAAATGTGATGGAGTTTTTAAAGTATTATTATGAAGTCACCAGCGTAAATATATTTCATATAGTCCCAGCGACTGCAGTTATTCCCACCGATGCTTTATTTCCCCATCCTGGTGAAGGGGAGGTTGATAAGAGGCCTCCTGGACTCAGTTGGCCTGACCCTGTAGGCTTTGCTTTCTTCAACAAGACGTTGCAGGCTCCTCTTGGACATTTCTGGTCCAAACCCTTAGCTGGCCATTCCTTCCAGTTTCCTAGTCTTTTTTGGGAAATGGTATTTAGATACAATTCTGTCACTAGGGGTGTTCACTGCTGTTGTGTTGATTTTTGTTATTTGGACTTCTCAATAGACAGAGGTAGGAAATGCAGAGATACAGTGCAAAGATCACGTTCATCATGAATCTGTACGGCCACTTCTAAATTCCAGATGTTAAGTTTTTGTTTTCAAGGGTGGTAAACTACATGTGGTATAAACTTTGCCATTTAGACCTCTGTATGTGTACAGTGAATGGCCTTAATGATGTTCATGATGGGATGCAACCCACAACTACCTATCTCTCAATTTTTTATTGTTCCAAACAGGAACTCTGCAGGCAGTAGGCGATGATTTCCCACTTCCCCAGCCCCACCCCCTGGCTACCTCTAGTCTCTTTTCTTTATGAATTGGTCTCCTCTAGATACTTCATTTCAGTGGGATCGTGTGGTATTTGTCCTACCAAGTCAGGATTATTTCACGGAGCATAACAGGGTGTATCAGAACTCCATTTTTTAAAGCTCTATACTGTTCCGTTGTTTGCATAAATGATGTTTGACTTCCCCGTTCATCAGTTGGTGGACGCTTGGGCTTAGGGTCCACCCTTTGGCTGTTTTGAATAATGTTGTGGTGGACGCTGGCTTAGGGTCATCTGTTTGAGTCTCTGCTTTCAAATCATTTGGGTACATAGCTGGGAGTAGAATTCCTTATAATTCAGTCTAGCTTTTTGAAGAGTCACCAAATGGGTCCCCAGAGCTGCACTGCTTCATACTCCCTCCGGCAATGTCTGAGGGTCCCAATTTTTCCATAGTCTCAACATCACTTGGTATTTTTTTCTTAGTCATTCTAGTAGGTCAGAGTGATATCTCAGTGTTTTGATTTACGTTTCCTCTGATTAGTGATGTTGATGTTGAACATCGTTTCATATTCTATGGCCATTTCTATATTTTCTTTGGTGTGTTATCTATGTATGTCTCTTGACAATTTTTGAACTGGGTTGCTATCTATTTGTTGTTGAGTTGTAGGAGTTCTTTACACATTCCCAATTGGGTCTCAAGTGATCCAATTTCTTCATTAGATAAATAGAAAAGAAAAAGAAATGTAAACAAAATCTAGATATCAAGCCCTTATTAGCTATCTCATTTGCAAACATTTCCCCACATTTTATAGGTTTTTCCTTTTACTTTATCTATCTATCTAGCTATCTATCTATCTATATAATTTTTTTTTTTTTTTTTTTTTTTTTTTTTTTGGTACTGGGGATTGAACCCAGGGGCACTGTATAAGCTACATTCCCTGCCCTTTTTATTTTTATTTTTTATTTTGAGACGGGGTCTTGCTAAGTTGCTGAGGGTCTTACTGAGTTGCTGAGGCTGGCCTCAGACTTGTGATCCTCCTGCCTCAGCCTCCTGAGTCCAGGTATGCACCACATATCTGGCTAAAAGTTTTTAATCTTGATGAAGTCCAATTAATCTATGTTTTCTTTTGTTGCTGGTGCTTTTTGGAGTCATATTTAAGAATCCATTTCTAAATACAAGGTCATGAAGCTTTATTCTTCTGTTTTCTCCTGAAAGTTTTATTAGATGCTCAAATTGTAGTCTTTCCATTGTATGAGTCAGGATGGACTAGGTTGTTTTGCAATAACAGAATCTGAAATATCAGCAAATGAACACAATAAAAATTATATATCATTTACCAAAAAGCAAAATATGGTTTGGACCATCTTTCTGCATCTTGCAGCTACTTAGAGTAAGAAAATCTTATGAAAGTGCATAATTTTCACTGGCTTTCCATTGGCCAGAACTCAGTCACATGGTCTTAACCTGACCTCAGTGGAAGCTGGGAACCGGTCCTCCTGTCTGCCTAGGACTGTCAGCTGAGTCTCTGCCACATCCAGCCATCTGTTTGCTCTGTTTACTTAATTGCTGGCTTTGTGTATTGAGCAACATGGGAAATAAGCAAACCTGCATGACTCAAATGAAGGAGTTATTAGGAAATATCATTTAATCAGGGATTTCATGGTTTGTTTTTTGTCTCTGAGAAGATAGTTCATTCATGTTGCAAATACCAGGCAAATTACCAGCGCTGATTTTAATATTTTATAACTGATGTGAGTTGCTGCGGGGAACTCGCACTGCTGGTGCTGCTGACGTCCTATAATTAAGGCTCAGGCCGCCGCTCGTGGCCCCCAAGGCCTGTGAAGTGTCTGCGTCGCCCTTGAGATGGCAGCCTGCCACCGGATAACCGCGAGACGCAGGCTTGCTGCTCGGCGCTCGGGGGATCGGCTCTTTGTAAACATGGTTTGAAAACTGGATTCTGAATCAAAAGCAAAGCGGGGGATGTGACGGAAGGGAAAGAAAGAAAACAGCAGAATAGGAGGGAAAGAAGAGGGGAAGCCACAGGACTGCCAGGAGCGCGGCTCGCTCGCCACGTGCGGGTTGCAAGGTAGACTTGGGAAGGCAGCGCGGGCGCGTAGGCGTCAACCACGCACCTGGTGGGAGAGCTGTGACCACCTGGAGAGCCTCAAACCAGCCCTCCCATCCGTTTCAAAATAGAGCAAAGTGCCAAGCCCAGTGCCTGCACGCCTGTAATCCCAGCAGCTGGGGAGGCTGAGGCCGGAGGACGGTGAGTTCAAAGCCAGCCTCAGCAAAAGTGAGGCGCTAAGGAACTCAGTGAGACCCTGTCTCTAAATAAGATGCAAATCAGGACTGGGGATGTGGCTCAGTGGTCGAGTGTCCCTGAGTTCAGATGTGAGGCTGTGGTAGTGTGACCCTCAGGGAACTAGCATTTACTGAAGGTCAAGTCAGTTTGTGCAACTGGAACACTTCATTGAGAAATCATTGTGGCTCTGGGGTCTCCACTGTGGTTAAATGAGTACAAAATTGGGGAAGAGCTATGTTCTGAGGGCAAGAGAAACAACCCTACTGTCCTATCCCCACCCTGGCAGGGCTGGGGACTGAATTTGCAGCCTTGCATAGTAAGGCATGTGATTACCCCTGAGTTCTGTGTTCCCAGCCTGTTCCTAATGCTTTTGCAAGCTTAGATGTCTGGTATCTCTAGGCCATAGGTATTAATGAAGTTGAAATTCTCATAAGTATTTTCTTTGGTTCATGATACACCTACACAATGCAGAGAGCTCTCAGAGGGTGACAGACAGTGCCCAAGGGCTGGGCTCTTCCTTCTGCCTCCTGTTGGCAGTCTCTGAGGTTTGCCATCTGAGAAGCCCTTGGAGGTGTGTCTAGCCCCAAGGAGAAAACCGATGTCAGGGATGACATTCCTCATCACCGACCCCACTCAGCCCCCTTAGACAACGAGATTCACTCATGCATATGGACTTGCTTGACCATTCTCTCTGGTCCTGTGATTTTCCTTGACATTTGGAATCCTGGCAAAGTCCCAGGGCCTCTTAGTTTGGAGGACTCTGATTTCTGTTTCTTCTTGCATTGTAAACCGAACTCAAATGGTTTCTTGCCTTTCCTGAGCTCATTGATGACTTTGCCATTCATTAAATGAGCCTGAGTTTCTGTGTTTTGCTCTGGGCATGTTGTAGAGAAGATTCGGGGGCTGGACTCACCTCTTTCACAAGCATTTCCCATGTGTGCCACTCAGATGAACAAACAATGCTACAGAGACAGCGTGCGGACAGGAAGGGTCAGTGGTCACCCTACATCTGTGTCTCGGCTCAGTGACCACTTTCCATCTGTTCCCATCCTGGTCCAACACGCTCATCTCTCAGAGGCCTATGGTAGCTCCCTCCCTGGTCTGCCGCTGCTGTTCTGAAGCCCCACTCCCTCCCTTCTCACTTCTGTGGAGTTAGAACAGAAGGGTGTCTACACCCCATCAGGTCAACTGCCAAGTTCACACAACTCCCTAAGGGGAATATTATTTTCACAGACTGAATACGTTTCTCATAAATATGTTTATAAATAAACCTTCTTTTTAGAGTTCTTCACATTGTGTATAACACTTTAGGAAAGGACCCCATTTATTAACTTGTACCTGGCAAGAAAGAGTTGGTTTCTTTAGACATTTGCCCAAGAATTCCCCTAAATACTCAGTCACAAAATAGCTCATTCATTCTAAAGTCCCAGTTTAGTCATCCTCGAACTTGTCTGAAGTGCATCAGACTCAGCTGAAGAGCTTGTTCAAACACAGGTTTCTGGGCCCCATTTTGGACTTTCCGATGCTGTAAAGCTGGATGGGCCAGAGGTATTCATCTCTGTCAAGATCGTAGGTGTTGCTGGCCCAGGGACCACAGTGTGAGGACCACTCGTTAATTAGTGGAGGCATAGCTGAGAGGTGAACCTCCTGGATTTGACACAAAACTGCCCCTTTCTGGTGGTGTGACTCTCGTGAGTTCCTCACCTCTCTGCGTCTTTTTCCTTGTCTGAGGCTTGGAATAAGACATGTTCGTTAAGCCTTAGGACAGACAGATGCATGATGAGCATACACAAGTGTTTCTAAATAAGAAAATAAATTCTGTGTGCCTAGAATATGCTACAATTCTCAGTGGGTCAGATAATCCTTTCAGTTCATTCTTGGAGAACACTTGTCAAAATTCCAAGGACTGTATGTAACCTTTGGCTCACTCCCTTGGAGAGGCCCGCAGCCCAGCTCCCATTCAGGTACATTCCCATCCAAATCACGAGTGATGTGAATGTCTGCCTCTCACCTGCCTCGCAGATCCCAGTGACCTTGTCTGCCCTTCACCAGGGAGTTGCCTCTGGGCAAAGGCAGTGCATCCGGGAGCAGCAGATGGCTCATGTGTGTGGGATGGCTGTGGGCAAGTTGACCCAGAGAGGGAAAGCCCGCCTCTCCTGGCTCTCGGATGACCTCAAGGCCGTAGTGGTGTGTCAGGAGGAGAGGTGGGAGGCGAAGACCCATGGGTGACCTGGTTATGCAAGTTTTGGATCCCCCAGATTCCTTAGCAGTTCACAAGGCATGGCTCACCCTCACATCCATTTCTGGAACTTCCATGACTAGAAGGCTCCAGTGCTCTTCGGTGGGGGCTTGCACTTGGGAACTGTATGGTTTTCCAAAGCAGTCAAGGAGCCTGGTGAGAGGAAGTAGAACCTGCAGACGGAGCCAGCCTCTGCTGAAAGCACCCATCCATTCATCAGCCTGCTCACCCAGGGATCTGGATCTGGGTCGGCTCAGGGTTGAACAGAGAAACCATCTTTCCCAGGGTCATGTCCTCTTGGAAACGGGTACGCCAGACTTTCTAAAGCCCTTTAAACAGCCATTATTTAAAATGTCCCTAAGTTGGGATAGTTCATAAGAGAAACATAAAAGATATTTACATTCTTTAAGATAGAATTGAAGATTTTGACTGAAGCTTTGAAACAAATAATTTTGAAGTGAAGTCAAAGTCAGGACGTTCAGGGGCAGATCTTAACCAGAAAAGTATGATCCAGAAAGGCTGGGACAATCCTAGACAAATGATTTTTTCCACCAGGAATGATACAATTGAAGGCAACAGCCACTTGCAGAACACCCAGGCCAGACTGGCTTGGCTCATTCTCTCAACTGCACTTCTCCCACATGGTTGAAAAATGCTCTCTTATAGTTCTCTTTTTGTAATACGGATCAATTCTTCTTCTCAGGGACAAAACAACTTTTGCCATCCTATTTTAGTTCCCAAAGTGTATTGATTTTTAATTTTCTGAAGCCAAATTTCTATGCAACAATATTTTATTCAGCAGGAGAAGTAGTGCCAGTTTTAAACATTTATAGACTTGTTTCTCCCAGGGAAATAACAAGCCAGAAAGAAAAACTAGAATTTTCACTGGATGAGATTCAAATGGCAATCAGGGGTTTGGAGAGGGAAGGGTTGTTTTCTTGTTCAGAATGGCCACTGGAAGTCCATTTATGAAACTGTATCTGGTCAATTTATGCCTACTTTTTGGAGAAAGGATATTTTCTGAACACTCAAAACAAGTGGGAATTTGCCGCAGTCTTGGGAGCCTGATGTTAGAGAGAAGAGACAACATATAGATTTTTCCGTTTATGAAAACACACATATTTTTAAATTAATACATGAACGGATCTTATCATAATGTTCTTTTTCAGTAATGTCCTTCCTGTGTTCTGCTCATCTCCTCCTTTCCGCCCTCCTCCATGCCTCCCTGCCTCTGGCCCAGGTAGCTCATGCGGAGCAGTAGGTGACCGTGACCTTCATCGCACCAACGCTCACCTGCTGATGTGCAAACGTACAGGGAGCGTCTCTTCATTGTTTGAAAAATGGGAGGATAAATAGATGCTTCTCTGCATTAGGTTTTGCTTGCTCTGTAATTGCTCACAGAATTTTTCCAAAGTCACCAAGATGGCTCTAACTCAGTCTTTTTGATGACCTGTGTGGACTCTGGTGTGGACGCATTGGGATGTATTTATTGGGCTGTTCCTCTGGCAGTAGGTGTTTATTTGAGTTCCAGTGTTCTGCTGTTTAGGTAGATGCTGCGATAAATGCTGATGTCCTTGCATTTTCAGTTTGATGGGGTAGATGAAGATGGATGGGAAAGTTTGAGTTGGTTTCAACTCCTTTCTGACCACTTTCATGTGCTGTAGGCTGTGGGATGATACAAATGTTACTGAGTTCTTCTAACCGAGAGTGCTGTGGGTCTCAGAGTAAAGAGGGGCAGGGGACTTTGTCTTCTGATACTTCTTCCTTCCTGCTTAGAATGCAGATGTTGCTAAAAGTGACAGAGAAGGAAGTGGGGAGAGGGAATGAGAAGGAGAGGAGAGAAGGAGCCTGAAGACTGTAATTCTGCCATATTTCAACTAGTACTTACTGAGCATCTACTATGTTCTGGTCAAGGATCTGGATGTAAGACAAGGGCATATGACCCCTGGCTTTGTGAAATGTGTAAGTGCTTCCTTTGCAGGAACAGCACACGAAGGTAAAAGGCCATAATACTCAAAGAGCCAGAGTGGGCTGGGGATGGTGATCACTGAACCCCTAAGGAGGACCTGCAGTTGGCTTGGAGTGGGAGGAAAGGAGCTCTGGACAAGAGAAAGCCCTGTGCTAAGGAAGGACTTGGCCTGTTTCTTGGCACAGAAGAAAGGCCGGCACTGCCAAAGTGCAGGGCTAGAGACACATGCTGGGTTTGGCTTTGTCATTGGTCTTTCAAGAATTTTGAACTTGGCTGCTGGAAAGGAAGGGAGATGGGAGTTTCAGGAAGCCAGAGCGAGAGAACCATTGGGAGCGTATGGGTGAGGGATGATGGCGGCCTTTGTCAACAAGGTGGATTTGGATTTAGAGAAACATCAATGATTTTGAGCTTTTTAGATGATTGCACAACAATATAGCTGACAATCACTTTATCAATTTTTTTTTTCAGATTTACCTGATCATCTTTTTAGAATAAACTATAGAAGGGATCCTATGAACCCAATGGCTGCCTATTAAAAATGTCACCACCTCTCTCGGACCCTCCCATGCAGCAGTGAGGGCCACCTGTCAATCCCGAGGAGTAGTAGAACATGCTTCCACTGGTATTCACATTTCTTTTATAACCACTGTGGTTGAATTTCTCAGCAATGTCCCAACATCACAAAACATTTGTTTCCCTTCAGAAGTTTATGGTTTTCTCAAATGAAATGCAGGCTTGAATGAGATGCAAGGAGAAGAGATTTGGGACTTCAGCCGTCATGCCTTGCTCTTTGCTGAAAGTGTGCTGAGTTCCTGGGGTGTGTTCCGGTTTACTTTCCACAGTGGAATAGTGATGGCGTCCAGTAGGACCCACCAGCAACATGTCTTCCCGCTTTTATTCCCTTGGCTGTTAATTTCCTCAGAGAGTTAGAGTGAACGTTAAATCAGAAGTAGATAGAGGCCTGAGCACAGCTCTCAGGCTTTTCAAAGATTTTCCACCCAAAGTCACTGCTTCTTTCTTGTTCTTTATTCTCCAGATATCTCCATGGAGATTGATAAACCACTGAATCATTATCTTCAGCAAACCAAAAGAAAAGACTATCACGCTAGATTTTAAAAACATCATTAAGAGCAAGGTGGTGGCTGGCAGCGTAGGGGAGTGACAGAGCGC
Source organism: Sciurus vulgaris (assembly GCF_902686455.1). NCBI lineage: Eukaryota > Metazoa > Chordata > Mammalia > Rodentia > Sciuridae > Sciurus > Sciurus vulgaris. The sequence continues at coordinate 27,897,619 of NC_136474.1, forward strand.
TTGCTTAGCACGTGAAGGCCCTCCCTGGACTTGATCTCCAGCACTGTGGAAAAAAACACAAGAAAAAATGTGAAATAACCGATGGAGGAATAATTTTATATAAGTAATTCAGTATGAATTCGGCTTATCTTCTCACTGGGTGATAGAGAAGAATGAAAGAGACGCTCAGCTTTGAAGTAAGGAAGTGGAACTCCATCACCCACCGTTAGGGTGGGCACTGCAAGACGTGTGAACCTGGCGCCCTGCCCAGGGTGACTCTGAGGCGGGCTTTTGGGTGTGAGGTTGGAACAGCAGCCGGACCCCTCTCTCCGTCATCTCAAAGGTGTACCAAAGAGGAAGAAGCCAAAGGCGACCGTTGCTTTGTGGAGAGACTTGCAGACTAGTTCATCTGTCCCTCAGCCTGTTCCCTGGGCCCCAGAAGCTGGCAGACCCCAGTGATATGAAGGAGACCTGCACTTCAGTGTGACGGTGGTGATGGACCCTCTTGGGCAGTGCCTCTCGGGTGGCCAGGGCAGGGAGGGTAGGTAGAGCCTGGGAGTCCCATTCAGTCTCATCAGGATTAACTTAAAAGCCTGAAGAACAGTGTGAATGAATGAGTCAGTATCTTTGATAAACCAGGGGAAAGACTATCACACTAGGGTTTTGAAAACAGGCACGTCATCATTAAAAGCAATGAGGGCTCTGGGCGGGGGCGTAGCTCAGGGTAGAGCCCTTGCCTAGCACTTTCTTTTCTTTTCTTTTTTTTTTGTACCAGGGATTGAACCCAAGGATGCTTGACCACTGACATTTTAATATTTTATTTAGAGACCGGGTCTCACTGAGTTGCTTCGGGCCTGGCTAATTTACTGAGGCTGACTTTGAACTCTCGATCCTCCTGCCTGAGCCTCCTGAGCTGCTTGCCTAGCACTCTTGGTGCAAAAACCAAGCATAAACATGGAAACTAGGAAATACTAGCCCTGACCCCTTCCATAGTCCTGGGTCTGTTCATGACTATTGTCCTACATAGAGTACTAAGTAGTTAATATAGACCCAAATTTTACACACACACACACACACCAGTTATTATCAGCTAATAAAAAATGAGATTTTTTTTTGCTTATAAACAATAGAAATTGATTTCTCCAGATCTGAAGGATAGAAAATCCAAAATCAGGGCACAGACTTAGTTCTGGTGAAAGTCCACTTCCTGGATCATGGATGGTTGTCTTTTCACCGTGTTCTCACAAGGTGGAAGGCCAAGGAACTTTCTAGGGTCTCTTTTACAAGGCCCTCATTCCATTCAGTGGGGACTCTGCTCTCAAAAATGAGATTTTTGGAAAATAAATTATTTTTTCTCAAGAAAAGTGGTTCCATTCTTTTGTAGCTTTACAGAAAGTTCTTTGCTCCCCAAACACTGTTCTTCAGGCTTTTAAGTTAATCCTGATGAGACTGAATGGGACTCCCAGGCTCTACCTACCCTCCCTGCCCTGGCCACCCGAGAGGCACTGCCCAAGAGGGTCCATCACCACCGTCACACTGAAGTGCAGGTCTCCTTCATATCACTGGGGTCTGCCAGCTTCTGGGGCCCAGGGAACAGGCTGAGGGACAGATGAACTAGTCTGCAAGTCTCTCCACAAAGCAACGGTCCCCTTTGGCTTCTTCCTCTATGGTATGCCTTTGAGATGACGGAGAGAGGGGTCAGTCTGCTGTTCCAACCTCACCCAAGGAGCATGGTCACATTTCAGAGAAGGACACTTGTCAGTAATGACTGGACGTACTTCTCAGGTTTGGGGATGAGAAACTGTTTTATCATGTGCTCTGGGGACTTTGCGACTGCCTCAAACTTGGATTTTTGGTGGCAAAAGCACAGCACACAAACTGAGGAATGGGTTCTGGCCAACTCCCAATGTCAGTCTGTCCATCCCCAAGGAGGATGGCTTGTCAAGGGTTATGCCCCTGCAGGCAGGTGGCCACAGAGTAGTAAAGCAGTGGCCTCACTGTGCCTCCGTCAAGCCCAGGGTAGCCTGGGGCTTCACCCAGGCTGCCCTCTCTGTGGGCAGGGACAGTGGCGCTCTGGGATAGCGCCATGTCCTTACTGCATCACAGCCTGTGGCATCCATGCACAGGTGGGCGTAAAACAGGAGGAATGTGTTTCCCAGGTACTTCAATCATGCAGCCTTTCTAGATGACCGTTTCAATTTGCTAGTGAAAAGGAAATAAAATTAGGAATTTGTATATGTTTGTTCTCAATTTGAATATTTTCCTTCACAATGTACCTGTTCAAGCTTCTTGGCCATTTCTCCACCTCATTGCCTCTCTCTTCCTTATTGAGCTGTAGCTCTTTACAGACCCTGGGGAGAGTCCCTGGCCTCTCTCTCCTTCTCTCATACACAGACATACCTGGAGTCACCATGACGAGTGGTTTGTTATGTTTCCGCCTAGAACTTCTCTGTATATGCAAACGTTCTCTCTCTCTGTATATATATGCAGGCATACATATTCAAATGAGCCCTCTTGCATACACAAATGCGTCTTCATCTATTTTACCAAATGAACGTTCTGTACACTATTTTTCAGTTTCCTTTTTTTTCCCCATCCAGCCACACCCTGGGCCTTCTTCTGTGTCTTTCTCTCATTCTTTTTAGAATTGAGTAACAGTGCACAGAATGAACTTTATTTTAAAACAGAGTCCTTACAGATGGACATTGAAGCTGTCTCTATGCATTTGTCTTTATGAACAGTTAAGAGTTTCCTGTCTCTAGCCTTGAGAACCTGTGCAAATATTTCTTAACTCTAGATTCCTGGAGTAAATCAACCCAAAATTATCTCTCAAAGGCTGTTTCAATTTACATCCCCTTTCTCTTACCAGTCTTCTACATTCTTGTCAACCAGGCCAAAGAAAATGATCTTACTGCTTCAGTTTACGGTCTCTGATTACTGTTATTCCTTTGCATTTCTTCTGTGATTTGCCTGCTAGCTTTTTGGATGATTTTGAACCAAAAATATCTACTCCCTGAGAACATTCCTAACTAGATGAAGATTGCTCATGGTCATGCAGTGCGACTGTTTAGTGCCCTGCTATGTGGCTCCTTTCAAAAGTTGGTGTTTACTGGGCACATACCACGTGACAGGCACAAGACACGGTGCTTTCCCTGAAACACGACATTGGACTCTCATGGTGATTCTTAGATGAACTACAATGAGAAACAGACCTGGTGGTTAACTCTCAGCCCCAGGGTTAATACACCAATAGGATTGAATTAGCTTTAGTGGTAGAAACCAAAGATTAGCACATTGCATAAGGAGCAAGATTGCATGGTTAGTGAGAAAAAGGTCACTAATAGGAAGGCTGGATAATTCATCAAAAGATAATTTTTTCTTTGAACTGTACGTATGCTCATCTAGCTCAAAATATCTTGCCTCAGGGCCATTCTCAAGATGTACCCGTGTGTGAGCTGAAAAGCTCCTGTAACTTCCCAGCGTGTGTGTGTGTGTGTGTGTGTGTGTGTGTGTGGTGTGGAGTGTGTTCATGTGGTGTATACGTGGTGTGCGTACAGTGTGTGGTATGTGGCATGTGTTGTTCACTGCACTTGTTGAGGAGGTGGTTTGCCAGGCTCTCCAGGAGGCAGGCTGCAGGGACTGGTTTCTGGGAACTGGGGAGGCAGCTGTAACTGCAGGAGGTGTCCTTTTCCCAGACCAAGGAACCTAGGTCCCTGCCAAAGCTGAGAGAAGGATGGCCCTTCACCCCACAGCTTGTACCTGGCCTGGAAGGGGAGCATCCGGGTGGTCAGGCACATGCACAGAAAACAGAAGAACCTGCAGGACATTCTGCTGAGGATTAGGTCCCCAGAAATGTGGAGAGCGGCACCTGAATTTTACCTTAGCGGAGAGGGATAAGGATTCCAACTCAGATTTCATTTGCTTGGAGAAATGATGAGGCATTTCTTGGCTTCCCACATCAGTGTTTGCAAGTTCATTTTCATTACCCTGGGCATGTCTCCGGCATATATTACTAATGTATCCAAGGTACGAATGAACAAAAGATGCAGAGGAATCAAATATTTTTAGCTCACCGAGCACATGGATAAATAGGTACCAGACCACTAGACAATGAAAGTGTGACTGAAGCTTTGCATCTGGCTCCTATTAACCAAATTTGAGAGAAAATAGGCTTTCAAGGTTTCCTGTTGCTTAATTTAAAAAGCAATTTGGATTTCATGGGCCTCGGCTGAAGTTTGGGTTCGGTGATCCCACAGGCACGAAACCACAAGAAGCCGTAATGAGCTAGGCAGGCTCATGATTTCTTTTCCATGTTGTAAAAGCAATAAAAACTGCTTCTCAGGATATTTGGAAAATCTATAATAGTTACTCAAAACCCCCCTCTCAAATATAGCTGTTAGCATTTATACTGCACATTCTTTCGGTTTCTATGAGGATGGAGAGGTGTACAGACACATGTGTATTTGTCTTTACATTCGCACTAAAGCACTCGCGATAGGAAGATGGTGTCCACCTTGTTGCTTCACAACGCATTCTAAAATGTTCTGTGTTTTTATGAGGCCACATGATCATTATTTTTCTTTTTGCTTATAGTTCATCAGATGTGTATTCTGGTTCCTTAACGGCTCCCTGTGGTGAGTCATTAGGGTGCCGCTGACTTTTTTACTAGTAGAAATAATGATGTAGCCAGAATCTTTGTGCAGAAAACTGAAAACCGGAAGGCAGGATCTCCTGAGGCTTGGGGTTCAGGGTGCATCCTGCAGTTGTTCCCCGGTATCCGCGGAGCCTGCTGCACCTCACTGTGCCGACCCTTTCCCAGCTCACCCTGGATGCCTAGGAGATTCTGCCGCCTCTCATCCCACAGGACTACTGAGGGGAACTCGGGCATCTCACCAGGCGTGGGTTCCCCTGATGCCCTCTGGTCCTACATAGGAGCTGAGACAGAAGCCCTTTGACCACAGCTCCCCCTTGAACTCAGCATGATTGTTATGGTTTGAATCTGGAATTCCTCTCCACCCCAAAGGCTCATGTGTTGATGGCTTGGTCCCCAGTGACACAATCAATGTCCAGAAGTGGGTGTTTGGGAAGTGACGGGTCATGTGGGCTCTGACCTCATCGGATTCACAACTGGATGAACTATTGAAATTGGTGGTGGAAGTGATAGGAGGTGGAACCTAGTTAGTGGCAGTGGGTCTTTGGGGCACCTTGGAGACTATATCTCATCCCTGGCTCCTTTTCCCCCCTCTCTCTGTGCTTCCTGTTGCCATGAGCCAAGCTTTCCTCTGCCATGTTCTTCCACCATGTCATTTCTATTTCATCACTGGCCTAAAAGCAATGGAGCCAGCTTCTTAGGACTAAAACCTCTGAAACCATGACCGAAATGAGTCTTCCCTCCCTCTAAGATGATTTTTCTCAGGTATTTTGTTATAGCAACAAAATGTTGATTAATACAATGATGATCAGTTTGTGTGTCAACTTGATTGGCTACAGTTCCCAATCATTTCATCAAACATTAATCTAGATGTTGCTTTGAAGGTATTTAATAGACAAGATTGAAGTACATCCTATTTTTTAAGTAAGGGAGATTATCCCAGATGGCTTGGGTGGGCCTAGTTCAATCAGTTGAAACACCTCAGAGTCGGAGCAGAGGTTTCCCTGAGAAAGAAGAAATCCCACCTGTGGACATCCTCAGCCTATGCCCTGGAGTTCTGTCCTGCCTTCCCTACCCTCCGCCTGGTGGATTTTGGACTTGTCTGGTCAGCCCCCATAACTGCACAAGTCAGATCCTTGCTATACATCTCTAATATATATCTTCCCACTGGTTCTCCTTCTCTCACTGAGCCCTGATATATCCCCCCACACACACACCTTGCCACCTGCCTCTCAACCCATTCTACATCCTCCACCCTCCTTCTCCTGTTTAAACCCTCCCCCACTTCTCTCTGAAAGGATTTTCTGTATTTCTCTAGAATTCCTGGAACCATATGAGCGTGCATGGAATAAAGCAAGAAACACCAGCTACTCATCAGGAATGATGAACGAGGAAGCACCTTAAACGTTCTGTTTGTCCCTCACCCAGCATTCCATTGCAAAATTTTCCAAACTATAGAGAATTTGAAAATTTGTATAGTGAACACTTGTACAACCTAGATTCTCCTGTTAACATTTGATGGCACTTGATTCATCTGGTGTCTATCCATCCACATATCTCTCTGTTCATTCATCAATATACCTCTTCTTTTTTGACACACTTCAAAGTAAATTGCAGACCCAAGTCCTTATATACATTAGCATGTATGTCATTAATTAGACTACAATATTTATTTGTAGCTATTTTTTGGAGGAAAATTTATACAAGACAAAGCAAAGCAAACAGCACTCATCTGTGGTTGACTCTGTACCCATCACCATGCACTTTACCCATGCTTTCCCACGGGCTTGCAGCATTTGGGCCCTCGACCCAAGCCCTGCCCCTACAGCTCCGGTATTGGAATATAACTGGATCTGTGTTGTTAAGGAAACGATTATTCATTCACTTGCTCAAGCATGATAAGACAGGCCTTCGGCACCACAGTAGGCCTAGTGATCACTGCACAGGGTCTTGTAGCATCGGGGAGAGATGGAGTCCAACTCCAAAAACAACAAGGGAAAGTCGGGGAATGGTGGAGTGAGGTTAGTGGATGGAAAGACTAAGTGGGAACCTAAGGGGAAGGGAGAGGTTCTGGCTAAACCCACCCACAGGATCTTGTTGAGGACAAGAACCCGCAATCATTCAGGTATGGTGGGAGACGAGGAACCTGATTAGACGCCGACAGTGGGCGATTCTGGCTAAACGGACTCAGCAGGTTTCTTGTTAAAATAGGACAACATGGAGACAAAAAATCAGACCAAGTTGGAAAAGAATTCAGGGGGTCTGAGTAGATGTTTTGTCCAGGAGAAAATCTTTATGTTTGCACAGATGAAATGAGTGATTTGAAGTAGATGATCTCAGAGCCTTTTTCTAAAAATTCTGTTTAGATCCTTTTCTTTTCCCCTTAGGGTCTCCTTTGTGCATTTCCTTTTTATCAACTAGAAGGTAGCTCTCCAGGGCAAGGACTGTTGGATATGTCATGGCTTTCAATCTTATCTCGTTACTGGGATGATGGAAAGCTTCATAGATTTTGTTTCCGTTGAAAATGAGTAAATAATTGGGGAGGAGAACTTGGCTGATGGGAGAGGCAGCAACAGTCTGAAAGAAGCAAACTTGGGTCACAGGTCAGTGTGTAGAACTGGTTTGAATTCAAGCTACCACCACCCACCATTGTTAGTTGATACCTTGTTATGTGTGTTATCCCTGTGGCTTTGATGATCCAAGTATTTGTTGAGGTTTCAGTCATATACAGGAGCAGACAGAATAAACATCTATATTCCTGCTGTAGTGGAAGCCATGGTACCTGGCCCACACTCCTGGTCTCTGGAGGTCCCCAGAGGGATCCCTTGATATACTAATGGGATTGCCCTGGGGAGGCAGCCTCAGCTCAGGGGCCCTGAGGCCAGATGACCCAGGAACCTATATTAGCAGACTACAAGGCACAGGTAGATTGTCAACAAGGACCCCTGCTCCCTTGCCTGCGGGGGATGGCTCTTACATGTTCCACAGTCCCACAGAGTGTCCCCAGTACCTTCTCATTAACCCTCACATTTGGTTTTCTTCCCTTCCCTGCCTCACTTCCTGTCTCCCACATGTACTTCCGGGTCACTTCCCAATTCCTTTGGCAGAGTCAGTTTTGCGGTACCCAAACCAAGATACCCACAGTCCAGAATTAGAAATTATCAAGATTTTACCACATTTGCTTTATCTCTTCCCTTTTCTTCTGAAGTCCTTGAAAACAAATCCTAGACATCATGAAATGATATTACATTTATGGATCTACTCCAGCAGAAAAAATAGAACCATCCCCTGGATACCTCTTCCCACACACATTATCACAGGCTCCTCCACCTTTCCCACCCTCCACCTTATCCAGCATGGGAGTCCAGATTCCCATGTGCACCATCTGGAGATGAACTGGAAACATGCCAATCTACTTAATGCTGTTTTTTTTTAATGCATAAACCTAGGACTTCAAATTGTGCACAGATGTGGTAAAGTATGGGAAGCTTCACTTTGAGAGAAAGGTAATTTTTCATTAGACAAAACATACAGAGTTGGGGAACAGGATCAGCAAGACAAGCCCCAACTGCAGCCTGAGGTGGGAAGAGCAGCTTGCTGTAAAAGACACAGCAAAAAGACCCCAGTTGGTGCCAGTGCTGCTCCAAAGGGCATTGTCCTGAGGGCTGATCCCCTCAGTTCTTGGCATTAATGCACTGATGTTTTATCTCCCCTTGCCTTTACCTAAAGCAAACCTCTTCTCTCTCTCTCTCTCTCTCTCTCTCTGTCTCGGGCTCAACTGAGGCTCACGGAGGGTGAAGCATAATGACTTTCACTTTCTTTCAACAGAGTTGAGTGACCAGTTTCTAGAAAAGTAGTTTCTAGACATTTTATCTTTTTTCTGCCATCAGCTTTGGTAGCGAGAGCGATAAGGTGCAGTTTGTGAGATTTTGGTAAGTGACATGCACACATGTCCCAGTAGCCTTGTCCACCTAGTGGAATGGAACATGGGTGTTGCTCTTCATGACTGCATCTGACTTCTAATGTTTGCAATGTGAGCAGAAAACCTTTCTTGGGGCAGCTATGGCAGATGAGGAAGTGGTTTTGATATGAGGAACTGATAATGCACATTCCTTAACAGAGATAAGGTTCTTGACTTCATGTTACACAAAACTATATTTACCACCTGGATCCAACCAGGAACTATGTGTTGCTGACCACCTCACTATTGGTGCTGCTTGGGGAGAGGAACCAGTCCTCATGAGGATTACGTGTATGAGGACGCCTAGTTCCTACGGGCTGCAAGGCCTGCTCAGGAAAAATAAGTGGTTTAATCTCTCAGAGAGTCACCAAAGACACTGGTAATAAAGTGATAAATAGTAGTCTCCTCTTATCTACAAGTGTGTTTGAGGGCTGTCTACTGGATGCCTGAAACCACAGATAGTACCAAGTCCCTGCATACTATGATTTTCCTATAATATATACCCATGATAAAGTTTAATTTATAAATAAGACACAGTAAGAGATTAAAAATAGTAGTAACAAATCAGAACAATTATAATAATACGCTGTAAGAAAAGTTATGCAAATGTAGCTTCTTTCTCTCCCCCTGCTACAGGGTGAGTAGTGTATACAGTGTAGATACCCTGGATAAAGAGATGATTCACCTCCCATGTGGGGTGGAGCAGATGGCTCAAGATTTCATCATGCTGCTCAGAACAGAATGAAACTTGAAATGTATAAATGATTTCTGGAATTTTCTGACTACTGTTGACAGAAGGTCATGGAAACCTCGCAAAGAACTGTGGTTGTGATGAAGATTGTATATTTTCACTAGAAGTCAGTAAGAAAGATGACGAGGGAAAGAAGGTGTGCTCAAAACCTCTGATTTATAGTTGGGGACAGTGAGCCTTGTTGGTGGGACCTTACTGGGTGACGGGTTGGGAGGCCACGTGTGGCAGCCTTCTGCCAACCTTGAGTGTACGCTCTTGGAATCTAGGACAGTCTTCTTTGGCTTACTCACCTTCCGTCCAGGCTCAGCAGCCAGCAGAAGAGCGTGGGCCCGTCCTAGAGGTCACCGTGCGGTTACACGGGATGCCTGGGCTTCTGCCTCTTAAGTGAACATCTGGAGAATTCTGCACTGGCTCTCGGGTCGTGTGTCGGAGCGTTCCCATGGATGCCTCCTTAGAGAGATGCCACTGGAGGGGGACAGAGCAGAGAGGGTTGGGTGTCTGTGCTCCCTGCTCATTTGTGAGTGCTTGATGATGGCATTTCACGTGATCCACGGTGCAGCGTGGGAGGCAGTCGCAGCCTGGTTTCGCTGACACGGGGCAGTGCTAGTGATGAAGGCAGCCAGGGTCTGACTGGGAATCTGGGCAGCTGCCCCAGTGTCCAGAGTGGAGGGACCCATCCCGTCTGAGGCTTCAGTGGGTAGCCGAGTACCGTGTGCCCGGGGAGCTGCCGTGAACGGAGCTAGATCCCAAATGTAGGATGCCTGACTCCAGACCCTCCCACCTCCCCTGAAGGTGCTGACACGCAAGAGCAAAGGACCTAGGTCAAGTGTTAGGATGAGGTATGAGAGCAAGAGAAACCACAGTTCAAGAGTCACCATGATGCTTATTTTATTCTCTGTTCTTCAGATTCAAAATATCGACCTACAAACTACCCCTTGTCAACATCTTTAAGGATCACTTTCTCCAGAGTGGCAGATGCCACCTGTAATGGGGCGAGTAGAATCTTCCCAAAATTCACATGTGGGAAGTCCTGAGCTTCAGGACCTCAGAATGGGACTGTTTTGAAGAGAGGGTTTTGAAAGAGGTCATTAAGGTAAAATGAAATCATATGGATGGACCCTAATCCAGTATGACTGGTGTCTTCACAAGAAGAAGAGATTAGGATTACAGACACACACAGAAGGACAACCACGTGAGGATACAGTAGGCCAAGGAGGGAGGCCCCAAGGGAAACAACCTTGTGACACCTTGATCTTAGACTTCCAGCCTCAAGAGCTGTGGTGGAACCGGTTCTGTGGAAACAACCTCTCTGCAACTTTGTTATGGCGGCCTGAACCGATCAATGTACCATCTGAAGTTGTACAAAGGCATTTCCTTGAGCCCAAAGCAGAGGACTTGAAGGTCAGGACACCCAAATCTTGTTGAGGTAAGTGTGGGTGCTGGTGAGTCCTTTTTTATTATTTTCATTTACTATTATTACACTTTGAAAGATTTATTAGTTAATCATTAGTTTTCTATTTTTATAGCTAATACTCAGAGCCTCTGACATGAGGCTGGTAAAGTTGGTACTATTTTAAAACAAAGACAACATTGTGGTCAGCAACATTGGTGGTGGAGGTATGAATTCTAATAGATTTTTTGAAAATAGCACATGGATGCTTTTGAATGCCTTTCTGGTTTCCCACAGTCCAAGGGCTTCGATGATTTTAAGGCAGAAAAGGCAAAACCTAAGAAAAATCAAAAGCAGACAAAATACACCCATCCCTTACGTGACTGCTGAGAACTGGGTCAATAAGACAGAGCTGCTCAATGGGAAGACATTTCTGTTAATGGTAATGTTAATGAAGAAGGGTTCCATGCCAGTCGAGAGATGGAACAGTGTTCACAGACAGCAAAATAGATCAGTTGAGCCAGGAATACAGGTTTATAAAGTAATAAACAACCATTGGGAAGCCACAAGAGTCTGTACATGAACACCCTTTAATGTTGTGTGTCACTGTTCTCGACAGAGGCGACAGTAAAGACCACTGGGGGTGGGGGTGGAGGAGTGTGGGGGAGACTCTCAAGGAATACGCCATCTTCCTTGCCAACCATTTTTTTTTCAACATTTTGTGCACATGGTTGTGGGGGGGTCTCAGTCATGTCCTGCGTGGATGAGAAAAGGGTTAACTGCTGGAGGATGATGTTGGCTGTTTATCAATCAATTACCCATAAACTTATCTACTCAATAAACACACAAGAGCCAATACTCTTTTTAAAATGAGCAGGGGCATGACAGGTTTGGTCATACCTGCTCTAGCTTCTAGCAACATGGAGTCACCCAGCTCTCTTTTATTTATAACACACAAGTAAAGGGGGCAAGACAGGAGGAGCTTCTTCTGTGAGGGACAGGATAGGGTGGAGTTAGGGAAGCCATTCTCTTAGGGGAATATTCCAGAAGGAGTCAGGGAACCACGCCCATGCAGCGCTACATGCTTCCTGGCAATCTGGGACAGACCTCCTTGGCTGTTAGTTCCTGGAAGCCAGGCCTCTGTGTCCCAGGGCTCAACCTAGTCTGATTCTGCTAAATAAGGATGACTTCCCACACATGGTTACCTTCCAATCAAACTGCTCTTTCGAAACTGCCCAGTGGGGCTGGGGTTGTGGCTCAGTGGTAGAGTGCTTGCCTAGCATATGTGAGGCACTGGATTCGATTCTCAGCACAGCATAGAAATAAATAAAATAAAGTCCATTAACCACTAAAAATATATTAAAAAACAAAACAAAACAAAACTGCCCCGAACACTTCAAGGTAAAACAAAGAGTGCAGCACACTAGAGCACTTAAAAACAAGTGGAAATAGTACAAACCACCTGATAAATGAAAGCATTATGGGAAATTCTGCCCCTTGGTCCCTGGAGACAGGTATTCGCATACAATGCATTTGGGTTTGGCCACCATGGACTACTGCCTGTTATGGATTGTATGTGAGATGTCCCACAAAAGTTCATGTGTGAGACAATTCAAGGAAGTTTAGAGGTGAAATGGTTGGGTTATGAGAGGCCTAATCCCCTGATAGGTGCATTAATCCCCTCATGGGGATGAACTGGGTGGTAACTGAAGGCAGGTGGGGTGTGGCTGGAGGAGGTGGGTCACTGGGTATATATTTTGTCCTGGTTAAGTGGAGTTCTCTGCTTCCTGGTGCCTTGTTCCCAGCTGCTTTCCTTGGCCACATGCTTCTGCCGTGATGGTCTGCGTCACCTTGGGTCTACAGCATTAGAGTCAGCCGTCTATGAACTGAGACCTCGGAAACTACGAGCCCTCAGATTAACTTTTCCTCCTTTGAAACTGTCTTGTCAGGTCTTCTGATCACGGCAGCAAAAAAGTTGACTAAAGAACTGCCCACATGCTTTCCATGCAATAACTAGACTGAAGATGTTGTCAACTGGTGTTGACAACATTGATGGATGTGCTGTGTCACTGCTCGGCACTGTATTGTCAAAACAGCATGTGTACTCATCAAATATGTTTTAAGGTGAAAAAACCCATGATAGAAAAAGAGCAGTTGCTGTCCTCAGGGCTGCCTCATGTTCTGAGGGTCACAACCGAGCAGCTGTGGTGTGGCTCACTGTGTGTGGAGAAGTCTCCTGAGGTGGCAGCGAGGGGGTGGCTGTGTAGATGTAGGTCCACCTGTGGGTCCACTACGGGCTAATGTTGAAGCAGCTGGCCTTGGACTCGGGGCCCTAACTCCCCCTGGGGAAGAGCAATTCTTACCTTGGCAAAGTTGCACTCGTCTTAGAAATCAGGTGGGCTTTGCCTTCTGGATTCTTTCCTGCTTGTGATTTGTTGTTTGCCTGGCTCAGCAGTCAACTCAGAGTCCATCTGCACCCACTTAGTGACTGAGGACAGGCCCCGTCCAGGCAGCCTTTCAACGCCACCACCGTCTCCTTGCCGCCATGTTGATTTCTCTGTCTTTGGGTCTATCCTGTTGTGTTGAAGCCTCTTGAATTCTCTTGGGAATCAAGCAGAATAGGAAAGAGCAAATTGTTTTGTTGCTGGTTCCCACAAACAAAAAACATCAAAAGGAAGCAAACAATCATTTCACTCTTACTTGGGAGAGTTCCAGTTTTTCTTGTTTAAAGAATAGCACCTCTTTTTTTTTTTTTTTTTTTTTTTTAATCATTTCATGTGACTTTTCCCCCATCAACATATGTTATATGTACTGAGTTGGAAATGAGCTTATTTAAGGTCTAGAAAGTGAAAATAAATAAACAAATCTGTAGGAAACTGAATAGAGAGAGCAGAGAGGACAGGCAAATGTGGATTTCCCAGTCCAAGCTCGTTCCTTGGTTTCACACACTAGTGGGACGGCAGGTGAGGGCGAAGTTGCGGTACCCTAGGGCAGAGGGAAAATTCTGGATCACGTAACGTTAAAGGCTCACCCAACCTCCTGGGATTGTTTATTAGAAGTAATTGAGATGGTCACCTCTAATTTGACCTCTGATGTTGAATTCATTCACGCCAACGAGGTAGGGGAGACTGCAGCAGGAAACATCTATTTGAGGCCATCTGTGGTTCTCAAACGGTGACACACGAGGGCTCCCGGAGGACCTGCAGTGGCTCAGATCTCTGGGCAACACCCAGCTGCTGTCTCTGCAGGGAGAGTTGGGCGGAACCATTTGCATTTCTGACAAGTTCCCAGGCTGTGTTCAATCTGCTGGCCTGATGTGTTCTTGTGCAGGACATGAACAGCTCTGTCTCTCTGAATGTACCTTCTCTCTGCAGGAGCTTCTGGCCTCCTGACAGCAGCAGGTGGGCAGCTCAGCAAGGGGGTTCTTCCTGCCCCTCCCTGACACAAGCCCTCTGCACCCGGAACACACCAGCCCCAAAGGAGTTTAATGAACAGGAGAATTTAATTATGAAGACCAGGGAAACCAACCCATGCTAGTTGAGAAGTCTGCTTTCAGGGAGAAAATGCCGTCAGTTAGCACAAGTGATTTTGGCTGTGCAGATGTTAGCTTGTAAAGATGGCCCATCCACCCGACTAACGGTGAAGGGTTCAACTTGATTTTTTGACTTAACGACAGTGTGCAAGTGATTCACCTTCAGCACAAGCTGTACTTACAACTTTGAATTTCGATCTTTTCCCAGCCTAGTAATGTAGGGCACAAGGCTCTCTGGAGGTGTCAGCCATGAAGTTCCACAGGTTAGGTGTATTCAGTGCATTTTTTATTTATAGTTTTTCAAACCCCTTAAGATGGGTTTATAGGAATGAAGCTGCACTTTCCGCTGAAAAACAATTGTATTGCTAGTACTTGTGGTGTCAAATTAAAAATTTACCAAGACCAATGTCAGGGAACTTTCTCCCTAAGCTTAAGGTTTCAGGTCTCAAATTTAAGCCTTTAATCCATTTTGAGTTAATTTTTACATGTGATATAAGAAAAGATGCAATTTCATTCTTTGTCATTTGGATATACAGTTTTCTAGTGCCAGTTACTGAAGAGACTGTCTTTTAGTCATTCTTGGCACCTTTGTTGAAGATTAGTTGATAAAATATTTGCAGATTTATCTCTGGGTTTTTCATTCTGTTCCATTTCTGGATTCTTCATTCTGTTCTTCCATATATGTTTTTAATTCTAGTACCTTGCTGTTTTATTTTTTCATTTTTATTTGCTTATTTATTTCTAATTTGTTTTAACGTTAGCTTTGGCGTATGGTTCAATATCAGGCAATATGATGCCTTCAGTTCTTTGTCAAGATCGCTGTGGTTTGGGAACCTTTTTGGATCCCAAATGAATGTTTAGGACTTTTCTTTTCAATCTCATTTCCGTTCTTTTTTTTTTTTTTTTTTTTTTCTCTTTTTCTTAATTTTTTTTATTTTTTACAGACTGCATTTTGATTCATTGTACACAAATGGGGCACATCTTTTCATTTCTGTGACTGTGCACGATGTAGATTCACACCATTCGTGTAATCATACACAGGGTAATGATGTCTGTCTCATTCCACCATTTTTCATACCCCCTCCCTCTTATTTCCCTCTACATAATATGAAGTTCCTTCACTCTTCTCTCACCCCTCACCTCCCCACCTTCATTATATATCATTATCCACTTAACAGGGAACACATTTGGCCTTTGGCTTTTTTTGGAATTGGCTTATTTCACTTAGCATGCTATTCTCCAATAATAGATGTTGGTGTGAATGTGGGGGAAAAGGCACACTTTTACATTGCTGGTGGAGTTGCAAATTGGTGCAGCCACTCTGGAAAGCAGTGTGGAGAATCCTCAGAAACTTGGAATGGACCCACCTTTTGACTCAGTTATCCCACTCTTCAGTTTATGCACAAAGGACTTAAAATTAGCATACTACAATAACGCAGACACATCAATGTTTATAGCAGTCCAGTTCACAACAGCTAAATTTTGGAACCAACCTAGATGCCCTTCAACAAATGAACGGATAAAGAAACTGTGGTATACATACACACAATGGAATATTATTCAACCATAAAGAAGAAGAATACCATGACATTTGCAAATTGTTTTTTTTTTTTCTTTTTTTTTTTTTTTTAATCTCTAGAAAGCTATTCTTTATTTTTTTTTTTTTTTATTGTAAACAAATGGGATACATGTTGTTTCTCTGTTTGTACATGGCGTAAAGGCATACCATTTGTGTAATCATAAATTTACATAGAGCAATGTTGTTTGATTCATTCTGTTATTTTTTTCCCTTCCCCCCACCCCTCCCACCCCTCTTTACCCTCTATACAGTAGTTCCTTCCTCTATACTTGCCCCCCTCCCTAACCCTAACTCTAACCCTTCCCTCCCCCCCATTATGTGTCAACCTCCACTTATTAGCGATATCATTCGTCCTTTGGCTTTTTGAGATTGGCTTATCTCACTTAGCATGATATTCTCCAATTTCATCCATTTGCCTGCAAATGTCATAATTTTATCATTCTTTATGGCTGAGTAATATTCCATAGTATATATATACCACAGTTTCTCCATCCACTCATCAATTGAAGGGCATCTAGGTTGGTTCCACAGTCTGGCTATTGTGAATTGAGCAGCTATGAACATTGATGTGGCTGTATTTCTGTAGTATGCAGATTTTAAGTCCTTTGGGTATAGGCCAAGGAGTGGGATAGCTGGGTCAAATGGTTGGTCCATTCCAAGTTTTCTAAGGAATCTCCACACTGCTTTCCATAGCGGCTGCACTAATTTGCAGCCCCACCAGCAGTGTATGAGTGTACCTTTCTCCCCACATCCTCGCCAACACCTGTTGTTGCTCGTATTCTTGATAATCGCCATTCTAATTGGGGTGAGATGGAACCTTAGGGTGGTTTTGATTTGCATTTCTCTTATTACTAGAGATGTTGAACATTTTTCCATATGTTTGTTGATTGCTTGTAGATCTTCTTCTGTGAAGTGTCTATTCATTTCCTTAGCCCATTTGTTGACTGGACTGTTTGAATTCTTGGAGTAGAGTTTTTTGAGTTCTTTATAGATTCTGGAGATTAGTGCTCTATCTGAAGTATGATTGGCAAAGATATTCTCCCACTCTGTAGGCTCTTTCTTCGCATTGCTGATAGTTTCCTTTGCTGAGAGAAAGCTTTTTAGTTTGAATCTATCCCAGTGGTTGATTCTAGCTTTTATTTCTTGTGCTATGGGAGTCCTGTTAAGGAAGTCTGGTCCTAGACCAACAAGATGAAGATTTGGACCTACTTTTTCTTCTATAATCTGCAGGGTCTCTGGTCTGATTCCGAGGTCCTTAATCCATTTTGAGTTTAGTTTCGTGCATGGTGAGAGATATGGGTTTAGTTTCATTCTGTTGCATATGGATTTCCAATTCTCCCAGCACCATTTGTTGAAGAGGCTATCTTTTCTCCATTGCATATTTTTGGCCCCTTTGTCTAGTATGAGAAAATTGTATTTATTTGGGTTTGTGTCCGTGTCCTCTATTCTGTACCATTGATCTACCTTTCTATTTTGGTACCAATACCATGCCGTTTTTGTTACTATTGCTTTGTAGTAGAGTTGAAGATCTGGTATTGCAATACCCCCTGTTTCACTCTTCCTGCTAAGGATTGCTTTAGCTATTCTGGGTTTCTTATTCTTCCAGATGAATTTCATAATTGCCTGCTCTATTTCTGTAAGGTACATCATTGGGATTTTAATTGGAATTGCATTGAATTTGTATAGCACTTTAGGTAGTATGGCCATTTTGACAATATTAATTCTTCCTATCCAAGAACATGGAAGATCTTTCCATCTTCTAAGGTGTTCTTTAATTTCTTTCTTTAGTGTTGTATAGTTCTCATTGTAGAGGTCTTTCACCTCTTTTGTGAGATTGATTCCCAAGTATTTTATTTTTTTCGAGGCTATTGTGAATGGGGTAGTTTTCCTAATTTCTCTTTCTGAAGATTCATCACTTATGTATAAAAATGCGTTGGATTTATGGGCATTGATCTTGTAACCTGCTACTTTACTGAAATCACTTATGAGTTCTAAGAGTTTTCTGGTGGAATTTCCAGGTTCCTCTAAATATATAATCATGTCATCAGCGAACAGGGATAGTTTGAGTTCTTCTTTTCCAATTCGTATCCCTTTAATTTCTTTGGTTTGTCTAATTGCTCTGGCCAGAGTCTCAAGAACGATGTTGAATAGAAGTGGTGAAAGAGGGCATCCCTGCCTTGTTCCAGTTTTTAGGGGGAATGCTTTCAGCTTTTCACCATTTAGAATGATATTAGCCATGGGCTTAGCATAAATGGCCTTTACAATATTAAGGAATGTTCCCACTATCCCTATTTGTTCTAGTGTTTTGAGCATGAAGGGGTGCTGTATTTTATCAAATGCTTTTTCTGCGTCTATTGAAATAATCATGTGATTCTTGACTTTAAGTCTATTAATATGGTGAATTACGTTTATTGATTTCCTGATGTTGAACCAACCTTGCATCCCTGGGATGAAACTCACTTGATCATGGTGCACTATCTTTTTAATATGTTTTTGTATGCGATTTGCTAAAATTTTGTTGAGAATTTTTGCGTCGATGTTCATTAAGGATATTGGTCTGAAATTTTCTTTCCTTGATGAGTCTCTGTCTGGTTTAGGTATCAGTGTGATATTGGCTTCATAGAATGAGTTTGGGAGGGTTCCCTCCTCTTCTATTTTATGGAATACTTTGAGAAGTATTGGAATGAGCTCTTCCTTAAAGGTTTTGTAGAACTCGGCTGAGAACCCATCTGGTCCCGGACTTTTCTTTGTTGGTAGGCTTTTGATGACTTCTTCTATTTCAGTACTTGAAATTGGTCTATTTAAATTGTTTATGTCCTCCTCATTCAGTTTAGGCAATTCATATGTCTCTAGAAACCTGTTGATGTCTTCGAAATTTTCTATTTTGTTGGAGTATAGATTTTCAAAATAGCTTCTAATTATGTTTTGTATTTCCATCCTGTCTGTAGTGATATTTCCTTGTTCATTCCGAATTTTAGTGATTTGGGTTTTCTCTCGTCTTCTCTTTGTTAGTGTGGCTAAAGGTTTATCAATTTTGTTTATTTTTTCGAAGAACCAACTATTTATTTTGTCAATTTTTTGTATTGTTTCTTTTGTTTCAATTTCATTGATTTCAGCTCTGAGTTTAACAATTTCCTGTCTTCTACTACTTTTGGTGCTGTTCTGTTCTTCTTTTTCTAAGGCTTTGAGCTGTAGTGTTAGGTTGTTTATTTGTTGAGTTTTACTTCTTTTATTAAATGCGCTCCATGAAATAAATTTCCCTCTAAGTACTGCTTTCATAGTGTCCCAGAGGTTTTGATATGATGTTTCTTTGTTCTCATTTACCTCTAAGAATTTTTTAATTTCCTTCTTAATATCTTCTGTTATCCATTCATCATATAATAGCATATTGTTTAACCTCCAGATGTTGGAATAGTTTCTGTGTTTTACTCTTTCATTTATTTCTAACTTCAATCCATTATGATCTGATAGAATACATGCTAGTGTCTCTATCTTCTTGTATTTGCTAACATTAGCTTTGTGGCATAATATATGGTCTATTTTAGAGAAGGATCCATGTGCTGCTGAGAAGAAAGTGTATTCACTCTTGGTTGGATGGAATATTCTATAAATGTCCGTTAAGTCTAAATTATTGATTGTGTTGTTGAGATCTATGGTTTCTTTGCTCAATTTTTGTCTGGAAGATCTGTCCAGTGGTGAGAGCGGCGTGTTAAAATCACCTAGTATTATTGTGTTGTGGTCTATTTGGTTTCTGAAATTGAGAAGGATTTGTTTGACATACATAGATGAGCCACTGTTTGGGGCATAGATGTTTATGATTGTTATATCTTGCTGATTTATGCTTCCCTTAAGCAGTATGAAATAACCTTCTTTATCCCTTCTGACTAACTTTGGCTTGAAGTCCACATTATCGGAAATGAGGATGGATACTCCAGCTTTTTTGCTGAGTCCATGTGCATGGTATGTTTTTCCCCATCCTTTCACCTTTAATCTATGGGTATCTTTTTCTATGAGGTGAGTCTCTTGCAGGCAACATATTGTTGGATCTTTCTTTTTAATCCAGTCTGCCAGTCTATGTCTTTTGATTGATGAATTCAGGCCATTAACGTTCAGGGTTATTATAGAGAAATGATTTGGTTTCCCGGTCATTTGGTTCATTTTTAAAATTTTGTTTATTTATTTGTTTGACACAACTTGTTTCCTCCTTTATTTGACAATTCCTTTAGGATAATTCTTCCCTTTGCTGATTTGCTTCTTTGTTTTTCATCTCTTCCTCATGGAATATTTTGCTGAGAATGTTCTGTAATGCTGGCTTTCTTTTTGTAAATTCTTTTAGCTTTTGTTTATCATGGAAGGATTTTATTTCATCGTCAAATTTGAAGGTAAGTTTTGCTGGGTATAAGATTCTTGGTTGGCATCCATTTTCTTTCAGGGCTTGAAAAATGTTGTTCCAGGACCTTCTAGCTTTTAGGGTCTGGATTGAAAAATCTGCTGATATGCGTATTGGTTTCCCCCTGAATGTAATTTGGTTCTTTTCTCTCACAGCCTTTAAAATTCTGTCTTTATTTTGTATGTTAGGTATTTTCATTATAATGTGCCTTGGTGTGGGTCTGTTGTAATTTTGTGTATTTGGAGTCCTATAAGCCTCTTGAACTTGATTTTCCATTTCATTCTTCAGATTTGGGAAATTTTCTGATATTATTTCATTGAATAGGTTGTTCATTCCTTTGGCTTGTTTCTCTAGGCCTTCCTCAATCCCAATAATTCTTAAATTTGGCCTTTTCATGATATCCCATAGTTCTTGTAGATTCTGTTCATGATTTCTTACCATCTTCTCTGTTTGTTCAGCTTTGTTTTCAAGGTTAAATATTTTGTCTTCAATGTCTGAGGTTCTGTCTTCCAGGTGTTCTATCCTATTGGATATGCTTTCTATGGAGTTCTTAATTTGGTTTATTGTTTCCTTCATGTCAAGGATTTCTGTTTGGTTTTTTTTCAATATCTCTAACTCTTTATTGAAATGATCTTTTGCTTCCTGTATTTGCTCTTTTAACTGTCGATTGGTGCGATCAATCAATGCTTGCATTTGCTCTTTCATCTCATCATTCAATGCTTGCATTTGCTCTTTCATCTCCTCGTTTGCTTCTCTGATCATTTTAATTATGTACATTCTGAACTCCTTTTCCGTCATTTCTTCTGCCATGCTGTCATTGGGTTTTATTGATGTAACATCTAGATTTGTTTGCAGCATTTTCTTTCCTTGTTTTCTCATGTTGTTCAGATATCAGTGGACCGCTGAGATATTGCAGATTTCCTCTGTTGATTTACAATGACCCTGAAGATTTCTATATATATCCCCTCTTAGCCTTCAGTAGGCTGAAGTCTTGGAGGAGGTTGATAATGCGGTGCTCCACAAGGAAGCTGCCTCTCTAGGAGTGGTGGCCTTCAGGTGGGGTATATTCCCTGCTAGTGGGCAGAGGTGCCTCCACTTGTTGACCAATGGTCATCCAAAGGGGACCTAGGCTGTGGGCTGAGGCAAGGCCTGTTTGGGCCTGAGCCTCTGGTTTTACTGTCCTTGTGGGAAACCTCACCCAGCAGGGAAGACTCACCCGGTGGGGAGGTCTCGCTGGTCAGTTTCCTCCTAGAGGTTCCCCTCAATTTACATCTACTGCCTGGGCTGGGCTGCCTTCCTCTGCAAAGTTTCCAGGGGCCCGGCCCTACCTCCTGGGCCTGGGAGCCTCACCCTTCGCAGATGAATCTCCTTAGGCTGCCCCTCCTCAGAGAATTTGCCCATAGGCCTGGAACCTTCGCTCCGCCCTAAGCCTGTCTCTGTGCGGCTCTTCCACCCAGAAGCCTCCTAGATCCTGGGACCCTGTTCTGCACCTAATCGCCTGGCTGCGTGGCCCCTCCTCTGAGCAGCCACCTGTGGCCCCGAACAATCGCTCTGAGTCCCAGAGACCCGCCACAGGCCTCTTCCTCCAGACAGCCGCCCAGTATGCCGGTGCGGTCACTAGGAGTCCAAGAAACTCACTTCGTGCCTCCTCCTCCCACCAACCACCCGTAGCCCGGGGCAATCAATCACTCCGAGTCGAAGTGACCCTGCCCGTTCCTCCTCCTTCTCCAGATAACCCCCCGGGTGTTCAGGAGCAGTCCCTCTGAGTGGCTCTGAATCCACGTGACCCGCTGCACGGGTCCTCTGGGCCACCGCCCGGAGCTCTGGTGTGGTCCTTCAAGACCAAGCGTCCCACCACGCTTCTCCTCCAGGCAGCCCCCCTGTGTTCAGGAGCTGTCACTTTAAGACCAAATAACTCACCACTCGCCTTCTCCTCTGAGCAGCCGCCTGGAGCGCTAATGCAGTCACTGCGAGTCCAAACGACCCGCCGCGCTCCTTCTCCTCCTTCTCCTACTCCTCCGGGCAGGTCCCGGTGTTCAGAAGTGGTCTGAGTCCAAACAGCTCGCCACGCAGCCCCTTCTCTGGCAACCGCCTGTAGTTCCCGTATAGTCGCCCGAATCCAAGCGGCTGCTCCTCTTCCTCCTCGTCCTCAGGGCAGGCCCCGGGGTTCAGAAGCGTCGTTCTGATTCCAAACAGCTCGCCGCGCGGCTTCTCCTCTGGCAACCGCCTGCAGCTCTGGCGCAGTCTCTCCGAATCCAAGTGGCCACGCTCCTCTCCTCCTCCTCAGGGCAGGCCCCGGTGTCCTGAGTCCACACAGTTCTCCCCGCCACTCCTCCCCCGGGCAGCCGCCGGAGCCCCAGTGGCTGCTCCGAGTCCCAGCGCTGTGCCGACCGGCCTCCTCTATGGCGCTCCAGCGGGGGGAGGGGCGTCTCGCCGGCAGTTCTACTTCACAAAGTTTTCCTCATTTCCGTTCTTAATGTCCCAGATGTGGAATCAAGTGTACCGTCACAGATGAATGGGTGTAGACAATGAGCTATATAAACACAAAGGAATGTCAGTCGCAAAAAGAGGGAAATCCTGCCGTTTGCGGCAACATAGAAAAACCAGGAGGACATGATGCTGCATGAAATCAGTCAGACACAGAAAAATAAACCCTGTATGACCCTCAGAAGCAGCAAATAGAATTGTGGTTGCTGGTGGCAAGGGGAAGGGGAAACAGAGAGGTGTTGGTCACAAGCTAAAAACTTTCAGTTACAAGATGAGTAGGTTCTGCGGACCCAGCGTGCAAGATGGTGCCTGTAGTTCACAACACTCTCTTGTAGTTTTGAAACTTGCTGAGAGAATAGCATTTTCACCCACACATACACACTTACCGTGGTAACCATGTGAGGCAATAGTTGGGTTAGTTTTATTGTGGTGACCATTTCACCATGTGTCTGCAGAACAAATCAGCACATTGTGGAACCTTAACACATGCAATTATAAAAATCTATTGATTTAACCTCAATAAAGCTACAAAACAAAACAAACCTTGAGTCCCAAAAATGAATGAAAAGAAAATGAACAGTAGTTAGTGGCGGTGGGAAGATTCGGCCTGTTCCTTGGGGGTCCTTAGTTAGCATCACAGGATGAAAAGAAATGGCTGTTCAAGGCCAAACAGCAGTTCTCCAGCTGGCTGCAGGAAGCCATGCCATGGAGTCAGACCACATCTGCTCAGAGCAGGGGAGATCTCATTACACAGACTTGTCTTTATCCTCTGACTGTCCTTGGCAGAGTATTCTAGACTCTCCATTAGAATAATCTGTGGTACCCATTTCCCAGCACAACCAAGACAGCCTACTGGGAAAACAGACGTCTGGTGTTGTTCCTGGAACTCATCCAGACGGGGCACCTGATGTCGGCCCACTTGGGGCGCCATCTCTGGCTGCCCCTCTCTGGCTCTGCATTACCAGCAATAGCCTTTTTGTTCCCCAGTAGGGTGTGCAGCGAGTGACCCCTGAACTCTGTCTGCTCTGCTCTGTCATCCTTGGGATTGAGGGTTGTGGTGGGTCCAAGAGAGTCCCATGGAAATGTGTCCCCAGAATGTTGCCTGGGAAGAGGGAAAGGGTTTGGGAAGCCCTCCATGTCTAGCAGAATCAGGCTTGGCTGAGCCATGGGGTACAGAGGTCTGACTCCCAGGAACTGGCGGTCCTGAGACTGTCTCAGATAGCCGGGGCAGGTGGCCCTGTACAGAGTTGGCTCACTCTCTGAGGAAATGCTAATTCCCTAAGCAAATGGCTTCCCTAACTCCACCCCGTCCTGTTTCTCACAGAAGAAGCCCCTCCCAGTCCCTCTTTACCTGTGAGACTATAAATAAAGGCTAGGGTGGGATCCTCCATCTTTCTGGAGGCCAGATCTGGCCTGGCCCAGTCCACCACACTCCCTTCCATTTGAAAAGATTATTGGCTCCTGCGTTTATTTGACTAGGTAAGTATCTTGGTGGTTAATTGATAGCTGGCACCATCCAGTCCTCCGACAGAAACTCTTTCCCTCATCCACGTGGGAGGTGGCACAGAGCCTCCCCACAGGAAGCTATAAAGATTGGATGGAGAAACTGGTGCTGGGACACGGTAGCTATGTTTAGGTGGGGCACTGGTCACTGTCTTCCAGGAGTCTTATAAGTGATTTCCTTCCAACAGTAAAAGATAAAACTAAACTACCTTAAAATTCCTTCTAACATGAATTTTAAAATGATTCTGGGTGTATACCTACGCTTACCAAAAATACCCCATCAAAACAATTTGAATAAAAGAAAACAAGAGACCACAAAGATGATAAAACTTTCATGATGACAAACAATGGCCTTAAAATTATATTTGGGAAACAATGAACAGATCACACTCAAAAAATAAACCCTTTAAAAGAAATATCTAGAAGTGAAGAGTACCAAATTGCAGAATACCTATCCCCCTTGGGCAAAAACCCAAGTGAACAGAATTTCTGATAGGATTCATAAGTTTTTAATATAGAGTGTGTGCGTTTTGATTTATTTTTGGTTGATTTCCTGGGAAAATTGTAATCTTCCTTCTAAAGTATCAACATTTTAAAGTCTAATATTTTATTATAACTTGTGGCTAAAACTGTTTTCCATGGGAAAGAATTTCTGATTTTATCATGGAAATCAGTGCAGAAGTATGGTTTGGTTTACGGGTGGTCACTTTGCAGGCTGTGGAGCAAAGTTAATTCCCAAAGCCAGTTGGAGAGTCCCCTTAGGGTGCCTGGATACCATCTTCCAGATGTGGAATGTCTTGCCTGGCACAGCCTCCTCTGCAGTATGGCTGGTGGCCGAGCCATGGACCCCTATGCAAAACAAATCTAGTAACCCATGAACAGCTTCCTCCAGAGGCAAATATATCACCACCCTTGTAAAAAAGTAGGAATGAACCTGGGTTTTCTTTTGGGTAATTTTGAAGGTTTTTTTTGGGGGGCAAAGATGTAATCTAGAGAGACTAGGACAAAATAAGACTTTAAGAGACCCTAAAACATTCTAAATTAATGCTATCCTCAGACACACAGGTTACGCCAAAGGAGACAAACCCAGCGAATGTTCTTCCAAATTGAAGGACAGAGCTGGGCAGAGCTACGGGGTGCACAGCACTCTTGTTCACCAATGGGGCCTTTTGCACTCAGGCATCCTGGGGACCATCACGAAAGACCATTTGCCTGGGCGTTTCTATCTTGGCCTGTTTGGATGTCAAAGGAGAGGCTAGAGGAGCTCATGTGAGAGACTCAGAGACACAGGGACGGGCTCCAAAGCTCACATCTCCTTGGTGTTTCTCAGGTTCCCTCAACCAATACCGTTAGCAGCACCCTCACCCCAAATTCCAGGTGATGGAAGTCAGAGGGGCTTGTTGGGCAGCAAGGCTGTTGCCGTCTGAGCTTGAGGGACTGTGGGGACTGGAACCTCCCACTCTGGGAGCACCCGGCCCTCAGTACCTCCCCGGCACTTCCCCTACCTGCTGGCCACAGACTCAGCCTGAATCCCTGTGGGTCAGGAACTCTGGCTCCAGAGAAGCTAGAAATGAGCACCTGAGTGCAGAATGGAGGTGGCTCTAGGGATGGGATGTCGTTGTTTTATAACAGTCTTAATTTATTTTTTTTCCGGTTACACACTGAATATGTATTCATGGTAAAACATCAGAAAAATAGAAATGTGGAAAGAAATTGGGCTGTACCTGTTTGGATGACTCCGACCACCCTTATCTTCTCCCTGCTTCCTGTTTCTACTTCACAGCCCAGGGCTGCTTTGCCCTGGTCTCCTGGAACCATCATTTAAATGTGGTTACTTCCCTGCTCGCTCCTCTCCACGCAGAAGAATAAAACCTGTATCCTTTGGCCTGGCTGATGTGACTGAGACCCTCTCGCTCCCTCCACTTGAATATTGTCCTCACTTCTCTTTGTCTCCTGTGCTCCAGATTCAGACTTTTCCTGTCCCTCAAATGTTTCAGATGCCTTGAGGCTGCTGCCTTTGCTGCCCCTGGTGTGAAACATGAATCCTTGCATGTCCCCTGAGCTCCCGATGCAAGTCTGCTCCAATGTCAGCCCTGCCCTTGGAAAGGTTTTCCCATGTAAGGACACTGAGTCGCCCCCCCATCCCTATTCCTGAGCAGATCTCACCGTCATTTGCTGTTACCTTTTCTATTTATTTCTTTGCTTCCATCCCCCCAACTAGAGGCTCTGCTTCCTGACTCAGTGCTCTGTCAGCAAGAACAATGGGACAATTTCTGATAGGTCTTGCTGAGTCGTCCTCTGGAGATTATACCCATTTGCCCTTCCAATAGAATACTTTGGAGTATGCCTGTGTTCTCCAACCTTTGCAAGCACTGCTGGGATTGTCCTCATGTGTGGTTCCCAAGCTGTCTCATGCCACAGCCTTGGGTCACCACACTGCTGGGATAGTCCTCATGTCTGGTTCCCATAGCTGTCTCATGCCACAGCCTTGGGTCACCATTCCCCATCTTTGTTGGTTCTTGGTCGCCCTATGCATCAAGTCCTAACTCAGTGTCCAATCTGCTCATTCCCTCCTACCCCTCTTCAAAATCACTCCATCATCCTCCCGCTTCCATCCCAATTTCTGCAGGAAGCAGTGCCTTTGAATTTCTCAGAAGGAATCAGCTAACTTTAAGGTGCTGTGACTTGCTAACCTCAGCCGTCCACCTGCTTCTTAGGAACAGCACGTGTTCCAAATTTTGTGTGTGTTTTCTGCTTTCATCTTTACAGTAACCCAGGAGAAATTACAACATTTCCTATTTTGCACTTGGAAGTCAGAGAGCTACTGAATGCATGAGCCAGGATGGGAATATATTCCCTTCTGTGCACTTATGACTTCATTCGCCCCAATATGTGGAATGCACTGTGCAAACCAAGGATGCAATTTGAAACAAGACCACCAGTCTCTGACCTGTGCAGTTGGAGTAGGGAGCACCAATGTTGGTTTTTTTTTTGTTTTTTTTTTTTTGGTAGTGCTGGGGATTGAACCCAGGGCCTTTTTCATGCTAGGCAAGGCAAGCACTCTACCAACTGAGCTACATCCCCAGCCCCTAAGCACCAATGTTTGACAGGTGATGATAAGCTTTAAATTGTAACTGTAGTAAGTCCAGCAAAGAGAAATACAGAAGGCCATTAAAATATAAAACAGGGATTGAGAACTATTTTGGGGTTTCAAGAAAGGTTTGGAGAGAGGGGCAAATGGAGGGGAACCCAAGATACCTTGGACATCAGCCAGCAACCACCCGCCAGGACCTTCCAGCCCAGTCCATTCACAAGCTCAGTTTATTCCTGTGAGTTGACCCCAAGCAAGACCAGCAGAGGTCAACCCACCATAAGAAATACAAACTTGTTTTTAAGTCACGGAATTTTGGGGAGATTTTGTAGACAAGTATAGGAAGTTAAAATAGAATCTGATGGTTAAACAGAAAATTACACCTTATATTTTTCCCTGTTGTGACTTGCACTGAAGTGGTCAGGAAAGTCAGTGTTTTGCAGACAATTGGCTGCTGGTATAAGAGAGAATGTAGAATATTAGTAATTCAAGGCACTACAAATGCACAGGACATATGCATGAAAAAGAACTGCAAATTCCAACACATGTGGACAAACCAGTCTTTCAAGTGGTGTGTTAGATTCTCTATCTCTTGTCCTCATAGCCAAGAATCAAAAGCAAAGTTGGATCCAGGGGTTTGCCTTGTTACAATAACAATGAAATTTAAAGGGCCCTTTCTATACTAGTTAAACATCAAATGGGAAATAGCAGCATTGAATACTGAAATAGGGACATTCGGGAAGACATTGAAGAGATGCAGGGCTCTGGAACCTGGTGACTTTCATGAATGGTCCCTGTTCCACTTTTTTGTAGTGTCCTGGCCAGATAGAACACCCCTGAGAGAGGAGAGACCACAATCATACCTGATCCTGGGGTGAATTTCAGAGTCAAATTGCATGACAAAGCTTTCTGCAAGAGTCTAACACCTCTGCAGATTCCACAAGACTTCCCTCCGAGTTGGGTAAGCCTTTGTGATGCTGGGAGACGTCTGAGGATAAGCTAGCTGAAGCCACATGGCTGTGCCAGTTTCTTTTGGGACACTTCCTCTGAAGACTTCCAGCTGCCCGGAAAGAAGTCCTGCTACCCTGGTGCTGTCATGTGAGGAACCACAGAGGACTGGCTGAGGCCCCATCTACCATTGCTGGTACAGCTCCCAGGAGGCAGACATATGGATGAAGAATCCTCACGGGAGGCTTGTAGATGGTCCTGGCTGCAGCTGCTGTCTGACTAACCACGCAGGAGACCCTGGTGAGGATTGTAACTTGGCGAACTTCTGTCTAGCTGAGTTCAAGCGAGCCACTGAACCAGGAGGGGCAATCATAGTATATGGTTGTGTGGTTTTAAACCACTGTTTGAGTTGGTTTGTTTTGCAGCAATAGAAAGCTGGGATGCTCACCTACCAAAGAAATTGCAAGAGAATACTGGCTTATGTTGGGAATATCTTGGGAGTAGGGGTATGAGCCCACACGGAGGATGCAGAAAGCATCAGGTGTCCCTAAGCAGGAGGAAAGAGAAACCCAATGAGACAGAGTAATGGTTGATTTTATGTGTCGACCTGGTTAGGCTATGGTGCCTCATTGTTTGTCCTAACATCAGTCTGGATGTTGCTGTGAAGGTGCTTTGTTTATGGGATTAAGATTTATAATCAGCTAATGTTAATTAAAGCAGGTTATCCTCTGTAGTGTGGTTGGGATTGAACCAATCGGTTGAGGTCTTCTGTGCAATGACTGAGATCTTTCAAACAAAAAGGATTACTACAGCTAGACTTCAACACAGAAACCCTGCCTGACTCTCCACCTTCAGACTTCAGGACCGCAACATCAGCTCTTCCGCAGGCCTCCAGCCCACGGCCTGCCCTGTGCATTTCAGACTTGGCACTCCACAATCACGTGAGCTCTTTCCTTAAGAGCCCTCCCTCTCTGGATGTAGATGTAGAAATAGATATAGTTACAGATGTAGTTATAGAGATAGGATATATGGATATAGATAGGTCTATAAGTACAGAAACAAATTAGAGGTGCAGATACAGATGTAGAAATAGACTAGATGTAGACAGAAATACAGATATGGATATAGAAATTAGATACAGATACAGAAATAGATTGGATATAAATACATATAGAAATAGATTAAATATAGATACAGCTACAGATATGGATATAGAAATAGATTAGACATAGATACAGATATGAATCTAGACACAAATATATAGAAATAGACATAGAAGTAGATTAGACATGGATACAGATATAAATACAGAAATATATTAGATATTAAGTTATAGATATGGATACAGAAATAGATTAGGTACAGACACAGATACAGGTATATACAGATATAGATACATAAATATAGTCATGGATATATTTGTCCTGTCAGTTCTGTATCTCTGGAGAACCTGACCGAGCAGGGAAGCCTGGCACAGCCTCTCCAAAGGCAAGAACAATCTGCTTGTCCTTAAATCCCTATCCCTATAAAAGATACAGTTTCTTTAATAACGCAATGGCAACCAACTGGGTTTGGGCATCTGGAGGGGTTGACCTGGAGACTGTGAGAGAGGCCCTCCAGTTGCCAGGTGGCACAGTCAGCAGCTCTGCCTGAGCTGGGGACATTTGACACCCATGTGACTCACAGTCTGGGGCAGCCCCATGGAGAATCACAGGGCAGTGCCATGGCATCTGGAGAGCTACCACAGCTCCATGGCAGGCGGTTCTACATCTGCAGGGAGCTGAATTCTGCCAAGAACCACGAGCGCATGGGAGAGGACCCTGGTGTGAGATCCAGCTCCGGCTGGTGGCTTGACTGCAAGCTTGTGAGACCCCAGGCAGAGGATCCAGCCAAATGGTGCCCAGACCCCTGACCCACAGAAATGGTGTGATAATACGTGGGTGTTTAAAGGACTTAGTTTTTCAGAGTTGGCTATGCAGCAATAGAAAAATAATACAAATTCTAACCCGACAGTCTTAGGTGCTGATTGGGAAACCTGCATCCTCTGATTCAGTGTTCCTGAAGGTCAGGAGGGCACACAACCCAATCCAGGGTGCCGTGGCCATGTGTGCTGGACTCAGCTTGACCACTCCCTAACCGCCTCACTCTTCACTCACTCACTGTCTCTGCAAGCTCAAGGGAGCCAGATGTTCTCTTTGCTGCTTCCTAGAAGCTAGGGTGGGGTACACAATCTGGGCTGGCTAACTGGAAGGTCCCACCGGGGGCCCTCAATTAATGATGCAAAGTCTCTTAGAGGCAGTTCCTGATGGCCATGGAGGAGCCTGGAGCACGTGATGCCGCAGGAGACTGGCAGCATTAGCAGGGCCTTGTGGAGACAGGAGACTCCCCCGCAGGACATGCGTTTTGAGCTCCCATTCTCTCTCTGCTCCCGCTCAGTTTCTGAGCGGGAAATCAGGATTCCCTGATTTCCACTTGAGTCTATGAGTTGCCTGATAATTTTCCAACACATTGCTTGAGCTAGTTAGGATATGTTTGCATCCAAGAATGCTTATTAGTTCAGCAGATGAATGCTGCTTTCCTTTTGGCTTCTCCATACTCTTTGGTTTCTGTCTCCTTACTCTGATAAGTATTAGGGCTAATCATATTTCATCAATAATATCCAGTGATGCTATCTGAACTAAATCAAAGTAGGACCCGAGTGGCTTCAGTGCTGTCAAAGTTGGACAAATATCTTTTCTTGGCTTCTCTGCACGCAAAATGTCAGGTGCCCTGATATTCTTGCCTGTATGGGTGAAACTTGATTGCACCTGGGAAGGAAAAGAAGGCCTTCTTCCCATTTACTATTGTTGATTCTACACCTTCAGGGCTATATCTGAAGAATGAGGATGACTTTATTCACAGAGCAGCATGGAATTTGTCTTTAAGCAGTACCACAGCAATGTCTTCTGTTTGGAGTGGACTATTCCCTGAACAACATTCATTAAAAGAAATGTATTTCCAGAAGAGACCAAAAATGTCCTCATAATGAAAAGGAACTGCAAGTAGATTAGGATAAAAAAATGCAAGAGGAAGGTGATAATGTTTGGAAGAAGGGTCTTCACCCCTACCACCCACATTGGCTATAAAACTGGAGGGAGCCACATGCATTCTAAAGGATCTGTTCCCTGGGGACCAGACACAGGCCCTTGACCACTGCAAGGGTGCGAGGGAGGCATTTCTGTAAAGGTTCAGAAAGTATGTTAGACCAACATGAGATGCTTTTAGAGGAGCATTTATCATTGACATTGTTTAGATGTGTTTTTTCAGGGTGAAAATAAGAAGAACCACTGGAAGTCATAAATCTGGTGAGTGAGTGGGCATCTTAAGGGGTAGTACCCATAGAAAATGTTCATTTTGACTTGAAATAAATAATAAAGATTACTTCCAAGCTGAGCCCTGTGATCCACTCAGCCAGATGCAGGCAAAAGGCATAGAGCCCAGGGATGGATTTTAGCATAATGCTATTAAGCCACAAATACAGCTCAACCTTGGGTCAAGATCAGTAAAGTGTTATAGTCTTCACTGCTGAATTTGGCAGACCATGGCTGGTGGAATTTAATGTCCCTTGCAGTCCATGAGACCACCAGGAAACACGGCATCCCCAACATCCAGGTCCATCAGGACAGGAAGTCTTCACTCTGTCTGATGTAGGAAATGAAACATTCTATTAACTGAGTTCTGACTTTTGGAAACTAAATCCAAAAAGTCCTGACGTTAAGGTTCAGGAGCAGTTATATTTTGTGGGACACATTGTATAATAAAGTGAGAGGTTAATATGACACACATTTCTTGTTTGATTATTATTAAACACAGGATTCACATTGGAAGGTTAATGAGTCCTTCAGAAAATTCTACCTGGTGAAGTGAATACTGATGAATGTTATTCCAATGATCGACATGGCAAGGCGATTGCAAAGAAGTATAAAAAATGGTCGGCATCGGGCTCGGGCAAGTCCTTCAAAGCAAGGGACAGTGACACACTGTTCATGTGTTACTGTGCCCATTACAGAGCCTGGATGTGTTAGAAGATAACAAACATGAGGGTCAGGATGTGAAAAACTCAGAACGAGAAGCCAGGGAATTAAATGCACTATTATTTAGATGGGTATTTAAAAGAGATGATTATACTTAAAGAATAGATGGGAATTGTTATGGAATCTTTGGGTAGAAGATTCTCAAGGTTCTGGGTACCATCTGGTGAATATTCCATCTATTTAAAAAATAAATGCCAATTTAAGATGACATCTTTCTTCCTGTAGCTGTTACTCTTTGAAACTGGATTGGACCACCCCCCCCTTGGAATTCTATAAGTAAGGCCATGCTGTATGACAGACTTTCAAAGATCTCCCAATCCTATTTCCTCCCTGGGGGCCAATGTCTCTGATTCCTCCAAAGGTTTTCCTATGGAATGCTATCTAGACTTCTCATCTCTCTCTGGATTCCTAAAACTGAATGCATAATACAAGAGGTCTGATCTTTATCAAGCACAGAGGGACATTTGCCTTTCTTGCCTCAGACAGCAGATTGCAATATGGTGGCTATTAGAATCAGCCCTGGCTCCCCTAAGGATCCTGGGGTAACCATTCCAGTGGGGTTAAGTACCTAATGCTCTAAATATGTCACTTTATCAACCACAGTTCCCTGATGTCTCCTCCTGAGTTTACTGTTGGTAAAATCCTCCAAGCTAGTATTTCCAGTGGCAAACAGAGGTTTTTCTATCTTTCTTTTGCACTTTCGCAATTGACTTGTTGGACTGTGAATGGGATTTTGGGGTTCTTTTCAGAGCAACTGTCCTGTCCCACACACTGGTCAGGGAGTGGATTTGACCACAGTGGGACTCCATCTATGAGCTGGTCAAAGGGCCAGATGCACGTGGCAGTACTCAGAACAACAAGTGAAGCCACCCTGACCCCTTCCTGTTGGTCGTAGGCCTTGGAGCTGGAGGTTCACACAGATTCTGGGAGCCATTTGGGGCCTTGTAAAAACAAGTAACCAGAAACATTCACAGAGATGGGCCATGTTAATGGTCAGTCTAATGGCAAAAGTAATATGCATGTATAATTATCTAATAAAATAATTTTGTTTCACAGATGTTTATTGAAATGTATCTTTAATAGGATAGAATGCCTTTACCTGCAATTTTTTCATCTCTGTAGAGTATTAATTTTAAACTTATATGTGTGGCTTTGAGATCTATCATTGAAACTTATTGCATTAGGGATCCTAAAACATTTATCTCAAAGACAGGCAACATTAAGTCAAAGATCAGGGCTTCTAGTTAAGTTGACCCCCAATGGTCTCTTGGTGAGCTTTGAGAATTGCTGAAGAAGAGGATCATATGGAAATTTTAATCTGTGATCACTGAAACTACAAATTTTAAAGACTCTACCTTGATGGACCCTTCTGTCAGGAAGTCATGTGTGTTATCAATACTGTGGGTTCTTAGAACTAAAAATTATACTAGAAAAATATGCACAAGAAGGATGTACATTAAAAAATTGCTCTTTAAATATGAATTTAATTGAACTTCTGTAGATATACTTGTTAAGTCTGGCAAGCTTACAGTTAGCTGTTTCAGTGCAGAGTGCTGTCCTTACTGGGCTTGGGTAAGTGCTTCCTAGCAGAGCATGACCAACTCTCTGCTGGGATGCTGACACCCTCTGCGAGGGAGTTGGGAACATTCCGACTCCGGAATCCCCTCATGCCAGGCACCAGGCTGGGCCACCACAGTGCTCCGGGGCCTTTCACCTCTCCAAGTGTGACTGACTCATTCAGGCTCATGACAGACAGGAGGGCCTTTGTCAAAGCTGTGCCTCATTTGCCACTTAGAGCATCATATCTGTTGACATTGCAAAATAGCACAAGCCTTCCACAACAGGCCTTTTCAGAATGTTAATCATGAATGGACAAAAGACTGTCCTAAGTGGGTCAGCAGCTGCCCTGCAGAGTTTTCCGGGTGAGGAATCACATCTGTTTACTCAGCCTTCCCATGACCTCTGTCCTGCCCACCTCCGCCTGGTCACTCAGCCGACTCTAATAGACAAAAGCAGTGGGTGATCCCCTTTCTTGCCAAGTTGACGCGCAGCTCTGGTCCTTGCCGTGACGGGTACTGCGTGGGAGGCTTTGCAGACTGACCTCTGACACTTTCCCGTTCCAAGGCACTTAGTATAGAGTTTGCTTGTTAATCCTCTGGGAGGTTTGTCATGTTCACTGGGCCTTATCCCTGATAAAGCAGAAAGGTAGTGAGTCCTTCGTGTTTGTGCAGGGAAGAGCCACATTCTTCACTGGGCTGGCCTCTGCACTTTGCTAGCATCTTGTGAGTTTTTGGTAGGGAATGAGTGTCTGTGGACAGCTGGAGGTGTCTGCACTGTATGGCTATTGTGCATGGCACAGGGCTAGGGACAATTCACATTCCAGTGATCAAGGAATTCCACCAGGAAACATGTTTGCAGACTTACCCTGCATAAAAGCAATTCTTGTCTCAAAATCTTTTCCTAATTAATTTACCTGGAAGAGAGTGTTCCTGAAGGTGGAGACGCTCCACAAATTTTTCTATCGAGCATCATTCCATCATGAAACTTAGGCAAAGCTGTTGCTTTCAGATGATAAACCACAAAAGTCACACTGGATTGGTTTTCTTACAGCAAATTATTTATAATTAACCATCCTTTGCAATAAAGATATAACTAAGCAATTCATGCCAGAAGTGAAAGTATCTAGTAATGTGTCTTCTTGAAGTTGAATGAACTCATATTAAAACAAAATATTACCTTGACTAAATGTTTCTTAAAGATGGCAACACTCAGAGTTGACAGCTAAGTGGGGAAAAAAAGCCCTATCCTATTTTGCTGGTGGGAAAATATTTGGAACAATCATTTTGAAGGGCATTTTGGTAGCACATACTGAAAACTTTAAACTTATTTTTATGCTTCAACCCAGAAGTTTCACTTTCAGAAATTACCCCAGGGAAATAAATATGAATATGAACAAAGTTTTAGTTATACAGTTTTATGGTAATAAAAAGATTGGAAATTCCACTGGTCAATAAATTATCATATATCCATGTAATGGAATATTTTAAATGCTGATGCAGATGTGGGAAAGAAAAGGTATATTAATAGCCATGAGAGTTCTGAGAAAGAAGATAAAGGAGTGGGGTTTGTTGTATGAAGATATATCACAAGGCCAGAGATTTAAATGTGCTGATTCAGGAATAATAGATGCAAAAATGGAAAAGAAGAGAGTCTATAAACAGAATCACATATATAACATATATGTATATATACATATATATAAACATACATGTGTACATAACATATACATACATAACATATATATATGTCATTCTCTGTATTATGTTATATATAAATTCTGTTGATCAAGAGGTATTTAAAAACAGCAGGATGAGGTTTTGGGATAAGTAGTTATCCACTGAGACCCCCTACTATATTCTCAAGAATAAACACCAGACAGATTAAAGAGGGGAACACCACCTGTAAACACAGTTGAAGGGAAGATAGGAGACACATTTTTATCTTTTGAAGGTGGCAAAGAATTTGCCAAGCAAGAAGTAAAGCTGGACACTGGGGCAGAGACAGGCTATGTGGCTACCAAATTATTCTGTTTCTCCTAGGCACACCCACTCCTCCCTTTATCTGGATGGGGACATATGGGTGAGTTCTGGTTGGTGGAAAGTCAGGGAAGGTGAATGGCCATTTACAGCCTGGCTCCCGCTGACTTCTGAGCAGAACCAACTCTTTTGTCTCTCATTCTCATGGTTGAAGTGAAGGGTTATGGGATGACAGAGATGCTAATGGAGGGACCTCAGACCCTGAGTCACTGCCTGGAGGAGAGCAGCCAAACAGAGTGATGGAGGAGTCACATCTGCATTAGAAATGAAAAATAATGTGTGTGCATGAGATTGAAGTTTTCATATAAATCCACAGTCAGCGCTAATAATAGATATCATAAGGGAAAGACTGTCAGATTTAGTCACATGAAAATTTAAAAATAGATGATAAGTTCAAAGACAAGTGACAGATTGGTAGAACCTATTATTTAAAATATGAAATGCTGGTAAACAGAAAGTGCTGCTATAAATCAATAATGAAAGCTAAAACAATTCAACTGGAAAACAAGTTAAGGATAAGACAAATATATGAACAGAAGAAAATGTCAAGGACAAACACGAAAAGATGCCCTTTAATTTGCAATTAAAACCAACACCTACCAGTATTTCCTCATTCAATTAAAAAAATGAATTATAATCAATATATATTTGAGGAACAAGGCATCTATATGCTGTTTTGTTTTTCTAAATTATTTTGGCAACATAAGGTAAAATATGCTGTCCTTGAATTCCACTTCTGAGTCTCCAGTAAAATGGAAGATGAAATACATTTTGGCACCTCCACGCTTGGAATACAATGTATTGGCATAAAACTAATCAATTGTAAGCAAAATGGAAGTTCATTGTCCTATGATGTTATGTAAACTATTTTACACTATTATTTGTGTAGAATGGTTCCAATCATGTAACTGTTTCTCAAATGTCTTGGGTTGTGTATGTATGTAAATGTGCTTGGAAAGAAGTACAAAGAATGTAGGGATGTCCCCTGAGTGGGGACTGTAGGGCTGGGACTGGGTGGGGAGGTGGATAGCACAGCCTGAACACTCTGGGTTGCTTGAATCTTTTTTTTTTTTTTTTTTTCTTGTTTAGACAGTTTTCTTTCTTTTTTTTTTTTTTTACCTTCTTTTTTTATTATTATTTTTTGATTCATTCTTTAATTAACAATGAAGACACTAGAGTTCTAAGTATCAGACAGAAGCAAGGGGGAAAAATTGAAAATGAACATAACGCTATAAAGAAAACTTGGAAAAGTGAAATAAAATATAAACCTGGCCTGGTACCCATGACCTTTATATATAATACATGTGTTATGCACATATATACAATAAATGTTTGGGTAGCAAAACAGACCATGTGTTGATCTCTGAACACAGAAGAAGTAGCACCAGGAGTCACACCATCATCTTAGGATGATAACCAAACTGCACACACAGTAAGTGAAAATATCTATGTAGTTGATTTGGCCCACCCTGTAGCCAAGAGGTGTAAGGAAGTACTTCGTAAGAAAAATTGTTCTGGGAACTGTATTCTTAGGCCAATGGCAAAGTTCTAAAGAGAAAAAAAAAAAATCAGCACTAAAGATGTTTACACAATTCTAAACGCTTTCCTGTATAGTGACTTTGTCCTGGTACATGGCACATTGGGTCACACTGGTAAGTGAACAGCATGAGCAAGGAGAGATTGAAAGTCCAGGTGAATGGTGAGAGGCGCAGACCCCGGATCTCTTGGTGTGTACATCAGACAAATGCCAAGTCATCGGCAAGCTAGGAAAGGAAGACAACGTATCATCTAAGTCTTGAATCTCGTTACAAGAATCAGATAATGTATCACTTGTAAAATTAAAAAAAAAAAAAGAAAAATGCTATCAGCACTGAGATATTCATGAGAATGAAAAATGAGCAAGTAGGGGACTTGGTATTAAAATGGTAATGAAATCTGTGCAGGGAAAGAAAATGCTTGTGATACAATTTGAAAAAATATTGAAATTACAGATATATTGTGATGGTTGAAAGAAAAATACTAGTTTGGGGAAAAAATCTAGGAGGATATTGTGGGATGTTGACTGAAGTTTTAAACTGATTTTTAAAATTTTATTTAGGTACAGTCAGGCATCACTGAATGCCAGAGACACATGCTGAATAATGTCTTGGTGATTTTGTTGTGCGATCATCAGAGTGTGTACTTACACAAACTAAGACAGTTATGACGTCACCAGGTAGTATGATCTCATGGGCCACTGTCCTTCATGTGATCCCTTGTGGACCGAAATGTCAGGTGGCACATGACTGTATTAGAATGCAGTCCTACCTCCCCACATCTGGCTTCTTGAAGGAAGGCAGAGGTCTTCTGTTAAATGTCTAATGTGGGGGACAGCCCTGATTTGTAGCATCTGTCAGTTTCTCTGGTGTGCAAATATCTACATTGTTCATGTCAAAGTACCACCTCAGTGTCAACCAGTTCCCTAACTTCCTGACAATTTAGAAATCAGTTCTCACCAAATGATATGAGACAGCTCTAGCATGCTACTGGAGACCAGGTGGGGGTGACGGCGTGCGTCCTTTAGTGAGGCAGAAGAAATTGACGCACGGCAGGGTACTTGTGATGTGAGTGGTTTTCATTAGCAAAATGTCTGGAAGGTGTTTTTCACCAAACTCTTCAAGTCTGAAGAACCTAAGCCTCTTCCACTGAAGTGTCAACCTTGGGGGACTCCCCTGCTCCTTGCCAATCTCCTAATCCACTGAGGGGGACCATAGATTTATTTGTCTGAGATTTGGGAGGCGGAAGGGAGGCCAGAGAGGTAAAATGCTAGAGGCATGTGGGAAAGGAAATCAAGGTGAGAAAACAGCAAGAAGAATTCCAGTGGAATCAACGTCACAAAAGTGGAGATTAAGGAAGAATTTACCAGCATCCTCTGGACAGAGCAGAAGCACAGGCTTCTAAAAGGATAGATCCAGAGAATGGAGCCCAGACAGTTTTTCTAGACAGCTGTTACTTGGACATGTGATACCCTGAGATTGGAACCTTGAGTAAGGTGCCAGAGTGGGACGCAGGAAGGAGGACCACCTCTGGATCACAAGCCTCAGAACTCAGGTGGAACTTTCTAGAGGTCTCATTCTCATGGCAATCAACGACACAAGCACTGTGCCTTCAAACTCAAAATGGTGTTCTAGTTAAGTTTAAAGTATATATGAATCTGGGATTGCGAATCATCCTCAGAAATCCAGGAAAGTCCATGTGTGCATGGCCCTCTGAACCAGCTAAGATGAATGAAGCTCATATCCATGCTTTGGGGTACAGTAGATTGCCTAGTGGGAATGCTTGGTTCTGAGGGTTAGGAGAGAAAAGACAACCTCTACTGCTTTCTGAATATGTCTACTCTTAGACATATTCTTTCTGAATACGTCTACTCTTTCCATTTAGGAAATTGCCTCAGGACCCTTTTGGAACCTCAGATAACTTATTACTGCTACTAATGAAGGAGTTTGGGAATGCCAAGTGTTGAAGGCATTGGAGTATTTAGGCATGCAACAGGGATGATATTTAAGAAAAGATCTTCACAGCCAGCTTGTGAATGTTTTTTCCACTGAAGCTGCCAATGAGTTTCAATGTGTTGGAGAAAGGATGAGGCCAGTTAGCTCAGGTGACACTGCAGGTGACTCTGCTGCTGCTAGCAATGATGGTGCTGGTGATGACAATGATGGTGGTGATGGCGATGATGGTGGTGGTGATGATGAAGATGTGGACTTCACATCAGAACAACAGGTCTGGAGCTGGCACTATTTGAACAAGAAAGGATTTTTAAAATTTACCAATTACCATCAAATATGTTAGTCAGCTTTTTATGGTAGAACAAATACAAAGTTTCATGTATAGAAGGTTGCACCTAGAAAAAAGATGAGAGAAAGACCCCCATCTCGGTGCACTAGAGGAAGAAGTAAAGGGATGAGCATCTGGATGAATCTGAGCACAAATGAGACTTCACCCACAAAAGATTTGAGGCAAATATGGTAAGATTTAGGAAAGCTGGGTGGTGAGCATGTGGTTGTTTATTATAGTTCAGTGTGTTTGAAATATTTTCTCATTTACAAGGGATCACATAAAAATAAGTCTTCCACAAAGTCACCATATTTATTCAGCACATTCAAGGAGACCAGCTCTAACATTTATAATTCTGAAGCTCTCGTACCTCTTTACTTACAACATGATCCTGATGTAGTGAGTGGATAAAAAGAGCTGACAAGCAGCTAGGTAAAGTAAGTTAGGTCTAATACATCACTCAGTTATTATATGCAAAAGAATTTTGAACCTAATAATTCCTAACTCTGTTCAAGCCATAGTTTGCATGGACTGGAAATGATTGGGAGCTGAATGTGGGACTTTGACCACAACTGATAAGTCTGGACACTTAGTTTGCCCTGTTCTCAGAAAAAGGAAGTCATTTGAGGTGCTTTGATGATGTTCACGTACCCAGCTCCTTAGGCAACACTTATGTTAGAGTTTAGATATGAGGCGTCCCCCCAAAAACTCACAGGTGAGACCATCTCATAGTTGGGTTATGAGAGCCTTAACATAACTGATTAACTGAGTGGTAACTGTAGGAGGTTAGGGTGTGGCTGGAGAAGGTGGGTCGCTGGGAATGTGCCTTTGTGGTGTATGCTTTGTCACTGGTGAGTGGAGCTCTCTCTCTCTGCTTTCTGGTTACTAAGTCCTGAGCTGCTTCTTCTGCCACACCCTTCTGCCATGATGTTCTGCCTCACCTTGGATCCAGAGCTATGGAGTCTTCTGACTGACCATGGACTAAACCTCTGCACCATGTACTAAAATAAACTTTTCCTCCTCTAAATTGTTCTTGTCAGGTGTTTGATCACAGTGCTGAAAAAACAACGTCTCTGTCTCAAATAACTTCTCTGAGGCAAAAGCTAGTTGGAATTCAAAGCAGACAGCTGGAGTCTACAGAACACGGTGGGGAGCAAAGTCAACCTGGAAACCTCCCTATGCACACTGAGGATCCACTGGAGCCCATCTTGGTAATTTGTGTGCAGTTAAAAAAGAGGCATCAGTTTAGTTGCCTTATGCTGTGGTCTGGACCCAAAGGCCCATGTGTTAAAAGCTTGGTCACCAGCCTGTGGCACTATGGGAGGATGACCTTTAGGAGGTGGGGCCTAGTGGGAGGAAGTTAGGTCAAGGATGTACCCTTGAAAGGGACATGGGGACGCTGGCTTCCTCTTCCTTTCTGCTTTCCAGGCAGGATGAGCTGAACAGGCCCACCCTGCCACGTCTCCCACCACAATGAAGTGGGTCACCATAGACTCAAAGCAACAGGGACATGTGACCACAGATTGCAACCTCTGAAATCAGAAGCTTAAATCACTCTTTGGTCCTTTTAAGTTGATATCTCAGATTTTTTTCACAATGATGGGAAGCTGATTAACCCACTAAAACACAACTCAACACACAGAGTTGGTGCACATGAAAAAGTGTGTGTGTATGGTTTGTGCACTTGTATGTTTTGTGCGTGCATGTGTGTGAATGTGTATGTGTATGAAAGTGTATTGTGTGGTGTACGTGATCTTCTATGTAGTGCGTATGTATATTTG
Organism: Sciurus vulgaris; assembly: GCF_902686455.1. NCBI lineage: Eukaryota > Metazoa > Chordata > Mammalia > Rodentia > Sciuridae > Sciurus > Sciurus vulgaris. Next base: position 27,939,147 of record NC_136474.1, read on the forward strand.
TATGGTGTGTGTGAGAGATGTGTGTTTTGTGTGTGTAGTGTGTGCATTGTGTATTTGTGTTGTGTTGCACATTGTGTGTATTTTGTGCGTGTGTGGTATTTGTGGTGTGTGTGTGGCATTTGTGTATACGTTGAGTGTGTGTGCTATTGTGGGGGATGTGTGTGCACACTCCTGTGCCTGTTGGGAGCTCTCCTCATTTCTTGATACCTTCCTGGGAGGTTTGGATGGAAGCTCAGGGTTCCTTGGCCTTGGCAACCCACCTTTCCAGGACTGGACATTCCACGTGAGCGGCCATCAGGGAATTAGGGTTGTGGTATGGACTCAGCTGTCATGAGTTTGGCTATAAGTCAAAATGGTCACAGGGTTATTGGGGTTTTTCTTCCTTTGGTAATTTCCACTTGAGGTTAAGTAAACACAAGTATTTGGATTTGGTTTGATTTTGTTCAGGGTTCAGCAGTTTAGGTGAAATATGAATCGAGAGCAAGAGTTCACTTCTATGACAAGGAGAGAAGATTCTGAGTTGCAGGTTTCTGTAGTCTCTGTAATCACCACTGCGCCACGAGGGAGGGTCATGGGGCAGGTGGTGAGGGAGGGAGGGCAAGAAGAGGGGAGCTGTGTGGGCCAGATTGTGGCCTTACTGTTTTATTTTGTTTTATTTTTCCCAGTAGAATCCAGCAAATGTGGGAATAGGAAAATTCAAAGAAAAAAATACAAAGCAAAACAAAAAACCCAACCCAAACAGAAGCAGAAGTGCTAGAGAGCCAAGTGGAGCGGGTGGAGTAATAGGAGCTTGTGTGAGCTGGATTTGGGTGAGTTTGGGAATACTCAGAATGAAAAGGACAAAATATTTGGGGAAATCCAGATGTGAGACGAACATTTCAACTTAGAGAGATGGGGAATTTTAAAGATTTTTTTTTTTTTTTTTTTTTTTTTGGGAAATCTAAATAGGTCATGATAAAATTTTGGATCTCTTTTTAATTTTAAGGGGACTGTGCTTACTTTTACGCACTACCTTCTGCTGAGGTGGGGCCACAGGATGGCTAGGGAGCATCTCATTTGCTTTGAATCATCAGGATTTATGGTGCACCCACAGGAGGAGGAGCTGGGTGTCCAAGAGACTTACAAACTTTTCTTTTAAATGTCCAGGTTGGTTGCAGCAGCCAGTCCCTGACTCCTGCTTCTCCTTCCACCCTCGTATCCATCCATGTCTATATTCTTTCCCACCTTGTCTGTGAGATTCTTGAGGGTCGCACCCAGAGCCCTACATCCCATTTTGTCTCCTGCACCTGGTGCAGAATTATTGCAGGGTAATAGTTGCACAGAGCACTGGTTTCAGAGGGAGCTACCTGGTCTTCAGCTTCTGTGATGGTTTGAGTCTGGAATCTCCCCTGAAGACCCCTGTGGTGAAGGCTTGGTCCCAGCTGCTGGTGCTGTTGGGAGGGGTAGGAATTTTAGGAGATGGGAATTGGTTGGAAAAGGATTACTGAGCACACGCCTTTCAAGGGTATATTTCGTTCCTGGATCCTGCAGACTTTCTCCCTCTCTCCCTCTTCCTGTTTTCTGGCTATCATGAGGTAAGCAGTTTTGCTCCACCATGTAGTCCCTGTCATGATGTTCTGCCTCTCCACAAGCCCAGAGTAATGGAGCCAGGCAACTATGGCCTGAAATCTCTGAAACCATGAGCCAAAATAAATCTTGTCTCCTCTAGGTTGCTTTTCTCAGGTATTTTGTCACAGTGATGGTAAACTCTTTGTTAACCACTGAAATTGCATACATTTCTCAGTGTTGTTTATCATCTTACAGGCTCTCTCTCTTTCTCTGACTTTGTTTTATATTTGCTCTGATGAAGAGTACCATCTGTTGAGGAATGGAGGGTGTCTTCTACTCAATTATCAGGCAGGAGCTGAGGTCCTCTGACAACCATTCTTTAAGAAATGGAATTTTGCCAATAGCCCTGTGAGTGAACTTGGATGCACATCGTTTCCCAGTTGAGTCTTCAGATGAGACTGCAGTCCTGACACTTGATTGCAGTTTTGTGAGGGAACCAGAAGTGAAAGACCCAAAATAAGTCAGAGTGTGAGATAAGTGTGCATATTTTAGGGGCAATGAGTTACACAGCAACAGATAACCAAGACACACACTCAGGGCCTCATCGTTCATGATAAAACATGAACTATCAAGGGCCGGGGTGTGGTTCAGTGGTGGAGCACATGCTTAGCATGTCCTGGACTCTATCCCTAGCACTCCCAAAATGCTAAATAAGTGGAAAAGCAAATATATGATCTATAGATGTCATGCTACATTTCAAAGACAACTTGGTTACCATATAAAGAGATCGTCCATCTACATTTGAGGGCTAATGGGATAAAAGAACCCTAGTTATGTGATTAGATTCCATGGGTGTTACCCCTGGTTGCATAAGCTTATATATCAGATTTTGTGTTTTTGATTTATTGGCCACTCTTTCCTACTTCACTGAGAGTTTTATCGACCCAACTACCGGCTCTTTACTCTTGTTAATGCAGCATATCAAGTGAAACCCTTTGTGGGATAAATGTGAACTACATAAAATGTTTACTTACATGGAACTTATTTTTGAGGACTGATTTGGAACCAACATTCTTCCCAGATCTGGTAGCAAACAAACAAAAATATATGCCATCTTGGTCCTGTTCCAAGTTGTCAGTCTTCTTGTTGTGATTTAGAAACCAGTTCAGTGTTCTGCAGAGAACTGGTTTTGCTATTGCCTACATTCTATCATTCTATCCCCTTTTGGATGAATTGATGTCATTCTTACAAAAATACCACAGTTGAAAATAAATATTTCCCAGCCTTGAGCAGTGTGCTTTCTGAAGACCTATTTCCTGGCAGGGATGAAAATGTCCTGTTCTTCCTGCTTTTTGGAGACACTGTGTAGGACAGAGTGCAATTTAAGTATTGGCAGAATACAGCATTTCTCAATCTCAGCACTAGTGATATTTTGGATCAAATAATCATTTATTACATAGACATGTCCTGTGTGTTTTAGGATATTTGCCAGTATCCCTGACCTCAACCTACAAGTTGCTAGTAGCATCTCAGGTCATGACCATCAAAAGTGTCTCCTTAAGGAGTAAAATCTCCCCTGGTTGAGAACCTTTCACATAGTAGCACTCCATGAACAGTCTGCCTGGACTCTGACTGATTTGACAATCAACAGCAGCAATATTTAAAATCCAATAGCACATCTACAGATGCATTATTTATTATTCATCTTATTTATAGATTTTTGAGAATTTGTATTTCCTTTCTAGGGGGCAAGGGTAGCATATTCCTCTGGCATACCATATTTAATTGGCATTCCTATTTCAGACAAAACTACAATAAACAAATATTCCAGCTATTGCTTTAGGAGAGAAGATACACAAATCCCCTTATTGGATGGAATTTTAGATATTTTAGATCTTCTTAAAGGTTTTAATAGCCCTGTATTCTGCTATCTTACTGGGGAGGCAAACAACAGTGTGTTTGGTTCTGTCTTTGCTGACTGTATTCAAGGAAAACATTCCAGGAAGCCTCCACGCAGTAAATAGATTGAAATCATTGCTTGAAGGTAGTTTTCACATTACAGGTTTTAAAACTCATAGTTTTATTTTTAAAAAAAGTAGTCATGTCCATGAGCAGTTAAGTAAACAAACCTAAGGAAAAAATGTTTGGTACACTTCCTCCAAGTTTCTGATTATTTGTTTATTTGTCTTTGTTTTTCACCAACAATAGATCCTATCAGGAATTTTACCCCTCCTGATTTGCCTTGTATAAAATTTCTAAGATGTATCATATGGACTTTAGTGTCCTACAGAATAGACACAGGGAGGTGGCAATGGAAAATCCCAGGCTTCTATATCGCTTGGACCAGACATGTAGTCCTTCATTTTCTCACCTTTAAAAATGGGGGCAGTATTGCCCTCCAATGTTCCTGAGAGGACTCAGTGAAGGCTTTTAAATTTTTTGAAGTCATCTCTGACCTAGTCCTATTTTGTGTTTTATTTTTCCTTAATATTTTTTAGTTGTAGATGGACATAACACCTTTATTTTATTTATTTAATTTTATATGGTGCTGAGGATCAAACCTAGTGCATCATATGTACTAGGAGAGTGCATTACCACTGAGCCACAATCCCAGTCCCCCTACTTTGTGTTTTTGTGGTAAAAAACATATAGCATAAATTTACCTTCTAGATCATGTTAAGTGTATCGTACAATATCATTAACTATAGGCACATTGTTGTACAGCAGGTCTCTGGAATGTCATCATCTTTCATGACTGAAACTCTATAGCCATTTGTGTTAGTCAGTTTTCTGTCACTATAATGAAATGCTTGAGGTAATCAACTTAGAGAAAAGGTTTATTTTGTCTCATAGTTTTGGAGGTTTGAGTCCATAGTTCATTGATTCCTTTGTTATAGGCCCATTGTGAGGCAGCACATTTTGGGGAGAGCATGTGGCAGAGCAAAAGCACTCACTTACTGGCTAGGAAACCAGGAGAGTGAGGAGAAAGCCTGGGTTCCACAAGCCTCAATGACCTGGGCCACACCTCTTAAAGGTCCTATCACCTCCCAAGAAGGCCACCTTGGGGACCAAGATATGGGCCTTTAGGGGACATTCACTGTATGTAGAGATTACATTTTTTTCATCTACTCATCTGTCAATGAACATTCGACTTGCTTCAATTTTTTGATATTTTGAATACTCCAGTGAAAACAGGTGTGTAAATATCTCTGTAACCCCACCTTTCATTTTTTTTGATATATTTCCTCTTGTACTACTTTTTCACTTAGAAATCTGCACATGATTTTATGATTGGAACAATAGATTCTTCCCCTGCTTTTTAAAAAATATCATATTTGCCCATATTTCTCTGAGTGATTCAGTGTGATTCATCTTTATGTCTCTAGCTCTTAACTAATACTAATACTCAGTAAAGAATGTTGCATGTCTGATGAAAAGGATCAACAATTACTCAGTTGGTGAATGTTGGTGAAGATCTTAGCATAAAGGAGACCCTCAATAAATAGAGCACCTTCTCCTATATGTTAGGATCATGAATGTAGAATTGTAAAAAATGCAACGGGTTAACATTATTCAATAACATGTTCTCCATTATGTTTAGGTGAATCTCCTGTGTCCAAATATGAGATTTTGCAGTGTAGAAACATATTTGGATAAAAAACACTTTAGATTGAAGATACATGATTAACGCCTTTTTTCAATGCATTCAAGTAGCTAATACACAAGAGAGAACCAGTTAAACATCAACATTTATTTATCATCTTTTTATTTGTCCTTTTCAGACATTTATGACAGTAGAGTATATTTTGACATGTTATACATACACAGAATATAAGTTACTCTAATTAGGATCCAACTCTTGTGGTTGTACATGATGTGGAGTTTCATTGGTCATACATGAACATAGAAAGTTCTGTCCTATTCATTTGACTGTCTTTCTATTCCCTTCCCCCTCCCTTCACTTCATTTCCCTTTTTCTATTCCACTGATCTTTCTTCTATTCTTTTTTTCTTATCCCACACTGCCTTGTTTTGGATTAGCTTCCTCATATCAGAGAAAACATTTGACCTTTGACTTTTTGGGATTGGCTTATTTCACTTAGCATGATAGTCTCCATCTCCATCCATTTACCAGCAAAAATCATAAAATCTTTCTTTTTTATGGCAAGTAATATTCCATTGTGTATATATTCTGCATTTTCTTTGTCCATTCATTCATTGAAGGGTGCCTAGGTTGGTTCCATAGCTTAGTTATTGTGAGTTGAGATGCTATTGATTGATGTGGCTGAGTTACTGTTGTATCTGATTTTAAGTCCTTTGGGTATACACTGAGGAGTGGGATAACGGGATCAAATGGTGGTTCCATTCCAAGTTTTCTGAGGAATCTCCACACTGCTTTCCAGAATAGTTGAATCAATTTGCATTTCCACCAGCAATGTATGAGCGTACCTTTTCCCCCACATCCTCACCAACATTTATTGTTACTTGTATTCTTGATAATTGCCATTCTGACTGGAGTGAGATGGAATCTCAGTGTAGTTTTAATTTGCATTTCTCTAATTGCTAGAGATGTTAAACATTTTTTCATATTTTTTGACCATTTGTATTTCTTCTGTGAAATGATCATTCAGTTCCTTTGATTGGGTTATTTGTTTTCTTTTTTTTGGTGTTAACTTTTTTTGAGTTCTTTGTGTATCCTGAAGATTAATGCTCTATCTGAGATGCAGGTAAACACCAACATTTAGTTAATGATAGACAGGCCACGTGCTGAACTGAGCTATTCCTTACTTTCTAGGTTAGCCCTCCCAAATAAACACTTTCTCAATTAAGTCAGATGAGTCTGTTTCTCTTCACTCATTCATTCATTCACCCCTGAATTAGACAATTTTCACTCAGCACTTCCCATGGTTTTTCTCAGCCTCCATGCCTTTGTGAAATTTAAATATCAGTGGGATGTGAGCCATGTCTGAATGTTTTCCAGAAGGTCGTATGGTCATGATTGACAATTCATGTGGAATTCCCGTCATATGGAATTGATTTCTCCTTTGAATAGAATAAGAAAGGCATGTCCAAATTCAGTATTTGAGAAAAGGAGGCCATTATACATATTTTTCTTTTCTGTTTTGTCTTCAACTGGTAGTTTTATGTAACGTGGCAATGTTCTGATGCTCTGCCACTCAGTATTCATTTAGAATGTTTTAGCTTGTCCTGAATTAGCTGTGGCTTCTGGCACATGTAATTGAAGCCCATAAGCACTGGTCTGTACCTGACCAGAGGCACGCCACAGATGACAATCCTTTGCAAATTACAGCTTTGAGACCCAGAAACTGTGTTGGGCTCCTTTGCTGGTGGCACGGAGGCAGTGCAGAAGTCTACCATGGGTGTCTTGTGAAACTGAAGCTGAAAAATTTAAAACAAGGGAAATATCATTAGAATAAAGATACTGGGTAAATTGGTAGTTCTAGGGTTTCCTTTATCTCCCAGCCCCAGGTTCAAGAATTTGCAGAATGATTCGCGAGCTCCACCAGTTTATTACAAAGGTCATGACTTGGGAGCAGCCAGACGGGAGGGATGCACAGGGCAAGATGGAGGGAGGCGGATCTCCCACGCCCTCTCCAGGCCTGCCACCTTCCCAGCCTCCATGTGCTGACTGACTCATAAACTCTCTGGACTTCATCCCTTAGAGGTTCTTATGGAACTTCTGTTACTTAGGCATAATCAATGACATCACTGATTATTGGTGATTGACTCAAACCCTAGCCCCCTCTCACTTTCCCAGAGCCTAGGGGGTGGTATGAAAGTTTCCAGTTCTGTAGCTGGGTGTTCTGTCAACAGGTCCCCGTTCTGAAGCCATCTAGAATCCTGAACCACGGGTCCTTTCAATATTATACAAAAGACACTCGTATCACTCAGGAGATTCCAGGGTCTTAGGAGCTGTGCTTCAGGAACCAGGGACAACGAGCAGATGTTTATTTCCATCACGCAACAGAAATGAAAACAGTATGGTAAAATGCCTTCCCAGTGAAGTCTGAACCTCACTGGTCCCCTTTTCTAGAGCAAGACAGAACCAGGACCTGGCTTAGCATTTAGTCCAACATTTTGAGATGGACAAGCTAATAAAGGTCTCACCTCCTTCTCTCTTTGGCTCTGGCTCCAACCTCCACTCCTCCTAAATGTTAAGCCCAGTGATCAGATTTGCATGGATTAAAATTGAGGTACAGCATTTAAGAGAGATTTTCTTGTTATCATTCTTTATTTCCACAGGATAGCTGTGCAAAAATCACAATTTTGGTTCTCTTTGGGAGCCTAGATTAAATTTGACCGCAGGGGGTAGGGATGCATTAGGAGGATCCTTGGCAAAGAGGAAAGTACCATATAACATAATATAATGACAAAATATTACTCGTTAAAGGGTAAAGAAAATGTGGTACATATACACAATGGAATGTCATTCCCCCTTAAGAAGTGAAATCCTATTGTTTGTGAAAACATAAATAAACATGGAGGACATTATGTTAAGTGAAATAAGCCAGACACAGACAGAAAAATACCGGGTGATTTCACTTACATGTGGAATCATAAAAAGTCCAACTCACAGAAGCAGATAGTACAGTGGTTACCAGAGGGGCTCCGGGGAACACAGAGATGTTGATCAAAGTGTTCAGACTTTCAGTTGCACAAAAAGAATAAGTTCTGGAGGTCAGTTGTTTAGTGTGACAACTATAGTCAATAGGGAAGGGACCACGGATAGGAAAAGGAAAGACAGTGGAATGAATCTGAAAAATTTTCCTATGTACATATAAGAAGACACCACAGTGAATACCACCATCATGTGCATCCAGAGAATGGGGTCCTCATTAGAATAAGATGCAGTCCATAATTATATAATTATATCAAAATGAATTCTACTGTCGTGTATAACTAAAAAGAACCAATAAAAAGACTGTATTGTATACTTGAAATTAGTTAAGCGAGTAGATCTTAAAAGTTATCAACTTCCAAAATTATAAGGCTGTGACATGATGGATTTGCTAATGAGCTTGATTTAATCACTTCACCATGTAAACATTTATCAACGCATTGTGTTATTTGTTGTAAATATATGCAATTTAAAAAATGATACTAATATTTAAAATATTTATTTGTAATCGACAAATTATATATATACACATATATATGCATATTTGTGAGGTACAATATGATGTTTTCATTTATGTTTACAACATGGAATGACCAAATCAGGGTCATTAACAAACTGAACACTTCAAAAACTATTTACAATCTACTGTTTTAGCAATTTTGAAATCTACACTGCAATATTATTTATTGTAGTCACTATTCTGTGATCAAATCACTGAAAGCTCATTCCCTCTGACTCAAAACTTTGTATCAACGTCTCCCTCCCTCCTCCCACCTCTGGTAACCACTATTCTACTTTCTGCTTTGATGAGTTCAACTCTTTGAGATTCCACACGCATGAGATCCTGCAACATGTGCCTTTCTGTGCCTGGCAGGTCTGTGCCATGTTCATGTCGCACACGATAAGCCTCGTTGTCGAAGGCTGAAGAATTCCACTGTGTCTGTGTACTGCGTTTTATTTACACACTCGTGAACACTGAGGACGGTTTCATTTCATGGCTACTGTGAATTAAACCTCAAGAAACAGGGAAGGGCGCATATGTCTTTGGCATACTCATTTCAATAATGCAATTTTTATTTGTCAATTATACCTCAACAAAGTTGGGGAGGGACAGAAAGGCCATTTGATAAATAAAAAATGAAAGGATATTGTTCAGGTTCTTCACACCAAAGTGAGAATTCATGCAACTGGTTACTTCTGGATGGTCAGCGCTGACTGGGAAGTGGAATAGGTGACATCTCAGTCTCAGGTGTCAGCAGTCATGTCCCCTCAGCCCCAGGGCTCGCTAACTGACAGTCTGTGATAGGTGTGGGCATGTTTCTGCCAGGTCTTCCACCTGGTCATTTCTTCCTGGCTCAGGTTGAGGGGATGACCACCAAGTTCAAGACCCCCAGAAGAAAGGCTTCCCTCCCTGGGCCCTGTGGGGAGGTGTCGGCAGAGCTGGAATGCCAGGTGAGGGGCTGGAGGAAGCCCCACAGAGTCACGGTGGAAATTCCCAGTGTGGCCTCTCTTTCTTTTGTGCTTCAGCTCTGGGGATTCCTTACTGGCGACTCCCTTCATCTAAGTTCCTTCCACAGAGGTGATGAAAGAGAAGCTACTTTCCTGGCTGTTTTAAACTCTAAAGCATTAGTAGAAAACTTGAGGTATAGGCAGGCCAACTGATCAGAAATGGCTACTACTAAAAGATAGCTTGTTACCTACGGGTTCTAAAAGGCAGTGGTGTGGCCACCATGGAGGCCGTGTGGAAAAGCTGCGGGGTGGGCTGTAGGCTGAGGAATTGGGGGAACCGTGGGTAAAAGCCTGTTCTGTGGAAGGAATGTGAGGCAGGTGAGCAGGCTCAGGACTGGCTAGCTTGGGCAGTTCCGCAGGCACGGGGCTGCATGGGTTCTCCCTGGCTGTCTGGTACCTGGCTGTGGATGGGGAGTGGGTTTCAGGTTGACTGATTTGGATTTGAAAGGAAAACCCTCAGGAAATTCTTTTTTACTTTCTCTAGGAACTGGCCAGTCCTGAGAGGAGCTGTTTCTCCAGGGTTGGCAAGGCACCAGGTATCAAAGGATCAGAATACAGTTGACAGAGGACTTGGTGAACACACTGGTCAAGTTTTTCCTTCATTTTTTGCAAAACCATCCAAGATGCACACTGGTAGAAACCAAGCCACCTCGCCAATGTCAAGGTGAGACTTTGTGAAAGTCCAGACATTCAGAGGCAGAAACCAGCCCAGCCTTTCTAGGGAACATGCATTTTTGTTTAGAGGCTTTACGTGGGACAAATAGAGGACCCCAACTCTTAGGGGTTGCTCTGGTGAGCACCACAGTGGGGCTTGGTATCAGGTCTGCACATTTTGACTTTCACTAGGTCTTGGATCAGTGAACTATATAAAATATGGCACATATAATCCCATTCCAGCAGCATTTGTGTGTCAGTATTTTGAAGACACTAAGTCATTTTTTGAAGCAGAATTTTTACCCTGAAAAATTTTCATGAGTTTATTTAACCAGAGCTATGTTTTAGTTGTGTTCATTAATTGTGTTCCATAAAAGCAATAACAGGATCTGACTAGTGATCCTTCTTTTTTGGTTTTAGATTTGAGGCATAAAACCCCAAATAATTAAAAAAATTTTTTTACATGAAAAGAAAAAAATCACTTCCCCTAATATAATATTCATAATAGCTGGAGATGTACTGTTAAGTATTAAGGCTTTGTTCTTTCTAAAATATTGGCAGGGCACTTGACATGTAGTTTTTAAAAAACCTATTCTTTCTCTGTATATGCAGAGGCAGAATATTCATCTATGCAGTCAAAGCAACTGCAGAAAATCTGTTCCATGGGTAGAAAGTGAAGAGCTACAAAATCAGAAGTAATTACAGAAGGGTCAAAATGTACAATTCAGTCTTATACTCTAGCATCTATCAAAATTTTCCAGGTAATAATTTTAAGAATAATGTTAAAATACATTTACTAGATATTTTTTCAATTTTACAAATACCTATTAAAATAAATTATCTTAACCAGACTTAAATAAATCTGTGACTCTTTGGCCTTTAAGTCATGCCTTCTCTGAAGCTTCTAGGTAAGATACGAAGTGTTTGAACTTGTAGTGATAATTGCCATAACGCTGCTTGAAAATTCAGAGTTGGGTCCTGACATACCCTCTAAGATTAGGAAAACATCATTTTCTTTCCACTTTTCTGATTTCTGCTGGGACCCAACTTTGCCTTCTTTCCTCCTTATCTACTTTTCCAACTAATAAGCACTTGCTAAGCACCAACCGTATCCCAAGTCTTCATGCATCAAGGATTGGGGAAAAGCATTAAGCAGGGCAGACACAGTTCCTAGCCTCATACAGGTTAGCATCAAATAAGAGAAAAATCATTATGTGAGCAACTTCAGATTATTCACTATGAGAAGTGTCGTGACAGTGAAATACAAGGTATGGGGAGAATGGAGAATGCCTTCTGTCGTGGACACGTGGGAATCAAACTTAGCAGCTGTCAGTGGTGGGGACTTAACATACTCCTTTCTCCTGGTCTTTTGTACAATATTTGAGAAGACCGAACCAAATTTCTGATAAGGAAGTGAGTCACCGTGTTTTTCTGCTACCAACAAGAAGGGAGTCAGCCTTACCATGAATCCTGTTCTGCAGAAAATAGACAAGAGGTGATACCACCAAGCCGCTGCTCAGCCCTTGACCAAAGTCCCCCCCAGCTTTGAACGCTGGAGTTACATGAATACATGTTTTTTGTTATTTAATTTAAATTGGTTTAACTGTGCTATTAATTGACAGCATGCTGCCTTATTAGATGGGAGGAAGATGGAAAAGGATATTCTAGAGGCAGTGAAGGAATGTGTAAAGGCCCACAGTGATGGGAATGGGAAGCGCTTGCATGGCTGGAGGAGGGAGGGGACGGAGAGGAGGTCTGAGAGCTGGCAAGCTGGCTGCCGGTCCGTCCATCTTCAGGGCAGTGCAAACCACTCAGGGCTTCATGCAGGGGGTTGCACAGAGAGTCACTTTGGCTGCAAAGGGCATTAGAGAAGAAGAATTCTGGTTATAAAACTGTTCCCGTAAATTGAAGATACTCACACATTTTGGTCTTAGGGTCCCTTTCCACGAAAAAACTTATTGAGGACCTCAAAGAGCTTTTGTTTTTATGGGTTGTATCTACCAGTTGTACCAAAGTAAACAATATAAAAGAGAAATTTGAAGCATTGTTTAATTCACTTAAAATAACATTAATCAGTCCATTAGAGGGAAAAACGTCATTGTTTTACATTTTTGCAAAGCTTTTTCAAGTCCAGCCCAAAGGAAGCCAGATGGTCTCCTCTGCTTTCAAACTGTCAGTCTGCTGGGAGTGGTTTTTGGTTGCAGTAATATGATGAAAAATCTCAACTTGCTCTGATATGCAGTCAGAAAAGGAGGGATATTTTGATAGGCTTTTCAGATAATTGTGCTTGCATTCCCTAATTGTCCATCACGGAGCACTGAGGATGGGGTGGGTTTAGGAGAAGAGGAAGAGACATCTTCCCAGGTTTTGGCCTAGGCGGATGATGGTACATTCATTAACAGAATTTGAATTGAGAATCAGGCTTGGGCAAATTGAGGAGCATCTTCTGGGCACATTGGACTGAACCAGAGGTGCTGGATATGTGACCCTGAAGCTCATGAGAGTGCTCCCTCTGAACAGATGTGAGTGGAAAGTAGTCAGTGTGCACCAGGGTCATAAAACCAGAGAGCAGGTGAGGTACCCAGCAGAGAGATCTCTTCAAACGCAAAGAGGGAAGCACCGCCAGCAGAAATCTATGAGGGGACGAGTAGGAAGAAGATGCGCCCAAGAGAAAACAGAGATGTAAGAAAACTAGGACGATGTCATGCCGTGGCAGGTAAGAAGGAAAGGAAGTGCTTCGGGGAGTCAGGGTTAGTAGGGGGATGTGCCCCCAGGAGTGAGGAAGGCAGAGCAGAGCGTGGACCAAGGCAGGCAGGTGGGGTGGGCACTGAGAAGCCAGAGCTTCTCTTCCCTCCCATCTGCCCTTCTCGCCACTGCTTTATTAAGCATCTGCTTTGTGAGGCACAGGGCTCAGTGCAAGCTGCAATAGGGAGCATAGCTTCCACTTTCCCCATGATTCTTGTTAATATTTGGGGAGAGGTAGAGAATAAACAAGTAAACTGATGTGTGATGTATGGAAATCCTCAAGCTCTAAAAGATAGAGAAGACGAATTCAAATCCCCTTACACCCAGCACTGAAATCCAAGAAGTTCCAGAAACTAAAGCCTCTTCCTCATTCATTAGGTGGCAAAACCAAACGGAGAAGACTTCAGGGTGATTACAGTCTCCCCCCGCCTTTTTGCCCCACGAGTGGCTATTTACTCAATGAAGAATTATCAATGTGCTTGATACGTGGTGCTGCCTCAGACCTAACGGGAGGTGCGCAGAAGTTATATCATCCCTTTAAGATCTGGGAACTCAGAGTTCCAAAAAATCCAGATAAGAGATCATGGAACCGTATTATCTCTATATTACAGAAGAGGTAACAAGACACAAAAAGGTTAAGTAACTTCATATTCACACAGACACACCAGGCTACCACACCAGACTGTTTCCCTATTTGGATAAAAAATACCAAGAAAGTAGTCCATTTATTCATCCACTTATCCATTTGTCCACCTACACAAGTATCCATCCATCTGTCCTTCTATCTGTACATTCATCCATCCATCCACCCATCTATGCATCCATTTGTCCATCTATCCATCCACCCACCCATCTATGTATTTGCACCTGAGTATGATCTACTCCTTCCTTCATCTATCCATCCATCTATTTGTCTGTCCCAAAACATTTACTTGAGAATCCATTATGTCCCAGGCTGAAAGACAAAGGTTCAAAGTTCCTGGGTTGCAGAGAGTGTTATTTTTATAAATGTAATATTCTGGGGCTCTGGGAACTGAAGGAACGTATCGATGCTGAGTGCTGATCACATCAGTCATGATGATCAGGTCTCTTATCATTTACTCAAGGCAAGAAGAGAATCTCAACTCCTCTGTCCTTTATGTCATCCTCAAGGGGTTTATTTTAGTGTTTGGATCAGTAGTCTCTCTCTCAAATAATACAAAACAGCAACAACAACAAAATCTGCAAAGAATCGAGCGATGTCTTTCTTTGTGCTGCAGGAGGCATTAGGGATAGAAATGGGACAGTCCAAGGGCACTTCACAGGGCACCGCCAAAGGGATTTCAGAAATATCTTCTGAGCAACCGAAGAACAGAAAGCAAGCCTTACAATCTCATGAGTGAAGATGATTCTCGAAGGGAGAGGAAGTTTAAGGGAAAGGAAAATAGAAAAACAATACAACAAGCACATAGACTTGCAATTGTGGGAAGGCCTGGGAGGAAGTCGTTGGAAGGATCCCAGAGCTGACCACGTGCTCAGGAGGTTTACAGTTTCACAACAGAAGTGATTCACTGCCTTGGAGTCAGTAGGCCTGTCCCCCAGTGTGCGGAGGACAGTGGATGAGGGCATTCGAAGTGGGGAAATGGAGGGCAAGGGTGAAGCTACAGTCCACAGCTGAGGACAGCCTGACAGCCACTCTTGAGAGCTGGGCACGGAATTCAGCCTGCCTGGGAAGTACCTGCACCATTTCTGGGAACTCGGACTGAATCGTGTATGGAGACCTGGAACCGAAACTCCCCACAGCTGTTCCCTGGATGAAGTGGTGTGTTTGGGCCTTGATCTTCTCATAAGTCCGTGAAGCAGATGCAAACTGGAGGTTCTGGAGACAAGAGGGACTTTTTGAAAGAGTACAATGCAGGCCCTCTTTAGAGGAAATGACTCCATACAGACAAAGCCTTGGCTCCAGCGCTGGCATCTTGTCCAGGTTCAACTCTAGACCCAGGGCTCACCCTAGATCTGGCCCATGTGAGAGTCTCTTGCCTGTGTTGAACCCTGAGCTCACCCCAGAGCCCCACCTGCCCCATGATCCTGGCTCAGTGTCTTTGCCTGTGACGGCACCTGGACACATCCTGGACAGTGAACAGGAAAGAATCTTCAACCTCAGGATGAGATTGTTATATTACAACATTTTCTTTTAGCATCAGAATCTCCTCCCTGCACCAAAGGAATTCTAGTGCTCAACAGAAACCCTCAGAACATAAAATGATAAAAGAGGAAGACTTTCAAGCTAAGACTGAGCTGTGAAGGGTTGGGGTGGGGTGGACTATTTTATGGATTTATGTGGGAGTTTTCATTGTCATTTATGATATGTGTATACTTTTGTGATATGTATTTTTTTTCTGTAGTCTATATTATACTTCCGTAACAGATGGAGAGATTTAATTGACTAGAAGAGAAAAATTAAAGATAGGCATCGTAATTTTGCATTATCTGGTTGAATAAAATCACAACCTGGGTTTTTAGCATTACATTTCACATTCTAGAGGAATTAGAATCACAGAGTTGGATCTAGTCAGTGCATGTTTTGTCAAAAGAGAAAATTGCAATGAATTGCATCATAGACCTCATGGGCTTTTATTTGGGATTTATGAATAGGGACAGTCTCATTCTAGAGTAGAGAAGGAGATCTCTGGCAGGGTTTGCTAAGGGGCAACAAGAAACAGAACAAGAGAAACAGATACTGACCTGTCAACACCTGGCGCAGGGGACCTTTTTGGTAAAGGTCAAGGCTGAGGCCTTCCTTATGCTCACTCAGGTAGATGGGAATTTCCTGTTTCCAATAAAATTGGTCTGGTTTGTGATCTATCTGCTTCCTTAAAGCTGCGGTTGGAGGATATGGCATTGGCACGAGTGACTCCATTTTGGTGAGTCTGGTCTGGCCTTCTGGGACCAAGGGCAGGAGTTCAACACAAATGATACCATTTCATTATTTTGTTGAAGTTTCCTATTAATTTCTGAGAGGAGTTAGTTTTAAAAACTCACACCATATTTCTCTTAATTATGTGATGATTCCAATGAAATTAAAATGAACTTTGGAGATCCTGTCTAGCTCCACCTTGGAAAAGTTGTTGAAGGAATCCTTGTAGAATTCTGTACTTCCAGTCCCTCTCTTTACTTTTTTTTTTTTGCAGGGGGAGGTACCGGAGATTTGAACCCAGGAGCGCTCAACCGCTGAGCCACCTCCCCAGCCCTTTTTGTATTTTATTTAGAAACAGGGTCTCACTGAGTTTCTTAGGGCTTTGTAAGTTGCTGAGGCTGGATTCGAACTTGCAATCTTCCCGCCTCAGCCTCCCCAGCTGCTGGGATTACAGGAGTGCACCACTGTGCTCTGCTCTTCTCTTTAACCAATTTCTCCTGGTTGATGGGGAGCAATGGAGCGTTATGGAGACAAAGCCCTGAAAGAAAGAGCCCCAAACCAAAAAACCCAAAGCCAGAGACTAAAACGTATACTTTTAAACTTTTAATTCTCTACTCAAAATTGCTGAAGGAAAATGAGCCATCCATCTCTGCAGCAGACATGCACAGACTCTGCTAGATGTTATCAGGGCTAGAGATCCCAGGAAGCTGGGCATACTTGCCATTTGCCCAGCACACACCTGAGGGCAAGGATGTTTTACAAAATGTGATCACTTTAACAACCTACTGCTCTCTTTCCGTCTTTTGCAAACCCTCTGCTGCTAACTGGGACAAATTGGTTCTGTTCCACCGTGAGGCTGTCCCAGGGGACTGTGCTTGTCATGGGTGCCAGCTGATTACTGAGGGCATCCAATTGTCGGAACTTGCTTTTTTGGCTAGGACTGCCAAGTCATCAGAAATATGGATTCTGTGCCTACTGGAGAAAACCAAATCTTCACTCTGCCAAGCCTTTATACAGATTATCTCATTGATGTCTCACAGATTCCTAGGACATACAGAATGTGGTCCTAAGTGAAGTCAAGGTTTGGAAAGGTTAAGTAAGTTGTCTAGGATCACCTAGTAAACAGGTGGTGGAAGTAGGAGTCTTCTCTCAGCTTTAATTAAAAGTCTGTACTCTTAATGACTTCACTAGCTATATAAATGAAATATTTCAGTGTGTCAAGAGGAAATAAACCATACACTACTCTAATTAGTCACTAGCATGTGTGGCTAATGTTGGTAATGACCTCATTAATTTGTAAGCATTTGATGGGAAGAAAGTTGCACTAATAAAATAAAACTTTCAAAAATGAGATTCATGGTTTCACCAGAATATATTAACTTATTTTCTTGAAATTAGAATACCTGTAATGGTTTGTTTCAGTTACATAAGGAGAGCAAAAACTTAATGGTGTAAAGATCCAAAAGGGTGAAAAATGAATAGTAAAAATTCTCATTAAAGCAACATAAAGCTCACATTAAGAAACAATCAGGACAATATTTTTCTTTTGTAGAAACAAAATTGACAATTTCAGATCTCTCTTCTTTCACTTACCTGGTCTGTGAGACAATCTTCCCAGAACTGTGCAGATGTTATTCCATTATCTTCTGTTTTCCCTTTTCTGTTAAGAGTCAGATATATACATATGCGTGTGTGTATATATTATATACATATTGTGAATATACCTTTATCATTTTTTCTGGATGCTCTAAAGGTTGCTCTCTTCATTGTTGGTTTTCAGCAATGTACCGTGATGCTCCTTAGCTGTGGTTTTCTTTTTATTTATCCTGTTTGGGGTTCACTAAACTTCTCGCTTTTGTGGGTTTCATGTATTCTAAGAAATTCTCTTCGAATTCCGCTTCCACCACCATCTCTCTCCCCTCCCTTATGGCACATCAGTCATTTTCGGACCTGGTCATTTCATTCTGCCACATATGCTTCTTATGTACTTTTTATTGGGCTCATTTCAAGCTTTTAAAACTTCTTATACTTCATTCTAGATATTTCTCATGAGCAACCTTCCACTTTCCTAATCTTTTTTTCATCAGTAACCAATCTGCTGTTAAATTCATCTATTCAGCTCTTCATTTCATTTCTTGTTGCATTTTAATCCTAAATTTTTAATTCGATTTATTGATATTGATCTGCTAAATCCCCATATTGTCTTTTTATTTCTTGAACATACGAGTTCAGTTATTTAAAAATCTATGTCTGATCATTCTTATATTTGAATCTGATTCTATTATCTTTTTTTTTTTTTCAGGCATATCTTCTGATATGCCTGAAAATTTCTGTTGCCTGGAGGCGTTTTCTATAAGGAACTGTGAAAATTCCACCTGTGTCATAAGGTAAACATAGGTGGCGAATGAACACTTGGAGTAGGGTTGGTTTTATGTCAAATACTTACTGGATTTCAAAGACTTGATATAATGAAAAAATAACATAAGCTAACTAATAATTTTTATGGTGATTACATATTGAACTGATAATTTTTTAAATAAAATATATCATCAATGTTAATTTTACCTGTTCTTACCTTTTTAATGTGAAAATCTAAAATTGCATACGTGGCCCAAATTACATTTCCGCTGGACGATGCTGCCCTCCATCGTATCTTCAGAGCTTACACTGGGTCTCCCTCTGGAGAGCGGATAGGGAGGAGCAGATTACATCGACTTGATTATGGCTTGGGCAGATCTGAGGCTGGGCTACAATCCTCCAGGCTTGGTAGAGTTCGATGTGCTGAAATTCTCTGGGATAGCAAGCCGGAAGCCTGGGGAGTTTACTAGGATCCTTGCTCAGTGGCACAAACTGAACTCAAATTCCTTGGTCTTGTGAGACTACCCAAGTCCTGGGTACCTTGGCCACTCTCTAACTCGACTTGGGCTACTGTAATAAAACATCTCAAGCTGGGTGGCATACACAATAGAAATTTATTTTTTCACAGTTCTTGAGACTAGAAGTTGAAGGTCAAGGTTGCCACATGTCAGTTCCTGGTGAGGTTTATAATCCTGGCTTGCAGATGGACACCTTCTTATGGTGTCCTCACCTGATGGAGAGAGACCACGTGAAGGTTCGGAGGTGGCTCTTCTTGTATCTATCATGGGAACCTCTCACTCTGACCTCATCTAAACATAATTACCCCCAAAACACCAGCCCTCTTTTATATTTTATTTAGAAATTGTGTCTCACTGAGTTGCTAAGTGCCTTGCTAAATTGCTAAGGCTGGCTTTGAACTTGTGATCCTCCTGCCTCAGTTTCCCAAGTAGCTGGGATTATGGGCATGTGCCACCAGGCCTGGCACTTCTCTCTGATTTTCTACAGGTCTCTTAAGTCCAAGCCTTTTGGTAACCCTGACCCCATTTTCACCTCCCTGACTCCACATGACTCCTGACTGCTTGGCTTTTTCTCTCCACCTGTTTTATGAAACTGTAGGGGCAAAGCTGTGTTCAATTTTTAGCTTGTCTGAGTGGTTTCCCTTATCTTTGGGATCCTGGCCAGGTTCTAGCTAAAAGGTCTCTAACATCTTTGGAGAGGGTGCTTTGGGTATTTTTTCCAGCTTTTTCAATAAGACATTAGCAGGATCAGGGTGCTACAAACTGGATAGGTAGAGCCCAAAGTGGTATTCATGGCCATCTCCCTTTCCTGTTCCTCTCCCAGAAATAATACCTCCTTTAATTGCATCTGGGTTCATCTCTGGATTCATAACATCTTCTAGAACAGACCATCTGATACGAAGCTTCTTGCTATAGTTTGGATCTTAAATGTCCCCCAAAGACCTGTGTGTGAAAGGCCTGGTCTCCAGACAGGCTCTATTGGGAGGTGGTGGGGCCTTTGGAGAAGGGACCTTGTGTAGGAGGTCTTTAGGTCACTGGAGGCACGCCCTTGAAGGCGACCGTGGGACCCAGCCCTTTTCTCTTTCTCTTTTGCTTCCTGGCTGTGAGGTGAGTGGTTTGCTTTGCTGTGTGTTCTCCATCACTGCCCTCTGGCACCCCCAAGGGAGGCTTAAAAGCAATAAGTCCCCATGATCATGGGCTGGAACCCCTGAGACCTTGAGCCAAAATAAGTCTCTTTGTAAGTTCACTATCTTTTTGCTATAGGGAGGGAAAATTGACTGATCCAAGTTCCAAAATGAGAGGGGAATGCCTTGCATTCCACTTAAAAGGAGGTTTTCTGCACAGGGCCTGCCTACCCCGACCTGTTTGGTCTTTGGGAAGGACTAGATTTGGGATCTGCTGGGAGGAGACATAGGAGTGCTGACATCAACATCTGCATGGTTGACTTCTGTTACACCTGCTGCAAAGATTTTGAAGCAGCTGGGCATGGTGGCACGTGACTCTATTCCTGGTGACTCAGGACGTCGAGGCAGGAGGGTCTCAAGCTCCAAGCCAGCCTGTGCAACTTAGCAAGATCAGGTCTTGAAAAAATATAAATAAAAAGGGCTGGAGATGTGGCTCAGTAGTAGAGTTCCCCTTGGTTTAATTCCCAGTACTGAAGAAAGACAGAGAGAGAGAGAGAGAGAGAGAGAGAGAGAGAGAGAGAGAGAGAGATTGATTTTTGAGGCTAACCTGAAACTCATCGCATCTCAACTCTATATTATAGAATTTTGGGAACTAAAGTGAGTCCAAAATTACTTGTTCATTCTCTCTAGAATGTTCTTTCCATTTCAACTTCCCTTCTAATGGTTTGGTGGTGACCATTCTCTCTGCTCAAGTTGAACTCTTAACCTCTCATAGACAAGTGACAAGTTGTCTCATAGACAAGCCTGAACTTGGTGCTGTTCCACTCTTGACAAAAGCTCAGTGGATAATGATGGGTTTGTTCCCCCTAGAAATCTACCACCTGTGCTGGGGTTAAATTAACCATTTCCCTGAGAACTGTAGGAACCAGGGAATCTTAACTGAATTTCACTTTGGATTATTGCCATCAGCAGTCATGGGCGATGGCAAAAGAGAGCTGATTTGATTTAGACATTTTTCCTTTAATGAAGGAAAGTAACTTCCTTTGAAGATCCATGGAAAAATTTTCTCTCTGGTCTTAGGATAAAGAATAACTGCTCCTTGGAAAAATTTCCTTTTATTTTATAAACCAAATTACACAATTAACAGTAATTTTTCTTGTGTTGACCACTTAATAACTTAGAGTCCCAATCATAGCTCCCTTGAAACTAGAGAATGGGATCCCACCACATGCCTTTGCCATACTTATCCCATCTGCCTTTGCATTTTCCCCCAACTTTGCCATCTCTGTCTGCTGTCGCCTGGGTCACTGACATGCCCTAGATCTGACCCATCTCTTCCCTTGCTGTAGCTATTGCAGCTGTTATTTTATTTGTCTTCCTGTTTTCAGTTTTACTTCCACTCCCCAATATATTCTCAACATTAGCCAGAGTAAACATCTGTATTTTCTATCTACTGCTGCATAACAATTTAACCAAAACTTAGTGGTTTGAAATAATAACCATTCATTTTACTGTTTGTGTTGTTCAGGCATCTGGAAAAGCTCACCTGTGTGCCTCTGACTTGGGATCTCTTCTAAAGACGCAGTGATGGTGTTGGCCGGGGCTGTAGTCACATGAAGGCTCATATTCCTGGGGCAGCTCCCTACATGGCAACTGGTTTCCCTTAGAGTGAGTGAGGCAGAGCCTGAGAGAGAGAATCCAATATGGTGGTCAGTCTTTTTATAACCGCACATCCTGTTCTTATTGCTTTCTTTTCTTTATTAGAAGCAAGTCACTAAGTCCAGACTGTATGCAAGGACAGAGGATCACGAATGGATCACTGAGGCCCATTATGGAGGCTGCTTACCCCATCTCCTAATTACACAGAGCTGAGCCTTCTTCTGCTGAAAGATCTTCCAGTAGCTCCATAGTGCTCTTTGAATGAAGTCCAAATTCTGTAGCCTAGCTGGCAGGGCTATCCAGCCACAACTTGCTGCTCTGGTCTTATTTGGAGAAGCTTCTTTCCCAGCCCATTTGTGTTTTCTACAAAGAAGAAAATGGATTCCATTAAGTTCCATCTTTTCTCTGTTCCGGATGATATTTTTTTAAAATAGTACCTTTATCAAGAAAGCATGAACAATCCAGGAATTGGTACCTGAATTATTTGTAGTTGACTATAACTGAACCGATATGAATAAACACAGTAAGGAGGACTAGCACATTACTGTCAGGAACTGATCAGAGGACTTTACACGGATTAATTTATTTACCTTCAAGACACTCTGTACACAAGTCCTTCCCATTCCACAGGTGAGGAAGAGGGCAGATTATGGCAGGAGTCTGGCTCCCCCTGTCTTTAAGCACTAAGCATGGGTCTACGCAGAAGTGATCTGGCAGGTACCAGCTGGGAACCTACACTCAGCAGAGTTCAGGAAGTGATTCAATTCCTCAAAATTTAACTTTCTAACTACTTGCACTTATGTTCAACATTTTAAGATGCAAGTTAGAAATGACCTTTTAATATATTTTTAATGTATATTCATTCAGATTTCATGAATCTGATAATACAATTTTTTTCTTTTCTGTAAGTAATCCTTTGGAACAAGGGTGATACTTTAAAAAATTAGCTTCTTTGGATACAAGATTCTGGTTTAGGAGAATTTTTCCAGAAAGTTCTCAAACTGTTTCTTTTCTCTCCACAAAAAATATAAACAACTATTGTTGGGAACTGTTTGGTGTTGGAAGGTTTCTTCATTGGTGGCTTGTCTGGGGGTGATTTTTAATTTTCTCTTATCTGTGTCTTCTTGGTTCATCCCTAGCAAACAGATTATATTTTTGGGATCGAGTTTTGATGATTTTTAATCAAAGCAGTGGATGAAGATGGTGCTGATTTGAGCTCAACTTCAAGAATGCATTCAGAGCCAGACATGGCTTATTTTCAATGCAAAGAGCCTGGTTACAGGAAAACGCCAAGTAGAGAGGGGTGGCCGCTTCGCTGGAGGCCCCCAGGAAGGCATGTTACTCTTGGACAAATAGATATACCTGGTGTCAACTCCAAATCTCTGTGATCCTGATAACTGTGACTCCTTTCGCAGTCTAATTCTAAATCGATTATCATTAAAATGACTTCAGCCTGTTAGGCAGAAATGCAAATCCAACAATCATGCTTCTTTTTGCAAGTATTAGTCTGTGCATGTTTTATTATCTGGAAAGAACATCTCTAAAAGATTTAGGTATCTGATAACAATGCATGAACCAAATTATTCCTCCAACTAGTTTTATATATGTGGTCAAGACTACTGGGTCTTCCTAGAGTTGCCAGCTATATAAGCTTTCGGCTTAGATTTAGGATTCTTATATAAAAGATTATATTTTATTTTCCCTTATTCCACCCAAAAGCCTTTTCCACTAATTCCAAAAGTCGTTTTTTTTTTTTGCATTTTTTATTTATTCAATTTTTAACTGATGGTTAATTGTATATATTTGGGGTCCAATGTGATGCTTTGATATGTGTTTACAGTGTGGAGTGTTTTAATGCATGTGTCCTTAACAGTGAAATGATTTCTGCTAATTATCCCTCATTTTGCAATTCCAAGCAGTCAAAGGGAGAACACAAAAACAAAAACAATCTTGCCTGTCTCTGAGTAGCCTGAGTTCAAAGGGGCCTGGTCAGAACCGAAGTGATCCATCTGCCAGTTAAAAGTCTGGCTTCCTTTCTTCTCTTACCAGGGAGTTTAATTTTTGGCTGAACTCGCTTGTAAAAGGGCTTTTAAGTAACTAATCATATTAGGGACCAACCACACACTCTTCCCTAGGATGTCTAGCCTCCTGTCTTACAACAGCTCTGCTTTTTTCAGTCTCTGTCTTATCTCCCTCTGAGGACAAGGACCTGGGTAGGGTGTCACCTTGAAGCACCGCTCCTCCCCCACGTCTCACTGTTACTCTACTAAGACCCTGCTAAAAATTCATTAAAAATGTACATTTTTAGTGTATCCATTGCCTTAAACACATCAATTTTTTTGGGGGGGGGCAAGAACATTCTGAACCCTTTCTTCTAGCTATTTAAAACCATACAAAGCATTGGTCACTTTGGCCAGCCTGTTGGGCAATAGAACACAAGAACTTATTCTTCCTTTCATTAAATCTTTTTTTTTTTTTTTTTTGGGTGCTGGGGATGGAACCCAGGGCCTTGTGCTTACAAGGCAAGCACTCTACCTACTGAGCTATCTCCCCAGCCCCTTATTCTTCCTTTCAAACTGTAACTTTGTATCCTGATTTGATCATTGCACAGCATATACACATATGGAAACGTCAAATAGATATGTACAATTATTATGTGTCAATTAAAAATAAAAATAAAGCAAACAGAAAAATTTACAGTTTTGCACACCTCACCACACTTGGAAAAATAACTCTTTATATTAAATGTGTGTCTTGGTTTGAAGGCACAGTCACATGGTATTCTCATGTAATCCTTATCCCAAATTAGTGAAGTGAGGTCACTGCCCACTCTTCAGAAATAAGTAAAGTTCCCTGGACAACAAGATGTGCTAAGCCACGGATGGAGCGAGTTCATCTCCCCACGTGGTAAACGGTCCTCAGGGTGCTTTAGTCACTTTGGGTTTTGGCCACATCCGGCTGAGTCCTTCCTCTGGGGCTGTCTGCAGACCTTATTCCTTCCCCAGCTTCCGCCTTTCCGCGGGCCCTGCGTTCCCATCCTTGCACGTGGGGAGGATTGCATTCTGGAAACACTCATTACTATGCGACGTGAACTGAGAGATGGGCAACAGAAATGTAGGGTGCAGGGCAGGGGCAGGGCACAGGTTCAGGACACCAGATTATAAAGGCAAACTCGCCTGAGATAGTTTACTGAGTCTGAGAAAAGAAATCCCAGTAAATATGTTTTGAAAATTAAATACCAGGTTATGTCCCAATGTTATTAAAAGAGCACATTTTTATAAATTGTCGGTCACCTCTGAAATATTTGTTTCTGGAGGAATTTTACCGATTGGTGACAGTTTGCATGTTTCATCAGGAACTTGGCACTTCACTAAGACAAGATTCACTTAAATCCCTGATTTGTCAGTGGTTACTCACAGGTGGATAAAATGTGACTTCACACATAGATGTCCCAGCTATTTGTAGTGTGGCTAGGGGGATGTGCCCTATAAAACAATCCCATGGCATGCGACTCTGACCAAAGTGGGAAAAAGAATGTTGCGCTTATAGTTAAACATACCACATTTTAGGAACATCCTGACCGTTCTCCTTTGACTAGGCGCCTCTGGCGACTGCTTCCTTTTTATAAATGGCGTGACTGGGAGAGGGTTCTGCTGACTAGTTCCTGCCTCTGCCCCGAAACCCGTGTTTCTTCTGCACACACGCATGGTACTACAGGAAATGCTGGACCCTTCAGGTGAAGACACCTGAGGAGTTGATGCCAGGCAGAGACCATTCCAGATAGTCATTCCTGTGTCAGAAAGGTTAAGAAGTTAGCTAGACACGGAGGTGACTGAAACATTAAAATACACCCCCTCCCAGATCAAATTAAGCATGTCCACAAATCACCTGGCCACTAGCTACATCCCCAATGCCAGTAGCCACTCTGGTGCTCTTCAACATGCAGGGGAGTGTGAGCAAGGGATGGTGATGGGGGTTAGCATTTGAAACCAGCAGCCATGACAACACTGTTCTTCAGAAATCCCGCAGAGGACAGACCACGTGAACAGGATGCTCCAGTCCTACTCATGTTCCTGGGAAGGGGCCTGTGCGAATGGACCAGAGGGCATATCCCATCAGTGTCACCAAGCTAGTCCACATGGCCACACAAAGAGGACAGTGGTGGACACTGAGCACACAGCGAGTGTTATGGGTTGAACAGTGTGCTTCCCAAATCCCCGTACCTCACAACAAGAGGTACTGGAGTTGAGGGTTTTAAAGGGGTAAATGAGGCCACATGGGTGTGTTCTGACCCATCATGACTCAGGTCATAGAGGAGGAGATCAGGACACAGACACACACAGAGACGAACAGCTAAAGGCAAGAGGTAGAAGAGGGCTATTTACAAAGGAAGGAAAGAGGCCTCAGAAGAAACCATCCCCTCTGACACCTTGAGCTTGGACTTTCTGCCTCCAGAACAGTGAGAGAATGCAGTTCTGTTGTCCAAACCACCCGGTGAAGGTGCTTTGTTATGACAGCCACAGCAACTCATCGAGGGGGCAGCTGGGTTTCAGGGTGTACTGAGTATTTGCAGCTGAGTTTGTTTTGTTTTTCAGAAGTATTTTGTGTCTATCAAAGTTCAGGACAGAAAAAAAATCTCTCCCCCCTTGAACGTGCAGTCTGGTAGGAGGCCCTAGAGAACAGTCATAATTTGAAATGAAATGTGGGCTGGAGGGTATCCAGGAGCAGGGGCCTGTCCTGGGGTCAGAGACCTCTGGGGTCAGACCACTCAGGGGAGTCACAGATTGCCTGAAGGAGGTACCAACACCAGGGCCACTGGGACCACCACTCCAAGGAAGGGAACTGACTTGCACACACCCAGGAATGGACGCTACCTGAGTCTGCTATCGTATTTGGCATCAGGAGAACAGTGGAGACCCAAGATAGTGGTCTGCGGCAGGGGCAGGGACAATGCTGAAGAGCTCCTTTTGGTCAGCACAAGGAAACTGGGTTGAACTCTAATTACAAAGGGTCACTTAGGAGAGCTCAAAGTAGGGGAACGACTTGATGAGACTCACTCTTGGAGGAGAGTTCTCCAAGTCCCACGTGGGGCCTGACGGGAAGGCTAGCGATAGAGTAGGGAGGCCAATGTAGAGATGCTGAGGTCACCCGCATGGATAGGGATGGGATGCCATCACTGGGGTGGTGGAGAAGGGAGAGGGGATGCATTTGGGATCTGCTTTGGAAGCAGAGCCCACAAGATGGTCCACTGACAAAGAGGGGTCTCCCAGTACATGCTGATGGCAAGGGAAACTGTTGGCCACTGCTGTTGATAAGGAACAACATGGCAGTGGTTCCTGGGAACAGCGATCATCAGCCAATGCCTGGGATGGGCTGGAGGAAAGGCGGGATCCTGGTCTGTACCTGATCAGCCCAGCTATGAAGTAATAAGCATGTGTAGCAGGACCCCTGAGGAGGATTTCTATAACTCACACTGGAGGAGAGGAGAGGCTTCGACTCAGAGAGTTTATACCACTGAGAAAGGAGTAGATGACAGTGATGCTGGGGGAGGGGCTCCAGAATAGACTTGGGAGTGACCTGTGAGGTAGATAAGCCTGCATGGAGGATCCCACAGAAGACTTTCTGAGCAGGTGGTTTGAGAACCTCTGAGGATGCTCTGTGGGCAGAAATTTGTCTCTGGTTCAGACTCCGGGGACTGAAATCCATCCTGAGAAAGCAATTCTAGGTACTACACAGAATAACTATGACTTGCTTCATCCCCAAACATGAGTATTGAACTGTCCTGTTATCAGTAAGGGCTTGACAGGCAGCAGATGGCACATTTAAATTGGGCTTTTCATTACAGTACCTGCAGGTTTGGTTACACGTGGCTGCCGCCATTTTGAGACAACAGCCAGGCCCTGTAGGACCCCTGGCCAGACTGACTGAGCCCTGTCTCCAGGATCCCTCAGCCTGACCGATCACTCCCTGCCTCTGGGGCCCTCACATCCACTTTTCTTGCTCTCTTTTCCTTTTGTTTACCTGATCCCTCAGAGTCTCTTTCTCCCTTTTTTACATGCTAACATCCATTTCTTTGGATTACACTCTCACCCTTTCTATTATCTAGAACTTCTGTATATTCTTTTCTTATCACATTAACAGCCACATTCTACATCCCTCTGTATCCTCTTTGTCCTCCATTAGAAACTGCAGACCTTATTGCAAATCTGTTTGTTTTACTGAAGATAATATTTGAACTCATTCTGTTTATTATGACAATTTTGTTATTGTCCTCATAGGGACTATTTGGTCTAGGATTGCATAGTGTCTGAATTGGGCATGGCTAATATTGATCTCCCCTTAAAGATAGGTTTTGGAAACCTATATGGCCACTATAAGCCTATAGGGGGAAATCTGCAATACCCCAGATCTGCACTGCTAGAGGGGAAGATACATGAACAACATGAAAAAACAAGGGAAGAAAATGATCCAAACAAATCTAGATTCTATATTAATAGAATCCAATGACAGTATGGTAGAAGAAATGTCAGAAAAGGACTTCAGATTATACATGATTAAGAGGATTCGCAAAGCAAAGGATGAGATAAGAAAGCAAATGCAGGCAATGAATGATAATACCAATAAGCTGAAAGAGCAAACGCAGGAAGCAAAAGATCATTTCACCAAAGAGATAGAGATTCTAAAAAACAAAAAACAAACAACAACAACAACAACAACAAAAACCCAAATGGAAATCCTTGAAATGAAAGAAACAATAAACCAAATAAAAAACTCAATGGAAAGCATCACCAACAGACTAGACCACTTGGAAGACAGAACCTCAGACAATGAAGACAAAATATTTAATCTTGAAAATAAAGTTGCCCAAACAGAGAAGATGGTAAGAAATCATGAACAGAATCTCCAAGAACTATGGGACATCATGAAAAGACCAAATTTAAGAATTATTGGGATTGAGGAAGGCACAGAGATACAAACCAAAGGAATGAACAACCTATTCAATGAAATAATATCAGAAAATTTCCCAAACCTGAAGAATGAAGTGGAAAATCAAATACAAGAGGCTTACAGAACACCAAATGCACAAAATCACAACAGACCCACACCAAGGCACATTATAATGAAAATGCTTAACATTCAAAATAAAGATAGCATTTTGAAGGCCGTGAGAGAAAAGCATCAGATTACATATAGGGGAAGACCAATACGGATAGCAGCCGACTTCTCAACCCAGACACTAAAAGCTAGAAGGGCCTGGAACAACATATTTCAAGCTCTGAAAGAACATGGTTGTCAACCAAGAATCCTATACCCAGCAAAACTAACCTTCAGATTTGAAGATGAAATAAAATCCTTCCATGATAAACAAAAGTTAAAAGAATTTACAAATAGAAAGCCTGCGCTACAGAATGTTCTCAACAAAATATTCCATGAGGAGGAAATGAAAAACAACAATGTAGGTCAGCAAAGGGAGGAACTACCTTAGAGAAAAAGCACTCAAAGGAGAAACCAAGCCAACTTAAAAACCAAAAATAAGCCAAATGACTGGAAATACAAATCATATCTCAATAATAACCCTGAACGTTAATGGCCTAAACTCATCAATCAAAAGACATAGACTGGCAGAATGGATTAAAAAGAAAGACCCAACAATATGCTGCCTGCAAGAGACTCATTTCATAGAAAAAGACATCCACAGACTAAAGGTGAAAGGATGGGAAAAAACCTACCACGCACATGGACTCAGTAAAAAAGCGGGGTTTCCATCCTTATATCAGATAAAGTGGACTTCAAGCCAAAGTTAGTCAGAAGGGAGAAAGAAGGACATTTCACTCTGCTTAAGAGAATAATAAATCACGAAGACATAACAATAGTAAATATTTATGCCCCAAACAATGGTGCATCCCTGTACATTAAAAAAAATCCTTCTCAATTTCAGGAATCACATAGACCACAACACAATAATTCTGGGTGACTTTAATGCACCGCTGTCACCACTAGATAGATCTTCCAAACAAAAACTGACCAAAGAAACCATAGAACTCAGTAACACAATAACCTAGACTTCATAGACATATATAGAATATTCCATCCATCAATGAACGGATTCACTTTCTTCTCAGCAGCACATGGAACCTTCTCAAAAATAGACCATATATTATGCCACAAAGCAGCCCTTAGGAAATGCAAAAAAATTGAGATACTACCTTGTATTCTATCAGATCATAATGGACTGAGAGTAGAAATCAATGGCAAAATAAAAAACGGAAATTACTCCAACACCTGGAGACTAAATAATATGCTATTGAATGAAACATGTATAACAGAAAACATCAGGGAGGAGATAAAAAAATTCTTAGAGGTCAATGAGAATGACGATACAACATATCAAAATCTCTGGGACACTATGAAAGCAGTACTAAGAGGAAAGTTCATTGCATGGAGCACATTTGAGAAAAGAATGAAAAGTCAACAACTAAATGACTTCACATTACAGCTCAAAGCCCTACAAAAAGAAGAACAGAATAATAGCAAAAGTAGTAGAAGACAGGAAATAATTAAAATCAGAGCTGAAATCAATGAAATTGAAAAAAAAGAAACTATTCAAAAAATTGACAAAAGTTGGTTCTTTGAAAAAGTAAACAAAATAGACAAACCCTTAGCCACACTAACAAAGAGAAGGAGAGAGAAAACTCAAATTACTAAAATTCGTGATGAAAAAGAAAATATCATGACAGACACCACTGAGATACAGAACATAATGAGAAGTTACTTTGAAAATCTGTATTCCAACAAAATAGAAACTACCGAAGACATTGACAAATTTCTAGAGACATATGCTCCTCCCAAACTGAACCAGGAGGACATACACAATTTAAACAGATCAATTGCAAGCAATGAAATAGAAGATGCCATTAAAAACCTACCATCCAAGAAAATCCCAGGACCAGACGGATTCTCAGCCAAGTTCTACAAGACCTTCAAAGAAGAACTCATTCCAAATACTTCTCAAAGTATTCTAGGAAATAGAAAAGGAGGGTACCCTACCAAACTCATTCTATGAGGCTAATATCACCCTCATACCCAAACCAGGAAAAGACACATCAAGGAAAGAAAATTTTAGACCAATATCCTTGATGAATATAGATGCTAAGATCCTTAACAAAATATTGGCAAACCGTATCTAAAAACATATTAAGAAGATAGTGCACCACAATCAAGTGGGGTTCATCCCTGGAATGCAGGATGGTTTAACATCCGTAAATCAATAAACGTAATCCATCGTGTCAATAGACTTAAGGATAAGAATCATATGGTTATTTCAATTGATGCAGAAAAAGCGTTCGACAAAATACAACATCCCTTCATTGCTCAAAACACTAGAAAAAATAGGGATAGTAGGAACATATCTGAACATTGTAAAGGCTATTTATGCTAAGCCCATGGCCAACATCATTCTTAATGGAGAAAACCTGAAACCATTCCCTTTAAAAATGGGAACAAGACAGGGATGTCCTCTTTCACCACTTCTATTCAACATTGTCCTCGAAACTCTAGCCAGAGCAATTAGGCAGACTAAAGAAATTGAAGGGATACAAATAGGAAAAGAGGAACTTAAGCTGTCACTATTTGTGGATGACATGATTCTATATTTAGAGGATCCAAAAACCTCCTCCAGAAAACTTCTAGACCTCATCAATGAATTCAGCAAAATAGCAGGCTATAAAATCAACATGCATAAATCTACAGCATTTTTATACGCAAGCGATGAAACAGCTGAAAGGGAAATGAGGAAAACAACTCCATTTGCAATAGCCTCAAAAAAAAAAAATACTTGGGTATCAATCTAACCAAAGAGGTAAAAGATCTCTACAATGAAAACTACAAAACACTGAAGAAAGAAATTGAGGAAGACCTTAGAAGATGGAAAGATCTCCCATGTTCTTGGATAGGCAGAATTAATATTGTCAAAATGGCCATACTACCAAAAGTGCTATACAGATTCAATGCAATTCCAATTAAAATCTCAATGATGTACCTTACAGAAATAGAGCAAGCAATCATGAAGTTCATCTGGAAGAATAAGAAACCCAGAATAGCTAAAGCAATCCTTAGCAGGAAGAATGAAACAGGGGGTATCGCAATACCAGAACTTCAACTATACTACAAAGCAATAGAAACAAAAACGGCATGGTATTGGCACCAAAATAGACAGGTACATCAATGGTACAGAATAGAGGACATGGACACAAACCCAAATAAATACAATTTTCTCATACTAGACAAAGGTGCCAAAAATATGCAATGGAGCAAAGATAGCCTCTTCAACAAATGGTGCTGGGAAAACTGGAAAACCATATGCAACAGAATGAAACTAAACACCTTTCTCTAACCCTGTACAAAAATCAACTCAGTGGATCAAGGACCTAGAAATCAGACCAGAGACCCTGCATCTTACAGAAGAAAAAGTAGGTTCAAATCTTCAACTTGTTGGCTTAGGATCAGACTTCCTTAACAGGACTCCCATAGCACAAGAAATAAAAGCAAGAATCAACACCTGGGATAGATTCAAACTAAATAGCTTTCTCTCAGCAAAGGAAACTATCAGCAATGAGAAGAGAGAGCCTCCAGAGTGGGCGAATATCTTTGCCACTCATACTTCAGAAGAGCACTAATTTCCAGAATATATAAAGAACTCAAAAATCTCTACACCAAGAATACAAATAACCCAATCAACAAATGGGCTAAGGATATGAACAGATGCTTCACAGAAGAAGATCTACAAGCAATCAACAAACATATGAAAAAATGTTCACCATCTTTCGTAATAAGAGAAATGCAAATCAAAACTACAGTAAGATTCCATCTCACCCCAATTAGAATGGCGATTATCAAGAGTACAAGCAACAATAGGTGTTGGAGAGGATGTGGGGATGCAAATTAGTGCAATCACTCTGGAAAGCAGTGTGGAGATTCCTTAGAAAACTTGGAATGGACTCACTATTTGACCCAGCTATCCCACTCCTTGGCCTATACACAAAGGACTTAAAATCGGCATACTACAGAGATACAGCCACATCACTGTTCTTAGCTGCTCAATTTACAATAGCCAGACTGTGGAACCAACCTAGATGTCCTTCAATTGATGAATGGATAAAGAAACTGTGGTATATATATACAATGTAATATTACTCAGCTATAAAGAATAATAAAATTATGGCATTTGCAGGCAAATGGATGAAATTGGAGAATACCATGCTAAGTGAGATAAGCCAATCTCAAAAAACCAAAGGATGAATGATCTCACTGATAAGCGGATGATGACACATAATGGGGGGTGGGAGGAAGGCAAGAATGGAGGAAGGAAGGACTGTATAGAGGAAAAAAAGGGGTGGGAGGGGTGGGGGGAAGGAGAAAATAACAGAATGAATCAAACACCATTACCCTATGTAAATGTATGATTATGCAAATGGTATGCTGTTACTCCATGTAGAAACAGAAACAACATGTATCCCATTTGTTTACAATAAAAATAAATTAAAATAAAAAAATAAATAAATTGGGCTTTTCTATGAAGGGTTTAATAGTGAGGTCATTCAGAAAGGTGTTGGCAGGTGAGAGAGTCCATGAAGGCAACGGAAGTGCTGTGGAACAGGAACAGGGAGTGATAACAGTCCTGGATGCAGAAGGGAGGGAAAGAGGGTGCCCACTGATGTCGAAGGAGACAGCCAGGTAGAGAATCCACCTGGAGGCCCAGGTAAGCAGAGAGAGCTCTATAGGAATGGATATCCTGACTTCTCCCTCTTCCCCTCTATTTTAGTCAGGTTTTTTTTTTTTTTTTTTTTTTTTTTTTTTTTTTTTTTTTTTTGCTGCTGTGGTTAAAAGAACTGACCAGAACAATTAGAGAGGAAAAGTTTATTTGGGGGCTTACAGTTTCAGAGGTCTTGGTCCATGGACAACTGACTCCATTCCTTGGGGCTCCAGGTGAGGCTGAACATCATGGTGGAAGAGTGTGGCAGAGAGAAACAGCTCACATGATGATCAGAAAACAGAGAGAGACTCCACTCACCAGGTTCAAAATATATACCCTAAAGTCACCCTCCCATTCACTCTCTGGTCACACCCTACCCTGCTTCAGTTTCTACTCAATGGAACCCATCATGGGATTCATTTGCTGATTGGATTGAGGTTCTCATAACTCAATCATTTCTCCTCTAAACCTTCTTGCCTTGTCTCACACCTGAGTTTTGGGTGACTCCTTGGACACCTCACATCCAAACTATAACATCCTTCTGATTTCTTTCTGGGGCTTCTCTTTGGTCTGACCCAACTAGAAGCCAGAGGGCAAGGGAACCTATTGACTCAGCCTATGCAGGAAACTTCTAAGGCAGAAAGGACGGTAGAGACAGGCAGAACAAGTTACACAGGAGGAAATGGAAGACACTCAGGACACCTTCTGAGGTGTAATCACCTTTGCTGACCTTGAGCCAACTGCCAGACTTGCAGATGGTGCTATACTAAGTCATCCAGAACAGCCACACCAGTGTCTGACCTTGGGTGCATATGTGATTGGCAGATCTGCCCTGCCAGAAAAACTGCCGCTGACCCACAGAACTGTGAGAAATCAAATATTTGTATCATCTTATGTTTTGAGATGGCTTGTTATACAGCAAAAGCTAACTGCTACAGTCTTACAAGGTTGTTAGGAAAAGTAAAGGATCTGAGGTGAGTCAAGCATTTGGAACAGTGTGCAACACTCAGTGTTTCATCAGCGTGTTAGAATATATCACATAACCCTACATAAATGTTTCACTGATGTGTCACTTTCATACACATCACTGCTGAGCTGTAGTTCCTTGCCCTCTTCTTTTCTTTTCAGTTGTTACACATCTTAAAAAATGTTAGACTTTGATGCCTTTGTCAAGTATCAGATAACTATACCTATGTGGGGTTGTCTCTGTGTCTTCTATCCATTGGTTTTCAGGTCTGTTTTGATCCCAGTACTGGGCTGTTTTTGTTACTGTAGTTCTGCAGTATAATTTAAGATCATGTATTAAGAAGCCTCTGATGTTGCTCTTTTTGCTCAGTATTGTTTTGGCTATTCTGGGTCTTTTATTATTCCATATGAATTTTAGGACTTTTTTTTTTCTAGTTCTGGGAAGAATGTCATTATTATTTTGATGGAAATTGCATTGAATTGGTAAAAGCCTTTTGGTAATATGACTATTTTGATGACTATTTTGACATTATTAATTCTGCCTATCCAAGAACATAGGAGGTCGTTCCATCTTCTGAGGTCTTTTTCAATTTCTTTCTTCAGGGTTTTATAGTTTTCATTGTAGAGGTTCTTGACCTCCTTGGTTAGATTTATTCCCAAGGTTTTTTTTTTTTTGTCTGTTTTTGTTTTTTAAGTTATTGTGAATGCGTTGGTTTTCCTGATTTATTTCTCAACAGATTCATTATTGGGGTATAGCAAAGCTGGTACAAAATATGGGGAGGGGGAGAGAGCAGTGTGTGTGTGTGTGTGTGTGTGTGTGTGTGTATGTGTGTGTGTGTGTGTGTGTGTGTATCTCATCAAGGTAGGAGGGAGATCAGGGGAACAAGAGGAAGGGTATTGATGGGGAGGGAGGAGGGATGGGAAAGGGAGGAAATGTGTGAGGAAATTGGCCAAATTCTTCTGTGTGCATGTATGGATCTACCACACTGAATGACACCTTTATGTATATTTGTAAAGCACCAATTAAAAAATAAAAACAAGAAGTAAATAGGAGGAAGACCAGGAGAGGAGAGGAAGGGGAACAGGGGGAGGAGGAAGGGAGGGAAAGAGGAAGTCCTGGGGACTGAAAAGGAGCAATTTATATTCCATGCATGATTATGATTATGTCAAAATGAGTCCCACTCTTCCGTGTCACTGGGTGCACTAATAGAAACATTCAACAGTATGCTTTAGTCCATCTTTGCCTCTCCAGGGTGGTAGTAAGCTCGGACTTGCTCCCTTTGCTCCCTTGCCGGGAGTTCCCATCAATGTCTTTCTGGGTAAATTGAATGGAGCTTCCTTCTCTTTGGATTCAGGGAGAAATGGTTTCCAAAAACTGAGCTGAAAGGTCCTCTGACTCAGAGCTATTTTTTTTTTTTTGGTAGTAATTTCCCTGAGAAAGTTCTTTGCTAGTCACTTTAAAATTATTTTCATTGTGTCAGTGAGGTGAGCTGCATGTCTGATCACGAATCTTTCAGTGCTGAAGCGCTCATGTCACAGTCTCCTCCCTCGATTCCAGGTCCCCCGCGCCTCGCCCAGACCCACTCAGGAGGCAGCTTCCTTCTGGCCCTTCTGGCTCTGGCCATCCACCTTTCAGATGATGCCGGCGACACACGCAGCGTGTCTTTTTCAGCCTCGGATGTCATCCACTCACACCCGCCACCGTGAGTCACAGGCATTATCTTTCTTGTATAACCCTTCACTCTCCTCTTCCTATTCTTCCCTCCCGAATATGCCAAGTACATTATTTTTGTTATTTTATTGATCGGTTTAAATGATCCACTTAAACCTCTATTTCCTATTCCAGTAACTTTATGGAGCATCTTGACTCCACTCAGTATGAGATAAAAACTTAGCCTCTGATCCCTCTCCTACGTCTTCCCTCATTATCCCTGCAACTTCTGTCATTTGGGCTTTTATATTTAGTTAATCAAAGTTGGCGGCATTTACATTCTGTCTGCCTAGACTTCTACACTTAGGCCAAAGGTTGACATTAAAGTTGAAAAAAAAATATGTCCTCCTTGACATCATACTTCAGGCCAAACTGTGTGCCAAGATCACATGTTTTTCTCTGCAGGATTCTGTGTGCCGATAGAAGAAGAATGTTTCTGTCCCCAAATCAAATGCATCTCAGTGACTCCTCAAAACCTGCTTCCTATTTGGACCACGGCTGTTTGTAGAATATTTGTTTTGTTTTCCCTGGAATTTCTGTTGCCTTTTCTTTTTTCCTTCCCCAAAGAAAAATATGCTTTGTTCATTTATTTGTGTATTCTTCAAACATTTATTCGACATCTGTTTTGCCAGGTGGCATTCTAGATTCTCAGAACAAAGACAGAAATGAGACAGGCCCCAATGCCTGCCCTTCTTGGAGTGTCCATTCCTCTGCCAGAGGTGAAGGCAGCCAGTGAATGAGGAGGTCCATGCACATGGAGGAGGAAGAGGAGGGAGAAGAGCAGGAGGGAAAGGAGGAGAAAGAGGGGGAGGAGGATGAGGGAGAGGAGGAGGAGGGAGAAGGGGAGGAGGGAGAGGAACAGGGGAAGGGAGAGGAGGAGGGACAGGAAGAGGAGGAGGGAGAGGGGGAGGAGGAGAAGGAGGAGAAGGAGGATGGGAGGAGGAGGGGAGGAGGAGGAGGGAGAGAAAGAGGGGGAAGAGGGAGAGAAGGAGAGGGAGGAGGAGGGGGGAGGGGAAAAGGAGGGGAAGGGGGAGGAGGAGGGGGAGGAGGAAGTGTTGGGAGAAAGGAGAACAGGGAGCCTCCAGGAAGTACCCTGTGTTCAGTCTACAGTTCTGAACTTGCTGGTCAGTGAAGGCCTTTCAGCCATGGCCAAACTGGTAGTTTTCTGAGGTAGGGTAGGCCAAGGCTAGTGATTTTGGTATGGTATCAAATTCCTATAAAACTGTTCATTTTTCCTCTTTAATCAGGAACACAGGTCCATTGCCAGAAAGCATTTAAAGTGCCAACCTCATGGATATCACAGTGACATGGATTATGGGTTTCAGTGTTTTCTTTTAGACAATAGTGACTTCTTTTAGTAGGTAGGGGAAGACAGGATGAGGTTATCATGAGTGATTTACATTCCTTTATTTTGAACTTTCCATATCCTTCAAATTTTGTTTAATAAACATGGCTAACTTTTATAATTAGTAACATTATAATAAAGTAACATTTAAATGAAAAATACTTGATTCAACAAAAATACTAGATTTGGACATTAGATTAGCATAAATTGGAGAAGCATGTACATGATCCTTAGTTACTTTAAAATCCATTGGATGGAGTTTGAATTTGACTGACTTTTTTTTGCACATTTTCCCATGAACCTGCAGAAAGTAAAATAATAAAAATAAAGAAAAGCAGACTTTTTTAACTGTTAGGAAACAAAGACCTTTGGCTTGTTTGAGGTTAAAGAAACAAAAACTCTAATACATTCTATTGATGTATTTATGTAAATAATTTTAGTTTTCATTGACATGTATTAATTGTAACTGTAAGTGGGGTGCAGTGTGATATTTCTACACGTACATGCAGAACACTCTGATCAAACCCAGTCTCCCTCTATCCCCATC
This sequence comes from Sciurus vulgaris, assembly GCF_902686455.1. Classification (NCBI taxonomy): domain Eukaryota; kingdom Metazoa; phylum Chordata; class Mammalia; order Rodentia; family Sciuridae; genus Sciurus; species Sciurus vulgaris. The sequence goes on from NC_136474.1 coordinate 27,977,118, forward strand.
CCCCACTTCCTGACCTCTAGAAATTCTACATTCTACATTCAGGTCAACCTTTCTTTTTCTTTTTCTTTTTTTTTAAGCTTCCACATATGAGAGAGAACACGTAGTACTTGTCTTTCTGTGTCTGGCTTATTTCATTTAACACAATGTGCTTCAGTTCCATCCATTTTGCACAGATGACGGGATTTTATTCTTCTTTATAGCCAAACAGTATTCCCTTGGGCACGAGTGACACATACTCTTTATCCGTTCATCTGTCGGAAGCCAACAAATATATGAAAAAATGCTCAGTATCTTTAGCCATCAGGGAAGGGCAAATCAAAATGACTATGAGATACCATGTCACTCCAGGCTAGTACCAAAACAACAAAAAATAAAAGCTGACCAGGATGTGGAGAAAAAGGAACTCTAATACTCTCTTGGTGGGAATGTGAATTAGAACAGTCACTCCAGAGGACAGTATAAAGTTTCTTCACAAAACTAAAAACAGATCTACCATATGATTCAGCTGTCCCACTTCTGGGTATATATCCAAAGGAAACACTTTTTTTTTTTTTTTTAAAGAAAGGGTAAGTAGAAATGTGGGCCTCCAAAGATCCTTCCTTCAAAAGCACAGTGGCCTGGAGTGGCCTGCCCGCCCATCAATTAGGCCTCACTGGTTTGCACCCAGCTCCAGAGCTACATGCATTCAGATTGCTGCTCCCTCCCTGAAAGGCTTTACTCCTTTTCAGAAGAGCCACACAGGGCAAGAGGGCCTCTCTCTTCTTGGTTTTTCAAATAAGCATGTATCTCAGGAAGAGGGCAGAAGTGCATGCCTGGGTTTCGTTGCTGATGACAGATGACATGACCATCCCTCGTGGGTGTGGGTGGTGTGCTAGCTTGTAAAGAATAACACACTGGGCCTTTATTGTTTCCAAACTGGGCTGCATCTCGGGGCTCTCAAGGACACACCCACTTGAGGAAGTGGCTGGTGCCTTGACTGGAAGCCACAATCAGAAGCTGGCCTCTCACACAGTCTGTGTGGGCACTACAGACCTTTATCCAGTCCGGCCTGCCCATGTTAACAAGGCTCCTCCCCAGCTGCTGATCCACTCTAGTGGGGCATCGACCTTCCAGCCCAGCATTTTGAGAGTAGTTGTCCTCTGGTGGAATAGAGACAGAATGAAAAGACCTTCCCAGAGGCCACAGTTTGGAACTGGAGTCAGACTTGCCACCCTAGGGCAGCTTGGTCCTCTACCTCCATAGCTACAGAAGACAGTTGAGGTGGCTGAAGGACCAGGGGGATTATTAAACTTAGGCCAGGTTTTGCACACTTTTTGGAATCTTTGCAATTTGATTTTTCTTAAAAGTTTGCTACAAAGGCATAATTGTAATGTTTTGTACCTTCCTTTGTATTCAATGGAGAAATTTCACTAAATAAATGCCACGCAGAATCCAGGTCTGGCCTCTTCAGGAAGCGAGACTCACATATTAGCTCCAGGCAGTGCTACTGCTGGGGTAGTGAATGGGGATGGCTCAGGTCCACCCAACCCCTACAGAGCGATTTTGGGGAGCATTCGTAAGCAGTGATGGTCTGGAATACTATAATACCTTTATGTTCGCTTCTCCTTTTTAAGAGAGAGAAGCAAAGAGTTCATCAGGACAGCTGCTGGTGTGGAAGGGGAGATCAAGGCAGGGCCACGCCTGCGCCATGAAGGAGGACACCTCTGGCAGCAGGGAGGCTCGCCCTGCTAGGCCCATATTAGATACGCAATAAACATTTTTGTTAAAAGGCACATCAGTGAGCTTCCAGATATTCGTAGGAATTTCATGGGACATAGGTGGTCTGGAGGCATAATTAATTTGGGAAGTAGTGGCATAAACAAAATTAAGAAAGGCTCTTGTCCTAGGCCTTCCCAGCATCTGGGATATGCTAGTGAGTGTTACAAAGTCCTGAATAGAGACACCTATGGGCCCTTCCTATGTCCCTGACCACCTGTCCTTTGGAGGAGGGGACAGAGGACAGGAGTGTCCAGGGAACACAAATTCGGGAAAGAGCAATCTAGCTGACTCTCCTTATTTCAGAGGTGAGGAGGCCCTTTGGTTTAGTGAAGAGGTGAGGTTTTAGAGTCAGAAAACTAAGGCTGAAATTCTGTCCTATTGGAAAGCTATTCCCACATATCCATTTGCCCATCTGAGCGAGGGGATGGTTGTGACTCTGGTCCTGTGACTTTTATTCCCCTCCCAGTGGGGTGTGTACAACAAAGGAGGTGTTTAATAAAAGATAATTCTTAAAACTATAATTGGGAAACCGAGTCCTGGAGAGTCCCAGCAGGCCCAAGGTGACCCAGCAAGTGAGGGGCAGGGCTGAGTGGGATACCTGGGTTTCTGGTCTCGTGCCAACATTCCTTTCACTGTACTTGGCTGACTGATAATAGGAGTTGTAGTTCTTTCATAAGCATAACAAATCAAATAGAAGTTGCCAGATGTTTCCATTTCACCGAAGAATGAAGTTAATGGATGTATATCAGGGCTCAAACCGAAGATTTAAAGAGAGATTGCTGAGTATAAGCAGTCATAAAAGCTGTCTAGGTTGGTATTTCGGCATTCCTGGGCAACACAAACCGCTATTTGGTCACATCTGGTCTCCATCAGGACTGAAGTGTTACATAAATACATGCATAGTTTAGAGGGTGAGGAGGCCCTACTGAGACACGCCAGACTTTGTTCTGCTTCAGCTCTGCAGAAGGGGCCCCTGAGGCTGCCCGACGACCCTGGGATATGCCCTCCCAAAGGACAGAACGAGTTGCACTCGCTCGTGTTCAACACACCTTCAGCTTTCCAACAGAAAAATCTGCTTACAGATACTTGGTGGAGTTCAGTTCAGAAGCTAAGAAACAAAATGCTTCAATGACTCTGTGGGGTTCACAGGTTGATTGATGGATGGGCCCATCCATCATCCATCCACCCATCCACCTACCTACCCACTGAATCATCCACCTATCCATCCCCCTCCATCCACTCGTCTGGTGAACACCAGCTTCTTGCATGTGCAAAGCACTGGTCTAGGCACAGGGAACCCAGCAGCAAACAAACCAGGCATGGGACTGACCCCTGCTTCCAGAGAGAGAGATAGGCATGAAACAATTGCACACTTGTAGTGACCAAGGTGATAAACCCACCAAAAATATTGCAAAGTGCTCTGAGAGTGTGTCAGGGGAGATGCCTCCTAAATGGGAGGCCAGAGAGCCTCCAGGAGCCCATTGGAGAGCACCCTTGAGCCAGCCTGCAGGTTGGCTGTTTTCTCCTGGTCGCATGGGTTTCACCGTTAACCCCATGACATAGCCTCCAAAACAGTGCTCCCCCTTCCCTTGCTAAAACGCTTGACATTTTCCTATTATCAAGTCCAACTAAAGGACTGAATCTCAGCAAAGTCTACACCACGGTGAAGGATGGAGGGAAAACCTGGGGATTCCTGCACATCACACCGTGGCAGAATTCTGCCTTTAGCTCTGCTAAAGGCAACCAGGTGCCAGTCCCTTCCTAGGTACAGGGCTGTGACCACAACACCGTGTGTGATTTGCTTTTTAAACGCAAATCTTGACTGGTGCCCTTGCGGACACTCACACACAGAGTGGCTCTAGCCAGCATTTCAAATTTGTTGTGGCTTCTGCTTGGTGAACCTGACCCACATAAACACACAAGGAGCAGAAGTGTCCCTGCTCCTGGCTTCAGGGAGCAGAGCTGCTCTATGTACACAAACACCCCAAGGTCGAGCTGCCTGCGTTCAGACAGCCTGATTGTGGGGGACCCGCAGGACTGGGCTCTGTTCTCAGGCGCTTGGTGGTAATTACACACCAGGTAATTACACTGGTCTTGTTTCTGCTCTCTATGGCTTTGCCTAGATCTCAAGGAAGGGAGACTCTGGTTTTACGGTAGGGTATAATTCCTTCGCAGGGACAGGGTTTTTATGTGACTCTGACTCCTGAGTTGACTACCTGTGCTGTGGTCACTCATTTCCTGTTGCATAGAGGAGCAATTATGCAGCCATGGGGGAGGGGATGTTGGACGGGCTTGTTCTTCTCTGTGACATGCATTTTGTGAGGTAGAAGAGAAGTCCTCTGCTTCTGAAAGCAACTCTTAAAGTAAACGCATCAGGGCCCTTCAGGGAGTGCCTGCATGAGAAGCAGCGACTGTAAAGGGGTCTTGATGGCTTCAGAAGTTGGACCAGTTGGCCAGCATGTGCAGAGACATGAAGGGCAGAGGCCCCTCCACTCTACACCAAGCCCAGTCTTGGGGAAGCAGAGCTCTGGGTCTGACTGCCTGCAGATGGAGCCAAGGACAAGCTGTATCCTGACTTTTTTTATTTTTAAGCTTAAAAAATATTATTTCCATCTAAGCATGATGATTAGACACTGACTAGTCCGCGTACACTGATTTGCAAGTCAAAGCCCACACACATGGCTACAATAGGTAGGGATGACTGACTCATTTAGTCCTTGCAGGACACTGGGGAAACCAAGAGTAGAGAGCAGTTGCCCCTCCCCTAGCTTTAATGAGATATAACTGACAAATAAAGATTGTGTATATTTTAAGGTGTACATGTGATGATTTGATATGTTTGAATATTGTGAAATGGTTACCTTGATAAAGCTGAACAATGTATCCACTGCCTTACGGATTTATTATTTGTGTGTCTAACATACTTAAAAGCAGGGTGTGGTGGTGCATGCCTGCAGTCCCAGCTACATGGGAGGCTGAGGAAGGAGGATCTCTTGAGCCCAGGAGTTTCAGACCAGCCTGGGCAATATATTGATACCTAATCTCAAAACAAACAACCAAACAAACAAACAAGCAAACAAAAGAACAAAGAAAGAAAGGAAGGAAGGAAGGAAGGAAGGAAGGAAGGAAGGAAGAAAAAGGAAAAGAAAAACTATATGATTGCTCTTAGCATATTTCAAGAATATAAAACAATACAGTATTATTAGTAATATTCAACTTCTGGTTTTTTTATGTACAAAGGACTATTATTCAGCCTTATAAAGAAAGAAAATTCTGCCATTTATGACAACCAATGCATTTTGAGGATATTATGCTAGGTGAAACAAATTTAGCTAGACAGAAGGAGAAATTCTGCAAGAGAGCTGTTCTTGAGCCTCGGACCTGTGAGCATCTTGGACACCCATCCCTTTCTTTGGAGAAGGAGACTGAGCCACAAGGTCAGCAGGCAGAGCTCAGCAGCCTCTGCCTGGGGCCGTGCGTCTGACGATGCAGCTTCCCAGAAGTCCTGGAACAAGGAACATTGGAACTGGAGAGCTGGAAAAGGGCCTCTGCACCGCGTCTCACACTGAGATCGCTTACAGAAAGGAAGGCCGTCATTACGGGCTGCTTGGGCCCAGTTGGCGGGACTTGGGCTTGTTTTGTTGGCTTGTTGTGTAGGCGATGACTGGGGCAGGGAAGCAGAGCCCCTGTGATCGTCCCATCGTGAAGCCTTGAGTGGAAGCCCAGTAGCCTGGAATACAGTGAGACAGGGCCAGACCCTGCCAGGAAGGGAGACAGATCCACCACTCTGCAGACTTCCTTAATATCACTCAAAGGCAACCCCAATTCTATTCTCTCCCACATTGGAACTGAAGCTCTTGGTGAAAATATCCCTAATCCATAGACCTCTTTCCTTCACTTTCTCATTTTCCTTTCTACTCTTCTGGTACCTTTGCCTTTTCCCCTTTCTGTATTTCTGTGTTCTGTAATCTGGAAAATTCTGTATATCCTCTGACTGTTCTACAACTTTCAAGGATTTGCATTAAAAGTACCTGAATATCGCCTTTATTAACTTGGACCTCATCACCATGAGGGGAATGGCCAATTATTTCTCTGAGGAACTAACAAAGAAAGAGACAATGGATAAAAAGGAACCACTTAAAACCTAGGCAACTTTGTAAGTGGTCAACTTTACAATTTCGTTTCAAGGTATTGTTTTGCTTTTCTTCCCATTTTAAATGTCTTCGCGAAATCCTGTGGGGGTGACTGTGACTCATCAACCAGGACTCTTCATTACACGGAGGCGCTGTGGCCTGGCTGGTAGGGTTGACAAGCCCTGTGGGGACTTCTGAGAGAGAGACACTTAGCTCTGAGTGTTAGATCATCTTTCCCAGAAAACAGAGTGTTTGAGGTTGGTACCAGAAGCATACACGTCACTGATCAATGTTCTCTCATGTGCCCAGCTGACAGCATAGCCCAGGAGGAAAACAGGAGAGAAAGAAAAAGCAACCTGGACTCCACGCAGAGATTCCAGGGGCGTAACATACAGGTCTTCACAGGTAGCCAGGTAGGGGAGGGCATGTGATGTCACCTCTATCTCAGTGGCACGTCAAGCAGCTTCTGCAACTGTGATGTTTCAATCACCAGTAAATGGCCTGGGGCAGGAGAAAATGACATGGATTGCATGGATCAGTAATATTTTCAAAGGAGATTCAAACAACAAAACTGCTATTCATTACCTCCACAATTCAGAGAAAGGATAGTTGAACACCCCCCAAATGTAGGAAGTACCTAAAATAATGGGTAATAGTTAAATAGGGCACATTTGTCCTTTCTGAAAAGTTTATCCTATTGTTCCTAGTTGTCTGGCTTTGTTATGGACTTGTAAGGACTTCACGTCAGAGAATGTCTAGTCCTGTTCAGTTCTGGAACATCAGCCTAGGGCAAGGATATCAGAGAGGTCTCAACTTCAGGGCCAGCTCAGGTTGATGGTCAGCTGCTGAGTGGAACACTGTGTTGTGAAGGATTCTGAAGTAGACTAATCATTAATCATTAATCATTAGTAATAACTGGTGTTATGACTTGAACATGGTTTGTCCCCTGGAAACCCATGCTGGAATTTAATACTCAATGTGAGATCTTAAGAGGGTGGAAACTTCATCTGACCATGATGTTTAGAGGTGAGGCCTTGGGATGCGATTAGGATTAGATACATTTGTTGCAGTGGAGCCCATGATTGAACTCTGGTGACTTTATAAGAAGAGGGAGAGACCAGCAGACGCACACATGTGCACATCCTGTGTCTCTTGTCTGCATCACCTTGGGACTCCGCCAGCAAGAGGGTCATCCCAAGATGCAGGCCCTCAACCCTGTGCCAGAACTGTAAGCCAAAATAAATCTCTTCTTCATAACTTACCCAGTTTGTGGTATTGTGTTCTTAGCAATAGAAAATGGACACACACATCTGATTATGGGATTTTGAAGATGGTCACGAATCTTCTGCATTCCTCCCATTGAAAGGGGAACTCAAATTCCCTCTCCTAGAATATGCATTAGCTTTGGTGACTTGCTTCTGACAAAAAGAATGTGACTTTTGAATGCTCACACATGGAACCCATTCCCTAGGTTGTCCCTTAACTCTGTTGATTGTTTCCTTTGCTGTTTGGTAGAGTTTGTCTCGTTTTCTTTTATTGCTTGTGCTTTGGGGATCTTATCTAAAAAATCTTTGCCTCTATCAATGTCTTGAAATGTTTTTTTCCTGTTTTCCTCCAGTAGTCCCTTCATTTGTGGGAGCTAAATAAATTGGTCACATAGAAGTAGAGAGTGTGTAGCAATCACTAGAGGCTGGGAAGGTACAGGTGGAGAGGGTAGAGCAGGAGGTTGGATAAGGGGTACCAGCAAAGTTAGCTGGAAGGAATACGTCATGACATTCTGCAGCATGGCAGGGCGACCTGTTCGTGACAACACATCATGAGGGAGGAACTAGAAGAGAAGAGCTTGAAGCCTTCAAACAGAAGGCATTAATAAGGAGACAGAAATGCTAATTCCCCTGATTTGATGATGACACATTGTATACATGTATCATAGTGTAATACTGTACCCCATAAATAAGTACAAATACTATGTCAGCAAATTAAAAAAAAAAAAAACCAAAAACCTGGAACCCAGCCACCATGATGTAAGAAAGCCCAGGGCATAGGAGGCAGCCACATGTAGGTTACTCTATCAAAGTCTCCAGCTGAGGTTCAGACAGCAGCCAGCATCCTCCGCCCAGCGTGTCCACAAGCCTGCAGATGATTCCAGCAGGCATCATCAAGCTGCTTCAGCTGACAATGTGTGAGGCAGAGACGTGTGGCTTTGGCCAAGCCCTGCCCATATTGCAGACTTGTGGATGGAGAAAAAAAAAAAAATGTCATGGTTGTTTCAAATCTCTAATTTTGGCGGTGGTCTGTTACGCAGCAGAAGAGAAGCACATCAATCGCTGGATGGAAAAGTGATGGCAAATATTCTGTCCTGAAGCATCTGAAATAAAAATCAAACAATCCCACTAAATGATTCTTCTGCTAATCCATTCATGTTTTCACTTGTAAACTTAAAAATTAAATGTGGCTTACCTATGTCGATGAAAAAGACCAAGGTCATGTTGATTTCAATAGGCTACACTCCACTAAACCTTCATGTGGAGTTCAACTCCTGTGAGCCCCTCCGAAAAGTGGCGCAAGGTTACCATGGCAACCCAAACAGGTGCTTCGCGTGGAAAATGAACAGGGGAGCCGGCAGAGACTTTCTTGCTGGGAAGGTGTTTCCTGATACATTTTGTTTCCTTCCAGGCCAAACTCTCCACAGCTGGTTTTCTCTTGGCAAGAACCCTTTATCTGGCAATGTATTTTTTTTTTCTCCTGTGGAAGCAAATAACGAAGATTAAAAATTAAAAATATTTCCATCGTGCGACTTCTAAAAAAGTCTTCCACCACCTCTTCGGGCAGAGCAAGCATCATCGCTGGAAGGTAAAGGTGCTCTCTCTGCTCACTGCAGGCACGAGCCTGCCCGCCTGCTTAGGATGGGTCCCTTTGTGGGAGTCCTTTATGTGATGGGTTGTTAGTTCTAACCTTGCTCTGCTTTCTAAAGTGGTTCCACCAGAAGAATCCAGCCTGTGGTTAAATTGGGGTGTGAGAACCTCACCCCTCATAGGACAGGAGTCCTCCATCCCAGGCTGTGGTTCTGGACTCCCTGATCAGCCCATTCCCATGCTTGGGTTAATAGAAACGTCATCTGCTGTGATTCACAGCAGTCACTGTGGAAGGATTCGGGGCACAGGTGGCGGCTCCTGCATTTCCATGTCTAGTTAAACCAGTATCTGTGTTAAGATGATCAAGGCCTTTGACTACTCAAAGACATGTGGTCAGACATAAAACTGCCCATTTAGGGAAGACAGGAGTCCTGAGGTCCCAAGGTCAGCCTTCTGGAGCTTGTGACGTCTGAGCTCCTTGCAGGGGATGAGCTGAGTGGGCCCTTGGAGATGCCGGGGGAGGGGTCTGAATGGGCCCCTGTGTGGGTACAGCGGCTCGGATCAGCCAGCTTATTCTTAGGGGTGGGTAGCTTGGCATAACCAGGGTCCCCACAGCCTGTGAGGAGAAAAGTGTCATGTGGCTCTTTTGAGGACCCCAAAATGGCTCGCCAGGATGGCGAAGGCCTCAGGAGGAGGTTGTTGGGTGTGAAGGGGTGATTTGTGAGTCTGGGGAGATGGCCACTTCCTCCTGCTGGGCTCCCACCGCCTGCCCAGGATCTTCTCAAGGCAAGAAGGGCTTCCAAGTTGCAAAAGGAAGACCTCCGTCCACAAGTGCCCCTCACTTATAAACCTGGAAACACACACAGGAGAGCTGAACTTTCAAAGTCCTTTCAAAGCCTGAGCGGCTTCCTCCTGCCTCACAGTCCTGGATTGGCTCCTGAGCCTCTATCTTTGGCCCCAAGGCTCACCACAGGTTGCTCACCTGTCTGAGCTATCCAGCATTCCTTCACCCTGGACTGCAGCCTAGGAGAAGCCTGTGAGGTGCTGCCTGCTCCCCTCAGCCCACCTGCAGGCCAGGGATGGGGCACAGGATCTATTAACACAGCCCCTGGCTCCAGAGGTCTGTTCAGGCTGCACAGGCCTCATCCCCAGTCCCCATGCAACTCCATGGGCCCTCCTGGTAGTGTCAGGGTCTGAACCGCATCACCCGACCCTCTTCCTTCCTCTCGACTCCTAATCACACCTCAGGCTCAGACCAGAGGTCAAAGGTAACTTCCAGAGAGGGTTCCTCCTGGACTCCCAGGTGAATGCACCTTGTACCCCACATGTATCGCCATTAAATGACAATTTAAAGATGAATGTTGGATTTATTAGTTTGTTGTTAAAAATCAGCTCTAGAATGTGCCCTGGACACATGAGAGGAGTGGAGTCCAGGGGTCTGACAAGTCCTGGGCAGGAACAGCAGAGAGGAGCCTCCCCGGACAGCTGGGAGGGAGGGAGAGAGAGAATGAGAGAGAGAGAGAGAGAGATGGTGAGCGAGAGGGAGGGAGAGAGAGGCAAAGAGAGGGAGAGGGAGAAGGAGAGGGAGAGATACAGGGAGAGGCAGAGAAAGATGGCGAGAGAGAGGGAAAGAGAGAAGAAGGGAGAGATGGGGAGACAGAGACAGAGACACACAGAGAGAGGGATAGAGAGATAGAAAGGGGAGAGGAGAGAGAGCGAGAACCAGGAAGAGAGACAGAGAGAGGTAGAGGGAGTAAGAGGGAGATAGAAGGAGAGACAGAGACACACAGAGAGAGGGCTAGAGAGACAGAAAGGGAGAAGGAGGAGGAGGAGAGAGAGAAACAGAGGGAGAAGGGCCTCAGGCAGAGGCCTCTGGTGACCTAGCTTTGGAGATCATACTCCATCATTTCCACTAAATTCTAGACCACCCCCCACTCAAGATTCAAAAAAGAAAATAGACTCTACCCTCCCCCCTTTCTTAAAATTGAGATATGGTGCATAACATTTACCATCTTAACCATTTTTCCATGTACAGTTCAGTAGTATAAAGTGTACTGGCTTTTAATAAAACTGAAAAAACAATGAAGTTCCATTTTAAAATAACAGCTCCTGAGCTATACCACTAGTTGAATCTGCTCACTGATGTGCAATTTAAAGTTGAACCTCATGAACAGCACCCACTGGGGGACAGTGCCTTGGTGTCCTGTAACCATCACCACCCTCATCTCCAGGGCTCTCCATCTTCCCATAGTGGAACTGTCCCCCCCCAGACACTGTTTCCCCTCTGCAGGTGTCCCTGTGGGTGAGAAGAGGAGAAGGTCACAATCCTGCATGAGACAGGACCGGAGATACTGCGGCCATTTCTGAAAAATGGAATCTGCCCCAGATCATCCGGGCTTCTCGCTGCAGTCGGGAGCCAGAGGACTGGGAGAGCTGGACCTCACTGGCCCCTTCTCCTTCCTGGCCAGCTCGGGCTCCGTGTTGATGTTGCCACCACCATGCTTTTAGATTCCTTCACTTGCTGACTTGAGGTGTGGGAGCTCCCAGGCCCTAGAAGGCTCCACAGTCTTTTGCACATTTATCAAAACCTTGCTGAGCCTAACAAAAGTGCCACTAAAGATCTGGTGATGGTGGAGAGGCGGCAGCACCTAAACCTCAGATTCTGATGACATGCGCCAACTTGGGTTCAGCAGGTGAGTGGAAGTTGCCATCCCAGGCCCTCTGACCTGGGGTCTGTATTATTATGGTTTGGAACCCAGGGGTGCTTAACCACTAAGCCACATGCCCCACCCTTTAATTTTTTCATTTTGAGATAGGATTTCACTAAGTTGCTTAAGGTCACACTAAGTTCCTGAGGCTGACCTTGAACTTGTGATCCTCTTGCCTCAACCTCCCACGTCCCTGGAATTACAGGCTTGTGCCACCACACCTGGCTGTCCTTTCTTTTGAAGCATCTGTTGGGCAAACTTCGTTCTCAGGTGCTTTATCATCAGGTCTGTGAAACGCCTTTGCTTTTTCTTGAGAATCTCTGGCACAGCAGGGACCTTCTTTTTCTCCACTTTGGTAACCTCCATGGTTCCAGCCAGAAAAGAGCCTATTAGTACCTTCAAGGCTTTAGTTTTTCATCTATAAAAACAGGAGATAACTTATATGCTGTCTTCCAGTTATAAAGTTCTGTGCTTCTCTTTTTTTCTAGCTCATCCAAAATGGTAACATATTAAGTCTGGTTATGCTGTTGATTTCTTCATATGGGATCATGAAGTCCCTCTCTTGTGAAGACCCATTTTTAGATTTTTGCTTTCATTTATTTTCTTTAAAATGCATAGAGCAGAGTTCCTTTGTACAATTAATAGTGAGCGGGCCTCGGAGACCCTGTGGTGCTCTTTTGCATTTGTTATCTGTCAGAGGTTGTGCAGGGTTAATTCCATGGGGTAAGGTGGGTGCTATGGTTTGGATCTTAAATGTCACCAAAGGGCCATATGCTAAAGACTTGGGAGGTGGTGAAACAGGAGGTGGGGTCTATTGGAAGGAAGGTATATCATTGGCGGCATGCTCTTGAGGCGGGTATTGGGACCTCAGCCTCTTGCTCTCTTTCCTTTGCTTCCTGGCTATCATAAGGTGAATTGACCTCTGCCATGTGCTTCTGTCATGTTGTACTGTGCCACCACAGCCCCACCCCCAAAAAAGGGTCAAGTGACTATTGACTGTGACCTCTGAAACCATGAACCAAAATAAACCTTTCTTCCTTATAAGTTGATTTTTCAGACATTATACCAGAGAGATGGAAAGCTGACTGGTACAGTGGGTGCAGCCAGAAGCCTCCCCATTGCAAAGATTTGGTAGGTCTCAACCCTTTCTTGCAGATCTGGAGCCCCTGGCAGGAGAGCAGGCAGATGGGAGCAGGTCCCAGGGTGAGGAGGCTGCAGCACCCCAAGTTCACTGACTGAGTCCCCGACTGGGAAACGGATGTGTGTCTCTGCTTTCATGTCTAATTATCCTTCCATGTCCCCAAATTCATGTGAAAAATCTCATCTTTGAGAAATAATATTCAAACTTGCTTTCCAACAAATCAATCCTGCTTTTTTGTAAAAAATAAGTCAGGACAAGGTTCTGATATTTCTTTTTTTAATATTTTTTTTTAGTTGTAAATGGACACAATACCTTTATTTTATTTATTTATTTTTATGTGATGCTGAGAATCAAACCCAGTGCCTCACACATGCTAGGCAAGTGCTCTACCACTGAGCTACAACCCCAGCCCCAATCCTGATTTTTAAAATATTTAAAATCTGAAAAATGTCATTTCTGGGTTAAATGCTTCTACATGGACAGCAACTCACAGATCCAACTTTTCACATAAAAACTGAAGTACACACGAGAAGGTTTATATGAAACTTTTAAATTTTTATCACGTTAAAAAATGTGGGCTGACCTTTTGGAAATACGTCTGAACTGAATGTATGGGTGCAACTGTTTCTGTGAAACCAACATTCTTTGAACTGAGAATGTAATTTTCCTTAAAGGCTTATTATTTTTCATACTCAATCAGAGTTCCCGTGACCCAACATCCTGCTCTGCATTTATTTTTCTAAAGGGAGAGCTCAGCGCATCTGGGAATGAAAGTGGAGGAGCTGACCCAGGCAGAGAGCAAACAGACTGATGGAATGGTTTGAGATGCCCCCCAGTAAATTCAGAGTGAAGGAGATGGACGAAGGAGACTCAGACAAAATAGGAGCGTTCCTCAGGTGACAGAGGTGTTTGCGATGCCTCTATATAACCAGAGGCCCGGATGTGTCCCGCTCACTGATGTAGATAGTGCAGATGAAGAAAGACTTGAAGTTGGAGCCCACTGCCAGGGGCATGGTTCATAGTGTCTTTGGATTGACCTTCTTTAGAGAATGTGGATTCCGCTCTACTCGACAAGAAAACTGGCCCCAGTCCTCCGACATGCACTGCATCAAAATGATAAATTGCATTAAAAAAAAAAATCTGAATCCAGCCGCCCACTGGTCAGCATATGTAGCCCTGTGCAAAGCGTCTCTGTGTGGCCACTGACTAGGATCCAGGCAGGAAGATGAGGCTCAGCATGAGTTCCCAGCACCCATGCCTCTGGGCTTGGACAGCCTATGAAAGGTCATCGTTCGAAAGTCCCCTGGATTCTGAAGCATAAACACTGCATAATAAGAATGGTTTTGGAAAGAAAAAAAAAAGATGGTTTCCATCATTTCCCAGCTGTCTGAGTTAATGGGCTGCTTCTCTGAGAACCAGAGAGATTAGCCCTAAGAGGAGACACAGATGGCCAAGTGTGAGCCCCGGGGGACCCAGCCCTGGGCCCTTCGCACAGCTGCTTCCGGATTCACTCTTCCTCTTCAGTAAACACTCTCCTAAACTGATGGTTTGGAAGCAGAGCAGGGCCATCAGAGACCTTTGATGTTGAGGGAGAATGGCGCTGGAAGGAGACTTCAGCGAACACAGGAACAGGGCCAAGAGGCGTAAACTCTGCAATGCTCTGGAGCACGAGGACCTCAGCCACTCAGCCAGCAAGACCTCTGCGGTGCACGGGAGCTACGGAGCTCCTGTGGGAAGACCATCTCATCTTTTGCCAATAATGCTTGTCTCCAAGAGTAGGGACCAATATTAATAGAAACATTTCCATCTTGGCTTCCATAATTACAGGTCAGCATTTCTTTGCAAACTCTGTTGAAATATTCCCATGCAGAGGTTGAGATCAAAACATGAGAAAGAGATCTTGGAGGTGCCTGGGAAGACTTAATGACAAAAGGGAAGTGGATGCGTCTGTCCAGTCCCCTCCTGCTGGAGGTATGTGCTGGGAAAGGCAGTCTCGGAAATAGCAGCAGGTTCTGGGCTAGCACTGAACATCGCACTGTGACACGGCTGTCCAGACTGGACAAGGGGCTGTCACGTTGCACATATATGCAGGTCCAGATGGCTAGAAGCAGGGCCAGCCTGGCGTCGTGGCTGGACAGGCCAGGTACTAGCTGAGTATGTTGTGCATGGGTCTGAGCACCAGGTTCGTGTATGCAACCTGGTGCGCCACACTGCCTGGTGGGCTGTGGAAGGACGGTACACACACTCACACGAAGTCCCTGGCAGAGCAGATCACCAATTAGTGCTGCTTCGTGACACCTCTATTATCTGACTTAGCACAAACATGCAGAAAACCAAACGTGATTTCCTGCTCTTTGTCTCATCTGCTTGCCTCAGCATATTCTTAGAAACTTTTTCTTATTCCACTGTCTGCTGCAAATGATCAAGAAAACCACCTTCAATTACAGGGAAGCCACCTGAACCATCTCAGAGACCTGGGGAGTTATTCTGCTTTATAAGAGCTGAAGACCCCTATCAGCGAGCAGTTCCAGGCCTGAGCCCAGCAGGCAGGGGGAGAATTTTCCTCATTGATACCGACTCATAAAGTGCAGCATTCACAGGAGGAAGAGGCCTTGGATCCTGCGATGTCAACGCTTTCCTTTTGGACAGTGAGGTCCACAGACTGGATGTTCCCTGTCTCTGTCACCTGTACTCCTGAGGGTGGGCAGCCGTAGGGAAGACCACAGAGGCAGCATCTGAGCCTTGAACTCTGCACAGCTCGGAACTCAAAAAGTGTGTTGTTCCTCCCTCAGAGGGAGTGGTGAGCCGGTACAAAACAGTCAGAGAGGAGAAAAATTCTAGGGCCAGTGCAAGTGCCAGCATAGTTGGTGACTGTAGTTTACAAAATCTATTGCAGATTTCAAAATAGCTAGAAGACTTCAAATTTTCTTTTCTTATTTTTGTTTAGGAAAATCATTTTTTTTGTTTTGTTTTGAATGTTCTTAAAACAAAGAAATGATAAGTGCTTGAGAGGTTATGCTTATTACCCTTATGTGATCATTACACAACATATAACACTGTGCCCTGTAAATATGTACAATTATTTTGTGTCAGTTAAAAAATAAAAATAATAAAATGATAAAAAGAAATAATGGGCCGGGTGTTATGGTGCAGGCCTATAATCCCAGTGACTTGGGAGGCTGAGGCAGGAGGATGGCAAGTTGGAGGTCAGCCTCAGTAACTAAGTGAGATTCTGTCTTAGAATAAAAAATAAAATCGGCTAGAGATGTGGCTCCATGATAGAGTACCCCTTGGTTCAATCTCCAGTACCAGAGAAGAAAGAAAGAAAGAAAGAAAGAAAGAAAGAAAGAAAGAAAGAAAGAAAGAAAGAAAGAAAGAAAGAAAGAAAGAAAGAAAGAAAGAAAGGAGGGAGGGAGGGACGGAGACACGGAGGGAGGGAGGGAGGGAGGGAAGCTGTGGTTGTAGAAGCTAGGGCAGAGGAGACCAACGTCTGTCCATGATGTGGTGGAGGTAGGGAAGGCAGCACTAGCCAACCTTCTCTACAGCTCTGGCCACAACTTGCAAGTGGTTGGGGATGTGCCCACAAGACCTGCCTGGACAGGCCAACAGGGAGCAGGATGTGGGACCTGTGAGGGACAACCCCAAGGTCCGTGGAGATGACACACCTGAGTCATACGGACAACTCATGTCGGACACAATCATAGCAATCCTGGAAAAATAATGCTGAACCTTTACCTGAAGACATTTTTAGGCTCAATGAGTCTTTCGAAGTGAGGGGACACAGGTTTTCAACTGGTGCCTCCTGCAAAGAACTCGGTCCTGCCACAGATCTGGCCTGTGGCCTTAGATAAATATTCTTGAATGAACATGCAAGCGAATAAATGGGAAGATCAGGTGCTGTACATCCAGGCAGGTGTGTGTGGTGAAGCCCAGGAAGAGAAATAAGAAAGAGGAAGAGACCAGGGTCCCACGATCCTCTTTAAAGGTCCACCCTAATGACCTAAGGGCCCTCAGTGGCCCTGCCTCCCAAAGGTTCCACCATCTCCCAACAACATCACCCCGGGCCTTCGGCCTTTGGGGGCCACTGGGCATCCAAACCACAGCACTCACTGAAAGACTCCATCTTATGGAACTGGTGCAACACTGAAGCTGGGAAGTACGTTGGCGCAGTGTGTGTGCATCATCCTCCACCCTTCCGTCACCTGGGTGGACTCCTGCAGTGACCCCCAAAGTGTAAACACAGACCTGTTCCGTCCCCTCAAAGATTTCATCCACCCACCCCTCACTGTCCGTCATGCCTGGAACCCTAAAACCTCACCTGCCGGCTCTGTTCTCGCTCTCTACCATGCTGTCGTTTTGAGGAGGTTTTGTAAGTGGGATGGTCCAGCGTACGATCTTTTGAGATGGGCACCTTTTGCATAGCACAGTGCCCTTGAGATCCATCCGGTTGTGTATTGATAGCTCATTTCTCTTTATTACTGAGTAGCAGCTATTGAGGCTGCTTCCAGAATCCGGCTCTGACAAGGAAAGCTGCTATGAACATTTGTATAGAGGCTTTTGTGGGGAGATTAATTTTTCTTTCCCTGGGATCGGTGCCCAGGAGTGTGATTGCTGGTCGTACGGTAGGGTATATTTGGGCTTTTAAGAAATCGGCATGCTGTGTTCCAGGTGGCCGTACTGCTTTACACACACACACACACACACACACACACACACAAGCCATGAGTGAGAGATGCAGTTTCTGTGCATCGTCACCAGCGTTAGCCTTATCACTATTTTTTTAATTGTTCCAATAAGTAGGTAAGTTACCTCATTATGGTTTTAATTTGTGTCTCCTGCATGACTAATGATGCTGAACATCTTTTCATGTGCTTTGTGGCTATGTCTGGCTCGGTGAAATGTCTATTCATGTCATTTGCTCGTATTCGGATAGGATTGTTTTTCTTCTTATGGTTTCTATTGGTGCATTGTAATTATACATGAGTGGATTTATTGTGACATATTTGTACATGCACAGATCATAACTGAACCAGTCTCATTCTCAAGTACTTCCTCTTTCCTCTCCCTACTCCCTCTGATCCCCTTCCTCTAATCTCCTGCCTCCTTCCTATTAATATTTTTATTAGTGCATTATAATTATATATGAAGGTGGGATTCATTCTGGTCAATTTGTACAAGGACGTGGCATAATTTGGTCAATTTCATCTTCCGTCTATTTTTGTGATAACCCCCCTTTTTTCTCTCTCTCTAGCTTCCACACGTAAGAGAAAACATCTGACCTTTAACTTTCTGGGTCTGACTTATTTCACTAAGCGTGCTGTTCCCCAGTTCCATCCATTTAACCAGCAAATGACACAATTTTTTAAAATCTTTAAACTGTTGAGTTTTTAGAGTTCTTGTCATCTGTGGACACATCCTTTGTCAGGTACTCGGTTTGAAATTATTCATTGCAGGCTGCAGTTTGTCTTTTCATCTTCTTACCTGGCCTTTGCAGACCAAAGGTCTTTAATATTGATGAAATCAACTTACTGATTTTTATTTTTTTTGCTGTTATGTCTATTTGCCACTCTCAGATCCTGCCGATTTTCTCCTCTTTCTTTTTTATTTTCTGAAAGTTTTATGGCTTTAGACTTTACATTTAAATATTTGACCCATTATGAGTTGAATTTATGTAAGATGTGAGTTTTCCAGGTCAAGGTTTTTTTTTTTTTTTTGCCTATGGATATCCCATTGCCCCAGCACCATTTAGTGGGATTGGGTTGTAA
The DNA here is from genome assembly GCF_902686455.1 of Sciurus vulgaris. Lineage (NCBI taxonomy): Eukaryota > Metazoa > Chordata > Mammalia > Rodentia > Sciuridae > Sciurus > Sciurus vulgaris. The sequence continues at coordinate 27,995,478 of NC_136474.1, forward strand.
GATTTTTAAAAGATTATTTAAATGCTATTTTATTTGTGAATATGTCACATTTGATTCCTTTGAGGGCAGGATTGACAGTAAAGGCCCCTATGGGCAGGCTTTGGACCTCAGAATGGAGACCGCAGGCCCTGTCTGTGCCTCCCTACATGATCTTCCCCAAGGGTGGGGTCTTGCTCAGGAGCCTGGTTCCATGGCTGCTGGGTTAACAGTTGTAGGTGGCATTTTAGTGCATGGTCATCTGCTGGTTGATGCCCAAACCAAAGTCCTCTCTGTGCTTGTCGCTACCAGCTCTCAATAGCTTCAGGGGTTGGAACCTGTCTAAGGTGAATGGCGTTGGTGCACGTAGGAACTGCCGAGGGTCACGTGGCTGCCCTTCATAGCACTGCAGGCAAGTCCTGAGGGAGGGAAACATTCTTTAAATGAGCACATTGAATGAATGAACAATTAGTAATCAAATCTATAAAACGCTGTCAGTCTGGATCTTTTTCCAGTATGTGACTCGAGATTATAAGACAGCCCATTTTATTGCATTCTTAATAAATTCTCTCCTCTTCAACACTAGAATGCTCTTCTCTCGCTGTCCTGAAATACTGGCCCCTGCGTGCTTGTCCTTGGTGGGAGTTATGGGAGGGTCTGCTGCACGCCTCTCCTGTCACTGTCTTCTGGGACAACATCTGCAAGACTGAGAGGCTCTGTTCACAGGTCAGCTTCCCCAGGTGTCCCTCCAGATGTGATCTCTCCGTCTAGTCATTTTATTTTCACATTTCTGCCCTTTGCAGGGGAATCTTCTTTAGGGACTGAGTGAACTTTAAGGCAGACAATGAGTAGCAGGAAGCGGTCCCTGTAGCTGCTTGGTACCTGGGCCCAGCTTTTCAACTCCACCTGGTTTTCACTTTAGGACACACCAGGTTGTGCAGGCTGGGGAGACTTAGGGTGCCATCCCTGCCCAGGGAGCCAGCAGGGGTATAAGGCACCTAGATAGGACCCTCTGGAGGATATCGATACAGGCTGCTTTTTGGCAAAGCAGTCAGTATGATTTTGCCCTAAGAACCTAGGGGAATATTGAAGGAAGACCACGAACTCTCGCTGCATCCAGGGCTTCCTGTGGTTGTGGAATAACCCTGTGCCTGTGATGTGTCTGGAACTGTGGGAAACCCAAGGTACTGCTAACGGGCTCTTTCCTTCTTGCTGTCTTTCTCCACAACCTTAATTTCTGAGAGTACTAAGAACCCAGAGAACTTTCTGCAAATGATTCTTAATTTTTTAAAATATCCAAAATAAATATTGCAAGACTTCAGGAAAGGGAGAGGTGATTCCAGAGTGATCTGGGTGGAAGCGGTCCTAGATTAGGCACATGTAAACAGAGATTTGAAGGGAGTGTATAAATTAAGTGGAGTGTCCCTCTTTTCCCTTGTACCTAGCACATCTCCAGGGACCTCTTCATGGGACTGGCTCTGGATCAATATTGTGTGAGTTATCAGTCAAGGATTAAACAGCACAGTCTGGTGGAATGAGTTTCAGGAAGAAACAGTTCATATAGCCCAGGTTCCATTCCCTGGGAAAATCAAGAGGAAAAGGTGGATTCCAGATGGATGGCAGTGCTGGCAGAAATGCCTTTAGAGAGAGGCTAGCAAGCAGGCGTTGGGATGGGGTCTGGGCTAGGAATCCCTTACTGTGACATTTCAAACTTGCAGTTCCAAATTCAGAGCAGATGGAGAGTGCTATATTGCATTTCTGGGAGGGATTATAAATGGCACTAATCAGCGCAAGGTAGCTTTGGCATTTCCTGAAAACGCCATGGCAGTCTCTTGGGGTGGGGGATGGGGGACATTCAGCATTCCACTGCAAAGAGCCACAGCAAAACCCTGCTGTTTAGGGCAACTAAAATAAAAGGGATGGAGACTGGCAAAGTGGATAAAAAACACAACCCAACTATGTGCTGTTCATGAGAAACTCAGCCCAATGCTATGACAGATCCAGCTGAAAATAAAAGGGTGAACAATAATCAAAAAAAAAAAAAAAAAAAAAAAACAACAACAACTAAAGTCTAATGTTAAAATCCAATAATGTAGACTTCAGAGAAAGACAATGAAAAAAGATGAAGCGATTTTAAGAGGAAAGGACGACTCTGCCAGGAAGGCAAAATGATTCTAAATGTGTATGCAAGAAACAACAGAGCCTAAAATGCTCAAAGCAAAAACTGAACTAAAAAGAGAAACAAACAAGTATATCCACAGTTACATTTGAGGACTTTATTACGTCCCTCCTCTCAGCTAATAGAACTGCTCCTGAGAAAATCAGCAAAGATACAGAAGATCTGAACTCTATGATCGACCAGCAGGATCATATATGAACACCCATCCGACAGTAGCAGAACGCATATTTCTTTCAAGTGCTCATAAACGTTCATCAAGACCATACTTTGGACCTAAACAAATATCAAAAAAATTCAAAAGAATTGAAACCCTATAGAGTATATTATCTGAGCATAATAGGATTGAGCTACAAACGAATAACAGAGACAGAAGGAAAAACTCTGAACATGTGGAAGTTAAAAGACACGCTTGTAAATGGTCCATAGATGAAAGAGGAAGTCACAAAGGAAATGAAAAAAGGGCACAACTGACTGAGGAAACAAAAATGCAACACGTCAAACGATGTAAAATGCAGCTTTTATAAAAAGGTCAAAGAGGGAAATTTAAAGTTTAATAAATGCTTACATCTGAAGAGAGAAAAAAAATCTCATATCATAATCTGAAGTTTCTCAGGAAGCTGAAAAGGAAGGCAAAAACTAAAAGCGTGAAGGATAAAGATTAAAGCAGAAATCAATGAAATTGAAAATAGGAAATGGCAGAAAATGTAATAAAGCTAAAAGCTAGTCTAAAAAATTCCGCAAAATTGATAATTTCCAGCAAAAGATTTCATTAATATCAGGAATGAAATTATAACACTAAACCAATCCTGCATTCAATAAAGGGATTGTGACTAAACACTTAATGTTCATAAATTTGGAGAAATATTTGAATATTAGAGGAAATGGATCAATTTCTCAAAAACCTAAAAAAGTCAAACAACATGAACTAATCCAAATAGTCCTATAATGATGAAATTAATTAAATTCACAATTCAAAAAACTTCCTGAAAAGAAAACATATAGGCCTGAGTACTTTCACTGGAGAATTCTATTAAATATTTAAAGTATATCCAGTATTATATTTACAAAGAATATATAGCAAACCTATTTTATGATGAAAAACTAATTCCTTTTTCCCAAGACTAGGAGCGAGGCAAGAAGGTCTACTTTCACTCTTATTCAATATAATACTGGAAATTCTAAACCCTCAATAGGGCAAGAAAAAGAAAAGTCATATCAATTCTAAAGGAAGAAATGAACCATTCTTATTTGCAGGTGATATGACTATGTGAATAATCAAAGGAACCTTAAAACAAATCTCAGCATCAATGGGGGTTCACATGTGTGATACAGGATCAACAAGCGAAGATCAGCTGCATTTTTATGTAATAACAGTGAAGATATAGAAACTGCAGTTTAAAAGTAAAACATCATTTATAATCAGTGAGAACTTAAATTACTAAGGTATAAATCCAGCAGAATGCGTCTGGAATGTGTGTGCTGAAAACTACAAAATCTGATGAGAGAAATCAAGAAGCTCTAAATAAATGAAAAAACATGTTATTTTCATGAATTTTGGGCATAGCAAATACATTAGTTTTCCCCAAGTTGATCATAGGTTTAATGCAATTCTTATCAAAATCACAATAAGGTTTATCAGACATAGACAAACTAATTCTCATATATATATATATATGGAAAGTCACAGAACCTAGAATAGCTAAAACTATTTAGAACGAGAAATAAAAAGTAGGAATCACTATCCAATATTGTCTTGCTCTACAGCTACAATAATCAAGATAATATGTTGGTGGCATAGGTATAGATATATCAATTAGTAGAACTCAATAGGAAACTAAGAAACAGACCTACATAAACATACTCAACTACTTAAGGACAAAATTGCAAAATCAACTCAATAGGGGAAGGGTTGTCTTTTCAACAAATGGTGCTGGAACAGTTGGGAATCCATTGGTAAAAATATAAACTTGGACTTAAACCTCATACATTACACAAAAATTAACTCAAATTGAATCCTATACTGTTAAGGTGCATTGGTTAGTATTCCAAGCAGTGTACAGATTCAGTGCAGTCTCTAAAAATCCCAATGATTTTTTTCTTACGCAAAGAGAAAAATTCATACTAAAATTCAGATGGATTCTCAAAGGACTCTGTAAAGCAACAAGGTCGAAGTTTTAGTATTTCTTGATTTCAAGACTTACTACAAAGTCACAGCAATCAAAATAATGCAGTATTGGCATAAGAGACAAAATATTAAAATAAACTATAAGGAGTTATATTAATATCAAAATAACTAGATCTCATGGAAATATCCCCAGTGATAATTAGGGTCATTTCATAATCATAAATGAGTCAAGTCATCAGGAGAACATATCAATTGTGTTCATGCATCTAACAACAGAACTTCAAAGTACATGAAATAAAACTGACATAATCGAAAGGAGAAACAGACAAATACAGACCAAATTCAGTAAGTTTAACACCTGTCCCTCAATAATAGCTAGAGAAAGTAGACCTAAAATTATTATACATAGAGGAGATTAAAAGAGTATTATCAATCACTTTGGCTTAATGGACAGTTATAGAATACTACATTAAAAGTAGTAGATTATAAAACCTTTTAAGTGCTTGTGGAAAATTTACCATATTCTGGACTATAAGAAATCTCACATTTAAAATCAAATCACACAGATTTTCTCAGCATCATGCAATTATATAAAAATTTGAGAGCAATATAAGTGTGAAACCTCCAAATACATGTAAGTTAAGCAACATGCTTCTAGCTAAACCATGGACAAAGAAGAAATCAAAAGGAAAATTGGAAATATTTTCATCTGAATTAAAATAAATATAAACCACATTAAAATTTATGGGACAGATAGGCAATAGACCTAAACAGTCATTTCTCAAAAGAAGACATACAAATGGCCAACAGGTATATTAAAAAATGCTAAATCACTAATCAAAATGCTAATCAGAATCACAATGATGTCACCTCACTTCAGTATGAATGACAATGATCAGAAAGAATAAAGACAACAAGTGCTGGTGAGGATGTAGAGGAAAAGGAACTCTTGTCCAGTGTTGTTGGGAATGTTGATTAGCACGGTCATGTGGAAAACAGTATGGAGATTCCTCAAAAAATTAAACATGGAACTACCATAAGATCCAACAATCTCAGTACTGGCTCTACATCCAAAGAAAATAAAATCAGTGCATCGAAGTGACATCTGCACTCCATGTTCATTGCAGCCCATTCACGGTAGTCAAGAAAGGAAGTGTCCATCAACTGACCATTGGAAAAAGAAAATGTGGTACATATGCACCATGGAATACTCCCCAGTCATAAAAGTGACAGAAATCCTGCCATTTGCAACAACATGAATGGAATGGAGACCATTATGTTAAGTGAAATAAGACAGACACAGAAAGACCGCCTGAGCTCACTCACAGGTGAAACCTAAAAAGGCTGATCCCATAGAAGTTGAGAGAAGATTGGTTGCCACCTGAGGCTGGGGAGAATAGAGAGCAGGGAGAACTGAGGAACCGTGGGTAATGTTAGCCGAGCTGTAGGTGGATGGAAGCAAGAAGTATACTGTGCTGCAGGGTGAATAATGTACTGAATATTTCAAAAAGCTAGAAGAAAGGGGTTTTGAATGTTTTGCTATAAGAAACGTTTGAGGAGCTAGATATGTTTAAACTGATGTAAGAATTGCACAATATGTGTGTATATCGAAATATCACATGATCCAATAATACGTAAAATGTTGATGTTTTTATGTATCAGTTTAAAAATACATGGAAAGATCCCTCATCTCACAACCCACTCGCTACTTGGTTTCATGGTTTCTGATGAGAAATTCACTACAGTTTTAATCTTGGTTCATCTGTAGGTAAGTTTCCTCCCACACCCACTACCCTGGCTCTGTTCAGGATTTTCTCTCTGTCTTAATTTTTCTGCAGTGTGAATAGGATATAACTAGATGTAGGTGTTTTCCATTTGGGTTGTTTTGTGCTATTTATGCTGCTTTGTGTTTTCTGTTTCCTGAATCTGAGGTTTGATGTGTGTTGTTACTTTTGAAAAGTTCTCAGTCGCTATTAATCCAAATAATCCTTCTTCTCTGTTTATCTGGTAAAAAGTGTATATGTTTAATTATATATGATATAATTTTATAATGTATTTTATATGACTTATATATATAAGATTTCTATAAATCTTTTTTATACATAACAACTTGCTCCTGCCAGAACTCACCTACTCCCCTCAGAATAGCATTAATCCACTCATGAGGGGGGATCCTTGGGACCCTAAATACTTCCCACTAAGCTTCTCAACACTGTTGCATCAGAAATTAAAGTTCCAATACGTGGACTTTTGGGGAACACAGTCAAACCACAGCATTTTCACAGAACTGTGAAAGATTTTTTTGTGGGGGGATACTGGGGATTGAACTCAGGAGTACTCGACCAGTGAGCCACGTCCCCAGCCCTATTTCGTATTTTATTTAGAGACAGTGTCTCACTGAGTTGCTTAGTGCCTCACTTTTGTGGAGGCTGGCTTTGAACTTCTGATCCTCCTACCTCAGCCTCACCTGGCTCATAGAGGATGATTTTAATTTTAATAAATTCTGTCATTTTTTTCTCTTTGAATATGAGCTTGGTGGTGTTTCTAAAAACTCATCACCAAACCCAAGTTTCTATAGATTTTTTTCCCTTATGTTTTCATCTAAAGAATTATAGCTTTGCATTTTACAATTAAGTCTCTGATCTATTTTGAGTTTATTTTTGTGAGAGGTGTAAAGTCTGGGGCCTAGATTCATTTATTTTTTTTAACAAGAATGTTTCAACACCATTTTCTAACAAACCCTCTCTCATTCAAGCTGCCTTTGCTTCTTTGTCAAATATCAGTTATCTTTGTGTGATTTCTGAGCTTTCTGTTCTGTTTACTTGATCTGTGTGTCTCTTCTTTCACCAACACCACGTTGTCTTGATTACTGTAGCTTTATGGTTAAAACTAAAAATGGAATACTGTGAGCTGTAATTGAATTCCTCCTCAGTATTGTGTTGGCTTTCCTGAGTCTTCTGCCTTCTTTCTAAACTTATCCATCAGTTTGTGGATATCTACAAAATCATTTTCTGGGGTTTTAATTGGGAAGTTGGGAAGAATTGACAACAGTACTGAGTTTTTCAATTCTTGAACATGGACTCTATTTTTATAGACTTGAATTTTTGTTAAAGGTGGAAGAAAGAGAGTAACGCATAGAATGTTCAGTGAAAGATTCTTCAAAATAAAATGTTTAAGTCCAAATCTGCAGGATCAGAAGGGACCAGCCAGGAGTGTGAGGTGGGGGGAACTAAATGGCAGCCTTGGAGATAAACCACCTACAGCCAACGTGGGAATGATGGGAGGGAGGTCAGGAAGGACCCGGCCAGATGGCCACACCTGCAGACCAGCAAGGGCTCTGCCTCCCCTGGAACCCTCCTGGAGAGATTCACCTGAACCGTCTGGGGTTCCCTGCTTTAATGCTAAGAAGAAAGACAGACCTAAGGTGCGTCCTGGGGCTGAGAAGTCAAGAGTGGAGGGAGGCAGGGAGGAGCTGTCCATTAGGGGCTGGGTTGGGACTGATTGGAGCATCAAATCTGGGCTGCCCCTATTGGAAGGTTCAACTGCAACATAGAGGGGTGTATATGTGTGCATGTGTGTGTGTGTAATGCACACATGGCCAGCATGATTCAGCTCAAAATGGTGTCAGATTGGCATAGGTCATCTGCTTCAAGGGACAGGTGTCTGTAATAGATATCTCATGTTTCTTTCACCTTTGATTCCGGGAAAGGATAACTTGTTTCCTAGTTTCAAAGATCCACAGATGGCAAGGAACTGTGCCTGGAGGGGTCACACCAGAGCTTCATCCATGGCTGCACAGAGTAACTCAGGATGAGATTTTGGACCTGGACTTGGAGCTGTAGTGGAGGGAGACCTTGGTTCTAATGCAAGGGGGAGGGATGTATTTTGCACATTAGAAATGTGGATCACTGAGGCCAGAGGGGAGGCAGATGACTGGACCCTGCAAACTTGTCTTTCCAGTGTTAAGCCAGTTACATTAAGAGACTTTGATGGAAGTGAGGTTACTACCCAGTTGACCTGGAGTTAGCAGAATGGCCTGGGTTATCCAGAAGGGCACCTTGAAAGCCAGAGGAGAGGATGCAGAAGAAAGCAAGGTGGTTTGCAGTTTGAGACAGACTCGATGTTCCACAGCTGACTTGCAGTGGGAAGGAGCCCAGTGGAAAGAGTGGAAAGGAAAGGAAGTCCTTCAGTGAGCAGCAGGCTTGAAAGAGGACCCTGACCCTAGTAAGACACAGCCTCAATTCCTTGATTTTTAGTCTGTTGAGACCCTAAGCAGAGAACACAGCTGTGCTGTGCTAGGCATCCAGTAACCTACTGAACTGTGAGCTAATAAATGGGCGTTACTTGAAGTCACTGCCCATGGAAATTTTTTATGCCATGATCATAATGGTGGAAATAGAGACCAGAAATCATTATAATGTGGGCTTGATAGGAGCAGAGCTGCAAGTCCAGTGGAATTTGTTTGAAGGTATTCATTTTTATCACTACCTGGAAGAAAAAGGGATGTCCTCAAGGATGCAGGAATTTCAGAGACATACTGCCAGAGAAGCAACAGAGGGAAGGTACCTGTAGAACCCAGAAACCACTCTGGACATGGGAATTCACAGAAGAGGGTTTATTAAGTAAACAGAGTGTCTCCCTGCAGGGTAAGAGAGAAAATGGAGGGAAAGAGAGAGAGCGTGCGCAAGAGGCAAGAGAGAGTGTGAAAAGAGAGGAGGAGAGAGAAAGAAAGTGAGTAGGAGAGAGTATGAAAGTGAGGAGAAGAGAGAGAAAATGGGGAGCTAGCGGAGCCTCTGACACAGCAGACTGGTATCAGGGTGGTTTGTTAGCTGAGTCGAAGTCGGAGGAGGAGAAAGGATTAAGATGAGGAGAAGACGCCAAAAGGAGGCATTCGAGTTTGCAGGAAGAGCAAAGAAGGGCAGGAAAGAAGAGACTTGAAGATAAGGAGTCCCTTTCCATCTGTCCGCTTGCTCACAGAAGCTGTGTGCCATTACGTGGCCATTTTGGATTGATTACCTAAAGGGTACACAAACGAATTTTGATGACTTTAAGCCGGGGGTCAGGCTAAGGGTTCTAAAGTTGTCTAATCCCAGGGGTGAATCTGCCCAAATGGAGGACCCAGATCCCATGGTGGAGACTGATACAGCCGAGTATGTGACCAGGGCGTCCCAAGGCCACAGAGTAGTCAGCTGGAGATGAGAAGGCAGCACAATGATGGGGTTGTCACCTAAGCACCAATGTGGGCCAGGCGAAAGCCGAGAGAGTTGAGAACCTGATGTCAGGGTTTTTGAGCGAGGGCGAGCGTGAAGAGGGGCCTCAACCCTGAGAGAGAATGTCCACCATAAAATCAAGAACCCACCCAGCAGATGAGACTGACTAAGGAGGCCAGCCATAACTATAAAAGTTGTCGCTGGGGGCATGCCCACCCCTCAGCCACCTCGAGGACCCCAGACACTCAACGGTTGCTTCTCAGGTCAGCAGAGGAGTGTTGAATTTGGCCTAGGGGAATCTGCCTAGGGGACTCACCAATCTGAAGTCCAGTGATGAATGCAGAGCAGAGCAGAGCATCTAGGCGAATGGAAGGTGAGGCTGTGTCCAGGGGGCACTGGAGCGTCCACTTGCTTAAGAGTGGGGTTCCACTTACTTAAGAGACAGTGGAAGAGCCCATCCGAGTCACGGCACCAATGTAAGAACCTAGAAACCACTCTGGACATGGGAATTCACATAAGGGAGTTTGTTAAGCACACAGAGTGTCTCCCTGCAGGGTAAGAGAGGAAATGAGAGGAAAAGAGAAAGGGTGTGCACGCAGGACAGAGAGAAATGGAGGAGACAGCATGAAAACGAGGAGGAGAGAGAGAGCATGAAAGTGAGGAGAGGAGAGAGAAAACAGCGGGCAGCTATCCTTAAGCAGTCAAATTCTGCAGGTTAATGGGACCAATAACAGAGAAGGATACTTGCAAGCTGACTGATGAACCAATAGCTAGCTAGGATGTTCGCAGATTGACAAGTAGTTGGGAGGCGGGGAAATGGATGCAACTGGAAAGGGTGGGGGAGCAGCTTTATATTATATTACAGTACCCTTCTGTATCCTGGGGTTGAAAGAAAAAATTTTTATTTTTAATACATCATAGATAATATCAGTTTAATTTTTTCTACTGTATTTACAACCTTCTTTTTAAAAGTCTTGCATTTAATTGTCTTAGCTAAATTGACCAAATTGAATTGTTATATTGTGTGCATGTATGAATATGTAAAAATGAATTCCATACACTAATTAGTGAACATACACTAATATAATCTACAGAATTTAAATATTTGGTATGGAGTTAAATATATTGCTGTATCAGAGGCCAGAAAGAAGTATTATAGAAATAGCATTCTATCTTTCTCATGGGTTTTTTTAAATTAGTCCTAATACAAGCACTGCTCGTTGTCATCTTAACTAATCCCGTTATTGTTTTGTTTAAATGCTAGCATTTATGTAACAAGGAAGTAAATGAAAAATGTATTATTTTGGATAAATACCTACAATTTTATTATGTAAAAGTCATATACATGTGTATTCATTGGTATTCCTAATATTATTATTATTATTTTTTCTTTTTTGGTCTGATGTGGCTGTGTCCTGGGTTTGCTCTCTACAGAGCTAGACACCCTAGTAAGAGTTTAGATGCTAAGCGTGGTAAGACAGGGAGGTGTCCAGGTACAGAGCCCCCCTGGCTCAGGAAGTAAGGCAGAGGAGAGGAGGCCAGGCAAGAGCAGAAGTCCAGGGAGGTTGGCCTCTAGAGATAAGCACAGATGTGCAAGTGTGACTGCAGGTTTGTGTTCACCTGTGACAGGGCACAGGAGGCACCTCACAGGTATGTTGGGGGATCGAATGAGGTACTGTATATTTGTTCCCTTTCTAGGTAGAGGTTTAGAGATGGGTGATGAATCAGTCCATTTTTCCTGAGCCAGGCTACTTATGAAGAAAAAGAGGTTTATTTAGGTCACAGTTTTGGAGGCTGAAAGTCCAAGATCGGGCAGTCCCACTGCTTTGGCCTCTGGTGGGGACCTCATGGTGGAACGGTGGGAGGGCCTGCAGGAGTAAGAGATCACATCTTGAAACAGGAAGTCAGAGAGAGACTCCGGGGTCAGGCTAAGGCTTTTAAAGCAACGCACTCTCCTGAGAACTCGCTCCGGAAGACCAGTGTTCTCTGCCTAGGCAATGCCTGCAGTGGCCCCAGAACCTCCTGCTAGGTCTACCACCTCTCACGTCACCACCCTGGGGACCAAGTGCCCATTACATGGACCCTTGGCGTCACATCACATCCAAACCTGAGTAGGCAGGGAGACCAGGGGCCCTTCCTACGGAGCTGTCGATTTTCAGAACACTGTATGGACAAAGCCACACACGTGGAAGACGTTTTGGGGTCATTAGAAAGCAGAACCATCTGAGGAAGCCTGAGGATTTTGGAAGAAGTAAAGGAAATGTTGAGGGTCATAAACAGAAGGCAAAATAAGTACTGCTTTCTCGTTTGTGCCCTGAAGCTTGCTAAGGACCCTCAGTCCTGTGGAGAGAAGGGAGGGAATTGAAAGCTGCCACAGGAGAGGCCGCCTAGAAACCAACTTTGAGGTATGAATAAGTCTTGAAAAATCTAAAGGGAAAGTTTGCTGTTTCTGTACTGCAGAAAGTGTCCATGCGAGGAAGAGGTAAAAATGAAGCAGAAGGAGGAGAAAAATCGACACCCAGAAACAACAAGGACAGATGTTGTTGCTTAGCAATTTATGAGATAGAAATAACACTGGTCACTGACCAACGGGCGTAGACCCATACCTACGCACTCCGCCATGAAGACAGAACCACCTGCCGACAATAACTAACTTAGTGTGTTTGTCTAGCATGGGTTCAATCCCTAGCACTGCAAAAACAGAACAGAAAAACACAAAATAACCCCCCAAAGTAAACAAACAAACAACGACAATAAAAAATCCAAACAGTTAATGGGCAAGGAGACAATGGTCGCGGTAGCGGCCTGGACAGAATCTCAAGTAGCCACCAATGGAGGTAATACAGGATGGCGCCTCTGCACAGCGGGACTGGACACAGCCACTGGAAACAGTGAAGGATCCCAGTGACTCGGGAGGCCAAGGCAGGAGGATCGCAGCCTCAGTAACTTAGCCAGGCCCTAAGCAACTTAGTGAGACCCTGTCTCAAAAAATAAAAAGAGCTGGGCATGTGACTCAGTGGTTGAACACCCTGGGTTTAATCCCTGGTACCAAAAAAAGAAAAGAAGGAACAATGCTGAAGTCATTTTGGGGAGGGGCGCTGGGATGGACACCAGGGCCTTGCAAGTGCTGGGCATGTGCTTTACTGGTGACCTGCGCCGCGAGTCCCAGATGGAGCCATTGTTTTGTGGCAGCATTAAGACTGTTTCCCTCAAACATCCTCTTGAAAATGTGAGGCAGGTATTCTGCACGTGGCTTTGGAAGCCTGGCTGTGTGCAGTGAAGTTTATAGACAGCCCCTGACTTTCGATGGTCCAACTCACAAGTTTTTGATGGTGAGGAAATATATTCATATAGCATCTGGTTTTCACCTTCAGTCTAGTATTCAATAAATGACATGAGCTCTTCAGCATTTTATCATAACATAGACTTTGTATTGAATGATTCTGCCCAACTGTTGGTTAAGGTCAGTGTTCTGAGCACTTTGAAGGTAGACTAGGTGAAGCTGGGATGAGTGGCAGGGTGGGTGTGTATTAAATGCATTTTTGACTTACAGCGATTTTAATTTAGGATAAGTTTGTTGGATGTACCCTATCCCGAGTCAAGGAGCACCTGCATGTGTGCATGAGAGACATCATATATTCACAGCACATGTGTATACACTTCTCACATGCACTCCATGCGTGTGTGTGTAGCCATAGACTTGAGCATGATGACGGATTGGCAGCTTCTCTTGGGGATGGTGCACAGAAGTTCCACTTCCACTCGCCCAGCCTTATATCAGACCCGCTTTGTTTCTATTCTCCTACAACCATTCTCAATGGTTCAGACAATCTTCGAGGCTCACTGAAAGGGGAAACAATTCCCAGGATGACGGAACAGGAGAATGTCCCGGGTTAGACAGAGTGAAGGGGAGACTGGAAACGGAACACATTTCCTATTTGGAGAACTAGAACTGGCTGGCAGACAGGAACCTTGGGAACTGGACAGGAGTATCTAAGAAAAGGGTGCCAACGAAGGTGTAGTGTGAACAGAGTGGCCCGTGGGCCAGTGGAGTGCCCAGTGTCTCAGCCGTAACTTTGGTTCCTTCTTACGTGTTTGTGTGCGTGTGCATGCGTGTGCAAAGAGACACAATATAGTTGACAAAGCATCAGAAGAAATCCTTGGGTGTTTGTATTAAAAAATCAATTTTATTATAATTGTACAAAGAAAAGTCCCTATTTCTATAGAACATTCTTGGGTCCTGCTTTTTCTTCTTCCAGGAGATTTTGGGGAAAGACAAACACTGCCTGCTTTCGTGGCTGTGGACTTTCCTGATCTTCAAAGAGCTGACTCTCACGTTGCCAAGTTCCTCATGCAGAGCTGCGTGTCCGGCCCCTCCTCTCCCTCCAGCATGACAGGTACCACCCATCTTCTGAGATGGTGGCAAGGCCACCAGGCACGCTCCAGTTCTTTGCTCTCTCCCTGCGTCTCTCTCCGATTTCCTCTTTCAGGATTTGACGTCTGTGTCTTAATTACTCTAACAGCAGAACCCAGGCTCCTTGTGGGTTTCTTTTCCCCCTGTTTCTTCCCAGTCTTTGGGGACAGAGCCTTCCGAGCCTCACGTAATGAAGTTCAGGTCACTCTTCAGAAAATACTGAGCACAGAAAAATAAGCCCCAGGAGGCAAAGCCTCAGACCGGAAGGTAGGATTAAGAGCAGCCAAAAAGGACAGCAGGGGAGTTCGACCGGAAGGACGGAAGGACGTCCATTTCCTGTTCTTAAAATTCCCTGCAAGGGCCCCCACTGGCTGAGGCGGTAAGGGGATGAGCAGAAAGTCCTGGCTGGGGTCAGGGGCCAGGGTTGAAGGCCTGGGGGGCGGCTCCCTCAGGACTCTGGTGCTAGTAGGCCTCATCCGCACGTCAGGAATGGGGGGCCTGCTCCTGCTGCTCCGGCCTCCGGGGAGGTGGATGATGGCAGGGACTGGGGGTGGGAGGTGACCCACGCGGATGCTTGTGGGTGTGAGCGTGTGAGTGTGTGGGAGTGTGTATGGGCGTGTGGGGAGAGTCTCTCTGTGTGTGAGTCATAGGATGGCGTGGGTGTGGATGTATATATATGAACAGCAGAGAATGTGTGTACATGCATGTGAGAGCGTGTTAGTGTGTGATCGCCCCCGTATGGAATGGGTGTATGAGAGTGTGCATGAGCCAGGTGGGTGTGTTTGCATGTGTATGTAGATGCATGTGTGCGTGTGAGACGGGGAAGTGACGACTTAGTGATGTCCTTTGTTGGTCTGGACTGTATCCTCCCCAGCTGACTTTGGGGAAGGAGCTGGAAGCCTCCGCCTGCCACTCCTGCCAGGGGTGGGCCTTGTCACCTCTGTTATCTCATGGAGTCACCTGTGCACAGTTCCCAGACAGGAGAAATTAAACTTAAGGCTTTTCCTTTTGAACAGTATTCATCTCTCTGAGCCCATATCCTCAAGAATGACCTAGAACTGTCAGCCAAAGATTGCCAGGGGCCCTGAATAAAAATTCATATTCCTCCACCACTCGTGGCTCAAGATCTCCAGGGATGGTGGGAAGGAAGCTGGTTTTAATCCCCCACCCCTTTTTATTTTACTTCAAGTATATGCAAGCGTGTTTTGTACCTAATGTTGTTGGATTTAGGCAATGAAATTGCAGAACGCCTGTTTAAATTTGAATTTCAGATAAACAGTGGGTGGTTTTTTCCGTACAGCATTGCAGGGACCTGCTTCCTGAAAACGTTTGTTGTTTCCCTAGCCGTCCTGCTTTCAGCCACATTCCTACCAGTCTCTTCTCTGGAGTCTCTACCTGCACCTTTCCTCCTTCTCCATCCTGGCTTGTTTGGAGCCAATCCCAGACCACTGAGCCTTCCATCCCATCTGCAAACACGTCAATATATCTTTCTAAAATGTAAAGGCTATATTCTTTTTAAAGAAACACAGCCACAGTACTTTTATCACACCTGAGAAACTTAGTGATTCCTCAATGCCATCACTGTCTGGTTAGTGTTCGATTTCCTCCTGTTGTTTACAGTCTGTTGAATCACAATCCAAACAGAATCTTGCATTGCCAAGAGTTCGTCAACAGTTGAAGCAGCAGTTCCTTTGTCCTCTAGAGTTGCTATCAGGTTAAATTTTGCTTTCTTTTAGATTTTGCATCCAGGTTTTTCACTCCCATGTTCCTTGGTCCCATATATTCCCTGTGAATTGGCAGGTAGACCTCAAGACTTGATCTCCCTGGGGTTCCAGTTTTGGACACGAATATATTCTAGGAGGTGTTCTGACAAAAAAGCACAGAAGGCTCAGTTTGTCTCTCTTTCAGTGATGTGACCAGCTGTTGCTCATCAATACCTAGAGGAACAGTTCTCTAGGGGATCCTAACACACTTTGAGAGTAAAATTCACGGCACCTTTCCATGCTACTCAGGGGCTAGCAGAGGGGTGGCGGTGCCTGCTGTTTTAATGTGCGACTTCTGTGCTAAGTGGAACCGTGTTGTCCCCACACCCGCTCCAGGCAGCGTTCACAGCATGAAGAGCTACCTCCATCCATTCCTCCTGGAACCCAGTTTTCTCCTGGAGCCTGGCAATAACGGAATGGGACCCCCTTTATTCCTGGCAGAAGTGTCATGTTGGTTGACAGTCTGAAGTTGTCTTTGGGTGGATTCCCCTTGCAGGGAACAGGGAATCTTTTATTTCAGCATTCTGTTTTATGTAAATGCTAGGTGAGGCTGATACTCCCGTGAGCCTTTGTGGTAAAACCTCATGAGCTCTCCTTAGCCATTGAGTAGTGACCCCAGAACCCATGGGCTGCAGTTGGGTTGGCCCGAGGACGCAATTGCAAGACAAGTCACAGTGGGACCTTATCTTGACTGTGTCCCAAGAAAGACGAAATGAGGACAGGCGGAAACCGCGTGACTGGGACTGAGATAGGGAGCAGCTGAGAAGCCGATGAAGGAGAAATGAAAGCAGACAATTATCCAGAAGGCTGTCGGCCTATTTTTATGTGTGAGAAAATGCAGCAAGTGAAGTCTGCCAGACAACATTGCGACTGAAAACCAAGGGCGCTGCCCACGTGTGTGTCATTAAGGAGGTGACATGGTACCTGCGACCGTGGGGTCCCTTCATCCTGCACCCAAGGAGCTTTTTGTGTTGCTAGCTGTGGGCCTTTGACAAACTACCTGGAAAGTGGGAGGCGTCCCCAGGGGGAGCTGGATGGCTGGTGATCACAGTGAACCAGTTAGACTACCTGCCTGTGTTTGTGTCTGACTGTGAAGGTCACGGCTGGTGGGATCCAAGACGCACCTGCTCAGGAGGATAGAGGAGATTTTTTAAAACACCAGGGGAAGGAGGAGTCCAGTCAGGGAGAGGCCCAGGACTGCTGGCCGCTTGGGGTCAGTGTCCTTTGATGTGCCGTATTGCAAGGTCGGCTCTCTGCTTCCTCCCAACTCAACACCCTGCAGAAGTGCCCACCATGCTCTTGCAGGTGGCCCGGGCGGGTCATTACTGGAGCGGGAGCTGCATGCTGCCTCTGGATTTACCACGGTGTGGGGGAGGAGGAGGCTGCTGTGTGCCACGGATGGACACAGGAGGACAGAGGCCCTAACGGCCACCAGTTAGGAACAATGACATTTCTGTGCCGATGGTTTTGGTTCCCATCCAAAGGTCGCTCCTGGGGGGATTCCGGCCCAGTGGTGCCTCATTAGGGACTTGGAGCACTTTTGTACTTTTCTGTCTTCTAAATGAGACTCTGAAAACCAAGTGAGGAACGCAAGCATAATTGACTGCTTGGCTGACCCAACAGACAATGACTCGAACAGTGAAAATTCCAAGCCGTGTCTGTGACCAGTCACCACCACAAGATGTCTGGCCGTTCAGAAATAGCTGATAATCGTCAACTGTCGGATCAATGCCTCAAGAACAGGAGCGACTTGCTATTTCCTCTTTACTGTTCCCTTATTTTTTTTTCCCTCTCCCTAACAGGAGATTTGATGTGTCTGATATTTTTAAAAAATAAGAAAACGAGCGGGGAAGGGTAGCTTCTGATTTCACATTTGTCTCGTCCTGTAGCGGAATTTGCCTCCTTTAAGCTTTTCTGTGTGTTTGTTGTTCACTTTGGTAAAGGTGGTTGCCATTTCTAGAAGGGACTTCTGCTATAACTAGAAGCAGAAGGTCTGAGGTTCACGGCTTCTACAGTGCGCTGCCCTCTGTCAGATGTCTGAGCGAGGCAGCCCCGGCCATTGCCATGACCCCAACCACTTCTCAGGCAAGAGGGACAGGGAAGGGGGTCCCAGGAGTGGGGGAGGGGAGGAGGGCTCTGTGTCAATCACCTCCTCCTCACCCAGTGGGAGGGGAAGAGATGCCTGCTCTCTCGGGTTGAAGGATGAACAAACATTGCTCCTGACCCTGACAGATAAGTTGGATGGTGGTTTATTAGTCACCTATGGCTTCGGCCTGCAGGAGGACACACATGCCACACAGGGCCACGTGGGCTGAACTTGTGAACAGTGCACACCCCGGGGCTGCGGGAGGCAGGCATTGCAGTGTCCAGAGGGCGAGGTGGCCTGGTTCCAGTGGGAGGCTGTGATTGGCTGGTTTGGTGATTCCTCAGGCTGCAGAGAGCTGGAACCTGCTTGTCAGGGGCAGAGCGGGAACTGCACCGGGTCTGTTGGGGAAGAGGGTCGTTCACCTGTGGGAGCTTCTCCTTGGGAGCACAGGCAAGGAGGACTTGCTTCCAGGCTTCATGAATTGCTCCTAATTTTGTCAGATGTCACAGCAGCACCAAATATTTGTGTTCATATGCTTTTTGTCACTATCATTAAAATACTTGATAAGAACAGCTTAGGGGAGAAAAGCCTTGTTTGGGCTCACAGTTTTAGAGGTGTCAGTCCATGGCTGGCCAACTCTGTCGTTCTGG
The DNA here is from genome assembly GCF_902686455.1 of Sciurus vulgaris. Classification (NCBI taxonomy): domain Eukaryota; kingdom Metazoa; phylum Chordata; class Mammalia; order Rodentia; family Sciuridae; genus Sciurus; species Sciurus vulgaris. The sequence goes on from NC_136474.1 coordinate 28,013,881, forward strand.
CCTGTGGTGAGGCAGAGCCCCATGGCTGAAGGGCAGGGTGAAGGAATACTGTCAGTTCACGGCAGCCAGGATGCAGACAGAGCAAGAGAGAGGCCCAGGGCACGCTCCCCGGGCCTACTTCCTATAGCCATGCCCCACCTGCCTACAGTTACCACCTAGAGGTCCATGCAAATTATTAATCCCCCAAGTGAATTAATCCACTGATAAGATTACAGCTCTTATAATCTAATGGTTTCATTTCTGAACAGTCCTGCAAGCCCCAACATTAGCTTTCCAGGGGACAATAAATATCTAAACCATAACCTCAATTGTAGGCTTTACACCACGGGTGCCCCTAGAAAGGGGATGCGTCAAGAAATCGCTGGTTATGCCAGGACCACATGGCATTTTGGAAGCTGGACCCTTCATCACCAACCTGCAGACTTTACAGCTGTGCATCCCCAGCCCTGTCTGAGCTGCCATCATAGGAGGACGCAGACAGGCCCCTTGGGGAGCCTTAGTGCTGAGCTCTGCTTAGCTCTGCTCAGCTCTGTACCCTTCTTAGGGTGTGGTTCTGTGAACTCATATGAGGGGCACAGAGATCAGCAGAGCATCCTGGGCCAGGGGACTGCTCGGGTGGTCCAAGTGAGCCACGGTCCAACAATGCACAACATCACTGTTGGGACATGTGTCCGTGAGGGAGTCTGGTCCTCAGTGACTGAGGGGTCGGGTGGTGTGGACCATCGTCTGTATTGTGTGGGAACTCCCTTCAGATCCTAGAAACAGACTCAGATGCAACTGTCTAAATTACAGATCTTACTTTTTCCACACATATCATGAAGTCCAGTGGTAGGATGTCTAGTGATCGTGTGACTCCAGAATATCAGCAGAAATCTGTAAGACACTGTAGCGCCTCCACAGTCTCCATTCCCTCAAGGAAGGACAGAGGATAAAGGCGAAGGCCACGTGCTAGCTGGCAACCTGGAAACTTCCACATGCACTTACTTCATTGGCTGCATAGTCAGACAGCCACTCTTGCCTGCAAAGAAAACTGGAAAAATACTTCTTTAGGTTAGCACACTGCTGACCCCTACAACTCTAGGCTTCTGTGATGGAGGAAGTCAGGGGACAAGAGATGCCAAGAGCCATGACTGTTTCTGCTGGGGTGCGGATATGAAGATGCTCAGGGAAACAGGATGCAAACAGCAAGAACAACCTCCCTCTCCACCAGCCCAAAGGAAGCCCAGGGTTGCAGAATTAAGGAGATACATCCTCAGAAAAACTGGGGAATAGAAACTGGCCTCTATCCCAGATGGAAAGAGAAGAGGATGGCCTTCTCAGAACCTTGGATGGCACCCTGTCCTCTTCCATGGTCTGGAGAATGACTCATGATGTGAAACTAGTACTGATGAACAAGCGAATGGGGAACTTGTGACAGTTGCGTGCTCCACCCATGGATTTCCAGGACACAGGGAACAAACAGCCCCATCAAGCCCTTGGAAACTGTTGCTTGGAAATACAGAAAGTGATGGTTTTCATGCCAACACCAAAGCACACAATTCGAGAGTTATGATTAGATAACCTCCACATCTTGCATGTGGCTGCATCAAGTGGGTTTTGCAGACTGAGCTCAGCCAGTGTGGTTCCCAGTACTGATATGCACAATTGAATATTGCACAAAATATTGTGTGGTCATTTCTGCTAAATGTCAGGACAAAACTTTACAATAAGACAGCTTGTGTATATAGCTTGCACACTACTAAGAACACTAGAGAGTTGAGGTGAGGAGTAATAGAATATCTGAATGTGTTTTGTGAAAATAATTGTCTGGGAGAATTCTCAAAAATGTGGACAGATGCAGATGGCACACAATTAACCATTCATCTCTGCTCATCCACAGTTGAGAGGCTGCGTCCAGGATTCTAATAGCACCAAGAGTGCAGCCCAAGGCATCATCTCTACCCCAGGTGAGATTCAAACCTAATCAAGGTGTGCTGAACAAGGGAAAAAGATTGTGAAACAAAGATCCATGAAAATTAAGTGAGCAAATAATACTAAAAGTACAAATAGGTTGGGTCCTTTCCCCTTACCCGTGGATCTTTCTTAAGAGACAAAAGAAAGAGAACATACCAGCAATTGAATGAAGAACATGGTCCCATAGTTGAGAGATAATCCAAGGGGGCCATCACCAACGATGCTGTGAACAGACATCCTGCTGGGTGAACAGTAGGGAGGATCCACCTCCACTCACCCTGCCCTCAGCGGGTGGCTCCCAGGGCCATGTGGCTATGTCCCTGGGGACTCACTGTTGTCCCTGATGCTGGTGAGCCCCTGAGGCAGGCAGATGTGGGAGTGGGAGTGGATGAAGGGGGAAATGGGGCAGCCTTGGGAAAGTTGTACCATGTGCTCACTTCAAATATTTCAAAATTCCCCCTATTAAATTTTATCTCTATTTTTCAATATTTTGGTGAATATTCCTAGTTTAACAAAACCTCCTATTTTGCCAGAGATGGGAGGAGAGGGCTGCCTGTCTCTGCTCGGGGGGCTTCAGCAACATCCCAAATCTGCCTTCTAGTCTGGGCTGACCAAGTTCTCAGTCGACGCTTGAGTCTGTTGCCATGGATCATGCTTCCATGCAGGTCGGTTTGCATACTTGAGCTACATTTAAAACCCTCTGCACCCACCTCTGATTGTGCAGGTGGGTGGGTATGTTTTCCTGAGTCCTCTCTCTTTTTACTCATTGGCGTGACCTCCCTCTAGTGGGGTCAGACACACCTTTGGGAAGTCCTTCCTCATATTCTCTTTTAGGTTCAAGTGACATCAACTAGTGTCACTTCAGGAACATGGAGGGCTCCTCAGCAGATGGATGACATTCAGTTTCAGCCCAAGCTGAAGAGGAAGGATGTAACATTTGTGGAAGCACGGCATTTTCGGTGAGCTTAGTTTTCCTCTCTAAAGTGACAGTCATAGCTCATATCCAATAAAAGCGTGTCCTCAAGGCAAGTGACGGGTTGCCTGAAGGCTGCTTGCAGAGTGAGCTACCTCATCATGATGGGTCAATCGTGGAGACTCCACCCACACTTACTAAACATCGATATCCAAAATCAGAAGGAATTTGTATATAATCAGTCGATATTAGTATGTCAGGATGTTAGCATCAGTCACTATGAGTGTTAGTTTTCCTGGTAACTACAGTTGTGTGTCACTTAACATAGTGGATATATTCTGAGAAATATGTCATTAGGCAATTTTTACATCTTACCTCCATCACAGAGTGAACTTACACGAACCTGGTGGTATAGCCTAATGTATACCTCTGCTATATTGTCTAGCGTATTGCTCTTCAGGCTGTAAACAAAATAACTTGAGATTAAACCAACATGGCAGAAAACAATGCAACTGAGAGATGCCATATACACAGGATGTGTAGCCCGTGCTGGTAGAAGGACATCCTACTATTTTACAATAAACCATTTACTTTATAAGTAGAAGGCATACATTCTAAAATGGTGATAAAATATAGTATAGTTCACACATAAACTGGTAATATAGTCTTTTTTGATGATTAAGTATTAGTGACTGTACATAATTGGATGTTGGGTCTGCTACATTTTTTTATGCTACTGACATCCCTTCAAGCACATGAGTCATGTGTTGTGCTACAATGTCCTGAGAGCCACTATGTCACCAGGCGATAGGAAGTTTTTAGCTCCATTAGATCTTATGGGACCACTGTTGTATATGAGGTCTGTTGTTGGCCAAAGTGGAGCAAAGTGTCCTTCTGTGGCATTTGATTGTATTTAGGATTCTGTGTTTTTAATTCAAGCTCTCTTTGCAGGATGAGGACCCACCCCCTTCTTATTCATGGAGAAACCTGTGACTTCTAGAGAGTGAGAAGGTGGCTCCTTGCTCCTAGAGCTGGCTAGGAGGGAACCTCACCTTCACAGCACATCCAAGGACTGGGAAATGTTTCCTGTATTTTCTGGAATGCTGTTTATATCTTTTGTCTTCATTTTTCTCTTTCTTTTTCTCTCTTTTATGAACATCTGGGCTTTGCCTCCACCTTGTTATGGTCAAGGTCATCCATGACCTCTGTTTTGCTAAATCCAATGTCTGATTCTTGGCTTGGATGTTATTGGACTTGACGTATCACACCATTTGATGGAGTTGATCACTCCTTAGATAAAACATCATCTTCTCTTTTTCCCATGCAGAGCTCTCCTGCAACCCCTCTCTCCCAGGCTGCTCCTGATGTTCTCCTGACCCCTAAGTGCTGGAATGCTCTAAAGCTTAGCCTTAGACCCTTCTTTAATTCCTCCATCTACCTTCACTTCCTAGCTGCTCCCTTCTAGTCTCATGGCATTTGACACCAACTACATGCCAATGACTCCAAAATCTGACTCCAACTCAATCTTTCTCCTAAATTCAACATCCGCACTGAACAGCCAGACAGGCACCTCAAACAGCCCATTCAGACCCAGCCCGTCTGCCAACCAAATTATCCTGAAGTGCTTCCATCCCAAGGAGTAGCTGCTTCATCCCAGTCTTGTCTTCCCCTCGCCTCCACCTCCAGTGGGTTCGCTAAGCCTTTGGAGTCCACCTTGAGGACAGGTGTCACATCTCTGTCATGAACACCCTGGGCAAAGCCACCATCTCCTCTCCCTGTAATTGTTTCTGTAGCTCCTAATTGGTGTCCCAGTGTCTGTCTTTGCCCTCCTGGAGTTCATTCTCAATACAGCCTCCAAAGAATCTTTTAAAGCCCAATCAGACTACTCTGATCTTCTTCCTGAGACTTTCTTATCTTCATTTCACTCTGAGTAGAAGCCTGCCATAGTTTGGATCTTGAAAGTCCCTCAAAGGTCCATGTGTTGAAGGCTTGGTCCTTAGACAGTGGCACGATTGGAGACAGTGGAACACTTAGAAGGTGGAACCTAGCATAAGGAAGTTAGCCTGGACCCTTCTGGTCTCTCTCTTTGCTTTCTGGTTGCCATCACCACATTCTCCCACCATGATCTTCTGACCTGCCCAGACCCAAAGCAACCTGACCAAGTGACCATGGACCAAAACCTCCCAAACCAGGAGCTGAAGCAAACCATTCTTATTTTTAAATTGATTAACTCAGTTTTTTTTTTTTTTTTTGTCACAGTAACACAAAACTAACCACAAAGAAAGAACAACAAAAGAAATCTGACAAAGCCCACAAAGTGCTTCCAAGACCCCCATGTTCACACATGGCTTTATTTATCTCATTTCCAACAACTCTAGCCCTGGCTCAGTCTCTCCAGATCCTTGGTACTTTTCTGCTTTCTTAGACAAGAGAGATACATCCAGACCTTTGTCCCTGCTGATCCCTCTCCCAGGAACACACTGGATTTTCTTACATTATTTCAGTGTCTCCTAAAATGGCACTGCATCAGCAAGATCTTCCCTGAACACTTCCTAACATCAACAATGCTGCCCCAATACACTCAGGAGTCTATTCCTTTATTCCATTTAGTTTTTTCCATCCATGTATCACCCGTCAACTTGATACATATTAACTTACTTATAAGTTTTTGTAACTTTTGTTTTGTTTATAATTTTTATAATTGTACATTATAATCATAATATTGAGATTCATTGTGGCATATATGTATGTGCACATAATATAATTTGGTTGATTTCATCACCCTGAACCTCCTCTTCCTTTCCCCTCCTTCTTTCCTGATCCCCATCCTCCATTCCAACTCTCTGCTGGTGTCCCTTCTATTTTCATGAACCCCACCCCTTTTTCTTTTCTTTTTCTAACTTCCACATGGGAGAGAAAATATACAGTCATTGGCTTTCTGAGTCTAACTTGTTTCACTCAACATGTTATTCTCAGTTCTAACCATTTTTCTTGCAACTCTTTTTAATGATCAGTTTCTTTCACAGATTCCACAAAGACAGGAACTTTGCTTTGTTCACTGATCTCTCTCTAGTTCCCAGGACACTGATTCACCCAGATGATACTCAAAACTATTTGTTGACTAAATGGGACAAATTCAAGACTTGAATAATATTCCTTTGGTAGTATGTCTAATTGCATGTGACCATATACTATAAAGTTTAAAAAGATAAACTAGCCTTCAAAAGACTCTGCTACCCATATGCTCTGCCCATATGGTCCTACACATTGAATGGACCAAAGGGGAGAGAAGAAATTGGATCTCCTGCACATCTCCCAGCAATGATATACTCACTGTACACAACCCACATCAGGATCAATCGTGTGCTCCATTAAGAGTTTGGAATTACCCGTATACCACATTTCACAGGCTACTTATTGGCGGATGACTGGTCTACCAACAGAGAGGTCTCTCATGAGCAAATCAGATTTCCAATTCTCCAAATCTTATGTTAATGAGAAGTGAATTTGTTACCTAAGTTCTTGAAAGTATAAGTTAGAAATTTCAGTAGTTTATACACCTTGACTCATTTCAATCAAATTTTTCCTGTTTAAAAAAAAATTAAAGAGTGCTAGAGAATCAAATTGATCATCCATGAGGTGAGAGTAGTTTTCATTTGCAAAATAAAACTGTTAAGATTTGTTTAAGAGCTTTTTTAAAGTTTTATTTTAATGATGGAGTTGTGTCTAAAATATAATGGATTAAGGGTGAAAAGATCTCTGTCTAAATTGTGGACAATTTGAGCATCAAACATCAAAATAAATCATGGTAGGAACAGACCATAACTCACTGAGTAAAATAGGCATCCACAGGTCCACAATGAAATAAAGGAATAAATGGAGGGAAAGGGAGACTCCTCTTAAAATAGGTAGCTGACTAATGCATGTAAAAAATCATGGAATTAGGGAAGTATCATAAGGATGTTGATTCTAGATGCTGTGGCTGATGGGAGGAAGTTGGTGAGAAAAGAAAATAGTTGTAGTTTCAAAGCATCTTCTACAAAATACTTATCAATTATGCAGAAGAGAATGGTGTGGTGGAGAGGCCTGGCAGACTCCAAGATGGTCCAGAGGACCCTCTGCAGGGTTGGGAAGGGTGGGCCATGTTTTTGCATCAAGCACCGAGTCACCCCTCAAGGAAGCACGCCAGAGCTCGTGAGGCAGAAATATCATGCCTCGGTCCCTCTAAACTACCAGACATGAGGGATCAGGGAAGGTATGAGGGATTGTTCCGGCAGGAAGGAACCGGGAACCCAAGACAACTGCACACAGTCTGTGATTCTGCATGGAGTCATGGAGCAGAAGGGAAATAGAGGTGGTGCTGGGAAAACTGGCCAGATGGGAAGGGTGTCTGTGGGTTGAATGTCACCTCATGCTGGTATTGATTTCTTAATCAGGGAACTGCTATAGTGTTTTTGTAGGAGCCTGTTTTATGGAGAAACACATCGTAAATTTAAGGGTATCTGTGACTTGTTCACAAAAGGTTCTGAAAATACTAGTGATTTATGTTTTTAAGTGTGGGGAGAAGAGATATAATGAAGAAAATGTGGTAAAATTTAAACCATTGTAGGCAGTATTGAAATTTTTTATACTATTTTGACAATTTTTCTGTAAGTTGGATATTTTTCGAAACAGATGATTAAGAAGTGGAGAAATTATAGACTAAATAGTATCCTGATAGTATGAGTTAATGAGCTTTCTATCAGTATAAAAATTTAATTAGCTGTTAGTATAATCTATTCTCCTGGGTTAATTACAGTGAAAATATCCAACAAAGTGAGATGAGAGTTTGAATTAGGGCCACTTTTGAATCAAATCACTTTTGAATGAGGGCCATGATGACAGGATAGAGAACTTTTGCTCACAGTGAGGTACTACTTACACATCAAGAATTTCCAATAAGAGTTGAAGATCCCAACTCTTACTTCTATTTCCTTTAAGTTTTAAAAATAATATTCCTTCATTTTGACTGTCTTTATAGAAAATTTCAAAAATAGTGAAAAAAAATACACAAAGAAAATACAACTACAGCTATTGCTAACATTTTGGTCCAATGTCTTCCACTTTATTTTTTTTTTAAAGCATGCATTTTTGTTTATTTGTTTACTATTTAAAAGATAAGCCCAATGGTATTTAGGTAGACTTTTATCCTCTGGTCTTTCTCCAGTCATCTCAAGCATTTTTTCCATGTTGTAACATGGTCTTTCTCAATGCCAATTAAGTGCCAGTCATGAGTTACTTAACCTTGCCCTGTGGATGGCACAGACGGGGCCTTGTCGCAGATGGCAAAGAAACTATATCTTAACCCTGGAACATGAAAATCCATGTTTGAACTGGTAAATATTTGGTGTATTGTGAGGCATATCGCATGCCTAATGAAACTTGACAGTTGAGGAGAGGGATGAATTAGGAAGAATCAGCATGTGTATGGCTACTTTCGGAAAGGTGTTCCAAGAAATCCCAGGAGAAAATCGTGCCATATATAAAGAGAAATAAAAGGGAAATAAGAAAGTCCAAAAATTTGGCAGGAGGGTTGGAAAAACCAACCGCTTCCAGGTAACCAGAAATAAGAAATGGAATTTGAAAAGAATTTATCCAACAATAGCCCAGTAAGACTCCAGTGAGTAAAGAGAAAGATCATAGTAAGGCCATGTCCTTCTCACACAGGCCTGAGAGCTTCCAGAAAACTGAGAAGGGGGATGGGGATAAGGAGGCAATAATGAAGCAGTTTCAGTCTATACTCTGGGAAACCACCTCCACACACAAACTATGGGTGTAATTATTGGAATTCAGACCTGAATGGACAGTAATAGATGAGAAATCTCTTAAGTGTTTGGGAAAATCATGCTCTACAATACCATGAACAGGAACAACCACAGTAACAAAAATGTTGACTAGGATCTGAAGAGTGCTTGGGCCTTTGTGGTAGTTTGGATTTTCCAAAGTGCTGTGCCCACACCACTATCTTTCATCCCACATGCTTTTTTTTTCCTTTCGGTGCTGGAGATTGAACCCAGAGATTCATACATGATAGGGAAGCACTCTACCACTGAGCCACACCCCAGCCCCCCACATGCTCTTTTGTAGTGTAATCAACACACGTCCCATGCCATCAAGGTGTTGGGTATCTTTGTTTTCTCCTCTGGCCCTGGACGTGCTTTGTGACTGTGGTGGAACTAGCCCTATGGAATTTCCATGGCTAGCTCATAAAGGGTGATGGTGTTCTACCTGGTTCTCATGTTTGCTCTTGGAAGTCAGTCGCCATGCTGTGAGGAAGCCCAAAAGCCCTCCAGAGGCTCCCATGGGAGGAACCAAGTCTTCTGGTCCCCAGCTCTGGATGAATTTCCAGCTGTAGCCAGTCCCCAGTTGCCAGCCATGAGTGAGCCGTTTGGGAAGTGAACCCTCCAGATCCAGGTCACCACTGAGCCTTGCCTAAATTGCAGATTTGCGGATTAAATAAATGATTTTAATTAAATAATCATTTAATTAAATAAATGATTGTTTTTTAAGTCACTAGCTTTAGGTAGTATTTATTGTATAACCATAGATGACCAGGGCAGCCCCAGGAGCAAGCTACTGGTTTTAAGAGCAGTTCATTCATCGGGAGGAATATACATGTTCTCCTACACATGTTTCATAGACAATCAAGAAAATGTACAGTCAAGAGCCTCCTAGATGTTTGATCTTCAGGTCATTGAAAACAATGGGACCCACTGCCTACAGTGGGAAGCCATTATAACTGAAGCAGTAACTACTGTGTCTTCTATTCTTCCCTTCAAAAGTTTATACTGCAGGCATACAACCTGCTTTGCTGTTGTCCTTAGGAACTGCAAGGTGGAATGTGAATCACTTTACTTTTTAGTTGTAGGGAGATTTTCCAAATGGTAATTGATGGAGAGGGCCATGCATCACTTTGACATTCTGAATGTTGAACTGGATACAGAGACACGGTGCCATTTTGTATGGTTTCCTTAGGGGGCATGAGAATGCTGTATGCATGGGTGTGTGTGGGGGTGTTAATCGATGTTTCTTGACCAGCAGGGCAGGAGTCACAGAAGTTACTAGTTCTCACCTGGATTCCTATGCACCTCTCTATTCCTAGACTCTTGGAATTAGGTTGATCATGTGATTGGCTTCTCACACATGAAGAAGTGGTGGAAGGCAGGCCCTTCCTCTCCTTGTCCTGGCTCCTGAAATGGCTCAAATCATTTCATGTTTTATCTTTCTCTTCTGTTCCCATCATAAAGGCAAAATCACTAAGATGATTGGGTCACACCATAGAAAAAGCTCGGTTCAGAAGAAATCCTTGTAGAAGCTGGCTCACGTTAGGTACACAGCAAGCAAAAACTGGCCTTTCTGATGTTAAGTCTTTAAGATTTGGGGTTGTGTACTGAACTATGTATGGTTAATTGGCAAAGAACATGAGTGGATACAGTAAAGTGCAAAAAGCCCAAATGGCCTATAAAAATGACACAGTGCTCAGCATGAAACAAATCAAAACAGTCCATAAATGCCCCTTTCCCACCTATCACATCCCACAAAACAGCCCACTCCTACCAAGAAAATATAGGAAGTCTTCGACACGGCTGGTGGGAGTCTGTGGAGATCAGAGCTCAGGGTAGGAACCAGACATCAACCTATTTTAAGCAGAGAGGTTTCTTGCAGGGAAGATCGTCCTGGCAGAAGCAGGGGAAAGATTGTCCCCAGAACACACCCAGCTCCACCTTGGGGGCTGCTAGCTCTGCCACACAGGGGGTAGAAAGTGAGGTGGCTCCTGTCTAAACCACAGGCCAGAGATGCAGGAGCTGGAGGGGTGGCCGTGACCTCATGACCGAGACAAACCCATATAGCAGGGGCTGCTAAAAGCAGTGGGGGTGATCTTCTCCAGTCACATAGGGGAGTAAGTTGCCAATATGTGAAGACACATATAACCTATGACCAGAAGTCTTACTTGCTGGTGAGCAGTGGGCAGCCTAGGGAAAGGATTCTTCAGTATTGTTTGTGACTGAAAATTTCGAAAAGGACAAACTGTGTCTCAGCATAGGAATGGATTAATACCATCATGCATTGCTTTAATGATGGGTCATGTTCTGAGAAATGTATCACTAGGCGTTTCATCATTGCCTGGGCATCATGGAGTGTTCCTGCCCAAACTGAGACGGCTGTGATGTCACTAGGTCATATAAAGTTGTGGGACCACTGTCTGATGCGTGGTCTATCGCTGGCTGAAACACCACCCAGTGACTGTAAATGGTTTATTCACATAATGGGATTTGCATAGCCGTTAAGGTACATGAACTAAAGCTACATATACCACCAGGAAGGGTCAAGAGCGAAAACAAAACAGTTTTGGGAAAGTGAATAGGATGGACTGAGACGTGAAGCACCATGTCAATGAGGTATGATTTGAAAAGTACCCAGAGGGATCCCCTAAGTTATTTTCAGATACACAATAGACATACACATTAAAGCAATCATTCACATACAGACAAAATTCAACCCAGAATTTACCTCTACTGTGAGGAGGAGGGCTGGTGAATGATGATGGGATTTTGATTTTTATCTCTAGTATGCTATTTCTTTTTTAAAGAAATAGGGTTGGGAGTAATGGTGACAAAATGTTCACATGTACAGAATCTTGGCGGTAGGTGTTCAAGTGTCTGCAATGGTCTTCTGTCTGCATTTAAGTTACATTTGAAATGTTTCCTAATTAAAAGTAAAATCAGGGGCAAGTGCTAGTGAGTGATATTGGCCAAATTATATTGTTTTCTTGTATATCATGTGCATGTATACATATGTAACAACACATTCCATCAATATATACAACTATACTGCACCAATAAAAATATGTCAGGGGAAAAAATAAAATTTAAAAATGTAAGCTGGACACGATGGTGCATGTCGGTAATCCCAGCGACTGCAGAGGCTGAGCCAGGAGGATCTTGGGTTCAAAGTCAGTCTCAGCAAAAACTGAGGTGCTAAGCAACTCAGTGAGACCCTATCTCTAAATAAAATACAAAATAGGGCTGGGGATGTGGCTCAGTGGTCGAGTGCCACCAAGTTCAATCCACAGTATCCTGCAAAAAATGTATTCAGCAGGATCGTATAAATAAAAAGAGAACTGAAAGTAACTGAGATGACTTGTGAAATTCGATTATAATATTACCATCATTAGATTCTGTATTTTCCATGTATGCACATACAGCATTTAGAATCCATAAAAATTTCTAACAGCTAAAGACCAGCAAGAACACATCTATAGTTGACAAAGTGAGATTTCTCATTTTCAATAGCAAGTGAGACCACATCCCTGGGGAACAGTAGGTGACAGACTCTTTAGTGATTTAGGGAGTGTGAGGCCTGGAGTCCACAGCAGGATACTTGGCAGGGGCTGGTTAGATCCCTAAATGAGGAGTTGCTGGAAGAGTCCTCAAAGTGACCCTATCTTTAGAACATTTGTTTCTGTATGAAGTTACCGTTAGGTTGATTTGTGTGATTTGTGTGAAATCTTACCTTGGAACACAGTCAAGGAACACTGGAGACAAGTGCCATCGGTTGCTGGGTAGCTGACTGGAGGAGCTGGGTAGCTGGCTGGGTACTTGAGAAATGAGTACTCTCCTGTCTCCGGTTTCCCCAGTGTCAAATGTGGGGTCTTGCTCAGTGGTCTCCACACAACTGAATCATGCTTGACTTGCCACCTTATACTTTTTTTTTTTTTTTTACAACTTGCCTACTTGGGTATTTTAAACACTGTGATTAAATGTACTAGCTTTTGCTTAAACTTCTATTTCTGGTTTTTCTTTCTAAAGGAAAGAATAGTTGAGTGGGAAAGGACACTTTGTTTCTTCTCACTTCTCCCCGTGGAGAGACTCCCTCCTGGGAACAGGCGGAGAACCCCTCAGGGAGTTGCTTTCAGATCAAGCCTTCTGGAACCAAGTGGGCATAAAGTCAGAAGGCAGGCTCTGTGCCCAGAGGGCAGGGAAGGCACTCGGGGCCATACCCAGCCTGTGGGAGCCCCTCTGAGCAGAAGGCCCCTCTCCATCCCTTGTCCATCTCCAGAATCTGTGACAAAGGAGACTGGGACAGTTTGGGACAGGAGCTCATTTGATATTGATGCTCTACATCCTTGGGAAGTGTTACGGTTTAGATATTAAGTGTCCCCCAAAAGCTCACGTGTGAGACAATACAAGAAGTTAGAGGTGAAATGATTGTGTGATCAGAGCCATAACCCAATCAATCTGATGGGGATTAACTGAGCGGTGAGTGCAGGTAGGTAGCGTGTGGCTGGAGGAGGGTCCTTGGGGTGTAGATTTTGTGAGCCGACCTTCATCTCTCTCTGCTACCTGTTTCCAGTTGCCTTCCTCTGCACAGACTTCCACCATGATGATCTGCCTCATCTCAGGCCCTAGGGAATGGAGTCAGACATCTATGGACTCAGACCTTTGGAACCAAGAGCCCCCAAATAAATTTTTCCTCCTCTAATTTGTTCTTATCAGGTTTTTTGGTTGCAGCAGTGAGAAAGCTGACTAAAACAGAGAGGGCAGTTAGACTGACGGGTCACGCACGAGATTCAAGGATGCGACTCCGTAGAACAGGTACATGCCTGTGAGAGACCACTCCTGCACACCTTAGAAAGATCCTTTGAGCAGATCCCCTGCAGAATTTCTCATTATTCCATGCAGTGTCTTCAGGAAGCAATGATTCTCTTTATTTGAAAAGGAGTCAAAAGGCCTTAGAGGGCAAGCAGCCGGTGGCAAGTAGTCACCAGTGGGGAACACAGGTGGTACTGCCTGGTGCCGAGGCTCAGGTCACCTCATCACTTCCCATGGGACCTGTCCTGGGGTCTGTGTCAGGGCCTGTGCCACAGGAGGAGCCTCTGGGCACTTGTTCCTCCGGCTGAGCTACCCGCACCACCCTGCCCTCCACGTCTGCTCCAATAAACAGCCCACGAGGCTGCTGTCTTGCCTTGCCAGCCCAGGACGCGTTGTTTATTGTCTGCATTCTGATGCTTTGACATGTAGACTTGCTGTCCTTGGAGGAACTCCCCCTCTCCTTACAGTTCCTGGAGAGTAAACAAATCACCCGAATAAAAAATTCAGATACAGTCCCTTACAGAAAGTAGTCCCCTGGGCTACTTTCCACCTGCCCTCATCTCTCCTGGGCCAGGCAACCATCCCTCTAGGAAGAGCCATGTTTTCTGGATCCTGGTGAAATTAGGATGGCTGCTAGCCAATCCCAAACCTGCCGTTCCTCCCTGCAGAAGCCTTGATCCGGTCCCTCTGCTTCCTGGCCCTCCCTGGTGCTTCCTCAGGTGGCCCTGAATGGGTGGCCTGCCCCCTGCTCCCGGAACCTGTGAGGAGCAAAGCTGACTTTTGCATGAAATCCTCAGCTGATCTGCCAGCCTTACTGCACCTCCAATTTTCTGCAGATGAACTGTATTTTGGAACACGGGTGCGGTGACAGCCGTTCCCATTCCGATTTCAGGTCTCAGCTGTGCTTCCTGGCACTCCACAGCGTCCATCTTGCCGTTCACCAGTGTCAGCTCCTTGCTTTAAGTTTCAGATTTCTCAACAGAGCAGGAGGTGGTGGTTGTTTTGGTTGTTCTTTCCATGTCTCCACAACCCAAGAGATAAACATCAGCCTTGGGTTTGGATAAAGAGTTATTTATTATTCTTGGAAAAATAGGGAGAGGGGAGGCAATCCTTGCCTCAGTGTGCCTGTCCCTGGAGAGTGCTGACCGCCCTGAGGAGGTCTCTTCTAAATAGTGAGAGCTTCTGGAACCTTCCGTCACCTTGTGGATGACCCCCTTCAGGAATGGCAGCAAGACACACAGCTGTCAACTCGTGCTGTCTTTGGGGACACAAACTGCCAGTCCCCGTGGGTCAAGACTAACTGTCACCCAATCCCCCTGGCCCGGGGCTTGTGGTTGACTGGCTCCAATTTAGAAAGACAGGATTTAAGTGGATAAAGTTGAAATATGAGCCGGTCGGTCTTGTCATCTTCATCACTGTGCGTTATTAAAGTCAACGACCATGAACTTGTGTGAACTGCCAGGAACAGAGCGCAAACCAAGTTTCCCCTCGTCAATCACATTCATTTTTCTTTGTTAGCACAGCCAGCACATTTTGGGTTTTTCTTATCCAGTCTCCGAACAACAACAACAACAAGCCAAGCACAGCCAGCTCGCCCGGCACTTTAGAGGAGCTGATGATGACTTCGGAGCCACATCAAAAGACGACGAAACAAATGAAGATAAATCAGCCCGGATTTCTTTGCTTGCTTCTGTGTTGTGGTGAAGAGGGGCAGGATGGTTTTTATGGATCTCAAAAAATAATCTTGTGTCATTTTAATTAATTGAAGTATGAAGGGGGAAAGCAGAAGCATGAAATGGGGCTTTTCCACGCCTGGTTTCGTTCAGAGTTCTGCAGGTTGGCCACAAGCCAGGTCTATGGGGACAGTGGGTCCCCACAAACTTTGCACAACCCTGCTGCAAAAATTCAAAGAACTGAGATGCTCTACAAAACTACAACTGAAAAACATGAAAACATACCATGATCCAGCCTTCCTGCTCTCTAAGAAAACGAAGCCCATTGCTGAAGTGTCCGAGGACAACCTGTTTACAGGTGACATCACATCCTCCCTGTGTGACTGTCCTGACTAAGACAGAAGAGTTTCCTCTAATTCTCCTGCACTCCTGGACTTACTCTCTTTAGCTTCCCGGCAGGTCTCCTGATGGCCTTCTGCCTGGAAATGACCAACTGCTTACTCAGCATCCTTTGGTCCTTCTCTTTAACATAAGTCTGATTTTACCCTGAAGATTAGTATTTCAAAATAAAAATGAAACTTTCTGTCCTCCATTACGGTCAGGGATGGTCCAGTGACTCAGTTCTAGCCAATGAGATGTATGTGGACATCAGCAGGAAGGAGTCCAGGAACCGTCTTTAAGAGGAGTTGATTCTACTGATGGTTCTTCCTCTTCCCTTACTTCTTTTTGTTTTTCCTTTTTGATTCTGGAATGCAGATGTGATAGTTGGAGGTAGAGCAGCCACTTGAGAGGCAGAGGAAGCATTGGGGACAGAGGTCCTGCTTAAAGATGAGGGAACCTTGAGCGTGAGCCGTGACTAAGGATAAGGGAAATTAGAGAAGTGTAGGTCATGTCTAGGGATGAGGGAGTCTTTGGGGTGGAGGCCATTCTTAAGGAGGAACTCTGGGGGTGGAGGCCACCTCTAAGCATGACAGAGCATCGTCTGCAGTAGACTGAGACTTTCAGTGGTCATGAGGTCACTGCCCCACACTCAGATGCCTTCCTAAGAAGTTCCTGCTGTGTGGGTAAAACACAGGCCCTACTTTAAATCCCCTTTTACTAATATCCTGCGTCCTCCCTGCCATTCTGCCCACCAACCCATGCACGTATGTACCAACCCCCTGGATACTGGCTCCTGGGTAGACTCTGAAACTAATGTTTGTTCTCCTCTTCCTTTTAGTTTAAAAGCTGACACATTTTCTTGGCTGGTGGCCTATTCTTAAATTAATAAGAAATGTTGTCAGTGAAGAATCATGTCTGGGTGTGTCCCAAACAAGATGAGCTTTTCCCCGCCCATCGCCTGCCTAAGCTCCACTATCTCTCAAGGATGTGTCTCTCCCACCAGCCCACCACCGTCTTTCTGATAACTCCATGCACACCTTTCAAGGACTCCATTGGTCTTCTGGGTAAGATGTGGGCTCCTTATCTGGGTTTTCAAAGTGCCTTCTTATCTCTACCCAAGTACAATACTTGAACTTGGAGTGATCAGCTGGTATTTAACCTGTCACTCATGTGAACTTGGAAAGTCCAGGTTGGGTATTCATCTAGCCAGCCTCTGCCCAGTCCCTGTCTCTTTAACAAATATTTCTTAGAGGAACGAAAAATTGAGTAGGTGTAGTTGGATCTGTTGTAACATTGTGAGATGTTTTCATAGACATCCTATAAATGCCTGGATTCTGCTCTGGCCCAACGACCCCTCCACTATGTAAGGCAACAGTGGAAAACAGAAGCAACATCTCCCGCTGATTGTATGCAGGGCTTCCAGCTAGATCAGCAGGAAAATTGTCCTGTCAACCCACAGAATTATCCAAAATAACTCAGTGTTGTTTTCAGTTACTAAGTTTCAGAGGAATTTATTATGCAGTAATAGATAACTGGTATGTGATTCTCTCTCCCTAATTTCTTTTTTCCCCCTTTTTTTATTTGTTCTAATTTGTTGTACATGATAGTAGAAAGCATTTATACATTTTGAGAGATGATTTCTTATTCCCCAACTAATGTGGTGACCTGAGCAGGGTGTTTGCATTCTGCAAGAATGAATGAGAGATTAAATGCCTGAAAAAGATCTCTACATTGTTTGCTCACAGTGTCTGCAGCTGTGATTTTGGCTTAACTGCTTCCAGAAGCAGCATCGAGGGGCTTGGGCCCGTCGGGGCGACGTGAGTACTACATCCAGCCTTTTTCTTGGGACCTCAGTCTCCTCTGTCACATCAGCAGCCTAGGTTGGCACAGTGAGTTTTCAAAATGTGCTTTCAGAAACATTAAGGTTTGCACCAAGGTGCCAAGGGGACAAAGCTAAGTATATCCCATGACCTGGGTAGTGGGACCCTCCCCTTGTAAGGGAGAGAGGGATTTCCTGTTCTTATATGGTGTCTTAGTCCATTTTCTGTTGCTATCACTGAATACCAAAGACTAGGTACTTTATAAAGAATAGAGGTTTATTTAGTTCCTAGTTCTGGAAGCTGGGAAGTTCAAGAGCAAGGTGCCAGCATCTGGCAAGGCCCTCTTTGCTATAACATAACATGGCAGAAGACATCACATTGTGAGACAGAGCCAGTGTGCCAGCTCAGCTCTCTCTTCTTCTTCTTATGAAGTCACTAATGCCATCGTGAGGGCCCTACCCTCATGGTTCCATCTAATCCTAATTACCTCCCAGAGGCCCCCTCCAGACACCATCAACATGAATTTGGAGATTAAGTTTCCAACACATGAACTTTTGGGGGAATACCTTCAAACCATAGCATAGCGTTTTTCTATACTGGGCTTCTATATAAAATTTCATTTGCAGAAATTATTCAATTGCTTTTAACACTTGAAGAAACATCGAATGAGATTATTTCCAAGAACTTTTGGGGACCAAATACTGAGTAAGTCAGAAGTTTGCTTTTATATAAGATCTTGCCACAAAGACACAGGATATGCTTGTGACCAAAGTCCCCAAGGGCTTCTCAGGGAGCTGTGGAACATGCCTATGTGTGACTGGTCCTCAGAGTGAGGACAGGACAGGCCTTTGTTGTTCAAGACAATTCATTTGGAGGACCACCCCTGGCGGGTTCTCAGTCAGGTCCTGCTAGGCTCAGACTTGGTTTCATCCATGAGATGGGGAGGGCTTGGAGCAAGCCTTCTGCTGTGGAACAGAAGTGAAGACTTTTTGGAAATTATTTTAGAAAGCTGTGTGTTTGTGTCAGGATGCATGTGGATTTATCCCAGTATTCATCTCATCCTGCCTGTCAATATGCAGATGTCTGAGGACATGCACACTCTCAAGGGGCTGGGGAGCCTTGCAGATGGACAGTTCAGCCCAGAGGCCCTGCCCAGGCATGCAGCACCAGCCTCCTCCTGTGTGGTCACCTCCCAGAGGCCTCTCCCTCTGTCTCCTCCCTGTGTCCTGACACCTCTTTCTCTTTACCTGACTCAGAAGAGCACAGCGAGGGTGTGAGGACCCAGGAACACAGCTCTGATCAGAATTCCACCTCATGCCTTACATGCAACATTTCATCACATTCACACTACAGCCCTCTTAGATGGAGACCGTTTACCTCCAGGCTACAAATGAGAAAAAGGCACCTGAATGGTTCAGTGAAGTGACCCGGATCAGCCAGCTGCAGCTGGATGAGTGTGGCTCCTTTTGAGTTCCTAATAAGAGCACAATAGAGAGTGGGTCCTTGGGGCTTTGCAGGTGGGTGCTCATGCATCCCTGAACTCCCCAGCATCCTATGGGTCCACAGCCTCTCTTCAAAAGTACGAGATCCATCCCAGACTTTGCAGGAAGTGACGGGCAGTATAAAATGACACTTTATGATCCATTGACCTCCCATTTTATTGATATCGGGAAAGCACACCTGAGTGAGCCCTGGCCATGCGACTGTCTCTTCTTTGACGGGAACAGTTGGGGGTCTACCACAGTGCCCCAGCCACTGGCTGTCCGGCTGCTTCAGTTTCCTGGCTCTGATGATCACAGCAGCCTGCCACCCTTACCATTCTCTGTCCACTTTCTCAGTCACACGACTTTTGTTAAAGATCCCAGGGGGCCCCTTGAGCCTGCAGATACCAGCGGGGACCCAGCGAGTCAGCCTCCCCATCTCTCACCTGAGTGGAATCTTGTCTTCACACTTAAAGATTAAGGTTTTTTTTTTTTTTCCTTCTTCCCTCTGTTTCTCCAATCCTTCCTCCCTCCCTTTGCTTTGTACTATTTCTGTGACCTCGGGCTGGGCCAGATTCTGGTCCTTTGCAGCAGCCTCTGCAGCTGTCTGAGGGACGGCAGGGAGGACTCTCCCCCCGCAGGTCTGTGCTTGGTGCTCGCAGCATCCTGAGATGGGATTGACTGAGGAACTACACTCGAGTCAGGAACCATGAAACCAGGATGTAAAATATGGAAAATATGCCGCTCTTTTCATGGAAAATGACTCCAAAACGGTTGCCTTGTCCAACTGAAGCTGAGGATTTTCCCGAATGAGGGTATAAAGAGGAGAAAAGGGAGCAGCCTGTTCTGAGCCCCAGCCAGGCTGGGTCCCCACCAGATGGGGGCCTCCCTGCTGGGCCACCCACTTCCCAGGGGCCATCACATCTCTCCATTTCATATTTTAAGTTTTCTTCTTTGCTTCCATTGCTGGATTATCTGAATCTGCATTGTTCATAGAAGCATCTCTAAACCCTCCGCTCGTTCTGTGGTTTAGGACTGGCTGTAGCTAATAAGATCCTTAAAACTGCACTTGGTGCTGTTGCGCGGCACAACAGGAAAGATTCCTTTCCTCTCTGTTTCTTTAGAAGGCCTTAGGTGGAGAGTTCGTCTCCTGCCCCTGGATGACCACCATGGCAGACTTGCCCTTCTCTTGCTGTTCTTTTGAACTCTTGATGGCTGTATTTTGGTTATTCTCAAGCCACCAAAAGTCTTAGAACACAGTCTCAACTTATAATTCGTGCATCCTAAATTCATTTGCAGCAAATGAGAGACTGGACTTCCTTCTCCCTGAGGCCCAGTGTGGGTAGCCAGCCAGTGTGGGGTGAGTTTCTCTTCTCCAGGACCTTTTCCCACCTGCTACTGAGTCCTGAGTGAGAGTCTGGAGAGGGACAGCTGGCCTGGGGCACCTCCGGTTGGCTTCCACTCCAGCTTCTGGTTGGACAGAGCTCAGCTGGCCTCCGTGCCACTGCCTCCAACATCAGGCCCACCTCTGTCCAGGGGCCTCTGCATGCTGAGCTGCAGCAGGTGCTGGTGGGTCCATCTGCCTGGCTCAGTGAGCCTCTGATTCCCTAACTGCCCTGGTGGCCAGCACCTGGTTCAAGTTCCTGCTCTTACCTGGCCGTGGGCAGGGTCGGCTCTCCACCAGCTCTCAGGAAGCCTCCTGGGCTTGAGGTCAAAGGGGAAACACCCTCCACCCTGCCAAGGGGCTGGGTCCACCACCCAGATGATCCCCCTTCCAATGACCTTCCAGCTGAGGTGGTCCAGCAGTCCTCAAGTGTAAGATGGCTCTCTGACGAGTTTCTTTGTAAGTTCTGTGTCAGATCCAGCCCTGCATTTGAAATTCAGTCATTAAATCACCTGGCTTTTTCGGGAGTGGCTGGCGGTTTCATTCTGACATCTCTAGAAAAGAATTGTTTTCAACTGAAGGAGAAGCAGTGGGATTTATCATTCTTTTTAACCAGCATGACAATGAGAGCACAGGACCCTCTGGAAGGATTATGTGGGGTTTCTCCACACTGAGCCCAGCTGGAGCCCAGGGCACTCATCTCACCCTGACCAAGGACAGAGCCTCCAGGTCCCCAAAGTGACTTCGTTGTCCTATGCCAACAGTCCTCTGTGTGAGGGCACTTTCAGGCAACCTATCGAACGTATCCTTTTAAAAGGTGGATCGGCTTTTAGATTTAGTTGAAAAATCTAGAAAACGAGCCACGAGAAAAAGCAGTCTGCAAATGGGTGATCTGAGACCCTCTGAAAGTGTGATACATCTTGAGGGCTGAGAGGAAGTCTAAATCACTCTCCCTGCCCCCACGGTTCCTTCCCTGCAAATGTGGTTTTAATCCAGAGCAATGAATTCTGCAAACTCACGTCTCAGGCCTGTCCCTAATAATAGACGGCTCCCCGCCCCCACACTTGCAGTCCAATGTGGCAGGTCCCCAGGAGCGCTCCGGCATGATGCAATTTGCTTGTCAGGCCTGGTCCCCGCAGCAGCTGCAACTGATTAAGGCCCGGCTGTGGGCTCTGTTTTATTTATGACCCATGTCCTCCGCCCCCTCAAAATCCATCAGGCACACTCATGGAAGTAAAATTAGAGGCCCTGGATAGGGATCGAGCTTGGGAATTGCACTTTACCCTCCTTCTTTCCAGGACAGCCCTGTCCAGGGAAGCCAGCAGAGGGGCCAGGCGCAGGAGAAGGCCCATCCTGGCCCCATATGTGTCTCCATGGCACGCTAACACTGAGAAAAAAAATATTCTCTGAGACTTACAATCCTTGCTTTTCCCCGCTGAAATTGACGGCCTTCTTTACCCTCTTTTCTGCGCCGACTAGACCCCCAGTTCTTGGCAGATTTTTCAGTTCTTGCCTTCACCTTCTGACCTTGCTTATTTCTGTTTGGGGGTGTTTGCAGGCAAGAGCAGGTCCTTCCAAGCTGTGGGCTATCTCAACGTGCCTTTAGTCACTGCCCCCATTTCTGCCGTTTTTTTCTAATAGATGAGCATCATCCTTGTCTATCATGTGACCCCCTGGCCTGCTGTCTTGGGGGTGTCCCTTAGCTGGCTCCCTGTCCTCTGATTGCTTCTTGGATGATCTGTCATTTTGACTTCCCAACATGACATTTGCATGAGCTAAGCGTCCTTTTTCCCTCTCTGGAGCTCAATATTTATTTTCAAGAGCTTTTGGCTCCCAATTAAAATAAAGAGAGTGGTTTGGTTAAGGACTTTATGGAAAAGACATTATTAGCTGAAGTATTCTGTTCCCCATGGAGGCAGAGAAACTACTTTCTAATTAGGGCTCCGTCTCCAACCCTCGCCTTCATTCACATTGAAGAGGCCTGTACCGGATGCTCACACATACCTCAAAATGTGCTCATACGCATTCAAAGGAGGGAGAGCCAGGCCGATCAGCAGCAAATTAGAGAAAGAACTGGAGGAAAATTGAGAAATGAGAGCATTCGGATGCCAGCACAGAAAAATGACAGAATGATGTAGTGATAGTATCTGCCTCGAAGCCTGAATTTGTGCATAAGGATACTCACCGCAGCAGGAGGTAATATGTTTGCTCCAGTGCGTGCTTTTTATGGATTAATATAAAACTGGTTGTTCTAACAAGAATTTAACAAGCATTTCCTGCAGGTCACTCAAGGGAGAGAGGACTCTGTAGCCTTCCTGGCCCAGCGTCTTGCTGGGTGTCCCAGAGAGAGAGCCTTTCTGATCTGCTTGCTCCAAGTTCAGGATAATCCCAGAGCCTTGTGCTATTTCTTTTCTCAGGTGATACCTCTTGAAGACAGCACTCACAAAGGAGCTGCTGGGCCAGCTGCATCTAAATACCATGCACCTTCCGTACCTGCCATGGCCAGAGAAATCTAGGCAAGATCTCTTCCTTCCTTCCCTACCCTCCTACCAGTTATTTTGAGTGTGCTGCTCCCAAGGTACAGACCGTGCATAGGAAGAGTGAGACCAGCCAGCTTCTTCCCAAAGGTTACATGGGACTGGACGTTGGTGCCTTCCTAGTTTGATGGAGTGCTTCACAGACTTCTCTGGTTTCTCTGCCTATCTCTTTGGCTGAGATCTGCACTTCACGACAGATGTTCAGCCTTGCTGGTGGGTCCCTGGAGGCAGTTCCTGGGTTGGGTTGGGGCAGATGTGCAAGCCCATCTTTAACAGAGGGTGGCCTGACTCTGGAATTTCCCTCTGTTAGTCTCTGAAGCAGGAGTAATGGCCGCTGGGTTGGAAGAGTTAGATAACAACCAAGTCTGAAAAGGGAAGTGCGGATGGGATCCAGCTCCAGGGCCTTCAAGCTGTGATCTTTCTGGAGCTGAGAGGTGGTCGTGGTGTGTGAGACTAAGGTCTTACAATTAAGTGTGAAAAGCAATGCATTAGATAACTTTTCTGTGTTTGGGTTGCCTTTTGAGTCCCTGCTGGTTCCAGGAAAAGTGTATCTGCTCCACCAGCTCACCTTCTGAATGGGCAGTTCCGTGGGACAAATCCCCGTGCCAGGTGTGCCAGGGTCAGGAGGTATTAGCACTGTGTGGCTGGAAATGCACTTTATTTTCCTTTGAAATACAAAATTTGTTCTCATCTCATACCCAAAATGTTTCTTTTTTGTTGTTCTTCTAGTTAGTTGCACATGACAGTGGATTGCATTTATACATTTTGATGAATCACATACAAATGGAGTATAATTTCTCATTTTTTTTGATTGTACATATTGTAGGGTCACATCAGTCATGCAGTCACACATGTACATAAGGTAATCATGTCTGTTTCACTCTACTATTCTTCCTACCCCCAGACCCCTCCCCTCCTTTCACTACCCTCTACCTAATCAAAAGTAACTTTATTGCTCCCAACCTACCCTGCCCCATTGTGAATTAGCATCCACATTATCAGAGAAAACATTCAATTTTGTTTTTTTTGGGATTGGCTTATTTCACTTAGCATGGTATTCTCCAGCTCCATCCATTTACTGGCAAATGGAGGAAAAAAATATTTTATAGTTTTTCTTTTGCAAAAAGAAAAACAAAACTATCCATAACTCCCCATTCAGGAATAACCACTTTAAATACTTTGATGTAGGTCTTTCAACATTTTCTTGGTGTACGAACACAAAGATGTGTATGAATACAAATGCCTACACTTTCTAACTATAGGGATCACCCAACCTCAACACCTGTCAGTCAGATAACCTGGTATTGCCAACGTCTTTCTGTGTCACTGAGTGCATTCTTATGATATCATCTTCAATGGCATTTGGGGATAGTATTATGAATGTACATAATAATGCACAAAAAAATAATGAATGTACAAAAACTTTTTCAACTAAATTCTTGGTTTTGAACTTTTCAATTATTCCTCTACATATTGATAGACTTTGCAAGGTTAAGAAGACAAGCTGCTGGATCATCGTTTTTGTATTTTTGCTACCAGGGTTTGAACCAGAGGCCCTGAACCACATAGTGGTTGCTGAGGCTGGCTTTGAACTCACGGTCCTCCTGCCTCAACCTCCCAAGTTGCTGGGATTACAGGTGTGTGCCACCACGCCGGCTGGCTCATTGTTTTAATTTGCACATTTGTGTGTGGATCGCCCTTTCATTTCCTTTCCATCGGTGTCTGAGTATTAGGCCTTCAGTTTTAGGGCATAAATGCTTCATCATGGAGAGTGAAAAACATGGTTCCTTTTTCCTCGTTAGCTTGGTGCTCAAGCACCACACCATTTCTACTCAGGTGTGTTTTGGGTGGGAGGAAGGTTGGGTCCATTATTCTTTAACCTCTGGTCTCTGCCTTTGAGGCCCTGTTTCCATGACCACTTTCATATTGAGATGTATCTACAGGCTCATCTAGAGATTCTTTTATTACTTTTACTTTTTAAAAATAAAGTCCTTCATCCATTTGCAATTTATTTATTTGTACAGTATATGGTCTTCACCATTTTTTAAAATGGGTTAGCAAATTTTCTCAATTCTTTTTTAAAAATTAATAAAAAATTGGAATGCTTCCTTTCTTGTATGTTACATTCTTATTTTCCAAGATCTGTTCCTAGAATTTATGTTCTGTTTTGTCTACCTATCCATTCATGAGCCATTATCACAGTTTTAAATTATCATAGTTTTTAAATATGATTCCATTTCTTGTATATTAGGTGATTCCATATATATATATGAACATTTTTTTTTTCCTCCCAGGTAAAATTTCATGTGAAAGAAAAGCATTGTGGACAGTGTTTCCAGCAAACCCCTACTGTGCTCCCAGCGGGGGATGTGGAGGGAAGGCATTGATCCTGTATTGCTGTCACAGTGCCTATCACAGGTACAAATGGCAGGTCCTCCCTGCTCTTTTGGGTGGGTGCTTCCCTTCCTCCACTTGCAGAATTGGAAGAAAAGAAGAGCAGACTGTGCCTCGCATCACCCAGAGCGACCCCTGGCCTGTGAGCCAGCTCAGAGCGCAATCACAGCTTGGTAGAAGGCAGCCCACAGGGACTTTCTGTGCACACAGAGCTATCAGCAGCCAAGCAAAGACAACTTCCCCAAAATGCCATCCACAGGAGGGACATTGCCCAAGGGTCAGAAGGACAGATCCTCTGTGGGGACTTGTCAAAATTCTTCCCAGGTCTGAAGGCAGGAAGTTGAGCTCTGTGGGTCAGGAGGTGAATTCAACAGGAGAGACTTTGGAGGTGCTGCCAGGGGCACACAGAGTGGAAGCCCCAGTGTGGAGACGGAGGCGTCCACTCCCCTCAGCTCACAGGTACCTGGTTCTTCCTCGTGCTGCAATAGCGATGACCATTTCCTGGGGCTCAAAATAGAGCTTGCAGAGACAACCCACTTATTATATGAGAACAATCAGCACTAAGAGCAGGAAAAAAATAGAGAAGAGTCTGTTTTATGGGTTATGGTTTGAATATGAGGTGTCGTCCTCAAATCTCCTGCTGATGCAAGAATATTCAGGGGTGAGATGATCAGCTTATGAGAGGTGTAACCTAAGCAGTCCATCCTAGTTTTTGTGGGCTGACTGAAGGCAGATGGGGCATGGCTGGAGGAGGTGGGCCACTGGGGGCATGTCCCGGAAGGGTTCCTCTTCCTCAGGCCCCTTCCCCACTCTCTCTTCCTCTGTTCTCGATCAGCCATGAGTCAGCAGCTTTCTTTTGCTGGGGCTCCCTCTCAGTGTGCTGCCTCTCCTTGGGCCCAGAGCAATGGAGTCGGCTATCTATGAACTGAGACCTCTGAAATTGTGAACTTCAAATAAACTCTTCTACCTGTAAGTCGTTCCTGTGGGTATTTGGGTCCCAGTGATGCAAAAGTTGGTTAAAACAGTTGGTGACCTACGTGGGCACCCAGAACTCTGCATTCAGAAGGGCCCATAGTTGGTTCAATGCTCTGCCATCACTGTCTTGAAATTCTCAATAATTTTGAGCAAGGGGCCTGCTCTTTTGTTTCGCGTGAAGTCTACAAATTATTATTAGATTATTATCTGACTCTCATGAACAGCATAGGAAAAAAAAATAGGGAACCAATCCCTCTCAGATACCAGGGGACGATTGTTTTCTTATAATTATCCTGTGTTATTAATTCTTTGATTCTAGCCAACCTGCTGGAGTCTTATCAAATTCAGCTCCTTTCCCTTATATATCAAGAGATGGAGTCTATACTTTAGCAACATGACCTTGGCTATTTTTATTCAGAGAGTTAGTCTGCCATTCCTAGTATTAATGAGACTCTGAGACCTGCCGTAGAATTGGTCTAATCAGTTGTACAGTAGTCCTCCACTTATCCTCAGTTTTACTTTCCACAGTTTGAGTTACCAATGGAATTCTGATAAAATTCCAGATATAAATAATTCATAAGTTTTAAACTGCATGCCATTCATCTAGTGGTGAAATCTCACAATGTCTCACTGCATCCCACCTGGGATGTGAATCAACCCTGTATCCAGTGTATCCATGATATATATGCTACCCTCCCATTAGTTACCTAATAGTCATCTCAATTGTCATATTGAACAGAATGCTTGTGTTCAAGTAAGTTTTTTAAAAATTTGGCAATAGCCCAAAAGCACAAGAATAATGATGCTAGTAATTGGACATGTCAAGAGAAGCCATAAAGTGCTTCCTTTAAATAAAAGAAACTACAATAAGATATTTGGAGGGAGTGAGGAAGAGAGAGTGTAAGAGAATATACAGCTGACCATCCACATATGAGGGTTCCATTCATATACACCCATGGATGGAAAATATATTTTAAAGAATTACATCTACACTGAACATATACAGACTTTTTTCTTGTCATTAATCCCTAAACAATAAAATATAACAATTATTTGCATAGCATTTATATTGTTCCAGGTGTTGTAAGTAATCTAGAAATGATTGCAAGTGTATGGGGGAATGTGCACAGGTTACATGCAAACTCTACACCATTGTGTCCAAGAGACTCAAACTTCCATGAATTGTGGAACTCCACAGTGAGTTCTGGTACCAGTCCCTCTTAGCTATCAAGGGATGACTGTAGTGTTATAATTTTTCTATTTTATTATTAGTTATAACTGTTAATTTTTCTATGCCTAATGTATAAATTAAACTTTATCATAGATACATGTGCAGAAAATAGCATAATACCTGTAGGGTTCATTACTATCCGTGGTTTCAGGTATCCACTGGGGTTCTGGAACATATTCTCCAATGGATGAAGGGGGACGCTGTATAATTTGTAAAGACTGAAACAAGGAGCATCTGAGTTTAGATTTAACATTTTTATTTCATTTTAATTCAACTAACAGAACTAACAAAGTTCTAATGTAGTCCTGTGGAGATTCTCATAAGGACAGTAGATTTTCCTTCTTCCCTCACTCTTCTGCTCTTTCTTTTCTTTCTTTTTCTTTTTTTTTGTTGTTGTTGTTGTTTACCTTCTGTCCTTCTTTGGCTCCTTTACTACCTTCTCTCCTTTTCTTCCTTGATGTCCTCATCCATTTAAGATCTTTGTGTTGCCCCCCCACACCCATGTGCACCATAGCCTCGGATTTACACAAACACATGGGACCCTGACATTTCCTCAGTGACGTGTCAGTATAGCGGCAGGGAGAGGGTGGCCTGCCCCAAGAGACCCCTGGTCCTTAGACACAAGTCTTGTTGCTCAGAGCTGGAGGTTTAGCCAGTGCCTAGATCTTGGATTTAGAGCCTCCATAAGTGTGAGAAATTTCCTTGGTTTACAAGTCATCCAGTACATTGCAGAGTCATAAGCCACATAACGACTTTTGGTCAATGATAGCATGTATGATGGTGGTCCTGTAAGAGTACACAGGGGTTGAAATTTTCCTGTCACCCAGTGACACTGTAGCTATAGCGATGTCATAGTGCAATGTGTCACTGTGTGGTGATGCTAGTATAGACCAACCTCCTGCATTGCCAGTCACACACTAAAAGGTATAGCACCTATAATCATGTTCAGCACATAATATTTGGATGATGCAAATAAACAACAATGCTACAGGTTTCTATTTACTATCCTACTTTTTAAAAAAATCATTTGAGTGTACTCCTTCTATTTATTGAAAAAAAAAGGTGTGTCAGGTGGGGTGGAGACTGTGCCACTCTAACAAATACCTAAAGATGCTGAAGTGGCTTTGGAACAGGGTAACAGGTAGAGGCTGAAAGAGTTTGGAGAACATGCTAGAAAAGGTCTTAATGGAGTGTTATGGGTGATTTCAGTGAAGGCTCAGAAGAAAAGGAAAAGAGGTCTAGAGAAAGTCTCCATTTTGTCAGAGAATAGCTCAATAGTCATGAACAAACAGCAGAAATTTGAACAGTGAGGGCCATTCTGATGTCATCTCAGACAGAAATAAGGACCACATTAGTGGACAGTGAAAGAAGGGTCATCCTTCCACACGCTGAGGAGGAACTTGGCTGGATCTCGTTCCCGTCCTAGAGTTCTGTGGAAGGTAGAACTTGTGAGCAATGAATGCGAACATTTGGATAAAGATTCAGTTATCTGGAAATTTCTAAGCAGAATGTTGAAGGGGGGGTTGCTTCGCTTCTCTTGAGAACTCATTAAAATGTGAGAAGAAGTGACTTAAAGGTGGACTTGTTAAGCAAAAGAGAAGCAGAACTTAAAGATTTTGGAAGGTTCACATCCTCCTATCCATATTGTAAAGAATGAGAGAGCAGGTCCTGGACAGAACAGCAGGGTGTGGTCAGGCAACCACTGGAAGAGACTGGGGGGGACTGGCCGGCTCCCTGGAAGTCAGTGCCAGCCACCAGGACAATGGGAGAATGACCCACTGTCAGTCACTGGGGCTGCGCTTCCATGGCAGGCCTAGAGGTCAGGGTCCTGGCGGGCAGGACCACACAGCGGAACTCACAGTGTGGGCTCCCACTCTGCACTCCCCTGCTGAGACCCTCAGCCCCTCCAGGCCCAGGAGCATTCTGCTGGCTCCAGTACAGTGCGCACATGCTCAGTAATGAGGTGTGCGGGGTGCGGCTGCCTCCACCTAGATTCCACAGGAACCCCAGCAAGCCGCGGGGCCCAGGCAGGCAACTGCCTCAGGGTCTGCACTGCCCAAAGCCCGGGTGGCAAGGTCACCACACAGTGCACCCAGAGGGCAGAGCACCCGGTCACAGATGATTAATATGGGGCTTATTTGGAAACTGTTACCCCTTTTCCTTTTCTTTCCCCTTTGAAATGGAAATGTCTATGCTAAACCTACAATAGAATTGTATTTTGGAGGCACATAACTTATTTGACTTCACAGGGTCACAGCTGGAGGGCAATTTGTCTCAGGATGCAATATACCTTTGAGTCTCACCCCTGTCTGATTTAGCTTTTTAGATGAGACTCTGGACTTGATAGACTGTTCAGTTGATGCTAGAATGAGTTAAGACTCTGGGGGTTATTGGGAGGGAGGGGATATATTTTGCATTTGAAAAGGGCATGTGTTTTGGCAGCAGGGTCAGAATGCTAAGTCTGAATGTGTCCTCCAGTGCAGTATTTTGATTCCTAACTCCTGGTAGGGTGGTACTAGAAGGTGGAGCCTTCAGCAGGTTAAGTTGGGAGGGTGGAGCCCTCATGAATGAGATTAGTGCCCTTATGAGAGAGACCTCAGAGAGCTCTCTCATTGATCCAGCACACAGACAGAAGGTGTAACCTATGAACCAGGAAGAGGACCCTCCGAAGACCTTGACCTTGGGTGTCTTGACCTTGGACTTGCAGCCTCCAGAACTGGGGGAAATAAATTTCTGTGATCACTCAGCCAGTTTGTGGCATTCTGTGTTGGCAGCCCAAGCAGACATAAGACAATGGACAGACTTTTTGGAAATAAGGGTTGTAAGATTTGAAACCTCTGATGTGCATATATAATTAGATAATATAGTTATGAAAAAACAAAGAAGCAAAACAAAGCAAAGCAGCCTTTACAGGAATATGAGCTCGGTTGGTGGGGTGGGAAGCTGCCTGCCTTGGTCCCAGGCTACCCCCTGCTCACCACAGGCCTGTCCTCCCAAGAAACAGATGGGAAGTCTCATCCCCAGCAGAGACTGCCAATCAGGCCTCTGCTAAAACTCTTCGTTCTCTTTCTGTATTTCCTGTTAGACAAACAGTAAGGGCAAAAAAAAAATTGTGTAAGTAATGATTAGGTCACTTGCTGTGGTTACTTCTGTTTGTTTGTTTTTCAGAAAAATATATGTTGACAAAGTCAGGATTTGGGAACTGCAATGGAGGAGAGAGATCATGGTTTCTTCATGGTCTGAGTCTGCCTGGAGGTGCTTGGACCCACTGGTAGTCTGTGGGGGCACAGGCCCAGGAACCCCTGATTTTTAATGGTTAAAGTCTCTTCAACATGGGTATGCTGGGGGTAAAATTTTAAAACTCTCCTTGAGACAAGAAACCCAGGGCCTTCAGGCCTGCTAGAAATTTTCCCAGCTGTCTTTTAAGTCACTTGTGTTGGGCTATGACCTGTTTGGCCTCCTCAGCAGAAGCAGCCTTGTTTCAACACTATTAGCAAATGGACACTTTTGTAGATGTGGATATTGATGGAAGGACTTGAGGGATGTACGTGACCACATCCAAGCGTTTGTGTGTAAAACAAGGAAATTTGTTCACACTCATATTTAATTCCATCTGCTTGCTTGGGTGTTTCACGATGCTTAGAATAATCAATGCCTCATAATACAGTATTTAATATCTATAGACACAAGTAAAAACAAACATATATTTCTCATAAATTAGTATACTAGCTTACAAACATCTATCAATTGATGTATATATGTATAAAAATCCCCAAAACAAAATACATTAAGAAACAATGAATAAAAGAAACTCTTGTTATTTATTTCTTCTAAGCAATGGACTTCCATAAGGAACAGACCTACAACTGGAGGAAGTAGTCACAGTCTTTAGAGACAAGGCCAGAAAGAATGAACTACCCACCTGGCCTAGGAATGTTGGTTAAGAAAATATCTTCCCTTCTTCATTCATTCGGAAAACATTTCCTGGGTTGAGCCCACACATGGTCCTGGCTCTGTCAAGGACTGGAGTCCAGGAAGATTAGCCTGCAGCTGTGGTTTGAACTGGTAGGCAGGGAAAGATGAGCAGATGGACTTGGGGGGTTTCCAGCTTCTCATGCTGGGACTGTGATGCTCAGGGAGCTAACGAAGGGACCCAAGCCCTCTTCGACCTGGAGGAGGCCAGGGAGGCTCAGGGGCTTTTCCAGGGTCAGTGAGACTGTCCACAGTGGATGGAGAGAAGGGCCTGGGGGCCATATTCAGGAGGAGCAGGCCCGTAGGGGATGGAGACCCAGAAGTGAGAGACCACACATATGGAGGGTCCCCATGGCCATGAGTATCCCATTTTCAGCAAGTGGGTACTTAAGAGCCAGGATGAGGAGAGTGTGCAGAGGCCAGGAGATGACATGAGAGCCATGCTGAGGACCAGGTGTGAAGTGATGGGACTTGAGTGTGTCCCCAATGGTTTACATGCTGGAAGCTGGTCCCAGTGTGATGACATTGAGGTGGTGGGACCTTTAAGAGGTGGGATCTAATTGGAGGTAGTTAGGTCACTGGGTGAGCTGCCCTTAGAGGGAATTCATGTAATTTTTGAAGGACCCTTGTGAGATCAAGTTATTATTAAAAGATCAAGCCTGGCCCCTGAATCCCTCTGGCTTCCTGTATCATCCTCTGATACGGTTCTGAACCTCCAGAACTGTGAGCCAAATAATCCTTTTTTGTTTATAACAAGACTCTGGCATTTTGTTATAGCAACAGAAAATGGACTAGTGTGGAGGAGTCTGAGTATGAGATTTGACTCAGACAAGAACAAGGGGTGAATAAAAGGGAGGGACTGGTGGGCACTGAGGGCAAGCTGCTTCACATGCCCTCAGTGTACTTTGGCATACACCTGGGTTAGCCAAGACCCTATCCTGGAGCACTTGAAGTCTTAAATACAAGTGACACTCACCAAAGAGGGTGGAGGGAGATAAGAAACCAGGCAAAAACTTGGCCTCTGAGAGCAGTACTCTCCCCACATGTGGGGGAAGAAGTAGCTTGAGAGGCAGGGGCAGAACATCCATGCAGATGGCGGCGAGCCCATTCAGGCCTCCAGGTAGTGTGACTGAATGAGAGGAGATGGCCATTGCTCCCATGGAACTGAGTTCCATGAATTGTGTGCTAAAGCTGGAGGACCAGTCAGGGGTAGGAGGGTGGCTTCAGAGCAATGGGAGGAGAGAAGTGAGAGAGGATGGGATTCAAAATTTAGGAATGCAAACTTCCCCAGGGCAGAAGGTGGTTGGCGAGCACCACTCTGAAGTTCTTGCTGAGATGGAAGACAAGCCAGCGGCCAGGACAGCTGGAGAGGTTTCCAAGTGCACCAGAGTGCCACCCCTGCAGAAGGCAGTGTGAGCTCACGTCGTGTTACCATCCAGGGGACCTCTTCCTCTTCTGCACACAGGTGCTGCATGGGTCAGGAGTCCAGGGATTCTACCCCGTGGGAAGGGAGGGGGCAGGTGGAATCTTCAAGGAAGAGGTTGATAAAACCTGGGAACTAACTTGAAAGAGATGGAGAAAGGAAACATTGAAAAACTGTCAACAGCTCTCTCCCTTTTTCCCTTTTCCCAAGTGATAACAGGATGTGCTTGAGATTGGTATCATCCCAGAGTATTATCCAAGAGTCCAAGTTCCCTGGGGACAGGGAGGAACTAACAAGAAACCTTGATTTGAACCTGTGCTATTTTTATAAAACCTGACAGGCCAGACAGAGCTTCATTCTTCTAAAAATCATCAACACAAAGTATTCAATTCCCTGGTTATTCCAAAATACTCAGCAAACCTATTTCCTTTTATACCTGTGAGATTTTTTTTTTTTTTTTTTTTAAGTCCTGAGGAAATGTAGGACTTTTGTCAACTTCTGTTTAATCCAAGCCCAGAAGGAAGAACCAGCAGCTTGCAGCAGGTGGCTGATGCAGGACGCGGAAGGCCATCTGATGGTCGAGTCATCAGGTTCATCTGTCTAGTCAGCAGCCCTCCATCCTGCTGGGGATTCCAGCACCCATCTGTGCTCATCCTGGTCTGACGTGGGAAAGGCAATGGCAACGCGTGTTTGTTGGCTTCCACTGAAATCCAACATGGCAGCAGGGAGCCATGTGCATTGTTTCCCATGTAGGCTCCTCAGGACAGATGTGGCTGCATAGCCGATTTCTCTTCTTTGTTTCTCATGAGATAAAGGAGGGATGCAAGCCTTGTAAGCTGGTCTCCCAGGTCAGTGACCATTACCACTCGCTCTTCTTTAGCATTTCCTCAGATGTCATGTGATTATTATGTGAAAGAAAAAGAGCCTTCTGATCCCAGGTCGTGGCTGAGGCACGGCAGGTCTTGCCACAGTTCCCGGGCACGGCGAGGTCCCCCCGCCTCCGATGGGGTTTAGTGCTATACATGACTCCCCAGGCTGCAGCAGAGTGAGCTGAGACCCTGTGCCCCATGGAACCACATCTAGGGCAGGACGCGAGCTCATGCTTCAGAGGCGTGGCAACTGGGGCTTATTAGATCACATTCCTCTGGTTCCACTGAGTGTCAGGGGATGAGACACCTAGAACACCGTTACCATGGGAACCACAGGAACAGGAGCCAACCACACAGCAGACAAGCCTATGCCCTGCTTCCCTGGGAAGCCCCCCCAAGCAGAATCCCCTCCCCTGAAGCTGGAGTTCTGGGACAGGGACTCTGTAATCTCCTGCATCCACTGACTCATCCAGTTGCTCAGAATCAATGTGGGGACCCCAGATTTCTTTCCTGCCACCCCTACTGTGGATGACCCAGGAGAAGGACTCATGAATGCTGGGCCATCACTATGCCAAGGTCTATTCCTCTGGGGCAGTGAACCACAAGACCCAGCCTCTCTGTGGGGAGGAAGGGCACAGAAACAGGCAAAGTGGAGTAGACCGTGTGACCTGGGGATCGTGAGAGACAGAAAGTTTGCTGGTCCATTTTCAGAATATAGTATTGAGCCTGAATTGGGTGTTAAGAGCCAATCCTGGTCATTTTGTGATCCAGTTGGAGCCCTTCCCTTTGCCCACCCCAACTTTAAATGTAGCCAGCTGCATAGGTTGTGACCCTGAGCCCCTCCTAGCAGAACCAGGCCGGTGCTGCCCAGGGGTGAACACATGGACCGCCTGCCCCAGGGTGCTGGCTTGCCAGACTTTGTTGGGTAGCACGCCCTTCTGCAGAAGTCAAGTTTGCCTGGCTGAGCTGTTTCTGAGCCCCTGTTTGATTCCCTGTGGCACCCCAGTATGTCTAACAGTACTTCCTGTTCCGCCCTCACCGCTTCTGGAGGGCACCCAGTGCTGCACTGTCCCCAGGCCCTCGAGGGCTGGGACACAGTGTTTCCCATCTTTCTTCTTATCCTCAGGGGCTGACATCTGCTCCCCACTTCCGCTCTCTCCAACCTGACCTCTTCCTGCCTCAGACTCTTCCTCATGCAAATGCCCTCTGGGCCCTGTTCTCGCTGTCCACATGGAACACACCTCCTGTCCTCTCTCCTCCAGTGGGCCCCCTGAGTCTCCTCTGCCTACCTCTGTCTGAGACCACCACCCTCATTATTGTACAACAAAGCCCTTTATACATCGAAAAGACTGGGATGTGGAGGTCTGGCTGGGCTGTGCATCCCATTTCTGTGACTCTGTCATGGTCTTTGAGACCCTTGTTCATTAGGGTTTTGCCACACTGATCTCAGAGTTTAAGTGCATGATTCTATCTCCATTCCACAGATGAGGAAACCAGCATGGTTTTGCAGGCTGGCCCAACCTGTGGAGCTGTATGGGTGAAGTTCAGACCCAGACTTCTGAGCTTCTAGACAGGCTTCTCTAGGACATGGGTGATATTTATGGCCTTGGCTCTTCCTGAATGAGGTGGGGGTAATAATTACTGCCTTTCAGAGCTGTTATGAGGAGCGAATGAGACTTATACCCTACCAAGCTGTGGTGTGTAGGAGGAATACATGTCTCATCCACTGCAGTTTCCCTAGCACCCCAAACTGGGGTGATGCATAGAGTAAGTACTAAATAAATATTTATTTGAGGGTACCACATAAACAAGCTCCTAGCTCAGTACCTGGCTAAAGGTATTCTGTAAACCATAGTCATAGGAGGAGGAATTTATGATATTATAAATTTATATATATAAATTACATATTCAACCACGTTATTCATCATCTGTTTTCATCGACATCACCACCTTTGTGGTCAGAGACCCCCAGTGCTCTGTATGGGATCTGACTCACCTCTGTCACTTACTGGCGTTGCTGATAAGGATGGGGTGGCCACATGGACTATAAGAAGGGCAGGCTAGCCCTAACCCTCAGCAGTGCTGGACAAAGACCCACACAAGGGACATCCAGGCATCCGACGGGTGTTCTTTGTGAACTTATTTTTTTTCTGATTCATTTAATTCTCTTAAAAACAAAGGCCTTGGTACTCTTGCCAGGCCCATTGTGTAGAGGAAGAAACCGTCACCCTGAGCATGACCACAGGCATGAGGATTCACTGAATCACAGAACAACAGTTTTGCAATACCTGACGCAAAGAGCACATTCAACAAACGTTTTGATTTTCCTTGTGTGGAAAAGTGTGTTTGCTCCCCTTCACTCCCCCATGTATCCACCGAGGAAGCAAAGGGACAGGGACACCACTCCCATGTGTAGACAGAAGGCCATGTCCCCAGGAGACCTTCTCCCAGCTTCTCTCCTGCACACGAAGAAATATCCCATGAACAGCTTAAAGGAGGCTGTATCTGCTGCACTGAAGCCCAGAACGAACAACAGCTGGGATTCTTCCTCCTTTTCCAAGCACAACAGAGACTGCAATTTCTCTTTCTTTCTCTTTTTTTAAGTTAATAAGAGGGAGAAAAAAAATCCTATCAATTCTTAGGGGAAATCCAAAGACAGTTATTCCCATCATGTTTTGAGGAAATCTTGAAGCCTTTACCAGATGACACCAGATTCTCAGAAAGCCGCTGACCTGCAGAAGCCGTTCTACAGCCTCCTCTGGACGTGGGTCTCAAGAATGAACCACTGTAGCCCCACTGGCCACTGGAGCCTTGGATAGGGACCTCACGGAGTCCACACAGACGGAGGGCAGGTCCTGAGGCCTCTCCACGCTCCCCTGGAGGGTCCTGGGTTCTGGAAAGCCGTGCACTCCCGTGCAGCAGGCCAAGGTGAAGCCCAGAGGGATGTCTAATTTCCTGAATGGGACACTTCCTTTCTAATGGGAGGAGGCCCCTGCTGGAATACGCTTCTAGGCGCTTTCACTAAAGTAAGATTTCTCCTTAATAATTGCAAGATAATGAACTCACCTTTGCCAATTTTTCTGGATCATTTTTTTTTACGACATTCTTAGCATTATTTACAACTGTGGGAAATAAGATGTGGAGAGATAAGGAACTTGTCCAGGTCCACCGAAGGAATAGGTGGAACCTGAACGAGGACTCAAATCCACCCTGAAGCCCAGGTCTTTCACCCCCGGCCACGTGGCCCACACTGATACAATGCCCTGCCAACATCATGGGCAGGTACTGTGTCATCTACTGACAAAATGTCACATTGATATTTTGGAAACTC
The DNA here is from genome assembly GCF_902686455.1 of Sciurus vulgaris. Taxonomy (NCBI): domain Eukaryota; kingdom Metazoa; phylum Chordata; class Mammalia; order Rodentia; family Sciuridae; genus Sciurus; species Sciurus vulgaris. The sequence continues at coordinate 28,050,849 of NC_136474.1, forward strand.
ACATCTGATTTTGCTACTTCCTTGCTGAGACACTTCCGTCCCTGTGAACCCAGATAAAGTCTGAGCATCTTCTGTGGCTTATGGGTTCTGAACTGGGAACACACACACCACTCAGAGCAAGTGATAAAGGATAGTCCACTTTGTGTGTGACATTTTGAAGCCTGGGTCCTAGCCCTGTCCTCAACCCAAAGGAACCTTCTTTGTGTCCAGGCATTCAGTACTCAGGTACCCAGGCACTCGGGCCAATGCATGTGGACATGCGGCGTGGAGAGCCAACCTCTGTCTACGCACACGTGCTTAGCCACCCCTGGGGTACATATCAGACGGGTGGTCAGCCTTGGGAAGATGCATAGTGGAAGTGAGCTTGGTAGGCTTGGGAAAGGAATTCTGGGGTCCAAGCATCTGTAGGAGGAGGAATCCAGACACCACATGGGTGCATCCTTTTGAGCCTGTGGATGTCCCCACAGGAGAGCCTGTGGACCCAGGAGGGCAAACCTGTGTGGACCCTCCAAAGACCAGGCCTCCCCTTCCTGGCTGAGGGCCTAAGGGCCAGGCCCATGTCTGCTGGCCCAGCCTCATGTGCTACCATGATGGCACCCTGGGCAGGCCACTTTGCCATTCCCAAGAGCCACCTCTGCTTGGTATTCCTGTGATCCTCCTGCCCAGCATCCCCTGCCCCTGTTCCTCTGCTGCAACCCCAACCCCTAAAGTTCCAGTCTGGCTCCTCCCACATTGATGCACAGCATCACTATACATCAAACCTTCCAGACCAGGGATGTCCTCAGTCCAAGCCAACACCCAGCACAGGGCTCGTGTTTAGTCGACACACTGTCCAAATGGATGCCTTTGCTTTACTCACACGTTACAAAAAATGAGAGCTCAGCTTTTCTTCAGAGTCACAGATGTCTGGGGAAAAGAAGGAAGACGAGAGCAACGGCTGCTTAGATTGCCCTCTTCCCAGCAGGCTTCAGGCAGAGGGACCACAAGCTCAATACTGGGTTTTCTAATCTGGGAGAAATGTGTAAATTTCATTTATCGTCATCCAACAAATAGATATTGAGCACTTTCTACTTGGTCTGGATACATGAGTGCCAGGTGCAGACAATGGGCACAAATCCTCCCTCGGGACTTGCCTGGGAAGGAGCAGGCACCGACACCACCCAGGCATATGCACCGTGTGACCACACCGACGGATGCTGTCCAGGGATGGATCCATAGTCGGATAGGGCAGGGCTGGCTGGAGGCCAGGGTGAGGAGGTAACGCTCACATGCAGCCCCAGTAGAAATAGCCACACACACACAGGAAGTGGAAAGAGCCAGTGCTGCATGTGGTGTTGAAGCACAGTCCCAAGAACAAATCGAAACTTCATGGGAACAGGGAGGCAGAGAGCTCAAAGAAGTGACCAGTGGCCAGTGGCCAGCTGCTGTATGTGTGGAAACAGGTAAAGAAACTGTGCCTTATCTTTGATCAGAGCTGGTGCAGGAACTGGAGAGGGGAGCAATAGCAAAGGAATCATGTTTCCAAATAGCTGTCCTGGCCAAATGACCTGAAGCTCATTCCAAGGCGACTCAAGAGTTCAGAGACTTCACTGGGATAGTTGAAATGAAAATACCATAGAGGTGGGTTGGTTTTGAAATACCTCATCAGCAAGACTCAGTGGTGGGCTTTTGAGAAGGGCAAGGGCAGAAGTCATCAAAGGGAACCTGTGAATGTGACTTGAACACCAGGCCCTGGAGCCACTGACTGAGATGGGACAGCGAAGGACAGGGTCCAGTTCCTGGGATTCCAGGTTTGGGGAAAGCCAGATAATGAGGCATTCTGGGTGGCTGGACATAGAGGCGAAAAGATGCTTTCTGAATTTTCATGCTTTCTGAATCATCTGTCATTCGGAATTTGAAACGCATTTTCCTTTTAGTATGATAAAAGCCATGAGGGTCTCAAGCCAGGCCATAAACTCCAGTTTAATCCACAGTGCACGGATCCCAGGACTGATGAGCCCAGGACCATGGAGATCCAGGGTGGGGGGCTGGTCATGGTTCCCTCCTGCCCAGGGCCCCCTCTCTTCTGAGGCCTGGATTCACAGGCAGGGGAGGGCTGGAGCCCCAGAGAGCAGGGCTGGAATTCCTCCCTGGAGGAGAGAGGCTGAGCTAACCCCTCAATGATCAGCAGTTAAATAATAATAATGATAATACTAATAATAAAAACAATAGAAACTATTTAGAGTTATGGAGATCATTACTCAGATAGCTAAAAAAAAGATTAAAAATTGGTTGTCAGTGGGAAATCTGATACATTTTTTTGGGCAAGACTTGTTTTTTAAATCTCTGTGTGAACATATTTTAAAAATCTCTATGATATCACTTTGATAGGAATACTTTGAATTTATTTTTAAATACAATTTAACTTGGATCCTTTTCGTATTCTATTTCAGAAATGAAGCTATAGCTGCCTTACCTGAATGGACCACATGAATCTACAAAAAGACCTGGGCAGTTTGCCTGAGCTTCATCAAATGAAGCTGTTTTACTTTCTAAATCCAATTATTCCATCTCTAAATTGCTCCCTGCCCATTTCCTTTTTGCCATGATCTCTTCATACGACTTAGCCTTTCTTTCCCTTCGTGGCCTCTTGGTCCAAACCATCAGTCCCTGGGTACTTAGCTCAACATCCTGTGATCTCATTCATGACTTTGAGTGCAGAGAGCTACAGCTTCTTCCTGTAGGTTAGGAGTTCTCAACATTTTTTTCTTTTTTCTTTCAGAAAAAAGTAAGTAGGAGGAAATAAGGCAAATGAGGACCAGAAGGAAATAATTTCCTTTGGAAAATTCCAAACATCAGGAAAGTTTTCTGAAGCCTAAATATTCTCTGCAACTCTTTCCCCCATCCACCCACTCATCGTCCATCCACTGAACACTGAGCCTCAAACACGTGACGTGCTCTCTGTTGACATCAGAGTGACAACGGGAAGAGGGAATGGGAACAACTTGACAGGGCCCTTTCCTGGGGGCTCATGGGAAAGCCCACCCGGGTCTCTTCATGGTAGTCACCTTGTTCAGACTCACAGACCTCCTTATACACACACCCCTTTTTGGAGAGTGACTTTTGCATTAAGGTTTTGAATTTCTAAATTCTCAATATGGTTTCCTTCCTACTTGAGACTTAATAAGTTCACTGTAGGAAAAAACTAGAAATAAACTGTTTACTTATTAATAAATAAAATTTTATTTATTTATTGACTTGCTAATTTACTTAATAATAAATAAACTTATTACTTACTAGTGGTTTTTCCTAGGTCCATTAAAAATGAAGGAAAATGGAAATTATTGAAATGCTTCAAATTCTATACGATTAACCAAGCAGGAGTTAATCTAGGTAGCTGTTAGGGAGAAAAAAATCACAACAAATCTTGAGCTGAATCCCTGATTTCACCAATGTATAAAGAGTTTAGAATTCATTAATTTAAAAAAAAATCAAATATTTATTGATGAGAAAGTGGATGACCCTGGCCCAAATATTTTGGTGATGGTTGCCATTTCTCTTCTTTTTAGGTGAAAACTGAGTTTCTTGACACATTCGAAGCTTCTCGATCTTTTCACTTCAACTTTTGAAAATGGACTCCCAACCCCTGTAACCCTCCAGAATGTCAGAGCTGAAATGCAGGGAACAATGATTCATTTACGAATTCACGCAAGCCTTGAAGTCTTGGGAAGAAAGCTGTATAAGCGTCAAAGCCGTCATAGCCGTGCAGTGGACGGCGGGGGCTGAGGTATTTGCAAATGCAGTGACTTACATAGTTCACCAGCAACCATCATGTCCATGCCCATAAGTGCTTAAGGGAGACAGAGCCAGCGACTATGGGGGCGACTGCCTGGTTCAAAGGGAAAGACTGCTGCAAAATTAGGCCACCCCTTTTATGGGAAGAACCTCCCAATGCACTTTTTGCTCCAGCCATTCTTATCACCTCCAGGAGGAGGATTCTAGCCCATGATAATTAGGTTTAAACCCCAGCACTGGGAGTGGGATTCATTCCCTAGGCGTTGCTCCATGCTAGCTGATGTCAGCATGGACAGCCATGACATCCAATAGCCATACAAAAGGACAAAATTCTATTTTGAGATCATTAAGATGTTATTTCTCTCCTCTTGGCTTTTCCCTTTCTCCTGGCATGAAGAATGTTTGGAATTTTGAAAAGCAAGGGAACAAAGAGCAGTAATCTCAGCTTCCTTTCCTTCACTTATTCATTCACTGAATAAAGTGATTATTAAGTGCATCCCATGTGCCAGCAGGCTCAGGAGGAAGAGAGAAAGCTGGGCAAATAGGGAAATGGGCCTCTGGGCAACTTCTTAAGTGGCAGAACACACACAGCTGCTACCTGTTTTTGCTTAGAAACTTGCAAAAAGGTTATTTTTAAATTGGGACATACATGACCTGGAGTCTACAGCCTCTCCAAAGAAGGAAAAATGCCTGATCAATATTTTGATTGGACTAAAGTCTGCATAAAGGCCTTGTGGACACTGAGTGCCTTCCCCAGGACTGGGCAGGGGGCGGGGGGCTGGCTTCCTTAAATCTATAGATTCACATAAACTCCTACACAACAGGCATTTGCTGGCAATCCCCAGCCACAGGAGCTTTGCTTTAATGAATTCCTACACTTCGCTTGCACTCTCTACTGTCCATGAATCTCATTCTTTGAATTCATGGGACAAAGAACTCACCCAACTCCACACACCAGGATTGCACCAGGATTGATGCACGAAGCTGGGAAGATCCTGGCGAGCAATGCAATCTTGATATTAAGTCGTTTGCTGTCTCAGATGCTTTCCTATTGCTCACCTGTGCTTCCTGGTTTGAAAAAAAAAAATGTGCAAATATGCCAGTAAGTGACAGGCAGCTACTAGAAAAATGTTCCAAACACAGGTCCTTGTGAATTATATTAAGGAAAGGAGATACTGAAAGTTCTAGTGTTATGAGTGCTCACCCTTCCACCTGCTGTTTGTTTAAACCCTTCAGATTCTTTTTAAAAATTTTTTAATTATTTATTTATTTATTTTATATTTTACAGACTGCATTTTGATCCATTGTACACAAATGGTGTATATCACTTTGTTTCTGTGGTTGTGCACCATGTAGGTTCATACCATTTGTGTAATCGAACATGTACATAGGGTAATGATGTCTGTCTCAATTAAAGGGATATGAATAGGAAAAGAAGAACTCGATCTGTCACTATTTGCTGATGACATGATTCTATATCTAGAGGATACAAAAAACTCCACTAGAAAACTTCCATAACTAATAAATGAATTCAGCAAAGTAGCAGGATATAAAATCAATATGCATAAATCTAAAGCATTTCTATTCATAAGTGATGAATCCTCTGAAAGAGAAATTAGGAAAACCAGTCCATTCACAATAGCCTCAAAAAAAGAAAACTTGGGAATCAATCTAACAAAAGAGGTGAAAGACCTCTACAATGAAAACTACAGATCACTAAAGAAAGAAATTGAAGAAAACCTTAGAAGATGGAAGGATCTCCCATGTTCTTGGATAGGCAGAGTTAATATTGTCAAAATGGCCATACTACCAAACGCACTACACAGATTTAATGCAATTCCAATTAAAATCCCAATGACATTCCTCATAGAAATAGAGAAAGCAATCATGAACTTCATCTGAAAGAATAAGAGACCTTGAATAGCCAAAACAATCCTGAGCAGATTTTTTTTATATGCCAACTGTTTACTAGCAGGTCAGAAGATAAATTTATGTTTCTTTGGCTACTATTGTTACTGCTACGAAATTATAGACAGGGAGAAGAAATCTCCTGAAACTTATCTTCCATTTTTATTGATTTATAGATCATTTATAATCTAAATTCCCGGGGAAGAACTTTGAAGCATTACACAAAATCTCAAGGTAAAAACATATATATACTTGTCTTAAGGTTCCAGGGCTTCTTAGGAACTCCAGAGTTCCCCATAAGATTGTCCACTAAGAGGAGGTCTCTCAGCGGGACACTTAGGAAAGAGCAGCATTCGCACACAAGACGATTCCTAGGAAATCATCAAGAAAGATCACCTGGAATTGCCAACAAGATAGACGATCCTTGAAGAGGAATCATCTTGGTAAAGATGCTGTGCACCTTCAGAATCATAAAAAGTTAGGGCCTCCTGAGTGTGTGGAAATTGTAACTGAACACAATAGTTGGGCCCTTGAGTGCAAAACCAGGAAGCACCATCAGGAGACAAGGGTGAAGAAGGGGTCATTGCAGCAAGTAAGGAGAGCAGCACTGGGGACATTTCCCAAAGCATCATCTCTCTGAACACAGAAGGCAAGGGGATTTTTTTGGAGGGGGATAGACTCCTGCATATTCATCCTGGAAAGGCATGGTCACAATCAGAGGTGAGCAGGTTCCTGTGCGTACTCAGTGCAACGTCACCCTTCTTTATACATTGTGTGTGCAAAGGCGATGGACAGGAACATCCCAGGGGGAGAATTTAGCATCATAATGAGATTATAAGGAACACAATTTACTCTAGGTCACTGAGAAGAGTGACTCAGCAATTCGGACTGCTTTAAACTGGTTTCTTGTGGTTTTCTCCAGAAAGTCTTATCTAAAACAAAAACTAAACAAAAACTTGAAAAGATGTTCGCAGTCCTTCAAAGGGATAGGAGCTTGCTCCATCAGCACAGGTGCGTGCCTTTAGAAGTTCCTGTCCAGCAGCTGACTAACACAACCAACTGGATTTAAACAGACACCTAGTTTTTCTTTTCCTTCCTTCCTTCCTTCCTTTCTCTCTCTCTCTCTCTCTCTCTCTCTCTCTCTCTCTCTCTCTCTCTCTCTCTCTCTCTCTCTCTCTCTCTCTCTCTCTCTCTCTCTCTCTCTCTCTCTCTCTCTCTCTCTCTCTCTCTCTCTCTCTCTCTCTCTCTCTCTCTCTCTCTCTCTCTCTCTCTCTCTTTCTTTCTTTTCTTTCTTGTCCTAGAGCAGTTTACCTAAGTTGTGGAAGCCAGAAGGCAGGAAGAATGATTTAGCTAATCTTGCTCCCCAATGCTTGCCATGTTGCAAGTGTCCAAAAAATTAAAGGAAGAGATTCAAAGATGGGGAAAAATATTATGTGTATAACTTTCTTCTTTCCCTACACTCTCTGGGAGTTTTTTTTTTTTTTTTTCCCTCATCTTCTAGATTGCCAAGGGGATACCTGAATTGAAGTCTGGCAAGAGAATGAAAGCTTCTAGTGAGAAACAGCTTGGTGTTCCCTGGGGGAGAACAGGAGATGCTGTGGACTGAAGGAGGAGGTCATGGTCCCTGTGCTGGGGTCGGGAATCTGGGCCAGCTGTGCCTGAGGGAAGGATAAAAACCTGGGGCTTTGTGAGAAGTCTACAAAGATTTCTGGATGATCTGCCGAGTTCTGTGCACTTACCATCCTCTCAGGAAAAGCTGATAGTGAAGACCCTGTGTCAGGGCTGTGTGGGTGACAGTGTGCAGCCGTGTGGGGTGTGTGGCTGTGTGGGTGCTAATGTGGGGCTGGGTGGTCAGAGGGACTGTCCTAGTAATGGGAGCAGACGGCCCCAGGATTGTGCAGATTCCAGGTATTTTGATCTTGCAGTGCTTCTCATTTGCCGTCCCCTAGATCCCGGGGCCTGTCATGACCACGGCGTACACACTGTCAGCCAACCATTGAGTGTTCATGGAAAAAATCTAGAGTCCAATAGTAGCATATCTCTTTACTTCCATGCATCCGTATGATGATCAATTAAGTGCACCAGGAAATCATTCCTCACCCATAGAATAAAATGACGTTTCATTCAGAATTGAATTCTTCTGAATAAATAACCAAAGAAGTCCAGTTATTTCCCTGTCTTTATAGAAGGGATTACCAGAAAGAGCAGCCAAGGCTCACCATAGCCAAGAAGTCATTTAGCAGAAAGTGTGATCCAGATGCACGTAGATACCAGACCTCGCTTTGATACCTATGGCAACCTGGAGAAGATTGGTCAGTAGCTTGACTTTTAAGCAAAACCAACTTCCAGCCAACTCCGCAGGCCTTGTTTTGACCTCTTTTGAAGACCCTGGATCCTGCATTTTACAGTCATTTTTCTATACAATGACAGGCAAAGGAAAGCTTATTTTAATTTCTTTGAATACGTGAAGGCTTCTCTTGATTTCCTATACATCATGGGTGTCTGGGCCTCTCAGTTGCACTCAGACTTCTCAGATCATGTTGACAATGAACGTGGGCTTGAGGAGTTCTTTCCCCAGAAAAAACCAAGGCTACGCTACGGAGAGCCAGCCCCTACTGAAGCACCCATTTGGTACTTCTTATCTGAAAGGGATTTTCACCTGCCCCAGAACCAGCGTTCCTTCCCAAACACCTGCTTCCAGGCAGCCAGGGAGTGTTCCACAAAAGCGTTCTTGGTTCTGCGGTCCCTTGAGCAAGCAGATATAAAATGCTGTATCTTTCTTTTCCCAGAGATAAATGGGTCCTAGCCTGACCAGGGTTTTTTCTCCATTTACACATTAAGCTATTGACAATTCCTGCCTCCAGTGATGCTATCAGTAGTTCATAAGCAAATCAAGAATTATTTTAAAGCCTCCAACTCCTTGCCTTAGAGGAACACAGACAACCGGCATTCAGTTTGACTTCAAAATTCTACCACAAAGCTTCCAATGCAGGGAAAATAGCAAGCTCCTTAATGGCTCCTATTATTGATATATTTATCATGACTCTGTTTCTGTGTGTTGTGTTTGCATAATCATGCCAACACGAATTCTGCAGGATAAACTCCTAAGAAAGTGACTGGGTCAGAGGACACACTTAGGATTTTGAAAGGTGTGACAGTGCCTTTCCAAAGAAGATTATATCAACCTACACTCCGATCAAAAAGATTAGGCTGCTGGTGCTGGTTAGTACAAACCTTCTGATATGAGAGGTAAGAAATGGAATCTGATTACTGTTTAGATAGGTATTTAACATTAGTGATGAAGTTGAGGCTCTGTTTACTTATTTACTGTCAGTGCTCTTTCTTTGTGAACATTTTTCTTTTCAGTACTGGTAATCTAACCCAGAGAAACTTTACCACTGAGCTAAGCCCTCCTTTATTTATTTATTTAGACAGTCTTACTAAGTTGCCGAGGCTGGACTTGAACTTGTGATCCTCCTGTCTCAGCCTCCTGAGTTGCCAGGATTACAGGTGTGTACCATTGTGCTCTGGGCAAACTCCTTTATCAAGTCCTTTGCAGTTCATGTTCAATGGCATGACACGTTTTTTTCTTATTGATTTGTATACATATTAAGCAATTCTCTCTTTGCTTTTTGTAAGACTTTTTGTAAGACAAGCAATTTTTACTCCATGGTGGCATGGTGTTTGTCTATTTCCTTTTTACTATGTACATTATTTTATGAAGTCAAATTCATCAATCTTTCCCTTTGTAATGTCTGGGATTTATAGTATTTTTAGGAAATATTTTCATAATTTGGTAAGATCTATAAAATTCACCTGCTTATCTATTTAAAATGCTATTAGTGCATTAGACTTAGACATAACAGTGGAATTCATTTTGACATATTCATAAATGCATATAACAGTTTGCTTAATTTTCACCTGTTTATATTTGTAATGCTTTTCTGGCCTAAGTTTTCCATGCATTATTTTATCTATTTAAAGTTTATTTTGGAATAAGGTAGGTAATGAGCATTTTTATGATTTTTTTCCCTCTAAAAGATAAGCTATCTTCCTCTACACCACCATACTTTAATCTGAAATGCCAGTTTTTACATACTGAGTTTTCACACGCACATGAGCCAGTTTCTGGGCTTGCAGACTGTGGTACTGCGCAGAAGGAGAACTTCTTCCACTCTCCATTGGTCCATTTCTGCAAGCACTATGCTATCCTATGATACTAACATCATCACACATCATCATTAACAGTTAAGGCTGACTTCACATCGTTCCTTTCTTTTCCTTAAGATTCTCTTGCCAATCCTACGCATCTATTTTCCTCAGGTTACTTTTAAAATTCCTTCCACCAGGTGAATTTTTAAATTGTGTGGATCATTAATTAATTTCAGAATTATTGTTTTAAGTCTGTTCTTCCTCAAGCACAGAGGATGCATGTTTTCCTTTTATTTGGCATTTCTTTCATATTCCTTTGTACATTTTATTTTTACCAAACCACTTGGGCACAGAGTAGCCATCCTGGTTTTCTAGGTGTAGGATCATATCGACTAATCATATTAATTAATCTTTTATATTGATGGTATGCCTTCTCTTAGTGCCTTTGCCTGAGTATTTAGAATGACGCCAAGCAGCAGGAGGTCCAAGTGGGTGCTTCTTCTACCTGATTGCAAAGGGAATACTTTAATTTTCACTATTGAAGAGAGCAATTGTGATTGGTTTAGAAATTGCTTTACTTGGATTCAACTATGAACTCAATCTTTGACCTGATATCTGACTTGGAAAAACAATTAACATCTGTTGAATGGGAATATTAGTAGTGCTAGACTCTCTGCCTTCATTTTTTCCTGTTCTCTTTGTTAAGTATCTTTTTAAAATAATTTCTTGGTTGTCAATGGACCTTTATTTTACTTATTTATATGAGGTGCTGAGAATCAAACCCAGTGCCTCACACATGCTAGGCAAGTGCTCTTCCACTGAGCCACAACCCCAGCCCCTCTTTGTTAAGTATTGAAATCACTGTTATGCCAGTTTCATAATTTTAGTTTGGAAGAGCACTATCTTCAAACTATATAGATATCCTCAGAATTATATTTTCTTTGAAAGTAGGAAAAAAACTTGAACTTGCAATTTAGGCAACAATGCTTCAAGAATTTTTGCAATTTCTTTTGCTTTTAGTGGTTTCTTTAAATTTTATTTTCATTTTCCTAGAAAATCCTCTATTAATAAAGCTTTCAAATTTTTATAGGTGCAAGTCAATCAATGTGTTCTGTTACACATTTACATTGGTGGATGTGTTCCTACACACACAGCTCAGTGTCTGTGTTTATGCTTTTCTGTACTGTTTTTATTTATTAATAAGACAGTTGGTGCAGGCCTTCCCTGAGCTCCACAACAAACAGGCACTAAAATTGTCCAGTTTCATCATTTCCTGTATTTATTCTTTTATTGATTCATTTTTGTCATTGTTTATTTCCTTAGTTCTGAAAATTAATTGTTCTACTAATTTATTATTATTTCTCATTTAGCCATGTAAAGATTTAAGTCTATGAGTTTAACTTTGGGAACAACTCTATTGATATCTCATAGACTTTAAAAAATCAGTTTTACTAAGAGGTAACAGAGTACTGACAGACAGTGAAAAAAAATGGTATACTTAAAGCAAAAAGTTTGTTTTGACATATTCACCCACAAACCATCACAACTGTCAAGACAGCGGAGATATTTATGACCCCAAAATTTTTCTTGGGCCCATTTCTAATTCCTCTTCTTGCCCTTCTTTACCTACCTCCATTTGCCAAAGGAAGCACTAATTTGTTTTCTGTCACAGTACGTTAATTTGCCTATTGCAGAATATTGCTTAATTATTATTACATGCTATGTACTTCTTTCACTCATCTTTACTGTTCTGAAATTCATCAGTGTTGCGGGATTTATTAATAGTTAATTTTTTTATCATTCAGTGATTTTTCTCTGTGCACTTATAGAATTTATTATCAGCAGCTTGGAGATAAAATAGTCTATGAATGTTAATGAGGTCAAGTTGGTTGACTGTGATGTTAAGTCTCTTATATATTATATTAATGATTTTTAGTCTACTCATTCTATTGAATATTGAAAAGAGGGTATTAAAGATTCAAACATAATTGTGAATTTATCTATTTCTCTTTGTGTTTTTTTTTTCATTTTTTAAAGTTCTGTTATTAGATACACACATGTATAGGATTATCATGTCCTCCTGATGAATTGAACTTTTTATTACTCTGAAATGACCTCGTTACCCCTGATAATGCTCTTCACTCTGAAATCTACTTAGGCTGATATTTTGTTTAGGGCTATTGGACTATCTTTTCAACCCTTTTGCTCTTAACCTATATTTAAAGTCTTCTTATTTTTGGTCAATATTTAAAGATTTATATTTAAAGTATATTTCTTGGAAGCATTATAGACATGTAGTTGAGTCCTGTTCTTCTTACCTGGTCTGTTAGTCTCTATTTTCTGACTTGATCATTCACATTTACTGTAATAGATACAGTTAGATTTAAACATACCATTTTCCTATGTGTTCTCAAGTTCTTGTGTATGCCCTGTCTCCCCTTCTCTCTTTTTTTCTGCCATCTGCCTTTTGGACTAATTGAAAATTTGTGATATTTCCATTTTATCTCCTTGTAGGTTCATTACCTATGATAGAATGTTGTTTTAGTGGTTGCTTTAGGGCTTATAATATGCATTTTTAATTCATCACAGACTACTTTCAAGTGATATTATTCCACTTCACAAATAGTATAAGAATCTTACAACAGAATACTTCTATTTCTATTTTCACTACCTGTTGTGTCATTCCTATCATTAGATAGGAATATTTATTCCTATCCTATCATTAGATAGGAATATTTCAGTTGTATGTATTATAAACCTGTTTTAGTCAGTTTTGCATCATTATGACCACATGACCTAACGAGAATAACATAGAAGAAGAAAAATTTATTTTGGCTGATCATTGAATGATTTCAGCAGTTCAATCCATGGTCAGCTGACTCCATGGTTCTGTGCCCATTGTGAGGCAAAACATCATGGTGGAAGGCAGGTAAAACATCATGGAGGAAATCAGCTCAGGGCATGGCAACCAAGAAGCAGAGTGAGCTCTGCTCTCCAGGGACAAAATATGAACCCAAAAGGCATACCCCCTGACCTACTTCCTCCAGCCATATCCTACCTGCCTATAGTTAGCGCTCAGGTAATCCATATTGGTGAATCAATTCACTATGAGATTATAGTTCTCATAATGTAATCATATCACCTCTGAACATTCTTGCATTGTCTCACCCATGAGCTTGTGGAGGACCCTTCATACCGAAATCATAGCCAAACTCATAGCATATTGTTATTATTTTTGTTCAAGTGTGCCATTATCCTTAGAGTCACTTAAATAATAAGTAAGATACATTGCATCTTTCCAACCATAACAACCATTTCTGGTGCTTTTCATTCCCTGTGTAGATCCATACTTCCACCTGGTATCATCTTCCTTCTGTGGGAAGGACTTTCTTTAACAATTCTTCCTGTGTAGGTCTGTGGGCAATGAATCCCTTCCACTATTGTATGTCTAACAACTGGTCTTATTTTGCCTTAATTTAAAGAAAAATATATTCTCCAGTGGGTTTAGAGTGCTAATTTGACAGGTTTCCTTTCAGTTATTCCCTGTACTTTCAAGATGTAATTTCACTGTACTGTCACTTGCATTGAGATGAAAACTATGCTGTCATCTCTACTGGTTCCTCTCTACCTAGCATGTCTGTCCACACCCTCTCCCCACTAATTTTGAGCAGTGTGAATATGATGTGACTTAGGGTAGTTTTTCTTGGCAGGCTTTGTTCTCAGGGTTCATTGGAATTCTTGGACTTGAGTGTTTATAGCTTTTAGCAAAATTGAAATTTTCTGGCTCTTATTTCTTCAGCTATTTTCCCCCCTGCTTCCCACAGAGTCTCCAGTTCCATGCCTGATAGGCCACTTGAAATTGCTCCACAGTTCAGTTGCAATCCATTTATTTTATTTTACTCTTTCCCCCTCTGGTTTGGTCATTGATAGTTTCTACTGTTATTTCTTCGAATTCATTAATCTTTTCTTTTGCAATGTCAAATATGTCATTAATCCCATCTAGCACTATTGTTTCCAGTCATAGAAGTTTTACTTGCCTTTTTTATATCTTCTATGTCTCTATTTAACTTTTTGAATATATGCAATACAATTATAATTATTTTAATGTTCTTATCTGATCATTCTAACATCCCCATCAGTCCTGGGTTTGTTGTGATTGATTGATGTCCATGTATTATGAATCATACTTTCTTGCTTCTTTTATTGTTGACAATTTTAAATTAGATATGAGACATTGTGAATTTTACCTGAGAGGCCGAATGTCTAAAAATTCTTAATATTTCCAAGATTTGCTTTGGGACACAATTAAGTTACTTTGGATAGTTTTATCCTTTGGGGTCTTTTAAGATTAATGAAAAAGCAGGATGCATATATAATTTTAGACAAATGATTCTGCATTATTAAGTTGTACCCCTCTGAGAATTTTTTTCAGTGTTTCATAAATTATGGTATTATTTTCAAGCAGGAAAAGATGTTCTATATCTTCCCTGTTCCCTCTTTTTTTTCAGACAAAATTTTCCCTGGGATTGGGTGATTTCCTCGCATACATGCGTATATGCACTGGTCAGTACTTAGCTCAGTATTCCGAGGGGAGCCTCCCAGGCCTCTGGCACTTCACATTGTGCAAGCCATCTTTTCCTCTGCACTGTCCTGTGTATTCCAGCTGCCCTGTCTCCCCAGACTTTGAGCTCTTTCATTCTCTTGGATATATACCTGGAGGTGGAATTGCTAGGTATGGTAATTCTATATTTGACCTACTGTGAAAATATTTTGTGCAATGATTCTGTCACTTTACATTCCCCCCAGTAGTGCTTGAGAGTTCCAGTATCGAGATATCTTTGTTAACACTTGTTATTTTCCAATTTATCAGTTACAGACCTTCTAGCGGGTATAAAGTGTTATCTAATTATGGTTTTGATTGGCATATCTCTAAAGACTATTGCTATGAAGCATTTATTCATATACTTAATGTCACCATTTGTACATATTCTTTGGAGAAATGTCTAGTTAAGTCCTTTGCCCATTTTTTTAAGCTGGATTTTTGTTATGGTCTCGGGGTATAGATCAGTGGCAGTGTGCTTGCTTACCATACACGAGGCCCTGGATTTGAGCTCCAGCACAGCAAAAAATTTTAAAATATAATAAGCAAAAATATCAGTTTGTCCTTTTGGTATAGAGTTCTGTGAGTTCTTTTTTTATTTTGGATTTTAATCCCTTATCAGAAATGGGATTTGAAAATAATTCTGTTCTGGAGATTCTTTTTATTTTTGTGATGGTGTCCTTTGATGCTTAAAAATCTCTACTTTTTGCAAAATCCCATTTGTTTATCTTTCTCCTTTCCCTGTACTTTCAGTGTCATATCTAAAAATCCTTTGCCAAATCCAAGTTCATGAAAATGCACCCTTCTATTTTCTTTTGAGAGTTTTATAAATTTAATCCTTATATTTATGCTGAACTCATTAATTCCGTGTCCATTTTTGTTTTGGATTTGAGTTAGCATCCAACGTCATTCTCCTGCATGTGGATATAGTTGTCCCGGCACCATTTGTTAAAGAAGCCAGTTTTTCTCCTAAGGAATTTTCTTGGTACCCTCTTTTTTAAAAATTATCCATTTCTTGTTATTGTTTTCTTTTAAATGGTGACAGCTCCATTTCTCTGATTATTTAAAAATGTTTAATGGTCAATTTTTATAAATACGGAATGGATGTTTAAAAGTAGATATGCTTGTTTGTGACATTTGTAAATTCATATTGTGTACAACCTTGTATCACATATAATGAAACAGTATTAATCACAAAGTTTAAATTCTCTAGATTCCGGGGTTCAGTGTCCACACAGGCTGAGGATAATATCTCTCCTGACTGCTTAGACAGAAAACATGGACTCACATGACAGTGAGTAGCTTGCACAGAAAGGTCTTAACAAAATGGTGGGCATATTTATCCCCACACTGAGCACCGTATGATCTACAATGACAGTATATTATAACTAAGAGGGGTTTATTTCAGGACTGAAAGATTGAGTTAACATTCACAAACCAGTAAGTACACTTCCATTTCCAGAAAATGAAGCGAATGTTCTTTTCCTCATTTTCCAACACACACACACACACACACACACACACACACACCAAAAAAAAAAAAAAAAAAAAAATACTTTCAAAGGTGGAGAAGAAAAAAGGGAGGACCAGCTAGAGACCTCAAACTAAGGGACAGCATGGAAATGAATCCCTTGGGTTTTCCTTTGCCTCTTATGACCCAGAATGGGTTTTGGAAAATTTGGCAACCCAAATGTGCCAACAGTTTCAAAGAGACATAACTCAAACAAAAGCCTACCTTCGGCTTCCCAAAACACAAATGTGTAGACAATAACTTCTCTACTCCAGTCAAATAACCCAGAAAATGCTGTGTTTCCATTCCTACCTGCAGCAGCAAAGGCCAAGTAAGGACCCTAGACCCCCAACCTTAGGAGTTGGTAAAACTCCAAACTTCTCCTTAACCCACAATTCTGCACACCCATTGGTACCACAGAAACCTGAGTGGAGAGCCCAGACTTTCATTCCCACCCACAATAAGAAGCCTCCTGCTTTCCTGCTGTCAGTGGAGACCATGTGAGGAGGCTGGGTCTCTACCCACTGATGGTGATAAGAGGGGGAGAACGGGAAGCCTGCAAGAAAGGAGAGGTGGCAGGGCCAAAAATGTGCTCCAATAAATAATGGTTCAGTGTCTCCCAAACGTGGCAAAAGGCCTAAACCTACAGATTTAAGATGCTGAGGAAACCACAGACATGATCCACCAAAGAAATCCACACTAAGACACACTATAATAAAACTTTTGAAAACTGAAAACAGAAAAATATTGAAAATAGCAGGAGAGAAATACTTCCTCTTACCTCTAGGGAGAAAACACGTTGAATGAAAATAAAATTTCCATTATAAACCAAGGAAGCCTGAAGGATTTAGCATAACAGTTGTATGCACTTAAAGAGAGAACTGTCCACGAAGAATCTTAGGTTCTTCAGGAATGAAGGAGGCATCAAGACATTCTCAGATGAAGAAAAACTGCAAGAATTTGTCAACAGGAGATAAATTCTGAAAGAATAGCTCACGGAAGTTTTTTCAACATACAGAGAAAGATAAGCTAAGGAATCTTAGAATGTCAGGATGGAAGAAAGAATGTAATAAAGATAGGAGTAAATGCAATAGAATTTCCTTCTTTGATTTTCTAGATTCTATTTGATGGCTGAAGCAAAAGTATAATGCTTGCTGATGTGGCCCTAAGTGTTTGTGAAAAATATTTAATACAATTATAAATGGGGAAGACAAAGGACATAATGGGAGACAAGATTTCTACATTTTATTCAAATTGGTAAAACTATGGCAACAGGAGACTGATAAATTATGCATGTGCAGTTCAATACCTAAAGCAATCATTTAAAAAGCTGTACAGAGAAATACAGCCTGCAACACTATAGATAAATAAAAATGGAATTCTAAAAAAAGTTCAAGTACCTCACAGCACTGCAAAAAAAGAGAGCGAAAAGAGAAAAAAACCCAGAAATTCAAAGGGCTGACTTAAACCTAACATATTTGCAATTACATGAAAATGTAAATGGTTTATAAAGACCCATTTAGAAACACAGAAATTGGCAGAATAGACTAAAACACTAGAGTCTTGATGGTTACAAGGAGTGTACCATAAATAGAATGATACAGTGATACAGGTGATAAGCAGACGTATAAAGAAATATATATCAGGCAGACAATCAAGAGGAAAAAAGAATGACAATGTTAAGATCAGATAAAGTCGACTTCAATATCAAGAAATTTGCCTCAGGGAGGGATATTCTCCCATCAAGGATCAGTTACCAAGAAGGCATACCAATCCTAAATATGTACACACTGAACACGATAGCAGCAAAATATGCAAGGAAAACTAAAAAATGGGAAAACTGAGGAAGAGCTGAAATAAGAAACAAATCCACAGTGATAATTGGAGAGTTCAACACACTTTCTTAACTATTAATACAAAAACTAGACAGAGACTGACCGGAAGTGTAGAGGAACTCAGCCCCACCATCGACCAGCCAGATCTAACTGGGAACTCCCCATTCAGTAACACAGAACCCATGTTCTATTCAAAGAACCATGGGACATATTCTACAGCAGATCATATCCTGAACAATAAACTCAACCTCGAGCCATTTAAAATATTGAAATCACACTGCGTGTGCATCCTTCCCACAGTGGAAGCAAAGAAGTCAATAACAGAGAGACAACAGGAAAATATTCAACCACTTGGAACCTGACCACACTCTTTAGTGCACTGTCAAAGTGGAGGTCTGAAGGGAAATTTAAAAAAATATATATTGAACTGGATGAAAATGAAGATACAATAGAAAATCAGGGTCACAGTGAAAGTAGTGTGCAATGAGAGGGAAATTGCTTGGTCTAAATGTTATTTATTAGGAGAGAGGAAAAAATTCCTACCTCAAGGACATGGAAAGAGAACAACCAAATAAACTCAAAGAAAGCAGAAGAAACACATAACAGCAGAAATCAGTGAAATTGAAAATGGTAAAGCAGTGGAGACAATCAATAAAACCAAAAGCAGGTTTTTAGAAGATCAATATATTTGAATAACTTCTAATCAAATAGACAAAAAGAAAGAGAAGACACACATTGCCAATATCAGAAATAAATAAAACAGGGAACATCACCACAGACATTAAAAGGATACTTTGAAAGTATGATGAGCAAATCTGTACACACGTGAGGACTTTTATAAAATGGGCCAACTCCGACCACACTGAGGCTGTGTGGAAATGGCAGTTTGAATAGCCCTGTAACTAGTAAAGCAATGGAATTTGAAATTTAATGACTCACAAAAAAGAAATCTCTGGTTCCAGATGGTTTCACTGGAGAATTCTTTCAAAGGTTTAAAGATCAATTATATATAATCTCTTCCAGAAAGTAGAAAAGGATGGAATGCTTCTCAATTCATTTTGGGAAGTTTGTCTTAGCCTACTAAAACTAGACAAAGGCAGCACAAAAGAGAAAACCATATGACAACATCCCTCAGGAATACAACTGCAAAAAATTCTTAACAAAATATTGGCAAATAGAATTCAGTGAATATAAAACTAAATAGACAATACGACCAACTGTGATTCATTCCAGGGATGTGATACTAATTGAATACTCAAAAATCAATTAACATAAACCACAATACTAACAGATTAAATAATAAAAATCACATAATCATACCAGTCATTACAGAAAAAAAAAAAAAAAACATTTCACCAAATTCAACATCTATTCATGATAAAAACTGAAGGACATAATGGGAATAAAGAGAACCTTTATCGACTCGATAAAGAACATCTACAAAAACTGTATGACCAACAGTATACTTAAAGATGAAAGACTGAATATTTTCCCCTAGGATGGGGAACAAGGCAAAGGTATTTACTCTCCCTGGTACTCTACAACATAGTATTGGGATTTCTAGACAGTAAAATGAGGAAAAGAAAGGAAATAAAAGGCATATAGATCAAAAAGAAAGAAAACTGCCCCATTATCAAATGGTTTAGTTTTCCACATAGAAAATCCCAAAGAATTTTTAAAAACAACAAATAAACTACAACTAATAAGTGATTTCAGGAAGGGCTAGGGTTGGAGCTCAGTGGTAGAGCGCTTGCCTGACATGTGTGAGGCACTGGGTTTGATCCTCAGCACCATATAAAAATAAAGATAAAAAATAAAATAAAGGTCCATTGACAAATAAAACATAATTTTTAAAAAGTAAGGTCTTATAAGATCAACTTCAAAAATGAATTATAATTCTATATATTAGCAATGAACATGGATACCATAATTAAAAATATAATACATTTATAACTGCTTAAAAAGAAAGGGAGTGCTTAGTATAACTCTATCTAACATGTGCAGGATTTGTAGGCTGGAAATTTTAGAGGGTTGATGCAGGAAATCAAAGGAGGGATAAATGAATGGAGAGCCATACCATGTTCATAGATTGGAAGACTCAACATAGTAAAAATGCCAGTTCTCTCCAAATTGTTATTCAGATTTAATGCAATTACTCTTGAAATCAAATCATGATGTTTTTATAGATATAGGCAAGATAATCTAAGTTAGCATGAAAAGGCAAAATAACTAGAATAGTTAAACAATTTTGAAAAAAGAAAAGTGAGGAGGATCCAAGATGGTGGACTAGATTGAGACTGCCTTTCTCGTTGCTCCATAACTCAGGTGTCAAGCAGAGGATATCTGTTTCTTGATGAGGCAGTTTTTGCAGCTAATCTATCCCCTGCTGTTTACCCCATTTGTCTACTGTGATCACCTGCAGTCTGCAAGCATATCGACTACTCTTTGAGTGCAGATTGCTCACTATCTGGCACCTTCCATCTGCCATTTGCCTGCCACTTGCCTGTCCATTGCCTGGCTTTCACCTACCCATCACCCACTGCCCGAGGTTTACCTCTTGATTGTCCACAGCAGTCAACAGACTGACCACCAGCTGCCTGCTGTTGCCTGGAAGTTCACTGTCACAGTATCTGCAGGTTTGGTTACACGTGGCTGCTGCCATTTTGAGACAACAGCCAGGACTTCTAGGATCCCTGGCTGGACTGACTGAGCCCTGTCTGCAGGATCCCTCAGCCCGACCAATCACTCCCTGCCTCCAGAGCCCTCACATAGACTGACTGCTCCTTGCCACCAGGACCCCCAGACCGACTGACTGAGCCCTACCACAAGGACCCCCAGACTGGCTGATTGCACCCTGCCTCCAGGACCCCTGCCCGACGAATTGCACCCCGCCTCCAGGACCTCTAGCTGACCATGCCCACACCGCCGAGCGGCAGCTCCCCATTTGCCAACACATTTGGAAGCCAGAGCGGCCATCTTGGATCATCCTGGAAGCCGTATCTCCCATCTTTTTTTTTAAATTGTAATTGATATATATTTTGTCCGATTATCTTAAGAATCATCAAAATAATTTCATGACAGAGAAATGTTATTTATTATTTAAATGCTATATAAACAAGAACTTATCAAAAGCATAATCAAAAGCCTATTAAAGATTAAGTAATTGACCTAACAAGTAGTTTCTTCGATTTACAGCATCTTTTCCATACATGCACAGTGGAAACACATTACATATGTGAGTCAATATATGAGAAGTCAGAACAAAGTTAACATATGACTAAAACATATAGCTAAATGTTTAAGAGTATAGGCTTTGGAATTCAAAGTATCTGATTTCAAATCTAGGTTCTCACACTGTTACCATAAACGAAATATTTGGTCAACATCTCAAATCTGTTTTCCCCTCAGTGATATGGGGATTCTAATATACTTCCCTCTAGGATGTTAAGAGTGTTGACTGAGTTACTGCATATATAATACTTGGTCTGAACACTAAATTTATTTAAGGAGTTTCACATAAACATGAGCTATTATTGTTACTGTTATTGCAAATTCTGCAGTTGATTTTCAAGTTCTCACTTGAACTTAAAGAAACTAAACTGGTAATTGTTTGCCTTGTGCGTGTGATTTTTAATACAGAAAATAATGCAAATATCTAGTGACATGAAAAGGAAAGGTGTAGACATTGTATTGAAGATTGCCAAAAATATTAAATTTATATTTTCAAGTTAAAATCAGTGCTCTATATTTGCGTTTTTTTAAAATTAAACAAATGGGATAAACATGTTGTTTCTCTATTTGTACATGGAGTCAAGGCATACCATTTGTGTAATCATAAATTTACATAGGGCAATGTTATTTGATTCATTCTGTTATTTCTTTTCCTTCCCCCCACCCCGCCCACCCCCTTTTCCCTCTATACAGTCCTTCCTTCCTCCATTCTTACCACCCTCCTTATCCCTAACTCTAAACCTAACCCTAACCCTAATGCTAACCCCTCCTACCCCCCATTATATGTCCTCATCCACTTATCAGCAAGATCATTCGTCCTTTAGTTTTTTGAGATTGGCTTATCTCACTTAGCATGATATTCTCCAAGTTCATCCAATTGCCTGCAAATGCCATAATTTTATCATTCTTCATGGCAGAGTAATATTCCATTGTATATATATGCCACAGTTTCTTGATCCATTCATCAACTGAAGGGCATCTAGGTTGGTTCCACAATCTGGCTATGGTGAATTGAGGAGCTATGAACATTGATGTGGCTGTATCTCTGTAGTATGCTGATTTTAAGTCCTTTGGGGATAGGCCAAGGAGTGGGATAGCTGGGTCAAATGGTGGTTCCATTCCAAGCTTTCTGAGGAATCTCCATACTGCTTTCCAGAGTGGCTGAACTAATTTGCAACCCCACCACCAATGTATGAGTGTACCTTTTTCCCCACATCCTCACCAACACCTATTGTTGCTTGTGTTCTTGATAATTGCCATTCTAATTGGGGTGAGATGGAATCTTAGGGTGGTTTTGATTTGCATTTCTCTAATTACTAGAGATGTTGAACATTTTTTCATATATCTGTTGATTGCTTGTACATCTTCTGTGAAGTGTCTGTTCATTTCCTTAGCCCATTTGTTGATTGGATTATTTGTGTTCTTGGTGTAGAGTTTTTTGAGTTCTTTATGGATTCTGGAAATTAGCGCTCTATCTGATGTATGATTGGCAAAGATATTCTTCCACTCTGTAGGTTCTCTCTTCACATTACTGATAGGTTCCTTTGCTGAGAGATAGCTTTTTAGTTTGAATCTATCCCAGTTGTTGATTCTTGCTTTTATTTCTTGTGCTATGGGAGTCCTGTTAAGGAAGTCTGATCCTAAGCCAACAAGTTGAAGGTTTGGACCTACTTTTTCTTCTATAAGATGCAGGGTCTCTGGTCTGATTCTGAGGTTCTTGATCCATTTTGAGTTGAGTTTTGTGCACGGTGAGAGATAGGGATTTAGTTTCATTCTGTTGCACGTGGATTTCCAGTTTTCCCAACACCATTTGTTGAAGAGGCTATCTTTTCTCCATTGCATATTTTTGGCACCTTTGTCTGGTATGAGAAAATTGTTTTATTTGGGTTTATGTCCATGTCCTCTATTCTGTACCATTGATCTACCCGTCTATTTTGGTACCAATACCATGCCGTTTTTGTTACTATTGCTTTGTAATAGAGTTGAAGATCTGGTATTGTGATACCCCCTGCTTCACTCTTTCTACTGAGGATTGCTTTAGCTATTCTGGGTTTCTTATTCTTCCAGATGAATTTCATAATTGCTTGCTCTATTTCTGTAAGGTACACCATTGGGATTTTAATTGGAATTGCACTGAATCTGTATAGCACTTTAGGTAGTATGGCCATTTTGACAATATTAATTCTGCCTATCCAAGAACATGGGAGATCATTCCATCTTCTAAGGTTTTCTTTAATTTCTTTCTTTAGTGTTCTGTAGTTCTCATTGTAGAGGTCTTTCACCTCTTTTGTGAGATTGATTCCCAAGTATTTTTTTTTTTTTGAGGCTAGTGTGAATGGGGTAGTTTTCCTAATTTTTCTTTCTGAAGATTCATCACTTATGTATAAAAATGCATTGGATTTCTGAGCATTGATCTTGTAACCTGCTACGTTACTGAATTCACTTATGAGTTCTAAGAGTTTTCTGGTGGAATTTCTGGGTTCCTGTAAATATATAATCATGTCATCAGTGAACAGGGATAGTTTGAGTTCTTCTTTTCCAATTCATATCCCTTTAATTTCTTTGGTTTGTCTAATTGCTCTGGCTAGAGTCTCAAGGATGATGTTGAATAGAAGTGGTGAAAGAGGGCATCCCTGCCTTGTTCCAGTTTTTAGGGGGAATGCTTTCAGTTTTTCACCATTTTGAATGATATTGGCCATGGGCTTAGCATAGGTGGCCTTTACAATGTTAAGGAATGTTCCTACTACCCCGATTTTTTCTAGTGTTTTGAGCATGAAGGGATGCTGTATTTTACCAAATGCTTTTTCTGCATCTATTGAAATAATCATGTGATTCTTAACTTTTAGTCTGTTGTTATGGTGAATGACATTTATTGATTTCTGGATGTTGAACCAACCTTGCATCCCTGGGATAAAACCACTGGATCGTGGTGCACTATCTTTTTAATATACTTTTGTATGCAATTTGGTAAAATTTTGTTGAGAATTTTTGCGTCGATGTTCATTAAGGATATTGGTCTGAAATTTTCTTTCCTCGATGTGTCTCTGTCTGGTTTAGGTATCAGGGTGATATTGGCTTCATAGAATGAGTTTGGGAGGGTTCCCTCCTCTTCTATTCCATGGAATACTTTGAGTAGTATTGGAATGAGCTCTTCTTTAAAGGTTTTGTAGAACTCGGCTGAGAACCCATGTGGTCCCGGACTTTTCTTTCTCGGTAGGCTTTTCTATTTCATTTCTTGAAATTGATTTATTTAAGTTGTGTATGTCCTCCTCATTCAGTTTAGACAATACATATGTCTCTAGAAACTTGTTGATGTCTTCGAGGTTTCCTGTTTTGTTGGAGTATAGATTTTCAAAATAGCTTCTAATTATGTTTTATATTTCACTCGTGTCTGTTGTGATATTTCCTTGTTCATTCCGAATTTTAGTAATTTGAGTTTTCTCCCTCTTTCTCTTTGTTAGTGTGGCTAAGCGTTTATCAATTTTGTTTATTTTTTCAAAGAACCAACTATTCATTTTGTTAATTTTTCTGACTGTTTCTTTTGTTTCATTTTCGTTGATTTAGGCTCTGATTTTAACTATTTCCTGTCTTCTACTACTTTTGGTGTTGGTTTGCTCTTCTTTTTCTAGGGCTTTGAGTTGTAGTGTTAAGTCGTTTATTTGTTGATTTCTACTTCTTTTGTTGAATGTGCCCCATGAAATAAATCTTCCTCTAAGTACTGCTTTCATAGTGTCCCAGAGGTTTTGATATGATGTGTCTTTGTTCTTGTTTATTTCTAAGAATTTTTAAATTTCCCTCCTGATGTCTTCTGTTAGCCATTCATCATATAATAGTGTATTATTTAATCTCCAGTATTGAAGAAGCTTCTGTTCTTTATTCTGTCATTTATTTCTAATTTCAATCCGTTATGATCTGATAGAGTACAAGGTAGTATCTCTATCTTCTTGTATTTGCTAACATTCGCTTTGTGGCATAAAACATGGTCTATTTTAGAGAAGGATCCATGTGCTGCTGAGAAGAAAGTGTATTCGTTCTCTGTTGGATGGTATATTCTATATATGTTGGTTAAGTCTAACTTGTTGAATGTGTTATTGAGATCTATGGTTTCTTTGTTCAATTTTTGTTTGGAAGATCTATCCAGTGGTGAGAGAGGCGTGTTAAAATCGCCTAGTATTATTGTGCTGTGGTCTATTTGATTTCTGGAATTGAGAAGGATTTGTTTGACGTACATGGATGAGCCAATGTTTGGGGCATAGATATTTATGATTGTTATGTCTGGCTGATTTATACTTCCCTTAAGCAGTATGTAATGTCCTTCTTTATCCCTTCTGACTAGTTTTGGCTTGAAGTCCACATTATCTGAAATGAAGATGGATACTCCGCTTTTTTGCTGGGTCCATGTGCATGGTATGTTTTTTCCCATCCTTTCACCTTTAGTCTATGGGTATCTCTTTCTATGAGATGAGTCTCTTGCAGGCAGCATATTGCTGGATTTTTCTTTTTAATCCAATCTGCCAATCTATGTCTTTTGATTGATGAGTTCAGGCCATTAACATTCAGGGTTATTATTGTGATATGATTTGTATTCCCAGTCATTTGACTCATTTTTGTTTTTTGACATGATTTAGTTTCTCCTTTATTTGGCTATTCCTTTAAGCTAGTTCCTCCCGTTGCTGATTTGCATCATTGTTTTTCATCTCTTCCTCATGGAATATTTTGCTGAGAATGTTCTGTAATGCCGGCTTTCTTTTTGTTAATTCCTTTAGCTTTTGTTTATCATGGAAGGATCTTATTTCATCATCAAATCTGGGTATAAGATTCTTGGTTGGCATCCATTTTCTTTCAGGGCTTGGTAAATGTTGTTCCAGGCCCTTCTAGCTTTTAGGGTCTGGATTGAAAAATCTGCTGATATTCTTATTGGTTTCCCCCTGAATGTAATTTGATTCTTTTCTTTCACGGCCTTTAAAATTCTGTCTTTATTTTGTATGTTAGGTATTTTCATAATAATGTGCCTTGGTGTGGGTCTGTTGTAATTTTGTACATTTGCAGTCCTATAAGCCTCTTGTACTTTGTTTTCCATTTCATTCTTCAGATTTGGGAAACTTTCTGATATTATTTCATTGAATGGATTGTTCATTCCTTTGGTTTGTTTCTCTAAGCCTTCCTCAATCCCAATAATTCTTAAATTTGGCCTTTTCATGATATCCCATAATTCTTGTAGATTCTGTTCATGATTTCTTACCATCTTTTCTGTTTGGTCAACTTAGTTTTCAAGATTAAATATTTTGTCCTCAGTGTCTGAGGTTCTGTCTTCCAGGTGTTCTATCCTATTGGTTATTCGTTCTATGGAGTTTTTAACTTGGTTTATTGTTTCCTTCATTTCAAGGATTTCTGTTTGTTTTTTTTTTTTTCAGTATCTCTAACTCTTTATTGAAATGATCTCTTGCTTCCCGTATTTGCTCTTTTAACTGTTGATTGGTGCAATCATTTATTGCCTGCATTTGCTCTTTCATCTCCTCGTTTGCTTCCCTGATTGTTTTAATTATGCACATTCTGAACTCCCTTTCTGACATTTCTTCTGCTGTGCTGTCATTGGGTTTTATTGATATAGTATCTAGGTTTGTTTGGGACATTTTCTTCCCTTGTTTTCTCATATTGGTCAGATGTCAGTGGGACTCTGTGATATTGCAGATTTCCTCTATTGGCTTATAGTGTCCCTGTAGATTTCCAGTGTATCACCTCCCAGCCTTCAGTATCCTGAAGTCTTGGAGTAACTTGATAATGCAGTGCTTCTGAAGAAAGCTGTCCCTAGCCTGCTACTGGTTCCAGGATTTGGAGCTGGCTCTGTGTGAAAAGGCTCTCACTGGGGGGCCTGGCTCTGAGAAGCTGGCCATGTGGGAGGAGCCCACCGCTGGAGGGAGCAGAGCTATCTAGAGAAGAGTCTAGCTGCCGTGCCCTGCTCTGATAAGCCACCCCCATCCGGGCCTACCGCCCAGGCCGAGCCTCACCGGGTGGGGGAGACTCACCCCGTGGCTCTCTTTTAGTCTGAGTCTCTCAATGCCTCCCCTTCTTGAATCCTGGGTTCTGGAGTGACTGGAGATGCAGTCACCCTCTAGTCCAGCATCTTGGATCTCCCATATCTCCCATCTTTAGGTGGGGCAAATCCCATCATGAGATGCCTGCTGGAGACTGGAAGCTCATTGTCAGGTACCTCTCATAAATCAGGCTACTGAAGCCTGGGAGGTTTGAATAATATATGACTGTTATAGTGTAGATTTTCTTTTTTCTCCTTATTGAAAAATGTAAAGTTTTTATTTCTTTACTCGCTCTCATTTCCTTTTGTTTACTTGTTCCCTCAGAGTCTCTTTCTCCCTTTTGCCATGGTAACAACCAACTTCTTTTGATTTCACTCCACTCTTTTTATGATCTAGAACATCTGTATATTCTTTTCTTATTCCATTAACAGCTACATCCTACACCCCTGCACATCCTCTTTGTCCTTCATTAGAAACTGCAGACCTTTATTGCAAATCTATTTGTTATAATGAAGATAATAATTAAACCCATTCTGCTTATTATGACAATATTGTTAATGTCCTTATAGGGACTATTTGGTTTTGGGTTGCATACTGTCTGAACTGGACACTGCTAATATTGATATCCCCCTTAAAGAAAGGTTTTGGAAACTTATAGGGTCACTATAAGCCTATAGGGAGAAACAGCAATACCCCAGATCTGCACTGCTAGAGGAGAAGATACATGAACAACATGGAAAAAAGTAGGGAAGAAAATGATGCAAATAAATCTGGATTCTATATTAATGGAATCCAGTGACAGTATGGTAGAAGAAATGTGAGAAGAGGGGTTCAGTTTGGTTTGCTCCTCCCAAACTGAACCAGGAGGACATACACAATTTAAACAGATCAATTGCAAGCAATGAAATAGAAGATGCCATTAAAAACCTACCATCCAAGAAAAGCCCAGGAATAGATGGATTCTCAGCCGAGTTCTATAAGACCTTCAAAGAAGAACTCTTTCCAATACTTCTCAAAGTATTCCAGGAAATAGAAAAGGAGGGAACCCTACCAAACTCATTCTATGAAGCTAATATCACCCTCGTACCCAAACCAGGCAAAGACACATCAAGGAAAGAAAATTTTAGACCGATATCTTTGATGAATATAAATGCAAAGATTCTTAACAAAATACTGGTAAACTGTATCCCAAAAGATATTAAGACGATAGTGCACCACAATCAAGTGGGGTTCATCCCAGGAATGCAAGATTGGTTCAACATCCGTAAATCAAAAAATGTAATCCATCATGTCAATAGACTTAAGGATAAGAATCATATGGTTATTTTAATTGACACAGAAAAAGCATTCTACAAAATACAACACCCTTTCATGCTCAAAACACTAGAAAAAATAGGGATAGTAGGAACATATCTGAACATTGTAAAGGCTATTTATGCTAAGCCCATGGCCAACATCATTCTTAATGGAGAAAAACTGAAACCATTCCCTTTAAAAATGGGAACAAGACAGGGATGCTCTCTTTCACCACTTCTATTCGACATCATACTTGAAACTCTAGCCAGAGCAATTAGACAAACTAAAGAAATTAAAGGGATACAAATAGAAAAAGAGGAACTTAAGCTGTTACTATTTGCTGATGACATGATTCTATATTTAGAGGATCCAAAAACCTCCTCCAGAAAACTTCTAGACCTCATCAAAGAATTCAGCAAATAGCAGGTTTTAAAATCAACATGCATAAATCTACAGCATTTTTATACATAAGGGCTGAAACATCTGAAAGGGAAATGAGGAAAACAACTCCATTCACAATAGCCTCAAAAAAAAAAAAAAAAATACTTGGGAAGCAATCTAACCAAAGAGGTGAAAGATCTCTACAATGAAAACTACAAAACATTGAAGAAAGAAATTGAGGGAGACCTTAGAAGATGGAAAGATCTCCCTTGTTCTTGGATAGGCAGAATTAATATTATCAAAGTGGCCATACTTCCAAAGGCGCTATACAGATTTAATGCAATTCCAATTAAAATCCTTATGACATTTCTCATAGAAACAGAAAAAGCCATCATGAAATTCATCTGGAAGAACAAAAGACCCAGAATAGCCAAAGCAATCCTGGGCAGGAAGAATGATGCAGGAGGTATCACAATACCAGACCTTAAACTCTACTATAGAGCAATAGTAACAAAAACAGCATGGTACTGGCACCAAAATAGACAGGTAGACCAATGGTACAGGATAGAAGACACAGAGACATATCCACATAAGTACCGTAACCTTATACTAGACAAAGGTGCCAAAAACTTACAATGCAGAAAAGATAGCCTCTTCAACAAATGGTGCTGGGAAAACTGGAAATTCATATGCAGTAAAATAAAACTAAACCCCTATCTCTCACCCTGTACAAAGCTGAACTCAAAATGGATCAAGGATCTAGTAATTAGACCTGAGATCCTTCACCAAATAGAAGAAAAAGTTGGCCTGAATCTCCATCACGTTGGAATAGGACCAGACTTCCTTAACAAGACTCCCATAGCGCAAGAAATAAAAGCAAGAATCAATAAATGGGATAGATTCAAACTAAACAGTTTTTTCTCAGCACAGGAAACAATTAATAATGTGAAAAGAGAGCCTACAGAGTGAGAGAAAATCTTTCCACACACATACTTCAGACAGAGCACTCATCTCCAAAGTTTATAAAGAACTTAAAAAATTTTATACCCAAAATACAAAGAACCCAATCAATAAGTGGTCTAAGGAAATGGGTAGACATTTCACAGAAGAAGATATACAGGTGGTCAACAAATATGTGAAAAAGTGCTCATCATCCCTAGTAATTAGAGAAATGTGAATTAAAACCACCCTAATATTTCATTTAACTCCCATTAGAATGACTGTCATCAAGAACACAAGCAATAATAAGTGTTGGCATGGATGTGGGGAAAAAGGCACACTCATACATTGCTGGTAGAGTTGCAAATTGGTACAGCCACTCTGGAAAGCAGTATGGAGATTCCTCAGAAAACTTGGAATGGACCCACCATTTGACCCAGCTATCCCACACCTTGGTTTATACCCAAATGACTTAAAATCAGCATAGTACAGTGATACAGCCACATCAATGTTCACAGCAGCTCAATGCACAATAGCTAGATTGTGGAACCAACCTAGATGCCCTTCAATTGACAAATGGATAAAGAAACTGTGGTATATATACACAATGGAATATTACTCAGCTATAAAGAAGAATAAAATTATGGCATTTGCTGGTAAATGGATGAAGTTGGAAAATATCATGCTAAGTGAAATAGTCCAAGCCCCCCAAACCAAAAAGGCCGAATGTTTTCTCTGATAAGTGCATGACAATATATAACGAGGGGGGATAATGGGGGGAAGAGAAGAATGAAGGAACTTTGGATGGTGTAGAGGAAAAAGGGGTGGAAGTGGATGGGGATGGAAAAACAATGAAATAGACAGTATCACCCTATATATATGTATGATTACATGAATGATGTGAATCTACATTGTGTACAACCAGAGAAATGAAAAGTTGTACCCCATTTGTGTACAATGAATCAAAATGTGTCTGTAAAAATAAAAAAAATATTTTAATAAAAAAATTTCTTTAAAAAGAAATTCTGAGACTTAGCATGGGGCTACAATGATGAAGAGGATGCGGGGCTGGCAGAGGGAAAGACAGCACACTGAACACAGAACTCAAAAATAGGGGGAGCAAAATGTGGGTGTCTGGGAAGCCTTGGTGGCAAGAATCCTTTAGATGGTGGCAATATTCTGTGTCTTGATTCTGTCGGTGCCAACCTCGTGGTTGTGAAACTGTACAACGGTGTTGTGAGGCCGTACAACGGTATCGCGAGACGTCATCCTTAGGGGAAACTGGGTGAAGGGTACGTGGACTTGGTGTTGCTTCCTACAACTGCATCGGAAGCTACAAGTGTCCCAAACTCAACATCTAATGAAATTTGATGATCTTGATAGATGCAGAGCAAGCATTTGACAGAATACATAGATTCAAGGTAGAAAGCTCAGCGAACTGTGACGGGAACTTCCTCAACCTGGTGAAGGACACCTGTGGAAGACGAGGTTATGTAACGGTGAGCAGTGGAAGGCCTTCCACCCAGGA
Organism: Sciurus vulgaris; assembly: GCF_902686455.1. Lineage (NCBI taxonomy): Eukaryota > Metazoa > Chordata > Mammalia > Rodentia > Sciuridae > Sciurus > Sciurus vulgaris. The sequence continues at coordinate 28,082,038 of NC_136474.1, forward strand.
TCGGAGGCTCTTTCCTACCCCTCCCCCGCACTACCATCAGCACAGGACTCCGCCTCTCTGCGGCCAGTGACTCTGGTCCGTGGTCGCAGTCCACACGGCAGAACCATTCAGATCGGGGAGTTCTGTTCTCCTCTTCTTTTTCCTCTATATTCAGGTAATGGAGTCTCACAATGGTCTCTCATAAGCCTTTACTAAAGGCAGACTATTTCCATAATTAATTGTCCCCGTCGTGAAACTATGCAGAGTTGGAGACGTGCCCCTGCAAAACATGATCTTCATAAAAGTTTTTAGGTCCAGGAGAATGATGGATTTGAATATATAAAATACACAAATCAAGAGATTTGGGAAATATTAAATAGAGGAATCATTTTATTTCTGGCTCATCTTAAATCTAAACAAGGTAACAGGCCATTTTCTTTTGCTATGTCTGAGATTACTACTCTTTAGCATTCTGGGAGGCAAGATATAGCTTGTGATTGTCACCAAAATCACCGAAAATGAGGAAAAATGACAAAAGGGTAAATGTTATCATTCAATCTTGTCAAACAGCCCCCCCTGAGGATTATTTGTTGTTTTGGGGAAGAGTAACTGGTGGGCTCACTGTTCACTATTACTTTTTTTTTTTGGTACAGGAGATTGAACTCAGGGGCACTCAAGCCCTGAGCCACCTCCCCAGCCCTACTTTGTGTTTTACTTACAGACAGGGTCTCACGGAGCTGCTTAGCGCCTTGCTAAATTGCTGAGGCTGCTTTGAACTAGTGGTCCTCTTGCCTCAGCCTCCCAAGCCACTAGGATTACAGGCGTGTGTCACTGCGCCCGGCTCACTGTTCACTATGATTTACTGCCAGAATTTTTGGGGTTAGATGTTAATTTAATACAGGATTAATAAGTTGCCAATGACTTTCATCCACTATGCAGAAAATCATGGCATAACATATTACAATCCTGTTGTTCAGTATCACAACCAGGACATTGGCACTGATAGAACCAAGACACAGAACATTCCCTCCTCTGAAGGATCCTTCCAGCTGCGTCTGTCCAGACAGCCACGCTTCCCTCCCAGCTAATTTGAAGTTCTCTTTTCTGTGCTGCAGTTTCTCCATCTGCCTGTCCCACATCCTCTTGATGACTTTAGCTATGTAATAAGTCTCAGAATTGGATAGACGGATCTCCCCTCTTTATTCCTTTTCAAAATAGTTTATTCTGGTTATTTTGCCTTTGTAGATTCATAGATAAACTCTGGATCATCTTATTTCTATCTATGAAAATCTTGCTTTGATGTCTATAGGAGTTGCATTAAACCTGAATGATGATTTGGAGACCACACAGCGCTGCTGCCTTCTGAGCGGGGACATGTAATTTCCGTGGCAGAAAATGTCGCCTCTCAGTGGCTTTGTGTTCCCACTGGACGTGCGCCTGGGCCGTCATGTGTGTCCTCACGCCTTCTTTGAACTGGATTCGCCGTGATTGCTGTTTGTTTTCTCACTCCCGAATTAAATAAAGGTGGTGATCATTTGACACAAGTCTTGCTACATGACAATGGGGTGGGTGCTCAACTGCTTGAAAATTATGCTTTGACACAAAGGAAAAGGAAAAAAAAAAAAAAAAATCCAGGCCCCATTTGGGGCCTGGGACCATCACGCAGGGCCAGTGGGAGAGGGCAGGCCTCAGGCTGGCCTATGGCGATCGTGGGGCTGTGCGCAGGGCGGTGCGCGGGGCGCAGCCTCAGGCCACATGCCGGCTCACTCTCACTTAGGTCTGGCCGGTGCCTGGTGTCCACAGTGGTACTTGCAGCTCTGACACTCATTTTGGTTATTTCAATGCGAATGCATTAGGTTGGAGGGTTCCTTTCCTTTGCTTCTCTCAGATGCCACCTCCTGAGTCTCCTGGGTTAAAATGATCCTAGTTTGCAAATATCCCAGGGGATGAGGAACAGTTATTAGGCCAGGCCGTTCCAGGAATTCCCTGGTGTCTACATCCGATGAAAATGGTACACCGTCTACATCCCAAGGAGGAGAAATACTGAGACCGGCAGAGGGCCATTTCTTTCCTTCTTTGAAAATAGATTGCTAGAACAGAGCTACCTGCTCAGGAACGAGGGTCTCTAAGCCCAAACCTAAGAACCTGAGAATTTAAAAAATAAATAACACACTCTATGAGCTTTGCTAAACAAAATTGTTACTGTTCTAAACAGAATTAAGCTGAGATGAAGGACAGCCTCAGTATTGGGAACTGATGGCGTTGTTTCTACTATGCAAGTTAGACACAGAAAACGGCAAGTTCCATATCTTGTATCGTAGAAGTAGTATTTAAGTCCTGGAATCCTATGGAGACAGTTTTTCCTGACTAATCTTTTGCTTATAGACTTGAATCAACATCCAATGAACAGAGCTTTCTAATCAGTGTTTATCAGACAGGATTCTTGGAAAGTTCAAGATTTACTGAAGGGCAGGAACTTCTGAAAGAAAATGAACCCTTAGCCATTTGTATGATACGACTAGGGCCAGATATTTATGCCCTCAATATCCTATAACCATCAGGTGACTACCAGAACTGCACAGAACTCTCCTATCAGATTTTTTTTTTTAAGTCCAAATACAGACCTTTAAAAGACACTTTTACGTTGCTGGTGGAGTTGCAAATTAGTGCAGCCACTCTGGAAAGCAGTGTGAAGATTCCTCAGAAAACTTGGAATGGACTCACCTTTTGACCAGCTATTCCACTTCTCAGTTTATACCCAAAGGACTTGAAATCAGCACATTACAGTAACACAGCCACATCAATGTTCATAGCACCTCAATTCACAATAGCTAGATTGTGGAACCAACCTACATGCTCTTCAACAGATGACTGGATAAAGAAACTGTGGTATATATACACAATGGAATCTTATGCAGCAATGAAGAAGAATAAAATTGTGGCATTTGCAGGTAAATGGATGGAGTTGGAGAATATCTTGCTAAGTGAAATAAGTCAATTCCAAAAAACCCAAGGAATGTTTTCCCTGATAAGTGGATGATGATATATAATGGGGGTGGGGGTTGGGGCATGAGAGAAGAATGGAGAAACTTTAGATTACATAGAGGGAAATGGGGGGTTATAAAAATGGCAGAAAGAGACAGACATCATTACCCCATGTACATGTATGCTTACACGAATCATATGAATCTACATCGTGCACAACCATAGAAATGAAAAGATGTACCCCATTTGTGTACAATGAATCAAAATGCGGCCTGTAGAAAAAAAGAAAAAAAAAAAAAGACAAATGTCATCTCTTGGGGCCTGATGTGGCCATTAATCTCTGTTGTCATATGTAGCCTAGAGCCTCACCTGCACGTCCTTCTGTGTAGAATAACCTTTATTTGGCAGAGGAACTTCAAGAGCCTGGTTGAGAATCTTCTTCTATGTGCTTCATTAAATTCATAATTCAATAAAATAGCAGATCCATGTGTCTAATAGAACATAAATGGGATGATTCGTTTCAATGCATGGAATGCATCCCCATGGGACCTGCCCTGGTTCCTGCCATCCTGGGGAGCCACCTCCGGGTGTGTGGGTGAAGGCTGCCTCCTCTCGCTCCATCAGGTAGGAACAGGGGCCAGGGAGCCACGAGGCTGCCTCTCCATCCACACCGAGGGCAGCAGACTCACCTTGGCCTTTGTGGAAAGACACAGAATGCATCCTTATGGAGCACATCTGTTTTTTTCCAGAGGACCACCATGATTCTGAATTCAGAATGTCAGAATTTAGCAAAATGCACAATGTGATATCAGTTCTTTAAAGGTCTGAGTCAATACATTAGGGAAAGACTTCCCAATTTCCAACTTCACCTTCTGTGTGAGACTTTTTAATATAAAATACAACACATATTTTATAGATAATTCACACATTTATATTTAAATTTTATACAAAGAAAACTGGAGAGTGCATGTACGTACACCATCTAATAATATGTTGAGTTGGATGATTCTGAGGTGTTACAGTTTGCTTCATCCTTTTTAAAGGTACTTGGTCTTTCTCCCAACACTTAGTGCAGTGGGAGACCAAGGCATAGACCGTAGTCCCGCCTTGCCCGCTTTGCCTTTTGTAGATTTAGCTATTCAAAACATTAAATGGAAAATTCCAGAAGTAAGCAATTCATGAGTTTTAAATGATTTTATTATGGTATATTCTGATAATTGTTCTATTTCATTGTTAGTTATGGTTAATCTCTTTAAATTAAACTTCATCATAGTACGTATGTGTAGGAAAAGACACCCAGGGTCAGTGCCCCCAGAACTTTCAGGCATCCTTGGAACATCTCCGCAGACATCCCCGCCCCCAGATACTGAGGGACCATTGTGTTGTCCCTTCTGCCTTCATAGAGTGTGGCCCACAGCAGGAGACACAGTGGACGCCTGTTGATAATCGTGGTGATGGAGTAAATGTACATATCTTTAAAATGACCCTTCTCAGTTGAAGTTGCACATCTTTTTCTTTCTTCCAGAAGTTTTAAAGTTTTGCCCTTATAAACATTTTATTTTCATCCTTTATTAATGAATTAATTTTTCATAGAATGGGGTTTGGTGTGATATTTCAATGCATGTGTAAAGACACAATAGTTAAATCCAGCCTCCCTTTGTCCACTCTTAGCCTCTAGCAATCACTTATTCTATCTTCAAGTCACTATTTATAGCTTCCACCTATGAGAGGGAACAGGTGGTACTTGTCTTTCTGCATCTGACTTATTTAATGTCCCTTGGTGCATCCTTTTCATTGTAAATGACAGAATTTCGTTCTTCTTCATAGTGGAATCATGCTCCCTGTGCATTTTAGCCACATCTTTATCCTTTCAGTCACTGATGGGCACCTCGGTTGATCTCTTGTCTCAGTCATTGTCAACAGTGCGCACAGGTATCTTGGCTGTGCTGCTACTTTCATTTCCTTTGGCCATAGATCCGGAAGTGGGATAGCTGGATCATAGCCTGATTCTATTTTTAATATTTTTTGAGGGACCTCCACACTGTTCTCATCATGACTGTCACGGATCTTAGTGTTTGCCACCAGGTGGAGAAGCTGGGACCCATGCCATGCAGCCTCTTAACGTGATTGGCCACTGGAAGACCAAGTCCCTTCTCTGCAGTCTGCCGAGCACCATGCAACTCTCCAGGGCCACTGAGCAGGGGTCTGAGGAGGACATCACCTCATGTATGCAAACAGCCTGGGTAACATCGCTCAGTTGCAAGTTGTGCTCTCCTGAATCCAGAGACAGGTCACCAAACTGCCCTGGTCCCCTTGGTGGACAGGAAGGTGAGTTCCACCTCCTCTCCGGCCTTCTGTTCCAGGAACCATCCTCGCTTGACCTGTTCCTGCCTCCTTGTCCCCACACCTCTCTCTAGCCAAGTCACTAAATTAAGCCTTATTTGAAGGAAGAACAGGTCCACTCAACTCCCAGCCTGTTCTTAGCCACTGATCTTGATCAAAATGCAGTCATGTTCATGAAACCAGGAATTTGATTAAAAAAAAAATATCTGCAGTGAGATACAAAGAGCTGCCTCTTTGTCTACCACACTTTCTCACTGTTGACATTTGCTTCTGCTTAGAGATGTCAGGGCCAGAAAATTCATGAGGCCAAATAAGAGGCGGGGGAAATTCCTCGGAGGGCTATGAATTGAATGTAAATCCTGCTCTGATGTGGAAAACGAGATTGTTGCTCAGTCATTACGCCTGTCAGCATTCCGCAGCCAGTCCTCCTCCTGAGGGCTGCCCTGGAATTCTGTCCCCTCCCTGTCCGCAGGCTCAGGCAATGCAGAAGGAAGGGACGGGGCAGGCACACCTCCCTCTGAGCTGCTTTTATTTTTTATAAGGGGGAGGGTGCTCAACTTTGGGGAAACCACGTGTTTAGGTCAAGCAAAGAAGTTGGAAGTATGAGAAATGTCTGTCTGCGTCTTCCTTCTCCCCATCTCACCCGACCTGGATCCATCCACCTTTCAAACTGCAGCCCTTGTTTCCTGTCACCAGCCTCCTGAGAAGACGTATGACATTCTCAGGCCTTTCAGAGCTGGTTCTGCTCTGTGACCTGTGTAAGCTTTCAGGACTTTCTCCTACACCCCTGCTCTAAGCTGTCCACGTCTGAAGGGAGCGTCTAGTTCCCAGAATGCAGGAGAGAGAGACAGGCGGGGTGAGAGAGCAAAGGAGACAGAGAGAGCCAAAAAGAGAGATGAAGGGAGGGAGGGAAGAATGGAGATTGATTGATGGATGGACTGACTGATTGATTACATGCTTCAACAAATACTAGTCTCAGATGGGAGAGGAGAAAACAAAAAAGAGGAGTCAGATTAGAGTCCAGAAAAGTCCAGAGCTGATGCGTCCAGAATCACTCTTCCTTTCTCAATGGTGATCTTCCTTACTGGTTTGATTGGGAAAGCTACAAGACGGTCACCTAAGAAAGCCACTTCCTGGGCATAATTCCAGCTCTTGGGTCTGGGACTCCTGCCCCCAGCACTTCTTTATCCAGAGCATCCTTTGCTGTCGTGGGGACCTGTCCTACCTCCTCATTCTGCCCCAAGAACCCCTGAGGCTTGAACCCTCGTGGGCTGTGGATTCCACCCGACTCCTGCCGGAGTTGGGACCCATGGTCCCTGATTCTTCTGGTTCTTGCTGTGTCCCAGTGTCCCTTCTTGTTCCTGCAAGTACCACCTCCATCAGGGGTCGGGGTGACCAGGCTCTGAGGGCTTTCGTGGAGCCCCCTGGGGAGTTTCTGAGACTCACAAAGAAAAAAGAGAGTTTTGGGGATGGCTGACTGGTGGCTGGGTTCTTTTGTTTTGTTTTGTTTTAATTTTAAGGCTTTTTTTGATGTTCCAGTTATGCTTTTCATTCTTTAGTATACAATTCAAAAAATGAATAACAAGGATAAATAGAGTTGCCCCTCAGTGTCTGTGGGGGGTGGTTCCAGAACCCTGTGGATGCAGTCTTTATGTAAAATGATGTAGTATCTGCAGAGAAGCTATGAGCATGAACTTGAAATCATCTCCAGATTATAACATTTCACATAATGTAAATGCTATGTCGATAATTATTTTACTGTGATAGTAAGGAAGAAGGACAAGAAGAACATCTGTGCATGTTCAGTACAGATGTGCCCTGGCTGTTAGGATTCTCCCTTGGTGGCTGGTTGAACCTGTGCATGTGCAACCCGTAGATGAAGGGCTGATGCACATGTGCTGCTGCCTTTACTCTGTGGGTGACACAGGAGCTTCAGAGTTAAGCACAGGGAATGGACCCGAAACTCTCCTTTTGTTTACTTATTTTTTATTATTTGGACAAGGGAAGTACTTTTTGAATTGACTTTCTGTTTCTTCCAGAGCTGACACACAAAATGTGAAGTGGTCAGACTCGGGTGTGTCGCTCTCCTGCCTGGACCTTGACCAACCTCAGCACTGGTTCTGTTGGGTGCCATGCTAACCTGGCCAGGTCACCATGACAGGTCAACTACATCTCAGGCTATCACAATAGAAGTGTAGGTTTAGGGTATGTGGAAGGATCATCCCTGTAAGGACAACTCTCTTTCCTGGGCAGCAGAGCAGGAAGTGTGTGTTACTGATGATGAGTTGATATCCTTGTGTCTAAGTGTGTGGCCACCACCAAGGATAGGATGGGTAAATCTTCAAGGAGTGTCTGTTGACTGGTCAGTCTCCTTGGAGAGTATAGTTCATGGCATCTTTCTCTTTTTGGGAGGGGACCAGATGGGCTTTCTGTCTTATAGTAAACTTGTGCTGAAAATAATTTCTGTCAAAGGCTAAAGCCTATTAATGGTCTTATATCATTCTATTGTGTGTTACTATGACAAAATGCTTGAGGCTGGGTAACTTATAAAGTAAAGATTTTATTTAGCTCACTCTTTTGAGAAGGCTGAAAGTCCACCAGTAAGTGTTTGGCCTCCAGCAAGGGCTCCTAGATCCTATAACAACATGGTAGATAGAGACGCAGAAAGGGCAACAGTCAATGCAGAAAGGACAGAGCACATAGGTTGACCTTACTTCATATCAATCTGCTTTTAAGAATTAGTTCACTCTGTGAGATCAGTATTGATCCCTTTTGAGGGTGGTGTCCCCATGACCCAATATTCTTCCATTCTTAAAGATCCCACCATCTCACCACCACCACACTGGGGACCAAGCGTCCATCATATGAACCCTTGGAGGACAAGCCACATCCAAATCAGAGCAGGCCTGAAATTCTTTCTGCCTCACAGAATCGGTGTGGATTTCTCCATAGTCCTAAAGGTGCCCTGAGAACCAGGACTGCTTGCTTCACATCCTCAGCATCCACTCCAGACAAGGCCCCATTCCCAATTTCACCTAAAAGGTAAGAGACCCCCTAATGCTGTTTACCCTTTTGGGTTAAGCAGGTGCCTGGAACAATTTTTAAAATCATCTTTCCTATGGGAGTTTCCATTTATATGCAATATCTTGCACATCTTTCAAGTGTAGAGTCCAGTAAGTTCTGATAGCTGTGCACACCACAAGAAAGATTCGGAGAGTTTCCACCAATCCCAAAGGATTCCTTGCACCTCTTGAGTTCCGTCCCTCCTTCTGGCAACTACTGACCTGCTTTTCGTGACTAAAAATTGTTCGCATTTCCTGGAATTTTATGAATGAAATCATTCAGGGTCTAGTCTGTATGCCTGGCTACTGTCACTCAGCATAATGATTTTGAGATTCATCCACAATGTTGCATATGCCAGTAGTGTGTTCCTGTCACATTGAGGGCTCACTATGTGGAGTGACATCGATTCAATAGAGAAAAATAAGTGATTTAATTTTCTGGGAAGAAGCATTTCCGACAAAACGTTTTTGTCTTGTGGTCAAATTGTAATCCTCAAAATAAACCATTTCCCCCCCAGATTTGAAACACAACTTTTCACATGTTTTTTTCCATTTTATTTTGAGTTTTATTTGTCAATTAGTTACTAATTACCCATTTTAAAAGTAACTTGTTGCTCCAGTTTCATCATTGACATGAAAATAATGTGTCTTTAGAGATATCTGTACTGATTCTAATACAATCTTTCCATTGAATCTGCTCTTTTTTTTTTTTTTTTTGGTGTGGGATACTGGGGATTGAGCTCAGGGGGCACTCAACCACTGAGCCATATCCCAGCCATATTTTGTATTTTATTCAGAGTCAGGATCTCACTGAATTGCTTAGCGCCTTGCTAAGTTTCTGAGGCTGGCTTTGAACTTGTGATCCTCCTGCCTCAGCCTCCAGAGGCACTGGGATTACAGGCATGTGCCACCAAGTCTGGCCAGCATCTCTTTTATTGGGCAAATTATTTAATTTCATTACATGTTATTTAAAATACTTGGGCACTTTTATTCATAAAGGCTAAAAATTATTTCCACAACCCTTGGCTGTAATATCAATTTATGCAAAAACTGATATATATATATACACTCAGAACTCTATTGCAGGTGAAATCTAAGTTACTGTAACATTCTGAATTCAAAGTATTCAAATCCAGTAGTGTTGCAAACCAGAGCAGCCCTCTTTCCCTGTAATTCAGAATGGGGCAGGGTTGTGACAGGTGTTGGCAGAGAAATATTTGTATTTCGATTACGAGTGTTCATTTTTTTACAGTGCAATTGTAAATGAAAACCTCTAATGAGTTTTAGGAAGTAAAACTTGTCCGTTTGCCCTTTTGAAAGGAGTTGTTCTGCTCACTGAATATTAACTTCTTTCATTTCAAAAACAATCCAGATGGTAAATGGAAAGTTTTGAAATATGTTCTTAACTCAGGCAGGGTTTCAAATGGAGACCCATCGTGTGCCAAGACCTGACGCAGACAGACATACCAGGAAAAGCAGGAGGTTCCACCATCTTGGGACTCTGATTTAACTAGAGTGAGAAAATGAAGGTTCTTCACATTTTTCTCCTGAAGATGTTATAAATTTTTGTCTTGCAGATAAAAAGATTTTCCATCATTAAAAGATTATAATGGATCAAATCCATGTATGAAATTTTCAGGGGTATTTTCCCTGTCAATCAATCTTTTTTTTTTTTTTTTTTTTTTTTTTTTTAACCTAACCCTATAGCCCTTCTGTCATGATCAAGGGAATAAAGTTTGTCACCCAGGAAAAGAGAAGGAAGGGGAGTCAGAGATGTCCTCAGGGCTAAGGAGGTAAGGGGATATAGCCTAGAGGAAGTCCCACCAGACAGGGATGGAAAGGAGAGAAAACTAGAGACTTACCTTGAGTCCCTAAGAAGCAACATAGGGTCTTCTCCTGGGTGCCGGTGGGTGGTGAGGTAAGCGCCTGTGGAAGTCTAAGTGGCCTGGGGTGGCTTTCCTGCCCTGCAAAGCTGGAAAAGTGGCAGTTGGTAAGGAGATGTTCAGAAAGATGGGCGTGAGAAAATCACGGGGTCCCCTGAAGGCATCCCTGTTGAGTGCACGTGATCCAAGTTTCCCAAGTGCCCTGGACAAGGGGCAGAAGGAAATGAAGGGACCCCTAGACTGTCAGAGGCTTGAAGTAGGGATGTGGAGGCCACAGGACATGAGGCTGTCCATGACTGGAGAACACAATGTGAGTCACCTTGGACTTCAGCACCGAGTGTCCGCAGGATGCCCACAGGAAAGACAGACCTCGTTTGGGCTGACACAGGCGCTCAAGCCTCACTGAAGGATGGTCAGCACGCCCACCAGACACAGAGCAACTCCCAGGAGGAGGTGCAAACGCCCTCCATGCTCAGGGTGGCCTGGGGGAGGGGAGGATCCGGGGAGAGTCAGTTCTGAATTCCTATTACCCAGAGGGAGCCTCTACCCAGAGTGCGCTTCACGTCAAAAGACGCAAGCTGGAGGCTGGGGTTGAGTGCAAGTGTGCTCGCCCGGCCCGCGTGAGGCCCTGGGTTCAGTCCTCAGCGCCACATAAAAATAAAATGAAGTTATTGTGTCCACCTACAACTGCCCTTTAGTTAATGACAACAGCTGACACACACCTGCGGGCTGCAGGCAGGTTCCTGTTGGAAGAGTCCCCATGACAACTCGTTATGGTGGCTTCTCCTCTTTGCCCCATTTTCCAGACAAGACAACGCAATGGAGGCTCCGAGAGAGGACCACTGGGTTTCCTTCACTGAACAGAGTCATCTTCCCATGAGTCCCTCCATAGCGAGCAATCCTTGACTTTGAGTATGATCTTTTTAAATTTTAATTATTTAATATTTATTATTTTTTAAATTTTATTTATGCTATTTTTGATTGACAAATCATAACCGTATAAGTCATAAAGAGAAAAATGTGATATGTTGATATGTGTATGCAATGTGGCATAATTAAATCAAGATAATTAGCATATCAATCACCTTACTTACCCATTATTTTCTATGGTGAGACATTTGAAATTTACTCTCAGTTACTTTGAGATATACAATGCTTTTTTATTGTACCCTGTGGTACAATAGATATAAATACCCTTTTCCTTCTGTCTTTCTGAAACATCATAGCTTTTGATCAGGAACTTCTCCTGGCCTCCCTGCCCTACCCCCAGCCTCTGGATACCATTGTTCTACTCTCTACTTCTATGAGAACAACTTTATTAGATTCCACAGAATTCATGAGATCATGTGGTATTTGGTTTTCTGTGCCTGTGTTATTTCACTTAGCACAATATCCTCTAGAGTTATTCATGCTGTTATAAATGACAGGATTTCTCCCTTTATAAGGCTACTTAGTATTCCATTGTGGCTATGTATGTTCCACATTTTCTTTAGCCATTCATCAGTTTTTTGTATCTTAGGCTGTTTCCATTCCTTGGCTGTTGTAAATAGTGCTTCAGTGAACAAGGGAGTTCAGATGTCTCCTTGACATACTGACTTCCTTTCCTTTGGATATATAACCAGTAGTGGGATTGCTGGGTCATATAGTAGTTCTGTTTTTAATTTTCTGAGTACTCTCCATTCTGTTTTCCACAATAACTATACCAACTTACATTCCTACCAACATAGTGCAAGCCTCCATTTTTCTCTATACCTTTACCAACACTTATCTTTCAGGTTTTTATTAAAAGCCATTGTCACAGGAGTGACGTGATAGCTCATTGTGGTTTTAATTTTCATTTCCTTAGTGATTTATCAGGCTGAGCATTTATTTATACAACTATTGGACTTTTGCACATATTCTTTTTTTTATTTTTATTTTTATTAAAAATCATAAATTTACATAGGGCAATGTTGTTTGATTCATTCTGTTATTTTTTCCCTTCCCCCCACCCCCTCCCAACCCTCTTCTCCCTCTTTACAGTCCTTCCTTCCTTCATTCTTACCACCCTCCTTATCCCTAACCTTAAATCTAACCCTAACCCTAACGCTAAACCCTCCTACCCCCCATTATATGTTCTCATCCGCTTATCAGCGAGATCATTCGTCCTTTAGTTTTTTGAGATTGGCTTATCTCACTTAGCATGATATTCTCCAATTTCATCCATTTGCCTGCAAATGCCATAATTTTATCATTCTTCATGGTGGAGTAATATTCCATTGTATATATATGCCACAGTTTCTTTATCCATTCAACTGAAGGGCATCTAGGTTGATTCCACAATCTAGCTATGAATATTGATGTGGCTGTATCTCTGTAGTATGCTGATTTTAAGTCCTTTGGGGATAGGCCAAGGAGTGGGATAGCTGGGTCAAATGGTGGTTCCATTCCAAGCTTTCTGAGGAATCTCCATACTGCTTTCCAGAGTGGCTGCACTAATTTGCAACCCCACCACCAATGTATGAGTGTACCTTTTTCCCCACATCCTCGCCAACACCTATTGTTGCTTGTATTCTTGATAATCGCCATTCTAATTGGGGTGAGATGGAATCTTAGGGTAGTTTTGATTTGCATTTCTCTTATTACTAGAGATGTTGAACATTTTTTCATATATCTGTTCATTGCTTGTACACCTTCTTCTGTGAAGTGTCTGTTCATTTCCTTAGCCCATTTGTTGATCGGATTATTTGTGTTCTTGGTGTAGAGTTTTTTGACTTCTTTATAGATTCTGGAAATTAGCGCTCTATCTGAAGTATGAGTGGCAAAGTTATTCTCCCACTCTGTAGGCTCTCTCTTCACATTACTGATAGTTTCCTTTGCTGAGAGAAAGCTTTTTAGTTTGAATCTATCCCAGTGGTTGATTCTAGCTTTTATTTCTTGTGCTATGGGAGTCCTGTTAAGGAAGTCTGATCCTAAGCCAACAAGTTGAAGGTTTGGACCTACTTTTTCTTCTATAAGATGCAGGGTCTCTGGTCTGATTCCGAGGTCCTTGATCCATTTTGAGTTGAGTTTTGTGCAGGGTGAGAGATAGGGGTTTGATTTCATTCTGTTGCATATGGATTTCCAATTCTCCCAGCACCATTTGTTGAAGAGGCTATCTTTTCTCCATTGCATATTTTTGGCACCTTTGTCTAGTATGAGAAAATTGTATTTATTTGGGTTTGTGTCCGTGTCCTCTATTCTGTACCATTGATCTACCTGTCTATTTTGGTACCAATACCATGCCGTTTTTGTTACTATTGCTTTGTAATAGAGTTGAAGATCTGGTATTGCGATACTCCCTGCATCGCTCTTTCTACTGAGGATTGCTTTAGCTATTCTGGGTTTCTTATTCTTCCAGATGAATTTCATAATTGCTTGCTCTATTTCTGTAAGGTACATCATTGGGATTTTAACTGAAATTGCATTGAATCTGTATAGCACTTTAGGTAGTATGGCCATTTTGACAATATTAATTCTTCCTATCCAAGAACATGGGAGATCATTCCATCTTCTAAGGTTTTCTTTAATTTCTTTCTTTAGTGTTCTGTAGTTCTCATTGTAGAGGTCTTTCACCTCTTTTGTGAGATTGATTCCCAAGTATTTTTTTTTTTTTTGAGGCTAATGTGAATGGGGTAGTTTTTTTAATTTCTCTTTCTGAAGATTCATCACTTATGTATAAAAATGCATTGGATTCTGAGCATTGATCTTGTAACCTGCTACTTTACTGAATTCACTTTTGAGTTCTAAAAGTTTTCTGGTGGAATTTCTGGGTTCCTGTAAATATATAATCACGTCATCAGTGAACAGGGATAGTTTGAGTTCTTCTTTTCCAATTCATATCCGTTTAATTTCTTTGGTTTGTCTAATTGCTCTGGCTAGAGTCTCAAGGATGATGTTGAATAGAAGTGGTGAAAGAGGGCATCCCTGCCTTGTTCCAGTTTTTAGGGGGAATGCTTTCAGTTTTTCACCATTTAGAATGATATTGGCCATGGGCTTAGCATAGGTGGCCTTTACAATGTTAAGGAATGTTCCTACTACCCCGATTTTTTCTAGTGTTTTTGAGCATGAAGGGATGCTGTATTTTACCAAATGCTTTTTCTGCATCTATTGAAATAATCATGTGATTCTTAACTTTTAGTCTGTTGATATGGTGAATGACATTTATTGATTTCCGGATGTTGAACCAACCTTGCATGCCTGGGATAAAACCCACTTGATCGTGGTGCACTATCTTATTAATATACTTTTGTATGCGATTTACTAAAATTTTGTTGAGAATTTTTGCATCAATGTTCATTAAGGATACTGGTCTGAAATTTTCTTTCCTTGATGTGTCTCTGTCTCTTTTAGGAATCAGGGCGATATTGGCTTCATAGAATGAGTTTGGGAGGGTTCCTTCCTCTTCTATTTTATGGAATACTTTGAGGAGTATTGGAATGAGCTCTGCTTTTAAAGGTTTTGTAGAACTCGGCTGAGAACCCATCTGGTCCCGAACTTTTCTTTGTTGGTCGGCTTTTGATGACCTCTTCTATTTCATTGCTTGAAATTGATTTATTTAAGTTGTGTATGTCCTCCTCGTTCAGTTTAAGTAATTCATATGTCTCTAGAAACTTGTTGATGTCTTCGAGGTTTCCTGTTTTGTTGGAGTATAGATTTTCAAAATTGCTTCTAATTATGTTTTGTATTTCACTCATGTCTGTTGTGATATTTCCTTGTTCATTCCGAATTTTATTAATTTAAGTTTTCTCCCTCTTTCTCTTTGTTTTGTGGCTAAGGGTTTATCAATTTTGTTTATTTTTTCAAAGAACCAACTATTCATTTTGTTAATTTTTCCAACTGTTTCTTTTGTTTCATTTTCATTGATTTAGGCTCTGATTTTAACTATTTCCTGTCTTCTACTACTTTTGGTGTTGGTTTGCTCTTCTTTTTCTAGGGCTTTGAGTTGTAGTGTTAAGTCATTTATTTGTTGATTTCTACTTCTTTTGTTGAACGTGCCCCATGAAATAAATCTTCCTCTAAGTACTGCTTTCATAGTGTCCCAGAGGTTTTGATATGATGTGTCTTTGTTCTCGTTTACTTCTAAGAATTTTTAAATTTCCCTCCTGATGTCTTCTGTTATCCATTCATCATATAATAGTGTATTATTTAATCTCCAAGTATTGGAGAAGTTTCTGTTTTTTATTTTGTCATTTATTTCTAATTTCAATCCATTATGATCTGATAGAGTACAAGGTAGTATCTCTATCTTCTTGTATTTGCTAACAGTAGCTTTGTGGCATAAGACATGGTCTATTTTAGAGAAGGATCCATGTGCTGCTGAGAAGAAAGTGTATTCGTTCTTTGTTGGATGGTATATTCTATATAAGTCAGTTAAGTCTAAATTGTTGAATGTGTTATTGAGATCTATGGTTTCTTTATTCAATTTTTGTTTGGAAGATCTATCCAGCAGTGAGAGAGGTGTGTTAAAATCGCCTAGTATTATTGTGCTGTGGTCTATTTGATTTCTGGAATTGAGAAGGATTTGTTTGACGTACATGGATGAGCCAATGTTCAGGGCGTAGATATTTATGATTGTTATGTCTTGCTGATTTATGCTTCCCTTAAGCAGTATGTAATGTCCTTCTTTATCCCTTCTGACTAGTTTTGGCTTGAAGTCCACATTATCTGAAATGAGGATGGATACTCTAGCTTTTTTGCTGTGTCCGTGTGCATGGTATGTTTTTTCCCATCCTTTCACCTTTAGTCTATGGGTATCTCTTTCTATGAGATGAGTCTCTTGCAGGCAGCATATTGTTGGATTTTTCTTTTTAATCCAATCTGCCAGTCTATGTCTTTTGATTGATGAGTTCAGGCCATTAACATTCAGGGTTATTATTGTGATATGATTTGTATTCCCAGTCATTTGACTCATTTTTGTTTTTTGACATGTTTTGGTTTCTCCTTTATTTGGCTATTCCTTTAGGCTAGTTCCTCCGGTTGTTGATTTGCATCGTTGTTTTTCATCTCTTCCTCATGGAATATTTTGCTGAGAATGTTCTGTAATGCCGGCTTTCATTTTGTAAATTCTTTTAGATTTTGTTTATCATGGAAGGATCTTATTTCATCGTCAAATCTGAAAGTAAGTTTTGCTGGGTATAAGATTCTTGGTTGGTATCCGTTTTCTTTCAGGGCTTGTTGTTCCAGGCCCTTCTAGCTTTTAGGGTCTGGATTGAAAAATCTGCTGATATTCTTATTGGTTTCCCCCTGAATGTAATTTGATTCTTTTCTTTTGCAGCCTTTAAAATTCTGTCTTTATTTTGTATGTTAGGTATTTTCATAATAATGTGCCTTGGTGTGGGTCTGTTGTAATTTTGTACATTTGCAGTCCTATAAGCCTCTTGTACTTTGTTTTCCATTTCATTCTTCAGATTTGGGAAATTTTCTGATATTATTTCATTGAATAGATTGTTCATTCCTTTGGTTTGTTTCTCTAAGCCTTCCTCAATCCCAATAATTCTTAAATTTGGCCTTTTCATGATATCCCATAATTCTTGTAGATTCTGTTCATGATTTCTTACCATCTTTTCTGTTTGGTCAACTTTGTTTTCAAGATCAAATATTTTGTCTTCAATATCTGAGGTTCTGTCTTCCAGGTGTTCTATCCTATTGGTTATGCTTTCTATGGAGTTTTTAACTTGGTTTATTGTTTCCTTCATTTCAAGGATTTTTGTGTTTTTTTTCAGTATCTCTAACTCTTTATTGAAATGATCTCTTGCTTCCCATATTTGCTCTTTTAACTGTTGATTGGTGTGATCATTTAATGCCTGCATTTGCTCTTTCATCTCCTTGTTTGCTTCTCTGATTGTTTTAATTATGTACATTCTGAACTCCCTTTCTGACATTTCTTCTGCTGTGCTGTCATTGGGTTTTATTGATATAGTATCTAGGTTTGTTTGGGACATTTTCTTCCCTTGTTTTCTCATATTGGTCAGATGTCAGTGGGACTCTGTGATATTGCAGATTTCCTCTATTGGCTTATAGTGTCCCTGTAGATTTCCAGTGTATCACCTCCCAGCCTTCAGTATCCTGAAGTCTTGGAGTAACTTGATAATGCAGTGCTTCTGAAGAATGCTGTCCCTAGCCTGCTACTGGTTCCAGGGCTTGGAGCTGGCTCTGTGTGGAAAGGCTCTCACTGGGGGGCCTGCTCCGAGAAGCTGGCCGTGTGGGAGGAGTCACTGCTGGAGTGCCCAGGGCTGCCTGGAGAAGACTCTAGCTTCTCTGCCCTACTCTAATAAGCTGCCGGAATCCGGGCCTGCAGCTGGGCCAAGCTTCACTGGGTTGGGGAGACTCACCCCATGGTTCTATTTTAGTCCGAGTCTCTCAATGCCTCCCCTTCTTGAATCCTGGGCTCTGGAGCAACTGGAGATGCAGTCACCCTCTAGTCCGCCATCTTGGATCACCCCGTGGAAAAAACCTGCGGCCAGAGGGGGGCAGGACTGCCTGGAGAGGTCTCTGGCTGCCCTGCCCTGTTCCCAGAGGCTGCTTGCGGGTTGGAGGTCTCCACTGTCTTAGGGACTGTGGCTGGCTCTGTGTAAAAAGGCTCTCACTGGGCGGGCTGCTCTGAGAGGCTAGCCTAGAAAGGCACTTCCCGCCGGAGGGAGCCGGCCTGCTTGGGGAAGTCCCTGGCTGCCCTGTCCTGGTCTCTGAAGCAAACTGTGGGTAGGCTGGAGCTCTCTGTGCGCTGGTTCAGGGACTTGGACCTGGTGTGCAGAAAGGCTCTCACTGGGGGGCCTGCTCCGAGAACCTGGCCGTGTGGGAGGAGCCCACCACCAGAGTGCTCAGGGCTGCCTGGGGGAGACTCTAGCTGCCCTGCCCTACTCTAAAAAGCAGCTGGAATCTGGGCCTGCCGCCCGGCCGAGCTTCACCAGGTGGGGGAGACTCACCCCATGGTTCTATTTCAGTCTGAGTCTCTCAATGCCTCCCCTTCTTGAATCCTGGGTTCTGGAGCAACTGGACATGCAGTCACCCTCTAGTCCGCCATCTTGGATCACCCTGCACATATTCTTTTGAGAAATGTCTGTTGAGGTCCTTTTCTTAGCTTTCAAGGCAAGAAATACCTGCTCTTGTCTTTCTTCAATAGCATCATGTTTCTAAGCACATCAGAGTGTTTGAAATAACCACAAACAATCGTTCCATCTGTACACATCCTGTCTGGGTGTGCCTCAGAGGCAGCAACAAGGTATGTAAGGCTTCCTGCATCCGGAGCCATATAAATCACGGGTCATAAAAATAGCCAGGTCTGTTCATGTTTTTCATCATTAATACTCGTAATACAATTTCTTCAGTGTTTATCAGAATCTTAGGAACAAGGAATTGACCTGAGCATTAAGATTGCCAATGAGCCCTACATCAAGCCATTTTTTCAGACCTTTGAAACTTCCATTTACAATAGTTTGGATTCAAGTTACCCCAAAAGAGCCTTAATGAATTTGTGTGTGTGTGTGTGCTTGCTTTCCATTTTTAAAAATTTTCATTAACACATAAAAATTGTACATATTTATGGGACATGGGACAGTTTGATACAGGTATACAATATGTAATAATCAAATCAGGGTAATTAGCATTTCTCTGCCCCTAAACATTTACAATTTTGTTGTTTTGGGAAATTTTGAACCCTTCTTTTCTAGTTCACAAAATATTGGATAAACTGTGTACTCCAGACACACTGTGATGCTGTAGGACATTAGAACTTACTTCTCCTGCAACCCTACTCTGGCAGCTGTTACTGATCTCCCTCTGTCCACTCCTGCAGGCTTCCTAGCCTCTGGTGACTACTTTTCTACTCTCTGATTCTCTGAAATCCACTTTTGGAGATTTTTCCCATGAGGGAGAGCCTGCCACCTGTATCTTTCTGTGCCTGGCTTGTTTCACTTAGCACAAGTTCTTCTAGTTCCATCCATGTTGCTGAGAATGACAGAATTTTATTCTTTTTGTGGAGGAATAGTATTCAATTGGTGTGTCTGAATTTTAGAAACGGGACCCCCACTACTTTGTGGAAGCAGAAATTGTGGTAAGAAGCGTCACTCAGACGTGGGGCAGGGGTTAGAATTAAGGTCCTCTGGCAGTTTATGGGAAATTTTGTTTCCAGGGCCTTCTAGACCCAGAGTTTCTGTCCCCAAAGAACATGGACACCCAATAAGTCTTAGGATACGTGGGAGAAGTGGTGACAAAACAGCAAGGTGGACCACCTGTGTGCTGGTCACCTCGCACAGCTTCTATAATAAGGATTAAATAACTACCTTCTCAACCATGATTATAGCTACCATTTCACATTCACTCACTTTGTCCTGGTGTCAAATTAAGTGACATACAGGCACCCTTTTATTTAATCCTCCCAACAATCTAGTGAATGTATACTTGTGTTATAAATTTTTTTGTTCCTGTTTTATAGGTGAAGCACGGGTTATGGGACAGGTTGAGCAATCTGCCAAAAGTCACATACAATGCTAATATACTGCAAGCCAGGATGACCCCAGGTCCCCGTGTGCCCTCCTCTCCTAAGGCCTTCCAAATGTGTCACTGGGCTACAGCCTGATTCTGCCCTGAAACTCCAGCTCTCTGCTCCCCTCTTCCCAGCCAGGGCTGCCCTGCCCTTCCCAGCCGTTGGGCAGCTCTTACCTGGGACAGCGCTCTGCAGAGTCGACTTTCTGGTCCTTATGGTGACCCAAGCCACAATTATGAGAGAAGCATTTCAAATAAGTCTTACTGAAGACATTGAAGGCGTTTTGGGAAGCCATAGCTTGAACATTCTCCCTAGAAATGCTTTTTCAAATAAATACAACTAAATCCATTGAAGATTTGAATACTTCCATGTTTGCTCGTGTTGCTCAAGATACATTCACACGCCTCAGCCTTTCCAGAGAGAATGAAACTTGTCCTGACTCTGGCATCTTGGGGACTTCTGTCCCAATGCAATAGGCAAGTGCCTGGATCAGGGGACATTCTGTGGGTTGCAAATGCTCTTGGGAAACAGAGCTCTTGTCTTCTGTTACTTTTCGATGCACCTCTCAGTGTGAAACCCTTGTTTTTTGCATCCTAACTACCAGTAACCTAGATAACCTTAAGAGGCAAATTGTAATTTGTGTTGTTCTAATACTTCTTTGGACTAGTAAATGGAAACAGAAACCTTCTGCAGAGATATCAACAAAATTACTTCACTGGTAAGTTTGCTGGAGATGCCTACAAATCATAAAACGGATGTTAGGTATTCAATAGAGTAAGATAGATTCTTCATGTGCTCATCTTTTTTTTTTTTTTTTTTTTTTTTTTTTTTGAGACCCTGGAGAGTCAGCCTTTTGCAAACTGACCTGAATCATCTCCCAGTGAGCTTTTCCTGTTGCCTGAGGCAGTCCCAGACCCCATGAGGTGTGGCAGGCCCCCTGGGGATAGGACGCATATCTCTCCCAGGGACTCAAAAAGGCAAACTCCAGCACCCAAGGCGGGGGAAGGGGGTGGGGCAGGATGAAGAGGCGCCTTCCAGTCTTAAACTCAGTGACTTTAATGACATTGTCTGGTGTAATGTGCAATTGTGCTGTGATTCACTGACTTCTAGGCTTGCCAGGGAGCAATATGTCCACACACAAGTGAATTTTCTGGGAAGAATGTCTATATCATCCATTATTAAGAAAGTCCTCGTCCTTAAATGAGTGCCCTGGGGGTCAAGAGTAAAAGCTTTGGGGAAGCACTTGTCAAGCTAGTCTGGTGGCTCAGAAACACCTAGTTTAAATAATGTTCCGAATGCCCCGAGCAGCTGGGAGTGCCACTTCATGCTCTGTGTTTGCAGGAGACCTCAGGGTTTTGCCTGGGCGCCCTCAGAAGACCCTTGGGGAGGAGGTCTGGTGGTTGCCAGGGTGCGGGCACAGCACACCTGTGGATCGTGAAGCCGAGAAGCCACAGTTCTCACGGGCATCCGTTTGGCATTGTCCTAAACCCACGTAGTGCCCATCCGACTACACAGATGGTAGCAAAACTGCTTGTGTCATAGACCAGGAAAATTCCAAGGTCCTCTGGAACCTCTGGCTCCATATTGCGTGATTCTGGCCAAACCATTCGCCATTCAATGCCTCCTGGCTTCTAGTTTTCTTAGCTGTGAAATGGACACAGGAGAACCCGGAAGGCACAGGCTGCTGTGAGATTGGATGAGGAGGTGTGGACAAGGCCTTCCAATCAGCTACTACCTGGGCCGGATTGAAGATCATGGAAGAGGCAGTGAGTGGGCAGCGGCGGGAGCTCTGTGCGGTGTGGGGTGGGAGCAGTGCCTCAGTGGTCACTGCAAGACCGCTCGGGGGCCAGAACACAGGTCAACAGCCTCTAGTCTCCTCTGCACACGACAGCTTGAGCCACCCAGTATGAGTTGTCACGGTAAGCTCTATGTGTCAACGTGGCAGGGCCAGAAGGTGCCCAGATATTTAGTCAACCATTATTTCGGGTGTTCTGTGAGGGTGTTTTGGCATGACATTGACATTTAAATCAGCAGACTGAGTAAAGAAGATGATTTCCCCTAATATGAGTGGGCTTTATAATCAACTAAAGGTCTGAATAGAAAAAAAAGACCAGACTCCCTGCACAAGAGAGAATTCTCCAGCTGACTGTTATCAGATTTTATCTGCAACATTGGTTCCTTCTGCCTAAATCTCCTTTGAACTGGGACATTGATTTTTTTCCCCCTATATATGGTCTTGAACTAAAATAGCAGCTCTGTGTTCGCTTTCCATTACTATAATAAAATACCTGAGATAATCAGTTTATAAAAACAAAGGGTTCATTTTAGCTCACAGTTTTGGAGTTTTCAGTTTATGATCAGGTGGACCCATTGCTTTTGGGTGTGTGGTAAAAAAGCGTATCGCGGTTGGGAGCACATGGCAGACCAAGCTCCTCAACTCATGGAGGCCAGGAAACAAAAAAGAGAGAGAACAGCAGAAATAGTGGTCTTATAGTCCCCTTCAAGGGCACATCCTCAGTGACCTAAAACCTCCCATTAAGCCCAAACTTTTAAAGGTTTCTACTTCCTCCCAATAGTGTCAATCAGGGGACCAAGCCTTTAACACACAGACCTTTGGGGAACACTCTAGAACCAAATGATAGCAAGATCTTTCTGGATCTTGAGCCTGCCAACCTTCGTAATGGAACTACACCCTCGGCTGTCCTGGTTCTCAGGCTTTCTAACTTGGACTGGAGCTAAGCCACCGGATTTTTTCATTCCCTAGCTTGCAGAGGCAGATCACAACTCGTTTCCATAATCACACGAGCCAATTCCTTGTAATAAATCTATATATGGATATGTACATTTTTGGGGTCTATTTCACTGGAAAACCCTGACGAATACACAAAGCATTTTTGGTTTGTTTTAGGCTATTTCAGCAGTGAAAGAATGTACAGATGGAGCGGAGAGTCCCTGTATGTGATCCGCAGGGCCTTATGCAGGGCAGAAGCAGGGCCCAGGGCCAGTGTAGAGATGTTTGTCACTCAGGCTTCTGCATCGGAAAGCTGTGCCAGACTGAGGAAGCTTCCAGGTGACCATCTCCCAGAGCCCACCAAATGGTTTTATAAACCTTGTTTCCTGACTCCTAGGTAAGGTTTGAACAGACCTATATAACCATGGGTAATTTCCAAAATGCAAAAATTTCACCAACCATCCCACTAATAAATGCCACAAGCTGACATTTTTTTGTTCTTGAATTCTATTTTTATTGTGGTTTTGATGCTTATTGTGGAAGTTTTTGGAACTGCAGACAGCTGTAAAAGGGGGGTTCTGTAACGAACTGAAGTTCCAGCACCCATAGGTATGGGGCAGATGTGTGATATTAGGGCTCCTCCCCGACATTCCCTCCATATGGTCTTAGGATGGTACCCCTCCAGGGATGGAGGATGGATGTGCAAGGTTTGGCTTTCACCTGGGGGAGGATTCCCTGGGGACCTGGTGAGAGATGCAAGAGGACAGTAGGATGGGCCTCCTTCCCCGTGACCCCAGACCCAGATCTGCAGCTTTGCTCACAGGGACCAGAGGCCAGTAGCTTCTTCTTGAACACCTCTTAGGGATGCGGTTGGGGTAGCAGTGCAGGGCCTGGGGTCCATGTGAGGACATCTGAGATTTTTCCAAAATAACACCTGGGGAAATGAGACAGTGGGTCTAGGCATTTCCTGAACAGTGGTGACAAAAGTCATCAGCATATGGCAAAAGCTGAGCCCTGTGCAAACTCACTTTACCCCCATGGTCAGGCCCAGGGTCTTGAGGGTGTACACCCTTCAGTGCATTGTTCCACTCAAAGGTGCAAAATCCTTTGTCATTCTTTTACAAAACTGGGGCACTTTATATATGCTTCGAATTCTTTCTCTTTTATTTAGGGTTAGGGTTTCATTATTCTATTTTACGTTCTAAGTTTTCTATAATAAGCATGTATTGCTTTTATAGTCAAAAAAATTCATGGGATTAATAAAAAAAGGAAGTAGAGGGGTAACTGGAGGTTCTGATCACACAATGTCCTAAGTGTCCATGGCGGGACACAGAGGCCATGGGGTGGCAGTGCATCTGGTCCTTAGAATCACCACAGCAGATGTCCTGTGTGTGACTTTTATTGTTTTAAAGTAAGAACTGTAGATTTCACCTCAGTTTTTTCTTTTATTAATTTATGCAAGGTTATAAACTAAGAAAGTTGGCACAGATGGTGGTGAATTGCTGCCAGGATCTTTTTTTTTATTATTATTACAACATTGTAATTGCACTTTTTTATGATGCTGCGATTGAACCCAGGGCCTTACCAATGCTAGGCAAGCACTCTGCCACTGAGCCACGTCCCTAGCCTGTAAAGCTGTACAGATTAATGGATTTGGTGTGATATTTCCATTTAAGCAGATAGCATGCCTGGGTCTTAATGGCCACATTCCTGATCATCCAGGCTGAGCATGGTCTGGCCTGGATTCCATGGTCTGACAACAACTATTGCTGAGAGCTGATCACTCCCTATTTTTAACCCAGCTCTACTGACGTCTAATTGACACATGAAATTGTATAAGTTTAAGGTGGGAAGGGTGAGGATTCGATATGCATATATATTGTGAAGTGATTACTGCCATCAGGGTAGCTAATGCATGTATCACCCCCCCATAGTTACCGTGTGCGTGTGCGTGTGTGTGAGTGTGTGTGTGTGTGTGTGTGTGTGTGTGGTGAGAACATTTAAGATGAGTCAGACAGAGAAAGACAAACATTGTGTGAGCTCATTTACATGTGGAAACTTACAAAGCCAAACTTGTAGAAGCCGGGGTTGGGGAGTGGAGGAAATAGGGAGATATTGATCAAAGGCACAGACTTCCAGTAGTAAGGTGAGTAAGTTCTGAGTTTCTAATGCACAGCATGCTGACCATATATAGTGAACAATACTGTATTGTATACTTGAAATTTCCTTATTATTATTATTATTTAAAACCTGCTTTTACAAACAGAGGCCTATTAAAGTCACCCAATTCTTTTCAGCCACTTACAGAGCAACTGCCCTTGGAGCTGTCCGTGGTGAGGTCCTCAGCCCAGTGAAGACTGCCTGTGGATTTTCAGAACACCCCCCCCACACACACACCTGTCCTGCAAAGCCCCACCGAGCCTGCGCAGGACTCCACCTTGGTGCCCTGTAGCTCCACGTTGAGGTGGATGTAAGTGCAGAGAGACTAGGAACCCCACCAAGAGCTGTGTGCTCCTCCCACATCCACATGCAGTTTCTATCATCTCCACCAAGTTATTCTGAACTCTCTTCTCAAGGAAACAAAATGCACATTAGTTGTGTTAGCCAATTGGGTTAGCTCTCCTTTACTGTAACAAAATATCTCAGATGATTAACCTCAATATTGTCAAAGGTTTGTTTTGGCTCAGTGTCAGTGGTTTCAGTCCATCGTTGACTGAACCCATTGCCTTTTGGCCAGAGATTGCAGCGGCAGGAAGCACAGGGTAGAGCAAAGCTGCTCACCTTACTGGAGCCAGGAAGCAAAGGTGGAGGAAGAGTAGAGCCGGGGGCTTCCAACACTATTTGAAGGGCATGTCTCCAGTGACATAACTTCTTTCACTAGACCTGTCATCTCCCAACCGCTCTGTAGTCTGGGGACCAAGCCTTTAACAGTGGAGGACATTCAACATTGAGATGATATCATTAGTTATGCACTCATACAATTCTGTATACAATTTCAGGGACTCATGCATCCTTAGAAGCCATTTGTATACCATATGCCAAGTATCATGGTCTAGAATGAGATACTGTTCAGTAGAGTCACAGGGGCTCCCAGGGCTATAGGACCTGATTAGACACCATTTGACCTTCTCATCTCTCCTGTTCATGGTTCCAAGTCCACTCTCTGCCTTTCTGTAGCTTCTGCACTTTTCCTGAGTGACTTCAGCAACATCCTCATGGCTGCTGCATCTCACCCTCCAGAAATCCAGCTCCTGGTTCCTGATGTTCACTCCTTGTGACCTGTTATGGTTTGAATATGAGGGGTCCCCCAAAGTTCATGAGCCGATGTAGCACTAGGTGAAATGATGAGATTATAAGAGCTGTAACCTCATCAGTAGATCAATCCATGTGACAGATCAATCTGTTCTGGTTTGGCAGGTGAGGCATGGTTGGAGGAAGGTCACTGAGAGCATGGCTTTGGGGGTTTATATTTTAGCCCTGGCACCTTGATTTCATTTCACTTTGGGACTAACATGAGCTGAGTGGTTTTCCTCTGCTTGATTCTTCCACCATGATGTTCTTCCTCACTCAGGTCCAGAGCCATGGAGCCTGCCAACCACTGACTGAACCCTGACACTGTGAGGCACAATAAACTTTTCCTCTTCTAAGTTGTTCCTGTCAGGTCTTTGGTCACATGATCCTTTGTCATCTATGTTCCAGGCACCCACTTCATGGTCCATAAACTTTAACCCTCCAAAACTCAGAAGGACACTTTTGTCACATTAAAGAAGCCCAAACCCCTTGGCCTCACTCCATAGTTCCCCATATTCTCTACTCTTGGCAACCTCTAGTCTGCCTTCCGTCCCTAGGGGTTTGCCTATTCTGGATTGTTATGGTTTATATATGAGGCATGACCCAAAAGCTCGTGTATAAGAAAATGCAAGGTAGTTCAGAGGTAAAATGATGGGGTTTAGGAGAGCCTTAACCTAATCAGTACATTAATCCACCTGAATGGATCAACTGGGTGGTAACTGTAGGCAGGGAGGGTGTGGTGAGAGGAGATAGGTCACTGGAGTCATGCCTTTGGAGTATATGTTTTGTCCCTGGTAAGCAGAACATTCCATTTGTTCCAGACTGCCATTTTCTGAGCTGCTTTTCTCCTCCACTCTTTTCTGCTGTGGTGTTCTGCCTCATCATAGGGCCAGAGCAACAGCGTTGGCCATCTATGGACTGTGACCTCTGAATCTGAGAACACCAAATAAACTTGTCCTCCTCTAAAATTGTTCTTGTTGGATCTTTTGGTCACGGCAGCAACAAAGCTGACTAAAATGTGGATATTTTATATAAATTCTCCCTACTTTATACAATATTTGGTCTTTTGTGTCTGGTTTATTTTATTTCGCATAATGTTTTAGCATGTATGAGAACTCCATTTGTTTTATGGCAGAATAATCTTCCGTTGGTTGGATAGACCAAATTTATCTATCCACTCATTCCTTGAAGGATGTTTGAATTGTTTTGACTTGTAGGTTATCATGAACAATGCTGCCATGAACATTTGTGTACACGTTTTTGTGTACACAAATTTTAGTTCCCTTGAGTATATGTCTAGGAGTGGATTTCTTTCTTTCTTGCACATAAACACTTTACCATATTTATATAATTATTATTCTATTATATTTTGCCATCTTTTCATTATTGGATATTTTTCCATTAAATGGGCATCCATTGCACATAGTCTCCTTTATTGGACACCATTTTCTTATCGGAAATGAAAGGGCTGGACCAGTTCATTTCTAAGCTCCGTCTGAGTTCTAAAGACTTGTCCATATTTGGTAAGCCAATGATCCTTCTCAGCTCTGCGGCTTTCCCTGTAACTTTCCAGCTCATCTCAGGTGTGTCCACCTCCTACATTACTGAGCAACACGCAGATGAAAGGAAGCACTTATTTCATGAAAAATGCCAGTAGTTACAAGCTATTATGCTTCATGCTCAATGCTTCTGAAAAGTTAGGCTATGATATGGAGATAAGATTCCTTCCAGCAGTTTCAGGATCTGCTATCACAAAAACTCTGCCAGCCTCCGTGATTTCTCCACCTTTGGGAAAAATGCCTCTGAGATCCGATCTTTGTGACAAGTTCATCTGCACCCGCTAAACAAAAATCAAGACACTGTGACACAGTCCATTTGGGAAACCTCATCATATTGTTAATAACCACAGGGCCAGCTCTTCCTGGGAACAAAATACTGGAGAGTGAGGGGAGCAAACTGGTCATAAATGATTGTCATAACTCATAAAGTGAATCTGCAAACACAAAAGCACCTAAATAGGAATGGTGCTTTTATAGGTTGAATTGTATCACTTGAAACTTATATGTTGGAGTCCTAACCCCCAGTACCTCAGAATGTGACCTTCTTTGGAAACAGGGCATTTATAAAGGAAATTAAATTAAAATAAGGCCATAGCTGGGATCTTAATCCAATATGACTAATGTCCTTATTTTAAAAGGAAATTTGGATACAGAAATGCATCCACAAGGAGGTTGAGGTAAAGACATAGGGAGAAAATGGCAAGCCACAAGCCAAGAGGAAGGCATGGGACAGATACTCCCTCAGAGTACTCAGCAGGAACCAGCCCTGATGACACTTTCACCTTGGACTTTTAGCCTCAGGATGGTGAGACTCTAAGTTTCAGTTGTTTAAGCACCCAATTTGTGGCACTTTGTTACAGCAGCCATGATAAACTAATACAGGTGTATTAGCCATTCTATGTTTCAAGAGAAATAATAATAATGAGTACCTTTGTTTATATTTCTGAAACTTAACTTAGCTAATGAGGTGATTGTAAGAGATTGTCTACCATTCTTAGGGAGTCTTTTCTATTTTAAAAACCATTTCTGATGAGGTGTTGGCGGCAGACATCTTGTCCATGTGAGCCCTCCACTGGCCTCAGGGAGCAATTAAAACCCTAAACAACCTCGACATAAGACAGCTGTGACTAGTGCCTAACCTTCCTGTTCATCAGCTTCCTCTGGAAATGTCACACTAATCTCTGTGTGCATCACAAACCGATCCCTGTGGTAGGGCTTCCAAGTTATGATATCTCCATTATGAAAGTCATGTCAATGAAAATGAGAAATACATATGAAAAAGAAGGTGGGACTCTCCAATAATCCTAATTCCCTTGGAAAAGTATTATTTATACTGTATATATTATTTATGTTATACATATATTGCTTATGTGTATTTGGTTATTTTAAATTTGATTTGTGATTTCAAAAGTGCATTTTCAAAAATGCATTTTCATTGGGATGATTCTTTGAAAACATAAAAACATAAATGAGAAAATAAAACCTACCCCAAACCTGATTTAGACATGATTGCTCTTGACAATTTTCTAGAAGTTTCGTCAATATGGTTTGAGTATATAAATTCACCATTATTGACAAAAAGTGCAACAGTTTGATTTTGTAAGCTGATGATGGATTATTTTATTATAAACACTTTATCTGTTGATTAATTATTTTTATGACATTATTCTTAATGGCATTATACATTTTCCATCCTGTGGTCTACCATGAGCAAATTAACCCAAGCCACATGTCTGAACAGTTAGACTATGTCTAGGTTTTATTTTAATGAATAAGGCTATGAGGACTATCTTTTAGGTGAATCTTTGGATGCATTCAAAATTATTTTAACATTACATTCTTAGACACAATGTTGAGTCAAAGGCTGTGAATTTGGCTTTAACATGCATACACCTACCTCAATCGTTCTTATACCCAAGCTGTACACACACTTTCATGCCCTCTGGATAACACTTACTAGGATATCCCATGCATTTTTCAGGTTTCATGTAGCTTTCAGATTTTTTATTTCTATTGAACAATCCATGAAACCATAGATTTCTTTCCCAAGTACATAATTTTAGCATAGATATCTCCAAATTAGCAACCATCTGTTCATAAGTCAAGCACTAGTAAGTCAATAAAACGAACAAACTGCCAATACATTCAATAAGTTGAAACAAGTGAATTTCAAAAACATGCTAAGTAAAAGAAACCAAACGCAAAAGTGTTCCTACTGTACTTACAATCCATTGTTTTCTTGAGTCAGGGAAATGAATCGACAGTAGGTTCACAGGAAAAAAGGCAGCGAATCCATTATGTGCCAGGGATTTTGGTTACAGGAAGGTGAGCACCCAATGGCCCAGAGAGGTTTAGAAGCTCATACGTCCCACTTCACGGGGGAGAGGGGGCCGCGGCTCTGGGCAATTTTAGAGGAAGATTAAATGACTTTTCAAGAGATGGCTGGGCCCAAAGCAATGTCAGGCTAATGATAAAATTCCTCTCTGCACTCTAAGGAGAGCTGGGATAATCTGACAAAGATTAAATAGGAGAAAAGTCTTATGAATTTATCAACATGCAAAAGAGGAAGGTCATAGGAGTGTGGTTGCCCCTGCAGTCCACTTTTATGAAATCGAGAATAGGAAAAGTTCAATCCACAGAGACTCGAATCAAAACAGTTCCCGGGAAAGGCGTGGAAGAGCTTTGGAGGGGGATGCCAATGTCCCATGTGTTAGACGAGGTGCTGGCTATGCAGGGGGTGTGTGTGCATTGAGCATGTATTACTGCTTATCATCGAATTACTCTCCTAAGACATGTGCATTTCACTGCTAGTTATTATGCATCAAATAACACACAGACACACACACCCAGAGTAAGGGAATCCATTTGCAAGACAAGGGTACACTCAGATGGAGGGCCATCCCCTCCAAAGCCCTCTCTGGTGGTAACATCAGACTCATTCACAGACCTGTCCTTTCTCAGTGAAACAGCACATGGGTCTTAAGAGCTGATGTCCTGTGATTTTATTTTGCTCTTTGGGTTATTCCCATTATTTCTGAAAAGTTTGGGTAGCACTGATTGCCATGGATGAATAAGTTTACTCTGGAAAGCCCCAGACCAATTCCCAACTTTCAATGGATCTGCAAAGAGCAGTGAACGTGTCCAAATTCATTCACATTATGGCTGTACTAAATGTAACTTAAGGGCACCTCTCAGCCTTATCAGGGTAATGATATTGGCTTAATCCTAAGAACCGATATAGATCAGCTTTCCATTTTCACTGCATGAATATTTCACAGGCTGCTGGGTAGATCTCCGTGAAGAAATTAATGCAGCTATAAGACGCTCCTCCTTGCGCAATTCCTTTACCTCCGGGCTACAGGAGACACACCTGGGAAGCAGGAATCCCCTTCCTGCAAACAGCACACACGTAGGAGCCCAGAAATAGCAATCTGTACAGGGAGCAAAATATGTGAGCTCTTTGAAAGAAATGCTGCCTATTTACCTGAGTTCAAAAGAGACAAGTTGCATAAAACTCAGGGAAGGCAGCATCATGTCCATGAATAAGAGGAACAATGGATTTCCCCATAGAAACCAGAAGTAAGAAATGTCCTAGCAAATTGATAAACTTAAAGGAACACACACCCCTGAACACGTCTGGTTCACTGCTAAGTACCAGTTAATTCTGTTTTCCTTTGTTCCCAGGCACATTTTCTTCTCTCCCTGCAGTGCTGAGAATTGAACCCAGGGTCTTTCATTGCTACGTAAGTCCTCTGACAAGGATCTACATCCTCAGCCCTTTCATTTTACTTTGCAAATGATCTTGAACCTCGCTATCTCTTGTTTGATATCTTTATAACTCTTGTTTGAGAAAACCTATGAACAGCAATCACATTAAATCACCAGTGGCCACAGAACATTAAAAATAATTATGTCAGATATTGGCTAAAATGAGGTGATTCCAGACAACTGTCAAAATAAGTCATTAAACATTTTAGAAAGAATGTGTATACGTGGTTGTGTGAAAGAGACGTACAGATGGATCCACACCGGGGTGTTAATGAGAAACCCGTTCTAACATAATTTAAAATAATGATCAGCCAAGTAAATTAGACCCTACCTGATGAATCCTGCCCAAACAGGTAACCATCACTGGGAATGCGGTGGCCGAGCGCTCCAGGTGGGGCCGAAGGGAGTGGATCCAAAAGAGGCAGGTGCAGGTGACCTTGAAAAAGGAGCTTCGTGAATTCAAGAAGGGAGAGGAGTGGCAAAATAATTCAACGCCACGGACAGTCCATGAGTACTTTATGTTTTGCTCTGGTATGCATGCTATAACTTTAAAAAGCTTAATTTATATTTGGGAATGATAGAATAGTCTCATAGTTCAAAATGTAAAAATAAAAAGTAGTGCATGGACAACAATCTCCTGCTGCACCCGCACGCAGAAGCAACTGACGTTATGAACTGTGCATCTATGTAGCACAGTGTGTATGCATCTGTGTGTTATACTGTATATGCAAAACAAACAAACAAACAAAAAAACATGGACTCTTCCATCTCCCACTCTTTTCCACTCAGGTAGTAGCCACTTTATAGACTTCTCCGTATTTTTTTCATTTAATATCCCCCCAAATTTTTCCTTAATACTAAGCAAAATATTCTTACTATTAGTTACTTACTTTATTCAAAGACAAAATAATGTTTCATTAACTGTGTCTATCAGGTCCATCAGTTAACATTTTTAATTGGTCCTTTGCTATAAAACACCACAATGCAATGGATAATCTCAACTTAGCTCTTTTCACAATCATAATATTTTGTTTGACTAGTCAGTGTTATTGACTATGGAGCCTGATTCTTTAGTCACACTTGCTGTATTGCACTGTGATTTTTCAAAAATTCTGCAATAAGCTATTCTAGTGGTTGTGTTTAATTACTTGACTTCATTTTTTAGAGTAGTTTTAGGTTCACGACAAAAGTGAGTGGAAAGTGCAGCAAGTTCCCATGTATTACCTGTCCTCACCCATTCCGTTTCCCCCACTATGAATACCCGCTCCCCCTCAAGAGGCTCATTTGTTACAGTTGTTGAACTTGCATGGACACATCCTGAGCACCCAGGCCCTGGTTTACATTAGATTCACGCTGGGCGTTACACATTCTATGGGTTTAGACAAACAAATTGACAGGTATCCGCCATTATAGCGTAAAGAGCTGTTTTACATCCCTGAAAGTTCTCTATAATCTGCCCCTTCATCTCTCTTTCCTCCTAACCCTTGACAGCCACTGATTTTTTTTTTAACTGTTGCTATGGTTTTTTCCTCTTCCCCAAACGCCATTTCAAGTGGAATCATACAGTATATTGATTATCATGAAAAATCTCCTCTTCAGCTTGTGGATGTGACGGAATGATTTATACTGATTGATTTTTGAATATTGAACAACTCTTATGTAAATCTGACTTGATTGTGATGTAAGATTTTTTCAATATATGTTTAAGTTCGAAATGCTAAAGCTTTGTTGAGGATTTTTGCATCTATGTTCATGCGCAATAATGGTTTATAGATTTCTTTTCTTGTGATGTCTTTGTCTGATTTTGATATTTGGTCAATGTTACCCTTATGGAATGAGTTAGAATGTATTCTCCCTACTTCTAAAATCTGGGAGAGACTGCAGTGAATTGGCGTGTTTTCCTTAAATATTTTATAGAATTAATAAATTCATTATTAATTCATCTGAGCTTGGTACTTTGTCTTGGAGGTTATTAGTTCTGCATTCAATTTCTTAAATAGATACAGACCTATTTGGATGATCTGTTTATTTTTGAGTGGAATTTTAAAACTGTCTCCATTTACTGTGCTGCTATAACAGAACCACAGACTTCATAAAGAACAGAAATTAGTTATTGTGCTTGTGTAGGCCAGGAAACCCAAGATCAAGGCACCAGTAGCTTCAGTGTCTGATGAGAACCATGCTCTGCTTCCAAAAAGACACTTGAACACAGTGTGTTAGTCAACTTTTTGTTGTTGTGACCAAAATACCTGACATAAACAACTAGAAGGGGGAAAATTTATTTTGGCTCTAAATTTCAGAGGTTTCAGTTCACGGTCAGCTGGCTCCATTGCTTTGGGCATGAGGTGAGGCATAGAATCATGGTGAAAAGGTGTGGCCGAGGAAAACCTCTCATCTCATGGCAGTTGGGCAGCAGAGAGAGGAAGAGGAAGGGACCAGAGTTAAGATACAGTCCCCACAGGCACAGCCCCCAAGACCCACCCCTTCAACTAAGCCCCAGCTGCTACCGCCTTGCAGTAAGTAGCCCATTCAGATCTCAATTAATCAATCCACTAATGAAGTCAGAGCCCTGGTGATTAAATCACTCCCCCAGACTCCTGCCTCTGAACACGTCTTCACTGGGGACCAAGCATTCAGCACATGATCCTGAAGGGGACACTCCATATACAAACCATAGCACCTGTGTCCTCTCGATGGGAGAAACACTGTCTTCACATGCAGAAGGCAGAGGGCAAATATGAATGATTTTCTACATTAAGTCCCTTCATAGGAGCACCTAATCCCATTTACGAGGGAGGATGCCTCTCGGCCTAATGGCTTCTGAAAGGCCATGTGTCCTAATACGATTGCATTGACAGAGCCTGAATTTTGGAGGAGACAGTCATGCCATAACAGGAAGATTATGTCTTTCAAGGAACTGGTCCATTTCATCTAAGTTGTCAAATTTGCAGTTATGGTTTATAATATTCTTCAATTATCCTTTAGTGCCCTTAAAATTATCCTTTAATGGGATCAGTAATGATATCCCTTCTTTGATTTATGACACTTGTCACTTGTGAATTCTGTTTCTCTCTCTCTCTCTCTCGACTAGTCTGGCTAGAAGTTTATTAATTTTATCTATCTTTTCAAAGAAAGAGACTTTGGCTTTGCTGATTTTCATTTATGCTCTTTTTTCAATTTCAATGACTTCTGATCTAAATTTTATTTATTTTTTCTACCTACTTTGTTGAGTTCAACTTCCTCATCTTTTTTTTCTACACTGGAAATGATTGATTTTGATATTTCTCTTTCCTAACATACACATTTAATGCTATAAATTTGCCTCTGAGCATTGCCTTTGCTGTTTTCCACAAATTTTGATAAGTTGTATTTTAATTTTCATTTAATTCAAAACTTTTTTTGATATTTCATAAGATTTTTTTGATTCTTGTTTTATTTGGAAGTGTGTTGTTTAATCTCCAAATATTTGGGTATTTTCCAACTACAATTCTGTTATTGAATTCCAGTGTAATTCCATTGTGATTTGAAAGCAGACATCATTTGATTTCTGTTCTTTCCATCTAAATTTGTTTGGGTATTATTTTATGGTACAGAATGTGGCCAATCTTGGTGAATGTTCTATGTGAGCTTAAGAAGAATGTGTATTCTTCTGTTGCTGGAAGAAGTGTCCTATACAGTTTGATTAGACCTTGCTCATCAAATAATACTGTTGTTCAGTTTGACCATATCCTTGCCAATATTCTGTCTGATACATCGACCAATTACTGAGAGATGCTGAAGTTTACAGCTAAAATAATGGACTTTTCTATTTCTCCTTGAAGTATTATTTTTCCCTTGTGTTTTGACACTCTATTTTAGGAGCCTACATTTTAAGGATTCTTATATCTCCTTGGAGAATGGAACCCGTTACCATTTTGTGAAACCACTTTTTGTCTCTCACAAATTTCCTTGTTCTGAGCCTACTTTGTCTGAAATTAATATAATTACACCAGCGTTCTTGTGATGACTATGAGAATCCGGCATCTTCCCCATCTCTTGGATTTTTACCTATATGTACCAATTTTTAAGGTGGTATCTTATTCTTTGGTCCTATTTTTATCCATCTGAATAACATCTTTTAATTGATGTATTAAGACCATCGATATTTAAAGTGATGAGGGATACAGTTGGATTCGCATCTATCACTTGCTCTTATTCTCTTTTTACTGTCATCTTCCATTCTTTTTCTGCTGTAATTCATTTTTATCGTTCATTTTATAAACTTCCATTTTCCCTCATTTTCTTTCTTTCTTTTTTTTTTCCTGGCTCTTTATTTTTATTTATATCTTCTTCTTTTTTATTTTTTTCATTTTTCTCTCCTTTCTTTTTACTTCTTTATTGGTTGCAACTAATCCATGTCCAGTTTTTAGTGACCCTCCCGGCTCCACAGGTCAAGTGTCCTGCCTTGTTAGATCTTATCACAAGGTATTTCCAGTCATCCCAGTTCATCCCTGCATTTGCCATTCATTTCACTTGCCCTTAAGTATAATCACCAACCACATTGTTGCTATTATTTTAAATAAACTGCTATTAAGTACATTAATAAAAATAAAAGTTTATTTTACCCTCTTTCATGCCTTCTTTATTAATATCTTTATTTCTTTGTATAGATCTGAGGTTCTGAGTTGTATCCTTTCTCTTCTCTCTGAAGAACTTCTTCAAATATTTCTTCCAAGGCAGGTCTATTGCCGACAAATTCCCTTGATTTTTAGTTGTCTGAAAAAGCTCCATTTCTTCTTCAGTTTTGGAGGATAATTTTACAGAGTGTGTAAGTCCAGCTTGATGAATATTGCAGTTTGGATGTGAGGTGGCTTCCTAAAGGGTGACCCCTGTATTAATGCAGGAATGTTCAGAGGTAAAGCAATTAGATTAGAGAACCAGAACCTAATCAGTGGATCAATTCATTCAATGGATTAATAATTTGAAGGACTACTGGGTGTTGACAGTGGCAGTGGGCAGGACTGAAGGAAGCATGTCACTGGGCACATGACTTTGGGTTTTATGTTTTGTTCCTGGTGACACCCCCCACCCCCACTGCTTCCTGGCTGCCATGATCAGAGCAGTTGTCCTTGGCTACACTCTGTGACACAGTGTTGGCCTCACCACAGACAGAGTGTGGAGTTGGCTGAACATGAACAGAAATATGCCTGGGAGTGGGTATTTGTGCCTGTATGACCCTTGATATCCTCCATAGCTTCCTGGGTGTGTGGTTTGGTGTCTACCTTAATTCTGGAAGGTTCTTATTACTAGTGCTTCAAATCTTCTGCTCTATTATCTTTCTTTTTCTTCTGGCATTGCTACGTCTCTGTACACCTACTACAGTTGTCCACAGTCTGGGGCAAACTATTCAGGACTGGCTCACTTTCTCATTCTAGTCTCTTTGCTTTTTAGTTTTGACATTATATTAATACATCCTCAAGCTCAGAGATTCTTTCCTCAGATGTTTCCAATCTACTAATTAGCTCACCAAAGGTATTCTTTATTTTTATTATAGTGTTTTTTGTTTCTAGTATTTCTTTTATTCTTTCCTAGAATTTCCATTTCTCCATTTACATTACTCATCTATTCTCACATACTTTTCCCATTGCAGGCTATTACATACATATCATAGTTATTATAAAAAAAATTTTTTGTGGCACCAGGGATTGAACTCAGGGGCACTCAACCATTGAGCCACATCCTCAGCCCCATTTTGTATTTTACTTAGAAACAAGGTCTCACTGAATTGCTTAGAGCCTTGCTTTTACTGAGGCTGGCTTGGAACTCTGGATCCTCCTGCCTCAGCCTCCCAAGCTGCTGGGATTACAGGCGTGCATCACTACGCCCAGCTCATAGTTATTATAAATTCCTGGTTTGATAATGTTAACATGCCTGCCATATCTGACTCTTGTTCTAATGATTGTTTAGTCTCTTCAAACTGCATTTTTTTCCTTTCACAATGTCTTATAATATTTTATAGAAGGCCAGTTCTTTTCCTGAAAAGAACTAGTGATGTGCTGGTAAGGCGTGGGGGAAGTTCCAGAAATGCAACTAACTTATGATTAGTTCTCAGTCTTTTAGTGAGTCTTGCCTTTTTAACTGTGAACTTCAAGTTTGTCCTGGTTTTTTTTCCTTTAAGGAAAAAAGGAGGTTTGGGTTGGTTATTTCCCATATACCACATAGAAGGTTAAAGTGGGCTGGAGTTGGTTATGTTCTAGGAAAACCCCAGTTGGCCAGGTTCTGGTGAAAGAGCTTTCTTTGTGGACAGACTTTTTTTGTGTTTTTGTTTTTTTGGGTTTTTTTTCCAGAACATTGTGGGAGTCTTGCTAAATAGTTTATTTTCCTTTTCCTTTAAGGGTCCTGATTATCTGTTCTTCATGCTGGGAACTTCATGGGATTCCTGAAGACAAAACTCAGGAAAGTGCCCCTCACCTACATACACACATAATGTTCAGCTTTCAGAGCATTTTCTTCTCAGGATAGTTCATGCTCAATCACAACTACTTATCAATTACAAATTTCTACTCAATGCTGGCTCGATTAGTGGTTTCTGCTTCATGTAAAACTGTGATCCCCTGTATCCGTCCGTGTCTCCGATTTTCAAGGTGATGGTTTGTCCTGTGATAGGAACTCTCTGAGGGATCTAAGAAGATTTGCTGCTTTTTAGTTTTTGTTTTTGTTTTTGCTTTTTTTTTATTTTGAGAATGGTTGGGAGTGATAAATTCCAAAACTCCTTACATGTTTCACTGACGCATATTTTTTTTAGCACTTTAAAAAAAATGTTCAACTCTTTATATTTTAGGTGGGCTATTTATTTCCATTTAGCATTTCCAATCAATTGTTGCTCTTATATATATGTAAAGAATTCTGTATATTGATTTTGTGTCAAGCCATTTCTAAAATTTTTCTTGTTATTAGTGATATTTTTATCCAGAGGATACTCTGATTTTCTGGATATATAATTAATTAGTACATAAAGTATAACATATACATTGTAAAACTAAGTACAATATTTCTATCTTCCCTGTTTTTATACTTCTAGTTTCTTACTGCACCTATCATTGTATGATCTAGTAATTCCAAACCAAATGTAAATAGTGGTAGAAGTGGGCACCTCAACCACTTACAGTAGTATTTCTCAATAGGAAATATTGTCCTGACACTGAAATAGTTGTATTTTATATTCCTGATCCAGTGTGCATTATTCGTGTTTTTAAACAGCTATCATGAGTAGATGTTGAGTGTCTTTGAGCATCTGTGGAAATAATGCCTGTTCAAATTAGCCTTATTAACATGGCAGCCATAGCCATAATTTCCTAACATTGAGGACTCTTACATTTCTGGAGTAACATGCTCTTGGTCATGAGGTGTTACTCTCTTAGTTTGCTGCAGGGTTTTATTTAGCAATATTATATTCATGGTTTTTAAATCAATATTTATAACTGGCTTAGATTTGTACTTTTCTTTTGTGCTCTCTTCCTTGAATTTAATTACTATTCTCATTTCATGAAAATGAATTGAAGATGCCCATTCTTTTATAGAAGTATCTGTTAGCATTAGGACTGTTATTGTATAAAGACTTAATAGAATTCTCTGAAGAAAATAATGGAACCTAGTGATTTCTGGAGATTTAACTAGTACATTTTTCTATTTCCTCTCTGAAAATCAGTCTCTTTATATTTTTCAAGTCTACTTCAGTAAATGATATATTTATAAGAAATTATCTACTTCATTCAGATTTTCAAATACCAAAAAGACATAGGCTGTAGTCAAACAAAGCAACCTGCACCATGTTTATAGACACACAAACATACACTTGAAACCAGCAACCCTGCCCCGCCAAAAAATAACAAAATATATGAAGCAATTGTTTTCCAGACTCTGGACATCAGGCAAAAGGTCAGGAAATAAATGCCCAATAATTACTCCAGCTTATAGTTTAAATTGAATCTTCAGGCTGGGACATACAGAAGAGCAACCCATGTGAAGCCCACTCAACTTCTGAGCTGAGATGGAGCTGAGCCCTAGGTGGTTAGAAAGCACAGGATGAGTACTGGAGAGGAGAAATGCAATGGAGAGAAACTCAGAGTTCCAAAATGTGTTTCCCCCTGGTACTAGGCTAGGTACCTCTGACTGGTGTGTGTGTGTGTGTGTGTGTATCCCAAAGCTGGGGAAAGAACCACAAGAAAGGATTTAGAAACGTGTTCCTGAAGAGCACACATGTCCAGAAATAGTGCCTGTTTCTTTCAGCCCAGTTAGAGTATCATTTTATATGAAGAGTGAACCCCACCCCCAAAATTTAATGAACAGATCATCAGAGCTACAGGGTAATTTCAATCAACCTAAAAAAACAGAGTCTACAAAAGATAGGGCAAAGGTCCAAAAAGTATCTGATAACCAAGTGGCCATTTACCAAATTTGAGGAAAACTATAAACCTACTAATTTAAGGACTCATTGAATCCTAGTCACAAAACACATAAAATATTAAGGTGCATTACCATCAAATTGTTCAACACCAGTAATAAAAGTAAACATTGAAGTCAGTGGGAAAAAAAAGAGACACATTAAACACAGAGGAACGAAGATAAGAATGACAACAGAGTTCTTACCAGAAATAATGCAAGCGAGAAATCTACATAGAAAATACCTTCAAAGAACTGAAAGAAAAAAATCTTTCAACTCAAAGTCTTTGCTCCATTGAAATATGTTTCAAAAATTAAGGGAAAATAAAGAAATTTTAGACAAAGCTAAAGATTTAACCTACAGAAATGTTAAATGTTAAATGAAATATGTCCTTTAAGCAGGTGTAACATGTTCTCAGAGGGAAGTAATCTATATAAATATAGATCTATGTAAAATAATGGAGAGTATTACATTTAGTAATCATATGGGTAAATATATAGTTTGGGTCTTGATATTTAAATACTATTGAAAGATAATTGTTTATTTAAACACACACACACACACAACAACAATATCATGTGGAATTTTTAGTGTATGTAAAAGTGAAATGTATCAATAATAAAACAAAGTTGGAAAGAAAAATAGAAGTATTCTATTTCTATGTTTTCATACAATACTTTAAGTGTTATTAAGCACTTGAAAATAAAAGATGTACACAAAAAATTTTAGCATCCTTCAGAAGAACAAAACCAGACACTAACAAAGAACTAAACGTGAAACCACTAATCCAAGTAATTAATCATAACTAAGGGACTACAATAACCTAAGTCAATGAATTAATACAAAGACATTTTAAAAACATGGTAAATATGGTAAATAGCCAGACTGTGGAACCAACCTAGATGTCCTTCGATTGATGAATAGATAAAGAAACTGTGGCATATATATACAATGGAATATTACTCCACCATAAAGAATGATAAAATTATGGCATTTGCAGCAAATGGATGAAATTGGAGAATATCATGCTAAGTGAGATAAGCCAATCTCAAAAAACTAAAGGACGAATGATCTCGCTGAGAAGAGGATGAGGACATATAATTGGGGGTAGGAGGGGTTAGCATTAGGGTTAGGGTTAGGTTTAGGATTAGGGTTAAGGAGGGTGGTAAGAATGGAGGAAGGAAGGACTGTATAGAGGGAAAAGAGGGGTGGGAGGAGTGGGGGGGAAGGGAAAAAATAACAGAATGAATCAAACAACATTACCCTATGTAAATTTATGATTACACAAATGGTATGCCTTGACTCCATGTACAAATAGAGAAACAACATGTATCCCATTTGTTTACAATTAAAAAAAAAATGGTAAATATGGTAAAAAAAAAGAACAAAGGGGGCAAGTGGAAAACAAACAGAAAAGTGATCATATTTATTTAAATAATCATATCCATAATTACTTTAAATGTAAATGGTCTAAATATGCCAATTAAAAGGCAGAGATTGTCAAAATGGATACAAGAACAAAACCCAACTATACACTGCCCACAGGAAACACATGTTAAATATAAAGACACAAATAAATTAAAAGTAAATAACTATAAAAGATGTATCATGCTAATGCTAGAATCAAATAAAGGTGGAGTTGCTATATTAACATCAGAAAAAAATAGATTTCAAACAAAGGAAATAAAGAGGTTTTGTAATGGCAAAGGGGTCAAATCGCCGAGAGAGCAAACCAAACCAAGTATTACAAAAAATAAAAATTAATTAAAGCAAAAACTGGCATTTCTTCAAGGAGAAATATATAAATTCATAGTTGGGGGAGATAATTTGATAACAATTATTCTGTAAATCACCAATCTCAATAATTGATAGAATACGTAGACAAAAACTCAATAAAGATACAGAATATGTGAAAAGCACTACTGCCTAACTTGACCTGACTCTTAGAGGGTGCTCCAGCCAACATGTAAACTGTTTTCAAGTGTACACGTGGTACATCAGAGATTAGGCCATAAAACAGGTCTGAAAAAATGTTCTGAGCCATATAGATTTTGTGTTTTACCCACAGTGGAATTAAATTTAAAAATTAATAGCAGAAATAGCTCTGGAAAATCTCCAAAACACATAGAAACTAATCATCACATTTAAAAGTTAGCCATGAGTCCAAAAAGAAATCAGAAGGGCACTTAGAAAGTATCTTCAACTGAATGAAAATAAAAACATAACAAATGAAAATTTATGAGATGTTACTAGAGCATTTAGAAAGAGATTTGGAGCACTAAATGTTGATATTAGAAAATAAAGTTCTCTAAATATAAACCTCAACTTTCCAACTAGGAGATTAAATTAAATACATAATAGAAGAAAAGAAATACTAAAATTTTGGGTAGAAATTGATGAAACAGAAAGCAGAAAGACACTAAGGAAAAAAAATCCGAAAACTATGTCATTAAGATCAGTATAATTGGTATAGAGATTGGTCAGGAAAAAAGCAAGAAAGAAGGAAGTCACAATTTACCGAAATCAGGGGGTGGGGGTGCAGGGGAGCATCCACCTGATCAGAATCAAAAGATCACAATAGGACAACAAGAGAATATTATGAAGAGTTATTATGTCAATTAATTTCGTGATTTAGATAAAATGAACAAAGTCTTTGAAAGATAAAACCAACCAGCTTTCACTTAAGAAGAGAGCTGTGTGTTGTAGCTCAGTGGTACAGGGCTTCCTGGGTTTGATCTCCAGCACTGAAGAGAAAAATTTAAAAAAGAAGGAGGCAGAGGAGGAAGAGGAGGCAGAAGAGGAGGAAGAGGAGGCAGAAGAGGAGGAAGAGGAGGAAAAGAAGGAGGAGGAGGAGGAGGAATAGACAACCTGAGTAGCCTAAATTAAAGAAATTGAATTTGTAATTAAAATCACACACACACACACAGCCTCCATTCCCAGGTAGTTTCACAGATGAATTCTACTTAAGGAAGAAAAATTTCCAATTCTACAAAAATTCTTCCAGAAAATTAAAAAGGAAGCACCATTTTCCAACACATCTGAGGCCAATATTACCCTGAACCAAACTCCAAAGTTATTAGTGAAAAAAATCATAGACCATTATCTTCCTCGGATTCAAAAGCAAAAGTTCTAAACAAAATTCTTGATGGTCTAGCTGACAATACGTCAAAAGCCAAAGACATTATGAGCAAGTGGGTTTATCCCAAGAATGTAAGGTTGGTTTAACGTTTGGTGATTGTCCAATGTCCTTCACATTAACAAACTTAAAAATACAAATTCGACCATATCATCACCTCGATAGACACGGAAAATAAATTTGGTAAAAGTCATCTGCCAAAACCCCACGGATGACATCAAACTTAATAGTAAAAGATGAAATGCTCTTGTCTTAATGATCAGAAATACTATTGCATTTCTATTGAACGTTTTACTGTAGGCTCCAGCCAGTACTAACAAGAAGATATTCAAGGCATTCACAATGGGAAGGAAAAAGTGAAACTTTCAGTTGGCATGTTGCTCGATCATCTCTGTGGGACTCCCGTGGAATCTTTAAAAAGCCCATAGAACTAACAAGTAAGTTTTGCAAGATTCCAGGGTATAAGATGGAGGTACAGAAATCAATGATATTTTTTTACATACAAGGCACTATTTGGAATTAAAAATGAAATACTATTGTTTACATGAGCATTAAAATGAGATACTTGGGGACTCATCTGCCAAAATAAGTGAAAGTCCTGCACAAAATATTTCTGATTAAAAATAAGTGAGACAGCCAGAGGGACAGGAATCCCATGAAAACAGAAGGGAGATCAGTGGAGGAGAGGGAAGAGATTGAGGGGCAGGACAGAGGGATGGGAAGAGGGAAGATCACCAAATGAAACTGACCAGATTATGCTCTGTACATGTATGAATATTCCACAGCATATCCCACCTCTAGGTACATCTATAAAGCACTGATTAAAAATAAATAAATAGATGGAAGGAAAACCAGTACGGTAGACGAAGGGAAGCAGAGGGAGGGAAGAGGGAAGGTAAAGAGGGAGTCGTAGGGACTGTAATGGAGCAAAGAATATTCCATGCATATAGGCACATGCCAAAATGAGGCCCATGATTACATATGACTATAATGCATGGATAAAAACACCAAAAAAAATTAAAGAAGACCTAAACAAATGAAGAAATTAAAATATTGTAACCAAAGCTTGGAAAACTCCATCTTCTAATGTGTCAATACTCAAAATAATCTCTAGAATCAAGGTTGTGATTGAAATTCCAGCAGATTTCTTTCTCCTAACTTGATAGCTAAATGTAGAATTCATACAGAAAGGTCAAAGTTATCTATAATAGTTACAACAGCTTTTAAGAATAAAGAATAATATAATAAGAATAATATTCTTTTAAAGAATGAGGATATTAGGCAGAACTAATACTCCCATAT
Organism: Sciurus vulgaris; assembly: GCF_902686455.1. NCBI lineage: Eukaryota > Metazoa > Chordata > Mammalia > Rodentia > Sciuridae > Sciurus > Sciurus vulgaris. The sequence goes on from NC_136474.1 coordinate 28,126,001, forward strand.
CTTCAGGTTTATAATGAGCTTACTTTCATCAAACCAGTATCATTTGGGTGGAAACAGACCAAAGACATCAGTGAAAGCAGTTGAGAATCCAGATGTATGGTTACTCTATATGACCCACTTATTTTAGATCAAGTTTCAAAGGCAGCTTGATTGGGGCACGGGAGCCTATTCAATCAACAGTACTGCAGTAACCAGGGAGCCATAGGTAAGAAGGTGACCTGAGTTGTTTTCTTTCCCTGTTGCAGTGTCTCACATGAGTGGGGAGAAAGATCCAGAGTAGGAAGCACAGTGGGAACAGGTGGGTTGTATGGAGATGAGGCCACCAGCATGAGTATTGCAACTATAAATGTTTGTAGTTACTATTAAATTGACATAATGAAGGGAAACAGAGACTAATGATAGTAATAAAAAATTTAAAAAGTGCCAAAAGTCTTGTTTCAGCAGCAGGTCAGGTATCAGAAGTCAATAAATATGCAGGGAAATGAGAAGCTTGTGGTGTACCAACACGCAAATAAGTCAGTCCCAAAAAACCAACGGCCAATTGTTCTCTCTGATGTGCGCATGCTAACACAAAATAATGGGGGGGGGGGATATAAATTTATTGGATTAGACAAAAGGGAATCAAGGGAAGGGGTGGGGATAGGAATAGAAAAGACAGTGGGATGAATGGGACATAACTTTCCTGTGTTCACATATGAATACATGACCAGCGAAACCTGTACCGTGTACAACCACAAGAATGGGATCCTAATCAGAATTAGTTGTAATCCATGTGTGTATAATATGTCAAAATACACTCTACTGTCAGTATATCTAAAAAGAAGAAATAAAAAAGTCATCCAGGCCAAGAGCTTCCATTCATAGAGGCCGTTCTGTGGGGGCTGGACCTCACACCAGGGCTGAATTATGACTTGAGAGCCTGTCCCCATGACTCGGAGCCCAGCACAGGTGCGGCCCAGCGGTCCGAGTTATCTGAGGGGTACCCCTGTTCTCACCTGGAACGCGAGTCCGGACCTGGACTGGCAGTCAGGAGGTTGCCTCCCCCGCCGGCAGCTAAGCCACTCCTTGCAGACAAATCACAGCGATGGCCTCAGACTCCGCCCACCGCTAGCACCAAGTTCACCGGTGAAGTTCAGAAGAAGGATGCGATTACTCATCTTGCTGAAGAAACTAGTCTGCCCAGAAAACATGTGGCGTGCCTCAGGGTCTGCCTGCCTCTCGGCGTGGCAGTAAGCAGTGCAGCAGAGACTGACGTGGCACGTGTTTCCCCTCTGATTAAAAAAAAAAAAAAAAAAAGGAACCGGTTTAGCTGCCCCTCTGCAATGAGAAGAGCCCACTGACTTTGCCGGCACCCGAGGATGCAGAGTCCAGGGTGTTTGCCTGAGGCTTGAGTCCTGTAGACCACAGAGCCTAGATGGACCCCAGGAAGGCCAAAAAGTATCACCTGAGCACGTCTCCACGGCAGGTCTCTAAGCTCCACACCTACACAGCAGCCAAGGGCAGTGCTACCCCACGACCACAGTTTCCAAGGCTACAGTGATTTATCTCCCATAATATATCCTGGGATACTAGAAATCTGTCCAGAGCCAAACTGATCAAAAATTGTAAAACAGCTCTACAATGAGATTTTTTAAATCTGGTTTCGTTTCTTTCAAAAAACTCCCCATTATTTATTCTGAAAGTCTCCTTGAGATACGTTGTGTGATTATAGAATTTGGAGTCCAGGGGTCTCCAGAATCCTGAAAAGGGATAAAGTGAGGTAGTAGGTCCCAGCCCTCCTTTATTTCTACCAGTGAAGCTACAAAGTTGTTTTAAAGGAGGGAAATCTCGGAGACCCCATGGGAACAAATGTCAGCTCTGTGTCCCACAAATCACTGAAACCAGATATTTATTTTCCATAGAGGAGGTGGGAGGAGAAGAGGTGTGGGGAAGAATCAGCGAGGGAAGGAAAGAGGATTCTTCTTTTATTGGATGAAGTGGACCAATAAGAGATGGAGATCTGAGTCATTTTATTAATAGTAATAATGGCTTGGATTTATAGGGTGGTTTCCTCTGAAGATCTAAAGGCCTTCATACCTACTATTTTGTTTCTGTGCACTACAACCTGAAAAACAAGACTGTTGTGAAATAAACATCAAATACAGGCATCCTGCTTTTAAAAAATGGGAAAAATCCTGAGAGTCTCCAAGACTCAGGAGCTCTCAGAACGAGAAGCCCAGCTCCAGTAGGGACATGGTGGCCACAGAGGAGACCAGTGTCTCAAGGACAGCTCCAGGTTCCAACAGCAACTGCCGAGCCCCCCAGCAGTCCAGGCTGCTTCCTTATTTCCTCCAGAGGAAGCCAGGGAGGTGTAGGGGTGCTTTTGATATCTAGACATCTTTTTGACTCCTTAAAAAATAATAGACATTCTTTTTTAGAGTGGTTTTAGATTCACAGCAAAATTGAGAGGAAGGTACAGAGATTTCCCAGTTACCCCTTGCTCACACGTTGGTGCAGCCTCTTCCACAATCCACAGCTCTCCAGAGTGGTCCATCTGCTACACCTGACCACACTGGCACCATTATTATCCAAACACCCACCACCCATACCTTAGGGTTCAGTCTCAGTGTCGTACATTCCATGGGTTTGGACAAAGGCATAATGCTCTATTATAGTATCATACAGAGTAGTTACACTGACCTAAAGGTTCTCCAAGCTCTGCCAATTCACCCCTCCTTGCCCTCTGGCAACCCTGGTCTTTGCTTCTTCCAGAATGTCATAAAGTTGGACTCACACAATATGGAAGCTTTCAGAATGGCTTCTTTCACTTAGCAATAAGCATTTAAGTTTCTTCCATGTCTTCATAACTTCATAGCTCACTTTTTTTAGTGCTGAATAACAGTATCCCATTGTGTGAGTGTACCCGAGTTTATTTATCCATCTACCTCCTGAAGGATATCTTGGTTGCTTCCAGGCTTTGGGAATTGTTAATGAAGCTGCTATAAATATCTGTGTGCAGCTCTTTTGTGGACATAGTTTCAGCTTCTTTGGGTAGACACTGAGGAGCGAGATTTCTGGCTTGCATAAGAGTATGTTTAGTTTTGTAAGAAGTCTTTTGGACCATTTTCATTTCCAGAAGCAGCCATGAATGAAGGCCACTGCTGCTTTGCTCTTTGTGATCACACAGGTGTCGGCAGGGACCTGACAGAGCTACGGTCCGCCAGGGGGACACTGTCTTCTTTGAACTTGATCTGCTGCAGTCACTAGCAGAAAGGAGCTCGTGAGTGTCACACCTGGTTATTGCAGGAGATCCAGGGGAAAGTGTTGGACATTCTAGGTCAGGAAGGGGTGAGTTGCCAGCCCTGGAGACCAAAGCATGGTTTGGCTCTTCTGTTTCACTTATTTTATTTTGAAGCATCAAATGTTGATAGAATACCCATCGCCTGCCAGGACTCCTGCTCCTGTCTTGGTCTCCCCACCAGCCTGCTCCCCATCTCCAACCTTAGCTTTAGGTCAATGGTGCTAACCGTGGTGCCATTAGAACCTGGAAGGGTCTTGGGAGACAGAGAGGGGACCCTAAGTCATGACACCCCCTCTGGGACTGAACCTCGCAGCGGGTCCATCATAACACTCTGCTAGATTTCCACAGAAATATTTGTCATAGAATTAGGTACATGGAAGCACAAAGATTTAAAAATCTTTGGACCATGTGAGAAATTCCCATAGGGCAAACGATGTGCCTCCTCTAAACCAAAATAAATAAATAAATAAAGGACAAAAGAGAAAAACAAAAGAGAAATAACAAAAAAAGAGAACTCGGTGACCTAATAACCAATGCAATATGCAACCCTCATTTAGAACTGGATTTTAAAGACTAAATATAAAAAGGCATCTTAGGGATAATCAAGGAAGTTTGACTACACACTGAGTACTGGATCATGTTAGGGAAATGATGACTGTGCTTGTCAGAGGCGATGATGTCATGGTTGTATCAAGGAAGAAGTGTCTTTTTGGTTTGGAGATGGACAGTCATCTCTTGGTCAATTGCAGGATGCCCAAGTCCTCAGATGCTCACATGTCTTATGTAAAATGGTACAGCGTTTCCGTATAACCTATAAACATCCTCCCATAGACTTTAAATCATCTCTAGAGTGCTTGTAGTACCTACACAACATAAATGCTATGTAAACAGTTGTTATACAATGTGGTTTAGGAAATAATGACAAGAAAAAAGTCTGTATATGTTTAGCACTGATGCGACCATTGAAGGCCTTAACTATGATTTTATCTGTGGTTGGTTGAATCCATAGATCTGGAACCTGCAGATACAGAGGGGATGGGAATCTACATATAGAAAGGGCCAAAAATACATGGTAGCATCCAGAGTAAGAATGTGTGCAGGGTGTTATTTGCTCTAATAAACCTAAGAAGAAACAAACCAAGCAACCCCGTGGAGCACAGACACAGAGGTGTTAAACCTGGGTGAGCATCAAGACCGACTGAGGGGCAGGGCCCACTACCGGTCACTTCTGACCCCTCTGGAGCAGGGCTTAGAATTTGCATCTCAGATGGGCTCCGGGAGATGCGGAGGCTGCAGGTCCAGACTTGAAGAACAACTGGAGGCGCGAAACAGGAGAGCGAGACGTCAGCCACTGTCCAAGTGGGTGCGGGATGTGGGGGGGCTTTGTCATCTTATTCTCTCTGCAGCTGGGTACTTGAAATAGAGATTTTTAAACATCTTTTAAACAAGTATGTTCATTCCCCCTGTTTACAGTTGATAACAAAGCAGCAACTTAGAAATCAAATTTTTGACAGTGTTTTTTCCTGCACAGACCTCCTTGGAGAGGTCAAGGAGTAACTGAAGGAGAATCGCAAGCCACCCAGCCATCGAGGTGACTTCCTCTCTGTCTCCTCACATGTTGGCAGAAATCATAGTAAGAGTCACACAGGCACAAATGAGCAAGAAGCCAAAGGGATACACCGAGTGGTCCCAGTGATTTATCACAACTGGAAAGTCCAGTTGTGTCTTGAAGCATCTGACAGTTAATTTTATGTGTCAATTGGTTGGGCTAAAGGATGCCTAGGTAGCTGGTAAAATATCATTTCTGAACATGTTGAAGAGGCATTTATGGAAAAGAGGACCTTTTGAATGTCAGTAGACTAAGTAAAGAAGATCCAGTCTCACTGGCATGGGTGGGCACCATCCTGCTTGTTGAGGGATTTAGTAGGTGGAGGAAGGATGAACTCTCTCTTTCTTCCTGTCCTGGGCCGCCTATCTTCTACAGTTGGACATCAGAACTGCTGGTTCTCAGGTCTTTGTCCTTGGATTGGAATTCACACCAATGGCTCTCCTGGTTCTCAGGCCTTCAAACTGATCTATACCACCAGCTTTCCCAGCCCTCCAGCTTACAGATGAGAGACAATGGAATGCCTCTGTCTCTGTAATCATGTGACCCAGTTCCCCGACTAAATAGCCTCTTAGCTGAATCTCTATAAATATGCTCTTGGTTCTGTTTCTCTGGAGAAGCCTCATGCAAAGCATTTAGTGTTAGGTTTGACTGTGTTGACAGAAACAGCTACTGTCCCCTCCTTCCAGAGGAAAAAGAGGTTTGAACAGAAGAAATGTCTTCCTCTTTCCTGTGGGGTCACCTGGGCTGGTTAGGAGCTGGTGTCCTACTGTGCTGACCTCATGGCCCAAGATGGCAAAAAGAGAGGTTGGAAGGTGTTGGGGGCTATGCCGTGCGCATGGCGCCAGGATGGCGCCTGGCAGCTAGCCAGAGGTTGCTTTGATCACATGGGTGGTAAGGAGGTTGATTAACATAAGCACACCCAGGTGATTTGTCATTGGCCGTATCCAATTAAGTCCAGGCACCCAACGTTTGCACAGGTGTTCCCGAGTGCTCCTGATCGTGCCTGCTCGTTTTGACCTTTACCATGATTGGGCAGCTAGCTCCTCGCCTAATGTTTGCATAATTGGCGTCAGCCCTACCCTTCACCTCCTAGAGGGGATATAAGCCAGCTCTCCTCGAGCGCCAGGGTTCGAAGTTCGAGGGCCCATGTTTGAGGTTGGAGGTTCCAGGTTCGAGGTTCCAGTCCCCAGGTTTCCTGAATCTACAATAAACCGTTCCGAATTCAGAAGCCTTGCTATTTGTTTGTCTCCTGCGCCAAATTGACTCCTCTGGACGGCGTCAGGAAGGGACAAAGTGAATGGATCAGGGGACATTTCCCACTGACTCCTCTGGAAGGGTCCTGAGGCTACACTGATCTGTGCATGGGGGTGGGGCCCAGCCACCTGCCAGGGCAGCAGAGAACTGTCTGCAGTGCCCAGAAGACCTGCGCGTGGCCAGAAGGGGACAGGCGTGGAAGGGCAGCCTGAGTGCTCTGCCTGGAGTGCGTGCTAGGCACGATGTATGAGGCAGCTTGTTTCCCCTTGGCACTGCCTATGCCACCCGCCTCCACACAGCCTGCCATCCGGCCAGCTGTCCTGTAAGTGCCTACTGGACGATTCGGAAAAAATTGGGGGAGAACTACCTCCTGGCCCATTAGCAGCAGGACTGGAAATCCAGCCCCAAAGCAAGGAGAAATGAGGAATCCTTCACCTTCTCTTGTTCAACTGCGGACTTTGTTGATGTGGAAGACAAAGGAGGGCCTTGCTTTGGGTGCTGTACTTTGGATCTGGAATGTTCCCAAAGGCCCATGGGTAAAGGCTTGGCCCCCAGCTTGGCACTGCTGGGAGGTAGTAGAACCTTTGAGCAGTGCGGTCTAGCAGGAGGTCTCAGGTCATCAGGCCTCACTTGGGCTCTTAGGTCCTTGAAGCCCCAACCCCTCCCTCTCTTTTTGTTTCCTAACCACCATAAGGTGAGCAACTTCCCACACCGCAGACTCCTCCCATGGTGTGCTGCCTTGCCACAGACCTAAAAGTAATTGTGCCAACAAACCATGGGACTGAAACCTTTGAAACTGTGAGAAGAAATAGACTTTTCCAAGTTGATTATCTCAGGTATTTTGGTATAGTAATGGAAAGCTGACTGATGCAAGAAAAGCAAACAGGAGTTCACATCTTGCTTAGGTCCAGATGGTTTCAGGCAATCTACGTTCTGCTCTTCTGCTTACCTAAAAATAGCTTGTACTCCAGTATATAAAACCTCTTTGGGGTAACCCTTGGGTGTTGACAGATCCCATGATCCCTAGCATAGGACAGTGCGGGCAACAGGGTAGTGATCATCCTCAGGGACAGAGATCCTCCCATATACACCTGGAGAACGGCAGGAACAGAACAGGAACCTCCTGGCCTAATGCCATTTGGAAGAGGTTCTCTACCTTGTTCTGCAGGAAGAATTTGGTTTCAAAGCCACAGTGATCTCTGTATTTAAAATAAAACAATAGGATTAAATTATACTAAAACAAAACAATAGACATAGTCCTTGCAGAAAAGTTACAAAATGTAGATAAGAAAATACAGTATTTTCAGGAAAGCTTTGCTAACTCAGTGTGTGTGTGTATCATCGTATGCATATCAGTAGGCATATTCTGGTTTCACGCATATGTATAACTGATTTTAATATTAAAAATCTGAAGCTAACCCTCAGTGTTTAATAATTCCACACCTTCAAGAAAGCCTTAAAATAACTGAGGTCCAGATGACAAAGCCTGGGGTGTTCAAACTTTGATTCTACTGGTCAATGCCAAGGTTTAAATGCAATCTTGAGGCCTTTTAACAAAGCAGAGCCTAGCACAGTGGAAATCCTCCCAGTCCTTTGTATGGTGGCAGGGAGGGAGGCTGGGAACGGAGGCCTGGAGGAGCCAAGAGCATTGCGTGTGTTTTCTTGTTCTTTCCCGTCTGTGTACACACCGAGAGGCTGCCAGGGGGGAATGAGCAGCAGAGACACGCTTCAAGTCCAAGCCTGCCCACGCTCAGGCTCATGTTGAAACCAGTGCACGACAGAGACAGGGAGGTGCTTCCTCCGGCCCTGAGCAGCCTCTTGCCACCTCTTGCCCCAGAGCAGCCAGGTCCAGGCTACAGAGCTGGGGGCGCCCCCGCCGAGGGAGGGTGAAGGTGAGCTGCTGCCTCCCACACAGAAAGCCAGAGAACACTCCCTCACAGGAGCACTATCAGAGAGAAGCCGTCCGGCATGAAAGGTGGTGGACTGAGACCGACGTCAGTACCCTGTGAACATGTGTGATCACACAAACAATGTGAATCTACATCATGCACAACCAGAAAAAAAGATGTGCCCCATTTGTGTACAATGAATCAAAATGCAGTCTGTAAAAATAATAAAAAAATTTTGAAAAAGAAGCAGTCAACCTTTAGGCCAGCTGCAGACTTTAAAAAACTATGACACCATAAAGTGGAAACGATAGTACAGTTTTGGGTCTGCAAATGGACCATTTGCATGGGCCAGCCTAGACAACTAGCACAGGTGTAACTGTCTTTCATAAAACGGGGCTCGCCTTCCAAAAATCAGTGTGGAAAAAAGACTTGGAAATCCAATGCTTTTGGAGGCAGAGGCTGAGACTGAAACACACCAAAAATGTCAGATTGCTTATTTGTCCACCCCTCTCGGTCACTGAGCAGTGACCACCCCTCCTCTGTGTCAGCTCTGTTGGGGTACAAAGATGAAAATAGAGATGGGCATGGGGCCTGCAGACTGCTGGGTTGGTGACCACTCCCCAGGACCATGTCCCTGAGTGGTCCCTGCCCTTGAATCTGGGCCGGTGCAGCAGCTGCTTTACCCCAGGGAATGTGGCAGAAGCCACGCGCTGCTGTGTTGGAGGTGAACGCTAGGAACACCTGGAAGCCCAAGCCATGTACTTTGGGACCTACCCTGTAAAATGTATGGTCGCCAAAAAGAAGAGAGACCCTGAGGAGCAGCCTCGTGGAGAGGGAGAGACCCCGCCCGCCAGCTCCCTAGCAGGGCCGGCCTGGCTGCCCGACTGCCCGACCTGCTGAGTTCAGGCCCTGCCTCCGTTTATGCCCCTGCTTCTGGCCTCCTGGAAGTCCTCCACCCTCTGCTTCCCTGCCTGCTCCCTGGGTGTGTTGCTGCCTGGGTTTTGACCTCAGTGTGTGGGCTGCTCTTCTGGTCCTGCCTTCTAGACAAAGCAGGGATCCGACGTTGCATGTTCAAACAAGATGTGTCTGAAGGAGGTGAGGTAGCACAGGGCAAGAGCCCCTGGCCCACTGCGGGGAAGGAGTTCGTCATGGAAATGAAGGTCGATGAACTTTGCAGAACAGCCATCACTGAGACCGTAACTGAGTCCACACACGTCCAGGCTTCTGATGAGTGCAGGCAAATGCTATCAGAGGTCCCAATCCTGCTGATTGGTGGAACCACCTGGGAAGATATTCCAAGAGAACTTCAGAGCTTCCGGAAACACAGATCCCCAAATCTGAGGTTCTGACGAGTGTCTGGGTTTGGGAACCTCTGAACTTGATGCATTATGAAGATGTCATCCAACAATCGGTTCTCACGCTCCAGGCTGTTACTTCTATTGTTCTTACTTATTTGGAATGAGCCTGTGAAGTGGATCTGTCTGCAGTGTGTTCCCCTGAGGCTCATGTGAGGGAAGCACTGCCCCTACCTTGGTGGGGTTGAGATGGTGGAACCTTTAAGAGGTGGGGCTTAATGGGAGCCACCTGGGTCATGGGGGGGCCTTAGCAGGGCTCAAGGCTGGCACGTGCAGTGGGCTAGTTCCCAAGAGAGAGGGTTCTTATAAAGAAAGAGGCTTGTTCTGTGGGCTTGGCACCTTCTGCAAACAGCCAGTTCCCTTTCCATTCCACCACCATGTTGTCATGCAGTAGGGGGTCCTTGCTAGGACTCTGGGATCATGCTGTTTGGACCCTCCAGCCAGCAGAATCCTGAGCCAAGTAAACCTCTTTATTTATAGAGGATCCAGCCTCAAGTATTTTGTTATAGTAACACAAAAGTAAGACAACCTGTACCAAGAGCAAATCATGATAGATGCCATCTTCCTCTGTAAAAAGAAAATTAAGAAACAAACATTGTTTTTCAATTGGCTCTATATTTGCAACTTATTTTCTTTGAAAAAAACTGTTATGTTCTATAGAGATGCAAGTTTTTTAATCATAATTGTTGCCCAAACCACTTAGTTATATCCCCAGCCCAGATTCACTTTCTTTTCTTTTCTTTTGTACTGTGGATTAAACCTAGGGATGCTTAACCATTAAGCCACATCCTGAACCCTGTCTATTTTCTATTTTGAGACAGGGTCTTGCTAAGTTGCTTAGGGCCTCGCTAAGTTGTTGAGGCTGGTCTTGAACTTTCAATCCTCTCCTGCCTCAGCCTCCAGAGTAGCTGGGATTACAGGCATGTGCTACCATGCCCAGCCCTCATTTTTCTTGAACTCAGTGCCTGGCTACGTGTTGAAGGGTTTTTTCTTCCCGGGGTTTGTATGAGAGCGACCCTGATATTACACCCATCTTACGGGGAAGCAGAGGTGGCAGCTGTCCAGGCAAGACACTCCTTCACTGTAGCACGGGAGCTGTCGGGCCAGGGAACAGCCTCTGTTGTTATTCTCCCCTCTGAGCTGTGAGGCAGAAGCAGGAAGAGAGAAGTGGGATTGTAAAGATCATGGCATTTCTGGGCTTGGCTTTGTAAAAAGAGGGTAGCAGTTGCAAGCAGGCAAACTGAAGGGAGCTTCTAAGAGCACTTGGAGAAAGGATGGCAGGCCACCAGGCACCAGGGGAACTCACTTTTTCATGCAAGCCATAGGAGAGAACCTGTTTCAGCAATTCACAAACCCTCAGGAGATGCTCCCATTCCAAGGAAACATCAAGGTGGTCAGAAGAGGAGAGTCGGTCTGATCAATACTGCTCCCTCTGCCGCCCCAACCTCCCAGGGCCCTGGGTCATAGCTGCTGGGGAGCCCAGCCTGTGAATGGTACTAGTTTCTTTCTCAGGTTCTTTAGTGCGTTGACCCCTAGGATCACCAACCTAATGGTCTCACTTCTCAAGAGAACACTAAAGTTCTCCTGGGAATCAAAATGGCTCATCCATTTAAAAAAAGGTACCTGTACATCCACATTCATAGCAGCTTTATTTCCAATAGCCAAAAGATGAAAACAACCCAAGCATCCATTGACAGATGAATGCAGAAACAAAATACAGTCTATCCATACAAAGGAATATTATGCAGCCTTGAAAAAGAAGAAAATTCTGACATAGACCACACCATGAATGAAACTTGGGGACATTATGCTAATTGGAATACAACAGGTTTTTTTTTAATGAATACTTCATGGTTCTATTTATGAGTTATCTAGACCTATCAAACCTGTAGAGGCAGAAAGTGACATGGCAGGGCCAAAGACTGGGGTCAGGGGAGTGGGGAGATAGTGTTGAATGGAGATAGAGTTTCAGTTTTGCATATGAAGTTCTGGAGAGGGTTGGTGGTGATGGCCACATACGAATGCACTAATGCCGCAGAACTGCACGTTTTAAAGTGGCCACATGGATGAATTGTAGTTTATACACATTTTGCCACAATTAAAAAATTTTAAAGATGATAAAAAAAAAAAACTGACTATAGGTTTCCCTACCTTCATTCAACCTTGAATAGCTGTCAGTCATTGTGAAGGGGCAGGGCCACATAAGGTATGCGGACACTGACTGTGGTACCATTCTACTCAACAAGGACTCCGGGGTAGCTTAGAGTGCTCCTGCACAAGCTCCTCCCTAGCCCATGATGATGATAATGATGAAGATGATGAAGATGAAGACGGTGGTGATGGTGGTGGTGGTGATGATGGTGGAGGTGATAATGGTGGTGATTTTGGTGATGAAGATGGTGATGATGATGGTGAAGGTGGTGATGGTGGAGGTGATAATGGTGGTGGTGATGGTGGTGGTGGTGGTGAAGATGGAGGTGATGTTGGTGGTGATGATAATGGTGAAGATGGTGATGATGATGATGGTGGAGGTGATAATGGTGGTGATTTTGGTGATGAAGATGGTGATGATGATGGTGAAGGTGGTGATGGTGGAGGTGATAATGGTAGTGGTGATGGTGGTGGTGGTGGTGAAGATGGAGGTGATGTTGGTGGTGATGATGGTGAAGATGGTGATGATGATGGAGGAGGTGACAATGGTGGTGGTGATGGAGGTGATGTTGGTGGTGATGATAATGGTGAAGATGGTGATGATGATGACGGTGGAGGTGATAATGGTGGTGACGCCAAGTGAATGGACCCATGTGGTGTTGCCATCACCATCATATAGATGCATATTGATGCTCAGGGACTTCACAGATTGTACTCACAGCCACGCTCCTGGTCTGGAGACGGTCTGAGGACAAGGCTGTCCTGAGACACCACTCCTGGCTGAGAGCTACCGGTCTTGGGGACACTGAGGGCTTGATTCTGTCCTTCCCCGACATGCACTGTGGCTCTTATGCTCCTTGGTGCTGTGGCAGCTGCACAGTGACAGGATGGACAGGAGCACTTTGCTATGAGATTCTGGGAGAGCAAGTCCTCTCCTGTGACATTACAGGTGCTCCCTGAAGTCAGGGCTGCTCTTCGGTGGTCACTTGCAGAGCCTCAGGAGGCATGTGCCTGCCCTCTCTCCCCTCGGCCGTTTGCCCCTCACTGTTTTTCTCTCTTCATTTGTTTGCAGGGAACAGATTTCTTCATCCTCAGGAATTTCAGCATGACCTCAGGCCTCTATGACTGGACATTTCCACTGGTCAGGGACAGAGGCCAGGCTGGGCTTTCCTCTTCTGTTTTCCTTTCTGCTTTGTTTGTTGGGTCTGAGAAGTTAACCATGTGTGTTCTCATTCCTCCTCCTCCTCCTCCTCTTCTTGCTTTCATTCTTCTCCTCCTTTTCCTCCACCTCCTTCCTTCTTTAATTGACATATAAGAATAATATATATGTGACATAGTGACCAAATCGGGGTAGTTAGCATCCGTCCAATGACCTCAAACATTGGTCATTTCTTGTGCTGGGAACATTCCAAATTCTCTCTTCTAGCCTCTTTGAAATACGCCATGGACACTTGTTAACTGTGGTCATCCTGTTGGGCCAGGAGCCCCCACGCCGAAGCCCCCTCTCTGACTGTGTTTGCCACCTGATGGCCACCGCCTCTCCATCCTCTCTCCTTCCGCCCTCCTGGCCTCTGATAGCCACTACTCTACTTTCTACCTCCATGAGACCAACGTACTTGGCTTCCGCACAGAAGGACTTCGGTGTGTCAAAGCGACATCTGCACTCCCAGGTTGACAGCAGCACTGTCCACAAGAGCCAGGATATGAGAGCAACCCAAGTGTCCATCAGCCGGTGACCAGATGAAGAAGAGCGAGGTTATGAGCACGGTGGAATACGAGTCAACCATAAGGGAGGAAAGGGTCCTTTGCAGCAACGTGGGTGGGGCTGGGGGTCACTCTGCTAAGTGGAATAGGCCAGGAAGAGGGGAGTGCCTCGTGATCTCACTCAAGGGTGTGTCCTGACTTGTCACCTGTCAAATGCTGGCCGGGGCTGCTGACTCAGCCCCAGTGACTCACGGAGCTCACAGTGCTGAGGTGGGCTGGTGGCTCACGAAGCCACCCTGAGTGCATGATGTCACTGTGTGACACGGTACAGGGAGCAGCATGGCTGTGCCGGGGGCCAGCTGTACCTTCACTGCCCTGGCCTGGGTCCAGCCTTAGTCAGTCTCTGAAGTGCTGTGACTACCCCCTCAGTGCTTGTGAGGCTGAAGCAGGGGACCTGAGCTCCATTAATTAACGTCCCCACGGGCCACTTGCACTGGCTTCTGGGGCTCCCTCTGCAGGAAGCCGTCACAGTCAGAGGCCCTTGGCCGACCCACTGAGAAACATGGCCTTTGAAAGGGCCGGCTGTGCCTGTGGCACGTTCTCCTTGGGTGGACGGCACAAACCCTTCGGCCCACTTGTCCAGGACAGTGGAGCCAGAGGCCTCAGAAGGGGCCAGAGCCGGTCCCCCCACAGCCAGCCAGCCTTGGGTAGCCTGCAGTGTGGCTTGTGCACCCCTGGGGGTGTCTCGGGGACCACACCAGGAGCACGCTGAGAAGGCTCAACGTGGTTGCTTGGCGGGGCTGAACCTCGTTTCGGTTCAGAAAACAAGACGTGGAAAGGGCAGGTCCGAAGCGCAGAGGGATGCTGCCGGGCAGGAGCAGCTCCGCCAGCCCAGACGGCTGTGCCGCCAACAAGCCGCCCTCGCTCTCCGGAGTGCCAGGCGGCCCTGCCAGCCCTTCACCCTGGGCTACCGTCCGAACGTGCCCTGTCCCTTCTGAAACTCATGTTGAAATCTGACCGCCTCTGTGGTGCTGTTGGGACAAGGGACCTGCAGGACCTGAGAAGATGAGTGCCTTGCTTGCAGGTCTGGGTTAACGCCTGAGGGACTGGATCGTTACCATGGCATGGGGTTGCCATCCAGCAAGGCCGCCCTTCATGCTTTGTCTCTTCCACACAGTCTGGTTTCCTCTTTTGACTTCTACCATGTTGTGAGGGGAGCACAGCACCCTCACCAGTTGCTCAATGTTGAGTTTCTCAAACTCCAGAACTGTGAGCAAAATTAACCTCTTTTCTTTTTAAATTACCCAGTCTCCAGTGTTCTGCGATAGCAACAGAAAATGGGTTCAGAGCCCCCCCACCATTGATCAGATGAGAAGAGCATTCTCAACATGTCTCCCGGGGCACAGGGAGGAGTGTTCAGTGGTGGAGCAGCTGTTCGAGTTTCTGAAGAGTCTTCATCTACCTGCTGCTCTGAGAAAATACAGATGGGGCCTTGTTCATCCCTTCTTTGACGGGTGGTCAGTTTGGGGGATGCTACACAGCTGTCTTGAGTGTGAGAGCCCAAAAATATTTTACTTGATGAAGAATTTTATATGTATCCACTCATTCGTGGGCAAAGGCAAACACCTAGATCTCAGAGCCAGTAAACACTGGGCAATCTTCCAGTCAGGCAGGACCCAAATCAGGGTCTCAACCTCCAAGGAAATGGGGCTCTACCGGCAGAGTCTGGGATAAGCAGCACCAATAGCATAGTTCCCACCCTTCCTGACCCGTGGCACCGATGCCTTCAGATGGAAAAACTTCAGATCTCCAACAAGCCAGGTTTTACATTTATTCCAGTTTTCAGTCACTTCTTGGTCAATGGAATTCTTCTAAACATTTAAGACACATAACCTTTCATTTAAGACACATAGCCTTTGGCAAAATACCCCCTAGAAATATTATCAGTGGCATTTGTTCGGGACAGTTGAACCATGTGGTCTGTGCTTTCAGCCAAGCATCCTTTCAGGAAGGCAATTCAGCAATTCAGTTGAACAATTCATTCTGAGCATCCCCTAGCCTTTTCTCCATCTTTGTCTGAAAATTAATAAACCCACTCTTCTGTCAGCAAGATTCAAGTCAATAAATTACTCAATGCCTGTGTTTGTCTTCTTTTATTGCTATGACAAAATACTTGAGCTAACCAACTTATAAGAAGAAAAGGTTAATAGGGATCACAGTTTTAGAGGTTTCAGTCCATAGTTACGTAGCTGTTGCTTTAGCCTGTGGCCAGGGCAGAACATCATGGTGGGAGCAGGTGTCAGAGGAGGCTGTTCAGTTCACAGTGTCCCGGAAGAGAGAGGGGAAGGAGTTGAAGTTCAAATATCCCATCCAAGGACATCACCACAGTGCTCTAACTTCCTCCTGGAACGCACCACCTCTTAAAGGTTCTAATACCTCCTAATAGTACCGCAGGCTAGACACCAAGCCTTTAACATGTGGGCCTTTACGGGACATTCGGGATCCTAACTGTAGCAACCCCATCTCATGCGCTTTCTGTTCAGATCAATTATTAGCCAAACTCCAGTCTTCCAAATCCCATCTCATTGTCACACATGTCCTGACATAGAGTTCACAGGTGGTCCCCACTCTCCTAAAATTCAATTCATGATTTTCAGCTTTACGATGGTGCCAAAGCAATACACACTCGGCAGACACCATTTGAATTCTGCATCTTGCTCTTTTCCAGCCAGCGTTGTGTGGAACGATACTCTCTTGAGGTGCCTGGGGGTGGCAGGGAGCCACAGCTCCCAGTCCGCCCTGTGACACCAGAGTGAACAACCAGTACTGTGCCCCCCTCCCGGGTGCTCTGTGTGGCTGAGAGAGGACGCGCAGCTGGTCAGGTGTATTTTGACGGGACGTTCTCAGCTGACCATGGGTCCTTCAGGACACACCCCATGGTAAGCTGAGGAGCATCTGCACTTCTGCCTTGTCCCTCCCCCACCAGCCTGGTTCTCCTCACGCCCACAGATCAGTGCTGTCCCGGGAGGCGGACAGCATGGGTGACGAGGAGTTTCCTCTGCAGAAACTCACCGACTGCAGGAACCCACCTGCTGGGTCACTTTTCCAAAGAGCTATGGTCTCTAAGCAAGAGTGTTTTTCCTGGAAATGTCAGAATCAATTCCGAGCCCTTTCCCAGAGTCTTCCCCCCTCGGAGGAAAGAGCCCTGCTGGATGCAGCGCGAACACAGCCTGGATCTCTCTCCAGGACGGAGACCCCACCCACGGGGCCCACTGCAGAGGGCGCCGTCTTCGAGGGCCCTGGCTCTGCTTCCTGTCCGGCACTGGGGTGAGTGTCTCCAGGAAGTGGTTTTTGGTTTTATTCCCCTCAAGGGCCGGTCTAATAGGCAAGGTTGAATCCATAGCACTCATGGACTGCTCAATCTCAGGGAAAAAACAAAACAAAAACCAAAACATCCAGTGGTTGAGACTATAGAACCTCAGGCTCAGGTGTGTCTGACTTAGGTGTGTCTCCTGGGAGGACAGGTGTGTGCAGGGCATGCATGATGGGAGAGCCCAGGCAGGGGCCGTGAGGTTGGGGATACACGGTGTGTGTCAGCATTTGAGGTGAGGAAGGCCACAGATGAAAGCTTCTGATTCCCCTGAAACTCACATCATCATTTCAGGTCTTCATAAACATGATACAACCCACATGAAAACGTTTCCAAATTAGCCACGAGGAGCCCTGAAGAGGCAGCGGGGCAGGTTTGCATTAGTACACAGGGTGAGAACCACTTTGAGCAGAACCCGTTCCCCTGCGGCTATCAGAAGTGGAGGGGCCCTGGTCTCCCAGCAGGCTGTCACCTCCAGAAAGTTCCATCAGTTCTCAGGGAGCAGCTTTGGAGAGATGGCAATAGAGCTTTCAAAAACGAGTCTGCCTTATTTTGAGGGGCTGAACACGCTGAAAGAGAGAAGTTAATGAGGAGAGAGGGAAAGAGAAATTGGTTCCTTTAAGAATTTTCTGGAAGAAAATCAGGTTTAAAAATAAGTTGCTCAACTCAGTGGGAAAATATCTCTGTGGAATGGACATCTGTGAGGGGAGAGCGCAGGTGGGGGTGGAGGTAGGATTCTGAGATGGCTCCCAGGATGGCCCCCTAGCCCTGTGGTCCCCTTCCTCCCCTGGAGTGTGGGCAGTACCTGTGACTCGCTTCTAACCAGCGGGACAAGGCGGGCGCTGGTCTCCACCAGTGTGTCAGGCTTTGTGGTGCTGGGTACACAGAGACACTACTGCTGCCCTTGAGGGAGCACGTGCCAAACCTGCCATGGTCACAAGGACCATGTGGCGGGGAGATGCAGAAGGCCTCTGGAAGCTGAAATCTTCAATCCTACAGCCACGGGGAACCACCTTCTGCAAACAACCCATGGGCTTGGAAGGGGACTCCAAGTGTCAGATGAGAACACAGCCTCATGGACATCTTGATCCCAGAGAGCAGGGGACTCGGCTAAGCGTGCCCAGACCCGGACCTGTGGATCCTGGGAGATAATAAATGGGTGGTTAAAAAAAAAAAAAAAAAAAAAAACAGCTATATTAAATTTTATATACTTACAATCCATCCATTAAAAATATATAGTCCCATTTATTTTATGATACTCACAGTACTGTGCAATCATCTGCACTATTTAATTTTAGAACACTTTCACCTGTCTTAAAACTGCCCCCCACTCTTGCCCTGTCTTTAACACCTACTCATCCAGTTTCTGTCTCTACGTACTTATCTGCATATTTCATATACCTCAAATCCTATGACGCGAGGTCTCTAGCGAGTGGATTTTTTCACTTATATATTGTCTTCATGGTCGATCCATGTTGTAGCCTGGGTCATTCCTTCATTCCTTTTCATGATTGAATAATACTGCAGCGTATGGAAACACTATATTTTATTCTGTCATTTGTAATTAAGTGTACATTTGGTCTGTTTCCACTTTGGGCTATTATGAATCATGCTACTACGAATTATCAAGGTACAACTTGTGTGTGTGTCCAGGTTGTGTACAACACCTTGACCATATTGAATTACTCATTATTCACAGGAATAAGGCTACTGTAAATGTGTACAAGTTGTGCAATAGAGATTACATTGACTGTGTAGATGTTTGGGGGGGTAAACCTTAACAATATTATCTCTTACAAACTACAAACGTGAAATGCCTTTCCATTTATTTTATCTCCTGCAATTGCGTTCAACGTTTCAGCTTTCCTTGTAACCTCCTTAGTTTTATCTTATTTTTTAATGCTATTGAAAATCAAATTGCTTCATTTCCTTTCATTGCTAGTGTACAGAAACTTTTGCTTATTAATACTAGATTCCGAGACTTTGCCAAACTCATGTCTTAGTTCCAGAGTGGATTTTTATGATGGAGTCCTTAGTATTATTTTTTATATACCCTGTCATGCCCTCTGTGAACATAGCTTTACCTCTTCTCCAAGCTGGATGTCTTGTATTTGATTTTCTTGGCTAATTACCTGGGCTAGAATTCACGTGCAGGGTTGAACAGAAGTGGGGAGTGTGGACATCCTTGTTCTGCTCCTGATCTTAGGGGGAAAGCACTCAGTTTTCACCATTATGTTATCAGTGAGGAAGTTTGCACCTATTTCTTGTTTGTTGAGTGATTTTATTATTAAAGAGTTTTTAATTTTGGCTAGTGATTTTTCTGCATCTGTGGATACTATCATTTCAAATATTTTGATTCAATTAATCTATTGCATTACATTGACTGATTTAGGATGATTAAACCAAGCTTGCCTAGTGATGCCTGGCCCTGGTATAATACTATTTATATCTTTCTGAATTCAGTTTGCTTATATATTGTTGAAGATTACCGCATCTGTATTCATAAGAGATATATATCTGTAATTTTGTTTTCTTTTCTGATTTGATATCAGAATAATCCTGGACTTAAAGAAGAAATTTAGGAATATTCCCTTCCCTTCTGCTTTTTGAAGGGATTCTACCAAACACTTAATGAAGAAAAATTTTTATTGAATGCTTTGGTAAAATTCACCAATGAGAGCATAGAAGAATGAGTTTTGCTTTGTGGAGATTTGTTAAAATTACTAACTTAAAAAATTAATAACAATATTTTTATTTCTTATAGTCTATTCTGATATCCTAGTTCATCTTGAGTAAGTTTCATTCATTTGTATTTTCCTAGGAATTTGTCCATTTCATCTAAGTTACCTAATTTACTGACATATAGTTCATAATATTTCATCATTCTCCTTTATTTCCATGAGGTTATTTCTTCTCTCATTTATTCTTTCTTGATCAGTGTAAGTAAAGATTTGTCAATTTCGTTTTCTTTTTTTAAAAAAATAAACTTTGTTTTCACTGATTTTTAAATTTTTTCTCCATTTCATTAATTGTTCTTCTATTCTTCATTTCTCCTTTAGATTGTTTTAGATTTAGCTTGAGCTTCCTTTCATTGGTGTCTTAAGGTGAAAGATCGGGTTATTTATTAGAGATTTCTATTTTCTGTAAATGTAAGAACTTAGAGACAAAAATTTCCTTTGAAACCTTGCTTTATCTTCAACCTGTATGTTTTAGTACATTTTGTCTTCCTCTTTATTCATTTCAAAGATTTTCTTAATTTGCTATGATTTCCTTCTTTGAACTTTGGTTATTTAGGAGAGTAGGAAGCTTCACATATTTGTGAATTACTCAAATTTCCTTCTGTTCATGATTATTGATTTCATTCCATCTTGGTCGTGGTGTCCAAAATACATTCTCTGCATGATTCAGTCCTTTGAAGTTACTCGAGGCTTGCTGTGGGGCTAGCACACGGTCCCTCCTGCAGAACGTTCCCTGGGACCCTGAGAAGAGCGTCAGCTCTCCTGCTGTCAGAAGGAATGGTCTCACACGTCTGTCAGGTCTCTTGGGGTTCGGTGCTGTTCAAGCCTCTGTTTCCTGGTTGACCGTCTGCCTAGTCCATTTTTGAAAGTGGGGCTACTCAAGTCTCCAACTTTTATAGCTAAGTCATCTTCTTTACCTTTGCCTCTCAATCTTTCTTCATGTATTTTGAGACTCTGTTGTGAGATGCCTGTATGTTTAGATTTATTATACCTGCCACATGGACCGACCTTTCCATCATTATATCATGTGCCACTTTATTCCAACAACTTTCATCTTTGCTGTAAAGTCTTTTTTGTGATGTTCATTGTCATTCCACCTCTCTTATGGCTTTCGTTGTTGTTGTTTGTTTGCTTTGGGTTTTATTTGTGTTTATTGATTGATTGATTTGGTACTGGGGATTGTACCCAGGGGCATTTTACCACTGAGCTACATCTCCAGCCCCTACTCCCTGTTTTTCAGACAGGTTCTCACTAAGTTGCTGAGGCTGACCTGAAACTTGCCATCCTCGTGCCTCAGCCTCCCGAGTCGCTGGGATTACAGGCGTGCGCCCAGCATGGCTGCTGGTCCTCAGGTATGTAGTTTTCCATTATTTTGCTTTCAGCCTGTTTGAACTTTTGAAGCTGTAGTGTGTCTCCTGTGAATGACATTTAACCTTTTAAAAAGGTTGACTTAGACAATCTCCACCTTTGGTGTTTAATACATCTACCATTTTACTCTTTGTTTTCTGTGCTTCATACTTTTTAGTTTCCCTGTTCCTCCTTTTTTTATGTTAGGAACTGTTTTGTACTGTGACATTTTAACTTCTTTAATAATTTTTCACTATTTTTAAAGTTGTTTTCTTAGTGGTCTTTCTAGAACTTACATCTATCTCAATATGTCACCATCTACTTCAGAGTAATTCTAAAGTATTACTTAACTGAATTCCCGAGAGATGTATGTATTCTTTGTTACCTTTGTTAGGCCATTGTTGTTATACACATTATACCTGCATATGTTACAACCTGCCTTTCCCCATCCATGGCTATGATTATTACTTTGTATAATTTTGTATCTTTTTTTTTTAATTTTTACAGACTGCATTTTGATTCATTGTACACAAATGGGGTACATCTTTTTGTTTATTTGGTTGTGCAGCATGTAGATTCACACCATTCATGTAATCATATGTGAACATAGGGTAATGATGTCTGTCTCAGTCCACCATTTTTATACCCCCCCATTTTCCTCTACATAATCTAAAGTTCCCCCATTCTTCTCTCACCCCCCATGTCCCCCACCCCCATTAGATAGCATCCTCCACTTATCAGGGAAAACATTCAGCCTTTGGATTTTGGGGACTGGCTTATTTCACTTAGCATGATATTCTCCAATTCCATCCATTTACCTGCAAATGCCATAATATTATGCTTCTTTGAAAATTTGTGAGAAAAATGATGAGCAAGTGTGTTATTTTTAGAATGTGTTGTTCATCTACCTCCTTTCTGCTGTTGTTATCAAATATATTACATTTTATATGTTACAGGTCAAAACAGATAGATGATAGACGGTAGACGATAGATAGATGATAGACAGATGGGTAGACAGATAGCTAGGACTGCTTTTGAAATATGAAATTTCACTGTTATTTTCAGACCTGCACGCTTATTTCTTCTCCTTCCTTCCCTTAATTGATTTGAAAAACATGGATTTGAATTACTTCTGGGTCTCACGGTTTCCATCAAAGAACCTCCTTCTCCTATTTCTCTTAAGATGGGTCTTTCAGCAATGAATTCTTGTTTTCCTCATCAGGGATTCCTTCCTTCTGCCTTCCCTGTTGAAGGGTTTCCGGGGGCTCTGAGATCTGGCTGGTGGGCTGCTGCTTGCCGCCGCTGCTGTTCTCAGCATCTGGTGTTCCACCATCTTCCGCCACCATTGTTCCCGCTGAAAGGTCAGCTGCAGGTTTTGCTTGGGTTCCCTTATACTTGTGCCTCATTTTTTCTCTTGCCATTTTCAAGATTTTTTTTCTTTGTTTTTGTCTTTCAGCATTTCAACTACGGTGTGTGGGTCTCTTTGTTTATTGTCCCTGGAGTTTGTCCCACTTCTTGGACATGAAGGAAATGCTTTACATCAGATGTGGAATATTTCAGCCATTCTTTCTGAAAATATATTTTCTGCCCCTCTCTCCTTTTGGCACTCCCATTAATATGCACGTGTCATATTGATATATGGAGCCCTGTATTTTCCTGTGGTTCTGTTCGCTTCCGTCTTGGAGCTATCAACCTCTCTGAAGTTCTTTCTACTCACCCCCCTGAGCTGTTTTCCCTAACACCTTCGGACATGCATACTTTCTGTTCCAAATCAAGACAGTTCTCCCCAGGAAGCTACCCTGTGGTCCTCCTTTTCCCCCCAGGAAAGGACCCCTGCCTCGCTGCACAGAGCAGAGGACCACTTCTCTGCTTGTGCCGCCCTCACTTATAAGTGAGCCCCAGGGTGGGGGTGCAGTCCCTGGTCCTCTCTGTTGGACCATCCTGCATGGCAATTCCACCTCGCAAATGGGTTAGGGCAGGGACTTATTGGGGCCCCTCTCGGCAACCTGTCCCTCTTGGAGTAGAGCTTCCACCCTTACCAGTAAGGGCTGGGTAGGAGAAGAGCGACCCATTCCTCGCAGCTGTACCAGCTTGCTCACTTCTGCAGCCCAGGGCTGGGGGAAAGGGAGACCCTGCCACCGCCCCCCACCCTGGAATGGAACTGTAATCCCAGACTAGGATCTGGTGGGAGGGAGGGAAACCCCTGACTTCTTGGCTGCTGAGGCCTGGGTAGAGGTGGCGGGAGCAGGCTGTGACTTGAAGACCACAGATTCTCACTGTTCTTACCAAGAATTAGTATGTTTTTCGTCAATGAATGTTTATCCAGGTGTTATGTGATCTCAGAGCAATTTCAAGAGACTTTAAATGACTGTTTGAGTAATATCACCAGTTACAATATTGTTTTCTTGGAGAGAGGGTCTGTGGCGTTCCTTCCTCCATCAAGCCAGGCATCACCACCGGGCTTTTTAAAGCTGTAGGATGTTACACAGTTGTGTTAGAAAACTAACACCAGTGTGACTCATGTTCTGCCTGCCCATCTGTGGGGAACTGGAAGAGGCTTGCAGAAAAGTGCTGCAGGAACCTTTCCTCTCCAGAAGATTCTCTAGTGCGGGCAACTGCCCTGGTGCAGGCCGCTGAGGTGCACGTGTCTGGAGACCCTGCCCTTCCTGGTATGCAGGGCAGGACTAGCCCCAGCACCCTGTCAGTACCTCTGTGCCTGCTCAGGAGGGTTTAGCACCAGGGCCAGGCATTCATGGGGCCCTGGGATTGATCCCCAGCACTGAAAGGTCTAACAGAATCAGAGCTCAGTCAAGACAGAAGCTCTTGAGTTGCTGCTACCCCTTTTGGAGGGTTAAAGACAGAAAGGTACCTCCAAGTCAGGGGCCTGGGGGAGTTTAATGTTGGATTTCCTTGCAGATGTACTGACACCTGGGAAGAGTCATTAACCGTTAGGCTGCAAGGGGATGGTTAGGTATGCGGTCGTGCATCCATACCCATGAGGACAGTAGCCTTAGAAAAGCCATGTGCTTAATATTGTATATCACATATTAAAAGCATAAGGGAAAAAGAACCATTCTAGGAAGCAAGGTACAGGCTTCATGCCACACACACTACTTTGTATTTTACAATACACACCTGCATAAGTAGCTTAGGTTCCAATTCACACCAAACCTCCGGAATGAGTTTGATGTAAATTTAGTAATATGTGTGTATCTGCACCTGTATCTATGTCTATGGCAATAGATAGATAGATACATACATGCATGTATGCATACATTGATTTAAAAAACTGGAATACCAATGAAAATCACCATTTTCTGAGAATGTACCATGTGTCCTACCATGCACAATGCTGTCTTGGAAATGGCATCTCATTTATTCCTGCTACAACTCTGTGGTGGAGGTATATACTGGGTTGAACAGTCTTTCCAAAGATTCATCTCCATCTAGAACCTGTGACTATGACTGTCTTTATCCATTTTGTGTTGCTGTAACCAAATACATGACACTGGGTAGTGTATAAAGAAAAGAGGCTTATTTGGCCCACCATTCGGGTATCTGGAAGGCCAAACAGCATGGTTTTGGAAACATGGAAAGAATCCCCCGGTTGCATCACAACATGGCAGAGAAGTGGAGAAGGAAGAAGCCATGGGTAGAATCGCCTTGCTTTATAATGACCAGCTCTCATAAGACCCAGTCCAACTCAGGTGGCCACTGCTATGAGACAGCATTAATCCACTTGTGAGGTGTAGCCCCATAACCTAATCACCTTTCACCAGCCTCCACTTCTTTTTAAAATTTTTTTTTAGTTGTCAATGACCTTTTAAAAATTATTTACATGTGGGGCTGAGAATCGAACCCAGTGCCTCACACATGCTAGACAAGCGCTCTACCACTGAGCCCCAGCCCCAGCCCCAGCCTCCACTTCTTAAAGTCTTACCACCTCTATATCAGCACCCTGGAGACCAAGCTCCCAGCACACAAAACTTTGGGGAGTTAGTTGCATCCAAATTCTAGTCGTGAGCTTATTTGGAAATGGGGTCTTCGCAGGCACATTCGGGTTAAGATGAGGTCATGCTGGGTGAGGGTTTTGGCTCTGATCCAGAGACTGGCATCCCTATGAGAAGAAGGAAATTTGGATGCAGACACATAGGGCAAGTGCCGTGTGGAGGTGCAGACAGGTAGAGTCACGGGTCTACAAGGTGAGGCGTGCCAGGGAACGCCAGAGGCTAGAGGAGGCTGGGAGCACCCACCCTGGAGCCTCCGACACCTTGAGTTGAGGCTTCTGGATTCCAGAACTCTGAGCTCCCTATTTCTGTTCTTTTAAGCTGCTCAGTTGTATTTTGTTGCTCTTCGTGACAGCAGTCTGAGGAAGCTAATACGAAGGGCATCGATGGATCTGGCACACTAAGATGAGCCATAGAAACAGGAAAATCACGGCCACCAGATCAGGGCTGCACACAGAATTTACACGCAGGCAAAGTGGTGTCCGAGCACACCTGGAACCACAGGCCATGCTGCCCCCAGTTCTAGATCAATTTTATAGGGAACAAATTCCAAAATATTTGAGCATTCTTGGTGTAGTCAAGCAATAAATAATCTTGATTTTCTTCATTATAACTTTTGTAGTTTTATGGTGAACATATATAATTTTATAAGCCAAAGAAAAGAACTGTTATTAAAGAACTTTGGCTGCAAACCACCTGAGACCACAGATCTCAGGTAAGTCTCCCCTCTACACCTGTCCCTTCAAGCAGCAGCTGAGTGGAGACCAAATCCAGAAACCACGAAGGAATCTCCCTTTCAGGAAAGAGAGTAGTTGACCAAACCACCACAGGTTAATCTAGGAGAATTTGAAGTTAGCGCTGGGTGGGACTTCCGGGTGGGAGTGAGGGCCCTCCTTCAAGACCTAGGTTCTGCAGGAATACTCCTCCCTGGGATTCTCCTGCCTTACTGCTCATTGCCCTGTGGCCCATGTTACCCACTTCAGGAAGGTGGGGCACGAGTACAATTACATCCTCCAAAAATGAAGAACATTTAAACCTACCAGGTAGGGCTCTTTAAGTGCCTCCCGGATGAGAGCTGGGTGCAGGTCTGCACCTCTCTTTCTCTTGTCGCCCCTGTAGTGACTTCAGGGCAATAGCAGGGCATGGATTCTTCTTCCCTAGTCCTTGTTTTCCTGTGGCCTGAGTGCATTAGAGATTTGGTCCTCAGAGATTTTGTGGGCAAGAAAAGGAAAGGGAGCTATTTCTCAGAGTCTAAACAAACAAGTAGCGATTGGGGAGGGAATGAGCAAGGGGCCCCAAGGAGAAATGAGTCCAGAGAGGGATGGAAGCTAAGCCCCATGCACTGTGGCTCTCAGCCTTGGTACAGGTCCTGCTCCCACTTGGGGCATGGGAGCAGAGAGCTGACCCCACTAGCTTAAATAGCGAGGAAGTCGGCAGCCTCTGGGGTGGATCTCAGCTAAACAGACCTTCCATTACAGGAACCTCCTATGGGGGTATCTCCTGGGAGAACAAGAGGCTGCAAGAGAGCCTGCAGTCAATTCTCTACTATCCTGAATGCATAAAGATGTAGAGTCATATTTCAAGAAAAATAAAGAGATGAGTATCTTTTGCCTACCAGAGTTGGCCATCTAAAATTTGTATCTGCTACTTTCCAACATACATACGATTTTTTTGTTATGGTCTGGTGTTTTCTTGACTTTGGAAAAACAAATGTGAAACAAAAGGATTTGTGGGAAACACCATTTGTATACAGCAGAAAATTACTTATATGTAATTATACTCCCTACTCTAAATTGAACTGTACCAATGGTAGACTGATGATGAGATAAAGCTGCAGAGGTGGATATGAACTTTCATTTTACTATAGATAGGAATAGACAGACACCCACCTAAATACACTGGTGTGTATGCACACACAAATACAGCTTACAAATTTTTCAACTTTGTAATGATGCAGAAGCAATATAGTCAGTAGAAACTCTACTCGGAATTTTTAACATTGATTTTCCTCCAGACCAGGGGTATGTGGTGGGATCCCCAGCTCCCCATCATCCACGTGGACACCAGGGTAGACCAGTGATTCTCTACAGTGAATGGTGTTGCTAAGCAACACAGTGATGTTCCGTAGGTTATGTGCATTAAATACATGTTTTTCCTATGATATTGTCACCTTACAGTGGGTTTCCTGGGACTTATCTCTATCACAAATGGAGGAGCCTTATCACAAAAAGGTTGAGTTAAAGGCTGTAGCTCTGTCCCCCAAGAGGATCTGGAAGCATGACACCCCCAAGAGCGACCAGAACATCAGCACCCAGATCTTCCTTCCTAAATACCATTTTCCACTGAACAGAACCACAATTCCCTGAAGACATGGCTGATTCCGGGATAGAGAGAAATACAAGATGAGCAGGAACAGTTTGTAGTGCCAGAAATCAAGAACATATTCAAGAAAGAATGAAAAATACAAGTTAGAGGCATTTTGAAAGAGCACAGCAGCCAACCTGAAAACTTTCTAATGGCCAGAGCTGGAACAAATTGAGCAACAAGATAAATAGGGAGAGTATTACATTGTAACCCTGAGAATAAAATAAATACTTGCAAGTACATACTGATATAAATAAATGATTGAAAAATAAATAAATGAGAAAGCAGAACAAATCTTCCCTTAAAATTTCCAAATCATAAACGCGGGAGGAGTGAGGGAAGAGACCATCGCCATGAGATCAGCATAGTGGTAATCGGTGCAGGTATGTTCCATCGACAATGCTAAAGTGGAGCTTGAGGGAGAGACAATATTGGCATAGACTCAAAATACCTACCCCAAAATAAAACCGTCACTGTGGGGTTTTTAAAAACATATGTCCACAAATTCTTTGATCTACCACCAGAAGGTAAAGACACTTCACTTCTGCCACCTTCCCCACAGGGTTCATAATCCCAGGGTAACCCTGAGAAAATATCACACAAGCCCAAACTGAGGCACATTCTCCAAAATACCTGACCAGTTCTCTTCAAAACCATAATGAAAGGCCTGAAATTGTCACAGACCCAAGGGGACTAAGAAGTCATCACAGCTAAATGCAATGTGTTTTCGAGGCTTGGATCCTGGGACAGAAAGAAAGACATCCATGGAAACACCTGGGACACCCATACAGTCTGTGGCTTGGTTGACAGTGTAGTGCCCGTGAGGTTTTCTTAGTCAGGAGAGAGGAGCGTGGTCGTGTACGATTTTATCATTAGAGGGAACTGAGCGAGGATGGAAAATCTCTACACTATATTTACAACTCTTCTGAAGATCTAGAATCATCTCAGATGAAAAATTAAACTTAAAAAAAATGGTTGACAAAGTCTGGAGCATGAGAGGCTATCAAAGGAACAGCATAGAAAGGTCTGACCACACATCATGGACACAGAAATTGTTGCTCTTTTCCCTTCCCATCCTAACTCCCTTCTCTCAGTGAGGAAACAGAATGGCCATGCGAATTCAGTTCTCCCAAATGGTGCCATCTGGATTTTTTTTTCCCCCTTAAGAAAGATCATAACTATAACAGAAGAGCTGTTTGGAAAAGGATATATTGCTAGAGGTGGAATTTCAGGTATCAGAGACCAACTTGTGCTGATGAGCCAGACTAGTGCTCCACCAAAGTGAAAGGCCAGAAACTTATGAGGTTACTACAAGTGTGGTTCCATCCTGTGACTCAGCAATTCCACTGTCATTCATTTGCACAAATATTTAGCTATAAGATCTTCACCACTGTGCTGTGTATGAAAAAACAAAAATGGAAATAAACGAATCATCTAAGAATAAAGCATGAGCTAAATAAACCATCTGCAAAAGACACACTGTATGGTCATTTAAAAAGATATAGAAATGGAACAAAACATTAGCCTTCCAAAGGAAGGAAATTCTGACACATGTTATAGTGTGGAACCTTGAGGACACAATGCTAAGTGAAAGAAGCTGGTCACCAAAGGGAGAATATTGTGTGACCTACTTTTATGAAGTATCTAAATTCATAAAGAGCAAAAGTAGAATAGAGGTTGCTAGGGGGTGGGGGAGAATAGAGTGGTTTAACACGTACAGAGTTTCAGATTTGAAAGTTGAGACCAGCGTTGTGGAAGTGGATGATGTGAGTTGTACAATGTGAATACAGTTGAATGCAACTGATCTGTACACTTAGAAATTGTTAAAATCATGCATTTTATGTTATGTGTCTATTAACAGAATAAAAATGATGTTGTTAAAGAACACAAAATCACTTGAAAACAAGTAGCTATTAAATAGGAAAAACAGGTTGCAACATGCTCTTGGACTTCCCAGCCTTCTGGACTAAAATTCTGTTCATTATAAATTACCTAGTCTTGGGTATTCTGTTATAGCAGCAGAACACAGACTAAGACATACCTTCCTTGAGACTCTTCAGCTTCTGGACTTCTGTCTAGAGAAGGATGAGAATATAAGATTTGACTTTCAATTATCCCCCACCTTTTAAACACCAAGTCTCCCAAAGGAGGAGTACTCAGCATGCCAATAAAATCTTAGAATTTGTACTTATTTTCTTTCACATCATTTGTACCTTTGCGATTATTTTGTCAT
This sequence comes from Sciurus vulgaris, assembly GCF_902686455.1. Lineage (NCBI taxonomy): Eukaryota > Metazoa > Chordata > Mammalia > Rodentia > Sciuridae > Sciurus > Sciurus vulgaris. The sequence continues at coordinate 28,155,302 of NC_136474.1, forward strand.
GCACATAACATCTGTCAGTAGGATGACCAGCATGGGAAGACAAACAATAAAAAGATAAGTGCACTCCAAATGTCTTCCTGATTGACATGGGGACCCCCAGACAACTGAAAGAAGTTGAAGTTCCTTCTGTGACACAAATACTGGAAACTCCATCCTGTCCGGGGGCTCACAGCAGTCATTCCCCTGTTCTGCAATTAATTGCATTTATTGTTCCAACTGCATGCTTCATTTTCCCACCTAAAGACAGTCACCCATTGTAATTCTTCTCTCTCGAATTCCCACCACCTCCTGCTTTCTTCCCTCAATGCTTACCCCAGTCCTGACCCTAATCCTTGTGATGTCAATATCTGAAGCTCCCTTATAGCCTTCAAAGTCACCACAGAGTAAACAGTAAGTGGTTTTTAAGCAAGTTATAGATTTAGGGAACAAGTTAGACCATGGTTCTTGGCAGAGACAATTAAGCCCACTGGACAACCATCAAAGTCAGAGAGGAAAGTTGATGCAGATCCTGACAAGAGTGTGGCAGAGGGGCTGGCAGCAAACAGTGCGACGAAGGTAAAGTACTTATGTTTGGTTTGAATCACCGAGAAAAATAAACCAGCACGTCCTCTCGTCTGCTACACAGGTATTTTGTTGATCGACTCAGCGCGGTTTTCACTGTGAGCTGCTCTGGGCCTGAGACATGAGTAGCCTGTCACCCCAACCCCAGCCTCACCCAACATTCCTACCGGTGTGGGGTGGGGGTCTCTGCCCCCAAGTCTGGAGGAGGCCAATGCAGGCTCTGCACAATATCCAGTCACACGGGATCATCGGCACACAGTGGGACGGGCCTCACAACAGAAATCCATCCTTAAGCTGATCCTTGATATCTTGATGTTTATTTTCTGTAAAAACATACAAAAGTAAAACAAAGTTATGTCTGATGACAGATTGTAGGAACAAATAGAAGCCCACGTGACCAAACAAAAGCTGCTGATAAGCAATAATATGTTCCCAAAAAAGAACACTTCGTGTAACCTTTAGATGGTTTAGTAGGGGATAAAATAGGTCAGAAGGCACAAAAATGTGTGCCCAGATGTCTTCAGTGAGGCTGAGCTTGTTCAAGAACAGCAGGGAGTAGGAGAATGGGAGGCAAACTTCAAATGGTCTGAAAACCCTTATTCTAAAAGAGTTTGATGGTTGCCTGAGATTCAAACACAATTTCCTCAAGGAACTCAGGATCAGCCACATTGAGCTCGCAGACATACCTTGCTCCTTCTCGTGAGAACCACCTGGGCAGCCGCCCACAGAATTCCTGACCAAGTACAGAGGCATCACCCTGAGGGGAGAGGCGGCATCCAGGGAGGCTTGGACCACCCTGGAAAACAGCCAAGTCCACCCGCCAGATGACTCAGAAACACGGCGCACAGGTGAGCATTCCCAGGTTAGCAGAGCCCACTCCCAGCCCAGTGTATTCCCACGTTGGCTGGGAATCCGGATTCTGCAGACTGGACACAGGCAGTCAAAACAAGCTGACTGAAGGTTGGATCCCCACGGGCTTCGCCGCCTGGGTAGAAAAGGCTTTGCTGAGAGCAAATATCATCATGATGCCCGCCGTCACCTGGCCACTCCGGCTGTGTGACGGGTGGACTCTTTTCCCCCTCGGGATATAAACATTTGATTGATTTAACATTCACGACTTGCATAGAAAAATTAGTATCCACAGCACACTTTGCCTCTTTGGACTTTTAATTATTTTTATTCATTCTCGTTAGCATTCACACCTGTATAACAATACAACTAGACGGATTTATTGGTGTTTAATATTCCAGAAACACAGAACTGACATAAAGGGCAATGAAATAAGCACACACGCACATCCCATCCTCCCTAACACGCTCACCCACCCAGCGGAGGCTGCTGGTGTCCCCGGGGCAGCGTCTCTCAGGCCATCCATTCCTCAGGTGGCACGGCACATGAAATCATTGCCTGGCTTTCTCGTGTTTATTTACTATATCATCATATATGTATTCTTTAGCTATTTGCTTTGGTGCTTGGACATTTTGTGTGGGAGATTTATCCTCATTAATACAGGTAAATCTGAATCATTCTGTTATTACTTTATGAATATATTACCATTTATTTATCAAATCTCCCTCTGACAAACATTTGACTTATTTCTAACTTTTTGCAGTTAAACATTGCTGTCATGAATCCCCCCGTGCACATCTCTCGTATAATTCTAGGCTTTATTCATGATGCAGCCCCAAGAGGAGAATTGCTGAGCTATGTGCTTTTTCCAGATTGGTGGGTTTTTTTTTTTTTTGGTGGGGGGGGGAATGGGGGAAACCAGGGTTTGAACTCAGGGGCACTTGGCCACTGAGCCACATCCCCAGGCCTATTTTCTATTTTATTTAGAGACAGAGTCTCACTGAGTTGCTTAGTGCCTCGCTTTTGCTGAGGCTGGCTTTGAACTCATGATCCTCCTGCCTCAGACTCCTGAGCTGCTAGGATCAGATTGGTTTTTAACAAGATTCCCTGGTGCACCATGGGTGAGGAGGCCAGGGTGCACTCAGCTCCCAAGCTCACCTGTCACCTGTATCTCCCTGGAGCTTTGCCAGGTGCTCTTAGGAGGGTCTTTGAAAAATGGGTAACCAAGGACTCTCAGAGATTCTCGGCTTCTTAACAAAAGATGAAAGTTGTACTTCATTTGGAAGCATCTGAGCACCTAATACCAGCATTGGTCAGCAAAGGGAACTGAAGCGGACAGGAGGTCAGGAGTGAATGGTTTTTCCCACATATAAAGTCATTCTGGAGAGGCAACCACCAACCTCACCCCGTTAGGGCCTCAACCCAAAAAGGAGAAGATGGACAAAGGGAATGTCAGGATGTGTCATAAGATGTGTGTGCATACATGGATGTGTGTGCACGTGTGTGCATGCATGGTGGGCGTGCATGCATGCATGTGTGCCCATGAGGGTGGGCAATGGCAGGAATCACTTGTCACATCTCTTCTTATCAAAACTCTTCCTTTCATTTGCCTGAATGAATTCTTCTGACACTTTAAAGTTACCTTTTTCTTTCATGGCAGAAGAGCCGTGCTGGTTCATTTCCTCTGGTTTTGGTTAATGCCTGCCAGTCTCAATTTGTCAAAAATATTGCCTGAGAAGGTTTTAATGCTCTCAAAGCAACTGCTACAGAGCCAGCCTCATTTGAGGCTGTGATATCATCTTATGAGTAAGGGCCTGGGAACAGGAAAATAGAATTCAGTGGGAAACATTAGCATCCCCATAAAATGTTGCTTGCCAGAAGGCATGCTTGAGTTTACAGAAAGGAAAGTAGGTTTTCTAAGTGGGAAGATTCTATGGGATGCTGATACTATCCATGCTGTTCTGAGTTTGTGCACATTCTGTAGTGGAACCTGGCACAAAAAAATTGCTGAACTGCTGGGAGATGTCATTTCTACAAATGTGACAGATAGCTCTACAACCAGATTAGAGCATCCAAAAGGACCTGAGAGGTTTGGGGCTTTTTCCTCTTGTACTGGCAGGTATCTGGAGTCTAACCCTGAGTCTCAGGCACAGTTTAAGACTCGGCTAATTGACAATGCCTGCACAGCCCAGATTGGGGAAGTTCAAAGGTCAGAGAGGTTAGTCCCAGAAGAGACACTTTTACTCCTGGTACTCCAAGTACATGAATGTGCACGACAGACCCTGGATTCCCTTGCTGGCTCCACCTACACATGACAAAGTGCTGGTCACTTCCCCTCCCCAGGCTCAGAAGATGCTTGGAGATGTGGCCCTCATGCATAAGGCAGAGAATTAGAGTCTTAGTCATGGCTATTTGTGACAAAACAAAATCATCAAAATGCACTTTATTTCTTTTAATTTGTGCATGAATGCTCCAAGAAAAATCTAGTTCTACCTTTCATATTCCACGCACACCAGGCATATGTTTAGGCACGCTCATAAGTGTGCTCGTGCTAAAGTGCTTTGAAGGGATTCTTTTGTCCCTACCCCCAAAATGTTACTGTGCCTTAAACTTAAGCCACCTGCTTGGAAAGCTCACCCTTCTTTTAGGGTGCATCTAATCTCTTTTTAGATATTTTCAAAGAGGAAGTGGAGGTGCAATTTTACAGATGTGCAAGCTGGACTGGGGTGTGGCTTGTCTAAGTGATTGCTGTGTCATTAAGTCAGTAAAAGCGGGGGACGGGTCTCATCGGGCTTGCCAGTTTCTGAGGAGGCCCCTTCTAGCTGCCGTCCTGGCGGCTGGCTCGGCTAGAAGCTGAGAACCTGCAGATGCTGCCAGCACCCAATGGGGCTCTTTCCCACGGCGCCCGTCTCCACCACAAGACGCTGCAGACACCTCCATCTCACTCAGCCAAAAGGTCCAAGTGAGAGATAGGCCCTCGAAGGTTACCCATCCCTTTGAACTTTGACGACAACAGCCACGTTAGCGTTTGGTGTAACTGGCCTGAAACTGACAACGCCTTCTTCTCCAGCAATCTCAGAAGCTGGGGTTCTCCCTCCTCACTTGACAGACTCTCCTGATGACTCCAACTCTGCGGGACAGACACCAGGTCCCCCAGTGCCTCCCAACAAAGTCCCCAGGGCTCCCGTGTCCCCTGCCAGGCACTGGCTGCTCCCTCCCACGCTGGCTGCTTTCCGCACAGTTATAATCAGCGGGCCCACAGGCGCCTGCTTACGCGACCTCATTACTTGGGTCTTTCAAAACAACATGCTTGTGAAACCCTCTGTGTGCAAACACATCTCAGAGGCAAATGAGACAAAAATGGACTTTTTTAAAGAACTCACTTAAAACTTCCTCATTGTCACCATTAGTGTAAAATAATTCAAAGCTTTATGAATTTAAAACCCTGAAAGACGAAACTTTTCTAATATTTGCCTGCAGGAAGGAACAAGCCCATGAGATTGATCCGATATGAAACAAAAGTATTTAATGCTGTAACTCTGATTGCTTTTAGTTTTGTTGTTCTCATTTTTCAGGATGGAGAGAGCTGGGTTGCAGTTAAAAGGGAGGGCCAAGAAAAAAGGAAAACGTGGTTCTCCGAAGGTCAAAATTCTGAATTTAAATGCTCATACCCCACTACAGACTATTTGGAATATTTTTGGTGAGGTAAACGCCATAAGGAAAATAAGGGAGTGGGTCCGATTGGTTAGAGATGGCAACATGGCCTGATTAACTGCACATGCTGAAAATCTAATTCCTCGTAATGAAGGGCTATTTACCTGGATAGCCATCTGCTGATTAGGAGGGTCAAACAGGCAAAGGTCCACAGGCTATGGATTACGAGTTGACCTTTAGGTCCTTCATAATACGCTCCAGGGCTTTTGACTTGCTTTTGTGTCACATGGAGAAATGTCGGTTTGGGTAATCTTGACCCAAGTTCAATAAATTTACCTCTAATGATGCGCCTGGGTGGTCACTACCACATGTGTATACAAGCACACGTGTGTGTGCATGCATGAATGTGCATTCCTGTGGGTGTGCACATATGTGCCCCTGAGCAGACATGCCTGCATCCGGCTCAGCAGAACAATGCGTGCCACCCGGCTCTTTCTGTGGCTTTATAGGCTTTATTGCTCCCATGGTCCCACTGGTGTGACAGTCAACTTGGCTCAGCTATGGTGTCCAGATGTTTAGTCAAACACCTGCTATGAAATTGTTTTTTTAAGATGGGATTAAAACTTGAATCAGAGGACTCTGAATCAAGCAGGCTATCCTCTGCAGTGTGGGTGGGCCTCACCTAGTCAGGTGAACTGTTAGAAAAATACTGTTTCCCTGGAAGAGGAAATGCTGTCTCCAGAGGATCTTCAGGTTAGAGCCACGGCATCAGCTCTTCAACTCTTCCCTGGTTCTCCAGCCTGCCCTACAGATTTTTGGATTGTCACAACTGCATGAGCCAATTCCTTAAAATAAACAAATCTCTATCTCTGCACAAACACCCTATAGGCTCTGCCTCTCTGGAGGACCCTGACCAGTATGCTGGCTGATGGACTCATGGACTATTTCTCTGGTTGGAATCCAAGCAATGTCACCATCAATGATGTTCAGCGAACACCGTGGTGCATCTCCTGGATCCCTAGGAAATACAGTGAAGCACAATCCTTGCTCTCTAGGGTCTCTGGGCAGAGAAGGACCCCAGGTTGCTGAAAGAAGATACATACCATCTGACCATGAACGAGGAAAGGGGAGAAAGTCTTTGGCATGAGGAAAGTCATCTTGGAAAGAGGCAGCTAGAGGGATTCCTTCAAGGCCTGGAAAAAAGGGATCAGAATGTTTATGAAACCAGCTCTATTTTGCCCAATGTACAGTATGCCAATCACTGAAAGGATGAGTTTTGCAAAGAGAGAAAGTTTATTTGCAAGGCATCTTGGTATGGAGGTGGAAGACCTAAGTCTCTAATCCACCTCTGTAAGGATAGGGTTTAGAGATACTAATGGGACAAAGAAGTAGGGTGAAAAGGTGATTGGAAGAGAAGTAGTCAGTGGTCTGCACATGTGAAATCAATCTTTGTGGGTTCTTCATGGGACAGGTGTTGAGAAAATTGTTTCATTAGCATGACCCGATCGTGGAGTTTGGGGCCTCCTGAAGTCAAAAGATCACCCATTGGATATTCACTGAGGCCCAAGTGAAGAGTCGGTGGTTTATGACAAAGTGGTCTTCACATCTCTGAAGAGGACCCAGGCAACCCATATTATTGTAACCCGCACATCGGGGGTGTTGTCTACAGCAAAGACAGTGGGAAACTAATAATTTGTTGTCTATCTGTGTAACCTCTAAAATTAGTAAATTTTTTAAAAAAGTCATCTAACAGTCCATGAAGCAAGAGGGCTTATTCAGGTTTTCCCTTGGTTTCTGAATGACAGTGGAAAGGGAGGGCCCTAGCATTGGTAATCCTGAGCTGAATTTTGCCTCAGCTCATCTGTAGTGTTCCAAAGCTTACTGTTTCTCATTGCAATGGTTCTCATGCATCAGAATCCCATTGGGAACTTTTAAAAATAAAAATTGCTGGATCCTACCCCAGAGTTTCCAGGTCTGGGTTACAGTGTGAAGAAGAAGAAAGAGTGAAACTTCTGCTTTAGAGACAATGCTATGGATTGAAAATGTCTGCTAAAAAGCAAATGTTGGAAAGTTAATCTCCAAAGCAACAGGGTTGGGAGGTGGGGCCTAGGGGGAGCTGTTTAGGTCACGAGGACTCTGCCCTCACAGGTGCCTATTCTAAGAGGGCTTGAGGTTGTAGGTTTGATCTCCTGCTATCTCTGGAGTGCATTCTTGCCCTTCCACCTTCCACCGAAGGATGACAAGCCCAAATCCAGAACCTCAGCCCCAGAGTTCCTTCCTGCGGTGTGGCATCTAGGAGGCATCATGACAGTCATAACAGTCTGACACAGAGAGCCCAGTGGCTGGTCCACCCTCGCCCTGCTGGTGTCTTGGGTAGCCAAGCTCACAGGACCCATCTGTTACAACACTCAATAAGTACATGTTATCAATGTTTCCATGCAGACTGAAAGGTGCCATGATGCCCTCCACTCCTGGAAACAATGAAGAGATATTAACTAGCAAAAATATCTAACTAGTGGCGTGCGAAGAGCTTTCTCTGGGAAGTGGCCTCTGATTATTCTTGGTGGTCCACGGTTGTTGTCAAATGTTGTAATGACTTCTGCAGAATCATTCTTACCCTTAACCTACAAGCAAACTGGCAAAGAGTTGATTTTCAAGCTTCAAGAAAATTTGTCCCTAAATCAAAGATTTTTCTAATTTTGCCAATGAGTTTTACCATCTTGTGCTAATTTACACAGCTTACTATGACTATGGTCATTTCCTGTTTTTTTTTATATTAGTCTATATAAACAGTTAAATAGGGCAATATCTCTGCTTCCTTTCTCATCATTCATCATACAAAAATATTGATCACGGCAAGCATATCATTTAATATGAATGATTAAATGATTTAGTGATGATATTGAAGATGGCTTTTAAGTTGAGCAAAAGGCAAATGAGACTACGAGTTACCTAACTAATGATGGTAATCTCAAAACTTACAGTCATTACATGGTATCCCTGGGGGATTGGCTCCAGAACTCCTATAGAAACCATGGATATACAGGTTCCTTATTTAAAATGATGTACTACTTACATATAACTACACACATCCTCCCATATACTTTAAATAATTTCTAAGTTACTTATAATACTAAATACAATGTAAATTCTTTAAAAACACTTGCTATATTCTATCAGGTGGGGAATAGTGGTAAAAAATTGTTCAGTGTAGTTGAAAGTTCTAACACATATTTTCAATCCAAGGTTGACTGAATGTGTGGACACGGAATCCTCAGATATGGAAGACCAACTGCATTTCCCTCTTGCAACATGAAGGAGGTCTAGCAGAATAATTTCTATGGTATTTTGATTTTTCATCTGATTTGAAAAGCCCCTAAAGGTGAGTATTTCCTATGTCACTCAGAGAACCCTGGAATACATCTGAGGCTAAATGAGAGAGGGGCCTTGGCCAGATGCAGCTGGCAGCAGAGGGCTGTGGCTCCAGTTTCCTTTGTCCACTTTGAGGGACATGTAGGGTGGGCAGCTCTGGCTTTGGGTGAGGCTAGGGCTGACCTGGCACCCAGGGGCTGCTCCTCTGCAGGGGACACTGTGGCAGTGTAAGAACACCCACAGAGGATCCTAATTAGGATGTTTGCAGCTTGAACAACTTCCTGACGCAGGATAAAAACCCAAACTGGTTACCTAGCTGACAATGACAACATAATGGCCCCATAAAGCCATCCTAATTCCCAGAATCAGTGAACACGCCCTCTTACATGGCAAAGGCGGAAATGGAGTTGAAGCTGCTAATCCATTGATCTTGAAAATGAAATGGATGATTGTTCTGGATTATTCGTGAGACTCACGTATTCACAGGGTCCTTGAAGGGAAGTTGGGATCAGAAGAGATGACTTCTGAGAGGCAACCTGCAGTTGATGTTGCTGCTATGAAGGAGGAGAAAGGAGCCATGAGTCTTAGACTGTGGTGTCCTTTAGAAACTGGAAACAGCAACAAAACAGAAACACTTCCAGAAAGGAACCAGCCCTGCAGACACCTTGATCTTATCCCAGTGAGACCAGAGATGCATCTCTAATCCCTGAAATATAGGGTAACAAATTTGTGCTGTTTCAGTCACTGAGTATGTGGTTAAGTTTTTATAGCAGCCTGAGGAAACTAAGACTTAGAGGATTTATCCTTGACCATGGTTTGAACCTTTCTCAACCTGACCTGTTACCGTTACCTTCTGGGCAGGCTGTTCTTTTTTTTTTTTTTTTTTTTTTTTTTGTCTTCACTCCTCCCTAATATGCCAAGCTGGTTTCGACCTCAGGACCTTTGCACTGGCCACTCTTTCTACTTGTACCACTTGGGCACCTATCCTCACATTGGCCAACCTCCCAGCAATTGCTCGTAGTCACAGGTAAGTACATCCTCAGAGAGGCCTCCCTAGCCACACAGCTAAACTACTACTGGTCACTTACCTCATATCACAGTAATCTATTCCACACAGTGTTGCTGAGTTGGCAGAGGAAGTCGAATGGACTCAGCTCAGGCTCAAGGCTGGCACAGGATACTCCTCTGCCGTTAATGCTGTCATCCTTCCACCAGATGTGCATTGACAGAGTCCATCATTTGTTTGATTTTTATTTTGTCTGCTGCTCCTTAGTGGGCTGTACACAAGCTCACCTGTCTTATAGAGGCACTGAGGAGGATGCTTTCAATAACAAATGATTCACGGAATAATCGGATGGTCCTGCCGAAATCAGGGAAAAGACGAAACACTCTCAAGGTGACTGCTAGCTCTGCGAGTCCAGGATTCCAAGTCACGAGCATAGATTTGAATTTGCCCTTCATGATACGATCTCTCTCTTGTGGGGATAACCAGCCCGATATAAGGCTCTGTGGAGGCAGGAGGCTGTCAGGGCAGACGGGGGAGGACAGGTGGGGACACCACAGGCCACAGAATGCCAGCTCCGCTGTGATTCGGGCAAAGGCACCTGCCCGTGTCACCCCACCCCGTGCAAGGAGAGACATGAACATCATCACTTTTATTTCTGTCTGGCTTCCTTCTTCCAGTAAGTCTTTCTCCTCTTCTTCACACTCTTCTCTTTTTCCCCTGGTGCCACGAAACCCAAACCTAAATGGGGCTTCACGAGCTCCTTAAAACGAGAGCCTGGTAGAGACAGAAGCCCTGGCCCTGGCACATCGAAAGTGTCCAATCTGGCTGCAGCACAGGCGGGGGACAGAATGTTAGGAGCAACTGAGAGGTGATCCCTGGGAGTCCCTGGGACTTCACTTCCCCAGAGGCACAAGCAGGGGGTGTAAAATCCCAAGCATATAATTTTAAAAACACAATTGTTTTATCTCAGGAGATTTAGTAACAATCATATTTGCAATTAACACCTTCCTTTAAAAGAACACATTTAACGATATTAATTATTCCAATCCAGGAGGCCAACTCAGAGCAACCACTGGGGCTCCGGTGGCTGCCCAGGGGAGGAGCAGCAAGGAGAGCTGTGTGGACTCAGAACACTGGGGCCTGCCCTGAGGAGGAGGAGGAGGAGCGTAGCCGCTTGGATTCGGAGTGACTATACCAGAGCTACAGGCGGTTGCCAGAGGAGAAGCCGCGTGGCGAGCTGTTTGGACTCAGACCACTTCTGAACACCGGGTCCTGCCCTGAGGAGTAGGAGGAGGAGGAGGAGGAGTGCGGCGGGTCGTTTGGACTCACAGCGACTGCATTAGCGCTCCAGGCGGCTGCTCAGAGGAGAAGGCGAGTGGTGAGTTGTTTGGACTTAAAGTGACAGCTCCTGAACACAGGGGGGCTGCCTGGAGGAGGAGCGCGGTGGGTCGCTTGGTCTCGAGTGGCCGCACCAGAGGTCCAGGCGGCTGCCCACAGGACGCGTGCAGCGGGTCACATGGATTCAGAGCCACTCAGAGAGACCGCTCCTGAACACCCGGGGGGTTACCTGGAGGAGGAGGAGGAACAGGGAGGGTCATTTCGACTCGGAGTGATTGATTGCCCAGGGCTACGGGTGGTTGGTGGGAGGAGGAGGCACGCAGTGAGTTCCTTGGACTCCCAGTGACCGCACCAGAATACTGGGCAGCTGTCTGGAGGAAGAGGCGTGTGGCGAGTCTCTGGGACTCAGAGCGATTGTATGGGGCCCCAGGTGGCTGCTCAGAGGAGGGGCCGCATAGCCAGGCGATTAGGTGCAGAGCAGGGTCCCAGGATCTAGGAGGCTTCTTGGTGGAAGAGCCGCACAGAGACACGCTTAGGGCGGAGCGAAGGTTCCAGGACTGTGGGCAGATTCTCTGAGGAGGGGCAGCCTAAGGAGATTCATCTGCGAAGGGTGAGGCTCCCAGGCACAGAAGGTAGGGCCGGGCCCCTGGGAACTTTGCAGAGGAAGGCAGCCCAGCCCAGGTGGTAGCTGTAAATTGAGGGGAACCTCTAGGAGGGAACTGACCAGCGAGACCTCCCCACCGGGTGAGTCTTCCCTGCCGGGTGAGGTTTCCCCACAAGGACGGTAAAACCAGAGACACAGGCCCAAACAGGCCTTGCCTCAGCCCGCAGCCTAGTTCCCCTTTGGATGACCATTGGTCAACAAGTGGAGGCACCTCTGCCCACTAGCAGGGAATATACCCCACCTGAAGGCCACCACTCCTAGAGAGGCAGCTTCCTTGTGGAGCACCGCATTATCAACTTCCTCCAAGACTTCAGCCTACTGAAGGCTAAGGGGGGATATATATAGAAATCTTCAGGGTCATTGTAAATCAATAGAGGAAATCTGCAATATCTCAGCGGTCCACTGATACCTGAACAATATGAGAAAACAAGGAAAGAAAATGCTGCAAACAAATCTCGATGTTACATCAATAAAACCCAATGACAACATGGCAGAAGAAATGACAGAAAAGGAGTTCAGATTGTACATAATTAAAATGATCAGGGAAGCAAATGATGAGATGAAAGAGCAAATGCAGGCATTGAATGATCACACCAATCGACAGTTAAAAGAGCAAATACAGGAAGCAAAAGATCATTTCAATAAAGAGTTAGAGATATTGAAAAAAAACCAAACAGAAATCCTTGACATGAAGGAAACAATAAACCAAATTAAGAACTCCATAGAAAGCATATCCAGTAGGATAGAACACCTGGAAGACAGAACCTCAGACATTGAAGACAAAATATTTAACCTTGAAAACAAAGTTGAACAAACAGAGAAGATGGTAAGAAACCATGAACAGAATCAACAAGAACTATGGCATATCATGAAAAGGCCAAATTTAAGAATTTTTGGGATTGAGGAAGGCTTAGAGAAACAAATCAAAGGGATGAACAATCTATTCAATGAAATAATATCAGAAAATTTCCCAAATATGAAGAATGAAATGGAAAATCAAGTTCAAGAGGCTTATAGGACTCCAAATACACAAAATTACAACAGACCCACACCAAGACACATTATAATGAAAATGCCTAACAAACAAAATAAAGACAGAATTTTAAAGGCTGTGAGAGAAAAGAACCAAATTACATTCAGGGGGAAACCAATACAGATATCAGCAGATTTTTCATTCCAGACCCTAAAAGCTAGAAGGGCCTGGAACAACATTTTTCAAGCCCTGAAAGAAAATGGATGCCAACCAAGAATCTTATACCCAGCAAAACTTACCTTCAAATTTGACGATGAAATAAAATCCTTCCATGATAAACAAAAGCTAAAAGAATTTACAAAAAGAAAGCCAGCATTACAGAACATTCTCAACAAAATATTTCATGAGGAAGAGATGAAAAACAAAGAAGCAAATCAGCAAAGGGAGGAATTATCCTAAAGGAATTGTCAAATAAAGGAGAAGCTAAGTTGTGTCAAACAAATAAGCAAAATTTAAAAAAAGAACCAAATGACTGGGAAACCAAATCATATCTCAATAATAACCCTGAATGTTAATGGTCTGAATTCATCAATCAAAAGACATAGACTGGCAGATTGGATTAAAAAGAAAGATCCAACAATATGTTGCCTGCAAGAGACTCACCTCAGAAAAAGATACCCATAGACTAAAGGTGAAAGGATGGAAAAAAACATACCATGCACATGGACTCAGCAAAAAAGCTGGAGTATCCATCCTCATTTCAGATAATGTGGACTTCAAGCCAAAGTTAGTCAGAAGGGATAAAGAAGGTCATTTCATACTGCTTAAGGGAAGCATAAATCAGCAAGATATAACAATCATAAACATCTATGCCCCAAACAGTGGCTCATCCATGTATGTCAAACAAATCCTTCTCAATTTCAGAAACCAAATAGACCATAACACAATAATACTAGGTGATTTTAACACACCTCTCTCACCACTGGACAGATCTTCCAGACAAAAATTGAACAAAGAAACCATAGATCTCAATAACACAATCAATAATTTAGACTTAACGGACATTTATAGAATATACCATCCAACCAAGAGCGAATACACTTTCTTCTCAGCAGCACATGGATCCTTCTCTAAAATAGACCATATATTATGCCACAAAGCTAATGTTAGCAAATACAAGAAGATAGAGACACTACCATGTATTCTATCAGATCATAATGGATTGAAGTTAGAAATAAATGAAAGAGTAAAACACAGAAACTATTCCAACTTCTGGAGATTAAACAATATGCTATTATATGATGAATGGATAACAGAAGATATTAGGAAGGAAATTAAAAAATTCTTAGAGGTAAATGAGAACAAAGAAACATCATATCAAAATCTCTGGGACACTATGAAAGCAGTACTTAGAGGGAAATTTATTTCATGGAACACATTTAATAAAAGAAGTAAAACTAAAAAAATAAACGAGCTAACACTACAGCTCAAAGCCCTAGAAAAAGAAGAACAGACCAGCACCAAAAGTAGTAGAAGACAGGAAATAGTTAAACTCAGAGCTGAAATCAATGCAATTGAAACAAAAGAAACAATACAAAAAATTGACAAAATAAATAGTTGGTTCTTCGAAAAAATAAACAAAATTGATAAACCTTTAGCCACACTAACAAAGAGAAGACGAGAGAAAACCCAAATCACTAAAATTCGGAATGAACAAGGAAATATCACAACAGACACGATTGAAATACAAAACATAATTAGAAGCTATTTTGAAAATCTATACTCCAACAAAATAAAAAATTTCGAAGACATCAACAGGTTTCTAGAGAAATATGAATTGCCTAAACTGAACGAGGAGGACATACACAATTTAAATAGACCAATTTCAAGTACTGAAATAGAAGAAGTCATCAAAAGCCTACCAACAAAGAAAAGTCCGGGACCAGATGGGTTCTCAGCCAAGTTCTACAAGACCTTTAAAGAAGAGCTCATTCCAATACTTCTCAAAGTATTCCATAAAATAGAAGAGGAGGGAACCCTCCCAAACTCATTCTATGAAGCCAATATCACACTGATACCTAAACCAGACAGAGACTCATCAAGGAAAGAAAATTTCAGACCAATATCCTTAATGAACATCGACGCAAAAATTCTCAACAAAATTTTAGCAAATCACATACAAAAACATATTAAAAAGATAGTGCACCATGATCAAGTGGGTTTCATCCCAGGGATGCAAGGTTGGTTCAACATCAGGAAATCAATAAATGTCATTCACCATATCAATAGACTTAAAGTCAAGAATCACATGATTATTTCAATAGATGCAGAAAAAGCATTTGATAAAATACAGCACCCCTTCATGCTCAAAACACTAGAAAAAATAGGGATAGTGGGAACATCCCTTAACGTTGTAAAGGCCATTTATGCTAAGCCCATGGTTAATATCATTCTAAATGGTGAAAAACTGAAAGCATTCCCCCTAAAAACTGGAACAAGGCAGGGATGCCCTCTTTCACCACTTCTATTCAACATCGTTCTTGAGACTCTAGCCAGAGCAATTAGACAGACCAAGGAAATTAAAGGAATACGAATAGGAAAAGAAGAACTCAAACTATCCCTGTTCACTGATGATATGATTATATATTTAGAGGAACCTGGAAATTCCACCAGAAAACTCTTAGAACTCATAAGTGAATTCAGTAAAGTAGCAGGTTACAAGATCAATGCTCATAAATCCAATGCATTTTTATACATAAGTGATGAATCTTCAGAAAGAGAAATTAGGAAAACTACCCCATTCTCAATAGCCTCGACAAAAATAAAATACATGGGAATCAATCTCACAAAAGAGGTGAAAGACCTCTACAATGAAAACTATACAACACTAAAGAAAGAAATTAAAGAAAACCTTAGAAGATGGAAAGATCTTCCATGTTCTTGGATAGGAAGAATTAATATTGTCAAAATGGCCATACTACCTAAAGTGCTATACAAATTCAATGCAATTCCAATTAAAATCCCAATGATGTACCTTACAGAAATAGAGCAAGCAATTATGAAATTCATCTGGAAGAATAAGAAACCCAGAATAGCTAAAGCAATCCTTAGCAGGAAGAGTGAAACAGGGGGTATTGCAATACCAGATCTTCAACTCTACTACAAAGCAATAGTAACAAAAACGGCATGGTATTGGTACCAAAATAGAAAGGTAGATCAATGGTACAGAATAGAGGACATGGACACAAACCCAAATAAATACAATTTTCTCATACTAGACAAAGAGGACAAAAATATGCAATGGAGAAAAGATAGCCTCTTCAACAAATGGTGCTGGGAGAATTGGAAATCCATATGCAACAGAATGAAACTAAACCCATATCTCTCACCATGCACGAAACTAAACTCAAAATGGATTAAGGACCTCGGAATCAGACCAGAGACCCTGCAGATTATAGAAGAAAAAGTAGGTCCAGATCTTCAACATGTCGGCTTAGGACCAGACTTCCTTAACAGGACTCCCATAGCACAAGAAATAAAAGCAAGAATCAATAACTGGGATAGATTCAAACTAAAAAGCTTTCTCTCAGCAAAGGAAACTATAAGCAATGTGAAGAAAGAGCCTACAGAGTGGGAGAATATCTTTGCCAATCATACTTCAGATAGAGCACTAATCTACAGAATATATAAAGAACTCAAAAAACTCTACTCCAAGAATTCAAATAATCCAGTCGACAAATGGGCTAAGGAAATGAATAGACACTTCACAGAAGAAGATCTACAAGCAATCAACAAACATATGCAAAAATGTTCAACATCTCTAGTAATAAGAGAAATGCAAATCAAAACCACCCTAAGATTCCATCTCACCCCAATTAGAATGGCGATTATCAAGAATACAAGCAACAACAGGTGTTGGCGAGGATTTGGGGAGAAAGGTACACTCATATATTGCTGGTGGGGCTGCAAATTAGTGCAGCCACTCTGGAAAGCAGTGTGGAGATTCCTTAGAAAACTTGGAATGGACCCTCCATTTGACCCAGCTATCCCACTCCTTGGCCTATACCCAAAGGACTTAAAATCAGCATACTACAGAGATACAGCCGCATCAATGTTCATAGCTGCTCAATTCACAATAGCCAGACTGTGGAACCAACCTAGATGCCCTTCAATTGATGAGTGGATAAAGAAACTGTGGTATATATATACAATGGAATATTACTTAGCCATAAAGAATGATAAAATTATGGCATTTTTAGCAAATGGATGAAATTGGAGAATATCATGCTAAGTGAGATAAGCCAATCTCAAAAAGCCAAAGGAAGAATGATATCGCTAATAAGTGGATGATGACACATAATGGGGGGAGGGAAGGGTTAGTGTTAGGGTTAGAGTTAGGGTTAGGGAGTGGGGCATGTATGGAGGAAGGAAGCACTGTATAGAGGGAAAAGAGGGGTGGGAGGGGTGGGGGGAAGGGAAAAAATAACAGAATGAATCAAACAACATTACTCTATGTAAATTTATGATTACACAAATGGTATGCCTTTACACCATGTACAAACAGAGAAACAACATGTATCCCATTTGTTTACAATAAAATAAAATTTAAAAAAAAATTATTCCAATCCATGAACATGGGCTTTCTTTCCATTTATTTATGTCATCTTCAATTTTTTTTATTAACGTTTTATAAGTGTAGAGTTTTCTATGTATGGGTCTTTCACGTCCTTGGTAAAATTTAATCCTAAGTGTTTTGTGTTAAGTGTTTGGATTTTTAAAAACTTTCTTTTTTAGATAATTTGCTCTTGGTGCATAGAAATGCTACTGATCTTTGTATGTTGGCTGTATCTTGAGACTTTGCTGAATTTTTTTATTGGTTCTAAGTATTTTAGTGAGATCTGTATGCGTATCTGTCTTCGTATTATGTCTGTCCCTTAGCTGCCTTAGCTCTTGGGTCAGATCCTCTGTACGTGTATGTGCTGATGGCTCATTGGAGCAGATATGTCTTCTTCTACCCACCCACATGGGTTTTTAGCAGGTATAGCTGCAATCCAAGCACCTGGAGTCCTTTAGCCTATCATAGGGCTCAGACCAAGCCACAAGGCTAGAATGCTTGCACAAAACATTGACATCAGCCCCATGAATAATTCAGTTTCCAGGACAAGTTGACCATGGCCATCTGGTGGGCTGTCTTGAGCAAGGAGAAACATCATTTGGAACTGTGCCCCCAGCTAATGCAAAATTACCAATCCCCAGTCCACCCTAGCAAATCAATGAAAGCTTGCATCTCCCTGTTCAGGGGACAGCATGGTCCCTCAGTCACTGCTGTCTCCCTGCAGCTGAAGTTCCAGTTTCCCCCTTTGGCCAAAACTTCAATTAAAGCCTCACCTATGTATTCAAGCTCATCTGACCCAATTTCTTTTCTACCGTCACTGAGTCAAAAGTCCTGCCTCTGGTATCATATCCATTATGGAAAACAGTATGGAGTTTCATCAAAAAAAAAAGAAAGAAAGAAAGAAAGAAAGAAAGAAAGAAAGAAAGACAGAAAGAAAGAAAGAAAGAAAGAAAGAAAGAAAGAAAGAAAGAAAGAAAGAAAGAAAGAAGTAGAACTACTGTGTGATCAGCAAAGCCACCACTGAGTGTACAACTAAAGAAAAGGAAATCAGTCCCTCAGAGAGATGTTGGGGCACCCATGTCCACTGCAGCAATTGCAGTGTTATTGACTAGAGTTACCATACAGAATCGACCTGAGTGTCCCCCAACAGATGAATGGATGAAGAATATGTGGAATATATACAGAATGAAATAAAGTTTTGTTTAGATTTTAACAAAAGCATTTGTTAAAAACATACCTGAACCCAAAGGCCCTGATGTTAAGTGACACGCGCCATGCAAATACAAGATGAGTTTGCTTACATGTGGAACCTAACGTGCTGAACTCACGGAAGCAGAGGCAGAGTGCAGGGTGCCAGGGATGAGGAGTAGGGAAATGGGGAGGTGTTTGTCAGAGGATGTGGAGCTGCAGCCAGAGAGGAAACACGAGCCCGAGATCTTTGGTGCAGCCTTGTTGCTAATGTATTGTACACCTGGAAACTAGCAGGAGGTTAGATATGCAATGTTCTTGCCACAAAAACACACTAAGTAGATGAGGTGCTGGACATGCTAACTGACCTGATTCAATCATTTCACAACATACCTATGTATCAAAACTTCGGGTTGTACTCCAAAAATATAGACAATTTTTATTTTGCCTGATAAACCTTAATAAACCTGGGGGAGAAAAATGCTTTGATGTCACCATCAGTCCTAGATGTGATGGCCTGTCTGCTGTGATCAGTCACACCCTGCTGTTGTCACAACTGCCTGTCACTCTTCGCACCCAGGCCTCAGAGAGGAGAGGCCCTGGCTTCAGTCTAGGAAGTGAGAGGTGGGGCTTCTCCGCCAGCACCTCCAAAGCATTTGGCACTGATGTCATTAGTTATTTGCCACTGATGTCATTAGCCAAAAGCAGAATCAATACCAAGGTTTGGAGTCCAAGACTTTATGGTAAAAATGACCGATGTTTTATAAAATCGCCACTGATTATCAATAAGTTGATAAGGGAGACATTGGAAAGGATTTTTATAAATGAAGAGTGATTCGCTGTAGCTCTAGCAGAGAGGTCTTTGAGCTGCATAGGTCAGATGGAATTAGAACAAAATGCTTCCCTTTCAGATTAGAGCTGTAAGGGTGGGGAGGAAATGTCTCAGGACTTCCTGGGAAAGGCCCCCAGCGGGTGAAGTCCAACAAATCGATACATAAAGCTCTCCAGCACTGCGGTGGACATCCTGCCCCAGGTCCCAGAGGCTGTGCCTCTCCATTGGCATACACAAATTCTGCAAAGCCACTTGACATTTTTTTCTTCTGTGTAAATCTGTCAAATGTGCCAACTGGAGGGCAGACCTTTAAGCCTTCCAGGGCTTCAGGTTTGATTGGCAGTGGCCCTGTGTTCTTAGAGGTTTAATATCTCGCAGGGCCTGGTCTCCCAGCCTGGTCTCTATTCTCCATCTCCAAACTTGGATCTGTATTTCCAGTCCCTAGAAAGTGTGGCGTGATCTCAAAAGGTGTCTTCATTGTCAAGTTTCTTACCTGGAGGAACGCCCTTTGGAGGAACACCCTTTTTGTCTATCTTTTGCAAAGGGATTTGAAAGGGAATGCTACCCAAACATTTTAATGCAAAGTATCTCAGCATTTCTTAGAGAAATTTTGTCCACTAAATCAAGAAAAGGAAGTCCCTATGAGCAAGGTACGGACTCTCAGCCTGTTTTTGACAAGCCCTCTGCCAAAGCTCCTCAAGTGTCCTTCCTTCTCAAGCATCCATCTTTCGAGGATCATCCCTGGAAAGTACTGGAAGAGTCCAGGTTTCTAGATGTAATTCACTCTCAGCTGCTTGTTTCTCCAGACGGCATTGTCTTCACCTTGTCAAATTACCTTGGAATTGAAACATTCTGAAAAAAGGAGCTGACAAACTTTTCCTTTGGTATAATTTTTAGCATTAACAGTACATTGTCCCAGCAAGAGAGGCAGATAGTCCCCTACTGTCCCTGTGGGCCTTGGGCCCTCTTGTCAGCCTTGGCCTTGTCCCCCACTCTGCCCTTGCCTGTTTGGTCTTCTCTGCAGAGAGGAAACCCCTCCTGGGAGGGAGTACCTGGTCACTGCAGCTGAACACATCCTGCCTGGCAGGGGCCATTCTGCAAGCCTATGATCTCAGATCCTGGCAGCCCTTCTCGCCTGGAATGGGAGAGAAGGCTCCATCCCTTTGCCCATAAGTGGACACTGGTCAGGGTCAGGAGTCTCCTGTGCTTTTCTGGGAGCCCCTCTGGATCCAGTCATCAAATCCAACATGGCCAGGAAACCCCATGGCACAGTCTCCACCTGACTCTTGCCCCGAGCTCTCTGCCGTCACCCTGGACCTCTTGGCTCACTGTCACGCCCTTTCCTGCAGCCCATCTCGCGTCCATCTTTCCACCCTGATTGGGACAGGGGCGTGGCACATCGTGTCCTGGCTAACACACATGGGGTCTCTGGGGCCGCTCACAGCCCGTTTCTCTCCACCCCACATCCTGCAGCCAGCTCACCTCTGCCCTGGGTCATTGACCCCCATGACTGCTGTACCCCATAACCCAACCCGTTTGCCATTTGTCCTTTTTGGATTGTGGCCTGCAGGGAGCTCAGAACCTGCACCTAGGAAGCTTCCTCCGGGCTTCTGGCCATCATCAGGACCCCCAGAGTGAATCCTTCCTTGGACGTTTGTGTGTAAGTTGTCATGATAGCAGTAAGAAGTCCTCCACGTCACAGGACTGCCACTGTCAGGCAACTGCTGAGGACCCCACAGGTGTCTCCCGTGGCCCTGTAGCTGCGATGGCCGAGCCACGTTCTCCCTGCTGCTCCTCAGAGACCTGCCGGCTTCTCCCTCCCCAGCCACGCCCTGCAGTGACTCTCCCCACCCCACTCACTTACTGCTGATCCTTACTCAATTTCAAAGAGTAAAAGATGTTTTTCAAAGAAAACTTTGTATTGTTTGCCTTAAACTCTCTAAGTCTCGGGCACAGCGAATCAGAACCCAAAGACGGAAACTGAACATCAAAACATTCAGACTCTTTACCCTAAGGAAGTGTTCTCAGCCAGGTGCCGTGGCGCACCTGTAATCCCAGTGACTCAGGAGGTTGAGGCAGGAGGATCACAAGTTCCAGTCCTCAGCAATTTAGAAAGACCCGTCTCAAAATAATAAAAAATAAAAAAGAGGGCTGGAGAAGAACTTAGTAGTAAAGCATCCCTGGGTTCCATCCCCAGTACCAAAAAAGAAAAAAGGAAAAAAAAAAAAAGAATTCTCATGATAAAGTTTCATTTGTCATCTGTTTGCATTGAAAATAATGATCATCAGGCCCTCCAACCTGCAAAGAATCACAGGTAGGAAAAAGAATTGGAACAAATATGACTGAATTATAATATTTTTTTAAAAAGCAAAATATTTCCCACAATATTAGTGAACAGAATTTTTAGGCTGAAATGAATGTGTGTGTATGTGCACCTATATGTGAAGCGTATGTATCTAGGGGGTCAGCACATTGGCACGTTTCAGGGCAGTGTGCTTGAGTCGTATGTGTTCACGTGTGCTTGTATTACAAGCATATTGAACGCATGCGGTGTGTATCCTCTGTTCAGCTAGGAGTGTGTAAAACAAAGTATAAGCCCCAAAGGCATGCCCCAGTGAACTACCTCCTCCAGTCACACTGTACCCACCTATAGTTACTGCCCAGTTAATCAGGATATTTAGCATCTCTTCAGGGACTGGAAAGTCTTTAACAACCACAACTTCCTTAAGCCCAGTTTTACCTGGACTTTTCTGGCCACTCCACAAGTTTTTTGAATTTTTCTTCTCCTGATTATCACAAAGCACCTGCCTAAAAGCTGCCAGCAATATCCACACCTCTGCCTGAATGTGGCCTAGAAATTCCTTCCCCCAGATTAAGAAATCCATCACCTTTAAATTCAGACTCACAGAATGTCTCAGGACATGGGCAAAACCTAGACAACTTTTGAGCCAGACTAAAAGATGAATGTCCTCTAGTTCAACATCCAATAGAGGTCTCTAAAACCTCAGGAGCCCAGTCTATACTGTCCACAGAATTGCCTGTTAAGCTCCTCTTAAGACAATCTAAAATTTTTGCAGCTTGCATCTGCAAAATTTTCCAAAATTCTTCCCACATTTTCTGAAAAGCTCCAACGGCTTCTGACTAGTCAGGTTAGTCATAGCAACGACCCCTCTTCTCGGTAACCATTTCTGTTTTAGTCAGCTTTTTCGCTGCTGTGACCAAAAGACCTGACAAGAGCCATTAGAGGAGGAGAAGTTTATCTGGGGACTCTTGGTTTCAGAGGCCTCAATGCATAGACTCCATTGCCTGTGCCTGGGGGGAGGAAAGCATCTCAGGACAGACAAGCTGGAAGCAGAGGCTAAGCCATTGTGACTCACCGGGGACACCATATCTACCTCCAAGGCACGCCCCCCCCGGCCACCTGTCTCCTTCAGCCACACCCACCTGCCTATGGTCGCCACCCGGTTGACCCGTTCGGTGGACGGATGCACTGGTGAGATCCGGCTCTCACAACACAGTCATTTCTCCTCTACACTTTCTTGCACCGTCTCTCACATGAGCTTTTGGGGGACACCTCACATCTAAACCATAATAGGGCATCTGTTGGACATGTGGAGTCTGGAGTTCAGGGAGAACTAAGGCTAGGGGTCCCTGTGTGACTCTCGCAGGTGGGATTTAAAGCCAAGGATGCAGGTGGAGGAGAGAAGAGGTTGAGGCTGAGCCCTTGGGACTACAAGGCCTATGTCGCCAGGCAAGAGGACAATCCTGCCAAAGGTTTAGAGGCACAGCTTCAAGGCAAGGGGACCAGAGAGCAGTGCTGTCCCATGACAAGTGAGGAGAATTTCCAGAAAGAAGACAAGACCCACCCCCAGGATAAACTCTCTAATGGGACAGAAAGTGTGACGGAGGGTGGGGTCCAAGGCCTGACCCCAGGAAGTTCTAGGAAGGGCACAAGGTGGAGTGATGGGGATCGTGGGGAGAAGACTTTGGAGATGTCTGCCGACCCAGGTGTTGAGGGGGTGGTCCACAGCACTCAGCAGTGACAAGAGCCAGTCAGGAGGCGGCAAGCAGCTGCCACCATGTCATCTGACTTCAAGTCCCCCTGCACTCTCTGGGCAGAAACAGCTCAGCCACCCACCAGGAACAACGGGAAGTCCAGACATGGCTAGTGGGAGGTTCCAGAGAGGGCATCCATCTCAACGGGAAAGAGGGCAGCATCTGGGCGTAGGGCCAGTAGGTTGGTGGACACTGTATGCAATGATGTACAGGTGCACACAGTCCCTTGTAGTGAGAAGGGGGTGAGATTGTCAACTGCAAGTGACAAGGAGGACAGGGCACTGGAGCATGGGGGAGGAGATATGAAGTCATGGCGTCCATGTGTGGTCAGTGAATGGACCAGAGAACAAAGTCACCTTCCAGTCCACCAGGGTGTGAGGCCAGGGGCGAAGATGGGACTCATCAGCAAGAATTCTGGAATTTTTCCACTCTCAATGGGCTGCTGAAGATGGATAAAGCAGGTACAGAGTTTGACTCAACCAAGTTCAAGGTCTTGTTAAGGTCCCAACAAGCAGCAAGAGAAGAGAGAGTGAAAGTAGGTGAGGGCTCGGGAGAAGGAGGATTGTAACAAGGACAGTGGAGGAGCGGGATGAGGTTAGGTGGAGGTAGGTGACAGCCGGTGGGTAAGATGGAGAAATTTGAAAGATAACTTTCTCTGGGCCCCTACCGACAGGCCTTGGCTCGTGGGTGTGGATGGGTCCTGGTTTGGTACGCTGAGGCTGCTGAGCCACAGAGGACAAGCAGGAGGCCAAGGGATGCCGCGGGGAGGAGGGCGAGAACATGGAGCATACAGAGTCTCTCTTGGAGGCAGGTCAGAGGTTCTGAATCTGCGACGGAACTGGACGTTGGGCCACCATCGCAGTGAGCTGTCACATAGGGGTATGACACAGCACTAAGCATTGACAAGAGCCAGTCAGGAGAGCCAACCTGCTAGGTGAGCCTGGAGGAGTCCCTCAGCCCCAGCTGCCTGGGACAAACGATTGACATTCATGCCAGGTCACCCCAGGCAGGCTGATTCTGTTGGTGTGGACGGTGACCAGAACCAGGGCTGTGAAAACCTCCCTCGGTGTGTGGACTCCAGCTGAGAGCTCCTCCCTGCCCAGCATGCTCGGGAGAGTCCTGGAGTTCAGGTTTAAACGGGTTCTGAGGCAGGAGGCCTAGGTCGGGAGGGCCTGAGGTCTGCACTGTAAGCAGCTCCCGGGTGCTGTCCCCGGGAACATGGAGGAGACAATGCCGCAAGGCCCCCTTCAGCCTGACGGCTTATGCCAGCCAATAAGTGCGCACCTCCGAGAGTACTTGCCACTGCCAGGTGAGAGACATGTGGACAGAAAGCAAGCAAACGGCATTTCCAGGGAGGAAGCACAGCACTGTCCCGCCACGGCTGAGGGCTGTGCTGCGGGAAGCACCAGGTTCTCTCCGCCCTTAGCAGTCAGTCCAGGCCAGGCCTCCCAGGCCTCTGCTCTCCTTTCCTTTGGAGACTGCAAAGGAAGTCCTTTCTCACCATGAGAACATGGAGGTCTGAGATGGAAAAGGTTTCCTGATCAGTGCTGACCCTAACAATTGACCAAATCCCCCAGGAAGAGGCTAGAGGAAACTCACAATCGTCTGGTCCCCACATTTCAGTCCTTCCTGATTCCTTGTAGCTCACAGAATCTCCCATAGTCCCTCAGCCTCCGAGCTCCTGAATAAGGTCTATTCAGCTTCTTTTTCTGAAGGAGATTCGGTTGTCTATGGCCAGGAACTCTGACCAGTGTGTCATCCTTCAGGATCTTAGACATCGCTACTCTGCAGAGACTCCAGCATGATGCCTCAGCACCAGGGCCACCAACATGCGACCTTTATGCCCTGCACTGGTGTATCGCGTTCACACAGGGCACTACTGCACATTTATGATTTGCACCCTGCACTGCACATGCCGTATTGATACCCTCCGTGTACACGTGGCCTACACAGTATGTAAATCCCATGCAGCACATGCATCTACACGGGGCACTGGTGTGAGTCATTTACACAGTCCATACAGCATTTGCCACCTTCCCTGTCACCCCTGTGTCACTCACGTCCCCGGCACCTGCGGCGTCACACACTGTGGAACACGTCCCGGGAGCTGGCCACCTCTCCCTGCTCCTTCCACAGGCGTCCCTCTAGAACCTGTCCTAGGCCCGTCACGTGTTCAACGCTTGTTGGGCTACCTGTCCTTAGTGCCAGCCAAGCCTCCTTCCCTTAACTTTCCAGTCTTTCCAGGAACTGTATCCCTTGGGCTGCATGGAGTACAGTCCATTCAGTTTGATTGGGGCTGAGCAGAAATCACTGAGAACAGAGGTATCTGGGCAGGGTCCCAGCCCACCCGCCAGCTTCACGCCTGCCTTCTGGGCCAGATCCAAGAGCCTGCCTCTGTAACCAGCACTAGGAAAGTAAACCGAGGGGAGCCGGGCACCCAGCAGACCTGGGTTTTCTTCTCTTTTCTTTTTTCTTTTCTTTTCTTTTCTTTTCTTTTCTTTTCTTTTCCTTCCTTCCTTCCTTCCTTCCTTCCTTCCTTCCTTCCTTCCTTCCTTCCTTCCTTCCTTCCTTCCTTCCTTCCTTCCTTCCTTCCTTCCTTCCTTCCTTCCTTCCTTCCTTCCTTCCTTTTTTTCTTTATTTGTCAGATCTGAGTTTTCACCTTTGACGGCAAACCTCACTGCCTGGTGATCAAAGCCACAGCCTGGAATTGCAGCTCGGCCGGGCTGGAGGGCTGGAAGGGCTGGCCCCTTGCCTTCCTCGGGTTGCCGTGGCTCCCAGGCTCCCAGGGTCCTCACGGTTTAGCCGACTCCTTTCCCAGCTGCTGGCCTGAACATGCCCAGGGAGCCCCTGGGATGGAAGCATCCTCCCTCCTCTCTTCTCATCCTCCTCAGGTGCCTCCTTGGTCCTCGTGGCCTTTGCTCAGGCCATGGCCCCTGGAAAATGAGAAAGAGGTGACAGCATCAGCGCAGAGTGTCACACTCCAACTGAACATGGAACAGGTGCCCCAGACGTGAACCAGTCTTCTGCAGCAGCTCCGGGAGGCAGGCCTGCCTTCCCCTCTTCCTGTCCCCTGGCCAAGTGGTCAGAACACGCACCAGGTTCTTCCTGGAGAGAGCTGGGAACGCTGGGCATCTGCCACGTTCCTCCACCGTGCCAGCCCTGCAGCACACGCATGCGACCACACACCCACACACATGCCACACGCTCACACGTCACTCACGGGCCTCAGAGCCCTCCAGCTAGAGCCTGTCCAGGGGGCCTGCTCCCTCCAGGTGATGCCATTTCAGCATCCTGTCCCAGCTGGGGTGCATATTTCCTTCTGCCTTTGGAGGTCAGGACTCTGCTCCTTCAGGAAGCCTGTGTCCCCTCCCACTGCAGGCTGGGGGTCTCACTGTGCCCCACGTGAGAGCCGCTCTTGTGTTTGTCACGGTGTCCACCTTCTGGGCCCTTGCTCCTCACAGATGGTAGGCCTTTGAGGCCATTTTTAAACATTTGCTCCTTTTAGTTATACAGGCCAGTAGGGTGTATTTTGACTTATCACACAAACGTGGAGCATGACTTCCCATTTTCGTGGTTGTACATGATATGGAGTTTCGCTGGTCATGTATTCACATGTGAATGTAGGAAAGTGATGTCCAGTTCATTCCACTGTTTTTCCCATTCCCATCCCTTTCTCCTTCCCTTCATTCCCCTTTGTCTAATCCAAAGTTCTTCTATTCTCCTCCCTTTCCTTTATCATGTGATAGCATCCGCATATCAGGGAGAACATTTGGCCTTTGGTTTTTTGGGATTGGCTTATTTCACTTAGCATGATATTCTCCAGTGCCATCCATTTATGAGCAAAAACCATAATTTCATTCTTCTTTATGGCTGAGTAATATTCCTTTGTGTACATATACCACATTTTCTTTATCCATTCATCTGTTGAAGGGCATCTCAGTTGATTCTGGAGCTTGGCTATTGTGAATCGAACTGCTATAAACATTGGTGTGGTTGTGTCATTGTAGTATGCTGACTTTAAGTCCTTTGGGTGAAATGGTAGTCCCATCCAAGTTTTCCGAGGAATCTCCATACTGCTTTCCAGAGTGGTTGCACCAATTTGCAATCCCACCAGCAAGGTACGAGGGTCCCTTTCTCCCCACATCCTTGCCAACATTTATTGTCACATGTATACTTGATAATTTCCCTTCTGATTGGAGTGAATGGAATCTCATCTTTGGTCCTATTCATCACTGCTATAATTTGGTTCTTGAGTGTCCCCCAAAGGCCCATGTGGTAAATACTCAGTCCCCAGTGTGGCACTATTGGGAGGTAGCAGAAGTTGTAAGAAGTTGGGCCTAGCGGGAAGTCTTCAGGTCATTGGGGTATGATCTCAGAGAGGCTGAAAGTCCCCATTCTCTCCCTCTTCCTTTCTGTGGCTTCCCAGCCATGAAGTAAGTGGCTTTGCTCTGTCACACACTCCTGCCATGACGTGCTGTGTGACCTGAGGCCCAAAGCAATGTGGCTAATTCCTCATGGTTTCAACCTGTGAAGTCATAAGACAAAATAAACCTTTCTCTTTGTAAGTTGATTATCTCAGGTATTTTATTATAGTAACAGAAAGCTGATTAATACAATCACCATGCACCCAATGCCAGTTCTGAGCCTGGCATAGTGAACACTAGTTAATGGATTGAATTTAAAAAATAAATCAATGGTAGAAAGGGGGAAGGGAGAGGAAGAAGAGGGAAAGCATTTAGCTACCCAAACCTGTTTTCTACTTTTTTTAAGGGACACTAGAATTTACTCTCTGTATGACAGAGCACATGGCAAAAGGGACAGTGGTGAATGTGGTGGGTTTGCATTTAAAGTTCAGTTAAAAGTGACATGAACATAAACGTAAGTTGCTTGGGTAACGAGTGGGTCTAAACTTCGCCCATGGACAGAACAGCAGGGCTGCCGTGCTGCACACTTAGATGAGCATAACACAACGCCTGCCCCACAGAAAGCACCCAGCTTCCCCGAGGTCCAGACCCAACGAGATGAAGAGTGGGAAAGAAAATCGGAGGGGTTTCATCTTAAATTTTCTTCCAACATAGCTAACAGAAAACAGGTTGAAAATTCTAGAACCAGAGTGATATTTGGCATAAAACCTTTAGAAATCACTGTCAGACCCACTGGGCATCAGAAACCACCCTGGGCAAGGAACCCAGGGACAAGGCAGCCCTGCTCCAAACAGCCTGCTCCAGCTGCTCCAAGGTACAGACACACATGTACACACAGGAATACACACACACATGTGCATCCATGTGCACCCACACTCAAAAGCATGTACACATGCATAGCTGGAAGCACATGCACCTGCCCACGTGCTTTCTCATGCATGTGTGTTCATACACATGCACACTCATCAGCATGCACATGTGTACATAAACATGTGCCAGCACACAAACACACTCACAAGCACGTAGGTGCACATCTATGCACATGTGCCTATGCACACATACACAAAGCACATATGCCTCTGTGCACACATGTGATCCACACTTGCCTTCCATCTTCTTTGCAGGTCCCGCTGAGCTTCAGGAAC
Source organism: Sciurus vulgaris (assembly GCF_902686455.1). Lineage (NCBI taxonomy): Eukaryota > Metazoa > Chordata > Mammalia > Rodentia > Sciuridae > Sciurus > Sciurus vulgaris. The sequence continues at coordinate 28,183,979 of NC_136474.1, forward strand.
ATGGGATGTGGCTCCTACATTTCTACCATCTCCAGGTGTTGGAACCCACCCGAAGCGGCTGTCTGTTTTCCCAGCCGTGGTGCCAAGGATAGACTTCCCTCCTGCCCACTCGTGTTATGCAACCAACTGGCAAGCAGTTTAACCTGTGAGCAAAACGCTCTGGGGCCTGGAAGACTGTGAATTAAACGCAGCCTTGTTCTCCCTCCGCACCGTCAGCCCGCCGCACATCTGCCTCCCGTGGGCTCCATGCCCACCAAGAGTGTCATCGAGCGGATGCCCCCAAGCCTGGCTGCGGCATGGGGATGCCCCAGGTGATTCCCCAGGGCTGCTGAGCACCAGGTCCCAGTGCAGGAGACCATGCTACAGTGAGACCAGAAATAGTCACCACATCCTGAAGGTTTGCTGCTGTTATATGTAGATTTTAATTGTTTGAATTTTTAAAAATAAAAATACCATCTCATGTAAAGAAAAGAGATACACATTCTCTCGCCCCCACCTCACACCCCAAAAAAGATCAGGAACTGCGTCATTTCCAGGCAGGTCTGGAAAGCGAATTTAAATTGTGTTTCCACTCCACAGGGGAACAGAGACCTGCCCCCCTGCCATGGAGCTGGCTTGAAGGATGAAGGACGTCAGGGATGCGTTGCTCACGTGCAAGGGATCCAAGCCCTCTCCACAAGGGAACTCAGGGGGTCTAGGCAGAGGCAGAATCCAGGTGAGGGTGAGGGATGGAGACTAGGGAAGCATTTTTCTCTTGAGTGGACAGGAGGAGATAGGGAGCAAATCAGATAGTTCAGGAAAGGCCTCCTGTAGGAAGGATCGGTTCATCTGGAAGCGTGTGGGGAAGTAAAAGGGAGGCAGACACTCAGGTTGAGGGAATGGTCTGTGCAAAAACCCTGTGGCAGAGGCAGCTTGCTGAGGACCAGGTTTCCGAAGCTATAGAGGACAGAGTTGAGAGAGAGCAGGGTGTGACAGGGCAGGGGATGGATTGGGGGTCGGGTCTGCAGGACACAAAGGCTGTGAAAGGATGTGGACTTCACCTCCAAATCTGGGGCACCGCTGAGGGACATTTTGGAAAGATCCCTTTGGCTGCAACGTGAAACATGCATTTGGTGGTGTGTGTGCATAGCCTTTATGGAAATGGAAAGCGAGGGGCCTCTACCCAGCCCTAGGGTAGCCACGGCTGAGCCCCAGGGGAAAACAGGCACGTGCAAAGCAGAACAGAGGGACCACAGAGAGGAGGATAACCAAGGGCCAAGGACACAGCAGCCACCAGGAAGGCAGGGTCCCAGAGGCTGAGGGGTCACCGTGAACAAAGGGGCAGCGGGGGTTCAGCCACATGCGGTCTCAGGCGGTCTGGGCAGGAGACGTTTTGACTGGCGCACTGGATTCAAGCAAAGAGGGAGGGAACCCAGGAGAAAGAGAAGGAGAGGAAGGAGGGAGGGAGAAGCTTGGGGAGGTAGTGACAGTCAAGTGAGGAGGTCGCGGTGTGGTGGTCCTCACTATTGTTTAAAATGAGAAACGCGCCCCTGGGTTCAGAGCCCAGGGTGCTCTGCAGCCGAGTGTGTGGCACATACCACACTCATCCCCCTCCCCGCCAGCTAGAGTGGCCCTAAATCTACGCACTTAGAAGGTCAAAGGGATAAAGGAAGAGGGACCAGCGACATCAGGGAAAGACACAGCTCAACCCACTTTGGGGAGAGGAACGTGGAGGAAGCTGCAGAGGGGAATGACGGCAGCGAGCTCACAGGGCTTCCTCCAGACCTGCCCGCCTCAGAGATGTGGGCTTGAGGCAGGAGCAGACACAGAATCAAGCAGGGCAGAAACCCCGGGTGCCCCACTGCCTGCTCCCAGAGCCCAGCCGGGCTGCTATCTCAGAGTGAGAGGACCAAAAGATTCTACTGCCAGAGAACAAGTAGGTGTTAAACCAAAGAACTGCAGGCACTACACTTAGGCTCCCCTACCCACAAGACCCCCTGTGTTGTCCAGCTTTCCATCACTATAACAAAATACCCAAAAGAATCAACTTATAAAGATGAAAGGTTTGTTTGGGCTCATAGTTTTGGAGGTTTCAATGATTGATTAGCTCTGTTGTTTGGAGGCCCGGGATGTGGCAGCACATCATGGTGGGATCCTGGGCTACAGCAAAGATGTTCAACTCATGGCAGCCAGGAAGTGAGAAGAAGAGGGGTCCCCCCAATATCTCCTTAGGGGCATGCCTCAATAAATGGAAGACCTCCCAATAACATCAAGTTGGAGATCAAGCCTTTACACATGGGCCTTTGAGAGGTATTTCAGATCCAAACTACAGCACCAACTGACTGCTCCTACGTACCAATGTAAACAGAGTGCAGACCATGTCTGACAAAGACCTCCAGCTTAAGAGGAGTCAACACAAGCAAATGGCAAAAAGTGGGAGGCCCGGGGTAAATAATATAATGCAAGAAGAGAAGAAGACGCTTTTCAAAATCATAGCTACAGAGAAAAATGTGCATAAAAAAGTAAAATCAAGAGCTATTGAAAGGGAAGAATCAGAGAAAGAGACCAAGGCCCAGAATGACAGATAGACACGTATGTGTGGACACACACACACCTATTTATATAAAGTGTTGAAATTCAGCAGATATATTAGATGGGATTTTAAGAGAAGTTCAAAACAATGATCTCCCAATTAGAGAAAAAGTCAAAGAGAGGTTAAATAAAGAATAAAGGAAAAATACAATTAAAGGTTAAATCCAGAAATTCAATGTTTCAAAGGAGAACAGAAAAAAAAAAATTGCTTTCAGACTGAAAAGACTCCCAAAGGCCCTAGACAATTACTAATTAAATTCCACACTAATTACCAAAACATTCCAGAAGTTTAGGACAAAGAAAAAGCCCCAAATGGTGCCAGTGAGAGATCAGCCATGTTCCAGGAGTCACCATGGAAAACAGACATGGTGGCCGCAGTCTCCTCGGCCCTAGGTGAAACAACACCTTTAAAATTCCAAGGGAAAAATGAACTTCACCCTGGAATTCAACACCCAGCCAAACTATCAGCCAAGTCTGAGGCTACTGTAAAGATGTCTTGAAACCACACAAGGAGTCTGACAATTTGACCCTGATCTCCCTTTCTTGGGAAGTCACTTGAGAATGGGTTTCAGCAGATGAGAGTGACCACAGACTCTGGAGAGAGAAGACACAGCCCTGTGCTCCTGAAGGCCAACGCCAGGGTCCCGCAGGAGCCCACAGAGGAGGCAAAGCAGGAGGCCAGTCGGCGATCACCTGCACTCTTTTCTTGGCACTGGAAGGTTGAAGGGCTCACGCGAGCCCTCCATTGGCTTCCTGTCTGGGCTGTTCCTGAGTCTACACTGCAGACATTTACAAGCCACATGAAATATTGCTGTCTCCCGGGAATGGATGAATCCTGAGGTTCTGGGGTGGAAGTGCTGGGGTGAGAGGCGGCGTGTAGGAGCAGCTGGTGTTGAGGGAGGGAGGGAGAGGGAAGAACATACGTGTGAGTGTTGGATAGAGGAAGGCCCTGGAGGAAAGGCTGCTTACAGGGAAGGTGTTAGATTGAATCATGTGGAATGACCACCCGCGCCATTTGAACCATTAAAACGGCCATTGTACCACAGTGAATCCCACCATGGTGTACATCCGACGATGGAGTCCTAAGTAGAATAAATGCTTCTCCATGCTAGTACAGTTCATCAGAATGGATGCTGCTGTCGTGTACTACTAAAAAGAACCAAAAAGATAAATAAATAAAATGACTTAAAAGATTAAAGTATCATTTTATTTATTTTTTATTGGTTTATATTTAATTGAAACACAAAAGCTCTTCCATCTAAATGCCCTCAGTCTTCCATGAACTAAACCCACCCACGCTCATCCCTTCCTCCTTTCCTCCCTGGCTCTCCCCGTTCCCTTCACTAGGCCAAATGATAAAGGGAGAAAGAAAGTGACCTGAGTCCTTTAGGCCTGGGGGCCTGTGACAGCTTTTGATCTGAAAATCTCTAATTTTAGTAAAGCCACCAAAGGTCCTCCGATTCCTAGTTCTGGAGGCTGGGGTAGCCGTCGCCTCTTGTAAAGTCAGATAAAAACGGAGGTAAATCATAACCTAGAAAATAACTCCTGCCCACAAAGTGTAGCCTGCTGTCTGAAGCCTCACGGGTTGGAAAGGGTTGGAAACTTCTCCAATCATCTGATAAAAAGATTCCTTTGCACCAGAAGAAATTAATTTTGATTCCCATAGCGGAGTGGATTCCATTCGATAAAAGGGGAGCAGGAGGGAAGGCACGGGGCCTCCCAGCAGATCAGGGCCTATGAAGGCACTTGAAGATAAATTAAGGGGAAAGCTAAGGGGTGGGGACAGCCTTTGGAGCACTACGATTTTAAATTTAGAGGCTCAGGCTAACCAAGAGGGATGAAGAGATAAACCCAGGAAAAATAAACACGCAGGCTGGGAACTCGGCAGCTATCTCGAAGGCCGAGCGAAGGCAGCTCATGAACCAGAGAGGACGGCAGGAGCCACGCTGAGCCCCAGACGCAGGAAGTGGCCAAGCAGCCCCAGCCCTGAGCACTTCGCAACGGGCACAGAAAGTACCTCCCCAGTGACCTCGGGATCCCGGTTGCTGGCTCCAGGCCTTTGAGTTCTGTAAGTCATACTGCATTATCTGGAATGAGGATGTTTAGGGACAAAGGAATTCCTCCCTGAGACCACAGTGCCAGGAGCAGCAACAAAATTTGAAACCAAGTCTGTGGGATTGCTACATGTGGTTTTCTGCCACCCCTCCTGCCCCCATGTGAAAGGATAACCCGGTTCTTTCTCACCGGGGGGTCTACACTCCTGTCTGGTCATTAGAACACACTGTCCACACCGCCCCGCTTCAATGTCCCCGTGGTACAAAGGGATACCCCTTGTGAAATCTTATGTCAGAAAAAAACAGTTTTCTGATTTTTAATTAACTTTACATTTTGAAATCGTTGGAGATTGACGGGAATTTGCCAGGATAAGGATAGGACTCGAGTACCCTTTGTCCCAATCCCCCGGTGAGGACATCTTACATCATTTCAGCACAACGTCAAAACCAGGAGGCTGACACTACAGGGCACGTGGGTAGTTCTGTGCCATTGGTCACAGGCGTAGACTGTCTCACCACCGTCCCAATCAAGATAGGGTGTCCTCACATCACCCCTTCATGTCCACACCCTCTCCCTCTCACCAGAAGCCCCTGTCCCAGCCCCTGGCAGCCATCCCCAATTATGTCACACATTAGGTGACCTTCAGATACAGCTCGAGACCCTTGAGATTACCTAGACTGTGGCACAGGTCAACATGGAGTCCCCTTGACTGCTGAGTGGACCCCCACCCACTGAATGATTCACCTATTGAGAATGTTTTGGTTGTTTCTGGTTTGGGGTGACCACAGGCCACCCTGCTGGGATCCATCCCTGGACAGTCTTTCTGTGGACGCTCCGTGGAATTCCGCTGGGATGGGTTTCATTTCAATCCCAGGGAGGTGCCTGTCCCGGGGTTCAACTCCTGAGTTGTTTGGTATGGCAAGTATAAGTTTTTAGGAAACGGCTAAAATGTTTTCCAGAGGGACTGTACCATTTTGCATTCCCACCGGCGTGATCCAGTTTCTCCACATCCTCACAAGCAGTTGGCTTGGGCAGAATTTCTTTTTGTTGTTGTTTTGTTTGAGGGTCGTTGCAGGTTGGTCGTGAACTCTCAGGGTGGCGTTATTTGCACTAATCACTCACTCTGTCTACTCCACCGGGTGACGGCTTTACATCTTTTGCCCGTGTTCTATTTGAAGCTTTTGGATTATTTTGCTGTTGAGTTTTGAGAGTTTTTTTTTTTAATATTCTAGAGAACCCTTTATCAGACCTGTGGTTTGCAAATGTTTTCTTCCAGTTTACAGCTTGTCGGTTTACTCTTTTAACAGGGTTTTTTTTTTGTTTGTTTTTTTTTTTTTTTTTTTTTTTTTTCCGCCTGAGAGAAAGTTTCCATTTTGATGAGGTTCTGTTTATTGACATTTTTCTTTTCTGGATCGTGTCTTGCTGCCCTATCTAATTGCTCTTCATCAAACTCTAGGTCCTAACGCTATTCTATGCTATGTTGTAAAAATGTTTATAATTTTATACCTTATATTTAAATCTATGATCTACTCTGAGTTAGCTGTTAGATTTAGATCAAGGTACATTCTTTGCTTATGGATATCCAATTGCTCTAGTACCATTGGTTGACAAGATGATTGCCCATGTATTGACCTGCTTTTGAAGGACAATAAATAAAATAAAGACTACTGACCGATATTCCTTATCCATATAGACACATTCTTAAGAAATAGTAATTCAGCAATACATAAAATACAACATGACCAAGTTAGGTTTATTTCAGGAATGGAAGAAAGGTTTACAAAATATCAAACAATATAATCAAAAACTTGTTTAACATCTGGGAACAATATCTGTGTAAGGTTGTGTCTGAGTTCTTTATTATGGGTTCTTTATTCCGCTCCATTTATCTCTCCCTCTGCCAATATCATAGATTTTGATTAATGTAGCAAAATATTAAATCCTGAGATTTTATAAAGTGATTCCCTCTCAATTTTATTTTTCTTTGCTTTTGTAGTTTTTAGAATAATTTTATCCATGTCTACCAAAACTCCTGCAGGGATTCTGATAGGAATTACATTAAATCCATGCATCAATTTGAAAGAACACCTTCATAACGTTGAATCTTCCAATCCATGGACATGGTATGCTTCTCTGTTTATTTCGACCTTTGATTTTTCTTCTCAGCACTTTGTACTTTTCACCATACAAATCTCATGTATGTTTTGTGAGATTTACACCCTAAGAATTCCTTTTTTCCTTCCCTTCTTTTTCTTTTAGTGTTTGTAAGATACATTGCAGTTTAATTTTAACTTCCATCGCTGGAATATAAAAATGATAGATTTTTACATGTTGATTTCATATCTTGAAACCTTACTGATTAATATTTAGTTAATATTTAGGAGGATTTAGTTTGCTTGTTTTGTTTGTTTTTGTAGATACCTTGGCATTTTCTGTGTAGACCATCATCTATCATCTGCAAATACAGATAGTTTCATTTCTTCCTTTCTGGTTTATATGCCTTTCATTTTCTTTTCTTTCCCACTAGGCTGGCTGAACTTTGACTATTATGTTGAATAGAAATAGTAACAGGACACATCTTTGTCTTTTTCTAGATCTTAGAAGAATATAATCTTTCGCCCTGAGGTATGATATTATATGTGGGATTTTGCAGATGCTATTTATTAAACTGAGGTGTGTCCATTCTATTCCTAGTTTCCCAAGAGTTTTATGGGAAATAAAGAAAAAGGAGAAGTGAGTGGTGGATTTTGTCAAGTACTTTTACTTCATAGATTGATATGATATTGTGATTTTTCTCATTTAGCCTAAGAATATTTGTGTCAGTATTTATAAGGGATATTGATCTCTAGCATTTTTTAACTGTATTTGTGTGATTTTGTAATAAGGATAACATTTGCTTCATAAAATGCATTGGGGAGTACCCATATGTCTTCTGTTTTCTGGTAAGGATTGTACAGAATCAACACTAATTATGTGTTTGGCACAATTTTTTGTGAAACTCTATGTCTTGAGATTTCCTTCTTACTTACTTTTTAAGGGAGTTTATAAATTATTAATTCCATTTTCTTAATATTTATAGGCAGGCTATTTTGTTTTCTTATTTCATATTAGGAGAAATGTGGTAAATGTTGCCTTTCAGTAAATTAGTCCATTTTATCTAAGCAGTGAAATGTATGTAAGAGTTGTTCACAGAAACCTTTTAGTCTCCTCTTACATAACTGCAAGGGAATATTATTTTTCATTCATGATATTAGTGATTTCCCTTCCCTTTCCTCCTCTCCTCCTCCTCTTTCTTCTCCTCCTCCTCCTCCTCCTCCTCCTCCTCTTCTTCTTCTTCTTCTTTTCTCTCTCTCTCTTTCTCCTTCCTTTTGGAAATTCAGCCCTTTATTGATTTAAAAAAAGAGACATTTTTTCCATTGATTTTTGTCCATTTTAATTTAACACATTTCTCTCTCTCTCTCTCTCTCTCTCTCTCTCTCTCTCTCTCTCTCTCTTACTTATTTATTTTTTGTTTGTTTATTTATTTATTTATTTATTTATTTCATACCAGGGAAATCTAGGGGTGCTTAAGGGTGCTTAATGCTAAGCCACATCCCCAGCCCTTTTTATATTTTCTTTTGAGCAGGTTCTCACCAGGTTGCTTACAGTCTCACTAAGTTGCTGGGGCTGGCTTTGAACCTATGATCCTTCTGCCTCAGGTTCCTAAGCTGTTGGGATTACAGGTGTGCACCACTGTGCCCAGCTTCTATTTTCTTCATTAAGCCCTTCCTTCTGCTTCTTTTGAATTTCTTTTGCTCTTTTTTTCTAGTTTCTTGAAGTGAGAGCTTAGATTGTTGCTTTGGGAATTTTTCTTTCTTTTACCTGAACTTCTTAAAATTTTTTTTTTTTTAATCAAGAAGATTCATGAATGGCTTCAACTCAAGTAATATGCAAGTAGAAAGTTTCCATGCCTGCATATACTGTGTAAATTTGTAGAACTTCTGTGGTCTCTGTAAATGCCCAGATACCTAATACCATACCCAGGGGTGGAGGCCAACACGTTCCACATGAGAACACCAACATGCAGAGGTTAAACTCTTTATTAACCAAGAGTGAAGTGGAGGCAAGACACCACCATTCTCCCTGCTGCAGGACCCCAATCCGTGCTGGCCATCCTCAAGGGCAGGGGCAGGGACTGTCCAAAATGAATCCTCTGGAATCCATCCAGCCTCCCTAAAACCAACCCATGGTGAGCCACAGCTGGGAGGTGTAGGGAGATATAGGATTGACGGTCTGTGCTGCACCAATCCTTCTTCCTTCCTGTCCTGCTTGCCTCTCTGCTGGGCCCCAGGCATTGGTCACCCATGCAGAAATGCAAGCCAGTGTCTTCCGGGGGAAGTTGTCTCCAAAGCTCTGCAGCAGATCAAAAACCTCCCTCCCACTGGGCAAGGCATCCCAATGGGTTTCAAGTAGCCAGGGTCAAACCACACCTCTGTCACTTGCCAACTGTGCAACTCCCAGCAAATTGCCTCAGTTTTCTTGTCTGAAGAATGGGATGGTATTGTCAGTGATCTCCTTGGGTTGTTTTGAGGAGCAAGTCACTGCATCTAAGCTGGTTGAACAGCGCCTGGCCCACGTAGACACCGGATCAACCTTTACTGGCGTTTGCTCTTATTGCCCCATGAAAATGTCAGTCCTTAAAACCCACAGCCTTTGATGTTGGAGGAGTGAGGAAATTGGCAATTACTATTTTCATTGATCTCCACCCTCTCTCTCCACCCTCACCATCAAGTAGACCAATTGGTGGCCAAGGAAAAGCAAAGTCACTTGGGAGCATTGCAGGCACTTGTTCCAAACCCCAGGGGCACAGCAGGAATATACCAAACCAGTTTAGCAGAAAACAGACAGGTTTGCACATAACCACTCTATTCACTGCATGCTGTTGAACGGATGAGTAAACACCACTGGGCACTCTTGCTGAATTACACGGTTCACCTTGTGTGTGAACAGTTTGTCAATGGAGAGCCTTGCTCCAGCGAGCAGGCCCCTACCACAATTTCCCAGACGGGGCATTCACAAAATGAGGGCGAATTGGATTAATTTGACCTAAGGCCTCAGGGTTGCTGTGGACTGAGCTACCGGTTGGTGGAATTCAGCTGTAAGCTTCACTGCAAACCCTCCAGAGCCTTTCCTCCATCAAGACAGTAGAGAGTGAATCGAGATTGCTCCACCCACTGGTGTGTCTGCGAGCTCTTTCTCTGGTTGCTTTCAGAAGGTAGGACTTGTACGCAAAAGCACACGTATGCAAGCGTAAGAATCCCCCCTCCTCCCCTGAGTTCTCAGTTCCCTTTCTGTCCCCACTGCATCTGAAAACCCCTACATCCTGCCCATTTTAAGCCCTACTCCTCATGCCAGAGGAAGTTATTTATTTTTCCCAAGTCTTAAAATGATGTTGAGTTAGCAAAGTCTGAGCTGACCAGCGTCCTCCGAGGATGCAGTACAGATAACCAATTTGCAGGGACCCAGAACCCCTGAGTAAAAGCAGTCAGGCAGCCACTTGCTATAATAATATGGACCATGTTTGCTACTTTTCTGTAATATGGTGGTTAAACATCAGGTTTCCCAGCAGGATCACTGGGAAGGGGCTGGGGCAGGACTGGAGAGCAGAGGTGGGAATATGGTTATGTGACAATCACCAGCTCTCCTACTTATGGGCCATGAGGGCTTTGAGTTCCCCTTTCTAAGCCATGTTGTCTCATTTGCAAACCACAGCAAAGCTTCACAGAAAGGCGTCTGGAGCAACCCAGTGCAGATCTCAGCACACACGTAGCAGGTGCTTGGTGGGTGTTAGTTCCCTCGCTGCCCCCAACATATCTGGGCCTTTCCCCAAGTGTGTTTCTATGTTTAAACCAGCTACTGTTCCCTATGCTTTTGAGGTCTATCCGGAATATCATTGCCTGTACCAATGTGTCAAAGTGTTTCCCCTATTCCAAAAATATAAGAAAGAACTCTCAATACCATTAGCCTTGGGGAAATGCAAGTCAAAACTACAAGGAGATAGCATTTTGCCCCAGTTAGAGTGGTTATTATTTAAAAAAAACAAATAAATAAAGCAAACAATAAATTCTGGAGAGACGGTGGGAATGTAAATGAGTGCAGCCATTTTGGAGAGAAGTATGGAGGTTCATCCAAAAACTAAAAATATATCTAGCACATGATCCAGCTGTCCCACTTCTGGGTATACATCCAAGGGAAATGCAATCAACATACCAATGAGAGATCTGCGCTCTGTGTTTATTTTAGCAGTATTCACAATAGCTAAAATATGGAATCAGCCTAGGTGCCCATCAACAGATGAATGGATAAAGAAAATTTGGCACATGTTATAGTTTGGTTCTGAAATGTTCCCCAAAGACTCATGTGCCCAAGGCTAGGTCCCCAGCTCGTAGTGCTGCTGGGAGGCGGTGGAAGGTTCAGGAGGAGGGGCCTGATTGCAGGCGGTGGGTCACTGGGGGTGTCCTTGAAGGGGTCATCCTTTTCCCTTCCCACACCTCACTCTCTGTCTTTTTTTACTTCCTGGCTGCCATGAGGTGAGAAGCTCTTTCCCACTAGGTGCTCCTGGCTATGATGTTCTGCTTTACCAGAGGCCAAAGCAAAGAGGTTGAGCAATCATGGACTGAAAACTCTGACACCCAGAGCTGAAATAAATCTTTCATCCATAAGTTGATTTCCTTGGGTACTTGGTCACCGTGATGAAAGGCTGACTAACATGTCCCATGTACATGACGGAATGCTATTCAGCCATGAAGAAGAATGAAATCTTGTCATTTGCCACAAAATGGGTAGAACTGGAGGGTGCAGTGGTGTTAAGTGAAGTAAGCCAGACACAGAAAGACAAGTGTGGCATGTTCTCTCTCATGTGGAAACTAAAAAGAGTCGAACTGAAAGTGAAATAGTGATTAACAGGAATCAGGAAGGGTTTGGGCGTGGGTGGTATGGAAACAGGGTATGTGGATTTGCTTTGTGTTGACTGTATACCTATATGGAGCTATCACAATGAACCCCATAAATATGTACTAGTAATACTTGTTAATAAAAGCAACAATAAAGAACTGAACCAGTCAATTTTTCCACCTATGATGAGACTTTCATTTTTTATGGTTATCTATACATTGAAATGTCACAATTCAAAGGAAAATAATGATGGTGGATGTGCTGAAGACAGGTTGTTGACATTTTTTTGTTGTTGTTGTTTTTAATGTAAAATTCTTGCATTGTGTGGGTTCTTCTGAGCTGATTGTCGTTGTGCTTGGAGAGCATTTCAATCCGCTGCCCAGTGGCTGGAAGAGGAAATAGTGATCACAGGCTCAAGGGGTGGTTAATTCCCATTTCGTCATGTGGTCAAGGACAGGGTTGGGTGGGGGAGGCTTTTACCCAGAAAAGAGCTGTGATTGGTGGAATCTGCCTTTTGGTCATTAACCCTTCATGAGCCAGGCCTGATGTGCACCTGTCACTCAGACGTGCGGCTGGATTTTTACCTGAGGGCTAACTCCAGCGCTGCCTGGGCAAGATGTAGCCCAGGAAGGGAGTGAGAAGAGGGTAGCAGAGCCAGCAGAAAGCCACACAAGAGGCCACTAGAGGCCTCAGGCTGCTCCCCCTGCTGCCGTCCCCTACTGTGCCCCCATTGTGGCTGACAAAGGGACCACAAGAAGTAGAAGGCCAGGGGACAGTCCAGGCTGTGGCCCTCGATTGTGAAGACTGCCTTCCTCTGACACAGCTCTCCAGGGGCCCCTCCACCTGAGGCTGCCCGGGTGACCAGCAGGGAACTCAGGTGGGGCCCAGGGCATACGCGGGGGAGGCCACCATTCTCTGAACTGGCCTGGTCTTCAGGTCTCCACAGAGCCATCGAGGCCAAGCGGCTGGGCTGGGTGGAGCAGACCTGGGTGACAGAGCAAAGATGGACAGGCGCAGTGAAGGACGGAAAGCTTCACAGCGAAATCTCGGCCACACGAAGCTCCGAATCAAAACAGCTCCACCCGGAACGCCTTGCGTAGGCCTTCGTTACATATGGATCATCGTCGGATAACGTTTTCCAATTCAGATTGTCTTTAAAGAAAGATAATATGTCCACATGGTAAAATGACTCAAATTATAAAGCCACAAATAAAAGGAAAGTCATTCTTCCCACACCACCTAACCCTACTCCTCAAAATGCGGGCAGTCTTCCAGAAATCTGGACGGACTCAGATAATTTTTTGGGGGGGTACCCAGGATTGAACCCAGGGGTGCTTTGCCACTGAGCCCCATCTCCAGCCCGTTTAAAAATATTTCCTTTTGAGTCAGGGTCTCGCTGAGTTGCTTAGGGCCACTGAGGCTGGCTTTGAACTTTCCGTCCTCCTGCCTCAGCCTCCCGCTGCGCTGGGATTAGAGGCGTGTGCCATCATGCCTGGCTCGTAGAATAATTTCTAACAACTTCAGTGAAATGTAATTCATCCCCTAAGTTCATGATTTAAAGTGCACGATTCAGTGGATTTTAGAGGATTCACAGAGTGGTGTGACCGTCACCACCGTGGGTTTCAGACTCTTTCCATCGGCCTCCCAGGAAGCCCTGCCTGCTCCCAGCTGTGGTCACTTTTCCTCTCCACCCACTTGCCTCCCAGCTGAGGGGCAGCCACCAATCTACTCTCTTGTCTCTACACATTTGCTTATTCTAGACATTTCATGTGGTCCCTCCTTGGTGGGTTCCACATTCACAAATTCAAACAATTTCAGATTGAAAATATTCTTAAAAATATTTCACAGTATTTTGAAACTATTTCAAAAAATAGTTTAGATAGTCTAGGCGGAACATGCAGACTTTTTTTCTTGTCTTATTCCCTAAACAATACAGCATAACAACCATTTCCATAGCGTTTACCTTGTCTTAGGTATTACGAGTCATCTAGAGATGATTTAGGTCTATGGGAGGATGTGTGCACGTCATCTGAAAACGGTGCAGCATTTTATATGAGGATTTGAACACTTGCAGACTGTTTGGGATCTGAAGGGGATCCTGGAACCCATCTCCTGTGGATACAAGGGACGACTGTAAGTAGAATCCTGCTCTCTGCTGCTTTCACACACACGTTAACAGAGAGGGGATCCCGCCTCACTTGCTTTCTCCCTTGATAGACTGTCTTAGTGATCTTATTATGTGAGCGCAACAGATCTATCTCATGGATTAAAATGCCTACAGAGCTACTCAGCCCCTGCTGACAGATGATCAGATTGTTCATGCCTCATGGGTCACGCTGTAATTAAATGTGCCTTGCTGAATTCTTTCAGGTAAAAACATGGGAAATTTTGACAGCGAAGTAACTAATGAAATGGTCTGTTCAGGTCAAGCCAGGATGGTTGTTCCAGAATAGCCTTCCAGAAAGGTGTCACATGTCATCACACCAGGAGGCAGAGACACACACAGGGCAGGCCAAGAGACTCCAAGGAAATGAAAGTCACCAAAGCACGTGAAAATGAGAGTAGGGAAGGCTTTGCAATGCAGTGCCCTGTCCGCCATCCCCTCCAGGGTTTGGGATGATTGGCAGCACAGAGGACCTGCAGAACAGGGAGAGGTAAACAGGGCAGTGAGGGGCTGCGGGCTGGGGAGGGTCTCCTCCCACTGGCGGTCAGGGGCATCTTGTGGAGCTCTTCAGCTGGGGCAGCAGAACCTGCGGCCAGTGAGCATCTCTGTGGATCTTCCTGATCAGGGTCTGGGAGGTTATTTCCAAGAACGAACGCATCATTCCAACACCTACTGGTTATTCAATGCTGCAACACCACCGAGTGTCCTAGCATCTACTCTGACCTAACTCCCTGGAGTTAGCAAGGATCCTGCAGGTTAAGGGGTCAGTCCCACAAGACTGTCCCCACTGTGGACAATGATGCACACTTCAGCCCACAGGACCACCCATCTGGGGGTTTCCATGAGGCCCCTTTAGGTTCCATAACTTGCCAGGGTGACTAACGGAACTCAAGGACACTTTTTACTTAGAATAATGGTGTGTTATAACATGTTTATTATAAAGGACTCCACTCCTCATCAGCCAGATGGCGAGAAGCAGAAGGAGGGGCACGCAGTTCGCGCACTGCCTCAGGCCCCGTTGCTGCTCACCCACTTGGATGCCCTCCAGCTCCCAAGTAGGGGTCTGCGTGGAGGTTTCCCAGTCTCACTGGGTGGATCAGTGACTGGCTATGGGTGATGGCTGTCTCCAGTCCCACTCCCCTCTCTGGAGAGCCGGGGTTAATGCTGAAACTCTCTGAGCCCACCACTATTTTTCCAGACACCAGCCTCCATCCTAAAACTAACAGGGCCCCAAGCCAGTCAGTCATCTCATTAGATTAAGCACAAAAGAGAGCAGCCCCAGGATTTCAGGAGCCGCCACAGAAACCCAAAATGCCAAGGTCCTTGCGTATATATTCCTTGAGGGGCTAGATGCAATCCCACCCTCTCCTGCACACACACACACCACACTCCACATTCATACTCACACCACACACATACACACTTATCACACCACACATACTATACACATCACACACAACACGACGCATACATACCATAATATGCACATACATAGACACACACCACACATGCCTCACACACATGCACACACCACATGCTATGCATACACCACACACACTCACACTGTGAATATACATACACATATGACACACCTCACAGGCATCACATATACGCACACCACTCACATAACATACCACATATATGCCATATGCATGAACTCACACTATGCCACACACATCACACACCACACACCATGCACTTACATACCTGCCTCACATATGTCACACATACATGCACACCATATACACACCACACATCACACAGACACACACCACACACACATTACATACCACATATATGCCACCCACATGAATACTCATTACACCACACACATCACACACACCACGCACATACATACATACCTAACATACAGCACACATACACAAACACCAGATACATACACACACCACACATGCACACATACTACACACACACATACACATCACTCACACATCGCATACATTACACACATATGCACACGCGCCATACATACCACATACACACTAATTAGGTTTCTAAGTGTTAGAAACATTCTTATAAAATTTGAAATGTGGAAAGAACAAATCCTGGCACCTTGATAGCTCCTGGCTGACCTCAAGGGTGGAAGCAGGGGAGAGCAGGAGTATGACGATGGGGTCACTCGGCTTTGGGAGACATCTCTGTCAGTGAGGGTACACTCCTCCTTGAAGGACTCCAACAGTGAGTCAAAGGCCTCAGACAGGGTTACTGTATAAAAGGCAACATTTCATTTGCAAATCCACATCAAGATGGATATTTTAAAGTTATTGCTCCCGAGTATAGAGCAAGTCAGCAGAGAAGAAGTGGCTTTGGGTTGTCTGTCACCTTGCAGACAGAGTGGCCACAAGACCTGAGTGGCCAGTATTACTCAGGGCTTCTTTCTACCACCAGAGCCCTATCTGTGTAAAGGTCTTCCCTTTCCCTGGGGCCACCATATCATGTTGGGACCCTCCAAAGAAACAGAAACAAGAGGCGATGTACACACACACTCACACACACACACACACACACACACACACACACACACACACAGATCTACCACGAGGGACTGGCTCACACAATTATGGAGGCTGGCAAATCCAAAATCTATACAGCTGATGTCCCCGCTCAATTCTGAAGCTATGTACACTATTGTAGAGCAGTCTAAAGACAGACTCTAACTAAGGGGTGTGCTGGTCTTTTGTCTTCAACAAAGATCCATTCAGGCCTTCAACAGACTGGATGAGGGTCACTCACACTGGGGAGGGACATCAGCTTTACTCAGTCTACAGATTCGAATGTTCAGTTCATCCAAAATCACCTTCACAGACATACTCAGAAAAATGCTTGACTAAATATCTGGGCACCTCATGGCCCAGTCAAGTTAATACATAACATCAACCATTCCACCCACCAAAAGTCTCTATGGAAGGTGGAAAAGCCTTTATTCTCTTCCAGTGAGCATCCTCACTGATTATCTGGATTGCCTGCACACTTTCACCTACAGGCACCACACCACACCTATTGGCGCACCCTGGCTGACTCAATTATTTCATCCAGGGTTGCAGAATGAGGATTTCCTAACTCGCCTGCTCCTTCTTGTACCTATAAGTGGGTATCCCTCCATTAAACTGCTTTCCTCATGAACCAGGGATGCACAAGGCGAGACTTTTATTCAACCGAACTGTAGGGAGAGATATTCTCCCCAGAGAAGCAGTGAGAGAAATATGTCTCTAGGGGCTTTACAGGGGTACAGAATGCCCCATTGTCAGGACCAGCGTCTGAGTCTTAAAGTCCAGAGACAAGATGAGGCCCTTGTTTAGTGAGAGGACTGTGTGTGGGGAGAGCTTCTCCAAACCAGGAATCTTTGGGGAAAAGAAATTTAATTGAAAGAGGAGTTTTGGGGACCTCTAAGTGATGATGTGGGCCAAATCCCCTTATCTCTTTTATGGAACTCTTCAGTGAAGAACAAAGAGTCCCATTTTATCCTCAGGACTGCTGGAGTCCACTCTGAAAACCTCAGCAGGACTTATGAATTAGGGTTACAGATTTTCTCTGTGAATGAAGACATGGGTGCTGTTCAAACTTCAGTCAGCATCCCAACAGTGAATTTCACATAGTGGGAGGTAACTCAGTGAGCACACTTGTTAATGAACCCATTGACCACCTTCATGAAGCGCAGATTTAGTGGCCAGGCTGCAGTGTTGTTACCCCTTATGGTAAAGGCCTGTGAAGCACACTCCCCGCCTCCTCTTCTTGACTTGGTGCTGTAGAACTCAAACAAATGGAAGCACATTTGGTCCCACCTGCTGTTGGAGTCAGAAAATTTTTTTTCTTTTTTTTTCCCCCCAGTGCTCTGCATAAGACTGAGAGCAAATTTGGTAGACTAGGCAAATTAGGTGATGTGAAAACACTGAGTCGGCTCAGGGGCCCACTTTACCAGCGAATCCGAGGGTAGGCAGAGCCCTGCAGCCTCAGCTGGGCAGGGTTCATGTCCCTGAGGGCTTGCATTTCTCACCAGGCAACAAAACTCGCCAACTTCTGCTCTGTGCCCTAATATGCCAGATGCAGCCCTAATAAGCATATGCTCCAGCTCCGAGGGAAGGATGTGGGGGCAGTGGGGGGCGCATCCTTTGAGGTAAGACGACAAAGTGAAAAGGGAGCGGGAGCTTTTTACACAGAGAACCCTAAACTCTCTCCAGGGGCTTCCACGCTGTCTGCCCAGGAATTTACAGTCCTGATCTGGATAATAGCCCTTTAGTTCCTCCTTCCTTTTTGTCTCCCCTTCTCCCTCTCCCTCCTCCCAAAAGCGTCTAGGATTGTACCCCTATTGAGGTCATCAAGGTCTTTGCCTTCCGCTTTTAATTGACAATTTGGCCCTTCCCTGCGGGGGGGTGGGGGGTTCTTCTGTTTAAAGACTTCACAGGGATGACCTCAGTTATCCACACACGGGGAGAGAATCCCGGCGCATAGCTGGAGGTGCAGCACAGCCGTGGTGGGGTGGGGGGCTTCACAGGTCATCTGCCTGCTGGACTCTGCTGGACGGCTCCGGTGCCCAAGGGTGTGTTCCCAGAGGAGCTGGGTTCTCCCGGCGTCAGAGGGGTCCCATCCCGAGAGGGACCCGGCAGGCGCAGGAGGGGAGATGGGCAGAGAGGGAAGAAGTCCAGAAGAAACCACTGCCAGTCGCCAGAGGCTAACCCACAAGTTCAAACCGGCGGACGGTCAATTTCAGACAGGGATGGTAGCGATCAGGACAATAATAACACTATTAATAATGGCAACAACGATATTAATAGTTTAATTAATCACCATCAGTCCGAACCCTCGCTCTCAGCTCTCGCTGGACACGGCTTCGTCCAGTTAGATTTCTGCCCCGCCGGTCCTGGGCGCCCGCGGGCGGCACCTGGAGCTCGCGTGAGGGTCGCAGGTGTGGCATCGGTCTGGGCCCAGGACCTGGTGTCCGGACGGCCCCCAGGGGACTGAGGAATAGGGCAGCGGGCGTCCAGGCTGGATGGCGAGCCCCTGCTCAGGTAAGAGGGGCCGATGGCGGGGGCCGGCGCCGGTCTCCAGGCTGGGCGGGCAGAAGGGGCGGGCAGAGCGACGCGAGTCGGTGGCGGGAGGAGGGCTCTGCGGGGCCCCGCCCCGGCGGGCCGCTGGAAAAGTTTGTGCTCTGACTCGCTGGAGCAGAGGCTGAGCGAGCCGGTTCCAGGGACACGCGACAACCACTCGGCCCCGAGTGAGTGTGCAGGACGAGCTCAAGGGAAACTCCAGGGCAGGAGCGACCTCCCGCCCCTCTAGACTTGAGCAGAGGAAGGGGCGCCTCGGTCACTGCCGCACCCCACCAGCCAGGATGCTGGTGGCCCAATGCTCTTTCCAGACGGAGGTGAGCGAACGGTACTGGTCCCGGGGACTCGTGGACACGGAGCCCTGGTTGGGTGGCCTGGCGGGAGCGTGAGGGGGTTCCCTCTGGGCCCACTTTTCGAACAAAATTCCAGCCGATGCTGGGTGCCATCGTGACCTGGTTCGCCGCCAGAGCGCTTCCCATCAGCATCCCCCTCCGGTGACCGAGCCACGGAAGGGGCAGGGAGGGGCAATGCCTTTTAAACTACCCTGAGACCGCTTAAAAAGAGCTGGATCTGGGGGTGGATGGATGGGTGTGGGGTAAATTGAATGAAAGTGAGGTGGCTTGAAGTTCCTTTAGTATTTTCCTTGGACAATTGAAAGTGTTAGGCGCCCTCCCCAAATGAGGACCTGGGGAACCGTGGAGGTGAAGGAGGATTGGGTTTCTTCGCCTGGAAAAAAAAAAAAAAAAAAATCATCATTTTAGGTTCCATTAGCCACAACATGCCAGTTTTCCTAACGTATTTCAAACGAGTCAATTAAGGCTATCGGCATCGGAGCTGGAAGACAAAGTCCCCACAAAACTGTAACCAAGTTCTCAACAGAAAATTGGCACTGTTAGTTTCATAATTGAGGTGCAGCCTAGGAAGAGACCAGTCTCAGAATGGTCTCTGTCTCAAGCCATCTTTCTGGTTGCTTCTGTCTCTCTTTCTGGCTTTGGGCACTCCCAATGGCATATTTCTTTGTGGTGTTTTTATATTTAGATGTAAGAGAGGGACTCCTTGTTGGGTTTTTAAAGGAAACACGCTTTGATTGGAACACTGCAGAAAAGAAAGGACAGCAACTTGAACTGAGGGTTCTTCTATCCTGTGTCTAGTATCCCTGGCCAGAACTCTGAGACTTCCAGAATGATGTGTCTTTCTAAAATCTGAACAGTAAAATTAACAGATGTTCCATGTAATCACATGTGTGCCATGTATTTTTTTCAATATCATTTTATTCTTTTCTTCATGGATGCAAATCTTGCAGACAGGGTTAAGGAAACTATAATTCCTAGAAAGTATAGAGAAGGCTTTTGTTCTGCAGGTCAATGACCAGAGCCAGTTTTTGTATGAGTGGTGGGTGGTGGTGGGGATATATGTATATGCGTGCTCTGCTTGAGTCATGGAAGTGTCCAGATTTTAATGGATACAGAGCTCAACATTCAGATGAATTATTTTGTTGCCATAGAAGAACTACACATTGGGTTTTTTAAATCAACAAACCAACAAATGTCCACATTGTCCCTACTAAGTCCTTCCTGTTCTCTGACACCAGAGATCTACCCTGCAAAGGCAGTCCTTTAGGGCCGCCCCCCAACAAGATGCAAGGAAGAATGAAGTTACCACCAGATTTCAGCTTTGAAAAGGCCATTTTTCTCATTACACTTGTGAATTTTTTAAGTGCCCAACTGTCCTAATTTTCTACCATATTTGGATGCTAGAAACTCTCATTTCCTGTAGGAGAAGCTTTACGTATTGGCCTAATGACCTGATTCCTCAAAATTCAGAGACTAATTTCCCTCTTTCTGGAAATCATGAATGTTTACTTATTTCCATGGTATCTCTTCCATCTTCCTCAATATCTACAGCATATTTATATATATACAGATTTTTGATTTACAGAAAATAATGAAAATAATGAAAAATAATGGAAAAATTGGGAGTTTCCCTATTGTAGACCCCCTTTTTCCTGCCAAATCCCGGGGAAACCCTTGAGCAAACTGTTCAGGACTGTAACCGTGGTGCTGCAGGTTACCCACACCTTTCTAGCTCTTCACATCTGGCTTCATAAGTTCTCTCTTATCACTTTTGGAGCCATTTCATATTATTCCCGTATCATGCATTTTCTGTTCAATTAATGATCTTAAAAGATTTTCCAGAAGGTTTTGGAGATCATGTTTTGAGGAAAAGAATACACTCCACGGAATCCTATCTAGTTTCAGTTAGTACATTTCAGCTGTTGCTTTTGTTACTGCTACTGGGCAAAAATCCTCCCATTTTGTTTTTGCATTCAACTTTTGAGGAATTGAAGCTGTTTCAATGCAACAAGGCAATGGGCCAATTAGGTGAAAAGATTTGGGCGTGCAGAGTGTGACACTCAGTAGGTAGGTGACTTTTCCCTGTTGGCAAGCGTGCTGGTGGTGTGGTCAAGCAGCGTCCCGGAGGGAGATCCTTAGCCAGCTCTTTCGTCTTGAAGGTTCTTCTCCATTTCCCTGGCTTCATAATTTTCTGAATATTTCAGTAAAGCCCCCAGAGTGTCATTCCAAAATGTTTCCAGCACAGTAGCTAGGCAATTCAGCTGTAAAACATACTGGAAAAGTTCTTATCACCTCCTAGTTAAAGGGCATGTGGCAAGGTGACAGCCTTCCAAAGCGCTTATCCCTGAGGGCGTGCATGGGAACCAGATGACAGGGACATCCAGCTCAGCCAGGCTCTACAACTAAGGACGAACGGCCCCTCCCCCAGCCTTAGTTTCCCATGCATATGATACTGTGGGTCTAGTCTTGGCACAGGACGGACCACAGTGGACTTCTTGGGCAGGATACCTCTTGTGTGAATTTCCTTTGGCTTCCTCACAGAGCCTGTTTCCACGCACCTGCATTCATTTTGTGGAAATCTTAGCAGCAATTCAATCCAGTGCTCTTGAGGACATGAGCAAAAAGAGTTTGAAAAGACTGGTTAGAAAGCAAAGGGGCAGATTCAATTGTCTCCCCATGGAACAGTCCGGAAGCCTAGGAGGATGTTCATGGGGGGGGGGGATGCCTGGGGCCAGTAACTGAGGTTCCTGGGACACAATCCCCCTGTCTGAGGTTCCCTGGACTCTGCCCAGATTCATAATAGCACCCTAGACTTGTTTGTTAAAGAGAACTATGTGAAAAAGCCACCAGGAAGCAGGAATCTCCACCAGGAAAGCGAATTCAATTCTACACTCTGAAGAAGAAAAGTGGAAAAAGATGTGACGGTTGGTATCTCACAGGGAGCTTCATTAAAGGGCCTAGATCAAAGCATTAGGCACGGGAGACTGTGTGTGAAGCCTGCATTTTTCCATGGACGATCTGGAGGCAGAGTGAGGTCACCCAAGAAAACCAGAGCAAGGGAGGAGACTCATTAGTGAGGGAATTTCGCTGGAGCCGTGAAAGGGCCAGCTCATTATTTCCTTTCTAAGTTCTTCTAAATGAAAAGAAAAGGGAAATTCTTGCTTTTCAAGAAATTTTGCTTGTTGGCAAACCCCGAGTGCTTTGCATTCAGTTCGGGGGATGAGGTGGTTGACTTTCCTAGGAGAATATTCCTTTTAAAAACATAGCATCTTGCATCTGACACGGGAAATGTCTTCCTATCTCATTGTGCTTGCTTTTTATGCAGGGGGTTGGGGAGAGAGGGGGCTAGACTTTGTGGAAATATTAGCCTTCTTCTTTTTGCCTTTCCCTTCTTTTTATAGTTTGTTTATTTTTCAAAGCGACATGTGTGGAGAAAGTGAATCGCTGGAGTAGAAAGCACATCTGGAATCCATCTGGCCCCCTCTCCCAGGCTCACCTCCCCCCAGGGGATGCTCCTTTTGGAGTGGGGGAAGGTAGCCCCGGCGAACATTGGTGGGGTCTAACTTGGGGTCACCCGCCATGGAATCATCTTCTAGAAGGTGTCTTACTCCTTCTGGGCAAAAAAGTAAACATATTGGTGTTAAATTGCCTCGAGGTAGGCCGGAGATCCCAGATCAATGATGCCAAAGGGAAGATTCTCAGGAAACAGTGTCCTAAAGGAGTTCAGGGGTGAGCAGAGCTCTCATGCAGACCAGGGCAGGCGGGAGGGGAGCAGACACAGGCAAAGAAATGCCCAAGTCCCTGGCAGAGCTGGGGAGTGAGCGGGAGCAAGGGGCTGCGAGGGTGGTCAGGGAGGGTTGTTGGGAAGGACTCAGCACTGAGTGCTCTTTGCTGATGAACTTCAGGCAAGACGCTGCAGAGGAGTCTGGCTGGCTGGAAAACCCCTGCGGGCCCCTCTGCCCTCCTGTGGCTTCTGCCCCATGCCGCCGCTTTCCAGCGCTGCCCAGAACTCTGGGCCATAGTGGCGTTCCTCAGCATCAGGCTTTCTTTTTAAGTGTTTGGGTGGAAATTAAACAACAATCGACATGTCACTGCCGTCTCCGGACAATGATCATTTAAAATAAAACAGAACGTGAGACTTCCTGCTGTGTCAGCCTTGCCCTGGAGATGGAGGGCACCCGGGCTCCCCACACTGGCTCCGTTTTGCAGGATGAGGAGACAAGCTCCCATCAGTGCCCACTTCCAGGAAGCCCAGCACCCCTGAATCATGGCACGGGTTTGTCTTAGACACCAGCACGCTGCTCAGAAAGCCAGAGGAACCAGCAGAGCATAGGAGTGTGTTCACCCGGAGGGCACCCTCTCCAGACCTGGCAGCGTTACTGGATGATAAGCAGCACGTGGGCCGTAGAGCAATTACCCTGTGTCCACAAACGAGTTTGAGTAGAGGGTGGCATGTCTGTCCACGTGGTGGATGAAGGCAGTCAGGACTGGCCGTGTCCCCAAGCATGATTCTCATGAGCATCCTAGTGAGAGAAATGTGTCAGACACCATTGTGCCCTGCGGGTTCCTTTTATGTGGAGGGCAGAAACAGGAGGAACTCACCAGGGGATGTCAAGTCCTGAGAGTGACCACACTAGGGGCTGTAGTGACCAGGAGGGCACTAAATAGCCTGAGGGGCTGGGTCCCATCCGGGGATATTCTGGGTGCTGTTCTCATGGTATTTACATCGTGTCTGTGTGGTGGGACAGGCTGACCACCCAGTTCTCTGGCAGTGGGAGTCCTGAGCTGAGCTTGCTGGGGACAGAGCTTTCTTCCAACACACTTGAGGTCTGTGGCTAGCACCCTTCAGGAGTAGGAGGAAGAACTTGCTCATGATATGCTTTTGACCGCTCGCAATAATGTTTAGGCAAAGCCAAAATCAATATGGCCTTTTGGCTTTTAGCCCAGCACTTAACTCTCAGGATGGGTCCGGCTTTGTAAATGCTGATAATCCAGAGAAAATAAGCTTTTAGATTCCAAAGAGAGACTGATATCTTCCAGTTATGCAAATGCAGAGAGTTGTATTTCACAGAAGACGTCCTGCAAAAATATACTCTGTGAGTGATGAATATCTAATTAAGGGAAATGATAAATCTAGCATCGGTGGGAAAGTATGTTTGCCCTCGAGGTTCATGGTCTTCTTGGTGGCTCTCTGGCACATCTACTAGTTTTATTGTGGTCATTTGATTGCTGGTTACTCGTCTTTATTGTTTGCCTGTTTTTCTGTTGTTCTGCACAATCTTACATATGGGAAGGAGAGGAAAGATGTGAGCTTGCATAGCGTTTTGTCTCTTAACCCTCAGTTCTCTTCCAGATTTGGCTATTTTAAAGGAACTCATTCCCCTCCCTCCCACTTCATGGCAAAATCCAAAGTGTGCAAAACTTTCCAGGGAGCACTGAAGTGTATAAAAGCGAGGTGTGGGGTTATTGTGGAGGAAAGTGAAACACAGACGACAAGATGAGTTAGCTCGAACACAGTCTGAATCATCAAGACTTACTCGTGTTACCTAGGGGACCATAAATGCAGCACTGCATTGAGTCCCCACCCAGGCATCAGCATTGGAACCAGGGTTTGTCTAAGCCTGTCACTTCCTGGGACCCAGAACCCTGGTGGTGATACAAATTGCCCAGGGATATTTTGAGATAAACCTGGATAGAATGGCATCTTGGAACATAACTGGTAGCCTGGAGGGGAGCTGGGCAGGGTGTGGCAGATCAGTTCAGTGGTGATGGCTTAGGCCCAGCATCCACAGGACATGGTGCCAGGGTCTGTTCATCCCCAATCATGCAGAGTGAGGGAGTGGGAAAAGTAATTCTTCAGTCCCTACTCACAGAGAAAGAAATAACCAGATAAGCATCATGGAGGGCACAGGTCTCTGCTGAGCACCTATTAACTTCCAAAGTGGTGGGAAAGACACCGGGAAACGAGCCCATCCAGGCAGAGTGTCCGTGTGTTCATGGGTTTGTAGTTAGTGCTCAGAAAATTTTATCTGCTTCTTATGATCACTGTTCTTCAAAAGATTGCTGGCAATTTTTAGAAAGTGATATTCAGCCTTGGGTCAAGTTCACCAGGGGCTGGGCTGATACCAGAAAATGCTACAAAACAGATAGAACGTGACTTGGGGCCTTGAAGGACAGAAAAGATTTGAATAAAAATCAGGGTTGGGGGCTATAGGAAAGCTGTCCACTGAGCAGCTCTGCCTGCCTCCTGGAGAACCCCAAAGTCCTGCAAGGCTGGGGAGCAGGGCTGGATGAGACAGCGCTGGCATGGGGTTGGTCATGAGTGACATGGAGAAGCCTGGGTAGGTGACCCCTCCTGTCCTTCAGTCAGCCCAGCTTCGGAGCTGGGCTGCTTTTCTTTCTGAAGTCAGAAGAGAGCTTTGGCCAACATCTAAAGGTTTCTCCAGCACGTGACATTCAAGCTGACCTTGACCCACGCCCTCTGTGATCCCAGACAGCTCTCATGGAGGGGCCTGGCAGTTCCAAGCAGAGAACAGACGTCAGCTCACACAGCTCCTGGGGCTTCCAGAACAACCAACCCTTCAAGCTCCAAAACACTGGAAGAAGCCTCTGCGAAGAAGTCATGAACCCTCTCTTCCCTATCTGGGAAAATTCAGGACTTCCACAGTAATGTAGGGAGGCAAGGACTTGGACAGCGGCTGTGCCCCTGGAGGGTCACTAGGGTGTCGAAAGACTTTAAAGCCACCTTTGTTCCTCAGCCCCACAGTGTAGCTTCCAGTGCAAGCGCCTGCACTCTTCATGGGACTGAGGTCCTCACAGGGTCTAGATTCACACATAGGGAGGAACTCAGGAGTGGGGAGACCTTCAGATTACACCAGTCCCCAAAATGGAGAGCCGCATATTGTCGCAGAGAGATCCAAGTGTCTCTGAACCAGTTGCAAGGACTGCAGCTTAAACACCATGAGAGTAAAAAAATCTTCACTGGATACACACAGCGGGCTATTTCAAATGAACCTCATTTGGTCTTCTTTAGATTTTTAAATATGTAAATAATTCGAATTTAAAATAAGTGAGTCTAGAAAGATGCCGCATGATCTCACTTGTATGCAAAAGCTAAAATGTTCATTTCATAGAAGCAGAGAGTAGAACAGTGATCACTACAGACTGGGAAAGGGAGGGGCAGGAGGAGGGACAATGGGCACAAAGTTACAGTTAGACACAGAAATAAGTTCCAGTGTTCTGCAGCACAGTGGCTACAGCTCATAACAATTTAATATATATTCCATAAAGAACTAAAAGAGAGGAATTCAAAACTCCCCAACACTGAAAAATGGCAAATGTTTAAGGAGAAGGAAATGCTAATGACCCTGATTAGATCATTACACGTTGTGTTGAGCTAACACACGGTACCCCACACAAATGTACGGTTATTATGTGTCAGTTACAAATTAAAAAAATAATTCTACAGAAAGCAATTTCTGCTTTGATAGTTGGGTCCTCATCACCATCACTACTAAAGGATGCTGATCAAGATGACCAATGGTCAGGGTTCAGTGGAGGAAACATTAAAATCCAGAACCCCTCAAAGGCCTGTGCTTGGATCTGCCGCCCTCACGACCTCGCAATGCTCCCAGACATGTGGTTTCTTCTGGCTCACAAGCATTGAGTTAGTTTTGCTTAATATTCAGGCCTCTGGTTTTCTTTTTCCTTGAGGTGCTGGGGTGGAACACAGGGCCTCAAGCACGCTAAGTGCACACTCTACCACTGAGCTACGCCCCAAGCCCAGCATTTGAGGCACACTCAAAGCCTGCACGGTCTCCATTGCTGTCTCTTCTTCCCTTAACCTCAGCACCAGCTGAGGCTGGCAGGCTTGTACTCCTTCTTCACCAAGCCTTGAACTCTGGTGCACAATGGCTGCATGGCCCACACTCTGCCTTCAGCTGTTTTTCCCGTGGTGGCTGCATGGCGGTCAGGTCTTGGACTCTCTGACAGGCAGACCTAAGCCCCTGCAGACCCCAGGGGGAGCTTTCCAAGGAAATATTAGTGTTTCCCACAATGTCACTCCAAATCTCATCTGAGAGGTCTTGAAAATTGAGCAGGCGTCATTCTGGATTCCATCCTATTATCCCTTGTTTGTTTGTGTGTATTTGGTTGGTTTGTTTTTATGTTCAGGTTTTGTTGTTTTGTTTTGCTCTGAGAAAACCCTGAATCTCTCTGGGTAACTGGGGAACATGGTTTACCAGCTCCCGTGTGGTAGCGGAAGGCTGACAGTTTAGCATTTCCTGGTGCTTGGAGATTTTCAAGTGGAACCTTAATTTGGGTCTGTATAGTCACATGATTGAATTTCACACCTTGGTCATTGCAAACCCCAGAGAGCTTTCCCTCAACCACTTAGAAACTTGGCCTGTGTTTACAAACCCTCCACAGCCCTGACCAGGCCAGCTGTCCAAATGCTTCGGCAGTTTTCTCTCTGTGGTTCCTTGGGTGGCGATCGATGGCTTTATCCAGGGCTCTCTCCTTCGTCTTGTTGCAGGAGGCCGTGTGCAACACCCTTGCTGGAATGGGGCCTGCACTCCGTCCTGAAGCCATAGCCAGCCGCAGTCCTGTTTGTCTCTTGAAATGAACGTTCCCTGGGCGCCACCTGGTGGATCGTGGAGCTAACTGTCCGTCGATGCCAAGCGATGGCAACCGTGCTCCCGCCAGGTCCCCAGCCCGCCTTGGGGAACGAAACTCTGCAGGTACATTACAACTACGTGGGGAAGCTGGAGGACAGGCTGAAGGACCCCTCCGAGGGCAGCACGCTCACCACGGTCCTCTTCTTGGTCGTCTGCAGCTTCATCGTCTTGGAGAACCTGATGGTCTTGATTGCCATCTGGAAAAACAATAAATTTCACAACCGCATGTACTTTTTCATCGGTAACCTGGCTCTCTGCGACCTGCTGGCCGGCATCGTGTACAAGGTCAACATTCTGATGTCGGGCAAGAAGACGTTCGGCCTGTCTCTGACGGTCTGGTTCCTCAGGGAGGGCAGCATGTTCGTGGCCCTGGGGGCGTCCACCTGCAGCTTACTGGCCATCGCCATCGAGCGGCACTTGACCATGATCAAGATGAGGCCCTACGATGCCAACAAGAAGCACCGCGTCTTCCTTCTGATTGGGATGTGCTGGCTCATCGCGTTTTCGCTGGGCGCCTTGCCCATTCTAGGCTGGAACTGCCTGCAGAACCTCCCAGACTGCTCCACCATCCTGCCCCTCTATTCCAAGAAGTACATCGCCTTCTGCATCAGCATCTTCATCGCCATCCTGGTGACCATCGTGATCCTGTACGCACGCATCTACTTCCTGGTCAAGTCCAGCAGCCGCAAGGTGGCCAATCACAACAACTCGGAGCGGTCCATGGCCCTGCTGCGAACGGTGGTGATCGTGGTGAGTGTGTTCATTGCCTGCTGGTCCCCCCTCTTCATCCTCTTCCTCGTAGATGTGGCCTGCCGGGCGAAGGAGTGCTCCATCCTGTTCAAGGACCGGTGGTTCATCATGCTGGCTGTCCTCAACTCGGCCATGAACCCTGTCATCTACACACTGGCCAGCAAGGAGATGCGCCGGGCCTTCTTCCGTCTGGTCTGCAACTGCCTGGTCAGGGGCAAGGGGGCCCACGCCTCGCCCATGCAGCCAGCTCTCGACCCAAGCAGAAGCAAATCGAGCACCAGCAACAACAGCAGCCACTCCCCAAAGATCAAGGAAGACCTGCCCCACCCAGCCACCACACCCTGCATCACTGACAGCACCAGAACGCTTCAGAATGGGATCCTCTGCAAGTGAACGTCTCCGTGTGCCCCGCTCTGCAGCCAAGCTCTTATTTATTGTATGTGTGGCTTCCAATGGGACCTCGAAAGAGCTGTGGCTCAGGAGATCTACTTGATGTTGCCCGACAACCTGCCCAGTGGCCATCTCCTGAGGAGGGGACCCAAGGAATCACCAACCCATTTCCATAGACAGAGTGCCTTGTCTGTTTCAGGCACCAGACTACTAAGCTGCTGATGTCATCCGCTGCCTTCTGCTGAACTCTGGAGCCACGTTCCATTGTTCATGAAGAGGGAAGGTCACCGGCTACCGGATGCGTAGGGTTTCTCAGCGTGCCTCTGGATGACGTTTCATAACTCCACACTACACTTACTGGGCCTGGAATGGGTGCTTGTATCTTCGTCTCTTTACGTGCTGCATGGAATTCATGTTCCGGGCATTTGCCACATGGTGCCGACACAAAATTCGTACCTTGCTCACGCAGTTAGGTAACTAGTTCTACAAATGTGTTCTGACTGTAGCACCAGGTACGAGGACTTGGTGTGAATTAGGTGGACCTGCTACTCCCAGCCTCTTTAGACTGATATGAAGTCTCACGGTAAGCAAAATTTTAAGGCCTAAATTACCAAAATAAGGCTTGTCCAAGGCCAGCCTCTGATGTGTGAGTCTGACCCTAAATAGCCCTGTGTCCCTTCCATCCTGTGTCCCTGAATAATTTTAAGCACATCCAAAAGTGAGAGATCACTTAATTTAGGGGAGGGGTATTTCTGCAAATTGCAGCCAGGATCTCCCAAGAGCCTGTGCTCCCCAGCTAACCAAAGAAACTGCCCAGGAGGGAGAGGCAGGGTTTTGCCTCCATCCTGGTTTGCCTTACCAAGTCACCGGGGGTTGTAATGGGGGAGTTTCCACTGGAAGGAGAGGGTGAGAAGACAGAACTCTGGTTCTATGTCAAGTCTGATTCTGCACTGGAAAAGTACAGGGCCAGTAACCCCCCATGCCGTCGCCGCCGAGTAGCTGGGACCATCAACAAAGTCTCACGGCTTCCTGAAAGCAGACACCGACGGTGGCTAGGAGAGCAGCTTAATTGTCAGGTTAGAAAACATAATTGACAATTCATGCATGCTTCAGAGAGATGCATGGTAATACTGCATGATACTCTCATTTTATTTTTCAACACAAGTTGGACCTATATCACTCTGTTTACCTTACAAAGGAATTACTCAGAAGCAACCTAGTACGTGTTCTTCCCCAAGGATCTTACATGCGATATACATGGAAGAAAAACGAGTACGCGTGTAGAGCTGGCATGTACACAGGGTCTCTGTGCTCTTTGTGACAAGAACAGAAGCCCCCTTCAGAAGGCTTCTCGCTGGGAGTGACTTCACATCAGTGCCCCCTACTGTTTTGTTTTGTTTTTTAGGTTTAGTGAGAACTTTGCCTTATTAATACTTAAAAGAACAGTCTTAACTCATGAATGACTCTTGGTAACAGAACTTCCCTCCTAGCGAGTTGCTCTTATTAAGGAACATTCCGTGGGTCCTGGGTAACCTGTATGTACTGACCAAAGACCTTCCTCTTTTTTTTCCTGTTGAGATAGGTCCTATTGGTAAGGAAATGTTCCATGAGGCATCTAATGCTGCCTTTGCTACATCACTAAAAAATAGTGTATTCTCTTATAAATAGCATGAGAGAGCCCAGAGCATTTCTAGGAAAGCTTTATGTAAGGTTCTGGGTTAAGAATAAGAACGATAAAAATGTATCAGGGAGCCAAAAATGCATTTTCACATAGGAAATGAAATTATTTGATCTGTCACAATTCTGAGTTGCTTTGGGGGCCTTGGGTCTCTGACAGTGTTATTGTCACACTTTGGTCCATAACTGTGACTCCTCTGGTATCTGTGCATGTTAGTTTTCATTCATTAACTTTCCTGGGGGGCCACACCTGTCATTCCCTCTAGGAGGCGTTATACAGGCTCCTTGGAGATGACGGGCAAAGCGTTTAAACAATCTGAATGAAAAATACACTTAAAAAGTAATTGTGCTTATTTGATATATGCAAAAGCCAATCACCTTCAATACCTGTATGCGCATTCCTAACTAGCTAACCAACTTCCTAACTAGAAGTTGAGCATGTCAAAGTCATCACGTGAAGTTTGGAAACAGGTGATCTTATATGCTGCAGAGAACCTGTGTTAGATCTTGTTGCAGTTTGTAACCTTTACCATTTCCAATGTATGTTTGTTAAAATAAATAAATAAAACCAAAAGGCCTCATGTCAACCAGTTTTTGGGGAGTCCGTGTGGTGGGATTGTTTTCTCATTTCACCTGGGCCACCCCTAGCAGTGTGCAGTGGAGTGGGCTGGCTGGTCACTGCTGCCTGTGCTTCTCAGCATCTTGGGGATAAACAACATTTAGAACCCCAGATCACCTTCTCCTTGGACTTGCCAACTCTTTATTGAAGGTCTGGCATACTGGATGCTATTTGCACCAATTCTGGTAGATTCTTCTGTTTTGAGGAAGGGGACTAGGGGGCTCTTTGGACAGGGAGGAGATTGTAAGAGCCATTGCAAGAAAGTACAGCCCAGAGAGATGGAATGTTTGGTTCTGCTCCCTTTGCTGTTATTTAAGCCAACCAGTGAGTGGGGCAGAACCCGGCTTTGCAGCTGCTTTCTCCACTACAAATATTAAGGTTCAGCCTCTTCATCCTGTCCCTGGAAAGGGGAGCCAATATTGGACCTGAGGGTTCTGGTGCTGACACTTATAACAACTTACAATAAAATGCCCCCTACCCCACTAAGAACTGGAGCCCTCCACCCCTCTGTCCACCTTCAGTTCTGTTCAAGGCAGACTAGGCACTAGGTCACAAAATTACCATAAGTCCCCTAGGATGGCTTCTGCCTAGCCTCCGATTTTCCTTCTCCCGGGGAATAACTGAGAATACTATTTTCCAGGGGGGAAAAAAGGGTTCAAACTACCCTCCTCTCTTTTATGATCCATCATTCAAATGAAAGAGACTTTTCTCAATAGCCTTTATTGCCAGCAGACTTACATTTATAGTCATTGAAACAATGAACTATTTTAAAAATGGTTTTTTCTCTCAACCCTTCAGCCATAGTTACTCTGCACTGGTTAAGAGCCTTTCACAGAAATGTAACAAGGTGTATTTTATAGAAAACGTCTAATTACATTGGCAGTTCCATGCTTTTAAATTGTATCTACAAGTGCAAAACCTCGACACCCAAACGTTTTTAGTAGCTAAGTCAAATATTCAAAGGGGTTGCTATGTAATCAGAAATGCACAGACCACTATTCCAATAATAAAGGCACATTTGCTGATAACCAATTATAACGAGAAGGGCAGCACGGTCTGAATTACGTGTGCCATCTTTCGCTCCTGGGTCATCACGATGACACCCAGCATGCCACGTGATATTCCTCCGCCGGGCCATCCCAGAAGCTCAGGGATGCACCAGACACGTGGTGATGGGCTCTAACGGGAAACCGCATCATTTCCTGAACTTGTGAATTGGATTCGTTGAAGGTGAGGAGGGAACCGGAGACAATTGTCGTTACTCGCTTACAGTCAGATCTCCAAAATAACCGAATAACTTAGGCTTTCTCATTCTTCAAAGAAGAAAGATTGGAAAACTTGAAGTCAGTTTTGTATTTCCCCTCCTCAGGGATGTCCCCGAAGCCAATTCCTTTCCAATCCCGAAGTGGGAAAGGCAAACTGGCAATACAACCAGACAGTAATTCTTTTTTGCTTCACGAAAGTTAATGGAAACAAATTTTTCGAATAATCACTCACGTATCGATATGTATAATTTTCCATCCAAATGCTTTTTTAAAAGTAATAAATATTATTACACATTAAATTTACATGGAATCGTCTCCTAATCCTGGGATTGAAACACCAAATGTTTAATTCTGAATACAAAGAAACATTCACACACTGAATTTCACAATATTCTGGAACAAGTTACAGTCAAAAGTCAAATGAACAGAACATTCCACTTGCAACTCACACATAGTTGTTACAAAAAATGTAACTCATTGTTCAGAGATGGATTTGCCCATTCATTTCTGCTTCGTTAATTGCTGCTTGATTTCAGTGGTCAAGAGAGTTTGGTTGTGGTAAAAATGTCTACTTGTGTGTCAATTCATGACCTCGAAAGCTCCGAGCCATCAGCCTCGCTCCCCAGTGTGTGTTTTTCTATCTACAATAGTCCAAGCTGAGACAACCAAACAGATTCATAAATACTTAGTAGGATTGTTTCCTTTCCTGTGATTTCTTCTGTAAAAATCTTTCTCTAAGCCCTGGGGAAAAACACCTATGCGTTTTAGGTCTGGGATTCACTTATTCAGGGCATCTGGGAGGAAGAAAGGGGGGAGACTGGGAACCCTGCCCCTCCCATCCAGCATCCTTCTGATGCTAGCGCCTCACCTGTACCAGGTGGGTCCTGAGCCTCCCCTATCTTTAGCCTTCCACATCTTGACAGCTTCTTCTGACATTCCATGTCAATGCCCAGTGGGCCAAGCCTTCACAGCGGCCCCAGACTGACCAGGTCCTGTTGAACATGGGTGCACCGGTATTAAGCAAGGCTTGTCACACTCCAACACTCTCGTGTGTGCACGCGCATGCGCACGTGTTGATTTCCTACTAGATTACACCCTCAGGCAGAAACTCTGTGTATTTACTTCTCTATTCCACAAGCCCAGTGCAGGGACTGCCACCTAAGGATTCATGGGCAAATGAAGCTGAGAAGACTGGTCAGAAAAGAGGTTGTGCCCATCAAATGCAGCTGCAACCAGGGAACAACCCACCTTCCAAAGCAGGCCACCATGGCGACTCCCTCCCGTACTGCACAGAGGCCTGTGAGGTCTGCAATGCTTTGTCTTCCGTCTCTCTTCGCTTTCCTTTTGTCCTACCTCTGCCTTCCTCTCCTAGGGCTTCCCTCGCCAGCTTCTCTTCCCTCTTGTCTCTCATGGCCCACAGTGGCCTCATCCCGTCCCAATGTCCTAGTATTTTGTGCTAGGCTCCTGCCAGGGAGGAGTCCGACGGTGCACAGCAGAGACTTAACCTGCATGTGGCACACACACACACACACACACACACACACACACACACACCCAAATGCATATCTATCTTAATCACCCGTAAGTATATGTACAGGTGTGTATATATATGCAGTTCACATTCACAGGTCCTGGTATGAAGTTGAAATTTTTCTGACTGCTATAAAATATGCAAGTTTTAAAACTGTGCATTTGTTGCTTGCAAACTTATAAATATGTGTAAACGTCATTATAAATAAATCGTGGCTGGCAGATGGCGTTTTATCTGCCAGCAATGGTTGCATGGAGTTATAAGTGCTTATTAATCCTCTGCTTTTGAATTCACAGCATGGACCCTGGGAACTAAGACACAAAGAAAGTATGAAACTTAATCATAAAACAGGGCAGGAACCACCAATAAGTGACAAGAAAACTCTCTTCAGTCAGTTGTTCTCAAAGTCAACCAGCTGCACCAAGGTTATCATCAATAAGGTGATAACCTTGTGATGTAATTGAAAAGCAAATGCTCAGGCCTCTCTCCAGACTCACTGAGTCAGGAACTCAGGTTGCAGAACTCTGTAATTTGTGTGTGAACCAGCAAGCCAGGTGGTTCCAATTCCTGCCTTTCATGCCAAGTTTGTTTGCTAAGAACATCTGTCTCTGCCCAAGGACATCCCGGATTGCAAAGTGTGCTCAGGTGTGCTCAGGGTCCCCCAAAACAGCCTTCCATCAATGATGGACTTGGTAAATAAAGCAATAAAGCCCAACTTTCCACACCTCCCCGCATCCACTGGGCTACTTCCGAGGTGTCCTCAGCCCTGTCTCTCTGGCCTCCCAGTGGTGAAGGCCCCATTGTCCACATCATGGAAACTTGACTTCCTTACTATCTTCCTTCCCCATACTGCTAAAATCATCTCCCAAATAAATTAGATACACTCAAATCTTCTTCAGGTTCTGCTTCCCAAAGAACCCCAACTAAGAGGAAACAGAAGCACTTCCCTTCCCATCTAAATGGCTCAGGCCTTCGTGCTTTTGAGATGGAGCATAGAGGTAAAGCCTGAGGACAGAAGCGCACTTGCCATTGTCATGGGGCTGAGCTCCATGTGCAAGCCCTAAAGGACCTTAGTAAGTCCTCCTGCATTCTCTCTTAAATTTATCCACTGACTATTGCCATTCTCCAGCAGGACACCTGGCTCCAGTTTCCTCATCTGAAAAACAAGGGTCCCCTCCCATTGGACCATCCTGTAAAGCTTCTTTGTTATCCTGTATGAAGCCAACAGGCTTAGGTTTTCAAACTGTTCCAGGGATGGGATTCCTCTACTTTGCCTTTCTTAGAAAACACTTTAAGTTCCATGAGAACCAGAGTGCTATTCTGAAACCCACTGCAAAGACTTGTCTGGGTGCAATGATCTATTTTGCAGTCTTTCCAAATCCTCCTACCCACTTCCAATCTGGTTGTCACCATCCAGAGAAAGGGGTTTACAGATGGCACTCAACCTTGGGCCAGTGAGAGAGAACTGATGTACACTTTTGTGAATGAAGCATCTCAGCCAGTATCTGTTTACATATTACCCGTTCACCAACCCCCAACACTCACATGGGGACTATGTGCAGCCACTTTGCCGTGTGGAGCAAGCCATGGCTCAGAGAAATCCAGCTACTGACATGCCCAAGGCCGACTCATGCTGGGCATGCTGAAGCTGAGGATGGACAGAGGTGCCCACCTGCTGCTGGCACTGCCCCAGAGGTGCCTGTGGTGCAGGCTTCTACTCAGCTCAGCCCAACAGGAAAAGGATCGTGGGACTGGCTTTCCTATAGCAGCCAATGCAGAGGAAAGGAAGACTGGATGTCAGCCTGAAACATCACCTGGATGATGGGGTCATCCAAGTAAGTGATGCTCCTGGGAAGAAAAGCTTCATTTCAGGAGCTGGGGCATCTTCAGAACCCAGGATAGGAGGAGGCTGGACATGTGTCAACAGTGACCCTAAGCTGATGGGCCCTCTTGGGCTCACTCCTCACTGGGCCTGTCCTTCCCTCCAGGCGGGGCCTTTACCTCCACTCATGGCTTATCAGTTTTTGTCTTCATTTAAAACTATTTATGATCCCTTCTGCCACCAGGCGACCCTCAAGGACACCATCATACATGACCCAATTGGACCTTGATCCGTTCACCCCAACATCCAAGATGGCCTTAAACAGAATAGTCACTCATCCAGGCTGAGCATGAACCCAGATCTGTGGTCCTTCAAATATCAGAAGCCCCACTCATGGTAACCGAGGCATAGGATTTAAGGTTGAGTCATTAGACCCTGTCCTTTATCCGCCTGCTCACCTGATGCTGCAGGGAGCCCATCCAGGGACAGCCTGAGTAAAGCTGATCAGACCACAATGAGCAACCCCGTGGGAGCCCCAACCAGCTTCAGTGAGACAGGGATGTCATCTGAAGCACAGATAATTCACCCAGGAGGGCAGAGGCTGGAGGGGCTGGGTATCTCCAGGTTCACCATGCCAGAGCAGAGAAGGGCATTTCAAGACTGATAGGCCCCATCTGGCACTTCTAGCAGAGTTCTGGCTGGGGTGGTGGGATATGCTCATGAGAAGGGGCGAGAGCTCTGGCATACTCTGCAGGCCCAGGGTGGCCCGGCACAGAGTGCGGCTACTACGCCCAGGGAATCAGAGCCCCAGAATACACCAGACAGTACTGTTCTGCCTGGGTTTGTTGTTCAGCAGCCCTGTACCCGCAGGCAGAAATGCAGTCTGAGAATCATGGGGAAGCAGAGCCCAGGCTAGGGAGGGAGGAGGTTCCATTAGGTGTGCCTCCAAATCCCAAGCTCCAAGCACAGGCTGGCACATGGCAGAGTTCAGGTAATGCTGGACAAGCAGCATAGCTCTGTTGCCAGCTGGCTGCATGACCTGGAGCAAGCCTCAGTTTCCCACATGGAAGCAAGAGGCTTCTGGGAATGCCCCATCACATTCCCGGCAAGGAATGTGGAAGAACGGGTGAGATGACTCATGTGTGCAGTACCCAGCTGTACAAATGAAGGGAAGGAAGAGTACAAGATCCCTGCCAATCACCACCTCTCAAATCTGCTTTGAGATGTTGTTCCCAAAAGGGAATGACAATTTTTTGACTTGGCATTATTTCAGTGTAACTAATCTTGTCATCTGAAATCAAAATTAGATATTTTGAATTAAGAGTGAAAAGTAAAAATTTGATCCCAATACTTTGGATATTCTAAATTGATTCCCATACAGGAAAAAAAAAATATGTTTCCTATCATCCTCTAAATCAACACTGACTTCAGATAAGAGGGTTACTAGAACCATAGACTAGCACTTTTTATTTCACCAAGAGGAAAATAAAATGGCATCCGTGGTTCTTAACCTTGGTTTTCTATTATGCTACTACCCCCAAACATGAATATTTTGACCTTTCACAGTGGGGGATGAAAGAATGTTGAAAGAAGGTAATCTCACAACATTTTTATATGTAGTTTATGCTCACACAGGAGGGTCAGAACTGAATATGCGTGTATAGGGGACAGCTTCCCAGGGGACAGGAGTGCAGGGTGATTCAGAGCCACCCCAAACCTATGTGGTCACAAGGCAGGAGTCAAAGCAGCTGCCATCAGCCACCTTGTCAGTCCCACTGAGGTGGATGACTTGGAGCAGGGTGTTCAGGCTGTGTCT
Organism: Sciurus vulgaris; assembly: GCF_902686455.1. NCBI lineage: Eukaryota > Metazoa > Chordata > Mammalia > Rodentia > Sciuridae > Sciurus > Sciurus vulgaris. The sequence continues at coordinate 28,221,663 of NC_136474.1, forward strand.
GAAACCAACACCAGTGCCAGGCTCTCCAGAGTTCCAATCCACCACAGAACATTCTAGAAGACTGACTCAGCTGTCAGCGTGGATTCTTTGGACGCTTCAAGGGCAAAACATCCAAAGAAGGCTGCTTATATGACGTCTGGGAGTCACCCAACCCATCCTCATCCATTACCTCCACACTGTCCTCCCATTTGCCGCACATCCCCCAAAGCGGAAGTGGAAACCACATGCTCAGCAGTAGAACTTCGCCAGACATATTTAAGTCTCTCTTAATTCCTCTGAAAGCATCCAATTTTACACGACCCAACTCTGTGAGTGGAGCATCTTTCAGTTCAATTGGCCAGGGATGCCACGTGCTAACAGGATCTCACTGGGACCAGGTGACACTGGAGGAGGTGTCAACCAATGACCGAATCATCCAACTGTGTTTGAAAAGACAGCATCTGTTAAGTTACGGGGCAATCTCAGTCCCTATTTTTTTTAAAAGTCGTAAGTGTTGCCAACTTCCTAACACCAAAGGACCTATCGGAAAATGACGACATTTGATCCGAAGGGAGTCAGGACAGAGAGCTGCCGCAGGGGGCACTGGCCCTGCCCACCGAGAGACTGGGAAGCAAGGCAGTTCACCATCCCTCACTCCAGGAGTGGAACCTCAAACTAATTCTGAAGACTGCAGAACTCCCTCCCGGCCACACAGACCCAGGAGGACCCGCAGGTGTGCGGTCTCCAGGGCTGAACTCGGCGCGCATGCGCACATCTGCCCTCCCGCAGCTCTTAGACGTTTCTCTGCTGAATACAAAGGGCGGCTGCGCGGCTACTTCACTCACAGCTATTACAGGCAGCCCGGCACCAACGCGCTGGCTAAGAAAGTGCCTCCGCTGTCTTCCATGCATACTCATTTCATCATGTAGGGAGGAAAACAAGGGTGGCATCTGCCAGTCAAGATCTTGATGGGTGACCTCAAATGAATCCCTACACATAACTGGGGTCAAAGGTGACAGGCTCCCATGCTCAGCAGGGCCCAGAGGAGCTGGAGCATCCCCTGCTTTATAGTGAAGCTGCAGCAAGTGGTCCTACAGTGGAAACCCCGTGTACACAGAGCCCCGAGGTGCAAGAAGTAGGAACACGTGGAAGGAGGGGCCCAGTTCAGCAAGCCTATCCAATCTCAGGGCCACTTTCATAACAGTACTTAAAATGTAGGGTTAGACACTACTTCGGCAGCTTGCTGCCTTAATTTGATTACAATTCCATGTTTATTATGGAACCTCCTGCTTGCCTTGTATTGTGCTTATTAGGTAAAACTGCAGGCTACACCTTCCTAGAGAAATTTCCCAGTGGAACAGGTCAGTGGAGTTAAATTTTTGCCTGGACAACTACAGACAAACTTTTTTTTTTTTTTTTCATTAAAAACTTATAGCACAGAACATTAGTCTTACATCTTTCTTAGTCTTAAAAAATATAAATATAGAGGGATAATTTGTACAGGATGTATAGGTATGTACACCTTTCATATGCATATGAGAAATTTGGAACAAGTTTATGAAACTTGAACTTGAAGGAAGCTTTCCTTTGGGGGCTTTTGAAGAAGGCTCTGTGCCCTTAGGTGGCAACCCCAGGTCCTGTAGCAGGAGACTGTCGCCCCAGGTCCTCCTGACCTGTGCGGCGTTGGAAGAGGGCCGGGGCCAGCTCACTGCTTCCTCTCCACTGGCTGCTGGAGGCAGAGTTCACTCCCCGCAGAGACGATGGGCAGGCTGCTCTCAAGGTGGTGGCTGATGAGGTGGCTGATACTGTCGAAGACCCTGTCCTTTGTCCGGATCTGTGCAGGAAGCAAACAGAGGGTTGAGCATGTCCCATAGGCAGAAGAAAAGAAAACACTGTATTCAGAGCCAGGTGGACCATCTGAATTGGCCCAAGGGCAAAGGGCAAGAGGAGGGTAGCCTTCCTGGAACTGGGGCCTCCCCACACTTCAGAGATGCTGTCTATGAAGACCCTGGTCACTAACTGCAGCTGGTCGGTTCAGTCCATTTCATCTGCCCACTCCTCTGAGACAGCCCTGAATGTCCCAGCACACTGCCGCATGGACCCTGTCCACCTTGTTCCTTCCATCCTGACCACACCGGGACAGGGCCCTGGAGGCACAGCCTTCCCCAGGGACTACACTACCACACCTCTCTGCCCTGTTCCTTCCCTCACAGAAGCCTCTATCCAGCCAGCCTGCACTTTACCACTGGGGTCAAAGGGCTCCTGTGCCCTTCTTGCCTATGGGCCTTTGCATAGTTGTTCCCTGGGCTGGAAGTTCTTCTACCTGAGAATCTGGCTCAGCCTCAGTCTTGAGGCCAGAACCTCCCAATGGCCTCTCTCCCGCCATGCCTCCCAGGCCAGCCCTAGCACAAAAACGCTGCCCTCACAGGCTCTTCCATTGGCGGATGGGCCTGGCCGAGACAAAAGGATCACACTACACGTTCCTGGGCTTCCAGTTCTAGAGTTGTGCACAGTGTGTGCTGTGGGAAGCTGTCCTTATTTAGCAGAATCAGACTAGCTGAGCCAGGGGACGCGGAGGCCTGGCTTCTAGGAAATGCCGGGAAGCATGTGGCACTGTGTGGGAGTGGTTCCCTATCTCCTTCTGGAATTTTCCCCCTAAGAGAATAGATTCCCTAACTCCACCTATCCTGTCTATCACAGAAGAAGCTCCTCCCAGTCCTTACCCCCTTTACCTGCATGTTATAAATAAAAGAGAGTTGGGCGAGTTGTTGTTGTAAGAGGCCAGAGCTGGTACGACCAGACCCGTCATGCCCCCTCTCATTTAAAAAGAGTATTGGCTCTTGTGTGTTTATTGAGCAGATAAGTTTTTTGGGTACTAGATTAAAAAAAACCACCAACATCCTCCTCCGGCAGTTAACCTTTTTCTCCTCCACACGGGATGTAATAGAGAGGACCCCCCGTAGTGTGCCCCATGAACTTTTCCTGAATAAATAAATGGGAGGCAGAAGAAGGATTTGCATCCTGTTCTGCTCAGTAACCTGTACTGTGGTCCCTGAGGACCAAAAGCCATCTCTACCCTGAGCTGGTAAATTTTATTGGTATACCAGCTCACCTTTGAGCAGCCCAGCTTGGCTCCTTTGAGATGTGGGAGATGGGAAGTCGATGCCTGGCTAGACCTGGTTAGCCCTCACAAGTCAGGATGCCTGAGTGTTCTGGTCTCACTCTCCAACCTCAGGAGATCCCTCTTCACCCGTGTTCATATGAGTTGCCAGGAGCCCATCCTCTCTCTAGACAGCCAACCCTCTACCACCTTGCAGGAGTGTCCGAGGGCACGTATATTCTCTTCCTTACTCATTTGTCCTAATACGCTCCTTTCTCCAAATTCTTAATGTCATTCCCACCTCCCCTAAGGTAGCTCCTTTTGTCTATTCCTCCATCAACCACTGATGGGATGTTAGTTTCTGGGTCATTAGCCCCAGATTCCACTCCCAATCTGGCTGAAGACTCAGAAATTGATATGTTCCGAGTGAATGTGTTGCAAACCCCACCCTAAGTGCTGGAGAAGTGCAAGCCGCCTTCTCAGGGCCCTACCCACTGGCAGCTCAAGGTAACTGCAGAAGCTTTGTAATTAGGATATCTTGCCCTTTGTGATTTTCCTCCACCTTTCACTCTGTGCCCTGGAGAGGGAAGAAACTTCCTGAGCTGCAGAGGCCCCTGCTTCATGGGCAACCAGCCTCACCAATGATGAAATCTGTTGGACAAGTTGGAAAAGAATCTTTTTTTGCAAAACTTCCCAGAATCTTTTCATTGAGAAGATTGTTTAATTCTTTTGAAGCTCCTTGGAATTTCTACCCCCCCCCCCCAAAAAAAAAAAAAAAAGAAAAACCCTGGGTGATGCATTAGCTAAGTATTTAGAATCTGGGGCACCCAGAAACTCAGCTTGAGACCAGTATTCTTGGGGTTTTGTTTTAAACTTAACCCCTTATTTCTATTTTTTAATATGTTGGTTTTGGAGGAATTGGGTGATGAAGGAAGGTGTACAACAGAAAGTGCCTGAAACAGCAGTCTCAGCCAAGACCCAAGTCACCTGAGGGGCTTTCAGTAACCCCATACCCAGGTCGCAGCCCAGGACAATTCCATCCGAAGCTGGGGAGGTGATGCCCACACATCCACATAGCTCAGACTTCCCAGGTGATCCCAACATGCTGCAAAGTTAAGAGCCACCAGTTGGCGTCTTTGCAGTACACAGGCTAGACAACACAAGCACATAGGAGTAGTCATATATTTACTAAATTAAATAAAAGGATCAGTTCATCTAATTTCTATAAATACTTCCTAGAACTTCAATCTGGCTCCTGCCCAGAAAACTTGCAGCCCACAGTTATCTGTGTGGATCCACAAGTTGCACACTAGAAATGCCAGTATCTGATTAAAACCACCCAGCCCCTGGGATAAAACCAAGGCTCTAGACAGCTAAAGAGAGTCTGCTATAGTGAGGACACACTGATTGCTAACCCCAGACAACTAACTGTACAGAGATCTATATAGCAAAGAGGAAATAAAAATGAGGAAGGAAACTCCATTCTTATCAGTCTACAGAAGAATAGACCAAAATATGCATATATTAAAAAAAAGAAAAGTCTAAAATCAATATTCTAAGCTTCTACCTTAAGAAACTAGAAATGAAAAAGCAAACTAACCTAAAGTAAGCAGAAATAAATACTGAGAATGAGAACAGAAATCAGTGAAATTGAAAGCAGAAAACCAATAGAGAAAATTAGTGAAACCAAAATATTAACAGAATTTTTAAGCTGTTAGCAAGGCTAAGTAAAATGAGGGGTGGAAGGATACAAATTACAATAAAAAATGAAAGGGAATTACAGATCCCATGAACATTACAAAGATAATAGAGGAATACTATGAACAACTCTATGCCCATAAATTTGATAAATCTGCATGACATGAGGGACCAATTCCCTGAAAGACACAATCTGCTAAAACTCACATGAGAAGAAACAGACAGTCTGAATAGGCCTCTCTAGCAAAGAAATTGAATCAATGATTAATAACCCTCCTCAAAAGAAAGCACCAGGCCCATCTGGGTTCACTGGTGATTTCTATCAATCATTTGAGGAAGAATTTATACTAACTTTCTAAAATGTCTTGCAGAAGATAGAATCAAAGAATACTTCCTGACTCATTCTATGAAGCCAGCATTGCCTTAATACCAAAACCTGGCAAAGACATTATAGGAAAACTATAGAAAGTATCTCAAAAGAACATAAATGCAAAAATTCCCAACAAAATATTGTCAAATCAAATTCAACAATGCATAAAAAATTTATATGTCACAACTGAGGGATTTATTTCAGATGTTTAAAGTTGGCTCAATATAAAAGAATCAATATAATAATTTATTATTACATTAACAAGTTAAAGAAGAAAAATCACATGACAGTATCAATAGATACAGAAAAAGTATTTGACAAAATCCAACACCCACACATGATTAAAAAAAAAAAATCTCTCAATAAACTAGGAATAGAAGGGAAGCTTCTAAACTTGATAGAGAATATCTTCCCAAAAAACCTATAGATAATACTATAACTAACAGTGAAAAACCAAAGATTTTCCAATAAGATCAGGAACAAGGCAAGGATGCCCTTTCTTATCATCTTTTTCAATATAATACTGGAAGTCCCAAAGTTTTCCTCAATACAATAAGACAAGAAAAAGAAATAAAAGGTATTCATATTGGCAAGGAAGAAGTAAAACTACCTTTGTTTGCAGACTCATGATTGTTCATTAAGAAAATCTGAAAGAATCTACAATAAAAAAAAAAAAAACCCTCCTTAAACTAAGCAGTTATAGTAAGGTTGCAAGTTACAAGGTTAATACAAAATTCAATCACTTTCCTATGTATCAGCAATGAAAATATAGTGTTGAAATTTAAACTGCAATACCATTTACATTAGCATCCCCCAAAATGAAACACATAGGTATAACTCCAATAAAGTATATACAAGATCTATATGAAGAAATCTATTAAAGTCTGATGAAGAAAATCAAACAAGAACTAAATATGGAGAAGGTATTACAAGGAATTCCAAGGTATTCCATGTTTGTGGAAAGGAAAACTCAATATTGTCAAGATGTCAGTTCTTCCCAAATTGATCTCTAGATTCAATGCCAAATCAACCAAAATCCTTCCAAGTTATGTAATATTGATAAACTTTTTCTATAGTTTATCTGGAGGGGGGAAAAGATCCAGAGTATCTAACACAATACTGAAAGGGGAGAATGAATTTAGAGAATCATCACTACTCAACTTCAAGACTTACTACAAAGTTGTAGCAATCAAGACATTGTGGCATTAGTAGAATGATAGCCAAATAGATCAATGGATGAGAACGGAGAGCCCAGAAAAGATCCACACAAACATAATCAACTGAGTTTTAACAAGAAGCAGAGGAAACACAGAAAAATGTAGTGTGGACATCTCAAATGTTATTGATTGCATATGAAGTAACCTATCCCTGACCCAAAGCTTATGTGTGAGACAATGAAAGAAAGCTCAGAGGTGGAATGATCATGTTCTGTTACCTGTAACCTAATCAGTGGATTCATTCACTGATATGGATTAGCTGAGTGGTAACTGGATAGGTTGCTGTGGCTGGAGGAGGTAAGGCACTGGCGTGTGCCTTGGGGGTTTGTATTTTGTCCCTGGGGAGTGTGTGATGGGCTGACAGATCTGGCTCCATGAGAATGTTATAGGCCAGACTCTAAGGGAAATGACTAAACAGACTCCATTTTGCTCTGAGCCTCCATGTTATGTAGGAAATAAGTTTCTCCCATGGGAACGCCCTGCCTCTGTACCCATCATCAGTTACTTAGTGTGACATGTTTAATAATATACAATGGCAACTCCTATGTAGTAACCAATGTACCATGTAAACGGTAATTGTATGGATGTTAGCAACCATTCTTTAGTTTGTACCTAGGTAAGGGTCAGTTTGACCCACTTCCCCCTCTGTCGATGATCTCATGATGTTAGCTTGTAATTTTGAATCATCGCAACAGACACTTATGATTGATGTGATTTTTGGTATAAGAACCCCTACAACCCTGTGGTCGGGGCTGTTCTCCCAATAGCCATATTTTGGGGCATTGTGTGAGACAGTCAGCCGACCAGCTTAATAAAGACTCTCAAATTCGGACTTCTCAGTGGTGATCGTTCTGTTCTTAAGTTGCGCCCCATAACAGAGTGGAGCACTCTCCCTCTTCCTATTGCTGAATCCTGAGCTGCTTTCCTCTGTCACATCCTTCCACTATGATGTTCTGCTTCACCTTGGGACTGAGCTCTGGAGGCTGATCATGAACTGAAACTCTCAAACGGTGAGTCTAAATGAACTTTTCCTCCTGTGCATTTTTCTTGTTGGGTCTTTGGGTCACAGCAATGGAAAAGCTAACCAAAACACATGGAAAAAAAGGTTAATTTATTTAAAGACAGACTCTTTCAAAAATTAACTCAAAATCCTTTACACACTTAAATGTAAACCGAAAAACTATAAAATCAGAAAAAATGGCAGATGAAGGGCACCTACTGTAAAGTAGCTGCTCTCTGAGATTGAATCAAGACACCAGTTCTGTAGCTGCATGGTGCTACTGAAAGATTGCAGGAAAGTGCCAGAAGGCAATGCGGAGAGCCAGCAACCAGGTGAAACCAGAAATACCAGTTTTTATATTAGAGAGAGAATTAATAAAAGAAATAGACTGCGCCAGAGCCCAGCACATGGTGGTTCAGAGGGAAGGGACGCCTCCCTCCAATAAGCTAAAAGTTCCCCAAGGAATTTAAGAAAAGCAGGCTCTTCTGTCCAGCAAAACCACAATCTGAGCAGAAAAGACTCAATCCTGCAATGTGAGCAGATGCTAGAGAGTCCTGACACTTCCCACCAGGTATAGTGAAAGTGGCAAAGATGGGTCACCTTAAAAATTTCATTTTTAAAAGTTTCTGGGGGCTGGGGAGATAGCTCAATCGGTAGAGTGCTTGCCTTGCAAGCACAAGGCCCTGGGTTCGATCCCCAGCACCACAAAAAAAAAAAAAAAAAAAAAAAAGTTTCTGTACAGAAAATTAGAAATTCCTGAAACTTACCTTTCCTTTTCTTTCTTTCCCCTCCCTCCTTCCCTCCCTCTTTCTTTCTTTCTTCTCTCTCCTTCCTTCCTTTCTCTTTCTTTCTTTTTCCTTCCTTCCTTTCTTCCTTTCTTTTTCTTTCTTTCCCCTCCCTTCCACCTACCTTCCCCTTCTTCCTTTCTCTGTTGTCTTGTTTTTGGCTTGCTTCCTTATTGTGTATTCAAGACCAATGTCCACCTAGGCTTTAGTAGGATCAGTGGGCGCTCAAGTCATGAGTCACTCTAGGCTCAAGAGTGGCACTGGGTGGTGACAGGAGATACAGGTATCATTCTATGGGTCTTCAGAGAAGAGAAAGGGGTGTTTTCATTTGAAATTGTCGGTCTGACTCTATGACAAGGGCAAGGCTGACAAGGTACAGCAGGGGCTGGGCTCAGAGTCCCACAGAAAGCTGCTACTGAAGCTCCCACTGCAGGCCAACCACCGTCCCCATGCGGGAGGATCTCCAGTGTGATGGAGGCACTTCCCACACTCTCCCCAGCGCGTGCACTGGCGCCCTTGGGACTGAGGGGCACTGCACAGTCCCAACTGGTGCCCAGACTACAGAGGGACAGGCTGACCCGCAGAGCCTGCTGCCGCTGTGCTCCCATTCAGCACACAGATGCCCCTAAAGAGAGTGACCAGTCTGGGTCTGAGCTTTGAATGGACGGACAGAAACTTAACTGTGTGTCACAAACCACCTACAGCTAAGGGCCTCTGAAATCAAATCCCCAGAAAGAACTGTCCATTTCAAACACCTCAGCAAGGAGAAAACTGAATTTTTTTTTTAATTATTGTTGGTGCATTAGATATTTTGTTTAAAGTGTTTTGTTGGATCTTCCTTCATTACTTGTTTTTCATAGGTCTATCCAATTTTATGTATTTTTCAATTAATTTGTTTGTTTTTCTTGACAAGTCTTCTTCTTCACCATCTACGTTGTTCCCTTCTCTTTCATCCTTCTTCTCTCCTTATTTTACGTTTCCTTTCCCTCCCCACCCTCCTTCTTGCCTTTCCCCCTTCTTCCAATATAATTTAGCATTAAGTACACTATTGATTCCTAACTTTACAATCTATTCTATATTCTTTCTAACCCACTTTTCTCATTGGTTAGTAGAGTTGTAGAATCATTAAGCTTCTAAATATATGATGCTGTATGGTTTGCTCTTAGGTTTCCTCTGTTAACTGGTGTTTATTCTCTTTTCTCAAAGCACTGCTGGTGGTAGAAGTAAGCACCTCAATCACACTGGATGTTTTGAAGCTAAGACAACCTCAGCTCAGTCTATGGTAAAGGGATAACTGCTTACTGAATGACCTTCACGTTTCTTATGTGAGGAGAAGCCTCACAGGAGATGCACGCACAACCTGGAATGTCCAAACACATGAGGCAGCAAACCAAGGAGATATTTCCAGAAGTTCACACCCCCCTATAACGAAATCCACAGATATCAAAGTGATGAAACACTGGATGACAAACTTAAAAAGTTGACTGTTAAAATGACCCATGAATTAAAAGAACAGCTAAGGAATGAACCCAGAGGGAAAAAGCAGGATACGAATGAACATTTCAATACGGAGACAGAGACTCTGAAAAAGAAATATTCAGAAATCTTGGGAGTGAAAGATGCAATAAGTCAAATAAAAAACTCAGTTAGAAGTCTTGCCAACAGATTAGATTAAGTAGAAGGCTATCTTGGAGCTTGAGGACACAGTAAACAGACTCGAACATTCAGGTGGATTTAAAGAAAATTGTAGGAAACTGTGATCAGAATAGATGAGAACTCTAGGACAACCTCAAAAGACCAAAGGCAAGGCTCACAGGTATTGAGGAAGGAGCAGAGATACAGGTTAATGGCATTGGCAGCCTATTCAGTGACATAATAGCAGAAAATATTCCAAACCTTGGGTTTGGGATGGATATCCACATACTGGAGGAATTTAAGACCACAGACAAACAAGACGAGAAAAAAGCCTCTCCGTTACACATTATGATTACAATGCCAAAATTCCAGAAAAAAAGGAAGTAATTTTAGAAGCTACAAGAGAGATGACCAGGTCATATTTAAAGGAAAACCAATGAAAATAACAGAAGATTTCTCTGAAGAAACCCTTAAGTCCAGGAAGACTTGGAATAATGGATTTCAAGACCTTAAAAGGAAAAAAAAAAAAGAACCTGCCAACCAAGATTTCTATATCCAACAAAAGTCTCCTTCAGAGTCAAAGAAAATAAAAACCTCCCAAGGTAAACATGAAGTAAAGGAATTCATGACTACTATGAGAGCTCAGGAAGAATAAATCTCATTAGAATGGATAAGCAAATGAGAATTAGGATTGAAGCAAACACCGGAAGTAAATCAAAATGACAGGAAGTAATACGTACCTATCTACAATAACACTGAATGTAAATGTTGTAAATTCTCAATTAAAAGAGACTGTCAGAATGGATTAGAAAACAAGGCCCAAATCTGTTACCTGCAAGAAACACACCTCATAGGTAAAGACGTTCCATCACAAGGATATTCCATGCAATGGAAACTGGAAGCAAGCAGGAGGATCTCCTCCACCTGACAAAGCAGACTTCAAGCCAAAATCAGTTAGAAGTGACAAAGAAGATCATTATGTACTGGTAAATGAAACAATTCAACAAGAAGTTATAACAATAGTAAATATTTATGCCCCAAAGAGTCCACCAGATTACATAAAACAAATGTTATTTGACATAAAGCCTCAGACAGATTCAAATACAATAAAACTGGGTAATTTTAATACACCTCAGTCACAAATAGGTAATTCAGACATAAAATCATCAAAGACACTACAGGGTTAAAACAATGTAAATCAAATGAACATGAAAGGTATCTGCAGAGTATTTCATTCAACAACTAAATATGCTTTGTTTTCAGCTACTCATATAACATTTTCCAAAACAGATTATATTCTAGGCCACAAAGCAAGTCTTACAAATACAAAAAAATGAAATAATTCCTTGCAATTTATCCGATCATAGTGGAGTGAAGTTAGAAGCCAATAGCAAGAAAAACCATAGAAACTAAACAAACACATGGAGATTGAACAATGTACTTTTGAATGATGAGTGGATCATTGAAGAAATCAGAGGAGAAATTTAAAAATGCTTAGAATCAAACAAGAATAGAAATAAAACATACCAAAATCTCTGGGACACAGCAAATTCAGATTTAAGAACAAAGTCAATTGCAATGAGTATCTACTTAAAAATTGAGAAAGATCCCAAATAAATAATCTGCATCTCAAGATATTAGGTAAACAAGAACAAACTATTCACAAAATAATTTTGCTTATACTGACAAGCAAAGAAATAATAAATATCAAAGGTAAAATTAATGGAATAGAGAGTAAATGGACAATAATAAGAATAAATGAAGCAAAAGAGTTGGTTGTTTGGAAAGATAAACAAGATTGATAAACCCTTAGCCAAACTAAACAAAAGAAAAAGAGAACACTCAAATTTTAGAGATGAAAAAGGACATATCACAACTAATGAAATCAAAATCCAGAGAATCATTATGGATTATTTTGAAAACTTATATTCCAGTAAATTGGAAAATCTAGAAGAAATATATAAAATTTTCTACCCGTATGAACCACTAAAACTGAACAAAGGGGCCATACAAAACCTAAGCAGAGTGATAATAAGCGATTAGATTACAGCAGTAATAAAAAGCCTTCCAACAAAGAAAAGCTCAAGAGCAGATGGATTCTCCGCTGAATTCTACTAGACCTTTAAAGAAGAAATAATGCCAATGCTCCCGAGATTTTTCTATGAAACATAAAGGGGGGTGCTTCCAAACTCTAAACCACTGTCACTTGCAGAGCCCAACCAGAAAAGGACACTTGAAGGAAAGAAAACTGCAAACCAAATTCCTTGAGAAACACAAAGGCAAAAATCCTTAATAAAATTCTAGCAAATTGAATTTAAAAAACACATTACAAAGATTATACACCACAATCAAGTTGGTTTCATTCCAGGGATGCAAGGATTGTTGAACATATGTAAATCACTAAACATAATATACCACATAAATGGAACCAAGGACAAAAATTACATGATCATCTCAACAGATGCATAGAAAGTCTTTGACAAAATTCAACACCTATCCATGATTAAAAAAAAAAAAACCTAAAGAGTCTAAGAATAGGAAAAATCCTACCTTAACATCATAAAGGCTACATAAGACAAACTCAAAGGCAAGATTACAACAAATGGGGGAAAACTTAAGACCTGTCCTCTAAAATGAGAAACAAGACAAGAATGTTCACTCTCACCCCTCCTATTCAATATGGCACTTGAAATCTCACCCAGTGCAATTAGGTATGAGAAGGAAGCAAAAGGGACAAACATAGGAAAGGAAGTAGTCAAATTGTTGCTGTGGGCAGTTGATGTGATCCTTTACTTTGAAGATCCTAAAAGCTCCACCAAAAAATTCCTAGAGCTGATAACCAAATTCAGCAAAAGAGCAGGATACAAAATGAACATATAAAAATCAATAGCTTGTTTTATACACCAACAATGGATGCTGAGAATGAAATCAGGAAAATTTTATTCACAACAGCTTTAAAAAATAAAATAATTTAGAGTAATTCTAATAAGAAGTAAAACACATCTATGAGAAAATTATTGAACACTGAAAAAAGAAATCAAAGAAGACACTAAAAGATTGAACGACCTCTCATGTTCATATATAGGCAGAATTAATACTGTTAAAACAGCCGTAGTACCAAAAGCAACTTACAGATTCAATGCAATCCTCCTCAAAATACCAATGACACTCTTTTCAGAACTAGAAAAAAAAAAAGTCCTAAAATTCACATGGAAGAACAAATGAATCAGAAGAGTCAAAGCAATTCTGAGCAAAAAGATTCAAGCTAGAGGTATCACAAAACCTGAGTTCAAATTATACTACAGAACTGTAGTAATGAAAACAACTTTGGCATAAAAACAGACAAATAGGCCAATGGGACAGAATAGAAGACAGAGAGACAAACTCAGACAGTCATCTGATTCTTGCCAACATGCCAAATAATTACGTTGGAGAAAAAGACAGCCTTTTTAACAAATGGTAATGTAAAAGATTGAAGCTAGATCTCTCTTTCTCACCCTGCACAGACAACTCAAAATGGACTAAGACCAGAAACTTACCAACTGCCAGAAGAGAACATAGAGGAAGCACCAACATATAGACATAGGTGGCAATTTCCTCTCCGGGACTCCTACAACTCAGGAAAAAGGACCGAGAATCAATAAATGGGGTAGCACCAACATAGAAAGTTTCCGCACAGCAAGGGATATAATAGCATGAAGAAAGAACCTGAAGAAGAGGAGAAAATCTTTGCCAGCTACTCTTCTGACAGAGGTTGACTATGAAGAATATATATAGAACTCAAAAAACAACTCCAAACAAACAAATTGCCCATTCAACGAATGGATACTTGAACTAAACAGACACTTCTCAAAAGAAGAAGTACAAATGATCAACAAATATATGAAAAAATGTTCACCATCTCCAGCCATCAGGGAAATGCAAGTCAAAACAACACTGAGATTCCTTCTCCCTCCAATAAGAAGAATAATCATTAATGAGACAAGTAACAACAGATGCTGCTGAGGAAACAGGGAAAGACAGCCCTGTGCACTGCTGACGGGAATGTAAATTAGTACAGCCACTATGCAAAGCAGCACAGAGGTCCCTCACAAAACTAAAAATGGAGCGACTGCAAGATCCAGCTCCACTACTCCTTAGTATGTATCCACAAGAATTAAAGACAGCGTACTTTATACATGCATACCTATGTTTATTGCAGAACAGTTCGCAGTAGCCAAGTTATGGAATTAGCCTAATTATCTATCGACAAATTATTATCGACTGAATGGATAAGCACAGTGTAGTATATATACACAATGGAGTTTTATTCAGCCATAAACGAGAATGAAAGTATGCTATTTTCAGGAAAATGGATGGAACTGGAGAACATTGTTAAGCAAAATAAGCCAGACTCAGAAATATAAGTACCATGTTTTCTTTCACATGTGAAAGCTAGAGAGAAAAAAGGGGGAGACAGGGGACCTTATAAAAATAAAACAGGGGACCATTATAGTAGAAGAGGGAAGAAGGGTGGGGAAGGGAGGCACAATGTAGTGACACTGATCAAATTATGTCACATGCATGTATGAATATGCCACAATGAAGCACACTCTTGTATAATTACTATGCACTTAAATTTTATTAAAAACATAAAAATTATAAAACTCTTAGAAAATACTATAAGAAAAAATATAGACAGGAAGAGGGTGGAAGAGAGGGATTGGTCCATGGCATGAACCAAGAAAAGCAGGCAGACAGCTTTTTGACAAGGCAAGTGAATGATCAAGAATTAGGGGGGACTTGACTGGCATTTAATACTGGACACTCAAAACAGGTCAGGGACTCAGAAGATCTTATATAATGAAATAAGAGGGGAATCTGCAGCCCCACAGCCAGAGCAGTGGCTAGAAGTGCAAACCAGAACAGTTCCTATGTGAATACAATAAAGAAATTAAAGGAAACCCCATTCTTGGGAAGACCGAGGCATGTTGGGGTATGGAGAGCTCAGAGATAAGAGACGCTGCTCAAAACACTGTGCTGCACAGAATCCATGTGTGGGAGGGAAGCCACTGTCTCTCTCAGTGGCATGCACAGAGGACTGCAGAAGGAACCATGTGCAGCTGTGGTACAGGGGCTGGCAGCTGGGGGAGCCGATTATTGGCAGACCTGAGTCTGGCCCTGATACAAGCCAGGCAAACCCCATGCTGCATGATAGACAGTGTACCTAAATGACCAGCAGAAAATAATTAAGCATGGAGAGAGATTTACACAGGGGAATGCTAATCATGGAAATCCACCTGGCTTCCCCGTCCTTCTCCAATCTGGCTGCCTGCAGGACCAGCAGAGAGAGAAGCACCTGATTGGGAATTCAAAAGGGTGGGGGTATGAGGAATCGAATTCAGAGACTATATCAGAGACCAGGAATCACAGGCAAAGAAGTGGGCGAACAACAGATCCTACAACCAGTGCAACCCAAAGCAGATCCCTGGGGTGCAGTCTTCCAATGCAGACCAGCAATTGCTGGGCCTTGGAGGTGCACTGACCCGACTAATTGGCACCCATTGAAGAGACCCAAGCATACCCGAGCCTACACCCTGTCTCTAGGAGTTCCATCTCCAGGACTAACCCTCTCACCCTAGCAACCCCACTCATCCTGAGAGTGGAGTGAGTATCAAATTCCAAACAATCCCACCTAACTGCTGAGAAGGGAAGCTGAGAAACTTCTGAACTCCAATGGAAATAATTGCTCAATATTTTATCAAGATCCTTTTTCTTTCTTCTCTCACATTTCTACTCTTTTCAAAACCAAGTATTTCTCCTGCATCATTTTATTAAGGACTGAGATGTCTGAATAGTATATTACAGTTTTGTTATGTATTCTTTTATTTTTACTTTTTTCTTTTTCAAAAAATTAGTATTTTATATATAGTTTTCCTCTCACTTATCTGTTTCCCTGGATTCTCTTTCTCTCTTTTCTCCTGCTAACAGTCAACTTCTATTAATTCCTCTTTCACTCTTCCTATAATTCTTTACTTTTATCTTCTCTCCTCATTCCTCATAAATATCATATCTTATACCACTTCTGTACTTTGTCCACCATTTAAAATTGTAAATACATTTGCAAACTTACTGTTTGTATTGTAGACAATAATTGAACACATCATTTCTGTTTAATGTGGCAAAACTGTAGAAGTCTTAATAGGAGCTATTTGGTTTAAAGCTGTATACTGTTTGCATTGGTGCTGTTATTATTTCTCTCCCCCTTAAAGGTGAGGTCCTGGAAACCACGAGGGACACCATAAGTCTACAGGGTAGAAACTGTACCGCCTCAGATCCACACTGCTAGATGGGAAGACACATGAACAACATGAAAAAACAAGGGGACAAAGTGCCCCAAAGAAACCAAGATGCTCCAATAACAGAATCCAATGACAACACAGTAGAAGAAATGTCATAGAAGAAGTTTAGAATGTACATAGTTAAAACTGCTCTGCAAAGTAAAGGATGATATAAGAAGTGAAATCAAAGATAACTGTCAGGAGCTGAAAGACCACTTCAATAAAGAGATAGAGATTTTGAAAAGAAATCAAGCAGAAATCCTTAATATGAAGGAATCAATAGACCAAATTAAAAATTCAATGGAAAGCATCAACAACAGACTTGACCACATGGAAGACAGCCCATCAGACAATGAAGACAAAATACATAATCTTGAAAATAAAGTTGACCACACAGAGGTGATATTAAGAAACCATGAACAGAACTTCCAAAAATTATGGGATAACATGAAAAGACAAAATTTAAGATGTATCAGGACAGATGAAGGTGCAGAGATACAAACCAAAGGAATGCACAATCTTCTAAATGAAATAATATTGAAAAATTTCCCAAACCTAAAGAACAAAATGGAAAATCAAATACAAGAGGCTTAGAGGACCCAAAATGTACAAAATTTCAATAGACCCACACCAAGTCATATTATAACAAAAATGCCTAGCATACAGAATAAGGACAGAATTTCAAAGACTGCAAGAGAAAAATATCAGATTACATATAGGGGGGAAACAATGCAATCTGAGCTGATTTCTCAGTCCAGACTGCAAAGTTAGGAGGTCCTGGAGTAACACATACCAAGCTCTGAAAGAAAATGGATGCCAACCAAAAATTATATCTGGCAAAACTAAGCTTCGGATTGAAGATGAAAACCTTCCATGATAAACAAAAGTTAAAAGAATTCACAACTAGAATTCACGCACTACAGAACATTCTCAACAAAATATTCCATGAACATGAAATGGAAAAAAGTGAAAACCAGCAAAGGGAGGAACTACACTAAAGGAATAGCCAATCCAAGGAGAAACTATTTTTTAATTAAAAACCAGAAATAAACTAAAATGCCTGGGAATAGGAATCATATCTCAATAATAACCTTCAGTGTTAATGGCTTAAACTCATCAATCAAAAGACACAGACTGGCAAATTGGATTAAAAAACAAGACCCAACAATATGCTGTCTCCAAGAGACTCACCTCATAGGCAAAGACATCCACACACTGAAGGTGAAAGGGTGGGAAAAAACATGTCACTCACGTGGATCATGTAATCAAGCAGGGGTTCCTAGCCTCATATCAGATAAAGTGGACTTCAAGCTTAAGTTAATCAGAAGGGACAAAGAAGGACATTGCATACTGCTTAAGGGAATTATACATCGAGACGTAACAATCATGAATATATATGCCCCAAACAATGGAGCATCTATGTACATCAAACAAACCCTTCTCAATTTCAAGAATCAAATAGACCACAACACAATAATATTGCATGACTTTAACATACTTCTCTCACTACTGGATAAGTTCTACAAACAAAAACTAAACAAAGAAACTAGAACTTAATAATACAATCAATAATTCAGACTTAACAGACATATATAGAATATTCCATCCATCAACAAGCAAATACACTTACTTCTTGGCAGCACATGGATTCTTTTCTAAAATAGACCGTATCTTATGCCACAAAACAAATCTTAGCAAATACAAAAAACATAGAGGTAATATCCTGCATTCTATCTGATCATAATCGGATGAAATTAGAAATCAACAATAAAATAAAAAACAGAAGCTACTCTAACACATGGAGACTGATATGCTATTGAATAACTGAATGATCAATGGATGTCAGAAGAAATCAGAGATGAAATAAAACAATACTTAAGAGGTAAATAAGAATAACAATATGATGTATCAAAATCTCTGGAACACTATGAAGGCAGGGCTAAGAGGAAAGTTCATTGCATTGAGCTCATTCACTAAAAGAATAGAAAGTCAATGAATAAGTGACCTAACATGATATCTCAAAACCCTAGAAAAAGAAGAACAAATCAACACCCAAAGCCATAGAAGACAGGAAATAAATAAAATCAGAGTTGAAATTAATGAAATTGAAACAAAAGAAAAAATTCAAAAAATTGCCAAAACAAAAAGTTGGTTCTTTGAAAACATAAAATTAATAAACTCTTAGCCATGCTAACAAAGAGAAAAAGAAAGAAAACTCAAATTACTAAAATTCATGATGAAAAAGGAAATATCACAATGGACACTAACTGAAACACAGAAGATAATCAGAAACTATTTTGAAAATTTATATTCAAATAACATAGAAAATATTGAAGACATCGACATATGACATCTGACCTACCCAAACTGAATCAAGAGGACATACACAATTTAAACAGGTCAATTTCAAACAAGAGAATAGAAGACACCATCAAAAGCCTACCAACCAAGAAAAGCCCAGGACCAGACGAATTCTCAGCCGAATTCTCCAAGACCAATATTCGTCAAATTATTCTGTGAAATAGAAAAGAAAGGAACCCTTCCAAACTATTTCTATGAGACTAGTATCACCCTCATACCAAAACCAGACAAAGACACATCAAGGAAAGAAAACTTCAGAGCAACTCTGATGAATGTAGATGCAAAAATTCTCAAAATTCTGGCAAGTCACATACAAAAACAAACTACAATGATAGTGCACCATGATCAAATGGGATTCATCCCAGGGACTCAAGATTGGTTCAACATTCAGAAATCAATAAATGTGATTCATCACATCAATAGACTTAGAGACAAGAATCATACGATCATCTCAATCGATGCGGAAAAAGCATTTTACAAAATGTAGCACTCCTTCATGCTCAGAACACTAGAAGAACTAAGGATAGTAGGAACATACCTCAACATTGTAAAACCTATGTATGCTAAATCCAAGGCCAACATCATTCTAAATGGAGAAAGTATTGAAAGCATTCCCTCTAAGAATTGGAAAAAGACAAGGATGCCATCTTTCACCACTTTTATTCAACATCATTCTTGAAACTTTAGCCAAAAGAATTAGACAGTAGAAAGACATTAAAGGGATACAAATAGGAAAAGAGGAATTCAAACTATCACTATTTGCTGATGACATGATTCTGTATTTAGAAGATCCAAAAAATTCCACCAGAAAACTTCCAGAACTCATAAATTAATTCAGCAAAATATCAGGATATAAAATTAATATCCATAAATCAAATGCATTCGTATACATCAGTGATGAATCAACCGAAAGAGAAATTAGGAAAACTACTACATTCACAATAATCTCAAAAAAATAAAATATCTGGGAATCAATCTAACAAAGAAGGTGAAAGACCTCTACAATGAAAACTACAGCACACTAAAGAAAAAAATTTTTTAAAAAACTTAGAAGATAGAAAGGTCTCCCATGCTCTTGGATAGGCAGAATTAACATTGTCAAAATGACTGCACTACCAAAAGTGTTGTAGAGATTTAATGCAAGTCCTATTAAAATCTCAATGGCATGGTTCATAGAAATAGGAAAAGCAATCATGAAATTCATTTGGAAAAATGAGAGACTCAGAAAAACCAAAGCAATTTTTAGCATGAAAAGTGAAGCAGGAGATATCACAATACCAGACCTTATATTATGCTACAGAGTCATAGTAACAAAAACAGCATGGTGTTGGCACCAAAACAGACACATAGACCAATGACACAGAATAGAAGACACACAACCAAACCTACATAAATACAGTTATCTCATAGTCAACAAAGAGAAAAGATAGCTTGTTCAACAAATGGTGCTGGGAAAACTAGAAATCCATAGGTAACAAAATGAAATTAAAGCCCTATCTTGCACCCTGAACAAAACTCAAAGTAAATTAAGGACTTAGGCATTAGAACAGAGACCCTGTGCCTACTAGAAGAAAAGTAGGCCCAAACTTTCACCACGCTGGCTTAGGATCTGACTTCCTTAACACGACTCCTAAAGCTCAAGAAGTAAAATCAAGAATCAGTAAGTAGAATGAAATCAAACTAAAAAGCTTCTTCACAGCAAAGGAAATAATAACTTGAAGAGAGAGGCTAAAGAATGGGAGGAAATCTTTAGCTTAGATAGAGCATTAATTTCCAGAATATATAAAGAACTCAAAAAAACACCACCACCACCAACAACAACAACAAAAAAACAACAACACAATCAACAAATGGGCTAAAGAACTGACAGAAACTTCACAGAAGAAATATGATCGGTCAACAAATATATAAAAAAATGTCCAACATCTCTAGCAATTGGAGAAATGCAAATCAAAACTGCTCTAAGATTTTATCTCAGTCTAGTCAGAATGGCAAGTGTCAAGAATACAAGCAACAATAAATGTTGGAGAGGATGTGGGAGAAATTGCTGGTGGGACTGCAAATTGGTGCAACCACTCTGGAAAGAAGTATGGAGATTCCTCAGAAAACTTGGAATGGAACAACCATTTGACCTAGTTATTCCACTCCTTTGTTTATACTCAAAGGACTTAAAATCAGCATACTACGGTGACAGCCACATCAATGTTTATAGCAGCTCAATTCACATTAGCTAAACTATGGAACCAACCTAGGTGCCCTTGGACAGAAGAATGAATATACAAAATATGGTACATATACACAGTGGAATATTACTCAGCCTTAAAGAAGAATGAAATTATGGCATTTGCCAGTAAATGGATAGAACTAGAGAATATCATGCTAAGCGAAATAAGCTAATCCCAAAGAACCAAAGGATGAATGTTTTCTCTGATATGGGGATGCTAATTACCATGTGGGGGTGGGGGTGGTTAGGGAAGAATAAACCTACTTTGGATTAGATAGGTGTTATGGTTTGGATGTGGGGTGACCCCAAAAGCTCACATGTGAGACAATGCAAGAAGGTTCAGAGGAGAAATGATTGGGTTGTAAGAGTCTTAACTCAATCAGTGAATTAATTCCCTGATAGGAATTAACTAAGTGGTAACTGAAGTGGTGGGGTGTGGCTGGAGGAGGTGGGAATTGGGGCGTGGCTTTGGGTCTGTATTTTGTATCTAGAGAGTGGAGTCAGTCTCTCTCTCTCTCTCTCTCTCTCTCTCTCTCTCTCTCTCTCTCTCTCTCTCTCTCTCTCCCTCTGCCACACTCTTCTGCCATGATGTCCTGCCTCACCTTGAGCCCTGAGGAATGGAGCCTACTGTCTATAGACTAAGACCTCTGAAACTGTGAGCCCTCAAACTTTTCCTCCTTTAAAATTGTTCTGGTCAGATCATTTAATCACAGCAGCAAAGCAGCTGACTAAAACACCAGGGGCATGAAGGGGGGCGGACCTGGGGTAGGAAGGACAGGAGAATGAACCGAGCATTATCACCCTACATGCATATATGGTTACATGACCAGCGTAACTCCACACCATGTACGACCAATGAGAAGTCAAACTCCATTTATCTATGATGCGTCAGAGTGCATTCTACTCTCATGTACAGCTAATTAGAACAAACTTTTAAAAAAGAAAAAAAATGTAGATAACCTTGGGTTTGGCCATGCCTTTTTTCAAATACACCACTGAAGCACAATCCATGCAAGAAAGAATTGATAAACTAGACTTCTTTAAAATAAAGAGTTTCTGCTCTGGCTAAGACACGGTCAAGAGGACAAGAAGGCAAGCCACAGACAGGGAGAAAATCTTGGTGAAAAACATATTCAATTAAGAACTGTTACCCAAAACACACATACAAAGAAATCTTAAAGCTGAGTGATAAGAAAATAATCCAATAGGGGGAAATGGTCCAAACACCTGAACAGAGCCAAAGAAGATATACAGATGGTAAATAAGCATAGGAAAAGATTTTCACATTATGTGCCATCCAGGAAAAGCTGATTAAAATGTCAAGGAGACACTATCATATCACGTCTTTTGGAATGGCCAAAATCCAGAACAGATAGCACCAAATGTTGGCGAAGATGAGGCGTAACCAGAACTCTATTGCTCATGGGAACACAAACATACAGGAAGGCACAGGGCTGAAAACGCGAAGCAGATTCCCCTCGCTGACCCTGCACTTCTTCCATCAGCAGTGTCTAAGCCAGGTGTGGACACCTACTGAGGGACATTAACACATCTGGCTGAGCTCTGCTGTCCAGGCTCACTACCTTGGTGGTGGTTGGAAGTGCCTGTGGTGGAAGACGATAGGGGGAGACTTTTGCTCTCTGGTGGTATGTGTGAGCCTTCCAAGGATGGGCGGAGTTTGGGGGACATGCAGAGCAAGTTGTGGGTGATCCACAGAGCTGCAGGCCTGGTTGGACTTCACATACTGTGCACTGAACTTCCATGTCCTTGCGAGAGATGGAGGCCACCAGGCCAGCCCTTTGGAATGCTAACATGCTAACAGAATCACGTGTGTGACTTTTGTTCTAACCATATGGGAAGCCCAGTGGTCCCTCAGTGTCCAGAGGGGATTGATGGCAGGACCCCCGTAGATTCCAAAATCCATGGATGCCGAAGACCCTTAACATAAAATGCCATAGTATTTGCATATGAGGTACATGGACCCTCCTGTAGACTTTATCTCTAGATTACCTATAATATCAATGACCTTGTAAATGCTATGTAAATTGTTGTTATACTCCACTGTACAATGACAACTAAAAACATGCAGATGCCTCTGCTTGTTTGGCAGAGGTGCAAATGTATTTCCTGAATACCCACAGTTGGTTGACACTGCAGATGTGGAACCCACAGTGCAGAGGGCATCAAGTCCATTCCACCTTTAAAATGATGTCTCAGGAGCTGGGCCACTGGGCAGAATAGTTGTCTCTCATCCCTGTCTGAGGAGCTCTCCCCGCCCCCCAAATTCTGACCCCAACTGTGAAAGCCTAGGCTGTATTGGGAGGTGTGTGGCCTCCATGAGCCTCCAGGACACCAGCTGATGAGTCACTGAAGAGACCACAAAGAAGTCTCCATTCAGCACCAAACGGGGGTGGGGAGGGATGGGCTGCTGGGACCACCACACTCAATGATCCCAAGCTGTCCAGCCCCCAGAGCCCTCAGTGACCAGAGGTAGCGCCAATTCCATTCACAGAGGGGAGGGCCCAGGTCCGAGGACACCAGCCCAGGAAGGTCACAGCTGTTCCACAAACTCCATACATTCATAAAACTCCACAAATCCAGAGCAAAGCTGGAGAAGAGGAGGAAGTACAGGCAGGAAGTGTGCAGTGGACTCTCCCCTCAGCCCCCAAGACCTAGAGCAGAGGCCTGATGCTCACCTGCCTGGGGCCCTCCCAGATGAGGCTCCTCCAGCCCCTGCAAGGTGGAAATGGTGTGCTCCTGGCGCCCCCTTGTGGCCAGAAGAACACAATGGGGGGGATTTGAAAATTTCCTCTTGGAAGGTTCCTTCAACATTAGTATCTAGAAACATTTTCTTCTTGGTCATGGAACAACTCTGTCACACAGAACCCTATGTGGACACCCAATATATAAGACCCAGGAAGAAGGCAGGAGGGGCAGGTCACAGAGCACTTCCAGGACTTGAAGACGGGTCTTCCCACCCAAGATCTCAAATGGATGGGGAAGTCACCCAACTTGCCCAGGGCCAGAGGTGACTGAAAAATTATTATGGCACCATAATCTCCATATTTTTACAATCAACAAATAACAATGACAACAATAGGAGACAGCACACCTAAATTGCCCACTCTTGTGTTTCAGTGATCATGCAAAGTAATTCTACTGAACAGAGAACTCTGCCCCCACCCCACCCCACAGCAGAGATGGACCATCAGAATTAGTCCCCCAGCTCAAGTCCCAAGCAGGAACCTGCGTAGCCTCCAGCACTGTTCAAGAGGCCTTGACCTTCCCCGGGAACCCAGACTCCTGGAGGTGCAAGGAGACCAAGATGCAGGGTTGATGGGGGCCACTCCCGCCCCACTGCCTGGCCTGGGACACCCAGCAGGAGGAGGTTGGGCAGCCAGGGCCTCCTCCATGCCTGCTGTGTCAGCGTAGCTGTGGTTCTTTGGCTGGTCTTGCCTTCTTAGGGAGGGGACAGGCGCAGGCTTTCTCAAAGTGACCCAAACTATCCTGGAGTGAGACCAGCGTGGGGTCTTCGACACACCTGATCTACGTGGTGAGCTCTGACTGGCCTCAGGAGCAGCCTGCTAGATAGGGTTTGTCACGCATGGTCTCTGGGTTGCTTATAATGTTTCTAGTCATTTCAGGAAGAGTCTGAAAGTACAGGAAACTCGGATTCCACAGATAAAAGAGATAAGCGTGGTGGGAAGGAACCAAATCCCAGGCAACCAAAAGGCCAGGTTTATTTAGGACCAAAGATGCCCGAGAGCCTTGGAGGGAACACTGGGGTCCTGGCCTTCCCTGGCTCTTTTCATTCCCAGCAATAGTCTAACTTCCCCCCACCAGGCCCGACCTCCTGAGGGTCCACCCCCTCCCAACAGTGTCCAGCTCTGCACTGAGCCTGGAACACACGGGCCTTCAGAAGACATTCCAGACCCAAGCTGTAGCACTTCCTGTTCTTCCCTACCTTCCAGAAACAGGTAGAAGTTAGTATTTCAACTTTAGTCACCACACACCTAGGCTACTCGCACTTGTGTTTCAGTGATTATGCAAAGCAGGACAGATCAGAAGGGACTGCCATGCAGGGGAGAGATCCCTGCTCAAGAAGTCACCGGTCTAGGGCTTGAATCTCAATTCTGCCAATGTGCTGTTCTTGGTAAGTTACTGAGTGCATCCTTCGTCTTTACAACTTTCTCCACATGAGTGACATCAGCATGCCCTGGTGGGCTGATGAAAGCTCACGCCGTTGGCCCCTCACTCAGCATTTCTGACTCAGCAGTCTGGGGAAGCTCTGACAATCTGCATTTCTGAGCAAGTTCCAGATGGTACACGCTGCTGGACAGCGGAGCCACTCTGAGGCCCGCTGGGCTAGAAAAAGGGCTCAAAGTTCTGCCAGTCCACTTTGTTCCATTAATTGGAATTAACACCTGCCCAATCTATTCAGTCCCTCCCACGACCCAGAGGGAACAGAGGGCCCTTCTCCGAGGCCACTGATAATGTGAAAAGCCTGGTGGATGCACCCGGGTGCCCGTGCATGAAGCAGGTGCTCAGGCACATGCCCCTTCAGTGCCATCTGTCATGCCCACGACTCCCGTGAGAAGCATTCTGCTGCTGTGACAAGTGACAAGAAGGCAGTTTTGAGCACTGGCTGCATTCCGCCTGTCCCCTTCTGATGGTGCTCCTGAAGGCCAGTACGTGACCCTTCTGTGAAGTGGCTGTCATGTGTCCGACTTCACAGAGAGGACTACTGTCAGAATGACAAGATTGATAAGCACTGAGCGCAGGGCATGGCCTCTCCAAAGTGCTTGGGACGTGGTTGCTATTGCTATTCTCTTACCACACTGGGCACTGTGATCTTACCCTGGATGTGACAGGTGTCCCAGGTGGATTCCAGGAAGCGAGTGACCTAAGCAGAGCCTCTGCTGGCAGTGCAGGGGGAGGAGCGGGCTGGTCATTGGAAGCTGGGTGGGGAAGAAGGGCCAGCATTCTGAGTTATTTTGGGGCCATCTGATCAGTATTTGGAGGAGGAGCGTGTGAAGGGAGGCTGGGGCAGCTGAGGCTGCCTCCTGGATGGTGGAAAGGACTCCAGAAGGCCCGCTGGAGCCAGGAGTGAGGAGGATGCACGCTGCCGGGCTTGCGTTGCCTAGGCAACGTCTAAGTGGAGTTACCCTGCAGGCAGTTAGAAATCCCATTTAAAAATTTTCACTAACAAATAAACTCAATCAATGACAAAATGATCATGTCAGGCCCTTTCCAAAGGGTGACACTAGAATGGGCCAAGCTGCCCTGATGACAACACAGGTTCCCTGGGAACAGCTGGCACATGCAGCTGCTGCTCCTCATCTGATTTCCTGGCTCTGGCTGGATCCACTGGGAGGCCCTGACCCCACCCAAGGGCTCCTGCCTGAATCCAGCCCAGCTGGGATGCAGACCAAGCCCAGAAGCACTGCCCTGGCCTCTCCTGGTCCAAAAGTAACACCAGGTCCTTCCGGGAGGCAATAGTTGGGCCACAGGGCCGACCCCAACCGCCCACTCTCCCTCTCCATGTGACAGTGCCGGGACCTTGTTCACCCACCGCTCACCGCCCTTTCCCCTGCCCCTGGAGAGCACTCACTGTTCTCCAGACACTGAGCTTGACCCCGGGGCTCTGCCCAGGTGGGATCCTGATGTTCCTCCCTGGCCTGCTCCCTTGGCCTCCCCAGGCAGTGTGTCCGGGGGAGGAGGAATCTGTTTCCTTTGAGTTCAGCCTCCCTGGTCCCACTCCTTCTGACGTAATTTCCCAAGTACTGAAGACCCCATCATCCCCAGCTTTGCCCAAGCGTCTGCAAAGTCTCGTTCTGACAACAGAGAATATTAAAAAATAAAACAAAATAAAATAAAACAAGAGAACTGATCCTGGTGACACAAAAGGAAATTCATAGAAAAGGTCACCAATCAGAACTTCTTCAGATCCAATTAGAGAAGAGAGGGTTTGCGGACACAGGATCCCAAAGCTCCTCCAGACTAGCCGCATTAGCCCTGGCCATTTGCATAGCATCAGAGAGAAGGAGGAAAAGTTCCTTAAGCACCGAGTGAGGAAGATGCTAAAATCTAGCTGCTTTTGTTTCTTTAATTTTGCTTGAGTTTGAAATCCTTCATAGACGATAATAGGTACATGAAGCACTGGTGTTCAAGATCAGTCAGGAATTTCCCTACTTCTCCTTCCTACACCCAATACACGACGACAGAGGAATAAACTTCTAAAACAAAAGGGAAGGATGGGGCTATGGGCTAACAAGAAAGAGGGAGCCTGCCCAACAAGCCAGGAGGAGGAGCCATCCAGAATGTAGGCGGGGCTTGTGGTCATCCATCCGACAGTGGGAGGGGCCATACACACCAGAGGGAGTGGCTGCAGACTGGGAACGACAGCTCTCCTCCTCTTCCCTCCCTTTTGCCTCCTAACAGCCTGACTAGCATTTTATATTCAGAGAAGAGGTCAGGGAATATTTATTCAGAGAAATCAAACATGCTGTCTGGGAGGAATTAAGCCTGAAGGAGAATCATGGTGACCCGAGGTAGAGGCTTCTTGAGAGGGACCCAGCCTAAAATGTCCCAGTGTCCCCTGCTTTTTTAATCTATCAGGCAACTCCCTTGCCCCTGTGTTCATCCCCTCCATCCTTCCTCCCATCCCAACACACACACACACACACACACACACACACACACACACACACACACACAATCTCTGTCAGACTTCTGATGCCAGGGACAGACAAGAGGGAGAGAGAACTGTATATCACAGCAGAGGAGACACATCCCGGGTAATCAACCCAGCCTCTTTTCCCTAAATCTCACAGTGAAAGCATCTTTAAGGTTACAGAACATAAAGGAAATGAAAAAGTTAAAAATTTCCAGTAAAAAAGTCACCACAAGGGATGAAGCATCAGATCAGCCATACTATAACTAACCATACTGTGAATCAAAAGTGACTTAAAAACATTTTCAGACATGTAAGAACGAGAAAGTTTATATGTTGCACCTGTTCTGAGAAAGGCAATTAAGGAAGCGATCCAGTAAAATGTGACTGAATACCAAGAAAGAAGATTTGAGATACACAGCACACTGAAACTCACTCAAAGTTCAAGGAAAATATGTCTCGGGAATGATTAATTTGCTCTAGAAACATGTTAGTCCACTTCAGAAGAAGTCTATCTGTCTTCATGTGTGTTGTAAACAATAGAGGGATGATCATGGTGCTGACTGAACACCAGTAATGACACTGTGAGAAAAACATAGCTTTCTTCTCTCAAGATAAGCACATTTAGAAACTTCAAAATTAACTTATTGAAAAAGCAATTGCATAAAAGAGCACATCTATAATGCAATGTTGGGCCTAACATATAGGAATGTGATATAACATCTTTGCCAATAACAGCACAAAGAGAGTGAGTTGCAGTAAATCTACTTTGACTGAGGAAACTTCAGATGGCAATAATTATACCAATGTATCTTTTGGCTTGTTATGTTAATAGATCTAGTATATATGGCAATAATTCTACACAAAAGAAAAAGAATAGAGCTACACAGAAGTGATATTTTGCATATCAGAAGAATTAAGCTAGTATAAATTTGAAGCTAATTCTGGCAAGATAAAATGTATATGGTTAACTCTGGGGCAATCACAAAAAGATTCAAAATGTATAATGGAAAATCATTAAAAATTAAAAGACAAAGGAAGGTACTAGGAAATTAAAATAATCAAATTATGTTGTGCACCTATATAAATATGGTATAAAAATTCCCATGATTATGTATAAACAATGCACCAAAAAAAGATATAATGTATTGATCATTAAAAAATTAACATGCCACATTATAAAATATTCACTTAATGAAAAGGTAAAGCAGGAATAGAGGAATAAAAAAAAGACATGAGACATGTAAAAAACAAAAAGTAATACAGCAGATGTAAATCTAGTCATATCAATAATGACACTAAATGTTAGTTAATGGATAAAACAATGCAAAGATTATCAGAATAAATAAGGAAATATCATGATCTGACTCTATGCTCTCTGAAGGAGACTTGCTTTAGATTCAAAGATACAAGCAGATTGAAAGTACAGGATAGAAAAGGACATATTATCCAAATAGCAGCCTTGAAAAAGTTGGAGTGGATATACTAATTCTGGACTTCAGAACAAAAATGTTACTACAAATGAGGAGAGTCATTAAATTTAATACTAATAAAAGGTCACTGTTAGAAGACATAGCAATCATACACATACATGCACTTAAGAACAGACCACCAAAATACATGAAGCAAAACTGACAGAAATGGAGAGACAAGTCAACAATAATAGTTAGAGACTTCAGTATCCCATTTTTAATAATGGGTAGAATGACCAGGCAGAAGACCAACAAGGAGACAGAAGACTTGAACAGCACTAAAAATCAACTGGACCTGTTGGGTATCTTTAAACCACTCCATTCAACAATAGAATATACATTCTTCATACATGATTGCCAATTTGATAGTGAGATAAAATGGACAAATTTCTAGAAAGGCACAAACTATCAAAACTGACACTTGAAGAAATAGACAATCTATTGACCTAGGACAATGAAGGAGAATTAGTACTCAAACTACCCAAAACAAAAAAGCTAGGACAAAATGGCTTCACTGCTGAATTCTGCCAAGAATCTAAGGAAGAATTTACCAACTCTTCATAAACTCTTCCAAGAAGTGGGAGATAGAAACTCCTAAACTCACTTTGTGAGTTTCATAATACCCTGATAGCCAAAACCAGACAAAGAAAACACAAAGAGTAAATAATAATAATAATAATAATAATAATAATAATAATAATAAACCCTACAGATTCCCTTATGACTACAAATGGGAAAATCCTCAACAAAACATTGGCAAACCAAATGTAGCAAATAATAAATTATACATCCACACCCAAGTGGAATTTGTTCCAGGAATACAAGGTTTAACATCTGAAAATCAGTTGGCATAATACAAAAACCATAAGTCATCTCAACAGACACAGAAAATAATTTGACAAAATCCACCTCTCTCGTGTTTAAAACAAAGTCTCTTAACAAACTAGGGGTAAAATGATTTTTTTTTTTCAAACTGATAAAGCGTATGTACAAATATCCCAAAGTTAACATACTTGATTGTGAAAAGCTGGATGTTTTCAGTAACAAGACACAGAGGTCTCCTCTTGCCACTTCTATTTATCATTGTAGGGAGCTTGTAGCTAGGATAATTAGGAAATGCAGAGAAATAAAAGGCATCCAGGTTGGAAAGGGAAAAAAAAAAAAACTCTATTTGCTGATGACATGATCTTTATATAGAAAATTCTAACTATCCACTAAAATATTAAAACCAGTAATGACTTCAGTACAAGTTTGCAGTATACAAATATTTCTATACACTTTTGATGAATAGTCTGAAAATGAAATTGAAAAGATAATTCCATTAATAAGAACATTCAGAAGTAAAATACTTAGAAGTAAAATTAACAAAAGAAGTGCAAAACTTACACCCTATGAACTATAAAATATTGTCAAAAATTAAGGAAGATATAAATATATGAGAAAACATCTCTCTATCATGGTTTGGAAGACTTAATTGTTAAGATGTCACTATTCTCCAAATTGATCTGTAGATTCAATGTAATTTCTATCAGAATCACAACTGACTTCTTTGTAGAAGTAGACAAGCTTATTCTAACATTTATACAGAATTACTAGAAACCCCAAATAGCCAAATCAACCCTGAAAAAGAATAACAAAGTTGGTAGACTCACCTGTCCTGATTTAAAAACTTACTAAAAAAATGGTAATCAATATTTTAATCCAGTGAATACACTTGAGAGTCCACAATACAATTATACATCAATGATCAACTGATTTTCAATAGTGGTGCCGGCAATATTCAATAGGGAAAGAATAATCTTAACAAATGATGGCAAGATAACTGAATATCCACCAGTAAAAGAAGAAAGTTCAACTATTACACCATTATACATACAAATTAACATAAAGTGAATCAAAGGCTTAAATGTTAGCACTAAAACTACAAATTCTTTGAAGAAAATACAGAGGTGAATCTTCATGTCCTTGATTTGGCAAAAGTCTCAGGTATGACAGGTATGACATTAAAAGACCTGAGCATGAAAGAAAAGATAAAATTAACTTCATCAAAATTAAAAACTTTTATGCTTTAGAGGATACCATCAAGAAAGTGAAAAGACTACCTTCAAGAAAGGAAAAAAAAATAATGACAAATTATACATCTGACAATGGGCTTGTATCTAGCATATATAAAGAACTCTTAGAATGCAATAATAAAAGATAAATAATTCAATTTAAACAAATGGGCAAAGGATCTAAATAGACTTTTCTTTAAGAACGATATGTGGTCAATAAGAGAATGAAGAGTTGCTCAACATTATTAGTTATCAGAAAACTGTAAATCAAAACCACAGTGAGATATCAATTCCTAACCATGAGGATGGCTAGAATCATAAAGTGTGGTGACTTGTTGGTGAGGCTGTGGAAAAATCAAAGCCTTCATATGCTGCCAGTTGGAAAGTAAAATGGCACAGTTACCATGGGAAAATGGTCTGGCACTTTTTCAAAAAATAGAGAAAATATGGACTTTCTCAAAAAATAATGTCTACCATATGTCTCAGCAATTCTACTGCTAGGTATACATCAAAGAATAATGAAAACATAAGCTAATATTAACTACAAAAAATATTTACGGCAGTATTATTACTAACAGCCAAAATGTGGAAACAACCCAAACATCTGTCAACAGATGAATAATAAAATGTGATCTACCCATACAAGGGAGTATTTTAATTCAGCTATAAAAAGAAAACAGTACAAATACGTACTACAGATTAGATGAACCTTGAAAACATGCTGAGTGATAGAAGTTGGTCACAAAAGTTCACATACTATTTTATTTATATTAAATTCCAGAATGGAAAACCTATAGGGACAGAAAATATTCCTAAAAGGTCTGTGGGAGGTTAGAGGGTTTTAGTGCAATGGGATGGTATTTGTTTTGATGGTGATAAAAATGTTCTAAGATTGACAGTGGTGATGGATGCAAATGTGAATGAATTTACTGAAAACCAAATATACTAAATGCCCATTTGGACATGCTCTGTGGATTATATCTCAATAAAATAACATTTAAAAAAATCTCCGTACTTTCCAGTTTATAAAAAATACAGGAGAAGAAGGCAAAGGAACAAGTTCAACAATACCACAAGGAAGCAACTGATAAATCTTAGTGCAGGATATTTTACAGACAAAAAAATCTAATTTTTCCAAAAAATCATGAGTCTAGAAGAAAAAAAAAAAAGCTGCAATATGATAAAATCATGTCAAAAGACAACAAAATTCAAATGCATGCCACATTTGGATTCTGATTCCAACAAATTTATAATAAAAAGAACATCTTTGAGACAACTACAAAAAATGAATATGGATTGGGGATTGGATAATGCTGATTAGTTATTTTTAGTTTTATTGGATGAACAAGGATATTACAGAACTTTTAAGAATATTTTATAGGTGTACACGCATGTTGAAGTTCTTTACAGGTGACATGACCGGAGTCAGGCCTTGTATACACTACAAAATACTTTGAACACTCCCTCCTTCCTCTTCCTTCTCACTCTTTTTCTTTCTTGAATAATCAGTCCAAAAGGCAAGATGCTCTGGGGAGTGGAGATAGCCACTGAGACCCCCATGGGGTTCCTGAGTTCAGAGTATGGAGAGGGTGCCTCTCTGGTATGACAGATCAGCAGGGAGTTTCAGAGGCCAAGTGGACAGAGGGGAGGGCACGGTGCCAGGGGGGAGAAGGCCACACAGCCCCGCGTGGGATGTCGGAGTCCGAGGAGGGAAGGGGCCATCTAGGTGAGAGGTGGCTGGGGTGGGGTGTCAGCATGGATAGGGTGAGCAGAGAGCCCCAGTGGGGATGGGGGGGGGGGCAGGAGGAAGGGCTCACAGAGAGGAGGGGCAGCAGGCAAGACAGGAGAGGGCTCACCTATGGGGGCCTAGGCAAATAAGTGAAGGTATCAAGCGCAGAGGGAGTCAGGTAGCTCACTGCTGTGGATGAGATATAAATATGGAAAAAGAAGAATTATAATGAACCCTGAGATACTGAGTTGGAATTGGAAGACTTGCTGTGAATGACATAGAAATAAATGTAGATATTAATACAAATTGTGTGTGAGGTTCAAGTCAGAATTTGTGGGGGTGTGTGCAGGGGTGCGTGGGTACGTGTATGAGTGTGTACTTGGGTGTGCCTGTGTCTGTGTACATGTGAGGGCATTATGTGACTGTATGTGGGAGGGTACGTGTGTGTCCGTGTAAGAGTGTTGCGTGTGTGTCCGTGTGCACGTGTGTGTGAGTGTATGTGGCCTAACCTTGACCATTCAGAGGCCTGGGGCCAGACACACCACTGCTCTGGTCTGAGTAGGTCTCCCGAAGTCCCGTGTGTTGAAGGCGTGGCCCCTCTAGGAGGTGGGCTTAGAGGAAAGACGTCCAGTGGCCGGGAGTGTGCACTTGAAGGAGGCGTGGGCACCCAGCCCCTTCCTCTCTTTTTCTTTGCTTCCTGGCTACATTAGGTGAGTAGCTTCCTTCACCACACACTCCCACCATGGTGTCCGCCTCGCCACAGGCCCAAAGGCAAGAGGACGAAGCAACCCTGGACTGAAACCATGAGCCAAGTGGCCCTTTCCTCCTTTAAGTTGATCATCTCAGGAGTTTTGTCATGGAGATGGAAAGATGACCAACACAGCTCCCCAAAAGCCCACCTAGGGCCCAATCTCCATCTCTACAGCCATTGCCCTCATAAAGGACCTGGAGTCCTCAGGAGGAAAGGTGGACTGCAGGGGAAGCTGGGCCTCCGAAGCGTTTTTGCACTAGGAAGAAGTAGGCACTCAAACAGTGACAAGGACATGTCACAAGGACAGAAGCCAGTTTGAAGGAGCCTCGGAATAAATACAGAAACAGATCAGAACCCACCAAGTAAAAGTGGAAACCACAAATCCACGGCCACAAAAAATAAATAAACAGATAGATTAGGAACTAGAGTAATTAGTTTCCAAATGCCTCTCACTAGATATGTCTCAATTACAGAGGGAAGAGGAGGAAGTCTCCAGTGGGGCAGCCTGGCAAACGCCTCCCTAACTGAGTGACCACAATGGACACCATCTGTCATTTCCAGCTCAACAGATATAATAATTCAAGGAATATAATATTAAGTAACAAAAGACATAATAATTTAATCACATTTCTTTGGGATGACACAGGGTCCCTGTCAAGAGAACTTTCAGAGAAACTACTGTTTCTCTCAGAAATGGTTCCAGTTTCACGTTCATACATTGCTGGTTGAGTTGCAAATTGGTGCAGCCACTCTGAAAATCAGTATGGAGATTCCTCAGAAAACTGGAATGGGCCCATCATTTGACCCAGCTATCCTACTCCTCAATTTATACCCAAAGGACTTAAAGTCAGGATACTACAGTGATGCAGCCACATCAACATTTAAAGCAGCTCAATTCACAATAGCTAGATTGTGGAACGAATCTAGATGCCCTTCAGTTGATGAATGAATAAAGAAACTGTGGTATATATACACAATGGAATACTACTCAGCCATAAAGAAGAATAAAATCATGGCATTTGCAAGTAAATGGATGAAGTTGGAGACTATCATGCTAAGTGAAATAAGCCAATCCCAAAAAACCAAAGGCTGAATGTTTTCCCTGATAAGTGGATGATGATATATAATGGGGGTGGGGGAGGGGGATGAGAGGAACTTTGGATTGTGTAGAGGGAAATGGGGCAGGAGGGGGTGGGGGAAGGAAAAATGGTGGAATGAGACAGACATCATTACCCTGTGTACATGTATGATTACACGAATAGTGTGAATTTACGTCATGCACCACCATAGAAATGAAAAGTCGTACCCCATTTATGTACAATGAATCAAAATGCAGTCTGTAAAAAGAAGAAATGATGGCAGGGTTGGGAAGAGAGACCAGGTGCAGAGCTTTCTTTAAGTGCTTTTCTGCTGTGTCTTACTTGGTTGTATTTTTGGTGTCACACTGATAAAAATGTAAAAGGCATGTTGCTGAGATCATCTGGTTGGGCAAACACTCCATGTCCTTCCTGGCATTCCTCAGCCACCTGTCCAGGTTGGGACAAATGGACTGGGAGGGGAGGTGACAGGTGACACCTCCCCAGCAAGGCCACCAAGAGCCAGAGAGCTTTCTGCAGCCCTCCTCTCCTCTGGGCCTCTATGTGGAGACAGCAAATCCAGGAGATGAACACCACCCAGGTCTGGGTCACTCGAGTGACAGAGGGGTCTGAGCAGCCACATGACACACAGAGGACTTGGTGTAAGTCAGGGCTGAAGCTGTGTTGGGTGAAGCTTCTGACATATAATCATCGTACTAAATTATGGGGTACGGTATGATGTTTTGATCTGTGTACACATTGCATAATGATCAGATGAAGATAATTAGCATATCCATCACCTCTCCTGTATTATTTGGAAGAGCATTCAGAATTCTTTCTTTCAGATTTTTGAAATATATAAGATATTACTGTTAGCTAGTCACCTTACCATGCAACAGAACCAGAATTTATCCCTCCTGGCTAACTGTGACTTTGTA
Organism: Sciurus vulgaris; assembly: GCF_902686455.1. Lineage (NCBI taxonomy): Eukaryota > Metazoa > Chordata > Mammalia > Rodentia > Sciuridae > Sciurus > Sciurus vulgaris. The sequence goes on from NC_136474.1 coordinate 28,257,045, forward strand.
CCCATTAGTGAAACTTTCCCGTCTCCCTCCCCTTCCTTCTCCAGCCTCTGATAACCACATTTCTACTCTCTTCTAGGAGATCAGTCTCCCTGGATTCCACACCAGTGAGATCACGTGGTATTTGTCTCTCTGGGCTTATTTCATTTAACGTCATGCCCTCTAGTTCATCCATCCGTAAATGACAGGATTTCATCCTTTTAGGGCTGAACACACAGTGTTCCTGTGTATAGATACACCATATTTTCTTGATCCATTCATCTGTTCACTTGATCCCACATCTTGGCTGTTGTGAACACCACCACATAAACCCAGGATTGTGGATGTGTCTCTGACATACCGATTTCATTTTCTTTGGGTACTGGGATTGTTGGATCATGCAAGAGCTCTGCTTTCAATTATGTGAGGGACCGCCATGCTGTTTTCCATAGTGTACACACAACCAAGAGTATGTAAAATTTTTCTTTTCTCTACATCCTTACCAGAATTTAATATTTTTTTTTTTTGTCTTTAGGATAATAGCCATCTAACTGTGGTGAGAGGATATTCCACTGTGGTTTCAATTTGCATTTCCTGATATTTAGTGACATTGAGCATTGTTTCACACACCTGTTGGCCATTTGAGTGTGCGTGTCTGTGTGTGTGTGTGTGTGTGTGTGTTTTTGAGAAATGTCTATTTAGGTTTTTTGTCTCATTTTCAATTGGACTTGTTTCCTACCAAGTTGAGTTCTTTATGAACTCTGGATATTACTCTCTTATTAGATGAATAGTTTGCAGGTCTTCACCCATCCTTGGGTTGTCTCTTCATGCTGTTCATTGCTTCCTTTGCTGTGTAGAAGCTTTTCATGTTGATGAGGTCCGTTTGTCTAGAGTGCCTTGGCTATCTGTGATATTGGAGGCTAATCCAAAAAAAATCCTTTCTGTTTTTTAAGTGACTCCCAGGATAAAAGAAAAATCTAGTAAATGTGGGAGTGTTGGACTGTTGCTGCTGTTTTGTGTGTGTGCTCTTAAATGTGCAATAACCGGAGACCATGTGGGTCACGTCTGTGGAAAGTCCAGCCCCCTATGGGGCAGTGGCATGCCCAAACAGATCAGAATGCCTATCCTACTGTGCTCATCCTAAGGGATGAATCCATGGTGAGTGACTCAGAGGGTAATTTTAGACACACAGGTTGACTAAATGATTCATAAGATGTTGAAATTTTTTAAAAAGGTGGGGGGCATTTCCAACTGCATCCCTGAGGCTGCTGGGACAGACCCGGTCCCCACTCATGCCACCTGCTATTTTAGGGTAAGTATTTTCCACACCTTTCCAGGGTTGCTCAGAGGCTGCCAGGGCTGGCCTTCTCTCTGGGTTTCCAGTGACCTCAGCACACAGTGGGAGGCTCAGGGGTTGGTAGACTCTGGGGTAAATTTAGACACAGAGCTGTTTTGCAGCCTTCCTTCTCTGAGTAATCTGTTCTGCCAAGTTCCCTCCCTTATAGTCAGGGACCAACCAATTAACATGAAAATCAGATGAATAAATATTGAAGAGAATGTGTTCAGCGTCTATTTTGGTGTCCTCACAGCAAGGAAGCGATGTTACATTTTTAATTAAGTCTTTCATTTCCATTTTCTTTTCATCTAAAGCTATCCTCCATAGGATCAATTAAACTAGATAATCAGATCCAGATAAAAGTCCCCCAAAAGAAAAGCCATTAGTAGGTATGACTTAACAAGTGTTCTCAGGGGTGCTACACAGTTCTCCAAAATTAACATACATGAACAGCACAGCGATGGGTAACGGCAATGTGGACACCTGGTTTAAACAAGCTACCAAAATTCCACCTCCTCACTTTCTACACCATCTTGAAACTGATTTGTGAATTTATGATAAATATATTATTAACAGGGGCATATCTCTCTAAGTTATTTTTTGGTCTACAAAGACTAAATGGAAAAAATTAATCATCTTTGTTCTATACAATGACATATTAAGTTAGGTTTTAACACTTTGTACATTTCAATAACCCAGATTTTCAGCCGAAATGTGTATCTTCTCATAGAATTGCTCGAGTATTTTCTCTCCTATTTTTTTGTTAGTTAACCACGACGGAATCATTAGACAGCCTGAGCAGGTAGAAAGAACTCTGGGTTGGTTCTAGTTAGAGAATCTTGCTTGGGAGTCTACATCTGGGGTAACGCGTGACCCTTGCACCCCTACATACGTAAACCCCTGTAACCTCCCTAGATTCTCATTTTCTAACCAGGAAAAGCCCAAGTTGATCAAGTATTCATCGAATGCTTACTGAACACCTACTGTGTACCAGGGACCATTCCAGGTGTTGGGGGTAGGAGAGACAATAAATAAAGCCACTACCCTTATGGAGAGCAGAGGCTAGTGGAAGCAGGGAGGCAAGTAATAAATTCATAAATTCATAAATGTACAAATGCTTGCTTGCCGTAAGTGCGTTAAAGTAAAAACACATCAGAATACAGAAACAGGAAGTACCCAGGGAAGTAAACCCATCAGGGACGCTTCTGATAAACCATCTCTGATCTGGAGAAAGTCCGGCTCCCTCTAGGAAGCAAGCGTACTCATGTGAGCTTGATGCCCAAGCCAGATGGGCTCACACGCACGAAAGCAGCAAAGACAGTTAAGATGGACTTCGCTTGCCAACAGTCTTAGAAAAATTCTGAAGAAAATATGAGGCATCCAAATCCGACAACGTATCTCACAGTTACTATGCCAAGGGACAGCAGTGCTTATGACAGGCTCCCAACATCAGAAAGGCCTACCTGCCCAGCTCCCGTACAGACCAAGTTAAGGAAAACATCACGCTGCTATCTCAAAAGATGCTGAAGAAGCATTTGATGAAGTTCAATACCTGCATCTGATAAAAGTCATGAGGTAATTAATATGTATAAGTCCCGTCGATGCAGAGATTTTTCTCCTTAAATTGGTTCACGGATACAGACCAAGTGCCAAAAGTGATGTCAGGATTGAGTAGCTATTCCATGCACATTTGTTAAATGAATGAATTCCTTTAGGCTGAGAAGAACAAGCCACTAAAAGGCCAAAGCCAACATCCCTAATAGAAGAAAACTGCAAAAAATGTCCTTGCAGCTGGGTTTAAGGCAAGGATGCCCCCTTCTGATTAATGCTTAACAGTGCCCCTAGTCCATGCAGTGGTGTGAGATCAGGTGTGAGGATAGGCCCTGGAAGGCAGGAGACAAGACTCCCAATATCTGCAAATGTAGAGAGCCAGGGAAACTGCTGGAATCAGCAAAATTTCTGGGCACAAGATCATAACACATTCCTATTCCTACAGCAGTCATTGTTGAGAAAAAGATAACTAAAAATAACATGCCGTTTACTAGGCACTCTCAGAAATAACCCAACAAGCTGGGCACGGAGGCACATGCTTATAACCTAGGGAGGCTGAGGTTGGAAGATTGTGAGTTCAAAGCCAGCCTCAGCAACTTAGCAAGGCCCTAAGCAACTCAGTGAGACCCTGTCTCTAAATAAAATACAAAAAAGGCCTAGGGATGTAGCTCAATGGTTAAGCAGCCCTGGGTTCAATCCCTAGTACCAAGAAACAAACAAACAAACAAACAAAAAACCTAGCAAAGGAAACAGAAGAACTTTCTGCACAGAATTTTTAAACTCAAAGAAAACCTTAAAACCTGGTTCATCACATCATGGGATGATGATCTAATATTGAAAACTGGCTGTTCTTTGCCAAAAATAACATAAGTCCTATTGATTCCAGCATGTATTTTGGGGGACTTGAACTAATTTTACAATCAAGATAAAGAAGAATAAATGTTTGAGAAGTGCTTGAACAATTCCGATACAGGAAAGTCAAGAGGAAGGACTCACACCACCAGATATTAAGACAGCAGCAAAGTCATAATAATAAAAAGAGTATAGGTCTTACACAAGGAATAAATGGTCAAGTCAATCGAATCAAGGGTCCAGAAACAGACCCAGGATGTCAAGAACTCAGTATGTCACAGAAGGAGAAGGAACTTCAGTATGGCAAGGAGAAGATGAAAAATTTGATAAATGGTAACAACAAAAAAATGAACTTACTATAATGAAGATTTTAAAATCTGGGGGTTCCTATCTCATATTGTATTCAAAAGTATTTCTCATTGAAATTAAAACCTAATTGTAAATGATCAAACTATAAAGAGAAATAGAAAAAAATATATAGAACACAGTGCAATTTGTGATTTGTGAGTAAGGGAAAATTTAAAACTCTGAATCATTAATCACAAGGGTAAAAGTGGATGGATTCACTGTGAAGAACCTCACAGACAAAATGATAAAATAAGCAGAGAAGGAGAAGGAGAAGAAGAGGAGGAGAATATACATGGAAATTCTACTGTTGAAAAAACTCAAAAGTAGGGGGGCAACAGCATAATATTTACAGGAGATAGACTGATTCTTGGCTAATGATGTGCAATCAAAGAATTGACCATGAGCTACACCTTTGCTCCTTACTCCTACCAATCAGCAAAAGCAGAAAGGCACTATCTAGGAAGAGTGAGATGTGGGCCCCCCACAGTCTGCTGGTGTGCCCCTCAGTAATCCAGCTGATCTGGAGGCAAGTACGTATTTCCTGTGACCAAAACTTCCACCCCTGGCATATGCCCTAGGGACACTATCCCTGGTATAGAGAGAAACGTGTGAGGGTCTGTAGCAGCCTGGACAACCTTCTCCAGATTCAGTGGGACTCCAGATGTATGTATGATGACCCCGGGGCAGTCCACCAAAGTGACAAGCCAACACACAAAAAGCACCATTGACACATCTGGGCGGGGCACAGTGGCGCACACCTGCAATTCCAGCAACTCCAGAGGCTGAGACAGGAGGATGGCAAGTTCAAAGGCAGCCTCAGCAAAGGCAAGGCCCTAAGCAACTCAGTGAGACCCTTTCTCTAAATAAAATACAAAAGCAGGGCCACAGTGCCCCTGAGTTCAATCCTCAGTACCCCCAACCCCCAAAAAGAAGGAAAGCACCATTGATATGTCTCAAAAACTTGAGAGGAAGGAAGAAAACAAAAGATTTGTGGACCATTGTGTTCATAAATTTCTAAAAGACATGAATGCAAAATATATATTTTTACAGATGACATCTATATTAAAAAATGACTACAGAAAATAGACTGTAAGGAAATGGTTATGTTTATTATAAAATTCCATCCCTGGGAAGCGGTTGCCTTGGTAGAAGAGGAACTAGGCAGACAGAAGTTCCAAGAATGCCCAGAGCCGAGGTATACAGGCACCTCAGTCGGGGCCCCTCACGGACCCCCATTCCACCTGCACCTCCCACAAGATGAGGTCAAGTCCAGAGGAAGACCAAAGCTTCACTCCTACCTCTCAATCACTTAAATAATTCCACCTTGCTATTTTGTTTTCACCAGATAAGAAGTTTTAAACAACAATCCTGGAATTTCCTCAACAGTTAAGTTAATTTGGTTGCATTTATTGCAATCATCTGGACTAAGCCCGGGATGAAATCAGATGTATGTACAATTGCAAGATGGTCAATTCAGTCAAACCCATACAGTTATGCAGACACAGCTGCACAGCCAGAGACCCTCAAATGCTGCATCACTAGGCACTACCTCTCTGGGTGGAAAACCAGAGACTGATTAGGGGGTTGGCTTACTGTTCAGCACTTTCCAGCCCACAGATCAAATCTCAGTGACCCAACTTTCAGAAATATTTGAGATAAACAGTACAAACCCAGAAGCCCATGCTTCCTTGTCTGTTATGAATGTATTAAGAAGAAAAATGTCCTTTTCACAGATTTGGTTTCTTCTTTCACTCTGAGGTTTTAATTCCAACTGAAGGTACTTTTGAAGATGATATGAGATGGGAACCTAACATCTTTTAAATCTCTGCAAATTAAGTCAAAGTTTCAGTGTTTATTTATCTTAAAGGACAGGAAAGTCATGACTTTCACCCTGGGCCATGAAAATTTTCCAGGCTTTATAATTCACATGGGGCCCTGACCCCTGCCACCTGCTGCCTGGCATGCACACATGGATAGAGGAGGGAGGTGCCCCCGTGAGTAGAGATGGTTAAAGGCAGGTACCAGCTTAGAAGAAGCCCTGCCCCATGCCTCACCGTGCCTTCGGGGTCCACCAGCAACAGATGCTTGGCCTGGCCATTGTGCATGCCCGTGAGGACGAAGGAGCCTGGGTTGGTGGTGCTCTTTCTGACCAGGAAATCTCCATCTTTCTCCAGAAGACCCTCCGCCTCCTTCCTACTCATCTCTCCTTGGTACCAAGGCTCGGCTTTCAGCTCCTCCAGCATCTTGGCGTCAGGGGCTCTAGGGGAGACGGGGCTGATGCACTCCACAGAGGCTGCCTTGCTCAACGTGGGTCCCAAGGACTGGTTCCTGAGTGCATCTTCAAAAGGCTCTGCATCAACGACACGCCAGTAGTGAGTTAGTCACAAGGAGAGCAAATGATAAAAATACAATGTAAGAGATGAGAATGCAATCACCATCACCATCATCACCATCACCATCGTCATCACCTACACAATAACCATCACCACCACCATCATCACCACCACCACCATCATCATCTTCACAATCACCATCATCTTCACCATCACCATCACTACTATTTCCATCATCTTCATCACCATCGCCATCATCACCTTCACATGCCAGCAGTGAGTTAGTCACAAGGAGAGCAAATGATAAAAATACAATGTAGAGATGAGAATGCAAACGAGTCCCCCAGGGTAGGAAAACCAGAGAGAAATAACTGGCCTTGATATATCAAGGCATATCATAACAAGCAATTACAAGCACAGCCCAATTTTTGGCATGACTCCCTCTGGTGAGTCTGTTTTCCCTGACAGCTGGAAGTTCTGCCAAGGATTCAAGTTCACCCTCTGTCTTGCTAGGTAGAAGGACTTCATTGTTGCCTACTGCAAGAGGCCAGGCATAGTTCATTCCCTCTACTTTCCCTGGAATGTCAGCCATATTCCTTAATAAATTTTGAATAAAAACTTGCTAATATCAAAGGTAAAGACAAGTTATGCAGCTTTGATTTCATGTAGAACCGAAGCCCAACTTACCAATGGTTTACTTCAAAATCTTTGGGTGCCTCTTGTGTGACTTGCTCTAGGATAGGAGCTCTAACTCCCCTGGACCTTCATTTACTTCCCTGCAGCAAAAGGCTTTTGCTTGACTGCCTGACACCAAGGTTGGCTTTGTGCCCCTTGAAACACACTTCTCACTGCAAGGTGGCTGTGCAGGGGAAACCGCTGCTCTAGCAGCAACGAAGACCAGTGGCAAAGGAAGGAGACAGAAATGTCTAATTAAATTTCAGTATTCAATTTTCCAGTAAGGTGGTATGTACAAAAGCACTCTGAAACATGCACGTGGTGCACGCAAATGTAGGTGTGATGGGGTGACTTAGGACAGCACGGCCCACCCAGTGTGGCGCAAGCATCACAAGAAGAGGAAAGGTCCTCTCCCGGGCAAGCTGTCTCCAGGGCCTCATGTTGTTCCTAGGACAAAACTCATACTCTTTAAGTATCCAATGGATGCTGTAAAATAAGCCAAATTTGGCAAATTTAGTAGAGGACAGAAAGCAAGGAGATGAATACATGAAGCCCAAATTAGGTCTTTTTGATAACTGCTAAATCTTTCACATGTCTAGAGGGGAAAGAGGCCAGAACTATAGCATAGAGCCATGTCTGTGGATTCTCCTCTTTTGTCATCTTCTCTGATCACCTGGAGTACCTGGAAGTCAGGGTCACAGGTCACACTGTTTCTGCAGCCTCACCACCTTCACTGTCTTCACCATCATCAGCATCATCCCATTTGTCCCCACATTCACATTGGTCAGCCCAGTCACCATTAGCACCGACATTATCACCATCACCATCACCACCATCACCACCTCCATCCCCACCACTGTTATCATGTTCACCACCACACCATCTTCATCACCATCATCATCATCACCTTCACCATCACCATCATCCCACCACCATCACCATCATCACCACCATCACCATCATCCCACCACCATCACCACCATCATCACCTTCACCATCACCATAATCACCATCACCATCATCCCACCACCATCACCACCATCATCTTCACAATTACCATCCCCACCACTGTTATCATCTTCATCACCATCACCATCATCATCATCATCATCTTCACCACCATCATCATCATCATCACCTTCACCATCACCATCATCCCACCACCACCATCACCACCATCACCATCATCACCATCACCATCACCATCATCCCACCACCATCATCACCATCACCACCATCACCACCATCACCACCTCCATCCCCACCACTGTAATCATGTTCATCGCCACACCATCTTCATCACCATCATCATCATCATCACCATCACCATCACCACCACCATCACCATCATCCCACCGCCATCATCATCACCACCATCACCACCATCATCACCTTCACAATCACCATCATCACCACCACCGTCATCACCATCACTACCATCATCACCATCACTATTTCCATCATCATCTTCATCACCATCACCATCATCATCATCATCTTCACAATCACCATCACCACCATCACCACCATCACCACCTCCATCCCCACCACTGTTATCATCTTCATCACCATCACCATCATCATCATCTTCACCACCATCACCACAACCACCACCATCATCACCATTACCATCATCACCATCACTACAATTTCCATCATCTTCATCACCATCGCCATCATCATCACCTTCACAATCACCATCATCACCACCTCCATCCCCACCACTGTTATCATCTTCACCACCACACCATCTTCATCACCATCACCATCATCACCTTCACCATCACCATCATCATCATCATCACCTTCACCATCACCATCATCCCACCACCATCACCATCATCCCACCACCATCACCACCATCATCACCTTCACCATCACCATCATCACCTTCACCATCACCATCATCATCACCATCACTATTTCCATCATCATCTTCATCACCATCACCATCACCATCATCATCATCACCTTCACCATCACCATCATCCTCACCTTCACCATCATCACCTTCACCATCACCATCATCATCACCATCACTATTTCCATCATCATCTTCATCACCATCACCATCACCATCATCATCACCACCATCACCACCATCACCACCATCATCACCATCACCACCATCATCACCATCATCACCATCACCATCACCACCATCCTCACCTTCACCATCATCACCATCATCATCACCATCACCACCATCATCACCATCACTATTTCCATCATCATCTTCATCACCATCACCATCACCATCATCATCATCATCTTCACAATCACCATCCCCACCACTGTTATCATCTTCATCACCATCACCATCATCATCATCATCATCTTCACCACCACCATCACCATCATCCCACCACCATCACCATCACCACCATCACCACCGTCATCACCATCACCATCACCATCACTACCATCATCACCATCACTATTTCCATCATCATCTTCATCACCATCACCATCATCATCATCATCTTCACAATCACCATCACCACCATCACCACCATCACCACCTCCATACCCACCACTGTTATCATCTTCATCACCACACCATCTTCATCACCATCACCATCATTATCATCTCCACAATCACCATCCTCACCATCACCACCACCATCACCATCACTACCATTTCCATCATAATCTTTATCACCATCATCTCCATCATCACCACCACCACCACCATCATCATCACATACACAATCATCATCATCACCATCACCACCACCATTATCTTAATCACCACCATTACCACCACTACCATTTCCATCCTCATCTTCATCACCACCACCATCACCATCATCACCACTTCCAACATCATCTTCATCACCACCACCATCTTCATCGCCATCGCCACCATCACCATCTTCATTCACATCACCATCACACCATCACTACCATTTCTATAATCTTCATCACCACCACCATCGTCATCATCACCATCATCACCGCCACTAGAATTATTTAACACTGGTGGTTCAAGATAAATAACACGGTGCTGGCTTTTATTTCTTAGTTACTTTTTAGTAGACACCAGTCTCTCTAAGACCCTTTCTACCTTCTGTCTCCCCTTCTCTGGTTTCTGGAGCAGAAATAGAAATTCATTGATAAGAAGAGTGGTTCCAGTTCCCATTTTTCTCAAAGCCCAACCCACCTAGCCCTCCCCAGGCTCTGGGGCCAGGAGTCACTGGCAAACTGACTAAGTTAATAGTAAAAATGGCTGCCCGTAAAAACAACAGCAAAACTACAGCCGGGAGACACCATAACAACCCAAGCAGAGGCTGGGAGAGTCACCACTTTGCAGCTTAGGAAACTGGCTCCACGCAACTTGGGCTGTCTCATTTAAAAAAATGAAAGCATTGAATTAAGAGATCTAAGGTGCCTCTCAGCACTGAGATTTGAGAGTTCTTCTAGCTGAGGTGATTTCTGACAAAATGGGAGTCCACTGTGTCTAGGAAGCCAAATTGGCTAAGGATGGGAATGTGGCCTAATCATAAAGACATGTGACCCCATCCTCACCCACATCTGATCCCTGGAGTAGCAAATACTAGACCAGCAAAGACTTTTACACCTGGTGAAGTTCTTAACCTCTAGGATTCTGCACTTCCTCTTCTATAAAATAGGGATAGTGTTAGTAATAATATTATCTACCTTCCAGATCTGTATGACAGACAGAAATCCCATGGTTCACAGGCCACCTCTGAACACTGCCCATCACTTTCCTTGTCTTATTTTGTTGTTCACAACTTGTGAGCACTTATTACCATCCGGTGGCACACAATTAGTTGTTGAAAACCCATTCATTGAGTGGGGACCGTCTATTTGGCTTTTTGGGTATCTCCACTAAATAGAAAAGTATTTGACACATGAGAAGTGCTCAACAAATTTTTGCAAGTGGGTAGGAGAAAAGAAAGAGAGAGGGAAAGAAAAGGAAAATGAGAGAAATGACGTAAAGAGAAAAGAGGGAGGAAGAGAAAGAAAGCACATGTAAGAGAGAGGCACATTGGGGTTTCTTGTTTCTACATTGGTCCTGCCTGGAAGACTGACAGTTCTGTGAATATGGCCCATTTCATCTTTGCATCTTTGACAACTAATACAATAGTTGGCATTTAATAGCCAATTAATATTTAAGTGTGTAGATCCCTGAGCACACTTATTTCTGCATGTTGTTTATCTCAATACATTTGCAGGTCTTCAAGAAGAAAGTCTGTTCCAGAAAGAGAGGGAAATTGGCTTTGCCTCTTGACTATAGAGAGGGTTATATAAGTCCCAGAGCCATAAATGAGGCCAATTGTAGCCCAGAAAAGTGCAGCTAATCACCATCATTAATCAAAACCCTGCTGGCAGAAAATCCAGTCATTGCACAGAGAGCAAGTAAGAGTCAGTGTAAAAGGTAACCTCAAAAGAGAAGAAAACAGAGACAAATGGAGACCTACTCATGTCGAAGAGGTCTTTCCGTGGGCTGCTCTCTGCACTGTTGGCCACCGCTGGCCGGGCCTGTGGTGGCATGTGCTGGGTGTTGACGTAGGTGGGAGCTTCTCCCATGGGGGCCACGTGTGATTTCCCTTCTGGCATACTGTAGATGTCCAAGGACCCTGCAACAAGAAATGCCTCTATAGTTGAACCACCCACCATTCCACAGAAGGGTTCCTTCATTAGCCCACCAATGGGACAATTCTTTCTGAAGATCCCTATCAGCTAAATTCTCCTTTCCTAGGCCTGTCTCTGCTGTATCCTAGCTAGGATGCTTCTCTGTCCTTCATGCCAAAGTGGGATCTGCCAGCCAACATTGCGGTGGACACCATATTGGTTAGGGGGCTCACCAAAGATTCTGGACCACATGTCCCCAGGGTCCTGCAAGCTCAGCAGCCATAGATGCCCCGTCTCCTTCTCTCCTTTACAAACACTCTGAGATCAAATAACTGAGCAAGAGAACTGCAAGGCTTGGTTTGGCTGCTCTTTATGTAAGGGTCAGTGAATGCTTTGTAAATTACAAAGTGCCTCCTAAAGAATTGAGACAGTTTCCTTACAACACAGAGCCACCCCTGCTGAGCTGGATCTATCCAGAGAGCCCAGGGTGGGTGCGCAATTGAGAAGCCCCCTCTTACAAGGCAGTGATGCTGACTCCATGCGACTGCTCAGCTGACCAAAGGGGTGCTGAGCCTGAGTGAGCCCAGGGGCTGGCTCTTCTGTCACCCAGAGGTGGCAAAAGAGGTGTTGCCCAGGATTGCCTGTTTGGATCCCGGTTTCTGTGTTTGCCTTTTCTCCAATGCAGTTAAACAAACCTATCCAAGAGATTGTCCCATGGCGCTGTCATTTCTGGAAAGAGGGCACCTTTCATACCCAGGGTCAGCAATTTGTTGAAGATGGTTCCATGCAACTGGCAAGAGTCAGTTCAGGGCTTTTTAAAAATTGCCAAGAGCCTATTGCTGGGTGTTTGCCGCCCCCAGCCATCTCCCAGCCAGCATGCGTGAGGGTGAGCTGGCCTGCTAACGTGCCTCCACGGGGGAATAGCACCTGCAAAACCAGGAGCTGTGATTCTACTCTCCGAATCCCACACACACTTTCTTTTTAAGAGGCTGTTTCTGGATCACCTGTCCTAGGGTTAGGAGCTGCTATTTAAGTGTATGCATTTAGGTATATTGTGAACAAATCTCCTTTAGAAAAGAATTCCACAAGCTCATTTCAAAAAGAAGATCAAAAGCCCCATGAATGACCTTCCTGACAGTCCTTTCCCACTACAGATGACAGCAGATGCTGAACTGGGACAGACAGACACCTGCCATGGTGGTCCCTTGAGCTCATACTCCCTCAGGAGGAATAGTTATGAGCAAATTAACGAGCGACATTCTTATTTGTTTCATGGGAAAACATACTTATTATTTTTAAATAAGAGCTTGAGACTTATGAGTCTCAAGTTCCATATGGGGAACTTGCATAAGACACATTTTGCCCTGGGGGAGCCTGCTACCTTCTCTGATCTTGAACCAGCTAGAATAACTTGAAAAAAAAATATATACATATATATATATATTTAAAAAAGACATTTTACAGTAAACCTGATTTATTGTACAATAATGTAAATATCTAGAAGAAATAACATGCCTATTTTAGCCTTTGACAATTGTATCTCTACATGCATATGTTATATAATACATTATAAACATAAATAGAACAGGGGTGAAAAGCTCATACTGAAAAGGTACCTGTGACAAAATCCTATCTTTGACTATTTCCATCCTACTTTGAGGCAGAGCCACAGGGTGGCTTCAGCCAGGCCTTTTGCTTTGTTGACAGGGCCAGCTCTGTGGGTCTTCCTTTCACTGGGATAGACAAGACATGAAATTCTTTTGCATGAGGAAAATTTGAAAAACTGTATTATCATTTGGTTCCTGGCACAAATAGTTATAATAAAGGGGTACATCTTAATATTAAATCAATAAGTGACTGCATTTATATTCATAGTGGTAGGAGTTGGATCCACCTCATCTAAACCTTTGTAGCAGGGCCTTAGAACTATGGAAAGAGTTAAAGAAAATTTTTGAGAAGAAAAAAGCTTAAAATTAAAAGAAATTCTTAAAAGATAAATGGACAGGTAGATTGATGGAGGGATGAATGGACAGATGGATGGGTGGGTGGGTGGATGGATGGATCAAAGATAGATGATAGAATGGATGGAAAGAGAGAAATGAATTCATACATATATATTTATATTAATAACTAGAAAATAAAGACATGTGAGCAGAAAGCAAGTTCTTAGAAAGTTATATGTAAATTACTATAGTTCTATCAGAATATGTCCAGATTATCCTTAGATGATATCTGGATTATAGATAGTTATATCTAAATTAGATCTAGCTATAGCTAGATGGTCACATCTAAATTATTTTTAGCATGTAATGTAAGTGCATGCTATTAGATTTGCTAAGACCCGAACGTGTCTTCTAAAAGCATGGAGGGCCTGAGTCTGGTCAGTCTCCAGGGGGGCACGAGGACAGTACTTAATGGACTGGACCTGATGGAGGCACTATAGGACCAGGCCAATGGTCATCAATACTGCTATCACCTCCATTTCTATGGTCTACTCAGGAATCTACAGGACCGCTCACAGAAAATATCAGCAGGGGTTCACGCTGCTACTCCGCAGAGACGGACAGCCCGCTGGCAAGCACACCGCTCATCCCAAGCATGCTTTGTGTCTCCACGGCCTCACCTTGCCTCTCACCTTGCCTGGAAGGTGTCTGCTGCCAGTCTTCACCAAATGTGTCCCCCAGGTGTCTTCCCTGGTAATAAGTTTGCTCTTTTCCTGCAAACTGTAGACACATGTAAATATATAGAAAGAAAGAACCACCCTCTTCTCATTCCCCGTCTTGGAGAGCCATGGTGCAGAGGGGGACCTTGATAACCTTGATGTGGTCACCGCTTTCTCTGCTACATCCAATGTTGCCTTGATGTCTCGCAGTTTGCACTAAAGTCTGACGAACAGATTTGTGTGGGTGTGAGGAGAAGGCTGCACCCCCGTCAAGACCACACACGGCTCCTTCTTCTCCTGACCTCACAGCCCCTCCCCAGGTGTGGCGGTACAGTCAGCTCTCGCACATGTGGCTGTATCACTCCATGTGTCCTAACACGGGTTTTAACCAAAGAGAGTGTCCCTGTGCCACGTGACACTCCCACCAACACACACATCCACCGTCGTTCACGCTAAGGGAAGCCCACTCCCTGAAGACGAGAAAGTTCCCTTGCCGTGTTAGAACTTCCATATCAGCGTCATTGTGCCATTTTTATTACGGTCATTATCATTCACCTAAGTAGATAATGGTGAAAAAGGAAAAATGTCCATGGCTGGGGCTCGGCGGTGGAGCATGGGCTTGGTATGCATGAGGCTCTGGGTTCTACCTCAGTTCTAGGGGGAACAAAAAGAAAAAGAAAAGAAAAAATTCCTATAAAAAGAGAGATAGAATTCTAGAAGGCAATTTTGAATGAAAGGGAAATTTTGAGTTGGAGGGGGA
This sequence comes from Sciurus vulgaris, assembly GCF_902686455.1. Taxonomy (NCBI): domain Eukaryota; kingdom Metazoa; phylum Chordata; class Mammalia; order Rodentia; family Sciuridae; genus Sciurus; species Sciurus vulgaris. Next base: position 28,272,137 of record NC_136474.1, read on the forward strand.
ATGAGGAAAAGAGAAAAATGCATAAGTTTCTCATAATTTAAGGTTCCATATTCACTCTCTTTTCAAAGAGCCCAAAATATCATACAAATTCCATCTTCCCCTCATTAAGATCAACCAGAGTGTGATGGGATTTGTCCTAGGACGGAGAGGACTCCCCAGATTCAAAACCTCAGGAACCACAATATAATCCAAGTCCCTTGGCTAAAGCACTGTGATGTGTTAGACAAAAGTGTCTCCTACTCGCATGCAAGAGAAAGTGTGTGAGCGAGCGTGTCAAGAGTTAGCTGGAACATCAGCCTGAGATAAAATCAAAGAGAATTCAGGGAATAAAGTTCAGTGAGCCTCCAACGCAGGAGAAAAGCTCAGACCTACCTGGGCCGAGTCCGGAGCATGGGGTCTGTTTTTCAGTCGCGTGTCAAGAAAACCTCCCGGAGGAGGCATCTTGCTGGGAATGCTGTTGTAGTATGGGTGGTCTGGGCCATCCCCCTCCTCTTCTGTCCACGGTTCATCCAGACTCTGCATTCTGTTAAAAGATTTGCAAGTGCTTTCACCAGAAGTTGAACTTATAGGCAAACCCAGCAGCTCCAATGTGAGTACCTCCTTGGTTTGGATATGGTTGAAGTGTGAACCTCCGCCACAGAGTTTGATGTGTTGGAGGCTTGGTCCTCAAGGCAGCAGTATTGGGAGGTGGTAGGACCTTTAAGAAGGTCATGGACAATTCAGGGTGTGCCTTCAGAAAGAATTATAGGACCCAAGTCCTTCTCTGTTTTCCTATTTCTAGAAGTGATCCCCTCCTTCCTCTCATGTGCTTCCTCCATAATGTGATGCATCTAAGATGGTCGGTCCTCAGAGGACTGAATATATGAACGTACCATGCCCTTTCTCCTTCCATTTTTCTTTAACCTATTTTCTTTAACAAGATATCCAGCTCCAGGTATTTTGTTATAGTCATGGAAAATGAGCTTATAAAATATCTACTGCCAAATAAAGAGAATGTAGTCACTGCCCTCTCAGCCATCTATATCTTGGGCAGATATAAAAATTAGATGAGTAGTTTGATCAAAAGGTCTGCTTTATTCAGAGTTATACCCATTGGGAAATCCCAATCATATTTGACACAGTCCTTTTTGTGCATTTTGATTGAGAAATAAAAAATTTATAAGTAAAGATAACCAGGTTGTCAAGGTACTGGCACACATTTCAGTATGTCATGAAATTTATATAAGATAAAATCAACTAAAATATGAAGATTACCTCAGAGAAAGTGGCAGAATAAAAACCTTTAAAAATCATCTCTTCCACAGAAGCAACAATAAGATTGTCCAAAGATAAACAATAAGATTGTCCAAAGATAAGATTGTCCAAAGATAAACAGAAATTAGTTTTTCAAAACTCTTGAAATTAACCAGCAGCTCGGGAAGCTTACAGTACCCCAGGGAGTATTTATTTGTTAAAATTGTAAGAACAGTATCTTTGTGGCATTTTTAAATTGCCCTATTTCCATCTCTGTGGTAGCCTGGGAAACCAAGTGTCCTTAATCACAATGAAAACCAACACTCTGGCAGTCATGGAAGGGCAGAAGGGTAGCGAGACTCCTTCAAAGCCTCATTCCCAGAAACTGCCATTATTTGACCTGATTGATCCTTGAAAGACACAACTCCCAAAGCGGTCCTTTTCAAAGTTTATTTTGAACTAATGCATAATAATCATGTATATTTATGGGGCACAGTGTGACAAATCAACACACTTACATAATATGTAATGATCACATCAGAGTAATTAGCATTTTCATCTCCGAAAACATGATCATTTCTTTGCAATTGTCTTTATTTGACCTGATTCAGAGCTGGCCCAAAGAGGCAAAAAGATCTCTTCCCCAGGGCACTTGTCAAAAACAATTCGAGGTGATTGTTTAACATTGTGGCTTACTGAGGCAGTGGGTGACATTTGGGTTGAACAGTAGATTAATCAAAAGCTTGAAAGGAAAAGCTGGCATATGAGGTTTTTATAGGGATTTTAACAAGCTCCAATATAATTCTGGGCATTTAGAAAGACACATGCTTGTGCAGGCTTATGTGCTTGCCTAGGGTTGTGTGTCTGCACAGGACCAAGGTAAGAAGTCCTAAGCTCTCACCTCTGGCTGACCTTGAATCTCTGCATGAGCAGAAAGAGAAGGCTAAGGTAAAGCTGTTGACTGCCTGGCTGAAGACTGAAGGAGTGCCCCAACAGCCCTGGCCACACACACACACACACACACACACACACACACACACAGCCCCATTGGCAAAGGCTGGGAGACTTAGTGGTTCCAGACATTTAAGGAAACATGTCTCCAGTCATTAGCAAAGTAATATAGCTAACCAAGATCAGCCATTGGTGGGCATATATGACAAAGAATATAGACTTCCCAAATGGGGTAGAGAAAAGTCACTGGAACAAACAACCACAAACAACAACCCTGAAAAGGGGAGAAATATGATTTTCAGTTTGCACATTATATCATTTAAATTTCAAGTTTTAACAAAAACAATCTGGCATATGAAGAAACATGAGACAATAGCTTGTATATAGAAAAAAATAAATACATAGAAATGGTCCCAAGGAAACTCAGACTTTGGACTAAGTAAACAGACTCTAAATTAACTACTTTAAATGTGATAAAAGACCTAGGGCCATGTATGAAAACTAAACAGGAGAATGATGCCTCATGAGATAAGGAATATTAACATACATACAAAAAGAATAAAGTAAAACAGATACATTCTATAGTTGAAAATTCTAGTAACTAAATTTTTAAAAAATCATTCAAGGGTATTAATAGCAGGTTTGAGGAGGTAGAAGAACAAATGACAGGACTTAAACATTGGTCAACTGAGATTAATTAGTCTATAGAACAAAAAGAAAATAATGATCAAGGGAAATGAGCAGATCCTCAGATACCTATAGGACTCCATTAAGCATACCAATGTACACATAATGGAATCCCCAAAGGAGAAGAGAGGCTGAGGAGGACAGAAGAAAAAAACATTGAAGACACAATAATGAAGAAAATGAAGACATTTGAAGAAAAAATGGTCGAGGGAAGGGCAAAATCCTAAATCTTCAGTAACTGCATTCAATATAAATGCATTAAATACTCCAATCAAAAGTCAGAGATTGACAGAATGGATTAAAATATGATTTGACTATGTATTTTCTATGACAGACAGACACTTTAGGAAAAAAACAAAGGGAGAAATAGAAAATTTAACAATAATGCTTGGAGACACTGATATACCACTTTCAATAATAGATGGAACAATTGAAAAGAATAAGAAATAGAACTTCGAGCAATACAATTAGTCAATTAGACCAAGAGACATTTACAAAACACTCTGCCCAACAATAGAGAATAAAAGTTTTTCTCAAGTACATATGGAACATACTCTAGGATAGACCATATATATGTTAAGCCATTAAATGACCCTCAGAAATTTTTAAGGACGGAAATGACAAAAAAATATGTTTTCAGACAATGTTGGAATCAAACTAAAAATCAATAGGAATTTTGCAGGATTCACAAAATGTAGAAATTAACTTATTTCTAAATAAACATAGATCAAAAAAGAAGTTCACAAGGGAAATTAGACATTTCTTTGAAATTAATGAAAATAAAAACAACTCTCCAAAAGTTATGGAACAAAATAAAATAAATGTTTAGAGAGAAATACCTATATAATAAAATACCTAATGATAAAAGAAATATCTCAAATCAATAACTGACCTTCCACCTTAAGAAACCAGAAAAGAAAGAGCAAACTAAGCCAAAAGTCATCAAAAGGAAGAAGATACCATTAAAATAGAAATAAAGGAAATGAACAACAGAAAAACAATAGAGAAAATTAATGAAACCAAGAATTGGAAGGATCAGCAAAACTGTCAAAGGTCTAGCTAGACTGACCAAGGAAAAGGAGAGAAGGCTTAAATTATAAAAATCAGAAATGAAAGAGGACAACACTACCAACCATACAGAAGTGAAAAGGATTGTAAGAGAAATGATGAATACAATACAATTTTTGCAGATGAAGTGGAAAGACTCTAGAAAAATTCAAACTATTAAAACTGACTCGAAAAGAAATAGAAACTCTGAATAGACTAACAAATAAGAAGATTGAATTTGCAGTCAAAAAGTTTACCCTCCAAGAAAAGCCTGGGAACATATTGCTTCCTAATGAACAGGTAAAAAGAATTATACAACATGACAAAGTAGGATTTATCTCAGAAATGCAAGATTGGTTCAGTGTTTTAAAAAATCAGCTGCTGTAATATACCATATCAATAGAATAAAAAATAAATATCACATAAATATCTCAACATACACACACAAAAAAATTGAAAATATCCAATACCCTTGCATAAGAAAACACTAAAATAATAAAAACACACTTGGAATTTAAAGTCATTTCCACTAAAGGAATCTAAGAAAAGCCCACAGCTAACATCACAACTAATAATGAAAGACCAGATAGTTTTCCTTAAAAGCAAGAACAAGACAAGACTGTCCCTTCTTGCCTACCCTAGTCCAGTCAGAGAAGATAATAAAGAGAAGCAAAAGGCATTTATATTAGAAAGAAAGGAAGAAAGCCATCTCCATTTGCAGATGACTTGAACTTGTAAATAGAAAACCCAAGGTCCATAAAAAAGTTATTAGCAGTAATAAATGAGTGGAGTAAGCTTGATGGATACAAGATCAATGTACAAAAATCAACTGTATTTTAGGGGCTGGGGATATAGCTCAGTTGGTAGAGTACTTGCCTCATAAGCACAGGCCCTGGGTTCAATCCCCAGCATCTTAAAAAAAAAAAAAAATCAACTGTATTTTATACATTAAAAATGGGAAATAAACAAAAATAAAATTAACAATTCCATCTATTATAGCATCAAAAGGAATAAAATATTTAAGAGAAAATTACTAAAACAAGTGCAATATTTGCAGGCTAAAAATTATCATCTTGAAAGAAACACAACCCACAAAATTGGAGAAAATATTTGCTAAGTATATATCTTTAAAAAATCCCTCGATCCAGAATATATAAAGAACTGCCACAACTCAAATATAAAAAGATAAGTAACCTAATCTTAAAAAAAATGGACTAAAGATTTGAGCAGACCTTCTCCAGAGAAGATATACATATGGCCAATAAACACATGAACAGATGTTTGACATCATTCGTCATCAGTAAAATGCAAATTGAAATTCCAATGGAGACCACCTCACTTGCACTAGGACAGCTAAAATAAAAGACATCATCACAAGTGTGGAGGACACAGAGAAATCAGAAGCCTCCCCGATGGCTTATGGGGATGCACAATAGTGCAGACACTTTGGAAAAGAGCTTGGCAGTTTCTCACAGAGCTCCGCATCACAAGGCCATTGGACCCAGCGTTCCCACTCTGAGGTCTATGCACCATGTCCATACAAAATGTCTACCTTCGTAGAAGCAAGGTCTGTAACTGCTAAGAGGCAAAAACAAAACCAAACGTCCATAAACAAATGAATGGATGAACAAAAAATTACTCATCCACGTAACAGATTACTAAGAGTTCCCAGAAGAACAAAATCCTGATGGATCCTATGACGTCAATGAATCTTGAAGACATTCTTTTAAGGAAAGAAGGTGGACTCATACTCTTAGGGTTTGGATCTGAAATGTCCCCTAAAAGTGCATGTGCTGAAGACTTGGTCCCCAAGGTGGCAGTGTTCAGAAGTGGGACCTCTGAATTATTATTAGATGGTGAGGACTTTGATCTCATTAATGGATGGAAATATTGATGGATTCAAGCTATTCACAGGTGGTGAAATCTTAGGAGGAAGGGCCCACTTGAAGGAGGTAGGTGCGTGGGACTGCACCTGAAGCTGTATCTCATCCCATCTTCTCTCCCTTCCCTCTTCCCTCCCCTCCCCTGCTTTCCCCTCCCCTCTTTCCTTTTTTCTTTTCTTTTCTTTTCTCTCCTCCTCCTTCCTTCCTTCTTTCTTTCTTTTTATTTCTTTCTTTCCCCCTCTCCCCCTCCCTCTCCCTCCCCCTCCCCCTCTCCCCCTCCCCCTCTCCCTCTCCCCCTCTCCCTCTCCCCCTCTCCCTCTCTCTCTCCCTCTCCCTCTCCCTCCCCCTCCCCCTCTTCCTCTCCCCCCCCCCCTCTCCCTCTCCCTCTCTCTCCCTCTCTCCCTCTCCCCCCCTCTCTTTCTCTCCTTCTGAGCCACCTCAGGCCAAGAGTGATGGGGCCAAGTGACCAGGGACTGAAACCTCTGAAACCAAATAAATCTTGCCACCTTTACAGTGATTTTCTCAGATATTTTGTCACAGTGACAAAGAACTAACACACATACACACACGTATATAATTCTAGTTATACAAAGTAGCCAGAATTGAGAAATCCATAGAGACAGAAAATTGATAAGCAATTAGAAAGAGGAAGGTGGATAATTCAAAGTAATTGCTAATGGGTACTGAGGGTTTTTTTTTTTTTTTTCTTTGTGTGTGTGTGGGGGGGGGTAATAAAATATTTTTGGAATTAAGGTGATGTTTATAAAACCTCCAAATATAACAAATACATTAAACCATACGGTGTAAAGGGTGAACTTTATGATGTGAAAATCACACCTCGATCATCTTTTCCTTTTTGTCATGCTGGGGGTCAATCCCAGGGCCTCGGATGTGCTAGACAAGTGTTCTACCACTTAGCTACATTCCCGACCCTACACATCAACTTGAAAAAATAATAAACATATGCAGAGCTTTAGCTGCATGTGATTTGTCTTCCATTGTCTTCTCTGCTGTTGTATTGAGACGCCCTCAGGAAAATCAGACCATAACCAAAACCACCCTCCACTGAAATGTTCTGCGTTTTATTTTCAGCTAAAGAAGGGTGAAGAATCCAGATCACAGAATGTCTCCCCCAATCATTAATACAATGAACAAAAAAACAATACAGGAACAAGCAACTTCCCTCACCAGCAGGGACAGAAGGGGCCGGGAAGCCTGGCTCTAGGAACAGGGAAGGATTTGGACTCTTGCGCAGAGTGGGAGACCCTGTGCCACCCTTGCCAGTCTCTCTCCACCCCAAGCAATGTGGGACCAAATCCTCTGGCTTCTAGCAAATATTTCCCTATTTGGAGAGAAATGGCCTGAAGAAGAAGAAAGTAGAAAGACCAGAAGCACCTGCAATGCTGGGCCCCTGGGAGCCTGGCGCCCCAGAGGGAACACTGCGGGTGCCATTATCCACAATGCAGGTCCCCAGGACTGGGGGGGGTGAGAGGAGGGCAGGTGGAGAAGGGGTGCAGTCCCCCAGCACCAAGCTGCTCCTGCTGGAGGAGGGGAGCGGCGCCCAGGTAGAGCCGGCCCCAGGGGTGCCACCTGGGTCTGCCCCCCAGAGCCCGCGCAGTGAACATAAGGAGCACGCCGCTCAGGCTGAGGCTGAGCAGGACAAGACCCTGCAGTACCAGGCTGCAGGAAAGGCGCCTTATAATGTTCCCTTGTAGAATTCTAATCAACATTTACATTTGAAGCTTTTCTTAAAGGATAAGATCCTGTCTACTTCCTTTCCTTTCCTCCTGAAGACCTTCAGACTTAATTCCCCTCTACCTACGTTTGTACGATCATTTTATCTGACTTTAATGCAACATTTTAAAAATACAGAAAAAGCCATAATAATTACTCTTAAAGATGCCTAGGCATCGGCCACTGTGATTGATCAAATGTTAACCCATTTTGCTCTGTTTCTTGCCACCTTTCTTTTAAAGGACTAAAATTTCCCCAGGACCTCAAGAAATAAAATAAATACATAAACAATAAAAGAAATAGAAAGGAAAGGTGAGAGAGAAAGGAAGAAAGGGAGAGAGGTAGGATGGAAATTGATCACACTCTGGATGGATAAATAGGTTAACAGCGTGTTAGTGGCAGATACTAAATGCTGGAAATATAGGTATTCACTCTAAAATTCTTCGTGTATATTGAAAAATTTTTATTTTAAAATGGGAGGGCAAAATTACATTTGACAAGTCTATTTCAAACCAACCCATCAACCCCCACCCATCCTCAGATATCCTGCAGTTGATGTGTAATATTCTTAGATGCTTTTGATACTCTACACACATGTACATAGCTATAAACTACATGTACAATTGTTTATGTATTTTCAAAAGGTTCATATCCATTTCCAATTTGTTCAAGCTTTATCCTGGTAATACACATATACTGATGGATTCTTTTTAATGACTAAGTCCATCATGTACAAAATAAAACTTCTGTTGACTTGTTCTCAGCCCAGGGTACCCAGGGCCCTGCCACTTCCTACCTTTACCTCCCCTTACAGATCTCTCTCTGCTCCAGCATGCTGAGCTTTCTAATAACCTGGAAAAAGTGGGCTTTTCACAGGTGCTTCCAAAATAGACGCCTTAAAGGGAATTTCCCAGGGGATAAATAAGATAAAAGACTTTTAGTCTCTTTCCAGAGAGGTAAAGAGCAGAAGGCAGATGAAATGGGCCTTCATAATAATGGAGAAAAAACAGACACTGACCTAGGACTACAGCACAGAGTGAGGCTTTAACCATTATAAATTTTCATTGTGCATGTGGATCAAGGACAGGTTGTATGCAAGCTCAGTGAAGGGCAGAATACTGGGCAACCCATACGTCTTGTATTATGGTTTTTAATCCTTTACGCTGCATGGAATACTCAGAGGAAGCACCACAGTAGATGCCACCCATCACTTATAATAAACTTGATATCTCATGAGTGCTTCTGACAATCGCTAATTCACTTAACAATGAACTGTCCACTATCTATTTTACAGATGAAGCTCCTAGATTCAGAGAGTTTAAGGAACTTGCCCAAGGCCACACAGCAGACAAACAAACAGACTCCAAAGCTGTTAGGCCACCAAGGCCAATAAAGCAAAAGGGATGCTGGCAGCCAGTGGGAGCTCCTTGTAGCAGGATGTTGGCGAATTGTAATGACAAGGACAATGGGGCATTTGGAACCTGTAGCACAGATCTAAGGAGGTGACATATGGAAAAATCACATGGTTGCAGAAGAAACAGAACAAAATATTACAATGAAGTCGCTTTTTGGTAACCTTGGTTACTATCACTATAGTTGCAAAAAAATATTTTCTACACATTCACAGCATCATCCATATGTTGGCATCCATCTGTGGTTTCCTGGGCCTCAGCCCAGCACGATCAGGTGTCTCTGGGCCCAGGAAGCCCTCTGATGAACTGGGCCTGATCAGAGTGCAGCTTGGGGATGTAGTTTTAAAAGAAAGTGTCATCAAACGCAGAGTCTGCCGCAAGTGGTGTCAGTCCCTACTCACCGGTCCTGGAGAGTGGGAATCTTGGAAGGACACTGCAAGTATTGCTTAAACCGGAGCTCAAAGGCTTGTCCAATGGAGCCAATGACATCTTGGGCCAGCCCGTCACAGCATTCCAGAATGTGACAAGCTGAGAGAAAAGGAGACACAGGCCAATTAGAGACAGAGGCTGGAGCTCCCCAGCTCCTCAGCAAAGAGCCCCTCCATTGAAGACAGAGAGACAAAGAGGTGTCTTCCTCCTCCATAGTACATCCCAGCAGAAGTGCCTGCACCGTCATCTCTGGGGACATCTCTGGGGGCATCCCACAGCTATGGCAGTAGACATTCATTTTGTTAAGAGGCCAATGTCTGCAAAATTATAGGCTCTATTTTTAAATAAAGGATTTTGCAGTCCAAGTTGGTGGTTCTTCAATATCTTTAGAGTCTTCAAACCATCGATTCTAACCTTGATAAGGAAACAGCATTTGGAAGGAAACCTCAGCACAACTAGAGTCTGATCTTGCACAAATGGAGTCCCATTAAGGCCCCGTGGGTTTTAAGCAAAGGATTTAAACTGGTGTCTATTAAATGAATCTTCATCTATTCAAAAGACTTGGAGAAAGTTGTTCAGTTACTTTTCAGCGGGAGTACAAAGTAGATCACAAAATGCAGCCTCTGGAAATAGTAAGAAGCACAACGTTTTCCAATGATTGTAAAGGGGAGTTAGTCAATATGCCCATCTCAGCAACGTGCAACCTGCGTCCACACAAGACTGAGACTAGATTTTCATGCCACAGTCTCAGGAAGGCAGCTTGTGAGAAAGAAGATATCAAAGTCAGGGATGCCAGTGGGTCAGAACAGCACTCAGGGCAGGGGAAGAGGCCCGAGAGGGCTTTTAATGGTTTGAGGGCAGGTGCCAGCAGGACAGCCTTGACAGCGGGACAGCGTGTCCTGATGTGAACCCTCCAGACAAAAGCAGGCTGAATGAGAAAGGAACAGGAGAGGGCCTCCCAGCCTCCGTGCTCGAAGAAAGTGCTACTTCTCCAGAGCCTCAGGAAATACTTCTACTCCCAGAACAGCATCCGTGGCACCCACCAGAAGGAGACACGACCCCTCTACCTGTCCCTCCTGAGGTGCTACCAGCCTGTCACCAGGAGCAGCATGCTGACAAAATGGCAGAGGCTAGAGTTTGCCCTGAGCTCCTGCACTTGTCCCAACAGACCAGACCAGACTAGCATGGAGTCATGTATGCCAAATGCCCCAGACCATGCTGAAACTTTAAGGAAGCAGACAAATCCCAAAATAGATGGTTTTTCCAGAGAACAGGAGATTCCAGTGTACCGGAGCCAGTATAATAAGAAATGCCCTCTGTTTTAGCCCTTACCAAAAAAAACTTAATAATAAGTAACCTGATGCTGACCAATCAGATTTTTTTTCTTTTGTTCTGTTTCCTTGTTCCCACTTTACAAAACCCGCTGTTCTGCCTTGGCCCTGAGGGAGCTCTCCTTCTATTTTTAGAATGAGACATCCCCAATTCATGAATCACAAATAAATGAGATCTGTGACTAAATTTGTTGTAATTTTGTCTTTTGACAAGCATAACACACAGTCTTGTTACGAACAGGATAAAGGAATTCTCCCTAGAGAAAAATGACAGATGCCTATCACACTCCATTTTTCTCTTGCCAACAGTCACAATGTGTTTCTAGGGAGGCTCCTTCCAGAAGCTTCATTGATCCCCCAGCAAGGAGTATGGGTAGTTATTCCCAAGGGGTGACAGGGACTAGGGAGACATGGAATTGCACCCACCTTGCAGGAGAAACCACACAAGAAAGAAGCCTCATGTCGACAGGAAGTGGGCAGAGACCCCACCACCTCCACTCTCAACTGCACAAAGCCAGCCAGGTACTGGCAGTTCACCCAGAAGGCAACCCTGGAACCTCAGGCTGCCTCTCCCCAAGACTGCAGATGGACACAGGGAATTGTATTTGGGGGAAGAATGTGGGTGAGCACACCATTGCCTCTGACTGCAGTCAATCCCACTGGATATAGTAGTCCTATTTTAGTGACAGGCGAAGAATTCACGTACAAAGGTACAGGTGTCCTGGCGACCTTTTTTAGGTTGATTATTGATCTTATTTTACTTTATTGTGGACATTATTATTAAGTATAGTCCTGGGTAGTCACAAAGCAAGCCCATAGGAAGCAACTGTCACAGTTACACGAGTTGTCGATTAATACAAATGGAAGCATTTTTTTTTTTTTTTTCAGGCTAATAAGGAAGTAGGAATTCAAGTAGACCTGAAGGAGGAAAAGCCAGAACACCATTGTTCCGCCAGCCTATCTGCTGGCTTCCAGTCATACTGGGTCCCCAAAGGAATTGGCTGGTGGAAACTTTGAAGAACCAGAAAATAAGAGTGGAAAAATGTCAAAAAGTAGTCTTTTTTTAAAAAAAAAGAAGTCATAAGCTAACATTTGTAATGGAGAGCGAAGAATAGGATTTTTTTCAGGCAGTACACTCCCACCCCACACTGACTAAACTTCTATACACCCGAAAACATGGAGGCCTGAGAAGGGTGTGCTGCAACATAAGGTCAGGACACTTGGAGCCCTGCAAGGCCCTAGGCAGGAAGGGCCCTAGCAGGACGAGGACAGGTCCTGCCAGTCTAAGTGACAGAGTGTGGCACAGCCTACAGATAGAGAGCAGGCACATGAGCTTCTAGGGCTTAAATCATGACTCGGTCCTGGAACCTGACACAGTTCCCAAGTGAATGGAGAAAACAATGTCATCGGCTGCTTGATCTGAGGATTTCTGTTGTAAAGTGGCCTTTATAAGTCCCAGAAACTCACTCCACATCCCAAACGAACCCTGGATGTCATGCCTTGAGCCTGGTAACTTCTCTGAGAGTTTTTACAGTCTTTAGCCAGAAGTCACATCCTCTAGCCTAACCCATGGGATCTGGCATGTGCATCAAAAGATGAGTCCCCCTAAGGGTGGTCATCCGACCTGTGTGGCACTGTTGAGCTTCTCATGTCCATGAGGACATGACAGCCAAAGGCACGGTTCCCAAGCAAGGAGAATGACGAGACAGACCCAGAGCATGGGGCCCAGAATTAAGATGTGAAATGATAGACAAGTGAAGAACATGGGTCAGGGGGCCAGCAAAATGGAAGCACGGCATGTTCCATCTCCTTGGGGGAACCTGGTCCTTTTGCTGGTACTGACAGTCAGCAGGAATGTCATTCACCTACTGTGGAGCACATTTGCCAACATTAGTCTCTCTCTTGTTTAGCCCTGGCCAATAATTAAAGTCAGAGTCGCCCTCCAGGAGAGCTAGTCCAAACTTTGTGGCTGCACCAAAGACTACTGCATCCCTGACATGAGTCACCGGAGAGCAAGCTACTAAGCTGTGAATGTACTGTGGCTCTTGTAACCACCCAGAGCATGCAGCATGTTTCTCCCACAGGGTGGCCCTCTGGTAGTCATACAGATGCCTTCCATTTACTGAAGAATGGTAAGCATCAGTGGATCAGAAGATGGGGCCCAGCTGCACCCCAATCCATTAGAATTCTGGTTCACATAATTCACATTTCTTCAAATAAGTTCAAAGGCCAATGACTGCCCATGTCCATTAATGATCCAGGTCACCTGCTTGCTGAGTGGACTGTGGGTCAACTGGGAACCTCCAGTAACTAGCGTGCAGCTGGTTCGCATGATCACGATCTCAACAACCTGCCTGACACCTCCTCTACTGGTCAGGATGGGCAAGTTATGCTGCAGTAACAAACAACCACTACAATTCTGGCTGAAAACAACCCTTTCACTCTTGCTCATTCATTCCTAGACAACTCTCCAAGGCAATTATCCTCAGTGATCCAGGTGCTTTTGCCTTCTAATCCTGGGTCTCAATATAAGGCCTCCTCCACAACCTGGAGAAGAAAGAACCAGCAGGGCCTTGCACTGGGACTTCATGCTCCATTTATTCTGCTGACAGCCTCTGGTACGGACCTGTCACTTGGCTCCTGCTAAACAGGAAGACTGGAGGGTGCAGTCTGCTGTGAATTTGGGAGGAGAGAAAAGTAGGATATGGCAGTCCCCCTTATTCTTGGTTTTGCTTTCAATGGTTTGTTCCCTGGAAAATTCTAGAAATAAACAATTCATGTTTTAAATAGTGCCTTGTGCCTCTCCTGCCACTCTGCTCTGTCCTGCCTTGGACATGAGTCACCCCTTTGTCCAGCATAGCCATGCTGTTGAGGGTCATATTCAAGGGCCATATGGCCAGGGCCATATTCAACTAACCCTTCTGTTACTTAACAACAACTCCCAAGCACAAGAGTAGTGGCACTGATGATTCAGATATGCCAAGGAGAAGACAGGAAGCACTTTTTTCAAGTGAAAAGGTGAAAGTTCTCAACTTAAGACCTCCTGTAAGAACCAGTCTACTCTCCATGAAATTGTGAAGAAGGAAAAAAGAAATCTATGCTGGTTTTGCTGCAATAACTCACACTGCAAGTTACACCCAGTGTGTGAAAAGGACTTAGTTAAGATGGAAAAAGTCTTAAGTCATAGGATTGGGGGCTAGTCTCAGTTTCAGACATCCACTGGGGGTCTTGGAACACACCCCCATGGGCAAGAGGGGGTTCCATGTTTCTTTGTACTCACACCTACCAGTAAAGACCTTTTCGAGCATGTGTCCCAGATATGTGTGTTTCTTTATAAATTATTAATATGTGTCCCTGTGTTAATATGAATATAAAAACATTTTAAAGATATGTTTTATCTTTAAAAGTGATAAGCTAAACAAAAGTTTAACATGTCTTGTTGGCCCTATGAACATTACTGCATTGTAGTCAGTATCTCAAGACACATGACAAATATGGGCACAGTTCCTCATTAAGAACAATGGTTATAAATTTATTTTTACATCTTTGAAATACTTTTAAAATAATTTTTAATTTGGAAGAGTTGATATCTTTTCTGATGAGATTATTGTTTTTACTTTAAAATGACACCTATGAAGCATTCATATTGGAAGTCAATCTTACCAGCTTTTCTCTTTCTTTCCTGTTTGCCTAAGTTCCCATTGCTATTATAATCCCTGATTTATGGTTTCTCTCTGAGAGGTTTAGTTCAGTTAAAAATAGTTAATCATTTGATATAACCCATTTCTCAGTTCTTGCTCTTGTTAACTGTGCTTTTGAGGTCTGATCCAAAAAATCCTTGCCCAGACCAATGGCATGAAACATTTCCCTTGTTTTCTTCTACTAGTTTCTTGACAGATAACCCTTCTGTCAATTATGTCTTTAATCCATTTTAGTTGACTTTTATATGTGGAGAGAGACAGCAGCTAGCTGCATCCTTCTGTGTGTGGATATCCAGTTTTTCCAGTGATGACTTTTGAATAGACTATCCTTTCCCCAGTGTGTGTTTCTGCACCCTTATGGAAAAGCAGCTGGCTGTGAATGCATGGATTTATTTCTGGGATTTCTACTCTGTTCCATGGTCTATGTGTCTGTTTTATGCTCAAACTGTGCTTTCTTTGTTACTGCAACATTGCAGTATAATTTGAAGTCAGGTAGTGGGTTGCCTCCAGCTTTGTTCTTTTTGCTCAAGATTATTTTGGTTATTCGGGGTCTTTTGTGATTCCATACAAATTTTAGGATTGCTCTTTTTTTACTTCTGTGAATATCATTGGTGTTTTGATAGGGAATCTATAGACTTGATTTTTAAAAATTGAACTCATGGAAGGAGAAAGTAGAATGGTGGACATCATGAGTGGGAAGTGGGTGTTCTGGAGAGGAGGGATGGAGAGATGTTGGGTAAAGGATACACAACTACAGTGAGATAGGAAGAATACATTTCCAGAGATCTAGTGTACAGCAAGATGACTACATGTACAGCATGATGACAAAATATTGTATTATTGAAAAATGTAAAAAAGAAAGTGGTTGCTATCAAAAAATAATAACTATGCGAGGGTGATGCATGGGTTAATTAGCCAGATTTAACAATTCCATAATAAATATCTATAGTCTTCCCTTAGAATATGAGGGGGATTGATTCCAGGATCTCCTGAGGATACCAAAATCTGAGGATGTCAATGCCCCCATAGAAAGTGGCATATATTTACACACAATCTGCACACATTCTCCCTATGCTCTAGATTACTTAACATACCTAACACAATGTAAATGCTATGCAAATAGTTGTTATATTCTATTTTTACATGTACTATTTTTATTGCATTGTTATTCTAAATATTTTTGGTCTGCAATTCTGAAGATGTGGAGTCCATGGATACAGAAGGTCTACTGTACTTCTATTTTAATGTACAACATGATGAAATCACAATGCTATCCATTAATTTAAAAAGTAAAAAACAAAAGCTTTTAAATCTAGTTAATGCAAGATTTGAATCCACTTCCTGAAGCCACTTGATTCAAATTCCTCAGCACGCCAGGGTGGCAGCAACGTCTTAAGAGCTCCTGATCGCCCATGCCCTTCACTGAGCCCACTCTTCCCCATACCTTCTGCGGCAGGGCCACCTGACACACACACAATGTCTCCTGAGTCACTGTGCCTTTTCTATACTATGTTTTCTTCTATACCATTATAGGCAACGCTGCCCTGAATTTTCAGACTAGCTATAACTCAAAGAGGAGGCTCCACCCTTTGTAGAGCCAAGGAGATGTTTCCATCCCCTTCAGGGGAGCCACCTGCCATAGTGCTCAGGACAGAGATGGTCTCTAGCTGCCTCCCCAAGCTAGCCCAAGCTGTCCCTCCTCAGCCATCCACAAGCCTCTTATCAAGACACCCCAGGTCTCCCAGAGTTCAAATTCATGGCCTCACTCTCTACTAGCTGCAACCGGCATGGGAAGACCTGGGGACGTTGGGAGTCATTACTCAAATTGGGAAAGTTCCTGTATTATGATTTGGATCACTGGTGTCCCCAAAGCTCACATTGAGACCAATGCAGGAATGTTTGGCAGTGAAGTGGTCATGGTATGAGAGCTGTGACCTAATCAGTGGTTAATCCATTTAATGAATTAATAATTCGAATGGATCCATGGGTGGCAATTGTAGGCAGGTAGGGCATGATTGAAAAAAGTAGGTCGCGGGGGCGTGCCCTTGGGATTCCATCGATTTTAGCTCTGGGTCCTTGTACTCACGCTCTCTCTGCTTCCTGCTTGCCATTACCTGAGCTGCTTTCCTCTGCCACACCCTCCCATCATGACCCTCTGCCTCACCTTGGACCCAAAACAGTGGAGTCAGCCCACCATGGTCTAAACCTCTGAAACCATGAGCCAAATAAACTTTTCCTCCTCTGAGTTGTTCTTGTCAGGTCTTTTGGTTACAGAGATGAAAAGCGGACTAACACATCCTGCTGAACTGTGGCTACTCTCTCTTCCTCTTAGGGGCTGAGAGCTCCCCACTTAAATAGAGCATCAAAGTCCAGTGAACTCTAAGCAGAGAAAGGGAGACTCTTCAAACTCTAGCAGATTTATCAGCCAACCTTAGTCTGTTTATTTCACATATTTATGTGCACATCATTTTTCAGAGCTTTGATTCAAGGTAGGTAAGAAATAAAAAATGAAGCCACCATTCTAGTAGTTATTTAACATGTGTCCTAGCAGCAGAGGAGCAGATTATACCCATTAGACTGGCAGGAATTTCAAAGTCTGAAAGTGTCAACTGTTAAAACGAAGGAGCCCTTCTATATCACTCGTGGGGTAATCATTTCAGAACAGTTGAAGCTGAACAAAGACATGGTAATTCAGCCTTGGAGGTGTGAATACCCTGAAAAAATTCTTGCACTGAAGCACAAAACAGTGTGTCTAAAGTATTTACTGAAGATGTTATTCAACAAACATGTATCAAGCATCTACCCAGTTCTAGGCCCAGTTCCTGCTCTCATCAAGATCATTTGTCTCATATGAGACAAAAGAAGAGAAGACAGGGACACTGATTAGGAAGAGATGAGGTAAAAATGGAGACAGAGATCGGAGCAATGTGGCCACAAGCCAAGGAAAGCTGGCAGCCACCCAAAGCTGCAAGGGTCAAGGAAGGATCCTCCGCTAGGGCCTCTGGAGAAAAGGAAGGCTTGCTGACTACTCATCTCAGACTTCTGGTCTCCAGAAGGTTGAGAGAATAAATTTCTTTGTTTGAAGCTACCTACTCTGTAGTCATTGGTTATAGTACCACAGGAAACAAATACAACCATGAAGAAAAGGTAAATATAAAGAGGATTCTGGTATCCGGTGAACATACAAGATGATCAGAGGAGGTTTGACCTGGAGAGGACACCTGAAGGGAGCCAGGAGTGAAGGCTGGTGTAGGAGGGTCCTAGGTACTGGGTCCAACAAGTACAATGGCCCTGGGGCAGGAGCTTGCCAGTCATGTCGGAGGATGATCCCAAAGTTACCATTGCCAGAGTGGTGGGAAGGGGAGGTTGCGGGAGATGAGACAGGGATCAGGCAGGAGGGAGTCCACAGAGGCTGATGTCGACAGGCGGCCAGAGTAGATAAGGCAGAGACGTGGGGAAGTAAGGAAGGGGTCATTGCCACTGGACCACAAAACCTGAGACAGCAGGTGGGGTTTTTTTTTGGGGGGGGGAGGTTGCATTTTTTCTCACTGAGCCCACAGCTGGAGTCAAGTATAAAGCACAAGGGAGTAGCCCAAACCACCACCAGATGGGTCCACTTGGGATTCCAATGAAAGAAGTTTCAAATACCTGGGTGACCAGTACAGAGCATTTATAGGGGAACCGACCACAGTGCCTCAGCTTATTTTCACTAAGGACACTGAGAGAACAGGGATTAAGATTTAGATATTAGAGTTCCTCCAAAAGTTCATATGTGAGACAATGAAAAGAACATTCAGAGGGGAAATGATGAGATTGTGAGAGGTCTAACCTGTTCAGTGTATTAATCCCCTGATAAGGATTAACTGGGTGGTAACTGTGGGCAGGTAGGGTGTGGCTGGAGGAGGTGGATCACCAGGGGGTGTGCCTTTGGGGTCTATATTTTGTCCCTGATGAGCAGCGCTCTCCCTCTCTCTCCCTCTCTCTCCCTCTCTCCCTCTCTCTCTCTCTCTCTCTCTCTCTCTCTCTCTCTCTCTCTCTCTCTCTCTCTCTCTCTCTCTCTCTTTCTCTATCTCTCTGTTTCTCTGCTTCCTGGTGGCCCTGTCCTGAGCTGCTTTCCTCCACCATGTTCTCTGTTCTCTGCTATTGGATCACCTTGAGCCCACAGCCATGGAGTCAGCCATCTATGGACTGAGGCCTCTGAAACTGTGACCCATTAAACTTCCCTCCTCTGTCGTTCTTGTCAGGTCTTTTGGTTACCAAATTGAAAAAGCTGACTAAAACAGGCACATCTACAGCAAGGCACTTAGGCACATCTACAGCAAGGGGGCTGGGCACGGGGTTACACAAGGGTCTGACGAATGCTTGACCAGGGCTGGGGGCAGTTTTTTCAATGTTTTGGACAACCAAAACACCTTTGTCAATGTTCGAGAATGTTCAAGGCCCTGGCTGAGAAAACCCCACAGTCTCAGATGTGACTTTTCATGTGCCACTCCAGGAGTACAGCCAAGGCACTCTGATTTTAAATTCGAACCCAACAAGAAAGTTGGGGTGGGGAGAAACAGAACCACAGGGGAAAAAAGAGAAAAGAAAAACAAAGGAGCCTCAGGGGTGTGTGGGTGGGTTGGGAACAGTTCAGGGAGGACCTAACAGATGGGATTAGCCATTCCTGAGTGGGAGGGACGAGGTAGGTCTCCTGAGTGGCACAAGGAGCCGGCTGGCGACACGTGAGTCCAGCTTCCCAGGCTACAAAGGTGTATGTGAGAATCTTCGGCACAGGGATAAGATTGGGGACCTGGCATTGTTGGCAAAAATACTGCTCCCAACAGCCAAATTTGGAAACGATCTCGACATCAGTCCATGGGGAGAAGAACCTTCAGCCACACTGTCATTAGGAAAAGTATTTAACCTCCTGGGTAAATTGAAAGAAAAAAAAAAAAAAAGACTAAGTATTGCATGCACCCATTACGCAGATAAGGCTTTGTTTCCAGGGGAAAGAAAAGTTAGAGGTGGAGCTACAGTAATTTTCACCAATGGGATTTTTGTTTTGTTTGCAGCATTGGGGACTGAACCTAGGGGTACCTACCACTGAGCTGCATCCACAGCCCTTATTTTATTTTGAAGCAGTGTATTGCTAAATGGCCTACACGGCCCACTGTGATCCTTCTGCCTCACCCTCCCGAGTAGCTGGGACCAGGGGTGTGCACCTGTGTGTACATTAGGGGTGCGTGCCTGGTAATGAGTTCTGATGTAAAGACTTTCTGAGAAGGTCACCACCTAGTGCCTTCTGCCATCAGGGTTGAAGGAAACAGATTCCTTTCACTGAAATAACCACCTATTAATAAAGGCCAGAATAAGCAAGTCTGGCTACCTGTAGTACTCATCCCATTTCCAGGTTTTCCACTCAAGCCCATTCTACACATCTTCCACCAGTCAGAAAATCTTGGGTACAGAGCACAGGATGTTTTGTGAACTTTAGGTCGAATATGTCAGTTTTTCTCCTATTAAGTCAGCAACACCTAAGTCTCAGATATGACTTTTCATGTGTCATTCCAGGGAGTACCAAAGGGTGCTTAACCAGGGTGCCATTATGACTGTAAACTAGAAGAATCACATGCCCCTTGTAGACAGCTGTATGTCCAACTGGAGCATCATTTTGTAGTAGTTGCTTATGACCCAAATAGATCACTTAGAACTAATAGGTGCATAAGTTTGTAGGGATGGAAGTCATTGGGTAGCAATGAGAGTCCTCAAGTGGTATTTATCCCAAGAAACTGAAATAAACATATTAAAGAGAAATCTGTACTTACATGTTGACAGCAGCAGTGTTCACAATAACCAAGACATGGAACCAGTCTGAGACCATCAACAGGTGAGTGGATGAAGAAAATGTGATAAATAAACACAGAAAAACCACTCAGCCATAAAAAAGAGTGAAATCTTGTGATTTGCAGCAATATGGATAAACCATATTTATCCATATTGGGCACTATGTTAAGTGAAAGAGCAGGGCACTATGTTAAGTGAAAGAGCAGGCACAGAAAGATAAATTCTGCCTGTTCTCACACATGTGTGGAATCTAAAAGCAGCTGATCTCAGCAATAGAGAGTAGAATGGTAGTTATCACAGGCTGGGAAGGGTGTGGAGCAGGAGATGAGCAAAGACTGGTCAACAGGTACAACACTTGGTTAATTGGAAGGAATAAGTTCTGTTGGGCAATTGCACAAGACTGTGACTACAGTCAACAATAAACTATATGTATCAAATAACAGAGAATTTTTAATATCCTCACCATAAAGAAATGATAAGTGTTTGAGGTAACAGAAATGCTAATTATTCTGATTTGATCATTATACATTGTATGTGAATATGTAAAACATCACATGTGCCTCGTGAGCATATATAATGTATGTTGAT
This sequence comes from Sciurus vulgaris, assembly GCF_902686455.1. Taxonomy (NCBI): domain Eukaryota; kingdom Metazoa; phylum Chordata; class Mammalia; order Rodentia; family Sciuridae; genus Sciurus; species Sciurus vulgaris. The sequence goes on from NC_136474.1 coordinate 28,292,959, forward strand.
TAAAAATTAAACAGAACTTTAAAAAACATGAATTTTAGAAAAGAACATGGTTTGGATGTGAGGTGGCACCCAAGAGTTCCCCTGTGGGACCATGCAAGAAGGTTCAGCATGATCGGGTTCTGAGAGTCTTAACCCAATCAGTGAATTACTCCCTGATGGGATTAACTGAGTGGTAACTGGAGGCAGGTGCAGTGCTGCCGGAGAAGGTGGTTTGTTGGGAGCAGGGCCATGGGGTATATATTTTACATCTGGAGAGTGGAGTCTCCCTCTGCTTCCTGATCACCATGATGTGAGCTTCTTCCCTCCACCACCTTCTCCGGAAATGACATTTAGCCTCACCTCGAGCCCTGCAGAATGGAGCTGGCCCTCTGTGGACTAAGATCTCTGACACCGTGAGCCCTCAAGTCAACTTTTCCTCCTCTACGGTTGTTCTGGTCAGATTTTATAGTCACAGCTGACTAACAAACATGCCTCATTAGGACCCAACAAAGCCTGATGCACTAGGAGTTTCATCGTCACACACGTCACCGCCTTGACCTCCCGTTGGTCCTGGTTTTCAGCTCTAACTCACCAACTTCCTGAAACTTCACTCGTGTGCCACCCTTGTCTCCTGGAGATGTTGGTGGTGGTTGTCCCCCTGGGACTCAGTGACTAGGAAAAGAGACCTTTTTCCCTTCCACCAGATTAACATAGTAACTGGGGATTCTTGATACCAGACAGACAAATATGGATGCTCATTAGAAGAACTACTTCTAGATGAAGAGGATGGGAAAATGTTAGAAAGGTAATAGAATAGGCGTCTGCTTTATGCTTTAAATATAAACCTTGCTGCTCGGCCACTGGTGGCTTATTCTAAAACTGGCATTTTCCCCTTCTCTTGTCCTGCTCCTCTTCCCTGACCTCACATGAAGCAAAATTACCGTTCTTCCTGAGTTGGGCCTAGTATCAGTCCTGCTCATCAACTACAAGAAGGAAGAGATCCAGACTCGGGAGTGGAGGCTCTAAGAAACAGCTGTCTCTCAAGGCTACCGCTGGGATCTGAACTGACTCCCAAGAGGGACACCTGGACTTGAGCCTACTATCCCCCACACTCACCCTCCAGTCACTTAGAATCACTGACTACTCTGGGACAGGAGTTCCTGTGTGTTCTCATTTGCCAGCACATCAAGACAGCTTCTATTTCTTTTCTCTCAAAGCCTTATCCTTGGTGTTGGATCAGCAATGGAGATAAAACTGAGCTCCTGGGATTGGTAGCGGCCAGCGCCCTGGTTGCTCCCTGAGATAGAAGAGTTTTATGCAGCTGCTGGATGAGATAGGCAAGCAGAAGAAAAGTGTGCACTTCAACTCAGGAGTCAGTGAACAGGTGGGGCGCAGGAATAATGGCCCCTTGAAATAGTAAGAGAGAAGAGGAAAAAAAAAAGAAACAGAACCCATCATGGCCAGCCCTGTGGCTGCTGTGTTCAGGCTGAAAAGAGAATCCGGAAGACTTCCGGAAATGCAGTCTTCCCTCCTGGGCAGGTATGCAGTCTGAGCTGAAGAGCAGACCTGTACTTCCAGCGCTTCCCTCTAGACTCTTGAGTGAGACGGAGGCACAACCGGCTGGGAGCTCTAGACTGAGACAGACGGACAGCGGGACCTTTGAAACGGGAGGGTTAGATCTACGCCAGCCCACGCACACCAGCTGCAGTCTGGCACAGCTTAAACGGTCCAGCTCCCAAGCAGAGGGATTCGTCAAAGGACAAGCAGAGCCACCCAGCTGCCCCAGAGAAGGGCGGGCGAGATGTGTGCAACGGCAGGGACATCGTTCGTCCCCCAGGACACAAAGTTGCACTCCCCGTCAGGGAAAGATCTGGCAACAGGCTGCAGTCACTCGGGCCAGCCCCTCAAACTGTTCTAAGAGCTTTTAGGTGCCCAGGAATGCCACAGAAACACGGGAGCCCCACAGGTGGGACGAGATGGGTGGGGAGAGACAAAGAACCTGAGTTGTGTGCAGCATTTGACGCAGAAGACTGAGCTGGACCGGTCAAGAACGGAATATGCAGCAGAGGACAGGGGCTGCGACCTCCACGCCCAGAGACACTGGGGTCACCCCATCAAGACCCCAGTGTCTACTCTTGCCTCCCAGCATCTGGCATGATCCCAGCTGGAAGGCCCAGCAAGAAACCCCTCCCTCTACGTGCCTTGACAAGGAGTAATGTTGGGTTCCGTAAGGCTCGCCATCCTGGTTTAACCTCGATGGTCTTCTGTATTGCTTTGACAGATGGCACCCCTCCACTTGATATGGCACTCTCTGATCCAGTTTTACGCACTGTTTCTTTAAGCGTGTTAACTGAGGCGTTCACTCCACTGTCCTTCTCTCTGTCACTCCCCCTTTTCTTTCTCGCCTTTCCCCCTCCTGTCTGGCTTCCCTCCCCGCTTCCCGATTTTGTGTCTGTCCTGTGATGATAGGGACTGAATCCAGGTGCTCTGCCGCTGGACTGCTTCCCCAGCCCTTCTTGCTTTTCCTTTTGAGACCGGATCTCCCTGCGTCTTCGAGGCTGGCCTTGGGTCTGCAGTCCTCCAGCCTCTGCCTCTGCAGGGGGTGGCGCTGCAGGGTTGTGCTGCCCCACCTCTTTTAAAATGTAAGGTGGGGGGCTGAGGTCGTGGCTCAGTGGTAGAGAGCTTACCGGGCCAGTGTGAGGCACTGGGTTCGATTCTCAGCACCTTGTATAAATAAACAAATAAAGGTCCACCAATAACTAAAAAAAACAATTTTTTTTAAATGTAAGGTGGGGACTGGATTTCTTCATTCTATTTTTTCCTTATTCCTCTTTTTCATGATCTTTGTGATCTTTCCCTCTCATCACTTTTCCTTCTTCTGTCCCTCTACCTTCCCTCTCTGCTTCTTTATTTTTTCTTCTTTTTGTGGTTCTTGGTTTTCTTTTGTTTTTGTTTTCTTAATTTTCTTCTGCTACTTTTTCTCTTCTATTTTTCTTTGTGGTGTCAATTGGATGCATTCATTCCATCTTCCTCTTCTTTCTCTTTTCTTTGCTCTCCCCCTCTCTCTTTTTTCCTCTACTTATTTTTTCTTCTTCTGCATCTCTTCTGTCCCCTTCCCTGTTTGTTTCCCTTCTTTTTCATTATGCTTCTTCTCCTTCTTCATTTTATTTCAAGTCCTACATAGTATAATATCAATTTTACTTTCTTTAAAACGAATTATTGTCCCATTCTAGGGTATTACTCCCCTTTTCTACTTCTGGACTAGTGGACTGGTATAGAACATTTTAAGTAAGTTTTTATGGTTAATCAGTATATGGTTTGCTCTCAAGTAATCAGTTATGGGGATCATCATCTCCTCTCAGAAGGACGTTAGGAACTGAGTGAAACAGACATACTGAGTCAGTCCTCCCAACACGGGGCTACACACCTGGCATGGGGACCACAGTAAAGAAATCAGCTTACTAATGAATCCTCTGTATAACAGCAGGAAAGACAGACATTCCAGCAGATGGGCGTCGCTGGCTCTTTGCGGTTCCAAATCCATGGACATTTGTCACCGCCTGCAGCAACAACTTGCACGGGTCTTATGGGTGGTGGAGTGGAAAACTGAGGCACTTCTATCTTTCTCTTTAGTGCACTGCTTTCTTGCTTGTTTATAGAGGATAGAGGAAGATGAGGTTTACTTGCTTTGAGAGGAGAGAGAGAGAGACTTTGCTTAAGAGAGAAACTTTGAAAGACAGGCTTTGCTTAGAGCTTAGAGGAAGAGACTTCGCTACACCTTAAAGTCCTGCATCCTGTGAGCTAAGGGTACATCCACCCAAGGTGCCCTAGTGATGCGTCTCAGTTCTCCGTTCCGCGATCTGCCTTCCGCCGCTGCCCCTACTCGCTGCTGTGTTCTTTCTTCTGGCTTTTCTGCTAATGGCTGCTGTTGCGTATGTCCCTACTAGCTACTGACGCCTGTTTTTCCCTCTGGCTGCTAATGGCTGCTCTGGCGTGTCTTCTTCTCTGGCTACTTCTAATGGCTGCTGTTGCATCTGTCTCGCTCTGCCTACGCTTATATCACCTCCAGGACGCGGAGAGCAGGGCCACGCCTCTTACGCAAAGATTAGGTGAGACGCTCTGAGCAGGCAATTAGTGCTCGAGAACAACATGCGCATACATTGTGTGCGTGGAGGAGAAAATCACCTGAGTGTGCTTATGTCAATTAACCTCCTCACTGCCGATGTGATCAGGCGCCATCCCAGCGCCGCCAACATGGCACAGCCCCCAACAGATGGGCAAATCTCCATATAGAAGAAGAAACAGTGCAGAAAGTTCTGAACTCCCCAATAATGGAATTCACATATACTGAAGTAGATGAAATCTCAAGTATGATTAATGAATTTAAAAGATCTAAGGAATAAATTAAAGGAGGGGAAAAAAAAAACAGGATCTGAATGAGCCTTTCACTAGAAAGACAGATTCTTAAAAAGAACCAAACAGAAATCTTAGGAATGAAAGGTATAATAAGACAAATAAAAGACTCAGTTGAAAGTTCCTAAAATATTTCTATCAAGGAAAACATGGAATCTCAGTTCGAGGATAAGATAGCCAGCCTTCAAACATTCAGAGGGCATTAAAGAAAAAATAAGAATCTGTGATGGTTTAGATCTGAGGTGTCCCTCAAAAGCTCATGTGGAGAATGCAAGAATTTTCAGGTGAAATGATTAGACCATGACCTAACTGGTGGATTTATCCAGCTATCTGGATTAACTGGTTGGTAACTATAGGCAGGCAGGATGTAGCTGGAGGAGGCAGGTCACTGGGGGTGTGGCCTTGGAGTTTATATTTTGTCCTTGGTTAGTGGAGCTCCCTCTCTGCTTTCTGGTTGCCATGTCTTGAGTTGCTTCCCTCTGCCACATCTTTCCATCATAATGTTCGTGTCACCTAGAGCCCAGAGCTATGGAGTTGGCCAACCAAGGACTGAATCTCTAAAACTATGAGCCAAAATGAACTTTTCCTCCTCTAAATTGTTCTTGTCAGGTCTTTTCGTCATAGAAACACAGAGCTAACTAAAACAGAAACTATGATCAGAACATATAAGAACTCTGGAGTTCTTATTAACAAATCAAACAATACTCATTAGCAGTGAGCAAGCAGTAGAAAGCAGGTTATTGTCATTGACGTCATATTCAGTGAAATAATAGTAGAATACTTCCTAAACTTTGAATGAGTCATACATCAAGATACCGGAAGCATATGGAATCCTAAATAGACAAGACATATGACACAGTATACTTACAATGATAAAAATCCAGAAGAATGAAGAAATTTAGAGGATACAAGAGTGACAGCCAGGTCACATCTCAAGAAAATCACTTAAAATAACAGCAAATTTCTCTGAAGGAAGTCTGAAGTTCAGGAGTACTTGGACTGATGTATTCTGAGTCCTGAAAGAAAAAGACTGCCAACCAAGATTGCTATATCCAGCAAAGCAATCCTTCAGAATCAAAGAAGAAATAAAAACTTCCAAGGTAAACGTAAAGGAATTCATGACTACTTATCTAGCATTGCAGGAGATACTTAAAAGAGTTTCTACACACCAAGAGAGCTTAGGAAAGAATAAATCTCATTAGAAGAATAGATCAGCAAATGAGAATTAGGATTGAAGTACACACTGCAAATAAGTAAAATGACAGGAAATAATACTTATCTCTCTACAATACCACCGAGTATACATGGTTTCAGACCTCAATTAATACAAATTGTCAGGTTTCATTAAAAAAAATTGGATCCAACTATATGTTGCCTGCAAGAAACACATCTCATAGATGAAGACATCCACCAGGCTTAAAGTGAAAAGACAAAAATGATGATCCATGCAAATAAAGCCTGAAAGCAAGCAGGAGTGGCTGCTCCAATCTGTCAAAGTGGACTTCAAAACCAAATTAGGTAAAGGGAACAATCCAACAAGAAGAAATGATAGCAATATTTATGCTCCACTTAGAGGTGCACCTGATCATATAAAACCAAATGCTATTTAACAAAAGACTCAGACAAATCCCAATACAATTAAAACAGTTATTTCAATACACCTTTCACCAATAGGTCACCCAGACATAAAATCAGCAAAAACAACTACAGAATTAAAACATACTATGGATCAAATAGACTTACAGGCATCTATAGAATATTCCATCCAACACAATGTAACTACACTTTCTTCTCAGCTGCTCTTGGAACTTTATCCAAATAGAACACATCTTGACCACAAAACAAGTCATCATAAATGAAAGAAAGGATGATGTGATTTGTTGCATGTTATCAGATTGTAATAGAATGAAGTTAGAAATTAACAGCAAGAAAAATACAGAAATTAAACATGGAGATTCAACAATACACTTTTGAATCATGACTGAGTCACTGAATAAATAAGGGGAGAAATTTTTAATTCTTAGAATCAAACCAGAATTTAGAAATATAACATACCAATCTTGGTATACAGTAAAAGCAATTTTAAAGGAAATTTTATATCTATAAATGCCTATGTAAAAAATGAGAAAGATCCCAAATAACCTAATGGTATGTCTCAATATCTTAGCAAAATAAGAATGAACCATTCCCAAAATGTAGTAGAAGAAAAGAAATATAGTCTAAAATCAAAGTTAATGAAATAGAGACTAAAAATACAATGAATGGACCAATGGAGAGTTGGTTTTTTTGAACAGATAGCAAGATTAATAAACCTGTATTCAAACTAACAGAGAGGAGAAGAGGTCAAATTAATAGAGGTGAAAGGAATATTAAAAACAGACAATCAATGGAATCTAGAGGATCATTAGGAAACTATTTTGAAACTTATATTTCTAATAACTTAGAAAACTTTAATAAATGAATAAATTTTAGACACATATGAACTACAGAAGTTTTCACCAAGAGGCTATAGAAAACCTAAGCCACAATAACAAGCAATGAGGTTAAAGCTCTAATAAGAATATTCCAACAAAGAAAATCTCAGGACAAGATGGGTATACAGCAGAATTCTTCCAGACCGGTAAAGAAAAATGGCCTATGCTCCTCAAGTTATTCTGGTGAAATAAAAAGAGAGGGAACATTTCAAACTGATTCTATGAAGCCAGAATCACCCTAATGATCAAAACAAGGTAAGGACACTCCAAGAAAAAAACTATAGACCACAAAAAAATAGTGACATTTATGTAGAATGAGTAGTCTGGGGAGTTAATGTACAGTTAATAGTGACAAATTGCATGCTTGGAATTTCTGAGGCAGGCAGATGTTAAGTTCTCACCACACACACATATAAAGGTGATGGATGTATTACTTTGTTTGGCTGTAGTCAGATTTGACCCTACATCAAAATATCACATTAAATCTAGGTGAGGTGGTGCACCCTGTAATCTCAGCTACTTGGGAGGCTGAGGCAGAAGGGCTACCGTTTCAGGGCAGCCTGGGAAACTTAGTAAGACCTTGTCGCACCAATGAAATTTGTAAAGGGCTGGGGTGTAGCTCAGTGGTCGAGTGCCACTGAGTTCAACCTCCAGTGCTATTGAAGAAAATCACTTTGTACATTTAAAATATTTACAAGTTGTAGTTTAAAAACAAATATAAAAGAAAAAAGAGACGGAGAATTCCAATTTCCTGAAAAGGAGTGGATCTACTCAGGGCTATACTAATAACATAATCAAAGTTGAAGATTTCCATTCAGTCTTTTCACCTAGTTCTGATGCTTCGTTTTCACATGAAAATGGGAAAATGGGGGGCATGATGGTACACATCTGTAATTCCTCGCAAATCTGGAAGCTGAGGCAGGAGAATCTCAAGTTTGAGGTCAGCCCAAGCAACTGAGCAAGGCACTTAGAAACTTAATGAAAACCTTACTCAAAATAAAAAAAAATAAAAGGGCTGAGGATGTGACTTAGGAAAGTACCCCTGGGTTCAATCCCCCCAAAAATAAATGGAAAAATGGGGTGAATTCTAAATTGTTGTTTTTTTAAGTCCTGAATAAGATCCAGAAATACGAATGATGTGAGCACAAGAGTAATATCCAAGGGCCTGGGGATGTGGCTCGTTTGTAGAGCACTTGCCTACCATGTGTGAGGCCTTGGGGGTGGAATATACATATTTCTCTCATAGATGAGAGAGAAGGAGAGATAATCCTTTACCTGTTTGATACTCTTTCACATGATCTTACATACTTGTTCAGCAAATAGGGGTATAGTCAATCACCAATCAAAAAGGAAGAGGAAAATATGAATCCAACTGTGATCTAAATCCAGTCACTCAGGATGTAGAGTCCCTCGTTTAGCCAAGGACAATCTCAGAATGAGAGTTCTTTCCCAAGTCTCTAATGTTCTATAGCTAGTCACATCTCCAAAGTAGCACCTCCTGTTATGTATGGTTTGGTATGAGGTATCCCCCTGAAAACTCATGCAGGAATGTTCCGAGGGTAAGATGATTAGGTACGAGATCTATAGCCTAAGCAGTGAATTAATCCGTTAATGGATTAATAATTTCAAAGAACTACTGTACTTGGAGAGACAGATAGGCAGCAATAGTCTGGAAGGAGGAAGGAGGTCACTGGGGATATGCCTTTGGGGTTGATATTTTGTCCCTGGTGACTCATTTTCCTTCTGTTTTTCCAGTCCTCAGTCATATCCTTCTACATGATATTCTACGGAGCAATGGAGTTGACCAATCATGAACTAAACTCTGAAACTGTGAATCCAAAATAAACTTTTCCTCCTCTAAATTGTTGTTATTGTTTCAGGTCTTTTCAGTCACAGTGACCAAAATCAGACTATTTTAGTCAGCTTTTTCACTTCTGTGACCACAAGACCTGACAAGAACAAATTTAGGGGTAGAAATGTTTATTTTGGGGCTCACAGTTCCAGAAGTCTCAGTCCATAGATGACCAACTCCATTCTTTGGGGCCCAAGGTGAGGCAGAACATGGTAGAAAGATGGTGGAGAAAAGTGGCTTAAGATATGGCACCAGGAGGCAGAGATACCTAAGCTCAACAGTACAAAGCTCAACAAGGCATTGCCCCCAATGATCCATCTCCTTCAGCCACACCCTACCTGCCCACAGTTACTAACCAGTTAATTACTAATCACTGATTAGTTGAAGACTCTGATAATTCAATTCATTTCCCCTCTAAGTTTTCTTGCATTGTCTCACACATAAGCTTTTGGGGCACCCCTCATATCTAAACCAGAACATTCTGCCTCAGACTTCATGCCCATTTCACAATGAAAAATACATTTAGATAATTTCCAAGAGTACTCCTCATAGTCCTAAACAGTTCCAGGATTGCCCAAAAGTACAAGTTCAAAGTCTCCACCAAGACTCAAGATAAACTCTCAAGGTAGCCCTTGTAAAAACTAAAGCAAGTTACATATATCCAAGATACAAAGGCACAGAGCATATATTTCTGTTTCAAAATAGAGAAATATGGGTAAGAAAGAAGGGATTGGGACCAAAGGAAGACCAAAATTCAGCTGAACAAACAAGTCTATAGCTCCACATCCAGTATCTACAGTACATGGCATGATAATATTCTCACCATAGGGCTTGTGTAGATCTGCACTGTAGCCTTGTTGGTGGCAGCCCACATGACCTCTTTCTGGGCTTCTCTTTGCTTGATTCCTGCAGCTTTCCTCAGCATTCATTCCATGTGACTGACAATCTCTTAAGCTTGGAGGTCTGCGGCAACATCCACTTCCTTCTTATGCGTTGCTCTCTCAGGGGCTGCCTACTGGGATTCCAACCCTGCTACTCTTTGCCTGGCCTCTCAGGCATTCCTCTGAAATCTCAGTGAAGTCTCCATGACCACCTAGTTCCAGTGTCCTGCATTCCTGCAGAACCAGGACCAGGTGGTTGACATTAAGGTTTGCTGCCATCTTGAGCAGTAGCCAAGGACCATGTAGCCTGGGACCATGGCTGCAGTAGCCTCTGAGTGACTGGGTATCTGAGTACAGTGAAACAAATTCCCAGGCACCCCCTGTACAATCAGAGGGCCCCACCTCTGGTCTCTTCTCAAAGGAATTTTTAGTTTTATACCTCCAAGCCTGACATAGGTATGGTCTTGCAAATTCCTGAGATGCCCTCAAGTCATCTTTCCTACTGCATCTGAGTAAACTACTTTAGCATCTCTTTAGTGGTTATAACTTCTTTAACAACCACAGCTTCCTAAGCTCTGTTTTTACTCACAATTTTCTGGTCAAACTGCAAGTTTTTCAAATCTTATGCTTGCTTTATGCTCCTGATTATCACAATAAACTTGGCTATAATCCCCTGAATTCTATGCTGCCTTGAAATTTCCTCCACCAGATTAATTAATTCATCACCTTAAATTCAGCTTCACAGAAAGGCTCAAGACATGGGGAAAATGTAGACAATTTCTTTGTCAGACTGGTAATGCAATCAGCCTCTAATCCAGTTTCCCATATAGTCTTCTGTCTCTGAAACCTCATGAGCTCCATCTTTACTGTCCACAGTCCTACTGGCATTCTTTGAGATCCCATCAGAATCACCTATTAATCTCTGCTTACAACATTGTAAAGCTTTTCAACCTGCATCTCTATACGTTTCAAAATCCTCCCTCCCCTGCAAACCAGCCTCAAAGGCTTCTGAATCACATGGTCAGGTTACTCGCAGTGGATGACCCCCCTTCTCTATAACAATTTCTGATTCAGTAAGCTTATTCAATGCTGTAACTAAAATACCTGAGAGGAACAACAAAGAGGAGAAAAAGTTTATTTGGCTTACAGCAAAGAGGAGAAAAAGTTTATTTTGGTCAGGTCCATGAACAGCCAACTCCATGCTCTGGACCCAGCGAAGGCAGAATATATGGTGGAAGGGTGTGGCAGAGAGGAACAACTCAGGATAAGGCAACCAGGAAGCAGAGAGAGCTCTGCTCACCAGGGAAAAAATATAACCCCAAAGGCACATCCCTAGTGACTAATTCCTCTAGCCACACCGTACCTGACTACAGCTATCAAACAGTTATACACTGATTAGGTAATATCTCATAATCTAATCATCTCACCTCTGAAAATTCTTACATTGTCTCACACATGAGCTTTAGGGGACACCTCACATCAAAGCTATAAACACCATTCATATATATATTTATATATATATATATATGAATGGTGTTATATTTATATATATATATATATATATGAATTAAAGTCATAGCAGCATAATTCACAATAGCCAAGTTATGTAACCAGCCTAGGTTTCTGTCAACAATGGATACAGATGACGTGGGATATATACATGATGGAGTTTTATTCAGCCATAAAGAAGAACAAAATCATGTCACTTTCAGAAAAGTGGATGGAACTAAAAAAGGATCATGTTAAGTGAAATAAGCCAGACTCAAAAGTTGAGGGTCATGTTTTCTCTCATATGCAGAAGCCAAGAGAATTTTAAAAGCAGGATCTCATGAAAATAGAACACAAGTAGGATAGAGGAAGGGATCAGAGGCAGAGAGGAAGGAGGGGCAAGGAAGATATTAGGGAATGAAATTTATCATGTACAAGTATGAATATGTCACAACAAATCCTTTGATTTTTATATTATTATGCCCTAATGAAAAATTTTTAAATACTTCTAGATGAGCCAAAATAACATGCAAACATTCATAAGCAGGAATCATCATGGAAACAAACAGTAACAGCAGCAAGACACCATGACCTAGCACTGCAGGGTTTCTGCAACCCCAAAGTGTCACAACCCTTGCAGTCTTTTGTTTGTTTGTTTGTTTTTTCTGTACTGGGAATTGAACTCAGGGCCTTGTGCTTGCAAGGCAAGCACTCTACCAGCTGAGCTATCTCCCCAGCCCATACCCCTTGCAGTCTTGAGGACTCTGCTTGCAGTCTAAGGAACAACAAAGCTTCAAGGCTTCCTGGAGCACACAGAACCTAGTGCTGTCTGAATGAGGACTAAGGTACTTGAGAGTCTCAGTAAGAACTTCTAGAATTCTGACTAATCTGACTGTTAATGGTCGAGACATTCATAGTAAATTAAAGCTTCCACTTGGCCTAAGGGAGGAAGGATAGAAGTTTGGAAAAGGCCCTTCCCTGACTCCTTCTAGGAGGAGGAAATGCTGGGTGGACACAGATTGGGATGGGCCAGAGGCAGACAGTGTGCACTCATGTTCATGGCAAGGTGGCCACAGGGATACAGCTAGACCTCCTCCCCATTCACACTGACTCGGAAATGGTGTGGACAAAACAGAGGTACGACAGATCATCGTGGCTGCAAATTCCTTGATATGACTGTCCTCAAAGAGGAGGTGTGTTAGTCATCATTTGTCACCATGACCGGGATAGCTGACAAGAATCACTTAGAGGAAGAAGTTTATTTTGTCTCACAGTTTCAGAGGTTCAGTCTAGTGTGGGTCAAATCCATTGCTCTGGCCTTAGGTGAGGCAGAATATCAAGGCAGAGAGCACAGTGAAGGAGAGATGCTTGTCTCTTGGCAGCCAGAAAGCAGAGAGAGAAAGAAGGAAGAGCCAGAGGGACAAGATAGAATCCCCAAAGGCATGCTCTGAGACACCACTTCCACCAGCCAGGCCACACCTGCCTGCAATTACCACCCAATAATCTATTCAAATGATCACTCAATCAACTAGACGAATGCACCAATTGGTTATGACTCTTGTAATCGAATCCTTTTACCTCCTCCATTAGCACAGATTTTGGGGAACACCTCATATCCAAACCATAACAATGGGCGTAGTTCTACTCTCCACGAATCTGAGCTACATGTGGTTGCTTTGAACAATAAAATACAGCAGAAGTGCAGCTGCCTTTCTCAGCACAAGAAGTTTCCACTTGTGGTCTCATAGAGCCCAGAGCTGCCATGTAGGAAGCTATACTTCCTTGACAGATGGAGGCACCACCTGGAAAGGCCCTGGGACTCCACACATCATAGAAGGACAGGCTGATGCAAGCTTCTAAACATCCCTGCTGAGTACCAGACATGGGAGTGAAGCTAACTTGAACTCTCTAGATCCAGATCTAAATTAGCAAAGTGGGTTTGTGTTCAACTGGTCTGGATGACAGTCCTGACTATAATAGGTGTGACCCTGCTCACCTGAGACAAATACGGGCCATCTGCAATCATCATAGAAAAGCTGCCTCTCCTGAGAAATGGTGGACTAGAATATTATGTTGGCAAGGAAGGCATCATGGGGACCACCCTAGGCTCATCAAGACCACCTGGGTCCCTTTTCTTCTATCCTCACAACTTTGTAATTACCTCATCTCTGTTCAGGAGTGACAATGTGACAATCATAAAATAGGAAGATATCTGTATTTGACCTGAATTACCTCACCTGTAGAAGTTCCCCTATCCCCCACCTAACCAAAAGGATAGTTCTGGTGATGGATGGTCAAGCTTGTCTGGGAGAGACGATAGCTATTACTGGTGGTAAAGTCTTGGTACCCTTCAATCTCAAGAAACCATTCAAAGGAAAGACAACCCGATCAATTCACTGCTTATCAGCCCAGGGGTAGAAAAGACCCAGGTGGAAAATTATCCTCACACACACACATGGGAATGAAAATTTTCACAGCCAGTGTAGGGTTCCATTTGCAAGGGCCACTGATCCCTATTAACTGCCTAACCCCTTGCTCTGCAAATACCCCTTTAGGAGGAATCGTGAGTCATAAGACATCATGCCAAAGAACAGAAGAGCTTGCAGGGTCCCTGGGGAGCAGGTCTCCATACTGTGGATTCATCTGCCCATATGGGTTGTCTTGAAAATATTTCCAAGATAGAGGGTTGCAAGGGGGGTGGAAAACAAAATGCTAAGATCTCATTCATATTGAAATTTTAAAATGGGAGAAAATACATGAGTGTGGTTATGAATTATAAAATGATGGCAAGCCAACTGGAAAATCAGCAGTTGGTACATGGGGTAGGGGCCGGGAGGAAGTGAGGGGCCAGCTGGTAGTGGAAGGAAGTGGTTTGCATTGTTATAAATGTCAGTGGTGGTAGTTCTCATCAATGAGCTTTCGACTGCAGCTGTGGTTGTGGCACACAAGGAGATGCCCAGCATTTAAGAGCCACACAGCATTGGCAGCCCCACCCCCCCAAGTGTGTTATCATCCAGTGGGTCTTGGTATTGCAAATGAACCTCCCCCCTTTTCCCAGGCTTTGTGTAAGACCCAGGAGCTCAAAGTGGTATAAGGAGACGGCACCCTGAGCTTGGACACTGGGCTGCAGAGCTGGGCAGGGCATAAGAGGCAGCTCAGGTGGCTTAATCATCCGTGGGCACACACAGGTGTGTGTTTTCAAAGTGTAACCAGGGTCACTACCAGAGCACAGGCGGGAGGTGCTAGTGTGATAAGTCAGGTGTAGCCAACTGTAGCCATCTGGACACAGGTGTGTGTTTTAAGCTTAGCAAGTCCAGGAGCTCCTAAATCAGTCAGGTGACACTGCTACCATTGCAATCTCAATTATCCTTCATAATACGATATGACACATGTTCATTTTGGCAAAGGAACTGAGCTAATGAGGAACATCTGGTACAGTGTTAAGCCTGGCTGTACATAAATGAGCGATTATGTGGGTCAAGCATCACTTACCTCTGCGATTAACAGGTCCTTAGCTACATAAGCAACGTAGTCTGTTGTGTCCTGTTAAAGAAAAACAAGATATCTGAATCACTCATCACAGGGAGAGGCAACACCACAGGGGTACAGCACACCAAGCACAAGCTGAGAAGGACTCAACCCATCACACAAGAATCAAACACTGGCTACACAACAGCCCAACCATGGCAGGTTCTTGTGATGCAGATTCTGACTCAGCCTGTCAAGGCAGGGCCTGAGCTTCTGCATTTCCAGACACCCTCCTGGTGCTGATGCTACTGGTCCCCGTTCACATTTAGAGTAGCAAAGATGCAAGGTGCCGCTTCTCTGCATGTTGGAGCTTCTGGGAAGCTTCCAACGCTTTGATACCGGAGTCCTATTGCCCAGATAATTTAACTGGTATGGTTGTGAGCCTTGAGCATCAGGAAGTTTTTAAAGTCCCCAGATAATATCAAAGTGAACCTAAGCTGAGAACCACTGCTCTCAGCAATGTCTATACCCGGGACCCTCAAAGTTGACTTAGTGTCAGAATCCCCTGCAAGTCTTGCTACAACAGATTGCTAGACCATACACCTGGAATTTCCCTCTGGTGGGCCAGGTGTATGACCCCAAAACTGGATTTCTGACAAGTTACAGCTGCAACTGGGCTGGGGACCATGCTCTGAGAAGGACTGGTCTAGAAGAAAACCAGAGTAGAAGGATGTTCAAAAGTTGATTGAAAACATCCCCTCTTGGGTGATTGAGATAAGATAGTTCTTTTCTTTTCTTTTCTTCTTCTTTTTTTTTTTTTTTTTTTGGTACCAGGGATTGAACTCAGGGGCACTCGACCCGTGAGACAAATCCCCAGTCTCCTATTTTGTATTTTATTTAGAGACAGGGTCTCATTGAATTGCTTAGGGCCTCATCTTTGCTGAGGCTGGCTTTGTAGTTGCGATCCTCCTGCCTTGGCCTCCAAAGACACTGGAATTACAGGTGTGCACCACCACACCAGGCAAGATAGTTCTTTTATTTTTGGACATAAATAATAATTTTATTCCTTTAAGATATTTTTAAAATATAAGGTCTATTTAGAAGTCTTGTCCTTCCTTGTGAAATAAGACTTTCCTCACCTGCCTTTTAAACCAATGCATAGAGAAAAACAAGACTTCAAAAGTATACTGAAGCAGCCAGGTACAATGGCTCACACCTGTCATCTCAGCGGCTCGGGAGGCTGAGGCAGGAGGATCACAAGTTCAAGGCCAGTCTCAGCAACTTAGCAAGACCCTGTCTCAAAATAAAAGTAAAAAGAACTGGGGATGTGTCTCAGTGGTTAAGTGCTCCTGGGTTCAATCCCAAGTGCCAAAAAAAAAAAAAAAAAAAAAAGAGACTGAAGCACCCATGTGCTTTGCTAGTTTCTAAAAAAGTAATAGGAGGAGAAATTGTCATCTTAAGTCTTGAAAACCAAAACACTTCTCTTCAGAGACAGTATTTTCAACATCAAAAAAAAAAAAAAAAAAAAAAAAGAATCTCAGTGGAGTAACTGGTAATGGTACTCTCACATTGGAAGCTATTACCAAATCTTATTATTTCAAAGGGCTTCAAGGTGATTCAGCTACTGGGGAGGCTAAGGCAGGAGGATCATGAGTTTGAGACCAGCCTGGGCAACACAGCAAGACTCCTCAGGAAAGAGAGAGAGAGAGAGAGTGGGGAGGGGAGGTGGCTTTCAAGTTGATTGATCAGTTCCTACTGTCGTCAGCTCCTGTCAGGGTTCTCTATGGTGACCTCCTCCGGTCACTGTCTACGAGCAGAGGGACATCCCTTATCTCTCAACAACACTCTAGAAAATGCTGCGATGAGAGAAGGGACAAGGGAGCAGGTGTGTGTGGAACAGGCATGGGTCCCTTCCTTGTATGCACCCACCTCCAGGTGGTGGGTGGTACCAGACACTTTCCACACACCACCCCCTGCATCTCACAGCAACCCACCACACCTGCACAAGCTGGAACTCTTCCAGCAGAAGTTGAGATAATGGAATGTTACCCTGGGCCACTCTCCAGGGTGAGGCTCATCGAAGCCACTTCCTTTTTCTGTTCATTGGATTTTCACAGACTGCCTAGAGAAGCCAGTTGGATTGGCTTTTGCTCACTTCTATCCAGGAGGATCTGGTGAAGATCTGAAGCTACTGGCAAAAATATATGGATTGCAGCTCATAATCAGACTCTTCCTGGCTTCAAGAGATGTGAGTGTTGGAAGGGTCCTTGGGAAACCCTTAAGAACATCTTAGCATCAGTGTTGCTCAAACTGAGGACCACAGAACCCTAGGGTGTGTTCTCCAGTGTTTGAGACGTTGCCAGGTTTGGGGGTTACAATTTCATATTTTCCTTTCCATGATAATCTTAAAACCTAATTTGATAATATCCAGGAACACTTACATGCCACTCTCACTGCCTTTGGCATACAATTTCAATGCCAAGATTGCAGTTGGGTTTCCAACATTAAGGGTGCCAGGTTTTTAAAGAATTTGAAAGAAAAGAACAGTCAGAGTAGATGCCTTAAGTCCCACTTGAAGTAATTGCTGTCACATTTGGACATAATGATGCACAACTGCAGATTTTGCTTGAATAGGAGAAAGTAGTAGAAGAATCAAGTCATCCTTACACCGATGGCAGGAGGGAGACACTGAATTCAACGGCTTCTGCCCATGGCAGTGAGTCTGGCAGCACATCAGGAGCACAGATTTAGTTTCAGTGAACTTTGTCCATCACCATAAATTCAAGTTACTTGAATGTCACTGGCTTTACAATGTTTATTTGTATTTAACTTCCAAATTTGATTGGAGTTTAGAGTTCAATAAAAAGTATAAACATAAGAAATCTATTCTTGGATTTTTGTACAGATTCAGATAACAAACGAATTTGAGTCAGCACTAATGGTAGATTCAAGGAAATACTTTAAAAATAAAATTCCATTCTAGTCTAAGAAACTCTACTCTGGCTCAAAGTTGGGAGAGGAAGGCCAATAAGAAGACCTGATAAGTATCTCTCAGATGATCAGTGCTCAGCCTGGACATGGCTGTTCTGATTCCAGTCTTGATCTTTTTCTGGAATAGTACCAGAGTGTATTAGGATTCAAGCAATGTTCTTGACATCACCCAACTACCAGTGAGCATACAAAGTTCCAAAGAAGGGGCTGCAAAGTACCTATTCTGTACTTAGACTCTCTGAACCTGGTCATTACTCTAAAATTCTTTTGGTGGTATTTTAACATTGCTTATCATAGTAGACTGTAATTATTATGTGACTATTATTATTTTTGGAGAGGGGTTAATAATGTTTTTCCAGTCTGTCTCATTCGATGTTTATCCACCATTTTCCTAAATAACACATAGATTTAGCAGGAATATCAGGACTAGAACCTAGAATTCTTGGTTTTATTTAAATTATCTACCAATAATTATAATGTGCTAAATTGTGGTTACAATTCAATTTGTAATGAGATCTCATGCACTGTCTAACATGTATTTGGAAAGTATTTGGATTGGTTAAAATGGAAAGTAACTAGGCTTTCCTGTCCTCTGGGATCATGACATTTTCTATATTAGACAAAAAAACACAACAAATATAAAAGTTATGGATTACTTTAAGTATCAGTAAATAGTTCCATTTATTAAAATGAAAAAATTATAAGGAAACTTGAAGAGAAAAAGTCCATAATCATGTGTACATCCTGGAGAATAAAATAATTTTAAGACAATTTGAATCTGGTTTTCCAGGATCTTGGATATTTGTATCTCCACTCAAAATATCATCAAGACAAAAATTAAGAAAAGTTCCTGAAGGAAGCTATTGATGCAGTTAAGTAAGATATCTGTCCTTTAATTTTCTAAACTGGGTTACATTTACATTAGAAAATGTTTTCGTCCCCTGCACAAGGAAGGAAACAAGGAAAAGAAAATTATGGTTCCAAGCATCATATTGGTTAAGCAATTAGACAACCACTGCCAATTACTTAGACCCAGAAAAAGGCAAGG
Source organism: Sciurus vulgaris (assembly GCF_902686455.1). Lineage (NCBI taxonomy): Eukaryota > Metazoa > Chordata > Mammalia > Rodentia > Sciuridae > Sciurus > Sciurus vulgaris. Next base: position 28,311,553 of record NC_136474.1, read on the forward strand.
ATCCTGGTCGAGATATGTGTTGTGAGTGCTTTACAGGTAGGTACACAAACTTACACAGACAGGATCCTAACAAATGCAGTGTGGGAGCGTCTCTATGGAAGACTTCCGTGTTCTAACACACATCTCAATGAGGGCTTTCATGTTACATCAATTGTGGGAAATTGTCAGGATTTAGAAAGAAACAAAGGCACAGCAAGAAGGAAAAAAAAGAAAGGAGAAAAGAAAGGAAACCACTGTGGGAGAACTTTTAAAACAAGACTTTAAGTATTAACAAGAGTTAATGGGATGTCACTGATGAACTGTGCTCTGGTCATCCTTGGTCAATTAAGCAAAGCTGTAAGGGCAAAGATCCATGTGCAGGGTGGGCAATCCCTTCTGCCACCAAGTGTCCTGGGCTCGGGGTCTGAGGTGGGGTGCTGGAAAGTAGTGGGGCCCAAGACTCTCAAAGCAGTTACACTGGTCCTGGCTAGAGCCGACAATGCCAGCCATGCCTGCCCCTGACAGCCACCACCACTGGACAAAGAGAATCACTGCTTCTTGGTTGTACTGAGATCTGTGTCCCTATTATTCTGTCCTTCGGAAACATCTAGAATCTGCAGCTGAAATGGCTCTCCTGATTGATCTGACGTCCACTGTGCCAGCAGCAGTTCTATAACAAGGTTACCAGGTAAAGGAAGTAGGAAGATCATCAGGAAAATTCCCCTCCCAGGGCGAGCTGCAGACAGGATCCCCAGCATTAAGATAAGAAGTAACACGCCAATCACAAGAGCTACCTCAGGGAGAGAAAAAAAAAAGCAGAGAGCAATGAGGACCCCAGCAACTCTGAAAACTGGCGCAGGGTGCCATCTGTCACCTCTTAAAAAGGCCAAAGCTTCCAGCATGTCTGACCACTTTGGGCTGTGAAATAAAAATGAACAGCAGGTCCTTGTCAAGGTTACCTCCCCACAAAGAAATGACAGTCAAGAAGAATTTCTAAAATTTGAGAGGGGAGGTAGTTGGCTCACAATTAACTTTTGTACAGTGTCATGGGGGCACACTTTAAGTAAGGGTCCCTTCTTGGAAATTCCCAACAAGAACAAGAGGAACAAGTCCAAGGGCACTTACCGGATCGCCCCCAGAGGCGAAGGAGATGGACAGCATGTGATGATTCGCTATGATCTGCCGGGCCCAAAACAAGAAATGACACATGCTGTTATCACCCTTTCCGCATCCTGCAAAATCCACCCTTAATTATCAGGTGATCCAAATTGACAAGTTTTCCTGAAAACTGGTACCCATATGAAAAGAGCAACTGTAAAAGTAATGGCACTAGATCATCTTTCATGAACGTTCACACCCAGATGGCTGCTGTCTAGCTGGCTGGTCTGAATGACTTCCGTTAAGTCCCCCAGCAGCTGTGGAGTGGAACATCAGAATTCCATTTGATAGGTGAGGTGGCTGGGGCCACAAGGGCCACAAGACTTCCTCAAAGTAACTCAACTGATAATCAAAGACCTGTGTTGGAACAGCCTCTACCCGCCAGCCAGGGTCTTAAGGACCACACCTTGAGAAGGAAAAAGTCACACATGCACACCAAAACATTGCAATTTAGGGTTGCTGTTTCCAAAAACACCAGGACCCCCATCACAGATCCCACAGCTAGGATGGGAGGAGTGGCCCATCCCTCTGTCTTCATGCTGTTTGTACTGTGCACATACAAATGAGAAAGCCAGAAACAAAGATTAAGAGTCGGTGCTATCTAGAGCACGCTCGTAATTTATCAACTTAAAAACCAAAGAGGACATTCCAAGTTAATTTTAAAATGAGAAATTTCCATTAGCTTTATAAACCGCAGCATACTGTGGAATTTAGTAGACACTAAATAAATTAGAAGCTGCCCTAAATTTAAAAAGCTACATAAGTCTTCAATGCTATTTTTATCTTTATAAGACAATGCAATGACATTGAAGTACATTTCTGAGGGTGGGGAAAGAGCTCTCATCTCCAGCCCAACACAGCAGGTTTGTTTCTGCACAGTCCCTCAGGCCCTTGTCCTCAAGGGCGCAGGTAGAATTTACACTGCTACATTTGTGCCATCTGAGGGATCTTGCCAAACGTGCTCCTGTAAAACTCGAAATATAATCAAATTATATCAGATATTTACTTTTAAATGCCTACTTTCGTTTTTGCCAATTGCAAAACTTCAGGATATAGGAAAAATATGAACATATAAGTTACCATAGGACAGTGAGGCTGGCTAAGTAACCTGTACCCAAGCCCCAGGTGACCCAAGCTAGTAATAATCACCCTAGAATCCTTCCCTCGGACCACAGGTAGAAGGAATGGTGAGGAGATAGCTAGGACTGCCAAAGTTTTGAATTCTGCATGATTAGCTTCTGTGTACTTAATTTTTTGCTTATGACACAGCTCTAAAACTGGGGTTTAGAAATTAAATTGGAAGGTAAGATTTAGCAGGGGGAAAGTAAAAGTCATATTTGATCAACATGATGCATGATCATTATTGTGTGACTGAATCTAACTCCCTAGAGTAACAGAAAAATTGAAAAGAGGAGAAAGAAAATTAGAGTTAATTGACTCTAATAGATATAGCCTGTGCTTCCACTCTGAGGGCTTTATCTCCATTCTTCTTCTTGGAACTCGGGAGAGTGGGGTACTGCCTGTCTGCTCTCTCTGGACAGAGGAGGAAGGATCTCACTACACTGTCCTCAATTTGCTGCATTTGATAATCAAAGTCAACTGGAAGGGAGTCCAGAGTCATGGGCTTTGCCTCTGCTTAACCCACCACAGACTGCACTTTGTCATCTGAGTGGGCAACACCTGGGTGTCTGGAGCCCACCCACCCAACCTAGGGGCCAGAAGATAGGAAACAGACAAATCCAACAGATGGAGCAGCGCCAACGGCAGCAGTAGCAGCCTCTTTTATTTTATTGAGGTGGGGAAGGAGGTAAATGGAGGGAGAAGCTCCCATAGAATTGAGGGTATAGTCTGAACATTCCTGGAAACAAAAGCCCACTAGGAGTAGAGAAGGTGAAGGGTATGAGTGTAGATGGGATGCAGGGCTGAGTGGACCAGCCTCCAGAAACAGCTCAGGCAAAGGTGGAGCCTCCCCAACAAGCTTCAGCCGCAGCCTCCAGGGCTAATTACCCAATCCTCAGCACAGGGAATGTAAAAAGACTCAGGAGCGAGAGTGGCATCCAGTTATGCCCAAACAAAGCCTGGGTGTGGCTTCTCATGTCTATGCTGAATCTAGAATTTTTTCTACCTCTAGGGTAGGAATTGGAGGAATAAATGAAGCTGAGGATGCTGCTGAGTCCACCTGAGGCTGGGGAGGCCAGTAAACAGAACTATGAGTAGGAACACCAGAATTGGAGTGTTTTGTGCAGAGGTCACATTCAATTTCCAGCTCACCCTGCAAACACTGGAGGCTTAGCGGGGCAGGGGAGGCAGAAACATTGCTGTCACTTAAACCATGACAGGCCAGCCACTTCAAAGTTGATAAAATAAAATGTCGAGTCCACATCTGCTTTCCTACTCCACAAACATTTCCCCCTCCACCTCATCTGACCTCCAGAATCTCCTGTTGGTAACCAGGACCACTACTCATTTTTCCAACTGAAGAAACTTATGATAGATCAGAGAAACATCAAAGACAGACACTGCCCAGGAACACAATCGTCCTAAATGGAATTAGCCTTAATAAACATGGCTGTGCTGCGCTGCTCAGCTCTGAATTCATCCATTCTGTTTGCGCCATGGATATGCCACATCTTGTCAGCCCTGCAACACTATGAACTAAGATGCTCCAAAATAACAAACCACTAAGGAAGAAACACTACTGTCAATCAGACCATCATAGGCTAGCCACTTCACAGTTGATTAAAAAAAAAATGTCATCTATAAAATCCAAGAAAACGTGGTTATAAAGGGCTAGGACATCAAGAGACTTTTGCACATACATCACCTGTTTTCACATTGCAAATGAAAGCAACAATTTCTTCCACTGTCTTTCAAAAACAACAACAACAAACAGTTACTTATAGCCAAATTAAAGAGAACCAATGTCACCCACCATTCTCTTGGTGACTTCTCAAAGTGGTCAAAATTCATTGCCTTGTCAAGATTTCACACAAACATGTTCTATGTGGGTCTGGTGAAGCTACAAGCAGGAAGCCATCGGAGGACCCGCAGATGGGGCTCTTGGAGGGCAGGAAGGCCTGAGTAACCACACACCTGTTTGGAGTCAGGCGTCCGCAGGTTCAGACTGGCGGTGGAGATGGTCAGAGAGATGCTCATCCCTGCAAACTGAAGGTTGCTCTTTCCCAGGATGCTGGACAGCATTTTGCTCGGAGGCTGTGAAATCAAAGAGCATTATTTTAGCCTTTTATTTACAGAAGACCATCCTGCCGGGCCTCTGGGTTGACCTTGTCTGCAGGGGTGGAGACCCGGATGTCAGCCACCCCCCCCCCCCCCACACACACCCAAGCCCTCCTCAGACACTGGAAGATAGAGATGAAATGCATGAGCTAAGAGGAGAGAGCCGACGCTGACAGGGACACTCTAGAATATGCAATGTGCACAAGGAGAATCAAACTCCTTTCAAGGAGGAGGAAAGCAGACCAGCATTGGGGATTATAAGCAATCTCCAAGGATGGTGAGAACGTTGGTCGCTAAGAGAATAGCGCACAAACCCTACCACACAAACATCTTCCAGGTCGGGCTCATGTAGAGGGTCCAGCTAGAATCCCATGGCCAGGACCCAGCCCAGGATGGACAGACACGGGCTGGCTATACCTGGCGTCCCCATCCTTGCAGGAATCAAAGGACTGAGTTTCCCAGTTGGGTGCCTTCTCCCCAAGTCCCTGGACAAGCATTGTCAACACTCATTGCTCCATCCTTGGGACCCACCCAGCCTTTCGATTTGAAGTAAAATACTCTCTTTCCAAATGCCAATTAGTTTCTAAACAAGGCATATCCTTTTTTTAACTCTGGAAAATAAAAGGAAGTGACGAAGGTCAAGGTTTTCTCAAGCGGAGTCGGCAGACTGTGAGGCCTGCCCTCCACCGGCTGAAGGTAGAGCCACGGAATGCTCCGCAGGCTGGGTCCATCCCTGAAGTCAGGAACCGAGGGCCTTCTCTGTCTCTCAGCTGGGCGTACCCTATTTAACTAGCCAATCAGAATGGGTTTCAGTGTAGGATTTCTACCCAGAAATGAATTGTCTCCAAAAATGACCTTTTATGGAAATTTCGTACTGGTAAAAAAAAAAAAAAAAAAAAAAATCCCTCTTCTGTGCTTCTGTGCTTGCCTTAGGGGACACTATTCATGGCTGCCCTGATTCAGTTTGCCCAATTGCAGCACTTTGCTTCCCAGATAAATGCTACTTCTTTTGATCTCTGTGCTGGTTCTTCTCTTTTTAAGTTAACACTCCTGAAAAAGTTATTTAAAAATAGAGAGGTCCAAGGCCCACCTGTGAGATTTGGGTCAAGTGTACCTTAGGTGAAGCCCAGAAATTGGCATTGCTTCTTCCTCTTCCCACCAAGAGAACCATGAGGGTAACCCAAGACCTGTTAGCACCACCAACCTTTGAGAGATGAAGTTCCCTATCTCGGTTCTCGGACCCTCCTGTTTATGTCATCCCAGTTCTCTGCCTGAAACCTGGTTGATCTAGAGGTGCATGAATGTCCCCCAGCTCTGAAGACAGATACCACCTGGTGCCCTAGGAAGAGCAAAACCAAGCTGGCAAACTGCCCAAATGATCTGGGATGGAGATATGCGCAGCCTCCAGGGCAGATTCAGGTTCTTAAATGTAGCTTTTCCCACAATTCAGCCACACAGCAGACAAACAAACAGACTCCAAAGCTGTTAGGCCACCAAGGCCAATAAAGCAAAAGGGATGCTGGCAGCCAGTGGGAGCTCCTTGTAGCAGGATGTTGGCGAATTGTAATGACAAGGACAATGGGGCATTTGGAACCTGTAGCACAGATCTAAGGAGGTGACATATGGAAAAATCACATGGTTGCAGAAGAAACAGAACAAAATATTACAATGAAGTCGCTTTTTGGTAACCTTGGTTACTATCACTATAGTTGCAAAAAAATATTTTCTACACATTCACAGCATCATCCATATGTTGGCATCCATCTGTGGTTTCCTGGGCCTCAGCCCAGCACGATCAGGTGTCTCTGGGCCCAGGAAGCCCTCTGATGAACTGGGCCTGATCAGAGTGCAGCTTGGGGATGTAGTTTTAAAAGAAAGTGTCATCAAACGCAGAGTCTGCCGCAAGTGGTGTCAGTCCCTACTCACCGGTCCTGGAGAGTGGGAATCTTGGAAGGACACTGCAAGTATTGCTTAAACCGGAGCTCAAAGGCTTGTCCAATGGAGCCAATGACATCTTGGGCCAGCCCGTCACAGCATTCCAGAATGTGACAAGCTGAGAGAAAAGGAGACACAGGCCAATTAGAGACAGAGGCTGGAGCTCCCCAGCTCCTCAGCAAAGAGCCCCTCCATGAAGACAGAGAGACAAAGAGGTGTCTTCCTCCTCCATAGTACATCCCAGCAGAAGTGCCTGCACCGTCATCTCTGGGGACATCTCTGGGGGCATCCCACAGCTATGGCAGTAGACATTCATTTTGTTAAGAGGCCAATGTCTGCAAAATTATAGGCTCTATTTTTAAATAAAGGATTTTGCAGTCCAAGTTGGTGGTTCTTCAATATCTTTAGAGTCTTCAAACCATCGATTCTAACCTTGATAAGGAAACAGCATTTGGAAGGAAACCTCAGCACAACTAGAGTCTGATCTTGCACAAATGGAGTCCCATTAAGGCCCCGTGGGTTTTAAGCAAAGGATTTAAACTGGTGTCTATTAAATGAATCTTCATCTATTCAAAAGACTTGGAGAAAGTTGTTCAGTTACTTTTCAGCGGGAGTACAAAGTAGATCACAAAATGCAGCCTCTGGAAATAGTAAGAAGCACAACGTTTTCCAATGATTGTAAAGGGGAGTTAGTCAATATGCCCATCTCAGCAACGTGCAACCTGCGTCCACACAAGACTGAGACTAGATTTTCATGCCACGTCTCAGGAAGGCAGCTTGTGAGAAAGAAGATATCAAAGTCAGGGATGCCAGTGGGTCAGAACAGCACTCAGGGCAGGGGAAGAGGCCCGAGAGGGCTTTTAATGGTTTGAGGGCAGGTGCCAGCAGGACAGCCTTGACAGCGGGACAGCGTGTCCTGATGTGAACCCTCCAGACAAAAGCAGGCTGAATGAGAAAGGAACAGGAGAGGGCCTCCCAGCCTCCGTGCTCGAAGAAAGTGCTACTTCTCCAGAGCCTCAGGAAATACTTCTACTCCCAGAACAGCATCCGTGGCACCCACCAGAAGGAGACACGACCCCTCTACCTGTCCCTCCTGAGGTGCTACCAGCCTGTCACCAGGAGCAGCATGCTGACAAAATGGCAGAGGCAGAGTTTGCCCTGAGCTCCTGCACTTGTCCCAACAGACCAGACCAGACTAGCATGGAGTCATGTATGCCAAATGCCCCAGACCATGCTGAAACTTTAAGGAAGCAGACAAATCCCAAAATAGATGGTTTTTCCAGAGAACAGGAGATTCCAGTTTACCGGAGCCAGTATAATAAGAAATGCCCTCTGTTTTAGCCCTTACCAAAAAAAACTTAATAATAAGTAACTTGATGCTGACCAATCAGATTTTTTTTCTTTTGTTCTGTTTCCTTGTTCCCACTTTACAAAACCCGCTGTTCTGCCTTGGCCCTGAGGGAGCTCTCCTTCTATTTTTAGAATGAGACATCCCCAATTCATGAATCACAAATAAATGAGATCTGTGACTAAATTTGTTGTAATTTTGTCTTTTGACAAGCATAACACACAGTCTTGTTACGAACAGGATAAAGGAATTCTCCCTAGAGAAAAATGACAGATGCCTATCACACTCCATTTTTCTCTTGCCAACAGTCACAATGTTTCTAGGGAGGCTCCTTCCAGAAGCTTCATTGATCCCCCAGCAAGGAGTATGGGTAGTTATTCCCAAGGGGTGACAGGGACTAGGGAGACATGGAATTGCACCCACCTTGCAGGAGAAACCACACAAGAAAGAAGCCTCATGTCGACAGGAAGTGGGCAGAGACCCCACCACCTCCACTCTCAACTGCACAAAGCCAGCCAGGTACTGGCAGTTCACCCAGAAGGCAACCCTGGAACCTCAGGCTGCCTCTCCCCAAGACTGCAGATGGACACAGGGAATTGTATTTGGGGGAAGAATGTGGGTGAGCACACCATTGCCTCTGACTGCAGTCAATCCCACTGGATATAGTAGTCCTATTTTAGTGACAGGCGCAGAATTCACGTACAAAGGTACAGGTGTCCTGGCGACCTTTTTAGGTTGATTATTGATCTTATTTTACTTTATTGTGGACATTATTATTAAGTATAGTCCTGGGTAGTCACAAAGCAAGCCCATAGGAAGCAACTGTCACAGTTACACGAGTTGTCGATTAATACAAATGGAAGCATTTTTTTTTTTTTTCAGGCTAATAAGGAAGTAGGAATTCAAGTAGACCTGAAGGAGGAAAAGCCAGAACACCATTGTTCCGCCAGCCTATCTGCTGGCTTCCAGTCATACTGGGTCCCCAAAGGAATTGGCTGGTGGAAACTTTGAAGAACCAGAAAATAAGAGTGGAAAATGTCAAAAAGTAGTCTTTTTTTAAAAAAAAAGAAGTCATAAGCTAACATTTGTAATGGAGAGCGAAGAATAGGATTTTTTTCAGGCAGTACACTCCCACCCCACACTGACTAAACTTCTATACACCCGAAAACATGGAGGCCTGAGAAGGGTGTGCTGCAACATAAGGTCAGGACACTTGGAGCCCTGCAAGGCCCTAGGCAGAAGGGCCCTAGCAGGACGAGGACAGGTCCTGCCAGTCTAAGTGACAGAGTGTGGCACAGCCTACAGATAGAGAGCAGGCACATGAGCTTCTAGGGCTTAAATCATGACTCGGTCCTGGAACCTGACACAGTTCCCAAGTGAATGGAGAAAACAATGTCATCGGCTGCTTGATCTGAGGATTTCTGTTGTAAAGTGGCCTTTATAAGTCCCAGAAACTCACTCCACATCCCAAACGAACCCTGGATGTCATGCCTTGAGCCTGGTAACTTCTCTGAGAGTTTTTACAGTCTTTAGCCAGAAGTCACATCCTCTAGCCTAACCCATGGGATCTGGCATGTGCATCAAAAGATGAGTCCCCCTAAGGGTGGTCATCCGACCTGTGTGGCACTGTTGAGCTTCTCATGTCCATGAGGACATGACAGCCAAAGGCACGGTTCCCAAGCAAGGAGAATGACGAGACAGACCCAGAGCATGGGGCCCAGAATTAAGATGTGAAATGATAGACAAGTGAAGAACATGGGTCAGGGGGCCAGCAAAATGGAAGCACGGCATGTTCCATCTCCTTGGGGGAACCTGGTCCTTTTGCTGGTACTGACAGTCAGCAGGAATGTCATTCACCTACTGTGGAGCACATTTGCCAACATTAGTCTCTCTCTTGTTTAGCCCTGGCCAATAATTAAAGTCAGAGTCGCCCTCCAGGAGAGCTAGTCCAAACTTTGTGGCTGCACCAAAGACTACTGCATCCCTGACATGAGTCACCGGAGAGCAAGCTACTAAGCTGTGAATGTACTGTGGCTCTTGTAACCACCCAGAGCATGCAGCATGTTTCTCCCACAGGGTGGCCCTCTGGTAGTCATACAGATGCCTTCCATTTACTGAAGAATGGTAAGCATCAGTGGATCAGAAGATGGGGCCCAGCTGCACCCCAATCCATTAGAATTCTGGTTCACATAATTCACATTTCTTCAAATAAGTTCAAAGGCCAATGACTGCCCATGTCCATTAATGATCCAGGTCACCTGCTTGCTGAGTGGACTGTGGGTCAACTGGGAACCTCCAGTAACTAGCGTGCAGCTGGTTCGCATGATCACGATCTCAACAACCTGCCTGACACCTCCTCTACTGGTCAGGATGGGCAAGTTATGCTGCAGTAACAAACAACCACTACAATTCTGGCTGAAAACAACCCTTTCACTCTTGCTCATTCATTCCTAGACAACTCTCCAAGGCAATTATCCTCAGTGATCCAGGCTTGCTTTTTGCCTTCTAATCCCTGGGTCTCAATATAAAGGCCTCCTCCACAACCTGGAGAAGAAAGAACCAGCAGGGCTTTGCACTGGGACTTCATGCTCCATTATTCTGCTGACAGCCTCTGGTACGGACCTGTCACTTGGTCCTGCTAAACAGGAAGACTGGAGGGTGCAGTCTGCTGTGAATTTGGGAGGAGAGAAAAGTAGGATATGGCAGTCCCCCTTATTCTTGGTTTTGCTTTCAATGGTTTTGGTCCCTGGAAAATTCTAGAAATAAACATTCCTGTTTTAAATAGGCCTTGTGCCTCTCCTGCCACTCTGCTCTGTCCTGCCTTGGACATGAGTCACCCCTTTGTCCAGCATAGCCATGCTGTTGAGGGTCATATTCAAGGGCCATATGGCCAGGGCCATATTCAACTAACCCTTCTTTACTTAACAACAACTCCCAAGCACAAGGAGTAGTGGCACTGATGATTCAGATTATGCCAAGGAGAAGACAGGAAGCACTTTTTTCAAGTGAAAAGCGTAGAAAGTTCTCAACTTAAGACTCCTGTAAGAACCAGTCTACTCTCCATGAAATTGTGAAGAAGGAAAAAAGAAATCTATGCTGGTTTTGCTGCAATAACTCACACTGCCAAGTTACACCCAGTGTGTGAAAAGGACTTAGTTAAGATGGAAAAAGTCTTAAGTCATAGGATTGGGGGCTAGTCTCAGTTTCAGACATCCACTGGGGGTCTTGGAACACACCCCATGGGCAAGAGGGGGTTCCATGTTTCTTTGTACTCACACCTACCAGTAAAGACCTTTTCGAGCATGTGTCCCAGATATGTGTGTTTCTTTATAAATTATTAATATGTGTCCCTGTGTTAATATGAATATAAAAACATTTTAAAGATATGTTTTATCTTTAAAAGTGATAAGCTAAACAAAAGTTTAACATGTCTTGTTGGCCCTATGAACATTACTGCATTGTAGTCAGTATCTCAAGACACATGACAAATATGGGCACAGTTCCTCATTAAGAACAATGGTTATAAATTTATTTTTACATCTTTGAAATACTTTAAAATAATTTTAATTTGGAAGAGTTGATATCTTTTCTGATGAGATTATTGTTTTTACTTTTAAAATGGACACCTATGAAGCATTCATATTGGAAGTCAATCTTACCAGCTTTTCTCTTTCTTTCCTGTTTGCCTAAGTTCCCATTGCTATTATAATCCCTGATTTATGGTTTCTCTCTGAGAGGTTTAGTTCAGTTAAAAATAGTTAATCATTTGATATAACCCATTTCTCAGTTCTTGCTCTTGTTAACTGTGCTTTTGAGGTCTGATCCAAAAAATCCTTGCCCAGACCCATGGCATGAAACATTTCCCTTGTTTTCTTCTACTAGTTTCTTGACAGATAACCCTTCTGTCAATTATGTCTTTAATCCATTTTAGTTGACTTTTATATGTGGAGAGAGACAGCAGCTAGCTGCATCCTTCTGTGTGTGGATATCCAGTTTTTCCAGTGATGACTTTTGAATAGACTATCCTTTCCCCAGTGTGTGTTTCTGCACCCTTATGGAAAAGCAGCTGGCTGTGAATGCATGGATTTATTTCTGGGATTTCTACTCTGTTCCATGGTCTATGTGTCTGTTTTATGCTCAAACTGTGCTTTCTTTGTTACTGCAACATTGCAGTATAATTTGAAGTCAGGTAGTGGGTTGCCTCCAGCTTTGTTCTTTTTGCTCAAGATTATTTTGGTTATTCGGGGTCTTTTGTGATTCCATACAAATTTTAGGATTGCTCTTTTTTTACTTCTGTGAATATCATTGGTGTTTTGATAGGGAATCTATAGACTTGATTTTTAAAAATTGAACTCATGGAAGGAGAAAGTAGAATGGTGGACATCATGAGTGGGAAGTGGGTGTTCTGGAGAGGAGGGATGGAGAGATGTTGGGTAAAGGATACACAACTACAGTGAGATAGGAAGAATACATTTCCAGAGATCTAGTGTACAGCAAGATGACTACATGTACAGCATGATGACAAAATATTGTATTATTGAAAAATGTAAAAAAGGAAAGTGGTTGCTATCAAAAAATAATAACTATGCGAGGGTGATGCATGGGTTAATTAGCCAGATTTAACAATTCCATAATAAATATCTATAGTCTTCCCTTAGAATATGAGGGGGATTGATTCCAGGATCTCCTGAGGATACCAAAATCTGAGGATGTCAATGCCCCCATAGAAAGTGCATATATTTACACACAATCTGCACACATTCTCCCTATGCTCTAGATTACTTAACATACCTAACACAATGTAAATGCTATGCAAATAGTTGTTATATCTATTTTTACATGTACTATTTTTATTGCATTGTTATTCTAAATATTTTTGGTCTGCAATTCTGAAGATGTGGAGTCCATGGATACAGAAGGTCTACTGTACTTCTATTTTAATGTACAACATGATGAAATCACAATGCTATCCATTAATTTAAAAAGTAAAAAACAAAAGCTTTTAAATCTAGTTAATGCAAGATTTGAATCCACTTCCTGAAGCCACTTGATTCAAATTCCTCAGCACGCCAGGGTGGCAGCAACGTCTTAAGAGCTCCTGATCGCCCATGCCCTTCACTGAGCCCACTCTTCCCCATACCTTCTGCGGCAGGGCCACCTGACACACACACAATGTCTCCTGAGTCACTGTGCCTTTTCTATACTATGTTTTCTTCTATACCATTATAGGCAACGCTGCCCTGAATTTTCAGACTAGCTATAACTCAAAGAGGAGGCTCCACCCTTTGTAGAGCCAAGGAGATGTTTCCATCCCCTTCAGGGGAGCCACCTGCCATAGTGCTCAGGACAGAGATGGTCTCTAGCTGCCTCCCCAAGCTAGCCCAAGCTGTCCCTCCTCAGCCATCCACAAGCCTCTTATCAAGACACCCCAGGTCTCCCAGAGTTCAAATTCATGGCCTCACTCTCTACTAGCTGCAACCGGCATGGGAAGACCTGGGGACGTTGGGAGTCATTACTCAAATTGGGAAAGTTCCTGTATTATGATTTGGATCACTGGTGTCCCCAAAGCTCACATTGAGACCAATGCAGGAATGTTTGGCAGTGAAGTGGTCATGGTATGAGAGCTGTGACCTAATCAGTGGTTAATCCATTTAATGAATTAATAATTCGAATGGATCCATGGGTGGCAATTGTAGGCAGGTAGGGCATGATTGAAAAAAGTAGGTCGCGGGGGCGTGCCCTTGGGATTCCATCGATTTTAGCTCTGGGTCCTTGTACTCACGCTCTCTCTGCTTCCTGCTTGCCATTACCTGAGCTGCTTTCCTCTGCCACACCCTCCCATCATGACCCTCTGCCTCACCTTGGACCCAAAACAGTGGAGTCAGCCCACCATGGTCTAAACCTCTGAAACCATGAGCCAAATAAACTTTTCCTCCTCTGAGTTGTTCTTGTCAGGTCTTTTGGTTACAGAGATGAAAAGCGGACTAACACATCCTGCTGAACTGTGGCTACTCTCTCTTCCTCTTAGGGGCTGAGAGCTCCCCACTTAAATAGAGCATCAAAGTCCAGTGAACTCTAAGCAGAGAAGGGAGACTCTTCAAACTCTAGCAGATTTATCAGCCAACCTTAGTCGTTTATTCACATATTTATGTGCACATCATTTTTCAGAGCTTTGATTCAAGGTAGGTAAGAAATAAAAAATGAAGCCACCATTCTAGTAGTTATTTAACATGTGTCCTAGCAGCAGAGGAGCAAGATTATACCCATTAGACTGGCAGGAATTTCAAAGTCTGAAAGTGTCAAACTGTTAAAACGAAGGAGCCCTTCTATATCACTCGTGGGGTAATCATTTCAGAACAGTTGAAGCTGAACAAAGACATGGTAATTCAGCCTTGGAGGTGTGAATACCCTGAAAAAATTCTTGCACTGAAGCACAAAACAGTGTGTCTAAAGTATTTACTGAAGATGTTATTCAACAAACATGTATCAAGCATCTACCCAGTTCTAGGCCCAGTTCCTGCTCTCATCAAGATCATTTGTCTCATATGAGACAAAAGAAGAGAAGACAGGGACACCGATTAGGAAGAGATGAGGTAAAAATGGACGACAGAGATCGGCGCAATGTGGCCCACAAGCCAAGGAAAGCTGGCAAGCCACCCAAAGCTGAAAGGGTCAAGGAAGGATCCTCCGCTAGGGCCTCTGGAGAAAAGGAAGGCTTGCTGACTACTATCTCAGACTTCTGGTCTCCAGAAGGTTGAGAGAATAAATTTCTTTGTTTGAAGCTACCTACTCTGTAGTCATTGGTTATAGTACCACAGGAATACAAATACAACCATGAAGAAAGGACATATAAAGAGGATTCTGGTATCCGGTGAAACATACAAGATGATCAGAGGAGGTTTTGACCTGGAGAGGACACCTGAAGGGAGCCAGGAGTGAAGGGCTGGGTAGGAGGGTCCTAGGTACTGGGTCCAACAAGTACAATGGCCCTGGGGCAGGAGCTTGCCAGTCATGTCGGAGGATGATCCCAAAGTTACCATTGCCAGAGTGGTGGGAAGGGGAGGTTGCGGGAGATGAGACAGGGATCAGGCAGGAGGGAGTCCACAGAGGCTGATGTCGACAGGCCGGCCAGAGTAGATAAGGCAGAGACGTTGGGGAAGTAAGGAAGGGGTCATTGCCACTGGACCACAAAACCTGAGACAGCAGGTGGGGTTTTTTTTTTGGGGGGGGTGAGGGTTGCATTTTTCTCACTGAGCCCACAGCTGGAGTTCAAGTATAAAGCACAAGGGAGTAGCCCAAACCACCACCAGATGGGTCCACTTGGGATTCCAATGAAAGAAGTTTCAAATACCTGGTGTGACCAGTACAGAGCATTTATAGGGGAACCGACCACAGTGCCTCAGCTTATTTTCACTAAGGGACACTGAGAGAACCAGGGATTAAGATTTAGATATTAGAGTTCCTCCAAAAGTTCATACTGTGAGACAATGAAAAGAACATTCAGAGGGGAAATGATGAGATTGTGAGAGGGTCTAACCTGTTCAGTGTATTAATCCCCTGATAAGGATTAACTGGGTGGTAACTGTGGGCAGGTAGGGTGTGGCTGGAGGAGGTGGATCACCAGGGGTGTGCCTTTGGGGTCTATATTTTGTCCCTGATGAGCAGCGCTCTCCCTCTCTCTCCACTCTCTATCCCTCTTCTCCCTCTCCTCCTCTATCCTCTCTCTCTCTCTCTCTCTCTCTCTCTCTCTTCTCTCTCTCTCTCTCTCTCTCTCTTTCTCTATCTCTCTGTTTCTCTGCTTCCTGGTGCCCTGTCCTGAGCTGCTTTCCTCCACCATGTTCTCTGTTCTCTGCTATTGGATCACCTTGAGCCCACAGCCATGGAGTCAGCCATCTATGGACTGAGGCCTCTGAAACTGTGACCCATTAAACTTCCCTCCTCTGTCGTTCTTGTCAGGGTCTTTTGGTTACCAAATTGAAAAAGCTGACTAAAACAGGCACATCTACAGCAAGGCACTTAGGCACATCTACAGCAAGGGGGCTGGGCACGGGGTACACAAGGGTCCTGACGAATGCTTGACCAGGGCTGGGGGCAGTTTTTTCAATGTTTTGGACAACCAAAACCCTTTGTCAATGTTCGAGAATGTTCAAGGCCCTGGCTGAGAAAACCCCACAGTCCTCAGATGTGACTTTTCATGTGCCAACTCCAGGAGTAAGCCAAGGCACTCTGATTTTTAAATTCGAACCAACAAGAAAGTTGGGGTTGGGGAGAAACAGAACCACAGGGGAAAAAAAGAGAAAGAAAAACAAAGGAGCCTCAGGGGTGTGTGGGTGGGTTGGGAAACAGTTCAGGGAGGACCCTAACAGATGGATAGCCTTCCTGAGTGGGAGGGACGAGGTAGGTCTCTGAGTGCACCAAGGAAGCCGGCTGGCGACACGTGAGTCCAGCTTCCCAGGCTACAAAGGTGTATGTGAAGAATCTTCGGCACAGGGATAAGATTGGGGACCTGGCATTGTTGGCAAAAAATACTGCTCCCAACAGCCAAATTTGGAAACGATCTCGACATCAGTCCCATGGGGAGAAGAACCTTCAGCCACACTGTCATTAGGAAAAGTATTTAACCTCCTGGGTAAATTGAAAGAAAAAAAAAAAAAAAAGACTAAGTATTGCATGCACCCATTACGCAGATAAGGCTTTGTTTCCAGGGGAAAGAAAAGTTAGAGGTGGAGCTACAGTAATTTTCACCAATGGGATTTTTGTTTTGTTTGCAGCATTGGGGACTGAACCTAGGGGTACCTACCACTGAGCTGCATCCACAGCCCTTATTTTATTTTGAAGCAGTGTATTGCTAAATGGCCTACACGGCCCACTGTGATCCTTCTGCCTCACCCTCCCGAGTAGCTGGGACCAGGGGTGTGCACCTGTGTGTACATTAGGGGTGCGTGCCTGGTAATGAGTTCTGATGTAAAGACTTTCTGAGAAGGTCACCACCTAGTGCCTTCTGCCATCAGGGTTGAAGGAAACAGATTCCTTTCACTGAAATAACCACCTATTAATAAAGGCCAGAATAAGCAAGTCTGGCTACCTGTAGTACTCATCCCATTTCCAGGTTTCCACTCAAGCCCATTCTACACATCTTCCACCAGTCAGAAAATCTTGGGTACAGAGCACAGGATGTTTTGTGAACTTTAGGTCGAATATGTCAGTTTTTCTCCTATTAAGTCAGCAACACCTAAGTCTCAGATATGACTTTTCATGTGTCATTCCAGGGAGTACCAAAGGGTGCTTAACCAGGGTGCCATTATGACTGTAAACTAGAAGAATCACATGCCCCTTGTAGACAGCTGTATGTCCAACTGGAGCATCATTTTTGTAGTAGTTGCTTATGACCCAAATAGATCACTTAGAACTAATAGGTGCATAAGTTTGTAGGGATGGAAGTCATTGGGTAGCAATGAGAGTCCTCAAGTGGTATTTATCCCAAGAAACTGAAATAAACATATTAAAGAGAAATCTGTACTTACATGTTGACAGCAGCAGTGTTCACAATAAACCAAGACATGGAACCAGTCTGAGACCATCAACAGGTGAGTGGATGAAGAAAATGTGATAAATAAACACAGAAAAACCACTCAGCCATAAAAAAGAGTGAAATCTTGTGATTTGCAGCAATATGGATAAACCATATTTATCCATATTGGGCACTATGTTAAGTGAAAGAGCAGGGCACTATGTTAAGTGAAAGAGCAGGCACAGAAAGATAAATTCTGCCTGTTCTCACACATGTGTGGAATCTAAAAGCAGCTGATCTCAGCAATAGAGAGTAGAATGGTAGTTATCACAGGCTGGGAAGGGTGTGGAGCAGGAGATGAGCAAAGACTGGTCAACAGGTACAACACTTGGTTAATTGGAAGGAATAAGTTCTGTTGGGCAATTGCACAAGACTGTGACTACAGTCAACAATAAACTATATGTATCAAATAACAGAGAATTTTTAATATCCTCACCATAAAGAAATGATAAGTGTTTGAGGTAACAGAAATGCTAATTATTCTGATTTGATCATTATACATTGTATGTGAATATGTAAAACATCACATGTGCCTCGTGAGCATATATAATGTATGTTGATTAAAAATTAAACAGAACTTTAAAAAACATGAATTTTAGAAAAGAACATGGTTTGGATGTGAGGTGGCACCCAAGAGTTCCCTGTGGGACCATGCAAGAAGGTTCAGCATGATCGGGTTCTGAGAGTCTTAACCCAATCAGTGAATTACTCCCTGATGGGATTAACTGAGTGGTAACTGGAGGCAGGTGCAGTGCTGCCGGAGAAGGTGGTTTGTTGGGAGCAGGGCCATGGGGTATATATTTTACATCTGGAGAGTGGAGTCTCCCTCTGCTTCCTGATCACCATGATGTGAGCTTCTTCCCTCCACCACCTTCTCCGGAAATGACATTTAGCCTCACCTCGAGCCCTGCAGAATGGAGCTGGCCCTCTGTGGACTAAGATCTCTGACACCGTGAGCCCTCAAGTCAACTTTTCCTCCTCTACGGTTGTTCTGGTCAGATTTTATAGTCACAGCTGACTAACAAACATGCCTCATTAGGACCCAACAAAGCCTGATGCACTAGGAGTTTCATCGTCACACACGTCACCGCCTTGACCTCCCGTTGGTCCTGGTTTTCAGCTCTAACTCACCAACTTCCTGAAACTTCACTCGTGTGCCACCCTTGTCCTCCTGGAGATGTTGGTGGTGGTTGTCCCCCTGGGACTCAGTGACTAGGAAAAGAGACCTTTTTCCCTTCCACCAGATTAACATAGTAACTGGGGATTCTTGATACCAGACAGACAAATATGGATGCTCATTAGAAGAACTACTTCTAGATGAAGAGGATGGGAAAATGTTAGAAAGGTAATAGAATAGGCGTCTGCTTTATGCTTTAAATATAAACCTTGCTGCTCGGCCACTGGTGGCTTATTCTAAACTGGCATTTTCCCCTTCTCTTGTCCTGCTCCTCTTCCCTGACCTCACATGAAGCAAAATTACCGTTCTTCCTGAGTTGGGCCTAGTATCAGTCCTGCTCATCAACTACAAGAAGGAAGAGATCCAGACTCGGGAGTGGAGGCTCTAAGAAACAGCTGTCTCTCAAGGCTACCGCTGGGATCTGAACTGACTCCCAAGAGGGACACCTGGACTTGAGCCTACTATCCCCCACACTCACCCTCCAGTCACTTAGAATCACTGACTACTCTGGGACAGGAGTTCCTGTGTGTTCTCATTTGCCAGCACATCAAGACAGCTTCTATTTCTTTTCTCTCAAAGCCTTATCCTTGGTGTTGGATCAGCAATGGAGATAAAACTGAGCTCCTGGGATTGGTAGCGGCCAGCGCCCTGGTTGCTCCCTGAGATAGAAGAGTTTTATGCAGCTGCTGGATGAGATAGGCAAGCAGAAGAAAAGTGTGCACTTCAACTCAGGAGTCAGTGAACAGGTGGGGCGCAGGAATAATGGCCCCTTGAAATAGTAAGAGAGAAGAGGAAAAAAAAAAGAAACAGAACCCATCATGGCCAGCCCTGTGGCTGCTGTGTTCAGGCTGAAAAGAGAATCCGGAAGACTTCCGGAAATGCAGTCTTCCCTCCTGGGCAGGTATGCAGTCTGAGCTGAAGAGCAGACCTGTACTTCCAGCGCTTCCCTCTAGACTCTTGAGTGAGACGGAGGCACAACCGGCTGGGAGCTCTAGACTGAGACAGACGGACAGCGGGACCTTTGAAACGGGAGGGTTAGATCTACGCCAGCCCACGCACACCAGCTGCAGTCTGGCACAGCTTAAACGGTCCAGCTCCCAAGCAGAGGGATTCGTCAAAGGACAAGCAGAGCCACCCAGCTGCCCCAGAGAAGGGCGGGCGAGATGTGTGCAACGGCAGGGACATCGTTCGTCCCCCAGGACACAAAGTTGCACTCCCCGTCAGGGAAAGATCTGGCAACAGGCTGCAGTCACTCGGGCCAGCCCCTCAAACTGTTCTAAGAGCTTTTAGGTGCCCAGGAATGCCACAGAAACACGGGAGCCCCACAGGTGGGACGAGATGGGTGGGGAGAGACAAAGAACCTGAGTTGTGTGCAGCATTTGACGCAGAAGACTGAGCTGGACCGGTCAAGAACGGAATATGCAGCAGAGGACAGGGGCTGCGACCTCCACGCCCAGAGACACTGGGGTCACCCCATCAAGACCCCAGTGTCTACTCTTGCCTCCCAGCATCTGGCATGATCCCAGCTGGAAGGCCCAGCAAGAAACCCCTCCCTCTCACGTGCCTTGACAAGGAGTAATGTTGGGTTCCGTAAGGCTCGCCATCCTGGTTTAACCTCGATGGTCTTCTGTATTGCTTTGACAGATGGCACCCCTCCACTTGATATGGCACTCTCTGATCCAGTTTTACGCACTGTTTCTTTAAGCGTGTTAACTGAGGCGTTCACTCCACTGTCCTTCTCTCTGTCACTCCCCCTTTTTCTTTCTCGCCTTTCCCCCTCCTGTCTGGCTTCCCTCCCCGCTTCCCGATTTTGTGTCTGTCCTGTGATGATAGGGACTGAATCCAGGTGCTCTGCCGCTGGACTGCTTCCCCAGCCCTTCTTGCTTTTCCTTTTGAGACCGGATCTCCCTGCGTCTTCGAGGCTGGCCTTGGGTCTGCAGTCCTCCAGCCTCTGCCTCTGCAGGGGGTGGCGCTGCAGGGTTGTGCTGCCCCACCTCTTTTAAAATGTAAGGTGGGGGGCTGAGGTCGTGGCTCAGTGGTAGAGAGCTTACCGGGCCAGTGTGAGGCACTGGGTTCGATTCTCAGCACCTTGTATAAATAAACAAATAAAGGTCCACCAATAAATAAAAAAACAATTTTTTTTAAATGTAAGGTGGGGACTGGATTTCTTCATTCTATTTTTTCCTTATTCCTCTTTTTCATGATCTTTGTGATCTTTCCCTCTCATCACTTTTCCTTCTTCTGTCCCTCTACCTTCCCTCTCTGCTTCTTTATTTTTTCTTCTTTTTGTGGTTCTTGGTTTTCTTTTGTTTTTGTTTTCTTAATTTTCTTCTGCTACTTTTTCTCTTCTATTTTTCTTTGTGGTGTCAATTGGATGCATTCATTCCATCTTCCTCTTCTTTCTCTTTTCTTTGCTCTCCCCCTCTCTCTTTTTTCCTCTACTTATTTTTTCTTCTTCTGCATCTCTTCTGTCCCCTTCCCTGTTTGTTTCCCTTCTTTTTCATTTATGCTTCTTCTCCTTCTTCATTTTATTTTCAAGTCCTACATAGTATAATATCAATTTTACTTTCTTTAAAACGAATTATTGTCCCATTCTAGGGTATTACTCCCCTTTTCTACTTCTGGACTAGTGGACTGGTATAGAACATTTTAAGTAAGTTTTTATGGTTAATCAGTATATGGTTTGCTCTCAAGTAATCAGTTATGGGGATCATCATCTCCTCTCAGAAGGACGTTAGGAACTGAGTGAAACAGACATACTGAGTCAGTCCTCCCAACACGGGGCTACACACCTGGCATGGGGACCACAGTAAAGAAATCAGCTTACTAATGAATCCTCTGTATAACAGCAGGAAAGACAGACATTCCAGCAGATGGGCGTCGCTGGCTCTTTGCGGTTCCAAAATCCATGGACATTTGTCACCGCCTGCAGCAACAACTTGCACGGGTCTTATGGGTGGTGGAGTGGAAACTGAGGCACTTCTATCT
The DNA here is from genome assembly GCF_902686455.1 of Sciurus vulgaris. Taxonomy (NCBI): domain Eukaryota; kingdom Metazoa; phylum Chordata; class Mammalia; order Rodentia; family Sciuridae; genus Sciurus; species Sciurus vulgaris. The sequence continues at coordinate 28,332,946 of NC_136474.1, forward strand.
TTCTCTTTAGTGCACTGCTTTCTTGCTTGTTTATAGAGGATAGAGGAGATGAGGTTTACTTGCTTTGAGAGGAGAGAGAGAGAGACTTTGCTTAAGAGAGAAACTTTGAAAGACAGGCTTTGCTTAGAGCTTAGAGGAAGAGACTTGCTACACCTTAAAGTCCTGCATCCTGTGAGCTAAGGGTACATCCACCCAAGGTGCCCTAGTGATGCGTCTCAGTTCTCCGTTCCGCGATCTGCCTTCCGCCGCTGCCCCTACTCGCTGCTGTGTTCTTTCTTCTGGCTTTTCTGCTAATGGCTGCTGTTGCGTATGTCCCTACTAGCTACTGACGCCTGTTTTTCCCTCTGGCTGCTAATGGCTGCTCTGGCGTGTCTTCTTCTCTGGCTACTTCTAATGGCTGCTGTTGCATCTGTCTCGCTCTGCCTACGCTTATATCACCTCCAGGACGCGGAGAGCAGGGCCACGCCTCTTACGCAAAGATTAGGTGAGACGCTCTGAGCAGGCAATTAGTGCTCGAGAACACATGCGCATACATTGTGTGCGTGGAGGAGAAAATCACCTGAGTGTGCTTATGTCAATTAACCTCCTCACTGCCGATGTGATCAGGCGCCATCCCAGCGCCGCCAACATGGCACAGCCCCCAACAGATGGGCAAATCTCCATATAGAAGAAGAAACAGTGCAGAAAGTTCTGAACTCCCCAATAATGGAATTCACATATACTGAAGTAGATGAAATCTCAAAGTATGATTAATGAATTTAAAAAGATCTAAGGAATAAATTAAAGGAGGGGAAAAAAAAAAAAAAAAACAGGATCTGAATGAGCCTTTCACTAGAAAGACAGATTCTTAAAAAGAACCAAACAGAAATCTTAGGAATGAAAGGTATAATAAGACAAATAAAAGACTCAGTTGAAAGTTCCTAAAATATTTTATCAAGGAAAACATGGAATCTCAGTTCGAGGATAAGATAGCCAGCCTTCAACATTCAGAGGGCATTAAAGAAAAAAATAAGGAATCTGTGATGGTTTAGATCTGAGGTGTCCCTCAAAAGCTCATGTGGGAGAATGCAAGAATTTTCAGGTGAAATGATTAGACCATGACCTAACTGGTGGATTTATCCAGCTATATGGATTAACTGGTTGGTAACTATAGGCAGGCAGGATGTAGCTGGAGGAGGCAGGTCACTGGGGGTGTGGCCTTGGAGTTTATATTTTGTCCTTGGTTAGTGGAGCTCCCTCTCTGCTTTCTGGTTGCCATGTCTTGAGCTGCTTCCCTCTGCCACATCTTTCCATCATAATGTTCGTGTCACCTAGAGCCCAGAGCTATGGAGTTGGCCAACCAAGGACTGAACCTCTGAAACTATGAGCCAAAATGAACTTTTCCTCCTCTAAATTGTTCTTGTCAGGTCTTTTCGTCATAGAAACACAGAACTAACTAAAACAGAAACTATGATCAGAACATATAAGAACTCTGGAGTTCTTATTAACAAATCAAACAATACTCATTGGCAGTGAGCAAGCAGTAGAAAGCAGGTTATTGTCATTGACGTCATATTCAGTGAAATAATAGTAGAATACTTCCTAAACTTTGAATGAGTCATACATCAAGATACCGGAAGCATATGGAATCCTAAATAGACAAGACATATGACACAGTATACTTACAATGATAAAAATCCAGAAGAATGAAGAAATTTAGAGGATACAAGAGTGACAGCCAGGTCACATCTCAAGAAAAATCACTTAAAATAACAGCAAATTTCTCTGAAGGAAGTCTGAAGTTCAGGAGTACTTGGACTGATGTATTCTGAGTCCTGAAAGAAAAAGACTGCCAACCAAGATTGCTATATCCAGCAAAGCAATCCTTCAGAATCAAAGAAGAAATAAAAACTTCCAAGGTAAACGTAAAGGAATTCATGACTACTTATCTAGCATTGCAGGAGATACTTAAAAGAGTTCTACACACCAAGAGAGCTTAGGAAAGAATAAATCTCATTAGAAGAATAGATCAGCAAATGAGAATTAGGATTGAAGTACACACTGCAAATAAGTAAAAATGACAGGAAATAATACTTATCTCTCTACAATACCACCGAGTATACATGGTTTCAGACCTCCAATTAATACAAATTGTCAGGTTTCATTAAAAAAAAATTGGATCCAACTATATGTTGCCTGCAAGAAACACATCTCATAGATGAAGACATCCACAGGCTTAAAGTGAAAAGACAAAAAATGATGATCCATGCAAATAAAGCCTGAAAGCAAGCAGGAGTGGCTGCTCAATCTGTCAAAGTGGACTTCAAAAACCAAAATTAGGTAAAGGGAACAATCCAACAAGAAGAAATGATAGCAAATATTTATGCTCCACTTAGAGGTGCACCTGATCATATAAAACAAATGCTATTTAACAAAAAGACTCAGACAAATCCCAATACAATAAAACAGTTATTTCAATACACCTTTCACCAATAGGTCACCCAGACATAAAATCAGCAAAAACACTACAGAATTAAAACATACTATGGATCAAATAGACTTAACAGGCATCTATAGAATATTCCATCCAACACAATGTAACTACACTTTCTTCTCAGCTGCTCTTGGAACTTTATCCAAAATAGAACACATCTTGGACCACAAAACAAGTCATCATAAATGAAAGAAAGGATGATGTGATTTGTTGCATGTTATCAGATTGTAATAGAATGAAGTTAGAAATTAACAGCAAGAAAAAATACAGAAATTAAACATGGAGATTCAACAATACACTTTTGAATCATGACTGAGTCACTGAATAAATAAGGGGAGAAATTTTTAATTCTTAGAATCAAACCAGAATAGAAATATAACATACCAATCTTTGGTATACAGTAAAAGCAATTTTAAAGGAAATTTTATATCTATAAATGCCTATGTAAAAAAATGAGAAAGATCCCAAATAACCTAATGGTATGTCTCAATATCTTAGCAAAATAAGAATGAACCATTCCCAAAATGAGTAGAAGAAAAGAAATATAGTCTAAAATCAAAGTTAATGAAATAGAGACTAAAAATACAATGAATGGACCAATGGAGAGTTGGTTTTTTTGAACAGATAAGCAAGATTAATAAACCTGTATTCAAACTAACAGAGAGAGAAGAGTCAAATTAATAGAGGTGAAAGGAAATATTAAAACAGACATCAATGGAATCTAGAGGATCATTAGGAACTATTTTGAAAACTTATATTCTAATAACTTAGAAAACCTTTAATAAATGAATAAATTTTTAGACACATATGAACTACAGAAGTTTCACCAAGAGGCTATAGAAAACCTAAGCACACCAATAACAAGCAATGAGGTTAAAAGCTCTAATAAGAAATATTCCAACAAAGAAAATCTCAGGACAAGATGGGTATACAGCAGAATTCTTCCAGACCGGTAAAGAAAAAATGCCTATGCTCCTCAAGTTATTCTGTGAAATAAAAAGAGAGGGAACATTTCAAACTGATTCTATGAAGCCAGAATCACCCTAATGATCAAAACAAGGTAAGGACACTCCAAGAAAAAAACTATAGACCACAAAAAAATAGTGACATTTATGTAGAATGAGTAGTCTGGGGAGTTAATGTACAGTTAATAGTGACAAATTGCATGCTTGGAATTTCTGAGGCAGCAGATGTTAAGTTCTCACCACACACACATATAAAGGTGATGGATGTATTACTTTGTTTGGCTGTAGTCAGATTTGACCTACATCAAAATATCACATTAAATCTAGGTGAGGTGGTGCACACCTGTAATCTCAGCTACTTGGGAGGCTGAGGCAGAAGGGCTACAGTTTCAGGGCAGCCTGGGAAACTTAGTAAGACCTTGTCGCACAATGAAATTTGTAAAGGGCTGGGGTGTAGCTCAGTGGTCGAGTGCCACTGAGTTCAACCTCCAGTGCTATTGAAGAAAATCACTTTGTACATTTAAAATATTTACAAGTTGTAGTTTAAAAACAAATATAAAAGAAAAAAAGAAGACGGAGAATTCCAATTTCCTGAAAAGGAGTGGATCTACTCAGGGCTATACTAATAACATAATCAAAGTTGAAGATTTCCATTCAGTCTTTTCACCTAGTTCTGATGCTTCGTTTTCACATGAAAATGGGAAAATGGAGGGGCATGATGGTACACATCTGTAATTCCCGCAAATCTGGAAGCTGAGGCAGGAGAATCTCAAGTTTGAGGTCAGCCCAAGCAACTGAGCAAGGCACTTAGAAACTTAATGAAAACCTTACTCAAAATAAAAAAAAATAAAAGGGGCTGAGGATGTGACTTAGGAAAGTACCCCTGGGTTCAATCCCCCCCAAAAATAAAATGGAAAAATGGGTGAATTCTAAATTGTTGTTTTTTTAAGTCCTGAATAAGATCCAGAAATACGAATGATGTGAGCACAAGAGTAATATCCAAGGCCTGGGGATGTGGCTCAGTTGTAGAGCACTTGCCTACCATGTGTGAGGCCTTGGGGGTGGAATATACATATTTCTCTCATAGATGAGAGAGAAGGAGAGATAATCCTTTACCTGTTTGATACTCTTTCACATGATCTTACATACTTGTTCAGCAAATAGGGGTATAGTCAATCACCAATCAAAAAGGAAGAGGAAAATATGAATCCAACTGTGATCTAAATCAGTCACTCAGGATGTAGAGTCCCTCGTTTAGCCAAGGACAATCTCAGAATGAGAGTTCTTTCCCAAGTCTCTAATGTTCTATAGCTAGTCACATCTCCAAAGTAGCACTCCTGTTATGTATGGTTTTGGTATGAGGTATCCCCTGAAAACTCATGCAGGAATGTTCCGAGGTAAGATGATTAGGTTACGAGATCTATAGCCTAAGCAGTGAATTAATCCGTTAATGGATTAATAATTTCAAAGAACTACTGTACTTGGAGAGACAGATAGGCAGCAATAGTCTGGAAGGAGGAAGGAGGTCACTGGGGATATGCCTTTGGGGTTGATATTTTGTCCCTGGTGACTCATTTTCCTTCTGTTTTCCAGTCCTCAGTCATATCCTTCTACCATGATATTCTACGGAGCAATGGAGTTGACCAATCATGAACTAAACTCTGAAACTGTGAATCCAAAATAAACTTTTCCTCCTCTAAATTGTTGTTATTGTTTCAGGTCTTTTCAGTCACAGTGACCAAAATCAGACTATTTTAGTCAGCTTTTTCACTTCTGTGACCACAAGACCTGACAAGAACAAATTTAGGGGTAGAAATGTTTATTTTGGGGCTCACAGTTCCAGAAGTCTCAGTCCATAGATGACCAACTCCATTCTTTGGGGCCCAAGGTGAGGCAGAACATGGTAGAAAGATGGTGGAGAAAAGTGGCTTAAGATATGGCACCAGGAGGCAGAGATACCTAAGCTCAACAGTACAAAGCTCAACAAGGCATGCCCCCAATGATCCATCTCCTTCAGCCACACCCTACCTGCCCACAGTTACTAACCAGTTAATTACTAATCACTGATTAGTTGAAGACTCTGATAATTCAATCATTTCCCCTCTAAGTTTTCTTGCATTGTCTCACACATAAGCTTTTGGGGCACCCCTCATATCTAAACCAGAACATTCTGCCTCAGACTTCATGCCCATTTCACAATGAAAAATACATTTAGATAATTTCCAAGAGTACTCCTCATAGTCCTAACAGTTCCAGGATTGCCCAAAAGTACAAGTTCAAAGTCTCCACCAAGACTCAAGATAAACTCTCAAGGTAAGCCCTTGTAAAAACTAAAAGCAAGTTACATATATCCAAGATACAAAGGCACAGAGCATATATTTCTGTTTCAAAATAGAGAAATATGGGTAAGAAAGAAGGGATGGGACCAAAGGAAGACCAAAATTCAGCTGAACAAACAAGTCCTATAGCTCCACATCCAGTATCTACAGTACATGGCATGATAATATTCTCACCATAGGGCTTGTGTAGATCTGCCACTGTAGCCTTGTTGGTGGCAGCCCACATGACCTCTTTCTGGGCTTCTCTTTGCTTGATTCCTGCAGCTTTCCTCAGCATTCATTCCATGTGACTGACAATCTCTTAATCTTGGAGGTCTGCGGCAACATCCACTTCCTTCTTATGCGTTGCTCTCTCAGGGGCTGCCTACTGGGATTCCAACCCTGCTACTCTTTGCCTGGCCTCTCAGGCATTCCTCTGAAATCTCAGTGAAGTCTCCATGACCACCTAGTTCCAGTGTCCTGCATTCCTGCAGAACCAGGACCAGGTGGTTGACATTAAGGTTTGCTGCCATCTTGAGCAGTAGCCAAGGACCATGTAGCCTGGGACCATGGCTGCAGTAGCCTCTGAGTGACTGGGTATCTGAGTACAGTGAAACAAATTCCCAGGCACCCCCTGTACAATCAGAGGGCCCCACCTCTGGTCTCTTCTCAAAGGAATTTTTAGTTTTATACCTCCAAGCCTGACATAGGTATGGTCTTGCAAATTCCTGAGATGCCCTCAAGTCATCTTTCCTACTGCATCTGAGTAAACTACTTTAGCATCTCTTTAGTGGTTATAACTTCTTTAACAACCACAGCTTCCTAAGCTCTGTTTTTACTCACAATTTTCTGGTCAAACTGCAAGTTTTTCAAATCTTTATGCTTTGCTTTATGCTCCTGATTATCACAATAAACTTGGCTATAATCCCCTGAATTCTATGCTGCCTTGAAATTTCCTCCACCAGATTAATTAATTCATCACCTTAAATTCAGCTTCACAGAAAGGCTCAAGACATGGGGAAAATGTAGACAATTTCTTTGTCAGACTGTAATGCAATCAGCCTCTAATCCAGTTTCCCATATAGTCTTCTTTCTCTGAAACCTCATGAGCTCCATCTTTACTGTCCACAGTCCTACTGGCATTCTTTGAGATCCCATCAGAATCACCTATTAATCTCTGCTTACAACATTGTAAAGCTTTTCCACCTGCATCTCTATACTTTTCAAAATCCTCCCTCCCCCTGCAAACCAGCCTCAAAGGCTTCTGAATCACATGGTCAGGTTACTCGCAGTGATGACCCCACTTCTCTATAACAATTTCTGATTCAGTAAGCTTATTCAATGCTGTAACTAAAATACCTGAGAGGAACAACAAAGAGGAGAAAAAGTTTATTTTGGCTTACAGCAAAGAGGAGAAAAAGTTTATTTTGGTCAGTCCATGAACAGCCAACTCCATGCTCTGGACCCAAGCGAAGGCAGAATATATGGTGGAAGGGTGTGGCAGAGGGAAGCAACTCAGGATAAGGCAACCAGGAAGCAGAGAGAGCTCTGCTCACCAGGGAAAAAATATAAACCCCAAAGGCACATCCCTAGTGACTAATTCCTCTAGCCACACCGTACCTGACTACAGCTATCAAACAGTTAATACACTGATTAGGTAATATCTCATAATCTAATCATCTCACCTCTGAAAATTCTTACATTGTCTCACACATGAGCTTTAGGGGACACCTCACATCAAAGCTATAACACCATTCATATATATATTTATATATATATATATATGAATGGTGTTATATTTATATATATATATATATATATGAATTAAAGTCATAGCAGCATAATTCACAATAGCCAAGTTATGTAACCAGCCTAGGTTTCTGTCAACAAATGGATACAGATGACGTGGGATATATACATGATGGAGTTTTATTCAGCCATAAAGAAGAACAAAATCATGTCACTTTCAGAAAAGTGGATGGAACTAAAAAGGATCATGTTAAGTGAAATAAGCCAGACTCAAAAAGTTGAGGGTCATGTTTTCTCTCATATGCAGAAGCCAAGAGAATTTTAAAAAGCAGGATCTCATGAAAATAGAACACAAGTAGGATAGAGGAAGGGATCAGAGGCAGAGAGGAAGGAGGGCAAGGGAAGATATTAGGGAATGAAATTTATCATGTACAAGTATGAATATGTCACAACAAATCCTTTGATTTTTTATAATTATTATGCCCTAATGAAAAATTTTTAAATACTTCTAGATGAGCCAAAATAACATGCAAACATTCATAAGCAGGAATCATCATGGAAACAAACAGTAACAGCAGCAAGACACCATGACCTAGCACTGCAGGGTTTCTGCAACCCCAAAGTGTCACAACCCTTGCAGTCTTTTGTTTGTTTGTTTGTTTTTTCTGTACTGGGAATTGAACTCAGGGCCTTGTGCTTGCAAGGCAAGCACTCTACCAGCTGAGCTATCTCCCCAGCCCATACCCTTGCAGTCTTGAGGACTCTGCTTGCAGTCTAAGGAACAACAAAGCTTCAAGGCTTCCTGGAGCACACAGACCTAGTGCTGTCTGAATGAGGACTAAGGTACTTGAGAGTCTCAGTAAGAACTTCTAGAATTCTGACTAATCTGACTGTTAATGGTCGAGACATTCATAGTAAATTAAAGCTTCCACTTGGCCTAAGGGAGGAAGGATAGAAGTTTGGAAAAGGCCCTTCCCCTGACTCCTTCTAGGGAGGAGGAAATGCTGGGTGGACACAGATGGGATGGGCCAGAGGCAGACAGTGTGCACTCATGTTCATGGCAAGGTGGCCACAGGGATACAGCTAGACCTCCTCCCCATTCACACTGACTCGGAAATGGTGTGGACAAAACAGAGGTACGACAGATCATCGTGGCTGCAAATTCCTTGATATGACTGTCCTCAAAGAGGAGGTGTGTTAGTCATCATTTTGTCACCATGACCGGGATAGCTGACAAGAATCACTTAGAGGAAGAAGTTTATTTTGTCTCACAGTTTCAGAGGTTCAGTCTAGTGTGGGTCAAATCCATTGCTCTGGCCTTAGGTGAGGCAGAATATCAAGGCAGAGAGCACAGTGAAGGAGAGATGCTTGTCTCTTGGCAGCCAGAAAGCAGAGAGAGAAAGAAGGAAGAGCCAGAGGGACAAGATAGAATCCCCAAAGGCATGCTCTGAGACACCACTTCCACCAGCCAGGCCACACCTGCCTGCAATTACCACCCAATAATCTATTCAAATGATCACTCAATCAACTAGACGAATGCACCAATTGGTTATGACTCTTGTAATCGAATCCTTTTACCTCCTCCATTAGCACAGATTTTGGGGAACACCTCATATCCAAACCATAACAATGGGCGTAGTTCTACTCTCCACGAATCTGAGCTACATGTGGTTGCTTTGAACAATAAAATACAGCAGAAGTGCAGCTGCCTTTCTCAGCACAAGAAGTTTCCACTTGTGGTCTCACAGAGCCCAGAGCTGCCATGTAGGAAGCTATACTTCCTTGACAGATGGAGGCACCACCTGGAAAGGCCCTGGGACTCCACACATCATAGAAGGACAGGCTGATGCAAGCTTCTAAACATCCCTGCTGAGTACCAGACATGGGAGTGAAGCTAACTTGAACTCTCTAGATCCAGATCTAAATTAGCAAAGTGGGTTTGTGTTCAACTGGTCTGGATGACAGTCCTGACTATAATAGGTGTGACCCTGCTCACCTGAGACAAATACGGGCCATCTGCAATCATCATAGAAAAGCTGCCTCTCCTGAGAAATGGTGGACTAGAATATTATGTTGGCAAGGAAGGCATCATGGGGACCACCCTAGGCTCATCAAGACCACCTGGGTCCCTTTTCTTCTATCCTCACAACTTTGTAATTACCTCATCTCTGTTCAGGAGTGACAATGTGACAATCATAAAATAGGAAGATATCTGTATTTGACCTGAATTACCTCACCTGTAGAAGTTCCCCTATCCCCCACCTAACCAAAAGGATAGTTTCTGGTGATGGATGGTCAAGCTTGTCTGGGAGAGAACGATAGCTATTACTGGTGGTAAAGTCTTGGTACCTTCAATCTCAAGAAACCATTCAAAGGAAAGACAACCCGATCAATTCACTGCTTATCAGCCCAGGGGTAGAAAAGACCCAGGTGGAAAATTATCCTCACACACACACATGGGAATGAAAATTTTCACAGCCAGGTTAGGGTTCCATTTGCAAGGGCCACTGATCCCTATTAACTGCCTAACCCCTTGCTCTGCAAATACCCCTTTAGGAGGAATCGTGAGTCATAAGACATCATGCCAAAGAACAGAAGAGCTTGCAGGAGTCCCTGGGGAGCAGGTCTCCATACTGTGGATTCATCTGCCCATATGGGTTGTCTTGAAAATATTTCCAAGATAGAGGGTTGCAAGGGGGGTGGAAAACAAAATGCTAAGATCTCATTCATATTGAAATTTTAAAATGGGAGAAAATACATGAGTGTGGTTATGAATTATAAAATGATGGCAAGCCAACTGGAAAATCAGCAGTTGGTACATGGGGTAGGGGCCGGGAGGAAGTGAGGGGCCAGCTGGTAGTGGAAGGAAGTGGTTTGCATTGTTATAAATGTCAGTGGTGGTAGTTCTCATCAATGAGCTTTCGACTGCAGCTGTGGTGTGGCACACAAGGAGATGCCCAGCATTTAAGAGCCACACAGCATTGGCAGCCCCACCCCCCAAGTGTGTTATCATCCAGTGGGTCTTGGTATTGCAAATGAACCTCCCCCTTTTCCCAGGCTTTGTGTAAGACCCAGGAGCTCAAAGTGGTATAAGGAGACGGCACCCTGAGCTTGGACACTGGGCTGCAGAGCTGGGCAGGGCATAAGAGGCAGCTCAGGTGGCTTAATCATCCGTGGGCACACACAGGTGTGTGTTTTCAAAGTGTAACCAGGGTCACTACCAGAGCACAGGCGGGAGGTGCTAGTGTGATAAGTCAGGTGTAGCCAACTGTAGCCATCTGGACACAGGTGTGTGTTTTAAGCTTAGCAATGTCCAGGAGCTCCTAAATCAGTCAGGTGACACTGCTACCATTGCAAATCTCAATTATCCTTCATAATACGATATGACACATGTTCATTTTGGCAAAGGGAACTGAGCTAATGAGGAACATCTGGTACAGTGTTAAGCCTGGCTGTACATAAATGAGCGATTATGTGGGTCAAGCATCACTTACCTCTGCGATTAACAGGGTCCTTAGCTACATAAGCAACGTAGTCTGTTGTGTCCTGTTAAAGAAAAACAAGATATCTGAATCACTCATCACAGGGAGAGGCAACACCACAGGGGTACAGCACACCAAGCACAAGCTGAGAAGGACTCAACCCATCACACAAAGAATCAAACACTGGCTACACAACAGCCCAACCATGGCAGGTTCTTGTGATGCAGATTCTGACTCAGCCTGTCAAGGCAGGGCCTGAGCTTCTGCATTTCCAGACACCCTCCTGGTGCTGATGCTACTGGTCCCCGTTCACATTTAGAGTAGCAAAGATGCAAGGTGCCGCTTCTCTGCATGTTGGAGCTTCTGGGAAGCTTCCAACGCTTTGATACCGGAGTCCTATTGCCCAGATAATTTAACTGGTATGGTTGTGAGCCTTGAGCATCAGGAAGTTTTTAAAGTCCCCAGATAATATCAAAGTGAACCTAAGCTGAGAACCACTGCTCTCAGCAATGTCTATACCCGGGACCCTCAAAGTTGACTTAGTGTCAGAATCCCCTGCAAGTCTTGCTACAACAGATTGCTAGACCATACCCTGGAATTTCCCCTCTGGTGGGCCAGGTGTATGACCCCAAAACTGGATTTCTGACAAGTTACAGCTGCAACTGGGCTGGGGACCATGCTCTGAGAAGGACTGGTCTAGAAGAAAACCAGAGTAGAAGGATGTTCAAAAGTTGATTGAAAACATCCCCTCTTGGGTGATTGAGATAAGATAGTTCTTTTCTTTTCTTTTCTTCTTCTTTTTTTTTTTTTTTTTTGGTACCAGGGATTGAACTCAGGGGCACTCGACCCGTGAGACAAATCCCCAGTCTCCTATTTTGTATTTTATTTAGAGACAGGGTCTCATTGAATTGCTTAGGGCCTCATCTTTGCTGAGGCTGGCTTTGTAGTTGCGATCCTCCTGCCTTGGCCTCCAAAGACACTGGAATTACAGGTGTGCACCACCACACCAGGCAAGATAGTTCTTTTATTTTTGGACATAAATAATAATTTTATTCCTTTAAGATATTTTTAAAATATAAGGTCTATTTAGAAGTCTTGTCCTTCCTTGTGAAATAAGACTTTCCTCACCTGCCTTTTAAACCAATGCATAGAGAAAAACAAGACTTCAAAAGTATACTGAAGCAGCCAGGTACAATGGCTCACACCTGTCATCTCAGCGGCTCGGGAGGCTGAGGCAGGAGGATCACAAGTTCAAGGCCAGTCTCAGCAACTTAGCAAGACCCTGTCTCAAAATAAAAGTAAAAAGAACTGGGGATGTGTCTCAGTGGTTAAGTGCTCCTGGGTTCAATCCCAAGTGCCAAAAAAAAAAAAAAAAAAAAAAAGAGACTGAAGCACCCATGTGCTTGCTAGTTTCTAAAAAAGTAATAGGAGGAGAAATTGTCATCTTAAGTCTTGAAAACCAAAACACTTCTCTTCAGAGACAGTATTTTCAACATCAAAAAAAAAAAAAAAAAAAAAAAAGAATCTCAGTGGAGTAACTGGTAATGGTACTCTCACATTGGAAGCTATTTACCAAATCTTATTATTTCAAAGGGCTTCAAGGTGATTCAGCTACTGGGGAGGCTAAGGCAGGAGGATCATGAGTTTGAGACCAGCCTGGGCAACACAGCAAGACTCCTCAGGAAAGAGAGAGAGAGAGAGAGTGGGGAGGGGAGGTGGCTTTCAAGTTGATTGATCAGTTCCTACTGTCGTCAGCTCCTGTCAGGGTTCTCTATGGTGACCTCCTCCGGTCACTGTCTACGAGCAGAGGAGACATCCCTTATCTCTCAACAACACTCTAGAAAATGCTGCGATGAGAGAAGGGACAAGGGAGCAGGTGTGTGTGGAACAGGCATGGGTCCCTTCCTTGTATGCACCCACCTCCAGGTGGTGGGTGGTACCAGACACTTTCCACACACCACCCCCTGCATCTCACAGCAACCCACCACACCTGCACAAGCTGGAACTCTTCCAGCAGAAGTTGAGATAATGGAATGTTACCCTGGGCCACTCTCCAGGGTGAGGCTCATCGAAGCCACTTCCTTTTTCTGTTCATTGGATTTTCACAGACTGCCTAGAGAAGCCAGTTGGATTGGCTTTTGCTCACTTCTATCCAGGAGGATCTGGTGAAGATCTGAAGCTACTGGCAAAAATATATGGATTGCAGCTCATAATCAGACTCTTCCTGGCTTCAAGAGATGTGAGTGTTGGAAGGGTCCTTGGGAAACCCTTAAGAACATCTTAGCATCAGTGTTGCTCAAACTGAGGACCACAGAACCCTAGGGTGTGTTCTCCAGTGTTTGAGACGTTGCCAGGTTTGGGGGTTACAATTTCATATTTTCCTTTCCATGATAATCTTAAAACCTAATTTGATAATATCCAGGAACACTTACATGCCACTCTCACTGCCTTTGGCATACAATTTCAATGCCAAGATTTGCAGTTGGGTTTCCAACATTAAGGGTGCCAGGTTTTTAAAGAATTTGAAAGAAAAGAACAGTCAGAGTAGATGCCTTAAGTCCCACTTGAAGTAAATTGCTGTCACATTTGGACATAATGATGCACAACTGCAGATTTTGCTTGAATAGGAGAAAGTAGTAGAAGAATCAAGTCATCCTTACACCGATGGCAGGAGGGAGACACTGAATTCAACGGCTTCTGCACCATGGCAGTGAGTCTGGCAGCACATCAGGAGCACAGATTTAGTTTCAGTGAACTTTGTCCATCACCATAAATTCAAGTTACTTTGAATGTCACTGGCTTTACAATGTTTATTTGTATTTAACTTCCAAATTTGATTGGAGTTTAGAGTTCAATAAAAAGTATAAACATAAGAAATCTATTCTTGGATTTTTGTACAGATTCAGATAACAAAACTAATTTGAGTCAGCACTAATGGTAGATTCAAGGAAATACTTTAAAAATAAAATTCCATTCTAGTCTAAGAAACTCTACTCTGGCTCAAAGTTGGGAGAGGAAGGCCAATAAGAAGACCTGATAAGTATCTCTCAGATGATCAGTGGCTCAGCCTGGACATGGCTGTTCTGATTCCAGTCTTGATCTTTTTCTGGAATAGTACCAGAGTGTATTAGGATTCAAAGCAATGTTCTTGACATCACCCAACTACCAGTGAGCATACAAAGTTCCAAAGAAGGGGCTGCAAAGTACCTATTCTGTACTTAGACTCTCTGAACCTGGTCATTACTCTAAAATTCTTTTGGTGGTATTTTAACATTGCTTATCATAGTAGACTGTAATTATTATGTGACTATTATTATTTTTGGAGAGGGGTTAATAATGTTTTCCAGTCTGTCTCATTCGATGTTTCTATCCACCATTTTCCTAAATAACACATAGATTTAGCAGGAATATCAGGACTAGAACCTAGAATTCTTGGTTTTATTTAAATTATCTACCAATAATTATAATGTGCTAAAATTGTGGTTACAATTCAATTTGTAATGAGATCTCATGCACTGTCTAACATGTATTTGGAAAGTATTTGGATTGGTTAAAATGGAAAGTAACTAGGCTTCCTGTCCTCTGGGATCATGACATTTTCTATATTAGACAAAAAAACACAACAAATATAAAAAGTTATGGATTACTTTAAGTATCAGTAAATAGTTCCATTTATTAAAATGAAAAAATTATAAGGAAACTTGAAGAGAAAAAGTCCATAATCATGTGTACATCCTGGAGAATAAAATAATTTTAAGACAATTTGAATCTGGTTTTCCAGGATCTTGGATATTTGTATCTCCACTCAAAATATCATCAAGACAAAAATTAAGAAAAGTTCCTGAAGGAAGCTATTGATGCAGTTAAGTAAGATATCTGTCCTTTAATTTTCTAAACTGGGTTACATTTTACATTAAGAAAATGTTTTCGTCCCCTGCACAAGGAAGGAAACAAGGAAAAGAAATTATGGTTCCAAGCATCATATTGGTTAAGCAATTAGACAACCACTGCCAATTACTTAGACCCAGAAAAAGGCAAGGATCCTGGTCGAGATATGTGTGTGAGTGCTTTACAGGTAGGTACACAAACTTACACAGACAGGATCCTAACAAATGCAGTGTGGGAGCGTCTCTATGGAAGACTTCCGTGTTCTAACACACATCTCAATGAGGGCTTTCATGTTACAATCAATTGTGGGAAATTGTCAGGATTAGAAAGAAAACAAAGGCACAGCAAGAAGGAAAAAAAGAAGGAGAAAAGAAAAGGAAACCACTGTGGGAGAACTTTTAAAACAAGACTTTAAGTATTAACAAGAGTTAATGGGATGTCACTGATGAACTGTGCTCTGGTCATCCTTGGTCAATTAAGCAAAGCTGTAAGGGCAAAGATCCATGTGCAGGGTGGGCAATCCCTTCTGCCACCAAGTGTCCTGGGCTCGGGGTCTGAGGTGGGGGTGCTGGAAAGTAGTGGGGCCCAAGACTCTCAAAGCAGTTACACTGGTCCTGGCTAGAGCCGACAATGCCAGCCATGCCTGCCCCTGACAGCCACCACCACTGGACAAAGAGAATCACTGCTTTCTTGTTGCTGAGATCTGTGTCCCTATTATTCTGTCCTTCGGAAACATCTAGAATCTGCAGCTGAAATGGCTCTCCTGATTGATCTGACGTCCACTGTGCCAGCAGCAGTTCTATAACAAGGTTACCAGGTAAAGGAAGTAGGAAGATCATCAGGAAAATTCCCCTCCCAGGGCGAGCTGCAGACAGGATCCCCAGCAGTAAGATAAGAAGTAACACGTGCCAATCACAAGAGCTACCTCAGGGAGAGAAAAAAGAAAAGCAGGACAGAGAGCAATGAGGACCCCAGCAACTCTGAAAACTGGCGCAGGGTGCCATCTGTCACCTCTTAAAAAGGCCAAAGCTTCCAGCATGTCTGACCACTTTGGGCTGTGAAATAAAAATGAACAGCAGGTCCTTGTCATAGGTTACCTCCCCACAAAGAAATGACAGTCAAGAAGAGTTTCTAAAATTTGAGAGGGGGAGGTAGTTGGCCTCACAATTAACTTTTGTACAGTGTCATGGGGGCACACTTTAAGTAAGGGTCCCTTCTTGGAAATTCCCAACAAGAACAAGAGGAACAAGTCCAAGGGCACTTACCGGATCGCCCCCAGAGGCGAAGGAGATGGACTGCATGTGATGATTCGCTATGATCTGCCGGGCCCAAAACAAGAAATGACACATGCTGTTATCACCCTTTCCGCATCCTGCAAAATCCACCCTTAGTTATCAGGTGATCCAAATTGACAAGTTTTCCTGAAAACTGGTACCCATATGAAAAGAGCAACTGTAAAAGTAATGGCACTAGATCATCTTTCATGAACGTTCACACCCAGATGGCTGCTGTCTAGCTGGCTGGTCTGAATGACTTCCGTTAAGTCCCCCCAGCAGCTGTGGAGTGGGAACATCAGAATTCCATTTGATAGGTGAGGTGGCTGGGGCCACAAGGGCCACAAGACTTCCTCAAAGTAACTCAACTGATAATCAAAGACCTGTGTTGGAACAGCCTCTACCCGCCAGCCAGGGTCTTAAGGACCACACCTTGAGAAGGAAAAAGTCACACATGCACACCAAAACATTGCAATTTAGGGTTGCTGTTTCCAAAAACACACCAGGACCCCCATCACAGATCCCACAGCTAGGATGGGAGGAGTGGCCCATCCCTCTGTCTTCATGCCGTTTGTACTGTGCACATACAAATGAGAAAGCCAGAAACAAAGATTAAGAGTCGGTGCTATCTAGAGCACGCTCGTAATTTATCAACTTAAAAACCAAAGAGGACATTCCAAGTTAATTTTAAAATGAGAAATTTCCATTAGCTTTATAAACCGCAGCATACTGTGGAATTTAGTAGACACTAAATAAATTAGAAGCTGCCCTAAATTTAAAAAGCTACATAAGTCTTCAATGCTATTTTTATCTTTATAAAGACAATGCAATGACATTGAAGTACATTTCTGAGGGTGGGGAAAGAGCTCTCGTCTCCAGCCCAACACAGTCAGGTTTGTTTCTGCACAGTCCCTCAGGCCCTTGTCCTCAAGGGCGCAGGTAGAATTTACACTGCTACATTTGTGCCATCCGAGGGATCTTGCCAAACGTGCTCCTGTAAAACTCGAAATATAATCAAATTATATCAGATATTTACTTTTAAATGCCTACTTTCGTTTTTGCCAATTGCAAAACTTCAGGATATAGGAAAAATATGAACATATAAGTTACCATAGGACAGTGAGGCTGGCTAAGTAACCTGTACCCAAGCCCCAGGTGACCCAAGCTAGTAATAATCACCCTAGAATCCTTCCCTCGGACCACAGGTAGAAGGAATGGTGAGGAGATAGCTAGGACTGCCAAAGTTTTGAATTCTGCATGATTAGCTTCTGTGTACTTAATTTTTTGCTTATGACACAGCTCTAAAACTGGGGTTTAGAAATTAAATTGGAAGGTAAGATTTAGCAGGGGGAAAGTAAAAGTCATATTTGATCAACATGATGCATGATCATTATTGTGTGACTGAATCTAACTCCCTAGAGTAACAGAAAAATTGAAAAGAGGAGAAAGAAAATTAGAGTTAATTGACTCTAATAGATATAGCCTGTGCTTCCACTCTGAGGGCTTTATCTCCATTCTTCTTCTTGGAACTCGGGAGAGTGGGGTACTGCCTGTCTGCTCTCTCTGGACAGAGGAGGAAGGATCTCACTACACTGTCCTCAATTTGCTGCATTTGATAATCAAAATCAACTGGAAGGGAGTCCAGAGTCATGGGCTTTGCCTCTGCTTAACCCACCACAGACTGCACTTTGTCATCTGAGTGGGCAACACCTGGGTGTCTGGAGCCCACCCACCCAACCTAGGGGCCAGAAGATAGGAAACAGACAAATCCAACCAGCTCCAAGTCCCGGATGGAGCAGCGCCAACGGCAGCAGTAGCAGCCTCTTTTATTTTATTGAGGTGGGGAAGGAGGTAAATGGAGGGAGACGCTCCCATAGAATTGAGGGGTATAGTCTGAACATTCCTGGAAACAAAAGCCCACTAGGAGTAGAGAAGGTGAAGGCCCACTATGAGTGTAGATGGGATGCAGGGCTGAGTGGACCAGCCTCCAGAAACAGCTCAGGCAAAGGTGGAGCCTCCCCAACAAGCTTCAGCCGCAGCCTCCAGGGCTAATTACCCAATCCTCAGCACAGGGAATGTAAAAAGACTCAGGAGCGAGAGTGGCATCCAGTTATGCCCAAACAAAGCCTGGGTGTGGCTTCTCATGTCTATGCTGAATCTAGAATTTATTTCTACCTCTAGGGTAGGAATTGGAGGAATAAATGAAGCTGAGGATGCTGCTGAGTCCACCTGAGGCTGGGGAGGCCAGTAAACAGAACTATGAGTAGGAACACCAGAATTATGGAGTGTTTTGTGCAGAGGTCACATTCAATTTCCAGCTCACCCTGCAAACACTGGAGGCTTAGCGGGGCAGGGGAGGCAGAAACATTGCTGTCACTTAAACCATGACAGGCCAGCCACTTCAAAGTTGATAAAATAAAATGTCGAGTCCACATCTGCTTTCCTACTCCACAAACATTTCCCCCTCCACCTCATCTGACCTCCAGAATCTCCTGTTGGTAACCAGGACCACTACTCATTTTTCCAACTGAAGAAACTTATGATAGATCAGAGAAACATCAAAGACAGACACTGCCCAGGAACACAATCGTCCTAAATGGAATTAGCCTTAATAAACATGGCTGTGCTGCGCTGCTCAGCTCTGAATTCATCCATTCTGTTTGCGCCATGGATATGCCACATCTTGTCAGCCCTGCAACACTATGAACTAAGATGCTCCAAAATAACAAACCACTAAGGAAGAAACACTACTGTCAATCAGACCATCATAGGCTAGCCACTTCACAGTTGATTAAAAAAAAAAATGTCATCTATAAAATCCAAGAAAACGTGGTTATAAAAGGGCTAGGACATCAAGAGACTTTTGCACATACATCACCTGTTTTCACATTGCAAATGAAAGCAACAATTTCTTCCACTGTCTTTCAAAAACAACAACAACAAACAGTTACTTATAGCCAAATTAAAGAGAACCAATGTCACCCACCATTCTCTTGGTGACTTCTCAAAGTGGTCAAAATTCATTGCCTAGTCAAGATTTCACACAAACATGTTCTATGTGGGTCTGGTGAAGCTACAAGCAGGAAGCCATCGGAGGACCCGCAGCTGGGGCTCTTGGAGGGCAGGAAGGCCTGAGTAACCACACACCTGTTTGGAGTCAGGCGTCCGCAGGTTCAGACTGGCGGTGGAGATGGTCAGAGAGATGCTCATCCCTGCAAACTGAAGGTTGCTCTTTCCCAGGATGCTGGACAGCATTTTGCTCGGAGGCTGTGAAATCAAAGAGCATTATTTTAGCCTTTTATTTACAGAAGACCATCCTGCCGGGCCTCTGGGTTGACCTTGTCTGCAGGGGTGGAGACCCGGATGTCAGCCTCCCCCCCCCCCCCCACACACACACCCAAGCCCTCCTCAGACACTGGAAGATAGAGATGAAATGCATGAGCTAAGAGGGAGAGAGCCGACGCTGACAGGGACACTCTAGAATATGCAATGTGCACAAGGAGAATCAAACTCCTTTCAAGGAGGAGGAAAGCAGACCAGCATTGGGGATTATAAGCAATCTCCAAGGATGGTGAGAACGTTGGTCGCTAAGAGAATAGCGCACAAACCCTACCACACAAACATCTTCCAGGTCAGGGCTCATGTAGAGGGTCCAGCTAGAATCCCATGGCCAGGACCCAGCCCAGGATGGACAGACACGGGCTGGCTATACCTGGCGTCCCCATCCTTGCAGGAATCAAAGGACTGAGTTTCCCAGTTGGATGCCTTCTCCCCAAGTCCCTGGACAAGCATTGTCAACACTCATTGCTCCATCCTTGGGACCCACCCAGCCTTTCGATTTGAAGTAAAATATTCTCTCTTTCCAAATGCCAATTAGTTTCTAAACAAGGCATATCCTTTTTTTAACTCTGGAAAATAAAAGGAAGTGACGAAGGTCAAGGTTTTCTCAAGCGGAGTCGGCAGACTGTGAGGCCTGCCCTCCACCGGCTGAAGGTAGAGCCACGGAATGCTCACGCAGGCTGGGTCCATCCCTGAAGTCAGGAACCGCGGGCCTTCTCTGTCTCTCAGCTGGGCGTACCCTATTTAACTAGCCAATCAGAATGGGTTTGCAGTGTAGGATTTCTACCCAGACAATGAATTGTCTCCAAAAATGACCTTTTATGGAAATTTCGTACTGGTAAAAAAAAAAAAAAAAAAAAAAATCCCTCTTCTGTGCTTCTGTGCTTGCCTTAGGGGACACTATTCACGGCTGCCCTGATTCAGTTTGCCCAATTGCAGCACTTTGCTTCCCAGATAAATGCTACTTCTTTTGATCTCTGTGCTGCTTCTTCTCTTTTTAAGTTAACACTCCTGAAAAAGTTATTTAAAAATAGAGAGGCCCAAGGCCCACCTGTGAGATTTGGGTCAAGTGTACCTTAGGTGAAGCCCAGAAATTGGCATTGCTTCTTCCTCTTCCCACCAAGAGAACCATGAGGGTAACCCAAGACCTGTTAGCACCACCAACCTTTGAGAGATGAAGTTCCCTATCTCGGTTCTCGGACCCCTCCTGTTTATGTCATCCCAGTTCTCTGCCTGAAACCTGGTTGATCTAGAGGTGCATGAATGTCCCCCAGCTCTGAAGACAGATACCACATGGTGCCCTAGGAAGAGCAAAACCAAGCTGGCAAACTGCCCAAATGATCTGGGATGGAGATAGCGCAGCCTCCAGGGCAGATTCAGGTTCTTAAACGTATGCTTTTCCCACAATTCAGTCTAGGACCAGAAAGACCATGATTGTGGGTATCAGCTTATGTATTTACTAGATGATTAATTAAAGAGGGTTTTTCTGATTTCTCTTAACTAAGTTTTGTTGCCCCACCCCCACCCCTTCCAATATAATCATGTTCAGGATGAAAAGTTCTAGTACTGTAGTTCAACCCTCAGGCTCTGGAGCTGGTGGTGTGGGTTCATCCTCAACTCCACCACCTGCTCGCACTCATCTGTGCATCTCAGTTTTCATCATCTGTGACGCGAGGCTTTCCAGTGGTGTTGTAGAACTAGCTAGTATCAGCTAATGAGAGCCAATGAGAAATTTATGTAAGCTGGCCAATCTACAGAGTTCTTAAACACTAATTTATACAAACTCACTCTTAAATAGAACACATCTCAAAAGCAGACAATAAGTGCTCAACACTTCATATCCTAATGATTTTGTTGCATTA
Source organism: Sciurus vulgaris (assembly GCF_902686455.1). Lineage (NCBI taxonomy): Eukaryota > Metazoa > Chordata > Mammalia > Rodentia > Sciuridae > Sciurus > Sciurus vulgaris. Next base: position 28,354,296 of record NC_136474.1, read on the forward strand.
AATATTAACTCTGCTTTTCAGGTTCTGTCTACTTATCTTGGTGGTGCAAATACTATGTAATGAAGTGTTACTGTACAGCTCTTTCATGACTCCGTTTCCAGGGATGCTATGTTAAAAGTTTGTGCTCAGCACACGGAAGTATTTACACCACAGAAATTGGCAGATGCTGCAAATTCAGTGCTTCTTGTCCTCCTTCTCAACCAAAAGAGCTGGTTGGTACACATTTTCCAGCACACCACTGGGAGATCTAGCACAATGAGTAGTTAGGATTGAGTGAACTAAATTTTATAAAGTGCTCTAAGGACAGGAATGCCTGGCCAAGTGTTTGCTGCTGTCACTGTCTGTCGGGATGAAGCCACAGGGAATAACCAAGGTTTCTGCTTTTGGTCAGCAGTGACTGCTCACTGTCCCTAGCCATGTGAGGGAGCAATCTCAACTCTCTTTGCTTTCAAAAATAACAAGGGCAAGGCCACAGAAAGAGGACAAAGAGCAACTGTGTGGTTGAAGATCCTGAGTGGCGAGAGAGGATGAAAAGGAGGAGACAGACACGCAGTACCTTTCTCTTCTTGAAGGCTCCTTTGGCACCGGGTACAGCTTCGCAGACACGGCTGATGGCTTCCCTTAGGAGGACAGGGAGAGAGATCCATTTTATCATGTGTCAACTGGCATTATGTAACCCAGAAACTCTCCACTCAAAAGTCCACAGAAAATAACTGCCTGCTTATTTCAACAGAGAAAATAGACCTGCCAGGTGGGAGCCATCCTTCTCTCCTGTAAAAAGTAAAACTAAACAAAACACAAACAGGTCAACTTAAACCTCCAACTAGTCACGCTCTGGCTCTTTCTATCTTGCTAGTTGTGTGCTAATAGTGTTATATGACCAATGACCCATTTTTCTTTCTCTTTCTTTTTCCAGTTGGCTAAGAGTCTGTTTTCTAAAATCAGCACCCTCCAAGGTACTTTTCCCAAGGTCATCTTCATTGCTATGGTCAGGGCACCAGGGCCAAACCTGATTAATCAATCAGTCACCACTATTGACCAGCATTCTACTGAAGTGAGTTAAAATGTCTTTCAAAGAAATTCATTCCTTGGAGTTTGATATCCAGCTTCTACAGGTATAAATACAGACAGTCCTGGCTTATAATGATTCAATTTATAATTTTCCAACTTTACAGTGGTATGAAAGCAATACAGATTCAGTAGAAACCATGCTTGAATCTTGAATTCTATTTTTTTTTAAGTTTTAGGTTTTTTAAATATTTTTGTTTTTCTTTTTGCATTAACTGTATATGTTACATGTGATATTTCAACCCATGCATAAAGCATGCTCTGATCAAATCTAGCCTCCCTTTATCTAACCCCCCTTCTCAAATCCTAGTAATCACTATCCTACATTCAGGCGAATATTTTAAGCTTCCCCAGATGAAAAAATACTTTTCCTTCTGTGTCTTGCTTATTTCACTTAACATGACGTCCTCCAGTCCCATCCATATGATCCTCTCTGGGGACGCCGGACAGCAGCAATGAACCTCAGCTCCCAGTCTGCCCTGGGATGGAGGGTGAGAAACCCACTCTCCACTGAGTGCCGTTGCTACGCTAGCATCCTCTGCAAGTCTATTCAGTGCATTTTCCAATTAGAAAGTTTTCAACTTAGGATAGATTTTTAAGTTGAGGAGCTGCTTCATCCCAAAATTGAGAGTTCAGGAGCTCCTGTTGTGTGTCATTGAGCCAGAAATGATGTCTATGGAACAGCAGTGGTGGAGTGGCTACTATGTCAAGCACTGTCCTGGCTCAAGGAGTCAAAGAGTGTCCTTGATGTTGAGGGACACCAAAGGGGGACAAGCAGGACAGGGCTCTGACACACAGGTCTGAGCACACTTGGGCATCTTCCTGGGAAAGAATGCAGAGTAAAACTAAGACACAGGTTGCTGAGGTGCAGATGTGGGCAGTGGAAGACTAGGGTGACCAGGAAAGGGACACCTCCAGTTCAACTCCGTGACTCAGCCAAGGTGAGAAGTGACAGGGAGATGGGCCAAAGGTGGCTTCAAAATCAGGAGCCCAGAAAGGAGCTGCATGAACTTCTCCACTCCCACGTAAAAAAAAGAGAAAATATTACAATAACAGAGAACAAATAAACAGAGATCTGGAGGAATGTTGAATGAAAAAAAAAAAAAAAAAGATAACAGGTCCTTAGAAACCTCCCACAAACTTTGCAAACTGAATGCTTCTTGCATTTAATTTTCATCTATGATCTGGGTGACAAATATTCTCTATCGCAATGCAAAGCTCTTAGGAGAAATATGTCCTTGTCTAATTAGGCAAGAGCTTGTCTCAACAAGCTTCCTATCTGCCATTCAATTCATTGTAGAGAGTGGGGAAGGAAATATTTTTTTAGAAGTTCGGATGCCAAGAAAACTAGATGAATCATCACGACTTGGAAGAAGTGAAGAAAGAAGCAAATGACTTTGATGCTTTAGGCTTGCTCCAATTTTTTAAATAATATTTTAACTGTGGTTCTAGCAAAATGGTCAAATACTTATCACCCAAAGTACTGTCTAAAGGTAAATTCCTCGTTACATTTAGAAGAAGGTCACATTGCCTTTTTATAGAATGATAAAGACCTTGGTATCTACATTTTATGACTATATATTTTTTTTAAAAAAGCAGGTCAGTGACCCTCTGCACTGTGCTTAATAAGTGAATTGATATATTTAGCTCAGTGCAGCTGCTAAATCTCTGATGTCCCAGCAAACTAGAAAAATGCTATATGCAGAATATGTCCCCTAAGTCATTCCTTAAATGTCCCCAGTAACCTCAGATCTCTTTTCCCATCCACTGACATGGAACATCAGGGAGAAGGGAAAAGTCAGCCTTCGCAACAGGACACCTGCTACCAAGGCCTGGCCGACTCAGGCCACGGGACTTCTACAACAGGGTGCTGTTCCTCGTGTGCTGCTTGTGGGAACTGCAGGGAGAAACGACACACCAGCATTCAGAAAGGATTTCAGAGCCCTGCAGAAAATAAACTGTTCTCTCCAACAGTGGTCACACAAAGAGGCACACAAGGGTCTCAGGGCACATGGAGACACTCAATCTTTTGTCCTTAAAATTTGCAAATGTAAGGAGTTTCAGAAATCGCTCAGAGCTCATACACTCAAGAGAAGTCCTAAGGATCCCCTTGTGAGCCTTTAGAATCCCCAGAGGTTTTCAAATCAAGCTGCTTTTCAGAAAAAAAGGTTCTGCCTTCATAATTGGCATAAATTCATTTCTAATGCTCATGTGGTAATATGTGTGTGTGAATCCTCATTTCAACCCAGCTGATGGTATCTATTTCTGTTTGAAATGTGACATAACTATTAAAAATCGCAATATTTAGATGCCTGAAATTAGTAACTTCAACTCCAAAGTCTAATTTTAAATGTAACTGTTCTCAATTTTCCTTCCTTGCTGTTTAAGCTCAATGCATTTTAGCAAGCAGTACCGTTTCAATTTGTTCACTTAGCAATAATGATTTAGCTTCGTGTAATTTCATTTAATCCCCATTTGAGTCCCAGGTACCAATTTTACCCTGTTTTTAATAATAGAGTTTGCTTCTTAACATTCTGTTCAGTACAACACCGTTTCAGTCAGCCAAACTCTGACCTCAGAACTCTTGCTAATACGAAAATGGAACATTTGGCAAACTCTGTGGTCATCTGAAAGTAACTGGAGCCAGACTGCCACCAAGGCTAACCCTCCGTTCCATGATTTTACCATCATCCCCCACTCAAGCTAAAATTCTCATCGTTAGAGCCAGTACCTTCAAGAGCTCATTGCTTTTTCTTGGGAATGCAGAATTTTAAAATTGAATCCTTTGACATCATTCGACACCATCTATCTCACAGTTCATCTGTCTGTCTCATGGCTGGCCACCCAATCCCCCAGATGTACACATGAGCACTTCACAGGCGCACACACACACACACACACACACACACACACACACACACACACACACACTTTTTTTGAAACAATAAAAAATAGAACGGTAAAACAGCTGGGTGAGTTCTGCCTTCTGGGGTTTACATTCTAATAGGAGGAAGAGCAACAAACAAACAAATACATTGAAGAGCAAATTGAGGTCAATTCCACAAACACACAGACACAACAGGAGTGATCTATGTGATACGTGTGGTAATAATACACATCAGTAGGGCGTCAGCCAGCCAGTGGCTTTTAAGTGAGCAGGCAAACTATCCAAGAAAAAGCCAAGCTGAGTTCCTATCTCATGCCCTAAATGCAAATAAATCCTAGATGGATTGTGAATTGAATTTGTTTGTGACAAAACCGTAAAAGTACTAAATGAAAACTGGGAAGAATTTATTTTTAATTATCTTTGAATGGGAAGATGATACAAAATCCATGAAACATAAAATATTGACACAACGTGCAGCATAAAAATTTAGGCACACAGAAAACTATGGCAATATTTCACAAAGAGAGAATTGTTTTACTATGAAGCCAATTAGGAAAATATCAAAAGCCCAATGGAAAACTAAGCAAAGGGTAGGGACAGAGTGTTCACAGGAAAGGAAATAAAATGGTTTTTGAAAATAGGAAAAGATTCTTAACTTTATGCATAACAGAAATCCAAATTAGAACCTCTCTACCGAAATTGCATTTTTATAGCCAAAGAATTATGCTTCATAATACTTTGTAGGGACAAAGACCCTTCTGCATTGGTAGGTAAGGAACCTGGCATGGCCTCAAGTGGGGGCAGTTTGGTCAGATGCCTAACAAAATGGAAGGTGCACAAACCCTTTGGTCTAGAAGATGCTCGCTCTAGATATGCCCTGAGACAGGCCAGGTGGCTGGCTCCACACACAGCCATTGACTGCAGCGATGTTTCTAATAGACTGTCAGGAAACAATCAGCGACTATCTTTAGAACCCCATTCACTAAATTATGGTGCACAATCAAATGGGCCACCAACATGGTCACAGCCCCTCACTGGAAAATGGTGTCAAAAGTGCTGTTGAAGCTACTCTTACCTCACTCTTAGCCTCCTTTAATCAGATACATGTTCCCACAAGTTGTTCCTGCAAAATCACGAGCACCTTCCACACTACAAATCAAGTGGGCAGCTTCTGTCCTCGGCTGATCTTGTCTGCCCCTGGAGCTGCTGGATGCCTCTCCCATGTCAGTTTCCTGCCTCCTCTGCGCCCCAGGGCTCCCTTCGTCCCTCTCTGCCCTGGAACTTGAGTGAGTGGAATGAACAGATGCAGTTACAGTCAGAACCATCTGCCCCAACACCAGCCTTGTTTCTTTCTTTCTTTCTTTTTTTTAGAGTAAATGTGTATTTATTTATTTTTATGTTTTTATTAGTGCATTAAACTTATGCATAATAGTGGGTTCATTTTGACATAACCATGCATGCATGGAATGGAATTTGCTCCATAACTTCCCTTTCTCTTTCTATGTGCTCAGTGAACCAGTTCCTCCCCACACAGAGGAAGCCCCAGGCACACCCTGAACCCAATCTGCTCACTTTCAAACAAGAAAAAGCCCTCAATCACTTATGAGGCCAATCCCCCGGCTCCATTTTTCTAGTTACAATAAAAACAGGTCAGACTACGGTAAAATAGTAAAAACCCTGAATTTCATCAAAAGCAAAAAAGCCCTCCCTAAGTCCACCAGCAGCTGGAAAGTCCAGGTGGCCATAGAGTAATGGTGTCTCCTAGGCTTCTAGCTGTAGCTCCTGACCGCTTGGTGGGCTGGAGAGTGACAATTGGGGATGGATACAGAGGTCAGGGGTCAAGCAGTGACATGGACTACTACAGCCCTGGGCCCTCTGGTCAGGGCTAACGTTTTCAGCTGACTCCTTTGTCCTTTCTTCTTTGATGGCTCCTCCATCTAGGAGGACAGTAGTCCCCCTCACCCATTGTTTCTCTTTCCATGGTTTCAGTAAGTTGCCTGAGGTCAAATGCAGTTCAAAAATGTTAAATGGAAAGTTTTTAAATTTTAAATTGCACACATTCTAAATAGTGTGAAATCTCTCACCCTCCTGCTCTATCCTACATGGGGCATAAATCCTCCCTCTGTCCAGAGTATCCATGCTGTATACCCTACCTACCCACTAGTCACTGAGTAGCCATCTTGGTTATCAGATCCACTGTCACAGGACTGAGGTGCTTATGTTCAGATAACACTTATTTAACTTAAGAATGACCCCAACGCACAAGAATTGTGAGGTTAGCAATTCAGATCTGCCAAAGGTGAAACCATCAAGTGCTTCCTCTAAGTGAAAAGGTGAAAACACAATAAAATATTTTGAGAGAGAGAGAGAGTGAGAGAAGAGGGAGAGTACATCCACTGGACCATGGCAGGTGGACCACAGAGGGCTAGAAAGGGCTACTTGATGCAGGGTAGAATCTGCAGACCTATGGAAACGCTGCATATGCTCATTTCCCTTCCAGTTTTGAAGAATTTCTTATCTTTTTGAAGAAACATGTCCTCTGAGATTAAATACCAAAGAGTAAAGAACACAATCCCACAAAACCTGCTTCCTTAGTTGCAGAGTACCAAAACAGGAGAAGCAAGTGAGCTGCCAAAGGCCCCTGTGGACCTGGCATTGCTGGGCTTTGTTCCAAGTGCCTCCAAGTTGCTGTCATTCAGTCCTCCACCCTCCAAGGGAATCGGGAACCCTTTATGCCTGTTTTATAGATGAGGAGTGGAGAATCAGAGACAGTAAGTGACAAGCCCAAGATCAAGTGCCTGAGCCCATATGGAGCCCAGAGAGCGTGCCACCAGTGCCACAGACCCCAGGGGCTACACAGTCAGTCCAAGTGGAAGGCCCCAGAAGGACAGTGCTCTCTGAGCCTGTGCACACGTTGCCCAGCAAGGCCATCCCCAGCAAGGCTTGGAATCTTAGAATCCTGAGAACCAGAGTCATGCAGAACCTTCAAAATCCTGAACGTCCACTCGGGTCCACCAGGGACTGAGGGATGAGCATGATGTGATGGGACTCTGGGACCAGAAACCAGGGCGGCGATGATTAATATCTGCCTTGAAAGGATTCTCAAACCATGGTGGAAAGGGGACAGGCTTAGCCACGAGGACCACACACCGCATGAGCCAGTCCTGGTGGGACCCTGCTGAGTGAAAGAGGTTCCACAAACACAGTACATGCCATGTGCTTCCACATAGGTACAAAACTCTAGGAAAGGCAGACCAGCCTACAGTGAGAAAGCAGATTGGGGTTTTCTGGTGGAAAGGGAGGAACAGTGGTTGCGGGGGGGCTCCAAGAGGACCTCCAGGAAGTTGAACATCTTGCTACATCTGGAGCGTGGTGATGTTTTCACAGGAGTACACATGCATGGCACATTTTTAAAATTGGGGGTTTATTGTATACCTCAACAAAACACAGTGAGGTGACTATAAGCAGCCAAAATAATGCCATGGTTGATGTCAGAAAAACTGTGTCCCAAACAGCCACCAAGACCTATTATATATTTTATGAATTCCTGGAAGAGCTCAAAGGCGCCAAACAAATGCTGAGAGAGAAATGCTAATTAACCTGATTTGATCAGAGCATGCTGCATGCATACCATGGTATACTTCATTAATATGTACAAGCATTATACTTCAATCAGAAAATAAATAAAAAATTTTAAAAACACCACCTGGTCATGGTCATGTGATATTGTACCACAAAATCCTACCTGGTGTTTGTTTTCTCAAAAAAAAAAAGAAAAAAACACCTCACACACTGACAGTTTCATGGGATTCCCATAATATGCTGGGTAGAGAGGAAATTAAAGACTGGAATACAAGTGCCTGGTGGAGGTCAAGAGCAAGGGCCTGGGCAGCATCTCCCTGGGTGGTAACTAGCTGTGGGAACTAGGGAAAATTACTCAACTTCCCTGAGCCTGAACCTCTCCCCAAGTAAAATGGAGATAAAACATGGCCATTTTGCAGACAAAATAAAGTGCAGTGCTTATCACAGATCTGGGTGCAGAGCAGAGTCTCCATCTCTCACATACATACCCCTGTGTGACTGTACAAAGCTCTTCAAAGCCAGGGCAACCTGTCCCCAGCCTCTCCTCCTGTGCTCCTCCTGCATCCTTTCAGCTCTGCTGTCCTTGGAGAAGTCCTCCTAGCTGAGCAAACCTGCCTTCCTTTCACTTCTGGCCAACAGTACCCAGGGGCCAGCAGTACACAGACTCTGTCCCTCCTCCAGGGCCTAGTTTCAGGGATTTGGAGGCAGCTCTCATGCCCCTACAGAATCCTTTCTGAGAGCAGTGTCACCTGCCATAGCAGAGGGTCACAACGCTTGCTTCTTTGCTTGCTGACTGCCCTTGTCTGCAGACACACCGCACCCACTACCAAGTTCTGAAGGTGATTCGTTCCTACCAAAACTCACACTGAGTGGCACTGTTGAATGGTAGGGCAGAGGGAGAGTGTTTGGGTCCTGGGGTGGTGCCCTTGAGTATGGATTAATGCCTTTCTCAAGGAAATAGGTTGGCTATCTAGGGGGCTCAGCTCCCCTTTCTCTCTTTACCAGTGCCACTCAGTGTGAGTTTTGGTGGCAGAAGATGCTGGTGCCATCTTGGACTTCCAGCCTCCAGAACTGTGAACACAACAAACCTCTATGATTTATAAACCACCCAATCTTGGGTATTCTGATACAGAAACAGAAAATGAACAAGGACACCAATCATTCTACGGGAAGTAGTCAACTTCATTCACCAACCCAGGACTTAACTCCATGGATTTAGCTGCTGGTTCTATTGCGGCCACCTGGAATGAGTGACTTGACAAGTTTACATGTACAAAGCATTGAGACAACTAATTTCCCCAGAGCTTCTACCCCTAGGGGGCATATGGCTCAGCCAGTATCTCCCACCCTATATGCAGGTAGGATTCTTTGTAGCCCCAAGGGTAGGAGTCTATGCTTCTCTGTGAAACTGAGGGAAACCCTGAATCAACCATTTCTTCTTAGTTCTAAAATTAACCTTCTTGACCTTACCCAAAACCCTGTCCTCAGAGAGGTGGATTCAACTTGTACTCCTCATAAACATAAATAAACTCTCTCTTTTTCTCTCTTGTGTGTGTATGTGTGTGCGTGTGTGTGTGCGCCTTACATGTGTTAGGCAAGTGCTCTACCACTGAGTTATATCCTCAGCCCCACTCTTTCTGTTTTGCAAAACTCATCATTTCAGTGACTGACATACTGCATGCCAGGAAACATGAGCCTGGTTCAGTAACATATGTGATCAGTTCTTTCCTGTTAGACACCCTGATTATTCAAGCCTATGGGATTCTTTTCCTATTGTCCAGTATTTCAGAGGTTCCTCAGTGTCTCCTCAGTCACTAATTTTAGTAGAATTTCCCAACCCTCCAATAAAGATGGTTGATCACAGCAAGGCTTAAAATCGAGCCTCTTGGTACAGCATGAAGGAACTACTGATCTACTAGGTTTTTTGATGAAAAATATCAGAAAAATAGTCAAGAAAGAAGAATTGAGATTTTAAAAAAAAGTATGGCCATGAATGTCACAGTTGCAATATGTAGAATATGACTAGAGAGAGAACAAGGGACGATACCATCTTAGAGAAGCCAGCAGTGCTCAAGGGCACCCAGTTAGGCCTGGGAATGGAAGGTGCCTGGTGAAGAGTAGGATCTGAACAGAGAGGGAAGTAGAGGCATCATCTTCCCAAAGAACAAGGGCTGAGAAGCAAAAAGGCCCTCACAGGAGGAATGTGACCATCCTACCAGCTAGAGGAGACAGACAGTGTGTAGTCCAACATATGCAGTACAGCCACAGAGGCCTCAGCAAGATGGGGGTGCTAGATAACCGAGGGCAGGAGTGGCACTCGCCTAGAGGATGGTCACCCACCATCTAAACCTAAGTGTGAACCAATTCTGGGCCAACACGATGTACAGTTGTGAACTAAGAAAGAGCCCAATTGGACACCATGCAGGGTTTGCAAGCAGAGATAGGGTTAGGGCCAAGGAGAGCCTGGGAGGAAGGTGAGGCTGGTGAGGGTCAGGCCAGAGCACCAGGTTCCTAGGATCCAGGCTGAGGAGTGATATGCAGGAAGCCTGAAATTCACAGGCAGCAAGAGAAGGCTGCAGGGCCCAGGAGGAGGCTGCTACAACGCTTCCCGAGAAGATTCTGTCCAGGGTTCTGACTGCATCCTGCTGAGCTCAGGGCTAGTTTCCAACACTGAGAACGAGGCCTTTTGCACAACTGACTGAACCACGTACACCTGACTAAACATTTGGACCTGGCACTCAGTCTTCTACGTTCGCATTTCTTGGTAAAATGGCAGAGAAATCATTTTGGAAGCCTCCATTAGCCAGGGCAGTGGAGACACAAGCCAGGCTGGCTCCCAAGGTCCTGGGTCTGCTGAGGCACTGAGAGGAAGCATGCATTTCCCACAAAGCCTTTTCCTGCAAGATTCTGTAGGTGTATGAACATGGACCTCAGAGGCCACTAAAACTAGGTCAGACAGCAGAAGGATTTCAAATGCAGACCTCGGCCATAAAGATATGTCATCCATCATTGTTCCACATGAGGCCTAATGGGTTTCATCCAGTTTCTGTTTAGCTCAACTTTGCACAGGTTTCCTCAAGGGCACAAACCCAGAGAAGGCAGTGCTGAGCCCACCTCCCAGAGACACACACTGGCTTTCCATACAGGACCCAGGAGGCATCAACCCCCAGGACACAGGAGTTATAACAATCCTTCCTCAAATGCCTCACCATCTGCCCTGGAAGGAAGCAGAGATACAAGGGTGTTCCTCCATAAGACCCTGGGGTGCCTGTCCCCGCTTCTGACACAAGAGGCTGCTGCTTCAGCCCCCAGACCTCAGTTTGTGAGGGATCAAGAGTCAAACCTATCTTTTGGGCCTTCTGTAAGGATAAATGGCATTATCTATGATTCCACAGAATGTATAAGCATTAACAAGACCCGGGAAACATTAATGAGCTATCAATGTCACCATCATCACATCCAAATCCAAGCTGCTTGTACATGTCATCACTCAGAACTGAAGGATATGTATATATATCATATGGAGAGAGAGGGGAATAAAAAGAGAGAATTATAAATGATAAAGAGATAAAGACCTGGTAGTTAATTCTGTCCCCAGATTCTGCATCCATCTTCGTGATCATAGTCTGATTCATTACCAACATATGGTCCCAAGAACTACATGGTCTGTCAAAAATTGTAGGAAAATAAGCAGACCCCTGTGGAAGCTAATAAAGTTCCATTATAGGACTCCTGTTAATAGTTGGATGATGATGATGGTGGTGGTGAGCCAGACACAATGTGGAGAGGCTTCCAGGTGATGTCATATCCCCCTCACTGCCACCTGGATCCGCCATACACACACACCCATCCACACTCACGGACATATGTGGAAGCACCAAGGGGCTCCAGGCATCCTTGGCTACACTGCACAAACCCTCAGCAAGTCCTTGGTGAAACCAGAATTAAAACTAATTTTCTGGTTTCCCAATCCAGGAGAATACAGTGAAATCAAAGACCTAATACTGGAATGGTCATCAGTGAGCAAAGTCCTTTTACCCAGAGTAACTGAGATCACACTCCCCTGCCTCCTGAGGGTAACCGGCTGCCATATCTCAACATTCTTTCTCCAGCAGCAGCCCCCACATGGGAGGGACAAGGGACGTGGAAGTTCTGCGAGGCTGACTGGAGAAAGTACCCCTAGGCATCAGGCTGTGCTTGATCTTCTGACGGCCACCTCAGCTGGGGGCTGACCTCAAGAACACCTCCAGATTCTCCCAGGCAGCTGTGAGGACAACAAAGGCCATCTCAGAACTCAGCAGTCAGAGAGGAGAGGGAAGCCCTGGGTTCCCACACAAGGTGGTCTGCTGAGCTCATCCAAAAATGTCCTCCTAGGGAAAGGGAATGGGGAGGAACTGGGGATGAAGTTGACCAAACTATGTTACATGCACATGTGAATATGTCACAATGAAACTATTATATATAATTATAATGCACCAATCAATAATTGATTTTTAAAATTCTTCCTTGATCAAAATTTTATTAATCATAAGACAACTCTGAGCATTATTACAAACTAGCTCTAGAAGACAAGCAATGCAGAATACAAACTTTCAAAGCATAAATCCTAGAAATAAACACTCTGTTCTATTTTTTTTTCAAAAAAAAATTTAATATCACAGAAAGAGGTACAGTGCAATCAGCAAAGAGGCTACCCAATAGACACCATCAGAAATGACAAAGGAGGGCACATTAAGGAGTGGGAAATGTTGATGGCGCAGCTGGAGGGGAAGAGGACCTGAGGAGGGCAGAGGCCCAGGGAGGCTGCAGAGACATCACAGCCGAGGTGTGAGACATAAGTGCAAAGAAAATTCCAGGTTCACCATGAGTCCACAGCTCCTCTAGACGGACCCAGCAGAGGCCCCCCAGCAGAGGCCCCACCAGCAGAGGCCCCGTGGAGGCAGCGAGAGCCTAGGTGGGCAGAGCGCACCTGCAAGGCAAGAGAGAAGATGCTGGGTTAGTCTTCATCATTTATACACAGCGTTAATCAATCGTTTCCAAACCTTCCTGTGGGAGGCTCATGGCCAGCTGTGTTGGTTTAGAAGTGCTTTCCAACTTGTGGCACAGTCACAGAATCCGGTGCCTCTGAAGTTCCCTTTTCTAGTGGCTCAACAGCACCTGTCCATTATCCCAGGGATGAAAGGCACTGCAGAGCTGTCTGTCCACTTCAGTCCTCATCTCCCACCTCTCTCTGTTCAGGGTTGTGTGATTCTATGTGGATGCCAAAGAAGGAAGCCCCCACAGGCTGACCTGGGGAGGAGCAGAGCAAGAGCCCTGGCCACCTTGTCTAGGTCCATCTACACAGTGGCCAAGGAGGTGGTACCGCCCGCCCATCTTGGAGTGAGGGAGCAGGCACCCCCAAGGAGCATAGCAAATGGGAGGGAGAGCCAGGGTGGGCACCCACCCGCCAGCTGAGATCTTGTCCAGTGTGCAAATGAGCAGCAAGAGCGGTGTGTTCATCGCACACCAGGAGAGCCCCCAGGCTCCCAGGAAAAGTCTAAACCTCCACGCCCTGACTTCAATATCCACCCTCAGGTCCACACATAAGCACACCGCACACCTGAGCCCGAACACTCAGCACTGATGCGCACCAAGGATCCGTGAGGGGCTGGGGAGATAGCTCAGTCAGTAGAGTGCTTGCCTTGTAAGCACAAGGCCCTGGGTTCAATCCCCAGCACCCAAAAAAAAAAAGGATCCGTGAGGCCCTGCAGACATCAGTTCATTTAGTGTTGAACACAGTGTCAGGTGTCCCTTGCCTCCCCATTCCCTTCCCTAGGAGGACATGTTTGGATGAGCTCAGTAGACCACCTTGTGTGGGAACCCAGGGCTTCCCGCTCCTCTCTGACCTTGCCCTACCCACTGGTGGCCACTTCTCCAGAGGCACAGAAAGGTCCACCCACTGGTCAAGATCGCAAAGCCATTTCTTGCACTGGGTTTGGCCTCTGCCCAGCCAGCCCTTCCACCGGACTCCACCTGTCCTCTTGGGAATCAAGCAAGGGCAAAGTGCCCAGACTTGGACACTGGGACACAGGAAGAAGACCATCCCTTGTGCTGTGTGGGCTCAGATCTGCCCCAGGGAATGATAAGCAGCAGCAAAGGACGGTATCCAGCCAGACATCTCCCAAAGTGGCAAAGAGCTCAGGGCCTTCCAGCACGAGGCCAGAGCTGGGAAGTGATTTTGCATCCTGAGCACAAGCAGAAGGTGCTGAGGTCAGTGTGGTCAAGGTGGCCCTGCCACTTTCCTGCCACATGAGGGGTTAGGGAGGCTCCCCTTGGGAAGCAAGGCCTGCATGGGGCTTTGGAGGCTGAGAAGGTGTGAGAGAGAAGAGGTCATGGCGAGTGCATAGAATGATGGAAAGGGAGGTCAGGTTGGGCCCGAGTGGACCACAGAGGGGGTGGGCACCATGGTATAGGGACAGTGAATGGAGGTGGGTGATCTGGAGAAGGACCCAGCACCGGCCACCCAAGAAAATGAGCAAGAAACCCAATAGGTAGCATCATAAATGCTGGAGGGGGTGATCTTTCTAAAGAAACTTAAGAGGGAAAAACACTACTAGAAACTAAAAGGAGGGCTTGGTGATGTAGAGGGAAACAAGAATGTTTTCCCTCTGAAAGGAAGATAATCGCAGTGAAGGATGGGAAACTCAGACACACGGGACAAAACTACAGGAGACAAGGGTGGACAAACCTAAAGAGTCAGGCACAGTCTGCATGAAGAAAAGCAGTGTTTTATCAGAAGACACAAAGCAGGACCCGAATACACGGAAACCACGTCCCAGACATGAAGATGGACCGTTATTGAAATGCAAATTCTCCCTGCCATGGTTAGACTGAGTGACCCCCAAAGGCCCCCGGGCTCTATAGGCTTGGTCCCCAGCTGGTGCTGCTGGGAGAAGGTGGAACCTTCCGGAGGTGGGGCTGAGTGGGAGGTCTTCTGTCATCAGGGGAAGGCTCTAAGGCTCCTCATGAGTGACTGGACCCTAGCCCCACCCTCTGCCTCTCTTCTGCATGCCAGCCATGAACAGTGCCACACACGGTCACCATGATGTTCTGCTTCGATCCTGCCCCACCCCAGTCCCAGCTGATCAGGAACTGGAACCTCCAAGACCATGAGCCAAAATAAGCCTTTTCTCTTTCTACACTGATTCTGTCAAGGTTCTGTTCCAGGAGCAAAAACGTTGACCAGTACACTCCCTGAATCCATCAATCAATCAATGCAGTTGTAATTGTCATGGGAACTTTTTGCACTAAAAAAATTTCAAACATTGTGAAGAAATTCTTAGAATCATTCAGAAATAAAAGCAAGGGTGAGTGTGGCCTGCCAGTAATAAACATGACTATAAACTACAAAACTCAGAACCATAGGATCTTGGCATGCAAAAAAAAAAAAAAAAAAAAAAAAAATCAGTGGACAGAAATAACTCAGAAAGAACAACAAGTGTGTGCAGGAATTTGGCATATAATGAGGTGTCATTTAAGTACAGTAAGGAGATTTGAGCCTCAATAGTCATCTTATTATGGGTTTTTTTTTTAAATCCAAATATAAAAGGGAAATAAATGAAAATATTAGATTATTAATAATCTTACACAGAGAGATACTTAAGACAGAAAAACTACAAGTTATAAAGGGAATGTTGATAGATGCACCTGAATGAACATTTTTAAAAGGCATGGCAAAATATTTCCAACACATATAAAATATGCAAAAAAGCTCCCACAAATTAATAAGAACATAAAGAAGAATCCAATAGAAAAATGGGTAAATGATGTAAACAGCTAATTCATAAGAGAAGAAATGAAACTGGCCATCAGCTGCGTGTGAAAAGGTATTTAGTTTCCTAGTACATGTACACACACAAACACACATGCACACACACACAAGCCCCCCCCAAAAGGAATTATTGTTTGATAATAAAACAGGCAAAAGCTGACATTAGCAATACCCAGTACTTCAAAGAAGGCTGCTTTCCTAAATTGCTGGTGACATCAAGGACTTCAGGAGGAGCCTGCAGTAGCACAAAGTGTGAACTGCTTCCAATGCACTGCTCCAATGCACAACTGTGTCGGGAAAGACAGGGCAGGGTGACTCTACTGGTATAGCCATAACGTGTAGCTCTGAACCATAAGGACTCAATCACCCCGTGTGGTGGCACAAGAGATTTGGGAGGCTGAGACAGGAGAATCGCAAGTACAAGGCCAACCTCAGCAATTTAGCAAGACTCTAAGCAACTTAATGAGACCCTGTCTCAAAAGAAAAAAAAGAAAAGGGGGGCTGGAAATGTGGCTCAGTGGTTGAGAACCCCTAGGTTCAATCCCCAGTATTAAAAAAAAAAGATAAGAATTTAGACAAAAATGTTCTGATCCATTGAAGGGGGACTTATGTGTGACTGTGAACATGCATGAATAAAAAGAAATGGGGAAAGAGAGCTACTAGCTGGTAACATGAAGTACCTGATCTTTTCTTTCATTAAGCATCTCTTGTTTTAATAAGAAAAATCCGTGTTAAAAAATGCAATCAATGGGGCTGGGGTTGTGACTCAGTGGTAAAGCGCTTGACTAGCATGTGTGAAGACTGGGTTCGAATCTCAGCTCCACATATAAACAAATAAAAGTCCATTGACAACTAAAAAAGTATTTTAAAAATGCAATCAGTTCACCCATGCTGCTGTTGCGTCAGTAAAGCATCATAATTCATTCCTTTTTATTGCTGAGTAGTATTCCCAGCATGCATATACCAAGAAATGTTTACCTGTTCACTAGTTGATTGACAATCGGGCTGTAGTTTAGCTTTATTGCAAATAACGCAGTAAATTAAGTAATTAAGTAAGTAAATGATGGCATGCAGTAGTCAACATACATCAAATTGTCCGCTCAGAATGAGTGGACCTTCTGTGAACATAAGTTCTCACTGCCAGGTCACATGGTAAATTTATATCCAGCTTTACGACAAACTGTCCGCCTGTTTTCCTCAGTGCCTGGGTCCTTTGGCCTTCCTACTAGCAATGACACACAGTGACATGGGAGATCCCCAACACATTCAGCTGAGCCAAGGAAGCCAGACACCAGAGACTTCCTGCAGAATGTTTCATTTAAAATGAAACTTGAGAACAGGCAAAGTTATCATTCCAGAAACTTCAGTGGTTGCCGGAGGCAGTTTTGGAGAAGGCTACTTACCGACTGCCGAAGGGCACAAGGGAGACTTGGGGGTGGGTGGAGACATGCTGAGCCTGATCACAGTGGTAACTAAACGGACTGTGCAGTTGACAACACGCATCGAACTGTATACTGAAAGGACTTTATATATGCAAATCAGACTTCGATAAAGTTATGGAAACATTATAGTCACAAAAAGTTCTTCAATGAAACAAGGAACATAGTCTTCCCTTTGACCCACCAATTGCACACTGAGGTATACATCCAGGAGAAATGAGGGCAGATGTCATCAGCAGACACCTACACAGCCACCCTGTGAAATGACTCACTCTGGAATACTACTAAGCAGTGAAATAGAATGAAGTACCAGGACAGGCAACAGCATGGAGGGACACAGAAAGAGGATGAGGAAAGAGTAGACCTGACATGCGCTACATTGTATCTTCCCACATAAGAGAAGTTCAAGGACTGGTCAATCCTCTGGAAGGCCAGTTGTGGGCATGGCCTGCCTGGAGGTCATGAAGGTGTTGCTGGGTGGGAGGGTCCAGAGGAGACCCTCTGGGGCCTGGAACATTTTGATCTGGGTGGGAGTCACTCAGTGAATGCTTCTGGGAAACGCCAATGAACTTAACCCTCACAATTTGAGCACTCTATAAGAGGTGTGCTATATAGCTCAACAAATTGTTGATAAGTCCAAAAATAAAAGGAAAACAAGAAAACCAGTCAGGAGGATTAAGTTGTCATTTGCTATGGCATAAGGAGCCATTGTTATTTTAAAAGCTGGTGAAAACTACCCTGAAAGTCACTTCAGAATGGCCATGTCACATCGTTTGATTTTGCAGTGCTGGGGGTCGAACCCAGGGCTTTGCACACACTAGGCAAGTGCTTACCACTTGCTACACTCCCAGCCCATGGCATTGTTTTAGAGAGCCCTAGTGAAGGCAGAAGAAGCGGGACATGACCACCAGCCCCTGCAGTGAAGAGAGGGGGCCTGGGAAGGCCGGAGGTAGGGTGCAAAGATGGTGGGTGACCCCGTGATGTCATGCTGAGTGCCAGCAAAGTCAGCAAGATGGGGAGATTGTAAAAATAATAATAATCCACAACTAATGTTCATAGAGTGCTTACTAGGTGTCTAGCCTTGCTCTATGACTTTGCAGGCATTAAGCTTTCAATATTGAAAGCATCATCCTGATCCTCATTTCATGAGTAAGAACCTGAGACCAGATAGGGTAAGTAGACCAGCCATCCTGAGATGGTGAGGGATTGGAAGTGGACCAAGCTTGGCGCATAAGCCTGCAAGCTGGAAAAAAAGGACAAGCTCAGTTGGGGATACATGAAGAATGTCATGAGCAAACCTTCACCACCCAGAGAAGACTGAATGACAACTCATAGGACAAGGGACTTGGGAATTGCTGGTGGCACTGTGGAGAAACTGGAACCTGCCATATTGCTCATGGAGATGTCAAGTTGTGCATCTGCTATAGGAAATCTATCGCGGTTTATCAAAGAATTAAACATGGAATCACCTTAGGACCCAACAATCCCACTTCTGGGTATATCTACCCCAAAGAACTAAATCAGAGACTGAAACAGCTATTTGCAAACTTGTGGTCATAGTAGCATTATTCATACCAGCTAAAAGGTGGAAGCAACTCAGATGCCTAGCAGCTGACAAATGCACCAAATGTGCCGTACAATGCAATATCGTGTGGACTTGAAAGCGAAGGGAATTCCGACACCGGATGCAACCTGAAGGAACTCTGAGGATACTCTGACAAGTGAAATAAGCAGATGCAAAAGAGCAAACACTGCAAGGTCTCCCCACATGAGCTATTCTAGGCAGTCAGATTCACTGAGATAGAAAGGAGAATAGTGGTTGCCAGAAAATAAAAAGGAGAGCTGTCATTCGATTTACAAGATGAAAAGGTTCTGTGGGCAAATGCAGGCGGTGGTTCCATAACCACGTAACTGTGCTTAATGCCCCTGAAATGGACACTTCACAACGGTTCAAAGGTAAATGTATGAGCTGTGGACATGGTCCCAAGGTCTCTGCTGCAGCCTGGTGTAAAGCTAAGGCACGCACCCACCCACAAGCTGTGGACAGACAGACTGGGCTCCATATTGGTTTTGCCCACTTCCTTCATTCTGGGCATAAACTTTCAGTATTCCTTGTCAAAATCATCATCATTGTGTGATGCATTTTTATGCCAATAGTGTTAGGATTCTTGCCTAAGGCTATAAATAATTCAGCTAAGGCACTCGCAACACTAAATGGTAAGATGTTTCTCATGGGACATCCGCGACAGCATCCTTCAACACGGTCTGCCCGACGCAGCTATTAAAAGGCTCCGTGGGCGTTTGGCCACATGTCAGGAAGCTCTGCCTCAGATGTAAACAAACCAGAGCTGAAAAGCCATAAATCACATATAGAGAGGCGCATCTTTTCAGAGAGACCAGGTTCACTCTACTACACACGTATCTCAAATACAGGTGAGAATCATATTCAGATGAAAATAAGAATTCAACCCAACATGTGAAAATAGTTAACTGCTAATAAGTGAGCATAACTGGGAAACCATTACTTGCTGGGGGTCCCAGCAACAGCAGAAGCCCAGAAACCATGAAGGAGACCCCTTCCAGAGTGCCCCCAAGGGGGTCTTTGCTTTAGCATAGCTTCCACTAAATGTACAAGGTCAAGGAAGCTGATTTTTAGTAACACTAAGTGCATAGATGGGGGGGGGCGTGACAGTGGTCATGCCGATGCACACAAAATTAACTCATATAAAATATGATTAATTAGGATTACAATAAGAGGAAAATATGGAGCACCTGACTTGTATAAAGTGAGATTGCGAAAGTATGAAAATCAAGTGAAACTCCACTCCCATTGTCCGACATTGATATTCCTTCCTAAGATTTCTCTAGTGAATATTGTGGATTTTATAATGAAATAAGATTTATTTTTAAAGCATGTGGGTTAGTATAAAGCAGGGGACATTAACCCCCCAGGAGACATTTAGCAAAATCTGAGGGCAGTTTTGGTTGTCACAATATTGTAGGAGGTGGGAGTACTACTGTCATCTCAGGGATAGAGGCTGGATCCAGAATGTTGGAGGCGCTGAACATTCCAAAATGCACGGGGGCAGCTGGCCCCCAAAGGTCCAGCTGAGAGAAACCCAAGGGGAGGCTTTTTAATTTCTCCCAGCAGGGTCCCTTCTCAGTGCCTTGGGCTCCTACTCCCCAAACACCTGCAAGGCCAGGCTACTCAGGCCTGAATTTACAAAGCAAACATGTGAACATGCACATTCAGATGAAGAGGAAGGTGACAGAGGAAGACAGACTTCCCCACAAAAGTTCTGGGTTATTTGCTCCCACCTCCCCAGCAGACAACAAGAACTCCAGGCTGCAGGGTCACCTGGACCCCTTCCCTGTCACCTGGCTTTCTTGAAGGTTCCAGGGGGACTGAGGAAAAATGTGGGTGGGTCAGGATGGGCCAGAATGGGTCCAAGGTTAGACATGACAATTGTTCCTAGTCACCTCTTATAATGTAAAAGGACCCATTTTCTGTTCTAGGGACAAAGGCAGAGGCAGAGGGGCAGCTGGATGAGGCTGGCTCTGCTGGACTTGGGTTTCAGGGAAGTGAAGATTGATTTGTTCAAACAGAAGAAAGCAAGACAAAGAATGATCAGAGCCTCATAAAGTACCACAGAGAATACATGATGTCAACAGGAACAGGCGATTCCTCCAGCCTACCACTGAGGGCCAACCTGTCCCCGGGACAGGTCAGGGGATGGCTGGTGTTAGATGCTTCACCAGAGGGGGCGCTGCAGAGACCACCAGGGTTGGGAGGACTCTCCACAGCGGGCACCAGCAGGCTGTGTGGGCACACGGGGAGCATTCTCTTAAAAAGAACACCAGTCAGAGCTGGGGACATGGCCCAGGGGGAGAGCACTAGCCTAGCATGTGCAGGGCCCTGGGTTTGATCCCCTGCACCACAAAATAATTAAGAATAAAAATAATATTTAAAAGAACACCAGAAACAAACCATCTCCCGGGAAGGGTAGGCACACTCATTATCCAACAATATTTTGAGTATTCAAGTATATTTGACTAAATTATAGGAAATTGAAGAATCGCTAATTGAATTTCATCTTCAGTGCTCAAAAGTTTTACTTCAAAAGATGTAATATGCTCCTAATCTTGAAGCCACCCCAAAAGGGTTCATTTTTCAAGGTTAGAAGTAGTCGATGAAATGTGAAGAAAAAGGACACTATACCAAATCTCTGAACCTACAAAGGAAGTTGTTTCCTAAAACGAATGACTTCCATGCTGCTAAGCAGGAAGGGAGCATTCATTTTCATAAAAAATGCTCTGGGGGCAGAAAGGAAGGGGAAATTATTTAATCTAACTTTTTCCCCATGCAGTTTGTTATTTCTGCTACTTCATTTTTAACCATTTCCCTGAAAACTTAAGATTCAATCCTTTCCCACTGGATGAGGGAGATGCAAAAAGAAAATGCTCTTTCAGATTCTCGAGAGCATGAATAGTGGGACCATTTGCTTCAATGAGCAGTCTGGCTCATTATTGGGGCAATTGATAAAAGATAGGTGTAGACTATTAGATTGGCAATAGTGTTCTCTCAGTGTTAAAGCCTCTGACTGAACCACGGTGCTGTGAATAGATAAGAAAATGCCAATGTCCTCAGGAAATACACACTTCACTAGTTAGGATTACTCTAGCAATATCTTTTTTTTTTTTTTTTTGGTACCAGGAATTGAACCCAGGAGCACTTAACCTCTAAGCCACATCCCCAGTCCTTGTTATTTTTTATTTTGCGACAGGGTCTCATTGAGTTGCTTAAGTCCTCACTAAGTTGCTGAGGCTGGCTTTGAAGTCACTATCCTCCAGCCTCAGCCTCCCAAGCCACTGGGGTTATAGGACAGCATCCACCACTCCTGGCTCATAATTTATTCTTGAACAGATCAAAAAAAATTTAGAGATAGGTCGACTTCCTTTGTCCTACTCTATACCTTTTCTATTAATTTAAAATCACATAAAGGTTTGTAAATGCACAGGAAAAATTAAGGAAAAGCTATATTTAATCAAATCAAAGATGCCATTGATTCTAAAATAGGTCATTTCTTTCATGTTTCACAATTAAGGAAAAATAGTTATTTTAAAACGTGGCATAATACTTTCCTATTAATTTAGAATGTCTCTTCTACACTTTGAACTCTTTAAGATGTATTAATGTGTAGGTTTTATTATACATCACTCTTCTGCATACATAAAAACTAAAAACCAATAGGTAAGGGAAAAAATAGGCTGAAGTATTCTTCTGACTTCTCCACTTTCTGGTTTCAGCGTTTCTGAATCTCTTTTGGGTTCAGAATTGTGTCTGTGCCTGTCTGTGCCTTCCCATCCTCCAAGACATCAAACCTGTAGGTGACACAGCAGCTTTCCTGAAGAATGCTCCACGATTCTTTCCAGTATTTTCTTCCAAGTCATTGAAGCCCATTATGTAGGTTTCGATGCTTGGTCTTTCCAGAAGGGACCAAAAAATGCTTCTGAACAAGACAGGACCCTCGCTTCCTCCGCAGTCATTTAATTGGGCGGGCATGAGAGGCCACTAAGTGTGCGCATGCTCAGGAATGTCCGCAAACACACAACTCCTACCAGCCCAGCAGAAAGAGATGCTAAGACACCGTGAATATAAGAAGCATCCAGATTTCAGAGGTTTACAATAAAATGTGAAAGGGGTGCATCTTGCAGTTGAAAGGTGATATTGTAAAGTTAACGGGGTGGGGGTGGTGGAAACTGTTTCTGTTCACTCCAAATTTGTGCCAATAAACACACAATAATTTGTTTGCATTATGTCTAAAATAAGAAGAAAAAAAAAAAAACACACCTGATCCACAGAAGATAGTTATTCTGTCTAAATGTCAAATCTGATTTTTATCCATGTATTCCCTATGTATCTCAAGGCAAACAATTATCCATTCATTTTGTTCAGATCTAAGAAGCTTCTCTGCTATGAAATGCATTAATTGACCCAAACAATATTAACCAAAAACCTATAACAAGTAAGGAAAAGCCAGACTCCAATAATGCCACGAAGGAGCTTAGAATCTGTTAAGATGCCACACTGAATTCACCAAAGTACACTTTTTTTTCCCTAAGTTTTAATATTTCTGAAGTTCCTCTGGGCCAGGTAGCAGTCATGATGTAGTTACCATTGTCTGCACATATACATCAAAACTCATAATGGATATCATTAATTTTGAAGAAACCATATTAGAGACCATATTGGAGAATTTTTCAAAGTCAGATTTACTGAGATATAATTTACATAGGGTAAACTTCACCTTTTTTAGATGGTAAGTTCTAGGAGTTTCTAAAAGTACATACAGTAATGTAACCATCACAAAATCAGAGATGTAATATTTCCATTATTCCCCCCCAAGTCCCCCAGTACCTTTTTTGTAGCCAATACCTTCCCCAACCTCCCCACCCTGGCAACTGGTGACCTGGTTCCTGTCTCAATCATTTCACATTTCCCAGGATGTCCTATCAAAGGGTCCTAAAATGTGCAGTCTTTTGTATTCAGCTTCTTTCACTTAGCAGGGTGACTTTTAGCTTTAGTCATTATTCTTGCACCGATCAAAATTGTATTCCTCCTCATTGCTTTGTAGTGTCCCTTGATTCTGATTGGTTGATACACTAATTGGTTGTTTATTCTCCAATAGATAGGTAATTTGGAGTATTTCAAGTTCGAGGCAACTAAGAATGAAGCTGCTACTCACATTCAATGCAGATTTTTGAGTGTTATGTGGGTATATGTTATAATTGATCATGGAAAAAAAGCCTAGAGGTGGGCTATGTTTAATGACTAATTTCATAAGAAATTGCCAAATTGTTTCCTAAGGGGACTGAATCACTTTGTATGCCCAGCAACGATGTGGCGGTCTCAGCTGCTCCACATCACTGCCAGCGCTTTGTGTTGTCAGGAGGTTTGGTTTTGTTTTATCTGCCATTCCAAAATATGCGCATTGATATCTCAATATGGTTTGAATTTGTTTCCCTAATGACTAATGACAGTGTCTTTTCAGGCACTCATTTGCCATTTTCTTTAGTGAAGTGCTGCTCAACATTCTGATTTTTAAATTGGCTGTTTCTTTCATGATTGCACTGCAAGATTTCCTTCTATGTCTGGACACAAGTCTTATCGGATAGGTACTTGATAAATATTTTTGTCTAATTCATGATTTGTCTCTCACTCTTTAAAGTGTATTACAAAGAATTTTTTTTTAATTTCGATGAAACCAACTTGTCAATTTTTTCTTTTATGATTTGGGTTTTATGTGTCCTACGTTCATGGATGTTTGCCTAATGCAAAGTCACAAAGACCTTCTCCTATTATTATTCTAGAATTTGGTAGTTTCAGCATTTGCATTTAGGCCTATGAGCCGATTTAAGTTGGGAAGTTCTTGTGTTTTGCAGTACCAGGGATTGAACACTAGAGTACTCTACCACTGAGCTACATTCCCAACCCTTTTTATTTTATCTCTGAGACAGGGGTCTTGATAAGTTGCTGAGCTTGACGTTGAACTTGTGATCCTCCTATCTCACCCATTGTAGTAGTTGGGTTTATAGGCACGTGCCACCACGCCCAGTTGATGGGAGATTTTTTGTTATTATAATTGCTGCTCTTTGTTTTTCCATGTAGATATCCAATTGTCTTAGCAGCTTTTGTTGAAAAGGCTATCCTTTTCCTATGGACATCTTGGCACCTTTGTCATAAATAAATTGTCACATGGGGGTATTTTTCTAGGCTCTCTAATCTATTCCATGTATCTATATCTGTCCTTATGCTGATGTCAAATTGTATTGATAACTGCAACTTTTAGTGTATATTGGGCTTACATTGCTTTTTCAAAATTATTTTGGCTATTCAAGGTCCTCAATTATTCTATATACATTTAAGAATCAGTTTGTCAACTTCTACCTAAAGCTCACTGGAACTCTGATTGGAATGGTGCTAAATCTGTACATCAATTTGGAAAAGTCAACATTTTCACACAGTTTATCTCTCTGTATACTTAGATCTTCTTTAAGTTCTCTCATCAATGTTCAGTAGTATTTAGCATGAAAATTGACACATTTTTAAAAAATTTAACTTGGTACATTTTATGTTTTTTCATGCTACCATAAATGGTCTTTTTTTTTTTTTTTTTAAACTGGGGATTGAATCCAGGGTGCTAAACCAGTGAGCCACATCCCCAGTGCTTTTTTATCTTTTATTTAGAGACAGGGTCTCACTAAGTTGCTTAGGGTCTCACTAAGTTGCTGAGGCTAGCTTTGAACTCACAATCCTCCTGCCTCAGCCTCCTGAGCTGCTGGGATTACAGGTATGCTCCACTGCACCCAGTGTAAATGGTCCCTTTTTAATTTCATTTTTAATTGATCTTTGTTAGTATATACAAATGCAATTGATATTTGTATATTAACCTTGTCTCTTGTAATGTCCACTATTGGTTCAAGTAGCTTTTCTATAGATTCATCAGAATTTTCTGTGTAAATGATTATGTCGTTTATATCACGGCAAATAAAGACAGTTTTACTGTTTCTTCTTCAATTCATGACTTTTCTGCTCTTACTGAACTAAGATCTCTAGTACAATGTAAAATCAAAATGGTGAAAGTGGACATCTTTGCCTTGATTTTTAATCTTCAATGAAAATACTGTTTTCATCATTAACTATGATGTTGAATATAGGATTTTGTGGATGCTCTGTTATTGGATTTAAATTTTCTTCTATTTCTTGTTTTTGACAGTTGTTTATCAGGAATGTATGCTGAGTCTTCTCAAAAACTTTTCTGCATCTGTTGAGATTTTCATGTAATTTTTCCTTTTTAGTCTATTAATAGAATTACACGGATCAGTATTTTTAAATGTTGGACCAACTTTACAGTCTTGGAAAACACCTCCACCTTGTGATATATTCATGGCTGGATCTAATTTGCTAATATATCATTAGGGTTTTGTGTCTACAATCATGAGTGAGTTATTTATTTATTCATTTATTTATTCTTGTAACGACTCTGTCTGGCTTTGGTATCAGGATAGCACTGGCCTCAAAAAAATCAACTCTAAAATACCATCTCTGTAGGATACTTCATTATTTTATAACCACCAAAAAAAAAGAAAAGAAAATCCCCAAAACCAACCCACCACCTATTACAATATGACATAATGCTTCCATATCACTTAGAATCAACTCATATATATCAAAAAAGCTATTGTGGTTTGAAAGTGTTTCCTACTATTTTCTGGTATACATCATACATACTTGATGTTATTTCTCCTTTAAATGTTTGGAATCATCTGGTCTTAGAATTTTCTCTATGGAAAGGTTTTGTTTTCTATAAATTTATTTAGTAGATACAACCTATTAGTCTGATTTTTCTTTAGTGAACTTTGATAGTCGTATCTTTCTAGGAATTGGTCCATTTGGCCTAAGTTGTCAAATGTGTTGCATGGAGTTGTCCTTCATGTCCCTTAACTATTCTTTCAGTGTTGGGGTGATGGTAGGGTCCCTCTGCTGGCATGAGGTCCTTTCCTTCATTCCTGATATTGGTCTATTGGTCGCTTTAATTTTCTCTCTCTCTCTCTCTGTTTTTTTTTTTTTTTAAATCAACCTAACTAGGAGTTTATAGCTTTTCAAAGTCTTTTTTTAAACCACCTTTGGTTTCATATATTTTCCATATTCTTGCCCTGAGTGAGTACAATTTCATTGAGTTCTCATGTTCTTAAGGTAGCCTAAAGGGCAATAAATGTGTGTGGGGGGGGGAGTATAGATAGCAATGATTCTGAATCAAGAAAAGATTCAGCATATTCAGACCCTGAATTTGAAGAAGTTTCCAGGAACACCTTTATTTTAATATCGCTTATTTCCTTTAGCAGATATACAAGCATTATAATGATATTAGTTGGTGCTTAAGGTAATCCACAACAGCTTTTTCAATATATACAAGTTGATTCTAAGTGATATGGAAGCATTATGTCGTATTGTAGTAGATGGTGGGTAGGTTGGTTTGGGGCTTATTTTTTTATTTTTTTATTTTTTGGTGGTGGTTATAAAATAATGAAGTATCCTATAGTAGATGGTATTTTTGAGTTGATGACAAATGGTCTTGTGTCTTTAAAAGTCCAATATGACTTGCAATGAGGTGAAAAATCTCTAGAGGAATCAAGGCCCAGTGGTCTTAGGGCTCAGGAAGAAAGCAAGGAAGTTTGTGGCTCAAACTCGGGCTGTTGAAGGATGAGGAGAGTGGAGGTGGGCGTGCCTGAGACCGAGTGCTGAAAACGTGTTTGGGAGGGTGTGTCGGCCAATCACTTGGAACCCTGAATGCTGAGAACCTTGGCGCTGCATCCTGCAGGTAATGGGAGAGAGCGAAGCTTCATGGGGAGTTACATCCTTCAGGCACATTAACCCGTTAGCAAGAACGAAGGAACTAAAAGTGAACACACCCAGAAAAAAGGACACAAATGACAAGGGAGGCTTCCAAGGAGGAGGCACTGAGCGTTGTGACTGAACCAGGGAGAAAAATGAGATCAAAGGGGCCCTGAGCTCCGGAGTTTGAGAGAACACGGAATCACGTTGACGCGACAGATGCGGAGGCCTGAGCTGAACCAGCTCTGGTGTTGGAGGTGAGACTGGAGGAAATGAGCAGGGCAGAAGGCACTGCGGTGAGAGGACTCAGGCTGGGCAACCGACTGACCATCCCCAGAAGCCACATGGCCCCTCGGCTGCTGTAAATACAGGCCTGGAATTGAGGAAGAAATTCTGAAGTAGCGATACAGATTTGTGACTTTTCCACCTAGGAGTGTTGTATAAAGCAGTGAGATGACCGACAGGGAGAAGGGATAATGAAAGTGAAAATATCAATCCACGCCAACAAGTTTGAGGCCTTCCATGTATCAGACAGCAACCTGGTGCTCTTTGGTTATTAACTCAATAAGTTCTCAAACCCAGGAAGGAGATACCATTATGGTTCCCATTATAAAGATGGGAAAACAGAGTCGCAGAGAACTCCAGTTACATGCAGAAGGTCACCCAGCTGGAAAGTTACAGAGCCCAGACAAACACCCAAGTAATCTGACTCCAACCTGCTCCACAAGGCTGGCTCTGACAAGAGCGCAGGGATCCTTATAGAATGATATATTTGGGGGATAAGTGAGCTCAGACACAGAGACAGAAAAGGAGCAGTCAGAGAGGTACATTGTGACACAAATGTGCTTCTGCCATGAGGATTATAAATACGCACCATGCCAGATGGTCCTTACAGAGAGTATGGGAATGAATGCCACGGATTTGCTGTATGGATTCTATTTAAACCATTTTCAGCCACCAAGTCATCTATGTTATCCATTTTTAAAATTTCGAGATGAGTGGGATCAGTTAAAAAAAAAATAAACGGACTCATTTTCGAAGCTGTGGTTTCATAGATGGTAGATGCAAATGGCTCGGAAATTAAAAATAGCTTTCTAGAACAATGATTCTCCAAGTGAGTTACTGGGATGGGAAGTATCAGCATCCCTTGACAATTTGTTTAGAAATTCAAATTCTCATGCCCCTCCTCAGACTTACTAAATCAGACACTCAGTGGGTGGGACTCAACACCCCGTGTGTGATGAGTTGGCCAGGTGATTTTAATGTATGCTCCAGTTTGAAAACAACAGTTCTAGAAGATGAGATGATCTAGGTGTGAGTGACAGATCTTTAGGCCCCTTGACCCAATCAGAGAGGCTGTAGAACAAGACCATCCCTGTGGTCCAGTTCTAAGCAGGCTGCTTGATTCTCAGGGGAGTTTATACTCTGGTAGAGCCAGTGAGGTGAGAAGTCCTTGCTTTCTGTTGCCCCGTGTCAGGGAACAAGTTCTTTTGCTCCTTGTTGTCATCATCTGGAGATGTGGAGCAGAATGCCCTCGGGGTTGCACAGGCTTACACCCAACCCCATTGCTACAGTTCAGCTCTTGAACATCCCCCAAAATCCATGTGTTAAAGGCCTGGCTCCCAGGGTAGCACTGTTGGGAGGTCCAGGGAATCTTTAGGAACAGGGGCCTTGTGGGAAGTCCTTAGGTCATGAGGGCATACCCTCTAAGGGGACTGTGGGTCCTCACCTCTTCCTCTTTCTCTCTTTGGCTCCTGACGTAAGCAGTTTTGCTCTGCCACGCATTTCTGCCCTGATCAGATATTTTTCCACAGGCCCAAAATAATGGAGTTCATCAGTCATTGCCTGGAACCTCCAAAACTGTGAGCCAAAATAGACCTTTTCTCACTTTAAGTTAACTCTCTCGGGTATTTCATTATAGTGACAGAAAGCTGACCAGCGGAATCTTCACAGGAGGACATCCCCCAATTTCTCCAACCTTGAAGTCGGCACTGCCATTACCAACCAACCAGAAAGTGCTGCCCGGAGGCACAGCCAGTTTCAGAGGCGGCCAAGAGGCTGCCAAGGAAGTCAACAAATAAATAAATTTTTTAAATCTTTAGGGTTTGCATGTGAAGTTTAGTCCTCAACTTGCAAAATAAATAAATAAATACATAAACCTCATAAGCCTCCTATCTCTGCCAGGCTTAACCCCCTTCTCTGCATTTCAGTAACATCCGAACTCGTCCTAACCACTTGCCCTTCCTTGCCACACATCCTGCCAGCTTATGCGCGTCTGACTGTCTGTGTTTTGCAGGACTCTGGATCTGCCATCCACACACACATACCCATCGAACTCCGCCCCCAACCCAGACACCCTTTGGGAAGTTTTCCTTCCCTTGAGCAATACACATCCCCACTGGTAGAGACAGCTACACAGTTTGCACCTGAATTCCATAACCAGCCAGTCAAAAATGACAAGCAGCTATCTAAGAACGGAGTGTTAACCAGAGCTAATGGAAGGGAACAAGAAGCAGCAGAAGGACACCTGGGTTTCCCTGTTGGGGACAAAAATGCGAGTCAGATTGGCTTATTCAGATGTTGGAGGTGAGACTAAGATGATGTTCTCTCCTGGGCCTCTTGGAGAAAATGCCCTTCCCCACTCCCTCCCACCCTCCGGCGTTCATGAAAGTTAGGACCTTGACCTTTCTACACATTATTCACCGTAACCTTCTGTTAAGAAGACTTTGTTCCATTTCCTTCTATTATTTGGGGAATCCAACTTAGAATTGCTGGACCACAGCAAGAGGCGGTCGTCGTTCCTGGTGAACAAAGTCAGGAGAAGGCTGCGGAGGCCACACTGCCCCAGGCTGACCTGCATCCTTCCATGGTCTTGTCCTGCATCCCACAGACAGCAAGCACCCTGCAGAAAACCCTGCCTTCACCTTCACTTTCATCTTCTCCGTACCCTGCATGAGACCATTATCCAGCACCCACGTCTGGCCTCTCTGATGGCGGCTTCTTCAGCTTCCTTGGTCAGTTCGGGGTGGCCCTGAAGAGCAGGGGCTATTCTTCTCTAGTGAGGGGGGCAGCCGTTGGACAGATACCCCAGCTTTCCATCTTCCAAATGTTTCTTCAAAGGGCCCCACAGGACTGAGCCCCAGCAGGCCTCCCTCATGACTCTCCCTTCCTGCTGCTGCGGCCACTCTGCAGCCACAGGGGCTCCCTAGCTAAGCCCCCAATAACCTCCTTCCACCAAATCTCAGGCTCTACTGGTTGGGGGGGAGGGAGGAAGGCACATTATGATATGTGTACCTACAGGTTCACCCAAGGATATGCCTCAGGGGTCCCTATCCTCTGCCACCACAGAGGGGACCAGATGTTTCCATGGTAATATCTTGCTAAAACTTACAAGTAAAAATAAATCTATTATCATGTATTAAGGCTGAGGAACTGAAAGGAAAACAGCAGGGTGAGACCTGGAGAAGGCGGAGCCCTTGCCCTTCCAGGGCTCTCCTGATGGCCTGACACCAGCTGGACTCGGGCTGAACCTCCTCAGGTGCGGACTGTCCCTGGTCCTTCATGAGCTGGCTCAAGCCCCCGCTCCCATGCATGCCCTAAGTGGACCCACAGAACCTGCGTGGAGCCACGGAAGGGGATTCCAGGAGCGATCCTGCCCACATTTAAGACACCCTAAGGGTCTGGCATAGAGGCGGGCCCAACGCCTGGCCACTGCTTCCATTCTGTGCTTTCTTGGGGTCTGCGCTTCACCTGGTTTAGCCACTCCCTCCTCTGGGAAGTCTCCCAGACTGGTCCTGTGTCCCACTGCCCTGCAACTTTGGGTCCTGGGGACCTATACTCCCTGTACCTCTGTGTTGGGCACATTCTTAACATACAAATGATGATGGAGGAGACCAGAGAGGACAAAATTATTCTACTTTGGATTAAAACTGGAGTAAAAAAACAGGAGTGTATTTAAAGTGTACTATAGTTATACATAACAGTGGGGTGCATTCTGACATATTCATAAATGCATGTAAGATCGGTTTCTCCATTTTGACCCCAAGTGCACATCCTTCCCCTCTCCTCCTCCCTCCCCTGATCCCCTTCTTCTACTCTGTGGGTCTTCCTTCTTTTTATCTCTTTTCTAATTGATGCATTACAGTTATATTCAAAAGGCATGATGAACACGCACACAGGTAAGGTTTCAAAAAGAATACTAAACTGTGAAAATACTGACTTCTCTCCACTGCTTCCTGGCCTCACCCTCTGGAGGGCGATAAGAAGCTGGGGCTGGAAGCATATTTAGAACAGGAACATCGAGAATGAGCCCATAACGCAGAAATTCAAAGCCAATCATTCTGCACTATTCAAAAGCACTGGGGCAGGAAGGGCTGATTCACACTGTTGCTCTCCCTCCTAATTCAGGGACTAAATCAGCCTCAGAGAAACCATAAAAATAGAGTCACTCTTTTCCCTGGAATGTCTAGCTGAAATCTACCTGAGCGCTGTTTATT
This sequence comes from Sciurus vulgaris, assembly GCF_902686455.1. Taxonomy (NCBI): domain Eukaryota; kingdom Metazoa; phylum Chordata; class Mammalia; order Rodentia; family Sciuridae; genus Sciurus; species Sciurus vulgaris. The sequence continues at coordinate 28,385,974 of NC_136474.1, forward strand.
TTGTAGTGAAAGAGGAATTCTAGAATATCACAATCAAGTCTACTGGCAAAGATCAGATCTACCCATAAGATTCCTTCACAGATCTAAGGAAACCAAGAGAAAAAGTCACCTTTGTTTTTCTACACCATGGACACATGTAAGAGTGGCTTTTTTTTTTTTTTTTTTTTTTTTGCAGTGCTGGGAATTGAACCCAGGGCTTTGTGCTTGCAAGGCAAGCACCCCACCAACTGAGCTATATCCCCAGTCCTACAGTGGATATCTTAAGATGCTTTCTGTGGTGGATTTCCAAAGATGAGACTCTTCAGAATTGCTTCCCCTGAGTTTCCAAGGTGAGAAAGTCATGTCGCTCTAGTTAACGTATGCTTTTCCCAACATAAAGCACCTGCAGCAAATTTCTATTTAGTAGTTTGTGCTACCTACTTTCCAAGAAGAAAGACTACCACCCAATTTGAATAAAAGATACTCAGAGCAGTACCATCCCAGGTAGTCCCCCCGTTCAACGGAATGGTTGTAATCAGACCTTCACAGCATTCCTTAGACATCTGAGGTCCCCAGGGGCTCAGGCCTTACCTGCCCATCTTCTGCTCCATCTTCCACTCCATGCGCCTTCAGCCAGGGTGGGGCCCTGAGAACAGCAAATCCTCTATGAACAACACAAAACTCTCATTAGTAAACGTGGCCTTCCTTAAAACTGCACCATATGCATTGTTTAGATGCCCCCAATAAACTTGTGATTCAGTGTCCATGCAACAGGGAAGCGACTGGGGCAAGGCGGTAGCAAGGTGGTGATAGATGCTGGTGGAGGAGGAGGTGTCCGCCACGGTGGCCAGTACACAGCCTGGCCAGACCCTCTCTTACGAGGGGCTCGGCAAGGGTGAGCATCCATTCTGGGGGAAGGTGCTCTGCACACGAGGATAAATGCGGCCAGCTGCGGGATGCACGCCAGCGAGGATGGATGCTCAGGTGCTCGTCGGATAGGAGGGACAGCATAGTGACGGTGTTTACCTTGGACGGCTCTCCTCTGAGGGCATTTCTACCCCGTTGGAACCCGGGAGTCACGCTTTCCAGGTGAGGAAGAGAAGAGGGTGGCCAGAGAGGCACGGCCATGCTGGGGTCAGCTCTGTCTTGTCCTCCTTCAGCTACAGATGAAACTTCGGGTAGGTGTCGAGGAGACCGTGCGGACGCCCGTCAGGTTAAGACGCTCAGGAACGTCACGACACACACATCTTCAGGCCTCAGCTCCCTTCCTCACACAACCAGGGCTTGCTGTGCCCTAGGCTTTGCTTGCTATTTGCTCAAATTCAAAACTCCACAGCTGCCAAGCGCTTCGCGATTTCAGACCAATTTCACATGATTATACCTCTACCTTCCAACCCAAGTCCCTTCCAACATCAGACAGAAAAGACTCCAACTTGAAGCCCTCGGTTCTACTCTCTGACTGATGACTAATTTGTGCGTCCACAGTCCATACCTGGAGGTTTGGGTACTGGGAGAAGGCCGTGTTGTGAATGTCAACACACATGCACTAACACCCGTGAGGAAAGTTTCCTGAGATCCCAGCCAGCACCCGGAATAAGAGCAAAAAGGTAACACCTTCCCTAAAAGAAAGACAGATTCCTTTCCCAGGTTTTCGAACTAAGGGGATTTTATGAATGCTCCTGGGGAATTTTCAAAACATGCCCAGTCTGAAGCAGTGAGGTCACATCTGTGCTCACAAAGTGCAATGCTGTGGGCCAAACCCGTCCCTCAGGCTGTGCTGCACGTGTCCATGTACCTAAGTTCAGGTCAGACAGGAATCTGAACCCATTAAATAAGGGAAGCAGAAACCTTAAAATACATTCAATTGTTCACTCTCTAGAGTTTGCAAATGCAGGTTTTTGTTGGCCCTGGACAATGTGCTATAAATCTGCTGCTCACCCTAGAAGCACAGCAAAGCCACATGTCACGGAGACCCTGTGTCCCCGGGACCCTGAGTGAAAGCAGACTCGTTACACAACACCTCCAAGCAGTGCAAGAAGTAAGCTGGAACCCTTTACATCCCAGACTCCACAGTACATTTGCATTCTGTTGTTGAGGAGAGGGTTGTTTCAGGTTGTTGGGAAAGGGCCAGCCCACCCAATGCGCTGGATTTAGTTGTGTATATATTCACAGCCTTCCATGTTCTAAAAATGGCTTAAGCCACTTCCAATGTAGGCAAAATTTACCATGATAAATAAAATAAAAATAAGTAGGTGAGGAAATCAAAGTAAAAGGGGAAAAAAAGTCAGACCGCACTGGGCCTACAGAGTAAGGACATGGGGGCTGCTTGTCCCTGTCCAGGGCCAGCCAGGCAGGGCTGCTCTGAATAGAGATTCACAGTGGCAGAGAGCCCAGCAGGCCAGGGGGGGCATGGCCCCTCCATAGCAATGCAGGTGCTCTGAGTAGAAAACATGTTCCCCATCCATAGCCCTCTCTACATGACATGGCACGCCACCCACGCAGGAAATACAGTAACAAGGTGCAATGGTGGAGACGAGAGAATTGCAGGAGGGGGGCTTTCAGTGAGGTCTACACGACAGCCACGTATGCAGGTCTCTGATGTCAAGCTCAAGCCCAGGAGGGTGACCAGTGTTTACAGCCGCAGTAGCCAGAATGGAAATCCCATGGCCCAACTCAGATAAAAGCAGAGGTCTCTGACTGACCTCCAGGTAGGGAGCCTGGGTTCACCCCACGGAGGGTCCTTTCCTCTGCTGGGGTGACACCAACCTGGGTTTCATCTCTCTAGCCCCCTAGGGGCTGTACAACAGGCTGGAATCCGTCAGATGTGGGAAGGAAGGGGGTCTCCCTCCAGTCAGCTGAGCAAGATTAGAAAGCATCAGAACAGCCAAGTTTTACTTTTTCCTACAACAGGATTTCTGTACAGCCTTTAGTATTCTAAAGTACATCGCGAGTCTACAAAGGTGTGGTGGGCAGTATATTTTATGCTACATTTCAGAACTGTATTTAACAAGAGCTACTTTCAGGAAACAGCTCAGGTAATCTGTCCTCTGCTGAGTCTGGAGATCATGATTTTCTTCCAGGGAATCTATTTGTTCCTCAGGTGTATGTTTCTGTTCTCAGGGCATACTGTCACAAATCCTGAATCCCTCTGTGCTCCCCACCAGAAGGCTGGTCCGAGGGAAGCAAAGGCTGCCAAGGGCCACCATCAACACAATCTTGGCTGATGTCCTGCTTGTAGAAACTTGTTTGGGGCCCTGTGATCTCTGTGCTAAATAAAAACTGAGCAATGAGAACAGCATTTCCTCTTTTCAGGCCTTGGCCTGTCAAAACAGTCCTGTTTCCCACTACAACCATGGAGGTGGATATGATTTGGACAGACTCATTACTCAGTGTGCAAATCAAGGCCGAGCTTACACAGAGGAACATTGGCAGAACTGGGTGCCCCAGTCATCTCAACACAGTGGACGATGATTCAAGTGAATGAGTCACCAAGCCACCTGGACCATGGTCTTAGGGGTAGAAGGCTTTTAATGACCACTGAGGTACTGGGTACATAAACAAAGGGTAGTTTTAAAAGTTATCTTTTGATAAGAAATCAGTAATCAATGCCCAGTGTTTTTGAAAAAACCTCAGTAAATTTAAACTCAGATGTCAGGAACAAAATAAAACTAAACCAGTCCCAAAAAAGGTACATGATATAGCTGTCAGAGCCTCCAAAATATATCTGGATATGATTTTTAAGTTAGATCCAAAAATAAGTGAGAATTTTTTTTTATAAAAATAAGTGAGAATTTTTTTTTGTACTGGGGATTGATACCAGGGGTGCACAACCACTGAGTCACATCCCGGTCCTTTTATATTTTATTTAGAGACAGGGTCTTCATAAGTTGCTTAGGACCTTGCTAAGTTGTTCAGGCTGGCTTTGAACTGGTGATCCTCCTGCCTCAGCCTCTAGAGCCACTGGAATGACATGCATGTGCCACTGTGTCTGGCTAAAAAGACTTTTTAATAAAAGGTGTGGCCTTTGGAAACATGTTTTCTTAGTGCCTGTATAATTTGATCACAACATTAGATTTTCCTGAAACCTTCCAGGAATATCTTTAGTGTGTAAAATAAACTATGACAGTAAAGTTGAACCACTGCCATGTTTAACACTTAGTTAGCACTGAGACCTTAAAAGCTCCACACTGCACCACATCTACAAGACATTTGTGGAGGATTCATTTCATGGATGCACAGGGCTTCCTCTTGATGTTGATTCATCAATATTTTTCCTTTGTGTGGTCTTAGCAATTAACTACAGTAAGAAATATGTCATATCATAAATATAACTCATTGTAGGGACAAGCAAATATGTTTTTTTTCAGAAAGTCTAATAAAACTCAAGGAAATTCTGTGCAATCAGAATTCAACGCCATGTTTCTGAAGTCCAAAAATGATGCTCCATTTGCCTATTATGTTCCTTCTCTTTTGTACAGATCTAAATGGAACAGGGCTAAAGAAAAAAATCCAGTCTCCAAATCCAACAATGTCTGTTCCACCTGCTTTCTTCCACAATTATTATCACTTTTATCCATTTAGATTCTAATCCAGAGACCCCCAGGAATCTAATCCTCACCAAAGGTAAAACTGGAATTATTCACTTGTTCCCCCACACCATCCCCAAGGAGCAGAACTTGGTCTGTGTCCCTTAGATGCTCCTCAATTATTTGTGTATATATATTTCTCCCCAACACTGGAAGGCCAGGCAAAGCAGACAGCTTGTGTTGCCCAGCATGTTGTGTACACACAGAAAGCATTAGAGCTCATGAATATATCAGAAGAATTAAAATGGCATGAAATCGTCTCAGAAATTCTAGCATCTATAATAAAGGGAATTCAGTAGAAATGATCAATAGTACTCTCCCCATCAACTGTCAGTCCCTTAAAAGCAAGAACTGTGCAAGAGAATGTGCACAGTGCTACCCAGTTCTCATATTCCCCAACAATGGCAAAGTGCTTTGCCTCCTTCAAGGGACTGTGTGACTTTTCATGAGTAGGGTGAATGAATGATTTAACAAGGAAACACTCAAACTTTTCTTTTAAATGCTTTTGCTTCAAGATGCCATTCCTTTTCCTTAGAAAGTTTTGTGAACCATTTTCTACAAATATATAGGGACAGATTCCTTCTTCATTGTAGGTAACTGATATTCATACATTCCCACCACGTGTCTTGAGTTGTCTTAGAGAGAAGGGCAGCATCAACTCTTGACCATGAACTTCTTCAGTGAGGAAAAAGTGTTATTAGGCACTTAAAACAACTGACATGTGTATATTACTTAACAGCTCATAACAATAACTTATTTTAAATTTTAATCTTTAGACTTTGGTTTGCTCACTCAAAGATACATAACATAGTGGTTTGAATGAAGTAAACAGGAAGTATTTTCTGAGGTCACTATTTAGATTAAGCAGTTCCACAAGTTCCACACAACATAAATTCTTTGGCCATAGAAATGTAGTCATTTCATAAATAGTTGTAGTTCTCTACAAGATGACTTGAAATTGGCATTTTTCTAAAAGTATAGGCTCTACCAGGAACTATACTAGGCTATGAAATTTCATAAAAACAGTGCTTAAATACTGGTCTTCAAGGAGTTTAAAATCTAGGTGATGGTGTAGAATATATAAATAATATTAAAAAATTACTGACACCTTAAAGAATTGGTCCACTTCCTAAATGACCTATTCTCATGAATGTTTTTACTTCCAGTTCTATGCAATTTCTTCTCTCTGTGTACTATTGGAGATTATCTCTTGACCTCTTGATTTTCTTTTTTTAAAAGGAATACAGTTCAGTAAATTTTAAAATTCTCAATCTCATATTACAGGGTTTTTTGCATTGAAGAAACAAACACAAGACTCGTGATGCTACATCTATCTGCAGCTTAATTATTAAAATTAAGTTTGGAAAAGGCAGGGTGTTCTTTGCAATGCCTCACAGACAGGGACAACCACACTAGGGTCTTGAGATACCGCTAGTCCTGACTCACTGCCACCAGTCTCCAACATCCAGAAGGGTAGTCTTTTCTTCCCAAAGTTTCTAAGCTGTAAACCTCTGAGACATTTCCTTTTTTAGGTAAAAGTGTAAGAGTCAAGAGGGCTTACCTGGTAATTTGTGTTCTCGTGCTGAAGTCAAGAGACCTCATTGAGCGTAGAACTTCAATGCACCCCAAGTACTGCAAGAGGAAGAAATATAAATCATGAGTTCTGGGAACTGAGATGCAGAGAAAATTTCTAACTACAACAAGGGAATTTTTTGGAAGCAATACACATTTCTTAAATCACAGTTTAACTCAGAATTCTGAGACTATATTCTGTTTCTATGAAAGCAATAATTCAAGCCCATAGGGGAGTATCGTGAATACTTAGATTGGCACTACACTGATTTTCTAAAACCTATTAGAATTGTCATTTTATTTAGATGCACATTCTTCAAAGTTTTTATTGGGGTTTAACTTACACACCGTAAAAGGCAGAAATCTTACATGTTAACTCATTATCTAACATTGTCTAAATACGTATTTGCCATGAAACTGCAACTCAGACCCCATAGTTCTAGTTCTTTTCAAGAATTTAGGGGAAGTTAAATTTTTTAAAAATTTTATTGGAGCATGATATGTGTAACATAATAGTGGAATTCATCGTGGTTATTCCTACGCAATGAAGCAATTTGATGATTTTCATTCCCCAGCACCTCCCCCTCTTTCCTCCCTAAATCTCCCTCATCTATTCTACTGGTCTTCCTTCTATTTTCATGAAATATTTTTTTTTTCCTTTTTCTCTCTAGCTTCCCCATGTGAGGGAAAAAATATGACCCTTGACTTTCTGAGTCTGGCTTATTTAACTTAACATGATGCTCTTCAATTCCATCCATTTTCTCGCAAATAGCATGATTTGTTCTTCTTTGTGAATGAATTAAAGTTCATTGTGTACATATAACACATTTTCTTTATCATTCATCTATTGATGGACACCTAGGACGGTTCCATAACTTGGCTATTATGAATGGTGCTGCTATAAACATGGATATGTATGTATCTCTATGATATGCTGAATTTAATCCATTTGGATAAATATTGAGGAGTGGTATAGCTGTATGATATTGTGGTTCCATGGCTAGTCTTTTGAGGAACCACCATTGTTATGGTTTGAATGTGAGGTGTCCCCCAAAAGCTCATATGCAAGACAATGCAGGAAGGTTCAAAGGAGCAATGATTGGGTTGTAAGAATCTTAACCCAATCAGTGAATTAATCCCTAGTGGGATTAATTGAAGTGGTAGGGTGTGGCTGAAGGAAGTGGGAATTGGGGCATGGCTGTGGGGTATTTATTTTGTATCTGGAGAGTGGAGACTCTCCCTCTGCTTCCTGATCATCATGTGAGCTGCTTCCCTCTACCACACTCTTCCGCCATGATGTCCTGCCTCACCTCAAACCCCAAGGAATGGAGCTGGCCTGCTATGGACTAAGACCTCTGAAAACATGAGCCTTCAAATAAACCTTTCCTCCTGTATAATTGTGCTGGTCAGATCATTAGTCACAGCAGAAAAAAAGCTGACTAAGACAACTACTGCCTTTCAAAGTCATTATGCTAATTTACATTCCCACCCACAGTATATAAGAGTTCCTTTTTCCATGCATCCTTACCAGCATTTATTGTATTATCTATACTCCTAGGGTTTAAATTTTAAAGAAAGAATGAAAACACTACATAACCAACACTTTCATTAACATTAAACTTCATTTTCTAATAAATATATTTTGGAGGTCTATGAGCAAACTCAAGGTGGCATTGATTTACCAGAAAGCCCTCCTCTGCAATATTCACCATAAATTTTCAGAAGTTAAAATTTATCCATCTCAATGTGTAGCTAAATTTTGATCAATTTCACACATGAAAATGTATGTATGGATATAAGGATGTAACAAAAATTATGGATAAAATGCTAGATAGAATATTTATATTCTTCAGTCCTTGGGGAGTTTGAAGTTGCAGATGTTATAGACAAATGCTTTTAAATTTAAATACTTTAGATAAATGCCTTTAAATGTAGATTTTGTGGGAAATTCTCATGGTATGGTACATAAAAACTCTATTTGAATTATTCAGAAAATCTGAGTTTGAACCTGGCTGTGTCTTATCTTGTTACGTAGATTTAAGTAAAACTTTATACTTCTCTGAACCTAAACCTCTACACCCCATAAATGTGATGGTTCCTCCTGCCACTGTGTCACCACCAATATCACAGAGCTATTTAAATACCATCACTGTCATCTCAGTTACATGAATTGCATGGCCAATGCCACAAAGATACATGACTTACTACAGAGTGACATAACTGTGACAACCAGCATCGCCAGTTCCTGTGACTATCAGGGCCAATGTCACAGAAGTATGTGACAACCTCCACCGTCAGAGTCACAGAATTATACAAACGCCACGTGCACATTGCGGAGTTATGTGAAAAACACACCCAGTGTGACAGAGTCACATGAAAACCACAGCCAGCCACACAGAGCTATGCAAATGCTATGCACACCGATGTCCTGAAGTTACGAAATACCACAACCACCTTTGCAGAATCACATTTATATCACAGCCCAAACTGCAGAATGGTGAGCTGGAACTCTACCACATCTCCTTATAGAGTTCCACCAGGAGGTGGTAGAAGTCCCCCATTGTAGAATGATGTAAATTTGATAGCAATGTCACAGAATTATGAAGAAACTATGAACAACAATGAGTTACATTCATACAAAGTTATATGAATACGTTCCTCATCACAGGTGTATATTTACATGAACACTATGACCAAATCTGAGTTACACAAGTACTACATCTATCATCATAATATTATATGAAAACCATAACTGATGTTGCAGTTATATGATCCACCTTTCCACAGATGCATTTTTCTTTACTTATTTCTTTTTTCTTTATTGTGGTAGAATACTGTTTTACCACAGTTTTTTCACCACTGTGACCAAAAAGACCTGACAAGAACAATATTTGGGGCTAGGGATATAGCTCAGCTGGTAGAGTGCTTGCCTCAGTCACATGCACAGGCCCTGGGTTCAATCCCCAGCAGCACCACCAAAAAAAAAAAAAAAAAAAAAAAAAAAAAAAAAAAAAAAAAGGACAATATTAGAAGAGGGAAAGCTTATTTTGGACCCAAGGTAAGGCAGAAAATCATGGCAGAAAGGTGTGACAGAGGAAAACAGCTAGGACATGGTACCAGGAAGCAGAGAGAGACAGTCCAACTCTCTGGGGACAAAATATATACCCCAAAGACTCACCCACAATGACCCACCTCCTCCAGCCACACCCTACCTGCCTACAGTTACCACCCAGTTAATCCCTCTCCAAGGATTAATGCACCCGTTAGGTAAAGGCTCTTATAATCCAAACATTTTACCTCTAAACCTTGCATTGTTTCACACATGAGCTTTTGGGGGAAACCTCATGTATAAATTGTAGCATTCTGCCCCGAACTCCCAAAGCTCACACCCATCTCACAATGCTAAATACATTTAGTCCATTTCCAAAAGTCCCCATAGTCTGAACAGTTTCAGCATTTCCCAAAAGTCCAAGTCCCAAGTTTCCTCTGAGACTCAAGACAAACTCTTGAGCCCTGTAAAAACCAAAAGCAAGTTACACCTATCCAATATATAAAGGCACAGAGTAAACATTTCCATTCCGAAACGGAGAAATAGGGGCACAGAAAGAAGGAGTAGGACCAAAGCAAGACCAAAATCCAGCTGCTGAAACAAGTTCTGTAACTCCATGTCCAGCATCTGGAGCACATAGCATCATGATGTTCTCTCAAAGGGCTTGTGCCCCTCCATCCCTATGTCTCTGCTGGTTGCAGCCCATGTGGCCTGTCTGTTGGCTTGTCTCTGCTCAATTCCTGCAGCTTTCTTTGGCAGATGTTCCACAGTACTGGCATTTCTTAATCTTGGGGGTCTCTTGGATAGCTTTGGTATCCTCACATCTGCACACATTGCCCTCTCAGAGGCAGCCTGCAGGGACTCTGACCCACTGCATTTTGCCTGCCCTCCCAGGCCTTCCTTGGAAATCTCAGTGGAAGCCTCCATGACTCCCTAACTCCAGTATCCTGCATTCCTGCAGAACCAGCACCACATGGTTGCTGCCAAGGTCTGCAACAATCTCAAGCAGTAGCCAAACATCCAGGGAGCCTGGCTGCAGCAGTCTCTGAGTGCCTGAATGGCTGAGCATGGTGAAACAACTTCCTAGGCAACCCTGTGAAAAAAGGGTGCCCCGCTATTCTCTTCTCAAAATAATTTCTGAGCCTCAGATGGGTGCAGTCTTGCCAATTCCTGAGATGCCCTCAAGCCTTCTTTCCCATTGTCTCTGTGCAAAGTACTTAGCATCTCTTTAGTGACTATGTCTTTAACCACTGCACTTCCTTAGTCTCAGTTTTAGTTCCACTTTTCAAGTCCGAATTTTTTTAAATCTTTCTGTTCTGTTTTCTGCTCCTGATTATCACAGTAAACTAGGCTTATTTTGGGGGTTCCCAGAAGAAGTTCAAAAAAAGATCCACACATGGAACTGTAGTGGCTTAATATCAGAACTAAAGGATCAAGAGAAAAACATTCTTAAAACATTCCACAAGTCAAGAATTAACATTAGACTGAGTGGAGAAAAGCTGGACGCTTCCTCTCTAAGATCTGGGGCAAGACAAGAAAGCCCACTTTCACCACTGTCATTCACACAGTACTGGAAGTCCCAGCCAGAGCAATCAGGCAAGACAAAGACATGCAGGGCATCCAAACTGAGAACCAGGAGGTCAAATTCACACTGTTTGCACAGGATGTGATCTTATACACATAAAACCAAAAATACTCCACAAAAATCTTTTAGAACTAATTCAAAGTTGCAGAAGACAAAATTAGCCTACATTTCTATATACCAATAGCAACTTATCTGAAAAAAAAAAAACATGAAAGCAACCTCCTTTACAATGGCTGCAAAAAAATAAAATGACAGGGAATATATTTAACCAAAGAGGTGAAAGATGGCTGCAATGAAAAGCATAAAACTTTTATAAAAGAAGTTTAGAAGAACACTAAAAATAAGGAAAAACATCCCTTGTTCAATGTTTGGAAGACTAAATACTGTTTAAAATGTCCTTACTACCCACAGCAATCTACAGATTCAAAGCAATCCCTACCAAGTGCCAAAGACTTTCTTCACAAAAATAGAAAAAAAAAATCCTAAAATTCATATGGATCCCCCTCCCCAAAAGTCAAATAGCCAAAGCCATCATGAACAAAAAAACAAAAATAAAAACAGACCACGAAGCTGTAGTAACCAAAAGTGCAACCACTCTGGAAAGTAGGATGGAGATCCCTCAAAAACACTAGGAATAGAGCCCCCATATGACCCAGCTTCTCGGGGTTTATCCCAAAGAACTAAACTCAGCATACTATAGCAAAACAGCCACCTCAGTTCACAGTCGCCAAATGATGGAATCCACCAGATGCCCATCCACAGATGAATGGATCAAGGAAGTGAGAGAAACGTACACAATGGAGTCTTACTCAGCCATAACAAAGAATGACACAGTGGCATTTATCAGTACAGGAATGGAAATGGAGAAAATCACGCTAAGTGAAAAAAGCCAGACTCAGAAAATCAAGGGTCCAGTGTCCTCTCTCATATGCGAAAGCTAGAGTCAAATAAGGGAAAGAAGGCGGAGGTGGAGATATCGTAAAGATGGAGGGTAGAAGGAGGACACCCAGACAGGGAAGAAAGATGGAATGAATCTAACAAAATCATGTTAAATACAATATAAAAGTACCTTTACACATACCTAGAAAGTACCAATCAAAATAAATAATAAAGGAGTGAAAGGAAGACCAGTAGAGTAGAGGAGGGAGGTTAGGGGGAGGGAGGAAGGGGATTGAAATCCAATTCCTCGTATGTATAATTTTGCTAAAAGGAAACTGAACGCTATGTATAATTATAATTTTAATTAATTATTAATTTAATTAATTAATATTTTAATTTAAAAAATAAACAGCACAGTATTGACATGGCCACAGACACAGAGACCAAAGGAGCAGAATAGGGAGCACAGAAGAAAACCCACATGACTACCACCAGCTGATCAGCAACACAGGTAAAGAACAAGCTCTTGAACAAAGGGCACCAAGAAAGTGAGGTCCAAATGCTGAAGAATGAAGCGGCAGCGCTCTCTCGCTCTCTCGCTCTCTCGCTCTCTCGCTCTCTCTCTCCATATACAAAAATCAACTCAGAGTGGATTAAAGACTTCACAGTACAACAGGAAACTGAAACTTCCAGAAAAAGAATGATAAAATACTTCATGACATTATTGGTCTGGGCAAGGACTTTTGGATAAGTCACCAAAAGCACAGGAATCAGAAGCAAAATTAGATGAATAGGATTATATTGAATTTTAATATAATTCTGCACAGAAAAGGATATAATCAACAGAGTGAAAAGATAACCTGCAAAATGAGAGAAAATATTTGGAAACAATACATCTGATAAGAAATTATATATCCAGAACCTATAAGATACTCAAACAACGGAAGGGGCTGATTTAAAAATGGGCAGTAGACCTAAACAGGAATTTCTCAAAAGAAGACACACAAATAGACAACAGGTCCATGAAAAAGTGTTCAGGGAAATGCAAATCAAACCAACAATGAAATATCACCTCACCCCAGTTAGAATGACTATTATAGAAAGAAAGAGAGAGAGGGAGAGAAAACAAGATTTCTCAAGGATGTGGAGAAAAAGGAATCCTTAGGTACTGTTGGCGGCAATGCAAATTAGCATAGTCATTACAGAAAACAGTATGAAGATTCCTCAAAAAATAAAAGACAAAACTACTACATGATCCAGCAATCTCACTGCTAGATACATACCCAAAGGAAATGAAATCAGTATGCTGAATAGACACCTGCACTTTCATGTTTATTATAGGAGTGTTCACAATAGCCCTCAAGTGGAAACAACCTAAGATTTCATCATCTGATGAAGGTATAACAAAAATATGGCATATATACAAAATGGAATATTACTCCACTATAAAAAGGGATGAAATCCTGACATTTGCAACAACATAGATTGAACTAGAAGACATTGTGTTCAGTGAAATAAGTCAGACACAGAAAGACAAATATTACATGATCTCACTGGTGGAATCTAAAAATATTGATATTACAGAGATAGAGAATCAAATAATACTCTCCCAGGGGTTGGGAGAGTAGTAGGAGGGAGTAGGAAGAAGGGTTGGTCAGTGGGTACTGGAGAAATAGGCTCTGGTGTTCTGCTGCTGTTGGGTGACTACAAATAATAATGTACTGCATATTTTCTGAAAGTTAGAAGAAAGAATTTTGAACATTTTTTATGACAGAGAAATAATAAATGTTTGAGGAGATAGATGTTTATCTTGATTTGAACAATATACCATCTATAACTGCGTCAAAACACCACCCAATACCTCAAAAGGATGTGTGATTTCTGTGTCATTTAAAAAATACATATTTTAAAAAGCTTTCATGAGTGAGGGGTGGGGAACCAAGTTACTTACAAAGAAAGAAAACGCAGAGCAAAAATAATGAAGTTCTTTCAGCACCAACTACACGGAGACAAATAACACCATCCAAGACCTAAAGACAAGGCATATCGAGGCAAGAATCTTATTTCCACCCAAACTAGCACTCAAGTGGGAGGGCAGAGCAAAGACTTGGGAAGTTAACCACCCACAGACATGCTCTGAAAGAAACATTCGAGAAACATAATGAATGCAACAGAGAGGAGCTTGTGGGCTTGAAGAAACAGAGAGGAGAACAGAGGCAAGAAACGTTACGGGTACATCTCAGGCTTCAGCAATGAGGCATGATGTCCCACGTGTGCCTCGTGCATCATAACCAGGAATTAACATCTCAGAAGATGTCAACATGGACAGCAAAGTGTTCGAAGGACTATTGTGTTTTATCAAGGTGGGTGCAGAAAAATATGAAGGTAGCCATTAGAAAAATATGTTTACTTGTGTGTATATGAGATTATCAACCAGGCTGGGGCTGGGGATCAGGGGTACAGCACTTGCCTGGCATGTGTGAGGCACTGGGTTCGATCCTCAGCACCACATAAAAATAAATAAAAAAATAAAAATATTGTGTCCATCTACAACTAAGAGTCTTTTTAAGAAAAGATTACCAATCACTATAAAAAGAACAGAATGATCAACTTTCAGACCACTATGGAGCCAAAGCAAGATCCAAACAAAAATGTCTGTCAGTAAAAATAAAGTATAAAAATAGAAAATGTACAAATGAACCACAGAAGACCTACAAAAGTCAGGAGCAGATGTTTGTCTAGGTTTATCCAAACACCTCAGTGATCACATAATCATGAATGGATCAGACCTGACAACTAAAGGTCACAGCCTTTCACACCGGTTAAAAATACATGTGTGTTAAATAAAGTCACAAAGGAAATACTAAACAGATAAAAAAATGCCAGAAAAAGAAAACAAGAATATACTGGGGGAAGCATCTCTTTCAAATGGGCAAGGAAGAAAACAGCATGAAATAAATCTAACAAGAAATGTGTTAGACCAAATTGAAGAAAGACTTAAGGAAGGAAGAATGACTAAAAGAAAACCTTCTGTCCTGGTCCATTTTGTATTGCTATAACAGAACACCTGATGTTGGGTAATGTACAAGGAAAAGAGGTTTCTGGGGCTCCTGATTCTGTTGGAGGATCTAACTAGCATGGTGCCAGTGTCCTGGTGAAGACCCCTGGCTGGGTAACGTGGGAGAGAAGCAGGAAAGGGACTCTGTTGCATGCAGAAGGGGCCAAGGAATGGGGAGGCCTTGCTTTTTAAATCTCGCAGGAACTAAGTCATGTCATGAGAACAACAGTAATCCATTCATGGGTGGTGTTCCCAGTGACCTGATTACCTCCCACCAGGCCCTGATTTTAAATGTTCCACCACCCCAAAGTGGCCACACTCACCGGGGACCACGCTTCCAACACATGAACCTTTGGGGAACACACTCAATCCATATTTAAACCATAGCGTCTGCATTTGTGGAAAGACAGGCCGTGCTTCCTGGGTTGGAAGATCTCATCTTGAAACACACCTGCTCTCCCCCTGATTCATCCACAATTTTACTGTGATGATAATAAAAGTCCTAACAGGACTTCAGCCCCAGAACTGGGAAAATTAATTCTAAAGCTTACAGAACAAAGAAATTTCTGAAGAAGATAAAAGTGAAAAGGAAAAGGGGAAAATTCCATGATATTGACATGGAGGGAGGGAAATCATGCAAGGGGTTAGGATAGGGTCCAGAAGAAAAGCACACACAGGGGTAGGAGTCACTGAAGAAGATTAGCCAGTCGATTCACATGAGGTTGTGAGTAGCTGTACATTAGAAAACGGTAGCTGGAAACATCTCTGCCCAGGGCTGTTGCCTACGGTGTCATAAAGCATTATGCACGTTGTGATGTGGGAATTGTACACCCTTTCCTACAAGCCCACCTTACCAGTACACACAAAGCCTAAAAGGGTTAAAGGGCTGAAGTTAAGAAACACAATTATAAAATCATACAAGAAAACAAAGAATAACGTTTTTATTACAAGACCAAAAACTCACAAAGCTGCAAGAGAATTCATGAAAAACACTGACTTTTGTAGAACAAAACAAAGAACATAATTAACATGAAAAGTCAAGTAAAAGCTGAGAAAAGAATTCAATAAGTGTCACTGAAAACAATTAATACCCAGGGTATTCTAAGAGTTTCTGTGAGTTATTATGTCAGTCTATCAGCTCAATAGAAATAAAATGACCAAAGAACAGAAGGGGTAAACTCACAGGAGAAAAACAGTCAGGACTTAGTGGTCAGAGAAATTAAAATCACCAGTGAAGGAGAAACAATTTTTCACCTAGAAGAATAGCCAGATTTGGTGAGACAAAGGAAAATGGCCATATCACACAATCTTGGAGAGAATATAATTGGAAGAAAACCTTCTTGGAAGACTAGTTGGAAGTTTCTGGATATGAAAACTGTGTTTGCCCTTTGATGCATTCATTTCACTTGTAAGAGTCTATTCACATACGAGCATGTGAAATCGTGTGTGCAAAGACAGTAATGACTAGGTCGCCTGTTTAGAATGAGATTCTGAACTCCCTCCCAAAATGTTTAGCAATACATGTGTAGTTAGACACCTAGGTCACAACCAAACCGTGGGTTCCAACACAGCCCCTGTTTTAAACAAGGCACACACAGATCTCCAAGAAACACTGTGAAGTCCTCCACATTCTATGGGTTAAAGCAAGTCGCAGAGTCAGGAGATCTAAGGGCAAGGGCCATCCCAGAGTGTGGCTGCAAGGAGACTTGGTTCCTGGGCCCCCCTTGGAGACATGAGTGCACACAGAGGAAAGAAAGTTGGAGCAGATGAGGGAGGGAGAGCAGGGGAAGGGAACAGGGGGATGCTTAACCTCTGAATGCTTTCTCAGCCCTTTCATAAAGAATGTGTTCACTTTTTACTTGCATAATTTTGAAATAATGAAAAACTTCTTAAAAAAACACCAAAAAAAAAAAGAAAAAGGTCATGCTTCATAAAACCATTTCCCCATGGTCTGATCAAAAAATGACTGATGGACTGGGGAGATAGCTCAGTCGGTAGAGTGCTTGCCTTGCAAGCACAAGGCCCTGGGTTCGAACCCCAACACCGCAAAAAAAAAAAAAAAAAAGACCAATGGACCTCAGGTGACTCAAATTACAAATCCCTCCTCATTGGCCCTCTTAAGAGTCAGGTACTACTACGGTGCCATGAGGAGAGAAGAGGAGACAGGGCAGCAGCCACCCTCTTCCTTAGACAAGCCTCAGCTGGGCTGGCCTACTGGTGGCCATCAGGGAGGCTGAGTCACTGAATCCTGTCCTGATGGCCCCAGTGATTGATCAGGGATAAGTAGGTGGGGGCCTGCAAATCACAGTCGTGGGGGTGTTGCCGGAACTGTCCACGAGTGACAAAGTCACACCCAGCTTCTGAGAGCAGCACAACTAATGACAACAGGTGATCCACCCTCCTACTGTTCACCACCAAACGTTCCCAGACAGCAAAGGTCTGGAGAAGGCATGAATACTTAACCCTAGTGATTTCCACCCTCGGTGGCTATTTAGAGACCTCTTCTAACATTCATTTGGAAATATGATGTGCCTAGGAAATTTGATATGATATTTTCAAGCATGTCCCACAAGGAGGAATCTAATCCATGCCGGATTTGAAAAAATCATCATAACTTGAATATTTTATTATTAGTATACTGAGAGTCTTGCCTTTTAGACTCTGGTACTGAGAAGAAAAAAAAAAAAAAAAAAAAAACGTGTCTCTTCCATGACTTTAAAATACTTAAGCAGTCATGAAATTTTAGCTGTTAATAAGATCACACTTGTTTTCTAAAAACAGGTAAAACTCTCCTACATCACTCAAGTCATTAATTAATAAATATGTGTCTGCATCCGTGAGGATGAACTGGTAGAAAGAAATGGAATCTATCTCCTATTGCTTAGAATTTATTAGTAGCCTCTGAGAGTTTAATAGTCATGCCTGTGAGTTCTTATTGGTCATGCCTATGAAAAAGCTACAAGTGGAAAAACAAAGAAATGCGCCCATCTGGGATTAAAGAGAGATTGCTGGGAAATCAAAGATGGGAACCACGTAGTACCACACCAAGAAGCTATAAGTCTGAAACTACCGATCCCCACGTGTGGCCCCCTGGCCAGCAACAGCAGCAGCACCTGGCAACTTGTTAGAAATGCAAATCCAAAACATCCCACAGGCTCTCCAGAGGATGATACTGTCCACTCAAGTTTGAGATTTGTCTGTATGAGGACTGATCCACATTCCCAAGTTTTCTGTGTCACATTGGTATTATTTATAGGCTACAGAAGTTCTAATGTTGGTTCTTCTACTTAGTAGCTTTAACCTTAGTTTTTTAAGGTGGTTTTTAAATTGTCTCTTTAAGCCTTAATATCTGACAATAGCTATGCCCTGGATATCTCACTCAGCTCCTGGAACACCACATCGCTGGGTGTTATTGTTTTTCCACTTAATCCAAGTTCCTAGGGGCACCTTTACCCGTATCTGAGGATTCAATTACAGTTCACACTTAGCTAAAAGTGGCTTAAGTTTCAGTGTGTTTCATTTCTTCAAACTTGTTATAGTTTAGATATGAGGTGTCCCCCAAAAGTTCATGTATGAGAAGATACAAGAATGTTCAGAGGTGAAATGATTCAATTATGAGAGCTGTAACTTAATCGGCAGATTAATCCACTTGAATGGATTTTCTGGGTGGTAACTGTAGACAGGTAGGGTATGTCTGGAGGAAGTGGGTCAATGGGGGACTGCCTTTGAGGTTTACAATTTGTTTCTGGTTGAGCAGAGGTCTCTCTCTCTCTCTCTCTCTCTCTCTCTCTCTCTCTCTCTCTCTCTCTCTCTCTCTCTCTCTCTCTCCTTCCTGAATGTCATGAACTGAGCCACTTTTCTCAACCACACCCTTCTGCCATGATGCTGTGCCTCACTTCAGGTTCAAAGCTATGCTGTTGGCTGACCTTGTACTGAACCTCTGAAACTTTGAGCAGAAATAAACTTTTCCTCCTCCAAATTGCTCTTGTCAGGTATTTTGGTCACAATAATGGAAAGCTAACTAAAACAGAAATTTATATCAAAAGTGTGGTTAGTGCTATGACTAACCTGACCACGTAGTTCAGCAACATTTAGAGATGGTGTTTGTGGAAGAAATTTTGAAAAGTTTAGAGATGTGAGCTGGAAAAGCTTTAGAATGTCTTAAGTGGAGCTTAATGAGTGATTCTGGTTGGAACTCAATTAGAACTGTGAACAGTAAAGACTGGGCTCACGAGGTTCCAGAGGGAAAGGAAGAAGCTATTGAAAATTGGACAAAAGTCCATTTGTGTTACATTCTGGCAAATAAATTGTCAACATTTTCCCCATGTTCTGAGACTTTTTGTGAGGCTAAATTCAAAGGATTAATCAACTAATTAATCCATTTGAATGGATTAACTGGATAGTAACCATAAGCAGGTAGGATGTGATTGGAGGAACTAGATCAATGGGGACATGCCTTTGAGATTTATATTTTGTCCCTGGTGAACAGAACTAACTTTCTCTCTCTCTCTCTCTCTGTCTCTCTCTCTCTCTCTCTCTCTCTCTTTCTCTCTCTGGAGTTAAGGGATCTTGGCTTACACCAAGACTTCGAAGGAAGGCCTGGGAGGCCACACAAGGGGTTGCAGAGTTGAAATCCTTGCAGGCAGCCTCTGAGAGGGTGATGCATGAAGATTTGAGAAGGAAGCTAAAGCTACAGTGTAGACCTCCCAAGATTAAGAGATGCTTGTAACATAAAACTTTTGTCAAGGAAAGCTTCAGAAATTTGGGAAAAACAAGCCAAGAAAGAGACCATTGTGGTCTGTCACAAAAAAGTCACAAGGGCAGAGCTACTATACAAAGCCTCTGGAGAGAACATCACAATACCATGTGCCCCAGATTACCAGATGTGAAGCTACAGGACTTGTTTACCTAGCTGAATTTTGGTCTTGCTTTGGGCCCATTCCTTCTTTCAATGTCCCTATTTGAACCTTGTGGAATGAAAATGTTTAGTCTGTGTCATGTATGTTGAATACATGTAACTCAGTTTTGATCTTTACAGGGGAAATCACTCAAGAATTTGCCTTGAGTCTCAAATGAGATTGGACTTGGACTTTTGGGTAAAGCTGGAACTGTTAAGAATATGAGGACTCTTGGAAATGGTCTAAATGTATTTTGCAGTGTGCAGTGGGCATGAGCTTTGGGGGGCCAGGAGAAGAATTCTGTCATTTAAATATGAGGCATCCCCCAAAATTTCATGTGTGAGAAAATTCAAGAATGTTAAGAGGTGAAATAATTTGATTATGAGGACTATAACCTAATCAGTGGATTAATGCACTTGAATGGATTCACTGGGTAGTAATGTAGGCAAGTAAGGTATGGCTGGAGGAAGTGGGTCAATGGGGGTCAATCTTTGGGGTTATATTTTGTCCTTAGTGAATGGAGCTCTCTCTCTCCTTCCTATTGGTTATGAGCTGAGCAGCTTTCCTTCATCATACCCTTCTGCCATGATGTTCTGCCTCACCGTGGACCCAGAATTATGGAGTTGGCATGGACTGACCTCTGAAACTGTGAGCCAAAATAAACTTTTCCTCCTCTACATTTCTCTAGTCAGGTATTTTGGTCACAGGCACACAAAAATAACTAAAACGGAAACCAAGATGACCTTGCAGATTCCCAAACCTTATGGCTTTTCAGTTCCTTCTGCTTCCTACACTAAGCCCTGGGCACACAGCTCTCAGTTAGTGAATCCAAAATCTTCCCAGGCTTAGGAAATTGATGGCACAACAGTGGACTTGGTGAAAACCCAAGTCCACAATATTAAAAAATAATGACTCCAATCAAGCTTCTGAAAGATTTCTTTGGGAAATAAATGGAATACGGTGAAACAGTGCTGTTATTAAAAATAATAACTCAAGGGCACAGAATAAAATTAGCTTTCTGAATGAGAACCGTTAAAAGCAAAAACATGTAGGGGTGGAGACAGAGTTCCTGCAACAGAAAGGAGAACGTCATCGATAGAATAAACTGAGCTAGCTTGCTAAAGAATTCAAAGAAATAATGGGAGTGTGTAGGCAAGAAATAAAAGCCATCAGAAAAGAGCTCAATTTATAAAGACTCGAAAAGCAAACTCGATTCATCGGGGGCAAAAGGAAAATAAATGAGAAATGTTGCTCCTTCAAAGCATAAGAAAAGAGCGATAACCACCAATGGCAAGACAAAAGCCATTATTCTGTAAAAGAGTCATACTCTGCAACTACTGAGTATGAGCAGCAAAGGAGAGCTGGGAAAGATGAGTCATAGCTGTCACCAGCTGCAGACTCTGAGGGCTCTCGCTTCACCCTGGAAAGCCTTGAGCTGCCATCTCAGGGATCTATGGATCTCTGGAAGGCACCAACCAGCTGCAGCCACGAGTGGCCTGATGACCATGGTAACAGCATATCTGTCCTTCCACCTGTCTCAGAGGGTGCAGGGATTGGGGAATGCATTCTTGAAGCCAGATTTGCAGAAGATCCCATGGGGACCTGGGGAAACAAGGGACCACAGGACCAGGGTCTAAGGACAACATGTCCTCAGACAGGTCCATGAGTCTCGGAGAGCTGGGATCTCTGAGGTGGCTTCCACTGCAGACTCTAAGTTAATCCTGCTTTTGCCTAATGCCAGGAACCTCTGGGGCCCCAGGGCACAGAGGCTTCAGGGTTAGTGTGTCCAGGTGCTTCATAAACCACAGCGTATGGTACTCAAATTTAAAAATATGTTCCTCACTCCAGAAAAAGGAAGTACCACACAGCACCCTTCCACCCCTGGGACATGTCTGGACCCCACAAACATCCTGCATCCTTTGTGGGGTTGCATTAGTTCCTCTTTCAGTATGGTAGTGAACTACCTGAGGCAGTCTACCCTATTTGTCTAAGAGGCTTAGTTGGTTCACAGCTTTGGCAGTTGGAAGCCCACATGTCATCAGGCAGGTTTTGGGGAGGGCTTTCCCTGGTCCGTGTCCCTCGTGGCAGATGGCAATGGGGGAGCATGTGTGGGAAGAAGAGGTCACATCTTGACACAGAAAAACCAGAGATTGGGTCTCACCATCCCTTTCAAGGGCACTCCCTCAACTTGACCTAAGCACGCTGATGGGGCCTCACCTCTTAAAGGTGTCACTTCCCAACATGAACACACAGAGGACCAAGCTCCTAACATGTGAAACTTTGGCCAACACACTGAAACCATATCCAAACTACAGCAGGGATGGGAAGGCGATGGTGGGGTCTCCTGGGCCCTGCTGTTGAGCATTGATCATGAGTTTTCACAATGGGGATTCCTACACATGAACCTGAGAACTAGCAGTGTAAGTCACCATCAAAGATGTGTGCGCGTGAGTGACAAAAAGAAGGCCTGCAAGGACAGACCCCAGAAACTTACCAACGACCGAGAGGGGCTCTAATGTGCTGTGAGGAGAGGGGCTCTTGGTTTTCACTCTGCCTACGTCTTACAACATTAAACATTGACAACAGGAATATGTCCATTTGTTACTTATACAATGATAAATAAGTTCATTGCTAAAGGGTAGATAAAAGAAGTTGATGCTTAGCTCCTCGGGTCTCAAACTTGAGCATGAATTAGAATCCACTGGAGACTTGTCAAGCCCAGTTTGCTGGACCCCACCCCAGACCCCTGGACTCAGGATTGCTGGGGTAGCGGGAGATTATCTGCAGATTTTCTAAGAATCAGTGCCTTTGGGAGGTGGAATGTTGAGCTTTAAATGTCACTGAGGTTCTAGAACTTCAATCCAGACCACCTCACACCACACGTGTCATGTCACAGCGGATGAGGTGTCCAGCAGGTCAGGGGAGCAGGACAGAATGAGTGAATCCCTAACTACAGCCGGAAGCAGAAGGCGCATGTGGGTACAGCGGTCACATTAAGGCACCACATCACATCTGGACCTCAAGTAGCTGACCAGAGCTCTCTTTGTGTGACAGGATCGGGGGAGATTTGTTTCTTGATCATTGTTGTCAAAATATATTTCTTGGATTTCTAAATAAAAAAAACAATTCACCCTGAAAAATCCTAAAACTATACTTTCTGCATTTTCCAAAGTTTATGAGTATTTATTTATTTTGGTAATGTTTTTTAAATAGATGAAACGAGACTCCTTTGCTCAGTGAAGTGTCTACCTGAGGCGGGGACCCCTGTTGCAGATGTAACAGGACTCAGTTCAGCAGCCATGGGGACACCCTCTCTGCACCACATAAGCTGGCAAGGACCCCTCCTCTCCTCAAATAGCAGGCATCATCCTAAAACACATGTAGTTTTGATGAACCCAAGGAAGAATCTATGCCATGATTGAGGAAGTATTTTCTTCTGTTTAAAAAATACATCGAGGCCCAGCATAGTGATGCATACCTGTAATCCCAGCAATTTGGGAGGCTGAGACAGAAGGATCACAAGTTCAAGGTCAGCCTCAGCAACTTAGGGAGACCCTGTCTCAAAATTTAAATTTTTTTAAAGGACCAGGATATAACTTAGTGGTAAAGTGCCCCTGGGTGACATCCCTAGTACAAAAAACAAATGAAAAAAGGTTCCAGATGATGTTGGTGACCTGCATGCACACAGCACCCTCCCCTCCACTCAAATCCCCAGCAGTACACAAGAGCTAGAAAGAATGAGTGGATCCCTAAGAGCAATGGGAAGAGAAGGAGGGGTGCACTGGTGAACCAGCTACCTCAGGGCACCCCTAAAGGAGAGAAGGCCAATCAAAATAAGGACAGAAACACTGCACCTGGAGCAGACTGACACAGAAGCCCACAGGGTATTAAGAAGACCCAGAGAGAAAGTCACCAAGAGAATGCTTTGTGATGATCAACTTCATCCTGGTTCCTGAACCATGTACAGTGGGAATGTAATTACAATGATATAGAAAAATCTAGGTTACCCCTAGAGAGGGTACACAAGTCCCAAAGCAGATCACAACTACATGATGTGAAAGGACATGGGTCACGGCCCCAGGAGAATGCTCTGAAAGACACAAGTGGACAATGAGGTGAGACGGGTGAAAGAAAACTTAAGAGACAGGAAAGGTAGATCCAACATCCCAACACCCATCAAACCTGAGGTGCAGACATAAGATTACAGAGGATCACGATTTTTAAAATATATGTTAATTATTTAAAAATAGTGAGCAATGGATAACGGATTTCTCATTAGCACCCTCAGACAAAAGAAATGGATCAACATCTTTCAGATTCTGAAGGAAATAATTTTTGAACTTAAACTTCAGCACCCAGCTAAACTAACTACAGGGGTGAGGAAAAAGCAGAGAACATTTTCAGATATGCATAAAGGCATTTACCACCCTGGAACTCTACTTGAAAGAATTCCTAAGGCTGTACTGAAGCAGAAGTTCACATAAATCTAAAAGAAAAAAAGGATGAAAGCAAGCAGCAATGTGGAATTGCTGTGCTGTACCTGAGCTTCGATATAGAGATAGTCTGAAAGTAGCATCCCAGGTCAACGTGGAAGATGGAATGGCAGGGGAGAGGCAGAACAGGAATGAAGAGAAATGAAAGGAGCTGTGGTCTGTGTCTCCTCTGGACTGGGACACTGGCTAACTTCAGATATTAGGACCAGTATTTAAAAATACTAGCTTTGCTGGGGATGGTGATACACAACTGTAATCCCAGCTACCTTGGAGGCTGAGGCAGGAGGACTGTCAGTTCAAGGGCAGCCTGGGCAACTTAAGGAAACCCTGTCTCAAAATGAAAAGGGCTAGCAATGTAATTCAGAGGTAAAGCACTTGCCTAACAGGTGTGAGGCTCTGTGTCCAATCAATAGTTCTGGGGGAAAAATGGTTTAAATCTGTGCATTGAAATGTAAGGTGATTTGAAGTGGCAAAGATACAAAGGAAAGGTGCTCACTGCACAGCCACCAGGAGGGAACAGTGGAAGACACAATATGAGTCAATGAGTAGAGTGAGGATATAGAGCAATGGGGACCCTCGTTCACTGCTGGTTGGAGTATAAATTGGAGAAAACACTTTGGAAATCTGATTGGCATTTTTTTCCCAAAGGGGAACATGAGCAATGTCCTATGACCCAGAAATCCACACTGAGAGAAATGAACCCATCCCGCCACCCAAAGAAGTGTGCAGAAATAGTCACAGTAGAACCATTCATCACGACTTCCAACTGGAAAAGAAGCAAATATCCACCCACAGCACATGAATAAACAAACCACGGCACATCCACGTGATATAACATCACACAGCTACGAAAATAAAAGATCCTCACCCACGTGCTACAGTTGATCTCTGTAACTGACAACAAAGGACTGTGTCAGTCAGCTTTCCATGACTGTAGCAAATACCTGAGATAATCAACTTACAGAGAGAAAAGGTTTATTTTGGCTCACAGTTTTGGAGGTTCCAGCCCACAGCCCCATTTGGCCCTGTTGCTTTTGCATTGTGGTGGGGAGTGTGAAAGAGCCAAGCTGCCCACCTCATGGCCAGGGCACAAAAAGAGAGGAAGAGGAAGAGGTTGGAGTCCCACAACCCCTTCAGGAGCATGTCCCCAGTGACCTACAACCTTCCAAGGCCCCAGCTCCTAAAGGTTGCACCAGCTTCCGACAGCACCAAGATGGGGACAAGTCCTGTAATACATCGGTCTTGGGGGAACATGCCAGATCCCAACTGTTAGCCAGGCCCTTCCACACAGTATTCATTCAGCTCATGTTGACTGAGGCTCACCGTGTGCCAGATACTCATCTAGGCGCCAGGCAGGACACAAGGTCCCAGATGAGTAAGGTCCTCTACTTACTGAGGATCCATTCGGTCAGGAAAGTAGGTCGTAAGTCTGAATAGATGATCAGTCTAGTCTTCGCCTTCCTTCGGCATTTCCTGCGCCAGCTGCCTGCCCATACTCCTGCGGAGCCAAATCTGTCAGCCCCTTCCTGTCCCTTCACACATCCTGTGTCTGCATATGTGATTTCTCCTGCCTGGAATCCCTTCTTCTCTGGTGTGCCTCCTTCCTCTCTCCCCTTCCTCCCTTCTCAGATCCTTTCCTATGATCTCGAATGATCCATGCCCAGTATCACATGGCCAACAAAGCCCCTTCACCCCTCAGGCAATAACCCTTATCTCATGAGAGGACCCTCAGGGTTCCATTTACACTGACCTTGCTGCCTGCTTGCACGGATGCCTTTTTTCAACTTTTTAATCATACCAGAATGCTTGGCACAGAGAACGTAAGAAATTCATACTGCCAAAACTCAAAATAGAGAA
This sequence comes from Sciurus vulgaris, assembly GCF_902686455.1. NCBI lineage: Eukaryota > Metazoa > Chordata > Mammalia > Rodentia > Sciuridae > Sciurus > Sciurus vulgaris. The sequence continues at coordinate 28,411,930 of NC_136474.1, forward strand.
AACTTAACTGTTTAAGGCTGTCTGGCATCGCCATCTCTTTCCTCCCTACCGATACGCTGACACCCCAGCTCTCCTACAAAATGCTGAGCCAAGGCCCTGCATCGTTCCCCCAAACACCCAGCCAGGGCTCCAGCTCGGGTCCACACATCTTGTCACTCAAGCTGCAGAACGGTGCCTTGCTTCTCTGCACATTCCCGAGGCCTTGCATGGGCTGGGCACAAAATAAATGTTTGCTGAATGTCTTCACCAGGGGCTAATGAAGTTAAAGAAGCTTCTGACAACCCCCCAGAGATTAGGACTAGAAAGATGATAGCACTTCATTTGATAGTGCAGGGATCTCATGAATCATAATTTTTTCATTAACTTTTTATTTCACTTATTAGCACCAATTTGTATTGGTTTGTGATATGTAAAGTACTTGAACATTCCCTGACAGTGTTTCTCTCAAATTATTCTGGGATTTAGACACATCAATGTAAAATAAATAGGCCTATCCCCCTCAGCTATATTAATCCAAATAATGTCTGAGAGCATGTACGTCGCAGTTAAAGAGCAATGAGGGAAAAGGCAGGGTGGGGGGTGAGCTCAGCAAAGGAAGAAAGGGGTAAAATGTGCTTTATATTTGTAATGTTCTGTGAGTCTACAGCCATTTCAAAATGAAATGGTTTTAAAAATGGGCTGGGGGACTGGAGTTGTGGCTTAGTGGTAGAGCACTTGCCTGGCATGTGTGAGGCCCTGGGTTCGATCCTCAGCACCACATACAAATAGATAGATAGATAGATAGATAGATAGATAGATAGATAGATAGATAGATAGATAGATAAGATAAGAGATCTATTGACAAACAAGGAGGTTGTGGGATCAATGCCCAGTACTACTATCCATCCATCCATCAATCAATCAAGGGAAAAAATTGTAGCCTATCACATTGATATGAATTTCAGCATTTTCTCTCAGTTTACCCATGTGCTTTGTTTTCCCTGTCTAGAGAGGTGTCCTGAAAATGAAGTCACTTTAATTAGGATCATTTTCTAAAGATCGATTAAGTTGACACTTTCCAAATTGAATAACATGCTTAGAGTTTCCCAATGATTGATTATAATATTAAGATGAATGCATATTCTATACACTGATTACCTAATCTTTAAGGGTGACTATTAACTGGCATGTGCACTTTTGAGCTGAGTCTACCACAATTATGCCACTCGACATTTACTAAATATTTCCCTGTGCCAAGCACTCAGAGAGAAAAGGGAAGAAGTAAAAGCCATCGACTTCAGATTTCACTCTTTCTGTCTTCTGTTCTTTTTAAAGTATGAGACTTTCTATAAAAAGCATATGTCACTTTGCCTGGACTGGAAAATGACAAAAGCCCTATAAAATGTACATATATTTCTGTGTTTTTCTTTATAGAAGACTAGAGTGAACTTGGAGTCATACAGCCCTGAATTAAAGACTCACTTCATGGCTGACTATCGTTGCGAACTTCGACAAACCCCTGGACCTTGCTGAGTCTGTTTTCTCACCTGCAGAATGGGTCACAGTAAGAATTCCATGAGAGGTCACACTTTAGACCAGGGACCTTGCACTGTGCATCACCAGTCTTCTGGACATTGACTATTCATCCGTAACACTTTGCTGTGCTGTTTCTAATTTCCTTTTTGCTATGCTTTGAATGCTTTGAATCCCACCCAAATTCATATGTTGCCATCTAATGCCAATGGCATTAGAAGTAAGACATTCCTCAATGTCATGAGGATGGAGCCTCAGGAATGCAATATAAAAGAGCCCCAGAGAGTTCCCATGTCCCTTCCACCACATGAGGACACAGTGAGAAGGCATCACTATCAGGATGGACCCTCGCCAGACACCAAATCTCTTGGTGCCTTGATCTGAATTAACCTCCAGAACTGTGAATAGTAAGCTTTTATTGTTAATAAATTATCCAGGCTCAGGTATTTTGTTGTGACAGCTGAAATGAACTAGGACCCTAACTCTTTTACCTAACATTTTGCCAATTCTGTAATTATGGGTAATTTATTTTCATTTTGCTTATGTATCCAAATATCACTTTATCACTTTAGAAATGAAATTTAATGTAAATGTTAATGCCCAGTCTCTTTCATCTAATCTAAGGAAATAATAAGCATGAAAGAAAAAATTAGCTGGTTCTTTTCCACTCTTCTTCCTAAGACCTTTCCACCCTGTATATCTAGAATGCTTTTTCCTCCCTTCTCCATCGAGGTAATTGAGATTTATCTTCAGACCTCAGATCCTTGATGAGTCAATCCCCACTCACTCCTGATTCATTTGCTTCAACAACGGCTGTATTTTTGCAATTATTTTGGAGACATTTTATGGGATGAATGTATTCTTCCAAAATTCACATGTTGAAAACATAACCCTCAAATTCATAGTCTACTGTTATTTGGAGGTGGTGCCTTTGGGAGGTAATTATGGTTAGATGAAGTCATGAGTTTGGTTCCCCATGATGGGATTAGTGGATTTATAAAAACAACAGGAAGATAAAGAAGAATAAAATTGTGGCATTTGCAAGTGAATGGATAGAGTTGGAGAATATCATGCTAAGTGAGATAAGCCAATCCCCCAAAACCAAAGGCCAAATGTTTTCTCTGATAAGTGGATGCTGATACTTAATGGGGGTGGAAAGTGTAAGGGAAGAATGGAGGAACTTTGGATTGGGCTGAGGGGAATGAGCTGGTGGAACGAGACAGACATCATTACCCTGCGTACATATATGATTGTTCGAACAGCGTGACTCTACATCATGCACAACCAGAGAAATGAAGAGTTGTACTCCATTTGTGTGCAGTGAATCAAAATGCATTCTGCTGTCATATGTAACTAAGTAGAACAATTTTTTTTTAAATCCCCAAACTATCACAATGGAAAACATAATTTTTTTTAAAAAGCAATATTTGACTGAAAAGCCTAATCATTGCAAAGGTTAGAAGAAATTTCTAAGTTCTGAAACAAAGGTCCTTGGACAAGGAGAACTCAAGGGGCCCATAAACAGATGAAGACCAAGTAGATATTAGGCAATGTTCTGGAGCTTTTGGAATGAATTCATATGGTGTATGGCCTCATCTGAGATGATGCTCCACTTTAGGATCCACTCTCTGCTTATGTACAAATTTTACTATGGAGTATAGGACTGTTTATGTTTGTACACAGTAATTCAAAATAAAACTTCTTGGTATTTTATTTAAAAAAAAAATAAGAAGAAGAAGAGGAGGAAGAAAAACTGAGTTTGCACAGTCCTGCTCTCTCACCATGGGATGCCAGCCATATGTTTTATGATACAGCAAGAAGACCTTCCCCAGATGCAGTCCCTAGTCTTAGACCTCCCTGCCTCCCAAACTAAGAGAAATAAATCTATTTACCTTATTAATTACTCAATCTCAGGTATTCTGTTGCAGTAACACAAAACAAATTAAGATGAGGCATAATTCACAAGCCACAAAAATTCACTTTTCAAGTGCATAATTCAGTGATTTTAGTAAATTCACAATGTTATACAGTTATCACTACTGTTTTATTCCAGAACCTTTTCATCACCCCAAAAAGAAACTCCAGACACATTAGGAGTCATTTCCCATCCCTCCCCACCCAGTTTCTGGCAAGCCCTGATCTCCTCTCTGTCTCTACGGATCTGCCAGTTCCACACATCCTACATAAGTGGAACCTTGCATACATTTCTTTGTATTACTGGCTTCTCTCACTTAGCATAATGCTTCAAGGTGCACCATGTTGTAATGTGTGTCTCAGCTTCGTTCCTTTTTATGACTGACTGCTATTTCTTCATATAGAGGCCACACCCTCTATCCATTCAGAAGTTGGTAGAGTTCGGGTGGTTTCCACTTTTTTGTTATTATAAATCATGGTGCTGTGAACATTCAAGTGCATATATTCATGTAGACATGTAATTCCAGTTTTCTGAGATAAAAAGCTAAGAGTGGAATTGCAGGTTTAACATTTCCAAGCATCACCAGATTGTTTTCAACAACCGTTGTGCAATTTTACATTCCCTCCAGCCATGTAGGAGGGTTCTAGTTTCTCCATATCACCACCAACTTGTATTATTGTCTACCTTTCCTCTTCTTCCTCCTCCTCCTTTCTTATTCTTCCTCCTTTTCTTCCTCCTGCTCCTCCTCTTCTTCTTCTTCTTCTTCTTCTTCTTATTATTATTATTATTATTATTGTCAACCCAGAGGGCAAAATACTGCTTCATAGCATTATTTCACTGTGCTTTTGATTGGCATTTCTCTGAAGATGCTGAGCATCTTTTTATGGGATAATTAGCCATCTATGTCTTCTTTGGAGGACCGTCTTTTCAAATTCTTTACCCAGTTGTTAATCACTCATTTTTCTTTTATTGCTGAGTTGTAAGCATTTTTATGTATTCTGGGTGCTAGTCTCTTACCAGGCATATAATTTGCATGTATTTTCTCTCATTCTGTGAGTTTGTCTTTCCATATTCTTGTTAGTATCCTTCAAAGCACAGAATTTTTAAACTCTGATGAAATCAAATTTATCTAAAGAATGCTGTTTGTGTTTATCTAAGAAAGTTACCAAAATATTCCGAGGTTCCATAATGACTTGATTGATGATAAAGTTAAAATTGTTATGAATGTTTATAAAGTTAAGATTGTATGAGTAATATATAAACACTTGAGAAAAGGAAAACTTTGATTTTGATTAATTAATTAATCTATTGTATATAGGATTTGGTATCATCATTTATCTATTTAAAAGTTTCCTCTAAATAATTGTCTTGAATTTGTCTAAAAGTTACTATCTATGCTAACTACTGTCCCATACTTAATAGTACCAATCCCTCAGCATTGTTAATAGTTTATTTAAAAGGTCATTGCTATAAACTAATCAATGGTGGCAGAGTAGTCAGAATATTCTGAAAGACATACAAGAAGCTTCTGGGGACTCTAGGAACATGCTTTAGATCCTAGGCAGATGGTGTTTGCATGGCTGTGTTGTATATATACATGTGCTCATTGAGCTGAATTTTTAAGGTTCCATGGTCTGCTATGCATGTTGTCTTCAATGAAAAAGAATGAAAGATCATTTGTTTTAAGAGAGCCCTTGAAATGGCAGGAAATTTTGGAAGCTACAAACACATATTAAAAATCACTTATAACCAATTCACCCAGAATAACCTGATACTATAATAAATGTTTTCTGAAGCCCTGTTTATAGAGCAGCAGAGGTTGGCAAGCTCTTTATTAAAACCATTGACTGGAAGCTGGAGTCCCCACAGACACCACCCACCCCTGATGGCTGTCCCCTCGTCCATGCTGCTCCCATCTGAAGGACTTAAAAATTATCATGGGTATCACTTTGTCCTTTGCCCTCCATGACGGGCTCATGCTGTTACTGCTGTGACCCCAACACTCACTAGCAGGAGCTGTGAAGAGGAGAACCCATGATCTGGACCAGGAAGGGCACTCAGCTACTTTCAGTTTCCGTCCCATCAGTCTCAACCCCCTGTCCACCTCAGCATGTCGTGCAGAATGGATTTCACACAAGTTGAGAGGCTGATCTGACACATGACTGGAGTCACCATCCTGTGACATAGAGTCATTGTCTCTTGAATAAGTGCCATGAATAATCAACCTCCTTAACCAAAGGCAGAGGCTGGCCTGACTCATGGAGCTCTGAAGAGGCTCAGAGTGTGAGCACCTCTACCACTTGCCAGGCGCTCTGTGGGTCCTCCACGGTGCTCTCCTGCCGTTCCTCCTGATGACCCTCTAAGGACAGTGCTGCTGCTGACCCCATTTTATAAATAAGGTACTTGAGACTCAGGTACATCTCCATACAGCAAGCATCATCCCAGGAAGTGAAAGATCAGAATTAAGTGAAGTTGTCCGTGTGTTCAGAGAGCCCAGGCAACCATGGCTGAGGCTGAATCCTGCTCCGTCAGTCTTTCTAATCTATCTTGTGTAGCCACCTACAAAGGCATGTGGAAGGGGCTTCCCCAGGACAGCCCTGTGGGAATAAGGGGGCTGGTGTGGCAAGAGGTGCCAACCCAACAACCCACTTCAGTTTTCCTACCTCCTTTGCCAGACTTTTCCCAACTCCCACCCAGTTCATTCAGGGAAGAAACTAGTCATTTAGCTACATCCTATTCCCACATCTGTTTCTTTAGTTAGTGTGACAACTCTTCTCTAATCTTCTATTTCACACAGAAAGTTGTATTAATATAAATGCCATCTAGGTGTTCATCAAAAGAACCAGGAAGCCTTTATGAACACTAGATGGTGGCGTGTGTCATCGGCCTCATTACGATGAGGAAGCTGAGTCAGGGAGGAAGTGTTACTGGGGTTTGGTTAAAAGGAAACCACTGTGCTGGATTTCTTCTGAAGAATCACAGCAGTACAATAGACTGTATCTGCCAGTCAGAGTCAAAGGATGAAAGTGAAGAAATATTCCAAAGATGCATATTCATATCCAGCAAAAGCCACATTCTAGCCAATGTGCAAGGGAGGTAAAGTTGACCAGTCAGTCTTCCTCTACTGCCTGTCCAGTTACCATCTAGTCAGTCTCCCTCTGACATGAGCCTGGCTGCTGAGTCTTAGAAAATTCATTCTCTTCCCACAAGCACTGGTTTTCTCCAACCTCCCAATAAAAGGGTTACTAGCAAGATGGTCCCCCACAATATGGCCGGAGTAGGTCTTCTCTGCGCAGCCGAAGCCAGAGCAAACAGCCTGTGTCTCTATTCTGTTTCTGGTTAGAGGGTCCATCCTCTGTTGCCTTTTCTTGGACCCCTGTCATTGAATTGGAACATATCTAGGAATAGTTAGTTTTGTTTTGAGATGGAATCTCACCATGTTATCCAGTCTGGCCTCAAACTCCTGAGCTCAAGTGAAGCTCGTGCCTCAGCCTCCAGGTCAGCTGGGACTGCAGGCACATGCCACTGCATCCAGCTGGATGGGACCATATCTGAAGTGTGACCTGTGTTGTCCCCTGTGACACTGTCCCTTAAGACCACAACCTTCTTCCCTTCTCACTCCTAATGAACCACCACTCGTTCCAGGACCTCCTGGAATGATCAGGAATAGAACCAGTCATCTCTGAAGGCTGAGCCACAGAGCTGGTCTTGGGGGTCTCAGCACCCTCATTCTGGCCCATTGCTCTCCAACTCATGGTTAAAAAACACCCTCTTTACAGGACGCATATGTATCATCTGGATCTCCTGAGACTGCTTCATGCTAAATCTCCTAAAGAAATGTCAGCACAGTCTTGCAGCCACCAGTCAACATGCTAAACTGGATCGGGGCACCACTGAACCACCCTAAATAGTTATGCTGGAAAAGCTTTGGGCTCTGGCCTCATCTCAGCCCCTGAACCACATCTCATATACAAATCAGCATCTCCCTGCCCCTCCACGGGGTCACCTTCATGCATACCACCATCACTCGCCTTAGGATTTTCCCTCCTAAATCCCTACTGAGGGTCAACCCAACTCTGGATAACTTGACTCAGTGTCTGAGGGTCACTCAGTATAACCACACAATAAATTAATTCATGCCCAGGTTGGGTAACCCATTCCATCTGCCTCTTTGTAGATGAAAATTGTTTCTCTTAAACTTTCAAATTTCATTTTTCCTCATCAATGGGGATGATCCTTATTCTCATCCAGGGTCTTTGTGGGGTTCCTTCCAATCTGAAACCCATGAATCTCTACCCATGTGTGTATCTGAAGCCTCCTAGTTCCTGTCTTTATGGAGTTCCCTCTCCGGCTGAATGGCAATGACCAATGTGTCCAATAGAAGGATGTGAAAGTTATGACGTGTCCCTTCCAAGGTTAGCTCGTAAAAAAAATATTACTGCCTTGATCACCGCTCACTGTGGGGCAGACCATCCCCATGTGGTAAGAACCCCCAAGCAGCCCAGTAGAGCAGTCCAGAGGAACTGAGGGGAAACTGAGGTCCCTTGCATAGAGCCAGTACCAACTGGCAGCTCTGCGAGTGGGCCACCCTGAGATGGCTCCTCCAACTCCAGCAGGTCGTCAAATGCAGTTGACATCTGACAACCTCATGGAAGACTCCAAGTTGGAACTTAACAAAAGTGTTAAGCTACTGTATGTTAATTTGTAATGCAACACAAATACCCAGTATGGTGTGTTTCTTTCTTTCTCCATGATCCCATAACTTTGCAAGGACAGAGGTATATACACATGCACACATACTTTCTGAATTAAACTTGGAGTTTTGAGATAAGAGAAGATCTACATGAAGTTGTGAGAAATAATTCAGAAAGATCCCAGTTTTTCTCAATGGTAACATCCTGCAAAACTATGTCAGAATATCACAGTGAGGATACTGACATGACACATTCACAACAGAGAACAGCTCCATCACCATGAGGGTCCCCCACCTCGTCCCTTTGTGGCCACACCCACCTCCCTCCTGGTTCCCCTGTGTTTAATATCTGACATCCATTTATCTCCTTTTCATTGATACCATTTTGTCATTTCTAGAAAGTTAAATACATGGAGTGATGCAGCATATAAACTGAGTAATGGCTGTTTTCATTCAGGGTGATTCTACGGAGAGTCATCCAGGTTGCTCTGTGTATCAATAATTCACTTCTTATTATAGCCAAGTAGTGTTCCATGAAATGACTGTTTAAACATTCTCTCTTCAAAGGACATCGCTGCCATTTTAATTTGAAGCTGTGATGAATAAAGCTGCAATGAACATCTACATGAAGGTTTTTGTATGAACATGACGTATCACTCTTTAGCTAAATGCCCAAGAGTGTAATTGCTGCAGTTGCATTTTTAGTTTTTTAAGAAATTTCCTGGGGTAAGATGAAGATATTGAGGTCCCAATCTCTGGGACCTGTAAATGTGAATTTTATGACAGAAAGGACTCCATGATTAAGGATCTTGAGGAGGAGAGATTTCTCTGGAACATCAGGCTAGACCATAAATGTTATCGCGAGTGTCCTTATAAGAGGGAGGCAGAGGACACTTGGTCACAGTTGAGAGAAGGGCAACGTGATCATGAAAGCAAAGTCTGGAGTACCGTGGTCACAGTTGAAGGAGTGCTTGCAGCCCACAACCTCAGAAGCTGAGCAACACAGGAGGAATTCTCCTCTGGAGCCTCAAAAAAAAGCAAAAAACAAAAAACAAGAAAACCAGCCCTTGACTTTAGCCCTTGATTTCAGACCTCTGACTTTCAGAACTGTAAGACAATAAACTAGTGTTGTTTACAGCTGTTGTGTAGTACCTTCTTAAATTGGCAACAGAAAACAGAATACACTGCAGTATGTTTTTATTCTGGATGTCATTGGGCCTGTGATATCACCTAAGTAGCCACACGGTGTCCAGGGTGGCCGTGTCATTTTATGTACTCATGAGTAACACATGACTTATTTTCTCCACAACCATGGACTACTATTGTTATTTTTTTAAACCATTCTTCTGGGCATATGTAATAATACTTTTGTAGCATTAGTTTGCATTTTCCTTATGGCTAATGATGTTAAACATATTTTCATGTGTTTATTTGCCCTTGAGTGAAATATCTTTCAGGTCTTTGTGCATTTGCTAATCAGATTCTTTTTGATTTACTACCATTTTTGTTGTTCATTACTTATTACTGTCTCTTATTATTTATGATTGTTTCATGTGGTTTTCATGATTGACTTCTTGAGTTTTTTAGATTCTAGATACTACTGCTTTGTCGGACATGTGGTTTGCAAATATTTTCTCTCACTCGGTAGTTTTTCTTTTCTTCCACTCACCAGGGTCTTTGTAGAACATATGTGTTTTTTTTTTTAAATTTGGATCAGATCCAATTCATCCCTTTGTCTTTTTAAGGACAGTCAAACTCTTGAACTAGCCCTGAATCTCAAGGATCTCCTCCTGTGTTTTTACTGGTTTTATATTTTGCATTTTACATTTCAGTCTGTGATTCATTTTGAGTTGATTTTCACATAAGGCATGAGGTTTGGGTTAAGATTTATTTTTTGCCCATCAGGGTCGCTTGCTCTTGAACAATTTGTTGAAGAGGCCATCCTTCCTCCGCTGAATGACTTTGGCATCTTTGTCAGCAATCAGCTGTCTGTATTTGCACGGACCTATTTTAGGGTTCTTTATGCTGTTCCCTTGATCTGTGTCTCTTCCTCTATCCTCTTGCAGGGGCTGGATTACAGTGTAGAATAGGTCTCACTATCAGGTAGAGTGATTTCTTCTCACATTAGTCTTCATTTTAAAATGTTTTAGGTCTTCTGGCATCTGTGCCTTCTACATAAATTTTAAAACAAGATTTTCCATGTCTACAAAGTTCCTTTTGGGAATTGTGATAGGAATTGAATTAAAACAATAGTTTAATTTGGGGATAATTAATATGTTTTCTATCTTAAGTCTTAGTTTTACAACATGGAACTGGTCTTCACTTACTTACATCTTTTTTGATTTCTTTCATCAGCATTAAAAGTTTTTCAGGAAGTATGTCCTATACATGTTGTGTTGGGTTTATATATGAATATTTTCCTTTTCCAGTGTGTCTGGTATTTCTACATGTTCACTTTTAGCCTTCAGAAATGGAATTACTTTCGTGTAAGCCTCTTGGATCCCAACTTTACTGAACTTATTAGATTTTTAAGAATTGTAGCCAATCCCAAAGAACCAAAAGCCAAATGTTTTCTCTGATATATGAATGTTAAATCACAATTGTGGGCGGGGGGTGTAGGGAAGATTAGAAATACTTTGGATTAGACAAAAAGGAATAAAGGGAAGGGAGTGGGGGGATGGGAGTAGGGAAGACACTAGAATGAAATGGGACATTACTTTCCTATGTGCATGTATGAATACACGACTAATGTAATTCTACAACGTGTACAACCAGAAGAATGGGAAATTATACTCCTTATATGTATAATATGTCAAATCAATTCTACTGTCATGTGTAACTAATAAGAACAAATACAATTTAAAAAGGAATTGTATCACAAATTCTCTAAAATTTTCTACTAATCATGTTATTTATTTCTTACTAACCAATCTGTGCATCTTGTACTTCTTTTTCATGCTTTATTGTAGAGGATAAAACTTCAAGTGCCATGTTGAATCAGAATGGTGAGAGCCAACACCTTGTTTCCAAACTTGAAAGCATTCTGTCTTTCCTTGTCAGGTGCACTCTTAGCTGTATGGTTTGGTAAGTCCTCTTTACCAAGTTGAAGAAGTCCTTCTTACTCTTAGTTTGCTGAGGACCCCTATAATGAATGGGCATTGTACTTGGTAAATACTTTTTCTGCTTTAATTGATATGATCATATGATTTTTCCTATTGAGACAGCTGATTCTATTGGTTGATGTTCAAATGCTGGACAACTCTTTGAATACCTGGAATAAATCCTACTTGGCTATGGTATCTAATTCCTTTTATATATAGTAGATTTTATTTGCTAATATTTTGTTGAAAATTAAGTACTTTAGTTTGTGAAAGATGTTGCTCTGTAACTTCTTTCTTTCCTTCTTTCTTTCTTTCTTTCGTTCGTTCGTTCATTCGTTCTTTCTTTCTTTCTTCTCCCTGCCCCCCCCACCCACCTCCTGGCTGGGTACTGGCTTATCTGGTTGCAGTACCAGACTAATACTGCTTGCATAAAATCAACTGGGAAGTGTTCCCTCTTCTATTTGTTAGAACAGATTAAGTAAAAGGAGTTTTAATTCTTTAAATGTTTAGCATTATTCTCCAGTGAAACCCTGTGGGTTTGGGGACTTCTTCTTTTTGTAGAGCTTTCTTATTGCTAATTTGATGTCTTTAATGGTTGTGGAACTGTTCCAGTTGTCTCTTTCATCTTGGTTGATTTGGGATAGTTTGTGGTTTTAAAGGAATTGGTCCACTTCATCTAAGTTGTTGAATTTATGAGCATAATGACATTCATAGTATTCCCTTAATATCTTTTTAATGGTTGCAGAATCTGTTGAGATATCCCCTATTTCATTCCCACTATTAATGATTTGTGTCTTATGTCTTTCTATCTATGTGAATCTTGCTAGGTTTTTCAATCTTATTGATTTAAAAAAAAAGATTTGGGGTTGATTTATTTTTCCCCATTCATTTCCCATTTTTAATTTCATTGATCTCTACTTTTATGTTGGTTATGTCCTTCATTCAGTCGGCTTTTGATCTTCTTTAGTTTCTGGAGACAATTAGATTATTGGTTGGAGAACTTTTCTCTCTTCTGACGGAAGCATTTGAAGCTGTCAATTTCCTTCTTAGCACTGTCTTAGCTGTGACCCACATATTTTGATATGTTTAGTTTTGTTTCCATTAAATTCTATGCATTTATTAAAATTTCTTTGGAAATTTCTCCTTTGTCCATGGATTGCCTACAGACATATTATTTAATTCCCAAGCATCTGAAGACTTTCCTGTTGTCTTTCTAGTATTGATTTCTAATTTAATTCCATTTCAATGCAATTCCATCATGTCCAGAGTATGCAGACTGTATGATGTTCATTGTTTTAAATTTGTTAAATTTGTTTTACAGTCAAAGATGTGGTATACTTTGGTAAATGTGTCATGGACATGTGCAAAGAACATTTGTGGGAAACAAACCTTGCTCCTTCTGAATGTTCTTTAGTGAATGTGTCATGATCGTGTAGAAATGTTTATTCTACTGTGGTTTCATGGAATGCTCTCTGTGTATCTGTTAGATCCTGTTAGTTGATTCTGTTTTTAGTTTTGATATGTCCTCACTGATTTTCTGCCTAGCAATTGCTAAGAGTGGGCTGTTGAAGTCTCCAACTATAATTGTAGATGTATACATTTATTTTTGTCGTGTGAAACAAGAATGGATTCATATTGCACATGCTTTGCTGCATCAAGCTCTTGTCAACTCACATTGCCTCCTGAAAATCTTCAAACTAACTGTAATGGGATTCTAATTCACTTCATTACATGGCTGCATATCGTTCCATGGTGTAAGTGCACCAGAATGTAGTCTATTTTTCTACAGTGATACATTTGCTTTCATGGGTGATGTAATTTCTAATCACCATTCAACTGGCCTTCTCAGTTGATGGCAGAGGCTGATGGATAGAAATTCACAGTTATGAAGTGGCCCTGTGGTATGCAGTGGGGGCTGAGGGAGGAGGGTGGAAAGGAATCTATAGTGAGCTCTTTGATAAAAGAAAGCATGACTTTGGAAATCACCAATCACCACTGCTTGCAGATTTTTTAAAAATAAAGAAAGCTTTATCATCCAATCATCCTTTCTTGAAAAAAGAGGAGCAGTATCTTAAAGATGAAGTTATATCTCAGTCATGCAAACATAGGAACTAAAGACCAGAAATATTCTTCAGACAGGACAGAGTTCTTAAAATAAAATATACACCAACCCTGGCCAAAACTGCAATTCCACCATATTCTTTACTCCAAGTAGGGTCTCTTAAATTTAATTCACAGACTAGAATATAAACAGATAAGAGAATCCCAGATACAGTGGAATCACCATGGAAGGAATGAGCAGTGTTTGGCTTGGAGAAGAGAAGGCGAAGGAAAAATCCACTTTCGGCTACCCTGAAGGCTGTCCTCTGGTGAGGAAGGAGCTTGGGGCTGCAGAGGGCACATGTCAGCCAGACAGAGGAAGCTCAGCAAGCATGGGCACAACGACCAGAGATGCACTGGTGACTCCCTTCCACAGGAGCTGCCAGTCATCGACGCAACTTGAGCCCGATTCTAGCCCTGGCGTGTATATTCCAACTCTAAGAGCCTGCAGCCCGTCTTAGGAGCAAATGACCACGGACACCCATGCCAGGCTTCCCTCTAACCAAGCCAGGCTGCATCACAGGCCTTTCCCACCCCTCGGCGGACACTGTTCTCACTCTGACCTCCAGAGAGATCCTCACTAGCTCTCCGGCCCTAGCACCCTCCACCCTGCCACCCAGCTAGATTTGAATAGTCTTTCAGGACTCCAAATACATCCTGCCTCTTCCCCTCCTCCCTGAGGCCTTTCCTGATAACTCCAACCCACCACTGACCTCTTACCATGAAATTGGCCCCTTTTGAAACACAGAGTTTTTATTGTTGTTGTTGTTTTATCCTTGTTTCCTTTTTGGAAAATCACGCTGCACCTCTCACCACCTACCATCCCTTCCACAGGGCAAGGTACACAACTGAACCCATAAAAGAAGATTTGTCGGTCCATTTATTTCCCCCTTTCCTTTTCATAAATTCATGTGCTTTAATTAGAGGTGGGTCCATGTGGAGGCATTAAGGAGTTTGGCTTTCTGTTTGGAAACATCCTGGCTGTACAGTATTTTAACATAATAATGATCTCTCGTGGCTCTCATTAAAGTTGAGCCTCTTACTGAAACTCTCCTGGGGTTAACTATAAAGAAGAAGGATGGCGGGGTGCTGAATTCACGTGTCTGCTAATTACACTTCCCATCCGATGGAACAGCCTGCAAAGGCTTGGGGTGGGCTGCGGTGGGCATGAATGCCCCTTGAGGAATAAGGATCAAGGAATCTGCAAAGAGCACAGAGTTCAAAATGAGCTCTCTGGAGTTCCCGTCTTACTCTACATCTAAATAAGTCCTTAGATGAATTTCTCCAGCAATCACTTTTCTTTTTTTTTTTTTTTGGTACCAGGGATTGAACTCAGGGGCACTCAACCACTGAGCCACATCCCCAGCCCTAGTTTGTATTTTATTTAGAGACAGGGTCTCACTGGGTTGCTTAGTGCCTTGCTTTTGCAGAGGCTGGTTTCAAACTTGCAATCCTCCTGTCTCAGCCTCCTGAGCTGCTGGGATTACAGACGTGTGCTACCATGCCCAGCCTCAACCAATCACTTTTGATCTGTCACATTCCCCACTACCCTGCAGCCACCTGTATTCCTCTGTTCTCACACATTGCCTGTTTGTCAGGGAGAGCTGCCTGTTGTGGTTTGACCCCTCTGACACTCATGTCGAAGTTTAACTGCCAGTGTCACCCGGTGGGAAGGTGTGGAGGACATGGGCACAGAAATCTCGGGAGAGCCATCTACCAAGAGTGGGCTAGTTCTCCCCTTCACAGGTACCATGAGAGCAAATAGTCAGAATGAAGACAACCCTTAGGGCTTGGCCTCCGGCTCTCCGCCATGAGTTAAGTAGCACCAGGCCCTCCCTGAGGGTGACCTCTCAAGCTTGGTCTTTCCAGTCTCCAGAACCATGAGCCACAATAAATCGCTTTTCTTTATATATTGCCTGTCTCAGGCATTCTCAAAACATCTGAAGACAACCAGCTGCCCGCCTCTCCCATAATCCATGGCCTTACAGCATCTCTTAGTTGGCTCAGGCTGCTATGGCAGGTGTACGGTAGACTGGTGGTTCTAACAACAAACGTTTCTCATATTTCCTGGGGCTGGCAACCAAAGTCAAGGTGCCAGCAGATCCAGTGTCTGGTCTAGGCCCTCTTCCAAGCGTGCAGACAGCTGTGCTCACATGGCAAAAAGAGAATGAGAGCCCTCCTTCCCTTTTATAAGGGTACCGATCTCTTTCATGCTTCATATCTAATTACCTATGAAAGACCCCGAACTCCTAAAACCATCACCTGAGGGCTAGGATTTCAACATAAGAATTGGGGGGACACAAACACACAGACCAGAGCATATCATATAATTCATGGCCTAATATCACATGCCATTTAATTCATCTTAGATTCTCAGGACCCTGGCGCCAGCATTTAGCAGACACTCGTGTACAGTGGATTCAAGTGATAACTACAAAGAAAATATGTGAATCTGTGGAGACCCTGAGCAATGAGTCCTTGACTAACCACATGACAGAGACAGGGAAGATTTATTGGGGCTGAGCCTGAAAGGCTAATGAGCATTATCTGAGATCAAGGTGGGATGGAGAGAAAGAGCCCCAGAGGGGAAGAGTTTGGGCCAAACCCAGAGGTACAAGTAGTATGGGGAAAAGTTGTCCCATGTGGTTGAAGGACCAGGGGACAGGAGATAAGAGATGAGGCTCAAGAACCAAGATGAGGCCAAACCAAAAGCTTTCATACTCCTAGTAAGGAATTTGTATTAAACTCTGAAAGTGTGGAAACAGAGAGCTTTTATTTAAATGAGAAAGATGAGATGAGAGACAGGAATTTTAGAAAGATAAATGATGCACCACATTAACAGAAAAAGGTAAAAAATGCACGTTTATCTTACTAGATGCTGATAAAAAATGATTAAAAATTCAACCACCATTTCAGATGTTTTTGATTATGAAAACTAGAATCCCTCCCAAAAAATGTCTAACTTGTGAAAGTATATATAATAGAAGAATTCCTCTTTTATGGTTGAGTACAGAAGGAAAATCCTTCACTTTGTAACCAGAAGCAAGAAATTAACCTCCATCAATAGAATTCATCATTGTTCTCCAGACCCCAGTCAAGGCAATAAGAGAGGAAAAGACTGATAGGAGCTGAAACTTATTGTGCATACAGGCAAAAATATTTCCCTAAGTGGAAAAATGAATACAGAAGAATGTGCACTATTGTATTATTGTAAGAAATGATAAACTGTCTACGTGTCTAACAGGAAACCGTTGGAATAAATTTTAGCCCAACTATAATTTGAAAGTGAACTGAATACCAAAAAAAAAAAAAAAAAAATGATGAAGCAAGATTTTAGGTACTAATATTGAAAGTTCCCCAAGGCATAATAACTGAAAAGAGAAGTCACAGAACAATACATCCAGAATGTTTTGCTTTGTTGAATAACAGAAAGGAATAAGAAAAGGTGAAAGAAAGGAAAAGAAACAGTTGTGACTGTGTGTGCGTGCGTGTGTGCGTGTGTGTGTGTACAGGAATGTGCATGCACACCCTGGAAATTTAAACAGCAAATAAATGTAGCAAATTATCTCCAAGAGGAATAAAATTATCAGCATTGAGAAGGGCAACGAGGGGAAACTCTCTTTTCACTCAGTACGTTTGTCTATGGTTTGAAACATTTCAGAAAGACTATCATACATTCGTCTCTAATTTAATAAAAAGAGTCTCTCCCAAAGCAACCATCTGGCAGGACCAGTCGTTTGTTTCAATAATCAAGGCAAGAAATGGTGAGGCATGCGTCAGAAAGAAGAGGAAGCAAAAGGAGACAGGTCTGATGTGCTTTTGAGGTCGAGATGAGAACTTCCTGTCTGAAATGAGCTTGGAGAGGGGAAGAATTCAAGGATGATTTGGGGGAGTGGGTGAACAGCGACACATTAGCAAGAGACAGACGCAGGAGGGTATGGCTATCAATTCAGCTCAAGGCACACAGCAAGTATGAGGCCCAGGAATCAGTGCCCCCAGTCATGGATGCAGATCCCATCTACACGCACACCTTTAGCCTGTGACACTGGCCCCAGCTGCCATCATCTCTCCTAATTATCACCTGATTACCTCCACTCTCTTCCAGTTGGTTCCATCTTTTCCAGTTGGTTCTCCTTAAAGAAGATGGAACCATCCTTTGGAAACTCTCCGGGGGCTTCCCACTCTGCTGGTCCAGAGGGCAGCAGGTCTGACCTGGCCTCCCTCCTCCCCAGTTCTATTCAGTCCATCCACACAGCCTCCCTCTGCTTTATCATGCCCAGCACTGACACCTCTACACACATACTGCACCCACCTACCAGATTGTTCCACCCAACACTTAAGTCTCCCTTTCAACATCATCTCCTGGGAGTGGCACCTTGATTCTCATGTCACCAGGACCAACCTGGTCCCTCACGTTTCCTCTCCTCTGCCTCCCGCATTGGCACCAAAAGGACAGGAAGTGTGTCCAAACCACCACTTTATCCCCAACTCCTAACACAGCTCCCCCCAGAGTGGAAACTTGATAAAGACCTGTTGACTTAAAGAATCTATTAACAAATTGTTGGAGGAACACGGGAGATGAATAGACGGAGAGGGGAAGACAGTTCGAGAACAATCCTGAAACCAAACTGAGAAGACAAGAGGGTTGAACAGGAACCAAAGAAGAAACTTCAAGGCAGAGCCTGGGAGTCCTCTAGAGAGAGGCTGGGGGTCAACAGGAAGGGAGGCCCAGCCGGCCGAGGATTGGAGGAGGCTACAGGGTCCACCTGGAGGTTCTCCAATGAGCCTTTTCCAGGAAGCCTGCCGCAGATTGGGAAAAGCCTTCACAGCATGTGGATGTGAACTAGAGAAGTGCAGCGGAAAGGAAGGAGGGAGGCTTAATGGGGAGGCAAGAAGAAGAGAAAGAGGTTTTAGTGTGGAAGAGACTTAGGAAGATGCTGATGTAATAATATTAAAAAATAAAGATCATAAATACCCAGCACTCAGAATTTCCCAGTTATGACGCTGCATTTTGCTGTTGTCCACAGCTTGAGATGGAGTCCATTGGATCTGTGTGGGGTACCACGCTGCAAGTGCACCACCGCACATCTCTTCCAGCCTCCTCCTGGCAACAGAGTGGGAGCGCTTCACCCCACCAACACTGGCCAACACCACGGAGCTTCACTTCCACTGAGCCAGTCATTCACCACATCCAGCACGACCCTGACCTGGTGCAGGGGTGGGGGTCCTAACCGAGATAGTAAACAGTGGCAGCACCCACCTGCCACCTGGAGAGAGTGGGACAAGGGAGGTGCCTGGGGTCCACCCTGGGAAATCAGGGTCATCCCTGTGGCCATCATTTGATGAGTACTATTTTCTTCTCCCACCTGGGTTCATAAGTCACTTTGCAAACAGGGTCATGATCTATTACTGGAGTTGCAACTTCCAGGGAAAAAAAAGCACAGCTCAGTTCTTTAGCTCGTGCAGCCAGTCCCTCTTCAGAAAACAGCAATCACTTAGAAAGCAGTTGCTCCTTCCCTCAAACCAGAGGAGACCCTGCAGAACTCAGTCCTAGGCAGGAGTGAACGTGCCAGTGGCCACCAAGAATCCAGGAGTCTTCAAGATGTGGACAGTCAGAGGGAGACAGAGATTTCTTGGAATGTAGGAGCAGGAGGGGTTCCAGGTAAAAGGATGTCCCATCCCCTGCCCTGCCCAGCTTCCTGAAAATGCGCCCCACCCCCAATCTTCTGCTAAGCTGGCTGTGGGGCCTCTGGCTAGGGAAGTCTAGAGGGGTCCAAATTGAGACTCTTGGATGAAGAGGAAGCAAAAGGAGATGTTCTAAATCCTCGGCAGCAAAAGGGATCTTTGGGACCTGACGTAGGACACCCCAGTGGCCCCTGAAGGAACTACACCGTGAGCTTGCCATGGGCCGGTGTCTATTTCTGACAGTCGGAAGTACCTTGTGAGAGATACCAGTGGGTGGGAGGTGCACCGAGTCCTGGAGACGCGCCTGCGCAATTCACTTTTCCGTTTAGTCATAGAAAAATGCATGTTCTCGGGAAGAATGGGATGCACAGAGCCCTCGTAACTAACTTAACTTTGCCCATCTCCAGGTAGAACAGTAAGTCACCATGAGGAGCTGGCTCTTTCAACCAAACACTTAAAATAGTTACAATTTCCATGAATCATGGAGCTGTGAAAGCTTTCAGTGATCCCTCCTTTGGTGCAAACCGTAAGGAGCCCCGATTTTCCAGAACCTCTGTTAACAACAACCCCGGGGGCTATTTCTTGCCAGCAGAGCTGGAACCCTGTTTTGGTTTTTAGTTTTGGTTTTCTTTTTCCATTTGGACTGTCGGCTGTAGAAATTTTTAATATTTGCAAAGTAAAATCAATAGTATTAAACATACTGTCAGTAGGGCCCTCTAGACTGCCAAGTAATTATACTTAGTGGACTTTGATCAGATGGAGTTTGTCAGAATGACCTCAGCAGAGAGCACGGCTCCACGTGAGGCTGGGTGAAGGCCAAGTTCCATGGAGTTGGAAGAGTTGGTTAAAACACTTAAAATTTGGGATGGAATTTTTGCTTCTTTTTCTGCCTATACGATGGTTGGAAGGGTGGAAGGACTCTGTGGAGGGGCCTTCTGCTTTGGGAAAACATTTCAGATGACACCCCAGCATGATTTCAAGTCCAAAGTCAGCAACATTATAACCATGAGCTCTTAAAACATGTTTTCTCATGAAGCCTCAGCTTTGAAGACTGTTGGACTCTTCCCATGGCTACCAGAGTTTCAGGAACCCAGGAACTCTAATAGTCAAGGGAGGCACCAGCTCAAGCAACGTCATCAAAATTCCTTTTCTGCAGCTTCCAAGTTTCAGTGCAGTTCCTCCCAGGAGCCTGGGATCATAGCTAAAGATTCAAATCTTCCCCCTCGGTGGTAGGATTTGCCAGAGGACCTCTGGAGCAGGGCAAGGCAACTCTGAGTCCAGAATCCATGGATCAGCCAAGCATGGCCCAACTCTGTCATCCCAGCAACTCGGGAGGCTGGGGCAGGAGGATCAAGAGCTCAAAGCCATCCTCAGCAATTTAGTGAGGCCCTAAGTAACTTAGCAAGACCTTGCCTCAAAATGAAATATGAAAAGGGCTGGGATGTGGCTTCAATCCCTAGTACAAAAAAAAAAAAAAAAAAAAAAAAACATGGATCAAAGAAGCCACAGATCTAACTAAGCTGCCATCATCTACCCTGGCAAGAGCTAAAGGCTGATAAAGCCAGAGACACAGTCCAGGAGCTGAGAAGATGCCAGATGGCCAAGGGCAGCAGATGATCTCCTTCTGGACATGTCAGGTAGAGCAGGAAGCTTGAAGTACACCTGGCACTTCTTTGCTGACTCCACTCACAGAGACAGAGCAGCACAACACAGCCTATAACTATGAAAATACAGCCTTTGGCCCCTGGACTCTTGTTGGGGGTCAAGTGTCCAAACAGAGATGCCCAGTTGCCCCTGACTTAAGTGGTGACATCTGTAACTGTTCTGAAAGTCACCAGTCCAAATACTGGGAGGCAGGGTCTGGTGCACACCTCAGTGGGCCACTGCTGCGCTGTAGTTTTGGTAGGGAGAGGAGGATGTGAGATCACGATGGGAACAAAGTGGTTTGGTTTTTTACCCAAACTGGAAGCCAGTCATGAATTTATAGGTCCAAAAGCATATTGCAAGTGTTAGGGTGTAGCCTTTCACACAGCTGCACACTCCATCCCTCTGGTGTGCCATTACACATCCACATACATCACAGTGTAGTTATATACCTACACTCTCTGTCCATTCTGGAGTGCAGTTACATATACACATGCCCCAATGGTCAACATCCATTCTAGTGTGCAATTGCACACACACACAAACTAGGATCAAATCCACCCACTCAGTGAGCTGTTCCTATGCTCAATGCCTTCCACTGTAGATATTCTTTATCCAGAACATACTGCACACATCACAGGTAAAACACAAATGAGAAATAGTCTCAAATACTAGGAAATAATTCACTCCTTTCCTGATTGTTCAGATCTCCTATAAATAGCTCATAATTTTCAGTAATGGGTAACACTCCACCAACCAAAACCTATCTAAGTTTGACAGAGCTGTCACCAAAATTCATGAATGGCATAATCCACTTGCTCAGTAAATGTTGGCGATAGTATTAACAGCTCTGAGCAGTGTGCCCTTAAACCCTTGCTCTTAAATTAGGCCTCCTGATTTTTGACATTTGCCCTTGGGTCAGTTCTAAATGTGGTCACTTCTTGTTGTTGTTGTTGTTGTGTGTGTGTGTGTGAGATGCTGGTCACTAAGTCCAGGGCTTTGAGCATACTGCGCACATGCTCTACTGGTGAGCTGCAACCTCACCCCTGTGAGCCTTTTTAAGTCTGTGATACACTCCATAGAGTCACCTTTCTTGTGGGCCTACCATGGGGCCAAAGGCTGACCTAAATCAGCTCATACAGTGTCACCTTCTGGCTCTAGCCTTGAACCTCAGGCTTACTTGTCTTCTATGATTCTTCTACATCAGCCTAGTGGCTCTTTAAGAATGAGTTCCCATGGGCTGGGGCTGTAGCTCAGTGGCACAACACTTGCCTAGCACGTGTGAGGCACTGGGTTCTAGCCTCAGCACCACATAAAAATAAATAAGATAAAGGTATTGTGTCCATTTACAACTAAAAACATTTTTTTAAAAAAGAACTAGCTTCCCTCACTCCCCCGAACTATCACATCTACCTTTCCTTCCTAAGTCTTCCTTGCACAGACCTGAGGACCAACATATTGCCTTCAAATATACTAAAATCCAACAGCAGCTGCAGGTGATTGGGATGCTAGCCAGCTTTGGCTTTAGGGCAATAAAATGTAAAGGTGAGCAGCACCATAATCAATATTCTTTTGTATTTCTATTAGTCTTTTAGACTAATATAAAATAGGTTTTAAATAGAAACTTAATGAAAATATGTATTGATCTTTGCCATTGGATTTTTCTTTTCTGTCTATCCAAGGCATATTTTCTTGTTCTTTCTCTGTCACCAAAAGGAAAAAAGCAAGAGTAGGTACACTCAGAGGTGTGAAAAGGTGTTGGTGAGAACTTCCTGACATGCATACAAACCTTGAGCCTTCCTCAAGTACTTAACCTCTTGCTGTTAATAAACAGCAAACTCAGTGGTGGCACAAAGGACAGATTAAACATACCATGAGCTTTGGATTCTAGTGTTGCTCAGAAATTTTTTCCAGTGTTAAATTGTGATTCTTCATTAATTAATATTACTGCTGAAATGCTTTGATGCCTCCTAAATGATCAGAACCCACCAGACTTGTGTATTTCACAGTCCTTCTCTTATGTAAGAAAGTCAAGTTGAACTATTTGCTGATTATCATTCTGTGTGCAATATCCTGATATTACCTGTCAGCAGGTATTTCTGAAAAGCAAAATCTATTATGATCCAGTATATGAATTTTCCTGAAAACCAGAAACCATTCAGGGTTTCCCTTAATTTAGAAAAAAAAAAAATTACATCAAAGAGAATAACAAGTCCTTTCTCAAACTCTAAGCCTTTAGACTTTATGATTGATATCCAGTCATATGATAAAGATTGCCCCTTTCTATCTACCAGAAATAATTTAAAGGAAGGATGTCAGCAGAACTATTTACAAAACAGTAAATAACACCAAATTAATTTTTTTTCCATTTTCACAATTTTTTAATAAAATAAATTGGTGGTTGAACCATACATGGGCAATGTGGGAATTTGCACATGTGCACCAACAGAGGGCCATGTGATAATTTGAATCAAACATGCACACAAGGAATGAAATTGTCCTTTAGAGTCTGACTTTTCTTTCTGCGTGGTTTTGAACTTGTCCAAGAAAGCAGGGACAACGCCAGCATTTATATTCACATGACCCTGTGGTTCACAGCTGCTGATGATGGGGGACAAACCCAGAACAGTGCCCAGCACTCATTAGTCATGCTATGTGCCCCCTGGGTCACTGCAACCCACAGGACACAGATAGGTTCCAGATCCAGCCAGCCCTCTGACTCTTGGAGTACCATCACTGAGGGTAACTCAAAAGACAGTCAAGCAGAGCAGACTCATTTTAGAATGATCATCATTATTTTGCCACAGCTGACCTTTAGAATTGGACAGCGACCCTCATCCTAACGCAGAATCAAAGCCCTAAGCAGAGTGAGACTTTTTAGAGAAAAACTTCAAAAGCCTCAGTTTGACGTTATCCTCAATTTAAAAACTACCCTCTCTGTTTGACGCAACATATATAAAAAGCTCTGTCAAGACATATTTGTGTATTTCAAATGCAAGCTTTTAAAAAAATAGCAATTACTAACACTCTAGAAGTGGTTAATACACTCTAGTGTCACAGTGTAACCTCAGAGTTAGTTGTTAGGGTTTTTTGTTTAGTTTTGTCTTTTTGGTTTTGGCCCCTGGGTGTATGATTTAAACAAGCAATACAAGAACATTCATTTTCTTTTAAGATGTACTCGACCAAGTGTGCATACTACACTCTGATCTATGTCCCTTTTGGTAAAATATAATAATCCATATTCAGAAGCTAAGAAGCAGGTCAGATTAAAATGCAGACTCGAACAAGAAGGGGCCCAGTTTTAAACACCAATGGTCACATGATTTATAAGTACTTCTCATAAAGGTAAAGATAACTCATATAATAATCTGTTTATTTGGAAATTTTAGTTCCAGAATTGCCAAGAAACTACATTTTACCGGAAGATGTGTTCTGCTGAATTTTTTAATTGGATCTGCAGCCAGTATTTACAGACCAGATAGTCCCACTGGTTTCCCAATGTTATTAACACAGGTGGGGACAGAATGTGTGTCTCATTTCTTTTTCACTAAAAAACCATGCCTTGGATCCAATATAAGCTGGATTCTTCCCCTCTTGCCCAGGGGAGTCTGTCCCGCTCTGGAGCTGCTGATCCACTCACTGCCTGGCAGGCAGGAGGAAATAAGCATTTGACAGATTAATTGAACTGAGCTGAGTATTTGCTCCTTAAATATCACAACATGTTTGCATAAAGAAAAAAAAATCTATTAACTACATCCTGTTTTTATAATTATCTGTATTGGAAGAAAAACTCCTTTCCAGCCTGTGGCTCCAGGCAGCAGCACCTTCGTACCCTTTGAGCCCATTTAAATGGAAGACTACAGGCACTGGGGAAAGAGTCCCAAATTCTCCTTTCTCTGCTGCAAAGCAAAACCATTGGGTATGGAAAGAAAGACTAACGAAAACCTTGCTACACAAGAAAGTAGAAGTCGTCTTACAGAAAGCAAGACAGCGTTTGACCCACCCTGCCAGGAACTGGAGAGTGTGGCTGTGGTGGGCAAGAGATCGCCCACCCCGCCGCCAGGGGAGGACACAGTAGAAACAGTGACATTCGGTGCAACTCTCAGCCCGTAGGGGACTGCCCAGGTCTAACAAGTGTGTTTCATAAACACTAGGTAGGCCAGACCCCCGGTCCCACGGATAAGCGCCCATGGTGAAAGGGGCCCTGGCCAGACATTTGGTGAGGCCAGGTGGCAAAGGCATGCCAGCAGGGTGGAGCCCAGGGGAAAGCAGGACAGAGCCAGGTCACGCGATTTTTCAACCTTTTCCCAATGGATGCGGAGAAGACGCATTTGTAGTTCGCTCCTCACCGCTGCCCAGCTAACTGATTTCTAACGAGTGCGCATCTCCTCGCCTCTAACGTGACAGCCGCGGGTGTTCCCCGCACCCTGAGGCTTCAGGAAAGGGCCTGACCTCGGTTGGCCCTCCCACCCGGCCTCCAGGACCCCCACCCGGACGGCCCGCGCCAGTACCCACCTTGACCACATAGGTGACTCCGGGTCCCAACACCTGGTCGCTGGCGTGCGGCGCCCCCCGCGGGGGCCTGGGCAGCGGCTCGTCGCCGGGCCGGCCCTTCTTGGCGGTGCTCATGCTCACGGCCGGGGCGCGGGGCGCCGGGGGCGCGCTGCCGTCCGGGGCGGCCAGGCTGGGCGCGCTGCAGCTGCCCGAGAGCCGCGCGCCCGCCCGCTCCCGGGCGGCCGACGACAGGCCGCGGAGGCCGGAGCTGGAGAGTTTCAGGTGGGACACCTTGTGAAGCAGGTGGCCCAGGCTGCCGGGCCCATCGTCGGGCGCCTTGCGCAGGGCTTCGCCGGACACCAGATAGGGGGCCGCCTCCGGGGTCGCGCGCGCCGCGGAGACCTTGCCGCCTCCGCCGCTCACCGACAGGCTGTGGAGAAGGTCATCGACCGATGTCACCGAGTCATTCCTGAAGCGGTTGTACTTGGTGCGTGGAAGCATGCCCCTCCGTGGGCTCGCCGCATCCGCCCGGGCGCTGCTGGTGCCGGCCCCCGCGCGGGCTGCCGCGCATAGCAGGCGAGCCGCTGGCCCCGGAGCGGGACGGAGAGCTGGGGTCCCAGGACAGCCTTCTGGAGAGGAAGAGCAGAGTCAGAGGACGATGCACTCCCACCATTAAAAGCCAGCACAGCAGCGGCCGCGCAGCCCCGGCCCGGGAGACCGCTGCTTGGGGTTGAACGTTTGCTTTGCAAAAGTCATAGTTGCTTGTGATGGAGAGCCCAGCTGCTTGGGGCTGCTCACAGCAAAAGCATGACTCACTCTGAGAGGAGACCCTTCTCAACAAAGGCTCGGTGAGCACTGCAAATCACTTCCTGTAGAAGAAGAAAAAAAAAAAAAAAGGAAAAAAAAAAAAAGAAGCAAAAAACGACATCCACCCGCTGACAGCAACTGGAGCCAATCAATTCTCAAATTTCCCTTTTCTACCTTCCCAGATTTTTCCTTCCAACCTTTGCTTTTTCACTTCCCCAACCCCCCGTTCCGCAATTGTGCCAAAGGTAAATCCAATTTCTTCAAATGATCAAATGAACTTTCGAAAACCCATTATTCCACGTTAGGTTTTTCTCTTCCCTGCTTAGCTCATTTATGTGAGCCCTAAAAGTGTATGACGGCGATGCCTTAAGATGTGACGAAGGCTTTTTAAGAACAAGTCTTCAGCGAATCCTGATGAATTCTGACTAGGAAAGCAGTAAGAATTTTTTAAAAGAAAACAAAAAGGAATATTCACCCCCAGGTGAACATAAGATGCCAATTTCCTGGGTTTTCCTCTTTCTTTTCAAATCAACAGAGCAGCCATGATGACTCTTTGTGGCAATGCAGTTCCTCAAAAAAAAAAAAAAAAAAAAAAATCTGCATATGAACTTCTGCACAGTGTGCTCAAGGGGTCTTCCCTGCTAATTTACAGCAGTCTTTCTCAGCCAGGGTTAAGTTGAAAATTTACTTCCAAAAAAGAAATGCTTCTTCGATGAGTGGCAACAGGCTCCAGAAATCCATTCCAAAAAAAGGGGGGATGCGTTTCAAGTTTTATTCCAACTGAATGTGTTTAAGCCCTGGAAAAATGCCTGAGAAATGCTACCAATGCATTACAATGTCCCTTCAGTTGCTGCCTGCAGCCCGGCAGTCAGGAGGAAAAAATTCAGCTGCACATCAAATCCACAAGGGGGTGGGGGGTGAGCCTTGTTTTCAGGAATCGGGCTCAGGCTTGCAAAGAAATGTACAGGCCTTCTTCCTCCCAGTTAGGAGAACAGGACGTTGGCATCCTCCAGGTCTGCCCTACACTCTGAGACCCACTGTCCCCTTCCCCGGTAGCCTCTGCAAGTCGGCCTCATGCATTAAGATAACCTGCCCCACCGTGAAACACTGAAAGTTCCCGGCAACTTCGGTGCGAGCAAATGAATTCACCTCTGGCTCACGCTCAGGTCACCCTGAGCCTTCTCCCGCCTAGAACTGCACATGTGTGGCACATGAGGTCCCGCGTTTCTTGTGGAGCAAGGTTTAAGGAGCGCCACTCATGGCGGGCGCGCGGGTGAGGCGGGTTCCGAGGACGCAGGAGCGCGGAGAAGCCGCGCAGTCCCGGCGCAGGAAACGCGTCCCCACAGCTCTCCTCCAGCGCCGCAGCCCTAGCAGAACAGCCACTCGGCACTCATTTTTTCTCTTCCCCTCTCTTGCATAGCAACAGCAAATGCACACCCCAGAGATGATTTTGATGGTTATCAGAGTCTCCCTCAAATCGGAAGCAAGACAGCCCTATCATTCCCAAACCGTGATCTTCATTAGAAGCAGACAAAAACACCAAAATGTGAATGAAATGCTGTTTGTGTGAATGAAAGGGCTAGCGAGCGAGCCAGCGTTTCTGTGAATGAAGCCGGGCCTTGCAGCCGGTGCCAGGCAATCCCCTGGGCTCCGGAGGCCTCAGCCAATGAGCGGCCGCGCGGATGACTCATTCAACAAAGGCTCGCTCAATAGTGGAAGATTCCATTTCAATCAAGGGCGGGATCTTTTATCCAACGGCAGTGTGGGAAAAAAAGAAAGAAGGGGGAAAAAAATACCACCCAGCTCGATTACAAAGATGCTGGGAGGAAAAGGACAGCTGTTCATGGAGAAAGGAAAAACTAGCGTTTCAAGGAAATTCAAGATCAACGGGTCAGGTCTCAGTGTGAATAAGACCACTCTCTTGGAGGTGAGCTCTGCCCCAAAGTTTCATTCACCAGTTCGGTTACATCAAGGAGCAGCATGAATGTGCCTTTCGGTTCAGCTTTTATTATGAATGTACGTTGAACGCACATTCAAAACCTAGGTTCCCCTCCCTTGATTCTCTTTTTGATAAGGGAATAGAGAACATCTGTGCATGCTACAGTCTCCAAGGCAAGAAAAAACCCAATGCTACCGAATTAACCCTTTAGCCAACAGGGGTCTTTTGAGTTCTTTTATTATGATGAGGCCAGTAGAGGGAAATGGGTTATTTAAAAACATAAATAGCAGTATAAAGTTGCTGCATATTACAGGATATAGACTCAAAGATGATGATTAATGTTCCAAAATCATAATCGTGCAGTGAATCCACACTTACGCAAAATGGTATCGACATTTTGGAATATAGGAGAAAAGCAGGAAAGAAAAACCCAAAGGAACCTGGCATAGGTCTGTAATCCCAGCTACTCAGGAAGCTGAGGCAGAAGGATTGTAAGTTCAAGGTCAACCTGGGCAATTTAGTGGAACCCTGAATCAAAATAAGATTTTTAGAGGGTTGGGGTTTTTATCTCAGTGCAAATCGCTCCCAGCTTCAATCTCCAGCACCACAGAAAGCCAAAGGTCTCAACATCAGAATAGAGCTGCCCAGCCCATGAAGAGAGCTGAGGTAACTCATGCCCAGGGGAGCCCTTGCTCCCCTGGGGAGCTGTGAATTCTTATTTTAGGCTCTGTTCCCCAAAGCCTCAGTATCTAGTTTATCAATCTGCAACAACCTAGAGATGAGAAGGAGACTACTAGGGTAGGTAATGCTAAATTTAGATGCAATTTTCATCTGTACTATGACTTATATATGATTTGTCTTTTCTAAAAACTGATGTTGAAATCTAATCCTCATTATAAGGTATTAAGAGAGTGGAAACTGAATCCAACCATAGTGCTTAGAGATGGACTGTTTGGGAGGTGATTTGGGTTAAATAAAATCAGCAGGGCCGAGCCTCCATGATTGAATTCCGGTGACTTTATAAGAAAAGGAAGAGAGACCAGAGGATCTCTCTCTCTCTCACACACACACACACACACACACACACACACACACACACACACACACACACACACACATGCTTCCTGACTCTTGCCACGTTAAGCCCTATGCCACCTCAGGAAACTGCCAGGAAGAAAGCTTACCAGATGCAGGCCCTTGACCTTGGGCCAAAACTGGAGCCAAAATAAATCTTTCTCTTTTAATAACTCACCCAGTCTGTGAGACTGTGTTATTAGCAACAGAAAACAGACCAAGACAGTCTGATAACACAGAAGAAAGCACCCTGCCACTGAGGCCCCCTGAAGGTGCTAACAGTGAGGCTGCTAGCCCCTCGTAACCCGCAGCCCACCTTCTTCTACTGAGAAGAAAGAAAAGTGAAGCCCACATTTCTGATCTGAATTTGCAGGCTGAGTTGAACCTTATCCATCAGGATGAAGAGTGCAGGGAAAGACGAGGTGCTGGATGCATAGGAATGGGGTCTCCCACATAGAAATGCCCAGAGCTGGACAGTCAGGGTTCAGGCTCAAACTTGAGGATCTTATTTTGTATGAAAAGAAGCCAATGGTCAGAGGGCTTACAAAATATGCCAACTTAGTAACTGGTAGAGTGGTCTGACTCCAAAACCTTGCTTGTGACCTTGCATTTTCCTCATTTAGAGAGTCTGTATGAGATACCTGCTGAGCCCTCTTCTTTGCAGGTGGTGATTATCCATTATTGTGTTACCAAGGAAAAACCTAAATAAGCCCTCTAGCCTCACTTGCTCTTAGTTGGCTTAAAATCATTACTTTGGGAGGTCACACAGCTAGGCAAAACATTATTAATCTCCCACTAGCTCTGCCATAAGTAAAACCTCTCACATGTGGGGATACGATGCCAAGGTTACTTTTCAGGGATGTAAAGGCCACTCTTGCTGAAAACACCACTCTTCACTTGGGCTGGCAGATGTCTGATGGGTGACTGGAATGAGATGCAAATCTTAACATCTCTGTCTCCTTTGTTGCCTTAAACTTTGGGTCAGAGTCTACTCAGCACTGCCTGTAAAAATATTGATTCCTTGAGAAACATTCTGTCCAAAATCATAACACAGGGTTAACTTGGCCCAGACATGCCATGTGTGTGTGTGTGTGTGAGTGTGTGTGTGTGAGAGAGAGAGAGACTTCAAGGCTAAAGACTTTTACCTGCTGCCGTGACCAGAAACACCAGATCAAGAAAGGAGTGAGAGTTGACACGCAAGTTCCTGGCAGATCTCTACTTATCCCCAGAAAAGACACCAACACCCCTCCCCTTTATTAGCCTCTCCCTCTCCCTTGCTATTCCCATCCTGTATCTGTACCCTCTCAACCCTCTGAACTGGAGAAGCTGATTTGTGAGCAAAACTCCCTCTTCTCTATTCTTTGGCCACAGAATGAAACCTTTCTTTCCCCCCAACACTCTTCTCTTAGACACGGATCTTTCCAGGGACTGAACTTCCGGACCTGGGTTTGGTAACAGTTGGACATCTTAGCAAGGAAAATGATGCCAACTGAATGAGAAGAGCTTACTTTCCAGAAGATGGAATGAAACAAAAAGTAAGATATAATGCAACAGAGAGAAGCACAGCAGACTGAGCAAAGTCAGTGACAGGAGGTTTTGAATGTATTTAGAGGAAGAGACTAGAGCGGAAAGAGAAAAATTAAGGTACGGGAAAGAGGGAGCGAGAAGAACACAGGAGGAGCTTTGACCCTCTTGCAGAAGGTGGAACACTTCATCCATGGAAGGGAGAGAGAATTGACAAGTAGATCTTTCAGGGTCCAGGTAGGAAAAGAGTGCCCACTCCCAAATGGTTCCAACATAGAGTTTCACGAAAAGGATGCCTATAGAGGTGGTGTTAAGTCAGCCCCAAAGGATGGTGATACACCAAGGATTCATAAGAACCAGAGCCATTTCTACCTTTAGAACAGGAAGGAAATGGATTCACCCTGGAGCCAGTGAAATTCCACTGGAACTCCAGGGAGAAGCTACTGGAATTTGGGAGGACTAAAGTTACTGACAGAGAGCAAGGAACAAGGAAGAAATACCCAGCCTCTGCCTCTCCCTACTCTGGTCTCCTGGGAAGCCAGAAGTCCAGGGAGCCTGGTGAGGGGTCCCTGGGAGGAGGCAGCCCTTGGGCACAGAGCTGGTAAGAAGGGATGAGAGAAGGCAGACAACAGCCAGCACCATGGGTAGGTGCACTTGAAGGTAAGTTTGTCCAAGGCCATGGTAGGAATGCAAAGATTTTATGCCTGATTGGGATGTGACCCCTGATTTTCTCTGTGAATCAAAAGCAAGGTTTTACTTTAAGAGGTAGAGGCTCCATTTAAATATAGAATCTGAGTTAAGGGTAAATGTTTACAATCTTCTGAGAGGAGTGAAAAACCACCAGCCACTAGATTGAGACAAAGGATGGAACTGCCCCATGGCATCAAGGACCAGCCATGATTCTGAGGTGTCCCAGGGCGGAGGTGTGAGTTTCTCTGTGTTTGTGCATCTGCCAATATGTGAACTGAAGACAGTGAGTTGTTATAGACAATTTCCTCCAGGATAAAGGCAGAGGCAGCAGGTGTGGAGGACTCAGGCTATCAGAATCAGAAATGGGGTATGGAAAGAAAGAAGGCTAGAGGAGGACCTGGCCACCAAAGGAGCAGATTCAGGCCCGGAACTCTCAAAACCCCAGGGAGCCGGGCATGGGGGCACACTCCTATAATCCCAGTGGCTCAGGAGGCTGAGGCAGGAGGATTGCAAGTTCAAAGCCAGCCACAGCAACAGCAAAGCACTAAGCAACTCAGTGAGACCCTGTCTCTAAATAAAATACAAAATAGGACTCAGTGGTTGAGTGCCCCTGAGTTCAATCCCTGGTCGTCCCCTCCACACACACACCAAAATAAAAAGCCTCAGGGAGACCAGAGCCTGGTCCTTAGGGATATCCACAGAGGTGGACAGACAGAAGCAGATGGTTCCTAATCATATCTCTCGAGGCGTAGGTGGGGAGAAGGAGCAACTGCACCAAAGGACTTGAGGTGAGGGATTCAGTTGTCTTAAAGCCAGAGACTGATGTCATCAAGGAGAAGCTGGGGATAGAAAGAAGGGAACTGTCTCCCCACAGCAACATGGGAAGAGGTGGGAAGACCCGGCACTAGAGAATGAGTAAAAGAGAGCACACATTGTTTATCAGGAAAGAGATGAGAGCCATACCCTGAGTGGCTATTGGAGGAAAATGTCCTGTGTTACTCAGCTTTGCTTCACTATAACAAAATACCTGACACAGTCTGCTTATGAAGAAAAGGGGGTTTATTTAGCACATGGTTTGGATCCAGTGGTGAGTGGTAGCTGGTGGAGCACATGAGGGATCCAGCAAGTGAATACTTTTCAACCCAGGTGCACAGAGGGTAGTTGTCCCACAATCCCTCCTGAGGGTAGTGCCTCCAGTGACCTAAGGACCTCCACCAGGCCCACCTCCTGCAGGTCCCATCACTTGCTGAAACTGCCACCCTGGGGAGCAAGTTTTCAACACGTGAAACTTTGGGTGGACTCGAATCATATCCGAACTCTAGCAGGACCTCAGGCCTAGTGACAGACGTGCAGCGACCTGTGGGTGACTGTGTGGTCATTCCCCACATAGGGAGAGGGTAGGCAGGACTGGTGTTGGGATATGTGGTGAACACTATGGGGCAGGTCACCCAACTGTGGGACCCAATGGTTCAGTACCCAAGAGAGTTCTCTAGGACACCAAATCTGGTCCTGGCTCCCTGTTTTCAGAGGCAGACCTTGAACCTTGGCCAGCTCCAAGGGAAGGTCAGAGAAAGTGGCTCCCCAACCTCAGTGCCTCTGCACAAGTGCTACATCTCTTTATCTCTTAAGATCACTGCATGGCAGCTCTGGTTTCCCACACCCATTGAGTGGCAGCACAGGAGGGCCAATTTCTCAGCGTCTGCTCAGTGGGCCCAGCATGATATGCTAAGCCCTTCCTGCCGGCCCACCTAAGCATCAACACCCTGCCACATTGGCCTTTTTATGACCCCATTTTACAGATGAGGACGCCGAGGTCGGGAGAGGCTAAGTGACTTCCTAGCATGACACAGCTAACAGGTGGCAGAACCGGAATTCCCAGATTCCAAAGCCAGCCTGACTCCAGCACCCCCACAAAGACAGTCCTACAAACAGGGCAGGGGTGTCCATTCTAGTTCTGCCACTGTTCCATTTCCACCTCCAGGGAGGGAGATGAAAACACAGCCTATCACTGTTGCCATGGTGACCAGGCAAAGCTAAGAGCACACGGATTCCGCATGACATGTTTTATATGGTTGCGGGAAGATGGACAGGTCACTGCCAACCTTACGCTCAAAAAGGGGTGCAAGTAAATGCTGAGGAAAGTCTAGCAACATGTTGGCCTAGTTAGGGGAGGTGAGAGGGGGCATTAGGGTTAGGGTTGGGGTTTGGAAACAGAGATGCAATAAAGCCAACAATACTAGGAAAACAACTCTTGTTTCAAACAGAAGAAATCCAGGGAGCCATCCCTCAGAAAAAGGTAAGAGAACTACCAGGATTTACACTCCACAGTTTATCTCTGACACTCCTGTGTGCTTAAAAATAGTTCTTGACTAAAATATGTAAGAGCCTCATTTCATTTACAAAATTATAAATTATAGCTTTTCCTAAAGAATTAATTCATTTAAAACATTTTGAATGAAGTTTTGTATTCCCTTTAGAATCTTTTGACTCTAGCTTTATGTAGAAACAATTTCATGTTCCTCATCTTTTCTCCCAAAGATTTATTCTTAGAGACTTCTCATATTACAATACAATCTCCATAAATATGTATCATCCTGAATAGTATTCAGTGGAGTTGAGACATTATCATTTCCTAACACCTCCTATCACTGGGCACTTCAGTTGGTTACAAGATGTCAGTATCATAAACTTTGCCATAAGAGCCTTTGCACACACGGCTTTCTTGGTATCCATTTAATTATTTCTCAATATAGTTACAAGGGAAGGAAAATGTCTATGACTCTTGATTGATATTGCTATGTTAGTCAGTTTTCCATCACTATACCAAAATGCCTGAAATAACTAGCTTATAAAGAGGAAAGGGTTATTTTGGCTCAGAGTTCTGGAGGTTCTAGTTCAAGATGGGTGAATCCATTGCCTTGGGCCTCTGGTGGACCTGCCAGATGTCAATGATGGGCAAAGTGTGGAGGTAGAACCAACAGCTCACCTCATGGCCAGAAAGCAAAAGGACAAGAGGAAGGGGCTGTGGTCTGACAGTCCCCTTTGGGGGCATACACCCACAACTTAAGGCTCCCCCATGAGGCTCCATTTCTTAAAGGTTCCTGCACTTCCTAAGAGTACCCCCTGGACTTTGGGGGACTTTCCAGATCCAAATTACAGCAGTTGCAATGTTCTATCAGTTTTCACTACCCGCAGTAATCACCAGGAATCTATTAACTTCCCTGCCACTTCGGCAGCTTTGGTTGGTGTTATCTTGGGGTTTTCGTAAGGGTCAGTGTACCTCATATTGAATAGTTGTAAGATGGCTACTGAAGGGCTTGTGACTATGGTTGCGTCAGACTCCACCTGCATCCTGACTGGTTGGCTCCAAGGCCAGAGCGGTAAGATCTGCTAGACCTCAGGAGGCCAGGTATGTGTGGACTTGCACCTGCAGACTTTTACCTCCACCTGCCATTAAAAGTGCAGGCTCACAGCTCTGGACTCGTGGTCATGTTGAGTTACTTTTGACTGAATTATTTCTGCCTGATTCCATGTAGATGTTCCCTATTGTTGTCAAATGTTTATCATTTTAATATTTTTATGATAAATATTTTAGTATATATAAATAATTTTCTAACATATAACACTAGATATAAGAATTTTTTGTTATTTGAATATTTATGTACTCTTTATTATGTATTATGGTTTACACATAATTATACTAATATAGGCATATTATTTATGTTGGTATGATATTGTGTGTATTAATTATATGAATTATTTCTTATCTATATGGATAATATAGTTTGACTTCTATATAATTATATACACTAATATATGTAAGAATTCTTTATTGGTACAATATTTGTGTATATTATAAAAATACTATTTTCTATTATAAATACTATTTCTCATATTTATGTTATGATTTATACATAATTATAGATACTAGTATGCATATATAGCCTATATTTGTGTAATATTTACATACATTAATTATACCTGTTCTTTTTCTTTCATGAGGATATAACAAACAATTTAAATACTAATATATGTTTAAAACTCATATTGGTATAATTATATATTACATATATTATCTCACATTAATATGTTACAAGATACATAATTAGATAGACTACTCTACTTATATAGCCTGTGTAGGTATAATATTGATATATATTAATTATATGTATTATTTCACTTTCATATGGATGCAGTATGTTATGACTAATTCCTAATTATGTATTAATGTACCCATCCATCAGACCTACACTGGTATGACATTCACATATAGTACCTACTATTCTCTTTCATAAGGAGAGTCAGTAACAGATACTCAGGGGCATATGTCAGTACACACAGCCAGAAAGGCCTTCCCTATGTCAGAGGGACATAAACAGGCTGACTCTGCCACGCCTTTTCCATGACAAGCCACCAGCAGCCATTCTGTGTTGTCTGATTCTCCAAACTGAGTGAGCTTCTGAGTCCCCTGGTGGGCTTATCCCACGCAGGTGACAGGCCCCCCTCAGAGTCTATGACTTGGTTGACTCCTACATAAACAAGGCCTGATGACCACTCAACCACAGGGCAGCCAGCCGCAACCCCACCTGAAAACCAAAGTCCTGGACATACCCAAGCCCAGGGCAAAATACACTGCACACAGTCTGCCTGTGCAGAATCTGGGTCAAGTCAATGGTCAATGTCGAGAGGACTGGAGACAAAGTCCTGGCAAAACTATCAATGAGGCGTCTCCCTGGAGCTCAGAAGAACGTTTTCATGTAAATCCATCTTGAGCAGAGTCCCCAGCCCCGGCTGCCCTTCAGAACCACATGCAGAGCTTCCTAATCAAGAAAGCCAGGACTTTACACCAGGAAACCTCCAAAATATTAATAATCACTAAAATACAGACAAGAACCTCTGTTAGGTACTTTAAGCAGGATTTCATCTTCATGATGCAAGTAGTATCATTATCTCTGTTTCACAGATGGGGAAACTGAGGCAGAAAGAGATTAAGTAACTTGGTCAATTCACAGACTAGCTGGAGGCAAAGCCAGGACCCAACTTTAATCACTATGGCTGCAAGTCAAGCTGTGACCTCCCCTCCACAGCCTTATGAGTTAGCAATGCCCAGTACCCAGGAAGAGTGTGTGAAGAGGAGGTAGATACAATAAAGTGGCTTGCTTGGAAGTCTGCTTAAAAAGTAGTTGGATTGGGCTGGGGATGTAGTTCAATGGTAGAGGACTTACCCAACATGTACCAGACCCAGGGTTCTATTCCCCAGCACTCAAAAATAAAGCTTGGTCCCCAACTCCCTTTCCCATGCTACACATCCAAGCTGTAGCTTCTTACCTGCCCACCAGGAGACAGATACGTTTGCTCTGGTGATGATAGATGGTGGATCTGTACGGGCAGATACCAGGTGCAGAGAAGAAAATGGGGATTAGCAAAGATATTTACTATGAGCACGCAATGGAGTTGGCTGCTTCCTATGCTGGCTCCCAGGATAATGCTGGCAGGGCCTGCTCCTTCCAAACTGGACAGAGTGGGTTCTTTCTCTGGGAACTGACCAGGCCTGACAGAGGCATATGTTGAGGCCTATCACTGACAAGCATCCCGGGCACTGCCCCATGTAGTGCCCCCAGCAGAAGCAACTTGCATCTAGAGACGGAAGCAAAGAGAAAAAAAGCAGCTTGAAGTCAGGCATGGTGTGTGCCTATAATCCCACTCAGGAGGCTGAGGTGGGAGAACCACTTAGCCCAGGAGTTTGGGCTAGTGTGGGCAACTGAGCAAGACTCCGCCTCAAAAAAAAAAAAAAAAAGAAAAGAAAAGAAAAAAGGAAGAGGAAGAGGAAAGGGAGGAGAAAAAATAATCAGGGAAATAACAAGAAAGTGTCCCAGAACAGAAGTGCTTGCACATCAAGATCACCAGGAGCATGAGAAGATCCTTGAGGACCTGGGGACAAAGAGACCATTGGATGCAGGCAGTCTGTGGTGGTAGGGACACAGACGGTGAGAAGTAGCTCACAGATAAAGAAGCAGGCTTCAGGAAGCCTGGAAGTTTTAGCGGGCCAGCCTCTCAAATCCTGAGATTTTGTATACAGGCAGAGTCAATGAAGGACAAAGAAGAAGCAAAACAATTTTAAACACTCAAAGTACTCATCCCTTTTCAGGCAGCAACTGCAAGATGTATACCTCGCAGAGGAAGGCATGGGACCTGAGAAATGCATCCAACCCAAGAAGAAGAGGCGATGTCCAGGGTGAGGATGAAGGGGACCCCAGGGTGCCACCAGGAGAGCAGGTGGATGTGCCAGGGGAATGTTCTCAAAGTCACTACCTAGAGTGAGAGGCGATTTAGACTCTGGCAGGGGCTTGGGGTTCTATTAATGATAGGTACAAAGAATACCAAGCAAATAAAAAAGGCAAGCTTTAAACTCCAAGGAATATAAAGAAATGTGCAGAAAAGACAAAATAATCTTAGGGTGCCAAGTAGACTAAGTTCTAAGTAACATTTGCATAATCAGAATAACATAAACACTGAACGTTAACTGAGCCAAAATGCACCGCAGAGCTGGCCCTTCATATCTGACGAGCCTACATCCACAGACTCAACCAACACTGGATTGAAATGATCATTTTTTTTGTATTCCAGAAGTTTACCAAAAATAAAACTTGAATTTGCTGCATACCAAGTACTGCCCTGAATCCACAAGCGAAGTGATGGGTACATGCCATGCTAAATATTGTCAGTCATCTAGAGGTGATTTAAAGTATATGGAGGATATGCATACATTGTATGAAGATCCTACACCATTTTGAAGAAGGCACTTGAGCATCTGCAGATCTGCAGAGCTACTGAGGTCCTGAAACTGATCTCCCTCAGATAGACAGAGGTGACTGTAAGCGTGTGGGAGGATGGGAAGTTGGGAAGTGGTTATGGGTGGTGTGAGAATATATTGTAAATTTCAAGGAATCACCTGATTCCAAAGAACAATTGAAACTCATTGCTGCTGGGTCATGAGGCTTAGGAAGAGAGAATCCGGCTGCCATTTCTCATGACAGGCCCCATAGAACTAATGGATCTGCAGACAATGTGCACACGTTAGCCCACAGGTTTGTAGATCAGGTGCTGGAAGAGAAATTCCACCAGGAAAAACCATCTCCTTTGAGGCTCTGATTTTGACAGTTCTGTGTCTTGCGATCCTGCCAGTAAGAACCGGCTGCAAACCGTTATTTCCAGATATCTCAGTGAAGTGAGCTGTTGGATCACATTTCTTATGATTGTCTGGTTGCATGGTGAGAGTCTGCCAACACCGATGGCTGGTTCCATTGCAGTTGATGCTGGTGGTTCTACCTGCTGCTTGGGCCATGCACCTGCTGGCTGTGTTGAAGGCCTTCTGTCCTCAGGGCAGGGAGGATGTCTGTCTTACCAAGATCAGGCCAAGGGAATATACAGCTCACTCGGTGAAAACCTAACCCAATGGGAATGCAAAATGGTACAGCCGCTTTGGAAAACAGTTTGGCAGCTTCTTAAACTAAGGGCTTGGATTGTAATCAGTGGTAGAACACTCGCCTAGCATGTGTGAAGCCCTAGGCTTGATTTCCGACACAGAAAAAAAAAAAAAAAATTAACACAGATTCGTTCATCCACCCAACAATTCTACTCCTGGGACTCTAGCCACAATACATAAAAAAAAAATGTTGTCCACAGAAGACCTGTGCCCAAGCATTCATAGCATCATTATTCACAATAATGGGGTCCACCCAAATGCCCATTAATTGCTGAATGGAATACTACTTGGTGATAAAAGGAGCAAACTATTGATGTATGCTACAACATAGATGAACCTCAGAAACATTATGCTCAGGGAAAGAAAGCCAGACACAACAGCCCACCAGCATGATTCCATCTGCGTGAAGTATTCACATGAGGCAAATCTACAGAGACAGGAAACAGATCACTGGATGTCTGGGGCTGGGGCCTGGGGGCCAGAATAGGGACTGACTAAAAATGACACAAAGGAACTTTTGGCTGTGGTGAAACCACTTTAGATTCAGATCATGGTTATGGTTGTACAGCCTGTATATATACTAAAAATTATTGAGTCGCACTTGGATGTTAATCAAGCCTAGGGAAAAAAAAAATCTCTTTTAAGAAAAAGTACCTGGAAATCCAGTTTTTGATAAAAAATAGAAAGACATCTCTTTGTATAAAGGCGTTTGCATTCTGATGTGCCCAATACTGTTATAGGTCAGCTCTTGAAACCATTTGTTCTTCATACAAGATGCTGTATCAGACCAGCTCTCCTGCACTAAGTGGGTGGGATGGACTGAGACAGAGCAGGAGAAGATCTGGCAAAATGAAGAATCTGCAATTTGAGCAAATGAGAGAAAATTATTGTCACCTTTAAAACTGGAGTGTACCATACTTTGAAGTCTCTCTGAAGAAGCTCTTCCCATGACATTAAATTTTGTAGTAAAAAATCTTTTTTAGGGCAACTCCCCACCCTAGTCAGCGATGGGGTAATGACTCCCATCTGAAGAGGGTGCAGAAGTCCACAGAGATGCAATATTTGCAAAGGTGCAAAGTGGAGAGAAATAATTCACATCATAATTATTGAAAACTGGTGCCCCATCACTGCTGGTGGGGCTGCAAATTAGTGCAGCCACTCTGGAAAGCAGTGTGGAGATTCCTTAGAAAACTTGGAATGGACCCTCCATTTGACCCAGCTATCCCACTCCTTGGCCTATACCCAAAGGACTTAAAATCTGCATACTACAGAGATACAGCCACATCAATGTTCATAGCTGCTCAATTCACAATAGCCAGACTGTGGAACCAACCTAGATGCCCTTCAATTGATGAGTGGATAAAGAAACTGTGGTATATATATATACAATGGAATATTACTCAGCCATAAAGAATGATAAAATTATGACATTTGCAGGCAAATGGATGAAATTGGAGAATATCATGCTAAGTGAGATAGGCCGATCTCAAAAAGCCAAAGGACGAATGATATCGCTGATAAGTGGAGGATGACACATAATGGGGGGGAGGGAAGGGTTAGAGTTAGGGTTAGGGAGGGGGGCAAGTATGGAGGAAGGAAGTACTGTATAGAGGGTAAAGAGGGGTGGGAGGGGTGGGGGGAAGGGAAAAAATAACAGAATGAATCAAACAACATTGCTCTATGTAAATTTATGATTACACAAATGGTATGCCTTTACGCCATGTACAGAGAAACAACATGTATCCCATTTGTTTACAATAAAAAAAAAAAAGAAAGAAAACTGGTGCCCCATATTAGTCTCTGATCTATTAAAAGTCAGTTTTTAAAAAAATATGTTTTAAAAGTTGAATGATTTTTCTGACCTTCTCAGAACTGCAGATTTCACTGGTTCCATTTGGCTTTCCTGGAAATTTTTATCAAACCTCCCAAGAATGATGTGTTTAAAGAGTTAGGATGGGTCTAAGGGGAGGATGGCTGCCCACGGCTTCCCCTGAGAGCCATCTTCTGAGCACACAGGGCATCGGAGGACTGATAATAATCGATACATAAATAATATAATATGACCAGAGTGATCTATAATAAT
Source organism: Sciurus vulgaris (assembly GCF_902686455.1). Taxonomy (NCBI): domain Eukaryota; kingdom Metazoa; phylum Chordata; class Mammalia; order Rodentia; family Sciuridae; genus Sciurus; species Sciurus vulgaris. The sequence goes on from NC_136474.1 coordinate 28,452,677, forward strand.
CTGTAATACTATAAGTGAATAATATAAAATAACCTGTAATACTGCACATGAAATACTGTACATGAACATTTTCCAGCCCTGAGCCTATGACTCAGCCATTTAATAATATTTAGCTGTGATTACAGGTTAGTTTTGCCCTGTTAGTTCCCTCCCTGAATCAGACATTTACTCTAGGGATGTGACACAGGAGGAGACAGCCATTAACTTGTCTGGCAGTACGCCCCGCCTATAATGGCACAGTTAACTGATAGAGGGACAGAACATACAGATCTGCACAGACCTGGCTGGTGATACCAGGATAGACCAGGTTATACTGTGATCACAAAAGACTCCCCACACCTCTGTGGCTCCTTTCCTGGCCTCTTCACACATGCGCCCTGGGTCAGTTAGGGCTCTGTTCCCTGCTGTCTACTCTCAGGGACTCAGCAAACAGAGCGGCCTCTATGGGGGCCACTGCATGCAACTGCATTCAGGAGAAAGGGTGCTGGCGATGTTTTATGCGACCTTCCATTTCCCACCAGGAAGTGACACCAATGAATCACCGCTGCTCACATTATACCAGCCAGGGCAAGTCACAAGACCGTGCTGAGTCAGCAGGGTGGGGCTGCACCAGCCTCCCAGGGAGAGAGCGCTGGCTAGTGAATGCTAACGGGGTGTCCCACTGTCACCCCACAGCATCTGCATCTTCAGCATCACCACTCTGCCCAGCACATGTCACAGGCTCACTCATCTCTCAGCAAAGACCAACCCAGTGAGTACTCAGATGAAGGAATGAATGAATGAAGACTCAAGAATAAAGAGAAGCCCAAGCAGGAATGGCACCTACCATGCTCAAAAGCAACAGCACCGGGCTGGGGAGATAGCTCAGTTGGTAGAGTGCTTGCCTTGCAAGCACAACGCTCTGGGTTCCATCCCCAGCACCACCGGAAAAAAAAAAAAAAAAAAAGCAACAGCACATGCACCATGATCCCATGACCCAGAGGAGATAAGCATGGAGCAGGCCATCCTGAGAGTGCTGTCAAATGGACCAGACAGGGCCTCTGCCCTCCTGTAAAGGAGCATGTAAAATATAGACATGCAAAAGAGGAAGATAAACCACTGCTAACATTCAGTCCGCTCTTTCACTCTCTGTCTATATTTTTGCACATAAATAAAATCACGTTGCTTTCATTTAATGATAGCATGAACATCTGCCCTTACCAGCAGATATTCACCTAAGAAAACAGGGTTCTTAACCTGGTTCCATGTAATTCAATGGGGGGAAAAAATGAATCCTTGTAACTTGGATTTACTGCAGGCAACAGCCTCAGTAGTAGTTTTCAGAAACATTTTTAAAAATTCTTTATGTTTCTCACTATCTCAAATTATAATAACTACCACCACTCACTCTATCTGGATAGTTTATGAAATAATAAATAAACATCTATATTTGTATGTGATGTGTATTTTTTAAAATATAATTGGCTGCCTTTGTAATTTCATAACTTTGATTTTATGCATTCAAAAACATCATTATGTACAATTATATGCTGTCTTTTTTTCATGCCAGGCAAACACTCCACCCTGAGCTACATCCCCAGCCCAAGAGACTCACTTAAGGCATGTGTTGAAAGTGAAAGGAAGAAAAAGATGTTCCATCCAAATAGTGACCTGAAAAAAAGTGAAATAAAAAGGGTTATGAGAAAATACTATGTATAATCACACACTAACAAATTGGATCAACTAGATGGAAATTATAAATTCCTAAAAACCTATGGCCTACCTACTCTGAATCATAAGCAATAGAAAATCTGAGCAGACCTATAACTAGTAAGGAGATTGAATCAGTAATCAAAACCTGCCAATGAAGACAGCTGAAGACCAGATGGCTTCACTAGTGAATTCTGAAAAAAAAAAGTCTAAAGAATCAGCACCAATCCTCCAAAAAAATTAAAGAGGAGGGAATACTTAAAGCCAAAGAAAAAGGATACCCCAGATAAATACCCCTGAGAAATATTATGCAAAATTCCTCAACAAAATACTAGCAAACAATTCATTATCTCATTAAAGAATAATACACCATGATCAAGTGGAATTTAGCTCAATATACGAAAATAAGTAATGTGATACATCATGTAGACAGAATGTAGGAAACATAACTCCACATAGTCATCTCAATTGATGCAGAAGAAGATTTGACAAAATTCAACACTTTGTGATTTAAAAAGACAACAAACTGGAAATAGAAAAAAAATGTTTATCAACATAATAAAGACCATATATGGAAAACCCACAACTAACATCATTTTCAATGATGAAAAACTGAAGGCTTTGTTTTTAAGATGTTTTAAGAGAGATCTGCTATTACCACTTCTATTCCATATAGCACTAGAAGTCCTGTCTAGAGTAATTAGACAAGAAATGAAAGGTAAGAAATGATTAGTAAAATTAACTGTGCAAATGACATGATCTTATATGTAGAAAACCTTAAAGATCACACACATTTGTGAGCATGTTAGAACTAAGAAATAGATTCAGCAATGTTTCAGGTTACAAAATCTACACACAAAATCACTTATAGCCAGGAATGGCAGCCCATTCCTCTAATCCCAGCAACTCAGGAGGCTGAGGCAAGAAGATTCAAGTTTGAGGCCAGCCACAGGAATTTAGCAAGACACTGTCTCAAAAAATAAAAAAGTACCAGGGCTGTAGCTCAGTGGTAAAGCACTTCTGAGTTTGATCCACAAAAAATCAGTTACCTTCCTGTGGAAGTCCAACTTCTTTCTCATGGGTGTCTGACTTTCCCAACACCATTTGTTGAAAACACTATTCCCCTGTGATTCTTGCCTTCTTTAAAGATAATTTAATTCATCTCCAGTCCACGTAACAGAAGGTATATGTTATAGGTATATGTTATAGGTTATCTCATTATCTATGAAGGTATATGTTATAGGTTATATGTTATAGGTTAAATGTTATAGGTATATGTTATAGGTTAAATCGATTGGAAGAGACTACAATTTTTACTCCACTTCCAAATACTGCTTTTTGAGGTTGGTTGGCTTGTTCACAGGGCTGAGGAGGAAATCTAGGGCCTCAGGCACACCAGACAAGTGCTCTACCTTGAGCTAGACCCACAGCCTGAAATACGACTATCTTCATGGACCACTTCTCAGTGTTCACAGGGTTGAGGTCACTTGACTACTGAGGACTCCTTATGAAATTATCAGTTTGATCAACATTTATGAAGCATTTCCTGGCTACCTACTAGTGTTCTGGACATAGAGGTACAGCAGTAGCCAAAGCAATGTCTTTGCCCTCAGAGAGTTTTTATTGTAATAGACACGGGGTTGGAGAAGTTAGGGTAGATTCAGAAAACCAGTTAGAGCATCCAAGAGATGTTCGCTATAGTAAGTAAACACTGTCTATTGTTGCACAATATGTGACTTGTGCAAATGCCAAGGACCTTTCATGTTATGACCTGTCATCGTATGTACTACCAATTTTTCTTTGTGGAGTACTGTGGCTTGAACCCAGGGTCTTGTGGATACTAAGCAAGTGCTCTACCATTGAGCTACATTCCCAGACCTAATGATGAATTACTTTTAAAAAGAGGATTTATTTGACAGATGAATTAGTCCAGATTATATTTCAATTATAAGTTACATAAATATGACTTCTCAGTGAGGATAACTTTTTTGTAAGGTAGAATTGAATACATTTTAATAAAACTATATAGCAAGATAATTGATGTATTAGCTTTTTATCACCATTACAAATTTCTGAGATAATCAGAGTTTGATTTATTAGTGCAGTTGTGGAGGTTTCGGTCCATGGTTGATTGGCCCTGTTGTTTTGGGTGTGTGGTGGCACTTCATGGCAGGAGTGGGTGGCAGAGCACAACTGCTCTCTTTATGGTCAGGATGTGAAAAATAGGAAGAAACCAGAGTCCCACGATCTCCCTGATCTGAAGACCTCTCACTAGACCCACCTCCTAAAAGTTCCATCACCTCCCAGTAATACCACTCTGAGGATTAAGTCTCTAATAGATGCAGAACCTTCCAGGCCAAAACTATAGGAATTAGGTACCACAAAACAACTAAATTAGGGAGAAATTAACTTTGGAAAAAAGCCACAAGATCAGAGCATTTCAGTATACGCTGGGTGGGCAGTGGGGAAGGAAAATCAAGGCAGGGTAGGAGGGCATACCTGCTTGTAGGAAACACATGTGCAGAGAGAGGCATGGAGCCTTCACAGTGGATTGGGTCTCTACCCAGAGCAGTGTGCAGGTGTTTATCTGAGACATCCTGGAAGGATCTCCAGATGGCTCCATAGGTAACCCCAGAGAAGACTTTTTCCTGGAAAAGTGGCACTCTCATGTGCATGCTGTGTCTGAACAGATGGTGGCATGTCAGCCAGTGTCGAATCTCAGGTTCAGCATGAGGGCCAAAATGATGAGCTTCACATTCAGACCTGGGTGGAAGTTTTCCTTAGGAAAGGCATTTCATTATCCCAAGTCTTTGTTTCATCATCTATGAATTCAAGAATAGAATCAATCTCTTGAAATTGTAAGGAGGCATTTGTTTTTTCTTTAAAAATTCTAATCATTTATTTTATTCCCAAGTAGGAAATTGGACAAAATTTGACTATCTCTATTTCCTGCAGTGTCAGCTGAGGCAGAATGATGGGTGTACTCATTTGGTTAGCATCATGGTGCTGGTTGTTGGCTAATAGCTCAGTTGGAACTTGTCTGGGCCTTTGGTTCCTTTTCATGTGGGCCTCCACTCTACTGCTTGGGCTTCCCTACATGATGGTCTTTCAGAGTAAGCATCTCAAGTAAATGAAATAATCTCTCTCTCTCTCTCTCTCTCTCTCTCTCTCTCTCTCTCTCTCTCTCTCTCTCTCTCTCTCTCTCTCTCCCCCTATCTATCTTTCTTTCTTTCTGAATCCCCTCATTCCACCTCCCTTTCTTCTACCCCCAGCCCTGAGCATATAACCATAAAATTCTCTGAGTTCCTAGTCATTTGACTTTTATGAACACATTCCTCCCCTCTGATATCTAACCTGGCATTAGTCTGTTCTCAGCTTCCTACTCTGGCTGACATCTCTCTTGACTCCCTCAGTCTGATTCCTGTTATTTATCTTTGGCTTGTCCCCAGTGTCAGCTACATTTTGGCTGGTAGTTTGATTCTCTCCCTAACCCATAGTTTTTTTGGAACTGATCTAGTTTACTATCTGGCTTGATTCTATGCACTCTTCCTTCCAGCAAGTAGTTTCTGCTGGTTCTCTGCTTACATAAGTTTTGCATTACTTATGTGGTGCAGGAGTTTGCAAACAACAACAAAACAGTGGGGCAGTTGTGAGTAACAGTAGCTGAAGGAGCAAGGATTCAGAGTACCAGCTCTGGGATTTACTTGTCAGTGTGTTGGGCAAGACATTTACACTCTTTGAGCCTCGATTTTTTTTTTTTTTTTCATTTTAAAATGAGTCCAGGCTGTGCTTGGACAGGAGGAATAACTTCTAATGTTCTATAACATAGGATAACGATAGTTCACAACAATTAATTTTATGTTTTGAATAGCAGAGAGGATTTGAATATTTACAACACCAAAAATGATCAACCTTTGGGGTGATGGGCATGATCAGCTAACCTGATCATCAAAACAGGTGTACATTGCATACATGTATTGAAATACCATACAGTACCCCACAAATATGTAAAATCATATGCCAATTAAAAATAAAGAACGAACAAAAGTCCTAAATACTAATGACTATAACAAAAAACAAAATGAAGATGATAATAACACTTTTGCTTGCTGTTATGATGATCGAAGGAGATAGTTCATGGTGGAGGTCAGTGAGTATTCAGTTCCTCCTCCTTTGCTCTCTCTTCCTGGCACATGGAAGAACCAAGTGCTGCCTGCTGGTTGTTCTGGTCAATGGTGTCTGCATCAAGGGTACTTGCTGGTGTGAAAGTGGGGAAGGTGTGGTCAGGGCTGAGCACAGGGAGGCAGGAGTGCCACCCAGAAGAGCCCATAGGGTGTGAGCATGGGTCTGACAGTCAGCTAGGACTCTCAACCAAGGTTGCAGACCTGGAAGTGGATATAGCTATGACGGCACTGAGGTTGGACTCCTGCAAAGCAGGATGTGAGCACAGTTCCTGCATCCTGGCTAATGAGGAGCTCAAGTTACTTCAAGCATCACTGGGAGCCCTGCAGCATCAGGATGCATAACTCTTCAGGTTGCTCACTAGAATGAGAAGCGTGCTCTGATAGTTCTTCCTGAAGCTGAATTGGCACATCAAGTTTGTTATTGCAGGTTGTGAGAGACTCTGAGGGTGCAGGAAGTTTCCAGTCCTCCAGTCTGATGACTTTGGTAAAAAAAAACCAGTGGGGAGATGATTTGTAAGGTCAGGAGAAGTGAAGACATGGACGGTCCTTAGCATGGGCTACATTATTATTTTGAAATCTTCTACAAACGATTTTTTCTACATCTCACTGTAAAACTCAGAAAATAAAACCTAGCAAAAATAGAAAATAAATATTATCTGTATTTAGATGTTGATTCATACATGACCATTGAAACTCCACATCATGTTCAACCACAAGAATGGGATCCTAATTGAAATAAGTTATACTCCATGTATGTATGATATGTCAAAATTCACTCTACTGTCATGTGTATCTAAAAAGAACAAATTTTTAAAAATAAAAAATGAAAAAGTTTATTTACAGCTTTCATTTCTTCCATCTGCATCCACACACTGCACATACATCCACGCTATACACATCACATCACACACATGATGTGCCCATCATACACACACATACCACCTCACACACACACACATCATGCACCACATACCACATAATACCCCACACACCCACCACACACTCTCACACACATACCACATACCCTATACACATACACTGCAACACACACACACACACACACACACACACACACACATGCAATCTTTAAACCAAAATGAGATTGTACCAAGCCTACTATTTTTAAAACTGCATTGGCCCTTAGTGACTTATAAGGATGACAAAAACTCTTCTGTAGCACCATTTTAAATGGCTACATAGGATTTCGTTATATGAATTTACTTAATTATTCATAATTGATTTATTTATTTACTTTTTGTATACAATTTATTAAACCAACTCTCCATTTTGAACATTGTATTTCCAGGTTTTAAATATTCCAAAATATGACTCTTGAATATTCTTGTATCTGAATCTTAAAGCACATCCCTGATCATTTTCTTAGAATAAGCTCACAGAATTAGAATAGCTATGAAGGCATTTGATATCAAGTGACAAAACACCATCCGCATGGTTGGACTCATTTATATTCCCTTCAGCAAAGTGTGAAGCTGTCAGTTTCCTGATGCTCAGACCACCAGTTAATTTTATTAAAAGTTTTTCTCCCCAATTTTTGGGTGAAAAATAGCATGGACTTGTTATGGATGGAATTGTACTTTGCCAGAATTCATATGTCACAGCTGAAGAAATAGCTCCTTTTGGAGAGAGTTCACCTAGCATGCGGAAGGACCGCGGTTCGAATCCCAGGCCGCTCAAATGAGAATAAAAGAAAACCCGCAGAATTCATATGTCAAAGCCCTAACCCTCAATGTGACTATATATGGACATGGGGCCTTTGAGGAGGAAATAAAAGTTAAATGAGGCCATGAGGTCAGACCCCTGATCTGATAGGGCTTATGAGAAGAGGAAGAGAAACCAGAGTACTCTGTCCCTCTCCTTGTTTCTGTGACTGTCTCTGTCTCTCCATATGTGAGGAGAGGGCAGGAGAGAAGGTAGCCATCTGCAGGCCAGGAAGCAGGCCCTCAGTGGAACCCACCCATGCTGGCAATTTGATCTTGGATTTCCAACCTCTAGAACTCTGAGAAATAAGTACCTTTGTTGGAGCCACCCACCTGTGTTGTGATATTTTGCTATGACAGCTTGAGCTGACTAATACACACCTTTTTTTATTTGTATCCATATGTATGTTCATTATGTTTTTTGAATGCTTTTTCCTATTTTTCTCTGTCACATTTATTTATGATTACTTCACTGTAAGAATGGCCTAAGATCAATACTTTTAAGCAAACTTTTAAGAGGTGGGGTCTTGTGAGAGGTCTTTGGAGCATACCTTTGCAGGAGGTGATGAGACACCAGCTCTTCCTCTTCCTCTGTTTTCTGCTAGCTGTGAACTGAGCAGCTTTGCTCTGCCATGTGCCCCTGCCGTGGTGCGCTGCCCAGCAACAGGCCCAAAAGCAGCAGGACCAATCCATCATGGTCTAAAAGCTTCAACACTGAGCTGAGATCTCAGGCATTTGTTGTAGTGACAGAAAGCTGGCTGACACGTTGCGTGAGGCGATACATTCACAGGGTCTGAGGACTAAGAACTGGACACATTTCGGGTGCTCTTGTTTAGCTGAGTAGAGAGAGAAAGGGAGGATGAGGGAAACAGGGAAGTACCTGGAATCCTGTGACAATCTGGAATGCAGTCCAGCTCAGCACTGGGGACCTCCGTCCAAGGCACTAAGTTCACTCTTCCTCCTGTTCTTAATCATAGATTATGTTGCCTGCCATCTCAGCATGTTTGGGAGAGTGAAGATGATCAAGTTCTAGAGGCATCTGGCCAGCACATGGCCTAGACCATTCCCTCCAGAACTGCTCTCAACCTGCAGAGAATTACACACAAGAATACCCTCTGAACACTGCAACCACCAAGCAAGTCCAAGTTTTTATGATGAATGTGGACTGACCCAGGGGGTAGAGAAAAAAATTGTTTTTAGGACTTTCAAGTGGATATTTGTTTTTAAACTGAATTTTCATGTAGCAGAAAGGCAGTGAGTTCAAAATCATCAAGTGAATGATTTCTGTTTAGAAAACTCATTAAAACCGTGTTTACAATAATGCATTTCAGGCTTTGATCCAGTCTGCTATGTTTGGGGGTGACTGGTATTCCTGCAGACAGAAGCCACACGGATGCCTGGCACTGTGCCACCGCCCCCTTTGGACACCCTGCTGAGCACAATTGAAAAGTGCCCTCACTCCCTGCTGGGCTCCTCCATGGGGGTAGTAATGGCGTTGGAGGTGGAGTCACCTACCTGCGGAGCCGTGCCTGGACTCTCAGGTCATGCGTTGGCCCTGTGGCCAGGCAATTGACTCTTCTCTCTGGAGCCTGCTGCTGTCATCTGTAGATAATGTGGCATAGGGAGAAGAGAGAACAAAGGAGGTACTCAGGACCTGGCTTGTGGTCTCCCTTGCTCTAGACTCATCCTCCTGAGACCATCTCTGGTGACATTTTGATAACAGTATGTCTAGAAATCACATTTTTCCCCCTTTAGATTTAAGAATAAACACATACGTGCACACACGTACTTGGGTACATACAGATGAACACATATGCACACACACATATACACACACTCACAGGTGTGTACACACATCCCCTCACCCATGCCCACGCTCACACACAAACAGCAACACAAGACCTGGGACCCAGATTCTGATTTAACGGATTGGACTGGATCCTGGGTAATATTTTTTTTAATGGAACATGCACACAGATAACCCCTGGACACCATGAGTGTCACGGCAGACACTCTATCAGATGCAGAACTGCAAGCATCATTTCACATTATTCACAGATGTTTCTCACAATCAATCAGCAGGGGACACCTGAGAATTGCAGATGTTTGTGTTTGGTGGCAGCAGCCTGCCAGGAACCCGCTTTGTTGTGAGTGTGTTGAAACTTTTGGTGGATCAAATTCATACTGCCTGGACTTACCACTGCTTAGAACACAGAACACAGCCACACCTGTGCCACACCTGTGTCCCCACCTTCCCACTCTGTCCCTGAGGCATTCTTCTGTGGGCTCAGCAATGGGGAGCCCTGGAGAATGGGAGACAGGAGAGGGGATCAGGATACCATAGCCTGGCTGGGTCCCTCTGCTGCTGGCCCCTGCTCTCTTTTTAAGGGAAGTCCTCTTTATAAGACCCCTCCTCTCAGGCCCAGGGGTGGTCACAGCAGCACTGTGGTGTCCCCAGGGTGTTTCGCGCCAGTCCCCGTGGATTCCCTAGGCCATATATTTGCACACTCTCTCTATTAAACCTTCCTCCAGTTACCCTCATGGAAGACAGCTCATCCACTTTATGCAGGGACTCTGACCTGTAAGATTGGCTGGAATGAAGGATGCGGTTGGCCTTGTCCCTGAGACCCACTGCGGACTGCATGTCCAGAGGAATCAGCATGCAGGTTGAGAAAGGGGCATGCAGAACACTGCTCAGGGTGTTGGTAGTAGGATGAGGCAATGTTTTGATCTTGGGGAGGAAAGATCATCAAAATAGAGAGGGTGCATATTTTGAATGCATGGGGAATAATCTTTTAAATGTAGTGCCCCAAAGGGAAAACCAGAGGGGAAAACCTGAGAACCATTTATATAAATGAACACGTGCGCGCACGCGCGCACACACGCACAACATACACACTCATGTGAATACACACATATTAGCGCTACAACAGAGCAAGCACATCTAAGCCTAGGACACACTCCTCTAGGAGGTGTCTGAAGTGGGCAACAGAGAAAGAAATAGATAGACAGGTAGCTCTGAAGAGGACAGCAGCACAGAACCAGAGAAGCTTCTTCAAACAGTTGCTAATTAGACCCTCCACATTAAAGAGTATAACAAACTCAATATACTTTACTGGAAGTTCAGAACATGCATTTTATAAAGATAGGCAAGGTGCTGTTTTGTGGTAGTCCATCAATCCAATCACGGAATACCTGTGTGATTTTCTTACAGAATACCTCTTCCAATATTTTCATTGTCTTTGTTTTTTGCAAGAGGCTCAATTTTGCCCAAAGAACCTGGAAATAATTCCTCCACTCTGTGTTATGGCAAAACATGTGTTACCATGGTTTCTTAAAACAAAATTTCAATTAGCAGATGGAGCTACTGAGAGGAAAGTGTCTTATTGGTGCAGAAATTTGGAACAGAATTAAAGCTAAAATAAACACATTTCAAAAAGTCCTATCATTTAGAATCACAATGAATGACTGCCAACAGTATGGTGGTATATTAGTTATTGTGTTAAACATTCTTAATTGACATATATCTCATAAAAATTAGCAAAGTCAGTACTGAAGTTCAGTTTACAATATGTTTTATTTTAGTCAATAATATTTTTAAACTTAGAGAATGTTGGATGGAGGTAGATAAAATGCAGGAACTTATTTAGAATTCACTGTGGATGATTATAAACCATTGGAACATTTTGAAAATGTTGAAATGAATCAATGGAGATAATCTAAATCATCATCAGAATTCCAATTATTTTATCTTGTAAACTATTTTAAGCATTCAGAAATTACAAGGTGAGACTTATAGTCAGTGGTTTGTTATCATGCAAAATCTGTTCTCACAGAACAATGTAATTTTAGCTGAACACATGGCTATTTAGAATGAGGACTCTGTTTCCCAGCTTCCCTTGCAGTTACACGAGGTCATGTGACTAACCTCATGATGCAGGTCAGGGCCCTTCACCTTCTTGGTGAAGCATCCTGTGCCTTTGGCTTCTTTATTGACTTCTCCTCTTTGGTTTCTTGTTGGCGGGTGCTGCTCAAGCTTCTGGGCTTGGCTTCCATGTGAGGAAAATCCACTTCTACCTACAGTGAGCAGATGCTACTGGAATCTGCTTGTCACTTACAGAGGTGCCTAACTCTAACCATTGCAAATTCCTTCATATATTCAATAGGGTTGAGGATATAAAGCAGCAGCTGGTGTACTTAGTAAGTTCTCTCAGAAGAATATGATTAATATTGCAGTTCTGAGTGTCAGTGGTGAAACTCAGACACCCAGTTGTTCTGGAAAAAACCTGGCCCCAGTGTATAAGCACCAGCCCAAGTTTCTATGAGACTCGAGAGGATCCAAGATTGCACAGGGTGTGATTTAATGGGGAGACTCGGTGAAAGAAGCGAGTCTTGGGCAGGAGCAAGACAGGTAGGTCCCTGTGATTTGCATCAGAAGGACAGGGATTATAAAGTACTCAGTACAGAAGTGATTTCATCCAAACTTGAATGTACCTGGTTTATCTTAAGCTAGTATCAAAGACATCAGGCACATTCCTAGTGTTGATGTCACCAGGGTCCAATTGGTTGTAAAGTTCTGTGTATCACTCCAGTGGTTTCGCCAACTTATGGGTTGCTGGGAGACTATACAGGGAAAACAGCACTCCTAGGAGCACACATGCTGCCCAAGATGGCTGGGTCAGGTCAGCCTTGACTGCTGCATTGCTATGCCTGGTCAGCGTATCCTCACTCTCCCCCCATCTCAGTCACCCATCAGGAACAGGAAGGAGCATGATTATGAGGTATGGGTTGAAGAACTGGGTAGGAAACACGTAGCTCACAGTTCAGGCAGTTGTGTTTGGTGGTTCAGGGGTCAGGATTGGTGAACAAGATGAACCTGTGTCATAATGACTCAGCGAGGAAAAGGAATTTCTCATATTTAATGGAGTCTGGTGACATCTGCCTTCTGCAATGGCCCTGCAGAACCTTTGCTTCCCTGCAATACTGAAGCCACACTTCACACATCCCAGACTGGTCCCCTCCAGTCCACTCCCACCAGCACAGGCTGTGGCCACTCAGTCAGTGGGGCAAGCTGAAAACCCAGAGCTCACCCTTGACCCTGACTGGTCTGCAAATTTCCCCTACTTCACATCGTGATTCCCCTGAAACAGCTGCCTTCTCCCACTTACAGGCTCAGGAGCTGGCCCAGGGTACCCCAGACACTGACCTGGGCTTGGCCTCCTGCCAGGAACCTGTATCCTCTCTTGTTTGTTCATCTCTGACCTGCCTCCACACACCACACAGTGACCACATCACTTTCTGCTCAGCAGCCTTGGGAGGCTTCCTCTTGCCACCCAGATCACACCCGTCAGTGTCCATAGGCCCTGCCTGGCTTGCCCTGTGGAGCTCTCTGGGACCCCTTGGCTCTACTCTCACTTCCTCCCTGCTCTTTGGTCACATTGGCCTCTTTCAGTTCTGCCTATCCCTCAGGTCCCTGCCACTCAGTCTTCACACGTGCTTTTCCCTCTTCTGGGAATCCTCCTCTCCCAACCTTCAGAGCATTCAAACCTCCCGTCCCACATCACTGCTTCAAGGACCCTGGTCAGTCCCTCCTAATTAGTTATTTTTAATCAATAGAATGATTAAAATAATGAGGGTATAAATTCCCGCCATCATCTATCTACCTATCGATTGTCAACCTACCTTTCTACCTAGCCGTCATCTACTTATCAGCTATCTAGACTCTGCATTTATCATCCACCATTCACCACCATGTCAGTCACCTATCTGTCATCTAATATCACCCACCCATTTCTACCATCTACCTACCTACCTGTCATTATCTCTAGCTTTAAAACAGATTCCAAAGTAAAGACTAGCAGACCCAAGGGAGAGGAGACACCTCTCACCTCTTCTTCAACCGGATCCTTTTCCTGACTCCACCTTCCTTTCTGGCCACAGCCTTACCCTGTATACACTCCTTCTTAGCTTCACACTGTAAAGTCCATAGGAAATACTCTTACAAGCTTGGTCTGCATGTTTGTAACTCCTGTTCTCTTGTGAACCCAGTGCAATCTGGGGGTCACTGAGGATCCTTCACATACCCCCATCCTGGGATCCATTCTTGGTTCTCATGGAATCAAGCACCCCTTGAAAGTGTAGATTACTCTCTCCTCCCCAGTTGCCTCCTTGTTTCAGGAGTTCTCCCCAAACCCTAGCTGGTGGAGTGCCCAATAAACTCAGGGTTGAGATTTTGTTTTCTTTTCTGTCCACACTCAGGACTTGGTCTCCTTATGATTTTAAATACTGCAGATAGCCTAATGGTTCCCAAAGGTTCATGCCTCATCTTTCCTTCTCCCTTTAGCTTCTTATATGCCAAGTGCACATCTCAACTTGTAGCATGGAGCATGGATGGGTGGAGTTTTTGTCTTGGGAATTTGAAGAATGAAATCTATAGACACAAGGGAGAGAGGGCACAATGACAGAATTTATTTAGAGTAATAGAAAGCAGAGCTCCTGAAGAGGGAAGGGTCCCCCAGGGAGGGGTACCAATGGCGTCTGTTGCCTAGGAGTTTCATGCTCTGTTGATGAGAAGCTGACATTCCATTAGAAGGTCTCTCTCTAGTTTGTTCCCTTTATCTGACTCAATTGAAAGTGTACAACTTTAATTTCTTCTTCCCATAATGGGATGGCTTAATATCTTCGTTGACCTGACTTTGTCCTGTACTTGTTCCTTAAAACAAAAGTGTTGTGACCTGCCATCACCCGGGCGAGTTACCTCCCGCAGCCGCCGCCACAGGGCTCAACGCGAGCCCCGGGGCCCCGAACTGCAGTCACATCCCTAAGCAGCGCGCCCCGGATCCCAGCAGCGCGCCCTGCCGGGCCCGCGCGATGCCCTCGGACCGGCCTTTCAAGCAGTGCCGGAGCTTCGCCGACCGCTATAAGGAGGTGCAGCAGATCCGCGACCAGCACCCCAGCAAGATCCCGGTGATCATCGAGCGCTACAAGGGTGAGAAGCAGCTGCCTGTCCTGGACAAGACCAAGTTCCTGGTCCCAGACCATGTCAACATGAGCGAGTTGGTCAAGGTCATCCGGCGCCTGCGGCTGAACCCCACGCAGGCCTTCTTCCTGCTGGTCAACCAGCACAGTATGGTGAGCGTGTCCATTCCCATCGCGGACATCTATGAGCAGAAGGATGAGGATGGATTCCTCTACATGGTCTGTGCCTCCCAGGAAACCTTCAGCTTCCGAGCCAGCAGTAGGGGGGGAATGGCCTGGGAGTTGGGGGACGTGGGGGGGGGGGGGGGGCAGGGGCAGGCTCTGCCCAGGGAGCTCCTGACCTCTGAACTGAGCTGCTTCTGCCCCTGGGGGGCTGGGGAGTGGCCCCAGCACCCCTGCTGTGTGGTTTCTCTTTTTTTTTTTAGGCCCCTGCCTGTCTGCCCACCTGCCCCTCACCCATTTGTGGCTCTGCCCCACTGCCTGGACCTGTCCACCCCTGAAAGAGTGGCCCTTGGCTCCCCCATCTCCACATGGTGTATGGATCTGTGCTCATTGTCCCTCTGCAGAATAAAGATTGTCCAGGCCTGCAAAAAAAAAAAAAAAAAAAAGTGTTGCTTAGGGTTTAGGAACCCAAGCATGAGTGGAACTTTCCAGTCAGGCAGCCAAAAACAAAAAACAAACTTTAGTCTAGGGTTTCTATCTGCGTGGAGGGACCCCCATTCTCTGAGGTGCCCATTTCTATCTGCCTATATGAAATCCATCTGTTGCCTTGATGTGTGAGCAGCTCATAGAATTCCCATACACTGCAACTCCAGGGCAGCCACACCAGCTGGAGAACTACAACTCGGCCAGCCCCCCAGGACCCACAGACCTCTTTTCAGTTGTTGACCTCATCACCCCAACACTCTCCCAACTTCTAGCAGCAATCCTTCCTGTTTTTAAATTCTGTGCCAGCAGAATCAGGCAGGGTGTACATTTTTGGGGGTCTCAAATCCTTGGCTTTCATTGGAGGCCCACTAGACTTGAGCAGGGAGCTAGTTGTTCCTATTTGGCCAGAATTGAGGGGATCCCTGGCTCATGGATCTTTATATTTTTAAATTGGTTTGGTCCCGAGCAGATGGCATGAATAAGTCACCCGAGGCTTAAACCAGTCGACCATGTGTTCAAGCGTGAGATCAGAAATGCCATTAGAATCACAGGTGGCAGGTTGGAAATATCTTGCAAGTATGTCTACCCTTGCTCCCTGTCACTCTTGACGCTCAGAGAACATGGGACTGAGGGCTTTGATATTTGCCTGGCATAGATGTGGGCATTTCTGAGAAAGCATTGTGTTAGCCAGTTTTTCGTCACTGTGACATAAACAACTCTAAAGAGGAAAGATTTATTTTGGTTCATGGTTTTAGAGATTTTTTCAGGCCATGGTCAGCTGGCTCCATTTCGTTGTGCTTGAGAAGAGACATCACATCATCTTGGAAAGGCATGAAGGAAGAAAATTGTTCATTTTATGGCAGGAGAGAGAGAGGAATAGAAAGGGATGGGAGACAAAAACTACCCGTCCAAGGTATGTCCCAGAGACCTACTTCCTCCACCATGCCCTACCATCTCCAGTACCACTGACTCCCAGTAGTCCATGCAGCTATCAGTGGATTAATCTAGTGAGGACATCAGATCCTCGTGATCCAATTCCTTCTCAAGAGCCTTTGAACACTGCTGCCTTTGGCACCAAGCACATGAGTCTTTGGGGGACAATCCAGGTCCAAACCATAATAGCACTGCATGTGACACAAGAGGGTGGCTTTTCAGAGGCAGGGCCTGCCTCCTGGGGTGCGACCTGACCTTGGTGTGGACCCCGAGAGCCAGGGAGCCCCAGCTGCTTCCGCTTCATGATCCTGTCCCAAGGGCATTCCAGGGAGGGGTTTGAGCCAGAGCAAGTCCCTTCTCTGTGACAGTGTCCATCCTTGAGAAAAAGATTTCTTCTGATGAAGTGTGCTATGGGATTCAGACTTTCAGTTAGGAACATGATTGTTCTGTAGACACTTTTTTTCCCTCCTGACCTTGAAAGGGATGAAGACAGTTCTTGCAGGACCCTAGTTATTTGTCTTGAGAGGAATGCTACGAAAATCATGACGGACTCTTCCCTGGTCCCCTCTGGCTTCGGGTCTCATGGTGTCTCCCTGCATGCTCTCCTGCTGCGATCCCACCTGCCATGATGTAATGAAGCCAGGTGGGCCCTGGCCAGAGCCAGTGCCATACTGTTCCCAGTTTCAGACTCCCAAACTATGCAATAAATGCATGTCTTTATTTTACAAAGTATCCAGCCTCAGGTGTATTTTTATAGCAATGGAAAATAAACAAATACACCCCGATTTAACGAGTGTCCTGAATAACTCTCTTTAGCGCTGCCTGCTATCAATTTGGAGGGATCACTGTCTTAGTCTGTTTTGCGCCGCTGTGACAGGACGCAGGAGACTGGGTACGTCGTGGAGAACGGATATTTATTTCTCACAGTTCTGGGAGCTAAGCAGTGCCAGGTGGAGGGGAGCACCTTTGGGAGGGTCCCCTAGCTGTGTCATCCCCTGGTAGAAGGTGGAAGACCAAGAGAGCCGGCGTCATGAGTGGCAAGGAGGAGTCAATGAGAATAAACTTGGTCCAAATCAATTGGCTTTTATTTGATACTGATCACACAATTATTATAGTTATTTTAACTTTAGTCACACCAATATCACACATTAATCACTAAATTATTATAAGCCCCGAATAAACAAGACTTACTCCTTACTGAGACCCGTTCCTAGAGTCCACTCCTATGTGATGTGTCTTGAGTCGAAGGCAGCGCCTCCCAGAGGTTAGTCAGGAAGATGGCTCAGGAGATCTTGCTGGGGAACTCCCTCCGGCTGGAGTCCTGATCAGCGAGGATGGTTGGAAGGCGAAGGAGGACATCGAGGTCACGGCAGACAGGCCGGGCAGAGACGTCTTAGGTGGGGTGCACATGGGCAACTCCACTGTCATGGAAGACGAGGCAGCTCCGAGGTCACCTCCACAGGAACGTCTCGGTCATGATCAGGACGACGGATATTCCAGCAAGCGACGAGCAAGTCAGTGAGTCTCCTCCAGGCCTGGCACAGCACTGGCGTCATTGGTGTAAGACGGGGACTGGAGCTAGGCTCAACATGAGTCCTTTTAAATCCTTTTTATCAAACCCTGCCAGCCAGTCTTGGTCAGGGGGAAGTCAGTTATCTTACTCAGGGTCAGTTGCACGTGTCTCCAGCTTGGGGCAACATCAATCTTATCTTGGGGCAACACCACCTCATTACCTCATTACAACACACAGCACTCAAGTTACTTTTTGCAAGTTACACAGCACACAGAATGTCACACATTTAATTTTGCTCCTTACAGTAGGCCAGGCAGAGAGTCTGGAGGCAGGGAGTCGAGTGCAAGGGGGAGCCAAACCCACTTCCATGGCCAGTCCATTCCCCATGTTTAACCATCCATGAGGACGAAACTCCTCCACCTGGTCCATCTCCCAGCACGGTTGCATTGGGATTATGTTTCCAACATGTGCACTTTGGGGAGCAATGGAAACTACAGAGATCAGGAACCCGATTGCCTTCTCATAAACTCATCCATCCACTGGGGTAGAAACAGGACGCTGTCCAGATGCAGCTAGGAACACTTGTTCTTCACTCTTGTTCTTTTCACCTGCTGGGTGGGAGGTGTGGGGGGGGGGTCCATTCTTGCTTTTAAATCTTCAAGCTGGCGCTTGCATGGTGAAATGGTTTCCTCGGCTACCGTGCAGTGACACAGCTTGGTAAGCTATGTAGGCCATGAACACGCATGTGTTATTGAAGATTAGCAGTGAGTGTGAATGATACAAGTTGAAATGCCCTTATTTAAAAGCCTGTGAGTGATGTTTTAAGACTGCAGTCTGAAAACTCTTGGTAGAGAGTTACTTGTTTTGTGGGTATCCGGTGCAACCCAACCTGGAGTTCCTTTGACAACTGTATGTTTTTTTAAGTGGGTTAGAACATAAGACTGAGTCTTGGAGATGATTTTATGTATTTTGAATTTTACTCTTTGGTGGTTCGTAGTCTATGTAGCTGTTCTGTATTCTTTGTTTTAATTCCCTAAAAAAGTTTTCTGACTGGATAAAATGGGAGACAAATAAAAGCAGATGTGTCGCCGGGGGCATGTTCCCGCACTGCCTCTTGCCATTCTTGGTCCAGCCCCTTAGGAGAGTAGAGCAGGACCCAGCGGGCGAATGTCCCGAAGGCCTTCCGGCCAGTGTGGACTTCATGCACCTTGTGCATGTGCTGCTGTGTGTCTAGTTTATACCTTGATGGGATCTATTTTTCAGTGATTGCAACAGCACTTACATAATCAAGGCTATTGATGTTCAAGGAGGCATTAGGAAAACTGCATTTTTTTATTTTAATAATTTTCGTGATTTGCCAAAACATTTTCAGAACAGGTTGATTTTTTTTTCCTTTTTCCTGCCCTCCCTCTCTCTTCCTTCCCTGCTTATTGAATATTTACCAAGTGTCAAACAAAGCATATGAAATGAACATGATTGGTTTTTTGCTTCATCTTCATCAGGCTGTGTTTCCCAGTTTGGGGGTCAAGCATCCGTCTGGATGTCACTGTGGAGGTGTTTTTAGTCGATTCACATGTAAGTCAGGGGACTCGGAGTGAAGCAAATTATCCTCTATGACATGGCTGGCCCTCATCCAATCAGTTGAAGGCTTGAAAAGACTGATCAGCCCTGAGGAGGACGTTCTGCCCCCAGAGAGCCTTCGGATTTGAACGGTAGCACCAGCGCTTCCCCGGGTCTCCAGCCTGCCCTGCAGATTTTAGATTTGCCAACTCCACAATCATGAGAGCCGATTCCTTAAAATAAATCCTCTATTCATCTCTGTGTCAATTTCTGTCTCTGTCTTATGCACATACTATTAGTCTGTTTCTCTGAAGAACCATGACTAATAAAATGAGTGAATTCAAATCCATTAAAAAAGCATCTTTCATCTGGAATTACCCTGGACTCTTTATGAGTACATGTAGCCAGGGAACAGACCATCACAGACCAGCACGATGGGTACACAGTGGACGTGTGCAGAGCACCATGGGAGCCCCTGACTACAAGTGACCACACTGGCTTGCTGGTAGGAGAAACTTCTAGACAAAGGCAGTGACTTAGGTCCGGTGCTGGTGTCATATAAGAGCACCAACTGTGACCTTCACGTAGAAGTACAAAGTGAATGATGGCTGAGGGGGCCCAGGGGGCTGGCAGAGGGTGATGTTGCTTGGTACGTGGGAGCTTCGCACACACAGTGGATGGCTCCTTCAAAGTCAACCACCTATCAATCCTGACCCTCTAGTGTCCGTGGTCTTTTGCAAATGAACTCACTCTAGCTGGTGTGGATCCAGGATATTGGGCAATACACTGAGTTCTTGGGAAGCACAGCCGGCCATGGCCTACTGCTACATGGGACAAACAGTGCAGCGGGCAGAAGTGCCCACCACAGTGTAGGCCTGCCCGGGGACAGGTCCCGAGCTCTCTCCCAGTCTCACCTTCCTGGACACACCTGCCCTGTCCTGATCACCTCCACCCTCCTTCTGTCAAGCATTCCCCACTCTGTAGAGGGAAACCATGACACGGGGTGAGGGAGGGGCTGTGGGAGAGGCTGTGTTAGTCAGCTTTCATCACTATGATGAATACACCTGACAATAGCAACTTAGAGGAGAAAAAGGGTTGGGGGGCCATGGTTTCAGAAGTCTTCGTCTGTGTTCAGCTGAGCTCATTGCTTTGGGGCTGATGAAACAGAACTCCACGGTAGAAGGGCTTGGTGACAGAAAACTGCTCTGCTCATGGCAGCCAGGAAGCCGAGAGACAGAGAGCACACAAGTGCATCCGTGAGGATCCGTGGACAAGATATAGTCCCCAAGGGCACGCCCTCAGTAACCTGGCTCTTCCAACCATACCCTACCTGCCTACGGTTACCACCTGGTAGTCCATTCAGCTATGGGTGGATTAATCCAGCAACTGTATTAACAAGTTGATTCGGTCAGAGCCCTGATCATTGCCTAAAATCCTATCTCTGAACTTTCTACTCTGGAGATAATGCTTTTGAAGAGCTTGTGAGGAGACACTGCAGATCCAAACCATAACCGAGGCTGTCCACAGGATGTGTGTGTGGTCTTCCTCACGCTGACTCAGTGAGAGCCAAGGCCACAGCCCTGGTCCCACAGTCTCCTTTTCGGTCTTGCTCCATATACAAGCCCAGCAAATGCTACACAGCACATGTTCTGATTCTAGGAGGAGGTTGGCTTTGCAAAAATGAGTACCTTAGGCTGCCCTTGGAAACGGGTTAAAAGTAGTCTTGTCATGTACCTGCTGAGTGTGCTCCAGCCCAGCAATCCCTGCAGACTGCATTAGAGAGGGATTCCAGAACACCTAAGGGAGACTCTTATTAGACATGAAACTCCCTGCCAAATACAGCAGAAATAGATGCTATTAAAACACAGAAAACCTTTGTTCCTAATTCTAAGGCACTTTATCTCCATTGATTATAAGTTCTCATTTTTTCATAATGTAAAATTTGAACACTACGTAATTCTAGTGATTTAGTTATCACCAGAGAATTGTTTCTGTGGATGCATGAGTTCATCTATTTTTAATGTCTAGATGCTCCAGCGCTTACTTATTTATTGAAAAGTCTTTATACTTAGGTGCCATCAGGTCCCGGTACAATTTCGATGTCACAGATTTTGTGTTCCCCTGTAGCGGACATCTGTCAGGTCTTCCTTCTGGAAATGAATCCCTGGTCTATTCCAGGGAATACTGGGCAGGGGTGCTAATCACATGTCCCACCTTCCCAGGTGTGACATGAAGCCTCAACAGGCCACACTGAGTTATCCTTGGGAGTGATGTAGCTGCTGGCAGAAAGAGGATTTTTTTCCTCTCTTTGGAGGTTATTAATTGTAAAGAGTAGGAAACTGGAGTTGTCCCTGGCCATCTTTGCTCAGACGTAGAGAGGACTGGCCTGAAATGAAGTTGAAGGAGAGGGTAGCAGATCTGCAGATGTCTGAAGACATCCTTTGAACCCCTGGAGCCAGCCACACCTGACACAAACCCATGTCAAGGTCAGCCAGTGAATGACTTCCATTTTTCTTTGCTTAGGATAGTTATTTTTATGACTATTAAATTTTTAAAAATTCAGTTATGACAAAATATACATAGCATCAAATTGACCATCTTGGCCATAAAAATGTGTGCACAGGTACATTTGACCTTGTCATGCAGTCACTTACCACCCTCCGTCTCCACGACCCCTTTATCTTGCAAAACTGAAACCCTGCACCTGGTATGGTTTGGACATGAAGCTCCCCCAAACTCATGTGTGAGACAGTGTAGGGCTGTTCAGAGGTGATAGGATGACAGCTGGGGATGGATTAATGATTTGAAAGGACTCCTGTACTGGAGGTGAGGCGGGCAGGTCAGATGTGCGGGAGGAAGCAGCTCAGTGGAGGAGTGTCTTTGGGGTTCATGTTTTGTCCCTGGTGAGCTGAGCTCTCTCTGCTTCCTGGCCGCCAGGACCTAAGCAGGGTTCCTCCACCACACCCTTCTGCCATGATGTTCTGCCTTCCCTGGGGGCCCAGAGTGACAGAGTTGGCAGACCGTGGACTGAACCTCACACACCGTAAGCCAGAGTGAACTTTCCCTTCTCTAAGTTGCTCTCGTCAGGTCTTTTGTTCAGAGCAATGAAAAGCTGACTTCAAACAGTTCCCACTAATCCACTCCCTCTTCATTCCACCCTCAAGACCTAGCAAACACCGTTCTACTTCCTACTACGTTTCTGGGTGCCTCTGATCGGAGGAGTCAGACAATATGCGTCCTTTGGGAGCTTGGTTTATTTCACTTAGCATCATGTCCTCGAGATTCATTCATGTCTGCCATGCACAGTGACATACTTTTATAATCCCAGCTTCTGGGAAAGCTGAGACCAGAGGATCACAAGTTCAAGGCCAGCCTTGGCAAATTAGCAAGACCCTGCCTCAAAATTAAAAATAAATAAAAAAGGACCTGGATGTGGCTCAGTGGTAGAGTGTCCCTGGGTTCAATTCCCAGTACTGGAAAAATTTTTAAAAAGGATTCATCCATGTTGTATCATGTGTCAGCATTTTTTTTCCTTTTTAAGGCTAAATGATATTCCATCAAGTGTCTATACCACATTCTATTTATCCATTCCTCAGCTGATATGAATCAGTGGCTTCTACTTTTTGTCTGTTGCAAATAATGCTGCTACAAATGTAGGTGTCTATTGTTAAATTTTTAAATTATAAAGTTCATTGTAGACTTGCATACACTCGAAAGAAATAATCTAGAAAGATCCTGTGCATTTCTACCCAGTTTTTCTTAACGGTAATATTCTGGCAAAACCATCCAACAATATCGCAGCCAGGATCACAACACTGATCGAACCCCTTGATCTTACTGAGATTCTCTTGGTGTTACAGGGACTGTGTGTGTGCATGTGTGCAGTCCTGTGCAATTTCATCACAGACCATGAACAATTCTATCACCCCCAGGAGTCCCAGGGTCCCCTGCCCCGCCAGCCTCCCTCCACCCACTGTCCTCAGTACCCAGCAACTTCTAATCTGGTCTCCATTGCTAGAACTTTCTCACTTCAGGAATGTTATACAAATGAAATCATACAGTAGATTATCTTTTGGTGTTGACTTTCTTTTTTTAATGATATAAGAATGTTTGTAGCATCTTTATTTGTAACAGCAAAAATTCTGGTAAAAATCCTAATGTCCTTAGTGGGCAAATAGATGAGCAAACTGTTGTATATCCATATCACACATTATTACTCACCAGCAAACAGAACCACCAGGATGGGACTTAGGATAATTTGCTTAAAGCCCTCAAAAAGGTACATGATATACACTCTTATTTGCATAACACTGCACTGACAAAAAAATTATAGATATGAACAAATCTTATCACCAAGGGTGGGGGTTGGAAGCTAAACATGATGGCATATCCTGGACATTCATCCAAGTAATTGCTCATAACAGTTTTTTTTTTTAATTATGTAGCATTCCAGGGTTTACCGAATGTTGCCTCTGTTTAATTTACTCATTTAATGACACTTGAACTGTTTTTAGGTTTTGGCTATTACTCATAAAACTTTTATAAATATTAATGTACAAGATTTTGTGAATATATTTCTCTGAGATACGCATCCAAGAGTACAAGTCGTGGGTCATATGGTAACTACGTGTTTAGCTTTGCAAGAAAATGCCAAACTGGTTACCAAGGTATTTGTGCTATTTAATATCTCAACCAGCAAAAAAAAAAAAAAGTAACCCAGTTTCTTTTTTATTTTCAGATTTAAGTTGATTGCATTCTTTTTTTTTATTTGTTCTAATTAGTTTCACTTGACAGTAGAATGCATTTGAACACATCATATATAAATGAAGCATAACTTCTTGTTCTTCTGGTTGTACATGATGTGGAATTACACCATTTGTGTAATCATATGTGCACATAAGGTCATAATGTCTGATTCATTCTACTATCCTTCCTACCCCAGAACCCCTCCACTCCCTTCACTCCCCACTGACTAATCCTAAGAACCTCTATTCTTCCCAAGCTTACCCTCCCTTATTTTGAATTAACATCTGCATATCAGAGAAGACATTGGGCCTTTGGTTTGGGGGAATTGGCTTATTTCATATAGAATGATAGTCTCTAGTTCCATCCATTTGCCTGCAAATGCCATAATTTCATTCTTCTTTAGGGCTGAGTAATATTCCATTGTGTATATGTACCACATTTTCTTTATCCATTCATCTGCTGAAGGACACCTAGGTTGTTTCCATAGTTTGGCTATTGTGAATTGAGCTGCTATAAACACCGATGTGGCTGTGAAGTGACCAAGTTTTTCTGCATTCTTGACAGAGTTTGGCGTCATCAATAGTTTTAAATTGCTCTGATAACGTTTCTTTTTTTCCTCCCTCTTTTCCAAATTCTTCTTTCCACTCTTAGTCTCTCTGGAGGTTTCCTCCTGCTGGAAGAATGGAGTGAGTAGGGAAATATGATAAAGGGGAGAACCTGAAGTAGTAGACTTGACAATTACGTATGTCACATATATATATATATGACAATTATATATATTCCTGCACAAATTAATTACATAATTAATATGTGCAGGAATTAAAATTGCTGTCCAATCTATAGAACATCCCGGGCAGGAACCTTAAGGAACTGGGAAGAGTTGGTGCCTGGGGAGAGAAACTGCGGAATGGGTACACAGATTCGTGATTGAATTATTCTTTGTGATATACTACTTACTTGTAAAACTTTCTATCTCCTTTTGTGTCTGTCTTAACAAAAGCAGAATTCAGCTTCCAAACAAATATATAAGAAAAAGAATTTGAAGAAAATGTCACCCATATAATAGAAAGTAGGGTACATAGAAAACCACATCAGAGATATATGTGTATATATATATATATATATATATACGTATGCATATATAAACATATAAACATATCTGTAACCATAATAAATGAAAACAGACTAAATGAATCCAACAAAACAGAAATTTTCATTCAAATAAAAATCAACCAGGTCTATGGTTTGTAATAGAGGCACCTAGAACATAAGCCACATACAATGACAGTGATGTGAGACAAACTCTTTCTGTTAATAACCAAAAGAAAGGTGATATAGCTATATAAATTTCAGATTAAGTAAGCACTGTGAGGGAAAAATCTTGAGGACTAGCAAAAGTTGTGTTAGTCAGTTTTCGGTCCCTGTGACAAAATACCTGAGATAATCAACTTAAAAGGGGGAAAGGTTTATTTTTGTCCATGCTTTTTTTTTTTTTTTTTTTTTTTTTTTTTTTTTGCAGTGCTGGGGATTGAACCCAGGGCCCTGTGCTTGTAAGACAAGCACTTTACCAACTGAGCTATCTCCCCAGCCCCTGTCCATGGTTTTAGAAGTCGCAGTTCATGGTCACTTGGCCTTGTTGTTTTGGGCCAAGTGGCACAGCACATGCTGGGGAGCCTGAGGCAGAAGAGGCCTGTTCACCTCATGACTGGGTATGAAAGAGAAGGGAAGAGGAGCAGCTGGGCCCTGAGAGCCCCTTCAAGGGCCCGTCCTCAGTGACTGGAAGACTTCCTACTAAAGGTTCTGCCACCTCCCAACAGTGCCATGCTGGGCACCGCGCCTTCCACACACGGGCCTTGGGAAGACACCTGCCCGCACCAGGGCACGGGTCATTACTTCACGCAAAAGGAATCACGTACTCCTAAAACTGCGTGGCGTCACGACTCACCTTTGGCTTTTCTAAGCCCCAATATACGAAGGCAGCGGCAGATCTTAGCACGTCTTTTTCATGGATGGACATATCAATAGACAGACATTAAGTAAAGACACAAATATTTGAAAAATAAAAGAACAGAAAATAAAGCACATTCTTTGAGCCCTGCGTCAAATAAACAATAACCGCTTACGTGTTTGGACAGCTGCCCCTGAGCGCCGAATGTTCTCGGCGTCCCCGTGATTAGCTCACGTGCACCTCGTGAGGAAACCCGGGCGGAGGAAGGCGAATCGTTCACCCAGGATCGCTCGGCCAGGCGGTGGCAGTGCTGGTGTCTGAGCCCAAGTTTCCAGAACACAGCCCTTGACTGCTGGTCCGGAGGTCAGCCAACTTTTTCTACCCGCCCGTATTCTAGGCTTTGCAGACGGTGTGGTCCCTGTCACTCTGCTCAACTCTGCAAACAGAGAAAACAGAATGGAATGGCATGACGTGCGCCCGGAGAGCTTGACTTACAAACCTAAGACGCTGGCCGGGCGGCGCTGAGCCGCAGTTCAGGCCCTGCACTAGACTCTGGCCTGTTGTACAGCGTTTCAGCCTTTGCAAAACAGCTACAGAAATGGAGGGCGCGTGGCCCACGCCCCTAATACCAGCGGCTCAGGAGGCTGAGGCAGGAGGATTGCAAGTTCAAAACCAGCCTCCGCAATTTAGCAGGGCCCTAAGCATCTCAGTGAGACCCTGTTTCTTAATAAAATACAAAAAAGGGCTGGGGAGGCAGCTCAGCGGTTAAACGTTTCTGGGTTCAATCCCAGGACCAAATAATAATAATGGTGATAAAAATCAAAAACATGCTGGATGACCTGAGGGACTCAAAGACCACAAAGAATGAACCCCAGGAGCACCACATTCGCTGACCGTGCTGTGACGTGTGACTGCATCTGTGTGTGTGTGAGAGCGAGAGATACAGAGGTAGCTAAGAAAACTCCATACATTCAGAAAGTAAAGGCACATTTGCGAATAAATCAATGCTGGAGAAAAAATTATTATGGGAAGTATAAATATTTTGAACCACAACAAAACTACAAACTAAAGACCAAACGTTTTCTCTGATAAGCGGGTGCTGATCCATAGTGAGGGGCTGGGTAGGGACAAATGGAGGAACTTTGGATTGGGGGGGCAGTAAGGGAAGGGGAGGGGCGGCGGGGATGGGAAGGACGGTAGATGGAGACATTGTCCCTGACGTACATGTATGATCATGCCACCAGTGTGACTCAGCAACAGGTACAGCCCCAGGAATGAGAAGTTACACTCCATTTGCGTACAATGTGTCAAAATGCAGTCTACTGTCCTGTAAAACCAATGAGAACAAATTTTTTAAAATAAAAATTTAATTTTTTAAAAAACTGCATATCAATATTTGCAGAGGTCATGTATAGTCATAAAGGAAAAAAGGTTAGATATTAATAAGCCAATCACACCACCCAAGAAGGAGCGAATACAAGAGTAGATCCAACAGAGAGGAAATGAGGAGACAGTAAAGGTCAAAGTGCAAATTAAGGGAAGAGAAAACTAATCCACAGATGAGAGAAGATTGACAAAATTGGATTATTTCTGAGCAAAATTCATAGTGTAGAAAAACACGGCTAAACAAAATCAGAATTTAAGAAGCAGAAGGCTTTCAAACATTTTAAACATTTAAGAAAAGGGATATAACTGTTAACACATAAAAGAAAGAAAAGAACAAGAGAATACCAGGATAAAACTTTGCACATATATTTATAAACTTGAAGGAAATTGACAACAACCAAATGACCAAAAGTCACAAAAAAAGAAAAGAAAAACTTCAGTTGACCTATAAGTGATTAAGAAATTATGTTCATATGGAAAAGTCTGCCCACCACGTTCAAGTTTCACCCTCCACCCAGGGAGAGATAATTGTATGATAATTTTTCCTTATTAGCATTAAGGAACATCCCATTCCTATTTTATAGAAGCAGTTTTGGAGAATCCAAAAAGAACTGCTGTTCCCTAAATCATGGCGTTGGTATACGATCATTTTCTTTAAAAGACATAAAAACTTAGCTATTGTGAAGTGTGCTGCTATAAATGTCAATGTGCCCATATCTCTATAGTATGCTGATCTTTGGGCAAGTTATGGAACCAGCCCAGGTGCCTGTCAATAAGTGAATGGATAAAGAAAGTGTGATGTGTACATACACAATGGAATATTACTCAGCCACAAAGAAGAATGGAATGATGGCACTTGCTGATGAATGGATGGAATTGGAGACTACTGTGCTAAGTGAAATAAACCAGGCTCAGAAAGTTAAGGGTCAAATGTTTTCTCTCATGCACTGATACTGGAGTAAAATAAGCAGAATAAAAGGAAAGAGGATGCCATAAAAATCGAAGGGAGATGGGTGGAGTAAAGGAAGGGATAAAGAGGGAAGGGAGGAGAGAGAGAGGCAAAGGGAGGAACTGCAGAATGAAATGGACCAAGTCATTCTGTGTACTTATGGGAACATACCACAGTGAATTTCACCATCATGTATGTCAATAAAACATGAATTTAAAACTATAAACAAATAGAAGGGATATCACAAGACTGGGGGAAGCAGAACAGGGGAGGGAGGAGGGGAGGAAAGAGGAAGGACTGGGACCGAGCAAATTATATTCCATGCCTGTAAGATTATGTCAAAATGAACCCCAATGTCATGTACAACCACCATGCGCTAATAAAATAGAAAAAGCAAAACCGACACACAATAAACTGTTTACGGCACAAACTGGACCAATTTCCCCACATCCTCACCAACACTCCACCTGGTCATCTTTTAAAATGGTGGAGCGTCTAGTAGGTGCGCAGTGATATCTCGCTATGGTTTCGTTTCCCTGTTGGTTCATGTTGTTGAACTTCTGATGTGTTCACGTGCCCTTTTTATTTTTCTCTGTAGGAAGGATTGTTCTAATCTTCTGCTCATTTTTTTGTTAAAATGTTTATTTCTTATTTACAAAATCATGATCACAATCAAATGGTTATGGTTTTATGCCACAAAGTTCTGGGGTATTTTTTGTTTGCTTGGGGTTTTTTCAAAATTTTATATTTGCATTTCTAATTCTTTTTTATTAATTTTTTATTTGTTTTAATTGGTTATGCAAGACAGTAGATTGCATTTTGACACATTGTACACAAATGGAGTGTAACTTCTCCTTCCTCTGGATGTGCGTGGTGCTGAGTCACACCAGTGGTGTAATCATACATGTATATGGGTAATACTGTCTCATTCTACTGCCCCACCCCTCCGCTCACTCCCCTCTGAATAATCCAAGGTTCCTGCATTCTTCCCTACCCACCCACCCCACTATGGACCAGCATCTGATTGAGAAAACATTTGGTCTTTGGTTTGGAGGGATTGACTTGTTTCACTAAGCATGTTATTGTCTAGTTCCATCCATTTACCTGCAAATACCATAATTTCATTCTTCTTTAAGGCTGAGTAATATTCCATTGTGTATATGTGCCACATTTTCTTCATTCGTTCATCTGTTGAAGGGCATCTAGGCTGGTTCAATAGCTTAGCTATTGTGAATTGAGCTGCCATAAACACTGATGTGGCTGTGTCACTGTAGTATGCTGATTTTAAGTCCTTTAAATGTAAACTGAGGAGTGGGATAGCTGGGTCAAATGGTGGTTCCATTCCAAGTTTTCTGAGGAATCTCACACTGCTTTCCAGAGTGGCTGCACCAATCTGCAGCCCCACCAGCCATGTCTGAGTGTGCCTTTCCCACATCCTCGCCAGCACCTATGCAGCATTAGTCACCAGAACAGCTTGCCAGGGTAAAGGGTACAGAGGAATACATTCATCTGCTATGGGTAAGAGTGCAGCAGCCTGAGGCTCCCAAACACTGGGATGGTAATGCTCCCTCTCCTGGGTGTCAATGAGAGGGTAGCACCAGAACCTCAGGATAGGTGGGAACAATCTGGGAAAAAGTCACACAGTCAGGGCGTTTACTACCTATTTAGGGCTGGCTGAGTACGGCACAGCAGGGACCGCTTGAAAACACTTCTTCTTCCGACAATTCTCTATTACTACTATTTCTATACATGCAGTGTTTTTATTTTCATATGGTATTGCACGTGAGTTGTGAAGGGACACCAGTTGCCATCTCTCATTATATTGTGGGAAGGGGAAGTATAGGGGGATAGCGGAGGGTCCCCAGGGAGATCCCGGAGTAGATGTCCTCAGGGAGGGAACAAGCAATTTGCAGGAGGCCTCCGAGGAGGTAGGAGAGGAAGACAGGGAGAACAGTGATCCAGGTGAGCTTTAGGAGAAATGGCATCTTCCTTGGAGGCCTGGGGGCCAAAACTGGGTCCAGGGGAGAGCTGGGATCGTGAGTGGCAAGTCTCAAGCTGGAGGAAAGGCACTTCCAAGAGCCCAGGGCAAGGAGCAGGATCCAGGGCTTGCAGGCCAGACCACCTGAAAGTGAACTTTAGACGGGGGAAGAAGGTTAGTGGTACTGTCCATCTACCCTTCCCAATCTGTCCCTCTCTCCCTGTCCCTTCTTTCTATCTCTGAGAATTTGTTTTTTCCTTTTTTTTTTTTTTTTTTTTTTTTTTCTTTTTTTGGTACAGGGATTGAACCCAGGGGCATTTAACCACAGGACCACATCCCCAGTCATTTTATATATATATATATATATATATATATATATATATATAAAATGATACATATATAAAAATACATATATATAGATAGATAGATAGATATATTTTTTTTTTTTTTTTTTTTTGCAGTGCTGGGGATTGAATCCAGGGCCTTATGCTTCCAAGGCAAGCACTCTACCAACTGAGCTATATCCCCAGCCCTTCTTTTTAATATTTTATTAAAGATGAGGTCTCACTGAGTTGCTTAGGGCCTTGCTAAGTTGCTGAGGCTGGCTTTGAACTCGTGATCCTCCTGCCTCAGACTCCTGAGGAGCTGGGATTATAGGCCTGCACCACCAAGCCCAGCTTCCCTCTGGTAATCTCAAGGTTAAAAAAAAAAAAAAAAAAAAAAAATCAGCATTCACCCACTCAATTTTGTGCCAGTATTGCTATGCGTTGCTATTTTCTCAAACATTCCATATTTGCATATCAGGTACTTAAGGTGCTTAATATCAATGGAGTGTATGGTTCCACAGCTTCCTGTGGCAACACTGGAATGTTCCAAATCACATCACCAATAAATAAACATGGAAACTCATGTCTCTGTGGAAGGAGAAGTTTGATGGAGGAGTTTGCATTTTTAATCTCTCATCTTCTAGGAAATCCAGAGAAAAGATGCCAAATATGACAATGAAGATGTTATAGACTCCCACAAGCTTCACCTCTGACAAATTCTGTCCTTTATAATCCGTTTTCATTGAAAATTCTGCTTCAGCCAGGCACAGTTGCCCACGCCTGTAATCCAGCAAATTGGGAGGCTGAGGCAGGAGAATCACAAGCTCAAAGCTAACCGAGCAACTTAGCGAGGCCCTAAGCAATTTAGCAAGACCCTGTCTCAAAATAGTAAATAAAAAGGGCTGGGGATGTGACTCAATGGTTAAGCACCCCTGGGTTCAATCCCTGGTACCAAAAAAAGGAAGAAACAAAAAAATTCTGCTTTACGGGATGAGAAGACCTTGTGATCTAGATACGATCTCTAGGTAGAAAGAGACTACTGTGATTTGGAAAAATTTTACTCCATATTTGCAGCTCCCGTATTGCAACATTCGAATAAATGAGATAACCATATCAGGGCCATGGGTGGGGGGTAGGCGTGCACCCTCCAGCTTCAGTTAGTATAGGGAGGCTGAGGCAAAAGGATCGCAAATTTAGAAGGTTGTAAGTTCAGTTAGTCTGGACCACTTAGATCCTATCTAAAAATGAAAGGGTCGGGGATGTGACTGAGGAGAAGAGCGCTTCTCCGCAAGAGGGAGGCCCTGGGTTCAAGCCCCCATTACGAGGATGTGGGGTGGGGTGGGAGGGCCGCGAGAAACAGAAAACCGCTGTGAAACGTGGTGCCATTTCTCCCAGGAGGAACGCTGAGAATGGAAGCGCATCTCCAACTTCGGAGTTGAATTCCCTCCCCGACATTGCCCTTCTCCTCTTTCACCTTAAAATAAATAAATAAATAAACAAATAAAGCAGATTTTGGCCCATGCCTGCGGTTGGGGTGGGATACTGCGTGCGCTCCCGGGTCGCCAGATAGACCTCAACGGATGACCTTGATCTCTTGGGAGACGCGCTCGCGAGATGACGGGCAGATTTCGCTGTGTCACAATCCCTGCTCTGTCGCGTCAGTCGCATTCGTCGGCACCCGTGGGTGGCGTGTCGCGGGGCTCCGGGTTTCTGTGGTTCTGGGCACAGGGAACGCACTGCCTTTCCGCCTTTCCGCCGCGGACTTGCAGGTCTGCACTCGGAGCGCCACGCTCTCCGCTGCCCCGGCGCGGCAGCCTCACGTGCGCCCAGCCTCCGCAGCCAGCCTCCGCCGGCCCCGCCCGGCGCGTCCCCAGGGCAGGATTCCGCGGTTAGGAGTAGTCACGACTCGACAGCTTAGTCCCACGCAGGTCGGGCTGCATTTCCATAACAACCCGGGACCAACCACGCCTAGAGCCAGGGATCCCAGGGACACCTTCGCGCCATGAAATGACAGACTGGGGGCCAATCGGAAGCCTGCAGGAATCAGATGAGCCCATCCTGGTGGAATTAAAATGGATTTAATCCTCATGCTAATGAGGACTTGGGAGCGGTAATGCTGCAACAATTCATAGCCTGCTTTGTGCGATGACATGAGCAGTGACATTTCAAGAAGATAATGGTAGATGATGCGGAGAAAGCAGTCACATCTTCCCACTGAAGCCCGGGTTTAATTGGCTGCCGTGGGGTGGTGTGTGTGAGCGGCGATGAGGAACAGCAGCACAGACGTAGAGTGGGCTTTAAAAACATTGCTGTCTTTTCCAAAATGTAACTAGCGTACTAAAACCAATATGCATTTCCGTGGAAGACATCATACTGCTATGCGCAGGAGTAAACAGTTTCAATTTCTTGCAAGTAATTCAACTATTTTGCAACGTCGAGTTTCTTCTAAGGAAGTTCGTAAGACCACATTCGACAATGACTTAACAATAGACGTTTTGAGAATGTAAAGATGTATGTGTGACTGTTAGAATGTAGAGCTATAAATAACTTTTTGAATTTTTTGTGATTCTAAGGAAAAAATTCTCATTTTAATTATGAGGTTTGTTGGTTTGGCTAAAAAGAAGCTAAATAATATATTAAAAAGTGTCATTTACATAAAACAGTCTGTGTAGGCAGATATGAAAAACCACATATTCTATTAAGATGAAAGGTTTACTATTATGATTTTTCTTGCCTGGCAAGGAAATCTCGTAAGGATCGATCTCTATTGGATGAAAATTTTCATTCTTCCTCAGAATATTTGATTTTTTTGTTTGTTTGTTTAGCTCATTCACAACATGAGATTTTTAAATTCTTCAAATCATAAGAATCAAATATGAAAATAGATCTTTTCTTAAATATGGCTAAAACATTTTAATGGCTTTAAGTATATTACAGAAAATGTTTTAATTTGAATTTGAATGCCAGATTCAAAAACTAGCTGACTCTGGTTTTCTAGAACTAGCCCTAGGGAAACTTTTATTTGTCCTGCTGCTTGATAATTCCCTATATATCCACAGAGAATCTCCTTACAGGTAACTAGGACATCACAGAAAATAGAGCCAAAACATTTTGACAGATCTTTTAATTATTTATCTGTAAGTTGTTAATAATTTTTAAATCCAGTACTTGCCCTTCAGAGATTGACATATCTCATTTATAGTAGTTTTAAGAAAATTATCTAAAAATGCTACCTATTCTTTTGTGTGTTGGTTATTGGAGACTCTTGAACTGTGCCTGCCGTACATGTTTATAAAATACACCCAACAAGCACAACAGGTGCAGTGTAACAAAAATGTGACTTTATTTTGTTTTTTCATTGTCTCTGTAAGAATTTACTCGGTAGGGGCTGTCCCTCTGGACCTTATGAGAAGTAAGTGTCCAGGATTACTAGAGGTTCATCCTTGGTGTTGCATGAATCAGTAACATTCCTTTGGGTTGGGGGGTCTTCCAGGGCATGGATATATCTTAACCCTACACACTGAAAGACATTGCATAGTTTCCTGTTTTAGATTCAACAAATACAGTTATGTTTCTCTAGGCCCTTCCACCTGTTCTCCCCAGCCTCTGATAACCATTGGCCAAGGGATACAAAATTATAGTTAGTTGCAAAAAGTTCCGGCATTCCGTCACATGGGAGGGTGGCCATAGTAACAATTATGCCCTGTACATTTCAAAATAACTACAAAATTCTGAATATTCTCACCACCAAAAAATGATTGCTGTTTGAGATGACGGATATGCTGATTATCCTGATTTGATCATCACACAGTATTTACATATATCAAAACATCACACCACAAACATGTACAATTATGTATTGATTTAAAACAAAATAAAACTTTTAAATGATTTATCGTCAAATGACAAAACAAAACCACTGCTATGAACATTTATGTACAAGTGTTCACATAAAAATGTTTTCATTTAGCCGGGTGCACACCTGTAACCCCCCCCCCGGCTTGGGAGGCTGAGGCAGGAGGATCTCGAATTCAAAACCAGCCTCCCCAACGGCCAGGCCAAGGTGCTAAGCAATTCAGTGAAACCCTGTCTTTAAATAAAATACAAAATAGGACTGAGGATATAGCTCAGTGATCAAGTGCCCCTGAGTTCCATCTTCAGTACCAAAATAAAAATAAAATAAATAAATAAATAAATAAATAAATAATTTTTCATTTGCTAAAAGTGTAACAATTCAGCTGGGGGTTTTTTTCTTCAAAATTATTAGTTTCATTAATTTTCTCTATTGTTTCCTTGTTTTCAATTTCATTAATTTTATCTTTCCTGCTTTCCTTAGAATTTTTCTGTTCTTTTGTAACAGGGACTAAAGGCAGTTTTTGCTGAAACCATGGCCTCTTCACTGAGCACTTCAGATGTTTTATGGGTACCTAAAAACAGGTTAGAACCCTGGCATCTCCACTCTGATATCACATGACTCATCACTGCCTGAGACTGGGGCAGAGTCTTGCCCAACTCTGCAGATACGTCTCCTTCTTGCCTTCCTGACTTTTCTTTCTGAGTCATTCTCTACTAAAGTCACCATAGGTCCCAGCAACAAGTCTGATGGAGAACCATCTGGTGGCCAAAGTAGAATTCCTTACCAGGCAGCAGGAGCCATCTGCTCATCACCATCATGACCCCCATCTGACCAATCCTAAAATAATGACCAGACCATGGCCTGACAAAGTTTGGTGGCCACGCAACCAATCCTTACTGTATAACCCCAAGACCCTTGTTAGTCCCACAGGGAAACAGACTTGCAATCACCAGCCTGCTGCTTTTCTCCCCAGGGTGACCACGCAAGATAAATGTCTTTCCTGCCACCACCACCATTTTCTCTCTGATTGGCCTTTTGGGATGGATGGTCAGACCTGGTCCATTGGTACCCCAGAGTCAGGCTGCTGGCTTGGGTCTCCGGTTAAACTTTTACTAGTTCCTTGAGGTAAGAACCTAGAAATTATATTTATGACCTATTATAATTTCTAATGAAGCCATATAAATTTAACTCTTGGCTCTGTGTTGGTTCCACAAATTTGACGAGTGATTTTATTTTGTTTTTCCATTGTCTCTTTAAGGATTTATTCAGCATGGGATGTTCCTCAGGACCAAGCAAGGAATAAATGTTCAGGATTACCTAAGATAATTCATTTTCATTCAGTTCTCTCTGTGTGTTGTGTGTTTATTTCAAGACTTCTCCTTTGTCCCATGACTTACTCAGAAATGTGTTTTAAAATTATAAGTGTCTGAAGATTTTCCTGTTTTCTATCTGTTAATAATTTCTAGTTTGATTCTGTTCTGATCCGAGAATACATTCAGTGTGATTTTAATTCTTTTAAACTTTAAGATTTATTTTATGACCTTGGATATAACTATCCTAGTGACTCTTTCCTAGGTACTTGAAAAGTATGTAAATTCTACTTTTGTTGGGTAATTTCATTACATTCTGTTGTCTGAGGCTGTTGTCCAACTCTTCTGTATTCTTGCTAATCTTCCTTCCAGCAATTCTAGAAATTGCTGAGAATGTTAGTCCCCAGCTCTAATTACAAGTTCTTTCCTCTCAATCAGTTTGTGCTTTATGTATTTTGAAACTCTGTTATTTGGGGCACACATGTTTAAAACTACTATGTTTTATTGGTGTACCAATCCTTTACCATTGTCCTATGCTATTCTTGCTCCATAGTAACTTTCTTTGCTCTGAAGAATGTGTTATCTGATGTTAATAGAGTTACTCTTTCTCTTCTAAAAATCAATGTGTGTATCTTTGCCCACTTTTTGTTGTTATAACTGAATACCAAAAACTGGGCAATTTTATAAAGAATAAAGAGTTATACATCTCATGCAACTCATCGTCCTGGAGGCTGGGAAGTCCAATATCAGGGCACGGGCACCTCCTCAGCATCTGCTGAGGGTCTTCTTTCTGCATCATAGCATGGTGGGGGGCATCACAGGGCAAGACCAATCGAGCTTATGAACTCAGGTGTCTCTTCCTCTTCTTATAATGCCACTAATGCCATCATGGGAATCCAACCCTCATCTTCTCATCTAATCCTAATTATCTCCCAAATATCTATTTCCAAATACCATAAACCTACGAGTTTGGGGATTAAGTTTCCAATGTATAAAATTTAAGAGGCACATTTGAGCCATTGCAGTGTGATATATCTTATTCTCACCTTTTACTTTTAAGCTACCTATACCATTAATTTGAAGTTTATTGTAACTGCACATACTAATAATGGTTTTTAATCTACTCTGACAATCTCTGTAATTTTAATTGATGTGTTTGGGTGATTTACATTTGAAGTAATTATTGATAGGGCTGAAGTGGGCCATTTTGGTTTTATATCACTTAGCACAATTTACTTATTGATTGTTATAGGTAATTTATCTCAATTCACTGTCATTGACACTTTCCTAATT
The DNA here is from genome assembly GCF_902686455.1 of Sciurus vulgaris. Lineage (NCBI taxonomy): Eukaryota > Metazoa > Chordata > Mammalia > Rodentia > Sciuridae > Sciurus > Sciurus vulgaris. The sequence goes on from NC_136474.1 coordinate 28,489,692, forward strand.
CATGGGAAGAAAACTTACTTTCATTGAGGTCCCTTTACCCTCCTCAATCTCTAAGTATAATTGCCCTAAATTTCCCTACATACTCTGAGCACCACATTGGATGGTGTTATAAATTTTGCGTCAATCACAAAACATGATTATAGAAACTCACAAGGAGACTCTGTTATGTTTCCCTCCACTTTTAGTCATTCTGTTGCTCTTCGTTTTTGTTTCTGAACTTCCAAAACTACTTCAGTTGCCATTTTTCTTTCTGTTCAGAAAGGTTTCTTTCCTGTTTTAGGGATAAGTGTGCTAGCAACAAACCATCTTAGTTCTGCTCGATGTGACAATGTCGACTTCCCCTTTTTTCTCAAAGGATCATTTTATCCAATATTGAACTCACAGTTGACAATTCTTTTCTTTCAAAACTTGAAACTTTTGTTCATCTCCTTCTGGCTTAGTAGTTTTGTATGAGAAATCCCCTGTCCTCTATAGAGAAAATGTAGTTTCTCTCTGGATATTGTTGATGTTATTTACTTGTCCTTCATTCTCAAGCCTATGATGGGTTTTGATATAATTTTATTGACTATTGACAAACTGAGATTTTGCTCCGCTTCTTGAAGCGTAAGTATATATCTTTTGCCAGATTTAGGATGTTGCCAGTCATTATTTCTTTGAATACTTTTTCATACTCTTTCTTCAGAGATTTCAATAAGTTAATTTTTTTTTCTGTTACTGCCTCCCAGATCCCTGAAGCTCTGTTCACGTGTTTCAGTATATTTTATCTCTGCTGTTCAGGTTGAGCAAATTCTATTGATATGTCCTCAGGTTCATTGATTTTATCTTGTCATCTCTACTATTGAGTCCATCCAGTCAGTTTTAAAGAAACGATCTGTTGTGTTTTTCAGTCATGTAATGCGGGCTAGATTGTATTTATAGATTCTATTTCTTTGCTGAGATTTTCTGTTTTAAAAAAAATAGCTTCAAGATAACTGGTAATTATTTTCATCTGGTTAGAGACACTTTGGTTCTTAGGCTGGGCGGCTCTTGATCCTCTGCAAGCCCTTTCTTCTCACAGATGGTCGTCCTGTTTGATTTCAGTGTGTGGGTTCTTCCTACTTTCCTGGGCTGTAGTTCCACTGGTAATTCTGCCTCTAGAACTCTCACCATGTTATTCTGGTTTACCTCATTATTTGGTGCTGCTTGGACTCCCACACAATCCCTGTCCTGGTCACCTGTAGGGGACAGGTGACCCCTACAGGTGATACCACAGTCTGCCTGGTATCTTGGGCCATTTTCTGAGTTCAAAGCGCCTCTCCTGGGCCTGCGTCTCTCCTCCCACTGACTGGAGGGTCAGCAGACGCTGGGCCAGCAGGGAGCTTGTCCCAACCCTTGTGTTCTAGTTATGGAACGAGTGGGGCTTTGACGCTGCCACTGGGTACAGATTGGCCAAGGACGCCATGAGGGTCTCTTTAGGGAGTCTCCATTAGGTCTCTGTTGGGTTTATCCTTTCCTGGATCTCTAGCCAGAGAGAGAAAACAGTCTATCTTTATCTTTTATTTTGTTATCTTTTTTTGTTTTGTTTTGTTTTGTTTTGGGCTATGCTGGGGTTAGTCAATGTCTCATCACTGAGATCAAAATACCTCATCAAAACAACTTAGAGGAGGAAAAGTTTATTTGGGGCTCACAGTTTCGGAAGTCTTAGTCCATGACTGACTGTCTTCATTGCTCTGGGCTTGAGGTGAGGCGGCACATCAGGGCGGAAAAGGCCCAGTGAAGGAAAGCTGCTCATCTCATGGCACCCAGGAAGCAGAGAGACAGGAAGGGGCTGGGGCCAGGGAGCACAGGAGGCACACCCTCGGTGACCTTCTTTGTCCAACAAGGTCCTGCCTCCCAGCAGTCCACTCAGTTATCAATGTGTTAATCCAGCAAATGGATTCATCCATTAGTGAGATCAGAGCCCCAACCATTGCCTAAAATCCCTGACTCTGTGCCTTGTTGTATTGAGGGCCACTCTTTCAACACACGGGCTGGGGGAGTGGGGGACATTCCAGATCCAGGCACAGGCCACTCCAGCACTCAGTCTGGGATCCAGGGGAGAGAAAAGGCAAGCCCAGGGGGAGTTACCACATTGCCATTCCTCAAGCCCTTAGGTTTGCAGTGAGTTTCTGTCCTTATTCTTTTAGAATCCTTTTACAGCTAATTAATAAATTACTTCCAGAGATTTTAGTGGTATTTAGAGGGGAGATTTAGAGAAGAGTGAGTCTACAATATCACCTGAAAGCAGAAGTCTGCAATTGACAGTTTTAAAACCTAGATTACTAAGCTCAATAATGTGTCCAATTGAGTTGGATTTTTTTCCAGGCCAAAAAAAAAAAAAATCCTTTAAAAAATAGTAGATTCTTCTGAATGACTTATAGAGCCAATCCCTAGGCTCCATTTAGGTCAGGGATCCTGGTGAGTAGCAGGTCTGGAACCCCCGTCAGATGGGGGCATGGTGCAGGTTCTGGGAGCTGCTCCTCTTTCTCTGACACTGTAGTGACAAAAATAGGAGAAAGAAAAGGAAGTAGCAATGCATACACACGTGCTCCCTGCTTGTTTTATTTTTTTAAGGTTTTCTTTCTATTATCAGAAGTTTTATTATTTTTATGGCAACAGCCCATGCATTGGGAGGGCAGGTGTCAGTACTATCATTAGTGGGAAAGGCAGAGAACTGAATTAGTTGGGGTCATACCTGCAAGAAGTTCTGGGATCGCTTCAACCAGGCTACATAAATCAGAAGGGAATTCATGGAGGGAGGGAAGGACATTGTGTAAGTGAAGAAGAAAGGGTCATCTGCTGACCCAGAAAAAGGCAAACAAGTCAGCAGGCTTTAGAGAGAAGTGAAGGGAAAGGACAGATGTTCCCCTGTGGGAGGCTGAAGGGTCACATTGTCATGACCACATGCATGATGGAGCCAGAGTCCAGGCCGCCTTGAGCAGGCACCTGCTAGGTTTCCCCAGCAACAGGGTCCTCCCTTCCCTCCCCTCCAGCTGTGATATTAAGATCTGAAAAGCTACACACAGATGAAGCAGATGAGCAAAGAGCCTGCCAGAAGGTGGACTTCTCTGAGTCCACCTCTCAGAGAAGGCCCTGGGATGCAGCAATCCAGGAGGATGCAGATACTGGAAAACTTGAGAAAGGACGGGGCTCTGGTGGAACCTGCTCAGCTCCTCTGGCTTCGGTGGGGACACAGATTGGGTTTGTGATGCCACCTGGTCTGGTTCTGTCATGAGGCATGGACAGGAGCAAGAGGAAGCAGGACCAGGGACTCCAGGCCACCCTGAAAGGCAAGATCACTGTCCTCATTTATAGAAAAGGTGCAGCTGAAGCAGACCACCTGGCCACAATGGCCAACCTAGCCAGTGGTAGACAAGGATGCCTTCTGTAAATCCACACCTGTTCTCACCTGTTCTCACCTGTCCGTGACATCAGAAAGAGAAACAGAAAGCCTGTGCCTAAGCCCCAAGCACTGTTGTGTCCCGTGTGTGTGGACAGGCCTCGGGCCATCCTCCCAGGCCTATGGTCTCCAGATGCAGAGGAGTCCAGCCTGGGCAGTGGACGGGTGTCTCAGGTTGCGTGATTGAAGGCAAGGGAGGAGGCGGAGGCTGCAGGACTCCTCCAAGGGGAAGGTGGAGACTCCGGCTGCACAGCAATGTTTCTGTGTAAGCTACAAAATTCTGTGACACCAGAACATTTAAAGAGAAAATCCTCAAAGACAAGGAAAGAGCACAACCAATTACTCATGTCTGAAATATTTTCTTCCATTATATGGCCTTTGGAGGGAGCAGGCGATAAATGAATAAATTGTGTCCATTTCCCCCGCTGAAAATATGATAAATCAAAAAATCAATCATGATTCATATCCATGAGGACTGTGGAACCACCTAAGAATGCCTCGTGCCCAGTTAGTATGAGAATGTAGACTCTACTCACCAAGGATACTGTCCTAGTGAAGGACAGAAGGGCCCAGGATCATTTTTTGGCAGAGGGGAAGGTGTTCCTGTTTGCCATTCTCATAGTCCTGCTTAAACTTTGTGGGTTTTGTGGCATGAGTCCAGTCCTGAGCTATCAGGAAACCTACCTTCTGGGGCCTCAGTGATTAGCTTGGAGTCTGGCCTGTCACCCATACCAGACCCATTATCAACTTCCCTGGGAGTTTAACTCAGAAAAATCATTCCCTCACTCCAGCAGGTAAGAACCAAAAGGACTCACATGAGTCAGGAGCTAATGAGGTGTCTGCTTCCACATGGAGCGGACCAGCCTCAGAATGGGACCAAGAAAAGTATTGGGAGTGAGGGTGATGTCATCATTTGAACACTTGGATCCAGGTGTTCCCCTTAAAACAAAGGCTTGTTTGAATTGGCTTTCTGTCACTTCAAGATAGGTATGGTATGCCCACCTGAAATCCTAGTGACTCAGGAGACTAAGGTAGAAGGATCACAAGTTTGAGGCCAGTCTGGACAACCTAGGGAGATTCTGTCTCAAAATCTAAAAAGGTCTGGGCGTATAGGTCAGTGGTAGAATGCCCATGAGTTCAATCCCCAGTGCCAAAAAGCAAAACAAAAGAAACCCTGATGAGTTCTGATGAGTACTATTAACATAAAACAGAGAAATATTGCTATTGTGCTGAGAGGGCTGGAATTCTCAGGCGGGTTGTCCTCAAATCGACTGCACTATCAGACTAAACAAACAACTTTTCCATGAAGGCCCATAGCTTGGTTGGCTTACTAGGGTCGTGATAATTCTGACCACAAGCTAACAGCAAGAGGACAACGGACTAATGAGTGGAGTGCTGCAGACTGAATTGTGTCCCACCCCTTTCCCAAATTCATGTATGGAAGCCCTAACCCCTGATGTGGTGCTATTTAGCAGTGAGGACTTTAGGAAGTAATTAGGGTTAGATAAGGTAGTGATTTAGATGAGCCCCATGATGATGTTAGTACCCCTTTAAGAAGAGACCGGAGAGTTTGCTCTCTCATGTCTCCTTCTCTATCAACATAGCAGAAAGGAGTGATCTGTAAACCCAGAAAAGACCTCACCAGAACCTGACCATGCTGGCCTTTGATCTTGAACTTCCAATCTCCGCAAAGCTGAGAGCCAACTGCTGTTCATGTCCTCAGTCTGCAGTTGCTTGGGAGAGAAGCCCTAGCAGCCTGAGACACAGAACTTTGGGAAGACCCAAGAATGGGAACTGGCCTCTTAAATTTCTGATATGCAAAGTCCTTCACTTGAGGAAACCAAGTCCTGCACTTTAGAAAGAAGGCTTCCTCCCCACGACATTGGACTTCAGTGTGGTGGAGTGAGCCGTTCCTTCCCAGACACTTTCCATTGACCATTCCCTTCCACTCCATCTCCTTGTGTTGTGGTTCCTGCAGAGATGGAGGAGATGACAGGAGCCAACATCGCCAAGAGAGAGGGAAAGGAATGGGGCCAGTAAGCTGTCTGTGACGTCCATCCAATGATGATGCCTGGGGCCCCAGAGATGGGAGAGCCCAGGTGAGAAGTCCTGCCTTCCTACACTGGAGGAGCTTGTCCAAATCTCCTGGATTCCCAGCATGCTTTTTGGCATGAAGTATACTGGGAACAAGCAACGTACTGGGTTTGCTCTCCACTTCCTTCACAGGGACATCTGCCCTGGAGAAATATAATCAAGCATCTACCCCATTGCTTGGGATAGAGCCAAGCTTGGCAGACCTTTTGGTGAAAAGACATATAGTAAATGCTTTAGGCTTTGTAAGTCACACACTTGCAATCATTCAACTCTGCCACTCTCACATGGATGGTACACAGATGTGCAAGGCTGTGTGCCATTTGAACTTTGCTAATTTGAATTTTATATAATCGTCAGGCATCTTAAATAGTGTTATGGTCTGAATGTGGAATTCCCCCCAGAACGCATGCATTGAAAGCTTGGTCTCCAATGCAGCAATGTCCAAAGGACATTGAGGACTCATTGAGGGATCAGGAGGACTCTGAGCTCATCAGAGATTAACCTATTGATAGCCGAATGGACTACCAGAAGAAGGTGGAGGGTAGGCAGGTGGGGTGTGGTTGGAGAAAGTAGGTCACAGGAATAAGGCCCTGGGGACTTTATCTTGTCCCTGGCCCTTCTCTCCCCCAGCCCCACCTTTCTGGCTGTCTTGAGATGAGCCCCTTTCTTTCACCAAGCCCTTCCGCTGTTATGTTCTACCTTGCCTTGGGTCTGGAGCAATGGAGCCAGCTGACCATGGACTGAAACCTCTGAAACTGAGCCAAAATTAATCCTTCCCCCTCTAACTTGTTCTTCTCAGGTATTTTGGTCACAATGACAAAAATCTGACTAACACAAATGTTATTCTTTTGATTTTTTCCCCCAGCTATTTAAAAGTGAAAACCACTGTTTCACAAGTTCATGACATTTCTGAGACTTTCTTCTCTTAGTTTCCATCATTTCCTCCAAGTTGCCTGCTCCTGCTGGTTTCCTAATCTCTGTTCATTGACACGCTTTCCCCAGATGTCTCTGGCACTGGCTGTGGCTTACTTTGAAGAAACGGCCATTGACAAGATGATCGGGAGCTCTAGGTCTTGGTCTAGAGCAGTTGCATATGTTGCCAGCTGAGGACTTGGTGAGTTTTGTGGGGGATCCCCACTGTCAGCATCAGTCTTGGTCAGTTTTCTGCTACTGCAACAAAATACTTTTAAAGGGAAAAGACTTATTTTGGCTCTGGTTTGAGGTTTCAGACCCTGATTAGTTAGGCCCATTGCTTTTGGGACTGTGATGACCCTATGCCTCCCTACTAATTTCCTTCCTAGAATACAGTCCACCTGAGGACTGGGTGCTCAATCTGTGCCACACTAGGGATGAATTTTGGGGTAATCTTTCCCCACCGCCCTGTGTTTACATCCAATCAGATACAGGAACTCCAGAAAATGACATAGAAGTGGGTGTATGTGGGGTGTGTGTGTGTGTGTGTGTATGATGTGTGTACATCTGGTATGTTTATGGCAAGTGTGTGGGTGGGCATGAGGGGTGTATTGTGACATTTGTCATGTGTGCTCTATACAGATGGTATGTGTGGTGTGTGTATTGTGTGTGTTTATGTATGCTGCGTGTGTGGTGTGTGTGCATTTGTGTGGGGGGTATACAATGTGTGGTGTGTAGGTCAGTGTGAATTTGTGTAAGTGTGACAGTTATGCACGTGGGCTCATGACATCACCTCTGGACTTAGGAGCTGTCTGTGATTTGGGGCCATCACTTTTTGGAGAAGGAGGGATAAGTCATCTGAACTTGGAAATGCTGGCTGGCAGAAGCTCGACGATATTGTTTTCACAGTGGTGAGACTCTGTGGATATCGATTCCATGCTTGTTATGTGCATCACGGGTAGGAACAGTCCTCGGCATCACGCCGCTTTAGTGTGGTTTGCCAGCCAGGAGCTCACTGGTCCTTTGGGAGCTAATCTTAAGGATGGGGCGGTCACCTGGAGACAGGGAACTATTGCCCTTCAAGTTGCTAAGTCCACATTTGAGGCCCAGCCACCTCTTAGGCTGTCCTCATCAGCTGGCAGGTTCCTCCTCCACACGCTTTCAGATGGGTAGCCGCTGCCCCCTCAGCTTGTGAGAATTCTGGGAGGCAGGTGTGTGAGGGGCTGAGGGGCTTGGCAGACTTGCCATGTGGTGGGTGCTTGGCAAACAGTTGCTGTTTTTATTTTTATTCAGGGCTGGTGGCAGGGGGGGCTCATGAAACTATGAAAAGGGTGAGACCCAACACCCATGCATCCTGACGTGGGGCGGCCATGATGTCCTCTCAGCCAGCCTTTACCCTCTCATCAGGACACGGCCAGTCACCATCCTATTCAAGGAAACACCATCCCTCTGATCTGTCGAGAACGTTGTCCTCACACAGATCAGCAGGGATGGGGCTGAGTGTGCAGGGCCTCCCCAGGCATTAAGCATCTGAGGTGACCGCAGCACATAAGCCAGAGGCAGACAGTGGATACCAACCTGGCAGCTTGGCCTTTTGCCTCATAGGGACTTGTCTATGTGACAGGTTCCCCACCGTAACACTGAAAATATTTTCCTTTCACAAATTAAAAGACCAGATAATTAAAAGGGAAACACTCAGGAGATTCATTTTCACTCTGCCCTGCATTCAGTTTTCATTTTGCAGCTCTTTGGATATTGTGAACCTGAACAGACTCATTCCGTGTGAAACTGGAGAATGACCACCCAGAACTGGACAGGACTTGGCTGGAAAGGAAGGCCAGGACGGATGATAAAATTGTCAGCTCTACCCAGCAGATTCATTCAGCAACGTGGATCAGAGGAGCCTCTCAGGGTCTGCTGGATGGGGGAGTTTCAGGCACACTGGGTTGGTAGATGTCAGGTATCCCCCAAAAGCTCATGTGTGAGACAGGAGGTGAAATGATTGGGTTATAAGAGCCTTAACCTAACCAGTGCATTAATCCCTAGTCCTTAACAAGACAAGAAATAAGCACAAGAAATAAAAGCAAGAATCAACACCTGGGATAGATTCAAACTGAAAAGCTTTCTCTCAGCAAAGGAAACTATCAGCAATGCGAAGAGAGAGCCTACAGAGTGGGAGAAAATCTCTGCCACTCATACTTCAGATAGAGCACTAATTTCTAGAATATATAAAGAACTTAAAAAACTCTACACCAAGAATACAAATAACCCCATCAACAAATGGGCTAAGGAAATGAACAGACGCTTCACAGAAGAAGATCTACAAGCAATCAACAGATATATGAAAAAATGTTCAACATCTTTAGTAATAAGAGAAATGCAAATCAAAACTACCCTAAGATTCCATCTCACCCCAATTAGAATGGCGATTATCAAGAATACAAGCAACAATAGGTGTTGGCGAGGATGTGGGGAAAAAGGTACACTCATACATTGCTGGTGGGGCTGCAAATTAGTGCAGCCACTCTGGAAAGCAGGGTGGAGATTCCTTAGAAAACTTGGAATGGATCCACCATTTGACCCAGCTATCCCACTCCTTGGCCTATACCCAAAGGACTTAAAATCAGCATACTACAGAGATACAGCCACAACAATGTTCATAGCTGCTCAATTCACAATAGCCAGATTGTGGAACCTACCTAGATGTCCTTCAATTGATGAATGGATAAAGAAACTGTGATATATATGTATATTATATGTGTATATATATATATATATATATATACATATATACAATAGATATATATGTGTGTATGTATATATATATATATATATACATACAATGGAATATTATTCAGCTATAAAGAATAATAAAATTATGGCATTTGCAGGCAAATGGATGAAATCAGAGAATATCATGCTAAGTGAGATAAGCCAATCTCAAAAAACCAAAGGAAGAATGATCTTGCTGATAAGCTGATGATGACACATAATGGGGGGGGTGGGAGGAAGGCAAGAATAGAGGAAGGAGGGACTGTATAGAGGGAAAAGAGGGGTGGGAGGGGTGGGGGGAAGGAAAACAGAGTGAATCAAACACCATTATCCTATGTAGATGTATGATTACACAAATGGTATGCCTTTACTCCATGTACAAACAGAAACAACATATATCCCATTTGTTTACAATAAAAATAAATTAAAAAAAAAAGAGCCTTAACCTCACCAGTGCATTAATCCCTAGTAGGGATTAACAAGGTAGTAATTGTAGGCAGGTAGGGTGTGGCTGGAGGATATGGGTCCCCGGGGCTGTGCCTTTGAGGTACACGTCATGACTTGTTGAGCGGAGCTCTCTCTGCTTCCTGGTGCCATGTCCTGAGTCACTTTCCTCCACCACTCATGCACCATGATGTTCTACCTGGCCTCAGGCCCAGACCAATGGTGTCAGTCATCTATGGCCTAAGACCTCTGAATCTGCAAGCCCCCAAATAAACTTTTCCTCCTATACATTGTTCTCGCAGGTCTTTTGGTCACCACGATGAAAACACTGACTAAGACAGTCACCCAGTGGGCAAATCCCTTGACCTAACTAGCTCTTTATTCTTCCCCAAACTTTCTAAGGTCCCACTGGATATAGGCATGCAGGAATGGGTCCCCAAGCAGCAGGGAACAGGGTGGGAGGAACAAGTGCCCAAGAGCTAGTTCATTCTGAGCCAAATGAGGCCCAGGACTTTCATCTACCCTGATATTCCTCGTGTCTCTGGCCCGCCCCAGCCTATGGTAGCCACCTCTCCTGGCCTCTTCTCTGGCACCACATGGCCCTGGGCAGGCTCCTGATGAAGAGGTACCCAGCTTGAGTATTGCAGTCTGCCGTCTGTCTCCCTCCTGCCACTTAGGGGGCTATCAATGGAAGGTTAAAGGTATAACCAACATGGCTGCTGCAAGGCAATGAGTGTCCAAACAGCCGGAAGCAGCCAGCCACCTCCCAACTTCACAATCTCTCCCATATGGACCAGAGTGACGTTAGCATAGGGCTTTCCTCTTTTTGTTGTTTATTTTATTTTATTTTATTTTTTCTTATTTTATTTTTTCTTATCTTATTTTATTTTATTTATTTTATTTTTGGCCCAGGACAACCACCTTGGTTACCTTCAGGAATATTCTTTTTCATCACATGAAGTCAGGAGTCATACAGAAACAGGAATCAGGAAAGAGGCTACTTTAAGGAATTATCACTTACATTAACAAAACATGTCCCCAGCGCATCAATGAAAGTTGGCATGGTAGAAGATTCTGGATTCCAATCAGGATTTCTGATGAACTGTTACAATCTGCTTGCCAGAATATGATTTCAGAGACATTGAAAGGGAGACTTCAAAAATATTTTGATTTGCTTCATTTGGGGCTTTCTAAACATTTACTGTTTAAAATCTTGCCGATTAATGATTCAAAATGCTGTTTATTTCTGACAACTTATGTTTGGTATATACTTGCCATTTATAAATGTTCAACAAAATCAGTCTCATGTGGCATTTTGATAATGTTGGTAATTGCTGTTACTGTTTTTGTCTTATGATACTAGTATCTAAGTGACAGGAGGATAGGGGAAGGTCTTCAAGGAAGGTCAATGCAATTGGAAGTACATAAAATCTCAGAAGAGAACCAGGGAAGGGTATCTCCTTCTCCCTCCCACAGGGAAGACCTCTAACAGTTTCTGGTGGATTCATTGTGAACAGACGGAGGAAAACAGTCCTAAATTAAATCTAAATATTCCAGCCACCCCTGCCTCTCAGGCTAACAGCATCTCCAAGCTGCAGATAACACACTGATGTACTTATGGGGTCCCCCCTTAGCAACAGAGTTGCCATGGAAACACATTGTGAGTCTCTGAGAGGAAGCAAAAGAGAGCAGGCTGGAGGAGTTCAGGAATTTCTCATTGAAATAATTACAGTCGTTCTCAGTGTGTTTAAGAAATGAATACCCCATGAATGTTTTAAATTCTTTTTCAGTGCGTGTTTCTGACCGTCTTACATCCAAAGAGTTTAACTCCAGTGCTTACCATTTTAAATCTAAATCGTATTGTATTTTTTGCAAAGCATTTTGGAAGCTTTTGGCAGCTAATTTTTTTTTTTTCTTTTTTCTGGGATGCAAGGAGTCCTATGCATTTAAATGTTCATCATCCACATAAAATCCCACAGGGGGACTGGTTATGTATGTGAGACAGAAAGACTGTGTGACAACTGTTTTATAGCAAGTTCATCAAGCCACGAGTAGTGTGGTATGCACCTGTAATGCCGGGTACTTGGGAGACTGGCACGGGGGTCACAGGCTCAAAGACAAGCCTGGGCAACATAGCAAGAGCCTATTGCAAAAAAACAAAAGCAAGTTCATCAAATATTTGATACAATTTTGTGTTAACCATGTACACTTTGGGCTTTGGTTAATCACTATGCATAACAATTTTTTAGAATTTTTGGTTGGCCCATTTATCCCAGCATAACTAGCTCCTATCAGTGCTGTAACTTCTGAATGTCTAGTCATTTAGGAAATTCTAGGGCCACTATGGGAGATCTTGTGTGTATTTAGAGAATGTCAGGTTCTTCTCTGTGTCTGAACCAAAATAATAATAAAATGCATTTAGTAAGTTATTCCTAATATTTTGCATCTATTTTTATTTTAAAACTAGCCTGTGATTCTGGTAGAAAATGTTGACATCTTCCTGATAGAATTTTTTACAATCATGTTCAAAGTATTTTAAAAAGTCTGAGGACTGATTCCCAGAAATCTCACCCTTGAAGACTGAAACATCAATAAGATGTTGGCATTCTTCCCTAAGTCCTGATTTTAACCTTTTGTGTTGTTCGTTTGGGGATTTTTGTTTTATTATTTCTGGTGTTCTGTGTTAGTCAGCTTTCCATGGCTATAACAAATAACTGAGAAAATCAACTTCAGAAAGGAAAGGTTTACTTTGGTTCATGCTTTCAGAGGGCTCAGTCCACAGATGGCTGACGCCATTGCTCTGGGCCTGAGATGAAGCAAAACATCATGGCATCAAGAGCCTGTGGCAGAGGCGGCTGCGCACCTCATTGCAGCCAGGAAGCAAAGAGAAGGAGCAAGAGGAAGGGGCCAGGGACAAGAAATGCCCTCAACTAGGTGCTGCCTCCTACCATTTCCATCACCTCCCAGTCGTTCATTCATCTATGAATCTGTCAATGGATGAACCCACTAATGAAGTTAGAGCCTCGTGATCCAATCACTTGCCCAAATCCCCCATCTGAATGTTGCTGCCTCCGAGATGTTATTTAGATATGAGGTGTCCCCCTAAAGCTCACGAGTGATTCCATTATGACAGCTGCAACCTAATGGGTGGATGCAACCTAATGGGTGGATTTCAAATTATTGGATGAATAATTTGAAAGGATTACTGCGTGGTAACCATAAGCAGGTGGTTACTGTAGGTAGGTGGGGCATGGCTGGAGAAAATAGGTCACTAGAGGCATGGCCTTGGGAATTACATTTTTTGTCCCTCTCTCTCCTTCCTGGCTTCCATGAGCTGAGCAGCTTTCCTTTGCCGCGCCCTTGTGCCATAATGTTCTACCTCACAGGCCCAGAGCAATGGAGCTGGCTGACCATGGACTAAAACCTCTAAACTTGTGAGCCAGAATAAACTTTTCCTTCTCTAATTTTTTTCTTGTCAGGTATTTTGTCACAGTAATGGAAAGCTGACGAACACAGGGATCAAGCCTTCAACAAGTGAGCCTTTAGAGGAACTTCCAAACCCAAACCGTACATCTACTTCTCTGTAGGTTTCTTTAAATAGCATCCTTGTTTGGACAATTTCAGCCCACCTTCTGTCTTCCACTCATCATCTCCATCTGGAGGTCTAAGGGATGCTCAAACCTACCTCTAGATCTTCTCTCTCCTGATGTGTCCTTCTTCCTGCTTCCTTCCTCTTGGTGCATAGAACACCTATCCACACAGGCACTCATAAAAGAAAATAGGAGGCAGCCTGGATGCCTTCCTTTTGGGCAAAACATCTAACATGAGTCAATACGGACTTGTGAATAAGTAGAGGTAAGAACATTTTAGAGTGGCAGGGGGCACGTAGAGATGACTGTTCATTCTACTTCACAGGGCAGAGCAGGTCTGCCTCCTGCTCAGGCCTGAAGCCTCTTATTGCAGGCATCTCCAGTCCACCCTCAGTGACTCCTTGTAGCACTCAATTCACGCCTGCCAAAAACCCAGAAATTAGAAAGGGGTTTTGCCTTTTCTGTACTTTTAGAATATCACTCTTTTGCACTGAATTTCTTCTTGAAGAAAGAGCAGAAAGTCTGCAATCCTCACTAAATTTAGCACAAGGGATATGGCTATGGTTTGAATATACTTTATCTCCTCTGAAACTCATGCTGAAATTTAATAATTATTATAAGATTTTAAGAGTGGGACAGGTAAAACCTTTAAGAGGTAATTAGGACTCTGCCCTCATGCATGAATTAATCAGGTGATCAATGGGTTAGTGTTTTTTAAATTTGATTTATTTTTTTTCTTACAGACTGCAGTTTGACTCATTGTACACAAATGGGGTACAACTTTTCATTTCTATAGTTGTACACAATATAAATTCACACCATTCGTGTAATCATACATGTACATAGGGTAATGATATTTGTCTCAGTCCACTATCTTTTCTTCCTCCACCCCCTCCCCTCCCCTCATTTCCCTCTACACAATCCAAAGTTCCTCCATTCTTCTCTTATTCAGCCACCCCCTATTATGTATCATCATCCACTTATCAGAGAAAACATTCAGCCTTTGGTCTTTTGGAATTGACTTATTTCACTTAGCATGATATTCTCCAACTCCATCCATTTACCTGCAAATGCCATAATTTTATTCTTCTTTGTGACTGAATAATATTCCATTGTATGTATGTACCACAGTTTCTTTATCCATTCATCTATTGAAGGGCATCTAGGTTGGTTCCACAATATAGCTATTGTAAATTGAGCTGCTATAATAGTTCATCTGAAGAGTGGGTCTGCTATAAAAGCCATTTTTTAAAACCCATGCTCCATCTCCACCTTGCCCCTGTACCACCTTAGGACCCTTCCAACAAGAGGGCGCCCAGATGCAGCCCCTCTCTGTTGAACCAGAACTGTGAGCCAAGATAAAACATTTTTCTTTATAGGGTACAGGAAACAGACTAAAACAGACATGAGCATAAAAAAAAAAAAAATCAGAATGAAATTTCTAGTTTCCTGGAGACATACAAAGGCAAACAAATTCATTATATTTTAAGGGTTGGGAAGTGAGATTGAAAAATGTGGTCATTGTCCCTCACTCTGTAATTGACAAAGCACTTTGGATTCATTATTCTCATTCAGAAAAATCTAAAAAGCTCGCGGGGAATGGATTTGTGACTTTCATTTTATAAATAAAAACAAAGTTTGGAACAGTGAAGAAATGAGACAAGCCCACCTGGGGAGTGGCAGACGGGCAGTGGGGTGCTGGCAAATGCCATAACCAGTTTCCTGGAAAACAAACCCACCCTGATTGGTAGCACTGGCCAGTTTCTGGGATGTAAATGTTCTGCCACCACCAATTTCAAGTTATTGATTTAACCCGAAACTCACAAAATACATGAGAATTAACAACTGGTTCTTGTGAGCTGGACCAGTACCCGCCATTGCTGGGCAGAGTCTGTGCTGGTCTCCTTCTTTTTGACCTGAATGCTTCCCATGGCACCTCACTGCCAAAGTAAAATTAGGAGTCACGATCTGCATGCAGAGGAGGCAATGGGGAGGTGCCTAAAACTGATAGAAAATCCGCAGGAAACGCAATACTGCCTGGGCCAGCGTTTCCGGGGCCTTCGGGTGCTTTCTTTCGCTTGTGCTCTAAGGCTGTGGAATGGTTCATTTATTCGAGTTGTGTGGACCCTCCCTTGAGAGATGCTGATGACACTTTTGCTGTAACTGTGGTGTGGACTTCAGTCTCTATTTCCCACATTTCCAGGAGCCCCCTTGGAGCCTGGGAGGTGGAGGAGGAACGTCTGGACCTCTTCCGAGGCTCTCATGGCCGGTTTGCTGGCTGCACGGAGCTGCTGCCTATCCCTGATTGGGTTTGGGGATGCTGTGGTGAGCACGTTGCTAGGGAGACCGCCGGTTGGAGGGAGGCCACGGGAACCGTTATTCAGAGAGGCAGAAGTCGAGGATGGCGGCTCATCCTGTGGTCAGCAGGACCTCTGCCGTGAAGATGCAAGAGGTGAGGGACTAACCGCTGGAATCCCGGTGTCCCTGCTGCATGGACATGTGAGACTTGCTGGGTGCCCCACCAGGCTCAGATCCTTCAGAGGGAAATTCAGTATACCACTTCCGTGGGGCTTTGACCCTTCAAATGGTATTTTGGTATATAACGTCATTCTCAGTCCCCCTTCTGCCACTTTAGGAAGAACAGAGGTAATCAATCACTTGTGCTTACATTTCCAGTTAACCTGAGCCCCCATTTGACTTCCTGGCTACACCCTATGCATCCGCTTTTTTTTTTTTTTTTTTTTTTTAAACCAGGAATTGAACCAGGAGTGCTTAACCACTGAGCCACATCCCCAGTTTTTTTATTTATTTTTTATTTTTTGAGACAGTCTTGCTAAGTTGCTTTGGGCCTCACTAAGTTGCTGAGGCTGGCTTTGAACCTGTGATTCTCCTTCCTCAGCCTCCTGAGCCACCAGGATTACATACATGTGCCACCGCTCCTGTCTGCTTCTTTTGACAAGAAGTTGTTGTTTCAGGCTTTCCCTCTTTCAATACGGAGCAGGATACACCACAGAATTAGAGTTTTGCGGGAACACAGTGGTTGTGTTTCTCAGGGTTCTCTAGACATAGAATCAGTAGGAAAGCTGTAGAGATGCTCTTTGACTTATGATAGGTTACATCCCCAAAACCTAACAGTTTGAAAATACCACAAGTCAAAAATGAATACCCAGCCTAGAGAATATCATACCCAGCCTGACAAACAGGCTCAGAACAATTAGCCTATAGTTGGGAAAAATCATCTCACATAAATCCTCGTTTACAGAAAAGTGTTGATCTCCTATAATTTATTGAATACTATACCAAAAGTAAAAAACAGAATGATTGCGTGGGTATTCTTTTGTACCATCATAAAGTCAAACCATCTTAAATTGGGGGCCATCTGTGTACATATGCCAAGTAACAGCATTTCAGTCAATAATGAACCCTGCATGTGCCAATGGTCCCATTAGAGCAAAATGGAGCTGAAAAATTCCTACCATTGCTGGACGCGGTGTCACACGCCTATAATCCCAGCAGTGCCTGATGATCTCAAGTTCAAAACCAGCCTCAGCAACTTAGCGAGGCTCTATAAGCAACTTAGTGAGACTCTGTCTCTAAATAAAATATTTTTTAAAAGGCCTGGGGATGTGGCTCAGTGGTTGAGGACCCCTGGGTTCAATCCCCAGTACCAAAAAAAAAAAAAAAAAAAAAATTCCTACCTTTTAGTGACATCTGGCTGTTGTGACGTCACAGTGCTATACAACACCAGTGTATCTATGGCGATGCTGCTGTAAACAAGCCTACTGGCTGCCAACTGAATGAAAGTGAGGCACATCCAATTATGTAGAGTCCGTCATACTTAATAATGACCTTGAACTACTGTTACCTCTGGTGTTTACTGTGACCTCATTTTCTCTTGTTTTTGATTTAATCTCATCTTGTGTTGTTCATCACAGCTCTCGGTGCTATAGAGACACTTATTATGAAAATTGGCTCGCATGTTTATGGACACTAAGAAGTGCCAAAGTATGCTGGCCCGTAAGTGGGAGGCCAGGAAAGCTGGTGGTATAGTTCCAGTCCATCCAAAAGCCCAAGAACTAAGAGCCTGAGGGGCAGGAGTAGATGGATGTCCAGATGTCCCAGCTGCTCAGGGAGACAGTGATTTTTACCCCTCCTCTGATTTTGTGTTCTTAGTGGATTGGATGGTGCTTATCCACACTGGTGAGTGTGGTTCTTCCTTCCTCAGTCTACCAATTCAAATGCTAATCCTACCAAAAACATCCTCTGAAACACACCACACTCAGAAATAATGCTTTACCAGCTACCTGGGCATCCCTTAGCCCAGTCAAGTCAATACTTCAAATTAACCTTCACAGCAGTCTTGCAGGTCCTGATGTCTGAGTACTGTATCCGAGTTGCCAAACTCTTTTCATTTCCCTTTCTGTGAAGATGCAGACAAGAGGTGGCACCGCAGCCATGGAGGGAGGCGGCGGCGGCGGTGGCTGCTCGCGCTGCTGTGCTGGGAGGCGGCCATAAGCTCTCAGTACTAGTTGGAGAACTACATGCGGCAGCAGCTGCTGCTGGCCGAGGAGAAGAGCTCCATACACGAGGCCCCGAGCTGGGTGCCCAAGAGACAGTTTGGCAGCATGCCACCAGTGCGACGGCTGGGCCACGACGCACAGCCCATGACCTCCTTGGACACCGCCATTCTGGCTCAGCGCTACCTGTGGAAATAGCAGCCTCAGCCAGGGGCACCAGCCCCAGCGCCACCTTTTCCACCCTGTTGAGGCTGGGCCCTGTAGTGCTGGACTCTCCCAGGCTGCAACAGGGACAGGGCAGGGACAGGGACAGCCCAGGTCACATGTGGGGTCAGCAGAGGTACCACGAAGCTACCTTTTGGAATGATTACTTGATTGTTTCGTTTTTTAAATCTGAGAAGCCTAGATAACTAATCTGCTTTTAATCATGACATTTTAATCTACCTCTGTCTCTAACCATGCTGTCTCTGGACTGAGTGACAAGAGGAGGGAGCCCACCCACTCACCCCAAGCCCTGACCTAGCTGGCATCCGCCTGGTTTGGGGACTGCTGCTCCCCACAGTCCAAATAAGCTGAAAGTGCAGCTTGCTGCTGGCTCCCAAAACGAATGCCCATCTCCCCGCTCCCCATCCTGTAGTCTGTGCCATCCCTCCCTTCTGACCCCAGCCCCTCAGTCCAAGCTTTGGAAAACCTTCACCTCATCTCATTCAAATATATTTATTTTTTTACTGAAAAAAAAAAAAAAAAAGATGCAGACAATACTTCCAATCTCACACAAGTTTTATGTGTGTGGACATTAAACAAGTTTCTCCAAATAAAATACTCCCCATGGTCCTGGTCATATGTTAAGCCCTTTACCAATACTGGTCCAACTTCCCCACCATATTGCCAGGGGTGGTTAACAGTGCACACGCCATAACCATAGGATCCACACACATCTTCCTTCAACGTTGTTGACTTGATTCAGTCCATACAAATTCTCTCTCTCTCATTGTAAACCCAGCCCAACCACTTGGCAATATTTCCGCTGCTCAAAATCCATTGTCCTTACCTTCTTCTCCATGACAGATGCATTTTAAAAACTAAAGTGATTTAAATTAATTTAATTTTGAGAACTTGATGATATCATAGCACCGCTGAAGACACCCGAAGCGTGCTGGGCCACACAAACGTAATCATGGTCAATGCTCGTTAATGCATGATGAAGCAAAACTACACTGTCCTCTGAGAAGTATAAACACCGGGGACATATTCCCAGGACATGAAGCATCTCCTATTGTTCCTTGGACTGCACTTGGAAGACAGTTATTTAAGGAGCAAGCCAGGTCATCCAGAGGAGTGTCACTTGGAAGTGAGGGTATTTCTAGGGCAAAATTTGCTATACTAGGCAGTAACCTGCATGTTTGCCCAAAGAATCAGCACTTATAAGACGCATAAAAACAAGTTTCAGGTCAGTGGGTTTCCTGTTCCTGACCCGGGCCATCAGGAAAGATCAAGGTTAAGTGGCATTTGTGGCATTTGGAGTGAGGTCTCTGGGGACCCTGACTGCACAGGAGTAAGAAGGCACTTTTGCTCTCCACCCTTTCACAAAGTGGGTCCAAGTTAGGGATCCAAGGACAGGTTGAGGGACAGGCCTCAGGGCAGGTCTAGGAACCCGAGAGCAGACCTCTTGTGACTCCTCACTGCAGTTGGCTTGCTTCTGTCTAATTTCCTTACTCTCTTCCCCTAATTCAGTTCTCGAGATAGAGCATTGTGATTGGCTACTGGATACTGGGAAGCCTTTGGATTGGTTCCCTGTGAGCCAATCAACTATTGCCAAGCTGGGGGTTCCGTCAGAAGACAGGAATGAGGGTCTGTCTCCCACCAGAGCTGCTCCCCATTTCCTTAAAGTGGGCCTGAGCTCCTGCACACAGTTTGCAAGATCCTTCTAGACCTGTTTGCTGCCCGTGCATTGACCGCATCGCGTGCACCCTCTTTCCAGGGATGGCAACATAATGTGCAAGGCCCAGGGCAAAGCGAAAATGCTGAGCCCTGTGTTCAAAATGCAGGAAGTCGCAGGTAATGGCACACTGAGAGCTTCTCCCTTTCTTCTGTGTTCCTCCCCACCCTCTGCCGCCGCATTTCTAATGGCGCTTCTTACTATTTAATGTCGTTCTAAGGAAAACAATAAAAGTTTAAATTGTCATCAGCTTTATCATTCATCTTTATATTGTACAATGCTAGCTTTACATGCAAATAGCAGAGTACTTAAGTGGTACACAGAATCATGGAAACGGAGGGCTGTTGTTTCCTGGCTTGTCCTGGGCGTTTCTCAGCTGGCCAGAGGGAGGGCCACAGTGAGACTCTGGGAGGTTGGAAGTGGGCAGAGGAGATCCCCTGGCAAAGAGCCAGTTCAGGGCACCCTCCCCTGGACCAGATACTCCAACCTGGACCTCAGGGTGCGCTGGCACTGCCACAGGCTGATGGCTGCTAGTTCCCTGCTGGGCAGCTGCTGGGCAGATGCCTTGTGCCCCAGCTGCAGGTAGCTCTGAGGAAGCAGAATCAGGCAACTCCTATTCTCCTGGGACTACCCTCAGGGATTATTATCTGGATCTTTTCCAACCCAGGGGTGATCTCCAGCTGACTGCCCACTGGTGTGAGGTGGTACAGCCAGACTGCAACTGTGTGCCCCACCAAGAGGGTACATGTAATGTATAAAGCTGCTCCCCCACCCATTCCATTGCAGTCATTTTCCCTGCCTCCCAACCACTTGTCAATCTGTGAACATCCTAGCTAGCTATTGGTTCATCAGTCAGCTTGCAAGTATCCTTCTCTGTTATTGGTCCCCTGTTAGCCTGGCAGAATTAACTGCCATCTTTCCCTTCTTGCTTTTCTCTCCTACATACTTGCTTTTCCTCCTCCTCACTTTCCACTCTCTCTAGCATGCACCCTTTCTCTTTTCTCTTTCCTTTCTCTTTTCCTCTCATTTTCTCTCTTACCCTGCAGGGAGACACTCTGTGTTCTTAATAAACTCCCTTATGTGATTTCCTGTGTCCAGCGTGGTTTTTGTGGGATTCCTTACACTTATTATAGAATTATTCTCTTAACCCCGAGTTTCCACCATTCACATCTGTCTGTCCCCTGTCACAGACACTCCTCTGGTTGAGGCAGGGTAGCTTAAGGACCCTGTCCCAGGTCCCATGCCACCTTGATCAGCAGAACTGACGTGAGCCTCAGGACCTGCCCTTCATCCTGCCCTGTTGCATTATGGGAGGAGCTAACTTCCCTGAAGTATGACCAAGATTCTGTTTTTCAAAATACTGCCCAACCATTCTGAGCTTGTGCAGACCTATAAGTTTGACCTACAGTAACCTAAGAAGGAAAGCCTCTGTTAAACCCCACACACGTAACTTGCAACTAATGTCAAACCCAAGAAAGAGCATTCAGCATGTGTGCAATAGGCATTAAGGGCCAGGCACAGGAGTCTGTCAATCATCCCTCATTTGGCATAAACCACTACTAACAAAAAGCCCCTCGAGAGCCAACAAAGAACTCAGAAGCGAATATAAGCCTAGACCCCCTCTGAAGCAGGTCTCTGTCATGGCCTTTCCTTCAAGAAACTCTCTTAACAACTTCTCTTTGTCTTGATGAATTCCTCTCACTGTGTGTGCACTGGCCGTCACCCAGGTCCCACGACTCTGGTGACAGTGGGACTTTGTGAATTAAGACTCCAGGTCCCAAGGAAAGGGTTATGGAAAATAATATTCCTACAAGACAGCACCCCAAGAAAAATGGAGGGACAGTGTGGCTCAGGAGGAGAGAGGGGAATCTAGCCAAGCATTAACCTCCCAGTGAATCCTTTCCTAATAACAATGGGCCCTGAAGGAAAGGGGTGGATACTGAATGCTGGGCCCTGAACCTTGACCTTCCCCCATTGCAAATTAGTCCTAAAAGGAGCCACAGCAAATATAGAAACTCTGGGAAACAATGGATTCCAGAGAAAGAAAAGCTATGGGCAAGATTGAAGTACTCATCCCTCAGGATCTGGACTTCTATCTACCTAGACAACAATGAGTTTCAACCTTTTTACAACCACTCTCCTAGGTTAAAGTTTTAACCTGTATGACTAGCCCCTGACTGTCAAAACTGCACGTCCGCAGTCTCCAGAGAAACTATAAAACCCAGACTCCTTCTGTAACCTGGGGACCATTTCCATACCCAGAAAATGGGAGCTGCTGTGCCTGAGCAATTGACTTCACTGCAGAATAAAGGAAAGCTTGCTGATCCAAGATTTGCTTCCCATCTCTGGACTCTGACATTTGTGGGCCAGAGCTTACACCAAGGACTGCTCTATCGGCTCATCAGCCTCACTCACAAAACACACCAGGATAAGAGTAAACATTTCAAGATGGCGCCCACGGAGCACTAAAACTCCAACATGGGCCTTTCTAAGATGGGCCTTGTGCTGCAGCACTGGTTACAGCCCAGGAGACTGGTCCGGTGGTAACAGGGGTCCACTTTGTGCCTTGAATATAGCCCTTGCTGCTCTGCCACTGTGACATTTTTAAAATGGACATGTTTCTTTCTCTTCCTCTCTCTGTCCTCCCTAATCTTTCCCCCTCAGGAGAAACAAGATCACTGTTCTTCCCCATTTTAGGAAGATTTATCTGTCCTTGAGCACACCCACCAGAGGAATGAAGGAATCCAGACTTTGGGGATGGCACCAGAAGACCTCAGAGATGACTATCTCCCAAATTAACAAGTGAATTACAACTCCAGACCCAGAACATGTGGAATGTAGCCTTTGAGTCACCTCCTTAAAAGCCCCCTGTTCCTGCCAATAGGCAGAATCACAGTCTCTGGGACAGGTGTGCCCTATGTTTCTCCTTTGCTAGCAAAGCAATAAATCTTCTCTTTCCTTTTTCTCAAAACTGTGTCCTTGTTATTGGATTGGCATCGGGGACAAGGATGAAGCTTTGGGTGACACTGCCTTCCTCTTGCTGCAGTCATTGGGATCTCTGCCACTCTGAAGCTGGAACTCACTTCACTTTGGCCAAAAATGAACAAAGTCAGATGCTAAAAGTGTAAGGAAATCCCACGGAACCACGCCGGACACAGAAAATCACATAAGGGAGTTTATTAAGTAAACAGAGTGTCTCCCTGCAGGGTAAGAGAGAAAATGAGAGGAAAAGAGAAAGGAAAAGAAAGGGTGCATGCTAGAGAGAGTAGAAAGCCAGGAGGATAGAGAAAAGTGAGGAGGACAGACAGGATGAGAAAAGATGGCAGGGAAGCTACAGTAAAACAGTTGAATTCCGCCAGGCTAACAGGGGACCAATATCGGAGAAGGATACTTGCAAGCTGACTGATGAACCAATAGCTAGCCAGGATGTTCACAGATTGACAAGTGGTTGGGGAGGCGGGGAAAATGACTGCATCTGATGGGCGGGGGAGCAGCTTTATACATTACATTCCCCCATTTCTGTTTTCATAAGAAAATCTTTTGCTCTCCCATTTTTTCTGAAGCCTTCTCTCTCCTTCCTGCCTAAGTGACTAGGGCTGGTTTTGCAGGTGAGATGTAAAAAGTCCATTCTCCTTCCAGACTTCCAAAGGCAGAAGGTTTTCATGGATTTCATTTCCTCAATTTGACTGATCCCCTATTTCTATACTAACTGCCTGTCCCCAATTCTGACTTCATTTACCCCTCTAATTCTAGGAACTCCTTTGCTGTAGGGAAAGGGAGGTCGATGACCACTCTGGCTTCTTCGAGCTGAAAGGGGGCAGCATAGGGCAAGCAGTTTGGAGTTCCCTTTTTTGAAATCGGGTCAATTGAGGGGTCCAAGGTAGAAGTCCGGTTGGGGAAGAGCAGGTTGTAAAGGCATCTGGGGATGGGTGCTTCTATGAGAGAAGAACAAAAAGACATGAGTACTGAAATGAGCTTGATACAATATAAATGTTGCAGAATCTGAACATGCCAATGAATATCATAAAGATGACAGAAGTCAATAATTCCTCACCAGGGGGTGGAAGAACTGAGAAGTTGTTCCCATAACAAGCCTAGCAAAGGCTGGAGAGGACAAGGCTTTATTTGGGAACTTTAACATTATCTAGGTTATCAGGAATGTAAACGCAACATTTAGTAGAGATACTAGCAAACATAGATTAAGCTTACCTGTGTCTGTAGGCCTTAAACTGACTAAAAACTTCTGACTCTGGCAGTTTCTCTTGATAGTTATCAGGCACATTTGCCTAAGAATCTCTCTTTTGTAGCTTTTAGTCTTTATTCTAGTGGGCTAACACAAGTGTACATCTTAAGTTACATTTAAGTATTATTTCTTTTAAATGCCCAAGAATGGCTATATTTTGGTTTTAACTATTTTGCTAGGTGTTTAAGATCAAGCTGGTCAAAGTGACCTGTTCCTGTCTGTCAAAGAGTCAGCTGAGTTCCCACAGGGGTCACTCATAGAGAACTTAGGAGCAGCTTCTTAGCTCCATTAGTGCCATTGGTTAGGCAGCGTCTTCTCGATGAGGTGGCTGCCCTTGGAAGCATTAGGGGTGTCTCCTTTTTTCCAGGACCCTCCTCTGCAGCAGGTGCACTGAGTTGCTTTTCCTCTAGTGGCCTCATCAATCTCCTTGCTCTGGAGGTTGTGTGACCCAGAGTTGCAAAACTCCTTGGAGAAGTCCTCTTGTTCGTTGGGTTCAGGCTGACTTTGAGGGCAAGACCCAAATATGAACTTTTCTTGACCTCCGTATTTAATCTCAATCTCTAAGTTTGATCTTAACCATCAAGCAAGTCAGTCTCACCAGTCATAAAGTAAGAGTACTGGGCTTTAGCTTCAATGTCTATAACTTTACAGTTATTTACCCCCTTTTATCTAATTGGGGTTTACATTATACGGTGTTCGCTCTTGAACAGTACTTCTGCAAAATATTGATCAGGCAACAATTACAGTTTACAAGGAAAATACAAAATGGAATCACCAACAGTAAAACATTCAGTTTGTGCAATAGCTATCTTGAATTTTGGCTGAGTTCCCATTTGAGATCGCAGTAATCTTTACAACAAACATCAGACTTTTGAACACAACTTTAAATGAGTTAAAGTCTGGCTTACTTTGGAGCCATTCTGACGTGCAGCAGGGTTGTGAGGCAGAGCCTTATCCCAGGTTAGGTGGGGCTTTTCACAAATCTCAGGTAAAATGTTCTAATCCTGAAGCTAATTTTTCCTCTTTTGCCATGACCAGCATGACCAAATTCTCAAGTTCAATGAGGGGCAAAGGAGTATCAGAAAATAAAGGGTTATAAACACAGATTTTGAAGATTAAGCTGATATCAGATGGAGCTCTGTTCTCTGATGGAAATGCAGATCTAAAAAGTTATGTCAGCAAAATTTATATATGTATGTAAGCATTAAACAAAAACAGAGAGAGCTTTTAACTGTCCTCTCAATAACTTTTAGAAATACATTTAACAAATTTTATATATACCCTATTGATGACAGGTCCTACAGTAGAACATTAAATGATAGGTTTACCATTACAGACAAGTTTAATTTAGAGAATAGCAGCTTGATAAATTTTCTGCTTTAAAGGCTTCTATACCTGGAAAATATGAACACATTTAATATACAAAGAATAATGTTTTTAAGTATGTTACTCCATGGAATAACTTTGTAAATTAATTAGATGTCTCTAACAAACACATTTGAGTAATCCCATACATTTCAACTTTAATTCACTCATCTTATTGTAAAAAAAAAAAACAAGATATCAGACAAGTGTAAAAAAAAACAAGATGCCAGACAAGTATAAACACTACATGCCATCTCTTTCCTGTTGAAGAAAAGTTCTAGAAAAATTGATGTTAGACATTTTATAAACATTAATATTTTATTAGTGTGACCACCTAGAGGCTTGTGAGTTAATTTTAAAGACATTTTACTTGTATTAGTTTACAAGTAAATTGTAAACAATTTACAATTGAACCTCTTTAAATCACGTGAATTAAAAATATTTGGATCCATTTTTAAAATTTTAATTTTTATGCACGCTTATATTTAACACAAAAGCAAAGGCCTTGTAATGCTTATCTCCATTGCAATGTAACAGATGTTCAAAAATAACTCTAGAGTTGGATAAAAAGAACTGATCAAAAATCATTAACCTAGGTATGTAGGATCAAAATTGTGAGCTCAAAAATATAGCATTTAAGAAAAACAAAAGTCCTAGAAGAAAAATGATAATGGTCATTAATTATAGCATGAGAAAATGAGGAGAGAAAAGGTGAAAGGGAGAAAAGTATTCTGAGTTGTAGCCCAGGAGAAATTTAAAATTGACACTTTTTTTTCCCCTTGGGTTTGAAACTGGTCTCCCACTGTGCCTTCCTCCAGTAGATAAGGGAAGTTGGCAAGCCAGATCCGTAACTTCGGGATAAGGATTAGCTGTAAGGGCTGGGTCCGTAGGGCTGGGTCGGTAGGGCTGGGGTGCGAAGTAGGGCTGGACGTGGGCCGTGGCTGGACGAGGCGGTGCCACCCCCTCCACGCCCGGGGCACCTCCCCAACCGGGCCCACCCCTGTGTCCTGCTCTCCCACCCCTCCCCCCCCAACGGCTTCCTCCCCTTCCCCCCTTCTCCCTCCATTTACATTTCAATGTAAGCCTTGACTGAGATCTGAATCCGAAAGGGGCTAAAATGTTCTAGCAGAAACTTGATGCTTAGGTCCTTTTAATTTAGGTTTGGATGCAGAAAATTGTCAATTATCTCCCACTACTTGTGGGGAATGGGGCTGCTTATATTACATGGGGAAGCAGGGGAAGATGGAGAAGCAGGGTCTGGAGGCGCTTGAGCCTGCAGGAAGAGCCAAGAAGCAAGAAAGAAGAGACTTGAAGATAAGGAATCCCTTTCCATCTGCCCGCTCACTCACAGAAGCTGTGTGCCATTACACAAACGGATTTTGATGACTTTAAGTACCAGGGGTAAGGCGAAGTTTTCCCAGGGTGGAATCTGCCAGATTGGAGGACCCAGATTCCATGATGGGGACTGATACAGCCGAGTCTATGGCCAGGGCGTCCCGAGGCCAGAGTACTGGGCTGCAGATGAGGGGCAGCACATTGACTGTGTCGTCACACAAGTACCAATGTGTGTGCCGGGCAAAAGTCAAGATGAGTTGAGGACCTGATATCAGGGTTTTTGAGTGTGAATGTGAGTACAAGATGAGCCTCAACCCTGAGAGAGATCTCCACCATAAAATCAGGAATCCACCCGGCAGATAAGACCGACTATAGGGGCCTGCTGTAACTATAAATTTGTGGCTGGGGGTACCCCCACCCCTTAGCCACCTCGAGGGTATAAATCGGCCTAGGGGAACCGGCCTAGAGGACTCACCAACCTGAAGTCCAGTGATAAATACAGAGCAGAGCGTCCAGGCAGAATGGAAGGTGGAGCCATGTCCGGGGGCACTGGGGCATCAGATGGGGTTCCACTCATTTAAGGGACAGTGGAAGGACCCATCCCAAGTCACGGCACCACTGTAAGGAAATCCCATGGAACCACGCCGGACACGGGAAATCACATAAGGGAGTTTATTAAGCAAACAGAGTGTCTCCCTGCAGGGTAAGAGAGGAAATGAGTGGAAAAGAGAAAGGAAAGAGAAAGGGCGTGCGCTAGAGAGAGTGGAAAGCCAGGAGGATAGAGAAAAGTGAGGACAGACAGGATGGGAAAAGATGGCGGGGAAGCTATGGTAAACAGTTGAATTCCGCCAGGCTAACAGGGGACCAATATCTGAGAAGGATATTGGCAAGCTGACTGATGAACCAATAGCTAGCTAGGATGTTCCCAGATTGACAAGCGGTTGGGAGGCGGGAAAAATGGCTGCACCTGATGGGCGGGGGAGCAGCTTTATACATTACAAAAAGTGAAAGTGGTGGGAACAGATTTGAATCAGTAACAACCACTGCAACAGAGAAAAAGAGTATGGTGTGAATGGAACTCCAGGTGGAGGTGATGGGGCCTCTGAAAGGGAGCCTCAGGGGATAGGGACGGGGGAAGCAGGACCTCAGCAGAGTCAGGAGTACGAAATTACAGAAAGCAGGAAAGGGGCCCACGAGAAACCCATCTGGATTTGCTAAAACCCTTATGAAAGTTAGCTCCTGACCTCCCACAGAGGTGGGGGAAAGGCACCCTGTCCTTCGGTTTTGCTGGAACAAGCAGCCAAGTATTTATATAGCCTTGATTATCCCAGGCAGGCCCTTTACTAGTAGTTAGGCCCACCTTAAAGGTGAGGCCTTCGGTGGTTAGAAATGATTAGTGCTGGTTCAACGCCCCCTGGTTGAGAAGGGCCTGCCTGGACCTTGGTCAAGGAGGTCTGTCACCTCAAAGCACATGCCTTTCCTCCTGCTTCGAAGAATTCCCATCCGACTCTTCTTCCACTGGCACTTTAAATGAGGCTTCCTTCAGGGGGTGTGTCCTGGCCTTCTCAGGCTGGATTAAACCCTATGAAATAGGGATTTGGGGACATAGGGAAGGAAATACTGAGTCTCAAAAGAACCAACCCCCAAAAATGCACCCACAGAATACAAAGCATGCAAATCACGAGCAGTCATGTCCTTGGCTTGTGCCCTTGACCTATGCCCTTGCCTGCAAATAGTAGCCTGAGGGCGATGAATGAGCTCTAAAAACAGCCCATAAATTTGCATTCCTCCTCCCTGGCTCCACCTCCAGCCCAGCCCCTAGCTACTGTCCCTCTGCAAATATTATATCCCCAGACCTGGGAGGGGATTCTCACTCTAGACAACCCACATTGTCCCTTGAATGAGCCTCTGCTTTCCTAAATAAACACCCATCTGTGTCTCTGACCGGCGTGTGCTGAAATTCTTTTCCATCACATACATTAAGGATCCCAGCTGTCCTGAGTGGAGGACACATCTCCAGGAACCCTTCAGTCCTCTAGTGACACCTCAGTTTCCCCAAATGTGGATGTAGCTGCTTCTTTCCTCAGTTATGCTTGCTCCTCTTCCTCCCAGGATGCCCAGCGTTTAACTGGCCCATGGAACTCAGGGTAAGAATTGCCAGATGAATGAATGAGGGTGGCAGAGGATGCAGGAGCAAAGGAATATGCCTTTGTGTCCAGAATGATCTGCCAGCACCTGGTCATTAATACAGGAGCATGAACCTGGAGATGCCCTGGTATTTACATTCTCGAATTCAGGGGTCCACGCCCTTCTCTGGCTGGACCATAACCCATAGAAATAAATTATCAAAAGATTTTTTTTCTTGTATAGTATGATGAAAAACTCAATGGTATTAGTTAAGAAGGATATTTTATGTTTTGGCAAACTACAAAGATCTGGACAGCCTCTAAATTAGATGGAAAGAATCAAAGCACATTTATGCCAAAATGGCACCAAAATAAAGTATCAACAAATTAGATTCTAGGGGGGCATTTTTGATGTTTTGTTCAATCTTTCAACCTTAATAACTTGCTGTTATGGAAAATTATAAACATACAAAAAGGCAGAGAATAATATGATACTATAACATATATGCTATAATGTAATGTTCCTATCATTGAACTTTCTCCCTTATCAACATTTTTCCAGTCGAATTTCTTATACCCCCCCAACTTTGTTTTCCTGGAGCATGTTCAAGGAAATCTCATACTTGGTGTCAGTTCACTTAAAAACATTTCAAAATAAAACTCTGATAAGAATATTTATTTAAACAACCACCAGACTATCAATACATATCATGACAAAAATCCTCAATAGCACCTAGTAACTAGTCTGCTGTGGCTTAGATATAATTTATCCCCCCAAGATGTGTGTTCTGCAAGCTTGGTCCCCAATGCAGTGCTACTGAAAGGGTAGCTGGAAAATGTGGAGACTAGTGGGATGTGATTGTCCCTGGGGACACTGCCCTCAGAGGGATCCGTGACCATTGTAGGAATGGGTTGGGTCTCACAGGATTGGATGGGTTACCACAAAAGTGGATTGCTATAACGTGAATTCAGCTTTCTCAGCTCACCCTCCCAGTCCTTTATATCTACTAATTATTTCTTTTTATTTTTTTGAGTCAGAGTTGCTGAGGCTGGCCTTGAACTTGCAATACTCCTGCCTCAGCATCCAGAGTTGCTGGAATTAACTGTGTGCACCACTATACCCGGTTTCACAACTCATACTCTTGCTCTCTGTGTCTCCATATGACTTTCCTTTTTGGTATTCACCACTCACACTATGTGACACAATCTGCCATGTGTGATGTAGGTAGAAGGCCCTCATGAAGATCAAATACATGGGTTTCCCCAATCTTGGACTTTCAGCCTCCAAATCCAAAAAATAAATAAACCTCTTTTCTTTATAAAGTACCAAGCCTTAGGTATTTTGCTATAACAACAGAAAATGGACTAGATGTAGCTCAAATTCAGATTTCTTCAATTAACTCAAAGTTGTCATTTTTGCTTGTTCAAATCAGAATCACATTGGTCAATTTTGTTGCAGGATGAGAATAATTGACCCTAATGAATTAAGAGGAGGTTGTGTTAGTGTTATGATTTAGAGATGAGGTATCCCCCCAAAATTCATGTGTGAGACAATGCAAGAAAGGTTAGAGGTGAAATGATTGGGCTATGAGATTCTTAAACAAATCAGTGTATTAGTTCTGAGTGATAGGAACTAACTGGGCGATAACTGTAGACAGGTAGTGGGTGGCTGGAGGAGGTGGGTCATTGGGAGTATGTATTTGGGGTATGTATTTTGTCCTTGTTGAGTGTAACTGTCTCTGCTTCCTGGTGCCATGTCCCTCGCCACCTTCCTCCACCACACCCTTCTACCTGATGCTCTGCCTCATCTTGGGTTCCAAAGAATAAAGTCCACCATCTAAGGACTGTGACCTCTGAAACCATGAACCCAAAATAAACTTTTCCACCTCCAAAATTGTTCTTGCCAGGACTTCTGGTCACAGCAGTGAAAAAGCTTACTAAAACAGTCACTGTGACCCAAAGACCTGAAAAAAACAATTTAGAGGAGGAAAAGTTTATTTTGGACTCAGGGTTTCAGAGTTTAGTCCGTGATTGGCCAACTCCATTGCTCTGGACCTGAAGTGAAACAGAATATCATGGTGGAAGGGTAGGGCTGGGGGAAACTTCTCAGCTCACGGCAGCTGGGAAATAGAGTGAGGCGCCAGGGCATGTCCCCAGTGACCTACTTCCTCCTTCCCCCCTCCTGCCAACAGGTATCTCTTTTTGATTGGTCCATCAACAAGATTAATCCACTGATGAGGTCATAGGCCTCATAATCTAATCATTTCACCTCTGAACATTCCTGCACTCTGTCACACATGAGTTTTCAGGGACATCTCATATCTAAACCATAAAGGGGTGCTGCTTTGAAGGCGACTACTGCAAAACTTTAGACTTGAGAAAGAACTCTCACTCTGTTCTTTGAGCTTGTCCTGGACTTGACCAGGAGCCTTTACATACCAAGTGGCTCATTTAGATCACAAGATGTTTCATGCTTTTCTCTTCCTTTATTTTTTGGACTGTGGATTAAGCCTAGGGGTGCTTAACCACTGAACCACATCCTCAGCCCTTTTTAAAATTTTTTTTTTTTTTTTTTTTTTACCTAGAGACAGGGTCTTGCTGAGTTGCTTAGTGCCTCAAAAAGTTGCTGAGGCTGGCTTTGAACTTGCCTTGATTGGTGATTACTTATACCTCTATTTACTGAACAAAGTCTGTAAGATTGTATGAAACAGTATCAAACAGGTAAGGGATTACCTCTCTCTCTCTCTCTCTCTCTCTCTCTCTCTCTCTCTGCGCGCGTGTGTGTGTGTGTGTTATATTCCCAGTGGTCCTGGGCCTGGAACGCAAGGCCTCACACATGGTAGGCAAGTGCTCTACAACTGAGTCACATCCCCAGTCCTTGGATATTACTCTTGTGCTCACATCATTCGTATTTTGAATCTTATTCAGGACTTTAAAATGTGATCGTTTTCGATACAGTCCAAATTTGACTACAAACTAATACATCCATTATATGTGTGTGCGCACGCGCGCGTGTGCACATGTGTGTGGTGAGAACTTAACATCTAAAGTCCTAGAAGTTCTGAGCAGCAATCTGTCATTGTTAACTAGGGTCCCCACGCTGTATGTCAGCCACTCATTCTACATAACTGTTGCCTGTACCTTTTGACCCGTCTTACCCGTCTCCCCCGACCACAGCCCACCTGCCCCTGGTAACCCCATACTACTTGGATTCATTTTGTCCTTTTTAAACGACAGAGGCAGTAAAATATACGATCTAGACATAATGAACTTAGGTTGTGCTGTCCCTCACCAATGCCATTGTCTTTCCCAGGCTGCCAGTTTCCTCCTTCTGCAGGAGCATCGCGCACCCATGAGCCCACCATTGCTCATAGTGCCATTCAGGTGGTGGCCCTCCAGGGATGAGAAGCAGAATGAGAGAAAGCCACTGGAAGCACAGGCAAAGCAATTAACCGAAGCCTCTTTAACAGGCTAGCACTCTCATTAACAAGGTCCCAGGGACCTCCTTCGCCATCTGAGAACCAGGAAGTGGGTTCTCACCCGCCGTCAGAGCTTCCATCACCTTGATCGTGGACTTCAGCATTCAGACCTACACGGTCTACATTTCTGTTGTTTCCAACCACACGGAGGGGCTGGGGCTGTAGCTCGGCGGAGAGCCCTCAGCTAGCATGTGTGAGGCACTGAGTTCCATCCTCAGCACCGCATAAAAATAAAGGCATGCTCTCCATACACAACTACAAAAAAAATTTTTTTTTTAATAATAAAATAGTATTTCAAAAAAAAAACACACACAGAGTAGAGGGAAATGAGAGGGAGGGGGTATGAAAAATGGTGGACTGAGACAGACATCATTACCCTATGTACAAGTAAGATTAAGAAATGGTATGAATCTACATCGTGCACAGCCATAGAAACGAATGATGTACCCCATTTGTATACAATGAATCAAAATTCAGTCTGTAAAAAATAAATAATTAATTAATTAATTTAAAAAAAAAACACACGGAGTTCCAAATTATATTGTTTTGCTACAGCAGTCCAAACGAAGACACTTCTCTCCTGATCCCCCAAACAGTTCTACAAAACCCCAAGATCTGCCACCCCTTCCTCCTACGCAGAATGATTATTCCCTTTGTTCACCATCTTTGCATGGTTCTTACCACCTAGCACATGGCAGCAGTATGGCTGGATTTGTCTCTCCTCAGCTCCAAGGTGAGGACCCCTCCCCCCAACGCTGTCATCCACTAACATGCTGCATAGCCTATGATGGAGGTTCTAAGAATGTCTGCTAATGAATAAGTTAAAGTCATTGGAAAAAAGAAAAGCTGGTGTCACAGTGGATACAATATGCCCATGGGGTGCTTCCTCCATGTCAAGCAAGCCAAAGGTCCAGACAGTGCCATAGTCTAGTCCTGCTTAGGCAAATTTAATGTGTGAAATCAGCACTCAACATCTTTTCGAAGGAATCCCGTTACAAACAGGGGCTGTTCAGCAGTGGTACTTTACATGGAAAAATCTGCTGGGCACATCTTTAATGGAAAGCTAGAACAAGCTTGGCTGATACAAGATCCACCAGAAGTAGCGAGACCCTCTGAGATGGACAGGCCACCCTCGTTCTTGGGAAACACGCTGAAGAGTCAGGGGTGAAGTGGCATTATGTCTGCAGTGTGTTTTCAAGTGGCTCAAAAATAAGTCCAAGTAGTGAGAAGGACAGCCAGCAAATGTTGCACCATGTAAACAAGCGTGAATCTGGACGAAATTGATGTTTGCTCATTGATACGCCCTTCTCTGTGACTGAGAATTTTCAGAATAGAGACTTGGGATGAGAGGAGGCAGAGAAGGTTTTGGGATGTCTCAGGAGACAGGCTGGCAGGTTCTCCAAAACTCAGAATCTGGCCCATGGTCTGCAGACCAGGAGTTCCAGGTGCAGGTGAGACGCAGCCTCCTCTCCCAGTCTGGCCACTGGTCCTCCTCACCCGCTTCTGGGATATGGCAGGGGTAGACTCTTCCTGGGTGTCATTCTGCATCCAGTCTCGCCTGTCCCATGCAGTCTCCATCCTGCTTTCTAACACTGGAAAACTACCTGCTATAGTTTTGATCTTAAATTTCCTGCATCAAAAGTGTGGTCTCCAGAGTGACACTATTATGAAATGGTAAAACCTTTAACAAAAGGGGCCAGTGGGAGATTTTTGGGTCACTGGGGATGTGTGCTTGAAGGGGACAATGGGAACCAGTCCCTTCCTCTTCCTGTCTCTTTTGCCTCATGGCCAAGAGGTAAGTGGCTCTGCTCTTCCATGTATTCCCACCATGATGGGATGGATGCCTCAACAGAGGCCCAGAGCAACCAGCCAACCAGTCATAGACTGGAATCTCCAAAACTGAGCCAAAGTGAGCCTTTTCTTCTTTAGAAATTAATTATCTCAGGTATTTTGTTATAGTGGCAGAGAACTGACTAACATTCTAGTCCTGTGACTAGATGCTTTATGCTTCTGAATGTTCCCCTTAACCATGGAGATATGTAGATCCTTAGCTCTACCTGGGGGGTTTCCAGCCCCACTCTCCATCCCTTCCACCAGCATGCAAACTTCCCTGTGACTTGGATTCAACATTTGGCTCATAGGCCTGCTCACCTTCATTCTGAAGACCTTGTCATGTCTTCTTGAGGCCTCTGCTAGACCTGACCTTCCCCCAACCAGCGCAGTGGCTTTCCCCTCCCCACATTGTGTCTTCCTCCCCTAAAGTCCTCTGTGCTCTCTGAAACCCCTCTGCAGGTACCCACCCCCTGCAGTGCCCTTACCATGTTTCAGTATGCCAGACTCTATGTGTGTTTCCATGTACGTAGTGCAGTGTCTGCACAGTACAGAGGCAAAGAGGCCAGAACCCTAATAGTGACATTTCAGAAGGAACTGTGATGGGCACGTCCACTAGTGCAAGATTCCCTGGGCCAGCACCTCCTGCTCCTGTAGGGAAACAGCATGGATACTTAAAGAACGTGCGTCATTTTTATAATCACGTTTTGTATCACTTTGCATACCCGTTCAGCTGTTGATGGCACTTGGGTTGCCTCCACCTTTTGGCAAAGATGACTGATGCTACAGTGGATGTGGGTGTACAGATATCTTCTGGACTTCCCGCCTTCAATTCAAGAAGTGGAATGGCTGGTCATATGGTAATTTTGTGTTTAATTTTTGCAGGAACCATTTTCTCTGTATCCTCACCAATACTCATTTTCTGAATAGATAGATAGATAGATAGATAGATAGATAGATAGATAGATAGATAGATAGATCTCAACCATCCTAAGGGGTGTGAGGTGGTATCTCATTGGGAAATTTGCCTTGCATTCTCTACTGATGACTAGTATTAAACAATTTCTCATGTGCTTATTAGCCATTAGTACATCTTGGGAAAAATAACTTTACCTATTTTGAAATCATATTGCCTTTTGTGTGTGTGTGTGCTGGGGATTGAACCCAGGGGTGCTTAACCACTAAGCCACATCCCCATCCCTTTTTATGTTTTATTTTAAGACAGGGTCTTGCTAAGTGACGTAGAACCTCACTAAGTTGCTAAGGCTGGCCTTGAACTTGTGCTTCTCCTGCCTCAGCCTCCTGAGCTGCTGAGATTACAGGTGTGTGCCACCATGCCTGGCTAAAATCAGATTTCCTATTAGTTACTGTTGAGTTGTGGGGGTTCCTTATATGGTATAAATATTAGTATCTAAAAGACATCTGGTTTGAAACTATCTTATTCTATGTGCCATTTCACTGTGCTGAGTGTGCCTTTTGAGAAATCAAAGTTTTTCATTTAGAGGTAGTCCGGTTTATCTACTTTTTTCTTTGGTTGCCTGAATGTTTAATTTAACATCCAGGAAATAACTGCCAAATCCAATGTCATGCCGTATTTCCTGTCTTCTATTCTAAGAGTTATGTCTTACATTTAGGCTTTTGATCCTTTTGGAGCTATTTTTTGTGTTGTGTTTATTAGTCTGTGTTGTATTTCTATAGACTGGGTAACTTCATAAAAAGTGAGGTTTAAGTTTAGGGGTACAACTCAGTGATGGAGCATTTCTTTAGCATGTGCGAGACCTTGAGTTCAAATCCCAGCACCACAAAAACTAATATTTCTTTAATTAAAAAGTAAAATAAAATGAGAAGTTTATTTTGTCTCATGATTCTGGAGGCTGAGGTCTCAGGTTGAGGGACTGCATCTGGTGATGATCATCTTACTAGCAAAGTTCCAAGGTAGTACAAACAGCATCTCGTGAGAGACAGCAAGTGAACATGTGCAGGTCCTCATCTCTCTCTCTCTCTCTCTCTCTCTCTCTCTCTCTCTCTCTCTCTCTCTCTCTCCTAATAAAGCCACCAGAATTCAATCCTGGGGGTTCTACCCTGATGGCTTTAGCTAATCCTAATCAACCCCAAAGGCCTTGCCTCTAAATGCTACCCTCTTAACACCTCAAGATGGGGATTAAATTTCAATGCATGAACCCTTGGGTGACATTCCCAAACAAGACCCAACCATAGCATGGTGTGTGGCGGGGGTCAACTTCACGCTTTGGCCTGTGGATATGCATTTTCTTGACACCACTTGTTTAAAAAGTTGCATTTTCCTCCTTTTCTGGAAATATTTCTGAGCTCCCTAGCCTACTTTTTTGTCTTTAAGCTAGTACAGCACTTTTTTTTTATTCGTTCTTTTTAGATATACACGGCACTTTTGGTTACTATAGCTTTGTAATGTGTTTTCAAATTAGAAAGTGTGAGATCTTCCACTTCGTGGTTCTTTCTCAACATTGTTTTAGCTCCTGGGTCCCTTGATAGTCCATATGAGTCTAAGGAAGGGATTTTTCTGTTTCTGCAAAGGCAAAAACCAAAACAACACAATTCCCCCTTCAAAAAAATAAACAACACAATAACAAAAAAAAAAAAAAAAAAATGGCCAGATGCAGTGGCAAGTGCCTGTAAGCCTAGCAACTCAGGAGGCTGAGGCAGGAGGATGCAAGTTCAAGGCTAACCTTAGAAATTAGTGAGGTCCTAAGCAACTCAGAGAGACCCTGTCTCAAAATTTAAAAATTTTTTAAAAGGGCTGGTGATGTACCTCAATAGTTAAGCACTCCTGGGTTCAACCCCTGGCACCCCCCTCAATCAAAAAAAAAAAAAAACCCCAAAAATGTCACTGAGAGGTTGAGCATGGTGGCACATGCCTATAATCTCAGCAGCTCCGGAGGCTGAGGCAAAAGGATCACGAGTTCAACACCAGTCTCAGCAAAAGCAAGGTGCTAAGCAACTCAGTGAGATCCTATCTCTAATTAAAATACAAAATAGGGCTGGGGAGGTGGCTCAGAGTCAAGTGCCCCTGAGTTCAATCCCTGGGACCAAAAAAAAAAAAAAAAAAAAAAAAAAAACACCTGTCACTGAGAGCTTGGATAAGGATCACATTAAATCTGTAGTTCACACTGGGTAATGTTAACACCTTGACAATATTATCTTTCAATTGATGCCCATAGATTTCTTTCCATTAATTTGTGTCTTCGCTTCTTTCAGTGACACCTATACTTTGTAGTGTACAATTCCCTTACCTCCTTGGTTAAGCTGAGTCCTAAATATTTTATTCTGTTCCAATACTCTCTGGATAGAATCATTTTCTTAATTTCCTTTCTGAATTGTTCATTGTTAGTTTCCTCATCTTACACCTTAGACTCAATTCTACCAGAAACCTAAAAGAAAGAGTTAAAACTATAAAATCTCTTAGAAGAAAATATAGGGGAAAATCATGATCATAGCATTGGTTTTAGTGAAGATTTCTTAAATATTAAAAAAAATCATTATAGTAAGGACCACAAAGAAAAAACTGATAAATTGAAATTTTGTCAAAATAAAAAATTTTAGTCACCAAAGGACACTATCAACAGAGTGAAAAGTCAGCTCACAGAATAGGAAAAAAGTATTTATAAATCTTTTATCTGATAAAGGATTAATATTCAGATTACATAAAGAACTCCTACAACTCAACAAAAAAAAGAACAAATACATGATTTTAAAATGGCCAATGGACTTGAATGGACGTTTCCTCAAAGTAGATATACAAATGGCAGTGAGCACATGGAAATGTGCTCAGCTTCACTAAAAATCAGGGATGTGTAAATCAAAACTTCAGTGAGATAAAAATGGCCACTGTATCATCCTTAAAAAAAAAAGGAAAACAGACACCATGTCCCTGGAACATTCCTTAGTGCCAGCAACATGGCCAAGTCAAGGGAGAAAGGAGAGCAGACCTGGGTCAGGAATGCCCAGTAAACTGGGACACACTTCCTCCCACGTGTGCTGGCCAACTTGGTGTGATCTGCAGAGAGCTGTTTTTGGTTTGTACACCAGGACAGCTGCTCCTTGGGATTCTGGTCCTATAAGTAACAAAGCAGACTGTGCTGGTGAAGCCACTGCGTCTGTAGCCTGGGTGATCAGCCCCTCTCCCTGTGATGACTGGTGTAGACCAGAGAGCCCAGGAAAGGGACGACAGTATCCAGGCAGCCACCCCTGGACAGCGTGGAGAGGGACAGGAGGCGCTATCTTCTGGCAAAGTACCAGAGTTGCTGCATGGAGCAGAGGTGCACCTGTCCTGTCCACCGTCCATCACTTGTAACAGCTTTTCAGTGAACCCTGTGCTGCACATCCTGGCTCCAGGTGTCTTCCCTGGTCTATTGACAACCTATCCCATCGTCCCAGAAAAACCTAGTGGTGGATGGTTCAGCCAGTATTAATGTAAGGAAGGAATGGCGAAAATATGGAGAAATTAGAAGCTTTGTGAACTGCTAAGTAAATGTAAAATGGGGCAGCCACTCTGGGAAGAGGTATGGCAGTTTCTCACATCATTATATGATTCTGTGACTGCACATTGGCATACATGCCTGGGCATATTGAAAGCAGGTACTCAGGGCTATGTGTATGTCCCTGTTCCTCGCAGCCCTGCTCCCAAATGCCAAAAGGTGGACTTACTCCAAGTATCCATCAACAGAAGAATGGATAAATAAAATGTGACAAGAAACCTTAAAAACAAACCAAGTTTTGACATGCTTATGACGTGGAGGAGACTTGAAGACAACATGCCACGTGGAATAGTCACAAAGACAGATCTTACATGATTCCACATATATGAGGGACCTGGGGTCTGAAATGGAGGTTTCCAGAAGTTGGGATAGGAAGAAATGGAGACGGACTCTTCACTTGGGAAAGAGTTTCCATTTGGAAGGATGATGAGGTTCTGGAGATGGATGGTGAAGACTGTTGCAGGACAATGCAAATGTGCCTAACGTCACCGAACTATGCTCTAAAAATGGCTAAACTTGTCCATTTTACATTCTGTATGTTTTGCCACATTAAAAAAAAAAAAAAAAAGAATCAAGGAAAGCAACAAAAAGAAGACAAATTTCTGAAGCATTCGAATCCTTGGTTTCAAGCTGGTACAATGGTACTCCTTCTGGGGTCACTTGTCCAGGGACTCAGGAGGCTGAGATAGGAGGATTCCAAGTGTAAGGCCAACCTCAGCAACCCAGGTAGGACCTGGGCAACTTATTGAGACCCTGTCTCCAAACAAAAAATAAAGAGGACTGGGGATGTAACTCAGTCATAAAGCACCCCTGGGTTCAGTCCCCAGTACAAAAAGAAAAATAAAAAATAAAATATCCTTGGTTCCAACTGTATTTCTGCCATCTGATTCTCTTGCTTGTTTCTGTTGCTTACAACTAAAGTAACTGTAAGCCAGGCGCAGTGGCATATGCCTGCCTGTAATCCCAGCTATTCAGGAGGCTAAGGCAGGAGGACGGCAAGTTCAGGACCAGCCTCAGCAACTTAGCAAGACCCTGTCTCAAAAGAAAAAAAAAAAAAATTGAAAAGACTAGGGATGTAGCTCAATGATAAAGAGCCCCCCCCATACCAAAAATAAATAAAGTGATTTCTACGACCCCTACTAAGATCATAAGGATCTAAGAATATGACTCTATTTCATCGTTTAAGAAAAATGAAAAATAAATAAATATTAGAGAGGGAAGAAAAGATTGTCATTTTTACAAGTTCATCTCTGTGTTGGTCATCTTATACACTGTTTGTATAATCGTTCTTTTTATATATAGTGAGTTGGTTGGTTTAAGGGTGTAAAATAAGAGATAAGTTCATACAAATTTATCTAGAATACAAAGAATGCTTTTCCCCTGAAAACTAGCTACTATAGTGTTATAGTAACAGAGATGGAGCTGGGGAAAACATTTTAGCACATCTGCAAGTTGGCACTACCTGAACCCCTCTCAGTTACCATGGTAACTACTGATATGTGGGTAAAAATGAAACAAAGGCATTAACTTTTAATGCCTGCTTAGCTAGTTTAACCAGAGTTTGCTGGAGCATCAGATATTTTTGCGAAAGGAAGGAAGGGAGGGAGGGAGGGAGGGAGGGAGGACTAAATCATAGAATCTTAATGAAGCACTGTGAACTGCATCCAAAATTCGAAGCTGTGGGTCATTAAAACTAGTGCATTTCAACCTTGAACCAATCAATAACATGGACCCTGAAGTTTACAAAAACCAAGTAATTTCTCAGGCAAAACTCAAATAGAACATTAAGAAGGATGAACACACTATAAACGAGAATACAAACTGAAGTCATGCCATGGATTAAAGCTGTGTTTTAACCTTAAACTGTTTGCCTAATACTGGGAACTCTGAAGTAATAAAAAATAGAGATTTTATAAAAATGTCTCAAAGCCCAGTGACCTCTACCTGAAATGCAATTGCTTCAAGATGCAATTGTCAGTTCTAAGGTACTGGCAAGATTTTAGTTTTTAAATTGAATGTCAGGAGCATATGTTATAGTCTGTATCTGGATATGGTTTGTCCCCCACAGGCTTACGTCCCTGGTGGAGCAGTGAGGCGGTGGAACCTTTAAGAGGTGGGGTCTGTGGAAGGTAAGTAGACCATGGAGACTCCATACTCAGGAGTGGATTAATGCTGGTTTCATGGACTGGGTTGGGTGTCCCAGGAGTGGTGTAGTTCCTGAGACAGTACACTGTTGTAAAAAGATTAAGCCTGCCCCGCCCCCTGAATCTCTTCCTTCCTACCTTAGCATACACATTTCCACCAACATGATACCATCTGCCATGAGGTTCTCACCAGAGCCAAGCAGATGCCAGCACCATGCTCTTGAACCTCCAGAACTGTGAGTTAATTAAAGCCTCTTTTCTTTATAAACTACCCAGACTCAGATGTATTGTCATAGCAACACAGAATAGACAAAGATAATATCTTTTGTCATTTTGATCATAGCCATCCTAACATATAATGACTTGGTATCTGTATGGTTTTCATTTGCATTTCCCTTGTGGATTAGTGATGCTGAGCACTTTTTCATATATCTGTTGGTCATTTGTATATCTTCTTGGAAAAATGTTTATTTAGGTCCTTTTTTTTTTCTTTTTCTTTTTTTTTTTTTTTTGCTATCAAATTAGTTAAGTTCCTTATATATGTGGATATTACCCTTTATTGGATTTATGATTTAAAAAAGTTTTCTCCCATTCTATAGGTTGTCTTCTCATCCTGTTGATGGTTTTCCTTTGCTGGGCAGAAATGTGTAGTTTAATGCAATTTCATTGGCCTTAATTTTGGAGGTGATGTTCAAAATATGATTGCCCAGACCAATAACATTTTCTCCCAGAAGTTTCACAATGTCAGGTCTTAAGTTTAAACCATGAATTCATTTTCGGTAATTTTTGCCTACAATGAGATAAGGGTCCGGTTTCCTTCTCCTGCTTGTGAACATTTCCCAACACCGTATATTGAACAGACTCTCCCTTCCGCATTGCATGTTCTTGACTTCCTTGTTAAAGATTGGTTGGCAGTAAATGCAAGGATTTTTTTGGTCTATGTGTCATTTTTTATTTATTCTTTTTAAAAAACATTTGTGTTAATTTTAATGATAAAGAGGGCATAGGAGAAAAAACTGGCTATTTCACTTATATTGCATAACAAGCTAACCAAACTTGTCATGGAAGATCAACTATAAAACAAATCATTTTACTTATTGTTTCTATGACTTTTTCTAGCAGATTTTTGTCTTTCAAATAAGGCTGAGGTATAGTACACTGCAAAAATAATAAAAGGCAAACAAAAATAGTGCTAAGTAAGAAATACTCCCAAACTGAAGTACCATTCCTGAAAATGTCACATAGTAACCATTTATCAGATTAGAGCAGCAGGAGAGAAAGTTACTTCCAAGTCATTATGATTTTAGTGGTATGTGTCAACTTCTCCATGGTAACTTCCCAGCATCATTCTTCATTTGTGAAGTAGTAATTCATGTCAAAAAAGAAAAGGGGGGTTTGAGGAAGTCAGTGAGTTCGCTGTGATAAATTACCTCTCCAGTTTTTATAAACGTGCCCATCAGTACAAAACTGAGCAATACCTAAGACTGGAAGAGACTTGGTTTAAGTTATGAAGAAAATTAGAATGGAAAAATACAAGAAGCTAGAACCAGTGGGCTTGAATAAACCCCTTCCTGAAAATCTGTATTAAAAAAAATAAAATCAATAAAAATAAAAAATAGAAACAAAACTCAGTACAAACTAGCCCGAGTGGTTTGATGGACAGAGCAATTGGGTCAACTCTCAGAGTTTTATTTATTCTTTTTTTTTTTCTTATAAACTTAAAAAAATTTTTTTAGTTGTCAACTGATCTTTTTTTTTTTTTTTTTTTTTTCAATTATATGTGGTGCTGAGTATCAAACCCAGGGCCTTCCCCACCCCAGCCAAGCGCTCTACTACCATAGAGCCCAACTCCAGCCCCTTTTTATTTATTCTTAAATGCATGGATTTATATTTTGGGCTCTCCAGTCTGTCCCATTGGTCTGTATGTCGTTTTTATTCCAGTACCCTATTGTTTCTGCTACATTCTTCTCACTCAAGATTGCTGTGTCGATCCAGGATATCTTATGGCTCTGGGTCAGTTTTAGTATTTTTTTTTAATCTCTGAAAAAATGCCATTGGAATGTTGAGAGGATTGCATTGAGTCCATATCACCACTTAGGAAGCAGGGATATCTTAACATATAATTCTTCCAATCATGAACACAGACATCTTTCCATTTGTGTCTTCTTCAGTTGCTAATCACCAATGTTCTATAGTTCTCAGAATACAGATCTTGCACCTCCCTGCTTAAATTTATTCCTAAATATTTTGTTCTTTTTGATGCTATGGTAAATGGGATTGTTTTCGTATAGTTCACTGTAACTGCCTGGAAACACAACTGATTTTTATGTGCATTGATTTTATGTCCTGCAACTTTACTGAATTAATTTATTACTTCTAACAGGTTCTCTTGGTGGAGTCTTTAGTGTCATCCACCATGTCAGCTGCAAAGAGAGAACATTTTTCTTCTTTCTGATCTGCATGTCTTTTATTTCTTCTCACTGCATGATTGCTCTGGCGAAAACTTTTATCCTATGTTGAATAACAGCAGGAAGGGGGACTCCTTGTCTTGTTTCTGGTCATAGAGAAAAAAACTTCCAGCTCTTCACCACTATGCGTCAATATGTATGTTAACTATGGGCTTGTCATGCAAGGCTCATACTGTGATGAGCTTCTGTCCGTCTATACCTAATTTGTTGAGAGTTTTTATCATTAAATATGTTGAATTTTGGGGCTGGGGATATAGCTCAGTTGGTAGAGTGCTCGCCTCGCAAGCACAAGGCCCTGGGTTCAATCCCCAGCACAAAAAAAAAAAAAAGATGCTGAATTTTGTCAAGTGCATTTCCTGCATCTATTGAAATGACCTTCAATATTCATCCTTCTTTCTCTTCTTGTGGCATACCTCATTCCCCGGGTGTGTGTGTTTTGAACCACGCTTGCAACCCAGGGATAAATTCCTCTCAATCATGGTGTATGATCCTTTTAACACGCCATATCAGTTTGCTAGTATTTTATTGTGGATTTTTGCATCGTTGCTCATCAAAGATGTTGGCCTTTAATTTTCTCTTCTTGTAGCATCCTTGTCTGGGTTTGGTATCAGGGTAACTGACTTCATAGAATAAGTTTGGAAATGTTCCCTCCTCTTCAACTGATTGGAAGAGTTTGAGAAGAATTGGAATTAATTCTTTTTTAATGTTTGCTAACATTCACCAATGAAGTCACCCAGACCTGGACTTTTTCTTTGTCAGGAGGTTTTGATTAGTGATTCACATCTCCTCGGTCATTATTGGTCTGTTCGGATTTTCTATTTCTTCATAATTCAATCTTGGTAGATTGTGTGTTTCTAGGAATTTACCTCACTTCATCTAGGTTGTGTGATTTTTTTGGCACATAGTTGTTCAAGAAAGTCTCTTAAGATCATTTATATTGCTGTGGTATGGTGGTGATGTCTCCTCTTTCCTCTTATAATCTTTCTTATGTGAATCTTTTTCTTAGTCTAGCTGAAGATGTGGTCAGTGTTATTGATCTTTCCTCTTGTGTCTGACTCAATCATTTTTGCTCCAGTCTTTATTTCTTTTCCTGTGCTAGCTTAGCTTGTTCTAGTCTTTCTACTTACTTGAAGAATAAAGTCAGGGTTGTTTATTTGAGATATTTCTTAATGTGAACATTATCACTGGTAACTTCCCTTTTAGGTTTCTTTTGCTGCATCCCATACATTTTGGTATGCTCAGGATTTATTTTTGTTTCTCTTGTGCTTCCTCCC
The DNA here is from genome assembly GCF_902686455.1 of Sciurus vulgaris. Classification (NCBI taxonomy): domain Eukaryota; kingdom Metazoa; phylum Chordata; class Mammalia; order Rodentia; family Sciuridae; genus Sciurus; species Sciurus vulgaris. The sequence goes on from NC_136474.1 coordinate 28,534,156, forward strand.
CCCCCCCTTTTTCTCTGCTGGGAACTGAATCCAGGGGTGCTCTATCCCTGAGCTACATTTTTTTTTTTTTAATGCTGCCTCACTAAGCACAGGCTGGCCTTGAACTTGTAATCCTCCTGCCCCAGACTGCTGAGTAGCTGGTAGCTGGGATTATAGGTGTGCACCTGACTTTATTTCCCTTTGGATTTCCTCTTTGACTCATATGTTGTTCAGGAGTATGCTAATTTCCTTTGTTTTTAATTTTTCACTTTCTTTTATTTCTAATTTCATATTATGATCAGAAAACATACTTGATTTTAATTTTCTTAAATTTGCTAACAACAATCATCTGTGAATTGATGGCTCAATGTACGAGCTCTCCTAGAGAATGTTGTGCGTGTCTGAGAAGAAGCATCCTATTACTACTAGGTGGAAGGTTCGCGTGTGTCTGTTCCGCTCGCTTGGTCTAGTGTTATTATTCAAGTTCACTGTTTCCTTATTGATTTTCTGTCTTGATGATCTCACCATTGTTGAAAGTGAGGTATTGAAGTCCCTACCATTCCTGTTTTGTTATTCAGTCCTTAGATTCTGTCAATATTAGCTTCACACATTTATGTACTCTGATGTCAGGAGCAATATATTTACAATTATCACGCCCTCTTGATAAATTGGTCCCTTCGTTGTTACATAATTACCTTTTCTGTGTCTCCCAGCAGTTTTTGACTTAAAGTCTATTTTGTCTCATCCAAGTACAGCTATTCCTGTTTTCTTGTGTTCACTTTGCATGGAATGTCTTTCTCCATCCCTTTACTTTCAACCTATGTGTGTCCTTAAAGTCAAAGTGAGTCTTTTGTGGGTATTAGGTTTGAATTTTTTTTTTTTTTTTTTTTTTTTTTTTTTTGGTACCAGGGATTGAACTCAGGGCACTTAAGCACTGAGCCACCTCCCCAGCCCTATTTTGTATTTATTTGACAGGATCTCACTGAGGCTGCCTTGCTTGCTAAGGCTGGCTTTGAACTCCTGCCTCTGCCTCCCAAGCTGCTGGGGTTAGAGGTGTGTGCCACGCCCAGCTGTTTGTTGTTGAATCTTGTTGATATTGTCCTTTTTATTTTTCCTCTCAGTCATTCTATGTCTTTAAAGCAGATAATTTACTCGACTTAAATTTGAAGTAATTACCAACAGGTAAAGACTTCCTACCCCACTTTGTTAATTATTTTTGTTCTCCTTTGCTCCTCTTTCTCTCCCTCTCTCTCCCTCTCTCCCTCTTGCATGCTAAGTGTTTACTCCAACACCCTCAGCCCCTTTCCCCACTCTTGAAATGCTCACTGGTGATTCAATGGTGCTTTTTTCTTTTTTTGTCTTTTTCTCCCCCCCGCGGTAGTATTCGATTCTTTTCTCTGTATCTTTCATGTATCCACAACGGAATTTTTCTTACATTTACCATGAGGCTTATATAAAACATCTTACAATTATTAATCTACTGTAAGCTGGTAACTTAATTTCAATTGCATACCACAATGCTACATTTCACTCTTCCCCATACCTACAATTTATCTTATTGTTTTCATAATTTACATCTTTTCATATTGCATATACATAAATAGTTTTGTCTTAACTTTTATGCTAATGTTGAAAGTGACTTATGTAACCAAACTTATAGCATGAAAGTACTCTGAATTTGACTATAAATTTACCTTTATCAGTGAGTTTTAACTTTTCATATTTCATGTTCCTAAATTAGCATCTTTTCATCTTGAACTCCCTTAGCATTTTTATAATGCAAGTCTGGTGACGATGAACTCCCTAGTGTATTTTTCTGAGGAAGTCTTTATCTCTTGTTCATTTCTAAATGACAGCTTTTCCAGGTATAGAATTCTTGGGCGGCAGGATTCTTTTGCTTTTGTTTTTGTTTTTTTACCATTTGGATATATTACCCCACTCTCTCTTGGCCTGCAAGGTTTGCTGAGAAATCTGATAGCCTTATAGAGATTTCCTTTTTTTCCTATGGGATGTTCTTCTTTTGGTGCTTGGGAAATCCTCTTGACCTTTGACCTTTGATAATTTGATTACAATTGATCTTGGTATAATTTTATTTTGAGTTGAATTTATTCAAAGAGTTGTGAGCTGACCTAGATGTCTATATTCCCCCTCCTCATAATATGGGGAGAGTCATCATTATTTCTTAAGTAAGCTTTCTTCTCCCTTCTCTTCTCTTTTCTCTGTGGAACTTCTGCAATGCATACCTTGGCTCATGTGCTGATGTCTCAGAAATCTTATAGTATTTTTTCACTCTTTTTCATTCAGTTCTTTTCCTTTTCTGATTGATTTCAAATGGCCTTTCTTCAAGTCCATAGCCTCATTCTTCTATTTGATCCAGTCTGCTGTCGAAGTTCCTTTTGCATTTTTAAGTTTTAATTATCATATTGTTCAGCTCCAGAATTTGTTTGGTTCCCGATTTCTTTTTTTAAACTGGAAACTGAATCTAGGGCCTGTGTATGCTAGGCAAGCACTATATCGCTGAGCTATACCCCCAGCCCTTTTTAAATTTTTATTTTATTTTGAGACAGGTCTCACTAAACTTCCAGGTTGGCCTTGAACTTGAAATCCTCCTGCCTCCATCTCCTGAGTAGCTGGGATTATGGGCATGTGCCATCACACCCATTTATTTGATTCTTTTTAAGATTTCTGTCTCTTTATTGAACTTCTAATTTTGTTCATGCATTATTTCCATTGTGTTCTCTATTTGTGTTCTCCTATAGCTCACTGAGCCCCTTTAGAGCAATTATTGTGAATTATTTGCAGGCAATTCACAGATCTCCATTTCTTTAGGGTTATTTATCGGGGACATTACTGTCTTTCTTTGGTGGCATAAGGTTTCCTTAACTTTTCCTATTTCTTAAAGTCTTGCTTTGCTATCTTCACATTTGAGAAAGGAGACTCTCCTCTATTCTTTATTGATTGACTGGGAAAGAAAGACCTCTACTCATGAGTTCTGCTAGGCATTCTGGGTGTCTCTCTGAACTTCTCTATGTATCTGCCCACTCCACATCTCTGCATCTGTCCTCTCGGGGGAAAAGGCTCAGTCTCCCGAAAGCAAGCCAAGTGCTCATTTTCCTCTGACAGTGCTCTGAAGTGCTTGGGGCTAATTGTCTTCTCCCAGTACCGTGGAGGTGATGAGCTGTTCGTCAGCCTGTGCTTCTGCATGATCTGCAGAGACACATGCACACCACCTGGAGGGGTGCACAGAAAACACCAGCTCTTGGGGACTGCAGAGTCCTGGGGGCCCACATGGGCTATTTGAGGGGGGCTTACCGGGGGTGCATTCTACGAGGTTTTGCGGGGAGGGCTCTTGATGGAGTTTGCCAGGTGGTCGTAGAACTTGTCGAGTTCCACACCCCAGTTGCTGTAAGCACCGTCCCTTTTCCCTGTTCCTAGTTAGGCCCAGACTAACACCCTCAGTGTCTGGGTGGGGAAGAAGGAAGTGGGCCTCGTGCGCAGGACCCCGTGTGCCGGGGCAGCCATGCACTCGTGATGCTCCCACGTCCCCCATGAAAGAAATCCCCAGCTTGTCACTGAGGTGTGCCATTGGGGTGGGTTCAGCAGGTCGGCTGCCCCTGTATATCGTCCCCTCTTAATAGGTCTGTTCTCTAGTGGGTCACGGAGGCCTCTCCCCTGAACTCCCAGCTCCCACCAAGCTACTCTGTCCATGGGTAGAAAGCCAAATCAGCGTGTGGGGGGCGGGGGGCTAACATCACCTGTTGTGTCAAACACTGACATTGTCCCTCAGCGTGCGGGTCTTCGAATGATGAAACCAATACCATCCCTTAACTTTCGCCTAATAGTCTGCCCTTAATTTTCATCTTTATTTTGGCTTTGAGTTTCACAGGCACCCACTCTTCCCAGATCATTAGAAAATCAAACAACTAAAAGATTTTTCTTTTTCACCCAGCAGCTGAAGACTTTGTTTTTTATATGGAAAGAAGAAACATATCGACTATAACAAAATAAACAAACATTCCATTCTCTGAAGTTCTTCTGTTGATTCGGCTACTATGGAGCCACTAACACAAAATCTGAAACAGTGTCTAATTGTGATAAGTTAAAATGATTTTGCATCTTATTAGAAATACGTGCATATGATTCAAGGTACTTATTCCCAGAAAGGGGCATGCAATTTCCTACTAAATATCCACACTACTCGATTAAGAAAGGTATCTTCTTCTTTTTCTGTTTTTCCAGCTGTCTCTTAGTATTTCTTCTGAAGCATTTTTATTTAGTAGATTAAAAGTTTTCCACAAGAAAAGCCAACATTCGGTTTTTCGGGTTGTCCTGTCCTATGCATGGCTCTGCTCCCTGAGAGCGTCCTGCCTCATCTTCTACCACGCTCAGTTCACTGCCTGCACCCCACAACCTGTGATTTGCTGGATTGGTCCAGCCAGACCTGCTTCTGCCAGTGGTGAGCCTATTGACCGAGCAGTGGTGACTGGGAATCTGATACTAGGGGAGTATCAAAAATCAGCAAATGTTATGGGGTTTTCCTTCATCTCTCCAGAGCTGGTTGTTAAAATGTGAACTTAGGACATCACTGTCTACAAGGAGGACCTGCTATCGCTCTAAGAGGCTGCTTATAAACATTGGGAGCAGCAAGCCCCCTCGTGGCCGTTGTCAGAATTGCAGGGGATGAGAGGGTAAGGTTAAAATTGATTTCTCCCACCTTTTACATAAGCTGTACTGTTAGAGTAACAGTACTGATTGTTGTAGGTCAATGTCACCTGCCTCCGATCACTTAAATGTCATTTAAACCACCTTAAATGTCATTCTCAAGAGCCGTAAACATCTTATTCATATAATTTTCTTTGTCTTTGTATAGCAGACATTTCTTTTGAAGAGCATTCATTTTCTCTGGTTCACTGTGGACATGTCTACAGGAAAGGCAGCATGTCCCCAATTGTCTAAGTCCCTTAGACGTACAGCTAAGCCATATGAGAAATGCAAACTGTACTAAAACACAAACCACATCAGGACTCCTTCCTGATTAACACTGTGCACTTGCTTCCTATTGTATCTAAAATAAGATCTAAACTGCTCAACAAGACCCCTGGGTCCTGGCAGCCTAATTCCTGCCAGACCTTGGATGCTTCTTCCCCTGGCTGACCCCTTTCTGTTATGCAGGGTCAGCACAAAGTCCTCTTCACAACAGGACTTTTCCTGGGCACTTGCTCTAAACCAGTGTCTACCCACTTGTCTGTGTATTGGTCACATCAGCCAGACTTGATTTTCTTCAGACCACTTATCTCTACCTGAAGCTGCCCTGTCTAGAAGTTGGAAGTTCAGTGTGGATGAGGCCCTGTCTGTCTTACTCTTAGTACCTTTCCCACAACAGACCTCTGGTATGAACAGATGTCTCCAGTGAAACAATCGAGAGTCCTGCACCCATCAGCCTTCCCACCAAAGTTCTCATCCTGGTGTAGAGTGACCAATTTCCTTGGACAGTCCCTATTTGGCACTGAAAGTCACCATCCTGGAGATTCTTCAGCCCCCAGGCAGAAACTGAAATGGTCGGCATCTTAGTCTGTTTTCTGTTGCTTGTAACAGAATACATGTGACTGGATTACTTATAAAGGAAAGAAGTTTGTTTGGGCTTACAGTTCTAGAAGTCCAAGAGCTGGCATCTGCTTGGCTTCTGGTGAGGACATTACACTGCTCCATGCGTGACAGAAAGAAAGGCAAGCAGCAGAGGAGCAAGAAAGAGCCAAAGGAAAGCCAAACTTACTTTATAACAACCTGCTCTCTGGGTAACTACTCCAGTCCTACCATAGCAAGAACTCAGTACAAAAGGCACTGATCCATCCATGAGGCTCCTCCAGGTTGACCCAAACTCTTTCCTGCAAGGCCCCACCTCCAGCACCATTGCATGAAGGAGCTAACCTCAGCGTAGTCTTGGTGGGGACAACAGTACTCAATGGCAGCTGGTCACCTTGGAACTGGTTGCCTAGAATCACCTTTGTGGGATTATTTTGAAAAATAGCTAAGGAGCATTAAAATTTTTTAAAATATCAATAACATCCTCTGAATAACAGAAGTCAACTTGCAGATTATCCTTTATCCCTCTGGGGATGGGTATGGACTATTTGAATCAGCAGAGTTAAACTATCTTAGCACATTCATTTGTATTAGTCTTAAAACTTCAAAATATGCAACCTAATATTTCTTTAAAAAGGATCACATTGCATTTTGCAGGTAATGTTTTTAATATGAAATGTCTTTTCAGAAATAATGTGTTACAAATACCACATGTGTGACTCACTGCTAGTAAGGTTAGGAACTTCCCACATGAAGTCGCTTAGACTCCTAAAATAAGTTTATTCATGGGGTTTTTTTACATCTTCCTGATTAAAAAAAAATCAAAAACTGAGTTTTCCTTGTTTTATTTGCAAACATTTCTATTTCTCCTTGAACTTGAAACTGTCATCAGAACTAACAGTGGCTGGGCTACCACAGACGTCTAAATTAGGAAGGGATTAGGTAGTCCTCAGTTGGCGTGTATCAGAATGATTCAATGAAGGAACAAAACATATCAAAAGATGAATTTTAAATCTATTTAGGGAATTAAAATGCAACCACGTGCTGAGACCATCCCCAGTATACGGAAGAACCGTGTTCTCTATGGTGATGCCAAAGGGCGGGTCCGCCATGTCTGGTTGCCGTATTGTCTCGTTGGCAAGAAGACAGCTGACGAGAGAGACAGCGAGGACACGTGTTCTGTCCAACCCCCATTCCCACTCTTGTCAGAATGTCCACCTGTCTTCTGAAATCACCAAGAGCCAGCAGGGAAGGAAAGGTCACAGCTTCCCTGTGCCCAGCGTCTGCAATCCATGCCAATGACCAGTGTTGGAGGGCAACCTGCGGGTCCCCTTATTTCTCATCCCTATCATTGTTGACAATATTCCAAGACCAACAGGGAATCTGCAAGACCAAGGTCTTGAATTAAAATCCCTCATGTCACCCACCTGGCTCACACCCACGGCACTCCTGAAAGTGTGGTTCAATAAATACCACACCCCAAAATCATGTGAAGTGCTTATTAAACAGACAGATTCCTGGGTTCTACTAAGTCAGAATTCCGTGGGGTAGGGGGTAGAAGCTTGTGTATGTAACAAATCCTCTGGTAGTTCTGTTCTGTATCAGGATTGAGCCTCAGTGATTCTCTCCTGGTGTCTGAGCACGTTCCCCAAGTCTCATGTTTTGGGAATTTAATGCCCAAGGCAGCAGCGTTGGAGATGGGCCCTAACAGGAGGGATTTGGTCATGAAGGTCCTTCCCTCATAAATGTGACTTTGTATGTGACTGATACCACATACAAAGAGATTGCTGAAATGGCCCATCTTTTGCTCTTCTGCTAGGTGAGGAACAGAGTTCCTATCTCTGGCCTTCCCACCTTCCACCACGTGATAACACAGCAAGAAGGCCCTCCAGCAATGGCCAAGACTTGATCTTGGACTTCCAATCCTCCAAGTTTCTGTTCTTTATAAATTACCTGGTCTTGGGTATTTTCTTATAGTAGCACAAAACAGACCCAGACATACTTGGTCTTCTAAGCAGAACTAACTCTCAGACTCCCTCTCCCCTCTAGAGAAATCTTTTCAGGAGAATTCCTGTCCTAAGCATGCCCATGGCAAAGCCCCTTCTAGACATCCTTCTCTTTGGAAAAAAATTCATGAGTTCTGAGGATTGAAATTAAATGTACATGAAAGTGACTTTCCAGCCTTGACTCCCGCAAAGCAAAGAATGACCCACACAAACATCACAGGTAAGGTCTGTCTTCTGAGGAACTTCACCTGAACTCTTGCTTTCGCTTGATTTTGAGGACGCCAGACCTCGGGTTTGCCTTACGCTTGAACCTGGTTTTCTCTAACAAGCAATGAGCTACTGGTCAGGTCCAGAGCTGTGGTTAAATGTCTCCTCCAAAATTTGCGAAAAAAATTTAGTTTCTATTGTAAAAAGCAACTAAACTAGCAGGTGAGATCTTAATTGGTATTTAGATCATGAGGTCTCCACTTGTGATGGATTAATGCTTTATCGCAGAAGCCAGTTATTCATCATAGGAATGGATTCCTAGTTCTCTCTCTCTCTCTCTCTCTCTCTCTCTCTCTCTCTCTCTCTTTCTCTGTTGCCTTCTGCCATGTAATGACAACAGGAAGTCTCTACCGGATGTAGTCCCTCAATGTGGAACTGCCTAGCCTCTAGACTTTGAGTCACATAAACTTCTGTTGTTTCTAATTTCCCAGGCTGTGGTATTCTGTGATAGCAGCAGAAAATATACCAAGACATCCTGAAATCCCAGGTCGTGGGCACTGAACTGTCCAGGTGGGTTAGTCTAACTTAAAGCAGACTACAACCAGCTGGTCTCACAGCCTAGTGGATGTTCTTCATTTCAGCAATATGCTAGTAGGTATTTTGAGAAAATAAATCTTCCCTGGACACACCAAAAGTAAATCATTAAAGTATAATTAAGTAAATTAAGAGTAACTGATTTATTATGTGTAAAACAGCCAGCATAATGCTACATACATAGGAATATTACATAACAGTTGTGTTAGTTTTATGTTACTGTGAAAAAATACCTAGAAAAACAACTTCATGGAGGAATAATTTTATTTTGGAGTTTCAGAAGCTCCAGTCCACGGTCTGCTGGCCCCACTGCTGTGGACGTGTGATGAGGCAGAACATCATGGCGGAGGGCATGACAGAGCAAAGGGAGAGAGAGGAGAGGCAGGGGTGGAGAATGAGGCGGGTTTCCTTGACACACCTCAAGGACCCTCTCCCTTCAATCAGGGTCGCAATTCCCACAGCCCCCACCACCTCCAGTAGCCCATTCAGCTGTCAGTGGATTAATCAACTAATGGAGTCAGACCCCTAATAATGCAATCAGTTTCCCAAAGTCCCACCTCTGAACACTGCTTCATTGGAGACCAAGTCTTCTACACACGAGCCTTTTGGGGACACCTCATATCCAAACCATAACACTGGACATTAAAATGCAAATATGGACCTAGATAAAATCACTGGATACAAATACATTCCTAAATACATATAATTTAAAATACTCCATAAGCAGGACATGATGGCACATGCCTGAATCCCTGAGACTGGAAGGCTGAGGCAGGAGGATCTCAAGTTTGAAGCCAGCCTCTGCAATTTAGTGAGGGCCTCTCTCAAAATAAGATAAAAGAATGACTGGGGATGTAACTCAGTTTTAGAGCACCCCTCCATTCAATCTCTAGTACACACCAACAATAGTCATAATAATATTCTAATGATTACAAAGAGGAAATAAGTTATTATCTTTTTAAATAGCTCCTACTTTCTCTTTTTACTATTTTGTGGAATCATGTTTTAAACAGACAGGTTCCTGGGTTCCTGGGTCTCTGAAGACTTCAGCTGCTCCCTGAAAAGCAATGGCATGTACCTGTCATCCCAGCGGCTCAGGAGACTGTGACAGGAAGATCACAAGTTTGAAGCCAGCCTCAGCAACTTAGTGAGGCCCTAAGCAACTTAGGGAGACCCTGTCTCAGTGTCTGAGCACCTCTGGATTCAATCCATGGTACCAAAAGAAAGAAAGAAAAAGCAATGGACAGCAAGGAAGATGTGCCCAGCTGGAATCAAACCTTCCCACCTGCCTCCAGGACACTCAGATGATTGACTTCCACGGGCATCTCTAGGCATTCCTTCAAGGGTCTCTCCAAACTGGAAGGATACCTTCCCCACACGGCACCTCTCCCTTTTGGCTGCCCAGTATAACACATGCAGCCCCAAACTAGCTCACTCCAGTCCGAGAGAAGCTGTAAGGCAAGAGCCCCAACAATGTTCTACCATTCCAAAAGGTTTTAGTTTTGCAACTAACCATTATGCTGGTAGAAATTCAGAGTAGACAGCATCTGGAGAGTAAAATTAATTGGTATAAAGTTCTTGTGCCTAACCGTATAACCTTTCTCAGAGAGTTCTCACTCTTCTCGCCTGGTTTTCTGGGGCCATTTCAGATCACAAGTAGCATTAGAAGGAAAAGCAGAGATGGGGACAGAGATAACCACTTAAATTACAGACAAATTAATTTAGCAATGATCAGGGGAAAAAAAAAAAAAGAACAATTAGTTGATGCAATTCAGAGCTATTCCGTACCTGCTACAAATCCAGCTTTGGACTGGGTCTGCAGAACAGAATGAATAATACCCTGTTGGTGCTCTCATGATGAACGTGATCTCTATGTTAAGACCAGTATTTAGTGACTAACTTCAATATAACTATAAAAAGTGTCAATGGTAGTTATTTTGCACAAGTATCAATTGCCCTAACTTCAGGAAATAAAGGTATTTGCTGGAAGCATTGGACAACTTATGAAATTGTCAGTCTGAACAAGAAGGCTGCAGAAACATCAGGAACCCAAAGACGACAGTGAGAAGTCACACACTCTTCTTGTGGAAGAGTGAACCAGGAGTAGAGAAGTGCAGAGATTGGGGACAGCTGGAATCCCAGCACCCATCTGTGGCTGTCTCTACTCTAGAGTCACTCTTCCACAAGAAAAGAGGTCTTGGGCTGGGGAGATAGCTCAGTTGGTAGAATGCTTGCCTTGCAAGCACGAGGCCCTGTGATCAATTCCCAGCACTGCAAAAAAAGAAAAAAAAGAAAAACAGAAAGAAAAGTGGTCTTGCTCTAACTTGCCTTATCAACTCCAGTGCACAGGGGAACAAAGTTACATGAATCAGCAGCCTGAGAATGACACAGAGTGACTACTAACTTTGGGACATTCCTTGCTTTGCTATACACAGAACTTCTTTCCAGGCAGATATTCCCAAGAGACCTTTAAGCACATTGCAAATACCACAACTATGGTGTAAAATGCTGGTCAGCATTGAAAATTCAGCATTCTTCTGTTCCCCAGTGGAACATAACCCAAAATGATATCTGGAAATTGCATCCAGAGGTGAAACGGGTGCCAAATTGGAGGTTACAGACTGGATTGTGTTCCTAACAAACTGGATTCTTGGTTGTGGCCAGGTGAGTCTTATAAATAAGATGAGTCTTCCATGTTTTTATGCCCAAGGTAGCAAAAGAATACTTTCATAACTGGTCACTGTGTTAGCTTTCCATAGCTATGATCAAATACCTGAGAAAATAACTTAGAGAAGTAAAGATTTATTCTGGCTCACAGTTGCAGAGGTTGCAGTCCATGATTGGCTGACTTGCTCACAACGGGCGTATGTTGAGGCAGAATGTCATGGTAGAAGGGCATGGTAAAGGAAAACTGGCAGTCAGAAAGCCGAAAGAAAATGAGAGGAAGGGGCTAGGAACAAAATATGGTCCCCAGGGTCACACGCTCCGGACCTACTGGCTTAACGAGGCCTCACTTCTGTAGTTTCCACCACCTCCCAGCAGTCCCCTCAGCTGTCGGTGGATGGATCCTCTGATGAGGTCCGAGTCCTCCTGCTCCCTCCACTTCCCCAGAGCCCTGTCTCTGAACATGACTGCATTGGGAACCAAGCCTTCAACAATGAGTCTTTGGGGGGCACTTCATATCCAAACCATAACAATCACCCAGTCCCCATGGTTGCTAAGTGTCTCCATGGTATGCTACAATATATTTGGTCTGTGTTCCTGATTCCTGGCGCAGAGTTCCTAAAACCCTGGGAACTTCCTGAGTGCTATGGTTTAGATATTAGGTGTCTCTCAAAAGCTGATGTGTGAAACAATGTAAGAAGGTTTAGAGATGAAATGTTTGGGTTATAAGAGGTTTAACCTAATTAGTGCATTAATCCCCTGATAGGGATTGACTCGGTGCACCCTGTAGGCAGGTAGGGTGTGGTGGAGGAGGGCGGTCCCTGGTGGGGGTGCCTTTGGGTGTATATTTTGTGCTTGGTGAGCAGAGCTCTCTCTGCTTCCTGGTGCTATGCTCCTGGCTACTTTCCTCCACCACATCCTTCAACCACGATGTACTTCTGCCTCATCTCAGGCCCCAGGGGAATGGAGCTGGCCATCTATGGACCGAGATCTCTGAAACTGAGCCCCTAAATGCTTCTCCTTCTCTAATTGTTCTCGTCAAGTCCTTTGGTCACAGCAGCAAAACAAGGTGACGAAAACACTGAGTGATTGGAGTGTCTTGTTATTTATAACAAGCCAATTTCTATTCTACCCAAGTCTATGCTAATGAGTTGACTTAGGGTGGGGCCCCTGGCTATTCCCAAGGTGGGACTGATCACCAGAAAGACCATAGTTGTGATTAGCTTACCCACTGACCTTCCAGAGACTAAGGGACAGGTTGAGGGGGTTATAAAAAATCTTGAAGGCTCTGTAATCCCAGCTACTCGGGAGGCTGAGGAAGGATGGTCACAAGTTTGAGGCCAACCTTGACCCTTGGCAAGACCTTGTCTCACAAAAAATAAAAAGGGCTGGGATGTAGCTCAGTGGTAGAGCACCCCTGGATTCAACCTCCAGCACCACACAACTCTTGAAGGACAGTTGATGGGCTTCTGGGTGGGTTGGTGAGCTCACCGGGGTGCCAGAAGGTGGAGCACCCACAGAGGTGGCGGGAGTCAGGTGCCCGGCACTCGCCCCCTTCATTTCCTTTCCCGTACATCTCCTCTCTTCCACGTGGCTCTTCCTGAGTTGTAGGCTTTATCATAAGCCAGTAAATGTTAGTGAACGGTCTCTCTGAGATCTGTGAGCAGTTTAGCAAATTATGAACCCTGAAGTGAAGGTTGTGAGAACCCCTAAGTTTGTGGTCATCCAGGCAGAAGCATGGATACTCCAGGCACCTCTTTGTGGTTTGCATTTGAAGCAAGGATGGGAGCCATCTTGGGAGGCTGAGTCCTTAACCTGTAGGATCTGTGATCATTAGTTAGTGTCAGAATTTCATTGAATTGTTGAACAGCACGTTGGAGAACTGGGTCACTGGTGTTGGAAAATAAGGTCATCTCTTGAAACCCAGGTGGCTGGATTCCAGGACTCCCCTCCCAACACACATACACAATCAAAAATCTGGGAATCCTAAGTCCCTTATACAAAAAGCATAGTATTTCTCTAAACCCTAGGCACATCCTCTCACACGCTGTAAAACATCTCTGGACAACTTACAAAACCCAATACAATCAAATGCTCTACAAATAGCTGTTGTTCTGTTTTGTCAAGGAAATAATGACAAGGAAATAAAAAGCCTGTCTATGTTCAGTACAGACGCAATTTTTTTTTTCAGATATTTTCCACCCAAGGTGAATTGAATCTGTGGTTCCAGAACCCATGATACAGGAAGCTGATTGTACACCAATATTTGATATCAGGAGGAAAAAACCCTCACATAGTCCTACAGTGAGGGACTTCTGGTTACATTCAAATTGAGGACTGAAATGCTTGGATTCTGGGCCCGTCCCTCGTGATTTAGCCACATATCCCTGCCCTGGGTCTTCTTGCCACCAGACCAAGCTTTGGTCTTTCCGATTACCTGACAGTTGGTAGGACCAGAGTAAAAGACTAAAGAACCTGACGGTGGTTGCCCTGTTTCCCCCTTGCCCTCTACCGCTGCCTCTTTGCCCCTTGAATTCTCTTCTCTTTCCCATGAACTTAGGCTAGCCAATAAGCCACAAGGCAAGGAAAAGCAGAAATCGATAAAGTCATGATGCTTAATGATGGGAATATGCTCTGAGGAATGGTTACTAGGTGACTTCCCCATTGTGTGAGTACCACAGAATGTACTTGCACACACTAAAATCACTGTGATGGCACTGGGTGACTTAACCTTATGGGGCCACCATCATGCATGATCTCACATTGAAGAAAAATGTGATAGATGACTGTACTGTCCAGATGTGATTGTTACCAAGACTGTACAGGGCAGGGCATTAGTTCCATGTTACAGCACACACTTTACACGTGTGAGGCCGTGTTCAATCCCCAGCACCACATATGCACATGTGCATGCACACACACACTTACACACACACACACGCATGCATGCACACACATACACACTGTACCAAACAATATCATACTCCCTCTGGGCCACTCTTCCTAAAGGTTGTATCTCCCAATAGCACTAAGCTGGGAACCAAGCCTTGACACTTGTACCTTTGGGGAACATTCATATTATAGCAAAGTCTTCAACCTCTCTCTAGTCTCTTGACTCATTTTCTTTTTATACCAGAAAGCTCTGGCCATCTTGGTTTGCAGACTGAGTGGATGCTGAGATTTTCTATTTTATTCCCAGTGGTCCTGGGCCTGGAACGCAAGGCCTCACACATGGTAGGCAAGTGCTCTACAACTGAGTCACATCCCCAGTCCTTGGATATTACTCTTGTGCTCACATCATTCGTATTTTGAATCTTATTCAGGACTTTAAAATGTGATCGTTTTCGATACAGTCCAAATTTGACTACAAACTAATACATCCATTATGTGTGTGCGCACGCGCGTGTGCACATGTGTGTGGTGAGAACTTAACATCTAAAGTCCGAAGTTCTGAGCAGCAATCTGTCATTGTTAACTAGGGTCCCCACGCTGTATGTCAGCCACTCATTCTACATAACTGTTGCCTGTACCTTTTGACCCGTCTTACCCTCTCCCCGACCACAGCCCACCTGCCCCTGGTAACCCCATACTACTTGGATTCATTTTGTCCTTTTTAAACGACAGAGGCAGTAAAATATACGATCTAGACATAATGAACTTAGGTTGTGCTGTCCCTCACCAATGCCATTGTCTTTCCCAGGCTGCCAGTTTCCTCCTTCTGCAGGAGCATCGCGCACCCATGAGCCCACCATTGCTCATAGTGCCATTCAGGTGGTGGCCCTCCAGGGATGAGAAGCAGAATGAGAGAAAGCCACTGGAAGCACAGGCAAAGCAATTAACCGAAGCCTCTTTAACAGGCTAGCACTCTCATTAACAGGTCCCAGGGACCTCCTTCGCCATCTGAGAACCAGGAAGTGGGTTCTCACCCGCCGTCAGAGCTTCCATCACCTTGATCGTGGACTTCAGCATTCAGACCTACACGGTCTACATTTCTGTTGTTTCCAACCACACGGAGGGGCTGGGGCTGTAGCTCGGCGGAGAGCCCTCAGCTAGCATGTGTGAGGCACTGAGTTCCATCCTCAGCACCGCATAAAAATAAAGGCATGCTCTCCATACACAACTACAAAAAAAATTTTTTTTTTAATAATAAATAGTATTTCAAAAAAAAACACACAGAGTAGAGGGAAATGAGAGGGAGGGGGTATGAAAAATGGTGGACTGAGACAGACATCATTACCCTATGTACAAGTAAGATTAAGAAATGGTATGAATCTACATCGTGCACAGCCATAGAGAAACGAATGATGTACCCATTTGTATACAATGAATCAAAATTCAGTCTGTAAAAAATAAATAATTAATTAATTAATTTAAAAAAAAAACACACGGAGTTCCAAATTAATTGTTTTGCTACAGCAGTCCCAAACGAAGACACTTCTCTCCTGATCCCCCAAACAGTTCTACAAACCCCAAGATCTGCCACCCCTTCCTCCTACGCAGAATGATTATTCCCTTTGTTCACCATCTTTGCATGGTTCTTACCACCTAGCACATGGCAGCAGTATGGCTGGATTTGTCTCTCCTCAGCTCCAAGGTGAGGACCCCTCCCCCCAACGCTGTCATCCACTAACATGCTGCATAGCCTATGATGGAGGTCTAAGAATGTCTGCTAATGAATAAGTTAAAGTCATTGGAAAAAAGAAAAGCTGGTGTCACAGTGGATACAATATGCCCATGGGGTGCTTCCTCCATGTCAAGCCAAGCCAAAGGTCCAGACAGTGCATAGTCTAGTCCCTGCTTAGGCAAATTTAATGTGTGAAATCAGCACTCAACATCTTTTCGAAGGAATCCCGTTACAAACAGGGGCTGTTCAGCAGTGGTACTTTACATGGAAAAATCTGCTGGGCACATCTTTAATGGAAAGCTAGAACAAGCTTGGCTGATACAAGATCCACCAGAAGTAGCGAGACCCTCTGAGATGGACAGGCCACCCTCGTTCTTGGGAAACACGCTGAAGAGTCAGGGGTGAAGTGGCATTATGTCTGCAGTGTGTTTTCAAGTGGCTCAAAAATAAGTCCAAGTAGTGAGAAGGACAAGCCAGCAAATGTTGCACCATGTAAACAAGCGTGAATCTGGACGAAATTGATGTTTGCTCATTGATACGCCCTTCTCTGTGACTGAGAATTTTCAGAATAGAGACTTGGGATGAGAGGAGGCAGAGAAGGTTTTGGGATGTCTCAGGAGACAGGCTGGCAGGTTCTCCAAAACTCAGAATCTGGCCCATGGTCTGCAGACCAGGAGTTCCAGGTGCAGGTGAGACGCAGCCTCCTCTCCCAGTCTGGCCACTGGTCCTCCTCACCCGCTTCTGGGATATGGCAGGGGTAGACTCTTCCTGGGTGTCATTCTGCATCAGTCTCGCCTGTCCATGCAGTCTCCATCCTGCTTTCTAACACTGGAAAACTACCTGCTATAGTTTGATCTTAAATTTCCTGCATCAAAAGTGTGGTCTCCAGAGTGACACTATTATGAAATGGTAAAACCTTTAACAAAAGGGGCCAGTGGGAGATTTTTGGGTCACTGGGGATGTGTGCTTGAAGGGGACAATGGGAACCAGTCCCTTCCTCTTCCTGTCTCTTTTGCCTCATGGCCAAGAGGGTAAGTGGCTCTGCTCTTCCATGTATTCCCACCATGATGGGATGGATGCCTCAACAGAGGCCCAGAGCAACCAGCCAACCAGTCATAGACTGGAATCTCCAAAACTGAGCCAAAGTGAGCCTTTTCTTCTTTAGAAATTAATTATCTCAGGTATTTTGTTATAGTGGCAGAGAACTGACTAACATTCTAGTCCTGTGACTAGATGCTTTATGCTTCTGAATGTTCCCCTTAACCATGGAGATATGTAGATCCATTAGCTCTACCTGGGGGGTTTCCAGCCCCACTCTCCATCCCTTCCACCAGCATGCAAACTTCCCTGTGACTTGGATTCAACATTTGGCTCATAGGCCTGCTCACCTTCATTCTGAAGACCTTGTCATGTCTTCTTGAGGCCTCTGCTAGACCTGACCTTCCCCCAACCAGCGCAGTGGCTTTCCCCTCCCCACATTGTGTCTTCCTCCCCTAAAGTCCTCTGTGCTCTCTGAAACCCCTCTGCAGGTACCCACCCCCTGCAGTGCCCTTACCATGTTTCAGTATGCCAGACTCTATGTGTGTTTCCATGTACGTAGTGCAGTGTCTGCACAGTACAGAGGCAAAGAGGCCAGAACCCTAATAGTGACATTTCAGAAGGACTGTGATGGGCACGTCCACTAGTGCAAGATTCCCTGGGCCAGCACCTCCTGCTCCTGTAGGGAAACAGCATGGATACTTAAAGAACGTGCGTCATTTTTATAATCACGTTTTGTATCACTTTGCATACCCGTTCAGCTGTTGATGGCACTTGGGTTGCCTCCACCTTTTGGCAAAGATGACTGATGCTACAGTGGATGTGGGTGTACAGATATCTTCTGGACTTCCCGCCTTCAATTCAAGAAGTGGAATGGCTGGTCATATGGTAATTTTGTGTTTAATTTTGCAGGAACCATTTTCTCTGTATCCTCACCAATACTCATTTTCTGAATAGATAGATAGATAGATAGATAGATAGATAGGATAGATAGATAGATAGATAGATCTCAACCATCCTAAGGGTGTGAGGTGGTATCTCATTGGGAAATTTGCCTTGCATTCTCTACTGATGACTAGTATTAAACAATTTCTCATGTGCTTATTAGCCATTAGTACATCTTGGGAAAAATAACTTTACCTATTTTGAAATCATATTGCCTTTGTGTGTGTGTGTGCTGGGGATTGAACCCAGGGGTGCTTAACCACTAAGCCACATCCCCATCCCTTTTTATGTTTTATTTTAAGACAGGGTCTTGCTAAGTGACGTAGAACCTCACTAAGTTGCTAAGGCTGGCCTTGAACTTGTGCTTCTCCTGCCTCAGCCTCCTGAGCTGCTGAGATTACAGGTGTGTGCCACCATGCCTGGCTAAAATCAGATTTCCTATTAGTTACTGTTGAGTTGTGGGGGTTCCTTATATGGTATAAATATTAGTATCTAAAAGACATCTGGTTTGAAACTATCTTATTCTATGTGCCATTTCACTGTGCTGAGTGTGCCTTTTGAGAAATCAAAGTTTTTCATTTAGAGGTAGTCCGGTTTATCTACTTTTTTCTTTGGTTGCCTGAATGTTTAATTTAACATCCAGGAAATAACTGCCAAATCCAATGTCATGCCGTATTTCCTGTCTTCTATTCTAAGAGTTATGTCTTACATTTAGGCTTTTGATCCTTTTGGAGCTATTTTTTGTGTTGTGTTTATTAGTCTGTGTTGTATTTCTATAGACTGGGTAACTTCATAAAAAGTGAGGTTTAAGTTTAGGGTACAACTCAGTGATGGAGCATTTCTTAGCATGTGCGAGACCTTGAGTTCAAATCCCAGCACCACAAAAACTAATATTTCTTTAATTAAAAAGTAAAATAAAATGAGAAGTTTATTTTGTCTCATGATTCTGGAGGCTGAGGTCTCAGGTTGAGGGACTGCATCTGGTGATGATCATCTTACTAGCAAAGTTCCAAGGTAGTACAAACAGCATCTCGTGAGAGACAGCAAGTGAACATGTGCAGGTCCTCATCTCTCTCTCTCTCTCTCTCTCTCTCTCTCTCTCTCTCTCTCTCTCTCTTTCTCCTAATAAAGCCACCAGAATTCAATCCTGGGGGTTCTACCCTGATGGCTTTAGCTAATCCTAATCAACCCCAAAGGCCTTGCCTCTAAATGCTACCCTCTTAACACCTCAAGATGGGGATTAAATTTCAATGCATGAACCCTTGGGTGACATTCCCAAACAAGACCCAACCATAGCATGGTGTGTGGCGGGGGTCAACTTCACGCTTTGGCCTGTGGATATGCATTTTCTTGACACCACTTGTTTAAAAGTTGCATTTTCCTCCTTTTCTGGAAATATTTCTGAGCTCCCTAGCCTACTTTTTTGTCTTTAAGCTAGTACAGCACTTTTTTTTTATTCGTTCTTTTAGATATACACGGCACTTTTGGTTACTATAGCTTTGTAATGTGTTTTCAATTAGAAAGTGTGAGATCTTCCACTTCGTGGTTCTTTCTCAACATTGTTTTAGCTCCTGGGTCCCTTGATAGTCCATATGAGTCTAAGGAAGGGATTTTTCTGTTTCTGCAAAGGCAAAAACCAAAACAACACAATTCCCCCTTCAAAAAAATAAACAACACAATAACAAAAAAAAAAAAAAAAAAAATGGCCAGATGCAGTGGCAAGTGCCTGTAAGCCTAGCAACTCAGGAGGCTGAGGCAGGAGGATGCAAGTTCCAAGGCTAACCTTAGAAATTAGTGAGGTCCTAAGCAACTCAGAGAGACCCCTGTCTCAAAATTTAAAAATTTTTTAAAAGGGCTGGTGATGTACCTCAATAGTTAAGCACTCCTGGGTTCAACCCCTGGCACCCCCCTCAATCAAAAAAAAAAAAAAAAAAAAAAAACCCCAAAATGTCACTGAGAGGTTGAGCATGGTGGCACATGCCTATAATCTCAGCAGCTCCGGAGGCTGAGGCAAAGGATCACGAGTTCAACACCAGTCTCAGCAAAAGCAAGGTGCTAAGCAACTCAGTGAGATCCTATCTCTAATTAAAATACAAAATAGGGCTGGGGAGGTGGCTCAGAGTCAAGTGCCCCTGAGTTCAATCCCTGGGACCAAAAAAAAAAAAAAAAAAAAAAAAAAAACACCTGTCACTGAGAGCTTGGATAAGGATCACATTAAATCTGTAGTTCACACTGGGTAATGTTAACACCTTGACAATATTATCTTTCAATTGATGCCCATAGATTTCTTTCCATTAATTTGTGTCTTCGCTTCTTTCAGTGACACCTATACTTTGTAGTGTACAATTCCCTTACCTCCTTGGTTAAGCTGAGTCCTAAATATTTTATTCTGTTCCAATACTCTCTGGATAGAATCATTTTCTTAATTTCCTTTCTGAATTGTTCATTGTTAGTTTCCTCATCTTACACCTTAGACTCAATTCTACCAGAAACCTAAAAGAAAGAGTTAAAACTATAAAATCTCTTAGAAGAAAATATAGGGGAAAATCATGATCATAGCATTGGTTTTAGTGAAGATTTCTTAAATATTAAAAAAAATCATTATAGTAAGGACCACAAAGAAAAAACTGATAAATTGAAATTTTGTCAAAATAAAAAAATTTTAGTCACCAAAGGACACTATCAACAGAGTGAAAAGTCAGCTCACAGAATAGGAAAAAAGTATTTATAAATCTTTTATCTGATAAAGGATTAATATTCAGATTACATAAAGAACTCCTACAACTCAACAAAAAAAAGAACAAATACATGATTTTAAAATGGCCAATGGACTTGAATGGACGTTTCCTCAAAGTAGATATACAAATGGCAGTGAGCACATGGAAATGTGCTCAGCTTCACTAAAAATCAGGGATGTGTAAATCAAAACTTCAGTGAGATAAAAATGGCCACTGTATCATCCTTAAAAAAAAAAAGGAAAACAGACACCATGTCCCTGGAACATTCCTTAGTGCCAGCAACATGGCCAAGTCAAGGGAGAAAGGAGAGCAGACCTGGGTCAGGAATGCCCAGTAAACTGGGACACACTTCCTCCCACGTGTGCTGGCCAACTTGGTGGTGATCTGCAGAGAGCTGTTTTTGGTTTGTACACCAGGACAGCTGCTCCTTGGGATTCTGGTCCTATAAGTAACAAAGCAGACTGTGCTGGTGAAGCCACTGCGTCCTGTAGCCTGGGTGATCAGCCCCTCTCCCTGTGATGACTGGTGTAGACCAGAGAGCCCAGGAAAGGGACGACAGTATCCAGGCAGCCACCCCTGGACAGCGTGGAGAGGGACAGGAGGCGCTATCTTCTGGCAAAGTACCAGAGTTGCTGCATGGAGCAGAGGTGCACCTGTCCTGTCCACCGTCCATCACTTGTAACAGCTTTTCAGTGAACCCTGTGCTGCACATCCTGGCTCCAGGTGTCTTCCCTGGTCTATTGACAACCTATCCCATCGTCCCAGAAAAACCTAGTGGTGGATGGTTCAGCCAGTATTAATGTAAGGAAGGAATGGCGAAAAAATATGGAGAAATTAGAAGCTTTGTGAACTGCTAAGTAAATGTAAATGGGCAGCCACTCTGGGAAGAGGTATGGCAGTTTCTCACATCATTATATGATTCTGTGACTGCACATTGGCATACATGCCTGGGCATATTGAAAGCAGGTACTCAGGGCTATGTGTATGTCCCTGTTCCTCGCAGCCCTGCTCCCAAATGCCAAAAGGTGGACTTACTCCAAGTATCCATCAACAGAAGAATGGATAAATAAAATGTGACAAGAAACCTTAAAAACAAACCAAGTTTTGACATGCTTATGACGTGGAGGAGACTTGAAGACAACATGCCACGTGGAATAGTCACAAAGACAGATCTTACATGATTCCACATATATGAGGGGACCTGGGGTCTGAAATGGAGGTTTCCAGAAGTTGGGATAGGAAGAAATGGAGACGGACTCTTCACTTGGGAAAGAGTTTCCATTTGGAAGGATGATGAGGTTCTGGAGATGGATGGTGAAGACTGTTGCAGGACAATGCAAATGTGCCCTAACGTCACCGAACTATGCTCTAAAAATGGCTAAACTTGTCCATTTTACATTCTGTATGTTTTGCCACATTAAAAAAAAAAAAAAAAAGAATCAAGGAAAGCAACAAAAAGAAGACAAATTTCTGAAGCATTCGAATCCTTGGTTTCAAGCTGGTACAATGGTACTCCTTCTGGGGTCACTTGTCCAGGGACTCAGGAGGCTGAGATAGGAGGATTCCAAGTGTAAGGCCAACCTCAGCAACCCAGGTAGGACCTGGGCAACTTATTGAGACCCTGTCTCCAAACAAAAATAAAGAGGACTGGGGATGTAACTCAGTCATAAAGCACCCCTGGGTTCAGTCCCCAGTACAAAAGAAAAATAAAAAATAAAATATCCTTGGTTCCAACTGTATTTCTGCCATCTGATTCTCTTGCTTGTTTCTGTTGCTTACAACTAAAGTAACTGGTAAGCCAGGCGCAGTGGCATATGCCTGCCTGTAATCCCAGCTATTCAGGAGGCTAAGGCAGGAGGACGGCAAGTTCAGGGACCAGCCTCAGCAACTTAGCAAGACCCTGTCTCAAAAGAAAAAAAAAAAAAATTGGAAAAGACTAGGGATGTAGCTCAATGATAAAGAGCCCCCCCATACCAAAAATAAATAAGTGATTTCTACGACCCCTACTAGATCATAAGGATCTAAGAATATGACTCTATTTCATCGTTTAAGAAAAATGAAAAATAAATAAATATTAGAGAGGGAAGAAAAGATTGTCATTTTTACAAGTTCATCTCTGTGTTGGTCATCTTATACACTGTTTGTATAATCGTTCTTTTTATATATAGTGAGTTGGTTGGTTTAAGGGTGTAAAATAAGAGATAAGTTCATACAAATTTATCTAGAATACAAAGAATGCTTTTCCCCTGAAACTAGCTACTATAGTGTTATAGTAACAGAGATGGAGCTGGGGAAAACATTTTAGCACATCTGCAAGTTGGCACTACCTGAACCCCTCTCAGTTACCATGGTAACTACTGATATGTGGGTAAAAATGAAACAAAGGCATTAACTTTTAATGCCTGCTTAGCTAGTTTAACCAGAGTTTGCTGGAGCATCAGATATTTTTGCGAAAGGAAGGAAGGGAGGGAGGGAGGGAGGGAGGGAGGACTAAATCATAGAATCTTAATGAAGCACTGTGAACTGCATCCAAAATTCGAAGCTGTGGGTCATTAAAACTAGTGCATTTCAACCTTGAACCAATCAATAACATGGACCCTGAAGTTTACAAAACCAAGTAATTTCTCAGGCAAAACTCAAATAGAACATTAAGAAGGATGAACACACTATAAACGAGAATACAAACTGAAGTCATGCCATGGATTAAAGCTGTGTTTTAACCTTAAACTGTTTGCCTAATACTGGGAACTCTGAAGTAATAAAAAATAGAGATTTTATAAAAATGTCTCAAAGCCCAGTGACCTCTACCCTGAAATGCAATTGCTTCAAGATGCAATTGTCAGTTCTAAGGTACTGGCAAGATTTTAGTTTTTAAATTGAATGTCAGGAGCATATGTTATAGTCTGTATCTGGATATGGTTTGTCCCCCACAGGCTTACGTCCCTGGTGGAGCAGTGAGGCGGTGGAACCTTTAAGAGGTGGGGTCTGTGGAAGGTAAGTAGACCATGGAGACTCCATACTCAGGAGTGGATTAATGCTGGTTTCATGGACTGGGTTGGGTGTCCCAGGAGTGGTGTAGTTCCTGAGACAGTACACTGTTGTAAAAAGATTAAGCCTGCCCCGCCCCCTGAATCTCTTCCTTCCTACCTTAGCATACACATTTCCACCAACATGATACCATCTGCCATGAGGTTCTCACCAGAGCCAAGCAGATGCCAGCACCATGCTCTTGAACCTCCAGAACTGTGAGTTAATTAAAGCCTCTTTTCTTTATAAACTACCCAGACTCAGATGTATTGTCATAGCAACACAGAATAGACAAAGATAATATCTTTTGTCATTTTGATCATAGCCATCCTAACATATAATGACTTGGTATCTGTATGGTTTTCATTTGCATTTCCCTTGTGATTAGTGATGCTGAGCACTTTTTCATATATCTGTTGGTCATTTGTATATCTTCTTGGAAAAATGTTTATTTAGGTCCTTTTTTTTTTTCTTTTTCTTTTTCTTTTTTTTTTTGCTATCAAATTAGTTAAGTTCCTTATATATGTGGATATTACCCTTTATTGGATTTATGATTTAAAAAAGTTTTCTCCCATTCTATAGGTTGTCTTCTCATCCTGTTGATGGTTTTCCTTTGCTGGGCAGAAATGTGTAGTTTAATGCAATTTCATTGGCCTTAATTTTGGAGGTGATGTTCAAAATATGATTGCCCAGACCAATAACATTTTCTCCCAGAAGTTTCACAATGTCAGGTCTTAAGTTTAAACCATGAATTCATTTTCGGTTAATTTTTGCCTACAATGAGATAAGGGTCCGGTTTCCTTCTCCTGCTTGTGAACATTTCCCAACACCGTATATTGAACAGACTCTCCCTTCCGCATTGCATGTTCTTGACTTCCTTGTTAAAGATTGGTTGGCAGTAAATGCAAGGATTTTTTTGGTCTATGTGTCATTTTTTTATTTATTCTTTTTAAAAAACATTTGTGTTAATTTTAATGATAAAGAGGGCATAGGAGAAAAAACTGGCTATTTCACTTATATTGCATAACAAGCTAACCAAACTTGTCATGGAAGATCAACTATAAAACAAATCATTTTACTTATTGTTTCTATGACTTTTTCTAGCAGATTTTTGTCTTTCAAATAAGGCTGAGGTATAGTACACTGGCAAAAATAATAAAAGGCAAACAAAAATAGTGCTAAAGTAAGAAATACTCCAAACTGAAGTACCATTCCTGAAAATGTCA
The DNA here is from genome assembly GCF_902686455.1 of Sciurus vulgaris. NCBI lineage: Eukaryota > Metazoa > Chordata > Mammalia > Rodentia > Sciuridae > Sciurus > Sciurus vulgaris. The sequence continues at coordinate 28,558,787 of NC_136474.1, forward strand.
CATAGTAACCATTTATCAGATTAGAGCAGCAGGAGAAAGTTACTTCCAAGTCATTATGATTTTAGTGGTATGTGTCAACTTCTCCATGGTAACTTCCCAGCATCATTCTTCATTTGTGAAGTAGTAATTCATGTCAAAAAGAAAAGGGGGGTTTGAGGAAGTCAGTGAGTTCGCTGTGATAAATTACCTCTCCAGTTTTTATAAACGTGCCCATCAGTACAAAACTGAGCAATACCTAAGACTGGAAGAGACTTGGTTTAAGTTATGAAGAAAATTAGAATGGAAAAATACAAGAAGCTAGAACCAGTGGGCTTGAATAAACCCCTTCCTGAAAATCTGTATTAAAAAAAATAAAATCAATAAAAATAAAAAATAGAAACAAAACTCAGTACAAACTAGCCCGAGTGGTTTGATGGACAGAGCAATTGGGTCAACTCTCAGAGTTTTTATTTATTCTTTTTTTTTTTTCTTATAAACTTAAAAAAATTTTTTTTAGTTGTCAACTGATCTTTTTTTTTTTTTTTTTTTTTTTCAATTATATGTGGTGCTGAGTATCAAACCCAGGGCCTTCCCCACCCCAGCCAAGCGCTCTACCATAGAGCCACAACTCCAGCCCCTTTTTATTTATTCTTAAATGCATGGATTTATATTTGGGCTCTCCAGTCTGTCCCATTGGTCTGTATGTCTGTTTTTATTCCAGTACCATATTGTTTCTGCTACATTCTTCTCACTCAAGATTGCTGTGTCGATCCAGGATATCTTATGGCTCTGGGTCAGTTTTAGTATTTTTTTTTTAATCTCTGAAAAAATGCCATTGGAATGTTGAGAGGGATTGCATTGAGTCCATATCACCACTTAGGAAGCAGGGATATCTTAACATATTAATTCTTCCAATCATGAACACAGAACATCTTTCCATTTGTGTCTTCTTCAGTTGCTATCACCAATGTTCTATAGTTCTCAGAATACAGATCTTGCACCTCCCTGCTTAAATTTATTCCTAAATATTTTGTTCTTTTTGATGCTATGGTAAATGGGATTGTTTTCGTATAGTTCACTGTAACTGCCTGGAAACACAACTGATTTTTATGTGCATTGATTTTATGTCCTGCAACTTTACTGAATTAATTTATTACTTCTAACAGGTTCTCTTGGTGGAGTCTTTAGTGTCATCCACCATGTCAGCTGCAAAGAGAGAACATTTTTCTTCTTTCTGATCTGCATGTCTTTTATTTCTTCTCACTGCATGATTGCTCTGGCGAAAACTTTTATCCTATGTTGAATAACAGCAGGAAGGGGGACTCCTTGTCTTGTTTCTGGTCATAGAGAAAAAACTTCCAGCTCTTCACCACTATGCGTCAATATGTATGTAACTATGGGCTTGTCATGCAAGGCTCATACTGTGATGAGCTTCTGTCCGTCTATACCTAATTTGTTGAGAGTTTTTATCATTAAATATGTTGAATTTTGGGGCTGGGGATATAGCTCAGTTGGTAGAGTGCTCGCCTCGCAAGCACAAGGCCCTGGGTTCAATCCCCAGCACAAAAAAAAAAAAAAGATGCTGAATTTTGTCAAGTGCATTTCCTGCATCTATTGAAATGACCTTCAATATTCATCCTTCTTTCTCTTCTTGTGGCATACCTCATTCCCGGGTGTGTGTGTTTTGAACCACGCTTGCAACCCAGGGATAAATTCCTCTCAATCATGGTGTATGATCCTTTTAACACGCCATATTCAGTTTGCTAGTATTTTATTGTGGATTTTTGCATCGTTGCTCATCAAAGATGTTGGCCTTTAATTTTCTCTTCTTGTAGCATCCTTGTCTGGGTTTGGTATCAGGGTAACTGACTTCATAGAATAAGTTTGGAAATGTTCCCTCCTCTTCAACTGATTGGAAGAGTTTGAGAAGAATTGGAATTAATTCTTTTTTTAATGTTTGCTAACATTCACCAATGAAGTCACCCAGACCTGGACTTTTCTTTGTCAGGAGGTTTTTGATTAGTGATTCAATCTCCTCGGTCATTATTGGTCTGTTCGGATTTTCTATTTCTTCATAATTCAATCTTGGTAGATTGTGTGTTTCTAGGAATTTACTCACTTCATCTAGGTTGTGTGATTTTTTGGCACATAGTTGTTCAAAGAAGTCTCTTAAGATCATTTATATTGCTGTGGTATTGGTGGTGATGTCTCCTCTTTCTCTTATAATCTTTCTTATGTGAATCTTTTTTCTTAGTCTAGCTGAAGATGTGTCAGTGTTATTGATCTTTCCTCTTGTGTCTGACTCAATCATTTTTGCTCCAGTCTTTATTTCTTTTCCTATGCTAGCTTAGCTTGTTCTAGTCTTTCTACTTACTTGAAGAATAAAGTCAGGGTTGTTTATTTGAGATATTTCTTAATGTGAACATTATCACTGGTAACTTCCCTTTTAGGTTTCTTTTGCTGCATCCCATACATTTTGGTATGCTCAGGATTTATTTTTGTTTCTCTTGTGCTTCCCCCCCCCCCCTTTTTCTCTGCTGGGAACTGAATCCAGGGGTGCTCTATCCCTGAGCTACATTTTTTTTTTTTTAATGCGGCCTCACTAAGCACAGGCTGGCCTTGAACTTGTAATCCTCCTGCCCCAGACTGCTGAGTAGCTGGTAGCTGGGATTATAGGTGTGTACCTGACTTTATTTCCCTTTGGATTTCCTCTTTGACTCATATGTTGTTCAGGAGTATGCTAATTTCCTTTTGTTTTTAATTTTTCACTTTCTTTTATTTCTAATTTCATATTATGATCAGAAAACATACTTGATTTTAATTTTCTTAAATTTGCTAACAACAACCATCTGTGAATTGATGGCTCAATGTACGAGCTCTCCTAGAGAATGTTGTGCGTGTCTGAGAAGAAGATGCATCCTATTACTACTAGGTGGAAGGTTCCGTGTGTGTCTGTTCCGCTCGCTTGGTCTAGTGTTATTATTCAAGTTCACTGTTTCCTTATTGATTTTCTGTCTTGATGATCTCACCATTGTTGAAAGTGAGGTATTGAAGTCCCTACCATTCCTGTTTTGTTATTCAGTCCTTAGATTCTGTCAATATTAGCTTCACACATTTATGTACTCTGATGTCAGGAGCATATATATTTACAATTATCACGCCCTCTTGATAAATTGGTCCCTTCGTTGTTACATAATTACCTTTTCTGTGTCTCCCAGCAGTTTTTGACTTAAAGTCTATTTTGTCTCATCCAAGTACAGCTATTCCTGTTTTCTTGTGTTCACCTTTGCATGGAATGTCTTTCTCCATCCCTTTACTTTCAACCTATGTGTGTCCTTAAAGTCAAAGTGAGTCTTTTGTGGGTATTAGGTTATTGAATTTTTTTTTTTTTTTTTTTTTTTTTTTTTTTTGGTACCAGGGATTGAACTCAGGGCACTTAAGCACTGAGCCACCTCCCCAGCCCTATTTTGTGCCTTGCTTTTGCTAAGGCTGGCTTTGAACTCCTGCCTCTGCCTCCCAAGCTGCTGGGGTTAGAGGTGTGTGCCACGCCCAGCTGTTTGTTGTTGAATCTTGTTGATATTGTCCTTTTTTATTTTTCCTCTCAGTCATTCTATGTCTTTAAAGCAGATAATTTACTCGACTTAAATTTGAAGTAATTACCAACAGGTAAAGACTTCCTACCCCACTTTGTTAATTATTTTTGTTCTCCTTTGCTCCTCTTTCTCTCCCTCTCTCTCCCTCTCTCCCTCTTGCATGCTAAGTGTTTACTCCAACACCCTCAGCCCCTTTCCCCACTCTTGAAATGCTCACTGGTGATTCAATGGTGCTTTTTTCTTTTTTTGTCTTTTTCTCCCCCCCGCGGTAGTATTCGATTCTTTTCTCTGTATCTTTCATGTATCCACAACGGAATTTTTCTTACATTTACCATGAGGCTTATATAAAACATCTTACAATTATGATAATCTACTGTAAGCTGGTAACTTAATTTCAATTGCATACCACAATGCTACATTTCACTCTTCCCCATACCTACAATTTATCTTATTGTTTTCATAATTTACATCTTTTCATATTGCATATACATAAATAGTTTTGTCTTAACTTTTATGCTAATGTTGAAAGTGACTTATGTAACCAAACTTATAGCATGAAAGTACTCTGAATTTGACTATAAATTTACCTTTATCAGTGAGTTTTAGACTTTTCATATTTCATGTTCCTAAATTAGCATCTTTTCATCTTGAAGAACTCCCTTAGCATTTTATATAATGCAAGTCTGGTGACGATGAACTCCCTAGTGTATTTTTCTGAGGAAGTCTTTATCTCTTGTTCATTTCTAAATGACAGCTTTTCCAGGTATAGAATTCTTGGGCGGCAGGATTCTTTTGCTTTTGTTTTTGTTTTTTTACCATTTTGGATATATTACCCCACTCTCTCTTGGCCTGCAAGGTTTGCTGAGAAATCTGATAGCCTTATAGAGATTTCCTTTTTTTCCTATGGGATGTTCTTCTTTTGGTGCTTGGGAAATCCTCTTGACCTTTGACCTTTGATAATTTGATTACAATTGATCTTGGTATAATTTTATTTTGAGTTGAATTTATTCAAAGAGTTGTGAGCTGACCTAGATGTCTATATTCCCCCTCCTCATAATATGGGGAGTTTTCAGTCATTATTTCTTTAAGTAAGCTTTCTTCTCCCTTCTCTTCCTCTTTTCTCTGTGGAACTTCTGCAATGCATACCTTGGCTCATGTGCTGATGTCTCAGAAATCTTATAGTATTTTTTCACTCTTTTTCATTCAGTTCTTTTCCTTTTCTGATTGATTTCAAATGGCCTTTCTTCAAGTCCATAGCCTCATTCTTCTATTTGATCCAGTCTGCTGTCGAAGTTCCTTTTGCATTTTTAAGTTTTAATTATCATATTGTTCAGCTCCAGAATTTGTTTGGTTCCCGATTTCTTTTTTTAAACTGGAAACTGAATCTAGGGCCTGTGTATGCTAGGCAAGCACTATATCGCTGAGCTATACCCCCAGCCCTTTTTAAATTTTTATTTTATTTTGAGACAGGTCTCACTAAACTTCCAGGTTGGCCTTGAACTTGAAATCCTCCTGCCTCCATCTCCTGAGTAGCTGGGATTATGGGCATGTGCCATCACACCCATTTATTTGATTCTTTTTAAGATTTCTGTCTCTTTATTGAACTTCTAATTTTGTTCATGCATTATTTCCATTGTGTTCTCTATTTGTGTTCTCCTATAGCTCACGGAGCCCCTTTAGAGCAATTATTGTGAATTATTTGCAGGCAATTCACAGATCTCCATTTCTTTAGGGTTATTTATCGGGGACATTACTGCCTTTCTTTGGTGGCATAAGGTTTCCTTAACTTTTCCTATTTCTTAAAGTCTTGCTTTGCTATCTTCACATTTGAGAAAGGAGACTCTCCTCTATTCTTTATTGATTGACTGGGAAAGAAAGACCTCTACTCATGAGTTCTGCTAGGCATTCTGGGTGTCTCTCTGAACTTCTCTATGTATCTGCCCACTCCACATCTCTGCATCTGTCCTCTCGGGGGAAAAGGCTCAGTCTCCCGAAAGCAAGCCAAGTGCTCATTTTCCTCTGACAGTGCTCTGAAGTGCTTGGGGCTAATTGTCTTCTCCCAGTACCGTGGAGTTGAGCTGTTCGTCAGCCTGTGCTTCTGCATGATCTGCAGAGACACATGCACACCACCTGGAGGGGTGCACAGAAAACACCAGCTCTTGGGGACTGCAGAGTCCTGGGGGCCCACATGGGCTATTTGAGGGGGGCTTACCGGGGGTGCATTCTACGAGGTTTTGCGGGGAGGGCTCTTGATGGAGTTTGCCAGGTGGTCGTAGAACTTGTCGAGTTCCACACCCCAGTTGCTGTAAGCACCGTCCCTTTTCCCTGTTCCTAGTTAGGCCCAGACTAACACCCTCAGTGTCTGGGTGGGGAAGAAGGAAGTGGGCCTCGTGCGCAGGACCCCGTGTGCCGGGGCAGCCATGCACTCGTGATGCTCCCACGTCCCCCATGAAAGAAATCCCCAGCTTGTCACTGAGGTGTGCCATTGGGGTGGGTTCAGCAGGTCGGCTGCCCCTGTATATCGTCCCCTCTTTAATAGGTCTGTTCTCTAGTGGGTCACGGAGGCCTCTCCCCTGAACTCCCAGCTCCCACCAAGCTACTCTGTCCATGGGTAGAAGCCAAAATCAGCGTGTGGGGGGCGGGGGGCTAACATCACCTGTTGTGTCAAACACTGACATTGTCCCTCAGCGTGCGGGTCTTCGAATGATGAAACCAATACCATCCCTTAACTTTCGCTCTAATAGTCTGCCCTTAATTTTCATCTTTATTTTGGCTTTGAGTTTCACAGGCACCCACTCTTCCCAGATCATTAGAAAATCAAACAACTAAAAGATTTTTCTTTTCACCCAGCATGCTGAAGACTTTGTTTTTTATATGGAAAGAAGAAACATATCGACTATAACAAAATAAACAAACATTCCATTCTCTGAAGTTCTTCTGTTGATTCGGCTACTTATGGAGCCACTAACACAAAATCTGAAACAGGTCTAATTGTGATAAGTTAAAATGATTTTGCATCTTATTAGAAATAAGTGCATATGATTCAAGGTACTTATTCCCAGAAAGGGCATGCAATTTCCTACTAAATATCCACACTACTCGATTAAAGAAAGGTATCTTCTTCTTTTTCTGTTTTTCCAGCTGTCTCTTAGTATTTCTTCTGAACATTTTATTTAGTAGATTAAAAGTTTTCCACAAGAAAAGCCAACATTCGGTTTTTCGGGTTGTCCTGTCCTATGCATGGCTCTGCTCCCTGAGAGCGTCTGCTCATCTTCTACCACGCTCAGTTCACTGCCTGCACCCCACAACCTGTGATTTGCTGGATTGGTCCAGCCAGACCTGCTTCTGCCAGTGGTGAGCCTATTGCCGAGCAGTTGGTGACTGGGAATCTGATACTAGGGGAGTATCAAAAATCAGCAAATGTTATGGGGTTTTCCTTCATCTCTCCAGAGCTGGTTGTTAAAATGTGAACTTAGGACATCACTGTCTACAAGGAGACCTGCTATCGCTAAAGAGGCTGCTTATAAACATTGGGAGCAGCAAGCCCCCTCGTGGCCGTTGTCAGAATTGCAGGGGATGAGAGGGTAAGGTTAAAATGATTTCTCCCACCTTTTACATAAGCTGTACTGTTAGAGTAACAGTACTGATTGTTGTAGGTCAATGTCACCTGCCTCCGATCACTTAAATGTCATTAAACCACTTAAATGTCATTCTCAAGAGCCGTAAACATCTTATTCATATAATTTTCTTTGTCTTTGTATAGCAGACATTTCTTTTGAAGAGCATTCATTTTCTCTGGTTCACTGTGGACATGTCTACAGGAAAGGCAGCATGTCCCCAAATTGTCTAAGTCCCTTAGACGTACAGCTAAGCCATATGAGAAATGCAAACTGTACTAAAACACAAACCACATCAGGACTCCTTCCTGATTAACACTGTGCACTTGCTTCCTATTGTATCTAAAATAAGATCTAAACTGCTCACCAAGACCCCTGGGTCCTGGGCAGCCTAATTCCTGCCAGACCTTGGATGCTTCTTCCCCTGGCTGACCCCTTTCTGTTATGCAGGTGTCAGCACAAAGTCCTCTTCACAACAGGACTTTTCCTGGGCACTTGCTCTAAACCAGTGTCTACCCACTTGTCTGTGTATTGGTCACATCAGCAGACTTGATTTTCTTCAGACCACTTATCTCTACCTGAAGCTGCCCTGTCTAGAAGTTGGAAGTTCAGTGTGGATGAGGCCCTGTCTGTCTTACTCTTAGTACCTTTCCCACAACAGACCTCTGGTATGAACAGATGTCTCCAGTGAAAACAATCGAGAGTCCTGCACCCATCAGCCTTCCCACCAAAGTTCTCATCCTGGTGTAGAGTGACCAATTTCCTTGGACAGTCCCTATTTTGGCACTGAAAGTCACCATCCTTGGAGATTCTTCAGCCCCAGGCAGAACTGAAATGGTCGGCATCTTAGTCTGTTTTCTGTTGCTGTAACAGAATACATGTGACTGGATTACTTATAAAGGAAAGAAGTTTGTTTGGGCTTACAGTTCTAGAAGTCCAAGAGCTGGCATCTGCTTGGCTTCTGGTGAGGACATTACACTGCTCCATGCGTGACAGAAAGAAAGGCAAGCAGAGGAGCAAGAAAGAGCCAAGGAAAGCCAAACTTACTTTATAACAACCTGCTCTCTGGGTAACTACTCCAGTCCTACCAGAGCAAGAACTCAGTACAAAAGGCACTGATCCATCATGAGGCTCCTCCAGGTGACCCAAACTCTTCCTGCAAGGCCCCACCTCCCAGCACCATTGCATGAAGGAGCTAAACCTCAGCGTAGTCTTGGTGGGGACAACAGTACTCAATGGCAGCTGGTCACCTTGGAACTGGTTGCCTAGAATCACCTTGTGGGATTATTTTGAAAAATAGCTAAGGAGCATTAAATTTTTTAAAATATCAATAACATCCTCTGAATAACAGAAGTCAACTTGCAGATTATCCTTTATCCCTCTGGGGATGGGTATGGACTATTTGAATCAGCAGAGTTAAACTATCTTAGCACATTCATTTGTATTAGTCTTAAAACTTCAAAATATGCAACCTAATATTTCTTTAAAAAGGATCACATTGCATTTTGCAGGTAATGTTTTTAATATGAAATGTCTTTTCAGAAATAATGTGTTACAAATACCACATGTGTGACTCACTGCTAGTAAGGTTAGGAACTTCCCACATGAAGTCGCTTAGACTCCTAAAATAAGTTTATTCATGGGGTTTTTTTACATCTTCCTGATTAAAAAAAAATCAAAAACTGAGTTTTCCTTGTTTTATTTGCAAACATTTCTATTTCTCCTTGAACTTGAAACTGTCATCAGAACTAACAGTGGCTGGGCTACCACAGACGTCTAAATTAGGAAGGGATTAGGTAGTCCTCAGTTGGCGTGTATCAGAATGATTCAATGAAGGAACAAAACATATCAAAAGATGAATTTTAAATCTATTTAGGGAATTAAAATGCAACCACGTGCTGAGACCATCCCCAGTATACGGAAGAACCGTGTTCTCTATGGTGATGCCAAAGGGCGGGTCCGCCATGTCTGGTTGCCGTATTGTCTCGTTGGCAAGAAGACAGCTGACGAGAGAGACAGCGAGGACACGTGTTCTGTCCAACCCCCATTCCCACTCTTGTCAGAATGTCCACCTGTCTTCTGAAATCACCAAGAGCCAGCAGGGAAGGAAAGGTCACAGCTTCCCTGTGCCCAGCGTCTGCAATCCATGCCAATGACCAGTGTTGGAGGGCAACCTGCGGGTCCCCTTATTTCTCATCCCTATCATTGTTGACAATATTCCAAGACCAACAGGGAATCTGCAAGACCAAGGTCTTGAATTAAAATCCCTCATGTCACCCACCTGGCTCACACCCACGGCACTCCTGAAAGTGTGGTTCAATAAATACCACACCCCAAAATCATGTGAAGTGCTTATTAAACAGACAGATTCCTGGGTTCTACTAAGTCAGAATTCCGTGGGGTAGGGGGTAGAAGCTTGTGTATGTAACAAATCCTCTGGTAGTTCTGTTCTGTATCAGGATTGAGCCTCAGTGATTCTCTCCTGGTGTCTGAGCACGTTCCCCAAGTCTCATGTTTTGGGAATTTAATGCCCAAGGCAGCAGCGTTGGAGATGGGCCCTAACAGGAGGGATTTGGTCATGAAGGTCCTTCCCTCATAAATGTGACTTTGTATGTGACTGATACCACATACAAAGAGATTGCTGAAATGGCCCATCTTTTGCTCTTCTGCTAGGTGAGGAACAGAGTTCCTATCTCTGGCCTTCCCACCTTCCACCACGTGATAACACAGCAAGAAGGCCCTCCAGCAATGGCCAAGACTTGATCTTGGACTTCCAATCCTCCAAGTTTCTGTTCTTTATAAATTACCTGGTCTTGGGTATTTTCTTATAGTAGCACAAAACAGACCCAGACATACTTGGTCTTCTAAGCAGAACTAACTCTCAGACTCCCTCTCCCCTCTAGAGAAATCTTTTCAGGAGAATTCCTGTCCTAAGCATGCCCATGGCAAAGCCCCTTCTAGACATCCTTCTCTTTGGAAAAAAATTCATGAGTTCTGAGGATTGAAATTAAATGTACATGAAAGTGACTTTCCAGCCTTGACTCCCGCAAAGCAAAGAATGACCCACACAAACATCACAGGTAAGGTCTGTCTTCTGAGGAACTTCACCTGAACTCTTGCTTTCGCTTGATTTTGAGGACGCCAGACCTCGGGTTTGCCTTACGCTTGAACCTGGTTTTCTCTAACAAGCAATGAGCTACTGGTCAGGTCCAGAGCTGTGGTTAAATGTCTCCTCCAAAATTTGTGAAAAAAAATTTAGTTTCTATTGTAAAAAGCAACTAAACTAGCAGGTGAGATCTTAATTGGTATTTAGATCATGAGGTCTCCACTTGTGATGGATTAATGCTTTATCGCAGAAGCCAGTTATTCATCATAGGAATGGATTCCTAGTTCTCTCTCTCTCTCTCTCTCTCTCTCTCTCTCTCTTTCTCTGTTGCCTTCTGCCATGTAATGACAACAGGAAGTCTCTACCGGATGTAGTCCCTCAATGTGGAACTGCCTAGCCTCTAGACTTTGAGTCACATAAACTTCTGTTGTTTCTAATTTCCCAGGCTGTGGTATTCTGTGATAGCAGCAGAAAATATACCAAGACATCCTGAAATCCCAGGTCGTGGGCACTGAACTGTCCAGGTGGGTTAGTCTAACTTAAAGCAGACTACAACCAGCTGGTCTCACAGCCTAGTGGATGTTCTTCATTTCAGCAATATGCTAGTAGGTATTTTGAGAAAATAAATCTTCCCTGGACACACCAAAAGTAAATCATTAAAGTATAATTAAGTAAATTAAGAGTAACTGATTTATTATGTGTAAAACAGCCAGCATAATGCTACATACATAGGAATATTACATAACAGTTGTGTTAGTTTTATGTTACTGTGAAAAAATACCTAGAAAAACAACTTCATGGAGGAATAATTTTATTTTGGAGTTTCAGAAGCTCCAGTCCACGGTCTGCTGGCCCCACTGCTGTGGACGTGTGATGAGGCAGAACATCATGGCGGAGGGCATGACAGAGCAAAGGGAGAGAGAGGAGAGGCAGGGGTGGAGAATGAGGCGGGTTTCCTTGACACACCTCAAGGACCCTCTCCCTTCAATCAGGGTCGCAATTCCCACAGCCCCCACCACCTCCAGTAGCCCATTCAGCTGTCAGTGGATTAATCAACTAATGGAGTCAGACCCCTAATAATGCAATCAGTTTCCCAAAGTCCCACCTCTGAACACTGCTTCATTGGAGACCAAGTCTTCTACACACGAGCCTTTTGGGGACACCTCATATCCAAACCATAACACTGGACATTAAAATGCAAATATGGACCTAGATAAAATCACTGGATACAAATACATTCCTAAATACATATAATTTAAAATACTCCATAAGCAGGACATGATGGCACATGCCTGAATCCCTGAGACTGGAAGGCTGAGGCAGGAGGATCTCAAGTTTGAAGCCAGCCTCTGCAATTTAGTGAGGGCCTCTCTCAAAATAAGATAAAAGAATGACTGGGGATGTAACTCAGTTTTAGAGCACCCCTCCATTCAATCTCTAGTACACACACCAACAATAGTCATAATAATATTCTAATGATTACAAAGAGGAAATAAGTTATTATCTTTTTAAATAGCTCCTACTTTCTCTTTTTACTATTTTGTGGAATCATGTTTTAAACAGACAGGTTCCTGGGTTCCTGGGTCTCTGAAGACTTCAGCTGCTCCCTGAAAAGCAATGGCATGTACCTGTCATCCCAGCGGCTCAGGAGACTGTGACAGGAAGATCACAAGTTTGAAGCCAGCCTCAGCAACTTAGTGAGGCCCTAAGCAACTTAGGGAGACCCTGTCTCAGTGTCTGAGCACCTCTGGATTCAATCCATGGTACCAAAAGAAAGAAAGAAAAAGCAATGGACAGCAAGGAAGATGTGCCCAGCTGGAATCAAACCTTCCCACCTGCCTCCAGGACACTCAGATGATTGACTTCCACGGGCATCTCTAGGCATTCCTTCAAGGGTCTCTCCAAACTGAAAGGATACCTTCCCCACACGGCACCTCTCCCTTTTGGCTGCCCAGTATAACACATGCAGCCCCAAACTAGCTCACTCCAGTCCGAGAGAAGCTGTAAGGCAAGAGCCCCAACAATGTTCTACCATTCCAAAAGGTTTTAGTTTTGCAACTAACCATTATGCTGGTAGAAATTCAGAGTAGACAGCATCTGGAGAGTAAAATTAATTGGTATAAAGTTCTTGTGCCTAACCGTATAACCTTTCTCAGAGAGTTCTCACTCTTCTCGCCTGGTTTTCTGGGGCCATTTCAGATCACAAGTAGCATTAGAAGGAAAAGCAGAGATGGGGACAGAGATAACCACTTAAATTACAGACAAATTAATTTAGCAATGATCAGGGGAAAAAAAAAAAAAAGAACAATTAGTTGATGCAATTCAGAGCTATTCCGTACCTGCTACAAATCCAGCTTTGGACTGGGTCTGCAGAACAGAATGAATAATACCCTGTTGGTGCTCTCATGATGAACGTGATCTCTATGTTAAGACCAGTATTTAGTGACTAACTTCAATATAACTATAAAAAGTGTCAATGGTAGTTATTTTGCACAAGTATCAATTGTCCTAACTTCAGGAAATAAAGGTATTTGCTGGAAGCATTGGACAACTTATGAAATTGTCAGTCTGAACAAGAAGGCTGCAGAAACATCAGGAACCCAAAGACGACAGTGAGAAGTCACACACTCTTCTTGTGGAAGAGTGAACCAGGAGTAGAGAAGTGCAGAGATTGGGGACAGCTGGAATCCCAGCACCCATCTGTGGCTGTCTCTACTCGAGAGTCACTCTTCCACAAGAAAAGAGGTCTTGGGCTGGGGAGATAGCTCAGTTGGTAGAATGCTTGCCTTGCAAGCACGAGGCCCTGTGATCAATTCCCAGCACTGCAAAAAAAGAAAAAAAAGAAAAAACAGAAAGAAAAGTGGTCTTGCTCTAACTTGCCTTATCAACTCCAGTGCACAGGGGAACAAAGTTACATGAATCAGCAGCCTGAGAATGACACAGAGTGACTACTAACTTTGGGACATTCCTTGCTTTGCTATACACAGAACTTCTTTCCAGGCAGATATTCCCAAGAGACCTTTAAGCACATTGCAAATACCACAACTATGGTGTAAAATGCTGGTCAGCATTGAAAATTCAGCATTCTTCTGTTCCCCAGTGGAACATAACCCAAAATGATATCTGGAAATTGCATCCAGAGGTGAAACGGGTGCCAAATTGGAGGTTACAGACTGGATTGTGTTCCTAACAAACTGGATTCTTGGTTGTGGCCAGGTGAGTCTTATAAATAAGATGAGTCTTCCATGTTTTTATGCCCAAGGTAGCAAAAGAATACTTTCATAACTGGTCACTGTGTTAGCTTTCCATAGCTATGATCAAATACCTGAGAAAAATAACTTAGAGAAGTAAAGATTTATTCTGGCTCACAGTTGCAGAGGTTGCAGTCCATGATTGGCTGACTTGCTCACAACGGGCGTATGTTGAGGCAGAATGTCATGGTAGAAGGGCATGGTAAAGGAAAACTGGCAGTCAGAAAGCCAAAAGAAAATGAGAGGAAGGGGCTAGGAACAAAATATGGTCCCCAGGGTCACACGCTCCGGACCTACTGGCTTAACGAGGCCTCACTTCTGTAGTTTCCACCACCTCCCAGCAGTCCCCTCAGCTGTCGGTGGATGGATCCTCTGATGAGGTCCGAGTCCTCCTGCTCCCTCCACTTCCCCAGAGCCCTGTCTCTGAACATGACTGCATTGGGAACCAAGCCTTCAACAATGAGTCTTTGGGGGGCACTTCATATCCAAACCATAACAATCACCCAGTCCCCATGGTTGCTAAGTGTCTCCATGGTATGCTACAATATATTTGGTCTGTGTTCCTGATTCCTGGCGCAGAGTTCCTAAAACCCTGGGAACTTCCTGAGTGCTATGGTTTAGATATTAGGTGTCTCTCAAAAGCTGATGTGTGAAACAATGTAAGAAGGTTTAGAGATGAAATGTTTGGGTTATAAGAGGTTTAACCTAATTAGTGCATTAATCCCCTGATAGGGATTGACTCGGTGCACCCTGTAGGCAGGTAGGGTGTGGTGGAGGAGGGCGGTCCCTGGTGGGGGTGCCTTTGGGTGTATATTTTGTGCTTGGTGAGCAGAGCTCTCTCTGCTTCCTGGTGCTATGCTCCTGGCTACTTTCCTCCACCACATCCTTCAACCACGATGTACTTCTGCCTCATCTCAGGCCCCAGGGGAATGGAGCTGGCCATCTATGGACCGAGATCTCTGAAACTGAGCCCCTAAATGCTTCTCCTTCTCTAATTGTTCTCGTCAAGTCCTTTGGTCACAGCAGCAAAACAAGGTGACGAAAACACTGAGTGATTGGAGTGTCTTGTTATTTATAACAAGCCAATTTCTATTCTACCCAAGTCTATGCTAATGAGTTGACTTAGGGTGGGGCCCCTGGCTATTCCCAAGGTGGGACTGATCACCAGAAAGACCATAGTTGTGATTAGCTTACCCACTGACCTTCCAGAGACTAAGGGACAGGTTGAGGGGGTTATAAAAAATCTTGAAGGCTCTGTAATCCCAGCTACTCGGGAGGCTGAGGAAGGATGGTCACAAGTTTGAGGCCAACCTTGACCCTTGGCAAGACCTTGTCTCACAATAAAAAATAAAAAGGGCTGGGATGTAGCTCAGTGGTAGAGCACCCCTGGATTCAACCTCCAGCACCACACAACTCTTGAAGGACAGTTGATGGGCTTCTGGGTGGGTTGGTGAGCTCACCGGGGTGCCAGAAGGTGGAGCACCCACAGAGGTGGCGGGAGTCAGGTGCCCGGCACTCGCCCCCTTCATTTCCTTTCCCGTACATCTCCTCTCTTCCACGTGGCTCTTCCTGAGTTGTAGGCTTTATCATAAGCCAGTAAATGTTAGTGAACGGTCTCTCTGAGATCTGTGAGCAGTTTAGCAAATTATGAACCCTGAAGTGAAGGTTGTGAGAACCCCTAAGTTTGTGGTCATCCAGGCAGAAGCATGGATACTCCAGGCACCTCTTTGTGGTTTGCATTTGAAGCAAGGATGGGAGCCATCTTGGGAGGCTGAGTCCTTAACCTGTAGGATCTGTGATCATTAGTTAGTGTCAGAATTTCATTGAATTGTTGAACAGCACGTTGGAGAACTGGGTCACTGGTGTTGGAAAATAAGGTCATCTCTTGAAACCCAGGTGGCTGGATTCCAGGACTCCCCTCCCAACACACATACACAATCAAAAATCTGGGAATCCTAAGTCCCTTATACAAAAAGCATAGTATTTCTCTAAACCCTAGGCACATCCTCTCACACGCTGTAAAACATCTCTGGACAACTTACAAAACCCAATACAATCAAATGCTCTACAAATAGCTGTTGTTCTGTTTTGTCAAGGAAATAATGACAAGGAAATAAAAAGCCTGTCTATGTTCAGTACAGACGCAATTTTTTTTTTCAGATATTTTCCACCCAAGGTGAATTGAATCTGTGGTTCCAGAACCCATGATACAGGAAGCTGATTGTACACCAATATTTGATATCAGGAGGAAAAAACCCTCACATAGTCCTACAGTGAGGGACTTCTGGTTACATTCAAATTGAGGACTGAAATGCTTGGATTCTGGGCCCGTCCCTCGTGATTTAGCCACATATCCCTGCCCTGGGTCTTCTTGCCACCAGACCAAGCTTTGGTCTTTCCGATTACCTGACAGTTGGTAGGACCAGAGTAAAAGACTAAAGAACCTGACGGTGGTTGCCCTGTTTCCCCCTTGCCCTCTACCGCTGCCTCTTTGCCCCTTGAATTCTCTTCTCTTTCCCATGAACTTAGGCTAGCCAATAAGCCACAAGGCAAGGAAAAGCAGAAATCGATAAAGTCATGATGCTTAATGATGGGAATATGCTCTGAGGAATGGTTACTAGGTGACTTCCCCATTGTGTGAGTACCACAGAATGTACTTGCACACACTAAAATCACTGTGATGGCACTGGGTGACTTAACCTTATGGGGCCACCATCATGCATGATCTCACATTGAGAAAAATGTGATAGATGACTGTACTGTCCAGATGTGATTGTTACCAAGACTGTACAGGGCAGGGCATTAGTTCCATGTTACAGCACACACTTTACACGTGTGAGGCCGTGTTCAATCCCCAGCACCACATATGCACATGTGCATGCACACACACACTTACACACACACACACGCATGCATGCACACACATACACACTGTACCAAACAATATCATACTCCCTCTGGGCCACTCTTCCTAAAGGTTGTATCTCCCAATAGCACTAAGCTGGGAACCAAGCCTTTGACACTTGTACCTTTGGGGAACATTCATATTATAGCAAAGTCTTCAACCTCTCTCTAGTCTCTTGACTCATTTTCTTTTTATACCAGAAAGCTCTGGCCATCTTGGTTTGCAGACTGAGTGGATGCTGAGATTTTCTATTCAAAACCAATCCTACTTGAAGGACTTTCTCCCTTCTCTTTGTCCATCAAACCCTGTTTGTGGGTTGAGGGAGAGATGGAGGAGTAGCAACACAGGCACCCTAAAAGGTGAGCAGGGCCATCCCGTGAATTCTAGATGGTGACTTGCACTTTCAGGAACCTACCAGACCCAGTTCAGTACTGACCACCTTCATGTGATGCTGCAGTATTGCAGACAACTGACTTCCTGGACAGGCCAATCAACGGAACCCGATTAACAAGGGGTAGCTAGACCACTTGGATCCATGATCAGAGGGGACATTTGCACCCACAATATGTACATATATGCATGCCTTTATTCTGATGTTTTAAAAGACCTTCCTCTACATTTTATGCCAGGGTTTCTGGCCCCATAATGTCACTGTGCTTGACTATTTGATGTAGGTTTGAGATAAATGATTAGAATTGTAACCAGCTGCAAGTTGGCACCTTGAAAGCAGAACTTGTGGTGAGGACGTCCACATAACCTATGTCATTCCCTACCCAAAATCAGGTTGTGCCCCTTTTAGTCGACTGCCCTGAAAAATCACTTTAGTCAACTATAAACTTGTGAATCCTTGCAATTTCTCCCCTTTCTTATCCTGATTGTGTAGTTTACAAATGCTGGCATGCATGCTCACACACAAGCAGATGCGCATGTAACACATACACACACACCAGACAGTGTGAATCAAGTTTGAATCCTGGTTGTCAGTTGAAAGGCAGGGCAGGTGGGAGCAGGTGGATCATGCTTGGCTTCGTCTACGTGGGGAGTGACTTCCCCAAGCTAGAGAAGCACAGGGGAGATGCTATCTTTCGGATCTGAAGTGTTCCCCAAAGGCCCATGGGTTAGACTGTGGTTCTACTCAAAGGTGGCAAAAACCTTTAAGAGGTGGGGCCTAGTGAGAGAATACTGGTTCATTTGGGGCATGCCCCTGGATATTGGGATGCTGGCTCCTTTTAATGGCAATGAGGTGAGCAGTTTTCTCCAACACGTGATCCCCGCCATGATGGGCTGTCTTGCCACACAACCAAAGGCAACCAAACCAACCAATCATGGACTGAAACCAGGAGCCACAATAAACCTTATTTCCTTAGAAGCTGTATATCTCAGGTATTTGTTAGAGTGACAGGAAGCTGACTAACATAGGAGAGTTACACCAAGGGGATCCTGAGACTCAGGGTTCTCCGGAAGTCCCAACTTGCCCCAAATAATGCCAATACCAATTTCGGGAACTCATCCTTTCCCAGTCAGGGCTGAAACTTTCACCCTGGAGAGATAATGAGGTCAACTTGCACTTTAATTCAAGAACCTGCAGAATCAATCTCAGACTGGTTTATCACAGAGTTCAAGGTCAAAGTTTTACAAGGAATCTGTGGGGACACCAGGGAAAATCCCTGAGATGTACTTCAAGCCCCACAGGAGCATTAAGATTCCCAGTGTTCTTTGCGTACTAGAAATCACAGACTCAGGTGATCTCCCAGTTCCCACCACCTTTAAGCCGTCTATAAAGTAATTAACTGGGGCCTGGAGCTGTCCTTCCAGAAGCCGCAGAGCTTCAGGCAAACATAGGGAATAAGTTGACAAACTTGCTTAATCGTGAACATCTCAAGTGACTCCTTTTATAGCCAGAACCTCATCTTGCAGCCGATCTCCCCACTTTGGTCAAGAAATTCCAAACATCACATTCTTCCTTCAAAGTGCCACCAGCTGGTAATCTAAGCCTGGCCAAGTTCAAAACTCATTACTCTTGGGGTATTTGTACAATCAAAGAGAAAGCTAGAATTTAAGAACAGGAACCAGGGTGGCTCAGGGGTCCTGAAAAAGGATAGCTGTAGCCCATTTCTCTGAGATACTACCTTTGGATGACTCGGCTTCAGTCACCATCAGCCCTGTGTCACCTAACTTGCTCAGTTTGTGCCATGTACTCCTGCAGTGGCTAACCATTAGGCTCCCCACTTAGGTGGCCAGTGGGAATCCAGTGGGCAGCCCCCAAAGGAAAGGATGCTCTCAAGTTCAAAATGAAAGGCATCCAGGAGAGGGCCACTGCAGGGTGAAGAGAAAGTAAAAAGGAAAGGAGAGAACACAATGATGTCAGCTGGGGAGAGAGAGGCAGAACTGAAGGACGCTTCACGGAGAAGGGTGGGAAGGGCCACACAGGAAGTGTGACAGAGCTGGGATCTTTCAAGACACTGAGGCAGTGTGAAGACCTGCCCTTCAAACCCCTATTCTTGTGATCAAGTCAGAAAGATTTCAGGCATGTCACTCAGAGTAACAGGCATTAGTTTATTGAAGGGATAGGAAAAGGGAAAGGGGAAGCTTCCAAGGGAGAAAGCAGGTCCTCTCAGAGAGGAGAGGACAGGGTGCTTTTTCTGCACTCTGGTTTTACTGGGATCCCAGAGAAGTTTCCAGAGAGTCCCATCTTGACTTTTGACTGACAGCAGGGTGACATTAGACGTTCGTGTCCCCACTGCCATGACAACTTTATGCCACTTTCGCCCATACTGAGCAGTTCTAATTGGATTCTTAGTCATTTTTATAGGTTCTGAAATCTGGCCTGTGCAAAGGGTCACAAAATCTCTCCCCTCAAAGTAACTTGGATTCTTCTTATCAGCGTTATTTCCTGCCTGCATGTCCTGGCAGATAACAGGTAGTTTGCTGAGGAATGTGACATAGCCTGTCCACTTAGGCCAGGCAGGGCTGCAGGTAAATTACTTTATGCAAAGAAAGCATGTGGGGGTCAGCCCAGTGGGCCCCTTTTATAGAATTGTTCCCTTCACCTCCTGTTCCCACCCTCCTCTTCTGTCTCCTAACAGGAAGGAATTTTTGGGTCAACATAATCCTCAAAGACAGGCACATTGGTGCATTCCTGTGATGGTGATCCCAGAGACTCCAGAGACGAGGCAAGAGGATCACAAGTTCAAGGTCAGCCTGGGTGATTTAGTGAGATGCCATCTCAAAATAAAAAATAAAAGGGCTGGGTATGTAGCTCAGTGGTAGAACACTAGAATAGTATGAGTGAGGCTTGGAGTTACAACCTCAGCACAGAAAAAGAAAGAAAAAAAGAAGAAGAAAAAGAAAGGAAAGAAAGAAGGAAGGAAGGAGAGAGAGAGAAAATGTTAGTTGAAAGGACAGTAACCCTGGGGCCATGTGCAATAGTCCTCAGTAACTATGAAGATAGTGATCAAAAGGAGTTATAGTCAAGTTATACACATTCCCCACGTGGTGTCTAGGTTTAAGGTAAAGTGTTGGCTTTGGTTCCCCTAGACTCAGCCAGTCTCAGCATTCCTTGAAGTTTCCTTGGTCACTCATTGAAATAAGGACTGTGCTGCAAAGGAAACAACAAAAGCGTGAAGAGCGAGCCTACGGAATGGAAGAAAATCTTTGCCAGCTACTCTTCAATCAGGAGATTAATAAAGAGAACTCAAAAAACTTAACACCAGAAAAACCAATAATCCGCTCAATAAATGGGAAAAAGATCTAAAGAGGTCTTTTTTTTTTTTTTCCAAAAAAAGAAATACAACAAATGGTCAACAGATACATGAAAAAAATGTTTAGCATCCTTAGCAAGTAGGGAAATGCAAATCAAAACTGCATTGAGATTTCATCTCGCCCCAGTCAGAATGGTGGCCTTCAAGAATACAAATAATAACTGCTGGCAAGGATGGAGGAAAGGGAACACTTACACATGGCTAGTGGGACCGCAGATTAGTACAACCACTTCGGGACCCAGTATGGAGATTCTGCAAAAGACCAAGAATGGAATCACCACATTTTGAACAGCGCAATTCACAATGGCCAAGTTATGGAATCAGCCCAGGTGCTTGTCAACAGATGAGTGGATAAAGAAAATGAGGTAAGCAGTTTTATTCAGCCACAAAAAAGAATGAAATGTCGTCATTTTCTGGCAAATGGATGGAACTGGAGAACATCATGCTAAGTGAAATAAGCCAGATCCAGAAAGTCAGGGGCCAAATGTTTTCTCTTGTATGAAGTTAGGGAGGGAAAAAAAAAAAAGAAATAAAGGGATCTCACAAAAATCAGAGGAAGAGCAGTAAAGTAGGAACAGGGGGTCAAGGGTGAGGAGAGAAGGGGATTGAAAGGGAAAAAATTGGGGAAAAAAGCTGACCAGACTATGCTATGAGCATGTGTGAATATATAACGATGCATTCCAATTTTATATTTAACTATAATGTAGCAACTAAAAGATAAATAGGTGGAAGACCAATAAAGTAGAGGAAAGGGATCTAGGGGAGGGAAGAAGACAGTACTGAGGATTGAAATGGAGAAAACTATGTCATATGCATTTAGGAAGGTCAAAATTAACTCCACTGTTACGCATAACTACGATTCACTAAAAACAAACATTTAAAGGAAGAAAAAATAAGTACTATGCTGCCTCCAACTTGGGTGTCAAAGCACCCAGCTAAGGAAAAGTGGTACGATGAGAAGGGTTCTTAGGAGTGGTATTTTAATATGTAATTTTGGGATTTTACCCACAGTTGCTGGCTTTCGATTTCCTAGCACTGTAAGGATATCTTTTGTTAAAGTATTTGGTCTTTCCTATTTGGCTCCTGAAACAGCTTCAGAAAAGCCTCAGAACATAAAGGTGAAACACAGTCTTTTATTATGTACAACATACACTTTCAAACACACCTGAGTTGTGTTAATAAAGCGATTTTTGGAAAATCCCCAGATAACCACTGATAGGGGTTTGGTTGCTAGAGGAACCAGTCCATGCTCAGAAGGATGGAAGTTTTGGCCCCACCTCCCAACCTCTGGGAACCAGAGAGGGGCTGAAGGTTAAAATCACCTATGGCTAGGGACTTAATCAATCATGGTTACATAAAGAGGCTTCCATAAAATCCCCAAAGAAAGGACAAGGTTTGAAGGGCTAGGAGCCACCCTCACACTTGGGGGCTTCCAGGCAGTGAACAGTGATACCCCTAGTTATGGGTGACAAGTTCTGCTTCCTGAAATGTTGAAGTTTCAGTATAAGAGAAGTACAGCAAGGCAAGCATATAAAGCAGGATTTATCTAAAGTTTCTCCCCAGAGGGAGAAGGGGGCCATGGCTGGTGTCCCAAGAAGGGAAAATGCCCTGCCCCTTTTATACATTTCACTTTCTTTGTTCTCCTGCTCTCTCCACTTATCTCTCTCCTTCCTGCTTTGTGACCAGGAGATGCCTGTAGGGTGGCCAAAAGGTGAGAAGCAGATGGGCAGAGGGAAGGACCACAAGGAGCCATCTAGGCAGGAAGCAGCCCAAGGGACATTCATTAACAACTCCCTGTCCACAACCTTTTGGGAAGGGTAGTAGAGGCCGGTAATCTTGGTAATTGAGACTCTGGAGGCATTGACATTCCAATCTCCCAGGGGTGGTCTCTAAATTTCTGGATCTAAATTGGCCTCCATTTTCTCCATCTGAAGCCCTGAGAGCTCAGGACCATTGGATCCTTCCAAATCTCTCCCTGTGTGTCTCTTCATCGGTGTTCAAGATATCCTTCATAATAAACTGGTAAACTTGTTGGTGTGAGTTCTTTTTTTTTTTTTTTTTTTCTTTTTCTTAGTTGTCAATTGACCTTTATTTTATTTATTTATTTACACGTGGTGCTGAGAATTGAACCCAGTTCCTCCACATGCCAGGCAAGTGCTCCACCACTGAGCCACAACCCCAGCCCCTGCCGTGAGTTCTGTGAGCGACTTTAGGAAATTCATCAGACCTGCAGAGGGGTTATCGAAACCTTGACCAATAACCCGTCGGTGAGAAGCACGGGGAAACGGTCTGGAGCTTGCGACTGGCATCAGCAGTTGGGATTGGGCAGACTCAGCTGCAGTCCTGGGGACCGAGCCCTTCACTGTAGGATCTGCTGCACTCTCCAGGTAGATAGATGGTGGGTGTCAGAGTTGAACTGGGTTAGAAGGTGCCCAGCTGTGTAAGCTGCAGAATCATTTGGGGGCTTGCTGGTGGGGTGAGATCCCCACACGTAGGGCGTTACCGAAATATTCCGTGTTGATCATTGTTGAGTAGGAGTACGGGAGGAGCCGGGCGCCTGGAATCCCAGCGATTTGGGAGGCTGAAGCGGGAGAATTGGAACTTTGAGGCCAGCCTCAGGGATGTAGCAAAACTTTTTCTAAAAAAAAAAAAAAAAAAAAAAAAAAAAGAATGTTTTTCTTTTGGGATGTAGATGTTTGCTTTTGGGTTGGGATGTAGCTCCGGCAGAGCATTCCTGGGTTCAATCCCCAGTACCTAGTGAGGAAAACAATGTTCGGGAGTGTTAGCTCATGACCCACAAATGACGGAGGCAGGACACCGGAAGAAAACCTTCCGACCAGCAAGCTTCCCTTTATTCTGCAGCGAGGCCCATCGATCAGGCACCGGAGGGCCCATTTTCTGGGTATGGAGCTGGCCCCCGAGTTACAGAAGGAGTCTGGGTTTTATAGTTTCCTTGGAGACTGCGGATGTGCACTTTTGACAGTCGTACAGGTTAAAACTTTAACCTAGTGAAGGAGTTAAAATTTAAGTGCCCATAATTAAAGCACAGAATCTGTAGTCTAGCAAATGAATTTAGGAAAAAAAACAAAGAGGGACAGGCCTGAGGCCTGAACATACCTAAACAAGCCTAAAATAAGACTGCCAAAACATCAAAATCTAACTGGCCATGGAGGATAAACAATCTCCACAAGGCCATGGACCATCTGGTGTCACCCACTTTCCCCCTTCTTCCCTTTTCTTTAAGGTTAACTTGACCGCCTGCTAACCAAAATAAACTGCCCTCCCATATTGCTGGAATGTCAATTTGCACGTACTACTTGCTGATGTAATCAATGTAGTCATGTGCCCGCTTATGTTTGAATCAGCCAATTATGTGTACCCATGCCAAACTCCCTAACTTTTCCTATATAAACCCCTGACTTCTGAGCCTCGTGGTCAACTCCTCCATCTCCTGCGTGAGATACGTGTTGGCCCGGAGCTCCGTTATTAAAGTGCCTCGTGCTTTTGCATCAAGCCGGTCTCTCGTGTTTCCTGGAGCGCGCCATCCTGAGACTCGAGTAAGGGTCTTCCTTTTGGGGGGTCCTACACTAGGAGTGTGATTGTAAAAAGGTTGAAACTCATTGTTGTCTGGAGAGATAGGAGTCCAGATCCCCAGGGATGAGTACTCAAATCTTGCCCATTGTTTTACTTTCTCTGGGATCCATTGTTTCCCAGAGTTTCAGCATCTGCTGTGCCTCTATTTAGGGCTAATTTGCCATGGGGGAAGGTCAAAGTTCAGGGCCCAGCATTCAGTATTTGCCTCCTTCCTGTGAGATGCACTGGAATTGGGAAGGGGTAAAAGTTTGCTTTTGGTGGAGATGCTGGGGATGAACCCGGGAAGGGATGAAAGTTGGCTTTTCCCCTCAGGGACCATTGTTATTGGGAAAGGTTGCCCTGGGAGAGGTTTAATGTTTGGCTAATTTCCCCTCCCTCCTCCTGAGCTACATTGGCCCTCCATTTTTCTTGGGGAGCTGTCTTGTAGGAATCTTATTTTCCATAATCCTTCAGTGAGGAACTGAGGTTGAGATTGGATTTTTACTGTAACCACAGACTAAGGATTCCAAGAGGGATCTGAGCAGATCGAGAAAGGAGTGGACCAAGACCTTTCTGTCCTTGAACTCCTGGTTTCTTATGAAGACATTCCAAGAAAGTGGGGAGATTTGGGGAGCTCCAACTTCAAGTAGAAAAACAGAAGGTGCAGAAGAATTGTTTAGCTGCCAGCCGGGAGAGGAGAGGCCTGGACACACACCCACGCACATTACCCTGGCCAACCAGGGCAGGCCGGGGCTGAAGGCAGGACCCAGATTTTGGTGAGTGTCCCTGGTGGAACTCACTCTGCACTCAAGCAAGAGGCTAGGCTCCAGTGCTGGCTGGACTCCACAAATACTTGAATATTCAAATTGGCAGGAAAATAGGTTTTATTCAAAGTCAGCATTGAAAGAAGATAAAAGAAACTTTTATGTTTCAGATTTCCATCTTTGGAGGCTGTGGGGCCAGGAAAGCTTTTAAAGAGAAGAGGCAGCTAGCAAAGTGGGACAAAAGGCGGGAGATTTACATGCACAGATTTAGACAGCAGGTGCTGGCAGGACCAGGGACCATCTCCATCCCAGCTGCCTGGGCCTCCCCGGGCCGGGCAGGGGCAGCCCTTAAACCTTTACTGTCAGTCTGTGGAAATGCACGAGGCAGAGAAACAGTTATCAGAAAATCATTTTTCATTTCAAAGGACTGTTTCACCAGGCGAGTAGTACATACAGGTAAAATTTCCCCAAACCTACACCAGTTTCCAGGTAGGACTTTCTGGAGGCACATTATGGGAACTTGATATTTTTATAAAACCATGCTTACATACCAATTCTGAAAAGTGTCTTATTTTGAAATAATTTTGGATTTACAGAAAAGCTGCAGAAATGGTACAAAGAATTCCCATATCTCCTTTATACTAGATTCACCAATATTTCACATTTTGCCATATTTACCATTGCATTTTCTCTCTCTCTCTCTCTCTCTCTCTCTCTCTATATATATATATATATATATATAAAATCACATGTGACAATCTCTTTCTATATATAAATATATATGTGTGTGTGTGTGTGTGTGTGTGTGTGTATTCACATGTGACAGAATGCCCTTGTTAGGAAATATGCTATATATGTATATACATGAATAGTGATTACTACCTATGTAATATCCAACTGCAGTGTAATAATACTTGCATATTTTGAACCATTTGAAAGTGGGTTACAGACAAGACGTGCCTCTACCCCGTAACACTGAAGCAAGCAATTTCCTAAGATCGAAGACATTCTTTTACCCAACCACAGTAGACTTTTCGAAAGAGAAAAATTAACATTGACATAGAACTTTCCCTACTCCACTACCATTTAAAGGGTATCCTTTAGATGCATTTAGATGTCCTGTCCCTTTGGTGTCCTTTAATCTAGACCTGACCTTATCTTCACCTATGTCTTTCATATCCTTGACATTTTAAATATCACCATTTATCTTCTCCACACCCCTTCACTTGTTTGATATTTCCTCAATATCATTACATTGTAATGGAATGGAATTCCATTACATTCATGTTATGCATTTTTTTATTGGAATATGACTGGAGATGTAAATAACCAACCTCAGGGTCTGTACACATATGAAGATGCCAGATTTTCATTCACTCCACATATAGTATGAATTTTGATTACATATTAATTTTGATTATACGGTTTTAGGGTGTTGTTCAGTTTCTCCTCTTTATAATTATGATTATTTTTCTCCTTGCCATTAAGACACTGTGCCAAGAATTGTCACACTTTTTACCAAACTATCAGAAAAATATATTTTTTTATATCTTTCTGCAACATCTTGTCATACAAAAATGACTTCCTTAAATATTTAATGGAATCAGAGATGGGATGTGGCTCAGTGGTAGAGTGCTTGTCTAGCAAGGGAGAAGCCCTGGGTCAGAACCCCAGCCCTACCAAAATAAAATAAAATAAAATTAATGAATAAACAAATAAATAAAAGAATCAGAGGTGGAGACATTGTATCCATGTTGCAGATTCCCAGGGACACAGTTCCGATGCTCTGCATTTCCAACATCTTGGAAAGTTCAAATACGTGACTGACTCTTTGTTCCTCCTCGTACTTTCTGATGAACTTCACATGCCACTGTAAGGGGACAGACAGATGAGGATGGTGGGAACATGAGGTTAAGAGAGTAATTCTATAAAATGAGCCCATGTACTGACTCCCCACCTGCTTTCTTAGCCAAAAAGCAACCTGCCTGCAGCCCCGCCTGGCCTGAGGGGACAGAATATGTCACATTCCTCAACAAACCCACAAACTGAGGCGGGGGTGAAGGTCTGGTCTGGCAATCGGTGTAGATAATGAATGATGGGGGTCCAGAAAGGATGATGACCGGTTATCACGGGTTATCAAACAGACAGTGGGTTTCTAACAGCTAACCTCCGGGATCTCCCTGCCTAAGCCTTAAGCACTTACACAGAGAAGAAAGAGAAGGGGGTGTGTGTTTCGGGGGGTCTATAAAAGACACACCCACTCCCAGGGACACCCAGCTATGGCACCCCTTCTCTTCACAGAAGTCTATTTTTTTTTTTTTTTTTCTTAAATGAGACTTGACATTATGCTTGCCTCCGAGTTTTCTAGACTGTTTTACCTTCAGTACCTGGGGAACTGAGATCAGGACTCATTCCTGATCTCCAAGACTGGTAGTCACTACCAGCTGTTGTGACCAGCATAATGGAAAATATTTCTTTATTTTTTTAAGAACTTTCAAATAGAAAAGGAACTCTAGAAGAAGAGAAAAAAGATGATTGTCATCTGAGAGCTTCTTCACTAGGCATCTGATATCACAATGAAACGACCAGCGTTAACCGAAAGGCAGCTGTGTGAAGGACGCTGTGAAGCACCGCATTCATCATTTTACTTAATCTTTCATGATTCTGTAAAGTAAGGACAAGCTCCATAAAGTTCCAGGCTATGTCCAGGTCACAAAGCTTGTGAGCCCACAATTGGGTCCAGAGCTGGGCTATGCTTGATTTGCGAACGGGAGCCATGTCCAGAAATTAATTTTCAAATTGTTAACTTGGAACTCACTTTTCCCAGAAGATTTCTCATGAATCAGTTTTTCTACAACTTAATAGGGATTCTATTAAAGGGAAAAATAACTTTGTGAGGATGCTTAGAAATGAACGTTCCCAACCCTGAAATAGACCCTGGTTTGAGAAGCACTGACTTAGTCTATAAAAATGTCTCATAGGCACAATTTATCATTAATTAAGACCCAGAGACTTTAGCCCATGTAGGCTGGGCATGGTGGGGCACTGCTGTAATCCTTGTGATTCAGGAGGCTGAGGCAGGAGGATTTGAGTTCAAAGCCAGTCTTAGCCACTTAGTGAAGCCCTAAGCAACTTAGTGAGACCCTGTCTCTAACTTAAATAGAAAAAAGGGCTGGGGATGTGGCTCAGTGGTTAAGAGCCCCTGGATTCAATTCCTGGAATCAAAAAAATAAATAAATAGAACCGAGGATGTAGCTCAGTGAGAAAGTGTTCCTGGGTTCAATCCCCAGTACCATTAAAAAAGGGAGAGATTTTTGCCTGTATGACAGATAAATCTATGTATATGTTTTGGTTCTCATCAAAATAAATGCACAAAACTAAAATTGGTCTCACAGATCTCTCAGATTCTCAAGTATGTATCCATGGACTCTAGGTATTGGGGACTGCCATTTGAATACACAGTTTAGACATGGTCTTACTCTGCCAGAACTATTAGTTATCATTACTTTTGATTGCAAATAGCAAACGCTGGGTTAGAGAGGCTTATCCAGACAAGTGCTGATTTTCCTCATCAGACAAGAAACCCAGAAGTGGTCAAACTCAGGCTGATGCAGCTGCTCCAAGATGTTGCTAAGCCACTGTCCTTGTGTGACTTTCAGAGTTGCAGAATGGTGGTTTCACCCAGGTTTTGCATCTGTATTCTGGGTAGAAAAACTGTGAGACAGATACAGCTCAGAGGTCAGAGCTGAGATATGAGCCTATCCCTAGCTGCAAGTCGGGTGAAGAATTTGAGTGATTTAATGCTCAGCCTCCAACATTGGAGAAAAGCAAGGAAAATGGGCAGGTTAGCCCATAAAATCAAGCTAACCCAGGGATTCTTGTCACATTTGTGCCTTGTGCCCCTTTGTCAATCCAACGAAGCCTATGAACCCTTTCTCAGGAAAGTACTTTGCACAAAATAAAATGTATATTCAAAATGAGACCAATTGAACTGGAATACAGTCTTATTAGTCAGTTTGGGCAGTTAAACAACACAAAATTATTTTCTCACGGTTGCAAAGGCTGGAAGACCAAGATCAAGGTGCTGGAAGATTTGGCTCTTGGCTAGAGTTCTCTTTCTGGCTTCTGAACAGCTGCAAGTTGAATCCTTCAGCGTATGTGTGTGATCTCTTTCTTTTGTTACAAAGTCACAAATGCTACCAGATTAGGACCCCAGCCTTATGACCTCATTTAACCTTAATCACATCGGTAGAGTTCTTATCTCCACATACAGCAACACTGGGAGTAAAGTGAAAGAAACAATTAAATACATCACAACAGTTAAGAAAATACTTAAAATTCAAACCTAACGCAGTAAGAGTATCTGTGTTTCTTGCACAGATCATATAACTAGCAGCATCAAAGAGTCAAATAAGTATTGTAAAATAGTGATGAGTGCAAATGGTATCTTCTCAGCATGTCTGAACAACTGTGAAACAATGTAGCTAATGCTGCTGCGACTTGTCCCTGTGGAAGTTATCAAAATCAAACGGAATCACTCCCATTGTCACTGGAGAAGAGGTGTCTTGGGGAGAGGGTCCCGAGGACTTGAAGAAGGGATGGAGCTCAACTCAGGACCAGTGGGGTCCGGTGGGTCCTTTAAGTACCTGATGGAAAAGAATTTCAGCACTAGAGGTGCCAGCAGAGATTTCTTTAGGAAAGTGAGGAGTCTGTTGAGGGAGAGTGTGGCCAGCTCCAGAGGAAGGGACGAATTTGCAGGGTACCCAGCTCTTCTGTCAAAGGAAACTTGGTGAGGGGTGGGTGTGGGAGGTGGGTAGGGATGACATCAATCTCACAGTTCTCAGACTCTTTAAGCTGACATGGTCTTTATTCTCTGATCAGTCAATAACACCAGAAAGTCCCCTAATGATAGGTTGCTTAAAATATCATCTCTCTCTCTCTTTGCTTAATCTATTTACTGGTGAGCTAATTAACAGTACACAAGGTAATTATCACAAGTTAATGAATTTATAATAACTAAGATTTACAGATTTTGCAGAAATTTGGGAGCAACAGACTTAGAAGACAGACTAACGATGAGTAACAGGTCTGGAAAAGCATACAGGACTTAAAATTATATTTCCTTAATCCTTCTTACCTTTTTTTCTTCTTTTTAACTTATTTTATCCTACCTCAGTGTCAACTGTAACAAAAGAATAAATGAAGTCAGGAAGTTATGTGGGAAGGGTTTTCCTACATAATTGCAAGTAACCATTGCAAAAGACTCTGCCTGTACCACAACCTTGCGCAAAGACCACCATAGCCTGCACCAAAAATACTTCTGCCAGGAATGCCCAGTAGCTATCTCTCAACCTCAGACTCTTGTTTTGATCTTTGTGGCCAGGCATTGTTTCAAGGTATCTTACATGATTCCTTGTTTTTGCTTTTAAAAACAACTTGCTTCAACCTTCTTGAATACGCACATTGCTTGCTATGTCACACATATTCCATTGCAATGCTCTGCTCTGCCCAAATAAGTGTCATATTTGGAGAATATCTCTCTCCAATGTTTAGATTGACATTCCCAACACTCATAGTTGAAGAAAATGCTGAACTTCAGTTACTCTTGGTAAGACTTGTGTGGGTTGAAGTGTCTTGCAAACCTCTTGCACCAGGACACTGATTACAATTATGTTTTGTAGAAATACAATTCTTTTTTTTCTCTCATGCTGGGGATTGAACTCAGGGCCTTGTGCTTGTGAGGCAAGCACTCTACCAACTGAGCTATCTCCCCAGTCCCAGAAATACTATTCTCAAAGTCTAATCCATCACCTACTTGCCTCTTAGCTGGAGTCATATAACTATCCTGCTTCTTAGGATTCTAGGGTCATGAAGATGTTTCCCATTTTTATCTTTTGACTTTATACTTTTTTTCATATTTCCATGTATTGGAATAATTTTCACAAAACGACATACTTATCCCTCCATATGTGGTTCCATGCTTATCAAATATCTAATCCCCATATATACTTGAATCTATTTCTGCACTGCTTATTCTGTTTTATGGTTTTCTCAAGTTCCTTTATCATTAAAAAAATTGATTTAGCTATTTATGACCTTTATTACTCCATATAAATTTTAGAATGAATGTTGCAACTTTCTCAAAAAATAAAAAAAATTCTCCAGAATTTCCACTGGGCTTGCAATGGAATTAGAAATTAGAAATTTACTTGAGGAATACTGACATCTCACAGTATTACATTGGCAGTACCATATACGTGTTACATCTTGATATTTGTATAGGTTATCTTTTCTTTTCCCTCATTGTTAGTTTAAATCTTACTTTGTAGCCATGCTTGGATCTTTATCACTCTTTCACCCATGGTTCACACGGAATATTTGCATGCAAATAACAGTAGGCATCTTTGTATAGTCTCAATCTTAAAGTGAACATGGTTCTGTTATGGCATGTGAGGTGTCCACCAAAAGCTCACATGTGAGACAATGCAAGAACGTTCAGAGAGAAATGACTGGATTATGAGAGTCTTAACCCAATCAGTGAATTAATCCCCTGATAGAGATTAACTGAGTGGTAACTGAAGGTGGGTAGGGTTGGGCTGCAGGAGGTGGGTATGGAGGGTGTGGCTATGGGGTGTGTATTTTGTATCTGGAGAGTGGAGTCCCTCTCTGCTGCCTGATCATCATGTGAGCCACCTCCCTCCACTACACCCTTCCTCCATGATGTTCAACCTCACCTCGAGCCCTGAGGAATGGAGCCTGCTGTCTATGGACTAAGATCTCTGAAACTATGAGCCCTCAAATAAACTTTTCCTCCTCTACTATGTTCTGATCAGTCATAGCAGCAAAAAAGCTGACTAAAACAGGTTCTTTATTTAACATGTGCTGGCTGTAGAGTTTTGTATATAGTTTCTATCAAATAAGGTTTTCTTTTATTCTGATAATTTTTATTACAAATCAGGGTTCGACTTTATAAGAAGTTTTTCTACCTGTATTGACATGCTACTTCCTTTTCCTTTTGTTCATTAACTTGTTCAGTACATTGCCAGATGGTCATTGAACTCATTGTTATTAAGTTTTTGAGATACATCCTTGACAAAGACAGTGTTGAGTTCAGTTAGCGAAATCCACATCTGTATTTAAAATCGAGAGGACTCCACTTTGGTTTTCTTGTATACTATTTCCCCTCTCTGATTCTGGCATGAGATTTATGCTAGCCTCATGAAAGAGTTGGACCATTTTTCCTCTTTTTCTAGTGTGTAAACTGACTCCCTTGAAGACGTATTTTGAATAGGTTTTCACATTAGTATGTAGTCTAAAATTGTGTCTTCTTCATGATCTATTTCAACACTCTTCCAACGCTACAAAGGTTGGAAAATGAAGAACATTTCATGGATTTCAGTGCTGCTGTGATTCTGGGTAATTACAGGGTCCCTCATCAGGTCTACTTCTGTAAGACTTGAGTTCAGCACAAAGATAAAGGGGGGATAGATCAGAATTCTGTTGCTGCTTAACAAACTACCTTCCCAAATTAGTGACTTAAAACAATTGATTCCTTCTCAGGCTTCTAAGGGTTGGCGGGCAGTTTGGTCTTTGTTCCCCTTGGCCCCACTCAAGGCCTATGCACTTGTTTTGTAGCTGTTTGGTGCTAATTGACCCCTAGCAATTCCTGATGATCAGTCACCTTCTGAGACAGCATTCCAACAGGTAGAAACTGTAGCACCTCCCAAGGACTAGCCCAGGAAGCTGCTTAATGTTACTTCACCCATATTCTGGTCACAGGAAGTCACAAGACCAGACTGGAGGTGAAGAAATTGATTTCACCTAAGGAAGCAGTGGTGAATTCACATTGCAAAGGTCATGCACCCTTGGAGGAGGGGTATTTGTGGCCAATACTTTAAAATGTACTCCAAACAGGGGTGTGGTATTTGAAACATCTAATTTTGCTACTGCAGATGGCAGTAAGAACAAAGCCGCTGTAGCCAACAGTTCCTAATCTCTTTCCAATTCCTAAAGTCATCAGTATCTGTGAAGTTAAGTACCTTAGCATGTGCCCCTTCCCTCTGTCCCCCTCTGTTCCAGCAATCAGCACTGCAGTTTTGCGGGAGGCATGGTGTGCACACCTATAGTCCTAGTGACTCAGGAGGCTGAGGCAGAAAGATTGCTTGAACCCAGAAGCTTAAGACCAGCTTGAGCCACAGAGTGAGACCCTATCTCTAGAAGCCAAACCAAAACAAACCAAAAATTAATAAAGGGTGGGGCTCTCTCAGCCACATCCCGCATGGATGAGAAAAGGGTTAACTGTCAGATGTTGGCTATCAATAAATTACCCATTTTAAATGAGAGGGGCCATGACCGGTGTGGTCATACCAGCTCTGGCCTCTAGCAATATGGAGTAGCCCAACTCTCTTTTATTTATAGACAGACAGGTAAAGGTAGCAAGACCAGGAGGAGCTGCTTCTGTGATGGACAGGATAGGGTGGCGTTAGGGGAGCCATTCTCTTAGGGGGAACATTCCAGAAGGAGACAGAGAACCACTTTCACTCATCGCCACATGCTTCCTGGCAATCTGGGACAGACCTCCATGGCTGTTAATTCCTGGATGCAAGGCCTCTGTGCCCCATGGCTCAACCTAGTCTGTTTCTGCTAAATAAGGATGCCTTCCCACAATAAACTAGATAAATAAGTATTTAAATTTTAAAAATAACAGTTTGCCTTGCTTCTGCATGAACAATAAACATCGTTTTACATCTGTGCTTTTTAAAGACTATATGGGTAGTGAAGCACTATTATATTGGAGCAATAATATTTTAGAATTATGAGTATAAGTGTTTTTGTTTTTTGTTTTTTGGGTGCTGGGGATCGAACCCAGGGCCTTGTGCTTATAAGGCACCGACTGAGCTATCTCCCCAGCCCCAGTAACTGCAGTTTTAAGGAAGTCTGTTTTATTTCCATCCCCCTACCCACCCCATACTGGGGATTGAACCCAGTGATGCTCTTTCAATGAACAATCTCCCTGGTCCTTTTTATTTATTTTTTTTGACACAGGGTCTCACCACGATCGGCCTTGAACTTTTGCTCCTCCTGCCTTGACCTTATTTCCAATATATTTTGCATTGCTGTCTTGTATTTATTTTCACTCTTGCATTCACCACTTTGTGAATAGTAACAATTTCCTTCTTGAATCCAGAGCTCCTTTTCAGATTGTCATTGCCACTCTATTCTGTTTGCTTTGTAGGTGACCTGCAATTTCACCTTGGGAGCTTTTAGAACTTTCCTTGGTCTTTGATCTTCTGAAATTGCACTATCATCTTCCCATGGTTATATTTATATTTTTTAGCTATACTGTTCAGCACTCTATAAACCTTTTCAATCTGAAGTCTTTTATCTTTCTTTAAAACTCGGGAGCTCACAGTCATTCTTTGTGTAAGTATTTCCTCCCCTCTATTTTTCCCTCCCTCTGGGACTCTTCTTGTAGGGACAGTATTACTTCTACTTTTAGCCTGTTTTTTGACTTCCTGGTTTCCCTCTCCTCTCTTCCTGATGATTTCTGCATCTGTTAGCCAACCTGATCTAGTTCACTAATTTGTTCTTCATTTGTATCTACTGTGCTTTCAGTCTACCTATTAAATTTTTAGATTTCAACTATTTGAGTTTTCAATATTTCCATGTGACTCCCTCAAGACTGCAGTTACTAATATCCTTTCATCTCTTTTATATTTTGCCATTGATATCCATAACTCAAAGAATTAATCAAATAGAAAAAATAAAAATCTTTAATGAAATACAACATCTATTTATGATAAAAATTAAGCAAACCAAGAATGTAAGATCCTTAAAATGATTAAAGGGACCTATCACAAAGCTACACCATATAGAGCTATTTATTCCAAGTCAATCTATCAAGTCCCACATTCTCTTATTTTATATAAGCTAGTGCTGCCATAGGAATTTATGGATATAGAGGGAAAAAGATATACTGTGTCTTAAAAGAAAGCTCTCACGCTCTGTTGGAATGCAAAACAAGCAGCTCATGAGCAACCTGGCCCCGTGCTTGCGCCCAAGTCCTCGTTTGTAAAACGTAGCATGGTGCCAGGGTAGTGTTCAGCTACAAGGAATACTGGCATGGAGTTACTTAACTCTGCCACCTCTAGCTCAGCCCCCAGGTACTGTCCCCTCTCTATATAAAAACCCCACACTAAGGAATTGCTTCTCACTCTTCAGAAAGCCTGCATTCTCTTTCCCTCCAAGTGCATGGTCATTACTTTCCTAAATGAGTCTCTGTGCCACAGTATCTGACTTATGCTGAAAATTGTTTCCATCATGTATGTCAAGACCCTCATCGTCCTGAATTGAGGTCCTCCTCCCCTGGACCTCCTCAGACCCTCCTCCAGTGACAAAGCCACACTGTGTTTGGTACTGCAGCTTTTTAATAAATCATGCTTTCAGAGTCCACTGAAGTCTCTTTGCTCTTCTTGTCTCTTTTGAGATTAAGGAAGTTCCTTGAATGGTATTATTAGAATTGTACTGCGGATGAATTTGGAGAAAATTTATGTCTTTACCATATGCAATGTTCATAAACATGAATATACTTTTCTCTTTATTCGAATCTTTTATGTTTCATGAAGTTTTATAATGTTGACTGTTAAGGTTTTGTGTATCTTTTGTTAAGTTGATGCGTATGTTTGTGACATTTGATACAAAAGTTACAGTATTTCTTTTTAAATATGCAGCTCGGGAGGCTGAGGCTGATCATGAGTTCAAAGCCAGCCTCAGCAAAAGTGAAGCACTAAGCAACTCAGACCCTGTCTCCACCCAAAATACAAAATAGGGCTGGGATGTGGCTCAGTCGTCGAATGCCCCTGAGTTCAGTACCTGGTACCAAAATAGAAAAGAAAAAGGACAGGGGTGCGAGAGTTTCAGGACAACTGAACACATGGGGTTCCTGGAAATTGGTGCGTTCCCAGAGAGGACTTGGAAGCTCCTTGCTCTTCCTCCCATGCCTCCCAGGCGCGCCTCTCTACCTGTGTGTGTCAGTGAAGCCAGAATTAAGGACAGGCAGTTAGTGTAGAAATAGGGGATCAGGTCAAATCGAGGAAACGAAGGCCATGAAAGCCATTTGCCTCTGGAAATTGGAGACTGCCCCTGGGAGAATGAAATGTCAAAGATAGTCACAAAGGCAGGAAGGCGAGATAAGGGGGGAGAGAACTGGAGAACAAAAGAGACCTTAACCTATAAAAGATGTAGGGTGCACTCACTTCTGAGGACTTAGAACATCAGCCATGGCCCCCTTTTTCCTCCTGGGAGAAGTCTGTATTATTACCTTTAAATAAAACCTGCTTCATATGCTTGCCTTGGCGTGCTTCTCTAGTGTTCAGACTTCAACATTAGAGGGAGCAGAACTCGTCGCCCGTTAACGGCGGTATCATCAGGAACTAGTCAATAAAAGTGTTCCCTTGAGTTCTACAAGTCCCCTGTTCAAATTAGTCCAGTTCCCACTTGGGCGGGGGGGCAGGTCATAAGAACCCAGATTGGCTAATTGGGGCGGAAAGCAGGAGAAGCAGCACTGGGGACCTGTGGGGGCTGACGCTGTGTCTAGGTAAACAGAATCAGAATGGAACTGAATGAGGAAACATCCAGCTGATGTCTACTACCGCAGAAGGGCTTGCTTGCTAGTGGGGGGACATTCCCTCACCCGTTGAAGTCACAGAATTCTTCTGTGTTGACTGTAATGATGCTGTAACACAGATCTTGTGAATGCTGAAGGGTTTTAACTCACACTCCCAAAGAATGAAGTATGCATGTGATGGAGGGTGAGAATTCAACAGCAGATTTATTAGGAGCAAGCAAGGAAAGTTCCCACAGTATGGAAGGGGACCCAAAGAGGGTACCGTCATTGACTCTCTGTCTAGGGGTGTTTATACTCTTTTGATGAAGAACCAACCTTTCAATGAAAGGTGTTTTTTGATTGTTTTCTATGACTCAATTGAAAGCATACGCTTTTAATTTCTTATTCTCAGAATGGGATGACCTTAACATATTTGTTAACCTGAGTTTGTTCTGTATGTGTTCTTTAAAACAAAAGAACTGCTTGGGTTCAAGACAGTTCTTTGGGGTGACTGATATTAGTCAAGGAAACCTGAGGCAACAGAATGTATGGGCATTCAAGTGAGGCTGGCTTTCCAGGCAGGCAGCCAGAAAAAAGAAACCAAGCTTTCGCCTAGGGATTTGATCTGGGGTGGTGGTCCTGCCTCATTATGAGTGGGGAAATCTGCGATAACAGAGCAGGCGTCATCTAATATTGTACATTCCTTTTAAATTAGTAATAAAAATAATTTTATTTCTGTAACTTTAAAACAAAATTGAATAAAGCATACTAGGAAGAGTGCTATGATTTAGGTGGGAATTAAGTTTTTAAATTAAGAGTTATATACACATGTACAGTAACATATTGAACTACAGTGGGTGCTGTCACTGAAAATGGCACGAACAGGGAAGAAAAATAACAATGAATCAAACACCATTACCCTACGTAAATGTATGATTATGATTATACAAATGGTATGCCTTTACTTCATGTACAAATAGAAACAACATGTATCCCATTTGTTTACGATAAAAATAAATTAAAAAAATAAAATAAAATGAGAAGTTTGAAAACAAAAAACAACAAAAAAAAGAAATGCAAATCAAAACTAAAAAAAAAAAATGGCACAAACAATCTGCTTCTCCCTCATGCATAGCTGTTAGCTGAAAATGAAATGTGACACACAGTTTGACTCTGTGTGTTGATGGTTCTGAGTTAGTTCATGACCTACCTTGTACTGCCTACCTTAGTAGGGAAAAGTAATTATGTACTTGATTTACTCCTTACACATAGAATTCCCTGTTATTATTCACTTCTATTGACTTTTTATCTTTTTTTTTTGTACTAGGGATTGAACCCAGTGGCATTTTTCTCTTTAGCTATATCCTCAGTCCTTTGTATTTTTTATTACTTATTTTTAAACAGGGTCTCACCAAGTTGTTGATGCAGGCCTCAAACCTGTGATCCCTCTGCCTCAGCCTCCCGAGTTGCTAGAGGTGTGTGCTGATGCCCTGGAAATATTTTTTATTATATATACACACGTAAAATTTTATCTTATGTAGATTAGGAAGCTTTAATCAAAGAAGGCTTTGTAGCTGAACTTTTATGCACCCTGCCCACTTTATATGACTGGTAGAGGTTCAAATGGACATTGAAAAATGTTTATGTAAAATTTGAAATGCCTTCTAGAGAATTAATATTCTTATTAGGAGCAGCAGAATCAATGCTATTCCCAGGAATAAAGCTCTCCTAGGACACTGCCTGGCACTGTGCTTAGTATTTGCTGAATGAACATGGACCAGCTGGGGATGTTTTTGCCATTGGCCTCTTTATCACTAACGATCTATCTGCTAGTGAGGTAGAGAAGTTCCAGCTTGTAGGTTGAAGATGTGATCACTTGGGCATGTTCTAATCTTCGTTTAGGAAGGACCAATATTATCTCAACAGATAATCAATCGAATCCTAAAACTAAGAGATCCATTTAAAAAAAAAAAAAAAGCAGCAGGTGGGGCTGGGTACATAACTCAGTGGCAGAGTACTGGCCTAGCATGTTTGAAGACCTGGGTTCAAGCCCCAGCACCTCCCTACACACACACACACACACACTGCAGAGAAATCTAATTCTACTGGAAGTAGATCTGCCCTTTCCTAATCAACCCTGCTGTCATGATGGAAATCCTCATTATGATTAAACATTCTGCTAACTGCCAGAACTTCCTAACAGGTATCACCTCTAGTTCCTTCCAGTAAGTGTTCCACATTCCTCTCATCTTTATCTCATCTGATCTGCCACTTCCTTGCTGAGACGATCAGAAGGACCCACAGTAATTTAAAGAACTAAATTTCTTTTTAAAAATGTTTTTAGTTGTAGATGGACAGAATGCCTTTATTTTATTTGTATATTTTTATGTGGTGCTGAGGATCGAATCCAGTGCCCCACGCATGCTAGGAGGGCACATTACCACTGAGCCACAACCCCAGCCTCAGGTCTAAATTTCTTAGCAGGGAGTCTAGAATCCTTTCCTAGACTGACCCAATGCATTGTCTTAGTTTACTATTGTCATTTTAGCAAATCACCATGGATTCAATGGCTTAAAATGAGTGTACAGTTACTAGCTTATAGTTCAAGAGGTCAGAAGTCCCAAACAGGTGTTACCAGGCTAAAGTCCTAGTTGTCCAGAAGGAAACTAGAGGAGATTCTGTTCCTTGCTTTTCCCAGCTTCTAAAGGCCACCTGCCCCTTGGCTCATGTCACATCAGTTACTCCTGCTCAAGTCACAGCACTTTCTCTGACCCTCCTGTCTTCCTTCCATAAGGACCCTTGCGATAACATCACCCACCTCAAAAATCCAGGATAATCTTCCTATCTCAAAATCATGTCTGGAAAGTTCTTGCTGTCTAAAGTAACATATTCACAGGTTACAGGGCTGAGGATGTAGACCTCACTGGGCACCTTTCTACCACATTGGTCCTCCTAGGTTCACTTGACATCACTCTCTCCACAATCTCCACATCCTATTCCCTGTCTCGGTTCATTCTCTCATTTTCTTTCTCTCTCCTTTTTTCTCAGTACTGGGGATTGAACCCAGGGGCACTCTAGCACAGAGCTACACCCCTGGCCCTTTTTATTTTTTAGTTCCAGACAGAGGTCTTGTCCATACTGGCCTTGAATTTGACATCCTCCTGCCTCATTCTGAATAGCTAGGGTTACAGAAGTGTGCCAACACACCCAGAGCTTGGCTCTTTCTGGTTTTCTACCTGTGGAATTCTAAGAGACGGTATAGAGCAAGAAGCATAATTCTGGGCTTGGGATGTAGCTCAGTGGCAGAGCACTTGCCTACAATGTGCTAAGGTTTAGGCTTAATCTCCTTACTCCTCTTACTCCCTAGCACTGCAAAAAGGAAAAAATAAAAGGGAGACAAGGTCTAACTTTGGAGCTAGACAGCTTGGGCTCAAATATGAATCTACTACTTACTAGCTATATGGACTTTTTCTTTTTTAATACTTAAGTACCAGACTATAAGAAATACAGGGAATATGCCAGGTGCAGAGGTGAATACCTGTAACTCCAGCTACTCAGGAGCCTAAGGCAGGGGGATTACAAGTTTAAGGCCAGCCTGGGGAATTTAGAGAGATCCTGTCTCCAAACTTAAAAAAAAAGTGGAGTCAGTGATATGGGAGGTAGTTCATTCAGTACTTGCCTAGCTTGTGCAAGGCTTGGGTTCAATCCAAGTACTACCAAAAAAAGAAAAAAGAAAAACAGAGAATAGAAACAGTAAATTATACAAGAAATAAATACAAAAATCCAGACAGTGGAATGCTTTGTAGACAGATGACCTAATCTGATAAATTGATACCTGAAAAGGTGGTGTGTGTGTCTGAGATTTTTGAATGATTAAAAGAGACAATAACCAAATACAATGCATAGGCGGAAGTTTGGATGCAGATTCAAACCAATTGTAAAAATGTATTTTGTGAGATAATCAGGGAAACTGAATCCAAAACAGCTATCAGAGAATACTAAAGAACTCTAAACATAATAACTGGTGGGCAAACATTTAAAATTTTTTCTTGAGAGATACATAAGTAGAGATATAGCCGAAAGTATTAAAAATTAAATGACCTAGCTGGTATCGCTTTAAAAAAAAAAGCTTCCCATGATTGAAAAAATGTTAATGGCTGAAGCTGAGTCATTGGTATATGGAGTTGATTAATGAAATTTTCCACAATACACACCTCTCTCTCTCTCTTTTTTTTAGTTCAGGGTGCTTTACCACTGAGCCACATTCCCAGCCCTTTTTATTTTTTCTCTTGAGACAGCATCTTATTAAATTGCTTAGGGCCTCGCTAAATGGCTGAGGCTGGCCTCCAACTTGCAATCCTGCCTCAGTCGCTGGGATCAGTGCCACTATGGCAGTGACCTATTTCAAAATACTTCTCCTAAGAAAACTTTTCTTTTCCTGGTGCTGCCAGAGATTTCATAATTTCTTTATCTCCCTTAACGGTTTATTCATACTTTACTTTCCCAGTACATGATACCTATTTAGACATATATTACTATACCTAAAATTTCTTTAAAACCGAATGCTTATGCGCAATTGACTCTGGTATTGTACTAGGCATGAAGTCGGGAACAAAGCAGGTATGTCCTTTATAGAGGACACAGGGTGAGTATATACAGTACAGACCAGGACAAACAATACCTAAGCAAACATGCAATTACAAAGTGTAATAAATGATGGGCAAGAAACTCAGAATTCTAGCAACAGGGAATAAAGGGAAAGCAAGGTAATCAAAGAGTGTGATTAAGAAAAACATCAGAGGAGGAAATTATTAAAAGGAGATGTGAAGTTTTTGTTTCGTTTTTGGTACTGGGAGATTGACCCAGGGAGGCTTTACCACTGTGTTACATTCTCAGCCCTTTTTATTTTTTGAGACAGTTCTCACCAAACTGGAAGCTGGTCTCGAACTGAACTTGTGATCCTCCTGTTTCAGCCTCTCAGATCGCTGGGATTACAAGCGTGCACCACCACATCCAGTAGGGACCTTAAATTGAGTATTACGGACCGTTATGCGTCACGTGTATATTAAGACCCTAACCCCACTGCCAATCCCAGGAGATGGCATGGGAGGTAATTAGAATTTCATGGGCATGCATGTAATTAAGTGTCTTTATATGACACTAAGAGGCTGCTTTCTCCCTCCTTTTTCTCCCAGTTAGAAGGCACAGAAAAGTGGGCTGTGTGCAACCTGGAAAGGCCTTCATCAGAATACACCTTGCGGGCATCTGCCTGTCACCAGCAGGGTGAGAAAAAAACTTGCTGCAGCGGCCTACAGTACTTTGCCCCGCCGGCCCGCCACAACGTGTGTGAGGACAGCAGAGCGGCACACACTGGGCAAAAACCCACGTTTCCTAGAACTTCAAGTAAAACTGCAGCTAATATTGACACACGCTCGCTGCGGAAACTGTGAAAACCACTTTAAAAATTATTTTCTGTTACGTAAGAAAACCACTATGTACACCGCGGCGTGCTTCTTGCCCCGCATGTACACGTGTTTTAAAATTAGGATTCACTACTGAGAGGAGAGGCATCTTTAAAATTACTTTCAATCCCATTAGCCGGTCCAGCGCGCTGCTGCTGTGGGCAGCTGAGAGCATCGTGCTCGCTCCATTTCCTACACCTGGTCTCTGCTGGACGTGGACAGGAGGGAAGGCCTGAGGCCACTAAGGGCCTCCGACCGTGCCCCGAAGAGGACGCTCCAGGCCAGCTCTCTTAAGGCCGCGCCGACGCCCGGCTCGGACCCGCAAGCACACCCGGGGGCAGGTGAGCCAGGTCGGCGGCGCAGCCTCCTCAGTACCTGTCTACTGCCCCTTAACGCTTTTCAACCGGATTAAGCGCGGGAGGCCAGGAAAAACCGGCTTCACCCAAGGGACCCGCTCAGAGCCCCACAGACAGCGCTTCCGGTCCCGCCAAAACCCGCGAGACCTTACCCACCCACAGGCCGGCGCCCAACGGCTCCGCTGCCCTGGAACTTTCTAAAACCCCGCGCACGCTCCCTGCGGCTCTTAACGTCCTGGTTCCGCCTTCCTCCGGCCACGCCCCTGCCCTTCTGGGCAGCCCACCCCGCGCCTGACCAACCCTTCATTTCTTCCCTTGGGTAACCTCGCAACAGGCCTCTGATTGGCTGTTCGGAAGAGAAGGCCGTCGAGAGAGAGCAATGATAGGTTAGCCGATGGCTCCACCCTCTAGCGGCTTGATTGGAAGGTGATTGGTCAGCGCTGCTGTCCAATCGGCGACGGGCTGTCGGATTCAAATCCAGAGCGTTGGGCCGGCGGTCGTTGAGTTAGTCGAGTCGTTGCCCTGGGTAGAAACGGACGGGCGTTCCGCTTCGCTTGTTCTTGCAGTCTTCGGTTTCCGCTCTGTTGTGCGCCGGCAGTATGGCCCACAAGCAGATCTACTACTCAGACAAGTACTTCGACGAGCACTATGAGTACCGGTGAGCGGCTTTCGGGGACCCACTTGGCCTCTTCGGCGGGATGGCGTGGGCCGCGGCGTAGGCCCGAGGTCGTGAAGCTGGGCCGCGGCGGGATGTGGAGGGCCGAGGTCGCTCCACGCCCTCGCCTCCCGGAGTCGGGGCGCGTGAGGTCGCCTTTGTTTGCCAGCCCTGAGCTGGAGGAGCGGCGCTAACTATGCCGTGTTTTGTGCCCAGACCGGAACCGGCCCGGGGTCCTCCGCAGCGCGGAGTCGGGGGTGGCGAGTGGCGGGCGCGCGGCCCCAGTAAAGGACGCGGCTCAGCGGC
Organism: Sciurus vulgaris; assembly: GCF_902686455.1. NCBI lineage: Eukaryota > Metazoa > Chordata > Mammalia > Rodentia > Sciuridae > Sciurus > Sciurus vulgaris. Next base: position 28,601,720 of record NC_136474.1, read on the forward strand.
TGATCTCAGCTCGGGCTTCCGGAGCAGGGCGGGCTGGACCCAGGGGCCGCCGCGCCCCCTTCTGTTTTTCCGGGAGCAGCGGTTCAGCGGCCCCGGCCGGGTCACGGCGGAGCCTGCAGCTCTACCAGCTTAGACTGCGACTCCAGGCCTCTTTACAGATTAACACTTTTTTCTTGCTTGCTTTTGAAGTTAGTGGTTCTGAAAATTACGAATGAGCCCGATGGGGATTTGGGACTGTTGACTGGGAGTGACGACGGAGGCGAGTGTGCACAGCATGGCGGTTGGGTGTATTATTAGAGACCTTCGTTTCAGGATCCAGTGGATTTGGGGCATTTTTTCTCCAGCTAGTATACAGTGAGCAAATTGAGGCGTTTTTTGTGTGACTTGTGAATTCTGAAGCCATGCACTAGAAAGCAGTGGCTCAACTTGGCGCCGGTACGATGGAGCAAATTGAACGGTGGGTGGTGGGGACACTTAAAATACGTTGGCCTTGTATCGGAACTTCATTGGGGCGTGGCTTCAAGGACCAGGCAACCCCTTGTCCTACTGGGTCGTAACTACAATGCTGCATTCTGGAAAATGACCAAGATGTAGGGGTGGGGAAGCCTATACTGCCCTTGGCCAAACAGTGACCTTGTTTTCTGTTTGCCTTCTTAGATAAGATTGCCGAGAATACCGTTTAAGGAAGAAATTTACGTTAAGAGTGGGTACCCTCGATGATGTTAACCAAGAGCCTAACCAGGGATATCCAATAATGGACTGAATGTAAACTAATACCTTTTTAAAATTTGGCAAAATCTAAGTTTTGGGACACTCCGGACCCAAGTGTTTAGAATAAAGTTTTATGGGTCTATGCAAATTTCTCTTAAGGCATTACTATTAAAATTAGACTAAGATACTTCTTTGACTTCTGCTAGTGATCTCTTCGGTTTTAATATACTCACATGATCATCTATGATAGGCACTAAGCCTCATTTACAAAGTTTGTGATAGTGTATAGAATATCTTGTTTGAAATAATTTATTCTGACCCAATATAAATTAGGTTTCTGGTTTGTTTTGGTGATACTAGGGAATTGATCCTAGGGGTGCTTTCCTACTCAGCTATTTTTTGTTTTGAGACACGGTCTCCCTAAGTTGCTGAGGCTCATCTCAAAATTAGTGATCCTTCTGCTAAGTTTCCATGTCAGTGAGATTTCAGGTGTATACCACCAGCACACTTGGAGGAGCTGATCTTAATTAATGGAGCCACTGAACCTTAAGCTAATATTTTCCACAAAGCTGGGCATATGAACTGACAATGCACCACTGAGGTGCGAGTCTAGGGTGGTTTGTATGTAGTAGTGCTACATGCATTGTAAACTTCAAAGATTTTTCTTCTTTCTGTGAGCAATCTATTTTTTCTTCTGTATTTGCAAACTTAATTTCCTAGTCCTTTCTCTTGTGCATTCTGTAAAGGCTATAAAGGTGGGTGGCATGTCTTCTCTAGTACATGGGAGTCTTGCCTTTGCAGGAGGAAAACTGAGGATTATTAATTCTTGGTAATTATTACTTGGGCTGGGATATATTTCAGGGGTAAAAACTTGTCTCACATGTGGCAGAAAAGTGATACATACCTGCACTGTTTTGTATTTCAACTGAAGTAAAAGTTGGGTGCAGTTACTATCACCATGTAGTAAAATACAGGTAATCATTATGAGGGCTTAAGACTACTTAAAAATTTTTGTCTCTAATTTAATTCCAGTGAAGGAGAGCCAGTTTACATGGCTTGGAAGGTTTGGAAGATAAGACTTGGTAACTTCTATTTAGATAACTCTACATTTATGTAGATGTTCTATTCCTGAAAGCAAGTGTACAAAAGCATTCGTTTTCTGAGACTAACCAACAATGTGCAAGAAACGAATAACAGGGATTTTGTGAGCCTTAAAAATTAAGCAGCATTTGAAGAATGAGTGGTTACTGATGTGTACTAAGAATCCCCATATAGTTTACCAGAATTGGTGCAAATTCTATGGACTATGGTAGTAAGCATAATCTGTCTACATAAAATTGTTCTAAGGCTTACTTTTGCCTTGCAAATAATACTAAATTGGTACTTAATTAACTGGCCCCCAAATTAAGTTGATGACAGTTTGGTGCTTAAAATTGGTTACGAGTTCAGTTTTTTCATAAAATGTGACTACATTGTACTTCTCACCTAGCCAGCTGACTTAAAGGGTAGCTATCTCATGTGGTCACAAAAATAGGTTAGTGATTGTGGTTGGCTCTGTATACAACTATTAATATCTCTGGGAATGGTAAAATGGGCCTGAGGATTATGTCTTTTGTAAAGGGGACCTTTTTATGGAAATTAAGTGCTCTAAGAGAGCAAGGGGTGTGGTTTTGTTTTTAAGAACTTCATAAATCTACAGTTGTACATATTCTTGATTTGACATTGAAGACTTTCATGCCTATTTAAACTGAATAAATTTTGGTTATAAGTCAGTAACATTGGAAAGCTGAAAGTCTGTATAAGTGGCAGATACATCTATAATTGTGTTAAAATTAGTATTTTTTTGTTTTTAATTTTGAACAAAGTACTTGAAGTACTGAAGCAATTTCTGCAGTGTACAAGAACTCTACTACTGATCTAGTAACAGGAAACACAATTTAACTACCTTGAATTTTTGTTCCCCCTAATATAAAAGTCCAGTAGTCCAGGACTGGGAGGGCAGCTTTACTGTCAGGAAGCAGGCTTCTCACCTCTTTTTGCTTTAGCAAAGAAGAAAGAAGAATTAGTTATGTCCTTTTCCTTGGAGGATATTTATCATGAATTGCATGTTTTCTGCCTATTATCTATTGGTCAGAATTTGTTTTCATGACCAAAGCTAGCTGCAGGAGAGGCTAGGATATGAAACCATGTGTAACCTTGTAAGTCAGTCTTCTCCAGTAACAGAACGACTGGAGAAGACTGACTTACAAGCAAGCATTCTGTTAGAAAATTTAGCATGAAATAAAATGTATTCTGCTTTGAAACAGCATACTCTTTAACTACTGTACTCAAGAGTGACGTCAATGACATTGTAACATAGAGCCGCTTTAAAGAATTCTGATAGTTTTGAGGGCAAAAACCTCATGTTTTTTAGTGATGCCTGCGATCGAACCCAGGACCTCCCCTCATGCCAGGCAAACACTACTGATGAGCTATACACCCAACTCCCCCCACTCCAATTTTTAATAACTTTAAAGGTACATGTATAAAATGATAATTGTAGGAGAGATGCAAAGCACTGATACCTGGCTATCTCTTTTAACAGGCATGTCATGTTACCCAGAGAACTTTCCAAACAAGTACCCAAAACTCATCTAATGTCTGAAGAGGAATGGAGGAGACTTGGTGTCCAACAGAGTCTAGGCTGGGTTCATTACATGATTCATGAGCCAGGTAAGTTTTGCTGCAAAGTGGTAACTGAATTTAAAATAGTGACTATATCAAATTTTTAATAACATGAACATTCAATGATATCTCAACTCTGATAAACTTGACTTTTTTTTTAAAATGACTGAGTCCTTCTCTCCCAGGAGATTATTCCTATTCCACAGGAATAGGAATATTACATTATTCTACCTGCAAGAATAATTTAAATAGTTCTGTTTTAAAACTTGTCATTGTTAATAATATTTAAAGTATTTTTTGCATTACCTGGAATTCCTGTGACTTTTTTTAAACTAATAATTTGCCACATTAAGGGTATATTAGATAGCATATGGTCACACATGTGCTACCCATGTTAATAACTTTTCTTGGTATGGTATTGGGGCACATAATCAAAGGGGTCTTTCCCCAGAAAATACAAAAACAACTGAGGAACTGAACTGCAGATTCTTGGGGCTCCATCTATTGAAAATGAGTTCTATGGGGTGGATTTTCTGGGTTCATTGTTTTTTTGTTTTGAGTACTGGGAATTAAACCCCAGGGAAGCTTTACCACAGAGCTACATCCCCAGTCCTTTTTAAATTTTTTGATTTCAAGATAGGGTTGCACTAAGTTGCTGAGGTTGGCCTCAAACTTGGAATCCTCCCCTCTCAGCCTCCTGAGTCTCTGGCATTATAGGCGTCTGCCATAGCACCTGACTCCCTGGCGGTTTTCAATGTACATTAGTATGAGATCCAGTAGCTGATTTGAAGGGGATGTCCTTTCCCAATAGAGATAAAATTTTTCTTCTCACTGGAATGAAAATTGTAAAGGTAGGATATAAAGCTTCTCTAATTTTGTTTCTAGGGTAGGTAAAGCTAAAATATTAGAGAAATGTTCAAATTATCAGATAAGTTTTCCTTCAATTACTGTTAACAGTGACTTTGAAACAAAATTCATTATTGATACTATAAACCCAGTAATAGTTGAATTAGTTTTTTTGTTAACTATATTAAAATATTTTTCTTTTCACAGAACCCCATATTCTTCTCTTTAGACGACCTCTTCCAAAAGAGCAACAAAAATGAAGTATATCTGGGATCATCAATTAAATCTTTCGCAAATTTAATGTATATGTGTATATAAGGTAGTATTCAGTGAATACTTGAAAAATGTACAAATCATTCATCCATACCTGTGCATGAGCTGTATTCTTCACAGCAACAGAGCTCAGTTAAATGCAACTGCAAGTAGGTTATTGTAAGGTGTTTAAGATAAAATTTCTTCTAGTCAGTTTTTCTCTTAATATAAGTGCCTGTTTGACATTACCTGTTACTTTTGTTAAATAAAGTTTGTATGTTGCATTTACCACCGTTTGAAGTTACTGAGGTATATTTTCTTGGTTAATTTGGGACTATTGAGATTGATTTTCATTTTATAATTTTATCCCTGAGGAAATAAACTTACATGAAAGAAATATCAGATGGGGGGGTGATAGGATTGAACTTGTGAAGAGACTAAAAACCAGTAGATGTTGTAACTTTGTCATTCGTCTGTGTAGAATCTCCAGGTGAACAGAAGTCCACCTCAGTACTATTTGGGTTCTTTCCACTTATCTAAAAACTGCACTGCTGATGGGTTTGCAGAGAAACCACTGTCTCAATTTGCCAAGTGAGGATAATTTTTTCCCCCATATTTTTTACTGGTGCATTGTTAAAGTAGGATTTATTACTTATTCATACATGTATACTGGGGATAACATGTCCTTGGTCAGCATTTATTAAAAGTTAAAGCACTGTAAAACACCTTCATGCCATATGTATTTTGCATTTGTTTACATGGCCTTTTTAACTACTAGGAAAATATCTGAGTTAAAAGCAGACAGGTCTTAATTGATGTGCTTAGCAGTAAGTTGGCCAGTAAACACAAGGCATTTCAGTTTAGAAAGTGTATTTAATGAACACAATAAATGCTAGCTGAGAGGGAATGGTGACCGCAGATGGTGAGTTTTCAACTGCCAGCACAGACTGCTGTCAGGCTTGGGATTTTAATTTTAACAGTCTACCTATGTAACCTATCTGGACAGAAACTTGAACAAGAGCTGGAGCTGCCTGCATTTATTGCATGAAATAGATACCTGGTATTTAAGTCTACAGGAATCTGCCTCAATTTAGTTAGCCCCTCGTCCTTACTAAATGGTCTGCATTATAGGCAAACTTTTTCTGAGCCTTAAGTAGCCTGCAACCTCTTCCAAACTTCTTGAGCATCTTTGAGCATCTTTTGAAATCCACACTGTAGACTGCCAGTATGTTTCCTGTCCTCCCTGTACTTTAAAGTTCTGCGTTTAACACATTTCTCTTGTGGAGAGCCTTTTATCCATCCTGTACAAATAAATCACTTTTTCTATTTTCCCCTGGCACATTTTTAAAATTGTTCAACGCTTGTTGAAACAGCAATTTTGAGGTTAAGTTCCTTATTTTGGGGGGGGGGGGGGGCGCTGCGGTACAATGGATTGAATTCATGGGTACTCGGGGCCATTGAGCCTCATCCCTTCCAAACTGCTAGAAGTTTCTGAAAATTTAGGACACTGATAGACTTGTAAGCCTTCGGTCTGTAGGCCTCTTCGGGGCATGTGAGTCTTCAACCTAGAGGGGATGCGGAAGGTCACCGTGGTAAGGGGCCTTTCCACGGTACCCTAATCCCACGGGACACGGGTAACCCAGGGCTTCACCCAGAGTTTTCAGTCTCTGCAGCCAGGTCAGAAACCCGCGTGAGAGCCAATGAGGTTCCTTTATCTTACACTGGTGCCACGCCTCCTTCCAGCCCGAAGCCACTCCCACTGGCGGCTTCCGCGGGCCTCGGGTCTTTAGTTCTTCCGGCCGGAAGGAGGTGAGGCGCTGTCGCGTTCAGTGACGCATTTCCTGGCGCCGCCTGCGAAGTGGGAAACGCTGAGTGGTGTAGGCCCTGTGGCTGACCTCCCGGGGTCGGGGCTCTTTCGAGCCCCCTGCCATGGCGTCAGAGGGGCAGCGGGAGTCTGAAGGCGAGGTAAGGGTCACACGGGGTGGGGGGCTTCCCGCCATGGCGGGCGAGCTCTCGGCGGCCTCACCAGGTCGGCCTGATTCCCTCGGGTTCTCAGTCCGGAGAGGACGGGGTGGCCGGCGGGAGCGGGCAGCTGGGATCTTTGGTCCGCCTTTGGGGCGGCAGCTACTTACCCCGGTCCCCTGGTGGTCAGCGCCGCGGCCGGGGTGTGATGCCACAGAGGCCGGCGTACTCCACCCTTCCCCGCGACCCGGAGGCGAGAGCTGGGGACTTCAGCAAGCTTGCCGCGCTCTGGGGAAGGAGTAATTGGTTTTCTAGTCTTGTGGGTTTTCTTAAGTCTCGGTCTTTGCCTTACACACTCAGCCTCTAGACCGAGCTCTGTCAAACACGTAAATTGGTTTTAGATTTATTGAAAACCATCGTTATAAAGTTTTTGGTGAAAGTAAGTTTCTTATTGCCCGTCTCAAAAATCTCAAAACAAAAAAAACCACTTTATTTTAAATTCCAAGGGCTCATGGCAATAGGATAATTTTCTAGCATATCAAATCTTGTTTTTCCAATGAAGCAAGAGATTTAGTGGTCGGCTGAGTAAAAAGCAAATGTTTTGTGTGACTTTTTTGAGAAATTTAATGTACATTAGCTTAGGCAACAGTATTGTGAGTGCTACTGTTAAGTATTTCCTGGGTATATTTGACAGCAGTAAGTCCAAGGAGGCCCTCTATTATACGTAATTAAACTGATAGGTAAAGTGCACATATTCCAATTTAAAACCATAGAAAGGATAGTTGTCCTCATGTAGGTTTTATTTACTTCCACTTTAATTGGCTTTCCTTATTTTTTACTTTTAATATTTGAAAGGTGTTTTTCTAATAAAAAAAGCACTGAGGAAAAATGGTTAGCAAAGGTTACTAGGGGGAAATATATATATATATATATATATTTTAACTGTATTGGGGATTGGACCTAGAGGTGCTCCACCATTGAACTATATCCCCAAACCTTTTTTATTTTGAGAAAGGATCTTGGTAAGTTTCTCAGGCTGGCCTCAAACTTGCCATCCTTCTGCCTCAGCATTCTGAGTTGCTGGGATTATAGGAGTGCACCAGGCATGCACCTTGATGCTTGACCTAGGCAGAGGGTTTTAAGTAACAACTTTGGGGTTGTTAGAATGGAGCATCTCTTTGGATTTTTGTTTGTTTGCATTTGGTTGCTCTTAGAATGTATGTAGCCCAAATCCACCTTTTTCCACAGGGCAGCATCAAGTTGTCAGCAGATGTCAAGCCATTTGTCCCAAAATTTGCTGGACTTAATGTGGCATGGTCGGAGTCCTCAACATGTGTTTTCCCTAGCTGTGCAGCAACTTACTATCCATTTGTACAGGAACCATCAGTGACTGAGTATGTATCTTCTAAATATCTTGTTTTATATAGGGGATTATTTCTTGGATTTAATGGTGATTAGATTTTCACATATGCCACAGCTACCACATTAAAGTTCTCTAGATGGTGAGAGAATGCTCTTTAGACAAAAAACATCTGAGCCAGTAGTATAACTTAATTGTATACCCTTACAAAAACTGGAACTTTACCTCTGCTCTTCTTGCATACTCAGTTTGTTATTTTAGGGGCCAAGGATGAATGGAGACTGCATTGCATTTATTAGAAAATATAGTTTCAGTGTTCATACAGTCTAAAAATATATCAGGTATCTAGGGGTTGGGAGTGTAGTTCAGTGATAGTGTGCTTGGCTGGCATGTACAGGACCCTGGGTTTGATCCCCAGCTCTGCGGGGAAAATCACTTATCTGATGGAAGAAGAAATGGAAGGGACAGTTAAGAAGAAAAGACCAAAGGAAAAACCAAACAGATAACATGTTCTTTATTTTTAAGGGTTAACATTTTAAAATCTTGGTCAGGGAAGGCCACCTCTATGTGAATAGGTTTTTTTTTTTGTTTTGTTTTTTTGTTTTCTTTTTTAAGAAATTACTGGCTTTTGCTTTTAATCATTTTACTTTATATACATCCTACAATTTATATATACATTTTACTTTATATACATCCTATATAAATCTACAATGTTACAAATTGTGGTTTTAAATTCTTTTAATTGAAAGGCGGCTTATGTTTTTCTTTAGATTCTCCTTTTCCTCCTCAAAATTCGTTTTCTTGGTAATTACCAAAATGACTTCCATTTTTTTTTTTAATTTGGACACATAATTGGGTCCATTTATTTGTGTCTCTGTTTTCAAGGTCTGCATCAGCTTTAGTGCTTATGTACAAATTCTGTGCTTTATGATCCTTTTAAACTGCATCCAAATTCCAGAATTAATTTTCAAGAATGAAAACTGCAATGATTAAGAAAATCATTGATTTATTCTGCTGAATTTAGGAAATATCAGAAGGTTTAGTTGTTGACAGAAGTTGAAACTTAACGTGTTCGAATTGGTCTTTGGTGAGTATGTTATTGTTCTCCAGGGAGACAGATTTAGCATTTAGTTCTTTTGGCTTGAGTTTAATAGTAGTAGTTTTCAAAGTTGCTACTACAGTTGGCAGGAGTTGGTTGAGCATTTTCAGCATCTTGCAGTATACTTTGGAAATTGCAGAAAGCACTGGCTAATGTGTTTAATTAAAACCTATCAGCCTGAGAAGAACTTGCATGTGTCTTAGCAATATATAACAGTTGAACTTTGCTTTGTAGAGATTGGAAGCCTACATAGTACCACAGAAAGGTTTAGGTTTGTTGGGTAGGAAATATGAAACATTTGGTGGTATTTTGAATGGGATTATAGTAATGTCTTCTACTTCAATTTTTAAGGAAGAAGGGCTTGAGGATTTTAACTAGATTCCAGAGAAGAAACTACTTAAAGCCTGCTGAAAGAAAAACAGTCTCCATGATTGTCCATATGTGTATGTGTGTGTGCACACGCACATGTATTTGGTGTTGTTTTTGAGACAGGGTCTCAGTAAGTTGCTCAGTTTGACCAGGAATTCACCTTCCTCCTGCCTCAGCCTCTTGAGTCCCTGGGATAACAGTTGTGAACTACTGTGCCTGACTTCTATACATGTTTTGCTGAGAAAGGTATAAGCCTGTGCCCATCGTCTTGTGAAGAATAGAGTCTTCACCTTCTCTTGCCCTTAATTAGATTTTCATTATTGTTTTTCCCTTTCCCTTTTTATTTCCTTTTGGTATTCTGGGGATGGAACCCGGGGCCTTACAAATGCTAGGCAAGTGCCTTTCCAGGGACCCACACCCTCAGCCTTTCCATTAGATTTTCTGAGGTACAAAACAGAATCAAACAGAATTCATAGCTTGTAGGTAGTGAGACAAAGCTTTGAATATCCCTCTTTTCTGCAAAGAACTAGTTCTTAGTACCATTTGAAGCAGCAATAGGTTAGATGTTCTGTGGTATAGAACAAGATCAGTAAGAGAGCTTTGTTTGGTTTTTAGTTAGGAATATTTCATTATTAGAGATAAATACCTATAAATAAAATACCTATAAATAAATAAATACCTATAAATAAAAGCTCTTACCAGATCTATATTTATTATAATACCATGAAGTTAGTGCACAGTGATACAAGATAATGTGTACTGAATAAAAGGCTAAATAGTAAAACTCATTCATGTGTGGTAGGTAGAGCTTATAATGACTCCCTTTCTTACTCCACATAGTCTGTCCTTGCAACAGATAGATACATGTTAGATGTATGATTTCTGATAAGTGGTGCCTACATTTTCTTACCTCCTGACAGGGAAACAGGAAGACTGCATATGATGTGTTATGATTAGGCTTGGGTTTTTCTACCTTTCATTGTGGGAACAAGGAGGTTGGGATTTGTATTGTAACTTGTCTGCTTAGCATTTTGTCATTGTATCATCTTTCTTTGGAAAATAATTGAAATCTCCAGTCTAACACTAAAGTTGGTTAAATCAGTGTTAAGCTATATTTTGAGGGTTCTCCACACTACTTTCCAGAGTGGCTACACCAGTTTACACCTCCTCCAGCAATGTAAAGTGTGTCTTTTTCCCCACATTCATGCCAACATCTATTATTGTTTGTGTTCTTGATAATAGCCATTCTAATTGGAGTAAGATGAAATTTTAGAGTTGTTTTAATTTGCATTTCTCTAATTACTAGAGATTTTGAACATTTTTCATATATTAGTCACCTGTATATCTTCTTCTGTAAAGTGTCTGTCCAGTTCCTTAATCCATTTATTGATTGGGTTCTTTGTATTTTTGGTGTAAAGTTTTGTTAAGTTCTTTATGAATTTTGGAGATTAGTGCTCTATCTGAAGTGTGTGTGGAAAAGATTTTCTCCCACTCTGTAGGCTCTCTTTTCACATTATTGATTGTATCCTTTGTGAGAAAAACTTGGAATGGACCCACCTTTTGACCCAGTTATTCCTCTCTTTGGTTTATACCCAAAGGACTTAAAGTTAGCATACTATAATAATGCAGCCACATCAATGTTTATAGCAGCTCAATTCACAATAGCTAGATTGTGGAAACAACCTTCAACAGACGAATTGATAAAGAAACTGGTATATATACACAATGGAATATTTTTCAGCCATAAAGAAGTATAATATTATGGCATTTGCAGATAAATGAATGGAATTGGGGAATATTATGCTAAGTGAAATAAGCCAATCCCAAAAAACCAAAGGCTGAACATTTCCCTGATAAGCGGATGATGATATATAATGGGGGTAGGAGGAATGGGGAGTGAGAGAAGAATGGAGGAACTTTAGATTATGTAGAGGGAAATGGGGGATATATGAAAAATGGTGGAATGAGATGGACATCATTACCCTATGTAGATATGATTTCACAAATGGCATGAATCTACATTGTGCACAACCATAGCAATGAAATGATGTACCCCTTTGTGTACAATGAATCAAAATGCAGTCTGTAAAAATAAAAAAAAAAATTTTAAAAAGCTATATTTTGGTTTAATCTACCAGCTTGAACAAATTGACAAAATAGCGGTTTTCAGAAATGGCATCCATATTGTTCATAGGAATTGTGATTGCTGACCTCAGTGCTGTTCCCTTTATATTCTGGCCCTCATAGTCAGCAAAACAGTGTTATGGAGAATCAGAACAGGGAAGGACTGGGGAAAGATGATCTGCAGGAGCCCAGGAGGGAGGCCCACTTGCAGGCTGTTGAACAGCCTCTCAGCAGAGGGCATGAATTTTTAGCCATTTTGACCAGAGTTGCAGAAAGGCTTTTCCAAGTACTGGACAACAGGAGAGTGGAAAGCTGCTGGAGCGTGTTCAGGCTGTCTTAACATTGCTATGGACATCTGACTGATTAGTGAAAAAGGCATAGAAACAGGTCGCATCTTTATTTGTGAAATGAGGATTTTATCTGGCTTTTAATTAGGGATAGTCCAGTGCTAAAGTGAATGATCTAAAAACTTATTAAATGTTTAAGTGAGTTTATTATGAAATTTTAAGCTCCTTGGTTTATGTTATGAAATCTTAACTGAAATGTATACTTTTTAGACAGAAAATATTTACTGAAGAAACAGCCTTTGGACCTTCAGCGTTTCCACCTCAGTATTTATCTTCAGAGATAACTCTCCATCCATATGCCTATTCTCCTTACACCCTTGAGTCTACACAAAACATTTGCTCAGTACCTGCCTCGCAGTATGATTACAGCCAAGCCAGCTGTTACCAAGGTTTTCAGCCCGTAAAGCCCCGAAATGAGCACAGGGGCCCCCTCCCACAAGAAACAAAAGCTCTGCTTAAGGTGAGGAAAGCTAAGGTTTTGTTGAGTTGGTTTCCTTGAGTTGGTTGCTGTAGTGTTTAAAATATAAGGAATTGATATATTTTTGATTGGTACTTAGGCAGTACTTATCGTCTTTTTTTTTTTTTTTTTTGGTGCTGGGTATTGAACCCAGAACCACTTTACCACTGAGCTACATCCCCAGACCTTTTCATTTAAATTTTTTTTATTTTTTAAAATTAAAATTTTTTTTAAATATATGTTTTTAGTTGTAGAAGGACACAATACTTTACTTTTATGTGTTTATTTTTATGTGGTGCTGAGGATAGAATCCAGTTCCTCATATGTGTGAGGCAGGTGCTCCACGACTGAACTACAACCCCAGCCTAAATTTTTAAAAATTTTGAGACAAAGTCTTGGCTAAGTTGCCAAGGCTGTCCTTGAACTTGAAGTCCTGCTGCCTCAACCTCTGAGTCACTGGGATTACAGGCATGTGCCACTGTGCCCAGCACACATATCTTTTTGTGGTATTTAGCCTTTTAAGAAATGAACCGAAGGACTGTAGATGTAGCTCGGTAGAGTGCACGCCTCATAAGCACAAGGCCCTGGCTTCAATCCCCAGCACCGCCCCCCCCAAAAAAAGATGTAAACGTTTTAAAAATGAATTGTGACTGCTTCCTAATTTACTGTTTTAAACTTTATGGTGGTAGTTTTCTTATTTTATGTTGCTTTTAAATCTTTCCTGCAGAAAAAAACCTATGATGTGCAAAAGTTTAACAGTAAAAAGGCCGATGGTACAATATCATCTGAAATAAAGTCAGCAAAAGGTTCCCATCATTTGTCCATTTATGCTGAGAATGGTTTGAAATCAGGTAAAAATAAACTCTGTGTATTGTCAATGTAAACTCCATGTACCTCAAAATATCAGCTGATTCTTTGGACTTGTTCATTGTGACTGTTCAAGAAATGAGACCTGGAACGTGGTACAGCTGAGGGCATCAGACTTCCTGTGATATTCTGGAAGTTTTTTCTCCCAGGTGGGGGATTACTGTGTGATATGTGTTGCCTTGTGTACTCAGGAGGGGACTTCGCTTTACACATGAAGAGCTTATCTGAGATTGTGTGGCAGTTAGGTGATGACTACATGCTTTGAAACATGCCCTTAAATAAAAGCAGATCACAACCTTATCCTTGATACTGTTTAACCATATTCATTCCTGATGTAGCTTCTCTGGCGTTCTTCTGGGAAACTTAGTTGATGGAAGAGGTTTTGGCTAAAATTCTATCCTAAATAATACCAAACCTGGGCAGTGTAGTTACTCAGGGGGCACAGTTTTTAGTTGTGCCACAGATCACATCTATTGTGAGCTTGAAAACTTCTGTTCCAGTCTGACTGAAAATGAGTGATGAGTCATTCTGTGTGGTGTCATATTCTATAGGCTTTCTCTTTTCTTTTTTTGTTCATTGCTGGAGATTGAACCCAGGACCTTGTGCATCCAAGGCAAGCACTCTACCATTGAACCACACCCCCAAACTGTGGTGTTGTATATTGTTCCTGTAAATTATTTACTAGTACAGTTTGATTATAAGCGTCACCATTTATATAATGACTTAAAACTTGTAATTACATAATTTCTGAGACTGCCGATTTATTCATGTGTCATTTATGTTACTTAATTTGTAAATTTATCTCTTTTCATTGACTTCACTCATAAACTACCTGGCACATGGAAAGGTGAAAGGGAGGTTTTAACTGTAGTAGCTCTGGCCTCACAGTTCAGTGAGGAGCTGCATGGTGCTGCAGTCTACGTCCCCAGGGCACTTAAGGAAAATAAATGATGGGGAAGAGGCTGTAAGTTTCATGCTGCTTGCCTTATTCCAGTTTGTTCTAGCAAACTGAAAGGTAGAAAGTTGATTACTTAAAGGCTTATTACTCAGGATCTCCTTAAATATGCAAAATTCTAAAATACATGTTATGAATAATTAAAATGCTAGACTGTGCAGTCAGGTTGAAGTAACTATTTCATTAGCTTTAAACTTACTCCCCACATTTGAAGTGCATTTTACTTTTCATTATAGTGATGCAACAAGAAGATCCATGGTACTAGTCATTTGGGTTTCATACTACAGTAAAGAAAATAAGCAACACCACCAAAGTTAGGATATTTGACAGCAGCCCAGTACATCAATAGCAATAGGTAGACTTTCTACTCTGAAATTTAAGCTCAAATATTAGTCATCAAATTATATCCTTTCATTTTATAATTACAGATGGTTATCATAAACGAACAGATAAGAAATCCAGAATCATTGCAAAAGGTGTGTCTACTTCCAAACCTGAATTTGAATTTAGCAGATTGGATTTTCCTGAACTGCAGGGTTCACAGAATAATATGTCAGAGATCCAAAAACAACCCAGGTGGGGACCTTTCCACTCTACCTCCTCCAATATCTCTCTCCTAGGAGAAGTGAGAAAACCAGTTGCAGCAGTGTCAGAGGTGAGTTGGAGGGGGTCTGTGTCTCTCTCTCTGTCCTCAGTACACACCTTTGCGTCACTTCAGACACTACACAGTAATCCTAATGAGAGCTGTGAAGTCCGCATCATTCCGGAGGCCTCATCCTGCACTTAGCTGACCTTCTCTGCTATTTGAACTCTTTACAGTGAGGCCACTCCCTTTTTTAATTTTCTTAAAGTACCACCTGAAATCTTTTTATCTTGTAGATAAAAGGTATTGTAGTGCTTCAAAAGGAAAAGTGTCTGGCTTAGTCTAACTGCTTTGACAGGCCATTTTAAACATGCCATCTCTAGCATTGAATTCTGATAGCCGTTTTCCAATAGAGAGAAAAAGACTTTTTTTGGGGGGTGCTGGGGATCGAACCCAGGGCCTTGTGCTTACAAGGCAAGCACTCTACCAACTGAGCTATCTCCCCAGCCCCGAGGAAAAGACTTTTTTAAAAGTAATACTTAAAACTGCACAGTGTAACTTCTGAATTTTCAGACTTTTTATCTGCATCTGTGTCTTGCTAATAATACAACAGATTCAACAAAAGTCATTGCATTAGAGCCGGGCACAGTGGAGCACACCTGTAATCCCAGCAGTTTGGGAAACCGAGGTAGGAGGATCACAAATTTGAAACACAGCTCAGCAACTTAATGAGGCCTGAGTATCTTCGTGAGACCCTGTCTCAAAATAAAAAATAAAAAAGGACCAGAAATGTAACTCAGTGGTAAAGCACTGGAAATGTAACTCAGCGTTAAAGCGTCCCTGGGTTCAATTCCCAAATACCAAAAAAAAAAAAAAACAAGAAAATAAAAAAAGGTGCAATAGGTGCTTTCAGTTTACTGCTTTATAATTTTAAATTACATCATATTCAACATTTGGTCTCAAAAGTTTAGTCGACGGTATTGAGACATTTTCCTTGAATGGATTGATTTCAGACTTCCAGGAAAAAATAGTGTTGGGTTAGTATTCCCTAAAATGACTTTTGATAAATTTCCACTGAAGGGAGAGATGGAGTACAAATCAGTATGAAAATAAGGAGAAAGAAGAAAGGTAGCAAAGAAACAGATCATTCATTTACCCTTCGCAACATAAAATAAGGTCCATCCATTTATGGAAGCAGATTTACATACTGATTGCCTCATTATCTTAAATTCTGTATGTTCTTTTTTTTCTTCTAAAAGAAACCCCCCTTTTTTTTTTTTATTGTATCAGTAGTGTCTGTCAGTGACAAAAATATTAAGTTAAAAAAGAAAATATAAGTGTCTGAAATTACACAACCAAAAAAAAAAAAAAACATGCTTAGCACTTTATTCTATCTTTGAAAAATAATATAAGGTGGAAATGGAAGAGCATTCCCTTCAATTTGGAAGTTTATGTCTGCAGTCTTAATTTTTTAAAAAATTTTTGGTAGTTTTTTCATGTCATTAAATATTTTTGCAAACAGTTGTTGCATTGGGTCTGTCCTGTTGATAATATATTTAAGCCTTGCACAGGTAAGCCTTTTTTTTTTTTTAATTGGTCTTGGTGAACATAG
Source organism: Sciurus vulgaris (assembly GCF_902686455.1). Lineage (NCBI taxonomy): Eukaryota > Metazoa > Chordata > Mammalia > Rodentia > Sciuridae > Sciurus > Sciurus vulgaris. Next base: position 28,617,928 of record NC_136474.1, read on the forward strand.
AAGTTATATTTATTAGAAGAACAGACAGGCTGTGTTTTGTTTTGAGGTGCTGGGTATGAAACCAAGGACCTCTTGAATGCCACACTGAGTTGCATCCCCAACCCCAACCTGTATTTGAACAATTACTAGACATAAGTAATAAATAACAAGTGTGTAAATTTCTGAAAAAGCATATGAACCTCAAAAGTTATTTTAAATTTGTCTGCTTAATCATTTCACATTTGAATGTATTCATTTACATTTACCTGAGGTGCTGTCTGGTGCTGAGGTGTATCTTAATGCAGTCACACTCCTGTACCACACCACATCACCACATGGTTTGAGTTCAAGGTGTGAGGCAGCTTTCTTTCTTCATAAATGAAAGCATGCCTTATATTCTTCCATTTATTCATGGGCCTTTTGATAGACCGTTTTAGACCAGTATAGGCTGGTGAATGATGTCATTTGAGACCCTGTCTCAGAAGTTTAAGAAAGTACCGGAGTTCAATGGTAGAGTACCCCTGGGTTCAATCCCCTGTACTACTGACTTAATTAAATAAAATATATACATAAGTACATGCCTGGGGATCTAGCTCCGTGGTAGAGCACCCCTGGGCTTAATCCCCAGTACTGCAAAAATTAAGTGAATAAGAATTGGACTTAAATTTTTAGAGCAGTTTTAGGTTCTCAGCAAAATCGAGAGGAAGGGTCAGAACTTTTCTACCTACCACCTGTCACCACAAATGCACAGCTTCCCCAGACTGTCAGCATCCCCCACTAGAGTAGTAAGCTTGTTACAGTTGATGAACCTACATAAACACATCTTTATCACCTCATATCCATAATTTACTGCAGGGTTCTCTCTTGATGTTGGACATTATGAATTTGGACATGCATAATGACATGCAGCCATCATCATAGCATGCTGTGTAGTGTCCCTGGCCTGAAGGTCATCTACTCCACCTATTCATCTCTTTTCCCATACCCTGCCAGCCACTGATATCTTCATTGTCTCCACACTTTTACCTTTTCTAGAACGTCGTATAGTTGGCATCTTACCATATGTAGTCTGTTCAGACTGGATTCTTTTCACTTAGTAATATGCATTTAAGTTCTTCCATGTGTTTTTATGGCTTGATAGTCATGTGTGAGAAACTATCTTCCAAACTATCTTCCAAAGTGTGTTTTGCATCCTCTCCAGTGAATGAGAGTTCCTGTTGGACTACATACTCCCTGGAGTTTGGGGTTGTCCATGTTGTGGATTTCGGCCATTCTAATAGGTATATTATAATAGGCTATTCTAATAGTGGTATGACATTTTTATAATTTGCTTTTCCCTGTTGACATGTTTTCTTATTAGGGTGAAGTAGTGCTGAAAAATAATAATCCAAGTGAATATGTAACTAATAATGCTGCTACCAATTCCCCTTCGTGTACAACAGGTAAGAGTGCCTGCAAAATATTATTTTAAAAAATGTGTCATATTTTCTTCTGAGCTCATTTTTAATTCTAGTGCAATGAAAGGTTTTTATTGCCCAACTAACAGTGTTGGTTTAGAAAATTTAAGTAAATGAGATCCAACATCCATGCACAAGGAGTGTAAAGAGACGAGAATTCTATATGAAATATATATGCAATTAAGTGAGAAATTTATGAACTCAGAGATGATTCCTTCTTTCAGTATTACCCAATTCCAAATTTTTTTTTTTTTTTAATCTCAGGACTCCCAATTCCTTTAAAAGGTGAGGGTCCCCAAAGAACTTCTCTTTCTTTGGGCAATATATGTCAATATTTACTATATTTAAAGTTGAAACAAATGTAAACATAATAATTCACCTAAAAATAATGAGAAATGTGTTGCGTTTTCACATAGCCTGTGAAAATAACTATTTTCCAAGACTTAAAGTCCAGTAAGAGCAGCCTTGCATTACAGTTTTGTAGCTCTTTAGCATCTAGTTCTCCAGATCTGCTTTGGCATTTCCTGCTCCACAGCTGCATATCACACAGCCTTTGGAACACAGCAGGGTATACTTGGGAGAGTGAGAAGGCAACTGATGCTTTCCTACTATTAGGACAACAGTTTTGACTTCTGCGCTCCTCAGAACTGATCTGTCCTAATCTGGCCAAGAAGTAACATAGTCAAAAAGTTTAAGAGTCTGCTTTTGAAATTTTTGTAGTAAGCTTGTCCTAAAAGAAAACCTGAATTTATTCATTGCTGTGTTTTCTTTTGCTTTCTTGTGTTTACAAATGTGCTTTAGTATGGATCTTCACTCCTGAGGCTGCTCTGAGGATGTGTAGCTCTGTAGTGATACATACAGCCTCCCTTGATGGTAGCCACAGCTGCTGACAGGTGTTCATCTGCCCACGTCCTGATGGATGTCCTTTTGTTTTGTCTGTGTATAGAGTTTCATGGGCACCTAAGGAGTAGTGTTGCTGTACTTATACCTCTGTTCTAAAAGAAATAAATTACAAGTTATTGTGATAGCTGAAGTCTAGTGATCTTTGACTTCTGATGTTAAAGGTACACATCAAGGTTAGTAGGGCCAAAATTTGATCTTTAGCTCTTTTAATTGTGTGTTTGCCACGTGGATGTTCTTGTAGATTCTTTTTAAACCAAAACTATTGTTTGTCTACCCACCTCCATCCCCCTAAGTTAAAAAGCTAGTTTCTAGGAAAATCAACCTTATAAGCTTAAAGGGGGAAAATTCATCATGCATGCTCCCAGAAGAAAAACAAGTTGAGTCAATACTATAGTTTCCAAGGGGATGTTTTGAACAATAACCTAATTTTAATTGTTCTGTGAGCAATTACCTCATGTAATGCATGTTTGAATAACTATAAAATTTTTGATTTACTGTTGAGGTTGTTCAACAATTTTGGTTATCTTTGAGCAGAGTTATCTTGGACACCAATGGGTTATATTGTTCGGCAGACGTTACCTTCAGAACTGTCAGCAGCTCCTAAAAATGTTACTTCCGTGATAAACCTAAAGACGTTTGCTTCATCAGCAGATCCTAAAAGTGTTAATTTGTCATCTTCTGAAATTTTATCTTCGGATCCTTCCTACAACAAAGAGAAACACATTCATCCTACTGAAAAGGTATGCAACACAAGAGACAGAAAGCAAGATGGTTGCCAGGGTCTGTGGGGAAGAAGAATGGAGAGTTAGTGTTTCTTGGGGACAGTTTCAGTTTTGCAAGAGGAAAAGAGCTCTGGAAGTAGAGGGTGATGATGGTTGCACAACAGTGTGAATGTGCATAATGCCTCTGGACTGAACACCTGAACATGGTCAGGGTGGCAGGTACTGTGTTATGAACGTAAAATGAATTGGAAACTAAGAGGGATGTGTCACATTTTGATTATACTAATCTATGCCACTGGATGATTACCCATCTCAGTCCTAACCGTGAAAGTGCTTCATTCCATCCTATATTCACTGGTCCGAGGTTGTTTTACTTGCATCCTGAAAAAAGAATGATATTCATCCAGGAATTCAAGGGATAATTTTTAAATGTGAGAATCCACATTTTAGACCCAAAGTCTTAAAATGTTTGGAAGCTGTTTTGAATTCTTTTTTCTTTGCTTAGTGCTGGGAATCAGACCCAGGTCCTCACAGAGGCTAAGCGAGTGCTGTATCACTGAGCTAAACCCAGCCCCAGTCTGGATATTCTTGGTTTTCATTATGTAGAAGTATGTGAAGTAGAAATATGACCTTGTCTAGTAAAATATAGAAGAAGTGCAGTCCTTTTGAGTATGAGGATGCTTTTTGATATCCAAAAATGTCTTTAGATTCTCCCACATGACGTCGAGCTGTGTATTTATGAGGCCTTTACAAAGAAATGTAATGGTGACAATTACAACAAAGTGAGACTGTGCTTATTTGACACTGCTCTGTGTAGAGACCTTCCCTTTTATGCATACACAGAACTTGCCTTTCCTCAGCACCCTTGTCCCTGTTTCTGGGTTGCTGCAAGTACTAAGCGCCAGATAGCAGCCCACTGTCCACTTCTTGGCTGCAGCTTCTAGGTTTCTGTGTAAGCCAGTTTTCCTACTGTGCAGTTAACTTTCAAAATCAACAGCTCTTTTTTATTTTTCTAGAATCTTTTTTTAGAAATACTTTAATTATAGGTATAAGAAAAGTTTATTTTAGAAAGCCTCTAAAATAAAAATAAGAAAATTAAGATCTCCTGTAATCTTATAACCCAGATGGTTTTGCAGTTTTCTTCTGAAACTCTCTATACTGTGAAATTTTATTACCGAAAATTGGAATGTAGCACTATAAGGATCTAGTGATATAAAAGGTCTTCTTTCCCATTCCTCTTCACATTTTAGTTTTTATTACTATTTTTTATTTTTTGGTGCTGAGGATTGGGTCCAAGCCCTTGTACATGCTGAGTGCCCACTCCCACTGAGCTCCCACCCAACCTTTCTCCCACATCTCTTGATTCCCACCTCTTACAGAGCCCCACATTAGGAATCCACTATGCTTCTGCCTCGGCCTGTGAAAACATAAACAAATTGAGAGAGGGTTCCGTTGTTTTGGCGTCTACATTTTTCTTTCCTTTTTGGGGGGCGGGGAAGCAATGGTGGTTTCTACCACTGAGCTATACCCCAGCAATTTTTTGGACAAAATACAATCATGTTGTCCACATTATCCTTAAAATATGTCCTTAAAATATATTAAGAGCAACCCCTCTAGGTCAATGGAAAAGCTTATTTTCTTTCTTTTTTTCCTAGTACTGGGGATTGAACCCAGAGGTACTCCACCACTGAGCTACATCCTTAGCCTTTTTAAAAATTTTATTTTGGACAATTTCTCACTAAGTTTCCCAGGTTGGCCTTGAACTTGCCATCCTTCAGCCTCCGCCTCCCAAGTAGCTGGAATTTAAGGCCTATATCACTGTGCCCATTAGACTGAAAAGCTCATTTTTAATAGCTGCTGACTCTTTTTTACTCCTCAGGGATAAATTCCCCCGGGGATAGAGCAGGACCCAAAAACATAAGAAGTCCCTGCCCTTGTAGATCGTTCCGATGAAGAGAGTCTTAACAGTATGCAGGCAGGTGTGAGCTTGTCAGAGAGTGGGTAGTGGTGTCAAGGGAAAACCAAGCAAAGTCAGAGGACCACGAGGGAGGGGATGCATAGAAATTGGGTGATTTTTACCACAATGAAGAAGTCAGAGATATCGTCACCTAATCTGAGTGTTAAGTGCAAAGGTCCTAAAGCCAGAGCACACCTGCCTTGATTGTAGAAGGGGCAAGGGCTAAGGGACCTGTGGGAGTCAGTTCAGCATGTCTGTGCTGGGTGGAAGGGTTCAGTCATGATTGTGACACACAGACAGACCAGGTTAGGAATACCAGGCCTTGCTGACAGAATGGATGCATGAATGAATAACCTGACCTCAAGATGGAAACTAGGTCATATCCAAATCCACAGTTTTCAGAAGGAATTGGCATTACAACTATTTCCCCAGATTTTATTTCTAAAGATACTGAATCTTTAGAAAATAGGGATAAGGATAGAATTCTTTTTCAATTCAAATGGAATCAACATGGGTTTGTACAACTCAATATCTTAATTTAGTTCTTATGTTTCGTGTTAAAGATTCTATTGGATGCCCTAAAAACCCACAATTTTTACATTGTTTTTTGTTCTAGTCCAAAACATCACAAGGTGGTGACTTTGAACAAAATGAAGCCTCAAGAAAGAATAAGAAAAAGAAAGAAAAGTCTAAATCGAAATATGAAATCCTGACAGTTCAAGAGCCACCAAGGATTGAAGTACACTTATGTTTATTATTTACCTTGCGTGATATAATAAATGGGTCTTTCTTAATAGACACGTGGGGTCATTACTGGTTTCATAAGTGAAAATCTTTAACATTTTCTTAATGATCCTTTTCCTAGTACTAAAGAAAATAGTCACTCATTGTCCTCACATGTTCCTTTGGGCTTCCCAGCTACCTCATGGCAGGCACTCAGTGAGTGAGCGGTCTAAGGAGGTAAAGCTCCTTGTATGGGAATGTAGTAATTGGTGTGCCATGTCATTAGTATCTCCCCTCAGTTCTCTTTCTGTTGTTTTCCTTGCTTTAGAATGATGACTTTTGCAGGGCCTCCTTTCCTATCCAGAAATCTTGTAAATGTTGTACAATGGAGAGAGATTTGAAATACTCTTGATTCACTGGCTCAGATATTAGGAGAATTCCATGAGCTTCCAGAAGCGCTCATTGTTGTCCCAAGATACTCTAATGAAAAAGGGGCCAGGTCTGACTGTTCCTCACGGGCCAGTCGTCGTCTTCACACTGCTCTGCCAGACTCAGGCATTCTGGCAGTTGTGCAAACACAGGTGTCTTGCAGAAGTGCTGCCCAGGTCCAGCTTAGGGTCAAGCCCAGGACATTGCCACAAACCTGGAGGCTCTGGGGACATTCATTTGAGAATAGCGTTTATGTGTTTAAAAGACTACCTGCTGTGGAAGAGCATTGTGGTTGGACCAATGAGCAGTTCTCATTTCTGCCCCATATTTCCCACATAACTATTTCAAAGGTCCCTAAAATATTGACAAAATGTCCTAAGATGTTTTCAAACAATTTAAAAATAGTTTCTTAGCAGGCTTAGTGGTAGGCTGGTTCAGCACAAATTCCATAATACTTAAATCTACCAAATCTAGATCTGATGGTTTCTCTAATGAAAAACATGCTCTTTTAAAGAACATGTTCTTAGATACCCTGATTCTAACGTTGGGTTCAAGGTCAATTCTGTAGATCCTTGATGTTATTCTCTTTCAGGGACAGGGTTATTGGAACTGTGTTCTTTAAATTTGCTCTAGGAGTTAAATAAAGCAGAAGCTCTTATGTTAGCATTTTGGAGCTGTTTTTATCACCTTTAAGAACTTTTGTGGAATCTTATTAAAAAATATATAAGTAATGAAAAGATTACACTTGTCATATTTGCATTCTCCTGATGAATGAAGAGCTAAAGGGGTGTGTGGTTTGCTTAGGATGCGGAGGAGTTTCCCAATCTGGCAGTTGCATCTGAAAGAAGAGACAGAGTAGAGTCACCGAAATTTCAATCTAAACAGCAGCCACAGGTAATTTTTAGATTGAAACCACAGTTGCTTTAGGCCTAACTTTCTTGCTAAACTAAACTCTTAAGAAAATCTCTCTAAACATCTTCCTGTACTAAGGTGGTTTTGTTTTGATTTGTTCCTTCCTGGGAGAACTGTATCTCATGTGTTTGAAACAGAATTGCTCCTAAGCTGAAATGTTTTGTCCCTTTTGTAATAAAGTCTGTTGTAACTGCAGTTGCTATGATAGAAAGGAGGAGGAAACAAACTGCCTTATGAGACTGTGAAGGACAAAGAGTTGGCTTAGTTTATTCAGAAAACAGAATTCTTTGTAAAGGCAGACTGTGTGTAACAGAAGAAAAATAAGCAGCACTAAGATTTCTAAGTCAGTACAAGCTGAAGGGAAGTGATTCTCCTTGTACCCCAGCCCCTGCCTGTCCGTTCAGAGTTGTGACTCATTATTTAAGCGGGAAACTTTCATAGCTTTGGGGGCATTTAGATTCTAGCGCATTCATTGTCTTATCTTTTAAAGAGATTCTGTGGAAATAGTTTTACATTTATTATAAAAAGACATTCTAAATCTTGTGTTATTTTACACCTTTGTGTGAATTAACTTTGACTTCTTATGTTGCAGTTTACTGATCCTCCCTCCCTGCAGTAGATTTTCTTACCTGTCTTTGTTGCATTGTGTGCTCTTCCCTTATTCGAGCCCTCAGCCAGTAGGGTTGTTGGTGCTGGGAAGAGAACACTTGGCAGGAGAGCAGGGGTGGAGGTGCTGGGGCAGAGGGTAGGGTGCCTGAGGAATATCAGGGGACTTTCTTGCATTGCTTTTTTTTGGGGGAGGAGGTATGGCTTTTTTATGCAGTCTTAAGATGCATATCACTACTGTTTCAAAAATAGTATTTGCTTAGAGTATATTAGATTAAATTTTGGGCATACATTTAGTGTTTATGTGCTAGGCAGTTTGGACCTATGTAGACTTTTGGTCATTTCCCTATAATTTCGTGGCAGTTTGTTGGTTCATTTAAGTTATTGGAAAGAGAATGGTACTAATAAGACAATGATATTAACCAAGTAACCTCACACATAAACTTGCATAGCCAAAGACTTTCTGTAAGCCTTGGTGTCCTATCTGTAGATGTACACTGTTAATTTACAGTGGAGATGGAGACAAATGTAGGTGACTCAGTATAACTGAGTGTTCTAAAAGAAACAGGAAATAACTGCAATAATGTGAAATTGATTTTTTCCTTAATTACTTGGTTTTAAAAAATTTTAAGGCTTTATAGTTGGAAGCAGTGGTGCGTGACTGTAATCCCAGCTATTTGGGAGACTGAGGCAGGAAGATGGCAAGTTGAGGCCAACCAGTGGGATTTATCAAGACCTTGTCTCCAAATAAAAGGGCTGGTGATGTAGCACAGTAGAAGAGCATGCCTGGGTTCAGTTCCCAGTACTTCAAAACCAAAAAGGACAAACTCTGTTCTTTTAATCTTTAGTTCCATGAGTTATTTTGTAAAATGAAAAGCTCTTGCCTCACAAGCCCTGGGTTCAATCCCCAGCACCAAAAAAAAAAAAAAAAAAAAAAAAGAAAGAAAGAAAAGTTCATTGTATAAAATATAGTAGTATAACTTATAACTTTTGAACTTTCCAGAATAATTTTAAAAATAGTGGAAAGAAGAGCCAGATTCCAGTGCAGTTGGATTTGGGAGGCATGCTGGCAGCTCTGGAGAAGAAGCAGCATGCCCAGCATGCCAAGCAGTCCTCCAGACCAGTTGTGTTCTCAGGTAGGAGATTTCGCACCTCTGCAAGGGGTCAGCGGTCTTTTTCAGACATTTATTTTTGTAAATAACAAAAGTTATTTCTATGTAATCACAACAGTGTGGTACTAGAATAAGTACAGACATAGACCTATGGAATAGAATTGAGAGTACAGAAATAAGCCTATGTTCAGTTGATTTTTTTTTTTTTTTTTAATTGGGGGTTGAACCCAGGGACCCTCTACCACTGAGCCACATTCCCAGCCATTTTTATTTTTCATTTTGAGATGGGTTCTCACTAAGTTGCTTAGGGCCTCACTAAGTCCTAAGACTGGCTTTGAACTTGGATCTTCTTGCCTCGGCCTTCTGAGTTGCTGGGATTACAGGCATGTGCCACTGCACTTGGTGGTTAATTGATTTTTGACAAAGGTGTCAGGTCCATTAAAAGAACAGAGAATGGTCTCCTTGGAAATGATGTTGGGACAGTGGGATTTCTAGGTGCTGAAGATTAGTCAGACCCATACTGCACACCATAGAAGAAAACGAACTTTAAAAAAAAAAAAAATGGATTATTGAGCTCTAAGTATAAGAGTACTTTCCTAGGGCTTTTAGTACAACCTTAAAACGTGTGGCTGCAGGTGACTCTGGCCAAATTGCAGCACCTGAGGCACCAGTGGACAGTATATCTCAAAAACCAGCACCTCTTACATCCTGTGTTCCTAGGATTGCCTGCATAGGTACCGCCTGGGTACTGCACCTGGGTAATACAGGTTCCAGGCACACCTAAGAGCTGCTCCTTAGAACACTTGGAATGGAATCAGGCAGTAGTCATTTTAATGACTGCATAATGGAGTGTTTTATTTGGTCTTTGTCTTCACTTTGCTTGTGTGTACTTGCAAGCACTGTACTAGGGATTGAACTCAGGACCTCACAGATGCTAGGCAAATGCTTTGCCACTGAGCTGCATCCCTAACCCCTCTTAAAAATTTTTTTATTTTGCTGGGTATGGTGGCACATGCCTGTAATCCCAGTGACTTGGGAGGCTAAGGCAAGAGGATCACAAGATCAAGGCCAGAGTTGGCAACTTATTAGACCCTAAGCAACCCAAGGAGACCCTGTCTCAAAAAGTGCTAGATTTGTAGCTCAGCGATAAATTGCTCCTGGGTTAAATCCCTAGTACCAAAAAAATAAATAAAACAATAAAAAATAATTTTTAAAAATTTTCAGATAGGTTCACTAAGTTGCCCAGGCTTGCCTTGAACTTGTGATTCTCCTACCTCAGCCACCTGTGGAGCTGCAAGTACCTGTATGTGCTACCACATTAAGCTGTTTTTCACTTTTTTATTATGGAAAATTCTAAACCACAAATAGAGGAAATATAATGTACCCTCCCAACAGATGCCCATTACCCAGCTCCAATATTTAACCTTGGCTAGTCTTGCCTCATCTGTATGCTGCTTTTTGTCCTTAAATATTTTAAAGCAGTTTGTAGGTAGCTTGTCATTTCACCTATAAATACCTCATCTGCATCTCTTACGGTGATATTTTTTTTTTGTAACCATTTGCTGTTATCCTATCTAACAATGTGGGTAAAGTCTGTGCAGATATTCCAAAATTTGAAAAACTCTAAAATTTGAAACATTTCTAGTCCCAAGCATTTTGGATAAGGGATACTCATACTCAGCCTCTACATTAACAACTGCTTATTTTCTTTCTTTTCTTTGGGTATTGGGGATTGAACCCAGGGCCCTTTACCACTGAGTTACGTCCCTAGCTCTTTTCATCTTCTGAGTTAGGGATTCACTTGCCTAGTTTGACCTTGAACTTGGGATCACAGCATTTTGCTTTTTTAGTAGATAACCACAGGCTGTCCCACAGTTTCACTTAAGGTTGACACTGATGGCTCTGAATTAAACTGCACAGTTTGGGCTTGGTTTCATAAGACTGCCCCAACTTAGAGGGCAACCATACTCCAGGCTGTCACCTGTTTGTGACCGACCAGCTAAAATTTGGGGTTCCTAGGGACTCCCTCTTCAGGTTTGATAATTTGCTATGACAGTTCACAGAACTCTGAAAAATAGTTTGCCCACTAGAATGTTGGTTTATTACACAGGGTGCAACTCAGGAACGGCTGGCTGGGAGAGAGGCATAAGGCAAGGTGTGGTGGAGGTGTGCGGAGCTCCCATGCCCTCTCAGGCAGCTGTCCTGCAAGCACCTCCACATGTTCCCTGCCTTGGAAGCTCCCCAGACCCCATCCTGAGGGGTTTTATGGGGGTTCTGTTATGTGGGCACGGGTTAACTAAATCATTGGCCATCAATGATAACTCAGCCTTCAGCCCTTCTCCCCTTCCCAGTGGTCCAATTGGGACTGAAAATTTCAACTCTGTCACTTAGTTGGTTCCCTGGCAATCAGCCACGTCCTTAGGCTATTCAGGACTCCCCAGGGAACAATAGTGACCAAATTATATCATTATGTCGTGTGCACGTACAAGTGTGTAACGACAGATTCCACCATTCTGTATGATTACGGTGTACCAATAAGAAGTATGGGAGGGAGAGAGCCACTAGTCATCTCATCACCTGCAGTAAGACAACACCATGGTGCTTCCAAGGGTTTTGCGACCTTTGTGCCCGGCAATGTGAACAAAGATCAAGTATATATTTCCTGTTATGTTCCAATCTAGAATTCAGTCTGTATTTAAATTTCCTTGATTATCACATTGATTTTAGTAATTTTATTCATATCAAGTTTTCATATATTATGTCTGAGTAATTCTTACACCAAAACTTGAGACTGCCCATCCCCCTGGGCAATTTTCCCTGAAATTTACCGCTCTCAGCTCCACCTCAGTTTGGTAAAGGCGAGGAGTGCTGTTACTGGCATCAGTGTTTTCAGACAATCCAAGTGCTTTGGTGAAAGTTGATTTTTACCTGCTGGTTACCTGTGGGCAGAAACAGTTTTTCCTCAATAACACTCTTTGTTTTTTTCCCATGGATTACAGCAGAAATGGCTTTAGCCTAGATGTTTTTCAGAGCAGTTGTTTTGAGAGCCTTTCTCATACTTAGAAAAGTCTGGAAAGTGTTCTTCCATACTGTGATTCTAAATAACATGCTTCCTGGGCATCTGCAGGAAAGTGTCTTGTTGCATAATGTTCGTGGTAAACCTCATAGAGTTTTTGGTGTTGAGTAGTTGAACATTGAGGAGGGGTTGTTGCCCCACTTGGGACCATAGCCCCATTGCTGGGAGTGTTGAATCATAACTAGCAGTGGGTAGAGGGTAAAGCCAGTGATATCCAGGGTCTCCTCTGGAGCTGTGTTTTATCCTAAGTATGTATGGGACTTTTAAGGGAGCTAACGCTGACATTGGTTTTATACATTAACAGTAGAGACAGCATTCCTCTCAAGCAGCCCGGTAGGTCAGCTCCCAGGGGCCAGGGTCTGGAGTGGGGCATGGCAGTGCCAGGTGGTCCTCTGTCTGGCAGATGTGTCCCTAAGGTGATAAAACTTCGGTAACAATGTAAGATGGAGTAATTCCATCTAATGCCTGAGAATTACTTTTGACCAGGGTTCCATACCTCTAGTGGAAGATGAAAGTAAGAAAAGGGGTGGGTCTGTCTTTGAGGATGTAGCAGGTTTAGGCTCAGGTAGGACCTTTCAAGTGACATAAGCACTTAGTAAAGAGTGGGAGCCCTCTGTCAGAACAGATTTTTAAATAGTTTGCAAATAAGATTGTGAGTCTGGGATTTTGATAGCACGGAAATAATAGTTTAGACCAGAGATCCCAGGGGGACCCAAATCCTAACCTGCCCATCACCTTTCCTTTTGAGGTCCCTAATGGAAGCATCCTTACAAGGAAATGTAAAAATTAGCAAAATGGAATTCAGGTTCCTTTTTATTGTTAGTTGAGCTAGTGCTAAGTGCTGCCTCCCTGTGCATGGTGAGACTCATGTGCCCCAGAAGACTTCCTGGAGTTTCATCTTTTCTTATCCCCTCTGGGCCTTCTGTGTAGTTGACCAATTAATGGAAGGATGGGGGCGTGCTTACCAGGGTGAGCCCCAGTAACCTAGCAGACAGGCTTCAGGTCTAAGGCATGTGACTTATGCAGACAGCAGATGATTGATGATCGGATTTTTCTTTTTTCAATCTAGTCTGTATGTTGAGTGTGTGGTTTATTCACATTTAATGTAATGGTTGGATTTACATCTGCTCTTTTACTGATGGTTTTTTTCATGTCACTTGTTTCTTCCCCCTCTAATGTTTACTCTGTGTTAAATATTTTTAGAGTGCCATTTTGATTCCTTTCTTGATTTCCTTTTTACTTTAGTTTTAAAAATTATTTTCATAGTGGTTGGTCTAGGGATTATAAGACATCCTAATTTATATGTGGGAGAAACTTTAAGTCAGTGTATCTTCCTTTTCTCCCTCCTGCTTTGTGCTGCTGTTGTTAATGGATGTAATATCTAAGAGTGTTAGAAACCAAATGGTATAATCTTTAATTATTATTTTATATAGGTATATCTTTTAAAGAAGAGAAGAAATGAAAGAAAAACAATCAGTTTTCTGTGATTTTTGGTGTTCTTTATTCCTCAATTTGGTGTCCACTATTTTTTCTGAAGGGCTCTCTTTAGTATCATACACAAATTCTACTGGTAATAATTTCTTTCAGTCTCTGTTTATAAATGTCTCTTTAAAATTCATTTTTGTGAGGCTTACTTTACTGGATATTCTTGAATGACAGTTTTTCTCTTTCAAGGCTCCTAATGAGGAGTTAGATGTGAACATATTTTTAGTCTACTTTATGTAATTTTTTTTCCCTTTATTCCATATTTTCTCTCTCTTTTGATTTTCAGGAATTTGTGATGTGGGTAGGTAGGGATCTCTCTTTAGCCTACGTGGGGTTGGTTGTGGTTTTTGACTTTATAGATGTATATTTTTGTCAAATCTTGGTAGTGCAGGGATTATTTAAAACTTCTTTTTTTTGGTCATTTTCTCCTTGCCTTCTGGTGTGCCTGTTGTATTCATATTGGTATGCTTCATGTTGCTTCACAGGTCTCTGAGTCTCTGTCCTTTTTTCTTTAAGACTTGTTCTATACTTTCTTTAAACTGAATAATTTCCATTGATTTGCCTTTGTTCTAGAATAGCTGGCCACAAGGTATAAGAACTGATCCCACACATTGACAGACTGAAGAAAGAGAGTCTGACAGATCTAGGGTTGAACATTGCAGTTTTTCGGGGGACTTACTGACAGAAGTGTGGTCCTGAGTGGCAGCGAATCCCCATGATCTGGGTCAGAAAGAAAGGTGTATATATGGCTTAGAACAACCCATGATCTGGGTCAGAAAGAAAGGTGTATATATGGCTTAGAACAAAAGCGATTCCTTCCAAGCTGAATGTTCCTGGTTTATCAAAGAATGAAGCATGCTTCTGGTTGTCAAGCTCCACATACAACTCTAATGGGTTCGTTTGTTCATAGTATACTGGACAACCATAGGAAAATAGGCTGGCCGTGGTGGCACATACCTATAATCCCAGTGGCTTGGGCTGCTGAGGTAGGAGGATCTCAAGTTTGAGGCCAGCCTTAGTAATTTAGCAAGACTGTGTCTCAAAATAAAAGAGACTAGAGATGTAGCTCAAGTGGTAAAGCACCCCTGGGTTTGATCCCCGGTGTCCTCATCCCTGCACAAAGAACCAGCTAGGGTTTCTGGGACTGTCATGGTAGTTGCAACTCAAACTGGCTGCAGTCATGTCAAGCCAAATCCTTATGCCAAATCCTTATGGTCTTAAAGTTTACTGATTTTTTTTTTTTTTTTTTTTTTTTGAGATAGTGAGGATTGAACCCAGAAGCATTCTACCACTGAGCTATATCTCCAGCTCTTTTGATTTTTTGATAGGTGGTCTCCAAGTTGCCCAAGCTGGCCTCAAATTTGTAATTCTCTTGTCTCAGCCTCCCAAATAGCTGGGATTACAGGCTGTACTACTGTACCCAGCATCAAATTCACTGATTTTTCTGCATCTCAAATCTGATGAACCTATCTTCTGTATAATTTCTATAATTTGTATTTATTGAAATCTCTTCAATTCTTTTTTTTAAATCTTTTTTTTTTATGTCAATAGACCTTTATTTTTTATTCATTTATTTATATGTGGTGCTTAGAACAGAACCCAGTGTCTCACACATGCTAGGCAAGCACTCTACCACTGAGCCATAACCCCAGACCCCTGTGTTCAATTCTGTTCTAATGGTTGCCTTGAAAGTATTGGTCTGCTATCTAGGGCACTCAGATAGTTCCTCTTAATTGCTTCCCCCCCGCCCCCCTGGTATGGGTTATAGTTTCTTGTTTCTTTGAAGACCTCAAAATTTTGTGTTGAATACTGAAGATTTTGTGTTAATATACTACAGCAATTCTAGATTCTGATTTATTTCCTCTAAAGGTGGATGATGGTACTATTTTGATGTTTGGTTTATTTATTGTACTAGGGATTAAATTCAGGGGCACTTTGCCACTGAGCTACATCCCCAGCCCTTTTTATTTTTTATTTTGAGACTGAGCCTCACTAAGTTGCTGAGGCTATCCTCAAACTTGCCATCCTCCTGCTTCAGCCTCCCTCACATGATCACAGGGATCATGGGCTTGTACCACCGTGCCACACTTGTTTTGTTTTTTAAGTAACTGGCCTGATGTAAAACTGCAGTCTGCTTTCCTCACAGAGTGTAACTGCTGCTTTCTGCTCAGTTACTTTTTCTTATTTTATTTTTTTGTCTCTGTCCGTCCATGAATGTCCCCCATGTATCTACCTGGCAGAAATGGGTTACAGGCTGTGTTCCAACCTCCACTTCCTGTTGTGTGTGGACTGGGGTGCATTCAGCTCTCAGGTCAGTTTCTCAAGCCTGCCAGCTCAGTTCCCCCAGGCTTGCTTACAGGCTTTATTGTTGGCTGGATGTGTAGGTGGCTGGGACTTCTCTTGCCCATGCACCGTGCACACTCCCTGGGGTCAGTCTAGGTGTGTGGAGAACTGGTCCCTCTGGCAGAGTCTCCTGGAAGTCCCCAGCTGATCTGCTGGTGCCTTGCCTACCTGTGGAGATGGCAGCCTCAGGCAGACCTGGCTGGCTCCCATCCCTGCTTGCTGTAGCCCAGTGTGAATGAGCATGTTCTCAGTCCAGCAAGCCCTTTTTGGCAGTGACAGAGGAGCTGCTGGTGTTCAAGGCCTTTCCACCTGTGGATGAACCAGAGAACAGGGAGAAAGCCAAGCAGCCTGGGAAGAACTCCCAAACCCTGAAGCCCCCACCTAAGGCTGCTGATCTCAGGCGTGACTGCTGCTTACTGCTTGGGTGGCTCTAAGGTTTTGGTCTCTTTCCAGAGGGCTGACGTGATTGTTTGCAGCAATTTTGTCCAACTTCGTGACTGCTTTGGGGGAGGGGGTGGTTGATGGCCTTGCTACTGTGGGAGCAGATTCTGCTCTGCCCATTGATGATACTGTGTGTGGAGCTGCCTGGTGGTTGCCTGTGGGGGCTGCAGAACTGGAGGGCCTGGTGGCAGGTTTTGTAGGAGCTCAGGCGAGGGGCTGAACTTGGTGGTGGCGTTGGGTACCAGGTGAGCAAGCAGATTTGAGCAGGGGCCGAGCCAGACACATGTATGTTTCAGACACTGTGCAGGAATGAGGCTCTGCAGATGCAAGCAGCTGTGCTGTAGCTAAGGCGAGAAGCAGTCTCGGACAACTTGTGCAAATAAAACGATTTGCACTGAAGCAGGGAATTGTACAGGTGAGATTTTAAGGACATACTTTATTGACAAAACACTAAATGTATATAAAACCACATGCTAAAATAAAAGGGTGGGTAAAAGTACATTTGGGAAAATAGTTGTGGTTGTTGAAGCTGGATGGTGGATACATTGGGTTTGATTGTTTACTGTCTTTTTTGCTTTGGTGTGTATTTGGAAATATTTCTAATTAAAAAGTAGAGGTAGGGCTGGAGGATCTACTCAGTTGTAGAATGCATGCTAGCATGCTTAGCATGCTCAAGGCCCTGGGTTCAATTCCTAGTACCAAAAAAGAAAAAAAAAAAAAGGCTGTAGCTAGATGGATGGTACATGTACAGATACTAATCGCTAACTTCTGCACAGGCAGGCCTAGCTGGCATGTGGTGGAGGGGGACTGATTCCCAGTAGCAATAGTAGGTGTAAACTACTACAAATATCCTGAGTCAAAAAAATACGATCTGCACATTGTTAGAATTTATTGAGAAGCAGCAGATTTGATTATATGGATAAAAGGCAGGTCTTCCCAAGTTAATTGGTATGTTTTTGGATCCTATCCAAAAAATTATTTAGAATCACTGCCAGTGAAAAGAATATGTAAGAGGTTGACAGAGATGAGAAAAGCTGTGAGGTTAGGCGGAGGGTGGCCCAGGAGGCTCCTTCAGATGTCATGGACACCATGTCTGAGAGCCCGGCCCGGCTGCTGAGAGGTAACCATGCCACACTTGTCCCCCTGTGTTTGCAGTTGGAGCTGTGCCTGTCCTCTCCAAAGATGCCTCCTCAGGGGAGAGGGGCCGCCGCTTCAGTCAGGTGAAGACTCCTCACAACCCCTTGGACTCCAGCGCCCCCCTGATGAAGAAAGGGAAACAGAGGGAGGTCCCCAAGGCCAAGAAGCCCACCTCATTGAAGAAGGTGTGTGAAGGATTGAAGGAGGATTTCCATCGCAACAAGGCACACTGGCTTCTTCCAGCCTAGTAGATTTGAAGGTTTATATTACTTGAACATGTTGCATCAAGTTCTGTTCATGCTTCTCTAACAGATGCTCCTTCACTCTCCCAGTGTGACATGATGGAGTGTGTGGAGCAGGAATCGCTTGAGCTATACGGAAGGAAAATCTTTTTTTAAAATTTCACTTTGCAGTGATGTGGATGGAAAACCAGAAATGGGGGGAATTCCGTTTCCCTCTCTCACACATTCTGCCTTGGCCTCAGTCAGCTGACTTGTCTGAGGCTCCCAGTCAGGGACTTGTGAACACTAGTGTGCAGACCTGCAGGGAGGGTTGCATGGGGCCCTGTGGTGTGTCCTTGTCCCCTGTGTTATGCGCCTGGTTAGGTGACTGCTCAGAATCGTCTTCAGAGTCCTGGGGTGTGCTGCTCCCACACCAGAGCAGGGGAGGTTTGGGCCATTCCCCAGCAACTAGAGAGCAGGTCCCCCACTCCAGAGGCCTGGCAGCTGCATTCAGCAAGCTGGACTTGGGGGAGTTGACGTTGCAGAAGAGTTCATCTTTTTGGTACAGGTATTTTGGTGTTTTAATCATTTATTTGATTTTTAAGATTATTTTGAAAGAACGGCAAGAGAGAAAGCAGCAGCGACTTCAAGAAAATGCCATTAACCCAGCTGTTGCTGGTGATGACACACCAGATGTAGAGAGCAGTGCTGATGACCAGGCCCCCAATCAGGCCAACCCCACAGGTACTAATTTCTGTGTGTTGTGCCTGAAAGAATCCTTCAAATGGGAACAAAACCGTGTGCAGCAGGCCATCTGTCACTTTGCCAGCTCCTTGCAGCTTTGTGGTAGAATGCAGGTTGATGTTGAGCCTTGGGGATTCAGAAGTTTTCAAGTTTCCAGCTTTTCATTGAGAGGCAGCCCCATGGGTAGTTATGGCATCCAGGGCCTCTGTTTCTACATCTGTGACGGGTAGAGGTGATGAGCACTCCTTCCCTGAGTGTGACCTGTGTGACACTGGATGTTCCCTTAACTTGAAGTGGCCATGAGAATATATAAACTGACTGCAGCATTGCTTACCAATGGTATATGAGACATGGGCCCGTAAAAATGAGCATTTCAAAGAGAATTTTTATTCAGTTACACATTTGGAAAAGTATAGAGCACAAGTGTACAGCTGGAGGACTTTTCAGAAGTGAACACAGCACCCAGGTGGGAAAACAGAACAGAGCCCAGCGACCCCTCACCCCATGCCCTAGGTCAGAGGTCTCCCCCAAGGCCCACTGTCCTAATAGCAGAGCCACCAGCAAGATATGAGGGAGCTTTGAACTTGGTGCTGGTGGAACCTTACAGCATGTTCTGCTCTTCTGTGCCTCCCATCGGTATTTTTGTGACAGGGAGGTGCAGTTGATCATTAACATCATGTGTTCAGTTGAATGAATGGGCCACCAAGGCACTGAGGATGGACCCTGACACAGGTTCCTTCCAGCTTAGAATGAAGGTCAAGGCTGTTAGAATGAAGGTCGTCATGGACCACGGGGAGAGCTGTTATGGATGATATGAGCTCTTGCATCTGCAGATACTTCCCCAGAAGTGGAATTGCTTTAGCAGTTCCTGTCACACAGGGTTCCAGGGTCCTGCGAATTACACCCTTAGATGAGATCTGTGGGTGCTCCCACTCTTGCCAGCCAGGGGCATTGTCTTCCTTGTGCTTGCCACCCCAGGGCTGTGGTGTGTGTTCTTGAATTCCTTTCCTCGTGATCTGTTACCTCATTTGCATTCTGATCATCTATGGAAGTAACTAGTTGGGGACAGCTGTTTTTGAACCATCCTGCTGGGGCCCTCATAGGTATGTTGTTTGTGGTGCTGGGGATGGAACCTCCTCCTTGCTAAGGCCAGGCAGGTGCAATCCTGCCATCCCCCTGAGCCAATATCCCCGCTTGAGGCACTCATACTTCAGATGTTTGAATTTGGTTCTTACTTAGGGATTGTTTGAAAAAGGAATGGCCTCCAGCATTTAAGCCTCATAAACTGAGAACTCTAACCCTGGCTTTTAAAACTTCCTGTTCCAATTGGATTCCAAAATTAAAAGAAATTTGGCTACTGAATTGCATACTTATTGATTATTAAAATAGTAACTTTTCTGTGTATATTGTCCCAGTGAAAATGAATAAATGGATTGGGAGGAGGTCCACATTCTGGGAAGACCAGAAGTGGTCCTTTCTCCACCTGCTTTCTGGGTTTTTCTGGAGGCTGCATTAGCTGCCCTCAGTGCACTGCGACACAGCTTTGTCTGATTTGGTACTCTGTGTGAGCACCAGTTGCATCTGGGCTGGCACTGTCTGCACACAGGCCCCTCTATGTGCACAGGGCCCTATGGAAGTGAGACAATGATTTTTATCTCCATGAAGGTCCAGAGGAAATGGAAGAATCAGTCTCCTCCAGTCCTGCGACCGAGTGCAAGTCAGAAGAGCCTCTTGACACAGAGCTCCAGAAGGACACGGATGCCTGCCTGCCTGCCTCCAACCTTGCCGGTTTCCCCAAGATCCACAGCCGGAGATTCAGGGAGTGAGTGAGCACTGACTCGCCAGGGCCAGAGGAAACAGGGTGCTTGGGTTTGGCACTTAGTTCTCCTACCCTTCCAGTGCTTAGCACCATAAATCCGTGTAGTTGGGTCACACTCTGCTTTAGTCTTCATTGTTGAAGTGGCAGGTACCTAGGTGTTTGGGAATGGCCTAATCCTGGAATTTGTGTCTGGGTTTACCGTAATTTCTGTCCCACTGGTAATAATGGAGGAGGTGCCGTAGTCCTGGTTTGAGGTGGGAGATGGGTAGTGAGGTGGCAGTGTTGGCATTTGGCTCCCCTTTCATGGTTGAAATTTCTCATGTAGTGTCTTAGGAGGCAGGATATTTGCAACTCGTTTGCTCACTCTTCCCTCTATTCTCATTTCTCTTCTGGATTGATCAGTCCAGGTATTTGTGTTCGGGACAGGGAGATATGCAGGGGAATAGCCAAGATGGGGACCTGTGGAAGCTGTGGTGGAGGGTGGGACTCAGAGGTGTTTTGTTCCTTGCAGCTGGAAGTGGGGGAAGGTGCCTTTCTCTTTCCATAAAATGAAGTCAGTTCAAAATTCATGGTTCTTACCAGTGTGATTGTGACACTGGGATTTCCTGTCTGTTGCTGTCAGTGTTTCCTCTCCCTGCGGTTGATGGTCAGAGGGCCGTGGTGTTGGAGCCAGTGGGCCAAGTCCATGATGTCTGATGTCCCTTTCAGTTACTGCAGCCAGATGCTCAGTAAAGAAGTAGACGCTTGTGTCACAGACCTACTGAAGGAACTGGTCCGCTTCCAAGACCGCATGTACCAGAAGGATCCAGTCAAGGCTAAGACCAAACGCCGGCTTGTGCTGGGTCTGAGGGAGGTTCTCAAACACCTGAAGCTCAGGAAACTGAAATGCATCATCATTTCTCCCAACTGTGAGAAGATACAGTCGAAAGGTAAGGGCACCCTGTCGTCCTACCATGGCACGTGAGTCTTTGCTGCAGTGCCCAGTACACTGCCTTCACAGTCATCCATGCGCCCGGTTGGTGGATCAAGCCACACCCCGCAGGCTTTGGCAGCTTGTTCTCTTTTGTGGTTGGGTGATTGTTTCTCATCAAGTGCCCCATGCTGTGAGGCAGTGGTTGTGTAGTCCTGTGTGTGGCCTTCCAGCTGGGGTGTAGCTGAGCAGTAGAGCATTTGTGTAGCATGTGCAAAGCCTGGCTTCGATTCCCATACAGGTAGGTAGCAAGTGCCATCGCTCACACACACGGCTTCTCCATCTTGTAAGGGCTGGGGAAGAAGAGGGAGCGTCTCTGAACAGACAGCCCTTCCCTGGCCTTAATCCTTTCTGCTGCCATGTAAATATCAACTCAGGTGAGTCCAGATCCTGGTGCTCAACCCTGATCTTCTTCTCCAGTTAATGTTTCACATCTGAAGTCTGGAGGTTTCCTGACATGTCTGAGGCCCCCAGAGGGCAGGAGCAACAGCTGGACCTCCTCATCCTCATGCTCAGTTACTGGTTGTTCCCGTTCTCGCTTGGTTTAGGTCTGGTATCACTACTGACCAGAATATGACAGGACTTCAGTGACCTGTCATCTGGCTGTGCCTTTCCAGATCGTTGGAGAGGTCGGGCCACATGTTTTTGTTCTTTTATTAACGTTGTCAGTCACCACAGTTGAAAAGGTGTATAATTACATGGGTTTGTTAAAGGAGAAGGTAGTCAGTGTGCTTCTTGTCTTTCTTAGATACTCTTTGGCCAAATCTCGGGCTGTTTCCTTCCATATCTCTAAATTTAAAGTGTGGTGAGCTACTGCTTTGCTCTGTGAGCTTCCCAACAGAGGAAAGGGCTTTTACTCTCATCCCCTAGCACCCTAATGCATACTGTGGCTTCTGCTTGTTAATTTGTGGTCCTTGCTTAATTTTCATTAAGCATTTTTAATATTATTTAATATCATTTTTAATATTTAAATACTATATTTAACATTCATCGGACGCACCGCCTTGTGGGGCCTCAACTGCCTCAGGCAGGTGCTTCCAGACAGGTTGACGCATCCTGACAGGTTGTCTGCTTTTTTGCCTGGTGCAGAAGTACTCATTTCAGCTCTGTGCTGCCCAGTCGGCCATCACCCTGGGATGCCCTTGGTTTCCACCCTGCTCCTGTTGGGGTACATCATTTACAGAATCCTGTTGCCACCCCTTTTTTGTGTGCACTCTTGTTTTACTGAAGCACATCCTCTGGTGATTAATGAGGAAAGGGCGCACAGGAGGCACGTGTTGGAGATTCTGCTTGAAATCCAGAATCTGTTTTTGTTGTTTTTAGGTTCTGGGGATCAAACCAGGGCCTCGTGCTTGCTAGCAAGTATTCTACCGCTGGGCTGTATGCCAGCCCCCAGAATCCGATTCTGAGTTGCTTGCCTATGATCTTTTTCTCTGTTTCCCTTCCCTCTGGAACCTGGTCGAGGGAACCTGGGTTCTGGGGTGTGGGGCAGTTTGCATCCGGCACCCGCGGCTCTGGCGTGGCTGGTCTTCCTCTGAGTCCTCTCCTCACTCACCCGGCTCCTCAGGCGCTGTCACCCCTGGCCTCCTGGACTGGATCTCATTCTTTGGTTGTTTTTGATTAGGATACTTCAACTATCTCTCCTAAACTTGCTACAGATTTGTTCCTTTCTGGGAGCTGCATTTGTTCTCTGAAGACTGCTTTTTGTTGCTGCACTGCTGTGGCCTCAGGTAGCTGGCCTCAGAGTTGCAGTGATGCCAGGTTCCTGCCTGTGTGGAGCCTGCGTCTCCTCTGTGTCGTTTGCTCTGTTCGAGTCTCATGATGAGGTTTTCCACAGCTGTCTGCTGGCCCTCAGTCATCTGCTCCTGTTTGTAAAGCATCTGAATATGTGGCTGGTATCCTGAGGCTCTGAACAGCGTTGTGGGTGGTGGTTCAGAATCAGCCAGAAGGCTGGCAACACACAGATCTGTTTCTGCCTGAGCAAGGAGTGGGGCTTTTAGGGAGCTCCTGTGCTGCTGCCGCTGCTCCACAGAGCCTATGAAGAATCTGTGCTACAGGTTGGGCTGCTGTCCTGTTGGAAGTGCTCTGTGACAGCTTTGTCTCCCTGGTGAACTTATTACAGGACTCTGGGCTTCCCCTCTGTGAACCAGTACTCATGACCCACCCACAGAGGTGTGGCACTGGGGTCCTGCATGCCTGGCCCTCCCTCACCAGAGGCTGCACCTGAGGCTTCTCACGAGGGGCTGGACACCCACTCACCTCCTTCCCAGCATTCGGCTTGTCCTGCCCAGTGCTTCACTCTTGGGTTGCCCTTTGCTGAGCTTTGGGGGATGCTGGGTCCAAGACTGGCTTCAGTCAGCTCGCTTAGTCGTCTGCTGCATTTTAGCTTTCAGAACTTTTTCCTGTGGATTTGTGTCTTTAAAAAGTGGCTGGTTCTGGCCCAGGCCCACAGTCCACTGCCTTCCTAGAAGCATTCTCCCCTTCTCTGATGGAAGCCTGGGTTTTTATTTGATTGTGTGAACTGCATTTTTCCAATCTTTAGTTTCTGGATTTTTCTGCTTTTCTGCATAAAGAACTTGGTTATGTATTTTATAAACTTGCTAGTTGGTTAAGATATCCAATAATTTGTAGTCATTTTAAAGGTAAAAATTAGTATTACTAGCTTGAACTGTTACAGTGTACTGTGTTTGCCCATTAGGCATTTTACCTAATAATCCTGAGTTTAAATGGAAGTTGTTTATCAGGGTGGATTGTTGTGCTTGCTTCAGTTGCTCTCCCTGGTGGGACTGCACCCATTCGGCCTTGGAGTGAGCGTGCTTGCATCTCATAAATAACCGTGACTTGGAGGTTGAGCAGATGGCCTGGACTTAGCTGTTTATATGGGATGCCTAGGACCACCCCAGGCTCAGTGGTTGTGGGGCACACCCTCAGGATCCAGTGTGCAGTCATGCCCAGGGCTGTTTTTATTGTGGCAGAGGCTGCAGAGCAGCAGCAGTGTGGGAACAGTGTGGGGAGAAGTGGGGCAGGCAGTGAGCCGTGACAACGTGTGAACTGCTGTCTGCCAAGGAGGCCTGTGCGTACGCCGGGCCCAGCCACACAGGTACCCTCTGCCTGGCGCACTCTGAAGTTACACACTGCAGAGGGGGAGTGCAGCAGGTGGGGAGCTGAACCCACACGTGGAGGACCAGGGAGCCTAGCTATCAGGGTGGGGACAGCCCTCCCAAAGCCAAGTTCACACTCCAGCCAGGGCCACCCTGACAGGCAGGCCTTCAGAGGATCAGGCCTGCAGTGTCAAGTCCTTTCTCTACACTGCCCAAATGGCATTTGTGACTCCCAGGGGTTGGCCAGACACTGGGCAGAGAGAGACCCTCCACTGAGAGGCACACATCTGACATTAAGGGGACTTCATCTGTCTCCCCTGATGAGTTGGAAATATCCTCATTGTGGCATTTCTCAGGAACACAGCCATCCCCTACCTCTGCCCTTGCCTCTTGCCAGCCTGACCAGAACTGGTATGCTTCCTCATGGTCCACAGACAAGCTGCCTCCTCTCCAGGCTCCGGGTTCTTCAGGTGCATCCAGGACAGGGTGGGTGGAATTAGTGAGGGCTGTGGGGCGTCACAGTTAATTCAGGTCCAGCCCAGTGCAGAGGTGACATGTGTCTTGGAGGAGCTCCTCTTGACACTGAGATGAGCAATATGTAATTAGATTTCAGGTGAAACTCTCACAGGTGTAAGAATTGAGGCAAACATTTGTCGTTTTTAGAGTTGTTTTGTAAGAATCATGTATCTTGTAGGTTCAGTACGTGGTGTAAAGGGCATCCTGCTGCCTCCCAGGGGCCACTGCCACCCTCCCACAGCAGCTGTGTGTGTCCTCCCCACCAGACCACACCAGCCTCGGGGCGGAATTTTTATTAGCTTTTTTCTTAAGAGGGACTGTCAGCATCTTCTAAGAACATGGTATTTTCTGTGAATTATTGGTTTGTGTTCTTTGCCCATTTGTCTTCTGGAGAGTTGTTCTTTTTATTCATTTCCCTTTTTTTTTTTTTTTTTAATATACTTTCTATGACCATGTGGAGGTGCTGTAAATATTGGTATTTTAAAGTTTTTGATTTTTTTGCATCCAGATTTTCTTTCATTTCTCAACCTACCCACTCTGAGGTTATGAAAGGATTTTAAAAATTTGTTCTAATTGGTTATGCAAGACAGTAGACTGCATTTTGACACATTGTACACAAATGGAACACAACTTCTCCTTCCTCTGGCTGTCGGTGATGCTGAGTCACACCAGTGGTGTAATCATACATGTGTATAGGGTAATAATGTCTGTCTCATTCCATTGTCCTTCCCAGCCCCACCGCCCCACCCCTCCCTTAAAGAATTTTTGTTTGTTTTGTGTTTTCCCCCTTCAGTGATTTTATGTTTAGGTAGACTGTATTTCAGTCGAAGATGTGAAGTGTGAGTCTAACCTGGATCTTTCTAGAAGTCTACCCAGTTGCCCGAGGATCTTGTACCCCCTGATTAAAAATGCTATTCACATACTCAGTTTGCATGGATGCTTTTTTGTTTGGATACTCTGTTTACTTAGTATGTTATTCTGTAAATCTTTCATGTTGCTTGAGAAGTTCATTCCTGCTCACTGATATAAATGAAAGGACTCATCTCTTCCATTGTAACTGGCGGCTGCTGTTGGAGCAAAGAGAGATGTGTGCCCAGGGCCCTCATTTTCTTCTTGTGTGTTGGGACTGCTTTTTGTGTGCTGTTGGCTCCAGGTGGCCAGGTGCATCACCTACATGCAACAATCAGTGCTCCTTCCACCTCTCTGCTTCACTTGGAAGTGGGCCCAGGTGGTAGGGGCATTGAACCTTCAGGAGCCAGACCTCTGGTCTGACCAGAGGTGCTCTGTGAAGTGAGGAACTGTCCTTTCTGGACCTCTGGTGGTCAGTCTGCGAAGAGGGGTTTCAGGGGGAAGATCTAGAGCTAACGCAAGTGAGTCAGTTGATCCGTGGCCTGGCATGGAATAAGTAGTAATACTAGCTAATGCCTTTTCTTTCCCTTTAGCATAACACCAGCTGTAGGTTGCCATGTTACAGAGGTGACTCTCTTAGAGCTGAATCTTCCGTGCAGCTGTGACTTGCTCTGTCTTGGTGAAATTTGGCAGGGAACACTGACCTGAGTAGAAAGTCAGGTGGGGTGTGTTTCTGTCTGTAGACTCGGGTGTCAACCCACGCTCCATGTGCTATGTCCTTGTCCTCTGACCAGGTGGGCTGGATGACACCCTGCACACCATTATTGATTACGCCTGTGAGCAGAACATCCCCTTTGTGTTTGCTCTCAACCGCAAGGCTCTAGGGCGCAGTTTGAACAAAGCAGTTCCTGTCAGCGTTGTGGGGATCTTCAGCTATGACGGGGCCCAGGTGAGAAGGGGCCCGGGCTTCATCAATCCCTGCCCACTGGAGGAAGTTGGGGAACAGTGGCCCATGTACCTACCTGCAGGACAGTCCTAAACCCCTGGTAGGTTGGCACGGAGCAGCCACCGCTGAGGTAGAACCTTCTCATAAAGCAGTGACCTCTGGCTCTGGGCTAACTGCCAGCATAGAGGCACCTCAAACAGGCGTGCAATGTCAGCCTGGCCCACTCTGAGCAGAATCCCGAGCAGCCACAGGCACAGAGGCCACACTGCCCATGTCACCCCCCCCTCCCCTGTGGAGGGTTCTGTAGAGTATGCAGGGGACCAGCAACGTCTGGGTACTCAGGGGACATCACCTGTGTACTTTCACTTTGCCCAAGGACCAGTTCCATAAGATGGTTGAACTGACGATGGCAGCCCGGCAGGCCTATAAGACCATGCTAGAGAACATGCGGCAGGAGCTGGCTGGAGAGCCCAGGCCTCAGACCCCTCCCAGCCCACCCTCACAGGGCCCCTCTGCCCCCACTGGAGGAGAAGAACCGCACTACAGTGAGTGTTTGGGGATGCTCTGGTGTTGGATTGAGCCACCTGGAAGTAGCCTGTCAGCTTTAATCAGGGTCCTTGGGAAAGCGGCTTGGTACCAGTGCTACAGGACCTCTGCAGTGGGGTGTGGGAGGTCCAGGCAAGACCGACAGCAGTAGGACCAGTCAGTCCAGGCCATTGCCTGAGGTGTAAATCATCTGACTTTAGAAGTTGCTTCAGACAGGCTTCAAACCAAAAGTCACCTGAATGGCGGGGGCCTTGAGGGAGGTTCTTCCGAAGACCGCCTTGGGAGGCTGTTTCTCAAGGTCATCATCCACTGAGATGTGCTCCCTGTGGGTACCACTGACGCCACTCCTTGTTGGGGTATTCGGCCCAGCAGGAGGGAAAGAGTGAGATGGAGCCTGTCAGATTCTCACCTGAACAAAGTGAGCTGCTGGCAGCGTCTGTAACTTGCTCCGCCACGCTGATGGCTTCTGATGGGGGATTCTGTAACTTGACATGTCTGCTCATCACTTATGCTATTTTCCTATTTTAGTTGAAATCTGGAGAAAACATCTGGAAGCGTACAATCAACATGCCTTGGAATTAGAAGAATCTCTGGAGGCTTCAACCTCTCAGATGATGAACTTGAATTTATAAGAAGAGAGTTCTTCCTTGTGTGTCTCTGTGTTTGGGGCAAGGAGGGAGGAGGCTTGAAAAGACTTTGCAGCTTTTTCTTCTCAGTTTTCACTGACCCAATGTATTTTGTATGACTGTTGAATCTGGAAATTAACTGGCATGAAAGTGCATGTGAACCAGTGGTCATAGGGCCCTTGCAGCAGTGAATTCCGTCAAATCGATGCTCAGGTGTACTGGCGGAAACCTTTTCTAAAAGCCTGGTGATGCAGCTCTGCCTTTCTAAGCATACTGTGGATCCGGATGTACTGGAAAATGGAATACTTGAGTACATTGGCTCAAAGGAAACTGCATTGCAGCATAACTGAGCCGAGTGGGGCCTGCAGCAAGGAACTGTTGGGCTCTTGCCTGCAGGGGACCATGGTGAGGTGACTGGAGGGAGGTGCTGACCCCCTCATAGGGTCACTGACATAGGAGCAGGAGGGCACTGGGGAGGGGCCCTTTCTCAGGGGATGTAGCTCTTCAACTTAATGATATAGAGGATTTGCTAAAATGAGCCTCAGAAGGAAAATTGGTTTTCTAACCTGTGACTTTTTGACATGAATTATTCCTTTTAGTCTTTTATTTTCCAAAGAAGCAATGTACGTTGAAGTTCCTAGTTTCAGCTTAACAATCTACAAATCTTTCTTAAGTGAACATATTCTGAATGTGGTTCCTGTCGTAGAGGCCAGGGAACAGAGCTTACTTTCATATTTTCCCTGTAAGAAAGAGGGCTTATTTATTTTGAATAAAGAGTGATTATTTAATCTTGTATCAGATTCTGGTGATCTCAGGCTTATCAGTGGGTTAGTCTTAACTGACCGTTCCTTCATCCTGATTTGTCCCTCTTGGACACTGGCCTCTGAACTGACAGGGCCGAGCAGGGGGAGCCCAGCCCCCAGGCTTAGAAGCAGTGTCTGCCAGAGTCTCCTTCCGGCTCACACCCACAGGGAAAGGTGCTGCTCAGCCCCACTCCTCCCCACATGTGTTATTTTGGCCAACAACAGTTAAAAGGCTTTTTCTGCTTGTCAAGCAAATAGGTGTTATTTCGATTCTGAACAGTGTCTTCATTGAAATCAGTTGTGCCCAACATCATACCTCTGAGAAGTAAGTGGCCAGTGACGAGCAAGTCAGATTGATGGAGTGAGTCACGCATGGCAGGCTCAGCCGGGGCTGGCGGCATCTGCCTGCCCTGCCATTTGGGGAGCTCATTGTGACCATTGTGTGCCCACTTGTTTGCACATTCAGTGTTTCCTGTGGGAAATGGATGTGTTTGGCCAGGTCAGTAGGAACAGAGCAGGGGTCTCCTGTGTCTCCTGTGTCCCATGTCAGTAGTAGCAAGTTGATTGTAGTGGGTTTGACTGAGAATAAAACCCCCAAAATTAATTTGTGGGAAAAAAATTTAAATAGCACATCAACTACAGTCAACAGTAAAATTTTAGATCCATCAGAACAACATCTTAAAATCTCTGTTGGAGACAAAAGTCCTCTGCCCAGAGGCTCTTCTTGGTCTCTCCATCTGTGGCACTTGCTCTGCTGACATAGGCATAAATTCAGGTACAGTGGAGGAGTGGGTGGATTTTAACATCTCTTGGCTTCCAGAGGTTTCCTTCTCATTAGATTCAACCAGGTTGTCACCTGTGGAGTCCCTTGGTATGCCACTGCTTTCCTGGTAGAGGAGGATTCCATCTGCAGCCAGCAGTGTAGGTGACTTCAGCTGATGGCATCATGAAGGGTGCTGGGAGCTCTAGGACTGGCACCAAACTGATCAGACACGCAACTGCTGACTTTGTTTCAACAGTGCAAGAATCAGATGCTTCCTCATAACCACGTTTCCCAGCAGAACCTCCACATTCCCCTAACCTACACTCCTGACCACGGGGAGACAGAAAACAGCACCAAGTGGGGGCCCAAGCTGACAGCAGTTTGGTCAGCAGTTTGTCATGGTTGGAACCACACCCCTTTATGTGAATCACAGCAAAAGCAGACGAAGACCACAGGATTTTAAAATTCCATATTATGTGATTTAAAGTTTTGTATTACAATGGTTCTGCAAACAAGATCATTATTGGTCTGATGGGCAAGCAGGTGCCCAGGCAGCATCTGGCCCTCTCCACTCCACATGAAGGAGGGGACAGGGCACGTGGCAACCTGGGCATGGACCTGAAAAGCTGTCTTCGGGATCCTTGTTCATGCTGGATCGTGAAGAAGCTTCCTGGAACATGTATGCTGATATGATGGAAAGATTGTTCCCAAACTCATCAGCTCCAGAGAGGAGGGACAAAGCCAGCTGTGTGGTGCAGCCAGGGTCTCAAGAGGAACACTGTTTTATTTTTAAAGAGGTTTTGGTTTATAACAGCTATGAAAATCATCATCTGCAGACAAGAATTGACACGTCTCCGAGATGAAAGGGCAAGCAACTTTAGGGCCAGGCGTTCACAAGTTCACTCACAGCGACAGGCTTCAGGGATACAGCTTTAATAATTAGAGGCCTGGAAGCAGGTAGAACAAAGCACTCCCATGACTCAGACCTTTGTCAAGAAAATTTTAATGTGGCACCAGGAGATTTGCATAATTGACCAGTTTGGCTTTCTACCTGAAACAAACTTGGTGTCCCACTGAGCAGCAGAGCACTTATGGGTAAACACTCACGGGCAGGAACCACGACACGACATGTTAGAAACAGCCCATATTCTGAGGGTAGTGAAGAACGGCTCAGGAAGTGCAGGTCCACCCCAGCTCTGTCCTCATCTCTCAGGCCTAAGGGTTCTCCCTCAAGCGCTCACCTTCCCATCCAGAGAGTGGGCCTTGGGGTTAAATGGCTAGGTGTTTGGGTGGGCACAGCGGCAGGCTTGGCTTAATTTGTAAAACCAGTGGTGGGTGCGGGGCATGAGCGGGCCAGCTCTTGGGTTACTGGGGTCCTGTGTAGAACCAAGTCCTAGGGATCTCGTAGGGTGGCCACTAGGGGGAGGAGCAGCCTTCACACTTGGTGTTCTGTGACAGTTGCCTGGGTTTGTAATTTCTAACCATCCTGGTCGCCTGTTTCTGCCAGATCCTAAGCACCTTACTAAAATTAGGTCCTGGTTACAGTCTGAGGCCCACTTGGGGTTCAGTGCTTCTCTATCATCCAGCCTCTGGGAGGGACCAGTTGGGTAGTGGCCTGAAGGCTGTGTGCATAGCTGGTCAGGATGCTGAGGCCTTCTTTAGGGTCCAGTGTGGCTGGCGGCAGCAGGATCTGCTCAGGGTCTGTGGTGCGAACTTCCTCGTGACTAGAAGTTATCCTCGCTACAGCTTTCCTGAAAGAATAAGGTGGTCTCTGAATTCCTGGCAGAATGCAGGGGTCCCTCCCTGCTGTGTGGCCTGCTTTCTCCCACAGTCACAGAGCAAGTTGTGAACGCCTGACATTGGTGAGATTCCCCCTTGGGGTCTAAGGATTGGAGCACTAAGGAGGGATTTTTCCCAGATGACAGAAATCCAAAGAGAGTGCCATTTGTTCCAATTCCCAGTCCTGCTTCTTCAAACAGGCACTCAGTGCAGCCTGGACTGCTCCCCCAGATGTCCCAGAGGGCTGGGGGCAGGGGGTGCTGCAGTATGAAAGACCAGCTGTAAATGCCGTCAGTTCTATTTGCGACAACTGCGGGGGGCTTTCAGCAGCCATTTAATCCATAATACTTGAAGACCCTTGGCCCGTGCTTGTGGGAACCTCACCTGTGTGGTGGCATATCCAATAGTCAGCCTCTGGCTTTGCCTTGTGTTGGCAGCCAGTAAGACGGTGACTAGAAGCAGGGGCCAGACAGCCTCTGCCTATGGGGGGAGTGGGGAGTCTTGCCAGGGATGCCACTGTCCCACTGTTGCTGCAGCTTTGGTTCTGGGGACTGACCCTGCCAAGACTAGGTATGGGACACACCTCTCCCCATTCCCCAGCAAAGAGCCATGGGAGGCACCTCAATGTGTATAGTCTGCTGTCATCAAAGCAGCTGAGTGCCCTGTCCATGGGGCAGCCACCGGACTTAAGGGCCAGTCACTTTAAGGGCCAGTAGGTCCCCTGCAGTCTCAGTGACAATATCCATGGTTGCAGTATTCAAAAAGCAGAACCACCTGCAGGCTGAGGGGAACCAAGAGCGGCCAACGGACAGAATGGGGGACCCTGCGGGACCCTTCCTGTGGCCAGATACATACCCATGCCTTCCTCCAGCCCCGCATCAGCCGGTCATGCTCCCCCACCACGGCCCTCCAGGCCGCCAGCTCTCTGCTCCACTTCTCCTGTTGGGCTGCCTCTGGGAAGACAAGCAGGCCAGTGTCACAGCTCTGCGGGCCTTTGTGGCACTGTCGATGCTCACTCACTGACCCAGCGGAGCTGGCTCATGGGCTCAGTGGCATGGATGAGCCCAGCTCTGACCTGCCCCAGTGGCCCAACCCCAGGGGAGGCCCCTCGCAGGGTGAGCAGACTTCCAGTGTCCGCTGAGGGCCAGCGCGTCTTGGGCAAGTTGGGCCTTGCTTTCCTCCCCTGCCTGGTGCTGACCACAGTCAGGGCCTCCACCCAACTCTAGGCCACAGCTTTGGTAGCAGCTGCTCTCCAAGGCCTCCCTGGCCGTGTCCACCTCTTGCATGCCACTTCTTGTTCCTGCACGCCAGGCTGCGTGGGCCAGGGGACTCCGACTGGGAGGCCTACAGCTTCCTCAGTTCCCCCAAGGGCTCAAAAATCAGTTCTCACCAAAACTGACGGCATCTCAGGCAGCCTGCGTGGCTATGGGTTTGAGAGACATGGGCCCCTTGCTACTTGCTCTCCATGGCCTCCCAAGGGTGCGGGCTTTGTTCTGGATCCTGAAACAAGTTCCTTGCAGGATTGTCTTGGTGACAAACCTGACAGCCATGCAAGAAAGAACAGTGTCATTTCCTTGGACTACTGGCTTGACGTGGACTTCAAAACCAGGTTCCAGGAAGACGAGTCGTTTAGAGGAGAAGCAGAACAGCCCAGCAGAGCCCCAGTGGTCAGCCCGAGTGCCAGGTGCCCCTCAGTCTGTGGCCCAGGCCTCCACAGAAGGACGCAGCAGGTGGAAGAAGTGCCCCCTCAGCAGTCTCTAACTCAAGGTCCCTGCAAGGACGACCCTGATGCTAGCAAAACGGGTAAGCAGCGGGATGCCCTCCCGCGTCTCATTCTGTTGAGAACACTTCCTGTTGTGACAGTTGAGTTCCGCCCCTGCCTCTCGTGTGCTTAGAGTAACTGGGTGTGAAGTTGCCTGTGTTCAGTCTCGTCCTGCTCTGTGCTGGCTGGGGCTGCCCTTGGGCAAGTCCCTGGTCTTCCTGGGCTTTCGTTTCATCACTGCACATCTCACAAGAGAAGTAGGTCTCCCCTCCTGTGGCTCCTCATGGTGTCTCATAGCCATTTGTTGACCACGTTCGTTGCCCACCTGCTTCTGAGTGCGGTTGGCCCCGGTGACTTTTCCTGCTGACTCTGTCATCCTGACAGTAGCCTGGGGTGCAGGACACACGGGCATTTCACAGAAAGGAAGCAAGCCCCTGCAACATTTCTCCCAAACCTCCACTAAAAGGACAACAAGGGGACCTTTTAAGTGCGCGCGCATGTGTGTGTGTGTTTGAAAAAGGGTGTGTGCAAAGTGACACAGTGGACCCTAGAAAGCAGGGTGCACAGCCAGCCGTGGGGAAGGAAGCTGAGGCTGCCTCATAGCAACGCGCGGAGCCTTGCCCTACCAGTGGGGAGAAGTGAGTGCTGAGGTGCACGTGGCTTCAGGCCTCAGCTACAGCACCTGGACACCCAGCCAGGACAGGATCATTGGAACGGGTACAGAGCCAGCAGGTGCAGTGGCCACTTCCAGAGGAGTAGGTGTGGAAGTGCCACTTGAGTGGGGCAGCCTAGACCCTGCTGGGCCATGCCACTGGCCCTGTGTGGGCTGCTGTTGCTTAGAAGTGCTGAGTCCCCACTCCAGGTCAGACTGGTCTAGCAAGAACCTGGGAAGTAGAACATTCTGAGGTGGAGAAGAGCTGGCCTCGGCTCCCTCGGTGTGCAAGGGACCTGTAGAGGACCCAAGCCCCTTGCCACAGGAGCCAGAGACCACACTCGGGGAGAACAACAGGCTGAGATGTGGGCATCATTGTCCCCTTTTCAGTAAAATCAAGGATCACATGACACCTTGAATACATAGTCAAACAAAAAAGCAATGTGGAGAGAGAAGGAAACTTTGCAAAACAACAACAAAACCCCGGTTAGTTCGATATTCTCAGTAAGAGAAGATGCTGTATCCATGAAACAGTGCAATACAAAGGACAAAATAAACGCTCTTAGAAACCAAAATGTGATCCTAGAAATGAAAAGACTCATGAAGGTTTGGAAGTAGAGGGGAAAAGCAGAAACGACAAGAAAAAGGTGGAACAGCAGAGGGGCAGCCGAGTGGTTTCATGTCCTGGAAGTTCCAGAAAGAACAGAAGATGAAATGAAGAGTAGTAACATATTTGTTAAAACGACCCAGAACTGAAAGCCAGGGGCTGCCGCATTTAGCTGGCAGGGCAACAGCACAGAAAGACCAGGCCAGCACGAGACTCACTGTACTTGAGAAAAGAGATGACAAAAGAAAAGAGGAGATCCCAAACCCCAGAGAAGAGAAATGGACTCCCGGAGAAGCACCAGGCACCTGAAAGCATGGAGCAGCGTCTTGGACACTGCAGGGTGGTGACCTGCAGGCCAGACTCAGGTGAGGGTGGCCATCAAGGGTTCACAGGCTCTTGAAACACTTTCATGTGCCTTTTCTGAGGTGTTCTGGAAACACACCCCACAAACAATAGTAAATCAGGAAAGGACACCTGGGAAACCCAATACCTGGTCCAACAGGAGAGCACGGAGCCTCGGGCAAAGGAATCCCGGGTGTACTTGGCTCCTGGTGCAGCACACAGCAGTTGGATAGGCTGACCAGGAGGTTCTAGGGAGGCTAATGACACTGATGTGACTCATGAAGGGATTTGGGCAACTGCAGAATCTGGTGTTGAATTCATGATTCAAGCAAATGGAAATCAGCACAGCAATTAACCATGTGGGGAACAGACAGGAAATGAAAGGCAGGCCTCGCAGGCCCAGGGATCCTGATGACAAACACAAACTCCCATGTGGGAAAAGGGGAGACGAGCAGTGGGCACGTGTGCACGCATGTAAAGGGGAAACGGGCTAAATTGTCCCTGCGGAAAGCCAACAGGGAATTGCAAGGCGTGCTTCTAGAGACAGGGGCAAATGGGGAAAAAGTCCTGCAGTCGGCTGCAGTGGGCACAGGCGCCACTCACCGTGTCTCACCACGGCAACCCGTACTTTGGAGGTCTGGTTCCCTGCCGAGGAGAGGGCGGAGCAGCGGTATTCCGTGCTTTCCTGGATGGCATCCCGCAGCCAGCTGAGTGCATGGGCCCTTCCATCAGGCAGTGCGTGGGTCTGCATGGGCACACATGTCTCCAGGGCACGCCCATTCTTCTCCCAGATGAAGTGGACATCCGCTGGACCTGTGGGCACATGACCATCTCCACCTCCGAGCCCCAGAAGCCCCACTAGGAACCAATAGGAGCGGCCCCAGCAGGGTGTGGGCAGAGGTCACCCAGATGAGGGGACTTCTTTGGTCCTGGCTAGATCACAAGTGAGAGACAGCTTCCCATTCAGTCCCCAGGCTTCTCTCATGCCAGGTGACCAGTGGGGAAAAAAGGGCTGCAGGTGTCTCAGCATCCCTTCCCCACGCGCTTCCTGCTGTTCACCTTGATGTCTTTATTCAAAGCAAACCAGCACAGCCTGTGTCCGCCCGGACTCAAGGGGGCAGTCATAGCCTGGGACACCCCCCATTTCTGGCTGTGACCCCCATGTACACTCCTAGTGGCACGCCTGGAGGCCAAGCCAGGGTGGGGCTTTCCATTCCGCAGAGGGTTCTGAACCCTGGAATGGCATCCTGCCCCTCCTTGGTCCTGTGGTCTCTTGTACAGAAAGACCCCAGAACTGCCATCCCCAGGGCCACAACCGTGCTCTGTAGCACTGATAGGCCCAGAACCTGACCTGCCACATGCAGGGAGCTCAAAGAGGGGGTTGGGACTTATCACCAGGGTACTGGGCAGGGACATTGAAGGCCTCTCTTGTCCAAAGGAGAGACACCAGGACCTTGGGGAGGGCTTGGAGACACTGCTGACTGCAGAACTCAGGCCTTGGTTGCGCTTCCCCTCCACCCACTGGGCTTCCCACTCCGCAGGCCTGGGACTAAGGGAGAGCCGGCCAACACCAGTCACCTCTACCCCAGAGCTCTTCTTCCCTGTGGACCTTTTATCTTAATTGCCTACTGAAAAAATAAAATCAAGACTAGGGACACCTATTTAAAACTCAGGCTTCACCCGCCCCAGGTGGAGTCCCCAGCACCAGACAAGCCGACTTCAGCCTCTCTGATGGGCAGACACCCAAAGAGTGAGTAAGGCAGGGACAGCAACCTTGGCCCAGCCTCACCTGTGGAGGCTGCAGGTGGGGTGGTTGTGATCCTGAGTCGGGGAGGACTGAAGCCAGAGACCAGGCCGACCTTGAGAGGCCACCCTCTGACCTCCATTCATCCCAGGTCAGCCAGGGTGGGAAGCCATGAGCAAGGTCCAGGCTCTGGTCCCAGAGCCAGAGCCCGCAGTGCCCTCAGCAAGTCACCTTCCCCATGTGTCCAGAAACTCCTGAGGCTAAGACTGCTGGCAATGCTGGGACAGGCCCCGCTCCCTGCTCCCCAGAGGAAGCATGCCAGGGCCGGCTGCAGCTCAAGACTGCAGAAAGCGAGGGCTGAGGGCCCCTGGAGCCGGCCAGGTGTGAGCGGAGGCCGAGCTCAGCTGGTGTGGCTGGGAAGGGCCAGGCCCCACAGGCGACCCTGTACAGCAGTGCAGGAGTCACTTCCAGATGGGGTGGGACCAGGCCGCAGCTCCTGCTGCCTCTCGCGTGCACAGCTGCCTGGATTAGGCCGGGTACCCCAGCAGTGGTCAAGGGCACCTCTTCCCCAGGGCCCTGGCTCCCTGACACACCTACTCTTCCTCTGCACCTTCCCACTCCTCAGAGGGGCTGATAGGTCACCCAGACCAGTGCAGCCATGCAGGTCCTGAGGGTGACCGCTTCTTGACCGTAGCACCTTATGAGGATCAGTCTTCAGAAATTGATTTCCCTGGATGCCTGTACTGTGGCAAACTGTGGTATCATGGAGGATATTCAGCAGGGAAGGGAGGAACTGTCTACCTGTAACTGAAGCTCAAAACACTAGAAAGGAAAAACATCACAAAGAAGGATTTCTGGCGTCCTCAGGTGTGTGCCAGGTGGGTAGTGTGGGTGGGCAAGCACAGGTGTCCAGAGGTGGGAGGACTCACACTTCCCATTCTGGTGCTGGGTTTTGAAAAGAAACAATTTAGCCAGGCATGGAGGCACATGCCTGTAATCCCAGTGACTTGGGAGGCAGAGGCAGGAGGATCACAAGTTCAAGGCCAGCCTCTGCAACTTAGTGAGGCCCTAAGTAGCTTAGCAAGATCCTATCTCAATGAAAAGGGCTGGGGATGTGGTTAGTGGTTAAGTCATGGGTTCAATTCCTGGTTTAAAAAAATTTTTCTAAGTTGAGTAAGATTACTTTTGTGATGGATTTTCCTGTTTTACCAACCTTGGCATCTATCCTCCTTTGTCCTGTCCCTTCAACGATCCCCCACTCCTCTTCAGGATCATCGGAGCATTTCTGAAGTGGCAGACCAAGTGCAGACACCTAACTGGACCATCTTTGGAATGGATTCCAAGGCAATGATGGGAACATGGCCCCCGAGGCCCGCTTCCGGTAGTGAGGAGTTGGAAAATGTCCAGCGAGGAGAGGGAGCATCAATGATGTGAGTCAACCACACTCATTCATTGGGAATCTCATGTAAGAATATTTCAAAACAAAATCTTATAATAATGTGAAATGGGAAAATGTGTTAAGCGCACACATGTATGTGTGTGTGCGCACACGTGTCTGTGCATTTGTTGGTGTGGGTACATTCATGTGCATGCACAGAAAAGGCCTAAACCTGGCTAATGACAATGGTGGTGGCTGCCTCCGATGGCTACATTTGGGGTATTTAAATTTTTTTCTTTTATGTTTTCCTGGGGTTTACAAATTCACTACAACAGATACTCCTAGAGTAATCATAGTCAATGCTAATTTGAAAGCTAGCCATAAGCTCTGAGGGAAATTCTGAAAGGTGTTCCAAATGTGTTTTACACAGCAGCACCTCTAACCAGCCCTTGTGGGTGTGTGTGTGTGTGTGTGTGTGTGTGTGTGTGTGTGTGTGTGTGAGAATTTTTTTATCCACTCAATTTTTTCTAATCAAGTGTTTTGAACTCTAAGCCCAGGTACCTCTCTTTATAAAAGTAATGCATATCTAATCATGCAGACACACTTTCCTCTACATATGTAGATGCCCATCAAGTGGGGAATATCCATATTGTCCCTCAGTATCAGTGGGGGATTGCGTCCCGAGGAAGCCACAATGCACAGCCGCTCAAGTCCCTCCTAGAAAATGGCAGAGTATTTGCGTATTACTTGTGCACATCCTCCCGTACACTCTGAAGCATCTCTAGATCACCTATAAAATCTAATCTGAACCTTGTGTAAATGACTATTATATTGCAGTTTTCAGGGCATAGTGACAAGCCTATACCTGCTCAGTGTAGAATCCACTTTTTTCTGAGTATTTGTGATCCACAGTGGGTTGAATGCACTGCTGTGGAATCTGTGGACACAGTTGACTACTTCCTCAGTAGCTGAATGTCTTTCATGATACCACGTTTTACCCAGCCAGTCCCCCCAGCACCTAGCTCAAATCTAACTCTATGAAACTGATTCTCTGGAGGTTTGATAACCAAATGATGAGAGACTGTTCTTTGAATATCAGACACTTAAGTCAGTTCTAAAAAGCCCAGTCTCCTCCTTCATCCATCAGCACCACATAACAGTGAGGACAGGGTCTTCTGGAAGGTTCTCATGACCAAACCCCAGGGATGAAGAATCCAGGCAGCTGAAAGGGAGCACATCCGCTGCTCAGACCCCACGGGTGGGGACCTTCAATTCCCCAAAGACCCACACTCCTGGGTGTGAACAGGGACAGCAGGAAACACGCCAGGTACATACCCTGCCATCATGAGGACTGTCTCTCTAGATATCGCTTTAAAATGTTCTCAATTGTGACAGGAAAGACATGAAAGAAGTACTTACGTTCCACTC
Organism: Sciurus vulgaris; assembly: GCF_902686455.1. Lineage (NCBI taxonomy): Eukaryota > Metazoa > Chordata > Mammalia > Rodentia > Sciuridae > Sciurus > Sciurus vulgaris. Next base: position 28,656,806 of record NC_136474.1, read on the forward strand.
ATTCCTTTTAAACTAGCCACCTCAGTCTGAGTGCAGAGATCAAAGAGAGAGGGAAAGCGAGAGTTAAAACCAGCCTACAGGACCACCCCTCGGCACCACGCCATCAGTGGGGACAGGAGGTGGCAGAACTGCCCAGCTCGTCTCAGGGGCAGGGCCCATCTTTCTCGCTCCTCCCAGCTGAGTCTGCTGAAAGCACCACCCTTTTCGCCTTGGGCCACATGCTCTGAACTCCCCCACCCCCCAATCAGCTCAAGGTCAGCCAACCTGGGCGCTGTCGTCCACCCCAGCCGGCCTCTGAGAAGTGGGCCAGGACCCAGCAACCTGGACTCATGTCAGCTGTTGCTGGCATCAAGTCAGTGGATACCGGTCATCAACCGACCTTCAAAGGAGGGACACTGCTCTGGCTAGGAGCCAGAGATCTGAGAAGGGATCCTGAGGTCAGGCGATGGGTACCTGACCTCCTGTCCCCAACGTGACGAAGGCCAGGCTCAGCCACTGCAGCTTTGGAAAGGCTCATGGAGCTTCCCACAGCCTCGGGCCCCAGCACTGTCACCCTGTGCCCAGCCTGCCTGTGCCACCCCATAGGACTGCGGGTGCTAGGGGCACTGTGGCTTCAGAGCCTTTTGGATGTGACTGGAAGCACACAGCAGCTTCTACTGCCACAAACCAGCCCCCCGGAGCAATGGCCTCCCTGCGGGAGGCTGATGGGCCTGGACCTCTGTCCGAGTCCCTGCACGGGGGCCATGAGGGATGCACCCTGTGCCAGAGTTGCTGGGGCCACTCTCCCAGACAGTGGTACCTGTGTCCTCCCAGGGACGCCTTGTATGCAGCCCACCCTGTCTCCCATGCCCATGCCCCCCGGTGGCCCTCCTGCAGGTAATGGGGTGGCTGCTGCCCCCCAGAGGGGGCTGTCCTCTGAGGACCCAGGGCAGGCTCCTGAACTGCATGGCCTGTCCCTGCCCGTGCCCACTGCCCAGGGCAGCCCTGACACGTGCTCCCCCTTTCCTCAAAGACCCTGAGGCCTGCCTGGCCCACTCCTTGGGGCAGGGTCTCTTCCTTTCCTGGGCAGGGATTCCTGTCCCTCCTCTCTTCCAGACCCTGCTCTTGCCAGCGGGTCGGCACTCTTGTCCCCTCTTCCTTGGATGCCTGTCACTGCATCCTGTTTCATCAGGCACACTCTGAGCACTTCTCGGGCAGCCACACCACGTCGGTACCAGCTCTGTTTTGTGGAGTGTGTGCCACCAGCTCAGATGTCACCTTGTTTTGTCCTTGGCAGGCTAGGGTTTGGAGATACTGGTCAGTCCTGAACCCCATCCCAGGTCAAACACCCGTCCCAGGATGGAGCCCAAGTCCCAAGTGTGGGGCCCTCTCTGCAGCCTTGAGGATGGACATTTCTTAGAGGGACGGCCCTGAGCTTAACCCTCCCCCGAGACACTAAGCTTCCACCCAGTGTCAGGACAGCACCTGGCAGCCCTGAGAGGTAGTGGCCAGCTGTCAATAGGGATTCCTGGGGAGCCTGGACTCTGGGTCCAGAGGACACCTGAGGACCAGCAGGCACACTGTGCAAGGACTGTCCAGGCTCAGGACGCTGGATGTCCACAGCACACTCCTCAGGAACATCTCTGACTCTCTTGAGTGTCTGTCTGATCTCGGTGAAGTTAATTCAACAGGCAGCCTGGACCCAGGCGTGGATTCCTGTATCACAAGCCAGCAAATGTCACCAGGCACCTAGCCCAGAGCCACAGGGCAAAAGTAGTCACATGGTCTTTACCACCTCCCAATGAAGGAAAAGAAAGGGAGAGCGCCAGATGGCCAGAACACTTGTCAATGGCCAGGGACACAGGGTCCTGGACAGGGAGGGAACCCGGGAGGGTGCCTTCCTAGTATGCCCCTACCGTCCTTGAGAAAGGGGCAGAGGCACAAAATGACCAGGTAAGGGGCAGCAAGGATGCCAATGTTCCAGCCCACCTGCCTGGCTGCTCAGAGGCCTCTGTGAGTACTAAGGACAAGGTGGGACAGGGACTCACAGAACCTCTTCAGAGTCTGGGGTCTAGAGCAGGCCAGTGGGGAGAAGGGGCCTTTGTCCCAGTCTCCACTGCCCCCGTTCCTCAGCCTTCCTCAGCAGGGGGGGTCTCAACCCCTTCCCAAACTGTGTCTTGAGGCCACCTGAATGATGACCCAAGATCCCGGGGTCCTACTTCCTGGAGCCACATACTGGCAAAACACACTTGCAGATGTGATTCTGAATGTCTCGTGACAGACGCTGACATCATCCTGGATCACCTGTGGGCCTGGCTGGGTGGGGCGCGGGGGTGTCTGTGGAGTGTGTGTGTGTGTGTGTGTGTGTGTGTGTTCCTTCCAGTCCGCTGTGGCAGGGGAGGCGGTCACAAGCCCACAGCGCCTCTGGCCAGTCCACAGGCTCCTGGGTCTCATTCAGTGCTTTGGGCACGGTGGCCACTGTGGCTGCTCTAGGGCCTGGTGCTTCCCTGGTCTCCAGGGACTTGGGCATGAAGGCTTAGGAAGAGCAGTGCCTCACCCTACCCAGTGTTCCTGTCACTAAGCCTAGAGGCCACTGGGGGCTCTGGGACCATGGCTGGACTCACTCTTCCAGCCACCAGGCTTGGGGTGACTCTGGAGTCACGTGAGACTACCTGCCCTGATCTCCTGAGGTGCTGTGGAAGGGGTCACTATAACTGCCTGTCCCACCACAGGGGCTGTCCATCTACCCTGCCTGTGCAGCTGCTTCTCACCATGCCACCTCCACGCCAGGCCACCCTCACTGGCGTCCACCATGGGGCATCTCAGGTGGACCCACCCTGACCCTATTCAGCAAGGCTTTGGTCTGCCCCATCCCACACAGCTGAGTCCACAGGGACCGTCCCAACCCCTGGCCTGGAGCATGTCGGGCAGGTGGGAGTGTCTCCCAGGTGTCACACAGGCCCTGGGTGGGACCAGGGGGAGGCCCTGTCCTCAAAGTGTGGGCCTGATCTCTGGTTGGCGAGACACTCCCTGAGAGGAAGGGTCTCCCAGCAGAGCTGTGGGCGCCAGGAAGCAGCCTGGGAACTGCAGGTTCCATGTTCGCCCTCTGGACGGTCATGTCCTAGAAACTCTCTGCTAGGCCTTTAATCAGACAGCCCAAGCACTTCTGACAATTTACACAAAAAAAGCTGTTTTGGGAAAGGGAAATCCCGTGTCAGGGTTCCAAACCCCACCCCCGAGGCAGCAGGGGGAGGCTGGGGGAAGGCTCTGCACAGGGAGGCACGCTGCAGCCTTCGGAGCCCGGGCCTCATCTGGAACAGCAGCTGCCACCTCCTCGGGAGATAGTGCCAAAGGCAGAACTCAGTATGGCTCCAGTGGCTCCTGAGGCTCCAGGTAGGGTTCAGTCTGTGGGCCCCATGGGCCCCCCTGGGTGCACCACAGGCCACCTGCTTTGGCTTTGACCCCTCTGCAGAGGACCAAGGCCAGCCGCCCCTTTCCAGGAGAACCTCACAAATGTAGCCACGTGGAACAAGGGAACAAAACAAAGGTCCCAGAGGAGGCCAGATGTCTCTGGATAGGAGGGCAGAGGTGACTGGGGGGCCTCAGTTTCCGGTCTGGTTTGTCCATTCCTCCAGGTTAGGTGCCTCCGTCCCTCGGTTCTCAGCCATGCTCTGGACACTTCTGATCACAGCTGCCCCTCCCAGACACCTGTCTCCAGGACCCCTTGCCAGCAGAGGGGGCTGCAGATTCAGAGTCCCAGCCTCAGTGGCTTGGCAAGCAAGGCGGGTAGCGCCATTTTCCTTCTGCTCATCCTGCCCATCCTGGGGGTGGCTTCCTGCAGCATTTACATTTTGGGGTAATCCAGCTGCCTATTCTGGTCCTAGCCTTTCTGTCACCTTTGTAACCAAGCCCCTGCATTACATTCTCCATGTGTGAAACACCTGGAGTGGTTTCTGCTAATGTAACACAAGGCCCATTTTCCCCAAGGTATCCATTTTTCATTTTCTCCCAAGCCCAGGTCATATCAACACCTGGCTGACAAGAAACAACCTGAGAACCTCTCATTTCAACATATAATGGCCCTTGGCCACACAGCCCATTGGCACCAGTCAGTGAAAAAGCCCTGGACCCTCTGCCATGCTGTATGGACCCAAGGCCGAGCTTCCTCTGCCTCCCTCCACCAAGGAGGATCATGAGCGCCTGTGAGGGGCTCCACTTCTGCCACAGGACGCAGGCCCCACAGCCACCCGAAGACTCTTCCATCCTACCTGTCCTGAGGCCGAACACCTGACTGAAGGGCAGGTGTCTAAGTGCAGGTTTGGTCCCCAGCACTAAGCAAGAGAGCCTGCCTCACTGGGTGGTCCCAGCTGGAGGAGGCGAAGGTGGGAGGAAGGCTTCAGCCCAGGAATTCAGGGTCAGCCCAAGCAAGAAAGCAAGACCCCAACTCAAAAATCAAAGAAAGAGCTTGGACCACAGGAGTCAGTCAGTCAAAGATCTGCCCCTACAGCACCGAATAACAGGCAAGTCCTACCCCTCACCTGTGGCCTGTCAGCGCCATCCGCTGAAAACTGCCATGATGCATTCACAGCAGACCCAGGCCACCCCAAAGCTCCCAGAACTTAAGGAGTAGATGACAGCTGAACACTGTATAATTTGTTAAAGAAGTTTTAAAAGGTAAACTGGGTTTGTTTTCCTTTCTCACTTCTCTCTTCCTCTCTGTGCAGGGGCCCAGTCCACCAGTCATACAAGATCAGAGCACTGGGCACCGCCAAAGCCCAGGCACGTGAAGCATGGCTTTAGCCCAACTATCTTTCTAGATGTCCCATCAGAACATTCTCCAACACAGGGCAAACCCCTCCTGTCTGTGGGTAGGACATTAATTTTCACTATTTTCTGCTCTTCCATCCTGCCTGCCCCTGGGGAGTGCCGTGACTAAGATTGGGGGTCCCTGACTGCTTCGTGGCTGTGGTGCACCTGCTGCCTGGGAATGTTTCTGTGCAAGGGTACAGGATGCCCAGTTGCTATGGTGACGCCCTGCCTGAAGAGGTCTGTACAAGAGTCTTATCAGTTTCAACCTTGATCTCAGCCACATAGCTCCTGGGGACACAAGAATTCTGAGCAGGACAAGGCAACCACAATGTTTCACCAGCGCTGCTACTTCTGAGCCTGTCCACTTAACAGCAACTTGGAACAGTGGGCTTTCTGGGAGCCACAGGAGGCCCCAAGCATTGCAACAGTGAAATAGCTACAAGAATGTTTCTAGCCCTGTAACTTTCAGGTGCACAAAGAACAATGCCTCTATAGTCCTTAACTTCTTGATTATGAGACTCTACATAAATAAACTTGCTGGGCCAGCTCTTGGACACTGCTTCTCCATCAGAGTCAGTGTTCCTTCTGATTCCAGCTTTTCTTAATTTCTCTGGGTGTGTGTTTTTCTTAATCTCCCATCGCCCCTTGCTGATGCTTTGGGTTCAGCTGTGCAGATCGTGGCATGCCCCCAAGTACAGATTTAGCCCACAGCACTGAGCCCAGCTACCAGAGAGGTGGAAACCTCATGGAATGAATCATTAACACAACTCCCCCTGTGGAAGTTCTAAAGTCGCTTACTAAAAATTTCCAAATACCTCCCATTTGCTAGAGAAATAGTAGCAACTCCATACACAACCTGGCAAGCTGTGGCTTCTGGACCAAATCTAGTCCACTGCTGCATTTTGTAAATAAAGTTTTATTGGCAGATGGCCCACTAACTCCTTATGAATCATCTATGGCTGCTTTGAGAGTTTAAGAGCACGGCTGAGGGATTGTGACAGAGACCCTGTGGTCCACAAAGCCTGAAATAGTTAACTCTGGCCCTTTATGGGAAAAAGCTCATTGACCCCTGCTGTATACCAGGAATAACTTCATGCCAATTGTTTGCAATTGGTTTCAGGCTCAACCCACCATAAAAGCATGATAGAGCCACAGCCAGGCAGGCGGTGGGCTATGAAGTCAGAGCAAGGACACTCAGTGGATGTGGAGGAGGCTCCGCCCACTTGCCTCTGGGAAGACAGGGCAACAGATGGGATGACCCCAACTCACCTGTGGCCTGGCAGAAGAGGTGGAAGATCCCCAGCGCATTCACCTGCTGTGCCTGGTCACTCAGGAAGGGTGGCATCAAGGCGACCCGTGTGCGGCTGTCAGGCCCTGAGCCCAAGGCTGGCCAGGGACTCCGGGAAGAGGAAGATGAGTCTGGACCCAGACAGGACAGGGAGGAGGAGCCAGGAGGAGGGAAGGGCTTAGGAGATGAGGCTGCGAGACAGAGAGGACAGAAAAGAAAGGGCACTGAGGCGGAAGTCGTCAGGAACACATCCTGTGCTGAAGAACGTGGAAACACAGCAGGAAACAGACATGTGGGGATAAGGCAAGAAAGTCCCCAGGGTGACCCCACCAGGGCCACCCCCAGGGAGAGGACACATGGCCTCTGCCAAGTCACAGCCTGCCCAAATCAATGATAGAAGCTTCCCATTTATTCGGTTATTTTCCAAATGTATACAATTGAAAGTAGAAAAATAAAAACAAAAGTAAATTTTATAAAACACAAATGTTTACACCAAATGGTCAAATCATAGCATGCTGGAAGATGAGACTGTCCACACAGGCACACACAAATCCAGAGTTTATTGCTCTTTGCCATGGGAAAAAAAAAGCCTCTTCTTAATGGGTATTTACAAAGCAGGGAGGTGGAGTGTAAGAAATGAACGCTGAGATCGTACCGCCCATTCACATCTTTACACAGTGGCAGAAGCCGGTCTGGAGTGGCAGCCACGTGCGCCAGTGGCCAGGATCACGGCCCGCCTCTGTTCCGGGGGGGTGGCAGCTGTTAGGCCCGTGGGAAGCCTGGGCAGGGCAGTGGGGGTGAGATGGAAGCAACAAGAGACAGGAGGTGATCAGAGAACCCAAGACGTTCTTGTGAAGGTGCCATCCGTCCAGACAGGAGGGCTCAATCGGCGGCCCTGGGCATCGGGTTGTAGAACGCTCTTCCCCTCATGGGCCAGCCTGGTCACTGCCAGGAGCCATTGAGCCACCTTCCCTCACTCAAACCCGCCTCGTGGATGTGGGACAGTCCTCCTCTTCAAGAGTGAAGGAAAAAAAAAAAAAAGGTACAGAAACAACCTCTCTGAAAGTAATGCCTCCCTCAAAGAATAAAGTAAAAAAAAAAAGTGTGTTCAAGCGATGGTTTTAGATCTACATTTCTAAAAGCAGAAAGAATGCATTTAGCAAAAGTAAGTCTATCCCTGAGAATCTTAAGCAACGTAAGCCATATTTTATCCCAATATATAACAAAATCTGGAAGATGCACATCTTCTAAATATTAAAACATCTGCTTCAGTAATTTAAAAAAAGACCTAAGACATTAATACAATCAAAGCAAAAATTCTAAAAAATAATTAAATGGAAGAAAAGGTTCGTGCCAATCTGGACAACAGGCGATAAGTTACCAATCTGATAAACTAAAACGTCATTTCCAATCTGGAATTAAATTATCGTTTGTGGCTGCTACGAGGAGGGGACGTGGAGGGGACGCTCTGCTCAGCCGACACAGTCCAGCCATCTCTCTCCCATGGCACTCAGGGCTCAGGTGAATCGGTGCCGCCCACAGGGACATCTTAAAGCTCCAGGCAACTGCGGGACTCAGACCGGGACGTGACACTTGTTTTCCAAGAGGACAAAGAGAAACAAGTCACAGACTCAACCCAAGAGAAAACAGAGGACTGAGGTTCGCTGCACGATGACAAGACTCAGCTACTGAACGGGTTAAACACAAGACTCTCCACGCAGGGACTCGAGACATCAGCGGGGACACGGCCAGCCTCAGTCTCCGTCTGCGTCCGAATCAGCGAACTTCAGCTCACACTTGACATCAAACGGTTTGTCCCTGGCAGAGAGCTCGTCGATCTTCTGCGAGTCCTCCCTGTCAGTGGGGACCTTGCTGGTGATGGTGTCCTGCTCCGTCTCGTAGCCAGTGTCCAGGGCTGGCTTGGGCTGCTCTCCGTTCTGCTGGGAGAAGCTCCCTGGCTCTACCAACGTCTCCTTCACGCTCTGCTCCAGGTCGGAAAATTCTGACTTGGGCTTCTTCTTCCCAAGGAGCAGGGCTGAGCGGAACTTCAAGCACTGTCCGGGCAGGTAGCCCTGATAGCAGTTGTAGGAAACGAGGCAGAGGAAGAGGACAAAGATGAAGAGGAAGAGGGACATGAGGAGGCGGTTGTCGCTGGACTTGAGATACATGGTCTTCTCCGAGTGGAGCTGGGGGACAGTGTTGATGACAATCTTTGGCTCACAGGACGTGCTGGTGGGTGCAGGCTTGGGAGGTGGGGTGACGGCCCCGGGCGAGGTGGCCCGCACAGCTGGGGTGGGAGGAGCAGACGCTGGGGTGGATGCCACTGACACTTTGGGGGAGATCCTACTACCTTCTGTCTGGGTGGTCTGCAAGGTGGGGGCGGCCGGGGTCCGTGGAACCACCTTCACCTCCAGCACGTGCTTGGCCACCACCTGGGAGACCGTCTTGTTCCTGACCCTCTCCTCTGACAGGCACTGATAGACCCCACTGTCTCCTTCCGACAGGTTGAAGATGAGCAGGTTTTTCCTGCCCATGAGACCATACTTGGGGCTCTCGGCCTTCAACACGCTGTTCTGGAACTTCCACACCACCCGGGCCAGGTTGGACTTTAGGGCGCATCTGAGTTCCGCTGTGCCACCATGCTTGAAAAAATGCTGCCGGTAACTTTCTTTAACTTTATCTGGAACATCAAAATAAACGTGCACAGCATCAACAAACTGTTTGTTTACCCAACTTCTTTTTAAAAATAGGTCAACACCCACAAGACGGCACAAGAGTTTCACCCACTGGAGCAAGATGGAGTCTTCCAGAACAACTAAGGAAATAAAGACATGCGTGACTGAAAAGCAAAGATGAGCCCCATAGGGCAGCCTGGGGGACAACGGAAACCAAAGACAGCGCTGAGCAGCAGAAATCCCAGGAGAAAACACACCAGGTTGCGGGGGCTGGGCACGGGCCAGCCTCACCTGCCCCAAACACCAAGCTTCCGTTGGTGGCTGCGGGAAGGCAGGCTGTCAGTGTTGCCCGGCACCCTCCACGCTCACCCTTCTTTATCTGAGGAGGGCTCCCTGGTCAGAGGTGGAAGGACAGGTGAGCAGGACATGCTGGCCTCTGGTCACAGGCTGGCCGCGGCAGTGGGACCCCCAGGGGGAATGCCAGCCAGCGCAAACTAATTCTAGGCTGTGTGTCTCTCATCTGAAACGCTGGGGACCAGAAATGTCTCAGATTTCCTCTTTTAGTTTTGGACTACTTGCATACACATAATGCAGTATCTTGGGAAGGAGAACGAGGTCTAAACGCGAAATTCATTTAAATTTCATATGCACCCTCTACACGCAGCCTGAAGGTGATTTTACACAACATTTTAAATAATTCTGCATGAAACCAAACTTTGTGGTGTGACATTTTCCTCTGTGGTGTCATGTTTGTGCTTGGAAAGTTCCGAATTTGGGGTTTTGGGTGAGGGCTGCTCAATCTGTAACCAGCGGCATTTCTTCCCATTCTGAAAGTTCGGGTTCTGTGTAATGAACCCCACGCTAAACAGAAGAGAAGACAGTCTGGGATGGAGAGTGCTTCCCCTCCCGTCAGCCAAGACGGCCCGCCGGGCTTCAGCACCCTTCCAGCAACCCAAGGGACAGGACGATCACAGCTCTCTACAGACACTCGACCTCTGTTCTGAGTGGGGAAAGGAAACCGAAACGCACACTAAAAGCCACAGAAAAGCTCCTTGAAATGGTTCCGGGACCCGGCCGCTCCTGAGGGGACAGGCGCTGAGGACCCACTCACCGGGACACAGGGAGGCGTCTCCACTCATCTCCTGAATCCAGCCCCTGCAAGACAACCAGCACTCGTCACTCACCTGCCCGGGCACAGGGGCACGTGCACAGGTGCGCCCGCCTCGTACCTGTGGGGGCCCTCGGCCTGGTGCAGGGCGACGCAGGCGGCCGCTGGTGGGCTCCAGGCACAGTAGGGGTCCCGCGCCAGCACGCAGTCCTCGCAGCTGCTGTGCTTTTCACAGAAGGCCAGGGGAGCCTGGACCACGCCCGAGTTGGCGCCCGCGTAGACAAACCTCCTGCCCTGTGTGTGGGAGACAGAGGTGGGGGCAGGCCTCAGGCAGATGCTCGACAGCAGGGGCTGAGCGGCTTCACCAGCCTCTGGGAGTGCGACCACATCTGCGAGCACCGCATCAGAGAGGAAAGGCCTAAGGTGGAACCAGAGTGGGCCGGGGAGGTGGAAGGAAACCGCCAAGGACGGCTGTTGGAAGACAGATAAAGGTGATTCCGCCTTCAAGCCGAATCCAGCTGTTGCTCTGTGTCCCTACCACCTGTCTAGGCACATGCTGCCCACCTGGGTCCCCCCGCTTCTCTGCACCTATCTCTTTTGGGGGATGAAGATGCTCAGACTCCCTCCAGGTGCCCCTGCCTGTGGAAGGGGATCCCCCCATGCCTGACACTCCAGGTCACCCTCCTGGTCTCAGCACAGGTGAGCGGCGGTCCCAATGCTAATCTTAGTTCTTCCTGCTAGAAGGTGAGCACCTGCAGACACACAAGTGTGAAGGAGATGCTGATGAGCGCCATGTGAAGAACTCAGATCACAAAGGGAGGCCACCATTTGCTTTCCACACATCGACGCTTAGAAGGAAGAAATCCACCGCCGAGCTCAGGGGTAGTCACGCTCAGAGCAGGTCCAGCAGCCCGCCTGACACTGCAGAGTAGCTGCACACAGAATTCAGCACAACAGGTCTAGGCAGGGGTGGGGGCTTTACCACTCAACTGTATCCCTAACCTTTTTTATTTTTTATTTTGAAATAGAGCCTTTATTGCTGAGGTTGGCCTTTTTAGAGTCAGATGGAACATGACCTTCACGCTCAGAGGATGCATTCTGCATCAGCCGCAGGCCGGCTGGGGTTTGTGGTCCCCAGTGCTGACCCAGGGCTCCTAGCTGGAGGTCTCTGAAAGTCCCAGGCCACACGCCCCGTCTGAGCAAGCACAGAGGTGCACACACCCCGCCCCCAGGTTCAGACTATGAGGACAAGCTGCCACAAGGGCCTGGCCTGGCCTCAGCTGTCCCCATCATGGCAGGCCTGCGCAGATGTGACCATGTGCTCACCACCTAACAGAGAGTATGGGCCAACTCCCAGATCAGCCTGGGGCATCTCCTGAGATATGAAAACGCAGAAGTATTTCTCAGGGCAAAGGCCAGGTTGAGCCCTACCTGAGCTTTCACCCCAGTGAGAGACAGGAGAGGGCCACAGAGGATGGGGTGGACTGTGGAGAGGGTCCACACCAGGGGGCTCCTGCCCTCGCTGCTCCCAGGATGCTCAGTAACACTTCTCCCTGATGGAGCTGGGCTGTACCCTCTGAATCATGCTGCATGGAGTCCAGGGCGTGAACAGGGAAGGAAGAGGGGCGCAGAAGCTCCACAGGAGAGCCAGCGCCTGCTGCAGGAAGCGAGCTGAGCAGGCGAGAGGAGTGTGGCTGAGTCTTCCCTCCTGAAGTGCGGGGGGCTGGCTTCAGGATCCCCTCCAACACCCCGAATCTGGGGATGCTCCAGTCCCTTATGTAAGAGGGCAAAGTATTTGCAGAGAACCCACACCTGCTCCCTGGATGACTCAGAACACCTACGACAAGGTCAGTGCTCTGGAAACGGTTGTTTTGCAGTACTGTTTGAGAAATCAGGACAAGAAAGAGTCTCTCTACCTGCTTCTCCCTTTGTTTTGGGTGTTTCTGACCTGAGGTGGGCTGAACGCACGCAGGGAGCAGCAGGCCCTTCATGCACGGATGCTGGGCCATGCAGCACAGACGTCCATGATCTGATGGCTTATAACTCACTTATATTGATTCATTTTCTTTCCCTTTCAGAAGTGGAGGGAATAAATGTATCTTAAGTGGCTGAGGGGTGGGGAGTGACCAGGAAACAGGAGTTTGAGAACCAGGCCCAGGTTTCCCAAGCTTGACAGACTCAGATGAAGGGGAGAGGATGGGAGACCCTGAGGGATGCTGCACGGGAGTCCTTCCTCTGCCTGCTGCTGGGGACGAGTGGCCTGGTCCCTCCCAAGTGGGCAGAGGCCCTCGGCAGGAAAGCCCTGGGAGGCGGCCCTCAAGACCCCGTGCACGTCCGCCCACCCCTGCAGGGAGCTACGGATAAACTGCAGGGCAAAACAGAGAATCCCAGTCTCAGAGAAAGGTGGCACACAGGTGAGAGCTTGGCTCAGTAGGAAAGCTGGGTTTGGAAGTGAGGTGCAGGCAAGTCGGGCCATGCACCAGGGCCAGCATCGGACCCTGCAGTGTGGCCCAGGGTCCATCTGCTCAGTCGGTCACAGCAGGGGCCTGCCCAGCACCCTAACCTGTACTGGGCTCCATCCTCGGCGGGTCATGAGGTTCCTGTAACCCTCAAAACGACCAGCGAGGAGGGACTTTCGCTCCCACACTCCAGCAAGGACACCGGGCACAGAACAAACAACTGGCCTGCCCAGGTCACAACCGCGTGCAGTGGTCAGCATCTGGATGGACCAGTCCACATTCTGCTTCCTGCTCCATGCCAGCTGCAGAACAGAGCGGCACCACCTCCCAAAGACACTGTGGACATGTGATAGGGGATGGCAAGCTACAGCCAGAGGGTGACACCAGCCCCCGCCCTGGCTGTTTCTATTGAGCTCAGGGGGTTCATGTTTCCAAATGGTTGAGAAAAATCTAATTACTGTTTTGTGACCTATGAACATTTTAGGATGTGTGAAGCACCCCCAGCCGCGTCTCAGCTTCTGGCCCACTGCCACCCTGAGGCGGGAGGAAGCACCTGTGGGCGTGGAGGGAGAGCATGTGGAGGCCACCTGTCAACTCTTCTGGAACTCCCAGCAGCACCAACGCCACCCCCCCGACACGACCTGTAACCTCGCAAGCACGGGGCAGGAGAACGTGTTTTACAGGCAGGCAGTGCCCGCTCCGCACCCTGGCACAGTGGATGGGCAACAATGAGGCAATGAAATTTCATCTCCCAGCTGGGCCCTTCCTCCTTCCAAAACATCGGATCCGCTGCTCATGGACCGACCGACTGGTAAATCTGAAGGCCAGTTCATCTGAGCCAGGAGACCAGGGGTCTGCCCATCCCCAGGCGCCTGAGCCCAGTCCAGCCAATCACAGATGACAGAGATGCAGAGCCTCCAAGCAGCACGGCCACCTAGCTTGGCTGCCCAGGTCACTCTACCTTCTTTGAAGACAGTAGCAGAGTCTGGACGGGCTCAGAGTCTGAGAAGAGCTGGGTCTCCTCAATGATGTGCACCTCACTCTCTAGGCTCACGGCTTTGTGCAGGGCACCCCGGTCTGCAAGGTCAAAGCCACAGATCAATGAGACGGCCCCGAGGGCCACACCAAGGACACCACACCCAGTGGCAAATGCTCCCTCCCTGTATTCTCAAATCACTCCCTCTACAAATGTGTAGAAAAGCTTGACATTAGAAATACGTTTTTAAAAAGGCTTTGGCAAAATAAACAATTGGAAACCCAGGTGTCGTGGGTTATTCCGACTTTGTGATGAAGAATAAAACCCAGTTCCAAGCTGGGTTCAACAACCATGACCCTTGGAGGCGGCTGTGACACTCCCCCAGCCTCTGGTGGGGGCCAGGCAAGGTCAGCTGCAAAACTCCAAGCGGGGGCCACGGCACCCTGCCAGCAATCGTGGCTCCAGGCCACTGTCCCCATGCCACAAACACTTGCTTCAGAGCCACAGGTGAGGGGAGGCAAGCCTCCTGCAGCAGGTTCGGGGATATCTCAGTCTGGTTCCTCACAGGGGGCAGCGAGGAGGTCTCCCGCCAGCAGACAGGACAGGCCACGCTGACGGCTCCTCCCAGGGTGGCCACAGCACCTGTGGTTGGCACGGTCATCACCCCAGCCCTGTGACAGCAGGGACGCCTCTGCACAGCCCAGCCCGGATGTGGGACAGGACTCACATGATTAATGAGCGTCCCAGGTGACCTGATGGTCACAGAGATTTGGAAGCTGAGGACTGGTGGCTTCTCGGAAATTCTTTTGCAAACCACTTGGGCCATCTAGAGGTAGGTGCTGTATTGACTTGTAAAATATTAAGTGCACTTCCCAACTTTCTTACCTAAGGACACAGACGCACTCTGAATGTCAGGCCCTCAGGACCCACCTGTGCTGACAAACATGACGTCATAGGTGGTCCCATCCAGGGCCTGCGTCCTGTCCACCACAATCTGAGTGTAGTTCACATCCTGTTTGATCAACTTGGGTCGGTTGTCTATTGGGGTTACTGAGTCATCCATCAAAGGGTGGTCCTTGACGAACTGCAGCGTCTTGTCTGGTAAATTCAGAGAGCTGGTGTAGTTGGCGGCCCGTGCCTCTCTGTCAATGCACTGCGGGAGTAAAACCACCTGAGGTTAATGTGCACGCCGCCGGCAGCCCAGCTAGGCTTCCCGTGGCCTTGGCGCTCACGTGGGGTGCACAGCTGGGGGCTCTGAACTGAATTTCTAGAAAGCAGGACAAGGTGAGGTACGGAGGTGGCCTTTTCCCAGGAATGGGAAGACACAGTTTTAAAGCACATCCACAAAACGTAGTTGTGTTTTATGATACCGAGTCACTGGGAGAATATCTGTTTATAAAGGGAAAAGCTTAGCTTTCCCTCAGAAGAGGAGCACGCTAAACACGGCTAGAAACCAGCCCAGGTCGAAGCAGCAGCACAGACAAAAGGCAGGAAGGATTTTTTTCCTAGTTATTGCTGCCTCATGTGCAGAAACCAAAATTTACGACAAATGACACTTTACTGCACAGAAGCAATGATGGTGTGGGCTGAAGGCCCCGCGGAGGGGCTGGTGCTGGGGGCTGGGGGCACCAGGTCAGCCCCAGCCAAGAGCTGTTTACAGACCTCCGCGTCACCATGCGGGTACACAGAGCAGACTAGAATTTTTATTTTTTATACCTAAAATTTATTACTTTAGAAAGGGGAAAAAAGAGACCCCTATCAATCAGTAGACAGTGCAGCTCATGAGGATAGGGAGGCCTCTGCCAAGAAATTGTGTTTCTCCACATGAAAATGAAATAGACCGAGCTGTATTGTGCAATGTCTACGTCTCCAGAACAGCCCGTGCCAGGGGCACACCTCTCATTTGGGCTGCGTGTGGCAAGAGCTGTTGCACAACCAGCAGGAAAGAAGAAAACCCAAGGTTGGGCCCCTTGGCTCCCAGGCTGGTGGACGCTTGGCCTGGTGAGACAGACTCCCAAGGCCAGGTGACCCACCCGCGAGGAGGCTCGGGCACCTGTGTCAGGCTCACGCTCTGGGCCTTGCACGCTGAACGGGAAGAAGAGCCCTCCCGGGACCCCGCCTTGCTCACCGCTCCGGGCCGCGGGCTGGGCACGGGGCCGTTGTAGCGCACCCACTTGGTGTGGGACTGCTCCACTGTGGCGCTCTGCATGTACTTCCCGCGGGAGAAGACGGCCTCCACCGTGGACAGGTTGTAGGCGCACACGGCCGACAGCCCCACGTTGTTCCTGGGGAGGGGAGGCTGTGAGCGCCTTGCGGGCGGGCGGCGAGGAGGGCGCGCACCCTGCCTGCCCAGGCACTTACAGCTGCGGGGTGAAGAGGGCATAGAACACGGGCTCCTTCAGGCCCGCGGCCCGCAGCACGAACACGTCCTGCAGCACGTTGAACACCAAGCCGCTGTCCGGGCGGGAACAGATCAGCCTGGCCTTCAGGAAGGAGGTCCACTTCTTCTGCAAGGTCCTCAGGCCGCCCTGGTCCCCCTGAAACCCCAACGACAAGACATGGAGGGGGCGCAGAGACCACCCCCAAGGAGGCTGTCCCCGTGCAGGAGGGCAGTGCTGGCACTCTGCCAAGCCCCAGGAAAGCAGGCCCGGGCAGGGAGGTGACCACGGTGCCACTTCTGCACCAGTTGGAAACAAAACACGGCCCCTCCCCCTGAAAACGAATTCGATGACAGCCCAGCGACAAGGTCCCTGTCACCCCGGGGAGCGGCTAAGCGCAGGGCTCCCACCTGCGCTGGCCATGGCTCCCACGCGTCTGCCACTCGTGACCCCTCGATGACCCCCTCCTCCCACTCTGCAGTGCCGGCCCTGAAGCCTGTCCTGGGGGACTGTGTGGCTGTCCCTCTGAGAGGCTCGATCCTTTGCTCCCTCTCTCCTGCCAAGTCACAGCCAGAGTGCTTTGCACCTACGAGGCTCCTCTTTGGGCTGATGGTGGAGAGACAGGGATGGCATGTACGTGACCATGTGTGGCCTGGGGAGAAACCGCGGCCCAACCCGCGGCCTCACTTTCCGTGGGGTGAGTCGCCCGTAGTCAGCTGCGGTCCACAATGTTAGGCTGTTTCGACTCGTTTGGCAGAAAGAAATCATGTTCACGTACTTTAATGACAGTGTGGTTATGATTCTTCTACTTTATCAAGGTTATTTTTGCTAATCTCTTACTGTACTTAATTTATTTATAAATAACCGGAAAATTCGTATGGATTTGGTACTATCTGAGGCTTCCAGCATCTCCGGGGGTTCTTAGGATGTATCCCCGCATGGTAAGGGGGGATGACAGTATGAACCCAGGCCATCCGAGTGCAGAACGTGACGAGGGAAAGTCCTGACTTATTTTGGCCCTAATGAAAATGCACCCCAGTGCACAGTCGTCTGGACTGTGATCGCAGAAGGATGAATTTTCTTTTTTATGAACTACTTCATTTTCTTTCTTGATGTTTTACCAAAGGATGATTCCGGTGTATGCAGGGCCATTTTTCTTTCCGGTTTTCAGGTTCTGAGGAGCAGCCAAAGGGTCTGTGCCCAGGGCAGGAAGGCCAGGAGTGGGGGCTCAGTCCAGCAGGGAGAACAATTGTGAGAAAAGCACAGGAGTCTGAGGGCTCGACAGAACCCCACCTAGGAGGCTGGCAACTTGCCGTTACAGGAGGGGAGGCAAGACGCTGTTCCATGCACTGTTGGAGCCTGTTCACAAACCCTTCTGTAAACTCCCCAGTGTCAGGTCACGAGGTCAAGGTCAAGGTCAGTCTAGCTCAGCTTCCTGCAGGCCACAGAGCCCCTCCTAGCACTGCTGCAGGCAGCCGTGTACACACTGAGGCGGCCCTGCGGGGTGCCTGCGTCAGCCTGCCCTGGATGCAGGGCTTTGTCAAAGCTGCCCCCAGGTCTGAGAGGTGAGGTACGAGGCAGCCACGATGGGTGACCACTGGAGAACAGGGTCAGAGAGCCCCAGCTGGAGAAAGCCCCAAGATGCTTGGGACACATGGCACCTCCTTTACCTTGCAGGTAGGAGGCAAGGAGGGGCATCCAGAGCATGCGCGCTGGTGTCCCCACTGCAGTCCCTCCACAAGAAGGCCACGTGGCAACTGTGTGTCCAATGATTCCTTGGGGGACAAACGTCCACCAGCTCTGCACCAAGCAGTCAGCCATGACCGCTGTTGTTGTCTCCCATGGTGCTGGACGGCTCTTTCCCAGGCCTGCCACCCTGCCTCCTGGAAACAGCCACCTGAGCCACCTCAAGATCTCCTAAACCCAGCCCCAAGGCAGTTCTCTCGTGCTCGGCACCTGCTAAGCTCCTTATTTTGAGCGCCTCCTGGCCCTTGGACACACACTTGAAGCTTTATATGTGGCACACAGTTAGTGCCAGTTCTCGCTTCTTAACTGAAAGTCCACGGCCACCCTTCCCCTTGTAGGTCCTGACAAAGAAACAGTGAAACTCCAATTCCAAGAGAGTCTTGTGAATATGCTCAACAAAAGCTGGCTTTTCACAGCCTGGGGCAGTCTGGGAAGGTGCATTAAAACCCCAAATTCCCTGAAAACTGCAGACCGATCAGTCACACGTGGGGTCCCCAGGGAAACCACCAGAATTCCTAAGCTAGGAAGGCCTGGCACCCGAGAGGCCCGATCATCGGTGGCAACAAAGGGATACAGTGGCAGGGAAGGTGGCGAATCTGACCACAGCCTGAGGGATCATGTCCGGGCGTGCTACCCCCAGGCGGGAGCTGAGGGGCCGCGGGGGTGGCGCGGTGCTCACCCTGCACACCCTGGCGACGCGTGGGATCATCAGCTTGAAGACGAACTCGTACTCCACGGACGCCTCCGTGAAGAAGAAGTAGACCCTGTCGTCTTCACCCTCGCCGGGGTTCCTCCGGATCACGTCGGCAAACACGAAGCTGGGCTCTGCAGGGACACCATGCGCTGGGTCACCCCCCCGCTCCCAGCCAGCACCACCTGGAAGCGGGGCCTCCCTCACCCATGGCGGGAGAGTGCGCGTACCTGCGACTCCAGCCAGGGGTCCAGCACTGCTCTGCCCTCCCCAGCCTGGGAAAGGGGCCGGAGGTGGCTCCACAGAGCAGCTGCCCGGGTCCGCCCTGAAAACCCAGGTTCACCCTGTCCTGATGCAGGCTGGGGCTGCACGGAGCCAGACCATCTGCTGGTTTAAACAAGTGCCTCGAGTAGGCAGCCTCTGCCACCAGGAGCAGTCAGCTGTCCCTGCATCTCAGGCCTTGGTGTCCGCCCTCAGACCAAGAGACCTCAGAAGAGCCCCGGGGTCCACAGCCTCACCCTCAAGGAAGGCCCATGAACAGTCCCCCACCACCAGCACCCTAAGGCTGGACATGAGACATGCACGGTCCAGCAGTTGCAGGGCGGCCTGACCCTTCTGACTGGGCTCTGGAGACAGGCATGGAGGCTCTGCCTTTAACGTCATGCTGGAAATTACACCAGGTCCCAACCTGATGATCTGAGCGCTCCATTTACTGTCAGAATCTCACTTTTGGGGGCGGGGGCAGTACTGGGGGTTGAACCCAGGAACCCTTCACTGAGCTACCACCCCAGACCATCTTAAGGAGACAGGGTCTCACTAAGTTGCAAGAATGGCCCGAACTTGTGGTCTTCCTGCCTCAGCCTCCCAAGGTGCTGGGATTACAGCTGTGTGCCACCACACTGAGCTCAGAGTCTCACTTTTATGAAAGTCTCCCAAATCTGTTTCCCGGATACACCAAGCGAGATGCCCTGGACTCCAGCACGGGTTCCGAGAAGCCCTGGAGACAGCCCCACTGCCCAGGCTGACTCCAGCTGGGGACGCCCTGGCTGAGGGGAACAAGGAAGAAAGGGAAGGGCACACGCCTCCCGCCAGGCGGCTGAGCCTCTTACCGTTGAGCCAAGGGATGGCGTACTCCGTTCTCAGAGGACTGTGGGAAGAGTTTCGGGAGATGATGGGCTCACTTCCCAAAAAATTATAGGATGTCCCAGAATAAAGCTCTCCATCTGCAGCAGCCGGGAGAAAAGAGGAGAAGGGAGTCAGACCGCCTGCTAGGCCCCAGGCCCAGGACAATCCCCAACGCCATTTCTCTGTCCCCTAAGCAAGCTCCCCCGAGAACAGGAGAGAGGCTCCCCAACTTCCAGGAAGCCTGCTTGCACTTCCTACGCCTGGTGCTTTTCCCTCGCCCTGGATAATTGCAGGTGCCACCTTCAGCTGCATTTTACGAGTTAAGAGGCGGTAACTAGATAGGCGAGAATTTCCTGTATCAAACCAGTAGCAAAAGGCAGGCACTCCCAGATTTACCACGGGGCCACTCCTGAGAAGCCACCCTGAACCGAAAACATCGTGCCTTTTTAACCCACCTGCCCTGCCGAACCTCACAGCCCTGCCTGGCCTACCTCACACGCGCTCAGAATGCCACGTCAGCCTGCAGCTGGCGACGTCGCCTAACAGACCCCCTTGACAGTGAGGTGCTGCACCCCTGGGTGCCCGCCCGCTCCCAGCCCTGGCCTCGATGCAGGAGACCCCCAGGCAGCGTGTGCTCATGGCGACCCCACTCCGGCAGGAGCATCCACGCCACCTGCCCAGTGACAATGCACACAGCACGGTGGTGGCTGGTCAGGAGCCTCAGCGCCAAGCTCTCACGCAGGGGTCTGTTCAGCGGGGACGACAGGACAGGGAAGGAAGAGGAGTGTCCTGCTGGGGGCGTAACATGCCACCACAACCTGTGGGGGTGAAGGAGCCCGAGCGGCAGGACTTACCAACCATGACGGACGTGTAGCTGTGTGCTGGGTCAAAGGGACACCTTCCTTTGCCGTCTTCGTTTTTCCCCAGAAACTTAAAGGATGCTAAGTTCTGAAATTGAATAAAAAGAAGATGCATCTAAAACATGGGACTTTCCATGGGGATGACATGGTCTGCTAGCATTCAATTTGGCAGGTTCTTTATTCCTGCCAGACCAAGAGGGCAGAGCCAACGGGTGCTGAGCCCAAGGGTCCCGCTCAGGTCTGCACACCAGTGTCTCGGGGCTCTGGCCTCAGCTGCCTCACCTGTGAGGCAGGGTGAGCCAAATACAAGACGCACTCTCAAGTGGCCAGAATGCCACGGGCAGAGTGTTAGTATCAATAAAGCCAGGAAGCTGGGCATGGTGGTTCATGCCTGTAATCCCAGGGGCTTGGGAGGCTGAGGCAGGAGGATCACAAGTTCAAAGCCAGCCTCAGTAATTTAGTGAGGCCCTAAGCAACTTGGCGAGACCCTGCCTCAAAATAGAACATAGAAAGGCCCGGGGACATGGCTCAGTGGTTATGCACTGGTACAAAAAAGGGTAAAATAAAATTAAAAAAAGGAAGAACTATAGTCTCCAAAAAACATGTTATATGGAATCTCTCCCACCTTCCCACCACAGCATGAAGCAGACGGGTCCATCTCTGAATATTAAGAGCAAAACCAGGCTGCTACGCAAGAAACTTAGGCAAGAATTACAACTTCAGGACAATCTCACCTCACCTGACAAAGCCAAACCTGTAGAAGGCAATGACATATCAACTACACAAGAAATGGAGAGCTGCCGGGCATGGTGGCACACACCTCTAATCCCCACAACTCAGGAGGCTGAGGCAAGAGGATCACAAGTTCCGAGGCCAGCTTCAACAACTAAGTGAGGCTCTAAGCAATTTAGTGAGACCCTGTCTCAAAATAAATAAAAAGGGCTGGGGATGTGGATCAGGGATAAAGTGCCCCTGGGTTCAGCCCCCAAAACCAAAACCAAAACCAAAACCCAGAAAGCTCTCAAACAGGGAAAAACAGAACAATATGAAATGACAAAGTGCGGGAAATGCCCACAAAATGACAGATGAGGCATTGCTGCCTCCTCACATACGATGGCATGTAGAAACAGGAATGGGAGGTCACTCAGGACGAGAAGCAGGTGGAACGGCGGCTGCCTCAAGAACCACTGTGGGTGAGCCTGCCGGAAATCCAGTAGCATGCAGAAAATCAAAGTGGATGTCGCCGTGAGCCAGGAGCCTGCGGAGGCTCAGGGGGGCCTGCACCGCCCAGAGGGGCTGGGAGCAGCCCGTCCCTGCAGAGGAGGCTGGCTGGACACCGCTGTCACCAGTGGGGACAGACAGTCTCACGGCATGTGGGAGCTGCAGGCCTGCTAACACCATCCAGACACTCACTCTCAGGACAGGACACAGGAGCTGGGGCGACGGCACTCACTGGAGGTGACAGAGTATCACCTCTCCAAAAGATGCCCAGGGGCTGCCGGGGAACTCTCAACAGGGACTGGAGGTGGACGATGCTGGGCAATTACTGTGCCTTTTCTTAGCTGCTGTGATAAAATCAGATTTGGGCAGGACAACATCATTATCTTTAAGAGATGCTTGTAAAGGCACCTGGAAGACCTGGGTCATGGGTTAGCAAGTTCACGCACCTGCGCACACAGCCACGTGTGTGCACAGGCACAATCCACCTGCTCCGCCTGTGTGGTCAGTGTACATGAGTGATCTATTCTTCTACTGGTGGAAAAATTTTATTGGAAGTATCAGGAAAAGATACAGGGTTAGCTTTAAACACACCAGTCCCTTAATTCAGCCACAGACATCACTACAGAATGCATGTTTCAAAGACAGTACGGCAAGCTTCTGAGGAGCTAGAGGTTAGCCAGGAAACTCACTGATGTGCAAAATGTTGCTAGAACATTAAAGCAAAAAAAAAAAAAAAGTTATCTTTTAAGACTGGGGAAGAAGCCCCTGGCCCCCACTCCGTATCAGTCATTGTCAGCATCTGTGGGGACAGCCAGACAGACAGACCTATTCTGTGAATCTCGCTCAGATGTCTCTGTAGGAGGGCCAGGTTGCCTGCGTGAGTTTCTCACGAGTCCAAGCTTTGTTTTGTTACTTCTGAGTCAATGTTGGAGGTTTTTTGGTTTGGTTTTTGTTTTTTGCAGTACTGGGGATCAAACTCAGCGTCTCTTGCAGACTAGGTAAGTACTCCACCACTGAGTTACGTCCCTCAGTCAGGAAACTTTTTTAAAAAGTTCCAATAGCAAATGAAGCTTTTCATTACAGTGGCCTCCCCTCGCCCAGGATCTCGCCTTCTGCAGTCTTAGTGCAGTCAACAGTGGCCTTCTGAGGAGTGGGATGAGATCCACACCGTTTCACTCTGTCCTGCCCAGGGTGTGAATCACCCCTTTGGTGTATCCACCCTGTATAGACTACCCACCCGTTAGCCACTTGTTAGTCAACTTGGTCATCAGATGAAGACTATATGGTTTCATCACTGGAGGTCACAGGACTACATCCGGCAGATAAGGGGAAACTACTGATTAGCATATTTTTATATTTGTCAAGTACTCATTAATCTAGGACTATCACTAGAAAATATGCTTAGTGTCCAGTTCTTCCATGTACTTACTTAAAATGCTCCTTCTTATAAAGAGACAAACCCACATGGATACAGTCACCTGATCCTTGACAAAGGTGACAAAAACATACATTGGAAAAAACACAGCCTTTTAAACAAACAGCATTGGGAAAACTGGATAGCCTTCTGTAGTAGACTGAAACTAGATCCCTATCTCTCACCCTGCATGAAAGTCAATTCAGAATGGATCAAAGACCTAGGAGTAAGTCCAGAAACGCTAGACTCCAACACACAGGCACAGACACCGACTTTGGCAGGACTCCTAACACTAGGCAAATAATACCAGGAGCCCACAAGTGAAATGGCATCAGATTAGAAAGCTTCTACCTAGCAAAGAAAATGATAATGTGGAGAGAAGATACAGAATGGGAGAAAACATTTCCCAGTTACTTGTCCAATGGAGAATTAACATTCAGACTATGGAAAGAACTCAAAACAATTAACACCCCAAAACATAACCCATCCAGTAAGTGGGCAAATGAACTAAAGAGACACTTCTCAAAAGAATTGCAAATGGCCTAGGAATCTATGAAATAAAAGATCAATATCTTTAGCCAACAGGGAAATGCAAATCAAAACTGCACTGAGATTTCATCTCCGAGGAGAATGGCAGCCACCAAGAATGCAAATAACCGTCAATGCAGGTGAGGATGCAGGGAACAAGGAAGTCCCGCACGCTGGAAATCAGCACAGCCACCGTGGAAATCAGTGCGGAAGTTCCTCCGAGTACTAGGAACTGAACGCCACGTGACCCGGCTATCCCGCTCCTTGGTGTTTGTCCTTAAGAATTAGAGCCAGCTTGCTACAGTGATGCTGTTCACAACAGTCAAACTACGGAACCAGCCTAGGTGCCTGTCAACAGGTGAAGGGACAAAGATAAAGTGGGTTTTACTCAGCCATAAAGAAGAATGAAATTGTGTCATCTGCAGGAAAATGGATAGAAATGGAGAACATCATGGCAAGTGAAATAAATCAACTCAAAGTCAAGGACTGCAGGTTTCTCTCCTATGTGAAAACTAGGGAGCAAAAACAGGAGGAAAAAAGGGATCTCATGACAATAATAGGGCAACCAGCAGGGTAGATGAAGGGACCCAGCAGGTGGGGAAAGAGGAGGGCAAGGGGAGGTTCTGGGGAGGGAAATCGGTCCAACGTGTCACAAGCACATATGCACATGGCCCACTATCCTGTATAATCACTATGTATCAATAAAAAAATTCTCCCTTTCTTTGTGATTATTATCCAATTGCTCATGGGATCACCTGAATAAAAAGAACTGCTTCTAAAAAAATGAGATGTGACAGCCTAATCTCCCCCTGCCTGGTGACAAAGAGTGAGGAAGGCCCCCGAGGACCTGCACCCATGGGAGGACCAGGTGTCAGTCTGGACGGAGGCAAGGACGTGGCACAGGGAGGCCTGGAGGGCAGTCCTGCCTCTTAAACCACCCAGAGTGGTGGATCCCAGCAGGGCTGCTCAGTGGGCAAGGGACACCAGATGGTGACATCCCAAGACCCACGGATACACCAACCCAGAAGATGCACAATCCAGGAGCAGTAGGTTGACTTTCACATGACCTGGACCCCACCACAGCCAGGCCATCCACACAAAACCCACAATGTGAAGAGGAGAGGCAGGTGCTGGGCCCAAGGCACAGGGCTGAGCGCACCTGTCTGCAACACACCTCTAGATGTTTCTCCACTACCTGCTCTGCTCCTGCACTGATGTCTGCTCTGCACAGACACCAACGTCTGCTGCACGCTCTGCACCTGCACCGATGTGTGCTCTGAAGACACCGATATCTGCTGCCTGCTTTGCACCTACACCGTCTGCTGCATGCTCTGCACCTGCACCGACATCTGCTCTGCAGACACCGAGGTCTGCTGCCTGCTCTGCTCCTGCATTGATGTCTGCTCTGCACAGACACCGACGTCTGCTGCCTGCTGCCTGCTTTGCACCTACACTGATGTCTGCTGCACTCTCTACACCTGCACCAACATCTGCTCTGCAGACACCGACGTCTGCTGCACGCTCTGCACCTGCACTGATGTCTGCTCTGAAGACACCGACGTCTGCTGCCTGCTGCCTGCTTTGCACCTACATCGACGTCTGCTGCCTGCTGCCTGCTCTGCACCTGCACTGACGTCTGCTCTGCACAGACACTGATGTCTGCCGTCTGCTCTGCACCTACACCGACATCTGCTGCACACTCTGCTCCTGCACCGACATCTGCTGCCTGCTCTGCTCTGCTCTGCCCAGGCACTGACAGCTCCCGGCCCTCCCTGGAGCCCTGCCTCAAGCCACACCCTTGGCCATAGACACCAAGCTCAGAGGAGCCATGAAGGCCACATGTTCTTGACCGCAGCCTGGCTGGGCTTCCTGCAGTGCCAGGACCTGCTTCCAAGTCCTCATACAGCTGACCCAAGAAAATCCTATTGTTTCTGGGGGGCAGAGACTGTCTCTTATGCCCACCCAGGGCTCTCTGCTCTGCTGTACCACTGACGAGGCTGGCCCGAGGTCATCTGATACAAGGGATGAGTCTGTGGCCTTACCAGGTGGTCACAGGTGGGCTGGAACGCGTTGGTCCCGCACACGTACAGGGTGGTGGCGCTGAGTGGCTGCAGTACCCGGATATAGTTGAGACATTCTGTCTGCGGGAGAGAAAAGCACAGCTCACAGCCTCCGGCCACAGCTCCCTCTGCAGCCATGAGCTCCGCCCACTCCCTGCCCGGCCTTGCCTCCAGGTCCTCCGGGCATTCCCCTTCACACCCTGGGCTGCCACAGAGCGGGGTTCACTGACACCCCAACCCAACCCCTGGCACACCTACACCTCAAGCTGGCCTGTAATTTCATCTCTGCAGTGTCCAAGGGCTGTTCAGGTGCCAGACGGAATTTAGTTCAGTCCTTAATTGACACTCTGCAAAGATCTGGCAACCAAACAAAGCAAGGCGAGCTGACCTCAAATGGTACTGGGGACACCCACTAGACAGAGCAATGCATTTTCCTCTCGCTAAACACGAGGATACTCCACTGACGCCCTCTGCCTTCCTGGAGACCCACCCTCTACTCCCTGCACGCATGAAACTCGTAAGACCGTTTCTTGGGATCCAGGCCCAACCATCCACGAGGGGAGAGGCTGGACCAAGGGGGGGCCAAGCCAGCTTGGCGTCAGAAAGGCCCCCTCAGGAAAACAAAGGGACATTTAAGAACCCACGAACTATTTTAGGGCAATAAGTACTTGGATTCTATGTGCCGCAGCCTGAAATTATCTCAGTTCAAGGAAGTGTCTTTAGGCCACGACTGTTTTTAAACTGGGGGGATGTCATTCACTATCTCCCCACGCCCACTGTCAGCCCTCGGTCTCATTCAGCTCTAGAAGGTCTCCTGTGACACCTGTGATCTGTCACAGTGCCCGCTCTCCCTCATTCCCTGTGAACGCTGTCTGTGGAGACAAATGACTGAGTAGGCGTCTAGCACTTTGCTAAGGAAAAAATGTTGAGCAAAGAAACAACAACAACAAAAAAATCTCCTTTGAAAAAGAAAAAAATTTGTCTTGAACCTAACCAACAACTGCTGAAATTTGCCCTAATTCCACTGTCACGACCAATGATCAGGATGACTGGGCTCTTGTCATTTGAGTCTGGACAGCTACACGGCACCAGGTGAGGACACAGAAGCCCAGAGATGGCGAGGGTGGCCCAGGGCTCCTGGAGGGAATGGACACTCACCCAGCATCCCCTGCATGGCCCCTCGCTGAGGTGCCCAAGCCACTGACACCTGCCAGAAACCCCAGACCCCGTCATCTCTCCAAACCCAAGCCTGTGGGCCACGGAGTGGCCATGAGTCCCACACCTTGCGCCATTTGCCAGTGGCCACTGGAGACATTTTCTCTGGTCAAAATTTCAGGCCGTATGAATAAATTCGATTTACATAAACTAAAAATGTATTTCTTGAATGACTCCCAGATCTGGTGCTTACTCTGAGAGCCGATCCCAAGGCCCAGGAACACAGGAGATGACGTAACCCCGGTGACCACTCAACCTGCCTGCAGGAGGCCACACCGGAAGGCATGCGGGCTGTCCTGCAGCTCACGAAGGACATACCTGCTTGGACTTCCCCTTCTCTGCACATTTTGCTTTCTTGTCTTCTGAGACCTTCCAGTACACCTGTGAGGGAGGAGGAGAGCCCATTTCACCAAATGTTCTGTGAGGTCCCCAGACAGATGCCAAAATAACAACAGGCCAGCCGTGGTGGTGCATGCCTGTGATCCCAGCTATTCAGGAGCCCGAGATGGGAGGATCACAAGTTCAAGGCCAGCCTCAGCAACGTAGCAACACCCTGTCTCAAACTAAAAAAATTAAAGGGGCTGGGGATGCAGCTTGCATAGTATGGGTAAGGCCCTGGGTTCAACACCCAGTACCACAAAAATGATAATCATAACAACAACAGCAGGACACTTCTCATGACCCAGGAGGTCAGCATCCTGGGCAGAGGGGAAGCCCAGGAGAGGTGAGCGATCACCCTGAGCTAACGCAACAGGTTTCCACCACGTGCCCACGTGGCAAACACATGCTCACAGGTTGGAAATTTCAAAGCAATCAAGTCTTAACGAGGACACAGGAAAGCAGAACCCAGTCCCTTCAGAAACGCCCCTGCAGACGTGGTTCATGGTCGGCTGGCACGAACCCATAAAGGCGGGGGACCGTGAGCTCAGTGCACCCCGTTCACACTGCCAGGGAGCTTCCCTGCAGCCTGGCTGGGGTCCCTCTATCTTCTCGTTAAGAGGCACCTAAGCCTCTCCGCTGCCCTAGGAGCACAGAGGCCGTTCACAGGACAGTGGCTGGTGCTCAGTGTCCAGCTGTGGCCCAGCTCACACTAGAATCCACGCTCCCCCAAGACAGTTCTGAGAGGACCAGGAGGAGACGGGCCCAGAGCAAGGGATCTGCTGGCCCACGGGGAAGGGGCTAAGCAGGAGGTGAGACCTCGGCACCCTTCCACTCAAGTGACTTCTGATGACAGCCTGTGCCTTCAAAGGATGATGCTCAGAAGCGCATCTGTGTATCAAATGGAAATAAAAATGCAGACACCAGAGGTGAAGAGAAAACAAAACAGAGTTCTAGGGCAGACACGGGCAGACATGGACAGCACGTGCCTGGAACTGCCTAATTCCAGAGGGCAAGAAAACTCCCCCAGACAGCTAGGGCTCGGGAGCAGCCAAGAAGGGGACGATTTGAGCATTAAACAGGGACAGGGGCTGGGGGTGCAGCTCAGTGGTAGAGCGCTTGCCTGGCATGCACGAGGCCCTGGGATCTACCCCCGGGATCTACCCCCAGCATTGCAAACAAATTTTTTAAAAAATCCACCGTGACACTGAGAATCAAATAATGACTTAAAAACTCATTCTTGCCCTCTGTGTGGAATTAAATCACTCAAAAAACTGGTAAACAGCAGCAACAATGCCCAGCATCTGTCCTGCCCTGGCATTCCAGGACCCAAACAGGTGGCACTGGGTACCAGTGGCTGACAGATGAAAAAGGGAAGGCAGAATCAAAACGCTGCCTTTTGCGACACTTGATGAGACACTGGGCCTTGGCTCAGAGGGTCACGGGCCTCTGAGGCCCAGGAGGGAGGGCCCCACCTGCAGGAGTCTCTCTCCCTGGCCTACATGGACAAAGCTCTGGCCCCAACATTCTCTGGCAGAGAATGTGCACAAAGACAGGTCCATGCCAGACTGGAGGTGTGGCGCCCAGGCTGGGGCACCACCTGCTGCATGGAGCAGCTTTCCCAGGAAGGAAACCGAGCCTGGCCGCCAGAAACGGAGGCCGCCTGGACAGAACGGCCAGTCAGTGATGGGGCTGATTTCCATCCGTCTCAAACTAAATGTTCAAATGAATAAAACAAACGCCCTCCACAAGGCCAGTCTTAAAGTCTGAATGCTGAGCATGGCACCACAGGAAGTTTGAGGTATTTGACTGGATAAAAAGGAGCCTCTTCCCTTAACAGCCACACAGATGAAGACTGTGGTGCTGGGATTTGCCTCAAGGCCACCAGAGCCGAGGGTGTGTCAGGCAGGAGGAAAGCCTGGCTTTCTAGGAGCCACCAGGAGGAGGGCCCTTGCTCGTGGGTGTGGTGGAGAATTTTCCCTAATAAAAAGTTCACAAAGAAAAAAGGAAAAGAGGCAGGTCCCTGGGCGAGCTGCTGTGGACATGCGCCAGGGCGTCAGGGGCCGGGAAGGGCGCCAGGTGTGCGGAGCCCAGGACCTACCTCGCGTTGCTTCCTGGAGATGTCCGACGCCTCCAGCTCGAAGACGGCTTCCCGCGCGCCCACGTACAGGGTGTCCCCATCCTCACTCATCAGCAGCGCTGAGTAGTTGTAGATGCCTGGCTCCCGAAACTGCACCAGACCCACCTCTGCGGGAGGCCAGGTGTCAGCGGGGGAGGGAGACGAGAACCAGGGAACCACGCATGTGACAGGGAGCACTTCTGAGCAAAGGCATGTGATCCCACAGTGGAGGTCGGAACCCTGGGCAGACCGGGGGACCAGGCGCCAGGACCACGCCCCATGCCAGGGGCCTGCCCTGGAGCCGTGGCCCGGCTGCTCACCTGCCTTCACTTCCCGGCCCATCCCTCAATACCTGCCAAGTTCTGAACCCCCTCAGTGGTCTTCCAGGAGACACCAGGCCAGACACCGCCACCTGCCCACCCACTTTTCTCCTAAGTGTCTTTAATTACCCACAAATAAAGTTTAAAAAATTACAACTTTTTTTTTGTGATGCTGGGGATTGAACCAAGGGCCTTGTGCTTACAGGCAAGCACTTACCAACTGAGCCACATCCCAAGCCCCACAACTTTTTTTTGGGGGGGGGGCGGGGGTACCAGGGATTGAACTCAGGGGCACTCAACCATTGAGCCACCTCCCCAGCCCTATTCTGCATTTTATTTAGAGACAGGGTCTCACTGAGTTGCTTAGTGCCTCGCTGTTGCTGAGGTTGGTTTTGGACTCTCGATCCTCCTGCCTCAGCCTCCCGAGCTGCTGGGATTACAGACGCGCTCCACGGCACCCGGCTAAAAATTTATAACATTTTGAGATGTTCTTATTCAGGAAATGTTTTATTTCAAAATCTATTTTTAAAAAATCAGTTTTGGAAAACAACAGCCCTCAAGCCAAGACATTTCCAGTAATTGCCACCACAACTCCCAAGACAGACAAGGAATGTCTCTCTACTTGTCAGGTAACCGCGTCCAGGGCCGCCGAGCAGCACGAGCTCAGCCCAGCTGTTCAGGACCCAGACACACGTTCTGGCACTGCTTTTTAAGGAGCTGCTATTTCCTTCTGGTTATCTTGGCATCAATCTGAGGGTTCTGGAAGGGTCTGCAGTTCCTGATGGCACCTGACCTCCAACGGTGCCTTTGAACATACCATTCCCTCCGCCTGGAGGCCACTTAAGGCCTGAGCCGCACTCGTCCTGGGCAAGTCCCTCTCTGAAGCTGGGACTGATTTTGACAGAGCAGACATCTCCCTGTAGCTCAATCGGGTGTTCTCCTATGATCTCTGCCCATTCAACCATATGCCCTTGAGAGCAAAATGGCACTTGATAAGGTCCCCCAGGCCCTGCCGTAGAGCCTAGCCTATGGTAGATGCCCAATAAACTATCACTAAGAAGAAAAATAAATAAGAGAGAGCGTGGTGCTGTGGCGTGCACACCTGTAATCTCAGCAACTTGGGAGGCTAAGGCAGGAGGATCCAAGTTTGAGGCTAACCTCTGCAATTTAGCAAGGCCCTAGTAACTTAGCAAGGGCCTAAGTAACTTAGCGAGACCTTGTCTCAAGATAAAACGAAGGGCTGGGGATGTGGCTCAGTGGTAAAGCATCCCTAGTACCTTCCCTCATCTCCCTAAAAAAAAAGAGTCAGGTGTCAAAACACTTCCTGATCTTCTGATTTTTCCGATGAAAGAAGGGCCATGCACACATAGGACGCAGGCCTGCCTCATGCACAGACAGCCTGTAAGCAACACCAAGCTCAGCACCCAGTGCTTAAGCCTTCCACCCACGGAGCCAGAGAGGGTCCCGAGACACCTCTCTCAGGGAGGGAATACCTAAAACCAAAACCAGTAACAGCACTGAAAGTCCCTGGTGGGCCGCAGCTGCACCCCGTCCTCTTCTGCCAGGGGCTCACATGCAGCCTGGGCCCAGCCTCCCATGTTATCAAGTACGAGCAGGTGAGCTTCCCCTTGGGGGGCCCCAGTTCACACACCACCTCAGGGGCCTGAGCAAACCCTGTGGACGCTCCAGTCACCAGGGCAGCCACCTGAGGCCATCGCCTGGGGCTGTCAGCCCACACAAAAACTCCAGGGGCCGAGAACC
This sequence comes from Sciurus vulgaris, assembly GCF_902686455.1. Taxonomy (NCBI): domain Eukaryota; kingdom Metazoa; phylum Chordata; class Mammalia; order Rodentia; family Sciuridae; genus Sciurus; species Sciurus vulgaris. Next base: position 28,687,916 of record NC_136474.1, read on the forward strand.
CAATAAACCAAAGCACCCAGCTGCCCACCGGCGTCCCAGTGCAGGGTCACCCTGGCACCGCACAAGCCTGAGTTCTCACCTCTGTGCTCCCAGGTGATCCGGGGCATGGGTGCGAAGGCCACCGCCGTCCCAAACACCAGTGCCAGGGCTGCAAGCAGCCCCCCTGCGGGGGCGTGCATCCTGGGGGGCCGCAGGCCTTCAGCAGCCAAGGGGCATGGGCAGCAGGAGGCTGCGGGAGGGGGCGTCCGCTGGACACTGCTCAGAGCCCCAAGGCCACGGCCAGCAGCACGGCCCAGAGCCAGGGGGCGGAGGGGCGCCCAAGAGGCCGCATCTCCCTGCTGGCGGTGGGCAGAGGGCCTCTCACCACCTCAGCATCAGGGCCCGGCGCTTCCTCGCAGACTCCGGAAGGAAGGCTGGAAGAGAGTGCAGAGAAGGGTCACTCTCAGGACGGGGGGCCACCGTGGCTCCACTCCTGCCACCTCCCTGCCCAGGAGCAGGGAGGGTGACACAGAGGTGGGACAGCCTGGTACAGAAACAGACAATGCTGGACCCGCCAGGCACCAGTGTCTCCACCCCTCGCAAGCCAGCCAGCCTGCAGCACAGGTTGTGCCTGGCTCAGTGTGGAACCCCAGACTGAAGGCAGTTGGCCACCCGGCTTCCTGCCCGTGTGGCTCTGTGCTCAGCTGGTGGTGATGGAAACAGGTGGAAGGGAACCCATTTCAGCTACCCCAGGGTCTTTGCTCCCCGTTCCCGTAAGGCTCACCGAGAAAACGGCCAGAGAAAGACCAGGCTGCAGGGCAGGAACACACACCTGCTAGCAAACACCCGTGTGCACACACGCACACAAGCATCAGCACAGGTGTGCACACACTCCTGGGCCCAGTCACACACGGTGCATGAGCACACACGTGCACAGACACAGGAGCACACTAACCCACAGAAACACGCAGGGTGTCTCGCCAGGCAGGAGGGCCGACCTCCCCAGGGACCCGGCTGTCCCAGAGGGGGCCCGCTGGAAACGTTCCAGCCTCATTCTGAGAAGTCCACGCTCCATGGAAACGCTGGTACTCACTTCAGACCTGCCCCAGAAGCAAGAGGCCCTGTCGGAACAGGCTGATGCTGTTCAGCAAAACTGCGGCCAGACTAGAAGCAGGTGTGCCCAAGTTCCAGACCCCATCCCTCTCCCCAGCACACTCCAGGGACGCGGCGGGCCTTCCACGCTCAGCGCCTTCCCTGGGTCCTAACTTGGCCAAGTGGAGCACAGGGAGCTACCAGGGAGCCACGTCTCGGGGGGAGATGACAGGGGCCGCAGGGACCAGACCGGGGGGGGGGGGGGGGGGGGGGCAGCGTCTACCTAGCCGGGACCTCCCCTCAGCCCTCCGCACTTCTTCGCCCGGCCCAGGACACAGGTCAGGCCGCTGCTGGATTCTCTGTCCCTGACAGGCCTCCTGGTCTCCATGGAGATGTGATTCTGAGCGCCCTGAGGTGGGAAGGCTGCGATCCTCCAGGACGGAGTGTCCCAGGCCACGGCCGGGTTTGCCCCTTCCCGCTGGTCTGACGTCACGGGTGAGCTGTGCAGGTTCGCGGACTTGCTAACTGGAATCAGTCGCAGGACTGGCCCCTCGCCCGCATTCCTGGGACGGCCACCCGGTCTTGAATGTCACTCTGGCTTGTTCCTGACCAACGTGTTTTGTCCCCAGGTCCACAGGCTGGAGTCACTGAAGTGCCCTGAGCTGGCACCTAAATGATTGGGTGCTCTCATGTCACGTTTCACTCCAAACCACAGGACGGGGTTCTGGGTCCCCTGTCCCCTTCCTCCCAGGGGCCACATGAGGGTCACAGCACATGCACCTCCGAGCTCCAGGCTTGGACCCCCACATGCTGTTTTCCTGCACCTCCATCAGACCAAGCCAAAGCAAAGCCTTGGTTCCGCTGACAGCCATTCCTGCACTCCACGTCCTGGCCCCAAAAAGGGCACTTCCTGTCCCTCCATTCTCAGTAACAGAATCCCGAGCTTTCTCGGGTTGGCGGTGTGCCCAGCCCACCACAGTCCCAAGCTTTCCTGCTTCTGGCTAGAGGAGTGTAAAAGGAAGTTAAAAGACAGGAATTCCATGAAAGATCTTTAAAGGAGGCTGACTCAGTTAGCAGCTGCATCCTGGTCCTCAGTCCTTCCTCCTCTTGCGACCTGGAATTCAAATTCGATACCTGGAGCTCTGGCAGCCATCCTATGATCATGAAAAAAAAAGGGTCTCGTTCTATAAATAGCCCAGTGGAAACCCACAAGGGCCAGGGACCCTGACAACACAGCACAGATGCTACGCCTGCCTTTTACTTTTAACTGTCCGTTCCAGACTTGTTAATGAACAGTTAGGCTCGGTCAGTGATTTGTTTTCAGATTACTGAATCAATTCTGAAAGGACACAACCTTCCCCAATGCATTCGCCCAGCAGCTGAGGCCAGGGTGCGGTCTCCACTGGAAACTGGATCCTGTCGCTTCCCCAGGGACAGCGCTTTCCACCTCTCTCCTGCCTTTCAGGCTGAGGACGACCTTGTTCCTCCTGGTCTGACCTCTCAGGTGTGTGTCCCGCCCCCACCTGGACACCCAGAGCGAGGCCCCTCTGCAGGGCAGGTGACGGCTGCCCCTTCCGCCTGTCACCGACACTCAGAACATTCCCGAACGCGTCCATCACAGGGGTCTGTGTGAATGTGAATCCACATTCCTGGATCTGAACGCTGGCTCTCTGGGTGGCCGGTCAGGCCCTGGTCACTCCGAGCTCCCCAACAGGCAACCGTCCCGCCGACGCGCCACAAGAGCAGAACTCACCCAGCTTACGGGTCGGGCTCCTTCCTAAGTGTCAGGCGCATCCACAATTCCTGGACGACATGACGGGTTCCTCTCCCAGGTCGGAGAGAGGCAGGGCCACCAGGCCACCAAGTTTTGTGAGGATGAGCTGATGTTTAATTATTCATCAGAAGACATTGAACTCTGACATATAATCGCCATAGCGCCCGCGGCTGCGACCAACACGAGTGGAACTCACGTGGGATCTGCAGCCCTGAGCCCAGGGAAGCCGTGTCGGGGGAGCAGGCCTCACGGAGGCCAGCAGCCCAGGGCCCACGAACACCCTGCAGCCGGTCCTGCTACCTTTCTGATGAGTTCTCATCCCACGCGACGCCAGATACGCAGAGGTGGCAGAGATGAAGAGCCGTCTGCAGGGCTCCGAGGTTCCCACTCCCGCCCGCCCCCACCCTTCTGGAACCACCGTCCCTGGCCTTCCCAGTTTCTTGTGACGGGAACCCACAGCACGTGGCCACACAGGCCTGTCCCTCTCAGTGACTGAGGGTTCATGCAGGTCCTGGCGGGACTGGAGGCTGAGGTCTTTGGGGATTTCTGGTTGCAAGCGGAACCAGGACCCTGTGGCCTGGGAGGGATGCACAAAGCCCAAGCCATGTTCGTCCCGCCCTGGGCGGCAGCCAGCACCAGCCCATGCTGGGCGAGCTCCAGGCGGCAGCAGAGAAGCCTGGTGGTGCGTCCCCAGCAGGGCAAAGGTCACAATCCAGAGAGGTTCCCAGTGGTGCAACGAGTGCAGCCTCTGGGGACCACGGCCTGGGACGGGTGCTGAGGGAGTTGGTGCCAGCGTGTCACAGGTGTCCAGCGCGATGACGGCCAGAGGCTGGCAGCTGACAAATCACCTGCACTTGTGCCAGATGCAGGAATGTCACCCTGCACCAGAGAGAAATGCGCCACCAAGACACACAGGGCCCCACGCAGGACGGGGTGAGGGGTCTGAGGGCCCCAGTCTCAGGGCACGCAGCAGCAGCTGGACCCGCGGAGAGGCTACGAGGTCAGGGGAGGGGAGGGTGACAGGAGGAGCACAGGGCTCTGGCAGCGAATCCACACGCGTGTTCTAATCCACAGGATGCATGACACCAATCATGACCCTGGGGTAGACCTGTGGCTTTAGCAGTGACAAGGTGTCCATGCAGGGTCTTTAATGGTGACAGATGGGCTGCTCTGGGGGAGGCTGTGTGTTTGTGTTGCAGCAGGGGATACATGGGAACTTCTGTGTGGTTTTTTGTTTGTTTGTTTGTTTGTTTGTTTCGTACCAGGGATTGAACTCAGGGGCACCTGACCACTGAGCCACAGCCCTAGTCCTGTTCTGCAGTTTATTTAGAGACAGGGTCTCACTGAGTTGCTTAGGACCTCACTTTTGCTGAGGCTGGTTTTGAACTTACGATCCTCCTGCCTCAGCCTCCCCGGCGCTGGGATTATAGGTGTGTGCCACCATGCCCGGCTTTTCCTCTGAATTTTATGCTGAACCTTAAACAGTTAAAAAAAAAAATACAGCCTATTAAAAAGGACAACAGGGCTGAGGTGTGGCTCAGTGACAGAGGCTTGCCGAGCATTCACAAGGCCCTAGGTCTGATCCCCGGATCATGAGACGTGGACCACAGTGATGACACGAAATGGCCCAAGGAGGTCCTAGGGCATCAGACAGAAAGCGAGTGCAGGGACACCTAAGAAGGCCTGGCCACGGAGCCCACGGGGCTGGATCTCCTCAGGCCAAACACCACAGAGAAGCCTGGACTCTCCTGGAGGGAGACGGCGTGCGGAGGGCCGATTCCTTTGTAGGCCCCTCAGCTCTGGGGGTTCCACAGCCTGAGCTATGGCTGAGCTCAGAGCCCAGAGCTAGGAGATGAGACTGTCTCTCCTGGGAAACTGGCTGCTCAACTGTCCCCTCCAATCCAGTGAAGGGACACTGGAAGAGTAAATAAACTGAAGATAAAGTAGAGGAGGAGGCAGCAGCCCATGGGACATTAACGAACTTCGGAAGCTAGAAAGAAAACAGGTGCGTGGTCACCAGCGGCGTGCTGGCAAGCGGGAACAGCGGGCTCGCCCAGGGCCGCGGCCGGGGTGCCCTGCTCTGGAGCAGGGGCCGATTCTGCGGGGTAAATGCTACTGTCACATCCAACGTGAGGACAGGACAGGGCACCCCACTGCCCACCAGGGCCCAGCATGTCCACCATACTGCCAGAGCAGCCTGAGAGCACGCCTGACTGCAGAAAGCGTGAGGAAGCGTGTCAGTGATATTCTGCACAACTACTAGGAAGCCCGAGTTCGGGCCACTTCACTTTGAGGTGAGCTCCTTCAGCCCTGGGCCTGCACAGCTTGACCTCTGATGACCTTCCCCAGCAGCGCTCGCACACCCCTGTGCTGAACGACTTTTCAGGTCTGGATGAGCCAAAGCCAGAGCCTGAGAAGGGAGCGGTCCAACGAGCAGAGGAAGCTGACCTTAAAAAAAGAAAATGTCCCACTGAAAGAATGGGGGTTCCTGAAAGTTAAATGCTACCCGAGGACAGTAAAGACCAGAAGACCACAGAGGGCTGACTCTGGAGTCCCCAGTGTGATCAGCAGTGGCAGAAAAGAGTGTCAAAAAATGAGGATTTCTCAGAGAAAGAATAAAAAGAAAACAGCCAGGACAGCCGGGCTGAGTTATCAGAACGGAAGTACCCAGCAGCCCGGAGAGAAAAGGTCACCCGCTTAGACTTATCACGAAATCCGAGAACCTTGGGAGGTCAAGAGAGGATCTTTTGAAGCTTCCGGAATGAAAACTGGTCACACAGTAATCACCCGTGCTGAAAGCCAGCAGGCAGAACTGCCTTTAAATCCGAGGGCAGAGGACGTCTCACCTAGAACCTTGAAGTAAAGGACTGACCCGTCAGGATGTCACACAGAAGCCCGCTTCACACCTCGAGTTCTCAAACATTCTTACCTCTTCCATTCTCTCCCAATTACTGAAGGATTTGCTCCAACGAAACAAGGGAGCTGTGTCTTTCAGAATCAGGCTGTGCATCACAGAGGACAGGCACAGACCCTGGGGACTGGCGGGTGGAGGGACACGGACCTCAAAGGGGCACTCGATGGCTTTCTGGTCCCTTCCCTGGGCTGTTTACTGGAATGTCTTGACTCAGGAGGAGTCTAAGGATGAATTAGTAAAAGATAACACAGACAGAAAAAAAAGAAGCCACACACACTGAAAAGAAGCAATTAGTGACCCCAGGGGAGGCCAGAGCAGGCCACAGGCGGAAGTGTAATCACACGTCTGATCCTGGCCCAGCGTGCAGCCCCAGTGACAAGAATCGGGACCAATGCCATCGAGAGGGCAGCGGAGGGAGGGGAGGCAGCATAGGACCAGAGGACACGACCCTCAACCTCCCCCCAGCACAGCTCTGAAGTGGTCACGTCAGGAAATCAGTGATACCAATTCTGAGGGAGAAACCGAAGATGGTGGGAACAGCAGACACTCAGGTCTCAGGGCAGCAGGGGTCGGGGGACAGAGGCGGCTGACACTCGGGGTCTCGGGGCAGCGGGGGACGGGGGACAGAGGCGGCTGACACTCGGGGTCTCGGGGCAGCGGGGGTCGGGGGACAGAGGTGGCTGACACTCGGGGTCTCGGGGCAGCGGGGATCGGGGGACAGAGGTGGCGACACTCAGGGTCTCGGGGCAGCAGGGGTCGGGGGACAGAGGCGGCTGACACTCGGGGTCTCGGGGCAGCGGGGGTCGGGGGACAGAGGTGGCGACACTCAGGGTCTCGGGGCAGCAGGGGTCGGGGGACAGAGGCGGCTGACACTCGGGGTCTCGGGGCAGCGGGGGTCGGGGGACAGAGGTGGCGACACTCAGGGTCTCGGGGCAGCAGGGGTGAGTGCCGCTTTCCCTCATGAACTCTCCTGAGGACAAAACATGAATTTAAAAGGAAACCAGTGGCCACCACGGCGGGGGAAGAGCAGGAAGGGTGGCAGAGCAGGCGCATTTGGAAAGCAGGGTTATTCACCAGGCAGCAGAGCGTCCTGAGCAGCAGGACAGGATCTAGGGTGGAGTGCCAGCTCCTAGAGCAGCTGCGAGGCCCGAGTGACCTGGCCTTGTCACCCCAGAACTTACACGACACTGGGCCCCTCAGAGCATCCTGTCCTCCTCAGGGCCTCTCACCTGTGGCTCCCACTTCCTGAACATTCTTCCCCCGGGGACCCTGGGGGCTGGCTCCTTTCTGCAAGGACCCTTTGCTCAGAGGCCACCCCCTGCCAGCCACCCCAGGCCGTCCTCCTTTTCTGCTCTGTGGCTCCCACTGCACGTGGCACTGGACTTGGGAAGTCTCCATGTTTCAGCCCCTCCAGAGGCAGGGCAAGGCCACTGCTGCTTCCAGCCCCGCCCAGGTCTGCAGTGCATTTATCTCACCAGCAGAGACTCCGGAAGGTCTAGCCCCGGCCCCGCGGCTCTTCCCTAAGGGCCTTTCAAACAGGCCACCAAGTTCTGGAGAGTTTCAAGCCACACAGGCCCCCCAACCCTCCAGGGAGCAGGAGGGCTGCAAGACTCGCTTTCTGATGGCGGAGGCAAACTGCTCCGAGCAGGGCTCACAACACAGCTACCAAGCCGCGGCCTCCACTCGCCTTCCAGGAACAGGGCTCCATGGCCACTGGCGGGATGTCACAGGCAGGACGCCGCTCTCAAAATTTAAGTTAGAACAACTGGGTAAGAAGCCCATCTGCGCTGGCTTTCTTGAGCTTCCCTGAGAGGCGGAGGCGTCCCACTGGGAGCTGAGGCTAATGAACGTGCACTTTGCAGTGACAGCGTGAAATCGTCGCCCTTTGCATTCAGAAAGAAGGGGACCTGACAAAGGAACCCATTAGAGAGATGGGGTTACAAATATCACTCCCATCTCACACGCGTAATTGTGCTGCTCATGAGGAGCGCACTAGCCCACTTTAAATGTCAGAGAATGGAGCGCCAAGGGGGCACGGAGCCCCTCCATCCCCGCCTGTCAAGACCTGTCAGATGGCAGGGCTCCACCTCGAGGACCCTGGAAGTCAAACAGGGGCTGCGGCAGAGAACAGAGCAGCACCAGAGGCCAGAACGGGCAGGGCCGGATCATGGAGCTGCGAGCACGTGTAGCAGGGATGCTACACGTGCAGATCTGTGCATAGAGGCATGAACCTGTGTTTGTGCCCATGTGTGCACGCATCTGTGTGAGCAGGTGCATCTGTGAATACGTACGCACACGTCTGTGTGCACCTGCACGCACTTCTTGTGCACATGTGTGGATACGAGTGGGCATCTGTGTGTGCACACATGTGCATCGGTAGGTCCTGCATGATGCACACCTGTGTGTCATTATGTGCCTCACAAACTCTGACCTGGCGTTGCCTCTTGGATGCGGGTCCTCCCTGGGACCTGAAGTTGAAGGTCACAGAGGGGACATCCATCACTGCCACTCGGGAGGTGTCAGTACTCCTGCCAGGAGCAGGATGCCATCCTGGTGTGAAAGCACCCTCACCCACATCCCGGGGAAACCGTGACAGGAGATCTCGCACTTGAGACGGGCTGGAGACAGGCTGGCGTGAGGAAGGGGGCTTGACTTGGACCCCCAACCTTGCTGCAGACACCAAGCCGGCAGAACCTGTTCTGGTCCTTATTCACCTCCATGGTGTGCCCAGACAGGGCGAGTGAAGCTCACACCCTTCTGAGCCCTGCGGCCAGGACAGCGGAGGACACACTCACTGCACCTTCCTGGAGCTGGGAGTGGGTGGCCGAGCGTGGGGCGAAGAAAGCGTCACAGTCCTCCCCAGACACACCCTGCCAGTGCTGGGACCTGGCAGCTCTGCCCCACAGTGTCCTGCCCAGCTCCCCTCCCCACTCCCAGTCCCAGTGCTGATGTCTCCATTGTGCACACGGAGGATAAGAAGGGCCTTGTCTCGTCGGGACTCAGGAAGGGGTGGCGAGGGCTCCCTGAACTGCGAGCTAACAGTGTATTGTTCCAGCTTTGGTTTTCCCAGAATTTAGAGCAGATCTCTGGAAACCCGCACTCCAGTTCTGCAGGGACACGCTCAGCCCTGCAGCTGCGCCGTCCTGGACACACCTAGCAGGGCAGTTGGCCAAGACCATCTCGGGGATGCCCGCTCAGCTCAAGCCGCCTCGTAGGAGCGAGCAAGCCACGGCAGGCATCTGAGCTGCCTTCGCCCTCGCTCCCACCCCAAACCCGAGCACCCGCACTGGGTGCCACGCCGCACAGGAAGCCAGGGAAGGAGACAGGCTGGAAGGAGGGCTCGGCGTACAGACCGAACCTGAAGGCAACGAGCAGAACGGGCTGCTCTGAGAGTGGCAGGAGGCTCCTCTGAGGCCCCCGCTGCAGAGAAGCAAACGGTCACACCACTGACGTGGCGCCACTTGTACCCTGGGCTGGATGTCGACAACGCTGTCTCCAGGGTGTGAGTGGCACAGGGGCGTGTCCCTAGGTGCAGATGGGTTAGCGCTCAGAGAAATAAGAGCCAACTTCCGCTGCCTCACGCCTCCCCCAGCCACCGTCCAGCACAGCCAACAGAGGCTTTAAGCTCAGCCACGGCTCCCAGGGCAGCGTGGGTTTGTACTAGGAAATGGCTGCCCGGACCTCAGGGAGGATGGGGGTAGCCGCCCAGCCTGGATCAGCAGTGCTGTATCTTCTTTCATTCTTTTCTCTTGTGTGTGTGTGAGTGTGCACAGTGCCAGGGAAGGAACCCAGGGCCAGTGCACGCTAAGCAAGCACTCTACCACCGAGCTACGCCCCCAGCCCCTGTGGTCCCTTTCAGTGGTGGCTGCTATGAATGTTCATGTCACCCCTTAAACTCATACGCTAAATCCTAACCCCAGTGTGATGGGGGAGCCTTTGCCGGGTGATTAGGTTGGGAGTGGGAGGCCCTCACCAATGGGATTGGTGTCCTTATGAAAGAGGCGCCAGAGAGCTGCCTCGCCCCTCCCATCCCAGGGAGGGCACAAAGAGGAAGTGCCACAGACCAACCAGGAAGTGTCCCTTGTGAGATACCAACCAACCAAGGCCTTGAGCTTGGGCTTCCAGTTTGCAGAATGGTGGAGATAGGTTTTTGCTGTTGATAAGCCACCCCACCTAGGTGCTGGATTACAGCAGCCTGTTCCGAATAAACCCTGACAACCCAGGGGTGCTGGTGCCATGGGAGCTCAGTACCAGGCACGATACACCCACTGGAGATGTTTCTAGAATGCCAGGGGACAGTGTTCACTCAGGAAGGTCATCTGAATGTCACTGACGCGGTAAACTTATGGAAAAGATACCATGCTTAAGTATGCTTTAATTGGAATTTACTTGCAGTCTTAATTTTCCTATATTATGAAACTTTTTGATCTTCAAAAATGACTCCACTAGCTAGACACAGGGGTGCACACCTGTGATCCCAGACACCTGGAGGCTGAGGCGGGAGGACCACCATTTGAGAACAGCCTTGACAACTTAGGGAGGCCCTAAGCAACTTAGCAAGACCCTGTCTCAAAATACAAAACAAAAAAAGGGCTCAGGGGTTAAGCATCCCTGGGTTCCATCACCAGTACCTTCCCCAATTATTCCATTCAAGAAATGCAAACTAAAATAAAAGACCACTGACGATCCACGAGGCAGACAGAAATTTAAGACCTCTACCTGCTGCCCTAGTGATGGTGTGGGATGATGGATTTGTGTCCCCATCTGTAATGACCCCACCGTCACCAACGTTCCCATCCTGGCAGCTCTCGGGCTGCAGCCTTACCAAGCATGCAGAACTACGGGTGAGGGCAGCCGGCAAAAACCACAACCAGAGCCGATTCCTCAACCGGGGCGGGAGCTGCACGCTATGGGGACAAGTCGCAGCTGCAGACAGGCAGGTGTGCATGGACCACGCCCTTGACCGTGGGCCGAGAAGGGCACTGAGCACCGAGGAGGGATGGCCCACACTGTGTGGAGAGAAGCTGTGCTACTGCACGCACACACACACGCGCACACACACACAAGGATACGGACATCACACGCAGACACATGGAGATGCCAGACATGGACACACACAGGGACACGTCCAGCTGGTAACGGACTGTCCTCCGGGGCAGAGAAGGAAAAGCCCAGGGAACTCACCTTGTACATTTGTGTTTTAAGACCAAATTACATTTTTGTACGTATTGCTTTTGTAAAATAAACTACACGGAACTCAACTACACAGAAGTCAGCGCACAGGAGCATGGGGAGCAGCCTGCAGCGCCATCTCCACCTGCAAACCTGTTTCTTGGTTCTGGTGACTATTTCCTGCCATGTCTTTGGCCCTTGTGCATTTATTCAAAAAAAGAGAAGTGCTCCTTTTCTCTGAATATACCTCATGCTTTTTATGCAACACAGAAAGTATCAGGAAGGGCCACTCCGCCCGGCCCCTACTGGAACCCTTCCCGGTTGCACGCAGCACAGTGGCCCCGCCTTCAACGCCCCATAGCTGAAGGTCCTAGGCCATGGCTTTAACATAGAGGCCAACACAATTCAAAGACAAATGACAAGTAATACTCCTTGGAAATAAAGTGACCTCCCACTCGGATACGACATAGTGACCTCCCACGTACCAGACAATTTATAAAAAAAAAAAAAGAAGTGCATATAACCAGTTAATATGCATCAAAATTGCAGTGGTCTCCCTAGAGGTGAGGGTGTGCTGGTTAAAACCACCCCACCATGCTGGGAAAACGTGCTCTTGCTGTGGTCCCTGGTGGACCAGAGCAGAGCCTCCTGCGAGCTGGCAGAACCCATAGTCCCACCACCACAGAGGAGGAATAAGGGGGCCAGGGTGGTGGCACACGCCTGTAATCCCAGTGGCTCGGGAGGCTGAGGCAAGAGGATCCAAGTTCAAGGACAGCCTCAGCAACTTAGTAAGGTTCTAAGCAACTTAGTGAGACTCTGTCTCGAAATCAAAAAATAAAAAGGGCCTGGGGAGCAGTTCAGTGGTAAGGCACCCCTGGGGTCAATCCCCAAAAGGAAAATAAAAAACGGAGGCCTATGGAAAAAATGAGGGAAAGACAGGGCAGGGGCTTTCCTTTTGCTCTCATGCACGGAACTAGCTGTTCATCTTTGCTCAAAAGCAGAATCACGTGGCTGGAATGGACCCACATCAAGATCAATAATAAAAAGGCCCCCATCCAGGAAGGGTGTGATCAGGAGCCTCCACTGACTCCCTATGGGGCAACCACCTCCCTGAACCCCAAAGAGGAGAGCGAGCTTCCTGCAGCTCCCACCAGGGGCCACCCTAACAACAGCAGGATGGCCGCTGCCACCACCCAGCTGGGAGGACCTGAGAAGGGGACCTGAAAGAAGAGGGTCAGGAAACATAATGGGAGAGAGAGAAAAAGCAAAGGCCGGCCTCAGGCCTCCATGCCCAGCGCCCACCCAGCACAGGAGCCAGGCCTGAACCTCACCCCAAGGGAAGTGTGGATACCAAGTACCCACCACCCCTCAATCCAACTGAGGCCTCTACAAGCTGCCCATCTGATAAAAACAAAGCTGCCCATCTGATAAAAACTTACCTGGATCTCGTGCCTCTGGAGACTTCCCACTTCTAGAAAGGAGTCCTCAGAAACCTCTGCTCTGAAAACAATGGGAAACAAAGAGAGCTAAGCCCCTGAATTCTCCAACCTTGAAAACCCAGTGTCCCTTCTCAGAAGGCACTGAAAACAAAATTCTTACTACTCTAAAACTTCTGGAGCCCTAGGCTGACCTTCTCACCCGGGACCCACCTGACCCTGTTTGCAACAGGGAGGTGGCTGGGCAGCCCCTTCACCAACCGAAGGGGAAGTGTGGTCACCTGGCGCAACAGCCCTGACCACAGCAACTTTCTTGCAAAATAATTCATTTGACTGTGACCACCATCCAGCAGAGTTCAAGCATCAAACAGGCATCATCTCCAGCTGGGGACATAGCTCAGCGGACAGAGTGCTTGCCTCACATGCACAAGGCCCTGTGTTCCATCCCCAGCACCACAAAACAAACAAACAAACAAAAAACCATCTCGTTGTCCACTGAGTTCAGATGTGTCTGTTACAATTTTTCTCCCGATGGCCATCAAGGGGGAAAAGTCAAGACATGTAACATTTACAAGAACCAAACTGGCGTCCCTCTTCCTTTTGCCTATTGTCTGTGGTGCTGGGGACAGAACCCAAGGATTCCAGCAGGCTGGTCAAGTGTTCCGCCTCTGAGCTCCGCCCCAGGCCTGCCTTTGTTTTTGATGGTAGTTTTTCAGCCAAACAGAAAAATGTCCACCATGAGGCAGGCAAGGTTTCTGGAACAGGCCTGCTGCCCTGCTCAGTGAGGGACAGAGTCCTCCGAACAGGGGTCCCCGAGCCCGGTGAGACCACCAACAATCAGACCCAGAGGACCGACCTCATCTGCTTTGGGAAACTGGAGGCCTCATGCGGGCCGGAGGCGGTTCAGAGGGTGGCTGAGTCCCAGCCGACGCTCCCTGATCATAAAGGGCATTTGCTCTGCCTCAGACTCAGACACCAGCGTTCCGCGGCAGGTGGGTTTTTGGTTTTTACCTCTTGCTGTCCAAAAGCTCCTTTCCTGAAGCCCATGGAGGAAGAGGCTCTCCTGAAGGCACGGGTGACACCCCAGGCCGCCCACCCAGACCCCTCACTCCAGTTACCCGGGACCCTTCAGCGTCAGCAAATGGACCACAGGGCAGTGTGCAAAACTGGCCACCATGCATCCGCTCCCAGGGCCGCCAGGTGTCCGAGCAGCCTTTTTTTTTTTTTTTTTTTTTTTTTGATAATGGGGATATAACCCAGGGGGAATTGACCACTGAGCTCTTAACAATCTCCGGCCCTTTTTTCTTTTGAGACAGGGTCTCACTAAGTTACTTAGGGCCTCCCTAGGTTGCTGAGGCTGGCTTTGAACTTGTGATCCTCCTACCTCGGCTTCCCAAAATGCTGGGACTGCAGACGTGCACCATCACGCCTGGTTAGCAGCTGCCTTTAAAGACCAATTGCAAAGCCAAGGTATCCTCCCCGAGCAGCTCTGCAGCAGCCCAGGGAAGGCCACCGACGCCGCCAGGGGGACAGCTCTGCACCACTGCTGGGCAGCACAGTGAGGTCCACCCCGCCATGGGCATTGACAAAGGCTGCATGCTGACCCACCCAAACGGGCCTTGCTGTCACTCAGGCAGGGAGAGGGGCGGCAGCCAACGAAAGGAAGTGCCAGAAACACCTCGAGGGGAAAAAGGAAGGGACTTGCACACCAGAGAGGTCCAGGTCCGTAAGGTGAGTGCCGCAAGCTCCACTACAGAAACACTTCTCAGGAAATCAAGTACGTTTGTCACTTTAACAAACGAAGGCCCAGGACTGGAGCTGCTCGTGGTGCACAGACACGGGGCACATTCTTCATGGTTGCACAGTGGAGGAAACAAGGGACCGAGGACCAGGGAGGCTGGGCCGGGAAGGCCCTGGGTTCCACCCCTGCACTGCAGACACATCTGCACCCCCGGGGCCGAGTCTTTGCACGGACATCTAATTCTCCAGAGGCTCACAGGACCCGACCTGGTGCCTGGCATCCTCACCTCCCATCCTCCAGCCCTGTGTCTGTGTCAGGCCTCCAACTCCCGCGTCCAGCCCGAGTTTTCTGGCCACAGAGCACTTCCAGCCTGGGTAAGCCACCCAGGCCCCGGGCTCATCTTCGCCCTTCACTCAGACGTTTTCTGCTTCCTCAACATAAACCCCACAAGCTATAATTAGCCATCACCCCACCAGAGCAAGAAACAGCAGAACACATTCTCTCCGCATAATTACCCACTGCAGTGTCTAACTCTGCACCTCCAGGCTCCTCAACGCACTGGGAGCAGCATCCCACAGTCTATTCACAGGATGAGGGCCAGGCCCCGGGCCCAGGGCGAGCTGGCCTGTGCTCTCCCAGCACCTGCAGGAGTGCAGGCCAGCAGCACTAATGACCTGGGTGACAGCAGCACCTTCGCCTTATCTCTACTCTGCCAGTGTGCCCTCCCACCCAACCCGGGCAGCCCAGTGTTCTTCAGCACCTGCAGGCGGGACAGGCAAAGCGAGGGGCTCTGGGGTCAGGACGGCCTCGGCTCCAGGTCTGGCTTCTGCAAGCTGCGTGCTCTCCTGGGGAAGTCACTGGGGCCTCGGGGCCTGTTTCCTCATTTGGTCGGTGGCGGTAAGGATCTGAGATTTTTCTACATGAAGAGCTTACGCTGGCACCAGGCACCTGGGGAAGCACTGGCCTGCACTAACGGTGGCGAACACGCAGCTGCTGACACCTCCCTGCCAAGACTGAGCCAGGTATTTTTAAAAATGTAGGGTTTAGCTATTGGCTCACCTGGTCTTCCCAGTGACCAGGGGCCCACTAGCCTCCGCCTACTCACGTAGGGTTCCGGTGCTGAGGTGGCCGGTGTGCGTGCTCAAAGCCTCTGGGAGCACGGCTTAGACACACCTCTGCTGGCCAGTTTGACTGCGGCTGTGGCTGCCAGCCCCTCTGCTCAATTGCTTCAGCCCAGCCAGAAATAGGTGGGAGGTCCCAGAGCAGGATGCCACGGGGGACCCTCCCCTGTGACCAGCACTCTAGGGAGTGAGGGTCTGCACACTGGAATACGCTGCTGCTTCTCACTGACAAGAAGGGTGACCCTTGGGCAGACTGGCCTTAAAGAGCAAGGTGAGGGAGGGGTGGGGACAGCATCCCCATGCCCAGGGGGCAACATCTGCCAAGATACCACATCTGAACCCTCTGACAGAGCAGCTGTCCACCAGGACACACCCATGGGGGCAAGAGGCCCTAGCGAAGGCTACCCAACAGGAAAACTCCAGAAACCTCTAGAAGTTCATCAGCACCTGTGTGTCACACAGGCGCGACTTACCAGGGTTCAACTCTGATTTTCCGACTTTATGACTGAACAAAAGCCGCGCACGTTCAGCAGAACCACGCTTGGGATTCTGGTCTTTTCCTCAGCTTGCAATAGGTAGGAAATCCTCTCCTAAGATGCTGGGCAGCATCTGCAAGTCATGGCTCCCTGTCAGCCACCTGATCACGAGGGGGACGGGGGACACTCCACAGTGTGCTGTGCAGTGGAGCTAGGAAGTTCAGCAGGTTAGGTGTCTCAACTGCATTACTCACTCACAGTATTTTCAACTTACGATTATAGATTTATCCAGACATAACAGCATCGTAAGGCATGGGGCAAGTCCCTCTCTCTACATATTCGCATTTTTCTTTATAGGCAAAATCTGTGCCAGCCCTAGGACGGAATACTGTGCATTGTAACAAGAGTAAAGCTGCCGTGGAGAAGAAAGGGTGCCGAGATTGCTGTTCCCAGTGGTGTGTGTGAAGGCGTACGGTGGGTGACCATCTGTGTGTTCAAAAGAACAATTTGTTAGATGAAAACTGAATCGAGGACGTGCTGGCAGGGGCGACCAAAGACTGCAGTAGGTAGCACGTCGTCTTTTCATAATTTGGATTTTTAGAACCACCTCAACTCTTCCCTTATGCATAGACTTTTCTAATGAGAATATTTTTAATCTGAAACCAAGGGCAGGGGTACACACCTGTCATCCAAGCAACTCAGAAGGCTGAGGCAGGAGGATTGCAAGTTCAAGGTCAGCCTGGGCAATTTTGCAAGACCCTGCCTCAAAATAAAAAAATAATAAATAAAACGGGATAGGGATATGGCTTGGTCATAAAGTGCAAAGGGCCCCTGAGTCCAACCCCCAGTACAAAAAAGGAGTATTTTAAATCTGATACCAAAAGTTAAGAGTAAATGCAGAAAATTTTTAAAAACTCAGAAAAGGCCAGAGAAGAAAACCTCTCAGGCAATGTTTTCCTAAGAAACAGGTAATAACCATTTTTTAAAAAGGTGCATTTCTTACACTGTCCTGAAGTAACTTTACTAAGTGGCCTTCATCTCAATGAAGTTTGCACAAACAGCAGGTAGACGTGCATTTCTGGAGGTTTGAGATCCTGCTGGAATTTCTCGTCCTAAGAAACTAGGGCATGGCTCACGTGCCAGGGCAAGAACATGCCAGCTCAGATGGAGACGGCAGGACCCCAGCCCCACCCGGGAAGGGCGGTCCCAATGCTCACACTGGATGGCAGGACCCCCGCCACCCCACTGTGACACAAAGGGCAGTTTGCGGCCACAGAGGTGCAAGATGGAGGCCTGAAGTCCAAGAAAGCAAGGACCTGGGGCCTGAGGGTGGCAGGAGGGGGGTGGAACCCCGTGGGTGACATTAGGTTCCGACATGGCTGTGCCACACACCCTCCCCGTGCACCCCGCTGATCACGCAGCACCCCTCAGCACTGGGTCATGGCTGATATTCCATCACTAAAGAGGACAGTGCTGGGCATTCAGACAATTTCCAATTTTCCACTTAAAATTCATTTTTAGGGACTGACTTGAACCACCAGCAACACTTGACCTTTCCTATCCAGGACGTTCCAAGTGACATTTACAGAGGTCACGGGGCAGGTCACCGGGTAGATCCTGCTGGGCAGTGACCCAGAGGCTCAGGGCTTCTGCTCACCCTGCTGGCGGGCTGGCTCCTGTCTACAGGCAAAGGCTCAGGCACGGTTTCCGTCATGCGTTTTCATTCCGCTTTCTTCTACATTTTTACAGTTGGTTGAGCGAAAATAATTTTTGCAAATGGAGCTGTGAAGCGCACGGCGCCTGGCGTAAATATTTTTATACTTCTTTCAAGGCCGTTGGTCACCTTGATTAAGTGCCTGTTTATTCTCTCCGAGAGTGGGAAGGCGCACTCAGAGGGAGCTCCAGGGCCCAGCCGGCTCAGACCACCTGCAGCCCGTCCCCCTGGGTGGCCTGTCCTACTGTCCCCCAGTTACTTCCACACACCTCCGTCCCCAACAGCCCCTACACCAGCACCTCCCCCACAGGCTACTCCCTCTGAACCTCCACTCCTCCCAGCTGCTCCCTGGGAACCTCCCCCTCAGTCAGCCACTCCCTCAACACCTCAGTCTCCCCCAGCACCAACCCCCTCCCCCAACACCCCCCTACCCCATTATGCAGCATCTCCCTCCCTCCCCCAGCTACTCCATCAGAAACTTCCCATCCTCCAGCCACTCCTCAGCACCTCCACCTTCCCCAGCTGCTCCTCCGGAACAGGAGAAGCCGCAGCCCCACCTCCAGGGACAGTACTGCACAGCGAGGAACGTAAAGCACATCCACGCAGACATTAGGTGTTAACAACGCAACGCACAACAGCACCGTCCCCCATGACCCAGGGGAGGCACCCGCTTGGGGAAAGGTCCGGGCGGAATCTAGATGGCCGCACCCCAAGGGAAACAAGCCTCGGGAGAAGATGGTCTTCTGCGGCCAGCGCTGACCTCCTTCCTGGCTCTCGCCCTATGATTTATGCCTACATTCTAAGTTTCCCTTTTTAAAGCTCATGGTCACAACATCAGCTTTGCTCACTCCCTTCAGCTCAGCGCGTCTCACACAGCTTGGCCCAGGCGGATCCTTGACTCCCAACTCGCCGAGCCCTTCCTTCCAGAACCGCCAACCCCACAGGCCAAGAGTGTCCACTGCTTTCTCCTCCCTGAGTGCTCACAGGAGGCTCCCCAGCAGCCCAAGGCCGTGGGGTCCCCATCGATCCCCTGGGGTCCTCTGCTAGCTCCCCTCTCCTGCACTTGCCATCCAGAAAGCCAGTCACGGTGGACAGTTGGCACCTCCAGGCCACACAGGCCTGAGGTCCCGGTTCAGTGAGAACCAAGCGTCCATTGTCACGGACCTTCCCAAGCACCTGCTTCTCGATGGAGACCCTCCGCTGACCTGCTGAGCAGCCTCGGCCCTCCTTCCAGGACCCCTCCTCCCGTTCTGACCCCAGCTCTCCCTCCCCTCATAGCCAGGCCCACCCCCAGCACCTGCCACCCGCCAGGCCTTCCATGTGGAGCCTCCGTCTGGTCCCTGCTACTGGCCGGGAGAATGGGCACCGCTCCAGAGCAGTTCCTAAGTCCCCCGGCCCCACGTCACCGTCCTTACAGGCCGGCTTGTGTCACACAACACCTGGCTCAACCCCTTCCTTGTCTTCAGAGCCTGCAGAGGGGCCCAGCCTCCAATCTGGTGTCCCCAAGGGTGCCCCATAATTCACCAGGCGAATGCTTTTTCATCCTTCCTGTGCAGCTGTGGGAACACGCCACAGTCTAGACCCAGCCCCCAAATACGTGACTAAGCAGCGTCCTGACTCGCCCAGGGTCCGCATGACCGTGAGCAGCCCACACAGCCAGCAGCCAGCATGGAGAACCAGCCTGTGCCCCAAAGACCACTGCCTCCTTTCCATGTGACGTCCCCTCCGGCCACCACACCTGCTGAAATCCAGGTGGCTCAGCTAGCAGGTCAGGGCCACCACTGACCTGCCCTCTAGAAAACAGTCTCCCCTTGGCCGGCTTTCAGTGAACAGGAAGGACACTGACATCCGCCTTCAGGGAAGGGGACCAAGTGACAGTGACCTTTCATGAGAGAGCTCGGCAGGCACCCTGCTGGATTCTGCGAGTTGGGCTGCCAGCCACCTCATCGCCATGTGGCCCGATGAATGAGCTGTTCCTGACTCCCTGGGGCATGCAGGGAGCGACCCAGCAGTGACGACTCAACCAACCAAACCCTCCCAGGACTCAAGCAGAAGGCCACAGCCGGCCGCCCCCGCCTGGGGGCCGGAGCACAAAAGCCCCACCGTGTGGCCCCAGGGCCACCCCCAGAAGCAGTGGCAACGCATCCAGTCCAGCCCACCCGCTGATCCAGAGTCCCACGGGGCAGGTTTACAGCACTCCTGAGAGGAGGGAAAACAGGCTCACAAAACCCCACTGTGACCCTGACCTCGAGCCCCGGTGGGCACTGCAGCCTCAGCACTTCACGGCTTGTCCCAGTCGGGGAGATCCCGCCCACAGCGATGGGAGTGGGGTGGGGTCAGTGGAGAAAAGCCCAGAAACTGCTCACTGGTCACTGAAACTGCAGGAGATTTTCTCTCCTGCTGGGTTTTGGGCTGATCCCTGCAGCCCCCGCCCCAGCCAGCCGCTCCCACTCCCTCCTCCAGGGACACCTGGGCAGAAAGACACTTCAGAAACAACTCCTTTTCTGCAAGGTGCTGGCAGCATAAACATCACAGAATCTGCCGGGTGTGGTGGTACACGCCTGTGATTCCAGTGACTTGGGAGGCTGAGGCAGGAGGATTGCAAGCTTGAGGCCAGCCTCAGCAACTTAGCAAGACCTGAAGCAATTAGCAAGACCCTATCTCAAAATAAAAAATAAAAAGTGCTGGGGATGTGGCTTAGTGGTTAAACACCCCTGGGTTCGAGCCCCAACATCCCCCCCAAATCACAGAACTCCCAGGGCCACCCAGAACCACGGTCTGGTCCAGGGCTGTAGGCCGCCTGGGATGGCTCCCCAAGGGGCTCCTGGTGCCCTCCTTGTCTCCACGGGAGGAGTGAGGTCATGCCATTTCACCCGCACAGCCAGCTCAGCCGCAGGAGTGACCAAGAAGCCTCCCCTCACACCATGGCACGGGCACAGAGAAGTGGGCAGGCCCAGGCCAAGTGGGGACTTCTTTTTTTAAGTCTCGAAGCCACAAAATGCTGGTCTTTCATCTTTAGCAATTCCTTAAAAGTACGCAACAAAATTACACAGTAAGGCCAGCTGGGCCACGAGCTGCAGCCAAGACTGGGCGGCAGGGGCCTGAGCCAGCACGAGGCCTCCCTCCGGTCCCCGCCCTGGGACGTGGCACCCCCATTAAACACACCTGCTCCGGCCAACGCTCGTGACGGCCCCGGGTCTGCTGTCCACCCTGTCGGGAGACAAAAGAACATGTGCCACCGTAGCGTCCAGGTCCCTGGCTTGGTGCCAACTTTTAACTCAGTGACACCACTCTGTGTCACCTCGACCAGCTCACTGGCCCCTGCCTCTCCAAAGTCCACGGGTTCTGTACCTTAGGCCTTCGTATGGGGGGGGTGCTTCGGCACAGCTCGTCATTTTGGGACTCTGTGTTGTTTGTTCACTTGTTCATGGGGCCTTGCCAGAGGCCCAGGCTGGCCTTGACCTCCTGGGCGCAAGCAATCCTCCCACTCAGCTTCCGAGCAGCTGGGGCACCAGGCACGTGCCACTGCCCATGCTGACTCCTGGCCACCCTGAAACCAAGCCAGTCCACCGACAGCATGGCCACTGCGGCGAGAGGACCCACTTCACGAGAGCTCAGCCGCCGCCAGCCCCGCTGTGACGGGAGGTGGCAACGCTGGCTCTGGGGAGGCCCACGCCT
This sequence comes from Sciurus vulgaris, assembly GCF_902686455.1. Taxonomy (NCBI): domain Eukaryota; kingdom Metazoa; phylum Chordata; class Mammalia; order Rodentia; family Sciuridae; genus Sciurus; species Sciurus vulgaris. The sequence goes on from NC_136474.1 coordinate 28,709,013, forward strand.
TCCCCAGCAGGGAAGCCAGGTTCCCTCCGGGCCTGAGGAAAATGACTGTGCAGCTGGTGCCCTGTGTACGGCCAGAATTTCAATTAGTTTCTAGCTTCCAAAGACCCACGTGACCCTGCAGCGCAACGCTGTAAGCCCAGTATTGGATTAGAGGGGGATTCACTCTGATCCTGTGAATCATGACCAATCCTCTTATCCAGCTCCCCATTACCCTTCCTCCTCGCGGTTCCCGGGAGCTGATGCTGCTTCTTGACTCACTCCCCAGGGAGTCACAAGAGGCAGGGGACAAGCTGGAACAGTAACCATGACCCGGAGGGGCCCCGTCGTCTGCCTGCACCCACGGAGTGCTAGATGCTGGGACAAGGGTGGCTACAGGTGGATGGGGCGGTAACAGGGAAGCCAGCTATCCGGAGACAGCAGGAAGGGCCAAGGCAGGGAGCTCTGCTGGCCCCTCAGCGGGAAATGGAGCCCCTGAGGAGGAATTAACCCTGCTGCCATCAGGCGGATCACAGATTATGAACCAGGTGGACCTCAGTTCCAGGAATCCACTCTGCACCCTACAAACAGGGAATCCCAGAATCCTCCCCCCTCACCCGGTTGATGGCAACTGGCAGGTGTAAGTGACCTTCCTTCCAATTAGATGACTATTCCACGGGGGGTGAGGGGTCTCCTTTTCCTGAGCTGTGTCACCTTCCAGATGATTCAGAGTAAGGATGTCGGGTCACTCGGCAGGGGGTTGGGGTGGCGGGGGGGAGCTGGTGAGTCACTGTCACCAGATTCCAACAGTCATCTAGGCTCAACAGCTCTGGCAGGCCAACCCACCACTGCTCCATCTCTTCCAGGGCTCAAGAAGGAGGCTGGACTCACAGTTGGGGATGGGTTAGGAATTATACATGGATAAGGCAGAGCTGTGTCCTCAAGCCAGAAGCATCAGCCTTGGAATTCAGAGGAACCCACCCTTAGGAAAAATCCAGAGATTCTAGAACAGTCTTACACCAAGTAGGCCAGACTGCACTAACAGCTGGACAGATGACCTGCCACCTGGTCCCTGCCTCAGACAATGCCACGACCCCACTCCTGAAGCCCAACCAGGAACCTCCCCCTCCCCAGCCACCTTGCTGAGCCTGATACAGGAAGCCTCAGGTCCGGCTGCACTCACAGGAGACAGCGTCTGAGGAGCATGGACTTCCCATCAGAGCAGAAGCCCTGTCAGGCTGGGAAGGGGAGCAACGGGGGCCTCTGGGGACAGGCCATGCACAGGGTCCGCAGCTGGCAGGTCGGGCAGCTGGTGTTGAGCATCACGGGCACGGTATGTGCCCAGCGCCTACAGGTATTCTCCCAATACCTCTAGGAGTCAGAAGCCATAACGGCCATCAGCCCTGTCATATGGGTAAGAAAGCCACGGCCATGCAGAAGCCACACCGGCCCCAGGCCTGCCCCGCAACCCCAGAAGCGCTCGGCTCTCCTCGTCACAGAGGATCCCTGGTGGCCAAGTCAAGTCATAAACACAATCTGGTCTCTTCCTCAAAATCTCAAGTTCACTTCAAGTTAGGAGTCCCGCTGGGAACTTTCTAAAGAATCCATTTCTGGGCCACAGCTGTTAACAACGGCGGAAGCAGAATCTCCAGGCTGTGAAATATGTACCTGGCCTTTGAAGACGATCTTTGTCCACCCAGAAGCCCAGGAAGCAAACTTTTCTGAATCAATGCCTGCTGCTCCTTAGGCCCTAAAAGAATGTGCCGTATATAAGAAGTTGAGTTCAATTCCCTGTACTGGCCAAAAAGAAAAAAAAAAAAAAGAGGAAATTAACCCATTCACAACCTGAGGTGGACCATATTCAAGTTTCCTAGTGGTCACTTTGCCCTGACCGACGACTTTGCAGGTGGCACAGGTCACAAGACTGGCTGAGGGGAACAAGCTGAGCGGAAGAGTACAACACACCAGAAACATCGGCCAACGACAGAAATTTCTGGAAACATTTCAGCCTTGGGGAGGGGGTGACTCACAGGTCAGGAAGTACCTCACACAATTTCAGAACCAAAGGAAGTTTCTAGTCCTACTTTCCCAACGAGCAAGCCAGAAGCACCAAGCGCCTGCCGCAGCTTGTCCTGCAGGGCAGTGTCTCTCCTCCACCAAAGAGCAACAAAGCATCCTTCGCGACGCCCGCCTCATGTGCACACACCTGTGCAGGCGGCTCGGGCACAGGCCCTGCCACCTAGGCCTCCGAGATGCTCCAGGGCCTGTGTGGGAGACAATCTGCTGTGACTGCCACTCGGGTGGTGCTGCCCCAGCCTCAGGGGCAAACAGGCCGCATCTTCCCAGGTAGAGAAAAACCAGCAACTGGTGGCCTAGCAGGGAGGGTGGAAAGGGGCCACTGCTCTGGGGGACCTTATGGGGTCTGCCACATGCACTTCCGTGGCCCAAGCAATCCTACCAGTTCCCAAGGAAGCCGGCTCCAGGATGCTCGTGGCCAGGGTGCCTTCAAGCACATCACGCAGATGCCAGCCATCAGGCTGTTAAGTGAGTAACAGCAGAGCAGGTGACTCAGGAGCACAGACCAGGCCAGCCAGGTCCCTTGGCAGGTTGGGATGAGCACAGTGTTTTGTTAAATGCAAAGAGAAGATGAGGAGTCAGCACAGAAGTACAGGCTGGCTCATGTCAAACCCAGTCACAGGACCCCAGGGGCTGGGGAGGGCCGGCCAGGGAGCAGTCCTACCAGCTCCTCCCGGCCTTTGCAGGCAGCCAGCAGGAACACCTGGGTCTCAGGCGGGGCCACCACCCTCAGCGGGAGGGAGGGCACGGCGCCAGTAGGGCTCAGTTCTGGGAAGTGGAACCTGAGAGGCACTTAAAATTCCTCTTTTGGACTTCCCTTTATCCTCCAACGACAGCGGCACCTTCCTTCTCTCTGTCTCATCACCCAGGCACACGGGGAAGGGGGAACTGGCCCTGCATTCCCCACAGAGCACATTATTCTGCCATCCTTGGGCCCGCACACCGGCACCCTTGCTGCTCTGCTCTGCCCGGCTCTGCCCTATCCGTTACTCCACCAAGGCAGCCACAGACCACGCGACCTGGTTCCAGCGCTGGGCCCACCCACACAGCGGGGCAACCGGGGTTGGCGTGTTTTCTGTTTATAAGGTGGCAATGGCCTCTGGCAGTGCCCAGAAGTTATCACCACTTGGCACCATAAACGTTAACTACTAATATTAGCAATATCACATCAAAATCAAGTGCCATGGAGCAACCTGGGTCAGTAACTAAGCTCAACTAGATCGTCCTGCCCTTCCAAGAGCAGCCACTTAAAAACCGACTCTCCCAAGGTAGACAGACACCTTGCTCTCTCCACAATGACACAAAGGAGAGAAAGGAAGAGGCTGCCTCTGTCCTCGGGCCCATGGAATCAAAGTGGACACACGGCCCCATGGCTCCAGTCTTGGCCTCTGACTGTTGTGTCCTGCCCTGCTGTGTCCAGGCCAGCAGGTGACCACAGGCACTGTTTACTGAGCACTGGCTCCTGCAGGGAGACCACTGAGGAACCCGTGTGCCTGCTCACTGGGCTCTGAAGGATCTAAATCCACGTTCCACACAAAGAGTAAGAAGACCCACAGAGGGAAGAGCGAGCCCTCAGGGACGGGGCGCAGAGAGTGGCCTGTGGAAGCTAGGGTCAGGTGGAGCCACCCCAGGGGTGCAGGACTTTCTTCCTGAGGGTCACTGACACTGAGAGCTCCATCTGATCTGTATCCGTGTGGTCAGTCTGGAGTGAGGTCCTCAGCAGGGGACAGGAGCTGCTGTCCCCGTGAACACCTGCATTCACTTGGTGATCACTGCATTGATTTAACTCTTTAAACTACTGAGTAACCAGAATGAGCCAGCAGCTGTCAAGCAGATGGTCCTCTCCAGCCAGGTGCAAAGGAGCACCCCAGGAATCCCAGCCACTGGAATCCCGGGTAGGAGGATCACTGAGCTCAGGAGTTCAAGGCCAGTCTGGGCAACCCAGTGAGAACCCCCATCTCTAAAATGAAAAAAAGGGGCCTCTCCAGTCTCAGCTGTGGTTGCTTCCGGGTAACTAAGTTTTTCAGTAGTTTGAGTATGAGTTTCAGAGAACAGGAGCAATCAGAGCCCATAAGGGAAAGGAAACGGTTGGGTCATCTGCCCAGCAGCCAGGCACAGGGGCTGCCGGGCCAGGGCCTGGATCTTCTGCCCCACCCTGGTTTGTCCATCCCTCCACCTGGCACCTACCGAGAAGCCCACCGGGTGCCAGCCCATGCCACGTGCTGGGGTTTGGTGGGAAAACGACACACCCACGCTGTGTGCTCTCCAAGACACCAATGGTCTAGGGACAAAGACACACGGTCAACCTCACACAGTCTGCAGGTGGCACATGAGCTCTGCACGAACAGCAATGTCGCTGTGCTTCTCTGGCGGGGTGGTGAACAAGCCTGGACTCCTCCAGGGGACTTGGGAGCCAAGATCTGAGGACGAGAGGCCAATAACTGGTGGTGAAAGTTCAAGACCATTGGACGGCCACAGGGAAAGCCTGATACCCCCACCCGGGGAGGCGGGTCTGCAGGGAGCCCGTGCACTGCCCAGGATCCCTGGCTCTTCACTCCCTGTGGCCTGCCTTGAGCTTCCAGTCACCAGGGCAGCAGAGCACAGCGCTGGGGGACTGCTGGCAGGTCTGGAACAAGAGGACGGGATCTGGTGTTTAAGGAGAAGGACACCATGTGACGACGAGGCCAGCATCCACACGGGAGCTCAGTTAAAAGACAGGCAACTGCCTAGCAGGCCTCAGGGGGGCTGCGGAGGGCCTCTAGAAGGCTGGCCACCAGCAGAAGCGGGCTGGTCCTGCTCAGGACCATCTCCACACCAAGATCTGCTGCCCACCGACTCCAGGCCGACGGCCAGAAGAGATCTGAGGGAGCAGAACACAGCCGTGTGCACGTGTGTGTGTGTGAGGTGTACACGGACGTGGTGTGGGTGCAGTGTGGGCTGGGCACGGTATGTGGCCCATGGTGGTGTGTGGAGTTCATGTGTCGCATGTCTGCACACAGGTGCAGTATCTGTGTGTGTGTGTGCGCGTGTGCACATGCACGGTGTGTGGCCCATGGTGGTATGTGGGTTCATGTGTCGCATGTCTGCACACAGGTGTGGTATCTGTGTGTGTGTGTGTGTGTGCGCGTGCGCGCAAGTGTGTTCTGAAATACAGATGATGAGCACCTGGGAGCCCAGGGTAGCTGCTGGACATGCCTACCCACAGCCTGCCCCACGGCCTGCAGGTGCAGGAGGGGCATGTGACCCTGCAAGGTCCTGACCCAGAGGGCACACAGGGACCCAGCCAAGGTGACCCTGAGGAAGGCAGCCATTGTCCTCGGGGTGAGGAAGCCCACTCCCACCTCAGACAGGACTCAGCACCCTGCTGACCAAGCAGCACACCATGGACACCCCAGGAAATGTCCCAAGGAGCCGAACACCCACCCAGGGAGGACAAAGGACTTGACAACAAAACCCAATCTAGGGCTTGGGCTAGTTGGACGTGTCTTGAACCCACACTGCTGGGCCTGGCAGGGGCGGGGCTGGGTCTCTTGGAAACACAAGGGCGGGAAGAGACGCACACAAAGCCCTGAGGGCCGGGAGTCTCCTGTTCGCTGGGACAGGGTCAGGGACTGGCTGAGCTGCTGCAGGGAGAGGGCCAGGGCACAGGCGGAGCAGGGCTGGGCAGGGGTCCCCAGGGCTCGAGCCTCCGCAGGCCAGGATGCGCTCAAGCCATCAGGTGAACAGGCGACAAGCCTCCGTCCCCGTTTCCTACAGTGCTCTGCAGAGAGGCCCAGGGAAACGACCTTCCTGCCCGTCCGACAGTGCCACACACAGCAGCTGGGGCACCCAGCACCTGAAACCGTGCCACCCTCAGCAGCTGACATGCTCACCAAGCCTCCTGGGCAGGCCCCACAGGAACGTGAGAACGGCCTCCCCTCAGCCCTTTCGCACTGACCTCTGCGCTTTGCAGGCCCCGGGCCTGTGGCTGCATGCCTAGACCCAGAAGAAGGCGTGACCGTGCACACCAGTGGGTCCCTGGGCCAGAGCGCTTGCTGGACAGGGGACGCAAACCCAGCCTGTGGCCTCCCGCCTGTCTGGCCAGAGTGGTCACTTTTTTAAAGTATTCAGTCTTGTTCTTCCCAGGCTGACCCTGAACCCCTGGGCTCCAGTGACCCTCTGCCTCAGCCTCCGTAGCTGAGGCGGCAGCAGTGAGCCACTGTGCTCAGCTTCTGGCCTGACCACCTTGGGCCACACCTGCCCCCTTGGAGGGTCTCCCTCAGTGGATCTGAGGCCAGGAAAAGCCCCCACCATGCTTCTGTTCCCCTCCCAGGAGCCCCCCAATATGCAAACCCTCCCCCTTCCTCCTGCCCTTAAATCCTGCCCATCCCGTGCTGGCTGATGAGACCACTCTGCCCTCACCTATTCCCTACAGCACCCGCCGTCCTGGACCAGCGGGGGCTGCCCCCCGTGGACAGGCTCCGTGCCAGGTCCTCCAGGGAACCCTACAGCGCTGAAGTCTAAGGGCCCTGGTCTCTGCAGTGCACTTGGCACATCCGACACCTGGCTGCTCAGTCCCGGATCTGCCTCCTTGTCCCAGCGCTGGGAAGCTCCTCTGCAGGCAGAACCGTCTCCGGGAGCTGTACTGGTTCCCAGGATGGCGGCAAAAGGGGACCTTCAACTGAGCAGGGGTGCTCACCAGTAATCCCAGCTCCTCCGGAGGCCGAGGGAGGAGCACTGCCAGTTCCAAGTCACCTCCGCCAACTCCACAAGATCCTACCTCAAAATTAGATTCTATTTAAAAAGCTGGCCATGTGGGTAAGTGGCAGAGTTCTTGCCCAGCATGTGCAAGGCCTTGGGTTCAGTCTCCACCACTGCCAGCCAGACAGACAGATGGAGAGAGACAAACATACATAAATGGGAACATGGATGTAAACAGATAAACAGATGGATAAATAGATAAAAAACAGAAAGATAAAAATGCATAAGTAGAAAGCCAAACAGATACGTAAACAGAAAGATATAACCAGATAGATAAACAGAAGGATACACAGGTAAGTAGATGACCCAGCTAGAAAGACAGAGAGATGGATAGATGGAAACCACAAACTCAGTGGCTTGAAACAACACAAATATATTATCTTTCAGTTCTGGAGGTCGGACATCTGGCAGAGGGCTGTGCTAAAATGTAGAAGTTGGCTGTGTTCCCTCCGGACTCCAGGGGAGGATCACTTCCTGGTCTTTCCACCTTCTGGAGGTTGTCTGCATTACTCGGCATCTGGTCCCTCCTCTACCTTCAAAGCCAGGAGTGGGATTTGAATACGCCAGGCCAAGAGGTGCCACTTTGGCATAGGAATTATCTTCAGCTGAAGGCAAACAGCAGGCTCAGGGAGAACTCTCTGCCCTCCTCCTTTCTGCCTAAAAGCCAGCCATAAATTTCCTTGTTTCAAGTGCTTCTCGTTTCCACACCAGGGAGACCGCGACAGTACCTTCCCAAACAATCTGCACCTACCATCAATTTCCCAGCCACACTCACACAATTTACCACTCCTGGGAGCACAAACACACTTTCCTTTGTCTAGCTGTGTCTTTGCAATTAATTGCCCTTTGTTAAAAGGGTAGATAAACCTGAGTCTAACCACTTTGAATTTTCACATCTCTTCTGTGAAGTAGATACATATAAAACATTAACATCTGACTGCCTAATCTGTTAATCTGGTTTTCGTTATATTAATTCACAGACCCCTGGAACAGAACCTAAGAGGGTAGAGGATACTTTTCTTCTCTCCTTTATTCAGTGTAGCATCTTGCCTTTTCCCTCCTGCCTCTGTCTCATCAGGACACTTTTGATGACATTTAGGGCCCACCTGGATTATTCAGGATAACCTCCCAACTCAAGGGAGGCCAAGTCCCTTCATTAGGTCACAAAACACATTCACAGGCTCCTGGATGTGGGCGTGTTGGGGGGAAGGGACGGTTAGCCTCCTGCAGACCCCTGCATAATGTTACCATGAACCCCTGCATTGAAGTTCTAGGGCCCAGTCAGAAAAGGTGACAGGGAGTCAGGCCGGCTGAGCTGCGGTGGATGACAAAGAGCCGCAGTCCTCTGCAGAGGGACAGCTGCACTTTCCAGTCTTTGGGAACGTGGCCCAGTATGGGCACAACTCCTGATGCTTTTTCTAGAACACTGGTAGAGACGAAGTCTCCTCATGCTGGGAAGTAATTCATAGGATATTTCTTAATGCCAGGCGGTCTGGACCATACCTGCCTACCCATCTGAGGCCAGAGTTAGCCCTGGCTAACTGGGGAACGGGGCCGGCCAGGCAGCGAGCACGCCAGGGCTGTACCCCTTCAGTCGGGTGTAGGCAGTGGAAGGCCAGGGGACACCCACGTTAAGAATGCTGGCCGAGCAAAGATGCAAATGACCCTCAGGAGCACTGGGAAATTACAAGGAAACTCACATTCCCCAGGAATCCTGACTTAATGGCTCATTCAGATGCAAATTTTACCCCAATTTTGGAAGGATTACAGCACCCCATTCACAGCCCCCATTCCTATGTAAATTCTAGTCTGGGGACAGTCCCTCAGCAGTTCCCAGCTCCTGCCTCTGGGCTCCAAGGTTTCTGCCCAGGGGGTTCCTAGGCAGGCACTGCAGTTTCTGGTTTGTCTCTGTCCCCTGTCCCTGTCCCCCGCCCTCCAGGACAGCACCTTTCCTAGGTCTGTGACTTTCGCACACCTGGGCTACCCAGGACCCGGTGTGCAGCATGCAGAACCCAGCGGCCAGCCCTGGGGCCACCCCAGGTCTGCATGTCACAGAAGATCCTCAGCAGCAGCCACTTGGCTCTGTGCATAAGCCCTGCAGGTTCCACCACGCCTGCCCGCTTATCAGTCCCTGGATGGCCAGGTCTGAGCAAGCCCTGCCAGGATCATACCCGCAGGCGGCCGGCCATGCACCCACGGCCACCACCCCTTCCCTGCACAGCTCGTGCCAAAGTGAAAGACTCAAGGAATGAACAGGAAGGACAAGAGGCAGCCAGCCATGCTGTGTCCACATGGATGGTCACGTGTCCCGGTGGACGCTGACCTGTCCCGGGGAACAGAACCAGGCAAGCCCCTGGAGTGGCACCTGCCTCAGCCTCTGGGATGCTCAAGGCCAGCTGTGCGAGGAGGGGCTGCTCAGAGGGGGTCCAGCTCCCCTGCGGCCCTCCAAGCGCAGCCCCAGGCAGGTCCCAGGACACTCCTGTCTCCAGGCAGGTCGGCCACAGGGTCACCTGGCTCCGACTACCTTGGGGCCAGAAGGCTCATGATCAGCTCACTGTCACTCAGCCCTGGTGCTCGGTCACAAGGTCAGCTGCACAAACAAGAAGGAAGAGCGGAGCCCCCACCGCTGGGCTTACCTTTCCTGGGGTGGCTCCCTGACCCCGCACTAGCCAGCATGTCCCTGGCAACGGGAGGACGGGCGCTCAGGACAACGGCTGGTCCGGCTGCTCTATCCTCACGTGGGGCCTCTGCCTGCCTGGGACGTCTGTCCTTACTCAGGGGTTTCAAGGGCTCTGTTATCGTTTGGGGTGCAGGCTGGGATGGGGTGAGGGGGACGTGCCGTGGACAGCTGGGCTCACTCAGGCCACAACAAGGCGCCCTTCAGCAGCCGAGACAAGGCCCGTGGTGAGCGTTCTCTGCAGGTCGTGGAACAAGCCCGTCTCCATTCTCTGCCCTGTAAATAGCAGGGCTGTTTGCGATGTGGGCCCAATTGTCTCCGGCGCATGGGGCAGGGCCTGGCCCCAGGGCTGAGGAAGGAGGAGAAAGGCAGACACGGCGGCTGGGGAAAGGGGTCAGGCTAGGGAAAGGGCTGCTCAGTCCAGCATCCAGGCTGTGCAGGCCACTGACCGCCAGGCAGAGGTCCTGCCAAGAACCGGCCCTGCCCATCCCGAGGACCACCCAGGCCTGGCTGGGGCACCGCGGGGACCCTGGGGCGACCACAGGCGAGTCACCCCCTCCCAGCTCTCTGCACTCAGCCAGGAGTACGAGGGCTGGAGGAGGCATCCCAGAGGGGGCAGGTGTGGCCAGTCCCTCAGCGCCCCAGCACCAGGGCCAGCCCTGGATACAGGGATGACCCCGCACCTTGGTCAAGCAGGGGTTGAGGTCAGATTCAGGTAATGTGCACCGAATGCTGGACATGTGGGCAGAGTGACCACTGCAATGGGACACAAGGCTGGCCTCTCTGCTGCAGCTGTGGGCCTTGTTGCTCTGCCTGCCGGCAGGCTGCCCATATGTGGGGGACACCAGTGGGCATCACGGCATGGTGAGAAGAGGTGGGCGGGGCTGGAGGGCTCCAGCTGCCCTGCACTGCCGGGGATCCCGTGGGGCAGCTCGGGGTCCCCAGTCTGCCAGGGAGCACTGCCTGGGAATGCTGCCCAGCCGCCCTCACGGCCCACAGCCCCTCTCAGACAATGGGACAAGCACAAGCTGGGCAGAGGGCAGCGTGAAGCTCCGACACAGCAGTTCGGCCTCCAGGCTCGGGCCTCTGCACCCACCCAGCCCTGCTCCTTCCCCAACCGGCTACAGCAATGGCAGCCCCTCTGCTGCGGGGGGCCACGCCTGGCCTCAAGGGGAGGGCACAGGCCAGGGACACAGCCAGTGCCCATGCGTGCTGCCCGCCATCAAGGGGTGCAGGGTCTGGTGCCTGCTCTGGTCCAGCAGTCACCCTATGGAGGTCTGGCTGATGTGTCCAGCTGCTGAAGGAAGCCTGGACAGGTACAAGTGACAGTCACATAAAAGTCTTTAAGCCTCGGCGGTGACCAAGACAAAGTCCAGACAGCTAGGACAGAAACCAGCTTGGGTTTAAGAGTGCTTCAATTGAGCAACGGTGTTTCATGGGACGGGAGCGTCCAACCTGCCACAACAAACTGCACACAGATGGCTGCCCGGCACACAGCTACCTCCTTCTCGCTGGAGGCCTTTAAAAAGCACCGGGGCGAAAGCCGCCAGGCCAACCGGTGTCAGATGCAGCAACAATCGAGAGGAACAGGAAAATGGACGCAGCTCCGCAGAGAAGGGCCCATCTGCGACGCTCCGGGGACCATCCTTCCCTCTTGTGAGCCGTTAGTGAAATGCAACCAAGTTTTAAGTGTGGGGACAAGACAGGCGGGGAAGGCCTGCAGGGCTCCACTGGCCCACTCTGTGCTTGTCAAGCTTGATGATATTCACCACAGGAGTCAGGGCCTGGGACTCCGGCTAATGGCAGGGCTGGGATCAGGAAACCGGATAAAAAATTAATCCATCGCACCACAAGCTGAGAGCTGCGCCCGTCAGACACACGTTACCCAAGCGTTTGCTTCGTCATTCACCAAAGATGGTTTCTAGCTTTAAAGAGATTCGAGGCATACGCCCAAGTGTTCTTGCACTCTCTGACCAGAAGTGAATGTAATTTATGTACCTTAAGAACTTCTGTGAACTCCATGATATGCCACACGTTTACAGATGTGTAATCTGGTTTAAAGAACAAGATTTCCGGGCTGGGGATATAGCTCAGTTGGTAAAGTGCTTGCCTTGCAAGCACAAGGCCCTGGGTTCAATCCCCAGCATCCCCCACCCCTACACACACACACACACACACACACACACACAAACAAGATTTCCTCGAATCCTCTTTCATGTTAATCTGAGGGCAGACGCTAGAGAAGACTCTACCTTGTAAATTACCCAGCAGGATAATTTGCTCTGATGGCAGTTTTCTTAAAGCAACTGTAATATTACAAGAAACTCCATACCTAGGACAGAACACTTGGGTGATTAGAGATTTCACATGAAAAATATGAAGGTTTTTAATTAGCCACGGAGAAGCTAATGGTTTCAAACACCAGTCCACACCACCTGCATAAATAATACGATGCAAAATTAGATTCCATTGTCTAAACGTGGTTCTAGAGAACCTGGCCAACCTGGACCCCAGAATGTAGCCACAGGTCAATCTGATTTATGCTAAAAAGAGCAACTTTTCTTTGAGTATTGAGGAGTTGAACCCAGGGCCTGGAGTGTGTGAGCACTTACCACTGAGCTGCATCCCTGGCCCACAAGTGTCCATTTTTAAAAGCCCATTTACAAGTAGTACATGCTGTTTTTACAAAAAACTATCAGTGATGCCTTCACTGCACTGCACAGATTGGGCGAAGGAAACCTGGCTGACCCATGGTCGGGCTCATCCGTTTCCATTTTGAGCGTTAATCCACCCCAGTTAGCCCAATTCTGGGTGGGTGGGCGCACGGCCCCTTGTCTCTCTCAGTAGAGCTGTGTGGTGGACGTCCGAAAGGGCCAGGCCACAATGCCCAGGCTGCCCCAGCCCATGAGAAGGAGCCGGGGGTCAGGGGGCAGACGCCGAGCAGCTCCTCAAGACTCTGGGGCCCCCAGCTGCTCTCTCATCATTTCAGCACCAACACTGATGCGTCTGCTCTGCTTCCAGCTTGGCTGCCTGGGCCCTGGCCTCCGAGGGAAGGAGAGGCCAGCACTGTGGACAAGGTACTGGAGGCTGAGGGACGATCCTGTGCAGGATGAAACCTCTGGGGTCACACTGACAGCCCCCCCACAGCCATCCTCCCGCAACTATGTCTAAACAGCTCCTTCCCAGCTCCCCAGGAGGCCCTGTTCTTAACACCCGACTCCTACACAATGTACAGGTGGGTGGACCAACACCCAGCTAGCTGCAGGCTCAGCAAGTGGTGTCATGAGGGTCCTGGGGGCTCTCGAGGCCCCCAGCCCAGCCCCGCTGGCCCTCCTGCCTGATAAGGAAGGAGGTAGCTGCTTGGTCTCTCCAAGCTGGCAGGCAGTCTCCAAGAGTTCTCTGTTCAGTGCGGAAGGCTCTGCAAGGGTGGCGTGCGTGGACCACGCTGCTTATGTCACAGGAGCACGTGAAGAATTATGAGAAAGTCAGGTGGTGGCAAGATCTCAGAGGAGTGTGATGCTCAGCAGCAGGGAGGAGAGGAAGGGTGGGGCTGATGTGACCAGGGTACAGAGACAAACCACAGCCCAGCCGGAGCGGCCCTTCACCGGCTGCTCACAGTGAGCTCGGAAAAGACAGCACTGCTGTGCTCGCAGGCTGCACGAGCTGGCCGAGTCGGTCCCACACTGTGAGCGGTCCCAGTACGTGCATGGGAGGGAAAGGGAGCAAGCCACCAGGTATGCAGCCCTGGGGCAAGGGTCTCGCCAGAGGGAGCCCACAGGGCCCGGCCCTTCTCCCTTCCTTCTTCACCCTTTCCCAGAGGGAAAACACAAGACCCCCGGCCAATGCCAGTGTCGCTCAGGCCCTGGGCAGGCATGGCAGTCTCAACCGCAGCTCTGGACCACCGCCTGGGCCAGCCGTGGAGGGGCCCCTCAGCTCACAGACTGACAGGTCAGGGCCCCTCCGGGCTGAGCCACATCTGATGTCCTCCATGCTCCTCTGCACAGCCTCTGCGGGCTCCAGGACTCGTGTCCCAGGAGGAGGCCGGGCCCTCTTCCCAGGACGTGCCTCTCAGCCCACACAGCCTGCCCCTCAAGCCCCACAGGGATCGCCACAGTGCTTCACAGTGAGAATTCCTGAGCCAGGTCAGGAGCAGGACTGCCCACCCAGGACAGAGCCCAGGACGTGGGGGTCCTGAGAGGACGGTGCCTGCATTCCACAGGCCATGTGGCAACCGAAGCGAAAGACCTCAATGGGAACATCCTGGGGCCGGGGCCCACTTCCCCTCCACCTTCCTGGGGGCCCGGCCACGCCGTCCACCTTCCCAGCTGGCCTGGGCACCAGTCTACCTTCTCGCTAACCTCAAAGCAGCTGTCTCACTATCCAGTTGTTCCTGTGGAGCTGCCAGGTTCTGAGAGGACGGGTCCTCCCTGCAAAGTGCAGCCTGAACCCCACCCGCCCGTAACTGCCGCCAGTGAAGCAGGCTGGGCTGGCAGTCGCTGCTGGGGGAGACCCTGCCCAGGGCCGCCAAGTGGCCGGATGGGCCTGGCTCTGCAGCGCCTCAGCCAAGGCCCCACCCCACTTGGAGGTGCTGAGCCAGTTGTTAGTCCCGACTGGGATCAGGCACCTGAAACTCTCCACACCTCCACCTGCAGCACGGGCAGGGCCAGGGTCACAGGCAGGCAAGGGCAGGCCCTGACCTCACTGTGCTCCCAGCATGGGTGGGGCCTGCCCGCCCAGCACGGGCAACACAGAAAGTTTTTGGAAACCAGGGGTACCAGCTGACAGAGGGGCCCCAGCCGTGCCCAGATGTCCTGCTGGGAGGGAGACTGGAGCCACGTAGCCAAACGTCAGGCACCGGCCTCCAACTCGGTGGCGTGTCCACCCACCATCTGGACATACACCACACTCATACCCCTGCCCACCCCACACACGTGCCCACCCGCCTCATGGGGTCAGACCACCACACCCAGGAAACCCGAGCCACGGGCAGGTCTCCAACACGAGTCTTATCTTTTCACCGCCTCGCGTGACAGGTTGGCTTTCCACGTAGTGCTGGACACTGCTGTTTCTCTTGTGATGATCTTACAGAAGTGACCCCGACGCAGGCGTGATTCTGCACCCTGGAGGGGTCTCTGTTCCCCCTCTCCACCTGGTCCATTCCTGGCCTCCTTGTCCTCCTCCATGGCTGTCCCTCATCCTCCTCTGCCCAGGAACTGTGGGAGGCAGGTGACATCCTCCAGGCACGCACAACCTCGCCTCTGATCACCGTGGTGACATTTATCTCATCGTGCACAAAACACAGCAAGGGGGTCCCTTAGCCTGCAGCAGCAGGTGCTGGAAAACTGCTACTGACGTGGCTTGGGCACACAAAAAGGCAATCGGGCCAGCGGCAAAGGGTAGAGGCTCCGGGACAGAGTCCAGCTCACAGGAGAGGGTAAAAACCCCAGGGCCGAAGTTCAACTCACAGACCAAGGGATGGGAAACGAACTCACCAGGGCCAGCTCTCTGGAGGGAAATAAGATTGGACTCCCTTCCTTCATATACTGTTTTTGGGGGCCGGGGGGTGCTAAAGAATGAATGAAGGACCTCAGCCTGCTAGACCGGTGCTCCACCTGTGAGCCACATCCCCGGCCCTCCATCTGAATTCATTTTATGCAAAACATAAACATTTTTTTTTTTGTGGTGCTGGGGATTTGAACCCAGGGCCTTGTGCTTGTGAGCCAAGCACTCTACCCACTGAGCTATCTCCCCAGGCCCATACACATTTTAATCCACATTATGCAAAACAATTCTACACGCACTGAAAGAGTTTCATTCAAACATCCAGAATGATAAAACTCTTGCCAGAAAAATCCAGGGGCAGCCGTGTGATCTTAACAAACACTGGGACCTACCAGCCTTAAGAGCATAAAAAGATACTTTGGGCAGTGAAATGAGCTCACCTGGATGGAAACGGATGCATTAATAAAAGTGACCAGCAAAGAGCACAAGGGGGCAAGACGGTTTCAAAGCAGAAGCAAGGCAGAGGCTGGTGCTCGTCTCACACACACACACACACACACACACACACACACACACACAGAGAGCCCTGCAGAGGAGGAGAGAGCCATGACGGTTCTGAGAGGAACCGGCTCAAAGAACACAAGAGGAAGGAGAGTCACAGAAAGCCCCGGACAGCTGCAGGACACTGAGCACAGACAGCACACTCACCAGGACTCAGGGAGACCGATGACTATAAGGAAGCTGTCCCTCTGCCCTCCTGACAGATGAATCGAAAATCACCTAACGCCACCGCTGAGAGAGGATCCTGGGAACAGGCGCCTCCACGCAAGACCAACCGTCTTGCTTCAGAAACCCATCTGGCGACATCTATCAGAGAGCCGCACACCCGGTGACCCAGCAGAGCCACACCCTGACATCCCAGTCCCTGAATGACAGCTCTGACACTGTGGCCGGGTATTTAGGGAAGTGCTGTTTAGACGGACTACATTGTTTTCCGGTGGCAGCTCTAACCAAGGACCACTAACTGGTTGGCTTAAAAACAACAGACGTGTATTCTCTGCAGCTCTGGAGGCCAGAAGTCAGTTTCGCTGGACCAAAGTCAAGGGGCTGGCTGGAGAATCCTGTCCCAGCCTCTTCTGGCCTCTATTGGCTTCAGGTGTTCCTTGGCTGGCCGGGGTTCTCCAGAGAAACAGAACCAGGGGGCTAACTTAGAGACAGAGATGTATTATGGGAACCCATTCACATGACTGCAGGGACCAACAAGTCTCCCCCAGACCTGCTGTTCTCGAGCTGGAGGGTTCAGGATGGTGAGCAGGGGCGTCTGCTCTGACTCCCTTCTTCCCGTTCTGTTCAGGCCTTGGGTGGAGGAGTGAGGCCCGATCACACGGGGAAGGTGCTCTGCTTCCTCAGTCCACCGAGTCACACGCTGACCTCATCCAGAAACACCCTCCCAGACACACCCAGAGCAATGTCTGACCACGCATCTGGGCCCCCCCAAGGCAAGGTGACTTTACATAAAATTCACCCTCACGAATGTTATTCCAGTCTCCCTATTTCTTCAGCGTCTTCCGCCCTCTGCTTCCCTCTTACAGGGGCACTAGCGACTGCACGTAGGGCCCGTCAGGTAATTCAGAACGATCTCCCCACCTCAAGACCTTGACGTAACCTCTGCAAAGACCCTGCTTAGAAGAGGCCACATGCACAGGTTCCTGGGATTAGAGCCTCGGGTATTTTGGGGTCACTACTCAGTCAACTACAAGGGATAAAAATGAAAACAAAAACCTGAGTCTGAGTGTCTCCGAGGGGGGCCAGCCCAAGGCTGGGTCCCTGCCTCGCCCCTGCAGGCCGGCAGCCACTCTGAACCCAGGCCCCAGTCCCTCTCCACCCCTGTACACCTGCATCGCTGTCCCTGACGGAGGCCCTCTGGGGGCCAGTCCACCCTCGCGCCAGCCACGGGCTGGCATGGGTGCAGGAGCAGGTTCGAGCCTGTCTCCACCTGACAGACGGGTGAGGAAGGACATGCCCAGTGGGACCGTGCTCAGGTCACGGAGAACTCGCTAGGACCCAGCCCTGGGGCCAGTCCTAGGGCGCATCCCCCACCCCCTCCCCTGAATAAGCAGCTCAAACTTCAGTGTCCTGGCATCACGGAGCCTGAAGCTCAGACCCCTTCGCCAGAGCCAGGCAGAGGCCTGAGCAGAAGGGCCACCTCTCCAGCTGCTCAGGTCGCAACCCTAGGGCAGTCCAACCCCCAGAACCCACTCCAGGTGACCCAACCTGCTGCAAGTCCTCGGACCCCCCTCCAAACACACGCCAGCGGCCATCTGCACTGCCAGCTGCAGCACCCCACCTCCCCACAGCATCCCACAGGGTGCTGGCACCTCCCCAGCACCTGTGCCCCTCCCCACCTCCGCGTCAGCATCCCTGAGCAGCAGATTCCCTGCCCAGGCATCTTCTCCCGCCCACATCCTCCCTGAGCCTGTCTGGGCCTAGAGACCCCCACAAGATCCCCTGAACTCGCGGCCCACCCCCGCCTGCCTTGGGGCCTTTGTGCCTGCTACTTCCTGTTTGAGGAACACTCCTCCCCCACCCAGACATCGGCTGATGGCCCTTCTCAGCAAGGCTCCCGGGTTGCCCTTCCACTCACGTGGGACCTAGTGACCCTGCTGGGGTTGGTCTTCACCAACGGTTTGGTGAGGCTCCACTGGCCCAGCACGGTGGGCCACGGAGGCCCCGTCCCTCCCTGGGTGATGGGTGCTGTGGGTAGAAACGGGTGGGCGGGACCAGCCCACGGAACGGGTGGCCCTGGGGGCTGCAGAGCTGCGGGCGGAGACCCACCAGCCCAGCACACATGGGGGGGCGTGCAGAGAGCTGCTCCATGAAAGGCTCGCTTCATGGGCTCCACTCGTGTGCATGACAGCACCGCTGCATGTCCACCCTCCGTGAAGAAGAACGGGGCCTTTGTGGGATATTAATAGCCCAGCCAGATGTGGAACGCCCGAGGGTCTTTCCCCGGGCAGGGCTCCGCGGGTGCCCACAGCTGCACAGGCAGCGGCCCCTCCATCCGCACCCCAAAGGCCGTCAGAGCAAGTTCCTGTGGCAGGGTGGGGGGCTGCCTGGTGACCCTCCGCCCCCGGGGCACAAGATGGGGTGCATCACCATCATGACACACAGGCTGAGCAGCCAACCGAGGCGCTCAGGGCACGGCAGAGTGGAAGATCAGCTACACACAAACGCACGGCACACCTCCTGCTGACAGAAAGCAAGGGGGACAGAGGACTGGGCAAGGAGGGGCCATGAGAGCCGGGCGGGGCTGGATGCCCAGCAGGGGAACTGCCAGGGGAGGGAGAAACCCTTTCCTCTGTAAGACCCAGCAGGCTGCCAGGTAAGGGCTGCAGGAATGCACATAAGGCAGATTTCAAGGCACCCTCAAGGCCAGCCAGGAAGGGAGGGGACTCAACACAGGACGCCCAGCTCTCTAGATCCACACGGTCCCACACGCCAGGAGAGCACTGCGTCCCATGCAGATGTGCCTAGAGGTTGTGCTATTACACAGGAGCAGGTGAATTCATGACAGTAATGCAGCTCACCAACCTGACACACAGGCCAGATGCAGTCCTTCCACCTGTAGTTAACACACGTGTGAAGAAGACACCTCGGTCCTTTCTGCATGCCAAGTCTTCACAGCGTGCTGTGCATTTGACACTGAGGCGCCTCTCAGCTCTGACCAGCCCCGCTGGCTGCACCCCATGCCAGGTGTGAGTCCAGTGCAGGACCGGGTGGTGCATATCTGAAGTGTGGAGAAGCAGCATGGGCCACACACGTAGGTGCTGTGGTGAGGAACAGGCTCGGGCCTATGTGGGGGTGAGGGCATGGAACCTTCTGGTCACTGGAATTGGACCCTCATCTTGTGGCCCTGGGCAGAGTCCTGAGTCAAGGCTGGCCGCATCTGTGCTCCGGCTGCGTGGTGCCAACTCTCCACGCCGCCTGTCAGGTGAGAGCCACAGCGCACACTGTCTCACCAGCGTCCTGACACCTGCTGACCCGATCACACCGAGCGACTGAAAGACGATCGTGCAGCTGATACCACGCAGACCACACCAAGGTCGAGGTGGCTTATGTGGCTTCTCCACGTTAGTGAGCCCAGGAGCCTTTAGAGCAGCACCCGCAGGACCCGGGACGCCCCGGGGGAGGGTCCTGGGCATCCTTCAGGTGACAGCCTCCCGGGATCAGTCAAGGACCAGAGAGGAGGCCCTCCCAGGCCTTCTGGAACATGCAGAAGTAATTACCTCCCACCTCGGCGTCACTTAATTAAACTGACAAGTGTCCTACCCTCAGTTCTGAGCCTCCTAGACACCTGCTAAAAATAAAGCACCTCCTTACAAGGCGGCCCCAGCCCACTGCAGGTGACACAGCCCCGGGGGCTGGGGCTCACTCACCCTGGGGCAGCGCAGGGGCACCACACGGTGTGCTTGCTGAGGTTACAGCACTGTTCTCACCGGGGTCAGGAAAGGGAAGGAGGAACCTGAATGTCTGGCAGCATCGGAACGACAACGCTCAAAGCGATTCCCTCCCTGCACTCGGCTTCTGATGAGCCGGGGTCCAAGAAAAGCCATGGCAGGCCTGACACAGCCTTTACCCGCCGCTCTCCACCGCCCAAGCGGGTGTCCCAGGGAGGTAGGCACTCCACCCTGGGGCCTCAAGGCCCTGAGCCCATCCTGCCAGGTGTCTGTGTCCCCAGCACAGCCCAGCAGGCTGCAGGAACACCCCCAGAACCCCCAGCACCCCAAGGCCTCCCAGAACTCCGGGGTCACTGCCGTCCCTGTGTGGACACACCAGCTCCCTGCAGAGGCCACCCTTCCATTCTTGGCTGAATTTCCAGACGGTCCCAAGGGAGTCATGGGAAGGACAATGCCTGCTTTGTCCCCAAGCCAAGGACTCACAAAATGCAAAGCCGTCTGTACGGACCACTTCACACTGGAAACAGATCCCTGAAAAGAGTTATTTTTGCTTCCGCTTCACTGCAAGTTCTAGAATATATGTCTTAATCTTCTCAAGTATTTCCTTTTAAAATGGCCTTTTACATGCAGACCACAGTCATCCAGCCTTATCTGCAGGGGGCCTAGTCCAAGACTCCCAGTTGATACCTGCCGTATGAACCCCACATCCTCTGTGCTTTTTCCTGTAGTACATAACTGTAACTCTATAAACCGGGCACAGTAAGACACCAACAACAATAATCAGTAATAAAATTGAACAATCACATCACCACCCTGTAACAGAAGTTGTGTGAACGTGGTCTCTCTCTTCTCTCTCGCAAAATACCTCACTGCTCTGTACATCCCGCTGGCTGACCACAGGTAACTGAAACTGCAAAGTGAGATCACAGATAAGCGGGGACTGCTGTGTTTATGATGTGAAAGGCAAAGCCAGGGGCGTCTCTAGGCACAGAGAAGGATCCGGAGTGCTGAGCCGCCCGCAGGCGGGAGCTGCAGGGCAGGGGCCATGCCAACGGTCAGCATCACAACCAGGCTTTCTGGACAGGACACAGGACTTGAGTATCCTGCACGTCACAACCAAGTCACATCTGGAAACTCCTTCTAACACAGACACGCCTGCCGGAACCTTTCCTCCGGCCTCCGGGAGCAGCTACGGATGGCTGAGGTTTGAACGGCTGGTCTCCCTATAGCTATTTCCACAACCAAGGATGTGGGGCGCCGGCCCCACCCCAGTCGAGCAGAGAGGCTCCCTGGCCCTGGAGCCCTCATCTCTTCTGCTCCATCCCAGCAAGAGGACAAGCCAGAAACAGGACGACCACCCGGGTGGCCCCAAGCGGGAAGCGATGCATTTCTGGGGCCACCACAGATGCCCACTGACAGCTTCAACTCCAGTTTCAGTGAAAGGTCACCAAGGTGACTACAGGCGGGAGGCTGAGAATAGAGCCTGGGGCTCCTCGGAGGCTGAGGCCCTCCTGGTGAGGACGCGGGTCCCTTGTACTGCAGCTACCATTCTGCTGTCACGGGGAGCTGTGATCCTGCATGGGGACATGCCCCAGTGGCTCCAGATGCCCTCAGGGCTGCGAGGACAGAGGGATGGCCCTCACACACTCCCCAGCAGGCCCAGACGACACCGACCCCTCCCAGTTCACAGGTGAACAAACTGAAGCACCAGAGGTGAAGGATTGGGTCCAGGTCATGCAGCACCTGCAGGTGGGCAAACCACATCACATCGGGGGTGGCTGAAAGGGCCAGAGAGGGCCCCAAAAGTGGCTGAGCACCTCGCTTCCTCACACCAAGCCTCGGTGTCCTGTCTGTGCCTGGAAGGCTGGCCGCCTGCCACACGACTGTGTGCCACAGGGCCCTTGCACACTAGCACTATGCACCTCACGCACAGAGACTCCTGCTCTGTCCTCCACCCTGTGCATGGAGGGACAGGAGTGAGGACAAGAGGCCAACAGCCAGAAGCCTCCCAGGCCCCTCGGCACTCCCCTGACCACAGTGCAGGGCTGCGAGTTGGGGAGACAGAAGAGAAGCAGGGCCACCAGCTCCTGCACATCCCCAGGGCGGGGAGACACGGGAGCTTCGAAGACCCAGGCCGCTCGCCCAAACATGCTGTCCTCAGGGAACCGCAGGAAGGGTCCCAGGCAGGGCGCAGACACGCAAGCTGCCCCTCCCCCAGCCCCTTCCCATCCTGCCCAGGAACGTCAGCGCTAACCCTCGTGCTGGACTCACCACCCGAAAGAGCCTGCCCCATGTCACCTCACTGGTGGCCCCTCCCCGCCCACATCCAGGCAGAGCCACTGAGGTCCTCTGGGGTGCATCCCCAGGCCATGACCCTCCAGGCAGGAATGCCTGAGCTCGCTGGGGCAGACATGCCTTCTTAGCTCTCTAGTCACCAATGGGGCCAGGCACAGACGTAGCTGCTGACAGGACGGGACACCATTCAAGGACAAGACCTCCTGAACAGCCCATTCTAAAGGGGACTGTCACCCACAGGCAAGTCCCTCACTTACCTAATAACCAGTGTCACGGAACATTTCAGCAACCGAGACTCAGCTTCTCCCCAGCACTGCCTGGTACTAGCGAAGCCTGAAACAGAGTCAGAAAAGGGGACATTTTAGCGGGACCACCTTTGAACCAGAATCCTTCGCCATACTGACTCAGACAAACTCCATGCTACAAATGACCCTATGGACTCTGCAAAAGCACTGTCCACTCACCTGGCCAGGTAAGACCAGAGAGGCACTGGAGCCAACAGAGTCAACAGCAGGCACCGAGAAGGAGGTCATCGTCCCCACCTTCCCTGGCTGACCCGTCTCCCCTCCCCTCTGCTGCTAAACAGGAGCCAAAATAGCAAAGATCAGATCATCCCCGAGCTCGGAAGAGTACAGGGAAAGAGCCAGGGTGGTCAAAGGCTCACCCAGAAACGCTGCAATCCAAACCAAGTCACAGTAAAGAAGGACAATGTCGCACACAGCTTCCGAGCCAGGCCTCGGAAGAACCACATCCTGAAACGGCGGCTGTGCTAGCACGTGGTATTTTGACGATTTTTAAGTTTTAAAAGGAATTATCAGAAGAAGACGAAGTGGCAGAGGAGAAAGGCCAAAGAGAGATAAAAAGAAGAAACAAAAAAACATAGCAGCATTTGTGGGTTTTTAAAAATAATCTTAAGGTTGCGGAAGGATGACTTCACCTCACACAGACAGCACACGGGAAGCAACTCACAGAAAACACAAAGCGCTCCTGGGCCCCAAAGCCCCCCACCTAGGGCACAAAACTGCAAATATCAAGTCAGGGGAGCGGGTTGTTCAATGCCATTTACAAAGAAAGAAGGACAAGTTAAAGCAAGATGGGCACGTTCATCTTTCAGACGGGCAGTCACGTGGAGGCTGGTCACTCAGGGCCGGCGATGGTGTGGGGGGCTCGGAGGACCCCGACGTGGGGGAAGGAGGAGACTGAGGCCACCTCGCCCAGCGCTCAGAGTGCTGCTTCCAGCTGTCTGCTGTGATCCCAGTGTCCCACCAGAAGTCACAGGTGGAGACCCAGCTGCCATCGTGGAGTAGAGAACAGAAATTCAAGCCCCCAGTTCACATGTTGAGGGTGCTGGGAAGAGGCATCCTGGAGACAGTCAGGGTCAGGTGAGGTCCCAAGGGTGGGTCCCCACAACGGCATTGGTGGCTTCATAAGAAGAGCGAGAGAGCGCCCAGCTGGCACGCTCACTGCCTTGCCCTGTGGCCCCCTCTGCTGCTGGCTGTCCCTGCCTGATGCCAGCCTCACGGCCTTGGATTTGGTGGGCCCAACGCTGAGTCAGTCTCCACTCTTCACAAATACCCAGTGAATGCAACAGAGAGACCAAGACATATCCCTACTCAGACACAAAGACGGGTAAAAGGACAATCCCAGCGTCACAGTGAGACGTGGACAGGCCCTCCAAGTCCATCAGCAGCTGGCCAGAGAGGGACTGCTTAGGTCTATCCAATGCCTGGATCCTAGGCAATTCCTATGAAGAAGAGCCGCATTCTTGTGTGGGAACAGAACTGCCCGAGGCAGAAGGAAGAGGTGGGGGTGGAGGGCCAGCAGGGTCTCCATGTGCATCTCCACACATGGTCCAGGAGGAGCCAGCACCTGGGGACGGTCAAGGAAGCAGCAACAGGTTTTCACACTGTGGAGTGGCCTGGGAGTCGGAGGGCAGGGTGGTCACTATGTGCACACACTCTGTCGGCGACATTTCCACCCTGCGCACACCGAAGCAGACGCCTGCCCTGGTCCCCGGCTTAGCAGCCCCCTCTTCTGTCTTCATTTCCTCCTCATGGAATATTTTGTTGAGAACATTCTGTAGTGCAGGCTTTCTATTTGTAAATTCTTTTAACTTTTGTTTATCATGGAAGGATTTTATTTCATCTTCAAATCTGAAGGTTAGTTTTGCTGGGTATAGAATTCTTGGTTGGCAACCATGTTCTTTCAGAGCTTGAAATAT
Organism: Sciurus vulgaris; assembly: GCF_902686455.1. NCBI lineage: Eukaryota > Metazoa > Chordata > Mammalia > Rodentia > Sciuridae > Sciurus > Sciurus vulgaris. The sequence continues at coordinate 28,732,957 of NC_136474.1, forward strand.
GTTGGTCCAGGCCCTTCTAGCTTTTAGAGTCTGGGTTGAGAAGTCTGCTGCTATCTCTATTGGTCTCCCCCTATATGTAATCTCATGCTTTTCTCTCGCAGCCTTCAAAATCCTATCTTTATTTTGAATGTTAGGCATTTTCATTATAATGTGTCTTGGTGTGGATCTGTTGTGATTCTGTGCATTTGGTGTTCTGTAAGCCTCTTGTATTTGATTTTCCATTTCATTCTTCAGGTTTAGGAAATTTTCTGATATTATTTTATTGTAACAGGTTGTTCATTCCTTTGGTTTGTATCTCTGTGCCTTCCTCAATCCCAATAATTCTTAAATTTGGTCTTTTCATGATGTCCCATAGTTCTTGGAGATTCTGTTCATGATTTCTTAATATCTTCTCTGTGTGGGCAACTTTATTTTCAAGATTAAATATTTTGTCCTCATTGTCTGAGGTTCTCTTCCAAGAGGTCTAGTCTGTTGGTGATGCTTTCCATTGAGTTTTTAATTTGGTTTATTGTCTCCTTCATTTCAAGGATTTTCGTTTGGTTTTTCTTTGAGAATCTCTATCTCTTTGTTGAAATGATCTCTTGCTTCCTGCAGGTGCTCTTTCAGCTTATTGGTATTATCATTCATTGCCTGCATTTGCACTCTTATCTCTTCCTTTGCTTCACGAATCATCTTAATCATGTATAATCTGAAGTCCTTTTCTGACATTTCTTCTAACATACTGTCATTGGGTTCTATTACTATAGAATCTAGATTTGTTTGGATCATTTTCTTCCCTTGTTTTTTCATGTTGTTCATGTATCTTCCCCTTTAGCATGCAGATCTGGGCTATTGCTTATAGTGCCCCTATAGGTTTCCAAAACCCTTTCTTTAAGGGGAGATCAATATTAGCAGTGCCCAAATCAGACACTATGCAACCCTAGACCAAATAGCCCCTATGGGGACAATAACAAAATTGTAATAATAAACAAAGTGAGTTCAAATATGATAATATTCAGTAAAACAAACAGGTTTGCAATAAGGTCTGCAGTTTCTAATGGAGGACAAAGAGGATGCAGAGGGATGTAGAATGTGGCTGTTAATGGGATAAGAAAAGAATATACAGAAGTTCTAGAAAATAGAAAGGGTGAGAGTGTAATCAAAAGAAATCGAATGTTAGCATGCAAAAAAGGGAGAAAGAGACTCTGAGGGAACAGGTAAACAAAAGGAAAAGAGAGCAAGAAAAGTAAAGAAATAAAAACTTAAATTTTTTTAAAAAGGAGAAAAAAGAAAATCTATAGTATAACAGTCATATAGTAATGAAACCTCCCAGTGTTCAGTAGCCTGATGCATGAGAGGTACCTGACAATGAGCTTCAAGCCTCTAGCAGGCGTCTCAGGATGGGATTTGCTCCACCCAAAGATCGGAGCTACGGCTTCCAGGATTATCCAAGATGGCTGCTCTGGCTTCGAAATGTGTTGGTAAAGGGGAGCTGCAGCTCAGGGGTGGACGTGGTCAGCTGGAGATCCTGGAGACGGGATGCGGTTGGTCCGGCAGGGGTCCTGGAGGTCGGGTGTGTTTGGTGTGGTTGTGGGATCCTGGAGGCCGGTTGCAATCAGTCGGTCTGGGGTCCTGGTGATAGGGCGCAGTCAGTCTATGTGAGGGCCCCAGAGGCAGGGAGTGATTGGCCGGGCTGAGGGATCCTGGAGATGGGGCTCAGTCAGTCCGGCCAGTGGTCCTACAGGGCCTGGCTGTTGTCTAAAAATGGCCCCCCTCTTCTGTCTTGAGGCTGCCGATCGGACATGTACGTGCAGAGAAGGCCAGCTCGAGGCTGGTCACACAGCTCCCTTCTGAGCCTCTGAGAGGACTCGCCCACCACACAGGCACCACACACAAACACCTAGACACCCATGCAGACACGCATGTGTACGCGCATCTGCCCGCAAGCCTGGGCACACAGACACACAGACACACCCTGACAAATACAGGCACCATTACACATACACACATGCCACACTCATCCAAACACACACGCATACTGAAGCACACACACCCAGGCCCAGTGCACACTCACATAAAACATGCCAGCATGAACACACGTGCACACACTGTGCTTTGTCCTTCCTACCTCACACACTGACTCTCAGATACAGATTCTGATCAATGGCTGCTTCCTGGGGACCTCCAGAGCCTCTGGTAGGAGGTCATCACAGAGAACTCGCAACAGAACGCAGGACAGGTGAATGAAAAGCCAACCTCTGGGTCAGTGGGATCCCAGGTCCTGCAGAGCGGCAGGGTGAGCCCAGGAACATGCATGTCTTACAGGCTCCCGGGTGAGGCTGCTGTAGGTCTGGGGTCACACTCTGGGAACCACGGTTCCTGAACAGCACGTGGTTGCCAGGGACAACTTAGAGAGACTTAGGGAGTCAGCAACTTAGGGGGCAGAAGAGATGGGTGGTTCCATGAGCGTCACCTTGTGCTCCTGGTGTGCACCAGGCTGCAGCAAAGTGGCTCTCTACCAGGAAACTTCATGCCAAGTGACATAAACGAGACTCAGGAATCAGGGGTGAATGTTTGCTCCCACAGATCGAAGCTAGAGAGAGGGAAAAAAGGAACACAAAAGGGACATCATGAAAACAGAGGGAGACCAACAGAGCAGAGGAAGGGATGGAGAGGGAGGCAGGGAGGGGAGGGGAATGACAGCTACCAAGTTATGCTATGGTCACATTCGAAGGTACCATGATCAAAGCTGTGTTCACGTGTAGTCATAATGCACTAATTAAATGACAATAATAAAATAAACAAAACAATAATAAACGAAAATACTCGCAGGCATGGTGGTGCACGCCTATAATCCCAGAGACTCAGGAGGCTGAGGCAGGAGGATTAAGAACTCAAAGCCAGCCTTAGCAACTTAGCAAGGCCCTAAGCAACTCCTTGACATCCTATCCCTAAACAAAATATATGAATGGGCTGGAAGTATGGCTCAGTGGGTAAGCACCCGTGGGTTCAATCCCTGGTACTGGGGTAAAAAAAGAAAAGAAAAAACCAAAAATTTAGTAACAGAAGGAAGACCAGTAGAATAGAGCAAGGAGGCAGGAGATGGGGCGGACGGGAGGTAAAGGGAAGGTAGAGGGAATGGATGGATGTAATTATGTGATGTACATACAGGAATACAGAACAGTCCCCACTATTATGTATAATTGTGACACCAGGAAGATAATTTTATTTATTTTTTTATTTATTTTTACTGTAAACAAATGGGATACATGTTGCTTCTCTGTTTGTACATGGAGTAAAGGCAAACCATTTGTGTAATCATAAATTTACATAGGGTAATGTTGTTTGATTCATTCTGTTATTTTCCCTCCCCCCCACCCCTCCCACCACTCTTTTCCCTCTACAAAGTCCTTCCTTCCTCCATTCTTGTACCCCTCCATAACCCTAACCCTATCACTAATCCCTCCCACCCCCCATTATGTGTCATCATCTGCTTATGAGAGAGATCATTTGTCCTTTGGTTTTTTGAGATTGGCTTATCTCACTTAGCATGATATTCTCCAATTTCATCCATTTGCCTGCAAATACCATAATTTTATCATTCTTTATGGCTGAGTAATATTCCATTGTGGAAGATAATTTTAAAAAGAAACCGTATGGCGCCTCAAACTTCGAGATGATTTTTGACAGCACAAGAGGCACCTTTATTAAGAAGTCAAGGGGGGGGGCGGGGGGAAGACTAGTTCATTGGATTAGACAAAGGGGGAGGAAGGCAGGGAGGGGGATGGGAATGGAGGACAGTGGCATGAATGGGACATGACCATCCTTTGTTCATATATGAACACGCGACCAGAGAAACTCCACCTCGCGTACAACCGCAGGCATGGGAAGTTATACTCCACGTCTGCACACTATCTCAAAAGACACCCTACTGCCATGTATAACCAAAAAGAACAGATGAAACAGAAGTCATGGATTTGGCTGGGTGGTGTCCTCTACAGTACTGGCAGACTCTCTCAACGTCACCATTTTATTTTCCATGGAACTGATGGAGTGGAAAGTGCCTAACTGCTCATGGGTCAGAGGTGAGTCGCTGGCTCACTGGTGGTAATGATCAAAACACCCAGCGTTGACTAAGGTCCTGGTATCACCTCGACTGACGACACTGGAAACCCACTTAACACGCTTCCGACTGATGAAATACTGCCAATCTGTAAAGTGCTTAAATTCCAAACCACAAATGGATGTGTGTCCGATTGTACAACCAAACTAGAGGACATAGAATTACAGCTTTGAATGAGTCGCCTTGTAACATTAAAGGAAAAGAACTGGCGGTGGAGGGAGCCCCTCCTGACCCCGCTCCAGGATGAAAGGAGAAGGGCATTTCAGGGAGTGAGACGGGCCAAGGTTCCAGGGCACCAATGGGGGACGTGCCTCCAGGGCCGGTCTTCTGGAGGATGCAGGTCCTCTGGGACGCGGAAGCCTCTCACTTCGACCACCCACCCCTCTTCTCCCTGTGCTCAGGTTCCTTCCTCTATCACTTTCCAGGTCGGACGCCACCCTGAGAGCGGAGGTCAAGGCCCATCTGGCTGAAGGAGGGAGGCCAGACCAGCAGGGTCCGCCACCGCGACACACCCCGCTCTGTAGGAGACTCTGGCTGACAACCAGGAAGCCCTCGTTCACCACGTCCTGTGCCCACAAACAGGGAAAGGAAAGAACCCCCAGACTGCGTGAAACAGCTGCCGTGAGGAAGCCCCGCCCCACATGACGGAGGCTTAGGAGGCCCCCATCTGTCTGGTCACGGAGACCCTCCAATTCCTGTTCTATGACCCCAGTGACCAGTCACACTGCTGTCCCCATGGATCCGTCACAACACACCCCTCAGGACCAAACCTCAGTTTAGCTTCTCGTTCCCAGAAGCCCCTCCTGGGAGGAGGCTGGCCCGCTCAACCCCCTGGGGACTTACCTCGTGCCCCACACCTGGTCCCTCTGGGCCTGCTCTACACCCTCCATAGAGCAAGACCCTTCTGGCCTAACACCTGTGACACTGTGATCTGACACTCAGAGCGTGGACAGTCCCGTCCCCCTCGCAATCACCCTTCCTGAGAAAGTCCCTTCTTACTAAGTCCTGACTTGCTTTTTATTCGAATGGTTCACAGATCACACATGCTGCACACCCACACGACCGCCTGGGACGCATGGCAAAACCTCTGGTGGCCGCATCCCTGGAAACCAGTGCTCACAGGTGTGCGTGAGGTCCCACCCGTCCAGAGTCCCAGGAAAATGTCAGCACTCGGACCCCCGGGGAGCCCCGCACCATGGAGAACACAGACCCTCAAAAGTCGACCTCGGCACTCGGGCATTTCCACATGCCCACGCGCAGACCCTTCAAGAGGTGGGCCAGTCAGAGGGGTCCCAGGAGCCAGCTCAGCACGACATCCAGCCATGTATGTGGCCACCACTCACCCCGAGGGCAAGGACAGAGCCAGGTCACCTGTTCTCCCACACTCCCTGCCTCGGAGAGAGGACTCCAGGGACAGGCGGCCTCCACCACTTAACCACACACACCCCGATGCTCGGCGCTCCCAGGAAGCCCCAAATACTGTTAAAATGACTGACTAGAGAGCGAAAGAAAAGACTCCTTTTGATGGCAACCAGAAAAACACAGATTTCAACACAACCACCTTCTCCCGCTACAAGATGAACAGAGAAACAAAGGTAAAGGCTCCAGGGTGGGTGGGAGAGGCTCTGAGCCCCTCCCCACCACGCAGGGGCAGAATCCTCTAGAACACAACATGGCATGGATATCAGGAACCATCCAAGGATCAGCTCTAGTCACAGGCGATGACCAGAAATAGGGACAGGGATCAACAAAAGCTCTCGTCTGCTAAACTCTGGTGAGCATCAAAGTGCAAACGTCCCCAAAGAATAGAGTACTTGAGGTATATAGAGACACACTGTGCCACGTGTCTTTCCGCGTGTGACCGCAATGAAACTGCAGCAGTTCTGTGTGTAGCAGCTTCCACTAGCTGGGGAGGCAAGGGTGAGCCAGCACCCTCAAGGGCAGCGTGTTCACTGGGAGGACTGTGCACGGATGAAAACCACGGCATGCCGGACGTCCAAACCCAGAGCCTTGGGAAGCCGGGTCCTGGAGCCAGAGGGTGTCCTGAATAACAAACATTAACCGGTCCAGATGGCTAGAGTGAGTTTCGAGACTTCTCCTCTTCTAGCAGATCACTAAACTGGTCTGAGTTAGGAAGGGGACTTCTGGGGCTTTGCTGATTGCCAAACTGTGGAACACGGTGCTAAAATCTTTAGTCTGCATACTCCCCACCCCCCAAAATGCCTAGAAACTGCTAGACTGTATTGTGAACCCCTGAAGCTTGATTAAGTTCCAAAGAATAGATGCTGGGACTGCTTGCTAAAACTTCAGTCCAAAACTTAGCTATGGGGTCACTGTAACTCACAGGGACTAAGGTCCTCTCCAAATGGTAACCTGCAACACCAAACCCCCAAAGCTGGCTTCTGCAGAGAAGAGGGTGCAAGGGAAGTGGTCACCAACACGCTTCCCTTTTAATAGACACAAGGTGATAAGACATGATGAAAGCTGGGTTTTCTTTACAAAACAGATTTTGGTAAGCTGGGCATGGTGGTGCTTGCCTATGGGCCCAGCTGCTCAGGAGGTTGAGGCAGGAGGATCACCTGAGCCCAGGAATTCAAGTCCAGCCAAGACAACATAGTGAGGCCCTGGCTCAAAACACACACACACACACACACACACACACACACACACACACATACACACACACACACACACGTTTACCTGCAAGATGATGGAATGTTTTGAATCCAAAGGAGAAAAAAATTGAAAAGCTACCCCGATACCTGTCTACTAAAGCCCATGGCTCAAGATAATGAGCCACTGCCATCTCGAATCTGAAGATGTCCTTGGTCCTTTACCAAAAAACATGACTAGCCATCTCTGAGTTGAAAACCTGCTTGAAGCTCACACCACTGGCCTTCTTCATAGACAGGGGTCCATCTGTTCAGAAGGGCTACTCCTTGATCATGTCTTCACTTTTCTCCTTCAGATCAAGGTCACGACCATCCCAGTTGCTGCCGATTTCTGGTGTTTTGCAGGGCTTGGGGGAACTAAGCTAGCTGGCATCTCACAGTGGATTCTACAGCAAACTCCCCGTGCTGAGGCCAACTAGGGCACAGGGCAAAGCTTCTTTCGGTTCCTGCGGTCGCTGGGACACTTTCCTAGTGCCACCTCAGACACGGGTTTCTGGGTTCTGTTTGCTAATCTCAGAACCAGAATGCCAATCACAAGCGCAGCATGTGACTAACCTGCCCAGACAGCTTCCGGGGCTGCGGAGAGCCTGGTTCTTCCTCTCTCTCTCAGGTGTACTATGCTCTCAGATGACCAACTACAGGGTTATTTTCCCCCAGTCATATTAGAGATGTCAAATAAAAGTTTAAAAACCGAACTGTTGTGAGGGAAAAAAAAATAGTAAAAAAGGAATGGTCAGAAATCCTGCCTCTCTTAGGACCAGGCTGACTCTGGTCACTTTCCCAAATGCTCAGGATCTATAAAGAAAAAGATGAAAATTCATCATTAAGGACAGGAACCCCCCCCCCCCCCAGCTGCAGGATGCAACACCCCAGCTGGGTATCAGAAAAAATCAGGGTCACTGAGATCAAACCAGCTGTTCCCACAAGGGAAACAGGCTCCATCTCTGTTGGAGTGAGTGGCACTGGAAAAAGTCCCACCTTGTCTTTAGGCAGACCAGGAGGGATCGGGGCACGGGAGGCTCCTCAGCTTTCTAAGAGCAATCCCAGGCCGCGAGCGGGTTCTGTGGGCGAGGGTCCCCCTTGCTCTGCTCACACTGACAGCTAGAGTGCAGGCGGCTGGCTCCAAATTCGACAGGATTTCCTTCCATGTGGATGCAGCTCAGCATTTGGCTTCAGGCCCTCTGCACAGCTGTGTACGCCTCGCACGCTTACCACAGGCCTGCGAGCGTGATCACTGATCCCTACACAGCTACCCACACGGCCCGGGCAGAGCACCAGCCGGGGAAGGACTCGTCTTCGCCACATCATTCGAGGGCCCGCCATTCTGGCACAGACCACAGACAAGACTGTCCCCCAGGCCCGGATTCATGCTTGAAGAAGAGCTGCAGCCCACCGCACCCCATCGAATCAGGCGGCACCTACGGCTCCTGGAAACCAATGCCGTGAGCCAGTGAGAGCGCTGTGGCTCACACAGAGGTGACAGCTACTGAAGGCCACTTTGAAAACACGACCGCAGGTTCAAAATGTTATTGAACTCACTACTCACGGGCAAAGCAATGGCATGTTATGACTCGCCCTTCGAGGGACAAGTCAGAGAACTGTGAAATGATATGAAGTTGGCAGGGAGCAGAGGGGCTGGGGTCGCTGCTTCATGGGCAGGGGGTTCCTCTTGGGTGATAAAGTGTCTTGGGACTAGACGGAAGAGCGGTTACAGAACGCTGAGACTGCACTCAACAGCGCACGCTGGGCACTGTGATGTGGTTGACTTGATCTGTCTTCGTCCACTTTCTGCTCCTGTAACTGGACACCTGAGACCGAGTCATTTATAAAGAACAGAGGTTTATTTGGCTCCTGGTTCCTGGCCTGGGAGGTCCAAGAGCAGGAGGATGGCGAGGGCCTCCTTGCTCCCTACCGTGGAGAGGGCATCACACAGTGAAGAGGAGCAGTGCCACCCTGGGAGCCCCACCCTCAGGACTTCATCTACCCCTAATCACCTCCCAAAGGCCCTGCCCCCAAACAGCAAGCTCATTCGAATTTGGGGACTGAGCTTTAGGGAGACACACCGATTGCAGCATTGCTATGTGAATTTCACCTGCGCAACAACAACGACAAAAACTGCCGAATACAGAAATAGTGAACTGAATTGCCAACAGATACAGAACCAGTGCTTCCCGTGGGGGAGGACATTAACGGCCTCCCCTCTGGACAGAAGTCATTGCACATCCACGGACAAGGACTGCTTGCATGGCTATCACTGGTCTGCAACCCACAGCGCTGTACAGACAGAGGAGCCAGCCAGCCCTGGCACGCCACTCAAGGCTGCCTATTCCAAAGCCCAGGGCTGGAAGAGGAGGCCGTGGAATCCCGAGACTCAGGAGGACCAAGTGGAGGCTGGAGAGACCAGGGAGGAGCGGGAAAGTGTCAGCAGTGAAGGCTGCACTCCCGGGTGCCGGGAGTGAGGAGCTGGCCTGCCCTGTGAAGAAAGGAACCCAGGCCCTGGGCACGGTGGTGGAGCGGGGCCCTCGGGGTTTTGTGTCTGACTTTCCACAGCGTCCAGGCTGGCCATGGGATTTCCCAGCCCGTGCCAAAGCCACCAGGGGCATGCACCAACGGACCAGACACCCGCAAGGGGAGGAAAACCTAGAAAACCCCCCATTCAAACCAAACACTACGAGACCGCCCAGATTGGAGCTCGCACAGCAGAGGTGTGGATGCATCTCAGAAGTGCCTTCTCCCTCTGCTACTCCGATTCCTCCCAGGCTCCTGGAATCTAAGAACCCGCAGCATCGGAGGGGCTGCCCGGGTCTTCCCTTCTTCGAGCAAAAGCCCGGCTCTGGGGAGCCGCAGAGCACCAGCCCCTGCAACGCTTGCTTCCGGTGTGCAATGCACGCACGGACCTGGACACCCTTGAGCTTACAGACCACACAAACACATGTGTGGCCGCCCCTCAGAGTGCCCAGGTACCCAAAAGGACACCTGGGACCTAGCAAGGGTCCCAACCATCCAGAATACATGCAGTGCATCGGACCTAGCAAGGGTCCCAACTATCCAGAATACATGCAGTGCATCGCCCAGGGGACAGCCAGCCCATCTGCACCTTTCGTCCACTCGTATGCAGGGACCAAACTCCTCAGAGCACACCAACTGCTCTTTGTTACAGCGATGCGCACACAGCACACAGCAACCACCTGGAGGAGTGCTGTCCACAGCTTGGCTCTGTCCGCACTCCCAGGTGAGGGCTGCCCTCCTCTGCAGGCAGGTCCCAAGTCTTCACGTGATCATGCCAAATGGGAATCTGAGGCCAGTTGCTGGAACCTTCCACCAGGATGTCACTCCATGTCCACAGCACTCTCCTTACTACAGAAGTAGCAGGTTCTATATCGCCAGCTCAGAAGGCAGGGGGTTGTGTTACTCTTTCACCAGCAATCAGAGCAGACGCAAAATGTCACCAGCCTCCTGGAAAGATGCTGAATTATTCACCTTCAGAGTGCGTAGCCCTAAATGTGAAACTTAACCAGGGTCCCCTCGTGGTTAAGGCTGGGAAGCCTCTGTGGGCAGAACTGGCCATTCCTCTCCTGCATGGCTGTAGCCTGCGCATCCCACCCGCCTCGCTGTGGCACGTGCACTTGACCCTGGGACCACCCTGCTCCTGCCCTCATGTCCCAGCTGCCCACCTCCTGACAGGACAGAACCAGATGACCCCAACCCCACCAGGACGTCGAGAAAGAGAAAACACACACACACACACACACACACACATGCACGTGCTCACACACACAGACATACACCTCTCACACCTGCCAGATGCCCCAGCGCCCCAAGTGCTCATGGCTGATCTAAGCCAGGTGACCTGGACACACAGACCTCAAGGGTTCTGTCATCACAGATTCAACCAACCATAGACTGAAAATATTCAGAAAATAAGAAAAACGGTGTATTGAACATACACAGACTTTCCCCCTCATTGTTACTCCCTAAACAACCCGGGATAACGAGGATTAATAGCATTTACATTGCACTAGGTATTACAGGTACTCTAGAGATGATTTCTTTTTTTTAACTCCAGGGGCACTTTACTACTGAACTATATCCCCAGCCCCAGCCCTTTTGTTATTTTTTATTTTGAGACAGGGCCTCAGTAAGCTGCTGGGAATGGCCTCAAACTTGTGATCCTCCAGCCTCAGCCTCCCAAGTCATTGAGATTACAGGCATGCACCACCACACCTGGCTTAGAGATGGCTTAAGGTATAGGGAAGGGTACACGTAGGTTATATGCAAATATTACATCACATTACATGAGGGATTTGTCATCTGTGGCCACAGGGGGGCCTAGACCCAATCCCCACGTGCGTGGACACTAAGGGACAAATGTACATTCAAATGCAACTCTCTCATGGAGGAGCTGATTTTAGTTTCCCTCCTTGACTGATTCGTACTATGAGTAAACCTGGGCACCTTTCAAAATGGGGGGCTGGGATCATAATTAGGAAAGTCATGAGTCCTCCAAATCCTCGCATGGATACGACCGAGGAAGGGGCAGGGAGACCAGCATCTGGCACGTTCCCAGCCTCACTCCAGAAGAACAGCCCCACTACCAAGAGCCGTGGGAGCTCCAGCTGGCGTCACCTGGAACTTTCCTGCCTAACCAGACTGGGACGCCCAAGGCACACCTGTGCAGTGACGCTGGCTGTGCAGCCCGCAGGCGACACAGCCACCTGCAGGAAAGCACAGAAGATCCAGGACAGTCGCCGCGTCGGCCGTCACAGCAGCTTGGCATTCCCCCCGTCACAGTCCCCATGGATTTCCAAACCCTGTGCATTTGCGAAACCTACTTTTCTTGGATTGCTCATCAATCACTCTCCTATTTTAAAGCCCAGCATGACACAGATTTTTTAATTAAATAAAGCAAAATTAATCTTCCTTGAAGAACTACCAAAAAGCTGTGACCTTTTCCTTCCCATAAGAAGATGCTGCAATATGTCAGTCGGGAAAAAAATCCATAACTCTGACATTCCAAAAACTATCTACATCCTAAGACAAAAGAAGAGAGCACTTCACAGGGACATGCTGTCAATCACCTTCGATCTCACCAAGTGAAAACAAAACGACCTCCGCTTAAGGATCACACTAAGCACGCCACCCCACTCAGCCGGGGGTGTTCAAGTAGACCCACTGTGATCTTTACTGAAAACATAAACAAATCTGCACCGTTAACACACCTGGCAACAGTCACCTCAAACACCATGACCAAGGGCTGGAAACCTCCTCCACCCTCCAGGACCTCAAAGGCTGCAGATCCCTTTCACACTGGTACAAAGCCAGGCAGATTCTCCCAATGTGTAACTGCTCCTGGGCAGCCACCGGGCCCTCGTGAAGACACCAAAGCCATGCAGGTCACTGAGGTGCCCTGTATAAACTTACCAGTCCTGGACATCTGTGCTGCCCCAGGACTTCCCATGCTCTTTCTATTGAGCCTCATTTGTTTCTGCCCAGGGAGCCCCGTGCAAACCAAGGGGGTCCAGCCTCCTGAGAATTTGGCAGGTGGTGACCACATTAAACCTAAGGTCCCAGGATGTGAAGACATTTCCAATTCCCAATATCAGGAACCAAAGGAACGATCACTACGGAACCCACAGACATCAAAAGTGAACACTACAAACAAGTCTATGCACATAAAATCTACAACTTAGAGAGAAAGATCACATTTCTCAACAACTATGGATGACCAAAACGCACACTGATAAAACAAACAACCTCAACAATACTATAAACACTAAAGAAACTGAATATGTAGTTAAAAACCCTCAGGGGAAAAAAAAATCTGAAGTGGCCCAGAAGGTTTTATTACAAATTCTATTCAATATGATAAGGAAGAAATAACAAGAAGTATCGAGAATCTCTTCTAGAAAGTAGGAGGGGAAGACACTTTTCCCAGCTTAAATGAATCTAGCATTATCCTGATAGTAAAGTCAAAGACAGTGCAAGAAGAATTCTAGAATAACATCCCTCATGAACATAGATGCAAAAATCCTCAATAAAATATTAGCAAGCTGAATTCAATGATCCATAAAATAATACACCAAAACCAAAACCAAAAGGAGTATATTCCAGAATGCAAGGCTGGTTCAGTATTCAAAAGTCAATAAATGCAACCTACCATATTAACTGGAAAAGTAAACATAAGCATATCGATTTATATAGAAAAAAATGTGAAAATTCAACATCCATTAATGATTTTTTTTTTTTTTTTTTTTTTTTTTTTGGTGCCGGGGGTTGAACCCAGGACCTTATACTTGCAAGGCAAGCACTCTTCCAACTGAGCTATATCCCCAGCCCTCCACTCACGATTAAAAACAAAAATAACTCCCAACAAGCTGAGCACAGTGATATGTGCCTGTAATCCCAGCAACACAGGAGGCTGAGACAAGTTCAAGGCCAGCCTTGGCAATTTAGCAAGACCCTGTCTCAAAATAAAAAGGGCTAGATCTCTCATGGATAAAGCACTCAGGGTTCAATCCCCTACACCATGGGGGTTGGGGGGAATTCCCAACAAACTGGGAATAGACAGGGAACTCTCTCAATCCAATAAAGGGTGTTTATGAAAACCCAGAGTTGACATCATATTCAATGGTGAGCGACTGAATGCTTTCCACCTAAAACCATGGATAAGGTGAGGACGTCCTCTCTCATGACCTCTCAGTATTGCACTGGAAGCAATAAAAATAAAAGGCACAGAGACTAGAAAGGAAGAAACGAAATGGCGTACCCAGAGAAACATGCTCACCTTTGCAGAAAATGCCAAGGAACTTTTTTGTCAAAAAGAAGCTCTTAGAAAATAATGTGACTTTAGCCAAGTCAGAAAGAACAAGGTTAATAACACAAAATTAGATATATGCCTATGTATTCTCTAGTAACAATTGGTAAGTTATAAATTGAACTTTATTAAAATTGTTTTCTCTGGGAGAATTTAAAGAATCAAGAGAATTTAAAGACAAGCTATAGACTGGGAGGAAGTATTTGCAAATCACATGCCTGACAAAGAACTTGTATTTAGAATATATTAAGAACTCTCAGAACTCAATAAGAATAAAATAGCCCAATTAAATTATGAGCAAAAGACTGGGCATGGTGGTGCACGCCTGTAATTCCAGCAACTCAGGAGGTTGAGGCAGGAGGATCACAAGTTTGAGGACATTCTCAACAACTTAGTGATACCCAAAGCATCTTGGTGAAGCCCCATCTCAAAATTAAAAATGAAAGAGGGCAGTAAATGCGGCTCAGGGGTCAAGCATCCCTGGGTTCGATACCTAGTACCAAAAAAAAAAAAAAAAAAAGCAAAAGACTTGAATGGATAGTTTACCAGGACACAGAGATGACAAATAGACATTCTACATTATTAGTCATTAGGAAATTCATGTTAAAACCACAAGACACACTGTGCACATAATATACGTTAAATAAAGACAAGTCGTATCAGGCATGGGGAGGATGCACTGAGGGTGCAGAGGAGGGACTGGCCACCGTGGAAGGGATTCGGGAAGCTTCTCATGCACATTTACCATATGACCTCGCCACCCCACTCCTAGGTGTTTATCCTAAGCAACTGAAACCACAGGCTCACAGAGAAGCTTGTGCACTAATGTTCACAGCAACTCTTCAAGGACACAACAGAGAACTACTGAGTGATACACCACTCGAAGGAACCTGAAGGGCACGTGGTAGCGGAAAGCCAGAGCCAGAGGGCTCCCCGCTGCCTGGCGCCGCATGCTTCCGGTCTTGGAAAGGAAAGCTGTGCAGGTGGAGGCAGACTGACTGACAGGCCAGCAGCCGTCAGCAGCCAGGCGGGCGAGGGGGGACGGGTGAACACACAGCCAGGCGACAGGGACGCGTCTTTGGAGGATGGAAGTTTTCGGTGTCCTGACTGCAGGCGGGTGTACAGATCCACACCTGTGTCAAAACCCATAGAAATGCCTGCCAAAATAATCCCTTGCGGAGCATTAATTTTATAAAACCAAAGGAAAAGAAGGCAGAAAGTAAATGACAGCATCAATTTGACTGAAATGTCTTTTACATGCCCTTACTTTTGGTGCCGTGTATGTCACCAGAAAGGAGCAGATGTGATCCCCTCTGGGTAAATTTCACCTGGGATGAAAGGCATCATAACAGAATCTTACATTAAAACTGGCGTATTGTCCTTTCATAAAGACATATCTACCAATGTTTTTCCTTTAAAGAATAAAATTACCTGTTATGTGATTTCATTGGCACATGACACGCACAAAAGGGAAAAATATTTTTCGGTATATTTAACTACTTAACTCAGTACCTGCACATACGTTTACCAAAAGTCAAGTCTTAATTTTATTTAATATATTCAGAAATAACAAGGAGCCACTTCTTAATCTGTCTACCTGTCTAACCAAAGCCAGGTTCCTTTACCAAAAGGCCTTTTACCTGGATTAAATACACCTGACTAATTAATAAAAATTAAATTGGGTTGTCTTGTATCTGTACTTACAAATAGGGATGCGATTCAATCAAAACCTGACGACTGGGAAGGTGGGAGGAGAATACACCCCACTGGCTGCACCCCACTGGCTGCACCCCACTGGCTGCACCCCACTGGCTGCTCCCCAGGAGTTCCCTGAGAAATGGGCGCTAGTCCCACTTGTACCTCTGCATCCAGATGTGACCATATTTTGGACAAGTAAGTTCAAATTAACATTTGACGATTAAAAAAGAAAAAAAAAAAAAAAAAAGAACTTTTGCTTTTAGCCAGTCACAAAAGGATAAATACTATTTGGTTCCAGGTAGATGGAATACAGTCCAAATCAAGAGATGGAGAGTGGGAGGGTGGGAGCCAGGCAGGAGAGGACGAGGGGAGGTGTTCAATGAGAGCGGAGCTTCAGTCTGGGCAGATGGGGAAGCTCAGGGCAGCAGTGTGAACACACTTAGCACAACTGAACCCTACTCTAAAGCACAATTAAGGCGGTGCATTTTGTTATGCATATTTTGCCACAGTAAGAACACAACCTTAATTCTTCATCAGAAAAGTAGATTTACAAATTGTTTGTATATAAAATAAAACAGTTCAAAATACAAAAAGCTAAAATCCCTTTCTGTCACCCTCTCCAGGTATCTGAGACCAGCTGTTTAGGGACACTGTTCCACACTTTCCCTCTGCATGTTGTGCTCCTGGCTCAGGTTACACACAGGATAGGGGCTTCCAATGCTGTGCTCACACAGGAAACAGAAACCTCCAATTTGTCCAATCCTTTTGTTTTTAAAAGAATAATGCTTTTTCCTTTCCACAGAGACAGAAGCAACCAAAAACTAATAAAAATATACCCCAGGCCTGAACAAGCAGCTGGAATTTTTAGCCATACAGTAGTCTCCCCTTATCTGAAGCTTTGCTTTTTGTGCTTTGTCAACCACGGCCAAAAAATATTAATAGAAAATTCCAGAAATAAATGACTCCTAAGTTGCAAATTATGAACCATTTTTTCATGGCATGATGAAACCTCACACCATCCTTTCCTGTCCCCTCCCAGGGTGTGAATCATTTCTTTGCCAGTGTATCCACACTGTATGTGCTACCCACTCGTTAGTCACTTAGTAGTCATTGTAGCTATCAGACTGTCTCCATATCATGCTGCTTCTGTTCAACTATGCCTTATTTTATCTAATAATGATCTCAAAGCACAAGAATAGTGATACCAGCAATTCTCATGCCAAAGAGAAGTTGTTCAAGTGCTTCCTTTAAAAAGGTTAAACCTAAGGAAAGGAAAAAGATCACATGCAGAGATTTCTAAAACGTACAAAACTATATTTTCAGAGAGAAACATCACCTTCACATAACTCTGATTACAGTGCATTGTTATAACTGGTCTGTTATCATTAGTTATTGTTATTAATATCTTACCACGCCTAATGTACAAATTAAACTTTATCACAGGTATGTATAAAACAATATGAGTAGGGCTGAATCCTAGCCATGGTTCCAGGCACCCACTGGGGGACCTTCAAGTGCATCCCGTGCAGATAAAGGGAGACCATTGTACCACATCTGGGCAGACCAGAACCTTCAAAAGGAAATCAGTGCGGACAACGGACAACCAGAAAGATTCCAGGCCAACCATTCAGTTACAGAAGCTGGGACACTTTTCCTCAGGTTTTCCCTAGAGATCACCCAGAGAAATGGGGTGCTCCCCAGGGAAGTGGGGCTTCCCTGCACTTGCAGTGGTTATTTCGGATCCCAATGGGACCTGAAGGGTAGGGTCCCTTCCCCAGCACAGGGGCGCTCTGCACATTCCAGGCACCAGGCTCCTTCCCACCCCTGGTTCCCAAGACACCTCACTCCAAAGACGTCCAAGCGCAAACTGCAGATTCTAGACACCTGGCCCCAGTAAACGCTGAGGATAAACAGCCTGATTCACTCCCCACTCTGTGTGACCCAGGCAGTCAGCAGTGATTAACCTCCACTTAAACTCCATGTCTGAGGCCGAGGCTAAGAAACCACTAGCATTTTAATCCAAATAAGACGAATAAACATAAACCGATCCTTGCGTCTGTCTCTAAGTTCCTCCTGTCCAGCCATCTCTCTCTGTATACACAGATGCAAGAACCCAGTAAATAATCTACGTGAATTGCACTTCAAGTGATTTCTCTTCCTTTCTCTATGGTCAGAAGCTCTGAGTTATCTGTGGGACCTGTGGATTCAGAACCTGTGGATTATTAACTTTTCAACGGGGACACTTGATTACCTTTTCATGTTTTACAATTACCAGATCATGCTGGCCGAGGACAAGGGCTCAATCATGCCTCACTGTCGAGCTTGACCTCCCAGGCGTCTTCTGACCTTCAAAGAGGAGAAGAAAGCCAGGCGGACCATCGCCTCACCCACATGTCCTCCTGGCCAAGACTTACTGCAGTAAAAGGTCAGGCTAAGGTCAGAGCTGAAGATCCTAGGTTTAAGTGACAGCTGTCCTGAAAGTACCAGAAAGCACTTCCAAGAACAGCAGCCCTCGCGTCAGGACCTTGAGGGAGAGGAGCTGCAGGCCAGCCAAAAATGGCCACGCAGACTCAAGTGTCACTGGACACACACCCTGGGGAAGTTCTCGGGGCCAGGTGCAGGGTGTACCCAAAGCCTTGCCAGCACTGCAGGAAGAACCTGCAGACGGACGACAGGCCAGTCACAAACCCCGGCATGTCCCAGCTACCTGGAAAGACCTGGTTTTCTGAGAAACAATGAGACAGAGGCTTGGCAGGAAGTCCCCGAGGCTGGTGAGTGGGTGACACTGAGGGCTGTGCCCCCACATGCCCGTGGACAAGGACGGGCCTCTGGGGCCCTGAGGCCCTCAGACCATCAACCCTCAGAGCCTCAGACAGGACAGGACGTGGACCACACACTGACCCACTGCCAGTCGGTGCACAAGAGCCTGCTCCTCAGCCCACCTGCACAGGTGACAGCCCTGGCATGGGGCCGGAGACACCCACCCTACCACAGGGCCAGCAACACTGAGCCCCAGCCTCTGAGCAGCTCCACCATCACTCGCTCATCCACTGTCCATTCACCTCCAGGGTCGAGCTGACGGAGGAGGAGGAAAGCTTTCCATCCCACCGGTGCTGGGGCCTCCCACAGCCTCTCTGCTCTGCTCTCCTGGTCCTCGGGCAGCTCCCGTCCAGAACTTCGCCGACGTTGGACGGTCCCAGAATGCCAGGCTGTGCTTCTTCTGTCTCAGGAATAATTTATTGTCAAATTAACAGTCTGACATAGACATCTGATAAGAGTGCAGCCGGCAGACGGAGGCCAACTGGGCAGTCCACAAAGGGGAGGGAAATGACAAGACCACCACCTGCATGCATGCATATACTCCCAGAAGAAGGACCTATCAGGGAGGCAGAGCCCAAGGCCTTCTGCGTGGCTTGGCTGAGCACCGCCACCCCAGCAGGAAGCCAAGGCCAAACGGGGGGGGGGGGGGGGGGGGGGGGGGGGCAGGACACCAGGAATCACTCCGGAGGTGCCTACAGAGTTTATCCCTTGTGCCTAAATATGGGAGCAGAGTGACCGGCATGAAACACCAGTCCCAGTTAAGGAAAAGGTCAGCTGGGGTGTGAGGCCCCACTTCCAGCAGGCCCCGGAGCTGGGTTCTCAGCCGCCACCAGAATGCAAGAAATGCCAGCCTTCGCCAAGAGCGATGCCATTCGGATCGCCGTGGGGATGAATTACAAGCCCTGCCTGCTCAGGGGACACATTTCCACCAATGGGCATGTCCCTGTTCTACGCACCAGGAGGCACCCGTGCATCTCTCTGAAACACATCTGGTCATGTGGTCCAGGCACTCAGGAGGGTGGACCAGCGTGAGGATTAATGTTCGCGTCCGCTTGGCTGGGCCATGGTGCCTACACGCTTGGTCAAACATCATTCTTGATGATTTTAGGAGGCATTTGTCGAATGAGATGAATATTTTAAGTTGAGACAAAGAACAAAGCCTATGACCCTCCACCACGTAGGAGGGCCACATCTGATCAATTGAAGGCCTACAAAAAGAATAAAGGCTGGCCTCCCTCAAGGAGGAGGAAATTCTGCCTCCAGGGAAGCTGCAGCTCTTCCATGGTTCTCCTACCTGCTGCCCAGCCTGGACTTATAGCCCCACAATCCCGTGAGCCAGCTCCTTACAATCGATCTCGTCTCTGTAGCACATTCCCTGCTGGCTCAACGTCTGGTGGACTCTGACTAATAAAGTCAATCCATGACCCGATGAAGGCGCCAACCCTGGCTTCCAGAGGCCCCAGTCCTGTGCCCTCCTCTTCACGGCAGAACCTGACCACACAGGGATGTCCCAGGGAACAGTGAGCACAGGGAGCCCCACAGAAGGCTGTGTCCACGAACGATCTGGCCACATGTGTAGCATGTGGCTGGGACACTCAGCCGATGTCACCGGAGTCCGAGGAGCTGACTCCCAGAGAAACCACACGTGGTCTGTGACACTGCGTTGACTCTCCCCCTCCCCCGCCCTGTCGTCGTTCTAGACAAGTTAGGGGCACAAGGAGGAGCAAGGGTGGCTTTTAATCTTTTGGCTGAAAATATAATTCAGACTTCTGGAAAATAAAAGAGCTGCCGCCTGATGAGCAGCACCTTTTGGGTCCAGGAAAACCTTCCAGAATGCCAACTTCCAGCTGGTTGTGCACTGTGGACTGGACTGTGCAGGCAGGGGCTCGCACATGCACACCCACAAGAACACAGTCACGTGTGAACACGTATGCACACACGTGCACGCCAGTCCTGCCACTGACAACACCAGTTTCTGTTTTTCAGACTCTGCTATTCACAGAGGCCATTATTACATGTCCCTTGGGCAGGTGGCCAGAAGCTGACCATGCCTGAACAAAAGCAATATGCACCAAGAAAAATGGTCGGGGTGTGGCCGACTGGGGACACCTCCAGGGGCTGGAGGGTTGGGGTGCAGGTCCTCCCAGGACCAGGCACAGCTTCCTGCATGGTACAGAACCATGACCCAGTGGAAAGAGACTAAGTAAGCTGCAAACCCACACTCTGTGACCACCACTCTGTGTGTGCACGCCTGTCGGAGTGTGCATGGCTGCATCTCTGAAAATGGTGCATGCACGCGTGCACACACACGTGCACACACAACCCCAGAAAGGCCCGCCATCCATGGCACTGACCCAGCACGAGGAGGAAGCTCTTTGCTTTCTTTCTCCATTTTTTAAACAATAAAAATGCCATTAAAATAAAGAAAAAGTGAGTCAGCACATCTCGCTTCCTGTCCCACTGAAGATTCAACATGCACTTTTGTAGAGACATGACTGAGAGGCACGGCCCCAGCCCCCCACCCCATGGAGAAAAACTGACATGCAGCAGCAGAGAGAAGACTCCTTTCCTGTTTCCCCTCTGAGTCAACGGTCAGCAGTTTCCACGGCTCCCACCGGAGCAAAGAGCATCCACAGTTTCCATTTTCCGGCTGATAAAGCCTGGCCGAGATACCTCCCAGGGAAGGGGCCTGCCTGCCAGCCGGCGTCCCCACCCCCAGGGCCACCAGCCTGGGCCCAGCTCCAGGGAGGGTTTCCACTGTCTTTTTCTGTGCTGGAGGGGATTGAAGGGACAGGACCACCACCGCCTGTGGCTGCGACCTCATGTACAAAAAGGGTCTTTTGCCGATGTGATCTGGCAAAGGACCTCAAAATAGACTATCCTGGAGGGGCTTAAACCAATGGCAAGTGTCCCCAGAAGAGACACCCAGGATGGAAGAGACAAAGAGGAGTCGGCCATGGGATGGGACAGAGACTGCTGTGATGCTATCGCAAGCTGAGGGAGGCCTGGGGCCCCCAGGAGCTGGAAGAGCCAGGAAAGATGGTCCCTTGGCCTCTCTGGGGACCACAGCCCTGCTGACACCTTGGCTTGAACTTCTGTCCTCCAGAACTGGGGACATCGTGTCCCTCTCTGGCCCCCAGGGTGGTACTGCACCCTTCTCTCACTGGGAAGGCCACATCCTGCCTGCTGTCCTGCCGGCAGCCTTACAGCAGTCATGGAGGCCCGGGTCCCACCTGCACACCCCACACCACATGCTCCTGAAGTGGAGGATGGCAGCCAACTGAAGGTCACCAAGTGGCAGGACAGGACAGTGAAGCACGGGAACACCAGGGCAGGGAGGCCGCCACCCGCCTCCCTGGGCCGGGGGAGGTGGGCAAGGTGCAGAGTGTGGCTGGGGGAAGTCCGAGCGCCCAGAGGAGAGTTGGGGCCCTCAGGTAGCGGAGCAAGTTCAGAGGCCTGCACAGAGGCAGAAGGCTGAAAGCGGGCAGGGGACAGGGCCGCCTGTGAGCTCTGAGACCAGGGCTGTGAGCACCACCACCCACAGGCAAGGGGCCGCCCCGGAAGCTCAGCCATAAACCCTTGAGAGCCCTGCTGTCCCTAAGGATCGAGGACTGAAACCACCTGTGTGCAGAAATACCCAGAAGCCTCATTCATAATGGTCCCAAACTGGAATCCAAATGGGCAGCACGTGTATGCGCGTGTGTGTATGCGTGTGTGTATGTGTGTATGCATGTGTGCGTCGCATATAAATGTGCACAGCTACGGCACACCCACATGATGGGACGCAAGGTCAGCCTCCCTTGCTCAAATTGCTGTGTTTTAGTCAGTTGTTTCACTTCTGTGACCGAAAGGCCCAACCAGCACAACTGTAGAGGAGGAAAAGTTTAGTTGAGGGCTCACCATTTCAGAGGCCCTAGTCCATAGAAGGCTGGCTCCATTCCTCTAGGCTCGAAGTGAGGCAGGACATCATGGCGGAAGAGTGTGGCAGAGGGAGGCAGCTCACAGGGTGATCAGGAAGCAGAGAGAGACTCCACTCTCCAGATACAAAATATGTACCCCATGGCCACACCCCCAATGAACCACTTCCTCCAGCCACACCCACCTGCCTCCAGTTACCACTCAGTCAATCCCATCAGGGATTATTTCACTCATTAAGTAAAGGGTATGGCCCAATTGTTTCTCCTCCAAACATACTTGTATTGTCTCACACATAAGCTTCTGGGGAACACTTCACATCCAAACCATAACTGCTTGGGACCAGAAGGGCTTTACATTTCTTTCTTTTTTTTTTTTTTTTTTTTTCTTTCAATTTTGGAGTACCTGCACATGCCTAATGAGATATCTTGGGGATGAGACCCAAGTTAGAACACGAAATCCATCTGTTTCATATACACCCTACACATGTGGCCTGAAGGTAACTTTGGACAATATCTCAAGTAATCTTGAGCATAAAAGTTTCGTGCTGTGGAATTTTCCAGTTGTGGAAACAGGCTGGCACTCAAGATGTTTCAGATTTTGGAGCATTTCAGACTTTTGGATTAGGGATGGCCAACCTGTACCAAGTATCAGAGCAAGAAAAAGCCCTCTGTGAGTCGAATGTGAGTCACACTCAGATGCCAAGTGGCACGTGAAGACGTGGCAGAATCTGACGTGCACAGAGTAGAACCAGTCACAGTAAACACTGCTGAGATCAGCCGGAGGGCTGGTGGCTGGCAATGAGGGGCAGGGGAATAGCAGTGCGTGCCCTCACACTGGACACCCCACGATGGCCTCTCAGTAGGAAGAGCCCTTGGGCACTGAGACCAGATGCACTCCGGGGGGATTCTGCAGGCCTCTCAGTGTGAGGGAAAGGAGTCAGAAGATGAAAAGGCGGGCGTGAAATTATGCAGGAGGGTTTCCAGGCCACCCTGCAGTCTCAGGGTCACGACCTGCCCTCGACTTCAAGCCGGGACAGGAAGCTAGAGAGGCCTCTGAGCTCAAGGTGACCCATTGCAAAGCTCTGGCAACCCACAGGAAGAGCGGCAGACTCAGGCCACTGGAGGAGTAGGCAGCAAGAAGCCACGTGGCCTCTCTCAGGTCAGAGACCCCAGGTCCTGCAAACTCAGGACAGCCACAGCACCCACTGGACACCACTGCCTGCTGGCTGTCCCTGATTTCTGCTGCTCTCCTGGGATGAGTACGCAGAGTATGTGCACCTCAGAGAGGCAGGGGATTGGCCACACTGGAATCGCCCTACGCAGTGGAAGACAACCGCAAGGCCAAAATCTTGGACCCCCAAAATTTGCCTTTGATGTCAGCTCTGACCAGACAGGTACTCTAAAGTGTCAAAATCCAAAGACAAGGAGGCCACATGTGTAAGGCATTATCCGCAGCATCAAGAGTCCGGCTCCAGGGGGATGTGCCCACGCCACTCACCCCACCAAGCCTGCAAAAATCACTTGGCGGGAAACATCTTCTATGTAGCAGGAGCCACGCTCTGCTTCCTGGAGCAAGAAAGAGGTCCCCTGCCCAGTAGGTCAGAGAGGGTGACACCAGCAAGAACGGACTCACAGCCAGGAGAGTGGTAAATGCAGCTGTGTTTGGGAGAGCGTCTCTCCATCTGCACCAACCACAAAAGTGCTGGGAAACGCGTCTGCACAGTCCTGACACAGAACCTCTGGGCAGAAGCCTCCGAATGATATCGGCGTTTATTTCTGAGAATGCTGACGCAGGCTCCTCCGGGTTCCCTCTCTGCAGAGAAGAGGTGGGAGAGCGTTTTTGGATTCTCTGTTCTTCCTTTCTGCAGCGAGATGTCTAAGCAGAGACTTCCATCTTCTCTGCAGAAGTGAATGTGCTCATTATACATGACGGTCTCTTCCAGCTGAAATAAGCCAGTGCCCCCGGTTCGTGGAGTCACCGAGCAGGTACTGATAAATAAATGGGGGTCTGTAACTCCCCAAAGGCTTGTTTTTCCAGGCCCTTCTATGACTGGCATCTATTTTAAAGATCACATTCTCTCCACCTCCCTGGTTTTACTGAGCTGGCAAAAATCACTCCTTGCTAGACAGAGCTGTGGACGGGGGGACCCACCCAGAGAGACCCGTCCTCGCTGACATCACGGGAGGTGGCCGCTGCTCACACGGGCAGCCAGAGGAAGCTGAGTCCTCTGGCTTCACAGGAGTCCACGCTTGCAACCTGAGCCACGGCTGCCCGGGTTTTCAAACACACCAGATATCCAATTCCGCCTGCTCAAGGGCTTTGCTCTGACCCAGTTTCCTGCCCCGCTGTGCTGGGTGTGCAGTCCAAACCCGGCCCCGCAGCAGGCAGCACGCAGCTCAGGAACCCCAGGAGGAGCAGGAGAGGGGGGAAGCCAGGGGGAGGGAGCCACAGTGAAGTCAGCCCCCACACACATGGCACAAGGCACAGATCCCGAATGCTGACCCCACAGGATTTTAAAGTGTCCGTGCAGCAGCTCGGAGCCAGGTGCCACCTGGAGCTCAGTGTTTTTCAACTGGGGGTGCAAACAGTTTTTTTCCTGTACAGATAAGGGTGACTGTTACCAACAAATCTTTGCTGTAGTGGTGTGTGTGGGCGAGCGTGCCAACGTGAGTGCACCCGAGTGTGCATGTGCCAAGATGCTTGTGGGTCACTGTCAGGCCCGAGAGCTGCCAGCCTAGACACCTACACAGCCAGGCTTCCTGGCTGTCACGAAGTTTTCGCATTCTAATAAAAACGTCTGGGCAACACTCTGCATGCACTGAAACCTCTCTGAGGCTCGGCTCCATGACAGTGAACTTCATGTGTGTCCGAAGACAAACTCTGCCAAGAAGGGATATGACAGGAGTCACGGCACCTCGAAGTCCCCACCTCCAGGAGGTGCCGGCCGACCCCACTTACCCAGGGGCTTCTGGTCAACCCCAAGCCCATTTCTAACCGGCCCTGCAGGACACTGGGGCCAGGGAGGGGACTTCCCAAGGCACACGCCCACCAAGCCCACCTCCTCTCGTGGCACCAGGCCCGCACACTCCTGCCCTCGCCGTGTGTGGGAGGGCAGGTGCCGCTGGCACGCTCCTCACAACATGCCCTTTAAAGCAGAGCGCGCTGGCAGATGTCACCCACTCTGCCAACAAGGCTCGTCCGTGTGACAAGTCTGGCAGGCATGCCAGGACTCCCAAGACGTGCGATATGAGTGTGAGTGTGTGTGTATCTGTGTGTGTGTGCATGCTGTGGTGCTCTGTGGTGTGTTCTGTGTGCATATGCGTGCCTGCTTGTGCCTGTGTGCATGCTGGGTGTGCGTGGCGTGTAGTATGCATGTGATAGGCGTGTCCAAGTGGTACTGGGCATGTGTGCTGCAGTGTGTGTGAAGGGGGTGTGTGTACCTGGGTGCTTATATGCACGGTGAGTGCAGAGTGCACATGGTCTGTGCGTGCAGTATGCGTACGCATGAACATGGCATGTGTTGTATGGTGTGTTGTGTGTTTCCGTGTAGCATGTACATGCTCTGTGAATGGGGTGGTCTATGAACGTGTGCTGTGTGTGGCTTGGGGCACGGGGCAGGGGGCGTTTGTGTTTGGTACCAATGTCTGCAGTGTGGTGTGGGCGGGGGTGTGAGGCGTGCGGGATGAATACTGGTGTGTGCTGTGGTGTGTATGTGGTGTGGTAAACGTGTGTGTGCGCGTGTGCGTGTGTGTGTGTGTGTGTGTGTGCAGGGGCGGTGGTGACCTGTGGGCGCCATGGGACGTGTATGCTGTGTGATTCGCGTCTGCTGTGTGTGTGTGACAGAGACCTGGAGGCATGCCTGTCCGCCTCTTCCTTTGGTATCTCCCTTCTGATTTCCACAACGAGTGTTCCTGCAGAAAATCTGAGATCCAAGATCTCATCTTGCAGGCGAGACCCAAGAAGCAAGCGGGAGCCCTCCTCTGACCAGCCGGGGACAGCACAGAGCCCCGGCAGTGGGCCTCACTCCTGCTGCTCCATGGACTGGTCAACTGATGTGTCCTGCCAGTTCCCATCCATGAAGCACACCTGCCACCAGCGTTCTCAAAGACTGACGAGTATCGTGATACCACCTCCTACCTAACTGTCTCGCAGTCACTATCTGCAATTTCCATCTACAAACACTGAAAAATACTCTTTTCAATAACTGCTTCTTGGCTTCCATGATTGTTTAGGATAAACCAAATTCCGCCTTCATTCACATTTCAATGCCAAGGGCGCTGCATGCTTAAAACCTCTACAATACCCTGACCCGCGTCACCACCAGGCACGCGCCGCGCATGCCACACATGGGCAGCATGGCTTGGTGCGGGGCTTCACGTCACATATCCAAGTCGCCACTGAGAAGCACCAGCGCCACTATGAACGCGGACCTCATGGCTTCCGAGGCTGCCCAGACGCCTGGGCAAGGAGGCCGAGGAAGAAGCCGGCCTCGGAGGCCACAATCTGCACGGTTCCCCCCATGTGACATTCTGGAAAATCCTCTATAGCCAGAAAATGAACCCATCTTGCCAGGACTGGAGGAAAAGAGCTACTCCAAAGAGGCCCACGGACACTTTCTGAATTATGGGACGACCCCCACCTTGATCTGTTGAGGGCTCCACGATTCTTACCCAAGTCAAAGCTCACAGGATGG
Organism: Sciurus vulgaris; assembly: GCF_902686455.1. Taxonomy (NCBI): domain Eukaryota; kingdom Metazoa; phylum Chordata; class Mammalia; order Rodentia; family Sciuridae; genus Sciurus; species Sciurus vulgaris. Next base: position 28,759,674 of record NC_136474.1, read on the forward strand.
GCGGGAGCGGCACCTGCAGACCCAGCTGCACAGGAGGCCGCCTGGGCCATGAGACCCAAATAAAAGGGGCCACGCAAATAAAAGGGGCGGTGGATGCAGCTCAGATAGATGCCCCGGTTTCCTCTTAGTACTGAAGAGGAAAAATCAATGGGATTCACCCTACTTACAGACAAAACAAGCCAAACCACATAATCATTTCAGTAAACACAGAAAAAGCGAAGGATCAAGCTCAACATCTCTCCACCATAAAAATTCTCAGCAAATTAAAAACTTCCTCAACCTCATAAAAAGCTTCTAAGTAAAATATTCATTTAATACCACATTTGACAAAAATATATAAATAAATGAATAAATTCTTTCTGCCCAAGGTGGGGAGCAGGGAGGGATGTCCACTTTCACCACTTTTGTTAAACCCTGTTCTGAAGTTCCAGGCAATCAAGGAGAAGAAGGGGAAGGAAAAGGCATTCCCACTGGAAGGAAAGGAGGAAAGGGAACTCTCAGCATCACAGTCAGGGTCACGAGTGGAAAATCTTATGGGATACAGAAAAGCTAAGCAAGTGGGTTTGGAAAGGCCAGAGGATCAACAATAACTGGATTTCTACACACCAGCGATGAACACATGGAAAAACTCTTTTAAAAATCCATTTAAAATAACATTCAAAAATTAGGAAGCACTTACAAGACCTGTATAGTTGTCGACCATAAAACCATGCTAAGAGAAATTACAGAAGACTCCCAGGGGCTCTGGAAGTTGAGGCAGGAGGATCACGAGTTCAAAGCCAGCCTCAGCAAAAGTGAGGTGCTAAGCGACCAGAGAGACCCAGTCTCTAAATAAAATACAAAAAAAACGGGGTTGCGGGGGCTGGGGAGATAGCTCAGAGTGCTTGCCTTGCAAGTATAAGGCCCTGGGTTCAATCCCTAGCACTGGAAAAAAAAAAAAAAAGAGGGTTGGAGATGTGGTTCAGTGGTCAAGTGCCCCTGGGTTCAATCCCCGGTATCCCCCCTCCAAAAAAATAATTACGGAAGATGAAAATATGACATAAATGCAGTGATCAATGGTCAGGAAACTCATACTGCCACAGTGTCGATTTTTCCCCAAAAGAACTTGAGGCATTAATGTGATTCCAATCAAAATCCAAGCAGGCCTTCTGTAAGAAACTGACCAACATTTTACATCTAGAGGGAAATGAGAAGGATCTGGAATTGACAATACAATTTTGCAAAAGAACTGAAACCGTCCTATGACCTAACTCAGAGCGTCCTTACAAAGGAATAGTCCTGAGAGGACATGGTCCCCAGCCCCATGGGGAATGAGCCACAAAGAACAGGACAGAATCCAGAAACCAAGTCACACGGATCGCGCCAATTACTCTTCAATAGGATGCCAGGATACTTCAATGCAGACAGAACGGGTTTATTCTAACAAACAGTGCTGGAACAACTGGATACTAATGTGTAAAACAATGGATCTCCGTCCTCACCTCCTCGTTAAAAAGTAATCTGAAATAGACCATAGATTCAAACATACAAGCTAAGAGTACAACATTCTCAGAGAGAAACAGGTGAAAATTTTGATAACAAGGGAAGGGGTTAGGGAAAGATTTCTTAAACAGGAAACGAAACACATGAACCATTAAAACGACTGGACTTTCACCAAGACGTAAAGAACTGCCCTTCCAAAGATGGCATTAAGGAAACAAGGGCAAGACACAGATCGACAGAAAATATTTGAAATACAAGTATCTGACAAAGGATCTGAATCCAGAACAGGTAAAGAACTCTTGCAACTCAAATATGGACAAATGATCCCACTAAGAAGTGTGCAATAGGTCCGACCAGAGACTTCCCCGAAGAATATTCCCAGCTAATAAGCTCAGGAGAAAATGCACAACTCAAATGTCAGAGGGCAAGCACTATGTCAATCCCACCAGAACAGACGATGAAAAGACGGACAGCAGCAAGTGCTGGCAAAGACGTGAAACCAGAACCAACTGCGGCTCTCAGGCTGGAAGCAGAGGGAACGCAGGACGGATGCTCTGGGGAGCGTGCCAGCTTCTCACAGAGCAAACTGTGCACTCACCACAAGATCCTGCAGCCCGACTCCCAGGTAGTTCCCAAGGGACATGGAAATGAAGGGATGCATCAACGTGTGCCTGCGAATGCTCATGGCATTTTTTACTGTGGTAAAATGCACATAAAATTTAACATTTCAAAGCATGCAATTCAGTGGCATCCACAATGTTCTGCAACCACCACCATCAACTGCTCCACACCTTCATCAGCTCACAGGGAAACTGCATACAATTAAGCATGACTCCCATTCCATCTCGTGGCTCCCTGGCAATTGTAAACCCGCTTCCCGTCCCTACGGATTTGCCTATTCATAACACCTCATAAAAATGGAATCACATACCGGGTGGTCTTTGGAACACCTACTTTCGCTCAGCAAGATGCTCTCAAGTTGGATCCACTCTGTGGTGTGCCTCAGTAGCTCACTCCTTTTTACAGCTAAATACTATTCCACTGGTGCATACACCACATATTGCTTACCTGTCCATCCAGCAATGGACAGGAGGTGGTTTCTACCTCTGGGCTACTGTGAATACTGCTACTATGAACCGTGGGGTATAAGTTTTCTTTGAGTCCATTTCCAACTCTTTGGAAGTAGAAATCTCTTTGGAAGTAGAAGTGAAATCGCTGGGTCACAGGGTAACACCAGGCTTAACTTTCTGAGGAAACTCCAAACGGTCTGGCAAAATGGTTGCACCGTCACCCCTCCCCCTCAGTGGCGCGTGAGGGTTCTGGATTCTCCACACCCTCATCGACATGCGATTTTCCTGTTCTTATTAACGCCGTCTGGTGAGGTGTGAAGTGGCATCTCGTGGTGGTTCTGATTTGCATTTCTCTTGTGACAAACGATGCCAAGCATCTTTCCACATGCTTCTTGGCCATCTGTGCATCCTCTCTGGAGCTACGTTTACTCGTGTTTTATGGGTTATTTGTCTTTCTGTTGTGGAGTTTCAGCTCATAACCTTTTAATAGGACACAATTCAACCATCCACCAATAAGGGAATAAATAAACCATGGTTCAACCATACAATAAACTACTATTCCACAATAAAAAAGACACAAAGTATAGACATACCCAGCAACACACAGAAGAACCTAAAGACATCACGCGGAATGAAAGGAACTAGACACAAAAGAACATAAAACACAGTCCCCGTATCCCCAGTTTTGTTTTTAGTCACCCACAATTAATCAGGCTCCAAAAATATCAAATGGAAAATTCTGAGAATAAACAATTCATGAGGCTTCAAGTGCACATCATCCTGAGCATCCTGATGAAATTCCACACTGTTCCACCCCATCCACCCGGGAAGTGAACCATTACTTTGTCCAGCGTATCCGCCCTGTACACGCTACCCACCTGTTAATCACTCAGCAGCTATTTCAGTGATGAGACTAACTATCACGATACTGCAGTGATTGTGTTCAAGCGCCCCTTTTTTCACTTCATGATGGCCCCAAATCACAAGAGTGAGGACACGAGCAATCTGGACATGTCAACGAGAAGTCATAAAATGCTCCTTTTAAGAAGATGAAAGTCCCAGACTTAAGAAGAAAGATCACATGCTGAGGTTGCTAAGAAGGTATTTTGTCAGAAAATACACATAACTAAAATCACCATATATTGTTATAACTGCTCTATTTTATTATTAATCATGTTGTTTCTGTGCCTAATTCATAAGTTAAATTTTACCATAAGTACGCATGCATAGGAAAAAACAGTACACACAGGGCGTGGTACTATCCATGGTCTCAGGCATCCACTGGGGTCTTGGAACACATCCCCCAGGGCAAAGGTGGACTACTGTGTGCTCTCACTCCGAAAATCAAGAAGAAACAAATCAAATTTGTAATAATCTAATCTAAACACATCAACAGTGGAGGGGGAGTGAGTACCAAGGGCAAGAGGGAATTGCAGGGGATGCTCAGGCTAGATGGTCCCTGGGGGCGCCACTCAGTTCTACTGCAAGGAATCCTGAGAAAGATGAATGGCCGGTTCATCTGACCTGCCAGGTGGAGACTTCCAAGGCTGCCCTGGATCCTGGTCACAGTGGCTGGCGCATGTTCCCCCTCCCCATGCCGCTGGACCGAGCACCCCCGCCCCGGGGTCTGCCCCACCCCCATGTGGGCTCTCACTTCCCGAGGGCAGGTATCCTGGTGCTCTGGTTCTTCAACTGCACCTGCAGGTCTCGTGAAGCAGACTGCTGGTCCCACCCAGAACCCCCAGCTCGGCCACGCTGCCTTTCTGACAAGTGCCCACGAACACGATCTGCTAGTTTGGAATCACACCCCAGAAGCATGCTCCGTCTTCCAGCAAATGCCCCTAGACCACTGGGTCCCACGCCATCTTCCCCAGCTCAAGAGCCACCTCAGGTGTGTCTGTCCACCTGACCTGGGCTCCAAGAGGGCAGGGCCTTCTGTCTCTTGGCTCCCTGCTCTCTCGGGCCAGTTCCCACGAAACATTTGCTGGGGGAGCAGAGGAATTCCATGTAGCAGGCGACTCCGAGGTGGAAAGACCCTCTGAGGTGCGGTGGAGCCCCTTCATCTCTGGCTTCACTTTCTGTGCTTTCCATTTTATCCACAATCCACCGGGTTCCAAGAGTGATGGACAGCCCCATCAACGACTCATGAGTGTCACGCCAGGTTTAAGACAGTGTGCTGTCACAACAGTCCTGTTTTATTATGTTGTCGTTAATCTCTTACCGCGCCTGATTTATAAGTAAAACTTTATATCATAGAGAAGTACGTATGGAAAAAACTGCCCTCCGTGGGATTCGGTATCACCCGTGAGGTCAGGCATCTGCTGGAGTCTTAGAAGGTGTCCCTGTGGATAAGTGGGGACTAAATACGACAAAGAGGTCAATTACCAGGGCCCATAGTAGTGAGGTCCTGGGACCAGACTCCCCCGAAGGAGGGGGACGTGCAGAATGGTCTGAATGGGTTAAGAGGCTGCGCGTCACCCACAGCCTCCCTGGTGACCTCGAGCCCAACCTAGAGGAGCTAAGCTGAGAGCCACACCACAGCACCCACTGCTGGGCCCTCCTGGACCCCAGAAAATGGGCCGACAACAATGACAATGACAAAGACAACAAACAAAAGCTCCCAACACACACTCAGAATGGGTAGCCAAGCGCTGGCCTAACTGGGAACATACTGTCCTTCCCACAAATAGGACACGCACCGACCAAAGGGCCAAGCAGCCAGACTCCAGATCAAAGCAGATCACACTCTCGCAACTCCAAGTTCTTGCAACAGGCGAGGAAAACTTTTTTTTAAAAAAGAAAGAAATCAGAATTTCTAGCGACCTCTGCTCTTCACTCTGCAGACACCTACGCTTAATGCATCTTTTTTTTTTCTTGGTGGTCAGTAGCTTCAGGTGGCCCGACAGATCTTTTACTATGTTATACAGGGGAGCCTCAAATCCACTGAGAAGGCAGGAACAGGCCCCAGGCGCAGGATGGGACGCGGGGGACCCAGGCCAGGCTCAGACCTGGCTTTGCTGGCCCCAGTCGACTCCTGTGTGGCAAGGTGACACTGTCACTCATTTCAGGTCCTCGTCCCATCTCCCCTACTGCTGAGGGTAAGATATCAGAGGGCCCACAAAGCACAATAATGACTGATCCATTGATTGCCTGATGTAAGCCAAATCATCCGCTATTAACTGTGTAGGAACACCAGTTTCTACAAACCAACTTCTATTTAAAATCCCTGAGAAAATTAGATGACCTCGTGGAGACGCCTTTTTTAAGATTGATTTTGTAATTACAAGAATAACTCCATGTAACAGAAACCGACCGTACAGATGTGTGTAGACGGGACAAGGCACAGGTTCCCTCCCTCCCCGACACACTCACTTGCACATGCACTTACACACTTACTCCCACTTCCACATGCACACTCCATGTACTTGCACACATTCACGCTTGGTTACAAGCACACTCACTTCACCCCAGATCTCACTCACTCACACTCATACACTCACTCTCTCTCTCTCTCTCACACACACACTTAACCTATACACACTCTCACTCATTCACACACATACACACACTTTCAAGCACACACACTCACAGCCCCCTCCCTGCCCCTTGCTAGCTGTGTCCCTAGAGCCTGGGCCAGGGCCTGGCCCTAGTCCGAGTGCACACAGATGCTCCATCATTACCTGCCCGATACACGGTGTGTCCTTCCAGACACACAGGGAAGAGTGTGATGTGCACATGCGCATGTGAACACTTCCACGCCTGAGTCCCTATCCACTTGCCTGTGAACAGGATCATTCTAGGTATTCTACACCAAGGGGTTGTCAGGGTTTGGATCTGGACTGTCCCCCAGGGGCTCCTGTGTTGAAGTGTGCAGCCACGTCCAGAGGTGGGGCTCTGGGGAACTGGCCGGACCACGAGGGCGAGGGCTCGGACCTCCTCAGTGGATTAATCCACTGGTGTGGACTCAGGGAGGCAGAGGAACCTGCAGGAGGTAGGACCCAGCTGAAGGAAAGGGGACCTTGGGGTGTCCTCAGCCCCCTCCTCGCTCTGCTCTCTGCCTTCTGGCCGCCATGAGGTGACAGCTCTGCTCCACCAGGCCCTGCCTGCCCTGCCATGATGTGCCGTCTCACCACAGGCCTGACAGCAGGGGGCAGCCAGCAGACAGGACCCTCTGACGCTGGGAGCCAAAGTAAAGCTCTTCTCCTTTAATTTGTCTTTCCAGGTGTTTAGTCCTAGTGATCAAAAGCTGACTATCACAGGGTGACGTTTTCACTTCACAGATTGGCACATCTTTAAAGAAAAACTTGAGTTGTTTCATGAAATAAAAGATTCAATGGCTTGTTTGGGGGTGGGGGGACTGGGGTTCCCAGATTATTGTTAACTTTCGACCGTGGAGTACTCAAAAGTATATACGAGTGGCCAGAAGAGAATGAGGAACCAGGTACTTTCACCCAGACCCCAAGCTGTCCTCCACAGACAACCCCTGCCCCCCCCCCCCCACCAGGGGCACATCCCCAACACCTCAGGGCTTCCTCAGCAAATGTTGAGACTTATTGCTAAAGAGTAAAGATCATTTTAACATAACCACACTGCTGCCATTAAGGAATTCCTTAGAAGCATCACTCGCTCAACAAACATCCAGCTGTCTCACAGGCAGCCCAATTCTGAAAGCTGTGATCTTGGATCAAATGTGGATCTGGTCGGGAGCTGTGGGTCAGGCTTTGTCCAGTGCCCACCATCTCATGGAGCCGTCTAGAAGCAGCACCAGGGAGGTGTGCAGTTGCGCAACCGCGGACTACTCCTGGGAGTTTAAAGGGAGTGACAGTACCCTGGTCCCCCAAGGCTCACACCTGTCCCAAAGGGAGTACCCCATGTAAATGCAAATGCACTCAGGGAGGGTCAGCAAGCTGGAAAGGAAGCCACACAAGGCAGAGCAGCTGATCTGCTCATCCCAAAGATCCAGCGGATGGGTGGGCCGGTAACCCCACCCTGGCTTCAGGGGAGGCCGCTGGCTCACCTCCTCAGTAGCAGAGTCAGCAGGTATTTCCTCCTAACAAATCTTTACTTTTTCCTGCATTGCCTCTTGACAGCAGTCACATAAGTCCCCAGCAAAACCTGTCCCTAAAGAGTCTGCCCTACCAGCCCCGCTGTTGGGCTACGCCCTGAGTCATCCAGGGGCAGCAAAAGCCCTGGATGGAGATGGCGCGGGCAGAGTTGCCCGGCTACACCTGCCAACCCCAGGACAACAGACCAAGGCCAAGGCGAAAGAAGACCTTCCTCCAGTGCCCCTGACCCACTCCTCCTCACCTAGCCTATTCTTCCTCATGGACCTCAACACTAAGAGGGAAAGAACCGGCACCAGCTGCAAACTGCACACCACAGCCTTTCTCCTAGCGAGGATCCTGGAGTGCCAGCCATCAGAACGCTGTCAGTCTGAAAGAGCTGGGAGCTGGGAAAACGGGGTGCATCAGCCTGAGCAGGGGGACTTGGAGGCACAGCACAGTCAAGCTATCTTCCCAGGAGTCCTCTTAACCAAGCAAATTCGTAACATGAGGGGGGAGGTTGCTGTAAATGACAAAACAATCAGGAAGTGACAAGGTGTGCAGAGCTAACCCAGGAAGAGTAGTGACGCCCTGAGGGGGAACATGGGTCCCAGCACCAGCCCAGGAGCCTTGTAGCTCAGGGCTCAATACTCTGGATAAGGGAGCCAGATTGTTCTGCCACCCTCCTAGCCACACCCAAGCCTCTCTGGACAGGCTCCCTTTGGAAGCACAGTGAAGGGATGGAGAAACCATTGATCTTCGCAATGCATTATTGATTGTGCTGTTGTGCTGGCACCAGCCAACGTTTCCTCCCTCCTCCCCTCCAGGCCAGCCATTAGTATGCATTCCCAAGCACTGGCCACACGCACACACGGCCTGGTATGGGGAGAGAAGCTCTGGATAACATCTGCACCACACAATCCACTTGGACTATCCACAAGTGGATGATGTTACCAAGGACATCTCCCGGGCCCCAGATCCACTGGACAGCTGGGGCAGCATGGTCAATGCATGTACCCCAAACCTTGGCCCAAAAGCAGGCCACCACCTGCCAAGACCTCAGCCACCCATGGAGATGCACTTTCAATAGACTGTGTGTGCCAGTCAAGTGGATGGGTTGGTCAGGCGTCCATAGATGGAGGGACTCAATGTTTCTATTTTGGAGAGCAGACAAACAGACAAGCTGTTAGGGGGAGGCAGTGTGCTCCTCACAGGAGTCCCTCACTCCCATGCCAGCTTGAGATCTCCTAACAAGGGGCAAAGGGATGCCAGGCAGAGCAGCTTTATTTCTTTGTCTTACTGGCTGCATGGACTACACAGACTTTTATGGATGGGTCTGAAGGTCTATCATTCCTGGAGGAAGGACAGTCCATGTCCACAGAATCACCACCCCCATCCCCGCCCCTCTCCTGAGGCCTGCTTTCTTTTCCCTCCACAGACAACTACCAAGACATGATGTGCACAGACACCAACAGTCAAAGTGACAATCAGAGCATTATCATCTCTACCAAGATCTTCTCCAAGCGCTGACAGAGGCTGCCTATTTCTGGGACACAGTAAACATTCCCAAATAACCTTGCCTGGGCAGCCAGTAGGAAGGCCCCAGGCCTGGGGCACATATGAGGTGACAGGCCACTGGTGTCACTTCACCCCCTGGAAAGGAAACTTCCGTTTGGTGGCGCCTGGTGGACTCAAAAGACTCAACAGGGTCAGATGGCTGGCCACAAGCCCCAGGTCCAGAAGGGCTTGGCCACCCACGGGCCTGGGATGTGCTCAACAGTGAGGTTTTCAAAACAAAAGCAGAACAATTTCATGTGGCAAATGCTCCAGAAAGGAGGGACGGGCTCTCCACACAGGCCTCATCCGAAGTGACCTGACCATCCACCGACTCCCATTCACCCAACCACCCTCCAAAATGCTAAATCACGTAAATAAAGAGGTGAACTGCCTGCTCAACCCTCCTCTGCATGCTCCTGCTGGTAAACACCCCCAGCAGAACCAGCCCTCGCAGTTCACTAGGCAGCTGCAACAGGTGCAGCCTGGGCCATGGCTTGCGGTTCCGTGGGGTTCTAGAATAATGCAGCCCCAAACCTAAGGGAATCTGAGGCTTGCAGTGCCCACGGCCACCACGGCAGTCGCGGCCGACCTGCCCCACCTGTCTGAGTGCCCGGCGCTGCATCCGGCGCACAGAAGCCACGGCCTCTGCGACCGAAATAGAAGCCGGCGGGGGCCTTGTGCTTGGCCGGTCGCAGCCGGGCCAGACGAAGCCGGCCTGACCCCGGGGACCCGACCCCAGCCGGCCAGAGAGAGGGGCCTGGCCGAGTGCGCCGCCCCCTCCCCAGTCCGGGTCTGCAGCGCGCCCGCACCCCCGCTCCTGGGGAGCCACCTGCGCGCCGGAGCCGGGCCGGAACCGGGAAGGGGAGGGATCCGGGGAAGACCCTGGGGTCCCAGGGTTCGGACGAAGGGTCGGGTAGGAGGGCCCGGTGGCGTTCCGGGAGGGTCCGGGGAGGACCCGGGGAGGAGTCCAGGGGGTCCGAGAGAGCCCGGGAGGGGGCTCCGGAGGGGCCGCGGGTCCAAGGAGGACGCTCCAAGGAGGAGCCGGGGTCCCGGGGTCCCGGGTGTAGGGAAGGGGCTCCGCCACTGGTCCGTGCCGCCCCCGCGCACCTGCCCAGCTCCTCCCGCACCGGTTCCGCCGGCTTACCTGGAGCGCGCGTTCTGCCCGCGGCGGCTCTCGGCGGGCCGGCCCGGCGAGCAACCGCGCCAGGAATGGCGGCCGCGGCGGGGCGGAGGCCTAAGGGCTCGGGGAGGGGGCCACGTGGGCGGGCCTGGCGGCGCGGGATGCTGCGGGCGCGCGAGGGCGCGGAGGCCGGCGCGGGGACGGAGGGCGCGGGGCGGGCGCGCAGGCCCCTCCCCCGCTCCGCTCCCCGCCGCCTCCTCCCCCTCGCCGCCCTCCCGCCTTCGCTCCCCGCCCCTCGCTTCCCATCCCTCTCTCCTCCTGCCTCCTCCTCTCCCCCACCTCCCTTCCCCTCCCTCCCCTTTTCCTTGCCCATTCTCCCACCTTCGCCAACACTCCTCTCTGCTCCCGTCCGTGCTCACCTCCCCTGCCCTCTTCGTCTACACCCATCTCTCTCCGACCCCTCCTTTCCTCCCCTAATTCCCTCCTTCCTCCCCTCCCTTCAGGCCCCCAGGAAGCCCCAGAAGGTGCCCCCTACCCTGGTCTGAGTTTGCTGAGTAAAAGACCGACTTCCCAGCACTAGGTACCCTTCGCTTCCTACCTCATCACCTCCTAACGGACCAGCTTGCTCCTCCTGGGGCCCTGGACTCGCTCCACCCTTTCCAGGCTCTCCCCCAATCCCCAGGGTTTTATGCACCCGGCCCTGGGGCCAGTCCCTGCCTGACCTGGGCAAAGCATGCAGGCACCCAGGACACTGAGCTCTTGACTATGGACAAGAACATTCCAGACCAGGCCCTTTGCATTTTCCCAGAAGAGAGCAGTCACCTCCTAGAGTCTTGATTTTTCCTGTAACAGGTCATGGTCAGGTGCCTTCTGCCCTGGAGGGAGAAATGGACTGTGACTTACATAGTTACTAGCCAGGAGGGCAGCTCTGCCCAGAGGGCCATCCCCTCCCAAGGGATCCAGTTCCAGAAGGAACCAGCCAGGATTTTCCCCAAATGTGAAGAGTCAGCGTGGTTGCCACACACCAGGTGACCACAGGCTCCTTCAGAGTGAGCGGTTAAGGCAGTTCCTAAGTGACCAGATACCCAAGGGCCAGGGAGTTCCCATCTGGAGCTTTCAGTGCAGGGGTTGGGGGTGGTAGAGAGCACGACCTGGTCTAGCAAAGGTTAGGATGGCAGAACTGAGATTAAGTGGGTGGAATGGGAGCTCACCACTTACCCCTCTGCTGAGTAGGCGAAGCGGCCCTCAGGCTGAGGAATCTGGAGGAGGAATCTGACAGCTCAACTGAACTCTTGGCTCTTGCTTCCAAGGCCGATCTTGGGTCTCAGCTCCACATCCTGCCCAACCTGGGGATAGGGTAGCCATTGGGGAATGTTCTGGGAACACAGAGTGGTAGGTAAAGCCGGAAGCACTGTGTGTCCCAGCGTTCATTCATGAGGACTGTTACAAGAAAGAAGAAGATTTCTTTTCCAAGATCTCTTCCCATTGTAGAAGTCCATGGATCCATGCCCCCATCCCATTTGAATTACAATGTAACAGAAATAGATCAGGCCAGGCTGATTTAACAGCATCCGATGTCCTCAGAGGGGACACACACTTAGGTGTATAATTGCAAGTACTGCTGAGATCTAGGCTCCTTGATTCTTCCCAGGTGATGGTACATCTAGAATATTGTGCCCTTGCTTGGTGTCTAAGGCAGCCACACCAACATACCTGAGATATTAGTTAACATACCAGGAGCCTTCTTCATGTGAAGCACAAGATAATAAAATCCATATATTTGCAAAATTGTCCCAGGAAGAAGTATTACCCTATAGGATTATGAAGGGCAAAACGAGGACAGATGGGTGGAAATTAGATGAGAAAGATGGATTTCTGCCCACTGTGAACACTTTCTGACCTATCTTCCTGCCAGAGAAGTCGCTGCCCCTGCAGGAGCCTGCCCTTCAGGGACAGTGTCTAGACAGATCTGGGGTCACCACAGAACGTCTGGAGGGGACCTTCAGCAGGTAGGCAAGGTGAAGCTTCTCAATGACTCTGGAAATCTGTCCTAACTTTTAGACCCATGTGCTCTGAGCCTGTTAGAGGGCAGCCGAGTTCAGAGAAGAAAGAGGTGGGTTTGGCCATCTGGAACTCACACTTGTGACTTCATGACCTTCAAGAGTCCTTCAAGAGTCTTAAACCTCAGTAGCCTGTGTCCTTATCATGTGCAAGAGAGACGAGAGGCTCACAGACGGCTGTGTTCCTGTCCCCTTACTTCAGTACCTCAAATATGGAGCAGTTGGATACGTAGGTCAGGATTTGCAAAGTGTGCTGCTCTTCCCTACCAAAAAACCCACATGGCCTCTGTTCAGAGGAGGAAGAAAACTAAAGAAGTAATACTCAAGTCCCATATGAGAAACAAATTCAACTGAGGCAGCTTAAATGGCACAAATAATTCTCAGCTTCGACCATCACTGGAGCAAATGTGCATTGGGTTTCTCTGCTTCTGCTTTCAGTGTGGGCTGGCAGCTGTGTTCAGGTTGCCCAGACGGGGAGCATTTCATGTCTGGAAGAGCTGGCAGACTGTTTCACCTGTGGTTGCAGGTGTAGGTGTCCAGGCTACACCTGAGACAGAGTGAGCACGGTGAGTGGAGAAAGGGGACCCCAGGAGGGAGCTGAGACCTGCTTCAGGAAGTCTGGGGAGGTGTCTTTCTTTCCCTTATTTTTTTATTGGTGCATTATAGTTATACATAGCGTTACATATTTGTACATGTGCACAACATAATAATATAATTTGGCCAGCTTTTCCCCCTTTCCCTCCCCTCCTCCCTCCTTGGTGTCTTTTGAATGTGACCACCCAGTGCTCTGCAACATGGAACAGCACCTCTACCCCTGCCCAGTGACTGCGGATACTGTGATGCTACCCCCATTTCATCCCTGTCCTGCCCTCCCCCCTGCACCAGTTCTCCAAAATAAAGTGCCCCCGCCAGTCACTCAGGGCCCCCTCAGAACGCCAGCTTCAGTCAGGAGGGAAGCCACAAAGAATTCTGAGGCCTCCAGATGCCTCGACCCACTCTCACCGTGACCCCCCGCAGGCCATGGAAGGCTATTTTCCTAAAAGCCACACCAGGAAATTTGGGGTTGCAATGGCAGCAGAATGCAAATGAAGGCCTGCAGCATGGTGGCTGTTGTTCTCTGCGCAGGCACAGTGTCTTAGCTGTCAAACCACGGAGTATAACTGAAGTGGTTAGGCCTATAATCTAGCCCTCAGCACAGTCTACCGAGGCACTTCCCACATCTCTGAGCGCACAGTGTGGGTTAGCAAGCCTTCCTCTGTCAACGAATGGGGCCTAAATATTCCGGAGAGGCTGTGCATTGCCCCCATTCCAACCAGGGGAGCGTCTGAAGTCAGTAAGGATGCGACAGGATGCTGCCCTGCTGCTCTCTTATCGGCTCCCTTGAGTCTCATGCTAATACCATGGAACTTCAGACAGGATGTGAAACCACCCCGAGTCAGACGTGGGCTGCAGGCCTACACCCGCCTCAGGGCACAGTCTAGAATCTCAGAGAACCACAGGGCTGGGTGAGGATCAGTTCCTCAGAGGACAGCTGGGTGCTGAGCAGACAGAACAACGCATGCCAGGTGTGTGAGAGCCAGAGGGTGCAGAGGAATCACCGGGTACTCATTCGGGTGTGGAGTTCCCTGTGGTCATAAAGGAAAACAGAGTGGTTTGGCCAAGATAGACGTTTTCTTTAGTTCTTGTGTAGCATTGCTGGAGGCAGACAGGCAGACCAGGACTGGGAGACAATGTCGCCATCCTTCATCTCAATGCTACCACGGACCTGGTTAGAAGGAGGAAGAGTTCGATCCCTAGCTCCCATAAACCAGGAAGAAAGTGAGCAATAAATTCTACAGACCAGGAAAAGCCTCGATAAGTCCCATAGACCAGGAAGAGCACCAAAGACCCCTTAGATGAGGAACAGCATAATCAATAGACCAATTATCAGTAGATTTAACAGATAAGGAACGACATGATCAGTAGACCTAGAGACCAGGAAGAGTGGGACTGGTGGACCCAACAGTACCAGGAAGTGGCCCACATGGCTTCTGTCCCATGCCATCAACCAGAAACTTGCTCATGAACTCACATGGAGCTGCAAAGGAGATTTAGTAAGGTGGCAACTAGCTGGGTGTGTATTCAGCTAAGGGCTTATGATATTAAGGAAGGGAATATAGATACCAGTGGATATTTAGGACACTACCAAACACTAGCATAATCAGTGCTATTATAAATTCAAGTGGAAAACTGTTCATCTATTAGAATGTGAAAATTGAAAATATCGAGTGTTGGCAAGAATGTCGAGCAACTGGGACGCTCATTGCTGCTGGAAGTGTAAAATGGGAAAATAAAAAAGAAGTATTGGGAAAACATTTGACAGTCTAAATATTTTCCATACTAAATGTAAGTGTGCCTTATAACCCAGCACTTTCTCTTCCAGGTACATACCTTACAAAAATTAAGTGCTTGTGTTCACCAAAAGGCATATACAAGAATGCTCATAGAAGCTTTCATTGTAAAACAATCCATCAATAGTAGATTGACAACACTGTGGTGTATTCACATCATGGAATACTGCTCTGCAATGAAAAATGAACTCCATGCAACAAATGAGTGGATCTTTTAAACATAATCTGAGTGAATAAAGTCAGACATTAAAAAGCCCTGCTAGCTAATTCTGTCCATCTGAAGTTCTCAAATAGGCGACCATAACCAAGTGATCGATGTCAGAGTAGCAGTTTACTCCTGGTAGGTCTGACTTAGAGCAGACTCAGTGGTGGGGAACAGAATCTTGACTTTGTTGATTACCTAATTGCATACACATGTTGAAATCCATTGAGCTCTGCACTTGAATGTTTGCAAGTTATACCTCCATGGAAAAAACACACAAATGCAAGGGAGTAAAGGAAAGCATATGTATTAAAAATGATGCTGCGCTCAGCTCTCAACAGAGGCCCCACTCTTGGTTGGGATTGCCCGCCCCATATTTCAATATGTTATATCGAACACATTATGTTAGTCAACTTTTCATCACTGTGACAAAGCACCTGAGAAGATCAACTATAGGTGGAAAGATTTGTTTTGGGGTCACCGTTTCTGAGATTTCAGTCCACTACGTCACACGGCTCCATTGTCTCTGGGCCTGCGATGAGGCAGGGCATCGTGGCAGAAGGGTGTGGCAGAGCAAAACTGCTGAGCTCTTTGTAGCCAGAAAGTGGAGACAGTGGAGGAGAAGAGCCTGCTTTATAACATCAGCCGCTCCCCGCAGACCCATCGTCCATGAATCCACTGACCATTCGTCCACGGTGAGCTGACCTCCCTTGTGACCCCTCACCTCTCAAAGGCTCTAACCTCTGAACGCTGCAGTTTGGGGGACCAACTGCACAGGAGCCTTTGGGGACCTTCCAGATCTAAACCAGAACACACATCAAAAACCTACTGGAGCATTCCTGACGGGCAGTGACGGCCTGCAGGCTGATCCCTGCTTCCTGGTGGAAACTCAGCTTGCAGAGCAGGTTGTGTGTCCTTCGCCAGGTCATAGCCACTATGTGTGCACCCGCCTCAGAAGCTTCTGGACAAACCCAGGCAACAACGTCACGCCCCGCCCCTTGGGGTTAGTCCCTCAACGAGGTGGATTGGCCACCCGTGGGACCTGGCAGCGAGGGTGCCTTGGGCTCAGGAATGGACGACTCGGTGATTCTCACCCTCCTTTGGTTATGCAGACGCTTGGAGAGTGAGAGAATTGGGTTCTTTGGGGAGAAACATGGAAGACATTTCTCTTCTCTTGGGTCTGCTCTGGGATCAGATAGCCTTCCTCCCGGCATCTCGAGCTCTACCTGCTCTCTGCTCCAGCACCTTTCTGCACCTCCTTTTCCTTCGGTCAAGATCCTTCATCATGGCAGGCCTGGTGGCTCACCCCTATAATCCAGAAGCTCGGGAGGCTGGGGCAGGAGGATCACAAGTTCGAAGCCAGCCTCAGCAATTGAGCAAGGCCTTAAGCAACTCAGCAAGACTCTCTAAATAAAATGCAAAAAAGGGCTGGACATGTGGCTCAGTCATTAAGCGCCCCGGGTTCCACCACTGGCACCAAAAAAAAAAAAAAAAAAAAAAAAGTCCTTTGTCATATTGGCTGGGGCCCTGACCCAGCACCAAGTGTTGTGCTGTAGAAGGTCGCCTGCCTTCAATGAAAACACCACATGCCCTCAAGTGGCCGCAGCTCCGCCTGCTTAGGATAATTTATGGAGCACCCTGAGTGAAGAGTCCTACTCTGGATTTGGTAGCAGAAATCAAATGTGTGTTCACCTGGGACCACGTCTGAGCATCATCAGGCAAGCCTGCCCCATTCCTGACCAGCCCCTCCCTCAGGACCAGGCCAGCTCTCTTCGAGGCCTGTGCTTTGCCGTGAACATCACCGATTGTACTAACACAAACCCCACGGCCCAGGTCGGTCACTCGACGTGGTCTCTTCATTCAGTCCGAGGCACAGAGGGGTTTTTCGTATGTGCTGGGGATCGACCAGGGCCTTGCCCATGCTTGGACAGAACTCTACCACGGAGCCACGTCCCAGCCCAGCTTTGTGCCATCAAGAGAGGCTGTAAACGGTAGAAATGATACTGCCCAAATGATGCTATGTACATTTATGAATATACCGCAGTGAATTTCCCCTTCGTGTATATCTATAAAGCACTAATTTAATAAAACTATGCATAAATTCAAGGAAGACCAGTAGAGTAGAGGAAGGGGAGGAACCAAAGAATGAAAGTGGAGCAAATTCTGTTCCCTGCTTGGATGATGATGTCAAAGTGAACCCCAATATTGCCTAGACTCATAATACACTAATAAAACAGGAAAAAAAGGAAAAAGAGAGGCAGTAAACACAGATGGAGAGACCGCTGCCAGTGTGACGTGGCGTACTGATTTACAATAAACTTTTTTTACTAGTAGAAGGAGTACATTCTAGAATAACCATAAAAGCATGTGACCGTATACTACAGTGAATGCTTGTGCGGTTTTTTTATTATACTTTTCAAGTGCTGTGAACTGTGCACCACTGGGTTGTCGATGCTTTTATGTGGCTGGTGCACCTTTGGTTTGTTTATACCAACAGCACCACAAATGCGTGAGTGATGTGTTGTGATAGGAGGCCAGCAGGTGGCAGGGATTTTCAGCCCCACTGTGATCTTGAGGGACCACTGTACACGTGGTCCACTGTTGAGTCGAATGTCAAGATGCAAAACCTGACTGCACTGGCAGATACCAACCTGGAACTGGGTCTGGTGTGCATGCTGGGTAATCCCAGGTACTCGGGAGGCCCAGGCAGGAGGATTGCAAAAGGTCTAGGCCATCCTGGGCAGCTTTTGGAGACCCTGTCTCAAAATAAAGTTTGATGAGGACTGGGGACATGGTGGAGCCCTTGCCCTAGCATGAATGACGTCCCTGCTCAATCCCCAGCACCAAAGAAAATGAGCAGCTACACCCAAGAGTTCGTGTTTCCCACCTCACCGAAGGCAGTTTCATTCGATTCCCACTGTGTTAGTTCCCCAGAGAAGCAGACCCAACAGACAGTCATTGAGAGAGACGGACGATGAGGGGACGGCTCACAAGCTTAGGGACATGGATATTCCCCCAATCGGGCTGCCCGCAAGCTGGAGACCTGGGAGAGTAGACCGTGAGATCCAGTCCAAGAGCAAAGGCCCTGAGAATCTGAGCCAGTTGTGTGAGTCCTGGTCCAAGGCAGAAGCAGTCTGCTGTCCCTGGTCAGGCAGGCAGGCAGGAAGAGGACAACCCCCGCTTCTCTTCTCCGTGTTCTATTTGGGCGGTTGAGGTACCAGATGATGCCCTGCACTGGAGAGGCTGTCCACTTCCCGGGTCCCCTGGTCTCATCCTGAACCACTCACAGGCACACCCGGAAGTGATGTATAAACTGGGCACCCTGTGGCCCAGTCCAGTGCACACAGAACTACTGGCCACAACCCTCTAAGTAAGATGGAACCCTACGTCCTTGTGCACCCGCCCCTCTCCCTCTGTTTCATCTTCCCTTTCCTGTTTCCACTTGTCAAGGCTTGATTTTTGTACGTTACAAATTTTCTCTCTTATAATCCTCGATTTAAGAAAGAGAATGATGCAGAGGAACCAGTGCGTGATTCCTAATTCCAGACATCACGCCAAGTGAGGCTGCAGGCCAGTCCTGGGGGAGGAAATGGTTTTCCTAGCCTCTGACTCGGTGCTCCCAAGAGGACACGACTTCCAACACCACAACTGGCAGGCCCTCTGCTGCTACCTGCCACGGTTGGGGTCGGACCGTGTGCCTGAGCCCACATGGTAAAGGGTGGTCCTCAAGGTGCTGGAACCTTTAGAAGGAGAACCTCCAGCGCAAGGTCTTCAGGTCCCTGGGGTCATGGCCTCCAGGGGGATTGTTGGGCCCTGGTTCCTCCTCTTCCTCTTTTCTTCATGGCTAGGAGGCGAGTGGTTTTGCTCTGCCACAGACTCCTGCCATGATGTGCTGCTTCACCACATGCCCCCAGTCACAGGGCCACTTGATCATGGGGCTGAAATCTCCCAAACTGTGTCTAAATAAACCTTTTTCTTTATAAGTTGATCATCTCAGGTATTTCATTATAGTGATGGGAAGCTGATTGACAGATCACTTATCAGTTTCTCAAAACCATGCCATCACTAGGTGATCAACAGCTTTGCTCTTGTCTGAGGCTGGTCATTGCTAATAACCCTGATTCTTCTGGCAGAGCTGCTTGCCTTCCTGCCTCCCTCTGGCCCTGGAGGCAGGATGCTGGACCTGCTCTCCTTCTTTCCTTGTCCAGCCTACCTGTCCTGGGTTGGAGCCCTGCCCCATGGACCCATTTGGCCATCCTTAGTTGATGCCCTCATGTGATGGAGCAACTCCTTCAGTGGCCCTGCCAGGAGACACTGGAGTGGGAATTCCGGCTTGGCTACTTTGAAGATCTTGTCTCTCTCTCTTCTTAAAAGTTTGTTCTATTTAGTTACACATGACAGCAGAAGGCATTTTGATTCATTGTACACAAATGGAGCACAACTTTTCATTTCTCCTGGCTATACATGATGTAGAGTCACACCATCCGTGTAAACATACATGTACACAGGGTAACGATACTCAATACTCATTCACCATCTTTCCCACCCCCATGCCCTCCCCTCCCCTTGCTCCCCTCTGCCCAGTCCAAAGTTCCTCCCATTCTACCTTACCCACCTCCATTATGGATTAGCATCCACTTATCAGAGAAAACATTTGGTCCTTATTTTTCTTGGGTTTGGTCTATTTCACTTAGCGTGATATTCTCCAACTCCATCCATTTATCTGCAAATGCCATAATTGCATTCTAATTTATGGCTGAGTAATATTCCACTGTGTATATATACCACAGTTTCTTTATCTATCCATCAAGGGCATATAGGCTGGTTCCACAGTTTAGCTATTGTGAATTGAGCTGCTGTAAACACTGATGTGCTGTGTCACTGTAGTATGCTGATTTTTCAGTCCTCTGGGTATAAACCTGGGAGTAGGATGACTGGGTCAAATGGTGGCTCCATTCCCAAGGACCTTGCTTCTCTTGCAACCTCCTAGTGTCACTGTTGAGAAGCCCAGGGCCATTCTGACTCTCGGAACTTTGCCGGTGACCTGTTTTTCTCTTTGTGCCTGGTGTTTCGGGTTCCATGATGTACCTTGGTGTGAGTGTCTTTTTGTCATCATTCTCACTGTCGGAAAAACCTGCTGGCTTGCTTATTGAATGCCACGGACCCTCCAAACCCAGGGGCTCCCGTCTGGGGACTTCACAGCGGCCCATGGTGTGCTCTGTTGATTGGGGCCTGCGATGGCTGAACCTGAACCTGCGCAGACGCTGCACCCACATTATTCTTTAAAAGGCAGAATAACAGTTATTCACACCACACGGCTGTTATAAGTGATCCAGAGATGAATGAACCTCCACAGTGAAAGTCTGTGTAGGTTATATGAAATACCACACCATTTCCTATGAAGATTTGAGCATTCTTATTAAGGATTTGGTATCAAAGGTGGTCTGGACTCAAATCCAGCAGGTATCAAGGGGGTTTCTGTTCTCTGATTTCTCTCTTTGTCTACCTCCTGCTCTTCAGATCTTGGACTCTGTGAATCAACCCTTTGATTCTTAGCTTTCTCTCTTTTATTACTCCATCTTTTATGCCTTTTTCTTCTACTTTTTGATGCTCTCCTTCTCTCCTAGTCTTTCCATTGTCTTTTTTCCCCTCCAGATATCTGAATTTTAATTTCCAAGAGTTCTTTCTTATTCTCAAATGCTCCTTTTTCACAGTTACCTGGTTTTCATTTCATGGATACAATTGTGTCTCTTTGCTCTGAGGATCTTCATTGGAGTATTTGGGGAAATTCTTTGGATCCTCTCTGGCTGTCTGCCTTTCTTCTGTCTCTTCTCCTGGCTGGCTTGATCTCTTCCTTTCACCTGAGGCTTCCCTCCAGGTGACCCTGGGATACTCACAAAGCTCTAGAATCCCTGATAGATCGCTGGTAACTTCACTGTAGAGTACTCAGGCAGGAAGAAGAGACTTCTCTGGAACCTTGACTTTCGGTGTCAATCAGTCTTTTTCTCCCGGGCTGTGCATTTTCCTGGGAAGGAGTCTTTCTCATTTACTTGAATGGGGAAGGAAGTAGTCGCCCCTGCTTACCCTTGCTGCCTATTCTCAGGCTGAGTGGAGAAGGGGCTGGGAGGGTTCTGCCATATTGATTTTCACCTCTGGACCCTGCTTCTCCTGTCCCTGTCATCGAGCACAGAAGAGTGTGCCTTGCATCTGGCTGCACATATTAGAGACTGGACATTAGAGTCTCTTTGTGCTTAGATTTTCCCACCCAGTTTCTCCATTTTTGGTGTTACTTCATCTCCACTTCCAGAGACCTGCATTCCAGAGACTTCCCTGGTGCTTGGTGAGCCCAATCTTGATTCGACTTCCCCACCTCCAGGTGCTTCACTCCCTCTGGTCTGCTAGTTGGAACACCCAGCATCCATCTGTTTTTTTAGCTTCCAAAATTTTGTTGACATCTTCAACGCTGTCGTCTCTTTTTCCCTTCTCCTGATTGCTCATTCCACTCCTCCAACATTGTTACTATGGAAATTTCCAGACAGACAGGAAAGTTGTGAAACTCAGATGGTGAGCACATGGCTACCTACCATTAGTTCTACCACAAGAGTGCCCCTCACCCCTCTGCCCATTGGGAGATCCCTGCGTCCAGACGTGAATCCATTTCATTCTAAAAAAAAATACATTCTGAATTGCAGACAATAGTCCACTTTCCTTAAATACTTCATTTAAAAATAGAAGTTAGTTCTTACCGTTTCTTTTGCAATGTCTGAGGAAATGAGTTTGAAAACTTACATAACATTCTCTTCTGTTCCTGGAATTGTGGGGTTTTTCCCCATGGTTAGCTGTTCTGCCTGTCATCTCGTTCCTCTCTCTTATTGTAAGTTTTCCCAGGTGCCCAGTGCGTCTTGGTTGACTTGTTTTAAAGAATGAAGACCTGAGTCAACCTGGGCTAGGTAGCTGGCTTGTTCCGGACCGTGGTATGAAGAGTCCCTCTAAATTAGTGTGTTGACAATACCAATGTGACAGGTGGTATTAAGAGGGCCTTAGGAGGTGATCATGCCATGAGGGTAGAGCCCTCCTGGGTGGGATGAGGGCTTAGGGAAGTCACCGCCTTGGAGACAGCAAGCAACCTCCCCCGACACTGGCTGGCTTTCCCAGCTTCTAGAAAGAACTATTATGAGAGAGACACTACTATGTCTAAATTACCCTGTCTCAGGCATTTTGCTACTGCAGCACAGACCAGGGTAATCCACCTCTGCCTTTGAGCCCCTTGGTCTATTTTCCCCATAAGGAACGATTTCTGTAGGTAACGGGAGCTCAGTGCAGGTTAAGGGCTGTGGGTGTTGGGGTTGGTTTTAGGGCGAGGCGAGGCCGGAGCTGGCCATTTAGACTGGGCCCCGCGAAATTACGGAACTGGCCATGACCGTGATGGATTGCTATGGAGTCCCTTAGCTCGGCTTTTCCACATGGCTCAGGGTAGCCGAAGAGCTCTTTGGTGCTTGAGGGGCAGGCAGGACCCCCTAGATTCTGCTGTGGCTCGCACATCTTGTCTGGTCGCTTTCTAGCCTGGTGTGGGCAGGACATTTGCCAGGCCTAGATGCACTCCTCGCCAAGACCAGGTCCACCCTCAGCTCTTGCTCTTTGGGAAAGGTGCCTGGCTATCTCTGAGATGGAGGTGTCTCCTCCCACAGGACCCCCAGGTTGGGTGGCTTGCCTGGGGGTGAGGGGCCACAGGGGTCCAAGCTTACCCAGAGTCTCCTTTGACATCCCTGCTCCCAGCCAGCACCTCCCCTGGGCTTCGGTGGACAGCCGCCTCCACAGGCTAGAAGTCAGGTGGACGCACACACCACTGGTTCTGTATCCGACGGAGGCCCGCCGGAGTCTTGAGGAAGTCACAAAGCTTTTAACAGGGCTACTTCTGCTAGTTTTTCTGGTTTCTGTGTTCCTCCTTAGATGGATGGCCTTATTCTCTGTCATGATCATAAGTTAATTACTTAAGTGCCCCTAATGCTACTTAAGACTCAGGGCGTTTGCCTGTCAGGTGAAACCTGGAGCTCTGTTTATCTAGTTGTAAGCCTCTGTCATACTTTGGAAAGCAAGAGTCTCGGGCTCCAGCTGCGTCCCAGGACTCTTCCCTCTGTCGGTGCTTCCTCCTGGGCCTCAGTCACAGCTCAGGCTGGGCCCAGCTCAGCAACTTTCTCCTCCTGGCTCTGTGAGTCAGATTTCTGCCACTGTAATAAAATGCCTGAGGTAATCAACTCAAAAAGAGGAGGAAAGGTTTGTTTTGGCCCATGGTTCAGAGGTTTCACACCCTGATTGCTGTGGCCCCTTGGTGGCAGAGCACATCATGGCGGGAGAGTGAGGTGGAAGAGGGCTGTTCTCATGGTGACTAGGAAGCTAAGAGAAAGGGAGGGACCAGGGTCCTAATAACCCTTCCAGGGCACACCCCCGGTGACCTAACTGCCTTCCACTAGGCCCCAGCTCCTGAAGGCTCCACTACCTCCCAGTACCACCATGGTGGGGGGACCAAGCCTCCAACCCAAGGCCCTCAGGGACATTCCAGATCCAAACTGCAGCAGGAGGCTGCGCGCATCCATTCATTCACCAGTCATCAGGAGGATCGCCCCATGATGAGCACGGACACCAGGGTCACACACTGAGTTAGACCCTGCGTTTAAATATTTCAATCATACTAATGCCACATTTAAAGCATAAGAAATATTGAAAACAAACGCAGCCAGCGCCCGTCTGAAGGAGCAAGAGATTGCTAGCACAGCAGAGGCCCCTCTGCTGCCCCCAGCCTCCACCTCTCCACTCCCTGGGACGTGACGTCACCACACAGGTAGCACTTGCTGGACTCACGGTTGCTACGTACGTCCTTGTAACTCCCCGAATGTGTGCGCTCCGTTATTTCCCAGGTTTTAAACTTTATAGAATTGGCTAATATGCCTAGCTCAGGGTTGCAAATTGGCACAGTCTCCTAAGAAGACAGCACCGCCTTTAAAATAGATGGTTTTCTATTTCTGAATCCGTTTCCATGCCCTCTTACATGAAGGTGGCCCTCTCTCCCCCGCCATTCCTATTTAAATTCTTCTGACCTACAGCAAAGCTTGCTGCTTTGATATTGTCTTCTCCGGCTGTTTATGGCTTCTTCTAATTATTGTTCATCGTATCTATTTCTCAGCGTTATGTCAAAATCAGATGGTTATTTTTCCCCATCTGCTGCCACAATCTGTTCAATCCATCACATTCAGTGAGCTTGCGGGAAATCGTCTTGTCCAAAGACAAGAATGAATGTGCTTCAGCCAGACTTCATATGGACAGGGTCTGGGTCTGCAATTCCATTTTGGGAATCTTATATAATGTCGAGTTCAGAAGAATGGCTGTTTTTCTCTGGTGCCTGCAGTGTCTAACAGGAAAGCAATGGGGGGAACAGATTCTGAAACCCCTACCATATTCTTTCCCCGAAGCATAATGATATTTAATAATTCCCAGTCCTTGCTTTTGCAACCACAAATACTCTTAGCTCAGAGGGGAAATCGAAGTGCTGTATTTATATTACTTTTCAAAGGCTGTAAATGCCACACACCTGAATTTAAAAACAAAAAAAAGGTGCTGTTCTGGAAGGTATTTTATGTGGGCAGAGTGGACTCAGGGATCTGCCATTATGCGGAAAGCTGCGGCTCCTCTTTCATTAGGTAAAGTGGTTTGCAAAGCCCCGTGGTCATGGGTTAATGGCATCAGGGCTGAAGGCCACCAGCCAAGCAGCTATTTAGCACAAGGCCAGGAGAGTAAAGTGGAGCCAGGAGAAGAAAGGGGACCCTGGTCAAGCCCACCAGTATTTTTTTTTTTTTTTGTAAAATATCTATCTTGGTTTTGTTTTTGTTTGTTTGATTGACACATACTAATTGTACCTATTTATGGGGTACCATGTGATGTTTTGATTCAGGCATACATTATGTAATGATTAAATTGGGGTAATTAGCACATCCATCGCCTTAAACATTCATTTCTTTGTGTTGGGAACATTCAAAAATCCTCTCTTCTCACTAAATAGAAATATAGGATGGGAATTGTTGATTATAGTCACCCCACTGTAGAACAGAGCGCTGGAACTTATTCCTCCTTCCTAACTGGAACTTTTTATTATGCACCTCTGTTCACTGCAGCAGATACGGGATGTAGTTGCTGGGGAACAAAGCCAGGGGAGAGGGCAGAAGCCCTCGCTCTCAATGTATTTTCCAGGAGAGACAAAGGATGGGCCCCCTGTGTGGGATGGATGGCTCACAGCTCCCTCCTGAAATGCCGTTTCCATTTGCCATCCCCTCCACCTGGCTTCAGACCTGGAGGCCAATGACGGAGGCCAGCAGACCTCGATGCCACGCGTGGGGAATTGTTCCCCCTCATAAATGCCCTTTAGTAATCTATTGCTTTAACTTTCACAGTAGAAAACAGATTCTTGGGTGGGCGCTTTACACCACCTCCATCTTCATTGCGCAATCGCCAGCTCTGGCTTTCGTTTAATGCTGTGCCACTGCTTCCAGCCCAGAGTAGGATCATGGCCCGCTTTCCTCTCTGCCCCTTCCTGCTAACCCTCCAAGGGCTTGTTCTCTTCATCTCTAGCTGAAGGAATGAAGGGCTATGCCACGGTTGGATCTGGAATGTCCCCCGGAGTTTCATGAAATGAAGTCTCGTGAAAGCTTGGCTGTCAGTTGGTGGCACTTCTGGGAGGTGGGTGGAAACTTTAGGAAGTTGGATCCTCATGGGAGGAAGTTAGATCACTGGAGGTGTGCTCTTGAAGGGGATATGGGGACCTTGGTCCCTAATCTTTGCTTTCCAGCTGCCAGGAGCTCCTGCCATGATCTATTATGCCATCATAGGCCAGACAAAACCTCTGAAACCATGAGACCAAACAAACCTTTCCTCCTTTTAAGTTCTTTTCCTTTTTTCCCTCAAGTGTTTTGTTATAGCAACAGAAAGTTGACCAGCACAGGACCCATGCTGAATGAAGGTTTGGTGCTGCTGCTTGTGACTTACACTTGCTTGTATCATGAAACAAAATCTCTTATTTGGAAGATGTTCACTTAATCCCCTCCTTCCCTCCTCACGAGTTGGGCTGAGAAATCTTGGCAGGAAGCTGCCAGGGGATGTTCCACCCAGACAGCTCAGCATTTCCCTGGGCCCATGAAGAGTCACTGGTTTAGATGGTGCAGCAGTGAATCTTAGGGCTGACAGGAGGTCTCCACCCTGCCATTATGACTGATGCTCCACCGTGAGGAAGCTCATTTCTTTAGGGCTCAGGCCTAGGTGCTACTACATTGTACCTGCATCTCACAAGTTGAATATCCCTTATTTAAAATACCTGGGACTGAAAGTGCTTCAGATTTTGGATTTTAACAAAAAAATTTGCAAATACAAAATGAGATATATTAGAAATGGATCCCAAGTCTGAACACAAAATACATTCATTTATACTGTACACCTTATTATTATCCTGTACACCTGAGATACACAGCCTGAAGGCAATTTTAGATCATCGTTTTAATAAACTTGTGCATGAAACAAAGTTTTGTGGCACAGAATTTCCCATGTGTGGTACCAGGATGCCAACTCCAAAAGTTGGGGTCCTGGAGTTTAGGATTAGTGATGGTCAACCTGTGCTTTCTCTCTTTGAATGTGAATGGTGGCAAAATAGGAGGAGGAGGAGGATGGAGGTGGTTTTAGTCAGTTTTCCGTTGCTGTAACAAAATATCTGAGATAATCTATTTAAATAGAGGAAAGGTATATATTCTGGTTCATAGGTTTGGAGGTTTCATGCCACGGTCAGTTGACCCCAGTACTTTTGGGCCCCTGGCGAGGTAGCGCATTATGACCAGAGCACAGGGTGGAGGAAACCAGTTCACCTTGTGGATGGGAAGTGAAAGAGGGAGAGAGAGAAGAAAGAGAAGGGGGTCCCAGAGTCCCACTGATGGGCTTCCCCCAATGACCTCAAACTTCCTACTAGGCCCCACCTCTTAAAGGTTCCGCCAACTCCCAATAGCATCACGGCTGGGGGACCAAGCCTTTGAAAAATGGGACCTTTAAGACATTAAAGATCCCAGTGGGCAGGGATGGAGTGGGGACGATGGCATATTCCAGGAGCGGTAAGAGCAGGAGATGGCAGGGCAGAGGGACGTGAGGGCCCAAAGTGCCTTGCTCCTCCTTCTCCTGGGAGAGGGAGCCCTGAGGAGTGAGGGACATGGCAGGACTCGCCACTCGGCTCTGGACCTGCCTCCTGACCTGGATCCCCGTCCCCTGGCTCTGCCAGTGGGACAGAGCATCTTCAGAGGGTTTGACGGTCCCTGGGGTGAAAGGGTGGAATGAGGAGGTGAGGGGAGGCTGCTGGGGCAGGTCCCGGGGAAGGGAAGGGCCCGGGTGCGTGGCGGGGACTGCCTCCGTGCTGCCAAGGAAGGGGCAGGACAGGCAGCACACAGCCCCAGGGCGGGCGTGCAGAATGGAAGGATGGATGCGCCTTCTGCACTGAGATGTCGCCCCTCTGGGAAGATACGGTTTGGACGAAGTGTGTCAGCCCAGGATCCGTGTGTTGGAAGCGTGGTTCTCAGTGGTAACAGGAGAGGTGACAGGACCAGGGCTGGGGCCTGGCGGGAGGTGATGAGGTCGTTGGGGGCTGCACTTAGGAAGGATCAATGTCGGTCTCTCGAGGAGCTTGTTAGGTTCCTTGAAAGCAAGCAGCTCCAAAAAGCTGTGTGACCCTCCAATGCTTCTTGCTCCCTGTTCACCACGTGATCTCTCCTCCATGATGCCCTTCACCATGATGTGAGAAAGCCCTCACCAGAGGCCACGCAGGTGGAGCTGCCTGATCTTGGCCTTTCAGTCTTCAAAATTAGGAGGTAAGTAAACCTCATTTCTTTATATATTACCCAGCCTCAGGTATTTTGTTGCTGCAACAGAAAACAGGCTTAATACATGCATGGATGCCTGATGACTGTCTCACTGTAGACATGTCTCTGCCCTCGACAAGAAATGCGGCCTGTTTCTGACCAGAGGGTTGTTGATCTTTGCGTGTATGCTGTGATAAAATGCTAGACCTTCAGGAAGCGATTATGAAGCTCAAATTGAGGAAGCTGAGAGGATGGAAGGTGATTACCCAGGGTGGGTGGCAGGTGGGGTCCTGGCACATCTGCCCCCAGGTAGGCGTGCCTCCCCCCATTGCCTGTAGGTGAGGGTGGGTGTGGAACTGGGGAGAGGGCATTTGTTCAGGTTTCCCGTGGGCTTCAGAAACCACAGAGAGCAGTCTGGACTTTGATTTCGTGGGGGCCTGCGGGCGACCTCACACCCTGGTCTGCCAGGGACCTTGGACTCCACAATCTCGTGGGTGGCCCTGGTCGGTGGCAGGACTTGGGTGGCAGGAAGTGGTCTGCCTTTGCTTCAGCAGAGCCACTTCCTCTGTGGAGCAGAGACAGACACCTGTGAGAACCGCCTGTCTTGCATCTGGGGGTTAAAATTGCGATGCTCAGAAGCAAGGGCGGAGGCTTGGGGCGATGTCACTGCGCAGCTGCCGAGAAGGGGCTGGGTGGCCGCCTGCGCAGGTTGCTCCTCTGTGCAGGCCCTTCAAAGCCCCATCCGTGTCCCCCTGGGGCCGCCTGGAGCCACCACCCTGCAGGGCTACCTCAGAAGTGTCACAAAGGCAAGCAGAAGCCAGCATGGCTTTGGGGGCCGGCCACACAGGGAGCAGGAGAGATTCTGGGTCCAGGTGCGCTGTGCCATTATCCTCTAGGTGAAAGAGGTTCAGTGGCTTCCTGAAGCTCATGAAACTCGGCCAGTGGAGTTCTGGTGCGTTCCAGAGGACCGGAAATAGCCACGAGCTCTCAGCCGGGGCAGAGCCGAGTGGAGCAGGTGGATCCTTTGGGCCTCGGCCTCCTCCTCCTCGTTCGCTGGGCCGGGTCCACCCGCCTGACAATTCTCACACCAGTTTGAAAGCTGGTGTGGACTCGAATCAGCAAGATGAAGTTGCCTAGCCAAAGGAATCCAACAGTGCATTAAGTCGCAAGCAGAGAAGCCCTGGTCTCAGAGAAGGCAGGCATCCCACAGTCCTTTTTGGTTGCAGTGGAAATCACGTTTCCTATGCCAATAGTTGTTCTAGGGATGGCATGGAACAATGTTCTGCATAAAAAAAGGAAAAAGGAAGTCAGATGAGCCTGCTAAATTTCCCTACTGCTTTTTCCTTCCAGTTTGGGATGCTGGTGTGATGCCTGGAGCTCAGATAGCCATTTTGTGACTAGGAGGTGACAAGTGTGAAGATTAAAAGCCATTGTGCTAAAAGTGGAAACGGAAGGGCAGGACATGCCTAGCTTGATGGCTTGAGCTATGGCACAGTTCTGACACCCCATGTCCAGACCCCTTCTGTGATACCACTAATTTTCATTATTGTCAAACCCTTCGAGATGAGCTTTCTCATATTTGCAAGCAAAACCATTCTTTTGGAAATTTTATTACAAAATTTCAGCCTGAGTAAATGTTACTTTATACAGATATATCCGTTCCTTTTTGATGGATCTAAATCCACGTGGTTCTCATTTCTCTTTCCCCTGAAGATCCTGTCTGTTAACAGGCAGGGTCGGGGAGGCTGGAGGTTGCCCCTTCATGCAGCCATGTTCCCAGCCAGACGGGCCAGCCCCCCACCTCCGCTGGGCTCTGCAGGGTGCAGACGGGGTGTGGTGCAGGGAGGATTGTGGGGCAGCTTGCTCTGCTCTCTCAGGCTGGACTGGGTCAGTGCAGAGGGTCCTGCTTGTGGTGGTCAGGAGCAGAGGGAATCTGGGCACATTCAACGTTTTGGGGTCTTAAAAAGATGCCTCCTTCTTGGGATCCATAACTCTTGGGCAGCTAGGAGGGTGGGTCGCAGCGTGATCTTAAAATAGCTCTTGGGTTCTTTGACTGTCCTCTGGCCAAGAGGTTCAGCCTGTGCCCTCTTCCACTGAATCTGGGGGGTCACACAGCTGGGCCTGCTGCTCTGGCCCACTCACCGTGGGAGATCAATACAGGAGGAGTGGATTCTGAGAGGAACCACGTGGAGAGACAGAGGGAGGGAGGCAGAGTACGAGGGAAGGAGGGAGAGGGAGAGAAGGAGGGAGGGAGGGAAGGGGAGATAGAGAGGGAGGGAGGGAGGAAGGGGAGGGAGGAGGGGAGACAGAAAGGGAGAGGAGTAAGGGAGGGAGGCAGAGGGGAGGAGAGAGGGGGAGGGAGAGGGAGGCATAGAGAAAGTAAGGGAGGGAGGGAGAGAGAGGGAAGGAGGGAGGGAGCAACAGAGAAAGAGACAGAGAGACAAGAATAAGACAGAAAAAAAAAAAAAAAAAAGAGAGAGAGACACAGAGACAGGTAGACAGAGAAAGAAAAAAGAGAAAGAGGGAGACAAAGCAGAGAGACAAACACAGACAGAGGGGGGAAAGCGAGCTTGCAAGCTCACCGAGGTGGCCCGCCCTCTGTCCCGCCCGCCTCCTGAGCAGGTCCTGTGACGGTAGCGGTCATTGCAGAGGCCGGCCCCGCCCCGCCCTGTGGTGTCAGCTGCAGCCCTCGGGCGCCGCCCACACGACCCTGCTGCAGACAGCGCCCAGGGCTGGCTCCCCTACGGGAAGTCGACCCTCTCTGTTTTGGAACCGGGCCGTTTTGGTTGGTTCACCGAGGTCCCTGGAAGGAGGGGCGCAGCACCACTGGGCAGGATGCAGCTCTGGCCGCCGCGTTGGAACAGGCACTGGAGGTGCTGGCGCCGCCCCTGTGCGCCTTCCTGCGCGCTCGGGATGCTCAGGGCGCCACCGTGGTCCCATCCAGGAAGCTAGGTGCTCGGGTGCCTCGGGGGAGTGCCCGACCCTCCTGAGGCTCCGCAGGCGCCACGCCCCTCCTGGCCCGCGCTGCCCACCATGGACACAGGTCGATTGCCCGGGGGAGACTTCAGGAGAAGGCTCAGCACAGAGCAAAGAGGAGCAGAGAGATGCGCAGAGAAGCGCCAGAGGCAGGGGGAGGAGGTCTGGGTCAGTCTCAGAAGGCCGGATGGTCACTTGTGGTTTCTGAAGTGTCCCCAATACAGACGTCCTGCTGGGCGGCCACCTCTGAGATCGAGGGCACAGGGCGCTGGCGAGTCTCGGACCTTCAGGGCACACTGGTCTTGGTGGGGTGGGGACTTCAAAGCCGAGGTGAACACAGCCCTGGAAAAACAGGGCCATGAGCTGTGCTTGTTTCGCCTGGGAGGATCCAGCCCCAGCCCGAAACTCCAGCTCTGTGATCTTCAGGGTGACTCAGGCGCTCGGCCTGTTTATTGACCAACAAACTCCCATTAATGGTTCATTATCCGTAATTTCCGAGGAGACCGGAGGACAGCAGTGGAAGTGGCCGGTTCCCAGGGTATGAACATCTCGTCCAGCCTCAGCTGGGTTGTGAAGTTCATGACCCCCATGATTGACGGGAGAGAGGATAGATAGAGGGTGCCGGGTGAGGGTCGCAGCTCGGAGCTGTGGAGCTGGGCAGGCAGAGCAGAGGCGGCAGACGCAGCACCTCTTCCCCAGGTTGGGCCTGGTACAGGATCTTGCTTCTTGCTCTACTGGTTTTTTCTTGCATCTTGAAATATTTGGGGGCTGGCTGACTTCACTCTCGCAACATCTGGAAAGTTTGATCTAGAAGAAAAAGGGGAATGTTCCTTTTTTCAAAGCCCCCATGAAATTCCTTGAATTTATGTGTATGGAGTACTACTTAAATCTCAAATAAAATTTAACCTGCTAATTTTATTTTCTTCTGCTCAGATCATTCCTCCAGAGAGAACATAAAAAGAAAACAGATCGGAAGGCATTTGAGGGCTTTTACACTCGGTTCCAAATTCCAGAGATGTGGATCTGAGCCTCCTAGGAGCCTGGGGGAAAAACTGCAACTCTCAGCTTTTCCAACGTGGAGGAAATCTTCTACCAATTCCTTTATTTTCCAGAACCTTGACGGATATTTTAGGGCCCCTCGAATCAAGGTGCAGGTGTAGTTCTTTCCCCTCCTCTTCGTTCTCTCTCTGAGGTCATCCCCTGAGGTGGCTGGAGTTTCCCCAGGCTTAAGCTTCCACTGGGAATGCTCTGGGCTGCTCTTCACTGCTTGCCACTCCCCCTACCACCATGATACCCCTCTTGGGGGGCATTTGGTCAATCTGTGTATCAAAGTTTGTACGGGTACAGACACTTTGGCTAGGAATTTCTATGAGTCATTTGAGAATGTGCCCTGAACATTGTATACCATGGCAGAAGATAATGGAGGCCGTCTCTCTGTCCATCAACAGGGACATGCTAGATGGTGCAGGGCAAGCCCACAGTGGGAGACATGCAGCTTCAAAAGAAAAGGCATGGGAAGATGTCTGCACAGATGGTCCCTGACCACCAGGATTTGGATAAGCATGCCCAAAGGCCCAAGTGTGGTCAGCTGCCTGAGGCACTATCTGGGAGATGGGGCCTAATGGAAGGAAGATAGGTCACTGAGGTTATGTGCTTTCAGGGGCCATTAGGACCCCTGCCCCTCCCTGTCTTTTTCTTTGTTTCCTGGCCACCAAGAGGTGACTAGACCTTCTCTGCCTCAGGCTCCTGCCAGGATGTACTGTGCTGCCCAGGCCCCAAAGCAACAGGGTCACCAAGGATCGAAACCTCTGCAACTGTGAATCAAAACAAACCTTTTCTCTTTTAAGCTGATTTATCTCAGGCATTTGTTTACAGTCATGGAAGCTGACTAATTCTAACTTCCAATGTTTCAACTTAGTTTTTTAACTTTATAATGGTATGAAACTCAGATTGCATTCAGGAGACATCATATGCTGGGTTTTGAGTTCTGATCTCTTCCAGGCTGATGAAAATTAATGGTATGAAACTCAGATGCATTCAGGAGACATCATATGCTGGGTTTTGAGTTCTGATCTCTTCCAGGCTGGTGAAAATATGATCCTCTCTCGTGATGCTGGGCAGCTGTAGCGAGGCTGCAGTTCCCAGTGGATCACATGACCACAAGGGTGAACCCCTCATGCTGTGTTGCTAAGCTACTGGGTTTGGTAGTAGGTTAGGTGTTCTACAGGTGATGCTCACTATTTTTAACTAACAATGGTCCTAAACTGAGGAGCGTCTGTACTAGTAATCCGTTGCCATCGTAACAGCATTTTCTGCAGATTTAGCAGCTTGAAACAACACCACACCGATCACCTCACTGTGTCTGTGGGTCAGGGGTCTGAATGCAGTTTGTCAGGGCCCCTTCACAGTCATGACATTGGCGGGCAGCAGGTTCCCCTGAGGCTTGACCAGGAGGTGACCTGCATCCTCCCTCCCCAAGCTGGTTGACCATGCCCACTTCCCCAGGTGCTGTTGACTACGAGGGCCTTGTTTCCTGCTGGAAGTGGAGAAAGGACCCTCCACTGCTGACACGTGGACCTTCTCCACACGGCCACTCGCTTCCTCAGAGCTAGCTAGGGTGCATGTCCCCCCGACATGCCTGTGCTCCATCCCCTGTGCCACGCTCTCGGTTAGAAGTAAGTTGTAGGCTTGGTCCATATGCCCGGGCCAGGGGTTATGCAAATGAGTGGTGCCCGGGAGCAGGGATCATGGGGGCCACCTCCAAGCCAGTCCAGCAAAAGGCCTTAGTGTCATTTTAAATTAAAAAGGCAAAAGAATCAGCATGGCGAAGACAGAGCTGAGCACCAGAGCTTCTGCAGGACTGCGTTGTTGCAGGCAGTGGCTCCCGGCCAGGACCGTCCTCAGCAGACACTTCCTTCTATCCAGGAGAGCCACGTGACTAGTGCTCCCTGCTGGGGTGGATGGGGATGAGTGTCGCTCTGGTCCAGAGGATGGGATGCGGGCTTGATGTCCTCACGGTCTCTTTTGCCATTTGCCACTGGATTGGAGGGACTCGGCATTGAATCGGCACCTCAGGTGGAAGGAGCACGTGGGGCCATGGATCCTGCTCAGAGGAGGAGCACCCCACAGGCACCCATGCGAGTGGCGACGGGTGCAAGCTGGCCTCTTGTCCTGTCCAGCTGTGTGTATGTTAGAGTCGAGCCATGACAGCAGCTAGTGTGCCTTAAAGGGTACATGTGGTGCGGTATGATCCAGTCATGACGATGGACGTGTGTATGCAGCACGTAGCCACAGAAGCTTCCCACTCTCTAAACAAGCCAGAATTCCTCAGCTTTTATTGCAGAATAAACTGCTCCAATCATGAGAATCACAAACAATAAGCACTTATGATCTCTCAGAGTTGGTGGGGGCAGGAAGTTGGGAGCGGTTCGTTGGGCATTTGGAGCTGGCGGTCTTGTCTGAGGGCCCAGCTGGGGCTGGAGGTTCGTTTCTGAAGCGGCTTCTCACATGCCGGGTGGTTCAGGGCTGAGTATCGGCAGGAGAGCGTCCGTCCCTCTCCAGGTGGACCTCCCCCAGGGCTGCTGGAGCATCCTCATGGCAGGGCAGCTGGCTTTCTCCGGACACAGAGGAAGACATCCTAGAGAGAGCAAGTGGAGACTCCATGTCCTTTATGGGCTAGTCCTGGAAGTCACACGTTGTCACATACATGGTGTCCTGTTGGGGACAAGGTCAGCCCCCACTCCGTGTGAGAATGGACCACATGGGACATGAAGAACTGGCTGGCTCAGTCGCCCTTCAAGACTGTGACAAAACACCTGAAAGAATCCACCCAAGGAGGAACAGTTGAGTTTGGCTCACGGTTTCACAAGCGTCCGTGCGTGGTCACACGGTCCTGTTTCTTCGAGCGCAGCACATCCTGGTGGGGAGGGTGGTGGAGGAGACCTGTTCACCTCATAGTGCAGGGAGCAGAGCAAAAAGAGCCAGGGTCCCAACAGTTCCTTTGGGGGCATTGCGCCCAGTGTCCCAACTTCCTTCCCTGAGGCCCTGCCTCCAAAACTTCCTCTACCTTCCTGTCCAGCCACAGACTGGGGACCCCGCCCTTCAGCACAGGGACCTCTGGGGGACATTCCAATCCAACATGCAGCACTGGCTTCCCTGCGGACGGCAGGGCAGGAAAACAATTGGATGAGGCTTCGAGGGGTGGGGAGACAGAAGCTGAGGAAGACAAGTGAGCCAGGTACAGGGAGAGGCTCAGCTGCTCCCTTGAGAGTGGGGCCAGCGGTCACAGTGGCCAGTAGGGCACTCTGCAGAGGGATGTGCAGTGGATGAGGTGACAGCTCTGTGACGGATGAAAACCAGAGCTGGCTCTGCAGAGGCGACCAGAAAACCAGGTCCACAGACCACTGAGCCATTGGGGCCACCTGCCATGTGTTCCCACCATCCTGTGCTGCTTCACCACAGGCTCCAAAATAACGGGGTCAACTGACCACTGACTGGAACCTCTGAAAATGTGAGTTGACGTCATCTTTTTCTCTGTAAGTGAATTATCTCAGGTATTTTGTTACAGTGATGGGAAGCTGACCAATCTCGTCGTGATGGGGTGGAAAGATTCCCACGATCCAGTCAGAAAGCCTCGGGGATGTGCCTGTCAAACCTGGAGTCTCTCCTGCGTGTGGAGTGGGGGTGACAGATGCTGCCCATCTGTAGGATGTCACCCATTAGAGGCTGAAGTTACTATTGTGTGTAATAAGTTGTTCATGAATGGCAGTCTGAATAATTGAGTGAAAAATCTTCAGAACTATGATGAAGAGGAAATTGAGAAATAGCCCCAGAGGGTGGGAAGCTGGCCTTGGAAATGGTTCAATCCAGTGATTATTAACAGCCATCATGTGCTCACCTGTGCCTGCTAGCTTTGGAGTTGTTTATGTGAAACACTTTCTCCCAGCCGAATGAGTCTGTCTGTCTGTCTGTCTTTTTAGACAGGGTCCCACGAGGGTTGCCCAGGCAGGTCTTGAGCTCCTGGGCTCAAACAAGCCTCCTGCCTCAGCCTCCCGAGTTGCTGGAGTCCCAAGCTTGGCTTCCTTACCTCTGGTGCAGGGCTGTACTGGTTTCTGTATTTAGTTCTGTTTTTTAATGGTTTCTACAATCCAGTTTCCCTTTCTTGCTTCATTTTCATTAGGCGATAGGCTCATGATATAAAAGTCATATTTATCAATCAGAAAAGAAGATGCTTGTCAGTAAATAATCGCCCTCACTCATGATGTCCGTCCAGTCTTCAGATGCCAGACTCCAGCTGTCACCTTCTTCGTGTGTGAGAAAAGCATCTCTTCTGCTCATGCGGGAAGAGGAACCTGTGGCTGGGGGGAGGGCTCCATCTCGTGAGCTCTGGATATGGGATTGGAGGTGGGGCTCCATTAGACCAGGTGGTGGTCTGGGTTGGTGGAGTAGCCAGGGGGCTGGAGAGTTTGAGGGGAGGAGCCCGGGATCTTAGGTGTGAACTGCGGTTGTGATCCACTCAGGAGTTGGTGGATCTTTCTGGAAGTTCCTGTCATGAATACTGAAGTTGTCTGCCTGGGCCAGAGGCTCCTGAAATAATAGACGCTAATGGAGAGCGAAGCTCTGCTAAGGAGCCTGCTGAGCGGTAGCCACGGGGTGTGTGTGAGCGCATGCGGGCCGGGCTGGAGCCCGTGGCTCCCGTTCCCACGGCCTGTATGCCAGCTTATGTTAACATCGCAATTTTCCATGTTCGCTCAGATGGTAGTTGTGGCAGCTAAAACGGACAGCAATAAAGATCATATCGGAGGGTGCACACATTGCTGTCTTCATGCCACGCGATGCTCAAATACCCAGGGCTCCGGGTCCCCGCCCAGGTCTGTCTCCAGGTGGCCCTCCGTCAGGCTGGCCTCTGGTGTGTTCCCGCGCCCCCCGGCTGGTCCTGCAGTGAGTTCACGCCCCCCCGCCCCCCAGTCCTCACTACAGGGATCCTGCTCCTCCCTCCAGGGGCTGAAGCATCCTAGTGGGGAGGGATGCATGGTGAGCCGGGGCCCCAGGTCCGGAGCTGTGGCCCCCAGTTCTGAGCTGTAGCTGCGTCTGTGATTGAGTGACGGTCACAACAGTCGCTCACGCAGGTGAGGCACAGTCTCTGGGGGCCTGGAAAGACTAACTGCTGCGTGGAGCTGTGTGTAAGTTGGCGTACGTGTGTCTGCAGTGTAGAGCTGTCTGCCAGTGTGTGTGTGTGTCTATGTGAGTCTTCGTAACAGGCGTGCGTGTGTGTACGTGCTGTCAGTCGCTGCGTTTGGATTGTGCGTCTGTGTGAGTTTAAGGCTGTGTGTGTATTTGTGAGTACCACCCTGTGGATATCTGAGTTTTATTGGAGTTGTGGATAAAAATAAGTGCAGAATATTTAATTGAGAGAGTGAAAATTTTAAGTTATTTTTACACGAAAAATTACAAGTGGGAATGTGGTAAACGTGCTAATTTCTGTTGAACGAGTTGTGTTGTTGGCAGTTGCTGTGCTTCCCGTCCAACACGGTTTGGTATCTGAAGCACAGCATGGGTGTTCCGGCCACCTCCCACTTGGCCCCAGGGCAGGAGAGATGTCCCCTCAGGGCTCCCTGGCAGGGGCCCTCAGGGGTCCATTGTCCTCACAGCCCAACACAAACCCACACCCACCTGCCACTTGCCAAGCAGTCAGCAAATGGCCAGCAAGTGAAGAGACAACAGCTCAGAAGAGACACCAATTGTCCCTTGGCACATGAGAGAGGAGATCGTCCTTAAAGAAGCTGTCACCTCCAGGAGCCCAGGATGTCATGAAGGCGCTCACTTCAAAGGAGACAAATGGAGGCTTCTGGAGGGCTTTGGGGTCCAAAGGGGAGGGGGGAGAAGGGCAGGAAGGAGGGCTCTGAGAGCTGTCCCCAGGTCCCCCAGGGTGGGCCACTGAGGGGTGTGCGGTATGGAAGAGGATCTTCATCCATGAGCAATCCATAGTCATTTTTCAAAGCACCATTATGTATCTAAATTTAATGTGTCAATCACAGAGGAATGAAAAAAAATCAGGGCAAAACAAAGCCAGCAGTCCCCTGGTCCGGGTAAAGCTGTGAGGGTACCAGGGACATCATGATAGATAGAGGTCTGGGGTGGGAGGATGTGGGGAGGGGGCAGGATTCCAGAGTTGGATTAATTAATAAATTACCATGCAGCCACGTCGAGTGGGAGTCACAAAGGCATTTAAAACCATTTTGGAGGATGAGATGCAATGCCCCAAAGATACCCAGGGCCCAGGATTGTGTGAAACTCTGGGAGGTGCGACCCCCTCACCACACAGGCTTCTCTGTGCAGAGGAGACAGGAAGGAAGTGGAGGAAATCGTTAGAAACGGTGTAGATGTGGGAGGTGGGAACATAAGTAGTTTTCTTTCTCTTGTTCCTCCTTTGAAACGTTTGGCTTATCTGCCTTTACCTTTTGCTCTTCTTTTGGCAATGACCATGTACGTACATAACACGTAAATGTGCGTGTGTGCAGGCATGTGTTTTAAATAAGGAAAACATTTCTCGAGACAAGAAGTTTGGGGTGATGTCCACTGTGCGCTGACTCACTCTGCAAGGTTGTGAGGGTACCAGGGACATCATGATAGAGGTCCCCGGGGCCAGGGGAGGGCAGGGAGGAGTCTGCCCCCATCCCCAGCCTAGTGGGACAGCATAAGGCTCAGAGGCTACCTGCTGTCCCAGCTGGGCTGGTGGGTAGTGGCCTCCTTGTCCTGGGTTGCCTGCCCTGGTCTCACTGTCCCTCCATCCTGAGGTGGGCTGCGCTCATTTCAGGGAGAGCTCATCGCCGTCTTGGGGTCATTTCCAAGTTCTGGTCTGCCTGATTGCCTGGATAATCTGGAAGCTCTCCAGTGGCTTCAGGCAGGCTCATGAGGGATCTGCAGAGAAAATCAGCAGGGTCCAGGCAGGCGGCCTCATGGGAGGGTGGCTGAAGGCACAGGGTGGAGACTTGTGGTCTTGCACACCACTGGGGCCGGGGCCTTGCCTGGGCTCGGCGTGTGAGTTGGAGCAGGCTCTGGGGACCGTTATCAGTGTTGTCCCCCAACCAGGAACAAGCTGCTGAGAGACACTGCATTTCCGAGGGCAACACACGCCTCTGCAGAGTGCTAGGCTGTAATCCAGACTCCTTTTGCGTCCTGTCTTCACAGCAAAAGAGAAGCGCAGGAGCTTTCCTTTGAACACAGAACAACCGTGATCAAGACGAGAAAGAGGCTGGGTTCCACGTGACAGCCCGGTTCATCCAGGTGGTTGCTCTGGGTTCAACTGCTCTTTATAACAGCATTCATCATGTTGAAGGGGAAAATAATCCAATTCCTGCTCTTTCGAAAAGCACGAAAGTATGTTTCTATGTCCCAAGGTCATTTATAAACTACAGGAGAAAGAGAATTTAGGCAGACATTCTTACCTGGTACCTACACATCAGCAGGCCCTGTCCAAGAGGAAAATGAACTGGAACCCGCATGCACGGAGCATTCCCACGGACGCCTGTTTTTGCCCTTGAACCATAAATTTTATGGTTAATGGCAATGACTCAGCCCTCTGGAGAGTGGTCACTAAAAGGAATGGGGCCATTTGGAACAAAGTGGGCCTTTCTTGGTCAATTCAACCTGTGTGAGCACCCAGACGCCAGGGCCTTGTGCACACAGCTGTGGGACCTGGACAGGAGCAGGCCCCCACGCCCTGCAGCAGGTTGTGACGAGCGAGGCCAGATTCCCAAGATTACCTTGGGACGTTAGTCACAGATGCCCACTGTGCTCTGGCGCCTGAGCACCTCCCCTTCTTCTCCTGGACTTGAGGGACTTCAGAGGCTGCGGTCTCAGCTTTTCCTGTCTCGCTTCATGGGGAGAATGCGGTACCCCAGCTACATACAACACCTGCTTTGTTCCAGGGCAGATTTGAGGCAGTTCACAGAATTCGTCAGGAGGTGATACGGAGGACACCCTGGATTTGTTTTTGTGTCCTTCTTCCAAATGATAGCTTACACATGGCTGTCACTTTCCCCAGTGTCTACCCAGGTAGAGAGTGTGGCAGTGAAGGCCGATTGTGTGACTGCAGAATGAAAACCAATTCCACCCAAGTCTCTCTGTAGATCAGACAAGGCTCGATTGGCCCTGTTTGGTGCATGCGCTTCAGTCTGGTGGTGGAGAGAAACGGCACAAGTCCATCCAAAGCGAAAGGATTGATTCTGTTGCTGGTGTGAGCCCAGAGGACCCCAGCAGAGGACAGAGGCTCACCAAGCTCCCTGATCTGTATGACGACCACTGAGCTGGGTGGCAGGCTGGCCACGCTGCCCAGACCAGAACCCTCTCCAGCCACCTGCCATAGCCAGTACCTGTAGAAATGGTTTCACCGTGAACCTGAAGGACGGATTATCATGCTGTATGACTTGAAAACATCTTCCATAAAAAGCAAATAGCTCCCGACTCTGACATGATCGGCAGCAGAGGGTGTTGATCACGATCTGACAGAGAAGGACTAGAAAAGCTGATAAAATACAAAATGCAGTACTCGCAGGTATCAGGAAGCTGACTTGCAGGTTGGTGAAGAATAACCTGGTCAAGGTCAGAAGAGGCTCAGGCAGCCTTGGGATGGTGGGTCTGGTGACTGAGTCAGCAGGTCACAGGAAGTGGGGTATGGCAAAGGACCCCAATGGGTTCACCTTGAGAAATAAAGTGACCCTCCCACGCCCACGGCCCAGATCCTACCTCCTACAGGAATCTACCGCGGACCATGTATACCTAACGTCAGCTGAGTGCTTTGCATCCTGTAGTCCAGAGTCTAAATGAATTAATAGTGCACCATGTTCCATAAAATATAAGAAACTAACAGAGTGCAATTCTATTTACCGTTCCCCTGCTGTCTCTCAGGTTACTGCAATGACGAATTTCAGTTTTGATTGATTTTCTTTTTTCACTTTTACTTTCTTCTTACTTTATTTCTTAACTTTCCTTTCTTTGTCATCCTTTCCTTCCTCCCTGTCTCTCCTTCCTTGTTCTTCCTGGTCGTGTGGATTAACGCAGGGCTTTCTGCCTGCCAGGTGAGTGCTCTACCAGGGCTCCACCCACTTGCATGGGTAACAGCTTTGGAAGCTTTGTCCCCACAGGGATGGCTGCTTATCTGTCTCCACTCTTCTTCAGTCGATGGCCCATCTGATTTGTTAATCTGATTTCTGGATTCCTGAGTATGATTTTGCAGACTGTATGCACAGAGCACCTTGTCCTTGAATATCATTTCAGTTAGAGTCAATGGACACCTTCCTCTTCCAGTCTGTATCCTTGCTAAAAACATAGATTTTAATAGCCATTCGACACTTTAAATAGCTTCTTATGATTCATGTTTCTTCCCTCGTTCAGGTGTTTCAAGCACACTGTGAGATGGGTATTATCTTCATTTTATGGACGAGAACGTTCAGGTTGTACCTATAAGAGGCTCATGCTGGGGGACCCCTGGGGTTCAATGGCAGAGGGGAATGAGCAGCCCAGACTCTGGCTCCTTTGTTTGACTCTGAGGTCTTTATGGTTGAAGAAGAAGAAAAGTTCAAGTTTCAGTGATTCAAATTGCTCCTAAGCTTTAATGGTATTGGACCCACCCAGAACAAAGCCAGTGCCCAATCCAAGTAAGCATTTGTGGGGAAAAAAAAAAAAAAAAGTTTTGATGTTTGTTTATGCTTTGCCAAGACTCAGGACATGGGGTTTTAACGTAGATTTTAAAATAAATTAGACTTACTGTTTTGTCCTTTTGTGAAGATCAGATCAGTGTTGTGCTAGTAATTGTTTAACAATTGCCTGGGAAGCGGGGCTTCACTGATTTGTGAAGCATTTTGATTTCTGTGGTGGAAATTCTCCCACCGTGACCGATTTCAAGCTGTGTAATGTAACTCCAAGCATCTCTGGAGTTGGGAAAAGATGTAAAGTAGCTCACCATCAAAGAGTATTCTATCATACAATAATAGACATAAATATTGTCAAGGGTATAGACATTAGCAAGATAAACAAGAAGGAATGATTTTTGAACATTTATTACCTTTTGGTCTGACTTATTTCTATTTATCTAATTTAATTTTTAATAATGGCTGTATTTAATTAACAGTGTGTTGGATTCCAAAAAATGTAACACTTGGCCCTTTTAATTCAGTACGTGTGGGCTCCAGGATACTGCAGAATGAGATAATCTCACAATAATATATGCAAGAGAAAAGACCAAGTCATAAAAGTCTACACCTATCCAAGTGGTCAGGTTTACAATTTGGGTAGATTCTCTGTAACCCACTAAGGTGAACTATAAAAAGTATCTGTCCAGTCAGACATTGCCTGCGGGGGGCACAGCCCAGGGGTCTGTTCTGAGTTCCAGGCGATAACTGCAACTTCTGTTGTTGCAGTCTCTCTAGTTAGGAGAGTGACATTTCACTTCTGGAAGGAAACGAGAATGAAGATAACGGACATAGAGATCAGATCCGAAATAGAGATCCTGGAAAAGCCAATTAAGATCCCCGCATCTCAACTTCTGTAAATATTTACTTTACAAGTAGGAATACTCGTCGCCATTATAACGTTGCTGTGGAAGGTTTCACCTGCTGTTTAAAGTGTTTAAAACATTCCAAACCATCTGATATGTTAGTCTTGCAATTTTAATGAGATGCTTAAAAGGGATTCAGTTTGCAATCAATGTTTCAAAGTTTAGGGCCTCTGATTGGATGCCGAATGTTTCTGACTGGCCAGCTTCTCTTTCGGTTCCCAGACCGGCTACAGTGGCCCCACCTGGGGACTCAGAGAAATGCATTTTCTCAGTTCCTGATCAGAGCCAGAGTCCAGGCAGCGGAAGAGCCTCAAGGCGTCCAAGGAGCTGAGGTTTGAGCTTCACTGGTCTTTCGTGAAATGTCAGCCACGAAAAGCAAGTAAATAGGATTTTAGATACAGTTCCTGATATGGCATATTTTTTAAGTGCACAAAATCTTTTGAACTGCAAG
The DNA here is from genome assembly GCF_902686455.1 of Sciurus vulgaris. Classification (NCBI taxonomy): domain Eukaryota; kingdom Metazoa; phylum Chordata; class Mammalia; order Rodentia; family Sciuridae; genus Sciurus; species Sciurus vulgaris. The sequence goes on from NC_136474.1 coordinate 28,802,459, forward strand.
GAACCCATCACCACCCCCTGGGGTTTTTCCACCAAAAGCTTTGTCCTACCCTTAGGACTATTTTCCTTTTGCTTTAAAGTCCAGATTAAAGTGAGCAGACCCCGCGGCTGTTCCCTCTGCAGGTCTGGATGCAGCTGTGTGCAGCATGGTTGGGGATGGAGCCGGGGGCGGGGCATGTGGGTGGGAATTTTCCAGGGTTCCCCCTGAGCGTCCCACGCCTGGTGCCCTGGGAAACCCCAAGTCCTCGAACCCCTTATCACCTTCTGCAAAGGTGGACCAGGTCTGCTGAGCCAAAGGCTTGCCCTACGTGGTGTGTGGGGATGGGGTGTGGTGTGGGCATGGTGTGTGCATGATGTACATGTATGTGTGTGTGGCATGTGCATCGTTTGTGTGATATGGTGTGTGTGCAGTGTGAAGTGTATGTAGTATGTGGCATATGGTGCTGTGTGTGATTGGTGTTTGTGTTATGTGGTGTGTGCTGTACTATGCGGTGGTGTGTTATGGGTGTGTGTATCGTGTGTACTGGTGGTGCATGTGGGTGTGTGGTGTGTATGGTGTATGTGCATGATATGTATGTGTGTGCTGTCTGTGATGTTCTGGTTATGTGCATATGGGGTGTGTGGTATGTGTGGTGTGTGGGGCATGTGAATAGTACACGTGGTGTGTGTGTAGTGTGTGTTGTATGTGTATATGGGGTGCATTGGTGTGAGTGTGGTAAATGCATTGTGTCTAGTGCGTGTTGTATGTGCTGTGTGGGACACATGTGTGGTTTGTTTGTGCCATCTGAGTGGTGTGTGCCTGTGGTGTATAGTGTGGTGTGCATATGGTATGTGTGCCGTGTGTTTGTGTGGTGTACATGTAGTGTGTGTGGTGAATAGGGTGCATGTAGTTTATGGGTATTATGTGTGTTGTGTGTAGTGTGCATTGTGCATGATGCATGAACTGTGTGTGATATATGTGGTGTATGTCACGTGTGATGTGTGTTGCATATGAGTTGTGCATGTGATGTGTGGTGTGTTTGTGTATGGTGTGTGTTTGTGGTGGTGGTGTTTTCTGGAATGTGTTGCATGGTGTGTGTGAGTGTGTGTGGTATGTGTTGTGTGTGTACAATGTGTATTGTGTGGCATGTATTTAGTATGTGTGTGTGAGTGGTGTATGTGCACAGCATGAATATTGTGTATGGCATATGTGAGTGTATGTGGGGTGTGCATCTTGTGTGTGTGTGGCATGTGGTGCATGTGTTTGGTGTGTGGTGCAGTATGAGGTGTGTCTTGTGTGGAATGTGTGTTGTGTTGTTTCATGTGTGCATTTTGCATGTGTGTTGCATGTGTGTTGTGTGTGGTATGCATTTGTGATATGTGTGGTACATGGGATCGTGTGTGTCAGTGTGATGATTGTGTGTAGTTTATGTGGTGTTGTGTGGTTTGTGGTGTTATTGTGTGTGAGTGTGGTACTATGGGGTGCATAGTGTGTTGTGTCTGGTGTGTGTGTGTGTTGTGTGGTTGTATACCATGTTGTGGTGTGTGGTGCATTGTGGTGTGAAGAGTGTGGACAGTGTGGTGCATGTGGGACATTTATGTGGTGTGTGTTTGGTGCACGTATGTGGTGTGTATATGTGTGGTATGGTGTATGTGCTATGTATGGTATGTCTGTGATATGTGTACTGTGCATGGTGTGTGGTGTGTGAGCTGTATGTTTTGTGTAGTATGTGTGGAATGTGGTGTGTGTGTTGTTTTGGAGTGTGTGGTGTATGCATGGCGTGCATATGGGTGGTGTGTGGTGTGCATGTTGTATGTTGAATGTGATGTGTCTTGTGTGCTGTGTGTATGTGGTATATGCTGTGTGATTTGTGTTGTGCACATGGTGCCTGTGTGTGGTGTTTGTGAGTTCTGTGTGGTATGGGATATGGTTTGTGGTGTTTGTTGTATGTGTGTGCTGCATATGTGGTGTGTGACATGTGGAGTATATGTGTTGTGTGCATAGTGTGGGTGAATTGTGTATGTGGTGTGGTAAGTGGAGTGTAGGGTGCATGTGTGTGATATGTTGTTTCTGTTGCATACTGTGTATAGTGTGTAGTACATGATGTGTGTGCTGTGTCTGTTGTGTAGTGTGTGCATGGTACATGTGTGTGGTATGTGTGTTGTGTGTACTGCATGTGTTATGTGTGTATAAGTGGTGTGTGTGGCATGTCATGTTACAATGTGTGTGAGCTGTTTGTGGTGTGTGAAGTGTGTGTGTGCAGCATGTAATGTGTGTGGGGTTTGTGTGTGCATGGTCTACACATGCTGCATATGGTAGGTAGAGTATGTGGTGTGTGGTGTGTGTGTGTGGGGGGTGCATGTGGTGCATTTGTGTGGTGCATGTGTGTGGTGTATGTGTGGACTAGGTGTTGTATGTGTTGCTTGTAGTGTGCATCCTGTGGTGTATATGTGGTTTGTGTGTCATGTGTGTGGTACGTGGGTGTGATGTGTATTTCATGTGTGGTGTGTTTGTGTGGTGTGTATGGTGTTTGCAGTGTGTATTTTTGTGTTGTATGTGTGTGATGTATGTGGTGTGTGTGGTTTGTGATATATGTATATTGCATGTGTGGCATGTGTTCTATGCATGTGTGTGGTATGCATGTTGTGTGCGGGTCATGTGTGTAGTTGTGTGGTGTGTGTAGTGTTGTACTTGTGGTGTATGTTTTGCTTGTGTGTGCTGTGGCGTGGCACGTGTGGTTCATGTGATGTGTGTCCTATGCAGTGTGTTTGGTGTGCGGGTTCATGCATCGTGTGATGCATGTGTGTTGTGTGTGGTGTGCATGTGTGATGCGTGGCGTGCTGCGTGAGGCGCTGAGCTCCTTGCTGGTGTGCGGATGGGACGGCGCTGTTCCAGGCCTTGCACCTTGGGGCGTGCCTTGGGCTTGAGCTGTCGGCTGGTGCTGGGCTGAGGTGCCCGCGGGTTCCCGGGGCAGAGGACTGTGCCTGGTGGTCGCTGCGTGGCGGGCCGGGGAGCCGGACTTCTTGACAGCGGGGGAACCACAGCTCGGAGCAGGAGCTTTGCTGCAGCCGGCGGGGCGTGTGCAGGACTCCTGACCTCAGGCCTCGTCTCCCGGTCCTCCCTCCCTCCAGCCTCCATCACCCTGGACGAGTGTCCCGCGCTGAATCACCCCCTCATTCTCTTGCCTGCTTTCGGACAGAAAGATGACACACCCATTCCAGCTGAAGGCGGGCTGGCGATCACCCCAGAAGTGGTTTTGCGTGGTGGTCGGTAGGGCTCCTCCTCCCAGGGAGGAGGGGACTTCTTTGCCCGCTGGTTCCGAGTCGTCAGGCAGCCGCAGATTCTCAAGAAGCTCAGACACTGTGTGTGTATGAAGTGGGGGCGGCGGGAGGGAGAAAGAAGTGGCTTGCTTCCAGGCTTCTTTGGTCTGCCTGGGACACTGGGGGTGGTCCATGTTAGTATTTTTCCTATTGATTTCTGTATTTAAACATCAAGGAAATGAGCCCCATCCTTTTGTTGCAAATATGTATTTTTGGCTTCTCCTTTGTCTTCTAACTATTTGAAATGCATATAATTTTTGTATGAAATGAGCCTTTCCCACAAATATCAGCATATCTTTTCCTTCTTTGCTTTTGTACTTAACTTTTTTTCCACATTGAAATGAGCTACTTATTAACCTTTTTCCCCCTCATCTAATACTCTTTCTTATTAAAAAAAAGTATTTTTAGTTGTCAATAGATCTTTTATTTAATTAATTTATTTATATGCGGTGCTGAGGATCAAACCCAGGGCCTCACACATGCCAGGCAAGTGCTCTACCACTGAGCCACAACCCCAGTCCCTCTAATAATCTTTAAAAAAAATTGTTCTGATTAGTTATACATGACAGTAGAATGCATTTTGATACATCATACATAAATGGAGTGTAACTTCTTCTTCTGGTTGTACATGATGTAGAGTTACACGGATCATGTAATCATACATGCACATAGGGTGATCATGTCTGATTCATTCTACTCTCCTTCCTATCCCTGTGCCCCTCCCCTCTCTTCTCTCACCTCTGTCTATTCCAAAGTACCTCTATTCTTCCCTAGCGCCCCTTTATTATAAATTAGCATCTGCATATCTGAGAGAATATTTGCCCTTTGGTGCTTTGAGATTGGCTTATTTTGCTTAGCATGACATTCTCCAGTTCCATCCATTTACTGGCAAAAGCCATCATTTCATTCTTCTTTAAGGCTGAGTAATATTCCATTGTGTATATGTACCACATTTTCTTTATCCATTCATCTGTTGTCATCCAAGAGTCTTATTTTGCAGTGTGTGCAATATAAGTCAGATTTTAAGTTGATTTCTTTCCCTTAAATTCTTAATTTCCCCAACACTATTTATTGAATAATTTGTTCCTCCTTCATTTGTATGCTCCACTTATTTTTTTAAGACAACTTTATTGAATTACACTTGATATGCTATAAAATTCATCCATTTTAAGTGTAGAACTCGGTAAATTTTTAACAGAGACTTGTGCAGCCATCACCTCAATCCAGTTTTAGAACATTTTCGTTTTCCACAAATCTTTTCTAGTCTCTATCTGTCATAAACTTTGTATGCCATACCACCCCCCCAACACACATCGACCCCAGGAAATCACTGATCTGTTTTCTGCCTTTATGGATCAACTCTTTCTGCATGTTCCATAGCAATGCAATCATATAGTGTGTGATATTTTGCACCTGGTTTCTTTTGCTTAGCATAATGTTTTTGAAGTTTATCCATCTTGTGGCACTTTTCAGTAACTTTGCTCCTTTTCAATGCTGAATAGTATTCCACTGTATGGGAATATATACCAGATTTAATTATCCATTCATCAGTTGATGACAGTTTGAATTGTTTTCACTTTTTGGCTATGATGAATAAAAGATATCATGGTGTCATGCATATTTACATATAAATCTTTGTGTGGATGAATGTATTTCTCCAGAGAAGATTCCTAGGAGTGGGATTCTTGGGTCATAGGTAAATTTATACTTAATATTTGAAAAAAACCTGTTAAACTGTTTCCCACAGTGGCCACATCATTTCCATCCCTACTGGCAATGTAGGAGGGTTCCAGTTACTGTACATCTTTACCAACACTTGTTATCGTGTGTCTTTGTGTGTGTGTGTGTGTGTGTGTGTGTGTGTGTGCCAGGCAGTTAATCCAGGGGTACTTAACCACTGAGCCACATTCCCAGTCCTTTTAATTGTTTTTATTTTGAGGCAGAGTCTCACTAAGTTGCTTAGGGCCTTGCCAAGTTGCTGAGGCTGGCCTCAAACCTGTAATCCTCCTGCCTCAGCCTCCTGAGCTACTGGGATTACACGTGTGCACCACCTTGCCTGGCATATTTTATTTCTTTTTTTTTTAAATGGCATGTTTTAAAAATATTTTGAATAGTTATATGTACCAGTCTTTTTCTGAGTTATGAGTTAAGAGTAACTGTGATTTGAATATTTTCTTTAGCTGTTTCCCTATTCATGGATTCTTATCTCAGGCCCCACTTTATGAAAGCTGATTTCACCTAAGATATAAAGAAAAATGAAATGTTTATTTGACATTCCTTGCCCAATACCTGAAAAATCATTTGAACTCAGAACCTGGTACATTTTGACTTCGTCTGTTGAGCCTCATGGTGACTCATTTCTTTGGGCTTTGGAGAAGATGAAGATGTCACGGAACAATCTGCGAGGTTTGTAACGCGCGACTCCTGAAGCCCTCAGAGTCCTCTTGGATACAGGCTGAGCAAGGCTGTCTCTGTGCTAATCATTCAGGGCTTCTTCTTCTGATATTTTGCTCTGTGACCTTTACCCCAGATTTGGAGCTCCTTCTCGGACGCTCGGCTGTCCCTAGTGAACCCTGGACTGGGAGCAGAGGGCTGGTCTCCATGCAGGAGTGCTGTGTCTGAGTGGCCCCGCGACCCAGCCATCCCCAGCTCTCGCCGGCTCTCTTGCTTCTGCTCAGCAGCACCCCTGGGCTTGCTTGGTCACCATGTCCTTGAAAACACTGGATTTTTCCACTGTGCAGAATGGAATTTTTCATTCTTTGTTATTCCTCCTCCACAGACTATTCTGCCACCTGACTGCAAGTATCAGACATGAGGGGAAAGAACTCCCAGGTCAGATGACTGCCTCTGGCCACTGTTCCTGGCTCAGCCATCTCCCTGGGACGTTCAGGCATCTCACTGAAGTCTGCAGAGCACGGGGGGGACAGTCGCAGAGGGCACGTTGAACTTCACGAGCTGACGTGGACGTCTGCAGAGTCCGTCCCCAGGGAGACCAGGCAGACGGACATAAACGGGCCAGTGTTTTTCAATGACAGGTGCTGAGATGCCGAGTTTCCTGAGCGCCGTAGGTACTGGAATCCTACTTGGGGATTTGTAGGAAGAATTCATAGAATTCTTTAAAAACAAAAACAACAGTAAAAATCAAAACAACAACAACAAAACCCAAACTATTTCATTATCTTCATTATCTCTGGGAGTCTTACACAGTTTTCTGTTGTTGGGATAAATACCTGAGATAAATCAATTTTAAAAGAAGCAAAGTTTATTTGTGGAGATTTCAGTCCTTGGTCTGTTTGGACCATGAATTTTGGGCCTGTGGCAAGGCAGTGCATCGTGGTAGGTGTGCGTGGTGGAGGATGCAGCTCACCTCATGGCGGCCAGGAGGGAAGGACAGCCAGGAAGGAAGGACGGCCAGAGGCCATAGAGCCCCTTAAAGGGCATGGCCCCAGTGGCCTAACTTCCTCCCACGAGGCCCATTATCTCCCAATGATACCATAGACTGCTGACCAAACCTTTAACACCTGGCCTTTACGATTCAAACTACAGCACTAGATGACATTTTTATTTATAGTGACGTTACATACACGTGTGAAATGTGTTCCCTGGGGCCTTTGACAGAACCCTGGTCTCTACAACTCATTCTTTGACAACTGAAGAGGGCTGCCTAAAGGTAAATTGGAGATTTTCCTTTTGACCATGATTTCCATTATCATTTGAAGGGAAGAAATTCTTCGATTATAGTTTAGAAACACACCTAAGGTACACATTTCAGTACAATCTTATTCTACAATGAGACTAAACTGTGTCTTTTTACTGATCTAATGTTGCCACCTGTATTGTCTGTTTTGCATTACCATAATGAAATACCAGAGGCAGGCTACTTTATAGAGGAAAAAAAGGTTTATTTAGCTTATAGTTTTGGAGACTGAAAGTCCAAATGGCATGGTGTAGGTTCTAGGGAGGGTCCTCTTTGGCTGCATTACATCATGCAGGGAGCATGTATCTCTGTCCCTCTGGTCTCTCTCCCCTTCCTTATTAAGCACCAAGATTCAATCTAATAAATCATATTCCAAAGGAAATCCATAGTCAGATTAAATTTCTACCCTTTCAATATCTCACAATGAGGATTAGAAGTCGCTATAAGTTTTTAGAGGATAAAGCATGCTTAACCCATAGCACACTTAGTTAAAAAACGAATCCACTTAATCTGTCCTGGAGGAATTTTAAGAATAGTTAAGTATTTATTTACATATTTAAACTTCTTCCTATTGTGAAATATAAGATGCATTTGGAGAAGTTCAGAAGTCTTCTCACTATGGCTTGATTAATGATTATCAATCAAGTTTCCATGTAAACACCACCAGGTTCAAGAAACGGCCCATGGCCAGCCTTGGAGAGCCCCTCCCTCAGCAGGGGGTCCCTGCCCAACCCCGTTCTCCCTGTGCCCTCTCAGTCTGGCAAAGATATCCCAGTATTTCCTTGGAAGCTGGTATTTTTTATGTCCAGTGTTTGCTGACCCCAAGGTCTTGAAGATATCCTGTATTACCTTCTAAAAGCTCTCCTGTTTTGCCACTTAGCCAATAGATCCTCAGGGTACCTGGAATTGTGTGAGGCCCAGGCCAAGGGGTTTGGTGGCTGCATGGCCAGAGATCTCTCTGGAAAGAGCTCTGTCTTCCTGGGAAACCTAGGATCCACAGGCTGGAAATGTGATGCTCATGTGGTGAAATTTTGAGCTTCCTAGTCTGTTCTGCTGATGGATATTCTTTTCTCCCTTGTGCTTTCCCATTGGCTTAATCTCAGAGCCTTCATTATAAATCTTGATGTCTACGGAACATTCCAGAACGCCACAGCTCTTACACGTTCATGAATTTTAACCAGCTTGTCAAGTTGCACGCACACACATATGTTGCAAATTTGACTGAAATCGTACTAACTTATAGATCAACATTTACAGAATTGACATCTTTACGATACTGAGTCTTTCAATCCACAAACATGGTACGTCTCCCTTTTTTTGGATCTTCCAATGTCCGGAAGTTACTTTATATTTTGCTGCATAGCATTCTGCACGTCATTGGTCAAACGCATTCCCAGGTATTTAATATTCTTGGAGTCTTTACAAACCATCTATTTAAGGATAATTTTCTATTTGTTTCTAGTATGTAGACATATGACTGGCTTTTGAGTTTTTATCTTCATCCAGCAAACTTGTTATAATTTTTAAATTGGAATTATTTTTCTACAGCCGTTTTTGGATTTTTATACTAAAATATCACTTTATTCATAAGAGCGATTATCTCTTTTCTTCCTTTCCAGTTATCTCATCTTGCTTTCTTGCCCTTCTCCGTCTCTAGCCTCCTATACGATGTGGATCAGCTGTGTTGGAGTGGTATCCCTGACCCCGCGGGAAATCAGCTCTCTGGGCCACTAAATGGGATGTTTGTGGTCACCCCTCTCCAGATGAAGGGCCCTCTCCACTCCTAGTTTTCTAGTTCCTAAAAACCCATGAATAAATAAGATTTTATCAAACATTCTTCTGCATTTATCAAGATGACTTTATACCAGCAGGACCATCTCTTATTCTGTTAATGGGATACCATCTTTTGATTTTTGATTGATATTCAACTCATTTGCACACTTGGAATGTGCTCAATGTGGTTATGATGTGTTATCCTTGTTTTATATGCTGCTGGGTTTGGGTAGCTAATCATATGTTGTTTAGAATTTTTGTCTTTATTCGTAAGAGATCAACCTGTAATTCTCTTAATGTCCTTTTTGGGTTTGGGAAATGAGATGACACAGGTCTTATAAACTGAGCTGGGAACAGTTTCCTTTTTGGCATTTTCTAGAACAATTTCTTTTCTAAATTTGGAGAATTCTCCAGTCAATCTGGGCAGGGATTTTTCTTTGGGGGAAGGTTTTGGATTATAGATTCCATTTCTTTAAGAGATTTAAGCCTTTGGTGAAGAAAATCAATTGTGTATAGTTTATTTCAATCTAAGTAAAACGTGAATTTTGTTTAAAAAAGGAAGATTGAGGCCTGTTTGTACAGGTTATTTTTGTGTCAGTTTGGGTAGATTTTTTTTTCTCTCTGGGGCTGTGTCTTTTCTTTACCATTTCAATTTGGGGGCGGTAAAGCAGTTTGTGGGGCTGGGGTTGTGGCTTAGTGGTAGAGCGCTTGCCTGGCACGCACGAGGCCTGGGTTTGATCTCACTGGTTGTCCGTTTTAGGCTGCCCTCTGCCAGGCAGCCTCACCTGTGGGCCGTTTGTAACCTGGCTGATTCTTCAAAGCCACCAGACGATCTTCCTATCGCACGTGAGTGAGAGAGCCGCCCGTCTTGTTCTCTAGCCACAGAGGGACGTCTGAGAATGTAAAATAAGGTGACTGCCGAGTGGACACGGAGAGAGTGAGAATCCACTTCTCAGCCTTACAGATTCTTCTGACAGGGACAAGTTGCCACGCAGGCCTTGTGCCGGGAACGGAATCTGCCAGAGGGAACCATTTTCCAGAATCTAACAAAACCCCGCACTGGTTTGAGAACCAGTAGGTGGGCCAGTTGGCCTCCACCTGGACTTTCCCAGAGATTGGAGAATTTTCGACCGCTCTGATTTGCACCGGTTGGCCACACAGCTCTGTGGTGGAGCATTTGTTTGGCATGTGCAAGGACCTAGGTTCAATCCCCGGCGCTGCAAAAAATAAATTATAGAAATGAACGAGAGGAGCCAGGTGCAGTGGTACACGCCTGTAATCCCAGCATCTCAGGAGGCTGAGGCAGGAGGATTGCAAGTTCGAGGCCATCCTCAGTCATTGAGGGAGGCCCTAAGCAACTAACTGAGAACCTGTCTCAAAATAACAGTAAAAAAATAAAATAAAATAAAAAAGGGCTAGGGATGTAGCTCAGTGGTTGAGTGCCTAGTATCAAAAAAGAAAAAAAGATCAATGCTTGTTTCTCCCCCAAATTCTCCTTTTTGTTACAGAAGCTTCAGTCCTCCTGAAATTCAGCAGAACATCCACTGGCCCAGTTTCTAAGCTTGGCCTCTGTCCCCCTGCTTTGCGAATCTGCTCCGACCTGAGCAAGACCGTCTTTGCTTTTATCTGAGCGTGGGTTAGCGGGCACGACCATCTCCCTTGCTGTCCTTTAGCAGCTACTGCTGCACTCAGAGGGAAGGGGAAGACCCAGTGTGTGGCTCGTTGGTGTCACCTTCCAGGCAGGAACCCAGGGACACACTTCCAAGGACCCTGCCCTCTCAGGACTCGGCGTTCCTGAACCCTGTGCCATCTCTTTGCAAATGTACTGTGGCCACGTTCCCACCGGGGCCTCTTGAAGGTGCACTAATGCCCTGACCAGGGCAGGTTTGGGGCTGGGTGACCTGTTGGGGTCTGAGATGGATGGACAGCAAGGCAGGCAGAGTGGGCAGAGTGGGCAGTGCAGAGGGGTCGGGCCAGTCCCTGTTTTCTGATGGTGGTGGCCTTCTTGCAGTGCCACAGAGGTGCCCAGCCCTGTCCCTTCTCCCTCCCTGGTCACTGTGACTGTGTGTCCACGGGTGCTGGCCCGCCCGCCCTCCCAAGGCCTGCCCCTGGGCTTGGGGGTGGTGGTGTCAGCAGGCCCGACCCTGAACAGAGCTGTTTTCCTGATTCTCTTCTGAGGGTTTGGGACACACCCAACGGCTGCATTTCAGAGTAATCCCTCAGATTTGTCACCCTGAGGATGTCTTCAGGGGTCAACAGAGTAAAGAGGTTTCCTTTGCTCATCTCTGCAGATGTACCAAGGAGAGACCTCTTCCAGGGCCCCTACACCATCTTCTTCCTCCCTGGGGAGCACAGGTGGACCCAGCCCTTTTCCCTCCCTGTTCTGCCTCTCTGATGGATGTCCTTCCTGTGTCCCTGAGCCTGTTCCCTGGCACCTCCCACCTCAGGGACACACTTCTTTTTTTTTTTTTGGTACTGAGGATTGAACCCAGGGGGCCTTAACCACTGAGCCACCTGCCCGGCCCTTTTGTGTATTTTATTTAAAGACAGAGTCTCACTAAGTTGCTTAGGGCTCACTAAGTTGCTGAGGCTGACTTTGAACTCGCCATCTTCCTGCTTCAGCCTCCCAAGTCACTGGGATTAGAGGTGTGTGCCACTGTGCCTGGCTGGGGCCCACACCTTCAGAAGCCCCTCGCATTCCAAGCTTCGCACACCTCCTCCTAGGAACCTGGGGCTTGAGAAATCCTACCAACGCAGGGAGCTTGATTTCTGTTCTGGGAGGAGCGGGCAGTGGAGGAGCAGAGCTGAGGACCCTTACCTTTCTGGTTACCTGTGCTTGCAGGTGCTAAGGAGCATCTTGCCTTGGAAGCACCTGGGAACTGTGGCCACAGAAAGTGGGTCTGTAAGTGGCACTGCAGAGCTGTCACATGAGTTCAGCAGGTGCACCCTGGCTGCCTGGAGCCCAGCCAGCCCTGACGTTGTCTCCCCGAGAACGTGCACTCTAGGTCCCACCCATCCCTAAGCAGTGCGGATCCCAGACAGCCCGCCGGTCAGTGGGCACATGGAGGACTTTGGGGGAACTCCAGGGAAGTCACCTGGGAATCTCCTGCCTTCCTTCCCCTCGGATCCTCTGTCCCTGCCTTTCTGAGAGGAATCGGCCGTAAAATGATGAGCAACAACAGTAACATGTACTGAGCCTTCATCAGATGCCAGAAACTCTTCTAAACATTTTACATCTAGTCCTCATAACGTCTCTGCTCCCAGGTGGAGAGACTGAGGCACGGGGAAGGCAGGCGAGTAGTCCATCCACGTCCACGTCTGGAGCCAGGACCCCCAAACCTTGCCAGCCCCTCATCCTTTTCCTTTTCTAGACTTCTTGTGAGCACACCTCCCCCCACTGACTTTGGTGACGCTGTCGGCTAAGACGTCCTGTTGCCATCCTACTTGGCCAGGTGGACTCTGGGAAATGCAGACCTCTGGGCAGCCTTCCTTAGGGATGATCCACACTGGGGAAGCCTCCCTCCGTCGGCGGCTGTGGGACCTCCCGTTATAGCTTCTGGAATGGAGTCAGGATCGCAGTCTGTCTCCGCGACCAGATACTGACCGAGCTGCTTTCAGAGAGGGGGCCGGACGGGGGCTGAGCAGAAGCAGCCTCACATCTGGAAGTAAAGGGGCGGGGAGGACGGGAGGACCCCTCTGCCAGCCTGATTAGCTGGTGAGTGAGGCCGACCACCTGGGCAGAGGCACCAGATGGCACAAAGTCACGACTCCAGGACGAGGTCATCCCACCCCCGCTGACCTTGGTGACGCTATTGACTCAAATGCCCTTGAGTCCCCTGCCCCGTCCGTCAGTGCAGGGTGCATGCGTCCACATGGAGATAAGTTCTGAATCCACCCCCTCCCCACCTCCTTCGTCTCTCCCTGGACACTGTGAGAGCCCCGGCTCTCGAGTCCACTCCTGCATCAGTCCCCAACATGCTCTTCTAAAATCCTGTGTCGGATCAGGCCACCTCCTCCTGAAATCCCAGGAAGGCCTCCGTGCTGTGGGAAGGAAGCCAGGCTCTGCTCTGGCCTCCTCCAGGGTCCTGCCAGTCTGCCTCCCGGACCGTCCCAGACCACCTCCAGGGAACCTTGTACCTGCTGTTACTTCCTTACTGCTCAAGAATTTTAAACTCCAACATGGGGCCCAGGGCTGGTCCTGACCAGGAGCTCTTGCTGATATCCCTCCCTTTTAATTGTCTGCGTTTCCGTGATCGCCTTCCTCGTCTGGGATTTGTGTGCTGTCCCTCTGTCCGTGTGTACGCTGCACAAGTGGGACCTCCTCTGTCTTTACCTCTAGTCCCCGGTCACTAGAGCAGCCCTGACTCACTGGGGGCCCTAGCGAACACTCCGTGAACGGTGCAAGAGTCATTGCAGAGACACCATCACAGTTATGGCTTGGTGACTGGGGACAAACGCCTTTTCCTGTCTCGATCGTCTCATCCATGAGATAAGAATCTGAATGTCATGTGGCAGGTCCTGGGAGGATGAGCACTCGGGGTGCTCGTCTCAGACTTAGATGGAGCCCAGGCTGCGTTTGTGTTAGTGCAAGGAAACGGCCGCAGAGGGACGACCCCGTGGGAGGGAGCAGGCATGCTGACGGGGGCAGGCCAGGAACAGCAGGTGGACTTCCTGGAGGAGGTGGTCCCAGAAGTAGAGGAGGATGTGTGTAACGGATGAAGGGGAAGAGCTGCAGGGTCAGGGCTTTGGTGTGGACCCCCGCTCCCAGGGGAAGGCCAGCAGGGAGGCCGGTGGACACAGGGGTGCTGTTTGGATGTGGAAAGGGCTGGGCACACCTGGGCCAGGCACACCTGGCAGGGCTGTTCTGACTCTGCACAGGGGGCGTTTCGGCTCTTCTCAGACACCTGTCATGCTAAGTGTGCAAAACACCTAGCCTGTCCCTGTCCCCAGCTTCGCCCTTCAGTGTGGGTGAGCTGGGCCCCACAGGGAGGAGTGGCACCAGAGAAGTGTATCATGGGTGGTTCTGGACGTTTGGAGCAGGACCAGGTGCTGCCCCACATCTAGTGAGAGAGGGATCCGGAACTGGCCTGGCTGAGCAGAGGCCATCGGCCTCACAGTGTTTCCCACACGTCGGCTCGTCCTACAGGCAGCGTCTGCTGACCCTCCTTGTGATGACGTTTCCAAAATGGCGGAGGGTATTTCAAAGCCAACCCTGTAACAGGTATGTACGTTGGTGGAAGTGGAATTTAAAGACTGCAGAGCTGGTGTTCGTTTTCCTGAGAGGCCCCAGCATGGCCTCTCTGCCTCCCCAGAGACACAGGTGGGCTCTTCCCAAAGGCAAGTGCTACCTTGAGCTCTCACTGCCCAGTGACTCTGAGGAACTGGCTCCTTTGCAGGCACTGGTCCTAATGGGTTCCCACCCCTGTGCCCAGCCCCTGACTGCCTCTTCCCCTGGCTTCCCGCTAGAGCAAAATGGAATGTTCTAATCCTTTTGTATCTTGAAGGGAGCAGGTGTCCATGGTATTCACTCCATGAATCTGGGTGAGGAGACACCTCTCTGGAATCAGCCAGCTCCTTAGTGCTGGGACGGGTATCAGGGATTGTCTGGTGTAGCTGTGATTCAGAGATGAAAAGATCTCCACTTGCATGAAATGGCATAGCCACTTGTGCCCACATTGGTGACAAAACCTTCAGAAGGAACTCGAGCAGTAAGGGAGGTGACTTTCCACAAGAGCAGCAGCGGGGAACTGTAGAAATGCACTCCGCTTGCCTTCCGTTGACTCTGTGCAGGGAACAGTGCAGAAGGGCTAAATGGTTTAGAGAAGACCTCCCCAGGGTGGACGTGGGTCTTGGGCGGTCATTCATGTGGCACATACTTATTGGGCACTTAATACAAAGTGCCAGACAGGCTCCTGAAGGCCGGCGTGCTGCTGTGAGCCAGATGGTTGCCCCAGGGTCCTGCCTTTTTGCAGAGTTGGGGACAAAATAAAATACAAGTGAAGATGTTGAATAATGAAATAGAAGATGGCGGCATCAAGAAGACAAAGAAGGGGTGCTGGAGGGGACCCCTACTCTAAAAGTCCTTGAGAAGGACGGGCTATGGGGAATATGAACACCTGGAAAAGCAGGAAAAAAATTTTTTTTTCTTGAGACCCTGGGCTCGGAACATCCCCCATGGCAGAGGTGTTGGTTCCGGCATGGAACTTGGGGAGGGTAAGCAAGCATGGAGTCTGCACGCTGGGGTCATGTGCCGCCTTTCCTCCTTGGACATGTTTACAGGTTGAAACCCAGTCTGTCAAACTGATGCCCACGTCCTGGGGTTGAAGTGACAGGAGGCTGGAGAAGTGACTTCATTTTTTTTTTTTATAACGAGAACTGAACCCAGACACACTTAACCCCTGAGCCACATCCCTTAGTGCTTTTTATTTTTTATTTTGAGACAGGGTCTTGCTAAGTTGCTTGGGGCCTTCTTAGTTGTTGAAGCTGGCCTCAAACTTGCGATCCTCCTGCCTCAGCCTCCCGAGTCGCTGTGATCACAGGCGTGGGCCATTGAATCAGGTGCAACTTCATTTTGAAATGTCCCAGGCTCAGGGTTGATCTTCAGAGCTACCTTAGAGCTTCAGACAGCTTCGTAGGCCCATGGAGTGGCACCAGGACCCCAAGGACAAGAGGAGGCTCAGGGCTCAGGGAACGACCCTCCTTGCTAGTCCAGTCTCCGTTCTCGGAACACCCAGGGGTGACGGTGGCGGATTCCTCCTCTCCTCCCAGTGGGTTGCCTTGGGAGGCAGGAGCTGTTGAAACTCTACCAGGAGTGGAGGCCGGGCCCAGGGCACCCCAGGCCCGCCACCCTCCTGCCTGGAGGAACCTGAGGCTCTGCGTCAGTCAACTTCTAAGAAGGTAACTGTTAAAGATTAGAGAAGCGAGTGCTTTCTAGGGGCAGCAACACTTACACAGGATTCTGGAAGACTCCCAAAGTTTTGAGCCTGAAAATTTGTAAATGTGTTACTCTGGAGAATTTTAAACATATTCAAAAACAGGTTTAAACTATAACCAATACATGGCCCTGTATGCCCACCCCTTCTCCTGCCCCGTACATGTAAGAATACATGATATAATATGATACCTAAGTTATGTGACACAAATTTATAATGTATTATATAAACTGTGATTTTAATATCATGTAGCACTTGTTATATGGGTTATTCATTGAGATAAATCAAAATCACATTCAAGGAAAGACACAAATCTTGAGGGTGCCATTTGGGGACTCTGGCAAATGCACACGCCATAACCCAAACTCCTGTGTAGGTGGGGAGTATCGCCATCACCCTGGTGCCGGTCACCAGGGTGGGTCTCTGCTTCCCAGGAGGCTGCTCTCGGTACTGCCGACTTCTGTTGCACATTAGGTTTGCCTGTCCTCCAGTTTTATGCAGACAGAATCCCATGCTATACACTCTTTGATGAGGCAATTCTTTTTCTCAGGACAACGATTTTGCCATTCGTTTGTGTGTCCTTTTTAATTTTGCTGAGTAGTATTCCACTGGGGGTGTTCCACAATCACTTTATCCCCTCTCCTGTTCGCCAACACCTGGGCTGTTGGAAAATTTGAACTGTTCTGAATAAAGCTGTGAACTTTTTTTGGGTACAATTGTGTGTGTGTGTGTGTGTGTGTGCGCGCGCGCGTGTGTGAATGCTTTAATTTCTCTTGGGTAAAACTGAGGAAGGGTAACGTTTAGTTGGATAAGAAACTTCTGGAAGCTTATCTGAAAGGAACAGCCATTTTGCATTTCGGCTGACAGAGATGGAGTGAGTTGTACTCGTGTTCTCTGATGTCACAGGAGTGGAGCTGCCAGTCATCCACACTCTGGGCTCTCTCATGGCTGTGTGGTGACAGTTTCGCGTGGTTTAAGTCTGCGCTTTCCTGATCACTAGTCACACAGCGCACATCTTCTCATGCTTCCTGAACACGTGTGTGTGTTCTTTTTGAAGAGTTTGTTCAAATCTTTCTCCATTTAAAAAAGTTTTAGTCGTTTGTCTTTTTAATATTGAGTTGTGGAAGTTCTTTATGTCCTTGATACCAGTCCTGTGTTATACACCCTTGCTCCTCTTCACGGATTCTGCATTTCTGAATTTGTCTAACTCCATAAATTCAGTGGTAATCTCCCAATCACTTTGTGATCTTCCCTGGGCTTATGCAGAGTGGTGAAGAATTCAAGTCATGTGACGTGCCCAGCTAAGAGACTGTGCAGCTGAGGTCCACAGACCACAAGCTCCGCTCCATGCTTGCTCTGCCCTCTTTCAGTTCATGCTGAAAGCAAGTGTCCTTTGCAAGGTCACATTTTTTGCATTCCTGTGCCTTCTCTTGGGGATTTCACAGCTTGTAACAGCCCAAGCCGAGCGCTAAGTGCCCTCTGGTTCGGAGGCTGCACGCTGCACGGTACCTTCCAGAGAAAACGCATGTGTTGGAGAAGCTTCGTTCAGACCTGAATCACCCAGTAAATGTGAGTTCAAACAGAGTAAACCAACGATGCATGTTAAGCAAGGTGTATTTAAATAGAAAAGCATACACAAAGGTTATGCATTGACCGATTAATGAAAATGCAATGCAGGAACTCACAGGCACCTGTTTTTCCAGAGAACAATGGTTTGGTGTTCACTAATGTGGGGTGTACACTACTTTATAAACATAACTGCTGCAGAACCTGAGAATCAACCACGTGAGTGCTGCACATTTTCTCTGAACTGGCTTGCCTGTTCATTCATTTATTTTTTGGTACCGGGAATTGAACCCAGGGGTGCTTAACCACCGAGCCACATCCCCAACCCTTTATATTTTATTTAGAGATGGGGTTTTGTGAGGTTGCTTAAGGCCTTGCTAAATTGCTAAGGTGATCCTCCTGCCTCAGCCTCCCCCGTTGCTGGGTTTACAGCTGTGTGCCACCACACCTGACTGTTCATTTTCTTAACGGTGCATTTTGGTGAATAGTAGTTTTAGATTTTGATGAAAGCTGACATACCAGTGTGTTTTTTTGCGGTTTGCTTTTTCCTTCCTAAAAAGACTTTGTCCACACCCAAACACTGGAGTTAGTCTATGTTCTGTCTAGAAGACTTGCAGCCTTAGCTTGCGCTTTGGGTCCACAATCCCACCTACGTTCTCCACACGGTGTGAGGCAGGGG
The DNA here is from genome assembly GCF_902686455.1 of Sciurus vulgaris. Classification (NCBI taxonomy): domain Eukaryota; kingdom Metazoa; phylum Chordata; class Mammalia; order Rodentia; family Sciuridae; genus Sciurus; species Sciurus vulgaris. The sequence continues at coordinate 28,820,405 of NC_136474.1, forward strand.
TCAAAGTTCTCATTTTCCTGGGGATAAAGCCACCTTGCAACAATTCTGTCATTTCACCTGAGTGTAGTTCAGTGTGTATCTCTGTCTTATCTCCAGCTGCCATAACAAAATGTCACAGACAGGGAGTTGAAACAACAGAAATTTATTTCTCACAGTTCTTGAGCCTGGAAGTTCAAGATCAAGGTGTCTGGTGAGGACCCATTTCCTGGTGTTCAGATGGTGGCTTCTTGCTGTGTCCTCACGTGGCAGAGAGTAGAGAACTAGTGAGATCTCTCTCTCTCTCTCTCCCTCTCTCTTTTAATAAAGGGCATTAACCTCACTAATAAGGACTCCACCTGTGTGACCTGGTCACCTCACAATGGGTCCACCACATGGGTTGGGGTTTGACACATGACCTGGGAGTGTGGCCACAGACATTCGCTTCATTGTGCTAACATGCAAGACTGTGATAATCCACAGATGCAGCACCTGTTTGATGACCCTGGCCTGCCCGCAGCAGAGACTTGCTCTGGCTTCTGCCGTTAACTAACTTCATGTACGCCAAGGCTTAGGGAGAAAGAGCCAGGCTGGACGCGGCTTCAAGGCACAGGCAGCTGCCCAGCGGGTTTTCTCTGCGTTTGCTCTTCTGGCCCCTCACTGGTTTTTGGAATAAATTCCATGCAAAGGAGGTATCAGTCAAAGTGTGATTTATTTCACAGCATCAGTTATTCTGAGTTCCGAGTTAAGGGGCCCCCTTTTTCCAGATGTTAACACTTCTAATACTTAGGTTGTTGGAATCATCTTGTGAATACATTCAGTGATTGTTATTTATCTCCCATTGTATGCCAGGCACCAATTCTGGGTTCTAAGACAGGTGAGGCACCAGTCATCCTGAGCTCCTTGTTGGGCTTAGACACACTAAGCAATTCATTATTTAAGTGATGGTGACGTTATCATCAAAAAAGAGCTTTGAAAGTTAAGTCCAGGGGGCTGTCAGGTTGTTCTGCAAAGGGACTTGACCTTATCTGAAAGGCAAGGAAATTTCTGTGCCTTTAAATTCTGAAGGAAGAGAAGAATTACCTAGATGAGGTCTACATTAGGTTGGAGGCAGGGAGAGGACTCCAGGTGGTGGGAATGGCATGTGCAAAGGTCCGGAGGTAGAAGGAATTCTGGAACACTTGAATTGGGAGCTGAGGAATGGAGGTGAGGCTGGATGGCAGTTAGGTGTGGAGGGTCATTCAAAGTCTTGTTTTGTCTTTAAATGCAGCATGATCTAACAGAACATTCTGCACTGAGAGAAAATTCCCTCTCCTGAGTGTCTGTCATGGTGGCTTCAGTCCCACATAGTATGGAGCCGCTCAAATGTGGCTCATGTGATTGAAGAACTGAAGTTTAAATTTCAGCTAAATGAAATTTAAATAGCACCTAGAACTTGTGGCTACCACATTGGACAGTGTAACTTTGCAGCAATGGTGAACCATTCGGAGTTCCCAGCGGGAGGATGGTGCCTGAGAACTGCACTGGGTTTTGCTATTTGCTGCCCACTCTGGCTCCGGGGTGGACCTTGTAAGAACCAGCGGACACATTGCGTGTCATTGGGGGTATCAATAATGGCTTATTGACCTCAGGCATAGAGCGCAGTGAAGTCATGGGCTGGTTCAGCAGGCGTTGGGCAGTTAGAGTAGCGGTGGTCTCTGCCGGTGCCCAGGAGAGGGACAGGCTAGGGGATTCCCTGTCCCCTTTTCCAGGGGATGCTCCAGGGTGAGCAGTCTGTTCAGGTGCGCAGCTGCGGGGTTCTAAGGAAAGGGTTGTGCTGCTGGAAAGTCTAAGGAATTTCTAAGAAATATATCAGTTTAAAAATGCACCTGAACATCTTTTAAAAGTTCCCAGTAAAACCCCAACTTTCTATCCCCTGCATTGCAGCTCAGCACGGGAATGTGCTCACACAGCTGTGAAGAGGTGAGAGGGCCTTCTCTGATACTCTTAAAAAACAGACGCACAGGGCTGGGGATATAGCTCAGTTGGTAGAGTGCTTGCCTTGCAAGCACAAGGCCCTGGGTTCGATCCCCAGCACCGCAAAAAAAAAAAAAAAAAAAAAAAAACAGACGCACACCCTTGACTTGGTGAGGGACACATTTCCGCATATTGAACAGAGCACGGAGGGTTCCCGGGTGGGACGCCCTTGGGTGTCTGCCCACCTCTCTGCTGTGGGTACTGGTCTCCAGGCTCACGTTCTCACACCCAGCCAGGCCGCAGTCCAGAGTCAGCTTGGAAACCTGTGAGCTAGGACCGTGGAAACCACAGCTTCCGGCAGAGGGATGTGGGCCTGGGAAGTTCAACCAAAGAAACAACTGAGAGAAGAAAAAGGCACACAGGAAAACGCTCATTGTGGCATTATCAGTAACAGGGGAAACTGGGTCATGTGGCCAGCATGTCCTACAATGGGGTGGTGCAGGCAAAGGGGTCATGTTGAAGGCCACGGGATCACATAGCTAAATGTCCTGATATTTCAGACGAACTTCAAGCTCACATGAAATGCACACATTTTTTATGCTTATAATCACAGTGTGCAAACCGAGTGTGTGTGTGTGTGTGTGTGTGTGTGTGTGTGTGTGTGAGCATGTACCAAAACACAAAGTAAATATATCACTAATGCTGAGATGGGAATATTAGTAGTTTATTTCATTCTTTGAAAACCATCATCTGAATGGTCATCTGGTTGGTCCTTAGCATATGCAGAATTCAGTCAAAGGATAGTAAAGAGCATTATGCAAATTGCTTCCTCTGGGGGACAGTTATTTCCCTGGGATACGTTCACTTGACTCCAGTTTTCTAATCAAGCTGAGTTTGAGTTATTTTCTGTTCAGTTTTGTGTATGGGATTGCACTTGGATTAAACACTTACAAATGTGTTAAAATGTATTAAAATGGCAGCATCACCATTTTTTGGAAAGAATAGAGTTAAATGAGAAAAAAAATTTAGCAAAAACAAGTGGATACCGCCTCCTGTGACTTAATATCAGGCACACAGCTGACACGGTCTTTACCATGGGGACGAGGCAGATAGTTCTATTCTGGCTGCCTCACAGGCATGAGCTCAGGTTCCCAGGGGGATTTGTCTGTCCTGATCAGAAAGTGGGGAGGGGAGCAGGCGGGGCTCACTGGGGACTGACACTCAGCGCTGGCCCTTCTGCCCCAAGGTGTCATTGGGAGGCTCCTCTAGGTTTCTGGAACTCTGCTGGCAGCTGCTCTGGACTCCCAGTGACCAGCCTCCCGAGGGAGACCCTTCCCTTCCACTGTGAGGACTCAAGGGAAAGGTCCAGCACGGGACAGCCGTCCTGCATGGGGTGCCGTCTGGTCAGGTGGTGGGGGACAGGCTGCTCATGGGGGGAAGGGAAGGATGCTGGCCGCATAGCCTGGCAGCAAACCTTGTTGTGGGATGGGTCCTGTCTTTGATTTAGCTGTGGACTACAGAAGGCACTGGTGGACAGCGAGGTCGGTTCCCACTGGGACTCTCTGAGAGACTGTGGACACTGACACCAGCTGCTGTTGTTAAGGATGCTCTGGGAGCTGCTGTTGGCTGTCCCCAGGGAAAGGACCTCAACCACTGAGTCACATCCCTAGCCCTTTTTTTCTTTGTATTTTATTTAGAGACAGGGTCTCACTGAGTTTCTTAGGGTCTCACTTTTTTGCTGAGGCTGGCTTTGAACTCACGATCCTCCTGCCTCAGCCTCCTGAGCTGCGGATGAATAACCACCGCACGGTCCAGTTGTAGAATAATGCCCAGACTTCTCAGTTTCCTCAGTCTCTCTGGAGTTAGCCCAGCCCATCCCAGACCACGGCTGATCTCTGACACCATTGGCTGACTTGCCCTCCTCTTGATTTTTTTAATGCATGGGATCAGACGCACGCTTCTTGGTGCCTGGCTCTTTTGCTGATGTAATGTTTCTGAAGTCCACATTTGTGTGTGTGTTGCTCACCTGTTTTTATTGCTGAGCAGTCTTTTTTTGCAGGGATGTATCACAATTTGTTATTCACTTATGGTGCATGGGCTTTGGGGTTGTTTCCATGGTTTGGATGGTTGTAAATAAAGTGCACAGTACAATTTTTAAAAGAAAAAAGCATCCCCCCTTCCCTTCATTCCCTTTTGTCTAATCCAATGCACTTCTACTCTTCCTTCTCTCACCCTTATTATGAATTAGCTTCCATGTAACAGAGAGAACAATCTTTGGATCTTTGGAATTGGCTTATTTCACTTAGCAAGATATCCTCCAGCTCTGTCCATTTGCAAGCAAGTGCCATCATTTCATTTTTCTTTATGACTGAGTAATATTCCATTGTGTATATATACCACATTTTCTTTATCCCATCATCTGTTGAAGAGCACCAAGGTTGGTTCTATAGCTTAGCCATTATAAGTTGAGCTACTGTAAACATTGCTATGGCTGCATCACTGTAATAGAGTGATTTTAATTTCTTTGGGTATGAACTGAGGAATGGAATAACTGGGTCAAAAGGTGGTTCCATTCCAAGTTTTCTGAGGACTCTCCATACTGCTTTCCAGAGTGGATGCACCAATTTGCAGTCCCACCAGCAATGTATGAGTGTCTCTTTTTCCCCACATCCTTGCCAACATTTATTGTTGCTTGTATTCTTGATAATTGCCATTCTGACTGGAGTGAGATGGAATCTCAGTGTAGTTTTGATTTGCATTTCTCTAATGGCTAGAGATGTTGAACATTTTTTCATATATTTGTTGACCATTTGTATTTCTTCTTCTGTGAAGTGCCTATTCAGTTTCCTTGCCCATTCATTATTGGGCTGTTTGTTTTTCTGGTGTTAATTGTTCTGAGCTCTTTATATCTCCTGGAGATTAATGCTCTATCTGGGGTGCAGGTGGCAAAGATTTTCTCCCATTCTATAGGCTCTCTCTTCATGTTATTATTTCCTTTGCTGAGAAGAAGCTTTTTAGTTTAATATCATTCTTTTTATTGATTCTTGATTTTACTTCTCGTGCTTTAGGAGTCTTGTTGAGGAAGTTGGTTCCTGAGCCAACCTGATGGGTAGTTGGGCCTATATTTTCTTCTAGTAGACACAGGGTCTCTGATCTAATGTCTGGGTCCTTGGTTCACTTTGAGTTGTGCAGGGTGAGAGAGAGAGGTTTAATTTGACTTTGCTACATATGAATTTCTGGTTTTTTCCAGCACCATTTGTTGAACAGGCTATCTTTTCTCCAATGTATGTTTTTGGCACCTTTGTGTAGTATGAGATAACTGTACTTATATGGGTTTGTCTCTGTGTCTTCTATTTTGTACCCTTGGTCTGCATGTCTGTTTTGGTGTCAATACCATGCTGTTTTTGTTACTATGACTCTGTCATATAGTTTAAGGTCAGATATTGTGATTCCTCCTGCTTCACTTTTCTCACTAAAAATTGCTTTGTCTATTCTGGGCCTCTTATTTATCTGAATGAAGTTCATGACTGCCTTTTCTATTTCTATAAAGAACATCCTTGGCATTTTAATAGGAATTGCAATAAATCTGTATAGCACTTTTGGTAGCATGGCCATTTTGACAATATTAATTCTGCCTCTCCATGGAAGATCTTTCCATGGAAATGTTTTTAGTGGTCACTTTCTTTAACCGATATTTCTCAGTGCTGTTGTTTGTGGTGACCCATGAATGCCCAGGCATGGTTCCAAAAGCCTTATCCTGGAATGTTCCAGTCTTGAGCCATAGGCATGAGCTCATCTTTCACTGCAGAATCAAGCTGCATTATTCTCTGGGCGTTATTTGGGCCCTGTGCTGTCTGATTAGGGGTCTCGCAGCTGGATTCTGGGAGCCCATCTCCAATGCTGGGATCTGGAGTGGCTTGGTCCACAGTAGCACCTCCCTCATCCTGGCTTCTTCTGGGGTGCCCGCCACAGCCTGGACATAAGGAAGTCCACTCCATTAACCCTTCCCCCTGGGGCTTTCCCTCCCTCGGCTCTCTGGCCTTCTCTCTTCCCGATGGAATTGCATGTCTCCAAGGTCCTTAAATATGTTGTCCCAATGTTGACGCACAGTAATGCCTTGTGTCACTTACAACCTTATGGGACACTGGAAAACTAATGAGGTATTTGCAGAGGGCCTCAAGAGTCAGATTTAGGCTTTGTAAAAGACTGGGATGATTGGGATTCAGGATTACTGAATTCCTTATGGCTACAATGAGCAGTAATAAATTGTCTTTTCCACTTCGCTAAATTCTGTTCTGTCCCTGGAAAGGAGGCCAGGCTAAGGATAACCCCACTGTGGTCTGTCCACAATATTTAAATTCCAGATGTCCTCACTCCTATTTCGTGGCTTCTTCTGGGACAACTTCTCTCCCTTTGTAGCTGCTTGTTTCAAAGTGGTACATGAAATGGAGTTTTTAAGAAAACATTAAAATATGGATCACAACACTAAATAGAAACATCAGGGAACCGGCCACCTTTTCAGGAAATCATGTATGTCCTCTGTTACTTACTGTTTTACATTATTTACAGGCTGCTTGCCTTTCTTCAAACATTTATAATTAGGTTATTTCTCTAAAAGGTGAATACTGCTGTTAAATTATTAGAAATATTATATATTGCTAATTTTTTTTTTTTTCCTGACTTGGTGCAGTCCTGATTTAATGTATATCAATCACATCTTGATGACAGAAAGGGATCTTAGGAACAAGCATTGAAGATGCAAGATGTGGCAATTGCCACATCTTGGGATGGGATGTCTGTCTCAAGAGCAGGACCACCCCTGATGCCCACACCTTTAACACACCCGTCTCTGTTTTCTCTGCCCCTCTCTTTCTCTCTCTCTCTCTCTCTGTCTTCCTCTCTCCTGTGCATGCACACAGTGCCTGGTGGGCTGTTCTGGGGACACTCCAAAGCATTTACACTGTCAGCCAGGTGTCTCAGCATCAGGTCCTGCACGCGCCTCTGGGCTCTGTGTCCTACACCAGAGGAGTGGCTCAAGGCCAGGGGCTGCAGCTTCTTCACTCGTCACTTTGGGTCCAGCTCCTAAAATGTGCGGGGGAGGTGGGAGGAGCTTAATAAATATTAGAGAGTCTAAAAGAGACACCAAAGTTGTCAGAATCAAAATGGACTTGCTTGTGTCAACATGAAAATCAGAAGTTAATAAAGTCTGGTGGTTCTGAAGGAAGGGCTCTTACGCACGGTCACCTGATAGTAACTGTCACAAAAGACGCAGCCCAGCCCCGTGCTTGCGCAGAGACTACCTCTGACAAAACCGCTTCTCCAAGGACACCTGCCCAGCAACTGTCCAACTTCAGACTGACGCCGCTCTTTGATCAGTCGCTGTGGCCAAGGATGATTGCTCAGAAGATCTGACGTGATTCTCCACAGGGTTCTCTTTCAAAACCTTCCTTTGCCTCGGCCTCTTTCCCTGGGCCCCTGGTTTTATCATGGCATGTGACAGCGCATTGCGATCCTATGCTGTTCCCAAATAAATATTAGTATTCTTTGGAGAGTCGCTCTCTGATGATTATTATTTTCAATTTAGATGGACAAAAGAAAATTGCCAATATCTGACTTTTTTTCCCCTAAAAAAGGCTGCATTTGGATCATCCTGAGATTGGTGGAACAGAGAATAAATGAATCCCACCCACAAGCACCCCTTGGCCCAGGACCAACCTGCGGCTCAGGGAGAGGCAAAAGCAGCCTTGGGCTTGTCCTCAGCAGGTAGCAGGACTCTCTCCACACAGAACCTGCTGGGGTCCATCACATGGGAACCTGGACCTCTGGAAGTGGGGTGTAAGCAGTAGGGCCAATGGTAGCCAGGCCACTCACGAGAGGACAGAGGAAAGACTTGGCACCAGTCGTCCCTGCTGCTGTGATGGCAAGGAGAAGCCATCGGCCTGCCGCTGGGCGAGGAAGCTGACCTGGATGGTCCGAGCCCCTGCGAGGGCGGCTGACCCAGGACGGTGACGCCCTGAAACTCTTGGGGTTGTCGTTTTCTGCTCTACCTTGTTAGAACGTGGCCACCAGGCTCGCGCCAGCCGAGCTTGCCTTGTTTGGAAGCCAGGACAGGGTTGTTGGAACCCAGGAGGGAACAACATACGGGGTACAGATGAAAATGTGGCTTAAAAAACAAAAGTGGCAACAAACCCTTCATCCAGAGGCCGGACCGGCAGTGTGGCGCTGAATTCCGCCATCAGCTCACGGCGAGAGTGGCACCGCGCTCCACGCGCGGCAGTGGGCGGGCCAGGCTTCTGGGGGCGACTTCCTCCCGCCCGCCGCCCTCCCTCCAGAAGTCTCCTTGTGCGGTGGCTGCTGACCACCCTCGGAGATGCTCACCGTCCTATGGCAGGGTGTGCAGAAATGCTTTTCTTTAAAATAATAAATAATCACATTTCTTTTATGCAATAATTACATCACTATAATGATATTTAATGCTATATAAATATAATTTTATTGTTATAATGTAATTATGTTTATTATAATTTAAAATCATATTATTATCAATTATATTATTATTGAAAACAGGAAATAACATGCAAATTCCCTATAATAAACTAGAAATCATGTACTTCAAGACATTTGACAAAATTGGTAACTAAACCAATTATAGCAGTGCAATTCACAACAGCCATTTTTAAATAGTCATAAAGAACGCAAGTTCTAACACATAGTACTTTAGAGTGTCAGACCCTCATCATTGTCTCTTTAAAGCCCATAAAGCCAATATTCAGAAATTTTACATTGTTAATATTTTCCTTGAACTCATACTTTTATACGTTACCTCACAAAATTGAGTCTCGATTTTTATTTTAATATTTAGGGGCTATAATGAGTTGGATTGTGTCCCCACAAGATGTATGTCCAAATCACTACCACATGACCTGGCTCTCCCACTCCTTGGTATTTGTCCTAAAGAAGTAAAGTCATCATACTATAGTGATACACGCATACCCATGTTTATAGCAGCACAATTCACAATAGCCAAACTATGGACCCAGCCAATGGATGGATGGATGGATGAAGAAGATGTGATAACCATATATATGTGATAATATATGTTTTATTCAGGCATAAAGAAAAAAATGAAACTATGTCTTTCACAGGAAAATGAATTGAACTCAAGAACATTATGTTAGGTGAAATAACTCAAACTCAGAAAATCCAATTTTATATGTGAAAACTAGGGAGGAAAAAGGAAAAGAAAGATGGGAATGTCATGAACATTAAAGGAGGAGAGAAAGGAAAGGGGAAGTCCTGATATTGGTCATATTATATTTTTATATCATGTGCACATACCATGAACCCACCATTGTATATAATTATGATGCACCAATAACAAATATGAGAAAAAAGAAGGGAAAAATATCCTAATTTATCTATGTAATACAATACTACACATCCGAAAAAAAGGAAAGAAAAGATACGTCCAAGTCCTAATCCCTGGTGCCTGTGAAGACAATCCTATTTGTAAATAGGGTCTCTGCAGAGACCCTATTCAGGTAAGGCTCTCAAGATGAGATCCTACTTGATTTGGGTGGGTTGGTGGTACAATTATTAGAGAAAAGCAATAAAAATGTGTTACAAACTTTGATAAATATTTTAAACACAGAAGTAAAGTTTTATTAGAAATTAATTTCTTTTTGAGATGGATGGGGCTTACTTTGTTCAATTAACCCAGATATTTACAGCAGAATAGGAGTTCTCCATTGTTCCACACCTCATTTCTCTCTCTCTTTCTCCATCTCTATCCTTTCCAGGTCTCTATCTATATTTCTTGGAGAAACTTGGTGATATAAATAAGCACATGTGGATAGAGATAGACCCATTAAGACTCAAGCATCCCCAGGATGGTGAGATCAGCATCCCTTAACCTTTCCTTGGATAAAAGAAGTAACCTGTCCCCATCCAGGGTCAGAGTACACACCCTGATGACAAGAAAGAGTACAGGATTCCAGGGAGCCAGTCAGATTCTTTCTCAAAATTTTCTATTTTGATTTGAGATATGCAAAAATGGAGAAGGTCAGAATTGAGCCAAGTGGAAGACAGTGCCCAAGAACTGGTTTAGATCACCTTTCTTCTGAGGATCCCAAGTTGGTGCCTTTTTTTTTTTTACTGGGGATTGAACCCAGGGGTGCTTAACCACACATCACATCCCCAGCCCTGTTTTTAAAATATTTTATTTAGAAATAGGGTCTTGTTGAATTGCTTTAGGGCCTTGCTAAATTGCTGAGATTGACTTTGAACTTAAAATCCTCCTGCCTCTGCTTCCCAATTAGCTGGGATTACAGGCATGTGCTACTGTGCCCAGAAGATCCTAAGCTTTTTAATGCCCAAGCTGGCCAGCTTTCCCATTACTATGACCTACCAAATAGTCTTTCCATACTTTTGTCTGTTTGAAATACACGGATTCAGTGTCCCTAGCTTGCAACCAAAGACCCTGGTTGGCATGTGCTTCCGAGTCGATAGCACTTTCACCTGGAGGAGTAATAAGGAGGCACGACACTTGGGATGCGTTTCGGAGGATGCTGTAGTTTGCATAGTATTATGGTTTGGATCTTTAATGCCTCCCCAAAAGCTCATGTGTTAGGCAATGCAGAAATGTTCAGCGATGAAAATGATCAGATTATGAGAGCTGTAGCCTCATTAGTGGAGTAATCCATTTGATGGACTAATAATTTGAATGAACTGCTGGGTGGTAACGGTAGGCAAGTGGGACATGGCTGGAGGAGGTGGGTCACTGGGAGTGTGGCCTGGACTGTATCTGCCCAAGGTCCCTTCCTCCCTCTCTCTTTACTTCCCGACTACCATAAACTGAGCAGCAGTCCTCTTTCTGGGCTGAGAGCAATAGAGTTGGTCAGTCATGGACTTAACCTCACAAACCATAAGCTAAAATAAACTTTTCCTCCTTTAAATTGCTCTTCCTGGGCACGTTGGTCAAGGCGATGAGGAGCTGACTACCACAGGCTCGTCTGTGTGAGGCTCACGTGCTGGAAGCTTGGACCCAATGTGTTGAAAGGTGGGGGAAGCCTTAGGAGGCAGGGCAAGGTCACGGGACTCCAGTCTCATGAATGGGTTAACGTAGTCTTGCAGAAGTAGGCTAAGTCTTGGGTGAGTAGATTAGTTCTCACCAGAGCTGTTAGTTATAAAGTGAAGCCACCACATGCCTTGACTCCTTCTGTACAGGGACAGTTCACTTTCCATTTCTGTGCCCCTCTCTAGGACTCTAGCACTGTACTGTTATAAAGTACAAAACAGACATTTACTGGACTTACTATTCTGGTGGTTGATCAGATTTATATATAAATCTCTATTTTATATTTTACCCAGCCTCAGGTATTTTGTTATAGCAACATGAAATGGACTAAGACAGGGAATACACAGAAATTAGCTCTGTACGTGGGAGTGGAGTTGGGAATTCTTGCCAGTAAGAAAAACAGCTGTAAAATCACATGTATCTTCAGGAGACCTCGAATATTCTACCTAGTTGTCACGTAACTAGGAGAGTGGTTCATACAGATCAAGGATCAGCCTAGGGTGTAAAGTCCTAAGATAGTTAACGGGACAGTGGACACTGCAGGGGAACGGTAAATGTGGGTGAGTGTGTGTGTGTGTGGCAAAGAATTCTGAAGTGGGAGGAGCTCATGGGAACCCCACAAAGCTGCGGCCTCTGTGTGGCTCCTGCTGGGTGAGTTTGCCACAAAGTGTGTGATGTCAGTAGCAGCAGAGGACAGTGAGGGGCAGCTGGAAGCTTCTGGAATCTCTTCATCTGTGTGTTACCTTCAGGGAGTCCTGGCTGCCTGTGTTCAGGATTCATGGATCTCACACTTCTCCTGGGGAATGCTGATCTGCTCCCCTCAGGGAAGGGAGCTGTCGTGCTATGGTCTGGATGTGTCCCTGAAGCTCACATGTTGGAAACTTAACCTCCAAGGCACCCGGGTGGGAAGGTGGGGGCTTTGAGATGGTTAGACCACGAGGCTCTGCCCTCATGAGTGGATGGAAGTCATCATGGTGGGAACGGGGTCCAGGCAGGAGGATGACCCCTCCGCTCTCGTGCCATCTCACTGGGTGGCGCCTTCTGCCACATTATGATGCAGCAAGCAGGCCCCTCCCTGCCAGCAGCAGCTCCTTCATCCTGGACTTCCCAGCCTCCAGAACTGTGAGCCACATACCTGTCACTCCATTGTAAGTTACCCGGTCTGTGACTCTGTTACAGCAGCACAAGGGGGACCAGGACAGCTGGGGAATGTCATTCCAGACAGCCCTCATTGACGAGAGGACAATCTGTCTGGCCTTGACCAGACAGACTTGCAGGTTTTGAAGATGACTCAGGCAACAGAATGCATACTGCAGTGATCAGCAGGCACAGGGCATACGGGGGACTCTCCATCATCTGAGTAGCACAGGAAGGACAGCCGGGGTGCAGGAGCCAGAAATCTGTACAGGGCTTGGGAACTGACAAGTTAGGAAGACAGAAGCCTGGGGAACAATCCCCAAATCTCAGGCGTGGGGTCCTGAAGGAACAAAGGCTTTGGAGAAGGGAGCTCCCCCACCCTGAGGATGGGAGCAGACTTGGAGGGGACCTTGGTACCACCTCCTGGACTCCCAGTGGGGCGAAGCTTGCTCAGGCTGTGGCGAAGGGGAAGGGAAAAGGTCCTTGAATGGGTGTCTGAGGATTGAATCGGAATTGGCAGCACCTTGAGGAGAGGCTAAGGAGGGCTGGGGAGGGCAAGTGGCGTGTCGGATCTGGAACGGTACTAGCTGGCAGATCCCACTGCAGGAAGGGGGAAGTCCACGTTCACCATGTCTGTCAAGCCCGTGGCAACGCAAGTGGGTGGATCAACTGCCACTCACGATTGAAAATCATTCTTCTTTATTTTCTAAATAGACTCAGCTCTATTAAAAATTTTATGTTGGACTGGGGATGTATCTCAGAGGAGAGCACTTGCCCAGCCTGTGTGAGATCCCCAGCACAAAAAAAAAAAAAAAAAAAAAAAATTAAAAAAGTTGTATATCAAAGGATGAAAACAGTCATGCAGAACACTGAGGCAAACATATAAGAACTCTCGAGGCATCTGATGAAATTTCAATATTATTGATACAATCCTTGGTTTGCTCCAGGTCCTCAGTGGAGCCCATGTCTGAGCCTTGACTGGATGCTGGAGGCTGCACTGAGCATCTCTTGACTTCCACGTTAACTGATGGACATGGGGGACGTGGGGCTCACTCACAGAGAACTGTCCTCCATGGTTTTGCCCGTGGAAGGAACCTGGCTCAGACCGCGATGAACCAACCTCGTGAATTCATCCAGGTGTGGCTCCCTATGGTGCTGTTCCCAGATGACCAAAAAAACACTGAAGGTTGCTTGTAGGAAGGAAAGTTTCACTTAGCGGTCTTCACCTGATTCATTCTTGCTCATGTTCCATCCACAAATGGTCATGCCACCAACTTTTACGATTCAGTAGTTGGACAGAACTTAGAGATCACTTTGATTGTCACATGACACACGCGTTTTTTTCAAAGCATGTTCAGACCACATTTGGTGGTTTTCTCCTGGAATAGATATTTTGTTTTGCTTTTTTCATTTGCAGTCTCATAGCCTTTCAGGACTTGATGGATTCTGTTACATTTTTATGCATATTTCTATTCTGACTTGTAAGTTCAATTGCTTTTATTTTTCTTCCCCTTAATCTGTGAGCTCTAACAATGGAGACTTTCTCAAGGCAAACTAAGTCTCTGAAATCGTTTTCATTTTCCACTGTTTAATTTCTTCCACATCACATTCTTTCCTGGGGTGAATCTGCCTGGTCCATAGTACTTTGTTGGTTTACCCTGTGAGCCAAAGAGTTTTTCGGTTTTCAATATTTTAATTCCCTTTCTCTACATGACTTATTTAAAGTTCTCTGAGGTTTACTTGATAGGTGACTGAGAAAATGAAACTTACTGTGAAGAGGTTAAAGGAAGTTAGCAGATTTATAGTTTTTACTGCATGTTTGAGAGATAAACAGATCCAGTGTAACAAACTAAACCAACTTAATTTTTTCTCTACCATCTAGCTGGAAAGCCACAGTTCAACTGAAATGCCACCTTGTGCCACCTAGATAATACCAAACAAGATATTGTGTGAATCAGCTTTCTGTTGCTGTAACAAATTCCTGAGATAAATCAACTTATAATGAGGGGAGGTTTATTTTGGTTGATGGTGTCAGAGGTTTCAGCCTATGGCTGCTTGGCTGTGTTGCTTTGGGCCTGTGGTGACACAGAGCATCATGGCAGAAGCACATGGCAGAAGAGATTGCTTACCTCATGGTAGCTGGAAGAGTGAGAGGAGAGGAAGGGCCAGGGACTAACATCCCCTTTAAGGGCATGCCCCAATGACCTAACTTCCTCTCACTAGGCCCCGCCTACTAGGGGTTCCACCACTTCCCAATAGAGTCACTGGCTGGCAACAAAGCTTTCAACACAGGGTCCTTAGGGGACTCTCTAGGTCCAAGCTGTAGCAGGTATTTATTTAAATATTTCTCTTTGGAACCATGTTTTATGAGCACTGACAATAAAGTGAGATATATTGTTTTAGCATCACAAAACCAGGAAGTTATCTTTAAAATATTTGATTTTACATTTTAAGTAAATTGTAAAAATTTTAATGCCAAAGAGTTGACACTTCCCAAGTTATGACTGAAAATTTACTGTCTTAATGTAATATTTTCCCCATTGTTTTCTTATTTTAGTCAAATATATATTTTGTAACAAGCATTGCAAAAACTGAGACTGCAATGATATGCCCGCATTCAAAATTATTATTTTTAAAGTTTGAATAAATTTGTTTTGTCTGCAATTGCCAATTTATTTTTAACTACACCATAAAGCTCTTAAATTGTGATGATACCTTGTAAATGTTAATTTGTTACTATTATTTGATAAGCTTGCTTACAGGTGATTTACTATGTTACTGATTCCTGTCGTTAAACATTTTCTCACTGATGATTTCGGGTTTTCTATATTTGAACCATTAACTTTGCCATTGCCTATTCTGATACATAAGTGTATACCACTTTTAATCCATAATGATTCAACTTTTTATTTATTCATTTTGTACTGGAGATTGAACTCAGAGGTGCTTTACCATTGAGCCACATCCCCAGAACTTTTTATTTTTTGTTTTGAGATAGGATCTTGCTGTGTTGCCTATGGCTTTGCTAAGTTGCTGAGGCTGTCCTCAAACTTGCAATCCTCCTGCCTCAGACACCCCAACTGCTGGGATCACAGGCATGTGCTACTGGGCCTGATATAGTTCAATTTGAAGTAATAATTGCCTCCAACATTCAAATAAGAACACAAGTAAGCTAATCTCTTTTCTTTATTAAAATTTTTATTTACTTATTTGTTTAATTTGTTCTCATTAGTTATACTTGGCAGTAGAATGCACCATGACACATCATACCTAGATGGGGTCTAACCTCTCATTCTTCAGGTTGTACATGATGTAGAATCCCACCAGTCATGTGGTTATCCACGTTCACAGGGTAGTAATGTCTGACTCATTCTACTATCCTTCTTACTCCCATACCCCTCCCTTCCTGCCACTCCCCTCTACCTAATCTAAAGTAACTCTGTTCTTCCCTAGTGCTCCCCCTTATTGTGAGTTAGCATCTGCCTATCAGAAAAAACATTCGGACTTTGGTCTTATGGGATTGACTTATTTCACTTAGCAGGATATTCTCCAGCTCCACCCATTTACCTGCAGATGCCATCATTTCATTCTTCTTTATGGCTGAGTGATATGTGTGTATATACCACATTTTCTTTAATCATCTGTTGAAGGGCACCTAGGCTGGTTCCACAGCTCAGGTATTATAAATTGAGCTGCTATAAACATTGATGTGTGTCACTGTCATATGCTGATTTTAAGTTCTTTGGGTATAAACCAAGGAATAGAATAACTGGGTCAAATGGTGGTTCCATTCCAAGTTTTCTGAGGAATCTCCATACTGCTTTCTAGAGAGGTTGCACCAATTTGCAGTCCCACCAGCAATGTATGAGTGTACCTTTTCCCCCACATTCTTGCCAACATTTATTGTTGCTTGTATTCTTGATAATTGCCATTCTGACTGGAGAGAGATAAAACAGTTGTTTTGATATGCATTTCTTTAATTGCTAGAGATGTTGAACATTTTTTCATACATTTGTAG
This sequence comes from Sciurus vulgaris, assembly GCF_902686455.1. NCBI lineage: Eukaryota > Metazoa > Chordata > Mammalia > Rodentia > Sciuridae > Sciurus > Sciurus vulgaris. Next base: position 28,836,568 of record NC_136474.1, read on the forward strand.
GTCAATTGTATTTCTTCTTCTGTGAAGTGTCTGTTCAGTACCTTGGCCCATTTATTATTTGGGTTATTTGTTTTTTTTTTGAGGTTTTTATATATCCTGGAGATTAATGCTTTATCTGAGGTGCGTGTGGTAAAGATTTTCTCCCATTCTGTAGGCTCTCTCCTCATGTATTGCTTCCTTTGCTGAGAAGTTTTTTAGTTTGAATCCATCCTCTTTATTGATTCATGATTTAACTTCTTGTGCTTTAGGGGTAAGGAAGTCATATCCTAGGCTGACATGGTGAAGGTCTGGGCCTACTTTTTTTCTATTTGGTGCAGGATCTCTGTTCTAGTGCCTAAGTCTTTGATCCACTTTGAGTGTCATGCAGGGTGAGAGATAGGGGTTTAATTTCATTTTGTTATTTTAATTTCATTTTGTTATTTTTACATTTTGTGGATTTCCAATTTTCCCAGCAACAAACATTTATTGAAGAGGTTATCTTTGTCCAGTGAATGTTTTTGGTGCCCTTGTCTAGTATTGGATAACTGTATGGGTTTGTCTCTGTAGCTTCTATTCTGTATCATTGGTCTATGTGTCTATTTTGGTACCAATACCATGCCATTTTTGTTATTATGGCTCTGTGGTATAGTTTAAGGTCTGGTATTGTGATCCTCCTGCTTCACTTTTCTTGCTAAGGAGTGCCTTGGCTATTCTGGGTCTCTTATTTTTCCAAATGAATTTTATGATAGCTTTTTCTAGTTCTATGAAGAATGTCATTGGGATTTTAATATGAATTGCATTAAATATTTATAATGCTTTTAGTAGTATAACTACTTTGACAATATTAATTCTGCCTATCCAGGAGCATGGGAGATCTTTCCTTCTTCTAAGGTCCTCTTCAATTTCTTTCTTTAGTATTCTGTAGTTCTCATTGTAGAGGTCTTTCATCTCTTTTGTTAGATTGATTCCCAAGTTTCTTACTTTTTTTTTTTTGAAGCTATTGTGAATGGGGTAGTTTTCCTAATTTGTCTTTCAGTAGATTCATTATTGAAATATAGGCATACATTTGATTAATGGGTGTTGATTTTATATCCTGCTACTTTGCTGAATTTATTCATTAGTTCCAGAAGTTTTATGGTGTAATTTTTTTATCTTCTAAATATAGTTCTACAAGACCTTTAAGGAAGTATTAACACCAATACTCCTCAAATTATTCCATGAAATAGAAAAGGAGGAAACCCTTCCAAACCCATTCTATGAGGTTAATATCACCCTGATACCAAAACCAAACAAAGACACATTAAGGAAAGAAAACTTCAGACCAATATGCCTGATGAACAGAGATGCAAAAATTCTCAATAAAATTCTGGCACATCACATACAAAAACATATTAAAAAGAGAGTGCACCACAATCAAGTGGGTTTATTCCAGAGATGCAAGGTCGGTTCAACATACAGAAATCAACAATTGTAACTCATCATATCAATAGACTTAAAGACAGGAATCGTATGATTATTTCAATAGCTGCAGAAAAAGCATTTGACAAAATACAGCACCCCTTCATGTTCAAAACACTAGAAAAACTAGGGATAGTAGAAATGTACCTCAACATAGTAAAAGCTATGTATGCTAAACCCAAGGCCAACATAAATCTAAACGGAGAAAAATTGAAAGCATTCCCTCTAAAAACTGGAACAAGACAAGGATGCCCTCTTTCACCACTGTTATTCAACATTGTCCTTGAAACACTAGCCAGAGCAATTAGACAGGAGAAAAAAATTAAAGGGATATGAATAGGAAAAGAAGCACTCAGACTATCACTATTTGCTGATGATATGGTTCTATATTTAGAAGATCCAACCACTTTTCTTGAAATTAATAATATGTATCTTTACATTTTAGGAAATACAAATGATTTAATTGCAAGATATTAAAAATTATCCATATTATGAAAACAAAGGACTGGATTTACTTTTTTTGGGGGGGGGGGTGGGGTGGGAACCACTGAGTCACATCCCTAGCCCTTTTTTGTATTTTATTGAGACAGGGTCTTGTTAAGTGACTTAGGCCCTGGATAAGTTGCTGAGGCTGGCTTTGATCCTCCTGTCTCAGGACTTATTTTTACTTCTATATTCTTCCCAAAGTTATTGAAGACAGGAAAGGCCTGAAAAGAAGGTGCAGACCCACCCGAGCGGAGAGAATGGCAGAGAAAGTGCAGATGCATCTTGGGTGCTGGAGATCAAACAGACGAGGGGTAGTGGATTCAAGGTCACAGAGAGCAGGATTCTGGTCCTGCAGTGGGGAAGCCCAGGGATAGGCGGGTGCAGAGAAAGTTCAGGACTGTCCATGTATCCCTGGAAGCCAGGGATGCAGGTGCTGCTGGACTCAGGACTGCTGGACAGCTGTGTGGGAAGCCTGTGAACCTCAAGTCCCACAGCCTGGCAGCGCGCTGTGCTGCTGTGACCTGCACAAGTCTGCTCTCTGAGGGCAGCAGAGGTGATGGAGCACCTCTGGGATCCTGGGAAGGGACCAGCCTGGAAGCTGACCTGCACTGCCCCCTTCCCCAGGAACATGGGCATTCATGCACATCCCTCCAGGTCAGGGGCCCAGCGACCTCCAGAGAAGTTTCAGCTCAAGAGGAAAGGAAGTGCTTGGTGAAATGGACCAGGTGACTGAGTCACCTTCTGGAAGCCCCCAGCCACATGCCTGTCCCCACCCTCCAGGTGTCAGCTCTTCAGTACATTCTTTTAAGAACATACAACCAACAATCAGACATTTGGGGGCGGGGAACCAAAAAAAAAACCTCCTAAGATAGAAACATAGATCAAACTCAGAAGAAAAAGAGAGGGGGACATAAAGGGAGCAAAGAAAAAAAAAACCTAAAAATGAAAATAAAAAATTACTAAAATCCATGCTTTTATTGTCAAAGAAATAAAGGGAAATAGTCTCCCTAAGAAAAAAAGGCAGGGAAGAGCCAAAAGGAATAGTCTTAGAATGAAAACAGGTCTTAGGTACTAAAAAATATGAACATAGAAGTAAAAAGCTGAGGGGAGATGATGGAAGAGGAACGGAGAACATCGCCCAGAAACTTAAAAAAAAAAAAAAAATGAAGGGGAGCAGGAGAGAAAAGCAAAGGACAAGAGAGGCTGGGCCTGGAGGTTTGGCCCCGAGCAAAGGATCCTACCAGCAGAGATCGGGGAGACAGACAGGAACGCATCACAGGAGCGCATTTCCCAGCTCGAGGTTCCATCTGAGGGAACTTGCTGAGTTTGCCAGAAAGTGAAAAAGACCCTCCCCAACGCGCAAATCCTAAAATGTCAAAATGCAGAGATCAAGGAAGAACCAAAAATCTTACAGGGAGGAAAATGGCGCTCAAGCTAAGAGCCAAGAATCTTAGACATTCTATGTGCATTAAGAGGTAGTGGTTCTCAAGACTGGGAATCCATGTCTCACTGAGACCCTAGTACCAGAAGGTTGAGCACTCAAGGGAGGGGTGAAAAAGATAGTGTTTTCAGCCATGCAAGTTCCTGAGGAGCTCACTTTGCTGAGGAGCTCACTTTGCACATACCTTTTCTCAGAAAGCTACCATGGAATGTACTCAAGCAAAACAAAGGAATGTATCAAGAGGATACTAGATCAAGGTCAAAAGCATGTCCCTAAGGATATGGTATCCTCAGGCCTGGGGAGCTGTTGGTCCAAAGGAGCAACAGGAGAAGTTCCAAGAAGGCTATTTTTCAAGGGGAAAAAAAATGAAACTGATAGAATACTTGGTGTTTTAAAATGTATTAATGAAAGGTTTATATTTCTGGTGACGGTTTTAGAATGAATTTGTAAAATGTACTAAAAATTCAGAAAACTGAAATCAGTGAAACAGAAAATAGCTATTTACGGAATGAAATAACTTTCTAATTTTAGGAAAATTAGCGTATTATTTTTGTTGTTAATGCATAAGTGTTGGATACAAATGTTACTTCAAAGTCATTAAAAGTTGAAAGTATTAAACCCTTTTTATCAGAACGGGCAAATGTATCCTGCTAAAGTTCATAATTCAAACATAAAAAGTTGTAATCATCAATAGGAAAATGTAAGAGAACATTATGAATCAGTTACAAATGATAAAGACTGACATTTACTCTTGGGGAACAACTTATTGAAAAGGATCATTTCAATACAAATGGACAAAATTAGAAAATACCGTCAGAATCTGCAACATTTCTTACTGTATAATTAAGAGTAGTTGAATATATTAAGGCATGGAATATTAATGTAACTTTAAAGATAATATGGATACAGGAAGTTGATGAACTCAACTTTTTGCCAAATAAGAAAACTATTTGAACAAAGGCATCAAAATTTTTGCCATCACCCACAAAATACCTAGTTTCATAGCTAAGGATTGTTGTCTTGGTCTGCTCACACTGCCGTAACAAAATCTCATCGTCTGGGTGGCTCAAATAAGTGGAATTCATATTCTCAGTTCTGGAGGCTAGAAGTCTGAGATCAAGATGCCAGCAGGGTCCCTGGCCTCTTCTTGGGTTTCAGATGGCCACTGTCTCACCATATGGGGAGAGAGAGAGTGAGGAGAGAGAGAGTGAGGTGAGAGAGAGAGGGAGGAGAGAGAGGGAGGGAGGGGAGGGAGAGAGAGAGGAGAGAGAGAGAGAGGAGGGAGGGAGAGAGGAGAGAGAGAGAGAGAGGGAGGGAGGGAGGGGGGAGGGAGAGAGAGAGTAGAGTGAGAGAGAGAGGAGAGAGAGAGGGAGAGAGAGAGAGAGGGAGGGAGAGGGAGGGAGAGGGAGGAGGGAGAGAGGAGAGAGAGAGAGAGAGAGAGAGAGGGAGGGAGGGAGGGAGGGAGAGGGAGAGAGAGAGAGAGAGAGGAGAGAGAGGGAGGGAGAGAGGAGAGAGAGGGGAGGGAGGGAGGAGGAGGGAGAGAGAGAGAGAAAGAAGATGAGGGGAGAGAGAGAGAGAGAATATGAATATGTTCTTGTATTTTTAAATCTTCATCATCTTATAAGGCCACTAATACCATTATTGGGGCCCCACCATATAAATTTTGTGGGGGAGGTCACAATTCAGTTCTTAGCATTTAACCATCTATCAACAGGAGATAATTTCATGGCTATTAGGTGGATGGTGGGGGTGTCACTGCTTAGCTGCTCCTGGCGTGTTGAGGCTGAATGTGCTCACGCCCCCTACCTGGGAAACTGCAGCGTTTATTTCCTGCCACTCCAACACTTGACACGGTTCTGTTGGGGTAGAGGATCCGAGACTTGACACGGTCTGTTGGAACAGAGGACTCAACACTTGACACGGTTCTGTTGATCGTCCTCCCTCTTGGGGGCCATAGGCGTGGCATGTCTCCATGTGTAGTTGCTTTTCCATATTAATAATCAATATATCATTAGAAACTTATTGGAAAAACATTGGGAAGGTTTTACTGTATTAGGACACAAAATAGTGCACAATAAAAATTTAGCAGTAATACACAGATAAAATCTGTGAAAATTAACAATTGTGGCTGTGCTCGAGTTTAAAGGAGCCTGTGATTGCTTTAGTATAATAATAGATGGATAAAGAGGCATTCCGGAGCTTGGATGTGGTGTTTAGCCTTTGTTGCTTTCCAAGTTTCAATAGTTGATTCTAGAGATACTTTACATAATAAAAACATTTAGGTTAGCCATAAATATAATTTGTGCTTTTCCTATGTTTAGTCTAATTCTTTGAGAATCAGAATAAGATTGTAGTCTGCCATTATATGAAATTAGAATAGACTAAATTTTAACTATAAGTTGATTTCTTTGCCCTTTGTTAATAATAGTAAAAGCTTTTCACTGTTGAACACTGGAGTTCATGGTGGGGGTGGTTTCTCAGAAAATCTAGCGATGTGTTTGTTCTGAAGGTTGAAGGCTGGCAGATCATGGTGCCCTCAGTTTAGCTGGGAGACAAGGTTGTTTTAATCTAGCTGGGAAATAAGGTTGTTTGGGTCTGGGCTGCCATACAGAGGGAATGTGTACTATGAGAAGAAACATAGATTGTACTTTTGAAGGTTTTTCTTGTTTTAAACTAACCATAAAATGATATAATCATTACTAAAGAAAAATATCTGTAAAAAGACTGGCAGAAAAAATAAAGAGAGACTCAGCCTCAGAACACTTGGTGTCTCTGTGTGATGTTTCTCCACCACCCTGACGCCTCCTATCCACCTATGACCCCCGATCCCTGCTAGGGCTGGACCCCGGCAGGAAACCTGTTCTCAGGTGTGTGCACCTGCACACTAGGACAGGCCCAAGGAGTGCTCACAACCCTGCTGTTTGTAATCATAAAGCATAAAACCTCTCTATCCACAGGTGCACAAATGAAGTAGGTATGTGCCGCAATGGAGGACCACTCACTATTACAGGAACACATTTCCAAAGGGTAGTTCTGTGCCCAAACGGGCAAGTTGCAAATATGCATTCAATTGGATACTCAGAATACAAAGTACAAAAGAAAGGGAGAAGCCCTGGCACACAAGGTGTTCTGTTACTTATGCATACACACACGTTGAATTTAGATTAACTTCAGTTACATTAATAAGTCTCGACAGTAATTCTGTAATGGTTTGGACTTGAGTACCATAAAACCCGTAAGATACAGTGAAGAGGAGAGACCTGCACTTACCCCAGTTTTTCCATTAAGAAATAATATGTCTTATCACATGAAATATTTGGGTTCCCCATTCAGTAAATTTGATGTTTTTATTGTTTTTAGGATCATAGATAGGCATTTAATATATTTTTGTTGCTACTATTGAAAGAATTTTTTCCCCATTTTAAACTTATTTTCTGTGATTTTTTAATAGAAAAATTAGCATTTTTAATCCTATAATCTTCTATCGGATTACTTCATGCATAAGAAAAAGATTCCATTGTCCTCCATTGGGGATAATTTCATTTCCTTCTTTTACATAATTATACATTTTGCCTCTGTTTTAATCTTTTGCTTTGAATGAAACTTCTAGAAAATGTTAAACAGCAATATTGATGACAGTGGGGCTTTTTTGTTTCTAATTGAGTATGACTTTAAAGTAGATTTTGGTTGTTAGTCAAAGATAGGTAATGCTCTTCCTTTATTAGTTCAAATTTTTTATTATTAGTAGGTAGTAAATGTAGTAAATGTTACAAAGTTAATTTGGAGCATTTAGTGGACCGTTCTTTTAACGTGTAGCACTGGGGTCTTTAGATCACAGTGTTCTTGGGCAACCCCGGTTAACCGCGGTGAGCCAGAGTGATGCGCTAAATACGCGACTCCACCACTAGATGGTGCTGTGCCCCCAATTTTTCTTTTTTGCCTCTTAAACCCTTCCATTATTTATTGTTTATTGTTTTTATTGTTTTATTGTTTATTGCTTTATTGTGTTTATTGTTTGTAGTATAAACATTTATAATTTAATGTGATCCTCCAATCATTGTCCTCTTTCAACTTCCGAGTTAGTTGTCCTAAATTGGGAATGTGCCTTACTAATATTACTTTTCTCTCTTTGATTTGGGGAGAAAGCTTTATTAGGGTATAATTTATACAAAATACAATTCAGTAAGTTTTGAGCATACAATTCATAGCGTGCTGGCAAGTGCTTACAGTCTAGTAACTGTCACCACAACTGTGATACAGCCAAATCCATCGTCCCTATTGGTTCCCTCCTAATTTTTTGTATCAGTCACCTGCCTTGACAATCCCCCGCCCCCAACTACTGATGGCTCTGGTTACTAGCTTTTCCTCTTGTAGAATCTCATGACAATGGCATTGTGATGTCTGATATCTTGTGTCTGGCTTTCCCTGCCGGAAGCACAATGCTTTTAGGTTCCTTCTGTGTTATTAGAGGACTCAGTAATTTGTTCTTTTTTTTTGTGGGATAGCATTCCATAGTACAGGTAGGCAGCAGTTTGCCCACTCACTCGCCATCAATGGGTGTTGGGGCTGCCCTTAGCTTTTAATTTCTATGAATAAGACTGCTATAAATATGCCTGTCTGAGTTTTCCTGTTGATCTGGGAGTGGTGGAGCAGAACTGTAACGCCAGTTACTCCAGAAGCTGAGGCAGGAGGATAGGAAGTTCAAAGCCGGCCTGGGCAACTTAGGGAGACCCTGTCTCAAAACAACAACGACAACAACAAAAACTTAATAAAAAAAAAAGGGGGGGGAGGGGGTGGCTGGGTTGTAGCTCAGTGGTAGCATGCCCCTGGGTTTAATCCCTGGTCCCCAAAACAACAAAAACAAACAGACAAACAAAACCCTAAATTTTCCCGTTGACATATTTTTAATCTTCTGAGTAAATAACTGTTGAATAGCTGTGTTATATGATTAATGTGTTTAACTTTTTAAGCTGGTTTTCTTTTTAGCTGGTTTTCTAAAGTGACTGCAGAGTGTGACGCTCCCTCCAGCCTGCATGAGGTTCCCAGTCTCTGCAAGCCTTTGCCAGCACTTGGTGTTACTGGTCTTTTTAGTATGTAGTTATCATTCATGTGTGGTTTTCGTTTGCATTTCTCTAACATCCCATGATGATGTGGGGCATCTTTTCAAGTGTTTCTTTGCCATCTGGTGTGATATATTCTTTGATGACCTGTCTGTAATTAATCTGTAGCAGCTTTTTATGTATTCCAATAGAAATCCTTTATAAGTTATGAAAATATTTTTTCATAATCTATTGCTTGCCTTTTCATTTGAGTTAACAGTGTGTTGTGAAGAGCAAATGTTTTTAAGTTTGATGAAGTTTGATTTACTAAGTTTTAATTATAGTTTGTGTTTTTGGCTTATCCCGGTGTAGTGGTGCACACCTGTAAGCCCAGCGACTTGGGAGGCAGGAGGATCTCAAATTCAAAGCCAGCTTCAGCAACTTAGTGAGGCCTTAAGCAACTTAGTAAGATGCAGTCTCAAAATAAAAAATAAAATAAATTAAAAGGACTGGGAATATGGCTCAGTGGTTAAGTGCCCCTGGGTTCAAGTCCCAGTATGAAAAAAAAAACAATTTGCTTAAATTTATTCCACCAAGATTTTCTCCTGTGTTTTCTTCTAGAAGTTTCATCATGTTAGCTTTTACATTTACAGTTATGATCTCTTTCAAATTGATCTTCTTCTATAATGTGAGGTAAAAACTGAGTTTGTTTCGTTATATCTTTGCATGGAATATCCAGTGATGTCAGCAACATTTCTTTGGGACCTTTGTCAAAGAAGTTGATGCTACGTGAGTGGGTCTACTTACGAATCCACTCTTGTGTTCCATTGACCTCTAGGTCTCTTTCCCCAGACTTTGATACCATGATGTCTTGATGATGTCAATTTATAGCAAATCTTGAAATCAGTAGTGCGAGCTCTCAGACCTCATTTTCCTTCACCAAAAGTATGTCAACCACAGACAAAAGTGTTCTGGGTCATTTGCATTCCACGCAGATTTCATAATCTATTCCTCAGTCTTTCAAATATTCTTTGATATCACCATAAATGGGACTTTACACATTAACTTTGTAATCTTTCACTCTATTTTTAATAAAAGGGAAATACCCAATTTTTACAGTGTAAGAACCCAGAAACCACTCCAGACACGGGAACTCACATAAGAGAGTTTATTAAGCAAACAGGCAGAGTGTCTCCCTGCAGGGTAAGAGAGAAAATGAGAGGAAAAGAGAGAGAGAGAGAGAGAGAGAGAGAGAGAGAGAGAGAGAGAGAGAGAGAGCTTGCACAAGAGAGTCAGGAGGAGAGAGCATGAAAGCCAGGAGGAGAGACAGAGAGAATGGCAGGGGAGCCATTCTTAAGCAGTGGAATTTCTCAGGCTAATAGCAAAGGACCAATAACGGAGAAGGATACTTGCAAGCTGACTGATGAACCAATAGCTAGCTAGGATGTTCACAGACTGACAAGCAAGGTTGTAAGTCGGGAGGCGGGGAAATGACTGATAATAGCAAAGGACCAATAACGGAGAAGGATACTTGCAAGCTGACTGATGAACCAATAGCTAGCTAGGATGTTCACAGACTGACAAGCAAGGTTGTAAGTCGGGAGGCGGGGAAATGACTGCTGGGTAAAGGGCAGGGGAACAGCTTTACATTATATTATATACAGTATTTCTAGTATATAAAAATACAAAGGATTTTCTTTTCTTTTTCTTTTGTGGTGCTGAGATTTGAACCAGAGACAAGCATGCTAGGGGAGCTCTCTACCACTGAGCATGTCCCCAGCCAACAATGGATTTTCGTACATTGGGCTTGTATCCTACAACCTTCCTGAACTCATTTGTTCATTCTAGCGGCTTTTTTGAACATTCCTTAGATTTTTCTATGTAGACCTTGTATCTCCGTGGATAAAGTAAGTTTTATTTCTTCCTTCCCAGTGTGCACACCTTTTATTTATTTTTCTCACGAGGACCCCTGTGGTTCACAGAATAACAGGCCTTCCCCAGTCTATTCACACTTGAGTCCCCAGAACACATTGCCTACCTGGCAAAGGAGACGCAAGGCTGCAGATGAGATGAAGGTTGTCAACTGACTGGCTTTATGAGGGTGCTTACAAGTGGAAGAAGGTGGCAGTAGAGGAGATCAGAGGGATGAACGTGGCAAGGGTTTGGCTTGCTGCTGTTGGCTTTTTTTGGGGGGGGTGGTACTGGGGATTGAACTCAGAGCCTTGTGCTTGCAAGGCAAGCACTCTACCAGCTGAGCTATCTCCCCAGCCCTGCTGTTGGCTTTGAAGAAGGAAGAAGGAGCCAAGAACTGCAGGTGGTCTTAGAACCTGGAAAAGATTCTCCCCTTGAGACTCAGGAGGAACCATTCCTGATGACCCCTTGCTTTGAGCCCAGTGAGACCCCTGTAGGACCTCTTCCTGCAGGACTCTAAAATAATGATAAATACATGTGATTTTAAGACACCAAGTTTGTGGTAACTTGTTACAGCAGCATTAGGAAACTAATACAGTCTTTGAAATTGGAGAGAAATAATGAGAATGGATGAAAGATGCTTTTAAATGGAGTACATTAATTTCTTTAAAAGTGACAGTCTTGGGCTGGGAATATAGCTCAGTCGGTAAAGTGTTTGCCTTTTAAGCACAAGGCTGTGGGTTCGATTCCCAGCCCCCGGAAAAAAAAAAAAAAAGTGAAGTTCTTTACAACAGGATCATCATTATTAATTTTTATTCTTTTCTGTGCTAGGGATCAAATCCAGGGCTTCAGATAGGCTAGGTAAGTGCTCTACCACTGAGCTACACCTGTAGTCTAACTGGATTATTTTTTATTTAGATTTTGGAGAAAAGTCATGAGAAATTAATCTCACTTAACACAAGCATAGGCCAGTTGAGACATATGTTGCTAGAATCTTCCCAACTCTCCAGAACTTTTTACCTGAGCAGGCCTGTTGTGCCCTCCAAGCAGATGCTTATTGTGAAACGATGAGATTTTCAAAAAACAAAGAGTTTATTCATGAGGTGACCAGGTGTGGAGAGAGGAGTCTCAAATCCACCCTCACCTTAGGGAGGCTCGGGGCTAGTCATGGGCTGAAGCTTGGTGAAAGGTGATTGGATTGAACTTCATCAGCTGTGACTGTCACGATCGGCAATTGGCCGTTATCTACAATCAACAAAAAGCAAGTACCTGAGAGCAGGTGAAGGCTAGAGGGATTATTCCAGAACCAAGAGCAGGTGGTTTCTTCAGGTTTTCCTTTGGTTTCAGCAGTACAGATTGATTCAAATCCATCTTTCCAGCTGACCTCTTCCCAGGGCGGTCCTTGCTCAGCATGGATTTATCGTGCACGGAGTTTTGAAAGTCTAGCGTTTTCTTGGAGCGTGTCTGACTCTCACTGTCTCTATGGAGAGACCATTTAAGAGCGCAGGAATGGTTATAAGTACAGGAAAGTCATCTGGGTCTTTCTCTTGTTCCCTCCAGCGTGGTCTTCCTGTCTTGGCACCTGGCTGCCACCACCCACCACCCACCAAGTTCTCTGCTTTCCCTCTACCTCCTTCTTCTCACTTGACTTTCTTTCACTGGGCTGTGTAGAATTCTGTGTTTGTATTTATAAGCCACTCTAGTGTCTTTCAGGAGCAAGGCAAATTAATAAGTGCATACATCTTAACCACTTAATCGCCATGCCTGCCTATCCCGGCCTTGTGCTTAGAAAAAGAAAGACTGGCCTTGTGTTTAAAAGAAGAGTTGCAGGTGGAGAGCAGCCTGAGTCACAGCCTGGCATTGGTCTCTGGTAGCTGCTGCTTGTCCCTCAGGCTGGCCCGCCTCACATTTCCACATCACTGGGGAGGGAACTGCATTTGCATCTTCTGTTCTGCAGTGAGACAGGAAGGAGCCTGGGCTACAGGGATGTGTAGCTGCTCCACAGGATGCTCTGCTGCAGGCATGGCTTTGGGAGAGCTGGTCTCTGGGGATGGCCACGACTGCAAACTGCACAGTAAGAGCTGGCGCACTTTGTAAGCAGGAGGTCGTCATGCCTGCCATGCGTGGAAACCTGGCTCACATCCTGCTAACTGCAGGCCTGACTGCTCAGGGCTGCTGTTCACCATGCACAGTGACACCAAGCCATAGTTGGAGAGAATAATATCTGTGGAGTTGGGAGGTACCAAGGGTGCCACCTTCACAACATGAGAGTTAAACATCTCACTCTTCCAGATCATTCTTCCAGGGACGGCAAAGGCAGTTGCATGTGTGCCTGTGTGAGTGGGCAGGTGTTTGCACACACGCACAAGATACATGTTGTGGATGCATAAATGAACGTGTGCACCCACAGTTGTGTGTGAGTGTGCATGGATGCACGCGTGCAAATACGCGTACCTGTGTGTGAATGGACACTCATGGGCATGTGCGTGGACACACACATGAACACGTGTGAGCCGGGTTGAGTGTGGCTGTGCGTTCATGTGTGTGTGACCGTGTGTGCCTGTGTGTGAGTGGATGTGAATATAAGTGAGAGCACAAGGAGCCCCATCTTTAAAGTACGGAACAGAAAACCAAGCCGTCAACCCAGAATTCCGTGCTCAGAGGAAATGCCTTTAAAAAAACAAAGGTGAGGGCTGGGGAGATAGCTCAGTTGGTAGAGTGCTTGCCTCACAAGCACAAGGCCCTGGGTTCAATCCCCAGTACCGAGAGAAAAAAAAAAAAAAAAAAAGAAAAAGGTGAAATAAGCGTTTTATGAGACACGCAAAGGTCAAAGAGCTCTTCCCCAGCAGACCAGACTACATGACACTGTGAAAGGAGGTCTGAGGTAGGAAGAAGGACAGTGACCCCAGATGGGAAGGTGGACTTGGACAAGAACCAAAGATACAAGGTTGCCTTACAGTAATTGCAAGACCTTCTGATAATTTAAATTTCTTGCAAAGACAAAGTGATAAAAGTAATAATAAATGTAATAACGCCACGTAGGATTCATCCTGCAGGTGAGTGAACTGTACCGCGGACACAGCAGAAAGGGGCGGAGGGCAGAAAGGGAGGCATGCTCTCTCCAGGCGCTTATACAAAATGCGCCATGATGTACTTGAAAGATATTGTCCCTTCCTTTGGTGTCACTTAAAGGAAGTTAAAGATGTATACTACAAGCCCCGAGGCAATCAGCAGTCTTGACTACTTGCTGGGACCGTGGGCAAATTTCTCACCTCCCGGCCTCAGTTTCCCTGTTAGTTGATGTGGTGATGGTGGCAGCCCTCCCTGACCCTCACAGGGGCACACCTTCAGGGGGATATTGTGAAATGACAGGACACAAGGAAAACCTGCCATGATGTCTGACATGGAAATGCCTCATTAAGCCGGGGCTGGTAGTGCTCGCCTGTGATCCCAGTGGCTTGGGAGGTTGAATTAGGAGGATCGTGAGTTCAAAGCCAGCCTCAGCCACTGAGCAAGGCCCTGAGTGAGACCCTGTCTCAAAATAAAACATAAGAAGGACTGGGGATGTGGCTCAGTGGTTAAGTGCCCCTGGGTTCCATCCCTGGTACCAAAAGAGAAAGGGAAAAAAAAAAATGTTCAATGTTATTATTTTTATTATTGAATATTTCGGTGCCATGAATGGTCGTTCAAAAGGAAATAGTGACACCAAAGGATCTTCTTGACTTGGGAGAATCTTAGCTCTGATCCGAATTCAGTGAACTTTAGAATTCAGAAACTTTAGTGGCTCACGGAAGAAGGTCATGACGTGAACAGGTCACGCTGTCACTTTCCAGTAATGGCTTCAGTCCTATACATCCTGTGATGTGACTTTCAGTTCTTGTTTGAGGCCACAAGCTGGGTGCTGTTTGTGGGTCAGTTCACAAAATGAGAGGTCTGGAAGGAGTGGCTTAAACCCACCTGGTCTGGCCGCAAACCACAAACTGATCAGGAAGCAGTGGTCCTGCTGGTGGCTGCCTCCCATCCCGAGCCCCAAAGCAGTAGGAGGAACTTGGGGTGGGGGGATTAAATCAAGAACAAGCCATGGCTAGAGTCAGGCCTGTGTAGTTCACACAAGGCCGAAGCTGTCCTGTGGTTTTTGGAGCATTGCCAAATTTTTACAAGAATGGACCTGAAAAGTGGTGTTTTAAAGTGGTCCCTAGTCTTTTCTGCAGTTCCAACAAAAGTAGGCTCTTCCATCCGTGCATCCTAAATCCCACTCAGGTGGCTAGTTTTGTCATTACCTGAAGGGTTCCAGCTGCTAACTTGGACCTGACCCTTGCACCTGACCCTCAGTCAAGTTAAGCTGGTGGCTGAGCTGAAGGTGCTGGTAGCAGAGGTCTCTGAGCAGATCGGGTCTCTTCCCTGCCTTGATGGACAGGTGGGCATGTCCGTTCTATACACATTTGTGGGCTTCAAGGGATCAATTGGTGTTTCCTGAAGTACTTCTGAAAATTTGAGTTATTGTTGGAAACTGTATCTGTGCATATTCAGATGGAAAATTATGAGGGACTCCCCCAAATATCATACCCTTTGAGTTAAGGGGCGATTTCCAAAGTGAGTCACACAATTCCAGGGTAGAGAGGCCCCTTTCGCCTAGCTGAAACTTTGGAGAATTTAAGAAACCACCAAGAAGGTGCTAGATGGGATTTTATCTTTAATAGCCACAAAGCCTGCAAATTGTACTGCCCGCTCCCCACTACCAATTAGTTGAGCCAAGGGGTGATTGTCAGGAGCCAGCCCCTGCCTGGGGGTGGAGCACAGGGGCTGCAGGGAGGTGCCAGCTGGCCTCAGACTCAGGTTGTCGCCTCAGCATGACCCCAGCAGCTGCCACAAGAGCAGGCTGCCAGGGGTCACCGCATTACTTCTGCTTAGTTCGACCCAATTTTCAGCAATAAAAGTTCCATCAGAGCATGCATCCTGGCGTGTGGCTGTGACATCTGTGTCCCCGGCAGGCTCTGTTTTCCCCTCTGGCTCTGGCACAAGCCTGTGCCTCAGACTCTCCCTGGCCCCTGGCTGGCTCAGCCCATCTGCTCCTGTGATCCTGACCCCAGCCGCTGTCCCTGCATGCCTCATGCCATGTGTGGGGCCCTCCTGGTGGTGATGGACAGGCACGAGGGAAGGTAGCAGCCATGGGGACCCAGCACAGGATGCTCGGATTATCTGCCTGAGCTTGGCTTCGTGCCCTGGGGCCCCCACCAGGCCTTGCTGCCATTACAACCAGCAGGATCCACCTCTGACATTTCCTTGTAATCCCACGTCTGAGTGCTGAGGTCCCTTTCTCTGGCAGGCACACGGGAATCTCCTGTTTCTTTGGCTCTGTAATTCCCGGTTGGTCCTCTGCTGAGGCTGTCTGTCTGTGAGGTCAGGGCCTGGGGTAGCCCTGGGGCATGGCCTGGGGCAACCCATATTTGAGGGCTGGCATTTCCTCTTACATTCCCCTTTATTGGTCCAGCCCTGCGCCTGCGCCTTCTGCCCAAATCCTCCTGGAGCCTCACTTGGAATCAGCATCTCCTGGGCTGCATTTCCACACCCTTCTGCCCAAATCCTCCTGGAGCCTCACTTGGAATCAGCATCTCCTGGGCTGCGTTTCCACACCCCCTCTGTCAAGCTCTGCTCCCTGCTCTCTGGGGGATGGTCCTGTGCTATAGCCCACCACCCTTCCCTGGCTCGCAGGCGGGGTGGGAGTGAAGGGCTAGAGGGGTGTGGTAGGAGCAGCCTCCCTGCACAACTTAGTTTAGGGACCCCAAGGGGTCAATGCTGGACTGCAGAATTCAGAGTGCGGGACCTCACCCCATCCCCCTTCAATGAGAGATGGCGGAGAGAGTGCCAATAACACACACAGCCCCAGCGTGTGTTCTCTGAAACCCTCCAGTGATGGGGTTTTGCTGGCAAGAAAGTTTGCTGTTGGTGACGTACTAGAACTTTCCCGATAGGTCAAGCCAAATCATAATTTGAAATATTAACACTTTGGTAAATCCTGCAGGAATGAATCACTTGTTGCCTTTTTTCCTTCCACCCTCGAGTGGGGTTCCACCAGGTCTTAGTTTGAGAAGCTTCTCCAGAGCTTTATCTTTCTCCAGAACATGGTGATTGCAGTTTGTTACCCTTACTCTCATGTTTCTGCCAAATCAGATGCAGCTGCATCTCGGACTTCATGTGTGTGGGTTCACAGGACCTGTGTCCCTGTCCCTCATCGGTTGCTTTGCACATCTTCCAGACCCTTCCGTGGCTTTGTCTCCTGGATTTCAGGGTGCTCCTATCAGGGGTGCGCAAGAGGAGGGTCAGTGATGACGCCTAGTGGGGTTACTGGAGACCCCCAGGGGACTGTGAGCTCCCTGAGGCCGGCACCTGGGCTCCTGCCAGGTCCCCAGCCTCAGCACACGGTGTGGCACCCTGTAGGTGCAACAGCGTGGAGGGCTGGACTGCGAAGGAGTAGGAGTCGACCCTTGAAGAAAGTCAGCGGGGCTTCCCCAAGGCCCGTGGGGGTTCTTTGGGGAGAGCCTGTGGATATCTGTAAGGTTCAGTCTGTGGAAACCACTGTCGAAATCAGAAAATGGGCCTCCCAGGAACCTTGTGCTCCCACCTCCTGAAGGTAAGGGTGGGCCTCTGAGTTTGGGAGATGACATGAACTGGCAGGAGGCCATGCAGGGCACATTGCTTAGTGGACATTCATGGACACACCCATCTCCAAAGACTTCCTGGGCTTCCAGGTTATGGGGGTCCCAGAAGAGGCACACCTGGAAGGCCACAGCTGTCTCTGCTGTCCAGTCAGTGGGACATAAGGCAGCACAGTGATGAGCCCCCTGATGTCAGGCGCACAGTGCTCGCGAGGTCCTGGTCCCTGTGGGCTGGTGCTCTTTGCCTTGCAATAATAACACACACAACCACTACCACACAGCATCAGCAACCACAGGGGCAAGGTCAGGGGATCCACATCATGCCCTGGAGGCTATGGGAGTCACTGGCAAAAGGGTGATTGGATTAAGGGAAAATCGTGGCCACTCCACCTGTCTGCCATCTTTGCTGGTGGAATGATGGGGTCACAAGTCACCATGAGGTCACAGGCTCCTGCTGGGAAACAGCCTGGTGTGAAGTGAAGTGCTGGTAAAAATTCAGTTTACATTTCAAGGTGTGACCTGTAACTGTAGAATTCTGAATAGAGGTTTCCTTGGGGCTAGTCAAAATAGAAATGTACCACTCAGGTTCCCTCCTGAGCTATTAAAATTTTTTTTGAGATGGGGTTTAAGAGGTACCAGTAACAAAATTTCCCATCTATCCAAAATACAAGGGAAGAGGTGAACATAAATATCTAACAGCTCTCATTGAGTTAAAGAGCTTGTTTGTTTCTGAGTTTTCTCTAGCAGAAGCTCAGTCTTTGTATAAATTGTGGTTTGGCAATACTGCGTCAGTGACCGCTGACCTTGCCCTGCAAAATACTCATTAATTACAAAGAGTAGAATGATCTCTTTATATGAGAGAACCTGGTGGTCACCTTCTCTGTCCAATGATCACCAGCATGCTGATCAATAGGGAGAGGATAAATCAAAGCATATATGCTCCTGGTACAATGTACCCAGAAGGACATGGCATTGCCACCATGGTGGTACCAACCACAGTGTTGGGGGAAACCCCAGAGAGACCCCAATGGAGGGACAGTAGTAGTCAGCTTGCTGTGATACTATACCTGAGAAGATCAACTTGAAGGAGGAAGGTTTTATTCTGGCTCATAGTTTCAGAGGTTTTGGTCCATGGATGCTTGGTCTCATGGAGGGGCATGGTGGAACCAAGATGCATACCTCGTGGTGGTCAGGAAACAAAGAGAGAGCGCCAGGCCCAGATCCAATGAGCCCCTTCAAGTGCATGCCCCCGTCACCTGATTTTTTCCCACTAAGCCTTGTCTTCTAAGGATTCCATTACTTCCCAAAAGTGTCACAAGATGGCGATGGAGATACTAACATGGTCTTTGAGGGACATTTTAAATCCAAATCCTAACAGGAAGTCTACAATATAAGGGGTCTGAACATTTACAAAGATTTCAATGTCAGAAAACGTCAATGTCACAAAGAAACACTCAGGAATGATTTCAGATTCAGGAAGAGTAAAGAGATGCGGCTGCCCAGGGCATCCCACGATCCTGGACTTTCTTGGGCTACAGAGGAATCCTTGGGACAACTGACAACATCTCCATATGTTGAAATTAAATAAGATTAAATAAAAGCACATCAATGGAAATTTCCTGAACTTGTTTATTTTACTTTAGTTTTGTAGATTTGGGAAAATGTCTGTTTTTAGGAAATACACATTGAAGCATCCAGTGGTAGAGAGGCATCCTGTCTGTACCTCTCAAATGGTTCAGAAAAAATATACATTTGAAGGACAGAGAGAAGGATAAAATGAACACAATCAAGTGGGGTAATCTGGGCAAAAGGTCATAGAGATACTTTACCATACTATTCTTGTGATATTTCATGATGAAATTTTATCAGAATTAAAAATTGAAAAAAACACTTCCAAAATACAGTGGCTTAAGAGAGAAGATTGTATCTTGCTCTACTGTCATGTTTATAGGGCAGTTGTATAGAAGTTTGACTCCACACAGCCATGCAGGGATCCAGGATCTTTCCAATGTGGCTGGGTGGTGGGGTCAACTGCCATAAAAGTGGGAGGGAGGAGAAGAGTAATTGACTGGCCTTTGACTTCCGTTTGAGCAGGCCCTGTGGAAATTCACACTCCCCTGGCTAGAACTGAGTTCTGAGACCCTCCCTACCCACAAAGGAGGCTGGGGATGTCATCACCTGTGGGAGACTCTGGACACTGTCAACATGCTGTCATGGGGCTGGGGGTGTGGCTGGGTGGTAGAGCACATGCTTAACATGTGCAAGGCCCTAAGTTTGACGCCCAACACTAAAAAACAAAACAAAACAAAACAAAAACACACACACACATGAAAAACAAACACAAAACAAAACCCCAACCTGCCCCCACCACTATGGATCAGAGGCAGGCTGAGACAAAAGCCACCTGCTACCTCACCCTCTCCTGAAGTCAGAGATGACCTGCAAACGGCCGTGGCCTTGGAGGGCTTTAAGTGTAAATGTCCCGTCCCAGTCCCGTCCCAGTCCCGTCCCAGTCCCGTCCCAGTCCTGATTTTCCACATCTGCCACTCATGGCATCCTAAATCGGTTAAATTCTAAAACAGCTTCTCACACGGTGGCCGAGCCTAATGTTGGTCCTTTTCTTCTTCACCCACCAACCCTTCAAGACTCGTGGGGGCCCCCACTTCCTGCCACTGGCCCCTTCCCCACATTCTCCATTCCTGTCTCTCTCCATGTTTCCTCTCCTGGTGCTGCTGTGTGGGGAGGGGGCAAGGTAATTCCCACCCCCACCTTGTACCTCCCTCGTCTTGGCCTGGCCAAATGTCACACACTTGTGGGCTCTTGTGCGTCACCTGGGGATCGTGTTAAAACGCAGACTCTAATTCTTGGGGTGGTGGGAGGCCTGAGTTTCTGCAATTCTGAAAAGCTGCCAAGGAAAACTGAAGCTCCTGGTCCTGGTTGCATGAAGCAGCCGAAGTCAATGGGCATCAAGAGACTGCATTCTTCAGAGATTAAAAAGCAAAACCAAACAACAACAACAGAAAAGCCAACTGTGACAGCTCTTGCCACAGGAGTGTAAGGAATTGGCCGGGTGCCAGTATGCCAGCCAGGCTGGATGGACACCTTGCTGAGAGCAGACACTCCTGCCGGGCCCTTCACGGAGGGTGTTCTTGAAGGGGCTGCAGGCTTGAGCAGTGTTGCCTAGTATGTCCTTCCAAAGCTTAAATTTGCATATGGATTACTAGTAAAAGATAAATAAACCACACAATTCACACCATGAGATCTGTGAGGGCAGTTCAGAGCACCAGAGGCCTCGGAAAGTTGGAGTCTTCCTAGTTTGGTAAGGAACCAGGGTGAGCAGTCTGCCTGAACTCTCCCTGGTGCGCTGAGTTTCATGGGGCTGTGCCCAGGGTAGCTGTGTGGCTGTGATCTAATGTCCTGCAAGTGGCATGGCAGTAGGAACACGAGGCCGAGATCTGGTGGACAGCAGCTGGCATCCCAACTCCATCATTAGCTGGGTGACCATGAGCACGTAGTTTATCTCCTGGAATCTCAGTTTTCTCATCTGTAAGGTGGGCCTAGGTTTGCTGGATGACCTGTAAATATTCACCCTGGTGGGTTTTGTACTCCTCTCTGGTTCATCCTCCACATCCCCAAATTACCAGACCCTGCAGAAGCTTCCTCTAGGGGCTGCCCGTCAGTGACAGAGAGGGCCAGAGCCCATTGCCACCAGGGTCTGCTGCTGCTGAGTACTGATGTTAGCGTGTGACAAGAGCCCCTGTGCTCTCTGGAAACACAGTGAAGGTGCCATTCAGCAGCTCTGAAAGGTTTCCACCCACACAGACCTAAAAGTGCCCTTTTATAGCTGGCTGTAATATTCTCTTTGACCACAAGATGTCGCCCTGGGACAGGCGCTACTAGATTTCAACACTCCTAAGGAGAACCAAGAATGTTTCTGAAATATTCCTTGGTGGACCACATAGTTTGTTCTAAAAGCTGTAGAGAAAGTTTTACAGAGAATTTCATCTTTTGATTATGAATAGGAACTCTGGAGCCAGCCAGATGAGGGGAGTTCAGAACAGCTTTGTCACCTCTTGGTTAAATGACCTTGGGCAAGTTGCTTAACCTCTCTGTGCCCATTTCCTCATCTGTAAGATGTTACCTGTTACCTAACAGGGTGGTTATGAGGTTTAATTTATGCTTTAAAACTGCTTAGAATAGCTAGGCAGGTGGTGTATGCCTGTAATCCCAGTGAGGCTGAGACAGGAGGATTATAAATTTGAGGCCAGTTTCAGCAACTTAGCTAGATCCTGTCTCAAAAAAGTCTGGTAACTAGGATAATTAATAATAATAATTATACCATCAAAACTTGTCCCTTTCATCTCAAATAAATGATCCAAACACTAAAGAATTAAGTTATATCTACAAGTCTCAAAAATAGGCTGAATATATTCAAACATTTAAAATGTTTTGAATTCCCTGATGTGTGACGTACACAATGGAAACCATTTCGCAATGCATTGTTGTAATTCATTTCTGGAAAGTAGACAATTTTCACTAAGAAAGGAATGAAAGATAATTTTAATCCATTGCTTCTTGTTACAATGTCTAGGGTACATTTTCCATGGGTTTGTCCCTAGAAAGGTGCATTCCAGGGTCCTGACCCCTGACCCCTGACCCTTCTCTAGTGCATCCAGCACATTGCATGAGAATCTTTGCTAGCCATGCTGGGATCAACTGCCAGCACTGTTACAATGATGTTTTCATTTAGCCACAGGAGAAGACCAGTGTCAAAGGGCAAGCTCCATCAACTCCTCCCCAGAAGCAAAAACCCCAGACACGCCTGGCTTCTTGATCTGTTGCCATATGGTCCAAAATCACTAGGCACAATGTTCTAAGTAGGAATCTTGTTGACGATGTCTGGGGCTGAGGTTATGATACATGGGAAGTTTTAATTTGTATTACAGAAAATTGAATTGCAAAATGTCTAATTGCAGACAAGCATAGCGAAGAAAATAAGCAATTGTCTTTTATCTCACCACTTGGAGATCCAACCACCATTTCTAGTTTGATAATTGATACAATGATATTCATATGCAGTTAAAGATTTTGCAAAATTAGAAGTGCATGATTTTGTAGCTTACTTTCTATATGTTGTGTCATCATGTGTATCATGTACCTGTAAATAAATACCTGTTAAAACATTATTTTTTCCTTTTTGGTGGCATAATGTTCCAGTTACAGCTCCAGCATGATTTAGCACTAGTTCTTGTTATGGGCTTTAATTTTTCACTGTGAGATGAAATGAAGGAAACATTTCCTTGCCATGAACATTTTCTAGTGCCATTATTTAGGAGAGCTTAATAAAAGAAAGACTAGGCAAAAGAAAGACAAAAGGGAAAAGTTAGATGTTCTTATTTTTGTTGATGAAATGGATTTGAAAATCAAAGAATGCTAGTGGGGAAAGCATTATATTAATGAGAGATCTTGATAAGTTGGCTAGACATACAATAAAATAAGTAATTTTCCCCATTCTAGAAATTACCAGGAAGAAATGGAAATTGGAAGAAATATTCCACTCACTATAGAAACTCACATGTAAAAATATTAAGCAAGACTTTTACAAGAAAGAACATATCTTGGTTGAGTGCAATGGCGCATGCTTGTAATCCCAGTGACTTGGGAGGCTGAGGCAGGAGGATCAAAAGTTTGAGGCCAGCCCTCAGCAATCTTAGTGAGGCCCTAAGCAATTCAGCAAAGACCCCATCTCAAAATAAGGATAAATAAAAAGGACTGGGGATCACCACAGGATTGAATTATTTTAATGGAAATTACCTGAAAGCTCATGTAGACAAATAAATGTCTAAGAAGATAGTAGAAAATTGTGAGGAAAAAAAAAAAAAAAAAAAAAAAAAAAAGCTAGGGAGCTTGCCTCGTGATATATTGAAACATATATAAAACTAGTACAATCCAAACAGTATGGCATCGCCACAGAATAAACAACAAAAACCTTCTTTGTTAAGTTCAACCTCCTGCCCTTGGGGGGTAATAACACACTTTTAAAAATTTAGCTTTCAAAACAGAAGGGTTCAGTTCAGAACTTGTGGTCAGGTTACTCTATTACAATCTCTGGGTTCAGTTCCAGAGCAGCGGCTATTGTATCTCGGTATACTTTATGCTGGTAGAAAAGAAAGTTTATCCCAAACTCAAATGCCCACAGGTGTCAGGCAGAGTCCCCTCTGCCTGTGGGCCTGATGTGACATTTGGGATGTGCTTACCATGACATCAAAAATGCATGTCATCCACTTTCCCCTATGCAAACCCACAAGTCAGATCAAATCTGTGAGTCCTTTAGGACACAGTCCTCCAAGCCAGACCTCTGTGAGTCACATGGAGTGACAGGGAATAACTTAGAAAACCTCCATGAGGTACTTGAAGGGCAAAGAGTGGCATCTTCATTTCATGGTGGGGAAACTGAGGCCTGGAAGACTTGCGTTCATGGTCAAGCAGGAAGACGGCATGTCCACAGCACCTGCAGTGAGTGCTTTTGCGTGTCCCTGCCTAGGGCTGTGACAGGTGCTGGGAGCCATTTCCTACTGTTCCTGCAGAAGGGACCAAATGTTCGAGGAATCTGCGGCCCCTCCCCCCTTATTTCTGAGCGAATGTTAACCTCATGCTATGTAAAGTGCACACCCAAGAATAACTGTTCTTCCAGAAAGCTCTTGCCACGGATGTCCGGCTTTGCTCTGCAAGGGTTTCCCTTTCTCGATTTCCTGTTTCCTGCCTGAGATGTCATTTGAAGCATCCCCCACCTACAGATCCACGGTCCTCCTGGGGGTTGGAGAAGGAGGGACTACACAGTATTGAGAGTGTGGGGGGGGGGGGGGGCAGAGCGACTGGTCCCTTTAGATACTGGGATGCATTTGAAAGGCTGCTGCTGGGTTGTGAGTGACAGCTGTGTCCCGCTAGAGGTGGAGTTTCTTTTTTCAGGCGGTGTAGTCTTGTCACTAACTCGCTACTGCCCACTTCCATCATTTATGAGTATTTCAAATCAAATCAAATAAATCCCAACACTCTTCTGGAAACACAGGAGCCCTAGGGATTTTGTACTGTCTCAAGAAGGAACTGGACAAGACTGGGGCTGGGGCTTGTGGGGGAGAGGAACTCAGAATCATCTTGAAAGGAGACAATCCAGACTGCCCCAAGAGCCCTGAGCTACCTTGGGAGACATGGTCCTGCAGAATGTGGGACCCAAATGATGACAAACCTCCTTGACCTCATCTTTAAGAATCAGGTCCCTTTATTTTGTGTCTCAAATGTGTCTCAAAATTTTCAAAGATTGAAAACACAAATGCTTAGAGCAGACAGGCAGGCAATGTCCATAAGAAAAGCAGGTGGTGTCTTTACTAGGACTCTGGTGGGGATTCATGGTTACCTGGTGCCCAATCTGGGGGTCTCAACTCACCCACCAGTCCCTGCTGCTGGTTACCTTTGGGGAGGGCAAATTAGGTACACAGTGGGCAAATTATCTCATTTGCCAGGAGCAGATAAACATTCATATATATATTTTTTTTTTCTGTGAATGCTGCTGGTTTTGAAAACGTGGCAATGAACTTGACTTTCCTCATGACATTCCATAGACCACGGAAACCCTGCCCAGTTGGCATGGGGTTCCTGTGCCGCCCTTTTGTATCCTACAGCCTCTGGATGGGCTGTAGTGGATCCCGGTGCGTTGCTTGGGTGGCATGAGGGCATTCACCTGCTATTTAATGACAGTAGTTGTGCACTCTCCAAATGTAAACCATTGGAGAAATTGCAAAAGGGAACATCTCATAAAACCTATTGCTTACTTAGAGTCAACTTCCTTATCCAAACGAAGCGGGTCTTCCCATCCCCCACCAACATCCTGGTCAAACCGCAGAAGTTGGAGAGAAGCAAACTTCAGAGAATGTGTTAATAAAACAGGCAACTAGAAACATCTACAAAGGGCCCTTCCTTTCTTCCTCTTTCTCTCTATCTCTCTTTCTTTTTGAGACAGGTTCTTGCTATATTGCCCAGGCTGGCTTCGAACTCCTGGGTTCAAGGATCCGCCTTGCCTCAGTCCCCCAAGTAGCTGAGATGACAAACGTGCAGTATGCTGGATAGTTTCAAAGGCTTTTTAAAACAGAGCATCCTTTTAAGGCAGTCGCTGGCCCCGGATTATTAAGATTCAAGGGAAGGCTTAGAGGCGTCACTGGAAGCTTAGAGTGACACAACACTGCCTGGGACTTGACGCCTAAAGCAAATGCAGTTCGTGAGAATTGTGGCCACACGGCCAGGCAGTAGAACATTTGCGCAGCATCTTTGGCATGATGCCAATGTCGTCCCTGCCATCCTGCCTATAGCGTGATCAGCAAATGAACCATCCAGGCCATTCCAGACCAGCAGCAGCTGTGACATTGCCTCGAACTTCAGGGTGGTGGTGGATCTGGTGGAAGACCAACTTGCCTCCAAATAAAACCTTTCTTTCCTAATTGAGATGGGCACTTTAGGACCATTTGGAATAGACCAAGGACCATGTGAGGTCATATCCTATGTCAGAAAGGAGGGTTTCCAGTAACTGAATACCTTCAAAATGGGAGCAGAGTAGAATAGCCTCAGGGGTTGTCAATCATCCCTCTTGGTTGAGGCTGGAAATTCTCCTCCCACCCAAACCAGGCCTGTCACAGGTACTGGCCTTTCTGGGTGGGGGACTGAGTGGGATACCGAGGATTTCAGGCCTGGCCTATTTCCTCTGGCTTGGCTGGGACAGATCCCTAGGGTCATGAATCGAAGGGCAGGAAGGGAATGCTAAGATTTCAAATAAGTCTTATTTTCTTTCTTTTTTCTTTTTTTTTTTTTTGGGGGGGGGGGGGGGGTTACCAGGAATTGAACTGAGGGGCGCTACATCCTCAGCCCTTTATAAAATATTTTATTTAGAGACAGGGTCCCACTGAGTTGCTTAGGACCTCTCTGAATTGCTGAGGCTGGCTTTGAACTGGTGATTCTCCTGCCTCAGCCTCCTGAGCCTCTGAGATTACAGGTTTGTGCCACCGCTTATTTTCAGCACTTCCTGGGGACCTGGAACTGATACATTTTTTTTTCCCAGAAAGTTGAAGAAGATGGAACTTCCAAGTAGTTTTTTTTTTTAATTTTATTTTTTTCCTTAACTTTTTTTTGACTGATTTTTTAAAAAAAAATTCTTTTCATACATGTATATGTCTATCTCAATCTACCGTCCTTCCCATCTCCACCCGCCCCACCTCTCCCCTCACTCCCCTCTGTACAATCCAAAGTGGACGGATACATTTTAAGAAATGGTTAATAACTTAAAAAAAGGCGATACCTAAGTTTCAGTCACCCAGAAAAGTATTTTATTTAGGCAAGGCACACAGTCATTTTACATTCCACCAAGAAGGAAAGGAGACTTTACATTCCACCAAGAAGGAAAGGAGACTTTTTACGCAGTAAAGCCTGGGCCCTGCGATCATGAGACACCTGTGGGTTTTGGAGACATGGGGGAGCAAGCGCGCATTTCTTGGAATCCAGGAAGCGCCAGCGTTGCAGTTCTCATCCGCCAGGAAGCCGCCAGGGGGCGCAAGACGCCAGCACCTCACTTAGCCCTTGGCATTGGCGAGCGCATCAGCCTCCCAGTACAGAAGGAAAACTTTCCTTCAAGAAGTTGAGACGTACCTTGTATTCCTTATCCACCCGAAGAAAGCCTGAATGAAAAGGAAAAAAAAAAAAAACAAAAAAAAAAAACAAAAAACAAAAAACCTTTCGTTTGTTTTCTCACTTTCGCCCCAAACTTGCGGGTTTCCAGAGAATCTATAGGCCGCCAATTGCGCTGGCCATTCTCCCAGGCCTCACCAAGAAAAGAGGTCTGAAAGGTGACCCCAACACACGTTTCCATGCAGCACAGAAAGATGCCGACGCCCCAAGGGCTGCGTTCTGCAAGCACAGTTTGTAGGTCCAAAATGGCCAAATGGCAGTAACGCCTAATCTCTGAAGCTTCCAAGACTTCTTCCAGTTTTATTATTTTATTACTGGAAAACAACCTTTTTCTTACAATGCATATTTAAGTAATCAAAATATTTCAACTTAAGACATGAACTCTTACTCTTTCAGTACAAGGTGGGAGTCTCCTTTCCCCTCCTCCCATTCCTAGGGTAACTCCGACCCCACCCGCGAGCGCTTTGCAGGAGTTACTCAGATTCCCATTAACACGCATCTTGGACAGGGTTCTGCTGCGCCACTTAGTACCCGGGCTGCCACAAGAGGCCAAAGCAAGGGAAAGTGGGAGCGAGTGGGTGGGGGGTAGGTCAGCATCTTTCCGATCAGCCTATAGGTGGCGCCCTGGGAAAGGGATTCTCAAGCTGTGTTCCACACGCTCCAGAAGCCCAAGCCACGGGGTTCAGGCGCAGCAGCCGGGTGTCCTTCACAACTCGCTTGGCTGCTCAGTACGCTTTCGACTTAGCTGCAAGCCCAGGCTGCAAACAGCAGAGCCGGTGCAGGGGCGGGGGAGTGGCATGCGGCCTCGACCCCCACGCGCCGGGCTCCCCCGCGACCCCCACGCGCGGAGGGGCCCTGCCCACCCCACCCGGCGGCAGGTGGGCAGTGTTGCTATGAAGAGAAAGCTTCGATTGTCACCACTACAAACTGCCACACGCCAGACCTCCTCTATTGTGCGCCCTCCATAGAAATGCAAACGAGCCGCGTGCGCCGGCCACAATCTGCTTGTCCTCCCCCGCCCGCGCCCTGCAGCGCTCCGCCAATGTGGTGGGCTCCAAGCTTCCAGTGCCGACCCTGAAGGGCATTGGGTATGCGTGGCAGGCCTTGCCAGCGCGCTCAGGCGATTGGTGTCAGCTGCAGGGACTGAGCCTATTGCCTTTTGCAAGCCCCAATCTACTGCAGCCTGCTTTTGCTTTAATTTTCGGTTTCAATGCAACAGCCTCATAAAGTTTAAATTAAAAGGAGAGAAGAAATAGAAAGGTAGCAATGAAAAGAAGTGCAAAACAAATTTCTTTTACGTCCTCTGTGCACTTCACAAATTGTAGCATCGTACTAGCAAACAAGGTTTTCCTTTTTTTTTTTTTTTTTTTAACTTTTCCCTTTTAAGGACTTAAAAAAAAAAAGGCGAGATGAAATCTGCAGGCTCCAGTCTGCCTGGTAACACCCCAACAAAAGCAGCAGATTTGAGGCATTGTCATCCCCCGCACCCCTCCCCACGTGGCCTTCTGGCACGAGCCGACTGCCTGCCGCCTCATTTGCATCAGAAAGCGGGCGCCGGCCAATGGGCGCGCAGCCTAGCGCCAGCTGGCGGCGCCTCGCCCGCCGGCCTATAAAAGGGCGCGTCTCCGCTGCCGTCGCACTAGCTGGTGGTGGGCGCGCCGGGCTTGGGAACTGTATGTGCGCTAGCGTCTTCTCTGCGCTCGCCGGTTTGGGGAAAACTTGCTACTTTGACTGCACTATGACACTGGAAGAAATCCGCGGGCAGGATACAGTTCCGGAAAGCACAGCCAGGTGGGTCTTGGAGTGCCGGGAGCCAAGCTGCTATGGGGGCAGTGTTCAGGTTCTCTGGGATGGAAGCCCTCAGGGTGGGTGTCGAGCACCCATGCCGGCGGGGTGCGGGCGCCGTCCGGAGGCTGAGAAGTCGAGACTTCAGGGCCAGAGAATCAGAGGTGCTCGCGCCACCTTGGAGCTGGGGAGTCACGGGGATGAGTCCCTGGGTCTAGAGAGTCTGGGTGAAGGCGCCCATTTAGGCTTGGAAACCAGGAGCGCGGGCGCCAGATTGTGGCTAGAGAGCCGGTTGGAGTTGGAAATCCGGGACTGGAGGCTGCGCCGCATCCCAGGCGGGTCTCAACTCACCGCACTGGTTCTTTTAACAGGATGCAGGGCGCCGGGAAAGCGCTGCACGAGCTGCTGGTGTCGGCGCAGCGCCAAGGCTGCCTTACCGCCGGCGTCTACGAGTCGGCGAAAGTCCTGAACGTGTGAGTATTCACGCAGCCCGGGCGGGACGATTGGGTGTGGAGCGGCGGGGAGATCTGGGAGCTGCATCCAGGTGGCCCTGGCTCCCCAACCCGGACCTTACTCTCCCCATCTGCCCCTCTAGTGATCCTGACAACGTCACTTTCTGCGTGCTGGCCGCCGACGAGGAGGACGAGGGTGACATTGCGCTGCAGATCCACTTTACGCTGATCCAGGCGTTCTGCTGCGAGAACGACATAGATATTGTGCGCGTGGGCGACGTGCAGCGGCTGGCTGCGATCGTGGGTACCGGCGACGAGGCAGGAACACCAGGCGACCTACACTGCATCCTCATTTCGGTAAGTGGGGCTTCTGCCCTCGTCCCAGGGTCTCCCGCCCTGTTCTGGCCCGCGGCCAGCCTGACCCCTGCTTTCTCCCGGCAGAACCCTAATGAGGACTCGTGGAAGGACCCTGCCTTGGAGAAGCTCAGCCTCTTTTGCGAGGAAAGCCGCAGCGTCAACGACTGGGTGCCCAATATCACCCTTCCCGAGTGACAGCCCAGCGGGGATCTTGGTATGATCGACGTGGTGACGCCCCGGGGCGCCTAGAGCACTGCTGGCTCTGTGGAGTGGCCGGCCCTTGGAGGGCGCCCTAGTGCGGCGTGGAGAACTGGCAGGCGAGGGTGCCTGGAGAGCGAGGAGCGCGGTCTCCGGAAGAGGCGGCTGGCCGGCGGCGGCAGGGGCAGGCTGGCCCCAGCCGAGTACTCTGCAAGTGGAGCGGCTGCTCGCCCAGGAAGGCCGAGGCGGGGACGTTGGCCCCAGGGCCGGGAAGGACAGATTGGCCCGGCATGCGTGACTCAGCAGCCTGTGCTCGGCACCAAAGAGGGAGAGGCGAGAAGAGGTAGCCTGGACTTGGTACAGCTATAGGAGCGTGATGGACTTAGCAGGCTGCACTGCTTTTTTCAAAATGGATTCGGGCAATGCTGCATTTTTTAAAAAAGGAAGCTGCCGTTGGAGCTTTGAATTTTAACAATAAACTTTTTGAAACAAACTTATGCTTTTTATTGAGGGTAGGGAATCCTTGGGGTTGGGGGTGGGGTAGTGGGGTGAGCTACGTTTCCGGATGGTTGCAGGAACTCGGTGGAGCTGATGCCACCTGTTCCCACCTTCCTGTCGGGCAAGAATTACAGGCTCCTCGGGCTGGCAGTGGGGGAGGGGACGCCCGGCGTGGAATGGTAGAACTTGAGCTGGGCTCCTGTTCCTCTCCTTTTAGGAACGTTTAAAGATTGCAAGACAGGAGCGTACTTGAGATAAGGCATCTGGGTGGGTGCAGCAGCTCAAGGCTTGCAATCCTGTCGGTAACAGTGACCTCTGCCTCCCCTAGCTCCCCTCCCCCCTTTCCACTCCTCCCGACAGCTGCTTATCTGAACAGCTTGCAGAAGGCCAGCAGTGCCTTCCTACACAATGAGCTTTGCCTTCTGCAACCCTACCCTTTGTGATCCCTGGGGATGGGGGCAGACTGCTGTTTTCAGGAACTTTCTCTTAATTGTTCTGACAAAGCAATGTTGCAAAGGTATTAATATCAAATATGACACCAATGACTGCGTTAAAGCATGAGTCATCATTTTGTCACGGCTGTGATAGAACTTAGAAGATCTGAGCAAAAATTGAAAGGCAGCATGTATATAAATAGGCGTGAGCAATTTTGAGTGGGGTTGGCATCTGCTGTCTCCTATTTTGAGTGTCCTCTGCCCACATCAGAGTTAAGGACTACTGCTATTCCCAATTCCTTTTAAAGACTTACAGGAGAAAACAATTTAAAATCTTTTTAAGCTAAGATTGCCTTTAAAGACAGAGCTGGGAGGAGAATGCCCTGAGTGAATGGATCTTTTTTTTTTTTTTTATTAGACCAGTATGTCTTGATTTCCCTCCCTTGTCTGACTAGTTGCTTTCTGCAGAGGAAGTGCACGTGGGCCATGTCTGCAGAGCAGCCCAACAGCCTTCGGGGAAAGGAGGGGTGGTGTGCTGTTTTTCTAAGAAGGACGTTCTGTTGATTTATCAGCAGTCCTTGGGGTGGCTGATTTGCTTGTTGAGTGCCACTTCTGAAATTCTCTCCACATTGTGGAAGCATTTGCAAGACAACAGGAAAACTGTAAGGGCTTAATTACTCTTCCTGTATAGAAAGCATCCTGTCTCCCATTTATCTGCTCTTAAAAACATTTGCAAATTGATGAGGCAGAAATCCAATGAAATAATCCAGTGGTGTTTGTGACTGATTTTCATTAATGTTTTTACCTTTTGATGCCCCAAGTTTGAGTTTTCCTTATCTAAGAGGTCTTAAAGAAGTGAGTCTATCCATACCAGAATGTGCTCCAGCAAAATGACTTTTGCCACAGTGTGCTGGAGAAAACATAAAGGGGACATGATTACTTCAAAAATGTACCTTTAAATGAGTTAATTCAGCAGGACTTTGCACCAGAGCAGGCTGGTAGAACCTCCTGAGGGCAAGTGACCCTTAGAGAACATCAAGTTGGCAGCTGGTGTAAAACTGGCCTTTCTCTGATTAGAGCTGGCTGTGAGACCACCTGTTAGAAGTCCAGAAGCTAGGAGAATTTGCAGGGGGAAGATAAATGCAGGTTTGGACACAGGGCCAGGTTCAAAGTTGGTGAAGTTTTTTCTTTTCCTTTCTTTTTTTGACAAATGCATGTTTAATGTTATTAAAATAAACTAAAGAGGGTGGGTCATTACATGCAGAACACAACATAGCATTGGATACTTGGAACAACCCTGTGTGATAATGCATACATGCTAATCACCACATGCATGTTGAGGCGACGTAGGCACACTGTTGAGCACCACAGCCTCCAAAGAGCTGAGTGAATGCTAATGATGCTAATACTTTAAAGCTAATGAAAGCCTTTGCCCAAGACCCCAATTGGATGGGGACCAGGGAGTGTGGTTCTAGGGCCAACAGTTACCCTCACACTACCAGGTGCTGGATGGAGTGCTTGCAGGCTGATTTTGGAAAGGCTACTTTTGTAGGAAATTTTTTTTTACATTTATAAGAATTACATATATAGATTAGAAAAAAATTGTAAAATAGAAAAACATTAGAGAACAAGGTACAAGGACTTGTACCCCAGCGCGGGCACATTTGAGCATGTTTCCTTCTAGTTTTTTTGTTTTCCCTCTGGGGAGCATGTCTGATGCAGTCACTCAACAGGAATGGCCTGCTGTCTGCAGGATTTTAAGTGTCGCCTGTCTAAAGGAAAAACTTGTGCTGCCCTCAAGGAATGGAAGTCAAGCAGGCTTTTCTTTTTAAAAAATGTTTTGCATTCAATCAATGCTGTAAGGATTTGCAGGGGTAAAGCTCGTGTCACCAAGAAGAAACGAGTGCAGAAATGACAACTGGAAGTGACAGGAAGATCGGGCCACCATTGCTCAGACCAGGCCTTGTTCCTTCCCGGCTAAGATGATAGGACAAAATGATCTCTGAGATTCATTTCATTTTTAAGGGCTCTAATTCTGTGCATTCTACATTTTATTAAATTATTCACCTCAATATTGCAGAGCATATTGCTCTTGAGGTCTTCAAAGAACCACTTGAAAAGAAGTGATAAATGAATTTTTCAGAGCAAAGCAAGGTTGTTGGCAAACAAAGCCAGGCTGGAGAGGTCAGCTCGGTGAGCAGATAGTCATTTTTGCTTTTTTCTTCACAGTTCTTGCATTTTTCAGTTGTTTTTCCAAGGTATGGACTCCTTATTTAGGTATGTCATCCCTCCATGGCCTGAGCTGCAGGCTGTCCAGTAGGCATGACTGAGTTTGCTCAGGGCCAGCAGGGGATGGGGGATGATGCGGTGCCCAGAAAGAGGACATGTGTTCTCGGGCAAGCTTATACTGCCTTTTTGTAAGTTGCTGCTGCTGTTGTTGTTTTGGTACTTGGGATCGGACCCAGGAGTGTGTTATCCCTGAGCTACAGCCCCAGTCCTTTTTATTTTCTGTTTTGAGAAACAGGGTCTCATGAAGTTGCTTAGGGCCTTGCTAAACTGCTGAGGCTGGTTTTAAACTTGTGATCCTTTAGCCTCAGCCTCCCGAGTCACTGGGATGACAGGCTTGCTGTAAATTGTTGTTTTTAGGTCTAGCATAGACTTTTCTTCTTCATCTTCTAGAATAGCATTGCTAAGTGATTTCAATTCTCTTAGCAAATGCAAATGTGGGAGGAAGAGCCCCTGTCGGGTGAAGGCTGCCTGCAAGGGTCTTCATTCCAGGAGGAGGTGGCAGTATCTCGGTCACATGGCCACGTGGCTTCCAGCTCACAGAGCGGCAGAGGCTCCTCCACCCCCTAGCAGTCCTGGGGATGGAACACGGAGCCTAGTGGTGGATGAGGACGTCACCGCCTTACCAGCCCCCCTTAAGGTCCAAGATGCCTTCTTTTATCCCCTGATAGATTCATCTGGCCTTGCTTGAGAGCATGTGCGTGCCAGGCACCGTCCTAGGCACAGTCTCCCTGCCAGTTCCTGTGTGCCTGGGAGATCCAGGAAGTGCTCTGTGGATGGCCTAGGACTCAGATTCCTCAGGCCCATTCCACCCAATCATTCCCACCTCAAAAACACCCTAAGGAAGAGAATGAGATCCGTGAATGCGGCCCGTTTCCCCATACCAATTGTTAATTTTGCGAGATCCCCTGCAGGCCACCTAAAAAATGTCACTGTTTACATTCCACTCATTTTGGCATCATAAACGCCATCTCCCATTTATTTGCATTCTTCTGATTTCTCTCCAGTCCAACCCTTCCCACAACGTGATCACCTGCTTTCCCAAGAGGACTCGAGTGCCTTTTCTCTACGCTGCCTCCCTGCCCCAGTCTTTCCCACCTTTCCCCTCTTCCCTGTCATGGAGCTGCTCTGGACAGGCTCTGGAGACTCCCTCTGCCCCTGCATGCTGCAGGTCACTTGGCCTGGCGTCCGGGATCTCTTCCGCCCCTCCCCCTCCCGTGCTCCCTCACCCAAGCCGCCTCCTCCTTCTGCTCAGTGTTCCCTTCTGGTAAGGCTCTGCCTGCCCCTGTGACTGTCCAGTAATGCCCCATCTGGCCCAGGCTGAGCCCCACGTCTGCCTCTGCAAAGTCTACCTCCAGGCCAGGGTCCTTAACCTCTGAGGTTGGCTCTGGGCACAGTAGCAGAGTCTGCGGTGATAGTGAGGAGATTTCCCAGGGTTGGCTGGTGTGTCCCAGCCTTGGATGGTCGTGGCTCAGTGCATGTGAATGCGCCGTGCTGGGGACCTCTCTCTGTGAGGTTGCTTGGTGCTCTGTCGGCCTCCCTG
Source organism: Sciurus vulgaris (assembly GCF_902686455.1). NCBI lineage: Eukaryota > Metazoa > Chordata > Mammalia > Rodentia > Sciuridae > Sciurus > Sciurus vulgaris. The sequence goes on from NC_136474.1 coordinate 28,870,820, forward strand.
ACTCTTGCTCCTACCCCTTAAATCCCTACACTCAGTGTCTGGTCCTTCATCCCACCTGCTGGGCCACCAGGGACTCACATTTTTAGGGATGACTGGTTTAGGCTGCCAGGTAGCAGGAGGGCTTCTGTCTTCCTTCTGAGTTGAGTGATATGGCCGTGTCTTGGGCCTTGGCCTGGGATAGGGGCTTGTGGTGGGACACATCTCTGCTTCCTTTCTCTCTTCCTTTCCCTGTGTCCCTCAGCACCTTTGACAGAGGCTGGCATCAGCTTGTCCATCTTGAATGGAAGGACGAGTCCCCTGCACTCCATGGCTCCCTGGGGCAGGTGGGACATAAGGGTGGGACGTAAGGGTGGGGACCCCCTGCCACCATGCCTGAATCAATCCCTAGGCTAGAGGTATAGGGTGACAAACAGCAGAATGATTGTGCTTGTCTGAAACCAGCACCACATAATAATCCAAGTTGCAGCTTCCTTGTGCGTCTCCTCTGAGCTTCGGAAAGGAACACAGTGTTTCTGGGAGAACAGGGTGGGCCATGGCAGCCCTCAGCCCTTTTTCACAAGAAGGAAGTTGCCTTAGAACAAACACTTCAGGGGACGTTGTCCTGGTAACTACAACTTGACCAGAAATGGTGGCGGGATGTGTTGAAAACACAGTGTGCATAGAAAGACAGCCCTCTGGGGACTTGGCTGCTGGGCCGACTTCACAGCAGAAAGGAAGGGCATTGGAACTCTGAACTGAACACTGTCAGCATGCAGATCAGCAGGGCTTACACCAAGGGTTCTTTCCACTGAGGAGCACGGAGATTCTGCAAAATCAGGTCCAGAGATGAGCAGCCTTCCATTGATAAGGATCCTGTAGCTGCCCAGGGGATCTCCCTGAGACCCCGACCCCTCTTCCCCATACTGATCCGGGACAGGCAGTGCTCACCGAGTGGGTCTGTGGCAGCTGGATGCACCTGCACCTGTTGCTGTTTGTATGGCATCTCACTTGGAAGAGCAGCTGACAGGTGAAGCTGTCATCCTCAGCTTAGTCATGTCCCAGGTGACATCTCATTAGAAGGCAGAACTCAACTGTGGCCCTCTGATGGAAATCCACCCCCTGGTGTTACTCCTGTGATGGTGAGATTAAGGAATTTTGCAGATATAATTAAGGTTCCTAAGTAGAAGACCTGGAAACAGAAGACCTCTGCTTTTCAGAGGCCAAACCTAATCCTGTGCATCTTTCAAAAGCAGAGATTGGCTGGTTGTGGAAGAGGGAGCAAGAGAGATTCCAGATGTTGGAGGGATCTGACCCATCACTGTGGGCTTTAAAGTTGGAGGTTGTCAAGAAATAAGGAATGGAGTGGCCTTTAGAAACAGAATGGATGGACCTGACAGAAGACAGCAGGGACCTAAGTCTTGCAGATGCAAAAAATGGAATCCCACTGTCAAGGACAGAGAGCTCAGAATCAAATTCTTCAAAGCCTCAGACAGAAGCCCAGTGGATCCTACAGCTTGGTTTGGGCCTTGTGGGACCCTGCAGAGAAGCCCTCTGCATCTGCCTGGACCTCCACACAGCATGGTGAGTTGGTGCAGAGTATTGTTTGAAACTGTTGAGTTAATGACAATTTGTTATACGGCACAGCCAGGGACACCAGCAACCTCTCTGGGGCCATTCCCCTCTCTCCTCCTCCACTTCTCATGCTCTGGGCTCGGGCTCCTGAGCCCTCCTGTTTTGTGTCGTTTATCCTGTGCACCTCTGTCCTGTACTACCTTCTTCTCTCACCATCCCTGTGTCCTACGGGGCTCCCCACTCCCTCCAGATATCCTTATCCTCCCCTTTCCTACCCTGGCACCTTGCTGGTCCTGCTGGTCCTACTGGTCCTGCTGGTCCTGTTGGGTGTTTTCTTGGACTGTTTGCAGATAAGCAGTTCAGCCTCAGAGCCCAGCCAAGTTCAAGGAATAGCTGGGAGACTCTGCTGTAGGTGGAATGGACTGAGCATTTGGGCATTGGATATGGAGGCCAGTCATGAGGGTGACCAAGAGGACAGCCTGTGGGCCCTAGGCCACCAGGTGGGCTGGGCTTATCTTAGAATTCAAGGAGATGGTCCTAGAAAGAAGAGGTGTCAGTGTCTGGCGCGGGACGGGAAGAGTCTTCCAATACCACCGTGGGGGCCAGTGATGCCTCTGTTTAAGGCACTGGTTCTGCTCAGTCCTGTCAGGAGGTCACCCATTCCCGTAGGATACAGCAGTTCTTCAGGTCTCTGGGGGTACATTCCAAAACCCCCACTGGATACCTGAAGCCTCAGATAGTACCAGACCCCATATATATATATATATATATATATATATATATATATATATATATATATATATGTTTTTCCTTTACATACCTACCAATAAAAAAAAATCTAATTTGCAAATTAGGCTCAGGAAAAGATTAACAACAACTAATAATAATATAGAACACTTATAATAATATAATAAAATTCATTAAAATGTATGATTTTTTTATTTCTGGAATTTTCCATGTAATGTTTTTGAACAGTGCTTGATGGGTAGCAACTGAAACTGAATAAGGGGGCCTACTGATTTGGAAATCTATCTTTCACCTCTTATTGGGGGAATACAAAACCCAGGGGCCACTGAATTGTTGGTTTTTGCCCCCAAAGCTTTCCCTTTTTATGAAGATATCCAAGCGCCATTAAGTGACAGATGCTTCTTGCAGGAAGGACACATTATTTATCTTGCATTTTGCTGGGGAGAAAATGGGCTCAGAGGGGAAGTCACTTGCTGCAGGGGACATTTAGAGGAGGGCCAGGGCTCCTCACCCAGCCCAAGCTTTACCCCCACATCCACAGGATTCTCGTCCTCAAAGCTGGACAAGGATGTCTGACCCCTAGAGCCCTCCCGAAGGGTGGCTAGATCTTGCTGCTGAAGGCAGGCATGTTGGCCACAGAGCTCGGGATTCTCCCGAGAAAGGAAGTGGCTGGGAGGACCAGATGGGAACATGGGGTCTCCTGTTGCCTGAAACATTGGCTACTTGGCCTAATTTTCTTGTAATACAATCTTTTGGTAAAAGCAAAGTTCTTTTTGCTGTTGATGCTCATGGTTTCCTATTATGAGGAACAGACTCATTCATCCATCTCTCTAGCCCCTGGATGTGGGGAAAGTAGATCAGTGAGATCCAGGAAGAGCCCCTGCTTTGCCATCTGGAAGTGAAGTGGACAGAACAGTCAATTATGGGAACGCTTGCTAAAAGGATGGAGATGCCTTTTCCCCTCTCAAAGTGGGTCTTTAATCCTTCAACCACTGAGCATCTTTATCTCATACCAAGCAATTGATGTGGTTTTCCTTTGTCACTTCCAGGGGTAGAAGGGACTTGCTGCCAGTTTTCATGATTCATTTCTCTGCATTCAGAGCTGGCTGTGGGTTGAGGTTTATAAGCCCCGCCAGTTATGCAATGTGATAGTTCGACTTGATCCCACTTTCTGACACTGTCACTTCACCTATCCCCACCCAGTCATGGTGGCCTGGGGGTCACGTCCCAGAGTGGGAAAATTCAGGAGGATAATTTTAAATTTGTTAGATTTTATTATGACCCAGTGCAAGCAACGAAGATTATAAGGAGTGTCAGGAATAGAGCCATAAGAAACAAAATAGAAAGAAAGGAAACAGATGTGCTTTGGAGAAAGTATGTTCTTTCACAGCAAGATTAAAGTGACCTTGAGGGATTCTCAGCAGCTGAGCAATTCATGGAACTCCTTGCATTGAGCAGGAATATGGTGCTACAATTCCAGGAAGGAGGATGCCCAGTGTGTGCTCAGCTATCAGAAAACCCATTTAAAACCATTGTGCTCTCATTTTCTGCCCTTGGATTTCTGAAAAGTCGCTTAAGTTCTAGCTCTGCCAGCCCAAAACGATGACCAAGAAACTGCTTAGCTCTCATGTCATCAGAAGGTCAACTTGGGCTGACCAAGGACTTGGGGTTGCTGTAGTTTGGATCTGGGATGCCCCCCAAAAGGCCACGTGTTAAAGGCTTGGTCTGCATTTGGCACTTTTGGGAGATGGTGTAACCTTTAAGAGGTAGGGCCCCATGGGAGGCATTTAGGTCACTCGGGGTGGGAGGGGACTGTGGGACTCTCACCCCCTCCTCTTTATCTTTTAATTCCTGGCCATGAAATGAGTGGTTTTGTTCTGATATGCACTTCCTGCTATTATGTGCAACCTCACTGCAGGCTCAAAGCAATAAGACCAATACATCATGGACTGGAACTTCCAAAACTGTGAGCCAAAATATATCTTTGCTATTAAAAGTTGATTATTTCAGGTATTTTCTTACAATAGTGGAAAGCTGACTCACACAGGGGTCCCGCTGGGCCATGCAGATGTCCACAGTTCTTATGCAGGGAAGCAAGAGTTTGCTTTAAGAGTAACAGGTGGGTGCCAGCAGCTGCTCTCCTTCCAGGTGGCCTCCGCTCTGCGGGCATGCTTCACCTCTCCGAAGGCACAGAAAAGACTTGGATGAAATCACCACCAACCCAGGGGGAGCTACAGCAACTGGAGGGGTGGGTGGAGATTGACAAAAGCAGGGGACCTCTGCTGCAGCCAGCAGCCTTAGCCATCTGGAGCTGGCTATCTACCCTGAGGCCCCTGCTTTGAATCCTAATCATGTGGATGGAGAATCAGATCCTGCCCCATCCAGATAGCCCATTCCAAGGCTCCTCCTCAGAGACGCCCGGTGAGAGCCTGGTAGCTAGGCTGAGGCCCGGGGCAGACAATGCTCACCCCCCTCTGGTTACCAGCCACCTGTAGCATCCTTATGTTGTCAATAGCAGCATGCAGCCCAAATGAAACGAGACAGGGGATTTCTGGGGTTAAATTAGAACCAAGGGGTGTGCCCCAGCCTCATCCTCCAAGGCACTGTCCTTGTAGGTACTGGTTAGTGGTCACCACAGGTTCGAAGGTCAGTTGTTGGAAGCCTGCTGGAGGATGCTCTGCGCTACTGTCTTGTCCCAGAGTTCATATTGTTGGAAACTTAATCCCTAGCGCAACAGTTTTGGAAGGTGGGTCCTTGGGGAGGTGTTTAGGTCGCAAGGGCTCTGCCCTCGTGAACGGATCGTATGCTGATTGTAAAGGACCTTGATGGAGGAGGAGTGGGGTCCAGTCTTTGCCCTTCCATCCCTGTGCCATGTGAGGACACAGCTCTTCCTCTATGGAGAACATAGCAACGAGGTGCCATCTCGGAAGCCAAGAGCAGCCCTTGTCAGACACCTCACCTGCCGGTGCCTTGGTCTTGGACTTCCTGGCCTCCAGAACTGATATAAATGGCTGCTGTTCATAAGCTACTCAATTTGTGGTATTTTGTTGAAGCAGCACAAATGTAGGGCAAAATCCAACAGCTCCTGATCCAAATAGGACTGGAGGATGTGTCCTGTGGTTTATACCTTTGGTCCTTTGGGAAAGTGTGATGCAACCTCAGCAACCCTTGTGAATGACAATGACCCTCCTCCCACTGTGGCTGGGGGAGCAGGGAGCACTTTCCCCAGAGAGAGGAGGGCAGCATGTGCTGCTGGGGACTTTTCCCAGGAGCAAGGTCAGGTTGGGATTCCCTGACTCCCTGTACCTCCATCTGGAAGCCAGGATGCGGGGGACAAATGATCAGAGTGCCCAGAACAATGCCTGCACAGGGTAGGTGGCAGTGACTGCTGGTCAGGGTTGCCATGGTTTCTGTTGGGGGTTTCTAAGGGGATGAAGTTCCCCCCTTTCTCTAAAGGATCAGTCCTGGAGTGTTGGGGAGCCCCTCTGCACTCCCTCTAACACAAGTAGAGGTTTGGTGCTAAATGACAAGCTGTAGAAGACACAGAGCTACAAGCCTCAGGCCAGCTGCCAGGCGTGGCCCCAGTCTCCTGTGGCCATCCAGACCACAGGGCTTTTCCTTCTCTACAGGACCACTGCATGATAAGGCAGGGCACAGGTCCAGAACACTGGCCCAGAATGATGGTCTGGGCCCTTGGCACTCCTTTAGCCATGGGGCCAGAGCTTGGGTTAGAAGCCTATTGTGGGTGGGGCTGTTTTGAATTCCTGACCTTCCGCCACTTGCTGGGTGTGATCTCAGGCTCCTTGGTACTTCTCTGAGCTTAATGCTTGTATTTTTAAGAATTCTGACCTCACCCAGTGGTCTCAGAGGTACCCAGTGTGCTGATTGACTCAGGATCTGACCTTGGGGTTGGTTGTTGCTGGCCTTCCCTGCCTCAGCACCCAACAGCTCCAGGAACCAGCCAGAAGCCCTTCTGCTTGCCAAGGACTGAGGCCAGTGGGCTCTTCCAGGCTCACCTGGTGATAGGATACCACTTTCCTTCGGTCTTATAATAACCTATTAGCTCCTTCTTCCAACACACATACATGTGCTGTTTCTCATACCTCTCTATCTTGAAGCCCCATCCTTCCATCCTGTTGGACTCTCCAGTTATTTACTTACGTCAACAGAATGTGATTCTTTATGTAGAAAAACCCAAAGACCTCATCAAAAGACCATTAGAACTGACAAATAAATTCAGTAAAATTGAGGGATACAAACATAATATACAAAAATAAGTAGTCTTTTTATACACCCGTAATGAACTTGCCAACAAAGAAATCAAGAAAACAATCCCAATCATAATACTTACAAAAAAACAAAGCCCCAGGAACCAATTTAATCAAGAATGTGAATGATCTTAACAAAAAAAAAAAAAAGTCGCAGAACACTGATGAAAGAAATTGAAGAAGACACACACACACACACACACACACACACACACACACACACACACACTCAATGGAAAAACTTCCTGTGTTCATGGATTGGAAGACTTAATGTTGTTAAAATATCTGTGCTACCCAAAGTGATCAACAGATGCAATGTAATCCCTATTAAAATGCCAACGACATTCATCACAGAAATTAAAAAAAAAAAATCCTAAAATTCCAAATAGAAGTACAAAAGGCCCTAAAGAGACAAAGAAATCTTGATCAAAAAGGACATGTTGGAGGCATTATACTACCTGATCTCAAGACATATTGCAATGTTACAGCAACCAAGACAGCTCAGTACTGGGAAGAGCACACAGAACAATGGAACAGAATATAGAACTCAGAAATTAACCCATGGGAAAAATAAATAAATAAATAAATTAACCCATGACTCTATAGGTTGTTTCTCAACAAAAGCTACCAAAAACCTACACTGGAGAAAGAACAACCTTTTCAATAAATGGTGCTGGGGAAACTGGATAGCTACATGCAGAAGAATAAAACTAGACCTCTGTCTCTTACCATATATAAAAATCAACTCATAATAGATCAAAGACCTACATGTAAGAAGAAAACTGTGAACTACTAGAACTAAGCACAGGGAAACACCTCAAAATATCAACATAGGCAATGATTTTGGGGATAAGACTCCCAAAGCACAAGCAACAAAATAAAAAATAGACAAGTGGGTTTTATAACAAAATAAAAAACTTCTACACAGCAAAGAAAACTAAAGAGTGAAGAGAGTGTCTACAGAACAGGAGAAAACATTTGAAAACTATCCATCTGACGGGCGATAAATATCCAGAACATACAAAGAACTCAAATTGTAGTCTCAAACTCAAACGATCTGATTTAAAAAGGGCAAATGATTTAAATAGACACTTTGCAAAAGAAGATATGAAATAAACAACAAGTGTATGAAAGAATGGTCAACACCAGCAATCATCAGGGAAATGCAAATCAAAACCACAATGAAATGATCATCTCACCCCAGTCAGAATGACTATTACCCACAAGGCAAAAAATAACAAGGATTTGGAAAATAACGAAGATATGGAAACCCCTTATGCTAACTTTGATGGGAATGTAAATTAGTGTAATCATTACAGAGAAAAGTATGGAGGTGCCTCAAGAACCTAAAAGCAGCACTATCATGTGACCCAGCCACCTCATTTCTGGGTGTATTCAATGGAAATGAAATCAAAGAGAAATCTGTATGGCCATGTTTACTGTAGCACTCTTCACAATAGCCCAGATATGGAACCAACAATGGGGTCCATTGAGGGATGAATGGATAAAGAAAATGTGGTAAATATGCACAATGGGAGCTTGTTCAGTCATCAAAAGAGTAAAATGCTGTCATTTGCAGCAATATGGATGAAACTGAAGGACCCTATGTTATGCAGCGTAAGATAGGCATGGAGATACAAATATCGCCCGTCCTCACATATGTGGAAGTTAAAAATGTTGATTTAAAGACGAGGGTATTATAGTGGTTACTAGAGGCTGGAGGCAGGTTGCATAATGGGTACGAAAATACACCCAGATACAGAGGATAGGTTCTAGTGTTCTACAGCATATTTGGGGCCTATAATTTGCAACAACCTCATCTATATTTTATGAAGAACTAGAAGAGAGGATGTTCAGAGGCTCCAAATACAAAGAAATGATGAATATTTAAGGAGATGGAAGTGCTAACTATCCTGATACGATCATTACACAATGTATATGTGTATTGAATTCTCACACCAGATCCCATAAAAAGGTACAACTATTATGGGTCAATTAAAAAGAAAAACAGATAAAATAGAAATTAAAGGAAGAAGAAAGAACAGAGAAGTTCAGCAGTCTAGCTTTACCAACTCAGAGGATTAAGGATGAGAAGGGGAAAAGGGAACTGCTGGAATTACCCTTTCAGAGAGTGGCCAAGGTGCCCAAGAGGAAGAGGAGGGCACCATCTTGATGGCCTGGCAGCCTTCTGTGGAAGCCTTCCAGACAGGCATTGTACCTGGCAACTGGTTTGATGCTCCATTTTGTTTCATTTTCCCAATCTCCACTTTCGAAGGTCCCTGGGAGTCTACAAGCTCAACCGTGTGTCTATCAGTGCCTATCCATGCTCTTTGTGTCTTTCTTGTGTTCCAACCAGATATGGAACAAAAATCAAAGATGGCTGCAACTTTTTGGTGTAGCTTCTACTCCTTCCCATGGAGTCTCACACCCATCACATAAACATGCAAGGAGAGAACCCCGTTTCAAAGTGAAATGCTTCAAAAGGCCTTTCTCCATAGGGTAAACGTGAAGCAAAATCATTTCTCTTACAAGCATTCTCTGTCCCCAACACTTGCCTTATTTTCTTTCTTTTCTTTTTTTTTTTTCCTAGGGCTGGAAAAATTACTTCAGATAAACAAGGTAGTAAGCAAAAGGAATGGCCAGAACACTTGGTTTCTATAAAACGATTGTGTTATGGGAACATTGCACCTTGTGGAATCCCTGGGTAAGGTGATGTGTGTACAGTGGGTACACAGCATGTTCTGTTCTGTGCTGGAAGTTGGTGGCTTCATTCTTTGTTTGGTCTGACACATGTTAACAATTAGCGAAGGAGAACTTCAGCTCTCAAGTTTCTCCGGGAGCCTGTCTTGTTTGTTACAGGACCTGGATCTGGCAATAGAGAGTAAATTTGGGCCACCAGCTACCCTCCAGAGGCTGGCATGAAGAGACGGCTATGACAGGGGGCTGTCCTTCATGCTACCCTGGCATCTCTACTCCCTGTCTTGCCCACTTCTGGGTCCTTGCCTCTCCCACACTTCTCTTCTGTCCAGTGAGCCCATAAAAGCAACTTTCTTATGTCTGCTGCAAAACATGATGGAGCAGACAGAGGTGAAGTGTTACTATCCAGCAGAGGGCCTCCCCAGAGTAGGCACTTAGCGGAGGTGTTTCCTTTCTGATTATGCTTTGAATATGGTGTTTCTTGCCCGAGACCCACACTAGAGTATAATCCCCGTTGTGAGGTGTTAATAAGAAGATGCAAACTTAATCCAGGTTGGGGGTTGATTAGGATTAAGGAAGGTCATCAGGAAGGAGCCCCCAGGCTTGAAGATTGGCAAGTTTATAAGAGGACAGAGACACACGAGAGGAGACCCAGGAGGCTGCAAGCTCCCTGGTTCTTGTTGTGTGATGCTCTGCACCACCTCCGGCTCTGCTAGCAAGAAGGCCCTCGCCAGATATGGCCCTGCACCCCAGAAATATGAGCCCAAACAAATTTGTAATTTGTCCAACCTGTGGCATTCAGTTATTAGCAACAGAAGACAGACTGGTTGCTCTCCTCCCTTTGAATGTGACTGATGCTCATTTTCCTACCACGGGATCGAAGCTAGAGCTGCAGCTGCTCCCAGCACCGCTCTTCCCCCACCCCCTGTGGGATTCATATTGAGTTCCCTACAATCCCTGGAGGGTGACAGTCCCTATAGCACAGCCACTTCTGCTCCACTATACCCATTGGACCCCAGTGTGGGGATGTGGGAGTCCAGGAAGCCTTTCTGGACCTGCATCTGCATCTTGTCACTTGCTTTCGGGGAACATGCATTTTTGAATACTGAATAGCATCACAGGGAGAAGGGCAGAGGAGGCTGCTGGGGACCCCAGCAAATGAACTAGGAGGCAGCGAAGCAGCCACAGGACAAGCGTGGTCCAAGGGTCACGGAGGCAGAGCCACCGTCAGCTTCTACCAGCTGAAGGCAAAGCTACATCTTTTTACAGGATTACTGTCTTCTTGATATGTGTTGAGGTGTTACTTTTTAAAATTAAAGAGCTAAAGGGTCCTCTAGTCACCTTTTGGGCTAAGAGTGAATGCCACTCAGCAGATACAAGGATGAAATCACTGAACACACACACAACACACACACACACATATTTGTTGTTGAAACACCAAACATCTGCTAAGTCCTCCAATAGGATGAACGCTGGCATCTGGGACGAGCAGCCACAGCCCAGGGCTTAGCATCACCTCACGGCGGCTGACCTGGGCTTTGCCACTGCAGTCTCTTCCTCTGGTGGCATGTCACCCCACCCAGCACACTTTTGATCTGGCGGGGGTGTGGATGTTCTGAACAGCGCAGAAGGGGATTAACGCAGGCCTTGTCCAAGCTCCTCTGCAAACAAGGCTTCTTCCTAAGCAGAGCTAAGCTTTTAATGTCCCAACACTGGTGCTCCATGCCGTGACCCCATCCTGGAAAGAGGAGACCACTGAGGCTCCCCAGTGGCTCAAGGTCATGACTGTGGTCTTGGAATATTCCCGGGGCATTCCTTCGTGGTCATTCCAGAGCTCGTCCAAGGTTACAAGGTTGGTGCACGCTTTGCCAGGAGTCCTGTGTCCCTATTGAGCTCCTCAGATGTTTGCAGGAACCAAGGAAACAGATGAGAGGGAGAGAAATAATTGGAAGTAGAAGGAGAAGGAGGCAGCTCCCTGCAGCCATCCAGGTGAGTGACCAGTGTCCTTGATGCCCTGGCCTGGCCCCAGGGCCCAGTGGTGCTCAGAGGCCGTGAGTAAGCCTTCTGTTGGCAGGACCTCCTGTACCACTGTTATTTTTATCTCTGTGCCCGGTTGTAGTTTACCTTTATCCTCCTGGTTTCCCATAAACACAGCTTGTGGCCTTCTCTAGCTGCCTTCTTGCTTGGCATATAGTGCAGACACCTGCCTACATTTTGCATCTTTTTGGCAGGATCAGGGATACAGAAAGGTTCTTTCCAGCTGTGGGTCAGGTTGAGAAAGTTCAGGAAAACCAAGTGAGGCCTTTGGGCTCTGAGTCCCTCCGTCTGTCTCCAGTGTGACCCTACTTTGCTCAGTTGGGCCTGCATGGGCTCAATGCATAAGAACCCAGGAGGGCAATGGGAAGGACTGTCCCCCACTACAGAGGAGGGGAGGATGCCCTTGGTTCCTTATGGCCAATTGGTTGAGCACTCTCTGTTCCTTGGAGCTATGACTCTTCTTGGGTCAACTATGCAGTGAATAGCTTTTGACTGCTTTTGAACAAAGTCTGTTGCTAGCAGCCCACCAGCTTATCCTTCTCACCAGCTTACCCTACCCAACCTCCAAAAGACTAAAGCAAGACAGACCTCCCAGCAAGTTGACTGTGAGCCTGCTGCTTGGCTGGTGCTCCCTGGTGCACTGCCGCCCTGCTGGTGACATTATTTATAGGAGGGTGTTTGCCTTGTCTGGGAGTCCCTGCACCGTGCCAGCTCAGGGAGTGCTCAAGGAGCCTTCCTTTGGATCTGCCTTGGAGGGGTGGAGCTCAGCAGTGGTTAAAAAGACATGGAAGAATACAGCGAGACCCAGCTCTGAGTTTGCTGCAGGGCGCAAGTTCAAGGCAGAAGTTGGTGCTCCATATGTCTTCTGAGAACCATGCCTTTGGAATCTGGAGGGGACCTGAGAGCTCAACTGGTCCTAACCTGTACGGGGCCGTTATCCCTGCCTCCAGCAGCTCGTCTGCAATTTGCCTTGACTTTCAGATGGGTGCTTCGAAGAGAGCCCCATCCACCTGGCAGGGGCCAGATGTTCTGGTTCCTTGTGGCCCTATTGGCATTTCTTCATCCAGGACTGTGAACCTTGGTGGGCAGGGGCTGTGGCTCATTCAACCTGATATGCTCTTTGGAGGCAAGACCAGGGCTCAACAGAGATGAGGTACTCCTCCATATTTATAGAGACAAATGAAAATACCCAAATGGACAAAGCGAAAATCTCATCCTTTATTTTTTCTCTAGATATCATGGAATATTTTCAGGTGGAAGAAAAGGTGAATTGGAGTATCGCCTCCCCTAGAACATCTGGTGGAGGTGTTAGTAGCCAAGGAAAGAAGAGGGGCAGGTGGAGGCTGGGACACAGGCCCTCTTGGGGCCTGCTCCTGGAGGTCCTCAGCCTGGGGTGCAGTCGATCTGTTTCCAGGAGATTCTGCAGGGCTCGTGTGCATCTGCCTGTGGATTGTGCCCCTTCGTGGTTCCTCTGAAGGCTTGCCCTTGGTAATGCCTGGAAGCCTGGCATTAGAATTCCCTCCTCCCTTGGTTCATACTTGGCTTCCACTTAGTCTCAAGGAGTACTCAAACTTATTTCCTGGGGATCTCTCTAATGGCCACCGAGGGTCAAGCTGTTACACTGCAGGTATATGGAAGCGGGCAGTGTGGGGCCTGAGATGGGTCAGAGGGGCTCCTGCCCTCAGGGAACCAAGAACAGGTATGGTCCAGGGGTAGAGGGAAGGCTCAGGAATGTTCCAAGACAGTGTGGAGGCTGTTGGTCTCCCCCAGAGTTGGATGTGGATGCTCCTGAAGAGGAGCAACCACATGGTCATCTCCAGCAGGCCGTGATCTGCTAGATTTGGGTGTGTAGAGGTGAACTTGAGGTGAACTTAAGGTGGACAGCTGAGTAACCACCACAGCCATTCAGGTAAAGACTACCTGTATGTGAGGGGGACGAAGGTACTGTTTTAGTCAGCTTTTTTGCTGCTGTGACTAAAGGACCCAAACAGAGCAACTGTGGAGGAGGAAGAGTTTATTTGGGGGCTCAGAGTTTCAGAGGTCTCAATCCACAGGCAGCAGGATCCATTCCTCGGGGCTCGAAGTGAGGCAGGACATCATGGTGGAAGAGTGTGGCAGAGGGAAGCAGCTCACAGGTGATCAGGACACAGAGAGAGAGACCCCACTTTCCAGATACAATATATACCCCATCGCCATGACCCGATTCCCACCTCCTCCAGCCACACCCCCCCACTTCGGCTATTGATCGGTTAATCCTTATCAGGGGGTTAATTCACTGATTGGGTTAAGACTCTCACAACCCAATCATTTCTCCTCTGAACCTTTTTGCATTGAGCTTTTGGGGGACACGTCACATCCAAACCGTAACAGGTACCCTAAGCTGAGGAAGCCAAGTTGGAGAGATGCAGACAACCGCTCTGGGTTCCCCATTGACTCAGATTCCTGGAGTGTCGCTGCCTCACGTGGCACAAGGAGCCCTGAGCGGCATGAATTCCATGTGACTTTCTCTCTTCTCTAGTATTTTCCACTGTTGTTGAAATCAGGACACAGAGCAGCAAGAAAATAAATTGACCTGTATTCCAGTGATCAAGAGCGGGTGCTGTTTTAGTTAAAAGCAGAATGTTAGCTTTTCTGTCTAATCCTCTCCAGTGGGTCACCGGGTTTCCACTGACCCTGAGGCAGTCCCAGCTTCCCTGCTGCTGTGCACTCTTACACATTTGGCTCTACACGCGTTGATGCAGCCCAGCTGACCACATGCTGGAGAAGGGCCCAGAGCCCTGGAGACAGGGATGCCAGCCCACCTGCCTGTTGACATCCTCTAAGCTCAGTGTCCGTTGTGGAGTTGCGTGAAAGGGTGACAGGTTTCTCTTTTTCCAAATGATCTTCTAGAGCGAAGAATCCAACTTAAGGAGAAGTGGGGAGACCAAGGTCAAACATGGGTGGGTCCTGGGAGGGGCTGGAGAGAGATGGAGGGGATGAGGAACCATGATGGGGGGCATGGACCCTGGGAAGATGGGCACCACCCTCCCACCACGCACTCCTCTCATGTACCCTGTGTTCTCTTGATGGATCCTTCCTTATCCATCAGAGACTCAGGAAGGCCCAGCCCGTGAGCAAGGGATGGTAGGACCAGTGTGCTGCTTCTGGTGTCCTGGACAGGGTGGTCTTGGGTACCCCACTGCACCAGCCCTGATGACCAAGGCCACCAGGTGCCCCAGATGGAGTCCCTCAGGGAGCTGACAGCAGTAGTGTCTTGGGTGACTTCCTGCATGCAGCCCATGCAGTCACCCAGGCCCTGAGCATGACTTGATGCTATCTGTCACCATCTTGCAGTTCTTGATATCTTTGAACAGATATTCACATCCTGCACTGGGCTCCATGTGTGACCAAAGGGCGTCAATGGCCCCAAGGAGACCACTGTGCTCCCAGGTCTGTGCAGTGAATGCTGGTGTACCTCTCTGTCACCAGGACCTTCCTCCTGGGCAGTCTGCTGGGCCATGTCCAGACCTGGCTTCACGTGGAGCTCTCTGGTTCTGACCAGACACTGGAGCAGCCTTGGAAATCCCTGCTGCAGGACCTGGCCCTGCTCTGGCATGTCTGTCTCCCATGGGCACCATCCTCCTATAGTTCCACGAGGCTCCTCCCGGGGCAGGACCAAGCTCCACTCCCCACTGTACCTGGATGGGCACCCTCTGCCCCACTTGGCATTCAGTAACTGTTGGCTGGAAGTCCTGCTCTGTCCTTTGCCTTCAGAGGAAGGGACACGGCCTCCGGCATTTCCCAGTGAGGCCCTGAGTCAGGGTACCCCGGCCCCAGGAGCCAGTCATGTGGAGTCAGTGGGCGGCAGGCTCTGGCTACCCCTGCCTCTGTGGGACACATTGACTTGGGTCCCACCCTGCCCGGCCCTGTCTGCTCTTGTCAGGAGCTCTTGTGTGCACAGGTAAATCCTTTAGCCTAACCGGGCTGGGCTGCCACCAGAGATTCCTCTGCGGCTCTGTGGTGCAGGCAAGCCGGGGTTGGCCAAGGCTGTTTCTCAGCTCCCATTTCTCGTGAAAACCAAGGAATCGTCTGCTCCAGTGAGCCTGTGGATACCCACAGCCAAAGCCACAGGGTGCAACCTCAGCCACCAAAACCTCCCCGAGGGATAGGAGCTACAGAACTTCTGTCACCGCTCCCGTGTGGGCCCAAGACAGTGGTACCACGTCTGGGTTTGTGGAGGAGTAAGGAAACTTCGTCCTGCCTGAGGGAAAGGGATCAGCTCAGGCTGCTTCTCCAGGTGACTCTGAACCTCGGGGTCCTGACAGGGCAGTCGTCCTGCTTTCCCTTGACACCAGCAGCAGAATGGACAGGAAAGCCAGCAAGTACCCGAAACACGGTCAGGACTGGGGACTGGCCGTCTACCACTCCTGACTGCGGTGTGAATAGCCAGCAATCAGGAGTGGAGTGGGCTGGGCGTCAGGCAAAGGGTCCCTGCTATTGTTCTAGTCACCTGACGAGTTTTGTGTGCTGGGTTTGCGCTAGACATCATAGACACTCCTGGGGACAGAGCCTGTCCTTGGAGGAATGGACCCGTATGGGATGCAGAATGTACCCTAGAGAGGTGATCAGAGGGCAGTGTGCAATTAGGAAGTGTGCTGAAGGTGGGAAAGAAAAGCCCAGGGTTCTAGAAGAGTCCAGGTTATGGTGGGGGGCGGGGTGCCAGTAGGAAATCTCTAAGAAGAGGACACTGAATTGAGAGACAGAGGGCCGGGGGTGGGATCGAGGTAACGTTGAATGTATGGTAGGTAGGTGCAAAGGCCCTGTGACAGGACAGAAACAGCCTGGAGCTGATGTGGTGGTGATGCTATCACAAGAGATGCAGAGGGTTTAAGCGACCTGCCTTCTGTGTGTGTGTGCATGTATGTGCGTGTGTGCGTGCGCACGTGTGTGTGTAGAACAGGCACCTGCATTGGAGAGCCTCTGACAGCCACCAAGCAGCAGAAGAGACCTTGCCTGAGGACCCAGCAGCAGTTAGTGTCCATCAGTAGGTCCCCAGTGTGCCACCGTGGGCTACCAGGGACGAGTTAAGAGGGGTGAAAAACCTCGAACCAGGCACGGCTGGGCCTCGAGGCCAGCAGCGTTGGTATCAGGGTATTTCCATGGCTGGGAACACAAGGGAGGCCCCCATGAGGGTGGTCAGCAGGAGACCGCAGCCAGGACCTGGTGGGGCAGGTGCAACGCCAAGCCTGGCACCGGCGTCAGGTCACACTCCCCTCCCCTGTCCTCTGCCACTGGTGTGCACCTGGGTGTGCAAGGCCAGCATCTGAGCTATCCAAGGCCAAGTGACATCCATGCCCAGAGGATGACTCTCCAGGCCTCTGTGCCACCAACAGCTAAAATGCTCAGTGCCAAGGGCCCAGGAGCCCCTGCTGTAAGCTTGCTGACTCTTGCTAAATGGAGTTACAAAATCCCCTGGAGCATTCTCTCATGATGAAATTGCCCCAGATGCAACCCACCAATATGTCTGTTTCTTTCTCTTTTCGTGTTTACAGCTTGGCTTCCCATTTTGGTCACCTTCTTGATAACAGGAGAGGATGTGATGCTTTGCATGGCAGGACAACCCTGCAGAGTCCTCCTTGAGGGATGGAGTGGGGGAGCAGGGCTGGGGGAGGGCAGCATGCTTGTGCCACCCCTCTGAAGCAAAGCCGGGGGTGACACAGAGCCCCGGAAGGGACTATGGTCCTTCTGGGCTGCATGGTGGGTCCCTTGGTTTGAAGGAACCAAGGCTGACCGCCTAAAACTGTGCACATCTTCTGTTTCTGTCTTCTGATAGTACTCGGAGCAGTGCAGATTCCACAGGTGAGCACACCCTGCCTGTGCCAGGACCTCAAGACTGCCTGTCCCCTTCCACTGGACATTGAAAGAGGACCATGTGGGGACACCAGCTGCCTTCTCAAGCCTCTGTCTTCTGAAGGAGTTGGAGAAAAAGGGTGCACACAGGATTTGGGTGCCAGGGGCGGGTTCGGGAGTGAAGTCTGGAAGCATGGGGTGAGAATGTCCACCTATGACTGGGTCCTGCAGGCGGGCAGTGGGCCCAGCTCACAGAAGCCCCCAAGAGACCGCGGGTGGCAGATACACATGATCCCGCCAGAAGATATTTGGGGGCCAAGTCACAGGAAGTTTCGACCATAAGGAAGCTACCTGCAAGTAGCTGGGGCAGGGAGCGGTGGGAAGAAGGCTTCTCCTGCACAGGCTCTCATAAATGCCCAGGGTTTCCAGAGGGTGGGCCGACGCTAGACCGAAGATTCCGTGATCAGAAGAGAAAGTGGGGTGGGGCATCCTATGGTCCTTGTATGCTGAGAAGGGGAGGTAAATGACATTGAATGAGCACCACTGTGCATCAGGAATGACAAGAACAGGAAAGCCACCTATCCTGGAGAGGGTGTCCTTTAAAGGGACACACAGGTCCCTTGGGGGAGGCTAGGTACTGACCCTGGCTGCTGACCTATGGCCCTCCCGAGCCTGCTGGCTGCCTGGCCACATTCCCGGCTCCTCTTGCCCTGATCGGGACCCTCAGCAGCCTCCTGGGAAGGCCAGCTGGGCCTCTCTCCTGCCTCCCATCCATTTACTGAGTCCTGTCACCCACTGTCCCTGCTCCTGTTTGCTTCTTCAGGGTCAGACCCTGCGGCCCCAGGTTCCTCCTCCCACCCTCCTGAGAGGTCTCTGAGAATTCATGACCCTCCCCTGAGGTTGGGAAGGACGGAGGTCAGGGGTCTGAGGCTGCATGCCGGAGAGGGCAGGGGACATCCACCTTCCTGCTCATAGCCCCCAGCCCTCCTGGTTCCCGCGGCGAAGGCCTGGGACCTCAGGAGGGCCCAGACTCGCAGGACGCAATCCTGGATTCAGTTGCCAGGAAGCTGATGGAGGACTTCGTTGCCATAGGGAACTGCACCACCATCAGGATTTCGCTATTGAAAGTTTGGGGTGACAGCCTGAACCCACTGAGCAGCGGTCCTGGAGACCTGGAGCTCTAGAGAAGATCAGCAAGGTGGTCCCCACTCTGCCACAGTAAGAAACCCCCGGAAGGAATCCTGGCCAACTGGTTATGGGCACTGCCCACCACGTGGCATCTGCCCCGCTCTTCCCCCTCCCTGGAGGCAGGTGCTTGACAGGAAGCCTGCCACTCCTGGAGCTGACCAGCTTGGGTGCAGTGACCACGTCCATCCAGGGGCTTCGGCATCGTTTGGATGATTCCACAGGAGTAGTCGATGTCCTAGGGAGAGGTAGAAACAGGGACCTGAGGGCCTGCGGTCTGGGTTTGGGGGGCTGTTGTGGTTTAGACATGAGGTGTCCCCCAAAGCTGATGTGTGAGTCAACTCAGGAATGTTCAGGGATGAAATGGTTGTATTGTGAGAGTCAGAAGCTAATCAGTGGATTAATCCACTGATATGGATTAACTGGGTGGTGACTGGGCAGGTGGGGTATGGTGGGTCACTGGGGGTGTGCCCTTGGAGTTTATATTTTATCCCTGGTAAGGGGAGCTCTCCCTGCTTCCTGCTGTCATGTCCTGAACCGCTTTCCTCTGCCATGCCCTTCTGCCATGATGTCTGCTCACCTTGGGCCCAGAGATATGGAGTCAGTTGACTGTGGACTGAACCCCTGAAACCGTGAGCTGAAATAAACTCTTCTTCCTCTACATTGTTCTTGTCAGGTCTTTAGGTCATTGTGACAAAAAAGCTGACTGAAACAGGGGCTGAGGGCCACAACTCTGAGATGAGGGAAGCTTGGTCAGGGTGGCCTGCTCACCAGCTGGGTGCTCGCTAGCCTTGGTTTCCATTTACGAAGTCGGGGGAGCTGGGGCTATTGTGAGAACCTGCCCTCCGTGTGACAGTTTGGCAGAGTGAGCTCAGTCCACGTGGACTTCATGCTGCATACTTTCCCTGTCCCCTGCCCCACAGACAGCAGCCATCCTGTGGGACCATCAGAAGCCCCAGGTGGGTCCTACCTGGGTGGGGCTGGTCCCTAATGCCCTGCTGTCCTAGGCAGCATGCCCAGCTCATTGACTTACCCAACATCTTTCCTTCAGGGTGGAGTGTCCCCAGTCTCAGCTTGTCCCTTTCAGGCAGTTTCTTTCTGGAAAACTTAGATAATTGCCAAAAATAAGAAAGGCATTCCTGGGAATCTTTGAACCCAGATGGAAGTGTTCCTGGAGCATGGGTCCCACTGTCGATCATACCAGGAAAAGCAAAACCCCAATCCACAGTCAGGGCACCCTGGTGGCCTCCAGCCTTGCCTAGGGGCAGTGGTTTCCAGAGGGTCAGGAAGCCCTAGGAAGCCTGAGGATCTGCCTGTAAAGACCTGGGTTCTGGGGCTGCGCTGTGGCTCTCTTGCCTAGCATGTGAGAGGCCCTGAGTTGCAACCCTGGAACCACAAACAAAACTACACAACTCTGACCAGACACAGTTTTAGCTTATGTTGGTGTGACTTGGAGAGCTGCCCTTTACCAGAATCAGAAAGCAAAAAGGAACATCTTGAAGGCGACAGATCTGACCTATGCAAATGACAGATTTGCTGCATGAAAAGTAAGTGTTTTGGTCTGGCAAGAGGCGAATCCACTAAGGGATTTAGTTTATAAAAAAGTTTATAAAAAGTAGCTCAGTTTTACCAGGAAAAATGATAAAGTTAAAGTGAGACATTATTCCACCTCTCAGATGGGTAAAATGTTTACAGACTGACAGTCTCAAGGGAAGCAGGTTATGGGAATGGGCTCATTCCTACGTTGCTGCTGGGACTGGGGACGGTAGCAAACACAGGTGCCCTGGGGGCTTCATTACAATGGAAAGTGGCTGGACGTCCTGCCTCAGCTGTACCTTTTAAAGGAATTGATCCTTCAGAAATGAATGAAGCTGTGGTCAACAAGTCAAGCACAGGATGTTCTCTGAAGCTTGATGGTGAAAGCCGAATCTCCTGGGCTGGAGAGTAGGTGGAGATCAGTCTGTGGACATTGAGTAGCGTTGGAGACAGGCCTGTACCCTGACCTGAGGCGTGCCCGGGAGACACTGAGTTCCGGAAGAGCAGGCAATGTCCGACTGCCCAGGGGGCCTTGCTCCTGGGTGGACCGTGTACATGGGCAGGTGGAGGAAGGCGGGTTATGCAGAACAAACAGGTCAGGACCAGGGCCTGCCGGGGACTCAGGGTGCTCCCTCACGCACAGCAGCCTCAGTCCTAACAGC
Organism: Sciurus vulgaris; assembly: GCF_902686455.1. Classification (NCBI taxonomy): domain Eukaryota; kingdom Metazoa; phylum Chordata; class Mammalia; order Rodentia; family Sciuridae; genus Sciurus; species Sciurus vulgaris. Next base: position 28,891,332 of record NC_136474.1, read on the forward strand.
AACAAGCTCCGCTTTTGTAATGCAGAGTCAACAATTTAAAAAAACAGGTGGTGGAAGGCACAGTCCCTGTGACTACCCCCTGGGGCCACCCTCTTCCTCCTGCTGCTGTTGGTTTAGGTTCCATTTCCATTTGAGACTCTCCTTGCTCCCAGTTCTGGGACAACCGCCCACCAAGTAAAGAAAGGTGGTTTACTTCTATAGAAACATGACTGGATGTCTCCAGTCTTCCCAAACAACGGCACTGCCCATTTGGAGGAGCATCGTGTTCATGGGAGGCGGGCGAAGGTGTGATTTCAACCTTTGAGTCTTGATTGGTTTTTAAAATAACAAAACTCTCAAAACCAGAACATGGGGAAAAGGTGTTCTTTCTTGTTTGGCAGAGCAGAACCCACGCTACTTCGTGCGCGTGCTGGGGAGTGTTTGTCACCCTGGAGACCAGTCCTGGTGGAGGGTTGGGGCTCCCTGAGTATTCCAGTGGGCTCTTTTGCTGTGGTGAAGGACCAGAACAATTTTAGGGGAGGAAAAGTTTGTTTAGGGGTTCATGTTTCAGAGATCCTTGTCCAGAGACAGCTGGCTCCATTCCTCGGGGCTCAAGATGAGGCAGAACATCATGAGGGAAGAGTGTGGTGGAGAGAAGCAGCTCACACACACAATGATCAGGAAGTGGAGAGACCCTGCTCACCAGACTCAAAATGCATACCCCAAAGCCACGCCCATGCCCACCCCCTCCAGCCACACCCTACCTGCCCTCAGCTACCATTCAGTCAATCCCATCAGGGATAAATTCACTGATTAGGTCAACCCAATCATTTCTCCTCCAAATCTTCTTGCATCTTCTCACAGATGAGCTTTTGGGGGACACCTCACATCCAAACCATAACACTGATCTGAGAGGGGGAGGAGCCACACTGCAGGTAGATCTCACCATGCTGGGAGGGATGTGGGGTACAGCCTTCCAGAAGCCAATCAGCCTCAGTGGCTGGAAACAACAGGCTTTTGTTGAGGTGTGGAGAGCTCCCTGGTGACTTTATGACATTCTTGCCCCGTCACATTGGCTTTCAGCATTCCGCCGACTCACGGTCTGTTTTGGTACAGGGCATCATCTAGCAGCAGGGCTGTGTGACCCTTGAAGAAACTCTGCCAAGCTCACGCCTGTGCCCAGTGTGCACAAATGGCCATAACTTGGTACCCCAAGTTACAGGGAGTTTCCCGTTGGAAAGAGGAAGGTCTCTGAAGTGCTGGGCTGGCACACTCTGAATTGGTTGGAAAATGCAGCTCCTGAGTGTCCTGGGGAAGGGTCATCGCTCAACACACCAGATCACAGAAGTACATTGCTCTGGTCCACTAGGACCCCATTACTTTCCTGAGCTAACCTGAAGTCCAGTCATCCAGCCACCTGCCAGGGGGAAAGAAGGTACTCAGCCAGGAGCCCAGGCCATGTTCTGAGACCTTCCAGTGAACAGCCTTCTCTGCAGTTCCTGGTGTTTGCTAGTTCTGGGAAGTGAGCCACAGTGCTGAGCCATGGGAGGAGGGACTTTTATGAGGCTGCTGGGCCAGGTTGGGGTGATGCCAAGTTAGGCGTGGGGAGGATCAATGCCCTGCTCGGGGCCATGCGGATGGCTCCTCTGTAGGTGTTTCTCTTCCACATCTGCAAATTTGAGCATCTTTATAAATTTAGGGAACATTCACCCCAAACTAGGTGAATAATAATTGCACAATTGTAGATCTGGGTGGGGGTAGGGTTTTTTTTTTTTTTTCCTGCCAGGTCTGGACTCTTGCAGATCCTTCTTTTTCCCTTTAGACAGAATCCCAGGCAGACATTCCAGACCTGGAAGCTCACAACCAAGGTCTGTCAGGGATCCAGTGGCGTTGTGCTTGCACTGTGGGAGTGAGGGTATTTCCTCTGAGCCCCTGCAGGCCGCACTCTGACATTGCCCTGCGCACTTTAACAAGTATAGTGCTGGCCCAGACCCCTGGCTCGCTGCCCTCCTTAGGAGGGTGGAGGCAAGGTCTGTGTTCCAGAATCTCCATCAGCCATGGAGGCTCTGGCTGAGCGGCCTGTGTTTGGGGCTTCCTGAGCCCTCTTAGGATGTCTCCTAGGTTGGTGGGAAGAAGGGAGTCACCTTTATGAAGATCCCCTTTATGAAGGGGATCCCTCACAAGTGTGCTGTCCAGGGTGTCTCACGTGGGGCCCGACTGGCCATCAAGCCCTGTCTGGAATGTGACCTCTGGTAGACAGCAGATAGCACCGACATTCTGCTCATAGGGTCTTTATGAGTCTAAGCTTGGAAACCATGCAGGCGCGCAGGGTCTCAACGGCTGTCTCGGGGGCTTTCTGGACACACTCATCTCCCCTCCTGGGCTTTGGTGGTTGACAGCTGCTTTTTAGCAGCTCGTAGAAAGAAATCTTTCTGTTTTACAAGAAAGTGGAATGTTGTCTGTGAGAAGTCTTTAAGGACCAGCCAAAGGGACATCGCAGACACCGGGGGGCTGCAGACTGTTGATCCCATGAGACGTTTGTTTAAAGGGTTGTGTAAACTTCCATCTCAGGAAAGGCTGGGAGGATGCAGGAGGCTCCGGCTTCCTCTTATCGGAGGTCGTGAGAAGTAAGAGGCTCACCAAGGTCTCTGGCTTGGGGGACCAGACATGGCAGGGTTTGATTTTTGTGGCCGTGAGGGTGATTCCCAAGGAAACCTACCTTGAGGAGGAGATTCTGGGGGTACTCTTGGGATGAACACATGGGGAAGGGAAGCCTCAGAGAGGTAGGAGACTCAGCAGACCTGGCTGATGGCCCTGCCGAAGTGTCCTGAGTGAGGCCAGTCTGGAAGAGGACAGGCCAGCATGCTTCAGCTGAGGCTGTCATTGGAGAGGTTCTTAGTGGACAGACCTGCAGGGAGGGGTTCAAGCAATGGGCCTTCCAGTCCTTTATTCCATAAGGGGGCTCTAGAGTTAGGGCGTGGCTAAGCCTGTTGCTTGGTGGAGGATCACCAAGCTGCAGTGGATTTAGGTACAGGGATGGTCCAGGTGGACCCAGGCTTTGAAGGGCCTGGTGCATCCAGGGTCAGGGCAAGCCATACCAACTACATGCATTTGACTCCTCACCTCCAGGTCTGCTTCTGAAGGAACCCAAAGAAGATAGTGCCTGTCTGAAGAAGGATTATTCCTGAATGAAGCCTCGCTCAATGCTGCGGTAGAGGCCTCTTCCCTGGCCTCAGGAAGGCAGTCTTGGCCAGGCCTCGTCTCTCTGACCTACTGATATACCATCTGACCGAGAAGTCCAGGTGCTTAGAACGGCCACGAGAGGGTCTGCCTGACTCCCAGGCTTTGCCTGACCTGCCTGACACCCTGGGAGGCCTTGAACCGGTACCCAGGGGCCCTCCACCTGACATCAGGTGAGGAGGCTTTGGAAGGGCCTCCCTTTAGCACGGAGCTGCATTCACAGTGCTGGGTGGAGAGACCCTTTGATGTGACACTTCATGCTTTCTTCCTATCACATCATCGGGCAGTCTGTCTTGGACTCCATGCCAGGTAGAGAGTCTTGGAAGCCAGATAACTCCTCGACCAGTCCCCACCAGCACACTCCTTGTCGTGGTGGTTGAGTTGGGCAATCTTCAAAAGATATGTTGATCTTCTCCTCCCCCAGTACCTGTGAATGTGACCTTATTTCAAAATAGGGGCTTAGCAGATGTAATCAAGTTCAGATGAGGTCATTAGGATGCACCTGAATCCAATGACCTGTGTCCTTAAGAAAGAAAAAGACACACAGGGGAGGGGGATTGCGAGGTCAGAGGCAGAGACTAGAGGGATGCATCTCTGAAACAGGGATGCCAAGGGTCAACATCACCCACAGGAGCAAGGAAGAGGCAGGAAGGGTCCTGCTCAGTGTCTTAGAGGGCCAAGGCCCTGCCCATGTCTTTACTTCTGACCTCAGGCCTGAAGATCTGTGAGGAAATTCATGCTGTTGTTTTTGCTGCCTGGGTAAGGTGCTTTGCTCTGGCAGCCCTAGCCACCTAGACCCTGGGAGATGGCGTGTCCTTGTGTCCTCCCGGATCATGGTGCTTGTCACTGCCATGCCCGCCTTCTCAGCTCTTCCCTTCCTTAGCTCAGTGGGTCACTGGATGAAGGCCAGCCTGACTGCCCAGTGCCCTCTCTCCAAGTGGCTTGAGCTCCTGCATCACTGGGCCAACCCTCAAGATGACAGGGCTGGGTGCGTCATTGTCCTCACCTTGCAGAAGAAGCAGAGACTCAGAGGCACTTGGTTACAGATTCACAGAAGCACATGCCTCTGGTCTCTGCCTCTGTCTTCACACGAACATTTGCCCTGTGTGTCCTTTTCTCCACCAGTCACTGGGTTCACGCCTACTCTGATGGCTTCGTTTGAGCTGGGTGACATCTATTTCCTAGACTGCACAGGCAGAGACGGGACTCTAGGTGTGTGCTTACATCTCTGGCCTCCCGAGCCATGTCCCCTGGGCCTCTAGACTGTGAACTGAGAGGAGCAAGATACTGGTATCAGAGGCATCCCCTGCTGGTAGGATGAGTAGGACTTTTGGAGTCACTCTGTTCTCATTTGGATGTTGAGCATTCCCCTAAGTCCACCTGGAAAGGCTTGGCTTCTGAGGTGATGCTGTTGGGGGGTGTTGTACACAAGAGTTGGGGGCTTCTGGTTCTTTCTACTCCAACTCTAAATGTGACCATTTGCTCCTGCCATGATATGCCACCATTTGCCACACTTACCAGTGGCCAAACCAATGGGCCACCTGATTTTGGACTTTGAATCTCCAAGAATGTGAGCTCAACGGACATTACTTCATTAGCAGCCTGCGTCAGGGGTTTCATGGTTGTGACGCACAGCTGATTCGTACATACTTACCTCTGGATGTTCGTACATTAGCTTCTGGAGTCAGCTGAGGCCTGGGCATGTGCTGACATCCTGAGATTTGATTCTCCCTTCTGGAAAACTGGGAAAGTACCCACTAGTTCCTGGCACCCAGGACGTGGAAGGTCCCATGGTTGTTGATAGCCTTCATGGTACTGTACTTCAAGGCTGCCCTGTGTTGGCTACTCGTGCCGGTTTTGTTTAGTGGGTTAGGGAATGGACAGTCCATGAGGCCAGGGTCAGCAGGCATGGATTTCTGGTCTTTTCCTGAAGTCCCTGGGGCATGTGGACTCATGCTGTCTATATGTGTTGCCTGCTGTTTTCTCAGTCACTTCTTTTCTGTTCAAGGCTCCTGGGTCCCCAACACACTGGATTCATCAAGATAACAGCTGATGGTGGCACTGGTGACAGGGACCCTGATATGAAATCAGTGTGAGTGATAGCCCCTGACCTTTCCTCAGCCCTGGAATGGATGCCCAATGTTTGTGCAATGTGTGTCACCAAATGGCCTCCTTGACATACCCCCTTGATAGATGAGGGATGGAGGCATGGGACTGTTGGTGGCTTGTGCAGGACCTCACAACTTTAGGAGAGCTAAAAAGCATTTCTGGGCTCCTGGGGCCTGCAGCCCTGTCCCCTAAGCTAACTCACAGTTGATAACATGTGGTGGCAAAGGCTGGTTGTGGCTGGGAGAGATGCCAGGAGGAAGAGGCTGCAGGGTGAACCAGATCCCAGAGTTCACAGGTGCCCAGCTCCTGGCAATGCTGGGGACACAGGTGGAAGGGGTGGCTGGAATGAGAAGGCATTTGTCTGACCTTGGGAAGGACTCTTGATAAATGCTGCTTGTGAGACAGAAAAGAGCAAAGTGATTTTGGGAGGCCCCTCTGGTCTCTCTTCCTTCCCACCTGTGTTCGGTCAATGTTCATGGCCAAGGTCACTGCAGAGAGCCACCCTCCCTACTGCTTCACTTTGCACATACCCCAGATAAGTTCCAGATCCTCTTTAGCAGTACGATCAGCTGATCTTGTTTTTCTATCTTCTTTTCTTTTTTTTTTTAATGTCTGAGACAAAATTAAATGCTATAGTATGCAAACTCTTGAATCCTACATTCTGCTGGTCAAGACAAGTGGACTTTGCCAAATTTTTTCAGTTCATCTTTTCTAACACTTCCGGGGGGGTGGGGGGGATAGGTGAAATTGTAACTTATGATGTACCAACATCAAAACAATAAAATAAACTCATCTATCTCTATGGAAAAATTTTGTAAAGACGGAACACAAATCTAAGCAAGAATATTAACAATGGGTTTGTAAACTCAGGGGGCCAAGCATCCTTTGATTGATTGCTAAAAAAAATGGGAGGACAAAGACCAGAATGTTCTTGGGCAAATCTTGGGAATTATATTTGCAACTAGTTTGAATAGTCCTCCATAATGAAGTCCAAAACATGAAGCTGCTTACCCAAAATAGCAACAAACTTTCCAGCCACTTCATGTTCTTTCAAAACTGCAAACCCCAAATCCCACAATTATCCATTGAGAAACCCTCCTGCCCCACCTTAATTTCTCATTAAAGCTGTGCCATTTACATTAGTCACTTGGCATGTTCTAAATAGAACAAAGTAGGTAAATTTAAAAGAGCTTACGAGGAAAGAGCTCCCCTTTTCCATTCTCAGCCTGAAATGAAATTCCCCCGCACCTTTTGTTCTTTTGGTGGGAAGGAGGAGTAAGGGAGAAATTGCTGTGATCAATTACCAGATGGCACCTGTTGACAACAGATATGTCTTTTCAGAAAGCAACCCAACAACTGCAACTCTGCAGGGAGAAGTAGAACAGGAGCCACTTAGAGACCTTTGTGGGAGCAAGAGGGATGGAATCGACCCTGATGTCTGGGGAGGGACATGCCAATTCATCTTGAATGGGCCAACTTGCACATGACCCATCTGTAGACCAGGTCTTGCCTGGCCATTTGGTCTACCCGCCATGTTGGGGTGAGATAAAGTTCAGGTGATTCATGTCACGCTGAGTGTCTGTAGGTGGCTAGAGGGTCTCAGCTTTGCTTATTCCTCAGCAGCCATCCAGAGGAGCCTCAAAAGTAGCATCCAGGCCAACAGACCTATTCAAATTAGAGGAACCTAACTTAGTCTTTGTGGGCAGCATCTTTTAAGAAGACATGATCAGGAAGATTTTATGACTTTAATTGGTGTCAAGCATTTCAGAGTCCAGACCATAACTTGAATCCTTTTGCAGCATCCTCATTTTGCTCCACCACTGGAGGTGCTGACCACATGTACCCAGAGAAATTCTGAAATCTCCATTGTGGCTTGGTTGCTCAGGTGGCTCTGAAGAGGATACCCATTACTCCATGTGTGAACTGGGCCAGTTCTCCAACTGAGTCAATTGCCATTCATTTATAGACTTTGGTCTGCATGGCAAAATGCTTTACAAATTGCTTTTCACCTGGTGGCTACATAACTACACAATCAGCCCTCTCTATCTGCAGGTTCTGCATCCACAGATTCAACCAGTTGTGGACTGAACATAGTAGAAAGAAGAAATATCTGCACAGAACATGTACAGACTTGTTTCTTGTCAGAATGAACCCTAACGACTACTTACATCACACTTACAGTGCACATGGCATTATAAGTAATTTAGAGATGATTTGAAGTATACAGGAAGATGTGTAGATTCTGTGCAAATACTACCTCATTTTCCATAAAGAATGTGTACAGATTATCTGAGAATACCAAAATCTGTAGATACCTAATAGATCCAATTACTTCCAAATACTGAGAAATGACTGCACTTGGAATGTGTACCAGCTGCCCAAAGGTGAGTGATAGTCCCCAGGATGCATGGTGGGAGGTCCACTCAGATTTGCTTTAATCTGATCCATCACCCTAAGGAAGTTCAACATGCCTCCTCATTCTCCCATGGGCTTCCTTTACAGTCAACAACCAACTACTCTCCAGTGGCGATAGATATAAGTGAGACACACTTTGGACCAAGAATTAAAGAAACAGAAACAGTAGGATGCTGATAGGTTACTTTCTAACTATCCCTCAGTACTTGGCAATCACTCATTAGTTTTGGAGTCCTGGCACCATATTGGTGCTTGAAACCCTGCATTGGCACTTCTGGGAATTGTTCCACATCTGCCATTGGCTTTGCCAAGTGTTGAAATCCCCAGGGCCTTTCTCTCATCTCACAGATTCTTGTCAATTTCTCCCTGAACAAAGGGATGAGAGCCAGCCCTGCCCTCTGAGAGCTGAGCTTCTGCCAGCTCTGGAGTGTTCCCAACTCCATCAGGGGACACCTGCTAGACACTTGCTTAAGGGCTTGTGGAACCAGTGATGTCTTCGATGAGTTATAGAATGTCTCCTCCTTCTCGTAACGTATCTATCAGGCTGTTAGTTTTGTGCTGGTTAGCTTAAAATTGCTTCTAAATAGTCCATAAGGTAGAGTTTTTTAAAAAAAAATTCCCAGTTTGTTTCATATGCCCAATGAAAGAAGTAAAACTATTTCCTAGCACTTAAAATATTAAAAATATTTCATTTGAGTTTTTCAAATTTGAAGGGCTTCCTTTCTGCACCTGCAGATGGTAGACCTTCCTCGTGCTAGACCTCCATTGTACCTTGTGATAGCCATAAAAGAGCAGATGATCTTGGAGCAGTTAATGGCAATCTCTGGGCCATGGAGAAGGCTTTCCATGAACAGGCTGCTATAGGATGGATTTGGACTGTTACCCAAAGGCCTATATGTGGAAGACTTGGTTCCCAATGTGGCGCTATTGGGAGGTGGTAGAACCTTTAAGAGGTGGGGTCTAGTGGGAGGTCTTTAGTGGGGGCATGCCCTCGAAGAGGATAGTGAGAACCTAGCATTTTCCCCTTCCTCCTTTATCACTTCCGGGTCATGAGGTGAGCCATTTTGCTCTGCCACAGGCTTCCACCACTATGTGCTGCCTTGCCACAGGCCCAAAGCAATGGGGCCACCAAACATAGACTGAAACCTCTAAAACAGTGAGCCAAAATAAACCTTTCCTCTTTACAACTTGATTATCTTGGTGTTTGTTACAGTAACAGAAAGCTGGCTATCATATAGGCTTTGGGATCCCTCCATGTCTAAGATTGGCAGGAAACATGTGGTTCTGGGACAGTGCATCTGGGTGCTGTTCATAGGGGAGCCATGTGTTTGTGTGTCTTCTCTGGTACCATGAGGTTGACCTCTATGTACCTCTCTGTAAAATGGATTCCCTCGTTTTAAAGATAGGCCTGGGACATTGAGACATTTTCAGGTAGAACACGCAATGGTTTCATTTTCAAACTGTCAGCCACATGTTATCTAAATAGATTTTGCTTGTCTCTTTCCAAGAGTGCCAAGAGGGTGGTTGGTGGTGGCCGATTGGCAGAGTGGGGGACAAAAACCTTTACTCATGCTTTTTGAAGAGGCCACTGCTGTGAGAGTGGTCTGACCCAGAGCCCAGAGTCTGTCCCGTTCTCTCCCAGATTTGGGCTCCATAGGATTTGGCTCCTTGCAGGGACCCCTCCCTCCCCATGAAGCTGGCCTTCGTGTGCACCCAGGCCCTGGGCTGTCACTGCCTCCTGCCAGTCACCTCCATGGAGTTGGAACAGACTAGATCAAGACTGTTCTTCCAGGAAGTCAGAAGCCTCCCCAGGGGGATGGGGGACACAAATCTGCTTCCAGGCAAGTTTTTAAATCAATGCTTATTTCAAGCATGTTCCCTCTCATGTCTTCAGAGAGGCAGCGCCTTGTCCTCCTTACCCTCCACCCCTCACCATGATGCCCCTGGGATTCTTGCCTAAGCACAGGGAGCACTGGAGGAGTCACCTTCTAAAGCCAGATGGACATCATCAGTCCAGATTCATCCGGCCCATGGCCCTCGCTACCTACGGCTAGGTACGATGGTGCCTTGTGGAAGTGGACGAGAGGTTTCGTCCACACAGGTCTGTGCTCCAGGTGCGGCTTCCCTTGGCACCATGACCACGCACATTCTGAACTCTGTGTCCCAGAATCAAACCTCGGGGCTGCTGTAACTTTCAGACAGCATCTCTTGCACAGTACGTCTCGGGCTGCTGGATGAACACCAAGCCTCTCTGCAGGCTTCTCCTCCTCCCTGCTTCTTGTTGCTGGTTGGTTTTCTAGGGGGCCTTCCAGTGGAAGGAGGCTCAGATCTCCCTTTCTTGGTGGAGTCCACTTCCCTGAGACCTGCCCCCACGTCCTGAGCCCACCCTGCTCTGCTGATCCCCACCCGGCGGCCTTGTCACCAGCTGCATTTTCTCAGGACTCACCTCCGTACACAGTCCCTTGTTCACCGATACTTCTCCCTGCTAGCACATGGACTCCCTGGGGGCAGGCTTGTTTGGTTCAGAAAGCACCCTGAGCTTAGTTCACTGGCACATCTGTCATAAACATCTGTTGGGTTGAATCCACTGCAAGTTAAGCTCACCTTGCCTGAGACCACATGGTGGCCCTGGCAGAGGTGACTCTGGTGTTCTGGGATCCACCTGGGGACCTTTGCATGGTTCACCCATCCCAGCAATGACTTCCTCCTCCTTTTCCTTACAACATTCCCCTGCAGACCTGGTGGAGACCTGGGGACTGTGAGCACAGGAGTGTGGAAGTCTGACCAACTGCCAGCATCCTGGGTGGGACACAAGGTCTCAATCCAGGTCCCTATCTCCAGCTCTCTGGTCCTGGAACAAACTATGTCACTTCTCTATACTTCAGTTTCCTCATCTGCCAACAGGGACTATAAAAGCAAGTGCTTACCTCCTAGGGTTACCCTGTGGTTTAACGGGGAAAATGCAAAATGCTTAGGACAGGGGTAATAAATGTTTTTAGCACTCAATAAATGACTACTGTCAGAAGGACGCAATAAATGTCCATTGTGCATTCAGGGCGATAAGGACTCTTGTTACATTATTCAAGAAACAGTGTGGGGTGGAGAAAGATGCACAAAGGTGCATCCCTGGAAGGTCCTGTGACATCTTGTGGATACATCCTCAGTAAGCACATAGATGTTAAGGATCTGAGTCTCAGGTTTTCTTGCTTTTTTTCTTTCTGTTTTTGGCAGTTTCTTCTGTTCTTTCTCGCGTCATTTAATAGCTCTGGGTTTGCTGGGTGAACCTGCCCTAGAAGCTCGGTTTCCTCTGCAGCTGCACCTCCACTGTTGGGCATTTCCCATCAGTGCTGAGGCATCTGCTCCTGCTCTTTCCTCTCTCCCACCCAGAATCCTCTGCAGCCCCTTGTGAATTTATTGACCTGCTAAGGCACTTAGTAGGGATGCTGGGACCTCTGTCCCAGTCCTTCCAGATCTGGGGTTCAAGCATCCCTGATGATGCTAACCTGTCTATGAGGCCCTACGACCGCTGGCTTGGGGACCAGATCGGGCTCAAAGTGCAGGCAAAGGAGGGCTTGGATTTCAGAAGAAGCCATCTGGAGCGGCCACAGCCAGGATGACTTCATGCATGCAGCTCCCGGTGCTCCTGGGCTTGCCTCTAGAAACTTTCTGGCTGCCATCACGCTGGACATCGCCTCGCAACTCTGGCAGCACAGGAGCAGACCTCGCTCCCACTGCCTTTGACTCTCTGCAGTGTGGGGCTCCTTTCTTGTCCCAGGCAGGCCCTGCTTTCTAAGCAGCCCTGTTGCCAACAGCTGGAGTCTTTTTTTAGGGACAAGCCGACAGCCCAGCATTTGTACCAAATGTTCTCTGCCGGTTTGGCCTGAGCCTGGCAGGGGGTGGGGGAAATGAATTGCTTCTGAGGCCGGAGGTTCGCGGACGTTCCCTTGGCTGCCTGAAATTCACCAAGCAGCAGCTGCCATCCCAGCCCTTCTGTCTTTCCTTCCTTTTTCCCTGATGTCTTCATCCTTACTATCCTGGCTTTTTAAACCCCCCTCCTGGCCCCAGGCGAGTACAGCTGGGCCTGGGGCACACTTGCCACAGATCACCCCCAACAGAGGTGCAGAGACCCTTCTCCCACCTAGAGAGTCACAGATCAGAGCCCAAGAGCAAGCTTGGGTGGGCGAGGTGGGCCCCCCGAGGTGGGGAGGTGCATGGTTTCCGGGACACACAGATAAAGATCTCCAGGAGCCGCTCCTTCCACCCGAGGTCCACGTGGGCCTTTGGGCTCCCCAGGGCCTCTGCCTTCCGGCCTTCACTGTCCGCTGGTGATGAGGCGCGTCAGGACTTTTCCCACTCCCTGGCGAGCGGGGACTGTGGGACAACACACCAGAGACGATCCCATCCCCCTGGAAGGCACGGAGTCTAGTCTGAGTCTCTTGGCAACAGCTCCTGCAGCAACTCCAACTCTCCTCCCCTCCGGCCCTCTGGAGGCCTTCAAAGCAGTGGGCGGGGCTGGGAAGAGGAAGATGCTACTCCGAGGCCTGGAGACCTCCCTTGGTCAGCCAGGCAGGTGTGGGCGAAGGGACGACCTTGCCTCCTGAGGCTAACCAGCTGGAGACTGCCTTGGGCACCACCCCTGGGCTCCTGGGAGGAACCCAAGGCCCACTGCTGGCCCCTGAAAGGCATATCTTCCTGCAAGGCCTGGGACCTGCTGTCTTCACCCTCCTTCCCAACACAGCAGCCTCTGCCAAGACCAGGGTAGGATATGCTTTTGGCAGCTGGACTTCCTGTCCTTTCTGGCAGGTTGGGGCATTACCTATGATCAGGAGCTGTAGGATTTGGAGACAGACACAGGAGGGCTCTGCCAACTCAGGTCAAGGAGGAGTTTTTGCAGAGCAACATGGAAATGTGGGTGGCCATTGGGCATCTGGACTGTCCCCCAGGTGCCTGCTCCCTGGACGTGCTCAGGACAGGCTGGGATCACACCTGGACATGAGCTGCAAAGCTGGGCACAGTCTCTCAAGCTCTGTTTCCCTGTAGCAGGAAGAATCCTTGGGTCACGGCCCTGCCTCTGCATCAGGGCCGCAGGCTGGGGTGTGCTTGGCCTCCAGGAAGGGAATTCCAAAGGGCTCAGGCCTTTGCCGCAGAGCTGTGTGGCCGTGCCTTCAGCCAGGCATGGCAGGACTCTGGGCCTGGCTCAGCTTGGGTGGAAAAGTCAGAGCTTGTGTTCCCCACATCTCAGACAGTGGAGGTAATGCGCAGGTAGAGACCATGACACTGTCCTCCCCAGTGCCAGGAGCTGCTCAGATGTCATGGGTCTCTGGGACAGAAGGGCCAGAGATCAGGCTGACCAGAGAGCAGGAAGATGAAGAAGGGGTGGAAGGACCTGCTTGTCCTGCCTCGCCGGTCCCCAGGAACTTCACGGCACAGACTCAAGGCCGCAGAGCTGTTAGTCAACAAGCTGTTATTGGAACGAGTGTTGGTTAGAGAGGCCTGTCAGCCCAAAGTCCTGAGCCCTGCCCGTTGAAGAGCAAGGTAAAGCTCCAATCCTGGGGCCACATGAGAGAACATCTAAAAGAGATCGCAAACAGGCCTTCATCCAGGGTCTTCTGTCCATGTCCATTCCTCAGGATGCAGCTCCTGTCCCTTCCCTCCTAACCACAACTTGCCTTGAAAATCTCACTACAAATCAGATGACAGAGGCTTGCCTTGATTTCTAAGATCTGAATGTTAATGATAGTTGCTGGCAAGAGGTTTCTGAGCCCCTTTCTTGGTCCTGTACCCAATGGCCATAAGAGTTTCCAAAGTCCAGTTGAGTGGTGGAGAAGAGGGACAGGGCTGGAGGATGAGCTCTTGGCACAGGTGGACTTCTTACTGCTCGGAGGCGCAAGCTCTTCCTGGGACAGGGGAGGAGGGTTCCGGCCACCATATTCCTTGAATCCTGAATCCTGTTGATAGGTTGCTGGAGGCCTGAAGTCAGAGATCTCTTTCTGAACGTTATTTCTCTCCCATCCCCTTGAGGCAGTCAGACATTGAGAATGTCCCTGGGACCTGAGAGAGAGGCACAAAGGGCCAGGTGCCCAGGTCACAGACGTGCAAGGGCCAGGAACCAGTGCTTGCTTCCCTGGGACCTTGGGCTGCTGCTGTTCTGCAGCCCTCAGCTGGCAATTTTTTCACTCCATCAAAGTGGGCAAGGTTAAATTTTTTCTCTTGGTAATCAAGCATTATAGGCAGACCTTTGACCAAGGCTGGAGGCTGGGTTGAAGGTGGTTGGTGGGCTCTGGGATTGCTGTTATTGATTATCATATTATTGTTATTGATGGTGCAGGCGCTAGCTCTTCTGGGAGGCTTTCTTAGCCTGCATCTCATTTCTTGGTATTGGACAGAATGGGCTTTGGCTGTCTCCAACTCAGGGCTCACCATTTACTGTGCAGCCGAGAAAGCTACATTAAAAGTAGCCCCCCTGGGGGAAGAACTTTCTAGCAGAGGGCTGGGGAAGGTCTCTGGTGTCAGACTCACTTCCCTCTCCTCCTCTGATCTGAGCTTAGTGGGGTGATGTCACCTTTCCGAGCCACTATTCTCCAAGGCTTAGAAAGCACAGGCTTTGCTCACTGGGCCCTGGGGATGATTGTGTCTTCCAAGGTCACTCCTCCCATCTACGTCCCCTCTCGCCAGCTTTTCCTGCAGTGTGGCTGTGACCTCCTCCACTGAGAGGCAGGGGCTCTGTCCTGTCTCCTGGACTCTGCCTCCTCCAGTAGACCATGATGGGGATCACTCTGAGCTGTGTCTTAGAAGGCAGCACAGATTTCAGATGCCACCTGCCTTGTTCTCTCTTGCTTCACTTGCTCTGGAGGAAGCCAGTGACATCTGTGAGGACACACAAGCAGCTCCAAGGAGTGGCCACCAGCCAGAGGAACCTGCCAGCACAAGTGCTGCAGCCCCGCCCTCAGGGGACCTGAGCCAGAGGCCCCGGGGGAGTCACCATCAAATTCCTGACCCCTAGAGACGGAAAGAGATGATGCGTGCCTGCTGATTTCAGCCACTGGCTTTTGGGGTGCTCTGTTACTTAGCCACCATCCCCCGAACAGGCCTGTGGTAATAAAGAGGAGACAATTATGACATCATGAACTTCTAGAACCTTCCAAGCTTGATGATGTTTCTTTCCCAAACCCAGACCTGACGCTTCACTTAGTGAATACCATATCTGCTGTGCCCATTAACCATTCAGGTGTCCACTTCTATGGTTTTGGGGTGTGGCTGTCATCTCTGAGAAGACTAAATGCATATTTGGGGCACATACGGTGGAACCCTACCTACGCCTTGGCTTGCACAGGCTCCGGACTCCCTGCTCATTTCCCTCCCCTTCCAACCAAAAAGCACTGATAGTAACACGAAAGAGGTCAAGGACACACATGTTTGCCTGGACAGCTGGAAAATAATTTTAAATATTTATACTTTTGCCTTGGAAAGCTTTAATATTAAATGATTAGATCCACTAGAGTGAAATACACACACACACACACACACACACACACACACACACATACACGTACACTCACAACTCTCCTTTGTGGAGGAAGTATTTTGTATGCCTGCTTTAAAATTTGCACTGTTTTGGTTAAATGTGTGAAAAAAAATGTACTTGCTAAAGAAAATTGTCAGAAGACGACTAAGTGATTGAAACGGAAGGCTGTCCTTGGACGTGGAGTTTTAATGATAAAACATAAGGACGCGTGCAAACTTCCAGCTGTACTTAGGTTTCTGATGCGGAGGAGGATTTTGCTTTGAAGAGCCCGGGAGACTCTAGGAACAGTTGATGGTGGAAAAGTGATTTCTGTCTCCTGATTGGGTCAACCAGAGACTTCTGTGTGTGCATTTAAACAGAGCAGGAGTGCCCGTCTTTCTTGTGTGGGCAGCAGCTAAACCGCTTTGTTCCTCAGCCTCCACGGAAAGTGGATGTGGCCCCGGGGACGGAGCTTTACATGTGGAATGTGGGAGGAGGTGGCTGGTCCCTAAATCTGTGGTATCTCCCTTTAGGTTCTCTCCCTCCCTCATATATGACCTGATGAAGACAATCTAACAGCCTTTGAGGACCTAGAGGTGACAGGGCCATTGGGGAAAACAAAATCCCTGGGTCCCTGCATGTCTGTGTGGAGCAGATATCTTCTCCTCCAACCTGTGCTGGATGGGGAGGAGGGACAAATTTCATTCTGTTAAGTCACTAAGAGTTGGTGTTGTTTCCACAGGCTTTCAATCGTCTCTGTTAATACACCTATGAACACTTCGGGGACAGGTACACTTGTTAGTTTTCTTTGTCTTTGCAGAGTCTAGCCGGAGATGGATGCATCAGTGTTTGCAGAGAGGGACATAAATGTGCCTGTACTGGGGCAACAGGGTGCTGTGCGTTTCTTTCTGTTTGTTTTTGTAAGATGAAGGCAGAAGAAAGGAGTTAGAATCAAACACCGCTGTGATCTGAATGTTTGTGTCCCCTCCCTCCCCCTCCATGAATGTGCGGAGACCTAAGTCTCATGGTGATGATTGGGTGGAGGTGAGTGATCTTATAAGAGGCCCAGGAGACCTGCCCTGCCCTCCTACAATTGGAGAGCTGCCCTCTACCAGGAAGAGAACCCTTACCAGATGCCACACACCAGCGCCTTGAGCTTGGACGTTTAGCCACCAGAAGGGTAAGAAAGAAAATTCTGTCATCCATAAGACAACTAGTCTATGGAATTTTGTTACAGCAGCCCAAATGGACTAGTAAAAATGCCTTGAATGCAAAAGTGGGAACTTCAATCTCTTAGCATCTTCTTACCTATTTATTAAAAAAATAATGCTCTTAAGAGCATTTTTGCCTGGTGCCCAAAAAAAAAAAAAAAAAAAGCTTCTGATGCTGACTCAGCCCTCTGCAGTGGAGGATGTGGAAACAGGGACTTATTTTCTGTTTGTTCATCTTTAAAAACCTTCTTTGGGAGCTCCATGCTTGCCAGCCCTGCATCAACTTCATGGGTCCTACGTACTTGTCTTCATCAGTAACTGTATCTAGTGGGGAAAGAATAAAGGAGTCAGGAAGTCTTACAGGATTGTGTCTTAAGTTAGCTGCTTTCTTATGAAATCAGGTTGTTTTGGAATTGTGGACGAAAATCAAGTCACCCTGGAAAAGGGCCTATGTCAAAAGGAATTTCCACATTAGTCTAAACTTGTAAGCTTGGAGAAATTACATATTAACTATTTTGTGTATATATTTTTGTAGATGGACTAAATTTCCCTCCCTCTGGGCACAGAAATGTAATTCCAAGTACCTTAACCTATAGGCCACACCAATCTGTTCAGAATCAGATAGGCAAGAGCGCTCACTGTGTTCATCTCCAAGCACTTTCGAGGTTAGCAGTGATAGACAGCCACCATGTTTTAACAGAAAACAATAGGGAGAGAAACCTGCAAGATGTCACGTGGGACACAGTGACCAGAATCCATTTTTAGAAGCTGACATATTTGCTCCAACAACATACCAATTAGATGTCCAACACCCTAAATGACTGTATCATGTATCTTCATGTCAAAGGGGGATTTTTAAAAATCGAGGATAGGCTTAATTATTTCCACATGCTGTTTACCTTTTGCTTAATTGTAGGCCTGGCTTTGTGCTTTGGTCAGCATATTTGTCCCTATATGAGGTGGATTTCACTAGAATTAGTAGCTACAAATGCCCAATTTTCATAGGTAGATTAGAAGACTCTTTGAAAAATTGGGCAAATATCCTCTACAGTTGAAATCCAAAAGTGTTTGTGTGTGTGTATGTTTATTTTGAACTACAAGGGTGATCTTGGGCCAGGTGTGGTGCACATGACTGTAATCCAAGCAACTTGAGAGACTGAGGCAGGAAGATTCCAAGTTCAAGACCAGCCCCAAGCAGCGTAGCAAGACGCTGTCTCAAAAATAAAAAAATAAAAAAAGGTTGGGGATGTGGCTCAGTGGTTAAGCACCCCTGGGCTCAGTCCCTGGTACCAGGAGTGGCAGGGTGCGGGGAGTGATCTTGGGCACGTCTTGTGTCTGTTTAGTGTCCTGGGTTTGATTTAAAGCTTTTATTGTCCACATGCCCTGCCATGGATGTTTGTATCTGCAAATAACAGGATGGGAACCCAGCCACAGAAGGCCACATTTTAATTTGGATCTTTAGTAGATTAGACTTTAATGTGGCTCATGGGAATCCAGGTTTTCTTATAAGTCTTTTGACATGTTGTGGGGTCGAGGATTCCAAGTTTATGATGGTGTTTGTTGACTCCTTCTGCTGAAGACAGATTCCTTTCTGAGCTGTGGCTGTGCTCAGGGGGACGATGTGGCTGTGGAGCAAGGCCTGGCTGTTTCTGGTGGAGACACTTGTTTGTGTCAAGCTCTGGAAAGCAGTGGGCGTGGGTGGGGTGGGGGCAGAGCTGATGACCAGCGAGTTTGCCTCGCTCCAACTTCTCCTCTCCATTCCCTTCCAGGAGATGGCAGTCAGCAAACCTGAGTTAACCGGAGCAAGAAGGCAAAAGCTCCCAGCCTGGGCCAGATGAATCGGAGACAAGGGCTGACATCTTGCCAGGGTCAGCAGTCCTATGGGCCAGGACTTCAGGGGTACTTGTGGTGTATGGCGCCTTTACAACACAGCTCCAAATACTCTAACACTCTTCCCATTATCCCAGGGTGGTCTTCACAAGGCCTGGAGGGTGAACCATGGGCCCAGCTTGGTGCACAACCCTCTGTGGCTCTAACTTGTGACGGTCTCCTTGGTTACAACCCTGTCCCACGGGGGAGGCTGGGCTGCCTGCCTGTGCATAAGAGTACAAATGTCAGGCAGGCAGTTCTTAGATGAGGGAAGGAAAGGATATGGGCAGTGGCCAAGGAAGAGGACCTGGAGGAAGGAGGCAAGGCATCCCAGGCCCAGCAGAATCTCCTTATCCTGTGTGTCTTCATCTGTTATGTGCTGCTATAACAGAATACCTGAGGTCGGTTCATTTATAGAGAATAGAGATTCATTTCTTACAGTTCTCGAGACTGGGAATTCTAAGGCCAAGGGACAGGCATCTGGCAAGAGTCTTCTTGCAAGAGTCATCTTGCAAGAAGGCCCAAGGGCAAGAGACTTAGAGAAGGAGAGAGTAAGAAATGGACCTTGTGGCAGGTGGAGCCTCATGGCCTAAATACCTCCAAGGCCCCACCTCCCACACGGCTGCATCGGGGACTAAGTTCCCAATGCCATCCTGGAAACCCAGCACCTGCTAACACTGGTCACCTTGCTGTCCCAACCAAAGCCTCCCTGCAGGGGAGCCTGTGGGTTCTCCTGTTGCCCCTGAAGCCTCTGCCTGGAAGCTCAGCCCTGACTGCCGTGCCTTCTGTTCAGGAGCTCACGTCCCCTGTGTGTGCTGCCCGCACAGAGCCACATCTGCCCCGAAGTCTGAGGTTGGAGGTGGTGGACCAGGGAGGGTGATGGGCTGTCCTTGAGATAAAAATGTGGCTAAGTGATTTATTTGGATGTTGTTCCACAAAGTTCTGTCAGAGAGGGAACAAGAAAGAGGAGAAGGAAGGACGCAGAAGATCTCAGTTCTGGCACCTGGGGCTGGGGCTCTGGGGAACTTGTCAGCTGCTGGGTCTGCCCTCCTGCCCCCACCATCACTGGCTCCCAGAGGCATCGGCTCCTTCAGGCGGATGGGAATTCCTGGACTGTGAGGTGGCCAGACACCCACGGCGGCCAGTCCTGGGGGACCCAGTACGACCACAGCCCCCCTCAGAGTCAAGAGGGGGAGATGATGACCTGCCCATGTGGCTCAGCTTCGAGGAAGGGACAAAGGAACTGTGTGGGGTGGGGGTCTCCAGAGCCTACTCCCCGCTGTGGACAGCCCTGGCCTGAACCGTGTGGCCTGGGGCTGTAAGGACTTGCGTCTTCAGCACCAAGTCCAGTGAGGGTGCCCAGGGCCGTCACAATGGCCTTCACCAGGCCACAGGATCTGCAGGCAAGGAGTGGGGACCTTCCTTTGGCAAGAGTTCAGCTCGCCTGGTTTCTAACGCGGAACCCCGACCCTTCAAAGGAACAGTGCAGAACCTCCATGCGTCTTGGTGGGTGTGATCAAGGGGCCTGGGGGCAGCTCCTCGCCCTTCCCCAAGGCTGTGCTGCTCTGAGCCCCCCTGCTTCAGGCCTCGGCAGACTTGGGGCGGCCTGTGGCCCAAGCCAGGCTCTTTCAAGTGCTTCTCTGGCCCTGGATGGTCAACGACCCAGCATCCTACTTCCATTCTTGCTATTTTTATGACCCTGCAGAGTTTAAGGCACAGTCCTGTGGGCCTGTCACTGGTCCCACCGTCCCCTCGGCTGCACAGACAGAAGTTCAAGATGAGGAATGGAGGCTGGGAAGGTGGCGGGCTGCACCCACCCCAGTGTGGACCACTGGGCTACCACCATGGGGCTGTCGCAGTTCCCGGATGCGGGGCTTCACCTGCGCGGGGAGGCGGAGAGGGCGAGCAGACAGCCCGCGAGCGCCCAGCCACCACACATTCCTGCTGCTCGGCCTGTGTTACCAAAATGGAAAGAGCCACGAAGAAACGAGCCGAGGTAATGACACTTAAAACCACGTTCGTCGGGACGACCGTGATGTCTGTCTGGACTGATGGATGGATGGCAGGTGGGTGGATCTGAGAGGATGCAGGCAAGTTAGCCGTCTGCCTCCAGGGGTCCATGGCTGAAAATTAAAGAATAGAGTCACAAACTTCCTCTCCTGTCATTATGCTCTAGAAAACGCACTAGAGCAAATGCTCCTACAGCATTCCTGTCGCATCTGGTGTTGGAAGTACTCAGTGATTTAATGTCCATGGGAAGGTGTGTGGGGTCGTGTGCCGATGCTCTGCCACTGTGTATAAGGAACTCAGGTGTCCCCAGGCTTGGTATCCACACATTACCGCTGCCATTTGGGCTGTGGGGCTCACTCTCTGCACTTTTCTCTGTTAGAACGTCCATGATGAGAGGCGAGGAGGCTTGAGAGCTGCAAGTCCCCTTGGGGTCACCTGTTCATTTCTCCATCCCATACTGACCCCATTCGAAAGGCCTATATGGTGGAAGGCCAGTCGCAGCTTGCAGGGAATCAGCAGCCCTGGTCTTCAGGCCAGAGAGTTACCTTTAGTCACTGAGACAAACCAGGGCAGGGTAGGGCGAGTAAGTGCCCCTGCAGGTCCACATGGCTAGTCTAAGCTTTGGAGGCATAGAGAGGGTAACCTGGTTTAGAGAGGACACACAGCATGAGTGGTTACAGCAAACTGTCTAGGACCCAAGTCTGTTATTCTCTTGCTCCTCATAAGACTGTGAAGGCTTGTGAGCCAGTCCTGTGTGCTCCGCAGCCCTTCTTCACACTGGGTACCATGACAGGTACTGAAAATCACGTGGCTATGCTTTTCTCCCCAATGAGGTCATGACTCGGTCGAGAGAGATGTGCTGGAGTTGTTTTTCCAGGAGCTGTGACAGATTTTGCTGACTCACGCACAGCAGCGTGGACTGGGACGAAGCTCCAGGTTTATGGATGTGGTCTGTGAGCTGGGGAGGGTGTTTTCAATTTAAAGTTACGGATATGAGGACAACAAGGACGGAAACCCCACCAGTTCCTGGCCTGAGCTCACCTGACCGTGTGTGGCAAGTCCTGGGGTGGCTCTGGGAGCCGCGGTGTGGCCAGGCAGGGACCGGAGCCAGCAGTCCAGGTCAAGTCTGGGCCTTGGCTGGCCTGCCACCCCTCCCCCTCGGAGCAAGACCCAGCTGGCCTCTCAGGCTGCTCGCTGCCCTTAAGTAGCAGTTGATGCTTGTCTGGTTTCGAATCGGGCTTTTCCTTTGAGTTAGGGTGAGCTCTGGACACTGTGCATTGTGACATTGTTCTCAGTTACATATGTGCAGGAAGCCACAGGAGGACACACACACACATGTGCACACACACTCGCACGGTGCTGGTGTTCCTGCTGAGGCCCAGGACGGTGCCAGGCACACCTGTTTCCCAGGTTCTCGCCTCGGCTCACCTGAGGTCACTTTAATTCAGAGCCTTGCGAGTTGGCTCCAGCGTGACGTATTTAACAGCACTACAGAAAAGGCTGCTGCCCTTCCTGGTCAGGACTGGCAGGGGATGGTGCCTGTCTTTCCGTGTTCCTCCTCAAGTCCCACAAATTGCAGTAAGTGACTGGGAAAGGCATAAGGGCCACAGGGCTGTGGGCCGTGGCCGGCGGCTGTGTCACACAGTTGGGGAAGATGGAGAGGAGGTGGCTCTGTGCACAGCTTCTGTGACAGTGAGCCTGTGGGGCGTGTGGGGGCCACGTGTGAGTAGTGTGCACACAGTGTGTATGTGTGTGCACGGTATGCACACGGCAGGTACCGTGTGTGTGATGTGTGTGAGGCATGTACGTATGTGTTCTGGGTCTGAGAAGTGTGTGTTGTGTGTGTGGAGTGTATATGTGGTGTGTGACGTATGGTATGGGTAATGTGTGCATTGTGTGGGTGAGCATTGTGTGGTGTGGTGTGTGTATGTCAGGGGTATATGTGTGTGATATGTATGTAAGACCTGTAGTGTGTGTGTGTGTGTGTGTGATGCGTGATGTGTATGGTGTGTGTATGTTACGTGTTTATGTCTGGTGTGTGCATGTGTGGTATGTGTGGTGTATGTACGTGAGAGGTGTGTGTATGTGAGGGGTGTGTGTATGTGAGGGGCATGTGGCACATGGCATGTGGTAGGTGTGTGGTGTGGGTGTGGTGTGTGTATGTCAGGGGTGTATGTATGTGATATGTATGTGAGATCTATGGTGTGTATGATGTGTGATGTGTATGCTGTGGTGTGTGTACACAAGGGGTGTGTGTATGTGATGTGTTTGTGTCTGGTGTGTGCATGTGTGGTGTGTGTATGTGAGGGGTGTGTGTATGTGATGTGCATGTGTTGTGTGGTGTGTGGTGTGTGTGCATGTGATGTGCATTGTTGTTGGCAGGTGTGAGGTGTGTGGTGTGTGCATGTGATGTGCATTGTTGTGTGGCAGGTGTGAGGTGTGTGGTGTGTGCATGTGATGTGCATGGTTGTGTGGCAGGTGTGAGGTGTGTGGTGTGTGCGTGGTATGTGGTGTGTTACTGGTATGATTCATGGTGTAACAGAAAGGAAGCTCGTGGTTGTTCTGGTTCTCGTTGGTGCACAACAAACAGACCCAATAGGGGAGGGTGATCGTTGGAGGGCAGTCGCCTGACTCCCGGGCAGCCTCCCCACAGGGCCCGATAGGCTGGCCCAATCTGCCCCACCAGTGGGGAACCTCATCTGGGGAGCGGGGAAGGCTGAGCTCAGTGGTCACTGTCAGCCAGGACCCCCAGGTGGCCTCCCCTGTGGCCAAGCCGGGCCCCCCAGCCTGGTGGCAGACTGCGCCAAGGCAGCACTCCCCGCTCCAGGAGTCTGTGCGTGGGCTCGTCCGACCTGCTCACACATCTCGCGCCTCACTTTGCCACAATTGGTTCATAGGATCACAGACCTGCCAGATGTCGGCGAAGGGCCTGCAGGCATCTTCTGATGGGCGACATCAGAGAAGTTAAGAGCCCCCATCACACACAAGCCCCCAGAGACGTGAGCACAGAAGCACAGGCACCGGGCAGACCGGGGAGGCCGAAGGCTGTGGGGACTGGCCAGGGACATGCTGAACCAGGATACTGCCGTCAATGCAAGGACGGGAACCCAGGCTGACGGCAGGAGAGATCAGTAGCAATCTACTCGCCAGCACTCAGACCCCTCCCCCTGGCTATCTTTCCCTAGGCAGTTTTGGAAATGCTGCCACCAGGATCTGCCCTTTAGGCACAATGTCCAAGGACCCTTCTTCTGTGGAAGACCTATGGGACTGACATCTGTGGGGTGAGCAATGAGATGGCCAGGCACCTACCTGACCATCCGCAGGAAAGCAAGCCCATGCAAGTTCCACTCACGCAACGGAGCTCCCAGCCAGCATCCGGGCCTTAACTACGAGAGACCTGTCCTGATGCCTGAGCATGGCAGAAAGCCTCTGTCAGGGAAGATGGAAGCCAACGAGCAAGAACAACAAACAGGAAAAGGAACCCAGAGAAAAGGGACAACACAGAAAGCAGAGACAGCAGAGGACATTACAAAAACAAAGAAATCTCCAGGAGCCAGGACTGGTGTTCAAACGAGGACATTTGGAGCATGGGAAAGAACTTCTAGAAATTTAAACTACATAGCACAGGAAAAGAGAAACTTAATGGAAGTTTGGAAAACGGGCGTTGAGGAAATCTTTCAGTAAATAGAACAGAAAGACAAAGAGATGCGTGAAGAGATAACGAAAGGAGAAATCAAAGAGGCACATCTGAAAAAAGAGGAGTCCAGAAAGACAAAGCAAGGAGAGGAAATGACTGCAGAAAGTGGAAGGACAGGAGTCTCCAGACCGGAAAGAGCCACCAAGTGTGTCACACAGAGACCCACATCAATGCATATTACCATGAAATGCCTCAAGACACCAGAGATACAGAGAAAATGTACTGAAAGGGGCAGGGGATGGCGGGCGATATGACCTCAGGGGCACTGGGAATCCTGTGACAGTGGAAGGACAAGAGCTGCGGCCTGGAATTCCATACCCAGCCGAACTATCTGTCTGATGCAAAACTTGAAGAGCACATTCGCTGCTGGAAACTCGACTGATTGCATGTAAAAATGCCTGCCTTCTTCCTGGGTTAGACTCCCACGGACTTCCTCAGGCAGGAACTGCAGCTTCCTTTAGTGTCGGATTTATCCCAGGTTTGCGCCTGCGTTCCTGACCGTCTTCCCTTCCAGCAGCCCCCGAGTCTGCTTTCCTCTCTAGCCAAGCTTCTTGAAACATTGCACACCTTGGTGCTTCTAAGTTTGTTTTGGTTCCATGGCTACTCTTCAGAATGGATTAGAGCTACCTCTTTCAGAAAAGAAAAAGAAAGATACAACCACCTAGGTGAGATTTTGCCCAACACTTCAGAGGCCCGTGGGCCCCTGGGCTTACCAATTCTCTTTTTCTCACTTCCATTCTTTAAATTCTTTACATACATTGTTAGATTTAATTTTCTCAACTATCTTATTATTTCTTTTCCTTAGTTTTTATTATAATGCAATGCAAACTAATATATATTTATACACAAACATATGTATTTCTATATATGTATATGTGCATCTTAAACAGACGAAGTGCAGATTTATTAAAGGTGAAGTGGAAGTATCACTCCATAAGGTAGAGCAGAGTAGGCTGAGTGAGACAGGCTCAGGCCCAGAGGTCTGGAAGTTGGTGTCTTTGTGCTGGGCTGTGGGGTGTTCTCTTCCCTGTAGGGACCTGATTGAAGACCACACCCCTTTTGCTCCCATTGGTTGCCTTAGGATACCTGATTAGAATACTGCCTACTTTACTTCCATTAGTTATTTTCAAATACTGAACCTGAAGCAGGAATTATCATGGGTGGTAAGTCCCCAGCGGCGGGAGTTGTCATAGTAATGGTACATATTCCATGGTGACTCATCTCCCTGTCTTGTCCTCCAGGGGCATTTTTCTTGTATTCCACCTCTGCCGCCTTGGCATCCCTGAAAGATATTTTCACAAATATCTCTAAAATTGTGTGCATGTACCTGTGGACGTGGGCGGGTTTATATATGCATATGTAAATCATATCAACAATTTTGTAGTCACGTGGTGTATTTAAAAACCTGTCCTTTGTTCATTTTTTGGACCATAGCATAAATGTCCTGGTATTCGGTTTCTCACATAATAAATCAAAGGCATTCATCCAGGTTGACATATGTGGATTTTCCTCGTTGATTTGTACTCCTTATAATTAGTAGGCTTTAATTAGCTTAAATAATTCCTTGTTTTTATCTATCTATCTATCTATCTATCTATCTATCTATCTATCTATTTTTTTTAGGTACTGGGAATTGAATTCAAGAGCACTTTACCACTGAGTCATATCTCCAGTCCTTTTTATTTTTTATTTTGAGACTGTTGCTGAGGGCATTAGCTAAGTTACTGAGGCTGTCCTTGAACTTGCAATCCTCCTGCCTCAGTCTCCCAAATTATTTCGATTAGAGACGAGCACCACCACACCCACTTAGCCATTTAATTTGCTTGATCGTTTTTGCCTATACAAACAGTGCCGTGATGAAATATATAAAAATCATATATCAATGTGCAGGCATGATATGTAAATACTTATATCAGCAGGAATGTTTACAGAATAGATTCTCAGAATTGCTAAGTCAAACATGTACATTTAAACTTTCTTTAGTTATTGCCATGTGATTCTCCAACCAGATTGTTCTCGTTTATCCTTCTCCCCATGAAGTTTGGAGCACCTGTTTCTCAGATTCTTTACAATCCTGGAGGTGTTGCAATATTTAATAAATGTCGTGGGTGGATCAAAAACAGTGTCTCAAGGTTGCTTTAGGTCGAATCCTTTTCATACTAGTGGTGAACATTGTCCCCTGGGACTTGCCGGGTCCTTCCTACGTTAATCAGGCAAGTTAATGCCAACAGGGACAATAAACAGAATTCCAAAGGGGAGGTGCTCACGTGGCCCAGGTCCATCTCCCACCTACTCCAGGTCACCCCCATCCTACAGCCACACCATGGAATGTGTGGCCTCCAGGTTGACTGTAGCAGAGAAGGGAGAGACCCGGGGGACAGAGGGGCTTTCGACAATCCATCTCCACTGTGGCTAATGTCACTGATGCTCTGTCCGCATTCACTGGCCGAAACCAGTGGGTCTGTCTGTCACCTGCCAGGGAGGCTGGGAAACCTTTACTGCCACCAAAGCTTTGCTTTGCCAGGGTTTTTACGGGTTGTTTTTTTCCTATTAATTTGTGAAGACTTTTGATGTTTCGTGGACATTAGCCCTATTTTTGCCACGGGAGGCTTACGGATTTCCCTGCACTTTATTGCTTCGTTTGGAAGCTCTGTTCTCTTCCACGTTCCCCCTGGTTTTCGGCTTTCTGCTCTCCTGGCATCCATCTTCCCCTGATGGTTTTGCTTGGGAAGGCCACCACTGGGCCAAGGTCAGAAACACCTCAAGGCCCTGCCTTGATTTCCCCGTTGGTTAGTACCCATTTTTTCATTGCCCAGTTCCATTCCACTCACCTAGCTGCCTGGGCACCTGGGCTTTCCTCTGTATCACCGCACAATCTGGCAGCTCCTGTACACACCCACTTGGCCTGCAGCTCTGTGATACTGGTTTCCTGCTGATTTGTGTAGAGGCCTCGAGTTTCCTGGGACCAGAGGTCAGATCCTACCATCCTCACCCTGGGGCTTGGTGCCTCACCTATGGTAGAACTGTGATGAGAACAAACCCGTGGAACATTCTCTGAAAGGCAAGGACAGGTACCATGCCTGGTACAGGACAGGTGGGAATTTGGAAGGGTGGGTGCCAGTTTTCCTCCGGGGATAGTGAAGAGGCCAGGTTGCCCTGTACCACCCTTATCAGCAGCTCAAGGGCTGCAATAAGCCAGCTCCAGGCTGGAAGCCCTGCCCGGCCCCTTTGCAGCTGTGTCTTAAAGGAACATATTATATTCTTCAAATACCAAAGCCCGTGCAGCTCCAAAAAATGCTGGCTCCCAGAACTGTCCTGTCATGCATGGGGCTGCCCAGCACCTCGGAGGGCAGGGCAGCTGATGGTGGAGATGACTTGGGAAGGGGACCTCCCGGAGGGCTTGGCATGCCATTCCCTGTGGATGCACAAGCCACTGGCCATGCTCCCAAGGCCCCTGGAGGGGAAGCAATGCCTCATGTCCTCAGCCAGCAGCAGGGCTTGTTTTCAGGCCTGAATGTGTGTGGAGTCACCCCGGGCTGGCTGCTCGGGGAGCAACACTCTGACCTGGCTGGAGGCTCAGGGAGGGTTGCAGGCAGGGTCACCTTGGCCTTCATCCTTTTGGTGCAGAGTGACTGAGAAAGGCCAGCTGTTTTCCAGCCTTGGTGGCTGGCCAGTGTGTGGTGCAGGCCCTGCCTGCAGTGATGGGGCTCTTTCCATAAGGCCTCTGTCTATCCATCTGAACAGCAGCTCCCAATACCAGTTTCATCAGCCTGGATGGCAAAGTCCACCTATGCGCTGCCAGGACTTCCTCCTTCCTCCTGGCAGATGCCAGTAGCTCATCCGGGGCTTTGTCATAAGGCAGCCCCAGAATCCTTCTCAACCCTTGACAAGACCTGCCATTTGAGGCCAACCCTCTGGACCACAGAGCTGCTGGTCAGTTGTGAAACATCTCACAAGGTGACTTCTTGTGCTGACCCATCTCCACAGGGATAATCACAGACAGTCAGCACCAGGGTAGAGGGTATGATAGGGGTTTCTTCAGGATGAGGACATGGAAGAACCGAGGTTAGTGCACCTTTCTGAGCATCCTCCTGGCTCTGCAGAGTGGTGGGGAGCACATGTCCTGTTTGGAGACTTCAAATTCTGGGGTTTCCCCTCAGGGATCACGTATCTGATTGGTATTAGAGGCTGGGATGAGCCGGGTTACCTCGGGTAGTCCCGAGTTCCTGTTGAGGACAAAGCACGTGCTTATGGCACGTGGAACATGATCCAGGTGATGACGCACGTTTCCCCACGCAGTCCTGAGCACGGCAGAGGGGGCCCACACTGACCACAGTTGCTCATTCTGGGGCTTACTCAGTTTTCCCTGATTGGTAACAGAGCAGAAGTGGGTCAGCTCTTCCCCGTCTTTCTATCAGAGCTGCCCCAAGGGTGGCGGGTACACACCAGTTCTGGATTCCTCTGGACCTCCTCAATCACTAATGGGGCTGACAAGTGCATTTCTGCTGCTAGAATTTCACATTTGGGACTATGTTGGGTCCAGCCAGGGTTCCAGTCTTCCATGAACGGTTTGTATAACACGAAACATGTCTGTATTAGTCAACTTTCATCTTTTGTCTCAGAGTTTTGGAGGTTCCAGTTCATGATCAATTGGCACTGTTGCTTTGGGTGTCTGGTGAGATAGCACATCACGGCAGGAACACGTGATGAAGCTACAAAGCAAAGAGAAAGAGGAAGAGACTGGGGTCCCACAATCCTTTCAGGGGCACACCCCCAATGTCCAAAAGGCCTCCCATCAGGCCCCACCTCTTAAAGGTACCACCTCTTAAATAGCACCACCCTGAGCACTAAGCCTATAAACTGCAGGCCCTTGTGGGACATTTATGATCCAAATTATAGCAACCTATTTGAGTGGGAAGCTGTTCTCTTCTCCAGGCAAACTAGAAACAGTGCCTGGTACCTATGACAGTCAGGGTCAGTGTTGCCTGAAAATCAACTGAAATTGGTTGCATTCATCACTTGGCCCAAACAAATTAGCCTGAGCACGTGCCCTGTGTGTGTTTGGGTGCTGGAGACAGGTTGCTGACACCAGGCAGCTTTGCTCTGACAAGGTTACCTTTTCTCCGGTGCAGTGCCAGGGGTCCACACAAACATGACATCATTGCCACCTCCTTGTGGTAGCATGGAGCCACTGGCCCACAGAGGTGACTGAAAGTGAAACAGGAGCTCTGGTCCCTGTGATATTGCTGCATATACACTCTCCCACTGTCGCTGCTATGACCAACACAACTGTAAAGGAGGAAAGGTGTATTCGAGGGCTCATGGTTTCAGAGGTTTTAGTCCATAAAAGGCCAGCTCCATTTCTCGGGGTTTGAGGTGAGACTGAGCATCATGGCAGTAGAGGGTGGCAGAGAGAAGCAGCTCACATGGTGATCAGAAAGCAGAGAGAGAGACTCCACATACAAAATATATACACCCAAAGCCGCACCCCCAATTCCCTCCAGCCACACCCCATCGCTTCAGTTACCACTCAATCCTTATCAGGGGATTAATTCACTGATTGGGTTAAGACTCTCACAACCCAACCATTTCTTCTCTGAACCTTCTTGCATTGTCTTACATGGGAGCTTTTGGGGTACACCTTGCATTCAAACCATAACACCCACCTTTAGAGGTTTAGAGCAGTGATTATTTTACTGCAGCTCATGATTGTGTGGGTCAGGCATTTGGACAGGACTCCTTGATCTTTATGGAGCTGGTGGAGGTTACTGGGGGGTACGCCTCTAGCAGGTGGGCTGGTCCAAGAGGTCTCAGACAACTTCACTCACAGGCCTCGATCTTGATGGGAGTGGCCAAGAGTTGGACTCGGTGGGACGCCCCTCAGAAGGCTCAGCCGTGTCTCCAGAGTGGTGGCTGTGTGGTCTGGGACTTTCTCCGTCACTATTCTTAAGAGAAGAGGGGGAAGCTGTGAGGCTTTCCCGAACCATCCACAGATCAGCTCCGGGGTATTTCCCACTGTTTCCCTGGGGAAAGCAAGTCAAGGAAGTCAACCCAGATTCCAGGACTGGGAAATGGGCTGCCCTTCTCAGCGGGAGAGGAACAAGGGTGCTGGGGCCATTCTCATCAGCCAGCATGGGGTGGTGGCAGGGCCATGATGGAGTGAGCAGGGGGGAGTGGCTTCTGCTCAGTGCACCCTGCATCTCTCAGGGGCCCCTCCAAATTGGCCCTGTCCTCTCTGTGAGCTCTGTGTCCCTTGAGGCTGGCTCCTGTCCCAGTATCCCTCACCTTGGGACATTTCTAGTGATTCCCCCTCCCCAGGTTCTTCATCAGCCCATATTGAGGACACATTCCTTCCTGAGTCTTCTGTCAACTGCTTGCACATGACACCTATTTCCCAATAGGGACCTGACCTATATAGTAAGTTAAAAAATGACTTAAAGGACCCTATTTTTATAATAAAAGAACACAGCAAAAATTGTGTCATCTCTTAGTAGTAAAACAACAAATGATAAAAACAAAAAACAGGTAAGATTTGCCTTTTTGCTAATGCCTAAGGCGTGACTGCTTGGGGGTCAGAGTCACCCACTCTGTAGAAGTGACTGTTCATCTCACAAGTACCAAGGTTTCATGCTGCTCCTTTCCAGGTGCTGTGAGGTACTCTCTGCCTGCCGGTCTCTGAAATGCTCTGTGTGACAGGTGCTGTCCATCCACCAGGGGGGTGCAGCCCTCGGAGTGGCCTACTGGCAGTGGGTCCTGCATCAGGCATCAGTCACTCTGTGTGGGACCTGTGCTCCTCCCCTCTTGGAGGAGCCTGATTCCTGAGTGTGGAAGGAGGTTCCCAGAGGAGGAAGTTTTAGTATACAGTTGGTGGTTAATAAATGCCCTCCCCACTCTGTGTCAGTGGCGTGGTTTGGCAGGACATGAGGATCCATGAGTCTTGGAGTAAAATAGCATTCCGCACCCCATTTTTGGGGTAGAGGTGGTAGAACCCTGAGCCAGACTCCAGGAGTCCCTGATGTGGCCATACCTGTTCACAGGGATGCCTCAACTTTCCTGATTGGGTTCTCCCAGTGGCCTGTGAGCATGGTTGAGTGACTGGTATCACAGATTACCCATGGAGGAAGCTGAGACAGGGGTATTAGGCCTCTTGCCAGAGCCCCAGGTTAGCTGGGAAGGAAACAGGCATAACCCTGCATATCAGTCCTGAGAGAAGGCACCATCTCCTGCATGAGACCCAACAGATGCTAAGATGCAGGTGGAGGCAGGCTGAGGGGTGTCTTGGAATCTGGGAACCCTGGGTGTGGGCTCCAAGATCAAACAATGAGGGAAGGAAATTTCCACCTTGCTGCTCCTCCTGGACCACAGTCTGCAGGCTCCTCTCTGGGCCTCCATTTCTGCTGCCATCTTGACCCAGGATGTTCACACAAACCCACACTGCAGCCAGTCACACAGGACAGGGGGCTGACCAGGGCTCGGACAGTCTGCGCTGAGTCTCCTAGGCTGATTCCATGTTGATCTCCAAGCAGTCCATCCATCTGCTCTCTGAAGTTCAGGGAGCCGGTAAGCCCCAAGGCCTGTGGGTCTAATTAAGAAAACGCCATGTTTAAGGAAGAGAAGCCAAGCAGCCAGAAAAGCAGCTTTGTAGTGGGGACAGAGGCAGAGCCACTTCCTTCTGGTGAGGACAGTCTTCCTTCTTGGAATGGGTTGCGCTGAAGGTGCCTGGGGTCACCACGGCAGACAAAACCTCCCGCCCCCTGGCTCTGTGCTATTAGAAGCCACCTTCTCCAGGCAGAGAGATTTTTGCTCCTGTCTTCTATGAACACCTGAAAAGTAAAGTCCCATCATTCACCCTGGAGATGTCTCTTCCCTTGGTGCTCTACCCCCAAGTGGCTCTGCGTGGAACCCAGTCCAGCCCTGAGAACAGGCTGCAGAGAAGCACCGCGTTCTGTTGTATGGCTCCTCTAACACTGGCAGAGACGTCCAAGGCCATGTGAAGACTCTCGGTTACGCCAGAGCCTCCTATGGGCTGGGCAGGGGATCTTCTGCCCACACGGATCTCCCAGATCCCACCCACTTGTGTGTGGCTGGGGACAGGAGGCTCCACGTGGTCCGCTCAGAGGCTATCGACTCTTCTGCTAAAAGATAGTCCCTGGGAAGACCCTGGGCCACTTTTGTGTCCTCTGGCTGAATTTTGAGTGCTGTTGGCATGATTGCCCTCACCTGTGTCATCTGCCCCTCTCTTGGACCCTCTGGTTGCTCAGCAGGGCAGGGTGGCTTGTGGAGGTGAGTTTGCTCCTTTTCCTACTCCCCAGACCCTCCATACTCTCACAGACCAGGAGGAGGGAAGTGGAAACTTCCTGACCCTCAGGTGGGTATAGGGCCCATGAGCACAGCGTGAGGCAAGAGATCTCAAGGCTGAGAGCGGCAGGTGCCATTACTAGAATTTGTTTTCCATAGTCACCTCCCCTTATCTGTGAAGGGTATGTTCCGAGACCCCCAGTGGATGTCCCAACCTGCAGATTGAATTGAATCCTATATTTACTGTTTTTTTCCTCTATGTTAAAAACCTGTGAAAAGATTTAACAAGTTAGGAACAGTAAGAGATTAACAGTAATCGCTAATCAGGAAATAGAACAATAATAACAACATCTTTAAAAAAATATAATAAAATAATATAATATAAATTATTATATACATACTATAATGTAATAATAAAAGTTATAGGCATGTGATCTCTCTCAAAATATTTCATATTCTTTCTCAGGGTTAGCTGCAGGGACCCAGACTCCTCTCAGGCCTCTGAACTTCCAGCTTGTCTATGGACTTAATGGACTTCTGGAAAATTCCATTGGTCACTTTTTAGGAGAATCACTCCAAAAAATGTGGGCTATCAATGAAAGTATATTCGCAAAACCTTTTCCTCCTGAGATAGGGTTCTGTGGTTGATTAGAGATTTGGCCCTCTTATTCTCCTCCTACTTGGCAAAGACAGCAAGGTTAAGCATCAGGAATTCATCCCAGAAGCAATCAGACAAAGCAAGACAGCTTTTGTCTGTATTACAGGCCTAAAATCCTCCTGTAGCAGTTAGTGAAGATATTTGGGGTTAAAATATATAGTTTGAATTTGCACTAAGAAGAACCTCGTAGAGGTAAGAGAAGGATTGTGGTTTGCTTTTGAACCACGAGCGGCAAGGAGCTGGGAGCTGCTGGGGGCTGAGCCCCGCCTGATGGCTCCTTCTGGCTTTCGTGGCCGCAGAGAAAAGATCTTCCGTGTGTTTTGTCATCTGCAAGCAGCTGCTACCGTGATGCAGCCTCCATATGCTCTTCCTCTGTGCATGCCGGAGAGCTTAGCACATGGCATTCGTTCCACAGATAGAGGCACGCGGGACCAGAGGACACAGCCCAGGTGACAAGCAAGTACAAACATACAAAGGTGGGCCACCACTAGGAGACTGCCAGGCTCTGAAAGAAGCAGCTTTTCTTTCCCCCGTCTCTCCTCTGTACATGAGCCACGCAGAGTGGCAGAGTGACTGCGGCCACTGGTCTTGGCGGGGCTGTGACTGGCTCCATCTCACTCTTATGGACAGAGCTTGGCCTAACCTCCTGCAGACCCGAGGGGCCTCTCCACATCGCGATCCTTAGGTGTCATTTTGTTGTGCTAAGCCTGATGTTTGTCACCAGTAAAGGGCTCTCAAAAGCGTATTGGCACCTCTGAACAGCCTGCGAATGCGGAGCTCTCAGTAGGGACACGGATCCCGCCGGTTCCAGGACAACTTTTCAGTGCTGCTGGGCTCCTGCCAAGTGCGAGCTGTGCTGGGGCCCTGCGTGACCTAGATCTGGAGGACAGCTGAGGAGGAACGGGATCCTGATGGAGCAGCTTCTCTCCAGGACAAGGAGCTCACAAACAACCTGGGGAGGAGGGAAAACAGGCCCTCGGGCCTCCCGCCCCCTGCAGGCAGCCAGCCACCTCCTCTGCTAATTGAAAACAAAAAGGGACACTTGTGAAATTCTGCCCTGAGTGCCATCGTCACCTCCTGAGGCTCCTGGGCCCTTCACTGTGTTTATGGATAAATCAGCACATGCTGTTTTGGCCATGGGAGAGAGGTCTGGAGCAGCAGACTGCACCCCCCAGAGAGGGAGGCCAGGAGCACCACACAAATTGCACAACACAATTCTGTCATCTGTCCCCTTAGCCGAAGGCCCCCAGGAAAACAGAGGCAGCTGACACTGGGCGGGAAGGCCATCTGGAAGCAGCCCTGGGGGGTGTAAGCCATCCTCAGAGGTGCTGTTTGGACTCCGATGCACAGGGGACGACAGTGTCTTTGTGACCGCTGGCCTCAGTTCCCCTATTTCCAGGGCGCATCAGCATGCAGAGATGAGTGGCCTCCTGGGACCCTCTGCCCTGTCCTGTACTTTCAGTCATAAGTTCTCATCTCCTTTACAGATGGGAGGCCCACAGAGTGGCTGCTGTCTCCCTCTGTCCCCCTGGCGGCTCTGGCCTCTGTCTGAGGCTGTGTCGAAAGGGATGCTTCAGCTGTCCCAACATGGCATTGAGCAATGTGTCCCCAGAGCTACTTGTTAAGATCTGGGGACTGTGTGACCAGGTCTCACCCAGCACCGTGCAGGGACAGGCCAGCTTGGGCCCCTCTCCTGTGCCTTCCTCCTGCCACACGAGCTCCCTGCATTTCTAGAAGAGAAGCCAGTGGAGTACCTTCCTGCCCCTGTTCCCACTTGGTTCTTGAGCTGCCCCAAGCAGTGGCTTCGGGACCCTGGGGACCTGACCCTGTGCGGCAGCTGAACAAACACTGTCAGCTCTGTGCTGAGGCTAGTGATGCCCACAGGGGATCCCTGCTTGGTCTTAAGGCTCAACATGTGTCCAAGTGTGAATATTCCTTACCCACGGATCTGCCGCAGAGTTGCCCCTCGGGGTGCCAGGAGTAGGGGAGTCATCAAGCAGAGGGACAAGATGTGCGTGGGATTCTTGAGCAGCCCTTCGAGAGGGTCCAAGACCAGCTGGATGACCAAGGACCCAGTGACTAACCTCAAATTCACCCGCAACAGTACACCCAGAAAATGGGCCTGGGAATCCTTAGGATAGAGCTTTGAGGCCCGTATTCTCCCCTTGTCTGGTCACAAGCTGTCACCTTCCTGGTATTTCCTTGAGTCACCTGGGCACCTTGGAAGCCCCTGGGTGGGGTGTCCTCCTCTCTTCTCCCCTCCCCAGGTTCCGACTGGCTCACAAAGGAGGGGCTGGAGGGCAGGGCAGGGTGAATGGGCTCCCCACAGACCTGATGAAGGATGGCTTCTGGGTGTGCCATGTCCCTCTTGTGTGGGTGTCCACCTGGGCTCTGTGCCCAGGCCTGGGTAAACACAGGGTTGTACTCTTACCCCTGGCATGAGGTCCTTTAGCATTGCCAATTTCCAAAACGAGAGCATTTCCCTTGAATTCCAAGCATTTTGGGTTAAGGACATACTTGTGTGGATCCGCAGAATCTGGATTGCCCCTCCACTACCAGCTGTGTGACTTTGGGCAAAGCATTTAATGTCTCTGGGCCTTACCCTCTGGCTGGGGTGCTATTGCGTCCTTCATAGGCTGTTTGGTAAAATGGGATTCTCTGACAGCGAGAAAGCATGAAGCCAGTTTCTACATCGTTGGCCCCTGTCTTCTTTATTCAAGGGGGAACGTGGGTGGAAATGGCTTTGAAGAGCAGCACTTTGAAGAGGGGAGCAGGCGTGTGGGCTGGGGGCTCCTGCAGCCCTCTGATGTGAGCCTGAAAGCAGCGCCATGTAAGAAGAGGAAGCTCTCTTCTGCACCCACTTCGCATGCTTGGTGCTGGGCTAGGCTGCAGATCCCCAGCCCAGAGCCCTTTCCCCAGAGCTGACTGCCAGGTAGAGAGTGACATTTAGGTGATTCCTGATTTTGAAATACAGGAATCAGTCAAAAGCCAAGCTCACTAGTGTGAGTGGTTTAATGAGGGCCGGTGCCATTGCTGGGTTTGGAAATCCACAACAGGATTCTCTGGAGACTGGCATGGGGCCAGTCCTCTCCGGGCCTCTGGAGGAGGAGCCAGGCTGTTGGCAAAAAACAACAAACAAACAAAAAATAAATAAAGAAAACAATGGAGACCACAGCTCCTGATTCTTGCTCTGACTCCTTTGGACGTGGATGGTAATGGCCGAGGTGACATCCAACTAACTCGCGGCAATCTTTCAACGCTCCTCAGGCCGTATTATCTCAATACCCAGGAGGGGACACCCTGATTCCTTGGGATGCACATGACCCACTTCCTAGAGGTTGGTCTGAGGATCACAGCGTTAGTGTTATGGGGGTGCCTCCTATAAATACAGATCCCTGGGACCACCTCGTAGACATTTTGGTTGGGTTCGGTTCTGGGAATCTGCTCTAAACACAGCTTCCCAGGTTCACCTTAGCTAAACAAAGAATGAGGAAAGGCGATCCCCTCTGTGAAATGTAGTAATCGGGGCCTCTGCTGGGGATGCCTTGTCACATTTGTCCAGACTCCTCCTGAGCTGGGGACCCAAGTCCTCATTTCGCAGATGCCTCCCTCGGAGAAGAGCACAGAGGAGAAGGAGCCTGGCCTTGCTTTGAGCTTGTCCTCCCTCCGACTTGCAAAAAGGCAGCCACTTTAACCCAATAGAAGGTGACTTGCTTCTTTCTCTGGCATGCACCCGGTCACGCTTGGGGACACATGAAGGATACACCACCCACATGCTGAACCTGGATTGTGCGCACAGTCCTCCACGACACAGCTAGGAACAAAGTGTTCCTGGCCCTGCACGCTCAGCCCCTGCCACTGGGAGAACCTGTTTGCTCACTCTTGGCCCAGAGGACAGGAGCCAGCAGGGCTCACCAGAACACCCTGCCGCACACCTGGGAAGGCCTTGCCCTGGTTCGGGTGCACTTGGAAGGCTACTCCAGCATCTGGATGTGCCCGTGGTGCCTCCCAGCCTGAGGCCTCACCTTCACCATCCTCCGCACCCCCCACCCCGGGATGGGTGTGTCGGCACTGTTCTTGGACTCGTTCAGAGGCTGAGAGGATCAATGCCAAAGAGGCTCGGGAACATGAATATGCTTGTCATCAGGGGTCAAGGACACTGGATTCTGCCTAATGAGCTAGCAAGTTCTGGTCCGGTGTTTCTGCTACCAGACCAAAAAATATCCCCAGACAGGGTAATTCTTTTTCTTCCCCCCTCTCTCTCTCTCTCTCTCTCTCTCTCTCTCTCTCTCTCTCTCCCTCTCTCTCTCCCTCTCTCTCTTTCTCTCTCTCTCTCTCTCTCTCTCTCTCTCTCTTTCTCTCTCTTTCTTTCTTTCTTAACCTCCTATTTACTGAAAAGGAGACTTTAGCCCTTATAACCCTTCCACCTTTGTATCCCATACATCATCTTTCTTTGTCCCCAATAATAGTAGTTTCCAAACTTGTCAGAAGTACAAATCTTTTCTAAGTGCATGTGTGCACACATGCATGCACACACACGCACACATGCACACACACACAAGGAAAAGTAACTCTATAGAAGTAAGGGCAAAAGACAGGAAAAGACATTCCGCAGCAAAGAAATACGAATGTGAAAATGTTCATGAAAAGCCGTTAAACTGTATTCATTAACAGATGAATGCTAATTAAAATTGAATATACCATTTCATTTCTCACGTCAACAAAATTGAAAAGTTTTACCATGTTCTCTTGGCAAAGCTCTGAAGAAACCAGCACTTTTGTTTACTGTTGGAGAGATAGCAAGAATCTCTATGTGGGACAATTGAGCAATATCGCCCCAAATTACAGATGCATTTATTTCCCAGTGAAATTTCTATAATCAGTTCTTATTTTCCCTTTTAAAAAATTCAGTGTGCATTTACAGACTCCAGGAAAGACAGTTATTCCTGTTTTAAATATTAAGTTCATGAGCAAGTCACAGGGAGGGGCTCCCACTGGTTCATTAGCTTGCTTTATGTTTGGAAGAGACCCAGGTGCATCCTCCCAGAGCACGCTATTTCTGTCTGTATACTGATCTTAGTAAGGAAGTAATTTGAATAGGCTATACATGCCAGAAGAGTCAGTGTATAAATCCCAGCTCTTAAAGATACTAACTTTAGGGCTGGGTGCTTGCCTGACATGCAGGAGGCCCTGGGTTTGATCTCCAGCCCTGGGGGCGGGGAAGGTACTGACTTTATTGGTCCACAGCAACAAGAACACTGGTCTCGGAGCTCTGCCTTGT
Source organism: Sciurus vulgaris (assembly GCF_902686455.1). Taxonomy (NCBI): domain Eukaryota; kingdom Metazoa; phylum Chordata; class Mammalia; order Rodentia; family Sciuridae; genus Sciurus; species Sciurus vulgaris. Next base: position 28,929,603 of record NC_136474.1, read on the forward strand.
GATCTTAAATAAATTATGACGGTCTTTACTTGTGGGATGTGTGCACAGAGGAAGGATTGTGTCATAACCTAAGAGAAAGAGGCCAATGTGGGCTGGTTGGGTTGCTTTGCTCCTGATGGGGCAGGAGACCTCCAGCTTACATCATCCATTTCTGGTGTTCTGGGGTCTCCAGAATGAAGACGCCGAGCACCATGAGCAGGCAAGTGAGAAGAAAGGCGCAAAGCAGATGGTTAGTGATTCCCTGGGGAGGGGACCTGTGTCTTTGGGGTCTTACCCGCATGGACAGCTGGATGGAGGAGGTCCCCCTGGCTCTGCTGGAGAAAGGCCCAGGAGCTCAGGCAGGGAGAAGGCCTGGCCTGTATTCCACCTGCTGCATCGCAAAGTTGATTTCTCTCCCTATTTGCTGAAGACATGATTCTATATTTAGATGACCCTCCAAAACTCCACGAAGCTGGTTTCTCTTCTTCCCACCCAAGGAAGGCTGATTTGGTTTGAAATGCCCACCCCCCCAAATTGGGGGTTGGAACCTTAATCCCTAATTCATATGTTGGTGGAATTTGGAGGAGTGGCCTTTGGGAGATCCTCAGGGTTAGATGAGATCAGGAGGGTAGGACCCATGATGATGATGGTGGCTTTCTAAGAGGAGAGAGACCTGAGCTGGCACCCTTGGTCTGTCTCACCAGGTGCTGTTCTTACCATGTTATGACGCAGCAAGGAGACCCTCTGCAGACACTAGCCCCATGCTTTTGGACTTCCCAGACTTCAGAACTGGGAACCAAATAAGCCTCTGTTCTTTATAAATTACCTGGTCTCAAATATTTTGTTATAGAAACAGAAAGTGAACTTGGGCTGAGGAACAGGAGTGGACTTTGGAGGTTGAGGCTCAGGTGATTGTGAGGAGGCTGGGAACAGTCTGGGTCTATCTGATCTGGCTCTCTGGCTGCCATTTGTCGGGTCTGGGCTGGCCCCCCTGGCTCTGCCCAGCCTGTGCTATTGCCTGTGATGTAGACAGTGGCTTCCATTCCCTCTGTCCTCTCAAAGCCTTCCTGTGAGTGGGGCATCTTCCCTCTCCATGCCTCACATGTGTCCTGCAGAGGTGAGGAAATTCATCCAAGCCTCATGACTACTGTCAAAAGACAAACTGGAACAAATCTAAAGATCTTAACTGGCTTTTGTTTGCAATTCTAGAATTGGGCGATACCTCACCCTACGCAACAGGGGTATCCTACCAGGCTGAACGGAGGAGGTTGATGCTATAGACCCAAGAAGGCAAAGAAAGCAGAAGAAAGGAACAAAAAGTGAATCCGTCATTAACAAAAGTTACTTTCCTCCTAGGGCAAAAGCAGAAGGGACTTCCTTGTCTTGCTGGGTCAGGGAAACAGGGCCTGTTTCACCGCCGTTGTTTTAACCTGGTCCATTTCAGACTCCAGTTTGAGTTTGTGGTACCTACCACAAGTAACTCCATTCTGGTCTATTCTGCAGGGGCCTAATGCTGAAGCTTAGTCTCCAAACACTGGCTTCCTGTACATTTTATTTAAAAGCAGGCAATGGCAAAGTGGGACATAACACCAGGCCCATCCTACCTGCAGGTAGGGCTTGATCAATCCTGCCCATTGTCTGCCTGACATAGGAGAAAAGCAGAAAGAGTGGTCAAGTTCAGGCATCAGCACTTGGGACTGCAGGGGGAGGGAGGAGGCTTCCTGTCCAGACCTGTCATCAATGTGCAATGTTACGGTTTGCGCATGAGGTGTCCCCCAAAGCTGGGAAGTATGCCGTGGGGATTCTATGTCTATGCCCCTGGCTCCTCCTTCTCTCTCTGCTTCCTCTCATGAGCTGAGCAGCTTTCGTCCACCATTCTTAAACCAGAATGTTCTGCCTCACCTCCAGCCCGGAGCAATGGAGTTGGCCCACAAAGCCCAAGACCTCTGGAACTGTGAACCAAAATAAACTTTTCCTCCTCTAAGTTGTTCTTGTTAAGTGTTTGATCACAGCGACAATGAGTCTGCTCACAAATGAACATCTTAGGATCTAATACGGAGAGCAGGGCTGGGCTTCGACAGGCCACATGGGTAGAGAGGATGACGAAGGGGGCTCAGGGGCCGTGGGATATCCCGCCCAGCAGTCTGGTCTTCCATGCCCCCGTCTCGGGAGCTATTATGGGGTGTGAATAGTTGCTGGGCTCCAGCCTCACTCCACTCTGGGCTTGTTTCTGTCCTCAGAGTCAGCTCTCAGTGGGACGGGTCTCAGTGGGGCATGCTGGAATTGTTGGGGGTTGTTTTGGTTGTTTTTGGCTGATGATGGGAACTACTGGCTGCCTGTGGACAGGGGTGGGGTGCTTGAGGTTCTCCAAGGCAGACAGAGCCCTGCACAAACCACACCATAGCTTGCTTTGTCCCTCGATGCTGGCTCAGATGGAAGTCCTGAGCGTGCGGGTCTGCTCTGCGCCCATCTCTTGGGTGGCTGCAGTAGACACAAAATTTACCAGAAATGCAACTGTGATGTCGACCACGGGAGGGTCTAGACTCTGTTTTGCTCCGAACTTTGTCAAGCGCTCTCATCATTCTGGAAATCTCGAGCACTAGTGAATTCCACCCAGGGCCTTCTTTCAGTAGCCAAAGCAATGCCCACTCAGGAGGCATCCTCAGAAATCCTACCTAATGCTCACACTGGAGGACTTGATTTGCCATCTAGGGCAGCTGTGCCTAGACATTTACTATCAAAGTAGATGTTATTGTAAATTATTTTCTTTTGGTTTTCTTTTATATCACAGAAGGCATTACACATACTACTTATTAATCCATCCTTCCAGCTATCTATCATCTATCTTTTCATCCATCCATCCATCCATCATTGTCTATTTATCATGCTCTTAAAAGTATGTATTATCCAAGAATTTTACTGCAGGATAATGAGTGTTAAAATTAGTTGTTTTCAGAGGTGACTGATCTAACCTTTCACTTACAGATTGTTGCTGGAATGGACCCATAGCCCAGCCTCCCACCACCAGGTTCCAGGGTCTGGGACCTTGGGAAAAGTCACCTGCATCAGGACAACCAAGCCCCTGCTTGCTCTGCCTGCAGCAGCCTGATCTGACCTCCAGGGGAGTGGGCTCTGGCCAGGTGCTCCCCCGACCGTCAGGGGCCTGCATCTGCAGGAGCAGCTGGGCCCTGGCTGATACACCTGCTCCCCTGGAAGCCTCGTGCCCCGCGAGTTCCCGGAGGTGGCAGAGTGTTTGCTTTCGGGACTCTTCAGGGTTGTTGGGAAATGTGTGTTGACACAGGCGATAACAAGGCAGGACGGGAAGTGGGAAGGGAGGCAGGCTCTGGCCAGCAGGTAGCTCAAGGGCCAGAGGACTCCAAGATCCTTGGATGCCTGGGTTCTTCTCAGTGTTATGGGAAGACAGCGCAAGGGATGCCCAGGGCCCCCTCTTGAGTGTTCTGGAAGCTGTCCATACGATCAAGTGTCAATACTCAGCTGTGAACTCCTCAGCTATCAAAAGCTTCCAACTTTCCCCTTTCCAGGTTCAAAGAGCTCATGCATTCACCTGAAGTGCCCAGTCAATGCCCTTTCACCTTCCACAGAGGTGAGCTCCCCGGCCTGTGGTTGTCAGCTTCCCATGTGGCCACCCGCTGGGCCTAGGACCCCTCTGTGAGAGGCCAGGGCTTTGATGTGCGGTAAGGAGCCGCCGATCTTAAGCAATCATTTAACTTCAGCAACTGCTTCCATGTCCTTGTGACAGGTGTGCAGTGAGCAGGTTTCTTTGTTGACTCTGAAATTACCTTTGAGAACAATTCTCGAAATTGAAAAGGGGATCCCCAAATGGAATAAAATCCTGGAAGGAAGTGCAGGTCCCTCCCCAGGGGTCTCTTTGTCAGACAAGGAGGCTTTGGTTGTGAACTGTTTGGTGGATTTGGAGACAAAGGGAGGGAGACACCAGACGCAGAGTCCTCATGCTCATGTTCTGGTTTATTCTGAGCTGGGCATCGCAATGCACACTACTGCTGATTGCTAGCGTCCTGCCGACTGCTGTTCTGGGGAAACCTCTGATATGGAGGGTGCACGTGTGTCTGTGTGTGCCCAGGAGCTGTGTGTGTATGCATGCACCTGGGTACATGAGTGGTGTATATGTGTGTTTGCTTATGTGTGCATACATATTGGGAGGGACATGGAGGGGCAGGCGGATGATGGGCAAGCTGCCAGCAGCCCTCTGCAGCTCTCAGCGATTTAGTGGGATTTACAGGAACTGGTTCCAGCATTGAGAGACATTTGGAGGCCTCCATCTATGTCTTCCAGAAACTTCTTAAACTATGGACAAGCTTGCTCCCATTTGAAAGAGGTGGACATGAACTGATATGACAATCCCTCTTGTATCTTTGCAGGCAGACCTGGGGCTTTGCTGGCACATCTGTTGTACTCCCCCATGATGTGTGTGCACGTGAGTATGTACAAGTATGAGCCCATGAATACTTGTGTGTGTGTGTGTGCCTTAGTTCCCCGGGCCTTCGGAGGGTGGTAAGGTCAAAGGATGATCCCTCCTTGGACCTGCTGAGGCGCCCAGCTGCCCCACAGCTGGACTTGAAGTGGGTGGCCCTATGTGTGTCTTAGGATGGGGGACAAGTTGGGGGCGGGGAGGACAAGAGTTCTCTGTCATGGTGTCAGCACCCCACTGTGTGCCCACCCCCTTTCTTTCTGGCTTTAGATGCTCAATAACTAACTCAGAGGAGATGGGAGGGGTGCTCCTGGGAAGGGGCCTTTGGGGAGGGAGGGACCTCCGGCAGGAATGGGGGAAATGCCCCCTGCTCCCAGGGAGGCGGAACAAGGGTGGGGAGCTGATAACCTGCCGCCCACAGGGACAGAGAAGGGGAGGAGCACACAGGGAGGAAGGCTGGGGGCCTGGCGCAGAGCTGACCACCGAGCCCTTAGACTCTGCCTGCACAGGCCTGGCAGTGCTCTAGGGGTGAGACGGAGCCTCCCTTGTCCCATGTTCCATGCTTTGCCCCTGGGGCCTGAGCCAAGCCTCCCTCCCGTACTCAGTGACAGAAGCATCCTCAAGGGAGAAAGCAAGAAAAGAGAGACTCCTCCCCTCTACCACAGGGCCCAGGGAAGCAGGAAGACCACGGAGGGAGGGTCCTGTGTGTCCCGACACAGGGACTCTGGGCGGCCACTAACCGTGTTTCCTAGGGGGCTGTAGGCATCCGCGGTCCTGACTGGGAGGGGCCTCCTGGGTCTGAGATCAGATTTCCTATCTGTCTACATGACAGGCAAGACCCTAGAGTTAGCTTTAAGTGAATTTAAACACAAATAATGTAAGGCATTTTTGTGCAAACTAAGATTCGTGTTCACTGTGGGGACTGCCTCATCTGTGCCAAGGAGGCAGAAGCATCTGGGCTCAGGGCACAGGCTCAGTGGCTTGTGGCTGCAGGAATGGCTCAGATCCATGACTCCCTTTCTGGCCTTGACAGAGACGGAGCGGGTGGGCCTCCCAGGAGGGATTCACTACTCCAGAGGCACTTCTCATCCTTTTTCGTAGCTGGAGATTTGAAAACAGACTTACAGGTAAATCTGAAGTGCAGGGAACACACCAAAGGGTATCTGTCACTTATATGTACAGATGGGGTCGCTCCAGTGGCAAGGGACCAGCACCCCAGCTGCTAGAGGCTGCTCAGGCCTCTGAATGGTTCGGCAACCTTCTTCCCCACTCTCTGACTTTACCTGCAACGACCAATGGCCTGAATTCTGTGACTATCATTACCTTGTGTAGTTTAAAGTTTTACTGTGTATGTGTGAGCCAACAGGCAGTGGATTGCTAAATTGTGCCTGCTGTTGAAATTTTTTGTTTCCTTTTTCTATAATGCTGGGGATGGAATCCAGGACCTGGTGTGGGGCGGCCAGCACTGTACCCCTGAGCCCCAGCCCCGTGTTTCTGAAGGTTTACAAACAAATTCACACTGTGTAGATTCCATATCTTGTTTTTTCTGCTCATGAGCTGAGTGCATGTTGAGGCAGACATCTGTTGATGGATAATTGCACTGTGCTCCCTTCTAGAAATTATTCAGGACATGTCCAGGCTTTTGCTACTGGAGACAATGTCCATCTGAATATCCCCTAAAGAGAACAGATCTCAAAGCCTATCTTCTGTGATTCAAATCCTGCCTCTCAGCCCTTGCCTGTGGGTCTTCTGTGCTCCAGGGTCCTCAGCTGTAAAATGCAGATAATAGTGCCTGCCTCAGAGGGCTCTGAGGTGGACCAAGCGAGTCAATTTAGACAAAGCCCTTGAAATGGCCATTCTGCTTGGGATCCGATTGTGATGATGGTGGTGATAATGGTGATTGTGATGGTGGTGATAATGGTGATTGTGATGATGGTGGTGATAATGGTGATTGTGGTGATGGTGGTGATAATGGTGATTGTGGTGATGGTGGTGATAATGGTGATTGTGATGATGGTGGTGATAATGGTGATTGTGATGATGGTGGTGATAATGGTGATTGTGGTGATGGTGGTGATAATGGTGATTGTGATGATGGTGGTGATTTCGGTGATGGTGATGGTGATCATAATGGTTATGGTACGGAGAGTGAAGGTGATGATGGTGGTGACTTTGGTGATGATGGTGGTGATGGTTATAATAATGGTGATGATGAAGATGCTGATGGTGGAGGTGTTGGTGGTTGGAATGATGAGGACTTCCTGGGAATTTATTAAAACCAGCCTTTACAGGCGTGATCAAGTTAAAATGAAGTCATGGTAGTAGACTCTTGGCTCCTAGAGAACTGGTTCTATGTTCTAATAAAAAAAAAAACAGGAAATTTGGGCACAGATACACGCTCAGGGAGAATGCCACCGGGACCTGAAGGCAGAGATCTGCAAGCGAAGGAATATCAGAGATGGCCAGACATGCTGGATGCTGAGAGCCAGGCCCGGGACAGGTTCTCATAGCCTCAGAAGGAAGCAACCCTACCTGTGATCTCAGGCCGCCAGCCTCCACAGGAAACTTCCGTTGTTGAAGCCACCTGGTTTGTGGTGCTTTGTTACAGCAACCCTAGCAAGCTAACATAGTAGCATTGTGAAGAGATTGATTTTTAAAAAAAATATTTTTATATGCTATTAAGTTTTTCTTGAAATAATTTGCACTATTTTAGTATTCAGTCTTCAAAAGGGGAAACCTAGAGGAAAACATTTTAGGTAGCACTGTAACACAGACACTGTGCAAAGGACTTCCTGTTGGTGGAGGGACTAAGACATCAAGGGCCAGACTCAGGAGGAATGGGTTATAAAGAGTGTCCTGCTTTTTTTTTTTTTTTTTGGTACTAGGAATTGAACCCAGGGGCACTCGAATCACTGAGCCTCATCCCGAGTCCTATTTTGTACTTTATTTAGAGACAGGGTCTCACTGAGTTGCTTAGTGCTTCACTTTTGCTGAGGCTGGCTTTGAACTTGCGATCCTCCCGCCTCAGCTTCCCGAGTTTCTGGGATTATAAGGCATGCGCCACAGCGCCCAGCTAGTGCTCTGCATTTTTAACCACTGTCGTTTAATGTTAGTGTGGATGAACAATGGCTATTCTTTGTGGCAGCCTTAGTATGTGTCTAGTATATGTATTATTTTGTAGGCTGATTTGTTAAGAAATTGGCTGAATTAAATCTGTAACATACACAGAACTATGTTCTTGAAATATTGTTTTTCCAGCATGGAGAAAGTAGAAAATGGTAAGGCAGCCACGGTAGAGCACTGTCTGCTCAGAAGCAGAAGGCATCACATACCCATGATGGATTTTGGTCATGAAGCTTAGCTTCAGCTAAAAAGGCTATTGCAGATCAGAAACTCGACTGTGCAAACGGAGACATTCCAGCTCTAGAAAGTACCAGATGCTGCTGGTGAACACAGATTTTGAGATGACGCCAGATTCTCTGCTTCTGCTGGTGAGAAGGGTCTGAGCAAATTACGGGTCTCTGCAGCAGAGAAAGCCCGGTTTAGCGTGAGCAGCTAATCACAGCAGGGAAATGCCTGCTAGCATCGGCTACATGGGGTGTAGCCCCCAAAGCTGGATTCTTCTCTGCTACTACCGCATGTCAGTTGTGGGCTGTGCCCCTAGGACTGCTGCAGATCCCAGCAGCTCGCCACCCATTTCTTTCTGGATTCTGGATTCTTGTCTCATGAATTCGAAGAATGCAATCCATGAACAACGAAGAGTGAGTGGAGAAGGGTAGGATTTATTCCAGGGAGAAAAAAATAAGCAGAGTTCTCACCCAGCAAGAGGGGTCTGATTGCAAGTTTTCCATTTAGTTGTGCTAGTCTAGGGGTTGAGAAAGCAACCGGGTAGAGTCATTAGTTAAAATCTAGGTTACACAGGTATTGGGAAGGTGCCAAGCCTATTAAAATCTATGCTAAAAAAGTATTGGAAAAATTGAAGGCTATTGGTTCACCTGTGACCTTCTGATTGGCTGTTCTCTTTTTAGAAACTTTCTATTCTGGTCCCCCTCCAATTCCGTTTTCACGCTTCCCCAGGACAAACGCCCTTTTCCTGCCTCTGTGGGACAAAGGGTTGCCTGGGATGTTTCTACAGATTAACTTCATGGAGTGACTGACCTTTACATTTTTAAAATGGAGCCCATTACCCTAAATGCCTGGCTTATTCATTGGGACCCTCCGGCACAGGTCACTAGAAAGATGTAATGGAGGCTGGAGGCAGACCAGGGAAGAGGACAGGGCTTCCTAGCCTCCTTGCCTTGGTTCTTGAACGACCCCACAAAGAAAGGAGGCTCTTCCACAGATGCTGGTTGGAGGTGTGTCCTTCCATGGGTGGTGATTCACGGTCCCCCTGGAGCTGAAGACATAGCTCTGGGTGTCACAGGGAGTGGAAGTACCCTTGGTCAGTGTGCATGCCCCGGTGTGTTCACCTGAGTGGGCACACGCCCACGTGGACTTCCCTGCAGGGTGCACTGCCTCAGTGTGTGCATCTCCCCAGTGTGCACACAGGGGTGCAGTGTGCACACCCCCAATGCACGAATCCCCGTTTGCACGTCTTCTTGTCACATGCAAGGTGCCCGACCAACTTTTCCAAAGATGCCTCTATAGGCTCCTCCTCCAAGTCCATGTTAAAACAGTTCAGCAGACTCCAGAGCTACCTGAGCAGAGGTGGTGAGGGAGGACTGATGATCCCTGTCATGGCGGAGCCCAGGTCGGTGAGGGCCTGGCTGGACAGAGGGCCTGGGTGGTCCCAGGTGAGAAGATGCCCCAGGCAGTGAAGATTCCTGGGGTCACAATAGGGGTCTTTACACCTACAGGTCAGATTGAGCTCACAGGTCTCCTCTCACTTCCAGTCAAGGGCTCCAGGAAGTTCACGGCCCGGAGCACTTTCGGGGACTGGACAGCCCTGCTGGGAGGAGTCCTAAGCTGCCTGCTCCTGCCTCCCCCACTCGCATCCTGAGTTCTGCCCAGCAACCAGGCCACCCTCCATCTGCCGTCTGGGGTAATGAGCTAACCCGCTGCTGCTGGCACAAGCGACTTTCATTCTTCTATTCACTGGGATAACCCTTTCAGCTCCTCATTGTCTTTTGCTAATGGCCTTAAAACGTGCCTGCCTGTTACCTTCCCCAGCCTGCGTCTCCTCCAACTCCAAGGGTCTCCTCTGCTTAGTTCTGGCCAGGGGTAGAAATGGAGGTGGGGGGCTGCAGGGGCAGGAATGCAGGCCTGGTGCACAGGGATGCGCAATGGCCACCCGCCTTCAGCTGCAGCCATTAGCAGGGCCTCAAATGTCACAATATTTTATGGGGTGCCCCTCCCTCAGCGCCCTGGCCGGGTCGCCACATGGCTTGTCTTCTGTGCCTTTTCAAGCCCTACCATCAGAGAGTGTATGGTTGTCCCTGGGCCTGGACAGATGGCCGAGGTGCCAGAGGTGGGCTGGAAGCTGCGGCTGGCCCCAGGCCCTCATAGGCACTCATTCACCGAGATGACCCTGTCACCCCCTGAGGGCAGAGGAGACAGGCTGCACTGGCTGGATTGGCTTTTAACCCTTTCTAGGGTGAAGGGTAGGGATCTTCAGGGCAAAGATTTCATCAAAATCAGCCCTCTAGGCTGGCCCTCATTATTAGCCGTTTGTGCAGCAAAAGGGGAGCGAGGTCTCCAGTTATTTGTACTGCATCTGGTAAAACGGACAATTCACTTCTTTTGGGGGGTTTGAAGGCTCCATGGTAGTGTGTGATTACCAGCATTAGGAAGTAGTAGCCTACAATAATGAGAGCAATACACGGCCATTCATTTCCTTTTTTGCTTAACTAGAGAGATGAATTTAAAAAAAAAAAAAAAAAAAAAACTATTCTTTGTCTGTATAGGAAATGTCTAAACAGAAATTATGGGGACGAGGTTCTTATTGAAATCTTGGTGGACCCAGCTTCCCAGAAGCACTTTAGCATCTGGGCTACAGGACACAGGCCAGAGGAGCTGACCCCCCCCGCCCCCCACCATGCCCTCTGGAGAGCCAGCCACAACCTGGCTGAGGCTGGCACTTATGAGTGCACTCCGTAGGCAGCAGCTCCCTGAGGCTTGTGTGTGCCTGTTCCCCTTGCAGGGCCCAAGCACGCATCCCAGACGGGCTGCTGGCTTTGTCATTTGAGGCACAGCTTTCTCCAGATTTTCCAATCTTCAAAGCAATGACATGCCGTGTCAGATCTGCCCATAGTCCAGGCACGTGGCAGGCGTCCAGCATGCAAATGAATCGGACACTTTGCCCACAGCCTGGGGCACCCAAGCTAGCCAGCCCACACCCTTGGGAGGCCCAGCAGGTGCCCGCACAGGCAGGTGTGCAGCTCACCATATGCTCTGGTGAGCATCGGGTTTCTGCCAGCAACTTTCAGTTGCCCACCAGGTGAGATAAAGTGAGTGGAGAGGGGCCGGCACCAACCTGTGGCTGCCTGAAGTCCTGCAGGCAGAGACGGCCCTGAACTCCCAGCCACAACAGGCAGAGTGACAGATGTCAAGGTGGGGATGTCCAAGTGCAGCCTGGCTGGCAGAAATCGTCAAACCAGATCATTGTTTTCAAAATCTGCATTTCAGAAAGAGGGAGCATTTAATAACCAAGTGCCTTCCAAATAAATGCACACGAAAGCTCAGATCTGGGGCAGGAAGTCTAGGGCAGCAGTTCTGGACTTTGCCCCCATCAGAGCCACCTGGGAAGTCTTAAAAATCCCAATGCTTGGGCTCCTCTCTGGAGCAGTTAAACCAGGCCCTCTGGAGTCAGGACCCAGGCATTTGCAAATTTTGTTTCTCAAAACCCATCAGGTTTCCCACTTCCCAATACAGTAGCCACTGGTCACGTGGCTACTTAAATTCACTGAAATGGTTTTTTTTTTTTAAAGAAAGTTTGTCAAGTTGCATCAGCTGCATTTCCTGGGCTCCGGTGGCTGCATTGATCTGTACACGTGAACCTTCCATCACTGCGAAAACCTGCAAAGGGCAAGGGTCTGGAGAGAATCCCCACAGTCCCTGCTTTCCTGGGGGGGGGGGGTGTGGGGGGGTTGACACTGTACTGGGGAGGTAACATAGGGACTGGTTCCCCTGCAGCTCAGGGGAAGTAGCTAGTCTCTTGAATCCTCATTCCCCAATGCCTTAGGCTTCTGGGGTGCAGGTGTGCCCAGACAAAGTCTCCAGACCTAACAAGGTGCCACTTAGTACACAAGCTGCCCCCCAGATGCCTTTGGGGCACCCCCTTCCCAGTCCTAAGCTAACCTTGTTTGGTCCAACCAATGGGATCCTCTTGTCCCCTAGTCATGCATGCCCAGGGACACCCTTCTCCGGAATCAGACTTATTGCTAGAACATCTAGAAAGCACTGATGCCACTAAGCAGCCCCTGATCCCGTGGATATTTCAGGTGCCAGCAGTCCCAGGTGGGCACACACTGGCACACGAGAGTCCGTGTGCCTTTGCCTACCTATCTGGGTTTCACTGTGCCATTTATCAGATGATCATTTTTGTAGTACAGGGACCATGCCACACGTCTGGGATCTCTGAAAAATTTTTTCTCCAAATGGCCCAAGTGCAAATCAAAGTGTGTGTGGCAGTGAATGGGTGCAGACAAAAAAATGCCTTTGGGGGGTGGGGCAGGGCGGCTTTTCTAACAGGGCAGGATTTCACAGCACGTGCTGCCAACTGTTGCAAAAAAAAAAAAAAAAAAAAAAAAAAAAAAAAAAACCTAAAAAGAAAAAAAAGGACGGGAGGCACATATTCCTGCAGCCCTGCAAGCTCCCTCTTCCTCCCTTATTGTTCCCCCGAGCAGCAGCCGGCCCGGCCAACAGCTGTGCGTGGCGTGTATCACTAACAGCTGCTTTCTCCTGGGGTGAAATTAAAAGATTAGGGGGTGTGGGCACGTGCTGGCCTCCGGAGCCCAAACAATGCTTGATTTAGGGTGAAACTAGTTGGGGAGGCTGACAAAGGAGGAGGCTCCAAGTTGGCCAGGGGTCAGCAGGGGGGTGGTGCTGGCTTTGACAGAGACAAAAGGAGGCAGCGGGCGGGGGCAAGGGCGCGGGGAGACGGGCCCGTGAAAAGAGGCCTCGGGAGCAGCTGCTCCTGCCCCAGAAATTTGAGACGGGTCTTTTCACAAACACAAATGCGGGAGAAGAATGGGGAGCCAGGCTTAGCTGAAATGGCTCGTTTGCAAATGAAAGGGAGATTGAGAGCCCCTTCCATTTTCCAAGTTTTTACCTAAGAGGACCGAACATGATTAGGGCAGCGAGACGTGTGCCGCCGAGCAGATGGGCGAGCCACCCCGGCGCAGGGCTCCGTGTTTACATAACAATCGTGGCCGGGCGGGGCGCCGCCGCCCAGCCCCCTGCACAGCCAGCGTGCACACTGGTGCCCCGGATTTCTACGGGTGCAGTGCCAACCGGGGCCCCGAGGGAGGCAGGTCTTGGCGTGAACCTGCATGGGCTTGGCTAAATTAAATGCACTTCATAGCCAGGAGTCTGCCAACAGGAGTCAACGGGCCAGACCACGGGGCACCGAGGCGTGCGTCGCCCCCAGGCAGGACGTCTGTCTGACCACTCCAGCTTGCTGCTTTTCCCTGGTGACTGATAAGGATCCGGATTGGCCTGGTAGAGGGGGATCGTTCTTCATCAGTGTGTGACCACAGGGTTTTCTTTATAAGAATATGCCAGGGCTCTCCCCAAAGCCCCGGGCCACAGATGCCACCAAAGGATGGAAATAACTATCCATCCTAGCAGTAAAAGCACCCAATGGGCTGCAGCGGCTTCCCACGTACCTTGAAGGTGGCAGGGAAGTTTTGTGGATTTGAACTGAAAAGGTGAAGCCTCACTTCCGAGGATATTCCTGCCCCAAATGTGCAGATTGAGCTAAACCTGAAGACACAGCTGACAACCCTGCATGACCCGTGCTCCCTATGATGCCAGGGTCCCGGAAGACAGAGATGGGGGGGGGGGGGGACAACTCTGTGGCAGCACTGAGCCAGGCCAGCTGTCTGTGCCTTCTACGGGGCATTGTGGAAACAGCTGGCAAATCTGAATAAGATAAGCAGATTGCATGATAGTGTGGCATCCCTGTAATGTCCAGATTTTGCTGATTGTGCTATGGATATGTGGGAGAAGACCTCTGGTGTTTCAGGAAATATTCAGTGAATATTTAGGAGAAAAAGGCACATCGTGCATTTAACTGACTCTCGTGGCTCAGAAAATAGTGCATCTCTCTTTATGTACAGTCATCCTTTCATATCCATAGGGGACTGGTTTCAGAATCCCCTTGGATACCCAAATCAGAGAATGCTGAAGTGCCAAATTTGCACATTACCCTAAGCACATCCTCTTATATACTTTAAATCACCTCTAGACAACTTCTAATACCTAATACAGTATAAATGGTAGAGAGTTGTTGTGCCAGAAATAATGACAAGAAACAAAATTTTTACATGTTCAGTACAGATGCAATTTCTTCCCCTCCCTTCAGATAATTTCAATCTGAGATTGGAGAGAGGAAAGAGAGAAAAAGTCAACGTGGTAAAATGCTAACATTTGGGAAATCTGGGTAAAGGTCATCTGGTAATTCTTTGCAATATTCTTGCAACATTTTCTGAGTCTGAAATTATGTCCAAGCACAAAAACTAAAAGGAAAAAATGTAGCAGTTGAGGTACAGAGCACGTGAGTGGTCATTCTGGCGCTCTCCCAGGTACAGGTACACCTGGAAGTCTGCCAATCATCAGGGCCCAGGGCAGCTGAGTGAGGCCTGATAGTCTTAGTTCCTGGTACACCTGCCATGGGGTCCACCGTCCCCCCACGTGGATTGTGTGCAGGAAGAGGTGCTCTTTAGGGGCACCCTTGTGCTCTTGGGCCAGCCTGAAAGGTGGGATGCCCTCCAAAAGTTGACCTGGTGGGGATGCTTGAGTCTGTGCTTTGCGGCCCTAGAAGGCTGTGCAGTAACTGGGTGGGAAGGTTTCCACAGGCCAAGGGGACAAAAGCCTACAGCTGAACGTGGACTGGGGCCACGGGGGCTCAACCAGCTAACAGGAGGGAGAGGATCCACGACTCAGAGATATTCCCTGCTCCCTCAGTGCCAGCTATGTCTCAGGTGCTGTTCCTGACAGTGAGCTGTTCTCTTCACCCACAGAATTGTTATTACATTATTGTATTAAGTTAAATGTCTTTCCCTCAAGGTCTCAGCTGACCTTCCTTCTGTTTTGGTTTGCCTCCTGTCTATAAGTAAGTGTCACCTAGAGAGATTGTTAAAACATGTCCAGGCCCCATCTCAGAACATCTGCACCCAAATCCCTGGGGATAAGGAAGGAGAGGAAGGGCTGGGCATTGTCATGTTGTGCAAAGTCCTTGTAGGGGTTGGGTATGAACGTGTGTACCCAACTGCAGGGGAGTTTGGACCCAGCGACCTAGATTTGTCCTTAACAGGAGTGTGTACATGGCTTTCTGCACTCTCTCCTTGCTGCCTGAGTCAGGTGTGGGTGGGGATGCACTCGCCTGAGGCTTCAGAAGAAGCCACCCAATGTCATGAGGTTGGAGTTACAGAGGAGTCTATTTCAGTCCTGGCTGCTGGCAGGTGCCGAGGTGTGTAGAAACCATGCAGTTGTGTTGTGGGTGGCGTGGTGTGAAAGCATGTGCATCAATTGCCAAGGTGGGGAAGGTGGCGTCTTCTTAGGGCAAGGAGCCTGATGGCGCAACCTGGAGGTTTCTCCATGACTCCCACCAAAGCCAGTCATCAGGGCCCCAGGGTTGGTGGTGACACAGAGTGAGAAAGCTGCACGGAGGCTCCATAGCCCTGTCATCTCAACCTACAGAAACAAGGATGCTTACTTGGGTGGTTGAATTGCCACTGCTTCCTCTCTCTGGTGTTATGACTTGGATCTGGAATGTCCCCCAGAGCTTGTGTGTTCAAAACATGGTCCCCAATGCAGCAAGATTCAGAGGTGGGGCGTTCAGGCAATGATTAGAGATCTGACCTCCTCATTAGATTAATTCATTTGCTGAATTGATCCATTTGGAGCTGAATGGACTACTGGGAGGTGGGGCCTCCTTGGATAAATAGGTCACTGAGGGCGTGTCCTGGAAGGGTTTGTCATGTCTATGGTCCCTTGCTTTCTCTCTCTGCTTCCTGGCTGCCACGGACAGCAGCTTTCCTCTACCACACTTCTGCCATGATGATCTGCTTCACCTCTGGCCCAAAGGAGTGGAGCTAGCCGATCATGGACTGAAGTCTCTGACAATGTGAGCCAAAATAAACTTCTTCCTCTCTGAGTTGCTCTTGTCAGGTCTTTGGGTCACAGTGATGAAAAAGTGACTAGCACGCCTGGCATTGCAGGTAGGTGGCATGTAGGTACCACCTTTGCCTTCTGTTCAGAATGTAGCAAGCTCCATAAAACGCTGCCATTGGCTGGGTGTGTTTTTACACCACATCAGATGTGTTAGGATTGTTTCCAAAACAGATTGGGGACTGGGAAGACAGAGTGGACTGGCCAATTATCCTCCTGGTCATGTCCATGACCAGTACCCACCCCCACTCTCTGCAAAGTGGAGGAGATGCCAGGAAGACCTGAGGAGCCATAGGATGCCACTTTGGAGTAAGTGATTTAGAAAGGAACGCCTCCAGGGGTATCGGCATCAGCTCTGCCTCTGTTCTGAGGGATGGTGTGTCTCTGGCTCCAGAACTAATGAAATGTGCTCTGTATTTAGGAAGGCACATGGACGCCTGCCTACTAGAAGCTCTTTGGCTGACACAGGTGCACTTGGCTTCGGGTCCAGTTGATGAAAGGGAGCTTGCTGGTTGTGTCCCAACTGATATCCATGCAAAAACAAACCTTAATTTCATATATCTTCAAACAGGGAGGTAGAGAACAAGCAGCCTGGAGAAATCTGTCCACCTGCAGCACATCCAGCCAGCTGCCCTCCCAGCTTTGGTGTGAAGGCGCTTGTGGATGGTTTGAGCAGAGGATCTGCAGGGCAAAGATGCTGGACTGTTGAAGAGAAGTTACTGACCAGAAGAAAATTCTTTCGGTGCTCTTTGGTAAGGTCATTTCAGTTCTTCTCTGAGTCTTCAAATGCTTGACTTTCAGCGTCATAGAAAACCTAGAAGTTTTTGTGGGTTCCTCTGCCATACTGGAAATCTGTCTACCTCTCTCCTTTTTAATAGTGCCAGGAGGAGCTGTGTGTTCACCACAACTCTTCAGTCTAGAAAAGGAAATCCTGTCACTGTGGGCAACATAGAGGAACCTGGTTGATTTACCTCAGGTGAAATAAGCCAGGCACAGAGAGACAAATGTCACACAATTTAACTCGTTTGTGGAGTGCAGAAAAACTGAGCTCATATAAATAGAGTCGAATGGGCTGGGGTAGAAGGGGACGGGGTGATGTTGTTCAAAGGGTACAAAATGTTGGTTATATGGGAAGAATAAGTTCCAGAGCTGTTGTAAAGCAAGGTGACTATTGTTACTATCAGTAGTATATACTTGAAAATTACTAAGAAAGCAAGTGTTCTTTACACACACACACACACACACACACACACACACACACACACACACACACACACAGTGATAGATATGTTAAATAGCTTGATGAAGCCAGTTCACAAAGTATCCATATATTGAAACATCAAGTCATACATCATAAACAGATACACTTTTACTTGTAACTTAAATTAGTAAGTTGATTTAAAAAAATGAAAAGAAGAAACAGGACAAGTCAAGAGAAACCTGCCCCCACCTTCACTGTGCCTCCGCAGATGCGGTGGTGGCCTTAGTAACAGGCTGGTTTCAGGGCGGCCACACTGCCTTCCTGGTCACTGGGAGCTGGCATCTGCCTCCTGGGCTGGGGGAGGGCAGCAGGGGGTCAGGGGCTATTGCGGATCACAAGACACCAGAGGCCTTGACACAAAGGCCCAGCTGCTGGGATGACAGCGGCCTGAGGCTGGCTGTGAGGCTCCCGCTTCTGGCGTCCTGGGAGGCAGAGGCAGGTGAGGCAGGCTGACCCTGAGGCTTGCTCAGTCCCTACAGATGCAGGCAGCTGCAGTCATGTGAGGCCGGGTCAGCGCACCTGCTTCCCATTCAGACATGGCCTGGAGGGAGGATGCCGGAGGGATCTGATCTTCACAGCAGAGGGTCGCCCTGTAGGCAGACTCCACCCACTTCCTCCAGAGTCCATCTGAACTCTCTCTGCCCCGTGGTATTTGTGCCACCTGAAAGCTTGATGGCGCGCTCATTCTTCTTTTGTGCTAATAACCCACAGTGAGTCTGCCGGGGGCTCAGTATAAAATTTAAAACCAAGCTGGGTATTGGAAAGATGGCGCAGACCTGTGAATCCAGTTACTCCGGAAGCTGAGGCAGGAGGGTCACTGGAACACAGGAGTTTGGGGCCACAGAGGCACCACAGAGAGACCCTCTCCCCCCCCACAATAAAATGCAGAATTCGTAAAAGAGAGAATTCAGAAATGGTACATTGTGCACAAAGTGGGCCTGAGGCAGGTGAGTGACTGACTTGGAGTCCTAAAGTCACCCTGTCTGAGCTTTCGTTTCTTGATCTCGAGTTAGGGGACAGGTAAAGCCTCACTGCTCTGTTCCAGTGCTTGCAGGCTGGCTAGGACCATGCTTGTCTCCTAGAAGTACAAGAAAGAGACCTACTAAAACTCAATGCTGTTCCAGAGGATCTTCAGTCACTAGATTTTCATACATGGGATTTTCATGTATGTAAACACCAGTGGGACTGGAGAAAGGAACCACAAGTAGACAAGGAAACAGCATGCTCATCTGATGCACTCACTCACACGTCCTGAAAGCTCTCTCCCCACTCAGCCAACTCCCATGAGGCTTGCTGTTGGTGGCCCAAATCACCAACATCCCTCCTAGTCCTGACCCTACCTGAAGCAGTAGAGAGCGGGTCTGGCAAAATGTATTCCAAGTGTCGTTCTCACAGGGGGGCCTTGGGAAAGGTATGGGAGAGGTCAGTTCTGTTTTGCATTAATCCTGGGTTTCATCTTTGGGATAAGCTCTCGCTCCTGTGTTTGAGTGTCAGGGAAGTCATGGGATTCAGCTGTGTGGCCAGGCTCCTTGCAATGTGGAGAGGGGAGGTCAGCCAGGGGCTGCCTGTGAGCAGAGCTCTGCATTGGTGATTTCAGGGTGCAAGGTCTTGGAGTCTTAAGAAGAGGCCCCAGGGCATCCAGGGTACCTGAGTGGGGAGCAGAGGCCTTGGCAACCTGCAGAGAGCGCTTGGCGTCCTCCTCAGACTGACCAGGCCAGGCTTTCGAGAATGCACCACGTCTTTTGCCAGGTGTCTTCTCTGAGGCATGCAAATTCATTGATTCAACATCTACCACACGTTTAAGCCCTAAGTCCTCAAAACCCACAGATATCCAAAGGTGCAGCTGAATTCACCACAGGGGTGGGCTTGAGAGTTGGAACTTCGTTCTCATACTTAAAAAAAAAAAAAAAAAAAAATCTTATTAAATTTTTTAAATAAGAAAGCACATACTGTGTTATTTCTTAGCCTCAGAGCCAGAGGCTAATTAGACTCGAGTGTCTCCATTGTTCCCAGGAAAGCAAAAGCCAAATGTGCTCCTGGCAGAGGAGGGCAGCAGCGGTGCCTGGTGGTATCCCCTTTCTTGGGGGCTCGGTGAGTCTAGCCAGCAGCTTGGCATATGCTTGGCCTGAGGGCTAGGGGCTGGCAGGGCTCTGGGAGGGGATCCATGTGACACATGCTTGATGGAGGGGTGTTCTCACAGTGAAGCCTGCTTTCTCTTCCAGCACTGCCTTTCCCTGAGCATGCTCTGCTGGGCTGCAGAAGCTCTGGTTTTCTTTGTGCCAACTTCCCCATACAACAGGAGATGAACTTTGCGCATTGTGTGCGGTCTTTGTTGAACTGCAGTGTGACTAGTGTTAAAGTACACCTGTATGTTCTTTGGCACCTCTTCCCTCAAGTTGTCTTCTGCACTGGAGTGGGATAAATCCTTAGCTGCTGAGAAATGAAAGCCAGCATCCACTTTAACTCCTGTGAATCCACCTTAAGGACTGGTGTGTCCATAGCATCCAGCAGAAGTGACTGCTCCCAACCCCTGAAGCAACGCCAGGGTGGCCACTGTTCAGTGAAGAAGCACAAGTTGCCCGTGGAGAGTAAGGTCATGGTGAGTACTAAGGCTGGTGATGAGATGCCTGCCTAGCCCCTGGCAGCTACAGCCACACTCTGATCACACCACAGAGGGTCCTAAGCCACAACCACCCAGATGAGTCTTCCTGAAACTGAGTGACTAAAAAGAAAAAAAAAAAAAAAAATGTGGTCGTTTTAAAATACTAAGTCTTGGGGTGATTTATCACACGGTGATAGTTGATGGAAACACCTAACGCTCACATTATCCTTCATACTCCAGACCAGGAAGCTTCCTGCTTCCCTGGATGGCCAGGGGACACTTAGATAGCCCAACAGTTCCTCTCCTGCCATTTCCAGCTCACAGCAAGGCCTCGTCAGATTACTGGGCATAAATGCCAAACCCCGTGCCTTGCTTATTTACAAGTACCTCCTTCCTTACTTTCAATTCCTCCCCTGCTTCCAAAGGACTTGCAGGTGCCTTGGCACGCTCACACAAGAAGGTAAAATGAAATCAAGGACACCGCAGATGAAGGGACAAACGGGAAGAAAAAGAAATTCTGTACATCAGGAACCTGAGATAAAGTGGAATCTGGCCTCACTTTCTTTGCACCTAAGGATTTTTTCCCCCTTTTTCAAAGTTCCACTTCTTAATTTTAAAAAGGTGGCTGAACAGTTCTTCAGGACAGGCAAATTCCTGAAGTGGCATTTTTTTTTGGGGGGGGGGTTTAGGGAAATTAAGTATTTGAACATAAGGGTAGGAAGTAACATAACTGTCAATGTTTCCAGGGTTAGTTTGTTTTTTCAAGAAAAAAATTCTTTTCTTTTTTTTTTTTTTTTTAACGTGGTAATTTTTAGTGCCATTGCATGATCCAAACTTTGGGCAAAATGTTTAGTTCTCTTCTGGGCACAACATATCTGGTGGCTGGATGGAGCCCAGGAAAGCTGGGAGATAGAATCTGCCTGGGAGGGCACATCCCTGGTGGACCTCAGCAGCCCTTGCTGTGCTTTTGGCAGGAACAGGGTGCAGTCCGGCGAATGCCAGGGACAGATTTTCCGTGCGGTGGATGGAGGCTGGGTACACGTGCCCTTACATCCTCCAGACACCGCGAAATGCTAACAGTCTGTTCCTAAATTCTGTCTGAGCTCTGACTCAGGCAGACAGCCCGTCGGCGCTGCTTCTCCCGGAGCAGTTTTGCTGGGCTGGAATAGTTCTGGCTGGAACCCTGTGGACTTGAGCAGGGTACGACCCGATCCGAACTGGCAACTTGGTGGCTGTGCTAGTGAACAGAGGGACGGGCGGCTTGCGGAGCCTCTGAGCGCCTGGGTTTATTCTGGGCGGTCCCGGGCCTCCGGGAGCTGGCCACGCCCCCGAGTAAAGGCTCTGCGTTCTCATTGGTCACCGTGCTAATGAATTCATTTCACAGTAAACGCCGGCACCAGGTGCCAGTGTTTGTCTCACTCCCCGCGCGCACATAGACCTTCCTTCTCTGACCTGACTTCCCAGGACACAGGCAGGCACAGCGTCCGGGTGCAGGGCTCCTCATTATGGAATTAAGCATGTTTTGCCTTTGTTTCTGTCTGATTCTTCCAGCCTAGCACGGGGACTCAGCTAGTTCCACTGGATTCCATATGTCTGTAAAGGATGTTTGTGTGTCCCCGTCCCCTGTCGTCCCCCAATCAGCAAGAGGCTGTCCTATCTCTTGGAGATTCCCTGGGGTTTGGCTGGCATGGGGTTTGATTGTTCCACCTGGGGCCTTCAGCGTCCTCAGGGGACACGAGCCCCACCTGGGTCTCTGGGGAGGCTCTCCAATGGCCTGCATAAAGCCCGGAAATGTGAACAAAATCTGGGGAAGGATGGGGGTGCCCCAGGAGCTACTGAGACAGAAATTAGTACCTGCATGGTGTGGTGGATCTGTAAGGTGGTCCACTTCACCTTTTGAATATGGCTCTGAGGCTAATTTTTAAAAGGGACCTGTTTTCCTTTTCCTCTTCTCCCTCACCCCCTCCCTAACCTGGGGCCGGGGAACAAGATTAACTTGAGTTATCTGCTCTAAGGAAGGATATGTCTGCCAGAGGTTCTAGGAAGTGAATATCTCCCAAATCAACAAGTGAATGTTAACACACCATCAGGGCATCCTGGGACCCCCTGTCGGGACACACCTGGAATGGAGCCTTTGAATAGTACCTTTAAAATCCCCTTGTTCCTCCAGATGGGCAGAATCACAGCCTCTGGGACAAGAGTCTCCTGTGTTTCTCCTTTGCTAGCAAAGCAATAAAACTTCTTTTTCTTTTTTCTCAAAACTGTGTCCTTGTTATTGAATTGGCACTGGGGACAAAGACTGAGCTTTTGGTTACAGATCCAGCTCTTGATCTGCAGGGAAATGAAGAATGTGCAATTTTCTGCTCACCTGAGGTTCACACCAGCCACAAGAGCATTGTTAAATTCTGCTGGGATAATACAAATGCTCCTTTCCACTAACTACATGCACTCTAGGTAATGCCCACCTAGCCAGCTGTTGGCTGTGCTTCTTGCAGGAGGCTCAGACACTAGTTCTAACAACATTATTGGGGTCACTTCCCTGGGAACTGAAGCCTCCCTGCTGGGTCCAACATTAAGGGTACCAGGCTTGCTCTGTCCATCTCTCCATCTTTTATCATAAAGGAGCAGGATTACTGTTGGAAGAGATATGGAGACTTGTCTGTGATCTCAATTCCTCTGTGCTGACTGAATCATACTTTGGAATTCTGATTTGATCCCTCAGCAGAGCCTTGAGTCCCACCCAGGATGCAGGTGTCTTCCATGTCAAAGGATTCCCTTGTACATAGGCTTTGTCCTGCCATCTCTGGATGCTCCAGGTGACCCTCATCCTTAGGGGACATCTGAGAGACAGGGTAGAGCTGGTGAGGCTCTAATGGTTGTTCAGAACCACACACCCAGGCACCTCCCAAGAGGGATTCAATTATAGCTGCTTTTTCCCATACTTCTCCATGTTCATGATGTGGCTGGAAAATGCCTCTCCTCTAGGCAAATCAAAGTTTCCTTGATGATTGGGTTATGAGAGTCTTAATCTAATCAGCAAATGATCCCCTGATATGAATTAACTGGGCAGTAACTGTAGGTAGGGTGTGACTGGAGGAGGTAGGTCACTGGGGTTGACAGGGCCCTTTAGGTTTATATTTTGTCCCTGGTGAGTGGAGCTCCCTCTGCTTCCTATTGCCATGGCCTGAGCTGCTTTCCTCCATGATACCCTTCTGCCATGATGTTCTGCCTCACCTTGGTCCCAGAGCTGTGGAGTCAGCCATTTAAGGACTGAGCCCTCTGAAACTGTGAGCACCAAATAAAATTTTCCTCCTCCAAAATTGTTCTCGTCAGGTGTTTTAGTGACAAATAAGCTGACTAAAACACTTGGTAAATAAGACATCAGATGCAGGGTACCCAGAAGGCACTCAAGAAAACTAGTCTACCGGTCAATGATGCTGTGCACTTTCCTAGAAGAACTGGACGCATCGCTAATCCCTCTTCAGGGACCTGTAGCTTGACTGTGGGAATGTGACCCGCTGATGGCCCGAGCTGTTCCCTTCTAGGATCAGGATGGCCTCAGCTTCTGGAGCCAGTATCATCCCTTTCATCAGTGGCCACATCCAGTACTTCTAGAGTCAGGGGTACAGGTCCAGTTACTTCCTGACAGGGGTGAGTCTGCAGTACCTTCCAGCCCTGGAGCTGCCGCAGGAGCAGTCAAGGTGGATGTGGAACCTGCATTCTGCTGTCCGCTCTGGCCCTACCATGCTGTGAATTCCAGAGTACTCCTTAATCTAGCTCTGTGTGCCAATTCATTAGGAGCCTGCTGGGACAGGTGCAGATCAGAGCCGGGTGGCCCAAGAGTTTCCTCCTCCTCCTCCTCTTTCCACAGCTGAGGGGGCTGGTGTAGAGGTGGAATGCAGGTCCACAATGATTCCTGACTTTAGCTCTTCCCACCTTCTGGAATATTCACTGGGAAAGGTGGTGGGCACCCATGGGAGGCTCAGGTGCTAGTGCTTCTGATAAAGTGCAGCGAGGGTTAAGGAGACTGTACAGTCGTGTGCCATATAAGGACACTCTGGCCAACGATGAACCATACATAGGGTGGAAGCCTCATGGGATTATAATGGAGCTGATAACTCCTATTGTCTGTACCTTCTCTTCCTTTAGATACACAAACACTCTCCAGTGTGGTACGGTGGTCTACAGCAGTCAGCGTGGTAATGCACTTTACAGTCGTAGCCTAGCAGCAGCCGGCTGGGCTATGTACCCTGGGTATGCAGTAAGCTAAGTTAGGTAGGTTTGTGTAGGCTACACTCTATGGTATTTGACCAGGGCAAAATCTCCTATTCTCTGAATATGTCCCCACCTTTAAGTGACACATGATTTTGTTTCCTTCTCCTTTATAAATTGAGAATACTGGTGTGAAATACCCGTTTCTTGGCTTGAGTCCCAGAGGACAGCAGGACTGAGGTCTCATAGAGCATTCTGGAGTTCCCAGAGGAGGCTGGCAGGCCACCCCTCCCATCCTGTGTGTCTGTGATTTTTGTTCCTAGTTGATGACTTACCCACATGGCTGCAGTGTGAACACGTGCCCCCGTGAGTGACCAGGGTGGCTGTAGCATCCACCTCCTGACTTCTGCCAAATTTCCCTTCTGACTTCTGCCTTGTCCATGTGACTGAGAGGGTGTACAAACTGCCAGACCTCAGATAGCAACCGGATGTCGTGGTCCGTACTGTGCTGGCATGCGGGAGCATTTTAGGGGTTGTAGTCCCACCCCTCTTCACAGCCCCCCAAAGAGGAACTGCTTTCTTGGGGCACAAGGTCAGGCCACTTGCATCTCCCCGCTGAAGCTCAGCTGAGTTATATTCTGAAGGATGCTTGAAGACAAGGCCAGGGAGAGAGCTGTCCAGGGTTAAAGAGGGCTCCACAGAGGAGGAATTGTGGTTTAGGATCTGGAACGACGTTAAGACTACAGTCAAGACAAATGACACACACACACACACACACACCCCAAAACCAAACAAACACAAATTAACCTAGCAGATAACTGAAAACAGGGCAAAACAATAAGCTCCCAAGAAAGTGGTACAAATTGAAAATAAATGGAAAGGCATCATGCAGTGAAAATAAGGAGAGATGATTTGATGTAATGCTCACAGTGTCATCGCTGGCCTGGAGCGTGTGAGACTGGTTCTGTTGAGAAGGAAGGCCATCCCCAAGGCAGCTGCTCTTGGCTCAGATGGAAGAATATTTTGTAGTTTAATAATAATAATAATAATATAATAATGATAATAATAACAATATAAAAGATATCCATCTGTGAAGCACACAATGTTTATTTGTCACTAATGTGAAAATGAGAACTGGCAATGACATTGACAAAGTCCAAGTAACAGGTAGTGAGAGGGGGCCCCTCCCTTCAGGAGGGGGCCGGAGAGCTGATTGACGGGCAGGAGAATCGCTGTTCTCATGGGTAAGAGGTGGAGAATTTCTTCTGAAATCTGATGTAAGGAAAGAAGTAGGCATTTAAGAAGGTCGTAGGGCTGCACACAGTGAGCCACATGGAGAAAAGAGGGTGGCATAAGTTATCAACATCATTGTGTTCAACTGTCAGTTCTGTGGGCGGCCAGAGCTGCTAACTTGTGGGAAGAGGTGCCTAAGGCACAGGAAATCATGAATGGCTGTTCCGGAAATGGCTGCAAGGCTTCCTCTGGGAATGTGCAGGCTCCGGCCTTTTCACCACAAGCTTGTCTGTTTTGTTGGTTATCGGCGATATGTCGACTTGAGAAAAATAAAAATGAAAAAAAAAAAATCTTAGTAAAATCTTGGAAAAGATAGAAAAGTACAAAGGGAGACCTGGGGTTGTGGCTCAGTGGTAGAGCGCTTGCCTAGCATGTGTGAGGCACTGGGTTCGATTCTCAGC
This sequence comes from Sciurus vulgaris, assembly GCF_902686455.1. Classification (NCBI taxonomy): domain Eukaryota; kingdom Metazoa; phylum Chordata; class Mammalia; order Rodentia; family Sciuridae; genus Sciurus; species Sciurus vulgaris. The sequence goes on from NC_136474.1 coordinate 28,955,132, forward strand.
ACCACATGTAAATAAATGAATAGAATAAAGGTCTATCAACATCTAAAAAATATTCTTTTAAAAAGAGAAAAGTACAAAGGGAAATATTAAAAAATTAAGATTCTATGACTCAGAGTTAACCCCAGATGATTCTTATCATTGGCAAGTTCTATTATATTATAGGCACTTCACCGATGACATCAGATTTCTTTGTAAACAAGATTTTAAATAGTTATTATACTCCATCATCATATGTACCATAATTCATATAGATCCCCAGTATTGGATAGTTAGATTGTTTCCCACATATGCTATTATGACAAATTCTAGGGCAAGCTTTTTAAAAAAATATAAACCTTAGTATTCCTAAGAGATGTTTCCAGAGAGGGGATTACAGGGCCAACACGTATAAACCTCTCCAAATCTCTGTGTTGGAAAATTGCTTTGTAGTAAGATTCTCCTTCTCCTTTTCTTTAGAGACCAACTGGTCTACCCTTTGTCATGCTTGTATTCTTTGGACCTGCAGGATGTTCTGAAAGTTGATCTTATATTTATCTACCATTTGAAACTTCACCGGGAGCAAATCTATCAGTGTCTAGCATTGCTAGCACACGGTAAATATTGACCTCTGTAACTAGGTGCAAAACCACAGGATTTGTGAACTCAAACCACTAATGAGTCCTGAAGTTCTAGGACGAAGGTTAGAGTGGAATCTGTCATGCCGACAGCAGGAGGGAAGTTCTGCTGATTCTGAGACTATGTATGGCCCAAGAGGTGCCTGAGAGCAAGGTGGACCAACATGGACCGTGAACTTTACTAACTTGTTTGCTTTTCTGTTTCTTTTCCTTCCCTTCCCTTTGCTTTTCTCTCTCTCTCTCTCTCTCTCTCTCTCTCTCTCTCTCTCTTTTTTTCTCTTTCTTTTCCCCTCTGGCCACCCCTCTATGTCTTTCATCCTCCCATTTAGTTGTCCATCTGTCCATCCCACCAAGATTTAAAAAAATTTCTTCAAAATAAAGGAGAAGCCAGCCTCTGAGTGACTCAGCAGGTCAGAAGTGCTTTGTGATCAACTATTATGAAAACGAAGGACTCTGGGACATTTAGCTGTCGAAGGCTGTCACACACAGTATATCCCAGACAACATGGGTTGCAGACAATGTTTGTGGAAAGGCTGAGAAATGCTCCCACACTTCTGAGAAATTCTAATATTTAAAAAATTGTAATTAAGAAATTAGAAAGTAGTAAAAAACAAAATTCAGATCTTGGGAGATTAAGAGGACTGTGTAAACCAAATCCTTTATTTATTTATTTGTCTTTTGTGGAACATTCTGGATGTACCCTCTTGCTGTGCAGAGTTAAGAATTTGATAGTTGCTTTCATTCTTTTTATGGGATCTTGGTTTTGACTCCTCTCTGGGGTCGAGGATAGCTTCACTGGGGCATTGGCTTCCTTCCTGCCCAGAGAAGGGAGACTCTGCACCTTTATCTGTTCTTCTGGTTAATTCTTCTTTGGACTGATGGTTCCATCAGCCAAATTAAATACTATGGAAGATGCTGCCAAGGCCTGTCTTCACTGTCATTTTCTGAATCCTCTTGGACTGACTATCCTCTGAAGTTGGTACAGGTCATCAGATAGTTATAAACCCAGGGCACAATCCAGCAGGGCACCCTGCAGTGTCACTGTGTGCTCCACACTGTGCAGGGTGCACCAAAAAGAAGGACATCATCCTGGATGTTAGGATTTGCAAGCTCATTGAGGTGACTGCATGTGCTTGCATGAAAATACAAATTAATCATCACAATAGATTATTACTCACTCAACCTTCCCTTTGGGTATAGTGGGCCACATTCAGGATGAAGTGCTTGATAGGCCTGAGCACCAGGGGTTTGTGCCTTTAGCCTAGGTCACGCAGACCTCATTGGGGGCTTTTTGAGTTAAGAGTAAAGTGACATTTGTGTCTAAAATTAGACTAAACTTCTTTTCCAGATTCCAAGAAGGGAAGACAAAAGATATAGAGTCCATCATAGGACACTGAGTGAAGAATAATTACTTCAAATTCCAGTAGTCTTATTTACCAATGCTACCATATTGATCATGAAAGCAAATACCAGAACTGGGGTCGGTACAGTTAATTGGTCAGCTCTATACATCAAAGAAGAATGCTGGATGATAGTCCAGAAGGACTACTGAGCAATTTTCAGGTGGAATGTTCTTTTTTTTTTTTGGGTAAAAGTCAAACTTTTAATCAATTAACATATTAACACTGAGAAAGGATTTTTAAATCTTTTTGGCCATTTGATCCTCACTATAAAGCTGTGAAGAGAATTCTCAGATATTAGACCCTCTGAATAAACCATCTTTCGTAATGCTTATTGTACTATCACACAATGAAATTAACAGATAATACATCTTCAAAACACACAAGATATTCTAAATGATAACTATAATAAAACAAAATGATTCAAAATTATACAAGGCCATTAATGAGGGTTGAGGAACTCAACTCCCAGTTATTTTACAGTCACTGCCATCATGTTCCAGAATTCTTGAGTTTATTTTAAAAATCAAAGGCAATTAAAATTAACATTTAGGCATTTCTGTTTTTTATTTCAATTCATTGTACACAGATGGGGTACAACTTTGTTTTCTCTGGCTGCACATGAGGTAGAGTTGCACCGTTTGTGTAATCATACATGTACATAGGGTAATGATGTTTGTCTCGTGCCATTATCTTTCCTTCCCCGCTTCCCCTTCCCACCCCTCAGGTGGAATGTGTTTTTGGTCAGTTCCTTGAGCAACATGGAGACATAAAATGGAGGGTGGAAGTACCAAAGAGTGGCCTGAAATTCATGGAGAGAGGGGCTGCCTTGAAAAGCAATGGGAAGGAGTTAAGTAATAAAGCTGAGCTGGACCTGTTTTTTTTTTTTAATGGAAGGAAACATAGAAAAATAAGAAGAAAAAGAAAACCTATGTGGCTGAAGTAAGACCACGGTGATAAAGTGGGAAGAGCTGGGGTGGGAAAGGAAACTGGGTTAGCGCCTCCACGATCAGAGAGGTTTGGAGATGCACCGAGAGCCTAGAAATGAAACAAGGTCTCTGTGGAGGTGGAAAGCTGAGGGGGAGGATGTGGAGACGGGAGGAAGTGCAGGGTAGTGGGGTGGAGTGGCATGGGCATGTTAGGGCAGGGCCGCTCACCATGGCTGATGCTCTGTCTGTTTCTCGCCTGGCTTCTAAGTGGCCAGTGTGATTCTGCAGGAGATGGGATGTGTGATAGGCAGGGCTCATGCAGATATCCAGCCTGCGGACCCCAACGTGGGAGGCTAAGGCTGTACTATCAGGGGCACGGGATAGCTGGCTGCAGCTGGGTGTGAGTTTGGGGCAGAAGACATCAGATACATCCATGTGTACACTGGCTGCCTTCCTCTTGGTGTACTAGGAGGTGCAGGGGGGAACTGCTGCCTGGAACAGGGTGTCCTTCCTGTCCTCTCTAGGCCTTCCCAGGCAGGGCGTGGGCAGCGCTGTTTTCTTAGGTAGGAAGGTTGCATCCGAGAAACCACTGAGGGAAGGTGGGGAGCTTTGGAAGGAGAGACAGGACTCTGGAGTGGGGAAGGAGGGGATGCCTTCCTGGGGCTTTCTGCAGGCCTGGAAGTTTCTAAGTCTTACCAGGGGTCATGCCCAGTGGACTGCCCATTCTTACATGACAGAGGAACAAAATTCAGCATGTACCAGAGACCCAGAAGAAAAGTTTATTTAGAAAAGGAGAGACACGTTCAAGGGAGAATGAGGGCTATCTTCAGAGGGAGAGTTGGCAACCTGCTGTTGTGGGGTGTTAATATTTATAGAAAGATGGTTTCTAGGGGCTGGAGTAGAGGGGGCATCAGGGTGGAGTGGCACAATTTTATGCCATTGCCCCTGCACTTGCATGTTGCCCTCATGTTTCTTTTGCAGGTAAGGACTGGACCAAGGACTAGACCAAGGACTGGACCAAGGACTGGACCAAGGACTAGACCAAGGACTGGACCAAGGACTGGACCAAGGACTAGACCAAGGACTAGACCAAGGACTAGACCAAGGACTAGACCAAGGACTAGACCAAGGACTGGACCAAGGACTAGACCAAGGACTGGACCAAGGACTAGACCAAGGACTGGACCAAGGACTAGACCAAGGACTGGACCAAGGACTAGACCAAGGACTGGACCAAGGACTGGACCAAGGACTAGACCAAGGACTGGACCAAGGACTAGACCAAGGACTAGACCAAGGACTAGACCAAGGACTGGACCAAGGACTAGACCAAGGACTGGACCAAGGACTAGACCAAGGACTAGACCAAGGACTAGACCAAGGACTAGACCAAGGACTAGACCAAGGACTAGACCAAGGACTAGACCAAGGACTGGACCAAGGACTAGACCAAGGACTGGACCAAGGACTAGACCAAGGACTGGACCAAGGACTGGACCAAGGACTAGACCAAGGACTGGACCAAGGACTAGACCAAGGACTGGACCAAGGACTGGACCAAGGACTGGACCAAGGACTGGACCAAGGACTAGACCAAGGACTGGACCAAGGACTGGACCAAGGACTAGACCAAGGACTGGACCAAGGACTGGACCAAGGACTAGACCAAGGACTGGACCAAGGACTGGACCAAGGACTAGACCAAGGACTGGACCAAGGACTAGACCAAGGACTGGACCAAGGACTAGACCAAGGACTGGACCAAGGACTGGACCAAGGACTAGACCAAGGACTGGACCAAGGACTGGACCAAGGACTGGACCAAGGACTAGACCAAGGACTGGACCAAGGACTGGACCAAGGACTAGACCAAGGACTGGACCAAGGACTAGACCAAGGACTAGACCAAGGACTAGACCAAGGACTAGACCAAGGACTAGACCAAGGACTAGACCAAGGACTAGACCAAGGACTAGACCAAGGACTGGACCAAGGACTAGACCAAGGACTGGACCAAGGACTAGACCAAGGACTAGACCAAGGACTGGACCAAGGACTGGACCAAGGACTAGACCAAGGACTGGACCAAGGACTGGACCAAGGACTAGACCAAGGACTGGACCAAGGACTGGACCAAGGACTAGACCAAGGACTGGACCAAGGACTGGACCAAGGACTGGACCAAGGACTGGACCAAGGACTGGACCAAGGACTGGACCAAGGACTAGACCAAGGACTGGACCAAGGACTAGACCAAGGACTAGACCAAGGACTGGACCAAGGACTAGACCAAGGACTGGACCAAGGACTAGACCAAGGACTGGACCAAGGACTGGACCAAGGACTGGACCAAGGACTGGACCAAGGACTGGACCAAGGACTGGACCAAGGACTGGACCAAGGACTGGACCAAGGACTAGACCAAGGACTGGACCAAGGACTGGACCAAGGACTAGACCAAGGACTGGACCAAGGACTGGACCAAGGACTGGACCAAGGACTAGACCAAGGACTGGACCAAGGACTAGACCAAGGACTGGACCAAGGACTGGACCAAGGACTAGACCAAGGACTGGACCAAGGACTGGACCAAGGACTAGACCAAGGACTGGACCAAGGACTGGACCAAGGACTGGACCAAGGACTAGACCAAGGACTGGACCAAGGACTGGACCAAGGACTAGACCAAGGACTGGACCAAGGACTGGACCAAGGACTAGACCAAGGACTGGACCAAGGACTAGACCAAGGACTGGACCAAGGACTGGACCAAGGACTGGACCAAGGACTGGACCAAGGACTGGACCAAGGACTAGACCAAGGACTGGACCAAGGACTGGACCAAGGACTGGACCAAGGACTAGACCAAGGACTGGACCAAGGACTGGACCAAGGACTGGACCAAGGACTAGACCAAGGACTGGACCAAGGACTAGACCAAGGACTGGACCAAGGACTAGACCAAGGACTAGACCAAGGACTGGACCAAGGACTGGACCAAGGACTGGACCAAGGACTGGACCAAGGACTAGACCAAGGACTGGACCAAGGACTAGACCAAGGACTGGACCAAGGACTAGACCAAGGACTGGACCAAGGACTGGACCAAGGACTAGACCAAGGACTGGACCAAGGACTAGACCAAGGACTAGACCAAGGACTGGACCAAGGACTAGACCAAGGACTGGACCAAGGACTAGACCAAGGACTGGACCAAGGACTGGACCAAGGACTGGACCAAGGACTAGACCAAGGACTGGACCAAGGACTAGACCAAGGACTGGACCAAGGACTAGACCAAGGACTAGACCAAGGACTGGACCAAGGACTGGACCAAGGACTGGACCAAGGACTGGACCAAGGACTAGACCAAGGACTGGACCAAGGACTAGACCAAGGACTGGACCAAGGACTAGACCAAGGACTGGACCAAGGACTGGACCAAGGACTAGACCAAGGACTGGACCAAGGACTAGACCAAGGACTGGACCAAGGACTAGACCAAGTACTAGACCAAGGACTGGACCAAGGACTAGACCAAGGACTAGACCAAGGACTGGACCAAGGACTGGACCAAGGACTGGACCAAGGACTGGACCAAGGACTAGACCAAGGACTGGACCAAGGACTAGACCAAGGACTGGACCAAGGACTGGACCAAGGACTAGACCAAGGACTGGACCAAGGACTAGACCAAGGACTGGACCAAGGACTAGACCAAGTACTAGACCAAGGACTGGACCAAGGACTAGACCAAGGACTAGACCAAGGACTGGACCAAGGACTGGACCAAGGACTAGACCAAGGACTGGACCAAGGACTGGACCAAGGACTGGACCAAGGACTAGACCAAGGACTGGACCAAGGACTAGACCAAGGACTGGACCAAGGACTAGACCAAGGACTGGACCAAGGACTAGACCAAGGACTAGACCAAGGACTGGACCAAGGACTGGACCAAGGACTGGACCAAGGACTAGACCAAGGACTGGACCAAGGACTGGACCAAGGACTGGACCAAGGACTAGACCAAGGACTGGACCAAGGACTAGACCAAGGACTGGACCAAGGACTAGACCAAGGACTAGACCAAGGACTGGACCAAGGACTGGACCAAGGACTGGACCAAGGACTGGACCAAGGACTAGACCAAGGACTAGACCAAGGACTGGACCAAGGACTAGACCAAGGACTGGACCAAGGACTAGACCAAGGACTGGACCAAGGACTGGACCAAGGACTAGACCAAGGACTGGACCAAGGACTGACCAAGGACTAGACCAAGGACTGGACCAAGGACTAGACCAAGGACTGGACCAAGGACTAGACCAAGGACTGGACCAAGGACTAGACCAAGGACTGGACCAAGGACTAGACCAAGGACTGGACCAAGGACTGGACCAAGGACTGGACCAAGGACTAGACCAAGGACTGGACCAAGGACTAGACCAAGGACTGGACCAAGGACTAGACCAAGGACTAGACCAAGGACTGGACCAAGGACTGGACCAAGGACTGGACCAAGGACTAGACCAAGGACTGGACCAAGGACTAGACCAAGGACTGGACCAAGGACTAGACCAAGTACTAGACCAAGGACTGGACCAAGGACTAGACCAAGGACTAGACCAAGGACTGGACCAAGGACTGGACCAAGGACTGGACCAAGGACTGGACCAAGGACTAGACCAAGGACTGGACCAAGGACTAGACCAAGGACTGGACCAAGGACTGGACCAAGGACTAGACCAAGGACTGGACCAAGGACTAGACCAAGGACTGGACCAAGGACTAGACCAAGGACTAGACCAAGGACTGGACCAAGGACTAGACCAAGGACTAGACCAAGGACTGGACCAAGGACTGGACCAAGGACTGGACCAAGGACTGGACCAAGGACTAGACCAAGGACTGGACCAAGGACTAGACCAAGGACTGGACCAAGGACTAGACCAAGGACTGGACCAAGGACTGGACCAAGGACTAGACCAAGGACTGGACCAAGGACTAGACCAAGGACTGGACCAAGGACTAGACCAAGTACTAGACCAAGGACTGGACCAAGGACTAGACCAAGGACTAGACCAAGGACTGGACCAAGGACTAGACCAAGGACTGGACCAAGGACTAGACCAAGGACTGGACCAAGGACTAGACCAAGGACTGGACCAAGGACTAGACCAAGGACTGGACCAAGGACTAGACCAAGGACTAGACCAAGGACTGGACCAAGGACTGGACCAAGGACTGGACCAAGGACTAGACCAAGGACTGGACCAAGGACTGGACCAAGGACTGGACCAAGGACTGGACCAAGGACTGGACCAAGGACTGGACCAAGGACTAGACCAAGGACTGGACCAAGGACTAGACCAAGGACTAGACCAAGGACTGGACCAAGGACTGGACCAAGGACTGGACCAAGGACTAGACCAAGGACTGGACCAAGGACTAGACCAAGGACTGGACCAAGGACTAGACCAAGGACTGGACCAAGGACTGGACCAAGGACTGGACCAAGGACTGGACCAAGGACTAGACCAAGGACTAGACCAAGGACTGGACCAAGGACTAGACCAAGGACTGGACCAAGGACTAGACCAAGGACTGGACCAAGGACTAGACCAAGGACTGGACCAAGGACTGGACCAAGGACTGGACCAAGGACTAGACCAAGGACTGGACCAAGGACTAGACCAAGGACTGGACCAAGGACTAGACCAAGGACTAGACCAAGGACTGGACCAAGGACTGGACCAAGGACTGGACCAAGGACTGGACCAAGGACTAGACCAAGGACTGGACCAAGGACTAGACCAAGGACTGGACCAAGGACTAGACCAAGTACTAGACCAAGGACTGGACCAAGGACTAGACCAAGGACTAGACCAAGGACTGGACCAAGGACTGGACCAAGGACTGGACCAAGGACTGGACCAAGGACTAGACCAAGGACTGGACCAAGGACTAGACCAAGGACTGGACCAAGGACTGGACCAAGGACTAGACCAAGGACTGGACCAAGGACTAGACCAAGGACTGGACCAAGGACTAGACCAAGTACTAGACCAAGGACTGGACCAAGGACTAGACCAAGGACTAGACCAAGGACTGGACCAAGGACTGGACCAAGGACTGGACCAAGGACTGGACCAAGGACTAGACCAAGGACTGGACCAAGGACTAGACCAAGGACTGGACCAAGGACTAGACCAAGGACTGGACCAAGGACTGGACCAAGACCTGGACCAAGGACTAGATCAAGTACTAGACCAAGGACTGGGTCAGGGACTGGGTAAAGGACTGGGTCAAGGACTGGGTCAAGGATTGGACTTAGGACTTGTTAAGGACTGGGTCAAGTAATGGACCAAGAGTGCAGGCTAAGCACATGCTTTGGGTTGCTCATAAATGCTTCCATCAAGGTTCATGGGCATTTCTCATGAGAAAAATCTCTTTTCCATTTTGAATCTCCAAATACCTATCTCATGCTCATATCCTAGGAGAGCTACCTACTGTCAAAGACAAAATTACAACTACTTAAAGATCTTAATCACTTTATTTTCAATTCCACAATTAGACAACATCTTACTTCATAAAATAGAGTAAATGTTCCACTGAGCTGAGCAGAGATTGGTTTTATAGAAAGAGCAGAGGAAAGCAGGATCAAAAAGCAAACAGTAGAGGAGTCATTTTAAAGTTGCTTTCCTTATAAGACAGGGACAGGGAAACAGTAATAAAAAAATAGCTGATTAGTTGACATCTCATTTCTTTTGCGCAAGGATAAAAGCAGAGGGAACTTCATTATTACATTGATTGAAATGGTCATATTTAGAAAATTTGGTTATTATCTCTTTCTCTCCCAATTTCTTGGAAGGTCAGATAACAACTTGGTATCAGTTTAGTGATGTGGAATGTTAGCATAGTGACTCCATTTTGATCTTTAGTCTAGTCTGTTGGAGTCTAGTACAGGAGACTAGTCCAAAACCATGGCCTCCTATAATTTTGATTTAACATTTCCAACACAGATGCTGGAAGAAGAGGGGAGAGCTCAGAAAATTCTTCATTCTAGGCCATGGGGTCACTGAGGAATATGTTATGGTTTGGATATGAGCTGTCCATCCCAGAGTTCATGTGAGACAATGTGGGGATGTTCAGAGGTGTAATGGTTAGATTATGAGAGCTGTAATCTAATCAGTGAATTAATCCCTTTGTGGGACTAATAATATGACAGGACCACTGTACGTGGTGGCAGGTTGGGTGTGGCTGGAGGAAGCAGGCCACTAGGAGTGTGCTTTTGGACAATATTTTCTCTGGCTCCTTGTGCATCTGCTTCCTGGCTCCCGAGCTCTGAGGAGACTTCTGCTATGGCATTTCTCCATGATATGCTGCCTCACCTGAGACCCAGAGCAATGGGGTCCACTGACACAGACTGAGACCTCTGAAACTGTGAGCCTCAAGTAAACTTTTCCTCTTTTAACTTGTTCTTGTCAGGTGGTTTGTTCAGAATGATGAAAATCTGATGAACTCAGAGGGTCTATTCATGGATGTTCATCCTCTGACTCTTATCCCGAGAAGTAGCCAGGAATCATCATGGAGCATTAAGAAGGGTCTTTCCATGGGTGATTTATTTGGATAGACAGATACACAGCTCTATTGAGCAACCGATGGGCAGATAGGCATATTCATGTCTAGAGTGTATCCAGATGGCATGCATGTGGAACACACATTTTCCATAGAATGTTTTGTTAACAATTGGTAATCATTAAGTGCCTACTGGGACATTATGTTGACCACTTCACATTTAGCCACACAATAGCCCTCTGAGGAGGCAACCTTAAACTAGCCTATAGGATGACTTGCTATGCTGATGTCCCGGAGTCTGAGCTCCTCCTGCCTGGTTTTTCCTGGCCATCATGGGGCTGACGTGGGATGGACAGCAGGCCATGTAGCTGGGGTCAGGGCTCTACCCCTCCCTCTGCAAAGCCTCCCCCAGATCAAGTTGCATCTCATTTCCAGGTTTAAGGCAAATAGGGACAGTGGGTGGGATGGAAGTGTGTTTGCTATGATGCTTTGGCAAAGGAAGAACAATTGAATCTTGCTGTGCTGTGGATAGTTACGTTACAGGCAGCCAAGCCAGGGAAACTGCTTGGATTCTGGCCGGCTGGATTTAGTTGTCTGCCTGCATAAGAAAATAAGCAAATGATGTAAAAAGGAAAAAAATGAATTTACTTGCAGTTTTGGCTAAAACCAAGGGGAAGCAACTAAACGGCTCCTGCCACCCTTTGTCCCCTCCTAAAGAAACAGTTACAATTTATAGAAACAAAAGCCAGGATACATGCATCTGCAGATTTAGCTAGGCTGTACTAACCAAAGAGCATGTCACAGTTTAGTTTCTTTGGTGCTCTCAGAGGCCAAGGGATAGCTTTTCACTTTCCAATCTCATCATGAAGAAGTTCTGGGAGCTAAAATATTTCAGAGCTTTTAATTTCAAAAGGGCTCTGTTTCATTATCAGTTCTCAGGACTCTTGGCTGGGGCTGAAATGTTCTGCTCGAAGATGAAGGACTGGGGAACAGGATGCCTTATTCACCCCCAACCCTTTATCATGCAACTCCTCAGTAAACCATTTTTGAGTATAAATCTCATGTATAGGAGACATGTAAACATAAAGCAAATTTCTAGAGTGTTCTTTTTTTTTTTTTGATGCTGGGGGATTTGAACCCAGGGCCTCATGCTAGCCGGGCAAGCACTTTACCTAATCCAGCCACACCCCCAGCGCCTGGAGTGTTCTTGTTGCTGTGGCTTTCTCCTTGTGCATCTAATCTCAGGGGCCACATACACGTACCAGGGCATCCAAGAGCTGCAGAGAAGTGGAACGCAAAGCATGATCCTGATTTGTTGGTTCTGGGGCTTGCAGAGTAAAAAGGGAGTTTGGTTAGGAACAAAGATAAAAAGATTTATGAGCTCTCTGGGTAAGGGTCAAGCTATGACCCTTGATGTGGTACATCCACTTTCAGTAAAGCTTGAGCTTTGGGGAGCTGGGATTTCGATGGAGATGGTCACACAGCTTTGAATCCAACTGTCCTTACTGTGAATCTGCATGCTCTAGAGCCAGAGAGTGACCTGTACCAACTGTGAGGAGGGGCTGTGGGGGTGGGAGACCCCGAAGAGTGGATCAGGGAATGGCTGCAGGCCACTCTGCCAGTAGAACCCCCAGAACCTGCAGCTGCTCCCTGCTGTAGGACAGTCCCCAGGGTTCAAGACTGCCATCACAGGTATGTCCACCTTTCTAAGCCAGGATGTTATCAGCATCATCAGCCTATAACTCACCTGTAGTCTAAGAGTGCTGTGCTCAGGGGTCCTCTGGTTCAGCCAGGCCATGGGCCGCTATAAGGTGATATGCAAATTTATGCAAATGAGAGGTAAATCAGCATGAGGCTCAGAGTCAGAATCTCTTTGTTCTTGGCTCCAGGGACTGGGTCCCTGGGCTGAAGCCAGCAGTATTGCTCTGTGACTCTTGTCCTCTGGGGCAAATAGACTCTCAGACCTTGACTCTTTCTGAAACTTTCTGTCAGTCTCTGCCCTGGCTGAAGCTAATTGGAATGATAATTAACTGGGACAGAGCACTGAAAATTAAGTTCATCAAAATTAATTAACTTAATAAAGAATGAATCCTTTTTTAGTTCCGTTTGGAACTTGAATCTTATTAGGACCCTGGGTGCTGTGTTCTGGTATTCTCTCGCCCCGGAGGATGCCGATCAGCTGTTGGCCTTCTCTGATGTGTGGGAATAACGCATCTGTGAGCCCCTCCGTATCCCAGGATCCTGTAAACCTAGGGTCAAAAATGTAGTTAGGCTTATGGTAGTGATTGCATTTGTAATGAATGAGTACAGATTTTTTCCCTGTCATTAGTTCCTCAAATGACGCAGTCTAGCAATTATTTCCATAGCATTCACATTGTCTTGGGTATTCTAAGTAATCTAGAGATGACTTAAAGTCTATGGGAGGCTGTCCGGAGGTCATGTGGAAATTCTATGTCATTTTCAATATGAAACGTGAGCCTCTGAGGCTTTTGGTATCCCTGGCATGTGGCAGAGTCTTGGAACCCATCCTCTGTGAACACTGAAGGACGATGGCAGCCTCTGTCACATTTCATATGCACCAGGGGTTTAACAGGTTGCCACCCTGAGGCAAGGTTGGTACCTTTAGACATTCTAGGTTCTACTGAAAGAAGTTCCAACTGAGTGGGCTACAGTGGACCTTCTGGGGAACTCAGCACTTACCCCACTTGGCAGCACTTACCCTACTTGGCTTGAGGTGAAGTTTGCATCTCACTTGAGGCCTGAGTCACTCCTCAGTGATGCGCATAAGTCAGTTATCTTTCTTCTTTACCAGCTGCTCCGCCGTCCTTAGATGGAACATGCAGCGCAGAAAACTGGGAGGGAAAGGGGCTCACCTCCTCTTTCTGCACTAATGGAAAAATGTGACCCACCCAGTCCTCTTGCTGCTGCAGGAGCAGGCCCGTTTCCTATGGGAGAAGACTGAGCTCAGAGGAATTGGTATTTCTGTGCATTTCTGGGTAGGACTGTGTCAATGGTACTTGGCAGAGAGGCCTGGAGCCCAGGATCCTCTCCAGGCACAACCTGAGCCCTTCCCGAAAAGCTGCACCTTCCTTGCCACCACAGTGGCCCAGAAAGGAGAAGTAGCCTAAAGAAGTTGGTGGTGTTTTGGGGCAGCAGCTGCCAGGCCACCAAGCCTGGTTTCAAATCCCTGCTCTCCTACAAGCTGGGTGTGTGTGTTGGCGTGATGGTCCCATCACTTAATTTTAATTGTGTCAATTAATTAAGAAGCCCATTAATTAGTCAATTAATTTTATGTGTAAACTTGACTGGACTACCAGTGCCCAGATAGTTGGTCACACATTATGGCTGTTTCTATGTGGGAATTTAGGATAAGGCTGATATCGAAATCAGTGGACTTTGAGGAAAACAATATGCCCACTCATTGAAGGTCTGAATAGAAGAAAAGGCTGACCCTCTCTGGGAGGAGAGGGTTCTCCTCCCCATGACCTTTGGCCTGTACTTTGGCTCTTCCCGGTCCTACTGTAAACAGCCTTCAGGCAGGAACTGCAGTATCAGCAATCCTGATCTCCAACCTGGCAGCCCATGCTGCAATTTTGGGCCTGCCAGTCTCAATCACATGAACCAATTCCCTCGGTATCCACACTCTGTGTCCTGGAGAGTCCCGACGGACACAGTTAGAGTGAGCTTTTTAGATTTTTCTGGTCCTCAGTTTGTACTCTGAGCTCAGAGACACTTGAGTGTGTGGCAGATGAAATAGGGTGAGAGAGGCTGGTGGTCCTTAACAGTTTGGGGGTTTGTGAAAACACAGTCACTGGGCCTCAGTCTGGGAGAGCTTTCTTCCGCAGGCCTCAGAATGGAGTTTGCATTGCTTCACGTTTCCCAGGTGATGCTGATGGCCCAGGGAACACACTTTGAGAAACACTTGTTGGGGACAGTCCTGTCCATTGAATCATCAGTGGCTGCCATGTCTGTGAATTCATATGTCCTGGGAAATACTCCTGCCACTCCAGGGCTGGCAGTTGTGCTGGGCTCACTTGGTGTGAATGGGGCGCAACTCAGAGTTATCCCCAAGTTCATGTGCATTAGGATTGCTCACTGTATTGAGACTTGGAGAGAAGAGTCTGGGCCCTCGGACCTACCAGATCAGGCTTGCTATCGTTTCCCCACACGCAGCACAGCTCTTCCTGGATGGCAGCATTTGGGACCCCCATCCTCGCAGACCAGGAGGCAGCTTGCAGTGTGCGCCCTGGGTACCTGAGTTTCCAGAACTCAGTACCAGCCACTGAAAGGTGCCTCCCACCCCTCCACCATTAATGCTCATACTCTAAAAACTGAGGTGAGTAAAGTTTAGTTTGACTTCGAAGATTTGAAATTTTTGCATTTGGCACTTTTTGGCATACTTGAGTGTATGTTAAAGCCCAGGTCAAAAATCCCAAGTGCCATCTGGATGGCATTATGGAAGGAAGTCAGGGAATCAGATAGGCAAACGTAAATCTTTAGACTCTTTAGGGATTGAGAACCAGGGCTAAGGGTCACAAAGTCAGAGAAAGTTCTTTTGAGATTACATGTTTATTTTAAGGTGACTTTGTCAAATTCAATTGAGTCTGAGAATCCCAATGATGGGGTGCTACCCATGCTGACTGGGTCAGACCACGCTGCCCTTTGGTCCCAGCTCAGCCCACAGCGGACTCAGGCAGAGATGAGCCTGGGAGCCAGGCACCTGAGGTGAGGAGCTGGTGGACAGTGTGCGTGGGCAGAAGGGGCCTGTAGTGACCGGAGCTCCTTTGCCCAGGACAGTGCACTTGACTCAAGGGCTTGAAATTGAGCCCACTGCTGGGGACGGTTCAGGAGCCTCGAGTCCATTTTCACTTCTTTCTACTTCCACTCTCTCCTTACCCAACACCCATCCTGTGCCAGTTGGTTGGTGGCCTCTTGGCACTATAGCTTGTGTTGAGTTAGTCACGTCTTCAATCTTTTGACACCCCTCCCCACCTCCTGATATTTTTACCCATAATTGGCACCACCGTGTCCATTTTTGAAGACACGTGCTTGCCATCTTCCCCTGCCCCTTCTGCACTTGGGGTTCAAGTCATCTCGTCACCTAACTGCCACCAGCACTGTCCTGTGCCAGTTCTACACTCCTGCTTCCTCTACTTCCGCTCCCGCCTCACCTTCTCCATGACCCTGTTCTGGGTGGCACCAGGTGGCTACTCTTCTCTTCTGCCTGGGGATACGTGCTCACCTTCTTCAGCAGGAATCAAGATGTCTTTATTTTCTCTTGGGTGTCTTCCCACATTCCTCTTTACTGCTTTCTTTTTGAAATGGGAGGGCCCGGAGCACCTGTGTCTCTCCAGAGTGTTCTCTCTGGTGGCTTATAGACATGGTGCCTGGAGAAATTGCCCTGCAATTCTGACTGTCTGCCATCTGCTCCTGCTGGTCTCCATTAATGAAAGAAAACAGGAGTGTGTGGCGCAGCTATCTGGCTGCTTTTCACTTACGGTGTG
Source organism: Sciurus vulgaris (assembly GCF_902686455.1). Classification (NCBI taxonomy): domain Eukaryota; kingdom Metazoa; phylum Chordata; class Mammalia; order Rodentia; family Sciuridae; genus Sciurus; species Sciurus vulgaris. Next base: position 28,971,160 of record NC_136474.1, read on the forward strand.
GATGCAAACTCCCTGTTTCCTGAAAAACGACACTGCCCCCCTCAATGAAAAACACCCCCAAACCTGTCTTTGGCCCCTACAGAACAATTTACAACATGGCAGAATTATGTTGTAGCATTTGCATAATAAGTGGATGAGAAAATTTTGTGTTTTTTTTTTAATTTAAATTCATCAAATGTGTCTCTGGTTGAAAAATAGGAAAGTGCCTCCTTGGTCAGAAAAATGACCTTTAGAAACTAGATGCAAGAGGATAAACTGTGTGGTAATGCTCAGTTAGCATTTAGAGTTTACATTGACCATCCACAGACAGTTTCAACTCTACCGATGCTCCCCATTGAGGTTTTCCCCATCATTTAAAAGGTGTCTTAGTCAGCTTTTTGTTGCTATAATCAAATACCTGAGACAGGCTAACTATATAAAGAAAAGAAGTTTATTTAGCTCACTGTTTTGGAGAGTTCAAGATCAGATGGCCTCACGGGTTGGGTCTCTGGTGAGGATGTCATGGTAGACAGCGTCATGTCCAGAGTATATTTGAGAGGGAGAGATGACATCTCAGACTTCTATGACAAGTTGCTTTCCTGGGAACCCACTTCAGAAGACATTGCCCCCATGACCTGCGGACCTCCCACGAGGCCCCACCTTTTAGAGATCTCGCTGCCTCTCCAGATAGCTCCACCAGAGGTCCAAGCTCCAACACACAGACCTCAGGGAACAACCATATCCAGACCAGACTTAGCAAAGGGAAACCCGAATGCTTAGAATTCTCAGGTTTCATTAGCAAACTCACAGGTGCTGGTGCTGAATCTATCAGCCTAATGGCTTTGGGCCCTGGGTTAATGAATCGCCCTCTACTATTCTTATAGCTGATTTTTTAGGATGGCCAACACTGCGTCCACACCATTCTCTAACTCTTTAAATGTGGAGTTTGAAAAGGGGCGAGGACACACCTCAGACCAGGGGCGGCCACCTGCCTGGTGGTGTCTTGCTTTCTTTCTGAGTTAGTGTTAGAGCCACAGAAGAAATCAGGGAGGCATTTTTGGTGCTGCTGAGAAGAGCAGGAAGTGGTAAAAGGTACATGAACCAGAAAATGCAAAGCTGTGTAGAGGCGGTGTCCAGGGGCTGCTCTGTAATTTCCCCAGGGAAGATCTACAGAGCCCTTCTTAGAAAACCTCTGAGTGCACCGGGCCTCAGGGACTGGGAGAGTTGAGCTGGCAGGTGGGAGGGCAACTTGGCCCTGCAGTACCCACGGTGGGTGGCAGCTACCCAGGTGTCCCATGTGGGTGTCCAAGCCTAGTGGCCATTCCCTGGTGGTGGCTGAGGCCACCATCTGGATTAGCCAGCTTGGAGGGCCAGCTGGTCCCACACAGATCAGAAGGCTCGTCTGCCCAGGATGCCCACTCAGGCAGATGGCCCAGGTTTGAATGATTGCTTTTGGACTGAAATTGGCCTGTGGCTGGCTAACTCCTATTTCCTGATTTTACTGCCTGCTACAGGGTGGTTTGGGTTCGAGCTGACCCAGAGGATGTCTGAGAACTGAAAAGTTTCTGGACTGCTTGAGAGTGGGGCAGCAGTGCAGGAAGCTGAGTGGTGGTTCCTGGAAAGACCAAGTAGGTGAGTTTGGGTTTTTGTGGGCCTGGCTAGGAGCTCACTACAGGAAGGAACCCGAAATTACAATAAAGACTGCCCGTGGCACCTGCTTGGAGGTGCAGTGTGAACCACCAGAAGTCTACACCCCCTCAGTTCAACCCCTTACTTAGAAAAAGCATAATGATGATTATCTCTGGGGAAGTCTCCTCAGTATCTTGGTGACCTGTGGAGGGAGGTAGGGGGAGATCTTTGAAGCCTAGTCATCACTCAGTCATGGAAAGTTCATGCCATTGCTAGTGACATGACTCTGGAGCATTTCAGAAGCACTGATATTACTGTATTCTGGCCATGACATTGATTTTAAGATAATATTACCTTACGTGATGGTGTATAAAAATACTCAAGGGAAATAGATCATTGAATGAATATTCACACATGATTTCATCATTTCACATAATAGCTATTCTTTTTTTCTTAGTAGGAGTGCAAGTTTAAGAATAATTGTAGAAATAACCGTGGAATATGCTATGGGCATGAATGTTTGTAGTCCCCTGGAATTCAGATGTGGGAACCTAACTCCAGTTGTGATGGTGTTAGGAGACGAGGCCTTGGAAGATGAGGTCAGAAGGATGGAACCCTTATGAAGGGGACTCCAGAGAGCTTCCTCTACCCTTCCACCGCATGAGGACACAATGAGAAGCTGCCATCTATGAACCAGGAGGGAGCCATCACCAGACACTGAATCTGCTGGCACCTTGATCTTGGAGTCGCAGTCTCCAGAACTGTGACAAATGAATTTCTGTTACTTATAAATCATCTAGTGTAGAGTTTGTTTGTTATAGCAGCTCAAATGGACTAAGAGTGAGGAAGATCTTTCTAAGGAAGACATCAAACCCAGGAATGATTGGCACACATACAAAATAAAATGATATGGGCACATTACACAGCATAGACCAAGTTGAAGACAAAAGAAAGACTGGGAGAACATTTGCAACTCCTAATGTAGACAAAGAGCTAATTTTCCTAAGTTATAAGAAACTCCTACAAATGACTAACAAAAGGTCGATAGCCCTGAAAGATAAGAAATGAAAAATATTAATAAATAGCTCTCAATCGAGGGCATACAAATAGTGTTTAAGCAACTGAAATGAGACTCAACCTCATTCAAAAGAAGAAACATCCAAATTAGAGGTAGATGGATAATTTTAAAGAGCAGTGTTTTTTTTTTAAATTAATTAGTTTTACTTTTTGAAAGTTGGCAAACTGATTTTAAAAATGCAGGAATTCCAAAGGACCTTCAGAGAGTCAAGGGGATCTTACAGAAGCAGAATAAAAGTGAAAGACAGCCTACCAGAGATGTGATATTTTCACAAAAACATCAATGTAACAAGAAGCATTGTCTAGGGACAGTTGTGCATGGTTACACGGATGTTCACTTGGTTTAGGCAAAAAGAAGAAAAAAGTCACCGCAGTACAGAGGAAAAATTTTTCCCCATTAAGTGGCATTTATTCAATTAGATATCCATGTGAAAAGAATTAGTCTTGACCCCTACCTCCTTTTAAACTCAGAATGAATTGCAGATGAATGACAGTTCTAAACACAAAAGGCAGAATTTATAAAGCTCAGGAGGAAACAGAACATGGGCATGACCTTGGAGGAGACAAACATTTCTCAAAAACAGACAGAAAAGGTGTATACAGGGGACTGGTAGAACTCTCGTAAGATAAAACCTGTCTGTTTCTCAAAAGATGACATTACTGGAGAGGAAGGGACTCTTAGGAAGAGAGAAGGTATTTGTAATATGTAGACCTGGCAAAGAACTCATGGCTAATACATATAAAGGACCCTCACACATAAAGACCAAAAAAAAAAAAAAAAAAAAAAAAATCACTAAGAAAGTAGGCCTGCTCAGAAATGTCCATAAGCACAAGAAAAGGTGCTCAACTTCTTCAGTCATCAGGAAAAGCCACAGAGTGACGTAATCATTCACAGTGACCAAGTTGGCTAATGTGAAAAATAAAACCAACAAAGGCCAGTGTTGGGGAGGATCCAGATCAGCCAGTCCTCATGCACTGCTGGGGGCGCGATCCACACAGGCCCACCAATCTGGGGAGCTGTTGGGCCTTATCTTCTAACACTTAGCACAGACCTAGCACAGGGCAGGGTCCACTGGGCCTGGTTAGGTGGATGGGGTAGCAAGGACATGACATGAATGTCTTCACCCTGTGCATATTTCACTGTAAGATATACTGTGTTTTGTTTGTTTTGGCTGGTGCTGGCGATTCAACCCACAACCTTGTGCATACTAGCTGATCTCTAGCGCTGAGCTACATTCCCAGGCCCCTGAGTAGAAAATACTGTAGTAAAAAGTTTGAAAAATAAGCTATAAGGAAGTTCCTGAGATAAAGAGCTTCTCATTTCTTTCTGGTTAGAATTTAAAAGAGTGCATCATCTGAGACGGGCAGCTTGGCATTCCCTACTGAAATCACAAATGCAATTCCACCTCTGGTTTCCACAGAGAGACTTGTGCAAGATGACGTTGCTTTGTGCGTAAAATGAAACTTTGGAGACGACTCAGTGTCCCCTGTTAACCGGCTTGTTACCTATGCTCTGGTATGTTCATGTGGTGGAGGAATCCATGACCACACAGGCCGGTGGGACACTTCGTGGTGTATGAGCACAATCTCCAAGGCAACGGGAAATGTTACCATGTTCCACAAGCCCTTGCATGTCTTTGAATCACATGGATGTATCACTTATTGAAATGCATAGGTAAGTAAAAATTAAAAATGTGTGATCCTAGAATAATAGAATTTTGTATTATTTTCTCACTTGCAGTAGTATCCTACGGACTTCTCCAAGGTCCTTGTCTTCCTGATTGCTTTAAGTTCTGGCATCTTACACTTGTTATTTTGTGGTTGAATTGATGCGCCAACCAATCTCCTACTGTGCCTTTAGGGTTTGCACCTGATTTATTTCATCTCTTCTGATTTATTTTCTGCAGACTGTCCTCTTAGTAGTAGACTCGTGGCTCTGTCCATCCGGGGGCTATAACAAAGTACTTGTAAGGTGGCTTGTAAGCAACAGAAATTTATTTCTTACAGCTCTAGAGGCTGGATGTCTGAGATCCAGGTGTCAGCATGGATCCTGGGCCAGGGTGTGGACAGCTGCTATCTCATTGTGTCTTCGTGGGGTGCCAAGAGTCAGGCTGCTCTCTGGAGCAGCCCTCACAAGGGCAATAATCCCATTCCCAAGGCTCTGCCCTTGTGAGCAAATCACCTCCTCACACCATTACCTTGGAACTTAGGAATTTTGGGGAAGACACAACCCCCATTCCTGCCATAGCAGGCTCTGTTTACAGGCTCAGGACCCTTGCCCGTGTCTCCCAAGGGGCTACCTCCATTGCCAGTGCTTGGACAGGATAAGCCCCTGCCGGTTTAGCAAACTCTGGCCGGTTTTGGGTTCAGGATAGGATCAGGAGGGGTGAAAAGGGGAAAAGCAGCTGTTGCTCAGCTGAACTTGTGAGGACAGCAGCAGGGGACAGCTCACAGGGACTGGGGAGGAGCATCCTCTAGGAGCTGTCCTGGGGAGCTTTTAGCCAAGGCATCGGTGAGGACTTGAAACTCAGGTTACCTCAACTTCTAACTCCTGTCACAAGGGCTGCTTGAATATGGCTGTTCTGCTGTGGACAAGGACTTTCCACACGGGTGGACCATGCGGACACGTAGGGCAATGGACTTTACAGTTTGCATACATTTTAGTTCCTCTCTGAATAGGAGCCGTTCTGCATCCCCGGGGCCTGCAGGCACACGCAGCTGCTGTGCCTCAGCTTTGTGAATTCCGCACCTGTGTCGTCACGTCACTTTCCCACATCTCTAAGGAAGAAGAGAATCATTCCCTGGTTCTCTATGGTGCTCCTACTTGGGAGAAGGACCTGGCCAGGCTCAGCTCCTATTTTATGTTATTTTATTTTTGGTAGATTTCCTGTAATCACAAACGTCTTGATTCTGTGGACCACCATTCTCTAAAGTTTATAGAAAATTTAGTGAATTGCTACTCCTTCATTAGTGAGTTGAGAATATTTTTATGCTCATAATTATAAAAATGCCTCAGTTCTATAAACAAAAATATGTAAGCCAAACAACTTGTTAAGGAACCTCCAAGACTTATATGTCTGTGTGTATGTGGTTGAAAGATTCCTTTCCTTGTAAAATGGAATGGTTTTCAGAGATGTAAAGGCATTCGTTTGTAATTAAAACATAATTCTTGCATATGTTTTGGTTGCAAGAATTTGTATTGTCTTTAATTTTTTTAAAAGTAATTTGGGGAGTGACAGGATATTAAATATTGCAGAAAAATATCTGGGAAACATTCAGCTGACAGGCATTGGTCGATGGGTCCCCAGGGCTGATTTCAGGGTAGGCCTATAAATCTAGGATGCAGTTACTGTTGTTGACACATTTAGCCTGAGTTGCCACATTGGAAATGTGTCTTTGTGTCCCTTGTGATTTGCATCTGGCTTGTGTTGGGTAAAATGCTCATTTTCATATGTGAAAGTTTCTCGGGGCAAGGGTGGGACCAGGAATGACACTGGAAGGGATCTGCTGATGGGGTGGGGGACAAGGTGGTCCAGGCTCTACCAGGGCCGAGGGGTGAGGTGGACTGGTTGCTCCCCCTCCTTGGGTTGGACAATGCCAGCTCAGACCCTGGAGGAAATAAACTTCTCCCACTCCTTACTCTCTGTCTGGGCCCAAACAAGGTGGATGGGGGAATCCTGGTGGTACCAGCTGGTGACCAGCTGTCAGGACCCCACCTTGCAGACACCAGTCCCAGCCAGCTGCAATCCAGGATGCCATCTTAGGGGCTGAATCTCCCATCCCTGCCATCCCTGGGTCTTCCAGAACAGGGCTTTAACATTTCTGGCTGAGGATCATTAGGAGGACGTGTCCGGTACTTTTGTGTTTTTATTGTGTGGGAAGAGAGTCAAGGAAATGGCTCGCATTGGCACTTTGTGCGATGACATTCATTATGATGAGCTCTGGGAGTCGAGGAATGTGCATTTCTTTCTGGAATCAGAGAGAAGGGTTTTGTAATTTTTTTTTTGGTACCAGGGATTGAACCCAGAGGCCTTAACCACTGAGTCACATCCCCAACACTTTTTCATATTTTTATTTAGAGACAGGGTCTCACTAAGTTGCTCAGGGCCTCTCTAAGTTGCAGTAACTGGTTTAGAACTCGTGATCCTCCTGCCTCAGCCTCCTGAGTGAGCCTCTAGGATTATAGGCGTGCACCACCGTGCCCAGAGAGAAGTTTGGAAGGCCTCCCAAGCATTTTGTTCAAGGAGATAAACTCTCTGAGAGTGAAATGCAAGAGGCCTCAAGTTACGAGTGTGATGTCAGCACTAGTGGTTCTTGGTGGTCAGGCCTGCACTGAGGACGTGCGCTAACTGCACATAGACCTGCTGTTCACGCCTCCGCAGAAGAGCATCGCCAGGGAGCAACTGCATTTCTCTTTAAACAAGCAGTAACATCACTACGTGGGAACACAGTGGCCTTGGTGGCACAGGACTTCTGCTTTTCCTCCTAGGGAGGTGTCAGTGGTCCCTGCAGAGGGCCTGGTGGGCTCCGCCCTGGAGGACAGGATGTCCTCCTGCAGGGAACATGGATCAGCCTGCCCAGTGCCTTGGCTCAGAGGCTCTCTGGAGAGACAACTCCTGAGCAGCCAGTTCAGGAACATTTCTGTGAGGAGAAGAGGTTCCTCTGCTGTTCCCTTGGCTGCTTCTGTGTGGCTCCCCTGTCCCCATCTCCTCCTGATTTCCAGGCTGGCTCTCTCTCCGCTGGGCAGCTGAGTGACCAACACATCAGGTCACTGCACTTCCTGCCTAAAACCTTCAGAAGTCTCACTATTAGTTTAGAATGTTTGTCATGTGACTCAGTCCCTTCTGTCCCCTTCTGTCCCTCTGCTCTGCCCACAACTGCCTGCGATGGCCAGCCCCGTGCCCAGCACATGTGCCTGAGCACCTTGCCCTCTTTCTGTGCCCTCCCCGAGCCTGGGCATGCTGGCTTCGAATCAGCTGCCTCTCCATTCATTTGTCATGTCTTTAGAGAAACCGACCCACCTCCCACCACACCTAAAGTCCTGTCCTGTCCCCTCACTGTTTCTTTAGCCTGTTGATGCCTTCTTTCTGTTCTGGTTATCCAGCAGCACATAAAGGCTCCCAGAAGCTGAATGGCTTCCAACAGCAGTTCGTTCTTCTCTCCCATGGTGCTGGGGCTGACCGAGTTTAACCAGGCGGTCCTCACATGGGGTCTCTGGTGCAAGGGGATGGTGGTCAGGTAGACTCTGTGGAGCAAATGCTCTGGTGGCTGTCTTCGTCCACACATCTGGCAGCAGGCGTGGCGGTCGGCTCCCTCTGGTGAGCTGGATGGAGGGCCCACAGTGTTCTCCCCAGATGGCTTGTGCTTCTTACTGCGTGGTGGCTGAGTCCTAAGAGGGGACATCTCAAAGGCTAGTCCCAGAGTTCACAGGGAGCTGCAGAGCCCCTTAAACCTAGCCTGGGAAGAGCCAGGACTACTATTGCTTGAGCAAGTCACCAGGTCAGTCCAGATTCGAGGGAGAGAGATTGGACACCTTGGGAGGACTGGCCAGGCCCAGGGGCTCAGGTACAGTGGGACAGGAGAGCATGCTCAGCCATTGCCAAGTCCACAGTCCCAGAGCCTTCCCTGAATCCACGTTTATACTTCTGTACTTTCTTGTCCACCCATCTGGATGGACAAGGACCTGGTCTGAATAGCTCACAGCTGTGTCGCAGCACCTGAAACAGCCATGTTAAAGTGAAAAAATAAATTAATAATTCCCTGGTGCCTTTTGACCAGGAGCTCAAACTCTATTGGATCAACGCCAAGGCAACGACATTTTAATAGAGGAAGTAAAAGTATAAGGAGCCAGGGCAGATGGCTTGTTCACCTTCATTCAGATTTTTAAAAAAATTAATTTTAACAGCTATTAAATGATATTTCTCCCACGTGTCAGAAACAGCCTTCAGTACAAGGGATTTCACCAAAACACGTGAAAGACTTCTACCCCCACTCCCAGAGCTCTCTGTTGGTAAATTTCCTTGTAACCTTAGGGAGCAATGTCACCCTTCACTGAACACGCGCCCCGTGCCAGGCATTGCACCAACCCATGTACGCAGATTGCCTTCTCAAATCCTCAAGGCAACCTTAGCAGTTGACTGACAGCATTCCAACCTGACAGACACGGCCTCTGAAGTTCAGAGAAGTCCAGCCCCATGTCTGTGATCCCAAGCTCAAGGTCTTCCCATGGCAGTCTGCTGCCACCAAGTAGCAAGCAGTCCCTCCATTGATGGAAGCAGTTGGCATGTTGGGTTCTGCCACAGACACGCGGTCTCTGCTTTTGGCTCCTGATCACACGCTCCACATCAGCAGGATTGGGAGGAAGGAGGTGAGCGGAGCTGTGGAGTCCAGCCTGCTGGGAGGTCCCCTGTGGGCTCCTCAGTCAGGAGTCAACAGAAAATAAAAATATGTCCTATGACTACGAAGTTAGCAAAGGCCAGGCAAAGATTTGTGTGAAACACTAACCGGCTTGGTGCCAAGTTTGCTTATTCTTGCTTAACAATGACTTCCTGTTTCTAAGAAGAGAGGCCCCTGGTGGACATAAAACTTTTCTTACAAAGCAACTTTTGCTGAGCTCAGGCCTGGTGACTCAATGACATGTGGATTATATTTCCTGTAACATGCTCTGGGCTGCAGAATCCAGGGGAAACGTGTTGGACGGAGGCTTGAGGAGGTGGTTGTCCCCAGTGTAGATGGGGCCGTCTCCCCCACCCCTTCCTGTGGAGATGCAGCCGCCAGGCAGGGGGTTCTCGGTGGGGAGGGCGGGAGATGATGCTTTCCCTCTGGGCTCTGGGGCCTCGGATGTTGGCACAAGTCAGAGGCTTTGTTGCTTCTTCCGGAATGATACACATTACTTGGTGGTTGTTTTCATCTGCTAGGGCTACTGTCACAAAGCACCACAGAGCAGGCAGCTTAAACAACAGAAATTCTTCATCTCACAGTCCTGGGGGCTGCAAGTCCCAAATCAAGATGTTGGCGGCAGGGTTGGAACCTTTGAGGTTGAGAAGGTTTTCGGTTCCAGGCCTCTCTCCTGGAGGTTTGTTGGTGACCTCTGGCATTGCTTGGTGTGAGGACATTTCCCCAGTCTCTGCCTGCATCCTCACGTGGTGTTCTTCCTCTGTGCCTCTGCATCTGGATTTCCTCTGTTTAAAAGGATCCCCATCACTGGGAGTAGTGGTGCATTCCTGCCTGTAATCCCAGCAGCTTGGGAGGCTGAGGCAGGAGGATTGCAGGTTGAAAGTCAGCCTCAGCAATTTGGTGAGGTCCTAAGCAACTTAGGGAGAAGCTATCTCAAATATATACATATATATATATATGTATGTATGGTATATAAAGGACTGGGGATGTAGCTCAGTGGCTAAACGCCCCTGGGTTCAGTCCCTGGTACCAAAAAAAAAAAAAAAAAAAAAAAAAAAAGGACACCCATCATATTGGATTAAGGGCCCCTCTGATGATCTCATCCTAACCTGGTGATCTGCAAAAACCCTATTTCCAAAGAAGGTCCCACCCATACCAGGTAGAGGTTAGACAATTCAGGCCATGATGGGTTACTTTAAATGTTTTCCATTCTAATCTATTTCCCTTTTGTACCCCGTGGTCCTGCAAACAAACTCCCCAGCCGTATATATGAGTTAGGGTATGGATGAAGCTGCTATAACAAATATCCCCATGCTCCAGACGGGCAGTACCCTCTCCTGCACACATGTAGCTGTCAGAGATGCACAGTCCAGGGCTGGCAGAGTCATGAGCTCCATGCCCACCACCAGGAGCTCAGAGTGCTCAGTCTTCACTTGTCAGGTGCAAGGAAGGCCTTCTGACCTGGAGCCAGTGTCTGTGTCCCTGGAAGGATTCCTCACACACAGCTTGCTGGTCTGTCTGAGCAGTCTTGCCCACACCTCTCTGCTGGCAATGGGAGGTGTGGTCCTAGGACTGGATTCTTAGGTAACAGGATACAAGGGAGTGTCTGGCCGAATGCTTGTCTTCCTGGACCCCATGGCTGTGTTTTCTGTTGCTGTGACTATCTCCTGAGTGCTGGTCCAGGACAGTACTGGCCCTGCCAGGTCAGGCCTTGCTGCACCCCTAGCCTAGAGTTGGGTGTGGCTGGCACTGCCCTGGTACCTGTGACAGCTGGGTAAATGCCATGTCTGTGAGCTTCCGGGCTTTGCTGTTGAAGGCAGCCGCCTGTAACCTTCATAATGGACTTGCCTTTGGGATGCCATGCCAGCCCTTTTACCTGTCCCTGCACAGATCTGGAGATGACGAGGTTCCTTTGCTCTGGGGGCCTACAGCCCTGGGTTGACTGGTGTAGATCTGAGCTTCTCTCCCTCAAAGGGACATCAGGGTGCCATCAGTACTGCAGTGTGGGGTTGGTTAAGGCTGGCAGTCTGCCTGAACTTGCCCCCTGGCCACCTGCCCGACCCCTCCTCACCCCTCCCCTATTGGTGCTACCCCAGGAGAACATCTTTAAGAAATGACACGGATCTACACTTCAGCTCTGCTCCCAGGACCCTGGCATGTTGCATAGGCACAGAGCCCAGCGTAGAGCAGGTGTGGGGGAAAGCCAGAGTGAATGGGGAAGTGACCCTTCTCGGGACACTTGGTCTCTGCCAGACACCAGGCTTACTTCTACCACGTGACTACTGGTGAATTCCCACAGGCTCTGCAGGTGAGCGGTTCCGGCACACATTACAGAAGAGGAACAGGAAGACATGTGAACAGGCCAGGGCAGACCAGGTCTGTGTCACACCATAATCTGCACAGCTGTCCCCATGATCCTCGATGAGGAATTTTACTTCCCTGGAACATTCCTTGCTTGTTGTTTGTGAAGGTTCAATGCAGGGTACATAGTGCAGCCAGGCCCGCCTGCACTGGGAAACACAAGAAGAAACACACATGTGTACATACCCACTTGCACACCCATGAACACACCTATGCGCGCAAGACACACCTGCCTGCACATGTGCACTTGTGAACGTGTGCTCACACATGCACACAGGCACACACATACACACACATGCACACATGCAGAAAGCCACTTGAACACCTATAGCTAGGCCTACTTCGTGCTGGAGAGTGACGGTGTCTTTCTTTTAAGGAAGTTCAGTGTCACAAAGATGGTGTCACAAAGCCCTGGGATCCCTTCTCCCACTGTGGTCAGCTGAGCTCTGGCACCCACATCTCATGGAAGGCCAACAAGCCAGCCCTCGGCACAGTGCAAGGGCTCCCAGGATGGCCCTGGTTTGGGGGCCGCTTTCTCTGCATCCCTCACCTGTGGCTGCCACTGGCTTCTGATTGCTTAGGGACCAGTGGTAAGCACTTGGAAATGTCTCTCCAGTCCTGTCCAGGGGCTGACTCCTGCTGGGGGTGCTTCAGGCCCTGGGACAGAGGGAGAAACTTCAGCAGACGTCCACTCTGCCTCTGCCAGATAATCTGTCCGGCCTGGTCTTTTTATGGGGCTGTGTTAATCTCCAAAACCAGATTCCTCTGTAGCGGGGTGGGAAACGGACTGAGGGGAGAGATGGGTGACAAGAGGGACAGAGCTCTAGGCAGGCACAGCTTTCCCTATCACGGCAGCCTGGACCTTCTCTGGCAGCATTTTATTTATTTTATTTTATTCGTTTTCCACATTTTTTAAATTGGTGCATGTATAGTCGTACTTCCCGATGGGATTTGTGGTTATATATTTGTACATGCACATGACACAGCAATATAGTTAGTCCCCAGCACTTGCCCCTGGCCCTCCCACCCGCTGGCCCCTTCCCTCCACTGATCTCCCTTTGATTTTTAGGAGATCCACTCTCACCTTTGTTATCCTTTTTCCTCTCTAACTTCCACATATGAGAGAAAACATACAGCCCTTAACTCTTTTCTCTTATCATGATTGTGACTTATTTCGCTTAACATGATGGGCAGGGGGAACAGTATGTGGCAGTCCCACAGGGGGAGGTGAGAACTTTGCCAGCTGCCTCTCTCCAGCAAAGACCCCCAGCATTAATATCTCTACACTCTTGCTGAGGAGGCTGCAGCCCACCAGGTGGCCTGGGGCAGGGCAATGTGGCCCCTCTCTGCCAGTGGACACATGCACTAGTCTCCTAGAACATGGAGTGACAGTGGAGTTGGTCTGGGGACCAGCAAGGCAAGGGGTAAGCATGGCTCTCAGATGCCTCCTGGCAGTCAGGGGGTGCCAGAAGCCATTGTCGTCCTGATTCTTAAACACAGATGTGCAGGAGAACCGCGTTGGTCCCATCCTGGAAGTTCTGACTGGGAAGGTCTGGCCAGGCCCTTGAGCTTCACCTTAAATAAATGCTCACTGTGATGCTCACTCCAGGTGATGCTGGACCTTGGCTATTCCTCACGTTCAGGGAGAGATGATTCCGTCACCTCTTGCTGGTTCACTAATTACCCCTGATCTCGGTGGCTTGAAATAGCCATGGTGCTTCTGCAGATCAGTGATCTGGGCATATACTACAGTGGACAGGCCTCACTGGGCTCCCTGCTCAAGGACCCTGATGTTTTAGTAAGGTTTTTCATCCCTGTGACCGCAAGACCTGCAAGAACCACATGAGGGAGGGAAAGTTCATTTGGGGCTCCAACAGTTTTGGAAGGCCTCAGTCCATAGATGGTTAACTGCCTTGTTGTGGGCCTGAGGTGAGGCAGAACATCATGCCAGAGGGTGGTGGAGGAAAACCGCTATGGACACGGCAACCAGGAAGCAGAGAGACTATTCACCAGGGGCAAAATACAAGCCCCAAAGACATGCCCAGTGCTCACCTCCTCCAGTCACACCCGCCTGCCTACAGTTACTACCCAACTAATCCACAGTGGCGGATTAACACACCGATTAGGTTTAGGCTCTGAGAACCTGATCATCTCACCGCTGAACTTGCTTGCATCGTCTTACACATGACATTTTGGGGGCTAGTTCACCTCTAAACCACCATACTGGGGATGTTGTTGGAGTTGTGATCATGCTGATGTTTGGTGTCTCTAGTCGGGCTGCCATAATGGAAACAGTACAGACAAGGTGGCAGGAACGACAGCTTCACAGTTATCTCTCACAGTTCTGGAGGCTGGAAGTCCGAGACCAAGATGCTGGCAGGGTGGGTGTCTGGTGAGGGCCACTTCCTGGTGCAGAGATGTCATCTTCTTGCCCTGTCCTCACAAGGCAGAGAGGGTGAGGGAGCTCTCTGGGGCCTCTTCACCATGACCAAATCACAGCCCCAGGGCTCCGCCTCTGCACCATCACCTTGGGTCAGGGTTTTAACATGGATTTTAGGAGCACAAACATTCTGCCCATTGAATTCTGTGTCCTCACAGGCAGGGCCAGATCCTTCCAGGCCTTGCTGGAACCTGCTCCACCAGAAAAAGTCATAACTTCACATCTCTTTGAGGTAAGTTTTTCTCTACCTTGGCCTTCACTAAGACAGCTGTGGGACAATATCGATAAACCTTGTAGGGATCCTATTGTTTACGGAGAGGAACTTTGAAGTCCACACCTAATCTCTTCAAAGGCCCTTGATAGTATTCTGATGCTTTGAACATACTGAGGTCGTAGCAAAAGATTGGAGAATCACATTATTAGCTTTATTTCTTGCCCAGCTTTGAATGTTGCTTAGATATGCTTCTTAATTTAAGAGTCTTTTGCCATCTAAAGGGGTGTTATGGTTTGGATGTGAGGCATCCCCCGAAAGCTCACGTGTGAGACAATACAAGAAGGTTTGGGGGAGAAATGATTGGTTTATGGCCTTAACATAATCATTAAATTAACCCCCTGATGGGATGAACTGAGTGGTAGCTGGAGGCAGGTGGGGTGGAGCTGGAGGAAGTGGTTCAGTAGGGGCGTGGCTATGGGGTACATATTTGTATTTGGCCAGTGGAGTCTCCCCCCCCCCCCCCCCCCCGCCCAACTCTCTGCTTCCTGATCACCCTGTGAGCTGCTTCCCTCCGCTACATTCTTCCTCCATGATGTCCTGCCTCACCTTGAGCCTCAAGGGATGGAGCCAGCCTTCTGTGGACTAAGGCCTCTGAAACCGTGAGCCCTCAAATAAACCTGCCCTCCTCTACCTTTGTTCTGGTTGGGTCTTTTAGTAACAGCTGCAAAATAGCCGACTAAAACAAGGGGGTAGGAGTTTTCTTTCCTTTTTGCTTTTGGTTTTCGGTACCGTGAATTGAACCCAGGGGCATTTCCTCACTGAGTTATATCCTGAGTCTTTTTATTTTTTAATTTTGAGATAGGGTCTCACTAAGTTGCTGAGGCTGGCCTCAAACTTGCAATCCTCCTGCCTCAGCCTCCCGAGTTGTTGGGATTACAGGTGTGCGCCACATCAGGGTGGAATTTTCAACACCATCCAGCCTTGGTGTCTTTTGTTTTGACAGATCTTCTTACAATTTATCTCTGTCCTCACACAGTCTATTATAAGTGACAAGAAACCAGACAGTGCCTTCCCATTTTGTTTGAATGGTTCCTTAGACCCCACAGTACGTCTTGGACATGTTGTGCTTCCCACACAACTGTAGACGACAGTGTTGCTGTGCTTTCCACCACACATGGTGGGCTCCTCCGTCCTCCGATGTCCTGTAACACCTCCCTCCATTTCTCTTGAGTTGCTGGCTGTGTCCTCAAAGCCCAGATTTCTGCCTACCTCCTGTTCAAGGAAATGTGGGCTTTCTCCATCCAACTTTTGTCTCATGTCCAGTTCTGCAGCCTGATTCACAGCACTGATATGAAAATCTCTCTTAATTATGTATTGCTGTATAATCCTTTAACCCAAATACATTGCCCCCTACAGCAATGGCATGATGATCTCAGTGTCCGCAGGTCAGAAATCGGGGTGAGCCTGAGCTGGATCCTCTGCTCCAGGGTCCCTCACAGCTCCAGCACATTAGCCACAGCTCTGTCATCTTAAGACTGGGGAGAAGGATCTGCTTCCACGCTCACTCAGAAGGCCGGATTCATTGCATGGCCTGCTGAACTGAGGTTTCAGCTCCTTGCCATGCGGGACTCTCCAACACGACAGTCTGCTTATCCAAACAAGCAAGTGGAGAAGGCGAGAGAGTGGGAGCAAACCCAGAGCAGTCTCCTCCAGGGCGACCTTGGCAATGACACCTTGGTATCCTTGCCATATTTTATTAGGAGTGGATCACTAGGTGCAGCTGTGTGCATGCACACATACGCATGTCCACTCACCTTTATTCAATATACACACACATGTGTATGATCATAAACACATATAGCGACACACGTGTGTACACACGCACACACATGCACATGCATGCATATGTAGAATGTTGTCTATAGTTAAGTGGAGTTCTGGCCCCAGGCAGGAAAGTGTCCCTGGTAATTCTCTTATGGTCACAGAAAAGTGAGAGAATTTGGTCACTAACTGTCCAGTTTTGTCCTGCTTCTGAGACTTGTCCTCCTCCAAGACAGTTGGGTGTCCAGGTAGTGGCTAGCGGGTGAAGGGCTCTCCTCAAAAAGACACCAGGACATCAGGGATGGGGCCCTGGGTGGTGCCACCCCACCTTCCCTGCCTCTTTACACCTGGAGGTGCTGTAACTGCACCCCTCCCACGAAGGAGGAGGTAAAAGACCACCTCTGAGGCCACGCCCCCCCAGCCCTGACCAGAGTCTGCTGTACTGTCTTGCTCCCCTGAGCACTCACTGCGGCCTGATTCCTGGAAGGTGGTTTGCAGATCACAGTGGGGAGGACGCTGTGCTGCAATGGCCCTGGAAAAGCTCTCGGCTGATAGAGAAGCCCTGGTGGACTCTGTGAGACCAGGATGGGCAGAGACGGGGCCCAGGCCTGGGCTGAGTCCTGAACGTGGGCTGCTGCGGCCCAGGATTGAAGACTGTGGCTCACTATCAACTCTCCCCAAATCCCATAGAGTGTGGTGAGCAAATCATTGACAAAGCAGATGGGGTTGCAAAGTAGGGTTCCTCAGCATAGGCATTGGCTCCTTCTTGTCTCCTGCCTCTCCAGCTGGGCTCCCTGCTCCCTCCACGCTCCTCTCCTTCCCCTCTGGCTTCAAGGCTCTGCCCTGCTTCTTTTTGACCTGCTTTGTGTCCCTCTTAGCATTAGTTTTCTCAAAGCACGGTGGGTGGGGCGGGAAGCCCTATCTGCCTTCAGGAAACTGGGCGAAGACTTTTTCTCATTCTGTTCTTCCACCAATTAACTTGGGGTACTTGGATTTTGATATCTCACTGCAGTCTGTTATCACACTTCGTCAAATGACACAACGTGAACCAGCTCTCCATCAGCAAGGCTGTGGGATCGTTGAGAAATACCCACTGGTGGATGAGCACCGTGCTGGAAGGCTGGCCCGCGTTCACCACGTGACCCTCACAACCATCGAGCCAGCACGTGGGGAAACCAAGGCGCCCGAGATGGAAGCGTGGTCCAGTTCATGCTTTGAACACAGCCCTCGCTGCTCTGCCGCCGAGGCTTATTTTTAAAGGGACATTTTTTCCTCTCCTCCCCCTCCCCCTCCCTCACCTTAGGGGAAACAGGATGACCTTTCTTCTGCATCCTGGGGAGAGTTATCAGTCCCCAACACACACCCACGGGAAGGGGGATGGCGCCAGAGATCTAAGAAAGGACCATCTCCCAAATTAACAAGTGAATTACAACCCCTGCCCCCCAGGAATGTAGCCTTTGACTCACCTCTTAAAAACCCTCTGTTCCCTGGGCAGGATCACAGACTCTGGAGAAGGAGTCCCCTGTGTTTCTCCTTTGCTGGCAAAGCAGTGAAACTAACTTCTATTTCCTCTTTCTCAAAACTGTGTCCTCTTTATTAGATTGGCATCATGGACAAGGACCAAGCTTTTGATAACAGAGACCCTAGCCATAGTCAGTGACCAGCACAGATATTCCTCGACTTACAATGGGGCTATGTCCCAATAACCACCTGGCAATGGGAAATCTTGCAAGTGGAAAATGCATTTGGGGACTTAACCTCCTGAACATCCTCACTTGGCAGCTCAGTGCCCTGTAGATTGCCCTTTATTCTCCCCCAGGATCACAGGGATGACTGGGAGCTGCCACTTGTCACTGCTCAGCATCACAAATGACGATAATAGTGCCTATTGATGACCCAGGAAAAATCCAAAATCGAAATTCCAAGTACGATTTCTACTGAATGTATATTTTGCATCATTATAAAGTTGGCTGGGGACCATCTGTAAAATTGGCCAAGAGCAGCACTTTTAGACATGTCTGCAAACCCAGGGATGCGGCTGCCCAAGGTGCACGACCCACGAGCCATCTTCACACCCTCTGCCTCCCAGCCACCCCCACGGCTGCTGGGAGGGCAGGGACCAGCTGTCCCCGCTGGGCCCTCTCAAACTGCAGGCTCACCAGCAAAATGCAGTTTGTGAGTATTTTAGGACCGCATTTTGGGGTAGTTTGTTACCCAGCAATAGGCAGCCTCAGTGCCAGGGCTGGGATTCAAACCCAGGTCTCTGAGTCTTTGGGGTCCTTGTCAAGAAGAAGATAAAATGGGGGCTGGCACAGTCCCCCCCTATTCTATTTAGGTGTCATTGGCTCACTCACATCAAGTGGGTGCCCCAGTACCCTGTGGTTCCTACGGCTGCCTGGTGCTATTTCCAGTGCTGTGTGGCAGCTGCTGTGACTGATCCCTGCCTTTGGAACTGTTTGTCTTAGGGTGCTTCACCCCCATCTTTAGAGGTGACTGCAGGCACCCAGTCACACCACTGTGAACCTTGAACTTGGGAGATGGTATTATCTTTCCACCCCTGCTGCCACTCCGGTGATGCCAACGGCTTGGAGTACTTTGTCTCCTGGGGGAACAGGAGGAAGTCCCTGATTCCTTGTTGCACCTCTTTCCTTCACAGTTGCCAGGCCTTGGGCTGTTGCACTGTGCACCTGTTGGTCAGAACCTGGCTCTCTGATCCCTGGTCAGTGCTCTTGGATCAATCACATGAAAGAGATTGGAGACAGACACCCTGAAGCAGCGGGGCATTCGGGGTTGCTGAATTCCAAACTGTCTGCACCTGACTGACCACGGTGGGTGTCTTGGTGTATGCGATTTTAGTTCCAAGAACAGACAGAACCCAAGCACTCTTGAAGGCCAGAGTCAGAGATATTCATACGTATGGGTCACATTTTTCTAGTTTTAAATTATGACAAAAGCCATTTAACCACCTTAATTCACCACCTTAGCCATTTTTAAGTGTACAGTTCAGTTGAGTTCACGTGGTTGCAAAGTAGGTCTCTAGAACTTTTTCATCTTGCAACTCCTGGATTCTGTGCCTGTTAAACAATAGCTCTCACCAGGAGTGGCGGCCCAGGCCTGTAATGCCAGAGGCTCAGGAGACTGAGTCAGGAGGATCATGAGTTCAAAGCCAGCCTCACCAATTTAGTAAGGCCCCAAGCAACTCAGTGAGACCCTGTCTCAAAATAAAACATAAAAAGGGCCAGGGATGTGGCTCAGTGGTTAAGTGTCAATCCTGATATCAAAAAGGAACAAAAACCAAAAATGTAACAACTCCCCATTCCATGTCGGCAGTCACACTCTACTTTCTGTCTCCGTTATTTTGAGTACTCTAGGAATCTCATGAGTGGAGTTTGTCCCTTGGTGCCGGGTCCATTTAACTTAGCATAATGTCCTCAAGTTTCTTCCACGTTGTAGTACATGTCACAGTTTCCTTTTTAAGAATGAATAATGTTCTGTGCAGGATTTGTCCGTTCACCCTCATGTGGATACTTGGGTGGCTTCCCCTCTTGGCCATGGTGAGGAAAGCTCTGGAACATGAACACATACAGGGCATTTTTCATGTTCTGAGAGGCCGTGGAGATGACTCAGGGTACCCTGAGCCCCCCAACAGCTGGCTGCTGGAGGTTCCCAGATGGAGGCCTTCCCTGCCAGCTTCCTGACCAGAGAGATGTGCAGGAGATCTCTGACTTCCCTTGAGAGGTATGTGGAGTGACCTGGGCAGAAACCAGCTCAGCAGCTGTTGGACATCCTCACATGCACGAAGCCCAGGTGCCACCAGATACAGCTCGTGAATCATCCCTAACTAGTTCTCTGACGGCCATAGTTGTGGTCCCACCTGTTGCACCAAAAGGAGTCTCAGGTTTCCTTGGCTAGCCGGATCTAAGGGTTTCCAGAACCAGGATATGCAGATTTGACGTGGGGCGTGGTGCTCCTGGCCTCCCGTCAGATCGTCTGCTAAATCTGCAGTGCCAGGCGCAACTGACTGAAGAAATCCTAAATGGAACAACCGAAGAGAGTACTTAAAGAGGCCAAGTGTACTGGAGACAGACCTGCCGACTCCTCCTGGTCTGGGCCAAGAGATACCAGGCATAGTGAAGAACTGGTCATAAAATTTGATGGCGTCTGGGGCTTGTAAGACAGATGGGCTGGGATGGGCTGGGCGGCGAAGGTGAGGGAATGGGACCCAAAGGTCATGACCTGGGTGGTTTTTGGACCCATGGGGCGGTCTAGGCATTAGACACACGATCGCCACCCAGGAGCTCTGTGACAGAGGAGACACAAGGAAAGGACTGATTGCAGGGTGGCCACCCTGATAAGCGGGTGAGAGGATGGAGCAGGTCGTAAATCCCTGGGTTTAAGATGTGCTGGGATGGGAAGACTGAGGGGAAGGAAGAAGAGTGTGATTGCGTTTCCCATAAAATTATTTTTGTAGCTCTTAAATCAATCTCAGATGGCAGTCTCGCAGCACACTGTGAATACTGGATTTGGGGCGGTGACCTGGAAAGGGTCTATAGCTCCGACGAACACTAAACAATTCGGAGACAAGATTGTTGCTGTCTGGACTAGAGGAGATCTCACAGGGCCCGGGAGGCCAGGCTTGGTTACCACTCAGTCCATGCCAGCGGCCCTAAGATAAGGCGTGGGGTTTGTGAGCAGCAGGGTGGGGCAGAGGTGGTGCCAGGCCACTGGCTCTCGCGGCCTCTCTGTTTCCACAGTGACCTGTGCTGTCAGCCTGCTGTCTCTGTGCTGGTCTCATGGCTTCCCTGACCGAGTGGCTGAGAGCCATTGTCCATGCTGTGGGCTCCCCCTTGACCTTGCCTGGGTCCTCTGAGTGGGGCACCCTAAACCATGGCAGGTGGTCCTGCCAGCTCCCTTGTGTTCCCTTCATCTTCTGTGAGTATCGGTTTGGATTTAAACTGATTTCAGCAAGAGAAGAAAATCCAGAGGAGCTGCAGTTCTGCCTTTGTGAGCACCCAAAGGACTGATTTTCCACAAGATTCTAAATGACTTTCGTTACAACGAAATCAAAGAAAATCAAAAGAAATCAAAGCCAAACCCCATGTGTTTAGAGGTGAATAGAAGCGACAGAACTATGTATCAGAGCAGATTAGAGAGACTGAGTGGCTCTTGGAGGACACTTTCTAAACTAAAATAATTGAAAAGGAAACAGACAATCTCAAAGGTTTGACTCAAGTACTTATCCACAAAGCTAGAAAGAAAAAAAAAAAAAAAAAAAGGCAAAGGAAATCTAAAGGAAAGGAAGGAAGAAAAACGAATGCAGTCGTTTCTGAAACACTAAAGAAGTGGAAATAAATCCAGTAACTAAGGCCCAAGAAATCAAAGCCTGATGCTTTAAAAAATAACCTTTCCCTCCCCAGCATGTGCGCATGTGCGTGCACGCACACACGCACACACATGCACACACACACACATGCACACACACACACAGCAGACACGAAGGCCCTGCAAATCTGATGGCGTGAGGAAGAGGGAGGATGCAGTGTTAGAGCTGTGAAGATTTCAATTAGAAGAGGCCGATATGTCAATTTTATTTATGAGTTTGGAAATCCAAGTAGAATATTTTTTTTAGAAAATGCAACCACACTTGTCTCAAAAAACAGAATAATTCTGAATATAGCCCAAACTTCAGAAGAAATGAGCATATTTGAGTCCTGCCTCTGTCAGAGGCAGTTTTATAGACTGATGCAACCTTGAGGTGGTTGATCACCACATTCTTGAAAATATTTTTCAGGGATGAAAAAGGAAGTTTTGCATGTAATTCTTCAGAGAGGGAAGCATGCTGGGTGAAAGAGAACTGTGTTCTAATCTCACTCAGGAATATGGTCAGGTGACCACCCTGCTGTACCCGGCAGGAAAAAAGTTTGCTTTTTGCAGAAATGAATCAGGAAAGCTCTGAACTTGGGAACCCTGGCCCAGATGGGGACAGTGAGGGAGGAATGGCACCCCAGCACAGGGAGAGACCTTCACTACCCTCCCTGCTGGGCTCTGGATACTGGGTCCAGGCTCATACCTGTGCCCTGGAGGGAGATTGGAGAATTCTTGAGAGAATCTCACCCAAGAGAGAAAATACCCCAGACATTGACATTTAGGGTGTTTTAGTCAGCTTTTTCACTGCTATGACCAAAAGATCTAGCAAGAGCAACATAGAGGGCGAGAAGTTTATTTGAGGCTTCCAGGTTTCAGAGGTCTCAGTCCATATACAGCTCCATTCCTTGGGGTTCCAGGTGAGGCAGAACATCATGGCGG
The DNA here is from genome assembly GCF_902686455.1 of Sciurus vulgaris. NCBI lineage: Eukaryota > Metazoa > Chordata > Mammalia > Rodentia > Sciuridae > Sciurus > Sciurus vulgaris. Next base: position 28,993,383 of record NC_136474.1, read on the forward strand.
AAGAGCATGGCAGAGGGACGTGGCTTATGTGATGATCGGGAAGGAGAGAGAGAGAGAGAGAGAGAGAGAGAGAGAGAGATATTCCACTTGCCAAATACAAAATATAAACCCCAAGTGCACCTCTCCAATGACCCACCTCCTCCAGCCACACCCTACCCACCTTCAGTTACCACTCAGTTAATCCCTGTTGGGGGATTAATTCACTTCTTGGGTTAAGGCTTTCCTAACCCAGTCATTTCTCCTCTAAACCTTCTTGCATTGTCTCACACATGAGATTTTGGGGGACACCACAAATCAAAACCGTAACAAGGTCTCCCAAGGGAATGGCCAGGGCCTTGCCAAATTCCTTAGAATTCCATCTATTTAAGACAAACACACATATAGGGGTTTTGATCCCTATGAATATCTTCTTTGAAATATAAATATTTTTAAAAGTATGTAAAATAAATACAGTGAGTATTTAGCAATGACATTTGGGAAAATTTCTATTATTATCAGAGAAAAACTGATGGAAATCCCACTATAATTATAAATCTTCAACGTTGGTCTTGAGATCCTAGCAAGAAGTGGAAAAAAAAAAACCATATAAATATTTAAATTTAGAATTTGAATCATTGGCATGTAGAAGATCCAAGATAATCAACTAAGTTCACTTGAACTAAGACAGTTTAATTTTGTAATTGGATCCAAAATGAATTTACTACAAATTATCATTTTTCTGAATGCAAGCCAACAGGGAGATGCAATTTTCAAAAGTCCTATTCACATTACTATTGAAAACTTGCAATATCTTATAATATACATAAAAAGATACTTGTATCTACTGCAATGGATCCAATTGTGCCTCCAAATACAGATGTTGAAGTCTTAATTTCAGGACTTCACAATTTGGCCTTATTTGGAAGTGAAGTCCTGCAGTTAGTTAAATTAGTGACTTAAATTAAGATGAAGTCCCACTGCAGTAATGTGGCCTCTAACCCAACATGATGGGTGACCTCATTAAAAGGGGAAATTTGGACACAGACACACAAGAAAGAGTGACATGGGAAGATGAAGACAGTGATTGGGTGATGCTTCCACAAGTCAAGACATACCACATATTGCTCAGATTCCCAGAAGCCAGGAGACAGAGCAGGGACACTCTCTGTCCCAGGCTCAGGGGGAACCAAACCTACCCACACCTCCATCTGGAACTTTTGGTCTCTGGAACCACAAGACAATGAATTTCTGTTGTTTAAGTCAATCAGTTTGCGGGACTTTGTCACATCAACCTCAGCGAACAAATACAACTACATTTAAAACACAAAAATATTTTCCTGAAAGATCTAAAAGAAGAGTTGAACAAAGGGAGAAATGTACTGTCATCTTGGGTGAAAAGACTAAAACTCTTAATAAAACTTTTTTCGCAATACATAAAAAAAAAAAAGCTGCAAAAACCGTAGATCTGGGCAAATGGTCACTTTTTTTTCTTTTTTCTTTTTGGTACTGGAGATTGAACCCAGAGGTGCTTAACCACTGAGACATATCCCCAGTCCTTTTTAATATTTTATTTAGAGACAGGGTCTCGATAAGGTGCTTAGGTCTTCACTGAGTTGCTGAGGCTGGTTTTGAATTTGATATCCTCCTGCCTCAGCCTCGGCCTTTAAAGTTGCTGGAATTACTACAGAGGGCCACTGCTCCCTGCTGTGGTCATTTGCAGTGGCTCCTTGTGGTGTGCATTTTGTCCGCAGACTCACAACTGAAACTTCGCTCACCTTGCGTGCCTACCAATTTCACTGCGAGGACTCTATTCTTTAGAAAGAAATGCACCTGATAGCAGAGACTTAAATTCAAGCTGGGCCACGCCTGTAGTCCCAGTGGCTCAGGAGGCTGAGGCAGGAACATTGAGAGATCAAAGCCATCCTCAGCAATGTAGTGAGACCCTGAGCCACTTAGAAAGACCCTCTCTCAAAATAAAGAAATAAAAAGGGCTTAGTGGTAAAGTGCCCCTCTGTTCAATTCCCAGTACTGAACAAAATAAACAAAAAACAAAAAACAAACAAAAAAACAGACAAATTCATGAAATTTCAGAGTTTGGTCTGTTCTGAGAAATAATTGAGGGGGAAACACAAATAAGTGTCAATAAAGGATTGATAAATAAAATGATGATCTTCACAGAGTCTGAAATTCAAGTCATTGGTAGAGGTTTCTGCATATGTAACGACTTAGACAACACAAGACAGCCAGGCATGGTGGCGCATGCCTGTAATTCCAGTGGCTCAGGAGAGGCCAAGTCTGGTGGTTCTTGAGTGCAAAACTAGCCTTAGCATCTTAGCGAGGTCCAAACAACTCGCCAGACCCTGTCTCTAAATAAAATATAAAAAGGACTGGGGATGTAGCTCAGTGGTTAAGCACCCCTGGGTTCAATCCCCAGTACCAAAAAAAAAAAAAAAAAAAAAAAGAGGACCTGGGATACAATTTTAAGCCATTGAAACAGACCTGCGGGAAACGTGAATGCTGTCACTAACTTTTCCATAACATGAGCTTGAGTTCGCAAATGCCAGACGGACGAGAGTCCCTGTATCCCTCTCAAGGTATGTGCCACCCACTCCTCTGTGATCCAGAAAGCTCCAGGAATCATGCATTCCAAACAAAAGCTTTGCAGCTGGCCACTGCCTCCCAGAGACAGGACCTCGGGTCCCTCCAGCTGCAGTTGTCCTGGCTCCTCCTGGTGTTGAGACTGAGGTCAGGGGTCTACACTGGGGTGATGTTTGCTTGCCTGGTTTTCGGCTCTGGTCTTCCTGGTGTAGTAGCTCTTGCTGAACTTTGCTTTCTTCTTACTAAGTCATCTGCACAGCTGGGGCCAGCTTAGGTTATGTGCTTTTTGGGCTTCCAAGTTCCCATGACCCTCAAGTTTGGAAGTGGGTCACCCATGGCCTCACCCTGTCCACTCCCCGCTGTCCTAGAGGCAGGGCATGCCACCTGGGCTCCCCTGTCCTTCAGGCTGGTGGCAGGGCCATTGCTTCTCTCCCTGAGATGGGAAGCTTATTTCCCAGCCTACATGGAATCTTTCAGAATCTAAGGCTCATTTGTACGCTGCTTTAGCTCGGCCACATTACCTGGAGATTTCTTTTTTTTGGGGACCTTAAGCACAGAATGCTGGAGTGTTGCTGTATATTTTGTATTTCACACCCTCACCGTGAGTCACCTTTGCCCCCGAACTCTGGAGGCACTCTTGCTGAAATACAAGTTAAATATTTATTTGGTAACTTTGTTACATATTTGAAAACAAGAAGCAAAAAGTAGGCTTTGCTGGTTTTTGCTAACCCAGGGGTTTTAAATAAATGGGAAAAGGTCTGAGCAGATGGTTCCCTCCTTTGGGCAGGGTCTGTCAGCTCAGCCCTGAGTTCCACTGTCACCGCCTTCTTCAAGCAGGAGGCAAGGACCTTGGTCCACCCTTCTGAGAGACACTGTGATGAATGGACCCTTTGAGGAGTCGGGTGGAGGAAGAGCCTGGGGTCAGGGAGTCTTAATGACATCACTTTCATTATCAGCCTTTGGACACTGGGGTTTTCTGTTCCTAGTACCAAGGGAAGGGAGGATATGCAGGCCAGGTGGGCTGCCAGGGCGTGCTGTGGCTCCCGTCACCCTACAGAACCCTGGTGGTACTCGGAATGGGCTGAGCTCACCGAGGAGGCCGTGGCCTCATTACCGGAGGATATATTTCTTGCTTCCTGAATTACCAAGATTAGCTCCCTATCTCTCTCCATTTTTCTCATTAGGAACCTCAGAGCTGCCTGTGATAGGCAGATCCTGTACATGAGTGGCTCTGCAGGGTTTGGACTGAGTGAAAATCCCCAGATCACGATCACTTGGGCTGCACTGGCCAACTGCACCCTGTGTGCAGGGCTATCGCTGCCTGTCGAGGGGTCCTCCCCTCATTCCAGGGACTGTAAAATTTCCAAGCTGGCTTCTTCAAAAGCCAGGACTTTCAAACTTCAGGGTTGCTTGCTAAGATGCAATTTTCTAGACCTTGCCTCCTCATGAGTCTAGTGTGTGATATACGTGGTGCTGTGTGTGTGTGGTGTGGCGTGTGTACGTGTGTGGCGTGCGTGGAGGAGGAAGTAGGAATCTGTTCACAGCCAGACGCCCCTGCAGATGTTCCAGAGTTCATTCTGCCTCAGTGAACTTGGGAGAGGGCTAGCCAACGTGCAGCGTTGTTTACAGGTTACGTAGGAGTGTAGTTCCACCGTGGCGAGAAGAAAAGCAGGCCGGAGGGCGCTTTCAAAGAATCAGTCCCACGTTGAGTGGGATGTTAGGCCTGAGTAAACTCTGGCTCGTCCCACTTCCTGCCGTCCCGTGAGGAGTCCCGGGTCTGCTCAGTTACAGCTTGAGTCTGTTTACCCAGAAAGCAGGATTTGTACAGTTTGGTCCAGCAGCAGGGCTGGCGGGGACACCCCCCCTGTGTGAGGGCCTTGTGGGTGTCAGTGGGATTTGCTGTCCCCCTCCCCTTTTGTCAACATGGGAACATTTGTCCGCTGCCAGCTCCCTGGGGGCTGCTGAGGGAAGCCCCCGGTGGTGCAGGAGGGCCACTCTGGGTTCCTTCTGGCTCATGTCAGCAACTCCAAGTCTCGTTTGGCTCAAGGAGTGTTTCTAGTTAATTCAACTCTTGCAAATGGCTGAACTTTTTTTACCCTAAGAAAGTTCCAGTACTGGTGCTGCAAATACTCGGCCTCTGGAAATGGATGGCACTACCTTTGGGTTTGTTCATCTAGGCCCCAGTGCAAGACTTTTGCAGGAGAGGGGGGTCTCTTTTGCTATGATACAAACAGACACATATATACTTTCTCTATCTGTATCCACCCACCTCTGGGTTCACGGGTCATGTATACTGTTACCCAATTGCACGTAAATCGGATAACCTATTTTCTCTCCCCACCATCTCTCAGATCATCTTCCTGTGCAGATATCTTCATTTCACTGAGAAGAGATTCTTGATCATGTCTCAAGTCAAATGACTAACGCTCCCGTTTCATCCATTTGCGACGTCTGACCTCAGCATTGATCTTGCCTTTGGGTGCCGGCTCAGCTGGTGGCTTGGAGCACATCCAGTCCCCCACAGGTCCCCAAGGTAGCTGGGCACTCCTGCGGCCACCTGGCCTTTCCCTCCTCTGGTGGGGAGGAAGCTCCTGTCTGTCTTCCACAGTCACTTCCGCTCCGTGGCCACGTTCCCTCCTAGAACCCCTTTCCTGGGTCCTCTCTCTCTAGCGTGAGATCCCAGCTCTAAGGAAGGAGTGGAACCTTTTTTTTCCTGACGCTCAAACTGCAGGTGCTCCCTCCAGCATGCTCCTTTCTGCATTCTGGTGGACTGTGTTGTTGGCAGTGTTCACCTGGGAACCCCTAAAGTCCCTGCCATCTTCCAGTCCTGTGCTTCCAGTCCTGTTTACCCGCAGAAGCAGTTCCCTGAAGGCAGAGCTGAGCCAGATGCAGGAGGGGCAGGATCTAGAGACCCACCCACATTGGTGGTGGGCTCCTTTAGGTTCTCACATCCCCCATCAGCAGGCTCTGGGCGGCTTTGCCAGACTCCTGGGTCCTGGGGCAAGAGGTTGGGAAGTCTGAGGACTGGGTCTCTAACCGAACAAAGGCCCAAAGGATCTCTTTCCTCTGTGGCTTCAGGAAACAGGGTTGGGATCAGGTTTCTGTTGGAGAGGAAAGGATTCTTTAGTTAAAATGTCTTTTGTATTTGTTCTTCCTCTTCTCTGTGTTTTCAGGGAAGGCTGACAAGGAAGAAGTAGTTTTGCTTCATTTTGACAAACAACTCTGCGCAGGTGGAGGAAGGACTTGGCCCAGGAGACAGCAGCGAGCTGCCAACAAAGCCGGGTCTGTGGAGAATTCCTCTCCAGCGTGACTCAGGGGCCTGGGCCGCCTGCTCCAACCATCAGAGATGTACAGGTCTCACTTTGGTCACGGAAGCCTTGCAGAAGAAGCTTGTCATTATTCATTCTCCTTTCCTCCTTAGCTATCAGGAGACAAGGGGCTGTGTTTTTTTTGACTGCACACGGTAACCCACTTCACAGCTGATCTGGAACACAGTTGTCTCAGTCCGTGCTTGGAAGACAGATGGGGAATCAATAATTATCCCATTTGTCCTATGCTCCCAGATGTGGAACACCTGTAAGAATTTAAACATAGTATATAACATATGACATAGCTATATAATAGACAATATAATTATATCATAAGAAGATAATTATAATATGATTATAACAGAATATTAATTGCAAGTAATTAATATAATAATACATAAAAGTTCTTGATCACAATTTACAATGCATTTTAATGAACTCATGTCAAAATTTGTTGTATTATTTGCAGAATTGAAAACTAGGGACTTAACAGGTCTTGAAAAAAATTTTTTTTCAGTACTGGAGATCAAACCTGGAGCTAGGAATCACTTTACCACTGAGCTGAATTCTCAGCCCCTTAAAAGGTTTTAAAAGGAGCTGGGTCCTGTCTGGATGCTCCACGCAGGCTGAGGTCACCAATTGGCAGGTTCTGGCTTTCAGAGTCTGGGTGAAAGTCCCACATTTGGAAAAATGACCCTCTTTTCTGAAAACTACCATGGTTTGTGGGGAAAGAACAGGTTATGTGAACCTGTCTAGAAATTGTGAATCATTTCACCAGAATTCATTTTCCAGATAATTCTGATGTCCTTTAGCTTTTGGAACAAGGAGAGTGATTTAATGTTTTCCAAGACTGTTTTCTCGTTCCTGGGCCCTGGGCCACATTCTGTCTGCATTTCCTTTCTCTGGCTCTACGTGAGAAGGATGGACCATGGAAGGTGGGCTCTGATGGGGACAGCGGGCTTCACCAGAGGACCCCGGGGTACAGAAGGTCAGAGCTGGGGCTGAGGAGCTTTGCAAATGTTCCCTCTGAGGGTTTGTGAGGGCTGTATTCCAGGGCCTTTCGTTATCACTGGGGACACCTCCAGGCAGAGGGTCTTTCTGGGTCTGAAGGCCTTGGGCAAATTCAACCTCCCTTCCCTGCCTCCCCATGAAATGAAGAGAGGAGGGTCTAACACTGTCTGAGTTCTTCCCAATCTTCCTCTTCCTTCTTCCCTTATTTCCTTCTATTTGTACAAAAATGAACATACACAACAGGATACCCAGCCTCCAGTCCCTTCAGGGGAAGCAGGCTGCAGTACAATGTCACCTTTTCTGGGGATGTGGGATGTCACAGCCTGGGAGGACCATGGATAGAATCCAGGAGCTTCATGAACATGTATGACAGAAAAATGAATCTTTATTTTCATTCATTTCTAACTGGACTTTAGCATCTCTGACCTCTGACCTCTCACAGGAGGTCCTCTCAGGGAGGTTGGTGCAAACGTCTTAATGTTTCATCTGTGCTCAGCACAACTTTGGTATGGCAGTTAATGGGCCAACCACTAATTGTTATTTGGTATCCTAATGAAGAAGTTTGTTTCAAACCAAACCAAACCAAACCAAACCAAACCAAACCAAACCAAACCAAACCAAGCTCTTACTTGGTTGAGTGGGTATTCAGAGTTACTCTGCATCTAAGGTATTTCTGACTGAAATGAAGGGGACATAAAGATCCCACAGGGGATGTAACTCCTTATAGATCAAATGTACGGAGGGAAAAGAGGGCAGGGTTTGGGTCTGACTCCAGGGCCCTACAATCTTCTAAGGTTGGAGGCCACCAGGATAGAGGAAGAATGTGGCGGGAATGTCCAGCTAGGTTTCGGGGCAGAGCAGGAACATCTGTGGGGATTTCCTACTTTTTCAGTGCAAGCCTGGGAACCATCAGGAGCAGCCCAGATTCAACATGACAGTATCTGGCCAGCTTGGCCTCAGGCTGTTGTCAGAGGCCTTGCACATCCAGAGAGAATGGGTCTTCCAGGACTGCAATCCAGGTGTTGACTGGGCTGTGGTCTCATGCGATCTGGTGGCTCGACTGGAGAAGAATCCACCACCAAGCTAGTGCAGGTTGTTGGCAGAGTTGAGCTTCTTGTCCTTTACTGGCTGCCAGAGGGGATTTTCTGGCTCCTGAGGAACAGGCAGGTCCTTGCCCCCTGGCTTCTCCATGACTTCTCTCATATCACGTCCACTTTTTCTGCAAATCCTGTGTCTGGGAGTCTCTCATATCAGGAAGGGTCCCAGTTATTCTCTTGAAGATTTTCATCCAGTTAAGCCAGGACTTTTCAGAATAATCTTTTCGTTATCTCTAACTCAGTGGATTTAGGATTTTAGTGATAACTGAGAACTTCGTGGTTGCCATCTCCTATTGGCAAGTCCCAGGTTCTGCCACCCTTAGGGAAAGAGGACACAAAGGTGTGGATCCCAGGAACTAAAAATTACTGAGGGTTCCCTGGTCTGTCTGCCACCCTCTGTTGGAGGTACCAGTTCAGTTGTCCCCAAAAGAAGCTTACGCAGGATGTGGGCATCAGCAGTGACACTGGGGTCTTTTGCTTGAGGCTGGTGTAGGAGGCCAGGTGCACATTGTCTTCCAGCTTACTCTTAGCTCCCACAACAGTCCACTGGCTTCCCAAGTCCTGGCCCAGACCCCTGTGCTAGTTCATGGTGAAGGCTACCAGCTCCTCTCATGGGTCACTGGTACCTTCAAGGTTGGAGGGGCTGAGAGCCAGATGTGAGTTCCATTTAGTTTGTATGAAGCTCCTGTTTGCCTTTCTGGATCCTCTTGGGCCTACTCCTCCCTTGTCCCACCTGGCAGGTTGACCTATGGAGACGTCAAGCCCCAGGCCAGAGGCAGGATATCAGCCTTGCTTAGACTCTTGTCAGCTCCACCACCACGGAAGCTCCAAACCCATGGTCCTTGCTCCCATTATTCTCCCACCACTCTTGGCCAGTCTGCCTTGGATAGAATCATGCCGGACACACAGCATCAGCACACTGTGGCCAGGATCAGGATGGCAGGGACAGGGGCTGAGTCTTCGCCAGACCACTGCTCATCCCTGTCTTCTTCAGAGGCTGGTCTCCAGCTTTCTCCTGTTTTGTACGTGGAGGAGCTGAAGTGTAGGGAGAGGCACCTGGTGGTTGAGAAACCAAGCAAGGATCGGAGCCACACAGGCTGGTTTCAAACAGCCTCCCATGGTTATGAGGTGTGGTATCCCCCAAGGCACAAAGGTTCAGGAAAACTCACCCCCAGACCTCTACGAGGCCACCACGGCATCCAGAATTCCTGTGCTTTCAGGTGTTCATAGTATACTTGCTAAATAACACAGGGGAGCTTCCCGTTACCCCCAACCCCTGACCCTGCAGACTTATGACCCTTTTCCTGTTTTTTTTTTTTTTTTTTTTTTTTGCACTTTGTGTGGATTTTGCACCAACCTCGGTTATAATTGCTGGTTTGCATGCCCACTCCTAGCTAGCCACCGAGCCCTTGCAGATAGAGCAGATTTTCACCTTTGCATCCCCAGCACCTGCTCCATCATGGTACCTGGTGAATGTTTGTTGAATGACTGAATGAAAGAAACAGAGTGCCCAAGACATGAAATGAACTTACTCCCTCAGAGACAGAAAGGCCTGAGTGACAGAGATGGAATAAAACTTGGGTATCCTTGTTTATCAATGGAGTTAAAATTTGGGTCTTGTGCTGCTCTTGGTCACCCCTAAAAGAAGAAGGCTTTGCTAGTACCTGATGATGAGAGTCACAAGCCCCTCAAACTCTTTCTCGATCTTTATGAATCTTCTAAGATAGTCCTGGTATTTGCAAAAGGTGTAAGAGGTGATTTGAACTGAAGGCATGGACTCTGGGGTTGGTCAAGCCTACACTTAAATTCTATTTTAGTCACTAACCAGATGTTTGACCCTGGGGAGGTGACCTGATCTCCCTGGGCCACAGTTTACTCATTTGTAAACATGGCTTTTGGGGCAGCTGTGAGCATTAACTCTGGGAGGATCGGTGAGGCTGGTATCCCTTCACCCTTTCAGAGAGCATTTATTGAGCTGTGATAGGCGGCTTGCTCTGGGCAGATGATAAAGACCATGAGGGCTCAGTTGTACAGGGCACACCAGGCATCCAAACAGAAGATTAGACTACAAGGTGATAACAGCCCCTGCGCTCCTGCACCAGGGCTGGTACAAGGCCCATGTTTCAGTGGGAGTGATGGAAAACCACGAAGGCTTAAATAAACCAAAAAGCTGGGTTTTATCTAAGTCTTAAAGATGGGGGTGGAGTAGATATGCTCAATATATACGAGGTTTTCTTTGCTCACAGTCATTCATTTATTTATAATCAAGTACAGCTAATCCTGCACTTATGCAACTGTTCCATCCCAAAAGGTCTTTCTCAACTTGAACTTTGCAAGAAAAAAAAAAAAAAAAAAAAAAATCCCAAACAAAACACTACTACTCATTTTTTTTTTTTTAAATGTTGCTTTGGACTTAAAGGTGGGGAATCTTTTTATTAATATGCCCCCCATGACATCTGAATACAAATTCAGAGAGCTTTTTGGCATGGAACCAAGCTGAGCTGGCATGGAGCCAGAGGGAGGGTTTGGTCGTGTTCAGGCTTTAATCTGCTCATCGCTTCTTCTGAACTGATCTCTTGTTTGTGAGCAGGTCCTGCTCTTTCCAGTGTGACCTTTTCCAGTTGTGTCCAGGATGCAGCAGAGTGCAATGGGTCTCTGTAGGCCAAGAGGGCAGGCCTGGGACAGATAAGGAAGCCCCTAAAAGGAACGAGCCAGCCCAGACAGCAGCCCCTTATCCCAGGACTGTCTCTCTGCCCTCGCCTGACCTAGACCTTCGTCCTTGGGTGGCTCCACTGGTCAGATGACACCTTCCTGGCTCTGAGACTTTCCAGGTGCTCTGCTAGGGATCTTGCTGTGGCTTCTCCTAGCCCGTTCTCCCTGTTCCCATGCTGCTCTGTGCCCTAGAGGCTGTGCATGGACAGAGCCAGGCAGCTCCCCTACTTTACCCTCCTTTTGGGGTATGTTACAGCTTATGGTATTGATCTGGAATGTCCCTGCACAGGCTCATGTGCTGAATGCTTGGCCCCCGCAGCAACATTCAGAGATGAGGATTTTGGTAAGTGACTGGATTATGACCTCATCATGTTAATGGATATCGGGAGGCAATAGAAACTGGAGGAGGTAGGACCTGGTTGAGGGGAGGGCTCCTTGGGGGGCAGACCTTGGAGACTATATCTTATCCCCAGTGCCCCCCCATGTTCTCCCCCTCCTCCTCCTCCTTCTTATTCTTCTCTCTCTCTCTCTCTCTCTCTCCCCCTCACCCCACTTCCCAGTTGCCATGAGATGAGCTGCTTTGCTCTACACCACGCCTGTCTGCCATGATGTTCTGCCTCACCTCAAGTCCGAAGCACTTAAGCTGGCCGACCATGGACCGAAACCTCGGAAACCATGAACCAAAATAAATATCTCCTTCTTTAAGTTGCTTTTCTCAGGTATTTTGTCAGAGTGATGAAAAACGGATCAACACAATCTGTGGGAATCTCTGGCAGGACACCGGCTATGGGGAATGCGAGGTCTGGTCTCTCTGGGTGGCTACGGCCCTTCTGTAAAGGGCCCTTTTGTTGGGTGGCACCTTGAAGAAAGCTCACTGACGGTCTAAGTAGGACTCTAGCTGTTCGGCTTTAGGCTTGGGAGGTAGATAGCGGTCCTTTCTCCCTCCATCTTCTGTGGTTTCCCTGTAGCCTGTCTGTATGCTTGCCATATTCTCTCCTTTAACCTGCAGCCACTGGGACCCTCACATGCACCTTGAGAAATAATTTGTGCATCGTCATCCTATTTATGGAAGAGAAGCATAGGACCATCTGGATGAAACCCGAACCAGGCTTTCTTCATGGTGCTCCCCGATGGGCTCCTGTCCCCAGACTGAACCACTCTTTCCATTTGAACTTCTCACCACACTGCTTTCTGCTTCCCCAAAGGCCAAGTCTCCTCCCTCCACACCGCTGGGCTCTTGCACTTGCTGCTTATTCCCCAGAAAGCTCTCATCACCTCAGACTCCTCCCTCATTGGCTCAGAATCCTGCTCAGGATGTCCCTGACCACATCTTAGCCAGCGTCTGCCACACTGGAGGCTCTCTCTAGTCTGGAAAGCTCCACTTTGGTGACTCTTGGTGACCAACCCATGTGGGCATTGCCCTCTGGAAGGCACAGCCTGACCTGCAAGGTTTCATGTAGGGTCCCTGCTCCTCCCCATCCCCTCCTCTCCTACTTCATTGTCTTTGTTTGCATCCCTCCTGCAATCTGTTTACAGGTGTATTCCTGTCCCCCAGCAGGACAGCTCAGCGAGAGCAGACACCTTTTCTGTCTCACTGATGAATCCTTTCGACCTGGAGCAATGTTTAACCCCCCCTTGACACTCCATAGCAACTCCCCAAGTGAGTGAATGAATCGGGTGTCTGTTTTGTTCCCTAATGCTATGCGTTCTCATGACTGAAACCAAGGAACTGGAAACATGAATAAGAATACATGGAGACCCACGCTCCTACAGTTAGTTCAGTTCCTCTCAGTGTGAATCTGTTCTGGGTGGGAAAGGGGGAAAGAGCCGATTTCCAGGCGAATGAAGGAACACAGAAATGCCAGAGTGAAAGAGAAATTCAAATGGGCATGGAATTCCAACCCCTGTGGCCATAGGGAGTGAGGCTTCTCTGTGCCCTGCTCACTCGCAGGACACTCTTGTGCAGGCTGGAGGATCCTGCCCGGCTGCTTGCTTTTCAGCCTTTCTTCTCATTTTATCTGAGCACTTGTGATGTTCACATGAGTCATGGTTTGTAGGACGAGGCAGGAGAAGGTGGAGGAAGACGGGTTTCCTGCTAACCTCTGGCTTACAGTATCCAGTCATCTCTGTGGGTCAGTGTGCCAATTTTGAGTCCTCTGTGGCTTTCTTCTTCAATTCTTGAAGATAGTAGTAATATGCATTGTTATGCATTTTTTCAAACCATCTGAGATAGAGTGCAATGACAAAAATCAGAAAAATCAGGGTTCTGGTAATGATAAGAATTTGCCTTCCTTTGAGGAGCCAGTGGTTATGCATGTCCTTGCTCTTCTGAATTCTGCTGATGCAGCAACATAAATGGCTGCCTTGGACCCAGAAGGGTAATAAGGTGCTGTCACTTGCCTTGGAGAAAGGGGCCAGGTGCTGGACCTCACAGGGCAGGAATGCAGGGCTCAGCAATGGAGCAAGGATAAGGACCCAGGACTTGAGGCCAGAGTTCCTTAATATGTTAGGCTTGTAAATAATTTGGTGTATTAGCAAAGGGCTCTGCAGGCACTTGCTCATGGGTTGCTATCTGTCTCTAAATAGAGGCACACAACTGGACTGGGTCATGTTCTGCTAGAAAGAACAGAAGATGACTAGGTGGTAGCTGTTGATCTAAAAATACTGCTTCTGATTTTTTGGAGGGTCAGAAATGCTGGAGAAAGTGGAACTGAAGGTGATAAGTTAGCCCTGAACATATTCATCTGGGTGAGGCTATTCTGTGTTTTATTCCTTGATTTTGGAGCTGCCTCCTGCTTCATTTCTGAAAAAAAAAAAAAAAAAAAAAAAAAAAAAAAAGAAAAAAATTGGGATCTAAATTGTGCTTTTTTTTTGTTTGTCAAGTCACTTTTATTTTTATTTTTTAAAATTTTAATTAAAAATCATAAATTTACATAGGGCAATGTTGTTTGATTCATTCTGTTATTTTTTCCCTTCCCCCCACCCCTCCCACCCCTCTTTTCCCTCTATACAGTCCTTCCTTCCTCCATTCTTACCACTCTCCTTATCCCTAACCCTACACCTAACCCTAACCCTAATGCTAACCCCTCCTACCCCCCTTATATGTCCTCATCTGCTTATCAGCGAGATCATTCGTCCTTTAGTTTTTTGAGATTGGCTTATCTCAGCATGATATCCTCCAGTTTCATCCATTTGCCTGCAAATGCCATAATTTTATCATTCTTCATGGCGGAGTAATATTCCATTGTATATATATATATATGCCACAGTTTCTTTATCCATTCGTCAACTGAAGGGCATCTAGGTTGGTTCTACAATCTGGCTATAGTGAATTGAGCAGCTATGAACATTGATGTGGCTGTATCTCTGTAGTATGCTGATTTTAAGTCCTTTGGGTATAGGCCAAGGAGTGGGATAGCTGGGTCAAATGGTGGTTCCATTCCAAGCTTTCTGAGGAATCTCCATACTGCTTTAAAAAGTACATTGAGGCTGCTTGAGACTGGAGCAGATCCTGGCATGCAGTGTGGACAGTGGCATTACGTGTGATCACCCAGAGGCAGAAATAGTCCAGAGCCCATGGATGGGAGAATGGATAAACAAAATGTGGTCTCTCTGTGTTTTCTGATGCTTCGACGTGTGAACCTTGCTGGTCCTGGGGAGACTGAACCCAGCCAGCTCCTCGTACAGGACTCCTGTGAGGGAGCTTTCATAAGCAAACCGTCCAATCCAGATCCCACCCCAATCCACCTCCTGTATCTGCCCATCACACTCTGAGCCACTATCCACCTCCCCTCACCATCTCAGGGCCAGGTACACACCAGGGACCTCCCAAAGGCCCCCGAACCTCGTACAAAGATGCAAACTAGCAATCCTAATCCCACCTCTCCTGTTCTTTCCCCACTTCCCCCAGGACACCCTCATCAAGACATTTGCCCTGTTTCTTCCATTCTTGTGGTCTCCCGACTCGTTCCGGTGCTTCCCGCGTGGCCCTGTGTGGCATGGCTGCCTCCTGCTTCTAGGGATCTGTGAGTCAACTTGGTCCTTGATGACAGATATTTTCCTTGTCTGCATGTCTTTCCAGACCTGATTAAAACAAATCCTGGACACTTTTGTACACATTATCCAGTGGAATATCAGTCAGCCACACACACACACACACACACACACACACACACACACACACACTGAAGTTCTGACACATCGAAACATAGATGAAAATCAAGGACATTTTGCTAAGTGACACAGGCCAGGCACAAAAAGGCAAAGCCTGCATTCCCACATGGGATGGGATATTGGTGTGTGAGGAAATGGGGCAGAACCCACACGTGCGATAACTTGACTGAGCCTCAAAAGCATTAGACTGAGTGAAAAAGCCAATCTCAAAAGACTATGTGCTGCACAGCTCTATGTACAGATGTTCCTCGACTTACGATGGGGTTACGTTCCTATAAATCCATCAAAAACAAAAACATGCTGAATCCACATCACCAGACAAACGTCCCAGCTTAGCCGGGTCCAACCTAACATGCTCCGCACACCTAGATTAGCCTGCAGCTGGGCATCACCATCTTAACACGAAGTCCATTTATAGTAAGGTGTTGAGTGTCTCATGGCAGGTTGACTCCAGCACACTGCAGAGTGCAGGACAGGCTGACCACCCTGTGCTGCTGCTGCCGGGAATCGAGAGAGGATCACGCTGCATGCCACTCTAGCCTGGGAAAAGGCCCACACTCAAAAGTCATGATGCAGTCTCCACTGGCTGCATATCACTTCCATGCCATCCTAAAGTCCAGACCTCCTTAAGTGATATGGGCACAGCACGCACACCTGCAATCCCAGTGACTCTGGAGGCTGAGGCAGAAGGATCGCAAGTTCGAAGCCAGCCTCAGCAATGTAGCAAGACCCTGGCTTAGTGGTTAAGGGCCCCCGGGCTTAATAATTGTTAAGTCTAAACTATCTAAAATCTGGACAGCTTGTACGACATTTTTGGAAAGGTCAATTAAAGTGGTAAAGAGTAAATTAGTAGATCTAAGTGATGGGTGGGGAGAATATATGAATAAAAAGATAGTGAAAGGGAGTTCTTTGGGTGGGTGGGGTTTTTTTTCCATCTCCGAATTGTGATGGTTACACCAATTTATACATGTCCTACAAGTCACAGAATTTACACTGGAATAATTAATTTTATTGTATGTTAATTGAAAAAACAAAGAAAAAAGGTAAAATAACTGCACCAATTTGATTGCAATGTCTTTGAAAATTCCTTTATTTTTATCCAAATGCAAAATCCTGGATGCTGTATGACTTCTCTTGTATGGGGCCCCTCGAGTGGTCAAATTCATAAAGACATAAAATGGTTGTCAAGGCAGAGGGAGGGTGTTTCAGTTAGCTTTTTTGCCACTGTGACTGAAGGACCCAACCAGAACAACTGTAGAGGAGGAGAAGTTTATTTGGGGGCTCATGGTTTCAGAGGTCTTAGTCCATAAAAGGCTGGCTCCTTTCCTCAAGGTTCAAGGTGAGGCAGAACATCATGGCAGAAAAGTGTGGTAGAGGGACGTGGCTTACGTGATGATCAGGAAGCAGAGAGAGAGACTCCCCTCTCCAGATACAGAATATATATCCCATGGCCACGCCCCCAACGAACCCCTTCCTCCAGCCACGCCCCATCTGCCTCCAGCTACCACTCAGTTAATCCCATCAGGGATTAATTCACTGATTAGGTTAAGGCTATGGCCCTATCATTTCTCCTCCAAACCTTGCATCTTCTCATATGTGAGCTTTTGGGGGACAACATATCTAAGCCATAACAGAGGGAGGCAGGTAGTTATTATTTAATGAGCACAGAATTCCAGTTTCAGAAGATGAAAACCTTCTGGAATGGATGGTGGTAAAGTTGCACAGCCCAGTGGGTGAACTACACCATTGAACTGTGCACTTACAAATGGGAAAGATGGTTTTATGTGTATTTTGCTACCAAAAAAAGAAAAAAAAAGAATATCTAGGCTTTGGACTGAGGCATCCACCAGTTTGGTGGAGAAGTTCCCAAGGGCAGGAACAGCCACCTTTGCCTCACCCCACCTCTGGCAGGTGCTAGATCTGGGTGCCTACAGTGGACCCCATTGTTCTTGGTTTGGCATGAGCGCCGCTCACCCAGAACCCACTTTGCCCGGTCCTCACATGTCATGGGTTTCAGGAGCCTGTCTTGTCCAGTGATGGTCCAGGGGCTTTGCTTTGCTGTGACCAGTGGCTGCTGAGAGTCCTTCTATCAAACCAGAAGCATCCGGTCTGTTGAGGATCATGGGGGACATTTCCCACCTGAGAACATTTCCAGATTGCCTGGGTCTCAGGGAGCCCAGGCCCCTGGTTCTTTGGGGTGGGGTGGGCTGGTCTATGCTGCAGCTTTCTGCTGTCCTGCTGCTTGCACATTGGCATTCATCTGGAGACACCCCCACCTCACCTGCAGAGCCCCAGAGCCGGTACACAGGACCCCAAGTTCCCAGGCAGAGAAGAAGGCTCAGGTAGCGAGTGCTGGTCCAGCCATTTGATGTACAGCAAAAGAACCTGCCCTTGGGTTTTGATAATTCCATCCTTAACAGCATCCAAACGAAACCACAATCCAAACCCCAAATGTAGCGCCTTGTGGTCGCTGTGTGCCTGGGAAACGGCCAGCCCAGAGCTTTTCTGAGCACCCCTCCCCCACAGCTCACCCTGCTCCCCACGCCCCCTCCCGCCCTCTGCCAACCCCAACCCACATCACAGGCCAGGGGAACATGGCCTCCAGGCCTGGGGATGCTGAGACCATCTGTTTGCTTTCTTTCAGGCCTTGAGGCAGTTTTTCTTCCTCTCTCTGGTCCTGCAGGTTCTTTTGAAATGCCCAGACCCCCACTTTCAACTTCTTCCTCTGGTCTCTGATAAAAGGCACCTTAAGAATCACTTCTAACAGTTTCACTGAGAGCTGAGGCTTGTCTGCAAAGCCGCGACATCAAAGCACAGAGCTCAGGTGCTGAGACAGTGGGTGCAGGTGGGAGGGAGCCTGTGTAGCCTCCAGAATGCTGGCTCTGGTGGCCCGCGGGGGTCCTGGCCTTCCCTCAGCTGCAGCCCCCTGCCCCAGGTCTCTGGCCATTGTCAGACTGTGCCTGGCCTCTTGGCAGACCACAGAAAGTTGACTTAAAGCACAAGCCCCAGCAAACCCTGCAAATAGCACCGATACCCGAAGACAACATCTTAATTGCCCTGTGAGGAGCTGTTTGGCTGGAGAATCTCTTCTGTGGGTAGGCACGGTTTGAACTTCAAAGAGATTCTCGCCTGTTTCAAAATGTTTATAGCCACTCCAGGAGTGACAGGATAATTTTGGTGTCCTTGGAGAGGAGGCTTGGCAGGGCTCCTACCTCTGCTCTGGTCTCTGAGCCTCAGGGGCGCCATGGCTTGTGGGACTCGCCCAGTGCAGTTCTCTCCTGCTCTGGGAAGCCCGCCAGCTCTGCTTTACCGGCGCCTGTGACTCCAGCTCTGGCTTGGGGTGTCCGCCACAGGGTTTGAGCTGGCAGGCCTGGCTGAGCTTGCTGACCAGCCCAAGGCATCCTGAGGCCTGAGGTCCTCTGGGGCCCCAGCTGGTCGTGGCGGGGGGTTGTGGAGGACCAGTATGCTCTTGTCTCGTTCCATGACTTCTGCAGCCATGAACTCTGGTGGGATGACGGGGACTCTGGAGATTTGTTTCCTTTTTCTCGACTCTGGGCTCCTTGGGGAGAGGGCATGTGGATTCATTCCCTCACTCTTCATTCATCAGTTGGGGCAATCCCTCACCCATCTCAGGTTGGCCTGGCCGCTCAGAGCCTGGGAGGTAGACGATCCCTGCAGGAGAAATACAGGCCTGGATTTTCAGTGATTCCATGCAGAGTCTCCACCCACCCCACTCTGAGGATCTTAAAACAATACCCATTTCACTGTGCTCGTGCATTCCGGGGGTCAGAAGTTCACCCAGAAGGATGATCCCACAGCCAAGAGCCACCATGTCCTGGAGCGGCTTCTGCCAGATACAGGGCTGGGCTGGGCTCCACTGGGCTGCTAACTGGAGTGCCTCTGTATGACTTGGGCTTCCTTCCAGCATGGCAGCCTCAAGCTACCGCACCTTCTTCTGGGGTGGCCACTCCAGTGAGTGTCTATGGACAAGGTAGAAGTTGCTTGGCCCCCGGGATCCAGCACAGAAAGTACAGGTACCCTTTTGACCACATGCCCTTGGAGGAAGCATCTGGCCTGCCCAGGTTCCCGGAGTGGCCCAAAGACCCCGCTCTTAGTGGAGATCACACCCCACTTATTTCTCACTCATCACAGGAGTACAACATTTTTCTTCATTTTATTTTCATTTCTCAAAGAAGTTCCTGGAGGTGTGAAAAAACAACTTACTGACAAGTCGAGAGATGTAAATCCTGGTGTCAGACCCTGCTGGGCCTTGAGTGAGGCTCAGGGGCTGCCAAACTCTTCACCCGTTTCCTTGTCTCAGCAGTGAGAGTGATGTCATTACTGCAGTGACGGTGACACCATTGAGCATTTTTGGGAGGACAAATATCCGTGGCCAGCAGTTCCCCTCCCCATGGAGTGCGGGAGCATCCTCTGCCTCATGCCCGTGGCTCCCACAGGAATGGTTTCTGACTAGGCTGTGGGGTGTGCGGGGAGGCCTGGGCAGAGCCATGGAAAGCAGCTGCTGGGAGAGTTGACCTGGACCTTCTCCAACTATGATGGGAATGTCAGCGTGTGCTCTTTGGAGTAGGATGAGTGAACAGTCATTTTTAGCAGCCATGCTGCCCTGCCCTGTTGGCCAAGTCAATGGGCTAGGTGGCTCTGGGCCGTGGCTCTGGAATTTGCCGGGACCACATTGTGCTTCTTGGTAACAACAGGAGATGGGGTGGTGAGGCCTTGTTGATGGGCAGAGAGGAGAGGTGATGGGGGCAGGAAAGAGAGGGTACCACTCTTTCATGGTGATGCTCTTATCTGTGAGTCCAGTGGATGGAAGGCCACGGCCAGAGGGGAGACCTGCTGCTGGGGACAGAGACCCTGATGCCTGTCCTGCAGACCTGTCAATCATCTTAAAGAATTCCCAGGGCCTGTTCAGAGACATGCAGCCTTGCTGGAGCTGCAAGGCTGGTCTCAGAGCTGCGTGAAGGGTGCTTGCTATCCCCATGTCACCCTGCTGGCCAGCCTCCTTGCTGTGGCATCAGAATTTTACACGTGCAGCCCACTTCACCTCCTGCACTGATTTATTTTATTGTTTTCCTGATGGTTTGGGAAAGGGCTTTTGGGGGATTTTCTTTGGGAAGGGGTTGTGAGGGCTGTGGCAGAGGTCACTCTGTGAGATGGCAGGACAGGACCTCGGCAGTGAAACTCAGGGTTCTCATCTTAGAAGAAAGGGAGGGGGAGCCCTGTTGCCTCCCCAGGCTGCAACCCTGCGGAGGGCAGGATTGTGCGTTGGATGTCACCTGTTGCCCTGGTCCCTAGCAGGAAGCCCATGCACCCAGTGGGGCTGACAGCAGGGTCCCTCTTCCAGTGCTGAGGGGACGGAGGGCAGACTGGCCACTCGCTCAGACTGTACAGGAGTCCCTTCTTCTCCACCTTCAGCGCAACTGCTTCTCTTCCAGAGCACCTCAGTCATCCCTCCCTCCAGGTCCTACCCTAGGAGGGTTCCTTATGCTACAGATGTTGGCAGGGCCCTGCACACCCACACCCCACTGCGGGCCTTGCCCATCTGATGTGTGTATGTCCCCCTCCTCTCTCTAGATAGATAAATTGATAATGGTAATTGGTTCATGCAATTATGGAGACTGATACGTCTCGTGTCCTGTGTCTGCCAGCTGGAGACCCAGCAGTGATGTGGGTCCTAAGTGATGTCCAAGGGCAGGTGGGGTAGAAGTTTCAGCTGGCACAGAGCAAATTCATCCTTCCTCGTTCTTTCTTTCTTTGAGCCCTCTGTGGACTGAGGGTGCTCACCTGTGAGGGTGAGGTAGGATTCTTTGCTTAGTCAACAGTTCCAAATGCTATTCTCTTCCAGAAATTTTTTCACAATATGCCCAGGAATTATGTTTAACTCCCTCTCTGTGTATCTCTTAGCTCAGGTAAGTTGACATATAAAACTAACCTTCAGGCTTGCTTATTTGGGGCCACGGCAGGTAGAGGTGACAGAAGTCGTCTCAGGAGTTCTTCATCTGATCCTCCCAGAGTAGAATACAGTACTCCAACCCCCCGTCCCAGGGTGGAAGGGCTTAGGATTCTCAGGCATGGGCTTTGCACGGGCTCTCCATGAAGTGCAGTGTGTGAATGGGTGCTGGGTTGCGTGTTGCTACTGGGCAAAGAAACAGAGACGGTAGAAGCTTTCAGAGCAAGAGGTCACAGCAGAGACATCCAAGCTCACGTTCATCTTAATTCATCTCTCAAGATGTATTTCCTTCAAGTGTCAGCCTGTGATGAATTGGTTAGAACAACAGAAAACACCCTGTCCTTCCTCCTCTGGGGGGTGAGAACATGGTTTTCTCCTGTGGCCTGCAAGCCACTGCAGGAGTAAGTGCCAGGGAACTCACTGTGTCTTCTGGGTCTGGTGCACTTGCTGTTGGCCTCTGTTGTGCCTCTTTCTGCAAGTTTTGTTCTGTGCAGAGCTGGGACCTCTGGGCCAGGGCTGTGACTTCCTGGCATTCCCTCCTCAGCACCCCGTGGCAGCAGCCCATGATAGAAAGATGGCTGGTTTCCTTATGGCATGCCAGATTGTCCTGAAAATAACAGGACGTGGTGTCCCTTGGCTGGTTTCTAGAGCAGTCTCCAGGGAATTGCTTCTTGCTTTCCAGATGTGATCTGGGGGCTGAAGACGCCAGCCTGTCCTTGCTGGCCATCTCTGCTTTCAAGGGCTGCCCTACCAGGACAGAGGCCCAGCCGGGTCCAGGAACGGTCTGGGAGGTTAATTTGCGTCATGGGGGTGGGAGCAGGGAGGGGAAGGTAGATGAACATTGTCAACTTTGCTTAGGGCACAGGGTTGCCTCTTTCCCATGGAAAAATGAAAGATGGGCAGAAAGATAATCAAGCAGAGTAAACAGCTCTTGAAGAGTGGGCAGAACCATCTCCAAGGCCATGGCCTTTTTCAGAAAGTGAAGGAAGCCATGAACTCTGTCCCTGGGAGATGAATGTGGGCGTGCAATTTGAAAAACCACAAGTGCACACGTAGAGCCCTGGGCACACGGATGTGTACATGTGCATGGGGAGCTCTCACGTGTGCACATATGTAGATACACATGCACTTGGGACTCCGTGTCACAGCCCTGGTGTTCAGCACTTGGAGGTCCTGTTTTAAAAAGGAAAGGAGGGTGGGGGAAGAAACTGCTAGAAGGAAAAGGAAACCACAGAAAGGAAATCAAAACCCCTGAAGATTGTTCCGTTAAAGTGACAGGGAGCCATTTCCAGTTGCTTACTTGCAAACCGGCACTGCTGGTTGAGAGACAGCCTGTGGAATGGGGTTGACCTGAGTCTTGGGAAACATGGCGGCCTCTCCCCCAGTTAGCTCGAGCAGAAACGGACAGGAATTTCAACTGCAGCACATCCGGGTATGCACAACCCAAACTAAAGATGAGGAGCCTGGCTCTTCTCTCCAATAACAATGCCTCCAAGAAAACCCTCATGGCACCTGTCCTGGGCTGATTGGGCCCTGCTGGGGAGGCTCCTGACCTGGAGAGACAGAGGCATATGGCTACATGGGCTGGGCCCAGGCTTGCCGGGACAGGGCGGAGGAAGTTCTGGTTGGCTCTGCCCAGCAGGAGAGAAGACAAGTCAGGCCTCTGGGCTGAACCCCCAGGGCAGAAGGTGCCCCTGAGCCTGAGGGTGTCTGGAAGCCTGCGTGGCCCTTCTCTGTGCTGGAGGCACTTCAGGTGTCATAGAGTCCAGGCTGGAGAGGAGCCCTGCCTTGGGCAGCCCACACTCAGGGTCAGCGCTGGGTCACTCCAGGACGTGTGTTTCCCAGTGTTCCTCCTGGGCCCTGCACACACATGCACACTAAGAAACCCAAGCATGCGCACACACGTGTGCTGACCTCCATGCATATACCCATGCTAGCATCCAGGAAAGGGGTGCGTCTCCACCTTAGGACTGCTGAACCCTTTATTCCTCCCACAGCAGGACAGAGCAGTGGTTCTCACATGGGAAACTTTTACAGGAAAATGAAGCTTGATAAGGTGACATTTCCTGAAGCCACATGATAAGTGGTGGTGCCTAGGGATCCAAACCAGGTGGTCATCCTAACCAGGTGCATCCTAGCATTGTCCTGCCCATGTCCCTGGTGGCCCCTCAATCCCAGCATGCAAGAACAAGGCTCAGATGGATGTGGACTGGACAAAGCCAAGCCATCTAACCAAAGTGGAGCCAGAGCGTGAGGGGTACTGATCTTCAGGCCAGGTCGGTGCTGGACCAGAATGAGCGAAAGCCTATATGGCACCTGTCCTTTGGCCATCTACTCAGTGAAGGTGACCAGGTCCCAGTTGCCAGACAGCTGCCATCGAGGGAGGTCCTGGAGACAGGATGGGCAACAGACATGGTTTATGGAGTTGGCTAGACACAATCTCTGCTCCGTCCATTACTGCCTGTGACTGAGGAACAGCTGTTGCTTCCAGTTGGAAGGGGTGCCCAGCCTTATGGATCTGCAGGTTACTCAGGCATTTGGAATGAATGGTCTTGGGTCTTTAAGTACTGGACAGACTTTCAGCAAGAGGGCCATGCTAATGCTGGAGTCCTAGAGGCCAGCATCTGCCCTGGGAGGTTGGTGACCATGAACTGGCTACCTGGCCTCTGGGAAATCCATCTTTCTCTATATGGAGAAAGTCCTCTTGAGCTCTTAGGATGGTTGTAAGGATTGAGGGGATAATACATTTCCATGATGGCTTAGCACAGCTCTTACCAGGAAGACCGAGTTATTTTCATAGCTACTGCCTGGGACTTGCCTGAATTTCTAAGTGCTAATACTAACCTCCAGGGCATGCTGTGATGGGGTGGGGCATTTTGGGCCTATCTGTATTGAAAAGGGACCTTTCCAAGCATGAGGATACTGTTAATCTGTGGCCTCCCCACTCTGTAAAAGAGCTGTTGGTAATGTGGGGATGAGCTACTTGGAAACAGCATCAGAAACAACTAAGATCACTGGTCCTGTGGCTTAGGACCACATGGTGGGGTAGTTCTTTGTATCTTTCTCATGCCTGGGGCCTGGGCTTGGACATTTGAGTGGTCATTCGCTGGCCAGTATGACAGACGAGTGGGCTGTGGACTGGAACCTCAGTTCCTCTCTGCACGGGTCTACTTGGGCTTCCTCACAGTATGGCGGCTGTGTACCCAGGTGAGTCCTCTAAGAGTCTGGAAGAAACCTCATGCTGTTTCTGACCTCATCTTGCTTGTCCCATGGCATCCTTCCACACACATTGGTCAGGGTTAAGGGTTGGGAGAAAAGATGCCCCCCTCTGCAGAGGAGGAGTGTCGGTTGCATCGGGAGACGCATGTGGGTATGGAATGTGCACACATATGCAGACACATGCACACAGGGTTCGCCATCTTCGAAAAAGAAAGTCATCCCAATGTGCTATGAAGGTCTTCATGAGGAGATGGACAACTTCTGGACTCTCACTCCTTTAATGCTTTTGCTAAGGGTCTTTCTGAAATAGTGTCACAAGCTGTGGGAATCCGAGAGGGCAGGGTACCCTAGAAGAGGGCATCTCCTGAATCTAGTCCCCATATCTTACAAATAAGTAAAGGAAGCCCAGGTAAAGCATAAACATATGTGATAAAACACCTGTGTGACATTTTGAGGTCACAAAACAGTTGCACATTAATTATGCTAGGAGCTCTCTGCTCCAAGTGACTTATTCAAGGTCTGAGGGAGTTTGTTCTCATGGACCGAAAAGCTGTGACAACTAGCTATTTCTTATCAGTCGTTTAGATTAATTGTTACCACTGACTTTTTAAAAATGTCCACACTGGGTATAGAATTTAAAGCCACAATTATTTTTTATTTGAAAAGCACAGCAATTAAAAACTTGACAAGTAAAAATAATCTTTTTTTTTAGGCCCAGAGAAAAAGAAGTCAACATTGTTTTCATCTCTGTCAGCCAGACCGGGTGGCAACCGCAGTGAGTAGCTTGGTGTGTATTGTTCATTTATTTACTTTTAAAAGGTAGATTTTAATCTTTTGTTTTTCTTTATTGATATTTTTATTTATTTTGCAAGTGTTGCTACCAGCAAGGTGGGGGCATCAGTTTTATGAGGGTTGAGCAGGCTGCATCTGAAGTCCTTGCTGGGTCAGGTGTCCCCTTCTGCTGGGTAGTCATGAGAGTGGGAAATGTCATTTAGTCTGGTCACCAGTGGAAAGGCTAGGGACCAGGACAGGTGGATTGGGGCCATTACAGAAGTGTGTAAATATCTGAACAACTCAAGTAGCACTTCAAGCCCCAGCCGACACTCTTAGACCACTATGTCATTCAATTTATTTGCAGCAAGTGTTTTCAGAGATGGTTCCCAGGTTCCGACTTATGGAGCATTGCATTTTGGGGGAACTCTGTATTGAAGTTTATCTTCCATATAGAAAAGGGCACATATCATGCTTATGCAGAGTGGCTGCATGTTCACACGGTGAACACACATGTGTTCATAGCTTAAGAAATGGCATTTTGGGCCTGTTGTGTTGGTGCATGCCTGGAATCCCAGAGACTCAGAAGGCTGAGGCAGGAGGATCACAAGTTCAAAGCCTGTCTCAGAAACTTATGGAGGCCCTAAGCAACTTAGTGAGACCTTGTCTTAAAATAAAATATAAAAAGGATTGGGGATGTGGCTTAGTGGTTGAACACCCCTGGGTTTAATAGCTGGTTAAAATACAGAAAGAAAGAAAGAAAGAAAGAAAGAAAGAAAGAAAGAAAGAAAGAAAAGAAAAGAAAAGAAAAGAAAAGAGAGGGTATTTTTGGTCCCCAGATACTCCCTTCCAAGTTACTAAGCCTCAGAGGATCGTCACTGTCTTGACCCCTAACACCACAGCTTGCTTTCCTCTACCTTCTGTCTTTGAATTTATGTAACTATAAGCATACAGTCTGTATGAGTTTGCTTCTGGTTCCTTGAAGTGCAGCACCATGTTTTTGAAATTCAAATATCGCATTCTTCTCAACACCTGCATTGGGTCTCTTGGATTGTGTAGCCACTTGCCCATTTGTGGAAGCCATTAGTATTGGTGTTAGTGTTGTTTTGTTTTGCTCCCCAGGAGGACTAAAGCTGTTCTGGGACTTCCTCCATAGACAGTGCAGAAGGAGGTAGAAATAGCCCAGGCTATTTTGAAATAGTTTTGAAAAGAGAACTCCTATAGTCCCAGATATTCCCAAAGAAGAACTGGACTGATGGTTGACTTCATGGTTCTCTGGCTTGTCCTTATCTGGCCTTACCCCAAATATTTGCTAGGCATCAGCATGAACAGCCTGTGCAGTACACCATACATGTCAGGTCTTGTTGTGTAGCCATGTCTATTGCTCTCATTTTGGAGTCTTCCATATCTGCACCCCAGGACCCAGGATGGCCTACAAACATGAACAATCCAGTGTAATCAATACCTCACAGTGTGATCTGTCCTGTTCCAGGACTTGCGTTCTACCATGCTGAGTTCCAGGGATTGGCTGGCAGCTCTGGCAGAAGTTGCTGTCTCACTGTCTTCTCCTCTGGACCTGGGTCTGTGTGCTGTGTGTGTGACCTCTGGCAGAGTTCCTGGTCTAAAGGTCAGGCAGGCTGGGCTGGAGGTGAGGCGAAGACATGGAGTGTTGGTGGCTGGTTCTGTTTTACCAACTAAAACAAACTCAGCTCCCCCACTTCCCTGAGCCAGGCTCTGTTGGGAAGGGGCCTGAGAACCTGGCACTGCCAGCCTCACAGGTGAGTCTGTGCCCCTCATTGCGCCTCCCCTTGTCTGGCAGAGCAGAGTGAGCACAGGACTGGACATGTCACCTCAGCCTCTCAACCTTGCTGTGGGCTGAGGAAGTCTCCAGGCTTCTTGCTTCAGGGACCAGTGGAGGGGAGTTCTCCTGGGCTGTGTCTGGGTCCCTCAGTCACCAAATCAGAAACTGGGTAATAGATTATAGGAACTGAGATTGGTATTTGAAACTCTTTCCTGATGTTATTTGCCCAGGTGGATCCACATCTGTGGCATGGAGCTATTTAATTCCCAGTCCCCTTACCAGGAAATCTTTAAGTTTTCCTGGTGACAAAGTTTACAAAGTGCCTCGTAGGTGCCCAGCAGATGCTAGGATGAATTTATCCAGTGTGGTTGGCTTCCACCAATATTCCCAAAGCCCAGCCATCTGCCACAGTAAAGGAGAATTTTCTGCCCACATCTTCATGGAGAGCAGGCTTCAGGATTGGCAAGGAGACCAGGCTCCAGAGGGTCATCCAGAGATTCATGCTCTTACGATGGTATAAACAGGCCATCTTCAAGGGCACTGGGGGTTTGGGCCAGATTTCTCTCAATCCAGGCAGCAGATGAAGAGAAAGAGGGAGGAGGTTTTGGGGTCAAGCCTGAATGTGATGCGCTTCACATGTCTTCTCATTCAACTTGCTAGAACATTCATATATCCCCATCTAGCTGCTAAGGAGGCTGAGAAATGTAACTGTGGGGTGTCCCAAGGGTTCGAGGGACACGTGACATTGTCTGGACCACCCATGGGAAAGAGCGAGTCTGTTAGATCAAGCCTCTCAGCCGTCAGTGACTCATGGTCTAGTGAGGAACATGGATCCAAACCCACCCTGGTAACGCTGCAGAGTGGTGTGTATCCTCGATGTGGCAGCCTCATTTCTTCATTCCCAGGTCAAAACACCAGTTTTTCCTATATGAAAATCTTAGATGATTCTACAGTTAATTCATACTCTATTGTACATGTGAAATATTTTCTCCCAGGATTGTACCTGGAGAGCTTCCTGGGGAATCCACAGCCAGCTGTCCTGTGGTCAGGACCATCTAAGACACTCAGAGTCCCCAAGCTAGGCAGAGGACTGTGTGATTCTTTTTTTTTTTTTTTTTTTCTTTCATGGTGCTGGGGATTGAACCCAGGGCCTTGTGCTTGAGAGGCAAGCACTCTGCCAACTGAGATACATCCCCAGCCCTCTGTGTGATATTTTAGGAAGGACTGTAGGGACCTCTGTTTCCCAAGGTTAGGAGACCAGGAGACATTTAAAAAACAGAGCTCCTTTTTTTTTTTTTTTTTTTTTTTTTTTTTTTTTTTATGTGCATAGTTCCCAGTGCAGCTTATAAAAAATATGGTTAAGATTCATTTTTAATGAAAAAATGGAATTGCATCATTGGAAATCTGAGATGCAAGGTTGGGAACAGATGAAGGAGATGTGGGGCTACCCCATGGGTGGGGACATTGCATTTGGCTCAGGAAGGCTGGGTCAGGTCTGGAGAAAGGATGGAGAAGTGAGGAAGAGTTGTAGGCCAGTACGTCTACAGGGCTGCTGGGAGCAGACCAAGATCTCATCAAATCAAAGAGGTCATGGGCACACACCTGTACTGAGTCTATTTTTCATTACTGTAATGAAATACATGAGGCTGGGGAGCTTTAAAAAGAAAAGAGGTTTATTAAGATCATAGTTCTGGGGGTTCAAGGGTATGGCTCTGGCATCAGCTTGACTCTGGTGAAGACCTTCATGGCAGATGGGACCACAGTGACAGGAGTGTGTGGGAGAGGGAGAGATCACGTGGTGGGATAGGAAGACAGAGTAAAGAGAGAGTCCAGTCTTGCTCTTTGTATGAAAACCATCTCTTAAGAATTAACTCGGGGTCTCATGAGAACTATATTAATCCTTTGTAAGGGCAGCACCCAGTGACCTAATCATCTTCCACAAGACCCACCTCTGTTTTATTAACTTAGTCAGAAATATTCTTTTTTTTTTTATTGGTGCATTATAATTATATACAATAGTGAGATCCATTGTTATGTATTTGTACATGCACACAATAGAACAATACAGTTTGGTCAGTTTTATTCCTGGTACTTCTCCGTTCCCTCCCTTCCTCCCTCCCTATAGTCTGCTTCCTCTCCTCTCCTGGTCTTTCTTCTGTTTTCGTGAGATTCCCATCCCCCTCTTTTGCCTTTTCCCCCTCTACTACACCAGAAAAAACATATGGCCCTTGACATTCTGAGTTTGGTTTATTTTGTTTAACATAATGTTATCAAGTTCCATCTATTTTCCTGCAAATGACACAATTTCATTTTTCTTTATGACTGAATAAAACACCATTGTGTATATATGCCACATTTTATTTATCCATTCATCTGTTGATGGACACCTAGGCTGGTTCCATAATTTGGCTATTGTGAATTGAATAGCTACAAACATGGTATTTATGTATCTATAGTATGATGACTAATTCTTTAGTATAAATACCGAGGAGTGGTATGTATAGCTGGGTCTTATGGGGGTTCCATTTCTAGTCTTTTGAGGACTCTCAATACTGATTTCCAAAATGATTGAACTAATTTACAACCCCAACAATTTCTAAGTATTTCTTTTCCCCCACATTTTTTCTAGCATTTATTATTATTTGAATTTTTAATGGCTGCCGTTCTACCTGGAGTGAGATGAAATCTTAGTGTAATTTTGATTTGCATTTCCCTGATTGCTAAAATATTTAAAAATGTTTCATTTATTTGTTGGCCATTTTTATTTCTTCTTTTGAGGAGTGTCTATTTAGTGCATTTGCCCATTTATTGATTGGGTTTTTTTTTTTTTTTTTTTTTGGTGGTGGTATTTTGAATTCTTTATATATTCTGATCAGAGGAGGATAGATGATTAATATCCTCTGGCAAAGATCTTCTCCCATTGGTAGTTTCTGTCTTCTCTCGTTTTCTCTGCTGCACAGAAGCTTTTTAATTTGATGTTGTCCTATTTATTCATTTTTGGTATTACTTATTCATTTTCGGTATGATTTCTTGAGCTTTAGGAATCCTGTTGAGGAAGCTGTTGCCTGCACCTCTATGTTGGAGTGTTGGAGTCATCTACTTGGAGTCGACTTTCATGCAGGGTGAGAGATAGGGACATGGTCTCATTCTACATATGGATACTCAGTTGTCCCAGTGCCGTTTGCTAAAAGGCTGGCTTTTCTGAAAAGTATGTTTCCGGTGTCTGTGTCAAGGATAATAAGATGGCTGTAGTGGTGCGGATCTGACTCTCTGTCTTTTGTTCTGTTTCATTTACCTCTACGTCTGTTTTTGTGCCAGCACCATGACATTTTTGCTACTATCACTCTGTAATATCATTTGAAGTTGGGTATTGTGAGGCCTCTGGTATTGCGTTTTCCTTTCTTTTTTAAATTGTTTTGGCTCTTCTGGTTCTTTTATCCTTCCATATGAATTTTAGGACTTTTTTTGTTTTTCAAGTTTGGTGAAGAATATCATTGGTATTTCTATGGGGATTGAATTGAAGAAGGCCCTACTTTTTAGAGGTCCCACCAACTCAACATTGCCACGCTGGGACCGAGCCTGCAACTCATGAACTCTTGGTGACTCACTCAAACGCCTCCAGACCACAGCAACACCCAGATAGCTGGTCTTCGCCATGTGCCTCCCTCTATGGAGGTGAGCTCTGGCTGCCTCCATACCTCAAGCATTTATGATCCTGAGGTTCTTCCATGCTTAACTGAAGCTGCAGGTGGGAGTTTGTTCATTGAAAATTGGTAATTTGTCTAATATGGCAAATAATGAGAAAATGAGCAGACAGGATGAGGGGCAGCTACCCAAAGGCATTTTTTTTGAGGGCCTAAAAATGCCAACTATTCCAAGGCGAGCCTCTTAGCTTCATAAGGGATGCATTTACAGAGAAATCTTAGAAACAGTCATTTGCTAGCACTCTAGATCTAAAGGAGTTGATTTCACTTGAGAGATATTTACACCTGTTACTTGAGAGTGCAGAGGACACTTTGGGGTGCTTTCTAGCCTTCAGATCCTTTCTGGAACTCATTTACCTTGAAATCTGTCCCGAGATCAGGCAGGTTCTGCAAAATCCTGGTCAATTTCCCTTTGGGGCTGAAGTTTGTTTTTACTCAAAAGTCAAATTCCTGACCACCTCTTCTCTTAGAAGCCCTTCCATGGACATCCAGCCCTCAGGGCAGTACATGCAGTACATGGGGGCTTTACTTAGGTGACAGTTGCTGCTGTTGTCCTGTCAATCACTCCCTCCACTCTGTGGTTGCCCAAGGAACCAAAGTAGTGAGAGCAAAACATGGTCCCGGCCAGACAAAATAGCATCATGTTTATACAGTGGCACCTTAATGACTATTTTTGCTTCTGTGTTCAAAGGTGGTGATGCGACTTGAGGAGGGAGGGAGAGTCATGTCTGCTATTGCCATGTGAGCCAATTGCTGGGCTCACAGGCAGCACTGCATAGCAGAGCAGAGGTGGGCAGTCACCAAGAAAGGACCAGAAATATTTCTATTGCTATGGAGTCCCTCAGTCAACAAGAGCATATGTGTGCCTCATCACGAGAGGTTTTACACAATTGTTTAATGTTGAATCCGAGGAGCTAACACATCCCTGGAGCATTGGGTTGACAGTTGGAAATGACTGGGCAGGTCTCAGGTGGCAGCAGTGTCCGAGGTGTGGGAGCTGGTCACGGTGCCCCTCGTGGGTTAAGAGCAGGGTAACTTCAGGTATGTGAAGTAGAGGGGTGCCATTGCTTAGGATAATGACAGCCTCATTTCACTGCTCACTGTTATCATGGCGGCAATAGCAAGCCTCTGAAGTGGATGGGTCCTCTGCAGTTGAGTACTAGTGCAGCACACGCTAACTTTGGATTAGTCTAGATCCAGGTTCATGAGTGCTGTGTTGCTTTCCAGAAGCAGCTTTTCTGATGCTTACAAAACAAAAGTAATGTACGACTTCCATGTCTGCGGGCCTAGAGGCTGGCTTGGAAGAGGTCACCATGACATTAATTCCAACATCCAGCCCCACCGTGTTTGACTTTGTTCTGTGGTCAGGTGAGACCTCTGAGGGGCCCTCCCATTAGCTTTTCTGGTCCATTGTACTGAGGGATGTGTCTGGCCTGTCTTTCACCAGTCCGTGTCCGTTTACCGCTCCACCTGAGTTTTCTCATAGGTCTTGCCCCACCTCTGCCCTGGTGACCCCAAGGTGCAAATCTTTCAGGTACTAGGGTCACCTACATGTCTCTGCTCCATTGGAACAATTCTGTCAGACGTGGGGACAGGTGTGGGTTGTCACTTTCTACCATACTTGTCTCTGTACCTACGGGGTCCAGTGCTCATGGAAACTTTTGGAGACATCTCCTATCACGCTGGTCCCCGTTCATCCTCTGCATAGAGCTTGAGAGCCAGTGCCCTCCCCCAGTATCTTCTCTCAGGTATTTGTCACATAATCTTTTCTCCTTTCTGCCAGGAATTAAATGAAACAAAATCTCACGTGCATAAACATCTGTCCACTGGCTCCTCTGTTGGCCAGAGTGGAAATCCCTATTTGGTTTCAGCTGAGAAATTGTTACGGACATCTGCAAAGCTCTTTATAACGACAATGGTGGGCACAATTGTCTCATTTTGTCATCACACAAACTGGGTATGATGGCTTTATTTTTGTTGTAGGCACCTTTTGCCCCCACAGCTGAGACTACTGAGGTGTGGAGGAAGATGAACCCAAGGCCACACATCCGTGGTCCTACCAAGCAGAGCCGATCTGTGTGCATTTCATGAACCTTCAATTCCTTCATAATTTTTCACAAATGACCACAAATAGCACTTGAAATTAAAGTCTCAGGTAGGGGAAGTGTCCATTTCATGGGAAAGGAAGTCTATATAGATGCCTGCTGCGTGGATGGGATTTGGTCTCCTGTACTTCATCTTAATCTCATAGACACTTAAGCACTGAGGCTTCAAATACTAGGATGAAGTATTTGTATTTGTGAAGAATCCTTCGATGCATCTCAGAGGTGGGAGATTCAGAAGCTGGAAAATAGCAGGAAGCAGTTGCCTTGCTTGCTGACCCCATCCCTGCCTCTTGCCTTTAAAATTCTAGATGTGAAACTGAGGCTGTTGCATGTGGGGCCATATTTCTTCTTGCTACTGTTCCCAGAAACTTAGATGACAGCCCTCTAATTCTTAAAGTCTTATGATAGTATCTCTGTATGATGAGGGCCCCTTCCCAGGCTGTATCTGGTGCTAAAAATCCATTTCTAACTAGCAAAGCCATTTTTAGTTTTTGTCCTCTCTCAGCATTTATCAGCAAGGTCTCAGGCACATATGTCCACTTGGCACTGAGTACCTCCTGGGTGTAGTCCCTGCACAAAGTCTGGTGCTGCAGTGGTCCCCTCCATAGACACGTGAGCATGGCTGTCGGCTTAGGTTCCATGGAAAGGCGGTATTAGCAGAAACGATAATGCCAGCAACGAATCCGGTAAGTTAATAAGGATCAAGATGGAAATGATCCAATAGTCGAACCAGAACCTCGTAGGTACAGGAAGCGGGGGTGGGGAGGCTGGTTATGTTTGGTGGGTCAGTAGACACCAGTCTGGGGAGGGGCCCCTGAAACTGAGCTCTCAGGCCATGGGAAGAAGACTCAAAGCAAAAAGGACGTCAGAGAAACAAACCCTGTAGTGGGAAGGTACCTGATGTCATTGCGGACCAAGTGATTCAAGGTAGAAGGAGGGAAGTGGGGGCACCAGAGAAGACTGGAGGGCAGGGAGTGTCCCCATCACGTGGCACTCCGAGGCCATGGTAAGGAATGTGGGCTGTATTTAAAATGAAGAAAAAGTCACTGATGGATTTTAGATGGATGGTTAGATCTGATCTGCATTTTAAGGAAATCAGTAGCTGTTGGGTGGGGAATTACTGGGGGGAAGGAAAGAGTAGAAAGAGGGTAGAATAATTAAGAAGGTTCTACAAGATTTCGGAGATGAAGGTTGCTGGATGAAGGCCAGGACCATGTAGGTGTGTTTCAGATTTGTGTGTGTGTGTGTGTGTGTGTGTGTGTGAATCAGGGAGAGAGGGAGGACCCCAGGTTTGAGGTTTAATTAACTGGAAAAACAGTGTTTTCATTTACTGAGATAAAGATGATGGGGTTGAAACAGGCTTGGAGGGGATATCAGATCTGGGGTGGATAGCCTTGGCATTATTTACCAGTGCATAACATATACTACCCAAAAATTAGTGGCTAAAAATAGCAAATCATCTGTGGATTGACTGGGCAGGGAGGACAGTGCTGCATGTGGTCTACTATGGCCTCTTTGTAGCCACAACCTGTTGGCATTTGCATCTGGACATCCAAGTTGGTTTTGTCACAAACTGATGTCTTTGTGGGGACAGCAAGAAATCCAGTGTGACTGGGGCGTGGGGGTGACTGACCGTGTCTTTTTGTCCAATGGGTCTCTGTCCATGTCCTCTCCAGGAGGACAGTTAGACTTCCTACATGTTCCCAAAGTGCCTCCACTCTTACCCCCACCCATTCTGTTGGTCAGAGATATTCCCAGGTGCATCCCAAACTCCCAAGGGAGAAGTGACATGGGACATGAAGCCCATGGACCTTATTTTGGGGGAGTCACCTTTGTAGGTTGGCGATGAATCAGCTGGGTGCTGAGATCAGGTTGGCATTTGAGCACGTGAGACAGAGTTTGGGGAGACACCTGGGCAGAAGATGTGCCTCTGGAGGTTGTCCATGTCTTGAATCCTAGGAGTGACCATGATCCTTTAGGGAGCACCAAGTTCTGGGGGAAGCTGGTGCCTAGGGGCTGGGAAGACTGAAAGAGTCCAGGGAAGAGCTGAGCACCCTGCGCTGGATGTTGAGGCAGAGGGACTAATGGGGAAGGAGCAAGGTTCAAGAGAGCCTAGCTAAAAGCCGAGAGAGGGAGTGTGTGATTGGCCATACTGAAGGCAGGGAGTTTGGGATAAGAGGAGGAGGGAGAAGACCCACTAGGTCTGGCAGCGTGAGAGTTACTGGGTATGAGTGGCCTTGGCTGCGTTGGGCATGCAAACCCAGGAGATGAGTCAAGGCAATGCAGGGCTGGGCAGAAGAAGCTGAGGGCTCAGTTCTTCTGAACAGTCCAGCAGTGGCAGGCCCCAGGACCCTTTCTGTGACTGCAGGCAGCCTGGGGCATCCTCCAGCTCCTCCTATTTCTCCCATCTCACTCTTTTCATTTGTTTGTGACCCTTACTTGACATTGCACAAGTGATACCTTTGCTGTTATTTACCTTGTCAAAGGCCAGGCTGAGTTCTCAGTGCTGCCTTGGCCACCAGCTGGCCAGGTACATTGGGGTTGTCAGATGGCTGCAGGGAGAAGGTGGGGAATAAGACTGAATCTCACTTGGACCTGGAACACCGGGTGGTGGTGGAAGGAGCAGCACGGGAAGGGCACCGTGACATGGGAGGGGCTGGATCGTAGAAACCTGTTGCATGCCTGTTGCATGTCCTCAGCTGGGCTGCAAATATTTGAACATGACTTCATTTCCTAAGGAAGTGATTGAATGGTGATTTTTCTATTTTAATAAATATAAGTCTTCAAGAAGAATTCCACGGCCAATAACGCAACAGAGGCAAAGCCTGGTGGCTCGGGTTGAACCCGTGGCAGGAGGTGGTGAAGCAGGGAGACTCTCTGGGGGTCTCCAGGGGCCCCACTGCTCAGCTGCCCCCTTGCCTTTCCCGGGTGTCCTCAAGCCTGAGAAGAACCTCTTAGAAATCAATGCTTTCATGAATAAGAGAATTCATTCTATTCTTCCTTTATGTTTAAAAAAAAAAAAAAAATACCTTCAGGTAGAAGGAGTGCCATTCTTTTAAAGTATATCTAAACCTCTGTCTTCGGGAAGAGCTTTGCCTTTCAGTCTGAATGAGGAGGTGACACTTTTCAGAAGGCGTCTTCCCTCGCTGCGTCACTGCTCTTGCTTCATTCCAAGGCTCTGAAGTTGAACCTTTCTATGGCCTGATGTAATTGCGATTATGTCCTCAATGCCAGTGGTGGCTAACAGCATCAGTAACTGAGGCTGAGATGTGGCTTTCTGAAAATCCAGGTTAACATAGGGACAGGCTTTGACAACAGAGGTGTGTTCATCAGCTTTCCTTCACTATCACGTATACCCTAGATAATAAATTCATTAAGAAAAAAAGGTGTCTTTGGGCTCAGAGTCTTAGAGGTTTCAGAGGTGACCAATTGGCCCTGTTGCTTTGGGCCTGTGGCGAGGATCACATTATGTTGGAAGCCCATGGTAGAGCACAGCTGCTCACCTCATGGCCAGGAAGTGATAAAGAAGAAGAGAACTGGCTCCCATCATCCTCTTTAAGACTGCCCACCCCAGTGATCTAAAGACCTCCCACCTGGCCCTACCTCTTAGAGATTCTACCACCTCCCGGTCGAGTCAGAGGCTGGGGATCTTTAAGATCCAGATTGTAGTCATAAGGGACTGGGTTGTCAACATGTCCCTTGACTGTTTTTCTCAGATGCTGGATATCTCCAGTGATATTCTGGCCTGCAATGGGTTGCAGTATTTATGGCTGAACTCTCATGGGAGAGCCCCGAGTGCTGGTATTTGGGGGATGATGAAAGGGGATCAACCTGCTTCAGACAGCAGACGGGAAGCAGATTGCATCTGCTTCTTCCATCCAGTGTAAGAATCTGGCTTGTATTCCTCTCCAGAGACAAGATTTTCATTGACTGTGCCTCTGCTGATGTATGTATTAATATGCCTCCTCTGCAGCCACAGATTCAATCAGCCATGGATCAAAACTATTAGAGAAAAATTGCTCTGGGCTGAACATGTAGAGACATTTTTTTCTTGCCATTATTCCTTGAGAAATACAGTATAACAACTATATTAATAGCATTTACATTGTATTAGATTTTATAAGTAATCCAAAGGTGATTTAAAGTCCACGGAAGGATGTGCGCAAATCCGATGCCATTTTATAGAAGGCGCTTGAGCATCTGTGGGTTTTGGTATCCTCAAGAGATCCTGGAAGCAACCCAGAAGGCAGTTCCAGTTCACTTAAACATTTACAGATGTGCTGAGGAATAATTCACATAGGTAAGGCTCACCTACCTGAAGTGTACAATCAAAAGACTTTAGCAAATTTACAAGGCTGTGCACATAAACTTGGTCCAATTCAGTATCTTTCAGTTATCCCCAAAAGATCACTGAAATCTCTCCAGGGCCAACCACTTACCTGGTTTCCATTTCTGTGCATTTACCCTTTATGGAAATTTCATGATTGATTCCAATTCTATTCCATTATTTGACCTTTGGTTTGGGGCTTCTTTGGCTCACCATCCTATCCTCAAGTTTCTTCCACGCTGCCCCATATGCCAGCCTTAACTCCTTTTCATAATATCCTACTGTATGGACATATTGAATTTTATTTGTCCATTTGCCTATTGATAGTCAGTTGGGTTATTTCCATGTTTGGGCTACCGTGAATCATGCTGCTGTGTTTGGTTGATATTTGTGGTTTCTACTTCATGGTTCAGCTATTCAGCTGTGGCTGTGTGCCTCACTGCTGTTTATTAGAAATGCCAAGTGCTGATGGCTAAACTGGAAATTCCAGAACCCAGTCTAGCATTTGCTCTTTTGATCCTGGGGCTAATTACTGCCATTCTCCCTGAAGGTGTTTTAAATGTCTAGTTGAAACTTCCAAAGACAATAGCAGCAACAGTGCAGCAACCAGCAAACTACAGCTGATATGTTGGATTTTTTTTTTTTTTTTAAACAGAGAAAATATATCTTTTGAAATTGCAGTATAATATGACATAAGATTTGCCATCGTAACCATTTTTTTTTTAGTTTGGTGGCATTAATTACATTCACATGGTTGTACAATCATGTACAATCTCCGGCGCTTTTTCATTTTGCAAAACTCAAACTCCATACCCCTTAAACAACTACCTATTTCCTGCTCTCTTAATTTCTCCATTCTATTTTCTGTCTCTATGAATTTGACTAATCTGGATACTTCATGTGAGTGGCATTGTAAAGTGTGTATCTTTTTATTCTACTTAACAAGTCTTCAAGTTTCATTCATGTAGTTGCACGAGTCTGAATTTCCTTCCTTTAAGGCTGAATGAGAGTCCATTGTAGGCTAGACCATGTTTTTCTTAACCATTTATCTAATTATAGACAGTTAGGTTGTTTCTACGTCTTGTTTATGTGAATAATGCTGCTGTAAACGTGTGTAAAATATCTGTCAGAGTCTATAAATTAGATATCTATTATTATTATTATTATTTTTGGTACCAGGGATTGAACCCAGGGATACTTAACCACTGAGTCACATCCCCAGCTCTTTTTTTATATTTCATTTAGAGACAGGGTCTCACTGAGTTGCTTAGGCCTCACTAAGTTGCTGAGGCTGGCTTTGAACTTGTGATCCTCCTGCCTCAGCCTCTGGAACAGCTGGGATTATAGGCGTGTGCCACCTCGCCCAGCTAAATTAGATATCTAAATAAGTAATATACATCTAAATAACTGTTAGAGTCTCTGTTTTCAGTTCTTTGGAATTGTATACCCAGAAGTGAAATTTCTGGACCATATGGTAATTTGATTTTTAAATTTCTGAGGAAATAGGATAGGGTGAATTTCAGTGAACCTTCAATTTCTGATTGTGTTTTCTTCTTGCTGTGTTTCTTTCCTGTAGTCTGTATTCATTCGTGTAAACATTTAAGCTTAATCCTTAGAAGGGCAAGGAGTATTTTACTTACTGTTCTTTGTGTTGAAGAGAAATTTTGCCAGCAAAATCAGGGTGATAAATACCTCAAGGCATGTGACAGTGTTTATTTCATGATAGTAATGCATTTAGAAAGTTCCTTCCTTGGGGTTAAGAAGATCCCCATATCAGCTGCTTATGGGTTGTTCACCCAATGTTACCCCACCACGCCATGGTATCGGTGAGGGAACCATCAATCACCCCTTGCTCTGGGGTCAGTGGCTCTGAAAATCCTTCGGGTCTGCCATAGGGAGCACATTGTGTCAACCTGAACGAGACACAGATTCTCCATGGACTACGAGCCTAGGAACAGCAGGGCTTGGCAATGGGAACACACCAGCTGTCATCGACCATGGTCACATTCGTGGTGGCTGAGGAAGCAGAACTGTTTAGAGATGCAGCAAGGAAGGTTACATAAGATACTTTGAAATGGCCATCCTTGGCTGCAAGGATCACTAACCAGCATGGCGCCAGGCCAGGTTGGACTGGCAGCTGGCAGTGGTTGGACAGGTGTCCTTGCAGCAGGGTTTTCTGGGTGAGGTCCTGGTGGCCTTTATGCAAGGTTGTGATTCTGGCAGAGACTTGTCATTGGCCACGTGTGTGTGAGATCCCCTCTTGCACAGCTTCCTGGTTTTATTTGCCTTCCTTTTTTCGTTAGGGCTTGACGCAAATGACTCCATTTTGATTCTGACAGCTTTTGCACTGGGTACCTTGCTGTGACTGTGGAAGGACTTGGATTTAGCGTCAGTCACACTTCCCAGAGGTAGACATCTGGCAGGCTACTACTTAGATCCACGTCTTCCAAAGCTGAGCCTGGGTGGGAAGGTCGCATGAGGAAGAGGCTGGCTCCCCAGCGGTTGCGGAATGCTTCCTTGAAGTGTTCCAGTAAAGGAAGTGAGAGTGACCACTGACATCTGTTCCTGCTCCGATGGTGAAGAAAGGAGGCCATGAAGAGATGCCCCTGGAAAAAGGCATCAGTGCCGTGTGGCCAGAGCCTGGCTTCCACTGGGGACTCTGTGTCCAGGCCACTGAGGGGCAAAGTCTGCCTGTGCCTTGTTCAGGAGCAGGGCAAGGGTCTGATTTCCGTTCACAGTCCCTCTTCTGTGCTGCTGTGAGGTCAAGGAGGTGGGTGTGTAAATACCTGGCAAGGTGACCCAGACAGTCATCCCTTCCAGCGATGGTCACAGGCGCGATCACTTTCTGTGTCAAAGTGCTCAGGCAACTCAGCCTGGTGAGGTGGGTTGGCAGCCAGCAGAAGGGGCCGGATGTGCTTTGCAGTGACCACGTGACCTATCTCGGCTGATGATGTGCAGTTGGGACTCGTTCAGCATGTCTAAGTTGCATGCTGTCCACGGGGAAAGGGTACATGCCAGGGTTACTTAGAGCAGTCCTCACATCTCTGGGGCTGGCTGCTGGGCCTGAGAGTGGCCATGTTCAAGTGTGACTGTGTGAGTTCCTGTGTGTGTGTGTACATGAATTTCCAGGTGTGATACCTGTGTGTGTATGTATACATGGCATGCATTCAGATATCCCTGTCTGTATTTGTGTATGTACAGATATGTGTGTCTGTCTTGGTCAGGGTTGGCCAGGAAGAGGGGACATCAACAGCTGCCAGCCTACCTGGTCTCTGAACACAACAGCTGCAGAGGTTGGAGAGCAGTGTGTGTGTGGCGATCAGGCTGGGGCTAAAGCGGGGCTGGTTATATGCAGGGACAGGCCTTGCTCCAGGCCCTTCCAGCGTGGGTGGGGGGCTGGAATAGCAGGGTGTTGAGGACAGGAGGGACCAGCGTCAGCCTGCAGCACTTTACCATGGCTACAGCCTGTCATACAGCATGACCCGGGAGGAAGGACCCAAGGCCAGCAAGCCCAGCTCTGACAGACTGAGGGTTCCATCATTAGCCTTTCCCTACATGGGAGACTATGCCTGCCAAAGTGCGTGTCATCCCCTCTAGAAAACAATAAACACCCAGGAAGCATCACCATAGCCTGGAGAATGGTCCCAGTGGCTTGCTATCTCCCCCCAGCATCACGCACACTCAGATAACTCACAGTGTGCACTTCACTCCAGGACCCCCAAATCTTACTTAAACACTAAAACTGTTATTGTCCTTGGAAGTCAAAGACTTCTGTTCATCTTTTGGGTGCCTGTAATCCCAGCTACTAGAGAGGCTGAGGCAGGAGAATTGTAAGCTTGAGGCCAGTCTGGGCAATTCTGTGAGACTCTCAAAATATTAAGGGCTTGGGGATGTAGCTTAGTGGAAGAGTGCTTGCCTAGCATGTTCCAGATCCTGCATTCAATCCCAATACTGTGAAAAAACAAACAAACAAACAAACAAACAAACAAACAAGCAAACAAAACAAGA
Source organism: Sciurus vulgaris (assembly GCF_902686455.1). Taxonomy (NCBI): domain Eukaryota; kingdom Metazoa; phylum Chordata; class Mammalia; order Rodentia; family Sciuridae; genus Sciurus; species Sciurus vulgaris. The sequence continues at coordinate 29,034,164 of NC_136474.1, forward strand.
AGATCAGAGGCTCCCAGGAACATTAAGTGACTGAGTCTTCTAGGGTTTCTCGGAGTCTAACTTCAGCTGGGAACTGACGAAGGTGGCTAGGGGGAAGCAGAAATTTGAGAATAAAAGACAAATGACTGTAGGTTCTCCTCTCTGAGTTCCAGTGGGAACACAGTTTTATTCACGTGCACGGATAGGAAGCTCTGACAGGCGGTTGGGAGGAGTGGGGTGTGTCTTGCTCTTACCAAGTCCTTGCCCAAAGGGAACTGCTTTCACCTGTTTCTTATAATTCCTTCCAGAGGAAAGCACTCCTCAAAGTGGTCACTGCCTCCCCCTGCTCTCTGGGACCCTCCACTCTGCTGTTTTCTGCACTCTCTGGGGCCTTCTGGGTCTCCTTTGCTTGGGTTTATCCTTCTGACCCATCTGTGTCAGAAATGGTGGGATTGGTGAGCCTCCTCCTCATGCGGGATGCAAGTGGAGTTCTAGCCACTCCCAGCTCTGGAGGGGAAGCTTCTGGGATTTGGGAGGATGGTGGCATCCCTCTGTGGTCCTTGGCAATGTACAGGTGGTGACCAGAGCCCTTTCCCTGTCCTTGATTTTAATCTGGCCTGGGATAGGCCCAGACCAACATGTGCAGCTGAGTGAGGTGGTGCCTTTGCTAGGCCAGGCTCTTTAAGGACTAGGTGATTCATGTTTGTGGTCCCTGGGCCTTGCCCTGTTGGAGGGAGAGGGTGTCTCAAGGGGACCAAAGATGTACTGTCCAAGAACTGGAAGTGCAGCCCAGACCTGTGAGTGAGGCCACTTTGGATTTCCAGACTAGCTGAGCGAACCCCACGTGGAGCAGACAGCTCTAAGAGAGCCTTGTGACAATTTCTGAGTCATAGCTTGGTGGGCCACAATCATCATTATGTTAAGTTACTCCATTTTGAAGTGACATGTTACAGAGTAGTAGAGGCCCCGAACAACAGCATGAAGGATCTGTATCCAGCCACAAGTAGCCTGGCACCCATAAGCTGTGACTTGCATGTGCAAACCATCCATTGGACAGGAGGCAGGCGCCAGCCAGAGGGTCCTGACTCCAGGATGCACTGCTAACTCCATGGGAACCTACATCCCCCAAATGGAACACCTCTTCCATCAATTTCTGTTTTTCAATGTAATCAAAGAAAAATTTCCAAAACTGAAACATCTCAAAAATTAGATCACTGTGGAGTGTACAGCTTTTCCTCCACCTACATCCTAATGAGAGCATCCTAAGTCAAAAATATCATAAATTGAAAATGCATTCAATAAACTTAACCTACTGAACATCACAGTTGACAACGGTGACCGGAGAGTGTCAGGTGTTCAACCTTGTCTCTTATGACTGACAGGGAGCTGCAGCCCTCTGTCCAGCACTGGTAGAGAAGATGGCGATGCCTATCATTAACCTGGGAAAAGGACAAAATTCAAAATTCAAAGTCCATTTCTTCTGGATGTGTTTCACTTCTGTATCATAACGTTGACAAATTGTCAGTCAAGCCATTGTTCATTGGTGATCATCTGTATTTGTGTTCATTCCAAGTTAGAGGCAAAAACTTTCAGGGGGCTGTCCTCGGCATGTTGTATGAATCCTCATGACCCATTTTAATTGCTGTGATCCTGATTTACAGATAGAAACTGAGACTTGTATCAAGTAGGTTGTGCTCAAGCTTACACAGCTGGGAAGAATTGGAAGAGGGGACTGAATAACTCTGGGCATCCAGCACATTATCACATCTCCTACATCAAGGGCCTTGGCAGTTACTTTAAATTACAACCTTAAAATGTTCTCTAAATTTATGTGTCAATGAGTAGGTTTCTTCTTGGCTGAGTTCCACTTTATGATGAGTAAGGTTTTCTCTTGGTGTGCTTACAGGGCTTTCATACCAAGGAACACAGGACCGAAGGATGCTGAAGTCTCAGCTTTTTAGGGAAGAGATTCTTGCCATGGGGTGTTTAGCATGAGGGAGTGATATTAACAGGGCAAGGTCCCTCAGGATTCTTTAGGGAAGAATGGTTCATTGGAAGAACACATCCCTTTTAAGGACATCTGCAACATGGGGCACTCCTGATGGGAAGGATCTGGTCATCTGCAGCTGACCAAGCCTGTTGCTCAGTATGGAGACACAGGTTCTCACCCACTAGCCTCAAAACCTGGTGCTCTAGCCACTTTTTTCCTCAATTAGCATGACTCAAACATGGCGCCAGGATGCCTGTAGTCATGGCTCCGGCAGTGCCTCCTTCCTAACATGGACAGCTCCAACTTTCTTTCTGATTTTTGCCATTTTAAAAAGACATGGGTAGGTAGACTACCTGATGCACTCGTCTCAGTTGTGTTTCTTTTCTGGGTGTCATGGGTGTTCAAACGGACTGGGTTGAGCAACCACAGAGATCACTGAGATTATCACTGAGATCTGTGCTCAGATTTTTACTGGGTTATAAAACACAGTCATGCAGACTCTGTCTCATCTGATATGGGGGTTACAAGGAAGGCTTGCTGAGTGGCTGAGTCTACTGCAGGACTATGCGGAGGCTAAGCAGTGGGCAATGTTGTAGCTAAAACTGGGCCTTTTCGGACAGAGGGGACTAAGATTTCAGAATCCAGTGTCTGAAACCAGTGGTTCACCTGGAAGGTGGTTGGCTGGCTTGCAACCTTGGGGAGAGGGCTTCCCAGGCAGGTATGGTGTCCCAGGTATGGGACTGACAGAAAACTCATGCCTGTCATATGGAGCATGGTGTCTGAGAAGTCATTCTGTTGGAATTGAGGAATCAAGATTGTACCACACTGACTCTACAGATGAGAGAGCGTGGGGTCAGCCTGCCTATTCCAACCTTTCCTGGTGACCCTGGAGTAGAGTCTTGGCAATGCTGCTTCCTGAGGTCCCTCCAGCTCTCTAGATCCGATCTGGTCTTCAGTTTCAGTGTCCACAGTGTCTGGACCAATGTCTTTCCTCTAAAGGCTAGCTTCTGCTGGGTCCTCTGCTCCCATGGGGAAGTCAACTCTGGGCCTCACCTCTGCTCCAAAGACCCCTGTAACTGTGAAATACTCACAAAGAAAGAGCAGCCATCCCAGGGATTTATCCTCCACCAGGGTCTGCATTCCAGTAAACAGCAGCAATCCAGTCTGAGATGCTTCCTGGGCCTGGTGGTCCTGGTCAGCAGAAGGTCGATCACAAGAGGTCTGGTTAAGAGACCAGGAACATGACCTCTGACTGCAAATCCTTGCTCTTCTTAACCTCTTTCAAACTCTGGTCATGAGTACAGCAAAAATAATAGTAGTCCCTTCTTGTAGGTACTAAAAGCTACAATACTTCTCAGGGAGGGCACTTCCTAGTGCCACTTCCTGGGAGTGTTATAGTTTGGATCCCAAATGTTCCCCAAAGATTTGGTCCCCAGCCCAAGTGCTGTTGAGGGGTGGTGGAGCCTTTTAGAGTTGGGACCTAGTGGGAGGTCTTTGGGTCATTGGAGGCGTGCCCTTAAAGACTCCCACCTCTCTCTCTCTCTCTCTCTCTCTCTCTCTCTCTCTCTCTCTCTCTCTCTCTCTCTCTCTCTCTCTCTCCTTTTGTTTCCACTTCTTAGCCACAAGGTGAACAGCTTTGCTCCACCATCTGCCCCTGCCATCACGTGCTGCCTTGCCACAGGCCCAAAAACAGTGGGGCCAGTTGGTCTTGGACTGGAAGCTCCAAATCTATGGGCCAAAACAACCCTTTTCTCATTTACAAGTTGATTAATGCAGGTATTTTGTCATAGTGTCAAAAAGTTACAGGGGCATATCATTATGTTCATGCTATGGCCCATAAAGAGAGCATCATTCGGGCTAGGTCTGCCCATCCTTCCTTTTCCTTCCTTCCCTTTTCTATCCAGCCCTGAGAGCCACTCAGAGGTCAATCTCCCACACACACCTACTAATAGTCTTGGTTTTTTCCCCCCTCTACCATTGTGGTTTGTCTGGGCCTGCAGCTTCTTGGACTCTAAGTTGCTCATGAGATGCTCCTCAACTATGCATGAGACCTCCCGACTTCCCCCTTGCTCCAGGGAGGCTCTGTTCAAGGCCTTCACAGCTGCTAGAGCTGACACTGAGCCTGGTAGGAACAGCCCATGGCCGTGGCCTGCATAGAACCCACAAGCCTTGCCAGGCAGCGGGTGCCTCTCGTCTTCCTGCCGGCACTGACATCGATTGAAGACAGGTTCTCTGACGTTACAGCTTCACCAGAGTTCCTGCAGCCAATCCACCCTTAGAGCTGCATGCAGGAGCAAAATGGCAGCTCTCCTCCAGCTCTTCAAATGCATGTGGCCTGCTTCTGCTTGGGGAAGCCTCCCTCTCTGGACATGTCACAGAGGCGAGGTTTTCCCCCTGTCCCCAGCAAGCAGGTCTCAGGAATGTGCAGCTCCCCTTACTTTGGGGTGCGTAGTTAAGGAGTTCAGCTTTGCTCCATCCTAGAAATGCGTCTGGCTGTGGACCAAGAGAGCAGCCTTCTCTCATTTGGCATAAAGCAGACACAAGCCCAGCTGAGACCCCAGAGGCTCAGTCCCTGGTGGGGAAAGGATGACTAGCATATGCTCCAGGACAGGCTATCACTGAGTCCAGGCTGGCCTGGAGTCTCTTAGGAAGCTGCTGAATTCTAAAGTTGCCTACTTCATGAATAAACTAACTCTAGGTGGAGACCTGAGGATGTGTAGCCAAGCACGCCAGTGACCCTGCAGGGAGGATGGGGCAGACAGATGGTCTGGACTCTGCGCTCACAGGGACAGACCCCAGAGCTCACCTGGCCTTAGTACCTGCCTGCAAAGGCACTTTCTGTGGAATGCAGTGAGCCAAAGATGAGCACCAGATCTCCAGAGCAATGCTGGCTCTTTGAAAGTGGAAGAAACATCCAGAAATTACAGAAAAGATAAAAGTGTCGTCCAAATGCAAAGCATGATTTTGGGCCATTGGTGTCCTGGATGTGGGTTTGACACACAGGACTTGCAGAAACAGGAATCCTGCCCATCTAGCCCCTTTGCCTGAGATGGTCAGCAAACACTTTGGCCTGTGGTGCTCAGCAGAATTCAGGTGACTTATCTGTTTCCCAGGTTAGAATTAAACCATGGATAAAGCATGGGAGACATGCTGTGATGGGGTGGAAAGCAATGTTATCAACCTTGACAACAGGGGAGTCAGTGGGCAGGGAGCCCCCTGGCTTCTCCCATTTCACAGAGTGGGGAGGATACTGGGAGAAAGACTCAGGGGCATTTAAATATAGTATTACCTTAAAAAGAATAAAACTAATGAAACCCATTAGTACTGAAGGATAAGGGTCATGAACAAAATCATCATTGTTCTTGCAAAGTCATACTATCCTGACCAATAAAGTCTAAAAATGGTAAATTAGAAAAATGGAAGAAAAGACAGCGTTCTGAGCATGGAGATAGAGCCAAGGAGAGACACCAAAACCCCACTCTGCAGAGTCAGGGTTGGGGGATGGGTTACCTTTATAATAGTGAATTTGATGATGAAGAGGGAGGAGGGACAAGAAATGGGAGGAACTGTGGAGTGAAATTGACCATATTATACTATGGAAATATACCTCAGTGACTTCCACCTTTACATATATCTATAACCCACCAATTAAAAAAAATAATAAATAAATCAAGGGAAGACCTGTAGAGTCCATTAGGGAACAGGGACAGGGAGGAGAGGCAGGAACGTGGAAGTACCTAGGGACTGGAATGAGCAAGTTTTATTCCACACACATATGAAAATGTGAAAATGAACCCCACTAATATGTACAATGGTAATGCACTCATAAAAATATTTAAAAAGGCTAAAAAAAAAGAGATGTGCATGCTTGCATAGAGCAGAAAGGCTTACGTTGATAATTTATACAATTTGGTGATATTTTAATAAGTTAGAAAATCAAATGAGAGTGTGAAACTTAGAGCTGAACCGCAGAGCGAGACACAAATGGAGAGAGAATTGAACAACAGGAGGCTTGGCAGTAGTGAGGAGCAAACGTCTGGCAGGTGGGAGTCTCAGGAACATTAGGCTGAGCCAAGGAAACCAGGCACACACAGAGACCGTCCCTGGGGAGTCCACTTACACAAGATGCAGTCAGGCAAAGCCACTCCGTGCTGCCGGGTGTCAGGGGAGTGGTTTCATTGGGGCAGGCAGTCAGCAGAGGGGACTGGATGTGTAGATATTGTGTCATGATCTCCTTGCTGGTTACTAGTTGAGCTCATGCTTGTGTGTGTGTGTGTGTGTGTGTTAGGACTGGGGATTACACCTACGACCCTTGTCTATAGTAGGGAAGTGCTCTACCACTGAGCTAAATCCCCAGTCCTTTAAAAAAATTTTTATCTCGAGACAGGGTCTGGTTGACCTTGAACTTGGGATTTCCTGCCTCAGCCTCCCAAGTGACTGGGCTTGTAGGTGTGTGCCACCATGCCCAGCCCCATGCTTGTTCCTGTATGTCTCCTGTAGTTAATGAGTGATTAACACGTATCCTCAGTAAGTAAACCAATACTGATAATGATAACAGTAGCTTAGTGGTTTTGCATCTGGCTCTTTGTTTGGGTCTTTTTGGATACACCCCCAGCTCTAGTGTGCACCTAGAATCTTCTCTCCTCATCTTCTTCCCACTACCCAGCTCTCAGCCTGCTCTTGACCATAGTCTCTCTTCTGATTTCTGCTGATCACCTGTAAATGATCTCTGTATTTCCACATCCGTCATTTATTGGTTGACCATTTGCAGCCAGTGCAGGTTTTTACAGAACACAGGGTCCTCGCTCCTTTTCGTCCCTTCTCCAGATCCTGCAGAGTGCCTGGTCCCTAGTGGGGAGGACGCAGACTCTTCCCTATGGCTCCCTTGTTGTCTGTCCTGTCTTCCTCTGAGCCCGTCCCTCTTCATTCTTCCCCTCCCAGCTGAAAGGGCCTCTCTGTCCTCCATGCGTGCACGCGGGCGCTCTCTGCCTGGCCTCTTCTCACCGGCTCTCTCCCCTTCCCCCATTGACACCGCTCAGCCTGGAGGTCCTATAGAGATATCACTGCTCTGAGGGGGGTCCTGCCTCCAGGCGGGGTTGGAGGCCCTTCTAGGTGCAGCCTTGGCACCCAGGCATGTCATTGTTATGGTCTGGATGTGAAGCGTTCCCCAAAATGTCATGTGTGAAATGATGTGAGGAAGTCCAGAGGTGAAGAGAATGGATTTTGAGAGCCTTAATGTATTCAGTGTGTTAATCACCTGATAGGGATTAACTGGATGGCGACTGTAGGTAGGTAGGGTGTGGCTGGAGGAGGTGGGTCAATGGGGGTGTGCCCTTGGTTTTTATATTTTGTACGTGAGGGGAGCTCTCTCTCTCTCTCTCTCTCTCTTTCCTCTTCCTGGTATGATGTCCCTAGCTGCTTTCCTCCACCACGCACTTCTGCCATGATGATCTGCCACATCTCAGGCACAGAGCAATGGACTCAGCCATCTATGGACTGAGACCTCTGAAACCATGAACCCCCAAATAAACTTTTCCTTCTCTAATTGTTCTTGTCAGGTGTTTTGGTCATAACAGGGAAACACTGACTAAAAGAGTCATGCTCAGGGGTTGAAGGCTACCGGGTTAGAACACAGGTCTGTTTCTGTCTTCTGAGCCAGGTGCCACTGGGCAGACTGGGTCTGTCTGTGGGAGAGCCAAGCAGCCCTGCGCTGCCCTCTTGTTTTATAGGACAGGTGAGAGGCAGCTTTGCAGGAGGTAGAGGGAACCTGAGTTTCTACACCATTTCCCCAGGAATTGCTGGGGAAGTCAGCTCTAGGCTCTGGGGTCTTGGGGAGGTCCCGTCTCTAGTCACCTGGGAGTCACCTGGTGTCATTCATGGGGAAACCTACTTGATTTTACACATTTTTTAAAGCAATTATTATATGCATTGCATTTTACTGGTCTTGCCTCTGGTCTGAATGGTTTTTGAACTCCAAGCTCCGTTTTGTTGCTGGTTTGGTCTCTAGCACCTTACCAGCCTGCAGATCCTCAGTGCCTATGAGTGAAGTCAGGAGTGAATGACAAACCTCTGAGATGACCTGGGAGGAAAGGAGGTGTCCCTCAACTTACTTACCAGGCCCCTCCTGATCGCTTTAAGTTTATCTTGGGAAGCTCTGAGAGAATGCCCTAGTGGTCTGAAAACCCCGCAAAGAGCCATGTGAGAAGATTGGAAAGATGGCAGAGCGCCTGGGTGTTACAGGGATGAATAATCCTATTCCTTGTATCCCCCAATTCACAGGCATATGCAAATGTGTGCAAGCGTGAAGGCGTGCACCTGTGCACATCTGCGCATCACTCTCTGCTGTCTTAGGTCACCACTGCAGTCGAGGGGAATTCCACATGCTGGAACTCAGATCAAAACCAGAGCAGGAAGCTCGCCAACCTCGCACGTTGTCTCGGAAGGCATAAGGATGGCCCCTGCAATGCAGCACAACCTGCCTGTGAATGAGCTTAAGGCTTCTTTCCAACATTCCGAATTGGGGGACAACATGCTGCTGCCTTTCTGGTGCTCATTGGATGAATGATGGAGTCATGGCAACAGAGACACCATCAGAATCAGTTGTCAGAGTTAGTTGTAAGAATGCAGCAGAAGTAGGTTCTTTCTGGTCCCTCTTTCTCTGTCCCGAGACCTGAGTTCTCTCTCCCTTGGGTGGGCTGAGCAGAGCAGCACATCCCTGGAGCATTGGAGAAAAGGATTGCGCTGAGCTTTCAGGGTGTTCTCTTCACTTTGTTATGAACCTGGGTCTCCATCCAAGGCTCCTGCTGGTGAAGGAGGACACAGACCAAGAGAACCAGGAATTCAACCAAAGTTGGTCAGCGGAATCTCACAGAAGCGACCGTGTAATGTGAAGTCCATCTGTGAATGGACCAGCGGGGTCCTGCCTACATCTTCTAGATTCAGGACTTTAAAAAAAGGATGTTTGATTTTATTCTCTGTTGAGAAAAAAATAAAAGAGGTGTGCTTTAAATTGTTTCGTGGGAAGATACACAAAGTGAAAAACGATCACTTAGATTTCACTGGTATTTTCGTTAAATAAAAAACATGAAATTGCTTTATGAACTCAATAGCTTTTGAACTTGAAACTCAAAGTGTTTTGGAAAGGCACTGCATTGTTCTTAGATGAGGTTACTCGGTTCAGTTAGAAAGCTTTGACCTTCATGTGTCACATGGGCTTCCCACTGTCGATGGGCTGATTTCTGCAATGTGGGTCTTAGCCCAACTCAACCAGAACTGCTGAATGTTGTACTTGGGAAAGCTATTTGTCACTTATTACAAAAACGTGGACCACAGAGGCTGCCGATAATGAGTTCCACAAACATGAAACACTCTAATAAAGTGTTGGTAACTTGAAGTGCTTCTCTCCAGGATTTGTTAGATGCCTAAATATTTAATACAGAGACACCCAGAGGATATCAGATGCATCATGACAGGCAGTGAGCATATATCTGCCTGGGAAACATGCTTGCTGGCTGCCATTGGGTTGGTGGTACAGAGGAAGTTTCCCTTGGTCTCAGCTTTTGGAAAGGGGAGATGACCAGGAGTAATGTACCCAACCAAACTGTTAGACTAGTTCTGCTTGACCTAGGTTTGTGAAAAATGTTCTATCAGAAGACTAGCATAATATTTAGCAACCCCTCAAAATGCTTTTTCTCAGCATAAAAGTTAGACTGTGCAGCTTTTTCAAACTAAACGCAGGTTGGGGGTGAGGCAATCTGTAGAGAGAAATGAACCGATTCTTCAGTCTCACAAATTGAGAGACAGAAATGACTACGCTTTTCCTTTACCCCTCTGTGCAGAGCTTTTCCGGAATATTCTGAGTCTTTCTTTACTGGTTGGTCATAAAGGATTGGAGATACTGAGCAAGACTTTTGGCCAGGAATACATCCATGTGTGCTTTTTATCTTCAAACATTTGAACTTCAATCGGCGGAAGCCACTTTACCCTAAACCATGAAGGAATCCTGGAAGTCAGCCTCTCTCGATCCCTGGGGATTTTTCTGGCCCACATCTTTGACTTATAAATGTGAAAAGTGAACTTGAGAAGTTTGACATATCCATTTACTGAATCGGGGAGGGGAAATGAGAACTTAGTCATTTTGAGAGATTATTTAAGTAGTATTGCGTTTGGAGAATTCAAGAGTAATTTTTATTTAGCCTAAAAGGAATTGGTTTATTTTTTGATTGCCAAAATGTATATTTAGAAGTGTCCATGGAAGTAAGCAGATAGGATTGCTTTTTTTTTTGGATACTAATTGATGTTTATGCTGCTACTGGGGTCTCCCAGTGAGGGAGGGGAAACTTCTCTTTCCCACTCAGGAGCGCCGCGGGGGGCTAGTGCCCATGCTCTGGGCTCTCTTGCTCAAGGAGCAATGAGTATCTTATTGTGCTTTAGGACTGAACAGAAGGGAAGGTTGCTGGGACTCCTGGAAAGAAACTCAGGCGGGTTTATTTGGGGGAGTTCTGGAGCATGGCCAACTCAGATTGCAGGCTAGCTGGCGGGGAAGCGGGAGGGGCAGCTGCTTTGAAGGGAAACCGAGGGTGGCTTGGCTTCCTATTTCTCCTGGGCAGTGTAAGAACCAAACATCCCACGGGGCAGGGAGGGATCCATATGATGTGATTGAAGCTCTTCTTCCCACTTGATAAGTGGGGGCTTGGAGCCAGATCTGATTTACTTTAGCAAAGATAAAATATTTCTTTCATGTCAGGAGGCTCAGTAACTTCTTTGGACTTTTCATCCAGTGAATGTACTAAATAAATACATCCTACATGCAAACTGCACAGTCCACTGGTAAATTACCTAAATTCCCCAGATGAAGGGTGGAGAGAGGGAGAGGAGACGTTTCCTGGTATCCCTGCTTCTCCGCGCACAGAGCCCGGTGTTGCTCCACATGGCTACCTGACCACCAATGAACGGCATTTCCGAGCTGCTGTTACTACAGCAGGTGAAGGAGAAGGTTGGATCCACTGGAGGAACAGTCCTTTTTTTTCTCTCCTTACCCTGGCAGGAAACTATTTTTGCAGCTTGGTGCTGCAGCAGCCTCCTCAGATCATGAGGTGAGCCCAGATGCCTGAGCTTTAAGAAGAGAGGACCAGCGGGTAGAAGCTGGGGTCCTTGACCATTGTGGGGTTGCCACCCCGCTCCCTGAAGGAGAAAATACATCTCAGTCCTAAGACTCTGAAAAGCACATTTGGTTGATGGTGAGGGATTAACAGAGTCTTGCCCAGGATGATGTGACTGCAAATATATCTGGGTCACCATGAAATACACACCCCTGGCCTGGCTCAGGGAGAAGTAGGTGATCACACAAACACACTGGATCCCCCCATCCAGGCCCGAGGCTGCCAACAAGAGGCAAGCCCAGCCGGGAGGACAGTTGGGTGGCACAGACGACGTTTGTGTTTTGAAAGCTGTTGGCGTTAATGAGCCTGGTGCTCCTGGGGAATAAGGAGATGCAAGACACCCCCACCCTGACTTTTCATTTCAAGGGTGCACAAGTGCAGGGCAAAGAGATGTGGCTGTTTATGGGCAGGCTCCATGTCAGCCGTTCTCAAGAGCTAGACTTGCTTTCTTGCAGGGAACCTGGTACAACCCATGCGATTCATGAAGCCTTGTTTCCTGTCAAGGACGGCTGCTGCCGACTGCTCTGCCTTTGCCCTCTCCTCCTGTCTTCTCCTTCCAGTCTCTCTGCAGCTGCCTGTGGTTTTGCTGACACCTCACAGCCGTGACCCTCCCCGTGGGCTCTGCTCCGCTGCCTCCCCAGCGCAGGGTGAACTCTGCGAGGGTCCCACGGCCCTGACCTCCTCTCTGCCATGTGAACATCTTTCATTTTGACACTCAACCTCCTTGGTCCAGTGCACAGGCTCCCTGCTTCCCCGTGCCGGGTGTTCTCTTAGATCCTTTGATAACAGGTGAGTCTCCTTGATCTGCAAGTCTTGCGTCCTTCCAGAACTTTGATCCTCAAAGCTGCCAGCCGAGGGGCTAAAGGGCAGATACTGGAAACCTTGACACCTTTCCAAGATGGCTTTAAGGCTGGGCTTCTAAGGGGAAAAGGCAACGTCCCAAGTTGTAGGGGCACTATACCCATCCTTACCAGTGGGGTTCTAATACCCACAACAGTGGCCACCAGCGCCTGGCAGGATCCATGCTGCAGCCCTCCGGGGAATCCCCAGAGGAGCACAGTAGGCAAAGCATGTGCCGTAGCTGCCCTGCCTTGGGAAGGGGTTTTCTCCTCCTGTCTCCCTTGCAGGGTCCCGAGACAGCAACACATTAGCACATCAAAGTGGAGCCAAAGGGAACAGCCAGGTTCTCTGGCCAAAACCTGTTTGTTTCACAGATGGCTGAGAAGCCCAAGAAGCAGACACCTAAAGCTGACTTCAGTGGTGGCCCCTGGGTGGAAATGAGGTGCTGGGAGGAAGATGAGAATATCTTTTAGAAGTGGAGGAGCAGAGAAAGCTGGACGGGTTTCCAGAGGCATACTGAGGAAAAGTTTGGACTGGTGGTTTGATGGTAATGACCTCGTCCCTACAGCCTTTCCAAAAGCAGTTTTGGAACCAAGGAGTACAGACTTTTACTGACGGGACAGCGACAGGGTTTATATCGCATACCAACAATAAAGCTTGATGAAGACAATTGTTAAATTCTCGTGTCTCTCAGTGAAGAATTCTTCTCTGTTAGAAATCTTCACTCTCCTCTCCTTTATAGGAACTAGGTCATGAGATTTTCCCTGTTATCTGACGTGTCCAGCTCTTGCCTTTGGTTTGGCTTTCCAGTCAGCAAGACCCAAGGCCTTGGCCACATAAGCACCCTAGCACACAGGCAGAAGTCCAGCCCCTGGAGTCCCTCGCTACTGACGTTCCAAGGCACTTGTCCAGGAAGACAACAGGCCCCTGCAAACTAAATGAGTTCTCCTCCCCAGTCTTAACCCATTACCTCATTGAAATGGATACTTCATTGAAACAATGTGCCCTGTCACTAGTAATGCTCACAAGAGCCCAGAGAGGTGGGTGAAGATGAGAAGGCTGAGGGTCAGAGACATTCAATACATGTCCAAAGTTGCACAGGGAAAAAACAACTGTCAGATTCAAAACTCACATCGGGGCCCCATGACCTCTTTCGCTGATCTCTCCATCAGCAATGCGGGCTTCATTATCATCTGAGTTCAGAGTTGTTGTTTTTTTTTTTAACTTGGAACTATGAGGCTATGAGTATTCCAGGTCCTAACCAAAGTTATAACGACTGAAATTAACAATTATTTGTGCCATGTAAAGGGTAGGAGTGCAGCGATACTGACATAATGCTACTTAGCACTTCAGCTGGAAAGCTACCTGATTTTTTTTTTTTTTTTTTGTACTAGGGATTGAACCCAGAGGTGCTTAACCATTCAGCCACATCTCTAGCCCTTTTTATTTTTTATTTTGAGGCAGGGTCTCACTGGGTTGCTTACAGCTTTGCTAAACTGCTAAGGCTGGCTTTGAACTTGTGAACCTCCTTGACTCAGCCTCCCGGAGCCACTTTGATTACAGGTGTGCATCCTCATGCCTGGCTTAAGTGATCTGATTTTAAAATTACAAAGAAATGTTGACTCTTTAGAGGGATAAGAGGGGTGGGAGGGGGGGGGGGGGGAGAAAAAATAACAGAATGAATCAAAAACTATTACTCTAGGTAAATGTATGATTACACAAATGGTATGCCTCTATTTCACGTACAGAGAAACAATATGTATCCCATTTACTTACAATAAAAATGATTAAAAAAAAAAAGAAAATGTTGACTATTGTTCTTAAGTGCTATCATTTATCTCAGCCCAGATGTAAACCCGTTGATCATATGCAAAAATGTTTGGGAAGCCCAATCGTGCTATGATCATGGTAATTAATTTCCCCTCAGGTTTTAGCAGTTTAGTTTTAGAATTACATTTATATGTGCTACTTCAAGTTGATTTTGTGTCTGGCAATAACACCATGATGAATCTGCATTCACCTGTGCAGTTGGGACTCACATAGCTTAAGAAACTTGTTAACAACCTAAGAGCTAAGACTCGTAAGCCAGGTCCCAATCCTCCATTTGCGTACTCAATTGCAGCACTTTTATGTATTTCTTCTTTCTTTCTATATTTCTTGTACATTTATGTTTCCTACCATTCCCAGGGACTGAACCAGGCACTGGGAGAACATCCTGAATAAAGCATGTCCTCATCTTTGGCAGATCTGACATTCTATCAGGGAGAAGGACTGAGTACTGGTTGGGCACAGTACCAAGGACAGATGCTAGGGTGGCGACATGGACCTTGTTGGGATTACTAGTTCCGCTGAGGGAGACAGGGAAGCATCCCTGAACTGGAAGCATTTTGATGGGCAAGCAGATGTGGAAAGGCCCTTAAACACACAGTACTTACAGAGGAAGCGGCCTTTTGTGGCTAGCAAGAAAGACAGTGTGTTAGGAGCCATGGAGGATGGAGCATGAAGCATGCAGGAAGATGGAGGAGACGAGAAAAATAACAGATATTTTACAAGATACTGGAGACATATGGATCTATTTTCAGAAATCTGTGAGCTCTTTCTGGTTTTTAATGTCGAGGCTGTTTCAATATTGCAAGGTTATTCTGGATCATCAGGAGAGCCAAGGTAAACCATGTGGACTTGGACTTCTCATTGAAACTTGGTGACGTGGGCCTTTCTTGTTGAGGGATGGCTTTTTAAGCTAAGTAGGTAGGAGTGATGTCTGAAGTCTGACAGATTTTCAATGGAAAAGATGGTGATCATACAGCAACTCTCAGACTACGAGATATCTGAGTTATGAGAGGATTGAAAGCAGCCATTGCAGCCATTATAATGTATTCTAAGAAGTAGAACGAACTTTCTTAGCACAAGTAGAAAAACATGTTAGACAGCTTTCTATTACTAGAACAGACACCCGAGATAAAAAACTTATAAGAAAACAGATTTATTTTGAGTCCTGGTTTCAGAGGTTCCACTCCTCTGTGGGGGCCAGGGTCTCATATTCCCATGGAGGCACACCCTCAATGACCTGAAGGTCTCCCACTAGGCCCCCGCCTCTTAACAACTCCACCACCCTCCGATGAATGTCACCCTGGGGATGCAGGCCTTAGCACATAGGCCACTGGAGGACACCTCAGATCCAACTACAGCAGATAGGAAGTCTCAGCAGAGAGACAGACATGTAGAAAGAGAATTAATAGAAATTTTAGAATAGAAAAGTACAGTAACAGAAATTTTAGAAATTCACTAGATGGGTTCCATAACAGAACAGAGATGACAGAAGATTTGATTTGAAGATTGACCAATAGACATTTTGCTTCATAAACAACAGGGAGACAAAGCTGAAAACAATGAAATACCTTAGAGATCGGCGGACCATCCAAGGTCCAGTCTTCATGTCAGTCATCTCAAGTGGACATGAGAAAAAGGGTCCTATAGAAAGAACATTTGATGAAGTAATGAATGAAAACTTCCATATTTTCATAAAAGATACAAACTCATAGACTCCAGAAACCAAATGAACTCAGAATTGGATAAATTAAGAAAATCCACTCTCCGATACATCATAACCAAACTTGAAAATCAAAGACAAAGAAAAATCTTAAGAGAAGCCAAAAACATAACAAAACAAAACAACCTCAAACAACAACAACATCAACAACAACAAACATCACAAAACTCCATACTATGTGTGAGGGAAAAATATTAAAAAACTCACAAATTTTATTTTTGATCCGACTAGATGGAGTGAAATAACATTTTCAAAGTACTGAAAGAAAAGAACTGTCAACTCAGAATGTCCGTATCCAGCAAAAACATAAAGATATTAAAAATAAAATGGGATTCTTGGATGAAAGAAAACTAAAAGAATTTGTTACCAGCAGGCTTGCTCTAAAACAAATATGGTGCTATTGAAATTTAGAATTGGATGGTCCTTTGCTGAGGTGCTCTTCTGTAGCATGGAATGTTCAGCAGCATCCTTGGCCTTTCACACAGAGGCCAGCAGTACCCTCCACTGCCCAAATTGTGAGAATAAAATATGCTTCTGGACATTGCTCTTCATAGGCAAAATGACAGGCTTTTGGAGAACTACCTACTCTGTAAGAAATGTCAAAGTCACTTCTTCAGCTGGAAAGAAATAACAAGGGAAGTTTGGAACTCCAGAATGAGAGCAGAGTGATAAAATCATTGAATATCGGAATCAATGCAATAGACTATTTTGCTCCTTGGAAGTTCTTTAAAATAAGTTTGATGACTGAAAACAAAAATGTTTGTGTTGTATAATGGGAATTTTTAGTGTACATAGGTATAATGCATCTAGCAACACACAGCACAGAGTAGAGAGAATAAAGGGCTATCCATGACCGTGAAGTTTCTGCATTGCATTTCAAGTGGGAAAATATTAGTTCTAAGTAGACTGTGGGTAATTGGTGTGTGTATTGTAACCCCTGGAGCAACAACTGAAAAGACAGCATGGAGAACATAGGGAAGTGACAGAATAAGCTAATGAAGATTGAATTCTAGAAAATGTTAATAATTCAAATGTTAATAATTCAAAGGAAGATAGGAAAGGAGAAACAGAAGATTGAAAATGAAGTGGGACAAACAGAAAATGATAATAAATTATAGACCAAAATTTAAACATATCAATAATTACATTAAATGTGCATGGCTTAAACACAACAGAAAAAAGAGTCAATCAAGTGTATACAAAAACAAAATTCATTTGAAGCATAATGGTATAGGCAAAATTAAAAGCAACGGGGCTGGGCAGAGGTGCACACCTATAATCCCAGTGACTTGGGAGGCTGAGGCAAGAGGATTGTGAGTTCAAAACCAGCCTTGGCAAAAGCAAGGCACTAAGCAACTCAGTGAGACCCTGTCTCTAGATAAAATACAAAATAGGGATGGGCATGTGGCTCAGTGGTCGAGTGACCCTGAGTTCAAACCCCAGTACCATGCCCCCATCAAAAAATTGCAAAGGGAAGGAAAAAAAAAGCCATTAAACATTACTATTGAACAAAAGAAAACTGGGATGGCTACATTAATATTAAACAAAGTGGAAGTCAGAGCAATGTAATTAACAAGGATCAAGAGAGATGCTACATGACGATAACAGGATTCATGCATTAGGAAGCCGGGGCTAGGCATACATAGGCATCACTACAGAGCTTCAGAATATGTGGGGTGACGTTGATGAACTGAGAAACAGAAGCAAATTCTCAAGTACATTGAGCAATCACCATTCCTCTTGCAATTGATGGGCCTTCTTAACAGAAAATCATCAAGTAACATAAAAAAACTGAACAATACTTTCAATCAACTTGAACAAATTGTCTTTTACCAATCACTCTACCCAACCGTGACTGAAAACACATTTTTTTAAAGTCACATAGAACATTCATCAAGATAGACTATATTTTATGTTGTGAAACCAAGTTAAATGAATTGAAATACTACAAAGTAGAAATCAACAGAAAGATCAAGAAAATCCTCAAACACTTGGAAACTAAACAACACATTTCTGTTTTTGTTTTCTTTTGTTTTTATTACAGGGCTGGAGATCAAACCCAGGCCTCCACACATGCTAGGCAAGTGCTCTACCACTGAACTACATCCCAACCCCTAATCAACATACTTCTAAATGGCCCATGAGTCAAAGAAGGTTAAAGGAAAATTAGAAGATATTTTGAACTGATGAAAACAAAAATATAACCTAGTCAAAAATGATTGTGGGGCAGCTAATGTCATGCTCTGAGGAAAAGTTGTAGCATAAAATGCATATAGCAGAAAAGGAATGTCATAAGTAGAGTATGGCCTTCTGAGGACACCTAAAATAATCAGAACTGTATGGCAGAGTAGGCATAAGTGTAGACATAAAAATATGCATACCAATTATTCAGAATTGGCAAATGTGTTATTGTAATATTAATTTGATTGTCAACTTGATTGGATTAAGAGATGCCAATGATTAAGAATGTGTCTGTGAGGGTGTGTCTAGGAATGATTAGCATGTGGGATAGGGAACTGAAGTGGAGCCTTCCCTACATATGGGCAGCACCATCCAATAGGATGGTAGCTTGTACGGAATAAAAGTTGGAAGAACAAGGAAGCAGTAACAAATGCAAGCTCCATTCTTCTTGAACGAGTTCTTGATTTCTGCTGTGATCACCTGAGGATTTCAGGATTTCATCTCTTCATGCTTTCAAAGTGGACTCTGCCAGTGATTCTCTAGGGAGTTTCCAGAAGTCTTGGATCTCGGACTAGGGTAGCACCATTGATTCTTCTTGTTCTGAGGCTTGGACTGTGCAGCTCCTGGTTCTTCCAGTTCTACAGCCTGCAGACGGCCATGGCGGACTATCCAGCTTTTGGCGTAAGCCAGTCAAATAAATCCCCTTTTTGTTATCATGCTTCCTGTTGGTTCTGTTCCCCTAGAGAACCCTGACTAATACAATTATGGTACAAAGTGAGGAAGATCAAAGAAGCAGATGGAATTAAGGTTGCTAATCAGCTGATGGTAGAATGGGGAAATTATGTTGGACGATCTAGGTATCCCAATGATATCATCCCTGTAAATGGAAGGATGAGACAGAAGACAGAAAGTGGTAGGATAAGAGGATTTGTCCTGATGTTACTGACTTTGTAGGTAGAGGAAGAGAATGGCAAGTCAGGGAACATGGCGCTCTCCAGAAGCCGGGGAAGGCAAAGGAACCCCTTCTGCCTGGAGGCTCTGGAAGAAAGGCACCTCTGACCACAGCTTGATTTTAACCCACGGGGACACACTTCCAGACCTGACCTATAAATGTTTGGAGCTACTAACTTTGTGGCAATTTGTTACATTGGCAACAGGAATTAATACAAGAACAAAAAAAAATATATATAATGACTTCTGTGTTCACCTTACCAAAACTAGAAAAAACAGCAAATAGAAGGGGCAGAAAGGAATGGACAGGAAATAAGACAATGAGGAGATCAATAAAGTTGAAAGCCAGAAAAAACCAGTAAAGAAAGTCAACGAAAGTATCATCTGACTTTAACAAGAGGTTCATTATATTGCGACAGCAAGCCGTCGCTGGGTTCTTCATCATTATTCATGCACTCTGCAAGGCATTGCCTGAAGCTGAATGCTCTGGTCCAGCACATAATCGGGGGTAACTGCCTAAGCTCCTCATTAGACCAGGGGTGACTGGACAACCAGGGGAGACACTCACTTAGGAGGAAGACTGACGAACGGCATCTAGGTGTGACCCTTTCAAGCTCAGGGAACTTCTCTGTATGAAGCCCCTGTTTCCTCATTTCTCTGATGGCAAAACATGAGATGTCCTTAAAACCTTTTGCAATTGAGAATCCATATTGCCCCAGACATATAAATAACCATAGGACATGGTTTAATTATTAAATTAGCACTAGGCCCTGGGCATGCGATGCATGGAACACAGTTTTGTGGAATAGATTGGGACTACAATGATCCTGCAGTGCTCGGTAGTTACATGTTTTAAAAGTTATAAACAATAGGATTATTCGCATAAATTTTGGAGGCATGACTTATTTTTATCAGACATGATGTTGAGTGTGTAGGACACCTGATAAGATCATTAAAGGATTTTAGGAAAGAGACCCTGAGGCTAGAGAAGCTGGGCAGGACTCATGAAAGGCCACTGGGAATGAGTGGAAGGAAGGAAGGAGCTGAGGGGAACTTCGGTTTCTAACCTGGTGGCTTGGGAGGAGGAAGGGAAGTTCATCTTGGGGTTTCCGGAAGAGAAATAGGGCTGAGAGAAAGTTCATCAGTTGGAATTTGGACATGTTTTTACGATGCTGGTGGTGTCTACCAGGGAGCGAGATAAAATGACCTGAGTTAGGGGAGCTTGATACACATCTGGAAATGATGAGAATCAGGCATTGAGAAATTAACTAGAGAAAGTGAACGGAGGGTGAAGGTGAGCTGGCCCTGGGGGAAATGCCAACATTTAAGGGGAACGCACAAAAAGGAGTTGCAATGACGAGGGAGAAATGCTGGAGGAGATGTCTTCAGGAAGCCAAAGTGGGGGGGACTTGTGAAAAGACAGCGATGGTGTGCCCAGGCTGATGTCAGGGTGTTAATTTAGGTGGGATGCCGAGCCGAGCCACTGGGTATGACAGACGGGGAAGAACCACTGTTTCCTAAAAGAGTAAAAAGTGCAGTGCGTTAGTCAATTTTCTCTTGCTGTTACAAAACACCTGAGAAAAATCAACTTATCGGAATAGAAGTTTGGTCCATGTCACTTGGCTCCATTGATTTGGGGCTCATGGTGGAGGCAGAACATCATGGCAAGAGGAGCATGGAGAGCAAAACTCTTACCCCGTGGCAGTTGGAAGCAAAGGGAGAGACATGAAGAGGCTGAAACCAAGGATCCCCTTTGAGGACACAACCCAGTACCTAACTTCCTCCCACTAGGCTCCGCCATCCTGAAGATTCCACCACTCCCCATAGTGCCAAGTTGAGGACCAAGCCTTCAGCAATTGGGGACATTCAGATTCAAGCCCTGACGGGCAGGATGTGGGCTGTCAGTGACGGCAGCATGTGTGGACTTGGGGACTTGCTGGGAGTTGCCATTGCTCAGGAAGGAGGAGGTGGCCTTGGGCTGTCAAGCAGGGAGGTTGGGAAGAGTGGAACTCATGCAGTGCCCGGTTGGGAGGAGTGTGGGTGTCTGGTCCTTGTCCCCCACCATCAAGGTCATTTCGGGCCCCTCCCTGCAGTCAGGGCCACCACCAGAGGACAAGGGTCCGTCCTAGCACCTCGGAGACTCTTGGCTCTGCTCTCTGTTGCTTTCTTGCTTGCTACATCCATGGCACTTCTGTCATTTCGTCTGCATTCAGGCTGCAGGAAAGAGAGAGAAGGAACGAGGTGACTTCCCTCAGTTTCAAAGAGACTTCCTGGCTGGTCCCCTGACACTTTGGTTTTGCATTTACTGGCCATGACAGGCACAAGGTCACACTGGGTGGTAAGTGAGATGGAGAAACATGTAGGTGTTAGAAGAAAATCAGAAGGAAGGGGAAGGGTTTTGCTGAGAGAGAGATTAACCAGGGTCCGCCTGCTGGGGCTCAGGGCCTCCCTCACCTGTGCCCGTACTGCACAGGGATCCTGTCTCCCCTGCTCACCTGGGGGGCCTCCATGGAGCCCCCGTGGCCTATCTGTATGGCTCCCTGTGCCTCTGGACAGTGGGAGCTCTGTGAAACCTGGGCTCACCCTCCGGAGGACTACCTTGCCTGATGGCGGCTGAGCAGCCCCGGAGGCTAGCTCTAACGTGGGCTTTGATCTGATAACTGCTTTTCAGATGGTCTCTGCAGAGGCTGGCGCTCCTTACAGATCCTCAAGGTCTCCAGTAAAGACAGGCCCAGTGGGCAACTGGGGACAGGCAGACCGCAGGCCCCCACCTCATCCAGTCCAGGTCTGATTCCCAAGAGGCAGATGTCTGTGTCTTCAATTTCCAACAAAAATTCACCCGGAGAACTGCTCTTGCAGGAGGAATATGATTCCCAAATGCACAATTGTAATCGTTTTAGAGGGAAACTGAGGCCCAGACACTTCCCTAAGGTCGCAGAGTCTGAGGGATTGAGGGCTTGGGCTGAGTCATTGGAGATGCCTCCTCTAGGCTCCAGGATCTCACCTATTGACCTTGTCTCTCTGCTTTTGCCTGTGGGCCTGTGTGAATCTGTGCCTCCATGCTTGTTGTGTTGTGTGGTGTGTAAATGTGTGCCTGAGTGCATGTGTGTGTGTGACACTGTGCTTGTGTGTACATATGTGTGCCTGTGTATGTGTGCTTACTGCATGTATGGGTTTTGCCTGTGTGCATGGGTGTGTGTGCTTGTGTGCATGTGTTGTGTCTCTATGCATGTGCTCTGGTGCATGTACTTGTGTACATGTATGCATACATGTGCATGGTGCTTGTGTTAATGTGTGCCTGTAATGCATATGTGTGTACATAAGCCTGTGTGCCCATGTACATTGTGTGCAGATGTGTATGTGTACATGAGTGTGTGTTTGATGGTTGTGCTCGTCTTTACCCAGGGAACCTCTGACCTCTGAGGTTTTGCAGGACTGGTGGGAATGGCTCAGGAGGAAGGGCCTGTTCTTGCTTGGTGGATCTAGAGGGCTGGCTGGCTGGCCACCTCGCTGGCTCCAGCTTCCCCAGTGACTTCCCAGGTGACGGGCAGGGCTGGTGAGGTTTTGCACTAGTGTCAGACTGCACTTGAGCCACTCTGACCAGAGCCCTGTGTGACCTGTGCTTTCGAGGACCCCGCTCTCCCTCTGGCCAGGTAGGATCACTCTGGGAGGGTGAGCAATGACGGAGTGCCTTATGCCATGGGTGTTTGCTTCTGGAGGAATGTGGGCGTTTCCTTTCTGGGGCTTTGGGAACTGCTCTCGGGGAACCAGGTCTGACTTCCCCCCTGAAAATAGTTACTTCTCTACAGTTACTTGCAGGCAGATGTCACATATGGACTTGGGGACCAGGTGGGAAAGTCCCTGGCACACCCCCACCGAGATACATTGCCTTCCTCTCCCAATGCACATGCATAATTTTTCAGAGGGGAAAAATCATCCAGGGCTGGAGGTGGGGTCCGTGAAGAGGTCAAGGGTGAGCAGTGATGTATAGGGCCTAGCAGGGTCCCCACCCTCTTTGATGTGGCTGGGGGAGCAGGACCCCCTGAGAAGAGAAGGGGCTGTCTGAGCAGAGCTGGGAACTTGATGCTGGCCTGCAGGGGCTGTGGTGGCTGCTCCCAGTCCAGGTCCCAGGTCCCAGGACCCCGTCTGCCCCTGTGGGCTTCCACCCAGGCCAAAAGCTGGCTAAGGGCAGGGTGGGGCAGAGGGAGAAACCCAGGGCTGCTTCTGTTCCCAGCCGCTGAAAGGTTGCCCAAGGGTCCAGAGCTCTTCCTTAGGCAGCTGGAGAATGGTCAGTGACGCCTTTGAGTTAGAAGAGCGGTTCCCAAATTCGAGGCTCTGGGCCAGCAGCGCTGGCCTCCCCTCTGGGGTGGAGCAACTTTAACAGGCCCCCTAGGACCGGAGCCTGGGATAGCTGCAATTTGAACATCACCAGGATTTGATTTGGGGTCAGGGAGGGAGTGGACTCCCTTCTCTTCCAAGCTGAGTGGTCGCAGAGACCCGGGTCACCCCCGTCCTGCATTTCTGAAACAGTGCCTCCTGGGCAGACTCAGCAGAGTTCCTGGTGGCTTCACCAGACACTCCAATCGCAAGACATGCTTCCCTTCTCCTCTGGGCTCCTGGCCTGCAGTCCTTGGACTTCTTCCTGAAGTACTTACAAAACAGAGAACCAATGGGTTGGGGATCCCGGCCCCCAGAGGCCAGCCACAAGCAGAAAGCTTCTTTTGTTCTTTTTTCTTTTAACTTTCTGTCCATTTTCAAAATGTGGACCCATTCCCAACACTGTAGTGCATCCTACAGGGAGATTTGTTTTACTCTAAAAATAACACTTGACTTGACGACCCCATAGCACATCTATTGATGTGTGTTCCTCTGGTGGCTTAGGCCACAGGGGTGGGGCTGGTGACCAAGCTGACAGTACTTGCTGGTACCACAGGGGTCTCCCATTCTGCTTTGGTGGAGTAGGAGACCTGGACGTCACCACCACAGCCTCTCTGGGCCTCTACAAGGAGCAGATCCCTTTCAGATACTCATTTCCTGAATTCACTTCTCAAAATGGCTGCCTTCTGTTTCTGGAGGACAATGGAACAGGGTGCAGGTAGCGATGACTGTGTGAGGTCACAGCAATGGCCAGGACAGGTCCAGGGGCTGGGTCCAGCATAGGGCTCTCCCAGCAGAGGAGGCCTTGAGCTGATTTGAGCAGAGGTTCCCAAATTTAGTCCTGAAAGTATCAGAAGCAGCGTCCCTCCAGGACTTGTTACAAATGCAAGTCTTCGGTCACCCCCTAAATGCATCAGGAACTCCAGGGTGGGACACAACAATTTGTCAGAAGAATTGAATCTCCGAGGGATTCAGATACCTGCTCAAGTCTAAGAACCACAAGCATACAAAAAAAAAAAAAAAAAAAAAAAAAAAAAAAAGCAGTATTTGCTTTTAGCAGAGTCAACATGCAGATTCCTGGGAAGGGACGTGTCCTCAGCCAAGGCTGTCCCCATTTCCTCCCCAGAGTAGCTCTGCAGGGATCCACCTCTGGATCACCCAGCCGCTGTTTTGTGAAGCAGTGTGGACCCCACCCATGCAGGGGCTCCCGGCTGGGCTGCCTTTTCCTCCCAGGCGAGTCCCAGCACCCAGATTGGGAGGGGTCTCAGGGGAACTAAGACACACGCGCAGACCAAGCACAGAAGTGAACTCCATGACAGATGTGGTGTGGCCTCTGTGCAGATACAAACCAAAGGCATCTATAAATTGAGAGCAAACGGACTTTAAAACCTTGAAACCAAAGAGTCAACCTGACGGTATTGATCAATCGTGATGGATGAGTCATTGGTGGCCCTGGGTGGCGGGTGGCGGCGAGGCCGTGGTGCCACTGTGCCCTGTGGCTGTCCTCAACCGAGGGCCTGGACTGGGATAGCTCCTGACCTCCCGTGGCTTTGAACCCTGGGGAAGATCACTCACACCACCGACCAGGAGTGTCCTGTGGCATGGGCATCGCCGGGTCACTGACCTCTCACCTGTGCCTCCTGCATTCCTTTTGACTGACAGTGAGTCATGCTCTTAGGTTCTGTTCTGAGTGGCCGCCAGAGGCAAATGCACACACAAACTGCCCAGGACTGTCCACTTAGGCCACAAAGCCAGTTTTTTTAAAAAATAAAAAATAGTGGTAAAATGCACATCATATATAATTTATCATTCTGGCCATTTTCAGGGGTGAGTTCTCTGTAAGTCCATGTGCATGGCTGTGTGACCGTCCCACTATCCATCTCCAGAATGTTCTCCTCTTCCCAGACGGAAGCTCCACATCATTAAACCATGGCTGCCCATTCCTGCTCCCCACAGACCTGGTGAATTCGAGCACCCTGGCACCTCACGTAAGTCGAAGCACACTGCATCTGTGGTGCTGTGCTCGGCTTATGTCACTCAGTGTAATGGCTTCAAGATTCATCCATGCGTAGTAGGTGCCAGAATTTCCTTCCTCTGTAAGACCGAATGACATTCCAGGACAGACAGACCACGTTTTCACTATCCATCCATCCATCCATCCATCCATCCATCCATCCATCCATCCATCCATCCATCCAGGGATCGCTTGGTCATGTCCATATCTTGATTATTATGAAAGGTGCTGCTGTGAACAGGTCTGCCCCAGTCCCTGCTCTCCCCTCTTTTTGGGGTACCTCCAGGAGTGGAATTGTGGTAACTGAACGTGTTCTGAATAATTTTTAAAAGAGTGCCGTGGTTTGGGGTATGGTGATGTACACCTGTAATCTCAGGAGAATCTCAAGTTCAAGGCCAGCCTCAGCAACTTAGTGAGGCCCTAAGTAATTTAGCAAGACCCTGTCTCTAAATAAATAAATAAATAAATAAAGGCTAAAGATGTAATGCAGGGGTTAAGGGCCCCTGGGCTCAATCCCTGGTTAAAAAAAAAAAAAAAAAAAAAAAAATTGTCATAGGGAATCTAACGCAAATCTAGAATATACCTATTTGTCTTTGTGAATTCCTCTTCTGATCAAAGGCTCCCTGGAGACTGAAGTAAGGACAACCACATGTCCTGATGTCCTGGTTTGGGCTCTCACAGAAGCAGGCTTGTGACGTGGGTGCAGGGATGTCATTCGGCATGTGACCCTGGAGAAGACTGTGAGGGGTAGAGGCACAAGGCCCCAGGCAAGGCCCTGTGTCCTTGGGGTGGTGTCCCCAGTCCCAGCTGCACCACTGAGCATAATCTTGGCTCTCTCAGGCTCCAGTGGCCTTGGGCAGAGGCACCAAGAGGAGAGCAGGGCGGGGCGGCCACTCCTCCCCTGGGCCATGAGGGTGTCACTGTCTTCAGTGAATCCCCAAACAAAAATCAGGCTAATGGTCCCTCTGCTCTTCATTGCCACCATGCACCAGTGGCTTTGAATGCCACCAGAGTCTCCCCAGCAAGGGCCCCCTGGGTTACTGCCGAACTTTAACAGTAGATGCATAAGCCCAGAGTGCTTTAATAAATATCACACGGTCACCCCCTCTTATCCACGGGGGACCCCTTCCGAGATCCGCAGTGGATGCCTGAATCCTCCAAAATGGGAACTGTGGACGAGGCCAGCTGCTTGATTCTGCAGATGTTCACTCGGAAAACTCACAGTTAGAGGGGGGGCCAGACATGTGAGTGGCTTCCCAGGGACGTTCCTAATGGCTCAGGGTCCTTTCTGTTCACTTGGGGTGTGCTGTGTGATCCACCCTCTGGGGTCACATCTGTCCCTGTGTTTAATCAATGTTTTGAAATAATAGCAACCCAAGGGTTAGAGAGACAAAGGATCAGACTCGGTGACTGCAGTTCCGTCCCTCTTAGGACTCTGAATGTGACGCAGCGTGTACACTCTCAGGTGGAATAGTTTGGGTCATAAGGGCCAATCAGTCCGAGCACGAGACGGATTAGTTTCATTTCCCGATTCCTCCTGACAGTTTTATTGCAGAGGACGGAATGGTGAGGATGGAATGCTCACATCTTGACCCACGTCCTCCCCTGTGAAATGGGCTGCGGCTGGTCCTCTCTCCCAGAGCTGAGAGGCAGGGCATCTAAACATGTGGAGCCTGCACCCCAGCTGCAAGCCCAGGGGCCCTGACTGACGGCAGCTGCTGGTTTAATGTAAACCTGCTGCCTCGTTGGGGTGTGTGTGGAGGAGCCTCGTGTCAACTGTGAAGGGCAATGCACTTGTCCTGGGTGACAGGATTGAGGAGGGTGGTATTGAGGAATGTGGCTTGAGTGTGTCTCCTAAGGTTTCATGTGTTGAAACTTAATCCCCATGGTGAGGTAATAAGAGGGTGGAGACTTAATTCAACTGTGGTGTTGGGAGCTGGGGTCTTTGGGAGGTGACTACAAGTAGATAATGTCATCAGGGTGGAACTCCCATGATTAAATACTGGTGGCTTTATTAGAAGAGGGAGAGAGAACACAGGAAACACATCACTGTTGCCATGTGAATCCCTGTACTGTCTTGGGACTCTGCCAGCAACAAGGCCATGACCAGATGTGGGCCCTTGAACCCCCAGAACTGTGAGCTAATAAACCTTTTTCCTTTATTAAGTAGGCTGCCTCTGATATTTTGTGATACTAATGAAGATAGACTAATACACATCCCCAGAAATGCATACTCCAATATTTCATTTTTATGAAAATGAAATTGTTCCTTCAACAAATACTTACTGAACTTTAGCCACGAGCCAATCATTGTTCATAATATAAATGTAACTTGGATGCAGAGCAAATTGTAATGAAAACACAGCTTTGCATTTTTCTGTACTATTAATTTAAACTTTCTCCAGGAGGGGAGGGGATAGCTTCCCTGTGAGGATGAAGAAGAGGCCCGTCCCTGACCCATCTATACTCTTTTAGATTATAAACTGTTTTCAGTAATTTTGACAAGAACATTGATCTATCTTTACAGGCTAGAAGTTGGCAGTAGAAATCTAGGAGGGGACTCTCTCTTTTTTTTTCTATTTTTCTTTGTGGCCTCCTTCTTCACCTTCCCCAGCCCCTAAGTTAGTCCAAGAGTTCCAAGATGGCTGGAGGGAGAACATGAATGGAAAACAGAGGCTTTCCTTGTACTGGCCCTGTTGGAAGAGCTTTGGTGGCTGCCGGAGGTCCCCATCCTGCTTTCTGGAGTTGGTTTGGGCTGATCTGGTTCTATTCTGATTGGTTGCTGACCACTCCCTCGACAGCCCCCAGGTCCATTTGACCCATGGTATTGGACTGCAGGCTATTCCATCAATGGCTCTATGAATTTCTCTTGACAGGGCATCGTCAGACCCAGGCCACCAGATCCCCAGGCTGTTGGGAATCTGCGTCATGTTCTCAGAATGGATCTTGGAGGCCTCTGCCCTCTTGGTCTACCCACAGTGGGGCTAGACAGAGACAGTCCTGGCTAAGTCCTCCTGCCGCTCTGAGTAAGAATGGCTGTGCACTGGCTTCACCGCTGTTTCCTGTGGACGTTCTGTGCAGGTGGCAGGAGAATCTTAGGACCTGGGTGTTTCCCCCCTGTTCCATCTGGAACAGGGTTGAAAGCTTAGGTCTTAACATCCTGCATTTTTGGAGGGAGACATGGTTGATTTTAAGTGGATATGATCCCAGGTGGACTGTGCTTGGAGACTAAGGAGTGTGGACAAAGATGAGGAAGACTGTTCCTGCTGGTCAAGGCCAGGGGCTCTGGCTGGCCTTGAGATGGACACACAGTTGTCTTCAGGGGGACAGAAGGCAGTGACTGGGGAAATGAGAACCATTGGGGGAAGTCCTGGGACAGGTTCCTGACCCTGCAGCCTTGCTGGCTTCTGCTGGGGTCACTGCAGTTGGTGGTTGGTGTCTCCCATGTGATAGCCCCACACTGAGCAAGGGCTGGTCAGAAGAGACAGCCTGGCATCCTCTGCCTCAATTCTGAGCCACACATTTCCTACCAGAATTGTTGCTGATGACCAAAACTTTCTGTCCTTTAAAAGCTTCCAGAATATTCTGAGCTCCTTGGAATAAAGAGTTTGTGTCAACTTAGAGTGTTCTGCTTTTATTAGAAGAGCTAAATGGATGGCCACTTTCACATATGGACTTTCCAAAGTCCATGGCACTTGACTTCCAAAATTCAAGTCACGCGAAACATTTTAGTGAAACTTTATCTTTGTTCTCCTGCCCCTTGCTTTTTATTCCTTTATTTAATTATCATTATTGTTGTTTGGGAAATGGCTTTGAAGTGTCTTGGAGCCTTGAGGTGGGAAGAGGTGGAATTCCTCTGTCTGGGAGCAGAAGTCTACCCACCAGTGCAGATGGATCTGGTCGCTGGTAACAATAGCAGCAAATGTAGCAGAGTCCTTTCCTTTGATGTGTGAAGATTAAACATCATGTCAAGCTCGAGCTGCAAGCTTGACTGAAATGTGATAATATGGAAGCCTGATACCTTCAGGGCCAAAGCTCTATAAAGATAAAAATCAGATTATTAATGACAGTTTCCAGTTTAAAAAAAAAAAAAAAAAAGAGGTCTTAAGATGTGTTTGCTCCGCCCCCATGGGCAGACACCCTGCTGCAGACACGTGTGAACCACATGCGTGCAGAGGGGCAGACTCTTGGCCCCAACTCCACATTCTCATCACCCCCACGAGGGGCTCAGCAGCCAAGCAACCTCAGCTCTTCTGGTCTCCCTGGGTTCCCTGCAGGGTGACTTTTTTTGACAGGCGTCCGGAACCCAGATGCTGGGTTCCAAGCTGATTTCAGTCCCTGAGCTGGAGGCTGCTGGTGAGCTGTGGGGATGTTTACCTGTCTCTCATTTGGTGAGGAAGTTTCTGCAGCATGAATTGCTCTCCATCTTGTGCTTGAATGGCAGGTGGGAAAAGTTGCAAATGCCCCCCAGAGTTTATCTAATGAAGACGCAGATGTAAACAATCCCCTAGAGAGTTGCTTGGGGGGGCCCCTCCTGGACCTGGGAGCTCCCATTCAAGATGCATTCCTTTTTAAATTTTTAAAATTTTTAAAATTTTGTTTTACAGACTGCATTTTGATTCATTGTACACAAATGGGGTACATCTTTTTGTTTCTAAGGTTGTGCACGACGTAGATTCACACCATTCCTGTAATCATACATAGGGTAATGAGGTCTGTCTCATTCCACCGTTTTTCAAGCGTTCTTGAGAGGTCTTTGTCCTCTCTTCAAGCAGGATGGACTCAGTTGCATGATGTTTTACACAGGTAGGAAAACCTCACCGAAATGGTTATTACCGCGGGGCAGGGAGAGGTTTTTGACTGAGCTCAGCTCCTGACAGGCATGTACCCTGGGACAATGTCTTTTGTATTTAGGCCCCAGTCTCCTCAGCTGTAACCGGAGAGGGCTGACTCATTTAGCAACTGCAGCACCCTGTAACTCTAACCCCTGGTGGCAGCCATTAACACCTTAGTGTAAAGTAGCCACGGAATCACTTTCTCAGGGCGGGACTCAGTACTGACGTGATGGATGGGATGTCAGGGAAGTTTCCAAATGTGATGATCTCTCTGGGCTGGGGGGTTCTTGGGGAACCCTGGTCAGGCAGCAGTGGGGCATTGAGGGCTTGGCTGGAAGTTGACATCAGGGACCTCAGAGGGGCTGGAAGGCAAAGAACACATGCCAGGTGTGGGGAAAAAGGGCTGAGGTATCAGGGTATTTCCTTCTCGGAGCCTTGCGGGAGCCTGTGGGACTCCGGGCTCTGTCTCCATTTGTCTTTGATAAGGAGGCAGAGGTTGCCAGAGGTGGCTACCCTCTGAATCAGGATTTGGACCCAAGCCTTTTGACCACAAGCCAGGTACTTCATGTGTTATTGGATCAGCCCAACTGCAGAGTCCAGGTGCAAACTCCTCATTCTTGACCCTCTAGAAATGCAGCCTGGACCAATAGGGGTCTGTGAGGTCCAAGGCGATCCATTCACCCAGAGGACAGGCACAAGGCCTGGAAGGGGCTTTTGAGAGGTCAGGGGGCAGACAATAGCCCCGCAGGACCTCTGAGGGCAGAGGATGGGGTGCGGGTGTTGCGGAGTGGGCTTCAAATCCACCTCAGGCCTCCATGGGGCTTCCTTCCTCTGTCTCTGGTCATCAGGGGAAGAGACCAAGGACTCCACCTCCCCTGGAAGTCCCTGGAGGCCCTGAGCTCATGGAGGCAAGAAGCCCGCCTGGCCCCAGGATGTGGGACGCACGGGCTCCCATGGTGGCTGCCCTCACTGATGGTCCCTGGGGCGGGTGTGTGAGCAGAGCTTGGAGGCCCGGTTCAGCGCTTCCTGCGCGTCAGCCTTTGCAGGCCGCTGGGTTTGCTGGGAGCAGTGTGGCACTGTGCCCAGCTCTGTCTGTAATACGTGCCTGCTGCATAATCGTCCTCCACAGAGGCAGACGCGGAGCAGGCCCGGGGGAAGTGATCTCCAGCCCCCACGCCTACGCGCCACAGGAGGGCAGAGACAAGGCTTTTGTGTGTGCCAGGCCCCTGGGGATGTGGGAAGGTGAGCAGGGACTGAAGTGCCACTTACCAGGCTGTGGTGACTCATCTGAAGGAGGGACGCGCCCGGCAGAGGCAGGGCGGAAATGTCGGCCCTGTGCATCCTCTGGGTTTGAATTTGACCTGGTGAGGATTTAGTTTGCTTATCCATCCGCAGGTCGTTTTCATTTCTGTGAAATCATGACGAAGGTGAAGAAAAGAGGTCTAAATGGTCAGGTCCCTCAAGGGTTGCCTCAGGGGGTCTGCACAGAGGCCTGGGCATGGGGACTTTGCACAGCTACCCAGGACGCTCGGGTGGGAACCGAGCTTGGGCATCTCAGCTCCAACTCCTGATATTATAAGGTACAAAGAAGCAAAGTTGGACCAGTTCCTGACTGTGGCCGCCGTATTGCTCTCCCGAATGCCACGGCATCAGGTTCCACAGCTGAACCTGGAGGATCTCGCTCCAGCCAGGAATGGGGTCCTCGAGACGTGCGATCAGTCTCTAAGGTCCGCAAGCAGCTAGACCAGAACTCAGCCCCACTCAGGAAGATCTGCCTATCTTTGGCTAGCAATTGTTCCTCTATTTCTTCTTAGGCAAACAACCTACCTGAACTTCCCCTTAAAGTCTGAATCCAACTGTGCAAATCAAGACTTGTTTGCTATTTTCATTGTGAGACACTGGAGGGAGAGAACTTCATTTATGTGGAAGTGTGTTGGGACTGTTGTAAAACTCCTTCATGCCTGTTTATTGAGAACACACACACACACACACACACCAAGAATACAGTCCCTCCTACAGTGTGGAGATACTGGACTAGATATCAATTGTACTGACTGATGGTTCCCTGAGGAGTCGCTGGTCATGGTCCTGGACCCCTCAACCTCTCCGGGCAGAGCATGCACCTGTCCGAGTGGAGGGAGGTGGTGCTAACTCCCCAGGTCTCTGGCGGTTCACACTGAAGCTCCAGCTAGAGGTCTTCCTGTGTCAAAAGGGGGCCATGAATTGACAGCAGCGCAGGACAGTGTTGTTATGTGGATGCTGGCCCATGCCACAGTGGACTGTGAGCAGGGTTACCCTCTGGAACCACCTTGTCCACGTAGATGCTGGGGCTCACATTTCCATGACATTCGTCCACTGACGTTCGACTCAGCTCTGACCCTCGCCCTACTCTCTGCCCACCTTCCCCAGATTCTTTGCTACCCATCAGGTCACATTTTGACCATGAGGAAATTGCACCTGTGGATTTTCTCATCTTAAAAATGTAATATCAGATGGGTGTGGTGGCACATGCCTGTAATCCCAGCAGCTATGGGAGGCTGAGGCAGGAGGATTGAGAGCTCAAAGCCAGCCTCGGCAACAGCCGGGCGCTAAGCAACTCAGTGAGACCCTGTCTCTAAACAAAATACAAAATAGGGCTGGAGATGTGGCTCAGTGGTTGAGTGCCCCTGAGTTCAATCCCCAGTACCAAAACAAAACAAAACAACAACAACAACAAATGGAATTCTGGAAGGCAGGCATAACTGAGGCCATTTTGCAATCCAGCACAGTCTGGGATTGCACAAAACTCTATGCATTTCCACCCTCAGGCCTCAGCCACCCATAGAACATTCTGACACAGAAGTTGTTTCTGGGGGCCAGGTCTGTTTCCAGATGCCTGTGGACTTGGGAAAATCTTCTGATATGACCAAGTCCTTTCCCTTCTCCATTCTGAGCCTCACGGTTAGTTTATGGCCAATATTGCAGATTTGCAGATTTCCCACTCGGTCTCAGAAGTGACAACCCATTTGCCTCCAAGAGTCCAACAGCAACAGGCTCAGCCTCCCTTAATGACAATTAGTCTAATTTTGGTTTCAGATTTTCCAACGTTGGCTTTTACTAGTATTTGATATCATCAGTGGAACCTACAACTCGAGATAGACTTTGCTTACAAAAATAGCATTCCATTTATTTCAAAATAGTAGCATTTGCCCTGTTAACCACGTAGCTGGCCAAATATGGAAAGAGAAGCTCTATGCTGAGCCCGCTTTGGGCCTTGGAACAAAGCGCTCTCTGTGATCATCCCTGGTAGGAACGTGTTCTTCTAGGTGCCGCGAATCATCTGTGCGTAGGTCTTTCATCTCTGTCGCCGCCAAAGCCCTTGGCACGTGTCCTCCCCGTATGGTCTGAGGTGGCAAGCGCAGAAGGGGTGGGTTTTCCCATGAATAAGAGTCAGGAAAGAGGTGGTCTTACAGCCAGGGACTTGGAGGTGGGGAAGGAGGAGAGGAGAGGGAGAAGTGGACACGGGTGCCTTTGCTTCCGGCTGACAGTCACGGTCTCTCCGTGGACCCCCTGAGTGCATCCAGCCTCCTGGGAACCAGTGAGAACCCAGGTGGCATCGGGATCAACGTTCAGGCTTGAGTACAGCGTTTCTTTGGCAGAACCTGGGTGGGCATGGCGTGTCTTTCCCCTGAGCGAGACTGTACTTCCTTTCAAAAAAGCTCATTAGAGACACTCTCTCCCTTTGAACGGCACAGAGCTGTTTCATGTGCCGTTTTCAATTTATCCATGATGCTACTCCAAAGAGCTAGCGACTACAACAGAGTGTGCTTGTGAAACTGGAGTCTCCCTGACCGCAGTTCTGGGGACAGCCTCGCTCTGAGCTCAGGATAAAGGAGCGGGGCAGGAGCAAATGACAGGACACTGCTTTTAATCCTCAGGGTGGCTCTGCAGCTGAATGTGTGTGGCGTTCACCCTATTCCAGGAGGAATAGGAAGGTCAATTTCGGCACTTTGATGTTGCATTAAAAAAGTAGAGGAAATCAAATGCAGACTTCTGAAATATTAGCAACCCCAGGGTTTGTGTTGCGTTGCTTTTAAGTTTTGGAAAAGATGATCCGAGAAAACCAGGGACGTGAATATCCTTCTCCTTAAGCTAATTAACATTTCCTTTCTCCCCTTCTTCCTGCTTCCCCCCTGGTCCCCCGGCCTGGCATCGCTCCTGCCCCGAGGCTGGTCTGTCCTGACAAGTGTCTGCAGCTGGGAGTAGTGGAATCTGGGCCGTGGTCCCAGCTCCCCTTCCCTCTCCCTGGGGCTCTGATGAAGTGCTGGAGCCTGCGTGAGCAGGTTGTTTGTGTGTCTGTTTACCTTGGCGTCCTCACTAGGCTTCCCTGTGTGAGAATCCTCGCAACAAGCTTCTGCCTGTTTCAGCCTTCATCGTTTGCTCGCATTGGCGGTCTGCTTCTTGGAAAGTGTGATACTGTGGCTGTGTTGACCTGGCACAAAGACTTTTGTGTTGGCTGAGTGGCAAGGGGACCTTCCTGTGACTGGCAAGCGACTCGGTTTCCCATGTGTTGCATCATCTTTTGGGGGCACGAGGCAAGCATGGGAAGCTCAAAGGGGGTCAAGTCCCTAGGGAAAGGTGCAGAGCAGTGGCTTCTGAGTCAATATTCTTTTAAGCTTGTGCCCAGTTTGCATCAGATAAAAGGTTGTGTCCAAAGGTGGGTAATCAGTGAACTTGGAGATGTCACTGACCTATCTGGAAGGTCATAACCTCCGTGACAGTCACAAGACTGCTGGGTATCTGGGATGATGGCTCAGGAGAACGGTCTAAACTGACCAGGCATGAGTTCTCCATTAATTATTACCTTAGTTCATTTTTTGTTGCTATAAGAAAACACTTGAGATTGGGAACTTTATAAAGGAAAGAGGTTTATTTTCAGCTCATGGTTTGGGAAGCCCAAGAGTGTGGCGCTGGAATCAGTTTCTGGTGAGGGCCTCATGGTGGATGGCAGCACTTGGGGGGAGCATGTGAGAGACTGGGAGGTCACATGGAGAGAGAGAGAGAGAGAGAGAGAGAGAGAGAGAGAGAGAGAGAGAGAATGAGCCAGAGAGGGCACTGAGGAAGCCAGGCTCACTCTATAGCCGCCCACACTGGAGGAGGCTCCTTCCATCCAGTCTTACCTGGAGAGAGCGACCCAGGCTCAGGAGGAAAACATCCATCCATTGACGAAGGTGGATTCTCCATGACCCTGTGTGTCTCTTAAAGGCTTTTCCAGGTTCTTCCAGTTCAACCCTGTTGAATTGGGGAAAGAAGCTTCCACATGTGTTTTGATAGGGGCAAACCACACCCAAACCACACCACACCCAAACCACAGCAGCCACTGAGGAGATAGGCCTCGGGAGTCAGAATCCAGGAGCCTGGGGGCAGGGAAGCCCTCTGAGCCAGCCGCACAGCAGCACATGTCCCACAGGGGCTGGGCGGACGCCAACCTGCAAAAGCTGTTCCCTGGGGAGCCATGTCCCTGGGCTGGGCTCGGGTGGGAAGGATTCTTCTCAATAAAAAGCAGATTTAGCTGAGATAGCTCCATTTCCTCTTCAGAAGTGCTCACAGCTCCATCCCCTACATCTGGGGACTACCCAGAGGTACAAGAGCTCTTTCGGTACCCGGACGTGTGCGAGGTCCCCTGGCTGGACACCTGTCCATCCTCATTCCTTGCACAGCCACTTTTTTGATCCAGAACTGTGGGTTTCATTTCTCCACTCCAATAGAGTTCAAGGTCTGCCTTGGAGAGTGCAGGGCCAGTCACCTGCATGGTTGGAACAGAAAGGCCAGCCCCTTTCACTGGGAGACCAGCATGAAAGAATAAAGTTGTCTTTATCAACAGTCATCATTTCTTCATCTTTACACCGAGGTAAAGAGAGGTTCTGTCTCACTCTGAGTTACTGAAGATTCTAATTCTAATTCTGTGCATAACCATGCTTCATGGGCTGAGAGTCAGAAAATAAATAGAGCTCTTACATTCTCAACAGTCCTTTGAAATGTGCCCTGAGGTTGAGAGCAGAACTCAGACCGCTACCACGTGAACTTGGAACTGTGACTGTGCAGTTGACACCTCAAGGTGTGCACCCTGAGACTTGACTCTGCAGCGACACAGACAGCACATGGACTCAGTCACCAGGAACCCCAAGTGAGTTGAGAGGACCTGAGGTGTTCCCATTATTTCTGGAAAGAAGAAAGTGGCCTAAGGGAAGGCAAACAGGAGGTAGCCTAAGGATTGACCCATGACCTTGCTCAGGTAGATGAGTGTCCTACCTCTGAGCCACACCTGTGGCCTGGAAATTTTTATCTCAGTGAAGAGCCCAGAGCCTCTGTGAAGTTATTGATGGTTCAGAGGAGATGAGTTCATGCTCAGGATAGCATGGATATAATAACCTGATTTTGAGTTTATTTAAAAAGAGTTGAAATGGAAAGTTGTGTTGATTTTCTTTGTTTTGTTTTGCTACTATAGCTAAACCTGGGGCAGGGTAGCTTTATAAAGCAAAATAGTTTATTTAGCTCACCATTTGGATGCTGAGAGTCCAAACAGCATGATGTAGCTTTGGTGAGGGCCCCCATTGGTTCTATCACCTCATGGCAGATGGCTATACCAGGAATGTGTGCAAGAGCTTGAGATCACATCGTGACACAAAAAAGCACTGGGAAATTGGCTGGGGTTTCACAATCCCTTCCAAGAGCAGCAGCCCCAATAACCTAAGGACCTCCCACTAGGCCCCGCCGCACTGAGAACCAAGTTCCCGACACAAGGACCAGGGAGGACAAACCGCATTCAAACAACCACAGAGGTGTTTTTGCATATTTGTCAATTAAGAAGACAATGTATCGGCCAGTGTCAGCAATGTTTTGCTATTGTATTCGGATCAGTGTGGGTTTTCAGGGGATGGACATTTTGGAGGCAAAAGTGCAGATAATTTATGTCACCTTTTCCAAAAAAATGGTGTGGCCGCTGTGACCCTATAACATTTCAGGGGAGTCTAAATTACAGCACCGACGTGTTTGATTCCCAGGGTAGGGGACCTTCCTAGGCTGGCTGGCATGCGCCGCGGCGGGAGCCCTGGTAGCAGAAGCCGGTTCTGACCCAGGGCTTTGGTGGAGCATGTGTAAAGCAGTATTTTAACTTTGGTTCATGGTGACTCACTGGAGATGTTGGGGCACCTTTTCTACTTCAGGCTAAAGATTTATAGGATAAAATAAGCCAGAAAATGATTTGAGAGGACAGGCAGGCATCGAAAAACAGGAAAAGCATTGACATCCGCCACAACAAAAATTAATGAGAAACCCTACGCTCCGACCGTCGAGGCTGCCCTCTGTCCCGGCCTGGGCACTGAGGTATGCACAGCCACACGGTGGCTTCTTGATGCCATTGGGGGGAAAATGCCGACCGAGCTTGCCCCACGTCTGTAGTTCCGTTCAGTCAGATCCCCTGGCTGTCTCATTAACGTGGTGGAATTCCGTTTCCTAGTCATTTGGAGACGTTTAACTGTGACACATGGCAGGACTGCGAGCCAAATGAGAGCAGATTAGTCCGCGCCTCCCAAGCGAAGACTCGGAGAAGACATGTAATGCAAACCTTTTGTGAACTCACAGGGACAAAGCCACGCTTTTATTTTATGTTATTTCTTGGGGGTGACCACACATTTGATTACATCTATTTTTAGGTAGAAATATTAACAAAACACCAGGATAAGATAATGAGATTGTCTACCATGGATAACCACTTGCGAATCCGCTGAGAATCACTCTCGGGCACCATCAACATGGATGGGACTGGCCTAGGAAGCTGCCAATGGACATGGAAACACAGCCTGGCCTGACAGGTCGGAGCTCTGCTGTGCAAGGCACAAAGGGGCTTAAAACTCCCTGGCCATTCCAGCTCTCCAGCAAAGACTGCCAGGTGAATGGCCAAGGCATCGACTTACTTCAGTGGCAGGGGAAGGGGACCAAGAAATCCAGCAAGAGGAGAAAAAAACAGCTGAGAAAGTCCTGAGAGACGGGGTGGGACTCAGACGACCAGAGAAAAGCTTCCCAGGAAAGAGAGTGGGTGTGGGAAGTGACATGGGCATGAATGCCTGGGGACATGTTTGGGGACACAGCTGCCCAGGGAACCCGGAGGTGACTAAAGGAGAGGCTCTGTGAGTCAGGACCAGAGAAGGAATGGAAGGGGAGTTGGCTGTCATCAAGGATAGTCTGGAACATTCTAGCTTTTCTTCACCGACCTAGGAAGAGCGCAGGGTGTGAAAGGACCTTGAGACCAGAGATGCTTAGATTGGGACCATACTTTGTTGTATAATGAAGCACCTCTCTGGCCTTTGTCTCTGGTTCCTGAGAAGGATTCTCTAAATCCTTGGAATTTCCCAAGGGATAAGGGTATCTTTGTTATCCTGGTTGACCCCTCTGATCCCAACTGAATTTGTGACTCAAGATGCCGGCCAGTCACACCAGAAAGACAAACTCTGTAATTAGAGGGTTGGAGCTGTGAGCCCCCAGCTGACTCTGGGGAGGGCAGGTAGATGGAGACTGAATTCAACCACAGAGCCAATGACTCAAGGATACTTACCTAGGAGGTTCCAGGGGAAACTCTGGACACGGGAGGTTCAGGCCAGCTTCCCTGGTTGGTCATACACTGGTTGCTAGGAGGGCAACACTTCCTGAGGACTCAGGGACTATCTTAGAGACTCTTCCAAACTTCACCCTCTGTGTCCGTTCACGTGACTGGTTCTGAGTTATGTCCGTTTTAATAAAGCTATGGCAGTAAGAATGGGGCTTCCTGTATCATGTGAGTTATTCTAGAAAGTGACTGACCAGGAAGGGCTCAGGGGGACTCCTGGATTTGCAGCCAGCTGGTCAGAAGTGCAGGTGGCCTGGGAATCTCTGAGTTCTCAGCTGTTGACAGAACTGAGAGGAGCCTTACCTGTGAACTTGACCTAATTCTGCATGAATAACTCCAGGGTGGCACTGCAGACTGGTGAAACCCTGTGCACCTGTCTGTGCCTGGTGTCCAGTCCTGTGTGACTGGTGCCCATCAGAATACCAGAGAATAAGACGAATAGTCAAAGTGACCTCTTGAAGGTTGCTGACCAATTGGAAGGGCAGCGGCTTCAATTCACTGTGAGCCCTTAATGTCTTCCCACTTCCCCTCCCAGAGCATCATGGGAGCTGAGCCAGGCGGGCTTGGGGGCCCTCCTGGGTACCAGGATGGCTTTTTTTTTTTTCCCCCTGCAGCCTACACCCGTGTGTCATTTCCTGACAGAGAAAACCTAGAGAATTCTTTGTCTGTCTTTGTCATTGTTCAAAGTCCTGTAAAGAACAGAGCGTCTCAGCCTCATTTCACGCCTGGCTTCTTGTTCTGTCTCTTTCTGCTCCTAGTCGGCATTGAGCAGAGGCTGACTGTTCAGAAAGAGGGATGATTAGATACCAATGTTGGTTCTGCTACTGCCTCTTGGGAACGTTCACGAGTATCCTCAGCCCCACGACCTCCCTCCTCGGCTGTTTGTTGTTTCGCACTATCAAATGTTCCGGCAGCTGTGGCAGCTGAAGTTCAAAGCTGTCCCTTGCAACAGTGTGTCCTTGGAGGGTTTTCTGCAGAGCCGATTAATGCTGACGTGTGGTTCCTTGCAGGCAGCGGCCCTCTGCTGGGTTCTTCAAGGCGAATAAGAATCTGCCAGCAAGAAGTCATAAATCTTACTTTGCATGGTGCTGTCAGCCTTAGGGCTTGCAGACTTGCTTCTGCAGAGCCAGGAGAGTCAAATAATTTGAGTGTCTGTACACCCAGAGAGGTGTTCCTGGGAGGGACCAGCTGAGTGTCTAGTGTAGTCTATACTGGGCAAGACAGAGGCCTGCGGAGGGGAGTGAGCGGCCTGGCTGTGACCTCACCACTTCATTAGGGACAGCAAGCAGCCTTGATCTCCTGTCTGTGTCACCCGATCCCACAAACTGACAAGCAGTGAAGAATGACTCCATGTTGGAAGCTGGGGACATGGCAGAGAGTCTGTCAGAATGGAATTTTCGCGGCCAGACGCAGCTCACTGAAAACGGCAATTAGTGGGTAGACAGAAGAGCCTCGTCACCTGGGGCCTGGCTTGTTTTGCCTCTGCTGAGCCGGGCCCATCACTCGGGAGAATCACAGAGGCATGAGCGTGGTGGGCCCCACACCCGCGGGGAGGGTGACTGCCAGGCCCCTGTTGAGATGGGGAGGGTGGTCCGAGGGAGTAGCCTGGCCCAGATGGAGTTCCTGAGGCCGCTGCCCAGGGTGGGCCATCACGTGGGGTGGCCTGGGTGAGCCTTTTCACCGTGCAGCCCCTGAGCGTGGTGAGGCAATTAGTCACGACAGCCTCTCCAGATGCTGGAAGAGGAATTCCGACTTCTTGTCAGCGGTCATTAGCGGAGAGAGTGCTCAGCAATAATTCCAAGAGGGGCTACCTTAAAGAAACTGGCTATTTACTCTCTCTTTACGTCCCGGATGTGAATTCTGGAGCAAGCACAGAAGTGCTTGCAGGACAGGAGGAGGCGGGCCTCCCTTAGTTGGGTAGAATCATAACAAGCACATTTTCTTGATGTAGAACTGGGTTTGGAAGAGAAATGGAGGAAAGGTTGCCAGGTGTGGTAGCTGCAGTGTTGACTGCGTGAAGACAGAGAGTCCTGCCTGCCCCTCACGGGGGTAGATCGCGTCCCCACCAGTACCCACTGTATATCCCATCCTCCACAAAAGTGGGGCTGTTTTCCTGACTTTGGAGTCAGACTGCCATCTTATTCCATAGAATATGGCAGAGGTGATGGCCTGTGCCTTTTGTAACTAGATCCTGAAAGTCCTTCCAGTTTCTGCCTTGGCCTCAGGGCTCTTTTGCTCCTACAACAGTTGCTTTTGAAACCCAGTTGCCATCTTGTGAGGAAGCCCAGGCCACAAGAAGAGGCCACATGGAAGTGTCTCAGCCAAAAGTCAACTATTGGCTTAGACCACCAGACCTGAGGGACAGGTCTTCAGAGGTCCCCATCTAAGGCCCCAGCCCCATGGAGCAAAGCAAGCCCTTTGCTGCTCCTTGTTTGACCTCCTGACCCATAGGAACCGTGGGCAGTGTAAAGGACCATCGTTGTTTGAGTGTTTGAGTATTGGGTAACATGTTACACAGAAGGAATTCTAACTCAACCACTGACCCTGTGCTTGAGTGTGACTTTGTCTTGTATGTTGTTTAAGGACAATGCCCAGAGCCCAGTGCATGGCAGGGATTCAGGGTTGCTTTATTTGGCCCCATGGCTAGTTTTCAAAAGTAAGGCAGTAGTCAGGTCTGCCTCTGGGGAAATAACAAAGAAAAATCAAAAGGCAGGAGTGGGCAATTTCTGAGGAAAGAGCACAGACGCATGAGTGCAGGATAGCAATGGGACCAGGGCAAAGCACCTCTAGTGTGATTTTTTTCCTAGATCCTAAATATTTCTTGGCTTACTGCAGGGACAAAGGGACTGGATTCCTCACTGCATTTTCCAGGTATTTCTTTCTTTTCTTTTGTCCCCAGGATCAAAATGGAAACTGCTCTGGCTTTCCAAGGCAGGATCTTGCTCTCTCCTTTAGCACCTGGCTTCAAGCACAGATTTCCTGGAATGCGTCTGGGAAGTGTGAAGAAGCACGCGAGGCAGAGGCCGAGAACCTACAATCACTCGTGCTTGACATTTTTTTCAACTGTAGCTCTACACAGTCACAGGATGGATGTTATCAGTGCTCAGAGATGACACCTTTAGCCCCATCCAGCCACTATGGAGTGACACCTGGAACATGGGTGAGGGATAGAATAACAACTCGGAGATGTGCTGAGAATCTGTCTTAAAAAATGAATAAGTCACTCAGATCTTCAGCCAGGCATAGGACAGGATGGAGGAGTCTGGCTGCTGAATCCCCTGTGTGCGGGGGGGACCATCTCGGGGTGATCTGGGATTCAGCCAAGTGAGGGGCTCCCTGGTTGCAGGAGCTGCAGACCTGAGTCGGACTCCATGGGAGACCTTTGCTTCATTGGGATGTAGCCAAGGTGTCCAAACAGAGGACTCGGAGCCTGGGCTGCCCCATGGGTGTCCCCATAGCTCTGCTCTGGCCCTGGCCTCCTCTGTGAGGTCACTCAGTGAGGACTGGAGCCCAGGTTGCTTTTCAGCAAGATGACATGCCACCGAAGCACTTCCGGCAGCCACCCTCTGTCCATCCTCCGGAGCAGGGACTGAAATCTGTCCTGGGGGCTGATTCTCCTTTTCTGGGAAGTGCTTCCAGGTGCTGCCCTGCCAAGCTGGGGAGTGTCAGCACTAGGGCCTGACCTCAAGCAGGTGGCCAGTGCCCCAGGAGAGCTGAGGCAGGAGCGGGCTCAGGAGGGAAGCTGAGGTTGGCTGGGGGTCTGAGAGCTGGAAGCAGAAACACTGGGAGGGACAGTTGTAGACTTTACAGGGAGGGGCAAGCTGGCCAGGACATGGGCCTCACCTGGGAGGGCAGCCAGTGGTGGTGCCCATGGAAACCAGGTTGCCCTCTCACCAGGGCCATGGGCCACAGACAGCAGTCAGGTCCAGAAGGCTGGAGAAAGACCCCAGAGTCCCCCACATCAGAGCATGGGCAAGACTAGCCCTGGGGACAGCCTGGGGGAGGAGGTGTGTGGGGCAGCTGGATGGGGTGGGAAAGGTGGGGTGGGGAGGTGGAATGGGGGATGGGGAGGAGGGAGGGGAGTGGATGGAGTGGGAAAAGGGAGATGGCTGGGGTGGAGGAGGCAAAAAGAGGGTAAGAAGGTGGTGTGGGGGAGGGGCCGGGAGTCTGGGAGCCTCAGTCCTAGGCAGGTGGGGAGTCCTGGGCCAGACTTGGTGATCCCTGTCTCTTTCCTGCTCTGATGTGCTGTGACATCTTGCTTTTTGTCTCTAGTGCTGAGGAGAAACACCCACCCACTGGGAAAGCAGTTGCAAAACCCTCAGGATAGTGCAGATGGAAACAAAATGTGCATTCTGTGACCTCCCTGTGCGGGAGGAAAGCTCCCCTGCTCAGCGAGGGGGCCCTGCAGGAGGAGCAGAGGCTGAGTCAGCACCTAGCAGCCGCCAGAGCCTGAGCTGCACCCGGATTCCAGGTCTCCCGACTCCTCCAAGCAGGCAGCTCCTCTCTTGCACGCTGCTTACGGTGCTCCTAAGCCCAGTCTGCAGACCTCAGCGTCTGCACCTGGGAAGCCA
Source organism: Sciurus vulgaris (assembly GCF_902686455.1). Taxonomy (NCBI): domain Eukaryota; kingdom Metazoa; phylum Chordata; class Mammalia; order Rodentia; family Sciuridae; genus Sciurus; species Sciurus vulgaris. The sequence continues at coordinate 29,077,257 of NC_136474.1, forward strand.
CAGGGGCTATAGCCAGCTTCATCTGCCCTCCCATCTGGGTTCACAGGAGACCCCCTCTGAACACAAGGAGCCCCAAGGAAATGCCCCCTTGCTGCCTCTCTCAACCTGTCAACCCCCATTGGAGAGGAAACCTCATAAGTCACAGGATCTGTTACATTATCAAAGTCTCCATTGCAGGGTAAATTCCCCTCCCTGGGTGGAGGCTGAAGCCTCCACAGCCTGGGTGTTGACCTCCGTTATCCAGAAGGAAGGTAGGGAAGGGCCCCAGGAAAGTAGTGTGGACAAAGGACTAGGGGGAAGGGCTCTGCGACTCAATCCTTCCGACCCCTGTGAGTCCGGAAGCATTTATGCAGAGTGGCAGAGGCTCCTCAGGAGCCATGGATGTTTTGCATTCCATAAAGGCCGGCACATTCCGGAAAGCAGCTGCTGAGGGTGTAGCAGCGGCAACTCTGGCCTGTGGCTGGCATATGGTCAGGGATCTGGTGGAGCTGCCCTCTGACCTCCTGGTTCGGCCGGGCCCCAGGGAGCTGGATGCTGGCTTGGGCTGCAGTCATGTCAGATGGAAACGTGGCTCAGGGCTGCACCTGGTAATGCACTGCTCCTGGTCTGTCCCTGGTGAACGGGAAGCTGAATTTGTCCAGTGCAGCTGAGCCTGGTGAGGCCACCATGGTGGAGGACCTGCAGCTTTCTGGTGCTGCATGCGGCCAAGGGCGTTTGGTGGATGAAGCTGCTCCTGTACCAGGGTTTGCAGCACTGAGTATGCCCTGCTGTTCTTCAGGAGGCCAGTGGTCTACATGGTCCTGCCCAGAGCATGGCATTTGGGGCATCCTGTGTCCTCTTGCATACTCAGTATGATTGCGTCAACTTGGCTGAGTTACCAGGTGCCCAGATATTTGGTCAAACATTATTCTGGGTGCATCTGTGAGTGTTTCTGGGTGAGATTAACATTTGAATTTGTAGACTAAGGAAAGCACTGGATCCTCCCCAACGGGGATGGGCCTTGCTGGAACACAGCGTTGGAGGAGGAGGGAGCGTCTCCTTCCTGACCACCTGTCCTTGGACTTGAACTCAAATATCATCTCTTCTCAGGTCTCTGCCTGCTGGCCTTCAGATGGAGCTGCACCACCCCCTTTCCTGGGTCTCTAGCTCACACACAAGAGCCAATTCTTCTTTCTGGAATGCACATCCTCTGACTTCTGTTTTTCTTGAGAAGCCTGATTCACACCCTCAGTAATTTGCATCACCGAGATTCATGGCCCTTATTCCTCCTCCCTGCCGGAACTTTGAGATGAAAATCCAAAAGGCTCCCTTGTGTTCATGTATAGGGACAGGACTGGGTGTCACCATGAACTTCTGCATCTCCCCAAAGTGGGCACGGCTTTCCGTGGGAGGTTTCTGCAGGCTCAGTGAGGTGGGAAGCCCCCCTGTGTGTGTAGGGCTTCCAAAGCATTTCAAATCCCTCTCTCTGGTGATACCTGATAATTCAGAGTTCTCAGGAGAAGGCTAAAATACTCAGGGTGATGAAAAATTTGAGATGTGTTCAGATGGAGGTCCAAGATTCCTTCTGCCCTCCTCCAGCTGGAGGCCTGAGCTATCTCAGCAACATTGCTTCCTGGAGACACCGGGAAAGGAAGACAAAGATTGGCCTGGACTAAAGTTTTTATTTTCAAGAGGTGCTCATGCACTGTGAGAGAGGGAGATGAAAGGTCTGTCTAGATAAACCAATAAAACAATAGAATCTGTCATTTTTACCTGTCAGTTGGGATGGCGGGCACAGCAGCATTAACATACCCTTTCAAAAGAAGCTCCCTCCCCCAGACCAATTAATGCCAATATTAAATTCCTAAAAACCTTTCAAATTTGCAGGTGCCCAATGCTCCAAGGCTCAGGGCTTCCAGGCATCTTGGTGTTAAAACCCAACTTTGGGCAACAGGCTCGTATACCGGGTGCTTTTGGGACAGGATGTGAAACTGGGACACTTTTGGGGGTTGTACCAGGGTCAAACCCAAGTGAGCAGAGCGCCCCCTGTGTGCGCTGCAGAACGTCAAAGGGAAGGCGGGGTCCGGGTCAGCCTGGTGAAGGGAGGACACGCCCTGTGCGTTTCCGTAGCTCCGCCTCCCACTCTGCGGCCGCTGGGGACAGGGGCCACCCCCTGAATGCTGGGCATGCTCCTGCTTCCCAGCCAGGGGTGTAGCTCACACTGGTTGACCAAGGACTACAAGGCCTCCTTTCTCTGAACTAGAATCAGAAGGAAGCATGACTGGGCTTTGGTGATTCCCTCCCCTGCACTTCCCCTAACTACCCACGAAGTTCCATTTTGCGTGGCTCATGGTTCCTGGTGTGAGCCACCCAGTCCCCCTGAATAATTTATGAGAAATATGAACATAAAAGTCCAGTTCCTGGAAAGCCAGGGCAACGCTTCACATCTGGGCTGGTGAGATCATCGATCCCAGGAAGCCACCGGGCCCCTTTTTCAATGCGCGTCCATATCATTCCCCGGAAGCCACCTGTCCAGTCTCCTGGAGACACAGAGTGGGGAGCTTCGGGTTGGTTGGCTTATCTCACATCGACTGCCTTCCATGGCCCCACATGGAAATCAGGAACCCAAGAAGAAAATGAAGAAAGGGGACATTAAGGAGTCACGACAAACTGGTCAGGGGGCTGGGGGTGGGGGTGGACCAGCAGCCTCGGAGCTGGGAACTCATGGTAAGTGCGTGTTCTTGGGCCCACCCACTTGCTCTAGCAGAAGCACCAGGGTGGGGTCCCCCCTGGGTGTTCAACAAGCCTCCCAGCTGATTCGTGCATGTGGAATCCTGAGGTCCACCACGGACAGGGCAGTGAGTTCAGGGTGAGACCTGCTGCTTACTGGCTCTCCCTCCTCCCAGAATACCTCCCCTTTGCACACCAACCCCTTTCCTGAAGAACTTCACCGACTGTCTAGTTTGTTTTTCGGTACTGCCTTCTTTCTTTGAATCTCGATGTCTTTCACAGAGTTTACCCCAATGCACCTAGAGTTCGTATTCATGCCTTCACTGTTTCTCTTAAGATCATCAGCTTCCAGGGTGCAGGTCTCTGACATGTGTGGTGACCTTGCATTTCTTCACAGAGGCAGGAAATGCAAAGTACGAATATTTGGGTGCATCTTTGTGCTGGATTCATTGAGAAACTGCTCCCCCACATGCTTGGGGCAGAGACTTCCTCCCTGCAGGTGGAGATGACTCTGAGGGTCATGCTTGCGCCTTGACCTGCCTATCCTTGGCATCTGTCCTTAGTTCACAAGGCATCAGGGTCTGCTTTCGGCTTATCTCTTTGTGAAATGACTTGGGATGCTCCTCCACCTCTGCAGACTCCACTTATCAAAGCATAAGAACCTCCCTGGTTGGAACAAAACTAGATTTTAAAGAATGGTTTGGGCACTTCCGAGGCAGTGGACGGTAATGTAGGGTGCACAGTTAAAGCCACTGGGCCAGAGAGGAAACCTCTGCTGGAAAGCCCACCTCGACAGTTTTAAATTTAAAAATATGTAAGAAATGACACTTGACAAGGATTGAATGTGGACCCTGGTTCCCACTCTGTGTTCAGAGGCACATGTGGGTTTGGGGGTCGCGTTTGCGATTTTGCAGGCGATGCGTGCTGGGGGTCCTGACTTATCTTGCTTTAGCCAACCTGAACTGGCCGAGTGAACAGTTTGTGATACTCTGTGATGATCACAGAGGAACCAAGTACTGAAGATACTAACAGCACAAACCTAAGAAATTGGTAGAAATGGCGACTTCAAGCTCCCAGGTGGACAGCTGTCAATCTCAAGAGGCTGAGAAAACGATGATCCAACCAGATGTGTAAAAAGTCAGCCCTGACTATTTGGAAATTAGCAAAATCAGCAAAACAAAAACAAAACCTAAAACAAAATGCGAAATAGGGATTTCTCACCCCCACGTGATTGCAGGCAAGTGCCTGGAAGTCATAACAAACACTGGTATGAAGTCACTATATCAGCCAGACACAGAAAATATTGATTATTTAAAAAAATCTAAAAATACTTCTTTTTTTTTAGGCTTACTAGAATTTTTTGTAATCGGTTCTTTTTAGTTATACATGGCAGTTGAGTTCATTTTTGATAAAATTAACATAATTCTAAAGACAGAAAGACTGAAAACATTCCCTCTAAAAACTGGAATAAGATAGGGATGCCCTCTTTCACTTCTTCTATTCAACATTGAATTTCTGGCTATTGAAGCTCTAGCCAGAGGAATTAGATGAAAGAAATTAAAGGAAAATTTTAGGAAAAGAAGAGCTCGAACTCTCTCTGTTTGCCAGTAACATGATCCTACATCTAGAAGACCCAGAAAACCCCACCAGAAAACTTCTAGAACTCACAAATGAATTCAGCAAAGGAGCAGGGTACAAAAGTAACCCCTACAAGTCATTTGCGTTCCTATACACCAATGGTGAATTAGCTGGAAGAGAAATTAGGAAAACTGTCTCATTCACAATCACCTCAAACAAACTAACTAAACAAACAAAATACAAAACTTGGGAATCAATTTAACAAAAGAGATGGAATTCCTCCACAATGAAACTACAGAACTGTAAAAAAAGAAATCGAAGGCCTTAGAGATGGAAGGATCTCCCATGCTCTTGGATAGGCAGAATTACTATTGTCAAAATGGCCATACTGCCCAAAGTGCTCTACAGATTTTATGCAATTCCTATTAAATTCCAATGGCATTCTTCATAGAAAAAGAAAAACAGTCATGAAATTTATTTGGAAAATTAAGAGACCCAAAATAAACAGAGGAATCCTTAGCATGAAAAATGAAGCAGGAGGCATCACAATTCCAGACCTTAAACTATACGACAGAGCTATAGTAACAAAAACAGCATGGTATTGGCACCAAAACAGACATGTAGACCAAGGGTACAAAATAGAGGACACAGAGACAAACACACATAAATACACTTATCTCATGTTAGACAAAGGCCCCATCAACATGTATTGGAGAAAAGATAGCCTTTTCAACAAATGGTGTTAGGAAAACTGGAAATCCATATGTAATAGAAATTAAATCCCTATCTCTCACCCTGCACAAAACTCAGATCAAAGGGGATTTGGTTTTGATCACATCTTACCACTGAAAAATTGAGGCAGAGACAGGTTGGGTCATTTGTCCATGGTCATCTGGCTGATAACAGAGGATAAGAGAGGGATTTGGATCTAGAGTTGGGCTCAGGAGACCACTTTTGCAAACATCACTCCCCACTTAACTGCTTCCCTGGGGTGCTGGGTACAGAAAGGCAGGAGGAAAGAGGGACCCATGACAGATTTTGTCAGTGGTACAGCTCTACAGTATTTGGTTTCTTTGCTTTGCTTTTTTTTTTTTTTTTTTTTTTTTAATTTGTTTTGCCACTGATACACAAAATATCAAATTATACTTTTTAATTAAAAAATTTTTTTTGTTTTAACTAGTTGTGCTTATTAATGGTGCCACGTGCTGTTTTATACAGGCATCCATTGTGCATTGAAATTAAGGTAAACATTTCTAGCTTGAAATTGGGTACCATTTCTTTATGGTAAAAACTCTCAAAATCCTTTCTTCTAGTTTTTAGAAATGGACACTATCTGATTGTTATCTACAGTCTGTCTACTGTGCAATAGCACACCAGGACTTCTTGCTCCTAGCTAACTGTGACTTTGTACCCACCGATCAAATTTCCCCCATCTCTCCTGCCCCTGACTCTTCTCAACATCTGGTATCTGATATTCTACTCTCATGTTCCATGAGACCCACTTTTTTAGATTCTGCATTTGAGGGAGATTACATGGTACTCATTCTTCCATGTCTGGCTTATTTCCTGATCTCCAGTTCCATCCATGTCGTTGTAAGTGACAGGATTTCATTCATTTTTTAGGGCTAAATAATATTCCATTGTGTATATGTAGGACTTGGCTTCTGTACTTGGATTTCTCAACACCTCTACTGTCAGGTCATAGAAAATAATTTAGTATATTTGGTGCAGATCCTGCATTTGTGATCCTTCTATCTTTCTACCCTTTTATCTATCTATTCTTCTACCTTCTCTGTTTTTGAGCAGTGCTGCTTCATAGACTAAGGCAATATTACTGCACCCACTGAATGGTGCCTCCTTACCCCTGGTCCCACTTTGAGGCTGGGCACTGAGAAAAGTCCCCAGGGAGCCTTGTGTGGCCAGTAGGTGCAGGTTCTCTGGAGGTGGGCTGTCTGGCGCGGGGCCTGGCCCTGCCATCCAGTAGCCAGCAATGGACACCCTTCTGTGCCTCTGCCTCCCATTTGGAGAGTGGCCATCAGACCTCCTCTCTCTGTCCCGGGGCTGCTGCCGGTTTGCCCAGGGAGTAACCACGAAGGATCCAGAGCGGGTGGCCTGTGCTGAAGGCCCCTTAAGACGTTGGCTGTCTAAAGCGTGGTCCTGCTGGTGGGCTCATGGTCTGGGGTCCATGGAGACCCCAGGCCAGTGTGAGCAGCATGCAGAGGCCACCAGAGAACCAACCAGGCCGGTCTCGAGAGCACAGGTTCCTCGGGTGCTCTGGACTCCGGAGTTCCCATCCTGGTGGGAAAGCCTTCCTCACCTCTCCCCGGGCCCAGGCATTGGGGTGGAGTCCTGTCCGCCCCCAGAGGACCTCCTGGAGTCCTAACCTCCTGATCCTCCTGAGGCTGCCAGCCTGGGCCGGCAGGGCTGCTGGACATTCTCCTCCCTGTTGACCTTCCTGTGACTGGTCACGCAGCTAGTGCTGCCTGCTCAGGATGAGTCGCTCTCTAACCAACAGCTGCAAAAGTCAAGGCTTTGATGACACCCAGCTTGGGGAGGACGGGGTCCCCGCGGAGGGTCTCTGCTGCCCACGGGGATTGGGGCTGCTGTCCCCATGGCCTGCTGGGCGTGCGTGGCTCCCCCTGCTGAGGGGCTGGTGCCCAGAGTACCTGTCCTCTGACACAGGGCAGAGCTGTCCTTTCCTGGGCCAGAGCTGCCTGGAACGGGCACAGTGTCCCTCCCCGCCATCATTGATTGCTACCCACTCACGAGCCTAGGTCAGGGGCAGGGGAGAGAGGGTGCCCCCGCACTGGGGCAGGGACAGAGCGTCTGTTGTTCCGGTGAAACCGCCACACACCACTCTTCAGGTACGGTCCTGTCTCTGTCTCAAGTTCAGCTCAAATGACATCTAGTAACCGGGTCCCTGGTGCGTACTTTATGCACTTTGCACTTTGGAATTAGGAGGAGAGGGGACAGAGTTCCTACCCCTAAGTCATTAAATAGCAGGGCCCTCACCTGCTGTGCTTAAGCTTTTCTTATTTGAAAAACATCTCAAAGAAAGGTCAACAGTAACACAGGTTGAGATGTGGGACAAAGGGCAGGCTACTCCCTGGGTTCCCTTACTCCCTTGCTCTGCCCCTCAGGAAACTTCTAGGCACAAACACTGGGTTATTGCAAGCTCAGAGTTTGGGGTTCAGATCCTTAATCTGCTGCTTCTGAGGTTTCCCTTAGGGTGAGTCATTGAACCACTCTGACCCTCAGTTTCTTCTTCTGTCAAACAGGGTAATAGACATGTCTCCTTTCCTAGGTCAGCATGAAACACAGGCACAGTCGTGCATGGAAAGCACAGCATTAATCTGGCACTAAAGGCTCCCTACCCCCCAAGTCTGTGCTACAGTCTAAAATGGTGTAGAATTCCAGAAATGGGAAGACCTACGGTCCAAAGTCCAACCTGGACTTTGAGGACTGGGGAAGACTGAGATGTGAGGGTGGGCGGTGGAGCGGGAAAGAAAGCACAGCCAAGGGGAGCAGCATGCAGAGCCAGAATTTGGGCTAAGGGTGCCGTGGTCAGTGAGGGCAGCCACAGGGGCATGGGGTTCCTGGAGGCTGGGGTGTGCGGTGGGGAGTTGGCAGGCACCGTTCAGAATGGAGACCCGCGAGGGACCCTGAGAGCGAGCTGGTGGTCCAGGAGGGGGATCTGTGGGGAGCGTGGAGGCGCCTTGGGTCACAGTTGAAGACACCATCTGGCAGAAGTGGCCTTGGTGACGCTGGTAGGAATGCAGGGGGAGGTGACCCAAAAGAGCCTTCAGAGAAACGAAGGACAGCTCTTCAATCTGAGAAACGGGAGGAGGAGCAGCCCCAACAGGGGCCACTGAGCGCAGTGGCCCAGGCTGGGAGCACCAGGCTGCGGGCGGGGGGCGACTCTGGGGGCTGGAACCCACTGGGTGCCTGTGTGGAACAGGACTGGATGGTTGTTGAAACATTCTGGAACCTTCTGCACAGAGATTTGGATCTCTGGAACAACTCTTCTCTGCTCTCACTTCATCATTTCTCCCCAAACCACAAAACGTATAGCAACCTCTCAAATGAACCCTTGGACGCAAATTCTCAGTCCTCATCGTGCTCGCTGGAGCCCTGGCCGGCCTCCTCCGAGGCCATTGTGATCTTTACCACGTTGAGACTGTCATGAGGTCTAGACGGAGGTGGGACTTAAGAGGCTGCTGGTCTCCACTCCTGGCGTCAGTCAGGATTTGACCCAGTAAGGAGAACGTGCTTATGATTTAACAGATGAACCAGCAGCAGGTTTTCAGGCCACAGCGATCGTGACAAGATGCATTTTCAAGTCTATTTTTTTCTTGTCTTTGGTGGGGTTTTAAAAGACCTATAGATTTTTAAGGGGTAGAACCTGAAACTTCCAGATCTTCACCCGAATCTCCTTCACCTAAATCCAGTGGAGAGTTGCTTCAGTACACTAGCGACCTGGGCTTTTGGAGACAGATCATAGAGGCTAAGGGCACAACTTGTCTTTGTGATGCTGCCCTTGACCTTGACCTTCCGGTTGAGGAGACTCTCTTGGATTTCTCCACTGTGAAGTTACCATCGCCCCCTCTTCCATTTCCACACTGTACTTTATGGGAATTTTGCTCATTTCTTTTTCTTATTGACTTTTTTTTTTTGGCGGGGGTACTGGGGGTTGAACTCAGGGGCACTTGATCACTGATCCACGTCCCCAGCCCTATTTTGTATTTTATTTAGAGACAGGGTCTCACTGAGTTGCTTAGTAACTCACTTTTGCTGAGGCTGGCTTTGAACTCAAGATCCTCCTGCCTCAGCCTCCCTAGCTGCTGGGATTACAGGCGTGTGCCACCGCACCCAGCTCTTATTGACTTTTGAGCATTTTCTTTTTCTTTTTGTTTTTGTACTGGGAATTGAACCCGGGGTACTTTACCTCTCCCCCTGAGCCACATCCCCAGCACTTTTAAATATTTTATTTAGAGACAGGATCTCATTGAGTTGCTTAGGACCTTGCTAAATTGCTGAGGCTGACTTTGAACTCAAGGTCCTCCTGCCTCAGCCTCCAGAGCTGCTGGGATTACAGGTGTGCGCCACCTCACCTGGCTGACTTTTGAGAGTTCTTTATCTATGCTAAATAAAAGTCCTCAATCAGGTGTATGAATTGCAAATATTTTCTCCCAGACTATGGCTTGTCTTTTCATTTTTTAAAATAGTGTCTTTTGAAGAACAGTTTTAATTTGGATGAAGTCCAATTTATGAATCTGATAGTCTAAGGCTATACAGGTTTTATAAGCTTTATAGTTTTAGGTTTTAAATGCAGATCTGGTTCATTTTGAGCTTTTTTTTTTTTTTTTCAATATGTCATGGTGTACAGATCAGATAGAAGCTCACCTGTGTGAACGTGGGTGTGTCTGTGTGTGTACATACGTACCTGTTCAATTATCCTCCATTTGTTGAAAAAATCTATCTTTGCTCCAAGGGATGGTGTCAGAATTGCCTTTGCTGAAAGGTGTGGACTGACTTCTGGACTCAATTCTGTCCCTTTTGCTGTCTGCTCTGATGCCACTCCACACCCTTTCGAGGGCTGGAGCCTCACAGTGAGTTTTGAGATCAGGTAGCTGTTGGTTTCCTCTTCATACCTGATTGGCTAACACTGGTCGTTAATCTTAGAATCAGCTTGTCAATTTCTACAAGGTGGTCTGCTGGGATGACATTGAATTCGGGAGAACTGTCATATTATTATCCAGTCTCCTGTCCTAGGATTTTGGTGTATGTCTCTATTTATGTCTTCTTTAGTTTCTCTCAGCGATATTTTGTAGCTTTCAATGTGTATTTTTTTTTGTGGGGGGAGGTGCTGGGCGTTGGACCAGGGGTGCTTTACCATCACTGTGGTTTGGAGGTGAGGTGTCCCCCAAAAGCTCACGTCTGAAACAATGCAAGGAAGTTTGGAGGAGAAATGATCAACCTAATCAGTGAATTGATCCACGATGGGATTAACTGAGTGGTAACTGGAGGCAGGTGGGCGTGGCTGGAGGAGGTGGTTCATTGGGGGCGTGGCCATGGGGTACATATTTTGTATCTGGAGAGGGGAGTCTCTCTCTGCTTCCTGATCACCCTGTGAGCTGCCTCTCTCCACCACGCTCTTCCTCCATGATGTCCTGCCTCACCTCTAGCCCCCAGGAATGGAGCCGGCCTTCTATGAACTGAGACCAATGAAACCATGAGCCCGCAGATAACCTTTTCTTCCTCTACAATTGTTCTGGTTGGGTCTTTCAGTCACAGCAGCAAAAAAGCTGACTAAAACAACCACTGAGCTACATCCCTGTCCTTTTTAAAAAAAAAATATATATATTTTTTAAGTTGTCAATGGATCTTTCATTTTATTTATTTGTATGTGGTGCTGAGTAGTGAATCCAGGGCTTCCCACACACCAGGCAAGTGCTCCACCGCTGAGCCGCAACTCCAGCCCATCCCCTGTCATTTTTTATTTTGAGATGGAGTCTCAATAAGTTGCTGAGTGTCTCTCAATTGCTGAGGCTAGCCTCAAGTTTACCATCCTCCTGCCTCGGCCTTACAAGTTGCTGAGATGACAGGCCGGTGCCACCTTTCCTGGCCTCAGTGAATTCTTTTAAAATACTACATACCCAAGCCAAATTGATAAAGTTAAGTATGATTTTAAAAATAGTGTTTGGATGAAGGGAACTTGCTGGACACACTTAACATGCTCTGGGGTGGGTGGGGTGCTACCCCAGCTGTTTAGCTTTGAGTGTGCAGAATGCCTCCTCTCAAGCTCGTTGGTCCATTTGTTAGAGCCTGCCTGTCTCCTCCTGGCATATACCTGTAGCCAGACCCAGGTTTTGTTGAAGCTGAATCGACTGTCCCCTGTGTGACGATTGCTGTGTGGGTGACTGAGGACTTTCAGTGCTGCTCTGTAATGCAGGAAGCAACATTTATACTTCAGGATCTGTGAGGCATTGGTTTCAGGACTCGTCCTCCAGACCCAAATCCACCGGGGCCCAAGTCTCTCACATAAAATATCTGCTTAGAACCTGCACGCGCCTCCCATGTACTTGAAGTCATCTCCAATTACTTATAATACCTGATACCATACTAATACCATGTACATTAGTTGTTATGCTCTATGGTTTAGGGAATACAGACAATAAAAAACACAACGCTCGTGTTTAGTACAGACACAATTAAAAAATATATCTGCAATTGGTTGAATCTGCAGATAAGGACACCTGGATTTGGAGGGCCAACTGTATACACTGAGCGGTTCATTCAGTACGAGTCTGCGGGACTGCCTGACCATGGACGCTCCCACAGAGGCAGGGGGGCTGGGTTAGAGGTGGTGGGGTTGGGTAGAGGGGAGAGAGAGCCATGCGAGGCAGGAAGGAGGTAGGCACAGCCCAGTCAGCAGTGGCCACCTGGGCACTGCGAGGTGAGGAGCCCGGCTGGCGAAGACCAGAGGCAGAGCTTCTTCAGGAAGCCTCACCTTCCTCCAGCTGTGAATTAGGCAAAAGATCCCCGGGTGGGGGAAGTGGGCCTTCTCAGCCATGTTGGCAGCTGAGTCTTGTTCTGAACGTATGTGTCAGGGACAATGCATGCTCTGAGTGACACACCGTTGGTCTCTCTTGTTTCAAGTACAAGTACCGAAGTGGGACATGGGTGTGGAGGCCTCGGAAGAGCCGGAGGGATGCCTCGTTTGGGCCTCACAGGCAGAGTAGCAGTGAAAGAGCGTCACCAGAGAGGTGAGGCTGTGAGCAGGCGTGGACCTGACACATTCTCCCATGTCTGGGGCTCAGGTGACTTTTGCATTCTTAAGGTTCATGGCATGTACTCCAGGTCCACGTGTTTGTTCCTGTGGATTCTGTCAAAATGTCCTGCACTAGTTACCAAAACTGCAAGGTTTTAAAACACAAGATAACACACACACACATATCCCATCGCCTGCCAGAGTGACACTGTCACACATCCAGGGGCCTCTGGAAGGTCAGCTGCACCTGTGCACCCCTGTGTGTGGAGAGAGTGAAGGGGACAATCAGTGCCTCTGGGTTCCCAGGTCACCTGTTCATCAGGAGGCACTTCTGACCTGGCCCCACCTCCAGGGCCTCTCACCTTTAGGTGGGATGAAGTGCATCTAGTGCCAGCCACACCCACCATCTTGGGCTGTGTCCCCCGGGCACAGTGGGACAAGCGGTTCCTGTCTCCTTGGGGAAGTCATGAACTGCAGGCCGTGGTGCTTCGTGGTCGCGTCCTCTGCACCCCGGGTTCTGAACGACTTGAGAAAGCAGACATGGCAGGTGAAACCTAATGCCATCTTCTGCCTGACAAAGGTTTCTTTGGATTTTATGGCTTTGGGTAGCAGCCAGTGAGCCTCCAAAGGGAATCCCAGAAAGAGGCGGTTCTGCTGCAGGACTGGAGGTGGGACCAGGCCAGGCTGCCCTGCAGGTGCATGCCCTGTGGGGACAGTGGAACTGCCTATTCCAGAGTCAGTCCCAGCATGCCTGGGGTGCCCACCCTCCACCACTGCCCAGGGCCAGGTGCAGGGGACGAGGGTGAGTAGGAAGAGCTCTCTCTCCATAGACCAGGAGCAGGGAGCAGGAGACCCAGCCTGAAGTGGTTCCTAACTGGGGTTCCTGGTCTCTGAGGGGTTGTAGAACACTTTCTCAAGGGGCCAGGATTCATTGAAGTTTTACAAACTCATCCATTCATGTGCTTGGGTGTGTTTCTGAATTGAAGAGAAGACTTTACCAGCTCATCCCAGGGCTCTGTAAAGGTGGGGTGCTGAAAATACAAGAAAGAGACGAGGCTTCTTCCTCCCCAGATCCACATCAAGGCCTTCAGTGACCCCCAGAGGGAGGCTGCCAGCATTTCTCATCTCCCCCAGATCCACGTTTCAGGGGCTAGATTCCAGGTGAGTGCAGCCAAGAGGCTGGGGCTCCCCCCACGCTCCTCACAGGGAGAGGGCCCCACCTCAGACTGAGGCAGCCTGAGAATACATGGGGTTGAAAACCTTGTCGCAGGGTAGAAACTCCAGCCCAGGAGAGGCAAGCCAAGTCGACTGGAAGCTACCTAGTACCTTGCATATCAGGCTGAGATGTCACTGTGGACCGTGAACCACTGGCCCCATCTCAACACAGGCAGAGGCTCAGAAATTCTGCCTAGAGGAAGAGGCAAGCAGCAAGAAGAGAGGCCTGAAGCTCTCCTTGCAGAAATTGCCTTTATTGAGAACCACAGTGTGAGAAGTCCAATTGTAAGAGTGCTTTTGAGAAAACAATGGAGATTTTGGTGGTAAGCAGTTCAGAGCAGGCTAGCAAGTCGAGAGGGGTAAGAAGCTAAATCATAGGCCAGCTAGTTCATGAGAAAAAGAGGCAGCTAAGAAGAACCCTCTCTGGATCAGGAACCTTAGGGATGGTCTATAAAGGGGCCCGAATTTAATGGGACCAAATTGTAAAACAATATATGCCACCGAAGTACTGTGGAAAACAATAAAACAATCTGCAGAATGAGCTGGAGGTTATTGGAGGGATGTGGCTTCCCATAGAGCTTGCGGACAGAGTCATTCCAAGACAGCCTTGCTAAGACCACTGTGACCCCAGAGTGATTACGCGCATGTCTGTGGTGTCACACTGTGTGTGACAGAGGCCTCTGTGGAGTGACATCAGAGGCTCCACGTTGAAGGGAAAGTGGAACAAAATACTTAAGCCACTAAATAAATTAACAAGCAAACGAAAACAACCATTAGCTTTGATGTGTGTTGGGGGATGATTATCTGAACTAGATAATAGAGCATATGATCTAAAATATCAAATTTTGACAAAAATTACCAGACACGCAAAGAAACAAGAAAATATGAAACATACATATACAAAAAAAAAAATAAATAAAAAAAGAGCAGACAACAGAAATTTTCAGTGGGAGGACCCAGGTGTCAGGCTTAATAATGGCAAGGACTTCAAAGCAGCTATTAGGAATGTGCTTAAGGGACTCGAGGAGACTGTGCTGACATTAGCAGAGGAAGGTATGCAGACCACGTCTCACTGAAGAGAGCACTCCATGCGTAAAGAGAGAGAAAGTACAGGAAAGAACCAAATGGAAACTCGGTCAATGAATACTATAATGACTAAAATAAAAAATTCATCAGAGGGGCCCGCATGCTGAGTAGAACTCGCACATGCAGCAAACTTGAAGACAGATCAGCGGAGGTTATGCAATCCAAAGAACAGAGGGGAAAAGAACGAATAAAAACAAATACAGAGCGGGACATGGTGCTTCATGCCTGTAATTCCAGAAACTTGGGGGACTGAGGCAGGAGGATCCCAAGTTCGAGATCAGCAACTTAGTGAGACCATACGTTATTTAATAAGACCTTGTCTCAAAATAAAAAAAAAAATAATAATAAAATAAAAAGGCTGGGGATGTGGCTCAGTGGCTAAGCATCCCTGGGTTCAATTCCTGGTAACAAATAAATAACTAAGTAAATAAAAAATGAATAGAGCTTTGAAGAAATGTGGAACACCGTTAAGCACAGGTTTTCATCACTTTGATCAAAATACCTGGCAAGAGAAACTTGGAAGTAGAAAAGTTTATTTTGGGCTCACTGTTTCAGAGATCCAGTCCATGGTCAGCAGACTTCCTTGCTCTGGGCCTGAAGTAAGGAAGAACATCATGGCAGGAGGATAGGGTGGAAAAAGGCTTCCCAGCTCACAGCAGTCAGGAAGCAGGGAGATAGAGATAGAGATAGAGATAGAGATAGAGATAGAGATAGAGATGGAGATAGATACATAGCGAGAACCCAGGGATAAGATATAATCCCTAAGGGCACACTCTTGTGATCTATCTCCTCCACCCATGCCACACCTGCTTACAATTACCATCCAGTAGTCCATCTGAATCATTCATCAAATGGATTAATCCACTCTAACACATGAGCTTTCGGGGGCATTTCTAGATCTAAACCATGGTGGCATACAAACATATACATTAATGGAATACCAGAATACCATATATATTAATGGAATACAGAGAGAGAGAAGAGGCAGAAAGGATATTAGAGTAAAGGATCATTAAAACCTTCCCAAATCTGATGAACCAAACACAGAGATTTATATCCAGATGCATAATAAAAATGTTGAAAGTCAAAGACAAGAGAAAATCTTGAAAACAGCAAGAAAAAAAAAAAAAAAACAGCTTGTCACATACAAGTGACTCTTCCTCATAGTCTAAGAATTCATAGTCTAAAGTAGTGAATGAGTCACCCACAGAGCTGAAAAGAAAGGAAAATCAAAGAATACCTGAACCACAGAATCTCATGTCAGCAAAATTGTGGTTCAAAAACAAAGGTAAAATAAAGAAACCGCTAGAAAAACACTGAGAGAATTCATTTATTCCTAGAAGAAAGACTAAAGGAAATTCTTCAGCTTGAAAGAGGAGACCCCAGATGACAACTCAGATCTTCACACAGAAAACCAGAGAACACTGGTGAAGTTTTTCATGTAATTGTAAAAGACAGTATAATGTATATTTCTTCTCTTTTACTCTCTCTGTTAAATTTTTTAAAGCAGTGCGTGAACTAAAATGTATGTCATGTTTTGGGCTTATTCCATATGGAAATCAAATACACTTGAAAACAGGTGCAGAGAAGGTGTAGGCTAAAGACTCGCGGAAACAAATGTCACCATATTCACAGCAAAGAGAAGTAAAAGGTTAAACAGAAAGGTTACTTAAGAAGGTAAATGTATGATGACCTTCATTAATATATACTTGCTCCCCATTTTAAAACCAAGCAAAGCATTTGATTACACATTCCTCCAAAGAAGATGTAAAAATGTCCCTAAACACATGAGAAATGTTTCACATCATCCACCCACAGGGACATGCACACCAAAACCAGCTTGAGACAACACTTCACGGTCACTAGTGTGGCTGCAATCCAAAAGACAGAGCAACAAGTATTGGTGAAGAGTGGAGAACTCAGAACCCTAGACCCTGTTGACAAGAATGGAAGATGGCACAGCAGCTTTGGAAAGCTCTGGAAGTTCTTCAGAAGGTTCAACATGGAGTTAATGCATGACCAATCCATTTCACTTCTAGACTATGCCCGAGAGAAATGAAATCACGTCTCTGGACCAACACATGTTCATGTGTCCACAGTAGCATCTGAATAGCTGCCAAAGAGTGGAAATGACCAAATGTCCATCAATTGATGAATGAATAAATAACATATGGAATGTCTACATAATGGAATATTATTTAGCAATAAAAATTAATAATGCATTGAAATATCATCTGACATGAATTGATGGATGTGAAGAACATTTTGCTAAGTGTGAGGAGTCAGTCAGTGCAGACCACATATTAGCTAGGCTCCGTGGTGTGCACCTATTGTCCCAGGCTGAGGCAGGAGGACGACTTGAGTGTACAAATTTGAGCCCAGCCCAGGCAACATAGAGAGACCCTACCTCCAAAAAACCAAATTGTATTAGATAATTTAACTTACATGGAGTGTCCAGAATGGACAAATCTAAAGAGATAGAAAATAGAATAATGGTTCTATTTTGGGGGGAAGGGGAATTTAGGGAGCATAATGGAGGGGCTAATGCTGATGGATATGGGGTACCCTTTTGGGTGGCTGAGAATATTCTAAAATTGACTATGATTATTTGCATACATCCATGAATATACTAAAAGCCATCTACTCGTTCACTTAAAATGTGTGACTTCTATGGCACGTGAGTTCTCTCTCAACAAGTGGTTGCATGCATATTAACGATAATAAGCCGACACAGAGGATCTTAAATGCACACTAACATGCTACACAAAGAGGTTTTGGTAAACAGCATGCTGTGTGCATATGACAGTGGTCCATCAGACCATGGCCATGTCACCAGGTACCCTCCACGATGTTCACACAGTGAAGAAAGGGCCCAGTGGGTGCATTTCCCACAATGTGTCCCCACAGTTAATCAGAGTGTCACTGCATATATCTCATCAGCCTCACATAGTCCTCATGACAAGTTGCTGAAATCAGGACAGTTTCTCATACACATTCCCTTATTGTTGGATTTGCATTTATATCTGTGAACCATTTTTCTCTCTTCTTTTTTTGTTCTCAAGTGTGCTGTTGGCGGTTATCAGTATAATTCAGCCCTTAATGATTTCAGGACACCAAGTCCTGGGTTTCTATGGAACCAGGTGAAGCGTGAGTGTCCCTCAGAGCGTCTGATGGGACTTAGGTCTTCTCTTCAGGGAGCGGGCGGGTGTGTTTCCCTACATCTGAGGAGAGCTGTGTTCGGGTAGGAGCAGATTGCCTGAGTGTCGTTTGGAGGGCGATGTTGTGCAATGAGATCTGAGGCTGTGCATGATCACTCGGGCTGCACGCCCACACTCTGCTGTACCTCGGAGACACGACAGCGCACACATGCCTCTGAGCCTTTTCCAGGCAGCCTCCTGGATTTACTTTAGGTTTGGGTGATCAGACGCCTTGGCCTCGGATTGGAAAGAAGAGCGCTGCTGCATTTGCTGTTTCTGCTCAAAAACGTGGTGGAGATGCTGATTTGCCTCTGATGGGAGGAAGGGAGCCCGGGCGCAGGCTCAGGGCCGGGACGTTGACAGGTGGCTTGCGGGCCATCCATTGCACTGGACAAAAAAAGGGTGCGCCTTGCTGGCGCGGAGCGAGGTGTCTGCCGTCAGGACACTTCCTGATTGCAGTGACTCTGGTGGAGGCAGCTTCTTGGCCCGCTGCTCTGCATCTTGGCAGGAGCCATGTGATGCCCCAGCCAGGTTTGCTGCTTGCCGAGCAGTGAGAGAGTGAGCAGCCCTGCTGGCTTGATGCAGAGGAGCTGCTTGGGGGTGTCTCCAAAAGCTCATCCTGGTGTCTGTTTCCCCAGCCCCACCTACGCTCTGGGAGCCACGCAGCACCGCGTCATTAATCTCGTTCCGCGCCAACTAGTGAGAGAGGATTCTATTGTTTGTCACTGAACCCTGACCGATACAGTGAATTACATAAATGGGATTTCTTCACACAGAGCCATTTTTGCATTTCTGGAATGAACTCAGCTTGGTCATAGTGTATTCTCTGTCCAACACACTGACGAATTATATGGGCTGATACTTCATTAAGATCTTAATATCGCTTTTTTTTTTTTTTTTTTAATGTAAGGCTGATCTGATTTCTGTTTTATATTAGTTGCATTTTCATCTCAGTGTTTTTGCTGGCCTTAAAAAAGGGAATCTGGAAGTTTTTCTTCTTTGTTGTGTTCTAGAAAAGCTTCTGTGTTAAAATCATTTTTTTTTTTCCCTTGAAAATTGTCAAGATTTCCCACAAACTATCTGAAAAAAGGCAATTTTGGGGTCAGGGTAGCTTTTTTAAATAGCTTATTCTTTCCCCATGGTTATTGAATTCTATTCCATTTCTGTTTCTTTTCTATTTCTTTTGAGGTCAAATGCATGTTTACCTATATAAAATCACATGCTAGAATAGAATATTGATCCATCTCATACAAGTATTAATTTTTGTTTAGTAATATAAATTGTGAATAATTAGTGAACTTTTTCTGGGCACTGTTTTACCTGTTTGCTTTTGTAACATATAATTGGGTTTTTGCATGAGTCTAATCTGAGCTTTTATTGTATGCAAATACATTTATCTCACATTTATAACTTAGCAGATAAATTTGGCTCTAAAGTCGTATTCATTGTTCCTTTAAAAGTATTTCTTAACTATTTCCCTTGCTATTTTGTCTCTTGTTCTGTAGTCTTTATTTTTCATTTTGTTTACTTTTGGTGATTTAAAGGAATTTTTCTTACTTTGGTTATCTTAACACATTTAAATGATGTCTAAATTTTATGTTGGAATTGTTACTGTTAGCAATAGACACCAAGGAGTCCATTGATTTTCCCACTTAAAAAAATTGAGCAAACCAACTCACCTCTGCTTCTTCTCTCCCATTTTTTTTTTTTTTTATCCTGAGGCACAGGGGATTCGAACCACGGCCCTTGTGCATGCTAGGCGATCACTCTACAAAATAAGCCACTTCTTCAGCATCCCTCTCCCCCATTCTTAAAGTGCTGACTTTTGTCCCTGTCTGGTATGGATATGTGTAACATGAATAAATTTTGAAACCATGAGTATTTTTAATTCCTAATATCAATCATGTTCTCTTATGATCCTTACGCATCACTATTTAACTGCGAGTCTGATGTACTAGGGAAGGAGATGATGGTTCCATTCTGATGTACTAGGGAAGGAGATGATGGTTCCATGCGAAATACTGAGGAAAGAGGTCAGCCAGGACATAGCAAAGACTCCATCAGACAGAACAAGAATCAGCAGACCCCATTCCAGGAGAACCGGTGGTCAGATGTGCATTTCCTAGCTCTGTTCTTTTCTGGACCTAATTGCTACATGTTGTGGGGGTTCCCGGAAGAGTGGACCCTGAGTCCCGATTGCTAATTTGGGTCTCTAGGAAGCAACTGCTCAAGGAGAGCCTTGCGCACTCCTGGGAAAACATCAGTAAAGGAGAAACACCTGTGTGGCATGTTTACGCCTTGAGAGACAGCATAGGCTGCACCCACCCCTCCTCCACTGTACTGCTGTCCCAGCCTCAGGAGTGACTTCCAGAGGTTTTCCTAAGTTCTGCTTGGGAACAGAAAGTTCAGCTCAGAGTTGGAAGTCACCAGGCCTGTGGAAGGCTGCCTTGACAAAGGGCAAGGTGACCTGGCAATACACATATTTAAAAAAAAAAAATGTACTGAAGTACAATGTAGTTCAATAAAATATTTTGAGAGAATGAGAAAGACCATGAACACTTAAGTTCTATTATAGGACATTGTTATGCTTGTTTATTATCAGTCATTGCTATTAATCTCTCTCTGTACCTAGTTTATAAATTAAAGTTTATCCCTGATACATGCGTGTGTACCAGTGACTGAGGTATATGTGAACAAGCTTGGCATCTGCAGGCTTAGGTACTTCCCATGGTTCCAGGGAGCCACTGGAACATATTCCCTGAGGACAAAGTGGGGGATACTGCATGAGGCATATTTGTAATTGTTTTATTGTTATTGATTTCTAATTTCATTGTCTTATAGGCAGAGAATATAATCTGCATGATACTTATGATGGAGCATGGGTGGAGACTTCTTTAGTGATTAGTGAGGAGTCTACTTTAGGCAATATTCTGTGCACACTTCCAAAGAAGATGCATTTTCCATTTGTGAGACCCAGGGTTCTGCAATATCTGCTAGACCAACTTATTTCATGTTGTCGAAAACTGAATTCTACATCCATCTCTTTTGTGCGGTGGGTGGGTGGAGTCTATTCTATGATTTACATAATGTTTTGTTCCCACCAAAACTCATGTTGAAATTAAATTGCCAATCTGGGTGTTAAGAGGTGGTGAGATCTTTAACAGACAATTGGGTCAGGGCTTTGCCCTCAAAAACAGAGACTGTTTTCCTTGGAGACGGGGTTGGTTCTTTCAAGTGGATTAGGTGTCAGGAGGGTGGGTCAGATCTTGTAGAACTGAACTATGCAGGTGGGGAGTGGGTTGTTATAATACACATATCTTTTCTTAGTAACAGCAGCCAGAGAACTGATTGAGCCTGGCACCCCCCACCTCCATCTCTCACACACAAGCTCCTACACATGTCCATGTTCCCTTTTGGCTTCTCAACCATGATGTGATGTAGCACAAGGTCCTCATCAGAAGCTCAGCAGTTGCACCTTCCTGATCTTCAATGGAAATGTAAACCAAAATGCACCTCTTTTCTTCATAAATTTCTCTACCTCAATTATTTTGTGATAGCAACACAAAGCAGACTAAGTTCACTTTATCTTGCATGTAGAAAGAAGTAATACAGTCTCTTACTGTGATTGTACATTTTTCGCTTTCTTTACAATTATATAAATTTTTTGAGGTATACTATTAGTTATTCACCAGGGCAGGTGGTATTATCCTATCCTTGTGAATCCTGGGAAAGTATTCTCTTGAGCAAGTAATGGCTGTTAGGGGAGATTTTTTGTTTTTATAGTTCTATTTTTAATTAACACATTAATCATGCATAGTAATGGGCTTCAGTGTGATCCTTTCATATATTCATAAAGCGAGTATTGATCATATCTAGCCACCTTTTTTCTATCCTCACCTCCTTCCCCAACCCCAGCACGTTTCAAGTTCCTAATAATCACTGTGCTTAAATAGTGACTTTTTTAAAATCACTTTTTCTCCTTTGATGTGTACCGGGTCTGATGGTAAAACTACTCTATGTTATGGAGGGATGTAAGATTTGGAAGATAAGGGACTGGGCTATAACCTAAACCTAATCAGTGAATTGATCCCTGATGGGATTAACTGAGTGGTAACTGGAGGCAGGAGGGGTGTGGCTGGAGGAAGTGGTTCATTGGGGGCGTGGCTTTGGGGTATATATTTGGTGTCTGGAGAGTGGAGTCTCTCTCTGCTTCCTGATCACCATGTGAGTGCTTCCTTCTGCCACACTCTTCTGCCACGATGTCAGCCTCACTTCGATCCCCGAGGAATGGAGCCAACCTTCTATGGACTAAGACTTCTGAAACTGTGAGCCTTCAAATAAACTTTTCTTCCCTAAAATTGTTCTGGTCAGATCTTTTAGTCATAGCAGTGAAAAAGCTGACTAAAACACTTCCCCACTTTGGTTTGGTGAGCATTTGCTATTATGGTGGATGTGAATCAATTTTTTGACTACCCAGAATCCTTTCCCTTCTGCATATTTGAGGCACTTCCCACCCTATGAACCTGGGTGGCAGGGAGCGCCTACTTCCAGGAGGGAGCAGTGTAGATATAAAAACAGGATCAGACTCCCAGCTGCTCTTGCTCTAGGGGATGGTGTCTTGTTTTGGACAAAGAGAAGGTATCTTTGGGGCTTTGAGTGGGGAGCTGGTGAAGTTTCTCCTTGGACAGTGGAGGACCCATCATGACAGCCATGGAGCAAAGGCCCTATCCAGTGGCAGCGGGTCCAGCTGACCCCGGACACGGCACAGGGCACCCAGGGCTAGGAGAAGCAGCAGCTGTGTTCTCATGGGGCTGCCCCGAGGAGCCCATTCTGGCTGTTAAGGTTGCCCCAACTTCCTTTGATTCTGCTAATTTACTCTGTCCAAGTTTTCCAGATGTCTCAGGGGTTCTCTGAGCTGCCCAATGTCTAAACTAAGTTGTTAGGGTCATTGGTCCAGGAGCCTAGTGGCGGTGGGATTTAGGGGTCCTTGGTGCATATCGCCATTGTTGGCTTCCCATCCTGTGGCCAGAGCGTTGCCTGCTCTGCTCCAGCTTCCACCTCTGCTCTGTCACCAGGCCTTCCCCTTGCTCAGACCCCAGGGCCTGCTCCAGGCTGACAGACCCGATTCTCCTCCCTCTAGTTATGTGGTGGCTCAGCTGCAGTGTAAATGTCTGATCAGGTCAGAATTGTCAACCCATCCCGTGGTAAAAACTCCAGCAACTGGCGGACGGGACTTGTGGGCACGTTCTCTTGCCTTTATAGATGCCTCCCATCTCCAGAGTTAGGCAGGCAACATCCGCCACTTCAATTCTACTTCATACATTTGTGATACAGTCAGATGTGTGTTGCACTCTGCATTCTGTCTTGGTAGCCCCAACTTTCCACATGATTGAACAAATATTTGCCTACATTTACAATCAAGTTTATCTTTTGTGCCTTTAGGTTCTGTGGATTTTCACAAATACATGGTGTCCTTTACCCATACATTATGATATCACATAGAAGAGTTTCAGCACGGTACAAAGTGCCCTGGGTTCAGCCAGGCAGCCCTCTGCCCTTCCTCCTGACCCTCTGGCAACTGCTGATATTTTAAATTGTTGCTATAGTTTTGCTTTTCCATCATCATATAATTGGAGTGATATTGTAAGTAACTTTTTCAGACTGTGTTCCTTCACTTCGGAATCTGCAGGTCAGTTTCACTCAGGTTTTTGCTTGGCTTGATAGCTCATTCTTTTTCATTATTAAATAATATTCCATTGTATGGACATACCACAGTTTGTTTATCTACTCAGTCATCAAAGGGTACCTTGGTGGCCTTTAGTTTTGGTGATTATGAATAAAGCTACCATAAACATCAGCATGCAGGTTTTTGTATGGACTAAGTGAATACTTAGATGATTATTATTGGATTATGTCATAAGACTCTTTTTATGGATTAAAATCTTCCCTATCCCCAAATTCTTATGGGGGTGTCCCTAACCTCCAGCATGACTATTCTTAGAAATGGTGGCTTTAAGAAGTTCATCAAGGCTCAGCGTGGTCAGAGAGTGAGGTCCTAACGTGATAGCACTTTGTCCTTATAAGAGGAGGAAGGGACCCCAGAGGATCTCTCCCTCTCAGGCTCATATTGCCCCTGTGAGGACTTGGCCACCTGCAAGTCAGGAGGACAGGCCTTGCCAGAAACCAACCCTAGTGACATCTTGACTTCCAGAATTGTAAGAAAACAATTTTGTATCACTTAAGCTTTTTGGTCTTTGGTATTTTAATTACGGCAGCCAGTGGACTAATATGTGTATGTTGAGCTTTGTAATAGACGGTCAGACTGAGAGCGGCTGTACCATTTTGCATTCCCAACAGCAAAGAATGAGAGTTCCCGCTGTTCCACATGTTTACCAGCCTGTGGTACTGTTAGGGTTTTCTTTTCTTTCATTTGTTCTTTTTTTTTTTTTTTTTTTTTTTTTTTTTTAGTTATTCTGATAGGTACGTGGTAGCATCTAATAGTTTTAATTTTTAATCCCTTTTGTTCGTCCTTTTTCATATACTTCATTTGCTGTCTGCATGTCTTCTTTGGTGAGATCTCTTCGTGTTTTTTACTCAGTTTTAATTGGATGGTTTTTTTTTTTTTTTATTGCTGCATTTTAAGAGCTTTTCTTTTGGACATGAATTCTTTCCCAAGACATATGTTTTACAAATATTTTCTTCCTGTTCATAGTTTATCTGTTATTCTGTTAAAACATCTTTTGCAGAACCAGATTTTAAAATTTAATATCGTCTGATAAGTCATTCTTTTCCTTCATAGATTGATTGTGCTTTTGGTTAATCTTAAAACTCATTTTCAAATGCAGTGTTATCTATAATTTCTCCTGTTCTCTTTGAGAAATTTCGTAATGCTACATTTAGGTCTATGATCTATTCTGTGTTAATTTTTGTGAAGGGCGTAAGGTCCATATTTGATAGAACTTTCTGTATTAGCTTTCACTTATAAACCCCCAATTGGCTCACATCACTGGTTTAAAAAGACTATCATTTTTCTACTACCAAGAATTAATAAAAGTGGTGGTATCATATTAAAAAACTTTTGTTTAGCAAAGAAAATAAAAGCATGAAGACAAGCCTACAGAACGGGAGAAAATCTTTGCCAGCTAGTCTTCCAAGAGAAGATTAATATGCAGAATATACAAAGAACTCAAAAAACTTACTATTTCCCAAACCAAATAACCCAATCAGTAAAAGGGCAGATGAACTAAACAGATATTTCTCAAAAGAAAAAAAAAATACAAATAGCTAACAAATATATGAAAAATTGTTCAACATCTTTAGCAATCAGGGAAATGCAAATCAAAACTACACCAAGATTTCATCTCACTCCAGTAAGAATGGCAACCATCAGGAGTAATAAATAATAATAAATGCTTGAGAAAATGTGGGGGGTAAAAGAACACTTGGACACAGTTGGGATTGTAAATCAGTACCATTACTTTGTAAATCAGTATGGGGTTCCTCAAAAGACTAGGAATGCAGCCACCTATGACCCAGTTATACTACTCCTCAGTATTTTTCCTGAAGAATTAAAGTCAGTATATTATAGTGATGCATGCATACCCTTGTTTGTAGCAGCACAATTCACAATAGCCAAGTGATGGAGCCAGCCTAGGTGTCCATCAGCAGGTGAATGGATAAAGAAAATGTGGCATATAAACACAGTGGAGTCTTATTCAACCATAAAGAAGACCAGAATTATGTCATTTACAGGAAAATGGAATTTGAGAGTATTATGTTAAGTGAAATAAGTCAAGCACAGATAGTCAAAGGTCATATGTTCCTTCTCATATGTGAAAACTAGAGAGGAAAAAGGAAAGAAAAAGGAGGGGAGGGGATCTCATAAAATTGGGAGACCAGTAGAGTGAAGGAAGGGGACCAGGGACAGAGAGAGGGGAAGTCCTGGAGAGCGAAATTACCAAATTATGCTATGTGCATGTTTGAATATGTCACTATGGATCCTACAATGCACCAATGAAAGTTAATCAAGAAAGATTCATTTCTCCATTGAGTCACTTTGCTTCTTTATCAGAGATTAGTTGGCCATGTTTGTCTTGGTCCATTTCTTTCTGTTCTACTGATCTGGGTTCTGTTCTTCTGTTCACGCCATCTTGATCGTGGTAGGTTAGCAGTCTCCAAGTCAGGTGGTGTGAGTCTGCTGATGTCTTCTCCTTCTCCATTTCCCTCTTCTTCACCTCACCCTTTCTTCAGTGTTGCCTTGGCTATTCTCAGAATTTTGTCTTTCTGTATAAATGTTTAGAATCAGAAAACGGCCTGCTGAGATTTTAATGGGATTTCATCGAATCGAGCTGGGAAGAATTGAAGTCTTAACAATAGTGAGACTTTGCTGTCATCTTTGATTTCCTCCCTCAGAGTTCATAACGTTTTACACATACAGCCTGCACATTTTTTAAAATTAGTTTTATACTTACACATTTTATTTCTTGTTACTATTGTAAACGGCATTATGGTTTGAATTTCAAGTTCCAGGTGCTCATTGCTAGTATACAGGAAGCGAATGACTTTTGTATATTAACTTTGCATTCTGCAACTTCGCTATGCTTAATTTTAATTCTAAGAACTTTTTGTTGATTCTTTCAGATTTTCTGCATAGATAATCATGTGATATGTGAATGAAGACAGTTTTATTTTTTCCTTCCAGATCTGTGTACTTTTCACTCCCTTTCTTTGGCCTAAAGTACTAACCAGGATTTCCAGGGAAGAGTTGGGTTGCACTGGCCAGACTGGACTTCTTTGCTTTTTCCTGTCTTAATAACATCCAGTTTCTGGTTAGCTATGAGCTTAACTATGTGTATTTTTAAAATGCATTCTTTACCTGGTTCAGGAAATTCTCCTCTATTCTTATTTTGCTATTGTTACAAAATAATCATGGGTAGGTGGGTTATTAAAAACAACTTTTCTGGATCTGTTGATCATATGGCTTTTTTCTTTAGTCTGCTTGGTGTGGTGCATTACAGCAATTGATTTTTAAATATTGAACCGGCCTTGCATACTTTGCAAATCCCAATTGGTTGAGGTGTGTCATTTTTTGTCTGTTGTTCAAATGGCAATTCAAATAAGATTCTCAAGGTGGAAAATTTGCTGTATATTATAGTTCTTTCCTAATCTACAGCTCCCCCGCTTACCTCTTTCTCTTGTCTCAAATCAAATTGGCTGCTTTACACAATTCCCCATAGTCGGGGTTTGTTGATTTTCTTCTCATATTTTAATTTTTGTTCTTCTGTATTCCCCATAAATTGGTAGATGGTTTTAAGGGTGTGTTTGTACTTGTTTGGGGGCAAGACTAATTCATACGATATTGTGAATTTCCTTCAGGTGGCTCCTGGTGCCTGCAAATAACATCTTTCTAGTGTGACACACATTGATTCCCATTAACCGATTAAAGGTGGTACAATTGAGCTGGGGCTGTCCCTCAGTGGTCGAGTGCTTGCCTAGCATCTGCGAGGCCCTGGATTTGAACCACAGCACCTCCCCCAAATAGTGGCATAATTGTTGTGTTCTATCGCTAGCATTCCTTTATTTTTTTATTTTTATTTTTTTGGGTACCATGGATTGAACTCAGGGGAACGCAACCACTGAGCCACATCCCCAGCCTTATTTTGTATTTTATTTAGAGACAGGGTGTCACTGAGTTAGTTAGCACTTTGCCGTTGTTAAGGCTGGCTTTGAACTTATGATCCTCCAGCTTCAGCCTCCCAAGCTGCTGGGATTATAGGCGTGCACCACTGTGCTGGTTCCTTTATCATTTTCTAGCTTCTATAAAGAGGAAATGTTCCCTCCTTAGCTATTTGATATCCAGTAGGAGAGTTTATATAGAAAAGGAAGGATAAATATTTGATTATATTTATTTCCAGTTTTCAAAATAATGTTAATTCCTCCACTGCGTCTTTTTTAAAGTACCATTGTGTACCCAGGGATTTAAATATCTTCTCATGTTTTAATCCATTGCCCTTATTTTCTTTACTGTCATCCCTATTGTCCCTATTGAAGCTCCCGATTCCTTTTGCCATGACCCTAGGAGTTTTAGCTCCTTGGTTGCTTTTGGATGTGAAAAGGGGCTGCAGGAACCTCTTAGACTCTTGCTGCGCCGACCTGGAGCCCTGTCCCCTTCAGTGGGAGATGCAGCGATCACAATCTGCGTGCCTCACAGAGTTCCAGCAGGAAGTGGAAGCGGGATGTGGGAGACCCAGTCCCAGCCATCCCGGAGGCCGGCGCACATGTGTCCCGGGTTGCGAAAACGTTCCCACAGAGTGGCTTTGTTTGTCTTTTGCTGGGGGGCCTGGGGTTTCTCCCATCCCAGACGAGTTTTTACATTCATTTCTTGGCTCACGAGGCCCTGACCACATGAATAGTGCACATTTGGAACTCGTACATGCATGTGGCCCAGCTTGAGGTTTTGATTTCTCATGGGAAGGCTTTTTCCTCCTGTTCAGAGCCCCAGGCAGAGGACAGGATTGCCTGACGCATCCCTGGACGGGCAGCTGGAATTCTCTGGTGCGCTTTTTTCACAAGGCAGGGTGGCTGTTCCTGCCTCACCCCTTTGGTCTCCCGGGCAGTTGCTGGATCTCGGTTCTCCGGGTCCATGATGGAGCCCGCCCTCTACCTTCATCCAGGTGGTGTGGTGCAAAAGAATCTCGTTTTCCTCCCTGTTTGAGCCTCTGATTCATTTGTGGCACCTTCGGCCCCTTTTTTCCTCTTTTGAACCTTGTGGAAGTCGTTAAAACTATAGTTGTGTTGGCATTTAAAACCGATTCCCTTCCTCTCCTGATCACACAGTCAGCCCTCGCTTTGGATCCTCTCTGGTGGCCACTGTTCTTCCGTGGTGCTGGGAACGTGGACCGTGCCTGCCCCCTCTGCTGCTCCCCGCCGTGGGACATTTCCACAAGTCAGGCATGAGGCCTTCTGCCTCTGAGGGTTGAGTGGGTGCCACCTGTCCGTCCTCACATGTCTGCCGCCGAGCATCTTGTGTGTGTGCCACGCCACTTCCGGTCACTCCTCAGTCCGTGGAGTGCCTACCTCTTCTGTCATCTTCTCATTCCATTCCAGGTCACTTTTTAAGACTGCATTTTCGGGAGCCTCTGGTCAATTCCCTCATCCTTCCTTATCAACTATTTCCTGAGAAGGAAACCTGGACAGACAGAGTCTTCAGCAATGTCAGTGCCAGGTAGCCCCTGGGGGGTTTGGGATAATGACAGTGTGACCCACAGGTAAGCACCGGAGGATGAAGCAATGACACTCACTCTGTGCATGTCCCCAGGACAAGGAACACAAGGGTCTGTTCTTCCCTCTGCGCGTGTGGTTCCTTCTGTCCTGTCTCACTGTTAATGAGAGACTGATGATATCCCTTGACTTCAAATTCAGAGTTGCTGTATGCAAATCCAACATCTTCCTATCCCAGAAAAAGGTCAGAAGGCAGAGGTCATAGATCTGCTCTAAACTGTGCACCAGGTTCCTTACTTTCCCTTGGAGCAAGTCTTGCTTTGCTGGGACTCTGGGACATCACGCTTCCCTGTCCAGTTTAAGAACACAGGGTTTCTCTCCAGCAGGAGTGAGGGAACAGTGACGTCTCTGTGACCTGCAGAGGATGCTGATGTCACCCGTGGCCACACACGTATACGGTTTCCAAGGAGTTGGCTGATAATGGGCTAGGTATATATAAATGGCACACAGGCAAGAAAAAGGGAGCCGTTCTCTGACCTAGTAACTGTTGCTTAGTGACAAAACCTAGAACTCAGGAAATGGCAACGATGGCATGGAACACTCACTAGATCTGGAAACGAAAGATTTAGGTGAACGTTCCAGTCCTGCTACCATGTGTGACCCAGCAGATCCATTTTAACATCCCATAACTGAGTCTTCTCAGCAGGCCACAGCAGGAGAGCGGGATGCTCTGAGGATCAATGGCACTAAGGAAAGATGGGGACGTGAGCCAGCACACAGCACTTCAGGTCCTGAGCAATGTCCCCAAAGGCCCCAGAGAAGGCAGCACTCTGGCCATGGAGAGTCCATGTTCCTGGCATGTCCACTCCCTTGAGCCAGGAGCTCCCTGATTCAAAGGCTCATCCTGGTTCATCTCACTTTCCTCCTGCTAGCACCCTGTGTGGCACCTGGTCAGTTCTTACTAAAATCTCTCTGGACAGAAAGAGGAGCCATGCATTCAGTCTACTTAACTGTTTCCCCCAGAACCCAAATTCATTTTGTTTTTGCTTCAGATATCAAAGTTTTTAGTGAGGAATACCCTGCACAGGTTGCACAGGTTGAATATTCCTTATCCAAAATGTTTGGAACCAGAAGTATCTCAGATATTTTGGATTTGGGGAATATTTACATATACAGAATATGGGATGGGAACCTAAATCCAAATACAAATTCGTTTATGTTTTCTACAAATGTCTTATACAAATAGCCTGAAGGTAATTTTACAAAAAATTTTTAGTGTACCTGCGTTTTGACTGAAACCCATTGTGTTACTTTCCACTACTGTGACAAAATACCTGAGACAATAAACTTAAAAAAAGAGGAAAGGTTTACTTGGTTCACAGCTCTCTAGAGTTCTAATCTGAGATTAGTTTGCCCTGTGTTTTGGGCCCATGGTGAGGCAGTACATCCTGGTGGGGAGAGCATGGTGGAGCAACCTGCTCACTTTCATGATGACTTGGAAGCAAAGAGAGAGGAAGAAAAAGGGACTGGAGTTCCACAGTCCCCTTCAAGGGCATGCGCCCCTCAATGAATTAACTCCTTCCAATAGATTCCACCTTCTGAAGGTTCCACCACCTCCCCAAAGCACCCATGGTCTGAGGACCAAGCCTTCAGCCCATGGGTCTCTGGGGGACTCTTATCCAAATCATAGCATCTGTCACACGAGGTCAGGTGTGGAATTTTCCATTTGTGGTTCTCAAAAAATTTCAGATTTTGGAGTATTTTGAATTTTGGATTTTCAGATTAAGGATTCTCAACGTTGATCATTTTCCTGGGGTTGGAAATGAGAGGTGAATAAGAAAGAGATAGAGAGGTCCTTGCCTCTCCTGGGGCTGGAACTCAAAATTTCTTACAGATATAGATTCTTCCGAGGAGCCCTACGGGATTATAGGGGCAGTGGTCCCTTCTAGAAAGGGATGGATACAAATGAATCTATTTTGAGTCAAGCTGATAGTTAGACCATCCTAGAAAAGGAAATGTGTATGGACGCCTACACAGTGACAAAATGGTGACTTCATATCAATTGTTGGTCTGAGCAAGTCTGTTCCTTCCCTGAGCCTCAGTTTCCCATCTTAGGTTGGGGGTGGGAATCTGTCCTGGAGACAGTTGCTTGTTGAGCTAACTGAAGGAATAGGCGCACCCTGGCCCAGGTTCTGCCCCATGTCTTGGTGAGAGTTGCTATCTTCTCCCCCTCCCCTTTCATACCCTGATTTTCACCAGGTTCTCTGAGATATCATTTCAATAGGACAGAAAATTTGCACCTTGTCCTTTGCAGCTTGGGTCCTCAGCCACTTAAAGAAATGTTCAGTTTCCATTCCTTGGGCTCAGGATTTTGCGTTAGTGGAGACTCCCATCTTCACTAATTTACTTGCAATTGACTAGAAAATTCCTAATGCCCAAATCAAAGACTTTTGAAAATGGTCAACAGAGCTGAGTTTCACAGCCAGAAGCAGTTTAAATTACAAATGCAACCCCCTTTATTCCCATAGCCCTTTATTCTGGAAGGTTGTCAGTTGGTATGAAAATGGTGTGCAATTAAGTCAACAGCCAAAGAATGGAGATGCCAGGTAATTGCTTGAATCTCTTTCTCTTTCCTTCTTCTAAATGTGTTTTCACTGGCTTTTTACCCAGGACATTCTTTCCTCTCTAAGCACTGTGGCTGTCTCCCCTATTCCTGTAAGGCCAGGCTGTTCCCATTACCGTGCATTTGATTGATGTGCAGGGCCACTCAGCATCACCCAGACGTCTACAGAGATCGATACCTGCGTGGGTTAACTGCCTGCAAATAGGAGGCATTGGTGCCTGATGCTTTCCTTGGAAATGTGTCACTCCCAGGATGGGTGTGGAGCTGTGTCTGTTTACAGCTCTCTGTCCTTCACTGGAAATCACCAGGGCTACTCTGACATCTGCAGGGAGGGCTACCAGGAAGATCTGTTTTAGCAGTGCTTCCTCAAGAATGGTGTCAGCGTGAAGCTCATGGTCTTACATATCGATGTGTCTCACAGACGCCTTTCAATTTTTTATAACGCTTAGGAGTCATTCTAATGTACTAAATGTATGTCTACCCCTCTGTAGGCATCCAGGGTCCAGCCTGCTGGTTGTCTACCTCAACATCCATTTTCCCCTTCTGTCTTAGTTGGTTTTCTGTTGTTGTAACAAAATGTGTGAGGCTGAGTAATGTATAGAGAATAAAGGTTTAATTGGGTTCACGGTTCTGGAGGCTGGGAAGTCCAGCAGCATGGAGCCGGCATCTGGCGAGGGCCTCCTTGCTGCATCGTGACATGGTGAGGGTATCGCTTGACAAGATGGAGCAAGGTTGACAGCTCAGCTATTTTTCCCTCTACTTTTTTTGGCACTGGGGATTGAACCCAGGGGTACTTCACCATTGAGCTCCATCCCCAATCCTTTATATTTTTATTTATTTTTAAATTTTGTGACAGGGCCTTGCTAAGTTGCTGAGGCTGGCCTTGAACTTTTGATCTTTGTGCCTCAGCCTCCCCAGTCACTGGGATTACAGGTGTGCCCCACCGTGCCTGCTTCTCTTCCTCTCCTTATAAAGTCACTAACGCCATCCCTGGGGCCCCACCCTCACGATCTCATCCAACTTTAACTTATTAACTCTTACAGGCTCCATCCTTGCATAGCTCAATGGGTGACTTTGGGAATTCAGTTTCCAACACGTGAACTTTGGGGGGACACATCCCAACCATTGCAGCTTCCCTCCTGACCCCTCCATTAGCTGGCAGCCAAAGGACATGCCGCCTACTCTCTTTGCAGCTGTTTATGGTTGTGCAAACGTTGTCCTCCACAAGATGTGAAGAAAAGCACCATGTGGACTCTGGGGAGACCCCAGCCTCATCCAAGAGTCATGGGTAGGAAGACTAAGGCCAGGGTCAGGTACTAAGGCTTCATCAGAAGGCGTGAGCCCAGGACAGCAAGAGCAGGGCCCAGGGACGACGAGGGAGGAGGAACAAGATAGCGAGGAGGTACCCTGCTGACCTCAATCTCACAGGGAACATGGCAGGTGGGGTGGTTCATCCAGGTGGCCTCTGAACAGGAGCAGTCCTGTCTGGGAGGCCGGGAGAGCATCGCATCTGCCAAGCGTCCTGCCTCGAGACTCTGACTGGTGAAATGTGGCATATGAGATGCCAGTTCTGCCCCCTTTCCTTCCCTGCTTGTGTCACTTAAACCCTGGAAAGGGCAAGTTTCCAAGCTCCCCTGGTGCAGGGCTTCAGTTGAGCCCGGGATGTAGAGGAGCATCAGATCCATGGATACCAGAATTGCTACCCTCCTCACAATGCTAGCAATAGAGGCTCTGCTGAATCCTGCCCCTCTCTCCAGAGACAGCCTTGGCAGCCAGTGTGTTAAGAAAAGAGATGAAAGCCAGTGGCTGAGATTCTCCTTAGTGTGTTCAAACCTAGCAAATCTCTAGAGGATAAAAGCTGGGGTTGGGTACATCTTTTTAAAAGAAGTTTGCACCTGGAGTGCAGATGTGATGGCTGGAACTCTGGCTGCCATTTGAAGCCCAAGGAATAAGGCAAAATGCTAAGAATGATGGGATTAAATCTAGAGTGAGCCTGTCATGTCAAAGTTGCCATACTCTTTAACAGAACTGCTGACCTCTGGATTGCTTTATTAATGTTGATGTCTTTAAATGAAGAGAAATAAAATTCCATTTTGTTTAAGCCCAGGTTACATTGCTTAGTCCAGAAAGCCAAAACTATTTTAAAACCGTAACATACAATAATTATTTATTGCATTAATGGATAAATAACCTCGGTCACTAGAATTCGTTGTGTATCTAGAACAGTAGATTGAATGCAATGTATTTAACATCGAGGCCTACCTTCCGACCAGAGCTCATCCTACCGTCCCACGGACGGGAGAAGTTCCTGCCTCACACCTGCTCTTGCCTCTTTCTTTGTTACGACACTTTAATTCCTTCCTGCTCCCTATTTGTCTGCATGCTCTTCTCTCATATCTGTCACTCTCTCCCCAATCTGCACCCATTCAGCAAGCTCTCCCTCTTGTTTTTTAATCCCCTTCAAGTGTTCCCTCCTCCAGGAAGCCCTCCTGCATCCTGAGGGCAGACTGTCCTGGCCTCACTATGGCCCTGTGAGCCCGTGTGGTCGCCGCGCTTCTCTGGACCTTGAGTCCTGTTAGAGGTGGTCCCTGCTTCAGCTGCCTCCTGGCTAGGAGCACAGTCTTCCCAGACATGCCTGTGGCCCCTGCTGCTTCCCGTCTCACCTGCTGAGGTTTCTCTATCATCCCTTCTCTCTCCTCAGAGGCCCCTCTCTCCCTCCCTCCTTCCCCTCATCTGGAAATGACTTAGATTTTCTGTGGAGAAAACACAGGCACCCAGTTGGGAATTTGCTCAAACTCCCCTGCACATCCATGACACGAGCCACCAATCTGTACCTGCGGATGTCATTGTCCTCTCCTACGGCTGAGTTCTCGGTCTCCTCTGGGAGAGGACAGGCTTTGTCATTAGACATGAGCCACGGCTGGCCCCATAGATGGCCAGAGTTCTACCAGTTTCCATATTCCTATTCTCCTTCCAGAACTTTCCCCTTCCCTCTCACATCATCCATTTCCCCTTCTCTGTTGAGCCATTCCTTCAGCACATGGACATGCTACCGCAATTCTCCCCTCCTGGGTATGTTCTCAGGAACCTGAAGTCCACATTTTGAGGGGACGCCTTCATTCCTGAGTCCACTGTGACCCTATCGGCCACGTTCAGTGTATGGCCGATACCCTGTGTCCATCAAGAGGTGAAAGGATAAGGAAAATGTTACAGGAACACAATGGAAAACTACTAAGCCATGAAAAGCACAAATTCCTGTCATTGGGGACAGCATGGTGGACCTGGAGGACATTGTTACATGAAATCAGCCATAGCATGCTGTGCTTGTGCCAGGTACAGAGAGCAAGCAAGCATCACACGGTCTCACATGAGGAAGTGAAAAAGCTGGTTTCATAAAAGTCGAGAATAGGGTGGTGCTTACTGGAGATGGGACAACGGGTGAGGGGGAAAGGGGAAAGGTTGTTAGTGGGGGACAATTTACAGTCAGTAGGAGAAAGAAGTCTTGATGTTCTACGGCACAGCAGGGTGAATGTAATGAACGACAGTGTGTCGTTGATCACAGAGTGGTCAGAAGAAAGTATTTTGAATTTTCTTACCATAAAAACAGGCTTTATGGTATGATTAATTACCCTAAGTTGATCATTACCCAACATATACATAAATCAAAATATCACATTATACCTTGTAAATATGTATAAGTTACAGGTCAATCAAAACAAATTTAAAACATCTCCTGTTTTGAAATAACACCCCCTCCTTTTTATTCCTTCTAGCCACTACCTCATTTCTCGTTAGCAAAACTCCTTCGCTGGCTTCCTGTCTTGATTTCTCCTCCCGTTCTTTGGCTCCATTCCAGTCAGGGTGATTTCTCCCCCTCCAAGGTCAACAATAGGCTGACCATAGCTAAAAGCAGTGGTCCATCTTCCACCCAGGCTCCTGCTACATAAAAAGGCACCTGACACTTAACCAGCAATGTATTGCTGTTTATCAGGGCTTCCTAGGTAGGCTGGGCTCAGCTGGATGGTTCTAGATTGGTTTTTCGTGTGGTTTCATTCAGATGGTAGGAGTCACGTGAATGTTTGGCCAGAATATTCAATATGGCGCCCACCTGTGGAAGTCATTGGTGCTGCCTGTTGACTGTAAGCTTGATGGGGACCCTGGACCAGAGAAAGCCAGTGAGGCCTCTCCATGTGGATGGGCTTCTCAGAAATGGCAGCTGGGTTCCAGAAGGGAGTATTCCAAGTGTGAGTGTTCTAAGAGATAGGAAGCAGAAGCTGACTGACTACCTAGGACCTCTGCCCAGAGCTGGCTCATTCTACTCCATTCAGTTGGCCAAAGGAGTCTCGAGATGCATGCAGATGCAAGGACGAGGGTGGAGGGAGAAATGGAAGTCCAACTATTGTGAGGAACAGCATGTTCACACCAGAGAAGAGCATCTGGCAGTGGGCCACTTCCCTCCCCCTGTGAAATGCCCTCTTCAGGGCCGCCCCATCTCACCAGCTGCTCATCCTCAGTGGCCTTTCCTGGGCTCCTCACCTTTTCCCTGCTCTGGAGCTCTCCAGGATGTGGCCTTTCTGTCTGTCTGTATGTCTGTCTGTCTATCTGTCTTGACTACAGCTACTCCCCAAATCAACTGATTCAGTCCTGTGGCTTTGAGCGGTACATGGCTGTCCAGGCCTGGGGCAGGTCAGGTGGGGACAGAGCTGTCATGAGCTCTGCTTTTACTGATCTCTGGGTAACTGTTCTTGAGTTCAGAAGAATGAGGCTCTTTCTCCAGAGGGGATCAGAGAGGGCGGCACCTTGGGGTGCTCTCTGTAAAGTTACAGAGCAAAGGCAGTGACCTTGCAGCTGATATCACTACTGTTTATCAACAAGGGCCCCCAACATTGAACCTGTCCAAGAGATAATGCTCCTTGGCCCCTTGAATTGACCATAGTCATGTGACTTTCTTCCACCAATGGAATGTGAGTGGAAGTGATGGTCACTTTGTGATGATAAAGTGTTGACAAACACTTACCTCTCCTTTCCCCCTCCTGCTTCCCTGATCAAGAAGTATGTATTCACGTGGAGATGCCATTAGATGCCTAATCCCACGTGCAGAGAAATACCAGGGCCTAGGGCAGCTTGGGGTGCATGAGAAGCAAACCCTGGTTGTGCTAGTCACTGAAATTTGGGCTGATATAACACTTAACTGAGAGTTTCTTAAAAATGAGACAAATTCCTTTTTATCCTAATATAAGCAGGTCGGAATCCTCTCATCTGCTCTCCTTCAACACCTCCAATTCCGTACTATCTAGTGAAAAAGAAGCTAGACAAGTGAAGAGTCTAAGTTCCTGAACATTTTCGATAGTCTGCTGAGGTGCTAAAGATTGACCACCACTTGATGTTTGTACAAGTATCCATCATGTATCCAGCAAGATTCTCACCTGGGAAGCTGATTGCAGAGATCTAAGACAAAGTCCAGTCCTGCCTCTGGCTGAGTCAAGAATCTCACCTCAGCCCAGTTACCTGCCCAGTTAGGTATGAACATTTGTTGAATGCTCATTGACAGATCGACGTCCTGAATATGAAAAGGATAGAGGGCTTCTCTGGGCAGTTCGTGTGTAGTATGTTTGCTCATTCACTCAGTGAGTACAGATGCACGTGGATATGGCAGGAATGAAGTCCATGTCCCAAAGGATCTGTGTAAATGGGATGGAAAAAAATTAGGAGATATTTGAGTAGAGACTAGATGTTAAGTGAATGAGCCAGCCCTGTTCTGGGGCAAGAGTCTCCCAGGTAGAACCAACAGCCAAGATATGTTGAGAACTCACTGGGAATATTGGAGAAACAGTTTCTCAGGGGCTGTAGGATGTGGACAATCGGGTGGAAGAAGAAGGTAAGGCTGAGAGGAAGGCAGAATCTGTAGGGATATTGGGTAACTGTCTGACCTGTTGAGATTGGGTGATGGACACCCTGTCGTGGTTCCTTCGTACTAGACCATGGGCAAAACTCAGGAGGCTGACGGCAGCATGCGTTCAGATGGGAGAACTATTCAAGAGTACTTGAAAATGTTGGTAATGCAAGCATTGATAGATTCCTGGGTAATGTGGAAGGAACAGCCTTATCGCCAGTAAGTGCCTGAGAGTCACCTAGCATTATTTCACATCTTAAAATGTTTAAATAGAGTTTAAGAGATTTAAAAGCATTTTCCTTCTTAGAGTATCCGGGATTTGCTAGTTCCTGCTTCTGCCCAGGTGGAGCTGTTCTGTTGAAATGTGGTTTTCTCCTCTCACTTCCTGGAATGGGTTTGCTTAGTGGAAATCTGTTTAGAGACGGCAATGTTTAATTCCAGCACCCTTGTGAGAACCCTGATCCGGGGAGTAGTGGAACCTGCGGGCCTCCATACTGCAACATGTTTATTTAATATTTTTGTAACTATACCAGCATCGCATCCACATGCACACGTACATTATGTACAAGAACAGAATCATGGTAAACCCACTACTTTACACCTGTGATTTTTAAAAATTAATAATGATGTTCATTGTCACCATTATCTTGGAGATAATTTCCTATCAGCATATTTATATTTCCCTTAGTGGCTCTCCATCCCCACAACTCATAGAAAGGTAAACTTCTTAAGCGACAAAAAATATTTTTTTCTGGGAAGTAGGACAAGCTGTCACTCATATGTCACGGTGAGGGGTGGGTGTTTCCAATAGATTGTTCACAAGAAACACATGGGAAAAATTTTAGTTATTAAAGCATATTAAACTGTTTAAGAAACATAAAATTGGAACACCAAGTGCCTGTGGATCTTACACATTTTTTAATGAATGGAACCCACGTTCCTTTCAGTGATTGTGGCTTTACTATCCTGAGCCAGGAAGGCTGGCCTGCTCCAGGGACAGGGTGGTTCTGGGATCACTGCCTCTCTGTTTGGTGGGGACAGGCATCTGCAAGATGTGTCCCCGCACACGATCAGAGGCACAGGCTTCCAAGATAAGATTTCTTTTTTCTTTTTAAATTTTTTTTGAAAAGGAGAGATTCACTGGAGGGCAATGCCTAATTTCTGATGCTTTGGCTATTTGTGGTTCTCCATTTGAAATCAGACTTTTCTTTGAGGATGTGATATTTAAGAAGAAATCCTCCTCCCTCTAGTTTTCTATGGAAGCTTCCCTGGATCATTACAGTGAAATTAGACCAGACAAAGAAACAAAGAGAGGAGCAGATGGGCACTGCTTTTCAATTTGGGTTCAAGTAGGTCTCAGAAAAGTCAAGAAAAACCTCAAATGTCATCCCCAGAGTACCCGATGATTGCTGTCTGGGGAAAGTGCTCTTTCTCCTGGGGAGGTTATCACATTTTAAGGAGCCCTTAGTGGGCCTCAATTTATCTGATTTGGGTTGAGGAAAGTGTTCTAGTTAGGTTTTTCATTACTGTGACCAAAAGCCCTGAAAAGAACAACTTAGAGGAGGAAAAGGTTATTTGGGGCTCACTGTTTGAGAGGTTCAGTCATATCTGAGCCTGAGTCCATATCTTTGCCAGAACCTTAGGCAAAAGAAGCTTAGGGCATGGCCTCAGGAAGCAGAGACAGAGAGAGCTTCACTCACTAGGGAGAAAATGTGAACTTCAAAAGCAGACACCAGTGACCTACCTCCTCCAGCCACAGCCTACCTGCCTACTGTGACCGGTTAATCCAGTCAGTGGATCCATCCACTGTTAATATTCCTATCAGGGGTTAATCCACTGCTCAGGTTAAAGCTCTCATAATCTCATCACTTCACCTCTCGCAGCGTCTCACACACAAGCTTAGGGGGGACACCTCAGAGCTAACTCGTAACAGAAAGGGGGTGGAGGCCCTAGTGTATATACTGAAGCCCTGACCTCTGCACAGGGTAGTCAGGACACAACAGTGAAAGTGGTCAGTTCCTGTGACACCTGGGGCAGGAGATTCCTGCACTGGACACCAGAAGGGAGGCTCCCCCAGGACCAGTTCAGCAATGCCAGGAAGCCCCAGCCTCACCACACGGGGCTGACCCCCGAGTCTGGTGAAGTGGATTGGGCAGACCCAGTACTGCAAACCCAAGTGATTGCTCGTCTTTGGACAAGAGCCCAGTGAATGGAGGACAAGCTGTTGGGGCAAGGAAGGAGATTCCTTGGGAAGCCAGTGAGACCAGAAACAGTGGACCAGCCTCTGGAAAGACCATCTCGACACAAGCTCCCAGCTCCTCGTATCCTTGGGGAATGACTGAGGAAACCTGTGACTGGTGATGGATTCAACATCAGTCTCGAAGGAGGAGGAGAGGGCCAGGGCAGCCTCAGGCCAATCGATTCTACGATCAATGATCCACGAGAACTGTGTACTCAGGGAGGCACAGGCCCTTTCCAGCAAGGGGCAACCATGAGCGCAGCCACTCAGCCCGGTGCAGATGCGATGCTGGGCTCCTGGAGAGAAGTGTTCCTGTTTTCCTTTAAAAACACTCCCTCCTCCTCCCCTGGGAGAGTAAGGAGCGCTGAGGGCATCTCCCCAGCAGATCCCCCAACATGAAGGCAATTTCAGGAAGAGGAAGACAGCAGCCTGCTTCCTGTGCAGCCCAGCTGGGGAAATAGAAGTTGAACCAGCAGAAGAGCAAATAAACAGATACGGTAGTAATAAACAGATCAGAGTATGGAAAACAACCCAGGGGCATGTCTAGTGCGGTGGAGGATGGTATCCGGTTGCAGGACATGGGCTTGGCATGGTCCAGGGGGACCAAAGTGGGCGGCTGGGAGGAGGGGACATTCCAGGTGATGCAGCAGCCAGAAGGGCCAGGGGAAGGGTGTTGGGGGAGGGGAGGACAGCATGGACCAGGACATGATGTATGGAAGCACCAAGAAGGCTGAGGACAGAAGCCAGGAGAGCAGGGGAGGCTGGAGGACAGCTGGGGAGGAGGAGGCTGAGAGGCAGAGTGTGGGGAAGCTCAGGCCTGGGGGCAACGCAGCTCAGGTGGGCATCCATGAGGAGGCTGGAGAGCAGAGACCAGATG
Source organism: Sciurus vulgaris (assembly GCF_902686455.1). Classification (NCBI taxonomy): domain Eukaryota; kingdom Metazoa; phylum Chordata; class Mammalia; order Rodentia; family Sciuridae; genus Sciurus; species Sciurus vulgaris. The sequence goes on from NC_136474.1 coordinate 29,117,665, forward strand.
GGAGACGAGGGTTAGAGGAAGCACCGGCAGGCTGTCCTGGCCAGTCTTGCAAATAAATGCAAAAGGGAAAGGTAAATGTCCAGGGGGTATCTGGCCTTGGGGTGTCACACGTTTCCGTACCTGGGGACCATTTGACTCTAGTTGTGTTTGTGAATGAAGACCACACGCGTCTCCACAACATTAACCGGTACCTCGAGCAAGTCATTTTAGTCACGACAACAGGGGCTTCCTTTGAGGTTCAGAGAGTATGAAACCTAGAAATTCTTAAATTCACTGGGATGGAGGCTAGTGGGGAGAGGGTGGGAAGAAGGTCAAATGGAAGAAAAGCAAAGTAATATAATATGATTTCATCTTTCCGATGTCTCTTCTTGTCTCTTCTGATTCAAACAGTGGCTTATGTGTGAAGTCCGTTATAAAAATATTAATAGATCTGTACTTTTTTTTTTCCCCCCACTTTACTTTTCTGGAAAGATCTATTTTAAGGAAGACTTGAGAAGCTTCCAAGTCCAGAAGAAGCTAGTCATTTCTTAATCCACCCAGCAGGTGCAGTTTAAGCAGCTGCAGAGAGAAAGAGTTTCCACAGTGCCCCGCCAGCCAGGTCTGCTGTGATCTAGTGGAGAACACGCTGTGGACCATCACCAAGTCTTTCCAGTCCCTTCTTGCTCTTTATTCTCTCTGTGGAACATGAAATTACTCACTTCTAACTCCATCAAGAGTCCTTCAGGGGTTTCCAGGGAGATAGCATTCCCCAATAAATGTGGAGATTGATCCAAACCACTTTCATCTTGTTTGGTATTTATCCACTGTGACCAGTTGAATAATGGTCCCCCAGACCCAAGGTAGGTTCATGTCCTAATACTTAGCGCCTGTGACCATGTCACCTTCCATAACAAAACTTCCCTTGCAGATGCAGTTAATGGAAGGATTTTGAGGCGGAAGGATTCTTTTGGATTATCCAAGTGAGCCTGATGTATCACCAGGGTTCTTGTAAAGAAGGAGGCAGATGAGTTAAAGCTGAGGTTAGGAGACGTTCATGCTGCCCTCAGCCACTAAGCATGTGACGACAGTCTGTTGCAGCAGCCATGGGAAATGAAGACACAGGAGCGGAACACTGAACAATGTGTTCTCCTGGATTACCTGATCTGAGTCATTCTAGATTCCTCTCCTTGGTGCATCTGGGTTGACATAGATGCTCAGTTAAATTGTTACATAATGATATCCTTTTTTTTTCTTAAGAAAGTGAGAGGATTTAGCTGAGTTCTGTTGTTTAGAATGGGCCTGGAATTAGCATCCAAAGTTATCATTTACCTGGGTGGCCATAATGTCTGGAAATAATGACACTACTATTTTATCTTGTAATGGAACACGGATCCACTGCTGAATGTACAACTGCCTCTGTTTCCACTTCACAGAATTTCATTACTGGCTGAGGCATGGCTGCCCGATAGCTATGGAAACAGGTCTGAGGGCCACTGATGAATGGTTATCACTTTGATGAGTCAATAAATTATATGTTAGTCCTAAGGCATCGATTAGACTTCAGTGGCTTCTATTGCTTTGGTTAACTGATTGGAAAACCTGAAGTGAAATTCATTTATTCCTTGCACACATATTCACGGAATGCTTATTACGGCTTGAGCACAGTGCTGCAGGCCCTGGGGAGTCGAGAATGGGCAAATTAGCTCCGATTCCTGATGCAGGAAGCTCTAGTCCACAGGAGAGTGACAACCGGCTGCACGGAGTGCTTGGCAGTTGAGTGGAGAGGGGCGAAGGGCTGGGATGGGGGCCTGAAATCTCCCGGTGATCTGCGGGTCTCCCTGGGATCTGAGGCAATGCAGAGGCTGAGCTGCAGCCAAGGAAGCCTGCACCCCACCGGCAACGGGCCCCCACAGGCAGCTGGGCAGAGGAAGCAGGTGGGGCTTGCTGGAGCTGTGGGTGGGCTCCTCTTGGGGCAACGAGGGCCCCTCTCAGGTCTGGCAGGCGTTCTTGGCCATCATAGGAGCAAGGAGCCGGCCTTAGGCTGCGTGCCCAGGAGCCGAGCCTGAGTGGGGTTCCTGTGAACGTGCCTTGATGAGGAAGAGCTCCTGAGGGCAGTGAAGAGGCCTGGAAGGGAGGCAGGGTGTGGTCTCAGCCCAAGCCACAGCACACTGGGGGCCACGCACAGCACCCCATCTGTCTTCCCCTGCATCATGGCTCTCCGCTGCCATCATCTCCACCATGCTACACACGGGAGTGTGAGTTTGAGTGGATATGCATACAAGTGCCTGTGAGTGTGAGTGTGAGTCAGTGTGTGAGCACAAGAGCACCTGTGAACATGCACATGTGTATCTGTGATAGTCCGTGTGAACATGTGAGTGCACGCGAACACACAGAAGAGTACATGTGAACATGTGTGTACAGATGTGTGGGAGTGTGTGAATATATGAACACGTGTGATGGTACATGTGAGCATGTGGGTGTGTAGGTGTTTGTATGGGGTATGCCTGTGTGAGGGTGTCTGTGTGCGTGAGTGTATCAGGGTGAATGTGCATGTGTGTCAAGCACGTGTAGGCATGCAACGCAGATGTGTGCAAGTGTGTGTGAATCCATGTGTGCGATCTAAGTGTCTTGGTCATTGCTTCCATGACAGCTGGGACTCCTGTTTCTAGCCATGGCAGGTCCTCAGCTCCTGGATGGGCACAATTCCTTTATGCCCTCAGTACTTAACACTGGTGAGAATTATGAATGGATAGGAGGGGAGCCCCCCATCTTCCCACCTTCCTATCCCACTCCCACCCCTGGTAACCACTGTACTACTCTCTGCTTCCATAAATTTGCCTTTTTTAGATTCCACAGATGAGTGAGATGATGTGGTATGTCTTCATCTACCTGGTTTATTTCACTTCATATATCTTTCAGGACCGTCTCTGTTGTTGCAAGGTCTTTTTCTATACCAAGTTCTTCACATAGAGGGACCATTAATGGAGGTAGGTAGCTAGAAAGATAGAAAAGAGATAGATGCTATTACATATACAGCTATCTATCTATCTGTCAGAGGTGAAAGAGATCCTTAATAGATGACGGAGACAGATGATAATACATGGAGAGACAGATAGATGTATGATAATAAATAGTCGATGGGCAGGTAGGTAGCCTGAACATTTAGACCATGGCAGATCACATGTTGCAGTAGAACTCTGACGCACAGCTGCTGCACCCTGTGAAGTCAAATCCCACACCCTCTGCAGCAATTGACTCAGCAGTCACGACTCAGTCAATGAGTGAGGTATGGTGGTGTACACCTGTACTACCAGCTACTTGGGAGGCTGAGGTGGGAGGATCACAAATTCAAGGTCAGCCTGGACAACAGAGTGACAGAGTGAGACCCTGTCTCCCCCACCACCCCAAAATTTGGTCAATAACTAACCAACTAGCCATTTCCCATTTTATCACCACTTTCAACTCAGGACTAACCAGACAAAGGTAAATACACTGTCTTAATCAATTCCATAGGATACCCCCCTTCTAGGCAATTGCTCCAGCATCAGCAGCCCAACAGCCTCCACTGGGGCTCACCTGAGCCTCCCCTTTTCCACAAAGGTTTCCTTCTCCTTGGTCTGCCTGTGAGTTTCTGCTAAACAAAAGCAATGATGGATGACTGCTTGCAAACTCTGAATTAGTACAGTCTGCTACATTTGGGTAGACTTCATTCACTGCTACTTTATTTTTACAATATTATATTCACTTGCAATCATTTTGGGCTTTTGTTTTGATAATTACTCTCCAAGATCGACGTGAGCATATCAGGGGTAATCTGGGCATCCATTGCACCAGCATGGATGTGATGTCCATACATGTAGGGTGTGCCAGGCTAGCTCAGGTGCAGTTAAGAGCTAACAGAGTCAAAACCCAGACCCCGGGAGTTGGGTAAAAGCAGGCATGTGACAAGCAACCTGCAAACTCGTTTATTGCAGGAGAAATCATATATTTTATAGTCTTTTAACCCAATCACAATATGTCACGGGGATCAGACCACCAGGCCCCTATACAGGTTCCCTTGGTAACACTAGGTAAATTTGGGGACAGTTGTTTACTTTCCTAAGTGATCAGAGCAGAATGCTCCTCTCCATAGGTATTCCTGATGGGCATGAACATGTGAAGGTTTTCCTTACACACTTGAGACATTCACAGCTGCTAGCCAAGACTTAGGATTTCCCCCAACACATAGTGAGTGTCCATGTTGATTTATGGCATTGCCCCCACAGAAAGGCCAAAAGGCTGAGTAGTAGACCCTAGAGATTGCACACTGCACATGGTGATACAGGTATACCCACAGTACACACCTGCCACCTGATGGGTGACACCATATCTACTTTCCCTTTCTGGCATCACTGGGAGCCATGAAGTAAAGGTGGGAGGGACCCAAGATGTAGGAGCCTGCGTCCTTGAGTCACTATGTGGAGGAGATCCACATGCCAATCAGGAGCAATCTTATTTCACATGAGTGCAATGTCAGCTCGAATGAGAGGCTTGTTAACCATGAGGTTCTGGGGTTTTATCCATTGTAGCAGCTTCCAGTACCTAAACTTATACTCCAAACTCCAATAAAGATGGACAGTAGCCAGTAGGGCTGAGTTTACATAAACCACAATGTTACTGGGAGGATGAGCAGTTATTCTTCTGTGAAATCAACATCAGGATCTGAAGATAGATCCCCAGGGGAAGTCATCAGGGTAGAGAGATGTATGCACAGACTTGAGGTGTGAGGAGCCTGGAGAAACAGAAAGGAAGCTGACAGAGAAGAACACAGAGATGCTGATGTCCAGGCAATGCACTGTCCATCATAGGGGATTGTGTAGGACAAAGGCAAAGTAGATTTAATCCAAATGCAATGGAAGTCCAGTGGAAAGAGAATTGGTGGAATAACGTGGTTTGACTTATGTTTGTAAAGGTGCGGGTGGAATATGGTTGAGGAGAGCAGAGGATGGGAAGCAGGAGGTTCAAGGGGAGATGGGGCCTGTCCAGATCTCAGTCATGGAGGGATTGGAAAGCAGCCTATGAAACTGGCCGGCAGATTTCACTTAGGGTGGAGAAGAATCAAGGTGGAACCTTCACAGCCAACTGAGGACCTGAAAGAGAAGAATTTCCACTGAGAGGATAAACCCGGGTTGGAGGGATGTGTCATTCTTGGCCAGAAAACAAAGCTTTCAAGTTATTAATATCCTTGGATCAGCATAGTTATGGGACAGGCATTCTCTGTATTTATTTTATTGGAATTAAAATCCAGAAACATTGTCTATAAAACTAGCCCTGAGGCAGCAGCCTCCTTCTCTGAACCCAATATTGGCAAATTAGTTTCTGCAAAACAACATCACCTGTCACATTAAATTAATGGGGCTTATTTGAATTGTATTTGGTTGGTGGTTTTATAGCACTTAATCTGAAAATTATTTCGGTTTTATAGTTGAATCAAAGCTGTAAAAATGTATAAAATTTATACCTCATTTTACCATGTACATATTTAAGTCACATTACAATCCAAATGATTAAGTTAGGAGGAGATATGTGATTTTTTTTTTCTTTTGAAAGGGATGTAGGATTTGTTCAGTTTGGGCGAACACTGCCTTAGGGCCCTACTGAAGTGCCGTTGTGGGTACACAGAGTTGGCTCCATTAGTCTCTGGGTGTGTGGAGGAGACAGGGTTCTGCTGAAGGATATTGGTCCCCACCCTGGTCCCCTGGGATGTGCTGCGACAGCTGTGACGGTGTGTAAGATGCCCTCGCCCTTAAGAGCAATGGTTCCTGCTCTGGCTGTACTTGGTCTTCACCTGCCAGTTTCCTGTCCAGGTGATTAGAGGGTGTAGTCCGGGTGGGGACATAGGTGAATTGAGCAAAACTCGCCAGCTACCAGACCCAGATGAAGATCATGTCTCATTTTATACCAGGGGCTCAAAGCCACAGGAGACCGCCCAACTAATCAGAGGGAAAGCCCCAATCCTCTTGGAAGGATGAAGGCTCATCTTCTTGACCGCCTGGTCTCTTTGCTGTGTATATTTCTACTGAGGAAGAAAAACAAAACAAAACAAACCAACAAACAAAAACAAGAAAGAAATGACAACATAAAGAATCTTAAAATAGTCAGGAGATAGGTCATTCACCTTCCTGCCTTTAAAAACAATTTCTTGTATTAGATTCCAGAGCAGAGTGGTTCCCTCAGAATGAATCCTATCACTGAGAGATCAGCAAAGCCACTGGGGTGGGGGACACCCTCCCTCTTCTAGGCCTGGAATCACTTCCTGCCACAGCCGGAAATGACAGGATGGGGTCAATCCTGTGCAAGGGGTGGTTGATGCCTCTGGAGGCATGCTCACTGCATCTCTGTGCCTCCTGTCCGGGGCAGAGCTTCCCTGCACACGGCATCTCTTCCATGTCACCTGTTTGTGACATCCGATGAAGTTTCCCAATCATCTGTCTTGTTGTGCCTTCACTCTCGTTTTTCCTAAAACCATCATGCCCTTGTACTGGGGTCCACTCAGAACATCATACCTCTTTCTGGATGTATCCTGGGCCAGTGCTTGTACACAGTAGGCACCTAGCAGATGTCAGTGCATCAGACACCAAACCTCTCCAGGTTCATTTTTTCCTGGGTAAGGAGGAATTTTTGCCTTGGTTTATATTCTGCAAGTCAGCTCAGCATCGTTTGTCTGGGTGAAGGCTGACTGATTTAGAGGAGGTGAGAACAACCAGCATTGCTGGAGAAGCCTAAAGTGGGTGCAGGGGACTGCTCTGCCCCTACCTTACTGTGGGTGTCATTTGTTGTAGACTCCCCTTAAAACAGAATCTGAGACAAGGGTGTGTTTGCAAGGAGTTTTTTTGAGAAGTGTTTTCAGGAGTGAATGGAGAGCTTTGCAGGGGGCATATATTATCAAGGTGACCCCCCAGGGAGTCAGGAGCTTGATTCCATGGGAAGACATCTCAGAGAGTTCCTGAGGTTGGCCAGGGAGGCTTATCTACTCCTCTGGGACCATTAGCTCCTTGTACTCTGGCTGTACCCATAGGGACCTAGAGGACTTCCTGCATCAGTCGTGGGTCAGTGAAGTGAGAGATGCAGAGAGCTCAGGCAGAACCTGTCCTCACCAGGAGACTCTGAGCTCTCTGGGTATGACCACTGCAGCTTTAGCTGAGGGTGGAGATATTGGCCCGAGGTTACTCAGGACACCTGCCAGCCAGCCACAGAGATTTTAGGGAGGATTATTAACATCTCCTACCTTTCCTTTTAGAATCTACCCCACAGCTGGTTGGATAGACTATCCTCAGAGCAGGGGCATTTAAGATGAGGACCAGCAGGACCAGCAGCTTCAACTCCTGGCCCCATGCAGAACTACCCGGGCAGAAAGCTGTGTTTAGACAAGTTCTCCAGGGATTTCCATGCACACAACATCTTCAGAACCACTGACCCAGAATTTCCTCCATTTTCTCATTCTGTTCAGTCTGTGAGCACATATTTATCAAATGTCAACCATGAGAGAAGCTCTGAGCTGGGCTGCAGAGAAAGAGTCCCTGTCCTTGCAGCTCCCTGACCTCTGGGAGGGCAGGAAATGCCTGGCCTGTTGCTGCTCAGGGTCAGGGCTGTGAATGAGGAGTGCAGGTGCTGGTGGAGCAGGGTGCAGGCAAGGGCACACTTCCCGCGACCTGTGCACAGCAGGCGTCCGATAGGGGTGTGCTGCCCGTCCTTCGTTTACCTTCCTAACAGCTCTGCTGAGTGGCCCACAGACCCCTTCCAGAACTTGCTTTTTTCATGTAGGGGCCGCATGGCAGTCTCGGGAGGAGGAGATACCTGAGTGGAGCTTTAGAGGCTGAAGATAAGTGATCAGATCAATGAAGGACTGGAAGCAAGAGCTCTGGAGGTGGGCGACCACCAGTGCTTTGTAGAATCACTCACTACCTGTGTTAGTTTTCATCACTGTGACTGAAATACCTGACAAGAACTACTCAGAGGGGGAGAAGTTTGTTTGGGTTCACAGTTTCTGAGGTTAATTTCATGGTTGGCCAATTCCCATGCAGAAACGTCATGGTGGAAGGGTATGCCAGAGGAAGGCTTCCCAGTCATGGCAGGCAGGAAGCAGAGAGAGAATGCCAAGGACAAGATATAATTCCCACCCCCAGTGACCTACCTCCTCCAGCTATGCCCACCTGCCTACAGTTGCCACCGAGTAGTCCATTGAATTAAAATCAATCCATCAAATGGATTAATCTCTTGATGAGGTTATACCTCTTGTAATCCAGTCTTTTCACCTCTGAACATTGCTGCATTGCCTAATATATGAGATTCTGGGCGGACATTCCTTGATCCAAACCATTCCACCACCCAATGACCAGAGGCATTCACAGGAACTTGGCATAAATGCAGAACGACCTTTCCTATGTCCAGTCATTGCAAGTTGGCCATTCTTAGGAAAGTGAGCTTGCCCTGATGGATTACAAACATACATGGAACACTTCTTAGGATTGATGTGACCCAAGATCAGCTCTCATAGCCTTAGGAAAAGCATCTGGTTGTTCAACAGCTTTGATAATGGGACAGAGAGCTGGAGAGAGGGCAGCTCCAGGGAGGGAGAGGATGAACTTGACTTTGCACACCTGTTGGATGTACCAAAGTTCTATCTAAAGAAAAATGGCAAATTTTTTTCCAGCAAATTTCCATACCTGGGCATTTCATACCTAGATGAATGAGACCAATTCTGCTGATACAAATTGGGGCATGGGTTATGCAAAAGATGTGTGCACAGGGCTCCAGGGGTTGGTAGAGCTGGTTAAATCTCAGGAGGAAGAAGTGAGGGAGGCCACAGTGGAGGACAAGGCAGTGTAGATGGTCCCCACTTACGAGAGTTCAATTTAAATGTTCTGACTTTACAGTGCTGTGAAAATAATATGCATTCAGTAGAAACCTTACTTCCAATTTTGAATTTTGATCTTACCCTGGGCTGGTGATGTGAGGTATGATGTCTGGTGATGCTGAGTGGTAGCAGTGAGCCATAGCTCCCAGCCAGCCTCGAGATCGTGATGGGGAACCACCAACATTCTCTGGTGTACTGCAGTGCTAAGCCAGCAAGTGCAGATTAGGTGTATTCACTGCATTTTCAACTTGTGTTATCTTCAAATGCGATGGGTTTATTGGGATTTCACACCATTCTGTGTTGAGGAAAATCTATATTTGGCTTAGTCAGAATGAAAGGCCTTGTTGGAGTAATATCAGCTCTTACAGATGGAGGATTAGGAAGTTTGAGACTCCCACTCCTCCACAGAGGCACTGAATACACAACAGTATACACACCAGAGCAGTTTTGCTGAGCTCTAGAAACCAGTTAAGGATCTGCATTAACCAAGGGAGTCCCCAGCCGTGAAAAAGCATTCTCAAAGCAGTAGCAATTTCTAGGCATTTTTGCTCTCTTCTGCTCCATCCTCTCCCTCCTGCAGCCTGGCCCAGTTTGAAGGAAGCTTACCTGCTCTTGGTTCCTCCCTTGGAATGTAAGAGAAAGAATAGGACTTGCTTAGAAAGTCAGGGTTTGCCTGGGAACTGCCTGTGGGTTTTGTCTAACCTAACTAGGAGCATTCATGGGAATGGTGTGGTGGTTTGGATTTGGGGATGGGGGTCCTCCCAAGTAGAGCTGGGTACTGTGGCATGCTGGAGCTGTGGGGGTCTGGGGGAAGAAATTATGGGCAAAAAGACCACAGAACACCTTGAGTCCTTAAAAGGAACAGAAATGAGGGAAGAAATTGAAGAACTCCTCATAGAAACAATGTATAAATATGTATACATGCACCCAATATCATAGCACCAAAATAAACAAGGCAAACATCAAGAGATCTGATGGGGCTTCAATACCTCACTTTTAACAATGGGCAGATCATCCAGTCAGAAAACCAGTGAAGAAACCATGGAGTTGAACTACACTGTAGGTTAAGTCTGCCTAGCAGACATGTCCGGAACATTCCATCCCATAGCGTTTTGCTCAAGCACACAGGGCACATGCTATGGGTCAGATCATATGTTAGATCACAAAACATGTCTTAAAACATTCAAGAAGACTGGAATCATATCAAAGATCTTTTCCAGCCACAATGGTATGAAGCTAGAAGTCAATAACAGGAAAAATGGTATGTTTGCAAACATGCAGAAATAAACAATATGCTTATGGTCACCAAAGGGTCAAAGAATAAATCAAAAGGGATTCAAGAAACATTTTGAAGCAAGTAAACACGGAAATAAAATACACCAAAACATTTGGGATGCAGCCAAAGCAGTATTAAGAGGGGCAGTGTTAACACCTACATTAAGAAAAAAGGTCTCAAAGAGACAACCTAACATTACACCTCACACCTAGACAAAGAATAGACTAAGATCAAATTCAGTAGAAGAAAGTGACAAAGGTTAGAAAAGAAATGAATGAAATAGAGAATAGAAAAATAGAAAAGATCAGAGAAGCTAGAAGTTGGTTTTGTGAAAAGATAAACAAAATTGAAAAATAGACTAATTATGAAAGAGAGAAGTCTCAAAATCAGACATGAATGAGGCAGCATTGCAAATGATAACCACAGAAATGCCACATATCATAAGAAACCACTTTCAACAGTTATATGCCAGTAAGTTGAATAACCCAGGAGAAATGCCCAAATTCCTAGAAGCATGTATCGTACCAAGACTAAATTATGAAGAAATGTGAAATCTGAACAGACTAATAAGAATGCTGAATTCTTAAGTGATTGAATCATTGAACACATTGAATCCCAACAAAGAGAGGTCCAGGACCTGATGGCTTTACTAGTGAATTCTACCAAACATTTAAAGAAAAATATAACACTAATTCTTCTCAAACTTTTACAGAAATTTAAATAGGAGGAGGCACTTTCAAACTCATTACCCTGACTTAAGAGTCAACAAAGACACTATCAGGAAACTGCAGATATATCCCTGATGAATATTGATGCAAAAATCCTCAACAAAATAACAAACAGAATTCAACAGTTCATCGATGTTATTACCTATTGTGACCAAGTGGGATTTATTCCTGGAATGCAAAGATGATTTCCATACATAAGTCTCTATGAAATACAACCGTTCCTCAAACAATTAAAAGTAACACTAACATATGCTCCAGCAATTCCACTTCTGAGTGTTCACCTCAAAGAATTAAAAGTAGAGTATCAAAGAAAAGATATACTCAAGTTCTTAGCAGGATTATTCATATTAGCTCAAATCTGGAAGCCCCCCGCTCAACCCCAGCGTCCATAGATAAATGACTGGATAAACACAATGTGGTGTATACAGATGGTGGAATATTATTCAACTTTAGAAAGGAAGGGGATTCTGACACATGCTACAGATGGATGAAACTTGAAGACACCATTCTAAATAAGCCAGTCACAAAGGAACCCATGGAATATGATTCCATTTATGGCAGGTACTTAGAGTGGTTGTCAAATTCCTAGAGACAGAAAGCAGAGTGGCAGTGGGTGAGGGTCAGGAGGAAGATGGGATGGAAGTCATTTATGTTTTGCAAGATGAGAATAATTCTGGAGGTTGATAGCGGTGATGGCCGAACAACATTTGCTTAATGCCACTAAACTATATATGCTGACCAAGGAATAAGACAGTAAAGTTTTTTTTGTCAAATGTTATTGTGCCATAACAAAAAAAAAAAAAAAAATCAAGGACCATGAAAACTTATGAAAGAGGCAACAAAGGGGCCTCCAGAACCCAAGGGGAAGGGTGGCCTGTCCACAGGACATTGGAATGGTATTTCTGCGTGTGTACCAAATGTGAATTGGAGGGAGATAGAAATCAGTGTAGAGGTCAGTGGTTCTCAAACATCCCGGTGCATCAGATCCGCTGCGAGTTTGTTAGACGCAGTATGTCCCAGCAACTGTCATCCGGTGGGTCAAGGGAGGGTCAGAGTATGTGGGTTTCTAATAACTCCTGCATGATGCTGAAGCTGCTGGTCCAAGGACCCTGATTGAGGAGGACTGGTCTATGGAAATGCAGGGGGTTATCAAGAAAGCAGCCATCCCATGGCCAGGAGGGGGATGCCCGTGAACCTAGTGGGGGATCTGGACACCTGGTAGGGACTATTTATGCTCATGTTTACAAGAAGCCCCATGAGGCGAATATACTCCCTGCTCACATAAAGAACATTATTGCATAAACAACCCCAAATGACCCATTTCCTGGACGCCCCCTCCTTGCCCCAGGTTCAGCAACCACCTGGCCACTCTGAGAGAAGTCCTTCTACTTTATGGCCTGCTTTTATGGGCCTGGCGATAGCGGTTCCATCCTTGGTGATTGCGTTCTCATCTGTCACGTGACCTGGCAAGATCATGGTCTGCACCCTTCCGGCTTTCTGCCTTTGATGCCTCTTAGCCAGCAGCACAGGGTTAATAATTCTCCAGGGCAGAAGCCAGGAATCGCGGCCCGGGGGGGCTGCATGCAGGCTGGACAATTCCCCTAAGCGTGGAGGGAAGCTCCAGGAGACATCTGGCTCTTGGCAGGGTTTCTGGGAGATGTTGTTTCCTTCTTTCCTGGAAAAATGTCCTGATTCCAACAAGCTCTGCAGCTGCTGGGAAGATAGTAGACTGTGCCCGGGACTCATCCACCTGGATTAGGTATTGGGAAGTTGGGATCCGAGGGCTGGTCCAACCCCACCTGGGACCTGGCCCCCCATGTCTCCTCTGAACATCTACAAGGTGGAGTTTGGGGCCTTCTGATCCAGCAGCATCTGTGTGGCCCCTGTTCCCTTAGGCCTTCCACATTGGGAAGGTGGAGAAAATAAATGAGATCACCTGCCAGGAGCTGATGGTAGACATGGGAGCATCCTGAGAGTAGAGCCCACTGCCTCTTGGCTGGACAACCAGCACCTAAGAATTCACCCATGAGCTGCTGGGGCCAGACAGCTCCTCCTTTCTGGTTCATTCTTGCTCTTTCCAGACTGCCCTGGCTACTTGCAGCTGCAGGCCCCAGAGCCACAGCTATAGGGAACATCCTTCTTATTCTTGAAGGCCCCTGCAATACATGTCCCCACGGGGCCCTCTGTTGAATGTGGGTTCCAGGGAGGCTGCTGAGTGCTTGGCTGAGGCAGCTGGTGAACAGAATTGGCTCCAGGAAGCATTGTGGTCCCAGGAGTCACTTGCTGGAAGTTGCTTTCTTTATCAGAGCAACACTTGCTCTCTAGGAAGTGGTAAGGCCTGGCTCACTGTAGATAATCATGAAATGTCTATGAGCACCACCATGGCGCCATGTCCTCCAAGTCCACGTGAAGCTAAGGGACGTCTCTGTGGCCTGCAAGGATATGGTGATCTTATTTCCTCTCAGGAGAGCCTGGAGGTGCCCCTTATGCTAGATAAGATGGGAGCCGAGCAAGGGTGAGGAGGAGGAGCACGGCTTAGCTTCACAGGGAAGCTTCATAGCTCTATTCCTGGTAGAGGCTGGAAATCAATATTCATTTCATTCTGACAACTTCTAACCTTGGTAACATTGGCTCAGGGAAGCTGGCCTGGGTAGACATTGACTTGGGAAAGAATGGATTTTTCCAGCCTGAATGGACTAAAAGGGATGAAATACAGATATGGCCCTAGAAACCGCTGACTCTGGGAATGGGAACTGGATGACATACCACGGGAGGAGGACTAGGGTGTCGTTGTCCCCAAACACACAAGCCTCCATGCACATAAAGAGGAGTAGCTGCCCGAACAGCACACGGCCTCTGTACTGTGACAGATGGCACCTGACCGTTCTTAGTGTCTTCCATTGAGGTATCGTGTAGTGGCCCCACCTCTGGATAGACCCAAGAGAGAGTAGGAGGCTGGCATTAGGGACCATCTGTAGTGCCCAGGAGGAGCTTCCATGCTAACCGACTGAGGATGTTCGAATAGGGCAGAGGAGCAGCACCACCCCGCTCTCTGCCCTGTGCCTCTCCACTGCCCTGCAGGCTGAGTGAGCGCAGAGGGAGGTGTAAGGTACAAGGAGGGTAGTTGCTGGAGATTGAACGTAAACATTCAGGCTTCTGTCTTCATTAAGTACCTAAATATGTCCTTGAAATAGAAAAAAAACACACATTAAAATCTCAGCTTTATATTTATGAAAAGCAAAGAAATTAAATCACTGGGAACAATATTTAAATGCACATATGTGTAAGTACAGTCGCTGTCCATATCCTTAGGTTCCTCATCTGCAGACTCAACTGACTGTGGATCGAACCTATTAGGAAAGAACACTGTGTCTGCAATTGAACATGTAGACTTTTCCCTAAATACAGCATAACTACTATTTACATGGCATTTTTGTTGCATTGAATATAAGTACTGTAGAAATGATTTAAAATACAGAGAATGTGTAGGTTCTATGCAAATACTAGGCCATTTTATATTATGAATTTGAGCATTTCTGAAGTTTGGAATCTGAGAGGGTTCCAGAAACAATCCATTGCTGATCTTGAAAGATGACTGTATTCAAATGTTTGTGGAAAGATATTTCCAAAGAGCATATAGCTGGAGAATGCTCCATATCTGAATCCTGAATGCATGACATCTACTTTCAGTTAGGGAGAATATCATCTGAATTATAAACCAAGCCATGAAAAGTTTAGATATGTATGATGCTTTTAGGAGACTGAGTAAATTTGCCACTTTCATTTGGAATTTCACAGTTGATGCTGGATCTTTTTTAAGGACCATTTTGTAAGTAAATCTTGAGTTTTGAAACCAACTATGTATTTATTTTTCAAGGAGTGATCACTCACCTTTGAATGGAAGCAGAAATCACAAGCTCATGTGTTTCCATTATGGTACATGTTTCTGCCTGGAGAACCTGCTATTTATGACACTATACCACCATCTTTCCTGGCGATTCAACAGTTAAAAGATTCCTTTCTAAATAGTATTCCCAAGTAAGTGATCAAGACCTGTGTGGGGAATGGCAGATAAGAGAAATTAAGATAAACACACTGACAGGAAATAGCCCTGGAGTTCAACAGGAAGAATCCAGTCTAGCTATTAAAAGGGGTGTGTGGCTTCCTTTGTTGGAACCCAAGGACAAAGCCAATGGGGGTCAGGTTGTGATGGCCTGGAATGCAGCCCCCTGCTTTGGGTGGCTACCTAGAGGAGGATCAGTTTGTACTCCCAACTCCCTGCACAAAATCCCACAGCTGAACTTAGCAAATAGCTTGTCCATGTTTACCAGTCTCTATTCATTTGGCTTTCAGAAGGGGGTACACCCTGGTCAGCTGCGGGACTCTGCAGCACCAATACTCAATGCCCATTTCTTCTGGCTCACATAACTTCAGTTAGATCCCTCTTCTGCTGTTTGCGGGGGAGGGGGTCAACCTACTTTAAAAGCAATGGAATTGTGAGCATTCTTCTTCCCAGCTAGAGTTAGCAGGGCTTCTCTGTGTGGGGCGCCTGAGTTTCAGGTGAAGAAATGCCTTGTGAGAAAGATGGTCCTGATGTTCATTTCCAATGGGCAAGTAAAGGGCATCACTATGGTTAGGATTATGACATCCCTGGGGTTGGTTCCCATGGCAACACGGGAGGTTCCATGCCTCTAGCCAGTGGAGAGGAGATGCCTGGAGACATGGATAATATTTAATTATTGCCACAGCACAATTGGAGACTTGAGCTGGGCCTCATTCACGCCCCCTTTCCTTGATTTCTCGCCATCAAAGAAGGGTGACATTGGTTGGGGATTTATCGATGGAGAAGGACACAGGCTCAGCCTCACCTAAACAGGAGGCATCTATGATTGGCAGAGATGCCAGGGACCGAAAGGCCAGCCTTAGACAGTGGAAAGGAATTGAGGGCTGGACTCACTGACTGGGCTTGTGTCTGGATCCACTGGACCCACTGGTTCATGGTCATTTGCTGTCCCTGCATCTGTGAAGTGCAGGGGTGAGGGAGGGAAGGAGGCCTGGGCTGAAGAACCTTGTGTCGATTTTGGGTCCTTGATCTACCCAGGGGTGGAGGATCAGTCTTACTGGCTTCTTCATGGAGGAGTCCACTGAAGATTTGTCATCCTTCAGGACCACACACACAAGGGAAAGGAAAAGAGAATCAGCCAGGCAATTCAAGGAAGACAAATGTTTCCAAAGGCTGAATCTGAAGGAATCAATTTCATGAAATATGGCCAGCTAGTGTTGCAAGTTAGTGGGGTTAGGGACTTTTTTCTTTCTGGCAAAGCCAAAACACACTAGGACAGAAGTTCTGAAGGAGTAGAGGTTGGGGGGGTAGGGAGAATTTTGCCCCCAGAGAACATTTGGCAAAGTCTGGAGACACTTTAGGAGGAAGGATGGAGGCCAAGCAGGCTGATAAATGTCCTATAAGCCATAGAATGGCTTCCACAACAAAGAAGTATCTGACCTCAAGTGTCCATGGTGCTGAGGTTGAGAAACCCGTCCTGGAGCCCCCAGCCAGGGGGCTGGTCCCACTTAGTGACTGGGCGATTTTCCATGTGGCTAGGCCCCAAGCCAACGGTTTCAAAGAGGAGAGCTTTTGGGTCCCACCCAAGTGGTGGGGTTTGCCACTGGCCACAGCTGCCTCCCCTCCTCCTGCAGCTCCCCAGGCCATCAGAGGTTTGACTCCAAGCACTACGTCCAGAGATCCATGTTCATTGAGTTGAGTCGGTGGGTGTGAGGAACTTCTGTTCTACCTGGGAGTCTCCACTCCAGTGGGCACCTGGAAATAGCGACTCTTTTAGAAGGAGTCAGAGTGGACCATTGGTGGCTCAAGAGCTCAGAACTTGATGACTTGGGACAATGTGCTAGATCTCAGGATTACTGTCCCTGGGCCAGGGACTCAGGCAGTGCTTGGCTGGGCAATTCCGGTAGCTTGGAGCAGATCAACATGGTGGCATTAGGTGGACTAGTGGGCAATCTGGTAGTGCAGGCTATCTTTGTTTCTGTGTCATGGGTGTGGGTGGCCACAGGCTGGACCTGACTAAGAATGGAACTCAGGACTTTGATGCGGTGTCTGAGGGTGACTGAGTCCCTCGTGGAACTTCAGGGTCCTTTGGGAGTCCTCATGAGAAGAAAGAGGACAGCCACGACATAATGCCTTGGCCCAGAAGTTGGCATTGTGTCCTGCCATTTGTGGTAAAGTCAAGGTAAAACCAGAGCCATGCGAACTTAGAGGAGGGGACACAGAGACCCCCTGTCTTTGATGGGAATGTGTGAAGAAGGACCAGCACTGTCTTCCACTGCTCTCCACCTCCCAGAGAACGCGCAGCCTGCACATTCTGGGGAAGTAAAGCCCAGGGATGAAGCCAAGTGTGCTTCCTTCTTGTCCCAGGATAACCGAGGGACAAGGGGATCAGTGCAGAGTTCAGCAGATTCGAAATTTCCTGCTGATGTAGACGGGGTGCTCAGCTTAGCAGCAGGTGCCTTTCCATGGCCAGGGGATGCTCACCTTCTCCTCGTCCCTTTCTAGGCCATCCACCCCTCACCCCCCACGAATGGAGGACTTCCCTGGCTCCACACTGCAACCAGCAAAGCAGCCTGGCCCCCACATCCCCAGCAGCACTGCTCCAGGGCCAAGACCGGGTCTGCCCAGTGCTGACTGGACCCCACTATTGTGCCCCAGCCCACGGAGGCTGCCCAAGAGCCCACACCTGGGGTGTCCATCTCCTGCTCCTGTGCGGTTTCCTTGGCAAACTTACAGGGACTGTGGTGGCCAAAAGGGGAAGCTGTTTGTGGTGGAGACAGGCCCAGGAGGGTGGGGTTTGCTTTCACCTGCATTGTTTTGGTGTGAATGTAGGTGAGAGCGCGTGGCTCCTCTTTAGCACCGCCCATGTGTTGGATGTGTGTGGCCGAGTTAGGCGCATGACACAGTGGGTGTCTGGCGCCCATCTCCCTCTGGGGCCTGGCGGCTGCTGGGGCTTCCACTCAGGGCCCTACGCCTGCTCTCACTTCTTACCTGCTGTCTTCCTCCCCGTGACCAGGCCCTCGAGCTTGGGTGTAAGCACATTTCTGATCACCGAAACCACCACCCATTTGCTGTTCCCTTGGAGGTCGCAGGCAAAGGAAGTGGCAGAGACATAAGGACTCTGTAGGACCAGCCATATGGCTCAGAGTTAGCAGAAGTGGAGACTGAGCTGCGGTGCCTGCGGATGGCTGGAAGGAGGACGTTCCTTTAGGAGAGTTGTCATTTCAAACTGTGATCATGGTAATGACTCCAAGTGCCCTGTGTGTAGGAAATCCTTGATACATTTCTGCAATTAAAAAAAAAAAAAAAAAAAACTGTCTCACACTTCCCTTGCTAATCACATTTTAGAGTAACCGTCTCTGCTGGTAGTGCAACTTTCAGTCCTGTGACATTTGGTCCAAAGAATTGTGCACTGCATAGGTCAAGACTTGTGGAAAAAAAAAAAAAAAAAAAAAAAAAAAAAAAGCCCCTTTCCCTACTTTCCCTTGTCCTATGTCTTAGTTCATTTTATAGCTATGACAAAATTCCCAAGGTGGGTACTTTATAAAGAAAAGATGTTTATTTTGGCTCACGACATGGAGCAGGGACAGTTCAAGATCACAGCATCAGCATCCACCTGGTGAGGCCCCATGTTGTATCACAATAGTTCAAAAAAGCAAAAGGGGAAGTGGGTGTATTTAAAAAAGGAGGCTCGTGAGCAAGAGAGAGGCTGAAGGGAGGCTGACTGGCACCCACTCTTGAGACCTAACCCGCTTCTGAGAGACCTCAGTCACTCCCCTGAGACCTAAACCAGTCTCAAGAGAACGGACCCCATCTCCCGGGAAAGGCATTAATCCACTGTGACCATGAAGTTCTTGGGGCCTGGTCATCCCTTAAAGGTCCCACTTCTCAGTGGCCTGAGCCCTGGAGGGGACATTCAGACCACAGCACATGGGTAAGCAGGTAACGAAATTAGTAGATGCTAATGGTTAAAAGTACTCAGCGGATGTTGGTTGACACCAAATAAGCAGGCACATTTCTGGTTTTGAAACAAAGCTATTATGATCCTTTAGACAACTCAAAACTACCCAGCCTGTTGTTCCTTTTTCTTCAGCTTCAATTCATTTCGGAAGGGTAGAGCGCATAATCACGGCACCCTGGACACCGGGGTCCCTGCGGTGTATCTGGGGGATGCTCAGGAACGCTGGTGACAAGACTTTGCCACACAGGGATCCACCTGCTTCTCCTAGGAACAGACTGGTGAGTGCCCACCTGGGTCCCCGTGCGTGTGTGTCCCCTCTGGGGCTTCCTGCAGACTTTGCAGCCGAGTGTTTCCTGTGTGTGTAGGCAGGCTCCCTGCCCCCGCGCACATCAAGGAAGAGAAAACGGCTCTTTCAATAATCTTAGAAGCCAAACCCTGTCCTGTTGATTTTACTCTTGGCCACAACCTGCTTTGTGTTTTCAGAACTGGAGCCTTCTTGGGTGTCAGTGACAAATGAATGTGGCTTGGCAGAAAACGGTGCCTGGGACTCTCCTGCTTTGTTTCTGTCCTTGTGTCCTTGTGGCAGGTGCGGTATTTACTCAGCTATTTTCTCCCCAGTGGAAAGTACACCAGAGCCACTGATTTATTTACTTAAGGGCTACCAAAGAAATCGTGCAGGAACCTTCTCGCAGGGTCTGTGACCTCGTGTGCTTTGCATGCCTGTCTCTGTGGTTCCACGTTCTGCTGAAAAGGAAATCAATGCATTGGGCGCTTCAGAAAGACGGGGAAATCCCAAACCCACACAGTGGGAGTGGGGCTCTCGCTTGGGCAGGAACTGTTTGGTAGGGACCATGGTGCCCACTCACTTGAGCTTCCTACAGTCTCTGGTGCTGTGCCTTGTGCTCAGTGTGGCTCTCTACTGTCCAGTTTGGATCCACCCTGGAAAGCTCTGCGCAACCAGGGAACACAGGAACGGGAGGAATGCACCCAGCCCTTGGAGGGTGGCCGAGCGGCCAGGCTGCCTTTCAGTGACTCTTTCCCTTTGATTGACCTGCTACAGGTGCTGCAGGGAAGAACAGTAGACAAAGAGAGGGCCACTTCAGGGATGCACAGGGTCTGAGAGGTGGACCTTGGCTGTTGGGAGGTCTCTTCAAGGTTTCAGGCATTGCAGGGTTGGGGACAGCCCTTTTGTTCCCAGGTGTAGGGGACTAGGACTAACTGTCCATTCTATGGATTGATGAAGGATGTGTTTGTGATATGCCAAGGGCTGGTTGTGCTCAGGAGATGGTGAGCCCCTGAGAGGGAGGTGGGGAGTTTGGTGGCTGAGTCCTGACAGCACAATGATTTGAACCTTGGGGTGGGGGGCTGAGTGTCACTGTGTGTGCATTTTCCAGTGATGCTCAAGTGTCTCCAGGCTTGATGCTCATTGGGTCCACTCAGTGGATTGCTAAGGGTACCAAAGGCCAGGCAGGAGAGTTGGTGCATATGTTAATCAGGATTTTGTTCATATGGTCCTTCTTGTTAAAAATGCAACAGTATGCAATATAATATATTACACAACATTATTATTACACAAACAGTACCATATAACAATACAGCACAACACACCCAACAACCAGGATCTTATACTCCTGGATTTCACCAGGGTTTGTGTATTGAGCCCAATGAAAGCCCTGTTCTGAGTTTTATCTGGAAAGTCTAAACTCACTGAGGGATTATGATAATTGACTGAAGGAGTTGAGGGAGGATAGAGAGAGGGGAGTGCCTGGTTGTAGTAGACTGGGAGGGACAGAAGGGACAGGGAAGGAGCCCAACAAGGGGATAGTCAGAGGGATTACTACTCCAAGGTCCACAGTGTCCTGGAAATTGCAAGACTTCAAGAGTCACGATCTCCTGGAGATTCAGGACTTTGCACCTCAGGTTCCCCATCCTGGACCCTTGGCTGTCCTCACACAGGCTTGGGAGGTAGAGGGGGGTGACTATTCAGACTGCTCAGACTGACCCCCCTAATATCCCCCAAGTGGTTGGGACCTCAGTAGCTGTGTGCTCCCTGGGACAAAGCTGTTTGGTGGCATCTACTAAGGCCAAGCAAACGCCTCCCACAAACATCCATGATGTGGCAACCCAACTCCTACACAAGGGCACACAGCTACAAAAACTATGTGCATCATTGTCTGCAGCACAAGCACATGTGATCTATCTGCATAATGGAATATTATTCAGCCCTAAAAGGAACGAAGTTAATACCTACTACAATATGCATGAAGCAGG
The DNA here is from genome assembly GCF_902686455.1 of Sciurus vulgaris. NCBI lineage: Eukaryota > Metazoa > Chordata > Mammalia > Rodentia > Sciuridae > Sciurus > Sciurus vulgaris. The sequence continues at coordinate 29,138,839 of NC_136474.1, forward strand.
AAATCATGACTTTGAGTAAAAGAAGCCAGACACAAAGGTCCCAAATTGTCTAGTTCTACTTCTATAGAACGGATCTATTCAAGGAGACAGAAAGCAGATTGGTTGTCACCTGGGGGTGGGGACAGGTGGGACTAATGGGGAGAAGCTGCTTAATGGATAAGTGGTTTGTTTTGAAGCAATGGACATATTTTGGAGCTAGATAAAAGTGCTGATTGCATCACACTGGGAATGCACTAAATGCTACTGAATTATTCACTTTCAAATTGTTGATTTGATGTTATGTGAATTCCACTTGGATACATTTAAAAACATTGTTAAAAAATCACCACAACAGCTTTATGCCTGAGAGTTAAAAACTGGAATTGACCCAAATATCCGTCAGTCATGGAATAGATCAACAAAAGGTAGATCATCCACATGCTAGAACTCCACGCAGCAATGAAAATGGATGAGCTTTGCATCCGTTGGTGTATACAACCAGGGGTGGTCCTCAAGACCTTACCTGAGCAAATGAAGTCAGAGGCAGACAGCCACACTCCAACCTAAGTCCATCTGTGCATAAGACCCGTCCATGGAAGCAGAAGGCGGAACAGTGGTCCTCTCTGGGGAGAATTTTCTGGGCTGCAGAAATGTCCTGTGTGTTGATGAGGGACAGTGATGTGAGCAAAGTCTTGAATAATCATCAAGAGGAATCAAATTGTACTCTAAAGACTGCTGCTCTGAGCTGTGTATAAATTATGCTTCCATGAAAACAATAATTCCAATAGAGGCGAAAGATAAATTTGAAGGAAAAAAAAAAAAAAAGCCACCATACAAGGAGTCTCTGACCCAGGCTGGCTCACCCCCACTCCAGAGTTGCTTCGCTGAGGTGTCCTCAGACCAGAGCTTCACGTGATCCCCAGCTTCTCTGCATCTGCATCTGTCCTCCAGTGGGTCTGGAAACCCTTGGGGCAGCAGCTGGTCTCATTCCTGTGGGGTGTCTGTCCTGGTGTGTCAGGTGCTTTGTTAGGGGATGGGAGTGTCCCATAGAACTGGGACTCTGCAGGTTCGCAGGAGCCAGAGATGCAGGACTGGGCCCTGGGCATCATGGTGACTGCAGGGTCCCTGCCAGTGATCACAGACACACACCACGCTGCTTCCCAGATGCTGACAGGAGCTCTGAGCTGGTGCTTGGATGACCCTTGGTGCCCTCTGAGCAGGGGCAGCTGTCCTCCTGGCTCACTGAGCCAGCAGCTGCACCTCGGGCCCCTAGCCCACCGCAGCCCATGTGCTGAGGTCTTACACCTTCACCCCGATGGATCTCATGGAATGCTCAGCCTCACCCCTTGGCTTGTGGGGTAGGCCTCTGGAAGTCTGGAGCTGGATGGCTCACACTTTACTGGACACTCTGTCACCCCTCGGTCCTGTGGACATGTGGGTTCTGTCTCACAGAACCTGGGTTGGCCTGGAGCTCTGGGTGTTGCTACGCTCTGACCCATGGGCTCCACTTTGAGGAGGGAGCCTGTCTGGAAGGCCCTCTTAGCACTCTATCCCTTCTAGAAACTGATGAACACAAGTGCATTTATATACACAGTGCGCCAGCTCATGCATGCAGGGAAACACCTTCATCCCAGATGCAGAGGTTCAAGAACCTTCTGACAGTGAGTGCTGCAAGGACCCTGGGTAATAAACATGCCGATCGGCACTCCCAGAGCGCTGAGCCCTTTCTCATCACAGCATACTCCCACACTCTGATCTTGGGGTTCTCAGGGCCTCTGGAGTCCTGCTGATGTCAGTCAAGATATCTGCCTAGCTGGAGGCCCCATGGGAACTGTCCTGATCAGGCCCCGGAATGTCCCGGGCTGCACCCCCAGTTCCCCTTACCGTTTCCCCAGGGCTATTTTTAGGATCCTATTTTTGCTGTTTGAACTTCACAGTGGCTGACTTCACTGTCTAATTAGAAAGGGCACCTCCCTAGAATGATGTGTGCTGCATTCCACGGTGCATACTGTACACAGCAGAGGTGATCCGATGTCCCCAGCTGAGACCAGGTGCCCCAGCATCTGTTCCTCCAGGGCCAGGGAGGGTTGCAGAGCCACCCCTGCAGCTAGGCCTGAGGCAGGCCCCATTTCCCTCCCTCCTCCCTGGGTTCTGTGGCATATAGCTCACCGGCTGTCCCACAGCCAGGGGCAAGGCAAGGTCTCTTGCACGGGGCCTGCTTTGGCAGGTCAGTTCCTTTCAGGAAAGCTCTGCACCAAGCGGAGGACTGTGCCCCAGGTCTGCCGCTGACTGGGTGAGGCTGGCTCTCTCAGCACTTCTCAGCTGGAGGACTGGGACCACCCAGGTTGCTGGGGCTGCCTCCCCAAAGTCTTGGCTTCAGTGGGACTCACACATCCAGCTTGATGCTGTGGGTCTGGTGACGGGAGCCCAAGGGTCGGAGTCTGTCAGGGAAATAGCAGGCCAACCACAGCCCCAGGCCTCCCTGGATCCTCATGCATTACAGGTAGTATGCGGGCAGAGGGTGGATGGTGGTTTCAGGGAGGACCAGCGTTTCTCCATGTGCCAACCGTGGGTAACTTCATTCTGGCAAACCTGTTTCCCCAGGCCAATTTCACCCACTTCACAGGGTGGGGTGATCATCTGGTAAGTTCCTGCACAGCATAATGTCTCGGGAGCGGGGAAGACAAGCAAACAAGGCTGTTTCCTCCCAACCCACACGTCAGGCTCCATGGTGCTATGGGGCCTGAGGTCCTGCTGATGTGGTCCCTAGAGTCCCGTGCTGGCTTCTCAGGCCAGTGCTGAGCCGAGCAAGGGCACCAACTGCGAGCCCTGGGGTCCTCGCCTGCTCCCCTGTGCCCCTCAACCATGCCTGGACGCCTGGACGGACATGCCTCAGTTCCTCATTGCAACTAGAATTCCCTCTTGAGTGCTTCCCACGAGGACCCTTGAGGTGACTAATTGAGCAATTGCTTGGGTCCAGGCAGACCCCCACCCCCATGAAAATCCACGAGGTCTGACCCCTACCATCTAGAGACATGGGCCCAAACCTGAGGAGATTCTGCCCAAAGTGGCAAACCGGGATTCCCCCCATTTGCCTGTGAGCTCCCCAGAGCTCTGGGAATGAACCGTGCAGATGGGGCTGAAAGCTGATCCACGTGCCCAGTTCCACGGAATCACCTGTTTACTTTGGCACCAGGAAAAACTCAGGTCTGCTTTGTCTTCTCTGGAGTCCCCATGGCCAATTGCCACCCCTATTCCTCTGGAACATGGCAGTTCCTGTCTGGCACCAGGCCTCTTCTCCTGACCCTGTGGTAAATACCGGGGTCGCGTCTCCCTCAGGCACGTCCATTGCATGCTGTCCCCCACACGCAGCAAGGTATTAATTAACAAAGGGCTTGAGGGAAAGATGATGCCCTCTCTGTCCGCACACAAGGACACACAGCCCATCACTAAGCCTGCCCTCTGCTGACCAGGTTTCTCAGGAGCACCTGGATGGAAGTTCTACCTCATATCCTCCAGCTCTGGGAAGACTTAGAGAGTCAAAGGATGTGGAAGCAGGCTGCACAAAGTTAGCATTAGAACAAACGCTGAGTCCAAGGAACATCATGGATCTTTCTTCCCCCAGGGAGCTGCCCAGGGCTGGGCAGGTGTTGGGCATCCTGAGAGGAGGCCTTCATTCTACAGTTGAGAATTAAAGCAGAGAACAAACCAAACAACCAGGTTTGGGCACGTCTTGTTTGTTGTGTCGATCCCTGAGTCTGAGTTCGCATGGCCCAGGTTCCCTGGCTTCTGACTGCCAAGTTTCTGGAGCACTTGGACGTGACCTCCTTTGACCTGGGCTCGTTTGGGTTGACTCTGTGGTTGAAGTCCAAGGAACATCGTGATCAACTGGAGCCTCTTTGAGTCACCTGTCACTGTGTCCAGGGGAACATAGGCAAGTCAGCCCTGAACCCTGGGGTTCAGGCAGCAGCTGGGAGACCTGACTGAGCTCCTCACAGGCTACCAGCTGGGTTTTGTGCCTGTGGCAACCCAGAAGCCCTTCCCTGGGCCTGAAGTCTTGCTTCTTAACTAGAAACTAGCTTCCTCTTCCACATTCTGCAAGCAGACACTGCCCTCCATACAGCTTCCACGTGGATGTGTTGCTGTGTCCCCAACTCCTTTTAATATTTCTTTCTGCTCCTGTTGTGGCAGGAGGCTTCAGCAGCCCTGTCCATCAGGGACACTGAGGTGCACGTTTAAACCTGCAGCCAGTGGTCCTCCTGGTTCTCCTGTCAATGTAGATGGCAGGTGAGAAAATTCAGCTCCATGTTCCCAGGCCCAGAAGCCCTCAGAATTACTGAGTTTGGAGGGAGGTCTGGGCCTTTCAGCATGTATTTGGGGGTTCCTCCCAACTTCAAGGCAGCAAATACCCATGAGACGAGGCAGCCTCTCTCCCATTTGCCCAAGAACAGCGGGCATGTTGAAGTGTGCCCTGGGATATTCATGCTGCTGGGCATTTACGCCACCAGGGCAGGGTTGGTGGGACACAAAGCCAGACATCCAAGTGACAATGGAGCAGATCTGTTTGGACCTAGAGGGGCATAAAGGACTTTGGCCCAACTCACCAGGGAGCATGCAGGGCCCCTGATGTACTTAGCACTGTAATAATAAGTGGTAAACAGCAATGAGAAAATGAGAGATAAAAATAAAATAATAAACATAAATGGGAAAAAAAAAAAAAAAAAAAAAAAAAAAAAAAAACCAAACCCACAGGTATTCTCTCTCCTTGGAGGGATTTCTAATTCTTCTGTTTCAACTCCCACATCACATGCAAGCGTGCATGGGAGGCAGTGTGGGTGACTGCAGGGACATTGTTCCCTTGGCCAAGGTGGAGCACCAGGCCCTCAGAGGAGCAGACCTGCTCTGTATACGAGGGATCCCTGCCTGACTCGCTGCAACCACAGCCAGTGCTTCCTCCATCTAGCCACAGTGTGCTTTTCTGCCTCCTTTTGCCCATCTTTAAAATGGAGATACACCTAACACCTGGCTCACAGCGAATGACTTGATCCTGATGGTATCTGTGCATTCCAGCCCAGCCACCTGCAGCTCTCTCCACAACTACAGCACTGCTCATGGGGGAGGGCAGCGGGACACGTGTCCCCACCTTCTTTCCAGCATGGTTCACCAGGGGCTTTGCTGCCCTCCATGTGTCTGTGTTCCAGTGCAGCATTTCGCAGAGTTTTGAGCTTTATGAAGTTTTTATTTTCAAGTTAAAATCGAAGACCAAGCTCCACCTAGACTTGTGCGTGTCTCTGTTCAGGAGCTCAATTCCTCCTGCGTGGCTAACCTCTGGTGCACGGGCTCAAAAATGGCCGAGGACCACCAGAGGGCTGCGTGACACACTGGCGGAGGGTTAAGGGTGCCTCCCGTGTGTGCCATCCTGTGGCCCCATACGTCATGGGCCTCAGGGTGCAGGCAGCACTGTCCCACGTGCTCCAAAGTCTTCCCACTGCTTAAACAGGAACATGGAGGGCCCTGGCCCCTCTGGGTCTGATCCCCGCCTGAGACAGGAGGGCCTTGGTCCACCTTATCCCCTGAAGGCCTCTCTCTCCGTCTTTGGGGGGTCTTGTCCCTCCAAGGAAGGAGACTTCCTGCTTCCATCCCCCTCTCCTCATTCTAGCTCCTCAGACTTGTCAAGTTCTCCTTAACGGTTTTCTTTTTAACTTTATTGCTTTAGTATCTTTTTTTAAAGATGGTTGCGGAGGGCGTTCAGACCCACACGTATCAGAAGGGGCCTGAAGGGAAGAAGGAGGGCTGCTGTCTCTGGTCTGGCGACTTCTGCCCCGAAGTCAGTCAGACACGACGTGTCTCAGCGGACCACTCTTGGCATCAGTTCAGGTGCTGGGAGGTCAAGGAATGCACTCCTCCTTGGCGGACGCGTCCAAAGGTGGCACAGGACTGGTTGATTCCAGAGCGAAGGGGGCATGCCAGCAGGCAGAGATGGGTGCTTGGGCTGAGCTCACCCCCTTCCCGGGCTCCTCTTGTCCTGTGGGTAGACACCACCGTGTCATCGCTTGCTCCCTTGGTCCTTCCTCCCCTCTGTCTGTGGCCAGGAACCTGGGATGCAGCCCACAGCCTCTCAACACTTCGCTCGGAAATGGAAGGTGGGGCTAACTCAGGGCTGCGACAGCCCCAGTGTCTGCTTCACACAGACCCCAGACTTGGCCTTCTACATTTCTTCTCACCCAGGGGAACAGGGTGATCTCATCAACACGTAGACAAGCTACCCTCAATGTTGGAATGCTTTTATGGGCTGAACCGCGCTGTCCTGAAGTCTGTATGCTGAAGTCCCGACCCCCAGGACCTTAGAATGTGCATTAGAGACAGGGTCTTCAGAGAGGTGATTATGTTAAAACGAGGTGCTTAGGGTGGACCCTAATCCAATAGAACTGGTGTCCTATAAGAAGCTGAGATTAAGACACACACAGAGGGACGGCCACGAGAGGACTCCAGGAGAAGACAGCATCTACAGGCCAAGGAGAAAGACCTCAGAAAGAACCAATCCTGTCAACACCTGGGTCCTGAACTTCCAGCCTCCATAGCCATGAGAGAACAGTTGAAGCCACCAGCTGTGGCTCTTTGTTATGGCAGCTGGAGCTGACTGATACAGATGGCTCCTCATTGGTAAAACTGTCTTCTGGCTAAAGCTTTACCACGGCTTTCTAATTGAGCAGAACATTCTTCCCCAAGGTATGAGCATGAAGCAACAACCTCGTGTGAAGAACTGGGGCTCCGTTCCCCAGCTTGTTCCCACTTGAGGTTGGCCTTACCATTACTCTTTGAATCCACAGACTCCCCAGAGCAAAGGCCCCTGTGTGGAGTCCTGGGCCCCCAACCTTGGGTCCCCACTTAACACTCAGTCTGGGTTGTTGATCTGTGCATTTCTTCCTTAACAATTCATTATTTTGGAAAGGGGCCAAAGAAAGTTTCAAATGTGTGCATGAAAAAGAGGTTATGAAAATGGGCCTCTTTGCACCCATTACTGATGGACGATGTCTGTGCTTTGCAGAAGGGAGCTGTCTCTGCACCTGACCTCCTTAAAGACGCAGGTCTAGTCCCTCACGGGACCCAGTGCATGTCGTGCCCCAAAGAACTGTGGACAGAGGAGAGAACTCCTAGCTTTGTGTGGATCAGGCTTTGTGACTGACAGAGGACCAGGGAGGTGAACCTTGTATTTAAAAGTTGCCAAACCCACAATCCAAAGGGGACCTTTTGCCTTCTGTTTCTATGCCAAGTGCTGTTGAAGTGGACATTTGATTTGAGGAAAAGGTCATCTCCACGGGGTTGTGTCTGCACCAGAGAAGGAATTGGGGTTAGGGGAGATGTTTAGAGCTGTCACCACTGGGGAAAGACCAGTTCAGGTTCTAGAAGCAAGATTCCACTTTTTCTTTTGCTGTGCATAAACTCCATGATGATACAACATATTGGGTGAGTGGTGAGATTCTGAAAGGAGAAGACAAGAGTCACAAGAGCAGAAGACAGAGGCAGCGGGTGGGTCACATTCCTGGCGGCGAGACAATTGTGTGGACAGATCAGTTTGGGCCTTTTGTTGAATGTTCTTTTAGGGCGAAGAGCAAAGGCTGAGAAGGGACAGACTTGGGAGGGTAGTTGACATTGGAGCACAGCTTTGCAGGATGAGTCAGCGGGACAGAATAGTCCAGAGGATGGGTACACTCTGTGCAGAGGCCTGGGTCCATGGCGGGTGGCATGGCCCCTGGGGCAGTACCTGCCATGCTGTGCCATGCGGTCTGGGAAAGGCTGGGACTTAACCCTATAGGAGCCAGCTGAAAGGGTATGGCAGTCCTTGGTGGTGATGGCCCCCAACTGGCACTGCACAAGCCTCCCGCTAGGTGGTCATGGGTTGCTATTAGTCTCTAACACAAGGAGCTCTGCAGGAAGGAACATGTGGCCACAGATAGGTGTACATGTATCGAGGCCTTCAGACTTTGTGACCTAATGGCACCTTGTGGGGTGTCCACCCCTCCCCAACCTTCATCACCTTGCATTCTACAGTGGTTCCACCAAGGCAGTTCAGGGGTGCTGGCCACCAGCAGCAGCTGGTCACATCTGGGCATCGTCTGGTGCCAATCTTTCCCTTTCCTTAAAGTGTCTCCCCTTCCCTGGTGGTGCTCAGACTGGAGCCAGATCACAATCCCCAGGAGGCTCCTTTGAAAGACAGATTGCTGGGCCCATCCCTGAAATTTCTGACTTCATAGTTTGGGTGGAGCCTGGAGTTTGTTTTGCCAACAGAATCCCAGATGCTGGTGTGGGGGCCAAACTTTTGACAAGCACTGCTTTGAGCAGAACAAATCATGTGTAAACAGAAAAATGGGGTGTGCACATCAGTGGCCTCTATTCATTTCCTAGGGCTGCTACAACCAAGGACCACGAACTGGGTGGCTTTAAAAGCAATGGGAAAATGATTCTCTTCCAGTTCTGGAGGCCAGACGTCTGAAGTCAGGCTGTCTGTGGGACTGTACATGCTCAATCCTTAACAGACCTGAGGGATCGGTGGTGGCAGGGGAAGCCACACACATGTGGACAGCTGGGCCTGGGGGCAGCCTGGGGCCTGCAGGTAAACCAGGCAAATTCTCTCGCCACTCACCCTTGGGAGGATGAGACAATTCAGTTTTCCCCACTGCCCTGGGAGCCTCGGCAGCCCCCTCTGCCCTGAGCTCAGACCTGGTTCCAAGGACCCTGTGAGGGCTCCTCGGGTCACACGCAGACAAGGACTGCATTGTTGTTGCTGCTGCTGCCCAGGAAGCCACCATGGACACATTTCAGGGCTTTTAAGGAGCTGAGGGAAGACCCTGCAGAAAGCAGCCGGCTGTATTTCTCCAGGGGCTGAAGGGACAATGAGGGTCTGAACCAACAGGCCTGCCCTGCACAGCGGCTGGGCCCTGGGCAAGAGCACAGAAGACTGAGTGCCCCAGGTGATAGGCTGGTCTGCTCACCTGGTGAGTAAGCTCTGCTCTGTCTTCCATCGTGGCTGCTGATTCAGTCAGATGGGCCACACAGACGGGGTGGAGTCAGCTGCAGAGCTCACCTGTGCTCTCACTTGGTAACAAGCACGAGAAGGCATGAGAAAGAGAGTGAGCAAGTGAGAGTGCGCTGGTCTGTTCATCTTATAGGGACATTTATCCCATCTTGGGAATCCCGCCCACTGCCCACCTCCAAAACCTATCACACTGGGGATTAGGGCTTTAATATACCAATGGCGGTGGGTACAAACATTCAGGCCATGACAATATATCTTCATCATGGCAAGGGCAAGACTCAAATTCAAGTCGTTTTTGGGTTCTTGGACCCCTCAGATGTCCTGCTGGAACATGGCGGCATGGGGCGAGAAGGGTCTCAGTCTCTGGGGTGTGACTTTGAGTCTGACCTCTCCCTTCACCCCAGGTCCATCCCTCATCACAAGAGACCTTGTGGGCACATCCAAGTTCTGTCCACACCTCTTGACCCCTCCATGGGCCTACCACTGTGCAGCATCAAGGCATCAACGGACTGGCCAGGCAGGAGCCAGAGAGCGCTTATGCAGAGGATGATGGAGTCCCTTCCTGAAAGGATGAGATGTGGGCACCAGGAGAGAGATGAGCCTGTAGGGGACCCAGACAAGGGCTTCCCTTGCTGCACCCTCAGTGTTTAAGTGAAGTACACACACCTGCACAAGTTCAATGTAGGGTACAGAGGGCCTCACCATGTCTGGGCCGCCTCACGCCAACATTTTACAGCAGCTCTAGGGAACACATGAGAGGCCACTCACGTGCGCGGGTCCTTCTGCTGTTTGCATGATTCTTCCTGCTCCAATAAGGGTTGTCAAAAGCGTGGCCCCAGAGAAGCACCCTCCAGTCAAATTCGCCTGGGATTCTGTTGTTAAGACAAACTCCAGGCCTCACCCCAAGCTGGTAAGTCAGAGGCTTAAGGAAAATGAGGAGCATCTTCTGGCTCTGCCATCTGCTAAATTTCCAGGTTCTACTTGCTCCTGCTCATGGGGAGGACCCTGAGCCCTAGCCACAACCCTAAGACTCCCTGGGAGCATGTGAGAGCTCAGACCAGGGCCAGGTATAGTATGCTTTGGAGGGGATGAACTTTGGCTCTGGGGATGCCTGTGGTCAGCAGGCTCTAGAAGAGAAGCAGCAGCTCAGGGGCCCCCAGAAAGCCCCTCCCAGGGTGCAGCTTTCTGCAGGTGATCATCAGTTTTCCTTGGAAGGGAAGCACCAGCCCCTCCCTCTCCCGGGCTTACCCCTGCTGTAACAGTGAGACCACGTGGGTTTCCGTACTTGGATTCTTCGTACATGACAGGATGTGGTGTCAATCCACATGCTTTTCTGGGACAGGATGCCCTGAAGAAGCCCTCTAGCCCACCCTGAACAACTAAACTCCCTTTGCAAGCTATTCCTGGCTCCGGGATTTGCAAGGGGTGCAGAAATCCCTCACTGCCCACTCACTGAAACACAGGGCCTTTCATGCCACATGAAATATTAAGACAGGCTCACAGGGAGCCTGGAGGATGTTCTCTGGTTGCAAACTGGAAAAGAGAGGAAGTGGATCTAAATTCGTACAAGGGTTAATGGAGTGTAGAATAAATACTGGATTCTGCAGGCAGGCAGCTCCCAGTGAAGACAAGTTCCAAGCACCAGAGTGGACAAAGTGTCCTGAGGCTGGAGCTGAGGCCAGCTGCCCTCTTGGCCTGATGTAGCACCTGATGTAGAGGCTATTTGGCTAGCAGGCTGCTGCCTGGCTTCTCTGGGCACTGGCCACCCACTAGGACAAGGGTGAGTGCTTGGTGACAGCTTAAAGCTAATTTCTCAGGTTGCAGGCTGTGGTCAGTAGACCTCCCAGAACCACTCAAGTTTAGACTGGCTCCATTGATTTTCTGTGCCCAAATTCAAGTCTTCTAATACTACTGGTTAGGAGACATGAGGACCTTGTCATTTTGGGAAGGAGAGAGTGGTAGCTGATGGCTGGCTGCTTTTCGAAAGCAGAAATGGACTTAGTGGGGAAATTGCAGAACAAGCTTCCATTTCTAGGAAGGTTTCCCAACAGGGTGGTGAGCTGCAGGTCAGTGTGCTGATGGGGGCTGTAGGATTCTGTCTGGAGACGTTTCTGTCTGCTCTGCGGGACTCAGGCATGATTCATGGTGGCGCGGGGCTCCAGGGTGTGACTACTTTCATTCTTTTAGGACTTCTGTGAGTTGCAGGCACAGATCGGAATGTCAACTTGAGATAAGAGGAACTGCTCTAAACCCAACCAGAATTGGAGATGCAGGGTGCAAAAGAGCCTTTTACCCAGTAAGAATATCTTAGATCTAAATTCCCCCACCCTGTCATGTGGGCTGGTGCCAACAAATGCCCTGCATTGCGATCTTGAAGTGAACATGAGGGCTGGCACGGGAGGTGGTCACAAATCTGCTTGCAGTCAGATGCCTTTCAGTGACAGAGCTGGGGGATCTGACAGATCATGACTCCTTGGCAAAGTTGGCAGTCAGTGCAGATGCCATGCACGGGCAATTCCGGCTCCTGAGACTTCCTACATTTCAAAGGAGGGGAAAATATGAAGGGGTCTATTTACAAGATCACTGTGCATCAGACCGTAGGAAGAACAGTCAACCTTGCTAGCTCCCTTTTAGAGATTACACTTTCATAAAGATAATTTAGAAGAAAGAATGTGGCTTACAAACTATGTTTGCAATTGTATTAATAGGTTGTGAAATATCAGCATTTTATTAAAAAAAAATGAAATAGGATGGAACAGAAATGCCAGAGTGTACCAAACCCTCCCCTGGTTGCCCGTCCTGCTTAAAATAAGCCCAGATGGCATGCAGCCCCAGGGGCTCTGATGGTCAGGCCTGGATTGCTTTTCTGATGTCCATGGCCCCAGTCCCTGCTCCCTGCTGTCTGCCCCAAGGTCTCCTCCCTGTCACTCAGTATGCAGAGTTTTCCCCACATCCTGACTGGCTGCCTCTTCCTCTCTCAGGTCCATTCTCAGATGTCAAACCCTCTCAGATGTCCCTCCCAACCCTGCCCACTTTGCCTGGACCCCTCAGCCTTCTGTTTTTCACTGAGTCACTTTCCACTACCCCACAGGATGCTGTGGAAATGTGACCTTTGCTGTGATCTGTCTCCCTTGCAGGATTCTCACCTCCAAGGTGGAAGGGCCTCGTGCCTGGCAACGGGACGTGTTGGGGACACTGTAGAAACTCAATAAATATTCATTATCATTGAAGGAATAACTGAAAGGGGAAATTGGTGACCCTCTTTGTGTCACCAAGTTAGGGTGGGATCAAATAAAATGATCCAAATCCAGTGCCCAAAACATAGCAAATGCTCAGTCATTACTAGTCACCACACTATTTTCATTTCCCTGAATTTGCAGACCACTCGTTACTTTAGAAAAGTTTAAATGCCTTCCTGGAAGAGAAATGCATCCTATGTTCCACGATGAGCTAGAAATTCTGGGATGGAAGTACAGCAATTTTGAAAGCTCAAACCGAACCTCTGAGTGCCCGGAGAACACACAAGCAGATGGAGGTGAGAACAGAGTTTCCAGCACCGGGTGGCCAGGGAGCCGCCAGAGGGCTGGTGGGGCAGCTGCCCTCGAGCGCTTTCTGTGGTCACCAGGCTTCATGTTTCGGAGTTCACAGTTCTTTCTGAATACCTCACAGGAAAGGCATGTGTTGAATATTTTCAAATCCACAAATTCTTTGGGGTCCCCTCGGTTCATTTTTAGAGTGCCGTGAGCTTCCCTATTTGGAAAGGATTTTGGGAAAGGAGTCCCTGGGTGCCAGGAGTGGCTGTGTGTCAGCAGGGAAATATTTATCTCTCTTGTGTCAGCTTAATAATAGCAGCACTGCACACTCAGGGAGCTCGGTGCTAAACTTAACCATGTGGTCAGAGCTCAGTCGGGAAGATGAGGTCGTTTACCTGCAAAGGAGCCGAGGTATAAACTAAGGCATCCAAAGAATGTATTTAAGGTGCCCCAGCACACTCTGGGTAGAGCCAAACATTTGTTCTCATTTGTCATGGGACTAAAACCCGAGTGAAAATAAGCTGACTATGTGGCTCTCTGCAAAGGTGGAGTATGTCTGAGATAGAAAATATTTCTCAGGTCTGTCTTGTGCAAGTGCATGGTGAACTGATTTTAGGAGCAGAATACCAAGTTTGAAGCATCTCAGTCAGGGAACGGATGGAATGACCATCGCTTGTGCAGTACTACAGATGTTCATGTGTGAGTATGTGTGCACATGCCCAGTCACTAGCCGGAAGCATGGAATCTCTTTCCTTGCATTTCACCCAGTTAGAACAATTAGAGAATATGGTTCTTTCCTCTTCCCTTTATTCCTTAGGATTCCTTGTTTGCTACTCTCCTACTATTTGCCAGGTTTCGCATGGGTTTAGTTATTATTAATCTCCCCTTTGTGCCACACCTGTGCCAAGTGCTTACGCTGGTTAATGCCATTAATTCCACGAGGTGAACCTGAAGTTCATTTTACAAATGTGGAGAGTGACTTTCTCCCACACCTCCATACCCAGGAAGGAAGAGAAACCGTTTTGCAGCTCAGGTCCCTGTGACTCTGAAAAGCCTGTTTGCAGCCTGACTTCTGCAGGGACCTTCTGGCCAAGTGGGATGGGAGACCCTGCAGGCTCCTGGTGGCTCATCCAGATCAGCATCTGCAGTTGCTTCCGGGAGGCTGAACGTCGAAACCAGTGGGAGCTGCCTCTTCTGCCTCCTCTTGCCTCTTCCTCTTGTCTCTCAAGTTCAAGAGCTCCTGGAACCAGGACACTCGAGTTTATTTTGCAATTGTATCTTGGAGAATTATAGAGGGCCCAAAGCCATTCCTGGGAATTGATTTGCATCAATTCCAGTGTCCATTCCCGTGACCCAAGCTGTCACTATCACACCAAGGAGTCCTCAGTTGCGTGGAGACTAGGATCACTGAGAAAAGTGGGCAAGTTCTTGGGGAACTCTGAGCCTCTCCAGGGTGAAAGAGGGTCAGGACTACCCAGACTTAGCGGTGAGGCAGAGAGAGAGAAGCCCAGTGTCTCCTGGCCCTGAGTTCCTCTGGGGAGGTAAAAAAGTCCTAAGAACATCATGAAAGGGATTATGGAAATGCAGGAGGATTTTATTCCCAAGTGTCCACTCATGAATTCTGGGTGGAAAGAAGGTGGGTGAGGCCCTGGTTGGTGAGCACTTGAACTGGCTGATGATCTGCCCTGTACCTTTCCCACTCATCAGATCCTAAGTGGTTCCTTGGAGCAAATCAAGTACAGTGGACACTATTGCATTCCAGAGGTGAGGAAGGCATTTGGACAGTGTGTTCACGACAGTGGGAGGACGTAGGTCTTCCATAAAGAGTGGGCAAAGGTATTTCACAGAGCAGATCCCACGTGCTGAATCCACTGAGGGTCTCTAGGTGTACGGAGGGGAGGGAAGGAAATAGCCAGGGCCTTCTGCACTGAAATAGTCTGTGTTTTGTGCAGTCTTTGTGGGACTCTAAAGGAACGTTGTCCAGATACGTGTGGCTCCTTTTGCCAATGCAAAAGACTTGTGTTGGACCATTCAAGGGATTTCTGGATTATGACCTGTCCAAATCTTCAATTCCATGAGCACAAAATCACCTGCTTATCTAAGAGCACTGCTTGAGCTCTTGATATGTGCTCGACAGAGTTGCAGGTGCTGGGGTCAGAACTGTGAGCAGACAGACACAACTCCCTGTCCAGCAGGAGCTGACCTTTCAGTGTAGGGGTGGCTCACCTGTTTCCCATGGTGTTTCAGGCTTTGCCACCTGTCTGTTGGTTCTGCGAAAGCTGCCACAGAAAACATGTCCACGAAGCAGCACAACTGTACTCCAGTATAATTTCACCTGCAAAGCATGTGAAATTGCTGTTCCCCTCTGGGGTTTGGCCAAGGAAGGAGTCTACGGACTCCTGATGAAGTGCACAAGATGGTAAACGATGTTCGAGCTTCAAGTTTTGCTATGTGTATCACTGTCTTTGTGCTTTTGCTGAAGATCTGCAACCTGAAGCTAATCTCAGAGCCCTTCACAGGTGAGGCCAGGCAGCCGGTGAGATGCTGGCTGGCACCCGGGCTAGGGTCGAGCCATTTGTCCTACCCTCACAGATTCCTATTTTGGTGTCCCAACCCCCAACATTTCAGAATGTGACTCTGGAGGGACCTTAAAGAAGTGAGTAAGATGAAATGAAGCCACATGGGTGGGCCTTAATCCAGTGTGCTTGGTATCCTATAAAGAGAGATCAGAACACAGACACACACAGGGATGACCATGCTGAGGACACGGAGAAGATGGCCCTTTATAAACCAAGGCACCAGGAGGAACCAACCCTGCCGAAACCTCGGTCTTGGACGTGCGGCCTCCATGACTGTCTGCTTAAGGCAGCGTGTGCATTTTGTTACAGCAGACTCAGCAGAATGCTAGACCTTCCCTGTCCTGAGCACAGGAGCTCCAGACAGGGCAGAATAAGGAAGCCCTGCCCCACCTCCCCTGGACCTGCTCCTACTCCCAGCACTGTGACCAGTTTTGAAATTTTTTATTTATTTATTTATTTTTTGGTACTGGGGCTTGGACTCCATGGAATTTGAGCACTGAGCCACCTCCCCAGCCCTATTTTGTATTTTATTTAGAGACAGGGTCTCACTGAGTTGCTTAGGGCCTCACTGTTGCTGAGACTGGCTTTGAGCTTGAGATCCTCCCGCCTCAGCCTCCCGAGCTGGTGGCCCAATTTTGAAGTTTTTCCTCCTCTCCTTCCTTCCCCCTGCCTGATTGTCAGCTCCTGCAGAGGCGACACCAGTGGGGAGGAAGAAAATGATTTAGAGAAAGAGTCTGATGAAGCAGAAGGGAGACGGGCAGTCCCACCAGGTGGGACACGGGCATTGATGACTCCTGGGTGAAGGAGATGTTTCCATTTTTTCCCTGGAATTACTTGCTCAAGGAGAGACCCAGGCAGGTGAGAGTTGTGGTCATCAGCTCCGGTGGCAGATGTCTTGCTGTGGACACACTTGAGCTGGGTTTTGGCATCAGAAACTCCGACTGCCCAAACTCCAGTCATTAGGAAGCAAGCAGCCAACCACAGTGGCCTTCTGGAGTTCACAGGAGCCATTTAAATATAAGCCATAAAACCCTGGTGTATTATGAAGTTTTTGATATGCAAGCAGAATTGAGAGACCCTATGGCTCCAATCCAATGTGAGGGAGCCCCTTTAAGGCATCTGCTCCCATGGCTGCTAAGCCCTGAGCCCCGAGCCCCAAGGCCAGTTCCCATCACACTTGGGAGTCGAGGGCCCTGCCAGCCCAGTTGTGGCCCTTTCCCATGTCCTGGCCCTGCACTGACTCAGGCCAAGGCCCAAACCCAGTGCTGAGTCGGGTGCCCAGGAGGACAGACAGGATGATGTCAAGTATCTCTCCAGCTGACTGTGGAACCTGGCCATCCCTGGGAGAAGACATTCAGGGGTTTGCTCAAAGATTGATGCCAGTTCTAGGGGTTGTGCAGTTTGATGCGCTGGGGTCTCTTGGTTCCTGGTTCAGCTGCTCTGTCTTGGGATCACTGGGCATCAGGAAGTCTGACAGCTCTATAATGGACATGGCTGGACTCCGAGACCATGGATGTGATGAGGTTCTGTTCAAGGGGTGATCTGTACAGTGGGGGTGTCTTTGGTAGTTGTACGGAAGAGGGTGACTTCAAACATCAAAGTCGTTTAAAAATTGCAATTCAGCCTTATCTGAAAGTCTCATTGAGAATCGAAATGTAAACTTCCCTCTTTTAAAGTTTAGCATGTTAGGTAAAAATGAGGAGATGGATTCAAGAATAGCTTCTTTCGATTTTGCTCACCACGGCAGTTATGAGCGTTTGAGGTGCTGATGGCTCACAAACCTCCGGGGTGGGGTGGCACAGGTCTGATGACCTCTTTGCAGGGACAGTGAGGATCCAGGGACAGGGTGGAGGTGGGCAAGGAACCTCAGGCCTGGGGGTAGTTGCAGACTGTTGCAGGAGGAGGAGCCCCTACCTGTCTAGGGGACATGGAGCAGAGGCTGTGGTCTCTCTGAACAATTTGTGGGATAATTGGGGTGCAGGGGTGAGGGTGGAGACTTGAGGATCTGGCAAATCTCTGGAGAAGGCATTCACAGGATCGGCTGCCCACAAGTGTCTGATTTCGATCCTTTGGCCCGTTGGGAGAAATAAAACTCAGGGATCAGCAAGTTGCCAAGGATCTGGAGGAGGGTGTGTCCAAGGCGCCTCTGAGCCTCAGGCCCAGGGGCAGCATGCGTGTGCTGGGTCCTCCCTGCGGTCCCCATTAATCGTGTTGCTCAGCATGCCTTCCTGTATTTAGCTAAGAACTGTGTAAGAGGAGGCTGAAGCCAGGGCACATTTTTTAAAGGCTTTTCCTTCAGGGTTTTGTAGAAATAACTTTTTACAGACGGGCCAGAGTGTGTTTTGGGTAAAAACAATGGTTCCATTTTCCCCAGGAAGTAACATCAGGGTACCAGGCAGCTTGGTTTTGGCAACGGTTCCCTTCCCTAGGCGGACGCTGGCCCCTCATGCCCTGGCCTCCGCGAAGGAGCTGTGTCTCATCACCCAATACAGCTAGGAGAAAGAAAAAAAAAAGGCCCAAGATCCAAAGCAAGCTCGTCTCCCCGCTCTGAAAGGGACCTGTGAGCCTGTCCCTGCACCAGGCTCCAAACTCGACCTCCCTCAGAAGGGCTCCTTTCCTAGTGGACTCCCCCGCTGAGCCCCAGACAAGGATGAACAAAAGCAAAGACACAGCCACAGCATTAGCATCGTAGCCTCTCTCTAAGGATGGAGATGCTCAATAGGAAAGGGGGCGTGGAGACAAACTGGAAACGCTGGACTGAGCAGGGCAGGGAGAGTGAGCTGGGCAGGGCCTCCCTTGCTCAGTCCTGGAGAGGGGGCGGCACTCCGGGGGTCCTGAGGACAGGGTGGAATCCTGGCAGAGGCAGCTCCAGCTGCCTTTTCTCAAGCCAGCTTTCAATTGTTTATCCGTGTTTGCCAAAGGGCCCTGGTTCCTTCCCTGTTTTTCTATTTTATCAAAGAAATGCATGGTCATGGTTAAAAAAAAAAAAAAAAAAAAAAAAGCAAAGAAAAAAAAAAAAGGGACTTAAAATGAAACACTTGATCCCCACCCCGAGTTCCACCCAGGGACCACTGCAGAAGACATGTTTGGGTAACCCTAAGATGGCGGCTGGTGTTGAGCTAAGAGGTGGCGCATAATTGATGTTAACATGGCGTGATCTACTTTTGCCTGATTAGTTAATGTCTCCTTTGTGCTAAGTGGTCAACAGATATTCCTCATTCTTTCTTGATTGGTACCGAGGGGCGTGCTTCAATTGTGCTAATCCTAAGCTGATTGGCTGCCTTAGGTATATAAGACACACCTATAGGAAGCACCGGGTTAACCGGATAAGCAGCTAGCAAAGAGGATAAGCAACGGTTAAGCAGCACCTCTGAATGATGGCAGAACGCAGGTTGCAGATTGCAGAACGGAGAAGTAAAGCCACACCTCTAGTTAGCAGAGTGAAGGATGCAGGATGTAGGATGCATCTTTAAGAAGAAGCAGCAGAACTAAGAATATATAGATCTCTGAAGGTGTAGTCTCTCTCTTAAGCAAAGTCTCTCTTTCTTTAGGCAAAGCCTCTCTCTCTCTCTCTCTCTCTCTCTCTACCTCTCTCCTCTCAAAGCCTTTCTTCCTCTATAGGCTGGGGAACAGGTGAACAAGCAAGAAAGCAGCGCACTAAAGAGAAAGATAGTAGAAGTAGCTCAGTTTCCAGTCCACCTCCGATAAATACCCGCACAATTGTTGCTGCAGGCGGTAACATATTGCCGCGGGCGGCGACAGACCACCTCTTAGAGACTCCTACCTGGACAGCCCAGGTTTAGCTTATTTTTTCTTTATTTATGGCTTAAGACACTGTCATTGTCTTTACCAATCCATGCGAAGGCAATTTCTTGTTTTATTTTTTTACGCCATGCATTTTTATCATCCTAGTAGGTTTTTCTCTTTGAAGGCTATTGTATCCGATCCTAAAATGGCTTCTAAGGTCCTTTTACTGACCCTTGCTTGGAATTAGTTATTGTTCCTGTTTTCCTGGCAAATATTATCTTTCATTTCTTCAACTTTTTGTTGCTCTTTTGAGTGTTTCCTGGAGACAATGTGTGAAGGGGTCTCCCTAAGAGGATCTCCAGCTTCTTCCATTTGTGAGTTTTCTAAATTTATATCTACAGTAATAATTGTGACTTCATATTTTCTACTTAGCTGGGTTAAACTTCATTTTTCTTTTTTCTGTCTTTCCTTGCCAATATTAAGATATTTTTGCAAGTATCAAATGAATGTTTTATTTTCTTTTTCTTCAGAAGTGCCTAGAATCAAGTACCCAAGTTCTGAATTGTCAAGATGTACTCTTTCCTTCTGTCCCATTCTTTAGGAAAGAGTCCATTCCGGCTCCTTATGCATGTCACTTCTTTTGATCACCTGGTTCTTCTGGATTCTTTTATTCTTGTTATTGTTTAGTCTCTTTCAAAGAGGTCCTGTCAGTGGTAGGAAGTCTAAGGTGATGCCTGGCACCAATTTTGGTTTTTGTCCTTTCTTTGAAATGCAAGTGTAGCCACATGTGTAATTCTAGTTTTGAAGCTCTTTTCTTCAGTTATTTGAGTACTGCTCTATCTAGCTTTTTGTTCTAAGATTGATGACATTCAGCTTCTGATTTGGTTTTTATTGGAAGTGGTTAACCCTTTCTCACCAGTTTCAGAGTTTTTGTTTGTGATGTTATAAAATATACCTATGATTTTTCTGGTATGAATTTTTCCTTATCTATTTATGGTTAGCCCTCTCACCTTGGGGGCTTTTATCATTTAATTTAGTAAATTTCCTTGCTTATTTCTTCTAATAGTTCTTCTTTGTGTATTTTTCTCTCCTTATTAGATTCTTGGCATATGAATATTGATATTGCTGCTATATCCATCATATCCAATGACTTTTTTTTTGGTACAGAGAATTGAACCCAGCGGCATGTCTCTGAGCCACATCTCCAGTCCTTTTTACTTTTCATTTTGAGAAAGGTCTCATCAAGTTGCTCAGGGCTTTGCTGAGTTGCTGAGGCTGGCTTTGAACATCCTCTTGCTTCAGCCTCCTGAGCTACTGGGATTACAGGCATGCCTAGAGCGGATAACTTTCTTCTTTCAGAAGTCCTTCACTCAGTGTCTCAGCTCATGCATTTCTTCTCTGGATTTACCCATTAGCAATGATTCATCCATGAATATGTGTGTGTGTGTGTGTGTCTCACACTTTTCAAGTTCAATAATTTTACTTGATACTTCTTTAAAATTCTTTTGTCTTATTTCATGTTATCAATATCCTCTCTTATCTCTTCAAGAATATTTATTGCCTTTAAGTTCTTTATCTGTCTCAGTATTTCCTCTCCACCTGATGTAGATTGTGTACCGTGTCATCTTTTATAATGCTGTTCTCCTCAGTTGTCTCTTCTCCCTTACCTCGTGATCTCGAATTTCAGTGGCCAATTTCCCTGACTGGGGAAGTATTTGTCTAGGAGAGTGGGCCGAATCCCACCATCTGGCTTTGCCCATCCTGGTGATATGTAAAAGGACCTCACATGCTCCTGCATGGGAAGTGTAAGGATCCCACGAAAACAATGCCGGACACAGGAAATTACATAAGGGAGTTTATTAAGCAAACAGAGTGTCTCCCTGCAGGGTAAGAGAGGAAATGAGAGGAAAAGAGAAAGGAAAGAGAAAGGGCACGCCCTAGAGAGAGTGGAAAGTGAGGAAGAGAAAGAGAGTCAGGGGCAGAGAAAGGCAAGAGAGAAAAGATGGCGGTGAAGCTATCTTTAAAAGAATCCCTCCGGGCTAACAGGGGACCAATAGTGGAGAAGGATACTTGTAAGCTGACTGATGAACCAATAGCTAGCCAGGATGTTCACAGACTGACAGTAGTTAGGAGGCGGGTAATGCCTGCAACGGAAAGGGCGGGGAGAGCAGCTTTGTACATTACAGGAAGGCCTGTGTCCAAGTGTGGATTTCAGTTTTAGGTGACCTGGCACATCTAGGAAGCCTGCCTCTACCCCGTCCTTGGGTTTGCTTTCTTTAAGTTGTCTCTGTACAATCATGCACCGCTAAGTGATGGGGACACATTCTGGCAGACGTGTTATTGGTTGATTTGGTCACCGTGTGAATATCAGAGTGTGCTTACAGAAACCTAGATGGCATAGGCCAATCACTTGACGTGGCCTCTTGATGCCATCAAGAGATGACACTCTAAACATAAGATGCATGAGGTTGTTGCCTGTGGAACATGGCATACTGTTTTACAGTAAATTAAAAAAAGATAGGAGTCCGCTTTAAAATAATGATAAAACATAGACTATAGTACATACCCAAACCAGTAATGTAATCGCTGATTATGATTATCAAGCATTATGCACTGGACGTGATCATATGTGCTACCCTTTTATGTAACTGTTAGCATAGTAGGTTTGTTTACACCAGTATCACTACAAACATGTGATAATGCACTGGGCTGATGACAAGGGATGGCTATGACCTCATTAGGTAGTGGGGACGTCTCATCTCCATTATAATCTCTGTTACATGTGCAGCTTGCCATTGACTGAAATATCACAGTGAGTCATATCACTGAAGTTTTGTTGTGACCGCATACCTGTCGTGGTATGCTAGATGGAGGAGAGAGGAAGTGAAGTCCTGGAGGCCACCTGTCCACTGGTAGTTACGGGTCGTTCCTCCATAGCGCTCTGCTATGGCTGCGACACTGCCTTTGCTCTCCGATGCTCTGCACCTGGAGCTAGCTTTTTATAATTCACAGCCTGACTCACCCTGGCCTCCCTCTGGACAGTGAAGCAAATCTGTCACCCAGATTACTCTTTGACCCCAGTGTCTGGTTCTCTGCCATGGACGTTCTGTCCTCACATATCAGGCCACTGCCACCTTTGAGCCCTGAGGACTTCCCTGAAGTTTTTACATCAGTATGTGTGACTGTCTCTTCAAGCCTTATGTACAGGGTCCAGCATCCTCACGGGTCTCCAACTCCACCTTCAGAAATTGGAACTAAATGGTGGCAAGATATTGAGCTTCGTTTGGACTGTTTGAATCACAACCAACCACACTGACTCAATCTGCCATAGCTGGGCTGTGGTCACTGCTCTAAAAATACCTCTCCAAGGGCTGCCCTCTGGGAATGGAAGCCAGTGTCCTTGAGTCACAGTCACAAAACTGCTGTCCGGTCGAGGTGGAGGAATGCCCAGAGCTGTCTGGCGTGGATGGGATGCCGGCTCTGGTATGGACAATTCGAGGGTTGGATCTCACAGGAAAATAGCAGCATGTTCTGTCCTGACTTCATCTCTCTGTGCCTTCCTCTTCTCCGCAATGCCTTTGAGGTTTTCTTCTCTGAAGGGCAAAGTGACCCTCCCCAGACTAGAAAAGAAGCACATTGGCAGCGAATGTGGCCTTTCCTCTTTTTCCCGATCTACCTGGTGGCTGCTGTTTCATTGATTCATTCAATGAACATTTAATAAGCAAAGGCACCTTGTTAGACTCTGGGCAATAGCAGTGAAAAAAAAAAAATAGATGATGGGGCTTACTTTCTAGAAGGAGGAAACTGGAAGTAGAATCAAAGATTTTAATAGTGATAAGTGCAAAGAAAGAAAGAAATGTAGACCATGTGATTGATGGTTATTCAAGGCAGGGGGTTGGTGACCTGTCCATACAGGGAACTAGAAAAGCCTCTTTTAGATAGTTGTGTATGCTCTGGCCTTTGCAAGATGAAGGACTGGCCACACAAAAAGTCAGATAGCATTATTCCTGGCAGAGAAGAGAGTGTGCTTCAAGTCCCCAAGCTGTGATGCACTCAGTCTGTTTGTGCAACAGAAACAGGTCAGTGTGTTTGGAATGACATGAACAAGCAATGTGGAACAGCTCTGGGCAGTTGACCAGGGCAAAGTGGAGAAGGCAGATCTCAAGCTCTTACAGTTGTCCAGGCAGAGGAGATGGTACAGGATTGGATGTGGGATGGGGGTGGGTGGTGTCAGTCAGCTTTCTGTTACGGTAACCAATGCCTGAGATCATCAATTTATAAAGAGAAAAGGTTTAGTTTGGCTCATGGTTTTTGTCCATGATTGGTCCCACTGCTTTGGCATTTGGCAAGGCAAAGGAAAAGACAGCTCACTTCATATCCAGGAGAAGAAAGAGGGAGAGGAAAGGACAGAGGCCTCATTATCTGCTTTGAGGGCCTCCCCCTGTTACTCAAGAATCTCCCATGAGGCCCCATGTCTTCAAGGTTCTACCACCTCCGACAGCACCAAGCACAGGACCGTGACTTTAACACAGAGTCCTTTGTGGGGCATCCAGGACCAAAGTAGCAGGGGGGGATGCTGACTGGAGGCAGAAAGAGGGAGGGGTGGACTGGAGAGATCTTTTAGGCTGTCAGCACTTAGGGAGCTCTTGACTTAGATAACGGGCCATACGGAAAAGGTGTTTCAAATTGTGTTACTCAGTGAATGGAAACATGACCACTGACAGAAAAGCATGGAAGAAGAACACATTCTGGAGGAAAGATGATGAGTTTGACTTTGGATGAGTTAAAACCCTATTTTTTGGCTTTTTTGTGAGCTGTACGTCATTGCTGTACAAGACCGCACATAGCAGGGAAGTCCTATTTCTACCAAGTAAAACATCTCTCTTTGTTTTGCAAAACAGCATTTATTATTTTGCTAATTGTGGAAGAAATTCATTTTATGATAAAACATTGGAAAACATATAACAACAAAAACCTTAAACACCTAACTTACCCCAAATAATAAATACGCCAAGTCAGCTTACTGTTGCTATGACAAAGTATCTGAAATAATCAATTTAAAAGAAGGAAAGGTTCACTCTGAGTTACAGTTTCAGAAGTGTCAGTCCGTGGTCACTGGACCTGTTGCTTTGGACCTGTGGGGACATAGAATCTCATGGCGAGAGTCCATGGAGGCCGGCTGACCTCATGGTGACCAAGGAGCAGAGTGGGAGAGGAAGGGGCTAGGTTCCCAATATCTCCCTCAAGGGCTTTCTCCCAGTGACCAACTTAGGTCTCACATCCTAAAGTTTCCACCATCTCCCCATAATGCCACAGGATGATGGCCAAGCCTATACCACATTGGCTTTTAGGAGATATTTTAAAACCATAACATATAGCAATGCTTAGTGCCTTATAAACACATATACATCCTGTTCTTCATCCATGATATTTACAGCAACTCTTTTATCATGCCTTATGTAATATGTGGTGTAGACTTTCTTGTGTCACGATGTCTCCCTTCAGAAAACGCTACTTGGTGGTGTCCTCATCTTAAAGTTTGGGAGGCAGAAACTCAGAGGTGATTCCTATTTCTGGGGTTGCTCTGTGCCAATACCAATCCCAACATGATTTAGGAAATCTGGTGACAGGTCCTACCTGGGGAGGATACTCAAGTATCAAAGTCACATGCAACATCTAAGGTATAATTCAAGCAAGTGGACGTCTCAAGCAATGGTCTGCAGGAGAGTGGCCTGTGGTTCATGGTCACTGCCCAGCAGAGAATTCACACAGATGTGGGACTCGCTCCCTGCTCCTCCTTCCCTGTTGCATTTCCTCACTCAATGTTCACAGCCTTTAAACTAAGTAGGAAAAAGAAAGGAAAGCAGAGAGCAGAATCAGGCTGTCCTGGCAGCACCTGGGTCCAACCCTCACGCTAGCAGGGCTGAGTTTCATGGTTTCCCTGCCTACCTGTGGGTGGAGAGCCCTTGTCCTGTTCCAGGTGATGGAAATGAGCTGAGAGGAGGTTCTGAGAGAGCAGTGGGAGGCGGGTGGGCTGGGAAGGCGAAGGCAAGAGCTCAGGGCTGACTCATCCCCCTCCACAGCCCCTTCTCTCCAGCAGCACAGGGTGGCCCTTTGCAGCAGGATGTCATCCAGCTTCACTGCACCCGGCGGGGGCGGGGAGGGAAACTGGCATGTCTGCAGCTGTTGTCAACATGAGCTTGTCCTTCGCTCTGCGCCATCTGAACGCTGTAGGGGAGAAGACAGGTAGCGCTTTGGAACTGAATGTGATGGCTTACTGTGATTAGTAACAAATGCTCTTTGTTAGTTAGATGTTTTGATCAGGAAAACAGAACTCCACAGTGGTAGGGAATAAGGAGTGTGTGTGTGTGTGTGTGTGTGTGTGTGTGTGTGTGAGAGAGAGAGAGAGAGAGAGAGAGAGAGAGAGAGAGAGAGAGAGAGAGAGAGAGAGAGAGAGAGAGAGAATTGAACCTCCAGCAATGATGGGAGGAGCTGGCAGGATAACAGTCTTTGACCAGGAACCACCGGGAGGAAATCTGCACTTCTCCTTGCCTCTGTCACTAGCAGGAGGCCTGCCTGAAGTCAAGGTGGGTCTATTGTAAGAAGTGCTGCACACAGTGCAGGAGAACAAGGCCATGCTGAAGTCTAAGAGGAGACATGCAGGGGCCCCTAGGAACACACAGACCTCTGAGCCTGTGTGGGTCAGCTTCCCAAACACCTGAGGTCACCAGCTTCAAGGAGGAAAGGTTATGTGTGCTCCTGGTTTCTGTCCATGGTTTTGGCCATGTTTGCCTTGGCCTGGTGACAGCACAGTACATCAAGATGGCAGCACATGGCGCTCACCTCTTGGTGACCAGGAAGCAAGGAGAACCAGAGGGAGGTGGCTTTGGGGGGGGTGGGTCCCAATTTCCCCTTCAAGGACAAGTCCTTGATAACTTAATTTCCTCTCAGTTGGCACCACCGTCTCCTAATAGAGCTACAGTTTAGGGACCAAACCTTTAATATGCAGGCCTTTGGGGGGACACTCAAGATCCAAACTACAGCAGAGGGCAAAGTAGACACACCCTTACTGCATCTGACCCCAGAGGCACAGGGGACCTACACAAGAAATTAGAGTCCTTTGTCACTTATCTACCCAGAACTCAGAAGCTCAACTGGGAAACGGGCAGGAATTTGTGAAGCCCAGAGCCCAGTCACTGCCCCAAACCATGAGTGAGTCCCCAGATCAGCATACGACCTTCAGAAGCCCGGGGCTGCAGCTTGGTTTCCATGGCACAAGCCTGATGTGCTGTTAGGAACGAGGACAAAACTAGAGCTTACAGATTTGTGATGCCTGGCAAGTAGAGGATGCACCATAATAATTAATAGTAATAATATGATTAATATTAGTAAGTATTAATTCACATTATGCAAATAAGGAAGAACTGATTTAAAGGACACCCATAATTCTGGGAACAATGGTTACAGAGCAATGGACTCTGAGACCGTCCCAGGAGTTGGGTCAAAGTTGAAGAGGAGGAGGGATCCCTTGGTGGCCAGATGGAAAAAATAAAGTCTGAAAAGTGAATCTGATTTCAGATTTCTTAAGGAAAGATTTTTTTGAGGGAGTGTGGGAAATGGAATCAAGAATTCTGCTCCTGGTCAACAGATACATGATGCCATTTGTCATTCTCTAATATTTCAGTCACATTCTCTAATATGTAAGTCATGGTGGTCTTTTTGACAACATTACTGGAAAGAAAATGTAGTTAAGTGCTTAATCAAAATAATAACAAACTCAGAAGTGGTAGTGAGTTTGCATGGAGGGAGGGATGGACTGGGGTGACTGGGTTGTCAATTTCTTCATGTAGAAAATCAGATCCAAATTCTAGGGGCCCTGATCATGAAGATTTGCCAGGCATTCCACAAATTAATTTTCCTAGTAACTCTATGCAGTCAGTTTATCCTTACTTCACAGGTCTGGGGAAACCAAGGCTCCAGAAGGTCGAGCCTTTGATGGAAAGTCCCATGTTGGTCCTCAGTGAGGCTGGGACAAACATATCCATCCGCAGGATCACTTGTCCTAACCTTGAGAGACAGTCAATGCCATGCTTAGTGATGTGGAAAGGTATGACTCAATTTGCCAGGTCTGTGTTTTAGGGATGGAGGAGCACTTGGAAATGGTTGGATGGACTCAGATTATCAGATGATAGATACGGCTTGCATTTTATGAATCAAATATAGCTTATGCTATATTACTTAAAGATAGAAATATGACCGACCACAAGAAAGAGTAACAGCAACCTTTAAAACTTAGGAAATAGCCAGACACACAGAGGCACATGCACGTATATTGTATAATGCTGAAATTACATCCCACCTGGACTTCCTTGTGGGTGCCAAGACATTGCTTAAGAAGAAATGCAAAGCTGGGCACATGCCTGGTAACCCCAGTGACCCAGGAGCTGAGGCAGGAGGATCACAAGTTCCAGGCCAGCCTGGGCAACTTAGTGAGATCCTGTCTCAAAGTAAAAAACAAACACACAAACAAACAAACAAAAACAAAACCAACCAACCAACCAAACAAACAAAAAATGCAATAAAAAGGGCTGGGGATTTGGTTTAGTGGTTAAATTCTCCTGTGCCGCAACCAAACTCTCGGGTCCAGTGAGGGGTGGAGGAGGATTGAAAAATAAATATTCACAGACACAGGTCTTGAAGATTAAGCTGGGATCAGGTGGAGCCTGCTCTCTGATGGAGCTGCAGAACTAAAGATGCACAAGCAATCTTTCTTTATATGTATCTCATTATCAGGTTAAAAACTATGTAACCTTTATTCTTTGTATTCAGGAAAGTTACAGAAACTGGAATATCTAAGTAGCTTTTCTGTATTAGCAATGCATAATTGCAAAGTGCAACATTAGGAGCTTTGTGTAGCTCTCAAGAAAGTCCATTGTTAAAAGTTATAAGGCAGGCAGGAACTGGAGAAGGGGAGCTGGTGACACATTGTGGTTGTCTAGCATAAGAATTTCTTCCTTCCCAGGAGCTGTGTGCCGGAGATCAAGGTCAGAGCTGATAGGACTCTTGCACAGAGCCTCCTCATGCAGGGCTTTGGCACAGCAGCTAGGCTTCCTGTGCCCTTGCACAGAAACATTCCCAGGAACTGGGCATGCCACAGCCATGAGGGCATCAGAGACCCTTGATCTCAGTAACTGCTCTCCCATCCTCTGTTACTGCTCTCCACACTCCTGGGTTCAATTCCTGGCACACACATACACATACAAATGAGTTACTATTGATTTGGAAAATACTTAGGCTAGAATTAAAACAGAAAGCCGAACACACCGGGTCCCAACTCGCAGGTACTTCCTCTTTCCAACTCTTTGCCCCTATTGTCTGTCTGTCTTTCTGTCTACCTACCTTTCATCTCTTTCATCTGTCCTGTTTATCATATCCATCCCATAATGGAATGATACTAGGACATGTGGTGACTCTGCTATGAATATCTTTTCCTCCAGTTCATGCACCTCTGTTCCATTTGTTTCGATGACTCCTGACATTCCCTAAATGCTTGTGGGTCCATATACCATTGGAAAATCAGAAAGCCTCAAGCAAAGAGCAGTGAACCATGACTTTGCAATCACTTCCCAGTGTGATGCTGGCTGGGTACTGGTGCCCTGCTCTGGTGGGGTCCTGATAAGGATGCAAAGGGGAGACTAGGTCTGAGCCATGTTGGAGGCCATGTTACCACGACTCCCCACTGGCCCAGCAGGGAGACTCCAGGGAAATATCCTGTGGCTCTTCAAATGTCATCTTCCCTAGATCCATTTAGGAGCTTGTGGAAGGTAGAGGCACAGAGGAGAAAACAAGGGGCTTTCGCAGCACCTCCGACCCCTGGAGAATGTAGGGAGGGTTGACTGGGGAGGGGCCTGGGGAGGAGTCTGACCGCAGCCACTGGAGGGTTATTCTGGCTTCGATAACGAACTTAGCTGTTTGAGCCACTTCTGTCCACTGCTACCAGACCACACAGCCCTCAATGAGTCATTTGGTCATTGCTGCTGTAGGCTTGTGACAGAAGGTAGGTTCCCTTCTGGGGATGAGGTTCCCAGGTAGAAACTTGCAAACCTCATGCAACTCAATACTCTGCACCGAATCAGGGAGATGCATCCAGACACCTGGTGGACAGTCCTCCCTCCCTCCTGGAAGTCCAGACGGGGGCCAGTCCACAGGCGCTTCCTCTTGCCAACTGTTTGACCCTTTTCTGCCCACCTCATACTGCTTCTCATTGGGGTTACTCTTGCACTCTTATTAGTTTCCAGTTTTATTTTTTATTTTGGCCTTATTAGCTCTAGAATAAGGGTTTTCCCCTTATTGGTTAATTGGCTTTCATTTTACATTCTGTTAGGAAGCAGGGGAGAGAGCCCTAGCTGTCTGGGAGACAAAGGACTCTGTGGCAGTACCATCCACCCCTCTGTCCTCTTTCCTTAGTGACCGTGTCATGTGGCTGGGTCTAAGGTGGCTGGACTCTGTAATTTGCTTTGTAATCTTGTGTGTGGAGGTATTTATTCTCCTATTGATGAGAATTATTTTTTCTTATTCCCTTTCCTATTTCTCCTGAACTTTCCTTCCTTATTATTATTCCAGAATGTTCTCCTTTGGCTCCATCTTGCCATGTCCCTTGATTCTGTAGATATTGGACCAGGCTGGTGGCTGTATGGTTGTCCTTGCCTCTGAGACCACTGTTTACCTAAGAGGACCGTCAGCCTCCTTTGGTTCTGCTACCAAAATTGCATCGGTGAATACTCTAAAAAGATTTATTCTGTCATCCCACTTTGTTTGACCAAAAGGGATCAGGTGGAAATAATGCAGTCATCCATGTGGAGGACTGATTCCAGGATGCTGGTGGATGCCCAAATCCTCGGAAGCTCTAGTCTCTTGTATGGAATGGTATGATATTTGCATGACCTGTACCTTTCCTCTCATGTATTCAATCATCTCCAGATCACTTGTAATACCTAATACAATGTACATGTTTTGGAAATAGCTGTCAGTGCTGTATTGCTTAGGGACTGCTATTGTTTAGATATGAGGCATCCCCCAAAAGCTCATGTGTGAGACAATGCAAGAAGGTTCAGAGGAGAAATAATTGGGTTACAAGAGCCTTAACCCAATCAGCAAATTAATCACCTGATGGGATTAATTAAGTAGTAACTGAAGGCAGATGGGATGTGGCTGGAGGAGGTGGGGCATTGGGGGGCGTGGCTTTGGGGCATATATTTGTATATGGCAAGTGGAGACCTGTCTGTTTTGTGATCATCATGTGAGCGGGTTCCCTCTGCCATACTCTTCCGCCATGATGGAGATGATGGACTAAGACCTCTGAAATCAAGGGCCCTCAAATAAACTTTTCCTCCTCTATAGTTGCTCTGGTTGGGTCCTTTTAGTCACAGCAACAAAAAAGCTGACTAAAACAGGGAGCCATGGCAGGAAAAAAACTCTGGATGTGTTTAGTGCAGACACGATTTTTTCTCATATTTTTGATCTATGGTTGTGAATGTGGAACCCACAGATAAGGAGGGGTGACTATAGTTTCATAAAATAATATAGTTTCATAAAATAAGCAGATCCTGACAACACTGTTACTATTAAAAAAAAAAAAAAGGGCTGTGTGTGGAGAGAGATGGAGTAGCTTGGGGAAGCGCCAGATCTGTCCTCACACCAGCAGGGCTGACGCCGCCGAAGCGCTCCTCAGGTCTGCGTTAACACCAAGAGTTCTTTGCTCACTGTGTCCAGTTGGGTCCCGCCATCTTTAACCCCTGCCTTCTGAGAACGCTCGCGGGGAAAGGAGAGGGTGATACTGTGGGGAGGCTCTGAGGGCTCCCCATAGAAGTGGCAAATGTTGCTCGCATCCTATTCCAGGCTGCGAATGAGTGTGGAGGTCGGTCATTTCTGTGTCCAGGAGGAGGGACATAGGTCTGGTGACTTGTGCTGCATCTTGGCCCAAGTGGATTCCCAAGATGTGAGATCCATTCTGGCTTGGCCCCCTTTGGGCTCTGCTGCCTCCCTGAGCCTTACCTCTTGGGCTGCCTGCTCTGGGGGACAAGAGTCCTGCTGTCTGCTTTCCAAGATGCCGGATCCCTGTCTCTCTGAGCACTCTTGGTTGCACGGTAGGGCTGCTCTTGGGAATTCTGTTGCTTCCTTCTCACAGGCTAAGTTCCCTAACCCAGCTTGGACTTCAGAGCCAGCCAGAATGTGCCCCCGGAGGTAAGCATCACTTGAAAGAAGCACAGTGACCTTGTCTCTAGTGGTAAAGATGCTCACAAGCATTTGGAAAGAGTTGCTTGTCCTGTCAGCAGCCTGAGGAGGAGCAGGCTGCTTCATAGCCCTTAAGGTGACCAACATGGTGTCTGCAGATGATTGGCCCAGATAAGGCAAAGGGCCATGGATGAGGAGACCTGACTTCCTGTTACTCTTATCAAGTTAGAAGCCAGGAGGCAGGGCCAGGAAGCACCTGCTCAGGCGACAACCAGGTCCTCTGCTCACCAGCATCCGGAAGCAGCCACAGGCACCACTTCCAATGTAGAAGACAAACCCTCTGCTTTGCCTGGTAAACACACACACACACACACACACACACACACACACACACGTACACACACACACACAGATTGCTTTCCTTTTCTAACAGTAGCAATTTTTTTCTGTAGACATGTTTATAAATATGTATAGGCAAATGAAAGGAAAGGGGAGGAAATAATAAGGAAATAATACTATCTAACTCCCTTGTTTTTCTGTGCACATAGATCAGTGACTGCTGGGATCCAGGAGACATTTTCTTTTATATCTTAAATTATGCAAGTGATCGGTGGCTGTATCCATGGTGTATACGACACAGATATTAAATGAGCCTTGATGGATATTAGTATCTTCGATTTTAAAAGGCTGTGGGTACCAAAGCCGGGAGATTGGTGTGAACCTTCCATATATTTTCTCTTCTTATCCCAAGAAATCACGTCTCCCTCTCCATACGTGAAGGCACAGTAGATTTGCCCTTAAGAGATAGAGATTTCTGCTTTTCATTTCTTCACAAAATAGGGACATTTTGTACATGTGGTTCTGAGACTATTTCTTTCTGTTAAAATATACTGTGAAAATCTTTCCAATTCAATACACCTGAGCCTTCCTTAGTCTTCTTCCTGATTAAATCATCTCTCCTAACATTGGACTTGTCCTTGTTCATTCAACCATCGTCCCCTGCATGGCCAGTAATTACTGCCAGGTCTTGCTGTCCATGTGAATGCCATGACCATTCTATAGATTTTTAATAAATGTCCACTTGTATTTCTGTAGCAGAACTTTATAGAAGTAGGATAGTCAAGTCACAGGATTTCATTAAATTCTGCTTGGTTACTTTTCCAAAAAATTAAAATGATTAATTTTCTTCTAAATTGCGTGGGAGAGACTTCTTTTCCCACCCTTCCACCAACCGGAGCTTGTTACGATATTGAAATTTTTGGCTGTTCCGATATCTAAAAGCAATGCCTCGTTATCATTTTAATTTGAATTCTGGGGAGGATCCTGATGAGGTGGATCATCCTTGCACAGGTCAATCCGTCTTTTACAGAACTTCTATGATCTGTATGCTGTTCTCCTTTGCCCATTTTGCTTTATTGATTTACAGGAGTATATATATATCAGGTCTTTACACTCTCCATTAAGTGTGTAAGAATATTTTCCAGTTTACCTTTAAAAAAAAAAACATTTCATTTATTGTGGCTTTCCATGCAGAAAGTTACATCAAAACATTTTTTTACATTACATTATTAACATTTTAAATTTATTTAACATTATTTAAAATATTACAATTTTAAGTTTAAAAAATTACCATTTTTTTCCTACATAGTATCTTCATTTCCAATCATGTTTAAGACTGTCCCCTTTGGATTGAAAGTTAGGTGAAACCACTCTGGAAAGCAGTATGGAGATTCTCAAAAAACAAGGAATGGAGCCACCATGTGAACCAGCTGTCCCACTCCTTGGCATATACCCAAAGGAGTTAAAATCAGCATACTACAGCAATGCAGCCACATCAATGTTTATAGCAGGGCAAATCATAATAGCTAAGCTATGGAACCAACCTAATGTCCATCAACAGATGAATGGATAAAGAAATTTTGGTATACATACACCAAAGAATATTCCTCAGCCATGAAGAATGATTTTATGTCATTCACTCATAAATGGATGGATCTGGAGACCATCATGCTAAGTGAAATAAGCCCCAAAACACTGATATGTGGATGCTAATCCACAAAAAGGGGTGGGGGCTGGAAGTTCAGTGGATTAGACAAAGGGGAATGAAGGGAAGGGAGGGGGATAGGAATAGGAAAGACAGTGGAATGAACCTGACATCATTTTTCTTTGTACATATATGAATACACCACAGTGAATCTCCACACCATGTACATCCATAAGCCTGGGATCCTAATTAGAATAAGATATATTTCATGCTTGTATAAATATATAAAAATGGATTCTACTGTTACATATAGCTAAAAAGAACAAACAAAAATTAAAAAAAAAAAAAAAAAAAAAGAGTAAGAGAATGCTCCCTCTGAAGAAAAAAGCCAGACTGTGTTTCCTCTGTACTCCGACACGTGACTCACCACTCAGTTCTGACTCCAGTGACGTGGGGTTTCTACCACACACCAGACGGTCAGTTATGCACCAGACGGACATCTGCTGGGGTTCATCTAATTCAATTTGGTTCCGACACTGTCTACCTGGAGATGGTCTCAGATAACACAGACTGGGGGCTCAGTTCCCAAGTCGGTACGCTCCCCACCCCTAGAGATGGCCATGGCAAGACCTGGTTCTTTAGCCTGGGCTTCAGACCAACCCTCTGTAAATCACAGTCCCCTCAATTCCCTCTGCAGGTTCAACTGTGCTCTGGAGTCGCTCACAGAGCTCAGAGAAGCATTCCACTATGTCATCATAAGGGATGTCACAAAGCAAAGGGGTAGGGTAGCAAGTGGCACAGGGCTTCCATGGCCACCCTCCAGAGTCTCCAAGTATTCAGCCATCCCCAAACTCCTCTGAACTCTGTCCTCTTAGGTTTCCACGGAGGCTGCATTACAGAGCAAGATTGATTACGTCATCAGTCATTGGTGATCGGCCTTTTTCCTCTCCGGGAGGTTGGGAGTGGAGGGGAGCTGAAAGTCCCAACCCTCTAATCCCATCTTGGTCTTTGCTGTGATCAGCCCCTGTCCCAAAGATCCCCAGGGTCCCCAGCTGCCAGTCATCTTGTTAGTATGCAAAATATGCCAGAAATGGCAAGGGTGTGCCAGGAACCAGGGGCAGAGACAGAACATATATATGCCACTGTATCAATGTCACACCCCCAACAAGAACTTTTTTGAACACAGACTGTGACACCTACAGTGTGCTTTATGCTTTGGGATAGAGGCGACATCGGCATGCATGCATCTGCACCGGGCCAGCAGGGACCGCTGAGGGTGTGGACCTCGGTAATTGTTCTCTTTGCAGCCCACTCTTATCCCACAGGCCCTATCAGGGTGTGACCTCTTTACTTTGGAATTGTCTTTCCACAGGAGCAAGTCGCTAGGTGTGGCGGCTCTTTTCCATGGTTGAATTCTTTCAGGCTTTGCATAAATAAAAGACTTCATGGAGCAGGTTCTTGTCCTAGGCTGTTTGGAAAATTCAGAAACTTTATATATATATGTGTGTGTGTGTGTGTGTGTGTGTGTGTGTGTGTGTGTGTGTGTCAGAAGGATTAATCCAGGCAGGTCACACAATCTCTGATTTAATTCTTTCCAATTCTTCACTCCTCTCCACCATTTGGGACTTAGAAAAAAATGTGTCAGTAGCTCAGATTTGAAAGATTAAGTTATCCTGTTACTTTGCTGCACTGTCACACATGGGCCTTTAGAGATGCTCCTAACAATAACCAGATGGCAGGACTGTCATTGTCACAGCAAGGCTCAGCTCCATTCTGGCTGCCTTGACTCCATCTCTCTCTAAGAGCCTATTGAAACCAAGGCATCTAGCTTTACTTGCCTTTTTTTTTTTTTTAATTCTATTTGTTCTAATTAGTTGTACATGTCAGTAGAATGCGTTTATCCATTTTGATAGATCATGCATAAATGGAGTGTGATTCTCATTTTCGGATTGTACATATTGTAGGATCCCACGGGTCATGCAGTCATAATGAGGTCATGATGTCTGTTTCACTCTACTGTCTCTCCTACCCCCAAACCCCTTCCCCTCCTTTTAACATAAATCCTAGAGGTCTCGTCACTAAGCAAAATACTCCTGTGGATTTTGCTAGAGATAACCCTGAGAGCTTTGGGTCCCCTTGGTAATGGTTGCCTAAGTTGCTTTTCAGGAACTTAGAGGTCATTTAAACTGGTGGCGACCACTCTTTATCTTGGCCTGTGCAGGTATCTATCAGGTGACCTCTTGACGTCAGAGGGCCCCTAATACCGTCTTCAGAGCACGCTAGGTGCCACCATTTTCTGAATATGTTACCATGAAGAGCCGTGAAGTTTGCTCACACGTGTACAAATCACATGACTTCCTTTTCCTCACCTCTCATCGCCTTTCCCCATCCCTCTGCCCACCTGAGTCCTTGTCCCATGAAGAGCCCTAAACCGTGTCTTCCAGGAGGCCGATTTGGGATGTGGGGCTCCTGCCTGCTCATGCAAAAAACTCGTGAATAAACTCTTTTTCTTTTGCAAAATCAGTTGCCGTGATTGGCCTACTGTGTCAAGGGCCTGGTTGGAGTCACTGAAAGCTTGTTCCGACAACTTCAGCAACCTCATTGATACCAGTCGCTCTCGTTTTTCCTTATTGACTCTTGTTTTCCAAACTGTATGTCAAGTTAACCATGAAAGAAGAAATTAGAGTCTATTTACAAGAAGTCCAGTTTCCCTGAAGTTCTCTCCATTCTCCCTTCTAAGAACCCCACCACAAACAGTTGGGAGCATATTCTTCTCATACTTTAAATTTCTTAAAAATTCAATTATGAAGCATTTGATGCATTCCACAGAATATGTACTGTGTAGATGAATGTGTAAATATAATATGCGAATGTGGCATAGATGATGATTATAGATCTTATAAAAATGCCAGCAACGAGGCAGAGCAGTAAGAACACCAGAAACATATGGTGACGTAGGCCAAGGAGCCTCGTGTCTCCGTCTTAATCCTATTGCCCCGACATTGCACCCTGATCCCCACCACCTCTGAAATGCTTTCCAATTGAGTCCTCCCTCCCCACCTTCCATTCTACCATTAAAATTTCAGTAAAATTTTATTTGCCTGGACTACTAACTGGTTGGCTAATGAGACATTCACTTGTCTCTGCAATCCTACCTTTGTTGCTTACACCTTCCAATGCCTTCCCATCATGCTGGGATTAAAATCAAATGCCAGACCCTGCTCACTGCCCAAGCCTGCCTCCTGGCCTCCTCGGGTCACCTACCTGGGCACGCTTACCCTCTCCCTGAGTATTGTCTTCCTCTCTGTTCTCTGGGCACTGCAGGATGGTTTCTGGAGTACAAGAAGCATGGGATGTACTCTTCCCACCCCCTTGTCCATGGCTGGCTTCTTCCCTTTCTTTGGTCTCATTGAGGCTGGGGCTAAAGGACAGTCAGTAGATGACACATGAGTGGGTCAGGAAGAAGAGGGCTGATTTAAACAGAAACAAAATGCTCATCTTACCTCCAGGCTACTTCCCCCTCCTCCACTGCGCTGCCAAGCTTGCCTGCCTCCAGAGAATTGTTCCCCCAGCCAGGAGTCTGCCCTTGGATGCTCCGCCTTTTTGGTCAGGTAGGCAAGATGGGAGGAGGGGGCATGAGGACAAAGGAAATCTGAGCTCTCTAAAAGGGGTGGGCACCCCCACTCCCTCTGGCACCAGCTTTGAACCCTCTCCTCTATGGGGGAGTTTCTTTCTCTCTCTCTCTCTCTCTCTCTCTCTCTCTCTGACGGGGACAGGGGTCCTAATTTATTCGCAACACGGGTATCATCTCTGGTCTCATCATGGCTGCTCCGGAGAGGACGTCCTGATAGCCCTGTGCAAGTCACCATGTCCCAGTTTCTCTCAGCTCACCTTCACAGGGGTCAGCTCGGCTCGCTGGGCCGGCCTGGTGGCTGCTGTTCCCCTGGTCCACAGCAGTCTTGGCTCGTGGAGGGCCAGCCAGCACTTGTGAATGGGGACAAAGCCTCTGTCACAGGACCGTGGGCTAAGCAGGATCACTTCTGTGAAGACTCTGGCTCCGTTCCCAGCACACAATCAGGTCTTTCAGAAATGATGGGGAGGGGGAGGAGGAGGCAGGAGTTACTGATACCTCATCTCCAGACTCTGCTTTGAACTTGAGAACTACTTTTCTGCTCCTTTAAAGATGCGTTCACTGAACGGCCCCTGCCATGTTCCCCTTTCTCTACCCCATTCCCCTCCTGCTAAGGAGCACCACCATCCGCCCAGGCACGCCAGCTGGCCCCACTTGTGTCCTTTTCTGTTCCCGTCAATTGCCAAGCCCTGTCTTTCTGCCCCCCACCATTGAGAACTCACAGGTTCAACCTTCCCTGCATAACCAGAGGGGCCCCTCCAAGAGAGGCGTGGGATTCCAGCTACACAACCTGGTACTAGTTCTACGTTTACCAGTTACAGGACCAGGACTAATGGATGGGATGCCCCTCAGTCTCAGGGCCTTTGGCCTTTCAGCGTGGTCAGGAAGAATAGTCCTGTACTTAAGGCTGAGACTCCCTGAGAGGGTTGAAAGGGGCGGTTGACGTGAAGATGTGTCTGGCACGAGGAAGAACTCTACAACACACAGAGTGTGTCCTAGCTAAGGGTACAAGGGCTTACTTACTCCCTGGCTGGATGTCTTTCCCGCCTGTCCTCATCCCACACCTCCTGCCAAGCCTGGGCCCCACACAGCAGTCAGAACGAACATAGTGTTTCCAAAGTGTGAATATGACGGAGCCTCAATTCCTGTTCCTGCCTGGGGGCCCCACCCAGCCACCCCAGCACCG
This sequence comes from Sciurus vulgaris, assembly GCF_902686455.1. Taxonomy (NCBI): domain Eukaryota; kingdom Metazoa; phylum Chordata; class Mammalia; order Rodentia; family Sciuridae; genus Sciurus; species Sciurus vulgaris. Next base: position 29,176,749 of record NC_136474.1, read on the forward strand.
TGTCTGCCTGCCTGCCTTGGGATGTCCTAACCCTGGGCTCTCAAAGTCCATCCTTCTTAAGACCCTGGCTCACCTCCTGTTGCTCCAGCCAGAGGCAAAGCCCTGGAGGGTGAGGACCAGTGTTGCATTCTTGGTGATAAGGGAAGAACAATCCAGAGCCCTTCATTCCAGAAAGATTGTCTCAGGGCAGAGATGGATTCTGTTAGCAGCCAGACTCACCAACGGGCAACAAGAGAAAAAGTGACCAAGGTCTTTGTAAGATGGAACTCTCTTTTGTGATATCCATAACCAGTTACATGTGCATACATCGAAGTAGGACAATCTGTAACGCATACAATGTCATCAACACGATCACAGGACAGTGCGCAGTCTGCAGCATTATTTCTTTGTCAAGGCAAACAACATGTAGTTTGAAGGATACATAGGTGTGCCGTTAAAAAAATAATAGAAAAGAGAAGAAATGATGACAAAATCAAACATTTGGGAAACTAAATGGAAAGAGAAGTGGCCAGGGAATTTGGTAAGATGGAGGATGGGTGGAGAGGAGATCAAGGCCAGATGGGCTCAGTGGTAGGTAGAGAATTATTGCCTGCTCTACCTGTTTAGAAACTAGTGTGCATGGATGCTAATTTGGCCAAGAGCACAGAGTTAGAGAGTTGCAGAGCTGAGATTCACCCTGATGTTGGTCTGACCCAGGAATAAGCAATCAATGAAGCCATGTGCAAGGGAGACGGAAGAGAAAAGAAGGAATTTGGGAGACAGGTGGGAAGGAAGTCAGTGACCAGGATGAAACTTAAGCAGTGGCAAGAGAGGCAGGGAGGAGACCAGGGAGGGGGGAGTCTGAGAAGCCCTGGTGGGGGCTGAGTTGTGAACGGGGGCGTCAACAGCACCCCATGAAGGGCTCCTTGAGTCCTCTGCTGTGCACTGTGGATTGGTCATAGAGGTCCTAACCCCCAGGGTGAAAAAGGGATCAAGTGACTGTATCTTGACACTGAATTTTGGGGAGATAATTAAGATTTGAATCAGGTCATGAGAGCAGAACACTCATGGTGGGGTTAGTTCTTTATAAGAAGAGACTGGAGAGCTTCTCTCCCCGCTCCACCCCATGATATGAGGTCACAGTGTGAAGGTGGCCTTTGCAAACGGGGAACAGGGGCCTTGCCAGAGCCTGACGGTGCTGGCACCTTGGTTTGGGACTTCTGGCCCCTAGAACTGTGAGAAAATGACCCAGTCTGTGACATTGGTTTTGGCAGCCCCAGGCAAAGAGCCCAGCGTCAGTCACTGCAGGAGTGGTGAAGTATCCTGGGGCAGAGGTGATATAGGACTGGTGAACTCCAGTTAACCCAGCATCCATTCACAAACCATTTTTTTTTTTTTTTTTTTTTTTTGTTCTTTTTTGTGAGCTGGCGCCAGCAAGTGGCATGAAAAGCGAAAAGTCTCTGTGCACATGGGTGGCCACCAACACGGGCCCCTCAGGGCGGTGTCCCAGAAACCAACCTTCCCAACAGAGTTCTGTCCTACTTTTGAGAATGACTGTTATATGGCTCAGGGACAGAACATTTTCAATCCTTCCAAAACAAGGGACAAATGAAAGGGTGTCATGGCCTTCTCAGCTGGTCTCTGGCAGACACACATGTGTGATATTGAGGCCACGATCTCTCAATGGCAGGCCAGTGTGCACAGCATCCTTGTGGGAGGTGGGGTGATGGGCTATGTGTTCAAGTCCCTTCTCAGCAGCAGGAGCTCAGCATAGGCTTAGGAAATCACCATCAAAAGAAATGCACAATCCAAGGTTCCAATCACCTAAAGCCCAGGGTACTGCAGGAACGTGGGACAGGCAGGGAGGTGGCCGCTGGGGAGGATCCTCATTAAAACGAAGGGGTTCATTCAGAGATTTGATTCTTATTGCCTCCTTCATATTGTTTTTTTCCTTTAAAACCTATTTCAACTGATGTCGGAAGTGCTGGGTACCTTTATTTCAGATCGGAGGCAAGAGCTTTTGAATATGTAAACACAATAGGCTTCCACTTCTTGGATGCCAGTTTTTCAATAAAAAATAATTATGTTCCTTGAGAATTGGGCTTTCTGTTTCCAAGTGGGTCATATCAAGCACTATTTTATTTGCAATAAACTTTGGTCTGCTTTGCAAATGCTTTGTCATTCTGAGCTCATCGCTGTTAATTGGTTGTGCTTCCGGTGCATCCAAAACTTTTTGCTAGTCTTTGTATAGAATGTTCCTAATATTGCAGTTTTGCCATTACAAAGCATGAGGCACTTCTCTGTGACAAAAGGATTGAATTACTGTCACGATATTGTGAGCCGAACATGGTGCCTGTAATCCCAGGGACACAGGAGGCTGAGGCAGGAGGATTGCAAGTTCAAGGCCAGCCTCAGCAACTTAGTGAGACCCTAAGCAACTTAGCAAGACTCTGTCTCAAAAAAAAAAAAAAAAAAAGAAACGGCTGGGGGTGTAACTGAGTCACTTTACAACTGGGGATGTGGTCAAGTGAGCTGGGTTCAGTCCCCAGTACCTGTCCCCCAAAAAGACATTGCTCAGTATAAGTGGCATTTTATCTCGTTAACCTTTTGAAAAGTGGCTAACACATTCAGTAGCTGTATTACCCTCTGACTACCTGAGAGGCTATCCTGAACCTTCCCCAAAGGCAGGCAGTTTGCAGTTAATGAGCAGGATGCCGTTTATCAGGGTCTGAGCAAAGCCACCAAGTCTGCATATCTTCAGCCTTTTCTACTCCAAACAGGGAGTGCTCGCTGGGATGATGCAGGTGGCCTGGTAGTTTATCCTCTCTGGCCCCTTGTTTCAGGTTACCTGTGAGTGACTCACCTGCCCGAGTAATCTCAAGTCCAGCTGGAAGCAGAAGACATAATGCCTGCCTCCTGGAGCTCCGCCTATCTCACCCGGGCCAGCCTGGCCTCTTCTTTATAGGCCTCTGTGGAGGCAGCAGCCACCTGGAATTTCTTATTATCTTTTCCTCAACTGAGTCCCAGTTAAAGACCTGTGTGTGCTGTGTGTGTGTATAGGTGCACAGTCATGCATACACACACATTCACACTTGACAACACAACACACATACCATGTACGCCACACATGTACCTATAATATGCACACCATATACACAACCCACATAGACACATACCACGTGCCACATAGACCACAAGCACACACACCACACACACTGCACACTCTCCATCTGCTTAACACACATAATACAAACACACAACACACACATCACACACACCCCACACACATACACTTCCCCACACTTTGCCCACTGTTCTTTGGCTGCTTCCCTGACCTCACAGTCAGAGGGTTGCTGAAGCCTGACCATAAGAAGAAGGAAGAATAAGGGACACAATGTCTCCACCAGTCCTCTGTCCACATGTGACATCTCTGAGTGTCCCTGATGTCAAAGCAATCTTCACATTCATGTGAATGGGAAGGGTGAAGGTCATGGTGAGGACACTAGGAAGTGCCCTGTCTTCACAGAGCTGGGGGGTCTTGGTGTGAGCCAGGAGTAAGAAATGGACATGTTGGGGCACACTGTGACAGAAGTGACAGACAGGCAAGAGCACCCAGGAGTCCTGAGAAGCAACCCTGGAACTGAGAGTTGATGAGCAGACAGTCCCAGAAGAGGCAGAGTGAGAGAAGGCCCATGCTGGAGGGGGCTTGTCATGTTCAGGGTGGAGCCCAGTAGTGGGAAGGTGCAGAGTGGGAGACCCTGAAGATCTTGTATGTGGCATGTGTCTTCATCCAATGTGGAGATGAACCATGAGGGATGTGAAAGGGCCCCCAGAAACTCTGCATGTGCAGGAAGATATGTGGCTCCAGAGCCCCAACAGAGGCGAGAAGCCCTCTTTGGTTGGTAGTTGTCTGGAGGAGGAAGATGGCGCTGGGTTTGGTACCAGCTTGATTAGCTAAAGTAGGGGTGAGAATTGGAGCCTGGTGTCATTTTTCCATCTTTATGTTTTAAAAATACTTTTGAATTTACTGAAGAGTTGCAAGGGTAGAGTTTGCACAGACGTCACCCAGCTTTCCTTAATGTCAAGACTTTCTATGACCACAGTCCATCTGTCAAAACCGAATGTTTTATAGTTGGTAAAATATCATAAATTAAACTGCAGACTTTGAGTTTTCTCATTTTCCCACTAACCCCCTGTTTCCGTTCCAGGATCCTGCACTGTATTAGGTCATCGTGACCTCCTGAAATCCGAGGCAGTTTCTTGGTGTTTGCTTGTCTTTGATGACCTTAGCACTTTTGAAGAGCTCTGGCCAGTTGTTCGGTGGGATTTCTCTCTGACTGAGTATGCTGCTGTTTTCTTGGACTTCTCTGGTTTTGGATGTGGGGGAAGAGCAGCACAGATGTCGAGCACCCCCTCCTGTCACTTCACCTCACCAACATTACAGGGACGTTGACTTCCGTCTATTGGTGCAGTGGTGTCTGCCAGGTTTCTCTATTGTCAGTGCTATTTTTCTTTCACCATGAATCAGGCAGAGGTGAGATACCAATTCCTGTCCACACTCAAGAAGGGGAGAAGTGAAAGTCTGCCTCCTAGTTAGGAGTCTCTAAAAATATTAGGGGTATGTTGAAACCACTCCTGTCACTAAGGGATGTTGCTCATTCCATGTCTTCCATCATGATAGCCCTGATCCTGAGGTTGCCTTTTACTTCTGTAGGAAGGTGACATTTTGATCCCTATTGACAGTCTCAGGGAGGACTAGAACTATGTCTAGTTCTAGACATGGAACTAGAGTGATTTCTACAAAAAAAAAATGCATGAAATGCTTTGCCTTGCCAAGACCAGAGGATACTGGTTAGGCAGAGCAGGCTGACTGTGCTCAGACGCCTCCCATCTCTCTCCAAGTCTGCTCTGGTTTGAACTCATGCTCCCCAAAGGTCCATTTGCTGAAGTCTTTATCTTCAGTCCTTTGTGCTACTGGCAGTTGGCAGAACCTTTAGGAGGAGGAGCCTAATGGAAGGAAGGTAGTTTACTGGGGATGGGCCCTGTAAGGGGATGTTAGGACCTGGACTCCCTCCTCTTTGTGCTTCCTGGACACCATGAGGTGAAAGGGCCTCCTCTGCCATGTTCTCCTGCCACCAGGTTCTGCCCCACCACAGGCTCAAAGTAACAGAGCCAAAAAACCATGGAGAGAAACCTCTAAAATTAAGAGATAAATAAACCATCCCTCCTTGTAGGTTGATTATTATTGATGACTAACATATGGCCCCACTAAGTAACAGGAAAGGAATGAAAACCCTATTAACCTGTGGAGAGAAAGAGAGCAGGCATAACAAGGGATGAAGCATGGAAGCCCATTTTTTAGGTGATGCAGTCTAGTGGATGCTGTTAAGGAGTGCCTTCTCTCTCACCATCCTTTTGGGTGGCACCCCAAATAAACTTGCCCCTCCTCCATCCCCAGGCTGACAGCAGGAGCATCTGGAGGATTCTTCTTTGCAGAAAATTAAAAATCCACAGAGAAAAAAATCTATAGGTTTTGGAATTTGCCAGTTCCTCACCTAGGTCTGCAAATCACTTGAGCAGCCTACAAGACCTCCCCACAACCATCTGCCAAATTCCCATCAGTATTTAATGCCTCACTCTGAAATATGAATGGACAGCTGAGGATCACCAGGCACTGGAGAGCAAATCTCCCCTTGAGAGACAGAACCTTAAAGGAACAAATCTGAGAGCAAGTGCTCAGATAAAATAGAAATAAGGAAAAAGCTAAAAAAAGCCAGAGAGCAATAGTTTATATTTTAGAGATCAAAGATGATATTACATCCATCCAAAAAGAACAATATACTAGTAAAGGAAGTTACTAAGTATTGATCAAGAGGCAAAAGAAAATACATTTTCAGATGTGAAAGCAAGACTCATCTATCAATCTTTCTAATATCTATCTAGCCATCTATTATCTGTGATTGATGTCTATCCATCTATCTATCTATCCACTCATTTCTATTATCTATTGGATATCTGTTACTATCTATCTGTTTGATTTGTTCATCTAACCCCTATCTTTCCCCTGAACTCTTCCTTTGAAAACTACTTGATAATGCCCTTTAAGGAAATAAAGAAGAAAACCATATAACATGAATTCTGCGGAAGACCTGCGTTAGTCACCGTTTCTACTACTGTGATGAAAAGACCTGACAAACACAATTAGAGGAGGAAAAACTTATTTGGGAGCTCATGATTCCAGAGGTCTCAAGGTGAGGCAGAACATCATGGCAGAGGGAAGTAGCTCACATAATGATCAGAAAGCAGAGAGAGAGAGAGAGAGAGAGAGAGAGAGAGAGAGAGAGAGAGGCCGGGGGGTGGGGGGATCTTCACTTGCCAGATACAAAATATATAGCCCCAAATATATATATGCCCAAAGACCACCTTGCATTGTCTCACACATGAACTTTCTGGGGACACCTTGCATCTAAACCATAACAGGACCTGTTTCAATCAGTTATTTCACTTCTGTGACTGGAAGACCCAACCAGTACAACTGTAGAGGAGAAAAAGTTATTTTGAGGGCTCACGGTTTCAGAGGTCTTGGTCCACAGAGGGCGGGTACCATTCCTCTGGCTCGAGGTGAGGCAGGACATCATGGCGGAAGAGTGCAGCAGAGGCAAGCAGCTCATATCATCAGGAAACAGAGGGAGAGGTCTCCACTTGTCAGACAGAAATATATACTCCAAAGCCACGCCCAAATTCCCACCTCCTCCAGCCACACCCCATTGCTTCAGTCAATCCCACCAGGGGATTAATTCACTGATTGGGTTAAGACTCCCACAACCCGATCCTTTCTCCTCTTCACATCTAAACCATAACAGGACTCAACACAAGAAAGAAAAGAGGAAGTCTCCAAAGTCTCTAAGGAAAATAAAAATGCTATTTGGATCCTTGGGAAAGTTTTGAGGTTTTTAACAGATGTGTTGCAGACTTAGAAATATCATCAAGCACTAAGTGAGAAAGTGAGCAAATGACAGCACAGGTGCTTTTTAACTCCTGGTGAAACAGGTAAACAAAAGTTGCAGCAGACCTCTGGGCTGGGTGGAGAACAATATGCACCTCATGGGAATAAATGAACTCAGGACTGACTTCTCACCCTCAGTAGCAGATAGTACTTTAAAATATTGAATAATCAAGAAACATCAGTAGGGTCGATTACGTAGTCATACAGAAATAACTCCCAGAAAACAATCTTTAAAAGTACAAAATGCTTTCTTCGATGATGTAACAGGCCCCACACTTTAACAGAAGCTACTTAAAACCCTTTGATTTCACTGCGTGGATATACCATACACTTTGCTAAAAACAGAAATGTGATTTTACAGCAGAAGGGTGGGTAGAATGTGTACACACAGTTCCAGGAGGTGTTAAGAAAAAAAAAAAAAAAAAAGCACAAGTCTTTCTGGCTGGACTTTTTGTTGAGTTTTGATCAGAGCTTTTCAGCTTCTGGCAGAACCAGGAAGAAAACCTTGTCCCTTGGGCAGTATTGCTCCATCCATTGCCATTCCCTGGAAACGCTCCTGTGACAAGCTGTTGATGGCATTAACACCGGGCCCTGCTGCTTGGTGAGGTGGGAGACCTCGGGGCTGCTCCCTGCAGGAGAGGGAAGCACTGAAGTCCCCGGAACACCTGTCCCCGGGCGAGGAAGGAAACAGCGCTTCTCTGTTGGTTCTGTTGAAGTGGCCTCTCCTCCTGAGTGTCATGGGGTGCTTGTTGGACAGCAGCTGCTCATTTCCACATCTATTGAGAGTCTCAGCTTCCCTCCTCCTTCTCTCTCACCTCTTCTCTACTCTTACTGCTGCCAGCCTTCCTGGAGGGCTCTCTCCAAATCCTCTTGATGGTGTCCTCTGTCGTGACATCTCTGACTGTCCTCCCACCAAGGATAGAGACAATGGATGCAGGGCCAGAGGGACCTTTATGGGGACATGGGGTCTCCACTCACAGGCCCTTCAACTGCCTCTCCCAAACTTGCCTTAGAAAGTAGGATTGACACGCACCAGTGACACACAGTGGGTGGCCCCTGGAAGAGAAAGTGAAGGGAACCAAATGTCACTGCTGTAGATTTGGAATGGCCAAACAGGAGGTTCAGGCCCAGTGTGGCTCCTTGTGCCCGACAGCACACTAAGGAGCCCACCCTTCCTGAATACCACTTTAGATGCCTCTGGAAATTTTGAGCCAAAAGGGATGGGTGCTGAGTTTCCAAGATTCTCTGCCCCTGAGAACACCTGGGTGATGCGGGAGCCTCTGGGGCTGTCAAGGTGGAAAAGACCACCACCCTAGAGGGTCATTAGCAAAGACTCAGAGGTTCTGAAAGGTGGATCCTCAAAATGCAAACCCAGCGGAATCATGAAAGATGGCAGTGCCTGGGCCCTGACCAGTCAGGACATCTCCCACCTTCCCCTGCTCACAGAAGACAGTGACCACAGGTGTGTGTGTGTGTGTGTGTGTGTATAGGGGACCTGGGGTCCAGTATTGATTAAACGCAGTTTTGGGGGAATGAGGAATAGAATTTGTTCAAAGCCCTGGTTTTCGGGTCTTAAGGGTAATTTGCTATCCTGATGAGGTCAACGGACACACACCTGCTTTAATTCCAAGCAAATGCTCCAGATTGTTGCTGTTTCAGTCAACTTTTTTTTTTTTTTTTTTTTACCACTGTGACCAAAAGACCTGACAAGAACAATTTTAGAGGAGGAAAGTTTTTCGGTCCATACGTGGCCGACTCCATACTCTCTGCCTGGGGTGAGGCAGAACATCATGGCAGAAGAGTGTGGTGGAGGAACGAAGCTCAGGATCCGGCCACTAGGAAGCAGTGAGAGACTGAGTTCAGAAGAGAAAACATACCCCAAAGACATGCCCCAGAGACCCACCTCCTGTAGCCACACCCCGCAGTCTCCAGTTGCCCCCCAGTTAATCCCTATCAGGGGATTAACCCATTGATTAGGTTAAGGCTCTTCTAACCCAATCACTTCACCTCTAACTTTCTTGCATCCTCTCACACATGAGTTTTTGGGGGACACCTTGTATCTAAACCATAACAGTTGCCTATGAAAGCAATCGAGGTATTGTATTCAGATCTCAAGTGCCAACAGGGACACAGGAAGCAGGGGTGGGGAGAGAGAAGGACGCTTGGTACCTGAGACCCTGCTCAGCCTTCCCTCTGCTTTTGGAGCCGGGCGGCAATCACCACAGCATTCTCTCTGAGACACCTGATGAAGTGAATCAGGCGTTGGCAAGATTTACTTGATTTGTGATGATGTCCATTTATTTGCTGAAATAGTAACTACTTTTATGTCATCCCTAGGGCTAATAAAACAAAAAAGTTGCAAGGAAGCGTTGTTTGTTCAGGCACAGGGGCCTCTGGCCTCAGGTGGCACTTCCTGGTACGGAGAAAACGAGAGAATGAAGGAAAGGATAGGACCAAATACTTATGATTGGTTGCACCCAAACCTCTATCTGTTCCTTCTTCCTTTTCTGGAAGCTTCTGTGGCCCCACCGCCCATTGCTACAGCAGACAGGGGCAACTGGCTTCCACAGAAGCTGTTCTTCACCAGGAACAGTTCCTGTTCCTGGTGGTCACTTGTGTTTGCAATGCCCGCACAATGGCAGGGACAGCACTGAGGGACGGATCCTCTTTGGAAGTCACAACCGGTTCTTTCTTCACCTATCTCTGCACCCAGTGTACTTCGTTTGCCTCTGGGAGACCAGCAGTCCTCCAGAGGTGACGTTTTACCTAAGATGTTGATGAAGGTCCTGCACTTACTCTAATGACTTTGGGAGCAATTAGAGCATCTTCCTTAGAGAGCAAACTCACCGGGGGAGGCCTGACTGGACAGGCTCTGGAGGGCCAGGTGTTGACTACCATGATGGGCAGTTGACAGTTCATCCATTTAATTCGCGTTTCTCACATGCCTTAGGTACTTTTCTTGGAGGAAAAAGCAACCAACCACAGAAATGGGGTTCTCCCTTCATGGAGGGTGCAGTCCATGGGGCAGAGAGCTGGTGGGGCAAACAGTTCTAAGGCCACAGCACACGTGCAGGGTGCAGAGGCCCATGCAGTGGAAAGCACCTGAAGGAGGCCCCAGGTGATGGGGATGGAGGGAGGGAAGACTGTGCTGGACAAAGGAAGTGGCCTTGCCAAGTCAAGGCGAGGGCTGGAGACCAGGGTGAGGGTGTGAGGCGGATGAAGAGGAGAGTGCATGGAAAGCCCAGACCTGCTCCTGAGGTTCCCGGAAGCTGTGGGGTGTTGCTGGGTGCAACCCTCTCTAGGGGTTCCAGTGTCCACAGGGCCCAAGGTCTCCCCTAGGCTCAAGGTGTTGGGTGAAGCCCACACCAGTTCTGAGCCTGCCCTGTTTGTCCTTTTGGTGAGCAGGAACATTCTGCTCCCAGGAGAGAAGGACCGTCTCTGACCACAGCCATAGTGAAAGCAGATTTTGCCTGCAGGGGAAGAACACCCAGCCAGCCAGGCCCCACAGGATGGCTTTCGGCTTGAGTACTCCTGGAATGATGTCTTAGGTTGCTTTAAGAAGGAACAGGACCTCACACCTGCTCAGCAAGCATTGTGCCATTGAGCTACACTCCCAGCCCCTTTTAAAAAATTTCTTTTGAGACAGTCTCACTAAGCTGCCCAGGCTGACATTGAACTTGTGATCTTCCTGCCTCAGTTTTCTTAGAAGCTGGGATTGCAGGCATGCACCACCATGCCTGGAACATAAAAGGAGATTTCTAGAAGCCAGAATCGAAAAAGTAGGCATTGTGATTTTGTTGGTGGAGGGTACAAAAGAGGCCGAGCCAACCCTGCTGTTAGCCAGGAGAGCTGTCACAGTGACTGAAAGGGACATGAAGAAGATCTGGGGCTGAGAATGCTTTTCTTTTCCACATCTATGTTTCACGTGTGAAAAATCAGTCATTCTTTTCCATTTACATTCGTCTCTCAATATCTGTAGAGAATTTATTCCAGGACTGCTTGAGGATACAAAAATCCACAGATGCTTAAATTTCCTCTAAAAAATGGTATCATATTTACATATAACCTATGCAAATCCATCTAGATGCTTTAAGTCATCTCTGTGTTGCCACTAATGCCTAAGACCATGTGTTATATAAAAGGTTATTTTGTATTATGACAAGTGAATGTCTATGCATGTTTAGAATAGATGTAATTATTTTTCAAATAATTTCGCACACACACACACACACACACACACACACACACACACAAAATACTGAAGGAAGATTTTTCACAAGATGACATTGGGAATTTTCCTAGTAATACATCACCTTGCAGTCTGTGGGTGTGTAGATCTGAAATCCATCCTGAAGTGAGGAAGATAGTATGATTTTTGCAGATCTGTGCACACACAGGCTGAGGGTCTGCTGTATCAGGGACCCGACTGAAGGAGGCTCAGTGGAGGCAGCCCGCTCTGGAACTGGAGGGAGGAGCCCCCCACCTGCTTCCACTCCAGCCCCCCAGGATACTCACTGGGGAAGTCCTTGTTGACTCAGGATACAGAGGTCACAGGTTCGAGTCTCATAAAAGAAGATCAAATGGAGTTGTTGCTGATTTCCAAAAGGTGACGGAAGTTATGGTCCTCCTAAAACAACAGGTACTTGGGCCGAATCTTCCTCTTTTCTAACAATAAAATCCATAAACCCTTTGAGAGTGCTGTGAGGGAAGGGTTTCTAGCTAAAAAGGGTTATGAGTTCACTTCGCTACAGCATAGGTGTCTTGTCTGTAGAGAGAGAAAAAAACAAAACAAACAAACAAACAGACAGACAGTTAACCCACAGCAGCTTGAGATAGCCTGAGGAGCAGGACTCAGACTGTTGGCAGCCCTGGCTATGTGAGTGGCCTTCACTGGCCAAATGGCTCAGGTCCTGAGTAAGTTTGCTTTTGCCAAAAGAAACTCCATTTTAATGGGAATGAGCACACCAAAGAGTCCTTGCTTGTCATACGGAGTCAGGAATTCCTTACTGAAAGCCAGAGCTTTACTGCCAGGTGGCAGCTCAGGGTGTGGGTGCAAGAGCAGAAGAACCTCAGCCTCCTTAGAGTGGGGTTGGACTTCAGCCCAGGGGTACAATCTGCTATTGCCACCTGCACAGGGGGTCTCAGATGCCCACCTGGGTCCCCAGAGCAAAGGGGCAGGACGAATATAGCATTCCTAAACTCAACTGGGTGACAGGAACATTCTAGATCACAGTTGCTCTGGGGATGGTGTCCTTGAGAAGAGAGGACACAGTGGAGTTGTTATTGCTAGGTTGTCCATTTGGGGTCCAGGTCCTTGGTGTCCTGAACAAAGGTTTGAGCAAGACACACCAAATAACAGATGAAGTACAGATTTATTGAAGGTGAAGATAGCACTCTATTGGCTAGAGCAGAGGGGGTCAAGCAGGAGAGGGAGGGAGACTCAAGGCCCCGATGTCTGGAAATTAGTGTCTTATATCCTGAACTGTGGGCTGGTCTCTTCCTTTTACAGACCTGATGGAAGACCTTACCCCATTTGTCCCCATTGGTTTACCTTATGAAAGCTAATTAGAGTGTCTATCAATTTCCCCCCATTGGTTACTTTAGAAAACCTAATTAGAATACTTCCCACTTTACCCCCATTGGTCATTTTAAAATACTTATCCTGTGTTGCGAGTTGTCATGGTGATAAGTCTTCAGTTGTGGGATTGTCATGGTAATGGGACTTATAAACAGGGACAGGATTCCTCTGCTTGTCTTGTCCTCCAGTGACTTCTTTTAAATACCCTGTCTCCGCCATCTTGGTGTCCCTGAACTCCTACCTCATGGAGTCCCTGCTGACCCCCAGTAGACACAGAATGGACAGCAAATTCACCTTATTACACAGCCTGTCACCTGACTGCCATGTGCACCCTGGGACCCTGAAGGACCTCTTGTGGGGGTCCTTCCCAGAGGCCATGCTGACCCATTTCGCAGCCTGTTTTAACATGGGTCCAGCCTCTGCTTCCTCAAAGCCTTCCCCTGTGCCCTCTCACACCCAGAGGAAATCCAAGTCCTTGCCCTTGGCCCTGCTGACCTCAACTTCCCACTACCCTCATTAGGAGCACCATCTGCCCCTCCTCCTAGAGGACTTTCTGAGAGACAGAAATGTTTTACACCTTGATCTGATGGTAGTCGTATGGTCTTACATAATTGTCAAAACTCATGAAATGACATTCTTCAGAGTGGTGTGTGTAAATGATACCTCTACAAAAAATAAATTCTGCCCAGCAAAGCCCTGTTTAGAATTCACTGAATCTATAGATCATCCTGGTAAGAATTCACATCTAAATAATGTTGAGTTTTACCATTCATGACCACAGAACACGCCCCCTTACTTAGATCATCTTTAACTTATCAGTGTTACGTAATTATCTGCACACACATCCTATGCTTATCTTATTAGTATTGTAGGTGTGCCTTCCTTCTTCCGTGTCCCCTTCATTTCTTCCTCCCTCCCTCCCCTTTCTCTCTCTCTTTCTTACTATTTTTTGTATTATAATGGTGAAATTTATTTTTAAAAAATTTTTAAATTTTTTATTAAATTTTTTTTTTTTGTGGTGGTGCTGGGCATTGAACCCAGGATCTTGCATACATTAAACATGTGCTCTACCACTGAGCTACCTCCCCAGTCCTTTTATTATTATAATAGGATTGCCTTTAAATTTCAGAACCCAGTGGTTTGTGACTGGTATCTATGGAAACAATGGACTTCTGTACTTTGACCTTGTGTACTGTCATCTTGCCTATTAGTTTCAGGAAATTTGGTCTTGTATATTATTTACATACATCATCATCCATGTCCGATGTGACTTAAAAGTAGTTTTATTTCTTTTTCCAATCTATATATCTTTTGTTTCTTGTCTTGCATTTTTAAGACGTCTGCTGCCACGTTGAATCAGGGTGACGAGGAGGCTGGCTTTGTTTTCCAACCTGAGCATACTGAGTTCTATCTCTCCATTAAGCATGATGTTAACTGCTTTCTTTTTGTTTTGCATATATCCTTTTTGAAGTTATGGAAATTCCCTTCTATTCCTCGGATGTTTTATTTGGAGAGTTTTCCACGGATATATTTTGAACTTTATTAAAATGCTTTTTCTGCATTTATGTAGAGCCATGTGGTCAATATCATATGGTTCTTCTGATTCCATATGTGAATATGATAAATTATATTGATTGATTTGTGAACATTGAACCAGGTTTGCATTTTTGGAATAAGAAACTCACATGGTAGTGATATACCATCCTTTTTTTGTGATTTGTTAACTGTTAAGGATATTTTCATCTATCTTCATGGCTATCACTGGTCTATAGTCTTCTTTTCTTGTGTTTTTTTTTTTTTTTTTTTTTTTTTTTTGTGTGTGTGTGTGTGTATGTGTGTGTATGTAGTCTTAGTAAAAGGGTGATGTTGACCTAAAATGAGTTGAAAAGCAGCCCTCTGCTCCTGTTTTTTGAGAGAGACTGTGGGAAATGAGGGTGATTTCTTCTTTAGATGTTTCATGAATTCACCAGTGAAAGTATATGGACTTTTTGTTTTCCTTTGTGTAATGTTTTAAATAATAATGTTTCCTTTGTGTAATGTTTTAACATATTTTTAGTCATAAATGGACACAATACCTTTACCTCATTTATTTATATGTGGTGCTGAGAATTGAACCCAGTGCCTCACGTGTGCTAGGCAAGTGCCCTACCACTGAGCCGCAACTCCCGCCCCCTTGATCAATTCTTTTAACACATAAAGGATTATTCAAGTTATCTATTTCTCCTTAAGTAAGTTGGTTTCTTCCAAGCAGTCTGTCCATTCCATCTAAGTTATCAAAATTGTGGGCAAAGTCTCATGGGCTCTGATTGTATCCATTGGGATGTGGCTATACCTCTGCTGGGTGACCTTTGGGAACTGTGTCTCACTCTTAATAAGGGGACCCAAAAATAGCCGACCTTTTCTTTTCTGGTGGTTGACTTGAGATAGAAAGCCTTCCACTGTGACCATCCTGCCTCCTTGGCATCCTTGATCCTAGTGGAGATGCT
This sequence comes from Sciurus vulgaris, assembly GCF_902686455.1. Taxonomy (NCBI): domain Eukaryota; kingdom Metazoa; phylum Chordata; class Mammalia; order Rodentia; family Sciuridae; genus Sciurus; species Sciurus vulgaris. Next base: position 29,191,798 of record NC_136474.1, read on the forward strand.
TGGAATGGTGCTGTTTATTAGTCTACCTTCTGGGGCCACACTTCTTGCTATGTGGGCTAACGGCTACTTTCATTGCTGACCTTATTTTAAGTTGAGGCTTTTGGTTACTGGTAGATATGCCTTCATTTTCTTGACTTCATATAGTCCTGATTTACATGATATGCACATGTTGACATCATTGGGCTAACCCTCAGAGTTCCAGATTCACATAACTCAGGGCTCACTTAGTCATCTCATAGTTATCACGAAGACTCCTTCAATGCTTAAAAGCCAAGTCACTCTCTGTCCCCTTAAGCCTTTTCTTCTCTCCCTTTTCTCTAGCAGTGAGTGTGCACCCAGCTATGCATAGATGAACCTGGAAGCCCTCCTGTGGCTCATTTTCCTTCATCCTTTTTAGTCAATCCTTCATTCTTAAGTAAGTCACATAGTAAATGTCTCTAATTCAATATCTCTCCTCATCCACTCAAGTCTATCATACATGATCATGTCTCCTGGTTTTTTTCTGCTCTCTGATCTAGCATTTGTTCTTAATGCTACTCTTTGCCCTAGATGGCAGTTTCCCTGGGACCTTGCCCATTTGCACTCACCATTCTGTCCCTGGGACCTAGCACAGTGCTCTCACCTGGAAAGTAACAGTCAATACACACAGTTCCCAGTCCATGGTGGTTTGAGTTACGTTGGACTTCATGATGAGTTGAAAATGTTCCACATTTAGTAGAAGCTATAAGTTAAATTTTGAGTTTGATCTTCTCCAGGGCTAGCGACATGCTGTGCGGTCCTGTCTGGATGCTGGGCAGTGGCCATGAGCCATAGCTTTGTCAGCCTCATACTGACAGGTGAAAGACTGTGTACAGTGCTGCTAGGACATTTTCAACTTACAAGGGTATGACCTTATCAAAAATTGAGGAGCATTTGTCCTTGGTGAAAAAATATGTTTGTTTTAGACCCATAGACAAATTCTGTGTTATTTGAAGTGTTCCAGGATGGGCTGATAAGTCCACATGCTTCATGGCCCAAAGTTGAGCCATATCTTGCTCCTTCAGGCAGAGACCATCCCCCTGGGAAAGCATGTGCATCCTGGGAGAGAAGCCTCCCAGGAGGCTAGCACCAGAGTTTGCCCTAATTTGTCCAAACTTTTTCTTCCACAGCTAAAAGACTGATTTATTTATGTACCATTATCTAGTTCAGTCATTTATTTGTTGGGTTTCTCCTTCTTAGGCAAAAAATAACACATATACTTTTGTCATCACAGATAAATGGGGGCCTAGACAAGAGATTAAGTAAGTCCCATACAGTGGAGATTTATCAACATGGGCAACTGGCAACAAGTCTCTCTGCACAGACATGGCCTTAAGGTGATAAATAATAACTTTGTCATCCTTGCCACATCAAATTGCCCACTCTACTATAGATAACTGAAGTCATGGTGTGTAATATTTATTGATGGAAGCAGTGGGCACATTTCAGAGTAGACCTGTGCAGCATGCCTGGACTCCCCTGGAGTGGATGTAGAAGCACAGGGACATGCCCAATGCTGGGGCAGGGGTGCAGTTGGAAGGGGGCAGACTGTAGGGAGCAGGCAAGATGCATAGTCTGTCTGATCTAAACCAGGAGGAGCAGCCACGAACTCATGGTCTTTACCATCAGGTTCTTACCCAAAGATAATCTCATTCCTTGAACACTCTGTCGACCACCGTGACTTTTGAATTCTTACCACAGGCCCTGGACAGCCATTATCTATTGACTGGAGGTGTCGTGCAAGACAAAGTCTACTTCATCTGTGTGCAATTGGTGCATTCATGTGCTGGGTCTTCTGTGGGTGTGATATTGATTTTGACTTCCTTGTCTTTGACTGGTTGGCTAGTGAAGTCAGCTGTTCCTGATGGATTTCTCAGCAGGCATGTGCTCTGGGGGGTGAGGTGTTCTTCCGGAGGGAGGAGGACATGCTCACAATCAGTGGGATATAAATCAGATACAGAATGCATTAGTTACTCTATCAGCAAGACACCCTCTTCTCTTCCCATTACTAGCCAGGATACCCCATGACATGTTGAGATTATACTGCATGCAGGCACCACTGAAGATGGATGTGTAGTGAAGGGTCACCTCTGAATACTGGTATATTTTTCTCACTCAGCTCCCCAATGTCTTCCTTTTCCTCCTCCCTGTCAATGTCACTGGGACTACAAGAATGAAACACTCACTTGTTATTAAAAGCTGTCACAGAGGGAGAAAAAAACAAAACAAAATTATACCCTAGGACCCCTAGGACATGAGTACTTCAGCTTCCTCTGTCTTGCCAATGTGCTGAAAGAAACTTCCATTGTTGTCACGTACGTCTTCTGACTAATCTCTGCCTAATGTTTTCCCAGTCTTTTAGAACATTCTCTGGTTTCTGCATCTGATTGAATGTAGAGGTCAGGAGAAACAGTACAAGCTTGTTTGTTTGCATCAGAAAATCTGAAGCTCAAAGAAGGAAACTGACTTAGCTAAGGTTCAATAGCAACTTGGAGCCTCACTGAACTTGAGTGCCTCCTCTAGACCTTCTCTGCCCATGGCCTTCATTCTCCTGCTCTGCTCTCAGTACGGGGGATGGGTTCTTTTCTTTCCAGGTTGGCATCAGCCTGGGGTTCCACAACCACAGAGATAACCCAGCTATCCCTAGCTGTCAACCTTGGACTGAAGAGTTAGCAGAGGACTTGACGCCTGCCCATTGTCCTTACTGCAAAAATGGTGCCCAGAGAAGGGCTGACCTGTGTTTTGAGAGTATCCTGCAGATGCTGTGGGAGCTGGTAACAAAACCTCCACTCTGGCTTTGGAGCTGGACGATGAGGGCTGTGGGTCTCAGCCACTGTCACTTTAGCTTGGTCACAGTGTGAGTCCTGCATCTCTGTGGTGCATCCTAGTCAGCCCCTCATTCTTCCAGCAAGAGTTTACAAAAAGCTTACGAATTATAAGAACAATGCATAATGCAGCTCATTAGGGAATGTCATGATGAAAAAATAACCAGTCCTGGTCTCTGCTTTAATGGAATGCACATGTCCATTTGTCTATTCACTGTATCTGTGACTCAATGGCTTCTGGGCATCTCACCTTGTGACAAACTCAATCTGTTCACATCTGGGTTTCTGTGCAAAGCCTCTACAGCCTGAGGGATGTGCACATGTGAAGGACCAAATAAATCTGATATAGGGACTGAGGGGACGAGCAGGCATGGGATTCAAGAGAAGGATGGCAGAAGGGTATGAGGAGCCAGAGAGGCACTGCCATGAGCAGAGAAGGTCTGTGCAGATGAACTCACAAAGGAGCCGAGAGGCGGGTTGTAGGGTGCACAGAGTTTGTGTTGAGTGGAGAGAGACTTTGGGACTGGCCTCTCCATCTGCAGCAGTAAAGCAAAGTCATGAAGGAATTGCTGCAGCCACCCAGTGGAGAGATGGTAAGGAAGAATGGGATGGACGTCCAAAGAGTACGGGACAAGCGTCAAAGGTTTGGAGAGAGGCTGAGTCTAACCACCTGGAAAAGTGACCAAGTGTCTCCAGGAAGACTCCAGCCTCATCTCTGAATCTGAGATAAGGGGACCCTGAAGGTGGGGAGGGTAAGTGAATTCTCAGGGACAGTGGAAGTAAGAAAAGAAGAGGAGAGGAAGTTCAAGTGGAGAGGAGAGGATGCCTGAGGTATGAGGTGGTTCCCTGGGGCTTTGGAGGAGGGAAGGGAAGTTGGATCCCACGCCAGAGAGCTTCTTTCCTCTCTCATGCTTTGTAGAGCTGCAATGAGCCCATTTGTGAAACAGATGGACACGTTTCTAGTGAAGTGGTACCGACAGAAATCAAGGGTTTGCTCTCTGTCCAGAGTGTTCTCAGAACAGTGTTCAGTCCAGTCTCAGCACATGCTGGTACAAAATGTATTATTATTATTATTATTATTATTTTGCTTAACCACATGGGTCATGAACCACAAATGCTTATGCTGGCTTAAATACATTTACGGTGGCTTTCTGTTTTTGTCCTTATTGCCAGAATATAAAAAGACTGGTATATAAAGAGGGTATCGTGAGAGGAGGAAGTGTCCCTGGTGCATTTCCTATAAAGCCTGCTGCGAATGATTCATGATTGTATTCTGTGCCATGAGTTGACTGGGGTCAGCCTTTGCTACTATAGGATATTCTCTACAGATGAGTGAAGTCCTGTTGTTAGACATGCTTTTGGCTGGTAATGGATCTGCAGAGCTCCTTCTTCAATCTTGGAACTTTACTTTATGGTCTGAAATATAAAATTTATCATTCTAAGGGGAAGACAAATGGGTGGAAACCTTGAGAAATCAAGGAGGGTGTGATTGTTCTGCGGGGCATTCTCTGGACAGTGTGTTCTCTTCCATGAAACTTGGTTCCAGAAGAGGTGCTGGATCAAGTATGCTCTCCCCCCGGGGGGCTTCTTAGCCTTTCAGTACCCTACAAGAGTTGATGCATCTCACCCCTGATGTTTTAACTCTAAATGCCTCTTGTTTTTTGCTTCAATGACTGCCTGTTTTGTAGGGAAGCTTTGATTGCCTGAGTTTAGAAGAAACAAGCAGCATTTCAAGGGGAGGAAAGGACAAAGGAGCGGGGAGACTGATGCCAACACAGGCTGGCCACTGATGTGTAATTCCATGAGGTATCTTGGAAATATTATTCTCCCAACTCCAGGTTCAAGGTCATACCACTACACCATCCCTGGAACTGGAGAATATCATGCTCGGTGAAATAAGCCAATCCCCCAAAACCAAAGACCAAATGTTTTCTCTGATAAGTGGATGATGATATATAATGGGGGTGTTGGGGGGTGGGGAGTGGGAGAAGAATGGGGGAACTTTAGATTATGCAGAAGGAAATGAGAGGGGTGGTATGAAAAATGGTGGAATGAGACAGACATCATTACCCTATGTACATGTATGATTACATGAATGGTATGAATCTACATTGTGTACAACCATAGAAATGAAAAGATGTACCCCATTTGTGTACAATGAGTCAAAATGCAGTCTGTAAAAAATTAAAAAAATAAATAGTTCGAAAAAAGATTTTAGGATTCATAAACTGGAACCCTGACATTGCCGGCTTGTCTGTGCTGGAGGCACTCCCTGCTCAGCCCTCTCAGGGTCTCTGTACTGGAAATACCCAGCCCCAGCTGCCCTGTGGTCCTCTATTTCCCATGGTACAGCAAGGCCCTCCATCTTTTTTAGGGAGTCCATTACACTGATCAGAATCCAGGTGGAGGGTTATTCATCACCTTCTCTTTATCTCATTGACATAAATGTGGACCACCTGGGGAGAAGCCATGTTGGGGTGGGGGGTGGACTGGCAGCTGTCCAGTACAGTAAACAATTAGATGTGGGAGACAAGAGACCTGCGGGGTCTAGGTGAAATGTGGATTCACAGAGAGGCTGGGCAGGCAATGATTCCGTAGTCAAAGTCTGCTTCTAACCCAAAGGAACAGTTATAATCCATATGGCTTTTTGGATGGAGTCTTTCTTTGATTTTGCTTCCTGTCTTGTCCTTTGTGAAGAAGGACAAGGACACTGGAGCCTGAAGATGTGACCTCTCAGGTGTGCTCTGCTGTGTGAGTCTGGTGTTCCGAGAGGTACTCTGCTGAGCACCACTTGTTTCTGTGAACTCCGTAGCTGGGAGATGGAGGAGGGTTCAGAACTCGAGTGCCAAAGCCAAGAGGAGTGGAGAGCCCACTTCAGGGAGACTCATCACGGTGGATATTGTGGAGCCAGGAGAACTGAGTGCTGAGAAAGCTGGGGACTGTTCAGGCTGTACCTTGTTGGCCTAAGATCACACAAACCAGCAGAACTGGGACCAGAGCCCAGGTCTTCAGCAAACAGGTTGTTGAATTTCCATCTGAGCTCATGTTTCTACAGGGCTGTATCACTTCTCAAGTGCATTCACCCAGTCACCTCACCTGAACATCAAAAGAACAAGAGCCGGTCAAGTGTGTGTGCAGATAGATATTTCTATCTTGGTATGTAGAGATTTTCCTTCAAGTTTGTTTCTTCCTTTTACTTGTCTTTAGAATGACAGTGATAGTCATCTTTTTCACTGCTGTTACCGAAAGACTTTAGAGGATTTTAGAGGATGAAAAGTTTATTTGGGGCTCATGGTTTCGGAGGTCTCAGTCCATAGTCAACTCCATTGCTCTGGCCCAAGGTGAGGTAGAACATCATGGTGGAAGAATGTGGTAGAGGAGAGCAGCTCAGGACGTGGCCACTGAAACATCTCAGAGAGAAACATCTCCCCCGTTGCAGACAAAATAAACCCCAAGGGCATGTCCCCATCGACCCAGCTCCTTCAGGCACAGCACACGTGCCTACAGTTACCACCCAGTTAATACTGGGGATTAGTGCACTGATTAGGCTAAATCCTCATAACCCAATCATTTCACCTCTAATCTTTCTCGTATTTTGCCACACATGAGATTTTGGGGTATACCTTATATCTAAACCATAAGAATGACTGAGGGTGCTACAAAATGTCTTTCTTCCATACTGAGGTTAAAACAGAACATAGAACAGATTCCTAGGATGTCGTGGGTGATGGAACTGTTCGTTTTACTTAATTCTCACTTCCTGGCTCAGTCACACAGTTCAGTGCCATGGTTCCAGCAATCCTCCTGGACTCGGCAGCACCTGAAGCAATGTGGGCCCTGGGAATCAAGAGTTTAAGGAACAACATTCTTTCTATCCCTGGGTGGGAGAAACCACACACAGTGTACTACTCTCTGATTCAGCTGCTCATTCTAACTGAGAGTCACCTCCAGCAGAAATCAGCAATGTCAAAGTGCCAGAGAGCAATCCTCAATTGACCTATTTTCACTGGGGTTGGAACATTTATTCCTGAATCTTTTGGTTGTGGCTTGTTGGATAAAGTACAACGCACATATGGAACTGATTTTTTTTTTTTTTTTTATCAGCCTAAAACTGAAGTGACCTTGAGTTTCCTATTTGAAGGAAGTCAAGTACTCGGATGAAAAGAAGAAATGAAAATTGAGCATAATTTGTCACACAATAGGCAAAGACATTGAAGGACACTTTCAGGCTTTTACAAAAGCAGCTGGACTGGATTCAGAGGGTGGAGGAGTGTGGCAGAGGTGGGCGGGCGTGGGGAGGGAGGCAAGAGCCCGCCTGCTCCTCAGAAAAAGCAGCAGTGAGCTCTGAGCACTTAGCAGTCTCTCTATTCCCATTACCTCTCTTGCCAAGGTGGTTTCTGGCTTAGTGTACATAACCCAGGACGTGTGGGAAAGGGGCGGGTGGGCAGCTCTGTCCATTCTGAGATGACCCACTGCTATAGTTTGGATCTGGAACATCCCTCAAGGGCCCATGGTATAAGGTTTGATCCCCAAGTTGGTGCCATTGAGAGGTAATGGAAGAGGAGGTCTTGAGGTCATTGGTGGAGTGCTTTTGAAGAGCTATGTGGGACTCTGGTCTCTTTCTCTCTGCATTTTGCGTCCTAAACATGAGGTAAGTGGTTTTGCTCCTTCATCCACTCCAGCCTGGTGTGCCACTGCAGGCCCAAAGTGATGGCAATAACTGAAGCGTCTTAAACTGGGAGCCAACATCAGCCTTTTCTTTTTATAAGTGAAGGATCTCAGATATTTGTTATAGGGATGTAAAAATGGAACAACATGCCCACGATCTGGGGAAAAGGCACAGATAAGAACTCACGGAATGATCCTGATCTTGAATACTGGTTGAGAATATCTAAAGAGTTTGCAACCCATGAAAGATCTTCCAGAAAGGTGGCAGTTCTACCGGACCCTGCAGACTGAGGGATGAGGTCTACTCCTAGGGATGAAAGTGGTCAGTAAGGTTAGTAAGGCCAGTGTTGCTGTCCTACACTTTCTCACGGGTTCTTCACAGCCCCTGAGATGGACCCATGCCTTCCCAGCTGCAGTGTCTGTGGGCTCCTCTCTATTTGCTCTTTCTACAAAGGGATAGTCATGCAGAAGTTTTCTTCCTTTGCAGTGCCCGAGTGAGCTTGGAGAATAAGCAGCATCCAGAGCCAGGCCTTCCTCTCCATCAGTACCCTGTGGTGCACAGATCAAGAACTGTGCTCTCATGAATTTTAAAGTTGTGGTTGTATGTCCCTGTTGTGCCCAATCCTATTCTACGGTTAGCATATTCCTGGTGCAAGTATCTGTCCACTGCATGCTTTTTGTGCTACTTAGAGCAGATTTAACATCAAAGCATGTTGATGTACATAAAGATACAGAATTATTTCCTTGAAAGCAAGAAGGGCCTTAATGTTTGCATAAGAAAAGGGCAAGAAATAGTCTAGAGGACTGTCACAGATTCACATCAGCATCATCTCTGCAGATGGATTTATCTTCTATGTCCAAGCAGATGGAGCAGCTGGGTTCTTGGCTGAGAGTAGCTTCTACCTGGTGTCCTGAAAAGAGCCAGGTGCTCTTCCAGGTTCTTACATTTTTTTCTTAACACTCTCTATTTACCGTCTACATTGGTGCTTTCAGATTTTGATATTATGTTTTCCCCATTGTTCAAAAGGTTTTGATTTGGGGGTATGTTTGGAACTAGAATAAATACGCCAGCCTCTCCTATCATGTTATAAACTTCTTTACCTTGATTTTTACATGTTAGGTAGATTTAATGTATTTTGAGCGTTTTACAGAATATTTTCATTCAAAAAAATCAAAAGACGAAAGTAACAAAATAAGCAAACCATTGTCTTACAGACTAGAAAATGCCTCTTAGTTAAAAAAATGCTTCTGACTCTGTAAAAAAGAATTTGTTGACATCATCTTTTTTACCAATTTCTGCAATGTTTAAAAGTACCAAAAATCATCAGTTAATTCAACATTACACAAAAATTCACTTGTGACAATGGGTACCCTTGATGCTTTTTGTGAAGGATAAATAATTCTTTGACATCACGAAGGTCTTCTTCTTGGCGTTTTCTGTCGTTTTTTTGGAGGGTGAGTTTTTTGGGTCCTCGGGTGCCCCCATACAATGAAAACTGTACCATGGATTCTAAACTCTAGCTTCAATTCACATTCTCCTAGAATTTGGAATTTCCTGAGAACAAAAATTTGCTTCAAGTGCTTGGCTTAATTTGCTGGATTCCAGAACTTTCCTCTCCATGTTCTTAGCTCTTTGATACATTTGAGCCTTTATAGAGAGATAATGGTAGAGAAGGACATTTATACATATAAATACAGACATACCAATCTCTGTATAGATATGTTTAGATGAATATAGTTTTTTTTTTAACATTTTTTAAAGGTTCTTTTCAGCAGAATTATTGGTCCAAATTATGGTGCTTTCCATTATGCCACAAATGGAAATCTTATCCTTTCTTTAGTTGTGTTTGTTTAGTTTCTTATAGCTCTTGATTTACTAACTCTGTAACTGGTGGTAGGTCACCTATCAATTTGGTTCCTTATTTCCATATTCTCCCTTCCTTTAAAAAAGTAATCTAATCTTTGCAACTTCTTTTTCACAACAAAATTCACATTCCTTATAGTCCAGAACACCAAAAGGACCTTGTTCTTTGTTCGTTTGCTTGCAGATTAGGTTGTTCGGGGCTTTGCACATTTTTTGTTTTCTTCTGCTCTTCCTCTATTTTTTCCTGCCTTTTTCTACAGGAACTTTGAATAATTGATGTTGAGCTGCTTCTCTCCAACTTAGGGCTCATAACAATACTTTTCGTGTTCGTTGATTCACAAAATAGACAATGGGATTGAACTGCTTAAATCCAAGCTGTCACATCTTTAGGAAGATTCATTCTGTTGGCTCCCTCCCCTCTCTATTTCTTTTTCTTTTTCTGAAGCCATTTGTTGTTCATAGCATTGGGTAAGGAGGTCAAATTAGATTTGAGTTTGATTTCATTTTATTGTTTCATAACAGCACATTACAGATAGGATCAATTTTAGAATGCAGAAAAGGGGGTACTTAGACACAAATTTTAATACACAGTGGCCTTCTGACACAGAGACTGTGGGACCATTATTTCTAATATGATTCCACATTGCTAACATTCTCACCCATGGTGAGGAACAAGTCCCAGTGAAATGAGTGAGCGAGATTTCTCTTTTGTGTCTCTCTCCTCTTGGCCTAGGCATATCCTGTCCTGCTTTAAAAGAAGACACTGCCAAGACGTCCCTGTAACTTGAGGCCTCGAGAATGTTTCAGACTCCATGTCTCTGCTCCTCCTCGTTGCCAGATTCCTTCAGCCCTTTGTCGTCAGAACTAATCAAGTAAGGACTCAGCTGTCCTCTGCTTTGCTCATCCCCCTAGTTTGCTGCAGCCATCTCCTTGCTGGGTCAGGTACAATCCCATGTTCTGCATCCCTGTGACAGGTGGCCTCTGGAATGACCAAAGAATCCTTGCTCCTGTGTGATCTCCTCCCCTTGGATAAGGGCAGGACCAGTGGCTTGAGTCTGACAAACAACATACAGCAAAAGAGATGGGGCGGGGCTGGGAATGGAGCTCAGTCACAGGGCATGAGCTTAGCATATGCAAGGGCCAAGGTTCCATCCAGCATTAATAAAACGGGTGGATGGGTATTCGAATCTGGTGTTAGGTTATAAAAAGGCTGTGACTCTCCTCCCACCTCTCTCTGCATCCACAGCTGACGTGCTCTCCTGAACTACTGCCATGTAGTAAGTAGTACACTGCCTATGTGTCATGGAGTTCATATCTTTTGCCACCAGCCAGAAGGAACCTAAGGATCTCCTAGCAACCATAAGAGTAAACTCTGAAGCAGATTATGCCCAAGGCAAGTCTTGAAATGACTGTAGCTCTGGTCAACATCTTGATTGCAGCCTGTGAATGACCTTGAGTCAGAGACAACCAGCCAAGCCATACCCAGGCTCCTGATCCACAGAAACTAGGAGATAATAAATATTTGTTGTTTTAAACTATTAAGTTCTGGAAGTCTGTTCCACACAGCTGCAGACAACTAGTACAACCCTCTATGGAACATTTTCTCTAACTTTTCTAGGCTACACCTTAAGATTCCTGGGGTAGGGGATTATTTGATGATACCCTCACTTTCTGATGGTGGTTCAGGAGAAAGCAATGAGAAAGTTTGCTCTAGAACCTTTTGGAATCATGACCCACAGTTAGCATTCTTTTTCACAGAGGGCCAAGGTAGAGGTTGGCTTCATTGATGGTTATTCAGTATTATTTGTGGAGTATTAACAAGCCAAAAGTATGATACTTGTAGGCTGTATTTTCCAAGGAAGGCAGAAACAATATTTCCTATCATAAAACCTCTTCTGCGAGGTGACCTTGAGAGTCCTTACTAAAAAGTGGAATCTAATCCTCACTCCCTTGAATCTGGGCTGGCCTTATAACTCGCTTGTGAACCACAGAATGTAGTGGAAGCGTTGCTGTGGTATTCCTGTGACCAGGTCAGAGAAATCATGCCCCTGCCTCGTTCTCAAGGGACCCACCTCCCAAGCCACGCCAGCCTTCATGCAGGATGTTTGATTTCCCTAAGATCATCATGCTGGAGGGACAATGAATTTCTGCACTAGTTGACAGCCCAGCTCAGTTGCATCCAACAGCAGAGTCACCTGGAAGACTTGTGAGCCACTGTACACAGCCAATCCACCAAGCCTTCAGATAAGATCTGATTGTGGCCCATGAGCTCTAAGCTAGAGCTTCCCCCAAAGGCCTCACTCACAAACCATAGCAACCTTAAAATGGTTTTGAGCCATACAATTAGGGGTCCATTTTTTCACCACTATAAGCAGAACATCACTCAGGCTGGAGAAACAAATGAAAAGCACGTTCTCTGCCCTCCGTTTTGTGACTACAACCATGGAAGAATTAAAAATGGAGGAGACAGTGATCATGAATCTCATTTGTATCACATACAGAGGTCTACGACACCAAGGAAAGTGAACCCAGAAGACAAAGATCATAGCATTTTAGCTATGATTTGAAGACAGAGAAAAAGTGGCTCTTTTCCTGAGCTGCTGGTGGCAAACGCATGTGCAAGACCTGGCCCTTAGAATTATGAGCAACTCGGCAACAGGACAGAGTCAAAGGAAGGGGGAGTGGATGGTGAAAGAGGGAAGGTCTATATAATATGAAGAGTCTAGTACAGGGGAAACCTACCACACCAGACCAAAGCTTGCTGGATTCGTCCTGTCCCAGTAGGTGAACCATTGGACATGTGGGAACATGTTTATCTGGGAGATTTAAATGGCCTATTTGTTGGTGGAAACACACATACATACCCCAACTTCTCACCAATCTCGGGAGTGGAAAAAGAACAACTCTGCAGCCCAAGCACTTTCTATTTAAGGCCTCCTACCACTCATAACTCACCCTGCAATCTGGAGATGACTTGGCCATGCCCTCTCTGTAAACACCTGTCACTTGCCTGGTTTACAGAGGTGCTGGGAGGCTAATGAGGTCATGCATGTGGAATGCACACACGCTTCTTGAGAGAAAGAAACCAGATCCATTGAAGATATTACTGTCACCACCCCCGCATCTGGAAGCCAGCTTTCTAGAAAATCCGGAGGTTCTGAGCAGAACAGAAGCCAGAAACACAGAAATAAGAGAAGAATAAAGAAAGGTTATTGGACCTTAGAGAAAGCAGGATGTAGATATGGAAGCCACAGAAGGGTTAAAGATAAGATGAGACAGGATATGCCTGGTTGCGAAGGAAACTGCTACACACAGGCTTGGAGGCGGCGATAACAAATGCCAAGCCAAGTCACGGCTCTCAGAGCATAGTGAGGTGCTGTACGAGAAGGAGCAGGCAGGAAGGAAAGGGGATGTGCAAACTGGAGGGGAGGGGCCTAGACCACCTGAGCTGAGCATGGTGGGGGGCGGGGGAGGGCAAAGGGAAGCCTTCTGAATTGCAGGGTGGCAGCCCAGCCTTCCTGCAGCTCAGCGGCTGGACTGAAGTGTGCATGTGATGCCAATCAGGAGTTGGGCTGGGCCTCGGTGACAATGGGGAGGTGGCCAATGCTACTCAGTGATAACCAAAAACATCAGATGGAAAGGTGGGGCAGAGTCCTCCGCCTTCCTTCTCTCCACTCACGCTTCCAAAGGTCAAGGGTTTCCCCTGCTCTGTAGAGGGTGGTTTGGAAACCACCAGAACACAGCCCACTTGAATGGTCAGGGTAGGTCTGGCTCTTGATGGAGAGCTTTCTTTCTGCCCTGTCTGGCACATTCTCCCTGGTCTTCCTCCTGCGATGGTGCACACAGGGAGCTGAGGACCACTACCTGGCTTCTCTCTGGAGGAGGGGAAATGTGGGTCATGGTAGTCCTGTGGGAACAGAGTGAGGATGTGTGTTCAGAAGGCCTTCACCTAGGGATGGCTACCATGATACCTGGGTGCACATTCTTGAAAGGATGCATTAGTAGAAGGATAATCCAACACCTGCCCAAAAATTCTACTCCAGAGCAGAGAGGAGCACATGAGAGATCACTATTGTGCATTTTCCTTCTTCCTCTTCCTCATGAAATAGGGTGCAGTTTCCTTCCTAGGAATCTTCCTCTTTTATCTAGTGACGTCACCTGGTCTTGCTGCTGCCATAGAAACCAGAGCTCATTATCTACCTTTGGATGAAAAGGTAGACCAGATGATGTCATTCACAAATAGGGAAATATTGTACTTGTTCCCTAAAAAAGAGCTAGGAGTAGAGAGAGGAGACAGGACAGGACTCCCAAAGATACAAAACAACTGTGTTATAGCTTTCTGCAAAGGACACAGGATCCTAAGAGAACTGAGTTTCCCTGTCTCAATTAGAAAGTCTATTTCTGCAATCTTCAGGTAGGTAAAAAGCATCCACACAGAGGGTGGTACACAGTACCCCAGAAACTGAGCAAAAGGAAGTTGTTCTAAATTGCTGCCAAATGATTAGAGTTTGGTACTAGAAGAAAACAAAAAAATCACAAAGATGAACTGGGACACAGGTATTTGAAAGCATGCTGAAGGTTTTCTAGAGGAGGTTGTCTGAGTTGCCTTTCTGGAGGCACATAGAATGGTGGAGGTAGTTGGGGGGAGCACCTGTTAGACAGGAGAGTTGACTCAGCCAATGGCTGCCCTAGTTCAGATCTTGTGGCTGAACTTTCTCTGGGCTCATTATTTCTAGGAGAAGGCAGCTTACCCATGCCCAACCATGCCAACCTGTGCTAAGATACTGGTTTCGGACGAGTCCTACTCTTCGTGTGTGGTTCCTTAGTTTCTTGGCAGTCTGCTGCTGCAAGTCATGACATGATGCTTGGAGATCCAGCCTGGTTCCAGAAGTCTCACACTGCAGAACCAACCCCGTGTTTCTTTCATGATTCTGTGGGCACAGAGTTTGATCCAGCACTGTTTCAGACATTTGAGCAGGAGACATGGAGGGCGGGGAGATGATTAGCTTGTGAGGGTGATCAAGTGTGAACTTTTCTGACCTGAGTTATTTGGGTACTATTCCTAGACACCTGCAGTCATGTTACCCAAGCATAGGAGCAAAGAGGAGTTAGGTGTCTCAGAACAGACCCATGAGTGTTCTTGCAATCTGTTCTCTGTGCAGTCACAAAAATTTTTTTCTTACAATTCAAAATACTTTCAAAGAGAGTTTAATTCAAAGCAGAGCTCTTTGTGTAACAAAAACAGGAAGGATGCTCTTGACAGTTCTTTAACCCAAGACGACGAGTCCTATCAAAAGCTTTCTGTTGCAAGCTGGAACTAGAATTTTAGCAAGATATGCCAGTTACCCTGATTTGAGAGGCAGTGAAAATGTCAAAGATTTCATCCTAAGGAATTGCCACTCACTGTGTCTGTTATGCTTGTCTAAATTCCCCCCCCCCCCCCAAAGACCTGGCAAAGATTAAAAGAATGTGTGTCAATGTGTGGAAGGTCTTGTGGTCCTGCGCAAGGACTCTGGGAGCATTCAGCAGATGAGATTCTACCTGTAGATGTCAGATGTGTGTTTCCATATGCAAAGCTGTCATGGTGACATCCTCTATTGAGCGTCAAGATTCCATGCTTATCCTCAGAGAGTTTGGGTTTAGATAGAAATATTTCCTGTTGGAATGCATACAAAGCACTTAATAATCGAGAACCAAATCAAATGCGGGCAGAGAGAACCTTTCAAGGACCAGTGCTTACTATTTAATATGATGTTATTAAATGTTAGGAAGACACCGGTAAGATGTCACAAGATGATCAGTGGACTCTCCAACACTGATCGTGCCAGACACATTGAAACAAATCCGTAAATGGAGGCAAAACTGGCATGGGGTGATAGTCATTGTCCCTTTGGGACAAAATTGATTCACTTGTCAAGAGTGAATGTCAATTATTTGCATTGCCAGCAGTTTTCTACAAGTCAACCAAAATCTTACAGCATCATATAATAGTTGGGAGACACAGGTTCTTATCTCAATAGGTCCAGACCAGCCCACAGAGGCTCCCTCTAGGGGATACCCAAAAATATTTTCATTTATTCCCATGCAGGAGAAAACTGTTATGGATCTGGGTAAGGATTCAGAGGACACGAATAACTCCAATTCAGACTGTACGTGAAAAGCCCAGTAAGGACTAATGCTGATACCTACATCCATGCCTCAGTGATCAGATGGATGTAGACTCACATTTTGTTCAAAATCTTCTCTCCTTCAGTAGAGGATTTGGAATTTTAAAAAGTAAAAACTGAGTCTCAAAGAAAGCATTCTTGCAGAAAATTCACGTTTAATGAAATTGTCATCCTTTGAAGTCATAAGTGAATGGAAGCAGAGATTCATTAACCTCTAAGACCCACATGGTATCTACAAGTGGAGACCAGCCTTCTGAGGGTCTTTAGTCAAATACCAGCTCTTCAGGTAGGGAGATATCTGAGGCCTGTGGGGTCCTTGTACTGTTTGCAGAGAAGCAATTGCAGTTGTACATGTTTTAGACTGGTCATTGGTTTTCACTTACAGTTGGAAGCAATTGCAATTAGGACTCTCTAACTTTAGGATACCATGAATCATTGTGGTATCTTGTTAAAACAAGGTCTTATTCCTAGATCTGGGGTGCACCCTGAAAGTCTGTATTTCTAAAACACTGCAGGGTGATGCCCACTGCTACTCCATGGGCCACACTTAGCTCAGGAGAGCGAGCTGATTTTACACTCCCACCAGCATCAATGAATGTCTTTGTCCATTTTCTATTTTTGGCAGGGTCAGTGGTACTAAGGTTTGAACTCAGGGGCACTCGACCACTGAGCCACATCCCCCAGCCTTATTTTGTATTTTATTTAGAGATAGGGTCTCACTGAATTGCTTAGCTCCTTGTTTTTTATTGAGTCTGACTTGTGATCCTCTTACCTCAGCCTCCCAAGCTGTTCATTTTCTACTAATAATACAATTTAAGATTGGGTAAGGTATTAAGAAAAGAGGTTTATGTTGGCTCAGGGTTCTGGTCCAAAGTAAAGGGCTTGCAACTGGTGATGGACTCTCTAAGGGTTGAATCCCCAGGCGGGGAGGGCTTCATTTGAGAGACAGAAGACGTGTGCGGGCATGCATGTGTGTGTCTGGTTGCTCTGCTCCTCTTATATTATGCCCTTATCTAATCCTAGTCACCTCCCAAGTGTCCCACCTCCAAACTTAACAATAGTTGGTTAGGTGTCCACCTTCTGAGTACTTCACAATGGGGATTAAACTCCAGCATGAGTTTTGGAGTAGACAAACCATATTTAACCAAAGCAATGAGGCAGAATAACTTGGTAGGAGGTGGGACTTATTGGCATCCTGTCGTCCTCTTCCCCTTCCGTGACTTCAGCAGCACCCAGTGGAAGCCGAGCTTACCCTCTCGGAGCCATTGCAAGTGTGGATTGCTCACCATTTTCTCAGGAAAGGTGTTAGCATGGTGAGGGAGGAGTTTCCTTCCCACCCACTGACAAGGAGAAAGACCAGGGGGAGGCTGACAGACACCTCTGGTTCTTACTCTCCACCTCAGCAGGGGGCTTCCTGCTTATAAACAAAGACTAAGTAAGATCCAGGGTCTGATCAGATCCTAAAGGTGCAGGAGACAACTGAAAAATCACTCATCATACCAAGAACAAGGGAAATGACAATGTGTATGAGAAATGATAATTCCAAGATGAATCAGAGGTTGGAATTATTTGAGCAGCTATCATAAAAATGTTTCAACCAGCAATAATAAATTATCTTGAAACAAATTAAAGCACTGAACTGTCAGCAGAAAAAGGGGATGGTATGAAAAAGAAATGTGCAAATTGCAGATCTGAAAAATAGTCATCAAAAAATAAATATAAAACAGAACAAAACAAAACGTGAAAACCAAAAACAACAACAATATCAACAACAAGCCAGCAAAATAAAACAAAAAGAGAAGTTTGCTGGAAGGACTTAATAGAAGAGAGGAGATTGGAAATTTAGACTAATACACTTGAAAGGACAGATTAGTAGACTTTAGCCAAACTGAATAATAGAGAGAGGAAAAAAAAAAAAAAAAAAAAAGACAAAGATTATCTCAGATACTTGTGGGACAAGAACAAAAGAATTACCATCAGAATTCCAAAGGGAGAAAAAGACAGAGTGAGACTGCAAAGGCATCTGAATAAGTAATAGCTGAAAACTGTCTGAATTTAGGATAAATCCAAAGAAGTTCATGCCAAGACATTTTGTAATTAAACACTAACTGATTAATGCAATAATCAGATGTGATGGAGGGACCCCTGTTATGAAGCATTCTGGAAGTCTGTGACTAAACCCACTGTGCACACATGTAGCCTTCCCAGGGATACTTAGTGAGTCCTTCCTGTATTTCAGATCAGCCCTGGGGCTGCCAGATGGATGGAAGTGGTAACTGCCTCAAGAAGGCCATAGGTGAATTAAGAAGATGGGAATATAAACCATGTACTGAGGTAATTACACAATAATTGTTCTGGAAAGCTGCTCTGATAAGGTCTGCTGTAACATCGAGAAATTCCTTCTACCTTGAACATCTGTAAAATGGGTATTCAGGCTCACATGCTCCCTGAGGGTGATAAACAAGTAATATGTAGAAGATGGCCACGTCAAAGAACTTTCTTTAAACCACCTTTGATGATTCTTCATTTCTACAACTTGACATGTACACAAGGAGACCAGATCCCTCGTGTGTGTTCTGGGTCTCTCAGAGTGTCTTTGAGAATGTTGAGTGATCTTGTGACATTACTTAGTGAAGTTTCTTTTTCCTATAAGGGTGCTTGAAGAATTTCTTGGAAATCTCAGAATGTCAGGGAGTATGCAAATCATTTCCACAACGGGGTACTTTTCTGGGTATCCACTGGCAACTCACAAATTCTTTCCTAATAAAATTAAAGCCAACAGACCCTTTGACTTTAGTGTCTTTGTATTCCTACAGAAGTTTCACCCATGAGAAAAGTAAGCGGGTGGGACCAGGAAGATAAGAACATGAAGCCAGAGAGCAATCCACCAAGACCCACAGAGAGCTCTGCGCATCCCATATCAGAGCTGTGTCCAACAAGGAGACACGGAAGCCTGGTGGGGTGGGACAACATAGGGAGGGACCAAATCCCCTCAGCACTTCCAGTGGTCCAGCAGCCTGTGGGCATCTCTGCAGTCAAGAGATGGCAAAACCAGTATGGCGGCCACTCTAGAAGCCCGGTGAGTGAACACAGCACAGGGATGCTGCCCCTGTCAGCCTGTTGCAGAACTGTGCCTACCTTGCTCAGCTTCCTAACCAAAGCAGATTTCCCAGTCTCTTATTGAATTATTTTATACCTTTCCTTCTCTGCACCCTTAGCGGATGCTCCTCCTTTCCCTCATCTCTTCATCCTCAGATTCTCAAAGCTGAATTATTCTGCATCTTCCCCTCCTCCCTCTGTCCACAGCAACTTGCCCTCTCTCTTACCACAATGTAGTTCCTCAGTGTGCATCTCTTCTTTGCCACCTTCTCAAGACTTTCAGCTCTTCTGTCTCTACAGGATTGCTCTCAATGCCCTTGAAGTGTCTTGCTATGCTTCATCCCTAAAAGTTAACAATGTTCCTGGACCTCCAAGTTCTTCAGCTTCTCTCTCCCAATCCAACTTTCCTCCCAGACCCTAGATTCATAATAATTCCCTCTAGACCTGGGTTACCAGATGGGATTTTGGGATCATAAATCCATTGTGCTTAAAATCTTCCCATAGTTTCCCTTTGTGCTTCAGGTAAACAGTCTGAATGCCTAAGAATGACCCCCAGTCTTGACAAAACCCATTCTATGACACTGTACCTCCATCCCTAACCCTGCTGTACCACATTTCAGACCCAGACCTCTCATGACAGCTTGAAGATTCCAAATTCATTTCTGTTATAGGAACCTTACATATTTTTGCTCTGTAGAAAATGTTCTCTATCATGTTGTTTATACATACATTTTGACTATGACATACTTTTAAAGTGGAAGGTCACTAAAACCATTTATATTATGTCCCTGCATTGTGTTTATCTCAAATCACCTCAACGGACATACATTTGGTCTTTTACCAGTTACTGAGTGGTTGATGGGATTGAGTCAGAACCATGCATCTTGCCTTGGGTTGGAATCTAATTTCTTTTTTTTTTTCTTGTTAACCACTGAAGTACTCTACAGATCTTTAATGTTGTGACTTTTGTTATGATCAGGTATAAATAGATTTTGTCTAATAAAAGTAAAATTATCCAGCGTTGTCTGTCTTTAATGGACTATTCCCTAAGAGGTCTACATAGGATAACAGTGAATAAAACAGGAAATGATTAGAGATTTTAGGGGTATTAGTCATATTTAAATCTACTAAAAAAATTACCCTCCCACTGCTAAAATAGACAACCCAGAATTTCAGGGGCTTAATGAAATAAAAATGTGATTCTCATTCATTACATAGTCCTGTGTGAGCTGAAAGGCATTCTGTGTTCCACATGGTCATTCAGGGATCCAGGCTTCTTCTGTCTGTGACTCTTTCCATTTACTCTGTTAGATGAGAAAAGAGAGTGGGAATTATGTGTAGGGAGTGTTTATGGGCAGGTTTAGATACATCACTTCTGCTGACACAGTTTTGGCCAGAACTCATTCACATGGCTTTATGTGGCTTCAAGAGAGGCTGGTAAATATGTACAGGTATGTGACAGGAAGAAAGAAAGAAAAACACAGGTGATTGGTGAGCATTAGCCATGTCTGATACATTATCCCAAGTTCCCAAATCTGTAAAGCAATCATAGTTTGAATTTTTCAGAAAGCATCAATAAGCAGAATAAGGACACAAAAGCAAATATAAACATAAACAAATGAGCAAAATTTTTTGGAGAAAGAAAACATGGCTTCAAAAGTGATTTCCAAGGTAATTGATATCAGATAGAATCTGCCATGACCATGATCTGCAGTCCAAAGTCAATGGCTGACCCAGAGCAGGACAGGAAGCTGCACAGCACTGCCAGTTGGGAATGATGCCCACAGAAAATGTGATTGTGATGGCTGGCCTTCCTCACTCATGTCCATCAGTGTGATAATAAGGTCACATATGCAGGCTCTTGTGCAAGGAAGAGGGGCAAGTCAAAAAGGTCTTCTTGGGGGTTCCCAGATGGGACATCTGTTCTCTCTGGAAGTCCTTGGTGTTGGGCCAGGGGCACAGGCAGGCCTCTCCTCCCTACTTCTCTTAACAATAGAAGAAAGAATGCTCCCAGGCTCTCTGTTCTCAGTGCCCTCACTCTGTCTTTCTTAAGGTAGAAGCCAAAGGGACAAAATGGCCCCCAAAAGAAAGGCCAGATGATGCCCAGATCAGCCTGGGCTGTGGTCAGGGGAAGGCCAACTCAGAGAGGGCAACTGCTTAGGGGTAGAAGTCTGTGAAAGAACACGTGAAGCTGTCTGGCTTTGTGCCAGCTGAGTGGTGCAGAGCACAAGGGTTAAAACTGTGCATCCAGACCCTGAATTGGGCCACCCAACAGCTGTGTCACGCTGGGAAAAGGGCCTACTCTCACTCCACCTCAGTTTCCTCTCCTAGAAAATGAAGACGATAACCCATAGAATGTTTCTTGAAAATGCCTGAGGCAGACCTCACCCATGGTGGGCACTTCAGAGTTGCTCTTGGTTACCAGGCATGTGACCCAGGAACCTGTGACTGCGCACCCCAGCTCTCTGTGTGGGACCTTTGTGCACACCTGCAGTAGGAGGAAGTGTTCACTCTTGGCCTCTAGACCTTTTAGGTTCTTTAGTACCATGGTTTCTAGTCACATGTGGATGCCGTATTTAAATCTAACTGTGTTAAAATAAACTGAACTTAAAACTCAAGGTCCTGGGTGCTAAATAGCCACCTATGGCTAACAGTTATTATGTGAGGCATCATAGATGGAGAACATTTCCACCCTGCAGAGACCTCTGTTGGAGATCGCTCATACAGACGTCCATGGCAGGAGGAGTCGCCTTACCTGTCTGCAGGTGAGCATGTCTGTGGAATGCATCAGGCCATCACAGTGGAGCTGGGTGCTCAGCTGTCTTTTTCATCTGGACACAGAGGTGCAGAGGCTCTGAAAACCCACACATATTGGAAGCATGTGTATTTCTGACAGTGAATGTGCCTTTGCCAATGTTTGAGCCAGATTCTGGAAGTGCCATGGGGGTCCAAGTGATGTCCAGTAATATTGAGCTGAGAACAAGGCCCTCTCAGGGGGCTCCTGTGGGCAGGGCACTCAGCTTCAAACCTTTCCTCAGCCTCAGGATTAGCTTGTATGGTGGTTAGACAACTGTGGGGTTAAAATATTATTAACTAGAAAAAATTAACCCTCCCACTGACCCACACTCAACCCATGACACATCCAACCAGAGACACCATTACATTTTCACAAAGGCATTTTACATCTCATTTGTTATGTTTTTCATGCAGTGATCCAAATCAATCCTGAAAACATGGTTTCATGCTGTAGCATTTTCTTCAAGAGAAATATAGGAGATAAAGGCCTGTGAGAAGAAATAAAAAGAATAACAGTAGTAATACAGCAAAATCAGGTAATGAAGATGATGTCCATGAGCTACTTTGGACATGTCTCTGATATGAATTCCACACTAATAACAGCTCCATAGGGTAGGTATGGTTATCACCTCTACTGTGCAGAGGAGGGAAATAAAAACACACAGAAGTTTAGTAACTTTTTCAAGGTTACATACCTACTAAGAAGAAAACTGGAATCTGAAGTAGGTATTTGTGTTCTAGAACTTGGATGATTGTCCACTTTGCTCTCATGATGGAATTTTAATCTCATTCATTTTAGAATCTCCTGAAAATATTGACTTCTTGGAACTGAATGTCCGTGAATGTGCCTGTCTTTGGAATGTGAGTATTTATATTAGTATGTTTTAGATGCCCTCATGTTTCAATTAGAAGTCATAAACAGCAATCTGCTGACTTCTTACTTATTTCTTCAATTTTAAAGTCCTATATCATTTGGGGGGAATTCAGCAATAATTTAAAAGAGACATATATAAATCTTTTTAACTTTCAGGTTTCAGGTATGTTTTGTGGTGCTGATGTTGAAACATGGGGTCTCAAGCATGCTAGGTAAGCACTCTACCCCTGAGCTACATCTTCAGCCCCACTTTTACTTGGAAAGTAGAATGCTTTCAGAAACAGAATGGCCACCATCTTGAATGGTAACTGCTGGTTGGAACTATATACAATGTGTTGAATTCTGTTACGACTATATGCTTATGAAACTGAAGCCAAATGCTTGTCCTGGATTTGTGGAACTGCAGACCTGGTGAGTTGCAGTGTGGGTGGCAAGCAATGGCTACAGCTACTGGGACCCTGCTGTGCCGGCTGGGGCCTGAGGCATGCTGAGCCAGCACTGAGGCAATCCAGAGCATGCAGACCTGTCATCCCATGGTGGCTTGGCCTAGGTCATTGTGGATACCTGCTCTGCACAGTGCCACACAATGCACCACCACACAATGACCTCAACTGGCTTCCCAGAGAGCAGCAGGAAAATGGAAGTGGTGCAGACCTGAATGGGATTTCAGGACTAACCCTTAGCACTGGTACTTTTCCAAACCCTGATTAGCATAATTTGGATCAATAGTAGTGACTCAAGTGCTATATAAACCCTTAGACTATTACACTTAAGTGGCAACCCCTATTACAAGAGTTCTGTCCCTATTCTTTACACTTGAATCAACCCTATTCCTTTTACTCTGGCCTCTATTGTCCTATGAATTTCATTCTTTAGATTTCCAAGACAAGAACCTGGAAAGAAGTTGGCGGTGAGCTGCAGGGGTCTATTGCAACACTGGAGGACATAGCCCCCATTTATTGCAGAATATTGAGAGCTGCAGTCCCCCACTCAATGGTGTTGGAGAAGGACAGGGCTGGGTGGGCTGTGACCCTTGGAGCTGTCACTTGTAGGCATCCCCTGCTGCTAACCTTAAAACTGGCTTCCTTGGCTGCAGAGGCCAGTGACTTGCACTGTCCTCAGCCTCCAGTGGAAGCATAGAATCGAGTTTTGTTTCAAACTTGGGTTTCAGAAGCATCACCCCAACAAGGAAATGAACACAGGAATCATCAGAAGTCCCTGGGGCTCTTCTATCACTCACTCCCACCACCAGGGAAGCTCGGCTCTGCTTTCTGCCACTGCGGACATGTTTGCCTTCCCTACCATTTTATATCATCAAACCACAGGGCACTTCACTCCTTTCTCTCTGCCTCCTTTTACTCAGCATGGTATTTCTGAGACTGCATTTTGTTCTCGGTGTCAGGAGCTCATCCCTTTTCCTTGCTGGGAAGTGTCCATACCATGGTTTGTATGTTTATCCTTTGGTGGCTAATGGATATTCTAGTTTTGGGCAAATACAGTCACTGTGAGCACTCAGGCAGGGTTCTCTAGACTCACGTTTTTGGATTTTTTGTGTGAATACTTAGGAGAGGAATGGCTTGGTTATCTGATAGGTACAAGCTTAACTTTTAAAGAAAGTGCTAAGTTGTTTTTCAAAGCTGATGGATCTCCAGTCTGGTGCAGGCCCTTCTGATGTCTGATTTTGTCCCCTATTGGTCTGGTGGTTGATGTGGGAGACTGGGGGAATGAATGATGGACCCCCAACAGGGCACTCTTTGGAGTCTGCTTATAACACTGTCACGGTTTGGAGCTTGAGTGTTCCCCCCATGTGTTAAAGGCAGGCTCCCCAGCTTGGTGCTATTTGTTGGCTGCGGAACCTTTAGGAGGTAGGACCAGTAAAGTCTTTAGGTTGAGCTCTCAGGGAACTGTGGGACCCAGACTCCTTCCTCTTTTCCTCTTTTACTTCCTGGTCATGAGGTGGGCAGTTCTGCTTTGCTACATATATGCTCCTGTCATGATGTGCTGCCACAGACCTGAAGCAATGGGGCCAAGTGTTCATAACTGAAACCTCCCAAACTGTGAGCCAAAATAACCCTATTCTCTTTATAAGTTGATTCATCCCGGGTATTTGTCATTGCAGCAGAAAGCTAGCACAGGTGCCGTAATATCACGCTTCATGGAGAATGCTATAGTGCCCAAAGAATTTCACATAGATGATCAGATCTAGGTAGGGTTTAGTTCCACAAGCAGTGAGCTCCATACTTACAGTGAGGAAAAAGCTGGATAGGTGGTAAGTTTGCACCTTCCTATGAACCCATAAGAGATCTGAGGCCACAGGGTAAATGGCCATCATAAAGAGACACAGGGGCTGGCAGGGAATGAGGGCCCACGTATTTGTACACCTTGGGGAGATGCCACCGCATGCAACACAGCAATATTAAGCTAGACATTTGGATGAAATGCTAGAGGTCAAGTATATGCTAGCATTAAAATGTGAGGCTTCTGGGGTTGCAGGCATAGAGGAATTCCTACATTCTTGCAGAGCTGTGTCCCAGGGGATGGGAAGTGAGGACGTCTCCTGTGAGACACTGTAGTTCCATGAATCGCCAGGTCTTCCTATCCAGCTGTACCTGAAGGTGGATTCCAAAGAGGATAAGGTGGCACTTCTTAGAAATTTTGTGTGGGGCTGTATCAGTTTGCCTGGATTTATCCTGAATGTACCGACAGGTGGGTGCATTTCCCAGGTAGAAGTTGGAAGTGGGAGGTAAACAATGTGTTAGCCCATTCATCTAACACACACTGAAGGAATGTGCTTATTATTTCCAGCCCTCTGCTAGTGTTGGGGCACAATGATGACAAAGATAGGCATGTCTTTAGGGAGCACCCACCCTCCAGAGGTGACAGATGCATTTATCATCAACAGTAATGGAAAACCGTACAACAGGCCCATCTTGGGGAGCCAAGCAGGCAGGTGCTACCTGGTTGAACTCTTGCCTTTAGCTGGAGTTAAGGTGAAAGGGGCTCAGGTGGGCAAGAAGGAGGATATTCCAGGCAGGGGAGTATCTTGGTTAAAGGCACAAGGTCAGAATGGGTTGCATGAATTACCCAAGGTCAAGTCCCTGGAGCATCTAGTGTGTGTATGTGGAGAGTTCTAAGTTTGTTCTAATTCCCACCAGAACCCCGGCTCTCAGGAAGCATGTCCATGCACTGGACTGGATCCCTGGGGTGGGCCTGGGGGAGACCAACTCTGCAGAGACACACGATTAGCCCCCGGGATCAGGCGGACCTTTTTGTTCCCAGTACCTGAAAGTCTGCAGCTGTTTTTACATCTGGATTGCAGATTTATCAAAGGCAAGTGTCCCTTGTAAATTTATTATGAGAATGCAGAGACAAGGTAACCACCCTGTGCCCATAACCCACCACCCCTTGTCACTTGGATCCATGTTTTGCACATTGACTTTCAGATGTTTTCCTTTTGAGAAATGAGATGTGGCAGGCACACTGAGCTCTCTGTGGCTAGCCAGATACTTGACCTCCTTTCTCCTCCGTGGGGACAGGGCGCCTCTTCAGGGTTTTGACACTTTGCCCTGTGCATCATGGACAGTAAGAGTTGGGTGGAAACGTTCGAGAAGCATCGAACAGTCCGTTCATTCTCCGCTGTCTTTCTCCTCCGCACACAGTGTCTCGGAGGTGGAGCCAGGACAGGACGTGTATATTTATTTTGGCTGATGCAAAGATTCTGTCATGTAGATATGAAACTTTATCCACATGTGCATCCATTGATGGATAGTTTAAATGTTCCCCAAATTCTCATTATTGCCAATTACACGAGTGGATCTCTTTAAAAGGGGGACAGGGGGAAGTGTCCCTTAGGTGCACTGGGCCTCACATGTGGCTGGAGAGTTTGGACAATGCCCACTCTGGGCCTCTGCCCCAGAGATGGGAGCTTTCTCTCTAGGTGTGTGGACAGATTGCCACAAGTCTTTTTTTTTTTTTTTTTTTTTTTTTTTTTTTGGTGGTGCTGGGGATTGAACCCAGGGCCTTGTGCTTATGAGGCAAGCACTCTAACAACTGGGCTATCTCCCCAGCCCCCCACAAGTCTTTTAAACATCTTTTTATGTACTTTATTGACTATGGAGTTTCTTTTTTTTTTTTTTTTTTTCCTGTTTTATAAATTAATTCCTCATTCATTCCTTTTCTCCATTTTTCTATTAAATATTTCCTTCCTTCCTCCCTCCTCCACTCCCTCCACTGAGCACTTTTAAAAAATATTTTATTTAGAGATAGGGTGTTGCTCAGGGCCTCACTAGGTTGCTGAGGCTGGCTTTGAACCCTTGATCCTCCTCCCTCAGCCTCCCAAGCTGCTGGGGTGACAGGCATGCACCACTGGTGCCTGGCCTAAATGCTTATTTTCTAAATAGGAGCTTCTGGGAGTTATTTATAGATTGTATATATGACTTCTTTGTTTATTATAAATGTTGCAAATCTCACTGGCTGCAACTTATCTTTGAAACAATGTATCGTTTTCTTTTCATTGTGTTTTAAGAATTTTTAAAATTTGTTCTAGTTAGTTACACATGACAGTAGAATGCATTTATGCATTTAGATAAATCACACATTAAATGAAACATAACAACTCATTTTTCTGATTGTATATACTGAAGTGTGTTTTAAACTCCGAATAGAAAATTAAAATGATTCTGTGTTCCCACCTATCCTCCTCAGGTCTGTTTATTTATATTAAACAGAGGATAAGGTGCTCAAGCAGCCCCGACCTTTGTTCCCATTTTATTTTGCGCTTCTTACGCCTTCTAACGTGGGGTTCCTAACCCTAACCGCTCACGAGCCCCACCAGGCCCTCACAAGCGTGTGACGAAGGTGCACCCTGCCACAGGAAGCAAGCGGTGTGCCTGCGCCTCAGTCTTTTTTTTTTTTCCTTAATTTGACTTATTTATTTTTATTTTATTATTTTTATGTATATTATAGTTATACATAGAGGCGGGGTTCGTTCTGACAAAGTCACACATGCCTGGAATTTGATTTACTCCCTTCTAGTCCCTGCTCTCTTGCCCCCTCCCCCGCATCATGTTTTGGTTTATTTATTTATTTGTTTCTCATTGGTGTTTCCTACCTGTACATAAAGGTGAAATTCCCTGTGGCATATTTATATATGCACATAAAGTGATTTGGTTAAATTTACTTGGTATTCCCTCCCCCTTCCCATCCCTCCCCCACCACCTCTTGATCTCCTGCTCCACTGATCTTCCCCATATCTTCATAACCAGTTCCTTTTCCCCCACAGCCTGACTTCTTTCCCTTATTTTGCTTTAGCTTTCACATATGAGAGAAAGCGTTCAACCCCTGATTTTCTGAGTCTGGTTTATTTCACTTAGCATGACATTCTCCATTTCCATTCATTTCCCAACAAAGGTCACAATTGCATTCTTTTTATGGTGGAGAAAAACTCCATTGTGTACATACACACCCTTGTCTTCATCTATTCGTCCGTTGACCGGTGTCTGGGCTCATTCCATTACTTGGCCACTGTGAACTGTGCTGCTGCACACACTGAAGTGATCACATGACTCTGTTCTGACTTTAGTTCTTTCTGATAAATACCCAGGAGTGGGAAACTGAGTCGTATGGTGGTTCCATTGCTGGTTGTTTGAGGACTCTCCACACAGCCTTCCAGAGTGGTTGAACTAATTTGCTGTCCCGCCAACCCCGTATGACACTCCTACATCTTGATGCACCCACTGGGTCTTTGGGCACTGCCCTTTCCTGTGGCCCCAGCAGTGACATTTCCTGTCTTTGGGCTCCCCTGGACCTTCGAGAATCTTTAAGGAGAGCAAAAGTGCACATGCTCACGTGTAGATGGCACTTCAGACTGGACACGATGACTTTTTTGGGGTCAGTGCTGCTGCCCACCTTGCCCACACTATCTGGAATTCTTCAAGCAGAAAACGACCCTTCGCCTCCTCTCCTGTCCGCATCCTACTCTTCATCTCTGTGGGCCAGAGTCCAGAGCCCCAGTCCACCAAGACCTGCCTGTCCCTGCCCGAGAGCGGCTCCCACGTGCCCTCCCCTCGGGAGTGAGAGAATGAGTTCACCTGTGCCTCTCTGGAGCTGAATGACGGCCGGCATCACAGGGTGCCGCAGCACCCAAGAGGGGACGGCTGGCTCACGCGTAGCAGGCTTCGGGACACGGCCAGGCACAGCTCACTTAGGAGTCCTGGTGGGTGGTGTCTGTCTGTCCTTAGGGCTCAGAGACCATTGAGTCCAACTTCTCCATTAACAAAAGGACTGTAATCCTATGAGTGGGGCCCTGGGCAGCACAGTGTCCCCAAAGCCTCCTGTCCTTAACTGAGTTTCTCTGCTTTGGAGAAGTAAATAATAGTGGTAGATAAAGCCCTTGGCTTTCACTGCACAGCCCCGCAGCCTCATGCCACGCTCCTGCCACACAGCTGCTTTCCCTGTGGATCTGATGTCACCCCAAGGCCAATGATGACCCAGAGTGTGTTTCCAGTGGAGAGTGCAGCGAGGTCCCCAGCACCACTGCAGGACAGGGGCTCCTTCCCAGGCACCCTCCCCTCTCTGCACACCCTTTCTGCCTGGGAGCCCCTTCCCTGCGTTGCTAGTGACCCTATAGTTCCCTCTAGACTCTATCAGCCACGCGAACTTGACAGATGGTCATACATATTCACAAAGGACACACACTCACGAGCAAGCACGCATATACCCACACCTACATACCTACCACCCATACCACACATGCATCTCATGCATGACAAACACTCGTGTACACACATGCCATACACACACACCATGTGTCAAGCACATAAGCACACACAGACCATATACATGCCATGGGCACAAATGCCAGTGTATACCACACACACATTTGAAGCATCCATAAACACATATGTGCACATACACTGAATGCCACAACATATTCCACACACACAGCATGCAACCACACAAAGAAACAAACACCACATGCACAACATGAAAAACATATACACGTGTGCAAACACCACATATAACAACGTGTAAAGATATATATATAGATATTTATTCATACACCAGTACTCACCCAGTTTTCCCCCAACACACACACTACCCCCACGCACACATGAGTACACACACACACACACACACACACACAGCTTTCTTTTTGCCACAGATGAAGAATAATTAGGAAGCAATAAATGCGTATGAATGCACATGTGTGTGTTTTTAATATCTGCAAGCATTCATATTAAAAAGTCCTAGCCATTTCAGAAAATTCTTCTTATGAACAAGAGTTCATTGGCTCCAAGGAACATTTATGTAACAAAAATTTAGAAAGTGCTCATGTTAAGCTCATCGTCTGTTTGCAAAGTTTAATTTGATACTAGCATCAGAGGCACACACGGTAAGCATCAGGATGTACAGAGGGCTGGAGCAAAGTGTGTAAAAGTCTCTCACCAACTCACCCTACCCCTACCTGGCCTCCAGTCGAAGGAGCTCGACCTAGCAGTAAACGTCCAGATAAATGTTACACGCATCTGTGTGGACAGGCTGGGAATCACGGTGAGCCATCTCCCACCAGGATTCACACAGTTTATCCTTGGGCTTTTTCTTACTTAGTCAAATATCCTAAGCCCCATCTACATCCATACATGCAACTGATCAACCAGGTGTTTGGTAAATATGTTAACAAGTAGCAGGATAGTTACTGTATTTTAAAAACATGCAATATTTTCTTGAATTGATAGAGCCTAATACTTAATACTTTTTTTCTTTTTTTCTTTTTGGTACTGGGGATTGAATTCAGGGGTACTTAACCACTGAGCCACATCCCCAGCCCTTTTTTATATTTCATTAGAGGCAGGGTCTCATTGAGTTGCTTAAGTCCTTGCTAAGTTGCTGAGGCCGACTTTGAACTTGTGATCCTCCTGTCTCAGCCTCCCGAGTTGCTGGGATTCCAGGTGTGTGCCGCTGCATCCAGTTTCTAACAATTCTTGATATATGGGTATTTCAGTTCTTTCTCAACTTTGATTTGTTGATTTTTTTTCCCCCTGTTAAAACAATACTAAAAAGAGCATTCTTCCAAGCCTACTAAGACATAAGTTTTGAGCACAGGTGTAGGATAAATTCCTAACAGAGACTTTGCTTGGATCAAAGGATATTTTCCATAGAAATTTTAGTGGGTGTTGCCAAGTCATGGTTCAGAGAGTTACACCAGTTAATATGCCCAGCACAGGTCGAGAGTCTCCCTAGTTCCCCATAACATCACGCACATATTGGGTGCTATTCAACTTTTCCTTTCAATCAAGGCCTATCTAATAGGTAAAATGTGGCATTCTGTTGTTAAGATACGCTTGTTCTGAATGATGAATGAGTTTTAGAATCTCATTTGGTTATTATTAACAAATTTTATGTCTGATTTGCAAACATGCTTTGCTCAATTTGCTTTATGCTTGTTCCTCTTTGTCTTAGGCGTTTATGTAATCCTCTCAGGGGGAAAATAAACACTTGCCAAACTTTGAATATTTCCTTCTAGACCATCATTTGTGAAACTTTGTTTCTCCACAGAATTTTCAAGTGACCTAGTGGTTTTATCTTCTCATGTTGGCTTTTGCTTAGAGGTGCTGCTTTAAACAACAAAGAGCTCACTTTTAGGCTTTTTGTCTTGTCCAATAGAAGTTGCTCCTCTGAAGTCAGAGAAATCACCTTGAAGATGCCACATTGACGTCTCACTCTTTAAGGATTACTAATTGCTGATCTAAAGTAAGACTCACCAAAAGGCAGTCAGACAGACAGTCAATGACTTAAACTACTACATGAGAGAAATAATCTACCTGATTCCTAGATATATTCTAGAAGGCAAGAACTGTGGCCTCTATTTTGTCTGATTGCACATGGGTTCATAAGACACGTGAAATTATCATTGTTAGAAGTGAAGGACTATCTAATGAATGGGAAGATATCCATGAGTAGGAAGTCTTAAAATTGTCAAGATGTCAAGCTGCCAGGCAAAGTGGTGCACACCTGTAATCCCAGTGTCTCAGGAGACTGAGGCAGGAGGATCACAAGTTCTAAGCCAGCCTCAGCAACTTAGGGAGACCCTAAGCAACCCAATGAGACCCTGTCTCTCAATAAAATACAAAAAATGGGCTGGGGATGTTGCTCAGTGTTTAAGTGCACCTGGGTTCAATCCTTGGTAAGGAAAAAAAAAAAAGTCAATGCTACTCAGATAGAGACAAAACCCAGACCCTGCCAACATTCCTAGGGCATTTTTTTGCAGAATGCAAAAAGTGATCCTCAAATTTGTATGGAATTATAAGGGGTGTCCACATAGCTAAAATAATCTTAAAACGATCTTAAACGGAAAGAGCCAAGTTGGCCTCACACTTAGCAATAGAACCATAGTAATCGAACTAGTATGGTTCTGAATTAAGGATAAAGGGAGAGACGCATAGAATAAGATCGAGAGTTCAGAAGTAAACCCACTTTTGATTTTGAATTTTGAACTGATTTTTCAACAAAGGTACCACGTCCATTCAATGGGGAAAGAAAATCCTTTCAAAAATGGTCCTGCTATAATGGACAGCCTCCTGCAGCATGATTAAGGTGGCCCCTACCTCGTGCCATGTGCAATAATTAACTCAAGATAGATAAGCACAATGCAATTTAACTCGGGCGTAAGAATGGGATTATGTCATCTGCTAGTAAATGAACAGAACTGGAGAAGATCATGCCAAGTGACGTCAGCCGGACTCAGAAAGTCAAGGATCGAATGTTTTCTCTGATTTGCGGAAGCTAGGGGAATTAAATAAAAGGTGGGCGGGAGCTCTCGAAAATAGAAGGAAGACTGATAGAGGAAGGGGATGGAGAGGGAGTCCATCCCTCTGGCGGATGCAGTCGACCAACCTGTGCTGCATTCACACACGAATACGCCTCAATGGGTCCTGCTTATACCTGCCCCGATGATGCACTAATTAAAATAACAACAATAACAGCGATGGCAGAGATCAGTGGAGCAGAGAACAGATGGGGGAGGGAGGAGGGGAGGTGGGGAAGGAACTGGGCAAGGACACAGAGCACATGACATCAGGTCCGTATACAGATACGCAACAGTGAATCTCACTACCACTGTGATTATAATGCCCCAGTTAAAAAGGTAAAAATAGGGAAGAAAGGATAGACAACCTCAATTTAAAATCTAAAACCTTAAAACTCTCAGGAGGAACCGTAGGGGTGGATCTTTATGATCTTGGATGTAGCCATGAATTCTTAGATATGACCCCAAAAGCAAGAGGAACAAAAGAAAAATTAGAAAAGTTGGACTTTATCAAAATTGAAAACTTTCATACACCAGGTGCGATGGTGCATACCTGTCATCCCAGCGACTTGGAAGGCTGCGGCAAGAGGATCACAAGTTCAAAGCCAGCCTCAGAACTTAGTGAGGCCCTAGGCAACTTAATGAGCTCCTGTCTCTAAATAAAAAATAAAAAAGGCCTGGGGATGTGGCTCAGTGGTTAAGAGCCCCTGGGTTCAATCTCTGGTACTAACACGAACAAACGAACAAACAAAAACTTTCATGTATCAAAGTACACGTTACGAAGACAGTGGAAAGGTAACCTAGAGCGTGGGAGAAAACATTTTGCAGTTGTAAGTCTGTCACTATATGGAATATATAAGGAAATCCTAGACTCAATAAAAAATAAGACAATTAGGTCAATTAGGATCACAGGTTCAAAGCCAGACTCGGCAACAGTGGGGCGCTAAGCAACTCCATGAGACCTTGTGGCTAAATAAAATTCAGAATAGAGCTGGGGACAGGACTCAGTGGCTGAGTGCCCCTGAGTTCAATCCCCAGGCCACCTCACCAAAAAAAAAAAAAAAAAAAAAAAAAAAAAAAGTGGGCAAATGATTTGAACAGACACTTTTCCAAAGAAGATACACAAGTGGCCAACATGAAAGATGCTCAGCATTGGACATCGGGAACTGCAAATCAAAATCACCATGAGAACCCACTTCAACCTACTGTCAGAGCTACAATTGAAAAAAAAGAAAAAGAAGTGGCAGGGAAGATGTTGAGAAATGAACTCTCAAACATTGAAAGCAGGGATTTGAAGAGCTACTTACATGCCAGTGTTTGCCTGTATGCTATGTTCACTGCAGCCAAAAGGTGGAAACAACCCAAGCGTCCACAAGGAACAGGTAAACCAAAGGCAGTATGTACATACGATGGAATATTACTCAGTCAGGAAAAGAATGAAGTTCTGGTATATTAAAAAATATGGATGAACCTTGAAAACAAAATGTGAAATGAGTTAAACCAGATACAAAAGAGATAATATTATATGATCCAATTAATATGAAATATCAACAGAGGCCAGTTTATAAAGCCATAAAGTAGTTTAGAGGCTACCAGGGGCTGGGAGGAGGAGGGAATGAGGTTTATTGTTCATTGGGTGCCGAGATCTGTTTTGGATGATGAAAAGGTTTTGTAAATAAGGGGTTATGGTGGCATTGCACTGTGAATGTGATTAATGCCACTGAATCAGACACTCAAAAATGGTTGAAATGACAAATTTTGTGTTCTGTTTTACCATGATTTATAGTTATTTATGTAATACACCAAAACAGAGGGATTTTACACTTTACATAGGGGAATTCTATGGTATGTGAATTATAGCTCAACAATGCTGTTAGAATATTATTGCTGGCATGACCTGACCACTACCTTGCAATAATATTCATTTCATAACTTTCTTGCAGAGATTCTTAGCAAAAACGATCATCCTGAGGGAGAGAAATAGCCCTCATGTTCAGAGTTCAGAAGAAACCCCTGGTGAACTCCCTGGCATTTCCACATGGTCCTTGGCCACCCACTGTAGTATGCAGAGCTCAGTGTGTGTGTGGGTTTGGTTCTGTCTCTGCCCAGCACCCCAGGTCCACTCAGGACTTCAGTCTCTTTGTGAGTGACTGGGAATGAGACATCTCAAACTCCATGGTTCTGTGTCTCAGCAGTAGGTGGAGAATCCAGGAGTCCCCCGGTTATCTGTGTCTCCCACCAGCTCCTCAGCTTGGCTCTCTTCTTCCCCAGGTGACAGGAACTCAAAGGTCTACTCCCTGGGTGGCAAGTGGGCCTGGGTGGACTGTCCACTCTGGGAGTTCCTGTCTGCTGTGTCCCTAGGAGTGGATTTGCTTAGTATGTGGCAAAGCTCTGTTTGACCACCTGAGGAATTGCCAAGGGTCTTCCAAAGCACCTGTGCCATTTAACATGGCCCCCACCCCAACTGCCCCAGCAGAGCAGGAAGTTTCCAGTGCTTAAAACAAAAACCCATTTGGAAAATAGCTGGGGGGAATCCTCCAAATGCTAAACAGAAAACCAGCATATAACCAGCAACTCCACCTCTAGGTACGTGTGCAACAGACAAAGGCAGCTCTTCACATAGAAATCTGCAAATGAGTAGCAACAGACGCCATTCGGAACAACCGAAGGGAGAAAGAGATGAGACCCAAAGGCCAGGAGAGCATGATGCCTTTATGTGCTCATTCAGAATTGGAGAGTTCAGGGAGACAGGGAGTGGAGTGGGGATTTCCAGGAGCTGGGGAGGGCACGTATGTGTGGGGGCGAGGTGGCTAGGGTTCAAGGTTTCCTCTGGGCGTGGCAAAATGTTCTAAAATTAGAGCATGGTGATAATCTCACAGCTTTGTAAACACACTAAAAATTTGTAAACACATTAAAAACCATTGAACTGTACGTCTGAAATGGGTCAACTTTATGATATGTCAATAATAAATCAATAAAACTGTTTAGAGAAGGGAGGGAGGGAGGCAGACGGAGAGAGAGAGAGAGAGAGAGAGAGAGAGAGAGAGAGAGAGAGAGAGAGAGAGAGAGAGAGAGATCCCAATGCGTAAATGGAGAAAAGCATCATGCTAGGAGAACAGTCACAAAAGCTTGGTCACACACACACACACACACACACACACACACACACACACACAGTCACCCACGACCACACATAGACGCAGATCCACATCCTCTTTCTCACGTTTGTGTGAAATGATGTTCTGATCTTTTCCTTTTCTTTTTGCCCTTTAAAAGCATCAATCAGCCGGGCACGGTGGCACACACCTGTAATCCCAGTGGCTCTGGAGGCTGAAGCAGGAGGGTCGGGAGTTCGAAGTCAGACTCAGCAAAAGCAAGGCCTTAAGCAACTCAGTGAGACCCTGTCTCTAAATGAAATGCAACATAGGGCTGGGGATGTGGCTCAGAGGTTGAGGACCCCTGAGTTCAATCCCCAGTACCAAAAGAAAAATAAAGTATCAATCAAATGGAACCTCTGTCCCCACTGGATGGGGGCACTGCCAATCCTACTGAACAGGCGGGGCCAGAGGAAGGCGACTGCTCAGGCTTTAGTCTCCTGTAACTACAGGGCACGAGGCACTCACCCTGGCCTTCCTCCTCCCACATGGAACCCGCGAAGATGTGGGTGAACTGTGATGTCTCCAGAGTTGCACGTGAGAGCCCCGGGTCCCCAGTAGGAAGGGACCTGAGAGCTGGACAGGAGGACTCCAGCTGGCTCCAAAGCTCCAGGCATGGGGACAGCCACAGGGTTCAGTTGAGCAGCCTCAAAGAAGGACAGGGCCACCTTGCCTGGGGAGGGGACTGACAGACCCTCTGCCCACGAAGGAGGAGGGCTGTGGGTGCTGTTGCCTCAGCGAGGGCCGCTGATGACCCTGCCAGTGGCCAGCGGCACCACACCATGCTAGGCTCTGTTCAAGGAGAAGATGGGGATTAGGTGAGGGGGGTGGAACGGCCAAGAGAGAATACACCGTCCCTCAGGTA
Source organism: Sciurus vulgaris (assembly GCF_902686455.1). Lineage (NCBI taxonomy): Eukaryota > Metazoa > Chordata > Mammalia > Rodentia > Sciuridae > Sciurus > Sciurus vulgaris. The sequence continues at coordinate 29,227,934 of NC_136474.1, forward strand.
CTCAGGAAACGGGGGTAGACATGTCAGTCTCTGCAGACACCCAGATGTGACATTGTGGAGTCCACATTCGGAGACATCTGTCACAGGTTCAGTGTCCCGAATCTGAAAATCCAGAATTTGAAATGCTGCAAAGTGTGAAATGTTTTGAGCACCAATATGATGCCCCAAATGGAAAATTCCACACCTGCCCTCCTGTGCGCTGACTCCGTGGTCTAAAATCACCTCCAGGCTGCGCATGCGGCATCAATGAAACAGAATGGATTTTGTGTCCAGGCTTGGGTCCCTTCCCCAAGATATCTCATTATATATATATATATGTGAAAACAATCCAAAATCTGAAACATTTCTGATCCCAAGCACTTGAGATAAGGGAAGCTCAACTCATGTGCCGCCTCCTCTCTCCCTCCCTCTCTTCCTCTTCCTTCCTTCTTTTCTTCCTTCCTTGCAAATCATGTAATCACCTACTTTCGGCAGAGTGGGATGACCCCATGGCCCACTTTGCCATGGAAAATCCTAGTTTATGCTCATTGATCGTGGTTAATTATGAAGAACTTCTTCCTTCACTATCAAAAGTGTTACCTCCCAAAACACCAGACGGACATCCATCTGCCTGTGAGGAAATCCTTCTCCCCAAGGCTGACGTTTTAGTCAGCTTGTTGGCTGCTGTGATGAAAGAATCTGACCCGGAACAATTTTAAAGGAGGACAAGTTTATTTGAAGGTTCACGGTTCTGAGGTCTTAGTCCATAGAAAGCTGGCTCCATTCCTCAGGCCTCAAGGTGAGGCTGAACATCATGGCGGAAGATTGGCAGAGGGAAGCAGCTCGCATGGTGATCAGAAAGCAGAGAGAGACACCACTTGCCAGATACAATATATACCCCAAAGCCACACCCCAATTCCCACCTCCTCCAGCCACATTCTACCACTTTAATTATCACTCAGTTAATCCCTATCAGGGGAAGAATTCACTGATTGGGTTAAGACTCATAACCTAATCATTTCTCCTCTGAACCTTCTTGCATTGTCTCCATGTGAGCTTTTGGGGACACTTCATATCCAAGCCATAACAGCTAGGGTTCTCCCTGCTTGAGGCGATCTGAGTAAACTATGCTGAGCAGTTTAGAAGGAAAATTCCCTCATCCCAAAACTCCTTCGAGGCTCTTGTGTGGGATGTGCACTTTCCAGCTGCTCATCAAAGAAAGGTGCTTATGAACTCCTCTTAAGACTTCAAAAATACCCACTGCCACCTGTTCTAGGGACTCTGCACTGGATGGATGAGCTTTGCTCCTGCAGTGGAGTGGCCTCTGTGCATCCAGACACCCGTGCATCTCCCATGGCACTGGACTCCAATCTACGAATGGGACGAGAAGAAACCCAGAGCCAAATTTCTTTCCAGGAACATTCGTCTCCCTGGGGAGTGATACCCCACAAGCCTGGTGTCTCATTTCTCTCTACAGGGGTGACAGGTGCCTTATGACGACTTTAAGTCAGGTGTGGCAAGACTGTAACTATGCATTTATGAAAAAGTTTGGTGTGGGCACTGAGAGCAGAACAATTTGAAGGGGAATAGAAATGGTAGCAAGAAGGTCATTAAGGTGGATAATGCAATAATACGGGCATGACATACACAAGACTGGATCTGGGTTGTCAGCAAGTGGAACTGGGAAGAAGTAGATAAATTTAAGGTACATATTGGGGTTAAGACCACTGGGGGCAGAATGGGTTAGATGGAGAGGATGCCTCTCTTTTTGGAATCTTTGGATCTTTCTCCCTGTGCCAGTTATTCCCAGAAGAGGGACATCAGGCAGGTCCAGTGGACACATGCATTTGACAAAGGTTTTTATGGACTTTGAGTCTTCCTGTCGTTACTCCTTCCAACAGTGGCAGAATGCAGGGGGACTCTAATGCCTTTGGTGTCACCTGAATCACCCTACTGTTTAAGCAGTGGTCAGCAGACAGAAAGCTCAGTGTCCACTCTGCTTGGCCATCAAGCGCTGTTTGTGAGGACAACCGAGAGGCACGGGGACTTGGCATTTGGTGCACCTCATCATGTTCCCAAGTCACATTCATTGTCCCTTATTCAGTATCTATATGAATAGTTTTTCCAAATGTTTAGTAAGACACAAAGAGGGAGAAACCAGGTGGAAACCAGAGAAGCAGAAGGAACATTCTAGTCCTTTTTATGTCTCCATCATCCATCTATCCTTTAGGGTCATAGTTCCTTATCTTGAAAATGCAAGTTTTATTAAATTTCCAGACATTTCCTTGCAGCATTACCAATGTATGATTACTTATGGTGATTATTTAAATACAATTAACTAATTATTTAAATTTAGGTAGACGACTCATTAGTTAATTGTCTATTTTTAGGAACAATGAGATAACTTCAGTTTGTCAAAACAAGAACAGCAGCCATCAGTCAACATAAAAACTCAAGCTGAAAATGACACAGATTCACACGTGCGGAATCTAATACGTGGGTACTGATTCCACAGCAGGTATGAGGCATTTCTTTTCTGTTTCCCGATTTTGAAATTGAAATAGAGGGGTTCTGCTCCTGGATATGATGGAGTAGTTTGCTAATGGCCACAGGAGAAGCCAGCTGCAGGAGGACTCTATTGACAGGCCCTGGGGTCTTCAAGGGACTTGTAGGGAATCACATTGTATGAACCCAAATCCTGGAAAGAAGAGCAGGGAGTACAGAGAATTTTCCACAGACTGCTCTTTACTTTGGAGCACTTGTCAATTTTGGCGTGGAGCCAGAGGCTGAGAGCTTAGCAGAGCTTTGGGGAATCTCACAAACCCAAGAAGCGAGTGTTGGCCAGCGAGACGGTTGGGGTGGCCAATGACAGTGGAAAGCAGGGTGGGAGGAGGGGTGCAGAGCAGAGAGCCATTTGCTGAGCTGCTAAACAGCACAGGAAGAGGACTGGAGGACCAGCAGGAAGCTGCTGAGTCCCTAAACATGTGATAGGACATCCCAGGGGGCAAGGGAGTCATAAAATGAGCCCATCTCTGACCTGCAGAGCTGGAGACCTGTGTGGTATTACTCTTCCATACTTCACACATGGGAATTGGTGACGCGAACAATACATAGACACCTTGATTTAAATCCTCAATGGAGAGATTTTCTTCTAAGGAAACATCACTGTTCTTTTGGCCCCAGCCAACCAGAATCATGGTCTATTTTTTTCCTTTGGGACCATCCCCCCCACCTCCAGCAACTGAAAGAAAAACGCTTCACAGACCAACCACTGTAATTCTGTTTTCCTGACAGGAAAACTCTGGACTAGGTCAGTTGGGTCCTAAACCCAGCACCCCAAGTGAGTGTAGGCATGTGGCTTGACCTGATTCTGCTATATCTGGGGAAAAAAAAAATCAAAGCAATAATTGTACTTACATACTGGAATTATGTTGAGCATTAACAGCTTTTCTATGCCTTTCAAGCAATACACACTCAGCTGATGCTTACTGTGATTTTTTATTGGCTTACCTGAATTAAAATTTTCAAGTAGAACGGGCACAAATGAGTTTGTCAGAAACACAGGAGACTGTTGGGAAGTTGTTGGGTGTTGTGGAAACAAGCCCAGACTGCCCTATACTAGAACAGTCCTTCAAGTCCTTTATGGGTGTAAGCTGGATATGTTCAGAGAAGAGTTCTCGACGCTCTGAACTTCAGCAGTTGCATAGTTTTCTTAGGGCAAAGAATGTCAGCATGGAGATGCACGGTGGGCAGGAGGCTCTGATGCATGAAAGGCCGGTGGAAAAGTCCTGGAAAACATCACTGTAGGGCCATCGAGGCTTTGGACAGGACTTGAGGATCTGGGATCCTCAGCTGGTTGGAGCCCCTTGCCCACCATGCTAACATCCTTCACACTAAGAAAACCATCCAACTGCCAAAGTTTATGGACAGGTGAGCCCCATCAGAGGAACCATGTCAGCACCTGGATCTCTGAATCTGAGACAACAGCTCACCTGGTTGGCACAGGAGCGAGTAAACATCTTGGTTAGTGCCCTTGCCCACCAGGTTGGTTGTGGGGAAGGCAAATCAGAGCATAACCTTGCTACTATTTTCTTTCTTTGCATTTTACAAATAACATGCTTATTAAAAAGTAAACTAGATAAAGAAAAACTGCAAGAAGAAAGTTAAAATGACCGCTACTACCCAGTGGGCATATTGTTTGAAAATGTGATTCATTTTGGTTTTAAACAGTATTTGGAACTAGAATTATTTTTTTGATTTTTTAAAAAAATTATGGCAGATGAATGAATGAAAATCCAGCCCCCATCCTAAACTTGGAATAATTTAATTTATGTGTGTTTTTTTGCAACATGCTTCAATGAAGCCAATCGAAAACTGACCAAGTGCTTTGGGGAGCAGCTCAGCAGCAGGCTGTCCATCACCCACTCATTGGCGGCTTACTCATGTGATTTCAGGGAACACTAACCATCCTAAAGTGCGGAGGCAGGGGAATCTCAGCCCTCCTCCAGTCAGAACTGAAAGATAAGAGCTGTCGACTCCAAGCTTCCTGCACTGATTAATGTGGGGACTGCAATTAATCACAAGACAGTGATCAGCATCTCTTCCACATTTCCATTTTCTCATGGAACTGTGTGTTTCCTCTTCTGACTGAGAGGAAAGATTTGGAACAGTGAGCTCTTTCTAGGAAAGAAAGGAAAGAGAGAGAGGAGGAGGAGGAAGAAGGGAAGGGAAGAAAAGATGGAAAGAATGAAGCACAGGGCAGGAGAGGAAGAGAGGGGAAGGGGGAGGTGGATACCGCTCCTTTCTTCTCTTACTGAGTTACATATTAACATGGAACCGTCTGCCTTTATCCCACAAGCTCCCTCTTGAATTCCCTGGGTTTCCACAAACCGTAGACTATTTGGATATAAGACACATCCAGGAGGGAGTTGGCTGGCGCTGTCTGGTTTCTTTTCCCAAATACCATACCCATTATCCTTGTAAAGTGTAAATTCTGCATAAGTTGCAATGCTAGAAGCTTCCAGACCTAAGATTTCAGTGGGAGTCAAATTGCTAAAGTTCATCTAAGCGATTTGCCTTCCTTCCTGGTGTTTCAGGTCTCCATGCTTTCACAGCTGTCTAAAATCAACCAGGACGTTTCTCAATTCCATTTCCTGCTCCTGTATCTACCGCTCAGGGCTGAGTCCCTCTCTCTGCAGCAGGGCTCGTCTCATTGGAGATGGGTCCCAGCACCAGGGCTTTGGGGCTTTGGATCCCCTCTTCCTGCCCTGCAGGGACTGTGCCATCTCTGCCTCGGCAGCAGACAGACAAGAGGGGACCCTCCTGTGAACCCAGGTCCCTTCATAAGTGTTGTGATTTGGATGTGAGGTGTCCCCCAAAAGCTCACGTGTGAGACAGTGCAAGAAGGTTCAGAGGGGAAATAATTGGGTTGTGAGCGTCTTAATGCAATTAGGGAATTAATCCTGAAAAAGGATTAACTGAGTGGTGACTGAAGTGAGGCTGGAGGAGATTGGAATTGGGCAAAGCTTTGGGTATGTGTTTGTATCTGGAGGGGGAAGTCTCTGCTTCCTGCTCACCATGTGAGCTGCTTCCCTCTGCCACATTCTTCCGCCATGATGTTCAGCCTCACCTTGAGCCCCAAGGAATGGAACCGGCCGCCTATGGACTAAGACCTCTGAAACTGTGACCTCCAAATAAACGTTTCGTCCTCTACAGTTGTTCTGGGTGCATCTTTCAGTAGAAGCAGTGAAAAAGCTGGCCGAAATAGTAAGTATGGAGCCCTCTCCCCTTCCCCACCATAAACCTCCAACACAGCATGTTTCTCTTTCACTTTTATTCTTTATTTCTAGCTCTCTGCTAGATGGCTTCTGTCTCTACCATTTCACTAAAAGCTAGAAGTTTAGACTCAGAAAGTCTCCCAGGATGGTCTTTCACAGTTGGCGCTCTGCATCTGAGTCTATAGAACCCAACAACCATGGATCAAAAAATTTTCAAAGCAAAGCAAAACAACCCCCTCAAAACCCCAAACAAACAAACCAATACATAAACTAACACAACAACAATAACAATAAACCAACCCAAACTGTGTCTGTACTAAACAGTATGGGCTTATTTCTTGTCATTATTCCCTAAATAGTACAGTATAGAAACCATCTCCATAAGCTTTTGCATCATATAAGGTATTTTAAGAAATCTAGAGATGATTTAAAGTTCGTGGAGAAGATGTGTTTAAGTTACATGAATGTACTACACCCTTTCATATAAAGAACTTGCGTATCTGAGGATTTTGGTATGTGCAGAGCGTCCTGAAACCAACTCCCCAAGAATACTGAAGGATAACTGTGCTTCCTTTTGCAAAATCTACAAATGCATGCTCCTTAGGCATTCGTGCATTTGATGTCTGTCCTATGTTAACTGCCCGTGAGATGACTAAATTTAAATAAAACTGCAAACCATGTTTTTATTTTGAGTCCTAGGCCAGTACTAGTATCCAATTGCCCTCTCTCTCTCTCTCTCTCTCTCTCTTTTTGGTACTGGGGAATGAACCTAGTGGTGCTTTACCACTGAGCCACATCCCTGGTTCTTTTTTTTTTTTTTAGACAGAGTCTTGCTAAGTTGCTGAGGCTGGCCCTGAACTTGCGATCCTCCTGTCTCAGCCAATCTCTTAGTGGACGAGCACTTCTGTTAAAATGAGTCTGCAACTTAGCTAATTCTCTGCAGTTTAAAGTCGACCACCCTCCTGCAATCCTGGTGGGTGGGGAGCCACCATCCTACCCACTGTTCAACAGCAGTGCTGAGGGTTGTTCTGGATGCTGTTCCCAGCTTCTGGGTTCCATTGGTCAACTCTACTCATTCTTGCTTTTAAGTATCTCATTTCCTTAGTAAAAGTTCCCATTATTTCTTCCCATCCACACATAGTAAAAATCATTTACAATAATTGCGAAATATAACACTCAAGAGAAGAGCACAAAATTCACATAAGTAGTGTATCACCAAGAGGCAAATGAGCAGCCCTTGGGGAAAAGGAAAGAATATTCCCGTCATTCCGGAAGGCCCTGGTTGGCTCTGCTGGGTGACACTCTTTCCTTGTCCTAGGAGCAATGGCTGGTCTGGTTTAGAAGGCTCCCTTCCTTGGGCTTCTCCTGGTTTCTCTCTGACACGTGTTCCTGGACAGTGCCGTCGTGAGTCTCCTGTTTGTGTGCAGCATGTCTTCTTGTGTTTCTTGATTTTTGATTCTTGCTTTTTCATTTTCCATGCTGGGTCTGAGGTCTAGGCATGTTGTGGATCAGCCATTGCTGCGCAGCCTCAATGACATAAACAGCACGTGTTTTCTCATTTTTCAGTTGGTGTTCCTGGTTTGAAGCTGACGGCAGTAACGTCACTGCAGGACACTCCCTGGTGTGTGCCTGAGTGTCTTAGGGTGCAGTCCCTGGGGTGGGAAGGGTCCCAAGGACCTACCCCAGCATTATCTACAATGCAACACCACATTTGTTTAAAAATTATTCTTATGATAGCTAATAAATTATTCTTTCCTCCCTTTTACCTCACACTTGCAGGGCCTTTCTAAGCTGCAGGTCTGACGCCGCCATCTTTCTTCTCTCTCTTGGACAATATCTGTGTTTCATAGAACTGGCATTAAGGGTCTAGTGTGGCGAGACCTCAGCCTTCCCATTTTTCATATGCCTGTCTTGAACCTATTTATCAGAGATGCAGACTTCCTTGCAGTCATAAACACAGCAAATCTTCTTTAAGATCTGGATCTTTACACACATGTACTTTTTATGTACATCAAACCCTCCAGGGGGGCATGTGCTCTTCTCCAGCGAGTCCAGGGTAAGTCCCCAGTATCCTGAAATCACTCTGCGTGTGCATTTATTACGGCAGCCATCAAGCTGTGTTGGAAGTATCTGTTTACATTTTACTTATTCATATCCTGCCCTCTTATGCAAAAGAGTTATATAGATATAATCAATAAAGATAGAAATGCAGAAAGAGAGTAAAAAAAAAAAAAGACCAGAGTAAAATGAAGCCCAGCCAGACTGCATGATAAAGAAGGGAACATTGGAGGTTAGCTCCATGGACATGGGGTTCCACGTGGTCATTGTAAGTGGCTCCAGATAGACACTGAATCAGGGAACACACAGGGTGGAGTGTCCTCAGCAGACAGAGAGAATGAGTGCTGCAGATTCCACCTCTCCTTCGCAGTGCTGGGACCTCCTCAGGACAGTGGGACCCCGTGGAAGTTGAAATGGATGCCCCAAGTAATAGGCTCCTGAGGAATCGTCGGCTCATTCAGGGAAGGAGGAGCGCCTGGGAGCTGCGGGTGTTAGCCAAACTCACCTCAGGGCTGTCGGCTATTAAGGCTGCGCAGGTAGAGGTGGGGCGGGTTGTGAGGAAAGGGCTTTTAAACAGAAAAGGAGAAAATTAAAAAAAAAAAAAAACAAAGTTAGCCAAAACAACTCTTTTTGACCATAAATGCTCACATTGTCCAGTTTTATGGACTTTTTTTCATACCTTGGTTTGGAAATGTCCCCTGAAAGGCTCATGTGTGAAAGACTTGGTCCCTGGACCAAGTCTACTGGAAGGTTGTGGAAGCTTTAGGAGGTGGGGCCTTGGTGGGGAGAAAGCTGTTCACTGGGGCATGTCCCTGAGAGGATTCTTTCTTTCTTTCTTCCTTTCTTTCTTTCTTTCTTTCTTTCTTTCTTTCTTTCTTTCTTTCTTTCTTTCTTTCTTTCTTTCTTTCTTTCTTTCTTTCTTTCTTTCTTTCTTTCTTTTTTTCTTTCTTTTTCTTTCTTCCTTCCCTCCCTCCCTCCCTCCCTCCCTTCCTTCCTTCCTTCCTCCCTCCCTCCTTCCTTCCTTCCTTCCCTCCTTCCTTCCTTCCCTCCCTTCCTTCCTCCCTTCCTTCCTTCCTTCCTTCCTTCCTTCCCTCCCTCCCTTCCTTCCTCCCTCCTTCCTCCCTTCCCTCCTTTCTCCCTTCCTTCCTTCCCTCCCTCCCCCCCTCCTTCCCCTCTTTCCCTCCCTCCCTTCCCTCCTCCCCTTCCTCCCCTCCTTCCCTCCTTCCCTTCCCTCCCTCCTGTCCCTGGCCACCATAGGTGAGCAGCTTCCTCCACCACACACTCCGCCTTGTGGTGTTGTGCTGACCTGAAACCTTGGGCTGAAACCATGAGCTATAATATTTCTCTCCTTTTTAAGTTGAGTTCTCAAGTATTTTGTCACAGCAGCAGAAAAATGACAAACACTCAGCTTTCAGAGCACTTGGGACTAAGGAAATAGTGTGAATGGCTGATAATCATTGTCCTCAGTAACCGAGGGAGAGATGGCATGTAGTGATTTATCTTGAGACCCACCTTATAAATCAGGTTTGTTCATAGCTATGGCCCAAGAGGTTGCCACGCACAAGCCAGTCATCAGGGACAAGGAGCTCACAATCCCCTCCTAGAGGCTGCACTTTATCCTTTGACCTGCTCACTGAGTCCCAAGTACATTATATGAACCAAGAGTCTCCATTTATTACTATCCCCTTGATTTGAGAAATCCAGGAATTTGGGGGTGGGTACTGGGAATTGAACTCAGGGGCACTCCACCTCTGAGCCACATCCCCAATCCTATTTTGTATTTTATTTAGAGAAAGGGTCTCACTGAGTTGCTTAGGGCCTCACTGTTGCTGGGACTGGCTTTGAACTCGCAATCCTCCTGTCTCAGCCTCCTGAGCTGCTGGGATTGCAGGGTGTACCACCCTGCCTGGCAGGAATATTTACTTCAAGCCAACAAGACAAATGTTTATCCTGATTTTCCTTGGGAACATGCACCAAGATGGAAGATGTTAACACAATCATACCTCAGTGTACTTGGGAGATGGGTCCCGAGACCTATTTGTAGGTATCAAAATTTGTGGATGCTCAAGTCTCTTACGAAAAGTGGTGTTGTGTTTGCAGGTAACTTAAACACATCCTCTGTGCACTTCAAATCATCACTACATAACATATAATATCGAATAAAATGTAAATGCTATGTAAATAGTTGTACTGTATTGTTTAGGGGTAATGATGAAAAACACCCACTTCATGATCATTCAATTTGGAGGGGGTATTTTTGATCCAAAGTTGGTTAAATCTGACATTGGTTTAATCTGTGGATGTGGAATCCACTGATACAGAAGGCTGACTATATACCTTTTTGTTGGGCAGTTCAACTTGCTAAACTCTTAATCAACACTTCTATTTTTCAATTTCCAGAGCAATCTTATGCCTGAGAACAGAGCAAATGTTTTTCAGAACACTTACCAAATATTGTGTGAATCAGACAATTACCTGGTAGACTTATTTAAACTTGGTTTTTGGTTATACAGTGATAACCAATTGAGTATTCTTGTGTAACCACAAGAATATTGAAATTCTAGGATAATAAAGCTGCAAGGAAAGGAAGGTGCATTTTCCCTGCCAGCTGACTCATAGGTAGAAAGAAGTTGGCCTGTAGCATCCATCAGGAGTGGAAGCATCTCTTAGAAATCAAAGGAGAGCCCCAGGTCAGGAGGTGGCACTAACAAGGCAGAGATTACTTTTGGATTTGCTCATCCAAAGCCTTTACCTCACCCTGGTTCTCCTGGTGGGAGCTGCCCCTTTCCTCTTGTGGCTTGCTTTTGTCCAGGTCTATCCTCAGCATGGTAAGTTGCACCAGAAGACTCGGCATTGAGCTCAGCACTCCCCTGTCATTGAGCATGCCTCATCCCGGTTTGCATCTATCCATCCATCCATCCATCCCCAGAACAAGTCCAAAGATTCTGCTCCAGACCTCATCACTGTGTCTGTCAGTTCTCTGTGGCTATCACAAAATACCTGAGATAATCAACTTCAAAAGAGTAAAGGTAGGCTCACAGTTAGGAAGTGTCATCCCCCATGGTTGGTTGGCACCTTGCTTTTGAGACTGTGGCAAGACTTACATCAGAATGTATGCACGGTGGAGGAAGCTGTTCACCTCATGGTGTCTGGGAGGCAGAGAGAAAGAGGAAGAGACTGGGTGCCACAATCCCCTTTAAGGCCAGATACCTCAGGACCTACAATCTCCCACTGCGCCCTACCACCTCCCCAAAGACCACAGGCTAGGTGCCAGACCTTCCATATACATGGCTTTGGGGGACATTTAATGGTACACTACAGCGTTCCCTCTACTTGCCCCAAAGCCCCATGCGCACGCTCATCTGACCTTATGATGTGTGCCTCCTTCTCCACCTGGACACTCAGCCCTGCAGCTCTTCTTCCATTTTGCCCTCACCTTTTGATGCCTGATGTCCTCCAGGGACACCACTCTCACTGCAGAGCTCTCAACAGGACGCTGCGGTTGTTTTCCTCACAGGTCCGGAACATGGAGTAGCCCCGGGAGGAGCTCTGCCTCTGAACGGCTGCAGAGCATTTCGACTCCTCTGAGATGCCCATTCCGGGATCCTTCCTCCTTCCCCAGGGCTCTGTTCCACTCAGCTTTTTCACTGTTGTGACTAAAAGATCTGACCGGAAAAATTCTAAAGGAGGACAAGTTTGTTTGGGGCCTCACAGTTTCAGAGGTCCTGGTCCATAGAAGGCCAGCTCCATTCCTCAGGGCTCGAGGTGAGGCGGGACGTCATGGTGGAAGATCGTGGCGGAGGGAGGCAGCTCATATGATAATCAGGAAGCAGAGAGAGACTCCGCTCAACAGATACAAAACATATACCCCATGGCCAATTCCCACCTCCTCCAGCCACACCTACCACTTCAATGAACCCTCTCAGGGATTAATTCACTGATTGGGTTTGAACTGTTATGACTCAATCATTTCTCCCCTGAACCTTCCTGCATTGTGAGCTTTTTGGGGACACTTTGCATCCAAACAGTAAGAGGCTCTATTTGCAATCAACTCCCTGACATCCTCTGCCCCAGGCAGAACTATAACACTGTCACTCGACTGGACCGCTTTCACTTAAATGATGACCACATCCTTCAAATGGCACCGATGTGATGGCTGGATCCCACTTGGGATATGCCAAGCAATGGACTTGAAGGCAGATCAATAAAATGACCCCATCTGAACAACGGAGAGAAAATAGATTAGGGGAAAACAAAAACAAAAACACCCAGACTCTCAGGATCCCAAGGATTTATAGTGAAAGATTCAATATTCGTATGGCTGAAATTCCAGGAAAAGAGGTCAGGGGCCCAAAGAGCATTCAAAGAAAGAATGGCGGGAAGGTCCCCAAATTTGACAAAAGCCACAAACCTATCCATTCCAGAACCTGAGCAAATCCCAAGTAGGTCAGACCCAAAGAGACCCACACCCAAACACCTTGTGATTAAACCTTGGAGCCCTAAAGACAGAGGGAAAACAAAATCTTAAAAGTAGACAAGGAGAAACGTCACATTGCCGGGTCAGGTGGCACCGGCTGCCTGGCCAGAAAATGTGGAGCCAGAAAGATGTGCCACAGCGTTTTTTAAGTATTGGGAAAAGAACAACAGAAAGAAAGAAAGAAAGAAAGAAAGAAAGAAAGAAAGAAAGAAAGAAAGAAAGAAAGAAAGAAAGAAAGAAAGAAAGAAAGGGAGGGAGGGAGGGAGGGAGGGAGGAAGGAAGGACAGAGGGAAGGAAGGAAAGAAAGGAGGAAGGGAGGGAGGAAGGGAGGGAGGAAGGGAGGGAGGAAGGAAGGAAGGAAGGAAGGAAGAAAGAAAAGAAAACCAAAAACCTGTCAATGGTGAAGCCTAAATCCAGAGAGACTGTGGGTTAGGAAAATGAAAACTTTGTCTGACAGAGAGAATGAGAAGCACTTGCCTCACGAAGTCCTGTCCCCACAGATGGCGAACTGTGACCCTTCCCCCAGAAAGGCAGAGCTCACGCTGGGGGTCGGTGTGTGGACGGAGGCCAGGCTGTGGACCAGGGTGCTCGGGTTGGACTCCGCTTTTGCTCATCAGTTTTAAAAATCATGTTTGATGAGTGGAACAAAGAATCAGCCTCCGATCCTCTAAATGACGCTCTTGAGAAACAAGGAAGGTGAGCTCTGTGCCTCAGGTGACATTGTACGACCAAGGGTCTAATTCAGCTAAGCAGAGATGTTTCCCCGTGCTCCTCCCCTTTCGCTGATTGCCATGTCTGTCATCCTCAGCCACACTGCATCCCTCCTCTACCCAGAGTGCTCTCTCCCCGACACCCGAGTCGTAACTGATCTTTCCAAGGTCATCTGCCACCCTGGTAAGCACAGGCCAAGTGAGACTTTCTCCAACAGCCGTGAGTAATCACAGGCATTTTTCTGTCAGCTCTCTCTGAGGTTGGCATTGCTCAGAATATTTACTTTCTGAGTCACCCTCCCGCGCTGCCTTTTGTCCCTGGACAGAAGAGCCATCTGTCCTAAAACTCATCCTCCGAGTCCCTCACGCTGCGGCTGGGGCCTGTCATTTCTGCTGCCTTGAAATGAAAACCCGCTCCTGTCTGCTGAAGCCTCAGCTCAGATGCGTCACTTGAAGCTGACAGTTACAGTCGTGGCAATGACAACCTTGCCCCTTGAATTCCAAAGAGCACAGGGTCCTCCCCGCATGTGCAGTGAGTGCTGAGGAGAGTGACAGCATTATGCATTTTGCACTCTGCAACGTTCTTGATGGCACACAAAATTACAGCAGCCCTAGACGCGAAGGAATCTTCTTCCGTTCACGTCAGTCACGCTGGGGAGCTGTCTTTGAGTTCAGTTCTCCCTGCATCTGGGGTTCAGTGAGGACGGATGCACCTCCAGGTGCAGAACACTCTCCAGAGCGTGGGGAGTAGTGAAAACTCCAGAACCCTTTTCTGTCCAAACACCAGTCATTTTTTAAGTTGATAAAAAAAAAAAAAAGTAAGACAAAGAGTCACATGGGTAAATGTGTGTGATGTGGATGTGAACAGGTGAGAGAGAGCAAGAGGGGAGGGTGTAAGGAAGCAAGGGAGAGTGGGAAGACGTGCTCTTTGGAATCCACTGGCCTGAGTGAATCATGCAGCTTCTGGAAGTCTCTTGTGTGCCATGGGAGGACGAGGCTCACGTGCCACGGGAGGACGAGGTCCATGCTGCAGGATCAGGCCAATCTCACAGTGCTGTGGTGCTGTCTTTGGTGACAGCCATCAAATCTTGCTCTCCTCTGCTCTTCAAGTTGAAGTCTCTGAGACCAGCTCTTTCTGGCTTTCTTGGATTTGACTGCCACAGGACCAGCGGTGGCTGTGGGTTAGATGGTGTCACCTCAGAGCTCCAGGTTTAACTGCCACGTGAGGCCACACAGAGGCCTTTGATCTTCCCAGATGACAGCATCAAGCTGGTGGCTGCCCTATTGCTCTGGCCTTGGAGAGGCAGCAGTGAGGTCCAGGTTCATGGTCCCTGGGCTGGAAATCAGCCCTGGTGCTTCCATGCACTGAGATTCTCACGTGGGGCCATGAGTAGCCAGCAGGCAGGAGCCATGCCAGCCACCCCTAGCACTCATGTCCCTCAGCCTGCAGGGGTGCAGCCCCTCTGAGGGACAAGCCAAACCATTGCCGATACCAACCACGCCCCTCCGTCAGTCACACTGGCCACATCAGCCTTCCCTGAACACGGCTGTGATCATGATGCTTCCTTGCTCCAGAATGTTCTCTGGTCTCTGAAGAAGTTTTCGTCCAGAACTCAGAGTTCTGGAGGTCAGAAGTGCAAGGTCAGGGTGTCAGCAGCGTTGGTCCCTTCTGAGACTATTGGGTCCTTCTGACTGCTCAGGACTGTCCCAGCTTCTAGTGGCTTGCCGTAATGCGTGTCCTTTCTTGGACTGCCTGAGCACCCCCTGGTCTCTGCCTTCATCCTCACATGAGTTCTCCCTACATGTGCGTCTGTGTTCAAATTTACCCCTTTTCTATAAAGACACCAGTCATATTGAACTAGCTCCCTCTTCTGTCCCAAGGCAAGGATTGGGACAGATTGACTGAATTGGTAAAATCCCTATTTCCAAACAAAGGCACATGCTGTGGCGCTTCAGGTTAGGCCTTCAGTGTAAGTTTCTTGGGTTGTCACAGTTCAACCACAGTGGGCCTCTGGGTGAGCAATCTGTGATCTCTCACTTTTTGCCAACTTCCTTTCTGTCTGCTGTCCCTAATTCTAGCTCTCTTTCTTACCACGTCTACTCGTGTCTGATCACTCTTGTCCTGTCTCGCCTGGGAGTCTTCATCTGCCTTTGCAAGTCTATCCATCCTTTAGAATCTAGCTGAACCACCACAGGAGGTTTTCTCAGGTGTCTCCAACCCTGGGGGACACGTGTGAGGGTGTTGAACTTGCCACAGACTGGGAAGCACTTCACATTTCTCTATCTTGCAGGGTTACAACCATCCCTAGATGTGGGCAGGGGAGATCTTAGTCCTGGGCCCCCATGGGGTGAATGTCCATGGAGCCACAGAGAGACTACAGTCCCCTTCTAAATTCTTCTCCCTGACCAGAAGACTCTGGGTCTACTTTTAAGGTCTACTCTTGAGCATGGACTTCACCAGTTCTCATCCCAGGACTAAAGGAGTGGCCCAGGACTGCTGGAGGGGTGGATGGAACTTGCGTGGGCAGGGCACAAGAGTGTGCACAGGTTCCATGGGAAGCTTCTTCTGGCACAGGACAGAGTCAGTAGTGAGGAAGACAGTGGTATGGACCTGCCAAGACTGGAGGCTGGATCATCTCAGGCTGATGATTCCAAAAGGAAAGAGAATTCTAGATTTGACTGGCTTTCTAAGACATCATGGAGGTCTATTTGTCAAAGGGGAAAAATAGAGCATACATTAGTCCCCACTTGTACCTGGGTGCTATGTCCAAGACTTCTGTTGGATGCCTCAAACTGCAGATAGTACCAAATCCTATAATTTAATTGAAGGCCTCTTCCTTTTGTAAAATGTTTTTTGTGGTCCTGGGATTGAGCCAGGACCACATACATATTAGGCAGTGCTCGACCACTGACCATCCCAATAGCCCCACCTCTTCTATCTCTACCTAGCACTTGTCACACACTATGGATGTGATTTTTGCAATGGAGGTCCGATGGCAAAACTAATAGATGCTTCTTGTTCCTCCATCACAATTTCATGGATCCAAGATTTGTCCTTACGGTAGACCTGAGCAACCTCAGCACGTGAGGTTTTTTCTTCTTATTTAAAACTGTGCAGCTTCTCTTGGCATACCCAAATTTCCAGCATCATTACTTTTGTATTCTGGGACCATTATTGAATAAAGTGAAGAGTTATTAGAACACAAGCACTGTGATACTGCCACAGTGGATCTGATAATGGACAGCTGCTATGTCACTCACAGGAGGGTAGCATATACTGTGTGGATACATTGGACAAAGGGATGGTTCACATCCTGGGCCACTCAGGATGACCCATAATTTAGAACTTATGAATTTTTTTTTTCTTTTTGGAATTTTATTTAATATTTCTGGACTATAGCTGATAGCGGGTAAATGAAACTGTGAAAAGCAACAGGTAAATGAAACTATGAAAAGCAACACCTCATATGGAGAGGAGATGCTGTATTCTATTTAGCAATGGAAAAGCTTAATTTGTAAATAAACTACTTAGACTTCTTACACATGGGTGACCACTGGACTGGCACATGTAATAACCTTCCACCCAGGTCCACTTGTGGACTCCGCTCTGGGCTGCCTTTGAGTTGAATGTGACCTGAAGTCAGTTCCTGTTTTGTTTTGATATCATTATTCTTTTGTTCTCCCACTTTGTGCTGAAAATAATAGCATGATTCTACAGGAACATGTATTTACTCCAACAAATCAGTGGGACCAGGATGATGGATCCCAACATATACCTTCACAATAAGGTGGCAACAAATGACCTCTTCATGAGGCCAGAGGAAGCGTGGTGAGATGCGATGGTGACGGTGAGCCTTTTGCCTCTCAGATCACACCTGCTCATACTTGGTGTGAATTAATTTCCATGCCTTCCCAAAATGTTCATGCAACTTTATTCCTTTTCTTACCTGGAATGTAGGCATGATGACTGCATCCCAGCAGTCATCTTGGACCATGAAGTAGCCTTGCGGTAGGAAGCTACTTTCACTAAGGAGACACTTACCTGCTGTTTCCCATGGCAGGGATAGGTGATGTGGATGATTTGTGTGGCCCCACTGACAAAGAAGAGGACCTTCAGAATTTGCTTTAGTAGGAAGGACAATGTGTTCAAGGGCAGAAATAGCACCACTCTGAATCTATTTGGAAATCTTCAGAGGTAGATCAGATGCCTGAAAATTAACACAGACAGCATTCATTGGCAAAGTTTAGACACAAAGCCCCCTGGATCTCCCCCATGTTTTACACATGGAAAGAGAGTATGGCTTTTTCTTTCTCTTCCCCAAGTGCTTCCCTCCCACCTGGGGCTCCAGGTCTTCCTGGTGGTTCGCACTGTCCCCTGGTGCCCACTGAGACCTCTGCCTGGCTTCCCTCCCCACACCCTGCCTGCCCTCAAGGACATGGCAGGAGTCCCTATTTCTCTGGAGTGCCTCCTTCATAGCTACATTAAAATTAGGGGAGAATACCCTCCTGAGCCTTCCCTTCCTCCTTTCTTCCCTCCATGAAATCTCGTTCAAATGCCTCAGCAGAACCGTCCCCCTTGGTCTTTTTCATTCTATTTGTGCTTCAAAAATATTACTCTCATCGCTGAAGCAGAGGCTGTGGGCTGTGTATCTCGACCTGGTGGTCTTGACCTCGCTCTCTTCGGCTGACTCTGACCTGGTTAAATGGCTACGTCACACAGCTTTGGAGAACACAGAGTCCAGAGGATATTTTAGACAAATGACTGAAATCCTTGATAAATAACATAAGCCAATACCACGTAAATGTTATCATTCTTTTCAATAGTACCAACTGAAGTGGGTTTGAAGTAAAAATAAAGCAAGGCAGTAATAATCTGTCAATCACCATGTCAGGAGTTTTCATTCTGAGGCAAATAGACTTTGGAATGTCTGAAATTAGATGCAAAACAAATCAAAGGCAGGTGTATATATTCATCGTTAATTTTACTTTACAAGGCAGACATTACAATTTGCCCATCTAATATCAATGTATTTTTCTTCCTTATAGAACCTTTATTTTATTGTAAATAACAAGTCCTGCTCCAAAATCCAAATTACTTAGCCTCCATTGCAGATAGAGGTGACTATGGCCAACTTCTAGCAACTGAAAGGGACAGACAATTGGCACTCTCCTCTTTGCTCTTTGACCTTTATCCTTCTTTCTGGAATGCAAGCATGATGGCTGGGCTCCAGCAGTCATCTTGGATGATGAGGTAGCCTTGCAGTTGGAAGTTACTCAGTAATGATGGTGAAACAGATATTTAGAAGGAGCCTGGGACTGCCTTCTTTGGACTTGTTTATGTGAGATATAAATACTCCCTCTCTCTTTAGGCTGCTATCATGTCACTTCTGTTTTATGCAGGTGAATCTGATCCTAGTTGATTCACTCTACACTACTCAAGAGTAAGAAATGCCACATTATTTTAACAACTGAAGAAAAAATGAACTTCAAGTCTCACTAGGCCAACATAACAAATTCCATCTCAACCATGTTTAGGGAATTCCTCTGTATGTGTCTCTGGGCCTTGTACTGTGCCCAGAAAACATGGTAACTGTATCCGTCAGCTTTCTGTTACCATGATAAAATGCCCGAGAAAATCAGCTTATAAAGAGAAGAGGTTGATTTGGGCTCACAGTTTGGGAGGGTCCAGTCCATGGTGCTTTGCTCCTGTGGTGAGGCAGCACATCATGGTGAAAATGTGTGGTAGAGCAAAACCGCTTGCATCATATGCTAGGAAACAAAAAGAGCAAGAAAAATAAAGACTGGATCGAGGAAGCGGTCAACACAATGGCCTTTGGGACACAACACCATGGGCCTGAGGGCCTCCCACAGGGCCCCACTGGATAGGTCCACAGTGTCTTCTGGTGGCCTTTAACACAGGCCTTTGGGGACACGAAGACGCCCTCTACCCCAGTGAGGACTCTGATATTTGGCTTCTGGGTGGCTGCTAATACGTCCCTTCAGAGGGACAGGGGGATCCAGACCTCCCAGGCTCGGGGTGGGCACTGAGGTCTTTGGGCCGTTATGCAGCCTGGCAGGCTGCCCTGCCCTCTGGGTGCACTACAGCCAGGTCCCTCCCTGTGGGGTCCTCAGGGTCCAGCACTGACCTCTGCCTCCCTCAGACCCCTCGCCTCACACCCCTCCCTGGAGCACTCCAGCCCCTCCCCCTGGGTTCTTCAGCTTTTCCACCTGTCCCTCCAGGAGGGTTGTTCGGACCATGAAGGCCTCTTTTTAGCAGGCAGGTGGACATGGGCTCTCCCCCTCAGGGGGTGTCCTCCTTCTCCCTCTGATCCTTTATGTCTGAGTCTTCTTCTGCAGGAGGCCGTGAGCTTTCCACAGATTCCCAAAGACTTTGGTGCACTGAGAAGCTCAAGAAACCCGCATAAGCGCTGAATCGTCTCTCAGGATTTCCATGGTTTTCCACCTTGGTGTCTGATTAGGCCTGTCCTCGTCTCAATCGAAAGTAGATGCAAGGGATAAACACTTAGAAAATCAAAAGACAAAGACCAAACGACAAAGCAGAAAACCAAGAGGGTGGAAGTATTTTGATCCTAAAATGGGAAAAAAGGAAAACAGTGTAGACCGGATAATGCCTGGGCATGTCTGGCAACAATAGTCTGGCTCCCCAGGGTAAGGGCCAGATGGAAGTCACGAGGGTTGTGCGCCATTTATATCAGAAAGTGAAAATTAGGATAGCTTTTCCCTTATCACTGTTTCATAAAAAGGAGGCATCGAATAAACAGATGTCTTCTCTCCTAGAACCTGAAGCCAGGGACCAAACGGAGATTGGGAGTGATCCGTGCTTATGGGTTCTTACATATTCTAGCACCTCCAGCTAACTTGCAATTGAGAAAGATGTTATCAAGAATAAAGGCAACAGGGCTGGGGATATAGCTCAGTTGGTAGAGTGCTTGGCTTGCAAGCACAAGGCCCTGAGTTCGATCCTCAGTACCGCAAAAAAAAAAAAAAAAAAAAAAAAAAAAAAAAAGAATAAAGGCAACAGTAAATGTTGGTGAGGATGTGGGGAAAAGTACTCACACATTGCTGGTGGGACTGCAAATTGATGTGACCACTCTGGAAAGCAGTATGGAGATTCCTTAGAAAATTTGGACTGGAACCACCATATGACTCAGCTATCCCACTCCTTGGTTCCTATCCAAAGGACTTAAAATCAGCATACTACGGTGATGCAGCCACATCAATGTTTATAGCAGCTCAACTCACAACAGCTAAACTATGGAACCAACCTAGGTGCCCTTCAACAGATGAAAGGATAAAGAAACTGTGGTGGATATACTCAGTGGAGTATTACTCGGCCTTAAAGAAGAATGAAATTATGGTATTTCTGAGTAAATGGATGGAGCTGGAGAATATCATGCTAAGTGAAATGAGCCAACCCCCCCAAAACAAAGGCTGAATGTTTTCTCTGATATGCAGATGCTAATTCACAATGGGGTGCTGCTAGGGAAGAATAGAGGTATTTTGGATTAGGCAGAGGGGAGTGAAGGGAGGGGAGGGGGGTTCGGGCGTAGGAAGGATAGTAGAATGAATCGGACATTATTACCCTATGTGCCTATATGACCACAACACTGGTGGGATTGCACATCATGTACAACCAGAAGAGTGAGAAGTTAGACTCCATTTATGTATGATGTGTCACAGTGCATTCTACTGTCATGTGTAACTAGTTAGAACAAATAAAATCATTTTTTTTTTTTTTTTTTGAAAAAAGATGTTCTACTCCTTGGATATTTTTAAAACCACTAGCCACGAGATGCAACAGTCTCAATTTCTATCCCTCTTAATGCAAGCAACAATTTGCTGTGCAGAAAGCCCACCTCTGTGTTTCCATCCGCAGCCCGGGAGGCCTTGTTAGCAGGGGTGATCGAAGGCGCGCGCGCCCTGGCTTGGTGGAGGCAGAGCCGTCCAGCAGCAGGCTTTGGTGTTGCTGCTGTTGAAATGTTGATGACTGAGCCCGGGGTTCCTGGGTGTGTGTGAACTCAGGAGGTCATGTTGGAACGGCCTTCCCCTCTGGAACTTTCCGTCTGGCTCTGGGGCCTGCCCAGGGAGCGGGTTAAGGGGTTCAGGTCTGTTTGGGTTCTCAGTGCGTAATGACAGTTTTCCAGCCTCTGTTGTTGAACGTGGAGTCTGGCCGTGGGTGTTGGTGTCTCATGAATGTGCTCACCTGGCTCCTTCTCCCGCCTGAGGCTGGGAGCCCTGGTTCCAGGAGAATCTATCAGAGGTCTTGTTTCTCAAAGTGCTGCCGAGGTGCCTGTGAGGTGTGGGCCTCTTGTTTTTTTTTTTTCCCCCAGGCAACTGTATTTTCTTAAAAAAAAAAAAAAAAAACAGAAAGAAAAAAAGAAATTAGGCAAAGGAATAAAGTCGCTGACACATTGTTGAGGGGTGACAGGCGAGTCGGGTGTCACCTAAACACCTGCTTCTAGATGAGACAGAGACACGTTTACAGCAAACACACTTGGTCTCTGCAGAGGGAGTCTGCCTGGGTCCCTGCCTGCCTGGGTCAAAGGAGAGTCCAGATGGGGCAAGATGGGGCAGTGAAGTGCCCAGCGTGGTCCTGGGTGTCCCCTCCTGACCAGCACAGTCCTGCTTCACGTTGCCGTCCTCAGTCTTCTGACTGGCGGAGTGTCTGAACGTGGGGACAGGAGTGTGCCCAGCTGCAGACCGCCTTGATGTGCAGGAATATGAAATTGATTCAGAGCGAATTCTCTGCACTCGGGCCCACTGAGGCCTGGAAACCCGGTGGGGGGTTCTGAGTGCAGCTCTTCCCCATCCCCTTGGCAGGAGCTGACGTGGGGCTTCCCTGGGATCCTGGCGGGAGGGGCACAGATTTCTCTTGGTGGAAATGGCTGGAGAGGGAGCCCGTGAGTGAGAGGTGAGTGTACCCTGGGGATCCTGAGTTCTCAGATGGCGGTGGTCAGGATGTCAGGTCACAGAATGGCTGCAGAAAGGGTAAGGGGAGCTTTGGGAGGCAGAGGCCGAGCCGCAGAAGGCATTTCTGGCTGGAGCTGCCAGTGCCCTGCCCATGATCCCTGAGTCTTGGCCTGGAAGATTCCCAGGATGCTGGTGCTGGCCTGGTCCAGGCATAGAACAGGGTCGGGCTGGTGCCTCATCCCACCCTGGGAATGGGTGACATGGCTGGTGGACCAGTGCCCACCTCTGGAGTCCAGGATGGAATGACCAAGTCACATGTTCTCAGGCTTCACCAGTGGGGCTACATCCAGGTCCCTCGCAGGTGACATGCCCCTCTGTGCACCAGCAGCCAGGGTCGTGCCCCAAGGCATCCCGACAGACTCGCTCAGGAACCCTGAGCTGCCGCACTGACAACTCCCATTGAGATGGCAGCGCAAGGACATGGAGGGACGGGGAGCGACACCTGACACTCTGCGTCAAGGTCAGCAGCGCACTGCAGGGTGGTGGCCTGCCAGTGCGAAACAAGGAAGCTGCCCAGAAGTTGGCAGGGAGGTGTGCCGGGTGTCCCTTTGTTAACAGAATGTGATTTAGTTTCTCACAGCAGCTGAGGGTCGTGCCGGCCCCGGAGTCCTGAGCTGCACACGAGCTCCGCTCTGCTCTTCCTTGCTTGCTGCCTGTGCTCCCCCACTAACCACTACCAAGGACACCCCACGTAGGGTGGCTTCAGGGGACGGAGGCCCAAGAGTCTCCCCTGGCAGAAAGCAGGTCCTGCTGGGCTGCCTGGTCCTCACGCAAAGCCGCGGGGCTTGGGTTTGGGCTGGGGTTCCCGGCTCCTGGGAGCCTCCCCAGGGGACTTTCAGCAGCCGCCTGTGAGGCCCTTCTTTCCTCTCGAAACCAAGCAGGTGGAGGAGAGCTGTTCCCCCTCTAGTCTCTTATTTTCCATTCCTGGAAAAAAGTGGGCCCTCTAGAGCTACAACCAACCAAGGCTTGGAGGCCACCATGCCGCCCTGCCCGCCTGGCCCTCCGGTCCTGGAGCCTCTACCTGAGTCTGCCCAGGGCTGGGGTGAAGCAAGGGCTGGGAGTCTGTGTGTGTGAGGGAGTGTGCGAAGGCCTGTGCGCGTGTGAGCATAAGTGTGTGAGCGTGTTTGGATGCGTGCAGGAATGCAGGAAGGCACATACACGTTTGTATGAGCGGGCGTGCCTGTGAGCCTGTGCGTGGAGGGAGGCATGTGCACGCCTGTGTGTAAGCAAGTGTGAGCACACAGGGGTACAAGTGTGGGACTGTATCAGTGTGTGAGTATGTGGCTGGTGCGAATGTGTACACGAGCTTATCCGGGGTGCAATTGAGTGAGTGTGAGCATGAGTGTGGGAGGGCGTGTGCATGCCTGAACGGGTGCTCGTGTAGGTGTGAGTGTGTGCAGGTGTGTGTGGGGTTTCGGCATCTCTCTTTCCCACACTTGCACCCGCTGTTCCTTAGGCGTTTCCCTTGCACGGCTCCTGGGGTCCCTGGAGAGCAGCTGGTAGAGATGGCCGGAGCCCCTGGGAGACCCCTACCCTGCATCTGGAGGCAGCAGAAGGTCTGGGCAGCTGTGGCAGAGGCAGGATGGGAGCGTTCCCTACCTGAGCCTCCTCTGCCTCTGCCCCACTTCACTGTGACCCAGAGCGCCTCCTCTGTTCTCAGGCCCTTCCTGGGACAGAAGCTTCCAACTGTCCTTTTATAAATCCCTTTCCTTCTTACATCACTGGAGTGAGGTGGGTTGTTTTCAAATATTGACTCTAGTAAGTAACTATTGTTAAGGTGTCCCTGAAGGTGGCCCGTCCTGGTCACTGGTGGGGGATGGGCACAGGCTCAGCTTGTTGGTCATTTCTGAACCATTACTGCTGTAAAAAAGTGGTAAAAAAGGCCACTAGTGTCCCCCTAACTCCAGGCCCCTCAGGCGCACCAATGTCTGACTGCAAGAGTCCAGGCAGTGATAGACCTGGGGTTATACAGGGCGGCCCCTCTCCACGGGCTCGGAGGCTAGATCCCCAGGGAGAAGCCCAGGGATCTGTTCCAACAACCACGACAGAGGCTCCATTGCACATGGCTTTGCACGTGGTAAAACGTGCGCTTCTGCATCTGACTTCTAAGAGATAAGTTTGGAATATATTAAGTGGCTGTCCTGCTAGGCAGCATCGCTTGCTGCCCCTGCCACCCCCAGAGGCCTGGGCAGCAGTCTGGGGCTTCCTTGCCTTCCCTGCAGAATGCAGATCTGAGTTCTCACCTCACCCGGGCAGCCAGGTGGGTTCCTGGAAGCGCCCTATCCTTGAACATGCAGTGAGTGGTCTAGCGTCCATGAGGCTGGGCCCTTGAACATGCAGTGTGTGGTCCAGCATCCATGAGGCTGAGCCCTTGAACATGCAGTGTGTGGTCCAGCGTCCATGAAGCTGAGTCCTTGAACATGCAGTGAGTGGTCTAGTGTCCATGAGGCTGAGTCCCTGAGCGTGCAGCGGTGGCCTAGTGTCCATGATGCTGAGTGCTGTACCCACAGTGAGCCACCCTGTTAGACCTGGCACACAGAACCCTCTGGAGACTGCCACGTGCTTATTGCACTGTTTATTTAGTTTCCAGAGCAAAAGTAAGAGAACCCACAGGGTGACCAGGGCCTGTGGGAGCTGCTGCCTTTCCTGCAGCATTCTCACCTCGAGGACGCCACATCCAGGAACGGTGTCACCCTATTTCTGTTTGCAAAGGTCCCTGTGCATTTCTTCAAGCTGGTGCATCTGGCCAAGGAAGGAGATATTTTGTGCTTTTCATCTCCACCTGACAGAGGATAAGGTAGAGGCGGAGACCTCTATCTATGGAAGCTGTTTCCCTCTGCAACAGTTTGGCTCCTGAGGGTCCCCACAGGGCCCATGTGTTAAGGTTTAGTTCCCAGCATGGCGCTGTAGGGAGATAGCGGAACATGTAAGAGGCGGGCTGGGGTCTTCAGGCCTCTGGGGGGGTCCTAGAAGGGGAAGGTGGGACTGCTGTCCTTGTGTTCCTCTCTCATTCACAGTGGCCCAAGGAGAGAGGTCTTACTCTGCCGAGATGCGCTGCCCCTCCACGAGCCCAGCCTCCAAACCTGTAGCCAAAATAAGGCTTTCCTTTTTCTACACTGCCCACCTCAGGCACACGTGGCTGTGCCCATCAAGCTCGCCCCCTCTGGTGAGGGGCGTCTCGTGGTCCTGTGGTAAGATGCCTCCCCAGGCCCTGTGCCTCTTCTGCATTTTGCGTTCTCATTTTTAAATGTCTCATCTTCACCTCTGGCCCCTGCCTGGAAGTAGCCTCTTCAGCCCCTTCTGGGGTCCTGGAGGAGGATGGCAGCGCCATGGTGGCATGGCCTTGAGGCCATCCCAGGCCTTCCTGGCCCTCTCGCCTTTCCTTATCACAACCAGAAGTTGTCCTGCCTCCCTTTATCACAACCAGAAGGGGTGTGGATTGCCTCTACTTCAAAAGAATCCAGAAGTCAAGCAGCTGGCCCCTGGTTGCAGAGCTGGGCTCGGCCCCTAGCCTGGTCTTCTTGGTTCGGAATCCTGCCTGTTTTTGCAACTCTTTTGCAAGGTGATTGTAAGGGGCTGGACATGGGGTTTGGGGTGACACAAGCAAGCAGTAAATTCCAGAAGCATTTTGGATGCGACTTTGGGCTCCTTGAAGGGGCACTGATTGGTTTTGACTGGGGATGGGTGGGGGCAGGCAGACCATCTGTCCGTGGCTGTCTGTTGCAGCTGCTGGATTCGACTCTCAGGGGGAGGTCCCGGCATATCTGGCCTCCTTCACAGATGGACTTCAGGGTTTGGCCTTTGTTTCTTCCCTGGGCCTGCCTCCCTGCTCCCGACCTCCGTGGTCAGGGTGAACTTGCTGGGAGAGGCCCAGGCTGCAGGGTCGGGAGGGAGAGGCCGGCAAGTCATGCAGGAGGCACAGGGACACAGAGCCCCTGCTCCCGTGACGAGGGCTCCAGAAGAGGAGCCTGCAGGTGGGAGGCACGGGAAGGGCCAACCCAGGTCTGCCTGGAAGGGACGGCCCCTCGCGGACCTCAGACCTGCCCTGCCTCTCTGATACATGCCAAGGGGGATCCCGGGACATGCCAGGCAGGGGCGTTGGTGGGGTGGGCAGCACTGCCTTCCACAGGCAGCAGAGGAAGGTACAGTGGGCACCCTTGAATTCAGACTTAGAGAACAACAAGGCACAATGGCATTCTCAGAGGGGACAAGGGACAGTCCCTGCCTTTGCACCTGTCTGGACTTGTTCCAAATAATTCTCCAGTCTCCAACAGGGTGCCCCAACTCAAATCCATTAACTCTGCAGATTAAGGGTTCAGACCCCAAGTACTTCCTCAGGAGTGTCCAGGCCACCCCACCCCTGTACTTCTGAACAGGTGGCTATAAATCCAGGGATTCCTACAAGACCCTCCCAGTTTGATCACTTGCTAGAATGACCCACAGATCTCAGGACACCATGACACTTAGCACCACAGTTTTGTTATGAAGACAGGACTCAGGAACAGCCCTGTGGAAGAGATGCACAGGGCAAGGTCCCGGGGAAAGAAGCGTGGGGCTCCTGCCTTCCTGGGGTGCACCTCACACGAGGATATGTTTCCACTTCAGAAGCTTCCTAAGGTTTCCACGGAGGTTCCATTATAACAGTGGGATGGAAGGTGTCACTGGTCACTGTGACCAGCTCACACAGCTCCTCTCTAGACAGCAGGCTGAGTGATCAGCCCCACCCTGAAGCTGTCTAGGGATCTGGCCACCAGTCACCTCATTAGCACACAAAAGACAGTAAATTCCTAGGGTTTCAGGAGCTCTCTATTAGAAACTAGGACAAACCAGAACTCTGGGTCCAAAAGCCACCAGGAGGTGAATGAATAAGCAGACGGTGGCTTCCTGGTCTCCTCCCAGAACCAGGCAGCGATCCCTTGTCACCAAGAGGCTGGAGCTTGGACCATCCTCAGAAGCAGTGTGGCCAAGGCAGAGCAGAGCTTGGCTGGGCCTCCTGGCATGGGGACTGCCCTCCTTTCCCAGCAACAGATGCTGACAGGGGCAGGGAGTGCGCAGATGGCTCCCAGCAGTTGCTGTCTGCCTGAGGGGTCTCGGGGTGCAGGACTGCCCTGCTCAGAGGGGCTTCACATTCTCCTGGCTCCCCGGTCACACCTCAGCTTCCATCTGCCCTGCTCCTGTCTCTGGACACTGGGCGAGATGCTCTGGCTCCTCTCAGACTCTGGAGCCAGTCAGAGCTCCCGAGATGGAGGTGGTCATGATGGAAGCTGGCTTCTGGCCCTCAATCTTTGGAGGCTAGAGAGGGAGCTGGTGGTGAGGGGTGTGGGTATGTTTGAGTGCGGTGTCCAGGTTCTCTGTGTGTGAGATATGTGTATGAGTGTGTGTGTGAGGTTTGCAGTGTGGAGTGCGTGTGTGTGTGTATGTGTGTGTGTGAGGTGTCTATGCATGTGATGGAGCATGTTTATGTGCTGTGGTTTATGCCTGTGTGTGGCGTGTGTGGTGAGTGTGTGGTGTATGTGGGATGTTTGTGATGCGAGTATGTATGATATGTGTGTGTGGTCTGGGGTGTGTGTACGTGTGTACTGTGTGGGGTAATGTGTGGTGTTGGTGTCCATGGGGCACCTGGCTGGTGCCTATTTCTGTGACGTGAACACTCCATCAGGACTGAATGGTGCTGTAAATGCTGCATCACACACAGTGTTAGAAAGTGGGGGTGCAGCAATACCAACCTTAAATTATACTACAGAGCTATAGTAACAAAAACAGCATGGTATCGGCACTGAAACAGACATGAAGACCAATGGAACAGACAGAAGACACAGAGACAAACCCACATGAATACAGTTATCTCATGCTAGACAAAGGTGCCAAAAACATACATTGGAGGAAAGATAGCCTCTTCAACAAATGGCTCTGGGAAAACTGGAAGTCCATATGTAGCAGAAGGAAATTAAACTCCTATCTCTCACCCTGCACAAAACTCAACACAAAGTGTATTAAGGACCTAGGAATTAGATCAGAGACCCTATGCTTGCTAGAAGAAAAAGTAAGCCCAAATCTCCATCATGTTGAAGTAGGAACTGACTTCCCCAAGCACAAGAAGTAAAATCAAGAATTTGTAAATGGAATGGTATCAAACTAAAACACTCCTTCACAGCAAAGGAAACAATCAAGAATGTGAAGAGAGAGCCTACGAATGGGAGAAAATCTTTACCTCCAGCACCTCAGAGCATTAATCTCCAGGATATAAACAGAACCGAAAAAACTTAACAGCAAGAAAACAAATAACCCAATCAATAAATGGGCTAAGGAATGCAATGGACACTTCACAGGAGAAAAACTAAGATTGGTCAACAAATATATGAAAAAAATGTTCATCATCTCTAGCAACTAAAGAAATGCAAATTAATACTACACTGAGATTTTATCTTACTCCAGCCAAAATGGCAACAATTAAAAATATAAGTAACAATAAATGTTGGCCAGGATGTGGGGAAAAAGCTACATTCATACATGGCTGGCGGGACTGCAGATTGGTGCAACCACTCTGGAAAGCAGCATGGAGATTCCTCAGAGAACTTGGAATGGAACCATTTGACCCAGTTATCCTACTCCTCAGTTTATACCGAAAGGACTTAAAATCAGCCTACTACAGTGTGCTTTAATTCTTTTTTTTTTTTTTTTATTAAAAATTTTTTTTGTAGACTGCATTTTGATTCATTGTACTCAAATGGGGTACATCTTTTCATTTCTATGGTTGGCTGTGTCTAACACCTGGTCCCCACATTCATGAACTTTTGGCAACTGGCTCTGACAAGGGGGTGCAAGTTGGTCTGTGCTGGCCGTAGGGACTCCACTGTGGTGGGACCGTGACCAAACTTGTTGGAGATGGTGGAACCTGGTCAGAGCTGGGGAGGGTTTTGCTGTAGTCCCTGGGAGGAATCTGCCTTGGGCTCATTGGGGATCTGGTGTGGCTTTGGACTTCTTCAAGGAATTGCTCTTGGGCTCAGGCTCAAGGTCCAACGTACAATTGCAAGTTTCTAAATCACAGCACTAATTTGCAGGTGTCCTGATTATCCCAGGAAGGGCCTGGCAGGGTCAGTGCACTGGCATGAGTGACAGGAGCTTTCATGTGGCTCTGAGTCCTTTGCAGCATCTGATCACGGGTGTGCACGTCTGCAGAGCGATAGGAGAGCACACACACCTATGTCTGGATCTGCAATGGGAGCTTACTGACCAACACGTGTAATAAAAAAGAAGACATAGACAAAGCTAAGTACCCCTGTGCAGGAAGGCACACTTGGGGAATAATGTGTTCAAAAAACAAGTAGTGAAATGATGACCATAGAACTCAGCTCCGTGGTCTCCTTGGGAGTGACTTGGGAGAGGGTTCATGGGGGCTGCAAGAGGTTCGCTCCTGGGTGCTGGGGGTGACAGATATGTCTTCCTTACAAGGCTTCCTTAGGCTTCATGTTTGCTTTATGCAGCTTCCTGTACCTGTGGGATATTTAACAGTAAGTCTAAACACCCCTTCGTACATCCTTAAGTGCACGGATGTACATGCACGCACCTGTGTCTCTACACACACGAGACATTGTAAACATGCGTTACAGCTCTCTCGGATCTGCGTTGGCGAAGATTTTGCTGCTGGGATCTGCCTAGAAAACCGGTTTGTCCAGGGTTCCCAGCCTCATAGGCTCCTTCTTTGATGCCGGGCAGGTGCTGCTGAGGTTTGAACTGCTCCCAGCAATGTAAGGGTTTTTATTTTAATTCTTAATGTGCTGGGGAAGGAACCCAGGTCCTCTTAAATGCTATACAAGTGCTTTACCACTGAGTTACATCCCAGCCCCAGCTTTGAGTCTTAAAGGGAGCGGAGTGATCTGGCAAAGGGCCAGGCACCAGCCCTGCCACCCCTCAGAAAGATCAGCTCAGCGTTAGTTACCGGGTGCTTTCCTCTCTGCAAACACACCAGGCCGAAACTCTAGGAGGGTTCTGATCAGAAAGTCCCAGGGGATTTGTGGTCTCCCTGGCCTAAAAGGAGGCCTGATTTCCCGGGAGGTGCATAGGAGCTGGCTTGGGGGCAACCTCTGTGGACTTGGAGATTTCTAGTGAGAAATGGCTGGGCAGAAGGCACAGCAGCTGGTCCCTCAGCACCTCTTCAGGTTGCCTGGGCTCCTCACACTTCCCAGGAGAAAGACAGGGCTGAGATCACCCTTTCCCTCCCAGGGAGGCCACCCCAGGGCAGGCCAGGGCGTCCGTGTGCATAGACACACACTTGCGCACGCTGGAGCATGCACACTCTGCAGCTTATTTCTAGTTCAGGGCTTGGGGTCATGGAATGCACACAGCTCCTTCCTGTAGGTGGGAACAGTTCTCAGAAGCACACTTTCACTTTCTAGGCCTGTCTGGGACAGCTGTGTTTGGGAACCAAGGAGAAATCCCATCCATCCTTCTTCCCAAAGAGTGAAGGTCACTGGGAAAGAGCTGGGAGTCTTGGTGGACAGCTAAGTGAAGGTCAGGGAAGGGTGTCAGATCTCTTAGGTCCTGGGGTCCGCCTGGAGTATGGTCCAGAGGATAATGCCAGAAATCCAGCTGCCAGCAGAGACCTGGCTGTAGCCCTCTCAACGCTCCGGACAGAAGCATTTAGATTAGGAATCCATTTAAACCGTCTATAAACTTGAACAAGGCAAATTTCCTTTAAAAGGAGCTGTTGTCTGTATTGCTAACTTCTCAGGGTTCTGGTGGAGGCGAACAGAGAGCTGTTTTGACTTTTTTCAATAGATGAAAGGAATTACATCCTTGTTGTTTTAATAAGTCACAATATTTACAAGGTCCTTTCTTGGAATCTTTGAGGTGGAGCAGGGTGCCTGGTTTATTTTGTCTGCAATTCTGAAGGTGACTAATTTTCTGCTACTTCACCCTCAGTGCAGTGAGGCTGTATTTTTTTTTTTTTTATGTTTTTAAATTTTGAACTGGGGATGGAGCCTAGGGGTGCTCCATCACTGAGCCACATCTCTAGTCCCTCTTATTTTTAATTTTGAGACAGGGTCTCACTGCATTACTGAGGCTGGCCTTGACCTTGTGATCTTCCTGCCTGTCTTCCAAGTTGCTGGGATTACAGGCCTGCATCTCCATGCCAGCTTGATTTGGTTTTTAAAAAGGAGAGAAAGGAGCCACTTCCTGAAGAATACCTCCTCTCTGGCCTCACCATCCTGCATTATCTTCTTTATTCAACTTACTTAGAACTTTTGTGAAAAGAAGAGAGACAAAAAGTAATTTCTCACTTGTTTTTTGTGGTTACAGGATGAATCAGAACATTAAGGGGGGATATAATTTATAGGTCATCTCAAAGCACATTAGCCGGGATCCCTCGTGAATTTTGGAACTTTAAATATTTTGCAAGGAAGAAAGGTACAGATAGAAAATTCCGGCGCATGGATTCACATAATTGTCACAGCATGTAGGCTGAGTTCTCCCCAACTTTTTATCCCTACAGTTGCTAGGTTGAAATCCACTTTCCCCCATTGCATGGTTAGTCAATATTTGAAGGCCTATTTCTGTAAATATCAGGAACCATCAGAACTCCCTGCAACAGGAAACCTGACCCCCAACATGCATCATTATAAACAGTCACTTGCCAAAATAACAAAGCAACTTCCTGGAACACGCTTGCTCAAAACCAGGGAGAGACCTCGGCTTGACCTCTGCCTTGTGCGCAGGAAGGCTGACCTTCCCAGATCAAACATTGTCCAAAACACCCCTTCGTCTCGTAATGCTCCTGCTTGCTGCAGCTCCCTGCCATCATCAGGCCCTGGGCCATGTGTCAGTTATGTCAGAAGATGGTTGGGACAATCCCCTGGCTCTTTCACCCTTGCTGTGCTGGTATACACACTGGGTGTTCCGCCAGGTTGGCCTATTGAGTTTCGTTCTGCACCAGGACTTTGCCAAAGTAAACTAAGACGGACTTAAAAACAAAGCAAACTGTTTTATTTTTCTGTAAGGAGTTAAGGATACACAGGGGTGAAGGAACAACTTTGTTAAAAAGACAGGAGCCTTTTAGTGTTGATATTGACGGAATTGTAGTAATGGTAAAAAAAGACAGGACAACAGAAGACATCTAGGCTAACCCGTCACTTGCTCTGTGTGACATTATCTCTGACAAAGCAGAAGCCACAGCATGGGCCCGTGGTGGAGGCAGCAGAGCTGAGCTCTGGCCACCCCAGTGCTAGGATGTCATTTGGTGTTTAGCATTAGCTGTGAGCCAGGCCGTCTGCCTCGGGATCATTTCCAGCAGAGGCCTAGCATTTGGTTCTTTCTGATAAAAAGCCACTCGCCACGATTGTCTGCAATGCATTGGAGTAGCAGACCAGACACTGATAAAAAAACTCCCTGTGTCTTTGTGGGGATTCAGTCTCTGTTTGCAAAACTGCTCTACGTTTGTTTGAGCAGAAGTGTCTCATTCTTTTAGGGAAGAAATTCCTTAATAAAACTTTTCCATCAGGCAAGTCATCTAACAGAGAGACTCACAGTGGTGGGAAGGATAAAAATAGTGACTGGGAACCCACGGCAAGCTCAACATCTGTATTGCCATTGCTTTGGGTCCAGTACCGACCCCTCGCTCCTTCCTAACATGCCTTTGACCCCAAGTCTTTGCTCCTCTCTGGGTCTTTGCAGGCTCTTCTTTGGGAGGAAGAGAATGCAAAGTTCCTCAGTGGCTCTCACTCTGGTGCACGTTCCTCACATCTCCGCCACCGAGGCCAGCGGAAAGCATGAGGGCGGAGGATGAGTTTGCAGCCTCTGATGGATGTTGTGAATCGGTGTTTGTTCTACACTTATAATGAACATCGTAACCATAGAAACCTGGTAGAGAGACGTCCAAGAGTCTGGCCGACCCTGTCAAATGAATGTTTTGTTATTATGATTCGCAGCGATCCTATTAAATCATGCAGGGTTTAAAAAAAAATTTTTTTTTTCTCCTTGCTGGGACAGCAGGAACTGTAATAAAATACATTTATCACCCTCTCCTCACGCGTCCGACTTACAAGGTCCTCTGTGTTTGTTGACGCAAGCGCACTGCAAACAGCACCCCGCAGCTGCAGGCCTGGTACAATTGTTCCCTTGCAACAGGTGTGTGTTTTAAGATCCAAGTCCCCAGAACCTGGATTTACGAGGGTGGGGGCAGCTGCTTTCTTTGGGGCTGACTGGTTTTCATCTGTGGATAGGTACCCCTCTAAAGAGATCGGAGTCATGGAAACCCTATCCTTACCCAAAGAGCGCCGTCATGATGTTCCTTTTGCTGGAGGCTGTAAGGGCCAGAGAGAACAAGAAGGAAAGGATTTGGGCCACTTGCCTCTGCTTTAAGTCTGAAATGCCAAACCACCCAGGCCATCCCCGGAACTGCTGGCATTCCAGGAATTTGCCAGCTGAGAGTCCAAGTGTTGAATGGGTTTGACCAAGAAATGTGTCCTTACCTCAGTTGGCTGAGTTTGGGTTACAAAACACAGAATGGCAAACAGATCAGGTCTTTTTGTGCTTGGCTTTGCAGAAGGGAGAACATCAGCTCAAGAATGTCAACAGGGAACATCGTCAGACAAATGTTCTCCCCAGGAAAAATATTGTGGGCAGTTTCTATTCTGGGAGAAACGTTTGGTGAACAAAAACTTCATTTGGTGCCACCCATTACTATATTGAAGTTGGAGTGAGAAGGTTTTAATAGCAAAACAGCAGTGTTGTGCAATATTTTTACTGACCGGAACCAGGATTCTCTAACAAGGTTTTGTACTATGGCCGCCTCCTCTCACAGGGTACTCCGGGGGCTTCTTAACAAGGCGTCATCCATGGCACTAGGATGGTGCCAAAATACATATTTTTCTTTTGCAAATGTAAAAATGACTCAAACTTGAGGAAATTCAGGAAAGCATAGGAAAGTAGTTAAATAAACAATATGTGTCATAGATACATAAGCTCCCGATATAAAAATAACACTTCTGAAGCTTGGGGGGGGGGTGTTAACTTCTCTGTGGGGAGACACTTAGGGATGAAGAAGTAGCTTTGGGAAATTAGGGCCCCATCTGAATTGGGGTGACAACCAGGGACAGAAGGAGTAGGGGCAATTTAGATGGGCATTTCACAAACAGCCTAAGTGATCCCACAGCTTTGCTTTATTAAAGGATCCTGGGAAAACCTCACAAGGAGCAATGGCCTGGAAGGTGTCCCTGATCCCCGGGAGGTGGGAATCTCTGTCTCCCCCAGAGGCCATCCTTCCCTACGGAGGATGAAAGCTTTGGGAATTCCACCAGAACCACACTGTCTCCCTCAGCCTTGGGTGTGGTTTAGGAGACACAGACGGGGAAGGCAGGAGACGCTGTGAGCCCCTCGGGGCACAGGTGGAGGGCCCTGTGGTTCAGGACACCAGTCGCAGGGACTGTGGGACCCCGCTGGCCAGGAGGAAGCCGCCCCAAGCTCCTGTCTCCCTTCACCTGTCAGGGGCTCCCTTACCCAGGAGGAGGACAGCGCCACCTGGGCCACGGACGAGGCAGGTGTGAATTTCTGCCGCACACAGGTGGGTATAAGAAGCATCCTGTGGCCTTATTTATTTATTTTCTTTCCCCTTTCTTTCTTTTCCTTTCCTTTTCTTTTCTTTCTTTTTTTTTTTTTTTTAATACTGGAGATCAAACTCAGGGCCTTGCATTCACTATGCACCGAGCTACACCCAGACCCCTTATTTCTATTACATGAAAAATTAAATTAAAGGTCTGAATTTAGTCTCCATCAAGGTTGAACCAAGTGTTTGGAGCCATAAGCCCACAATGGGCGTCCTTGAGAGATCCCCAACACTGTGCCCTCAGGGGGACTAAAGCTTCTCCAGCAGTGCTACTATTTAGTCACAGGAAAGATTTTCCTGGCTGGGATTCTGACCCAGGGACTCCTTTTCCATAGATGTTGGAGATACAATGTTGAATAAAATGCAGACAGGCCTAGGCATTCCCAGGGCTTTCTGCTGAGGGGAGACAGGCTAAGCAAACACACAAACCGTGACACAACCAATGCCCACCAGGGACCAGCAGCTTCCTGGAGACCCCATGGGGGAGGGAAGGATGTATTTTGGAAGAATTCTCATCTTGCCTGCCTTCCCCAGCTGGAAGGAGTCTCTCCTTGGCCCCAGTAGCTCCCCTCATGTTTTCTTCCAGGTCTTCTGGCAAGGACAGAATGTGCCAGAACCTTCTATAACCTTCTATTATCTTCCCTGTAACCCAGAATGCATCTTAGGTAAGGGAGCTCAGAGAACTGGCTTGAAATAGAGGAGGGACAGGATTGCCACTTCATTTGCAGGAATGGTTTTGATGGACAGTATTAAGAATTTCAAGACAACATCAAGAAATCACTGAGCCAGATGTGGGACCCTGTGGTACAGCACAGGTTACCCATCCAGGAAACTGGTGTGTCAGTCAATTTTTTGATTGTTGTGACCAAAATACCTGACGTAAACAACTTAAGGGGGGAATTTTAGTTTGGCTCGTGGTTTCAGAGGTGTCAGTCCACAGTTGGTTGGCTGGCCCCATTGCCTTGGGCTTGGGGTGAGGCAGAACATCATGGCAGAAGTGTGTGGTGGAGAAAGCTGCTCAGTCCATGAGAGCTAGGAAACAGAGAAAAAGAGAAGAGACAGAGACAAGAAATACACTTCCAGGGTACACCCCAGTGATCCACTTTCTCCAATCATGCCCCACCACCTACAATTTTTACCTCCTCCTCGTAATCCATTTAGCTATCAATGGATTAATCCACTAGTAAGGTTAGAGTTCTCATGAGCCAATCACCTTTCAGAAATTTCACCTCTGGACACAGCTGCATTGGGGACCAAACCTTCATCACACTAGCTTTTGGGTGACATTTCAGATCCAAACCATAACATAGGATCTGGGAGGGAAATATACAGTGAGGAAGAGTCAATCAACACCACAGATTAATAACCCAATAAATTATCCTGATATTTACTTCCATATGAATATACAATTTTACCATAATTGTCATCTAAATTTCATTCCCCATTAAAAAAATGAATGAATGGAGTGTGACATTGTCTGTGGAACATGAAACTAGACTGCTCAATTGGATCACAGCTCTGTCAGACTTTGGATAGCACCAGTCTCCTTATCCATACAATGGAGACCTTGACTTCTCCACCTCTGGACTTAGTGGATGAGACAGAACCATACCTGGGATGAGTGGGGCTGTGGGTACTGTGGTGATGCCTCTGTGTCTGGTCTCGTCTTGCCCTAAAGGTATGCCATAGAACATCACACAGAAGGACCTGTGTGATGGAGTCAGAGACATACGGCTAAGCACCAGGTGCTTCCTGGGGGCAATGTTCTGAAAAAGCTAAAGGCAAGTGAGGGGCCACATACTCACACAATGTTAGTAGGTATTCAGACATTTTTCTTCATATAAGTTTTAGGAATTTTTGTTAAGAATAATACTTGGGTACTTATATGTTGATGTTGTTATTATTGGGCTTTTTTTTCTCAACATATTTTTTATTAGTTATGCCTAAAACCTATGTTTAGTTTAATTCTGTTGAATTTGTATATTTTATAGAATTCTTTTGATTCCAGTAGACTTTTATATAAATCTCTTGGGTTTTCTAAGTAGACATTCAGATTGATTAAAAACAATATGTCATCATTTTCTGCTTTACAACAGTTACCTGTAGGGGTATTCCTGGGGCATCCAGCATGTCATAATGTAGTGTCATTATCTTGCAACCAACTTTTATCTGGAATTCAAATATGTTCAGGTGAGGAGCTTCTCAGGCAGTCCTCTCTCCCTTGTTGAGCTTACTCACCCCACGTGATAAAGACCACCCAGTGCAGAGTTCCAGCCCAGCTTGGTTGTGGAGTCTAATGGGCATCAAAAACTCAACATGGCCAATGCTAAACTCTGGATCTCCTGGATGCCCCACAGCCCTGCAGTCTTCTGGCTGGCTCCTTCTGTGTTAATGGCAACTACATCCATCCATCCAATGGCTTTTCTTCCTACCTCTCGCTACCAGCCTGAATCTGCAGGCCACTACGTCTCTACCCTCTACATACTTCAAGAACCTCAGTGCGCCCACCTGCCCTCTGATGCCACCGTTTCTCACCTGGATGTCTGTGTGTCTCTCCTTTGCTCTAAATTCCACATGTCCCATTTTGAAGACAAGATCATTGTTTGACAAAACTACATATCCACTCCTTACCTATAGCCACATAATGAGCTTCTTGCTCTTTCTTCCTCTGCTCTGGCTCCATGCACTGGTCTTGCCCATTCCTTGAACTTGTGATGATCTTTCTCCAAATATCTCAGGGTCTTTCACCACCTTATAACTGTGTTTAAGTACTGCCTGCCAACTGAGACCTTCTTTCCCCACCTGATTTAAAACTGTACCCTAACCCTAACCCAGTTCCCTGACTTCTTTCCTTTCGTCATTTTCCATGAGTCTATTCCCATTTTCTCACATATGCAACAGACTGAAGATGGCCTCACTTTCTCATATGATATAGATTAAAGATGGTGCCATGTTTGCCACTTGTTGCATCCAGAGGCAGCCTGTTTTTCTACCTGCTTGAGTCAGAATTAGCTTTCTGACTTCGTTAATCAATAAACTAAGGATAAAGTGATATTGTGCCCATTGCAAGCTTTGTTCTTTGAAAGGACTGTTGACTTTGCTTCCTCTTTCTTGGAAAGCCTACTGCAGGGATGCTCTCTGCTGGAACCCATTCCATGGGAAGAAGCTTGAGCTTGGGAGAAGCTCATATGTGTGCACTCCATACCACATCCAAGTTGAGCTCCAGTTGGACAACCAGCATCCACTGACGGACAGCATACTATTGAGTTACCAGAATATTCCAAACCCAATGAGTCCCAGACCCTACACTGCCAGTTGATGGCATATAGAGCAGAGGTACTGCACAGCTGGGCATAGTTAACCCAGAAAATCCCAAGTGATAATAGCATTGTTCTTATAAACCACGGATCTTAGAGTTGTTTGTTACACAGAAATAGATAACTGATACAAACACTATGTAATTTACCTATTTATTATGTTTATTGTGTATAATCTGTTCTCCACGCTACCCCTTCAAGCATATACCATAGCTACAATGTGATCCTCATAGGCAAGAGATCTTTGTTTTGTTCACTGATGTACATGTGGCACAATACACATTAATGGAATTAATAGACAAACTGTTAGAGATTTTGCTATTGTTATCTTCAGGAAGAATTCTACTTAAAGTTATAGTTTACTCTTTTTTAAAAAAAAGTAGAATTGCATGTCATTGTTTTTCAACATGCTATTTTACTTATTGACATGAGGTATTACGTTAATCTATTGTCTAATATAATATTTATAATATATAGCCATCTTAGCCTCAGGAGCTATTTCTATAATAAGCTTTACAATTTGATCCAGTGAACAATTTGATCCAGTGAACCTAAGTACCTTGCCCAAAGTAACTTGCAAGCAAGAAGCAGAGATGAAATTTGGGTATTTCTTCGAAGGAACTGTTCTGAGAATGAGCTGTTCCTAGAAGATGATTTTTCAGAAATGCCCAAATCTGCCAACAGCCTTTAAATTGCAGAATGAAGCCCAAGTCATTCAAAGAATTGTGCAGATAGATAACAGCACAAAACAACACGGGCAAAAGACTGGTTTTCACAATGGTTTGTACTGTACTGGTTTCAGAGTAAGAGGCAGAGGAGCTTCCCCTGGGACCCTAGTGCCGTTCTGTGTCAGGAAGCTGTCCCTCCTGCGATGAGGTGGGAAGGTAATTACGCCTGCTGCTTTGGAGCCAGACTGTGGCCACCTAACCTTGAAGTTGACTGTTGTGTGACCTTGAGGAAATCAACCTGCAAGGCCTTGCTTCCTCATCTCTAAAGGGCAGCAATGGTAGTACCTACCCCAGGGCTAAAGTGACATGGTCCTGGAATAGCTCACTCCAGAGCTGACCCTCAGGATTGATTATTGTTCAAAATATCACCCGATCATGGCCCCATTCTCCCAGGGCTTGCTGCAAGTTTTGCAGTGGTCCTATGTTTGGGGTCCTAGAATTCTTTGTTAAACTGATGAGTATATAAATTCTCCAGCTAGAAAAGATGTGCATGTAAATAAGGCATCTAAACTAATTTAAAAGATTCAAATTCTAATTAAGAACCTGTGACTGAATAAATTCACAATTCCCTTTTCTACACATCCGGATTTTAGGATAATTCTGTCACCAGGGTCCCATTTCCCTGGGACTCTGAATCTGGAACAAGTACCTCATGTGCTTCGATGCAGTTAAGTCTAACTGCTTCACAAGCTAACTCCATCCCTACCATCATCCGACACCCCTGCCTGACTCTCCTTCTGCGTGGCTTATGTCTGCTCATTTTCCTTTTGTTCTCACTGGAAATGTTGTTCGCCCTGTTTAGAGCAGACTTAAGTCCCTCTCGGGGGATTGAGAGTGACCATGTGGAGTATTAGGCAAAATAGTCCACATTCCACTGCCTCTGTGGGTAGGCAGGTGGGGGCCGCAGTTGTTCCCTCTACCACGACACTGCACAGCTCGAAGCTGTGCTTGGTAAATCTTGAAGTTATTCCTCCTGCCTTCCTGCTATTGCTGACACCACTTGAGCTAACCAGAAGCAGCCGCTGAGGATTCTGGCTGCTGCCTGTCTTTATCTCGTGTTTGATGGGGGATTTGTACTGTGATCCCTTCAGAGACCAGGGCCTGCAGGCTGTCTTCCCACACTGGTTTTTTGGGTTTTGGGTCCTTCCTACCATTTGTCCCTGGATAAATAAAGGACACACAGATCAGATGAGATGTTTCTGTGGTTGACATTCACCAGTCAAGGCTGGTTGAAAAGACAGAGGGACTATGGGTTTTCTGGTCATAGAGAAGACTTAGGAGCCAATCATTCCTTATGTATTAGTCAGGTTCAGAGAGACAGAGAGAAAGAGTATAAGAATTGACCCACATGATTATGAAGGCTGAGATGTTCTATGACCTGCCTTCTGCAAACTGGAGTCCTGAACAGCTGATGGTGTAATTCAGTCCAACTACAAGGGTCTGAGAACCAGGGCAGCCAACGGCATAAGTCCCAGTCCAGGGCAGAAGACTGACATCCCAGCTCAAGCAGGCAGGGAGCAAAAAGGGTGAATTCCTCTTTCCTCTGCGGTTTTGTTCTATCCAGGCCCCCAAAGGATTGGATGATGTCCTTCCACAGAGGGGAGGGCATTTTGCTTTACTCAATTCACCCACTCAATGCTAATCTCCACCAGAAAAACTTTCACAAATGCTCCCAGGAATAATGCTTAGCTAAATATCTGGGCACCCTGTGATCCAGTCAAGACACATATAATAATCATACCTCATTTAAACTCTTGTCCCCAGATTCTAAGGCATCTCTTTAATACTCTATGGTTTGAAAACATTTAATGACTCATCTTGGTCATAGAGTTAAGTTTTAACTGAATATAAAAAGTTCAGTTAGATAGTCAAAGCCACGGAGGCTCCTGTTCATCATCACCGTCTTGTGTACACTCCATTGAATTTGCCATCCATACAGGCTCCCTTGGCTATTTCTCACTTCACTCCAAGCTGCTTCTGATCTGGGAGTGTGGGGTGGGCTTTTAAGACATTTGGCTTCCCTTGAAATAGACTTAGGGAACCTGTTAGCTGGTTTCTTCAGGAGTGTGGTTATTCCTTTCAGAGTACAGTGACTTTCTGAAAACTCTTGGGGTTCCCTTTACTTCAGAGGAGTTTCTGTAAAGTGGTCCCATGATTTCGAGGCTCACCAATAATTCTGTCAATGGCAGCCCCCCCCTGCCAGAGTCTTCCCCTCTATGTTCCAACTGTTCCATGTATCACACAAGTTGATTATCCACATGCATAAAGGGATAACACAAGGAATTGTGTGGACAACTCTCATATTCTTTATGCACATTTTCCTATTTACCTGATGTAGACTGCAAATACTTCCTTTCCTAAGCAGGTTCACCATGCAGGAACTCACCTTGCCTCAGCATGAGATGCTGCTTTTATGTTGCCTCTTCCAGTAGCAGATGGAAGGATGATGCATTTGGAAAGTATCCTGTGGAGTGACGCCCTCTTCTTCACTTGGGGCCTGGTGTATAATCCAGGTAGGGTTGGGAAGATCACAGACAACAAGATGTGGGGCCATGGAGCACAGCCAGGCCAGCTAGTGTAGAGGGATGTGGCTCTGAACTTGGTCTGCAGGTGACTCCCAGAAAATACACGTGAATACATCCATCCCAGCAGATGAACTGGAGGGAACCTTGGGTTTTCAGCTGGGAGATGAGAGGCACTGAGATAGAGATCCCCCAGAGAATTCAACAGTGACCAAGTGGGCACCCTAACCCACCTCCCTGGAACTCACCGCTCCCCTTCCTGTAAGCAGAGAGGGTGCTCCCTGTCGTTTGACAAAACACACTATAGAAATAGTACTGCTTAAAGTTTTTGCAATATTTTGTTATGCACAGTCTCAAACATGCTCCAAAGTTGAAATAATTTTACAGTGAACTCCCAGTTCCTCACACCCAAAATCTCCACTTAGATGCTCTCCAACTTTGGATAGTTTGACTTAGCATCTTTCAATATGATAGTAGAACAAAAGTGATACCTATCCATGCTGTGAATTTTGGATTTGGATCTTCTCTGAATAGAAATACATGGTACAAAGTCTCTCCCTGTGCAGGGCAGTGACAGTAGGCTGATGTACCAGTCAGCCACAAGGTCATGAGGGAGAACAACAGATACCATACAGGCACTCTACTGCTAAGCCAGAATATTCAGTGGGTTAGGTGTATTGAAGGCATTTTCTACTTATACTATTGTTAAGGTACCAAGGGTTTATTGGAAAGTAACTGCATGAAAATTGAAGACCATCTACAGAATATTGGTTTTACTGCATGTCTGTCTGTCTATCCAGGCATGCATGCTTCTTCAATCCCTCCAACCTATCATGGCATTTCAGAGTAAGCTGCAGGTATCATACTGCTGTTTTCCATCATGGCAAGTAATTTATATAAGTATTAGACAAAACTTAAAAAGGAATGAGATTTTATAATTATCAAAGGGGGCACAGGTTAAAACAAAATGAAGAATGTTAGTTAGAAGCCATGTTTTCTGCTGTGCAGGCTGAGAGGGAAGCCTTTTAGAGGACAGGATGACTACAGAGCCGTGCCTGAAGGCCATGACTAGTCATTCCGGGTCTCATGGATCCCAGAAGGTGAGGAGGGCCTGAGCCATATTCCATGGTGGAAGGTAGTTTTGCTAGGGTGAATTTGGGGGACAATCCAGGAGGGGACACAAAGGACAAAGATACAGAATTAAAATCAGGACAGGGGTCCTGAGGTTTAAGTTTGCAGGACATGAGCTAAGAATATAAATCTGGTGTGAGAAACAATGAAGGAAATAGGGTCTACGACCATGGCCCAAGACCCCAAGTTCAAGGAAGGACTGGGAAAGATCTGGATCCTCTGGACTAGCCATATAGGACATCTGGGCTCCTGGACTCATGGGCAAGTGCCTGACCAGACATCAGTGTTCAGGTGTGGTTAGGGGTCCTTGCCCCTTAGTGGTGAACATGGATTTGTATGGCATCATATCCTCTCAGCAGAGTGCAAAGACCACTCTGCATTGGGGTCTCTAGACTGAAATATTTGCTCATTCCATTAATTAAAAACCAACATTATACCAAG
The DNA here is from genome assembly GCF_902686455.1 of Sciurus vulgaris. Classification (NCBI taxonomy): domain Eukaryota; kingdom Metazoa; phylum Chordata; class Mammalia; order Rodentia; family Sciuridae; genus Sciurus; species Sciurus vulgaris. The sequence goes on from NC_136474.1 coordinate 29,270,666, forward strand.
GAAGTTTTCAGTAATTATAAGTTTGAGAGTTTCTAGGGTAAACAGAGCAAGTTTCCTTACTATGGAATTTCTTAGATGCTTAATTCAAGGGAATGAGATTGTGTTTCCAGAAAGCCTACCAGTTAGAGTTTTGTTGGGAACTCCTTTTGTAGCACACAGCTCTGAATTAGTTGGACTACCACCTGATAATGGGACTCTCAGTTCTGCTCATTGCATTCCATTAACTTATATTTAAGCTATATTCAGGAGACAAGAAGAGAAAATACTTATATGGTAATCCCTGCTTATCTGCAGTTTCACTTTCATCGTGTTGCTTTCCATAATTTAGTTACCTGCATCAACTATGATCTGAAAATTATTCCTCAAATTTTCCAGACATAATTCATATGTCTTTAATTGGACACCATTTTGAATAGTGTGATCAAACCTTGCACAGTACTGCTTTGCCCTCCTGGGACATGAATCATCCCTTTGCCAAGTGTATCCAGGCTGTATATGCTACCCACCCATTAGTCACTTAGTAGTGGGATCCATGATCAGATCCAATGTTTCAGTATTGCAGTGCTTATATTTAAGTAATCTCTGGTTTACTCAATAATGGTCCCAAAGATTAAGGATTTATTATAGTATGTTGTTATAATCATTCCATTTTTTTATTAGCTTTTGTTGCTAATGTCTTACAGTATCTACTTTATAAATTTAACTGTATCATAAGCACAAATGTATCCATTCCTTTAGATCCTGAAACAAGGCCTCTCCTGTTGCTGGAGACTCCCTATGAGAGCCCTTGTCACAATGTATACAGTTTACAGTTAAGGCAGCATGCACCTATCTTTCTAGGATGAAGCCTGAAGAGGAGATACATGCTACCATTTGTTCTGTTTTCTGTGTCCAGGTCATTGCAGAGAATGTGCCTCATGGTAGATCTTTGACAAAGGACGATGGAATGTAAGATGGTACCCATTACTTAATTATGTGCAAGGCTTTTGCTTGCTTTCTTCGTTTGTTTCAGTTTTGAATATTGAACATTCTTTTCAATATTAGGCATTGGCATTGGTGCCTTTGCCTGAAGAGAATAGGAAGTGTGAGAGGAGATGAGCTCAAACTGGTTGGTACAGGAGACAACTGATCTGGAAGGAGATTGGAATATTGTTGAAAAGTGGCCCTGGGATTATTTGTGTTATCAATCCCATGTTATCATGGGACATTCCAAGTGGACCTCTGTAATTTCTTGTACAGTTTTGAGTGCATAAATATCTGTTGCCTACATTAATGATGTTCCCAGAATTGGATTAAAGCATGGCTACTATTAAAGAAGTGTAGCTGGGCATGGTGGCCCACACTTGTAATTCCAGCCACTCAGGAGGCTGAGGCAGGAGGATCATGAGTTTGAGGCCAGCCTGAACAACTAAGGGAGACCCTGACTTAAAAAACAAAATGGGTTGGGATTGTAGGATGGGAATACCCCTGGGTTCCATCCCCAGCATCACCCACACAAAAAAATAAATAGTGTGATGTTTTCTATTGTTACCTTGGCCACGCAAAGTCAATACAGTTTCTTTAAAACAAACAAACAAACAAACAAACAAACAAACAAACAAATGAACAAACAAAAAACCAGATCTAATCTTCCTGGGGGGTGGGAAAAGGAAGTGAGGAACAGTCATCTTACTTTGGGTTTTAGGTATCCCAGAAGAAGACTCAGTAGTTTCTTTGAGAGGTGATCCCAGGAAGCTGGGATGTGAAGACAGGCATTAAGTTGCATGTTGTTGAGCAATTTGAGCACCCAGGTAACTGGAGCCTAATCCCACTGGGCAGCTTTGGGAGCCAGCATAGAACAAGCCTTGGAATTATCCCGCTACAGGGGGAACCGGGGTGTTGACACCCATCTGTTGCTGGAGGCTGATCCTGCCTGCAGGGAGTTGATTTCCTGGCACTTGGCAACCTGCTCCGCCCGTGGATGCAGTGTCTCCAGCTCTGTGTGGTGCAGGATCTGAGGGAGCTGAGCAGGGTGCTGCGGATTCTACACCCAGACATGACACTGGGTATTGATTTCATTCATTCATTCATTCACTCATTCATTCACTCATTCATTCATTCATTCATTCATTCATTCATTCATTCATTCAGATGTTGCTGTGATGTTCAGATTGGCCTCAAGCTCCTGGGCCCAAGCTATCTTTTTGCTCAGCCTCCCAAGTACACATCGTACATTTAAAATGTCACTGTAGCTCCAGATTTTTAGAATATCATTTGGGTGACATGATCTCTTGAGAAAGTGCTCTGCCTCCCTGGTTTCCTTTCTTCTCTGTTCCCCTCTCCAAAGGAACGGTGAGAGGCAAGAGGGGCCTTCAAAGGAGAAGGGGAATGGCCCCACCTGGCCTCTCATTCTTGTGTGGCTTGTCCCCAGACCCCAGACATGCAGCTGCTGGAGTGTTGCTGGGCACCTCCAGCTTCCTGGGGTATGTGTCTACACCCCATGAGGTCCTCAATCTTCTTGTGCTAGTTCTAAGGCTTGGGTGTTCTTGAATGTTGCTGACTGACTTATCTCTGGTGACTATGTCCCACCATCTCCCTCATCCCTCCTGTCACCTCTCCAGAACCCTTGGGGACTTCTGAATTCCTTTAAGACTCACATAAGCCATGAGAAGGCAGGGCACCATTCTGGCAAATTCCTCTACCTGTCTTCATCCACCAGTATGGGGCACATCCTTTCTGCCCTGGCACATGACTGAATAAGCAGCACCCCAGGACCTCAAATGGAGAAGGAGGAGATGTTCTCTGTGTTCTGAGGTTTCTTGTTCAATGCCTCCTGTACCTCCTGGCATCCCTGTCTATGCACCTCATGGAAGAACAGCTGGGCATGTGTCTCTTTGCCTCATCCCTCCCCTGCCACCCTCTCTCTCAGCATGTCCTAGACATCTGAAAAGACAGACCTTACTTTATATCATATCCTTCTCTTCCCAGTCCAGGCTAATGCTAAACTTAAATGTTACACTGTCCAGGCCTGGCTCTTAATGGAAACTTAAAAATGAAAAATTGAAAATCCTTGCTTTACAAAGGGAATGTTTTGCTATAGATCTGAAAATTCTATTCTGGATGCTGGAGCATAATATTGAATCTTTCTTCCTTTTCACATGGTAGCAAACCTAAGTATCCCTGAAGCAAATGAATGCCTCTGGCATAGTAAGGGGGAGGTCAGCGTGAACAAACACAAAAGAGGGGAAAAAACCATTAATACTGTCCCTATTTTGCTATGGCCTATATATAATTTCTTTTAGAAAACAATTCTATGTTCAGAAAAAATCCAATCAATCTTATCTATTCTCTCTTCCATTCCCTCCATTCATTACTTGAATGTTCCATAAATTCAATTTTCAAGTAGCACGTATCAGTCACAATGCTATCCTATTTAAGGAAGAGGAAACCAGCACAGACTGATTTAAACAGGGCCTTCTAGCTTTAGCAATGTTGATTAAGCAGCTCAGGACACAGGGTCTCTCCATCCCCTCCATCCACACTGGGCCTCCTTCTGGGGCCAGCATGACTCTTGCCATTCCAGGTACTATATCCAGATGCAGAAATTTCCCAAGGAAGGAGCAGTAAGGCCTCTGCAGCAGATGTGGGTGCATCCCGGTTGCCACCTTTCAAGATGGCAGCCTTCATCTTCCAGAGGCCAGGAGTGTTGGCTGAAGGTGGCTTACTGCAGAGTCTCTCCAAGAACTGCTCTCACCTAAAGAAGACCATCTTGCTCAAGGGCATGCTTCCCCATATTCTCCCTCCTTTGGAGATAAACTTGCCCACCCTCCTTACCTCAGTCTGACACAGGTCTGCAGGGCCCTCCGAGTCCCCTGTGGGATGGTTGTGGTTTCTGCAGAGACTGCATGGAGTTCATCTTCCTACTCTGTGCCTCCTGTGTTTTCATTCCCTTACAGAGCAGGCTCTCTGGCCCACTCCTTAATTGTTCTCCAGCATACAAAGCCCTGCTCCTGATTCTTTGCCCAAAGAACACTCTAGAACAGTTTTCCTATGAGGGGTGGTTCTAACATGTAGGTTCTAAATGGTATATTGGATATGGAGCAGCCGTTGGCATCTGATGACAAGGACCATAGGGGGATGGGGCACAGATAGCTTGTGGAATTTCTCATGCTGGCAAAGTAAATAGAGAAAGCAGGTAAGCTCATGCCCCTGTCTGGATCTCTTCTCTCCTCTCTTCCTGGACACTGGACTAAAACCAGGGTCAGGTCATAATAGAATGTGTCTGGGAAAGCCCTGGTTGGCAAAGGGAGGGACAAACTCTGAACTGAAGGACCTGGGCAGTCTAGGGAATATGTACCACCAGAAAAATGGAAGTGCATGTGTGTGGATCCTGAAGAAGCCAATCTGAACATTTTGCAGAGCCTCACTCTGGTCTACACATTGCTAGCAGTATGTTCACCAGGCATAATAAGCAAAAGCACAGAGTATGTTGGAGATCTTGCAAGCCATGCATGATCCAAAGGATGACATAAACCCAAGGAAGACTCAGATTTCTGTAAGATCTGTGGTCAAGACACCTCCTTAAAGCAGGTGCCTTATTGATTTGTGATCTTCTCAAACTAAGGAAAAAAAAAAATCAAGGAAAAAGCACAGTGTTTGGAAGTCCTCTGTGGTTTCTGGTAACAACAAATGCTGTATGTGGGGATGATCTTTTGACCCATGTATGACTTTCTGACTCTTTGTGAGTGACACAAAGAGTGAAATTGAATAAGAATAACTTATTGCTATTGAAATATCACCCCTCCAGCCAGGATCCAGCACCCCAAGAAAGCACTCCAGCACAAGTCACTCTCCCTCACAGGATGTCTCTTGGAAACTCAGAAAAAGTGATTATTGAGGCTAAGCCAAGTGGCGATGCTAGAGCTGCCAGTGCAGGTGGTGGAAGGGATGGAAATGCTCCGAGAAATGGCCAAGATAAGGAAGACTGGAGAAGTCATCATCTGACCATGTTTCACGGAAGATTCTGGAAGGAACACCCTTTTCAGAAGCAGTCAGAATGGCCTGGGTGAAAGGGCATCATTGGGGAGCTCAGGGGTGACTGTCCTTCCTTGTCTGAGGCTCAGGAGAGATGCTAGCATGGAATTGAGCTCCCTACAGCCATGGAAATGACAAGATAAAGAAACAATGGAGACCAGGCCATACAGTGCAGCTAAAAGCAAGGTGGGTGCAACTGTCATAACAAACCACAAGGATGGAAGGCAGCCAGTGGGGACCCTGACCTTCAGAGATGTTTCATGAGACACAGTGTTCCTGGGAACAAGAGAGAGGGGCAGCCAAGGAGCAGATTGCTTCATACGTAAAGTAGAAAGAAATCAAGGATCATGAGGACATGACTGAGGACAGCTGCCCAATAAAAAGTTACAATCCCTTGCACAGAATTTGGAACTAAACCACTTCTGAGCCCCAAATCCAAGTACCAGGACTCACAAAACCTCAAGTATTTAGAATAATCATTCCCCTAGTTAAGGGATTGCCAAACTACATCCTGCCCATCAAATCCAGCCCGTGCATGATGTTGTGAATCCTGAGCACCTAGTAACATCTAGGCCTGCCTGTGCTCTCACCACAGGGCTGGACTGGACAGCCCACAGAACCAACAGTGTTTACTACTCAGAACTCTACAGAATACCTCACTAGCCCTTGTCCTCCTTTCTCCAAGGGATCTGTGGCAATTTACTCAGTTGATACTACTCAGGGGAAAAGGAAATATCCTTGGACATGTCAAACACTGCTGGACACAGGGTCAGATTTGATGCCAATAACCAAAATCAGAATCATCTTCCTGCCCCTTCTGTTAGGGAATCCTGGCCAGCATCTGTCTCATTGGGGGCCCCACTGGGGCTGCAGATCCATTTGGTAAACATTTGACTCCTGAAGATATAATTGAGATATGTAGTTGGCAGAATTCTCACATCAGATCTCCTCTTTGGTGAGAGGGTTATCAACTTGGGGAACACCAAATAGAAACCTCTGCCACTAGTCCCCCTACTTTAATCAAGATAGCAAATATCATAATCCGGTGGAGAAGGGCAGATTAAAGTCACCATTAGAGACCTAAAGGATGTGTAGTAATGATTACCATTGTATTTCTATTTAAATCACTAACTGTTCCCTACAACAATGAAATGGATCCTGGCAGATGACAGAGGAATACTCCACATATCACCAAATAGTAGCATCAATTAAAATGGCTATGCTAGATGTAGTTACTTTCTTCAAGCACAAGATATGAAGCTAATGTTCTGGTGAATGCTTCTGTTTTTTCTTTCCATTCCTGTGAAGAAAGGTCAGAAGCTATTCTCATTAACATGGGAGGGACAACAGGACACATGAATGACATTCCCCCAGGGCTGTGTCCCCTTTCCCCCTCTGCCATTATATAGTCCACAGGGACCTGCTCAGCTAAACATTTTGCAGAGCCTCATGCTGATCTACACATTGGTAAAAAATGTACCTGAGCATAATAAGCAGAGTATGTTGGAGATCTTTTAAGTCATATATGATCCAGAGAATGATGTAAACCCAAGGAAGACCCAGACTTCCATAAGAGCTGGGGTCAAGAAAACTCCTTAAAGTAGCTACATTACTGATTTTTGATCTTCTCAGAACTAAGAAGGAAGCACAGGGTTTGGAAGTCCTCTGTGGCTTCTCATGGCAGCATAAGCCATATCTGGGAATGATTTTCTGACCCATATATGCAGGGACACAAACAGTTGCCAGGTCTGGGTGAAGCCCAAAGAAGAAGAGGGCTCTGTGGCAGGTGTAGGATGAGGTACACATGGCTTGGAGCTTGGTACCAGCTCTGTCTGCAGTAGGAAAAGGTGTCTTCTGTAGCATATGGCAGGCTACAGTGAAGAGGCAGAGCATGGACCCCCTAGGATTCTGGAGTAAGGTCACTCCATCTTCAGTGGAGAACTATATACCCCTCACAAGTCCCCTTCCAAGATGCTTAGTGACCCTCATGGAGGTGGGATGCCTGACCATGTAGCCAGCACTGCCCATCATGAGCTTGGTGCTGTTAGATCCACCAAGGCAAAAATTTGGTGAACTAAGCAGCAATCCACTGTGAAATGAAAGTAGTGTTTCTGGCACTGAGACATGTTGCACCAGAGAGCAAATGTCAATAGCATTAACGTGTAGTTCAGACCCCTATGTCTCCCCAAACTGGTGCCCCCATGGCCCTCCATCAGCTCACAACTGTGGCCAAATGGAAGTCCCTATGATCAGCTGATGGAGGAGGGAAAAGTTTGATTTATGAATAGGTTGCTTGGTACATGGGTTCTAACCAAAAGAGACTACTACACTCTTACCTCACTAATTGGCCTTATGGACAGTCGTGAGTGAAAATCCTTCCATGGGTCTGAATTTTCATTAGTTGACTTAGAATTCTACTTTGTGTGGAGAAAGAAGTATCTTGATATAAAGATATTCATGAATCCATGGGTAAGTTTTTGTGACTTGGCTGCTTGATCGGGGGCCTCATGGGGATAGATTAGAAGACTGCTCATGAGACTATCTGGGGAGAAGACAAATGGATGAATCTGTGGAACAGGCATGAAGTGTGAAAATCTCTGTCTCATGTGCTAATACCCACTGGAGAGTGTGCACCGTGTAAGAGAAACTCAACAGTGAGGACGGCAGGATGAGCCTGTTAGCACAGTGAGCTTCTGACGTTGGCCACCCTGGAATAGTGCCCTGCACATATGAAGGCAGTAGCCATGGTGGCAGGGATGGAACTGACACATGGCACTCATGGAACTGGGCTCCCTTAACCAAAGATGACACTGCTAAACACCAAGCTGATGCTGGATCATAGTACCACCCCTCAAGTAGATTGGCCAACCACTTGGTGTCAGGTTGAGTGTGTTAGACCCCTTTCCTACACAGACAGAGGCTTTACTTGACAGAAGTGGATTTATATTCTAGTTAAGGGCTTGACTTTCCCACCTATAATGCCTTAACCTGCATGAAGGTACGATGACTTACGGGAAATACTGCACAACACTCTCTCAAAGAAAACCACTCTACAGTGGATGGTGGGGAGCCGAGGGCACAAGATCAGGATCCCCTAGTCTTCACTTAGCATATCACTCAGGAGATGTGGCTAAGGCTGAACAGCTTAAGAGAAGGTTCAGAGAAATGCCAGTTTGGAGATGGCATTCAGCTGGTGTGTCAGCTTTTTTACTGCTGTGGCTAAAAGACCTGACTAGAACCACTGTACAGGAGGAAAAGGTTTATTCGAGGACTCACGGTATCAGAGGTCTTAGTTCACAGAAGGCTGGCTCCATTCCTTGAGGCTTGAGGTAAGGCAGAGAGCATCATGGCGGAAGAGTGTGACAGAGGGAAACAGCTCACATGATGATCAGGAAGCAGAGACAGAGCCCCCACTCTCCAGATACAAAATAAATACCCCACAACCACACCCCAATTCCCACTTCCTTCAGCCACACCCAACCTGCCTTCAGTTACCACTCAGTTAATCCCATAAGGTGATTAATTCACTGACTGGGTTAAGGCTTTCACAACCCAATCATTTCTCCTCCAAACCTTCTTGCCTTGTCTCACACATGAGCTTTTGAGGGACACCTCACATCCAAACCATAATAGCAGGGATAGACTTCCTCCTCTAAAATGTGCTACATGCCCTAAATCAATAATCATGTCATGATGCTGGATCCCCATGAGGTAGGACACAAGACTTGGAAAGAAGAGGTAAGAATAGATGTGAATCTGCTTACAGCCCCTCCCTTGACCTACTTATAGGATTATTTACATTTCCTTTCCTAGCAGCTTTGGGTTCTGTGGATCTAGAGATCTTAGTCCTAGAGGGAAAAATGCCTCCCCGAGGGATCATACAGAGCAAGAGTCCCATTCATCTTAAGCTTTGCTAACTGCCTGACCAATTTGAATTTTTCATGCCAATGGACCAGGAGGCAAGTACCTGGTCAATAACCTGGAAGGGATAATTGGCCCTGATTGCCAAAGAAAGTAGAATAACATGACAGGGGCAGAAAGGACAGTGTTGGCATCCACATGGAACTTCTTACCTGATTTTGATGGTAAACAGATAATTCAGTTGGTGAGCAGAAGTGCAGAACTCAGGGACAAGGGCGTGGGATGCCACATAAGTTGGGTCACCCAGACCAGTACAGACACAAGCCAAGAGAAGGATCCAGAATGGACTGTGGAGAAGGGGCAGAAAAGTACCAGTGGGGCCTGGAGACAGGTCCAGGGGCTGTGGCTATGGTTCCTTCCACTCATTTTCTCTTGGCTTCTTCCCTGGGAGAGGATGGTCCTACATGGACTGAACTCAATCCCCAAGCCAGTGAGGCTGAGCAGAGCAGGGACACACTGCAGAGGACTGTGGCACCCAGAGCGTAGCAGCCCTGAGTTACTTCTTCCCCAAGCTGCTACTGGTCCTAGCTGCTGATGGCCCAGAGCTGAGTCTCTCCCAGGGAAGGTGTCATGTAAACCAGGTGATGTCCACTCCCCAGAGACCTCACACTAGTGCTCCCTCCTTCCCACCAAGGCCATCCTTGCACCATGGCAATAGCCATGCCCAAAGACACAGGGGGAAGATGCTCAGTCCCTGCTTTCCATTTGTAATGGCTTTGAAAGGGTCACCGCAGATCCACTGCTCCCTTTGGTTGGCTGAGGTCTTTGGAGAGACCACATCCCAGTTGAATTTCTCCTTCTACCCAATCCTCCTTCCCTAACTAGTTATGGTTATTGTTCCCAATAAATCAGCTGCTTGTGAACCTCCATTTCTGACCTCTTTTCCAGAGAACCCAGCTGAAGCCAAAACTCCCTCAAGAAACTTCTCCAGTGGGACGCCTCCCCTCTCATGGGATAGCATGTGATCATCTACCCATTCTCCAACAGGTGACCCTCAAGAAGAGTAAGTTTTCATTCTTGGACCGAACCAATCATTTGAGGGTAGAACAGAAGTTAGGAGGTGAACAAAATGGCCAGGTGTTCATGGGAACATTGGGAAGTCAGTGACTAGCACCTCAACCTCTCCAGAAACCTCTAGAACTGCACCGTAACAGAGCCCAGAGGCATCATATCTGCCCTTCTTGATCCTTTGTGTCACTGAGCAGTAGAATGTGCTGCATGCTACCTGGGGACCTGCTCCCAGTACAGCAGAGCAGCTGTTCCTGTGGTCCAGAACAGGAACAGGTCCTGCGTCTGTCAGGGCTACATGTATGCAAACCAAAACAGACATGTGCACCCTCCATCAAAATAAACCTCAAACATTTAATGCTTTCCTTTAAAAACGAAGAAGAAAAAAGAATTCAGGACTCTGCACTTCCTGCTCAATGAGACCTTTAACATCACGTTAGGATCTTAAGAGCGCAAAGCTGGATGGATGGTTTTTGGTAAGTGACACAACAAGTCCCACAATGTGTACCCTGGGACTCTGGTTTAGAGGACATAACAGGGGTTTTAGAAGGTGACACCGTGTCATCAAATGTGTGCAGTCGTGCTGGCTAACAGGATAAATGCCACGGGTCCGCTGAGAGCGTCTGACTTCTAGTCTCATCAACGGCTGTGGGAGACACTGCCTGCGTGACCTCAGGAAACCCCTGGGAATGAAGGCTGAGCTTTCTTCTTATTTGCAAGCCTTATGTTGCAGGCTGTTCAGATGATACAGCGGAACCCAACACGCCGACGTGCATGTCCTCATGTGCTTAGAAGATTCCAGTGTTACATAAACATGCACCAAGTGCTTCCTGTCACAGAACAAGGTTTCTGCATGAGGGGTTTGTTTCTCTTTCTGAGCCAGGAATTGAACTTAAAAAGGTTTTCCATGAAATTGTGTGTCCACTTGTGCTTTCTGTGAGAGAAAGAGGAAGGTCAGTGAGTCATAAGAAGTGTCAGGACTTCTGTCAGGTGGGGCAGATTCACCCCTGAAAACTGAGCCCTACTAGGTCAGTAGTATATTTTTCTCTTACCAGAGTCTCTATTTTAGGTTTGTCCTGTTTTCATTTCTTGGCAGCCTGTTTCATTAGGAATATTCGTAGTAATCTGTTGAGTACCTAAGAAAATCAACCACGGATTACTTTGAACATTCTCAAAGATCTGGTGATAATGCATTTATTCAAAATGATAAGCGATGCATTGTTAACCAAGGACATTATTATAATCACATGCAATAAAAACCAAGTTATCTTACATGTATGTGTTTGGATGTTTAGAGTCTCCTGATGTCCTTCTGGTATTTCCTGTTCCTTTTTGTGTCGGGAGTTTCCAAGCTTTAATGGCTCAGGTGAGCAAGGAGACAGAGGGGCCTCCAAAGGGTGCAATTTCATGAGGATTGTCCAGGAGCACAGAAAAATAGGCACCGTGGTGGGTGTGCACAATCCAAATAAAGTCCGAAGTAAACAGGAATCAAAGATGCCTTGGAAGAAGAAGGAATCCTGTTTCCCACTGAGGTTGTTCGCTGACCTCTAAAAGTAGCACCTAAGAGCACATGAGCCACGTGTTTGTAACTAACATCTTGTGACCTATGAAGGTGCTTGTGTTGCTGAATACTTGAAGGTGCTTCTCAGCTCTCAGCCCAAGATACTATTTTAAGAAAAAGCTAACTGATCTTATTGCTTTTCTCTGAAGGGCCTGTGGTGGGATTTCCAGGTAACACACATGTGATGCTAGGTCTCCATCTTGCTAGTGTTGATCTAAATCCTCACCTAAGGGTTCCTTTGGGATAAACATTGAAAATGTTGCTTTCTTTCTCATGCTTAGGGAGAGTGCAGTGACTGCTATTTAGGGACGAGATACATATTCAAGGTTGCACTGTGCTAAGACCTCGTAGAGCCAGGACTTACCAGTGATTCAAACAATTAGGCTACAGAATGTCTCTCTCTGGACATTCACTCTCAGAGAAATGTAGCCTTGATGGAAATAGCTAGCAGGCAAGAGATCAATGTTTTCAAGCAGACAAGGACTTAGAATATATTTAGGTTTCAGCTATGCCTTGCTCAGGAAATTTCTCAGTTACAGTGGACCAGAGGGGGAATATGGCACCAGGAGGGCCAGGTATGGAGAGTCAGCAAGAATTCAGTGCTGAGATGTGTGGCCAGAACCATGACCCCTGAGCTCATCCTCTTTTCCCTCCCCATCGGGGGAATCTGCAGGGACAGAAAACACTGATAGTAGTCACGTCCACGAACCATAGTCTGTAACCTGGATTTCCTAAGGTGGCTGTCATTTCATTGCAATGCTTTTCCTCACTGATTTCCCCTTGTTTTTACAAGTTTCAAAGAGGATTCTGCAATCAGAATCCAACTGATAGTCTGCACAGAATCCCATCCTATTCTAGTATTTTATACTAGACAAAATTTCTTGAATGATGCCTATCTAGTTACCTTGAGTCCTAGAGACAAATTAGGTATTAAGTGTCACCATATAGACAAAGGTAACCAGTACTGGATAACTTCAGGGTAGTGCTGCTGGGTTGTGCCTATGTATCCTAGATTGAATATTATATCCACCTTCAACTGTCTTCTAATTTTGTGCATTTAAGCCCAATCCCAAAGTAATTATATTTGAAAATAGGGCCTCTATGGAAGTAATTTCAGCTGAATGAGGTCCTAAGGGTGGGTCCCTGATTTAATAGTATGAGTGGGTGTCCTTATAAAAGACAACAGAGATATCTCTCTCTCTCTCTCCCTCCCTCCTTCCCTCTCTCTCTTTCTAACTCTTGCTCCCTGTCTATCTCTGTCTCTCCCCCGCCCCCAACACACTGAAGATGTTACATGAGCACCCCGTGAGATGGAAGCTGCCTGCAAGTGAAAGAGGAGCCCAAATAATGAAACCTAATTTGCCAGCACCTTGATCTTGGGCTGATTGGCCTTCAAAACTGAGATTAATTTTCTGTCGTTGAAGCCATTCAGTCTGTGGTATTTTGTTTCAACAGCTCAAGCAGACTGCAGCACTGATGATAATTATATTAACTCTAGTAAGAGATTTGCCATTTAATGATGACTTGCTATGTGCCTGGTGTTGCTAGTAACTTCTAACTTTCATTGGTTTCTCCTTTGATGGTGGGTGCTTTTCCTTCTGTGTTCTTGCTGTGTCAGTCTGTAATGAGCAAGGAATCCTGTGCATGACTATGGGACATGTGCCGTGCCTAGAGGGGCTGATGTGACATCACTCTGTTGAAGCCAAGACAGAAATCTGGGTGGCAGCCTCAGTTTAATATATTTTTAATTCCCTTTGGATTTGTATAAATTTGGCAGGTTTTCTTTCTCTTTCTTTCTAGCATTTTGAGGCATGTGACAATCCTTTGGGTAAAAGTTGATCATGTAACTCTCCTGGGATCATGTGTCTAACCATGTTGTCTTTGGAACAAGGTGTCCCAGTAGGACGTTGTGTAATAAGTCTCCTTATCCACAGGAGTTGTGGGACAGGACAATGGAGGTCTCATCTGCAGACCTTACATGCTGTGATTCTCTTCTCCTAAACCATTTCACTCAACTGAGTCTATAGGATCCTAGAAGATTCTGCCTTGAGTAGGTGATGCCTCACCCACTAACCACCTTTGCCCACCTGAATGGGGAGTTGAGAGATAGTGGGAGCAGGATTCTGCCACATAGGCCTTGGGACAGGTGCCCAGACAGAAACAGAACTTCCAGGATGGGATCAGAGATGAGGAAAAGAGAGATGGGGGCCAGTCCAAACAGCTTCTTTCAGCAGGATTTGGCCTTTTCCATATGACAGCCTCATGCACGGAACTGAATTTCCCCTGCTGGATCCCTCACTTCCTCTCTCTTTATTTCCTACAGTTACAGCTCATATCAGCGATTGAACACACTGCATAGACTGTGTATACTGCTATTGACCTGAGGACAGAGGAGGGAGCTAGAGCTTCCATATTGGCTCTGGGAATTTCTTACCCGTAAAAGGTGCCAAGCTAGCTTTACCTGTTGCCAAGATAAAAGGTCAGATCAGAAAAACAGCACACACTGGCATTCTAAGTTCAAGGCCTCTTTTTCAGTCCAGACAAGAAAGCAGAGTACACATGGTCCTCGCTGTGTGAAGTGTACCCCCAACCCCAGGACCAGATGGGCTTATTTTGCATGTCCTTGTGGCTGGCCTTTTAGGATCACACTTTCCAGGCAACATGCTGTAGAAGTCACATCTTTACACAAAATGCAAACCTGTGGCCATTAGGATTTAGGTGGTTCTCCTGGGGGAAACAACACCTTCAGGAATTCCCAGGTGTGAACTGAGTTTCAAAGCAGATTCAATTCGCAGGAGGGAGCGCTTAATCTTCAAGCACAGGCTGCTAATTTCCCCTTTCTTTTCTGAACACAGTCTGAGTGAAGGCATGATTGTTTGGAAGAAACCAGGGCAGGAAGGTCAACATTACCTCATTTTAGACGCCAAGTTTGAGAGCCAAGATCCCAACCTGACATGATTCTAACACCCCACTCCTATTGGGCTTCCACTCCTGGATCTGTGACTCATCTGGCTACTCACTTGGACCCCCAAGCAATCGCACAGGGACCTTTTCTTCTCTTATTTGCACTTCTAACAGCCCTGAATAGGATCGAGAATGTAAGAAAAAGAAAGGACACCAAAATTCATTCATGACAAATTTCAATTGTCAGTGGTAACTTTAGGATCTAAAGACATGTCTTTCCTCCCTCTGTGCCAACCATCGTTTTTCCTTGTAAGTCTATACCCTGACTTCCTGCCTTGCCTGCCCCCACTCCTTCCTTCTCGGAGCATGACTTCCTGCCATTGCTCAACACCCTGTGTTTGTTGCCTTCACCCCCCACTCCCAGGAAAGAGTCCTTTCATTAAGGGCTCTTTATTTGAACTCTCTGGGGTGAATTCCATGTCCTGCCAGGACCCTGACCTGCAGTCTGTTCATAAACAGTTAGGTGGATGTGGCTACCACATATTTTGCTAATTAAAATATTTAAGATTATGTCCATATAGATGCACTCAGTGTTTATGACATTCTAGGAATGCTGGGAAACAGGACAGGGATGGAGGAACCACCTGACAGCCTACCTCTGCACTGCTCTCCCCAGAGCTGTGCTGCTGCTGGCTGCATTCATTGACCATTTCCTGGCTTCTCTGGAACTGCCTCTCTCTTTCTCCATCAGTTTCCGCATCTGTGCTCCCTACACAGGATCCTCCAGTGCTGTTAGGTTTATGGGTCAGCTGGAAGGCTCCCTTTGCTGAAAGGCACATATCTGCTTTGTGACATTCTAAACCAGCTCACTTTCCACAGATTGGATGTGACTTAAAATGAACATTCACTTGAGAGGTACATCCGGGTTTCAAATGAGACTGAGAAGATGATTAATGTGAGATGCCTTGACACTGGAAAAAAGGGAGAAAACAAAACATTTCTGACTTCCAGAGATTAAAATATAAGGAAACAACTTAGGAGAAGAGAGACTCCAGCAATTGAGCTTTGCTGAAGACCAGGTCAGATGTGCGGGGTGGAGGGTGTGACCGCACGTGACACCTGGTTGGGTACAGACAAAGATTCTCCCGGTTCCTTTTAGTCCTCCGTGTGACTTGGTCCAAACATGGGTTTCCATCTCAGCCCTGGCAGAGTCCTTTCAGTAAGAACCCTGCTAAGTCAGTTTAAGCAGAACCCTCTATCCTCAAATATCAGATTCCCCTTCATATCTGAGCTCGTTCTTTATCTTCCCCCTGCCCTGGGTGATTGCCCTGACCAGTCTACAGCAAGGAGCCTGTTAGGTGCTGTTAGCTGAACTTCCTCCTTACCCCCACGCCTCCTCTTAGTCGTTTTCTATTCACTGACCCCACCTCACTCTGCTCTCTGCTACACATTCCAACTTTTCCTCATTGTAGTCAGAGTTGAGCCCCAAATCTCTCTTCCACTGCAAGACCCCATTACAATAATGTCCTGGTACCAGAATATTTTTTTTCTTCAACAGTTGTCCATTAGTCCAGAAGCTGCATGGAGCTATAGGGAAACCAAAATTCTATGTAGCTTTTATGGTTTGGATGTGATGTGTCCCCCAAAAGCTCATGTGTGAGATAATGCAAGAAGGCTTAGAGGAGAAATGACTGGGTTGTGAGAGCCTTAACCCAATCAGTGAATGAATCCCCATTGGGATTAATAAGTGGTAACTGAAGGCAGGTAGGGTGTGGCTGGAGGAGGTGGCCATTGGGATGTGTCTTTGGGGTATACATTTTTTGACTCTCGCTCTCTCTCTTTCTCTCTCTCTCTGCTTTCTGATTATCATGTGAGCAGATTCCCTCCACCACACTCTTCTACCATGATGTTTAGTCTCACCTCCAGCCCTGGGAAATGGAGCCCACTGATTTTGGACTGAGACTTCTGAAAATGTGAGCCCCCAAATAAACTTTTCCTCCTCTAAAATTGTTCTTGTCAGATTTTTTAGTCATAGCAGTGAAAAAGCTGACTAAAGCAGTATTCTTATTGCAACTACATGCCGTGCAAGGTCTGGCCAGCCATGTCCTTTGGCAGTATTGAGTATCCCCAAATTTATGTACTGCATCAAGGGACTGAGTTTCAAATTTGATTAATGAGTTAGTTAATGTGTACATATCATGGTGCTATTTTTGAATACTATTTCTGTTAGCAATGGGCAATTAATTGACCAAGTTATATTTGTAGGTTTAAATAGTCATTATAATTACAGTGACTCATCGAGAAGACAATGTGATAGCAGAATTCATTAAAAATGCTCTGGAGTGAAAATATTGTTAATTATCTTAATCAGGTGATGAAAGTTAACATTCTCAGGATGTCATATGGATATTGTGATCCATATGTGATCCTGTGATGAAATGGAGAAAAGTACCCCCTCTTCCAAAAACACAGTTCAGTTATGAGAGAAATATCAGACAAACCTATGCCTTCTCAAAATATATGCCTTCTCAAAACTGTTTAGCTCATGAAGAGCAAAGCTAAGGACCCCACCACAGACTGAAGAGACTTGGGAGACATGACAGACAGCTGTATGACATGGTAGCCCAACTCAGATCCTCGAACAGATAAAGTACATTAATGAAAAAACATTACTTTCCTATGTTCAAATGTGAATGCATGACCAGTGTAACTCCACATCATGTCCAACCACAAGAATGGGAAGTTATACTCCACATATGTATAATATGTCAAAATACATTCTACTATCATCTGTAACTAAAAGGAACAATAAAAAATTTTTTAAAATAGCATTTTCTGATTCAAATGTCTGGTACAGCATGATGGAGCCTAAAAATCTTCACTCCATTGTAACAAGTGATGAGCAGAGCAAGCTGAGAAATAGCTCTTCTTTAGATACATGAGTAAAATGAAGTCACAAGATAAACTCCAGAATTGGAGCGACAACCTATGGGAGCAGAAACCTCCAAGCATCAGCCTCTGCAGGAAGCACTGTCGGTGAAAAAGTCTGAACTGCAGTGGGTGAATTGCTGGAGGCTCCGTGTGAACAAGTCTGAGAGCTGAAACCTCCAGGGGAACCCAGTTATGAGGTGTGTGTGGGAGGCACTTCTGGTAGTTCTACCTGTAGGAATTCAACCAAGTTCTTAGAGAAAATAACAGAGGAAAATCCCCTTGTGATTGCAGCAAGGAAAGAAGAAAAGGAACAATTTTGAAAAATGCTGGAGCACTCTGCTCTGCTGAACAAGGCCTACCTTCAGAAGAAACCAGCCAGAGCTTGAACTATTGAGGATCAGCAGAGCTGTTGAGGGAAATACTCAACTCCAATCTCTTTCAACCATTTTATCCCACCTAAGAGAGAACGACGGGGAAGCACCTTGAAGTTCACAGGCCAGGGGCACAGGCTTACCAAAAGATGCAGATGGTTTGTAGGACTAGAGGAGGCTTCCATTCCTCTCATAATTTAACACCAAATCCCCTATTTACTATGTTTCCTTTTACCCAGTACATTTTGTCTACTTTTTAACAGCAACAAAAAATTACAAGGCTGACTAAAAGGCAAAACACAGTTTGGGAAGACTGAATAAGTACCAAATTCAAAGTCAGGTATGCCTGAATGTGAGAATAATCAGACAAGAAATCGAAAAAGAAACTATGATTAATATGCTGTAGACTCTAATGGAAAAAAAAAATAAGGCAATACGCAAAAACAGAAGGATAATACAAGCAGGGAGATAAAAATTCTAGGGAAAAACAAAAAAGCTAGAGATCAAAAACACCAACGAAAATGAAGAACATGTTTTTATGTCATTATGCTGTTTTGATTGCTATATATTGTGGGATATTTTGAAGTCAATTAGTGTGATTCCTCTAGGTTTGTTCTTTCAGTTCAAGCTGTTTCAGCTCTTTGTGCTTTCATATGAATTTTAGGATTCTTTTTTTTTTTTTTTCTGATTCTGTGAGGAATGTCATTGGTGTGTGGGTGGGGGTTATATTGAATTTGTAAATTACTTTGGGCAGTATGGACATTTTAGCAATGTTAATTATTATAATCCATATTATTGGAGTACTTTCCTTTTTTGTGTGTGTATCCAGTTTAATTTTTTCATCAGGGTTTTTTTTTTTTTTTTCTTTGTTTGTTTAAGTTTCATTATAGAGGTCTTTTGCTTCCTTGGTTAAATTTTTTTCTTCTTTGTGTATGTGTCTATATGTGTATTTGTAACTATAGAAAATTAGATTGCTTTCATGATTTCTTTTCTAATGACATTTTGGTTGGTGTATAAAATGGTACTGAGTTTCATATGTGGATTTCTTTGTCCTAAAACTTTATTGAGTTCATTTATCAGTTCTGGTAGTATTTTGATGGAATAAGTTTAAGTTTTCTTATATACTGAATCTTCTGTAAATAGTAATTTGATTTCTCTCTCCTTGTTTGGCTTCCATTTATTTCTTTCTCTGACCCAATTTTTCTGGATAAAGCTTCCAATAGCATTTTGAATAAAAATGGTGACAGTGGACATCCTTCTCATTTTCCAGATCTTAGAGGAAACACTTTTGGTTTTTCCTCATTCAGTATGATTTGGGCTGTGGATTTGTTATATACGCCCTTTATTATGTTGAGGTATGTATATCATTTCTATATTTAATTTGTTCAGAGTTCTTAACATCAGATGATATTTAATTTTATGAAGTGAGTTCTCTTCATATTTTGAGATAATTATGTGATTTTTGTCCTTAATTTTGTTGGTGTGATGCATTACATATATGCACAGACCAATGGAACACATGTGAGTGCCCAGAAATAACCCATGCATTTGTCGCCAGCGGATTCTGAACAAAAACATACACTGGAGAAAAGACAACCTCTTCTCTAAATGATGCTGAGAAACTGGACATTCACATGCAGAAGATTGAAACTTGACCCCTGTCACCCTGCACAAAAACCAGTTCAATATGGATCAAAGACCTCAATGCAAAACCTGAAACTCTGAAACTATCAGAGGAAAGCAGAAAATACTTCAAGACCTTGATACAAGTAATGACTTTCTGCATAAGACCCCAAAATACAGGAAACACAAGCAAAAATAGACAAATGCAATAATAAGAAACTAAAAAGCAAAGGAAACAATCAATAGAGTAAAAAGTCAACCTAAAGAATAGGAAAAATATTTGCAAACTATTAATACCTAGGATACATAAGGGGTTTAACATCTCAATAACAAAACTCCAGATAATTGAAAATGGGGAAAAGGGATGAATACACACATTCCAAAAGAGCCAGCAAAGTTTTGAAAAAATACCCAACCTTTCACTAGAGAAATGCGAATCAAAACTATGAAGAGATATGAGCTCACTTCATTTAGTATGCCTAGTATCAAAAAGACAAATAACAGATGCTAGTGAGGATATGAGAAAAGAGGGACTCTTAGACATTTGTTGATGGAATGTAAGTAGTACAGCCATGGTGGAGAACACTTTGGAGTCTCCTTGAAAACTCGAATTAGATCTCTGGGTGTATATTCAAAGGAAAGGAAATCAGCATATCACAGAGACACCAGCACACCCATGTTTATTGCTGCATGGTACACTGTAGCCAAGATATAGAATTAACCTAGAGGTCCAAAAGCAGATGAATGGATAAAGAAATTCCTTTATTTATATTTATAGGCATGAATATTATTTGGTCATAAAATGATTCTATATTTTTTGCAGCAAAATGGATGGAACTGAGAGATACTATGTTAAGTGAAAAACATCAGGTTCAGAAAAACAAATACTGCATGGTCTCACTCATATTTGAAAACTTAAAATAGTCAATCTGAATGTAGAAAAACAAAGACTAGAGGCTGAGAAGGGAGGGGTGGATGGAGAGAAGGAGGTTGGATAATGAGTGCCAAAGCACATTTAGATAAAATAACTATTGTTCTACAGCAGAGTAGAACGACGATAGTCCATAATAACCTACTATATATTTAGGAATCTCTGAAAGAGAGGATTACAGTCTCCTAACACAAGGTAATGATAAGGAAACTGAAACATATATTGCCCTGATTTGATTAGTACTTATTGTATATGTTGAAATATCATACTGTACCACATACATATGTAAATCGTTGCATGTCAATCAAAGTTTTAAAAAATGTTTAAGAAGCGAAACAGACATTATTACCTCATGTACATATATGACTGCATGACTGATGTGATCTTACAATGTGTATAATCAGAAAAATGAGACATCACACTCCATTTATGTATGATCTATCAAAATGTATAAATTCATTCTACTGTCATGTACAACTAATTAGAACAAATAAACAAATTAAAAATAAAGAAGTGTTTAAGGAGATGAAAACATTAACTATCCTGACTTGATAATTATACATTTTATGCATGAATTGAGTGATTACACTCTACCCCATAAACACATACAATATAATTTTTAAAAACTTAAAAGAAAAAACAAACATTTTCTTGGTAGTACTGGAGGTTGAACCCATGGGCTTGTCCATGCTAGGAAGGTGCTTCATCGCTGAGCTACATCCCCAGTCCCTTTAACTTTTAATTTTGAGACAAGGTTTCACTAAGTTGTCCTTGCTGAACTTGTGACCCTCCTACTTTAGCCTCCTATGTAGCTGGAA
Organism: Sciurus vulgaris; assembly: GCF_902686455.1. NCBI lineage: Eukaryota > Metazoa > Chordata > Mammalia > Rodentia > Sciuridae > Sciurus > Sciurus vulgaris. Next base: position 29,291,747 of record NC_136474.1, read on the forward strand.
TTACAGGCATTCATCACCATACCTGGCATCAAAGAATATCTTTGATAGGTTCATAAGCACATTCACGTAGCTAAGGAGAGGTTCTTTAAACCTAAGGCTTGGATTATACTGATTTCTCAAACTGAAAGGCATAAAGGAAAAGACAAAACACACACTGGTAAATTTTTTTTAAAAAAATCTATAACAAAATATCCAAGAACAAGGAAACAACAATAGAAATTGTACATATATACATATGTATATACATATATATTATACATATGTAATGGAAATATCAGAAGGAGAAGAAAGGTAGTGATAGGAGCAATATTTGAAACAATTATAACTGAGAATTTCCCCAAATTAACAACAGACACCAAAAATATAGTGTCTCAGAGAACACTAAGCAGAATAAATGCAAAATAATCTACATGTAGGCAAATCATATTCAAATTTCAGAAAATGAGAAGACAGAAATTTTTTGAAAGAATCTGGGGTGGGGGATACAGGAGCTGCTCCTTACCTATAGAAGAGCTTGTAGAAGAACTGTTATCAGACTTCTCAGAAGTCATGCACGCAAAACCAGGGTGGAATGTGACATTCAGAGTGCGAGAGAGGAAAATAAAAGAGAAACAAAACTAACCACCCAGAATTTTGTACAGAGAATCATTCTCTAAAAAAAGAAGAAATCAAGATTTTCTTAAACAAACAAAGAGCGAAGGAATCTTTTGGCCTGTGGAACTGCTCTGATAGATAGGAGAAAAGAAAAATAATACAGATCAGAAACTAGCATCTACATAAAGAAAAGAAGGTCCTTGAAGAAAAACAAAGTGTGAAAATTTAAAAATCTCATTTTTCTTTTTTTTAATTGATCTAAAAGATATCAGATTATTCAAAATATTAATAGCAAAAATGTGTTTGCTTATGTATCTGTGTAGTGTGTGTGTGTCCGTGTCCACACACATAAAAGTAAGGTGAAAGTAATAATATAAGGGACGGGAGGGAGGAATTAGTGATATTTAGTGATATTTTATTGTTCAAATGTTCTTACACAACCTTTCAAGTAGTGCAGTATTATTTGAAATTAGTCTTGGAGTAGTTGTAAATGTTTCTTATTGCAAAAAGGGCAACCACTTAAGTAAATAAAGAGAAGCATGATTGACATGCTGAAAAGAAGAGACATCATACAGAGTGTTCAATTAAACCACCAAAGACAGAAAAAGTATGGAAGATAAAAATAAGAGCAAAGAACAAGGAGAACAAATAGAAAAGAGTAATGAATACACTGGGAATTAATCCAACCAAAATATTACACAACAAAAGGAGTGTGATTTATCTCAGGTGTTCAAGTTCTTTTCAATGCTCAGAAGTCAAATAATGTGATCCATCATATCACATGATCATATCAATAGATTCAGAATAAACATCTGACAAAATATAGCACTATTGATATAAAGACACTCAGTAAACAGGGAATTGGTGGTGGGGGTATTTCCTTAACTTGTTAAAGAACATTTAACAAAAATCCTATAACTACCATCCATAAGAGTGATAACCTCAAAGCTTCCTGCTAAGATCAAGAATAAGGCAAAATGTCCCCTCTCACCAGTGCTCTTTAATATCATACTACATGTCCTAGCTAATGCAGTAAGTCAAAAAGAGAAATAAAAAGTGTACAGACTGGGCATAAAAAATAAATTTTTGCTCACAGAAGACATGATCATCTATGCAGAAAATCTGAGACAGCTGACAAACTCTTAGAACTAATGACTAAACACAACAAGATATCAGGATACAAGGTTGATCTACAAAAGTCAATTGCTTTCTTATACATTAGCCATGAGTAAGTGGAGTCTGGAATTAAAAACACCTTCCTTTGATGAGTGGTACTGAAGGAATCCCATTTTCATGAACAAGAAGACGTAATAGTGTCAAGATATCAGCTCTTCCTCACTTGATCTAGATTAAAGGTAATTCCAATGAAAATTCCAGCAGGTTATTCTGTGGATATCAGCAAACAAATTCTAAAGTGTATTGGAGAGGCAAAAGACTCAGAAGCGCTAACCCAGTATCTAGGGAGAAAACAAGTTTGTCGGACTGACTCTATCTGACTTCAAGACTTACCCATAAAGTTACAGTGTCTTGGCTCAGGTTACTGTAACAAAATACTATAGACTGGGTGACTTAAACAGCAAAATATGCATTCTCCTGGTTCTGAAGGCAGGCATTTCAAGATCAGGGTGCCTGCATGGTTGAGTTTGGGTGAGGGCTTTCTTCCTGGTTGGCAGACAAACATCTCCTAGTTGCATAGAGAGCTGAGAAGGAGAAAGCAAGCTCCTTCATGTAACTTCTCATAAGGGAACTGATTTCACCATGAGGGTTCCACCCTGTGAGCTATTTACCTCCCCAAGGCACCCTCTCTAAAATTATCACATGATAGATCAGGTTTCAATATAGGAGTTTTGAAGGGACACCAAACACAAATATTCATCCACAGCATATTGGAATCAACAGTGTAGCATCAGTGAAAGAGTAGATTAGCAGGTCTGGAGCAGAATAAAGAGATAAGAAATAAAGTCACGTAAATGACACTAACTGAATTTTGACAAAACCCAAATGCAATAAAATGGAGAAAAGATGTTTTTGTTTTTGTTTTCTGTTTTTGTTTTTGTTTCTTCAACAAATGGTGCTGAAATAACTGGACATTCACATATTCACATGAAAAAAAAAAAAAAAAAAAATAACTCCCTAAACACAGATCTTATACTTTTCATAAAGATTAGCCAAAATGAACTACAGACCAAAATGTAAAACGCAAGACAAAACTCCTAGAAGATCACATAGGAAAAACTGGATGGCCTTGGTTTTGGCAATGACTTTTAGATACAACACAAAGGCACCATCCATGTCAGAAATAATTGATTACTTCATTAAAATAAAACACTTCCCTTCGTCAAAGACAGGGTTAAGAAAATGAGAAGACAAGCCACAGACCAGGAGAAAAGATTTGTAAAAGTCAAATCTCATGAGAGAACTTTTCCAAAAACATAAAAAGAATTCTTTTTAAATCTCAACAAGAAAATAAACCAGATTAAGAAGTAGGTGAAAAACGTTAACTGAAACCTCACCAAAGAAAATATACAGGTGGCATTAAGCCTGTGAAAAAAATGCTCTGTCGTATTTGTCATTACAGAATGGCAAATCAAAACAAAATAATACAAATGCATTAGAACAGACAAAATCCAGATCGCTGACAATACCACAAACTGGTGAAGACGTGGAACCAGAGCAACTTTCATTCATTGCCAATGGGTGTGCAGAATGGTACAGCCACTTAGAAAGAGAATTTAGCAGTTGCTCACAAAACTGAACATATTCTTTTCATACAATCCAGCAATCGTGCTCCTTGGTATTTATTTAAAGGAGTTGAAAATTGTGTCCGAACAAAAACATGCACATGGATGATTGTAGTTATTATATTCATAACTGCCAAAACTTGGAAGCAACCAAGATGTCCTTCAGAAGGTGAATAGATAAATAAAATGTAATCTATTTGCTCAGTGGAATATTATTGTGAACTAAAATGAAAGGAGCTATCAAGCCATGTGAACTAAAATGGAACAAACTTCAATGCATATTGCTAAGTGAAAGAAGCCAATCTGAAAAGGCTACATACTGTCTGACTGCCACAACATGACATTCTGCAAAGAAAAATTATAAAGACTGTAACAAGATCCATGGAAGCCAGGGGCCGGGGAGGACGGAGAATTGGTGGAACACACAGGATTTTAGGGCAGTGAAGCTATTCTGTATGATACTGTACTGGTGGACACGTGCCATTACGCATGGGTCAAACCCAAAGAATTTACAAAACCAAAAGTGACGTCTAATGTAAACTATGCACTTATGTGTCCATGCAGGTTTATTAGTTGAACAAATGTATGATTCTAGTGAAGGATGTTGATAACAAGGGAGGCTATACAGGGGACAGGGGTTACTTGAGAACTTTCTGTACCTTTCACTCAATTTTTATGTGAATCTAAAACCTTTCTAAAACTAGAGTTCATGAATTACTGAATGTATAATATTGCTGTGTTAGTTTTTAGTTACTGTAATAAACACCTAAGATAATCAGCTTACAAAGAGAAAAGGTTTATTTTGGCTGTTTTCAAGGTTTCCTTCCATGGCCCTGTTGCCTTGGGGCCAGAGATAAGGCAGCACATCATGGCGGGCAGAGTGTGCTGGAGCAAAGCCTCTAACCTCAGGGCCAGGGTCAAAGGGGAAAAAGAGAGAGAGCGGGGCCTAGTTTTCACTGTCCCCTTTAAGAGTGTGCTTCCCCCAATAACCTGAAGACCTTCCATGTGGCCCCACCTCCTACAAGATTGGCCAGCTTCCAGTAGTGGCACAGCCTGGGGACCAACCCCTTCTTACATGGGCCTTTGTGGGACATTTAAGATACAGACTGTAGCAATTGCAAGTGAGGGAAAACCTACAGAAATGGAAGAATCACTTAGGGAAAGGTGTCTCCAGTACGCCTTTTGCAAATATTAATGAGATCATCCAACCCATACATAAAAAGTTTTGTGTGTTTCTTTTCTATCGCTGGATATGGACTTACCACAGGCATAGTGGCTTAAAACAATAGGTATCTCTTATCTCAGTTTGCAAGGATTAGGAATCCAGGCCGGGTCCTCACTGGGGGTCTCCAAAGGCCACAGAGAGGACACCAGCTGTCCTGCCTTCCTTTCTGAAGCTCAGGAACTCTTCTGCGCTCACGTGATTGTTGTTGTAAGCTCCTGGCCCACAAATGACGGGGGCTGGAGATGAGAAGCAAACCTCGGATCAGCAAGCTTCCCTTTATTCTGCAGCGAGGTCCACCGATCAGGCACGGGAGGGCCCATTTTCTGGGTATGGAGCTGGCCCCGAGATATAGTAGGAGTTTGGGTTTTATAGTTTCCCTGGAGACTGCGGACGTGCACTTTTGGCAGTCAGGGGCTAGTCCTGCAGGTTAAAACTTTAACCTAGGAGGGTGTAAAAAGGTTGAAACTCATTGTTGTCTGGGAAGATAGGAGTCCAGATCCCCGGGATGAGTACTCAAATCTTGACCATTGCTTTTCTTTCTCTGGGATCCATTGTTTCCCAGAGTTTGAATATTTGCTGTGCCTCCATTTAGGGCTAATTTGCAATGGGGGAAGGTCAAGGTTCAGGGCCCAGCATTCAGTATCTGCCCCCTTCCTTCAGGGCCCATTGTTATTAGGAAAGGGTGCCCTGGGAGAGGTTTAACGTTTGGCCATTTTCCCCCCCTCCTCCCGAGCCACACCGTCCTTCCATTTTTCTTGCGGAGCTGTCTGGTAGGAATATTTTTTTCCATAACCCTTCCGTTGGTAGAATTCACCTGCTGGGTTTGTGGATCTGGGATCCTCACTCTCTTGCTGGCTGCCAGCCAGGGACTACTCCCCACTCCACGAGGTGCCCAGAGCTCCTTGACACCTGGACCACCACAGGTCCTCTCACTCTTAGAGTCTCTCTTCCTTCAGAAAGGAAGGGCCCAGTCCTTAGGTCAGGCTCAGCTGGCTAATCTCTCTTTTCAATAACTCAAAGTCAACTGATGGGCAACCTTATCCTGTAAGTGATGTCACACTATTCCCAGGTAAAGGGGAGGGGAAGCAGTTCTGCCTACCACATTGTGTCTTTCTTGTAACCCTACAAGGCCAGAAATTACTGAGCAATGGAGGAGACCGTGCAGTCTAGTACTTAAAGCTTGTCCTGGCATCAGCTGGCTTTAGCAGCTGGTACTGGGCTGCCAAGGCAAGTTACAGGTATAGGATGAGGAACGTGGCAGTTCCCATTCCATGGGGTATATGGGACATCCGCTGAGCTCATCCATGCTAAGCATTTGGTTCGGTGCTTGGCACAGGGTGACTCAGAGCAAGTGAGTGTTTCATAGTCACTGCATGTCTATAGTCACTGCAGGGTCCCGGAGGTTGTCTTGTGCTTGGGGACAGCACCATTCTGTCGTCCAGACTAAGTGCCAGAAAGGAGCCAAGGATATCACAGTGTTCACAATGGGAATCCTGCAGGCCAGACGTGACTCTGCATGAAGGCTTGCAGCGGCAAGCTGTAGGGAGCATTCAGGACCCCAGAGGCTCCTGAGGATGGACACATCTTAGCCACACCTTCGTGTCCTGAGCTGGGAGATGTGGCAGAGCCTGCATACCACGTAAGACTGCTGGTGTCCTCACTGATTGCTTTCTGCTTTAAGGAAGGACAAATAGAGTCCCATCCCTTGAATACTGAAAATGGGCTTTACATTCCTGAGCTATTGTTCTGCTTCTACTGCTAGCGCCACGTGACCTGATTTGAGGCCCTTAAACTGCTTTTCTTCTGGGAAACAAATTGCATAAACCCAACTCCCTGGACGGCCCCATGTGAGTTACTTAACAGCTTTGCTCTAAGTCAATCAAAACAGAGCCTGCCTCTAAGGGGTGTGTGTCATTAGTGAACGCTGGCACAGCACCTTCTGATGGTAATTATTGTTATTGGGAGGAGCTCATCAAGAGTGTTGGGAATCATTTTGCAAGAGACCGTGTTTATTAAAATACAGATTGTCCCATGCCACCCTCTCCCCACCAGGCTTTGGAAGTCAAAGGGAATTCGGGCATCCATGATTACTTTAAGACAACTTTTGCCACCAGCCTTGTCCTCTGGCTTGCTGTCAAAGTCCTGGATGAGTAGGTGCCTTTTGGTAGTGGAAATCATTTCAATTTGAACAAATATTTTTCTAAAAGATGGAGTTCAAGGATGAGCAGAATGGAGACTCTGTATCCCAGACATTCACTAGAGACTCTAGACCTGGGTTGGCCCACATGGCCACACCCCCAGGACATGTGGCTACTGAGCACTTGAAATGTGGCTGTTCTGAATTGAGACATGTTGTTCATGAGAAATAGACATCAGGGAGGGGGGGTGAAAAATGGTGGAATGAGACAGACATCATTACCCTACGTACATGTATGATTACATGAATGGTTTGAATCTACATCATGCACAACCATAGAAACGAAATGATGTACCCCATCTGTGTACAATGAATCAAAATGCAGTCTGTAAAAAATTAAAAGCTAAATAAAAAAAAAAGAAATAGACATCAAACAATGAAGACTTGGTGTGTGTGCGTGTGTGTGTGTGTGTGTGTGTATACATGTACATATATGTATATATATATATATTAAGAATGAATGCATTTTTGGTATCAACTACATGTTGAAATGATAATATTTTGTCTGTATCGGGTAAAATCATTTTTACTGTAAAAATTAATTCTTAATTCTTCTACTTCTCTTTACTACTTTTTTAAGGTGGCTTCTAGAAATTGTACAATTACAGGTGCATAAGGTGTCCTGCTTTGGCCACCAGGGCTGCTCTGGATGGAGCCGGCTCGTGGCTCAGACTTCTGCATTCTAGCTCACCCTCGTCACCTCCTCGTGGGCACCTGGCTTCTGATGTGGACCCTCGGTCTCTGAGCCCTGGAACCAAGGACTCCTGTGTGCATGCTCTTGGTGCTCTGTGCCCATGTCCTTGGCTCCCTCTCCCAGAGTCTCATCCCCCCTTGCCTGATGCACCTCCCCACCACCCAGCCGCCTTCATGGCCCAACTTTCCCGGTGCCCCAGGCCTGTGTCTTCCTTGGGCCACCACCGGAGCTACTCCATGGCATGGGATCTTCCGGCACTACCATTCCAGAGACCTCCTGTCCCGCCCCAGGACTACGCTCCATCTCCCTGCCCTCATGTGTCCTTCGTGAGTCCCTTGCCCATGGATTGACCCAGGAGGTCCCTCCCTGCATCCTTGCTGGGGCTTGTCTGTTTGTTACACCCTGATCAGAGTTGAAGTCATCTGTTTATATGTCCTTCTCCTCATTAGACTGGGTGCTCCTGGAGGGTAGGAAATCACATCTTTCTATCTTTGTATCCATAGCACTTAGTAAATATTTGTGAAATGTGCCCAGACTGAAGGAGTCGAGGGTAAATAGGACTTGGTGACCGACATTGCACAATGCCGCAGCCCTGGCCGTGGTGGTGCCGCTGCGGGCTTTGTTTTTGTGTTTATTATTATTATCACCACTATTTTCACAATGGAAACCACCTCAGGGAGGCTGTCCTCTGGAGGGACAAGGAGTCCGAGGTGCACTTTCTTCTCCTTCTAGGTGACCAGCCTCGACCAGCCTTCTCCTCCGGGTCCCCCACGCCCCTAGCCAGGGGGCATTCCTGTTTTGTTATGGTGGGACTGGCTGAGGTTCCACAACAGGACAATCAGCCTCCCGCTGGGGTGATCCTGCAAACAGGAGGCTGGAGATGATTGGCTGGCTACCTGTTTTCACCGGAGATAACAATCTGCTCTGTGCCATACAGGGCGGTGTGGTGTTTGTGTCCTCTAGACTGCTGGTCTGTTTGGGGTTGTGGAGGCCACATTGCTTCATACTGCCCGCCGTGCTGTGCCCTGACACACAGAGGACTTGTCAGCTCCTGGAGCCAGCTGGAGTCTGATCTGCCCTCCTTGTGCGGGACCCTGTGACAGGGCTGCATGTGCGGGGCCCTGACCACCCTTCCACTACAGCGTGCAGATGCAGGCAAGATATCAGGGTCCTAGAACACCCGCCCTCCATGACAGCCCAATGTGCAGAAAAGCTACCCTTTAGTCACAGGGCTGGATAAGGGGAGATCACCTCCCTGAGAAAGGCAACCCTGGGCATTCCCTCCATGTTCTTGCAAGCAACCGGTCAATACTACGTGCTTAAAAATCATCCTTGATTTATAATTACATTGACTCTTCACTTTACAAGAATCTGCCTGAGCAACTTTAAAACCTAGCTTCTTTTTTGGTCAGAAGAGCAAAGAAATTTTTTCCAGGCTAGGAAAAAAACAAAAACACAAAAACAAACTCATACGAAGGAATCTTCTCACTCTCCACCCGACAAAATTGCCAGGAGGATTCCCCCAGAACACCGCAGGGGCGGAAGTAAAGACTTGTGCAGTAGCACTTCAGGGACATGGCTGCCGTAAGTCAACAGGCCTGTGTGCCTCACTTCACCCCTTGGCGGGAGGGACCCAGCTCCTCTCCAGTGACACGGGTCTGCGTGGCCCCATCGAGTCATGGCTGGCTTGCCCAATTCCAGGTTGCATTTCTTCATTGCAGAGATCCTCCCCCAGGACCAACCAGAGGTTGCTTTGGCTCAGAATTGAAGCATTAAATCATGCGTCATCTTCCTCTGTGGGACACCGGTGTTGTCGTGCTACTGGTGAGACCGGTGACAGTTCCAAGTTGTCAATCCAACCAGTCGTGCGTGGGCCGTAAGCACTGCTGCTAATGTCTCCCCTCGGCTTCCTTGGCAGGTGGCAGGAGAAACCTCACTGGCCCAGCATCCAGGGACCTGAGTCTCCCCCACCAGCTTCTCAGACTAGGTCCCCCGCTCAACAGTGATCCGGTTCTCTGTCCTTCTCCAGGACACCTTGGCGTTGGACCAGAGGCTGCCGCATCTGCTCTGTTCCTGCCTGCACACTTGTCACTTCCTCTCAGAGTTTCTGTGGCTTGGCTCTTCCAGGTTTTACTTTCTTTCCAATCTCTCTCTCTCTCTCTCTCTTCTTCTTCTTCTTCTTCCTTCTTCTTCTTCTTCTTCCTGTTTTTAAAATTAAAACACTGATTTTGTTTTGATTGAACATTGATTGCATAGACTCAGAGCCAACAGGGATTGCAGAAAGGGTACTGAGCTCATAGCTACTGAATGCATTTTGGATGCATCCTGGCTGCCAGGTCACTAGGTGACTGCTGTGGTTGTGGTTTGCATGAGTCCCCCACATGCCAATGAGCTGGAGGCTTGGTCTCCAGTGTAATGGTACCGAGGTGGTGGGAGCCCCAACAAATAATATGGCAACTACTAACTCTGGTGGGTTAAGTCATTGGTGCCTTCGGAAGGGGTAAATGTAGTTATCTGAAGATGCTGGTTAGCTCTCATGAATAGGTTGTTATAAAAAGTGGAAGCCTGCTTCCTGAATCCCTCCCGCTTCTTTTCTTCTCATGTCATCTCTCCTTCTTGCATGTGTTCCCACCATGACTGCATCCACCATGTTTTGATAGAGCCAGAGAACCCTCACCTGTGCCATGCTCTTGGACTCCCAAAACTGTGAACTAAACAAAACTTTTTAAGATAAAGTCCCAAGCCTCAGATATTTTGGTATAGCAACAGAAAAAGGACTACAGTCACTTTACCCCCATACCACAGTTGAATCACGCTGGAAATGAGCACATGTCCCTAAGTACTCTGTAAGGTCCAGCTTCTCCAACCGTCTACACAGCCTAGGGACAAATAAAGCCACTACGCTGAATCAGTTTTGGTATCCTCTATGCATATATGTAGAATGTTTGCAAGTGAGGTGGAGGAGAGAGATCTCTCCTTCACAGCTAGAGAGGAAAGCAGCAGCTACCAAGACATGTCCTGAGACAGATCCTCACGATCTGACATATTAAACCCTTGGAAAAACACGGTAGCATCTATAATGTTTTGATAGTTTGGGAACTTCATTCTAAACAGGAAGATACTTTTCAGTCCTGTGTCTTTATGACATCAAAGCTTGCCCCTGAAGAGGGTACAGCTCAGTCACACGACCTGCTGTCTTATCTTGGAAAATCAACACATCAAGCCTAAATTTTTTTTCCTCCTGTAAATTAACTAAACTGATTGTTGTCACCATGTCAAATACTCCAAGAGAGAGGCATTAATCTCACAGCTAACTGCAGCTTCATTCTGTTTTTCAACTCAGATCCTAGTGAGGTAGATACTCTAGCATGACTGTTTTTATCCCTGTGACTGGCAGTTTGGAGTGGGAGTTAAATATATCATATTAAAATGCAATTATTAATATTAACCCTGTGATACAAATTAATATTATTGATATTGCAACTAATTATACGATGATACATAGTATTTTCACATTCCTCATCTCACTCTGAAAACTTGATGGGAACATCATTTTTGTTTACTGTGGGATCCTAATAGAGGAGTAAAGTGATGTTTTTTTCCAGAGTCACATAGTCTGCTGGTTCGTGAGGCAGGGGTTTAGACTTAAGCCTCTGCTCACTCTGATATGTCATATGCCTGTTAAAATACATCTGATGAGTAGAGAAAGAAAAATGCGATGCACACTCACACACAGACACATATTTACACACACACGCACGCGCGCGCACACACACGCACACATAGAATAATATTACCCAGCCATAAAGAAGAATAAAATTATGGTATTTGCTGGTAAACAGATGGGACTGGGGAACATGATGCTAAGGGAAATCAGCCAGACTCAAAAAGTCAAAGTTCAAATGTTTTCCCTGATATGTGGAAGCTAGGCCAAAATGGTTGGTGGGGAGGAGATTGCAGGGTGAGATGAAGGGGAATGACGGGGAGGGAGGAGGGACGGGATAAGGTAAGTACCGACCTAACTTTCCTATGTACATATATGAATATAACACAGTGAATCTCACCATCGTATCCACCCACAAGACACTAACTAAAAAAAAAATCTATAAATAGCAAGAAGATCAGTAGAGTAGAGGCGGGGGGAAGGGAACAGGGGAAGGACTGGGGACCAAATTAGAGCAACTTATATCCCATGCTTCTCGAATCATGTCAGAATGAATCCTGATGTTATGTATAACTAGAAAGAACCAATGGAGAAGAAAATGAAAATATATGTACGTATCTGAAACGATTTTAAGTGGATAATCAAAGAGCAGGATAGCATCATTATCTATAGGAAACTAAAAACTGTACAATATAGCTCGTGAAATGTTTGTATTCTAAATTCTTAGGTAAAGAGAGTGCTGTTCTGTAATCAGCCCTGGACCGCGGGCTCTTGATTCCTGAAGATCTGCTGTGGTCATTCATTCATTTTAAGCCTTTGCATTTTGAAAAGATTTCTTCTACAGAGAAGGAGGCTTCACTCCCTTGACCTGTGTTCCACTCATGATGAAGATCAAGGTTTCGGGGACTCGCCCTTGAGATCCGCCCATCACCAGGAAGAGCCTTCACAGTGGCCTTGTCTTTTCACAAAGCCTCCTCACCAGTGGCTTTAAAATCAGACTGAACTGACCCCCACTGCCCGACTCCAATGGAGATCAGCATCAACTAATTTTGCTTCGGCATCACAACCCGGCAGGAGTGAGCAAGGACTCAGTGAAGCCTGCATCTGGTGGAAAAGCAGAGCGACACAGGGTCCCACCCCTCCTGTTGCGGGACATCCTCAAGGAGGAGCTTTCTCATGCTGGTTATGGAGTCCTCTGCCACTGCCCTCAGGCCAACTTTGGGCCTTGAGGAAGGATGAAGGTCAGCATGGAAGCTCTCACCAGACTAGACCCTGCTGTCAATCACTGTGGTACCAGGATGGGCAGACCATGGAGCTCCCAGCAGGCTCCGTGTCCTGGCAGCAATCAGGGACTGCCTGTCACATGCAAAGTCCCCAGCATCTGATGTATAGGAGGCTCATCTGTGTGTCCTGCAGGAGGAGGGGGCTGGGAGCTTCCTGCTAAGAGTCTGGATTCCAGGTATTTTGCAAAATGAGTCAGCATCATCAGTAATGAAGGCAACACTTGCACAAGAAAAATAACCCAAACTTAATGATAGAATTTTTCAAATTTTAAATTTTATTTTTTCTAATTAGTTGTACTTGATAGTAGAATGCATTTATATATTTGATAGATCATGCATAGAGTGTAATATCTCATTTCTCTGCTACATATTGCAGGATCACACATGCGCCTGAGGTAATAATGTCTGTTTCACTCTATCCTTCCTTCCCCATACCCCTCCCCTTCATTCCTCTCTACCTAATATAACTCTATTCTTCCATATTCCCACCCCTAATTGTGAATTAGCTTCTGAATATCAGAGAAAACATTCAGCCTTTGTTTTTTTGGGTTTGGCTTATTTCACTTAGCATGATATTCTCTAACTCCATCCATTTACCAGCAAATATCATGATTTCATTCTTCTTTAAGGCTGAGTAATATTCCATTGTGTGTTATACATTTTCTTTATCCATTCATCTGTTGAAGGTCACCTAGGTTGGTTCCATAGCTTAGCTATTGTAAATTGAGCTGCTGTAAATATTGATGTGGCTGTGTCACAGTATTATGCTGATTTTAAATCCTTTGGGTTTAACCGTGGGGTGGGATAACTGGGTCAGATTTTTAAGAATAAGAGATGTACTAGAGTCAGTTCTCATTTTAGATGATTGGGTCTGTAGCTTATGACTCAGATGGCAAAGTTCAACTTGGTGCCAGTAAAGAAATTGGACCAGAAATGATCCCTACTAGAGAAACACACACACACACACACACACACACATACACACGTGCTCACACACACACACAGTAACACACACAAGCATACTCTCATACACACTCACACACATAAGCACACAGGTATACACACATATGAATGTGTATCTGTGCAATGCAGACATGTGTACAGATATGTGGACCCAAATATACGTGCATATACAGACACACATATGGCACACACATACAGACACAAGTGAGTGCACACAAACACACACACGCATGTACCAAAATATACATATTCACACAAAATGGCACACACACATGTGACTAGACTCACAGACTCACAGACACATGCACAAACATACATATAACACACACGGTTACACACAATTAGTTTCTCTTAGTTAAATCTCAATAAAACGAAAGGGTTTGTTTTGCTTTGTTTTTTAAACTCTTTCAGTAGACATTCATCTACAATGCTCACGGAGGACTGAGGTTTTGTATTTCTAAACCAGGTAGGAGTTTCAGACAGGTGTAAGTTGTTCTGCAAGTAGCAGGCTATAGGCCGGTCAAGTGCTGCGTAATTTTATCATGCCTTTCTTCTAAAGGACTCCGAACACTTTGTTGATTACATTTTTTGCTACTTTCCTGGGAGGGAGCAGACATTGTTATTCTGACCTTCCCAGAGGGAAGCAGAGACTTTGGGTAAGCCAATCAGTACTCAGCTGCAAAGCAAGGGCCAGGAAACCTGTCCTTTGCTAACTCAGGCCAAACTGGACATTTTTTGTTTTGTTCAAAACTATAGATAGAGATTCTATCTGGGGGCTGTAACACCTCTTGGCTGGAAGCAGATATATTTCTGAATATGAAATAGTATAGAAACTCATTTTTTAATTTGACTATATAATAAGTGCCTTGGGAGAAATTCCTGTAGGAAATTGGCTGAGGTATTTCATGGAGAAAACTAATAATTGAAAATCAATATATTGTCAATAAATGTTTGAATTTTCACATAGGACATCTTTCAGAAATATGAGAGAATGAGATATAAATTGACATTATCCCCAATCTTCCAATGACCTTTCTGCTCTTTGGAACTCCCTGGGAGGGAGTTCTACCAGGAAGCTAGAGAAAGACTGATATTCCAGGACCACCTGGTCCCTGCTCGCTCTCTACCCCATCACCCCATTCACCTCTGCGGGGTGGTGGGAACCCCCTCACCATGGCTGTGGTTGTGGATGCAGAGGGCTGGTTCTGCCCTCTGTGTGAAGATGGCTCTCAGCTGACGTCCATGGAACCTGAGCTTGGCTCTATTTTTAAGTAACATCAGAGCACATGCTATGATTTGGATGTGAGGTGTCCCCCAAAAGCTCATGTGTGAGACAGTGCAAGAAGGTTCAGAGGTGAAATGATTGGGTTGTGAGAGCCTTAACCCAATCAGTGCATTAATCCCTGATAGGGATTAACTGGTGGTAACTGTAGGCAGGTGGGGTGTGGCTGGAGGAGGTGGGTCATTGGAGGTGGGCCTTTGGGGTATATATTTTGTCCCTGGTAAGGAATTCATTCTCTCTGTCTCTGTCTCTCTGTCTCTCTGTCTCTCTGTCTCTCTGTCTCTCTCTCTCTCTCTCTCTCTCTCTGCTTCCTGGTGCCATGTTCCCAGTTTCTTTCCTTGACCACACACTTCCGCCATGATGTTCTGCCTCACCTTAAGCCCCCAGGAATGGAGTTGGCTGTCTATGGACTCTGAAATCATGAGCCCCTAAAGAAACTTTTACTTCGTTACATTGTTCTTGTCAGGTCTTTGCTCACAGCAGTGAACAAACTGACTAAAGCAGCACCAAATCCTTAGATCCTTTCAAAAAAGTAAGCCGGGGGTACTGCTGATCCTCAGGGATACAAAAACTTCAAAGTCACTTTGCTTGACCCAAAGCAGGGTGTGCACAGAGCTATCTGCCCTTCTGTGTGAGCTTTGCAAGAGGGACTTCTGTATTCATTGACTTGATGTGATGATTCAGAAATTCTTTCCTCCCTCAGAAGATGACTGTTTCTGAGGTTTGAAATAGACTGGCATCTCATTTCACTTGTTCCTTGCCTGCCGCCAGGACCGAGTGGCAGAAATCACTCACATATTCCTCAGGCTACTCAGTTTATGATTCTCCCTTCCCTGGGGAAATCTGGCCCCCAGTCCTTCTTGCCTTCTCCCAAGACCGCCATACATAAGAGGAGACTCCTGGGTTTTGCAGCTGTCTCATTCTTCCAAACCCTGCTGCTGGTCTCACCTTGAACTCACACCAACATCGGGTGGATTGGTTTTCCCAGCCAATTAGCTATTGTGTTGGGGTCACTCTTACTTATAATTGTAATCCTGGTGATGACTCTAGGACACTAAAAGAAAATATCACAGATGAACAACCCTAAATGGCAGAGGCACTGTGTTTTACTTTCAAAAAATTTGCTATCCTCAAAAGAATTTTGCAGATTATTTGTTTCACAGCAAATTGGTAGTGAAAACAGGTCTCAAGTCCAGTGGCTAGGTATGACCAAGAGTTCACAAAGAGCTGGGAGCGTGCTGGGGGGTGCAGGGCTTTGTCACAGCTCCAAGTCCCACCTCTGGGACTACAAAACAGTCCTGGAAGGAACATAATACCACTCGGTTAAAGAGAGGGCAGAACAATTCTTCCCTAACTGTTCACAAATTCTGTCTCTCTGTTATTTTTTTGTTTTCATTATTTTGTTGATGCTTGATATCTGAATGTGCTTTCCACCATGGAACACTCCCATGTATTTAAACTGGCCATGTGGGGTCAATCATAGGAGTATGCAAGTTTGACAATATCTCACAAGATCCATTTTGTGAAGTTAGTTATACTGAAGAAATGGTTTCATGGTGGGAATTGATCTCCAGGCCACTTTTATGCCAGCCTCTGTAGAAAAAGAGTGGAGATTGTAATTGTGTCAGTAAGCAGTATAAAAACCAGTCAGATTGAAGAGGTTGATTGATGGATGGATGGATGAATGGATGGATGGCAGATGATTAATGATAAATGAATTGATAGGCAGGCCAGTACATAGATTGGTAGATAGGTGAATGGGAGATAGATGTTTGATGATAAATGGATAGGAAGGTAGGTAGATAGATGATTGATGATAGATAAAACATAGATGATGGATAAATGATCGACAGATATGGGTGGAAGGAAGGGTAGATGGATGGAATGATAGATAGATTAGTAGATAAATAGATATACATACAAACACACACACACACACACACACACACCCAAACACACATGCTCTTTTTAAAAAAAAATTTAAAACCCCCTCAAATGAAGTTAAAGATGGTTGGCTGCACATGAGAGTTTGGAAACTGCTCTCCAAAGGTTAGGAAGGCTGTTGAACACCAGTTCTTCTCTGTGGAGGTATCTTACGGCAGAGACTGGCTGACAAGTATGTGAGAGTCCAGCATTGACCCCGTCACCAGCTCCAGCAGACCATTGATACGTTCGAGGGATGGCACCGTAATTGACCGAAGTGATTTTGACCATCTCCCACATATACACCCACCTGGAATCACTCTCCTTGGCCTACCTGGTGTTTAAAAGTTACCTGGAACACTTAGTGTGGGGAATCTGATGACCCACCAAGCACAGAGTGCTGGGCTTTAGAAATGTCACCAGAAGTGGGACTTGGGCCTGGAACAATGCCTCCAAACTTCCATCCACAGTAAAGTCTCTCCAAGCAAAGGACTTGGAAAAAGGGGTTCCCAGGGGTGCCCTATGTATCTGTCTCCTTTACTTTCACCTGCCTAATCCAGGAGGGGCAGAGACTTCATCTTTTAGGATCCTGTAACAAGAATTTCCAAACTTGCTAGATCTATTTCTGAATTAGAGATTTATTGCAAAGGAACTATGGTATAATTTACAAGTTAAAGGATGATTTTATGGAATGTGGCAGCACTTTCCCATGATCCCTGGTTTTTTTGTTTTTGTTTTTGTTTTTGTTTTTGCCTGAATTATAACAACAGACTCCTTGGTGTCTTGCTGGCCCTCCCTGTACCACCAAGTTACCCCCACATTCATGCAAGAGAAGACAGGCCTGGAACATCTGTTCAAGAGCAAATTCTTCTTCATTGTTTCTTTTGCTGTGAAGAATTTTTTTTTAATTTGATGCCATCCCACTTACTGGTTTTCAGTTTTATTTCTTGAGACTCGGGAGTCTTATTAAGGAAGTCATTACCTGTGCCTGTATGTTGGGGAGGTTGACCCCACTGTCTTCTAGAAGTTGCAAAATTTTTCATCTAATTCCTAGATGTTTGGTCTACTTTGAGAAGACTTTTGTGCAGGTGGAGAGATAGGGATCTAGTTACATTTTTCTTTGTATGGATATTTAATTTTTTCCAGTGCAATTTATTAAAAAGACTGACTTGTCTCCAATAGGTTTTGGCACCTTTGTCAAGGGCCAGATGGCTATATTTATTTGAATTTGTTCATGCCTTCTATCCTATTCCATTCATCTTTGTGTCTTCTTTTCCAAAGCCATGTTTTTGTTATTATGCCTTTGATGTGTAGTTCAAGATCAGGTATTGTGATGCTGCTGGCAATGCTCATATTGCTTAGAATAGTTTTGACTATTCTGGGTCTTTTATTCTTCCACATGAATTTTGGACTGTTTTTCCTAGTTCTGTGAAGAATGTCATTGGTATTTTGATGGACATGGCATTGAATTGGTAGATCACTTTTGGTAGTATGGCCATTTTAACAATATTATTTCTGCCTAAGAACATGGAGGCCATTCCATCTTCTTAGGTCTTCTTCAATTTCTTTCCTCAGCATTCTGTAACTTTCGTTAGAGAGGCCTTGCACCCCCTTGGTCAGATTTATTCCTAGGTATGTTTTGAACCTTTAGTTATGGATTTGTTTTCCCCAATTTCTTTTTCATCAAGTTCATTATTGATGTATAGAAAAGATGTTGGTTCTTATATGTAGATTTTGTATCCTGCTACTTTGCTGAATTTATCAGCTCTAGAAGTTTTCTGGTGGAGGTTTTTGAGTCTTTAAACTATAGGATGATGTTGTCTGCAGAGGTAATATGACTTCTTCTATTCCCGCTCATATCCCTTGAATGTTCTTCTCTTGCCTAATTGCTCTGGCTAAAATTTCAAGTACTATGTTTAAAAGCAGTAGTGAGTGTACCTTTTTCCCCACATCCTCGCCAACACCTATTGTTGCTTGTGTTCTTGATAATCTCCATTCTAATTGGGGTGAGATGGAATCTTAGGGTAGTTTTGATTTGCATTTCTCTTATTACTAGAGATGTTGAACATTTTTTCATATATCTGTTGATTGCTTGTACATCTTCTTCTGTGAAGTGTCTGTTCATTTCCTTAGCCCATTTGTTGATTGGATTATTTGTATTCTTGGTGTAGAGTTTTTTGAGTTCTTTATAGATTCTGGAAATTAGCGCTCTATCTGAAATATGAGTGGCAAAGATTTAGGGTTAAAGAGGTGGCAAGAATGGAGGAAGGAAGCACTGTATAGAGGGAAAAGAGGGGTGGGAGGGGTGGGGGGACGGGAAAAAATAACAGAATGAATCAAACAACATTATCCTATGTAAATTTATGATTATACAAATGGCATGCTGTTACTCCATGTACAGAGAAACAACATGTATCCCATTTGTTTACAAAAAAAAAAAAAAAAAAAAACTCAGTAAAAAGAAAAAAAAAAAAGCAGTAGTGAGAATGGTATCCTTATCTAGTTCCTGATTTTAGTGGAAATGCTTTCAATTTTCCCCTGTTCTACATGATGTTGGCTTTAGGTTTGTCATATATAGCCTTTGTGATATTCAGGTGTGAAAAGAGAGTCTACAGAATGGAGAAAACCTCTGGCACTTTTCTAGAATATGTAAAGAACAGGAGATTAATATCTAGAGTATATAAAGAACTCAAAAATCTTAACCACAAAAAACAAACACACCAATCAATAAGTGGATAAATGATCTAAGCAAACATTTCTCAAAAAAAATGACCAAGAAATATCTGAAAAAATGTTCAATATCCTTAGCAATCAGGGAAATATAAATAAAAGCTACACTGAGATTTCATCTCACTCTCATAAGAATGGCAACCATTGAGGATACACATACTAATAAATGTTGGCCACGATGTGGGGAAAAGGGATACTTATACATTATTGGTGGGACCTCAAATTAGTACGACCGTGATGGGAATCAGTATGGAGATTTCTCAAAAGACTAGGATTGGAACCACGATATGACCCAGTTATCCCATTTTTGGGATTTATTCAATAGAACTAAAATCAGCACACTATATTGACATGGTCACTTCAGTGTTTGTAGCAGCACAATTCACAGTAGCCAAATTGTGGACCCAACCTAGGTGTCCATCAATAAATGAATGAAAATGCGGCGTATGTACACAATGGAATATTGCTCTTCCATAAAGAAGAATTAAATTATGTCATTTGCTAGTAAGTGGATGAAACCAGAGAACATCATGCTAAGTGAAATAAGCCAGACTCAGAAAGTCAAGGGTCAAATGTTTTCTCTCAGGTGTGAAAGCTAGAGAGATAAAAGGAATAAAATCAGATTTCATGGAAAGAACAGGGAGAACAGCAGACAAAGAGGATTGAGGGGGAGGTGAGGAGGGCAAGGTGAGGGCTGGGGAATAAAATAGACCAAAGTATTCTATGTGCATCACAAGCCCACGTGTGTGTATAAGGCACCATTTTTTTAAGAAAGCAAGACCAGTAGTGTAGAGGAATATAATAGGGATAGAGAAGAGGGAAGGCAGGGGGAGGTATTGAGGAATGCAATTGATCTTGTATGAATATGTCACAACAGACTCTGCTATTATGTACAATTATCCTAGACCAAGAAAAGCACAAAATAATAAACACTTCAAATATCATTGAAAAGAATGAGCTATTCCTTAAAGCACAGCAAAGCAGCCTTTATTCAGGGCCACTGTGACAGGTGTGGGGCCCGGAACAAAGGGGCATAGAGATTGGGCTCAACTCCAAATACAAAGAAAAGTGGGAATTCATAGCTAAGGTGGTCGGAGGATCAATGGATGGAAGATGACTAAGAGGAGACATCAGGATAAGGATGACTCTGGCTAAACCCACCTAACAGGATTCTTGCTCAGCACAGGCGGGGATGATCACACATCACCTGGGGCCCCCAGGGGATGATGGGCTGATCAGATCCCCAGGGTGATCAGATCTCAAGGGTGGGGCTTCTGGCTAAACTGACTTAGCAGGGTTCTTGCTAAATTGGACAAGGCAGAGATAAGCATGCATTTCCAAAGCCAGGTCCAGCAAGAAAAGAGTTGAGAGGGCCTGAGTAGAATTTCATCTAGGACAATGTCACATCCCTGCTGTGTGACCCACACCGTCCTCTAACTGGACTCTCAGAATTTCATTCCATGAAGGACAGCATAGCCTCAGAGCAGAAGCTGAAGGCAGCTCTTTTGATTTCAAGCTGCAGCTGAGAACAAAGGACCCACGCATCCTACAGAGGGTAGCCTGGAAATAGGAAAGACTTATCCAGGGTCAGGGGTCTCAAACGTGTCTTGCCAACCTGGCTTCACCCTCCCTGTGTCTGTGTCAAGGAACAGGGTGCATGCAGCAGGGTCTCTTTGAAGATGCTGCAGGGAACTTTTCCTCACTCCTCTCCCTAGCTGATGCCAAATGAGGGAAATTTGAGGAGGTCCCTGGAAATGCATGGTAATGTGCAGTTGGCACAATCCGTGGTTTATGCCCTGGCTTGGGGAAATGTCAGAATTGGAAGTTGCCTAGAGGTTTCTATGAGAGCAGCGTGGAAAGACCAGCAGCTCTGTTCTTTAAGCAGAAGGACACCTCACGCAGGAGCCCAGGGTGTTGCAGAGTGTAGGGATCACGCCTGCAGCTGGGCTGGGGCTGGGTTGCCGTGTGGTGCTGGATGGTGCTAGGGTCATGGAACCTTGGGGATCTACATAGGGTTATAGGAATCATCCTCTGAGAACCCACAGGAGCTCCCAATAAGAAAAAGTCCCAGAAACTCACAGAGACAGAAAATAGAAAGGTAGTTGCCAGGGACTGTCTGGGGAGGGATTGGGGGACCATTGTTTAATGGGGACAGAGTTTCTGTTTTGCAAGATGGAACATTTCTGGAGATGAATGGTGGTGGCAGCTGACAAAAATGTGAACTGTACACATAAAGATGGTTCAGACGGTCAGTTTATGTTGTGCCTGTTTCCCCACAATAAGAGGAGAGAGGGTCCAAGTGAGTAGGGGAATTTGCCACCCAGCTGGTACCAATATCCTGCTAAAATATCACCTGTCAGACAAGGCATCAGCCTCTCCACTGTCCCCTTGTCCTGCCCAGCCTTGGAAGAGCTGAGCAATACCAGGAATGCTATAGAGGAGAAAGGTCAGACCCTTCCTCAGGTTCTGAGGGTCTGAGCCACAGTGGTGGGGAAACTCCCTGACTCAGGTAAGAGAGGGGGCTCAGGCTTAGATTGGCCTTGATGTTCAATATCGGATCATCAAGCGGGAGGCCACTGATGCCCAAAGATGGCCCCAGGGGCCAGTTCTGTTAGCACCTGACACGCCTTCTAGAACTTGAGTAGCACATTCAAGGAAAAATTACACTTGACTACAGGATGTCTTTTCTCTGATTTGGGTTTTTTTTTGAGGGGTGTCTTTTTCGTTTGCGTTGTTTTGCTTTGTTTGAGACATGGTCTCGTTATGTTGCCTAGACTGGTCTTAAGATCTTGGGCTCCAGCTTTCCTCCTGCTCAGCTGCCACTGCACCTGGCTTCTTCTTTTTTGTTTTAAACTTTATAACAGAAGGCAGCCCAGGCAAAGGCAAAGGCAAAAGCAAAGAATAACTGGAAAGAACACGACAGTAGCAATAACAAAGACTGGCAGTACATCAAAGAGCAATATAACAAAACACAGCAACATATCAAGAACTTTAATAAACAAAAGTGAAATAACTTACATGAAAAGGTGAGAAAACATATTCATCGGTAATTCACAGAGGAGTAAAAGCAAGTGAGGGATGAACATATTAAAATAATTCCAACCCTCCTATGGAAGAATAGAAAAGGAAATGAAATTCAGATATTGTATCAGTTTCATGGATCATATTGGAAAAATGTCATATGAATAATATCCAGTGTTGGTAAGGGTATGAAGGACAAGTGTTTCCTGCTCTTCTACTCTGTTTCTACACATCCACACACTTACCTCCCCCATATGGAGCTGTCCCAAGTGTGCTCATCTATTCTGGAACTAAAACCTTTCCTGCAAAACACTATAGTTTGGATCTGGAATGTTCCCCAAAGGTCCGTATGTTAAAAGACTTGATCTCCAGCCCATGGTGCTACTGGGAGGTGGTGGAGCCTTTAAGAGGTGGGTCCTAGTGAGAGGTCTTTGGGTCACTGGGGCTGTGCCCTTAAAGGAGATTGAGGGACCCAGGTCTCTTCTCTCCTCTTCTCTCTTTTTTGCTTCCTGGTCTTTAGGTGAGCGTTTTAGCTCCACCACACACTCCCATCACAACGTTCTGCATCGTCACAGGCCCAAAGCAACAGGGCAAATCAATCATGGACTGGATGGAACCTCTGAAAGTATGAGCCCAAATAAACCTTTCCTCTTTATAAGCTGATTATCTCACATATTTGTTACAGTAACAGAAAGCTAGCTAACACACATGGCTTAGGTAGAGTGATAGGTATTCCAGCACAAATCTATGATCCGCTGAAAAGGAAACGTTTAAATGAATTTGCCACACACCTAATATAGAATGCTTTTCACATATTAAATATGTTGAGTTAGATTAACATCCATTGAACTAAAGGGAAGTTCATGCTGCAAGGAAGAGAAAGAAATTCACAGACAGGTGTCTATTGTGATCTCTGTTTTGTAGAACTCAACGAGGACACCCACTTATCATCTATGGGTGGGTGGGAGCATTTTCATCTGAGAGACCAATGATGCCGAAGTGTGTAAGTTACCCACCAGACCCTCAGCACTGTCTCTGAGATGGCATTTTAGGTCTGGGCGAAAAGAAACTGAGAAGCATAAGCATGATCTTAAGTAAAGTGGTCAATTATAACATCTATTTAGTCTCTTTCTTCACACACATAAAAATGAAGATTCATAGTAAATACAGCACAACACATACAAGGGGAAAACATTGGTCTGATTGAAAGATAGGACTGTGGGCCAGGTGCCAAGGCATGTGCCTGTAATCCCAGCAGCTCGGGAGGCTGAGGCAGGAGGACCACCAGTTCAAAGTCAGCCTCAGCAAAAGTGAGGCACTAAGTAACTCAGTGAGAGCCTGTCTCTAAATAAAATATAAAATAGGGCTGGGGAGGTGGCTCAGTGGTTGGTTGAGAGCTGAGTTCAATTCTTGGTACCAAAAAAAAAGAGAGAGAGGATTGTGGGGGTACCTGAGGCTTCAATTACTTTTAAAATAAACTTTATGGGGGATACAAATGGGAATCATTTTAGATGTAGCAAACAAGGTCTGAAGATAGCACAGAGTTTCTCATAGACCCTTACCACTGAATCTTAGGTTGTCATGGTTCACCTGTCACAACAGAGGAGCTGACCCTGCCACACTGCTGTTAACTGAACTGTGGGTGGCATTTGGTTTTCACCAGGTTTTCTGTTAGGTCTTTATGCTGTTTCAGAATCCAGCCATGGAGAGGCCCCCACATGTAGAGTTATGAGGTCATAACTGTTATGATAATGACTTACTATGCTGTCATGTTACACTGGCCTTTTAACCCTTAACAGGGCTACGGTCTTATTCTCCATTGTCTTAAGGGCTTCCATTGATATTGCAATAAGATAATTTTTTAAATTTTTATTTTATTTTTACAGACTGCTTTTTGATTCATTGTACACAAATGGGGTACATCTTTTCATTACTATGGTTGTGCACAATGTAGATTCACACCATTCATGTGATCATACATGTACATGGGGTAATGATGTCTATCTCATTCCATCATTTTTATACCCCCCTCCTTCCTCTCATTTCCCTCTACATAATCTAAAGTTCCTCCATTCTTCTCTAGCTCCCCACGCCCCCACCCCCATTATATATCATCATCCAGGGAAAACATTCTATCTTTCCCTGATATCTATCAGGGAAAACATTCAGCCTTTGGTTTTCTGGGATTGTCTTATTTCACTTAGCATGATATTCTCCATTCATTTATCTGCAGATAAATTCCATTCATTTATCTGCAAATGCCATAATATCATTAATCTTTATGATTGAATAAGTCTCAGCAAAGGATACAATCAATAATGTGAAAAGAGAGCCTACAGAGTGGAAGATAACGTTTTTAATGACTCAAATATTGTTTAGTTGGGCTATTTTTGAAAGACACCGTTCTTTTTAGTTATACAGGACAGTAGGTAATCTTGGCATATTATACATACATGGAGGATCACTTCCCATTCTTGTGGTTGTACATGATGTGCAGTTAATGCTGGTCACATAGTCATGGTGAACATAGGAAAGTGAGGTCCAGTTCATTCTACTGTCTTTCCTCTTCTCATCTGAGCTCCCTTCTCTTCATTCCCTTTTGTCTAATCAAATGAACTTCTATTCCCCCAGCACCACCTTATTGGGTGTTAGGTTCCATATATCACAGAGAACATTCAGCCTTTGATTTATTTGGGACTGACTTATTTCACTTATCATGATAGTCTTCAGTTCCATCCATTTTCTGGCAAATGCCATGATTTCATTTTTCTTTATGGCTGAGTGATAATCGATTGCACATATATACCACATTTTCTTTATCATTTCCTCTGTTGAACGTCACCTAGATTGGTTTCATAGCTTAGTCATTGTGAATTGAGCTGCTATAAACATTGACGTGACTGTATCACTATACTAGGTTGATTTAAGATCCCTTGGATACATACTGAGGAGTGAGATAGCTGGGTCATATGGTGGTTCCATCGGTAGCTTTTTGAGGAATCTCCATACTGCTTTCCAGAATGGTTGCACCAATTTTCAGTCCCACCAGCAATGTATGAGTGCACCTTTTTCCCCATATCCCTGCCAACGTTTATTGTTACTTGATTTCTTGATAATTGCCATTCTGATTGGAGTGAGATGAAATCTCAGTGCAGTTTTAATTTGCATTTCTCTAATTGCTAGAGATGTTGAACATTTTTTAATATATTTGTTCACCAATTTTATATAGTTTTATATATTTGCTCATCATGTTTCTATGGTCATACTACCAAAAGTGCTAAAAAGATTTAACATAATTTTTAGTAAAACTTCAATGATGTTCTTCATAGAAATAGAAAAAGCATTCACAAAATTCATTTGGAAAAATAAGAGACCCAGAATAGCCAAAGGAATTCTTAGCAAGAAAAGTGAAACAGGAGGCATCACAATACCAGACCTTAAATTATACTACAGAGCTATAGTAACAAAAACAGCATGGTATTGGCACCAAAACAGACACAAAGACCAATGGTAAAGAATGGAAGACAGACAGACCTACATAAATAAATTATCTCACGTTAGACAAAGGCACCATAAACATACACTGGGGAAAAGATAGCCTATTCAACTAATGGTGCTGGGAAAACTGAAAATCCATATGTAGCAAAATAAAATTAAAGCCCTATCTCTCACCTTGCACAAAACTCAACTCAAAGTGGATCAAGAAGTTAAGCATTAGACCAGAGAGACCCTGTACTGACTAGAAGAAAAAGGAGGCCCAAATCTTCATCACGTTGGCTTAGGAACTGACTTCCTCAATAAGACTCCTAAAGCATTAGAAGTAAAATCAAGAATCAATAGATGGGGGGCTGGGGTTGTGGTAGGGTGCTTTCTTGGCACGTGTGAGGCACTGGGTTCGATTCTCAGAACCATGTAAATAAATAAATAAATAAATAAACAAATAAACAAATAAATAAAGGTATTGTGTCCATCTACTACTAAAATAATTTTTTTAAAAAAGAATCAATGGGATGGTATCAAACTAAAAAGCTTCTTCACAGCACAGGAAACAATCAAAAGTATGAAGAGAGAGCCTACAAATGGGAGAAAATCTTTGCCACCTGCACCTCAAATAGAGGATTACAGGATATATAAAGATCTCAAAAAACTTAACACCAAAAAACTCCCAAATAACCCAATCAATACATGGGCTAAGGAGCTGCAGAAGAAATGCACTTGTTGCAGTGTCTTCTTGACGTGGCCATCTTCCTCTCCGTGGGCCCAGGTCCCTCCCTCTCTCCACCAGCACCCCGGGTTCCCTCCGCTTGCTGGCTGCATCTGGCCGGCTGCCGTGTACCCGACTCCACTTCACCCACGTTGATTCCAGATCCAGTTTTGGACCCTTTCCTCTCAAGCTCTGGGCCATACGCCTTTGGAGGTCTGCAGGTTACAGGTCACTGCCCTCAGCTGGCCAGGGTCTTGGCTGTGGAACTCAGACAGCTGCCGCGCACCCTGTGGCCCCACAGAGGGGCTATTTTTCTCCTGGCCCGGTGGTCCTGGCACAGCATCCTGTGTGTCTGTCTCTCTGCCCTCTGACATCCAGCTCTGCATCAAGGATGTATGTGTGACAGAGAGAGAAAAAAGAGAACAAGGAGAGAAGAGTAGGGGAAACTGACTGAGCCTGTCTCCCAAGTGAACTGTGGTGTTTCTTGCTGCCACACTCTCTCAGTCACACTGAGAGCTGGAGTGAATGTCATGTCAATGGAATGGTGGGTGACGATGAAAGGAATCTTTCAAGTTGTCTGTGAAAATAATCAATATTCATAACAGCATTATTTTGCAATATCCACAGATAAGCATAAGTCAAGTGTCCATTGGTGGGTAAATGGTAAACAAATGTGGTATGTGTGTACAAGGGAATATTATTCAGCCTTGAAAAGGAAGGACATTCTAGCAAATGCTCCAACACAGGTGACCCTTGTAGATGTTATGCTAAGTGAAAAGGCCAGACACCATAGGACAAATACGGTGTGGATCTGTTGCTGGAAAGTGAAGGTTCTACTGCTAATTGCTCCACTAAAACTCAGGAGGCAGAGGTTGAAGGGAGACAGGTTTGCTCAAAACTAGTACTGAGGAAAATAGAGAAGGCATTTTCTTTCTCAAATCTCCATCCTCAGGGAGCTCAGAGCAGGAGAAGCTTTTTTTTTGTTTGGTTTTGGTGCCAGGGATTGAACTGAGGTTCTCAACCACTGAGCCACATCCCCAGCCCTTTTTATCTTACTTTATTTAGAGACAGGGTTTCACTGAGTTGCTTAGGCCCTTGTAAGTTGCTAAGACTGGCCTTGCACTTGGAATTCTCCTGCCTCAGTGTCCTGAGCTGCTGGGATTACCAGTGTGCACCACCACGCCCTGAAGAGGTGAGAGGACATGGTGGGACATAAGGCGGGTGATACCAGGTGAGGACTTCCCTAGGCTATGACAGAAGATGTCAGTCTGTTTTTGTGCACTGCTGGGCCAGGGGTGGCTTCTCAGTTTCCATTGCCAGCATCAGGAAAGTCCAGATGCATAAAAGCCCTCATCAGGAAGTTGGGAAGCAACTGACAATGTCAAAGGGGCTGTTCTAGTTCCACTCTGTGGGTTACTTAGAACAATCAAACTCTGGAGTAGTGGGTGCCAGCGCTGGGGATGAGGGCAAGAGGGCGCTATTATTTCATGTGTGCAGTTTTAGTTCTGCAAGATGAGGGAGCTGCGGATGGCGGGTCGTCATGGTTATGCTACAGTGCGAAAGTACTTAGTGCCACTGAGCTGCATGCTGAAAAATGGTTAAGAACAGATATTCATATATGTGTTGATTGATTGCATTTCTTTTTCTGTGAAGTGTTGTTCAGTTCCTTAGCCCATTTATTGATTGGGATATTTGGTTTTTTGTTTGTTTGTTTGTTTGTTTTTTGAGTGTTTTTGGTGTTAAGTTTTTGAACTCTTCAGATAGCCTAGAGATTAATGCTCTATCTGAGGTGCATGTGGTAAAGATTTTCTCCCCGTCTGTAGGCTCTCTCTTCACATTATTATTTCTCTTGGTTCTTGACCTAACTTCTTGTGCTTTAGGGGTCTCATTAAGGAAGTCAGATCCTAGGCCAACATGGTGAAGGTTTGGGCCTACTTTTTCTTCTAGTAAGTGCAGGGTCTCTGTTCTGGTGGCTAAGTCTCTGATCTGCTTTGAGTTGAGTTTCACACAGGGTGAGAGATGAAAGTTTAATTTATTTTGTAACATGTGACTTTCCATTTTTCTGGCACCATTTGTTGAATAGGATATCTTATAAGGGGATGCTAATTCTCAATGGAGGGGTGACACTAGGGAAGAATAATTACTCTAGATTAAGTAGAGGAGAGTGAAGGGAGGGGAAGGGGTATGGGGGTAGGAAGGATAGTAGAGCAAAACTGACTCCACTACCTCATGTACGTATGACTGCATGACCGACATGATCCTACGATATGAACAATCAGAAAACTGAGAAATTATACTGCATTCATGCATTTTGATAAATCATGCATAAATGTATTCCATTGTCATGTACAACAAATTAGAATAAATTTTTAAAATGCAATCATAAAAAAATTTTCGATGCCATGTGTATTTTATATAATTGAGAAAAATAAAATGTCTGTGGAAACAATATTTCAAAACTGGTTTACAGGGTGACTCAGTACTCTGCCCCTATCCTCCTTTGTGACTGAAAACTGAGAATTAATCATTTAACGTCTCTCAGGGGTGGATCCCCAGGTGGCTGGGGACACAAAAGAGAGCAGGGTGACTGGTGAGTTTCCATTGGTTCTGGGACAATGCGGAGGAAGTGGCCTTAATGACAGCAGACAATGGGATAGAAACTCATGGAAAAGGTAAACTGGGGCGCCAGAGTCTGGGGAACACAACCACAGGAGAACCAGGCTTCCCTTGTGTGCGGTTTCCAGAGACCAGGACCTCCCTCTGCCTCTGCAGGATGACAGGCCATTCAGCACCGGAACCATCATCCTGCCGCCTGGCGTGACTTATCCAGAACCTGCAGCCTCCCAGGGACCCCTGCACATCAATTCATCAGCCCTGCAACTCAAATGAAATTCGGGTTGATTGACAGCTGGTGATATTGTAAGAGGTGCCACTAAATATGTTTCCCTCGTCACCTGCCAACAACCTAGCTCTATTAAAAGCAGAAAGGTAAAAATCGATTAAGGAAGCAGTGGGGTGTCTTGTGGGCCACGGATGAACCCTGGACTACAGTGCGTGGGTCTGACGTGGGTGCTCAGGGTTAAGAGCTTCCTGTCAGTGCCTCATGATCATTTGATCTGTTAAGGGGAATATTTCAGTGGGAATAGGGAATTTACCAAGAAGGCTTCCTGAATAGTCTAAGATCATAAATACACAATGATCTATTGCTGTCTAACGAACTTCAGGTGCTTAAAACATCAAACTCTTATTATCTCACAGTCACTGGGGTTGAGAATCCAGGTTCTGCTTAGCTGGGTTGCCCTGGCTGGGCCTTGGAGCAGGCCTCTGGGTGCTGGCAGATCTGTCTTCCTTCCAGCTTACTCATGTGGCTATAGGCAGGGGGAGGGATGAGGACTGGGGTTGGTGGGTGCCGAGATGTCCCTTGCCAGGGACCTCTCCACAGGAAGCTTATAGGATAGCAGCTGGCTCCCTGGGGTGTGAGCTAGAAAGAGTGAGCACAGCAGAATCCAGTCTTTGCCAGCTCCCCATAAAATGGCCATTCCATCCTTGTTGAACTGTTCTCTGTTAGAAGCACGTCACTAGGTCCTGCTTCACGTGTGTGGACAGCAGGAGGTGCTCTGGGCCCTGTTAGAAGCTGCCTGTCACAGTCAGGATGAGGAAGGGGGGAGTCAGAGCCAGTGGAACGTGTCCTGGACTTGCCTCCCTCTTTCTGATAAGGATCCTCCCTGTGAATGTGGGGTCTCCTGTTTGATGGGTGGAGTGAGGCAATAGGCAGGGGCAGATCAAGGTGACTGGAGCAAAGTCCTTTCTTCTGGGAGCAGAGACCAGATGCAGGTCTCCTCTGCCCTCAAGAGCAGCTACCCTGGTTTATAAGGGTGGCCTGAGAGCACGTCAGGGGAGAAGCATGAGGAGATTAGTGGAGGAGAGACGATGTTATAGGTCAAGAGTCTTCCAGAGTCTCATGGTTGAAAGCCATGTTTCAACTGTGGTGCTCTCTGGAGGTGGCGGTGGAACCTTTAAGAGGCAGGAACTTGTGGGAGAAGGTTAGGTCATTGGGGGATGTGCTCTCAAAGGGGATTGTGGGAACCTAGCCCCTTCTTCTTTCTCCTCTTCATTTCCTACCCTTGAGGTGATTGGATTTGCTCTGCCACTTCACAACCTGCCATGATGTGCTGCCTCACCACTGGCCCCAAAGCACTGGGGCCAACTGAACATGGACTGAAGCCTCCCAAACGTGGAGCCCAAATAACCCCCTTTCTCTTTATAAATGGATTGTCTCGAGCATTTGTTATAGTGACAGAAAGCTGACTGAGTGGTGCACAATCCCCCTCCTCAGGGCGGGGAAGAGTCAGGCCCACACTCCCATGTTCCATGGCCTGGTTGGTACAGCCAGAGGACCCTGGCTGCTGCGCATGGTACTCCAGGAAGAGGCAGCTGTTGTTCAGTGATCCCCGTGTGCCAGGCAGGGTGGCAATGGCTTTGCACACAACACCTTGCTGACCCCTCTTAAGACTTCAATGCAGGGACACTGTTTGACTTCCTGGTGTAAATGGAGAAAACTTGGGGTTGGGGTTGCAGGATTGAGCTGTGTACCAGATCACCCAGGGCCGGTGGGTTGTCAAATGCAGATGTCCACACTCATTTGTTTCTCTGTGAAATTTAAGAGTTCCCATAAAAGGCAATAATATCAGCAATTTCTGAGATAAACGCCACTTAAATTTCTTCAAGTTTATCCTATTTGGAGTTTGATCGGCTTCTTGAATCTGTAGGCTTATGGAATTTGGGGGTCAGATTTGGGTAGTTTTCAGCCATTGTTCCTTTGCATAACCCCCTTCTCCTCCCAATACTGCAACAGTTCAAATGTTAGATTTTTCATTATAGTACCACAGGTCCCTGAAACTTGGGTCATTTTTTCCTTTTCTTTCTCTCTGCTGCTCAGATTGGCTCTTTTTTTTTTTTTTTTTTTGTTCTTTGTTCCATCCAGGTCTCTGAATTTTTCCCCTTTCGTTCTGCAGTTAAATGGTACTTATTTATTGTACTTAATCCCCAAAATCTGAACCCTGAAATGCTCTGAAATCTCCATTTTGATCATTTTGCTCTTCAACATACTCATGTCACAGGAAGTCATCAAAATGCAGCTGTGCTAAAAAACTTGTATTAAGTTACCTGTAATCTAGGTTTATAAAATGCATAGGAAACCTAAATGACCTTCATACTTACTCTTGGGTCCCATTCACAAATTATCTCATCATAAATCTGAAAAATCTAAGATCTGGAACATTTCTGGTTCCAAGTACTTCAGATAAGAGGTACTCCACATGTTTTCTGTTTTTCCAGTTGTAAAATCTCCCTTTGCTTCCTCTTTACATCTTCTATGTCTTTGCTGAGACTTTCAAGTTCCTCATGCGTTAAGCATGTTTATCATTGCTCATTGAGACATTGTGGTCATTTGTGACTTGCTTTATGAGTTTGTATTTTTATTCCTGTTTTAAAGGTTTTTTTTTTTTATTTTCAGCACTTCTAAAGGTATCTCTGTCAACTTGCCTTGAGATTATTGGTTGCCTTTTTTCATTTGGTTTGAAGTCTTTCTGAGTATTTTTATGACGAATAATTTTTCAATTGAAACTTTGGCATTTGGGGTTCACAGTAGGAGAATTTGAATCTTATTTAAACTTTCTGTTTTAATTGGCCCTAAATACCACTCTGGAAGCAGTAAAGGAAAGGAAAGTGCAGAATTTGGGGTACCTCTTTCCTGCCTACTGTGGATGGAAATCCAGACTTCTGCTTGGTTTTGCTGCCGTGGGTTGGGTGGGACCACCATTGTCCAGTAGTGATTGACTAAGAGTAGAGTATTTATTGTCTAAAAGTTTCTGATTTGCTATGCTATGCTCTTTGTCCTTTGGCTAGAGATCTAGAGCTGGCTGTTTGGTGACACTTTTTGCCTGCACTTAAGCTCCAAGTTAGAGTAATGTTAAGCAAAAATAAAATCCAGGAAGGTCCGCCATATTGAGCTTTGGGTACCAAGGTCCAGGGCTGGCCTGCCTCTTCTCCCATTCTGAATCAGTTTGTTTTGTATTAACCTAATGAGTAGGATTTGTAGTCGTGCTCAGTGGGAGGAATAGAGAAATGTTTATCTACTCCATCTTCCCAGAAGTAAAAGTCAAATAAGCTCATTTTGCAATCAAACAAAAACCAGACAATGCTGGAACGCAGTTGCTTAAAGGAGGAGGGAGCAGCAAGAAGCAGAAGGACTGAAGGATGACCTCCCTTCTCCAGCCCAGCAATCCATTACCATGAGGATACTTGTTTCAGTGGCTGGACATCATGTCAGGAGCAATGAAAAGACTAAGGAAACCGGAGGACTGGGAATAACATATGATCAGTGGAACCAACAACAAAAAAATCAACTGTGTTGGAGGAGAGATTATAATCCTTAAGGAAGCTTGATCTGTTTAAGGTGGTGTTCCCAGAGGACAGTGAGTTTTTTCCAGCTTCTATTTCTTCTGCTACCCCAAGGAGAGTTTTATTATTTCCTTTATCTGGACAATGTGTTCTAGGAATTTTAGATTTATTTGCTTCATTTAATCAATAATAAGCTGTTTATGTAAGACAGAATAAAACAACTATTTTATGAATCAAATAAAAGCTGGATATTCTGTGCTTAAATAATCGTCAACATGTGCTTTAATGAATGCAATGTGGTGTCATGAAAGGCTGGCCCTTGCGGGAAGTGGGGATGTCAGCTCCCATCTTGAAGGACCTCCATGAGATGCACCATTCCACAGAAATCTCTTTCCTCACAGTCCTGGAGGCTGGAAGTCTGAGACAAGGCGTCAAGTCTGTTGACATCTCCTGAGGCCACTCTCCTTGGTCTGCAGGTGCCGTCTCCTCCCTGGGCCCTCTGTGCGTGCCTGTGTCTTAATCTCTTCTTGTAAGGACAACAGTCAGTTTGGATTAGGGCCCCGTCTAAGGACTTCATTTTACCTTAATTACCTCTGTGAAAACTCTGTCTCCAAATACTGTCATGTTCTCAGTCACGGAAAGTTAGAATTTCAACCTATGAATTTGGGGAGACCCGATTCATGTTCACCAGAGAGCTGACCCATTTATGGCCACCCTGGCGTCCTGGGTCCCCTCCTTACTCACCCTGGGCATCAGCAGCCTGACCTGCTCCACTGTCTTTAATTCCACTGTCTTTCTTACAAAGAGTTTAGACCTTCAGGTTTTGCAAGGCCCAATCTTTGCCAGAGGAGAAAGGACTTATGTTGTGATCTTAGGGTTATTTGTTGTTGTTGTTGTTTTAGATTCACACACGGTCGCCACCTTGGGCAGGATCTTTCTATAGCTGCAAATGCAGCACGTGGCTTCTCTCCCTAACCCAGGATGTGGCCCCATGTCATCAGGCCGTGCCCAGCCTGCCCACCTGTACCTCTGCCTCCTGGAGCCAGATGCTGCATGCACTTTGCACCACTACAGCCCTACAGAGAAGGGCCTGCTCTGCTCATGAGCCACCTTCTGCCTCCCACGATGTGCTTTTAATTCAAACATCTTCCTACCTCACATAACATTTTATTTTTCCTTATCAGGCTGAACTGCATGTACTTCTAGCTGCCAAGTTCACATGGGGCCTGGTCTTGGCCACCACCGAACAGGCAGCCATCCTGCATGCTTCTGATTCTTGGATGTTTCTGAGATGGCTTTTCTTCTGATAAATTTAGACATTTTCCTCTTTTACTACACTATGAGTGTCATGAAGTGACATCCATGTCTTCATTTGATTTTTCATCCCCAGGTGCTTCAGGGTAAAGTTCTGGCACAGGATATGTCTCAATATGGAAAGCAGTAAGGTGACGATCATGCTAAGTGAAATAAACCAAACCCAAAAAAACGAAGGTCGAATGTTTTCTCTAATATGCAGATGCTAATTCACAGTAAGGGGGGTGAATAGGGAAGAATAGAGGTATTTTATATTAGGTAGAGAGGAGTATAGGGCGGGGAAGGGGTCTGGGGGATGGAAGGATAGTTGAATGAAACAGACATTATTATCTCATGTACATGTGTGACTGCATAACCGATGCGATCCTGCAATATGTCAATCAGAAAAATGAGAGATTATACTCCATTGATGTATGATCTATCAAAAAGTATAAATGCATTCTACTGTATGTACAACTAATTAGAACAAATAAAATTTTAAAAAATAAGTAAATAACTTTAAAAAAAAAAAAAAAAGATGCCCATCTTCAGCATGGCCTGGACTTTCTGCCTCCAGGAAATGGCCTTGGGAAAAACCATGTTGAATTGTCCCGGAGGCCTTCTTCCTCCACACCCGTGGGAGTGGTGTCCACTAGGGAAGTCGCTTGCCTTTGGAGACAGGTCTGCATAGTGACTGGGCAGTGCACGTCCACATGCACTTTTGGTGTGGTCAGGGGAAGGCAGGAGCGTCGGGTCTGGCCCACCTGGTCTGGCCGGCCCCCTGCAGAGCTCGGGCATGCTGCACTGTCTTTCACGCTTGTTCAGCGCTTGCAATTTTGAAGTTGAAGGCTACATTTCCACACACCCAGCACCCCCTTTTCTTCAGTGCCCTGTTTTCTTCCATCCTTATGATAGTTCTTGTTTTCCCTTCTTTCCTACCAAACCTACCCTCCCTCTGTCTTACTCCACCCTCCAGATTTCTCTCAGAGCATGCAAATACCTTTCTAGCAACGTAGGAGTGTCTGAATCCCAATCCTTCAAGGACCTACCCTCAAGAAGACTCTGGACCCTAGAGCTCATACAGGGAGTCACTGATGGGGCAGACTCCAGCACAGGAGTGTGCTAAGTGTTCTATATGGTTCCCTAAACCTCAAAATGTCCCTGGGTGTTTTGCAATGGGCACTGTGACTGACCTTATCAGGTGGAGAACCTGAGTCACCCTGGCAGCAAATGGAATTCATGTTGCCACAAGTTTCTGAAGCAATGTTGCCTCATTTCAAAAAGACCCGTATGAGCCATGGTCCCTGTCTCAGTCTGTTTTCTGTTGCTATAACTAAATGACACAGGCAGTAATTTATAAAGAATAAAGGTTTACCTGGCTCATGAATCTGAAGGCTGGAAAATTCAAGACTGGGCAGCCACATCTGGTGAGGGCCTTGTGGCTCGTGGGGACTCTGCAGAATTGCAGAGTGGCATAGGGCATCATATGGTCAGGCATGCTAGCTCAGGTCTCCCATCCTCTTCTTGTAAAGTCAGTCCCACTGGATCAGGAACACCCTATGGCCTCATTTAGCCTAAATTATCCCCCCACCAAGTTCCCACCCCACACACCATAGGCAGATAAAATTTCCACCCTCTTCTACCTCATACTGACGATTCAACTTCAGTGCGAGTTTGGAGAGACATTCAAACACAGCAGCCCCATTTGCCCACATAAAAATCCTGCTTTGCCAGGGATGCCCCTGGAGTAACCAAGGGATTCACTTCGCTCTTTTCCCCTTCTCTATCCTGAGAAATGAAAACTCAGTAGGAATTCTGTGGCTTTGGACATGTCTTCCAGGTGCGGGGGTGACCCACCAGACATGGAGCATAGATCACAAGGAAGGAACACACATCAGAACTCATGGGAGACAGAGCTGGGGGCGGGGGGCAGGACAGACCCTGTCACAGTGGCCAGTCTGGGGTTGGCAGTCGTGAGTCCTAGGCCTGGGAGGTCACTGCTGGCAGATGTTGGGGGATAGCTGTGAAGGGAGATAGTGGACCTCTGGGGACTGTACGAAGAGACACAACAGGCCCAGGCAGGCTTCAGACCTAGAGGACGGCCATAGGTCGGCTGGACTCTCATCTACTTACCCAAGGAGATACAATTAGTGCTAGTGATTCACTCCGAGGCTCAGACTTGTCCCAACCACTGGGTCCCCCACCGTGTCTCAGTCACACTGACCTTTTGCTCTGAAATACATCAGGGCTCTCTGCCTCCATGGATCCCTGAGCACCTTTAGAGCTGGGATTCCCCAAAACCGCCTTCCCAGGCCTTTTCCTGAGCACCTCCAATTTAACTTTGATGTTCGGCTCCCCTGTCAGATCTTCAGAACTGCCCCCATGATTCCACCCGACTCCGTTCTTAGTTACCTGCCCTCTCCCCACGCAGGGATTCTGTGTCTGTCTGAGGCACCTTCCCCGACATGCACAGATCCTCTGTCCAGTCCCTTTCTAGTGGGAAGCTGGTCATGTGAAGAAAAGACAGAGGACCAGCAGGGACCAGGAACCTGGCTGGCCTGCAGCCTGAGCCACTGTGGAGGAAGGACAGACAGCACTGAGAAGTCAAGGAGGAAAGTGGTAAGGAAGTTGGATTTTAGTCACAGGACGGATGGTTGAAGCGAGACAGCTGAGGCCCCGTCCTTGCCTTCAGTGCTTACAAATTTATGAGCTTTAATAAATATTTATTTTCCTCCCCACAGATGTTGTCACCCCACCCGTGAGAAGCTCCCTGTCTCTCACACTGAGGCTCCTGGGATGGGGCGGCGCACATTCTCTGTTCCACTTTTGTTCTCATGATTAACACTAACTCCCGGGATCTGGAGAGTCCATTGTGATTGGCTCCTGCCCTTCCTTCTGGGTTCCATGGGCTCCAGGGTGGGAAGAGAAAAATGGACACTCACAGCTGTCCTCGTCATATCCCGGGACCCTCAGAGGCAGAGCGGTCATATTTAGCAAACACATATACAGAATTCCCGGTTCGATTTGAATTTCAGATAGAGGGGCCACGTGCCTTGGTAGAGGAAGTTCCATATGAAACCCAAATTTCCACTGGGTGGCCTGTGTTTGATCAGGGGACCCTCCCAGAGGTACTGGCCTGCTTTCTCCAGTCTTATAAGTGCCAGTCACACCACAAAAGGTGAGCATTAACTCAATGTGCTGAATGTGTCTCAGGTGGTCAGCTAGCGGGACTCTTGTCCTGGCTCCCTTTCTCTGCCCTTTTCTTTGCAGAGACCGTATCTCCATGAACCCCTTGAGCACGAGAGTTTCACTCTTCATCTCAGTCTCCTCCTTCTTCCAGACTAGAGCCTTGGGCCTCCAAGTCCCATGCAAAAGGATTTATTAGTGTTTTGTTTTACAGCAGGTCAGGAGATCTGCAGATGAATGTCGCCCTGCTCGGCTGTGGCCATCTTGCCTCCCTTCGGTCCTCACCTCTCCTCTACCCCTGTGAGAGTCAGGGTTATTAGCTAAACACATATGCACAGACATTCACATGCATGGCACCCAGATACACACACGTGCACGTACATATACACACGCTAGCCACCCTGTTTAACTGTAAACTCAGAAATTACTGGAAGCCTGGAAGGCAAGTCACAGACTTAGAGCTGCAGCCAACCCTGGGCCAGACACTCAGCAACAGGAGTGACCGCCAGTATGGATGCGGATGTCACTGTGACTCAGTCTGGTGCCCAGGATGCAGTCTTCCTGGGTGACACTGACCACATGCCAGGCCGGGTAGGGTAGCAAGGGTTTCCTCAAATGGGGGGATTCTAATACCATGGGTGAGGTGAATCAGGGGAGAAATGCTAACTTAAAGTACCAGGATCCTCCCAGGGGGTCTGATTCCCTAGATGCAGACAGAGCCTGACATTCTATTTTGAGTATTCTGATTATTCTGATTATTTCCCTTATTAAGTGATAGCGGTTTTTGTTTTTGTTGATTTTTGTTCTTTTTTTTTAATCTGAGATTTGGGCACCACTGCTCCCTGGGACTGTGCAGACAGCAGCAGGAACCAGCCCTTGTTCTGGACTCTGTTCTACAAGTCCTGGAGAGGGAGGTGGGGTGAGCGGGGCTCAAGCTGCATGCTGCTCAGGGGACAGGGATCCAGTCTCAGCAGCCACCCTCGGGTTCCAGTGGCTGCTGTCAGGGAATCGAGTTTTGGGCGCCTGGCAGTCAAGTGACACAGGACTGACCAGGGTCAACAGAGAGCTCATCTTGACCTTTGCCTCCTCCTGCATCTCCCTCTAAAACATGAAGACAGCAAGTGGAATGAAAGACAGAAAACAGCTACAACGTCTCTCTCATCGGCACCACCCCGTCTTGTTTCTGTGGAGGAGGTGCTGGCCTGAATCCCCGACAGGGCTAGCAAGTGGCTCTGCACAAGGGGACACAGTGGTTCCCATGATCTGGGCCAGGCCCAGGGAATGTAGCCTATTGTAGATTGAACTGCATCTCCTGACCCCAAGAGACTCCTCCTAACCCCAAGCCTGTGAAGGTGACCTTGTTTGGAAGTAGAGTCTTTGCAGATGTCATCAAGTTAAAACGAGGTCAGGCTGGATTATCGGGGGTCCTAGATCTGCTGGTTGGTGTCTTTGTAGAGATGTGAAGGCTCAAGACACACAGAGGAGAAGGCCGCGTGAAGATGAGGTACAGATGAAAAGACATTGCCACGAGGAACACCAGTGGCCACCGAAGCTGGAACAGGCCAGGGAAGATTCTCCCCTGGAGTCCTCAGAGGGGGTGTAGCCCTGCTGACATCTGGTTCCAGGCCTCTGGTGTCCAGAATGTGAGAAAATGTACTTCTGCTGTCTTAAGCCACCCAGTGTGTGATTCCTTGTTACGGTCGTCACAGGCAACAAACAAATTGCCTTCAGGAACCAAGTCATAATAATCGACCACTAAATGAGGTCCTTTATCCAGGTGACCCAGAAAGCGCAGGGCTAAAATTGGCATATCTGATAGTGGGCTCTGGGGACTAAGCTCCTATTTAGACACAGTAAACGAAGCAGCATCTGATGTTCAGGCCAGGCGGGAGGCGGCGGGCGCTATTTGGGTCCTATGTCAGAAGAGATCCCTGGGTTCAGGAAAACACGGAGTCTCGGTGGCACTAGAGGACTCCTAGGTCACTGTGTGAAGGGAAGTGTCATCGGGCTGTGCCGCCTGCCAGGGATGCACTGGGGTGGGAAGGACACGGGCTCTGGGCAGCTTTGGGAACAAGAGCATTGCAAAATCAGGGGCTAGGCAGAGTTTGAGGCCAACCATCTTGACAAGCTATTGGCAGCATGATATTTAAAAATCAGTACCCAGAGAGAGACTTCCATTTTCTGTTCTGAAGTGCATGCACTGATTAATCTCCAAAAGGGGCCCTGGATCCATCCTGACTTATAAAACGGTATGTTTTCTTTGGCTCACTTTGGTTTAGTGCTTGGCATTTTGAGTTGGCAGACACTGCTGTCTCTGGCTTCCTGGTGGAGAACATGGATCACAAGATTCCTTTGGATGCTTTCTCCTGTCTGTTTTGCTGAGGCTGATGCCTGAGCAAGGCTCTGCATGAGGCAGAGTGTAAAGGACCTCCCTTTCTGCCCAGGCAAAAGGCCCTTCACACCGTCCGTCAGAGAGGAGCAAGGCGGCTACCTGTCTTGACCAGTGAGCTGCACAGCTTAGCTGCCAGAGAGCCAGGGGAGGAGATTGTGTTCATGAAGGGCAGCAGCTCCCCAGTCCTCTCTGGGCACAGATCCACACAGAAAAAACTCACTGTAGTGCCAGCTGTGGGTGGAGCTGCAGCTTCACCAACTTGAACCTCGTGCGAGTTAGTTCACATCTAATCTGGGAGGGGTAAAGCCAGCAGAAGTAAATAAATGGATGCTCCATTCCTGCCCCTAAACAGCACGCTACTTCCACCTGTGCAAAGCTCACTGCGTCTCAGCTCCACTTACCCAACTCTCTCCAAAATATCGTAGCCTGAATTCACGAAAACTCTTGATTCAGGACCTTCAGTAAAGATTTAAAAAAAGAAAGAAAGAAAGAAACATAATCCCCATCTTCATAGAGATTATCTGTTCTCTTCTATATTCCATCCTGGTAAAAATGGTTAGTTCTATTTATAAATGTGGGACGGAAGCGAGTTGCTGGCTAATTCAGGAGGAGCTTTGAAGAGCATTTAAACAGTAGGTAAAGATTTTGAGGTCAAAAGAAAAAAAAAAAAAAAAAAACCAAAAACCAAAAACAAAACGGCCCCTGAAAACATCATCTTTCTGTTTGCCTTTACAGTAAATGTGTATTTGTGACCACAAGTAAGTTGTACTTCAATTTTTGGTCTAAATTTCTTCACAACTAAATTGCAAAAAAGAATAATAATAGAACACAGCTATTGGAAGACAAATGATGTGAATCTAGAGAACTGATGCTTTCAATTATTTAGCTACTTTGTTTTCTTTTTTTTTTTTTAATTTGTTCTTTTTAGTTGTATATGACAGTCGAATGTATTTTGGCAGATTGTACCTACACAGAGTATAACTTATTCTATTTAGGATTCCACTCTTGTGGTTGTACATGATGCAGTGTTACCCTGGTCATGTATTCAGATACAAGGCTGGGAAGGTTAAATTCCATTAATTCTATTGTTTTTCCTATTCCCCTCCCCACTCCCTTCCCTTTGTTCCCCTTTGTCTAATCTAGTGAATTTCTATTATCCCCCTCCCTAACCTCCCTTTCTTTGGGTTAGCATTCACAAATCAGGGAGAACATGTGATCTTTGGTTCTTTGGGATCAGCTTATTTTGCTTAACATGATATTCTCCAATTCCATCCATTTATGGACAAATGCCATAATTTCATTCTTCTTTATGGCAGAGTAATATTCCATTGTGTATATATATCACTTTTCTTTATCCATCCATTCATTGAAGGACACCTAGGTTGTTTCCATAGCTTGGCTATTGTGAGTTGAGTTGCTTAAACATCATTACTGCAGTATGCTTTTTAAGTCCTTTAGGTATAAACCAAGGAGAGGGATAACTGGGTCAAATGGTGGTTACATTCCTAGTTTTCTCAGAAATATCCATACTGCTTTCCAGAGTAGTTGTACCAATTTGCAGTTCCACCAACAACGTGTGAGAGTACCTTTCTCCCCACATCCTGGCCAACATTTATTGTTACTATATTCTTGACAATTGCCCTTCTGACTGGAGTGAGATGGAACTCAGTGTAGTTTTAATTTGCATTTCTCTAATTGCTAGAGATGTTCAACATTTTTTCATATATTTTTTGACCATTTGTATTTCTTCTTCTGTGAAGTGTCTGTTCAGTTCCATTTATTGATTGGGTTATTTATTTTTCTGGTGTTAAGATTTTTGAGTTCTTTGAATTTTAAGCAACTTTTTCTTACCTAAAGAATATGTTTGTTCTCAAATCTCAAAAGTATTCCTCCTTTCTTATTATGGTGAAAGACTTGCATCATCTTTTATGGTACATATTATTCAGAATTCTGTGGGCAAACAGGAGCTTGGGGACATGAACAAAGAGCCAGCCAGGAGCTCAGTTTGGTGCCAGCTCGCCAACCTCTGTGTCCTGCCTAGACTCCTGCCAGGCTCAATGTCAGTGCTGTCCCAGTCACAGGGGTGGAAAATCACTGAGCCCCAAAAACTCTCCTGGATCCAATGCTGCCAAGTTCAATGGCCCTTCTAGACAACATTCTTAGATGTCCTTATTGTTTTTGATTTTCACTGTCTAGATCCTCATCCATTCATGAGTTCAGGTATTTCCTATTTAATATTTTGTTCCCATTCCATTTGCTGGCCGGTATATCATATGCACTATGACCCACCGATTTCTTTAAAGCAGTTTGAGCACGGTCCTTCAGCCTGCTGTTCTGGTATGATTGGAGCTGTCCAGGACCACTTCTCAGGAGGCCCCCGCCCTCTGCTTTCCTCACAGGGACCTCACAGGAGTCTGTCACTGCATTCAGTTGGAAGCATCAGCTTTAAGCTGGAAGGCTCACTGTGGCTGGCAGGTGGTGCCTGGAGCCAGAGAGTTCTTTCAGGGATTAGCAATAGTGTGAAGGCCTTCAGCCTCACTTTCCCGCACCAGACTCCTTTCCTGCCTCCCATGAGGGCATCCTTTCTTCAGCAGCTCCTGGCAGTTTCTGGCACCTGTTTCTTCTCCATCCGCCACTCTGCATCATCTTTCCCAAGGCATGACTTGCATGCTTTTATGTGACTTGGAATATTCTTCCTATAAAGCAAATGCTCTACCTTTGAGGCCAAAGCATTGTGTTCTCTAAAATTTCCTGCATTAACCATATTCTCTTCTTTTGCTATTTTATTTATTTATTTTTTCTGGAGGGAGGTACTGGGGATTGAACTCAGGGGCACTTAACTACCGAGCCACATCCCCATTCCTATTTTATATTTAATTTAGAGACAGGATCTCACTGAGTTGCTTAGCAACTTGCTGTTGCTGAGGCTGGCTTTGAACTC
The DNA here is from genome assembly GCF_902686455.1 of Sciurus vulgaris. Classification (NCBI taxonomy): domain Eukaryota; kingdom Metazoa; phylum Chordata; class Mammalia; order Rodentia; family Sciuridae; genus Sciurus; species Sciurus vulgaris. The sequence continues at coordinate 29,334,482 of NC_136474.1, forward strand.
ATGAGCCTCCTGCCTCAGCCTCCGGAGCTGCTGGGATTATAGGCATGTGCCACTGTCCACCCAGCTTTTTTTTTCTTTTCTTTTCTGTATTCTTGATGCTGGGATTTCTGGGGTCCTGCTGACCAAGGAGGAACAGAGCCTTCCAAGGTGAGCTAATTCCTAGAGGCAGCAAACAATTTTCCCAGGAGTGGCACTAATTAACCAAACAGGAGCCCACCCCCAAAACTGGCTTGAACAGTCCAGCCAATATTCCTCTCTCCTGGGCCAGACATGTCTACACCCGGAGTCCACAGAAGCCATTCAAACTGGCCAATCCCAAGCCTGTTTAGCCTGCTCACTTCCACCTTGCCCATACCTTTCCATGAAAACCATTGCAAAGCCTCTCCCCGACATTTTTCCTTGCTCTATCTCTTGGGGCCCCTGGTGCTTCCCCATGTAACCCTGCAAGTGTGGCATGGTCCCCTCTCTTGGAATATGTCAGAAATAAGCTAATTTTTCACTGGCAGTTGTATGTGGATCTCTTGGCCTCGCCAAACCTAAATCATAATAGAACCTGCATTTTAAAACACCGTTCGAGCTAGTGGTAGCCACGTGGAAACTACGGGATTTCCCTTTACCAGGCATTGTGTGACCCTGCACCCTACAGAGTTTGAGGGAACCCATCTGAACCTTGGCCGAGAACACTGGCAAAGAACTGTGAGGAAGACCGGACAGTCGGTCCAGAAGGCAGTGACCACCAAGGGCTAAATAAGAGGACAGATGGTGGAGGGGACAATTGTCCAGTGACCAGAAGTAAGTATAGGCAGTCCAAGATCAGCTTGTTGTTAGATAGAAGACAACAATAAGAAGATGGGAAAAACTATTAAATTATACTAAAGACTGAATGAGCGAGCTTTCCTAGAAAAGCCACATAAAATTCTGATGAGAGAAGAGAAAAAGAGCCAGGAACACGCTCCGATTGGATAATCTCAAACTGGCACTGAAGCAAGAGCTTGATCCTCGGAATTGGATTTCCAAGATCCAGGCTCCCAGAGGGATGACTTGCTGACTAGAAGGGAGCGAGATGATAAGTCTATTGCTCAGATATCACGCGGCCCAGATGGAGGCTCAGACCGATGTAATCTTCAGTTCAAGATCTTTGCAAAGCCAACACTCCCCCGTCCCCTCAACCAGAGCTTTATATCTGATGTGGCCCAGGCTCCCGTCTCCTGCCTCCAATAAATTTTCTTTACCCACCATGTCTTGTTGCTATTTACCCTTCTGGGGTCCTTTCCAGTGGCTGCTAGATGCAGATTTGATCCCACTGGGGCAAAATTCCTGGGGCTTAAGGCTCTGCTGAACTGAAGCAGAAGAGCTTCAGCAAGTGCTTCTCAAACCTCGATGTGGACAGGAAATACCTCCCGACTGGGATAAATGCAGATTGAATGACGGTGCAGATCAGAAGACCCGAGGGAGAGTGAGATTGCAAATTCTGCAGTCGGGTGATTCAAGCAGCAGGCTCCAAAGGCCCCAACAGCACACTGAGTTCTCTTTCCCAGAAGAGGGATGTTGGGAGATTGTGCTTCACCAAGTCCTTGGGGGACACCAGGCCATGTCCATATTCAATATGGAATCTGAATTTCCAAAGTCACCTCGCAGTTCAAGATGGTTGTTTTGGATCCTACCTTTGTGTCTGTATTCAGGCAGTGGACAGGAAGTAGGGTAAAGAGGCATATGGATGCATAAAGAGGCATAAAGGGTGACTTCCATAGTTCAGAGGTTGAATGTCCTCAGGAGGCTACTGGGAGGAGGCGGAGCCTTGAGGAGGTGGGGCCTAGTGGGAGGTCCTGAGGTCATTGAAGGTGTGCCATCCAGGGAGATTGGACAACCACTTCCTCTTCCTTTTTGGCTTCCCTGCTATGAGGTGAGCAGTTTGCCCCACCACATGCCCCTGGCTATTACTATGCAGTACCCCTGCCAGAGACCTAAAAGCATGAATCCACCCAATCATGGATTGTAATCTCTAAAACTGGGGGTCAAAATAAAACTTTTCTCTTTATAAGTTAATTGTCTTGGGTATTTTGTTATAGTGATAAAAAGCTGACTAGTTTCCTACCACTCAGTTGCCTCTAAAAGAGGACTGCAGGCAATGGTTCCATGAGACTTAGGGTGTCTGAACTGTTCAGAACTATCAAGGGAGGCAGAAAATGTTGACCTTGTGCTGGCTCCATGTGCCCAGGAAACACCTGGGGGTTCTGTAAGCATGAAGACCCAATAAATAGATACTGGGGAAAACCACACCTTTGTGTGTGTCTGTGAGTGTTTAGGCAGATAACAGGTATTTATGCAGAAGGTGTGTATTGTTAGTAGCATATAAATAAGTGTCACAACAATGCCACCATTAACAGTGCATAATAGTTACCTACTGTGGTCCTTCTGTATCTACAGGGCACTTATCCCAAGACCTCCAGGAGATGCCTGAAACCACAGATCTTTCCGAGCCCTGTATAGACAGTGTTTCAATCTTACCACAGATCTTAGCAACCTCTTCTTATGGAGAACTTTCACTTTTCCTCATAAAGGAAGTTCTTCATGGCTTCTTTTCAGCATATTCAAATTACAAGTATTACTATTCTGTTGCTTTGGAGTCATTAGTAGGTTAAACAAGGGTTACTTGAACACAACAATGTGATACTGCAGCAAATGATCTGGTAACCAAGGTGGTTGCTAAGGGACGAATGGGTAGGTAGTATATACAATGTGGATACACTGGACAAAGGGATGATTCATGCCCCAGGCTAGGATGGAATAGGATGGTGTGATATTTTATGCTATTGTAACTAGTACACAATTAAGAACTTACATTCATTTCTGGAATTTTCCATATGAATTTTTGGACCATGGTTAACTGCTGGTAATTGAAATAGCAAAAACTGAAATTGTGGATAAGGAGGTCTCCTGTAATAGGTACTGTAGGTCAGATAGTGTTCTCAGTGCCCCAAGTATTTTGGTTCATTTGATCTTCAAAATAATCATGTGAGTGAGAAAAGAGAGACAGAGGATTAGGTAACGGGCTGGGGTCACCCAGCTAGTAACTGACTGAGCTAAAACTTCAAGCAGCTGTTTCCAGCACTGTGCCCTTGACCCACTGGTTCTCTGGTGAATGTTTAATGGCCTGCTTTTCAAATAAAAACACCCTAGGTTGTAGCATTTGCCAGATCCTATGATGTAAATACCTCAGGCTACTAACATGACATCACTGAGCGTAGTCGGGAAGAGATCAGTGTAGATTATGTTAATACGTGATGTTTCCTTCTAGTATCATACCGTATTTCCACACAGAGTATAGATTCAGTAACCTCACGAGGATAGATGTCCAATGTGGCAACATAATTCTGATGTGATAAGTTTTGAGTAGTTTTCACATATTTTTTTTTATATGGCTTATTTAATTGTAAGTTTCCCCATTCAATTTTGAATCATGGTTAGGTTTAACAACCAGCTAGTAAAACTCCTGGCAACTTCACCATTGACTTTTGTGACCCAGTGCGAGCTGACTCTAATTTCTACTTCCTCAACCAGCATGCTTCACAAACAACTGAAAACTAAATACTATACATCTGTGCTCCTTTAAAAAGAAAAATATGACCCTTTTCATTTTTACCCAACTAGGACTTTTGCATCTAGACCCACATGCCATCTCTTCTCCTCATTTCTGATTTCTCTGCTCCCAACATCTCAGGACTAATAAATCATACTAAACATACATTTTAAAAACCTTACGTTCTCAAGGAGAATAATTCAACTCTCTCTACTTTCCTATTTTTTGCCAACTCATTCCCTTTCTGACTCATATGAGCTATGCAGGTGATTTATTGAGGAAATGCAGCCCTCTTTCTAAAAGGTATTTCGGTACCTACTTTTGAGACTTTTCTTTATAGGATTTTAGAAGGTCATCTTGTGCGGGCTAGCGTAGGGATGATTTCCATCATGTGAACTTACTGTACAACCGACTGCGTTGTGGAGGCAATCCTGAGCAGATGAGAAGAGAGACTGCTGGACCTGGCAGGAATCTTGAACTGAGACTGTGGCTCTGGTAAGAGGATTCTTCCAACAGGGAGATGGAGCACTGTTCAGCGAGCTTTGCTCCTTAGAACCCTAGAGCATCTTCATGGACCTACCAGGCATTTAAAGAAGATTGTGTTTAAAGAAAGTGTTCTGCTTCTTAAAAACAAAACAAAACAAAAAAACTTATTTGAAGCCTGGGGGTGTAGTCAGTGACAGAGTGTTTGCATAGCATATATGAGGCCCTGGGTTCCAAGCCCAGGTCTTTAAAAAAATTCTTTGAAATTTATAGATCTAGCAGATGAAATGCAATGTTTCACAACCAGGTCTTTCAGTGTATCACAAAGATTGCATCTTTTTCTCTACCTGAAATACCCGGTCCTTTTGCTCAGCAAAACCTCATTCTCCATCCTTCAGATTTCGAGTTGGGGATCACGGTTTTTGGGGACAGCCTCTTTGTTGTATGCAGGGTCCAGTGTCTCTTCTCTGCATTGTCATGGCACTGGTATTCTTCAGTGTCCTGCTACCTCACAAGTATCCCTCACGTATCTTTCTTCCTGGACTATAAACTTTGTGACAATATGGACTGAAAATTTGGATTTTGGTATCTTCTAAAGCGCCTGGTACTCTCTGGATGGTCAATCACTCTTTATTTAAAGAGTCTGATGATTAAAAGCCACGCTGTACCCATTTCATTAGCCCGTTGCTGAGACCGAGAAGGAAAATCTGTCATGAAGTCTAGAGTAGCGTGAACATCAAAGGTAACTGGACTTAATTAGATGATGGAATTGCATTTCTTCTGGCTCTGCTTTGGAAGGCAGGGCTGGGCTGAACCATGAAACATATAAGAAGGAAGGGCCCAGCCCAGTCTCAGCAAAGTCCTTCCTTGAAAGACGTGGCAAAATGGACAGAAGTCGTTCCCAGCAGCACTCAAATCTACAGACTCTATTTTCTTATAAACATACAAAGTATTGTGTGAAATATGCAGAAACAGAATTTATGAATCACAGAGAAGAAAGCTCTGGATTTGGGGATCAAGTGTTGAATTTAGAAGACTATCCTCATTTGATATGAGAGATGATGTCAATGCAGATAGTTTACACAGGCCACAATCCTGAGAATAAACTATGTAACACAGAACACATTCATGACTGTTCTGAGAACAGAGTTGGGGTCATGGTGGTCCCTTCCCAAAGTGGAGACAGAAATACCTGCTGAGGAGGGGTAAAGCCTCCTAAAATAATAGATTCCCTGAGATATGGTCCTGTTTTGGCATCTGAGGTTCGAGGATGCCTGCCAGTATCCCTTGCTATTATAGATATCCTTTAAAAATCCTGCCAGGTGAAATATCTCACCTGCCCTAGAGCCTGCAAGAAGTCTTCAAATCCTGGGGAAAGGCCCAAAGGGAGAGTAAAGGTAGAAGAAATCCAGGTGAACTGTCTAAATCAATCATCCTTATGCTGTATTTAAACACACACACACACACACACACACACACACACACAATGTCCAAGGGGATAAGAAAGAATGAAAGAAAGAAAAAGTGGTTGGGGACAGGATGAACAGCATTGACCCCAGAAGAAACAAAGATAATCCAGAGTGTCTGGCACAGTGGTGACCTGTGGTCTCAGCACTGGGAGGCTAAGGTGGGAAGACGGCTTGAACCCAGAAGTTCAAACCCAGCCAGGGACACAGAGCAACCAACCAACCAAACAGACAGACAGGCAAAGAGAGAGGCCAGGGAGAAGAAGTATTTATTAACCTCTATTCAAGTACTTAAGAAGAAATGACATCCATAAATTAAGACCAGTTGACTTTTGTTCAGAAGGGGCAACTTAGAAAATAGAACCATTTCATGGAATTAAAAAGGTTTCCACCTGAGAAATGATGCAATGGAACTAATTTACATTTTTTGAGGAAAATATCCAATACAGAGATGAGAAATAGGAGGGAAAAAACAAGAGACATAGAAAACAATGAAGAAATGCTATCTTCTTTATTAGATATCAAGGAAAGAAAAAGAAGAACATAAAAGACAGTTAATTTCTTAATGGTAGAAGAAAAGGAATATATGTGTGTGTAGTCTATATTATATATATATATATATACACATATTTTAAAAGTATTATAGAATACATAAAGTGTATGTTATACTTTATACTAAACCTAATCTATATAAAGGGTAAATATATATGTATATATGTATGTATGTATCTACAGATATATTACATGTTACATAGATCTATACCTGTAATATATATTACATATATGTAACATACTACATATATATGTATATATACATATACATACACATTTTATATCTAAATGCATCCTAAAGCAATTTCAGAAAACCAGAAATCAATCAAAGTTATTAAAAGTTTCTTTAAAGAAAAACACACATTACCTAGATTGGAAGCAGAATGAGATTGGTAAAAGAGTTTTCATCAGTAGAACTAGAATGTCCTTAGGACAATAATTTAGAAACTAAAATTTTATTCCCATTCATGCTATTAACCAAATATAAATGAAGAATAAAAAAGATACCGGGAGCCATCAGGGAGGGGTTGGGTAGGATGAAGGGCATGTAAGAAAGAGTAATGGTGACCTAAGGCCACCTGGAAAGAAGATAGGAAAAGGATAAGCGGGTTTGGTGTCTTCTCCTGTGACACAGATTGGGTAATTTTCCCAATAGGATAGCACTTAGGGAAATATGCTAAGCTCACAAAAGAAAATGAATGTAACGTGCACACACATACAGGAAATGTATAAAAACGTGCATGGGAAAAGGGAATGGGTTGGATAGGAGACCTGTTCCTGCAATAAAAGGACGGGGAGAACATCTGGTGATGTATGCTTGACTGTGATGCAGAATTTCTTTTAAATTCGTGGAGGTAGAACCAGCTACAAGCAACCTCTGTGTATTTGAAGGGTACGACTTGAGAAGCTTGGACATCCGTGGGCAACTTTGAAACCACCACCTCAATCCAGATGAAGAAAATATCCATCACCCCGAATCCCCCTCATTTGCCATATGCCTCTCCCTACCAGCCCACCCTCCTCCCCAGCCCAGACAACACTGTGCTTTTTTTTAATGTCCTTCTTTTTTGTTGGTGCTTTATAATTATCTATAATGATGGGATTCATTATGCCATATTTGAACATGCACATAACAAAATTTGTTCCACTTCTTTCCCAACCTTCCCTTCCCCTCCCCTCCTGCATGCCTGTTCTTGAGTCCTGGTCGCCTTTTTTTCTACGAGGGAGACCAAAGGGGCTCTTGCTTTTCCTGTTTTCCACCTGATGCCCTCACTCCCCAGGAATCACCCTGGCTCCAGTCTAGCGAGACTAATTCCTGGGGCTGGTCTTCCTTGAACAGAGTAGCCAGCCTGCAGGACTTTGAACATTTTGACAGTTTCCACTTTCAAAGCAGTCATTATGATTAAACATAATCTTGAACATAACCAAAGTTAGAAGCTCAGAGACATTTGTGGTTAACGTCAGCAGCTTGGAATCTTTTATCATCAAGAATAAATTTGGGAGAAGGAACATAAATAAGTAAAATTCTGGACTCTTTAGGTCAAAAGTTGTCATTAACTCACTATGAGTTTTCTCCCTCATGTTCATCTTGGCTTTCCCTCCAGCTCCAAAGCAGTAGATGGCAGAACTTTCAGGGTAAGTCAGACAACCACAAGTGAGGACATTTTAAGGAAAGAAATGTTAAGTTCCTGTTACCACTGATTCACACAAAAAGTATTCCCCATATTTAATGGCACCAGTAACATTTTTCTATGCTTCCAGATTCTGTAGTCAGGCATTCAGACATGTGTGACAGAGATGGCTTTAGGCATGTGTCCAGGGCTTTGCCTGGGAGACCTGAAACATCGGGGCTGCCTGGAATGTCTGGGAGCTGGAACCATCTGGAAGATTTCTCACTCACATGTCTGGCTCCCTGAATGGAATGCACCCTGAGCAGAGCTGAGGTGGTGCCTACACATGGCCTCTCCATGTGGTGCGAGCTTCTTACCATGTGGAGGCTGGGCTCCAAAAACAGGCACTTGAAGAGGAAGTGCCTGCAGCGTTCTGAGAGAACCAGGCTGTGCACACACGCTTCTCCCCACTAACTTCTTGAGACCAGCCCAGCTTCAGAGGCAGGCAAGTGTACTCCCACTTTCATGGGGAAGTAGGGTGTTCATGCTGAAGAAGAGCGTCTAGAATGGAGTCTTATTCATCTCCTAGGGCTGTCTTAGGAAAGTATCAGAGTCTTGATGAATAGACATCAGAAATTCATTTCTTATAGTTCTAGAAGCTCCAAGTCTAAGATCAAGGTTCTGGCCAATTTGGTTGTGCTTAGGGCTTTCATCCTGGTTTGCAGATAGTTGCCTTCTTACCACATCCTGAGAGAGAGAGAGAGAGAGAGAGAGAGAGAGAGAGAGAGAGAGAGAGAGAGAGAGAGAGAGAGAGAGAGAGAGAGAGATTCCTCTTTTATAAGGATACTTATACTATCAGATCGGAGTCCATCCATTTAACCTGAATCACTTCCTTAAAAGCCTCATCTTCAAATACAACTACACTGGAAGTTAAGGTTCCAATATATGAATTTGGGGAGCACAAATACTCCATTCATAGCAGAATGGTGTTTTGGTCTGTCTTTGAAAAATACACCTTGCCCCAGCAAGTAAGTGAGAAGAAGATGGAAGAAATCCCAAAATCTCATAGATTGCATAGCACTGAATTGTCTCTGAGTGAAAGAAAAAGAAAAAGAAAAAGAAAAGAAAAACACAGTCAAGAAAGGAGAGTTCCTTAGAGAAAAATAACAACATGCTTTGGTAGAGGGAAAAAAATGTAAAGGAAGTCTCTGAATGAGAAGTCAAGAATCATGGTTCTCCTGCTCTATTACTAGTAACTACGAGACATTCTGCAATTATTTGACTGAATGTTCTCCTGTAAAAAAAAAAAAATACGTGCCCAACTAATCAAGATCCCTTCCATCTCCAAAGTCTCCAAGGTTTTATGGCTCCATGGATTAGCTACCTTCAGCAATCTTGACTTCTCTCATGGCTCATGCTGTTTTTCCTCTGATTTTCTGCTTCCCCTGCTTCATTCTGTTGTAAAGATTAACCTTTATTCTTAAAAAAAAATACTGAATATCAAGATCTCAGGAAAAATGTTGGCTTCATGGAATTTAATGAAATTTGAGTCTATCCCTGTAGCAGTCTTTACTTTGGAAGCTGATATCTTTCTCTGGACTCCTGGTGATGGAGGTTGGATTGCGGGGGAAAAACATGCTTTATTTATTTATTGGTTCAAGTAAAAAAAAAAAAAAATCTCCAACTCAGTGAGTTTCAATCATTTCTCACCAATATCTGGAGAAAGAAAATGTTTACTTCCTCAACAAGGATACCGAGCATGTCTTTCCACATCACAAACCTCAGTCTACCTTGCCAAGTGTACCGAGAAGGTTCCACAGATCAGAGGGACCTCAGGATGATGGGAAGCCTGGCTGTCCCCAGGGCTCTCCCCTGATTGAGCTGATGGCTGGTGCCTGGGTGTCTGAGGAGCAGCCCACTGAGGAGCAGTGATGCCCTCTTCCTTTAGGAGTCACGCTTGTACCTGTGGATCAAGGCTGGGACCCTTCGGAAGCAGCTCCATTCTGCATCGTGAGCTCTTGGTCTCCTGGGCTTGTGTTCCTTCAGCTTTCTGACCCTCCCACAAGAGTCTACAGAAGGCAAGACAAACCCGACACTGACACTCTGGGTACACTGTGCTGCCGAGCTAGAATACTCTGGAGGTCAGGGACTTATGACATTTTCAGGATGTGATGGGTTTATCAAGACATACCCTATTGTATCAAGGAGGATCTGTGCAACATTAAAGTTGATTTCATCTATTTCCTGTCATGTGTGTGTGTGTGTGTGTGTGTGTTTTGGTGGTGCTGGGGATCAAATTGTGAGCCTCATGCACGCCAGGCAAACACTCTGCCACTAAGCTGCGTCCCCAGCCCTTCCTGATATATTTTTAAAATGTGGTTTCTAGGAAATTTAAAACTCCCTCTGTGTGGTTTGTTTATACTTCTGTTGGGTGGTGCGTCTCCAGTCCAGACACAGCCCGAGTGCTGTTTGAAGAGATTTTACCCCACGAAGACCACGAGGAGTCAGGGGACTCACTCAACCGACCTGCCTAGGAGTCCCGTTGGTGATTTCTAACTGCTGGCTGAGCTGGAAGCAGGATGATGTAGCAAGTTGAACTGCTCCATGTGCTTCCCTGGGTCAGTCGGGATGACCAAACAGGAGGAGGCTTGCAGACACCCCAGGCTTAGGTGGAATTCAGAAGGGTCTACCCTAGGTAGGCATGAGAAAGGACTGGGAAAAGCCCTCTTACAGGGCTCCAGTGTCCTGGAACTCGGGTTCCCTAATTGGACTAAGGTGATCCAGGAGTGCTGAACTTCCTTTTTTAAAAAAAAGTTTAATTTGTTCTAATTAGTTACACATGACAGAATGCACTTTGAGACAACATACACAAATGGAATATAACTTCTCACTCTTCTGGTTGTACATGATGGAGAATCCCACCAGTTGTGCAGTCATATATGCACATAGGGTAATAATGTTCAATTCATTCTACTATCCTTCCTATCCCTATACTCACTCCCCTCCTTTCATTCCCTTCTGCCCAATCCAAAGTACCTCTATTCTTCTCTAGCCCTGCCCCCCGTATTGTGAATTAACATCTCCATATCAGAGAAAGCATTCAAGCATTCAGCCTTTGGGTTTTGGGGATTGGCTTATTTCACTTAGCATGATATTCTCCAGTTCCATCCATTTACTGGCAGATGCCTTAATTTCATTCTTCTTTAAGGCTGAGTAACATTCCATTGTGTATATGTACCACATTTTCTTTTTTTTTTAATTCTTTTTTTTTAATTTTTACAGACTGTATTTTGATTCATTGTACACAAATGGGGTACATCTTTTCGTTTCTATGGTTGTGCATGATGTAGATTCATACCATTCGTGAAATCATACATGTACATAGGGTAATGATGTCTGTCTCATTCCACCATTTTTCATACCCCCACTCCTCCCTCTCATTTCCCTCTACATAATCTAAAGTTCCTCCATTCTTCTCTCCCCTGACCCCCATTATGTATCATCATTCACTTATCAGGGAAAACATTTTGCCTTTGTTTTTTGGGGATTGTCTTATTTCACTTAGCATGATATTCTCCAATTTTATCCATTTATCTGCAAATGCCATAATATTATTATTCTTTATGGCTGAATACTATTCCATTGTGTATGTATACCACAGTTTCTTTATCCATTCATCTGTTGAAGGGCATCTACGTTGGTTCCATAGTTTAGCTATTGTGACTTGAGCTAACCCTCTTTTCTTAACATCCGTACAGAGGCAAAAATTATTGCAGGAAGATTCTATCACTCAGAGATAGAATTAACACTACTATTTTTTTAAATCACAATGCCTGCCACTCAATCAGAAATAATCTGGAATTTAGGAAGAGAAAACCTTACTTGACCAAGGCAAAGGGTGTGGTTAAACAATATAAAGAGATCCCAAGAATAGTCACATAATGAAGTTATCAAGAATGGACATTCAAATCAATACAATCATTATCATTGAGGTCTTAAAAGGCAAGATTGAGTGCCTTGACAGAATATAAAAATATTAAAAAGAGAGTAGATATCCTGGAGTAGAAAAATATAGGGACTAAAATTGAGAACTCAGTTCAGCTGGGTTTGACAACAATTAAGCCAAAGTAGAGAGAGAGCGAGTGATAGGAAGGAAGATTTTCTTGTTTGCCATTTTGCAAGAAATGAAGTCACTACTGGTCATTTTCTTAACTGAAAGCTTTATTCCCAAATATGCTCAAAATTCCAGGATATGCTTTATTTCCTCTGTTCTGCAAGAAAAATTATATTTTCCCTCATAATAGGTCCTACATGTTTATTTTTGTGGTTTTCTAAGTTTTAATCCAGTTTTTGCTATTGGCTATTACTAATGAAATATCCTTTCTTCCTTTCACATAATTCCACATTTTAGTCTATCAGAAAGCTATTGACCTTTCTATGTTCATTTTTTTTTATCTAGAAATGTTAGTAAATTGTTCTAAGAATTATTGAACTGATTCTCTTAAATGGTTAAAATATAATATTTGTTGCAAATCAGAATGCTTTCTGTCATTCTGTCTGATATAAGTAACTACTTTTTATTTTATAAATATACTCTCCATTCCTGGGTTATGTGTTTGTGATGATACTGTCTCAAATGCAGTTTTTTTAAAAAATTCTGCCATAGCTCTAATGCATTTTTTTTTAAAAAACTTACCATTGAACTAGATATCTACCACAGATTTATAGTATATGCTTTCTATTCAGTTAGAGGTTTTATTTTTTCCTGAATTTATTTGTTTATGCAATAATATTAAATGTTAAATTTTATCCTTCCTTCTTTCTTTGGGAGGAATTCATTAAGATATACCAATCTCCTAATGCAGGGGACTTTGTTAATAAAATCCCTAATGATGAACCACTTTTTAATCCCCAAGATAAGACATTTTGGTTATAAAATATGATAGTTTTACTGTTTCTGTTTTTGGCTATTGCTGCCTCTATTTTAAGAAGGAGAGTTTGCCTATAGGTTCTGTTTCTGTGTGTTATCCTCATCCATTTTTGATATTGAAGTTATAAAAGGTTCATAGAATAATGAATTTAAAATTTTTCTTCACTCTGAAGAAAATCTAGAAGAATCAGAAACCAACATTAAAATCATTCTGAGTTCTTTTTGCAAAGCTTAGACATTTCACATGACTCTCTTTTCTTCCTTTTAGTTTTTTATATTTTAATAATCTTCTGGATCATATAGTTCTTCAGGTAATATTATCAATTTAATTATTTTTAGGAAATAATCTGGTTCATTTGAGTTTTCAAATTAGCAAAAAGTTGCTTCCAAAAATACTGTAGGCTCTGTCTATCATCTGTTAGATTGAATAAGGTCTAAGTTACCATTGACGGAAAGACACATCATTGTTCTATATGAATAATAAAAGTTGACAGCTGTCAGTTTATAGCAAATGGGATTTTGATCTCAGAATATTTTTATATGGTTGAAATAAATCTTTTGTTTAGACTTCTGTAGCTCTGTAGAGTTTTTGGTGCAATAGTGTGCTCATGGCACACATAAAAAGGAAAAATATACTGCTAAGACATTCCTAAAGTCCTTTCCCATCAGGGGCTCTGCCTCACTTCTGGAAACATCTCTGTTATCTCCTTAGCTCTTTCCTTGGCCTCATTCCTCCCTTGTCTGGAATTTCTCTCAACCATTGGGTTTTTTTCAGAAGGACATCTGGTCCTGGAGTCCAGAGTCCCACAGATGCCTTATCCCGAAGCAGAAATGCTGAGCAAGAGGAGAAAAACTCAAAACTCCTTCGCTGTGTTGTCCAGCTGATGCAGGGCCCAGCTTCCAATGTCACCAGCTCCATACAGGCCCATTGAGGACAGACCCTTTACCTCCAGAAGTTCTCCCAGTGTCTCTGCAGGGTTTGTGTTTTCTGGTGTAGGCAGGCAGCCAGGAGTCAGGCTAGTATGGAGGCTTGTCCCAAAGGCTCTGTTATGATGACCTGTGGTTTTATAGAAGTGACTCTGAATTATAAAACGATGGAGCTAAAATGACCAGCAACTTTAAAGGCAATAAAACCTCATGATGAGACTTAATGGCATAGCAGACCTAATTTCTAGGACTACTTTGAAGGAATGTTATTTTGTTCTTACCAGATGGCGAGCAGATGGCATGATCCTTTCTTGGTATGCAGGGACTCAGATTTATTGCTGAAGGAAAGCAACATCTGGAGCATTGATGTAAAGCGTCTTATCTTACATGATGGGGTTCTTTGAGTTTGGGGGTTTCTGTTGTTTTACATGTAACTGCTGATAGAGCTCATGGGGAAAATGGGGTCCTTACTGAGGACAGAGGCAGGACTCTGGGACACTCAAGGGGAACCATGCATACTGGAGCTGTTGCTCTCTGAGAACACTCCCTGCTCTTCCCGCAGGTGACGAACAGGAATGGGTGCTGCCTAGCACCAACCTGAGGCACAGGAGGGATAAAGTCTCAACTGTCTCATGCCTCACTGCCGGTCGAAATAACAGGTGCCAATTTCAAATGACAGTTTTGAGTTCTAAATTGGGTTGGTGCAAAATTTTATCTGGTTCAGTATTTCCACACTGTTCTCCTGTTCTGTTTTATCTTGGCCTGTGTGTTCTTCTGCACTGGAAACATTTACATGGCTGCGTGTTGTGAAGTTGGAAACTTGTGATCACTACTCAGACAGCCCAGAGAGCCTTCCTGCTTTCTAGTTTTGAAGCATCTACGGTGCCTTAACAATTGGGGGGTCTTACATCTGGAGTTCATGGCATACCCCAGTGCATTAGCTTCCTCAGAATACTGTAAGAAGTTACCACCCACTTGGTGGCTTACACAATAGAAATTAATAATCTCGCTATTCTGAAGGCCAGAATCCCTAAATCAAGGTGTTAGCAGGTCAGTGTTCTCTCCAGAGGGGAGATTCTGTTGTGTCTGGTAGTTATCAGCTTTCTTGGCTCATGACCACATAACTTCAATATCTGCCTTGATCTTACATCATCTATTCATTTGTGTGTCTTCTCTTCTGTCACGTGGAAGAATACCTGACATGGGTAGTAGAGTCCTCTGATAATTGGAATGATCTCATCTCAATATCCTCAATGCAATTACATCTACCAGCAGAATCTCAGAAGATCAACAGCCTTCCTTCATATTTCTCCTCTCTTGATTCTCTCCCACGTCAGTCAGTAGTGCCCTGCTGATACATGATCAGAAGCCCTGTGGGTCGCCTGTATATGTCACAGGGATTCACCTCACTAGACAAACCACACCTTCAACACTCCACTTGGAAACCTCTTGAGCTAAATAGGCAAATCCATTGCTTACAAGTTCATCTTTGCTCACAACTCACAACGCAGCCAGGGCCTCGGCTCTATTTAACAAGGACTGATGTTCCTGCATTTTCCAACAACATGTTTTACATTTTATTCTAAGTTCTCAATAAAAATACATTTAAGGCTGGGTGCGGTGGTGCACACTTGTAATCCCAGCAGCTAGGAAGGCTGAGGCAGGAGGTTTGAGAGTTCAAAGCCAGCTTTAGCAACTTAGGAGACCCAAAGCAACTCAGTGAGACACTGTCTCTAAATAAAATACAAAAAAGGACTGGGAATGTGGCTCAGTGGTTAAGTACCCCTGGGATCAATCCCTAGTACCAAAAAAAAAAAAAAAAAAAAAAATTTAAGGCCCACATTTCCACCAACATTGTTTATGTCCACACATGCATTTTCTAAGATTTAAGATTTCTTTACTATTCTCTTTAGTTTCTCCCGAGTTCTCTCACTTGCAGTGCCTTAACATTCATAATCCTGTCAATAGTCCTTTCGGGGCAATCTAAGATTTTTTTCTATAAATCACCTCAAAATCAATGCAACTTCTGCTCATTGCCCAATTTTGACATAATTCCCACATTTCTGGAGAGTTGTAATAGAAGCATCCCACTTTCCAGTTAAAACAAAAAATCTGTATTAGGTTCCTGTGGCTGCTGTAACAAATTAACACAAACTGGGTGGAGCAAAACAACATAAATTTGTTCTTTAACTATTTTGGATGCCAGATTATCAAGTCAAGGTTCCAGCAGGTCCATGTTCTATCAAGAGGCTATGGGGAGATCCTTTCCTTGCCTCTGCTGTCTTCTGGTATTTTCCAGCCGCCTTGACTTTACAGCTGTACCGCTCCAGTCTCTACCCCTGCCTTCACATTGCCTTCACGTCTCTGTGCCCATCTTCTCCATATCTGTTTCTTAGGAGGATGCTTGTCCTACATACAGAAGATACAGGATGATCTCCTCATCTCATGATCCTTAATTTAATTACATCTTCAAAGACCCTTTTATAAATATGCAAATACAGAGTCCAGGGATTTATACAGACCCAGTTTTTTGGAGAAGATCATTATTGATCCTGCAACACCAAAACTCAGAATTTATCGTTGACCAAAATATTCTGTCATATTATCAGGTGTCACTTGGAAAATGAACTGAATCATTGTGGAACTTATCATAAAGAGCACCTGGACTGTGAATTGTGTTCTTTCCTTGGAAGACCTGGGAATGTTTCCCATGAAATGATCATCTGCATCCGTTAAGGAAGGATGGAATGTTCAAGTGGCGTGAAAGTATGATTCCCCTTTATTGATGTTTTTTCAATAGCAACTTCACTCACACCATTAGGGGTGATGCTATCTAAGAGTGTTAGAGAATGCTTACATTTTGTAGCAGGATCAAAAAGAATTCCTAGATTACTTAAACAGTCCTTTGCTTTGACTTGGATTTTAGAAGGAAAAGGACCTTTAAAACAAACAGAAGTCACCATAAGTGTGAGAAAACAGAATGAAACAAGTCAAAATAAATAAACACAAACCAGATAATTCCTAAACATTTGAACCGGACCATACAAGAATTGAAAATTTTTCTGTTAGAAGTTAGTCATAATCTTAGTATTCGATGCTTAAGATGGTAGTACTGAAAAAGATCACCAAACACTACATTTTACTTTTGAATGTAGATTCTGGTATTGTGAATTAAAATAGGAATATAGAATATTACGAATGTGCTGTTTCCCATAAAAAGTCAGGTTTAACTCCAGTAATATTTGGTTAACAATATGGTAGTGTTATTAAATAATGAATAGAATAAAATATTTATTACAATGTTTAAGATATAAAGAGTAATTTTACAACCCTCAACTTGCACTCATTGATCAAAGAAAAAAAAACTATCACTAAGTTTCTGGGTTCCGATCTGCCTTGCTGAATTCCACCCCTTCCTGGGTTCATGTGGCCTTTTTCCTGTTCTTTTCCCTCAGAACTAAACATTATTCTAATTTTTTGTGGTTTTTGTTTTCTCAGTTTCCCTCAGAGTTCTATTCAATATGTGCATATCTTTAAAAGGCACGCTGTTTGGTTTTTAAACGTTTTGAGTTTTACATGAATACAGTCCTGTTGTGGGTATTTATGACTCACCATGATCAAAATGTTTTAGCTAAATAACTTGTCTGTGTATTGATTATGATTCAGATTCATTCATTTTGACTCCTGTGTAGAATTCCACCAAGTGAATGGACCCCAATTTAGTTATCCATTCTGCTCTTGGTGAGCTGTGGTTGTACGTGGTCTCTTGTCGTTAGAAGCCCTGTTTGCAGACTCCGTATATTCTGACACACACATTTCTCAAGAGTAGATCTAGGAATGGGATTTGTTTTCTGAGACCCAGTGGTTGTACCAATTTAGCTTCTCAACAGCAATACCCAGAGCTCCCCATCCTCATAACACCTGAAACCTCATCAGACTAAAATTGTTTCCAACAGATCA
This sequence comes from Sciurus vulgaris, assembly GCF_902686455.1. NCBI lineage: Eukaryota > Metazoa > Chordata > Mammalia > Rodentia > Sciuridae > Sciurus > Sciurus vulgaris. Next base: position 29,351,990 of record NC_136474.1, read on the forward strand.
TGTGTGTGAAATGGGAGCTCTTGAGGTGTTGACTTGCATGGTCTATATTTTTTCAAACTAACACATAAAAATTGCACATATTTACGGGGTGATGTGCTATTCTGATACACATATACATGACACACCATAATTTATTTCTCCTAACTGTGGCTTAGACCCCATTGAGAAGCTTTCCCCATGGTCCTACTCCCCCATTGCTCTCTCGACTTCCATGACAGCAACATCTTTAGCGTTCACGTGAGTGAAATCACGTGCTATTGGTCTTTCTATGCCTGGCTTCTTTCACTTAACACAGAGTCCTCTATTTCCATCTGTGCTGGACTTGACAGCATTTCATCCTTTCCAGAGTGAGTGGTGTCTCATTGTGTATATATTCTGCATTTTTCTTTATGGTCATTGTGCATGTCACAGGTTTTCCATGAAGTAAACAAATTCAACTCTTCCAGCCTCGGCTAATCGTGAGAGTCTAAAAGTGGCATCTCCTGTCCATATTTACAGTGGTTTTTAATAAGTCATTTAATAAATAATTTGTAGTTAAGGTGATTGTATATATTTTAGTAGTATCAACATTAATACTGAAGTACATAATAATTTTAATTAATTTATAGTTAGTTGTGTAACTTCATAATTTTTGACCTTGAATTACACAAAGGTATTATCCATTTATAAAATTTTTCAAGAAAAGAAAACTAGGTGATAATCCCCGCTTATTCATCTTAGGGAGATGTAAGTTTTTAGATTTTTTTTTTTTTTTTGTCATTTAACAGGTGTGATTTTCATTTGCATTATTTTCTTATGAGACTGAAGTATCTTTTGAATAATTTCAGTTCTTAATTTAATGAACTAGAAATGTAGAATCTTTGTTCCTTTTATTAGTTCACAATATTTGAGTCTTATTTAAAAAATGTTCTCATCATCAATATAATAAAAATAACTTCTATCATCATCTAATAGTTCATAAGTTTGATTTCTGTAATTGATTACAGTAGTTTTATACTCTTGCTTTGCTTCTTAATAACTAATGAAGTTTTTTTCCCAATGTGCTCAACTCTTTGAATGTTCTTTCTGAAAAACTAGTAAAGTTTATTTTCTCTGTACATATTTCTTCAACTACTGCCTTCAAACACAATACACTTAATTAACTATCCATAAACAGCTTTCATAAACAGCTTTGTTTGCTTGGTTAACGAACAAGCCATCTGGATGCTCACTTAGTGTACATGAGTGTGTGTGTGTGTGCGTGTATGTGTGTGTGTGTGTGTGTGTGTGTGTGTGTGTAGACATAGCCCCAGCATAATGAGAGGTGCACCTGTGTAAGTGTGTGTACATACTTACATAATTTGGGGGAAACTATTTTACTGTGATGAAGTTTTACATTTTTAAGTTCCTAATTTTTCTGCCTGTGATTGGAAATCTGATGATGAACACTCAGCCTGGTAATATCAATGTGTATTATATTCTGTGGCACCATGATAGTGTCATTGCATAATAAAGCCATGCTTTGCCATTCAATCAGATAGCAAAATAAAATCTACACTGCTCTGTGACTTGAAAGTGTGAGTCCCACCTCTTGATTTGCATCACGAAGATGCACCGAAATTAAATGAATGTAATGTCACAGTCTGGTGGTACAAACCTCCCTTTGAAAAGTCACTTGCATGATGAAGACATCACTGGGACCGTGGTGCACTGGGGTGCGAAGCCAGGGGAACGCTGTCTGGTCTTGGCCACAGTTGCTCAACTCTGCAGTTACACAGGAAAGCAGCCGTAGGCAGGATGCCTGTGAGTAAGCACGACTCCATGTGCCAATAAAACTTTACTTTTAGACACCACAATTTCCATCCCACACAATTTTTTATATCGTGAAATGTTAATCTCATTTTATTAAAAAAAAAAAAAAACTTTAAAATGCAAACTTAATTCCCTAGATTTAGCTATTGTCTAATGTCAAAGGTTTTGCCTGGAATAAATGTCTAATGACAGTAGATTTGTGGCTTTTAGTTTTTCACTCTGAAATCTGATAGATCCTTCCAAAGCATGTCTATGCATTTGCAATTATTGTCATTGAAGTGGATGAACGGCAATGATTTTGTGGTATAATTATTCTGAATAAAAAATTGATAAAAGAGCAAGTTTGGAAGGATATTGGGGAAAATACCCTCGAGATTCTATTTTAAGAATTGCTAAAATATTGATGAAGGAATGTAATCCCCATGACGTGGGGGTTAAATCTGAAATTTGAATGTTAGAAACATGGGACGATAGTTAAGGGCGGTCACTGATATTTTGAAAGAGATGCATTTGAAGGGTGATCTCCACATGCAGGAATGGTCCTGTTTGACTTGGCTCCCTTTTCGGGCCAAAGTGTACCGGCCCCTCCTCTTGTCTAGATGCAAGACGGTGAGTCAACTGGAATGCAGTGGGAGACTAGCCATTTGCAGCTGTGCAGCACTGTGACCAGCACACCTGGAGTCTCTGTCCTGTGCATGGACGTGCTCCCAAAGGATCTTCCCGTCCTCTGTGGCCTGGGTCCTGGGCCTTCTTCATGAGGTGGGCAGTGTCCCCTGCCTTGCATGCCACTGGCTGAGACAAAAGGCTTAACAGCAGAGCTGGCTGATCTGACCCTGGTATTTTTGCTCTCAGTGTCTCTGTTTTTATATGTGCTGTGTTTATTAACTCCAAGCATGTTTTGTCCATATTTTTCCCCTCTTAATCTCTTCAATCCATCTGTGTCTTCTGAGTACTTAAATCCATGCATGGTTTTGATTTGTTTCTCCTAAAATGTGTCAAAGTGTGGTCTGGCTGTCTGTGCAATGTTCGCTGTCTGAGAATGCCCCCGGACCCTTGCTGACAATAAGCAATCACATTTTGATGCCAGTAAGCCAGGTCACTCATAAAGTGTTTTTAAGTTTGCACCAATTTCAGTCAAGACGCCTCCCTGCCTTTGTGATCTGCGTTCAGCAGTCAATGGCCGAGCCCACTAAGCATTGCAAGCTGGGTTCTTGTGCCCAGTATCTCTTTACCCCACATAAGTCATTCCAGTCCCTGGAGTCCTGGGGCAGCAGCATGGCCAGCAGGACTGTGCCTTCTCACAGGGGCTGCAGGACTCATCCCACTGGAGTTCTGGTCTGGATGGGACAGCCGTCACCAGAGAGCAAAGTCTTGCACTGCTGTCCTGTGCAGAGAGTGGCCATTCAATTTCAACTCCTCAGTTACGCAGATTTTCTTATCGATGTGTGCCTTGTGAAAGATTGCTGTTTGTCTTGGAAACAGAAGGAGACCAAAGCTGATGACTGAGATTGAAGCCCACATTCTTTGAAGCTAGAGAGTTCCGCACCGCTTGTGTTGGAGTTAGTCCTGGGAGATGGTCAAACAAGAGTTAGCTGACTTTGATCCACATTCACATATACTTCCACTCACACCTCGCATGTTACCAAAGAGGTGGCTGCTGATGTCATCTGGAAACATTTTATCAGTGTTCAGTCAACTTTCATCTTGAGCTTATTGAGAAATTTAAATGGAGAGAGCAAATGTGAATTAATCTCACCTCCATTATGTGTGTGGGAGGGTATGGGTGTGCACATGTGCACACTAATTCAGATGGGGTGGTGATAGATGAAGTCCATACTATGCAATAATTTTCTATTTCTAACATCACAAATTTTACTACTAATTTTCTGAGATATAAGCATAAAAACTCTAGAATTTTTCATTGTTCAACACCCTTGGGAAAGGTTGGAAACAGGGCCTTGAGAAGTCAGGTGTTCATCCAGAGACACAGGTTGCAGAAAAGCTTTGTCTAGAGCTGAGTTCCCTGTGTTCCTGGGTTCCTTCCATTCCAGGTGTTGATGTCACGACTGTGTCTACACTCTATGTGGACACACATGCACACACAATCACAGATGCCCTTCATAATCTCTGTGGAGGGAAGAGGAAAGAGAATCCTGATATATTATAGAATTACTGACGGATCTCTTTCCAAGTCCTAAGATTCATCCTTCCCCCGTCCCTAACCCTGACTTCCTCCACCCCATCCCCCACTGTTTTCGACAAAGTCATTTCTACATGAAATTTATGTAGCTGAAACTGACGCTCAAATTTCGGAAAGAATGCAGTCAGCCACATTAGGGTAAGTTGGTGGGAGTCCTCTGGCAGTTTAGATCTTGCTGGTGAGGGTGTCTCTTGGCCAGCGGCCAGCAGGCGTCTTCTTCTCACCGTGTGAAAGTTTGCTTCGGCTCAGACGTGGAGGCTCCATCAGAGGGAAAGGAAAGTGAAAACACTGAGCCCAAGTTGAAGCCCCAACAGAAGTTTCAAGAGCCTAGAACCAGCCATTCTAATCTGTCACTGGTTCAAGCTGACACGTCTCCAGTCAGTACTGATTCTTTTCCAAACAGGGAAAACAATCTACACCTTGTTTGACCTGTTGGAACTCACTGCCTTGGAGGAGGTGGTGGTTTAGCTGTGATTAAACTTTGAGGCTGAGAAAACCAGCTATCGTTTGGATCTGGAAAGACCCTCAAAGGACCATGTGTGAAAGGCTTGGTTCTTAGCTTGCAGGGCTATTGAGAGGTGGGGGAGCCTTTGGAGGTGGAACCCAGGGGGAGGATATTAGGTCATTGGGGGTGTGGTGGGGGAACCTGGTCTCCTCCTCTTTCTCCTGATTTCATTGCTGGCGGTGACATGAGCAGCTTCTCTCTGCTACCATGCTTCCTCACATGATGGGCTACCTCGCCACAGGCCCAAGAGCAGGGGGCCTATCTGATCACTCAAGGAAACCTCTAAAACCTGGACCCCCAAATACCTTTTCTCTTTATATAAGTTGATGATCTCACGTCCTGTGATAGCAATGAAGAGCTGATTAATACAAAACCTGTGTCTGTTTTTTCTCTTACCTGCTACCAAAGAGATGGTGGTCAGCTTTTGTCACTAAGAGCTGTCAAAGAAGTGATCAGATGGGCCTGGGTCTCACTGAGGAGCACCCAACACCAAGTTTGTGGACTCTCTGGCCTTATTTGTTGGGACTAATGACACGTTAACTAACACAGGCTGACTCCTACTCCCTGGCGAGTGAGCAAGATCAAGGCTCAAAGGCGGTTTCAAAGGTTAATGACGATAAATCTGACCACTGTCAGGGATTGGTTAACAACATTTCCGCTGAACGTGATCAGCTTGTGCTTGCCATATAGTCCTATGGGACTCTCACCTGCATGAATCCTCCGTGCCTTGCTGACCTTTAAGCTGATTGGTTCCTGCCTAGTCTCCACCCTACATAAAAGCTGTGTGATTTGCTCAATAAAGGAGTTCCTGCTGTGACTGGTCTCCCTGACCTCCGCCGGGAGGGTTGGGAGTGGGCAGTCAGTGGACCCTACCTATCCCTGTCTGACCTTGTTGGGGAGTGTCCCTTCCCTTGTTGCTGGTCGAGAAGAGCAAGGGGGCTTAAGACCCCGACACTTATTGAGCAGTTACTTGTTATTATTTGCTATTATTTGAAGGTCTACAAGGCCCGTTGCTCCTTCTTTTTCATGATTTTGTATCTTTCATTTCTGATTGTTTTAATTGTGCATATTAATTCCATTTAGGGTGATGTCTCCACGCGGGCGAACGATGTTCACTAATCACATCCACTCTCCCTTCATTCTCCCTCCCTCCTGCTCACACCTTTCTTGATCCCTATTAATCGCTGTCTTATTTTCAAGTTAACACTTTTTAGCTTTCACATGTGAGAGAAAACATGCTGTCCTTATCTTTCGGTGTCTGGTTTACTTCACTTAGTATAATGTCCTCCAGTTCCATCCATTTTGCAGCAAATGGTGGAAATTCGTTCTTCTTTACGGTTGAATATTCCATTGCGTATATACCACATTTTCTTCATGTGTCCATTGTGGCTGTTGGGGACAGTGTGAAACACGATCCAGCTATCCCTTTCTGGGTGTATATCCAAAGGAGATGAAATCAGCAATCCAAAGAGATATCTGCACCTCGTGTTTTCTTATTTTTTTTTAAATTTGGCTCTTTGTTTTTAAATTACATTACATTTATAAAAGAAGTTCAAATATAGTGCTGCAAGTTCCTGGCCCTTCCCTCAGCTTCCTCATGGGTCAATACCTCAGAAGGCCATGGCGAGTTGACCATCAATCCAATACTACTAACTAAACTGCAGACTACTCAGAGTTCATCAGATGAGTCTGCTTTTTTCTTCTGTGATCCATTCTGGACATCACACTGCATTTCACTCCTTTCTCCTTAGTCTCCAATCTGTAGCCTCTGAATAATACTTGTCAAGTGGTTTGCAGAGTCCCGCCAAAGGGGCCTTGTAGGGCATTCCTCCTGGTGACAGTTGTGAACTGGGGGAAAGACTACCAGAGAGGGGGTCTGTCAGTCTCCTGCATCGAGGGAGGCATGGTATCAACGTGACTCCTCATCTGTGACGGTGGCCTGGCCGTGATGTCAGCCAGCTTTCTGTCCTGCAAAGTCAATAACCTCCCTTTCCATAGATCGTGGCTTAGTGGGGACAGGGGTGAGGGGAGCTGAGCTGAGCTTCCCAGAGCAAGGAGTGTTGAAGAATCTGTGGACGTGCATTAAAACCACCACATAGTAGGGGAATGGGGTGGGGGATTCTTTCCAGCTTTGCCGATATCCTGGTTCTCATCAAAGTTCTGACCACTAACTAGCACTATCAGTGGACTTGCCTGGATAAATGTCCCTGGGGCTTCCTCACGGTGATTCCTATTTTCCCCTGTCTTCTGAGTTTATTAATTGCTACTGCTCCATGGGCAAGATGTGTTCCTCCCTCCCATTCCATCATATGTACCAGCCTGGACTCACGGCCATTCATTCTGTTCCTTGGGGTATAATCAAAGCCTACGATTGTTTTTGTTGCTAAAATTATTCTAGCTTTCACCATTGGCACTCTGGAAGTGTTGTTCCTGTTTCTAACCTCTTTCCCCATTTTTAAAAACCTGCTCACATTCTGGAAGAACAAAATGCTCCAAGCTCACCTAAGATTGTCCTCTCCCTAGTGCGGGACGAGACTTTTCTCCACAGAGCCCTTGTTCTGCTTATGGGAAACTGATACAGACCAAATTGTAGTTGTTGAGTATGCTTACTGCAACCAGACTGTCATTTTTAAGCCTTCTCAGCAAACAGAAGTACAAAAATGTGAATGTATATTAACCCTTGAGTGTGTGTGTCCGTGTGTGTGTTTCCGTGTATTCATTCACAAGCATATTAAAATAAACAGGGGCTCACGTTGCTCTCTTTGACTGTAATGAGGAAGGATAGGGTTAATTCTGGCATCTCCACCCCTTCCTTCTTTGTGACTTTCTCTGTGGGTAAGGAAACTGGGTCTCATTTACCTACAACATCTTCACAGATTTGTTTAATCCTAGCTTGCCAATAAAGTGGCTGCAGAATTTCTAAATCCTAATCTGTGAGGGAAAAAAAATTACTAGCGTACATGCCTTACATATATTTTTTCATCTGTAGCCTTATAGTATCCTGTCAGAAGATCATTTAAAAATAACCATGCCCATCATAAATACTCCTTCTCCTACCCCATTCTCCACTCCTGATCCCTCTTAACCTATCCAGGTTTTCCCATTGAAGGCACCACATTCCAAGGAATGGTACAAATTCTGCATCATTTTGTTTTGTCTCGCTGTCTAGGATGGAGGGGACATTGTTGCTTTTGTTCACTGTCACCTCAGAGTGGCTGGCACCTGGTAGTTCTCAAACATACCCATTAAATGAGGAGAGCACAGGAAATTGGAGATCTGCTCCTGGAAATATTGACTAAATTGTTTGGGTAAGGCCTAAACATTGGGATTTTTTTTTTAAATTGTGGTTTCTTGTGTCTGACTTAAGTCCCTTAACATACTGTCTATAAGGTTCACACCTGTTGTAGCATGGGTCGGACCTCCTTCCTTTTCATCCACCCTCAAGGTGAACGATGTTCTGTTGTGTGGATGGACCACACTTTGCTTATCCATTCATCTATTGATGGATTCTTGGGTTGCTTCCATTTTTGGGGTGTTGTGAATAATGATTCTATAAACCACACGTTTACAAATATCTCTTCAAGTCCCTGCTTTTAATTCCTTTGGTTATGTATACCCAGAAGTGAGACAGCCTAAAATTGGGATTTTGATGTGGCTTTCCAGGTGGCTCTGATGTACATACAGTCAAGGTTGCAAACCCACATCTAAAGTCTTCGTCACACTCCTAATGAGAGAGGCTGCCCCAGGGTCCAGTGGGTAAAACACTTCACTGATATTCTTTGAATGGATGAATTCATAATGAAGTTCTTGGGTGCCACACAAAAATTCAGACACATATTTCTAGAAGAAAAAAAAAAGTTGGGTGTTAAAGCGGAAGGAATTTTGACAAGTGGTTTTTAGAAAGTAGTTATAATATCTGAAAACAGTTTCCCTCACTTTTGTCTCCCACTCCAATGCATAAGTCAGCTCTCCGCCAACCCAGCCAACACAGACTTTAATGGGACCAGGAAAGGGGAGATGCAAGCCATTTTCACATTCCTCAAAACATGGAAACAGCCAAAGTGTCCATCCACTGATGACTGGATAGAGAAAATATGGCACATGTACACAAGGGAATACTCTCCAGCCATAAAAAGAATGAAATCCTGTCAAGTGTGACATGGAATAGGAGGTCATTATGTTAAGCAAAATAAGCCAGGTACAGCAAGACAAAGTACCACACAATCTCAGTCAGATGTGGCCTCTAAAAAGTTGATCTCATAGAACATGAGAGTATAAGGGTGGTGACCAGAGATTGAGGAGAGAAGTGGGGAGGGGGGTCCTAAGTTACAATGAGATAGTAGGGTGACTATAGATAACAACAGTCCTACAATATCTCACAACATCTCAAAAAGTTAGAAGAAAGGACTTTGAAAGTTTTTACTATAAAGAAATGACAAGTGATGAGGAGGTAGATACATATACCTGATTTAAACATTACACAATATGTACATGAATCAAAATATCACATTGCCCCACTAATAGGTACAGTTTTAATGTCTTCATATATCACTTAAAATAAATTTAATTAAAAATAAATACATATGAATCCATCTTATTCAGATCATTAAAATAAAATGTTTTATGTGAGCTGTCCACCATAGTTTGGTTTTTCTCCAAGCAAAAAAAAAAAAAAAAGACAAAAACAAAAAAAACCCAGAATATCTTTGCAGTGAAAATTCACTGGGTAGGACTTCCTGTTTTCAGATGAACAATAATTTGTTTCTGTTGAACTCCAACTGGGCAGAGGGGGAGGAGAGGAAAACGAGATGGTGCTTCCCCACCTGCCTACACCTCTTGCCTTCCCTGGGGTTTTGGTAGGAAGAGCAAAGGAAAGACCCAGAGCTTCTGAAAGTGCCCCTGCGCCACTTTGGAAGGAAGTGCAACTTGGCACCTCCAAGGTCAGAGGTTTTGCAGCAGTCCTGACACATGGCTGCCCTGGACTTCAGCAAGGAGTTAGCCACACCTGCCCCTCTGCAGGACCCAGGGTCAGGCAGCCTCTGGGCTGCCCAGCATCTCAAACCAGAAATGGTGGGGCTCTCAGGACAGAGGCCTGGGGAACTGCACCAGGGTCAGCAGGGTTAGCAGGGAAGGAGCCTCTGCCTCACCAAGCTTGACTCGTCCTGTTGCCCTAGAAATGAGAGGGGAGGTGGGGCAGGGTGTGCTCAGAGCCCACGGCTGCCAGCCCACGGAGAGGAGGCCTGCGGTAAATCTTCCTGGCTTTTGCTCCCTGGAGTTATAAGGTCATTGTTCAGTGGAATGGTAGCCATTGTGCTCTACAGCTGGGCCTGAGTCCGCCCCCCACGTCCCCACAGTGGCCCAGCTGCGTAGGGTTAGGGGTCGAGGACAACACCCAGGGGCAGTTATTATTTCGGAGAGTGGTGGCTACACAGGTTTTCAGTTAATTGGATAAGCTCTTGTTCATGCAGCCTGGCACCAATTTATCTTGGGCTATCGGGCAGCCTTTCATTTTGTTTTTTGCTCTGCTCAGGCCGCTCATACTCGCTGGCTCTTCAATTAGGTAGGTGCAGCCCTTGCTGAGAACTCCCCACCCTCTCCCGTTCATACTCCTACCTCTGTCTTGCACACACACCACACCAGCTCCTGATGCCCACTGAGTTTGGACATCTTTTCCAACTACCTGCATGATAAAAAACAAATGCAAAGAGGGTAAGGAAGGAGCCTGTTCGCTCTTCTTTGTCCACAAGTTGACTTCTAGCCCCCAATTCTCCCCTGGAGGACTCTGCATCCCACTGGCCCCTGGGGACTGACCAAATACATGCAATGTCCTGCTCTCAGGGAAACTACTGGCTCATGATTTCCCTTCCAGAAAACAGAGAAGTAGCTGCAGTAATGAGTGACATTTGCCAAATGATGAAAATCCTCATTCCACTTAATTGTGTTCACCATTAATATTCATTCCAGGAAGAGCAAGTTGGCCACACTGTTTTTCTGAGGGACAGATGAAGAGGTGAAGGAGGAAGGAAGGATGAGATGAATTTTTCCAGTTGTTCTTCCTGTAGCTCCAAGTAAGAAGTGTATTTGTTTATGAGACATATAACTGAAACAAAAATTTCATGAAAAGTTTGTCTTACTGTATATGACAAAGAAAAATGAACAAATATAAAGTCCGACTCTCAGAAGTTTTGAATTGAAACTCCCAGCAAATCGTTCAGATTCAGAATTAACAACCAAAAAATTTGCTTAGGATCCTGACTTGCCAAATTGATTTTCCTTTCCACTAATGGGTAGCAACCCACATTCTCAAAACTGCTGACATGATCGTGTGCCAGATGTGAGATGCTGGCACATTTCATTTAACATGCAGAAAATGCATTTGAGGACAATATTAATAGCTCCATTTTACAGGTGAGCAAACTAAAACCTCGGTCAGTTTATGTAACTCAGAGAAAGCCTTTGCCTCATGAAAGCCAGTTTGGCAGAAAGTACCATACTCTTCGGTGGAAGGACTGGACATTTCCTCTGCTTGGAGTGTGGCGGCGCCTCCCCGCAGCTGGACCCATCCAGAGTGTCTGTGAGCAACAACTGCTCTTTCAAAGCCTGTGCTTGAGAGCAACGTGAGGTTGCCTAAGCAGCAGCCTGCCCAGGAAGCCTACTGACCCAACTGCGGGTGTGTTTCCTGCAAGAACTGGGTTTGGGGTTCTGTTTTGCTTTACTCTGCTTTGTGTTTTAATTGGTAAGTTTTTAAAACTGCAGGTTTAATCTTGACTGTTTAAAATGAAATATATTCCAGACTGAGCTGAAAGTAGCCCTTTATATCTCTGTAGGATTGACTCCTTTTTTTATTTTGCATGTTTGCTTATGTTTACTTTCTTTTTTTTTATTTGTTCTTTTTAGATATAAATGACAGTAGAGTGAGGAGTCTTGTAAGAGAGGTCCCCAAACTTTATCTTGCTTCAGAGGAGTGTGTAAAATAAAACAAAACCATACAGAGGTATTCTCTTCCTGGGATTTAATACAACTTCTAAGTCTGCAACCAAATTTGAGGAGAGAAGCTGATATGATATCAGCAGTCCCTCCTTTGTTTCTATAGTCCTTCCAAAAATGTCTATTTGAATCACATTTTGTGTCTAATTATGCTCTGGGTATAAGAAGAAAGGGTAGAAAGGAGGAGGCAATTCACTCTGGCCCTGGTTAGCTTTCCATTGCTGTGATTAAATACCTGAGAAAATTAACTTATAAGGATGAAAGGTTTACTTTGACCCATGATTTCAGAGCATGGTTGCTTGGACCTGTAGTGGCACAGTACAACATGGTGGGAGCACATGGCAAAGGAGGCCTGTTCACCTCATGGCAGCTGGAGAGCAAAAGAAAAGCAAGAGGAAGAGGCTGTCTTCTTGAAAAGGGTCCCAGTACCTCCTTCAAGAATCATCCCACTAGGCCCCACCTCCTAAAGCTTCCATCACTTCCCAAGAGTGCCACAAGCCAGTGACCAAGATTTTAACACATGGCACTTTGGGGAACATTCCAGATTCAAACTATAGCAAATCCTTAAGTGGATAATGAGCTCATCTGGTGCATCTCAAACCTTGGCACATCTAAGAAGCCTCTGAAAAGCTTGTTGCAACACAGACTGTGAGGCCCACCCAGAGCTTTCCACCCAGCAGGTGTGGGGTGGGCTGCAATTCAAGATCCTAACAAGTCTCCAGGTGCTGCCGCTGGCTGGGACCTCACTTGCAAAGCCATGAATCTAGAGGAAGAGTTTTTCCCACATGAAACATCTGGGGACCAATCTGAAGGCTGACAAGGGGCCCTACGGGCTCCTAGGAGACAGAGATCACTGAGGGTCAAGGTCAGCCTGAACGGATCTGCACTTTCAGTTGCTATCCAACCTCTTTATTTTACCGAAGGCTTGCTCCCTCCAGAAGCTGGAAGTGTGTGATTGGCAGGTCCAAGTGCACCCCTCCCCTTGCTGAGGCCAGCCCATCTGTTAGAGCATATGCTCTGAAACCCACAGGCTCTACCCGGAGCTCATTATCTACAAATTACTAAGCAAGCAGCCCTGAACGGCTCCTCTCTGCCCGTGACCAGTAAGTGCAGCCGGCTGCGCAAGCTTGACAGGTGCTACCCAGCACCTGCCCCACCCCAGCTCCGCCTCCTCCCTGGCTCCCTCCTGCTGCTGGCATGGAAGCATCACAGAGAGATGGTAGGGTCTTAGCAATTAGGGTCTTGAGAATGTTGCATAGGTACTGTCTGTTTCGGCAGCAATTAGTAACTTACAATGACTACACCCTCTACAGCGTGAACTTTCTCCTTTAGACACTGTTTGACAGCGAATAGGAATGTGTTCAAATCAAGCCAAATCTGCAAATGTCCTCTCAACACTTGAATAGGTACAGGTCCCCCCTTGGGTCTATGACTTGGGAAACCCAAGGGCTGTGCCTTCAGGAGGCCCGGTGTCTGCTGCGTCACTGAACCAATGGCATCCAGGAGTGGCACTGGGGAAGACAGCAGGGTCTCTGCTCTGCACTGGGGACATACCCGCCCACCATTCCTCACCTCCGTTTGAGTTAGTTTGCAGGACCTAAGTCACATGAATACTAGGGTTATTTATTAATGCATTATTAGTGTTAATCACATTATTAGTTACAAACGAATGAATAAGAGGGGAGGAAGCAGAATCTTTTTCTGTTCAAATTCCAATTATGATTTTTCTGAAAGGCGCTCACTCCGTTAATAAACTATCCCGTGCGTATTCCAGCTGACACTTACCTATATGTTTCCCAGGACATATCCAGGAGACGGAAAACTGCTGTGTCCATTTAATACAAACTGTTACTCGGAAACCTTGCAGATCTGGTGCCTTTCAGACAATGGCTTTGAGCAGAGGAGGTAGCATAGGCTCTGCTCAATAGTTAACGTGTCACCAAAGAAACCCCTTGGAAGAGATGTACGTGGCTCCAGCAACATCTAATCCAGTAGCTTTTTAAAAAGTTCAGCTCTAGGGCTGCTCATCTTGTTGTCTGGCAGACCTGGCTGCTCCTGCCTCCTACCAGGGGTGAAGAAGTTGCGTACAGTTTCTGTAGACAGGTGTCTCTCTTGAAAAGAAATCCCCATGGCTGGCTTTAGTAAGTCTCGGCATATTGGCAGCCACTGGGAGGGTGGGAAGACAAGAACTGACTTCCTGAAAGCACGAGATTCCCTTTGGTTACAAATAGACTCTAGAGACAAAGAGAATTGTTCAGTATAGTTAGACTTGTCCAAACTGGAGCCTCTCACCTGTGGCTGCGGTGACATGAAAACTGGATATGTCAGACCCTGACACACACACACAAATAAATAAATAAATAAATAAAGTCAAAGGTCAAGTTCACTAGGAGCAGCCAAGGGGCTTTGCCCAGCCAAGGTGACCCCTTCTCAGCCCTGGCTGTGTCTGGCCTGAGAATGGGATCTTGCAGCGTCCCCAGGGTTCAGCCGAAGGAACACTGGCACCCACAGGCTTATTCCAAGGTGAAAGGGCACCCCTGGCACAGGGCGCCCCAGCCCAGAATGTGGGTGAATGAGCATAGCACTGTCTCCCAGGCTGTGAAACAAACAAAAGCAAGCCAGAGATAGGAGTCCAAGGCCACCCCAGGGCAAGATCCTCTGCGTTCCCATCAAAACCAGCAAGTGCTGACACCCAGCTATGCCAGAGCTGCCAGGGAGTTTACCTTGGGTCACCTTCCACAAGCCCAAGGGGCCACCCCAGCAGCCAGGGACGTGCAGAATAACTCCCGAAAGTCTGGAAATTGGAAAGGGGACGCTTGCATGGGGCTGACTAGGGGCACATACCATCTTCTCTACTTCCTTCAGTCCTTTATGGGCAAGTGGCAGAGATACACAGAGTTTCCACGTGCAGGCTGAGCTCTTCAGGGCTAGTGGGGAGAGAGGAAAGAGCAGGTGTCTGGGGCACTGGAACCATGGTTCTCAGGAAACACTGTCACCATGATCGTCATCAGCACCAGAAACCGTCTGTATCCGAGCTTTACTTATAAAGCCTTCCCCCACGTGCCAAGCATCTCTTTAACTTTCCCCATGCAATGGGGTCCCATCTCACGAGGGGGAAGCAGGGTTCTGGGTGGTCCATAAAGCAGCAAGCAAGGCATCCTCTTGGGAACTTCCCTGTGTCCCCCCATCTGCAGGTGCCTGTACCCTGCTTCCCAGGCCTTGTCTGCAAACCAAAGGACTTTTGAATCTGGGAGAACTTTGTCAACCCGCCTCCCAGAACTCTTACCAGAGTCCCCAGGCAAAAGTATGACAGCCAGATTTTTCCATTATGTTCTTAAAAGAATCTCAGCCAAGTCCTCATTGCCCACTGCCTCTCGAGAGCGGTTAAGGCAGCATTCTCACCTGGCCGGCATAGGACAAAGAAGAGACAATCACAGGGCTCGCTGCTTATGCCCCTCCCAAAGTGAGACTCCATAAAAACAGATCCAAGAGGCAGGACACATGGACCCCTTAGCTGGCCAGTGGGGCTGACAGGGAAAAGGAAGAGAGCCCTCCAGGCGCAGGAGATGTCCACAGGCAGGAAGTGCATTACAGACAAGGCTCTGCTCCCACCAGGGAAGACTGGGATTGAAAGACTGGAGGGGCAGCTGGGCAAGGAGGCACTGTGTCCCGACACAGCCCTGTCTGTCTTGCTCTGGTGCTGAAGGCCATCCCTCCTGCTCTCACCTGAGGGGCACCCTCCTCTCGAGACCCACTTCCTAACTCAGCAGTTCCTTAAAGTGGCATCTCTGGGGAGCAACCTGCCCCCTAAAATACCTGTGTTTCACACACGTGTAACACATCACACATACACACTGCATGCATCACACCACACTACTCCCCCTAAATCACACATGCACAGCAGACACAAGGTGCACGCTGAGCACGCACACACGCGCGCGCGCGCACACACACACACACACACACACACACACACACACACAGCATTTCAACTATGGACTTCTGCTGCCACCTAGAGGTTCAAAAGTGGATAACCCAGTTCAAAATCATCTTGAGATCTGAAAACACAATCTTGATCAAAGAGCAATGGCTTATTTTGAAGATCAAGGATATGAGTGGTTCCATTAAGGAAAAGAACTTGTGGTGTTTGTATGAGGCACCCACAACATTTATTTAACAGGATCTTCTGAAGTAGAGTTTGCCTTTCTGAATTTCTATCACTGATTCTTGTATGATGTCCAAGATCTACTGTGCTGGATTTTAAACCACTGCCCCATAACATTGTGACCAATGCTATCACATCTTATTACTGATGTTTTATGTATGCCATTCTTAATCTCTATAGCATACCCAATTAGCAGCTATTTCTTTTTCCACCAAGAATAATAGTGAAGCCAGCCATCTGAAGCAAAGTTCAACTTTTTCTGATGGTCTCATTCATAATTTGAAGGCATAGGCCATCGGGAAAGCAGCATCCTTTAACCTGATGCTCAGAGAAGGGATTAGACTGATAATTGAAAAAAATGGGTAACTTGTGGCCTCACTTCTGATTTTCCTTCTCTTCTGTGGCAGGGCACTGCTGCTTTGGAGTTTTATAGGTCGAGCATGTCATGGAGACATTTGTGAGCTGCTGTCTGTCTACACAAAGCATGAGAATGAAGCATAGCAGTGTCTCTGCATGGTGGGTATTTAAGGATGAAAGGGATATTTATGAGAATTCTTGCTAAACTTTGGGATTTAAAAATCACCCTTTTTATTTCCTCTAGCTGCTATTAGACTTCAATTTCGAGAGTCTCTGTCAACTTTTAACAATGTGCATTTCATGACCAACTCAAAAACCAGGAAACAAGCACATCGACTTTAAAAGTTTTCCCAATTTATCCCTGATAAGTTCTCATTTTCCGAAAATTAGAGACACATCCTTTCGCCTTTTGCTCGTTATACTTTGCTTGGTTAACCTACATGTCCTCATTAATCTTCATGGTACCTCAATGTGAGTACAGGAGACAGGGTAGCATGTTTCCATTTTCAAATGGAGTCAGAGAAGGTTGAAGAACTGCCTGCCATGTGGCTGTACGAGGCCGGTTGCTAGTTCTACTGGATGATATCAGGGCTCCTGACATCTCTCATTTCCTATAATTCCACAAGTTTTGGAACGTGATGCTGAATTCTTAAAAAAAATATTGTCTAATGGTGCCATAAATTTTCATCATGGGCATGATGTCTCTTCGTGTATCATCTTCTTTAATAGCTTCTATTACAGCAACCCTGGGTGATATCATCTTGAATCAGATTAGAGAGGATCCTCAGCAATCAAGTTCTGTGGATATAAATCCACCCTTGAAAGCTCAGAACTTTGCTCCAAGGCTCAAGTGTATACTGGCCTCTAAGCAGTTCTGTTAGGTGTCTGAGTTGGGCTCTGAAGAAACTCATTTCCTCTCAGAACTGTGCCCGAAGCAAAGCCCTTGAGCAGATGTGGTTTCCTTGGCAACATTTGCCGCACTCCATGGAAGTACATATTGTTTGCTAGCCTTTCCTCCGGGGCTAGTCCTTCTGCAGGCCCTCGCTGCCCTCCGAGCAGGGGCCTGGACTTTCACATGCATGGTGATTATCTGAGAAGTTCCTTCAGAAGGACAGATGCCTGGAGGAGTAGGTGTTCACCTGGCTGGGACCCCGGCCTCTGAATGTTACCAAGTGTCCCAGGGATTCTAGAAGCTTCTCACAGGTGACACTGTATGGTTCCTTAAGCTTCTAGGGCTGCCGATGGCTCCACAGAAGGCCCCCACAGAGGGGAATTTTAACCCAAGGATCACCTAAGAATCATGTGAGAGGATGGTAAAAAAGCAGCAGGCCCAGGTGGCTTGCCCAGAGATTCTGATTCTGGGTATCGGGAGTGGGTACAGCAGAGCATTCATTGATTACATAAGCTCCCAGGGGCCCCCCAAGTCTTTGTTAGATACGAGCACCCGACTCCCTGCCTGGAGTGTTCTCAGCCCCAGAATTGTGCTGGGGTCGCCTGGTATGTGCTTCCAGCATCATACCTGGAGACCCAGTTACCATGGGGGCCTGGTGTGGTCGGATGCATGATCTCTCCCAGGATGCCCACTTCCTCATCCCTGGAACTTCATGAGCATGTCGCTGCTAAGGCCTGAATGTTAGTGTCTGCTTCGGATTCACAGGTTGACAACATAACTACCAATGTGATCATCTTAGGAGGTGAATGCAGGAGGGCTGTGACCTCATAAATGAGCTTAGTGTCATAAATAGGCCCCGGAGAGCAGCCTGGTCAGAGCACCCAGGAAATGGGCCCTCACCAGCCACCATGTCTGCAAGGGCCCTGCTCTTCAACGGCTCAGCTTCCAGAACAGTGAGAAATAAATTTTGATGAATCACAAGTTACCCAGTTTATGATATTTTGCTTTAACAGCTCAAATGGACAAAGAAAATTTCCTTCCATGGTAAAAAGCAGTTTGAAGATGTGATTAAATGGAGGATCTTGCTATGAAGAGATTACTGTGATTACCTGGCGTGCCCTAAGTGAAATCACAAGGATCCTTATAAGAAGGTAAATTCAGGAGACATAAGGAAAGAGCTGAGATCAGAGTGACCTGAGGCTGTGTAGACAGACGTTAGACGCTGCCGAAAGAAAGAAAATGGATGGCCCCCCAGGTTCTCCAAAAGGAATGCAGCCTGGCAAGGCCTTAATTTCAGTCTCATCCTGAGACAAAGTTTTGAGCTCCAATCTCCAGAACTGTAAGGTAATAAATTTGTGTTGCCATCAGCCACTAAGTTCATAGTGATTTGTCAGAGCAGCAACAGGAGATGAATACCATCCACATGACCACAGAACATGTGGACCAGAACCTTCAGTGCTCTTTGATCCCTGCTTTCCTTTTTGAGGAACATCTAAATTGATAACAATTGAGTTTGCATCAATGTACATTTAAGTTCAATAGTGCTATGGTTTGATGCTGCCACCAAGACTCATGTTGGAATTTTATTGATATTACCACCTATTTCAAGGTGGGACCTTTAAGAACTGATTAGGTCAGGAAGGTGCCATCCCTGTTATTGCAGGTGTGGGTTAGTTATAGTGGAGGGCTCCTGATAATAGGATAAGCTTGACTTGATTTTTCTCTCTTCCCTGTGTTCTCTCAGCATTCTCTACCACATTCTGATGTAGCAAAAGGGCCCTGGCAGGATGCTGTGCCATGCAGTTGGACTTCCCAGTCCCCCAAACAGCAAGAGATAAAGCTCTATTCTTGATAACTTAACCAGCCTCAGGTATTCTGTGATAGCAACAAAAAATGGGACAAAGGAAATTGGTACATAAGAACCTTCTTCCTATATGTCTCTGCTCCTCCCTGCCCCCACCTCCATGCTGTTATTGTTAACAGATTTCATCTTTACACATTGTGCCCATAAACCAAGATTTATAAGTATCACTTCTCTGGAGTAGTCTTTGAAATTGGATTTTAAAAAAATAAAGGATTACAAAACAAAAATTTTTTAAGCTATTTAAAAAGTTTTTACCTATGTAGTTTTCTTTACCTCTGCTTTTTATTTCTTGGTGTTGGATTTGAGTTACTGTCTAGTTTCCCTCCTTTTCAGTCTGACATATTTCCTTAAGTATTTGTTGTAGAGAAGGTCAGTTAGTGACAAACCCCCTTGGATTTTTCTTTTTCTTTTCATTTTAAAATTTCAGGTTCTCTTTATTTCCCCTTTGTTTTATAGGATAGATTTGCTAGAGGTATAATTCTTCACTGACAGTTTCCCCCCCACTTTCCTTCAATACTGTGCATGCCAGTGCCTTTTGGCCACCAGGGTCGATGATGAGAAATTAGTCATTCATCTTATAGAGGTTCCTTTGTGTGTCATGAGTCACTTCTTTCTTGCTGCCTTTAAGATTCTCTTTGTTCTTTGTTAGTTTGGTTATGATGTGTCCAAGTGTGGCTTTCTTTGAGCTAATTTCACTCCTAGTCATGTTTTTCACCAAATTTGGGGAGTTTTCAGCTAGTTCTGAATCCCATTGTGTGCCTCTGAATCTACACATGAGGGTATGTCACAAGTTTCTGAAACTGTTAATTTATCTCCTTCTTTTCCCTCTACCACAGAAGGGATAATCTCTGTTTACCTATCTTCACATCCTCCATTCTTCTATTTCCTAAAATCAGCTTTTAAGCTCTTCCAGTGAACTTTCCAGTTTTGCACTTTTCAATTCTGGCCTTTCTATTTGGTGATATTTAGGATATGTTTTCTCTACTGGGTGAACATCATTTTCATACTTTCCTTCTTCAGATGTGGTTCCTGTAGTTCTTTCAACACACTTAAAATGGCTTTATGAGAAGTTTTTGTCTAAAGGCGCAGTGTCTCGGCTTTCTTGGGGACTCGTTCTATTGACATCTTTCCCTTCTGCATGTGAGCCATGCTTTCTTGTTTCTCTTCCTCTATCACGTTTTTCATGGGAAAATGGACATTTTAGATAATACTGTCTGACAGCTACAAAAGTCAGAGTCTTCCCTTTCTTCCCTTACCCCGGGATGTGTTCTGCTGCTTTTTATTGGTGGTGTTTTTTGTTTGTTTGTTTGGTGACTTTTCTGAATGATTCCCCTAAGGTCTCTAAGGTCTGTATTTATTCAATGTCATGTTTGGTCACTGAAGTCTGTGCTCTAAGTTTAGGCGCCAGCTAATAACTGGACAGAGATTTTCTCAGGAGCCCCAGTCTTTGTGGAGGGACTCTGGATGCACACTGAGGCATCTGCCCTTTGGCATCCAGCTGGGTGACAGCTTGGCCTGGATCTTTGCTTCGGGCTGGAACAGAACTTTAAGGCCATTCACAAGTAAATGCCCAGGGCTTTCTGTTAGGTCTTTCCTGAGTCTGTCCACAACCCCCATAGATTCCCAGAAGGCAGACATGATGCTCAACGATTACCTCCAATTATCTCCCCTGTGGGGAAAGGGGATACATATAGCTTCGAGTCAGGTGAGTAGAGAGAAGTCTTGTGCATGGGATCTTCAAGAGCACCACCAGACAGACCTCCATTCTGTCTCCTCCAGGGATGGCTGATCGGATGGCTTTTACCATGCCTGCATGTTGTTGGTGCTGGGGAAGAGGAAGAGAATAAAGCAAGTTAAAATGCCACAAAACCTACGTTAAAAATTGGGATATGTCTTTTTTTTTTTTTTTTTAAATAACTCTGAGAAAATTAGTTGTAAATTTTGGTTAATTTTCAGAGTTTTGAGAAAGTAGGTTCTGATGATTTTTGCCAGTTATCTTTCTTGCTTTGATGGAGGGGAAGACTTTTAGGAGTCCTTACTTATCATCCTCTGTGACTTCATCAGGTGAGTTAATTTTATATTTTTTATTTCATTTTGTCTTTTTATGCTGGGGATCAACCCCAGGACCACGTGAATGCTAGGCAAGCACTCTACGACTGAGCTACTCTATCAGCTGTTCACTTTAGTATTATATTTCATTTAGCACAGTATACCCAAAATATTTTTAATTTCAGCATGTAACCAATATAAAATTATTAACGATATACTTTGCATTTTGATACAAAGCCTGAAATCCAGCATACACTTTATATCAAGAAAGCATCTCTTTTTTCAATAGCCACATTTCAAGTTCTCCGTAACCACAGGTGACTTATGATATGAAATGAGACCCACACAGATTTATGTCATGGTCCTAAGTTCAACATGTTCCACTTTGCTTGATAGATATTAAATATGTAATGTAGGAAATGATCAGTTAATTAGGTCACATGTGGTCACATCATACAAATGGTCAGTGGTGGTGGTGGTCTTCTGCAGGCAGCCCGTGGACAGGCTGAGTGACTTTTTAGTATACTTCCTTTGATCTGGAATTAGAAGGAGAAAGCAGACCATAAAAGAAAAACACGATCCTCCCTGTAAACTATTAGGAGTAACTAGTGTGATAAGTTAGATTGTTTTAAAAAATATTGAGTTCTTTCCCTTCATCGCTAAGTCAGAAGTGGACCTCTGTGGTCAGTTAGTGTCGTGTAGCTTGGCATGTTATCACAGCACAAATGGAGGACTGAAAAATGCAGTAGCAGGTGGACTCTGGTGCCACTGGATTTGTCACGAGAGTAACACACCTGGGATAACCTGCTGGTCCAGAAACTGGGCATCAGACCCATGGTGTAGAGCTCTCCCAATTACCCCAGCCAGACCCAGCCTATGTTAGGTTACCCTAACATAGACATAGTAATGAAGGCTGGTGACTGCTGTGATCGCTTGTTATGCAGCATTATTACGGCAATAGCTAGCTGATGTAATTGCCAATTGGAGATCAGTAAAATTATAACCAATCTGATAGTATAAGTCAATGAGCAAAGAAGTAAGAGTGTCGGTGAGCTTTTGCTCTGGCAACAAACACAATCAGAATTTCTTTATTTTTCACTCCTTGGTGTGAGGTAGTCTTGGCAGTTACATAGACTGCAGGTGGGCAGGGATCTTATTCTCCTGCATTTGCATGCTCAAGAACAACTATCTGGGATGGATCTCATGCAGTGGGAACCCAGAGTAACCCCAAATGAGCACGCTGTTTCCCTCTTTGCTTGGACAGGCAATCCCACCTTCACACAAATTCCAACCTGCCAAAGCAAGGGACTTAGCCCACTGTGACAGGAATGTACATTCCAGGGTGGGGTCGGGGGCATGGCAAGAGGAATAAATACTTTCTGAACTACAGTGCAACCTCTCATGAATGGTCATACAGTGATTTAGTTAACGACTTTTCACAAATAGCACTTTGACTATAAAATATGTGATTATAAATATGATTTCACAGTAACAGCAATATTAATGTCTTCCACTAATCTAGGAGTTCACTAAGTTCCATTTTTCTTTGGAATTCTCTCCAAGGTGAAATGCATCCATTGGTAGGAAAAAGAATGAGTGAAAGCCACAGTTAGAAGTGCTGGGGATACATGGCAGGAATCATCATCCTTTTCTGTGTCCTAAGCTCATCTGGATGAACAACTTCTGTAACCGGAACACGTGCTCAAGGCACGCTGTCATCTGAGCTCCAGGAAGTTGCTGCCCTCCTACCGTGTCTCAGGCTGCGGGCTCCTTTGCAGAATTCCCGGAAGGAGGCTGACAGCTCTGCCTTCCACCGGGAGGGGGACTTGCCAGCCCCAACACGGCTGGCTGTGCAGCTTCTTCTTCCACACAATGTGGGGTGGCGGGGAGAGCAGCTGCCGCCCGGGAACGCCTCTCCCGGCAGCCTCCCCGCGCCATGCGTCTGTGCCGGGACCCCTCGGGAAACGCAGGCCAAAGAGGTGGGGAGGAGCATGGTGCGGAGGGTGGAGGAGGGATCGGGAGGAGTGATGATTCCGAGCCCTCGGAATATGTAACCCACTAGTACTTCCCACAAGTGTGACTCAGTGTCTCGGTGGCCCAGCTCCTGCCTGTGATGCTGCCTCTAATTTGGGTTTGCTATTACCTTCATGGGAGTTAAAAATTCTCCTTTTTATTTAGCCCTTTCATCAGAGCATAATGGTATCAAAGCCCATGTCAACCGCTGAATGTAACCGTGATTTATATCCGTGTCCCCAGCCAGGACGTGCACCCTCTTTTTCCTGTTACATGAGTTTATTCTCATTAATGGAAATTTGGGAGAGATTCCAAATTTCTCCTTCTATTTCCAGGCCGGCCACATCAGCACCTTTGGCTCAATGGCCTAAATACGGTGTCAAAACACTCCTTGGAAATCGACAAGATTCTTGAACCTGGTTCAGATCTTCCTATGACCTTAGTTCCACAAACTGCTGCCTTCCCTGAAGGTGTTTTAAGACTCCCTTACATTGCTGCTTTAAGACGGATACCCCCAAATGCAACCCAATAAATGTGTTTTCATCACTTCAGTAACTAATTTAATTGCAAATACATTTATTTTGAATGAGGCAAAAGGCTTTTAGTGTAGTTATCTCTAATATGCTACTTCTTTATTAAAGAGCTTCCTCTGGTAATGATTTTGACAAAGTGGGTCTTTTCACTGGGAAAACTGACATATCTGTGCAAATGCACTAAAAGCCTTATGAATGGAATATTGAGCTTTGATCAAATATTCATCTGTTAATGTGGAAATTCTCCTTGGAACCCTGTGTGTGGCTATTGCTTTTAGTAGTACTGAGAAAAGAAAGCCCGAGTCTATCAGAATCCCCAAATTCCAAGCAACTGGGATCCCAGAAATCTGCTGCTTTTCCGAGCTTGCTTTTATTTCATTAAGTCTCTCCGAGTCCGGGCCTCGCTCTGGCAAGTGAGAGTGTGTGTGACTCATCCGATGAACGCACCTGCTCCATCTGGACTGGAGTCAGGAAATATTGCCACTGTCACTGGGATCTCTATTTGTAGGAAATGGAAGCTATCAAAACAAAACTGTTGATTAGCAACGCGGTGTGGATCTCTTAGAAAACAAATTCAAAAGTCCGGTTCCTCAGGTCTCTGTCTCCTGAAGTAAAAATAGCTTCGTTCTCAACAAACACGACAAACATTTCCATGATATGGAGGGACGGGGCGGGCGGTATTTTTTCCTGGGTAATGTGTGTATGTTTATTTCTGGGCACAGACCTGTTACGGAGGATTGCGTGTGACCACAGAGATGCCCATACGCATACCTTTGATTTCTTCTTCTCATTTCAGACTCTTTGACAGGCCTAGGACTTCAGCTATCGATGAGTTATTTCCAAATTTAAACTCTAGCCAAGACTGGAACTATGAAGGTTTTTAAGTAATAATACTTGATATAACCGTTTGGCCTTAACAGACTGAAAGCCCCAAACTTGGTTTGTCTTTTTATTCCTAGTTCCCTACTCTCTTCCCAGTCTGGTGGGTAGCAGCACAATCTACTTAAACTAGATTCTTCATCAGCTTCTCCCCCCTTCTCCCTCTTTCTCATTCTCCATGTTCCTATTCACTGTCTTTCACCCAGGTACCCTCCTAAACTCTTTGGCATCTCTTCCACACCCCAACATCCCCGTCTGCACCCTACTTGGGGCTAGACCATCTCTCCCTGGACAGTTACAGCCACTGGCCATTGGTGTGGCATTGTGTGGCCGGTGAGACGCCTTTGGCTGAGCCATGCAGCCAGCAGCGAGAGAGCACTACCCTGGAAACCCCTATCTCTATCATGACTTTGGACCTCCCAGATGCTTGGCCCAGAAACCAATGCGCTCGGGTGGCAATTAGGAGTTCTGTGCTATTGAGAGGTCCTGTTGGTACTCACAGACCTGACTCCTGAGCACAGCAGAGAAAGGCCAGGATGGTCTTTTTTCAGTTTGCTTCTTCAGGTGAGGGTAATCCTCAGTTTTCCCATCTGAATGCCCCAGTCCAGTGCACTATAATCTTAGAGCCATATTGGATTCAGATCGCAAGTAACCAATAAATAGTATACAGCATCATCCCTGAGCAGAGAAACACCTGCTGGGCACCCCTGTTTCTGTAGACGCTTTGTGGGTACTAGGGCCTCCCGAGGTGACCAAGGGAGACACTCTGAAGAACCTCTGTGGCCAGGGCTGAGTCCCTCCCTACAGGGTCACGTAAGGATGGCTATAGCAGCTCCTGAAAGCCACAAGCCCTGTCGGGTGTCTTCTCCAAATAATCACCCTTGCTGATGGTAACTACTCCCTCTTCTTGTGTTTTCAGGTTGGGGCCCCAATGCACCCACCCCACTGTTCTGTACCAGTTCCTCCAACCCTGCCCCACCTTTGCCGAAAGCACTTAATCAAACTTTCTTCAGCCAGTGTTTGAGGATGCCTTCTCTCTCCTGCCCAGACCTCAACAGGCACAGACAGCAATCACCCTTTCTCAGACACTCTCCCAACTGTTTCCTTTGTCTCCTGATATAAAAAGAGATTTTGTGCTTTCTGGAATAACCATCTGTCACCAAGAAGAGAGTTACTAGCAAGTCTGGATATATGATGTATGTGCATAATACATGTACATGGATGTATGATATATGATACATACATGTGTATATGGAAAGCAAAGGAGGGAAGGAGAGAAAGGAGATGGGCAGGGGAGAGAGAAAGGGAAGAGGGTGGAGGGAGGAGAAGAAAAAGAAAGAGAAGGAGGAGGAGGAGAAGGATAAGGAGAGAGAAGAAATCTATGCACTTATTTGCTGTATATCACCCATTGCAGTTGATGTCAAAATGATGCAAGAGATGTTGACAGATCAAAGAGAAATTCTAACACACCGTGAAGCCTGTGAAACCTGTCTCATCTACAACAGCTATTATTATTTCCACCACACACGTGACTCCTCCCTAAATTCAGTGCAAACATTAGAGCAACTAAAATAAAAAGTAAAAAAAAAAAAACAAAAAAACACAAGATATTTGTGGAAGAACAAAGAATTAAAAAGTCGATGTATGCCTTTTTGGGTAAAGACGTCAACTACAAGAGGAATCAATTCAGCAAGTCTTAAGTAGTTCTGTTGATTTGTGACATGTTTATAGTCTTTTTAGGAAATGAATGAAATGACAAACTAAAAAACTGAGCATCAAATGTGCTCCACGTCGAATCGTTAAGAAAATCACAAGCCAGTGAATGTGTACTGCGTATTCTGAAGTTCTAGATGCACTCTCTGCACGTGCTGGCCTCAGGAAGCATAGATTCTAAATTATCTATGATATCACTTTAATATGCATAGAGGAAATGGTTGAGATGTTGCCAGTTAACAGAGTTAACTGGGAAGGGAAAGAGACCTTTAAAATTGACTGTTGATGTTGAGATATTGCCTTCAGACAACCAGTCTTATAATTCTTAGCACCTTGTTTGCACAGACTGTCCTGTTCCTTCTTTGTAGCCTTGGAAAGAAGATAGGAAAAACTGTTCCCCCTACTTGATTATATGATCTTCAAAGTCAGCACCCATATGCTGTGTCCTTTGACCTTCCTAGTTTTCTGGAAGAGAGAAGACAGGCCTAGTGATGTGTGGAATCAATGAAGCTGTGATTTTTTAAACGAGGGTAGCTCAGATCAGTGGCTCCACCTTGTAGTCTGATGTCACAGGGATCCAGAGTACTCCACAAAGGAGTTTCCAACAGTTTGGAAGTTTGAAACTCAGTCACATCTACCTTCTTGCTTCCTGATTCGTTTTCCTGGAGTTCAGTACATGCAGACGTACCTTCTGGCTAGCTGTCATGTCCTCACTGTGACTAGGAGGGGCCGTGGCTGAGAGAGAGCCCCTGGGGCAAAGATAATGGCCTGGGGCTGAGCACCATTCATAGCTCTGCCCATGCACTTCGAAGGAGAGCTGAGGACAGAAGGTCTGGGGATGAGTCCTGTCTCCCATTGGAAAGAAGGATCACTCCATGGCAAACCCCAAACTTCCGCCCTGACTCTCAGCACTGTGGTGGGCTCAGAGGAATGTGTACCAGGGAGAGCACTCCAGGCGCACAAGTGTCTGTGTTACAGCCGCCTGTTTCTGCCCACTGGGTCAGCTGGGCTGGAGCTGCCGTGGACCCTGAGGCCTACTTTGGCCCCTCAAACTGAGGACTTGGTCTAAAGGCACCACACACACCATGACTTTGTTCCCCAGCATGGGCTGCTCCCTGGGTTTCCTTCCTCCAGCCTCAACCTGTAGCCACAGTCCTTCCCATGACACAGTCTGATTTCCAGAAAGAAGTCACGGTTCGAACGGCTGATCTACATGCTCCAAACAGACGAATAGTGTCAAATTCCAAGATGCTCTGAAACCCAGGAAGCTCAGGCTCACCTTGGGTCCAACACGGTGATGAGTGGTCTTGTTACCTCCCCAAATTCCTCCATCTGCTCTCCGCAGAAACAGCACTGTGACCATGTCCGCAACCTCTTCTCTAAATGGATCCTGCTGGGGTTCTGTTATAGTTTGAGTGTGTCCCTGAGAGGGTTCAGGTGTTGGCATTTCGGTTCCTGGTGTGATGATGCTGGGAAGTGGTTGAACTTTAGAAGGTGGGTCATTATGTTTGTGATCTATCTATCTATCTATCTATCAATCATCTTTATAATTTTGAATTTATGAGACACTGATTTTTTTAAGGCATCACCACATGATCACAATCAGGGTAATTAGCATATCCATCACTGCAAACGTTTATCATTTCTATGTGTTGAGACCACTCAAGTTCCCTCTTCCACCTGTACTGAAATAGGCACCACCACATTGTTAACTATAGTCGTCTACCATGTACCAGAACACCAGAGCATATTCTTGTTCCTATGGTCCCTTCTCTCCCCTCTGACCTCCTCCCCTACTCTCTCCTGCCTCTGGTAACCAATCTTCTACTCTCATCTTCTGTAGGACCAGCTTCGTTTGAGTCCAGGTATCTGTAAAATCACGCATTGATTATCTTTCTTCACCTGGCTTAGTTCACTTGACAGAATGTCCTCCGGGTTCATCCACCCGGACAAGGACAAGGTTCCCTCCTTCCTCATGGCTGAGTAGTATTCCACTGCATACATAGTCCACATTTTCTTTCCCATTCAATCACAGGCGGACATCTAGCTTGAAGCCATATCTTGACAACTGTAAATAGTGCTGTGAGAAACTGGGGGGTGCAGACAGCTCTTTGGCATGCTGATTTCACTTCTTTGGATATTTACTTAGCTTGTGTTCTGTTGCTATGTTTATATGCCTCAGACTGAATTCTTTATGAAGAAAAGAGATTTCTTTGGCTCAGTTTTGGAGGCTGAAGTCCAAAATTGGATGGTGCCATCCCTGGGCCCCTGGCTGCATCACCTCAGGGTGGATGTCATGGTGGAGGAAGGATATAGAGAGGAGGAGGTGATGTAAAGAGACAGAAAGCTGAAGAGTGGGGAGGGGCCGGCCTTTCTCTTTTTATAACAATTCACTCTCTGGCTCTGGTGAACTACATTGACGCCCTCCAAGGGCAGCGCCCCCAGTGATCTAATTACCTCCTACGAGACCCCACTTCTCAAGTCCCACCACCTCAGCACAGCCCCAGTGAGAACCAAACCTGCAGAACAGGAACCTTTGTGGGGGATGAACCACATCCACGCTACAGCAGACATACACCCTGGAGAGAGATCACTGGATCATGTGGTGGTTTTCGTTTCAGTGTTTTGAGCAATCTCCATACCGTTTTCCACAGTGACTGTACATCCGACTCACAAAGCTATGCATAGCTTCATAGTTTATTTTGGGTTATCTATTATTTCTACTCAGGCAGAGTTTAAAGCTTGATCTCACAGTGCCAATCTGAGAGGAGATTGATCCCTTTGTTTTGAGTGAATTAGGACACACACACACATGTGCACACATACACACACGTGTGACTACACACATGAGAGAAGTAGGTTCACAGGGTCCCCCGTGTTCCCAACACCAAAGGTTTGGGTTTGCTAAATGGCATAATTCTGGACACCTCCTGGGTCACCAAGCAGGGCAAGGCAAGAGGAAGCACATCTCTGTGATTTTTTTTCCCCATAAACTGAGAAACCACTTGCACCCCATGTCCTGCTTTAAGGAGAGAAGGAGGAAGTGGGATGGGCCACTTCCTCTTTTCCAGGAAGGAGCTTTTCTCTGCCCACTCTGGGGTGTCATCTCTGGTGTTGACCACTGTTTTTACAGCCCATGTAAATAGCAAGCTGTGTGCTATAAAAAGCAGTCCACACAAAAAGTCACTGAATTGCTTGTTGAATCTGGAACGTTCCTGCTGATTAACATGAAAGCCTTTTCCTACTGTGGCTAGGTGTAGGAATTCAAAAATAGAATGTATTCAGTTTTACATTGTTCAGAGCCCTCTCAAAATATTCCCTTTACAAATGTGTGCATTTTGGAGCACACGATAAATAGCAAATGAAAAGGACAATATTTCTCAGGAAATCAAAGTTGAGATGTTTGCCATCAACTGCTATTTATGTCATGCGAGAAATCTGTGCCTCTTTATTTGTGATTACGTAACAACCCCAAATCTAGTTCCCTCACTCTGACCTAATTCCAAAGATCTGCATCAGAGATGTTTCTTCCCAAAAAGGTCTGAGCTCTGTCTGACCCTTGCCTGTGCTTGATTGGTATCCAGAGGCCATCCCAGCATGAATGTGGTATTTAGTACTGGCCACTCCAGGCCAGGGTGCACCTCTCTCTTTTCACTCCTCAGGACTGATTGGAAATACTAAGATCATTTGGAGATACACTACAGATGGAACAGGATGTGTGCAGAGTTCTTTCTGAAATGATAACTAGTAATGGAGCAGAGATCTCTGAGAAAAGAGATGTAAACTAAGATCACAGAAGGGCTAATCCATGGGCTGCTTGCTACTGCAGGCCAGAGAACACGAAGACCACTCATCTCATAGAGGGTGGGATTTAAACTGGACGTTGAGGTGGGAAGGACTTGGAGCTGTGCAAATGGAACCCATCTTCATGCTGGCTTATCTCAAGGAAAGATCTGGAAGCATCTGGAAGAGGCCAGCGTAACCGTGGTGCAGCCCACTCAGTGACTCACTGGGCATTGCCGGTGGGAGGGTATGTCAGTTGGAGGCACTCTGGCACATCGAGATGATGAAACCAGCCGGCAAGGTCTGGCTCTGGGCTCAGGAGTGAAATCCTAGCAGAGGCAATGATTGGGCATGAATCCATTACTGAGAATGTTCTGGATATAAAGGAAAGATGCTTTGGGAATATGGTCCAGGAAGATGGGGAAGGAAGAAGTTACAAAAGAAATACATGGAGCTAAGCGTATTTACCCCATACCCCAGCAGCAATGGGGCCGAGAGAGGAATGAACAGGTGAACGGAGACAGGCTGTGCTGCAGGGAGTGTCGAGGTTCCTGGTCAATTTTGAAGAGGAATTTAATCTAATCGTAGAGCTGGAGGCCATATTGGGGCAAAGTTGAGGTGAGTGCAGATGGCTATTTAAGATTTATTATGGCTGGGAAGGGAGGCCAGATGCTATCCTAAGGAGGCAGCAGAAAGAGTTCTGAGCATCTCTGAGGTGAGAGAGACCATGCAA
The DNA here is from genome assembly GCF_902686455.1 of Sciurus vulgaris. Taxonomy (NCBI): domain Eukaryota; kingdom Metazoa; phylum Chordata; class Mammalia; order Rodentia; family Sciuridae; genus Sciurus; species Sciurus vulgaris. The sequence continues at coordinate 29,382,454 of NC_136474.1, forward strand.
ATGCACCTCTTCCCAACAAGGGGAAGAAGACCCTGGCGCTGTCCTTCAATCATCCCTGAAAAATACCCTAAGTCCTTCCCTCATTCTTCCTTCATTTGTTGACTGTCTAGCTATTCCAAATATGTATCCCGCTGCCGGGGACTGGTTGGTAAACACACACACACACACACACACACACACACACACACACACACAGCAGGCCGCTAAGTCATTCTGCTGCAAGCCCCTGTTGACCTCCAGCAGGATTTTCCACATCCTCCCTCCATCCTCTCACGTCACCTTTTCCCATCCCCCTCCTCATTCTAGGCTCATAACTTTGCCTTAACTGACTCACAAAGAATCTAAAGCAATAAGATCAAACTCCCCCACTTCCACTGCCAAACCCAGCCACCTGGCTGCAACAGTACCTAGTCGGTCTTCTCGTTGACTTCCTGTTAGGAGGGACAAATCCCTGCTCCTTCCAGGGCAGAGCTTCTTGCTGTGAGCTTCTGTTTTGAAGACACACTGTGTTTTGGTGGCACCTGTTCCCCAGCTTAGTAAGTCTTGGCTCAAGCAATGATCTCCTTCCCCTACCTGGTCTGTTTCTGCTCCCCTGCTCTTGCCCATCTTAACAACAAAACTTCTCCCGACCCATTTGTCCCCCATAGCTATTGCTGGCTGTCCACCTGATGTGTTCATGTGCGGGCCTGGGGTCTCAGGACAAAACATGTCTAAACGTTCTCACTTCTTCTCTTCCCAATTTTCCCACCTTGGCCTTTCCATCTGCACTATCACCCCCTTCACTGACAAACCAGAAGGTCAATGACCTTCATGATTCTTGGCTTCCCTTGCACCCATCAGCAAGTCTGCACGATACCATCTTCTAACCATCCTTCAACACCACCCTTTCCTCTCCCTCCTCTCTTACTCTCCGTTTGGACCACTCACCCCTTTGGGCTGCAATAACACAATGCCAGAGATGGCATGGTTTGTAGGCAACAGGCACTTATTTCTCCTAGTTCTGCAGGAAGGGAATTCCAGGGTCAAGACTGTGGCAGATTTGGGGTCTGAGAGGACTGCTTGCTTCCTGGTTCCTGGATGATGCCCTCTCACTGTTTTCTCTCACAGTAGAAGGCTTCTTTCATAGGGGCCTTGGTCCCTTCTGTGAGGGGTCTTCTCTCATGACCTGTTGACCTCCCAAAGGCTGCACCTCCTAACATCACCTTGGGGGTTGGGACTTCAGCACATGAATTTTGGGGGAAAAGTATTGAGGACACAGAAACATCCCAGCCACCAGGACCTCTTGCCTGGGTGTTTGCAGTTAGGATTCCCATTTGTCTGTCTGCTTTCTGTTTTGGTTTTTGACAGTCCACTCACAGCACAGCAACCAGGACAGGGTGTGACAAGGATCACATGACGGGGTGGTGCGCAGGCTGGTCCACACACTGGGTGAAGGCAGACACAAGAGAGAGCACACGTGGATAGACTGCTCTCGTTTTTCTCACCTGCTTTCCAAACCTGTCCATCAGAGCCGGTGCAGAGCAGAATCCCTGGAATTCACCGGAGTCCACGCTGCTCCCTGCTGCACTCTTCTGAGCTGAGACTTTCTGGCTGTATCTTTGCTCAGTCATTCCAAAAACAAAGGAAGTCGAATTGTCTTTTTGCTATGTTTTTGCTAATGGGGAGCTTTCTTGTGATGAATCTACATGAGCTTTGAAAGAACCAAGAATAGGATCTGATCTTGACTCTGACATTGACATCTGCCTAATCCTGGGCATGTTTCCTGACCTGTTGTAGACTCTGCTTCTAATTGGTAACTGGTTACTGACAATATGACAATACTGATCCTGCAGAGTTTTTAGGTACAAAAGAACACAGCCCCTGGTTATAATGCTATCTATAATACTAGGAAGGTAAGCATTATTCCCTGCCCCCCTTTTTTTTGGTGTTACATGTTTAAACAGGTGAAGACATTAACTCTTCTGGCAGGATCACATTTAAAAAAAAAAAAAGTTTCTTGGTCATGAAATTCCAAAATTATAGAGGTGTCCCGACTTTATGCCTGGAGTAGAGGGGCAAGAAGGGTAGGAAGGTTGAGTGGTAGAAACACTGAGCCCCCATCTTCTTTTACAACAGAGAATCTACTTTTCTCTGAATTGTATATTGAAGTTTTTCTTGTTTGTTTTTTTTTAAGATCTAGTTGCTTTAAAAAAAAATGTTGAAAACTATTCTCCTAATGCCAAAGTAATAAATTTTAGAAACTTCAGTTATAATGGAATATTTCTGGCAAATGCAAAGTAGGAAAGATAAGTCATTTATGCATGATTTATTTTTCCAGAAATAAATAACATGCATGTAATAATTATACGGTCCTGGTATCTTTAATAATGAACAGTGTACATACAGTATTTTAAAATACTTAATGTAGTCATTTTGCGAAGCCGAAGTTTGTTTACTTGGGTTGGATTCTGCTAAAGTTTGATGTCGAATGTTCCCAAAGGACCATGTGTTTAAGACTTTGTCCCCAGGGAGGTGCTTCTGGGAGGTGCTAGAAACTTGGAGAGGTGGAGCCTAGTAGGAGGTCCTCAGTCACTGGGCCCTCAAAGAGAATTTTGAGATCCCAGCCTCTTTCTTCCTTTTGCTTCCTGGCTTATGGCATATGCTGCTTTGCTTTCCCATAAGCTCCCACCATGATGTAGCTCACCACAGGCCCAAAACAATGGTGTTGATCCACCATGGACTGGAACCTACAAAATTGTGAGTCAAAATAAATCTTTTCTCTTTATAAGTTAATTATTTCAGGTATTTTGTTATAGTAATGCAAGAATGACTAACAAGTTCCTACCCATACTTTGTAACAAGAATTTCCATCAAGGGATTTATTTAGAAAATAATATCAGGAAGGCCCAGTATGTGAGTAGGAAGAGAGACAGGGATCTGGGGGAGTAGTTAACCAGAGTTTAACTTTGGGGGGACTTCAGAGAGATAAGGCGGGACACACCTGAAGTGATCCACCACCAACACAAGGAAGCAGGAGTAGCCTTCCTCCAACTCCATCACCACTGACTGAGGGCTGCTCACAAAGGCATCAGTTCCTTATCTCTTCTGATCTGTTCTACCTGAAGGTCAACAGCACTCAGCTGTGAAATGCAGAGGCTTGAGCTAGGACAGAGAGAGGAAATCGATGAGCAACAATGGCTATCCATTGCATATAATATGTTAGGAAAATAATTGCTTTATGTAATTACATACACACACAGAGTGAGTGTCGTGTACTCACCATGCTTGGGCCTTTAAGTTAGACATATTTGAGTTGGACTCTCTTCTGTTGATACCAGCAGAGTGACATTAATCAAGTTATGTAATTGCTCCACAAATTGCCCAGATATACCTACAGGGTTCTTAGGAGGTAAACATAAATCTTGATTTATAAATCAAGATTTATAAAACCCTAACAGTGTTTCTGACATATCATCAGGATATGTTAAAAGAAATAGACTTACTGTATCTTAAGTAAGTTACTCTTCCAATTTTCTAGGTAATTCCAATTGTTTTCCAAAGTGAAAACTTTTATTTTAGCGTCAGGGCTTTATATGAAATGCTTTTTAGTTGTTTTCTGTCCTCATTTTTAGTCTTTATAATCTTAAACCTTAGATATATGGTGATATCTGATTGTGATTTCACTTGCAAATGAACAGGTTTTGTTGGGCTTTGAAAATTCACTTTTGTTATGTGCCTGTTCAACTTCTTTGACTATTATGCTTTTGTTGGCTTGTAGGAGTTCTGTATATATCTGGATAGTAGTCCTTTTTTCCAAGATATGTTGCAAATGTTGTCTCTCACTAGGTGGCATCTTTTTCCTCTTTTAAACTGATGAAGAGAATGCCTTAATTTTATAAGTAATCCAAATTATCAAGCCCTTCATTTATGCTTTTGATCATTCTGTCCTATTTAAAAAAAAAAAAAAAACTCTCTCTATGCCAGTACAGTAAAAATATCTCACTGTCTTTTATTTTAAAACTTTTATCATTCATTTCACATTTCTTATTTAGATCTAACATTAAACTGGAGCTGATTTTTTTAATGGTATGAAATATAGGTCAGTTAAAAAATCTACACAGATGGCCATTTAACTCACTGAATTTACTGAAAACCTATTATCCCTTCACTGATTTGGAATCTTGTTTTTAGAGTAAATCAAATCTTTATGTGTGCTCAGATGTATAAACTTGTTACTTCTTCCATTAATCTATTCAGTTTACCTGGGGTACAATTTCAGACCATTTTAATCACAGAAGCTTTCTCACTTTGTTATTCTCCTTCAACATTTACTTGGTTATTCACAGAATTTTGTATACATACAGCTTTTACAATCAGTTTACTAATTTCATTTAATTTGGATGCTATTGAATCTATAGGTAATTGGGGGAACATTGACATTTTGTACCACTGATTCTTCAAATTCATGAACCAGGTATAGTATTCCATCTCTTTGTAAGTTTATTTTAGTAAGGCATTATTCTAATATATTATAGTTGTGATGGAATCTTGCTTTATTGGATCTTTTTGTGAGGGTATTATGGCTTATAATGCAAATTTACTTTCTTTTTGTTAACATATAGCTATACATCAATATTTATTTATAGAGCTTGTATTCAGCATTCTTATTATAAATATACTTATAAATCTTATTAGCATATTTACTTCTGTTTTCTACACTCAAGCAAGTGGTCTGCAAATACTGACAGTTGTATTTCTCCTTTTCTAATATTACATGTTTTATTTCCTTATCTTGCCATATTGCACAGGTTAGAACCTCAAAGACAAGGTCATACTGAAGGATCCCTGCTGGCTATTGTGGCATGACTTGGATGACTGAGGCAGGAGGATCAGCCTCAGCAACTTAGCACAACCTTGTCTCAAAATAAAACGTGCTTGGGGTGGGGCTCAGTGGTAGAGTCCTCTGCATTCAATTCCCTTATGACAAAAAAAAAAATGTAAAAAGATTAGTGATCTTTTCTCTATGGCAATCAAAAGAGCAAGGTTTCAACCTCTCAAAATTAAGTTGTGTTTGTTGTAGGTTTATACAAATACTTTTTAACAGAATATGTGTATTCTTTTTCAATGACTAGTCTGCTAGGTTCTATTTAAAGATTTTTAAATGACAAATGGATGAATTTTCCCCATGTGTTTTCTGAATTTCCTTGGATGATTATAGTGATTTATCTCTTTCATTCCATTCATGTGATAACTTACATTGACTTATTAGCACGGTTCAATCTCACTGCACTCTTTGCAGGACCTTGACTTTGTTATAATGACTATTGCTTTTATATAACTATAGTTGACTAGCTAATATTTTATTTAGGATTTTTGCACTTATGGCTATGAGGGGGATTATCTTGTGATTTTTTTTCTTATAATATTCTTGTCAGATTATGTATTGTTATGTTCTTATTAAAAAATAGAAATGCATTTTGTCATTTTCTATGTTCTCGAAGATGTGTAAATTTGATGTAATTTCTAAACTTCAATTTTGGTAAGTTTACCGGTGAAGTCATTTAGGGCTCAAGTTTTTTTCTAAAAGAAAAATCATCTGTTTAATTATTTTAAGCTTTCATAGATATTCAGAATTCCTATGATTCTTGTGTTAACTTGAGTAATTCAGGTTTTGTAAGGATCTGTCAATTTCTATCTACTTCTTCCAAACTTGTTTGTATAAAGTTTTGGCTAAGATCTTATCTTTTAAATGTATTCAGGGTTTGTATTAGTATCTCAATTTTTATTACAGATATTTGTAACTTACACATTGTTTCCTTCTGGTGAATCTCATCATATGGGGGCTTTGTTGATTCTATTCTTGTGAATAGTTGTTTTATATTTTCTTTTTTGTTTGTGTGTTCACTGACATTCAAACATCCTTTGTGCTATTTGTTGGTTAATTTGATCTTTTCTTTCTAACTTCTATGGACAGACAATAGCTCCTTGATTTCCAACACTCCTTGTTAACTACATCCATGTGAGTACAGCTTTGGCTGTGTCCCATAGGCTACATTATATTGCATGTGTTTGTCAGCTTTCCATTGCTGTGACAAAATACCCGAGAAAAGCAATTTAAGGAGAAATAATTCATTTTGGCTCATGTTTCAGAGGTATCAGTCCATAATCGCCTGGCTCCATTGCTATGGCTTGTGCAGAGGCTGAACATCATGGTGAAGATATTTACTAATGTGGAATAATGTTTGTGAATTACCTATTCAAAAATAAATAAAATGAATGTTTAAAAGGAACATGTGATGTAGTCAATGTGGCATATGTTAGTGTTTTCAGTGGACAAAAGAAAGAGAGTATAAATAGAAATGATCAAGGGCAGCTTTCTCTCTTGGGTTCTTATCTAAGGACTCAAAGGGTCCTGCAGAGGTATCTGGATGATAAGATGGGTCTGAAGATGTCTATCATTTTCAAAATACTGTCACCTTTTGCAGGTAAGTTGAAAAGTGGAGCTGTACATAAAATAGACAGAAAGCCTCCTGCATGCAAGGGGACTTTCAAGCAAGCTTTGATCAAAAAGAGTGACTATCTGTGATCCATGATCTAGCTACAGGCATGGCCAAGACACCAGATGGGAATTTGGAGTCAAAACTGTGTAGCCAGAGCCAGGTTTTTTCTGTAATGTTCTATGCTCACATTCCTGAAAGAATCTAGTATGGTTCCTGGTGAATTTGTTGGGAAGTGGACTGTGGACAGGGCTGGATGCATAACTTGCCCAGAACAAAATGAAAATGTGAGTTCTTTCACAAAATACAGAGATAAAAGGGCCATTCGGGGTACTAACATATAATTTTTCTTTTCACTTCTTCCATAGTCTCTTGAGTTATCCTGGTGTTTTATATTTACTACTTAATGCTACAAATAAAGATAAGTTGAAATGACAAATTACTTGTATGGACTTTATTACTTCTCTGCACATGGGATGGGCTATGCCAGTCTGAATTTAAATATAAAAGCATTTGATCTGTGTCCAGAATCACCAAATTACAGTTTGAATTTGGTGACTCCTGTGACGACCACTCTCACCAGAACAATGGAAGTGCTGTAGGAATCTAACGCCACTGTTTTCCTTTCACTTGCTGGTAAGTGCACATCCCCAGCACCTGGACCTGGGGCTTCCTGATGAGCCAGAAGCACTTCAGGTGCCTATTGTTTCCTGCCCCTCTGGGCCATCAGTTTCAGGGTGTGTGGTTGGCCAACAGGAAAACAGCAAGGTGAGAAGGATGTGACCCTCCGCCCCAGCTGTCCCCTTTCTCAGAAGGCCATTGCCATCTTTCTGCCCTTGGAGCACGTTCTGGTTCCCCCAGGTGCACGTGGCTCCTTGGGGCTGTCAATCACACGCTTGCCTCATGTTCGCTTTGAGTGACACTGGAATTCACGCACCCTGGGTTCGCCAGGGTTCTGTGCTCATGGGCCCCGGGAACTCTGAAAACAGGGCAGGGAAGAATAAATGTGCACCTGGAACCTGTTTCCTCTGCTCACACGCACACTTTTCCGGGTCCTCCCTTAATGAAGCACACACTGAAAGATAAAATCACCGGGAATCTCAAGATGGTGACCACCATGCACTCAACCAGGCAGGGGTTCCCTCCGGGGTAGGGCCCTCGATGTGTCTGCACATGCCTGACCTGAAGCTGGTCCTGACCATGTGGGAAGATCCCACTGGGTTAGAGGTGATCAGAAGAAAACAGTGGTGGAGTCTCACCTCGAGCTACGTTTCTGGTTCAACTTGACCTGCATGTCTGCGCTCTCCATAATTGGAAAGGTTCTATCCTTACTTCTGGGAATGGGGAGATCAGTTCTATCAACAGAGAGATTTTGGGGTGGTCAGGCAAAGGTTTAATTTTTTTTCCAATTTTTTGTTTTTGGTGGCAGGGAGGCCCTTTGGTGTGGTGTTGGAATGTTAGAAATGACATTATTTCTCACCTTGTGTGTGCTTGTGAAGGATCAGTTATTTGTTCATGTGTTTGTTTATTTATTTGGTACTAGAGATTGAACCCAGGGATGCTTAACCACTGACCCACATCCCCACCCCTTTTATTAAATTTATTATTTTTATTTTGAGACAAGGACTTGCTAAGTTGCTTAGGGCCTCACTAAGTTGCTGAAGCTGGTTTTGAACAGGCGATCCTCCTGCCTCAGCCTCCCGAGACTCTGGGATTACAGGTGTGTGCCAACACGCCTCACTATTTATTTTTAATTACAACAAATGGTCTAGCAGAGGCTGAGGCCCCAGTCCGCTGGGACTGCCGGATCTTGGGGCTGCTCCCCTTCTTCTGGTGTCTGGACTTGCACACTCTCTGTCCCTCTGAAAGAGTCAGGGAGGACTTGAGTTCTGAGCATTTGGGTCAGAGACCCCCTGCTGTCCAGCCTGCCCTTTTAGATACATCCATCTTGGGGGGCTCATTTTTTTTACCACGTAGCTGGATGTCTGGACATCACATTTGCTGCCTCCCCCCGCTTCAGTCTCTAACCCTTCCTCTCTGGACACCTCCCCTCAACCCCCCCAACTCAGGTACACACCTCACATCTCTGTTCTTGACTTGTTATTTCTGACATACTTGCAAAATCATGCAGGTAGAAAGCAAGAATAATTTTTTTCAGAGATTTAAGACCATAGCTGGCACTCATGAGACAATAGTTTTCCCAAAATATTCAACCAATATCTCAGGAGGATAGCATCCATTTCAAACTTGGTTAAGACAAAATATATTCACAGGCGGCCATAGATCTTTATCCAGCTATAGACAATGCATATAAAATTTCCCTTCGTGTTAGTTATTGGAAGCATCTCTTAGGATGCCATCATTATAAAATATCTGTATTTCCTCGATGTGCAGTTCATACAGAGGAAGAGGAGCTGTGAATAGGGCTATTCTGTGTCCATACAATGAGAAAGGGATCACAGGCAACCGGAAGAGCACAAGGCAAGAGTCCCCACTGTGGTGTGCTGCCCAGGGCAAAGGGAGATGGACCTGCAAATGCAGCCCAGGCCTCCATCATCGCGTGACCCTGTAGCACTGAAGGACTCAATATTTTAGTTTCAATGACAAGAAAATCAATTTTAGTTTTAATTTGAGTTTCAATGACAAGAACCATTTGACAATTTTTAAACAAGGGAACACTTGAAAGGATGTGTTTTAGGATGCAGATTTGTTCTCTTTAAGGGTCACGGAGAACCCTCAGAAGAAAACTCAGGGAGGAGAATGCATTGGAAGGGGATGAGAAACAGGCCAGGCAGCCCAGTAGGAAATGATGGTTCAGGGCAGGCAGCCGAAGCTCGGAGATGCTGGTGTGTTAGCCAGGGCAGAGCCGGGCAGCCAGCGGGAGTCAGCAGTTGCAGATGCTGGGGGAGGGGCGCCGGGTGGACAAAGAAAGTAGAGGTGATCTAGTGTCCTGATAAAGGAGTCCTACTGGGCCGGGCACGTGGCCTACACCTGTAATTCATGCAGCTTAAGAGGATGAGGCAGGAGGATTTCGAACTCAAAGCAGCCTCAGCAGTTGCTTAGAGGCCCTAAGCAACTCAGGGACACCCTCTCTCTAAATAAAATACAAAATAGGACTGAGGAGGTGGCTCAGTGATCCAGTGCCCCTGAGTCCCCCCCCCCCCAAAAAAATGAGTCCTATTGGGGTTTATTATTAAAACGGAGTTTATATAATCTAGAAATATTATTGATGACATTTTTCCTTAAGTATCATGTTTTTAGGTTTTGCATATTTTATACAACTCTTTTCCCCATGGCCTTCTTGTCTTTCTCTGACCTTCAATCCTCTCCTCTCCTTCCTCTTTTAGCTTTGTTTTAAAGTCCTTTACCAAGGAAACTTTGTCTCATTGCAATTGCAATTTCTTCCATGCCCACTAGGTGGAGGTAAAGTATGCGATTTTCTTTTTCCATGCTGTGGCAAAATTTTGAATTAAAAAAAAAAATGCATGCTTACCTTAAATATGAGCTATGTGATTACAATATGAAAGATACTTATATATTTTAGAAACATCCAAAGTCAAAAGAAAAAATTAAAATAACTGTAGTGCCTACACTACATCCATAGCTAACTACTCTCCCCACGCAATTTATTTTAAATTCAGGTACAAATATGTTTTGTCCTCAATTGAAATGACACTGAAAACACCATTTAGCTTCCTGATTTATTTTACCTACCACTGTATCATAACCATTTTCCCATATGTATTTTTAATTTAAATTTTAAAATTTATTTTTTATTCGACACATCATAATTGCATACATTTATGGGTACAGTGTGATAATTTGATACATGAATACAATGTGTAGTAATCTAATCAGGTTAATTACCATTCCATATCCTTAAATGTGTATCATTTCTTTGGAAACCTTCAAATTCCTCCCTTCTGTTTCTTTCTAAAACATAAATAAGTTGTATTCTATTCTCTATATTTTAAATTTGAAATTTAAACTATAATTTATTTGAAAGCTATAATGGTTGTATATTGCACATACATCTATATCTCTGCCCATAGGTAAAGGCAAACCTTCAAAGATGGGAAGCATAATGCTGCACTGTGGACAGTGTAGAGTCAACTCAGGTGGCCATGAGCATACATGTTTGCCCACACCTCTGGTCCTTTGAAGGATGCAATCACAGAATATTATTCAGGGTCAACAGGAATGGACATTTTCAATACTTTTGATCTGTTGCACAGTTACTTCAAAATGTGTTCACCATGGGTGTGCCCGTCATCCCTGTATCTGAACAGACCCCTTGCGTTCTTCCCCTGACAAATTGAGATTGATGTTCTTTTTCATGTATTGTTCTCATGATCTATTTCAAAAAGTGTAATGATAAAAGAAATTGACCAGATTCCTTGTTGGAGGCTAATGTATATAACTAAACTGATTTTTGCTACTTATCAATCAAGCTGTACCTAAAAAAGAAAAAAAGTAATGGCCAGCAGGTGGCGCCCTTTGAAATAAAATAAAGAAACAACATGATTTTTCTTCTTGCCTTGATTCCTAAGCGATGATTGATTTTGATGTTAATATTGTGTAAGGATTTTGTTAAGCATAAAAAATTGCAGAAATTTGGAGTGATGGAAATGTGGCATCCAGGTGCTTAGCAGGGATCCATGTGAATCAGAAAAGTTGAAAATGTTCAGTTTAATACCTGGCTGCGCTGTACTGAGGTTTGCAAGTTTAACGAGAAATTTCAAAGCTTTCCTAGTGAGGATCCTAAAACAATTGCGAGCTGTGTCTTCCTTTCTAGTTAGATCCTCAACCTTAGATCTCTCTTCTTGCACCCCATACTGCGATTCCCAAGAATTGAGGTTGTGCTGAGTGAGCAATCTGGGAAGAGTGTTTACAAGAGACATTCTCTTAGTGAGTCCCCTAGCACTACATGTTCCATCTTTAAAGGTTTGGGAAGGTCTGATGAAGTGGATCATCATTCAGGTAAATACAATCAAGGCTTTTTGAGAGAATGGCCTTGGGGGGTAAAGTAAGGAATTCACATTCAAGGGAGATGTGGGCCTTGAGAACCAGGGTGAGCGGGAGACACCCTCTGGGGACTCCCAGCCCTTCTTGTTAAGGAGCTTTGGTGAGTATGGGAAGTTATGCCGGGATGATATCAGTCCCGTGCTCTGGTGATCTTCGTTAATTTCTGGATCTTCATGGTCTTCATTAAAGTCCCCCATGTTAGAGGCTTCTCAAGCTATCATATCTCTCTTGGCTTAATCTAATTATTGGGGGGTGTTAATTAAAGTGCCCCCAGGTGGAGTCACAGACTTCCCAGGAACTTGGAAGTAACAGGCCAGGAAAGCAGACAGACTTACGGCGTGACAGGCCAGGAAAAGCATGTGAAGCTTTCAAATTCAAATCCCACTTTCCTGTCCTTCCTGTGTGTCTTCTTTCTAGGTATTTCTTATTTCTTCTGTCCTACCTCAGCATCCCTGGCTGTGTGTGTGACAGCCATTGCCAGTGACATCTCATGGTTCTTCCGCCGAAGAGGAGCCTCCCATGCCACAGGATTTTGGAAAGCGCTAAGCTGTCCCTTGTTCCATGTTTCCTCCCATTTATGCTGTTAGTAGTTGTATATTCTGGTGACTTAGGGAGGCCATGGTTCTAAGTCATTTTTTTCTGGGTCCTCAACCCTCTGCTTCTTTGTTTCCAATCATAAATATTTTCTGAGCCAGGCACTGTGGCACATGCCTGCAATCCCAGCAACTCGGGAGGCTGAGGCAGGAGGATGGCGAGTTCAGAGGTGGCCTCAGCAACTTAGCAAGGCCCTAAGTAGCTCAGGGAGACCCTGTCTTTAAAAAAAATATTTTTAAAAAGGCTGGGGAATGTGGCTCAGTGGTTAAATGCCCTTGGGTTTCAGAACTCTATATTTATGTATATGCATATGTATTTTGGTAGCAGGGATTGAACCCAGGGACTTACCCTCTGAGCCACAGTCCCAGCATTCTCTGATATTCTATTTAGAGACAGGGTCTCGCTAAATTATATAGTACTTCATTAAGAAAAAAAATCAGGACAACTGTGAACAATGGAGATGCTCTTTCAAATACTATTGTAATTATTCTTAAGTATCCTCTATATTGAAAAACTGAAATTTTCTTTAGAGAGTCTGATGTCCATCCACTTCTTTCCTAAGATTTGTATGAAAAAAGTCATGAATGTTTTCAGGGAACAAATAAAAAATAAGGTCTTCAGAAGCAAAAGTAGATCCCAGATGCTGACCCCAGTGACCCCATTCCCCCGTCTCCCTGAAAGCATTGCTGAAGCTCCGAGGTCAATTCTCCCTCACTCCATGCATTTGAACTAAGCTGCAATTAGCCCCAGGCCTTTCTCTTGTTTGTTTCCTTCAACCTAGAACTCATGCTGAAAGAATAAATGCATGGTGCAAATTTAAATCCAGGGAGACTGGGAGGATTGCATTTGAGTATCAGGACAGACTTTATCCATTTTGTATGCAGGTTAATTTGAAAAATAGTGATATATATTCATAGCAACAGGAAATGAATATATTTTATGTGGTTTTAAGCCATCGATTTTTAGTGACTTAAAACAACAGAGATTTATTCCCTTGCAGTTCTGGAGATAAGAAGTCTGAAATCAAATTTTTGGCAGGGCTGACCTCCCCCGGAGTCTACTGGCAAATGGTGCACTTCAGCCCCTTCCAGGTTATGGTGGCCCCAGGTGTCTGTTGGCTTGTGGCATTGAATACAATCTCTACCTCTATTTTTAAATGGTCTCTTCCTTTTCTCAATGTCTTTTCCTCTTCTGTGTCTTTTAATGACACTTGTCATGGGATTTAGGAAACACTAGAATAATCCAGGATGATCTTATCTTGAGGTCCTTCTCTTAATTACATCTTTAAGTATTCTTTTTTTCAAATATTATATTCAGAGGTTCCAGAGATTAGGATGCCACTTGTCCTTTTGGAGGCCAACGATCAACCACTAATACGTATGCACATATTTTATTTCAAAACCGTTAAGGTATTCCCTTTTAAAGGTCCCCTTCACTGAGTTTTAAAATCTTCTCTTGCACCTTCCCTGATGGCCACGGGGTTCCAGATCAGACGTTGCTCTCTGTCATTGAATCTATAAGTAGATCACAGTTGCCTGATGGATGTTGAAAGAACACATTCAGGGTCATTCATTACCATGATGCTCAGGTGAGGAGAAAATCAATCACTCATGTATGTTTTCAAAATTAAATTTTCATAAACCTCTTCAAATAGAAGTTTCTGCAGTCGGTAGGCCAAAGTAAACCTTGGTAGGTAGTTTTATCCTGTAGTACAAAATCACAAAATGCAGTTCCAGCCTGAGACGAAGATGATTTGGATATTGATGACTCCAAATCATAAAAGTATTAATATGAATAAAAATCATATATGAAAGTGAAAAATGAACTTGAATGACATGTCTTTTCAGTGGAAAGTCTATTCCGTTAGTGTTCCTATTGTTAAATTGATATTCTAGCTCTTAGATATCTACTTAACTACACCATTCATCATAAGAGCCTTTGGGTCTAGTTTGGATCCTTATGAAGCTTTTATCTCCTTCTACTTCTGTGGCCAAAAGAGATCTCTTACTCCTTTCCACTTGGAATCTTCTATTCCTTATCCCTTCTTGTTGATCCTGAATACTAGAATCAAATAATCAGCCCCACACACTCTGTGGGCCCTCCGGTTTTCAGTGTGTGTTTGGGGACGTCTCCACATCTGCTACCTCCATTTTTAAATTTCCTACACCCTTCAGACTGTGACAGGATTCTTCTCCAGTTTTCACTCACTAATGTCTCCTGTTGGTGGCCATCTGTGACCATCTCACATACACACTCACACACACACACACAGACTATTTGAGGTCCCCTGCATTCAGCAAGGCATCAAGCAATATAGTTGATTCTACTAGAAGTTAATAACACACTAGGGCCTTCAGTGATATTCCTAAAAATAGGTGCCATATTTATTTAGTCATTCCATTGAAATTGCTATTAACTTATTGATTTCTCTTCTTTCTTACATCCCGACAGTCCCTGTGGAAGTTGGGCCTTTTAAAAGTTTTCTTTCTGAGATTCTGAGTTTAGTTAAACTAAGTCATAAATCACAGGAAAGGTTTTGGGACTCTTAGTGATTAGTTGTGTCTGTGTGAACAGATGTGCATCTAGGTGTGCGCCAGAGGGACCCAGTTTTCTCTCCTTACTGACACACTTTTACAGAGCCCTCATGTCCCAAGACTGCCCGTGTCTTCTAGGCAGCACTTCTGCCTAGCTCCTATGTAGCACCACTATTTTTTTGTTTGTTTTGTTTTGTTTCCTGGGTTCAACCCAGAAGCACTTCCACCACTGAGCTACATCCCACCTCTCCCCCATTATTATTATTATTATTATTATTATTATTATTATTATTATTACTACTACTATTACTTGAGACAGGTTCTCACGAAGTTGCTTAGGGCCTTGCTAAGTTGCTGAGGCTAGCCTCGAACTTGTGGTCCTCCTGTGCCAGCCTCCAGAGTTGCATGCACCATGACGCCCAGCCTGAAGCACCTTCTAAAACAGATGGCTGTGCCCCACCCCAGAGTTCCTGACTTGGGAGATCTGGAACAGGCCCAGAAGTGTGGGCTTTCAATAAGTTTCCTGGTGATGATAACAATAGATTTTGGAGTAGAAATTCTGGAGTAGAAAAGCCAGGTATGAGCAACCCAAAAGGTGTTCCAAGCATAAATTTACTTGCAGGAATGATATTTTATGAAATTTCTTCCTTAGTACTTTCTTTTCGTTTGTAAGTTATATTACTAGAGGACGTGGAAGCAAATAGTCATATTGGGGCTGCATGTTCAAGAATTTCTTTTTCTCGTGGGAGTTTAAAATCATAAAAGAGTAGTAAGTTTTCTTATCGGTTTGGCATCCACAGATGCGTTGGCTTCACCTGAACAACTGGAATTCATGACAGGCAGTTATCTTTGGAGATGCACTGTCTCACAAAAAAACAAAAGTTAGCGAACACACATTTAAATCATCAATAATATAAACTCTAGACCTTTCTGTACAACATTATTATAAGTGGAGAATACAACTTCAAACAACTTTGAAATATTTCCCAACAACCAGATAGAATGTCTATTTGTGTATCGATATGATATTTGTGTTTCCATATAATATATGAACCACAAGTTCTGGATGTTCTGGTTATTGCTGATGGCAATGGTAATCTGATAAACCTATTTTGCCATAATTATACATCTGGAGATATTTATCATTTAGAAAAGCTTCACAGTGATTCCTTTTTGGCTGTTCTACTAAATCTGTGTTCATAAGCATATTTAAAGCAACCAAATGTGAATTTCCTTTGCTTAACTTCATAGTTTATTTTTATGTATAATTGAATTTCAATAAACTGCATATATTGAAAATGTGCAATCTGATAAGTCACAACCCAGGTGACTCCAGCATCTTCACCAAGATGATTAACACAACTTCAGCCTCGGAAGTTTCTTGGTGCGCCTGGGAGTCCCTCCTTCCTCCTGTCCCTGTGACCAGGCAACCACTGATATGTTTGTCTTTTCATTCTCTTAACACTGTCCTCTGAAGAGGGGACTTTTTTAATTTCAATGAAGTTTAGTTTGTCAATATTTTCTTTATGGATCTCAGTTTTGAAATCATATCTCAGAAAGCCTTATTTAAGCCAAGGTCACAAAATTTGGAAACAGAGTACTGAGGATCGATCTACTGAGCCACACCCCCAGCCCTTTATGTTTTTTATTTTGAGGCATGATCTCACTAAGTTGCTTAGGGCCTCACTAAGTTGCTGGGGCTGGCCTTGAACTTTCCATCCTCCTGCCTCAGCCTCCTGAACTCTGGGATGACAGATGTGCCACTGCACCTGGCACATGTAAGATTTTTTTCTCCAAATTTTTCTTCTGGATGTTTTATAATTTTAGGTTTTGATTATATTAAGCTTTAAACTGACTGGTGTGGTTTTTCACTCTCTGTTCTTGATTCAGGTTGTTTTGACTATTCTAATTGTTTTAAATTCCAGGCCATTGATTTTGGTGTTTTTTGTTTTGTTCTGTTTTTTTCTACTGAAATTCACTAAGATCACTCATTGTTTCCAGTAGGTTTGTCATGTACTCCATCACTTTTTTTCTTTCACATAATCAAGTTGTTTCTGCAAGAAGATATTCTAGTTATTTTTTATTGAAATCTGGGTGCATTTTATTTATTTATTTATTTATTTTTTAAATTTTTCTCCCTGTCCTGGTGGACTTCAGTGTGAAGCCGAGTAGACTCGTGAGCGTGGACCCACCTGTCATGTCCCTGATTTCGGGGAGGAAGCATTTAGAGATGCTGGTCTATAATATACTTTGGTCTGGTTTTGAGATTGGGGTGCATTGCTCTCCTATAATGAATTAGAATGTTGTGTAGAATCGTTCTCATTTATTTGCATTTACTTGGTTGAATTACCAGGATAGCCATCTGGACTTGAGAATGACCTATGCCGTGCATCCACAGAGACTCTGAGCCTTGCACAGCACCCACTGGGACCAGAACGGAGCTAGGGCCGCCTCCATTCCCCAGCACAAGAAAGCATCCATGAGAGGCAAGTACCAGTTCCTGCCTCCAGCTGCCAACAGAAGGGGCCGGCACAGAGCGAGGGGGTGGCGCCCCTCAGAGTAAACCAGACGCACCCCAAACCACCCCCCGTGAGAGGCTGGGAGACCAGCTGGAGGAGCAGGCAGTGGGCTGTGCTGGTGCCTTAAGTCCCGTATGACACGATCATGACCCTAAAGCTGATCACGATTCCTAACTCCTGGGCCCCAGGACACCAGTAACGAACCATCTGCCCCGGAAAGAAGGGCCATTTGACAAAAAGTGGTTATTGAAGCAAACAATAAATGGGTCTCTGGATGGACAACCCCAAAAGAATGATGCGCCTCAGAAAACCCATTGAGTTTGTAAATTCAGGTTGTTTGTATTTGGTTTTTTGAGACTCATGGGTTTTTGGTCTACCCAAACCACAGAGGGATGTACAGACTACATCAGGCACTAAGGTATCTGAGAAAAGCAGACATCTTAACTTTGCTTATGGGCTTTTTCTTTTAAAGAAACGTTTACATTGAAGATCAGTGTAAATATGGAGAAGCATATGGGTAAAAGCATATGGGTCTATGGAGGGTCACAGAAAGAATGTCACCGTGTGGCCACCACCCAGGCCCAGGCGGGCCCACCCTGGCCCTCCAACTGCTTCCGCGGGGCCTCTTCACCAAGTCTGCCTCCTCTCCTCCAAAGAGGAGCAAACATTTGGTTTTTAGGACAGTAGTTTTGCCCACTTTTGAGCATCGTATAAATCAAACTATGTTCACTTAGTTTTTCTTTGGTTTTCATCTTGTACCATATTATGTCTGTAGATTCTGTTACTATTTTTGATCACTGTTTATGCCCTATGAATTCTACATCATGAGATTATTGGATTTCTTTTATATGTTTCAACCTTGGTGGACATTTAGATTGTTTGCAGTTCATGAGTATTTTAAGTACTATTACCATGAGGTTTGTTTATTTATTTATTTATTGGTCCTGGGGTTGGAATCCAAGGGTGCTTTATCACTGAGCCTAATCCCAAGCCCATTATGTTTTTTAATTTGAGACAGGGTCTTGCTAAGTTGCTGAGGCTGGCTTCAAACTTGTGATCCTCCTGTCTCAGCCTCTTGAATTCCTGGGATTACAGGCAAGAGCAACTGTACCCAGCTACCAGCTATTTGTTTTTTGTAGAAATTTCTAGAATATATATACTAGAAGAAGAACTTCCCATAGTACTTGAGTATTGCAGACAGTTCTTCTTAGTGGTGGTAGCAGTTCATACCCAACCTACAGATGAAGCCTGGTAGCTCAGAATCTTGCCAACATGTGACATTGAAACCACACGGAAGCATTGTGAAAAATCCTCAGTTCTCCCAGTTGTTTTAAGTGTGAATCAAGCTGATCTGTCACTGCTGGATCAAAGCTGTTTTCCATATACTTTCAGCATTAACATTTTTTAATTAGTTTAAAAATTTTGTAACAATTCTACTTGTTTAGGAGGTATTTGGTTTCATAAGTATGTATATAAATTAATTAATCAGGAAAGCAAATAATTACATATTTAACAATTATTAGTTTCATGGATAGAATAATGAGATTTTTAAGTTGACCTTAAAGTCTTGTGAAAAAGCTAAGTTTCGATGTATGTATTCATGAGGAATCAATTTTAAACTCAGAACAAGGAAACTTTAAAAGTCTTTTCAGCACATAAATTCTTTCTCTTCATCCCTGGATTTTGAAAAAGCTCACTCACTTGATGAACACATGTCTGTCTATTTCGCTGTCTATCATCTATTTATATCAATTTATCTATCATCTATCTGTATGTCTATCTTATCTGTCAGTCTGTTTATTAATATTTGATTTCATCTTTAGCAATCCTGATTCCTTTAGTTCTACAGTGTATTAGTCAGGGTCTCTAGAGGAACAGAATCAACAGGAAGTAAAAAAAAAAAAAAAAAAGGAGGGGGGATTTATTAGATTGGCTTACACAACCAGAAGCTAGATAATCCACAATGGCCGTCTGCAGCTAGAGAGCGAGAGGGACCAGCAGCTACGCAGTCTAAGAGGCTGAAGCCTCAGAACAAGAGGGATCAATGGTGCTACCCCAGTTTGAGACCAAAGTCTTCTGGAAACTCCCTAGAGAATCATTGGCAGAGTTCACTTTGGAAAGTCCACTTTGGAAGAGTGAAAAAGCCAGAGTCTGATTCCTCAGGCGATCACAGCAGCAGTTAAGAACATGTTCAAGAAGAGTCTAGCTTGCATCTGCTGCTGCTTCCTTGTTCTTCCAAAGTTGATTACATCCAAGCCACCATCCTATTGGGCAGTGCTGCCCATGCTTAGGGAGGGGCTCCACTTCAGTTAACTATCCCACATGCCAATCATTCCTAGACACACCCTCACTGACACACCCAGAAGCCTCATAATCTTCTGCATCTCTTAATCCAATCAAGTTGACAATTCAAAGTAACCATTGCATATAGGATGTAACAAGATGGAAATGCATATGTGCACAATTCTCTCAAAAATCTGTAATCACTTAGATGCACAGGAGAAGAAAAATTAGTAATGGAAAATGTGAATTGTAGGAATTCTCAGGAAAGAGAGGTTGGGGCAAATGTTGGTCACAGGATGAAAAATTTCACTAATATAGAGGAATAAGTTCAAGAGGTCTATTTTACATTATGGGGAATAGAGATTATTACTTACATTGTTACATATTGTATACTTGAAAATTAAAAAGAGAGTCGATTTTAACTGCTCTCACCAAAAAGGCAAGTCAGTGAGGTAATACCTAGTGTGCATTAGATTGATTGACATTCCACAGTGTGTGCATGTGTATATTTATATATAACATTCTCTTACACACAATAAATATATTGCTATAGTTTGGATCTGGGATGTCCCCCAGAGGCCCATGTTAAAGGTTTGTGCCCAGCCCATGGTGCCATTGGAAGGTCATGGAAACTTTAGGAGGTGGGGTTCAGTAGGAGTGGCCTTCAGGTCATGGAGGGCATGTCCTTGAGGGGATCGTGGGATCCCAGTCTCTTCCACTTTCTCTTCTGCTTCCCAGTCAAGAGATGAGCTGCTCCGCTCTACCAGGCACAGTTCCAAAACAGCAGGGCCGAGTACTCATGGACTGGAGCTTCCAAAACTATGAGTACAATAAACCTTTCTCCTTATAAGTTGATTTTCTCAGGTATTGCTTATAGCGAAGGAAAGTTGACTAACATATATATACACTCTACTTGCCAATTAAAGAATGAAATAAATTTTGGGGGGACTTTATTTTTTTTCTCCTTTTTACTTATTCTAGTTAGTTACACATGACAGTGCAATACGCTTTGGCACATCGTACATAAATGGAGTATAACTCCTCATTCTTCAGGTTGTACATGATTTAGAATCACACCAATTGTGTAATCATATATGCACATAGGGTGATAATGTTTGATTCATTCTATTATCCTTTCTACTCCCCTCCTGCCCCTTCGCTCCCCTCTGCCTAATCCAGAGTACCTCTATTCTTCCCTAGTCACTCCACTTATTAGCATGTGCATATCAGAGAAAATATTTGGCCTTTGGTTTTGAGGGATTGGCTTATTTCTCTCACCATGATATTCTCCAGTTCCGTTCATTTACCTGCAAATGTCATAATTTCATTCTTCTTGAAGACTCAGTAATATTCTGTTGTGTATATGTACCTCATTTTTTTATCCATTCATCTGTTGAAGGGCATCTAGGTTGGTTCCATAGTTCAGCTACTATGAATTGAGCTGCTATGAACACTAATGTGGCTATGTCACTGTACTATGATGATTTTAAGTCCTTTGGGTATGAACTGAGGAGTGGGATAACTGGGTCAAATGGTGGTTCCATTCCAAGTTTTCTGAGGAATCTCCATACTTCTTTCCAGAGTAGTTGCACCAATCTGCAGTCCCGCCAGTAATGTATGAGTGTACATTTTCTCCCAAATCCTTGCCAATGTTTATTGTTGCTTGTATTCTTGATAATGCCATTCTGAGTGAGATGAAATCTTAGTTTTGATTTGTATTTCTCTAATTGCTAGAGATGTTGAACATTTTTCATATATTTGCTGATCAATTGTATTTCTTCTGTTCAGTTCCTTAGCCCATTTATTGATTGGGTTATTTGCTTTTTTGATGTTGAGTTTTCTGAGTTCTTTATTTATCTGAAGACAACTCTTCACTATTACTCTCATGAAGTTGCTGAATGATCCAACTGGATGGTTTCAAGGTGGTACAATTATGGGTTCTTAGTCCCAAAGTATTGTTTGGCAGGTGATAGGCAGAGAAAAGTCCATACGGTTGATTTTAAAACGTGGAAGTCTACAAAGCGCTTAGAGAATGAGGGCAGATGCTCTGCAGTGAAAAGCTCTACATCTAACACACTGCACCTGCACGTATGTAGGTCTGCATACCACCTCAGACAGAGATGAGGGTGCTCCTTGTCCTTCCTGCTTCCTGGTTTTGATGCTGCTCTTCTCATGATGGGGGTGCAGTCTGCAGCACTCAGAAGATATCAGTCTCAGTCCTGCTGGAATATAGATGTCATGGAAAGACCCCCAGCTTTTATCATTTTGTGTGGAACTGGTGGCTTCTTTCAGCTCATCTTGTCTCAGAAAGGAGCCAACCATAGTGGTGGCTGGAGATAGGGGTGGATTCTACCACACTGGGCATCCACTACTTAAAAGGAGAAGATTAAGACAAGATTATTCTGTTGGTGATGATCCCTTATTGAAATGTTCATCAGTGATACTCAGTATCTTCTGTGTGCACACATCACACACACACACGTATGTACACACCATCCATATCACAACGTCACACTTGACACCTGGTCCACTTGTACTGATGGCCTTCCAAATGCTGGCAGTAAACTGGAGTCTGGAGATAGAAGGGAAAGTAGGAGATGGTTCCTTCATCCAAGAAGGTCACAAGTTAGAGGGAAGACCGATTTATCAAGAAATAATTAAAATCACAGGGGACATGACTTCACGCTCCAGGCCTGTCTGAAACGTTCGTTGTGTGTCAACCCACTTATCTACCTGAAAGCTAGTTGCCGAGGCTTGGATGTGGATTGAGTGTATCCTTCAAAGTGTCCTTTGCTGGCAGCTCAACACAGTGTGGCTGTGTTGAGATGGTGGATCCTCCCGGAGGAAGAGCAGAGTGCCACATAATTAATGAGGTCCTTGGAGGCACCAACCTTGGAAGGGATTAATACAGTTCTCCTGGGACTCTAGTTGGTTCTCTCAAGAGTCCCTTGTTATAAAAGAGCAAGAACAGTTCCTCCCCATCCTCCAGCCTCCTGTCTCACCTTGTGGTCCTTCTGCCCTCCTGCAGGTGACTCTCCCATCCTGATGTCAGCTGCCACGTGGCTTTGCCAGAGGTGGGGGTATCTGATACAGGACTTTCAGCCTCCCAAACTTGCCTTTTTGTACTGTGACCAGAGAGCTGGGACTTCCTTGCCCTACTGCCCACTTCTGAACTTCAGGGTGCCTTCCAACTAGGGGATCCTAAAGAAAAAATGGAGAACTCGCCATTGGTTTGGTGGTACTTGGAATTTTTGTCTTCCTTCCCAATCCAGTGGCTGCTATTTTCTTCTAGTACAAAACATAATGTCAAATTTGCTACCTTAACCATAAGATTATAAATTAGCAGTAGGAAGTATATTTATTTTTCAGCACACCTACAGAACTAATTGATCTTGCAAATTTGAAACTCTGCACCATTAAGTACCAACTCTCCATTCCTCCCACCTTCTGGCCCCCGGGGAACAACCACCCCAGTTTCCATCTTCGTAAATTTGACTACTTTTACTGTCTTGTATAAGCTGTATATGCTTTTTGGGATTTTTTTTTTTTGTGTGAGTGGTTGGATTATTTTACTTATCACAGTGTCTTTTAGGTTCATCTATGCTGTTGCATGTATCAGAATTCCCTTCCTTTCTAAAACTTTATAATATTTTATGATTGTGTGTGTGTGTGTGTGTGTACAGCATTGCATTGCTGTGACCAAAAGACCTAACAAGAACAACTTATTTTAGAATATAGAGGACGAAAATTTATTTTGGTTCATGGTTTCAGAGGTTCAGTTCATGGTCAGCTGGTTCCATTGCTCTGGATCCCAGGTGAGGCAGAACATCCTAGCAGAAAGGTGTAGCAGAAGAAAGTAGCTCAGGACATAACAGCCAGGTAGTCCTGAGAGAGCTCTGCTCACCAGGGACAAAATATAAAGCCCAAGTCGTACTCCTGGTGACCAACTTCCTCCAGCCACACCCTACCTGCCTCCAGTTACCTTTCAGTTAACCCACTTCAGTGGTTTAATCCACTGAAGAGCTTGCACCTCTCATAATCTAATCATCTCACCTCTGGGAATTCTTACATTGTCTCACACAACTTTTTATTTTCAAGTGCCCTTGGGTAGCTACATCACACATTGTGTCCTGGTTTCCCACCTGTTTTCAATGGCAAAGGCAGAATGGGGGTGTGTTCTGCCTTCGCTGGGGCCAGAACAGGAATGAGCTTTAGTAGATTTTAACAAGAGGAGTGAAATTTCCTTTACTAATCAAAACCACATTGCTCTCGGAATTGAAAATTCTCACAGGTTTGTGAGAAAATAATGCAGATGCTCAGGGCAGGTAAATATAACTTTCTTGAACATCATTTGCCTGTATGTCTCCCTGGAAATTTGTTCTTTGGACAAAAGGAACAAGAAGAGACAGGCTATTTTATAGAATCTGGATATTTAGGTTGTGACAGTTTTTAAGTCCTTTAAGTTTCAGGTGGAAGCATGTTTTGGGGACTATGTTAAATAAATAGAGTCTTCAGTTAGAATTGGTTATTAAAAAAGTATAACTTGTGCTTGGCAATCCTATTCCAAGATAAACTACTTTTATGAGGTGAAACAACTCCAGAAAGAATTTGTTTTTCCCCTGTGTGACACTCAAAAACATTGTCCGTAATAAAATCTTCCCAGGTCTTTTGGGTGTAATTCACCAAGCCAAGTAAAGGTTGTAAAATCCAAGTATGCTAGGGAAAACTTCTATTTTATTGTGTGAATTTACAACATGTCAGGGATCAATTCATGATGTGCCACTGATCACAATAATGAGTGTCCTCATCAGCAAACTTAGGAAGAGTGGTCTTCTTTCCTTGTAAAATGTAACCATGATAGCTGTCACTTTTAAAGAACAGGTTTAATTGGAATTCTTGGAGGAAAGCATTGTATTTTATCATGATGGATTTATTCTTTTCCTGAGTGCTGTCTGTGGCTCTTTGAAATTGTTTACTGTGTTTACAGTTTCTTGTTTATGGGAATTATTTATTCATCTACCGAGGAGTAGCTTCCGGAGGTTGAAGATCACTTTTCTGAGGTAGGTTCTTGAAGCAGTGTGCAGATGAGTGAAAGGATATTTCTGGAGAAAGCAGAACCAGACATTTGAAATGAGTTCTGTCCAGAATATGAGGACATTGGTTTTCCTAGAGATAAAGTATATAAAACAGTATTATTTTCTCCACTTTCAAAAGATGGAATTTATAAAGTTTATGGTAAAGTCTTATTTTTATCAAAATAATAGATGGAAATGGTTTAAAAAGTTAAACAGCACAACTTTTACAACAAAATAGTTCCCCGATCCACTTCTGATTCTCTTCAAGAGAAACCATTTTCAACTCTTTATCTGCTTATTCTTTTCACTTCTACATGAAACCTTATTAGTTAGTCCTTGATTTCCCCCCTTAGATCTTTTTTTCTGTTAGCAGCCTTTAAAACCATTTTAAACATACATTTAAATATATTAATATTCCATATAATCCAAAATGATATTTTATTAAATATTATTAAATATTTATGAAAGACTATTTAGATTTAAATGGAATGTTAATGTATTTTAAATTAAAATTCTCATAGTAAAAAATGCACATAGTAAAACATGCAGAATATGAAAGTCACCATTTCTAAGTCTATAGTTCATTGTAGATGGGTAGCAGCTACTCCTGAGGACACCTAGACTCATCTACTGTTTTTGTGTCAACGAATCTCATCACTCTTCTTGGTGACAGGTGGTTCACTACACAGCCTCCTTCCAGCCTTGCCACCCTGTCCAATATTTTCTGTGGAGGATGTCCCCACTTATGTTCAGAATGACACACTTCTTCCATGCCCCTGGTTCAAGACGCCAGTTGGTCTTTGCTTCCCCTTCCTCCTTCACAAAGTAGGGTGTGGCAAGTCATGGAGTAGAGCTGCCCCCCTCCCACCTGTGGAAGCCCCTTCCCACTCCCAGCTTCTCAGACTCTCTGCTGACTCTGGACAAGTCCAGTTCCTCCTGTGTTCTCTGTTCCTTCTACAGGACTGTTTAGACTGTGGGTAGCAAGCGCTCTGCAACTCTTCCTTCCCTAATGAATGAACCCTACACTAGCAGTCTCTTCATCTCACTTGAACATCTGCCATGGGATTGGATTTGGGGCTGGCTGTGCTGGGCTTAGAGGAACTGGTTCCCAGGCTGAAGCTATTCTGCAACATGATGCAGATTTCATATTGATTGCATTGACTGAAAATGGATAGCATTCCAAGTACTGGCCCGCATCATTGGGGAGGACTCAAGTACTCAGTGGAGTGCCCTGTATAACCATTCAGAGTCGTATTAGCCATTCCAGGATGCTCCTTCAGAGATATTCAGAGAGCTCCCTGCAAAAGTTAACCTTTATTTTTAACCTGCCTCTTAAATCAGGGAAAGAAGGAGATAGTCAAAAAGCATAATTGACAAAGAACTAATCCAGACTCCTCCTGAAATGCAAGCAATCTCCAACATATTGAAGTTGTAACATCAGTAAAATACTACCCCTTGCAATCCATGATGGGAAATGCAAACCCACCTGTGTCAGTCAGCTTTCTGTCACTGTGACAGAATTCCTAAGATACTTCTAAGGAGAAAAGGTTTCTTTTGATTCACAGTTTCAGAGGTTTCCATTCACGTGGTCTTGCTGCTTTGGGCCTGTGGGGAGGCAGCACACCACGGTGGGAGCACATGGAGGTGGAGACCTGTTCACATCATGTCTGCTGAGAGCCAAAGAGGGAAGCACGAAGGGGACATGGAGGGTCCCAGAGCCCCTTCAATGGAATGCTGCCTGTGACCTAACATCCTTCCACTAAGCCCCCATCTCCTGAGGGTTCCAGTAGCACCACAGGCTGGGCTTGGGGGATGTTCAAGATCCTAATTTTCAGCACCATCATGAACCAGTGTACAGCAGACAGCTGTGGCTTCCTCTTCGCATCAGTCCCACCTCCTTCCACAAAGTGCTGTGCCAAGTTTTCCCCTTGTCTGCATCTCACAGCACCTGCCGTGACCCTTGAAGTAGGACACTTTGATATCTGACTAAATGTCCCATTTGTTTACTATTCCCCTTTTCTTTATGGCACCTGGCACACCTACCGATCTAGCATTCATTGCCACCTGGCAAGTCATTTGAATGTACCATTTACAGATAGGTCCTTTGTAAATTCAAAGGCTATTTGCTAATGAGAAATGCTGGAAGTTATAAAAGAGAAGAATCATTGTGCTGTGCTGTTACTGGAAATGGAGGTAGGAATTTTTAAATATTTATAGAAATAAAGGAACTGTCCTTTGTGTGATATGAAAACTAAAGTCTCTGAAGTTCTCTTCCTTAGAGAATTGTGGACACTGGAGTCTGAGGATAATTCGAGTGTGGCGGCTCCTCACTATTTCTTTATCAAAGTTTGTATAAATTATACAAATTGTTCTACAATTTTGGTTCATAATCTATTATTTCCCAAATGACCTGATATAGAAATAATATACCAGTGTTCTGAGGAAGCACATTTAATAACTCCAGCAAAAGTTATATGGCTATGACTTTGGTGAATAAAACAGATTTGTGGGTGCTGTGGTTAGGATCTGGAATGTCCCCCAAAAACTCATGTAGTGATGACATGGTCCCCAATGCAGCAGTATCCAGAGGTGGGGCTGTGGGGACAGTGATTGGATCTTGAGGGCTCTGAGCTCATCAGTGGATTAAACCATTAATAGTTAAATGACAATGGAAACCATAGGCAGGTGAGGTATGGTTAGACAAAATATGTCACCAGGAGCAGTCCACTGGGGACTATATCCTGTCCCTGGCCCCTCTTCCTCTTTCCTTGATTTCTGCCTGGCATGAAATAAGCAGCTTCCTCTGCTATGTCTTTTTGCCACGATGTTCTTTCTGCCTCACCTCAGATCCAAAGCAATGAAGCCAGCTGACCATGGAATGGAATCTCTGAAACCATGAGCCAAAATTAGCCTTTCATCCTCTAAAGTGTTTTTCTCAGCTATTTGTCATAGTAATGAAAAGTTGATTAACATGGTGGGTAGAAAACTTTTTATGATAATTACACAGAATAACCTGTAAATGATATACATTAATTAGGAAACACTTATGCACATAATAGACAGGAGAGCAACTCCTTTATTAACTTAAATGTTCATTTCCCTTCACTTCCTTTTGCCCGGGAACCCTCCCTTCTCAAGCAACTGGACAAAGGGAGTCACTGCTTCTAAATTTTAGTTGTCCCAGCCAAATCAGGTAAAAATATGAAATCCTTAACATTACAGTTAAAAAAAATCTCTAGCCTAGCTATAAGAAGGATTTCAAATCAGTGCATTTTTCAGGACACCCCCATGAGCATTATTTTTAAAGCCATGGCCCCATCCCTAATGTAGATATTCACCCTGTCACCTGTAGAGGTGAGGATAGCTGTCACTCTACTGCCCTCTGTTAGCTTGGGCTGGAAGGTACTCCCTACTGCAAAAAAAAAAAAAAAAAAAAAAAAATGCTCTGAACCCAGTGTCCTGACCCTCAGTCCCCCTCCAAGAGAAGAGTGGTAACATGATCGAAAGATCCAGGGAGGTGTTTTGAAAGAACCTCTCTCGGCCTCACTGAACTGGAGAGAGTTTCATCATTTTAAGAACAGATGAAGTGATTTAAAAAGAGACTAAGAAAATATGGCATATATACACAGTGGAGTTTTATACGACTCTAAAGAATAAAATCGCTTCGTTTGTTGGTAAATGGATAGAATTAGAGAACATCATGTTAAGTGAAATAAGCAAGACTCAGAGGTCGAGTCGAAATGTGTTCTCTTATATGCAGATGCGAGAGGGAAAAGAGGAATGCAAAATGGAGAGCTTGTGAAAATAGAAAGGATCAATAGAGTAGAAGTGGGGTACTGAGGGGGAGGGGGAGGGGAGGAAAAGGGGAGAATTGGGAAACGAAGTTGACCCAGTGGTGGTGTGTGCACGTATGACTCTATCACCATTCGTTCCAATTTTATACGTAACTATGATGTACCAGTTACAAAATAAATAACTAGGTGGGGGACCAACAGAGTAGAGGAAGGGGATCAGGGTGAGGGAGGTGGGGAGCGAAAGAGGAAGTACTGGGGACATACATGAAGTCACATGCATGTACGAATATGTCAAAATGAACCCCACTGTTAACGTGGAACTGTAAGGCACTGATAAATAAAAGAGACTAAAGATCTGTTTATAAGTTGTGCACATTATTAGAAAAAAAGCATGTATCACAGTGTAGAGGACAAATAAATATTAAAAATACAATGCATAGGAAATCTGCTCCTTTGATTCTTAGTGTTTCTCGATTAAAAAAATGCACGTTGGTTTGTGCAAGATGGCCAAGCACGTGCCTGTGGACCAGCCCATGCTCTGTTCTGCCCCTGGCCCTCCATCTCCTCCTAGTCAGAATGGACAGACATTGGATTGACACTGATCATCACTTTGGGATCTGCATCTATCACCACTGAAGCAAAGTGGGTCTTGTCCCATTAGAAGTTTGGATTTACCTTTTTATTTTGTAGGTCACTGTTTTTTTTCTGCAGAAGCCAATGGAGCTCTCTCCATTATTGGGTAAGGATGGAATCTCACAAGCAGAACCTTCCTCACCCAAGCTTAATTTACGAATAACAACCCACACACAAGCCCAAGTTCCAGTCCTGGTCACACTGAGACCCTTGTGACAGGGTCGGTACACCAGCCCCACACAGGCTGAAGGCCCAGGGAGATCTCCTTCTCAGGGGGAGTGAAAGTCCAGGCCGGGAGAGGCTGTCATAGCTGGAAGACGTCAGAAGGGGTGAATGTGCCAGACACACCCTTAAACTTGAATGGTTAAGAGATTGATCAGAAGGTTATTTGCATGCACTCTGTAAAGCCCATGGCAATCTTCTGGAGGTTAGATGAGCTGTGTATGTTGGGTGGAGCTCCTTTGCTTTCAGGATGTATCTTGACATTGTTCTTTCTTGGCACATGACAGTCCATCTCCTTATCCCTCCATGAATTTTTTGAATCATGTTACCATTTTTTTTTTTTCTGCCCAAATTTTTTTCTGAAAATTTCCCTGGAGATAAGGAAGAACAGGTAAGCTGGAGTTAAAGGTAAGTAAAGGTAAGCAGGTAGTAAAAGTCCTCCTGCTTTTTTTTTTTTTTTTTTTTTTCCTGAAGACTTTAGTCCATGGCCAAGGGACCTGCACATATTTTTTGTTTGTTTTTAGCTGGTGGGAGATTAGAGATACCGCAGGTCAACTTGGAGCAGATACCTAACCAATTCTTTCCTGGCCCCTCTGGGCTGTGCACACAGGCCAGGGAGTAGGTGGCCTGTCATGGCATCTTTTGGGGACTCCACACCAAACACACCTCCGCTCCTTGCCTGCTGTTGCTTCTTCTTAGCCCAAGGAAACTGCATCAGGGCCCCTGCTGTTATATAGACCCGACACCACGTAGGCCCTGAGCCTTCATATTAATGGCACCCCAGGCCTCTGTAGCAGCTTCCTTCAGGAAGGACTGCTTTATGATTGCTGTGGGCTGAGTCCCTGTTACCTCCATGAGCTTCTTCCTCCAGGGAGGAAAAAAATTAAACATCACAACTCTGCTGGTATAAAGGCAAATACATTGGGGGCTAAATTTATTGTTATATATTCTTTTTCTTTTTAATTTCAGAGAATTTAAAATACATACACATACATGAACCCCTAAAACTATTGTGAGCCTTAAGTCCTGTGTCTCCTGGGCCTCAGGGGTAAGTTGGCCCCTTCCTGGCTGATGTTTCCCACTTTCTGTCTGACCTGAAACCTGACCCCTCTCTGCCCGGCTTTTTCCCTAGATGCCTCATTTCTTGTTCGGTGATCTTGCTTTTTAGCAAACAATGCTAAGTCGGAATGTTACCAGAGTCTATTTACAAGGGTTCAGGCAAACACACACACACACACACACACACACACACTCACACAGCACATGCTGCATGTACACATATTGTGTCTAAGGTTGCTGGCCCAGCAAGACAGCACCAGGTCCCAATTGTGACAGGCCATATTCTTCCCCTGCTACTGTCCCCTTTACTCTTTCCTTACTCAATTCATCTTTCATGGAAGGACAGAATGCTAAAACCTCCCTGTGGATGAGTGTTCCCCCAAGAACTCTGGGAGTGTGCTGCAGAGGGGAAGTAACCAGACAGCAGAGGTCTGATACAAAGGTTCCTTCTTTTTTGGTGATCTGCACTCTTGGTTAGAAACCCCAAATTTGAATCCCACTGAATTTTAACTTCTCACACCCCCAGGTCACTGATTTCTTTTCGGCAGGTTAACAGCATCATGAAGATGAGCAGAAGTCCACTTCACACAGTACATCCCCACGCTCCTTCAAAGAAGGCTCCTGTCAGAGCCCAAAGCTGGTCTAGAACAGAGTTTCGCTGTTCAGGGTGTGTGTTCTCCTATTCCCTTGTTTTAGCAGTAGTAAAATTGGTCTCTGCACCCTGTGTTTGTGAAATAGGAAGCTGTATTTCGTAACTGTGGTTTTCCCTGGGGACTGTGGCTAGGGAGGGGGATTTTCATTATTAGAATAGTTTACATTATGCTATTTTCTCCTAACAGTATAATTGAGTATAATTGAGCATAATTGGCATATAATAAAGCGTCCATATTTAAGAAATATAGTTTGATGATCTACAGCCTATGTCTAAGTCTGAAAACATCACCACAGTCAAAATATGAAGACTGCCCTCCATGCTCCATCAAATTTCCTAATGTCTCTCTGTAAACCCTCTCTTCTTATCACTTCTGTTCTGCCCCACCAACCTATCTGGCTCTATGTATCAGTTTTTGCTTGCCAGCGTTTTACATAAACTTAATCATACATTTTTGCCTGATTTCCTTTTCTCTACATTGTAATTTTGGATCAATGCATATGGCAAAATGATCATGATCTATTATTTCCTTGTAGAGTTCTTATTGTAGAGTGCTTATCCACTCATCTTTTGCTATTAGAGATTAAGTTGCCTTGAAAATTCATGGGTACATATTTCTATGGAGACAGGCTTTCTTTCATCTCAGGTAAACACTTGGGAATTGGTTGGAACATATGGTGGAAGGACATTGACCTTTCTGAGATGCTGCCAGATTATTTCTGAGAACAATTGTACCATGTTCCATTTCCATAGCAGCGTATGAAAATTCAGCTCCTGCCCCTCTTCACCAATATGTAGGGTGGTTACATTTTAATTTTATCCACTGTATAAGATGTGCCATAGCTTTGCACTGAGGTTTTAATTTGCACTTTCTTAATAGCTAGTGATTTGAACATATTTTTCATGTAGTCATTTATCATTCATGTTTTGTTTGTTTGTTTTTTGTTTCAAATAGTGGTCCATCTTGAAATCAAATTGATTCTTATTAGGATTGGGTTTTGAGAGTTCTTTATGTATCCTGGATACAGTCCTTTATTACATACATGCTTTGGAAATACTTTTTCTCAGTCCATGACTCACCTTTTTCTTTTAAAAGTGTCTTTTGAAGAGCAGTAGCTTTTACTTTTGTTGAAATACAACCTATCATTTGTTCTTTTATGAATCATACTTCTGGGGTCAGATCTAAGAATTTTTTGCTAAGTCAGTGTCAAAAGACTCCTGGTTTTCTCCTCAAAGTTTCATAACTTTAAGTTTAACTATATGGTTCATGCTTTGCTAATTCTTGTATGTAGTGCAGAGTATGGGTTGAAGTTAATTTTTTAACTTATAGATATCTATTTATGGAAAAGACTCTTCTTTTCCCATTGAAGTATTTTTAACTTTTTGTCAAAAATCAGTTGAAGCTGGGTCCAGGATCCCTGCATGTAATCCCAGTGGCTCAGGAGGCTGAGGCAGGAGGATTGTGAGTTCAAAGCCAGACTCAGCAAAAGTGAGGTGCTAAGCAATTCAGTGAGACCCTATCTTTGAGTAAAATAAAAAATAGGGCTGGGAATGTGGCTCAGTGGCTGAGTGCCCTGATTTCAATCCCCATTACCACTACCAAACAAAAAATCAGTTGAATGTGTGTAAGTCTATTTCTAGATTCTGTATTTTGTTTATTTGTACATTGATATATCAAAATTATGTTTCTATGTTTCCTGTTTTGCAGCAAATGTTGAAATCTGGTAATGTTAATCCTCCAACTTGGTCTTTTTGCTCAAACTTGTATTGGTAATTGTATGGTCTTTCCATTTTCATATGGATTTTTGGATTTTGATAGGGATTAAATTAAATAGTCAAATTGGAGAGAACAGACATATTAGTGTTAAATTTTCCAAACAACAAATATGTTTATCTCTCCATTTATTTATGCCATCTTCAATCTCTCATCAATGAGCCATGTCTTATAGTCTGTGGTATTATAGGTCTCTTCTTTTGTTAAATATATCTGTAGGCAACTAATTCTTTGATGCTATCATAAATGATATTGTCTCTTTTTTAAAAATTTCAGTATCCAATGTTTTACCACCAGTTTATATAATTAATATTACTTCATGCTCACTGATCTGCTATTATTCAACTGTGCTAAAGTCATTTATTATTTATAGAAGCCTGGTTGTTATTTTCATTGTGGATGTGGATAATCATCCCATACACAAAATAACATTTTTATTTTTTTCCATTATTTTCTTTTTCTTCAGATATAATACTAGATAGGACCACCATTTTTTTTTCATTCTTTTTTATTCAAGTCTTATTTGAGAGTGTGCTGGTTTCCAAATATTTTCAGATTTTCCATGGATCTTTCTGTTATTTATTTCAAACTTAATTCTGTGACTAAAAATATGCTTTATAAATTTTGAATCTCTTAACTTATCAAGGCTACTTTAGTGGTTCAGAATATGGTCTAATATGGTCTATCTGGGTCAGTTTTTGTTGAGTAATTTAAAAGCATGCATGCTTTCCGTTGATGGGTATTCTTTGGTAAATGTCAATCAGTTAACTGCTCTTGGGGTTCTCTGGATCATTACTGATTTTCTGTACACTCATTTAAAGTAGACTGCTTGTTTAAATTCCAATTCCTTTACCTTATAAATTATTAAGAGAGGAGTATTGAAAAATCTTGGAATTTTTTAAGTTTGTCTATTTCTCTTTGCAATTTTATCAATTGTCCTTTCCAGTATTTTGAAGCTCTGTTACTAGATGCATAAATGTTTAGGATTGTTACATCTCCTTGATTAATTGACTCCTTTAAAATTTATGTACTTTTATTTCTGGTAATGTGCTTTGCTCTGAAATCTGCTTTGGTACTAATGCAACCACTATGGCCTTCTTTTGATTTCTGCTATCTTCGTGTATCTCTCCCTATCCATTTATTTTATTTTATTTGTGTTTTTACAGTTTATTTGTTGTTGGCAGCAAGAGTGCTGTCTTTTATCCAAACTATTTGTGCTATCTAGTTTTTCTATCCTTCTGGCCAAGATGGAGTAAAAGGAACTAGATTTATCTTCCTCTCAGAAACAAGCAAAATTTGGATAAAATATATGAAATAAATATGCAAGGGGATGGAAACCAGCCAACAAAGACAGCAACCTCTGAACAAGAGAAAGCACATGAGATCAGTTCTGCAACTTCCCTTGGAATTGCAAGTGCATGGGAGAGTGAGTCTCAGGCCATCAGATTTCCTGATCTGAGGAGAAGGATCTGAGGTTCTGAGAAGACCTAGGTATCTAAGGGCTCACAGGACAGAGCACCGGAGACAAGAGCTGATGAGGAGAGAATTCTGGACATTTGCTAGGGCTTCTCACTGAATTTTCAGCTGAGTACTGCTCAGAACACACATGTAAATAAAGTACCCAAGGCTGGAAAAAACCTCATCCAAAATGATGACAGAGCTCATGGTGGGCCAAGAATAGGATTTGATCTCACCAACTGGAGTAGAAAGCTTCACTATCCAAAGAACATTGGATAGAATACACAGAGAGTCTTGCCTCAGAGGATAGGAATAATTAATCCTAAACTGAGAACAGTTCTTCTCCTGCAACTAAATATTGAAAGAAGATGCAAAAGGATTAAAGTATTTCCAAGGATTATACTGATTTTTTCTAGTGGCTTAGACCGTACCAATACATTCTTAAAATAAGTCAGAGAAAAAAAATACACACAGGTATTTGAACACTTGGGACAAGAAGTGTTTTGAATTTCAGATTTAAAAAACATTGAATACTTGCACATATATAAATGAGCTATCATGGGATGAGACCCAAGTCTCAATGTGAAAAAAAACACAAGTACATGACTGTATGTACATGCTTTATGCACATAGCCTGAAGATAATTTTATACAACTTTGTAAAATAATTTGTTTTGCATGCTACAAAGCTTTGTGATTTGGAATTTTTCCCAATTCAAAAAAAAAAAAGGTGGGATTTTGGAACTTTTTGGATTTTGGATTTTTTGGACTGGGGTCCTTAATCTGTCCTACATGTAGCACAACAAAAATAAAGATGATTGTGGGCCTCTAATAGAAATCCATACAATGTCACAAGACAAGGAAACAACAACTTTAAACCCTGAAAAAAAAATCCATCAAAATCTAAGATTCTATACCCAGCAAAATACGTTCAAAACCAAAGCAAAATAAATACATGTAGCATAAATAACTCAGCAGCAGCAGATCTGTACTGTGAGAAATATTAAAGGAAATCTTTCAGGCAGAAGGAAATGACAAGAGATGGAAACACAGGTCAATCAAATGAAATAAAGAGCATCCGGAAGGTAAACTCATGGGTGGTGAAGGCAGTGTGCTCATACTTATTAGAACAGTTAGCTTTTCTTTTCCTTTTTTTCCATATTTGGGAGAATTATAGATTTACTTGCTTATAAGGAATATTATAAACAGAGCCGGTCTATTTTTTAACCAGCTCCCTCCCATGGTAAGATCTTGCAAAACTATGTAGCAATCCATCAAATCAGAATATGGGCATCGATTCAGGTAGGTGTCACACATCTCCATCTCCCAGGGACCCTCCACCGTCACTGCCCACCTGCCTCTCGCCTGTCTAACTGGTGACAAATGCTATATTTGTACTGCACTTCTGCATTTTTCCTATGTCAGGAATGTCATATAAATAAACTTATGCAAGATGCCACCTTTTGGGATTGGCATTGCTCACTCAGCATCCTTTGCTGGAGAGTCATCGGCCTTGCTGTGTGTATAAAAATAGTTCCTTCTTCCTCCTGCTGAGCAGTATCCCATGCGTGGATGTACCACAGGTATAATGGCAGATACTACTGACCATCCACTGAAGGACAGCTGAATTATTTCCAGTTTTTAGTTACTACAAACAGGAGTATAATATCCAGGTATTTGTGTGAAGGAGCCTTATTTCTCAGGGATACATGCCTAGGAGTACAGTTGTTGGATCACTGAGTAGGTTTATGTTGACTTTTAAATGTTTTAGCAAACATTTTCTAGAACAGCCATATTATTTACATTTCATTGGTTTTAGTTCTTTTTTTTTTTTTTTTTTTTTTTTTTTTTTTTTTTTTTTGGTGCTGTGACCAAAAGACCTAACAAGAACCAATTTAAGAGGAGGAAAATTTTATTTGAAGTTCATGGTTTCAGACGTCTCAGTCCATAGACAGCTGATTTCATTCTTTGGGGCCTGCGGTGAGGCAGAATATCATGGTTGAAGTGTGTGGAGGAGGAAAGCCACTCAGTAGAAGCCTACCAGAAGGCAGAGAGAGACAGTTCCATTCTTCAGGGATAAAATATATACCCCAGGGGCATGCCCTCATCAAACCACCTCTCCTGCCACTTCCTACCTGCCCACAGTTACCACCCAGTTAATTCCTATCACGGGACTAATGTACGGATTGGGTTATCATGGCCAAATCATTTCTTCTCTAAACCTTCTTGCATGGTCTCACACATGAGTTTTGGGGGTACACCTCACATCTAAACCATTACCAGTGGATATTATATGAATGATCTGGTTACTTTGCACCTTACCATTAATTAGTGGTTATCATTATTACTTTTAACCATCTGGACAGTGTGTAGAAATACTTAATTGGGGTTTGAATTGACATTTCTTCAATATCTAACGATGTAAAAGCCTTTTCATGAGCTTATTTGCCATCTCTCTAAAAGATTTTTTGGTAAAATGTCTCATCTGCCGTTAATCTATGGTCTATTTGGATTATGTGGGTTTTTTAATGCTGATGTTTTTCATATGTATGTATATTTTCTTTTTTTAAATTCATTTTTATTGTAAACAAATGGGATACATCTTGTTTTTCTGTTGTATGTATATTTTCTGATTTTATTTATTTTGATTTTTTATTTTTAATTGTGGGGCCAAACGATAAAACTTACCATCTTGACCATTTTCAACTTCAAAGTTCAGTGGGGTCATATGTACACACATGGTTATGCAACAGATCTTTAGGGCTTTTTCTTCTTGCAAAGCTGAACCTCCCTACCGGTTGAGCAAATTCCTCATTTTCCTCCTCCTCTGCCCCCTGGGAACCACTCTTCAAGTCTGCTTTTATGACTTTGACTACATTAGATATCTTGTAAAAGTAGAATCACAAAGTATTTGTCTTTTTTGTGACAGGTTTATTTCATTTAGCATAATGCCCTCATTTTAATCAGTTTTTAGTTGCTGTATCCAAAAGACCTGACGAGAACCATTTTAGGCATGGAAAAATTAATTGGAGCTCTTTGTTTCAGAGATTTCTGCCCATGGACGGCTACATCCATTGCTCTGTGACTGAGGAAAGGCAAAGCATCATGGTTGAAGATATGGAGGAGGAAAGCAGATCAGGACATAAGGATCAGGCCGCAGAGAGAGACTTCTCACCAGGGACAAACTGTAAACTCCAAAGACACGTCCCCAGTGATGCCCCTCTTCCAGCCACACCCTACCTGCCTACAGTTATTACCCAGGTAATCTCTATCAGGGAATTAATGCACTGAGTAGGTTAGAGCTCTCATAACCCAGTCATTTCACCTCTAAACTTTCTTGCATGGTTCACACATGAGCTTTGGGAAACACCTCATGTCTAAACCATACCAGTCTTTAAGTTGCATCCATGTTATGGAGTCTGTTAGAATTTCCTTTGTATTGTATCGTATTGTTTTGTTTTGTTTTGATTTAACAGCATTTCCTTGTGTGTACATACCACATTTCTTTATTCATCCATCAGTTGGAGGACTTGGGGTCTATTTCCACCTCCTGCTTCTGTGATCTGTGCCTCCCTTCTCAAGTTCCCTAGCCAGCCCTTACTCCCTGTGAATGGTCCCCTCAGGGGAGTAATAACAAGTCTGATGTGGCACCACGTGTCTCTTTTAGCTTTTATTCTCTCAGTTTGTGATCAGCTCCAAGAAATCATTGTTAAATTGAATGTCACGAAGTTTCCCCTTGTTTTCCTGTAAGAGTGTAATTGTGCTAGGTCACACTCTTAGGTCTTGAGTCCATCTAGAGTTAAATTTTGCGTCTTGTGCCAGGCAAGCACCCAACCGCCTCCTTTCCCATTCACGGATATCCAGTTTCCCAACACCATTGGCTGGAGAGAGTCCTTTCTCCATTGTGTGATCTCAGAACACTTGTCAGAGATCATTAGACCCCGAATCCAAGAGATTATTTCTGGGCTTTCCATTCTATTGTATCCCTCTACATGTCAGTCTTAGTAGTGGTACCACCCTGTTTTAAATTTTGTTTTCTTTTGTTGGTGCATGATGAATATAGATAATAGTACCACACTGCTTGGGATACAGTGACTTTGTAATGAATTTTTAAATCAGAAATTGCGGAGCCTCCAATTTGGTTCTGTTTCAAGGTTGTTTTGTCTATTCAGCATCCCTGTAGATTCTTTGTGAATTTTACCATGCTTTCTTCTGTTTTCTAAAAAAAAATGCCATTGTAATTTTGACCTTTATGGTCATCAGGAAATACTTTCTATAAATGTTTTCCATCTTCTTAATCTGCCAAGATTTGTTTTGGCCTAACACATGGCTAAACCTGGAAATGTTCACTGTGTCCTTTAGGGAAAAACAAACCAACTCTGTTCTGCTATTCTGGGGCTGAGATGTTCTGCAGATGTCTGTTAGATCAACGGGTCTACAGATTTGCTCACATTCTGTATTTCCTTATTGACCTTCTTTCTGGTCGTTGGATCTATTCTTGAAAGTGTAGCATTGAAGTCTCCTACTCTTGTGTTTCTTCCTATTTCTACCTCCATCTGTCAATGTTTGCTTTATGAATTTGGCAGGTCTAATGTTAGGAGCATATGTATTAGTAATCATTCCATCTTCCTGGTGAATTGACCCTTTAGCTGTTGCATGACATCCTTTTCTCTCGGAACAGGTGATGACTTGGGCTGCCTACTGTGTTGGACAGAAGCATGGACATTCCTGCTCTGTTCTGGTTTCCGTGTCCATGGATTACCTTTTCCATCCCTTCACTTTCAGCTTACGTGTGTCCTTAGTTCTAAAATGAGTCCCTTGTAGACAGCATATAGCTGGATATTTTGTTTTTAGTCCACTCACCAACCTATGACTTTTTTTGGGTGTGGCAGGGGTAGTTCATTTACACTTAACATTCACTTACAGGCAAGAACTTACTACCAACCCACTATTCTGCTCTCTTCTACTTTGAAATCAACTTTTTTGCTGGGCCTGGTGGCCCATGCCTGTAATCTCTGCAGCTTGGGAGGCTGAGGTAGGAAGGTGGTGAGGAAAAGCCACTCACAGCAACTTAGCAAGGAAGGCCCTAAGCAACTCAGCAAGACTCTGTCTCTAAATAGAATATAAAAAAGGACTTGGGGGCCGGGGTTGTGGCTCAGTGGTAGCGTACTTGCCTAGCATACATCAAGCCCTGGGTTCGGACCTCAGCACCACATAAAAATAAAATAGAGGTATTGTGTCCACCAACAACTAAAAAATATATTTTAAAGTTTTTTTTTTTTTTTTTTTTTCAAAAAAAGGGGCTGGGGAATGTGACTCAGTGGTTAAGAACCCCCCAAGTTTAATCCCTAGTCCAAAAAAAAAAAAAAAAAACTACTTTCTTAGCTTCTGCATTTTGCCATCATTCTCTACAAGTCTTGAAGGTATCTTGTGGATCTTTTCCTTTCTTAGAGACTCCCTGTCTAGGACTTTTGACAATATGATTAGAATGGCTTTGGGTTTCTCTTTCTTTCTTTTTTTTTTTTTTTTTGTCCTAATTGGTTATGCATGACAGTAGAATGCATTTATACATTTTGATAGATCATCCATAAATGGAGTATAATCTCTCATTTTTCTAATTATACATTTGCAGGATCACATGGGTCATGCAGTCATACATGTAGCTGAGCTGATAATGTCTGTTTCCCTCTACTATCACTCCTACCCCACACTCCTTTCCTCCCTTCACTCCTGACTAGGCTGTGGGTTTTTTGGGTTTAATTCTGTCATAGTTCATTGAGGTAATTGAATTTGTATATCTGTCTTTTATCTGAACCTTAGGAAGTATTTAACCACTATGTCTTTTTTAAATTTTATTTTTCTTTTTAATGAACATGTAATAAGTATTTGTACTTACAGGGTACAGTGTGATATTTCAACATGTGTATACCTGTGCGCTGATCAAGTCAGGGCACATAGCACTGCCTTCTTCTTGTCATTTCCTTATGTTGGGAACATTCAAGGTCCTCTCTTTTAGTTAGTCATAAAACATGTAACAGGTTAGTGTGAAGGTCAGTCACCCTGCTGTGCTGTGGGACCCCGGGACTTATTCCTCTTATCTAACTCTGCTCTGGTGCCTGCTCTCCAGCCTCCCCACCCCCATGCCCCTCTCCCTTTCTAACCCCTGGTGACCACCACTCTGCCCTCTTCTACTTTGAAATCAACACTTTTAGTGTTCTCACATGAAAGGGAATATGTGGTGATTGTCCTTCTGTGTACGCTTATTTCATTTAACGTGATGGCTTCCAGTGCTATCTATTTTGCTAGGAATAACAGGATTCAATTATTGTTATGGCAGATTAATGTCCCCTGTGTGTAGATACCAAGTTTTAAAGTCCATTCATACATTGATGGACACCTTGGTGATTCTGTGACTTGGCTGTAGTCGATAGTGCTGTAGTATCAGTGGAGTCCAGGTGTCTCTTTGACATGCTTAGCCATTATTTCTTCAAACAGACTCTCT
Source organism: Sciurus vulgaris (assembly GCF_902686455.1). Taxonomy (NCBI): domain Eukaryota; kingdom Metazoa; phylum Chordata; class Mammalia; order Rodentia; family Sciuridae; genus Sciurus; species Sciurus vulgaris. The sequence continues at coordinate 29,423,053 of NC_136474.1, forward strand.
GTTCCTTTCTTTCTCCATTTCCCTTCTGTGATTTTTATACTTTATCTGTTGGTCTGCCAGATGGTGTCTTATAGTCCCTTAAACTCTCCTTTCCTTCATTTTTTTTTTCTTCTCTAGCTCTATAATTTTAAACAAGCTTACCTTCAACTTTGCTTATTCCTTCTTCAGCTCCTAATTCATCAATTCTGCTCTTGATCCCTCTATTACTTTTTTTCAATTCACTTAGCTTGTTGTTTAATTCCAGATCTTCTGCTTTGTTCCTTTCTATGGAGTCTGACCCTGTTGATCATCTTATTTTGTTTGTGTCTATTTCTGATTGCATTTCATTGTCTGTGTTCTCTTTTAGCTTATAGAGCATCTTCAGGACAGCTATTTTTGATTCTTTCTGGTCATTCATAGGTTTCAGCTCTTTAGGGTTGATTTCTGAGATTCATTATGTTCCTTTCTTCGTGCTATCCCTCTTTCCCCTTTTTTGGGCATGCTTTGTGATCTTTTGTGTTTTGAGTATTTGAAAAAAAGGTACCTCTCTCAGACTTTACAGACTGCCTATCTAGAAGGGAAAACCCTCAGCAATGAACCCAGCTCGTGGTTCTGCGGACCTCTCATATCCTTTCTAAGGGTAAGTGGTGGTTGGTCTTGTGTGTTTCTCTTCCCTGTTGAGAGACTTTTTCCCCACTGCTTCCTCTCGGGATCCCCAATCTCTGTCTCCCCCTGGTGTCATTTTCTGGTACTGCATTCTCTTGTGCCTCACCCAACAATATTGCTTTGTTCTCCGTGGAGAACATGCAGACTGTGGAGGCATGCAGACTGTGCAGGCTGCTATCCACATTCTAATTCAACGAGACACAGATCAGTCCCTGGAGCAGTCTCCAAACCTAGAAAATTACATGCATATTCCACTCTTCTCTTTTTCTCCTGAGTGGGAAACTGGGAGTCGGGAGTTTTCTCCTGATGTGTCCACACCATTCCAGGATAGGTGATGGGCAAGGGTGGCATGCAACACATTTTCCTACCCAATCAAGTAAGCTCTTTGTAGGCTTTGTGCTCATCCACAGTGCTGCACACTCTTTTCTGGATTCTAGAATTCTTGCAAAAGGTCATCTGTTTCCATATTGTTGAGTGCTTCCATGGGCAATCCAGGGCCTGAGGCTTCCTGTTTCATGGACAGCTTGCTGAGTTTTGAAAGTTCGCTATTATTTATCATTTTTTCCTTCATAGGTTATGTTTTTGGTGTCAAGACTAAGAACTCTGGCTAGCTCTAAATCCTAAAGATTTTCTCCTATTTTTTAAAAAGAGTTTTCTGTCTTATGTTCAGTTCATGATCCCTTTCAGTTAACTTTGTATGAAACATGAGATTGAGGTTGAGTTTCTGTTTCTCTTCTTCTCCCTTCCTTTTCTTTCTCCTTTCTTTCATTCTATCTTTTCTTTCTTCCTCTAAATATCCAATTATTTCAACCTTTTTGTCGAAAGTTTTTTTTTTTTTTCCTCCTTTGAGTTATTTTGCAGCTTTTCCAAAAATCAGTTGGGCATAAACATTTGCTTAAATTAAATTGTTTTATTTGTTTTAAGACTTAGGCACTAGACCAGAGACCCTGCACCTAATAGAAAAAAAAGTAGGCCCAAATCTTTACCATGTTGGCTTAGGATCTGACTTTCTTAAGAAAACTCATAAAGCGTAAGAAGTGAAATCAAGAATCAATAAACGGGATGAATTATAACTAGAAAGCTTCTTCACCACAAAGGATCTAATCGATAACGTGAAGAGAAAGCCTACAGAATGGGAGAAAATCTTTACCACATGCACCTCAGATAAAGCATTCATATCCAGGTTATATAAAGAACTCAAAAAAAAAAAAAAAAAAAAAAAAACAAACACCATAAAAACAAAAAACCCAATCAATAAAGGGACTAAAGAACTGAACAGGCACTTCACAGAAGAAGAAATACAATAGACCAACAAATAAATGAAAAAATGTTCAACATCTTTAGCAATTTGAGTTGGGCATATTTGCCAGAGTCTTTTTATAGGTTGGCTACTCAGTTCAGTTAACCCTGGGTCTGTTATCACTTGTTCACCAATGTGACAAATCTTGATTACTGTAGACATGTAATAAATCTTAAGGTTGTTGGGCTGGTGATTTAGGTCAGTTGGTAGAGTGCTTACCTTGCATGTAGAGGGCCCTGAGTTCAATTCCCAGCACCACAAATAAATAAATAAGTAAATAAATCTTAAGATTGTACATAATGATTAATGGAACTTTATTGTCCTTTTTTCAATGATTCTTCTGACTGTTCTAGTTTTATTTTTGTCTTTTGATAAAAAAATAGAATAATTGTCTTTGCAAAATATTTGCTGGAATTTTAAAAGGAGTTGCATGAGATTTCTATATTATCTTGGGGACAATTGGCATCTTTACCAGGTTGAGTCTTCCGAGACACGAACATGGTATTTCTCTCCATTTATTTAGATCTTCTTGAGTTTTTTCATCAGCATTACATAGTTTTTAGCACATACATCTTACATGTGCTTTGTTAGGTTTATATTAAGCATTTCTGTCCTTTTCTGAGTGATGATAAATGGTGCTATATTTTCAATATTGGTGTCTGTGCTCATTATTTGTAGAAATATGGTTGGGTTTTGCATGTTTTTCTTCTATCCTCAGATCTTTATGAAACACATTTTAATTCTTGGAGTTTATTTTGTTGATCCCTTGAGATTTTCATGCAGACAATCATGTCTTTGCAAAGGGGGATGTTTTATTCTTCTCTTTCAAATCTGTTTGCTTTTTTCTTTTGTTTGCCTGGAGTAGAGTCATCTTAATTTTTTTTGTGTGTGTTAGCTTGTCCTTTTCATGGTTCTTTGGCTATAAAAGTGAGCTTTCATTGGGGCTTTTCTGCCTGTACAAGTTCATGTTCCTGTGTTTCTGGATTCTCTGTTCCTCAGTGTAAAATGATAGGGAACTGGTCCTATTTCCTTGGATCCCATGCTCCCTTGCACATCTTGGTGGCTGCAGGAGATGCTACCCTGAATGCAACGCGCCATTCATTTAGTAGGATTGGTCTGTTCATCAAGCTCCCAGGCGCTCTGCCGGAGAGCTTCAGAGAGGCTGGGGAAAGCAGAAAAGGACTCTGCTCAGTTCCTCTGCTTACAACCTGAGGCGGACAGCACAGAGTTCACAGAGAGCCTCTCAGAGTGGGGAAAGAGCCCTTCCCCTCACGTTGTCACAGATCAGCAGACAGCTTTTAAGGGAAAAAAAGGATTTGCCATTGACATTATCCTTCAAGTCTGGACTTTGTAAGCAAAGACTGGAGTTTTGCAGACACTTTAGGACCATAGGAATAGAAACCAGGTGATATGGAGCTCCACAGCGGATAATGCAAGGACCCAGGGCCTGAACAATACCTCTGAAAGGTGCACACTGTATTCTAGGAAAGCCTGGGTCTATTTTTCTGGGTTACTAATGCCATATCCCATTATCTAAGGCTGGGTTCCCTTCCGGATTATTGTATTTTCTATGATCTTAAATTGTTCATCATCTTTCTCCGCTTTAGGTTAGCCTGATCCACTGTGTGACTCTTTGGCTCCAGTTTTTAATATATTGGTTTTCAAGTTTATTCATCATGCTTCCTAAATGATCTTCTGATTTCTGTGATAAATGCTTCTTATTTTATTTTATTTTTGTATTTATTGGTTCTTTCTAGTTGTACATGACAGCGGAATCCCTTTTGATATCATTATACAAGCATGGAGTACATCTTATTCTAGTCAGAGTCCCATTCCTATGGATGTGTATGGTGGTGGGATTCACTGCGTTGTTTTCACATATGTACATGGGAACACTGTCAGATTCATTCCACGGTCTTTCCTTGGCTTATCCTCCTCCCCTCCCTCCCTTCCCCATTGTCTTATCTACTGCACTTTTATTCTCCTTTTATGTTGCTTTCCAAATGAGTTGTCATTGGAGACATGCTTCTTGTTGTTGTTGTTGTTGTTGTTCCCTGGCAGTTCCCACCCCCCCAACCTGTTTATATTCTCTCTGCTGCCCAACTCTCCCCAGGTTGCCTTATATCTTAGCCCACTTCCTGGTATCTCTTTGACCAATGGCGGCTCTTCCGGAAAAAGTAGAAAATTTGCTCCTCACTTTACTGTTCTCCATGCACGGAGGACCCAGTTGGCATGAAATTTTGCAGCTGATTGTTTCACATCAAGCTAGGCTCTTCCCCAGGTAGCCTTGTTCCTAGGGGGCTCCCAGGTGCAGATTGTGGTTCCCAGGTTACCATTGATCTCTGCAAGCCTCTTCACCTGGTGTCTGTTTAGAATCTACCTGGTGCAGGTTGCACCAATCTGTAGAGAGCAGGTGGTGGACAGTGACAAAGGGAGGAAGCAGCAGAGCCTTACTAAAGTGCTGCAGCCTGACTTTTGAGGGGCAGTAGCCTGATTTCTGCAAGGGCAACTGGAAGTGGGGGAGGCTTGGGATTTGCATTTCTCTACCATGCTGAATACTCTCCTGGAAGGAGGAAGGAGCCATCTTGCCTCCCTTTGGCTGGTTATGTGGTCTACTGGAAATGCAAATCAACTACAGCCTGCCCTTTGTATTTCTCAATCCAATCCTCTCTGCCCTACTGGTGCTTCTCACTGGGCAGGAAATTAGAACCACTTCTGGGAGACCACTTTGTCAAATCTCCCTGAGGCTCTGATTTATCGCCAAGTTGGAGAAATACTGGCATCTCACTTAGTGGAAGTGCCTGCCAGATCCTGGAAAAATATTGCCTTACAGGCTGATTTGGCAGGGTTGTAAATTTTTAACTTCTCTACCTTCATAAATATTTTAGGAGAATGTTGGCCAGCCTGCATCAGGAATGGGTGGCCGGAGCCTCGGGGGAAGCAGAATATTTTGCTTAGCTGGTTTTCTAGCATCTTCTACGGAGTCCCTGGAGTCTCCTTCAGCATCCAATTCCACAAATTTATTCACGTGGCAGTTCTTTCAGAGGTAGTGGGACAAACCTGCTGGAGGCTGACTTGGGGCAGAATGGAGAAGGGGTTCAAGCAGCTAAGGGATGAGTGTTGACATCTGCATCGCAGGACAAGAAGGGGTCAAGCGTCATTTTTCTCTGAGCCTGTCTCTTTGCCACATTTTCCGGACTCTTGATACTCCAGAAGGACTTGTGTGGAAGGAGGCTGCACCCAATTAAATGAACAGGGAGGACTCAGTACAATGATCCCCTGTGAGGGCTATTCACCAGTGGAACTCCTGTTTGATTGACTGATTAGTACTGGGGATTGAAGCTGGGGTGATTTACCACGGAGCTTTTTTTTTCTCAATTTTGAGACAGAGGCTCACTAAATTTCTGAGGCTGGCCTCGAACTTGAGATCCTTCTGTCTCAGCCTTCTGAGTCACTGGAATTACAGGCACCCAGCCGCAGAATTCATCATGAGAATCAGCACAAACCTTAAATAAAAGCGCAGAGGAGGATGGTGTTGCCCTCTGAGACGAGCCAAGGCCCTGGGGGCGGGGGGGGGGGGGGTTGTGAAGGGAAGATTTCTCCCTCCAGGTGGGGATCTGCACCTGCTCCCAACCGTAAGGTGTCTTGTGGCCCGGAAATCACACTTTGCTCAGGGATAGTGTTGTTCAGAGTGAGATTTTTAGATTTTCTGATCCATCTCAAGTGATATTTACTATTCAAATGAATTACTGCTGTTTTATGTTCTGAGTCCCCAACATTAAAAAGGAAAAATGTCACTGGTTCCTTAACCACCTCCAACCAGGTCAAGCACAGGAATGGTCCTGTGGAGAAACGAGGAGGATGATCACTTCCAGTGTCCCCTGCTCCAACCTGATTCGGAAAGCATGTACACCCTGTGTCCCCTGTCAGGAGCCTGTCCTTTGGTACGCTGCACAGAGGCACGTCCAGAAATCTCTGTGCTCAGGGAGTTCAGGAGTCATTTCTTCCCCATTGCTTGGGCACTTTCATAGTGCGCATGTAACGTAGAGAATTTTAGCCACTGGAGACAATCTAAGAATAGACAACACTTAGGACAGGTCTCAGAATTTCTGAGCCTGAGGGAAATGTTTCTTCAAGGAAAATTACAATTATTGTTGCTTGTTTTAAAATAAGTCATGTAGGTTTGGTGTTTTAGTCAGGTTTTTTTTTTTTTTTCCACTGTGACTTAAAGACACTACCAGAACAATTGTAGAGGAGGAAAAGTTTATTTGAGGGCTCACAGTTTCAGAGGTCTCAGTCCTTAGACAGCTAGCTCCATTCCTTGGGACTCCAGGTGAGGCTGAACATCATGGTGGAAGAGTGAGACAGAGGGAAGCAGCTCACATGATGCTCAGGAAGCAGAGAGAGAAAGAAAGAGAGAGAGAGAGAGATTCTACTGGCCAGATACAAATATACACCCCAAAGCCATGTGCCCAATACCCCGCCTCCTCTGGCCACACCCACCTGCCTTCAGTTACCACTCAATTAATCCTGTTAGGTGACTCATTTGCTTATTGGGTTAAGGCTCTCCTAACCCAGTCATTTCTCCTCTGAACCTTCTTGCATTGTCTCACACCTGAGCTTTTGGGGGACGCCTCACATCCAAACCATAGCATTTGGATTGAGAACGTATAAATATTTAAAATAATTTTTCATTTAAATAAGTCATTTTATAACCTATTGTTATGGTTTAGATAAGAGGTGTCCCAGAAAAGCTCATGTGTGAGACAATGTAAGAACGTCCAGAGGTGAAATGATTGGGTTATGAGAGTGTTAACCTGATTACTGCATTAACCCCTGATGGGGATTAACTGGGTGGTGACTGCAGGCAGGTAGGGCAGGCTGGAGCAGGTGGGCCCCTGGGGGCGTGCCTTTGGGGTATAAATTCTGTCCTTGTTGAGCAGAGCTCTCTGCTTTCTGGTGCCACATCTCCAGCACTTTCCTCTGCCACACACTTCTGACATGATGTTCTGCCTCACCTCAGGCTCCCAGAAATGGAGTCAGCCATCTTTGGACTGAGACCTCTGAAACCTTGATCCCCCAGTTAAAAACTTTTCCTCCTTGGAAATTGTTCTTGTCAGGTCTTTTGGTCACAGCAGCAAAAAAACACCTGGTAAAAAGACATTATTAGAAAGCTTACTTTGTCTATGACAGCACAAACCCAAACTGACCAAATTAACACATCTGGCTCCCCACAGCCTTCCTACGCCTATTTGGACTCATAAATCTGACCAATGAAACTCTTAATCCCTGAAGCGGCTCTTAAAACACTAAAAAATGGCCCTTATAAATTAACTGCTGCAAACATCTGAATAGCGAAGCCTGCCGGAAAGAAGCCCCATGATTAAAATGCGATTGCCACACTGTAAGGATGCACCACTCACAACAGGGCTGTGGCCAGACTTGCTTGTTTCTTCATTTCTATTTGCAGATTTACTCTCCTAAATCAGGGAAAGGGAATCGTCACTTCGGGCATCTACAGCCACTGAGAGAAAATACGCAAGTGATCACTTGAGAAGTTAGAATCAATGCCTGAGACTTATGTTCAAAATCTAAGGATATTTTGACCTAAAATGGCATTTGTTGCCTTTACCACTTACTTATGTTAATAAACATTTCAAAGTTTCGTTTTCTTTCAGTGTAATGCAGTACATGTTGTTCTCTTACACTCTCTTTTTTCTCCCTGAAACAATTTTCAGATTTTACCACAATCCCTTTTATTTCCTGAATAAAATGATAACACTCTCCATTATGGTGGAGACTGTTTAGCTGGCCTCCAAAACGCATTACCTGTTTCCTCAGCTTACAGATAATCTACATCTCCTAGTTTCTCTTGCAGTAAGTTAGGGGTGACCATGAAGCTGAATTCCAGCCTATAAAGTGTGAGCAGAATTGGTATGTCTTATTTCAGACCTTTTCCCTTTGGTTGTGGAAATGTAATGGAAGTATGAAAGTCATGGTGAGACTATAAAGCAGCCATTTACCTGGATCCCTGCGTGACCACATGGAAGAAAGCTGCACTGAAATCCACCCACAAAACATACATGACAAGAAACACAATTTTTTGTACTTTAATCTATTGAAAATCGGAGGACTATTTGTTACTGCAACACAATCTACCTTAATTAATATCCCCTGAAAAGAGTTCAACAAATCACTTAGTGATTGATTTACATTGATGGACTTATTATGACACAGCCATATCAATGTTTATAGCAGCTCAATTCACAATAGCTAAATTATGGAACCAACCTAGATGCCCTTTGACTGATAAATGGATAAAGAAAATGTGGTATATATATACAATGGAATATTATTCAGCTTTAAAGAAGAATGAAATTCTGGCATTTGCTGGTAAATGGATGGAATTAGAGAATATCAAGCTAAGTGAAATAAGCCAAACCCAAAAAACCAAAGGCCAAATGTTTTCTCTGACATGCAGATGCTAATTCACGATAAGGAGGGTTGGTGGATAGGGATAGGGAAGAATAAAGTTACTTTATATTGAGTAGAGAGGAGTAAGGGAGGGGAAGGGGTATGGGGAAGGAATGATAGTGAAGTGAAACAGACATTATTACCTTATGTACACATGTGACTGCATGACCGATGTGATCCTGCAATATGTATAATCAGAAAAATGAGAGATTACACTCCATGTATGTATGATCTATCAAAATGTATAAATGCACTCCACTATCATGTATGATCTATTAGAACAAATTTTTTAAAAAGAAAAAAAAAGAACCTAGTGTGATGTGCACATGGTTTGGGTTGCAATATTTCTATAATTTGAAAGTTCTGCCCTTTAGGGTTTGTCACAGTAGTTGATTTTTTAAAATCTCATTATGAGCTCATGCATTTTCACAGAATTGTTAGTTTCTTCATATCGCTCAAATGGTTTGAACGTGGCAATGGAACAATTTTGTTCATTCCAGCTTTATGCTGGATGTCTTTCAAACTATCCTTCATTCTGCCAATAAAAAGTCTAGTCTAAACTTGACTTTTTCTGCCTATTGAAATGCTTGTAGCCCTTTTCCAAGGAGCTATCCATTTTTGTTAGTGAAAACAAATACCAGATTACTTTAGCTGAGCCCAGAGAGTGACTGACTTTCCTTCTTAGTCATTTTAGAGGCAAAGCTAGAAATGAGCTGTTTTAAAAGGATGTGAGTTCACCTATTTGAACTGCAAATTCAAGTTTTATTTGTCTTGTCCTTAAAAAATCTCTAATGCTTCATATTCTGAACTTCTGCTGAAGGCAACATCCTCTTAGCAAATCTCTCATAACATACTGTATGTTATCCTATAAAATCATGCATTGAAACTAATGCTCTCAAAAGTGTCTAGATCATAATTGGAGGCCCATCTCTTGGCTCTTGGATGCCTCAGCGTGGGTAGGTTTGGACTCCTTTCTCTTTTACAGCCCTGTTATATTTTTTCACTATCACAACTAGATGTTTTATTACATTCCCCTTAAAATTATTCCCAAGTTTCCCAAGTTATTACTGTCTAACAGGGACAAAACCATCCCTAGTCATTTCTGTGGATTTCTCTGGGAACAAGTACAATAATAACAATATAAAGCTTATTCCCAGAAATTTTAAATTCTCCTTAAGAATTTGAATGGTAGTGATCTTTCTTCTCTTTTAAAATTACAAGTCTTGTTTTGAGGGTAGTGAAAGCAGGGTGTAGGCCGTGACTCCACAGAGGACAGATTTTCTAGAATAGGATTCCATTTTCTGATTTACAGTCGGTCATGATAGAGTGACAGGTACTAGGAGGGAGTACAGTACACAAAACTTAAGGAGAAGATGCTGTCCTGAGGTCGATGCTGCCGTTCCAGGACCCTCATGGGGACATCTGGGAAAAGTTAATGAAAGGAAGCTGTTGTTCAAAGCTATCAGCCATTCTTTTGTGTTCAATTTTCACATTTACCCCGACAGTAACCATCAACAGAAAAACCTCAGGAATGTAGAGCAAACACATTAATTTTGGCTTTAGGTCTCTAGGTACCAATGTAGAACGTATAGTTATAAAGTGTAATCAGTAAGTAGCTCAAATAAGTAAATAAATCTAAAGGGATCTTTGACTTCTGATAAAACAGAATTCATGCTGAATATTTCACCAGAGAGGCAGACAACAGGAAAGTGTTCTTCTAAGCCAGGGGAGCAGAAATAGTTCTCTAGTGAGAAACACAGACCCTTCTACTCAGACCCATTGTTGAGAGAGGAAGGAGAGATGCTATTCGTGGAAAGAAAAGAAACCAGTTTCTTGGCGGGGGTGGGGAGGTGGTTATGGGTAGTGCCTTTTTTAAAGGCTCTAAAAGTGACCCAGAAACAGGATTAAAGGATGAGGGAGGAGAACTTTAAAGAGAAACAAATGGTAGAATAATCATTCCACAGAAACATTCATCAATCTGCTGACAATAGTTTCTGATCTTTTTTGTTGTATTTTTGCATAAAGTGGTTGAAATACAAGGGAAATGTCTATCTTGAGCTTATTTGGCATGTTTAAGAGTTATGAGTATCCAGGAACATTTTTAGACCAAAATGATTTTGCTCTTTGGATCTTACATCAGGAAAAAAAAAAAAAAAAAAGAAAGAAAGAAAGAAAGAAAGGAAAAGAAAGAAACATTGTGGGCAGTCTACTCATGTGCGATAGACTTTAGGAATCAGATTTGAGATATTCCATGAAATCAACTGGCATGACCCCATGGGTGGAGTGTCTGAGAGGAAGCACTGGTCAGAGCAGGTTCAGCCACATGGCATTCAACAGATTTGAGTCTGTTCTGGAGTGCATGACCAAGCAGTGTAGACAGGATTGAAGTACACAGCTCACACACCTGGAGGTAGCAGTTAGATTATACTCTGCCATGCTCGACAAGACGAAATGGTTCAGTATACTACACGTCCAGAATTAAAAATATATGTAACATCAAAGTACTAAAAAGATTGGGAGAATTTTGTAGCTGCAGAGTCAACTTAGGCTTTTAAAATCTATACTACTTGTGAGAAATAGAATTAGGTGGTCAATTTTTAGAATATAGTATTTAGCCTTAATTGGACTGTAAGAGCCAATGGTAGGCACTTTAATTCTAGCCCTTCCCTTCGGCCCGCCCCCAATTTTAAAAGTAGCCAATCGCGTAGGTTGTAGCCTTGAGCTCCTCCAATCAGGGCAAGGGGGAGCGCTGCCTTAGGGATAAAAGCAGGTGCCTTCCCGTTCAAGTGCACTTGTGAGCGGGGTTCCAGAGCTCCCTCTTCTGGCAGGAGTGAATTTTGTCTTGACTTACAACTTCACGTGTTTGATTCGGTGTGGACCCTGGTATTTCTAATATACTTTCCAGCACAAATCCCAAAGGCTGGTACGTTCAAAGACAGATGTGTGCCATTTTGGAAATGGACCTAAAGCAACCTGAGAAGACCATGTGGTAGTGGGAAAGGGGTGGTCTAGTGAGTGAATGGGGTACCAGCTATGGCTGGGAGGGCTTTTGCCTGCATTCTGCTTCTGTCCTGATGGCCAGCCCAGCTTACCCTCCACTGTGTCTGGCACACCCTCCTTAAGCCTTCTGATGATGTCACGCATCAATGTCAGTCTCACCTCCATTGGGGATCACCCCTCAGGGTTTGTTCTGCAGACATTATCGCTTACCGCTCTGTCTTTGTAGCTTCCGAGGGTTTGTGTATTCTGACTGCCTGTCAGTTCTCACACGGAGACACTCAACCTTCCTAGGAGAGAATGCCCGGCTTCATCTCCATCTCTGGCTCCTGAAACCTGACAGGGTTCCTACACACACCAGTGTACAGGTTCACACCCACACACCGCTTTCAGCAAGCATCCAAGAAGCCTCCTCCTCTGTGGTGTCTTTTATCTTTCTCTTCTAGCTGTGATCTATGGATTCTCCATTTCTTTCATCTTTCAAAGTGATGTTCAGTTTTTCGATGAACTTTTTTCCCCCTAATGGTCTTTGATTCATGTTCTTGTCTCTTCTTTCTCTGTAGCCTGTGACTTCTAACCAGAAGATGCTTCTGGCATAAGAAGTAATTTCTACTAGTAGCAAATTTGAAAGGATCTGAGAGTCTCTCATTGAGTTTGATGAAATGTGAATAAAATTAAAGGTTCACTTTTTCCTCCACTTAGACACGGTGGCTTTTCTGTAAACATAAGACAATCAACATCAGTCTCAGACAACTCCCATACTTATTAATTGTTTCAGAGATGGTAGATCCAATCCTGAGAAATATGCTAGAAAAGTTCATTCAAGTAGATTTCCTTTCTTCTGGGTGGGGTGCAGGGGTGACTAATTTTGCATTTTTCAGTAATTCCTTTTCTTTATTTTGCGTATTTTTTTTTCTTTTTTGGTACCAGAGATTGAACCCAGGTGTGCTTAACAACTAAGTCACATCCCCTGCCCTTTTTAAAAATTTTTGAGACAGGGTCTCACTAAGTTGCTTAGGGTCTTGCTACATTGCTGAGGCTGACTTTGAATGTGCAATCTTCCTGCCTCAGCCTCCCCAGCCACTAAGATTACAGATATGAGCCACTGTCCTTGGCTTCAGTAATTTCTCTTCATACTGAATTTTCACTGTGGCAAAAGTTCCATCACTCCCTGTTTCTGTAGAAATAGTTAGGAGTTTTGCCTTGTATTTTACAGGTAGCCCGTGTTGGCCTCATTTCAGTAAGCCGCTGACTACCGGGTAAGGCTGTCTGAAACAGGGCTATGAATAATCATGGATCTGTCTGCACCAACATGTCGGTTCTCAACTTTTTAAAAAATCCAAAAGAAATAAAGTTGGTTTGAATAGGGATTGCCGAAAGATGCAACACACACAGCTCTCTCTAAACCACAGTGCCTTTGCTTCTGGATCGTGTCTGGGCTGGTCCTTGGGTCTCTACTGTTCGGATGGTCTGCCTGGAGCCTTACTCTGGCTCCGCACTCAGCAGAGCAATATCTCCAGGCTTCTGGCCATGGCTTCACCCTTCGGGCAGTAGCAGAGGCAAGGCCTTACCCTCACTCTTGCAGCTGAGCAAGGGTACTGCTTTACAGAAAGCTGGGTTCTTCTGTGCCAGTGGGGCTAGTTTCCCTGGGTGTGTCACCTTTCACTTGCTCCCTGTAATTGGCAGTAGGCAATCTAATAAGTTTATGAGGCTGATCCTTGATTTAATCAGTGCAAAGACATTGACTCTGCCTCTCCCATTGAACTGGCTATAGGTTTTACAAAGAGGGACATTAGGTCACCCTCACATGTAGATGTTGAGAAAATCTTGTGGTTACCATGTTGTGGGGATTCAGGCTCACAATTAAAGTACCCAGACACTAAATCCATCTCTATTTTGAGATCATTCTAAGTTTGCAATGCCTTATCCTACATCCAAATTCATATTGCCACAATCACATACTTTTAAATTATCTAACTGTCTTACCTATCCAAGGACTCCACATAATTCCTGCAGAGTCTTGTATAAACGCAACACAGTCCCTTATTCTGGAGAAGGTGTTAACTTCACATTTCATCTCTTTCAATGATTCCAAAGGTCTCCTCAGTTGGACCACTTCAAGGCCAATGTCTATGAGGATGTCAGTATTTCTTGTTGCATTTGCTCCTTCCTTTCTTCTGCTTTCACATGGTCTTGGTGAGACCTTCAGTGAGACCCAAGCACACTTCCACACCCTTGAGAAGACAGTCTTATCACTCCTAGAAGATCTACCGTTAGCACAGCACCTTGCTGCGTCCACTCTGGCTGGTTCCCACAGTCCACACTCTTTCCTCTCTTGCTAGGATAGTGGGTCACATCCCTAAACATCCTGGATATATTATGGGTTTTATTTCATTTCAATTTATAATAAAAATAAGTGACATAAAATCAAGAGAGTTCACAGTAATTTGTCATTGCAAAATTGCTCATTCTCCTCTAGGTTCTGATATTTGTGAGATACCAAGAAAATTTTACCCTTTACTATTATGCATATCATCGTAGGGGGTTATTATTTAACCCCTTTGTGGACTTTTCTTGGGTTAATGAATCCAGGCCCTGTTAACTCCATCGACTGTAATTTTGATATTGTCCCACCCAGGTGTGGGATATATTTCAGTAATACAGTTCCATGACTGTTGGGAGCTAGTTCCTAAGCAGTTATATTCTTCATTTTATTCATTCAGCAATTCTTATTTATATTTGTTTCTTTTGTAGTCCTTAAACCTCTCAGTTAGGCCTTTTTCTATCGTTGGATTAAAACCTCTGGAAGTTCTACAGGATACCTCCTAACTAGTTCATGCCTGCATTTCTTAGCATTAAAGATGTGGCCTATCTTGATTCTTTGGTGTTCTGGTGAATGACTGGTGTTTCAGGGAGCCATAGGCTGTGGAGACACTAGGCTAAGGCACCGTCAGTAAACTCTTTTCTCTGTGATTCAATTGCTGCTGCAAAGTTGACTACCTATCTAATTTCTACTAACTTATCTTCCTAGTGGCTTCTTTTCTATTATATGTGCTTTGGTTAGTGAGTACATTGTCATTATGTTGCTATGACATATTTCATTTTTGTGAATATTTCGCTCCTTTGGTCAGGTCATTGATAAATTTGTCCCAAATGTTCAATTTTTTGATAAATCTATCTGGTTAGTGCTTCTACCAGTTAGTTAACTTATGATGTTATAACTTAATTTCTTTAGTTTCTCACTTAATTTTTTTCTGAGGTACTGGGGATTGAACTCAGTCTTGTACATACGGAACAAATACTCTGCCTGCCACTGAGCTACATCCCCAACACTCCTAACTTTACTTTGATTTTTGAGTTTTATCCTTCTGGAGTGTTGAAATGTGTCTGATTAGTACGTGACTTTGTTCTAATATTGGAAGTATTTATCCAGTTAGCTTAAATCAGTTTATCCATAGATAATAGCCTGCTGTCTATTTTCTGCTGTGAGGACCCAGTTGTTAGGCCAATGGACTTTATCTGTGAGATCAATAACTGATGGCTTCTGAGCAACTTTTTTGCACGTCTGTCTTGCCCATTTTGCTGCTTTGGAGCTCCACTGATTTCCCTGTCCTCTTCCATGTATCTGTTTTCTACACGCTCATCTGAAAACCTATTTTTTCTTAGTTACCAGTCTGGAATTTTTTTGGCTTGTTTGTTTCATTTTTGAGAGTAGATGCTCTTCCTTTCTGCTGGTGCCTGTGGTTTTGTTTCTTGCTATGTAGCCTGCATCTGTGCTGTTGACACGTGTGGTTTTCTATTTTGTCTCATGTCCACTCTCTGTCATGGCAGGTGTTTCCATTGTTCAAATGCAGTGAAGGTAGTGGGCTGCCCTGGTTATTTCTTTATTTTCCCTGTGTGCTCGATATAATCTGAGCTATCTGGATCCAGATTTTTAAGGGCTTAAAAAAATAAGGATTTATCCTGGTTTATATTAACTGGAATGTGATTGAGTCCTACCTGTGATTTTAATTTGCATTTTCTGTATAATGTACATTACTCTATAGAGTTTCAGGGCTTTGACTGTTTATTTAATGATGATCTCAAGTGTGCCATTTAGTGTGGCTCTTTTTTGGAGAGGTGCTGCCACCTTTTTACTAGTTCTGACAAGAACATTATCCATGTTTAAATCAGGTAATAATTTATATTTTGTGAGAATCAGCTTGGGCCCACATTCTCATTCTTAACTTTATAGGTTATTATTTTGCCCCTCGATATTATTCTTAGGGTGGAGCCATCGATCTGTTGTCTGGGATTAGCCATCTGCTTCTCGTTGATAACTATAACCTGGAATCTGCATTAAATCTGAATTTGATCTATCATTTGATGCAAAGTCTTCTTTGTTCAGTTCTTTTTTGTATCTTCTGAGATGTTGACCTTTGGTGTGACAGGTGTACAGAATTTGGCCTTGTTATCCACACCCTTGTCTCACGCAAACACTTAAAGATACTATCGCTGAATATCCAAGTTCACAGTTCATGAACTTGGATATTCTATTTTAGGGTTCTTCCTAAACCTCCAGAGTTCTTCCTATTGAAGGAAACAATTCCCTCATTTAGGAATTACTGAAAATCTACGTATTACATGATTTCAATATGCAGAAACCGGAGTTCAGTATTGAACAAAGGTCCCACACACTGATTCTCTGGAAAGACACTTGACCACATCTTTCTCTCCCACTTGCTCTCCTGGCCTCCTTCCTGCTGTGGGTGAGTCGCACCAGGCACCATCCTAGGTCTTTATCCTCCCTGTCCACCATGTCTGGAATCTCCCTTCTTCGTCAAGTCTTCTGCTCTTGATGTATTTGTGGTTGCTAAGAATGACACAGTCGGGTATTTTAACTGTGCTATTGAAATCCTCTCTGCACTTTCTAATTGCTTTATGGATCTCATGTGTTCATTTTAGACCAAGAGAGTGATCTCACCTGCTAGGATTGTGAATTTTTAATTTTTGCTCTAAATTTGTCTATTTTTTCTACATAAATTCTGAAGCTGTGTGGGAGGTACAGGCATATTCATAGCTCACACACTTACAGGTAACTTGTAGCTGGTTATCAGTATAAATGATCTCTTTATGTTTTGAGTGCCTTTCTTCCTTATCTGCCTCTTTTTATTCTTTGTTGTTTGGTCGTTTGTTTCTTATAAACAAAATGGTTATTTTAAAAAATATTTACTCATGAAATATCTGTCTTTGGAGAGATGTTTCTCACCCACACATTTATTTTGAATATCTGTACACTTATTCAAGCCATCTCATATGTTTTCTATTTACTATTTTTTTGTTGTTTTCTTTTCCTTGACGGAACTTTACTGAGTTTTCTGAGCTTTTTTTTTTTTTTTTTTTTTTTTTTATGTCTTGAATGTTTCATATCCTATTTCTAATTTAGTCTAATTTTAATTGGTCATCAAATTTTAATACATATTTGATTGTAGTTTACAAACTACAACTAGTTATAAGTTTTCCCTTTATGGACAAGAACCCAAGGGTATCTTTGGTTCCACCAGGAGTCACAGCCTATGAAATTATCTTAAAGATGTTGTCTTAACCAGTTTCTTGTTCTTACTAATTTGTGATTTAATTCACCTGAATCAAATTCCACACTAATTTAATTAATAAGTTTTGCTTAGTTTTTTCTTTATCACTTATATTGCAAGTCTATCTGGTATTTGTATCTCAAGTGTGCCAGTGAGCTCAAGTTAAGTTTTGCTAGCATACAGTTTACAATTTGGTTCACAAGTTTCTGACTTCCTTGTGTATTAAAAAGTAATAATCTTCTATCCTGAAAATTATTAGAAAACATTTCAAAAATACGTACTCTTAGGACTTTGAGGGGTTTTTGCTAATGCATTCTTTCATAAGATCATTTTTATAATATAAAACTACAGGAAAATGTACCATTATATAAGAGTAATCATAGAGATACAGCACATGTCATTGATCATGCTGTATTCCAACTTTAACCAGAGTTGATATCTTTAATTCCCCTTTGTCAGTTATAACTACCCTTGTCATGGCTATCTTTCTAAGTCATTTATCTGGTCACTTATAATTGAAATCATGTTTTCATCTGCTCACTTAGCATGTACTCATGAGTGTTTATGATGTGTAATTATTATTTTAGGCCTAGAGAAAACGATGGTGAATACAGGTCTATCCTCATTAGCATACACTTATCGGGTCAGAGATGGTACTAAACACACACATAAAATGTCTGAAAATAACAGTGCTTTAAAGAAAATTAAAATAGAGAGTAGAAAGTGGGAGGGGTTTTTCTTTTGCATAAAACATCCCAGAGGCATTTTAAGGGAGAAGTCAGGGTAGCCACAGACACGTGTGTGCTACGTGACTCTCTTGGTGTTTGGGATCTAGGGATTGACAAGAATTACACAGGAAGGAGTAGAGAAGGGCTGCAGAACCTGGATTCCCAGGCTATGGAGAAGTAGAAGGGCAGCAGAGAGCAGAGGAATGGGGAGGTCTGAGGAGGGAGCTGGTAAGGAGGGTACGTCAAGAAGGCAGTGTGCAGTGGGCTGTTTAGGAGTCATTTACTCATCTCCTGAGATGTTAGATAAGATGAAGGTGGAAGATGCTCATTAAGCTTTGGCAACATAGAGATTAAGGTGGGTCTTGAGAAGAACGGTTCTCTCAAGCACTGGAACAGAAGCCCCCTTGTTCTGGGTTTGGGAGAGAAGAGAGAAGAGGAAGTAAAATCAGCAGGTCCAGACAGTTCATGGGAAAGGTTTTATTTTTCTAGGATTCCGAGAAAGTGGTCAGCAGTTGATTGGAACTGTTGAGACATGGGTTAATTAACAATACCCGATATGTTACAATAGATTTTTGTGTTTATGGGAATGATCCAGTAGAGAGAAGAAAAAATAATGATGCAAAGAACAAGTGTCAGAAGGTGAGAGGACTGGGCCCAGGAAACAGATGGGCCATTGGCTAAAGACAAAGCAGAGCTTATCCATGTTCCAAGGGGTAAGGGAAGGAAGAGTACAGGTGGCATAAGGCTGGGAGACGTGGCCTTGGCGGGATTTGAGGTAGGGGAGTACTTCAGGTTTAAGGATTTAAATGGGGACAAGTTAGCATAAGTGTATTTTTTTTCTCTAGTTGTATTGAACTGCTTGAGTGTGAGTGAGAAGAGGGTGTCAAACAGTGATGGTTTTCTTAGGCAAGGACAATGAAAATCGAGAATGTTGACAAAGTAAGCCAAAGACTCACCACGGGAATCCACATACAACGTGGAAAGAATGATAGTGGGAGATCACAGGAGTCTGGAAAACGTGGAAGGGGATCATAAACGAGCAGGTCTGAAATGGGGCATTTTGGAGACCATTAACTGATCTAGTCCAAAGGTCCAAAGGGCAGGAAAACTGGTTGTAATTGAGAAATCTGAGATATGCTATTCTCTAACTCCATCCATTTACCATGTGATCCTACAATGTGTTTTTTTTGGCGGTGCTGGGGATTGAACCCAGGGCCTTATGCTTACGAGGCAAGCACGCTACCAACTGAGCTATGTCCCCAGCCCGATCCTACAATATGTATAATCAGAAAAATGAGAGATTACACTCCATTTATGTATGATCTATCGAAATGTATCAATGCATGCAACTGTCATGTACAACCAATTAGAACACATAAAAATAATTAAAAAAGGAAATCTGAGATATGGTAGAGCACAGAATTTGAAAATGAACATAGCTAGATTTTATGATCTCTGCATGTCTATGCCACAGGCCAGAAAGTGCTATAGAAACCTGTTACCGTAGGCAAAGATATTAAAGGAATAAAGACAAAAATAAGAAATCCGAGGTATGAAGAGGCAGTGTGTTGATCTCACAGATCCTTTATGTGCATAATGCAAGGAAGGAACAGTGCAGAGTGTGGTTCAGGGGTGGAGTTCTGCTAGCATGCCTGAGGCCCTGGGTTCCATCCCCAATACCACACACACACAGACACACACACACACAGAGAATAAAGATTACAGCGAATGAACAGAACTGTAGACAAGCATGTAAAATAACACACAACCATCTGTGGAAAATCCCGTCTTTTACAAGCACTACAGAATTCACAATTGAAGTCTATGTGCGCCCTGGTTTTTGGTTCTATAGATACATGTACCTTAGTTATGTATACTTTATTTTCGTAACTGACCTTATTTATCATATGCTTCATGGGAACAGTGTCTTAACATTTAAAGAATACTCTGTAAATAGTATCCAATAGTTTTGAAGCTCTTTGAGGGACTTGCTCATGTCCCTTCATCTTCCTCCACATGTCAAGGGCTCCTTCACAGTACATTTTAACTCCAATAAAATGTTATTCTGTATGACATGAATCCTCAACAAACTGCGTAGAGTTTTAAATCCATTTTTTTAAATTTAAACAAATGAATTTATACTGCATGTATTCTAAAATTACTTTTTTTGCTCACTAGGTTTGAAAGATCTGTTCTTGTTGATACTTGCACCTATAATACAGTTCATTCATTTGCATTGAAAGATTACATCAATTATGCATACTACTATTTATTCATTCTCTGTCCACTGACATTTGTTTGCCTGTTCTTATAAAGCAAACTGTGCAGCGAGAGTGAACACGGGTCATTTGAGGGCTATCCTGTGTAACCTCCTCAGTATTGATGTAGACCATGTCCAACACCCAAAACGTTCCTTTGTGTTCTTTCCATCCATTTTCCTCCCATGCACAGGCAACCACTGCCCTCGTTTCCACTGTAGTTCTCCCTGCTCTAGAAAGTGTGTACATGAAATCAATTCTCCTGTGGCTGAGATCTTTCACTTGAGATCCATCCAGGTTATGCGTATCAGTTTTAGTTCTTTTTGTTACCAAATAGCATTGCATTGCATGGATGCACTGCATTTTCCTATACACTAACTGGTTGGTAAACATATGGGTGTCTTCTGTTGTGGACTTTAATAAACACTGTACACCTTCTTATACTAACTCTTTTGAGGACAGGTTTCATCCAGGAGTAGAATTTCTAACTGGAAGATTGGTATATGTTTAATTGTATAACCCACAGCCAAGAGGTTTTCCAAAATGGTTGTGGGATCCACCAGGAGTGTTTGAGTTCTATTTGATTTCTACAGGTTCCAGCTCATATTTTATTTGGAATTGTCAACATCTCAAAGTTTAGCCATTTGAGTGAGTTGAAAGTGGTAAATAATTGTGAGTTAAATGGTTGTTTTACTGATGACTAATGATAGCGATCATCTTATGAAATGTCTTTTCAAGTTTTTGTCCACACTTCCTTCTTAAAATGGGTTGCCGTTTTCCTTATATTATTGCTTTATAAGGATGCTTTTCCTAGGTAAAATTTCTGGTGCGCTTATGTATTGTAAATACTTTCTGCAAGTCTGTGCTATGCATTTTCATTTTCCTAATAGTGATTTTTGATGAATAGTAACTTTTAATTTTAATTGTCTATATTTCTTATATTTCATGTACTGTGTTTATGTGTGTGTGTTCTGAGAAATTTGTGCCTCAGTTTTCGAAGATGTATTTTTTAAAAAATAACTGCATATTTTACTTAACATTTAATCTGTAATTTGCAATCAATGTTTTTTTTTTCTGATTCAAGTCTCATTTATTTCTTTTGCATATCCAAATTGTTTAGTACTAGTTTTTAAAAGTCTTTTTCTCATTAAGTTATCTTGATATATTTGTTAAAAATCTAATAATTTCTTCTCTGAATAGTCATAGGGTGGTTCATAACATCTGGTCACATGTAGTTATAATGTTCAATTATATAATATTAAATCATTTATTATCTTTTATCTGTGTTTTCAAGATCTGTTGGCTATCATATAATTTTGTATTGTTTTACTGACCTATTTGTCAATCTTTTCACCAATATCATGCTGTAATTCTTTCTTTATTGTTATAATAAGTTTGAAATCAGATAATATATACTCTCTAACCTTGTTCTTATTTTTCACATTTTTCTTGACTATTCTAGTTTATTTGTAGTAGAAATTTATATATCAGTTTGTGAATTTTTACCCCAAAACCCCACACTGTTATGAATCTGTAGATTAATCTGAAGTGACTAAAACTTTAACAATGTTAATCTCCCACACCAGGAACATGATATATTTTTTCATTTATTTGCCTTTTAATTTCTCTTGACAGTATTTTTTAGTTTTCATTTTAAAGGTCTTGTACATATTTCATTATATTTATTCCAAAGATTATGGTTTGTCATTATTTTTGTAGTTGGTTTAAATTGCATTTCTTAGAATTTCAATTCATCATTTGTTGTTAGGAGGTAGAAATATGATTATTATTTGTCTATAGGTTTTGTATCCTGCAAACTTGATAAATTTGTGTTTTAGTTCTGGAAGCTACCCTGAGGATTTCCTTTTCTGTGTACTCAATTATGCTATTTGCAAATTAGGATCATTAGTTTTTCCTTTTAAATCTTTTTTTTTTCTTGCTTTATTGCAGTGACTAGAGCTTCTAGCATGATGCTGAGTGAATAAAATTAATGGTAGTCAATATCCTTGGCTCATTCTCAAACAGAAAGTATTCAGTCTTGTACTATTCAGTATGATCTTAGCTTTGAGTTCTTTATGTAGATGTCCTTTTCCAAGTTCTCTTCTACTCCTGGTTTGCTGAGAATTTTATTTGCTGAGAATTGTGCCAAATGTTTTATTTACATAGAGAAAAATGATCACATGATTTTTTCTCATCCTGTTAGCATTTTTTTCTTTTTCATATTTGGACATTTTTTACAATGCTGGTTTGTTTTTTCACAAACCCCTCTTGCACTCTTGCAGCTACAGTGCAGGACTGTGCTCTGGATTCCAGCAGGTAGATATCCACGCAATCTTACATTGCAAAGGGAGTACAAAGTGAGCCGAGTCTGGCATGGGCTCTGGTTGCAGGTAGTCATTCCTGCTGTCCTTGTGGGGCTGGGAATGGCAGCAGCAGCCCTTTCCTCAACCTCTCTACCTGTAGGGCTCTGAAGCTGGGGGCAGCATGCTCAGCTTCTGTCTTGGCTGGCTCTGCAGTCTGCCTCTGTAGTGTGTCTGCTATGGTCCTCTGGAGTTCTGCAGTATGTCTCTGACATTTCTGGAAGTTTGCTTTTGTCTCATGAAGACCTTTCTTTGATTACTGGGTTACATAATACCTTTATCCCCTTTCAGGAAAAATTACCCAGAACAGATTCCATTTTTCTTCAGAGTATATGCAAATACTCTGCATTTTTGTATTTTCCTTGATGTGAATGTGCAAGGATTTTCCAAATGAAATACTCAGGAGTGGTGTTATCATGCAGCGCCAATTGCTTTCCAGAGAGATCATGCCTTTTAACTTCTACCAGCTGAGTCTGATTGTTTCCACTGCTTCATATGCTTCCCAAACTTACCCACTGACCTTCTAGCTCTGGTGAATGGGAAACGGCATCTCTTTGTGACTTCATTACTAAGGCTTTGAAAAAAAAAATCAGGTGAAGAATTTTTATATTTTCAGACATTCATGTTTTACTTTTATGTAAAATCACTGTGTTTATGGTCATGCAATTTTCACTGGGTTGTTGTGCCTTTCTTTTGGATTCATAGAAACTATTTTATTTTTAAATCATACATGGTGCAAGCATCTCACCATTTGTGACTTTCCTTCATGTTATGTTTTTATAAGAAATTTTAGGTTGAATTTAACCAGTTTTATGAATATTTCTATTTGTTGGTATCTTGCTTAACAAGTTCTCCTTTACCTCACTATCATCATGATACTATCCTATTTTTTAATATGATGCTTGAAACTTTTTTAAAAAAATTTTACTCTTTAAGTCTTTACTACAACTAGAATGATGTTGTAGTAAACATCATTTCCACTTCTCATTCAGAAGTGGAAATATTGTATTTCTTAGGGCTCGTTTTTGAAGTTATATTTAATAAAATGTACTTTTTTCCTAAAACTAATCCATATATCAAATTCTATTCCAAAGTCTGAGGGTGGTAGGAAAGAACTGACTCTGACTCTCTTTGTCTCATACACTCTTTTCCAATGTTTTAATTCTACACTTTTGCATGTCCATGTATTGGGCATAATTATTATTACTTTTCTATTTATAAAAACAGTACATTGGATTTGCTCAAAGACAGTTTGGTGGGGTCACGTTTTCTATATGAAGTGTCATCTCCATTACCAAAGAGATTTCAGCAGCGTTTGGCAATGTCATTTGAGCTTTGGAGTGGCTATTGGGAAGTGTGTTTCCTGTAGAGATGGCTCCAAATTTTGTGGGGACTGAAAATTATTAGCATTAATACGAAACCATCTCAACCAGCCTTAAAAATCAGTATTTAATTCTTCAACTTGACTTTCTACCTCGGAAGCTCTGACGTCAGAACTGGTTTGGCCATTTATCCTATAACTAAACATGGAGCGGATGGGAGACTCTCAGGTCACAATCCCACACACCTTGTGACTTTAGAGGTTGCCGAACAAAAATTTCCCCCTTGTTGAAAAAAATGAGTGTTCCTAATTTCGTCTCGTAAACTGTGGTTTGAAATGTTTAATATTTTGATTCTATCTATGAATCTAAGTGTAGCACTTTGGATTTTTCTGCTCAAGAATTTATTTTCGTCTCATTTTACAATTCAAACCTTTTTTTAATTCTAAAGAAGATGCTTTCTCGAGGTCAAGTATGAAATCCTCTTTTCCATGGCTTCCTTTGTTTGACAGAATCGCATTCATAAGCAGAATATGGTGAAATAAAGAAGAGGTGGGGGAGGGGGAGGGTGGCCGGGCTCTGGTGCCTGTCTCCACAGCAGATGTCCACGGTCGGACTTCACACCAGAGAAGGTGCTTTGAGACCCTCACAGGGCCGTGAGCCTGTGAGAAACCCTCTGCTCTTCCACACTATGACTTGAAAACAGGTTTGGTCTACAGTGCCTATCTCTATATGGAACATGTTCAACCTTTTTTTTTTGTTGTTATTATTCCCTAAACAATCAGAATAACAACTAATTATGTCTCATTTGCATTCTATTAGGTATTGTAAGTAATCTAGAGATGATTTAAAGTCTTCAGGAAGATTTAGAGGTTATATGCAAATATGTCACCATTTTAGATAAGGACATTAGTATCCTTAGATTTTGGTATCTGTGTGTGGGGGGTATGGCTAGAACTGAACTCTCATGGATACTGAGGGAAAACAGTGTTATTAATACAGACAAAATTTAGTACGTTTTACTGGATAGTTATCATCAAAATACAAGATATGCATTTTTTTCTATAGCTCTGATAAAACTTTATATATGTAGCAATTAGATTTTCTCTTCACTATAGCCCAATACCTACTACATGACATGATATGTCATATGAAATCCTTTTTTTTTTTTTGCAAGGAACAGAATCTTGATGCTTGGCTTTTTCTCCTAGAGACCTCTTCAAACACTTGGAGTTTGATACTTGGTAGGAAATGTCCACAAATGAAGATGACTTCTGATGTTCACCCAATGATCCTGTCAAGTATTTCTAATCTCTTCTTTGATTTATCCTTTTGCTAACTGAGGAAATTTAAGTTCTTCTGTTGTTTTTCTAAGTTTTAAGAACCAGGTTCTGATAGAGAAATCCATGGCTAAAACATCCCTACGTCATCACCAGCTGATTACCAGAGGACTTGGCTCAAAATTAATTACTCTCTTTAAATTGCTGAGGAAATTGAAGATAAGTATAGTGCCACTTGCAGATTTGATTACACGCCACTTGCAGATTCCTACGTGTATGAATTCATTTAATTTTCAGGCAATCTTATGGTACAAACTCTCTTATTTTTATTATTTTCCCTCATTTTATACGTGAGGGAAAAGTGGTGTGTGTCTAAATTCTTTTAACCAGAAAGGGAAGGAAACAGGATTTCAACCCAGACTGGAGCTAGTTGTTTTATGGGTATGTGATAAGGTTTTCCTTAAGATGGTGAAGAAATACATGTTATAAGGACAAAATTCATGAGCAAAAGGCATCTTAAAGTGGTGATATTTATCACGACATAAAACAACAAGCAGCATACAGAAATGTTTTTGCATTAACAACACTGTTAATTCTAATCGTACAACTTTACTTATTAAATAGAGTTGAGTAAATCAGACATCTTTGAATTATGGTTTATAGAGGACAGAGAAAAGCTGTCAAAAGAAGACTCACCATGGCAAATGTTGCTGAGCAGTGAGTAAAATAAGAATGGAGAAACCCACTGTGCTGGCAACATGGATATAATTTGTAATCCAGACACAAGTGTCTGTGGAATGGAGAGAATAGTAGCCTGTTCGGAGTAACCTAAGTAATAATTAAAGAACTAAAGGCCCTTCAGGCAGACATCTATTTTAGAAAACCAGTGTGAGGGGGAACAGAGAATTGAGGCTTTGAGAAGTTTCCAAAAATTATCTTAGGGTGAGAGATACTAAAATATGACTCTCTTTACAATTACAAGTGAACCCTAATAAAAATAGGAATGCTAATTTACATTTAAATTATTTTGTTATCTTGAGAGATGTGGTTCTGGTGTACATGTCACTGAATAACATTTTGAGGTAACAGTTTATTTTTTTTTTCTATTTTCCACTTCTCTTACCTCTAATTGAAGCCTGAGTCAGCTCTGGAAATATCATGTCAGGGGAGAACCTGAGGGAAGAAAGACTCTGCGAGCCCATCACATACTTGATGCTTCTCCACGTAACTTATGAAAAAAGCAAGGGCTGTTACAGAAGATTTTTATGAAATGGCCATTGATTACTTTCACCATAATGCTTGTCACGATCTTACTTACTGCTTTCACATTTGTTCATTGCTTTTTATTTCTCCCACTAGAATATAAATTCCATGCAAATACGGAACCAGGAACACATTAGGCCCTCCATGCTTGTTTGTGAAATGAATGAGTGGCTGGCTGTGCTTGGCTCAGAGTGGTGAGAAGATTTAGCACAAGTCTGGTGGCCATGAGAGTAAAGGAAAAGTTAATCCACTACTAAAAACATTAGTAAGGCGGGGATGGAACATGGTGGAAGAAGTAGAGGAGATCTAGCCCTTCCTTGCAACTTTTCCAGGGAATCTTGTCCTGAGAACCTTGTCCCGAGAACAGTGGCATAGCATCAGGAGCTCAGTACCCTGGGTGACTTCTGCACTCAGACAGAAACTGAAGGACTGAAGGGCCCTAAGCCAGCAAAGGATCAGGAGGGTACAGAAAACCCTAAGAGGGCCTAAATTGATTTTGCATGACCTGATGAGATGTGGCATTAAAATATGAATTCAATTTAGGTATTTATGAAGGATAAATAGAATTGGATTTATGGCACAGCTGAGTTTGTGACCTAAGATTTATACTTGCCCCAACAGCAAATTGCTACTTATTTCTATGGAGATAATTAGTGTGGAAGAAACCACATATGGGCAACGGACAAAGAAAACTAAGCTTTTGACCTGTCATCATTAGCGAGTTTTAAAGTGTGGTTTTCAGAGAGTTCAGGTTAGAGGTGAGAAAGTTTACTCAGGGGTTAGAAACATGGGTCAGTAGCGTGGGGGGGAAAAGGACAGAGCAGGGACGAGTGTCAAAGCTGAAGGCTCTAAGGGCCAGGAAGGCAGAAACTACATTTCAGTTTTATTACTTTTTAATTTATTTTGTAATACATAAAAGCTATGCACATGGGTGATTCTTGACAATTCCAATAAGTACAGAAGGAGGCACAGTGAACTGTATCCTTCCGCGTCTGTCCCCTAGAGGTGGAGATAACACCTCCCTTCATTGGAGGCAACCGTTAGACGGCCGCTGGTGCCCCCAGGTGTCCCACCCACGTGCATAAGAGTGCACACCTGCACCCACGCAAAAGTGAACAATTCTGCTTGCTTCTTATCTTTCCTTTATGGCTATTATTTCACATACACACAAAATAGTGATCCATTTGAAAACTCTCTAAAAGTGTGAAAAATATGTATGTATTTATATGTTATATTTGTTAAATGCAAATATATATTTCTCATATTTATATATAATATATTTCTGACAAATATTTATATACATCATCATTTATATATAAATTATTTACATATATGTGAATTATTTTGCATAAAATATAATATGAATGATTTACATATAAATTGTATATCACATAACATTTAGAGATTTATATAAAAGTATACATATTATATATCATGTAATAGGAAAAATAAATCTATAAATATACTGTATATTTATATAATATTTATATAACATGAATCTGTGTACTTATGTATATTTATATTACATAATATATATTATATATTAGGTATATAATATATTTATATATTCATATATTGCAATATATTCATATTTATTATTTTATGTATTCATAGTATATATTAATATATATTTATGTATAAATATATAATATATCATAATACATTATGATATATTATATAAATATAAACATAATAAACATATATTTGTATAAATATATGAGGAAATACATAAATATAAAAATAAAAATATAAATATAATAATAATTATATATTATATGATACATATTATATGTTATAAATGTGTTAATGTGTTTATATATATTGACATGTATATTTATACTTATATGTAAATATATATTATATGTATTTCTCACATACTTTTAAAGATTTTTATAATGGAACATTATTTTGCATTTATATATTTATATATATATATGTTTGTGTTTATACATATATTTACACACACACACACACAGGTCCCTCAAAAGCAGTCTTCAATTGTTATACCAGTTTTGATTTCTAGAATTTGCTTTTGAATTTTAATACAGGGTTTCCTCTATCTGCTTACATTACCTACCCATCTGTGCTGTACGTCATCTACTGTTTTCATTAGAGTTTTTCAAACAGTTATTTTAAACTCCCTGTCTGATAATTCTACCACATCTGTGTCATGTACATAAATGTTCCAGCATATCTGACACATACATATTTTCACTCTTTTAGTTTTATACTATAATACTAGTTCCCCTCCATTATATTCCAAAATATTGTTATTATAAACACAGCTGCGTTTGTAATGTTTTATAACTGAGTAAAAATGTAGGATAGATGTTTAAAAGCAAAAACTGCAATGTAAGAATATGATTACACAAATGGTATGAATCTACATTGTGCACAACCATAGAAGCAAAAAGATGTACCCCATTTGTGTACAATGAATCAAAATGCAATCTGTAAAAATAAAAAATAATAAAAAAAGAATATGCATGTTTCTAGTTGTCTTCTATAACATTTATATAATTCTGTACTTTGACCAGCAATTTAGAAGAAGATCTGCTGCCAACACAGTAGCAAACAGTTACTGAGACAAGTTCTTGAGGGCAGTCGAGAGAGGAAAAAAAGAAAAGCTTACCCACAGAGGAACAGGGCACAGAAGTCCATCCATCTTCTCCCCAGAAATCATGTAAGCAAAAGAGTGGAGTAAAATATTTAAAATATTGAACTATCATGAACCTAGAATTCCATACCCAGGAAAATCATTCTTGAAAGTGAAGGAGAAATTAAGACTTCCTCAGACAGGAAAAAAACCCAAAAAACCAAAAAACAGAGATTTTATTTTAGCACATCTTCCTTTCAAGAAATGTGAAAAGATTTTGTAGTGAAAGAAGGAAAATTGTTATAGCTCAAAAAGTCAGATCAACAAAGAGTATCAGAGAATAAATATATAAGAATTAATAAATATAGGTGCAAAAAATCTATGCTCCTTTTCTCATTGGTAAATTCATCTAAAACGTGGTAGCTTTTTATACATGGATAAGTGAAATGCATGACAGAATGACATAAGGATAAGACAGAGGAAGAAATTGGCAATACTTCAGTGTAAGGTATCACACTACGTGTGGAGCCATCCAATGCTATTTCAAGGGGGACTTAACATATTAAAAGCGTATATTAGAGATGCTGGGCAAAATCACTTACTTAAAAAAATTGATACACTAAGGGAAGAGATAAAATAGAATTATGTAAGATACTAATTAAAAACAGTGAACACAGAAAGGGGTAGAAACAAAGAGAGTGCTGCGGGTAGAAAACATGGCAGGTATTAACCCCAGTACATCAATAATTACTCCAAGGGCCGATGGTCTATGTGAACACATAAAAGATGCAAATTATCTGAAGCAATAAAAATGTAAGAGCAAAATCTAAACATGCAGTTTTAGAAAGCATAGGTTAAAAGTAAGCTGTGGAGAAAGATACATCTTGCAAAAACTAATCAATGTATGCTTCTGTATCTGCATTAAGTCAGATAAACCAAATTTCAGAACAAGGAAGACTGTCAGAGATAAAACGGCCCTTCTCTAAGAAAACATAATAATCCTGACCTTACATGCCCCAACAGAAGAAAATCAAAATGTACAAGGCAGACTGACTTCAAAGGAGGAACAGACAAATCCACGATTAAAGTTGAAGACATAAGCGTCCCCTCTGTCCATAATTGACAGACAATACTGGAAAAAGACCTGTAGGTAGATTTCTTAAGTTGCACTTTAAATCAATTGGATCTGATTGACCACACACCCCATCCAACAACCCGCAGAAGGCATATTCTTCTCAAAGTCACACAAAACATTCACCAGAATAGATGACATTCTGGGCATAAAGCACACCCTCACAAATGTAAATGGAGAGAAATCAATCAAATATGCTCCTAGGCCAACAGAGAATTAAACTAGAATTAAAAAATACAAAGATAGCTGGAGGGCTTCTGGGGATCTAGAGATAAGGCCACATGTTTCTGTGGTATGTAGGAGTAACACATGCTTTACAGAAGTTGTCTTCACAGAAACTTAAACTTATTTTGAACTAAATAAAAATAATCCAACAGACATAAAATTTTATCAAAACATGTGGCACTGTGAAGGGAGTACCCACAGGGAAATGTATAGCAATGAACTTTTCTACTATATCAGAAAAAGACACTTTTAGTAACTAAAGAAAAACAAAGAAGTTAAGCCTAAAGCAAGCAGAATAAAATAAAAGCTAAAAATAAGGACAGAAGTCAATGAATTCAAAAAGAAGAAGGTAGGAGAAAAAATAAATGAACCCAAAGCCATTTTTTTTTCAAATTTTTTTTTTTTTTTTAGCCTTTTAAATTAAAGCTGTTGTCAGGGTGAACAAGAAAGAAAAGAGGGAAGAGCAATGATTACTGCCAGTGATGAATGGATAATGTGAAGAGTTTTATGATGTATTCATTAAATACAATGAACCATAATTAATTATCTTCTAGAAATGAGGCATAAGAACACAGATGTTTTCATTAGTGAATTCCCTCCAATATTTTAGGGAGAAATGATATCGATAGTCCTCCATCTCTTCTGGAAAATAGAATCTGAGGGAACATGGATTCATTCTTTTAGGACAGCATTACCATATTACCAAAACTAGGTAGAGACACAATATGAAAGCAAAACTACAGACCAATATCTCTTTTGGTCAAGACACAAAAGGCCTCAATCCAATATTAGCAAATGGAGTCCAGCAACGTATAAAAAGGATTATGCGTCATAACTAAGAGAGATTTATTACAGCCCCACAAGGCCGCCTCGCAATTCACAAGGCAGTTAGTGTAAATCCTATGGCTCTGCAGTGTCTGCCTGAGGCGGGGTCTCCAGCCTGTGTTGCTAGGTTAGGACACCTTCAGGAGGTGAGGCCTAAGAGGAAGTATAAGAAAAAATTTGTAAAAATGGAAAGATAAAGTTTTATTTTGTCATAATAGTCTATGTAGAAAATTCTAAAGCATATTTTAACAACCTCTTGGACATAGTAAGTAAAGTTGGATTATAGGATACAAGGAAAATATATGAATGCCAATTACTTCTGTATATCAGGGATGCAAAGCTGGAATTTACAATAAAAATAGTATATATACTATATTTAGTATAGTTAAAATATGAAATATTTAGGTTCAGGTAACTGAGTATATAGCATGGAAATTATGCTCAGGAGATCTTTGTTTGGCACTTAATGTAGGAAAGAACACTGCATCCTGTCTGGAGGATCTGTGACTTTTAAGATATAAAATTTTTCCCCAAAGAGTTCCCAGCCTCATGAATAAGGAAATGGTCTTATCTATAGCAATTCCATGTAACACGAAGTTTTAAATATATATATATATAAATACTTAGATTTTAAACTCTTCAAAAGGATATTTTGTTAGTTATTTTCTCCATCTGAAATGGTGTCTTACACAAAGCATATTTCATAATATGGATTTACCAAGAAATAAAAGTTTCCCAATATCTTTTTAAAATACTATCTTCATTATGTCAAAGTAAAGTCTTTTTTCTCACACTCATTCCAGATTCAAAAGCCTACCTTACCTTAAAAATAAAAAAGTTTTTTATGTTCCTACTACCCTCCTAGATTTGCGGATTCCATTCTACTTAGCATTTTTTAGTTGAATCATCCAAAATGAAAATGCAGTAGAAATAGATGTTTGGAGGTAAAAAGACAGAGCCCACTGTCGGGAGAGAAAGTGTGCTGGCCAAGACCGGGACACTTTGGACCTCCGCATCATTTCCCAGGCACCTGGGTGGAAGGAACCTGTGTGATGTGAACCCTGTAAACATCCCTGATATGGAACCAGGACCCAAAGTCCCCCAGCTCCCCTCAGAAGGAGGGAGTCGCTGCTTGCTTCACCCACCATGTCTGCAGATCGCCGTGTGGGTTGGATGCCCTTGGTGTCACAGCTTTGCCCTGGACAGCCAAGACACTGGGAGGCTTACTGTGTATGGAAATGTCTCCTTTCAACAGCTTGATGCTGGGCATCCTGACTTTTTATGAAAGAATCCAGAGCTAGATAATGAAGAGACCGAAAGCAATGAACCTCCTGGACCTTCCTGAATGAGCGATTCAAAGCATCCTGGAGTCCTGGAGGTGTTCTGTGAGTCCTAGGTCAGAGGCCCCATTTAGGGGTCTCAATGAATCAGGTCTAGCCACTAGTCCCAAAAACCAAGTGGAAAAAAGTAGTGGTTAAAAGCAGGAAAGGACCTTTTATCAGTACAGTTATCTGGGAAGACAAAGGGGACTGGTTTTTCCAGCCCTGTCTTTGGGGGATACTAACATGATCTTCCAGATTATGTAGGCAAGAAGTACGAAAAATATGCATAGTTGAACAGTCTCAGACAAACCGTCTGGCTGGTCTGTATCTCAGGATTGGTCAGGCAGGGCCATATTGGCTCTAAGAAAGTTGCGGCCATCTGGGGATGTTTTTGACTCACCATAAGATGCCAATTGATCAGAACAGTTCCTGGAATCCAAGGTGACTCAGAGCTGAGAAGACAGATGGAAAATGGAGGCAGAGAAGCAAAGATCATCCTGCTTTTAGTTACCCATTGGACATCTGCAGGCCTTTGTTGCAGGGGCAGGTGAGATGGCCTGATGAAGTGACTCTAATGTGCTGTCCAGGTTTAGGATCACACACTGGAATCCGATGGCCTGTTCCCAGTCCTCTGTCTTTTACTTTCTCATCTTGGGTAATTTATTTATTTTTTGTGAGTTTTAATTTCCTTACAGACACACATAGGCTAATAATATGCAAATGTTGGCTTGTTCTAATAATCACTTGAAGACACCCAGCACTGAAGAGCATAGAACACTGACATATACAGTAATAAGAAGTATTTTTTTAAAAGTGGTTGATATCTTGAATCTAAAGAGAACAAAACATAGTTTTTGAAAGTCTAGAAAGAGAAAAGTTTGATTTTTGCTCTTTGCTCTTGCTTATTTCTTTGCAGGCTGTAACATAGAGGAAGGCATTTAAACCTCTTCAGTGTTGATCTCTGCTGAAGTTAGACACTCATCTAAAGTATGCAGGTCTGTACTTGCTGTCACAGATGTCACAGATTTTAAGTCTAAAAGAAAATGGTGTGCAGCTCTCCTGATATTTTAGGATTCCTCTGGGGGTGGATTTATGTGATGTGAAATAGAAGAAAAAAAAAATCTCTGCTAAAGTTTCGTGGAATTTTGAAGTCCCACTGCAAACTACTGAGCTTTCTTGTGAACTGCAGAATTGATCTGTGAATAAAGCAGAGTGGCTGGGGGTGGCATGGAGGAAGAAAAGTTTCTGCTTTTGGAAAACTGAGTTAGCTTATGGCTAGAAGATCACTAAATGGAGGACTCTCTTTTATAAATCTAGAACTTATTCGCCCAATAAATATTTATTAACTATTGACTTTCTGCCAGCCTCTGCTCCAAATGAGATATTGACAAGACCAGAGCAGATGTGAGCCTGACTCTCAGGGATACAGCATTCCAGTTGGTTACAGTGCCCCTAAGCAAGTCAACATCACAGGAGTGCCACAGGCTGACAGGAGGAAACAAGCTGTGTGCTGGAGCCCCCGCCACCTACACTGGCCTAGCTTAATGGCGCAGGGAGATTCCTCTAAGAAACATGGAGGTTAGGATGGAGAAGGAGATCAGAAGGTAAGTAGAAGCAAGGAGCACCGAAATAACGTTTTAGGAATAAGGGGAAAAAGTCAGAAAAGGCCATAAAATGGCAAATAGCTTGGCCTCACCTTGGAAATCAAGGCAAGCTGGCATTCATTGGCTTTGGAGAAGTGGGGAGGAACAAGGTCCTTCAGGTTCCCCTTGAATTCAGGAGTAAGGGTTGGGAGTAGGGAGAGGAGAGCCAGGCTTATGGTCCAGTGAGGAGAGGAGATGACATAGGACGCAGTCCTTCCAAGTCCTGCTTCAGAGAGGAGCAGCCAGAAGACAAAACTTTCCAACACCAGGAAGCCCTGTTCCGGGGCAACTCAGGGCTGCTGTTAGGCTAACCATCTCTCCTCTTCTATCTATCAGGTGTTTCTGGCCCACAGGGCAGGTATTCCAGAAGAGGGAGGACTTGCACTGTTGTCCAGGGACAGGACTCAGGCAAGAGGTCATCATCCTGTAACTTTGGTTATGTTTCTGTAGGAATCTAGACAGCATGTGCACATGCTCCACAGAGTGGACATGGTTCCTGGACGTGTAAGACTGTCGATAGAACAGGAAAGTATGGGCAAGAAAAATCTACTCACAAATTCACAAACAGAAGTAAGAAAGTATGGAGAACAAGAATGTGGATGGGTGCCAACATTTCAGTGGGTCAGGACAGCCGTTGTCATGGAAACTTCAACTTTGTTTTACTTTTCTTTCCCCTCTTCTGACCTGAGAAAGTATCTTCAACACTCCCTTCTTCTGGTATCTTTCTAGATCCACTTTGTTCAGCCATGATAGTGTTTTTCTCACCCCTGAGGTGTGAAATGTCTGATTTTGAACTTATTGGCACATGTCCCCCACTAACTTTAGAAGAAGAAATGCATACACAATAATTCTCTAGATCTTCAAATCCCTGAGATCAGAGACTACTTCCACCACTGATTTCTTTCTTTTTCTCAGTCTTACAGGTAGGGGGCACTCCAAAATAAGGTTTTGGATTAAAAGGATTGAGATAAATAAAAAGTGCATTTAATGAAAGAGGTCTAAAGAAATGTCAGGATCCAAAAATCTATGCCAATCCTAGCTCATCATATGTGTTTAATTCATTGCTTCAATAGATGATAGGGTCTGGAAATTCTGCTACCTTAAATCCACATCCTGATCATCTTAACCTGGTCAGAGAAGTCCAGACTTCCCCTTAACTTTATAGAGAAAAGGTAACCTTTCCTCATTCATCATGTGCAATGAGGTTCTCCGCAGGACTGAGGGTAGGTTCCAGCTTTGAGCCATAACTGCCCGGCTGGGTTCCTGCCAATCTTCCTGGTTCTTACCAACACTTGCATCTGTGATGGGCGCTTCTCTCTCTTCTTTACCTTCTTTCTACTAACAGTAAGCTAGGTTGCTTACCAAAGGGTTGCCCTCCTTCAGGATGGGACCACACAGCTGCTGTAACTGTCATTGACAGCATGGGGCACCTTTGACTTTCTCAGACTCTTTTCTTTCTAGTCCCTCTCTCCTCCATCTTAGTGATGTGTCGACACTTGTCTTTCATGGATACTATCTCCTGTGTGAGTCCATTGTGACTAGGATGGTCAAAGAATTCATAGCAATGTCACTCTTGTGGCTCTTGTCACAATACTGATGAGGAATAGATGGGTTTATATCCTTTTTCTGAAATCACTATAGGAAACTCTTTTGTGGTCATAGGAAAAATCGGGGGGATGGAATACATATAAAACATAACCTGTAGGTTCAGTATTTGGAAAGAATTCAAAAAGAAATAGTTTATTAAGTCACCTATGAAAGTATCATAATAGACCTCTGGTGAAAAAGCACTTTTGAACCCTTCAGACACTTGCCAGACACTTGGACATCCTATTTCTAATCATCTTTCATTCTATGTCCCCATACATGCTCCTAAAAATTCTTCACAAATTTGCTCTTACTGTTATCTAATCACCTCAACAATCTCCATTTCAGCATCCATTGACCCTTCTACTCTCTGACTTCATCTCTGCCACCTTGCTCACCTTCCCAACCACAGAAGATGCCATTGTCTATTTTGTCAGTTTTCCCTCTATGCATCCTGAAATCCCGTGATCCTGAAATCCCGTGATCCCCTCAACCTCTATTAAGCTCCTCTAGACAAACTTCAACCCTGACTAGATTCAATTTCCCATCTACCCAAACACTGGAGAAGAGCATGAAACTGTGCTGACCAAATCCACATTGTATTTTTGACCAAGCCCTGAGGAAGCTCATTCCCCAGGCCTACACCCCAGTCACTGGTATAACTATATCGAGCCTTCTTCCCTTTGCTCAAATTTCTGGTAACTGCCCCCCCTTCTCTTCATGCTTGGTCTACTTTCTGCCTCACTGAGAAATGAGGAGCAGTCCTATTAAAACCTACTACTTCTCCCTCTGCACACCTATCTGCCCCATTTCTTCTAGGGCAGAGAGAAACTGTCTCACTCGGAGGGTGACTTCATTACCCAGGTGTGGGATTCCAGCCCCTCTTGACTTCTCAATGACCTCATTCCTGCATTGTCTTCCCGTTCTCCTGTGCTATACATTTTCCAGTCTCTACTGAGACCAACATGATATAGGTCATAATTCTCCCATCTTTAAAAAGTGTTCCGGTAACTTCCACATCTCCCTCCAGCCACTACCCTATTTCTCCACACAATGACTCAAGGGAGTGGTCTGTTATTCTGTGTCCATATGATCTGTTCTCATTCCCACTCAAGTGCACTCCAACAAAGAATGTGTCTCACCACTTCAGGGAAATCCTTTGCAACAGTGACCAGCCATCCCTGTGGGGCCAATCCCTGGGTCTCATCTTCCATGAGATGTACAATAAGAGCATGAACAAGTGGATCACACCTTTCTTCTAGATGGATGTCAGAGGTAGCGCCATCACTGACCTGCCCTTTTCCTCCCAGGCCACTCTTGGCAGCCTCCTTTGCTGGATACTGATCCGCATATTGGGAGGCCCCGGGGACTGGTCCTTTGTCTTCTCTTTTCTGCTGGCATGTATTCCTTGCATGAACTTGTTTTCTGTCTTCTAAAACCAGGAGTGCTTTAATGACTCTGACATTTGTCCCTCAGTAGCTTCATTTAGACTTTGTTTTAGCTCTCTGTTATGGTGGCCAAACACCTGAGAAAATCAACTTGCAGAAGGTTGATCTTGGCTCATGGTTTCACAGGCTCCGTTGTTTGAGCCTGTGGTGAGGCAGAACATCATGGCAGGGAGCAGGTGCTCCTTTAATGGTGGCCAGGAAGCAGAATAAGTGAATAAGAGAGAACGGAAAGATATGGGGACAAGATATAGCTTTCAAGGACATACCCCGAAGACCTCCTCCTTCCTCCAGTCAGGGCCTGCCTCCTAAGTTTCCATTACCTCCCAGTAGACCATTAACTAATGAAGTCATCAATAGTGAGATCAGAGCCACTGTGATCCGATCACCTTCCAAAGGCTCCACCTCTGAGTTCTGGGGCACTGGGGACCACAGTCAACACAGGACTTTGTGGGGGACATTTCAGGTGCAGACTATAACTGATAGTTTCTGGTTTTATCTACACATCCCCGCTGCTCCAACCCCATCTCCCCAGATCCTGGTTCATAGCATCATTGTCACTTGGTTTGCCGAGATCAACCCATTCCATCCGACAGGAAGTCTTCATGGTCCATTCTCAAAATATACCTCAAACCCAGTTCCTTTCACCAACTTCCCTGATTTCACCCCATTCTCCCTACAATGCCTCACCCTTGGACTAGGGGACCAACCTGTAAAGTGCCCTTCCACCTTCTGTCCTGCTCTATATTCTTAAAAGAATGATCTTTAAAAAACACTAATAAGATCTTCTTCCTCCCTTCAAAACCCCAAAAATCCTTTCCCATGACAGTGTCTTCTTACCACACCTCCAGCCCTGCATAACCCAGCCCTGCTCGTCTTCCTGGCCTCACCTCCTCTCTGTCTCCATCCTTTGTTCTTAACTTTCTGTTGTTCTTTGAGTTCCCAAGGATGTTCCTGCCTTGGCACCTTTGGAGTTGCTGTGCCTTCTCCTGGATCTTCCTGCGGATCTCCACTTAGCTCATCTATTTTCCTCTGTCAGGCCTTTTGATTGAATGGGACCTATTTTAAAAATCTCCCCTTTCACTTGTCATTACCCCAATCTTCATGATTCATTTTCTGCCATCTTAGGTACATCACATCAAGCTCTTTTACAATTAGTATCACTGTAAACATCAACCAGTGAAGACCAGGGGAGGCTGAGAGGACAAGACCAGATTGTGTGAGTTAGTAAACAGAGACCCGCCCTGTGTGGTAAGACTGCACTGCTGCTGTGTGGTAAGTGGCTGTCAATCAGGAAAGTCCCCAACGCAGGTGCCTCCACAGAGCTGACTGCAAACACGTTTGTCTACCTGTCCCCAAGGCCATGGCAGGGTCTCTAAGGAGCATAACTGAGAGAGCACTGAGTTCCACAGGAATCCTCCCCCTCTGACTGGCTGATTCTGGTGTTTTCCAGGTGGCATCTGTGGCTGTGGCCATTCCAACCATTTTATAATTTGCAGTCCTGTGGGTGGGAATGTGAGCTTCTGGGCTTGAGGTGCCACATTAATGGGAGCGCACCCCCAGGGACAGAGCCACACCGAGCAACTCTCCCGGTCTGAGGACTGTGGCTCCCCAAGGCCTGGCCACCTCAGCCCCCTCAGACCTTCCCCGATTCCATTCTCTGTCCTCTTCAGATGGCATGAGACCCTTTTCTTATAAACCTAGTGAATTTCTACCTCAGATGTTTATGATTAATCAATCATAAAGCAAAATTTAAACTCTATTTCCTCATCTGTCTTTGATTAACTACTTTTAAAAGACACTTTATACATTTGATTCTTATCCCCATTTCCTCTCCTCAAAACCCTGTTAAGTTTAAGATCCTAAGTGAAGAGCATCATTTTACATCCTCCTCACCTCCCATTTCTATCTCAAGGGACATTTCATTGGAAGAAAATGAAGCAAAGAGCTTTCCTTGCTGGCCACCATGGTTCTTTGTCTCTTCAACTGACAAGCAGGTGGAGCCGGCGGTGGACAACTGCATTAGTGGTTTTATCAGTGGCCTCACCATAAAAATCAGCAAACGAAATCCAAGGAAAAATTAAAATGTTAGGAAACTGGTAGAAGAGTTCATGTGCAGAACAGTATCTTACAAGTTATCAGCAGATTGGAATCATAAAATGCCGGAATTGAAGTTTAGAAACCATCTAATTGGGTTTAGAAACCATCTAATGCATCTCCTTCATGTCATGGTGGAGAAATAGTTGTCCAAAGGCGAGGAAGAGAGAGAAATCTCTGGAACCTGCGTGAGTCAGAGCTTGTGCGGCAATCTAAGTGCACCCTGCCAGAGCATGCGAGGCCCCTGCCAGACCCATCAGCGTGCTCTGCACCTGTCATCATACCCTCAGTCACTGTGTTGCAGACCAGTCCTCTTGCTCCCTCTTGAGGACGACTTGGTCATCCCCAAGCGACCTCTGTGTTTTGCTGGGAATCCACACCCTTTAAAATCAATAGTCTTGTGCATTCCTAAAACGGGCATTGTGGGTCTGCCTTCCGGGCTTTGTAATGGCAACCGAAGTGTGCGCTCCTTCCGTCTGTCGGCTGGCTTGGTTTGTGTGGGTATTCATCTGCATTGTGGTGGTAACTGGGGTTCATTGATTTTCTTTGCAGAAGAAAATTTCACGGTATTTCTATTCCACAGTCTATTACCTATATTTTTTATCTTGAATATTTGAGTTGCTTTGAGTTTGTGGCTATTGTAATCATGTTGGTATGATTTTGTTTTGTCAAGACTAGATTCTTGATGTACATGCTGAGTCATAGTACATGTGCCTACTCAGACCAATGTCTGCCCCAGTGTTCCCTGCGAGGCTGGTTAACAGAAATGAAGAGACTTCTAAAGGATGCATGGAGGTGACATAGCTACTTGGGGACCTTGGGAAAGACATACATTTATGTGAGATAACAGGAAATAAGATGAGAGTTTGAATTGAAAAATTTAATGGAAAGATCTATTGTACAGAATTATGGCTATGATAAATAGGAATGCATTGCATATGTCAAAGTTACTGAAAGAATATATTTTTCATGTTTTTACAGCAAAGAAAATGTATCTAAGGGAATAGATTTGTTAATTAGACTGATTTAATCATTCTACATTATAAACATACATCAAAATATCACATAAATACACATAATTAGTATTTGTCCATGAAGAATAAAATTAAGAAAAATGTTAGTAAACTACTTGAGAGAAAACAAGCTATTTCTTCTCAGCACATCTAAATAAAATCCCTGATGCAGACTGCCCTTCACAGACCATGGCAATGATTCATAAATTATTATCCTTGCTGAAATAAAGTCATGTCAGCCTTGCATAATTGTGCAGGCTAATCTCTAAGACTAATCAGCCTCGAATTCCTCCTTAAATTCATTTTTATTTGAAATCACAGGAGGATATGATTATATGTTTATCTATATGGCTAGGTCCTGAGACCAGCATTTTTTATTTGAAATCTTAAATCAATATTAATTAATTTTGCATCTGCCTCTAACTTGAAACATTCAATAGGCAGTTGTCTGATGAGAAAATAAGGTCCATGGATTTGGCAGTTCTGAGCATTTGCAAATCCTTGACGCTTTGAATCCAGAGAATTAATCTGGAAACAAGCTGAAATTTGTGGCAGAAAATTAATACTTAAGGCTGGTTCTTAGACCTTTGGCAAGCAAGTAATAACATGAGACACCACGCTGGATTCAGTGAACAAATTATTCCCATGGCTTTCTGCATGTCTCGGGAACAAATATTAGCTTGCAAGATTAAAAGGAAGCAATGGTGTGATGTGGGGAGATATCGCATGCAGTTCCTCTGGAGAATGTGTCACAAAGAGAAACCTCTGGTAGGCGTGGTGGCTCACTCCTGTAATCCCAGTGGCTCTGGAGGCTGAGACAGGAGAATCAGGAGTTCAAAGCCAGCTTCAGCAACAGTGAGGCACTAAGCAACTCAGCGAGACCCTGTCTCTAAATAAAATACACAACAGGGCTGGGGATGCGACTCAGAGGTTGAATGGCCCTGGGTTCAATTCCTGGTATTCCCACTCTTCTAAAAAAGAGATAAATCTCTGCACAGACTATTGAATGGACACATAGACATTGATGGGATGTCACCCTGGGACACTAGGGAGGTATGGGCTCAAGGGGTCTTTCACCTGTGATCAAAGACTGCATGACCTTGGCCCCGTGCCTCCACCTCTATAACTTCCTGTTTTCCTTTTTGTTCAATGGAATAAAATGCTTTTCTCCCAAGACATCGATGAGCAGTAAGGAATGTTTAGAAATTACCACATTTCAATAAATAATTGTTGAGAACCTAATATTTGCCAAAGACAGTTTTTGGTGCAGGGGAGAGTTTAAATTGAAAAACAAAATTTCTAAAAACCTCTTTCATGAGACAGTGTTTGTGAGGAGAAATATCAAAGCCAACAACACTTTGTCATTATTCTTATTGGTGCTGAGAATCAGACCCAGGACCTCACACACGAGGCGAACACTCTGCCACCGAGCTGCCCCCGACCTCAAGAGCAAACTCTTGAAATGCATAGTGTCTTTAAAAAATGTTATAAGGTCAAATAAAGCAGAAAATAAAAAGTGAGGCAGAGCGTGCCAGGTGCACTGCGCAGGAGGCATGGTGGGCAGGAATGGGTGCCCCTGGGAGCCAGTGTCTAGAAATACCCGCCCGTTAGCTGTTAGGCGTGTGACCTGTAGTGTTTGAGCCGAGGACACTCTCCCCTCAGGCAGCCCCAGCCGGTGACCTAGAACATCACACATCCTTCGGCCAGGTTATTTCTGTGCATTGTGGGATTGATTTCCCTTTAGGCCATCTTTGCATGGAGCTCACTACCGAGTTGGCAAAGTCTTTTCCACTGGCCTTGCTTTCTCCCGTTTTCCACCTATTTCCCAAGTGCATGTTGACCAGAAGGCTCTTTCGGCCTCCTCCTGCTCCCTGCCCTTGCCTGTCTGGCGTCTCTTCCATCATCTCATTGTGTCTTGGGTCTGCTTCCTGGAGGACACACTCATGTAGATGGGGTGCATGTGGGAGGAAGGTGGAGGAAGACACCCCACTGGGACTGTGCAGAACTGCTGGTGACGCATTTCCTGTCATCTGTAGACAATCCTGCTTCCCACAGCCCTCCCCTATCGCTGCACCCTTGAGGGGCAGATGCTTGTCTCTGCTGGCACTAAAAAGTCATGGAAAAGATGCAAGTTTAAAGGGACACTTGCTCCAAGCACATTACTTTATTCAAGCAAGTTATGTAACCCAAGACCTGAGATTAACTTGCAAACCCCTGTCTCCCTCTCCACCAGCAGTGTTAGAGGGACCAGGGGGAAAGACACACAGCTCTCTCGGCATCTGCTGCACAGAGTAAAATGCAGATTCATAATTGCTGCAAGCTGAGCTGTCACTAAATCATTCCTTTTCATTTAGAAGGGTCCATTGGTTATGAATTTAGGGTAGCAGACAGGGAAAGCAATTTGGCTCTCCTGGCAGCTGCAGTGAAGCTTGCAAAGCATGACATGTCATCAATGAATTCCTTGAAGGCCATGCTCAGGCTGGCTGGAGGCCACTGGCAAGGCAAGCATAGGTGGGCAGTGGGAGAGGTCGGGCCTCTCAGTGTGCACAGGCCAGTCCATCCCCCACAGCATGCCCTAGCGGACCAGCCATAACCCACTCTGGATGTTTCTCAGGGCATTTAAATCTGATTGAAGCAAAGTCCATCTGGTTCTGGCTTTTCCCCTTCCCTTTCATCCCAACATCAATGCACTAGTATGTCCCCCTGGATTTGAGACAGACACCCCTCCCCTGGACCCTCCAGCCCCTCCTTGACGTATACCATTCTCCATGGACTTGGGTCTCCTGCCAACACCATCCATCTCTCCCCAGGATGCAAATTTATGCTTCTCACCAAATTCTTTAGATTCCGTCATTCCCTCAGGATGTATTGCGAACTCTGGTCTGCGTTGGACAGGTGCTGGGATGACAAAAATGGCATCCACTGCCTCCAGAGAGCATATGGTTCTCTTCCTAGGATGGAAGATATTTTTACAGCCATCCCGCCTTGCCCACAGGTTTACTTTCCGTGCTTTCAGTTACCTGTCGTCCACTGCAGTCTGTCAATATTAGATGGAAAATTCCAGAAACCATTCCTGAGTTTTAAATTGCCATTCTGTGCAGCTGAATGAAATCCTGAGCCCTCCCTCTCTGTCACACCCAGGACACAAACTGTCCCTTTTCCCAGCGAAGTCACGCTACACATGCTAAGGACTCATCAGTCACTCAGCAGTCATCTGGGTTATCAGATTGACTGCTAGGATGTTGTTCAAGTAATCCTTATTTTAACACAGCTATGGTTCTATTTTATTATTATTGTCCTTGCTCTTTTACTATACCTCATTTATAAATTGAACTTTAATGAATATGTATGCATAGAAAACCACAGAGCATATACAGGTTTTGGTACTATCTATGGCTTCAGGCACCCACTGTAGGTCTTGGGA
The DNA here is from genome assembly GCF_902686455.1 of Sciurus vulgaris. Lineage (NCBI taxonomy): Eukaryota > Metazoa > Chordata > Mammalia > Rodentia > Sciuridae > Sciurus > Sciurus vulgaris. Next base: position 29,466,559 of record NC_136474.1, read on the forward strand.
TGTACAACCTGTGAATAAGAGGGAGTCTGCTGTATAAATAAGTGAACATTGTTTTTTTTTTCTTTTTACCATACTGGTACATAAGTAAATAATTATTTCAACACTAAGTGCAAAATAGCTTTCTCCTAGAGGAAGCAAAGAAGGCTCTCAAAAAAATCAGGGGCGAACAGGTTCTCTGTCATTGCCACCAGCCCTTGTCCAAGACTTCCCTCCACACACACATTCAGCACCCACCCAACCTCATGACTTATAACTGCCCTTAGAGGAGATAGGTGCTCTGGAGCCACCCCACTTTGGAAATATGTGATGGGGAACTTGAACTGTGAAGGATTTTCTCAGGTGGTCAAGTATGGGGAAATAGTGCAAGAAATGAGAATAGCACAAGCAGTAACGTAAAAAAGCAATCATACAAGTCATCATGTTTTCATTAAGATGTCAGTGAACTAATGTTGAGAATGGTGGAAACATAGGCAAGTGACATGGCCAAGTTCCTTCACTGTGTGCAGTATGTGCTGAGCACAGGCACCCTTTCCATGTACTGCTGTTTTGGAAAACTCATGTCATACATCCCAAACTCCCGGGACCTGTCGTAAGGACCACTGATATGAGGGGCAACCTAATGAATGACTACCTGAAGCAGCTACTATCTGAACATACTGTGATAGGGACTCGGGGTGGGTGTGGTTATTTATTATCTGTTCACAGTCACTCAATCTCCTCCTTTGGTTTGCCAAGGCACGCATTGTATGAAGTCAAGAGTCATTCCCTCCTTGTTTTATTTCTATAAACGATCCCTCAATGCCTTCAGCAGGACCAACACTCGCGTTATCCTCAACTAACAGCTTGATGGGTAAGTCAGTGACCCTGAAGGAAAACAAATAAGCCCCCGTGGTCAGGAAGTGCCTCCAAAGAACAAAATAGTCATTGAGACCTTTCCTCAATTTAACCATGAGCTAGGCCTGATCACTCTTGCTTATGCTGGAAACTGAATCTTTGCACAGGAAACACCTTGCAGTTCTATTATTTAACACCATACCATGTCACTATTCATATATCACACCAGAGTGTAACTTTGGTGAACACCATGATGTGAAACTGTAAGTCCCAACTGAAAGAAAAAAAATGTTTGCATACTATTTCTCAATATCAAAGACAGTTTTATAAATTTGCACATTTTAGTTGTTTGTATTACAGAAATCAGAAGTCTGACAAACTCATGTATTAGTCTGAGTTTAGTTAAAAAAGAAAAGAAACTAGATTGTTTCAGTAAGAAAAAAAAATGTACTCAAAAAGGAAATTTATTACGAGAAAATAAAATGGCTTAAAGATGTGTTGGGAGGGCTGGACAGCACTCTAATTAGAAGTTCCCAATCTCCTCTTTATAGAAAAATCAACTGGAGAGACTTTTTTCAAACATCCATGTTCTGAATCTGCACTCAGAGATGACAGTACAAGTGTTACAGGTCAGCTTTCATCACTGTAACAAAATGCCTGAGGAGACCCACTTAGGGAGAAGTTTACTTTGTTTCAGTTTGAAAAGTTTAGTCCATGGTTGGCCAGCTCCATTGCATTGGGCCTAATGTGAGGCAGAACATCATGGTGGAAGGGTGTGGAGGAGGACTGCTGCTCTATTCATGGTGGCCAGGAAATGAGCAGAAGAGATGAACCTTCCCAGCATGCACTCCCAGTGAACCACCTCATCTAGCCTCGCTCCACTGCCTATAATTACCACCCTGTTTGTCCATTCGAATAGGATGGACTTATCAGGTCACAGCTCTCATAATTTAATCATTTCATCTGTGAGCATTCCCTTGTTAACAAAGGAGCTCTGTAGGGTGACTATATCCTGACCACAACAACATGTAAACTACCAGAACCCAAGTGCTGGTATTCATATAGCTCCGCTGGGTGGTTCTGATATGTAGTCAGGTTGAGAATGTCTGCTCCTCTTGGATCATTTAGGATGCCAACAACCTTATTTCAGAGTCAGGCCGGCAAGGAAGTCATTGCTCCAAAAATCAGGCTCCAATATCTCTCTGCCATCATGATTGGCACCATGCAGAAGGGATCCTGATGCTACAGCTAGACCAGGCCTGGTCTATACCAGCAGAATGGTATAGTCTAGTTGAAATGCAAGGAAGAAGTGCAAAAAATAGGCACTGTTTAACAATGTGGTATGTACTAACCTAACTAGGTCAATAATTGCTTTAGTGCGAATGATCTGAAGACACTAATTAAAAGAGCATTGCAGAGTATATAAAAAAAAGACCCCTAATATGAATATATTTAAACTTAATGGAACCGTTAATCAGCTGGGTTTAATTGACATTCATAAATTCTTCATCCAACAGAATACACATTTTTCTCAAATTGATTTTAGCAATCCATTCTCAGGTGTATCTTCAAGAGAAATGAAAACTTAAGTCCATGCAAAAACCTCTGTGCAAATGTTCAGAGTGACACTGTTCATAATAACCAATACAGAAGTAAAAAAGGAAGCAACTGAAACATCTATCAAATGATAAATGAATAAAGAAAATGTGATATAGTCATAAAATAGGAATTATTCATTAATGAAATAAAGTGCAGATTCACAGAACGGCATGGCTAAACCTGGGAAATATTATGTTAAGTAGAGAAGCCAGTCCAAGAAGACCACAAATTATAAGATTGTACTTATATGAAATTTCCAGAACAGATAAATCTACAAAGGCAGAAAATAGATTAATGGTCACCTAAGGAGGATGGGGAGTGACTGATACTAGACATGGGTCTCTTTATGGAAAAGGAAAATGTTCCAACATTGGTTGGATCAATTAGAATTCAATAAAGCTAATTTTTAAAAGGCACCACTTAGCTGTCATGGGGAAATGAGGTACTTTATTTCCATATAGATTCAGAGAGTTCAGCCCACGCATCTTTTGCGTGTATGTGTGCTACTGGAGATTGAAACCATGGGCACTCAGTCACTGAGCTACATCCCCAGCCCTTTTAATTTTTATTTTTAAGACAGGGTATCACTAAGTCGCCCAGGATGGCCTCAATCTTGAGATCCTCCTGCCTCAATCTCCTGAGTTTCTGGGATTACAGGAGGAACCACAATGCCTGGCAAGCCCATGAAGGATGCTTGAATCTCTACCCAAATGCTAACTGGGGCAGAATAACTATTTCCAAACAGCAGTAGATAGTGCTGTTGCACAGGTATGGTTATTAGATGGAGGTGACAATATTGGGATTAAGAGGTTAATCTCATGATGGGTTTTAAAATGGAACATAGTCAAATAATTCCCAATTTTAGATTCTTCAACATGACTTTTTACTTTGCAATGTTGTTAAAGTGATAGACATTTAGTAGAAACTGTGTTATGTGTTGATCTTTTCCTTGGGTGGCAATACGCAACATGCTCTGAGCTCAGCTGCCAGCCAGTCATGTGATCATGAGGACAAGCAACAAAACTCTAAAGTGTAATGTTTTGTCAGCAATTTTTGGATATTATATTTTGTGTTGTCATTTCCCATTATGTCTTTAAAATACTTAGGAGATACTTAAGAAGTTATTATAAGATGGCCTTTGTCATAGATGATTTTTACTAAACTTTAGGCTAATTTAAGTGTTTTGTGCCCATTTAAAGTAGGTTAGACTAAGCTATGGTGCTTGGTAGGTTAGGCGTATTAAAAGTATTTTTCACTTATGATATTTTTAACTTCACAATGGATTAATCAGTATGTAAATCCAGAAGTTGAGGAGCATTGGTATAATGTGAAAGAACTTTAACTGTAGCTTGACCAAAAATAACTACTTCATTCAATCTTGAGATTTACAAATGTGCATGGTAGGAAGAGTGAGGTCTCTGCTCAGAGTTCTCATGCATAGGGAAGAGGGAAGAAGGGGACAGGGTTGGAAATGCTGCTTTTGTGGGGGTTGGGATGGAAATGAGTAATAAGTTGTCTTAGTGAGTAAACTAACACATAGTCAACTTTCCTAATATAATAAAGTGACTATTAAGAATGAAAACAGAAACACAACTAGAACTGAAAAACAGCCTCAAAATGCAAAGGAGGAGGAGTGAAACTTGATGGAACCAGTAAAGTGTAGAATGGAAGTGAAAAGAAGAGAGTCAAAGCCTGACATTAGTATCATAAAGTCATGTGGAAGAAACAATATCTCAAATATCCATTGTCAGGTTGTCATTAAAGACTTCTTTTGACTGGAACTACGTGGCTGAAGGCTTTTTGCATTACCTATTAAACAGGTTGTACCAAGCATCAGTGATGTATCAGATCCACATGTCCTGTGGGCAGCTACCTGTCACATGCAGTAATTGAGTTCTCCCAACACGGCAAATCCAAACTGACATGCGTTGTGAGTGTAAATGACACCCTGGATCTCACTTAAAGACATTATTTTGATTTCAAGTTCACATGATATTTTAAATACATGATGTGAAGAGAAATATATTATTAAAATTTCTTTTGCATTTAAAAAAAACATAAAATGTTTTTCGTTGAAACTTGGAAGTCACATATCTGGCTGACATTATATTCTGGTTGGCCTGTGTGGGTTTCAAACTTTTCTATGTTTTGGACAAACACATTTGCACTTAGGTATTTTATAGTCTAAACAAAGGACAGAGACAAAAGCAGGAAATTAGCAAGTAAGATAATCCTATATATTGATGAGTTTGTAAGTAGTAAAACAGTGTCATATCATAGAAAGGTCTGGAGCTGGGCATCTCCATGAAGGTGATGTGGAGTTGAAATGGGAATGGTGGACAGTCAACCATGTGCCCAGCCATCCCAAGATACTGCTCAGAGCAATTTATAATGGAGGTTTAAAGTTTCTGTTCCTCTCTTTTGGAGGCGATAGGGATTCCCCTGTGAGGCCTACAGAGTAGGTGGAGGGTCAGCTTTCAGTGCAGCAAGGGGGTCTTACCAGTACATTAAAGCCAGTCTGAGGCAGGCCCTCCGCCTGGCAATGGTGTGCAGCTGACCTGCAGCTATCATGGCAGCTGAATTAGGCAGAAAGCAGCTCATGAAGGGCCTTGTGGGTCTTCCAGTCTCCCCGTGTATCACAGTGACACATTCAGTCTCCTCTAGATTACTAAGTTAGGAGCTGTTTTTCCAAAGGAAAATGATCATACCAGAATGCCTTTTGTTAGTTAATGCTGGGAGGCTTCCGTCAGGGACTGTCCGGGTCACCAGAAAGATCCTTCTATTCTGCTGGTACTATTTCTGTCAGCCTCTGCTTTGGTGATATGGTCAGAATGTTTGATGAATAAAATAGAATCAACATACTTTCTTCCAGTTTTTGAAATTAGTCATCTGATAGAATCTATGAAAAAAACTTCTATATAGTAATTATCTACCTACTGCCTACCATGGATCATCTACCTACTACCATTACATGAGGAGGCACCAGAGAATCACTATCAGAAGTCTTTCTTGGAGAAGCTTTCAAAGCTATCATCTCAGCATAATATGTGTAAGTATATATGTTAACATACACACACAATTGATCCTTGGTAACTACAGATTTCATAACTACAGATCCCACCGACCACAGATCAAATACTTGAAAAAGAAAATTTCACCCGTACTGAACATGTACAGATCTTTATATCATTGTCTAAATGCTGAAGTGTAACAGTATAATATTTCTAGAGCATTTATATTGTCTTGGCTATTATAAGCTGTCTAGAGGTGATTTAAAGTATACAGGAAGATGTGAATATATTATATACAAATATTACTTCATTTTAAGGGATTTGAGCATCCACAGATTTTGGTATATCCAGGGCTGTCCTTGAATGAATCCCATGTGGATAGAGATGAGTGTACTTCCATCGTACTTATCTACTTAGAAAACAGAATATCTTTACTGACAAAAAAGTATTTTATACTGCAGAATTCCAAACACAACTATTAGAATCAAAAGATGAGTTTCTTTAAAAAAATAGATTTTAGATTTAATTTGATAAATTAGCTGGTAATAAATCTGGTTCTCAGGTAATTCTGAAAAACCCAGCACTTTGGAAAAGAAGTCCTTTAAGGGGCTCCAAAGTAAATTTAAATGTTCATGGCAAAATACAAGCATAGTGTGTGTGACTCACAGGACTTGAATCACAATCAATATCATCTTGACCAGAAGAGCTACATGCTGGCTGTAAGAAAGATGTGCATTTTCCCAAAATTCACATATACATTAGGTCACCCTAAATGCATAGCATATGTGTGACTGATATTGATAAATGTGCATAATTAAAGAAGTTATTCCAAAAACTGGAATCCAAAATATCAGAACTACTTCCCCCATCCCCATTAGAATTGCACCTATGCCTTACACTGACTTGAAATAGGCACCATAAACAGTTCTCACATTGCTTGTGTAGGGTAGGAGGGGAAGGCAAAAGGAGAATGTTTATTTTCTGTGTGCCCTAAATGACAGTCCTCTTTAGTTTTGTGAAAAGAAACTTAAAAAGAAAGAAATAAATTTTTTTTTTTTTGGCCATGGGAAATTTTTCAAAAATTGCTTTTGAAAGAGCAATTAAAAATAAACCATGGGTAATCTTTAAAAGGAGTGCTTCTTTTCTAAAGCTATTGAGAAAGGTTAAATGAAGACTGAAAGAATCCTCTGAAAAGCAGTTTTGGAAGAGAAGATATGCAAATTGTAGTCACAAGAGAACTTGCATTAAACTCAATATGACTGTCATTCAGCAATTGTGATAAACACATTTTAAGGCTACTTTTGACATTTTAATAATAACAAATCAGAAAAAACAATTAGGACAAAATGTCAATCAGAATATGTGAAAAATCAAAAGAACTGTAATAAATGTCAAGTTCACAGGGCAAGCTGGATTATGGTACAGCTAATAAGGCTCAAAACGTTGCACCTCACTCTTTAGTTGCCAGATGTGGACTCTTGTAATCCTGCTCTCTGCCCAGGAACCTGCACAAAGGGTGTACCATGTCCAGTGGGCATTCCAAGGAGTTCCCAGTGGCGCTCTCTGGCAAGAAATCAAACACAGGGCACAGAAATTTGGGGTGTTTCTTTACCAGCATTCACGAAGTGAGGTAGCCTTGAGGGGCTGAGTTCCCCCTCCAAAGGTCATTGTTCTACTCAAACCCTCATTTCAGTCCTGTTAGTTCTAAAGTTTTTGTAGTTGTGCTACTGTGGTGGTTATTTTTAATGTGTCAGTTTGATTGGACTACAAGGTGCCCAGATAGCTGCTTAAACATTCTTTAAGGTAGTGTTCATGTGGGCGTCTCTGGAAGAGATTAGCATTTGAATTGGTAAACTGGGAAAAATAGATGACTTTCCCCAATATGAAAAAAACACCACCCATCTGTAGAAGGTTTAAAGAAAATAAAATATCAAAAGGAAGGTTGAATTTGCACTCTGTCTGACCACTTGACTTGGGACATTGATCTTCTGCCCACTGAATCTTCTCCTGGCTCTTAGGTTTTTGTATCTGAACTCTTAGTCCTTCAAATGTCACCACCAGCTTTCCCATGCCCCCTCCAACTTGAAGATGGCCGATGGTGGGACTTCTCAACCTCCATGACCACAGGAGGCACTATGTACTAATATACATACACATCTCCTGTTGGTCCTATTTATCTGAGAAGCCTCACTAGGAGAGGTCCATTCCCGTGACAACCCTACACCTACAGCCCTATAATTTTCTTGCATGTTATCAGATTCTCTTTATGAAGAAATCCTCCTTGACTAATCCTAACTTGGCTCTTGAATGATTTATCCTGGTATGTGTTATCTTTTATCAACAGGTATACATAATTAAGAATATAAATTAATTGCATGAAATAGATTATCATTAAAACATGGATGAATTTTGATAAACAAAAAGAATGAAAAAGAGGATGAACATAATTCAATATGCCATAAGTAGAAGGGGAAAGGAATAAAGCACAGAATATCTTTTCCTTTCTTAAAGTGAAAGCTCTGTCTTCCTCAGAGTCATGCATGTGACTGAAGTCCAGGTGAAGACTTCATGGAAGGCATTCATACATCTACATGGAATTTCATATACGTGGAATGAGCATCAGTCCATGATGATGCTTAGTTGGCTCAGAGGATACTGAACAAATGACAGATCTTTTCTTAATTCGTTGCACTTAGTATTTCTATTAAATTATTTATGTGCTTGTGTATTGTTTATTATTCACATAGTAAAGAAATCATTTCCCATCCTAAAGCATTCCAGCAATCTCAGAGCACTTAAACAAAGCATTGAAGAGCTGAGGTGGCCTCCAATTCTCATATCGTTTTCTTCCCCCCAGTTTCCAAAGACATTAGCGACTGACTATGTCTTATTTTATTCTTTAGTACTCATACATGAGTGCTAAATATGAAAAGTATACATACACTATAAAAGTTGGAGCAAGGTATGTGCATGCTTATATAATACAGGCTTTTCATTTGATCATTGTTTTTTGGAGCTTCTTATCAGTAAGTATACATAGTTTCTTGCCAAGTTTTTTAAAAATTTTTTTGGAAGTTCGCATAATATGACATTGATGTCCTCAAAGGCCCTTAAGATTTTTCTTTTTATTTTATTTATCTCAATGCCCCTATAAATATTTTGTGCATAAAATTTTATACATAATACATAATGCAATATATATAATTTTCATGACTAATAATTCGTCCACTTAAAGTGGTAAGAGTTTTTTTTTTTTTTATTTATATTCCCAGAGTTTTTCAATCATCACCAGAATCCATTTAGAACACTTTTATCATCTCACAGAAAAACATAGTAACCTACTGGTAGTAACACTCCAGTTTCCTCAAGCTCTTCCAGTCCTAATCTACCTTTAGTCCACTTTGTCTTTACAGATTTATTCATTGTGGACATTTCACATATATGGGATTACATAACATGGGACTTGTTTTGATAGGATTGTTTTGCATGGCTAATATTTTCAAGACTCATCCATGCTGTAGCATTTATCAGTAATCATTCCTCTTTATTTATTGCTAAATAATGCCTAATTCCATGAATATACTTTGTTTTATTAATTCACCCTTTGATGGACTTTGCATTGTTTCTACTTTTTGACTATTAGAACTAGTACTGCCCTTAACATTCATGTACAAGTGTTTGTAACAACATTTGTTTTCAAACTTCTTGGGTGTAAACCTAAGGGTGGAATTTATGGGTCACTTAGTAATTCATTGTTTACCTTTTTGAGGAAATGCCAAAAAATTTTCCAAAATGACTTTACTATTTTATATTTTTACCACCAATGTATAATGATTCCCATTTATCCATATCCTAACCAACATTTGTTTGGTTTTTCAAAGATAGTTATCTTAATAGATGCGAAGTTTTGTATCTTGGTGGTTTTTATTTGCATTTGTTTCATGATGAATGAGCATCTATCTTTTTTCATGGTCTTATTAGCCAACTATACACTTTTGGAGAAATATCTATTTACACTATTTGACCATTTTTAATGGATTATGTATCTGTTACGGTTCAGATATGAGGTATCCCTCAAAAGCTCATATGTGAGACAATACAAGAAAGTTTAGAGTTGAAATGATTGGGATATGAGAGTCTTAAGCTGATCAGTACATTAATCTTATTGAATGGATTACTTTTTACCTGGGTGGTAACTATATGCAGGTAGGGTATGACTGGAGGAAGTAGGTCACTGCAAGTGTGACTTTGGGATATGTATTTTGCCCCAGGTGAGTGAAGCTCTCTTTGTTTCCTGATTGCCATGTCCTGAGCTGCTTTCTTCTACCTCACTCTTCCACCGTGATGTTCTTCCTCACCGTGGGTCCAGAGCAATACTGCCAGCTGTCTCTGGACTGAGATCTCTGAAGCTGTGAATCCCGAATAAATTTTTCTCCTCTAAAATTGTTCTTGTCAGGCTTTTTGGTGATAGTACTAAAAGAATCTGCCTAAAACTATGTCCTTATATTATTGAGTCAGAAGAGTTATTCATATGTTTTAAAAATAAGTCTTCAAGATTAACCATGGTAGCCCAAAAAAATCTTAAAAAATTTAACCTTGCAATCATACCAAATATTTTTGATGATCACAATGTAATCAAATATAATTCAAGAGTAAAAGAAAAACTGGAAATATAAAAATATATGGAAATTAACACATCTTTGAAAAGCAATGGATCCAAGAATAAGTCATGAGGGAAATTAAAAAATACCTTGAAATAAATGAAAATACAACAAAAGTTAAGGGATCCACTGAATGTAGTACCAGGATGAAGTTTGTAGTAATGACCATTTACATGAAAAATAAAGAAAGATCTCAAATCAATAGCTTAATTTTACAGTTGAGGAAACAAAAAAAATGAATAAATACAGAATTATCAAACTGAAGGAAATAAGCAGTATTAGGGCAAAAATAAATGAAATATATAAAAGAAAACTTGTAGAAAAAATTATTATGCAGGTATGGTGGCAAGTGCCTTGGGATCATAAGTAGAAGGATGACTTAAGTCTAGGAGTTCATGGCCTCCCTGGTTGATGTAGGCCTCATCTTGAAAATAAAATAAATAAAACACTGTAGTACTAAAACTACCTCAAAAGTTAACTAAGTTAAAAGATGATTTCTTGAAGAGATAATAAAATTCCAAGACACCTAGCTCCATTAACTAAGAAAAAAAGAAGACAAAGAACTCAAATCAGAAATGAAAGAAGGGACATAGCAAATGATTCCACAAAATAAAAATAATTAAAGGAAATTACTGTGAACAATTACATAACAATAAAATAGATCACATAAGAAATGAATAATTTTCTAGAATTATGCAACCTTTTGAGATTTAATTATATAAGATGTAGAAATCCAAAGAGACCTAGAACTAATAAGGAGATTGAATCATTAATCAACAACCTCTCAAACAAGAGAATCCCAGGAACAGATGGCTTCCCTGGAGAATTCTCAAGACATCTAAAGAAGAATTAACACCAACTCTCAAGAAGTGAAGGAGATGGAATACTCCCAAGCTCATTCTCTAAGGCCAGAATGTTCCTGATAACAAAACCAGACAAAGGCACTGTAAGAAAACTACAGAGTAATATAACTGATAAATAATGATGTAAAAATCCTCAGTAACATGGTAGTAAACTGAATTCAATAGCATATTAAAAGCATCATTCACCATAATCAAGTGGGATCCTGGATAATGAGGATGCTTCAACTCAAAAAATCAGTGTAATACATCACAGTTATGGCATGAATAACAAGCAACATATGACCATCTTACTTGGTGCAGGAAAATAATTTGACAAAATTCAATGCCATTTATTGATTAAAAACACTAAAAAAATCTAGGGCTATGAGAAAACTACCTCAATGTAATAAAAGCCATATATGAAAAGCCCACAGATATTCAATGGTGTACATTTGAAAGTTTTTTCTCTAAGCTCTGGAAGGAGACGAGGGCACTCAATTCCACTACTTTTATTCAACATAGTACTTGAAGTCCTAGCCAGAGCAATAAAAAAAAAAAAAAAAAAAGAAAGACAGAAAAACAAATAAAATACATCCAAATTGAAAAGGAAGAAGTAAAATTATGTCTATTTGCAGATCACCTTATTTTCTATGTAGACAACCCAATGATTCCACAACAAAGTTGTTAGAGTTAATAAATGTATTTGGTCAAGTTATAGGATACAAATCAACGTGCAAAAATCATTTGTTTCCATATACTAAGAATGAACAATCTGAAAATGAAATTAAGAAAATGAATCCAGTTAATAGCTTATGATGTAAAATAATAAAAAGCTTAGGGATGAACCTAACTGTATAAGTGAAAAAGCTAGAAAACAGTGCTGAAAGATATTATAGAAGACACATATACACACAAATGCAAGGTATCCCATGTTCATGGATTGGAAGACCAAATATTGTCAAAATAGCCATACTACTTAAAGCTACCTAAAGCTTCAATTAAATCTGTCAAACTTTCTCAAGCTTTTGTTTTTGTTTTTGTTGTAGAAATACAAAACTGCTATTCTAAAATTTATATCAAAAAACCCTAAGTAGTCCAAACAAACATTAAAAAGAAGAAAATATTTTCAGACTTCAAATTTCCTGATTTCAAAAATTATCACAAAGCTACAATAATCAAGAAGTTGTAGTACTGACACAAAACCAAATTGATCAATAATATAGAATGAAAAACTGAGAAATAAACCCTTACACACATAGGTCAAAGGGTCTTTGACAAGTGTGCAAGACCACACATTTGTGAAAGGATAATCTCTTCACCAAATGATATTGGGAGGGCTGGGGATATAGCTCAGTTGGTAGAGTGCTTGCCTTGCAAGCACAAGGCCTTGGGTTCGAATCCCCAGCACCACTAAAAAAAAAAAAAAAATCCAAATGGTATTGGGAAACTGTACATCCATCTGCAAAAGAATGAACTTACACCCTTCCTTATTCAACATACAAAATTAAAACAAGACAGATGAAAGACATAAATAGAAGATCTAAAACTCCTCGAAAAAAGCGTTGTGAAGACTTTAGTATATTGAATTAAACCAGATTTCATGGAAAGGACACAAATATGCAGGAAGCAAAAACAAAAAAAAACAAATGAGACTACATCAAGCTTTAGAACTTTTTGCACAACATAGGAAACAATCAACAGAGTGGAAAGGCAACCTATGGGATGGGAGAAAAAAATTGCAGACCACATCTAATTAATGGGACTTAATATCCAAGATATATTAAAAGGCCAATAATTCAATAATAAAAAAGAAATAACATGAATCAACAATGTGCAAGAAACTGAGACATTTCTCCAGAGAAGATATGAAAATGCCCAACAAGTATCTGAAAGATGCCCTGCATCACTAATCATTAGAGAAATGCAAATCAAATCACAAACACAGAATGTCACCTTGCATCCACTAAGAGGGCTACTATCTCCCTCTGTCTCTCTCCCTCCACTCCCTTACCCACATACACGCACACACGACGGAAAATGATAAATATTGGTGAGGATAGGAGAAACTGGCTGCTCATGCTCTGTGTTTGTTCACTGTTGGTGGGGATGTCAAATGGTACAACTGCTTTAAAAAACAGTGGGGGGGGGTTATTCAAGGAATTAATCATAGAATTCTGATATGATACAACACTCATGTTTTTAGGTACATAGCCATAAGAAGTAAAGGTAGAATTTTTGAAGAGATATTTAGACAACCTTGTTCATTTCAGTTGAATTTATAATAAGCAAAAGGTGGAGTGCATAAAGAAAAGGTGTCTATATTCATAATGGATAATATTATGCAGTCTTAAACATGAAGGAAATCCTATCACATGCTACAACATGGGTGAATTTCAATAAAATTATGCAAAATGAAATAAGACAGTCGCAAAAGACAAATATTCATGATTCCATTTAGATGTATTATCTAAATTAGTCCAACTCCTAGAAACTGAAAATAAAAACAAAATCATGTTTTTGCAGGACCTGGAAGAGGGGATAAGTGGTAAGTTGTTCAATTGGTACAGAGTTTTTGTTTTGCAAATGAAAAATTTTAGTGATCTTTCACACAGTAATGTGAATAGATTTATCACTGAACTGTGCACTGTAAAATGATTAAGATGGCAAATTTTATGTATTTTATTGTTAAAAAATAAATCACAAACTTAGAAAAGTATATTTCACTAATTTTGCTTCAGTATCAACTTGAAAGGGAAAGCAACCTTTTGGTTTTTCCTTTTTTAAGAAAAGAGGTGGACATTCACAAATCAAACACACAACATAACTGTCATTTGTGGGATTATATTTAATATGTTTGCTTAATTTTATATGCAAAAATAAAGAAAGTGAAAGATTACGTTCTGTTTTATTATGCTGTAATGTCAGAAGAAGAGAATAAATTGAATCTTAGTGTTAGAAAGAAATTTGGGGTCATATAATCAAACTTCTAAGTCATTGAGGAATATTTTTCATGAATTCCAATAATTATGCATCTTCTATTATATTGCTTCATAGGAAACTAATTACTTTTTGGAACTAGTTTAAGAGATTTTTTAAAAACATTTTGACATTCATTAAAAAAGTGCAATAAACTACTGATACGATTAAATTGTTAAAAATACCTGTTAATATATCATGAACACTGCAAAGAAAACATCTAAAAATTAATTACCTTTTTTTGGTAGGTTAATTTGTTAGTTTTTCTTTATAAAATTTACTTAAGTGTTTTCACATGTTTTATAGTAAGCAAATTAGGTGTGTCGGGGGGAATAGAATCCACTGGTTAAAATGAGATTAAAACCTTTGCCATGGGAGACTCAATTTAATACTCTATCTACTAGAAATTTCTCAGGGGCTACTTAAATCACACATCTTATAGCCACTTAGAGTCATATACTCCTTCCCTATCTCCAATTTCTATTCCCCATCCTCCGGAGTTAACTACTGTCCTGAAATGGGTATTTATAATTCTGACGCTTATATAAAATAAAAAATATGAAATGTTCTATGAGTCTTCGAAAATTTTTTCAGGGAGCTGTTTTAATTTAACAAGTTGTACCATATTTTATTTACCCTTCTGAAACTTGTTCTTAGTCTATTTTATTGCTAAGATTGATATGCATGACTGTGTAGCTGTCATTTTGACAACTACATAATAACCCACTGTGTAAACATATCACAAGTTAATTTATTCATTCTCCCAGCAATAAATATTTTGGTTGTTTCCAAGATATTGAAACCAGTGCTGTTATGAACTTACATGTATTTCCTGATGCACAGTCACAAGGGTTTTTCTCGAGAAGGTTTCCAGGAATAGAATTTCCTAGTTACCATAGGGTATGCAAATATTAAATTTCACACTGTACTGTAGCTTGGATTTGAGATGGCCCCCAAAGTCCATGTGTTGACAGCCTGTAGGTGAGCATTTAAAAAGCGGGGCTTAATGGAAGGAAGTTAGGTCATTGGGGGCATGACCTTTCAGGGGATATTGGGAACCTGAGCCACTTCTTGTCTCTGTCTCTACTTCCTGGCTGCCATGAGGTGAGGTTTTGCTCCACCACACACTCCCTACCATGATGTTCTGCCTTGCCACAGGTCCAAAGACAATGATGCCAACTGACCATGAACTGAAACTGTTGAAGTCATGAGCCAAAATATCCTTTTCTCCTTTTAAGTTGATTTTCTCAGGCATATTATCAGAGTGAGGGAAAACTTACCAACACAGTATAATTCTAAATTGTTTTCCAAAGTGAGTATACCAATTTACATGTGTACATACAAGGTATAAGTGATTCTTCACTCAGATCATCCTCAGATCTTGGAATTGAGAAATTTCTCAAGTAATGCCCTTGTGAAAGGTTTAAAGTAGTATTAAATTGTATCTTCACTGTGTTCCTCATTAAATATGCTAAGCACATCTTTCATATGTTTGTTGACCATGTATACCTTTCTCTTTTATGAAATTTCACTCGTCATTAGAGAATTTTGTTCTTTAAGTATTTATTTCTAGTTCTTTCTCATCTTATCACAAACTCAGTGACTTAAAATATCACGCATTTATTTTCTCCCAACCTCTGTAGGTAAGAAGCCCAGGAGGACATGGCTGGATTCTCTGCCATGGGTCTCACAGGCTGAAGTCAAGGTGGTAGCAGCTTTCAGCTGAGGAATGGGGCCTCTGCCAACATCATTGGTTGTTGGCAGAATTCACTTCCCTGTAGCTCCATGAGGAGCCCCAATTTACCCTGGCTGCTGTCCAGTAACCAGTCCCAGTTGCTAGAGGCCACCTGCTCTGACTTGCCACATGGTTCTCCCAGGCAGTTCAG
This sequence comes from Sciurus vulgaris, assembly GCF_902686455.1. Taxonomy (NCBI): domain Eukaryota; kingdom Metazoa; phylum Chordata; class Mammalia; order Rodentia; family Sciuridae; genus Sciurus; species Sciurus vulgaris. The sequence goes on from NC_136474.1 coordinate 29,482,368, forward strand.
AGCCTGGGTATTGGCTCTTCTCCAATCCAGGTGGAGCACATGCCTGACTTCCTCTTCTATGACCAGCTGGAAACTCTGATTTCAGAGTTCATTTGACTAAATAATTGGAGAAGAGTTGCGCCCACTAGGAATCTAAGGGCCATCTTAGATCTCTGTGTACCCCAGGAACTGTCATTAATTCTTGGTCAAATATGACACAGATCTCTTCTCAGTGTCTTTACTTATTTTCATTTTCCTTAGACATTTTCCTTGTTTTGATGGTGGATATACTTTTATATTAATTAAACTTCATACCTCATTCATATTTTATTATGAATTTTTTCACCTTTCTGATATTTTTCTGCCCAAGCATTCCACCTAAGGATAACACATTACATGAAGTAGTCATGTTTCCTTTGACTCCTCTTGGTTGAGATAGTTCCTGGATCCTTTTTTTTTATTATTATGTTTAATGACCTTGACAGTTTTAAGGAATGCTCATGAAGTATTTTGCAGAATGCCCATCGATTCCATTTTCTTTTTTCTAGAGTTGAGCTTGGGGTTATATGGGAGTTATGGATTTGGGGAGGAAGACTTCAGAGATGAAGTGACATTCCCAACACACCATATCAAGTGTTTATGCTCTCAACATGACTGATGGACATTGGCCTTGATTGCTATTTGCCAGGTTTCTCTACCTTTCTTGCTCATAAGATACGTTGCACTGACATTTTTATACACTAGAATTTGGATTGTTAAATTACTGTTTAGAATGATTGCATCTGTATTTGTGCTTGAACTAGGTCTGTAATTTTCTTGTACTATGCTTGTCAGATTTTGTCTCATGATTGTCTTACGAAGTAAGAAGATGAGTCATCCTTCATTCTCTGGAAAAGACTACATAAATTGCAATGACCTTGCTGATGAGAATTTGGTAGAACTCAGCTTCAAACTCGTATGTCTCCAGTATTTTTCTTCAACAAGAAGTTTTGACTATTGTTTGAGATTTTTAAGTCTTAGGACTCTTCGTGAAATCCGGTTTTATCTCTGTGAGATGGAGTAAATTTTATATTGAAAGAAGTTTTCCATTTCATCTAAGGTTCAAATGTATTAAAGTTACTATTGATGTCTTAGAACATTATTAAAGAAGAGTTTGTCTCCAGGTGTGTCTTATTTTTTATCCATAATACTTTTTTGTCTTGTCTTTATTTCTTGATTAATTTTGCATGAGTTTCGGGAAGTTCTTCAGCCAGTAACCATCTTCCTCTTGGGCAGCAACCAGTCTCAGCTGCCAGAGAAAATAACCCTTTCCCCTGTCATGGGAACAGCCTTGACTTCTTGGCTCTGTCCTGTGTTCTTCCTTCAAGAGGAGTTCACACTTTTCCAGATGAACACTGATGTCTCTCTCTGTCCCATCACAAAGTACCTGCAGAAGAAAGGGCTGCCGTCCATGTGTGATTGTGGAAATGCATCTTCAATTTCGAGTTCCATCTCCAAAATGGATTCTCAAATATGTGAAAGAAAAAAATACTTCCCACCCTTGGGAAGAAGCACACAGGTAATATTCGATGCTTGCTATCATTTTAGGGCACTTTTCATTAAGTCCACTTGACTCTTCTTGAATCCTCTAGGGAATGCCTCTGTGTAATGAGTACACAGAATTCTTTCAGTAATGACCATGGAGCTACAAAATCACATCTTAGCATGAGAGCTCTTGGAAAAATCATACCACTTCTGGATGACTGTTTTTTTTTTTTTTTTTTTTTTTTAGAAATGTCATACCATTCTTATACAAAACACACAATGAATGCTCTGTAAGAAGTGATATTCGGCATAATTGTTTGAAGCAAGGAGACCATTGCCAATTTATTCAACCCAGCGTTTTCTAACAGAGAACATCTTGTGGCTCAGCTTGTGCCATGTTTGGACAAACACATGATGTTTTGCTCTACTTATGTGAGCCTGGAGAGAGATGAAGAGGGAGGATCTTCAAGAATTTTCTGTCTGCATGCAATTTTTTTGCTCTAACTTTAAGTGTAGTCTTTGCTCTAACTTTAAGTGTAGTCTGAGAGAAAGAACCATAAATTTGAGAAGGAAAATTATTTAAGAAGGAAGAAATTCTGCACAAAAGAAGAATTTGCAGTCCATGGGGCAAACTTCCCAGGTGTCTTTCCACCTTCCACCACCCACACTGTGTCTCTTCCTGTGAAGACTGATAGACCTTCATTACATTACAGCCCTGAACAGACCTTACATTTTTGTTTCTTACAATTATTTTTATGTTTATGTACTTCTTTCTGTTGTTCCATTATGGTATGTTTGCTGTCTATGAAAAAAATGATTTAGTTCATCTCATAAGTTTTCCTGTTCATATTAGTGGGGCTATTTTTGTCATCGAATGGCCTTTCATTTAGCTTCAGGATTTGGAGGATGACACAAATGATCTGTAGGAGTATCTGATGAAAAATCAAAAACTAAAAAGCTGTCAGATCAGAGGTCAATCAGAGACTGGTGAGGTATTACACACTCACAGCCTGGTAGAGAAGTGGTGCTTAAGTTTTCTATGGGGTTACCATCCTGTAGAAGTAGCCAGTCCCTTAAATAATAGCGTCCATGCTTAAGATTCTCCTGTGACAGCTCAGGGTTCCTGTTTCTCCAAAGCCCTTAGAACAAGTTCTTCTTGTCTTGCCTTCCCTGCTGGTTCCCTTCCTAATGAGTTCATGATGCTTTGATACTGATCACAAATCAGGTCTCTGTATGTGATTTTTGTTGTTAGATACTGATCACAAATCAGGTCTTTGTATGTGATTTTTGTTGTTAACAGGCACAAAGCAAACCAAGAACATATTGAAGAAAGAGCAGTGTTTGTTTTATTTTTCCTCTCTGCCTTTAGTAGTGTGGAAGCTTCCCTTTGTGCTAAACAGCGGATTCTGGCAACTTTGCCCAAGGCTAGCCTGGGCTATTATAGTCACATACACAATGTAAACCACACATTATACTTAGTGGTTCTTGAGGCCAGAGATATGGGGTCATACTCCAGTGAACTATTTTGGTTTTCTGTAACTTCCAATTGTGGGTAAGAAAGGGATGTCGATTCTTCATGCCATAAATAGAACTTATGCCAGGACTATACATCCCACATCCAAATATTCAGGGAGTGTAGTCTTCTGTTTTCTATTACCTATCTGTCTTTCCTAATACTTGATCTGTATAATATACCCCTTATCTGAAGTTTTTCTTTCTGAGATTTAAGTTATTCATATTTATTCATATTCATCTGTTGACTGAAACATGAAGCAGAAAATTCTAGAGGCAAACGATTCATACATGTTAAGTTGTGTGCCAGTCTGAGCAGGTGTTCTGATAAAATCTCACACTGCACGATTCCTTCCTTTGTCCTGTGTATCCACACTGCATATGCTACCTTCCCATTAGTCACTTCGTAACCATCCCGGTTATCAGATTGACTGTCACCATATTGCTGTGACCATTATTTTACTTACCAATGGCCCCAAAGGGCAGAAGTAGTGATACAAAGGATAAACCAGGGTATAAACCATGCAAGGACAGATTAACGTAATATTATGCCACAACTCTGCACGGCATATAAAAACACAGTATATCTAGGTTTCAGTACTTCCCTAGTTTCAGGCATCCTCCATGGACCTTGGAACATATCCCCTAAGGATAAGAGCGGGGGGTTGCTTTATTATGCTTTGTAAGTGTATATACTTTTGAGAACTCACTAGGAAGCAGGAAACTTTCTGCTTGTCACATCAAAGTCATGTCCCAAAGTAAAGGAGTTTCTTTTTAAGGTAAATATTCCATTTTCAAAGTAAGTATGTGTTTTCTTTGTCTTCTTTTTGTGCACTAGGGAGTGCCCTAGGGTCACAGTGGGAGAGGAGATTAGGAGTAGGCCATGGATGGTATGAGAGTACCTGGGACCTGGCTCCTACAGAGAGTCAGGATGGAGTCTATGTCCTGTCACTGGGTCAATAGTCCCTGAGGCGGGTGGCTTCAAGGCTGACATCTTCTGCTGCCATTCATGGTCTGATTATTTGCTTCTAGTTGCTCCATGTCTTCTCTGCCTATAATTTTCAATCTAAACCCTGGACCTCTACAAATCCCCAGTTCATATAAATACCCCAAACAACTCAACCCTGCTGCTCTGGGACAGATTGCATTTTCCAAAATAAGCCATGTAAACGTAGATGCCATCCTGCATGCCCCTCATTGGAAAGGAGCCTGCAGTGCCTCTCGACTGAGAGGTGAGGGCTGTGTTGCCTCTGCTTGTCCTGCATGCACCTCGTAACCTCCTCATCCAATAGTTCAGAGTAGGTGACACTGAGGACTCAGGCTAGGCTGTGAAAGGTGAGACAGTTTCCACCTTCTGTCCTTCTCTCAAGCCCTGAGCCGACAGGTAAGAAGTCCAGCTACTGAAGCCACCATGCTGGAGAGAACACCTGGAGACAAAGAAAGCTACCCAAGGAGCCCGGAAGACCCAGCTCCCAGCAGTTTGATGTGAGTGAGCTTTCACATGAGTGCAGACACTGACCCACTTGGGCCCAGTGGACATCAGCCAGGGTAAGGACGAACCAACACCCCAGGTTCTGCTTAGAGTTGCAAGTAAAACAATGCAGTGGGCTGTGTAGATCACTAAGTTTGAGGAAGTTACACATGGATCATTTGCATGACCTCAAATGAGCACATAGGCTCTTCTGAGCACCCACTGTACTGTGTGAAAACTGAGTTCCCAGACCAGCTATCAGCCTCCAGGGGGACATCTGTGTTACTCAGCTTTTCATTCTTGCGACCAAAATATCTGACAAGACCAACTTAGAGGAGTTTGTTTCAGCTCATTGTTTCAGAGGTTCAGTCCACTGTCAGTCAATTCCGTTACTTTGGCCCCAAGGTGACTCAGAGCACCATAGAGAAGGGCAGCAGAGGAGGAGAGCTGTTCATCTCCTGGCTGCAGCGAAGTAGAAAGGGGGTAGGGAGGGGAGGGGATGCAGAGAAGATGTAGCTTCCAGGGCAGGCCCCAGTGGTCCACCTCCTCCAGCCATACTCCACCTGCCTACTGTTACCACCCTGTTAGACCATTTAAACCAAAATGGACTGATGAGGTCACAGCTCTCTTAATCCCATAATTTTACCTCTGAATATTCCTGCATCAACAGAGGAACTTTTGGGGGACCTCATATCCAAATCATAACCACATCCTTCCTCCAATGATACTCTCCAGGTGCTGGGATGGGTAGAAAGTGGTACTATGCAGATGGGGGTCTTCCTTGAGAAACACAATCTCCCCAGGCTATCCTGGGAAAAACAGATCATTGGTCCTGATGTTCCTGAGCTCCTCCTGGTCTTTCTTGAAGTTTGGGATACTTAGTTCCCAACCACATAATCACAGGGGAAGTGACTGAATTATGTTGCTAGGCTATAATGTTGAGTAAATTTGGTGTATTAAATGCATTTTCAACTTATGATATTTTCAACTTAACTGGGTTCATTATGAGCCAAGGAACATCTGAATATAACTTTGATAAAGTTGGGGACTAATTTTTTCTGTATTTTAGCTCATCAGAACGGAGGTCCTGCAAGGTTCACCAAAACAAGATCACTTAGCACAACTACCTCAAATAGCAGATAATTGAATCCTGGAGTGAGAAGTCTCCAATGGTCTGCACGGATGCCCCTGAAACATCACTGTCACAACACTCAGGCAAAACACCCACTTGCCATGATGTCATGCAGACTCCAACCTGTGGCTCAGACCCCCCTCAACATTGCCCTGACTCTTGGGGTAGAAAAGGCCCTCAGGGGTCTGCAAGTTCCTGTCCTGTCTGGGGTGGAACTGGATGAGACAAGCTCCCTAACATCGACACAACACCGTTGTTCTCTAGCTTCTCCCCAAGCATTGTACCCTGACCTCTGGATTCCTGTCCTCACCAGAATTCATGCTTCAGCTCCTCCAGGGTTCATTTCCTGGCCTTGACAGATCCCAACTGCCCTCGGAGGATTCCCTTTCCTGCGATCTTCTCAGGCAGTCTCAACTGGTCTCCTCACCTAACCTATGTCCAGGAAAGGAAGCGAAGTTGAATTTTATTTTTTCCCAACTTCCTCTGCCACCTCTAAATAATGTCTGGAGGTTCCAGCCTCTCCCTTCTAATCACCTACTCTCCTAAGGTGGGCCAATCCTACTGTCCTGGATACTTCTGGACCTTCTAGCCACTTGAGCATTGATATTGGTGAGCATCCAGCATACGACCGCTGACTTCTTGACATCCTTCTTGCCATTTATGATCACTGCCACTTGGCCTCAGCCCCCTCAGCCAGGGTTCCATGCTGTCCCCCTCGATGTCTGTGGAGTCAAGAGAGCCAGCATCTGCAGAAGAGGGAGCCGGTGTGGTGTAGGTGGGGAGAGGAGGCCAGGCTCTGCCAGCTGAGGGATGCAGAACCCTGTAAACCAGGGTGCAGGGTCCCAGGGTGCAGTCTGTGTACAACAGAGGGTTTTTTAGCAAATAAACACTATGATTGGGGATACACTGTAATAGGGTATCCCTGACTTCATTGTGGGAAATGAATTCTAGAAGAGCAAAAATGCAAGCAGGCAAGGCCAGTTGGGGGTCTTTTAGGAGTAATTCCTCTAAGAAAAAGAGGCTTAGACTGATTACACTGAGCAATCAGAGGTCAATAATGATTTCTCTTTTTATAGCCCTAACCTCCACTGTGTGGCAAGTATCACAGATTTTTTTTTCTTTTTTTTTTGATACCAGGGATTGAACTCGGGGACACTCAACAACTGCGCCACATCCCCAGCCTTATTTTGTATTTTATTTAGAGACAGGGTCTTACTGAGTTGTTTAGTGCTCACTATTGCTGAGACTGGTTTTGAACTTGAGATCTTCCTGCCTCAGCCTCCCAAGCTGCTGGGATTACAGGCGTGCACCACCACGCCTGACCACTACAGATTCTTAATTCTTTTTCTTTTTCTCTTTTATTTTTTCCCCTTATTTTCTTTTTATGTTTATGAAGTTTTATTTAACAAATAAAAATTATGTGTATACATATATTTATGGAGTGAACAAGATACTCATATACATATACATATGTACCTAACACACACATATATATATACACGTACATATATATGAGCATCTGTGTGTATTCATGCATACAAATGTTAAAATGATTAAATGAAGCCAATTAATATATCTAAGACCTTACACACTTTATGATTCTTTTATGATGAGAACATTTGAGATCCACTTTCATCAGATTTTAAGTACTCAAGCCATTATTATTAACTGGAGCCATCATGCTGTGCAATAGATCTCCAGAACTTACTTCTTCATCCTATTTGACAGTGGTATACTTTGACTAGTATCTTCCCATTCCCTCTTACCCAGCTCCTGCAAGACACCATTCACCTTCAGTTTGTGACTCCTGTCTACCTTGCTGTCAGGTCTTTAGTACATGATTCCCCATCTACAAGGTCCAGGTCTTCAGCCTATAGTCCCTCCATCTACATGACCCTTGATTCTTCAGTCCACCATCCTCCCTCACACATGGCCACCATCTTGGTCTTGGCCATGGCCTCCTCTCACCTAGGTTACAGCAATCACCTCCTACACAGTCCTCTTAATTCTCATTTTTACTACTCTCCCTCAATTTTTCTCTTTAAATTGAAACTGTCATGAATATTTCTACTGAAATACCTATTACAGTGAAGCCCTGCATTATGGTTATGACTCTTCAAAAATCTTCCATTGAACTTGGGATAAAATTCAGTCTCCTCACAGTGGCCTGCAACTTCTAACCTGATTTTCTCTTGCCCCCTTTCAAAATTCACTCAGCCTACCCTGTTATGTCAGTTCTGAAAACACATAAGATTTTTTAAAAATGGTATTTTTGGTTTTTGCTTAAAAAAAAGAAAAAACCTGGGGGAATTCAGATTCACTGATTTTCTTCAAGGATGCTCTTTCCCTTGGCTTTGGCTCAGACAGCTCCTCTGCAGCCCCTGGGTGATCTTATGTTCTTGAAAGACCACTTCTGACTCTCCTTTCAAATATCAAGACTCCATCTACATTGCTATTTTCTATTATACAGCTCCTTTCCCAATTGGTAATTGCTTTTGCTTTTTACTTAAAAACCTGCTTCCCACACAAGATTAAGGGAGCATGGATGCTGCTCATTGATTGCTCCTCCTAGGATTCCTAGTTATGTCCAACTGTTAGTAGGCACACATTACTTTTCATAAATAAGTGAGTAAATGAAGATTATTTTAAAAATCAATTCATATTTCTACCTTGTATTTGTCTCCAGTTGTGGCTCTGACTGAAAATCCTCTGCTCCACTGGTAACACACAGGGGGTGTCATGGTTTCTGAATCAAGGGACTCAGAGACTTGGGGCTGCTCCGTACTTCCCAACAGTCTGCGCCTAAGTCTGGCTTTGGTGTTGGGCTGCCTCTCACACTCTGGCTCTGCAGTTCCTCATTACTTCAGACAGCTGCCAACGATGTCATTACCCTGACTTAGCTCCATGTCACAGATTTGCAGAAGGGAGAAGCTCAGGTGGAGCCCCTTGTAAAAATGTTTCTGACAGCTTGAGGGAGGGGTGCACACACAGGGCATCAGGAGCTACTTGTGCTGGATGCACTGACTCTTGACTGAGGACCACAGATGCCCAATGGGTAACTAACTAAAACAGGGTGGAATTTGGCATCTGTCTTCATTCTTTCTATCTACTCTACTTCAAGGCTAAAGACACTGAGATGAGAGTAACTAAGGAATTTTCAGTGTTTGCAGAGATATTCAACTGCCAGCTTTTACAATGTCCTGTTGAGACCCCTGAAATGGTTCCTCCAAGAATCCAGTTATTGCTCTACACCTTCCAAGAACAGTGACACTTTGCAGGCCCACCACCCCATGAAGATAACACCTTTTCCATAAGCAGGAATGATCATCTCACTGGAGTCAAATTGTCCCCTTCCAGGATCACAGGTCTGACAGATAAACATTCTGTAAAGCAATTGCAGAATTTTTTTCTTTCAGGTCATAAGGGTTTCTTGGGAACCACCTTGCAGACCCAGATCTTAGATAATAACCAACCAGACCATAGTCTGACCAAGACAGCTTTATTATGCACATGTCTCTTACCCCTGCCCCAATTCTTCTATTTCAAACTAATGCTCATGTCAGTCTCCTGAAAACAGGGCTGAGACACTTGATCTCACTTGCCTTTCTAATAGGGCCATATTGATTAACGTTCTGTTCCTGTTCTTCACCATTACTTTTTCCATTTGAATTTTGGGGAGAGTGGCTGGATCTGATTTGTTGAGACCTGCACAGTTGGACCTCTAATATTCCAATAACATGTAGACACTTTCTGTTTATCTTTATCTCCTACCTTACGTGGGGCTACTCTGAATTGCAAACAGCAGGGTCAGTACAGTCACCAATAAATAGAACTCTGTGCAATATATAGTGGAACATAGACATTGAAACATAGATAAGATCTCTGCTCCCTAGAATTGGTGCTTCATCAGCACCTGATATCCACGAACACAGTTTGCATGTCACCAGAACAAATAGCTGGGAGATGCTGACAAGGCCACTGACATTTCTTCCTTGGGGCCATTTGTTCAACCACAGGCTTTAGTGCAGCTGAAGAAACTACCAGGTACAACTTCTGAATTAAAAACAATCTCTTCTTACAACCTCTGTGAAGGATGCTGTACTTGGAACCGTCATTAGAGAAAAAAAGGACCCCACATTTGTATCCCCAAGTGGTTGCTGCAGGCTTTGACCACCCACAGAACGTTGAAAGATACACATCAGAATTTAAAAGTCCAACCTAGTGATTAATAAAATATAAAAACATAGTAGTGTTCTGACAGGTGCCTGACAGTCTGTCTTAGGAGCAGGCTGCATGAGTCAACACTCATTATAAGTTAGACCTCAGGACAAATTTATTACTATAGATAGAGAACTATAAAATGAAGTACAGGCAGAACCTGTACCTTGAAATTAAGTCTGTAAAGCATGTCTCTCTCTGCAAAGTCCTTACTCCCACACACAATGTTGACTGGAAACAAAAGCATGAATAGGTAGAAGAAATATTTCTTTGAAACAAACAAACAAAAATGACTAGCAACAGTTGGAAATGAGTGAAAAACATTCTTCTTAGATCTTGCTCCTTTCAGAGTGAGATGCAAGCAATTTCAACTCCTATACAGACCCAGATATTTTTCTCCTCCATAAATTCTAGAAATTCTTATTTTCTCTATATGAAGGTTATAAATCTTTTTTTTTTCATAAGTATTGCTCTGAAAATATAGACCAGATAATTATTGTGTCTACGCCTGAAAATAAACTGATGTTGAAGACAGCAGAGCCAATGAAAAGTTCCAGCTGGTGTTGAGGTATCAGGGCTTTCTCAGTTCACAGCTGTCCTCTCTTCTTGGCTTTCACTATTTGCTGTTGGTGGAAGCATTCACAAGGCATGTGATCTCTCTGGCTTCCACCTGGGTAAAGTGGATGGGAACAGAGCTCCTACTTCTTGGACTGTTATGAGGACAACAGATAACATCAGGTCGTTTGCAACCTCCAAGCACATAGTGTGATAGATTTTGTTATGGCATCTTGGACTGGCTGAAATATAGTCCTAGAATTTCCTTTCCAGTATATCTCTGATCCAGGAAGTCTACAAGGGATAGTTCCTTGTAAGAAGTGGAAGGCGGAGGGAAGTAACCTGAATGCCTCTCCTCCTAATCATTCAATCTAATACAGTATTGCTGCCAGTCATGTGGTGCACATCTGTAATCCCAGTGGCATGGAAGGCTGAGGCAGGAGGAGGGTGAGTTCAAGGCCAGCCTTAGCAATAGCCTTAGTAACAAGGACCTAAGCAACTTAGAGAGACCCTGTCTCAAAAGTAAAAAAAAATAATAATTAAAAAATTTACAAAGGGCTGGGAATGTGGTACTGAGGTTAAGTGCCCTTGGGTTCAATCCCTGATACAAAACAAAACAACAACAACAACAACAATGCAGTGCTGCTGGGAAGGGACTTTGCAAATGTGGTTAAGATCCCTAATGGATTCACTGAGGATGCACACAGGGCAATCAACCTAGTGGACCTGACTTGTCGCGGGAAGGTCTTTAAAAGAAATCTTAGATTTCTCTCATCTAGAAACTCTAAACAATTGAGTCTGACATTGCTGTTTATTTCTTCTGGATTTCCCTTACTGGATGCTGCAGTGGATATTCAGCTCAGGTCTGTGGGGACCCAGATGGCTGATGCCATTTTCTGCCTGCTGTTTGCCTGGGACTTTGGTTTGCTTACCCAAACCCACAACTGCCTAGGCTGCTTCCTCAAAATAAGTGCTTTTATTTAATGAGTTCCTTTATGATTTATCATATGCATGTTCTCAAATGCACACCTAACCCACTTACCCCATCTCTTTGGGTGAACCCCAACTATACATATAAAAAGAAACAACTCAGAGGTGTGGACTCTACCCTTGGGCCTGTGAGACTCGCCTCATCCTGCTAACATTGAAATACATTCCAAGAATTCACCCTTCCAAGCTATAAAACCTTTTTCTCCCTTTTGCTCAGACTTCTATGATTTAGGTGATAAAGTTAAACAAAGAATTCAATACTTAGCATCTTAAAACATGCTCACAGAAGATCACCTCTGTAGGGAATTGTTTGTATACCTGTTCTCCTGAAGACATTGGGCAAAGCCAAATTTAAATAAATCAAATGAGTCTTCAGGGAGAAAGGAGTCCCTGAACCACGCCCCCCCCCACATTCCAACCCTGATTTTCTGGACATTAACTATCTCAGGCATTTCTTTGGGTATTTGCCTCTCTGATTCCACCATTTTTAATCTTTCAATTGTGGATATTATCTGCTGATGACGTTTTTGCTGTCTTGTACCAGTTCACCCCTAAACATACATTTTTCCTTTGTCCCCAACCTATAATGTCCAGGGCATAATAACATGGTTGTGTTGAATGAGCAGGCTTCCACCTGGCGAGAGCAGGGGCAAGTATCACCACCCCTTGAACTCAGACCAGGATTTGCAGCAACCTGCTCCTTCATGGCCTCTAGGTATTTGGTGCCATTTTTAGACAATACAAAGGATTCCAGTTACTCTGTCCCCAAATTAATTCATAATGAGATTGTTTACTCTGGTAGTCAAAAGCTACATATTTAAAGCTATCAACACTTCTCCCAGGACAGCAAACCAGGAGAGGGTGGGAACTCAGAGTCTGAGCCTTCAGTTTTGACTCCTCTTGACCCCTTTCTGGTCTATAACCAACGAGGATAAAAGATGACTCCCCCAACCTTGAAAGGTTATTAATCAGTTGGGAAGAGTAAATTGCTGTATTAGCATCTTACCTGGACTAAAATACCTAAAACTGGTTGACTGCTTCCTAGGCTTGGCAAGCATTTCTCTCTGTTTCCTCTGTTTCTCTCTGTTTCCTCTGTGATATGTTCCTAATGGACTTACCCACTGAAAATGACTGACTCAGCCTCTTGACCTTGGCAATGCTCTTCCTCCTACAAGGTGCTCAGAGCTCCTTCCACCTATGCTTAATGCCTTCAGCCTCTCCTGCTAAAATGACCTTTCTCCTGAGTGGGTCCCACTTGAAATCACCATTAAACTGGCTTTTTCCTGAGTGATCCAAATCTAGACTATAGGAAATATCCACTTAGGTCAAGAAAACATTTCCAACTTGGAAATTCAATTTTTTTTAAAAGCAGAAAAGATGTACTTTCAATGTTATATGAAGCTCAGTCCCACTCACAGATTATAATCAAAGAAAATGGATATTGGTTGTGTTACTCTTTGTTAATTTTGAAACGTCTTAGATTTAACAATTTGCTTATAGGCTGATATGTTGTTGTTGTTGTTGTTTAGGAGAGATGAAAATCACTTTTGTGTGGTAGAGAAGGTGACACCACAGAGTTCGTTGCCCTGTTGATCATTAATCAACACCACAGTTGACTCCAATCTCATCCACACATTCCTCGGCCATATTCCCTGGGCACTCGGCTCCTTAAGTGTTCTTTGAGCTGACTCTACCATTTTAATCATTCTTTCATGGATTAATGAGTTGAATTTTATCTTTGATGTTTGCTCATATACATGTTTATATGAGAATAGAACTTTGACCCTTATGAAAATTATACTTTATCACCTGACCTGCATCTGTGGATGTACACATTTCGTATCAAGTCACTTCTTTTCTACCAGTCCCAAACCAACGAATGTCTACAGATTATTATCCTGAAAACTTCAAGTCTAAGCTTACTTCTGGCCACTTGTTTCCAATCAGATCCCAGGAAGCTCCTCAAAACTCTCAGACCAGCCTCTTCAAATCTCTTCTCTGGGCTGAGACAATTAGAAGTAACATCTTCCTTCTATTCCTCCCAAAACATGTCGCCAAAATTCTTTCTTTAGACCGTTCTGTGCCTTAAGTCTCAAGTAATCACCACATTTTACAGAATTTGTATTATTATTAGAGTTTTTAGAGTGCAAAGACTTTGAAAATGCTGTTCACAGCTAAGTAATTAATCATCTATATATAGTTATGTTGAACTATTGTCTTTCTACATTGCTTTTGAGAAGGAAGTCCTATGCCAAATGTTCCAAAAAAAAAATTATCAATGTGATCACTTTTTTCCCCTTCTCTCTGGAAGATGTTATGAGCTAAACATTATTGTTAATTTTCTGAAATTTTATACTATTTTGTATGAATATTTTTTAACCATTTGTTCTGCATTTTTCAATGACACTAGTAAATCTGGAAACTCAAATACTTGTATTGTGGAATGTTTTCTTTCATCTTTGTTTTTCACTTTTTCTTTTTTGTTGTTTTTCCATTATGAAACATAGTTTAATTGTACTCTTTAGAAAGCTTATATAATATGATGAAATGTCTTACTTTTCCATAAGTGTTTCTTTTGGCCCTGATTTCTGGTAGATTGCTTTAGCTGTGTCTTGAGGATTCCATTGATTTTAAAAAAAAAAAAAAAAAAAAAAAAAAAAAAAAAAAAAAAAACTTCTGCATTTTAAAAGATTTTTATTCTTCAAATGTTTATAGACACATGTCCTTGCTTCATGAATTCAATCTCTTCTGATTATTTTGAGGATGTTCATTATGATTTTTTTAAAAATCATTTTGTTCTATTTCATACCCAGTTGGATGGCTCCAGGTTTTCCCACCCTGGTCCCTTTTACTGCTCTATCTTCCTCAAACGTCTGGTGTTCCCGGGTTATTTCCTGCAGAGCATGGAAGTGCTGCAACCATTGCTGAACCGTTGCGGCCCTGCAGGCTGGATCAACCCTCTTTCACATGAACCCCCTGCAAGCTCTCTGTACCAGTTGGGATAGCAACCCTTGTCTCGGATTTCTACCTTGCAAACATTTTTCCAGGATGCAGTCACCTCTCCTAGTCTTTGTCTTTGTGGGCATTATGCATCCCTCCTTTTATTTTATCTGAACAGACTGAGAAGATAAGATGTGGAATTAAAGAGTTCAACATACTCATTCAACAAACGGTACTGGGAAAACTGGAAATTGTTCCACATGTAACAAAATGAAATTAAACCCCTATCTCTCACCCTACATGAAATTTAAAGTGGATCAAAGACTTAAGCAACAGAACGGAGACCCTGTGACTACTAGAAGAAAAAGTAAGCCCAAACCTTTACCATGGTGGCCTAGGATCTGACTTCCTTAACAAGAATCCCAAAGCACAAGAAGTTAAGTCAAGAATCAATAAATGGGATGGAGTCAAACTAAAAAACTTCTTCTCAGCCAAGGAAATAATCAATAATGTGAAGGGAGAACCTACAGATTGGGAGAAAATCTTTGCCACATGCCCCACAGCTAGAGCATTAATCTCCAGGATATATAAAGAACTCAAAAAACAACACCAGAAAAATAGAAAACCTAATCAATAAATGGGATAAGGAATTGAACAGATACTTCACAGAAAAAGAAATACAATCAATTAATAAATATATGAAAAAAATTAACATCTCTAGCAATTAGAAAAATGCAAATCAAAAGTACTCTAAGATTCCATCTCATTCTAGTCAGAATGACAATAATCAAGAATACAAACAACAATTAATGTTGGCGAGGATGTGGGGGGAAATGTATACTCATACATTTCTGGTGGGACTGCAAATTGGCACAACAATTATGGAAAGCAGCATGGAGATTCCTCAGATAATTTGGAATGGAACCACCATTTGACCCAGCTATTCCGCTTCTCGGTTTATACCCAAAGGACTTAAAATCAGCTTACTACAGTGACGTAGCCACATCAATGTTTATAGCAGCTCACCTCACAATAGCTAGATTGTGGAACCAAACTAGATGCCCTTCAACAGATGAATGGATAAAGATAATGGTGCATATATATATGATGGAATATTACTTAGTTACTCAGCCTTTAAAAAGAATGAAAATCTGGCATTTGTAGGTAAATGGATGGAGCTGGAGAATATCATGCTAAGGGAAATAAGTCAATCCCCAAAACCAAAGGTGGAATGTTTTCTCTGTTATGCAGAGGCTAATTCACAATAAGGGGTGGGGAGGCGAGGGAAGAATAGAGTTACTTTAGGTAGAGGGGAGTGAAAGGCGGAGAAAGGTTTGTGGGGGTAGGAAGGAGAGTAGAATGGATCAGACATTATTACCCCATGTACATAAATAACTCTACTACTGGTGGGATTCTACATCATGTACAACCAGAAAAATGAGAAATTATACTGCATCTATATATGATGCATCCAAGTGCATTCTACTGTCATGTGTAACTAATCAGAACAAATAAAAAACAAATTTTAAAAAAGAAGTCGAACATACCACATCCAGCCAAGGTCTCATCAAGTCATCCTTCTGTCTTCACAGGGCTTTCTCTGTTAATTTTGTGAAATTTGGCTTCTTTGTATTTTCATCCCAAAGAACAAATTCCACAGAGGCTCATATCAGAGTTACAATGATAAATTTTTAAAATACAGTAAATAACAAAGCTCCATGCCCCTTCCGCTGCTATGTCCATTTTACTTTTATAAATCGGAAAATATATTTTAATTCCAAGGCATGATCATCGTTTACCCAGCCAGCCTGATGTGGTCATAAGCTGGGGTTGTTAGTATACTGACAATTGCATCATTGACTCATAACTCCTTCCTCAGAACTGGCTGGAACACCCTCCGGAAAGAATTGGTCTTCCCACTGCCCTAAGTTCCTCATGTCACATTGTGTCTCATGCTAAGAGGTAGAGTCTAAAGATTTGTCTGTTTCTGTCACCATTTTTCCCCCTATGTCTTTATTAAAATTCCTTGTAGTGATTTGAATCTAGAATATCTCCCCAAACATCTCTTGTGTTCAGAGTGATCTCAACACTAGGGCTCTGTCCTCATCAGTGGCTTAATTCACAGACAACTGGATGAACTAACTGCGGGAAGGTGGGACTCAGTTGAGGAAGCAGGCCACTGGGGGTGTGCCCTGGACAGGGTTATCTTTTGCCTGGCTCCTTCCCTGCACCACTCTCTCTGCTTCCAGCCTGTCATGAGTAGGTCGGCTTTCCATTATGCTCTTTTACCATGTTGTTTCCACCTTGTGTTCAGCCAACCATGCACTGCACCTCTGAAACCATGAGCCAAGATAAGTCTTTCCCCCTTTTAAGTTGTTCTTGTCAGGAATTTTGGTCACAGTGACAAAAAGCTGACTGACACATTCCTGATTCATCAAAGGACCTGGGTTTTTCTTCTGTACCTGTAGGCAGGATTCAATGTCTTCCATAAGTTTCTGCTCCTTCTGCCCATCAAGTGGACCTTCTTCCATCTCCACTGGGCTTTAGAGTGTTCTCCCACTGCCCCCCACAGAAACTGCTCTCTGTTCCCTCTGCATCTTCATGTCCTCTTCCATTCCTCCTATGCCCAACCTAAACCACATACAGGGACAGTGATTGTTTCTATTTTTATACATACACGTGCATCTGAGAATGTGTTATCTACTTCACTAAGGGTTTGTGGAGGCTGGAGAAATGCTCCAAGGAAAACTTCTCCAAGCCACTTATTTGAGACACTTGGACCCAAAGATTTCAAAGCTAAGTTCCTTACTATCCATGATTTGGACAAGATTCCCAGCATGCTGCCTGGTCACCGTTCACCTGCTTCTGCATCAGAATTACAGGGAAGGCAGTATGAGGTGCCTCCAACTCCACCTCCCAGCGTGAGTGGATGGACTGGCTCCCAGAAGGAAACGTCAGCCAGGACATTTGTTCTTCAGATGCAGCCATGCAGAGGACGCCTGCCTGTGCGCTTCACATGCTGAATGAGGTGAGACGTCATACACAGAGAAACAGATCTCATAGCCCAGCAGAAAGCTGCAGGGGAATCAAAACAGCCACTTCAAACACAGTGGTACTTTGTTCAGAAAACAGAGAATTTCTGAAGTCATTGTAGATAAAACCATAGGACTCATTGAGTGGTGGGAGAAAAATTATGCCTCTGGCTAGCCTATGGTTTTGCCACATTCACAGGACCAACTTGTCAAGCTAAAACCTCCCCTTACACGTTTGCCTGCTGTGGAGACCAAGTCGACTGCTTGAACAATGGATGGTAGGCACATTTACTTTACTTTTTCTGGTTCTAAGACAAGAAAAAATTTTGATTCTTCAAATGCATAAGCCCACTTAACTGTTAATGAACTTACCTATCAGAGCTTAATATTAGAATTTAAAAGGAGCCAAGGACATGCAAGAAACTTCATCATTTATAATTTTAACATGCATTTAAAGACATTGCATAACACGTTTGAGTCTTAGTTGTTTTTCATCAACCGTTGAAAGGGTGTGGAGAGCACCCTTTACCGCCTCTGGTGGAAGATGCCCTGTGACCCACTGAGTTGGGATGGAGATGGGAAAGGTGGAAAGGTGTGGAGCTGAGCAGGTAGGCAGAGGCTGCTCTAAATTAAATCAACCACATTCAGCAGCAGACAAGAATCTGCTTGCCAGGGAGCCAGCAGCTACAAAGAGTTATGGAAGCTCCCTATGAGTATTCTGGCAAAGTCTTGCCCATGTCTCTGCCTCCTCTGTACCTGCCCGAAGCCAACTCCTGGTTCCAGAGGCTGGGTTTACTTCTTTGAATGTCCTACATACAGTAGAAGCTCAGAAATTCTGTTTAAGGCTGAAAGGCTTGCCTATTTGTCATGAGCGTAATTGGCAGATGAAGCCCATATTGAACACATGGGCTCAGGCTGCCAATTGTGATCATGACGTATTGAGAAAAGTAATTGCTAGATGTGAGAGAGTGAGCATGTCTGAGGTCAGGACACAGGTGGGCAGCATTGGGAAGTGGGCAGTGACTCAAGCTCCCAGAGGGAAGCAGGGACAGAGAAGAGAAACATCACACCCTCTGCCCCTAACAAAGCCTTGCACAGCAGAGCCCTGACCACCTGGCCCTTCCAATTTGCCATGGGTCCCTGATATTATAAAACTCTGCCATGAAAAACAATTAGAATCATCTCAAAAGACAAAACAATATGCATAAGACAGGTGTGCCCTGTTGAGCTATATTGATCTAAAGATGGCTTTCAGAGATGGTTCCAGAACATCCAGTGCAAAAGTCCTGGATAGAGGTGTAACAACAGAATGTGACTTTGTTTAATCCATTGCTGTATTTAAATCTGGACAAGAAATACAGTAATCTTAGAATCAGTCTCAACAGGAAAAGAATGACATGGTCTTGAAAATCCTGGCTTAACCTTTTTGTTTTCTCAGGTTCTGTCAACAAATGGCAGTTTTCATTATACTGGAAAATGCTCTGGAATTTGTCATTGACCTGCTATTCACAAACCCTGCAAGTGCAAATCTGAATACAAAGAATGGAGAAAATGCAAACTCATAAAATAAATTTAGGAATAGATAAACAGTAGCTTTTTCTATCTTGTTAAAATGTGCTTCTCTGGGGTTTGTATGAAAGAATCGCTGTGGGTATAACTCAAATTTGCTTTGTGCTTCCATTCTAACTTATAAATTTCATCTCTAGTTAAAAAATTAACACCACCTTATAATCTCAGATAAACTTATAGATGAAAAAAAAATTTGGCACAAAAACTTAAAATGTTTGACCTAGTTCACACAATCAGAACTGGACCAGTAACTCCTAAATCCAGCTACAACCTAGAAAGAGATAATTGGTGGGCATCATTGAAATAATGCCAAAGACAGAATTGTTTCCATTACCGAGTTTTTCAGTTCACTCTTTAAACTGTGCTATATTCTAAATATTCATGTTCTCCTAAATTCAAATGATGAGAACAAAATCCCAAAGCAGTAGTGTTGAGACAGGGCGCTTAGGAGGTGATTCAGCTCTCCTGAATGGGAATGTAGCCTTGTAAAAGAGGCATGGGGGACTTCAGTTGCCCCTTCCACCACATGTGAACACAGCAACATGGCGCCCGGTGCTGATGTGAGTCGTTGCCAGTGAATCTGCTACCCCTTGATCCTGGCTTCCTATCTTCCAGAATTGTGAGCATGACATTTCTTTTGTTCATAAATTACTCACTATAAGGTATTTTGTTACAGTGACTTAAACAGACTACCACAGATATATGTGCCCACAAGTGGGGAATTGTAACAAACATCTCAAAATGTGGAAGAAACTTTAGAATTAAGTAATGGGCAAAGAATGAAAGAGTTTGGAGGGGTAGGCTAGAGAAAGCTGATCTTGTGTTATGGCTTAGATGGGAGGTGTTCCCCAAAAACTTACACGTGAGACAGTGCAAGAAAGCTTAGAGGTGAAATGACAAGTTGAATCTAATTAGTGCATTAATCCACCGGTATGGGTTAACTGGTGGTAACTGTAGGCAGGCAGGGCATGGCTAGAGGAGAGGGGTGATTGGGGGCATGACTTGGGGGTATATATTTTGTCCTTGGTGAGAGAAGTCTCTCTGATTCCTGGTACCATGTCCTGTATTGCTTTTCTGTAATCACACTCTTCCACCATGATGTTCTTTTTCACCTTGGGCCTAGAGCAATGGAGCTGGCTGCCTATGGACTGAGACCTTTGATACCATGAGCCCCAAATGAACTTTTCCTCTTCTAAAATTGTTCTTGTCCTGTCTTTTGGTCACAGCAGCAAAAGAGCTGATTAAAGCATGTTGGCATGAATGAACTGTAAAAGGTGATGTATTGAGGGTTCAGAAGGAGAAGAAAACCAGAGACAAAAGTTGGATCTTCTCAGAGATTACCTAAGAGGTTGTGATCAGAGTGTTGGTGGAAATGGACAAGAAAGATGATTCTGATGAGACGTCAGACAGAAGTGAGAAAGATACCACTGGCAGTGGGGGGAGAGGTTATGCTTTTGAGGAAGTGCTGGAGAACCTGGCTGAATCCTGCTAGTGTCCTGGTGTTTGTGCAACAAGGAACTTCTAAGAGATGCAGGATATTTGGTGGAAGAAGTTTCTAAGCAAAGTGTCGAGGGTGAACATTGCTTCTCTTGACTACATATGGTAAAATATGAGAGGAGAGAATCAAACTAAAGACAGATTTATAATAAAAAGGAAAGCAGAAATTATAGAACTGGAAAATTATCATCCTGATCCTATAGCCAAGAATAACACAGCAGTGTTGGGGAATTAACTTAGTGGTAGGGGGCTTGCCCAGCCTGCATGAGGCATGAGGTTCAGGACCCAGTACTGGGCAAATAACAAAAAAGAATGAAACAGCAGGTTCAGGAGAGAAGACTGAGGCTGTGGCCAAGTCACTGTTAAAAACAGATTAGTGCAGATGAAGGGAAGCTTGGGGCTATTTACCAAGAAGATGGAAGAGTGACCCTGAAAATTATTTCACCCCCTTACGGACCCAGAGTGCCATGCCTAGGTGACAGGACAGTATTACAAGGGAGGCCTCAGTCACCTTCAGGCCTCAGTTCTCAGTCCTAGGTCTAAGTTCCCACATTGGCACAACACTGCAGTCATCCTAGGTCTGGCTCAATGGGTCCAGGTGGGTATAGGTCACCCCTCTGAACAGCTCCAACAGGACCCTCAACTGCACAGAGTTCAAGTTCATCTCCATGTGGATGTGGATTTCAGAAGATGCCCAAAGAGCCTGGAGACCCAAACAGAAATCCTACCACAGGATGCTGAAGGGATGGAAAACTACAGAGTCCCTCCAGGGGCCATGCCTCGTGCTGTTATAAGGGCAGAGCCTAAAAGTGACAAAGTTGTTTTTTTTTTTTTTTAAGTATATCAGGCATGAAAATTCCCATAGGTGGGTGGAAGACACAATTGAGCACGTCTCAGAATGAATATGAAAAGGGATGACGGAAAAGGTTAAAAATCAGATAACCAATCCAGAAGCTCCAAACTAGGAATGAAAGATTGAAAACTTCTGTAGGAGGGGAAAAAAAAAATCCATACAAAGTCCCAAGAATTAGGATGACATCAGATAGCTCGAGAAAAATCACTGGAAACTAGGAGAGCAAGCAGTGTCTGCAAATTACAGGGAAAGTAATGTGTAACCTAGAATTCCACGTCAATTCAAATGACTGATTATGAGTCAGTGAAAAACTACAAAATGCATCCTCTATTTTTTTCGGAAATTATTGGAGAATGGGTTCCTCCAAAACAATGTAGCAAATTGACATGAACATTTCTTGAGTACTTACTATGCATTTTTCCAACCAATTCCCAATGATTATATAATGAATTCCTACAACAGTAGAAGACATGTGCACATCTCCTAGATTGACTGTGAGGACAAGAGAAGGTAAGTAAAAGATAGTGCAGTCAAGACCCTGCCTTTGGGCCATGTACATATTTCAGTGGTAGAGTGCTTGCCTAGCATGCCTAAGGCCCTGGGTTCAATCCCCAGTATCACCAGAAAATCATTTCTTTAATATAATAATAATAAAAATACATTGCCCTGCACTCCCCTCCTCCTTTGAAACCCTAGAAAAACTATGAACAATTGTTGCAGCAGGGTTGGTTCAAGGACTGCCCTGGATACCAAAATCCATGGATGCTCCAGTCCAGTGTTCACATAGACCCTGCACACACACTCCCATA
The DNA here is from genome assembly GCF_902686455.1 of Sciurus vulgaris. Lineage (NCBI taxonomy): Eukaryota > Metazoa > Chordata > Mammalia > Rodentia > Sciuridae > Sciurus > Sciurus vulgaris. The sequence goes on from NC_136474.1 coordinate 29,504,449, forward strand.
CACTCTAGATCATCTCTGGATGATTACTTATAATACCCGACACAAGGTAATGCTTTGTAGACAGTTGTTGTACTACACTGTTTAGAGAATAATGACAAGAAAAAGTAATTCATGTGTAGTAAAGATGCACTTTGGGTGGTATGTGTGTGTAGTACTGGGAATTGAACCCAGGGCCTTGTGTGTGCTGGGCAAGCACTCTTATCTCTGAGCTACATCCCCAGCTCCTTTTATTTTGAGACAGGGTCTTACCAAATTGCCGAGGCTGGCCTTGAACTTGTGATCCTCTTGCTTCAGCCTCCCAAATAGCTGAGATGACTGGTATGTACAACCATGCCTAGCCAGATAACGTTTAAAATATATATATATATATAAATATTTTCTATCTGTGATGATTGGTCTCAGAGTTGGGAACCCTGGACATGAAGGACTGGTTGTGTATAAAAAATAGAATAACAGGTATTGAAACCCATGCTCATGTTTTAAAAGAACAAGGAATAGGCCCCACAGAGCCAATTCTGAAACCTACTTGTCCAAAGCTGCAATGTCCAGGTTGAGATCAGGGAGAATCATAAGAGACAATATGCGCCTCCTTGATCCCAAACAGGAACACATTCCTTTCTACATAAGCTCTAAGGTCCTTAGAGCCACATTCAGTGGGTTAGAAAGCTGGGACCCAGGGAAGGCCAGGCAGGAAGGGCTGGCCGCTGGTCATCTGTCAGTGCCAACATCAAGGGCAGCCTTGCTCCGGTTGCTGGCTCTACTGGTGTTTGCAGTTCCTTGATGTTTAGTCCCAGGTCCCTTCTGTGTCTGCGCTCTCTCCCCGTGTCCTTGTTCATCCACATCCACACGCCTCGCAGCTCTGTGCAGGTTGGTGCTCTTTGGCCCTGATTTCCCCTCGCAGTCCTGGGTACTTAACCGCCCTCTTCACATCCTCACATAAAGAAGGATATCTATTTGACTTTTAATGTATTGCAAATTAAACTCTTCATTTTCCTTTAAATACAGTTTCCTCCACATCCACATCTTTTAAGCTGGTAGTTGCAGGGCCAGTTGGCTTCTTTCAGGGATCCGGTTTCCCCTGGAGCCCCATAGGTTGCTCCTTGGGCCTTCGGACCTCCTGCTCTGCACCATCCCTCAGCGTAAGACCACCATCTCTTTTCCTCCAACCACCTGAATGTACACATCATAGTCTGGTTCCCACTCTAACTGTTCTCTTTGCAGAAGGCAGAGGGACCTCTGAAAGACGAGGCACACCCCTGCTTGCGTGTTCATTACGCTCACAACAAAAGGAGACTCCTGACTGTAGCTCACAGAACCCTCAAAAAAGACTTGAGGATGTTAAACTTTGAGTCTTTCATTTTAGAAAATATTTTGCTTAGCCAGGTGCAGTGGTACACACCTGGATTCCCAGTAGCTCAGGAGCTGAAGCAGGAGGGTGGCAAAAGCGAGGTGCTAAGCAGCTCAGTGAGACCCTGTCTCTAAATAAAATACAAAATAGGGCTGGGGATGTGGCTCAGTGGCCGAGTGCCCCTGAGTTCAATCCCTGGTACCACCTCCAACGACGAAAAAAGGATCTATTTTGCTTGTGCATCCTCAATCAAATTTTGACAGTTGGGATTGGGATATACATATGAGACCAAAACAGTTTTCTCTAAGAACTGTAAATATTACCAACTAGCAAACAGATCGCATAATGTAAAATCTCATTGATTCATATCATCAGTAAATTTTAATAAATAATATGTGCCAGAGTTCAGTTAGGCTTCGTTGTTCATCATTAACTAAAAAAAGGAAAAAAAAAAAAAAAAAAAAACTTTTTATCCCCACACAATCCACATAGTAGTAGGGTTAGACAGATGCTAGAAAAGAAATGATTAAAATTCATGTAGATTGGATTTGCACTTCCAGGAAGGTGAAGCATTTGTAGTTTCCTATTCTTCCAGATGAGCACAAAGAAAAACTCTGGGCATTATATTAAAACAAACAAGAATTCTGGAGAAAGGGTGATGGATAAGGGACAGCAGAACCCAAGGAAAAGCTGGTGGAGAATACTTCCCAGAGTGGGTACTGAAATCTGGAAACTCAGGAACATCAACAGGAGCGGACACAAAGATCTCCAGGAAAAGTCTGATTTCTTTAGCCAAAACACCAGAAACCGGGCATCCTTGCAATGTAGAAAACCTTTAGATAACAGCTGTTCTATTCCAACTGAAAGCCCAGAAAAAACTATGGCTGCATTCCTCTTCCTAGCAGCAACAGCCCTGCAGAGGGCTCAGACTCCCACCCTTGACAGTCGGAAGACACCTGCCCCTCCCAGCAGGGTGCAGCAGCCTGACATCCACAGCCCCCAGGTAGCAAGGCACCAGCACATCCCCCAGATGACAGTGGAGACTGAGTGGGGAGCCTCAATCCCTACCTGGCAGGAATGAGGGGCAGACAGTCCTTGGCCTACCAGAATCCTGTTCGAAGAGGTTTGCTGACATACCAAATGTACGTATGATCCAGATTCTTGCTGGATGATACCTGATTTAAAAAAAAAAAAAAAAAAAAAAAAAAAAATCACTTTTGTACTAAATATCAGAAAGATCCCAAACTCAATAAGATAAAACCCAGATATTACCATTAAAAAGATACAGGTGTTGGAATTATCCGATAAGGATTTAAACATTCCAATGGACGATTACAAAAAAAAAAAAAAAAAATGAAAACATAAAGTCAGGTAAAGAAATAGATGATATTAAGAAGAAGCATATGAAAACTTTAGGACAAAAAATAAATAATCAAGATAAAAGGAGAGAAGAGAGGAAGAGTAAAATGGAAGATAAAATAATAGAATTTAGCCAATCTGGACAACAGAAGAGATAGACCATTAGGGTAATTGGCACAAATATCCACGAGAGACACAGTTCTGAGTTCAAACAAAGGTTTATTGACAGAGAGGGTCTGCCAGGCTGTCTGTCTGCAAGGAGCCTGCAGGAAAACCTCTAAACTATGTAGTCATGTCCAAAGGAGTAGATAAAAAATAACCGGTCAGGCCCTGTGACTGTTACTTGACTCTTACACGACGTCTTTGCTGTGGTTTTGGTTACTGGGACTCTTTTGGGGTGGGCCTTCCTGGAAGGTTATGCCTGGGTGGGCAGGTGCTGTTTTTCAAATTGGAGTTACTTTGGCCTAAAAACCTAACATAGACTACAAAAACTTTCAACAGAGCGTCAGTGATATGTGAAACTATTACTAAATACCTAACACTGGTAAACGTCCCAGAAAACAAAAAGAAAGATGGTGGCAACAAAAAGTATTTGAACAAATAATGGCTGAGGTTTCCTTCAAATTCAGCAAAAAACAAAACAAAACAAAACAAAACAAAAACAAAAACAAAAAAAAACATAAACCTATAGATCAGGAAGCCAAATTGATTAAATGCTTGAGATATATCATAATTCAACTTCTGGAAACTAAAAGCAAAACAAACTTCTTAAGAAAAAATGAGGGGGCTGGCAAATTACAAACAGGAGCAAAAAATTCCATGATGTCCTCCTCATGAACAAAAAAGGCCAGATGCAGGACACATCCTTTGGCAGAGCACTCTATGAAAAGCTGTTAACCCAGAGTTTTCAATGAAAATATCCTTCAGGAAGTAAGAGGAATCAAGATATTCTGAGATGAAAAAAAAAATGCAGTTAATTTGTTAATAGTTTAAAAATCACATATTATTGTTATAACTATTTAAAATGAAATCATTGACTTAAAATCCCGGGAGCATTTAAATTGTTTCCCTAGTAAGGTTATCGGCAACAGTGGGGCAATGAACATAGGCATGTTCATATTATTTCTTTGAGATCCTGATTTCAATTCTTTGGGGTAAATACCTGATTTTGATTCTTTTGGGAAAAACCCTCAATCCTTTTGGATTGGATGATAGTTTTAATTTTTTTTTTTAAATTTTCTCAGTAGTCCTCCTAATAGGTGCAGGTGACAGGTTTCACACTGTGGTTTTGATGTGTATCTCCTTAGCAATCAGTGACCTTGAACATCTTTGCATATACCTGTTGGCCATTTTCATATCTTCTTCAGAGAATTGTCTCTTCAAGTCCTTAGCCAATTTTTAAATCAGGTTATTAGTTTTTCTGTTTAATTGTCAATGAGTTTAGGAGTTCCATTTGTAGTTTTCAAATTTGTTTTAATTAGGCATACATGTCAGTAGAATGCACCCTGACACATCACATATAATGCAGTATAATTCCTTGTTCTTCTGGTTATACATGGTGTAGAATACCACAGTCATATAGTCATATGTGTACATGGGAAAATAATGTCTGATTAATTCTACTATCCTTCTTACCCCAAAACTCCCTCCCCTCCTTTCACTTTCACTCCCCTCTATCAAATCCAAAGTAACTCTATAACTCCATTCTTACTTAGGCCTCCCCCACATTATGAACTAGCATCTGCATATCAGAGAAAATATTTGGCTTTTGGTTTTTTGGGATTGGCTTATTTCACTTAGCATGATATTCTCCATCTCCATCCATTTACCAGCAAATACGATAATTTCATTATGCTTCAAGGCTGAGTAATATTCCATTGTGTCTATTTACCACATCTTTTTATCCATTCATCTGTTGAAGGGTACCTAGGTTGGTTCCATAGTTTAGCTATTGTGAATTGAGCTGCTATAGAAATTGATGTGACTGCATCACTTTAATATACTGATTTTTAAATTTTTTTATTTGTTTTAATTTGTTGTACATGACAGTAGAATGCATTTATACATTTTGATAGATCATACATAAATGGAGTATAATTTCTCATTTTTCTGATTATACATATTACAGGAACACATGGACCATGCAGTCATATATGTACATGAGGTAATAATGTCTGTTTCATTCTACTATCATTCCTTCCCCCGTACTCATTCCCCTCCCTTCACTCCCCTCTACCTTATATAAAGTAACTCTATTCTTCCCTGTCTGCCCTTACTTTATTGTGAATTAGCATCCGCATATCAGAGGAAACATTCCACCTTTGTTTTTTGAGATTTGGTTTATTTTGCTTAGCATGATATTCTCTAACTCCATCCATTTACCAGCAAATTCCATAATTTCATTCTTCTTTAAAGCTGAGTGATATCCCATCATATATGCATGCGTGTGTGTGTGTGGTGTGTGTGTGCATGTGTGTATGTATATATGTATATATATGCACCACATTTTCTTTATCCATTCATCTGTTGAAGAGCACCCAGGTTAGTTCCATAGTTTAGTTATTGTGAATTGAGCTGCTATAAACATTGATGTGGCTGTGTCACTGTAGTATGTTGACTTTAAGTCTTTTGGGTATAAACCAAGGAGTGGGATAACTGGGTCAAATGGTGGCTCCATTCCAAGTTTTCTGAGGAATCTCCATACTGTTTTCAGAGTGGTTGCACCAATCTGCAGTCCCACCAGCAATGTATGAGTGTACCTGTTTCCGCACATCCTCACCAACATTTATTGTTGTTTGTATTCTTGGTAACTGCCATTCTGGTTGGGGTAAGATGAAATTTTAGAATAGTCCCTTTTGTATTTTGGAGACTAACTCCTCATTAGGTATATGGTTTGTGAATATCTTATCCCATCCCCTAAGTGGAATGGTAAATTCAATATTGCAGTCTCCCTTGTATGCAGAGCATTTTAGTTCAACATAGTCTCACTTGCCTGTTTTTGCTATTATTTCCGGAGTTTCTGGTATTATATCTGTAAAATCATGGTTAAGACCAATGTCATGAACTTCTTCCTCTGTTTTATCTGGGAGTTCTATGGTTTTAGGTCTTACATGTAAGTCTTAATTAGTTTTGTGTTGATTTTTGTGTATACAATGAGAGCTGATTTCATTCTTTTGCATCTGAATATATAATTTTCCTAACACCATTTTTTTGAAGAGGCTATACTTTCCTTATACCCATCCATGGAAAAATGGATTAGAAAAGTGTGGTGCATTCATATAATAGGATATTATTCATTCTTAAAAGAGAAAAAGGAAATTCTGCTACATATCACAATGTGGATGGACCTGGAGGACATTATAATAAATGGAATAAGTTAGTCACAGAAGGACAAATATCACATGGTTCATTTACATAAGGTATCTAAAATAATCAAACTCATAGAAGCAAATAATAGAATTATGGTTTCCAGGTTCTGAGAAGAGGAAAAAGCAGGGAGTTGCTAATCAATGGATCTAAACTTTTAGTTATGTTAAATGAATAAGTTCTAGAGATCTGTTTTACAACATTGTGCCTATAGATAACAATGCTGTATTGTGGACAGAAAAGTCTTTTAAGAGGATAGGTCTCATGTTAAGTATTCTTATCACAATAAAAATGGAAAAGAATGTGACACAAAATCCTAGGGCTGGATCGAGAATTCTGTTAGACATTTAAAAATTGATTAACACAGTAAAAGGGGACATACTAGGACCCAAAGTGGAGCAAATTATATTCCATGCTTATATGATTATATCAAAATGAACCCGCTATTATGCATAAGTATGATTTACTAATAACACATTTTAAAGAAAAAATAATTAACACCAATATTATAGAATCTCTTCTGAAAATAAAACAGAAAACCTTCTTAGTTTACTCTAAAATGTAAGCATTACTCTGTAACAAAACCGAAGATGCTACCAAAAAATAAATTCAGAACAATATTCATATCCCAGATGTGCAATGCTGCTTCAATATTTGAATATAAGTCAGTGTGATTTACTATATTAACTGGCAAAAGAAGAAACTAATATAATCATATCAACTGATTCAGATAAAACAATTGAGATTTAAATTTATTCATGACAAAAACCTCTCAGCAAACTAGGGAACTTGATAAGGATCAACAAAAAGCCTACATTTCATATAATATTTTATGGTGAAAACAGAATGATTTCTTGATTTCTTTTCCCTTATAATCAGAAACAAGATAAGAATGAAGTTCTAGTCAATGCAATAAAGCAATATCAGAACATAAAACAGCATATTCACCAGAAAAAAAGAAAGAAAACTCCCTTTCTGTAGGCAACATAATGATGAATGCATAAGTTCACAAAGAATCTACAAAAACAAAACAAATAGCCACTACAACAAAGGACTCCAGCAATCTCACAAGATACAAGAACTATATGCAATAGCAGCATACAAGCACTAAACACCTAGAAACTGAAATTAATGTCACAAGATGCTAGAACTACATGTAAGATCAGTGAATAAACAAGAAACACGTAGAAACTGAAATCGAAAACAAAATAGCATAGAGAATTATATGTGAAATTTTTAAAAGTAAAATATGTAGATGCCCATCTAATAAAATGCATAGAATCTAAATGTTAAAATTATGTAATGCTGATGAAAGAAATCAAAGATTTAAATAAATGCAAAGACCTTCTGTATTTATGAACTGGAATATTCAATTCCATAAAAATTCCAATTCTATCAAAATTAATATGTAGATTAAAATCAGAGAAATATATGCTTTAGATATGGGCAAAATTATTCAGCCATAAAGAAGAATAATATTATGGCATTTGCAGATAAATGGATGGAATTAGAGAATATCGTGCTAAGTGAAATAAGCCAATCCCAAAAAGCCAAAGACCCAATGTTTTCCCTGATAAGTGAAAGATGATATATAATGGGGGTCGGGGGGTAGGGAGTGAGAGAAGAATGGAGCAACTTTAGATTACGTAAAGGGAAATGGGGGGGGGATGAAAAATGATGGAATGAGACAGACATCATTACCCTATGTACATGTATGATTACTCGAATGGTATGACTCTACATCATGCACAGCCATAGAAATGAAATGATGTACCCCATTTGTGTACAATGAATCAAAATGCAGTCTGTAAAAATTTTAAAAATTTAAAAAAAGAATTAAAAGATAAAAAACAATTACATGGAAAGGTAAAGAAACTATAAGATCCTAAGGAGAGAGGTTCCCAAGGTCCCTGGGGCAGTGGAGAGACCCAGAACAGCCTAACTGGAGACCAACTGACTTTTGCCAATGTTGCAAAAATAATTAATGGAGAAAGGATAGTATTTTTGACAAATATGCTGGAATAATTGGCTGAAATAGGGTGAGAAAAAGAAAAGAAAAAAAAAGGAAACTCATACCTCACACCTTATATAAAAACAAACTCAAAATTGATTCCAGATTTAAAAAATTAGTAGTTAAACCACTAAAACCACACACATCAGTAGGCACATGGTAGTACAAACAGCCACATGGAAACCAGTGATGAACCCAAATACTGGTGCCTATGTGCAGAAACAGCACTCTTCCTATGCTGCAGGTGAGATGTAAATGCTACAGGGATCCTAGAAGACGGTTTGGCAGTGTCTTTGAAAAACTAAACATACAACTAATCATAAACCCAGCTCTCACACCCTTAGGGTATATTCATGTCAGAGAAATAAAAAAGCATGACCACTTAAAAAGGTCTTGCACATTCATCCTAAGCGGCTTTATTTACGATAATCCAAACTCAGAAAAATCACAATAAGAGAATGAATAAGCAAATTGACGCAGCAATGTGTACAGTTTGGAATACTACTGAGCACTAAAAAGAACAAACTATGAATTCACACACAACCTGAATGGAACTCAAGGGGCCTCTGCTAAGGGAAAAGCACCCATCTCCAAATGTCATGCCTGTTTGATTCCATTTATTTATCACCTGTAAATAACACAATTGCAAGCAAGGAGAAAAGATCACTGCTTTCCAGGGGTGAGGAGTGGTGGGAGGGAAGAGGAGGGATGTATCATATAATATGAACCAGTAGCATGAAGGAGATGTTTGTGGGGATGCAATTGTTTGGAACTTGGACACGCATGAACCTACGTGTGATAAAAAGACACAGAGCTACATACATGCACAGAAGTCAAGGGCTTTGTTCTGATATCGAACCATTATTATGTAAGAAGCACCATGGGTGAAACCTGGTACACATGGCCTCTCTGTGCTAACTCAGCAGCTTCTTGTGCATGTCTGGTTTGGAAAATAAGCTTAAATATTCAGAACATTAATGCAAAATAAGTGTCATGGAACATAGTAAGTACAAAAGAGTGCAGCTATTTTAGATTGAGCTTTCAGCAAGGGTCATTCTCTATGACTTGCTCTTCTAGATATTAATTCAATATATTTAGCTACCTACTTCCTTAACTATAATAAAGTGTATTATTTAATGAATCTCACTGATTTGTTTTTAATATCCAAAATCTTTTTTTCTTTTCTTTTCTTTTTTGATGACTGTATAGCATCCTCTTCTTTCTGGAACCCATCTTAAATCTTAATGCCTTAATACAAACATGGAGTGTATCTTATTCTAATTAGGATCCCTGTCTTGTGGTTGTACATGATGTGGAGATTCATTGTGGCTCATGATGTCTTTTGTACCAATCTTTTAAAAACATCTGTGACATTGTTTTTGTTTTCTTTTGCATATGATACTTCTGGTTTTATGAGTAAGAAATATTTCCTAACCAAGATCACAAAGACTTAAACTTCTGCTTCCGGCTACTAGTTTTTAGTATTTTCATTCTAACACTTAGGCCTTGATCCATTAGGACTTAATTTTTGTATATAGTGTGTGTAAGACTCTGTTTCATTCTTTTGCATGCAGATATCTAGCTGTCCCTGTGCCCTGTGCTAAAAAGACTATTCTTTCCCCATCAAGTGATCTTGCTGCCCTTATCAAAAATCAGTTTTTCACTTGGGCTGACTTCTGGATAGCTCCTATTGCCTGGCTTTATGTCTATCCTGTAGGGGTAGCACACTGTCTGGATTACTGCAGCTTTGTAGTGACTTGATATTGGGGAATTTGTTCTTTTTCAGAGTTATTTTGGCAAGTCTGGGACTCCTGCATTTTGCTCTAGTGTAGTTTGAGGGTGAACCAATAAGGTTTATGTGAGAGTAGCTTGTTTTTAGTGTGACCGTGTTAGAAGGTTGTGGAATCTTCAAGAGATGAGACCTGGCGGGAAGGGGTTAGGTCCCTGGGGGCATCACTCCTGGTCTCCAGGAGTGAGTTCTTGCAAATGCAGATTGTTATAGTGAGGCCATTCCATGTGTTTGGACTCTTTTGCATGTGACTAGTTCCCTTTCTGGTTTTCTACCATGTTGTGATGCAGTCAGGGGGCCTCCACAGGACACTGGCATCATATTTTTGGGCTCTCTAGCCTCCACAACTATAATCCCAGATTAACTTCTTTGCTTTATGAAATACCCAGCCTCAGGTATTTTGTTGTAGCAACACAAATGGATGAAGATACATTTTCGTGAAATAGTATTTACCAACTAAATTGAATTATCTATGCAATTTCCAGTGAAAATATTATTTCCAAAGTACCTCTTTTCACTCTCTTAAGTTGTATTACATACTTTTATATAGGTTGATTTATCTCTCAAGCCTGATTTCTATCCTGGTATTTCATAGCATCCTATTTTTTTTTTCTCTGTAAACACGCATACACTAAAGTTCACTTTTGTGGTGGATGTCACCTATTCTACCTCAGTACCATGTAGAACACTTCTCCACCCTACTGAAATCACTTGGGAGTCATCCATCTTCTCTGTCCTCCCTCAATGATAGTGAATAATGTTTTCCTTCCTATTTTTATTCTTTTCCTAAGTATCATGGGAGTGGAATCAACGTAGAGCTTTTCATGTGGCTTCTTTCACTTGGCAAAATACATCTATATTTTATCCATGTTGTTGAAGGAATCAATGATTGTGCTCTGTTTTTATCATTGAGTGATTCATTTAATGCATGTTCCTCACTGCTTTATCACTTCCTTTGCTGAAAGGCATCTCATTTTTTCTCAAGTTTTAGCAATTATGAACATAGCTCTGATGAATATGCTGGTACAGAATTTCATGCTAACTTTAGTTTTCAGTCTGTTTTAGGAGTTCAATTGCTGGGTTATATGTTATCTATGTATTTAAACTCTCAAGAGAGGATTCCAAGATGGTGACCTAAAAGCACCCAGTGACCACCAGTTCCTCCAGGGGTATAATGAAAAAACAAAAACAAAAACCTAAAGAGCAGTGTCTCTTCCAGGTGGATGACAGGGTGCTGAAGTTTAGTTTTGAACAGATAGAGTCAGAATAAAATCAAACAAACAAAATAAAACCCTAGAAGTATTGCAGAGGTGAACAGAGGGTGTGGGAGAGCACCACAACTCCAGACACCTGGTGGCAGAGCAGAATGCAGAAGGCGACTTGAAAGGGACGGCCGTGGGAGGCAGAGACTCAGAGAACACAACTAGCTCAGATCCCAGCACCACTCAGGTGCAGTCCCTAGACTTGGGACCTTCACTTCACAGCCTACTGGCACTAGGAAGTATGCTCCACTTTCCAGTACTCAATCCCACAGGTATATTTGGGAAATGTTATGGTTTAGATATGAGTTGTCCCCAAAAACTCATGAGTAAGACAATGCAAGAAAGTTTAGAGGTGAAATGATTGGGTTATGGGAGAAAGACTAAACCTAATCACTGCATTAATCCTCTGACCTAGGAAGTAACTGTAGGGAGGAGGGTGTGACTGAAGGAGGAGGCAGATCACTGGGGCCATGTCTTTGGGGTTTATATTTCGTCCTCAGTGAGCACATTGCTCTCCCCGCCCTTTCTCTCCTTCTTTCCTGATTGTCCTGTCCTGAGCAGCTTTCCTTCCTATGACCTTCCACCATGATGTTTTGCCTCACTCAGGCACAGAGCTATGGGGTCATCCAACGGTGGACTGAAACCTCTGAAATGGTAAGCCCTAAATAAACTTTTCCTTCGCTAATAGTTCTTGTCAGCTCTTTTGATGACAGAGATAATAACAAAGCTGACTAAAACAGGGAGCCATCTTGTAAAAAATGAGGCACAATAAAGGGGAGCCATTTTCAGAAGGTTACCCTGTAGTGTCAGGGAGGCATCTTGAACAGGTCACCGTATAGTTTTGGGAAGCCATCTTGTAAAGGTCATGGGCCCTGCATTGAAAATTGAACTGATGCCCACTGCCTAAGGCTGTCATAACTATAGCCCACGATCACTTTTGTCTGCCTCCTGCCATGGGGTCTGTACCCACCACCTCAGCTGGCATCTGTCCTCTACCCCTATCACTACCTGTTGGTACTTGCTGCCATGAGCAGTGGAAATGGAGCAGAGTGGGCCTGACGGCCAGGGTCACACAGGAGAACACGCAAGTGCACACACACCTGCCACAGCCCGGCAGTCTAGGCTCCACTAGATCCTGGGCCATTGAGTGCTGGGATCCACTGCAAAAATTTCAGAGATACATCTACCGCAGTGGAGAAGAGCAGTGTGAGTTCCTGGCCAAGCACAGTGTGTCCCTGTGAGCACAAAAGTCAAGGTCGGAGCTGGGGTGGAGTGGGGAGTGGGATTTTTGTCCTAGGTCTGGGAAACTCCAGGGCCATTTCCTCTCAGGCACAGGAGAGCACGTTGCTGCCCTGGCAGGCCCACATCAGGGGTGGAGGTCTGTGGACGGACAGCAGAGTCTGAGAACTGTAATCGTCTTAGTTTTTCATTTCCCTGGTGTCCTCTTCCATACTGATTGCCTTGGTTTCCTCTCATTACTTCCTATTGTGCCCTTTAGTCCAATTTTATGTAATTTTAAATTGGTTTATACTGAATATCTGTTTTTTCCTACATTTTGTTTTTCATTTTAAAAACTCTCATCTTTTACATTGTCTCCTCTTTTCCCACTTTCTCATCTCACTTTTTCTCCTGTATTCCTTCCCCTCCCCCTTGGAGGTTGGTTGGTTGGTTTCTTTTGTGTGTATTTATTTGTTTTGTTTTGTTTTATTTCTGCCTCTTCTTTCCCCATTATTTTCATGACCTGTAGAGTTTTGTATTAATTTGCTTTCTTCAGCATCTCAGTTTGTGGTCTTCTCTGGAGTACTGCACCACCTCTCCACCTCTGGATGGGTGGAGTTTAGAGAGCACATCAGGAAATTCTTACACCTTGTTGGTATCTGGTTTGCCCTTGAGTGCTCACAGTTCCTGGTGGTTTTTGTTTCCAGTCTCGTTATTGCTTCTGACGGATCAGAGCCCCTGAACAAGGTGAGTGGGCGTCTCAAGGCAGAGACTTGCCCTGGCCTGGTGCTCATAGTAAAGATAAATTATCTCACCAAACTGACTCCACATAACAGTGCTTCAAAGAGCTGACCTTCCAAACGTGCAAATCTCAACATAGAAATACAAGAAACATTGATAGTCACTTGTTACTTGTATTCTTGATTGTTGTCATTCTGACTGAGGTGAAATCTCAGTGCAGTTTTAATTTGTATTTCTCTAATTGCTGGAGATGTTGAACATGTTTTCATATATTTGTAGAATGTTTGTATTTCTTCTTTTGAGATGTGTCTGTTTAGTTCCTTTACTAGCCATTTATTAATTGGTTTATTGGAGGGTTAAGCTTTTTGAGTTCTTTGTATATCTTGGAAATTAACACCTTATCTGAGGTATATTAAATTAATAAAAATTTAAGGAAAAAATAATGAGATAATAAGTAATGCAGTGATGTCATTCCAACCTAAGATATTCTGTTGACTTTGGCATTTACCTAAAAATCTTCAGAGAAGAACCTCCTAGGCATTGTTTTGGCAAGATTTACCAGATTTTATTTTTCTTATCTAAGAAGCATTAAAAATAAAAAATGCCAGTTATTCTAAAAAAAAAAAGAAGAAGAAATATAAGAAACATGAGAAAACAAGGGAATAAGATAATTTTCAAGCTTCATAAAATTCCAATAAATGAACCCATAGATATTAAAGTAAAAGATGATCACCAAAATGATTAATGAATTAGAAGGGCTACAGAAAAAACTAAGGGAGAATATCCAGGATATGAAAGGACATTTCAATGAAGAGATAGAAATCTTATAAAATAACCAAGCAGAAATCCTGGAAACAAAAAACTCGATTAATCAAATAGAAAACTCAGTGGAGAATCTCAACAATAGACTGGATCAAGCAGAAGAAACATTATCAGGAATTGAAGAAAAGGTAAATGAATCAGAACACTCAACAACAAAAAAATATTTTTAAAACCATGAACAGAATATACAGGAGTTCTGGGACAACATTAAAATGTTGAACGAAGAATTAGGTCTTGAAGAAGGAAAGGAAACACAGACTAATGACATAGAAAACTTACTCAGTAAAATAATAGCAGAAAATTTCCCTAATCATGATAAAGAGATGGTCATACAGATAATGGAGGTAGAGGGGACCAGAAAACAACTTCTTCAAAACATATTATAGTTAAAATGCCACAATTTCAGAGCAAAGACAGAATTTCAAAAGCTATATTAGAGAAGTACTAAGTTAAAGTATAAGGTAAATCCATCGGAACAACAGATTTCTCAGCAGAACCTCTAAAGCCAGGAGGGTTAGGAATGATGAAAGTTCAAGCCCTGAAAGAAAAGGACTGTCAAACTAGATTACTATATCCAACAAAGTTATCCTTCATAATTGAAGAAAAAAAATGAAAAACGTCCAAGATAAGCATAAACTAAAGGATTTTATGACTGCTAAGTCAGCACTGCATAAAATTTTATAGGAATATTATGTACAAAAGAGGAAAATAAAAATAATCAAGAAAACAGGAAAGAATACATTTAATTAAAATAACATATAAGTAAATAAGGATTAGGAATGATTCAAATATTGGCAATAAAACAAAATGACAGAAAAAAATACATACATCTTAACAAAAACGCTGAATGTTAATGGGTTTCATTTTCTAATTAAAAGGCATAGACTTGAGAAACTGGATTAAAAAGCAAGACCCAATTGTGCATTGTCTCCTAAAGGCACACCTCCCAGCCAAAGACGTTCAAAGATGGAAAATAAAAGGGTGGTAGGTGATATTCTGTGCAAATAAATCAGAAAGCAAGCAGGAATAGCCACTCTCATCTCAGGCAAAGCAATCTTCCATCCAAAATTAAAAGAGACAAAAATAAGTCATTATGTATTGGAAAAGGGAACAATCTCACAAGAAGAAAACATTATAAACAATTATGCTCCAAATGTTGGTGTACCTAATTTCATTTAACATTACAGGGACTGATAGTTCCAGTAACATAATAGTGTGGGACTTCGAAAAACCACTCTCATCACCAGGTCATCCAGACAGAAAATCAACAGACACACAAGATTTTAACTTCACTGTAGATCAGTTGGACTTCAGAGAAGTCTACAGAATATGCCATGTAACAAGCAGCTGAACGTATTTTCCTTTCAACCACTCAAGGAACTTTCTCCAAAACTGATCATATATTAGATCATAAAATAAATCCTGGCCAAAAAAAAAAATATATTGAAATAATCTTTCATCTTTTCAGATTATGATGGAATGAAATTAGAAATAAGCAAAAAGAAAAAATACAGAAATCACACAAATACATAGATATTTACTAGTACATTTTAAATAATGACTATGTTATTAAAAAACTAAGGGAAAAAATTTTAAGAGTCTTAGAATTAAATGAAAATGGAAATAGAACACACTAGAATCTCTGAGAGACGGTGAAGGCATTTCTAAGAGGGATGTTTACAGTCATGTAAAAGAGAGAAAGAGAAAGATCTCAAAAAAATAATCTAATGCTGCATCTTAAGGTCTTACAAAAATATGAAAAACTTATCCTAAAGTTAATAAAAGGAAAGAAATTATAAAGATTAAAGCTACAATAAATGGAATAGAAATTCAAAGAACAATACAAAGGATCAAGGAAACACAGTTTGTTCTTTGAGAAAACATAAAAGTGGATAACCCCTGGCCCCAGTAATCAAAAGAAAGAGAGACAAGATCCCAATTAATAAAATCAGGGACAAAGGGGGACATTAGAACAATTACAACTAAAATACAGAGAATTATTTGGGACTACTATGAAAACTCACAAGAAATGGAAACATTTCTAGACACATATAATCTAACAAAACCAAAGAAGATATAGAAAACCTTAAAAGACCAACAGCAAAGAGTGTGACTGAAGCTGTGATAAAAAGATTCTCAACAAAGAGAAGTCCAAGACCAAATGGACTCACAATTGATTCTTACCAGATTTTAAAAAATGAACTAATGCCAATATTCCTCAAATTAGTCTATGTAATTGAAACACAGGTATACTTCCAAACATTCTATGAAGCCTGTATTACTCTGACACAAAAACTGGATAAGAACATGTCAAGGAAAGAAAACTACAAATCAATATGCTTGATGAACATGGACACAAAAATCCTTGATAAAATATTACAAATCGAGTTCAACAACACATTAGAAAGATCGTACACCATGATCAAGTTGGTTAAACATCAGGGATGAAGGATGGCTTAACATACACAAATCAAGAAATGTAATACACCCCATAAATTGAACCAAGGACAAATATCCCATGATGATCTCAACAGATGCAGAAAAAGCCTTGATCAAAATTCAATATATGTTCATGATATCACACTGAATTAAAAAAATAATAGTGAAGGCCTTTCCTGTAAAATCAGGAACAAAGAAAGGATTTCTACTCTCATCACTTCTATTCAATATAGAACTTAAACTTTTAACTAGAATAATAAAGGTAGAGTAGGAAATAAAATGGAAATAAATAGAAAATGAAGAAGTCAAATTGCCCCTATTTGCAAATACCATGATCCTACACATAAAGAACCCTAAAAACTGCAGCAGAAGACTCCTAGAGCTGATACACAGATTAAGCAAAGTAGTAGGATCTAAAATCAACATTAATAGTTTTTCTATAAACTGATGAATCCAGGGAGAATGAAGCCAGGAAACATTTCCTTTCAGAATAACTTCAAAATTATATGTAGGCATAAACCTAACATAAGAGGTGAAAGATGCTGTAATTCAATCTATAAAACACTGAAGAAAGAAATTGAAGAAGACACTAGAAAATGCAAAAATATCCCATGTTAATAGACAGAATTAGTATTGTCAAATGGCCACCTCATTACTGAAAACTATGTAATTGTTCGAAGAAAAAAAGTGGGACCCCATTTCAACATATTGTTGCAGCAAAGACTTCCTGAATAGTACCTTATATTCAGGAAATAAGAGAAAGAATAAATAAATGGAATGATGTCACATTAGAATTTCTGCTCAGCAAAAGAAATAATTTATAGCATGAAGAGACAACCTGCAGAATGTGAGAAAATCTTTGCCAGCTACTCTTCTGGCAGAGGATATGCAGAATATAGAGAATGCAACATTAAGAAAACAAATAATCCAGTTGATAAATGGGAAAATGAATTGAACACTTACTCATCAAAGGAAGCACCAATGGCTAACAATTATATGAAAAAAAGTTTGACATCTTTAGCCATCAAGGAAAGGCAAATCAAAACTAATGGGGTTTCCATCTCACTTCAGTCAGAATGACAATCGTCCAGAATACAAATACCAATAAATGCTGATGAAGATTTAGGGAAAAAGGATCTCTGATACACTATTGGTGGGAATGGAAACTAGTACAGTCATTATAGAAATCAGTATGGACAGACCTCAAAAGCTAAGAATAGCACTACCTTATGATCTAGCTATACTGCTTGGTATTTATCTAAAAGAATTGAAGTCAGTATACTCTGCTGATACAATCAAACCTATGTTTATTGAAGCACCATTTACAACAACCAAGTTATGGAATCAGCCTGAGTTTCCATCAATGAATGAATGCACAAAGAACATAAGTTATAAGTACACAGTGGAGCTTTTTCATTCCTAAGAAGAAAGAATTTATGCTACTTGCAGAAAAGGGATTGAAATGGAGACCATAATTTTGAATAAAATGAGTCAAAATCAGAAAGAAGAATATCCTCTCATTTGAAAGTTAGAGCAATAAAAGTAGAAGGGAGGTCATTTGGGTAGAGGAAAGTGAGTGAGGGGAAAGAGGTGGGAGGGAAAAGAGGAGGAGGTGACCGGAGGTTCGGGGATAAAATTAATCAACTTAGGTTTCCCTGTGTGTATGAATATACCACAATGGAACCCACCAATCTGTATAATTAATGCATATCAATTAAAAGAAGAGGACATGATGAAACTGACTTGATAAACTATCAACAATTTTTCTTAAAAGAAAACAAATTGTGCTTCTTCCAATGGCCCGTATCATTGGACAGTTTCATGAGCAATGAACAAGAGGTCCGATTGCTCTGCATTTTTATTAGCAGTTAGAGTCATCAAATCTTCTCTGGAATTGTAGCCATTTGAATGAATGTGTATACTGTATGTCACTGAATATTAATTTTCTCTTCTTCTCTCTCTCTTTCTCTCCCTCTCCCTCTTTTAAATTAAAAGTTATTTATATGTTGTGGAGATGAGTCCTTTATCAGATACCATATGATTTGCTCCCAATCAGGTGATTGTGCTATAATTATTTTTACTTTTAAATATTTTTCAAGAGTATATATTTCCAACTTTGACCAAGTTAAGTTTATTCTATTTTTTTTTCTTTTATGGATTAGTTTTTAGTACCAAATTTAAGAAATGTTTATCTAACACAGAGACACAAAGATTTCACCTATTTTTCTTCTAAATTTTTAATAAATTTACCTCATACATTTAGGGTCCTTGATCTTTTTGAGTTATTTTGTTTGTTTGTTTGTTTACGGTATAAAACAAAGAGGTATAGTCATTGGTTAGCATACATATATCCGGTTATCCATTGTTCAAAACTAGTATCATTTCCCCAGTTACATTTGATAATTTTATCTTGGATATTTTCCTGAATTTTAATGATAAAATTAATATGCCATTACATATTTTCAATAATGCTTTTAATTTTTTTGTTTTTTATCCCATCCTATTTTAAAAGTCCTGAGAATATGACTGTAAACTTTTAAATAAGTTTTCAAGTTCTCATTATGACTCTATTTACTGTCCTAGATATTTTTTGCCTTTTCTAAGAGATCCTGAGTGAGAAAGAAGATGGTCTTATATATTCAGTTGGCCCTCTGGTTGTTTTTCAATGAAGGTTTTGTTTTTGCTCATAGTGTATCCCCATTATCAATCGTGTTTTATCTTCTAACTTCAATTCCTTAGTGCTCTATGCTCTCTGAATAAAATCTACTAACATAAAAGCATTAGCAGGGTGTGTGTGTGTGTGTGTGTGTGTGTGTGTGTGTGTGTGTGTAGAGAGAGGGAGTTGTCCCTTAGCATCCTCAAAAGATTGGTTCTGGGGCCCCTGCATCTACAAATGTTCAAGTCCTTTATATAACATGGAATAGAATTTGCCCATAAGGTATGCACAACCTCTGGAGTAATTTAGATCATTCCTAGATTTCTTTGGTACCCACTAAAATTTCAGCACTACATAAATAGTTGTTACCTTGCATTGTTCATGTGATTATGACACACAAAAGTCTGAACTGGGGGCGAAGCTCAGTGGCATGAAGCAAGGGCCTGGGTTTGATCCCCCACCACACACACACACACACACACACACACACAGCCTGCACATGTTCAGTACAGACACATTTTTAAGAAATATTTTGACCCGGGGCTTGTTGAATCCATAAATGGAAAGCCTGCAGGGAACAAGCACCGAATGTATATACATGAACACACACAAACACACACACACACACACACACACACACACACACACACATTCACATATTCTCATCAAAATATTTCTTCAATAAAAATTGAAATTCAGGAATAGAATGTCTTTCCAACAGCGAGACTTGATGAGTGTATTCCACCACGCCAGCTGGAAGGATTATTGGGGCTCCTAAGGGAACATTCAAATTCCACAGTAGCATTCCTCGCTCCATTTGTTTGCCAAATTCTCTGAAAATGAGCCCTATGTTGCAGCATTTGATTCTTGGTTTTCCTTGCTTGTCTGTAATTGGGGAGGTTTTCAATAACATACTTCCACAGATCTCTTATTAATAACTTGGGAGGGACATCTCTGATGGAGTTGATAAGCCAGCATCTTAGTCCACAAGCCCTCACGTTGACAGAGGAAAATAAGCACAGTGAATCAGCACATTTAGCATATCAATAATTCAATTTTTTTCACTCTCTCTCTGATGGAACTGACAGGGTAAGTCCCTGGGGGATTCATGGTTTAAGGAGGCAAGATATCAAACGTCAAATGTGACTACATATTGTATACATAGTGACTGAAGCAGACCGGAATGGAAGAGGTTACATTCATCCAAAATATGTCATCTAACCCTTCTATTGTTGAGCCTTTTCTAACAAAAGTTAAAAGCCAAATAATTTGCTTTTCAGATTAGTTTGCCGCTCAGACTCTGGCATATTTTCTTTCCTGTGTAACTGAGACCGAGACATGGTGAGCAGACAAAGACTTAAAAAAAAATCTCTGAAGTAGATAAGTCATGAAGTAGTGGAGAAATTATCATTTTTTTTGAGATGCACAGGTTGTCTTAAAAGAGAAGGTAAGCAAAGCATATTTAAAATTTAAATTGTCTCAGTATTCTTTTTTTTTTTTTTTCCTGAGACCAGGTTGCCCATCTGTGACTCAACTCTTTGACTAATCTGCTTTTTTTTCTCTTAGTTCAGTGCTCATTTGAGTACAAGAAAGTGCAGAAGAAACACACATTTGTTTTACTGAGATGTAATTCCCATAGTGAGTCGTACCACCTCCAATACACAGCAGAGGGTGCGGCACCTCACTGCACCACTGTCCCTACTCTAACGGCCAACCCCATGAGACAGCCCAGCTCCACAACTCTGACAGCCTCTGACCCGCTTTCTGTTTCCACTAAGTTGCCTATTCTGGATATTTCATATAAATAGCATAATGTTTCAAGGTTGATCCATGTCACACATAAGGTTCAGCATGTAACTGCATTTCATTCTTTTTTTCTTTTTTTTTTGGCACTGGGGATTGAACTCAGGGTCACTCAATCACAGAGTCACATCCCCAGCCCTTATTGTATTTTAATTAGAGACAGGGTCTCACTGAGTTTGCTTAGTGCCTCCCCTTTGCTGGGACTGGCTTTGAACTCCCGATCTTCCTGCCTTAGTTTAATGGATACATAATATTTCTTTGTGTGGGTATATCACATAGTTTTGCAGTGTCCATTCATCCTGAGATGACAAAATGTTTCCACTTTGGGCAGTATGAGTAGTGGTGCTTCCTGTACAAATTTTGTGAGAATGTTTCAAAACTATTAAGCTTATAACTAGACATGGCAATACTGTATCATAAGGTAATTCTTTTTTAATTTTCAAGGAACTGTCAAACTGTTTTACAAGGTGACTAAGCAATTTTAAACTCCCATCACCAACATATGAAAATTCTACTTTCTAAACATCCTCATTGACTCTTTTATTATTTCTTTTTAAAATTATTGTTATACTTATTCTAATGATGTATTATGGGTTTGGGTCATAATCGCAAAGTGCTTCCTGTTCTTCCTGTCCATTACTAAATCCTCACAGGATGCAATAAAGGCAAGTCTTCTATATCCATTTATGAATGAGAGAATCAGGCTTCAAACAACCCAATATAGCTCTCAGCATCACACAGCTAGTATTTTTGAAATTTATCAATGAACAATGTGGATTCCAATTCAGGTGTTGGACTCTAATGAGTTGGTCCAGACATTTCTTTCAACATTTTGATTCTCATATTACTGAACAAGATAAGAAATTATTTCCTTTATAAACTGGGAACATATTAAGCCTAGACAAGGATTAAATGGCTAATGGCTAAAAACATTTGTAAACTTTAATATATTTATGTCAAAGTAAAATTATTTTGCAGTATTTCATAACACACATGTACACCCATGAACACATATCAGGCATGCATACCTGACCATATATGTACCAAAGCCTGGGAAATCCAGACATATCCAGACCAACTTGTTCCATAATGATGGTGAAATACAGTTTTACATTAAAGATGAAAGGAAATCACAAAAGATTAACTTAAATAAAATATTAAAATAAATTTGGAGTTCATATTTTTCCCTCTGACTACATTTTCTGGAGAAAAGCCACGTAGAATCATGGCAGCATAGCAAGGTTGATGGAGGCCCAGAGGAACTTCTCGTGGGCATTCAGTATGGTTGACTTCCATCCCTGTTGGTTTTGCCTTCTTCCAGTATTATAAACTAGTGCCATCTAGTGCCATTCTCTACCTACAGGCATTCTTGTGAATTGCACAGGAAATGAAGCTGAGAAGAAAGAAGATGGAGGTTGATTGACAGCTACTAGGGTTATAATCAGGAGCAAGATGGAAGCAGGGAGCTACAACATGCGTGTGCTTCCGAGAGAATGGCATGACCTGAATGGTGAGGAGTCAAAGGAAAATGTAATGTGAGCACCAAGTGGGAAAGAAAGATGGAGAATGGGGAGAAGGTGAACTTTTTACCCAAGCTTACGCTCTTCTGTGCAACAGTGGTGTTTCATTCTGTCTGTATTTCTGCTCAAAGCCACAGGTGTGTGCCCAAAGGACATCCCCACACAAATGCTTAATAGACAATTACTCTCTAAAAGAGGAAGGTATTTTTTTTTTTTTTTCCTTCTCTACCCTTATATTCTGTTACCTGGTTTTGTGAATTAACTGAAAAAAGCAGACAAGAAAAAAGACAAATTTTTTTTAACATGTACAGTGTTCATGGATGTGAGGGGCCCTCAGATGAGCTCTGGGAAGGGATGCTTAGGACCTGACTCATGAACGTATTAACAAAGAGGGCTAAATCTGTAGAGAAATGACAAGACCAGGAAGGGATCACTGAGTTTGTAAGGGGGCGAACTGTGGGAGTATATGGGTTATTTGTGGGGGGACTGTTGGACTGATTTGCTCCTGGACCTAAAGCTTTCCCTGAGAGGGGATTTACGAGTCTTCATTCTCAGACATGTCCTCTTTTAGGTCAGACAAGGGAAGCGCCAACAAGGCCTTTCCTGATTCTCATTTGCCTACAGCTTACATAACCTTATGCCCGAATGGCATTTGGGGGGGTGGATTGTTCTGGGGACCTTCCCTCACACTGGCAAGGACAGGGTAGGTGGGAGTACCTCGGGCTGGAGGGAGAGGGCCCACCTGTGTTCGAACTGTTTGAGGGTTGGCTCCTAGGAAGCTGTTTCCGGGACAGGAATCCCAGTGTGTGAGTTTCTGGAAGGTGGTCTTGAGAAAGAAGGAAGCAGCACTGGGACAGAGGGGGAGGTGAGCTGTGGCTGTCCCCACAGTGGCCTCTGCAGGGCACTGGGGACCCTGGAACGTCTCAGGACTGCCCTGACCGGATGGAACACCCGCCCTCACTACACCCGCACCACAGGAGACTGTGGCCGCCGCATGATGACCTTTTCAACAGAGTCATGGCCAGGTGGGGGGTGGGGGTGGGAACTAGGAACAAGTCCCGGAACTGAAGCAGGAGCCCAGCCACGGGCACTCCGCCCCCTGCAGGCCACAGCCAGCAGTGGCGCCATCGTCAAACCCAGTTACCCTTTCCCCGGGAGTATATCTTTCTTTTTCACAGAACCTTAGCCAAGTCTCCACTATCTTATTGGAAATAGATTATATATTGCTATCAGAGTTCAACATTAACAACTGGTGACCAAACAAAATTGAATTGAGATTTTATAAAAAATATTTAGGTCGTGTTCAATTTTTTGTTGGTTGGTTGGTTGGTTTTAAGTGCAGTACTGGGGATTGGACCCAGGGATGCTTTAACACCGAGCTACAACCCGAGTTTTTTCTTTTTTCCTTTTATTTCTTTTTTTTTTTTTTTTTTTTTTTTTTTTTTTTGAGACAGGGTCTCACTAAGTGGCTGAGGCTGCCTTTTTGCCATCCTCCTGCCTCAGCCTCCTAGTCACAAGGATTACTGGCAGTGCCACCACACCAGGTTTGTCCCGTATTTGATAGTATCAGGAAACTGAAACAAAAACCAGCAATTAAAATATTATTTTGGAACTGAAATTGCATACAGAAGAATGTGGAATAGAGTTTATAATCATTCTGAGCTGACTAAAAAATAATCCTTTTTGACACTCCTTGAATATTCAGCTAAGCACATTCTTTTAAATAGGGACAGGTATAAGTGTTTTATCTTTGCATGTATACAATATCAGCTGAAATTTTATGTGTGTCCAATTTTTTTTCAAGTTCCTTATATTAATCAATTGACCATAATTTCAAATGGCCAAAATTTTCATAATTTTCAACTGGCCCTATTTTCTGATCCTGGATATTGAACTTCAGTGACACTTTTACTCATTCACCATTATTCTGGAAATTGATCATTCTGCATTATGAGGAATCAGAAGTTTTTATGAAATGTTCATGTTTCCCTTATATCCTTGAGGTTTTCACTGACCCATGAGAACATCCACTACTCTTCCCAGTGCCTATGAATAAGGTACAGATGGAAGGGACCCTTGGCCCCCATACCTTCCAGAAACCATATCTACTGGACAGAGTGTCCTGGCACAACAGGGGCTCCTTCAGAAATAGAAAATTTGAAAAGAACCAGCAATTGTCCCAATCAACTACACCTTATTCTTCTAACCAGTTCTTTTAAGTTTTTTCTCCATCCCAGCTTCCTATGAAAACTGAAGATAAGCCACCCCTCTACCCTGAAGCCCTGGTGCCAGGAGGGATGTTGGCAGAAACTGCCAACCGAGTATTTGCAAACCCAGAGCCTGCCCAGACTGCAGATGCATCTGCAAAGTCCTTGGCTGCACACTTCTGTTTTCCCCCATAAAACACTGAAGTTGTTGTCAGTATGGAAAGAGAGCTTTCTAGACTGGTGTCTTCTGTTTGGGCCAAAATGAGAATATTTCATTTCTTGCTTCACCGTCATGTTTCTCTTCATCAATGAACTCTTGATGCAGTGGGGTGGACTGAATCTGGTGTTTTAGGACCCCCAGAGTCAAGCCCTTCGGCTGGAGTCCCCAGGAAACTTGAAGTCGTTGGGTGGATTCAGTCAATAATGGGTTCTAACTCATTGTAGGGCCTTGTCCATCTGGGGACTCAGGGAGAATAGGAGGGTAGGGAAGTTAGTGAAACCGTGAACTTTGAGCATTGGAATCCATCTGGGTAGAAATCCTGACCCAGGTATAGAGTAGCGTGTGTCTTTGTAAAGTTCCTCAGCTTCTACTGGCCTCTGTAAGGTAGAGCACTCACAGAGTGAGGTACAGAATTGGTATAAAGATTACTCACAAATGTTGAGGAACTTTATAATGTGGTGACTCTTTTTTTTTTTTCTCATGGGATAATATTTTTTAAAATTTATTTTTATTGTAAACAAATGGGATACATATTGTTTCTGTTTGACATGTAGTAAAAGCATACCATTTGATATACATAAATTTACATAGAGTAATGATGTTTGATTCATTCCATTATTTTTCCTTCCCCCCCACCCCTCCCACCTCTCTTTTCCCTCTATAACAGTCCCTCCTTCCTCCATTCTTGTCCCACTCCCACCCCCCATTAAGTGTCATCACCGCTTATCAGTGAGATCATTCCTCTTTGGATTTTGAGATGGCTTATCTCACTTAACATGATACTTCCCAATTTCATCCATTTGCCTGCAATGCCATAATTTTATTATTCTTTATAGCTGAGTAATATTCTATTGTATATATATACCACAGTTTCTTTATCCATTCATCAATTGAAGGGACATCTAGGTTGGTTCCCATAGTCTGGCTATTGTGAATTGAGCCACTATGACACTGATGTGGCTGTATCTCTGTAGTGTGCTGATTTTACGTCCTTTGGGTATAGGCCAAGGAGTGGGATAGCTGGGTCAAATGGTAGGGTCCATTCCAAGTTTTCTAAGGAATCTCCACTACTGCTTTCCAGAGTGGCTACACTATTTGCAGTCCCCACCAGCAATGTATGAGTGTACCTTATCCCCCACATCCTCCTCACCAACACCTATTGTTGCTTGTGTTCTTGATAATCACCATTCAAATTGGGGTGAGATGGAATATTAGTGTAGTTTTGATTTACATTTCTCCTTACTACTAAAGATGTTGAACATTTTTTCATATATCTGTTGATTGCTTGTAGATCTTCTTCTGTGAGTGTCTGTTCATTTCCTTAGCCCATTTGTTTGATTGGATTATTTGTACTTCTTAGTGTAGAGTGTTTTTGAGTTCTTTACATGTATTCTGGAAATGAGTGCTTCTATCTGAAAGTATGAAGGCAAAGATATTCTCCCACTCTGTAGGCTCTCTCTTCGCATTGCTGATAGTTTCCTTTGTCTGAGAGAAAGCTGTTTAGTTTGAATCTATCCCAGTTACTGATATCTTGCTTTTATTTCTGTGCTATGAGAGTCCTGTTAAGGAAGTCTGATCCTAAGCCAACAAGGTGAAGATTTGGACCTACTGTTTTCTTCTATAGATGCAGGGTCCCTCTGGTCTGATTTCAGAGGTCCTTGATCCATTGTGAGTTGAGTTTGTGTGCAGAGGTGGAGAGAGAGGGGTTGCAAAGTTTCAATTCTGTTGCATATGGATTTCCAGTTTCCCAGCACCATCTTGATGATAGAGGCTATCTTTTCTCCATTGCATATTGTTTGGCACCTTTGTCTAGTATGAGAAAATTGTATTTATTGGGGTTTGTGTCCTGTGTCCTCTATTCTGTACCATTGATCTACCTGTCTGTTTGGTGCCAATACCATGCTGTTTTTGTTACTATTGCTTTGTAGTATAGTTGAAGTTCTGGTATTGTGCAATACCCCCTGTTTCATTCTTCCTGCTAAGGATTGCTTAGCTAGTTCTGGGTTTCCTATTCTTCCAGATGAATTTCAATGATTGCTTGCTCTATTTCTGTGAGGTACAGTCATTGAGATTTTAATTGGAATTGCATTGAATCTGTATAGCACTCTTTGGTAGTATGGCCATTTTGACAATATGAATTCTGCCTATCCAAGAACATGGGAGATCTTTCCATCTTCTTAAGGTCTTCCTAATTTCTTTCTTCAGTGTTTTTGTAGTTTTACATTGTTAGAGATATTCTTACCTCTTTGGTTAGATTGATACCCAAGTATTTTATTATTTTATTTTTTTTGAGGCTATTGCGAATTGAGTGTTGTTTCCTCCTCATTTCCCTTTCATCTTTATCATCGCTTGCGTATAAAAATGCTGTAGATTTATTGCTGTTGATTTTTAGCCTGCTATTTTGCTGAATCATTGATGAAGGTCTAGAAGTTTTCTGGAGGATGTTTTTGGATATCCTCTAAATATAGAATCATGTCATCCGCAAATAGTGACAGCTTAATTTCCTCTTTTCCTATTTGTTATCCCTTTAATTTTCTTAGTCTGCCTAATTGCTCTGGCTAGAGTTTCGAGGACACTGTTGAATAGAAGTGGTGAAAGAGGCATCCCTGTCTTGTTCCGGTTTTTAAACGGAATGGTTTCGTTTTTCTACATTAAGAATGATGTTGGCCATGGGCGTTAGCATAAATAGCCTTTACAATGTGTCAGGTATGTTTCTACTAATCCCTATTTGTTTTTCTAGTGTTTTCAGCATGAAGGGGTGTTGTATATTGTCAAATGCTTTTCTGCATCAATTGAAATAACCATATGATCTATCCTTAAGTCTATTGCATGATGGATTACTTGATTGATTTTACGATGTTAAACCATCCTTGCATTCCAGAATGAACCCCACTTGATCGTGGGTGCACAATTTTTCTTAATATGTTTTTGGATACGGTTTGCCAATATTTGTAAGGATCTTTAGCATCTATATTCATCAAGGTTATTGGTCTATAATTTTCTTTCCTTGATGTGTCTTTTCCCTGTGTTGGGTATGAGGGTGATATTAGCTCATAAATGAGTTTGGTAGGGTACCCTCCTTTTCTGTTTCCTGGATACTTTGAGAAGTATTGGAATGAGTTCTTCTTTGAAGGTCTTGTAGAACTCGGCTGAGAATCTAGTCTGGTCCTGGGCTTTTCCTTGGATGGTAGATGTTTTAATGGGCATCTTCTCTTTCATTGCGTGATATTGATCTGTTTAAATCGTGTATGGCCTCCTGGTTCAGTTTGGAGGAGCAATGTCTCTAGAAAATTTGTCAATGTCTTCGGTACTTTCTATTTTGTTTGGAATACAGATTTTCAAAGTAGCTTCTCATTATGTCCTGTATCTCAGTGGTGTCTGTCGTGATATTTCCTTTTGCATCTTGTATTTTAGTAATTGAGCTTCTCTCTCCTTCTCTTTGTTAGTGTGGCTAAGGGTTTATCATTTTGTTTACTTTCTCAAAGACCATCTTTTTATTAGGTCAATTTTTGAATAGTTTCTTTTGGTTCAATTTCATTGATTTCAGCTCTGATTTTATTATTTTCTTGTCTTCCGACTACTTTTGCTGTATTCTGTTCTTCTTTTCTAGGGCTTTGAGCTGTAATGTTAGCTCATTTAATTGTTGACTTTTCATTCTTTTCTGGAATGAGCTCCATGCAATGAATTTTCCTCTTAGTACCGCTTTCATAGTGTCCCAGAGATTTTGATATGTTGTATCATCATTCTCATTGACCTCTAAGAATTTTTTAATCTCCTCCCTGATGTTTTTTGTTATCCATGTTTCATTCAATAGCATATTATTTAGTCTCCAATTATTGGAGTATTTTCCTTTTTTATTTTGTCATTGATTTCTACTCTCAGTCCATTATGATCTGATAGAACACAAGGCAGTATCTGTATTTTTTCCATTTACTAAGGGCTACTTGGTGGCATAACATATGGTCTATTTTGGAGAAGGTTCCATGTTCTGCTGAGAAGAAAGTGAATCTGCTCATTGATGGATGGAATCTTCTACATATGTCTATTAAGTCTAGGTTATTGATTGTGTTATTGAGTTCCATCGTTTCTTTGGTTGGATTTTGTTTGGAAGATCTATCAAGTGGTGACAGTGGTGCTTAAAAGTCGCCCAGAATTAACTTGTGTTGTGGTCTATGTGATTCTTCTAAATTTAGAAGGATTGTTTGATGTACAGGGATGCACCATTGTTTGGGGCATAAATATTTACTATCGTTATGTCTTCCTGATTTATGGTTCCCTGAAGCCAGTAGGAAATGTCCTTCTTTATCCATTCTGACTAACTTTGGCTTGAAGTCCACTTTTAATCTGATATAAGGATGGAACCCCTGCTTTTTACTGGGTGCCATGTGCTTGGTAGGTTTTTTCCCCATCCTTTCACCTTTAGTCTGTGGATGTCTTTTCTATGAGATGAGTCTCTTTGCAGGCAGCATATTGTTAGGTCTTTCTGTTAATATCCATTCTGCCAGTCTTTGTGTTTTGATTGATGAGTTTAGGCTATAACGTTCAGGGTTATTATTGAGAAATGATTTGTATTCCCAGTCATTTGGCTCAGTTTGGTTTTTAATTTGGCTTGGTTTCTCCTTTGAGTGGTTTTTCTCTAAGGTAGTTCCTCCCTTTGCTGACCTACATTGTTGTTTTTCATTTCCTCTCATGGAATATTTTGTTGAGAACATTCTGTAGTGCAGGCTTTCTATTTGTAAATTCTTTTAACTTTTGTTTATCATGGAAGGATTTTATTTCATCTTCAAATCTGAAGGTTAGCTTTGCTGGGTATAGGATTCTTGGTTGGCAACCATGTTCTTTCAGAGCTTGAAATATGTTGTTCTGGCTTTTAGAGTCTGGGTTGAGAAGTCTGCTGCTATCCGTATTGGTCTGGGTTGAGAGTCTGGGTTGAGAAGTCTGCTGCTATCCGTATTGGTCTCCCCCTATATGTAATCTGATGCTTTTCTCTTGCGGCCTTCAAAATCCTATCTTTATTTGAATGTTAGGCATTTTATTATAGTGCCTTGGTGTGGATCTGTTGTGATTCTGTGCATTTGGTGTTCTGTAAGCCTCTTGTATTTGATTTTCCATTTCATTCTTCAGGTTTTGGAAATTTTCTGATATTATTTCATTGAATAGGTTGTTCATTCCTTTGGTTTGTATCTCTGTGCCTTCCTCAATCCCAATAATTCTTTTAAATTTGGTCTTTTCTTAATGTCCCATAGTTCTTGGAGATTTGTTCATGATTTCTTACCATCTTCTCTGTTTGGGCGACTTTATTTTCAAGATTAAATATTTTGTCTTCATTGTCTGAGGTTCTGTCTTCCAAGTGGTCTAGTCTTTTGGTGATGCTTTCCATTGAGTTTTTTATTTGGTTTATTGTCTCCTTCATTTCAAGGATTTCCATTTGGTTTTTTTTGAGAATCTCTATCTCTTTGTTGAAATGATCTTTGCTTCCTGCAGGTGCTCTTTCAGCTTATTGGTATTATCATTTATTGCTGCATTTGCTCTCTTATCTCATCCTTTCTTTGTGAATCATCTTAATCATGTATAATCTGAAGTCCTTTTCTGACATTTCTTCTAACATACTGTATTGGATTCTATTACTATAGAATCTAGATTTGTTTGGATCATTTTCTTCCCTTGTTTTTTCATGTTGTTCATGTATATTCCCTCTAGCGCTGCAGATCTGGGGTATTGCAGATTTCCCCCTATAGGCTTATAGTGGCCCTTTAGGTGTCCAAAACCCTTTATTTAAGGGGAGATCAATATTAGCAGTACCCAAATCAGACACTATGCAATCCTAGACCAAATAGCCCCTATGGGGACCATAACATCATGTAAATAAGGGAGAAAGCAACTCTGAGGGAACAGGTAAACAGAAGGAAAAGAAAGCAAGAAATGTAAAGGAATAAAAACTTAATTTTTTTAAAAAAAGGAGAAAAAAGAAAATCTACTGTATAATAGTCATATACTAGTGAAACCTCCCAGTGTTCAGTAGCCTGATGTATGAGAGGTACCTGACAATGAGCTTCAAGCCTCCAGCAGGCATCTTAGGATGGAATTTGCCCCACCCGAAGATCGGAGCTACAGCTTCCAGGATTATCCAAGATGGCTGCTCTGGCTTCCAAATATGTTGGCCAATGGGGAGCTGCAGCTCAGGGGTGGACGTGGTCAGCTGGAGGTCCTGGAGACAGGATGCAGTTGGTCCAGCAGTGGTCCTGGAGGTTGGGTGTGTTTGGTGTGGTTGTGGGATCCAGGAGGCGGGTGCAATCAGTTGGTCTGGGTTCCGGTGATAGGGCACAGTCAGTTTGTCTGGGGGTCCTGGTGGCAGGGAGCAGTCAGTTGATGTGAGGGCCCCAGAGGCAGGGAGTGATTGGTTGGGCTGAGGGATCCTGGAGACGGGACTCAGTCAGTCCTGCCAGGGGTCCTACAGGGCCTGGCTGTTGTCTCAAAATGGTGGCAGCCACGTGTAATCAAACCTGCAGGTACTGTAACAGTGAACATCCAGGCTGCAGCAGGCAGCTGGTCTCCACTGGCGGTCTGCGGTCAATCTGCTGGCAGCTGTCGGATGATCAGGAGGTGAACCTCGAGCGTTGGGTGATGGAATGGGGCAAGGCAGGCAATGGACAGGGCAAGAGGCAGGCAAATGGTGGATGACAAACGGCTGACAGTGAGCATTGCTCTCAAAAAAGGCATCGATATGTTGCAGATTGCAGGTGATCACAGCAGACAAATGGGGTAAAGAGCAGGGGATCGATAAGCAGCAAAAAACTGCGTCACCGAGAAACAGATAGCCTCTGCTTGAATCCGGCGTTGCGGAGCAACAAGGAATGCAGCCTCCCTCTAGACCGCCATCTTGGATCCCCATGTTGTGACTCTTGACATAAAATAATGACTCTACTTAAAGGGAATAAAAAATAGTTTAATCTGAACCAAATATGTGTGACCATGGCTGGGAACATGGATTCTAGTTACCTCGGAGGACATGTTCCACTGTGGAAGAGGCTACATAAACTTTTGTAGTCACAGTACAAAAGCAAGTCACAGATCAATACACTGACCTAATACACTGGTGGAGGACTTATGTAAATGAACTACAGCAAAATGGGGAAATACAATACCTTCTAAAAGTTTTACCTAGTAATCACAAGAATGTTTAGTCAGATGCAGAGGTTGAAAGTAAAGGGTCGTTAGAGGGCCTGAGACAACCGGAGATAATGTTGGCTATTGACCTACTGTAAGTTCATGGCCCACAAATGATGGAGGCAGGAGATGGGAAGCAAACCTCGGATCAGCAAGCTTCCCTTTATTCCGCAGCGAGGTTCATCGATCAGACATGGGAGGGCCCGTTTTCTGGGTATGGAAATGGCCCCAGACAGGAGTCTGGGATTCATGGTTTACAATGAGGGTGAATTAGTCACTGGGGACTGTGGACCTGCAGTCTGGACAGTCAGGGGCTAATTGGCTGGATAAAATTTTAACTCAGGAAGGCAGTTGTAAAGTCCGACACTCATTGTCACCGGGAAACCTCACAACTCGGTGTTCGCTGCTTACCTTCCTTCCTCTGGGACCCTTGTTACCTAGAGCTTCACTGTTTTCTCTTCCCTTCAGGACTCATCGGCAATGGGAAGGGGTGAAAGCCCAGGGCCGGCGTTTCAGTATTTGCCTCCTTCCTTCAAGATGCGCTGGCGCTGGGAAGGGGTGAGTGGGGGATGAAACCCGGGAAGGGATGAAAGTCGCTTTTCCCCTCGAGGCCCACTGTTATTGGGAAAGGGGGCCCTGGGAGAGGTTCCATGTCTGGCTACTTTCCCCTCCCTCCTCCTGAGCCACACTGTCCCTCTGTTTTTCTGGGGGAGCTGTCTGGTAGGAATATTATTTTCCATAACCCTTCACCTGCAATATCCCATCTCTCCACAAATGCAGTGTTTTAGCCAAGGCTAAATGGTCTGCAGGAACTTTAATATAGGTGCAGCTTCTTAGACCACCTCAGTTCACGTGACCAATGCAGCCATCTTGTGATTCCAGGAGAATCCCAAAAGAGCCATTTCCACACCTCACTGGGACTCCCCGGGGCCCTGGCTCAGGCCCCCTCTGCCTGGTCGGCCCTGGAAAGGCTCACCATCGCCCTGTCTTCTCTTGCCTTCTGCGCCTTCTATTTTCTCTTCCAAGCAATCTCAGTCACTGCTCCTTTCCTCCAGGGCCTTACTTTGATTAACTGCTCATAATTAAAATTAAATTTGATGAGCTGGAACCAAAGCTTTTACGTGGCTTCTCTTTATCACCTTGCTCACTTAATTTAGAAAAACTCAGAAAATGGAGAGAGTGTAATTTCCTACTAATTAAAGGGAGGCTGAAAAATAGACTAATTTTCTGGGTAAAAGGGACATACTCTTAATTCTTAATTATCTTTGTGTGAATTTATCTAAACTTACTGAAGAAAAAGAAATCTCTTTGGTGTATACAGATCAGCCCAGGTAGATAGGAGGTAGAGTCATAAAGAAAGTATTTTAAAATACCTTTGTGATATAACATTTTGCATTTTTTAATAGTGTAGAAAATACTACTTATCGGAAAATTCACTTCATTTTGAAACCTATTTATTAAGGAAAGCAAATGTGTGTAAAAATTCCCAAAAATAGAATGTTATAAATTTATAGATTAAAAGACAATTCAAATGTCTTAAGCACTTAAATAAATTTTAGTAAGTTTATTTTTTAATAAATCTAAAGGACTTAAATATATGCATGAAATGGACTAGGGCTGTGATACCTAGAAATTGGAAGGAAAATGGAAGATATTTGTCTGGAGACAAAATTGGAAAGAACTTGGAAATTTCTGAGCTAACTCAGGAGGGGGAGGACAACCAGGGATATATAGGCCAATCAGAGTCTGAGCTATGGGTGAGCTGAGGTGGATGACTCTGTACCCTGTTTGTCCAAGTAAACAACCACCATCTGCCTGGCACAACTAGAAGATATACAAACTGAGACATGAATGAATCATGCTAATAAAAATGACCACCTATGAATTTATCAAATTAATCAGAAGCTCACAGATGTATGAATGTGTCAAACTCACAACAAAAACCAGGCCCATGAGCTTATCAAGCACTCCAGACCACCGAACGAAGCAACCCCCTCACCTGAAGCCCAGGAAAGGAGGGGCACACCAAGATCATGGTTGCACCCTGATCCCATCACCTGGTTACTCTTCAGCACGAGCCTTGTTCATGAAATACACAGGGTCAAGAACTTCCAAATCAATCTGTCCTCAGACAGAGTGCAGTTTCTCCTGCCTGTGTCAACTACCCATGGCCCACTCCAAGCTGAGATCTCAAGCGGACACTCTGAAACTGCCCTGGACCATGGCCTAGAACAACTTTCTACACTTTACCAACTCTGCACTTTGAATGAGTTCTTTGGTTGGTTCTTCATCTTATCTGACCACCTACGGTGCTCCTTGGCATTCACATCTGCTCTCTGCCTTCGCTCTCGGTTCAGCCTCCTAAATCCCTGTGGCTGCCTTAGCCCTTTCTTAGCCCTTCTATGTGTGTGTGTATGTATGTGAAGCATGGTATGTGACTTGATAAGAGATATTAGAAAGTCAGATCAAAATAAAAGAACTTGCATTTTCCTGGCTTACAACTATCAGGTTTTAGGGAACAGAAAGACGTGAATGGTGGGAACACAAGGTTAAGAGAATAATCTGTAAAATGGGCCTACTGTGCTGACTCTCACATGCTTTCTTTGCCAAAAAGCAATTTACCTGCAGCCCTGCCTGGCCTAAGTGGACAGGCTATGTCACATTCTTCAGCCAACTACCTGTTATCTGCAATGAAATGCAGGCAGGAAATAATGTTGACATGAGGAAACCAATTTATTTTGAAGGGAGAGAATTTTGTGACCCTTTTCACAGGCGAGACTCCAGAAGGATAATTTCTCCTAACCATAACCTGTAAAAATAATTAAGAATCCTGATACATAACTCGTGTTAATTCCTAAGTGACTAGAGCAGTAAGAATAGTTTTCACGACACTTTTTTTTTTTGTCCTTGATTTCTGAAGCAACTACACAACAGTTTCAAAGAATAAAGGTAAAATAGAGATCTTTTATTATTGACACAAGTTCCTGTAAACACAACTGATTTTACATTGTTAGTGAGGTAACTTAGGGGAAGTTCCTGAATAACCACAGGAGGGAAGCTAATCACCTGAAGAGTCAGCCCTGTGTTTTGAGGTCTGGAACTTTCAACCCACCCCCAACCTCCAGGGAGGGAGGAGGGGCTGCAACTTAAGTAGATTTTCAATGGCCAAACCTTCCTCCAGAGAAAAAGGGTGTGGGAAACTTCTGGATAACTGAACATAAGGAGGCTTCTGAAAGGTGGTGCGCCCCAAGAGTAAGTGGAATTTCTGCACCCCTGCTTACACACCTGAGGAACACACAATCTGTTGTTCATTGATATTCTAGGTAATGTTCTTAATAATAACTAGTAAATGTTTTTCCCCAAGTTCTGTGAGCTGCATTAGCAAATTAATTGAACCTGAGGAAGAGGTTTTGCAGACCCTGATTTTCAGCTGGTTGGTGAGAAGTTCCAGAGGCTCGGACTTGTGATTGGCATCTGAAGCTGGGGAGCGGGTGGGTAGTCTTGTGAAGCATGTGGCATTGGACACTGCCTTCAGGAAGCATGTCCTTTGTGGTTGGAAAAATGTCAACCTTACCTGTAAACCAAGAACATCTATATAAAATTCAGGGAAGGAAAGCATAAGTCATTGGCATTGAACCCGCTTTGCTATATATAATAATGTGAAATGGGGAGAGTTTGTAATAGGAGACATCCATAGTGTGACAGGGCAAGGGTCTTCTGCAGAGCCACGGTGGCTTCAGAGGTCCTTTCTTACCAGTTCTTAAAGTTGTGCATTGGCTATGTTCTAATGCAGCAAGAAGCCCCAACCAGATGCTAAGCAGATGCTGGTACCATGCTCTTGTATATCTATCTTGAGAATTGTGAGCCAAATAAACATTTTTTTTTAAATAAATTACTCAATCTCAAGTCTTTTGTTATAGCTACAGAAAATAGATTGACAAAGAGTTTCTCAGTGTGCTATTAAGTTGACCTGACAATAAAAATTTTAGAGGAGAAGAAATTTTGTTTGGGAATCATGGTTTCAGAGGTCTTAGTCCATAGATGGCTGGCTCCATTGCTCTGGGCCCAAGTGAGACAGAACATCATGGTGGAAGAATGTGGAGGAGGAGAACAGTTCAGGATATGGCCTGAGGAAGCAGAGAGTTCTGCTCACCAGGAACAAAATATAAACCCTATGACATGCCCCCCAGTGACCTACCTCCTCCTGTTACACCCCACCTGCCCCACAGTTACCACCCAGTGAATCTATATCAGTAGTTTAAGCTATCAAGCAACTTACATCTCTCATAACCTAATCATTTTCCTCTGAATGTTCTTGCATTGTGTCACACATTAGCTTTTGGGGAACACTTTATATCTAAACCATAATGCCCAGACAAACAAACTAAAAAAAAAAAAAAAAAAAAAGAATTCATCCTCAATAGACAAGTTATTCCATAGTGTTCATAGAAATCCTTCAGGGAGCAGGAAAATTATATTATTCTGCAATTCTTATCTTGACAAAGAACAAGCATAAATGAAAGAATAAATGAAAGGGAAAATATTTTTGTTTTTATAATTCATCTATTTCTAATAGGTAATTTCTTATTTAAAGTTATAATAGAAACACTGTCTTGGGTCATTACCACCTGTGGCTGAAGGCAGTACCATAAGAGATGGGAAGACAGAGTGTGTCTGCTTTGCTGCAATTCACCCAAACTACATTTGAGGAACTATAGTGTTATTTTATGGTGCATTTATGTCAATTAAAAATACATATTGCACCTATGTGGCAACTGCTCATTTTTTAAAAAGTGGTACAGTTGATATGCTAAGAGAAGATAAAATGCAATCTTAAAATAAATGTGCAATTAATATCACCAAAGGTAGAAAAACAAGGGAAATAGAGAAAAAATGTAATGAAAAGTTATAAAAATGCTAGGAATTAACGTGATCTTATTAGTAATACACAAATATAAACTGTGATAGTGCATAAAACACAAGACTACGTAGTCTATAAGGAACCTACTCTAAATATAAAGATTCAGGTTGAAAGTGAAGGCTAGAGAAAATTTGGTAAATCTAAGCAAAGGAAAGCTGGAAGTGTCTATGTCAATATCTTACAATACAATCTTTAAAAATAGGAAAATTACAAGTCATAGAAGTGTTACATGCTAACAAAGGAGTCAATTTTCTGGAAAATGCATGATGAAAGTGTGTATGATTTAGTAAAACTATCAGAATACACAAGGCAGGACCAATAGAATTGAAATGAGAAATAGACAAATTTGTGGTTATAACTGGAGACTTCTGAATGCCTGTTTCAGTAATTTGATAAATCAAGCAGGCAGAAAATTACTTAGGATGCAGTTCAACTGCACAGCACTATCAATTAACTTGATCAAATTGACATTTATAGAACATCGAACAGCAGCAACATGCACATTCATCTCAACCTCACATGGGATCTGCTTCAAGTTAAGTGATATTTTGGGTCCTAAAACACATCATAACCAATTTAAAATAATAAACGCATATAAAGTACATTCTCAGGTTATAAAAGAATCAAATTAAAATATATAACAAAAATTAGAAAACTCCACACTTTTGAAAATTTAAAACATCCTTGTAAACAACCTTGTGTCAAATAGTAGCTGAAGATAAATTAGAAAATTTGAACTAAATAAAAATAAAAATACAACTCCTCAAAATTCAGGAGATTGAGAGAAAGCAATGCGTAGATTAGAAATCAGATTGTTACAAGCAATAATCTGTTTCACTATATTAGCAAGAGAAAGAGGCAAAATTTAAGTCTAATGTAAGCAGAAATATAGCTAATCAAGTAAAGTAGAAATGAGTGAAATTGAAAACATAAGTGATTAATGAAAATAAAGCTAACCAGAAGATGAGGTGGTACTTCAGAAATACCAATATAAGAAATTAAGGAGGAGTTGTTAATATTCATTAAAGTTTTATTATCTAGTTGTGGCATAAATATTAAAAGAATTATGGAATAGTATGAATACATCTAAAACCACAAATCTGAGAACTAAAAAGACCGATTCCAGAAAAGACAAGTATACCAAAATTTATGCAAAGAAAATCATCTGAATAGCTCCATATTTATTAAAGAAAGCAAATAAATAATTAAAAATCTTTCAATAAAGAAAAGTACCATGCTCAACTGTTTTCACTGGTGAGTCCTACCAAATTTTTAAGGAGGAAATGACATCAATCATCATCATCATCTACACATCAGCACAGGTAATACTGGTTAATTAATATGAACACAGCATTACCCTGATGACAAATCAAAGAAAAACATAATAAGATACAAAAAACTGCAAAACAGCATCCCATATGAACATAAGCACAAACATCCTTAACAAATATTAGCAAGTCAAATCCAACAATGTACAAAAGTAATTGTTCATTGTCACCAAGAAGAAGTCATTGAAGAAATGCAAGGTTATTTCATCATTTTGAAATCAATCTATTTGAACCACTATATTGATAGGCTAAAAAGAAAAAAAATATAACGGATTTAACACCCATTAATGAAAAGGTTCTCAATGAACCAGAGATAGTGAAACTTCTTCATGTTGGTAGGGATATATACAAATATTCTACTGCGAACATCATATTTAATACTGAGAACTAGATACTTCCCCCAACTTTTGGGAACAGAAAGGATGTACCCTTTCACCTTACATATGCAACCTCTCAGTGGAAGACCTAGTGAGGACAGCAAGACAAGAAGAGGAGGAAATAAAAGCATGTAATCTGGAAGCAAATAAATAAGTAAATAAAATAATAATAAACCTACTTTTTTTCATAGATGATGCGATCCTATGTGTTGATAATCACATGGATTTGACAAAAAATGTTGCTGGAACTAATACATGATCATAGCAACTTTGCAGGATATAATATTAATATAAAAATGGCAGCTTTGTTCAATTGAATTGCAAACACATCCATACAATAACCTGATATTTATAGCAGCTTTATTCAAAACTGCAAACAAATAAAAACAGGAAGCAATCAGGATACTCTTCAATAAGTGAATGGATACACAAATTGTTGTACATCCACTTAATGGAATGTTGTTAAGCAATGTAAAGAAAAGATCTCCCAAGCTATATAAAGACATTGGTGACTCTAAAATGCATATTGCCAAGTAAAAGATGCCTGTCTGAAAAGTCTATACATCATATGATTCTATATGACCTATGAGAAAGGTCATATTGCCAGAGATTCAGGGATGGAGGTGTGAGTGTAAAGATAGAATAGGTAAGTCACAAGGATGTTTTTAATGGTGTGTGAAAGTATTATGTACCATAATACTTGTGGGTAAATGATACTATGCATATTTTTATTATAATAAGGACAAATTGTCCCTCCTTCCATAATAAATGGAAACCTATATGACCAGCCTGCCACTTACTGTTTAGCTGGTATGCTCAAGGACCAGTATCATAAAAAGGGCTCAGTATTGAATTCTGTTGTTGGTAGGTTAGGCAATCAATGGTAGTGTTAGGTAGCTAGATCGGCCTTGGCAGGGGTTTCATTTGGTTTTCATGCACAGCCTTATCCTAGTTGCCACAGAACATCTGCAGTGTCTAAGGAAAGAAGATGACTGATGTCTATAAGAGGATCACCTTCTTACTCTTTCCTAGTACTCCTCAGAAATTAACATCTTCACATTTTGTTCCTCCACAAGTCTGTCCATACATTTCTTCCCAGGCCTATTTGTTTAGATAATCTTCATATTATTTCCAAGTACCCCAGTAACTAAAATATTAGCTACCCCTATGGAATGAATGTGTCCCCCAAATTTTGTGTATTGGAAATTTTATCTCCAATGAATCATGTTGAAAGGTGAGTACTAATGGAAGGTATTCATGTACTGAGGTCTGTCTCCATGAATGGATTGATGCTGCTATAAAAAGGACTTGTAGGGGTGGTTTTTCTCTCTCTCTCTCTCTCTCTCTCCTCTCTCTCTCCTCTCTCTCTCTCTCTCTCTCTCTCTCCCTCTCTCTCTCTTTCTGCCTCAGTGATGAGGTACCATCTTGGAATCAGAGAACAAGTCTACCAATGCTTTGATCTTGAATGTCCCAAACTCCAAACTGAGAAATACATTTTTGTTCTTAGTAATCACACAGTCTCAGGTATTCTGTTAGAGCAAAAAACAAAATTAAAAAAAAAAAAAAAAAAAACTAAGACAGACATAGGTACTAGAGAGTGGGATTGTTAAAGCAAATACATAAAATATGAACACAGTTTTGGAACTGGGAAATGAGTACAGCATAGAACCATATTGAAGTGAATGCTGAAAAAAAATACTGTATTTCTGTGAATGGAGCATTAAGTGTGATTCTGGTGAAGGCTGGACGAAGAGAAAGCTATAGAGAAGCCTGAATCTTGTTAGAGACACCTAAGTGGTCATGAGCAAAATGTTCATGAAAATGTAGACAATGAAAGCCTTCCGATGAAGTCTCAAATGAAAAGGAGGAGTAAGCATTGGAAACCAGAAGAAAGGTATTCCTTGCTATGAAGTGTCAAAGAACTTGGGGGAACTGTGTCCATGTCCCAGGACTTTATGAGAACAGAACTTAAGAATAACGAACCCTTGTATTTCTAAGCAGCAAGGCATTCAGGTGATATATATCTTCTCTTAACCGCTTATAGTAAAAGAGAGAAGGGATTTAAATATAGAATTTACAGTAACCTCTGCTTATCCATGGTTTCACTTTCCATAGTTTTTACCTACAATCCATGATCTGAAATATGAAATGAAAATTTCTGGAAATGAAAATTTCGTAAGATTTAAATTGTGTACCATTCTGATGAATCTGTCAGTCTCACTCCATCACATCTGGGGCATGAATCACCCCTTTGTCTGCATATCCGTGCTGTATATGCCATCCTTCTGTTCCTCATTTAGTAGTAGTCCCAGTTATCAGTTAAACTGTCTTGGAATCAAAGGCATGTGATCAAGTTAACCTCATTTTATTTAATGGTGACCCCAGAGGACAAAAGCAGTGATGCTGGCAATTCAGATGTGACAGAGAAGAGCCACAAAACACGCTCTTTAAGGAAAAGGGAAAGTTCTTGACTTTATAAGGAAAAGAAAAAATTGTACACTGAATTTGCTAAGACTGTTTTATTGCACCTAAATTAATAAGTTCTTTGCAATAATTGGAAAAATTGTATATGTAGGGTTTGTTACTATCTGCAGTTTCAGGATGAATATTGCTTGGATTCTCATCCTTATCTGATTTAGATGAGACATTAGACATTAGACTCAGTATTTTAGACTCAGACTTTAGAGTCAATACTGCAATTGGGGATCATTGGGATGAAATAAATATTTTGCATGTGAGAAGGACACGAATTTTGATGTCAGGTATGGAGAGGTGTGGTACAAAGTGTCCCTGATTTGTGGGTTAGACAACTGATCCTCAATGCAGCTGTGCTGGCAAGTGGGGCCTAATGGGAGATATTTAAGTCATAAGGGCTCCGCCCTCATAAATGAAGTAATGCCACCCTGAAAAGGATTAGAAATATAAAACTAGGCTGCAGCCTATGTGAATGATGTCAGTCTACATACAGCTTAGCCTCCCACCCCTCATCCACACCAGGATCAGCACCACCTAGCATTACTATTATTACTATTATTATTATTATTATTATTATTATTGCATTTTCGTGATTATCTTTTCAGTCCCAACCTGTGGAAGGTGACATGAGAGCAAGAATACTAGACCATGGACCAAAAGTTAGAAACCTCAGTCAGACTAGTCATGGGTCTTCCCTTTGTTTCAGGATTTTTATCTGTAAAATTAGTAGGCAGAAATAGAAGAAGGTTGAAATGTGGAAATTGGTTTCGTGGATGTGAAAATTAGTGCTTATGAATTTAAGATAACTTGAAGAACACATGTATTTGCATTTCATCTCAGCTACAGTCATGTGGGAATTTGAATATTTTCGGAATTGTTAGTAAACACATTTAAAAGTGTGTTATAATGGATGCCTCATTTTAGATGCCCCGTTTCTTCCTAGGATTGCTTGTTTTGGATACTTCAGTGCTTCATTGTATAATATTTCTGATGTCATTTTAGATGATTTTGTTTTTTGCCATTTGCTTGGGATAGGTGCCATGTTCATTTCTTCACTGGCATCATTTCTTGTCGTTGTCACGGCAACGCCATAAGGTAAATGCTTTTGCCTTAGCTTGGATTTCAGAGAAGTCCTGGTGTGAACGTTTCTGGGGAGGTTATAACAAGCAGCACTGTGAGTGGACAGGGAGGAGAAGGGAAGCACAATAAGGAAGGAGCATATACTGTTGTTGGCAATGGGGGTTCACTCTTCCAAGGACCTTCTGAAATGCCACTTGAAGCACAAGCCAGCTTTTCCACTGTGACTGGACAGTGGGGTAGCTGTCTGCCCCGCCTGCCCCCAGGTTGAGGTATTCTCAGGGCATCGACTCCTGGCGTGCTACCCTCCTGGAGAAGGGCAGCACACTCTCCCAGCCAGAGAAGTCTTCCAAGAAGAGCAATGCAGAGGTGGTTTGGGAACCCTGTGCTGGGGGCGTTCGTGGAGACTGAGAGATGCAGGCAGGGAGCCAACAGTATCTGGTGCAACTGTTATTATTCTCTCTCATACATTAAGAAATGCCCAAGGCATACAATTAGCAAGTGGCAGAGTCAAGTTTGCAAGCCAGGCAGTCTGACTCCAGAGGATGCACTAGGTTTTGACATGAAGACATGGTCAAAACTTCATCAGGGTCTCTAACACAGTTATATATGCCCCACTTTGCAATAGTAATAAGAATTTTAGCACACACTAAGAATATTATTGTGGAAGGCAAAATCATTGTAAACTATGGATTTTTAATCTTTGAGGTTTAATTCCTTCTGCCAATTCACTGCAGGATTTAGACATATGAAAATTTATTTTGATTTTCTTGTCTATCTCATTAATATTCCATGCCAAAGAAGAACTGCAAATATTTATTCAACACTCATTCATTCCTCTACTTCACTCATTTATTTCCTCCCTTTTTCTACTGTTCAGAAATCTTGCTTATTCACTTGAACCTACATGGACATTTTTCCATTCCATCCCACACATATCCCACAGCATCATTTTTATTGGCTGCAGAGAATATTTAGATTACTCCCCAAATTTCCAATTTTTTTCATATGAATATTTGAGGTAAATACAGGAAAGCATCATTGTGAAGGGAAAAGGCAAACACCCAAATGACATTCTCTTCGTCTCCTAATTTCTTGTCCGCAGGTGTTCTTGTGATGTCTTGTGGCAGCTTGTTTGAGAGATTCCCAAAATGTTGCTCCTCATCCCATGTTTACAGGCTTCTCTATGTCATCTTCCTCCCATGTCCCCTAAAGAGAAGTTGAGAAAATAAAATACATAAAACACTGGTTTACTGAGCAGCCAGGAAATTCCAGAGTTTCATCAAATGGGGATCACTTAAAATTCCAGACTTCAAGGCAAATCTTAAAGGCCTAGTTGAACACAAGCGACTCTCTTAGTAGGTCTCCCTAGGCCTCACTGCACGATGCTTCAACTTCCTTAAGTACACCAGGCTCTGATTCATTAACTTTCAGATGCAGCTAAGAAAAAGGGAATGCTGTTGAGATTTACAGCCCTGGAAGAATTCATGGCAACAGCTCTGCCTGACTGTTCTGGCACTCAGGAAGGAATTATTCAGTCTGACAATATTTAGGAGATCACATTCTTAGAAATCCTCTATGACTCCTTTGAAATGGAGGCGCCATTCAAAATGGGTCTTGAAGGCACACCCACAATAACAGAGATGGAGTTAGAAACCTCGGTGACAAGCTGGGTGAGTGGCACATGCCTGTAATCCCAGCAGCTCTGGAGGCAGAGGCAGGAAGATAGAGAATTCAAAGCCAGCTTCAGCAAAAGCAAGGTGCTAAGCAACTCGGTCTCTACATAAAAGCCAAAGTAGAGCTGGGGATGTGGCCGGTGGTTGAGTGGCCCTGAGTTCAATCCGCAGTACCCGCCCCCGCAAAAAAAGAAAGAAACCTCGGTGACATAATGTGACAGTAGCATTGTTGGCTCCCCAGTATGCCTTGCCCTCTGTTCCCAATGAAACATACCCGGAGTCCCCTTCCTCTCACTCCCACTCACAAAAGAACTGTGTACAAAGGACATCTGTGGTGGTTAGAATCAGAATTAGCTAGAAATTGGGCCTGCTCTACTTTGTAACTACTCCTCCCCTGGCTGAGTGAATGGAGGCTGACCTATTCTTTTAATCATAGATCTAGTCTCTTGCTATTTCTAGAAGAAATGCCTGAATGCAATAGCTTCAGTCTTCACTGCAGGACTTGAACTTAGAGAAGAAGAAGCTTCTTGGGCCCAGTGCCTGGGGCTGAGCTAATGAGCCATTGCAGAAGGCTGGCCCGTCCAGGCCCCCGGAGAGGGGAAGGGCCAAGTCTTCTCTAGGTTATCCACACATGGCCGCATGCCACTCCCGCTGAGTGCAGAGGGAAGGAAGGACAATGACGGCCATGCTTGGTGAATTTTTATCCCTGTGAAACTCCTCCTTCAGAAACTCATTAATCCACCCTTATGCATGGTTTCAGTTACTAGCAGGTAACCTGGTCTCAAACATT
Source organism: Sciurus vulgaris (assembly GCF_902686455.1). Lineage (NCBI taxonomy): Eukaryota > Metazoa > Chordata > Mammalia > Rodentia > Sciuridae > Sciurus > Sciurus vulgaris. The sequence continues at coordinate 29,549,021 of NC_136474.1, forward strand.
ACAGGGAAGTTCCAGAAATAAGCTATATATATTAGAATTACACACCTGTGTCTGTCAGCTTCTCATCATGTTACCAAAATACCTGATGAGACCACTTCCCTGTCTGCCCTTACTTTATTGTGAATTAGCATCCGCATATCAGAGGAAACATTCCACCTTTGTTTTTTGAGATTTGGTTTATTTTGCTTAGCATGATATTCTCTAACTCCATCCATTTACCAGCAAATTCCATAATTTCATTCTTCTTTAAAGCTGAGTGATATCCCATCATATATGCATGCGTGTGTGTGTGTGTGTGTGTGCATGTGTGTATGTATATATGTATATATATGCACCACATTTTCTTTATCCATTCATCTGTTGAAGAGCACCCAGGTTAGTTCCATAGTTTAGTTATTGTGAATTGAGCTGCTATAAACATTGATGTGGCTGTGTCACTGTAGTATGTTGACTTTAAGTCTTTTGGGTATAAACCAAGGAGTGGGATAACTGGGTCAAATGGTGGCTCCATTCCAAGTTTTCTGAGGAATCTCCATACTGTTTTCAGAGTGGTTGCACCAATCTGCAGTCCCACCAGCAATGTATGAGTGTACCTGTTTCCGCACATCCTCACCAACATTTATTGTTGTTTGTATTCTTGGTAACTGCCATTCTGGTTGGGGTAAGATGAAATTTTAGAATAGTCCCTTTTGTATTTTGGAGACTAACTCCTCATTAGGTATATGGTTTGTGAATATCTTATCCCATCCCCTAAGTGGAATGGTAAATTCAATATTGCAGTCTCCCTTGTATGCAGAGCATTTTAGTTCAACATAGTCTCACTTGCCTGTTTTTGCTATTATTTCCGGAGTTTCTGGTATTATATCTGTAAAATCATGGTTAAGACCAATGTCATGAACTTCTTCCTCTGTTTTATCTGGGAGTTCTATGGTTTTAGGTCTTACATGTAAGTCTTAATTAGTTTTGTGTTGATTTTTGTGTATACAATGAGAGCTGATTTCATTCTTTTGCATCTGAATATATAATTTTCCTAACACCATTTTTTTGAAGAGGCTATACTTTCCTTATACCCATCCATGGAAAAATGGATTAGAAAAGTGTGGTGCATTCATATAATAGGATATTATTCATTCTTAAAAGAGAAAAAGGAAATTCTGCTACATATCACAATGTGGATGGACCTGGAGGACATTATAATAATGGAATAAGTTAGTCACAGAAGGACAAATATCACATGGTTCATTTACATAAGGTATCTAAAATAATCAAACTCATAGAAGCAAATAATAGAATTATGGTTTCCAGGTTCTGAGAAGAGGAAAAAGCAGGGAGTTGCTAATCAATGGATCTAAACTTTTAGTTATGTTAAATGAATAAGTTCTAGAGATCTGTTTTACAACATTGTGCCTATAGATAACAATGCTGTATTGTGGACAGAAAAGTCTTTTAAGAGGATAGGTCTCATGTTAAGTATTCTTATCACAATAAAAATGGAAAAGAATGTGACACAAAATCCTAGGGCTGGATCGAGAATTCTGTTAGACATTTAAAAATTGATTAACACAGTAAAAGGGGACATACTAGGACCCAAAGTGGAGCAAATTATATTCCATGCTTATATGATTATATCAAAATGAACCCGCTATTATGCATAAGTATGATTTACTAATAACACATTTTAAAGAAAAAATAATTAACACCAATATTATAGATCTCTTCTGAAAATAAAACAGAAAACCTTCTTAGTTTACTCTAAAATGTAAGCATTACTCTGTAACAAAACCGAAGATGCTACCAAAAAATAAATTCAGAACAATATTCATATCCCAGATGTGCAATGCTGCTTCAATATTTGAATATAAGTCAGTGTGATTTACTATATTAACTGGCAAAAGAAGAAACTAATATAATCATATCAACTGATTCAGATAAACAATTGAGATTTAAATTTATTCATGACAAAAACCTCTCAGCAAACTAGGGAACTTGATAAGGATCAACAAAAAGCCTACATTTCATATAATATTTTATGGTGAAAACAGAATGATTTCTTGATTTCTTTTCCCTTATAATCAGAAACAATAAGAATGAAGTTCTAGTCAATGCAATAAAGCAATATCAGAACATAAAACAGCATATTCACCAGAAAAAAAGAAAGAAAACTCCCTTTCTGTAGGCAACATAATGATGAATGCATAAGTTCACAAAGAATCTACAAAAACAAAACAAATAGCCACTACAACAAAGGACTCCAGCAATCTCACAAGATACAAGAACTATATGCAATAGCAGCATACAAGCACTAAACACCTAGAAACTGAAATTAATGTCACAAGATGCTAGAACTACATGTAAGATCAGTGAATAAACAAGAAACACGTAGAAACTGAAATCGAAAACAAAATAGCATAGAGAATTATATGTGAAATTTTTAAAAGTAAAATATGTAGATGCCCATCTAATAAAATGCATAGAATCTAAATGTTAAAATTATGTAATGCTGATGAAAGAAATCAAAGATTTAAATAAATGCAAAGACCTTCTGTATTTATGAACTGGAATATTCAATTCCATAAAAATTCCAATTCTATCAAAATTAATATGTAGATTAAAATCAGAGAAATATATGCTTTAGATATGGGCAAAATTATTCAGCCATAAAGAAGAATAATATTATGGCATTTGCAGATAAATGGATGGAATTAGAGAATATCGTGCTAAGTGAAATAAGCCAATCCCAAAAAGCCAAAGACCCAATGTTTTCCCTGATAAGTGAAAGATGATATATAATGGGGGTCGGGGGGTAGGGAGTGAGAGAAGAATGGAGCAACTTTAGATTACGTAAAGGGAAATGGGGGGGGATGAAAAATGATGGAATGAGACAGACATCATTACCCTATGTACATGTATGATTACTCGAATGGTATGACTCTACATCATGCACAGCCATAGAAATGAAATGATGTACCCCATTTGTGTACAATGAATCAAAATGCAGTCTGTAAAAATTTTAAAAATTTAAAAAAAGAATTAAAAGATAAAAAACAATTACATGGAAAGGTAAAGAAACTATAAGATCCTAAGGAGAGAGGTTCCCAAGGTCCCTGGGGCAGTGGAGAGACCCAGAACAGCCTAACTGGAGACCAACTGACTTTTGCCAATGTTGCAAAAATAATTAATGGAGAAAGGATAGTATTTTTGACAATATGCTGGAATAATTGGCCTGAAATAGGGTGAGAAAAGAAAAGAAAAAAAAAGGAAACTCATACCTCACACCTTATATAAAAACAAACTCAAAATTGATTCCAGATTTAAAAAATTAGTAGTTAAACCACTAAAACCACACACATCAGTAGGCACATGGTAGTACAAACAGCCACATGGAAACCAGTGATGAACCCAAATACTGGTGCCTATGTGCAGAAACAGCACTCTTCCTATGCTGCAGGTGAGATGTAATGCTACAGGGATCCTAGAGACGGTTTGGCAGTGTCTGTTGAAAAACTAAACAACAACTAATCATAAACCCAGCTCTCACACCCTTAGGGTATATTCATGTCAGAGAAATAAAAAAGCATGACCACTAAAAAGGTCTTGCACATTCATCCTAAGCGGCTTTATTACGATAATCCAAACTCAGAAAAATCACAATAAGAGAATGAATAAGCAAATTGACGCAGCAATGTGTACAGTTTGAATACTACTGGAGCACTAAAAAGAACAAAACTATGAATTGCACACACAACCTGAATGGAACTCAAGGGGCCTCTGCTAAGGGAAAAGCACCCCATCTCCAAATGTCATGCCTGTTTGATTCCATTTATTTATCACCTGTAAATAACACAATTGCAAGCAAGGAGAAAAGATCACTGCTTTCCAGGGGTGAGGAGTGGTGGGAGGGAAGAGGAGGGATGTATCATATAATATGAACCAGTAGCATGAAGGAGATGTTTGTGGGGATGCAATTGTTTGGAACTTGGACACGCATGAACTACGTGTGATAAAAAGACACAGAGCTACATACATGCACAGAAGTCAAGGGCTTTGTTCTGATATCGAACCATTATTATGTAAGAAGCACCATGGGTGAAACCTGGTACACATGGCCTCTCTGTGCTAACTCAGCAGCTTCTTGTGCATGTCTGGTTTGGAAAATAAGCTTAAATATTCAGAACATTAATGCAAAATAAGTGTCATGGAACATAGTAAGTACAAAAGAGTGCAGCTATTTTAGATTGAGCTTTCAGCAAGGGTCATTCTCTATGACTTGCTCTTCTAGATATTAATTCAATATATTTAGCTACCTACTTCCTTAACTATAATAAAGTGTATTATTTAATGAATCTCACTGATTTGTTTTTAATATCCAAAATCTTTTTTTCTTTTCTTTTCTTTTTTGATGACTGTATAGCATCCTCTTCTTTCTGGAACCCATCTTAAATCTTAATGCCTTAATACAAACATGGAGTGTATCTTATTCTAATTAGGATCCCTGTCTTGTGGTTGTACATGATGTGGAGATTCATTGTGGCTCATGATGTCTTTTGTACCAATCTTTTAAAAACATCTGTGACATTGTTTTTGTTTTCTTTTGCATATGATACTTCTGGTTTTATGAGTAAGAAATATTTCCTAACCAAGATCACAAAGACTTAAACTTCTGCTTCCGGCTACTAGTTTTTAGTATTTTCATTCTAACACTTAGGCCTTGATCCATTAGGACTTAATTTTTGTATATAGTGTGTGTAAGACTCTGTTTCATTCTTTTGCATGCAGATATCTAGCTGTCCCTGTGCCCTGTGCTAAAAAGACTATTCTTTCCCCATCAAGTGATCTTGCTGCCCTTATCAAAAATCAGTTTTTCACTTGGGCTGACTTCTGGATAGCTCCTATTGCCTGGCTTTATGTCTATCCTGTAGGGGTAGCACACTGTCTGGATTACTGCAGCTTTGTAGTGACTTGATATTGGGGAATTTGTTCTTTTTCAGAGTTATTTTGGCAAGTCTGGGACTCCTGCATTTTGCTCTAGTGTAGTTTGAGGGTGAACCAATAAGGTTTATGTGAGAGTAGCTTGTTTTAGTGTGACCGTGTTAGAAGGTTGTGGAATCTTCAAGAGATGAGACCTGGCGGGAAGGGGTTAGGTCCCTGGGGGCATCACTCCTGGTCTCCAGGAGTGAGTTCTTGCAAATGCAGATTGTTATAGTGAGGCCATTCCATGTGTTTGGACTCTTTTGCATGTGACTAGTTCCCTTTCTGGTTTTCTACCATGTTGTGATGCAGTCAGGGGGCCTCCACAGGACACTGGCATCATATTTTTGGGCTCTCTAGCCTCCACAACTATAATCCCAGATTAACTTCTTTGCTTTATGAAATACCCAGCCTCAGGTATTTTGTTGTAGCAACACAAATGGATGAAGATACATTTTCGTGAAATAGTATTTACCAACTAAATTGAATTATCTATGCAATTTCCAGTGAAAATATTATTTCCAAAGTACCTCTTTTCACTCTCTTAAGTTGTATTACATACTTTTATATAGGTTGATTTATCTCTCAAGCCTGATTTCTATCCTGGTATTTCATAGCATCCTATTTTTTTTTTCTCTGTAAACACGCATACACTAAAGTTCACTTTTGTGGTGGATGTCACCTATTCTACCTCAGTACCATGTAGAACACTTCTCCACCCTACTGAAATCACTTGGGAGTCATCCATCTTCTCTGTCCTCCCTCAATGATAGTGAATAATGTTTTCCTTCCTATTTTTATTCTTTTCCTAAGTATCATGGGAGTGGAATCAACGTAGAGCTTTTCATGTGGCTTCTTTCACTTGGCAAAATACATCTATATTTATCCATGTTGTTGAAGGAATCAATGATTGTGCTCTGTTTTTATCATTGAGTGATTCATTTAATGCATGTTCCTCACTGCTTTATCACTTCCTTTGCTGAAAGGCATCTCATTTTTTCTCAAGTTTTAGCAATTATGAACATAGCTCTGATGAATATGCTGGTACAGAATTTCATGCTAACTTTAGTTTTCAGTCTGTTTTAGGAGTTCAATTGCTGGGTTATATGTTATCTATGTATTTAAACTCTCAAGAGAGGATTCCAAGATGGTGACCTAAAAGCACCCAGTGACCACCAGTTCCTCCAGGGGTATAATGAAAAAACAAAAACAAAAACCTAAAGAGCAGTGTCTCTTCCAGGTGGATGACAGGGTGCTGAAGTTTAGTTTTGAACAGATAGAGTCAGAATAAAATCAAACAAACAAAATAAAACCCTAGAAGTATTGCAGAGGTGAACAGAGGGTGTGGGAGAGCACCACAACTCCAGACACCTGGTGGCAGAGCAGAATGCAGAAGGCGACTTGAAAGGGACGGCCGTGGGAGGCAGAGACTCAGAGAACACAACTAGCTCAGATCCCAGCACCACTCAGGTGCAGTCCCTAGACTTGGGACCTTCACTTCACAGCCTACTGGCACTAGGAAGTATGCTCCACTTTCCAGTACTCAATCCCACAGGTATATTTGGGAAATGTTATGGTTTAGATATGAGTTGTCCCCAAAAACTCATGAGTAAGACAATGCAAGAAAGTTTAGAGGTGAAATGATTGGGTTATGGGAGAAAGACTAAACCTAATCACTGCATTAATCCTCTGACCTAGGAAGTAACTGTAGGGAGGAGGGTGTGACTGAAGGAGGAGGCAGATCACTGGGGCCATGTCTTTGGGGTTTATATTTCGTCCTCAGTGAGCACATTGCTCTCCCCGCCCTTTCTCTCCTTCTTTCCTGATTGTCCTGTCCTGAGCAGCTTTCCTTCCTATGACCTTCCACCATGATGTTTTGCCTCACTCAGGCACAGAGCTATGGGGTCATCCAACGGTGGACTGAAACCTCTGAAATGGTAAGCCCTAAATAAACTTTTCCTTCGCTAATAGTTCTTGTCAGCTCTTTTGATGACAGAGATAATAACAAAGCTGACTAAAACAGGGAGCCATCTTGTAAAAAATGAGGCACAATAAAGGGGAGCCATTTTCAGAAGGTTACCCTGTAGTGTCAGGGAGGCATCTTGAACAGGTCACCGTATAGTTTTGGGAAGCCATCTTGTAAAGGTCATGGGCCCTGCATTGAAAATTGAACTGATGCCCACTGCCTAAGGCTGTCATAACTATAGCCCACGATCACTTTTGTCTGCCTCCTGCCATGGGGTCTGTACCCACCACCTCAGCTGGCATCTGTCCTCTACCCCTATCACTACCTGTTGGTACTTGCTGCCATGAGCAGTGGAAATGGAGCAGAGTGGGCCTGACGGCCAGGGTCACACAGGAGAACACGCAAGTGCACACACACCTGCCACAGCCCGGCAGTCTAGGCTCCACTAGATCCTGGGCCATTGAGTGCTGGGATCCACTGCAAAAATTTCAGAGATACATCTACCGCAGTGGAGAAGAGCAGTGTGAGTTCCTGGCCAAGCACAGTGTGTCCCTGTGAGCACAAAAGTCAAGGTCGGAGCTGGGGTGGAGTGGGGAGTGGGATTTTTGTCCTAGGTCTGGGAAACTCCAGGGCCATTTCCTCTCAGGCACAGGAGAGCACGTTGCTGCCCTGGCAGGCCCACATCAGGGGTGGAGGTCTGTGGACGGACAGCAGAGTCTGAGAACTGTAATCGTCTTAGTTTTTCATTTCCCTGGTGTCCTCTTCCATACTGATTGCCTTGGTTTCCTCTCATTACTTCCTATTGTGCCCTTTAGTCCAATTTTATGTAATTTTAAATTGGTTTATACTGAATATCTGTTTTTTCCTACATTTTGTTTTTCATTTTAAAAACTCTCATCTTTTACATTGTCTCCTCTTTTCCCACTTTCTCATCTCACTTTTTCTCCTGTATTCCTTCCCCTCCCCCTTGGAGGTTGGTTGGTTGGTTTCTTTTGTGTGTATTTATTTGTTTTGTTTTGTTTTATTTCTGCCTCTTCTTTCCCCATTATTTTCATGACCTGTAGAGTTTTGTATTAATTTGCTTTCTTCAGCATCTCAGTTTGTGGTCTTCTCTGGAGTACTGCACCACCTCTCCACCTCTGGATGGGTGGAGTTTAGAGAGCACATCAGGAAATTCTTACACCTTGTTGGTATCTGGTTTGCCCTTGAGTGCTCACAGTTCCTGGTGGTTTTTGTTTCCAGTCTCGTTATTGCTTCTGACGGATCAGAGCCCCTGAACAAGGTGAGTGGGCGTCTCAAGGCAGAGACTTGCCCTGGCCTGGTGCTCATAGTAAAGATAAATTATCTCACCAAACTGACTCCACATAACAGTGCTTCAAAGAGCTGACCTTCCAAACGTGCAAATCTCAACATAGAAATACAAGAAACATTGATAGTCACTTGTTACTTGTATTCTTGATTGTTGTCATTCTGACTGAGGTGAAATCTCAGTGCAGTTTTAATTTGTATTTCTCTAATTGCTGGAGATGTTGAACATGTTTTCATATATTTGTAGAATGTTTGTATTTCTTCTTTTGAGATGTGTCTGTTTAGTTCCTTTACTAGCCATTTATTAATTGGTTTATTGGAGGGTTTAAGCTTTTTTGAGTTCTTTGTATATCTTGGAAATTAACACCTTATCTGAGGTATATTAAATTAATAAAAATTTAAGGAAAAAATAATGAGATAATAAGTAATGCAGTGATGTCATTCCAACCTAAGATATTCTGTTGACTTTGGCATTTACCTAAAAATCTTCAGAGAAGAACCTCCTAGGCATTGTTTTGGCAAGATTTACCAGATTTTATTTTTCTTATCTAAGAAGCATTAAAAATAAAAAATGCCAGTTATTCTAAAAAAAAAAAGAAGAAGAAATATAAGAAACATGAGAAAACAAGGGAATAAGATAATTTTCAAGCTTCATAAAATTCCAATAAATGAACCCATAGATATTAAAGTAAAAGATGATCACCAAAATGATTAATGAATTAGAAGGGCTACAGAAAAAACTAAGGGAGAATATCCAGGATATGAAAGGACATTTCAATGAAGAGATAGAAATCTTATAAAATAACCAAGCAGAAATCCTGGAAACAAAAAACTCGATTAATCAAATAGAAAACTCAGTGGAGAATCTCAACAATAGACTGGATCAAGCAGAAGAAACATTATCAGGAATTGAAGAAAAGGTAAATGAATCAGAACACTCAACAACAAAAAAATATTTTTTAAAACCATGAACAGAATATACAGGAGTTCTGGGACAACATTAAAATGTTGAACGAAGAATTAGGTCTTGAAGAAGGAAAGGAAACACAGACTAATGACATAGAAAACTTACTCAGTAAAATAATAGCAGAAAATTTCCCTAATCATGATAAAGAGATGGTCATACAGATAATGGAGGTAGAGGGGACCAGAAAACAACTTCTTCAAAACATATTATAGTTAAAATGCCACAATTTCAGAGCAAAGACAGAATTTCAAAAGCTATATTAGAGAAGTACTAAGTTAAAGTATAAGGTAAATCCATCGGAACAACAGATTTCTCAGCAGAACCTCTAAAGCCAGGAGGGTTAGGAATGATGAAAGTTCAAGCCCTGAAAGAAAAGGACTGTCAAACTAGATTACTATATCCAACAAAGTTATCCTTCATAATTGAAGAAAAAAATGAAAAACGTCCAAGATAAGCATAAACTAAAGGATTTTATGACTGCTAAGTCAGCACTGCATAAAATTTTTATAGGAATATTATGTACAAAAGAGGAAAATAAAAATAATCAAGAAAACAGGAAAGAATACATTTAATTAAAATAACATATAAGTAAATAAGGATTAGGAATGATTCAAATATTGGCAATAAAACAAAATGACAGAAAAAAATACATACATCTTAACAAAAACGCTGAATGTTAATGGGTTTCATTTTCTAATTAAAAGGCATAGACTTGAGAAACTGGATTAAAAAGCAAGACCCAATTGTGCATTGTCTCCTAAAGGCACACCTCCCAGCCAAAGACGTTCAAAGATGGAAAATAAAAGGGTGGTAGGTGATATTCTGTGCAAATAAATCAGAAAGCAAGCAGGAATAGCCACTCTCATCTCAGGCAAAGCAATCTTCCATCCAAAATTAAAAGAGACAAAAATAAGTCATTATGTATTGGAAAAGGGAACAATCTCACAAGAAGAAAACATTATAAACAATTATGCTCCAAATGTTGGTGTACCTAATTTCATTTAACATTACAGGGACTGATAGTTCCAGTAACATAATAGTGTGGGACTTCGAAAAACCACTCTCATCACCAGGTCATCCAGACAGAAAATCAACAGACACACAAGATTTTAACTTCACTGTAGATCAGTTGGACTTCAGAGAAGTCTACAGAATATGCCATGTAACAAGCAGCTGAACGTATTTTCCTTCAACCACTCAAGGAACTTTCTCCAAAACTGATCATATATTAGATCATAAAATAAATCCTGGCCAAAAAAAAAAATATATTGAAATAATCTTTCATCTTTTCAGATTATGATGGAATGAAATTAGAAATAAGCAAAAAGAAAAAATACAGAAATCACACAAATACATAGATATTTACTAGTACATTTTAAATAATGACTATGTTATTAAAAACTAAGGGAAAAAATTTTAAGAGTCTTAGAATTAAATGAAAATGGAAATAGAACACACTAGAATCTCTGAGAGACGGTGAAGGCATTTCTAAGAGGGATGTTTACAGTCATGTAAAGAGAGAAAGAGAAAGATCTCAAAAAAATAATCTAATGCTGCATCTTAAGGTCTTACAAAAATATGAAAAACTTATCCTAAAGTTAATAAAAGGAAAAGAAATTATAAAGATTAAAGCTACAATAAATGGAATAGAAATTCAAAGAACAATACAAAGGATCAAGGAAACACAGTTTGTTCTTTGAGAAAACATAAAAGTGGATAACCCCTGGCCCCAGTAATCAAAAGAAAGAGAGACAAGATCCCAATTAATAAAATCAGGGGACAAAGGGGGACATTAGAACAATTACAACTAAAATACAGAGAATTATTTGGGACTACTATGAAAACTCACAAGAAATGGAAACATTTCTAGACACATATAATCTAACAAACCAAAGAAGATATAGAAAAACCTTAAAAGACCAACAGCAAAGAGTGTGACTGAAGCTGTGATAAAAAGATTCTCAACAAAGAGAAGTCCAAGACCAAATGGACTCACAATTGATTCTTACCAGATTTTAAAAAATGAACTAATGCCAATATTCCTCAAATTAGTCTATGTAATTGAAACACAGGTATACTTCCAAACATTCTATGAAGCCTGTATTACTCTGACAACAAAAACTGGATAAGAACATGTCAAGGAAAGAAAACTACAAATCAATATGCTTGATGAACATGGACACAAAAATCCTTGATAAAATATTACAAATCGAGTTCAACAACACATTAGAAAGATCGTACACCATGATCAAGTTGGTTAAACATCAGGGATGAAGGATGGCTTAACATACACAAATCAAGAAATGTAATACACCCCATAAATTGAACCAAGGACAAATATCCCATGATGATCTCAACAGATGCAGAAAAAGCCTTGATCAAAATTCAATATGTGTTCATGATATCACACTGAATTAAAAAAATAATAGTGAAGGCCTTTCCTGTAAAATCAGGAACAAAGAAAGGATTTCTACTCTCATCACTTCTATTCAATATAGAACTTAAACTTTTAACTAGAATAATAAAGGTAGAGTAGGAAATAAAATGGAAATAAATAGAAAATGAAGAAGTCAAATTGCCCCTATTTGCAAATACCATGATCCTACACATAAAGAACCCTAAAAACTGCAGCAGAAGACTCCTAGAGCTGATACACAGATTAAGCAAAGTAGTAGGATCTAAAATCAACATTAATAGTTTTTCTATAAACTGATGAATCCAGGGAGAATGAAGCCAGGAAACATTTCCTTTCAGAATAACTTCAAAATTATATGTAGGCATAAACCTAACATAAGAGGTGAAAGATGCTGTAATTCAATCATAAAACACTGAAGAAAGAAATTGAAGAAGACACTAGAAAATGCAAAAAATATCCCATGTTAATAGACAGAATTAGTATTGTCAAATGGCCACCTCATTACTGAAAACTATGTAATTGTTCGAAGAAAAAAAGTGGGACCCCATTTCAACATATTGTTGCAGCAAAGACTTCCTGAATAGTACCTTATATTCAGGAAATAAGAGAAAGAATAAATAAATGGAATGATGTCACATTAGAATTTCTGCTCAGCAAAAGAAATAATTTATAGCATGAAGAGACAACCTGCAGAATGTGAGAAAATCTTTGCCAGCTACTCTTCTGGCAGAGGATATGCAGAATATAGAGAATGCAACATTAAGAAAACAAATAATCCAGTTGATAAATGGGAAAATGAATTGAACACTTACTCATCAAAGGAAGCACCAATGGCTAACAATTATATGAAAAAAAGTTTGACATCTTTAGCCATCAAGGGAAAGGCAAATCAAAACTAATGGGGTTTCCATCTCACTTCAGTCAGAATGACAATCGTCCAGAATACAAATACCAATAAATGCTGATGAAGATTTAGGGAAAAGGATCTCTGATACACTATTGGTGGGAATGGAAACTAGTACAGTCATTATAGAAATCAGTATGGACAGACCTCAAAAGCTAAGAATAGCACTACCTTATGATCTAGCTATACTGCTTGGTATTTATCTAAAAGAATTGAAGTCAGTATACTCTGCTGATACAATCAAACCTATGTTTATTGAAGCACCATTTACAACAACCAAGTTATGGAATCAGCCTGAGTTTCCATCAATGAATGAATGCACAAAGAACATAAGTTATAAGTACACAGTGGAGCTTTTTCATTCCTAAGAAGAAAGAATTTATGCTACTTGCAGAAAATGGATTGAAATGGAGACCATAATTTTGAATAAAATGAGTCAAAATCAGAAAGAAGAATATCCTCTCATTTGAAAGTTAGAGCAATAAAAGTAGAAGGGAGGTCATTTGGGTAGAGGAAAGTGAGTGAGGGGAAAGAGGTGGGAGGGAAAAGAGGAGGAGGTGACCGGAGGTTCGGGGATAAAATTAATCAACTTAGGTTTCCCTGTGTGTATGAATATACCACAATGGAACCCACCAATCTGTATAATTAATGCATATCAATTAAAAGAAGAGGACATGATGAAACTGACTTGATAAACTATCAACAATTTTTCTTAAAAGAAAACAAATTGTGCTTCTTCAATGGCCCGTATCATTGGACAGTTTCATGAGCAATGAACAAGAGGTCCGATTGCTCTGCATTTTTATTAGCAGTTAGAGTCATCAAATCTTCTCTGGAATTGTAGCCATTTGAATGAATGTGTATACTGTATGTCACTGAATATTAATTTTCTCTTCTTCTCTCTCTCTTTCTCTCCCTCTCCCTCTTTTAAATTAAAAGTTATTTATATGTTGTGGAGATGAGTCCTTTATCAGATACCATATGATTTGCTCCCAATCAGGTGATTGTGCTATAATTATTTTTACTTTTAAATATTTTTCAAGAGTATATATTTCCAACTTTGACCAAGTTAAGTTTATTCTATTTTTTTTTCTTTTATGGATTAGTTTTTAGTACCAAATTTAAGAAATGTTTATCTAACACAGAGACACAAAGATTTCACCTATTTTTCTTCTAAATTTTTAATAAATTTACCTCATACATTTAGGTCCTTGATCTTTTTGAGTTATTTTGTTTGTTTGTTTGTTTACGGTATAAAACAAAGAGGTATAGTCATTGGTTAGCATACATATATCCGGTTATCCATTGTTCAAAACTAGTATCATTTCCCCAGTTACATTTGATAATTTTATCTTGGATATTTTCCTGAATTTTAATGATAAAATTAATATGCCATTACATATTTTCAATAATGCTTTTAATTTTTTTGTTTTTTATCCCATCCTATTTTAAAAGTCCTGAGAATATGACTGTAAACTTTTAAATAAGTTTTCAAGTTCTCATTATGACTCTATTTACTGTCCTAGATATTTTTTGCCTTTCTAAGAGATCCTGAGTGAGAAAGAAGATGGTCTTATATATTCAGTTGGCCCTCTGGTTGTTTTTCAATGAAGGTTTTGTTTTTGCTCATAGTGTATCCCCATTATCAATCGTGTTTTATCTTCTAACTTCAATTCCTTAGTGCTCTATGCTCTCTGAATAAAATCTACTAACATAAAAGCATTAGCAGGGTGTGTGTGTGTGTGTGTGTGTGTGTGTGTGTGTGTGTGTGTGTAGAGAGAGGGAGTTGTCCCTTAGCATCCTCAAAAGATTGGTTCTGGGGCCCCTGCATCTACAAATGTTCAAGTCCTTTATATAACATGGAATAGAATTTGCCCATAAGGTATGCACAACCTCTGGAGTAATTTAGATCATTCCTAGATTTCTTTGGTACCCACTAAAATTTCAGCACTACATAAATAGTTGTTACCTTGCATTGTTCATGTGATTATGACACACAAAAGTCTGAACTGGGGGCGAAGCTCAGTGGCATGAAGCAAGGGCCTGGGTTTGATCCCCCACCACACACACACACACACACACACACACAGCCTGCACATGTTCAGTACAGACACATTTTTAAGAAATATTTTTGACCCGGGGCTTGTTGAATCCATAAATGGAAAGCCTGCAGGGAACAAGCACCGAATGTATATACATGAACACACACAAACACACACACACACACACACACACACACACACACACACACATTCACATATTCTCATCAAAATATTTCTTCAATAAAAATTGAAATTCAGGAATAGAATGTCTTTCCAACAGCGAGACTTGATGAGTGTATTTCCACCACGCCAGCTGGAAGGATTATTGGGGCTCCTAAGGGAACATTCAAATTCCACAGTAGCATTCCTCGCTCCATTTTGTTTGCCAAATTCTCTGAAAATGAGCCCTATGTTGCAGCATTTGATTCTTGGTTTTCCTTGCTTGTCTGTAATTGGGGAGGTTTTCAATAACATACTTCCACAGATCTCTTATTAATAACTTGGGAGGGACATCTCTGATGGAGTTGATAAGCCAGCATCTTAGTCCACAAGCCCTCACGTTGACAGAGGAAAATAAGCACAGTGAATCAGCACATTTAGCATATCAATAATTCAATTTTTTTCACTCTCTCTCTGATGGAACTGACAGGGTAAGTCCCTGGGGGATTCATGGTTTAAGGAGGCAAGATATCAAACGTCAAATGTGACTACATATTGTATACATAGTGACTGAAGCAGACCGGAATGGAAGAGGTTACATTCATCCAAAATATGTCATCTAACCCTTCTATTGTTGAGCCTTTTCTAACAAAAGTTAAAAGCCAAATTAATTTGCTTTTCAGATTAGTTTGCCGCTCAGACTCTGGCATATTTTCTTTCCTGTGTAACTGAGACCGAGACATGGTGAGCAGACAAAGACTTAAAAAAAAAATCTCTGAAGTAGATAAGTCATGAAGTAGTGGAGAAATTATCATTTTTTTTGAGATGCACAGGTTGTCTTAAAAGAGAAGGTAAGCAAAGCATATTTAAAATTTAAATTGTCTCAGTATTCTTTTTTTTTTTTTTTCCTGAGACCAGGTTGCCCATCTGTGACTCAACTCTTTGACTAATCTGCTTTTTTTTCTCTTAGTTCAGTGCTCATTTGAGTACAAGAAAGTGCAGAAGAAACACACATTTGTTTTACTGAGATGTAATTCCCATAGTGAGTCGTACCACCTCCAATACACAGCAGAGGGGTGCGGCACCTCACTGCACCACTGTCCCTACTCTAACGGCCAACCCCATGAGACAGCCCAGCTCCACACTCTGACAGCCTCTGACCCGCTTTCTGTTTCCACTAAGTTGCCTATTCTGGATATTTCATATAAATAGCATAATGTTTTCAAGGTTGATCCATGTCACACATAAGGTTCAGCATGTAACTGCATTTCATTCTTTTTTTCTTTTTTTTTTTGGCACTGGGGATTGAACTCAGGGTCACTCAATCACAGAGTCACATCCCCAGCCCTTATTGTATTTTAATTAGAGACAGGGTCTCACTGAGTTGCTTAGTGCCTCCCCTTTGCTGGGACTGGCTTTGAACTCCCGATCTTCCTGCCTTAGTTTAATGGATACATAATATTTCTTTGTGTGGGTATATCACATAGTTTTGCAGTGTCCATTCATCCTGAGATGACAAAATGTTTCCACTTTGGGCAGTATGAGTAGTGGTGCTTCCTGTACAAATTTTGTGAGAATGTTTCAAAACTATTAAGCTTATAACTAGACATGGCAATACTGTATCATAAGGTAATTCTTTTTTTAATTTTCAAGGAACTGTCAAACTGTTTTACAAGGTGACTAAGCAATTTTAAACTCCCATCACCAACATATGAAAATTCTACTTTCTAAACATCCTCATTGACTCTTTTATTATTTCTTTTTAAAATTATTGTTATACTTATTCTAATGAATGTATTATGGGTTTGGGTCATAATCGCAAAGTGCTTCCTGTTCTTCCTGTCCATTACTAAATCCTCACAGGGATGCTATAAGGCAAGTCTTCTAATATCCATTTTATGAATGAGAGAATCAGGCTTCAAACAACCCAATAATAGCTCTCAGCATCACCCAGCTAGTATTTTTGAAATTTATCAATGAACAATGTGGATTCCAATTCAGGTGTTGGACTCTAATGAGTTGGTCCAGACATTTCTTTCAACATTTTGATTCTCATATTACTGAACAAGATAAGAAATTATTTCCTTTATAAACTGGGAACATATTAAGCCTAGACAAGGATTAAATGGCTAATGGCTAAAAACATTTGTAAACTTTAATATATTTATGTCAAAAGTAAAATTATTTGCAGTATTTCAATAACACACATGTACACCCATGAACACATATTCAGGCATGCATACCTGACCATATATGTACCAAAGCCTGGGAAATCCAGACATATCCAAGACCAACTTGTTCCATAATGATGGTGAAATACAGTTTTACATTAAAGATGAAAGGAAATCACAAAAGATTAACTTAAATAAAATATTAAAATAAATTTGGAGTTCATATTTTTCCCTCTGACTACATTTTCTGGAGAAAAGCCACGTAGAGATCATGGCAGCATAGCAAGGTTGATGGAGGCCCAGAGGAACTTCTCGTGGGCATTCAGTATGGTTGACTTCCATCCCTGTTGGTTTTTGCCTTCTTCCAGTATTATAACTAGTGCCATCTAGTGCCATTCTCTACCTACAGGCATTCTTGTGAATTGCACAGGAAATGAAGCTGAGAAGAAAGAAGATGGAGGTTGATTGACAGCTACTAGGTTATAATCAGGAGCAAGATGGAAGCAGGGAGCTACAACATGCGTGTGCTTCCGAGAGAATGGCATGACCTGAATGGTGAGGAGTCAAAGGAAAATGTAATGTGAGCACCAAGTGGGAAAGAAAGAGTGGAGAATGGGGGAAGGTGAACTTTTTACCCACAGCTTACGCTCTTCTGTGGCAACAGTGGTGTTTCAATTCTGTCTGTATTTCTGCTCAAAGCCACAGGTGTGTGCCCAAAGGACATCCCCACACAAATGCTTATAGACAATTACTCTCTAAAAGAGGAAGGTATTTTTTTTTTTTTTTCCTTCTACCCTCTTAGATTCTGTTACCTGGGTTTTGTGAATTAAACTGAAAAAAGCAGACAAGAAAAAAGACAAATTTTTTTTAACATGTACAGTGTTCATGGATGTGAGGGGCCCTCAGATGAGCTCTGGGAAGGGATGCTTAGGACCTGACTCATGAACGTATTAACAAAGAGGGCTAAATCTGTAGAGAAATGACAAGACCAGGAAGGGATCACTGAGTTTGTAAGGGGGCGAACTGTGGGAGTATATGGGTTATTTGTGGGGGGACTGTTGGACTGATTTGCTCCTGGACCTAAAGCTTCCCTGAGAGGGGATTTACGAGTCTTCAATTCTCAGACATGTCTCTTTTAGTCAGACAAGGGAAGCGCCAACAAGGCCTTTCCTGATTCTCATTTGCCTACAGCTTACATAACCTTATGCCCGAATGGCATTTTGGGGGGTGGATTGTTCTGGGACCTTCCCCTCACACTGGCAAGGACAGGGGAGGTGGGATACTCGGGCTGGAGGGAGAGGGCCCACCTGTGTCGAACTGTTGAGGGTTGGCTCCTAGGAAGCTGTTTCCGGGACAGGAATCCCAGTGTGTGAAGTTTCTGGAAGGTGGTCTTGAGAAAGAAGGAAGCAGCACTGGACAGAGGGAGGAGGTGAGCTGTGGCTGTCCCCACAGTGGCCTCTGCAGGGCACTGGGGAACCCTGGAACGTCTCAGGACTGCCCTGAGCCGGATGGAAACCCGCCCTCACTACACCCGCACCAACAGGAGACTGTGGCCGCCGGCATGATGACCTTTTCAACAGAGTCATGGCCAGGTGGGGGGTGGGGGTGGGAACTAGGAAACAAGTCCCGGAACTGAAGCAGGAGCCCAGCCACGGGCACTCCGCCCCCTGCAGGCCACAGCCAGCAGTGGCGCCATCGTCAAACCCAGTTACCCTTTCCCCGGGAGTATATCTTTCTTTTTCACAGAACACTTAGCCAAGTCTCCACTATCTTATTGGAAATAGATTATATATTGCTATCAGAGTTCAACATTAACAACTGGTGACCAAACAAAATTGAATTGAGATTTTATAAAAAAATATTTAGGTCGTGTTCAATTTTTTTGTTGGTTGGTTGGTTGGTTTTAAGTGCAGTACTGGGGATTGGACCCAGGGATGCTTTAACACCGAGCTACAACCCGAGTTTTTTCTTTTTTCCTTTTATTTTCTTTTCTTTTTTTTTTTTTTTTTTTTTTTTTTTTGAGACAGGGTCTCACTAAGTGGCTGAGGCTGGCCTTTTTGCCATCCTCCTGCCTCAGCCTCCTAAGTCACAAGGATTACTGGCAGTGCCACCACACCAGGTTTGTCCCGTATTTGATAGTATCAGGAAAACTGAAAACAAAAACCATCAATTAAAATATTATTTTGGAACTGAAATTGCATACAGAAGAATGGTGGAAATAGAGTTTATAATCATTCTGAGCTGCATAAAAATAATCCTTTTTGACACTCCTTGAATATTCAAGCTAAGCACATTATTTAAATAGGGACAGGTATAAGTGGTTTTATCTTTGCATGTATACAATATCAGCTGAAATTTTATGTGTGTCAATTTTTTTTTCAAGTTCCTTATATTAATCAATTGACCATAATTTCAACTGGCCAAAATTTTCATAATTTTCAACTGGCCCTATTTTCTGATCCTGGATATTGAACTTCAGTGACACTTTTACTCATTCACCATTATTCTGGAAATTGATCATTCTGCATTATGAAGGAATCAGAAGTTTTATGAAATGTTCATGTTTTCCCTTATATCCTTGAGGTTTTCACTGACCCATGAGAACATCCACTACTCTTCCCAGTGCCTATGAATAAGGGTACAGATGGAAGGGACCCTTGGCCCCCATTACCTTCCAGAACCATATCTACTGGACAGAGTGTCCTGGCACAACAGGGGCTCCTTCAGAAATAGAAAATTTGAAAAGACCAGCAATTGTCCCAATCAACTACACCTTATTCTTCTAACCAGTTCTTTTAAGTTTTTTCTCCATCCCAGCTTCCTATGAAAACTGAAGATAAGCCACCCCTCTACCCCTGAAGCCCTGGTGCCAGGAGGATGTTGGCAGAAACTGCCAACCGATATTTGCAAACCCAGAGCCTGCCCAGACTGCAGATGCATCTGCAAAGTCCTTGGCTGCACACTTCTGTTTTCCCCATAAAACACTGAAGTTGTTGTCAGTATGGAAAGAGAGCTTTCTAGACTGGTGTCTTCTGGTTTGGGCCAAAATGAGAATATTTCATTTCTTGCTTCACCGTCATGTTTCTCTTCATCAATGAACTCTTGATGCAGTGGGTGACTGAATCTGGTGTTTTAGGACCCCCAGAGTCAAGCCTTCGGCTGGAGTCCCCAGGAACATTGAAGTCGTTGGGTGGATTCAGTCAATAAATGGGTTCTAACTCATTGTAGGTCACTTGTCCATCTGGGAACTCAGGGAGAATAGGAGGGTAGGGAAGTTAGTGAAAACCGTGAACTTTGAGCCTTGGAATCCATCTGGGTAGAAATCCTGACCCAGTTATAGAGTAGCTGTGTGGTCTTTGTAAAGTTCCTCAGCTTCTACTGGCCTCTGTAAGGTAAGAGCACTCACAGAGTGAGGTACAGAATTGGTATAAAGATTAATCACAAATTTTGAGGAACTTTATAATGTTGTGACTCTTTTTTTTTTTTCTCATGGGATAATATTTTTTAAAATTTATTTTTATTGTAAACAAATGGGATACATATTGTTTCTGTTTGTACATGTAGTAAAAGCATACCATTTGCATATACATAAATTTACATAGAGTAATGATGTTTGATTCATTCCATTATTTTTTTCCTTCCCCCCCACCCCTCCCACCTCTCTTTTCCCTCTATACAGTCCCTCCTTCCTCCATTCTTGTCCCACTCCCACCCCCCATTAAGTGTCATCATCCGCTTATCAGTGAGATCATTCCTCTTTTGGATTTTTGAGATTGGCTTATCTCACTTAACATGATATTCTCCAATTTCATCCATTTGCCTGCAAATGCCATAATTTTATTATTCTTTATAGCTGAGTAATATTCTATTGTATATATATACCACAGTTTCTTTATCCATTCATCAATTGAAGGGCATCTAGGTTGGTTCCCATAGTCTGGCTATTGTGAATTGAGCCACTATGAACACTGATGTGGCTGTATCTCTGTAGTGTGCTGATTTTACGTCCTTTGGGTATAGGCCAAGGAGTGGGATAGCTGGGTCAAATGGTAGGTCCATTCCAAGTTTTCTAAGGAATCTCCATACTGCTTTTCAGAGTGGCTACACTAATTTGCAGCCCCACCAGCAATGTATGAGTGTACCTTTTTCCCCACATCCTCTCCAACACCTATTGTTGCTTGTGTTCTTGATAATCGCCATTCTAATTGGGGTGAGATGGAATCTTAGTGTAGTTTTGATTTGCATTTCTCTTACTACTAAAGATGTTGAACATTTTTTCATATATCTGTTGATTGCTTGTAGATCTTCTTCTGTGAAGTGTCTGTTCATTTCCTTAGCCCATTTGTTGATTGGATTATTTGTATTCTTAGTGTAGAGTTTTTTGAGTTCTTTACATATTCTGGAAATTAGTGCTCTATCTGAAGTATGAGAGGCAAAGATATTCTCCCACTCTGTAGGCTCTCTCTTCGCATTGCTGATAGTTTCCTTTGCTGAGAGAAAGCTTTTTAGTTTGAATCTATCCCAGTTACTGATTCTTGCTTTTATTTCTTGTGCTATGGGAGTCCTGTTAAGGAAGTCTGATCCTAAGCCAACAAGGTGAAGATTTGGACCTACTTTTTCTTCTATAAGATGCAGGGTCTCTGGTCTGATTTCAAGGTCCTTGATCCTTTGTGAGTTGAGTTTTGTGCAGAGTGAGAGATAGGGGTTTAGTTTCATTCTGTTGCATATGGATTTCCAGTTTTCCCAGCACCATTTGATGAAGAGGCTATCTTTTCTCCATTGCCTATTTTTGGCCCCTTTGTCTAGTATGAGAAAATTGTATTTATTTGGGTTTGTGTCTGTGTCCTCTATTCTGTACCATTGATCTACCTGTCTATTTTGGTGCCAATACCATGCTGTTTTTGTTAATATTGCTTTGTAGTATAGTTGAAGTTCTGGTATTGCAATACCCCCTGTTTCATTCTTCCTGCTAAGGATTGCTTTAGCTATTCTGGGTTTCTTATTCTTCCAGATGAATTTCATGATTTCTTGCTCTATTTCTGTGAGGTACGTCATTGGTATTTTAATTGGAATTGCATTGAATCTGTATAGCACTTTTGGTAGTATGGCCATTTTGACAATATTGATTCTGCCTATCCAAGAACATGGGAGATCTTTCCATCTTCTAAGGTCTTCCTTAATTTCTTTCTTCAGTGTTTTGTAGTTTTCATTGTAGAGATCTTTCACCTCTTTGGTTAGATTGATACCCAAGTATTTTATTTTTTTTTTTGAGGCTATTGCAAATGGAGTTGTTTTCCTCATTTCCCTTTCAGCTGTTTCATCGCTTGCATATAAAAATGCTGTAGATTTATGTGTGTTGATTTTATAGCCTGCTATTTTGCTGAATTCATTGATGAGGTCTAGAAGTTTTCTGGAGGAGGTTTTTGGATCCTCTAAATATAGAATCATGTCATCCACAAATAGTGACTGCTTAAGTTCTTCTTTTCCTATTCGTATCCCTTTAATTTCTTTAGTCTGCCTAATTGCTCTGGCTAGAGTTTCGAGGACAATGTTGAATAGAAGTGGTGAAAGAGGACATCCCTGTCTTGTTCCCATTTTTAAAGGGAATGGTTTCAGTTTTTCTCCATTAAGAATCATGTTGGCCATGGGCTTAGCATAAATAGCCTTTACAATGTTCAGGTCTGTTCCTACTATCCCTATTTTTTCTAGTGTTTTCAGCATGAAGGGGTGTTGTATATTGTCAAATGCTTTTTCTGCGTCAATTGAAATAACCATATGATTCTTATCCTTAAGTCTATTGACATGATGGATTACGTTTATTGATTTACGGATGTTAAACCATCCTTGCATACCAGGAATGAACCCCACTTGATCGTGGTGCACAATTTTCTTAATATGTTTTTGGATACGGTTTGCCAATATTTTGTTAAGGATCTTAGCATCTATATTCATCAAGGATATTGGTCTAAAATTTTCTTTCCTTGATGTGTCTTTTTCTGGTTTGGGTATGAGGGTGATATTAGCTTCATAGAATGAGTTCGGTAGGGTACCCTCCTTTTCTATTTCCTGGAATTGTTTGAGAAGTATTGGAATGAGTTCTTCTTTGAAGGTCTTGTAGAACTCGGCTGAGAATCCATCTGGTCCTGGGCTTTTCTTGGATGGTAGATTTTTAATGGCTTCTTCTATTTCATTGCTTGATATTGATCTGTTTAAATTGTGTATGTCCTCCTGGTTCAGTTGGGGAGGAGCATATGTCTGTAGAAATTTGTCAATGTCTTCGGTACTTTCTATTTTGTTGGAATACAGATTTTCAAAATAGCTTCTCATTATGTCCTGTATCTCAGTGGTGTCTGTTGTGATATTTCCTTTTGCATCATGTATTTTAGTAATTTGAGTCTTCTCTCTCCTCTTTGTTAGTGTGGCTAAGGGTTTATCAATTTTGTTTACTTTCTCAAAGAACCAACTTTTTGTTATGTCAATTTTTTGAATAGTTTCTTTTGTTTCAATTTCATTGATTTCAGCTCTGATTTTAATTATTTCCTGTCTTCTACTACTTTTGCTGTTATTCTGTTCTTCTTTTTCTAGGGCTTTGAGCTGTAATGTTAGCTCATTTAATTGTTGACTTTTCATTCTTTTCTGGAATGAGCTCCATGCAATGAATTTTCCTCTTAGTACCGCTTTCATAGTGTCCCAGAGATTTTGATATGTTGTATCATCATTCTCATTGACCTCTAAGAATTTTTTAATCTCCTCCCTGATGTTTTTTGTTATCCATGTTTCATTCAATAGCATATTATTTAGTCTCCAATTATTGGAGTAATTTCCTTTTTTTACTTTGTCATTGATTTCTACTCTCAGTCCATTATGATCTGATAGAACACAAGGCAGTATCTGTATTTTTTTGCATTTCCTAAGGGCTGCTTTGTGGCATAACATATGGTCTATTTTCGAGAAGGTTCCATGTTCTGCTGAGAAGAAAGTGAATCTGCTCGTTGATGGATGGAATCTTCTACATATGTCTATTAAGTCTAGGTTATTGATTGTGTTATTGAGTTCCATCGTTTCTTTGGTTGGATTTTGTTTGGAAGATCTATCTAGTGGAGACAGTTGTGCGTTAAAGTCGCCCAGAATTATTGTGTTGTGGTCTATGTGATTCTTGAAACTGAGAAGGATTTGTTTGATGTACAGGGATGCACCATTGTTTGGGGCATAAATATTTACTATCGTTACGTCTTCCTGATTTATGGTTCCCTTAAGCAGTATGAAATGTCCTTCTTTATCCCTTCTGAATAACTTTGGCTTGAAGTCCACTTTACCTGATATAAGGATGGAAACCCCTGCTTTTTTACTGAGTCCATGTGCGTGGTAGGTTTTTTCCCCATCCTTTCACCTTTAGTCTGTGGATGTCTTTATCTATGAGATGAGTCTCTTGCAGGCAGCATATTGTTGGGTCTTTCTTTTTAATCTATTCTGCCAGTCTATGTCTTTTGATTGATGAGTTTAGGCCATTAACATTCAGGGTTATTATTGAGAAATGATTTGTATTCCCAGTCATTTGGCTTAATTTTGGTTTTTAATTTGGCTTGGTTTCTCCTTTGAGTGGTTTTTCTCTAAGGTAGTTCCTCCCTTTGCTGACCTACATTGTTGTTTTTCATTTCCTCCTCATGGAATATTTTGTTGAGAACATTCTGTAGTGCAGGCTTTCTATTTGTAAATTCTTTTAACTTTTGTTTATCATGGAAGGATTTTATTTCATCTTCAAATCTGAAGGTTAGCTTTGCTGGGTATAGGATTCTTGGTTGGCAACCATGTTCTTTCAGAGCTTGAAATATGTTGTTCTGGCTTTTAGAGTCTGGGTTGAGAAGTCTGCTGCTATCCGTATTGGTCTGGGTTGAGAGTCTGGGTTGAGAAGTCTGCTGCTATCCGTATTGGTCTCCCCCTATATGTAATCTGATGCTTTTCTCTTGCGGCCTTCAAAATCCTATCTTTATTTTGAATGTTAGGCATTTTCATTATAATGTGCCTTGGTGTGGATCTGTTGTGATTCTGTGCATTTGGTGTTCTGTAAGCCTCTTGTATTTGATTTTCCATTTCATTCTTCAGGTTTTGGAAATTTTCTGATATTATTTCATTGAATAGGTTGTTCATTCCTTTGGTTTGTATCTCTGTGCCTTCCTCAATCCCAATAATTCTTTTAAATTTGGTCTTTTCTTAATGTCCCATAGTTCTTGGAGATTTTGTTCATGATTTCTTACCATCTTCTCTGTTTGGGCGACTTTATTTTCAAGATTAAATATTTTGTCTTCATTGTCTGAGGTTCTGTCTTCCAAGTGGTCTAGTCTTTTGGTGATGCTTTCCATTGAGTTTTTTATTTGGTTTATTGTCTCCTTCATTTCAAGGATTTCCATTTGGTTTTTTTTGAGAATCTCTATCTCTTTGTTGAAATGATCTTCTGCTTCCTGCAGGTGCTCTTTCAGCTTATTGGTATTATCATTTATTGCTGCATTTGCTCTCTTATCTCATCCTTTCTTTGTGAATCATCTTAATCATGTATAATCTGAAGTCCTTTTCTGACATTTCTTCTAACATACTGTATTGGATTCTATTACTATAGAATCTAGATTTGTTTGGATCATTTTCTTCCCTTGTTTTTTCATGTTGTTCATGTATATTCCTCTCTAGCGCTGCAGATCTGGGGTATTGCAGATTTCCCCCTATAGGCTTATAGTGGCCCTTTAGGTGTCCAAAACCCTTTATTTAAGGGGAGATCAATATTAGCAGTACCCAAATCAGACACTATGCAATCCTAGACCAAATAGCCCCTATGGGGACCATAACATCATGTAAATAAGGGAGAAAGCAACTCTGAGGGAACAGGTAAACAGAAGGAAAAGAAAGCAAGAAATGTAAAGGAATAAAAACTTAATTTTTTTAAAAAAAAGGAGAAAAAAGAAAATCTACTGTATAATAGTCATATACTAGTGAAACCTCCCAGTGTTCAGTAGCCTGATGTATGAGAGGTACCTGACAATGAGCTTCAAGCCTCCAGCAGGCATCTCAGGATGGAATTTGCCCCACCCGAAGATCGGAGCTACAGCTTCCAGGATTATCCAAGATGGCTGCTCTGGCTTCCAAATATGTTGGCCAATGGGGAGCTGCAGCTCAGGGGTGGACGTGGTCAGCTGGAGGTCCTGGAGACAGGATGCAGTTGGTCCAGCAGTGGTCCTGGAGGTTGGGTGTGTTTGGTGTGGTTGTGGGATCCAGGAGGCCGGGTGCAATCAGTTGGTCTGGGTTCCGGTGATAGGGCACAGTCAGTTTGTCTGGGGGTCCTGGTGGCAGGGAGCAGTCAGTTGATGTGAGGGCCCCAGAGGCAGGGAGTGATTGGTTGGGCTGAGGGATCCTGGAGACGGGACTCAGTCAGTCCTGCCAGGGGTCCTACAGGGCCTGGCTGTTGTCTCAAAATGGTGGCAGCCACGTGTAATCAAACCTGCAGGTACTGTAACAGTGAACATCCAGGCTGCAGCAGGCAGCTGGTCTCCACTGGCGGTCTGCGGTCAATCTGCTGGCAGCTGTCGGATGATCAGGAGGTGAACCTCGAGCGTTGGGTGATGGATAGGGGCAAGGCAGGCAATGGACAGGCAAGAGGCAGGCAAATGGTGGATGACAAACGTCTGACAGTGAGCAATCTGCTCTCAAAAAAGGCATCGATATGTTGGCAGATTGCAGGTGATCACAGCAGACAAATGGGGTAAAGAGCAGGGGATCGATAAGCAGCAAAAACTGCGTCACCGAGAAACAGATAGCCTCTGCTTGAATCCGGCGTTGCGGAGCAACAAGGAATGCAGCCTCCCTCTAGACCGCCATCTTGGATCCCCATGTTGTGACTCTTGACATAAAATAATGACTCTACTTAAAGGGAATAAAAAATAGTTTAATCTGAACCAAATATGTGTGACCATGGCTGGGAACATGGATTCTAGTTACCTCGGAGGACATGTTCCACTGTGGAAGAGGCTACATAAACTTTTGTAGTCACAGTACAAAAGCAAGTCACAGATCAATACACTGACCTAATACACTGGTGGAGGACTTATGTAAATGAACTACAGCAAAATGGGGAAATACAATACCTTCTAAAAGTTTTACCTAGTAATCACAAGAATGTTTAGTCAGATGCAGAGGTTGAAAGTAAAGGGTCGTTAGAGGGCCTGAGACAACCGGAGATAATGTTGGCTATTGACCTACTGTAAGTTCATGGCCCACAAATGATGGAGGCAGGAGATGGGAAGCAAACCTCGGATCAGCAAGCTTCCCTTTATTCCGCAGCGAGGTTCATCGATCAGACATGGGAGGGCCCGTTTTCTGGGTATGGAAATGGCCCCCAGGTGACAGGAGTCTGGGATTCATGGTTTACAATGAGGGTGAATTAGTCACTGGGGACTGTGGACCTGCAGTCTGGACAGTCAGGGGCTAATTGGCTGGATAAAATTTTAACTCAGGAAGGCAGTTGTAAGAAGTCCGACACTCATTGTCACCGGGAAACCTCACAACTCGGTGTTCGCTGCTTACCTTCCTTCCTCTGGGACCCGTTGTTACCTAGAGCTTCACTGTTTTCTCTTGCCCTTCAGGACTCATCGGCAATGGGAAGGGGTGAAAGCCCAGGGCCGGCGTTTCAGTATTTGCCTCCTTCCTTCAAGATGCGCTGGCGCTGGGAAGGGGTGAGTGGGGATGAACCCGGGAAGGGATGAAAGTCGCTTTTCCCCTCGAGGCCCACTGTTATTGGGAAAGGGGGCCCTGGGAGAGGTTCCATGTCTGGCTACTTTCCCCTCCCTCCTCCTGAGCCACACTGTCCCTCTGTTTTTCTGGGGGAGCTGTCTGGTAGGAATATTATTTTCCATAACCCTTCACCTGCAATATCCCATCTCTCCACAAATGCAGTGTTTTAGCCAAGGCTAAATGGTCTGCAGGAACTTTAATATAGGTGCAGCTTCTTAGACCACCTCAGTTCACGTGACCAATGCAGCCATCTTGTGATTCCAGGAGAATCCCAAAAGAGCCATTTCCACACCTCACTGGGACTCCCCGGGGCCCTGGCTCAGGCCCCCTCTGCCTGGTCGGCCCTGGAAAGGCTCACCATCGCCCTGTCTTCTCTTGCCTTCTGCGCCTTCTATTTTCTCTTCCAAGCAATCTCAGTCACTGCTCCTTTCCTCCAGGGCCTTACTTTGATTAACTGCTCATAATTAAAATTAAATTTGATGAGCTGGAACCAAAGCTTTTACGTGGCTTCTCTTTATCACCTTGCTCACTTAATTTAGAAAAACTCAGAAAATGGAGAGAGTGTAATTTCCTACTAATTAAAGGGAGGCTGAAAAATAGACTAATTTTCTGGGTAAAAGGGACATACTCTTAATTCTTAATTATCTTTGTGTGAATTTATCTAAACTTACTGAAGAAAAAGAAATCTCTTTGGTGTATACAGATCAGCCCAGGTAGATAGGAGGTAGAGTCATAAAGAAAGTATTTTAAAATACCTTTGTGATATAACATTTTGCATTTTTTAATAGTGTAGAAAATACTACTTATCGGAAAATTCACTTCATTTTGAAACCTATTTATTAAGGAAAGCAAATGTGTGTAAAAAATTCCCAAAAATAGAATGTTATAAATTTATAGATTAAAAGACAATTCAAATGTCTTAAGCACTTAAATAAATTTTAGTAAGTTTATTTTTAATAAATCTAAAGGACTTAAATATATGCATGAAATGGACTAGGGCTGTGATACCTAGAAATTGGAAGGAAAATGGAAGATATTTGTCTGGAGACAAAATTGGAAAGAACTTGGAAATTTCTGAGCTAACTCAGGAGGGGGAGGACAACCAGGGATATATAGGCCAATCAGAGTCTGAGCTATGGGTGAGCTGAGGTGGATGACTCTGTACCCTGTTTGTCCAAGTAAACAACCACCATCTGCCTGGCACAACTAGAAGATATACAAACTGAGACATGAATGAATCATGCTAATAAAAATGACCACCTATGAATTTATCAAATTAATCAGAAGCTCACAGATGTATGAATGTGTCAAACTCACAACAAAAACCAGGCCCATGAGCTTATCAAGCACTCCAGACCACCGAACGAAGCAACCCCCTCACCTGAAGCCCAGGAAAGGAGGGGCACACCAAGATCATGGTTGCACCCTGATCCCATCACCTGGTTACTCTTCAGCACGAGCCTTGTTCATGAAATACACAGGGTCAAGAACTTCCAAATCAATCTGTCCTCAGACAGAGTGCAGTTTCTCCTGCCTGTGTCAACTACCCATGGCCCACTCCAAGCTGAGATCTCAAGCGGACACTCTGAAACTGCCCTGGACCATGGCCTAGAACAACTTTCTACACTTTACCAACTCTGCACTTTGAATGAGTTCTTTGGTTGGTTCTTCATCTTATCTGACCACCTACGGTGCTCCTTGGCATTCACATCTGCTCTCTGCCTTCGCTCTCGGTTCAGCCTCCTAAATCCCTGTGGCTGCCTTAGCCCTTTCTTAGCCCTTCTATGTGTGTGTGTATGTATGTGAAGCATGGTATGTGACTTGAGTGATAAGAGATATTAGAAAGTCAGATCAAAATAAAAGAACTTGCATTTTCCTGGCTTACAACTATCAGGTTGTTAGGGAACAGAAAGACGTGAATGGTGGGAACACAAGGTTAAGAGAATAATCTGTAAAATGGGCCTACTGTGCTGACTCTCACATGCTTTCTTTGCCAAAAAGCAATTTACCTGCAGCCCTGCCTGGCCTAAGTGGACAGGCTATGTCACATTCTTCAGCCAACTACCTGTTATCTGCAATGAAATGCAGGCAGGAAATAATGTTGACATGAGGAAACCAATTTATTTTGAAGGGAGAGAATTTTGTGACCCTTTTCACAGGCGAGACTCCAGAAGGATAATTTCTCCTAACCATAACCTGTAAAAATAATTAAGAATCCTGATACATAACTCGTGTTAATTCCTAAGTGACTAGAGCAGTAAGAATAGTTTTCACGACACTTTTTTTTTTTTGTCCTTGATTTCTGAAGCAACTACACAACAGTTTCAAAGAATAAAGGTAAAATAGAGATCTTTTATTATTGACACAAGTTCCTGTAAACACAACTGATTTTACATTGTTAGTGAGGTAACTTAGGGGAAGTTCCTGAATAACCACAGGAGGGAAGCTAATCACCTGAAGAGTCAGCCCTGTGTTTTGAGGTCTGGAACTTTCAACCCACCCCCAACCTCCAGGGAGGGAGGAGGGGCTGCAACTTAAGTAGATTTTCAATGGCCAAACCTTCCTCCAGAGAAAAAGGGTGTGGGAAACTTCTGGATAACTGAACATAAGGAGGCTTCTGAAAGGTGGTGCGCCCCAAGAGTAAGTGGAATTTCTGCACCCCTGCTTACACACCTGAGGAACACACAATCTGTTGTTCATTGATATTCTAGGTAATGTTCTTAATAATAACTAGTAAATGTTTTTCCCCAAGTTCTGTGAGCTGCATTAGCAAATTAATTGAACCTGAGGAAGAGGTTTTGCAGACCCTGATTTTCAGCTGGTTGGTGAGAAGTTCCAGAGGCTCGGACTTGTGATTGGCATCTGAAGCTGGGGAGCGGGTGGGTAGTCTTGTGAAGCATGTGGCATTGGACACTGCCTTCAGGAAGCATGTCCTTTGTGGTTGGAAAAATGTCAACCTTACCTGTAAACCAAGAACATCTATATAATAAAATTCAGGGAAGGAAAGCATAAGTCATTGGCATTGAACCCGCTTTGCTATATATAATAATGTGAAATGGGGAGAGTTTGTAATAGGAGACATCCATAGTGTGAGAGGGCAAGGGTCTTCTGCAGAGCCACGGTGGCTTCAGAGGTCCTTTCTTACCAGTTCTTAAAGTTGTGCATTGGCTATGTTCTAATGCAGCAAGAAGCCCCAACCAGATGCTAAGCAGATGCTGGTACCATGCTCTTGTATATCTATCTTGAGAATTGTGAGCCAAATAAACATTTTTTTTTAAATAAATTACTCAATCTCAAGTCTTTTGTTATAGCTACAGAAAATAGATTGACAAAGAGTTTCTCAGTGTGCTATTAAGTTGACCTGACAATAAAAATTTTAGAGGAGAAGAAATTTTGTTTGGGAATCATGGTTTCAGAGGTCTTAGTCCATAGATGGCTGGCTCCATTGCTCTGGGCCCAAGTGAGACAGAACATCATGGTGGAAGAATGTGGAGGAGGAGAACAGTTCAGGATATGGCCTGAGGAAGCAGAGAGTTCTGCTCACCAGGAACAAAATATAAACCCTATGACATGCCCCCCAGTGACCTACCTCCTCCTGTTACACCCCACCTGCCCCACAGTTACCACCCAGTGAATCTATATCAGTAGTTTAAGCTATCAAGCAACTTACATCTCTCATAACCTAATCATTTTCCTCTGAATGTTCTTGCATTGTGTCACACATTAGCTTTTGGGGAACACTTTATATCTAAACCATAATGCCCAGACAAACAAACTAAAAAAAAAAAAAAAAAAAAAGAATTCATCCTCAATAGACAAGTTATTCCATAGTGTTCATAGAAATCCTTCAGGGAGCAGGAAAATTATATTATTCTGCAATTCTTATCTTGACAAAGAACAAGCATAAATGAAAGAATAAATGAAAGGGAAAATATTTTTGTTTTTATAATTCATCTATTTCTAATAGGTAATTTCTTATTTAAAGTTATAATAGAAACACTGTCTTGGGTCATTACCACCTGTGGCTGAAGGCAGTACCATAAGAGATGGGAAGACAGAGTGTGTCTGCTTTGCTGCAATTCACCCAAACTACATTTGAGGAACTATAGTGTTATTTTATGGTGCATTTATGTCAATTAAAAATACATATTGCACCTATGTGGCAACTGCTCATTTTTTAAAAAGTGGTACAGTTGATATGCTAAGAGAGAAGATAAAATGCAATCTTAAAATAAATGTGCAATTAATATCACCAAAGGTAGAAAAACAAGGGAAATAGAGAAAAAATGTAATGAAAAGTTATAAAAATGCTAGGAATTAACGTGATCTTATTAGTAATACACAAATATAAACTGTGATAGTGCATAAAAACACAAGACTACGTAGTCTATAAGGAACCTACTCTAAATATAAAGATTCAGGTTGAAAGTGAAGGCTAGAGAAAATTTGGTAAATCTAAGCAAAGGAAAGCTGGAAGTGTCTATGTCAATATCTTACAATACAATCTTTAAAAATAGGAAAATTACAAGTCATAGAAGTGTTACATGCTAACAAAGGAGTCAATTTTCTGGAAAATGCATGATGATTGAAGTGTGTATGATTTAGTAAAACTATCAGAATACACAAGGCAGGACCAATAGAATTGAAATGAGAAATAGACAAATTTGTGGTTATAACTGGAGACTTCTGAATGCCTGTTTCAGTAATTTGATAAATCAAGCAGGCAGAAAATTACTTAGGATGCAGTTCAACTGCACAGCACTATCAATTAACTTGATCAAATTGACATTTATAGAACATCGAACAGCAGCAACATGCACATTCATCTCAACCTCACATGGGATCTGCTTCAAGTTAAGTGATATTTTGGGTCCTAAAACACATCATAACCAATTTAAAATAATAAACGCATATAAAGTACATTCTCAGGTTATAAAAGAATCAAATTAAAAATATATAACAAAAATTAGAAAACTCCACACTTTTGAAAATTTAAAACATCCTTGTAAACAACCTTGTGTCAAATATGTAGCTGAAGATAAATTAGAAAATATTTGAACTAAATAAAAATAAAAATACAACTCCTCAAAATTCAGGAGATTGAGAGAAAGCAATGCGTAGATTAGAAATCAGATTGTTACAAGCAATAATCTGTTTCACTATATTAGCAAGAGAAAGAGGCAAAATTTAAGTCTAATGTAAGCAGAAATATAGCTAATCAAGTAAAGTAGAAATGAGTGAAATTGAAAACATAAGTGATTAATGAAAATAAAGCTAACCAGAAGATGAGGTGGTACTTCAGAAATACCAATATAAGAAATTAAGGAGGAGTTGTTAATATTCATTAAAGTTTTATTATCTAGTTGTGGCATAAATATTAAAAGAATTATGGAATAGTATGAATACATCTAAAACCACAAATCTGAGAACTAAAAAGACCGATTCCAGAAAAGACAAGTATACCAAAATTTATGCAAAGAGAAACATCATCTGAATAGCTCCATATTTATTAAAGAAAGCAAATAAATAATTAAAAATCTTTCAATAAAGAAAAGTACCATGCTCAACTGTTTTCACTGGTGAGTCCTACCAAATTTTTAAGGAGGAAATGACATCAATCATCATCATCACATCATCTACACATCAGCACAGGTAATACTGGTTAATTAATATGAACACAGCATTACCCTGATGACAAAATCAAAGAAAAACATAATAAGATACAAAAAACTGCAAAACAGCATCCCATATGAACATAAGCACAAACATCCTTAACAAAATATTAGCAAGTCAAATCCAACAATGTACAAAAGTAATTGTTCATTGTCACCAAGAAGAAGTCATTGAAGAAATGCAAGGTTATTTCATCATTTTGAAATCAATCTATTTGAACCACTATATTGATAGGCTAAAAAGAAAAAAAATATATAACGGATTTAACACCCATTAATGAAAAGGTTCTCAATGAACCAGAGATAGTGAAACTTCTTCATGTTGGTAGGGATATATACAAATATTCTACTGCGAACATCATATTTAATACTGAGAACTAGATACTTCCCCCAACTTTTGGGAACAGAAAGGATGTACCCTTTCACCTTACATATGCAACCTCTCAGTGGAAGACCTAGTGAGGACAGCAAGACAAGAAGAGGAGGAAATAAAAGCATGTAATCTGGAAGCAAATAAATAAGTAAATAAATAAATAAATAATAAACCTACTTTTTTTCATAGATGATGCGATCCTATGTGTTGATAATCACATGGATTTGACAAAAAATGTTGCTGGAACTAATACATGATCATAGCAACTTTGCAGGATATAATATTAATATAAAAATGGCAGCTTTGTTCAATTGAATTGCAAACACATCCATACAATAACCTGATATTTATAGCAGCTTTATTCAAAACTGCAAACAAATAAAAACAGGAAGCAATCAGGATACTCTTCAATAAGTGAATGGATACACAAATTGTTGTACATCCACTTAATGGAATGTTGTTAAGCAATGTAAAGAAAAGATCTCCCAAGCTATATAAAGACATTGGTGACTCTAAAATGCATATTGCCAAGTAAAAGATGCCTGTCTGAAAAGTCTATACATCATATGATTCTATATGACCTATGAGAAAGGTCATATTGCCAGAGATTCAGGGATGGAGGTGTGAGTGTAAAGATAGAATAGGTAAGTCACAAGGATGTTTTTAATGGTGTGTGAAAGTATTATGTACCATAATACTTGTGGGTAAATGATACTATGCATATTTTTATTATAATAAGGACAAATTGTCCCTCCTTCCATAATAAATGGAAACCTATATGACCAGCCTGCCACTTACTGTTTAGCTGGTATGCTCAAGGACCAGTATCATAAAAAGGGCTCAGTATTGAATTCTGTTGTTGGTAGGTTAGGCAATCAATGGTAGTGTTAGGTAGCTAGATCGGCCTTGGCAGGGGTTTCATTTGGTTTTCATGCACAGCCTTATCCTAGTTGCCACAGAACATCTGCAGTGTCTAAGGAAAGAAGATGACTGATGTCTATAAGAGGATCACCTTCTTACTCTTTCCTAGTACCTCCTCAGAAATTAACATCTTCACATTTTGTTCCTCCACAAGTCTGTCCATACATTTCTTCCCAGGCCTATTTGTTATAGATAATCTAGTCATATTATTTCCAAGTACCCACAGTAACTAAAATATTAGCTACCCCTATGGAATGAATGTGTCCCCCAAATTTTGTGTATTGGAAATTTTATCTCCAATGAATCAATGTTGAAAGGTGAGTACTAATGGAAGGTATTCATGTACTGAGGTCTGTCTCCATGAATGGATTGATGCTGCTATAAAAAGGACTTGTAGGGGTGGTTGTTTCTCTCTCTCTCTCTCTCTCTCTCTCTCTCTCTCTCTCTCTCTCTCTCTCTCTCTCTCTTCTGCTTTTCTGCCTCAGTGATGAGGTACCATCTTGGAATCAGAGAACAAGTCTACCAATGCTTTGATCTTGAATGTCCCAAACTCCAGAACTGAGAAATACATTTTTGTTCTTAGTAATCACACAGTCTCAGGTATTCTGTTAGAGCAAGAAAACAAAATTAAAAAAAAAAAAAAAAAACTAAGACAGACATAGGTACTAGAGAGTGGGATTGTTAAAGCAAATACATAAAAATATGAACACAGTTTTGGAACTGGGAAATGAGTACAGCATAGAACCATATTGAAGTGAATGCTGAAAAAAATACTGTATTTCTGTGAATGGAGCATTAAGTGTGATTCTGGTGAAGGCTGGACGAAGAGAAAAGCTATAGAGAAAGCCTGAATCTTGTTAGAGACACCTAAGTGGTCATGAGCAAAATGTTCATGAAAATGTAGACAATGAAAGCCTTCCGATGAAGTCTCAAATGAAAAGGAGGAGTAAGCATTGGAAACCAGAAGAAAGGTATTCCTTGCTATGAAGTGTCAAAGAACTTGGGGGAACTGTGTCCATGTCCCAGGACTTTATGAGAACAGAACTTAAGAATAACGAACCCTTGTATTTCTAAGCAGCAAGGCATTCAGGTGATATATATCTTCTCTTAACCGCTTATAGTAAAAGAGAGAAGGGATTTAAATATAGAATTTACAGTAACCTCTGCTTATCCATGGTTTCACTTTCCATAGTTTCAGTTACCTACAATCCATGATCTGAAATATGAAATGAAAATTTCTGGAAATGAAAATTTCGTAAGATTTAAATTGTGTACCATTCTGATGAAATCTGTCAGTCTCACTCCATCACATCTGGGGCATGAATCACCCCTTTGTCTGCATATCCGTGCTGTATATGCCATCCTTCTGTTCCTCATTTAGTAGTAGTCCCAGTTATCAGTTAAACTGTCTTGGAATCAAAGGCATGTGATCAAGTTAACCTCATTTTATTTAATGGTGACCCCAGAGGACAAAAGCAGTGATGCTGGCAATTCAGATGTGACAGAGAAGAGCCACAAAACACGCTCTTTAAGGAAAAGGGAAAAGTTCTTGACTTTATAAGGAAAAGAAAAAATTGTACACTGAATTTGCTAAGACTGTTTTATTGCACCTAAATTATAAGTTAAGCTTTGCAATAATTGGAAAAATTGTATATGTAGGGTTTGTTACTATCTGCAGTTTCAGGATGAATATTGCTTGGATTCTCATCCTTATCTGATTTAGATGAGACATTAGACATTAGACTCAGTATTTTAGACTCAGACTTTAGAGTCAATACTGCAATTGGGGATCATTGGGATGAAATAAATATTTTGCATGTGAGAAGGACACGAATTTTGATGTCAGGTATGGAGAGGTGTGGTACAAAGTGTCCCTGATTTGTGGGTTAGACAACTGATCCTCAATGCAGCTGTGCTGGCAAGTGGGGCCTAATGGGAGATATTTAAGTCATAAGGGCTCCGCCCTCATAAATGAAGTAATGCCACCCTGAAAAGGATTAGAAATATAAAACTAGGCTGCAGCCCTATGTGAATCAATGTCAGTCTACATACAGCTTAGCCTCCCACCCCTCATCCACACCAGGATCAGCACCACCTAGCATTACTATTATTACTATTATTATTATTATTATTATTATTATTGCATTTTCGTGATTATCTTTTCAGTCCAACCTGTGGAAGGTGACATGAGAGCAAGAATACTAGACCATGGACCAAAAGTTAGAAACCTCAGTCAGAACTAGTCATGGGTCTTCCCTTTGTTTCAGAATTTTTATCTGTAAAATTAGTAGGCAGAAATAGAAGAAGGTTGAAATGTGGAAATTGGTTTCGTGGATGTGAAAATTAGTGCTTATGAATTTAAGATAACTTGAAGAACACATGTATTTGCATTTCATCTCAGCTACAGTCATGTGGGAATTTGAATATTTTCGGAATTGTTAGTAAACACATTTAAAAGTGTGTTATAATGGATGCCTCATTTTAGATGCCCCGTTTCTTCCTAGGATTGCTTGTTTTGGATACTTCAGTGCTTCATTGTATAATATTTCTGATGTCATTTTAGATGATTTTGTTTTTTGCCATTTGCTTGGGATAGGTGCCATGTTCATTTCTTCACTGGCATCATTTCTTGTCGTTGTCACGGCAACGCCATAAGGTAAATGCTTTTGCCTTAGCTTGGATTTCAGAGAAGTCCTGGTGTGAACGTTTCTGGGAGAGGTTATAACAAGCAGCACTGTGAGTGGACAGGGAGGAGAAGGGAAGCACAATAAGGAAGGAGCATATACTGTTGTTGGCAATGGGGGTTCACTCTTCCAAGGACCTTCTGAAATGCCACTTGAAGCACAAGCCAGCTTTTCCACTGTGACTGGACAGTGGGGTAGCTGTCTGCCCCGCCTGCCCCCAGGTTGAGGTATTCTCAGGGCATCGACTCCTGGCGTGCTACCCTCCTGGAGAAGGGCAGCACACTCTCCCAGCCAGAGAAGTCTTCCAAGAAGAGCAATGCAGAGGTGGTTTGGGAACCCTGTGCTGGGGGCGTTCGTGGAGACTGAGGAGATGCAGGCAGGGAGCCAACAGTATCTGGTGCAACTGTTATTATTCTCTCTCATACATTAAGAAATGCCCAAGGCATACAATTAGCAAGTGGCAGAGTCAAGTTTGCAAGCCAGGCAGTCTGACTCCAGAGGATGCACTAGGTTTTGACATGAAGACATGGTCAAAACTTCATCAGGGTCTCTAACACAGTTATATATGCCCCACTTTGCAATAGTAATAAGAATTTTAGCACACACTAAGAATATTATTGTGGAAGGCAAAATATCATTGTAAACTATGGATTTTTAATCTTTGAGGTTTAATTCCTTCTGCCAATTCACTGCAGGATTTAGACATATGAAAATTTATTTTGATTTTCTTGTCTATCTCATTAATATTCCATGCCAAAGAAGAACTGCAAATATTTATTCAACACTCATTCATTCCTCTACTTCACTCATTTATTTCCTCCCTTTTTCTACTGTTCAGAAATCTTGCTTATTCACTTGAACCTACATGGACATTTTTCCATTCCATCCCACACATATATCCACAGCATCATTTTTATTGGCTGCAGAGAATATTTAGATTACTCCCCAAATTTCCAATTTTTTTCATATGAATATTTGAGGTAAATACAGGAAAGCATCATTGTGAAGGGAAAAGGCAAACACCCAAATGACATTCTCTTCGTCTCCTAATTTTCTTGTCCGCAGGTGTTCTTGTGATGTCTTGTGGCAGCTTGTTTGAGAGATTCCCAAAATGTTGCTCCTCATCCCATGTTTACAGGCTTCTCTATGTCATCTTCCTCCCATGTCCCCTAAAGAGAAGTTGAGAAAATAAAATACATAAAACACTGGTTTACTGAGCAGCCAGGAAATTCCAGAGTTTCATCAAATGGCGATCACTTAAAATTCCAGACTTCAAGGCAAATCTTAAAGGCCTAGTTGAACACAAGCGACTCTCTTAGTAGGTCTCCCTAGGCCTCACTGCACGATGCTTCAACTTCCTTAAGTACACCAGGCTCTGATTCATTAACTTTCAGATGCAGCTAAGAAAAAGGGAATGCTGTTGAGATTTACAGCCCTGGAAGAATTCATGGCAACAGCTCTGCCTGACTGTTCTGGCACTCAGGAAGGAATTATTCAGTCTGACAATATTTAGGAGATCACATTCTTAGAAATCCTCTATGACTCCTTTGAAATGGAGGCGCCATTCAAAATGGGTCTTGAAGGCACACCCACAATAACAGCAGATCTGGAGTTAGAAACCTCGGTGACAAGCTGGGTGAGTGGCACATGCCTGTAATCCCAGCAGCTCTGGAGGCAGAGGCAGGAAGATAGAGAATTCAAAGCCAGCTTCAGCAAAAGCAAGGTGCTAAGCAACTCGGTCTCTACATAAAAGCCAAAGTAGAGCTGGGGATGTGGCTCGGTGGTTGAGTGGCCCTGAGTTCAATCCGCAGTACCCGCCCCCGCAAAAAAAGAAAGAAACCTCGGTGACATAATGTGACAGTAGCATTGTTGGACTCCCCAGTATGCCTTGCCCTCTGTTCCCAATGAAACATACCCGGAGTCCCTTCCTCTCACTCCCACTCACACAAAAGAACTGTGTACAAAGGACATCTGTGGTGGTTAGAATTCAGAATTAGCTAGAAATTGGGCCTGCTCTACTTTGTAACTACTCCTCCCCTGGCTGAGTGAATGGAGGCTGACCTATTCTTTTAATCATAGATCTAGTCTCTTGCTATTTCTAGAAGAAATGCCTGAATGCAATAGTCTTCAGTCTTCACTGCAGGACTTGAACTTAGAGAAGAAGAGAGCTTCTTGGGCCCAGTGCCTGGGGCTGAGCTAATGAGCCATTGCAAGGAAGGCTGGCCCGTCCAGGCCCCCGAGAGAGGGAGAAGGGCCAAGTCTTCTCTAGGTTATCCACACATGGCCGCATGCCACTCCCGCTGAGTGCAGAGGGAGAAGGAAGGACAATGACGGCCATGCTTGGTGAATTTTTATCCCTGTGAAACTCCTCCTTCAGAAACTCATTAATCCACCCTTATGCATGGTTTCAGTTACTAGCAGGTAACTCTGGTCTCAAAACATTACAGGGAAAGTTCCAGAAATAAGCTATATATAGTTGAATTACACACCTGTGTCTGTCAGCTTCTCATCATGTTACCAAAATACCTGATGAGACCACCTTAGAGGAGGAAAAGTTTACCTTGATTCATAGTTTCAGAGGGTCAGTCAGTGGGCTGACTCCGTTGCTCTGGGCCCCAGGGTGCGGCAGAGCATCAGGGTGGAAGATGTGGTGGAGGAACTCCGCTCTGGTCGTGCAGCCAGGAAACGAAGAGGGGAAGGAGACGGTGGCAGGAAAGACTCACCTTAGGCTGCCTTCGTCCGCAGGCCCCTGTGACCCGCCTCCTCCAGCCACGCCCACCCGCCTACTGTCACCACCAGTCAGTCCATTCAAACTGGGACGGACTGATGAGGTCAGCACCATTCACCTCTGAACATTCCTGCCTTAGGTGCTTCTGGGGACTCCTCACATCCAAACCGCAACAGTACCATTCGGTGTGTCCTGATGAAATCTCGTGCCATCGGCATCCTTACCCCTGGGATAGAAATCATTCTTCTGTCCCACGAGTCTACACTGCCTAGGGCTGCCCAACCCTTAGGCACTTGGTATGCATCTAAGTTATTTGTTCAACCATTGTGGTAGCAGAGTGGTTGTGTTTTACTCTTACCGAGTAAAACAAACACAATTATTTTACTTAGTAGTCGCTTCCAGAGCTCAAGGATGCTGAGGCTGGCCATTTGGGTGTGCCAGGGAGAAGCCATAAGGTGCTTCCTTTAAGTGAAAAGGAGCAAATTCTCCACTTTAACTAAGGAAAGAAAACATAAATTGTATGCTTAGGATGCTATGGAAGGGGGGAAAAATACCAGTATATAGAGAGTTCAGCAGTCTTTGAAGCTGAAGTACTTCCTGGCGTCTTGGGACATATCCTCTATGGGCAAGGGTAGACATCTACTAAAGAGCATCACGCAGGCTCTGACCTGGGAATTTGGGGAGTTTGAGAAATAAACTGTGGAGAAGATCAAGAGGCCTCTACTCCTGTCCCTGGAGCAACGCCTGGATTTTATAAGCTGTTATTTATTTGCCTACATGAATTTTTTATGTCATTATGAGGCAGAAGAATCTATATAATACTTTAAGAAAATAAGACCGATGCTATTGAGGCTTAACTATTGTATTTAAAGATAATAACTTATGTGAGGATCTATAAGAACTTTTATCACTGTCTCCTTGTTTCAAATAAAAACTCTGGCCAGGCTTATCAGCACGGATTTACAGTAGAGGATTCCTCACAGGATGAATTCTATGTTGTAAATCTCTATTCTTTCTTCCTCTTGGCTTTTAGCCTTTATTCCTTAACATCTCCTTTTATCTTCTGTCCTTCTTTTACCCCCCAGGAAATCCAACTCGTAAACTCTCAGAATACATTTTAAGGAAAACAGAAGACATGTAATAGATCCTTATTTTTATAAACTGACCTATTTTTTTCCACTTTCATAAAATAAAATTCCAATTTTCATCCACAGGCAAATTCTGCTGCATTCTTTCCCTTCCCTGCCCAACGTCCTTCACGTACAGACCCATTTCATGAAAAATGGCCCAAGTGTTGTTTTCCCAGGAGCACAGTCACTCAGGAGAAGATATGGTGCACTCAGCAACCCCAGGGCCTCGTGAAGGATGCCTGGGGTTTGGTGGGTGCCCAGGCCCTGTCTCAGAAGCAAAGCACAGGTTGGAAATGATAAATCCGCAGGGTACTCTTTCTGTGAGCGATCCCTGCCCCAACCCACAGCCACTTCTCGCTGTCATCATTGCCGTGGGTGTTCCAAAACAACTCTGCTTTCTTTTATTTCGTTGATTCGTGCTGCACCCAGCCCAGCGGACTAGTTACCAACACTTCCCACATCTCCTGATCTTCCCCCGCAAACCCATGGGCCAGGCTGTGGAAAACAAAAAGAACAGTCCTGCCCAGGAAAGAACTTTCTTTCCTGCTCTGTTCTTCTTTACCCACGTTGTAGATATTACTGTGCTCTCTTTAGCTATTAAGGGAGTCTGTGGGAAAGTTTGAGATCAGTACTATTGTGCCCTTGAGCAAGACTGAGATTTTAGCTAAGCGAACCAGAGGTTTCTTGTATTTATTTCTGAAATATTTCAAGTTCTATAACTTCACTGGGAGGTGACTTATGCTGATCATCCTGATGCACTGCTTGCCTTTTAAATATTCACACTGAGGTGTTCTGTAACTTTGAAACTGCGCTTCATCTTTGAGGACAAAAGAACACACTTCCTTTTACTTAAAACACAGAACATATGGAATTGGCTTTCTATTGTCAGATTACAGAATCTATCCATTTCTCCCAGAACATTATCCCCTTTTCCTTTCCCATTTTTCATTTTCTCCTTTGCAATGAACTCAAGTCTAATCACCCCAACTCTGAGTCTCTAAAGCAACTTTGATTTCTCTAATTGTTTTAATTTTCTTTTACATTTATTTCATTATTTGTATGATCTTCAATTGTCTGACTTCCTCCTCTTGACTTTTTATGTCTTTCGATATTACTTTGCACATGGTTCATATTGACTTTGCTGAAAGGGAATGGATAAATATTGAGGGTGACATTGCTCGTTTCTTGTAGTAATTCTTCAGAATAATATTCCACAGCTGATTTTGTTTCTTTCCTCTGTGGGTGTATTCATGGGTACTATACAGGGGTCCCCTGCCCCTCTTTTCTGATGGCGGAGGTTCTCTCCGGGTAACTGTTTTGTCTGGTACACAGTTGGAGAATGGAAAGGGAGAGAAAGTGACTAAGTGGCAGCTTCAGTTGTTCTAGACCCATTTTTCTCCCTCTGTGCTGCGAATGTGGCCCGGGAGACTCATTCGGCTGGAGCGGTCCCATCCATCCCGGGCAGGAAGTCCAGACCAGCGTGAGTCAGTGCGACTCGCCCGGTCCTCCCCTGGGTGGTGACTGTTGGTCTTTCTGCTTATCTGGCTCTCCCCGGCAGCATGTACTGGTGTGCCTTTCATTCCTCCCTCTTCTTTCTACCTCAAGTCTCATCTATTTTTACAGTTGAGGAGGTCACAGAAAATCGAAACACCATAAAATCTGCACGATTTCTAACGCAAGCCTCACATTTTCTGCCCTTCTGTGGCATTTAACTCGGTGCGGTGGGAGGGCTGCTCAGCCTTCCCAGTCGCCGGGCTCCACCTCAGAACATCCCTGCAGAGATTCCTGTTCCAGGCTTACCTGATGGTGTGACGCATGTTTGGATATGGGACTTCCTGTCGCACTTTGGATGGCTGCACTTTGTTCCTTGGCAATCCCATTCAGTGTGGTTGAGAATGTACCATATGGATGTTCATTTTCTCACCAAGAATAGGAAAAGGAAATCTGATCGCCTGATAAAATATTTAAAAACTTAAACTTTTTGGTAGTAAGTTTGTCTTCCACTTCGCAGTGCTTCTGAATCTAGTTTTCATGAGGTGCAGGACGAACCCTTTGGTCTTCTGAACTGCTCTGACCTTTGAATAATCTATTCCATAGTCCGTCTAACATGTTTTCACTTGCTTTTTCTTTTGACTTACACTGATTTTAATTGATCGCCCTTTTGGTAGGATTTTAACACTCTCACAATTTTGTTTTAATTTGTTACACCACAGAGCATGCACAGAGAGCGAAATTTCTATAAACCATGAGCAATGCCCATGAAGGCTACTTCCAGACGGAGGTAAGCAGCAGAGTAGACGCGTTGACATGCTTGCGTTTGTCTTCATGGATGATTGTTAGTTCAAGACATGTAAGTTGAAGAACCTCAGTATTTCATAGATATTTTTCAAAGTCTGAGTCTTGGGCATGTGGTTGTTTGCAAGAAACATCAGAGATGATGATCCCTTCGCACATTTCATTTTGTTTTTGTGAATCTGGGTATGTTGCAATAAATGAAAATATCTTGGCAACCTTATGTCCCCTCTTGTCACCCAAATGAAGGAACAGGCATCGCCAGACATGTTGGTTTTTTCCATGTTGCTCAACAATGTTTCAGCAATATATATATAACTTGCTGAAATCAATGAGTATCCAAAGAGGTATTAGAAATATTGCAAAGGTACACAAAC
Source organism: Sciurus vulgaris (assembly GCF_902686455.1). Classification (NCBI taxonomy): domain Eukaryota; kingdom Metazoa; phylum Chordata; class Mammalia; order Rodentia; family Sciuridae; genus Sciurus; species Sciurus vulgaris. Next base: position 29,592,875 of record NC_136474.1, read on the forward strand.
CAATGCAAGATGAAATGGTTGTTTTTTGAACTGTTAAAAATGTTCCTTACTTTTTTTCATTTTTATTTTTGTAATATTAGACATGATTGACAATGTTTCTTTCTGAGACACATAATATATTGCACTCCATTTTATATCTGAGCTAAATATATTTCAGTCTTATCCACACAAAGCTACTACTGTTATACTATAACTTCTATGTGAGAGATATAACAAGTGAAATGTTATTTTCTATTAAAATAGAATGGGAGACCATAGTCTTCTCCTTAGGACATAAAGAATGGGAAGTGGGTCTCTCTTACTCTAACAAGAAATATCCAAATATTAGCAAAGTCAACATTTTTGACTCAATCACGGAGATAAGATGGAAGGACTATCAAGTAGCCTGAGATCTAAGGAAGAAGTGCCTCAAAGGCACTTTGTGGTCTGAACACTTTCTCATCTGCACCCAAGCAGGGTGTGGACAGGACTTCATGCAAGCTACTGTAGTTTAGCTATGAAGAGTCCCCAAAAAGCTCACGTGGAGACAATGCAAGGATTTTCAGAGGTGAAATGATTAGGTTATGAGAGATATGACCTAATAAGTGGATTAATCCACTGATATGGATTAACTATATGGTAACTGTAGGCAAGCAGGATGTGGCTGGAGGAAGTAGGTCATTGGGGGAGTGCCTTTGGGGTTTATACTGTGTCCCTGTGAGTGGTGCTCTCTCTGCTTCCTCGTTGCCATACCCTGAGCTGTGTTCCTCTACCACACCCCTCCGCCATGATGTTCTGCCTCATCTCAAGCCCAGAGTCATAGAGCCGGCTGACCATGGATGGAACCTCTGAAGCCTTGAGCCAAAATAAATTTTTATTTCTCTAAGTTGTTCTTGTCATGATTTTTGGTCATGGCGACGAAAAAAGCTAACTAAAACAACAAGGCTTAGGAACAGGAACGAGACCAACCATAAGTTTTAGTAAACTGATAAATGCTAGGAGTGGATCGGCATGAGTCCAGAACCCTCTTAGACAGACAGTAAGTTTACACTCACTCGCAGGTTCTTTTCGATGGTTTTCACAAAAAAGGAAAATTAAAAAAAAAACAAGATGTGGTGAAGCAAGAAACCAAAGGAAGCTTCCCTTGGAGATGTAGGGCTGGAGAAATGGAGGTTCTGCTTCTGCAGGGAGTGCAGGAAGCCTCCCATGTATCCCTCCTCCCTACAGCACAATAGCATTAAACCACTGGTCAGAAAGCAAGAAAGAAAGTTTTCTGACAAACACACATGAAAATATTCTGCAGGTTGAGGAAGGCAGAAAGTAAAACTTGCTCCTTCCAGGGTGGAGGTAGAAAATCCACCTGGGTTCAGAATTAGAGCCTACCTATCTCTGGCAGAAGACAGGGTTAATGACAAGATCCACTCCTGTTACCCTGTCAAGCCAGGCCTGCCTTACACATTCTGGACCAGATCATACCATAAAGTACAGTGAGAGAGGGTGAGATGATGGAGAGAGATTCATTTTGAGGGTCCAGTAAACAGGAGCATCCTAAGTGGAAGGTGGCAAACTGACCCCTCCCTAAATTCAGGTTAGTACTACAGGAGTTCAAATCCACTGGCAGTTTTATGGCAATATGCCAACAATCTATCTAACCCTATTTAAGTTTTGATGAATTGACTCAATCTCTCCTCCTCCTAATATTAAATCCTAGAAGAAAAAGAGGCATGTGCATTTTCAGCCATAAATGCTATTTACCTAATTTTCTACTATCTTATACTCAATGACCAGTTTGCAACCAAACATTATGAGGTACACAAGACAGGAGGGAAAAGCAAACCATCGTCAAAACTATTGCCAATAGTCAAATCAATCATAAATTCACATACAAACCTGACGTTCAAACTGCCAACCACAGAGCTTTTGAGAAATCTATGAGAAATGTGTTATTAAAGGCTCTAGTATAAAATATACATGAACAGTTGTGAAATATTAGCAGAGAAATGGAATCTAAATAAAGAATAGAAATTCTAGGGGAAAAACAACAGGTAGGAATAATTCTATCAAAATAGTCATCAATAGACATGAGTTGAAGCAGAAACCAATGACAAAGTATGTCCATTAAAATTAGCAAAACTAGAATATTAGGGGGAAAATACTGTTTAAAGGAATACAGGACCGGGGCATCCAAAAAGTAAGGGATAATATAAAATGATTGAACCTATGGGTAACAGGACTCACAGAAGTAATAGAGAATGAGGCATACAAAATATTTGAAAATATATTGTCCAAGATATTTCAGAAGATAATGAAGGACACATTATTTGTTGAAATGAGGTGATAAAATGTCAAGCAAGATAAATATCTGAAAGTGGGGGAGGAACCGAGGTCTATCCCATTTAAACTACTGGAAATTATAAAGAGAAATTCTTGAAGCTAGCCAGGGAAAAGTGATTCACTACACGGAGATGAACACCAATGAGACACTGTAAGTAAGATGCTTTAAGTAATTAAAGAAAAAAAAGCTATAAATTTTGTCAACAGAATTTCATAATCTGTGAAAATATAGCTCAAAAATTAATATACTTTTCAAACAAAATCTGAAAATCCATCACAGTAGACGTGCAATAAAAACTATGATATTCCTCAGAAAGAGGAAATAGCTGGAGTCACTACAAAGAAATACATATATCCAGAAGTCACTGAAGTGAGTACATAGAAAGCCGTTTTTTATGTGTTTAATTGCTCTAAGAGATAATTAGTTGTTTAAAGGAAAAATAGCATCTTGTAGTATGGGTTTATAGCACCTGTAAAGGTAAACTGCGTTATAAATAGCACGAAGGACATATGAAGGAGAGAATAGTCACATGCAGTTACACTGTGTTTCTAATCGACATGAAACTGTAAAACAGTATTTGAAGGTAAATGGTGTTTAATTAAAATATAATTTAAATACCACAGCGACTAATAAATTAGTAGTTATAAGCCCACGATAGAGTCAACTTGAAATAATAATACTTAAAACAGTTGGAAATGCAAGGAATAAACAGAAAATGGACCAAAAGAAAAATTAAAAAGAATGGGTGGTAGATTTTAATTTAATTACATCAATCATTAAGTATGATGTACTTCTGAAAAGACAGAGATTGTCACATTGGACAAAACCCAAGATCCAGTTACAGAAAACCAACTTTAAATAAGAGGAAAACATAAGGTAAATCTAAGATGATAAGAAAATGTACACCATGCAAACTAATAAAAATAAAACTAGAGAGTCTAAGTAACAATCACACAAAGAAAAATTCGGAGCACAGGAACTGCCAGCGATTTAAAAAAAAAAAAAACATCTAATGATAGGAGGCCAATGAAATAGCTCAGAGAGGTGCTAATCCCGAACAGGTGTGCCTGGAAATCCTTAAATATTCCATATCTCCCTTTCTAGTCATAGACAAAACAGAATGTTAGTAAATACATGAAAAAACTGAATGATGCTATCCCAACTAACCAAATATAAATGACTTTGGTAGAACATTCTAGCAAAAAAGCTAAATACACATTCTTTTCAAGCATGTATTCTTTAAGATAGGACATAAACAGACCTCCACAAATTCAAAAATATTAGTACACAAATACGATTCTCTGATCATGATAAACTTTTAAATTTTTTAAATTTATTCATTCATTCATTCATTTATGGGTCTGGGGATTGAACTCAGGGGTGCTCTACCATTGAGCTACAATTTATTTGTAAAATAAAAATTTTTATTTTGAGACAGGGTCTCACTTACTTGCTGAGTTTGGCATTGAACTTGAAATCCTGCCTCAACCTCTGGAGTTGCTGGATTACAGATATGCACCATACTCCTGGTCATATACATTTTTCAAAGAATAAAAACTGTATCTAGAAAATACCAAAATATTTGGGAATTAAATATAACATATCTGAATGATCAGTGGTCAAAGAATAAAAAATAGAAAATAGAAAATATTCTTCATTAAATTAGAAGGAAAACACATTATATTTGTTAAATATTAGTGAAACTATTTCTAGAAGTTCATGTATAGTATCATATGTTTAAATCAGGAAGACGTGAAGGTCTGAAAGCAATGATAAAAATGCCCACTATGAACACTTGAAAAAGAGCAAATGAAAACCAAAATCAGCAAAAGGAAGGAAATAACAACAGTAACGACGGAAATAGCAAAATTGAGACAAGAAAGCAACAAGAAAATGAATAATGCCACAGCTGATTTACTGAAAACATTGATAAAACCATTAAAAAGGTAGCCAGACATTTGAAAAAGAGAGTAGAAGGATGTGTGTGTGTGTGTGTGTGTGTGTGTGTGAGAGAGAGAGAGAGAGAGAGAGAGAGAGAGAGAGAGAGATTACCAGTAAGAATAAAAGAGGAGACATCACAAAACCCTAAATACAAATTAAAGCAAAAACAATAAAGACATATTAGGAACAACGTTATACCCCAGAATTCTACAACTTGGATGGAATACACAATTTTCTTTGATGTCACCTATTATTAAATATTATTAAAAATTGAAAATCTGGTTATTCTTGCACCTATTAAAGAAATAGAATTTGTAGATTAAAATCTTCCAATAAAAGAAAATTCAAGGTCCAAATGGTTTCATTGACAAAGTCTACAAAACATTGGAAGAAGAAAATATGAACAATTCTATATACATCCTTTGAGAAAATAAGTTAACACACCTCAAATCATTTAAAGAGATCAATATTATCTTACTACCAAGAACAGATAAAAAATTTAAGGAAAGAAAAATGCCAACCATATAGTCCATGGACATAGGTCACAAAGCCCTGAAAATACTAGCACATGAGTATAGCAAACCATACTCAAAAACATATACAGTGGTAATTTTTATTCTATGGTTATTTGTCTCTGGAATACAAGGCTTGTTTAATAATCAAAAGATTTAACAAGAGTTACCACATCTGCAAGACTAAAGAAGAAAAAAAAAACCTATGGTCATCTGAATAAATGCAGACTTAATCAAAGATCTATTCATGATAAAAGCAACAGACGAAGTGGGAATAGATGGGGATTTTCTTTTCATTCTTTATTTTTTTTTCTTATTTATTTATTTGGTAGCAGGGCTTGAACCCAGGAGAGTTTAACCACTGAGTCACATTTCCTCCTCCTTATTTTGAAACTGGGCCTCACTAAGTTGCTGAGGCTGACATTGAACCTGCAATTCTCCTACCTCAGCCTCCTGAGCTGCTGGTATTACAGGTGGAAAGGATTTTTTAAAATTTAATAAAGAACATCCACACAGATTTACAATGTCCAATTAATGGTGAAACCTGCGTGCTTTATACCCATGATTGGGAAGAATATTTGCTCTCAGTTTCCTACTTACCCCAGTCCTGGGTATCTTAGTGAAATAAGGAAGAAAAAGAAACACCAAGAATATAGATTAGAAAGAAAAATAAATAAATAAAAACATCTCTATCCTTACAAAATACAGTTCTTCGTGGAGAAAACCCCATGAAGTACTTTTTAAAGTTACTAAAAGCAGTGAGTTAAGTTTGCAAGATGTAATGTCAATAAATAAAAATCAGTTGTAATTCTTAAAAAGAATTAATCTTTTTAAAAATCCATTTAAAATAGCACCAAAACTGATACTCGTGTATCACTGTGGACAAGGGCTGGCATTGGGGAGAGGGGCTGGTTACTGGGGTAGCAGAGACAAGGTTTCCTGCTCAAATATATATATCTACAACATTTCTGTTTTCAAAATACTAAGCTGCATTGTATCAAGACATCACAGGGTACTGTGTTTCCCAGCTTGTGAAAATAGAAATAAATTTAATTTTAAAGATACCTACACCTCTGTATTGTACAGATGGTGTTGCTTGAATTAGGAGGAAAGCCTAGAATGTGAGAGTTTCCTGCTAAATGTCTATGGATCTCGATAAGTAGGAGGTGAAGTAGGAGTGAAGGGAAAGGAGGTGAGAAAAAGAGACCTTCCATCCTTCTTCATTCCATCTGCCTACTTTTCTTTCTGAAAAAAACAAAAAAAAAAGATAGCATTCTTTATTCGTCATTTGTAACTATTTTTATTAGGATGCACCTAAGAGTCTCTTTTAAATTAGTTTTAAAGTGAAAAATACAGCTTCTAGCATTTATATTTCATGGAGGTGTTAAAATAATACACTAGAGATATAAAATTAATTGTCCTATTTTAGTATCTTACTCTGATCCTGTTTTTTTATGGTTTATCCAAGTCAGAACTTGTAGTCAAGCAGTCTTTTCTAAAAACACCATTAGCTCATTTCCTTGTATATATCCAGGGAGTGTTTATTCTTTCCTTAAGGGGGAAAAAAAAAAAAAAACTCATGGAAAGAAACTTCTAGACTAAGAATATTGCATCCTAGATGATTAAATGACTATTTGGGGTCACAGTGACACCCAGGAATACTGAGCTTTTTCTCACTCAGTGACCTAGCTTATACATATAAAAAATATATTCAGATTGTGTGCTCATTAGATTCCCATTATTATAACACATAACTTGAGATAATCAACTTACAAAGAGAAAAGGTTTATTGTTACTCACAGTTTGGGAGTTTCAGTCTGTGATTGGTTGACCCTCTTGCTTTGGGCCTGTGAAGAGGAAGGACATCATGACAACAGTATGTGTAGAGAAAAACCTCTCACTTCATGGCTGAGAAGTGAGACAAAGAAAGAAGTAAGGGCTAGGATCTTCCTGTCCCTGTCAAGATCCTTTCCCCAGGGACATGAAGACCTCCCACTAAGTCCCACCTTTTAAGGTTCCCCCGCCTCCCAAGAGCTGGGCCTTTGGAGGACATTGCAAGTTCAAATTGTAGCAAAGAACTGTAGGTGACGTCAAAGGGAATGATGAGGTATCGGCACAAGAAGGGACAAAATTCATTAAAATTGGTCAGTTAGGAAAGCAGTCAGAGACAAGCATAATAAAGAACAAGAAAGTGAAGCCAAGAACAGATGATGTTTTCAAGAAAATTCAATTACTCAACAAATTCTTCGTATGTCATTAAATAATTTATAATTTTATTTTGAAAACTACCATCATAGCATATATAAAACTTGTAACTAAGACAACAAAATGAATTTTCATTGCTATGAATGAAAATAGGGAAGAATATTTTCTCCCAAAGTGACCAAGTATAGTTTCAGGGAGTTTAAGATTTGTCATTTCCACAGAATTTTTGCTGTGGGAGGATGTAGGAAGGCAGAGATGAGAGAGGAATTCTACAGATCCTTAGATCCGGGGTTCAAGCAAGACTGAGCAGATGATGGAAAAAGAAGAAGACAGAGGAATTCATGTGGATTATCAGATTTTAGAGAACAACCTGCTATAGTTTTTCAGAGTGTGGGTAACAGAACTAAACCCCAAAGTTTAGTTCCATTGATCTTTAATCCAAAAATTATTGATTAAGAATCCTTTATGGGTGCAGTGGACACACCTATAATCCCAGCAGCTCAGGAGGCTGAGGCAGGAGGATAGAAAGTTTAAAGTCAGCCTCAGCAACTTAGTGAGGCCCTAAGCAACTTAGCGAGACCCTATCTCTAAATAAAAAAAAATTTTTAAAAGGGATGGGGATGGGATTCAGTAGTTAAGTGCCTCCAGGTTCAAAAAAACCCTTGAACTTCAGTTGTACTTTAGTTATGAGTTGGCCGATACATCATGCTTTGGTCTTGGACAAGTTAATTTTCCTCCTTTGTATTATTAAGAGAAAAGACCAAGTTATCTCTGAGTTCCTTTTCTAATTCTATGATACACATTCTTTTAAATCCAATACTCAGTATTCACCCAGGATGCGGAAGTGTCCCGGTTGCTGGGATCCTCGGTATTCACACTACGCTGGTTCCCATCTCAGAGGGGGCCACGTTCACTGATGCCATCTCACCACTGATGTGAAGTTCTCCAGAGCAGCCTGCGGGATACAAAGCTGGTGATTTGTTGGGTACTGGAATTGAAAGTGGAACCTAGGATAAACATCCCTACTAATCGGCAGAAACAAAATCCTCTGGAAATAGGTTATATTTGTTTTTAAATTAAACTTTGTTTTTAGATAGATATAGGTTTTCATGCATTTGTAAAGAATGCAGAGTCCTGTGTTTAAACAATTGACAGCATCTTGCGAAACTGCACCGCACAACTAAGAGACTGACAGTGACCAAGCCAAGGCACAGCCAATTCCAGCACCTGAAGGATCCTGTGTTGGCCTTTCCCAGACAACTACCTCCCAGTCCATCACTGATTCTGGCAACTTCTAATCTACTGAATTTCTATATTGTCATTTCAAATATGTCATATAAATGGAATCATTCATTTTATTACCTTCTTGAAATGAACTTTACTTACCACATTTCCCTGAGCTTCAGCCAAACCGGTGAATGTAATCAATAGTTCATTAATTTTTAATACTGAGTAGTATTCGAGGGTGCATATCAATGACAGTTGGTTAGCCATTCACTTTTGGAGGATATACCCCCAATTTTTTCTTCAGTGTCAAGATTGTTTTAGCTGTTCTAGGACCTCTGCTCTCTCATATAAATTCATATAACAATCTTGTCTATGTTTAGAGAAATTCTTTCTGGGATTTAGGTTGCACTGCATTAAAATTCTTCCAACGATTTAGGGAGAATTGATATCTTTATTGGGTAGAGTCTTCTAATCTGTGAACACAATATGTCTCTGCATTTACTTAGGCTGTCTTTGATTATTTTTGTTAGCATCTTATATTTAGCTTGCAGATTTTACAAATCTATTGTGATGCATATACCCAAGTATTTCATTATCTTTGGAGTAGTTTTAAATGGTATAATGTTTTGCAGTTTGCACATGCTCACTGTTACTATATGTAAATATACTTGATTTTTGGTGTGTTGATCATAAAACTTATAACTTTCCTTGATTTACTTAAAATTCCAGGAGGGTTTCTTTTTTGGGTAGGTTCCTTGAAATCTCCTGTGCAGACGAGCATGCCACCTGACATTGGGAAAGATTTATTTCTTCTTTTCCAATCTGTATTTCTCTATTTCTTTCATTTCTTTTCTTGCTTTACTGGTATATGCCTTTTAGAATTTATAGCACTATGTTTAGGAGTGTGGTAGACTGAAATTTTTCTTTGTTTTTTGATCTTAGAAGGAAAAAGTCTTTTGCCTTAAGAATTATGTTTTTATAAGTTTTGTTTTATATATATGTGTATATATGTTGCTATAAAGGTATAATACGTTTCTTTATGTATATATATGTATATATACGCACACACACACATATGCACAAACACATATTCTGTCCATCTGCTCTTAAGTTGTTGGGAGGTTTTATCATAGATTTTTAAAATTTGTCCTAATTAGTTATACATGACAGTAGGATGCACTTTGACACATCCTACATAAATGGAGTACAATTTCTCATTCTTCTGGTTGTACATGATGTAGAATCCCACCAGTCATGTAGTCATATATGCACACGGGGTAATAATGTCCAATTCATTCTACTATTCCTCCTACCCCTGTACCCCATCCCCTCCCTACATTCCCCTCTGCCTAATCCAAAGTACCTCTGTTCTCCTCTAACCCTGCCCCCCTTATTGTGAATTAACATCTCCATATCAGAGAAAACATTCTTCCTTTGCCTTTTGGGAATTGGCTTGTTTTGCTTAGCATAATATTCTCTAGCTCCATCCATTTACCTGCAAATGCCATCATTTCATTCTTCTTTAAGACTGAATAATATTCAATTGTGTATATGTACCACATTTTATTTATCATAAGTTTTTCTGTGTCCATTGATATGTGTGATTCTTTATTCTGTAGACCTGATGGATCACAGGTTGATTTGTAAATGTTGAACCTGCCCTGTGTAGCTGGAACAAATATCAATGGTTATGGTGCATTTTCAAAATATATAGACAGATTCAGCAATTTTGATCAGAATTTTGCATTAAAATTGATATGAAATATTGGTCTGTTTTCTTCTTTGTACTATTTTTGTCCTCTCTTGTTTTTAGGTAATACAGGCATTATAAAATGCTTTGACATATGTTTTCTTCTCTTATTCATTCTGGAGAATATTATGTAAAATTCTTGATAATTCCTCTTTAATATTTGGTAGAATTCTCCAATCAAATCACACGGGTCTCAAGATTTCTTTCTGAGGAGTGTTTAATTGCAAATTTAATTTCTTTAAAAGTTTTGGGTAATCCAATAATATATTTCATATTTGGAGAGTGGTAGTAGTTTGTACTTTTCAAGGAGACATTCCATTTCGTTAATTATCAAATTAGTGTGTTCTAAGTAGTTTGCAAAGTTCTTTTAGATTTTTGAGAAGTCTGTACTAATATCCTTCTTTTTTCACTCCTGATACTAGTAATTCATACCCTCCCCACAGTACCCACATGTTTTGAAATATATTTACATTTTCATTCAGTTTTATGGGACTTTTTTGGAAACTTTCTCTTCGATTCATGTTTTGTTTACAAATGTGTTATTCAATTCCCAAGTGTTTGAATTGTTGTGGGGGTTTTCTTTTACTGATTTCTAACTTGAGTGATATATGATCAAAGAAAATATTCTGTACGATTCATGATTGCAAATATTTTAAGTTTATGAGGTTTGTTTTATTTCTCAGGCTATGAGTTATTGCAGTAAGTGTTGATGGGCACTTGAAAAATATACAAATTCTGTTGTTAGGTAGAATGTTCTGCTTATGTTGGTTCGGTCTCTGGCTGAGTGTGTTGTTCAGCTCTATAACCTTACATTTTAATATTGCTATTAATGTCTGAGTGGATTGTAGAAATCTCTACCTATTATTATCAATGAGTTTATTTCTCCTTTTAGCCCTATCACTGCTTCCTTCTTACATTTTGAAGCTGTGACATTTGGTGCTGTAAACCAAGAAGTCCCAAGTGAGGTTAAAATAAAAGCAAAGACAATTATTTGGGTGCAGAATAGATTTTAAAATTGGGAAACAAAGGTTAAGTTACCCTGAGACATCGTCCCCTGGAAGGAAAGTTGGCTTGAGCTTTTATAATAAGGAGCAGTGGACACCATAATCTAGCATCCTTTGGGGGCGATAAGCAGGACTGAGGCAAGTCCAGCAGTTGAACCCCGATATAAATCAGGGTGACGGTAAATTTTGTGAGTCCACCGAAATGTCCAGATCAAGTAGCAAACTGGTCACCTGTATTTCTCAAACCTTGTCAGGTATTTTCAGATTTTTGGAAAACTGTTCCCTCTGGTGGATTCAGTTCATGACATGATGTCTTCGGGGCAACCTTCCACATATCTGTAAATCTCTAAGGCTTAGGAGAAGATTTTGTTCTTTTTTTTTTTTCTTGAACAGTCTATAGCCATTTTGACTTTTTTCAGTACCCATCCTTGTAGTATCAACATGGACTTAGCTGCTTCTTTCTCTGTTTATTTTTCTTCTCTTTCTTTTGCTCTGAAACTTACTTTGCTTGATATTAACATTAACAATTTTAATTGATTTTTCCGCTAAAATACCTATGGTCAGCCATCATTTCGACTACAACCACTTCAGTTCCCTGGGGTTTCAGGTCCTCAGACCCAAACCCTGAACTCAAATTATACCAACCGTTCTCCTGGCTCTCTAACTTGTTGATTACAGATCTTGGGGCTTGGGGCTTGTCAGTCTCCATAATCACATAAAATGTATGTGTGTGTGTGTGTGTGTGTGTGTGTGTATTGTTTCTCCAGAGAACCGAAAACCCTGAGTAATACACATAAAATCCATTTTTATATTCTTCCACTTTCAGCAATGTCACTGTATTTTTTTTTTCTTTTTTTTTTTTTGAGGTACTAGGGATTTGAACCCAGGGCCTTGTGCTTGCGAGGCAAGCACTCAACCAACTGAGCTATATCCCTGGCCCTATGTCACTGTATTTGAAGTGAATTATTTTATAGATAGCATGTTATTGGGTGATATTTTATGTAATCAATAAATCTCTATGAATTGATATATTTGTCACATTCAAAGAGAGTCATTGCTGTCTTACACTTCTTGCACTTTCAATATATTATTTTATTTTTTGTTTCCTACCTCTGACTCTGTTACTATTTGTTTGCATTGTTTAAATGTGTTAAAAGATTATGTATTCACTGATTTATAGCATTGGCATATATCTAGATATAAAATCTCTATAAAATATCCACATATCCAACACATCAGGCAAGTCCTTTTCACTGGCTCATTCTAATCCAGCGTGAAACAGTTCATAGATTGCTACTGTACATTTTTTCATCAGGAGTCAGGCTTTTTTCTCCAACAAAGTTGCAGATATGCAAAATTCTTCATTATGCAAAAAACACTAAACAGCAGCCTAATACCTCCTCCTGGCTCCAACATGTTAATATAATTGGCATGACCTGTGGGGATAAAGTGACTTTATGATGAACTCACCTGGGACAAACTAACACCATGTGTCTGCAAAGGAAAAAAGTGTCTGTGAGAGAGGGCTGCACCTCCTTCCTCAGGGACAGAGGCAAGACTGCCTAGGGTCCCCAAGTCACAGTGCTGATTATGGGGAAAGAAGTCTCCTAACCTCAGCCTAGCCCAGCCATGTTTACAGAAATGGGACTCTTCCTGGCACACCAACCAGGATACAGTGATGATTCCAGTGATAGAAGAAGTTCCTGTCCCCTGTGAGATACCTATTTCGTTTATGCTTTCCAACTCAGAGCCCATCAGGTCATTTTAGAGAATACTGTTACTTTCTCAGTTTGCATTACCATTATATAATTTCTGGAAATCATATTCATGATGCTGTCTAGTTATAGATCATTATTCTCAGACTGTATTCTTTCTAGTCTCAATTTCTTTTTTTAGAAATATCTAGTAGGACAGATGTAGATAGAAGAATATTGGGGAAAATACCATGTTAAAAGGATGAAATTTGAGGGTGATCTTTCAAATATTTTTTTTTTTACTTTCATATTGCTTTTCCATTAATATTTTTTTAAAAAGAATAGAGATGTGTACTACACTTAGTACACAAAAAAGGAAAAGACAAGACTTTGGTTCAAAAGCAAAGTAATATTCTCTGTCCGAAAGGTTTCTAACTACATGTTCTTTGTTTTTCCTGCAGCAATACTGGTTGGAAAAAGCATTCCTGTCTACTGGTACCAAAGCAGGAATGATTTTTCTGTTGAAAATTTACTCTCCATCAGCATGTATTATTCCCTCCCAGAGGCAAGTTCCGCCCCAATTTATTGACTCTCTTGAACAGAATACTAATGTGTTGAACTGGAAGAAGAATAGAGTCACCTGAAACAGAGAACACAGGAGAGAGACACCACGAGATCAAAGCATTGGTCTTATTACTGGATCCACACACTGCTAAAAGTAAAGCACAGCTGTATTTTACCCAGTAGCTGGACTTAAGCCTGTGCATTCAGTCATAGGTGCAGACAGAACCACAGTGCTTTGCTGAAGGGTGAGGAAGCAGGAAGTAGGTTGGCTCTGAGGAAGCCCTGGAAGGTCCTGAACAAAGCTGCTACTCTCCAACTCACCAGAGAAGTCCTCTTCCTCCAGCAGAACAGTCCACACACTGAACAGATCCGTCACCAACAGCACAGTCATGTCCACATGCAACTCTCCCCAGCCTCTCACTGATCCAGTCTATTCTTTATTTCTAAAACTTTGTCACCAATACCAATAGTGGTTGATTAAAAACCATTTTTCATCATACGTTTTGCTACTTGGAAAGCAAATATACTTGACTTCTTGCTTACACATGTAAAATTTTCTTAAATAAATTAATGCATATTATCTTCCCTTTGTTAGTTTTCTAAATATTTTAAGGTTCATGAAAAACAGCCTGTTGGGTCTTTTATTGGAATTCCATTAATTTAACAAGTAAATTTGAGGAAAACTCTAACCTTACTAAACAAATATATGGTATATCTCCTGACTGATTAAAATTCCAGTATCTGCCCTCTGGTTTATTTTCATCTTTTCATTCATATAATTTTAAAAACTTATGGTTAAGTATATTCCAAGGTACTTTTGATGTTTTGTGGCAATTTTAGATATGGTCCATTTGTCCCATAGTCCTTTTTCCAATTTGTTGCTCTTCAGTTACAAAAGAACTTTGGAATGTTGCTTGCTTATCTATCATTCTATCAAACCAGTCCTTTTTTGTCATTTTCTTACAGAGCAGCACTAGAAAGGATGAAACAATAACAGCCAAGTTTCTCCATATCCACTACTTCCCCTCCTAGTGGTTTCTTGCCTCATGTCATAACTAAGTTCTCCAGGATATTGTATCTGTGTGGACAATTAGTTGGGGCAGACATAATACTTTCCTTGTTCCTTTTTATTAGGAATATTTCTAAGGATTTACTACTAATACTTCCTTTACCAAATTCATGCCAACTGTTTTCATGAATCACTTATTCATTTGTCTCCAAAATTGGGATTTCTCAGACTTCTTTTCCTAGATTTAGATATGTACCTGTGCACATAAATCATTTCCTCCTGTCTTAGAAGCATTTCAAGCTCAAAAGCAAGGTCAATATCTTCCATCCAAATGCACCTCTCCTATACTTTCCTCCTACCATAATGAGATAACCATACCTTGTCACGCATGCTGAATTCCAAGCATTTGCTTTTACTGTTCATTCATTTAGGAGAGAAAAACATACAATTGTCAAGAGAAACTTGGCAAACATATCAATAAACAGGTAACAACCTGTATGTGTGTGTACACATGTGTGTGTATATGGACATGTCTGCGTATATGGATGCAGACAGATGTCCATAGAAAGAATACATATAGAATTGATGAGACTGGGTTTTTGTCTGGAGAGGGAAGTTGGAACTCAGACAAAAGCAAAGGTATTTTCAAGTATGTCTAAAATACTGTTTCTTTTTTAAAAATACAAATTTTAAACAAATAATTCTGGATGGTAGATACAAGGAAAATTGTTATAATCTCTGTATTTGAATCTATTTCAAGATACTTCTAGAGAAACATTCCAAAACAAAAGCCCAGTCAATTTTGACTAAAAATGGGAATAGTAAAAGGAAATAGTCATGGAAATATAAAACAGGAACTCGAGTTAGGGGTTACCACCGTTGAAATGTAAATATGTAGCAAAGCTTCGACTTTGCCAGGTGTTTAATAATTGTGCTATTCTTCCTGGAATTGCTAGCCCAATATTTCTTTAAAGGATGCTCCCTGCTGTCCTCAGGTTTCCGCAGAGTATGCACAGTGCCACTTGATGACTCACTCCAGCTGTTTTTGTGGGGCACCTGCCACTCACCTACCCTTGCATGGATGTGCATTGTCTAAAAGGGTGACCTCTCAATTAGTCTGAGCATAGCATCAATTATAAGAATTTCCTAATTATATTTAGGACTAAGCATAAAAGAGCCTTTGTTGAAGAAATTTGGAGATAACTGGAATAAAGACAACTGACTCAATCAGCTATATCTACGAGCAAATATATGTCAAGCTATTGATTTTTCTCTCTCTCACCTTTGTAGCTTTAAAAACTTGTCTATGGAAGTCAATTTGCAAAATGCCAGTGTGAGGAAAACCAGGGACTCTTGTTCAGTGGAATTGACTGACTTGTGGAAAACATTTTTTTTTTAAATATTTTATTTCAAGTGTCCGGAAATTGTCCTCAGGTCAACACCAAATGAAAAAATATGTGCTTAGTCAAGAAAATATATTTATATCTCCAAAAGAATAATAAGAGTCTGTGACCCTTGAGCTGTAACCCACTTCCTTTCTGCTTTATTACCCAACTTCACTGACAGCAGGTATGGCCAGGGAGATGGGGCTGATCTCCTGGTAGCTCCCAGTTGAGGGCTGCAGTCCCACCCATAGAGGAGTAGGCTTGGGACATTGTCTATCCCCTCTCCTTCTGCTCTAGACTGCAGAGGCTAAATACCAAGAAAGTTGGTGGAGAGGTTAGGGGCCTCCTTCCTACTTTCTGGTTCACACATAGTATAGAGGTTCTGTTCAGAGTGTGACAGGTCAGTAACACTGGAGACCTGGTCATCCTTGTCCCAGGACAAACTGGAAGAGAAAGGCTGAGCAGACCAAAGGCCATTTCCCAACCCAGCACACTGTTCATAGAGCAATGGGTCACTCAGAGATAAAACAGACCAAACTATGAGAAGGGACTCTGAGATTTTGCTCAGGTAGAGAGACGATCAGACCACAGAGCTCTGAAGCACCCCCAGGAAAGACTGCATCATTTTGAAAAGGATATGGGGAAATTCAAGCATGAGTGTTATCTCAAAGGCAAAGGAGATTTTGTTGTCAAGAAATTAAAAAGAGAGGCTGGGATTGTAGCTTAATGGTAGAGCACTTGCCTTAGCATGTGTGGAGGTACTGGGTTCGATTCTCAGCACCACATTAAAAAATAAAGAAATAAAATAAAGGTATTGTGTCCATCTACAATTAAAAAACAGAAAATTAAAAAAAAAAAAAAAAAAGAATTTAAACAGAGACTGATCTCTCCCTGAGAGCAACAAGCTAAACCATAATGCCAGCTGGTTTACCAGAGACAACCAGGAAATGATACAACTAAGAAGATTCCTGGTGGACTCAGAATAAATCTCAGCCTGGTTTCATACTGTCCCTACAGAGATACAGGATTTAATTGACTGCAGAGCCAGTTTTGCTTTAGGGAATTGCCAGAAAAATAGAACAACCACCTGGTAATTAGTGGAACTGGGGTCAAAATCAACCAAAGGAGACAGCTAAACAGAGGTGCGGAGAGAAGAGATGTTCCAAGAGAGCTCATTTCAAAGTGCTAGTACTCCCGACAGGGGAGGGGTGAGGGGTGCAGAGGGTTGTTGTGTGCACACCCATGTCCATGTGCAGATCTTCACGTGATGGACAGTACACATCACTAGAATAACCCTATCATCTGACCAAACAAACTGACAAGCCAACATCAACAATAACAGCCCCCAGATGACGAGGTCTCACATTATCCAGAGTTGCTATCTTATATTACCTAAAATGCCCAGTTTTCAACAAAGAATATGAAACACAAAAGATAACAGGAAATGATTCCTCATGCAGGAAGAAGAAATAGATCATAGAAACGGCATGGAATGGCCTAGATGTCAGACTAATCACAAGATTTCAAAATTGTCACTATAAAGATTTTCAGAGAATTAAAAAAAATTATACTCAAAGAAGTAAAAGCAAGTACCATGAAAACGTCTAAATTAAACAGAGAATGGAGTAGGTCACCTTCATCTGTCTCTAGAGTCTGTGTTCCAGCACCCCAAAATGATGCCTGAAACTGCAGAGAGGACTGAGCACTGTTACATGCTGGGTTTTTTTTTTTTCCATACAAATACCTATGATAAAATTTAATCAATAAATTAGGCACGGTAAGAGATTAACAATAATAAAATAGAACAATTCTAACAATCACTGTAATAAGTTTCAGAGTTTCCTTTTTTTCCCCTACTCAAGTTTGGCTTTAACTGGAAGCAGTTCTGGTTTCCCTTTGGTACCTCTCACTCGCCTCCTCACCTCTTCTCCTGTGCTAAGGGGTCGTTACTAAGTAAATTAAGCATCGCCACCGTGACAGTCCATCTGATAACTGAGCTGCGGGGACGTGACAAGGGGGAGGGCAGCACAGGTGGCCGAGGGAACCCCCACAGAGTCCACTCGGTGTGGGAGTCTCAGCGGCTGATTCCTACAATTCATAGGAAGGATTTCAGGTGAGTCACAGAAGACACCCAGCAGGAGTTTATCAGAAAAGAGTTAAGGACAGACCAAATGGGTCACCTCGGGAGGCCGAGGTGGCCCTGAGGAAGTTTAGGTTTTGGAGGTGTTGAGTCCCTTGTTCTTGGCACCATTTCTCACCCCCCTTCACTGGTTTATACCCCTTGGATGGCACTTAGCAAGCTCTCTGTGAAGTCTCCATGTCCTGAACACAGGGTGGTTGGGGCCATTGTGATGTGACTTCAGCGATGAGGTAGGGTTCTGGTAACCTGGTCCCAAGAGAGGGTGGTGACATAGTCTGCAAACAGAAGTTCCCTTAGGGATTACAATTAACTATGCCTGGGGGAGGTTCTAACATACCAGGCTACATTTCCTTGATGTTCCTCTGCTTCATGGATAATAGTTCTCTTTAGGGATTTTAATGATCTAGGCTTGGGAAAAGTTGGACTTTCTAGCTGCCTTTCTCCAGATGCTGGCCTGCCCAAGGAGGCTCCCTGTGGTCTCAGTTTTATGACTCATGGATTTTCTTGAGGTGTGTGTCTGGTGTCTTCCCTGCACATTGCTGTCCTTCCTTGTCTTTCTCCTACCCACCTGTTCATGACTGACCCGTCTAACAAAACATAGTGAATTGATAGAACAGACAGAGACATGATTCCCATCTCAGGAGGACATGACATAGGTTCACATGAAATTTCACCACACTAGTCAGAATGGTCTACAATTTAAAAATTCAGATTATTTCTTCTGGAATTTTCTATTTACTGTTTTTGAACCACAGTTTATCATGGGTAACTGAAACCACAGGAAGTGAAGCCATGAATAAGAGGACACATAATATATCGATAAAATGATGAAAAGCTAGAAAAAGAAATAGGAAAAAAGATTTTTAGTACACATTATAACATTTTTTAAAATAGTAAAGGAACTTTAATAGTAGGTTTGATCTGGTAGAAGCAAGAATCAATTAACCTGAAGACAGATTAATAGAGACTATGAAATCTAAAGAATATAAAGAAAAAAGAATGGAGGATAATGAACAGAATCTTAAAGAAATGTGGAATAACATTCAATATGCCAACAAACATGTAGGATTACCAGAAGGATGAAAAAGGGAAAAGGAGTAGAAAAATTAGTCTTAATTAGTCTTAACACCGAGTTGGGTGGGGAAGTCCACACCTGCAATTCCAGACACTCAGAGGCTGAGGCAGGAGGATCACAAGTTTGAGGTCAGCCTGTGCCAACTGAGGAAGGCCCCAAGCAACCTGGCAAGACCCTGTCTCACAATAAAATGATTAAAAGGACCAAGGATGTGGTTTAGTGGTAAAGTGCCCCTGGACTCAACCCAAGGTACCCTCCTTTCAAACAAAAACAGAAAAGAAATAATAGCTGAAATCTTATCAAATTTGATTTTAAAAAGATTATTTTATAATTTCAAGAAGTGCAGCAATTCTAAATAGGATACATGCAAAGAACTGAAATCTAGCTTAAAATAAAAGAAAAAAATTGAAAGTAGAGAGATAAACATCATATCATGTACAGGAAAGCCTCTAATACAATTAATAACTGACTTTTCACTGAAGGCTCTTATAAAAAACAAAATTGTTTCATAAATGAAGGTAAAGGAAGTTGACAATATGGTGGAGCTGAGGTAGGTGTCAGAGAGATATATCAGTTATAAATATACATGCACCTAACAACAGAGTTCCAAAATGCATGGAGAAATTTGACCAAAATAAGGAAGAAATGGACAATTCAATAATAATCATCACAATAGTCATCACAGACTTCAATATCCCACTTTCAGTAATGGATAACTATGCATATTTCAAAAAGTGTGTAGAGTAATTGAATAACACTGAAAAGTCTGAGATTTGAGACATCCAGGAACAAAAGCAGAAGGTGCATTCTTCTTAAAAGCACATGGACAATCTTTAGAATAAGCTATGTGGCAGGCTATGGAAAAAGCTTCAATGAATGTAAAAGGTTTAAAATTTTCTAAAAATATATACTGATCAGAATAAAGTACAATAATAAATAAATTTCAAAGGGTAATTTTAACTATCTACAAATATGTATGAAACAATAGTCCTAAATAACCAAAGAGTCAGAGACAGATTGCAAAAGAAACCAGGAAATATTTTGAGATAAATTAGAGGATCATGTATTGTGTGAAGATACATAGGAGACAGCAAAAGATGACACTGGAGGAAAATTTGTAGCTCTGAATATCTCTATGAGAGAAGAAAGATCTCAAATCTAGCACGGATTTCCTCCAGAGGCACTGGCTGAGAAGAGCAAACAAAATCTACAGCAACAAACTGAAGGAAATAATAAAGTTTAAAGTGGAGGATGCCAAATTGGAGAAAAGCAAAAAAAATCATACACCAAACATTGTTTCTTTGAAAAGCTCAATGCAGCTGACAAACTTTTAGCAATAATTATGAAGGAAAAAAAGACAGAAGACTGATATTACTAATGTCAGGAACAAAGGAGGGCACGTTACCTCTGGCTTTACATAAATGAAATCATTGAAAGAAGGTACTATGAACAGCTGAATGGCAACAAAGTAGATAACACAAGATACATTATGCAAATTCCTCAAAATACACAAACTACTGTAACAAACTCAATAAGAGCTATAATAAGTAAAGAGATTGGATTAATAGTTTCTAGATTTTTCACAAAGAAAGGCCAGCCTCAGGTGACTTTACTGGTGAATTCTACCAGACACTTAAAAATGAATACAATCAATATTTCACAAAATATTCCAAAAAATAAGAGAAAGGAACACTTCCTGACTGGTTTGATGGGTCCAGTATTGTTTGGATACAAAAAATCAAGACTTTACAAGAGAAGAAACTATAGTTCAATATATTTTATGAATATGAACACAATAATCCTCAAAAAAACATTAAATAGAATCTAGATTCTCTATAATCAAATGGAATTTATCCTAGGATATAAGACCAGTTTAACATTTAGGTATCAATTAAGGTAATATACCAGTTCAACTAACAATGAGGCAAAAACTACAGGATTAATCACATAGACAAAAAATCCCCCAGCACTTTAGAAGACACAACACCCTTCCATCATAGAGACATTCAAGTCTCAACCTTTATAAATATCTTGATGGTAGCGGTGGCACATACCTGTCATCCCAGTGATTTGGGAGACTGGGGCAGGAGGATGGGGCTGCATCAGCAATTTAGCAAGATCCTGACCCAAAATAAAAAACAAAACTAGAACTAGGGATGTAGCTTAGTGGTAGAGTGACCTTGAGTTCAATCTCTCCAGAGGAAACAACAACCTCAATCAACCTCATACTTACTAGTGAAAGACGAATTTCCCACTGAAAATAGAAACTAACCAGAGATGTCCACTTCTATGCAATGTTGTACTTCAACTATTGTACTAGGCAGAATAATTAGGCAAGAAAATGAAATAGTACCCAGGTTGGAAAAGGAGCAAATGTATCTCAATTTGCCAATAGCATAATATTGTATACAAAAAATCCTAAGAAATCTACTAAAAAGCTTTTAGAAATAGTAGAAAAAGGTCAGTCGGGTTGCAATGTACAAATCAATATACAAAAAAATAAAGTAAAATGAAACAAAGTCGTATTTCAATACATTAACAATAAATAATCTGAAAATAAAATTAAGAAAACACTCCCTTTACAGTAGCATCCACAAGTACAAAATACTTAAGACTATATTTAACAAAAGAAATGCAGAACTTACACTCTGAAAACTACAAGACATTTTTTTAATGTTCTAAATAAATGCCTCACCCCACGTTTGTGTCAAGAAGGCAATATTTCTCAAACTGATGTACAGGTTTCACATGACCTCTAACAAAATCCCAGTTAGATTGTTTGCAGAAATTCACAAGATCAGTCCTTGAATTCACATAGAAATTCAAGGCATCTAGAATATCAAAATGAGTTTTGAAAAAAAAGAACACACTTGGAGAATTGACACTTTCAAGTTTCAAGACTTGCTGCAGAGCTATAGTAGTCTCGTCTTTTGAAAAGCACCAACTGATTTTCTCAGAACAAAAGCTGTGGCTAAACTGGTTCAGGTGTTATTCATGCCACGATTTTCCAAGGAAGACTTGCAATGGGCTGCTCTGCGGGCCTTCACCCACACGAGCCTCTTCCTTTGGTGCTGAATGCAAGCACATATTTAGATAAAATAATATTCTTGCTTTAAATTGTACTGGTATCATCACACAATTACTACATATGTAAAGAACTAATCTTTGCCTTATCAGTTATTTAAAAAATGATATTCTACAAGGATTGCCAAATTGTGGTATGTAGGCCAAAATTGTGCTTTTTTATTTTTTATTTTTATTTATATTTTGGCCCATAGAATGTGCTGGAAGCCGTGGTATGCAGGCCAAGACTATACTCTGATTGACCTTGTATACTTTGGGCTCCTCCTTTTGGAAGAACCCTGGGTTAGCCAGTTAGAGGGAGAGAGAACAGAGAGTGGAGAGCCACACTGTCCTGACAAATGGCTCATGTGACAGAGCACTAATAACTGCAGCAGAAGGATCCATCTACCCAATTTTTCAGGCCCACAGCTAACTACATTAGTTCCTCAGCAGAGGAATATCCCCACGGTCCCATAACCAATAGTAAAAATTAATTGTTGTAAGTTTATTGTTACAAACCTCATAAGTCTGGGGATGGTTTATTTTTGTGTAAAATCTAATTGGTACCCAAATATAAAATAACAGGATGGATTAAGTACTCTAAACTCTAAATCAATCATTGCTCTTGATTGGGCAAGCAGGATACAAGCAAAATGTTTGCATGAACCTACATTTCTAAATTAAAATAATCAGATTCCTGCAGCTCAGAGATTAGATTCCTACAGCTCAGCCTCCTCTGTCTTATTTCCAGTGGTATCGATTTTTCTAGCCTGGTAACCTGGGATGAATCGCAAGTCTGGGCAGAAAGCTCAGGGCACACGGTGAGTTTTTCTTGACACACAGCTGACCCCTCATTCCGATCTCCAATCCAGCGCCTCCACATCTCTCTCTTCTCTCTGCTTACTCTTTTATGCCAATGGAGGAGAAAAACATTTTTTCTCTCACTTTAGGTCCCAGTGTTTGGGGAACTGCAAATTAACTGACAATAGACAGATGAACAGGAGAAAAGACATAAATTATTCACCTGTGGACATAAAAGAAGTGGTTCTCTGAGAACCATAAAAGAAGTGGTTCTCTGGTGGCAATGGTTAAAATACCAGCTTGATCAAAAAGGAGGACAGGTGGGAAAGAATGAAGGGTTCGGAAGAGGCCTGTGTACATGATGGACATGCTATGTCATGCTATGGAAGCTCCCTCACCTACCTGCCTTAGGGGTGGGGTGGCAGCTGGATTCTCAGGAGTCTTTGCTTTCAGAAGATGATGGTATTTATTTGAAAATAGTCATTGCAGATGTAATAATAAAATGAGGTCATATTGGAGGGTGGTACCTTACTCCAATATAATCAGTGTCCCTTTAGGAAGACAGTCACGTAAAGACAGACACATAACAGAGAATGCATGTGGCAATGAAGCAGAGATGAGGGCTGGCCTGCAAGCCAAACGGCTGTCAAGTCACCAAAAGTTACTGGGAAGACAGAGCACCCTTCACGTCCCAGCTGGTACATTGTTCCCAGCATTTTGGCTTCCAGAACTCTAGGGCAATAGATTTCTGTGGCTTCCACTCAGTTGCTGGCACTTTGTCATAGCCACCCAAGGGAACTAATCCACGGCACCTGTGACTACCTCAGGTTACGTCGCACGTGCGCGAGCGTCCCCTGGCTCTCTCCATGACCCCACGGTAAGTTCTTGTTGAGCACGCAGGGTCCTGTGGACGCACCATGGAGCAGAGCCCGGCTCCTCACCAAGCTGAGCAGTGCCGAGGGCCAGGCTCAGGTCTGTCACTGTGTTCGATGTTCAGTCTGTACAGCAAGCTCATGAGAAAAGCAACCACTTTCACTGAGAATTTAGACCGAGGATTTCCATAACTTGCTCAGGATCACGTAGCCAGGGAGTGGCCACCCTGGGGCTCAAATCCCGTTTGGTTCTTGAGCTGTGGCATGTGGGGATGATCAGGATGTCAGACACCTTCTCTATGCTCATGTTCCCTGCCACCACCAGAACTGCCTCGTGTGAGTGCCTCTTCGTTTATTCAGCAGCTCTCTTTGTGTCCCCTCATGACAGGCTGGAGGCTTTGTCTCCTAGGAGGCAGGAGGTGAATCTGTGCAGCAACACTGTGGCACCTCGGACACTTCCTTCAGTTCTTGTTACTGAATTTTGGTGAGCCAGGGTAAACCTGAAACTGGACGTTGACCTGTGGAATGTAGCAGCCCTTCTTATAGCTACATTTTCCTCATAACCTCCAAAATAAATGGAAATCCTTCAAAATAAAAAAAAAAAAGAAAAATCCCATATGGTATCATCTGCATCTGAGAAGGAGAGGGAGAAAGGAACAGGTCTACGAAAAAAGAAAAAAAAAAAAAAAAAGGAACTTTATTAAAGTAATACCTGATTTCACTTCTTATACATCTTTTATCTAACCTCTTTTATTTATTTATTTATTTATTTATTTATTTATTTATTTATTTAGCTAAAGGATGTCCAAAGTTTATGCCCAAAAGGTTGATTTATCCTACTACACGACTGCTCCTTCTGTGGTGGATGAGCCCAGAAAATATCGTTTTTCTCCCTGGCAGATGGGGCAGGAGAGAGGACTGTTAATGACTAGCAGAACCAGTGTTCCATAGAATTCCACCAGATTCATACTTTCAGAGGATAAATCACCATGCAGAGTGATTAACCCAGCTGGCTCTCAGTTCCAGGATTTCATGGCAAAAAATGCAGGAAGGAATGTCACAATTAATTAAACTTTTTGTTAGAGATGATTTTAGACTTCATAGAACAGTCACAAAAATAGAAAAGAGAATGACTATGGCCAAGTCAGAAGATTGTAAATTCTCTCTTTTCAAGGTAAATATGAGGTGAAAAAAAATCTTAAATAACTACTACTTTGTTAGTCCAATAATGGACACATTTTCCAATATTAAGTAAGAACAGTGGTAACCTATGGCATTCCGACCCAGAGGCCTTCACCCTTAGATCAGTCACTATGAAGATTCTACAACGACAGGCTGTCTGTAAGGACTGAAGTCCTGTCTGTCAAGGTCAAAGGAAGATCACTGATCTGGAACAGTAGGAAATGCCTGCAACCAATGGCCCAGTCAGTGGAGATGACTTTCCAGAGGAGGAGGAGTGAGGTTGTTGTCATGATTGGGAAATATAAATCACTGATTCTGGTCACATGCTTATGAAGTAGAGATTGGAGGGATCAAGTTAGTCAGTCTCTTCTGACTGACCTTGGGGCTCCACATGCATGCATAGGACAGCCCATACAGCCTCAGGGAAAGCAGAAGTCTAACTAGCTTGGAAATGGCCTAACCTCCGATTGAGCTTCCCTACCCACATGCTGATCTATCCACAGAGGGCAGAAGCCCCATCCAGTTCTTTGAGCACAATGTCTGGTTGACCAATAAGCTAGCTAGAACAGGCATAGTCCCCAGAAAGTCAGCTTCAGAATAAAAATTTAAAACAATCAATCACCTGAGCCAAAATGCAGTATACCACAGACTGATCATTTTGATAAGTTGCTAAACAAACAGACACATAGCATCAACAAAAATCTTTCAGGGAAAAACAGTAGAATACAGAATTGCTACAAAATATTATTGAAAAAACTATTAACAAAAAATTCATGGATGGACAAAAAGACTGAACAGTTTAATTGAGGTAGTATGTGTGCATGTGGTGGGGCAGGGGATGGGTAGGTAATGAATCCCTTCTATTAGATCTCTCAAGGGATCTACTTGTTGGACTTACTAATCAAAGACTTCAAAGAGCTACTATAAATATATTTGTAGGACTAAAGGAAAAGTGTTAAAAGAATAAAGTATGATGAAAATTCAATTCTATTGAGTTAACAAATAGAAATTCTTAATTAAGATACAAAATGATACAAAAAGAGAACCCAATGAAAATTTTGGAGTTGAAAAATGAAATATCCTAAAATAAAAAAATTTCTTAGTGGGGTTCCATAGAATATTTAAGTTGGTAGAAGAAATAATAACATTAGAAACAAATTAATAGAAAGTATCTAATATGAAAAGCAGGGATAAAAAAAATTTGAAAAACAAGCAGTACCTCAAATGTTCAAAGAACAAAGTCATGTGCACCATCATAAGCATAACAGAAGTCCCAGAAGAAGAGGGAGGAGAAAAGAGAAGAAAAATTATTTAAAGACATGATGGCTAGAAACCTCTCAAATTTGATTAATGCAATAATCTATACCTACAGGAAACACAATAAAGCTCAGTGAAAGAGATCTATATATAAGAGAGCACATATTATATGTTCCATTTATATTAAATATCTGAAAAAGGCAAATTACAGACCCAGTTGAACAATAGCTACTCATGCTTAAAGATGAGGGTAAAGACTGGCTGCAAAGGGGCCTGAGGTAACTTTCAGAGTGTTGAAAACATTTGACTCTATTGAGAGGAGTGCAGAGCTCAGAGTAATGAAAATATTAAACTGTGCACTTACAATGGGTAAATTTTTACATGTAAGTTGTTTAAATTTAAATGACACATTAACCTAGGCAAAATCAATGTAGGACATTTACACAAAGAGGGTACATACAACTTTCCAAGTCATCTTAGAAATTTTATCATTGAAATATAATAAATATGAATTGAACCAAAGGCCACTCATGTTAAATCTCAGTAAAGAAGTCGGCTACATTTTTTCCATGTCCTGAGACTTTCTGTGAGGCCGAATTTAAAAGTGATGGACTAACTAATAGATGGAGGGAATTTCAAGGCACCTCAGCATTCAGTCAGTGATGTGAATACTGCTGGTAATTTTTAGTCAGATCTACTGTGAGAATCAGGAGCAAAAAACAGAATTAAGAATTTTTTAAAACTTGCAGATTGGCCAGAAAAGTGCATGTAAAGCTGGGACTGAGGAAAGTGTGCAAGAAATGAAAAGAATACAACTCCTAAAGAGATTCTAAGTACTTTGCGCAGAGATGCTAGAAAAGTTGTGTGGCAGGCATCTCAGGAATGTGCAAGATCGCACCCACTGCAGGCTTCAGATAGTAGAAGGGAAAAATCCTTTAAGAAGAGATCATGAGGAGTGCCTAGAAGTTGTTTAACCATGCTGATCGGAGCAGGCACTCAGAAGTCACTTCAGTCATGATCCCAGGGGCCCATGTATTGCATGAGCTGACAGCAAAACTTGGGATCATCCCCGTGGTACTGATTCTGCAGGAATGCAGAATGCTGGAGTTAAGGGGTCATGGAGGCATCCACCAAGATTTCAAAGGAAGGCCTGGGAGGCCAGGCCAAGTGCAACAGGGGTGGAGTCCCTGCGGACTTCCCCTGACAGGGCAACAAGTGAAGCTGTGAAGGGGAAGCCAAAGCTGAGATGGAGACCTCGGGAATTAGAAGAGGCCAGTAAAATGGGCTGCCAAGCAAAGCAGCTGGCTGTGGAGAAGACCAAGCTGGAAGTGAGCTCATCTGCACCACAATCACAAGGCCAAAGGGGCAGGACTGCCCAAGCCCTTTGGAGGCCACACCTCTCTGCCATGTGTCTTAGATGCTGCATCCAGAATTCAGAACTTGTTTGCCCAGCTGGTTTCAGTCTTGCTTTGTCACCATCCCTTCTTTCTAGGCCCTTATTCCTCCCTCTTAGAATGGGAGTGTTTAGTCTGTGCTGCTGGGTATTAGATATGTGTAACTTCTATTTAATTGATATGGGGCTCACAGTCAAGCGTTTGTCTTGAGTCTCAAAGGACACTTTCAACTTGGATATTAGGGCGATGTGGGAACTATTAAGAATATGGGACTCGTGTAGATGAACCAAGTTCATTTTGCATTTTGAAGTGGGCACAAGCTTTTGGGGACCAGAGGTAGAAAATTATGGTTAGGATATGAGGTGACCCTCAAAAGCTCCTGATAATTCATGAATATTCTGATGTAAATGTTTAGATTATGAGAGCCCTAACCTAATCTATCAGTCTATCCCAGTTTGAATGGACCAACTAGGTACTCTAGGCAGGTGGAGCATGCTGAAGGAGGTGGGACCCTGGAAGCGTGGCCTTCCACCATCTTTCTGCTTCCTTGCTGCCATGGCAGGAGCAGTCTTCCTCTGCCAGGTCCTTCTGCCATGATGTGGAACCTCACCTTAGGCCCAGAACAATGGAGTTGGCCATCTATACGCCAAATCTCTGAAACCACAAGTCTCAAATAAATTCCCTCCTCTAAATTGTTCTTATCAGGTAGATAAGACACAAAAGTTGACTAAAACAAGAACATAGCACTATGTCTGATATATGACTATCTGAAATAAGTTGAAAACCATAAATATGAAGGAATTTAATGGATGACCAAGATAATGGGGATAAAAAGTAGCAACAGATCAGAGGTATGTAGAAAAGTCAGAGGTAAATCATCATTTTTTAAATATCACTTGAATGAATACTTTATCCCAGGCACTTCATACATTATTTTTCAAAACAGCCCAGTAGGAGATGTACTATTTTCACCTCTTCACAGAAATTTATTTGTTCTGCGGTGACTTCGCTAAGCCAGTATTTGACCTCAGCTTTGCTGACGTCTAAACCATTTCCTGCCATTACACGCATTAGTTTATTCCACAAATACTCCATCCTCATTGTGTGTGAGGTTCAGTTCTGTGCTGTGTCTTTTCTCAAGGGCCTTTTAGACCAGGGAACCTCAGGTGAACCAAGTTAGGTTAAGTTGTTCCAAAGTAATTCAAGCCTTCAGAACACAGGCCAAATTCCAACCAACACAGACAGTCCTTCCAAGCTCCAAGGCAACTTCCCCTACAGGGTAGAGGTTCTGTGATGCACTTCACCTACCAGACCTCCTCCTTAGCAGGTCTTTGGCCACTTTGCTGTTCCTGAATGCTGCATGGTTAGTAGTCTCTGTTTGCATCATGATTCTGGAGAATGGAGTCCTGCGGAAGCCACTGTGTAACACTTCCTACACCTGACCTTTATTCCCTTCCCCTTTCTCCTTCAGTTTAGAATTTGATCCTCTCACATGGACTGTTTCTTTCAACTCCTCCAAAAGGCCTCTTTCCCTCATTTAGTTCTCCCTCCCTGTGCATGAGCACAGGGTTCCAGATCTTCCTCAGGCATCACTGGCAGCTTCAAAATGCTTCCTTCTCATCAATTATCAGCACAGATTCCTTGTTTTTGCCTGCCATGAAACCTGGTTCCAACTTGCTCCCTTAAGATTCCCCTCAGCATAAAGCACCCCTGAAGATCTATGTAGGAACCTGCGGTGGGAAAGAACAATTTTTTATTTGACTATGTAATAGGCCCAGAATTTCCACTTCCGTCTCCTAACTGAAGTGTCACTGTTAGTGTCACAGACCTGGCTCCTCCTATGCACACAGTTTAGTTCCCAAATGATGTCAGATTCGGCATTTGCTGGTCTTTGTCAAATTTACAGGAAAGCAGAAATAACACTGACTCTAGATCAAAGAAATGTCCTTTTAAAAAGATGTCTCACTTTAAAATCTCTAGATCCCTAACACAAAGACTGTGGGTGTTCCAAGGTTCCACTGTGTGGAGAACACGTATTAAATCAGAGCCCTGTCTCTCCAGGGGAGCAAATTCTCACAAATGAAGCTTTCCCTTCTGACTTTGATGTATGTTTTCTGAGTCCTCACCTGTCACATCTCTTAAAACTGTTGGTTTTAGGAGCAATTCCTTACAAGTCTTTTCTGAGAAGTTTGGCCCTGGCATTGAATCTAAGATCTGCTGCTTATCTGTGTGGCCTTGAACAAATACTGTTTTTGTGCCTTAGTAGCTTCATCTGGAGAATGGGAGCAATACAAGAAACTTCTCGTGTATTATGGTGAGAATTTAAAGTAAAGCCCGTAACTTGTGGCCTACCGGGCACAGTAACAGCAGTTACACTCTGTGCTGCTGATTTTGGTTATGAAATCCTTTCTCCAAGAGCCATCTCCTCTGACAACTCTCTACAGATACACATGCCCCAAATACTCACTGACCCTCTCATTCATCAGTTTGTTAATGTGAAATCTTTCCCTAACCCCTAATTACAAGTCAAAACAATGACGAGTAATCTACCCATGTAGTTATTTTAGTCATTATGTAATTGCGCAAACTCTCATTGTTCTAAGTTTTATTTTTATCTTTGAATTACAGCTATTATTAATAACTTTTACTTGTTACCACCATTTTTCTTTATCATCTGCTTCACTGTATGACAGAGGAATTATAATTATGAAGAAAAAATAGCAGAAGGAAGGAGAGAATGGAATTGTCTTGACAAAGTCAAACGAGGTATCTGTGACATGGGAACCGGTCTGAGGTGGTGGCAGGTGGAGAGGCTCTGCAGAGTGCGGTGGGAAGATCTGGTGCAAGCAGGTGTCTTTTCCAGCTTTCTCTTCCAGGTGGTTTCCTAGGAGTGCAGTGGAGCCGCGTGGAGAGGGTGTGGCTGGCCAGAGGTCTCCCTTCTATTTCCAACTCTTCACTTGAACCCAAGAGGCTGGGCAAGTCCATTCCCCCACTGCAGCCAGAATCGACAACTCCTTAAAGAGCTGTGCAGAGTTCTGTTGTGGACCTATGTCTTGAAAAATATCTGTAGACACCAATGTGCCTACTCTTATTGACTGCCCCTCAAGAGCTCCAATTTTCAGGAATACCACAGAGATAGGGCCAGGGAGCTAAGGATGTGGGGAAACAACAGAGCTCAGAGACCCTCAGGGGGAGCTGCTGTTTTGAGAAAAAACCACAAATATGAATAAAGAGTTAATTCCCAAGAAGTCATGCCAGAGACCTGTTTCCTGCCTCTCAAGGTGGGTTTTAAATCTCCCTGTTCCTGAATGGTCTAGATTCTCATGGGTTCCAATAAAATCATTTTAAAGGAAGCTACAGCAGGATTCTTCCGAACTAAGAGTGGTGTCAAATTGTTTTGAAAAATAAATAAAGCCTTAATCAGAGTGGTGACACTAGGCACACTTGTCAGGAATGTCTCTAAAGTTTGCCTAGCTTGACAAAGCAGTTTGCTTGTTTCTTTAAAATGCCTCATTCCATTAGCAATGTCAGGAAGGGATGCAATATTTTACCAAAGGGTTTTCAAATACCTACAGAAACTCCAGTGACTTTTTTCTTTCTTATTCTGTGTGGAGTTGGGGGTGGGTGACGTCCCAGGAAAATGACGCTCCTATCCATAACCTCAGGCTTCTCAAGGCAGGAACCACCAGTACTTCGCCACACTGTTCCCATGCTATCCTGTGAAGACAAAATGTCACCAACGTTGATGAAGTGCCACTTAACGAGCCCCCATCCCTTTCCCTCTCCCCACCCCCACCCACCTTCCAGGCTCCTCCATTACCATCTTGGACATCAACCTAATTTGCTATGTATATTCATATAAACTATCACCCTATAGCTATTAAATCTTTTTTTTTTTTTTTCCTATCTCTAAGCTAATTTTGACAGTGCCTTTTTAGAAACCATTCATTTCACATAATTTGCAAGGTTTTTCCTGAGAGGTATACCAAAACACCCTCATTTTATAGTTGTTTTCACTATAAACATATGGCCTTTATTATTTGTGATTTTTTTTTTCATTTTAGATGACTTGTCAGTGTTTTCCTTTTTAAAAAAATATTTTAAGTAAATAACTTAACTTCTCCATTTTTTCATTATTTGTGGCTTTCATCTATATTAAATATTCCTTCTACTTTTTGCTTATTTTGGGGTCTGGTGTCCTCTCATTGATATTGTCTGTGCTACAGGATGCTGGGGCTCCTGGTGTAGGAGGTGGCCCTGGTACAGGTGGGACCTTCTGGGGCAGGGATGCTGGATCCCATGGTCCTCACACTGGCCTGGACCAAGTACAGGAGGTCGGAGTCCTGGGGTTAGTTCTGGTTAATGAAGTTTAAAGAATAAATGGATGTAATAAATATCAAAGTAGGTATCCCTGAAAAGAGGATTAACTGAATGAAAATTAGAGCTATGTAACCTCTCCAAGACTCATCACAAAACACAAAATTGGAAAAAACAGAAGGCTAGAAGACAGATAGGGCAGAATGAGAAAGTGAAACATAACTCACCAAGAATAAGCAACAGGCGATGTTCCAGAACTGATGTAAGACATACATTCTACACTTAAAAATTCATGCCAAGTCCCAAACAGGATAAATAATACTAAATCTATATCTAGACATATTGAAGTGAAACAGAACATCAAAATTAATGAGCAAATTCTGCACAAAGGACCATTTACTGCATGAACACCTAACTTCCTTCTTAACAACTGAGCAGAACTTCAGTAGCATGAAGTCTTCCAACTGCTGAGGAAAAATAACTGTCATTATAGAATTAAAAGACAGCAAGAGCAAGACACAGCCCTATAAAGACTAAATAAGGAAAGGGATGCAGAAAATGTTATCCAAAATAAGATACAGAAAGAGAAAGTAAACAATCAAAACAAAGGGATCCAGAAAAATAATGCTAAGAGCAAACCCACCAAAGCATGCTGGCTCCAGGGACTTGGAATCTCATAATGGAAATGCAGTACAGTTCATCTACAGAGGTGGAAAATGTTGTGCTGGGTGCAGAATAGAACCTTAAGGTGGTTACAGCAGCCCTGTTACACACCCTCACACATTGACACACTACGAGAATGAAAATAAAGGGATGGAATAAAGTATCAATACCCCAATACGACAATATTAAAAATAGATAAAATAAATGATAAGAAGCAAAGCAATAAAATGCTGAACAATACTGATATGAAATAATCTGCTCCATATTCATATTAGTAGCATCTATACACACTTAGCATTTATAACCTTTAAGTGTATACAGTAAAATAAGACAGGAATTGAAAGAAATTAATAAACCCAAAATCATAACAAAAGATTTTGAATGTACAACACCAGAGACTGGTAGAAAACCAGGATAGACACTTGTAGGGTATAGAATATTGAAATAACACAAAGAACAATTTTGCTTCCATGAAAATGTACAGCACAGAGCATTTTTATTAAATGAAAATGTACACTATTTTAAAGTACACAAAGATTAACAGTTGACAAAATATTCTTAGAATGAATTTAATTGAAGTCAAAATGAATAAGTTAGAAATGCACATATCAGCAAATAAAATTTTCAAAAAAAAACAATTTTAAGGGACAATAATAAATTGTACAATGTGCATAGAGCATATCATTCATATAAAAGCTAAAGGCCTGCAAAGCAGTTCAATCTATTTGTGTATGCACATGCATATGTAAACATACACATGCATATGTGTGTATGCTTATAAGAGTAAAGAATAAACATACATGGAATTCTATGGGGACATAAAGAATAAAATTGGATTTCTGATATAAATGTCATGGGCCTCGATTCTATGTGTAAAATTTTAATCTTTGTAAAATCTGCAACAAACATGTTTTAATTTTAACATTTTAGAGAGTGGGGGTAGTCAATTGTACAGCACTTGCATAGCATGCTCTAGGCCCTGGGTTTAATGCCAAGCCATTGAAAACTAATTTAGAAAGTTCTTAGGTTTATCTCTTCTATTTTCTCTATTTGTGTTTTTATAAGTAGATTTTATAATTGTAGAATTATATACTATTGATTATATACTACTTATGCTTGTATAATTATACACTTATGAAAATCATATGATATGCTTTAAATGGCCAAGTTATTAGAAAAAAAAGAAAGTATCTTACAATCAAGGATATATCTTGTCTGTGTCTAGACTGATTGACTCACTTATTTTTTGCCATTCTATTTAACTTTGTGAATCCTAAATTCTACATCCTCTATATGAACTACAGAAAAAACAAATGGTTTTCTTACCACCATCTACGTTAGAACATGTGACTTTAACATTATATGTATTTCCCTATGAAAACATACAATAAAATTGTGGAAAAACTTCATCAGTGTTTGTTTCTGAAAGTAAATTTTTGTGCTCATCCTCTTAGAAATCAGTCGTCCTCCAGGCAAAGAGAAGGGTAAACGATGCTCACGTTTGACAGCTGGAGTGCTCTTCTCAGTGCCTGACTTTGAGAGGCAGCAGCTTCCTTTGTTGAAAGTTCCCTGTACATTTCAGGGAGATATTTATAGTTATCCAGCCTTTAGGGCAACGCTGCACCAATGTGCATCATGATGGTGTAGAGGGGTCATGGTTTTATCAGGATTCAGTATTTTTGGCAAATTTCAATTTCAAACACTGAGAAGTGATTTTTCTCCACTTGCAATTGAATTTGTTTCCCTAATTAACAAATGCTGTCATGAGCTCAGAAAGATATACCTTTTGCACTTTAATCATGGAACTGCTTATGCTCCCTTTATACAAACGTCTTGACTCCTCTCAATGTTACATTGAGCCTCATTGTTTCTCAGAACAAGACTTCCTTACTAAACTGAATCACAACACAATGATGAGCAAAACCAGCTAGGACCAATAATTAGAACTGGGTAGGATAAGGAGAAAATTTCTCATCTGTGTAATTATATCATCAATGCTACTAAAATTGCTGACTTGGTTGACCATCAAAATAAACTGGAGATTCTCTGTCCCTACTTTGAACCACATGAATCAGAACCTCTGACTTGTTGGAAACCAGGAATTTTTATTTTTAATCATGCCCTAAGGGTGATTATCAGTGTTGGTGAAGTTTCTCAGTCTTGAGTCTCACCCAGAGCACATGTTCATTAATTTGAGTGTGACAATCATCACACAGTATATATCAAATAAACACACTGTTTACCTTGCATGTTTACAGTCTTTGTCAATGAAATTAAAAACAAAAACCTGATCCCAGTGTTGGGCAATTCCTATAGGAATATAGGTAATAGCTGACTTGGACCAATTCAGGGTTGAAATGGAGAGAATATGATCCACAGTCAGTTGTGTGCTCTGTGCTAAGACAGCTGCATCCATATTTTAACTTTTAAAAATAATGATGTTTTGGTCAACATTAGACCACATAGACAGTAGAAGTCCCCTGAGATTTGTCACCTATGATGTTACAGCCATCTAGGTTCGTGTAAGTACATTCTACAATGACACAATCACAAGTTGTCTAATGACACATTTCTAAGGATGTATCCTAGTCATTAAGCAATATGTGACTCAATACCATGTTCCCTGATTTTGGCTTGGTACACATAATCACAGAATTGGCAAGGAATAAAAGTACTGGAAAACCCACTCACCTGGAATAGAGTAAAGCTCTGACCCTCAATGGTAAAGAATTGACTTGAGATTTCAGGAAGGACACCAGCAAAAATACCCATTTACAAATCTCCCTTGAATGATTTTTAAAGATTTGTCTTTAGCTAGGAAACAACCACAACCTCACTCAACAACTTCACAGCTCTCCACATCTGATATAATGACATTTTGGAACCAGTTGGAAGAAACTGAAGCTAACAGAATTTCATGATTCCAAGCATGACTTGGCATTGCAGGAACTTTGAGGGTACCACCACCCAGCAGAGGGAGCCGGTAAAGAATTATTCATGAATGAATAAAAAGAACAGCAAAGCAGACTTTTTTTTTTTTTTTTTTTTTTTCTTTAAGGACTACTACAGGGGTTTTATAGTTGGGGCGAGGGAGGCCTCCACTCTGAATAGAGTAAGAACAACTTGGAGAAACATCACCCAGGTACCACATGGGAGAGATGGAAAATTTCCAAGAAAGTAGGGTGTATCCTTGCAAAGCTGACTTAACAGTATTCTTGCTGAAGGCAAGCCAGCATGACCAGCTATCACCTGGTAGGGAGGGATGAGGAATTGGACTAGGTATGGATGATGATCAGATTTCAAGGGTGGTAGAGTCTGGCTAAGCCTAATTGTCAGGACATTTGCTAAATGTGGGTCCTGGAAAACATGCCGAAGGATGGGGCCCAGTTGAAAAAGAGCTCAGAATCAGTTTACTCTGACGGCTGTTTGGCCAGCAGGTGAATCTTGTCAAAGATCAGATGTGATATGTAAGAAAGGCACCCATTTAAGGCTAACCCTTTGGTTGTGATTTGCAGTGTGTGAACTCAGGGAGACACCAGGCAAAGAGCTATTTTGAATCTGCTCAGTCTCCTCAAATGTTTTAAAATGTGGAATTAGAGCCAAGTCAACCATGCAGCTGCTGACCAAAGGCAGCCCTCAGAAAGAGAGCACTCACTGACCCACTAAGCAAGAATCCTGCACTGTGGGCAATTGCTTTAAACCAGATTTCCCCAACTGAACCTGCTCAGCTGGAAGCAAGGAGACAAAGGCAGCCACATCTAAATGCAAAGGAGTCTCAAAAACATGCACTCTCTGGTGTTTACAGAAAATGTAAACTAACTAAGAAGAAAGCATTGGTTACCCATTCCATTGGCAAAACAAAATCATTAATGAGCAAGGCATAACGTAGACATCTGCACTCTCTTCAGAAAGTATCAGTGGTTTTGCAACTGAAGAAAACTGAAGAAAGCAGTTTTATTCTATGCATCATGTTTTCAAGTGG
This sequence comes from Sciurus vulgaris, assembly GCF_902686455.1. NCBI lineage: Eukaryota > Metazoa > Chordata > Mammalia > Rodentia > Sciuridae > Sciurus > Sciurus vulgaris. Next base: position 29,629,226 of record NC_136474.1, read on the forward strand.
GAGTTCCCTTTTCTAGAACAATTTCACTCCCAGATTTATCCTTAAAAAATAACCACGAGTATGTACAACCATGTGCATGGATATTTCCTGCATCTATCAATATGGAAATGCTTATACAATGGACTTAGCATCCAGACTGTGAATGTAAAGCTAATGTGCTAGGAAGCTGTTTGAAAGAAGCACATCTTTCAAAATTGAAAATCTTACCAAGACATATTTTCAAGAAAGTTAGTAAGTTTCAGAAAAATATCTACTTGTGCAAAATGCAGCTGTAGATGGATAAATACATAAACACATCTGCATAAAAGTAGATGCAAACCAAATTTTTGACTCTGAAAACATCCAGAGAGAGTAAGAGTGTGAACACAAGAAGAAATTTCTTTTTTTTTTTTTTTTGGTATATTTTGTGTTTTTATTTAATAAAATTAGAATGCATTCATGAATTACCTTTCTGACAAAAAGAAGATACTGGCAGAAGTTAATTGACAGTAGAGGAGGAAATGTAATAAAGTTAGCATTTCTTTTTTTGTTTGAAAACCTAGTAAAACAACTGATAGAATACTAATTTGAACAGAAGATAGCATGTATAAAGATAGCATAAGGATAAAAAATATGAATAAAAATCAGAAGTAACAAAAGTTCAGAAGCTATTGAACAGCACTTTGTAGAAAGTTACAACAATAGCATACAATAGTTTTGTACCTATTATGTGAGCCATTTATATATTAATAAATATTAGTTTATGAAAATCCCGTGAGATAAGATGTTCTTTTTTCCATTTGGAGTTGAGAAAAAAGAGACACAGGGAGTCTAAGGAATTTCTGTGATGTCATGGAGTTTCAGGAATAGAGCTTGGATGAGATGCTTTAATGTGGTTCCAGAGGGAGATCTTCAGCTACTTCACTACCTCCAATAGCACAAACCAACAGTCAGCACTGGCTTCATCATGAAGCCTCACCACTACCATCACTAGCAATTCAAATTTCCTAACCACACATCAGTAAAATGCAGCAAAAGGATGCAATAAGATGGAAGAATGTTAGAAAAAAGACAATAAAACGGCCATGATTTGCCACGTTATCTTCATATTATGTTATACTAACTAATGGTCAAACAAATTCTCCTCTCATTATTCTCAGTTATCAAGATTTTTCTAACTTCTTCCCTATCTCACTCTGCCTTCCTTCCAGGTTTGGATAAACTTTAAAATTGAGTTAGTCAAAGGACAAAAAAATAAAACATCCCTTGGGACTTGGGATGGAATTAAGTTGGATTTTTAGATCAATTGAGAGAATACTGATATCACAGGAGTAATAAATATCCCTACCACAAGCAAGTTCACATCTCTATTTTCATGTCTTATATACGTTTTCATGCATTCACATGTTCATGTTGCTAATAGTTTCTGCACATAGCTGAATTTGTTTTAAAATATTTTCTTCGATTTCCATGTCTTTTAAAATGAATTTCTTTTTGCTTTTCTTACTGTATTGATGGTGGGGATGACCTTTCAGAATTTCCAGACACAGAATGGAACAGAATTAAAGACTAAAGAGGACAGAAGAAGGATAGACAGAAATAAACCCACTTACATGTGATGATTAAATTAGTACTGATGCTCCTCCACCTACAGTGAAGTGTCCTTATAAATCCATCTTAAGATAGCATAAATCAAAATGCATCATTACACCTGACCTATGAATACTGTGGTTCAGATGCAGTACATCATGGAGTGTCGGCTGTCCACCGTCATGATGATGTGACTGACTGGGTGCTGTGGCACTGAGAGAAAGGATCATATGGCACTCCACTAGCCTTGATAAAGAACCAAATTCAACTTCCAAAGTATGGTTTCTACTAAATGAATACAACTTTTGCAACATTGCAAAAATCATAAGTTGAATCATCGTGAAAGTTGGGGCCGCCTGAGCTTCACAAAATAAGGAAAAGGTAGTGATATCAGTAATTTTTAGAAAAGAGACTAGCCATTACACTGGATTCCTGACTCTAACTTCAAGAAAAATGTCAGATGGATGAAATATGTAAATATTAAAAGGAACAACAAACAGAATAAGGAAGCACCAACTCATGAGTCCATAATCTAGGTGGAAAAGATCTTAAGTAGCACACCCTAAAATTCACCAGCTTTACTCATAAAAGTTAAAATATTTTCAAAGCTAAAAATGCAGCAATAACAAAACTTCATAGGTAAGGTAAAAATAAAATGGAAAAATGGGAAAACAAATTGTATCATAAATGAGAGTCAAATAATTAACTTTATATCAAAATAACTTACAAGTAAATAGATGAGACTTCTGTTTCCAGCCATGATGGAAACAGAGGGACAGATGCCTCCTGAGAAAACTGCATGAAATGATGGTTTTAAAAACCCACACACTGGGCAGCAGGCAACGTGAGCTACTTGAGAAAATGTCCCATCCCTGCCAGGAAAGAGTTCCCGGATGCAGTATTCTTGGCTTCGCCAAAGATGGGAAGACAAGAGTTGTAAGTTCAGGGAGGAGAGGATGGCTCCAAGTGCAGGACAAAATACCAGAGATGAGAGCGCTTCACAGAGACAGTTGCAAAAATCTGCTTGAGGCTTTTTTTGAACACTCATCTGGGTTTGCAATTTGGGAAGTTATCATGTGGGAGAAGGAACCACTAGAGAGAAACAGACCAAACCATCTCCAGAGCTCACAGGGCATTGGGAATAGTTTCACTTCCCACAGCCAGAGTGGAATGGCTTCCCAGTAAACTGAGCGTGGGAGGCTTCAAAAGCTTAGTCAATAATGAGGCCAAATTCTCTCTGTAGCTAGAGCAGAATTTAAAAATAAGCTTCCAAAAGAACAAAGAGATTTATCACTTAAAATGTGACCTCAGGGCATCCCAGAAGAAAGTCCAAACATACTTTTTTTTAAAATTGTAATCCAGCCACTCATCAGCATAAATTCACCATGATTACAGTTAATCAAAGAGCACTAGACTTGCAAAGAATCTGACAAATAGAACTCGTGAAATAGAAAAAAACAACCAACAGAAACAGAACCAAAGTGGCACAGATGAAATATGAGGCATACAGGGACATAAAAACAGACATTAAAAATATGTTTAAAAGGCTGCAAAACATGAATTAGGTGAGAGAAATGACACAGAATCTCAAAACAAACTTCTAAAATGAAAATTATAATGTCCAAAATGCTAGATGCGTCAGATGGAATAAACTTCTTGGAATAACATAGACTGAAAGAGTAGTGAACCTGAAGATATGGAAGTACAGAAGTTATCCAGAATGTTCTGGGGATGTACCTCAGTGATGGGGCATTTGTCTAGCACATGCAAGGCCAAAGTTGGATCCCCAACACCACTGCAAAACAAACAAACAAACAAACAAACAAACAAACTACTGTCGGTTAGCTGTGGGACAAGACCTAATAACAAGACAAGTAAGTAACTAGAGTACCAGAAAAAAAGGGAGGCATTTAAAGAAATCGGAGCCAATTGTTCTTCCAAATTTGATATAAACTCTAGACCTGAGTTCCAAGTTACACGAGAGTACCCAAGCAGAAGAATCAAGAAGAAAATCATACCAGGAACCTCATAATAAAATAGCTATAAACTGGCAAAAATAGAAAATGTTAAAGGCAGTGGGGAAAATATATATGTAGAGAGATAAAACAATAGATTCATATGTAGATCCCTATCTATCTACATTTTTCACCTCTATATAACTATCTCTAGCTCTATCTTTATGTGTCTATATGTGAGTATATATAGTCACATAAAGCTTGAAGGATACATGTATATATATGAACATTAAACACACACGTGCGTGTGTATATTTATACATCCATCTATATATGAATATATATATATAATACACTCAGGAATGCATAGACATGTATATGTTTATATACATATGTATACATTAAACACACATATAAAACATGTGTTTTTAAAAGTATATTAAACATATATGATATATTTATATATGTGTGTATATATATTAAACATATATATGAAATACTTATATATGCGTGTGTGCTTAATGCATTTGCAGCCCTGGGTATTGATCCCAGGGCCTTGTGCATACTAGGCAAGTGCTCTGTTACTGAGATACACACCTAGTCTCCAAAATGACAAGTTATGTAACGAGGACAAAAATGTTAAAAATCAACAACAGATAAAAGAAAAAAAACCCAGCATTAATAAAAGTAATAAAAGGAAAAGACAATCATGTTTAAATTTCATCTCTAGAAAAAACTGTTCTTAAAGGCAAAGGCAATCAAAAGCCTTATAGAAAATCCAAGACAGTCATTGTCACCAACCTGCAGTATAAGAAAATTTAAAAGAATTCCTTCAAACTCATGAGACTATCATAGATAGAATAATGAAAATCAGAAATGGCAAATAATGTGGTTAATATTGCTATGATTGCATATGGGGTGTCTCCCCAAAGTTCCTGTTAATGCAGGAATATTCAGGTGAAATGATTGGATTTTGAGAGCTGTAACCTAATTGGTCCACCTTTTGAATGACTGACTGGGTTATAACTGTAGGCAGTTGGGATGTGGCAGGAGGAGGTGAGTCACTGAGATGTGCCCTGGAAGGGTTGCTCTTCCAACCATGCCTTCCCGTCCATCCCTGTCTCCGCCCACCCCCACCTCCTTCCTGGTTGCTGGGAGGAGAGCAGCTTCCTCCCACCTGCTGTTCTGCCTCACCTCAGACCCAGAGCAATGGAGTCCGGCTATCTATGCATTGAGACTTCAGATACTGTGAGCCGAAACAAACTTATTCTCCTCCAAATTGTTTTTGGTCACAGATATTTTGGTCACAGCAATGCAAAAGCTGAGACAAACACGACCACATTGTTTTTTCTCAATTTAAAATTCTGTAAAGATAATTGACTATTTAAAGCTATAAGTAGTAGCAATATGAAGAACAAAATTTTTATCCACCATCTCTTGTAGGTTTCCTTTGTGAGTAGATGCTGCCTTGTCAGTTCTTTCTGATTCTTTGACCATTCCACTAAATTGTTAGTACTGTTAGTTTGTCTGTAACTGGCTTGATTCAGCTGCCCCTCGATCCTGGTGATCCACTCACTTGTGAATGAATGATCTGTTGGATGGCAGAAGCAGCTGGCATGCCTCTCTCTGAGAGCCCTGTCCCTCCTCTGAATGACTGTGTACATGGACAAGATGCACGGACTGACAGAGTCCAGGACAATCTGAGCTACCCTGTCCAACAGTTCTGCAGAGAGCTGATTAATCAATGCCAAGGTTTCTGCCTCTTCTCCATGCTGGTTTATGATCTGATGCGGTTGCACTTCACAAAATGGCACCTTGACACTTCTGCACTCAGAGCTCTGGGCTCCACATCCCTGTGCTCTGGGTTGTCCACTATGATTGTCCAGATTATCTGCTTCTGACTTCAGAAAATTCGCCCAGTCATTGACCTGCAAGTGACATTCCTTTGTAGTTAAATATATTTAAGAAGTTTGCTGTTTTGTACTGTTGTTATGCTTTTTCTAAGTTCTGAAGAGTAAGCAGGCAAATGAGCCATATCAAATAACAAATCTGATCTTTTCTGGAAAAAGTAAGCAATGACTATTTTTTCCTAGGTAAATATTATGTTTTCTTTCCTGCTATTCCCAAAACTGCCTTTGAGCTACATGTTACAGCAAATCTCAAAGAGCAGCTCACTATTCAAAAATTAAACATCAATTAATTTCTCATCAGCTTAGAGAACAGTAGACCTTAAGCTGGAAGAGCTGATCAGATGTCAAGCGGATGATGACACATAATGAGGGGGAGGGGGCAGGAATGGAGGAAGGAGGGAAAAGAGGGGTAGGGGTGGGGGGGGGGAGGAAAAAAATAACAGAATGAATCAAACATTACCCTATGTGGATGTATGATTACATAAATGGTATGCCTTTACTCCATGTACAAACAGAGGAACAACATGTATCCCATTTGTTTACAATGAAAATAAATCTTTAAAAAATGCACCTTTTATACATTTATCCTCTGAGGTCTCTCTTCTCTTAAGATTTTATCTTTGTTCTTTCCTAAGTCATATTTTATGGTTGCTATAGAGAATCAAATGAATATAGAAAGTTAAATTTAAAAGATGTGTACTATGTTAAATGTCTTTAAAAATTTTTAAGGGGCAATTATAATGACCATTTTGAAACTATTATTCTTTTGATGAGCTAACTCATCTTGCCAATCATAGTGGGCCTTGGTCGTTCATTACATATGACCACAATTAACTGATTTTTGTTAAAATGTATTTAATAACAAGAGCAGTGGAAAGGGAATTTGGCTGATTGCTCTCTTAATTACATTTCTGCAAATGACTCACTCTTGCTTCTTTTCTAAAAAAATAGCCATTTTATCACAACGAATCACATCAAAATAGCCTGAAAGCTTTGAATTTTTACATGAATATCAATTTAACTCTTATTATTAATTGTACTATTAAAGAGAATTTGCATAATTTTGTTGTTTTACTGTTCCTATACATACATGTTTCCAAATAATTGCAATTAATATGGCAGCATGTGATCATCTCATGTTAGAGGTAAGATCGAATTTCAGTTATGTTCTCTGGCATTAGGAAATAATTTTCAGTTGTCTGTAGAGCATGTAAGTATTTGGGCCTAACTGGTAATTTTTTTTCTTTTTTGTTTGTTTTCACATTTTATTACCTTCAGCCTTTTTAGATTTGGGGAACAGGTTAGATTGATGAAAAAGTATAGTTTCCATTTATAAATTGGCACTGTACTTGGCATTTATTTTTTTTTTTTTTTTTTATTGTAAACAAATGGGATACATGTTGTTTCTCTGTTTGTACATGGCGTAAAGGCATACCATTTGTGTAATCATAAATTTACATAGAGCAATGTTGTTTGATTCATTCTGTTATTTTTTTCCCTTCCCCCCACCCCTCCCACCCCTCTTTACCCTCTATACAGTAGTTCCTTCCTCCATACTTGCCCCCCTCCCTAACCTTAACTCTAAACCTTCCCTCCCCCCCATTATGTGTCAACCTCCACTTATTAGCGATATCATTCGTCCTTTGGCTTTTTGAGATTGGCTTATCTCACTTAGCATGATATTCTCCAATTTCATCCATTTGCCTGCAAATGTCATAATTTTATCATTCTTTATGGCTGAGTAATATTCCATAGTATATATATATACCACAGTTTCTTTATCCACTCATCAATTGAAGGGCATCTAGGTTGGTTCCACAGTCTGGCTATTGTGAATTGAGCAGCTATGAACATTGATGTGGCTGTATTTCTGTAGTATGCAGATTTTAAGTCCTTTGGGTATAGGCCAAGGAGTGGGATAGCTGGGTCAAATGGTGGTTCCATTCCAAGTTTTCTAAGGAATCTCCACACTGCTTTCCATAGTGGCTGCACTAATTTGCAGCCCCACCAGCAGTGTATGAGTGTACCTTTCTCCCCACATCCTCGCCAACACCTGTTGTTGCTCGTATTCTTGATAATCGCCATTCTAATTGGGGTGAGATGGAATCTTAGGGTGGTTTTGATTTGCATTTCTCTTATTACTAGAGATGTTGAACATTTTTCCATATGTTTGTTGATTGCTTGTAGATCTTCTTCTGTGAAGTGTCTATTCATTTCCTTAGCCCATTTGTTGACTGGACTGTTTGAATTCTTGGAGTAGAGTTTTTTGAGTTCTTTATAGATTCTGGAGATTAGTGCTCTATCTGAAGTATGATTGGCAAAGATATTCTCCCACTCTGTAGGCTCTTTCTTCGCATTGCTGATAGTTTCCTTTGCTGAGAGAAAGCTTTTTAGTTTGAATCTATCCCAGTGGTTGATTCTAGCTTTTATTTCTTGTGCTATGGGAGTCCTGTTAAGGAAGTCTGGTCCTAGACCAACAAGGTGAAGATTTGGACCTACTTTTTCTTCTATAATCTGCAGGGTCTCTGGTCTGATTCCGAGGTCCTTAATCCATTTTGAGTTGAGTTTCGTGCATGGTGAGAGATATGGGTTTAGTTTCATTCTGTTGCATATGGATTTCCAATTCTCCCAGCACCATTTGTTGAAGAGGCTATCTTTTCTCCATTGCATATTTTTGGCCCCTTTGTCTAGTATGAGAAAATTGTATTTATTTGGGTTTGTGTCCGTGTCCTCTATTCTGTACCATTGATCTACCTTTCTATTTTGGTACCAATACCATGCCGTTTTTGTTACTATTGCTTTGTAGTAGAGTTGAAGATCTGGTATTGCAATACCCCCTGTTTCACTCTTCCTGCTAAGGATTGCTTTAGCTATTCTGGGTTTCTTATTCTTCCAGATGAATTTCATAATTGCCTGCTCTATTTCTGTAAGGTACGTCATTGGGATTTTAATTGGAATTGCATTGAATTTGTATAGCACTTTAGGTAGTATGGCCATTTTGACAATATTAATTCTTCCTATCCAAGAACATGGAAGATCTTTCCATCTTCTAAGGTGTTCTTTAATTTCTTTCTTTAGTGTTGTATAGTTCTCATTGTAGAGGTCTTTCACCTCTTTTGTGAGATTGATTCCCAAGTATTTTATTTTTTTCGAGGCTATTGTAAATGGGGTAGTTTTCCTAATTTCTCTTTCTGAAGATTCATCACTTATGTATAAAAATGTGTTGGATTTATGGGCATTGATCTTGTAACCTGCTACTTTACTGAAATCACTTATGAGTTCTAAGAGTTTTCTGGTGGAATTTCCAGGTTCCTCTAAATATATAATCATGTCATCAGCGAACAGGGATAGTTTGAGTTCTTCTTTTCCAATTCGTATCCCTTTAATTTCTTTGGTTTGTCTAATTGCTCTGGCCAGAGTCTCAAGAACGATGTTGAATAGAAGTGGTGAAAGAGGGCATCCCTGCCTTGTTCCAGTTTTTAGGGGGAATGCTTTCAGTTTTTCACCATTTAGAATGATATTAGCCATGGGCTTAGCATAAATGGCCTTTACAATATTAAGGAATGTTCCCACTATCCCTATTTTTTCTAGTGTTTTGAGCATGAAGGGGTGCTGAATTTTATCAAATGCTTTTTCTGCATCTATTGAAATAATCATGTGATTCTTGACTTTAAGTCTATTAATATGGTGAATTACGTTTATTGATTTCCTGATGTTGAACCAACCTTGCATCCCTGGGATGAAACCCACTTGATCATGGTGCACTATCTTTTTAATATGTTTTTGTATGCGATTTGCTAAAATTTTGTTGAGAATTTTTGCGTCGATGTTCATTAAGGATATTGGTCTGAAATTTTCTTTCCTTGATGAGTCTCTGTCTGGTTTAGGTATCAGTGTGATATTGGCTTCATAGAATGAGTTTGGGAGGGTTCCCTCCTCTTCTATTTTATGGAATACTTTGAGAAGTATTGGAATGAGCTCTTCCTTAAAGGTTTTGTAGAACTCGGCTGAGAACCCATCTGGTCCCGGACTTTTCTTTGTTGGTAGGCTTTTGATGACTTCTTCTATTTCAGTACTTGAAATTGGTCTATTTAAATTGTTTATGTCCTCCTCATTCAGTTTAGGCAATTCATATGTCTCTAGAAACCTGTTGATGTCTTCGAAATTTTCTATTTTGTTGGAGCATAGATTTTCAAAATAGCTTCTAATTATGTTTTGTATTTCCATCCTGTCTGTTGTGATATTTCCTTGTTCATTCCGAATTTTAGTGATTTGGGTTTTCTCTCGTCTTCTCTTTGTTAGTGTGGCTAAAGGTTTATCAATTTTGTTTATTTTTTCTAAGAACCAACTATTTATTTGTCAATTTTTGTATTGTTTCTTTTGTTTCAATTTCATTGATTTCAGCTCTGAGTTTAACTATTTCCTGTCTTCTACTACTTTTGGTGCTGTTCTGTTCTTCTTTTTCTAAGGCTTTGAGCTGTAGTGTTAGGTTGTTTATTTGTTGAGTTTTACTTCTTTTCTTAAATGCGCTCCATGAAATAAATTTCCCTCTAAGTACTGCTTTCATAGTGTCCCAGAGGTTTTGATATGATGTTTCTTTGTTCTCATTTACCTCTAAGAATTTTTTAATTTCCTTCCTAATATCTTCTGTTATCCATTCATCATATAAGAGCATATTGTTTAATCTCCAGATGTTGGAATAGTTTCTGTGTTTTACTCTTTCATTTATTTCTAACTTCAATCCATTATGATCTGATAGAATACATGCTAGTGTCTCTATCTTCTTGTATTTGCTAACATTAGCTTTGTGGCATAATATATGGTCTATTTTAGAGAAGGATCCATGTGCTGCTAAGAAGAAAGTGTATTCACTCTTGGTTGGATGGAATATTCTATAAATGTCCGTTAAGTCTAAATTATTGATTGTGTTGTTGAGATCTATGGTTTCTTTGCTCAATTTTTGTCTGGAAGATCTGTCCAGTGGTGAGAGCGGCGTGTTAAAATCACCTAGTATTATTGTGTTGTGGTCTATTTGGTTTCTGAAATTGAGAAGGATTTGTTTGACATACATAGATGAGCCACTGTTTGGGGCATAGATGTTTATGATTGTTATATCTTGCTGATTTATGCTTCCCTTAAGCAGTATGAAATGACCTTCTTTATCCCTTCTGACTAACTTTGGCTTGAAGTCCACATTATCGGAAATGAGGATGGATACTCCAGCTTTTTTGCTGAGTCCATGTGCATGGTATGTTTTTCCCCATCCTTTCACCTTTAATCTATGGGTATCTTTTCTATGAGGTGAGTCTCTTGCAGGCAACATATTGTTGGATCTTTCTTTTTAATCCAGTCTGCCAGTCTATGTCTTTTGATTGATGAATTCAGGCCATTAACATTCAGGGTTATTATAGAGAAATGATTTGGTTTCCCGGTCATTTGGTTCATTTTTAAAATTTTGTTTATTTATTTGTTTGACACAACTTGTTTCCTCCTTTATTTGACAATTCCTTTAGGATAATTCCTCCCTTTGCTGATTTGCTTCTTTGTTTTTCATCTCTTCCTCATGGAATATTTGTTGAGAATGTTCTGTAATGCTGGCTTTCTTTTTGTAAATTCTTTTAGCTTTTGTTTATCATGGAAGGATTTTATTTCATCGTCAAATTTGAAGGTAAGTTTTTGCTGGGTATAAGATTCTTGGTTGGCATCCATTTTCTTTCAGGGCTTGAAAAATGTTGTTCCAGGACCTTCTAGCTTTTAGGGTCTGGATTGAAAAATCTGCTGATATGCGTATTGGTTTCCCCCTGAATGTAATTTGGTTCTTTTCTCTCACAGCCTTTAAAATTCTGTCTTTATTTTGTATGTTAGGTATTTTCATTATAATGTGCCTTGGTGTGGGTCTGTTGTAATTTTGTGTATTTGGAGTCCTGTAAGCCTCTTGAACTTGATTTTCCATTTCATTCTTCAGATTTGGGAAATTTTCTGATATTATTTCATTGAATAGGTTGTTCATTCCTTTGGCTTGTTTCTCTAGGCCTTCCTCAATCCCAATAATTCTTAAATTTGGCCTTTTCATGATATCCCATAGTTCTTGTAGATTCTGTTCATGATTTCTTACCATATTCTCTGTTTGTTCAGCTTTGTTTTCAAGGTTAAATATTTTGTCTTCAATGTCTGAGGTTCTGTCTTCCAGGTGTTCTATCCTATTGGATATGCTTTCTATGGAGTTCTTAATTTGGTTTATTGTTTCCTTCATGTCAAGGATTTCTGTTTGGTTTTTTTTCAATATCTCTAACTCTTTATTGAAATGATCTTTTGCTTCCTGTATTTGCTCTTTTAACTGTCGATTGGTGCGATCAATCAATGCTTGCATTTGCTCTTTCATCTCATCATTCAATGCTTGCATTTGCTCTTTCATCTCCTCGTTTGCTTCTCTGATCATTTTAATTATGTACATTCTGAACTCCTTTTCTGTCATTTCTTCTGCCATGCTGTCATTGGGTTTTATTGATGTAACATCTAGATTTGTTTGCAGCATTTTCTTTCCTTGTTTTCTCATGTTGTTCAGATATCAGTGGACCGCTGAGATATTGCAGATTTCCTCTGTTGATTTACAATGACCCTGAAGATTTCTATATATATCCCCTCTTAGCCTTCAGTAGGCTGAAGTCTTGGAGGAGGTTGATAATGCGGTGCTCCACAAGGAAGCTGCCTCTCTAGGAGTGGTGGCCTTCAGGTGGGGTATATTCCCTGCTAGTGGGCAGAGGTGCCTCCACTTGTTGACCAATGGTCATCCAAAGGGGACCTAGGCTGTGGGCTGAGGCAAGGCCTGTTTGGGCCTGTGTCTCTGGTTTTACCGTCCTTGTGGGGAAACCTCACCAGGCAGGGAAGACTCACCCAGTGGGGAGGTCTCGCTGGTCAGTTTCCTCCTAGAGGTTCCCCTCAATTTACAGCTACTGCCTGGGCTGGGCTGCCTTCCTCTGCAAAGTTTCCAGGGGCCCGGCCCTACCTCCTGGGCCTGGGAGCCTCACCCTTCACAGATGAATCTCCTTAGGCTGCCCCTCCTCAGAGAATTTGCCCATAGGCCTGGAACCTTCGCTCCGCCCTAAGCCTGTCTCTGTGCGGCTCTTCCACCCAGAAGCCTCCTAGATCCTGGGACCCTGTTCTGCACCTAATCGCCTGGCTGCGTGGCCCCTCCTCTGAGCAGCCACCTGTGGCCCCGAACAATCGCTCTGAGTCCCAGAGACCCGCCACAGGCCTCTTCCTCCAGACAGCCGCCCAGTATGCCGGTGCGGTCACTAGGAGTCCAAGAAACTCACTTCGTGCCTCCTCCTCCCACCAACCACCCGTAGCCCGGGGCAATCAATCACTCCGAGTCGAAGTGACCCTCCCCGTTCCTCCTCCTTCTCCAGATAACCCCCCTGGTGTTCAGGAGCAGTCCCTCTGAGTGGCTCTGAATCCACGTGACCCGCTGCACGGGTCCTCTGGGCACCGCCCGGAGCTCTGGTGTGGCCCCTCAAGACCAAGCGTCCCACCACGCTTCTCCTCCAGGCAGCCCCCCTGTGTTCAGGAGCTGTCACTTTAAGACCAAACAACTCACCACTCGCCTTCTCCTCTGAGCAGCCGCCTGGAGCGCTAATGCAGTCACTGCGAATCCAAAGGACCCGCTGCGCTCCTTCTCCTCCTTCTCCTACTCCTCCGGGCAGGCCCCGGGGTTCAGAAGTGGTCAGAGTCCAAACAGCTCGCCACGCAGCCCCTTCTCTGGCAACCGCCTGTAGTTCCCGTGTAGTCACCCGAATCCAAGCGGCTGCTCCTCTTCCTCCTTGTCCTCAGGGCAGGCCCCGGTGTTCAGAAGCGTCGTTCTGATTCCAAACAGCTCGCCGCGCGGCTTCTCCTCTGGCAACCGCCTGCAGCTCTGGTGCAGTCTCTCCGAATCCAAGTGGCCACGCTCCTCTCCTCCTCCTCAGGGCAGGCCCCGGTGTCCTGAGTCCACACAGTTCTCCCCGCCACTCCTCCCCCGGGCAGCCGCCGGAGCCCCAGTGGCTGCTCCGAGTCCCAGCGCTGTGCCGAGCGGCCTCCTCTATGGCGCTCCAGCGGGGGGAGGGGCGTCTCGCCGGCAGTTCTACTTCACAAAGTTTCCTGCGTTCCGGGACCCCCGTCCCATCCGGGATTCCCCCCCAGGGGGTGAGAGTCACCCGGCTACTTTGAGTTGGTCCCAAGCGTCTCAATATCTCCTCTCTTGAATCCTGAGTTCTGGAGCAACACGTAATGCAGCCACCCTCTAGGCCGCCATCTTGAAAAACCTGTACTTGGCATTTAAAGTGGTCTGAATTTAAATGATGAGTTTATCATTCACTAGCCATGTGACCTTGAAAGATACTTCTCAGTCTCACTTTTTCCTTGCTGTGAAATCAAGGAGAAACATCTAGCACAGCGAGTGGCGATGAGGTTTGAATAAAGTAATTCATGTGCTGCTTTTAGAGGACTGACACAGGAGGAGGTTGAGCTCCTCAACCATTCCTACCATTGCCCTCTCTTACATTGTTGTCTAGTAAGTTAGTTCAAAACACTCTGTAAATGGTGCCTATGTGCAATAAAAACCCTCGTGACTATTAATCAGTTTATGAAATATCAACACCTAGGCTTAGATAATTAGCATAAGAATGTTCAAACTAATTTATTTGTGCAAGCACTGCTGTTTTGCACCTGTGACTAGAGATGATAGGGTAGAACTTGCCACCTGTGCATCAATAGGATATAAAAACCCAGGTTTGCAGGTGGACCCTGCAGCCTCCACTTGATCCAGGTGTAAGTCCTGCCTGCAAAGTCTGCCAGTAGCCTCTGGGATGCTTCCCCAGAGAAGCCTTTCATGGTGCATGCCTTGAGGGTTCTCTGCAAGATTTCATTGGCTCCTATGCCTGCTTACCATGGCTTGTCTTTCTGTCTGAGAATGTACACTGTCACTTGCTTTCACTGTGACTTGCCTCTTAGTAGCCAAGGCCATGGAGGTGGAACCCTTAAATGATGACATCTACCGATATTCACCAAAATAATTTGATATTTGCCTGTGTGCCAGATTGGTGGGAGGGTGGGTACATTTTGCCACACTTTGGTAGGCATTGTGCCAGGTACATTGCTTAGGGTGTCTCAGGGAATTTTTTGGACGCTGTTATAGCACCTCTTCTCCTCCTGTGGGCAGAGCACCCAGGAATCAGCAGACAGACACTCTTTCCACTGGAAACCACGTCAGTGAGTGAAGGAGGATTTGCAGCCCGGCCTGACTAGAAGCTCCAAATCCTTAGTGAGTTTATTTGGTTTTCATAATACTGACACCCCATTGACTATTCTATATGCCCTTAACCACTGGACCTTTGTCACCACTGATGTTAAAGAGATTACATGCTATAGATATATTAGCTACTATATTTCTATGAAATTTACTTTTAATTCTCTTTATTTCCCTAATGCTGCTTGGTGCTGATTCATGTAACACCTTCATCCTAAAAAATTCATTCAATCTTCATTGTTGTTCCTGCTGTTATCTGGTTCCTTAGAGTTGTTTTAGCTCCTCTTAGTTTGGATTAGAATACTATTCTTAGCAAAATGTTTTTGCAGTAGCTGAAAAGTATTGTTTTTCTTAACTCGAGTCTTTGGAAGCAAGACAGAATACTTCTTGGCCCAGTATCATACAATTAACTCAAGTGGGATGGATTTGGAAACCCCTCCTACTGTTTTGTCTAAATACTCAACTCTCTGCTGTAAGGAAGGAAATGATTAATTTTGCTTTTATACTCTCGTACAACAAAAGAACTCTATGGTGCATATTCACAGTGGTGTATCCCAGATTTCCTGCACAATCATCCTTGACTTATCTTAATGATAAATCTTTTAATCTTTCTGCCTTTGCTGGACAGTTCTATGCAGGGTTTCGTGAGGCACAACGTGTAGGGGAGACTCCCTGTTGGTACAGATCTAATGTGTGTGCTCTGGGACCTCCAACCAGGCTGCATTTGGAGGAATGGGGCTGTAAAACAACAATTACACTTCATGACCTCCAAAATATTACAGGAGAATGAGTGATAATTTTTAATTCATATGGATGGAAAACCAGGACAAATGAGTGAATCCTTACAAATAATCTGTTTAAAACAATCCATGCTAAAAGATATTTCAAACAATTGGAGTTTATTCAAGGCTGTATGGACAGATGGTGCAGTTAAATTAAGTTTTTAGCATTTGCTTAAATATGACTACTGAATGTGCCATTTCAAAAAAAATCTACAGTAATAAACTACCTCATGTAAAAAATCACTGCCAGAGGATAAGTTGTGTGTGTGCGTGGGTGCGTACGTATGCATGTGCGTATGTGTTTAAAAGAGTAATTACCCTGAATATTCTTTCAGAGAAAATTAAAGTCAATCACCTAATGCCAGTTGTAGCTTATCTATTACAAATCAAACTAAGAATCTAAGGGACTTTGGAAAAAATTCTCATTTAAGTGGTATGGTACATACAGCCTGCCTGTGCTTAGTTTGAACGAAGTTAGACAGAGAAGATAATGTTTGTAATCATTATGCTTTACTTTCATTTGTGTTATATAACCTTGAATTTTGTAAGAAAATGACGGTAATGGCATCAGGTAACTTTACTTCTTAGACAGCTGGCCATTTTATGAAACATTGATTCTCATCTAAATGGTGCCATTTCTTAAAGCTTCTATTTTAATCATCCTGCAAAAATCAAAAACAGGACTCTACAGTAACAGAGTGACTCATAACAGATCCACACTCCCACTGAGAACAGCTAGGAGAGCAGGGTGGGAAAGTCTACTCAGTACCCATTCGAGGTGGCCAGATCTAGGTAAGGGACCCCAAGGGGCCAGAGACATGTGAAGCTCATTTAGATGAGCTAACTGCTTACAGATCTCTTGACTCTTTCAAGCATTTTTGGATTCTGCGCACTGTCCGAGAGCTGAGAAGCCTGGCGGAGAGAGGCTGCTAGAAATCAGAGAAGGTGAAAGAGCCTACAAATCCAAAGAGGACTGGGAGACAAAAATTGGAAGTTCTGTTCGCCAAAGCTTCTGGAACTGGAGGCACTGAGGCCCCAGATCCAGGCAACAGAGGTGCCCGCCTCAAGGCTGGTGCTGGTGAAGCTGTGCAGATCATGGAAACAAGAAGCCACTCAGGGAGCAACTAAAAAAAACAGACAAGTGTTTGGTGGCTTCATGATTGCTGGTGGGCGTGGGGCACAAGTACTCCTGCTCTCGGTCTGTAAGTTGTAAGCATCTTTTCCCCAGTTTACTGCCTGTCTTTGGCTTTACATATTTACAAATTGTCTTGGTCCCTTTGGACTACTATAACAAAATACCCTAGACTGGGTAATTTTTCAACAACAAAAGTTTATTATTCATAGTTCTAGAGACTGGGAAGTCCAAGATCAGGACCCCAGCAGAGCTGGTGTCCAGTGAGAGCTCTCTGCTTCATAGGCCCAGGGGTCAACAAATATCTTTGAGTCTTTTTTATGAGCTTTATTCATTAAGGTAATTGTGACATAATTACCTCCAAAAGGCCCCAACCCTTAGGTAAAAGAAATTCATAGCTACCACCACATTGGGAATTATGTCTCCACATGAACTTTTAGCAGGGGTTGGATGGGGGCAAAGACCTTCACACCATAGCACATTTAATGGATTTATTGTAGACAGATATTCAAACACTGCATTGTCGATTTTATCTTTCATCTTATGATTTTATGATCTCTGGATCTTATGTTATACTTAGAATTCATTCATTTCCCAACAACAAAAAGTTTTCTGCGATTTCTCCTGTTATGTGTAATGAATGAATCCAACGGTATTTTTTTTCTCCAGTTGGTCACGTAATTATGTCAGCAACATTTATCAAATAATTCATTTTTTTTCCTGGCCACCATGATTTTAAGTGAAACCTTTATCATATGAGAAATTTATGTACAAGTCTTTTGTATTTCTGGACTTTCAATTAAATTAATCTTACAAGTTCGTGTATCAGTACAGCTTACTTTCCAAATATGTATCTGCATGTATATATGTATATATATTAAATAGCCTAAAACTCTCATATACTCACAAAATTAACACAGTTCTCCTGTGTCATTTAGTCACTTCCTCCAGTGATAATATGTTCATGATCATCACATATTGTTAAATTAAGTAAATCCATGCTAGTAAAATACCATTAACTTCAATATAGACCTTTTTATATATGTCACCAGGGTTCCTTGTTAATAAAGAGGGTGTGCAGTTCTATGAAATTTTCTAACACATGTAGATTCATGATCACAAGCTACTGCTCCATTAATATAAAGAAACCTCCTGCACTACCAATTAGTAGTTATTACTACTAAGTACTGAGTCATTAACCTGGAATGAATACCTGGCAACTGCTGACCTGAGCTCTGTCTCCATAATTAGGTCACTTCAAGAATATTGTGTAAATGGATTCATACATAATGTACACTTTTTCATAAATAAACTTTTGTTCTTTACATAAATGCAGATTCACATGAAGTTTTACAAAATAATATCCCATATTTTCTTTCCCCAGTTTCCTCGAGTATTAATATTTATAAAATCAGACTAAAATCTCACTCTTATTTAGATTTCCTTGGTTTTACCTATACTCCAGTGTGTGCTTTCTACTCTACAATCTTATCACAGACATGGGTTTTGTGTTTGCCACCATAATCAACAGAGAACAGTTCAATATGAGAATTTCTTATGTGCCATTTTTATAATAATTTTACCTCCCTCAAATCTGCCCCCCTTTCTAAATACTGGAAGCCACTAATCTGTTCTCCATTAATATCACTTTGAAAATCACTTTCTGTAAGTGGAATCCTACAGAATGTAAACTCTTGAGATTGTTTCTTTTCATTCAGGACAATTTCATGGAGCCCCATTCAGGTTGGAGTATGCAGGCATAGGTAGTTCCTTTGATTGCTGGGTAATACTCCAAGACATGGGTGAACCACAGTTCAACCATCAGCCTTTGAAAGACCTTGGTTTGTTTCTGTATTTGGCTCTCATGAAGGAAATTTCACTACACATTCTTGTACAGACTTGTTTGCGAATACAAATTTTCAATACTCTACAATAAATGCCAAAGGGTACGATACCTGGGTCACAGAGTTTTGAAAGAAACTGCCCAGTGTCTTCAGCATGATTGTACCATTCCAGCGATGTGAGATCCACTTTCTTTGCATTCTTTCCAGCTTCTGATGTTGATGCTCTCTATTATTTTTGCCATTTTGATAGGGGTATACTGGTATCTCAGGATGATCTTAATTTGCATGTTCCTCAGTGGTAATGATGTCAAGCATCTCTTCATGTGCATGTTGCCATCTGTATGGACAGTTTGTTCTTTGCTCATTTGCTATTAGGATTTTTTTAAATTTTTGGGATTCTAAAAAGCACAGTAGAACTCTTGATACAAGACAACTTCATCCAAAACCCTGCCACTAAGAGATCTGACCAAACTCCAGCACTTCTTCTAGAAGCATAAGGCCAAGACCCGACTCCTCACCAACATGCCAACCTGAGAAAGCTCAGTGCTGCCAGGAAAATGTGCTTCTTGTTCTACCCACACACTCCTGACCTCGGGCCCTGATCTCCTATTGGGAGAAATCCTAGTTCTTGGCTGACAGCAGTTAATGTCTCAAGTGTGTAAACTTGCAGAGAGGAGCATTCCCCTCTGGCCACCTAGAAAAGTAAACAACTGCCCCAAATTGACCTAGTGTTACCAAGGGAACCTGTATAGGAGCCTGGTGGTCTAATCTCCCATGGCACATTGTGATTGGGCAAGAAATATAAAATGTATACCTGTTCCCGCAATAAACCAACCTCCCTTTCCCAGAGCATTTAGTTAAAATTGCCCATGTGTCTGTGGCTGCACTTATTCTCCCTCAAGTACCCCAGGGCCATTCCTTTGAGCTGTACCATCAGGAAGGATCGGGCCTGACTCCTGGCTCTGGGAAGATGGACTCCCAACTTCCAGACCCACCAGCTCCCACACACCGCCAGCCTCCTCACAATCACACTGCCCAACCCTTTGTTCTTTTCCCTTTCTCCAATTCTGTTGAGACCCCCCTCCTGCCTCTCTTGTTGTCCCTTTAAAATGAGCAAATAACCTTTGTATGAAGTACAGTGGGCTCAGCCTTTCCCCACACAGTCAGGACTAACTGAACTCTCGTGGCATTACTGTCCAGCCCTGTTTATTCTTGATGCTCTGTATGTTCTACATTCTAGATTTTAGTCAGCTAGGTGGTTTGCAGGTATTTTCTTACAGTCTTTTCCTCCTCTTAGAAAGGATTAACACCAAGGATAAAGATTTTAATTTGCATGAGAGAGCAATTTGTTTTTCTTTTTTATGGTCATCCTTACAGGGTCAAGTTTAAGAACACTTTGTCTACTTTTACATCTTGTATTTTTTTTGTTACATCTTTATGATAAAACTCATATTATTTTATGTTATTCATTTGAGCCTACAGTCTATTTTTCAGTTCATATGCATAAAAGATGCAAAGTTTAGGTCAAAATTCCTTTTTCCCCCCCCTGAGAATCCAGTTGTTTCCACATCTTTAACTGAATGAGTTTCACTCTCTAGCAATTACTCTTGTGCCTGTAGATCATCAGTCGGAGGCACTTCCTATCCAAATATGATTCTGTAGTTTTCATATACCTACTCCTTTCCCCTGATTATAATCACATACCCTGGAAATAATGCACCAGGCAATTGCATGTGAATTCCTAAGGCCAGAAAGGAGAACTGCTTTGGGTATCAACAAATCAGGTGTGTTCTCTCATCTCCTAACCCAACCCAAGTAGGCTGGGAAAGGCTATTGGATATTACTCCTGGATAGGTTAGAACTGAGGGACTGTGTCAAGAGCCAGCTTGCCCCCCCAGCGACCTACTTCCTCAAAACATGCCCCACTTACCTACAGTGACCTCCTCCCAGTAGTGCATTTGAATTATTACTCTATCAAATTGATTAATCCACCGATGAACTCAGAGCCCTCATGAGCCAATCACTCCACAAAGTCCCACCTCTGGGCATTGCTATCTTGGGGTCCACATCTCCAGCACATGAGCTTTAGGGGAACATTCCAGATGCACACCATAAGAGCTCTACCTCCTGAAGTGGGCATCACCTCCCAACAGCACCGAGATGGGAACCAAGCCCCTCACACTTTGGGTACACTTATCTAAACCATAAAAACACGTGCTCTTTGGAAATAAAGAGCTCACGATGTCGAAATGCCCCAAGAGAACTTATTTAATGAGGCAGTTAGGCTAACAGGGTTTTTAATGTGGCCTTTTATTGTGGGGGCCTCTTGTCCTGGGCTTTTTAGTGTAGTCTGAATAGTTTAGCCTTTGCTTTCAGAGGGACCGCCGGAAGCAGTCAGTTTTACATGGTTCAGTCTGTCTGTAACATCAGGTCTTTGGCCTCGGGAGTGCAGATGGCATCTGGAGGTGGTGTGCCTCACAGTGCCAGGTGGAGGCTGTTGTCTGATGCACAGCGTTGTCAGGGCTGGTCGTGGACTCAGCAAAAAGCCGCGGGGAGAGGCAGCAGGGCATGGGCATGTGTGCTTAGGATGAGGAGAAAACCTTTAGGAATAGTCTTTTTTCTTCTTTTTATTTATTCTTTTCAGATACGCATGATAGCAGAATGTTCTGGACATAGTGTACATGCATGGAGTGTAACCTCCCATTCTTGTGCTTGGACATGATGTGGAGTTACAATGGTCGCGTGTTCATATGTGAACATAGGAAAGTGATGTTCGATTCATTCCACTGACTTTCCCAGTCCCGTCCCTTCTCCCTCCCCTTTATTCCCCTTTGTCTAATCCAACGAATTTCTATTCTTCCCAGGGATAGTCTTTTAAAAAAGAATACCAAAAAAAAAAAAAAAAAAAAGAATACCAATAATGTCTTTGCTCTCCTCTGCTCCTTTCTAGGAGTTGGGGTTTTGTGTGTCTTTTGCCGATTGTTATGAACATGTCTTTTTTATTAACCAAAACTTAATATTTTCAAAAATTTATTTTTAAATGTTTATGTAGACTTTTCATTTTGGAAGGATTGTAAGAGGGACAATGTATTTTCACAGGAAAGTAGTTTTATAGACTTCAACTTGGAAAATAGATCATGTTGAGGAATTAGCACAAAACATCAAATCTTTCAAAGATCGTCAAGTGATTTTCCCTAACCTCTCTATCTGTGTGCTGGCTTTCCATTGCTGTGACAATACACCTGAGAAAGTCATCTGAAAGGAGACAAGATTTATTCTGGCTCATGGTCTCAGAGGTTTCTTGGTCACTTGTCCTTGCAATGAGTCAGAACACCATGGAAGAAGGACATGAAAGAAGAAAGCTGCTGACTTCATGGCCACCAGGAAGCAGAGAGAGAGAAAGAAGAGAGAATACAAGAGGGTAAAAACGGGATCTGGACAAAATACACTCCCAGTAGCACACTTATTTTCTCCAACAGGGCTGTACTTCCTTCAGTTCCCATTAGCTGTCCATAGTGCATTCAGTTAGGACTCCATCAATGGCTTAGTTCACTGATGAGCTCAGAGCCCTTGTGAGCCAATCACCTCCCAAAGCCCCACTCTGAACATTGCTGTGTCGAGGACAAGCCTTCAACACATGAGCCTTTGGGGATCATTCTAGGTCCAAATCGTAGCACCAGGGTAACAAATCATCTCTCTTCCAGGAGGAAAAAAGACAAAATGACACAGGTTAGCAGCTCTAAGAAAGCTCATAGCCAGCTCTAAGAAAGCTCATCGCCACCCAATGCTGTGGTTCCTGTGCTGTAGGCCCTGTGATGCACCCCACCATGCAGGCAGGTAATTCAGGGTCCTTACCATACTCTTGACAGAGCTTTGGGCACAGGGCACCAGCACGAGATGCTTCTGCAGCTGCTGATTTTGCCGAGTGATGACCAGTCTATTTCTGGGGTCAGTGCACGCAATGCCTTGCCAACGCTGAGCAGGGTGAGTAGCGTCAGAGCTCAGGCCTCCCTAGTGTCCCACTCAATACTCACACCTTGGCTCCAACCCCCCAGGGTCTTCCGCCTCACAGAAGCCTCTGATGGCTTTGGCAAGGCTCAGCCCAACCTGACCTCTCCATTGGCTAGGACACTTCCTCTTCTGCTGCTCACTCTGCTCTGGAAACATTGTCGTTTTTGTTCATCCTTGAGCCTCGCAGATGGTCAAGGGTGAGCATCTGCTGGCCCCTCTGCTGTTTCCCCACGGACCTGCGTGGCTCATGCACTTGCTTTCAAGGCCTTGTTGGACTGCGTGTTCTCAGCAATTCTCTTCTCTGACAGATTATTTAAGGCCCCTCACCTTCCTATTTCCTCCATGTCTCCTCGGTTCTGATTATATCATATTTTATTTCACAATTTATTTCTCTCATGTATCCCCTTCTTTCTCCTTCAGAACATGAACTCCACAATGACAGGGATACTCTTCTCCTTTATTTCCTTCTCTATTTACCACCTAAAATAGCGATTGGTCCACAGCAGGGACCTAAAAAATACCTTTGGAATCACTAGATGAATTAATCACTCCAAATCTATGCTGTTTTCTCTGCCATCTCACATTTCTTATTAAAGTGTGTAGTTGGAGGAAAACTCTTTGAAGTGATGCCACAATGGGAGAGAAGACTTTTGAGAAGAAGAAATCACGAATTATGAAACAATAATAGCAAGTATAAGTGAAAAGAACATTTTTTTTTTTAAATTATAGGATTTAATGTTGTACATTCCTTGAGAAATGGACAGTTTTGAAAACAAAGTGAAATCCATCCACAAGTATGCTTGTTCTGGGAAGATTTTTGTCGTTTTTACCATCATCTTCTGGCAAATTCCATCTTCTTGGCAGGAATGCAGCTTTCCTGCTGGACAATTAAGGCAGCACATTGAGTTCCAAGAGATCTGATTCTGATGTGCTTCACTCCAGGCCACACTGATCAATTAGCTGCAAATGGCTCAAAACTTGTTTTAGTCACCTTTTCTGGGTCATTGTCCAGAAACCTTTTTGTATAAGCCACTTCTTTTACATGTGTGACATGAATCATTTGGAAATGAGGAGTGTGCTAGGATTGAAACTCCAGAAGTATAAGAAAGTTAGGATCTGGTAGGTTTCCTTGGTTTTCTGGTAGGTTCCATTAGTGTTCCAAAATGACATCAGGGGATGAGGAGACTCAAAAGAACATTGAAATAGTGCAATTTGCACTCGCTTGTGAGAGTTGTTGAACGAGTCCTGAACCTGCCTGGGTTCAAGCTTCCTCATGTACAAATTGAACAGGGCTGCCTCTGTGTTGGAGTAGAGTCCAGAAAGTTGCAGGAGACAAAAAAAAAAAAAAAAAAAAAAAAAAAAATGAAAGTTGCATTTGTTACACAGATTCCAGATTCAGTATGACAGAAAGGGAAAGGGAAGAGATGGATCTATAAACTATGGAAGTCGTTTTGGAATCCTTGATGCAGTACGTTTTCCTAAGGCCCAGCTAAATCCTGATATTTTATATAATCCATGTGACAGGAAGAGATCTGTGGTAAAATTAGACACATTTAAGGAAGTGTTTTTAGTCACAACTGAACAAATACTAAGAACTACTCAGATGACTAACACTCTGCAGTCAGAAAGCACTTACTTGACCGTTATCCACTGAGTCTTAAATTTAATATAAATTCAAATGACAGAATCTCGCCCTAATTTGAAAGACCATGATCCTGTTGGGTGGCAATGGAGTCAAGTGTGTGTTTGTGTATGCATGTTCCCACCTCTGTGCCTATTTTCTCTGAGTACTTAAACATAGATGAAAGGGACAGTAATACCATCACACACATCAATAGAGGAGAGTCTTTTTTCACAGATGGAAACATTAGTCTCTGACAAATTTAAAATATGAGGTAAAAAAAATGAGGTAAAGTTGAAAAATTATTGTGAACAAAAAATGTTAAAAGACCTTTTTCCCCAATCCATTGACACAAAAAAAGCACAAGACAAGTTCAACAGCTGTGGAAATGACTAGCTTTTACCCAATAACCCTCTCCCTCAGAAGCCCAGATAATGATCTCAGATCCTGCTCTCCCCTGGAGGAAATCAGGACTTCTTAATGGGGATTTTGTTTCATAATAAATGGAAATTAAAAAGAAAATCACATTTCCAGAAAATGTGGATTCCACCATGTAAGACTGTCATTGGAAGAGCTAGAAGCATACAAATTTTGACAATTTGAATAAGCATCAAAATAAAACAATAGTTACTGATAGCAAATTACATTGATGGAGCCATGAACACAGGACAACAAAAGATAAACAATGATATAAAATGGAAAGAAAGATACTTGTAATAAAAGGATGAAGTTGATATAAAAATTATAAGCACTATTGATTTCAGTACATCAGAGTGGGTTCATGCATGTGGGTATTGAGGTGCATCTGTAGATATCAGTGTGTAAGGAAGTGATTTGTACTAGCTTCCTTCTATGTGAGCAGGAATAAGCAACCACAGAGACCTGTGAATATGCCAAGAAGACTTGGAAGAAATAGAAAGTAGCTAGAATGTTTAGATGAGAACTAGTGATCAGACAAGCAAGAGTGTCCCCAAGGAGCCACCCCCATGAGCTCCTCAAGGAACCAAATGAGCTCCATCCATCAATCCGAAGGGAAAATGAACCTTGCACTCTAGAGAAGAGCTATCCAAATAAATATAACGTGAGCATATGTGTCATTTAAAATTTTCCTGTGACTGCATTTTTCAAAAAAAATAATTAGGCAAAATTAACAAGACATTTCATCAATCCCAATGGAGCCAATGGAGTACCATTTCCAGCTGGGCATCAGACACACCAGGCACTCAGCTGTCACATGCGACTGTTCCACAGGGCAGTAGGGAAGCAGACCCACGTTCTCCTAAGAGGTGGAATCCTTGTGGCCACACTAATGTGAGAAAATCCTAAGAAAGATGCATATGTGCTCAATAATCAAAAGGACGGAGTGTTCCTGCATAATGGTAGGACCCTGTGGGGCACAGTGAGGCACACGGAGCAGAGATGATATGCCCCCCCCAAGGCGGAAAACCACAGAGGACACAAAACCACAGGAGCCTGACAGCATAAGAAGTGAAGATGCATTGCCACCAGGTCTCCTCTGGTGGCCAAAGGGCTGGTCACCTTGGGTTGCCTGACTAGCAACATGCTCATTGCCCAGACCTTACAAATTAATTGCCTGGGGTGCTGCTGCCTCCTATGGAGGAAGGAATGGCAGGTATGGGAATGTGAGAGCCCAGGAAGGCTTGAGCGAAAAACCATGGGAAAGAAAAATAGCAATAACAGTAAAGAAGAAAATGGTTCCAAATATTAAATCCATTCCAATGGACAACTGGGACACGAGAATTCTCTACTCACTAATTGGTACCTCTGACCTCCTCAAGGAGCTCCTTCTCAAAGGAGAAGGAGGTGTTATTCTTTCCATCAAGCACTTAAACTACAGGATCTACTAAGTAACTAAGTTGTGTTGTTCGTGCTTAGGCAATAACCCAGACTTTCTCCAAAGGGTGGAAAAGAAGAGACATAGGACAAAGCTTTTAGAGTCTCTTGAGGTAAGGCCAGGGCCCTTCAGGGAATCTTCACAACAGAAAAGCCCACAGGCTGGGCTGCTGGAGTGGAACCCACAAGGGATTTCCTGAGGACGGCATGTGTCAGTCAAGTGACAGCCTGACTTGGAAGCCAGGGAAAGGCAAGGCAGAGCAGTAAACGGGTGTATTGCTTGGTTAGTCCCCTTCTGCAGAGAAGGAGTCCATAAGGAAAGTCAGCCTCTGAAGCACAGGCTGCAAAGAGCACCTCAGCAGGAGGCCCTTCAACAGGGGACTCCTAGGACTCACAGCTCTCAGTCTGAATTGTGTTCCCTAAGGTATTAATCAGGGATTCTGTTCTCCAGAGAAACAGAATCAACAGGAAGTATGATTATAAAATGGGATTTATTAGATTGACTCACACAACCAGAAGCTGGATAGTTCACAATGGCCGTCTGCCGCTGGAGAGCTGGAAGAACCGGTAGTTGTGCAATCCAAGGAGGAAGCCCAGAATAAGAAAGATCAATAGTGCTACCCCAGTCTGACACCAGGGCTTCTGGAAACTACCTGGAGAACCACTGGCAGAGTCCTCTTTGGAAGAATGAAGAAGCGAGAGTCTGATGTCCTCAGATGATTGAAGTAGCGATCAAGAACCCATTCAAAAAGAGCCGAGCTTGCCTCTGCATCTGCTTCCTTGTTCTTCCAGCTTTTATTCCATCTATTGGATGGTGCTGCCCATGCTTAGGGAGGGGCTCCACTTCAGTTTACTATTCCACATTCCAATCCTTCCTAGACACGTCTTCACGGACACACCCAGAGGCCTCTTAATCATAGGCATCTCTTAATCCAATCAAGTTGACAATTCAAATTAACCATTACACCTAAGCAACCTGGTGACATCTGCACAGAAGACACTAGGCTCATCATGCAGTGCATCATCTCGTCCCCTGCTGATTCTGCATTTCCTAAAGGGAACTTGAACTTCTGATTCCATATCTTTGTCTCCTTTGTTTGGTTGTGGTAAAGGCTTTGCTGCAAAATGCAGCTATGCTTATCAACCTGATTAAGGTCAGCATCTGCAACTGCAAGCTAGATGCCAGACAGGGCAAGAGCCCAAGACAAGCTCTTCCCGTTGGGAACACCATCCTGGCTTCTTCTCATTGAGGGACAAAGACTGAGAAAATGGGACTCTGTGATACTTGAGCATTTTCATGGGCATAGAAAAAATGTGTTCAGTTTTTATCCTGTTTGACCTGTTTTGCTGTAATAAACTCTTTTCCCTGCTTTTTAATCTGGCTGCAGACACTGTATGTATTGCATGGATTCAATCTGACATGCCTACAGCCATGTTGAGTTGTAACGCCACGACTACTGGAGGGAAACCCTAGTTGATTTTTCCTGCATAGTTGGCCAACAAACTGGACCCTGGCACCAGGAATGTACCTGACTTTAATTTTAAATCAAGAAAAGTCAAGTAAATTCCTACTGGGATGAAATCACTTGCCCAATTTCATATGCCCCTCCTTCTGACCCAAATTGCAGGGATGCAATTGGTCTTGCTGCCTTCTAGGATCACATTTCTATCAGTAAGTCCCCATTACCTGCACTCTCTGCAATCCTGGCTCTGCCCACCTCTTGTTCTGGTATCATGGCACATTGGGACTGGCTCTAACGCATTGAGATGGGGTTGTTCCAGAACATACATATTTACATGTGTGTATGTGTGTTTACACACATATATAGTTATATGTGAATGTAAGTCATGTTTATATACATGCAGATAACATGTGCATGTGACAGACTTAGGGACTCATCTGGAGAACAAAAGGAAGGTTTTAAAAGGAGAGTTCCTCTCACTACAATTGTTTAGAAGTTTCTCTGAATCACTGACCATGTCACTCAAATTCTCCAGACTGCAGAAGAGTCTCTCGTGCGCATGCCCCGACTGCTCTCCTGTTATATCATTTGAAGGCAGTTGGATTTTGTATCCAGCTTTCTGTCATGTGACTGTGTTCTTGTGAGGAATGTCCCTTGACCTGTACACTGGTGCAGGTGCTAGACTTTCAGTATGGTGTTCAGCGCAAGCTACTTTTCTCTCTTCAATATGCTCTTTTTAAATAGCAATGAAAAATCTAATCACAAGCTAGCCATGAATGCTTTCTTTATATTCAGCAAGATATAAAGCAATTTATCAAGGTAATAGCAACTCCCTTGGGAGTCTAGAGGCTGCAATTTATTATCTGAAAAACAAGACCTCAGCCATACCTTACCATGCAAATTTCACATAATCAGAAACCAAAGGGTCTTTAAAGGATCAAGCAATGATCTCCTCCTATTCCATAAGCAATTCATTGCTGAGCCAGGTCCTCCTATTCACTACATTCATCTTGTAACTGGAAATAAACACATGAGAGCCAAAGGTTTCCCCTCACCCACATGGAACATCTAGGATGAATTCCCTTGCAAAGACTTTCTTTTTTGTTTTCATTTTCCAAAACTTTTATATAGAATGTAGGTTCCATGGAAATGTAAAATTTTAAAAACATGTATTAGCTTCTGAGCAGAGATGACAATTTATTATGCACCAAATTGTTGCATAGGTTGATCTGTTTGCTTCTGAGTTTGCCAAACATTGCTCAGATAAACAGTGTGTTAAAGTGCATAGATTCTGGGATCATCCTACCTGAATTTCAGTCTTGCTCTGACATTCACTTGTTTCCTGACTTTGGGTAAGTCATTCAGCATCTCTTTGTTCCAGAGTCTACATAAAAGTTGTAAAATATAGTTAAAACGATGTTGTCCCATAGGTCTTAGTGAGACTCAGATAAGATCAGCTATTAAAGGATGTTTTTAGGACAAAGAAGTTTCAGCATCACTCAGGAGAGATTGAATAGTAGTTTGAGTCCACAACCAAGTTTAGATTCCCACATTGGAGTTCTACATGTGAGGCAGAGACCAGCTACCAGGAGGCAACAGCCTGGGATTTGTGAAGTTGAGCTTGGTAGGAAAACCAGGTGCAGGGAGTGTTGGGAATCCTGGCAAGAGTTCGGGTTCAATGCTTCACCAAACAGATCAGGCTAAGGAGGACCTGTAGGTCTTCAGAACAAGGTCTTCAGAACAAAAAGAGAAAGAGAATAAGTGAACTCCAGACTGAATGGCTGTGGTTTAAATTCCAAGAGTGATTAAGAGGGCTCAATAGTTCCGGAGTGGAATTGTCTGATGGAACAATCCAAGATTCTTAGGCAGAAGTTGAGAACTCCAAAGTAAAGGAGAAGATTTGTTTTTAAAATGAATGCACTATCCTTCAGAAAAAGATGGAAGTCTGAGGTCACAATGGTCTTTTCAAATAAATAATAATCTACCAGGTATTTTGCTAATTTGTTGTGTCTTTTGAGATAGGAAAAAAAAATCATCTTCCCTTTAATTGCATAATTAGTTGATAAATATAAGAAGCCACTCAAAATACTTCAGCTTCGAAGGATAAATATGAATGCAGCGTACATTTTTACTAGAGGAGGTATTACTCAAATGGATGAAAACTCAATTTGTGAAGGAGAAAGGTTCTTGGCTATCACAGCTGTGTGCCACCCTCCAAAACTCAACCTCACGCCCCAAAAATCTGATTCCTTAGTATTTCGTTTCTCTCAATGGATTTTCTCAAGTATCAGAAAAGCAACATTGACTCTGAGTTCATGGCATGGACTCAATGTATGGAAAGTCATAATGTACAACCATGACCCATGATGGACACGGGCACAAGACTTTCTCTCCATCAATAGCTCCACCTCATAGTCATATGGTCAGATGTCATCTGAGCCACTGACCACCAGTGCCACCTTGTAAGCATTGTTAGTGTGGTCTCAGTGATATCATGTATGACTTGGGCATTAAGAACTAGTTAAAATCATTTCTATTTTATCGTTTAATTCTAAAATTTTTATTCAGTCCACCATTAATTTCATGAAGTGCTGAATAAGTAAAAATGATCAGTAATGAATTATAGTTAAAGTTGTCTTTTAACTGAGTAAATTAACGTGAGTGGAGGGACTTCCCTGAGCAGATATTCTTTATGAATAAACTTTCTATGTGGATGTTTAGATCAGCAAAGCAGACCACCAATCAGGAATCGGAGAGGGGTAACATCACAATGACATCACCCCTTGACTTGCACGCATGTGGCTTAATGCACATTTAGACTTGTCTCATCCTCGTTGTGACAATTCAAGCTCAGAGTGGACTCTCTTTAAAGTCATTGTTCCAGGGCACATGACTCAGTGTGAAGAAATCCTCCAGTTCTTTCCTTGTCAAATCATTATCTTCAGCAAAAGAAAACCCAAGGGTCATTTTTCTATCCTCTGAGACTCAGGTTTGCATCTTAGCCCCTGTGGTAGTTGCTGGTCACCTAGAGACCTTTCTGAGTTGACATACACAGCCATAGTCTTTTGCCACCCACCTCGTCTTTAAAGAGCAGAATCAGTTCCTGGGAAGTGTGAGAGTGTCCTCAGGGAGGTGGGGGACCCTTCCCTCCAGAGAGGGTAGCAACATCAACCCAAGCTATTTGAGGGCTTCAGCAGCTTCCATGTTTCCTGGGATTCCTTGTGATTAGTTTCTATTGTGCAAGAATGCACCACTTTTCACCTGAGGATCTCTGGAAATGTCAAGGATCAAACTCACCTCTGTCATGTATGCAGACTGATGTACACAGATCTTATGGTCCCATTGGCCTTCAAGCTTTCTCTGGCCACCAGAAGGTTCTTCTAGCAGAAAACAAGCATCCATTCTCCTTGCATGTGTCTGTTACCTAGTCCTAGTCCTTTTTTTAAAAAAATATTTTTTTTAATTTTACAGACTGAATTTTGATTCATTGTACACAAATGGGGTACAATTTTCGTCTCTATGATTGTGCACGATGTAGATTCATACCATTCGTGTAATCATACATGCACATAGGATGACGATGTCTGTCTCATTCCACCATTTTTCATACTCCCACTCCCTCTCATTTCCCTCTACATAATCCAAAGTTCCTCCATTCTTCTCTCACCCCCAACTCCCCCACCCCCATTATGTATCATCATCCACTTATCAGGGAAAACATTCTGCCTATGTTTTTGTGAGACTGGCTTATTTCACTTAGCATGATATTCTCCAATTCTATCCATTTATCTGCAAATGCCATATTATCCTTCTTTATGGCTGAATAATATTCCATTGTGTATATATTCTACAGTTTCTTTATCCATTCATCTGCAGAAGGGCATCTAGGTTGGTTCCACAATCTAGCTGTTACCTACTTCTATGGAAAATAAATAACTCCTAAGTTTAAGAGCTCAAAATGACTACCATTTTCTTTGCTCTCAGTCCTGTGGATCAGGAACCAGAATAGGGCACTGGGAGGTAGTTTTCTGTCTTATGTGGCATCCTCTGAAGCAGTTGGAGAGACTCCAGGCTGATCATTGCTCCTCACCTGGGACACCACCCCCAGGGCCCCTGTGCTCACTGTCAGCTGGGCTCCTAGATGCTCTTCCATGGACCTCCCCACGTGGATTGTTTGAGCTTCCTTAGACATGGTGGTCTCAGGGATGTTATATTTCTTATCTATGAATGACTTTGACCAAGGCCTAAAGCTGCAACTTAGACTTGACTTAAACTTGTAACTGATTGTGTCATTTTTGCCACATCCCTGGGTTAAAGCAGGTCAGAAGGCAAAGAAGTATGCAATGTCAGAGAAATTCAAATGTCTGTTTGATCCCTTGTCGCTTAAAGACTGTGCCAGATTCTCTGCAAGCTCATTCTCTGTCCAGAAACCAAGATTGCCATCAAATAGCCTTCTCTGGGACCCCTATTCTCCTTGAATTCTTGATCTCTCTCGCTTTCTTTCCTTCTTTTGAATGCCTCTTGACTTTTCTGTTACCCTGCAAGCATCCACGAGGTAGGAACACTATCAAACCCAACGTGTCCACAGACTATGGGCAAACCCAGTGTTGAAGGCTGGGAACAGTTTCCTCTGCCCAAATGCTTTTAGTCCTACTTTTGCTCCATCATGTGGAAGGAGACTAGCATATGAAGCCATTTCTGTGTTAAATTTCTGTCAAAAGCAATAAATTGAAGGAGTCAATCTTAGGATAACATTTGTGTGGATATAAACATCTGCTATGGAGTTATCAATCAGGAAGTTTGAAATGTAATAGTTTGGTTAAACAGTACTTTGCATTTAATCAAAAATATCACATGCACAATGAGGCAGATGGGCTAAATCATCTCAAATAACACTTCCAGAATGAAAAGTCCACAATTCAGGTTAGCATTGTGGTTCAGTAATGAACCAAAAAGGAGTAGATGTTTATAGTCAATTCTACCACTGAGGTCAGTAAGAATTTGAAAGACCACTGAATTTTATAATCCAAGCTTTTAAAATTCTTTTTCTCTTTAGAAGATGATTACATGCCTCTATACTCCAAAAGTCATGCTAACAAAAAGATCTTAAGCATGCAAGAATAGTAGGAAGAGTTAGAAGATAAATTGTTATAATAAAGGAACTGAGCAAACGAAGAAGCAAATACAAAATTATTCATCTTCATAGAACTAGATCTCTAAGGTTAGTTTTGACATTTGATATCTCAAATTCTAAAAGCAGTTGAATATTTAATGATAATCAGTTCCCTTCATCCTAGCTGGTTTTTAATGCAAAGACAGTAACTAATCAATTTGCCATATGCATGGTTACTATGGATACTATTTATGTGCAGATTTCTAACATAAATTTCAGGCACTTGCAAGGAAATGTCAGAAAATTTACTCTGTTCATTGAAGAGTTTTAAGAAATGAAAATGAAAGAGGAAAGATAATTTTGTTCTTCAGTTAGAGACTCTAGCTTGACAGTGCAATGCCTGGCTTTGTGCTTCTCTCCCTGTGCACTGGTTCTTGGCCTCATGCAATCCTTGTAACCAACCCCAAACTAAATATTCCTATGAATACACTTAGTCCTCTTTGATTTCAGAGAAACTGACACTGGGGATGAATATTATTGAAGCATCAAGGTTTATGTCAAGTAACTGAATAAATCACCTTTTTGTTTGGTACTGGGAATTGAACCCAGGGGTGCTTCATCACTGAGTCATATCCCCAGCCTTCTTTATGTTTTTATTTTGAGACAGGATGTTATTAAGATTAGGGCCTCGGGGCTGGGGAGATAGCTTGGTCGGTAGAGTGCTTGCCTTGTAAGCACAAGGCCCTGGGTTCGATCCCCAGCACCAGAAAAAAAAAAAAAAAAAAAAAAAAAAAAGATTAGGGCCTCACTAAGTTGCTGAGGCTGGCCTCAATCTTGTAATCCTCCTGCCTCAGCCTCCAGAGCTCTTAAAATTACAGGCATTTGAACACCCACCTGAACTGTTACAATTTGAGCAGCACAGCTGGACCCTTTGCCAAATCCTCCTTCTATGACAAAGGTGGATCTGTGAATGTCAACATTCATAGCTGGGAGCAGAGTCTTTTCTACTTGAGCATCTTGCTCAGTAAATGCCTGTTGTTTCTACCCATTGTGATAATAAAAATTTCTCAGGTACTTTCTGGGCAGGGGTGCTGTTATACTTTAAATGTGTCCCCCAAATCCCATGTGTTACAAACTTATTTAAAAATTTATATGTTAATGGCATTTGGAGAAGGACCCTTGGGAGGGATGCAGGACTGGATGAGGTCGTGAAGATGGGGTTCCACGATGAGATTAGTGGTATTGTAAGAAGAGGAAGAGAGACCTGAGCGTGTGCTTGCACTGTCCTGCATGCGATGCCCTCTCCGTGTCATGGTCCTGCAAGAAGGCCCTCACCAGATATGACTACCTTGTTATTAGCCTTCTTGGCAAGCCTCCAGAACGCTGAGGAATGAATTTCTTCTCAAATTATCCAGTCTGTGCTATTCAGTTACAACAACACAAAACAGATGAAGACAGAGAGCACCTTGGAATCCAGAACCTTGAAGAAATAATGCACCAAAGCCCTTTCAATTGGAAAAGAAAATCTAGCTTCTGATTATCTATTTGCTACCATTTTGGTCAAGTGACATCGGGTGTCTTCATGTCCCCCAGTCCTGTATATGCTTTGTTGCCTCTCGGAGAAGGTAGCATATTGTAGACCTCTATCCTGAGGCTAGGATGGTGCTTGCTTTTGGAAATGGAAAAGATGTGTCCCCATTTGCAGTTGAGTTGATTGCAGTTAATTGAGGCCACCAGTTTCTCTTGTGGGCATAGGAGGCCCCGTGGGGAGTGAGGGGTGGAGATGAATGGCCCTGGGTCTCTCTCTATACTCAATTGCTTTCCTAGCAATAGGAGGTGCATGGAGCAGTAGCTATTCTTCCTACTTTCAGGCAACTAAACAAAAGGCTGATTTTTTTTCTCAACAGACTTTCACAACATTCCGCCATCTTGGGAAATGCCCTGTGAGAAAACATCATTAGCCACCTTTTATGCTAGAAAAAGGTGGACTCAGAAGTTGGCGGATATTATTGAATGTTATTAACAACACAAATCAAAATATTTTTCATGTTCAAATTTTCTTTTCACTATTTTCTTTCTCACTCTGACCCCCTAACTTCTTACATCTGATTTTTTTTTGTTTACATTTAAATTTTTAACAAAGAAAATGATGGGAATTGTATTTTACTTTTAAGCTTTACTTTCCAATCACTAAAATGTTTCTCTTTCTCTGGTCTCTTTTATGTGTGTGTGTGTGTGTGTGTGTTTACGGTAAATACTGTTAGCTCATGGCTCACAAATGACAGAGGCAGGAGACGGGAAGCAGACCTCGGACCAGCAAGCTTCCCTTTACTCTGTAGGGAGGCCCATGGATCAGCACTAGAGGACATTTTCTGGGTATGGAGATGGCCCCCGAGTTATAGAAGGAGTCTGGGTTTTATAGTTTCCCTGGAGACTGCGGACGTGCACTTTTGACAGTCAGGGGCTAGTCCTACAGGTTAAAACTTTAAACTAGGAGAGTGGTTGTAAAAAGGTTGAAACTCATTGTTGTCTGGAGAGATAGGAGTCCAGATCCCCAGGCATGAGTACTCAAATCTTGACCATTGCTTTACTTTCTCTGGGATCCATTGTTTCCCAGAGTTTCAGCATCTCCTGTGCCTCCATTTAGGGCTAATTCGCCATGGGGGAAGGTCAAAGTTCAGGGCCCAGCATTGATTATTTGCCTCTTTCCTTCTAGATACACTGGGGTTGGGAAGGGGTAAATGTTTGCTTTTGGTGGAGATGCTGGGGAAGAACCTGAGAAGGGATGAAAATTGGCTTTTCCCTTCAGGTCCCATTGTTATTGGGAAAGAGTGCCCTGGGAGAGGTTTAATGTTTGGCTAATGTGGCTAATTCCTCCCTCCAACCAAGCCACACTGTCCCTCTGTTTTTCTTGGTGAGCTGCCTTGTAGGAATATTATTTTCCATAACTCTTCAAATATACATAACAAAAATGTATCATTTTAGCCATTTTTACGTGTACAGCTCAGTAGCATTAAGTATGTCCACATTGCTATGTACATTCACTCATTTCTTACTCATTCATCTATGATTCATCTGAAATTTTGAGATCAATGGAATGGCAAAGTTAGAAGTTACCTAATAGCAGTTTTGTTCTATCACATTAGAATTTCAAAGTTGACATGGGGTTGCCTGTTTGTGAGGAAGTAACCACAGGACCTCAAACATATTTCAATGTGGAAAGAGTCATATGACCAAAGTAATAGCTGTATGTATCATGAAGTCCAGCTTCCCGATCATCCATGAGGTCCTCGAAGGTGGAACTTATTTTCCAGGTAAATTTTAATCTTTTCAATAACACTGTGATAAGGAAATTATTCTTCATAGTTGAGATCACTGGGTCTTACAGCAGAGTAAGGTACCTTGTCCCAGGGAAAGTGGAGACCCAGTGTGGGTCTGTCCAAACCCTAAGCCTCTGTGTTTACCCACCATACTCTGCCCGGCTCTCCTTTTGGACAAAGCTCATTATTATCTGAATTGGTTTGAGTAATGTACTCAGCACAGGATAAAGTTAATAGAAATATGAAAAACAGAGAATAACATGTAAAAAAAAACTCTAATCCTGAATTAGAACTGAAAGCATTAGTATAAAGTCACATCGATGTTTAGAGCAGCTCGATTCACAATAGCTAGATTGTGGAACCAACCTAGATCCCCTTCAACAGAAGAATGGATAGAGAAACTGTGGTATATATACACAATGGAATATTATTCAGTCATAAAGAAGAATAGGATTATGACATTTGCAGATAAATGGATGAAATTAGAGAATATCATGCTAAGTGAAATAAGTCAATCCCCAAAAACCAAAGGCTGAATGATTTCCCTGATAAGTAGATGATGATACATAATGGGGGTTGGGGGAGAGAGAAGAATAGAGGAACTTTAGATTATATAGAGGGAAATGAGGGGGGGAGGGGTGGGGTATGAAAGATGGTGGAATGAGACAGACATCATTACCCTATATACAAGTATGATTACACGAATGGTATGAATCTACATCATGAGCAACCATAGAAATGAAAAGTTGTACCCCGTTTGTGTACAATGAATGAATCAAAATCCAGTCTGTAAAAATAAAAAAATAAATTTTAAAAAATTCAAATAAAAAATAAAGTCAATAAAGTCATG
This sequence comes from Sciurus vulgaris, assembly GCF_902686455.1. NCBI lineage: Eukaryota > Metazoa > Chordata > Mammalia > Rodentia > Sciuridae > Sciurus > Sciurus vulgaris. The sequence continues at coordinate 29,665,933 of NC_136474.1, forward strand.
ATACATGTAGGCATGGAAATAGTCAAGGTATTTCTTCATTATCCTTTAATGTCTATGGGATCAAGAGTAATAAGCCCTCTTTCATTTCTGATAATGTAATCTGTGTTTTTTTATCTTTTCTATGATTAGTGTGAATAGGGGCTTATCAGTTTTATTGGTCTTTTTCAATAACCACACTTTGATTTAGTTGATTTTTTCCTACTGCTTGTCTTGTTTTCAAATGCAATAACGTCTGTTCTGCTTTTAATTATTTATTTTCTTCAAATTATTTTAAGTTTAAATTACTCTCTGTGTCTATTTTCCTATATGAGTGCTCAGACTAATGATTTCAGATTCACCTTCTTTTTGAATATATGAAATCAATGTATGCATTTAATGATATGCATTTCCTTCTGTGCTTTGTCTTCTTTGAATCTCACTTATTTTGATGTTACATTTTTATTTAGTACAAAATATTTTAAATGTCTCCTGAGATTTTTTTTCCTCCACTTATTTTTTTATTTTATTTTTTTAAGAAAATACATCATAAATCCAAGAATAACCAATGGAAATGGCTGCATAAGACTTTCGGTTGCAGGTCTGAAATGCAAAGAACTCGAAAGCTGTCACTCTCCATATTAAAATAAGGAGAACTTGAAAGAAATGAAAAAAATAGAGACATTCCTTAGACTCATCAGAAAACTCAGATCTCAGGACAAATTGGGAGATGCAGGTGAATCCGGAGTCATGGAGAAGATCTCCTTACCTGGAGCAGAAACTGGAACCAGAAGATGGTAAAAACACTTGGTGGTAACTTTGAACCTTGCTGGAGGCTGACTTTGTACTGCCTGAGAGCAAGAAGGGCCAGGGGTCTGTCTTAGGGTGGGTCTTCAACCTAAGGTGGGCCCACACTAAGGGTGGGCTCCCAGAGGCTCACCAGCCTCTCCTGTGGAAGAGCTATGAAAGACAATCCGACAGCTCTGGAGGACGCAGGAGAAGAGGCTCAGCCACCCGTGGAATAAACCCAGAGCACACACCAGGTCACCTCTCTAGGGAACCAAAGCTTCCCAGGCTTTTTTCAATATGAGGAACAGGATCTGAGAAGACTCCAGTTCTCGTTAGCATTGCTGTCTCCCTAAGCTGGAGAGCCAAGGAACACTGGAGAAAATCACAGCCCAGCTTATTAAAGACCGAGACCAAAACATAGGCTCCAAGAATGCTTTCCTTCTCCTTCCCTACACCACGCCAACAGGGCCATGAGATGACAAGGGATTACAACTGCCAGAACCAAATAATATAATAGTAATTGTGATGGGCTGACAGATCTGACTCCATGAGAATGTTACAGGCCAGACTCAAAGGCAGATGACTAAACAGACTCCATTTTGCTCTGAGACTCCATGTTATGTAGGAAATAAGCTTCTCCCATGGGAACACCCCGCCTCTGTGCCCATCATCAGTTACTTAGTGTGACATGTTTAACAATACAGAATGATAATTCCTATGTAAAGAAACATTGCTCTCTTTTGATTCCTATTGCTCCTAAACAATGCACCATATGAACAGTGATTGTGTGGATGTTAGTACCCATTCTTTAGTTTGTACCTAGGTAAGGGTCATTTTGACCCACTTCCCCCTCTGTCGATGATCTCATGATGTTAATGTGTAATTTCAAATCATAGCAACAGACACTTATAATTAATGTGATTTTTGGTATAAGAATCCCTACAACCCTGTGGTCGGGGCTGTTCTCCCAGTAGCCATTTTTTGGGGCATTGTGTGAGACAGTCAGGGGCCGGCTTAATAAAGACTCTCAAATTTGGACTTCTCAGTGGTGATCGGTCTGTTCTTCAGTTGTGCCCCATAACAATAATAATAACGATGATGATGCAGAATCTCTTTAGGGTGGAGTAGGGAATCCTGGAATCCACAAATAAATAAAAACAAGGATACTAGAAGAATTTGGAGCCTCTGGCACCTCTTGCTATAGAAAACATTAAACAAAACCCCACTTGTAGTCATTGAAGACCTATTTACACAGTGTCTATTACTCAGTACAAGTCCTGCTTTCAACCAAATAATTATGACATAGAAAAAGGCATAAAAATCAATATATAAAGAGAAAACACAAGCATCAGAACCCAGATTCAAATTCAGCATATTTTAGAATCATCAGATAGTTGTGGATAAATATGATTATTAATTGAAGGGCGTTCATAGAAAAATTAGAAAACAAGTAAAGTGGTTGGGTACTGAACACAGAGATGGAATTCCAGTGAATAAACAAAAGAAAATGCTAGAAATCGAGAAGGCTTTTGTACAGAATTGAAGAATGTCTTCGAAGGGCTCATTAGTAAAACTGGTAACACTGAGAAAAGAATCAGTGAGTTCAAAACAGGAATCTGAGCGAGGGAGGGAAAGGGGAAACCTAATTAGACCAAATTATATCCCATGCTTTTCTAATTACATCAAAATGAATCTCGTTGTTGTGTATAACTAAAAAGAAACAATAGAAATTTTAAAAGAGAAACTTCTCCCGACCTAAATTGCAAAGAGAAAACAGAATAACGCTCTTAAAAAGAATATACATCCAGCATCTTTGGGACAATTTCAAAAGATACGAATATAACATATGCACCTTTAGAGGAGGAGGGGAGAAAGAAGGAAGAGGAATAGGAGGAGAGGAGAGAAGGAAGAGGAGGAAGAGGAAGAGGAGGAAGGAGGGAAGCTGAGGATATAACAGAAGAAATAAGTGCAGTTACAATGATGGAGAAGTTTTTTTTTTTTTTTTGATGGAGAAGTTTAAAGAAGTGCTAAATACTTTAAGTACTGCAGAGGCTCTCTCAGTGCAACTGGAGTTTTGAGTTGAGATTAGATTCCCCACTTCTGTTGGCTGATGGGGTTTGCACAGTCTGCAGGTCTTGCCTATTCCCTTGTGGCTTTTTGTATGTTTTTTTGGTACCAGGGATTGAACTCTGGGGCACTTAACTACCGAGTCACATCCCCAGCCCTTTTTATTTCTTATTTTGAGACAAGGTCTTGTAACCGAAACTGGGTCCTTGTCCCTGATGCCAATTCAATGGCGAGAACATGGTTTTGAGAAAAATTTAAAAAGAAGCTTCATTGCTTTGCTAGCAAAGGAGAAACACAGGGGACTCCTGTCCCAGAGGCTGTGATTCTGCACATCAGGAGGGACGGGGCTTTTAAAAGAGCTCTTCAAACTCATTCCAATACTCCTCAAAGTATTCCATGAAATAGAAGAGGAGGAAACCCTTCCAAACTCATTCTATGAAGCCAATATCACCCTGATACCTAAACCAGACAGAGACACATCGAGGAAAGAAAATTTCAGACCAATATCCTTAATGAACATCGACGCAAAAATTCTCAACAAAATTTTAGCAAATCGCATTCAAAAATATATTAAAAAGATAGTGCACCATGATCAAGTGGGTTTTATCCCAGGGATGCAAGGTTGGTTCAACATCCGGAAATCAATAAATGTCATACACCATATCAACAGACTTAAAGTTAAGAATCACATGATTATTTTGATAGATGCAGAAAAAACATTCAATAAAATACAGCATCCCTTCATGTTCAAAACACTAGAAAAAATTGGGATAGTGGGAACATTCCTTAACATTGTAAAGGCCATCTACACTAAGCCCATGGCCAATACCATTCTGAATGGTGAAAAACTGAAAGAATTCCCCCTAAAAACTGGAACAAGGCAGGGATGCCCTCTTTCACCACTTCTATTCAACACCGTCCTTGAAACTCTAGCCAGAGCAATTAAACAAACCAAAGAAATTAAAGGGATACGAATTGGAAAAGAAGAACTCAAACTATCCCTGTTCGCTGATGACATGATTATATATTTAGAGGAACCTGGAAATTCCACCAGAAAACTTTTAGAACTCATAAGTGAATTCAGTAAAGTAGCAGGTTACAAGATCAATGCTCATAAATCCAATGCATTTTTATACATAAGTGATGAATTTTCAGAAAGAGAAGTTAGGAAAACTACCCTATTCAAAATAGCATCGAAAAAAATAAAATACTTAGGTATCAATCTCACAAAAGAGGTGAAAGACCTCTACAATGAGAACTACAGAACACTAAAGAAAGAAATTAAAGAAAACCTTAGAAGATGGAAAGATCTCCCATGTTCTTGGATAGGCAGAATTAATATTGTCAAAATGGCCATACTACCAAAAGTGCTATATAGATTCAATGCCATTCCAATTAAAATCCCAATGATGTACCTTACAGAAATAGAGCAAGCAATTATGAAATTCATCTGGAAGAATAAGAAACCCAAAATAGCTAAAGCAATCCTCAGTAGAAAGAGCGAATCAGGGGGTATCGCAATACCAGATCGTCAACTCTACTACAAAGCAATAGTAACAAAAATGGCATGGTATTGGTACCAAAATAGACAGGTAGATCAATGGTACAGAATAGGACATGGACACAAACCCAAATAAATACAATTTTCTCATACTAGACAAAGGGGTCAAAAATTTGCAATGGAGAAAAGATAGCCTCTTCAACAAATGGTGCTGGGAAAACTGGAAAACCATATGCAATAGAATGAAATTAAACCCCTATCTCTCACCCTGCACAAAACTCAACTCAAAATGGATCAACGACGGTGGAATCAGACCAGAGACTCTGCTCTGCATCTTATAGAAGAAAAAGTAGGTCCAAACCTTCAACTCGTTGACCTAGGAGCAGACTTCCTTAACAGGACTCCCATAGCCCAAGAAATAAAAGCAAGAATGAACAACTGGTATAGATTCAAACTAAAAGGCTTTCTCTCAGCAAAGAAAACTATCAGTAATGTGAAGAGAGAGCCCACAGAGTGGGAGAATATCTTTGCCACTCATACTTCAGATAGAGCACTAATTTCCAGAATCTATAAAGAACTCAAAAAACTCTACACCAAGAATACAAATAATCCAATCAACAAATGGGCTAAGGAAATGAACAGACACTTCACAGAAGAAGATGTACGAGCAATCAACAGATACATGAAAAAATGTTCAACATCTCTAGTAATAAGAGAAATGCAAATCAAAACTACCCTAAGATTCCATCTCACCCCAATTAGAATGGCAATTATCAAGAACACAAACAACGATAGGTGTTGGTGAGGATATGGGGAAAAAGGCACACTCATACGTTGCTGGTGGGGTTGCAAATTAGTGGAGCCACTCTGGAAAGCAGTATGGAGATTTCTCAGAAAGCTTGGAATGGAACCACCATTTGGCCCAGCTATCCCACTCCTTGGCCTATACCCAAAGGACTTAAAATCAGCATACTACAGAGATACAGCCACATCAATGTTCATTGCTGCTCAATTCACAATAGCCAGACTGTGGAACCAACCTAGATGCCCTTCAATTGATGAATGGATAAAGAAACTGTGGCATATATATACAATGGAATATTACTCCGCCATAAAGAATGATAAAATTATGGCATTTGCAGGCAAATGGATGAAATTGGAGAATATCATGCTAAGTGAGATAAACCAATCTCAAAAAACCAAAGGATGAATGAACTCACTGATAAGCAGATGATGACATATAATGGGGGGTAGGAGGGGTTAGTGTTAGGGTTAGGGTCAGGTTTAGGGTTAGGATTAAGGAGGGGGGCAAGAATGGAGGAAGAAAGGACTGTATAGAGGGAAAAGAGGGGTGGGAGGGGTGGGGGGGAAGGAAAAAAAATAACAGAATGAATCAAACAACATTACCCTGTGTAAATTTATGATTACACAAATGGTATGCCTTGGCTCATGTACAAACAGAGAAACAACATGTATCCCATTTGTATACAATAAAAAAAAAAAAACATAAAAAATAAATAAAAGAGCTCTTCAGAGGCTCCATTCCAGGTGTGCCCAGCCAAGGCATCCCAGGGTGCCCTGGTGGTGTGTTGACCCTCACTTGTTAATTTGGGAGATATTCACTTCCTAGATCTTTTGGCCCAGGCAGATCCTGTGGTTCACAAGTAGCTCAGAGTAATCTTGTTCCCTACCCCTAGGTTAGGGAGGGGGAAGGGAGAAGAGGAAAAGGAAAATGTGTTCCTTTTAAAAATAAGCCTCAGAGCTATATTCAAAAGGTGAAGTGGACCACCGTTACAGTCTCACTAAACCCCTTAGGGCCTAACTAAATTGTTGAGTCTGGTCTTGAACATTAATCCTCCTGCTGTCAGCAGCACCGGGACCAGAGGACTCCACGTCGCTCTGTCTCTTGACTGCCCGCTGCTGTCCACTCCATCACTGATTGCTAATCGACCATTGTCACCAAAGCCAGACAACTGACCACCTCTCCTGCGGCGACGACTGCCACCCACCCGAGGACATCCGAGGAGCTGAGAGAGGCTACGGCTGAGAAGAATCCCCTCGGTCTTGCTGACTGACTTCTTGGCTAAGAGACGTTGCACTGAGTAAGTCCGCAGGGATTGGACTCTAGGTGAGCAAGGGAGTGAATCTTCAATGCATTTGTGACTTGCTATTATTAGGAATGTTAGGTTGAGTGTGCACTGCATGAATAAAATCCACTTGTTGGAACCAAACTCGATTCCTCCCTTACTGCTCGCGACACACCCCCACTTTCTAACTCCCCCACCTTCCCCCTTACTCTTGTTCTGGGACAAAGGAGTTGGCTAGAATGTTCCCAGTAAACCTCAAGGTCTTTATATTCCAATCAGACCTTAATGGGGCCCGTTACCCTGGTTGCTGCCTCTTCTTTGTGTTTGCAAGGTCCTCCTGCTGCCTACTGCTCAGTAAATGCCTCCATCTCTCTGGGACCCTCTTATTTGCATGTTCATTATACCCTCTACTGCTTCCCTCAGCAGGCAAGGAAAACAGGTCTTATAAGTGTTGGTGGTCTGGGGCCCATGGAATCAACTACCTTGTCCACTGGTTGTGTTATAAATATCAAACATGGTTCGGTTTTGTTATCCAGTTTTCCCATTTAGTTTTTTTTTTTTTTTTTTTTTTTGCAGTACTGAGGATCGAACCCAGGGTCTCATGCTTGCAAGGCAAGCACTGTACCCACTGAGCTATCTCCCCAGCCCTCCCATTTAGTTTTACTATCCATTTTATCCATTTTCATGTGGGGATTTGGGAAGATAATAAAACTAAGTTTCCAGTCCTTCCCACATTGCTACCAAAAGCTTGGTCCATGTCCCTGAAGTCTGAATCACTTGGTTCTTGTGGTGTGTGTGTGTGTGTGTGTGTGTGTGTGTGTGTGTGTGTGTGCTCAAAGACAGATAACTCAGCCTAGGATAGGGAAAAGGTAATCCTGCCCACACCCAAGGTTAGGGAAGGGGACAGCAAGAAGAGGAAAAGAAGATATTTTAAAATTGGACTCAGTGGCAGAGCAGCAAGGGCTGTGTTCAAAACATAAGGACCACTTAAAATGTTACCTCTAATCTACGATTTCTGGCTTTTTGTCATTGGAAATGTATTTTCGGGAGTAGAACCTAAGCCCAGAGGGTTTGGGAGGGTTTGTGTTCTTTTGATTTTGTTTGTTTTAGTAACTGGGTTGGCCATGGATTCTAATCATATTTTATGCACGTTCTTAAACATGTATTTAAGAAACTGAGCATGATCAACATTTTAAATTCAACTTACAATTGATTTAAAAAAAATAAAACAGTACAGAAAGTAATTAGCAAACTTTAGACCATGGAAAATTCTCTAACACAATTATCCAGGTTCTCATCCTTCAATAACTATTATGAATGTGCCCAGGGGTGCAGTTCATTATGCAAAGCTAAAAAAAAAAATACACATGACATAAACATTGGAAGATAAATATGATGAACTCTTCAGTTTAAAACTGATTCAAGGGATAGATTAACCAACCAGAATGTGTATGGCTTATGTTGATCTTGATTCAAACAAACACACTTTTGAAAAATATTACAATACCTATGAGACATTAAGAAATTTGAAGGTTTGGAGGTCATGTGATGATGTTAAGTTAAACTTCATTTATGATAATGATACCATGGTTATGTTGATGGAGAAAAGTGTTTAAAACACACATACTGAACTAGTTGCAGGTGAATTATATGCTGCTTAAAATCTGCTTCAAAGAAATAAAGGAGGAAAGAGAGATAAGGGAAGCACAAAGCTAAGAGTTGAAGATGACAGATGTCTACCAACAAAGGATAAATAGACCAATTCTCCTCTGTTGGAAAAGTTTAAATTTATTCTTTTCCTCTAAAGTTTTGATAATTTTCATCTGGCAATAGACAGGTAATGGAGAAAAGACCACACAGAATGTATTACATACCCCAAGTACAGAGGCCCCACAGATGACCCTTCAGAGAGTGGAAAAATAGGGGCTGAGGCTCCTGGGAGCCAGGAAGGGGTCCAGTCTAAGGAGGGTTGTGGGGAGGAGGTGCCCAGCAAGCCTGGGGTGGCTCGTGATGCAGGGGAGTCTCCCAGGTCACAGCCACCTGTGGTCACCTGTCTGGCTTAGAAATGGGACCCCCAATCTCTTCTTCCTTTAGGAAGATCTCCCTGAGGTAGAAAGATGTCAGAAAGACAGGCTTCTGCCTGCATCTGCTGTTTACTTCACAAATATGGATAAATGTAAAGTTCTTTTGCAATAAGACAGCTTTTCAGAGCCTTCTGATGACCGCAGAAGTCTGCGGTTTCTTTGAATAACCAACTCAAAATATACCACGAAATTTAAAAAATAAAACAGGTGGGATATAACTCTCCCTCACCTCCTCAGGCAGACTCCTCCCACCCAGGAGGCCTCCGTCCAGATGTCTGTCCTGTCAGACCTGACTCGTTCAACAGCAACAACGATCTTGCCCAGTCAGGGCAGCAAGCTCCCCCACCAGCCCTGGCTCAAGTCCCTCATCGCTCGCTATCCCCAGGTGACATCTGATGGCCCTGCCCTGTCTGCTGAAGAACCTGATAGGTCGATCAGCAGCAGAAGCTCCTATCTCTCATATCGCTTGGTAATATTTCACCTGCCAACCCCACCCTGCCCTCAGCCGTAGATTCCCACTTGTCCTTATATCTACATTTTATTTCCATACCAAAGTCTCTTTCCCCTATAGCAATAGTCCTCGGTAAAATTTATTCTTACCACTTTAAGGACTGTCCAGCTCTGATTTTTACCAAAACATAGTGACTTTGTTGATTCTTTCAAAATGAAGATATAAGGACATTATGCATTGTTTTTCACTTTTATTTAAGTGGAATTTTGTTTCCTACTTTGCTTTCAGAAACTATATTTTCCATATCCTTCCTTGTTCCATTTCACATCTTCTTTCTCCATTGAATAAGAGGCTCTATCAAATGTCCTTCGCCTCATAATTTAACATTTTCCCTCCATGTATGTATTTATCAAAAGAATTAGAGATTAAGCAAAGACACTTTTAGAATCAAATTATACTTTGAAAAATAAAAACTCCAAGCTGTGCTCCCTCAGTGCCTGATGCATACTGTGTGGCTACAATATCCCACAGGCTTTGGGTTATTTTAAACCTGTTCCTTACTGGCTCTTAACTTTTTGGCTTTGTTTCTAATCTGAGAGCAATTTGACATCATTTTTATTAAGGAAGAGAATCAACTGAAGTTAGAAAATACCTGATAACATCTACCAGAAGCCATCCCTAGCACTAAGGCTCACAGGAAAACTTCGGGAAATGAGGAGATTAAAACTAGCTCTCTGACTTTAAAGTGACTTCAAAAAAAAATGGGGAACCTATCATGGTTCTCAACCTCTTCACTCAGGCTTGAAATACCCTCTTCTTTCTATCACTTAAATTGTCTTCCAAGACTTAAGATCTCATGAGAAAATTCCACCTCCATAGCACTCAGGGTGGTGACCACTGCCTTTCTGGGGAGACACAGTGGATCTGAGACTCCTTTGGTTTCTAAAAATAACAAGGTCTTCTACCCTCCTGGCTATCCTGGTAGCTGCTGGTATCCACACTGTGAAAACCCTCTGTGGTCAATGAAGTCCCAGTGCCCAATTTTGGGTTGATATTTGTGGATCACTAGAACCTTGGCTGAACTTGAGACCGACATTTTCAGTGCCCTGACCACCTAAGCCCACCACAGCGTCAGCATCTCTGACATCTCATCTTCTCTCCCATGCAATGCAGAAGAAGCTGAAGTACGAAGATACTGAAGAGTCTCCCAGGTGACTCTGCTCCTCAACTCACGTCTCCTTCCCCTCCGCCTGGGGCTGAGCCTCATGACCCACACAGGCTTCCACTGCTGTCTGCGGTCCTCTTCCTGGCCATTACTATTAAGGTAAGAGGTGACAGAACGAACTTGGGACTTCCTGGAAATGTTGGGAGAAATAAGAATCGATATTCAAAACCAAATTAATACCTCAAGTTTCCCAGGGCGTGTTCAGAGATAAGGTGGCTAACAAAACAGCTTTTGATGGTGGAAAACATCTGCTGTCCCCTGGTCTCACTCTTGCGTCTCACCAGAGGACATTCACTCAATCGAAAACACAGTAGCTCCCATGGAATCACAGGGAATTTAGTGGCCCAAAGAGGGAGCACTGAGTTCCTCTCGGAGAGGTAGAGTCCCTGTGCAGGTTAGGCCTAGCATGAGGTCAGGCACTGTCCCAGATAAGAAGGAGGGCTGCAAAGTAAAGGTCAGAAATAGAGAGACCATGAGAGAGCTCAGGGGGTGAGTTAACTTGGGTTGACTCAGTGAGCAAGTTAGGTTGAAAGCAGCCTTGGGGGTACTTTAGTTCATCTAAAATGAGTCACAGAAGTTGATGGTCCTGATTTCCAAAGGAGCTACCAAGACTCTGCTACCTCCCATACCTCTGCAGGTAGATGTTTTGCAAAAGTGGGATTTTCAAGATCCCCTGAATGGCTACTCTTGTGGTTTGGATGTGAGGTGTCCCCAAAAACTTCACGTGTGAGACAATGCATGAAGGTTCAAAGGAGAAGTGATTGGGTTATAAAAGCCTTAACCCAATTAGTGATTTAACCCCCTGATGGGATTGACTGATAACTGAAGGGAGGTAGGGTGTGGCTGGAGAAGGTGGGCACTGGGGGTGAGCCTTTGGGATACACATTTGTATGTGTCAAGTTGAGTCTCTCTTTCTGCTTTCTGATCATTATGTGAGCTGCTTCTCTCTGCCACACGCTTTGGCCATGATGTCCTACCTCACCTGGAGTCCAAAGGAATAGAGCTAGTTGTCTATGGATTGAAGTCTCTGAAACTATGAACCCTTGAATGAATTTCCCTCCTCCAAAATTGTTCTTGTCAGATCTTCTAGTCATAGCAGTGAAACAGCTGACTAAAACAGCTACTCATATAGAGAAGGCACAACTCAGTTCCATTCTGCTTTGATACCAGGGAAGCTGAAGGAGAGTTTGTTAGATGTAATTTCCTATTAAATTAAGAAGGCTGATGCCTTGAACACTTTGTAATTTGAAAGAGAAGAGCAACACTTGGCCACCCATTTCTCCTTATCAGACATTCTGGGGTAACAAAGAAGCCCAAGGGGCTCCAGAGATCATCAACAGTTAAGGTGCCTCTGAGTCTCAACTTGGAGCCTCTTAGTGTGCTGGTTAGAAGGTAAACTTCACAACTGCCACCGCCTGGTATCCCAGGAGCCCCACCGGCATCATGTGATAAACAAAGAAGACAGGGAACAAGGATTTCCACATTCAGAACTGCCTCTGAAGGCTGTAGGATCAATGTTTTATTCAGAAGCATTGAATCAGAATTTTATTTTCTACTTTGTGAACTTCTTCCTCAATGTGAGTTATGCACATTTGGGAGTAGAATACAAGATGCTATAAATCAGTTCTCCTTTGAGTTTTCCAATTTCCTTCATGCCCAGAAGCTGTGGAATAGAACTTTTGTTGGCCCAGTCATTTTTGAAAACAGTAAATTCAATTAATTGAGTCCCCAAAGTTGCCAGGATATGCCGCTGATTAATACAGTAGATGAATCATACATGGAAAGTTTAGTGTTTGCAAATCCAACTAAAACCATATAAAGGAACCAAGCCCCAGAGCAGAAGGGAGTTACCAAGCGGATGTGTTCTGCCCTAGCCTGTCCAGAAAAAGCATGAGAAGCCAGAACCTACTACCTTCTTCCCTCTGTCAGGTCCCACGACTCTTTACAAAATGAAAATACTTCCTGTTATATGTGAATCTTGGATTTTAGAATGGATGATTTTCTTTAAACATGGATTCTAAAAACACACCCACATAATCAAGGGAAGAAACCATTCCATTCAAAAACAGGAGGGAAGAAAACACCTTTGTAGACCTGGAATCTACAATTTGCCCTTTTCCAGAAAAGTGAATTACCCTCTTGGTAATTTTGACTGTACATAGTTTTCCCATGCATAGGCTCTAAAGTAGAGCTCTTGTGGAAGATGTGTAACACCGCTCTAAGAGGATGTTTTATTAAGATTTGTAGTTAACATAATTTGATTAGAATCTCTAGAATTTTCTAAAATTGTGTGTGGACACATGCATAAAATACACCCATGAATACACGCACACACGTATATGTACATGTGTGTGCACACGCATCACCTCTTTTGTCTCAGGGACTACTATATGGTCCCGGGTATGGGCTCCTCCTTCCTCTCTCTGGACCCATAGCACTCTGTCTTATGCTTTGATAGAGATGTACTCACCGTGGAAGATTTTGCCTAGAGGGAAGTCCATCCATTTGCTTTAAATATTACACACAGATGTACTTGTGTGTACACACACAATTAGTCCTATAATTCACTGGAAAACACTCACAGGCATCAAGGAATGGCTGAGGTAGTGACCCAGAAAATCACATCATGACAAGGCACCAGGGCAGTCAAACATCTCCCTCTGGCTCTCCACCCGCAGGGCCTCCAGCACCCTTTCCTCCCGGGGTCTGCCATGGGCTAGCACCCTCAGGCTTTTGTCTCCAGTTTGTAATGCCTTTAATTCCTCTCACTTAATTACCACTAAAAAATGGTTTTCCCACAGAGATGCCTCACGTAGCCTCACGTTCTCTAAGTCATGTTAATGATTTGACAAAAACTCCCAGTTAATCTGAGAAGGGCATTTGAATCTCCTTTCCTGCCCTAAGTGATGGAAATACCAACAGGGCACAGTCACTGTTACTTTCTCAGATCAGAAATACATCAAGACTTGTCACAACTCACTTGTGAATCTTAGCAAGAGCTCTGTGACCCTGCCTGAAGAACATAATTATCCATATGGTTTCTTGATTAAGCACCTGTCCCCTTTATTAAACATGTGTCCATTGTGTGACAAACACACACACACACACACACACACACACACACACACACACTGCCTTGTTCACAGCAGAGACAGAGGAACACTATGGTTCTCTAGAAATAACACTTGGGACATGGAAAAAGATACACATTTTGCACTAAAATTGAACCAAAGAGACTAAATCAAGGTTAATTTGTGAAGTGTAAATGGATTGGCTTTGTCTGAATTAACCCATGCAGAAGCCAGTTAACAGGGTCCTCCCCCTCTGAACATCCCGAGCTCCATGCTCAGTTATATTGGGGAAAGGTGCAGGCCTTCTCTTCTTCTGGTTGATAGTGGGGGTACTTGGGAAGATGTTGGGGGGAAATCCAGGACTATGAAATCCAGAGCTACCTGTTGCAGGACCAAGGAATGGCTTACAGAGCTGGACGGAGGGCTGTCCAGATGCAGGATGTCTACATAGTTAAGAAGAGCAATAATGATGTCCCCAGCAAAGCCACCGTGTGACCTGGATTTTCCCTTAGGATTGGATTGGGGTGCAGGAAGAGGATTGAGACTAGATGTGAGCTCCATGCTAGATCTGCTGTATTGGGGGGATTTTAGAGTAAGGGTTTCACGGCTGAGCAAGGGAGCTGGGAACACACCATGTCACTTTACTGGGTCACTCTCCATGTGCAAGTGTGAGGAAAAAATGGCTTATAATCCAACAAAGAATGTAGAATTGAAAGAGAAGACTCATGGCCAGCCATATCAGGCAGAACTGGGAGACCCAGGCAGACATCCTACGGAGTGCTGAGTCAGGGGAGGAAGCCCTTGCTTAATATTCTTAAGTTCCAGAAGATCAAGATGGCCATGTGGATTCCACTTGGGTACATGGTGGGGGGATAAGTCAGAAAGGGAAGTGAGTGCCCAACAGTGGAGGAGTGTCGGAAGCTGAGGAGGGAGGCAGAATTCTGCAGAGCTGCAGAACATAGGTTAGAAGTCAGAAATGGAGCACCCGTTGGTGCTGGGTGGTTCTCATGTTTGGAGTGAGGTCTGGTGAGAGCAGAGGGTGTCCAGTGAGCTTGGCTGCCTGGAAGGTCCAGGGCAAGGAAGGGGAGCGCACGACTCACACTGCCAGAGCGTGTCCCAAGCTCATTTTGCTGGGGGATTTTCCAGCCGTCTTGATCAGCATCCTGCTGCATGATCCCTTCTCCAGGGCGCTCAGAGTACTCCCTGCCTAGGTGATGAAAGAGAAGAAAACTAATGACACTGTGAACATGTGCCACAGAGTTGGGGTGCTGTCTGCCACCATGGCCAGTGGGGCTATCACCAGAGAGGACCAAGGTAAAAAGCAAGGCTGTGCTCCATGGGCCATGAATGTTGAAGCCCCTCACTTCTCCAAGGGCCCTCAGCTATTCGTACTCCCCTCTTCCATGGGAGAGACCTCCTGGCTGGAAACTCAGAACGCTGGGACCCACTGGAGAAGGGGTATGGGGCCACTGACCAGAGGCCTAGCCCACACCTGAACTGGACTTACCCCATTCAGGCCCCTCCCCCAGACCCAGGGGTCATGTGCAGCTTCAAGCTTTCTCAACAACCGGGATTGGGAGGCCCCAGGGACACATGCCTGAGATTGAGGAGGGACCTTACCTCCAGCCACGTTCAGTTTTCAGTCAGTCAACAGAATTTCCTGACCCACAGCCCTCTGCAAACTCACCTGGGATCCCCATTGCTTGTGTGCAGATTTACCATATCAGGGTGCCTTGTGCTGAATCTGTTACACCCAAAGATTCCAGGCCTCTGTTCTGATAGAGTTTCTAAACCTTAGTGCCCATTTTGGACAAGGACTCCTTGTTCCTAGTTCAATGTCACAGTAGCCTGGAGATACCATCTGGTTAGTGTCCCCCTGACATACACGTGAGTCCATGTGAGTATACACTTAGAAAGCCTGCTTGCCAAGTGTGTTAGTTAGCTTTTTCACCACTGTGACCAAAAGACCTGACAAGAACATTTTAGAAGAGAAAAATTTATTTGGGGCTTGGGGTATTTAGATGTCTCAGTTCACAGACAGCCAACTCCATTGCTCTGGGTTCAAGGTGAGACAGAACATTATGGCAGAAAGGTGTGGAGGAGAAAAGAAGCTCAGGATCTGGCTACCAGGAAGCAGAGACAGAGCTCTGATCATCAGAGACAAAATATCACATCCTCAATGTCCTACTTCCTCCAGCCACGCTGTACCTGTCTACCACCCAGTTAATCCATTCAAGTGGATTAAGTCACCGATTAGGTTACAGTTCTTATAACCCAATCATTTCACCTTTAAACTTTCTTGCAGTGTCTCAGACATGAGCTTTTGGGAGACACCTCACATCTAAACCATAACACAAAGTTTGCTGTTTTTGACTCTCTTTGTGAGATGCTCTGGAAAGACAAGAAAGGGAGGGAGAGAGAAGTCATCAGAAGACTCAAGTTCCCTGAGGACTGAGGAATGGAAGGAGAAATCAAAAGTAGACAATGAACTAAGACTAAGTTAGTTCCTCCTTCATGAACAGAAGCATCATCAGGGTAGGGAAGCAACCAATGCTTAAAGGGGACTGCTAGAAGTTTGCTGTCTGATATCAGCACATCAAACAATCACATCAAACAGCTCTAAACCATGTCTCAGTTATGGGCCGGTGGCAAGAAACTCTAAAACATATGATGTATGAGGCTTTTCAGACTTTAAAGCAAAAGCATACAGCCTGCTTTTACCAGGGCCTCTCATCTATACTGTACTTCTGGATAGGATTCACCCAAGAATCTGTGCCATCATTTTTCAAAACAAACATGGCAGAAGGTAAAACCTGTCCCTGGCAGATTTAAAAACACCTTACTGGTGATGGAGCTTCCTTTGAGAGCCCAAAGATTAGCAACTGGGCTCTCAGTGAAGGCTGATTCCACCAACCCTGACCTCTTCTGGGGAAAGGTCAGAGGAAGCCAGTGAGGTAAGCACCATGGCTTATAGGGAAATTGTTCTGACAGCTGCAGAACCCACACCTGAGTCCAGAATAGAAGCAGGTGAGTGATGTGCACATTAGCGGTTTCAAGTCTCATTGTGCAGCACAGTATCCTGGGAGGTTCCTTAAAACCTGCTTGCTGGGCACTCCTGCAGAGTTCTCACCCAGCGGGCCTAAGCAAGGCCACGTATGTGCTTCTGTAATCAGTTCCAGTTGACTGATGCTGCTGGAGAAAGGGTATGGGGCCACTGACCAGAGGCCTAGGGGACCATACTTTGAGGACCATGGTTCAACAGCAATAGCCCTTGACTCCCTGGAGATCCGTCTGGCGGAGGCAGCCAATCTCTTTCTCTCTCTCTCTCTATCTTACTGTCTCTCTTGCTTTCTCTCCTACGTAAGATTAACCCTGAAGATGACTCACATAAAGGGGGCACATAAAGACAGAAAGCTCTTCATGTCCTTCCTCACAAATGCTAACGTGGATGTCACTGGGTACTGGGAGGAGGCACCTTGACCAAGGGCACAGCATGAAGTCTCAATGCTCTCCAGCACCCTGAGCCCTCAGCTGCTTCCACACACCAGGGACAGATGGGCAAGGACCCCTTCAAAGAGGTGGGAGTGAACTACGTCCAGTCATGAAGTTTCATTCAGGGGAACCACTGGTAATAACAGGAGGTGATAGAGATGGTGGCATCTTTGCCAAATAGCTTAGGAAACAGTGGATTATGCCTGAGAAGTAACCACTTCGCGGGGCTCATAAACTTGGAAAGCAGGAGAGACTAAATTTAAAGATAAATATGATGTCATTATTCTGGCCCAAGGTGATGGAATATATTTAGAAACAAATTCAACCCCTGAACCTACTGTATTTGGTGGAAAGTGTTGCCCACAAAATCCACCTATGTCAAAATGACTCAGATCAGAAAATCCTCAGAATTAATTCTCATTCATATTTTGTCCTCAAAGCTGCACTTGAAACAAACAAAGTCCATTCACTGCAATGGGTTATCTTACATCCTAAGAAAAAAGTCTTCCAGCTCAGCATAGTTACGTACCAAAGTCATTTCTGGTTTTATATTTCTCACTCAGATTCATGCAGATGAAGGGGGTGCTTTAGGGGTACCATGCTAATAGGATGAACTGCATAAGTGTAGAAGAGAGGGGACTTCGATGAAGCAACTCAAGGCAGAGAGCAAGATGCCACTTAACAATGTAGACAGAATTTCCAGGAATTTAATCCTAGGCCTGTGAAATCTTTTGGATAATATGCTTTGATGCTAAACCAAACTGAAGAGGAGAGGGCCAAGAAGGGACATTTCTCAGTAAATCATGGGTGCTGGGGCCCTGCAGGAGTTGAAGGAGCTGAACAGTATTAAGAAGCCATTCCCAAACCTCCACCCAGGGCCAGCTACAGGATGGGGACCAGTGTGGAGAAAAGATAGGAATCTTCCTTCCAAAGCAGGAAAGGTGCAGTTAAGCTACTAAAACGTGAAGCTTTGTATTTTGCAGCTATTTTCTTACTTATAAAATTAAGAGGTGTGATTAGTCGGGGTTCTCCAGGGAAACAGAACCAAGAGATTATAGATAGATTATGATAGATGATTGACAGGTAGACAGGGATGATAGATATACTCACAGGGGCTTATCTGTAGAACACAGACGGGATAGATAGAGATGGACAGACAGATAGCTAGATACCTTCTATAAGAAGGAATTGGTTCACATAGTTATGGAGGCCCAGAAGTCCCAAGATCTGTATGTGGAAGCTGGAAAGCCAGGAGAACTGATTGGTGTAAATTCTTCTCTGAGACCAAGTGAATCCAAATCCAAAGACAGGAGAATATCAGTCAGAGAGGGTCTCTGTCCCAGCTCAGAGAAAGCCAGGAAGAGGAAGCAAATTCTCTCTTACTGCGTGTTTTTGATCAAGCCAGGCTGTCAATCAGTTGCTATGGATTATTTCTGCCCACATTAGGGATAGTCATGTTCTTTCCTCAGTCCATGAACTTAAATGTTAATGTCATCTAAAGTCATCCTCACAGACATACCCAGAATAATTGTTAACTAAATATTTGGGCATCTCATGACCCATTAAAGTTGACACATAAAGTTGACTTTCATAAGGGATTACACACAAATAACAATAATATTCATTCAGATCATATAATATATATGTTAGATATGTGTATATACAATGGCATCATAATAATATTAATATGAGATCTTGATTGGTCATATGATTCATCATTTCATTCATTATTATCTCATCAAAATTTATACTTCTACAACTTATTTACAAGTGATATAATTGCAAGCAATGTCAGTTGCTGTTGCTCATGCAAGACTTAAAATGACTTTTAATTATTGTTGAAACTTGAGAAGGATGTTTATTCTAATGAAATGTCACTAAGAGTACTTTATGGCTGTGACAATTTTGGGGTAGGTTTCTGATAAACAATTTCAAAATATAAATTTTAGCACACCGCGAGTAGATGATTCTTGTAGAATACCTATTCTAAAAGAGGTTAACCACCACACAAAGTGTTATCATATAATTCTGGACTTCACTGTAAATCTAAGTGTAATGGCACTTTACAGTGTTCTACAACATTCCTTGTAGCTTGTGAATCATTCAGGAAACCCTAAGTAGCTTTATGATTTATGTAATGCAAATATCTGTGTCTCCTACCAACGTACTTTCAATTACTAAGAAAAATGAGTTCTAAAATTATCTACTCTCTTCATAATTGATTTATCAAAAGCTTCTTATGAAAATAAAGGGTTTTTTTCACCATTCAATGTGACTATCTTTAAATATAATTTGCTTTATAATTTTGCAGCAGTGTTTAGAACAAGCGACTTTGAATTCTTAGATCCCCTAATTCCCCAACAGGCTTTATTGTGATGTCTGTGTGTGCACTTTTTTTCTGTAATACTCTACTGACAGAACTGTCAGCCAGAGGACGTTTCTGTCCTCGTCCTGCTGTTGTCCTGTGAGGAGCCTGTCTCTCACCTGGGCCCTCTGATGCTGTTTCTGGCATGGCAGCTACTGCTCACGGCGCCTTTGCTACTGTCACTACCAGCCATGAGGACCCAGATCTGAGCCCTGGCTGGCTCTTAAAACCCCACCATGCCCTGGACAGCCCCAGGTACCCACAGGGCAACTCTTGGGTGCGCATGCTGCTGGTCACACTCAAGGGCTGAATGGGTGGGGACATGTTGTGGCTCAGCATGTCTCTTCTGCTCACACACATTCTCTATGGTCCATGTTTCATTTAAAAAACACAAATTCAAAGGTAAAATGTTTAACAATTTCTAAAGAATGTCATTCAAACGTTAAACCCACGGTGGGCCCTCTGAAGAGCAGGGCACAGCAGCAAGCCCTGGTACTTACAGAGGTTGCAAGCCCAGAGTTGTCCCTGCCTCCACCCTTTCTGCATGTTTGGAAGGTGAACTGGGCCCTGGACTGCTGTGTGGATTCTCGCAGGGCTCCTGTGGGGTCAACCACGCCTCCTCCGCATGGCAAAGGCTTATTTATGCTAAGGTTTCACTCACACCACTGCCCTCTTGATGGATTTCCAGGCTTTCTCCCCCTTGTTAAGATCATTACTACTTGCCTCTTTCCAGACACCTCCATTCAAACAGAGGGTTAGACCTTCTCTCCCTCAGTGCTCATGACATGGCTATTCCTTTATGCACATTGTGGTTCACAGGAACCTGAAACATTGTTGAATACTGTAACCCCAGGAAGAGCTGTCCTGGCAATAAGCATCTGGCAATTTTAGGGCTACCCTAGGACATCAGAGTTACAAACATAATATTATGAACATGAACTATATTCATGCATTTGACTATCTATGGGAGGATTTTTGTTAATATTTGTGCTGACCATGAGAAGTTGCATTGTACTGAATTGTGAAAGCAATTGGTCTATAAATGAATCTGTAAATTGGAGACACTAAGAAGCATTCTTCCAATACTTATGCAGGTACTGATGGGACTTCTTGACATGCACCCTCACTAAAACAAAGCGCTAGGTGTGAAATTAAGAGGGGAGGCACAGAACTGGGCTCTGAGGGAGGTTAAATACCTGCAGAAGTCAAGAGAGCACTGCTGTGGCTTCTACCCGTCTCCACCCCGGTCTGCTACCATAGACAATACTGTCCCTGCACGATAGTATCCACGTGCTTAGTAGCCAGCACCTGGCCTCTGCTAACATGTGATTGGGTTTGGGACAACATGCATTAAGCATCTAAGTCAGAACCTTAAAGCAAGAAGGCCTCTTGTGATCATGAACTTACGTCTCTAAGGAGCCAAGGGGCAGTCAACAGGAAATGGTCATTGGACACAATCCAAACTAGTCCACCAACCCCGCCCTCCACTATTTTATTTTGAAAATCTTCAAACATAGAAAGTTTGTCAGAATTGCAAGAGGGACACGGGTGGAGCCTCTGCTCAGACTCCACCCCACCCACACGTTACTCCTTGTCCTTGCCAATCTATCCAAACACCCTTCCCTCCCCACGACTCACCTGTCCACCTCTTGATGCCCAAAGCACAGAGAAGCTAATACCGAGTTTTAACAAAACATTTATTGCACCATCACCCAGCAAGGAAGCCAGGAGCTGCACGCTCAGATCTGCGTCCCTGATTGGTTGGGAGAAGGAGAACCTGCTCATTGATTGGATGATGAGAAGCGGGAGTCGAAGTGACTTTGCTCTGGTAGAGACAATTATTCTGCCTCTTCGCAGGTTTCTTGAGGGGGGGGCGGGGGGGGCGTGTTAACATGTTCTTTGTAGGAGGCGGGGTTTAAGCCTGTGGCATCCAAAGGTCATTAACCAGAGAAGCTGGCTTCTGTGCAGCTGGTTTGAAACCATCCTTGAAAGGATCCTGGAGACTCTTCCTAAAAGACAATTTGAGTACTTGGTTATTAAAGGAACTTATGTCCCCAGTGAGTCCAGACCTTACTTGATCTCACTTTTGTGATGCATTTTAAAGCAAATTACAGACCTCAATACCCTTCACTCTTAAATACTATGTCATACACACATTGACTTGAGTTCAGTGTTTTTCTGCTATTTTGTGTGTGTGTGTGTGTGTGTGTGGCAAATGTTACACGGAAAACAAAGTAGGACTCTTGAAAGGACCAGTCAGTGAATTTTGTCAAATACATACTCCTGTATAACCCAAACGCCTGTCATTCCAGAAAGTTCCTTGGTGCCCCTCCCTAGTCACTCTCTGCCACCACCACTGTAGGGCCACTACCCTGTCATCAGCGTTCATCCATTTTGCCTATTGATTAGTTCATCTCCATCTTGTGTGATTGAATAAATAGAATTTTATAGACTTTGCTTTCAATCCAGTGAAACGTAAGTATTTCACTGGATTTTTTTTTTTTTTTTTTTTTTTTTAATTTAAGGATAATTCCTAATGACCAGAAAAAACATGCGTGGGGGGAAATGTGAAGGAAAGCTTCTAATGTATTTGAGTCAAGCACTGGTTGTCCTGGGAGAGTGGAGGGCTTTGGCAGAAGGTCGCAGGATTTATAGGTCCTGGAGATAGCTTGACTCCTTAGCAGAGAGAAAATAGACAAATTTATTGGTTGAATATCCCCCGAGGGCAATCAAAACAGGTCTGTCTTTTTATTTACACACCCCTGGACGGTGTTTTCTTTTCTCACATCATAGGACAGATGAGCATTTTTTTCTTCCTACGGCTCTGCTTGGACTCGTCTCTATTTTATTTCCAGAAGGTACTTGCCAGGGACAAGAGGGCTCTCTGCAGGCTTGCAGGGTTTAATCAGCAAGAGTGAGATGTTCCAGGATCCAGCAGCTCGCCAGGCCCTGCTTCCTGGAGAACACAGAGACTTGCTGCAGATTACCTCCAGGGGGCTGCCCTGGTAGGGCCAGAAATAGAAGCTCAGCGGGCAGGTAGAAAATTCAGGGCCCTCACCTCTTTTTCTGTTTGTTTTGCTGAGTCTAATGAAACTGGAACATGGTGTCCTCCTAAACCCTAAACTAGTGGCCCGGACAACACAGTGTTCTGATCAGTCCCAAATGCTGTTGCTTTGCCATAGTGTACACATTCTGATTCACTCAGTCACTCATTTGTTTCTTCATTCCCCAAACTCTTCTAGCCTCTGTCCTACCCAGAGAGAGTCTTAAAGAAAACTCAGAAGAAGTGGAGGAAGAAGAGCTCTCTGCCCTCCCTCTGTTTGCCTAAAAGCAGGGCACAGATCCCCAAAGACAGAAGGCATCCTGTGCCCTGGCCCTTCCAGCAGGTAAAGGTGAGCCCCAGAAGACACCTTCAGCCCCTCGTCAGCCCTGAGACGATACCAGAGGAGTGGTATTAACAAGCTGTACTAACTAACCCTTCTCTGCTGTTCTGCTTGCCTTCCTCCCAACTTGCTGCTCACAGATGCTCCAAATTATTTTCCTATGTCTTATCACTTCTTTCAAATTTATTGTTCTCTGTTGAAGATGCTAGACAAGCCAGAATTCTAAACCACTGTTGTGAGCTATTTTCCATTGAGGTTTCTCTCATATAATGGACACTGCACACGTTAATAAACTTGGTTGTTCTTCTCTCATTCGTCTGCCTTTAGTTACTGTCTGTCCCAACTACAAGGGTGCAGGAGGACTTATATTTCTTCCCTGATGCCTTCTTCCACGACTGCTGCCAATCTGTTACCTACTCCGGCATGGATTTCCTCCTTGATGTCTCTGGAATGTGTTTATTGGTCCCCTTTCATTTATGACTCCGTATCCCAGGTGTTCACTATATAGTGGTGCATGATAAAGAAGAGTCTCCTGCTCTGTGGAGATCACACTCTGGGAGAAGAAAGTGAATGAAGAACAAGAAACACACTGCAGTATCAGTATTAGGGGAAGGGCGTAAGAGGCTCAAAATCAAGGGTCAGGTTATAAGGTATAAAAAGGAGGGAGCAAAACTATGTGGCATGATCAAGGGAGTGTTTGTTTGTTGTCATCTTTGTGATGTGTTCAGTTTTGTTGAGGAACTAAGCTAAGACTGAAGGATGAGAAACAGACAGGCATTGGATACCCTGGTTGGAACTTTCAGGCAGAAGGAACAGGAAGCGACAACAGCTCCCCTTTTTATCTATCATCATGTTTTCCCTGGCTGATCTACCATGATGTATTCTTGACACTCTAATACCTCCCAAGGTGATCTCATCCATTCTGGTGACATGTAACGTCTTCTGGATGTGACAAAACTTTCAGATTCATGGAAGTTATTCATGATTTTATTCATTAATTCAATAATTTTAACATTATATTCTATGTACTCTCCCAGGGGAGAGTACACTCCTAAATCCCACTGATCTTTAGGAAGTGCAACCTTCTCCCACTAAATTCCCTGTCCTTCTGCCCCATTTATCAAAATATCCCAGAGCTGCACACTGTCATTGCTCTCCAGGGGGAAGTCCTGGTTCAGGGCCAACCCTGTTCCTCCCCAGCCACGTGGTACACCAGCCGTCCTGGCCCCACTGGCCTCTTTCCAGTCTCCTTGTCCACTGAACTTACACCATTTTTGCTTTCTTGTGGCCAGAGGCCCTTTTCTCCTCCAGTCATAGTAAATTCAATTCCCAAATTACTCTACACATTACCTCAGAAAGCCTTCCATGACCTACTTTTTATTTTTTTTTAAATCAAATGCCCAAACTACATGTATTAAGGACACGATATTCTCCTTTTTATGGCTCTTTTCACTCTAGAAAATTTCTATGTAATTTAGGACTATGTGATTAATGTCTGTCTATCAGATCTTAATAAGGAGCTCCCCCCTGGGAGAGTACATAGTGTATAATGTTAAAATTATTGGATTAATGAATAAAATCATGAATAACTTCCATGAATCCGAAAGTTTCGTCACATCCAGAAGACGTTACGTGTCACCAGAAAGGATGAGATCACCTTGGGAGGTTATTGAAAGAGTAAGTCCTGGCCCTTGAACATTTATGGAGCACACAGAGGAGGGAGAAACTTGCAAGGAAACACAAGTGGAGAGGCAGGATGAAATCCAAGAGAGAACTCTGCCTCCCTGCCAAGACACCCCATGTATTAAAGGCTTGGTCCCCAGTCTGTGGCACTATAAGGTGGAAGAACCTTTAAGAGGTGGGGCCTAGTGGGAGGCAGTTAGGTCATTGGGGGTGTGTTCTTGAAGAGGATATGCCTTTCTCTCTTTATTTCCTGGCCTCCAGAATGGAGCAGCTTTGTTCCATTATGTACCCTCACTATGATGTGCTGCCATGCCACAGGCTCAAAAGCAACGGAGCCAACCAGCCATGGACTGAAACTTCTGAAACCATGAACCAAACTAAACCTTTCCTCCTTTAAGTTGATGGTCTCAGGGATTTTGCCACAGCAATGGAAACGCAACTGATACATTCTCCTACCAGGAAAGTAAATTGAGCTGAAAGCAGTAATGCCTCTCTGGATCATAATTACTGCCCCAAGTAACTGTAAAAACCCAAGGTTGTGTCCTGTGTACTCAGAGTCCCTGTGGTCATCTGACTGTGAACAATGAAGAGTCCACAGAGGAGCCAATGCTATGGAATGATATTGCATATGACAACATTTTAGGAAATGTAGAATCAGAAGGAAAGGATTTGAAATGAAAATCTAACACACACACACAGACACACACACAATGATGTTAGGGAAATGTTCTTGCAAAACTTCCTAAATACTGGAATAAATCCTGTGTGTGTATGGGGTGTGTGTGTGTGTGGTATGTGTGTTTACATATCTTGGAGAGAAAGGAGTGATGAGCATTATTTAATAATCCTCAAGTTTCTGCAATGTATGTTTTTGTCAACTGCTATTAGAAGATAGGTTTTTGTTTTGCTTTTCATTTTAAAATTATTTAGATTTATTATGTAAATTTTATTTAGATTAGGCTATTACATCATCCTACCTATGTATGTTTTCTTCCATGTAATAACTAATGAAATCTTATCAGAAGAATTCTAAAATAGAAGTGAATAAAAATCAGGCAAGTAATTACTTAATAAAGCGATTTTGAAGTTATTATTTTTCTGAGTACATTATGATTATGCATAACAGTGGATTCACCTTGCCATATTTGTACATGTGCGTAACAGAATTTGATCAATCTCATTCCTCTGCAACTTCTCTTCCCTTTCCTTTCTCCCTCCTCCTGATATGCTTGCTTTACTCTCCTGATCTCCTTTATTATGATCATTTTAATGAGTGCATTATAATTATGGATAAATGGATCCATTGTGGTGCATGGTGCCTGACACAGCATGATTTGGTGGACTCTGTTTCCCAGACTTCCCCAGGCTCTTCTCCTCCCTTGCTTTTCGTCCCTTCTTCTACTCTATTGGTTTCCTTTGTATTTCCATAAGATCCCTTTTTAAATTTCTTTTCTCTCTCTAGTTTTCACATATGGAGAAAAAAAAAATTCAACCCTTGATTCTCTGAGTCTGGCTTTTTTCACTGATCCTGATGTGTTTTTTTGTTTGTTTGTTTTTTTGTTAATGCCTTCTTTACCCACAATCTGAAGGGTGCATATAATTAAAAATGAGCATGCTTTTAAATAAAAATTTTAAAAATAAATAAGCTCTTTGATGTATCAACTTTATAAATAGTAAACTTAAATACTAGTTCTTCAATTAGGACTAATGGTACATCACCATGAATTAGAAAAATACATATTTTTGTGTCAGATACACAGTTGATAATAGAAAAGTTTTTAACTTTACCATACTCAAGTGGAGAGTCACAATTTGCTTTCATATACTTAGAGGCAACTGCAAGGGCCTTCATCATCCCCCCAAAAAGAAAACAAAAACAAAAACCTTTACAAAAGAAGTTCACTGAATGTTAAATACAATCAACCTCCACTGTCAGCACTGATTTATATAGACATTTATGCACAATATTTCCAATGTCCATGTGTGCTCAGAACAGGAAGTATCTATCCTGATGTTAATGAGGGTTTTATTAAGGCTCAGAATATATAAGCTACATTTAAGGAGGCTTGAGGTAAATATTTTGAAAATGTTTTGTATCCTGCAGAAATGATCTTTCATATGGATTGCAAAGTAGAAAATCTATTTTCTCAAAAATTGCTAAAGAGTTTACTGAAGAGTTTACATGATGCATCCATTTGATGTTTAGCAATCATGGGTACCCAGTAGTAGCTCCCTGGCTCTGCCATCAGCCTCTCTGGATCAGCATTACTGCCCCACATAGCTGTAAAAATCCCAAGGTTGTGTCCTGTGTACTCAGAGTCCTTGCAACCACCTGCCTGTGAACAATGAAGAGGTCACACCAGTGCTGGCTCACAGACACTTGCAGCAAAATTTGTATCTCTAACTCCGCCTCCCTTCCCTGTGTCTGCTGACAGTCTTCCTGGTCTGCAGGATCCAGTCTTGAATGGTCTTCTGTTCTTAGTATTCTGTGAAGATTTCACAAAAAGTGATATCTTGTTTTCAGTAATACTTGTCTCAAATTGATTGGACTAGAAACCATCTAGCTGGAAACAATCTAAGCGAAAGACAGCTATTGTGTGCTCCACATGACACCTCAGAACTCCCTTGCAGAGTCCAATCACAAAATAATCTTTGCAATCATTTTTTCAAATAGTCAGCAAAGTCCTCCAAAACAACTTGCCCCACAAACCTGAGGCAAACAAGTCCCATCCAGATCCTTAGACCCCAGCACATGGTGAGTAATGAAACTTGTTTCAAATGGAGATAAGGGACCAAAATTAATCCATGAAACATCCAGGTCAGAAGTCAGAAGTCGATGCCACCATGTCTAGTGTGGGTGGCTGGCTACCACTGAGTGACAAGAGCACAGTAATGGTTGGAATGTGTCTCCTAAAGTTTATGGGATGGGAGCGATCTCTCAGGTAGCGATTTTGAAAGGTGGGTCCTTCAGGAGGTGGTGAGGTCATGAAGTCTCTGTTCTTTTGAAGGCCTCATGCCATCTTCTCAGGAGTATGTTATTGCTGGGTTGGATTCTTGGTTCCTGAGCAAAAGGAGACCTCCTTCTCCCTTTCCTTGTCCTTGGCCCTTTCACCTTCAACCATGAGATGAAGGAGCAAGAAGGTCCTAACAGATGTAGTCCTTTGATCTTGGACTTTCTAGCCTCTATAACCATAAGTGGTTTAAACTTTTATGATTTATAACTTACTGAGTCTGTGGTGGTCTGTTATAGCAGCAGGAAATGGACTAAAAGGCAGTAAGGACTATTTTCTGCCAGGCATAGTGGTGGACATCTGTAATCCCAGCAACTGGGGAGGCTGAGGCAGGAGGATCGCAAGTTCAAAGGTCACCTCAGTAATGACTCAATGAGGTCCTAAGCAACTTAGTGAGACCCTGTCTCAAAATTTAAAAACATCAACAATAAAAGGGTAGGGGATGTAGTTCAGTGTTAAAATGCCCCTGTGTTCAGTCTTTCGGACCAAAAAAACAAAAACAAAAAACAAAAAAACAAAAAAAAATTATTTTCTCCCTTCTCCCTTCACCAACTTCTTGTTCTCTCTCCTTATTGCAACTTATCTAACCATCAATAACAACAACTAAAAAATAATATAAAAAAAGGTATACTAGATTTCTTCCTCTCTCCAATTTGCGAAGGCTGAAGTCACCTTTATTCACTTGTTGATTGGTTATATTTCCTAAGCATCTTATGAAGAGAACAGGCCTGTATCTTTTTGGATGAGACTAAAGCACTCCAAGAGACCAGGAGTAGGAAATGGAAGAAGGAGAGAGAGGTAGAGAAAACACAGCATGTAGGTGATCATTTCTGCAGAGGTAGCTGAGCTCCAATTATCTACAATACTGGAGGGTTTAGAGGGAAACATTTCGAATCATCTCTGCAAAACCTCTAGGGCTAGAATTATCTGTAATACTTAGCAATTTGGGTGAAAAAAAATTCAGGACTTAGAAACATCTTTTTCTTTGGGCACATATGAGCCCAGAGCTGTTATCGTTTGGATGTGAAGTGTCCCCCAAAAACTCAATATGGGACGATGCAAGAAGGTTCAGCGGGGAAGTGATTGGGTTGTGAGCGTCTTAGCCCAGTCAGTGAATGAATCCCCTGAAGGGACTGACTGAGTGGTGACTGGAGTGGGGGCGGGGGGGGGGGGTTGTGGCTGGAGGGAGTGGGCGTGGCTTTGAGGTAGGTATTTGTATCTGGTGAGTGAGTGTCTCTGCTTCCCAATCACCATGTGAGCTGCTTCCATTTGCCACTCTCTTCCGCCATGATGTTCAGACTCCCCTGAACCCTGAGGAATGGGCCTATTGTCTGAGGACTGAGACCTCTGAAACCATGAGCCCCCAAATAAAATTTTCCTCCTCTACAGCTGTGCAGGTCAGTTCCTTTAGAAACAGCAAAAAAAAAAAAAAAAAAAAAAAAAAAAACTTGACCAAAGTAAGAGACTTTGTAGGTCTCGGTGTCTCCATGCTGCTCAATGACCATTAGGGAGAGGGTGAGAACAAAGGCCCTGTTACTTTTCAGTTTTCTGAGGAGAGGAGAAATAAGATCACAAAAGCAAGAAAATAAAGAGGCCATCTCTCATTTGAACACTAGGCCTTTCTGGGCATGCCGAGGACCCGGCTCACAGGAGAGCTGCTTTGGGGTTCCAGGCACTGCATCACGGCTACAGGAATTACAGGTTGTGTTATTGCTGCTCATCATTAGAAGCAACCTAGCATTTCCCTAATGGGAAACAATTGCCTCAGAGTGGGCTCTGACGACTTTATTTGCACTGAGGAACGAAGCTGCGTTCACCCTGTAATTACAGTGACACAACAATCCTTGGTGAGCACTGGCACAGTCAGCAACCTTCCCCGCAGTCCTGAGACACAGGAGCACTTGGGGCCACGTGGTCTCTCCCAGATCCTTCTGCACGTCTTCTGCGTGTTACACCCACTGTCTCCAGGGATGCTGCCTCATCACAGTGTCTTCAATCTGACATCCAGAGAGACCAGAGTCCTCGTCTAAACAGAGGGCCTGGGTGCTAGCCTGGACCTACTACTTCAGAATTTCCAGGGAAGACTTCGGAGTCTGTACATGGGCATCCTTACTCTTCACCACTTTGGGAAATCCTGGGACCTCCCCAGTGATCCTTCCAGGTCTCAGTGTCTATGACTATCTCGGCTTCTCCACAATAAGAGAAAAAGAATAACCTAAAGACAATGATTCAAAACAGATTCCTTTCCCCCACAACCCTCAGTTATACCAAAGCAGAAGTCGGCTCTATAGGGGTTTTGAAGTGACCTCCCAGTTGGATCCAGCTTCTGCTGACGACCGTGGCCTGCGTGATGAGGGGGGTGACCTCGTGGGCTGCTGGTGAAGCTGGGGCATATTTACAGGGCACCTGATGTTTGTTTATTCAAAAACGTTTGCTGTGCTCACATGATCCCTACCCAGTAGACTATCATGTGCATAACAGAGTTAAAAAACCAAGGACAATAAAGTAATACAAGTTTCCTGACTTTGGGATGCTTAGAATTCTGTTGGGCAAACAAGGAAAATACCGCAAAGTCAAACAGAAGTACATGACAATCCTATAAAAGATATTTCAAAGGAGGGGTGACTGCGGGTCAAATAGCAACACAATCCACACCTGGAGGACAAGGATGTCACCAGGATCTGCGAAGATGGACAAGAACAGAATACACACAGGGTAAAATAGGAGGGGAATCCCAATATAAGGGAGAAATTGTTATTTGAAGAAAACATACAAGTTAATAAAAGCATTAATGATTTACCCAGGGATTGCAAGGTACTGTCAAATGGCACGTGTTGTTTTTGCTTTTTTTTTTAATTTATTTTTATTGTAAACAAATGGGATACATCTTGTTACTCTGTTTGAAATGTAATTCATGTGATGTTTGCACACATAAAATTTGAATGTGTGTATTTTGCAGAAATGCCACAGAGTTGAGTAACTACTAAGTGCATAAGAATGATTATCTACCTTAGGAATGGAAAGACATGGAGCCACAAGCTGAAGGCCACCATAACAAGTGCACTGTAGTAAAAAGGAAGAGAAGGAGGAAGGGGAGGGAAGGGAGACTGGAGAGTAGGCATCTCCTGAAGCGCCAACCCAAAGAAAAACCGAAATCGTCAGGAGGAGATGCACCTGCCTAACGAATAGCTGCAGAAACAAAAATGAGTGATGAGCTGTTCAGAGGTCAGTTGAAACGCTCAGGAGCCCTGTATAAAGAGGTATTCCTAAAGTGTGTGCTGTGAGCAACGGGTGCTGGGCACACACAGATTCCACACTTAAATCACAGGTGGAATCTTCTGGAGGCAAAATCACAAGTGAGTTCCAAACTTAAGGGCTGATGTGTCAAGGCTCTCCTTGGTCCATTCTCTAAAAAGGCATATGAGACACCAGAGAGGGGACACACACTGGCAAGGGTCAACTACTTTGGAATAGAAGCCACTAAAATTTAACAAATTTAACCTACTGGACACAACAATGTCAGGATATGCAAGATTCTCTAGATTCTAGTGATGGGAGGGGCAGCAAGTCAGGAGGCAGGGGTGAACCCGGAGGGGCGGGAGCTCTTCTGTCTCCTGGCTTTGCCACTTGATGGACAGAGGCTGACCCCGCCAGGAGGTGACCCCAACCCCAAAGAATCCCCTCACTCCCAGGTGCTCTCTGTATCTTTGGGCAAAGCAAACTTTTTGTCCTAGTAAGAAACTCCTTCCAAGTCAACATAACCTACTACATTTGATAACATTTGGTAACATTTGATAACATTTGGTAATGAAATGTTTTAAGAAGATAGTGATACCCAATGCTGGTAAGATTGTAAGAAATTGGCATGTCACTGGTTTTAAATGTCATTGAATCGCTGATAGCAACATGGGGATGTTATTAAAGCAAGGTGTTTTTGTTGGCATTAAAAGAATTTCTCAGCTAAAGATAAGAAAATCTATTTGCTAGAACTGTACAATAGAGAATGATTCTGGATTCACACACATGTACGTGTACACACATACCCTACAAATACTTAATGCACATGCATATACATTTATATTTTTGTATGAAGGTATTAAAAATTCTTCTGGAAACAAATGAACCAGAAGAGCGTGATTATAAGCAATTTTCACTTTATATTTGTCTTACTTTCTCCAAGGTGTGACTTCCTTCTGAAATTAAACACGGGTTATGACTACAGAGGGAATATTTTAGAATACTCATAGTTAATCTCATCATCATTTATTTTAAAAGTTACCAAAGGCGTGTTAAGCTGCGTCCATGAGCAGTGCAGGCCACGGGCGTGCTGACGTGGAGAGACTAGGCTGAGAGGAGCTGAGTGCATGCCGGGGATGCCACGCCCCTCGGCGGAGGTGTCCCTGAGCATCCTCGGACTCAGCAGCTGCTCAGATACCACGCCTCGTAGCATTAAGGCTACTCGGATTTGCCCGCTGGGCATGCCAACTGACGGCCACCAATTAGACTTTACAGCCGCCCACCCCTGGCACCATGATCCCCACCCAAAGCCATCCCTGGGAACATCCCAAATCTTTTTTTTTTTTTGGAAGACCTATGTGGGGAAGAAGCTTGTACAGGGCCAGGAAGTGGGCCACATGCCTTTTGGATAGAGGATTCTGGGGATCTGGTTGACTTTTAGGTGACCTGAGAGAGGGCAGCTCTGGAAGGGCACTTGTTGCCAGCACCACTGACCTCTTACCCTTGGGACAATCACAGATCCTGAAAAGACCAGAGTGGAGAACTCTAAAATGTGAGGTGTGGGCAGAAGGTGCTGCGGCTCTTTTCAGGGATGTTGGGGTCCACTTACTCTGTGAAATAAATAAAAGTTAAAAGGCACCCATCTAGAGAGTCTGGCCATTTTCACAATGAAGGCTCTGTTGTTCATGGCCCACTTCAAGTTAGGGATGTCTTCATGAGAGGAAAACAAAGCTTCTTCATATTCCTTACTCAGTTTTTCATCATTGTGACAAAAACACCTGATGAGAACAACTTAGAGGAAGAAATGTTTATGTGGGGCTCACCGCTTCAAAGGTTTCAGTCCATGGTCAGCTGACTCCATTGCTGTGCACCCAAGGTGAAGCAGAACATCATGGTGGAAGGGCATGGTGGAGGAAAGCAGCTCAGCTTATGACAACCAGGAAGCAGGAGGGAAGCCAGGGACGACAGTCCCTTGACTTACTTCCTCCAGTCACATGCCACCTGCCAACAGTTCCCCCCAGTCCACTCAAATCATTACACATCAGGTGCATCAGTCCATTGATTGGGTTACAGCTCTCATAATCTATCACTTCACCTCTGAACATTACTACATTAACTAACCTAGGATTTTGTGGCTATACCTCGTATCCAAACTATAAAAATATTTCAAAAATCACCATGAGCCAGCTGCTATAAGCACACAGCTCTGCACCTCTGCTGAGCCTGCTTACAGGTGCCTTCCCCCACTTCACTGACAGCCTTACCACTCCCGTAAATTTGCAAATTGAAAAAATGAATAGTA
Source organism: Sciurus vulgaris (assembly GCF_902686455.1). Taxonomy (NCBI): domain Eukaryota; kingdom Metazoa; phylum Chordata; class Mammalia; order Rodentia; family Sciuridae; genus Sciurus; species Sciurus vulgaris. The sequence goes on from NC_136474.1 coordinate 29,698,657, forward strand.
TTTCCATTAGTCAGAGGCCAATAGGGTTCTCATAGAGGTAGAAGTCCCAAGTCTCTGCAAAACAAATCATAGTTGAATTCTGTTTTCCACTCCCCCCAATAATCGGCATGTGTCCCTTTTACATATGGGCCTTGAGAAGATCCCTTTCCCAACCACACACCAGCCTGATCTTTGTATTCTAAGTGCATCCTATAAAGTCAAGATATGTAGAAAGGGTGACTGTTATACCTTGAGAAGAACTCATAAAACCAAAAGGATATTCACATTCCAGTTCACAATATGCCTGTAAATGTGTGATTTTCATCAAAGTACGAAGGCTCTGCAGGAGTCAGTTGTAAATTAGTGTTGATATCATCCACCTATGAGGCTGTTGCTGAAATTTAGAAACTGAAGCATAAACACAATTTGTAAAATATGAAGCAGTCTTCACTCAGAAATTATATTATTACATGGCTCCTGGTTACACAAGGATGACTCAGGAATTTCCATCTAAGAAAGGCTTAGGGGCAGCAATGTGGGAACCAGGAGAGTTCTCTCGACACCTGTTTCCACCAGAACTGCACGGTTTTCTTTTAGTGATTCATTTGGGAATGATTGGCAGGGTCTAATGCACATCAGACTCAGAGAAAATTCCCTCTGGCATTTCTCTGCTCCATGCTGTTGAGAGTTTCTCATTAAGGAAAACCAAACCAAATAAAAGTAACAAAACCAACAAAATAGAAAATTCTCCTAGTATAATTGATTGATACAAAAATCAGATATGCATAAATATTTGTAAGTGTGGGTACACACACACACATACGTACACAAATGAACATACATATACCCATGCATATAAATATGGCTTCCCTTGAGATAAATATGGCTTTATCCCAATAAAGCCACGGTATGTTGAAAATACTATAAATGGAAAATGCGTTGAATCTAACCAACCTACTGAACACCAAACCACAGCAGCACAGCAGCACAGCAACCAACAGAGTGTGGGTTGAGTCCCATCCTGATGGCAGGGCTGATGAGGAGCTATGGCCTTCTGTGCTCCCCACCTGGCATCACATAGTGCTAGCTAACTCGGGAGATCAAGATTCATATTACAGTTTAATTACAAAATTAATAGTACAGTTTATATTGTTTTCCACTGAGTAAAAATTAGTTTTGCACTGTCATAACGTTAAAAATCTCTAAATTGAACCTTCAAAAATACAGGACTATCTCTGTGTGTGTGTGTGTGTGGTGTATGATGTGTGTCCTGTGCATATATGTGTGCATGCACGTGTGTGATTGATTTAAAGGAGATGTTCTTGCTAAAATGAAGAAGTTGCAATAGAATTATAAGAAATTATGCCCAGTTTGGGTGTCAGAATCTCAAATAAGATAATTCCTTTTTTTTTTGTTTTAATTGTACAAGGGATTGAACCCAAGGGACCTTAACCACTGAGCCACTTTCCTAGATCTTTTTACTTTTATTTTGAGACAGGGTCTCACTAAATTGCTCAGGGCCTTGCTAAGTTGCTGAGGCTGGCTTTGAACTTGAGATCCTCCTGCCTCAGACTCCAGATCCACCGGGATTATAGGCATGTACTACTGTACCCAGCTGATATAGAATATTTCAACAATATCTGAAGTACTGTTTTATAAAAATACAAAAGAGATGAATTGAAAATAGCTAGAATGAACCTATATTTGAAATGAAGGATTGTAAGCACATTTTACTGAAATGCTAAAAGAGACATGACTATGTATAAAGCAAATCACGGGTATCTCGTTTCTCTGGGGTTGGGATTGTCTAAGGATAGGGCATCTAATGAAGCACTTGAGTAGATGGTACAATGAGGAAATTTCCTATCCCTCTGTCACCCACATCCTCTTTTTAATGCCAGAAAGGTCCACGTCCATGCCCACGTGACTATGGTATGCAGGGCATTTGATGATAACAGGGCTCTGGTGGCTGTTGTACTGTGGTACCTACCTGTAGCCCCATCTCTAGTTGCTGACAATCCTCGGGATATTGTTCTTCCCACAGCCCTTCCTGTCCTCAGTTCACTTACTGCACAGAACCACACCATGGGGACCACAGTGAATCTGACTTCCGGGCGCCCTGGAAAACATTCCCCACACTTATTTCCTGCCAGCAGCTGCTCAGCTCTGCCGCCCTCCTGAGAGTGTTTCCAGACTGAACGTCCTCTCAGTTCTCTGCACTGTGTCATTCAAAGAGCTGGTGTGTGGTTGGGAAGTTCCTCCTCTTTGCTTCCTTCCTTCTGCTTTTCTGCACATCTAAATAAGAACAAGGAAGAGGGGAAGCTGAGAGGGAACGGACCACCCTCTTGTCTGAAAGGACTTCCTCCTCCTTGCACATGACCGCGAGGCGGCTCAGGTATTATTTGCAGGCAAGCTTCTCAGCCTCAGGTAGGAAGTGTTTTAGATTTTTACAGGTCTCTGCGGAAGTCTTCTCACACCCTTTAAAGGACAGAGGCTATTACTCTCTAGGAGGTATTTGTCATTGAGTCTAATTGGCTGTGAGAGGGCACACCCTGAGAGATGAATCCGGGAATGTCAGTGAGGGCGGATGGAGATGGAAGCCTGTCCAAGCTACATTAATGAGCAGGTATACTTTAGAGTTCTGGGTGCAGTGGGGAGCATATAGGAGTGATCCCAGCCAGGAACCAGCAGAACTGGGTGTCTGCATTGTACTGTTTGAAGACCTTTCTGGCTCTTTGTGCAAAGACTCAGGGCTCTCCCGAGCAAGACAAAGTTCTTGAGTGGAGCAGCACATGCCAAGAGCACCTGGGAGTGAGGGCCCAGGGCGTGATTGTTCAGCAGGCTCATCTTGGGCCTGCCTCATAACTCACTTGGGTGCGGCCAGCATTTGAGCCTCTGCTGGCCTGTGTCTATTCTCTTCCAAGGCCCATGCTTCTGCCTGTCCACCTGTAGCATTGCGTCAACATTGCACGCTTACCCTCTAAACTGGCGTGTGCTTAAGTCACATGCATTCTTAGTTTAAATGTCAGTGACATTTCAGTTCTAACTTGGCAGATCCAGCGACAATTTGAAAGAACCGTGTTCCAAGAAAATGGAGAGCCCACCAGGGTTCCTTCAAGAATTTGCACTAAACAATAAAAAGTGCTTTCTCCAGAATTCTGCCAGCTGCTTTCATATTGAAAGTTAAGAGTGATAATGGTATGTTTAAAGACAAAGTAGTTCGTTCATATGAAATGGAACTTTCTTTACAAAAGTCACAAATTTCAGGTTTTGAAAAGAAGTGAAGGGCTTTTTATGAAAACATCATCGGCACTTTCAATTGCTAAAACCATTTCCTCAGTTGCTTCCACCCCCTTGGGATAGAAGTGGCAAGTGGCACATTTAGTTTTCTCCTCCAGTATAGACTTTATTAATAGAAGTAAACCAGCTGAGACCACTGTCATTATGTACATGACAGAGATGTGCTTAAATCAGTACTCTGAAGATTGCCACTGGGGAGAACTTAGGGCTGCTGCTTATCATCTGTGTGCAACTTGAAGCCAGTCAAAAAAGGGCAAATTTCTTCCAGGTGCTGCTGGACTCCAGCCTGACCCAGCTGAGACCGTGAAGTTCTCTGGCCTTCCGAAATCCTCCTTAATGGAGCCCAGGGGGTGTGGTCACTCCCAGAAAGTTGGTCAGCAGCCATTGTCCAATTGTTATGGGAGCTTGGGAAATGCTGGTTTTGTCCACTGGGACTGAGAAGTTCAGCCAGTAAGCATTGTGGTGCAACTGCATAGAGACATATGTGGTGAAGAGTACAAACTCCACCCTCCATGTTTTTTAAGATTATTTATCTAGACAAGGGGATATTTTACTAATAGATTAATATTACAGGGGAAAGGATTTAACAGTGACTTTAAAACAGATAAGCTTCCCACCAGTAAAAACACAAAGGCAAAATGTGACCTGGAGCCAACCACTGTGCCCCTACCCACTGATGCTATTGGAGGTCTGAAACCCACCAAGGCCAGGAAAGCCCGGTTGGGGAGTAGGAGATCTGTCAGGCTGTTTCTGCAGATGGCTGGAACTTGGAGACCACAATATGCAGTGCTGCTGTGGCTCCCACAGTGGCCAGAACCTTTCCTTTAGTTCCACGTATGCATTCAGCTGGATGGGACTGCAGCCATCCTGAGTTGTAAGCACCATGATTGCCCTGAGCTGCCTTGGTTGGTTCTTCCTGCATAGTTTCCCAGCAAGTTATAAAGAGACAAAAAACCATTAGAATGTGTGGAGATTTACAACCAGATCCTGGTCCCATGAGGGTCAGGAACATGCCTAATATCCTTGATATTAGCTTAAGACAAACCAGGGACGTTCTGGCTTAGATGAAGTCACTTTTGTCCTGACCTCTTTATAAGCTTCCTACTTCTGACTCAATCCATGGGAATCCACTTGACTTGCTGTCCCCTCGATCACACTTTGTCAGTAATCCCCTGCAAAACTATTCTGTGAACAATTTTGAATCTGTCTGCTTCTTTCTTCAGTATCACAGCAACATGGGTCCTGTGCTCATACGCTGGCCTGGGTTGTTCCAGAACAATCTTATCAATGGATCCTCCTCTGCCTAATTTGCCTCCAGATCTTCAGAAGTGCTTTTCTGTTGTCACTTATATGCTTGTGTTTAAACTTGAAATTTATCCCCTTTACTCCCTGAAGCCAGAAGATGACACATCCTATGCTTCAGGATTAAGAGTGGGCCCTGCACAAGGTTAATGGACTCCATAGATCATAGCATTTGAACAACTCAGACATGAGTACCAAGGATGGTCTTCCTGAGTCATCCCTCAATCAGCTGTGAAGCCAGGTCAATGTGAGGCTCCAGGAAAGACCAGACCTAGGCAGAAATAGCCCCAAGGAGAAATGAAAAGCATTTGTATAGGATAGGTCAGCAGTGATTTTGCAGAGCATCTGAATCATGTCAGTGCTGCCTTCTTGTATTTAAAGTTTTCTCTCTTTTCTCATTAAGCTAAAAGTATGTCCCTGTGGCTGATCTCGTCTAAGAATAAACTCTAAGTATTTTCTATTGTGTTTATCTCCACTCTGATCTTTATTATTTCCTTCTTTGCTAGCATGTTCTTTTTGTAGTTCCTAAAGTGTGAAGTTAGGTTGTTGATTTGTGATATTTTTTTTTTCACATGCTCATAAATAGCTATAAATTTGCCCCTTAGCACTGCTTTGTCTGCACCTTGTAGGTTTTGATGTATTGTGTTTTCATTTTCATTTCTCTCAATTTTCTATTTTCCCTCCTGGTTTCTCATTTGACCTATTTATTGTTTAAAAGTGTACTATTCGGTTTCCATGTTATTTGTGGATTTTCCAATTTTCCTTTTGCTAATGATTTTCTAGTTTTGTTCTGTTTGACTTATCGAAAATAAGTACAGCTGAGTATCTCTAATCCAAAACTCCAAAATTCTCCAAAATCCAAAATGTTTTGAGCACTGACATGACAACAGAAGTGGGAAGTTTCACCCCTGACCTCACATATGAAACTTCATTTCATGCACTTAACTTTGTAAAGTTACCTTCAGTTTCTGTGCACAAGGTATAAATTAAACAAGTGGAATTTTGAGTTTACATTTGGGCCCCCTCTCCAAGATTTCTAATTATCTACATGCAAATGTTCCCAAATCTGAAAAAAGTCTGAAATACCAAACACTTCTGGTCCAAAGTATTTTTGAGGGGTGTCTGGGTACCAAGGATTGAACTTAGGAGCACTCAACTACTGAGCCACATCCCCAGTCCTTTTTTGTATTTTATTTAGAGACAGGGTCTCACTAAGTCACTTAGTGCCTTACTGTTGCTGAGCCTGGCTTTGAACTCACAATCCTCCTGCCTCAGCCTCCCGAGCCATTGGGCTTACAGGTGTGTGCCACTGCACCTGGCTGGTCCAAAGTATTTTTGATAAAGGATATTCAACCTTGAATAATCTGAGTAAAATATTTTAAAAACCAGAGACTTCTGTTCAGACAAGATGGAATAGACCTCTGTCTCCAGCTCTTTCTTGCTACACAAAAATGTGGATGCTGGAAAGGGAAAAGGGGAAAGAGGAAGGTAACTTGGCAGTAGCCCCAGGACTGGACAATAAGATAAACATCTTCTCAGAGAAGAAGCCTTCCCAGAACTGACACTAACACAGCAGACAGCAGAGGGCACCTGGAAGGGCTCATTCCTTCCTCAAGAAAAGAGTCCAGGCCAGGCATGGTGTCACATGCTTGTAATCCTGGCAGCTTGGGAGGCTGAGACAGGAGGATCACAAGTTCAAGGGCAGCCTCAGCAACTTAGCAAAACCCTAGGCAACGTAGAAGACCCTGTCTCAAAAAAAAAAAAAAAATTAAAATAAAAATAAAAGAAAGGGGGATGGGGTGGGGCTGGGAATATCCCTCAGTGGTAAAGCACCCTGCATTAAATCTCAGTATCAAAAAAATAAAGGGAGGGGGGAGAATCCATCTGACAACCACAGGCAGGGCGATACCATCAGCCAGGGGGTTGGATGGGGACCCCACCACAGATAGACCCCAGTGGAGACTCTGGGCCTGAAGCTCCCTGTGTTTCAGGGACGCTCACCTCTGAGGGCCTGCGGAGGCGGGCACACCCTGGCCTGATCTTCAAGATGGCACCTGGCGAGGTGTCAGAATAGGCTTGAAGCTGTCAACAAGTTTCAGGAAGTACTCCTGATTGGCTGACGTACCTTGTACTTGGCTTGTGGACAGTACATGTTTTATGCATTTACTTGATATGTCCATGCATTCGCCGCAGGGACAATATTCTGATTGGTCCCTGTATTCCTTATAACCTGGAGTAGTTCCGCATTGGGGGGCCTTTTGTCCACATTAAAGAGAAGAAGCTTCACTGCACCAAAAAAAGGCATATGTGTTATCATTTCCTCTGTGGGCGGTGGGAAGTGATACCTGTGCTCCAGAGGGATGAGAACAAGGGACACAGCCAATGGAAGGGTGCCGAAGTGGGAGGCTGCGCCGGCCCTGCTGGCCCTGAGACCCTCCCCCATTGCCCAGAGGCACAGGGTGGTCAGAGGTTCATGGCAGGAAGAATATTATCATATTGGTCAATAATCCGAACGTTATTTATTTTAGCTTTGCATCATATCCCTGCTCAGGGAAACCAGGCAAAACGTGTAAAAATAATTTCTCTGTTATTTCTTATGGATATGCATGAATTGACAATTACCTCCAAAATTTCAATAAATAAATAAAAAGGAGTGCAATCACTTCTAAAGTCAAGGAAGCAATGGATTTAAAGCCATCAGGTAACGCATTTGTTCTTCTTGTGAATTATTTGTCCAAAGTGATCTTACGTTGTGTGATAAACCAGGCCTCAGCAAATTTCAGAATTTGGAAGAATCCCAAGAGTCATTCCTTGACCACAAAGAGGCGAGAGGCCAGTAGCCAAAAGGAAGTTAGAAAATCTCTAAATGCAGGAATACTAAGCAATGGAATTTTAATTATCCCATGACTCAAAGAAATCACAATATATGTTAGAAAATATTTGAACTAAATAATATTGAGAATATAGTAGATCAAACTGAGGATATTCCTCAAAAGCGGAGTCTAGAGAGAAATGTATACCTTTTCATGCACATTATATATTAGAAAAGAAGAAAGCCTGAAAGTCAATTAGTATTAAGAAAGTAAATAATAATTAGTTAATTATTCAAAGTGAAAAGAATTTGTTAAGACAAGAGAAGAAAATCATAAAATAGAAAATAACAGAGACAAAATTCTCTTTGGAAGTTCAAAAAATTAATAAATTACTGACAATTCTGGTCACAAAAAAGAAATAAGGTACAAATAAAGAAAATCAGGATAAAAACTGGAACCAAGGTGCTAAAAAATAATATGAAAATCATTGAAATAATTTTGAACAAATTCCTAGACAAACAGATAAAACTAAAGCAGTAGTAAGTAGAAAGTGTTCATGGTCCTATAACTATTAAAGAAATGTATAATTAAAACTCATTCCACAAAGAAAATTTCAGTACCAGTTAATCTCATCAGAGAATTATAAATTAATGAAGAAATAACAGCATTTATACGTGTTCTTTCAGAGCACAGAAAAAGAAATAAAATCCAATTTATTTACTTTTAACAATATAAGCTGGTCATTAAAACCTGTATAGGTCACTAAAAGAACGAAAAATTTTAGACTGTTCTGTTTCATGAATATAGATAGAAGGATTCTAAATAAAATAGTAGCAAACTAAATATAGAAGTATAGAAACAGGATACCAGAGAGTTTCCAAATTTTATTTATTCCAGGAATAAAAATTAATTTATTATTAGAAAATTAATCAATATAGATCTCTATGTTAACAAGATAAAGAGAAAAAAATCACAATTCTTTCTAAAAGTCCAAGAAAAATATTAAAATTCAATCCCTGTGGTTAATATAAGTTATATAATGTTAACATGTAAAAGAAGGGAAAATCTTGAATCTGAGAAAGGACACTGTGTTAGTTAGCTTTCTGTTGCTATAATAAATGCCAGAAATAATTGATGTGGAAGAAGAAAAGTTTGTGGTTGGCTCACACTATCAGAGATTTTGGTCCATGATCTGTTGGCCCTGTTGCTTTGGGCCTTTGGTGAAGCAGCATATGCTAGATAAAACCACTCACCTTGTGAAGAGAAACAGAAAGAGAGTAAAGGACTGGGTCCCACACCCCCTTCAAGGACATCCCCCTCAATTATCTAAACCTCTCTTGGGCCCGTCCTGTGAAAGATTACACCATTCCCAATAGCTCCACGCAGAAGACCAAGAATTTAACACACGGACTTTTGGCAGACTTGAGACTCAAACTATAACATACGTCTACTAAAATGTTAACAAATATCACACTGATAGCAAACATTGGAAAGTCTCCTTAGAGACCAGGAGAGGTACCACAGGGATGTGGTCCAGGAGTGGACCATAGGAATGTCCACTATAGGCATCAACTTTCTACTCAGTCTTCTGATCTGCAATTAAGATAGGAAGAATAAAGAAAAGCCATAATCTACATGACGTAGGATTGCTAGTAATTAAGTAAGATCCAAACCAAGAGAAGATATTGTGCTCGAGGATTCAAAGCCTCAGTTCTCCCCAGTCTGAAGCTAACCATCCAGTGTTAACTCTCTGCAGTCTCCCTGGTCTGTTTTGGTTTTGTTTTATGAAGAAATTGGCAAGCAAAGGCCAGGATCAATCTAAATAATTTTAGTAAACAAAAATACAGTTTGGGGATTTACACTTTCAAATATCAATAGTTATGGTAAAAACCATGCAATAAAATTCATGAGAGGCGTTGTGCGAACTGAATTCCCACGCTCCTGCCCTCAGCCCCAGCAGACCAGACCACACCCGAATGGAGCCACCATGACAGGTGCCATGTAATCAACCTGAACATTGAAGAATAGTCTAGTTTTCAAAAAAAGTGAAGGTGCACAGCAACAACCAGAGAGAGCGTGGTTTACTTATCCCATCGCCTCACCTTCAACCACACAGGAAAGCAACTTTGAAAAGATCAATCTGTCTTTTGTTCTCTGCCTTATTTGACCATGGTCTGCTAACCCACTTTGTTCAGCTCATCAGAGTACCTATTCTATTTTAAAGAATGAGGTGTTTCTCCACTCTGGAAATGCTGATGAAAGCCAATTAGATCCCTAAATTAAATTTGATTTGATTTTGTCTTTTGACCAGGTTTATTACTTCAAACAATGTGATATTGGCACAAGGACAGACACTTTCCAAGGGGATACAACAGGAACTCATTAACAAACCTAAGCATAAACGGGCACTTGATTTTTGGCAGAGGGAACGTAATGGAACATGCTAAATTGTGGTTCTTTAAATTAAATAGCACCAAGTGAACTGGATATGAATATGGAAAAAAAAATGAAAATTACCACTTCACCCCACAGGATACTGAAAATTTAATTTTTGATGGCTTATAGATCTAAATGTGAAAGTTAAATTAACACAGTTTCTAGAAAATAACATATGGCCTTTTGGGAAGAAGATATTCCTCCAACAGGATAAAGTACACTAAGCATAATAGAAAAGATTGATTACACTCATTAAAATCAAATTTCTATTTATTAAAAATTATAATTAAGAAATAGAAATAGAAGGCTGCAGAGAAGAAATTTGCAAAGACTAATGTTCAGAATGCATTAAATCATGAGGAAAAGGAAACATAATCCAGTTTTAACTGAGGAAAAGTCATAAATGGGCATATCACAAAAGATAGCATCCAAATGGCCAATAGACATCAGAAAAGATAACCAACTTCAATCATCAGTGAAACAAGAATAAGCCGCAATTAAATGTGATTGCACTCTCACCAAGATGGTAAAATTAGGAGGACTGAAAATAGCAGAAATGGATAAGGATACAGAACACCTGTGATTCCCAGTGCTGCGGTGTCACTATGCACGGTCACTTTGGCAACTATTAAGGCTGAACACGTACATATCCTGTGATTCATCAATCCCCAGGGGAATTTACTCAAAGGAGATTTCGTCTTGTGCTCAAAGACTTGCAAAAGAGTGGTTGTTTCACTCTCGTTTGCAGTAGTGACTAATGTTGACCATCAACCCTGGGACAAAGCCAGTCATTCCTGGACAGTAGCATGGGATCAAAAGTTCAAGCTGTGATAGTCATACATGGAAGACAATGTACTATTGTTTGCACAGGTTAAAGTGTGTCTTCCAGCGGGGTTCGTGTGCTGGAAGTTTGGCCCCCATTGTTATGATGTTAGAGTAGTGAGATCTTGAAGAAGTGGGGCTTACTGGGTGGTGCTTAGGTTATTAGGGATGCTGATCTTGGAGGAGTGATCTTGTGAGAGTGGATTGTTATGAAGTGAGACCCCCTCATGCTCTCGATCCCTTTGTCCTACTGCTGGTTTTTTCCTTTCCATTTATCCACCATGTTGTGATGCAGCCAGGGGGCCCCCACCAGGAAACATGCACCACACCATGGGACCCACAGAACTGAGTCAAGTAAATCTCTCTTTCTTTACAAAAGACACAGCCGCAGGTATTTTGTTATAGCAACATCAAATGGATTAAAAAATATATGATTCCATGGAAACAAGATAACCATATCTCCCCACATGATTCACTATGGATGAGTCTGGCAAATAGAAAGCTGAATGAAGCAAGCCAAACACACACACACACACACACACACACACACACACACACACACACTCACACACTGCTTACTGCATGATTCTCATTAGGTCAAGTTCAAAATTAGGCAAAGCAAGCTGGGCTCAGTGGCACATGCCTGTAATTCCAGTGGCTCAGGAGGCTGAGGCAGGAGACTCACACGTTCAATGCCAGTCTCAGCAATTTAATGAGACCCTATCTCAAAATAAAAAATAAAAAAGGGCTGGGCTATAGTTCTGTGGTTAAGTGCTCCTGGGTTCAATCCTCAGTACCAAAAATAAAGAAAAGAAAATAGACAAAGCAAATATGTGATTCCAAGGTCCGGGGAGTGGTTCCCTCTGAGAAGGTGGAAGCCATGGAGACTGATGGCCTGGGTTGGCACAGGAGCTGGTATAGACATAAGACTTCCAGATTCCCATGGCCAGCACCTAGCTGCGTTCAGGCTAGGATGAGCCAGAATGTTAATCAAAAAGCTTTTTAAAATGCGGAGAATGAGACAGGTTTATGAAATCAAGAGCTACATTTGTAGATGTTTGGCAGCTGGTAGCTTCTGAACCTCGCCTACCCCCTTTCCCTTGGGTCCCTTCTAGACAAGCTAAGAAAGCCCAGGTGCTCCCTCCTTTGGTATCAGCCTGAGATCCAAGTCCTCTGAGGCTCTGCCTGCCCAGGAACCCCTGTCCGAGGACATCCCCAACCACAGGGGTGAACCCTCAGGTCTCCTTTCCTGTTCCCTCAGGTCATTTGGTTGTAGATGGACACAATATCTTTATTTGTTTTCATGTGGTGCTGAGGATCGAACCCAGTGCCTTGCATGTGTGAGGCAAGCACTCTACCACTGAGCTGCAGCCCCAGCCCCCCTTAGGTCATTTGGATGTGTCAAGAGGCCCCTGCTCTCCATGGAGAGTGTGGTCAGGAGGGTAATAAATCTTTCCACATCATCAAGGTGTGGGGGTGGGGCATCCTCCTTCTCAACATCCAAACCGTCCTCCAGGTGGGGAACCTGCTTTTGCAGGGTGAGCACAATAATTCGTCGAATGATTTCCAAACATGAGGACATAGCAAGAGCAATATATAAGATTATCTGCACATTTCTATAAATGGAATGGGAAGTGTGTGTGTGTGCAGGTGCTGCGTGTGCAAACACACACACACACACACACACACACACACACACTTCTAGTATCTGGATGTAAAACAAAAGCAACCATTTTTAGAGGACCCACAAGAAATTGGCAAATAGGAGTCACAGTGAAACTTCTCCAAACATGAGCATTTTGTTTATTTATTTATTTATTTATTTATTTTTGTGTGGTGCTGGGGATGGAACCCAGGGCCTTATGCTTGCAAGGCAAGCACCCTACCGACTGAGCTATCTCCCCAGCCCGAGCATTTTGTTTTTATTATGTTTATTATTTCTGAAATTTAAAAGATAGCTAAAGAAAACAACTAGACATGGTTCCATCTACACTTTAGAAAGAGAAAAGAAGTGAAAAAAGAAAAAGAAGAAATAATTATTCACAAAAATAAATGAAAGAACAAAAACTCCTATGCAGCAAGAAATTATAAATATTCAAAGTCATGTGTACCTTCATTACCCTGATTCATCAGTTATTATCCAATTTATGTATTTACCTGACCATCACATTTTACCCACCAAATATGTACAATTATTTTGGTCATTTAAGAATAAATAAAACTTAAAAAAGATATGAAGCAGAATCTAAAATACATGATCCACACAGAACTTTTAGTTCTGTAATTCTACAAATAGAGCAGGTAAGATGTTAACCACACACATGACTCGAGGTAAAAATGAAGATTCTCATGTAGCAGATGGCTAATCTGTATCACTTCCTGTCATCCTTGGGGAAATGTATTTTCTAGGAGACATAAAATTAATAGAATTTTTTTTTCTGGTACTCATGAAAATTCAAATATGGAAGAATAAATCAACTACCATGCATAGAAGTGTTGGAGCAGCACATGACAGTTTGCTCTTTCATGGAGCACAATCTAAGTGGGTTTCCTCTGTGCAGTGGTTGGAAGAAACAATGGAAATAACTAATCTTGCCAAGACTTAAAAAACGCCTGGAGTTAAAAGAATGTGTCTCACTTACTTCCAAAATAATAAGCGGACCCCAGGACCTCCTCTAGCCCAAAGAGTCCACCGTCTGAGTGGGTAATCCACCCACACAACTCCCTGTCCTGTGCATGTCTTAATATAATGTTAAAAAATGTTGAACTCACTCATTTTGAGATAAAATAATTGGCATCTTGAGGAGGGAAATCTCCAGCTGTGCCTAAGCCTCTAGACATTTCATCAAATGCATTTTGCTTAATTTTGAAAGAGAGTATTGGCTGAAGTGGTGTCTGTGATTGCTTTGATCAAAAAGAAGTATACGTTTCCAGTAGAGGCCATTGGAGGTCGCCATGTCTGCTTCCTGTTCTGGACACACACTCTGGGGAATCCCAGCTGCAGATTTTGAAGTAGGGCCCCACGGTTGCCATTCCTGAACCACCAAGGCCCAGGCTTTGGAAAGGCTGCATGAAGAGACTAGTCCCTGACCAGACTACAGCTGACAATTTCATCCCAATCCAGCTACTGTTATTTTGTGTTGTTGTTTGTTTGTTTGTTTTGGTTTTGGTTCTCGGATTTTTTTTTTTTGTACTAGAGACATTTAACCACTGAACCACACCCCCAGTCCTTTTTATTTTGCTTTTTTATTTTGAAACAGGGCTCCTGCAAAGTTACCTAGGGCCTCGCTAAGTTGCTGAGGCTGGCTTTGAACTTGTGATCCTCCTGCCTCAGCCTCCTGAGCCACCAGCTACTGTTTTAAGAAATAAGTGAGTAAGTGAGAAAAAGCCATATGCGCCATTCCAACTCCAGAGAAACGAAGCCATCTGGACAGGGACCCAGGCACGTGACCATAGTCCAACAGCCCAGGCTGTCCAGCCACTACAGCTACCCCACCAGAAGCCCAGGAGACAAGCCAACCTTGAATTCATCACCCAGGAAATTGTGAGCACTGCAAAATGTTACTTTACACAGCAGAATTGTGATGTAGCAACAGATAACAAGCAAAGAGATGAAAAGGAAGCGTGGAGAGAAGGGGAGTGCAGAAGGAGGAAATGGAACGTGGTTTTCCTGATTATTCCAAGTGAGTCAAAGCTGGTACCAGGGTCTCAACTCAAGTCCTAATAAGATGACGGAGATAAGAATAAAAAAATAAGAAGGGAAGATGACAAAGAAACAGCAAACCTCAGCAGCCAATAAGCTCAGAAGCGGAAGGTTATTATGGTTTGGGTATTGTTGGAGGGTGTCCCTCAAAGGTTCATGTGCTAGAAGCACCGTCCCCAGTATGGCAGTGCTGAGGTGGTAGAACCCTTCGGAGGTGGGTCTCGCAAAACATGATTAGGTCACTGGGAGAACCACCCCCAGGAGGGATTAATATAGCTCTCATGGGACCCCAGTGAATTCCTGTGAGAGTAGATTGTTATAAGACAGCAAACCTGGCTTTCCCTTAGGCCCTGTGAGCACAATCTCCTGCCATTGTGATGTCATCTACCATGAGGCCTAACCCATGGGTCTGCCTGATCCTCAACTTTTGCCTCCTCAACTGTAAGCTAAACGATCTCTTTTCTTTATAAATTCCCTAGCCTCGGATGTTTTGTTATAGCTGCAGAAAAGGCACTGAGACAAACATGTTGTCATTTAATGGGACAATCTGGTGGCCAAAATAACAAACAGAAGATTCTGGAGTGGCTTGGTGTTGATCCCAACCTTGGTTCTGTCTCCCTATATACACCCCAGGCACCCATTGACTTGGATAAAATCTTGGAAGTCCTCTTCCTCCTTTCTGGAAAGAAGATAAATGCATGGATTTTCTGGCAGGAATTCGGAATAAGAAGCTTGATTATATGAGACTGTAATGCCCATGGTTCAGTCAACTCTGGTCCTGGACATTTGAAAACATTCTATGAGAGTACAACTTACATCCTATGGTCTCACTCCGGTCCATCACCCCATCCCACTCCTCAGTCCACATATGGGTGTCTAGAACTTGAAGTGACCAATCCTGACACCGAGACTCTGGGAGAAAACAGTTAAGTAAAGTGCACGGTCACCAGCCTAGTCCACAACATCCGCTCTGGACAGAGCCGCCCAGCCTGAGTCCTATGAGGAGGAACTGGCAGGGCTCCAAGGCAGACCCAGCACCGCCATGGAGGCAGGCAAAGGAAAGAAGAAGAAAATGCACAAATAGTAAGTGGTTCTTACCGAGCAGCTCGATAAGGAAGAAAATCTAACCTGAGCAAGAGAAATGAATTCCTGATAATCCTTCAACCCAGAAAACAGTTTAGTGTGAATGAAGATTCAATGTATTTTTAAAGTGAGAGCTCAAAAAACAACTAATAATTAACAGGCTAACATTTTAGGGACAATAAAGAACTAAGAAAACCACCTGGAACCAAAGTTAAAAACTGAAGAGTAACTGGGTATGATGCCACACATCTATGATTCCAGTAATTTGGAGGCTGAGGCAGAAGGATGGTAAGTTTGAGGCTAGTCTCACCTATTTAGTGAGACCCTGTCTCAAATTTGAAAAAAAAAAAAAAAAAAAAAAAGAAATTAAAAGACCTGCTTAAAAAGACCTGGTAAAGCACCCCTGAGTTTAATTCCCAGTAAAAACAAAAATTTGCAAAGACCAAACAATATATTCCCAAAAATGGTATCAATGACAGACAAGCCTATCAACTGTGAAGGAAAAGGATCAAGTTTAGACAATTGCCATATAATGAAAGACTCCCAAGACATCAAAATTGACTCAAAGCAGAGTAATTGGAATCCTTGAAACAGAAAAGAAATAAAACAGAAGAAAAAACACAAAAATTTCCTTGAAGTGAAGAATTGAACTTAGGGAACCAAATCTATTATTTAACTTGGTTTATTTACTGTAATTCAACATCAGAAATTTCTAACCCTAGAAGAAATCACTTAAAATGGGAGAAAATCAGACTGCTTTCATGATTCATTATGATCACACTTGTTTAATTCTTAATGACAATAGAGAAATATCTACAACCCTTTGGGGACCTAGAATACCATACCCACACAGGTCATGTGCATTAGTAAATATCCAACAGAAAAGAAACAACTAATAAAATCAAGGAAAATGGAAAAAGAAAACCCACAGAAACAAAGAAGAAATTATAATAATTATAATATCCTGCTTATTGCTCAAGGTTTGTTATATGCTGAACTGATTTTATTCTATTTACCCTCACAAGAACCTTGAGAAGTAAGAACCATTTCTATGTTCATTTAACTAAGCAGGGGTGACAGATATTAGCAGATATTCAATAATTCCCTTGACAATAAAAACAGCCAATGAAGACAACACTTAAATAATAATCAAATAAGAAACAGAAGATAGGGTTCCAAACAAGCAGAGACTCACTTATAGTTCTTTAGTTCATTTTATATACGTATAACATTGTGTAAGAGCCAGGCATGACCTCTGGTGGATTAAACACTCTACGAGGCCAGGAGAAACTTCAGTGGAGATGAACCCAGTTGAATACGCTGCCTTTCTCCACAGACTAGACTCCATTCATGCATGGATATCAATGGGTGTGAGTTTATGTCTATGAGGTGAGAGATCTCAAGCTATAACGCCTGATTGGACTGCTGTCCTTCCTCCTTTAGAATTGTGCCTCACTATCAGCAATCTAGGGCTGCTAGTCAATTTCTCTGGTGTGTGCAAATATATTGCTGTAGAGGTAATTTATTTTCGCTGCAGGCACTATCAATTTGAAAGGCCATGCTTCTAAACCCTGTGAGATCTTTGTACAAGACTACCCTTCTCTCTAGAGCCATTGTGAATAGAGTGCTAATGCTTCTCAATGACAACCCTGTACTATTCTCGTGAAAATACTTTTAACTATCAAAATATGGCCAGGGTACCAAGCTATGTCCTGCATCCTGAAGGTCTGCATGACAGTAACAGCTTTTGATTTATGTTAAAAACACTTGCTTTAATGAAATTTTAAGTCATATGAATATCTATATGCAGCATTTAAAGTGCCTAAATAATTGCAAATGTTGAACAAGAAGGTATACCTCAAAATGTCGTGTTAACTAATGTAATATAGAAACTTTTTAAAAATTTTAGCAGAAGACAAATAAATTGTTACATGTGACTTTTCATCATGACCAAGATCCAGGTAATTATTTAAGAAACTTGTATGAGCTGATAATTTTGTCAATTAAATTATACAATTGGAATATTTTCCCATTAACTGAGTTTATACTTTAATTTTCTTTTTTTTTTTGTGGTACTGAGGATCGAACTCAGGGCCTTGTGCTTGTGAGTCACTCTACCAGCTGAGCTGTCTCCCCAACCCCTTTAATTATGTTTTAATGGGTGGTGTCTCTGAGTATTTTAATGGGATGCTATTCCACTTCTCTTACTTCCAGTTTTCCCTACACCTGCACCCACATGCACACAAACACACAGATGTGCACCTGACTGTGCCCTTTCTTAAATTCTCTAGTAGAGTATTCTTAAAGCATTTCTGAAATACAAATAATAAATTAATTTGATCTCTCTGAGATCGACTTATTCTGGATTGGCATTTTCAAATTGTTATAATGCAGGGCTGTCTTCATAGACAGCTCACAGGTGACAGGAACCTAAGTGAGAGAGCTGGGCAACAGAGGCATGTCATTGTCAAAACCCAAAGGACAGCTATACTCTAGAGGATGGACCAACCCTTGGGATTGCGGATTTCCTTTTAGCACTGTGCATGATGCACATATTGCAGGAGAGAAGGCAATTCCATTAGTGATAGTTGGCTGAGATCTTTAGCAATTCTTAGCCTAAGAGAAGGTTGATAAGTAGGGAGGGGTGGGATCCTGCAGACCTAGCCAACACAGGAAGGATGATTACTGTTTAAATCTGCCGCCTTAGTCCATGCGGCCTGATGTCACAACATCCCATAAACCAGGTGGATTATAGACAGAAGAAATTCATTCCTCAATGTTCTGAAGGCTTCGGGTCCAAGGCACCAGTAGATCCCACATGTGGTAAGGGAGCCACCACCCAGCTCAAAGATGACACCGTCTCACAGTATTCGTATGTGTGAGAAAGGGCCACAGAGCTTTCGGGTCTCTTTTATGAGGATACTAATTCCATTCATGAGGCTCCACCCTCCTGACCTAACGCAAAGGCCCATCTCCTAACGCAATCAGCCAGTGGATAGTGGAACTTTGAGGAGCAAATTGTAAGGAGACACAGACATTTGGACACAGCGGTCCCTGGAGACCTCTTCTGGGTAAATTGCTCAGTCCTTTCCTTACACAGGCATGAGCAGTGCTAGCCATTTCTTCTTTCACTGGGAATTCTGCTCAACTCTCTGTCCTGGTTCTCCTCTTATCGTGTGGCCCTTTAGGTGCTGGGCTCTCTCCCTGGCTCTGCCCAGATAACGGTTTAGTCAAAAACCTTTGAGTTCCTCTCCTTTTCTCACACATCTCACTCTCCCTGGGATGCCTCCATTGCCGCCTCCAGAGATCTCCAGAGGTCTGACTCCCTCCCAGCTGTCCTATGCTCACTGTAAGAGGCAACTGCAGCGGAGCGAGATCAACTGGAGGCCTCGCGACATAAGCAAAGATACTAAGTGGCCTGAGCGCTCAGTCTTCCCCACCGACTTCCTCCTGCCTGGTGATGCTAATCCCTCTCCTAAGTCCCCATGACTTAGGTCTCCACTTCATATTGTTCCCCAGTAGATGGTTGCCATTTTTTTCACCCTGGGAATTACAGTGTGCTTCTTTGTCCCCTCCACCTCCCTATCATGGTCCTGGTTGTAGATTTTATACTAAATTTGGTTGATTAATCTGTGGGCAAATAGCACAGAATTTGCTATTTGTACACAGAGCAATTTTTTATTGTTTTTCATAGTACTTGCCTGCTTCTGCTGTATTATAGATTTATATGTTTAATGGTATATATCATCTTACCAGAACAGAAGACCAGTGAAGGTATGAGCGTGTTTTCCTGTTTTGTTTTTGCTGTATCCCCCATGTCTGGTTTATAGTGCAAAAAATGTATGTATATATATATATGTGTGTGTGTGTGTGTGTGTGTGTGTGTGTGTGTGTATTTCATTAAATGAAAGCATTAACAAAATAATTCATTAATGATATCTCATAAGTTTAATTATGCTTTAGTTGAATACATATCATTTTCCCTAGTTTATTTTAAGGTATGGACTGAGATGATTTTTGAAATTCAGGAAATATAGGGAACTATATTTAAAACACAAGTATGCATTTCTTTGGGTTTATTAAAATTTGCAGTTACTATGCATTTTTTCTATATGTCTCTTGTATTTTGTATGTACTCTATGTTCTAGTATAAAGCTGTTCTACCAGAACCTGACCACTGGTCTTACTTCACAGGGTTCCTGCTAGAATGGAGTATCTTCTAGCTCAAATACGGGTCAGTGTAAACATAATCAGTGTCATCAGTTTGAAAGTTGAGACATTTTCCCCTGTTTTTGTGACAGTGTACACAATATTAGGCCATTAAGACAAAGACAGTGTTAATGGAGAGGCTGACCTTGTTGATAAAGGATCATCCTTTCATTTCTATGTTTATTTTATTGTGATGTTAAAAAGCTTGTTTGAAAATTACATTAGCCTGTTTTATTGTTACTACAAAATATCAGTGGCTGGGGTCTTATAAAGAAAAGAGGTTTACTTAACTTACAGTTTCGAAGGGCAGAAGTCCCCGATCAGGAAGTCTCCTCAAATCAGCCTCTGGTAAGGGGCGCCTTGGCTCAGTCGCGACATGGCAGGTTGCATTCTGGCAGGAGCACATGGGAGAGGGAGGGGATCACTCAGCAAGGCAGGAAAATCCGGAGCAGGTAGCACCAACTTTGTAGTTTTATAGCAACCCTTCTTCAGGGAACGATCTGGGTGCCCTGATAACTACCCATGCCTTCCAAGGATTCTGCCTCAGTAACCTAGTCACCTCCCAGGAGGCTCCACCTCTGAAAGTTTCCACCACCCGCTCACCTCACCACACTGAGAACCAAACTTCCAGCACATGAAACTTTGGGGACACTGGGAGTACATCAAGACCAAAGCAGTCATAAAAGCAACAAATGGGATCTGTATTAAGCTCATCCTCATTTTTTCCTGAACAAGTTACTATTTATACAAAGTCTAACAATTGTCTAGTAACAGCTATATACAATTTTGTCATCTTCTTGGAAGAGTTCCCAAAGGAGTGTGGAAGGATTCACAAGGTGAACAATTATCCAGAAACCCACCATTTATTCCAAGAAGGTCCAGAAGGTTAACATTGGAGCCTGCTGTCTTTGGACTAGTGTCAGTATTTGTTTTTTGGGTACTAGGAATTGAACTCAGGGGAACTCAACTACTGAGCCACATCCACAGCCCTATTTTGTATTTTCTTTAGAGACAGGGCCTCACTGGTTTGCTTAGTGCCTCGCCATTGCTGAGGCTAACTTTCAACTTGCCATCCTCCTGCCTCAGCCTCCTGAGCCACTGGGATTATTATTCATTGGTCGATATGATTGATTACTCATCAGCATTCTGCACATTAAAGGGATATACACTGAGCATTTCCTTACTGGGAAACAAAGACAGGCAATATGGAATTCTGTCATTCATTGAAAACAAGGTGAGGTCAATGGATATGTTAAAGAGCAAATTCTTAAGTTCCTGTGGTCAAACTAAAGTATTGTTATAGCAATGAGAACAGGAGAACACATGGCTTTCTGACATGCAGGAAAGAAAATGGACCTTCAAGGAGTAGGAGTTTACCAAGAAATTAAAACAAGAGTGAGTAACTTTCAGGCAAAAGAGATCAATGAAAATCACCTCTTTTATTCCCATAATTGGTTCAGGGTCACAGGCATGTGGGCAACAAGGAATGGTGAAGTGAAAGATCATGTCAGATAATAAGATTGGCTGGATTGTGAAGCACTTGACATAGCAAGCTAAGGATTTAAAATCTTATTGCTCTATAAATTTGTCCTTTAGTAGGTAAGACATATGCTTTTAAGAATTAGATTTATCTTGGAGACTGTAATTATAAACCCATCAAGTTTTCATCTCTTTTTAAATTTAATCAATACAATGATGATTGCAATGTATTAGATAAGCCAGAGAAGAAAAAAAGAATGGGGATAGAGAAATCATTTAAGAGCCTATTGTGCTATAAGCAAGAAATAATAAATGTTGGAACTGGAGCGTTGCATTATTATCAATTCTTTAGGACACAGTGGAGAGGATCCCATAAATAATTTCTGGGCACAGGAAGAGATTCAAGGGAGGGAATGAGGATGGCATAGATTTTCCACAAGGAAGTGAGAGGGGCATCCTGCTAAAAGAAGCCAAGAATTAGGGAGCAGAGTCAGTGAGGGAGCAGAAAGGATAATACAGGGCTGGCCAGCACACTCCAGGACCCTATGAATGGCCCACCAGATGCGCTTAGCTGGAGGAGAGGCTAAGGATGCAGGCCTGATCTTCAGGCCTTGGCACAGTGAGAGCCCCCAGGTAGACCCCATCATGAGGAGCACCAGTACTGCATCTTTAGGGAACATCCTCACAGTTGAACTCCATGGCAAGACCTTAGTCTTCATTGCAACTGGCATCTCAGGTGCACCTCACACAGTGATCACTTCTTCCTGGGGATCCTGCCCTTCCTGGTTTTCCTCCTTTTTTATCTGTACTCACTCCTCCTCCTGTTCCCAGGCTGTAATGCTGGAATGTTCGACTAGTCTGCTCTTGGCCCTGTTGTTTTCCCCAGGTACACTCACTCCTTAGTCCAAGTTTCATCTGGTCCATGGATTTAAACAATATATGTTCATTCATTCGGCAGGTGTTTGTTGAGCACCTATTTTGCACCTAGAACTAAGATAAGTCTTGCATGATGTGAATAAAACAGACTCAGTTCTAATGGAATTTACTCTCTATTAAAGGAAAACAGGCAACAAAAATATATCATTTGTAGGCTCCTGATAAGAAAATAAAGGAGAGTAAGGGTATCAAAGACAGAGAAGAAAGTTCTCAAAATGCCCCATGTGGTCAAGGATGTAGCATAGAGCCATTTGGAGGTAGGATGCTCCAGGGTGAAAACAGCATAATGGTTAATTTGAATTGTCAGCTTGATTGGATTAAGAGATGCCAATGATTGAGGCTTCTGGGTGTGTCAATGAGGGTGTGTCTAGGAATGATTGGCATGTGGGAGAGCCAACTGAAGTGGAGACCCTCCTTAAGCACAGGCAGCACTGCCCAATAGGATGATGGCTTGGATGGAATAAAAGTTGGAAGAACAAGGAAGCAGATGCAGATGCAAGCTTGACTCTTCTTGAACGGGTTTTTGATTGCTGCTTTGATCGTCTTGAGGATTATTGGACTTTCACTTCTTCACACTTCCAAAGAGGACCCTGCCAGTGATTTTCCAGTAGTTTCCAGAAGCCTTGGTCTCAGACTAGGGTAGCACTGATGATTCTTCTTGTTCAGGGGCTTCCACCTCTTGGACTGCACAGCTGCTGGTTCTTCCTACCCTCCAGCCTACAGACAGCCCTGGTAGACTATCCAGCTTCCAGTCATGTAAGCCAATCTAATAAATCCCCTTTTTATAATCATATGTCCTATTGATTCCATTCCTCTAGAGAACCCTGACTAGTACAGTAAGAGGATGCCTAAGTATTCCTGTCCAAGGAAAGGATGCTGGTGTGTGTGGAGACAAGTGAATAGAGGCAAGGAGAGGGACGTTGAGATGGGGGAGGTGTCTGTGCCCAAGTTAGCAGAAGAGCCTCAAGGATCACAGTTCAGGTTTAAAGTCATCCTGAAGATAGAAAAGCCTTTGCAGAGTTCATAATTAGATTTGTATTTTTGTTGCTACTGAGTCCTAAGAAGCTGTCTAAACCTGAGTGTACTTTGAAGGGAAACTCAGCAGGTTTTGTGGAATGGACTGGAAGTGGGGTAGAAGAGGAAAGAGGCCGCCCAGGAAAGGGGCTGGAGTCAGGTACCATGTGGTGGGTTGAGGAGCAGCAGTCAGACAGTCTTTGGGAAGATGGTGATGTTCCAGAGCACCAAAGCCCATCTTTGAGAGCTACACGGAAGTCACTTCTTGAATTTCCTGGTTGAGATGAGGAATAACAACCAGGAGTGGAAGTTCACAGGACAGATCAGAATTGGAGGTGCACATGTGGGAATCGCCAGTGTCTACTGCTCCCAGCTACTCCCCGTACATTCCAAATCGAACCCCTTCTTCCCTATACCATCTGCTCCAGCCTAGACCAAGCTTCCCCCTGCCTTAGGTCAAAGGCAGTTCTGTTTTTAATAGATCCTAGTTGGTCTCCTTGCTTCCAAATTTGCCCTACATTCTAGCTCCCACAAGGCTGTTAGAATTTTATATGAACATGAATCATACATTGCTCCAATGCACAGTTCTCAATTAACTTCTTAAAATCCCTCTACTTCATACAGAACTGTAGAGGTTCCTGAACTGGCAAATCAACCCTGAGAAAGCAGAACAAAGCTGAAAATCTCACATTTACTGATTCAGAAATATAATGCAAAGTTATAATAATTAAGACAATGCCATACTGACATCAAGATAGACCTACATACAGGCCAGTGAAAAAGAGAGAAGAGAAATAAGTCTATCTCTCTACCTTCAGCTAATCTTCAACCCGAGTGTCAAGAACACGGAGGGGAGAAAGAACAAACTCAGCGCTGGGGAAAAGGATAGAATTGCACCCTTATCCCAGGTCAGTCAAAAAATGAGCTTAACATGGTGAAAATATTAAACATAAGACCTGAAACTGTAAAACTCCCAGAAGAAAACACAGGGACAATCTCTTTGCCATTGGTCTGGGCCAGGAGTTCTTACATGTTTCTTACATGTTCATGAAGGCCAGCAGGTCTTTGGCTTCTTGGTCCCATCCATTTCAACTCCTTTGCTGCTCATTTTCTCATGCCAATCCAATGTCCTCTTCATTTTTTCCTTGACATTAATCAAAATCTAACACCATTACCCTATGTAAATGTGTGGTTACACAAATGGTATACCTCTACTTCGTGTACAGAGAAACAAGTTGTACCCCATTTGTTTACAATAAAAATAAATAATAAATTTTTTAAAAAGCTAATCTTAGGATAAGAATGTGGAGAAATTAAAACCATTGTGTACTCTTGGTGGGGATGTCAAAAGTTGTGTTCACGGTGTAAAACAATTTAGTGGTTTCTCCAAAATCACATCGCCCAGCGGTCCCACTTTTACAAAAGTGCCCAAAAGAATTGAAAAAAGATACTCAAGTAACTACAGGGACTCACATGCTCACACGGCTCCCTGTTAACAATAGCCCAAAAGTGTAAGTGCAAATGCCCATCAACGAATGAATGACTAAATAAATTGCGGTATTTACATCCAATGGATCGCTATTAAACCATCAAACGGAATGACGTATCCATCTGTGCTACAGTGTGAATGAAGCTCTAAAACACACTAGGTTAAAGGAGTCAGACTGAAAATGCACATTTTAAATGTTTCGTCAGTCTTTAAATGTGGGCATTAGTGGTTAGGGAGAGATGAGATGATGCAGCAGGGCTGCCCTCTCCCCTGGCATTTCATAAGTGACTTTATGCCAGTCACCAAAACCCTGGGTCATGCCATACTTTGCTCAGTACGCTCAGGTATAAACACAAGAATGCAGATGGTGACAGATCTGTGACTTTACTCATCTGTAAGTTAGACACTGAGGACAGGTAGGGAGATTCTGTTGTAAGGGAACTTTAGAGATAAGTGAGGTCACAAATGAAGAATGGAGTCATTAAAGGACTGGTGTTGTCCTGCAGTTGGGAGCTTGTGCACAGGAAGGAGGCAGGGGCCTAGACCACTGCAGACTGTGGCACCATGTGGCCCTGGGTCCACTCTTCTCGAGTTCTTGGTTGCAGACTTGAGAATGGCTGATGGGAAAGGGAAGTGGATGTGATCTGTGCCATCGGCTTTGAGGGGCAGCTTCCATTTGCATAGCTGTGAAGTAGAACAAAGTTCTACACCGACATAATTATGGTGAATGATCAAAATAAGGCAAGGCAGAGCCTGTGAGCTTGCAGGACAAACTCAGTCTGTGCAAAGGATTTGGCTTGGAATGTGACCACCTATGAGGTACCATTCATCTCCAAGAAAGACCCTGGTGCCCGGGACTCCCCTCCCTTACCTCTGATCCCTGGATTTGTTTGCTAGTTATCCCTAGGTGCTGCAATTTGAGAGCCATGATGAGATGACAGGCTCACTGAACAAGTCATGATGGATTCAACACGTCATGGGTGAAGGAAAATGGAGAGAGAGTGTTAAGAAATAGCACGGGAACCATTTTTCCTAAGATCATGCTCAGTGTTTGTATCAGATCTAAATGCATCTAGCCAAGAATGCATAGTTGTTAAATGTTTTATATTTGCCCATATTTGCAAATTACTTGCAGATTATCCCTTTAACTCTAAAATCATGAATCTCTTCCTTTTTGAATTAGCTTCTCTCCCTCAAGTCCCCACACCTGAGAATACTGGTCACTGTAAGTAGGCAAACTAATTTGCAGAAAAGGTGTGGTAAAGGAGTATCCAGATTTTTCTTTTAATGAAAAGCATCCTGAGCTGATAACTGTGAAGTGGGTGGTGTTTACATGGCCGTTTGTTACACTCTACTTTTGTGTGTGAGATTTTGAAATAGAAAGAATAGAGCCCACCTGTAATCCCAGCAGCTCCAGGAGGCTGAGGCAGGAGGATCAAAAGTTCAAAGCCAGCCTCAGCAACTTAGTGAAACCCTGAGAAATTCAGTGAGACCTGTCTCAAAAATAAGTAAATAAATAAATAAAGTGAAATTAAATTAAATTAAAATAACAAGGGCTGGGAATGTGACTCAGCGGTGAAGCACCCTGAGTTCAATCTCTGGTACCAAAGAAAAAACAAGGGAAAACAAAGAAAGCGTTCTCCACTCTGCAAGACAGTGCACCTGGCAAAATCAAGACCTGTGCGCCCTCCAGCAGCTGAGAGCTCAGAACCAGATCAGCCTTCCTGAGAACAAAGTGTCTACCTAAGGACACTTTTCAGAACCATCATCGATAGTGACTCTGGGGCACGCTATCACAAAGTCAATGCCCCGAAGAGAACACCATGACATCTTTCATGGTGATACTTGTCCTTGGGCAAGTTAATCATTCCTGAGACTGAGAGGAAACAATAAATACTGCCTGTCCCCTCATGTTGATAGCAGTGCACAAATACCTGTTGCTTTAGTGCTTGTAAGAGATAACTACTATTTTTATAGTTTCTTTTTTTTTCTTTCTTATTTTGGTACTGGGGATCTCACCCAGGGGAGCCTTACCACTGAGCCACATCTACAGCCCATTTTACATTTATTTTGAGACAGTGTCTCACTATGTTGCTGAAGCTGGCCTTGAACTTATGATCTTTCTGCCTCAGCCTTCTGAGTCCCCTGGGAGTACAGGCATGTGCCACAGCACCCAGCTATTTTGATAGTTTCTATCATATCTGCACCTGTGCCTGGCTCACCTCTGAATCACAACCATTTTGTGGTACTGATGTTGTTCTGCTTGAGGTCCAGTTTCCGTGACTTCTCAGGACATTTCTCTTGCCTACTCAGCTTCCAATCACATTGACTTCATATATAACAGCTGCTTGGAAGCCTATTTCGAATCAAAATGTCCTTCGAAATTTACTAGATTTGGCAATACATTTAAACCACTGGTTATCTGACATCCTGCATACATAGATGTGGAAGCAGATGGTGGCAGACTTAGATGGCAAAGGATTTGATTTCCTAGAAAACATCTTAAAATTCAATTACTTTGTCGATCTTTATTTCAAACTTTATTTTTAGACATTTCTTCTTTCTTATAAAAATGCATTTCAGAATGTGTAGCTACAAAGTTATTCTGGTCAGGGATTAATGGAGCTATCTGTGCAACATCAATTATTTACTTAAAGGTAAAAGTCCCATTCTTTCACATGATTTCCTTGTGGTCCAAAATACTGGCTTTAATGTTAGTTTTACTTGTATTCAGTCTCTGATTTGAAATTTCACTAGCTCTGTGACACGAAAAGCAAATTCCTAAGAGTGTGTGAGAATCAGCTCTCTGATTTGTAAAAAGGATAATTCATGCCTTTTTTCTATTATCCATTAACGATTATCATATCTTTCTTTCTAGTCTGAGAAATGGGTAAAGTTATCATTCTAAACTTGAGCCTGGCTAATGGCAGTGAAGACTAGTTTTCTTCTCTCTTTCCCTTGAAATTACTTCCCACCTTCAATCAGTGGCCTGAATTTCCTGAACCATGCGGTTTCCATTTGCAAGCTGTCTTCTCTCCAGTTCCACCCCATCCTCATTTTCCTTGTAGCCAGTTCTTGGACCAAATGTGAAGAATTTCTGCTGATTACTTTAAGAAATTGCATTAATTTTTTTTCAGGATGTACACATGCCAAAATCTGTGAATAATTTGGTATTATCAGAAAGAGCTCACCTTTCTTCCCCTCTGCCATGATTTTTTCCAATGGCTTCTCAGTGCGTTCCTCTGTCTTGCTCCTGTAACGGTGCGCCCTCTTCCTCCATCAATCTTTGATGCTCTCGCACTTGAGGAACAATTTTGGTCCAGCTGAACCAAGAGAACTCACTGAACAGTGGGGTGGCGATGGCTTCTGCGTGTCATCAGTTCTACCTGCACCAACGAGGCAGCACCCATGGCTCAGCTGCTCAAGGATGGAATGACAGTTGACCCTCACCCAACTCTCCTATCCTGTGCCCTTCAGCTGTATTTCCACATCTCCAGCCAAAACCTTCCCAAACTCTGAGCTTCAGAGTTGGGCACAGCATTCCAGAGCTTCTAACGAAGAAGCTGAGAGCTGAGTGAGAGAGAAAATTGGTCTCATTGTCCAAGAATACCTATTAATGTGCTGAGACTGATATTAAAAAAAAAAAAAAAAAAAAAAAGTACCATAAACCAGATGACCTCAGCAACAGGAATTTAAGCTCTCACAGGGCTTGAGTCCAGAAATCTGAAATCAAGGTATTGGCGGGGTTGACTCCTTCTGTGGTTTGGGAAGAAGACTCTCTTGCAGTCTCTCTCACAGCTTCTGATGGTGCATTGGCAATTTTTTGTATTTCTTGGTTTGTGAATTTCTGTCTTCTTCTTCCCATCTTCATACGTGCATATCTGTTTCTCGGCCTAAATTTCCTTCGTGAAAGGACACCAGTCAGATTAGATTAAGGTCCATCGTGTGCCGTCATCCCCACTCAGTCTTCTGAAAAGGTCATATTTACAAGTACTGAGGACTTAATTGTTTTGGGGGTGACCCAATTCATCTCATAATAGACCCTTCATCTTTGTTCTTGAAGGTCAAGACAGTTACATTTTCCTTTTCCATTTATGAAAGCGATAGGTGAGATCTGCCACACTCAAGTGCCAGGGCTGCTCCCTCCCATCTGCACAGGGGGAACAGCTGGAGCTCAGTTTCCCCAGTCCCATGAGTGACCTGTCCCCTCAGTCTGCAAACCTCCTGCTTTCACTAGCTAGAAATTTCACCAGAGGAAGGGGTTGAAATTCACTAAAATAATTATCAGAACTGCAATGGATGATTCATTTTTTAGGTCAGACCATTTGAAAATGTTAATATATCCTTACTTCTTATTTTTAGTTGCCACATGATAGTTGTACATAATGGCGAGATTTTTTGTTACATTTTTGTACCTGCGCACAATATAACATGATGTAAATATAATTTGGCCGATATTATTTCCCAGTATTTCCTCTGCCCCTCCTGGCTCCTTCCCCCGGTTCCTTTCCTCTCCTCTATTGCTTTCCTTTTGATTCGCCCGAAGAAGGAAATTATGTCACTTTCAGGAAAATGTATAGAACTGGAGATCAATATGTTAAACAAAATAAGCCAAACTCAGAAAGTCAAAGGTCATGTTTTCTCTCACATGTGAATGCTAGGGAGAAAAAAAAAGAAAAAGAAAGTGGGGGGCGGTGATCTCATGAATATCCTTACGTTTTATACCCCATAAGTCTTCTGGCGGTAGTCTGGAAAGAAAACTCAAAATATTTTCTGCTGGCTACTTTTCTGTAACTACTCATCATGGATGGTTTAGCTTCTTGAAATGCGTGGAGATTCATGCATTTAAAAATGCAGACCATGCAAATGTTATGTGGAATCCATTGAAAAGTAACTGCTTATGGGATGCTGGGCACAGATACCCCACAGAGATCATCTTTGGAATCCATAAAACAACCCTGCAAAGTTGGTATCATGGTGCCATTTTGTAATCTCAAAGAAATTGTGATGGGTTCAACCCCATGAAGCTGGGGCTTCCAGATTCCACAGGACCTGCCAGATTCCAGCGGGTTCCATGTCATAACTTCTGACAAAATAAGGGCAAAGAACTTGAGGAAGGAGAAGCCACTGTCTGTCTGACCATAGGGCTCACGGTCCCACACTCTCTTGCTTAGTCCTGTGCTGAGAACTGTGATTTCTAAGAAGGTGGCCCAAGGCAAATTGTCATGGCTAAAGTCAGCCTGCCTGCATTGAAATCCAGGCTTCCACATTAGCCACGCGAACCAAGGCAAGCAACCTAATATTTTGGTGACTCCATTTATCACAACCACAGACACTGTGCCTATTTGTAGGACTGTCGTGGGAATCGTCTGAAATCGTGTTCTTAGGTTGCGGGCATGTATCATATTGTGGCATTTCCATTGACAATGCACTTCCTTGTACACAGTGATAGAGATTATAATGGAATGGAACAATCCTATTCCTAGTGTTGTCCTAGCTTTTGTAACATCACAGCACAACACATTACACCCGTGTCAGCAGTGATGGAGGCGTAAACAAACCCACTGTGTTGCCAGTGGTATAAGGACAATACACAGTGTTCTGTACAGTACATGACCATTGATGATGGTAATAAGCAATGTTATTGGTTTACATAATTACGATACACTTTGTTGTTATTTTAGAGTGCAATCCTGTACTTGCAAAATATGTTTATTGTAAAACATCATATCCTATTACACTGGCAGCAAGCTCATACATTTCATGTTTACCAAGTCCCTTGACCACATCGAGAGGCCACACTGAGCAATTGACCTAGACCACCTAAGCTCCTGCACTCCATGATGTTCACACCATGATGACATCGAAGGATGAATTTCTCAGGACTTATCGCTATGGTTGATCAGAGCATAGCTGTAGCTAAAATAGTGCCTGGCATATAAGAAATACATAACGCATGATAGTGTCGTAGTCTGAAATAGCAGAGTAGAAAATAAAATATACAACTTCTGACAAAATAAGGGCAAAGAACTTGAGGAAGGAGAAGCTACTGTCTGACCACAGGGCTCATGTTCCTAATTATCCAACTCTTTCCTTTCTTCTGCTTGAGGCAGGAAAGGTGCCTGCCTGCTTTTGCAGCCAAGAGCATTCCAATAAACCAAACTCACTGCATGCTTTTGTGCCTCCTGGGACAGTCAGACATCTGCTCTGCTCAGGGCCAATAGGTTGAAGGAAAAAGTAGTGGCTATGTCAAGAGTAGGTTTGAGCTCAGAGCCACTCTGACTATGCTGAGTTCCAGTTCTGCTCAAACTCAACTTTTCAACATCCAGATGATGCTGCAAGGAGGCAAAAGTAATTGCTTTTGTTAAAAGTACATTCTAGAAACCTAAAAGTGACACTTCAAAGCTATTGTCGCTTCTCTGGGGATGGCTGGAAATAAACATACTCGAACGGCTTTTTAACAGTGCCTTTGGGCCACATGCAGGGAGCAGAGCTGTTGTGTGCATTTTAACTTCTGTTGATGTATTTAAATTGCTGTCAAGCCTTGCAGCCTGAGGATTTCAAGAAAGCATTGCGTGATCTCAGACCTAAATTGGTCAAGTGAAGTTGGATTTGAAAACCACCTTATTCTGGAACCTAGAAATCTGAACAAAGAATGAGTTATAATGGAAAAAAGAGGAGAAGCGAGGCTTGCTAGAGAAGGACATGGAAAAGCACACTGGTGCAGAGTCTGGTTGCACAGTTCGGTCCTACAGTTCAATGACGGTTGTGCAAAAATCCTCAAAAATCAAAATGGTGCATCCGCATGCGGCTTTGCACTTGGTGCTCTGTGAAGACACTTTGGAGAGAGCTGAGGAAGTCTGGCACTGGATAGGAGGTAAAGAGAGGGATGATGGGGATCTTTTACATTCTCCTCAATGCAGAGGAAAAACTGAGACAGGAGGAGGGGTTAAAGTGGAGAGGCAAGAAACTTGGGCTCCTTTGAGGTCAGGTCTCTGTGGGGTAGGGCTGAGGAACTACAGACACAAGCCAGGCCTCAGAAGGTCATGTCAACTCCTGTGGTACACAGGAAAAAGCAAAGCACTAACTGATAGTGAGAGAGCTACTGCCTGGTACCCAAACCTCTTCATGCTCTCTTTAGTCCAGGGAACTTGACTGACCAAAGAGAGCATGACGAGCTCATGGACAGGCTGGGTGAGGTAGCTCATGCCTGTAATCCCAGCAGCTTGGGAAGCTGAGGCAGGAGGATCACGATTCAAAGCCAGCCTCAACAAAACGTGGCCCTAAGCAACTCAGTAACACCCTGTCTCTAAATAAAATACAAAATAGATCTGGGGATGTGGCTCAGTGGTCGAGCACCCCCAAATTCCATCCCTGGTATGCCCTATCTCGCAAAAAAATAAAATAAAATAAAAGTTCGTGGATACTGAGTGGCTTAGCCAGGACTGGGTAGGGGGCTAGTCTAGCTCCCTCGACCCTGCAGATCTATATAAAACCTTCGACAATAGCCACTCTTGGGTATCCCTGTCTTGGGACCCCTCCCAAGAGGGGAGTCCCAAGTTTGGGAACTCTGCTTTCTTTCTTTCTCTTACCCTAATAAATTCTGGTACTTTGTTTTCATCCTTCTGTCTGTGAATTTTATTCTTTGAATTCCCAAGACAAAGAACCAACCCCTTGCTCTGTGCTACAAAACAACCCCAAGAACCCAGAGCGTAAGCCACAGGGATTCCATGCCATCAATTGCTTCAAGGGAGAAAACCAGAAGGAAAAGGGGGAAGGAAGGCCCCACTTATCTTGAGCAAAAAGTAGAAATTGAAGCAAGTAGGATACAAGATAGAAACACACATGGGATATGCAAGAAAGACATTGTCGAATCCTCACACGAGGGCCCGCGCACCTTCCGATCCGTCCATTTCTGCTTCAGCAGCTGGGGCAGCAGGGCAGCCACATGAAGGCAGGGACAAACCTTTGAGCCCGTGGGAACCTGTAGATGCCATCTTCTACCCAGGAAGTAGGACACAACCCAGAGTCGGTGCAAGGTTGTTGAGATGCATACTTTCCTGTTATGATTCTTGTGAATCTAATTGAAATTTTAATCACAGTTTGTGTAACTAAGCTTTGACTGCACTAACTCCGTTTTGAGCTTTCTCTTGTAAAGGAAGCTATCATTCAGTCAAATGGATACAACTGTAAAACATTATGCAAATGAGGTAGTGGTATTAGGGACCTTTCCCTCCAAAATTGACATCTGGGAGCTGAGGTAATAAGCCTTCTAGGACTGAAGGCCAGTATTTCAGACCACCGCCTCTTGCAGCTGGCAAAGCACCAGGAGGGATGGAGCTGCTGTCTGTCAGCTGTCAGTCACCACTGAACTCTTCCTGGAGAACTTCTTGTTAGCTTTCCCCAATAAACCGTGTGTCTTCCATGCTGTCTCTGGGCATTCCATCTTTCCTACAATCTACCCCATTGCCCTGGCACGACTGGGCTCTGGACATTACAGGTCGACAAACGAACAGTCCTTTGACTTTATCATTGGCAGCTTGATGGCATTCCAGATCTGCATAAAAGGGACGGTTCTCATAGACAGTTTAGACAACTTCCTCTGTGGATGCACCATGTCTGGTTCATCGCTAACACTTGTTCTTCACCAATTTTTCTTCTACTTTTTTGTTTCTGTATTTTCATATATCCTATTTGCTTTTTTGTGTTTCTTCTTTCGTGTGCATTGCAATAAACACATTCATTTGGCAAGGATCTCTGTCTCATGTGGTATGTAAGTTGATTAAAAGATAAAGGGCCTGCCCTGGGTGAAAGAAACAATCTTTCAAGTTAGATTGCCACCAGGTATTAGGCAACTGGGGCACCCAGCCTGGTCCAGGGTGACAGGGAAGAAATCAAGTTACTATGCACTGATGGATTCCTTGATGCCTTGGAATAGGATGTTACCCCTTGACATCAAGATCGTCCAGGAAAGGACGGAGTCTGGGTTTGCCCAGTACAGCTGTCAAGGTCCTCTCTGGGTCCTGTCCTCCCCACCCCTGAGAGCACCCTGCATACACAGTTCCCTCATGGCCTCAGAGGGCAAGTGAAGTGGATGCCTTCATTCTGAGAAGGAAGTCCTGGAGAAGCTACCCTCACCGGACTGGCACAAATGCAAGTTCTGGACAGAACCGTCCACTTTCAGCATAATGATATTTATGCAGCAATCAATACTGAAAAAGACCAGGGGAAAGGGAAGAAGAGGAAGGTAGAAGAAAAGGCAAAAGGAAGGAGAAAAAAAGACATTACAAGGAAAAGAAAGATGTTGCAGGACCTGAGTGATGGCCAGTGAGTTGGTGGTGGAAAGAATTCCCCAAGCCAATGAGACACAGTTATTAGAGTTTATCAGAGGAAGATTCGCTGCACCTCACAGCTGGGACCTGGAGACCTGACAAAGACTCCGTGGACTCGGAGTGGGTCTGGTCTTCCGTGTGCTTCTGAGATCTTTGTTCACCTTTGGTGGGCTTTTTGCTAGGAGTGCTTCTGCTAAATGAGGGGAGATTGACAGGTCCTGTGCCTTGCCCATAATGCCTGTTGAGCATGTGCCAAATCTATCGCATGCTCCTCTGGATCATCAGGCAATCTTCTTAAAAAAAAAGCAGAGTCTTGCTTTTTACACTTTGGGGGAAATTAGCTCCTCCAGTAACAGCAATGGGACAGGATAAAAGGGAGGTCCTTAAACTCACATCAACTCTGCTGATCGAGGTAAGGAGGAGTCTGGGAGAAGAGTCCCTAATCTATTCTCAAAAGGTAAAATAACTCATTAGGAAAACAAAAATCTTAATCCAAGGAAATAAAAACTCACTGATATTTTACTCTAGGCCAAAGAATATATTAATAAATATATATAGATACTCTTAAAGGAGCCTGAACATGGAGAATTAACATACATGGAGATTTAAAAAATACAAATAAAATCAGTATGTTACCGAATAAAGAAACAAGGGGGGGGGGGAAGAACAGCTTAAAGCATAATTACAGATTTTTTAAAAATGGTTTAGAATTATCACTGGAGAAGTTCCCATGGGAAAGGAGGGATTGAGCTCAAGACAAATGAGGTCTTTGGCGTGACAGGAAATAATTTCAGCATGCACCAATCATGGAAAGCAGATACACATTCAAGTGAGCATGTAGGCCATCCTGAGAGCGAGAAGCTTCAGGGATAAAGCAAGGAATTGCACATGCAGGGAGAATGCCCGCCATCTCCAGAGGGAAAGATGGAGCCCCCTTGGTCTGGGGTGTTCATATTTACAGAAGGAAAGCTGCTGAAGGCAGATTCTGGGCAGAATTACAGTTTTGTGCCAGTGTTTCTCTGCTTGCATGCTGCCCACACCACGTTACTTTCTGTGGGCAAGGACGCGGGCCAAGGACATGGGCTGGGTGGCTTTGCATTTCAACAGGTGTTTCCTACATTCCGATGGCTCACGTGATAGGGGCAGTCTCTCTTGAGTCTCAGATATTTTTTTTGTATCCCCAAATTCCTATCTGAGAATAACCACCATGAATACCAAGTAAGAAACAAGTTATTGATTAAAGCAATTACAGGGAAGATACTGCATTACGGAGAACAAATAGGCAATCTAATGCTAAGATAATTACTATCTTTTTAATAAAGAATCCCCCAAAGTGAGGCAAATTTATTTAAAACACAATAAAATGAAATTTTACAAAAACAAAGACGTACACAACACAAAGGCATCCTTAGTACCAGAAAAACTGATATAACAAGACCAACGCTGGTGCTTATTCTATTCATGTTAGTGCATTTTAATGAAAAAAGAAAATTCTTCATATCACCAGGATAAAAAGCAAGTTCCTTAAAAAAAGAAAAATGAAATTAGCTTCAGATTTCTCCTGAGCAGCACATGATAACAGAAAACAAAGTTTTGAGGGGAAGAAAATGGAACACAAGATGTTCACAGGGCAAACATGTGGACACCCAGTGTGAGTGTAAGGCCCCCCAAAAAGGAAACCCCAACTCTGTCCCATGGATGGACGGCAACCCCAATCAACCGCAGGAGGCGTCACTTGATGCAAACCGCAAGAGGTGTTTATTCCAGCGCGCTGGGACCCAACTCCAGGAGTTGAGTCCCTAGCAGAAAATCTTGTAGGTTTATAAAGGCAGAAACCACACATCGGGAGGGGTCACACATGAAAGGGGGAAAAGGGGGAACAAAGCTGCCAGGAAATTTCAAAGGGGGTCTGGGTTTGCTGACAACATGTTTCACAATGTTTTACAACAGGTGTAGATTCTGGTCAATAGTTTCTGGTAATCCTACTGTTTGAGCACTATCTGGCTATCTGGCTCAATTTACTCTTTTACTCTCTGTTTGGGGCTGTTTCCTGGAACAGCTTTAAGGGCTTTGTTCCCATTACTGGGAGGGAAACCTTAGGGAGTTGAGATAAAACAGACAGCTTAAAAAAATGTCCATTCTTTCATGAGAAACAGAGAGTCCAGGGGTCTGTTTGCAAAAGACAGTATTTAGCTTTAAACGTAAAATGACTTGGGATGTAAGAAAAGGGGCTGGAGGGGAGAACAAAATGAAAAGTTACAAACACTTACTTGGTATTCATGGTGGTCATTCTCAGATAGGAATTTGGGAATATTAAAAAAAAAAAAAAGAAGAAGAAGAAACAAAGAAATCTGAGACTCAAGAGAGACTGCCCCTATCATGTGAGCCATCAGAATGCAGGAAACACCTGTTGAAATGCAAAGCCACCCGGCCCTTGTCCTTGGCCTGTGTCCTCGCCCACAAAAAGTAACATGGTGTGTAAAGATTCACAGCCCCTTGACAAACAAGGGGTCGGGGGATAGCTGGGCCGACAGAGATAAACTGTGCACTGCCCAATGCCCTCAATCCACAGGGACTCTTCCTTCTGACACAAGGGAACAAAGGGAGGTGGGGGCAACTGACCCAATAGGAGATAGTAAAATAAATAACCCAATAGGAGATAGTAGAATCGGGTGGGGAAGATTATGCACCCTACAGTACTCAGCCAATGAGGAACTGGGGGAGGGACTTTGCACTCTAATGGATAAAATGCTGGTAGGACCCAGTCTGTATGTCCCTGACCACCAGGTGCCTGACCTTGCAAGACCGTCACTGAATAGTCTTGCTTTTTGCTGTACCTTGTGTCTCTTAGTTCCTTATTTAGGTCTGGACAGGTGAGCCTTTTTCTCACCTTAGAAAGCATAACACTTGGGGACCCGTCCTCAGCTTCATCACTGTTACACCTAGAAAAATGACTAGCCCAGGGGAAATGTGATTCAAATCTCAAATTCAAATACTGCTGAAGGATTAAAGGGAAAAAGGAAATGAATGATTATGCTACAAATATCAAATGAACATCCAACAAATATTTTATTTAACTTAACGGAATTAATGGGAGAATTTATGAGATGTTACAACCAGTTCAAAAGAGAATTTTTAAAACCACAGATGTGCATAGAATTAGGAATTCTGAAATCTATTTTACAAAGAGATGCATAAGATCTCTCTCCAAAGGGTGGTGGTCAACAGCCATTTCTATAGAAAAGTACATTTTGCACATTATTAGGTTTTTTTTTTTTTTTTTTTTTTTTTTTCAATTTATCATGTTGTAAAATATCTTAAAGACCATGAAAGGCTGAGATAAACCAGTGGGTGAGCTAGGCAGGATATTCACCAAGCTAATTTGTCCATCTTAATCTTTTAACAGTTTTCCTAACAATTGTAAAAGTTGTATAAAAAATCATACATGCATTATTTTCCTTTATTTTAACCTAAAGACACTTGATAGCTCCTAAGGTATACAAATCAAGGTAAATATATTCAAGTTTATTTCCTAAAGGTACTATAAGTTGCACCAGAAGAAAATAAGATTATTTTTACTACCCAATGTCCTGACTGTCTTGATTGATCTAAATTTCTACCCCACCATGATCTTGTCTATCTTTGGAGACAAGATGTCCCAAGGCCAGAAGTCCCTCTTCAGGTGGGCTAGTCCAAGTCAGTGGGATCTAAGCCGGCTGCCAGTGACCACCAGACAACCTCCAACTTAATTAAAGTCACTTCCACATGAAGTGACCTCCCTACCAGCTGGCATCACAGGAAGTACCCAACCACAGAAGGAGCAGAAACAGGTGGTGCTTGAATTCTGGGAAATGTTTACCCACTCCAGGGAAACACATGCGTACCCTCCCCTTTCTGAGCCTATTTCTCCCCCTCGTTTCTTTGGCCCTGTATCTGTGACTTCCGGGCCCACAGAGGCTGAGAAGCTGTTTGGTGAATGGGACTCTTGCTAAACTTATGCTGTTGACATTCAGAAATTTAGTCCTGGTTTTTGGCTTTGGGACCCCAAAATGAAAAGGACCCCTCTTTGGGCATCTCCCCTTTTTTAGAGGTAACCAGCAAGTCGGGGGTGACATTGTGGTAGTTGAATTCATGTGTCTGCTTGAGTGGGTCCTGGTGTCCCAGAGTCAGCCTCGTTCCGGGTGCGTCTGGAGAGCATCTCAGGATGAGGCCAGCACTGACTTGGTGCAGGCAGGAGAGCCCCAGGCCTCTCCAACATGGCCGCCACCGCCCAATCCACCGAGGGCCTGAGGAGAAGACAGGCGGGGAGGAGGACTTTGCCCCTTTGACTTGCTTCACTGCTGGGACTAGAACGTCCCATCTTCTCTTCTCCTGCCTTCGTACTGGCGCTCCATCACAGGCCCCTCCCAGGCTGCCGGAGTCAGCTTTTTGGCCACTGTGACCAAAAGGCCTGAGAAGAACAATTCGAGAAGGAAACGTTTATTTGTTGGCTCACATTTCAGAGGTCTCAGTCCATAGAGGTCGGCTCCCTTGCTCTCGTCCTGAGAGGCGGCAGAAGACCATGGAGGAAGAAGGAGGAGGAGGAAAGCAGCTCAGGACGTGGAAACCAGGCATTCGAGTCTGTTCACCAGGGACAAAATACAAACCCCAAAGGCACATCCCTAGTGACCTACCTCCTTCAGCCACACCATACGGTCACCACCCAGTTAATCATGGCCAGTAGATTAGAACACTGATCATGTCAAGGCTCCCAAAACCCAGTCATTTCGCCTCTGAACTTTCTGGCATTGTCTCAACATGAGATCTGGGGACACCTTATATCGCAACCATAACACAATTCCTTAGACTCAGACTAAATTTCAGTATCAGTTTTCCTGGGTCTCCAGTTTATAGTAGGACTGCTGAGTCTCCATAATCCCTCTTAATATTTGTCAATCTCTCCCTTTTCATGTACACGGATGTATGTCTTAATACATATATGTATATATATTTAAATTAATCAATTAATCCTCATTTTAAATAATATAATCAGCATCTTTCTCTCCTGTTGAAATCTTTGTTTTATGTTTTTTGTTTGTTTGGTACCAGGGATTGAACTCAGGGTCAATTAACCACTGAGTCACATCCCCAGCCCCTTTTTGTATTTTATTTAGAGACAGGATCTCACTGAGTTGCTTAGTACCTCACTAAGGCTGTCTTTGAACTCATGATCCTCTTGCCTCAGCCTCACAAGCCACTGGGATTACAGGCATGCACCATTGTGCCCAGCCTCTCTTGTTGAAATCTTTTTAATTTTTTTTTAACTTTTTTAGTTGTTATGGAACAATACCTTTATTTCATTTATTTATTTTTTATGTGGTGTTGAGGATTGAACCCAGGGCCTCACAAGTGCTAGGCACTGAGTCATGATCCTAGCCCCCTGTTGAAATCTTAATTTTAATTTTTTTCTAATTTCTTTGTCCCTTTAATTTCCAGAGACTCTCTGTGCTGACAGAATGCTTATTAATGCATCAACTCAGAACACAAATGAATGTAGTTCCTCTCCATAGTGACTGGGTTGTGTTTCATTTGCACCAAAGAGTAAAGAATTCTGGGCCTTAAACATTTTGCCTTAAATTACAACATCCATCCTTCTGTTCTGGTCAGTGTCAACGTTGTGGGAAGTACTTTCTAACTTTCTAGATGCTTTGAAGCAACATCTGTGACCCGGATGATTGTGTGGTACGCAATGTCTTGTTCTTAACATCAATCCAAGAGCTTGTTCCAGAATATTTCATAAAATAACCATCAAATTCAATAACTGTTTTGCAAGAGTCTTTGATAGGACAACATAAGAACTTCCAGACAGCGTAATCATTTTTGAAGATGTTAAAATGGGTATCTCACAGTACCAGAAGGATGATTTTTGAAGGATAAAAATATAAGCCATGAGTTTCTCCCTTCCTCTCCCTGGTTCCTCTCCTTGGCTTGGTTCCTTTCCTCCTCCGTCTTCTGCTCCTGTTCATACTACTTCCTTCAGGACTGTGCGACTAGTGGTTGACTCTGGTATTCCCACTGCTCAAAGGTTCTGGGAGAAAAGGCGCCACTTTAGGAAAAATAAAAAGTCCAGAATAGCCAAAGCAATCCTTAGTGCGAAAAGTGGTACAGGAAGCATCACAATACCAGACCTTAATTTATACTAATTATATGAACAAAAACAGCTTGATATTGACGCCAAAACAGACATGAAGACCAATGGTCACAATAGGAGATGCAGAGACACACTCACACACATACAGTTATCTCATCCTAGACAAAGATTCCAAAAACATACCTTGGAGAAAAGATAGCCTCTTCCACAAATGGAGCTGGGAAAACTGGAAATCCATTTTTAATAGAATAAAATCAAACCTCTATCTCTCACCCAGCACAAAATTCAACTCTAAGTGAACCCAAGACCTAGGCATTAGACAAGAAACCCTACGCTTACCAGAAGAAAAAGTAGGCCCAACTGTCCAACATATCAGCTTAGGACTGACTTCCTCAATAAGACTCCTAAAGTGCAAGAAGTAAAATAGGACTCAGTAAATGGGACTGTATCAAACTGAAAAGCTTCTTCACAGCAAAGGAAACAATCAAGAACATGAACAGAGATCCTACAGAATGGGAGAAAATCTTTACCACCAGTACATCAGATAAGGTATTAATTTCCAGGATTTACAAAGAACTCAAAAAACTTAACACCAGAGAAATAAATAACCCAGTCAATAAATGGTCAAAGGAACTGAATAAACACTTCACAGAAGAAGAACTACGAATCATAAAAAAAAAAAAAAACATGAAAAAATGTTCAACATCTCTAGCAATTAGAGAAATGCAAATCAAAACTAAGATTTCATTTCACTCCATTTAGAATGGGAATTATGAAGAATACAAGTAATAATAAATGTTGGCAAGGATGTGGGGAGAAAGGTACACTCATACATTGTTGGT
Organism: Sciurus vulgaris; assembly: GCF_902686455.1. Lineage (NCBI taxonomy): Eukaryota > Metazoa > Chordata > Mammalia > Rodentia > Sciuridae > Sciurus > Sciurus vulgaris. The sequence continues at coordinate 29,739,526 of NC_136474.1, forward strand.
GGGACTGCAGATTGGTGCAACCACTATGAAAAGCAGTGTGGAGATTCCTTAGAAAACTTGGAATGGACCCACCATTTGACCCAGCTATCCCACTCCTTGGCCTATACCCAAAGGACTTAAAATCAGCATACTATAGTGACGCAGCCACATTAATGTTTATAGCAGCTCAACTCACAATAGCCAAGTTATGGAAACAACCTAGGTTGTGGATGAATGGATAAAGAAAATGTGATATATATATATATATATATATATATATATATATATATATATATATATGAGTATTACTCAGCCATAAAGAAGAATGAAATACTGGCATTTGCCTGTAAATTGATGGAAGTAGACAATATCATGCTAAGCAAAATAAGCCAATCCCAAAAAAAGCTAAAATGTTCTCTGATTTGTGGATGCTAGCCCAAAACAAGGGAAGTTGGGGCGGGGAATAATGGAAATCCATTGGATTAGACAAAGGGGGACCAAGGGAAGGGAGGGGGGGAGGGGAATAGGAAAGACAGAATTAATCGGGTATAACTTTCTCAGCCTTTTTTTTGAATACACGACCAGGGTAACTCCCCATCCTGTACAACCACAAGAGTGGGATCCTAAATAGAATAAATTATACTGTATGTATGTAAAATTTGCCAAAATATATTCTACTGCCATATATAACTAAAAAGAACAAATAATTTTTTTAAAAAAAGAAAACCTTTTATCATCTAACAGCTGGTGTTTTAGTCAGCTTTTTGCAGCTGAGACCTACAACTTAGAGGAAACGTTTGTTTGGTGCTCATGGTTTCAGAGGTCTCAGTCCCTGATGGCCAATTCCATTGCTCTGGGCCAGAGATGAGGCATGGTGGAAGGTGTGTCAGAGGAAAGCAGCTCAGGACTGGATGCCAGGAAGCAGAAAGAGACTATGCTCAGCTCACAAAATGCATGCCCCAAATGACCCGCCTCCTCCAGCCACACCCTGCCTGCCTAGCCTTACCACCTGTTGGTCACCCAGAAGACTGACTAGATTAAGCTCTCATGACCCAATCATTTCAGCTCTACGCGTTCTTGTGTTGTCTTACACATGCGTTTTTGAGGGACACTCCATATCTAAACCATAACATCATGTTTCCTTGAATCTTTCTGATCCTTGTGTCCTTGTGCATTTAAGGAGGTGGTCACCTTTTCCAGTCTTCACAAATGGGCTTCAGCAGGGAGAGGCTTCAGTAGTTAACCCAACCCTGGGTGCCGTGCAAACCATCTGGCAGCACCTGCAATGATCGGAGCTGCAGCTGGTGATGGAACTTGTGACTGAGCTCCGCAGCTGGGCAGGGCATCTGGCTGGGCTCACCCCTTGGGTGCCCTCTGCAGTTGGACAAGGCTAGTTGGAGGCATGCCATGGTTAGGCAGGGTGGGTTGGACTCCTCAATCTAGCAAGACCCTTAAAAGGGGCTCTGGTTGGATGGGACCACTAATGGGCATAAATCTTCTAGCATGATCTGCACACCAGCCCCTGGGAGCCCCTTCTCCTCTTCCCTATTCCCAGCTGGCCTCATGTGGTCTAGTAATGTCAATTCTCCATGATCCACATGAGGAGAGGCAAGAGTGGCCTTCTCAAGTAGCACCATGATTTGCTGGAAAGGTGTATGTGACTCTGTCTTTACTCCACTTGATAAATCAGTCACCAAAGGAATTCTTCTCGATGTGGGACTACCCCTGTCCTCTTGGGGTAAAGAAAACAAAATTGAAGTAAAGCGGCTTCCTCTTACCCTTCTTGCTGCTACTTCTGTGCTCCACCAGAGCACTTTTGACCTCGTGCTTCCAAAGGCTCTCTTTTCTGTAGACAGTTGCTAACTTGGTGTTTCCATAAGACGAGGTCGGTCTGGGAACCTTCTCTTCCACCATCTTGCCAATGACACTCTCTCCTTCACTTTTGAAGGAGATTTTTCTGGATCTAGAATTTACGGCTGCTAAAGAAAGCTTTCCAAGCTCTTCCTGGGTTCAACCCACTCCTATCCTTGCTGGCACGGCCCCTGGTGAGCACTTGGCTACAGTTCTCATCCCTGTTTCCGTTTGGGCGAGGTGTTTTATTTTCTTTCAGATTTTTGTCCTCTTTGGTGTTCTGTACTTTAAATGGGCTCAGGTGTGCTTCTTTTATTTACCTTGCTTTGTATTCACATTTTGGGGACCATATCCCCCTGTGAGTGATGGGGAGAAAAGGAGGAAGAAATAGTTGTAAGTGTATGAAGAACTGGTGGGGGAGGCCTGGGAGGGCAGGGAAGAGGAGGACTCATGAACTACGGCAACCTCTTAGGTCCAAAATTCAGTTTTCATGACACATGCTTCCATTCTTAGGCTATGGAAATGTGTGTGTGTGTGTGTGTGTGTGTGTGTGTGCTGGTTAAAACCTTTAAAAGAAATGCCTTTAAAGCAACCGTGTTGATGAAATCCACCAATATCACCAAGTTCCATGGACTTTCATTATTGGTAGTATTTTATTCTCCATCTGATAAAAGGACTCTCAAAACCCTCTTCTTACCATACTGCATAGTTGGCCATTTGCAATTACCATGTTGCAATTGGTTCAACAGCTTTTTTTTTTTTTTTTAAGTAACCACCTACTTCACTAAACCCATCTTTAGTATTATACAGAGTTGGAAACGGGGCTGAATAAGTAATTTTTGTTTCTTTCCAATGAGTGGATGTGAAAATCTTAAATACAAAATCTTTTCTAACTATATAAATTAAAAGATATTTTAGTCTCCAAATCTTTTTTTTTTTGCCTTTTAAATTTATTTAGCTTCCTGTAAATGGTTAACATGTTCTTTAGCTTTTTAAATAGAATAGTAATCTGGTCTGGTATATTAAGTTGAGAGATATCTTTAAATCAAATCTTCATATATTCTAAACTAATATAGTCTAACAATGAGCAATATATTTCCAAATTAAAACCTGGTTGGGTACCCCTAGGACATTTTCAGTGAGCAAGATTAGAAGTAATAAACTTATTTATAACCTCTTTGAATTATCTCATTTTCTTACAATTTAGGAAGGATTCACTTGCTTCACATTTTCAGTGTCTGAAATATGTCTCATGTGCTCTCAATATTTCAGTTTCACTCTATAACTTTTCCATTAACAAATTTAAAAGCTATTTAATACCATCAAAAAATAAATGTTTTTAAAAAGATTTGTCTCAAAGAAGTCACTTCGCTTCCTCTACAGAACAAGACTTTCAAGCACTTCATTGGTATCACTACACCGTCCCTGAAATAATCTATGATCCAAGGGAGCACCCTCCACGTCATCAGAAGCCTCTGGGGCCCTTTCACTACAATTCTTGGCACCTGGGTGCAATCAGCACAGAGCAAACTATTGCTAAAACACCTGCTGTTGCTTTTAAAAAGTCCTGTCACTCCCTCTGAAGCTGAGGCAGGGACGCTGAGAAAGGACTATTTTTATAAATGGCAAGAGTTCGGGAAATGGAAACTTCTTTACATCCATCATCAGTGATTTTTAAAATATTTCCTCTGTGACTTTTCATTCCTTACGGATGTAACGTATACAAGCTGTAAAGCTTCATTATCACCTGAGATATCCATTTACCTATACTGAAAATTTACTTACCAGCAGGACATTCTAGAGTTCGATTTCAAACGTTTTCTACCTCAAAATTCTTCTCAAACATGGACATTGCTCAGTTAAATGGGAACAAATATTCTTATCTGGGAATTCTTCCCATCTTTGGAATTCTTCCCTCAGATAATAGGGTAATTTTTCTCTAGTTCTATATAGTTTCCCACATTTTACTTTATTTTTATATTGATTTTATCCAAGGTGTAATAAAATATTTTTCTTTCCAATCCCAAAGTGCTTCAATATGACAAGTTATTACCTTTTCCAAATAACTTATTTATATCTTAGACGAGTAATATCTATTTGACATTTCTATCTGTACGTTTTTTGGAGAGAAATTTTTGCCTAGTTTACTTATTTACTTTGTTTTTGAAGGGTGAATATTGGGATGTAATCGATATTAAAAATCGAACTGAATGTTATTTGGCATTTTATCCTTATATTTGACATTTTTAAATAGGGGTTAAATTTGCATATTTATAAGTTTATATAGAATCACTGTAAACATGACAGTTACAAATGCAGATTAATAAAATAGGATTCATTGATGACTAATACAGCAATAACATTCTCAATGTAGAGTGCTCTTCCAAAATAATAAACTCTCTAAGAGCCCAGCAGAACAAAGTATAATCTTCCCTTTAACTTATGGTAGAGTCATTTCTGAAAAGGTCAACATGTCATAATCATGTCAAAGCATCATATTTTTATGTGAACTGGGACAAGACTCTAAACTTGTTGCTTCAGCTCCATTATTTCCACCGGAACATTTCAGAGTAATTTGACAGAGGATGGTTTTCTAGGTGTGGAAAAGTATATGCTAGATTTTGAAGGGTTCTTGATGTTGTAGGGTATGTACAATTCCAGGCCTCATTCTCTAGCCAATTTCCAAACTTCTGCAAAGAGTTGGAATTACCTCTGATGGCAGTCACTGATACAGGCAATCCTCTTAGCAATGCCATAGGTAATCAGCAACTCAACTTATAGTAAAGGAAACTGAGACTCAAAATAGAAAAACAGGCTCTGTTGTAATTTCACACTAATGTATGGTAGAGCTGAGATTAAGATTCAGATCTGCCTGCTTCCCACCCATGCCCTTTCCACCAAGACATGCTACTGCCAATCTCTTTTGACTGAGTGAATCTACCCTTCAGTGAAAACATGAATGAATGACTCAGAATTTGAACTTCCAGATGTTTTGTAACCTCAGGCTGCCCTGAGTCCCACACAGCCTGTTTTTCTTTGTAATATAGAGCATCTGGCTACAAAGTGACTTCTCACACCGTGGACTCAGCCTGTCCTCTTGGATGGACTTAAAGTCACTGGAGGCAAAATGACTGGTTTTAATTACACAAGTCTTCCTTGCTTCTTGCACTTTGTGAGCCATGATGAGTCAGAGTATTACTGAAGAATCATAATTTTTTTTTGGTTGTAAGGTTTAGAAAATTAAACAGTGTGAACTCATTTTGCTAATGTGACCTCTGAATGTTCGGAAACTGCACCATTTCTCTCCTAGATGAGTTCTCCTCAAACACTTGAGTATCAGTATGCCGCAATTAAAATATAAATGAAAGGAGTTTGATGGAAAGATGGGGCAACTCAACACAAAATATCTAATTAAGTCTGCAAGGTAATTCAGCAACAGTGAGGTATCACATGAAATACGATGGAATGCCATCTCACGGCATGATTTTCTGAGAAAGATATTTAAAGTAGTTTCTAACTGTTAATGTGTAAAAAGTTGTGACAGGTTGACATATTTGACTCCATGGAAATGTTATAGGCCGGGCTATATGGGCAATGACTAAACAGACTCCATTTCGCTCTAAGACTCCACGTGGGAGTCTTCCCCATGGGAATGCCCCTCCTCTGAACCCATCAACAGTTGCTTAGCATGACGCATTTGGCAACACAAAATGGCAATTCTTATATAATGAAAAATTGTTCTCTTTTTGATTCCTGCTTTCCTAAAAAATGTGCCATGTTAACGGTGAGGTCAACAGTGATCATTTAGATGTCAGTAACCATTCTTTAGTTTGTACCTAAGTAAGGTCATTTCGACCCACTTCCCCTCTGCTAATGATTTCAGATCTCATGATGTTAGTTTGTAATTTTGAATCAAAGCAACAGACACTTATGATTGATGTACTGATTTATGGTATAAAAACCCCTGCAACCCTATGGTCAGGGTTGTTCTCCCAATAGCCATTTTTGGGGCATTGTGTGAGATAGTCAGCTGGCCAGCTAATAACCTCTCAAATTTGAACTTCTCAGTGGTGACTGGTCTGTTCTTAAGTTGCGCCCCATAACAAAGTGAATCCAGTATGATTGCTCATTATCACTACTGCTCCATTAGGAAGAAGAGTGTCAAGTACTGTAAGGCTTTGCTTGTCTGTTTTATTTATACCTTAACTGTACATTATTTTTCCAATTTTGCATATGAGAAAAGTTAAAATAAATTGCAGAGAAATTTAAAAGAAATTACAAGATCCAAGATCACAAAGCCACTAGTGTCAGACACAATAATTCAATCTCAGTATGTCTTGCTCCCAAGGCTCCATCTGAAACTTACTCTGCGCTGTGTATTTATAGAACATGCAGCATGCGCCACCCACCATGAGCGTTAAGCACTAGCTTAGGAGGTTATAAAAAGTGCTATGTGTTTATGTCGCCCAAACGTCCCTGCATTCACCAAATCGTGACTATCAAGCAGAGCTTCACCATTTTCTTATTAGTTCTAATTTTACCTAAACAGAAATACACATATTTCTTTTAAAACAACTAATAAATACTCAGTGGGAATCTTTGCTTTTGATAAGGCATGAAAGCAATAGATGCATGATTTGAAAGCTGGTCAAGGTAAATGAGCTGCAAGATTGGCGTGATGGGAATGACAGGTGTCTAGCCTGAGCTTCCATGTCCGCCTCTGAAACAAGCTGGCTGGGCTGAGAGAGGAGAGAAATGGTAGGACGAGACTGTGCTTTCCCTGCTGCACTCAGGATGAAGGCTGGGAGTCGCCCCTTGCCTCCTGCCTAAGTATTCCTTGTAGTTTGTACCTTGCCTCCAATATGGGAAACAGGAGGAGTCAGAGAAGGCCTGGGGAGTGACCAGTGAGAAGGCAAGGGAAATGGCTGCCCTGGGGAAGAAGCCAGGGCACAAGGTGTGTTTTTCCTATGGACTAATGTTCTGTATGAGTGGACAGCTCATGTTTATTAGACATGGAAAATGACAAACCCCCAAAGAGTGAGACTCCTAGGAAAGGGGAGTGAGAAAGAAAAGCCGTACATTGAGAGCACTGATCCTTTCCCAGTGATAAAACAAACCCTGGAGAGGAGGTGTCTATCAAACCTAGAAAGGTTGTCTCTGGGGAGAGGTCAAAGCATTGATCCTCCTCTAAACAAATCCTTCCCAGATACCAACCACTGAACCCAGGCTCTCCATCTGGCCCAGTAAGATAAATTCCAGAGACCGACTACTGACCCCAGACTCCTTCCCATTTTGCCCAATAAAACAGACCCCAAATTCCTGAAAGCCCAAACTGATGCATTCATTAATTAAGACACCTCTCAGTACAACCTACATAAGCCCAGTCCCCTTCTTTGTTCAATGGCTCATTTTCCACCAGGAAAGTGGGTCCATCAAAGGCCTGAAACTCCATTCCTGAATAAACAGCTGAGAGGATCTGTGAAGTTTCCTTCCAGCCTGGTCCTTTTTTGCTAACAAGGTTGTATCAAGTGCTGCTCACCAGGTGCAACAGAGAGCGGTCAGATTTCAGCTGAGAGATTCTGCAGGATGCCTTGTGCCTGGGGGAAGTCTGAACCATGAGCAGCATCAGAGTGCATTTCTCAAGCAAAGAGCCACAAGTAAGAGGCCACCTGCTATGGTCTAACCAGGGTATAAGCATGTACCCCAAAGGCTTGTGTGTTGGACCTTGGTCCCCAGTGTGGTCATATTGATAGGTGGTGGTACCTTTAAGAGGCGGGGCCTGGTTAGAAGCATTTAGGTCATTGGTCTTCATTTAGGTCTTCCACCCTCAGAACAGATTAATTCCTGTCTCTTAGGAGTGGGTCAGTTTTCCCAGGGCTGGGTTGGTTATTGGAGATTGGACTACAATGGAATGAATTTGGCTTCCTTGACTTGCTCTCTGTTTCCTTCTTTACAATATGATCTCTCATCAGCATGTTCCTGTCGTTAAAGGCCACCTGCCATGTTGTTCTAATGTAGCCAGAAAGCCCTCAAAAGTAACTGAACATAAGGGGCCACCTGATCTTGAATTTTCAACCTCCAAAACCATGAATGAAATAAACCTCTTTCCTTTATCAATGTATCAGGTATTTTGTTGCAACCACACTAAACTGACTCAAACACTACCTAAGGTAGACCACCAGTGGCAAATAAAGATTGACCACAATCCATTCCACATGAACTGAAGAATCACCAAGTTGAATATTGCCAAGTTGCTGACACAGAGAGTCATGAGATACATTAAATCATGGTTACTTTAAACCATTAAATTCTTGAATGTTTTCTAATACAGCAAACATGCTGATTTGAAGAACCATTAGAAACAATTATAAGGGATGCAATTAGTTTAAAACATCTCCCAGAGAGTCGGAGCCCAATTATGACAATATCAATTAGGTAAAAACTTTTCTTTCTTTTCTGCATTTCCATAGAGCAGTGGAAGTTCTAAATTAGTGCAGAGAAAAATAAAGACTTCCTCTTTCACAGAAAGATGTGACTTGTTCCATCAACAGCAGCAACCAGTGCTTATAGCTACATGATACTAACAAAGTTAATTATTGATTAAAGGATTTCTTGTTACCCAATAAAGAACAAACTTATGAACTGGCACATGTTTTTCATCAAAAGCAGGACAGAAACTTATTCTGATAAATTTTAAAAGACAAGATATTTTATAATTATATACCATAAATTATGCTTTTGCAACATATCAAAGGACTTGAGCCGGCCTTTTAACTCCCTCAGTTGTGTCTTCTTACATTAAAGACATTGCTTCTAAGTGCTTCACGGTTTAAGAGGTTTCAGGGGAGAGTAGCCCCGCTGAATTCGACCCACAGAAAGAACAGAATACAAGAAGCGGGTGGCTAGAGAAAGATAGAGGTATTTTGGATTAGCAGAGGGGCGTGAAAGGAGGGGATCCAGGGATAGGAATGATAGTAGAATGAATCAGACACTGTGACCCTTTGTGCATATATGATCACACCACTGGTCTAACCCTACATCATGTACAACCAGAAGAATGAGAAGTTATTCTCCATTTTATGTAGGATGTGTCAAAGTGCATTCTACTGTCATGTACAACTAATTGGCACAAATAAAAAATATAATTATAAAAAAAGAAATAGGTTAATAAATTGTCGAGTGAAGCCAATGACTCTCCGAGTGGCTTACTGTGCAGAAATAGATAACAGGTACAACGACCTATGTTGAGGTGGTGGAGAAAAGCTGAGCAATCAGAAATTGCATCATCACTGATTCCAAATCAGAAATCTGCAGAGATATCAGAAATTAAATGATCTGGCCACAAACAAAAACCCATCCCTAGGCTTTTATTTCAAGAGAACAGAAACCCTCGTGGTTTTGGGGTCTGTGAATGCATTTTCTGAAATTCCAGCCAAGTGCGTTTCCAAGAAGCACCGCCATGGTGTGGAGGTAGCTTGCCCAAGCCAGAACTCATGTCGAAATTTATTCCTCAACGTAACCTTTAGAGCTGAGAGATGGAGGGTCCTTGTCAAGGCAAGCAGGTCATGAAGAGAGATCAATGCTCTTCTTGCAGGGACGGGCTAGTGACCCTCAGAGAAGGTTCTATAGAACAAGGCAGCCCCTTGTGTTTGCCTCCCACCCTGACACACCTGCTAGCCCTTCAACTTTTTCACCAAAGTGGCACAAGAGCCTCTTCAGATGTGATGACCCAACCTCGAACGTCCCAGCCTCCAGAAATGTGAGCTGGAACAAGCCTCTTTTCTTTATAAATCACCCAGTCTCGGGTATTGTATTTTAGCAACAGAAAATGGACAAGGACAGATATTTTCATTTATTTAATCCATTTCTCAAGTAAACATCAGTGCTTCCTTTATGAGTCATTCCAGTACTGGCACTACAAAGTGAACAGGATGAAGTGCCTGCCCCAAGAAGGTAACCATGGAGAAGATAGAGAGAAACAAGTAAACAGATAAAGTATCGATTGTAATTTTAGAGGGTAAGCAGTTCTGTTAAAAGAGAAAAGTAGAAAAACAGAAAAACCTTAGAACTGGGGACCATCTTCTTCATGGCACCCTTGGGAAATGACCTCTTGAGGTGATTCTGGAGGATGAAGCTATGGGCCCTGGGAAGATCCTCCTCAGAGCCCTGCAGGAGGAAGAAGCCTCAAGCCGGACTCCCGGGCAGCAAGGAGCTTAGACAGACAAGGAGAAGAAGGAAGGAGAGGAGGACCGTGGGCACAGGCAGTGAGTGAGATTCAGAGTGGCAGAAGTAGAAGTCAGGTCAGAGGGAACCAGATCAGAATTCACAGGAGGGGTGAGGAGTTTATCTCAGGCAGGAGAGGAAGGTCTGACTTTTCTCCACCATTTGATCATAAGCTCTGGGAAATCTGCCTTCTCCACTTTCAGAATCCAGCACAACATCTAGTGCCTGTGACAAGCTCAATAAACAGTTCTACAACTAAAGTTGTGATGCCTATTTGCAGGGAAAGAACGAAGTTATATTCAATAGTCATTGGTTCATTGCTGCTCAGCAGAAAGAGAGTACGGTCATCCCTTGCTATCTGTAGGAGACTTGTTCCAGCAGCCTCCTTGGATACCAAAACTCAGAGATGTGCATGTTCCTTATACAAAATGGCCTAGTGTTTGAACATACCCTATGCACATATACTTTAAATCATCTGTGCATCCCTCATAATACCTAACAGTGCCAATGCCTTATGAAGAGTCGTTAGACTATATCATGTAAGGAAGACTAACAAGAACAAAATCTGATCATGTTCAGTACAGGTGCAGTTTTTTAAACATATTTTTGATCCATGGTTCATTGACTCCACAGATGCAGAACCCGTAGATACAGAGGGCCATCTGTAATTTCATCTGGTACCTCTGAAAAGCATGGAGAAAATACCAAGGTTTCCTGCGTAAGAAATTAGTCAGATGCAATGGAGCCTTTAGGTTCCCCCCAGGCAGCCCGCCCCAGAGCACAAAACCAGAGATGCACAGGTCCAATGACAGTCTAGGATCACGCGTTCATCCAACCCATTCGAGCAAAGCGAAATGCAAAGGGAGAGCAATGGGGTGCAGGGAGGGTGGAAGGGCCTGTTTCTGGATCCTGGGTTATACAGTAACCTTGCTCCCTCTCCCCTTTCTCCTCTCTTCCCTCTCTCTGGGGCATCAGTCTTCCTGGTCAAATGATGTAATTACAATGACCAAAGATGGAATTTGAATCAGGGGGACCAACAGATGGAGAGGCCTGGAGCCGACACAGACACGCTCGCTCCATCTGTGAGATGCCAGGACAAGGACTCCTGCTCAGAGCTGTCACAGCCATTTGAACTGTGATCAGCTCTGGATGGTATCTGTGCTCCCTGCTGAGAGCACATGGGCACTCAGTAGGTGTCTCCAAGGAATGACTAGTTTAAAACCTCAGGAGTGTGCTGTACTACATGTGCTTTATATATTAAGTACCCCATGGATATGAACTGCCCCTGGGGTCCTGCCCCTCATCCTATCTATGTTCACACTCATGGGCAGTAGTTCCCCCCATCCACAATGTCAGCTACCTGTGGTCAACCATGTTCTGAAAATATTGCTTGGAAAAGAAGAGAAATTTACAAAGTCATCAGTTTAAAATGACATGCTATTCCAAGTAGTATAATGAAATCTCTTGCCAGACTGCTTCATCCCACCTGGGACAGAAATCATTCCTTCATCCCTTGTGTTCATACATACACCCCACCTGCATGTTAGTTATGTAGCAGCCATCCTATAGACTGTGGAGGTGCCACAGAGCTTGGGTTAAATAACCCAGAGAGAGAGAGAGAGAGAGAGAGAGAGAGAGAGAGAGGGAGGGAGGGAGAGACATAGACATAACTTTTATCACAGTATATTACTATAACTTTCCTATTTTATCATTAGTTATTATTGTCAGTCTCTTACTGTGTGTGACCTATAAATTTAATCATAAGGGTGTATATATGAGAAAATTTATCTATAGTGTTTGGTACTAGCCAGTTTCAGGCATCTACAAGGGGTCTTGGAATGTATCTCCCACAGACAAGGGAGGACTAGTGTATTCTCCACCAGGGTACTGTCTGACCTCCCACGCCTTGCACATGGTGTAGTAATCTATTTGTCTGTGATAGAAGTAGATTTCTGCAAACAAGAGGAGATACCCTTTTTATAGTCTGTTTGAAAACTGAGCATGTGCAGTCCTTAGTTTAAGTAGTTTGTAAGTAGGCCTTAGATATAAATGTATATTTAAGTAAAGAAAGAAAAAATCTCATGAATGTTTTCCAGAAATAACCTCATCATTTCCCTGCAACCAGAAGTCCGGTAAATACCTCACCAAGGATAACAGCTCTTTTATGACATTTTGTTTGCAGAGGTATTCCAGAGCAATCTGGTCCCATTGTATGGAAATGGCCCCAAGGAGCTGTGAGATTGAAGAAGGAGGCAAACAGATCTAAAATTGCATGGAGTGAGAATTATTAGGGACTTAATGACAGAAACACCGTCCTAGACAGCAGCAAGACCATTTGGATCCTTTGCGTTAGAAAGAGAAGTATATGTTTGGATTAGGACAAAAGTGACTTTGTTGACGCCAGAGTGTACCTGGCTTATCAAAAGCTTTAGGCACATTTCTGACACTGACAGCACAGGGGTCTTGTCCTAAAGCTTCATGTACCACTGTGATAGTTTTCTTTGTGTATACTCTACTGAGAAACTATAGGGGCAATCCTACCAGGATTCCTCTGGAGCAATTATGGCAGTTATGACTCAAGATGGTTGCAGTCATGTCAAGCAGACTCCAACAGCAGAAGACCTCAGCAACTCTGAGGTTTCAGGATCTCAGAACTCTTCTGGAGAAAACCCTTTCCTCTTCTCCCTCTAGACCCATTTACCACACTAGTCTTGAAATTAATCGACCCATCTGCTCATGGAGCTATGGAAGGTGGCTATGGGATTCTCTGTGAACAAGGGATTACTTTGGCTATATTAGCAGTCTCACTGGTGACAAGATAAGGGGAGGGACATCAACTGAGGAAAGGTGACAGCCAGAATCTTCTCCATATATCATTTCCAGAAACTTGAATCATCCCTGATATTATTTTCAAAACAAAGTGGAAAACAATACCTTTTCCCAGAAGCAGCTAGAAAATTATCTATTGATTAGAAAATAATTAATAGATACAAAGCTTAAGAGAATGATTCATGGGTAAGCAAGGTTTTTTTTTTTTTTTAAGTCAATTTGTGGTTAGAAATGCATGGGTATGATATATGATATCATTATCTAGCTGGTTATAAGCAACTAAGTGCATTGTTAAACTTATTAAACAAATGATCGTGAAAGCCACACTCCTTCTCTACTCAAATAGCCACACTGTTGATTATGCAGAAGGCCTGCTATACCCTTGGGTTCCACATCTGTAGACAGAATCAATGGCTGATTGAAAATACTCAGAAAAAATTGCATCTACATTGAACATGTACAGATTCTTTCCCACTGATTATTCCCTAAGTAATATAGCATAGCAACTATTTATCATGTACATTGTCTTATGTGTCATAAATAACCTAGAGGTGATTTAAAGTATACAGGAGGATGTGGATAGGTTCTATGCAAATCATGCTTCATTATATAAGGGACCTGAGCAGGTGCACACTTTGCTATCTGGGGGAGGTTCTGGAACCAGTCCTCCATCAACACCATGGAATGACTATAAAGAACTTTATTATGAACACTGTTAGGTGTAGCAATTCTTTACTGTCCCCACCTCCCACGTACACCTGGTCACTCACATGTGTTAACTGATCTACTGACCTTTTCAGGAACTTGGGCTGGTGGCTCCTGTGTCCTCCAAAGCAACATTTCCAGAACCTGCATCATCTTGTTCATCCTTCCAAAGAGACCTCCAATTTTATTATTACCTCTTAAAATACAACACTTATGCACTTTGATTTTTTGACACTCGAATAGCACCACAGGTTGAAATGGTTAATCAACCTATTCAGTGGTCTCTCCCAAAGCCCGTGTGCTTGTGACAGGCGTGTGTCGCGGGCAGTGATCTGAGATGGCATCTCTTGGCCAGTCCCAGCAGTACAAAGTCCAATTGTGTGTGCAGAGAAAAGCTGCCATCTCAGGATGCCTGTGTTCACAGGAGAAGAGAGTGTCATCTCGAGACACCCCACAAACCAAATTTAGGGACTTATTTTGAGATCACTGAAGTGAGAAATCAAAGCCTACCTCCCACAATACCTAAAATAAAGAATGGCAAATAAGAAAAAGTATAAAATAATCCCAAGAACAGCACTCTAACAAAGAAAAGGACTGCTGAACCATCACAGGGAAAGTTAGAACTTTCCAGGAATTCCCTCTGGTTGGCACAATGTCTTCCCACAGAGTCTCAAACCGCATTTGAAGGAAACCTTACAGAGGGGAGAGGAGGAGTCATAAATGACCCCAGCATGGAGGAAAGTCCTGTAGGTGTGACCTGGGTGGGACTGAGAGCTCCCTGGAAAATGTCCACCCAAAGGACACATTCCCCAAACACCACCATTGCCCACCAGGGCAGAGGAGTAGAAGCAGAAAGGTCACAAAGGCAGAGATAATTAGGTCCTACAATTAAGTAACAAGTAGTCAAAGAGAAAATATACCTGAAAATTAAATCTGCAGGAAATGAAAGAAGAGAACAATCAAGAACCAGATCAAGCCCACCAGACACCAGGCACAGCTCAGGTCCAGCCTGCTTCCATAAGTCTTCCTAGTGCTCTGCTCCAAGTGGATCAGAGGCCCCTCTCTCCCCAAAGAGAGGGCAGGAGAAGAACTGCCAGAAGTCAAGGGTATCCTGGACCAAAATAGAAGTGCTAACAGGAAGCCGGTGGCATGCCCGGACCACACCTGCACCCTCCTGGAGCTGGAAACTTAGAGGGAGCACAGAGCAGCCTGCAGGAAGCCCTAGAGCTGATGGAGTAGGAGGACTAGGGTGGGGAGACTTCCAGAACATCTACCTACATTGCATCAGGACAGACAGATTTCCTAGATGGAATGATTCACTTTAAGCATGAGCACATGGAAAAGATAAGTTGTTTCCACAGACAGCAGGCAGCATACATGAATGAATGTTTCAATGATTTTAAAAAGAAAAAAAAATTAAGAAAGAAGAAAAGGTTGAAGAAAGAAATATAATATGAAACTGCACATATAAAGAGCTAGTCCAGAAAGAAAAAGCACCTGAGATCAATAATTTGAATCAAAACATCTCCAGTATGTACTTGATGGATGTCACAGCAAGGACTACAATAGATTCACTGCTAAGTCAAATTATTCACAAGTAAGAAAGATTTGAAGCCTTCCTTAGAAATTCAGGAGAAAGAAGAGAAACTACAGAAGGCATTTAAAGAGGGGATCATACTGATGAAGACCAGGTACATCAACACAACAGTCTATGGTCAGTGCATCCAGGTCCTACAGAGGAAAAGGAGTGTATTCAAAATATAATAGAAAGGTTTTCCTAAACCCCAGGAATAACTAGGTCTGCAAATATGGAGTGTAAACCACAATCTCCCCAAGTCTACATAACATCATCTGCAAAGACAGAGACTCATTTTTAAGTATAATTCTAAAATATAGAACTTATCCAGACATCTTAGGACAAAACAAATCACTGGCAAGGTCAGGAGCATAACAATAACCTGGACCCAGATGGCCCAAGAAAACAGTGAAGTCCCAGGTTACATGCTACAGCTGCTGCAGGACAGGAGTGGGGATTCAGGACATCCAGGGCCAGTCAGCTGTGACTCAAAGCTAAGTCATGAGGTGGAGCAGCTCACACAGAAAATGATTCAGGAGTGTGGGACTTTTGGGCCATTCAGGCTGCTGTAACAAAATATCACAGCCCAGGTGGCTTACAGACAACAGATGCTTATTGGACATAGTTGTGGAGGCTGGAGGCCCAAGATGGAGATATTGGTGGATTTACCATCTGGTGAGGGTTCTCTTGTTCTTAAATGGTGCCTTCTTATTATGTGCTTCCATGGTGGAAGGGCTGAGGCAGCTCTCTGAAACCTCCATTGAGAGAAGTATTTCCGTGGATAAGGGCTTCACCCTTATGATCTGATCATCCTCCAAAGGCCAATTTCTAGCACCCTCTTCACCGAGGTTAGGAATCGACATATAAACTTTGTGGCAGGGGCAGGAGTGATAAACATTCAGACCATAGCAATCACCATTGTGTGTCATTTGCACGAAAGTAAAAAGCTTGAATGTGGATATTCAAGTAATAGAAGAACTGCCAGTCAAAGTGAGGAAGATACAGAAGGGCTCAGGCGGCAGGACAAGGTGGCCAGTGAGGAGGTCGGGCAAGGCCAGAACAAAGGAGCATGGGAGGGTCTTCTATGAGGTCAACTGCTGCCTGATGAAAGTGCCTGTGGACACAAGCGGGAGATCCAATCAGGCAGACACTTCCAGACTTGTGCTCCCTAAGCAGGGGACCCAATAGATGTGTAGTCAGAGGGGACACCCATCAATAATAGAGAGGAGCGTGTGGACGGGGAAAAGATAAGGAAAGGAGGAAATTCCAGAGACCAAAAAAGAACAGGCCCAAATCTCCCACTGGATTCCCAGCTCCAGGGCTCCTTCTCTCCAGAGAAGGCTCCCTCTGTATCTCTCTCTTTTCAAGGAACCTACCTCTTGCTTGTTATCCCTGTGTTCTTTGCTGAACAGAGACAACAAACCCAGCACCCCCTAGACAGTAACAGGAGAATCAGCACACAGGGAAACACTTAAATATAAAATTAAGGCAAAATTTCTGAGGGCAACTTAGTTCTAGAAGGTATCTTTTATGAACCTGAATGTGAGAAACACACTCATCTGGAGAAACACACTCCCCTGCACAAACCCAAAGAGTGAGCTCACAGGTATGAGGTACAGCCAAAAAAATGAGACTTTAATGATGGTTGGCAAGATGGGGTGCCTGGGACTCAGGACCCCAGGATGGTTGCAACCTGCGTTTTATCCCATAGTGTGCAAAGTCCCTCTCCCAGTTCTTCATTGGCTGAGTACTAGGGAGGGTACATTCTTTCCAAATGTCACCTAGGTTTACAGTCTCCCATTGGGTTATTTAAAGACATATACTTTTAGTTGTTCTTCTGTGGCGGGAAAGCCTTCCTGGGGTGCATGCAATCTGATGTGTACACAGCTTTTACTTCTTTACCTAAGTTATTCTTTCTTTCTTTCTTTCTTATTTTATTATTTATTTATCTATTTTTTTTTAATTTTTTTGATCCACTGTACGCAAATGGGGTACAACTTTTCATTTCTCTGGTTGTACACGAAGTAGAGTCACACCATTTGTGTAATCATACACGTACACAGGGTAATGATGCTTGTCTTATTGCATTATCTTTCCCCCTCTCGAGCCCTCCCCTCATTTCCTTCTACACAATCCATCCTTCCTCCATTCTTCCCTTACCCTTTTCCTCCTCCCCTGTTATGTATCAGTATCTACTTATCAGAGAAAACATCGGCCTTTGGTTTCCTGGGATTGGCTTACTTCACTTAGCATGATATTCTCCAACTCCAACCATTTACCTGCAAATGCCGTAATCTTCTTCTTCCTTATGGCTGAATAATTACTCTTTCTTAACAGAGAGATTCCTACCTCTGTTGGTTAGGCCGACTCCTTCCTCCACCTCTGCTGCTCAGGGGCATGGACTCTGGATTTGCCACATCCGTAGGTCCCCATGCTGTTCCATCGCGTTCCCTTCTGCTCGATTTCCCCTCCGACTGCCTTTCTTACACCCCAATTTTACATTTAAGGTTAAATACTGTATTTTGATAATGGACCACTGAACTTTCTGTTTCTCACACAAACCAAGCAAGAAGCAGGGAGGAAGTGGAAAATATAAGGACTATTGTTTCCTGGTGGGTCCTGGCAGTGAGGGGGTGAGCCCAGAAGGAGCCGCATGCGTGTTACTTGGAGCTGCAAGGGAACCACCAGAAGAACTAAAAATAAGGTTCAAACCAAGAAGAGTCTGGAGGTGGAGGGGGAGGAGAGAGGAAGCAAAAGAGTGGCAATTTTCTCTTAGTCATAACAGAGTCAACAGATGCTCCGTAAGAGGGCTAAATTCAGAAACAGAAGGTTAAGTTTATCAGAAAGAATTTAAAAAAGAACGACTACGAAAACCAAAAACAGAACATACGACTTCCAAATCACCAACAGGCAAGCCTACAGGGACATGTACTCATACATAAGACAACATTGAAGTAGGAAAGATTGGCCTAACAGCAAAAAATAGAAAAAAAGTGTGGGGGCGTGGCACTTAAAATAAGGGGATATATTAAGATACAACATGTGTTTCATCAATATTGCAAAATAGGATTATCTTGTACTTAAAAAAAAGATTTTATAAAGTTGAATAGGAGAGGCTAATCCTGCAGGAGCCAAATGAACAAGAAAGGAAGTTGATTCAAAATGACAATATCAGGCATAAGAGGCCTCATCTTAAAAAGGGGGTGGGAGAAGAAGGTGGTCAGAAAAAAAAATATGATAATGTGATTTTTTTTCTATAGGCAATATTTTGCAATAAGATTTAAAATTTTGAGGAAAAGAGATGACTTACTATAAAAATATAAAAGGCCCAAAGTGAATTAAAAGGAAGACCAATTTGCACTAAAGGAAAACAAAGCCTGGTGCAGTGGCTCATGCCTATAATGAGCTCAGCCACTTGGGAGACTGAGGCAGGAGGATCACTGGTTCAAAGCCAGCCTTAGCAACTTAGAGAGTCCCTCAGCAATTCAGTGAGACCTTGTCTCTAAATAAAATATTATAAAGCTCTAGAGATGTTGCTCAGTGGTAAAGGGCTCCTGGGTTCAATTCCCAGTACCAAGGGAAAAAAGAAAAGAAAAAGGAGTGAATGTCCTTTAACAAAAGGATGAGACCCATGGATTCCACTCACCAGCTCATCTGGTGGAGGTCTGCACTGGCAAGACATGGGCGAGGAAAGGAGGCTTCTAATTCATTTTAAAAAGTCAGCATAACTATAATTCTAAAATAAAAAGGTAGGTCAGAAAAATTACATATACAACTCTAAAAATTCTCAATAAAATATTAGCACTGAGGATTGAAGAACTCTAAGTGAAAATAACAATAGCGTAATTTAAAAGCCAAGAGTAAACTGCATCATAAATATTTCTTCAAAACTGGCTTATAATCTCATGGACCCGTCGTTTTTCGACATGGAGCAGTTCTAAAAAACATAAGACAAAAATCATAAAGCTTGTACAAACATTGAACCACAAGGGTGAAATTAATTCCCCTTGCTGTGGATATGAGAGCATCCTAGATAAGCCAAGACACTCCAGGTAAAATTTATAAATTCAGTGAACTAACTGAACATACGAGGGTCAGGAAATGCTCACCACGCTACTGTAACCTAATTTCCATCCACCAAGCACAACTGACATCAAGGGTGTGGGTTTTCCCCACCAAGCAATTGTCCAGTTTTCTGGAGATCCAAACTGGGTGTTCAACAATTCAGTTCAATTCTGACACTGCCCAGAGCTGGTGCGGACCCCTCGGCTCAGTCTCACAGGAACACCCCCACTTCAGATGCCAGTCGCAAGTAGTGGGTCCTCAGGTTACTCCCAGTTTCTGCCTGACCTGGTTCTCACAACTCTCTGTTCATGTCTGATAATGTCCTGTCAAGGCCTAGTGATCTCAGGGGAAGAGTTCACTTGCATTTGCTGGTTTCCCATGAAAGATATTCCTAAGAACACAAATAAAAGCCAGGAGAAAGGGTAGACAGGTTTAGTCCAGAAGGGTCCCAAGCGTCTGTTCTGTGGAGTTGGGGTGTGCCACGCTCCTGGCAGGGGGAAGTGTTCACCAACTCCAAAGCTCTGTGACCCCCATTGCCTAGGGTTTCTGTGGCAGTTTCATTACCTGGGCAGGACTGATTAACCCTTTGGCCATTGGAGGCTTGGAATAGTGGGTTTATCTGGCAACCAGCCCCCATCCTAAAACTATCCAAAGTCCCTCCAAGAGTTGTCTCCTTGCTCAAACTCCAACATGGATGAAAGGGGTTTGTTGTGAATAACCACAATGCTCTTCTCATCCCCAGCACACAGGAAGTTACGTGTGTTTTATAAGCACTATGCCAGGAAACCGGAAAAAAGACCAAATATATACTTTTTATGATACCACAATACCACAGTGCTTTTTTTGAATAAGCAAATAGAAAAAGAAATGTGTATACAGTAGTTGCCTTATCTGCAGTTTCATTACAGTCAGCTATGATTTAAAGATATTAAATGAAAAATTCCTGAAATAAACAATTCCTAAGTGTCATGTAACTTTCACTACAGTATATTGCTATATTGTAGTCATTATATTTCATTAATTTTTGCTAATTATTGTTAATATTTAACTGTGCCTGATTTATAAATCAAACCATTTTAAATATGTATGCATAGGAAAAAATAGTATGCATACGTGTGTGTGTGTGTGTGTGTGTGTGTGCGTGCGCGCACATGCACTTCAGTAATATCTGGAATTTCAGGCATTCACTTGGGGTTTTGGAATACATTCCCTGCAGATAAGGAGGACACTACCTATGCATTATATTTAAAAGAACAACTTTTAAAATGTACAAGAATGCATTTGAAAAGAATACTGCAAGGCATACACACATACGCATATACATATACGCATGCACACATGCATGTACATATAAATACAACACACACCCATATAAATATATATACATATATGCTTCAAAAATAGGTAATGTTTCAGAAGGATAAAAATAAATGAACAAGCAGGAAGGATAAAAAGACTGATTTTCAGACACATGTTAATTTTACAAAAATTAATATAAAATGAGCATGCAGTTTCCAATAATGATAGACAAAATCATTTAGGCCAATCATTCCACTCAAACCAATTTTTAAAAGCAGACTTGAATTTTTTACAATTTGTCTTGAAAGCATCGAACTTCCTCAAATATTTGAGAAATTAAAGAAGAAACACTGAGAAGACACAGTGCTCACCACATAGAGGTCTCGGTGCTGGTGCATGACACACTCAGGGCTCACGGGGACATTGGTGTGGAAGCAGGGGTAGGGAGAGATGTGGGCATTGAGCCCGACGCGGACACCATGACAGGTGCAACGTGTGCACACACATAGGATCAGAGAAATCTGGAGGACGAATACTGGCTTGACATGATTTCTCTTCACGGGTGAAGAGACTTGACTGGCGTAAAGGGAACCATTAGGGGAAGAAAAGAACTAAATTTTAAAAAAAGGTTGAGAGGAACTAATAAACAACAGTTATTTGTGGCAAATATATATATATATATATTTTTACTGTATGTAAAATTATACCTATGTATCTAAATTTAGTTAATAGAACAGATGAAAAATAACCCATGTTCATCAGTATGCTATTTCTAAGAGACAGTTGACAAAGCCTGTAAGTAAAAGGATCCAGAAAGACTTACCAGGAAAACCCAGCTTAAAAAAAGTAGAGTTTAAAATAATACCTGATAAGCCTGGACCCAAGGCAAAGGTTGTTAAACAAGATAAAGAGGGATAAAGAATCCTGATAAAAGCTGTACTCAACAACAAAGCCAACAGTGGTAACTCTGCAGGCCCAAGAGATCCAACAGGCAAGGGACAGAAACAAGGGGGCAGGGGAGACCTTTCAGCCTGGCCATAATTCAGGCCCACATGTCAGGCAGACATGAACAAGACAGAGATGTGACACACATGTCAGGTAGACATGAACAAGACAGAGATGTGACATGGTAATGTATATGTTTAAAGCACCTGTGAAATACTGACACACTTAGCCAGGTAGAACCCAAGAAAAATCTCAAAAAAGA
Source organism: Sciurus vulgaris (assembly GCF_902686455.1). Taxonomy (NCBI): domain Eukaryota; kingdom Metazoa; phylum Chordata; class Mammalia; order Rodentia; family Sciuridae; genus Sciurus; species Sciurus vulgaris. The sequence goes on from NC_136474.1 coordinate 29,761,260, forward strand.
AAATTTAAACCAGCAATAAGGTCCTCTGATAACCATAAAAAGAATGAACAGAAAAGGCTTAGAACTTTTGAACCCATAAAAAAATGGTCATGAAGAAAAAAATTAGGAAAGAAAAATAAGATGTGAAATCTTAATAGTTGTGTTCAAACCATGGTCCAAAGAAAATTCTAGTAACATACAGATCATCCCTTTCTCATAAAAAGAGGTAGAGGAAATAAATTAAATATTAAATAGAATTTGAATTCAAAACTTTTAAATGAGGAAACAGAAGGAATTAATAATGAACATAAAAACATATTTAAAAAGATAGAATGGCGATTATCAAGAACACAAGCAACAATAGGTGTTGGAGAGGATGTGGGGAAAAAGGTACACTCATACATTGCTGGTGGGGCTGCAAATTAGTGCAGCCACTCTGAAAAGCAGGGTGGAGATTCCTTAGAAAACTTGGAATGGAACCACCATTTGACCCAGCTATCCCACTCCTTGGCCTATACTCAAAGGACTTAAAATCAGCATACTACAGAGATACAGCCACATCAATGTTCATAGCTGCTCAATTCACAATAGCCAGACTATGGAACCAACCTAGATGTCCTTTGACTGATGAATGGATAAAGAAACTGTGGTATATATATATACAATGGAATATTACTCAGCTATAAAGAATAATAAAATTATGGCATTTGCAGGCAAATGGATGAAATTGGAGAATATCAAGCTAAGTGAGATAAGCCAATCTCAAAAATCCAAAGGACAAATGATCTCACTGATAAGCGGATGATGACACATAATGGGGGTTAGGAGGGGGGCAAGAAAAAAAAAGTTAAACACAAGGTGAACCTCAGATTGACAGAAATACCCAGTTTAAAAAAAAAAAAAAATCCTTTCCAGAGTCACATACACAGTACCTCCTGATCTGTGGGGATATATACTCCAAGACCCCTGGAGGATTCCAAAAACATCAGTACCAACTACTATAGATAGTATGTTTTTTCCCTATATACATATCTATGATAAAGTTTTTAAATTAGGAACAGTAAAAGACTAACAATAACTGATAATAAAGTAAAATAAATATAAAAATACACTGCAATAATAGTTACTGAATGTAGTCTCTCGCAAAATTTCTCAACTCTTCATTGCATTATAGTAACACTATTAGACTGTGGTCAAAGTCACACCACAAAAATCATAAGTGTGCCTGACGGAGGACTAGGGAGGTTTATTACCTACACAGTGAAGGCCAGAGAGCAGATTCCCGGCTCTTTCACAGAAAAACATGTCAACAGTAAGAATAGGGTCATAAACCGATGCACTGGTGCTGTTGTTTGGATCTGGACTGTCCTTCAAAGCTCTGTCCCTCAGGTGGCACTTTTGAGAGGTGGTGAAATCTTCACAGGTGGGCCCCAGTGGGAAGTCTGAGGTCACTGGAGTAGAGAAGAAAACCTGATGCTTCAGTTGAACAGATGTCAATAAGAAACTGTTTCACTCCAGTCTCCTCGGTAGAGAACTGAGTTCTACAGGGGCAACTCACAGCTTCTTATGGTTCCCTGAAGATCCCAAGATGTTCTGCCCAGACTCAGAACAGCAGTGGCATGATGCTTGCCAATGTGACTATGGGTCAGGCAGCCTGTCCAGCTGGTCTCCCCAACACAGAATACTGATCACTTACTCTAGAGCTTGGATCTTGAAAAATGTCATTTTTCAAATATAATCAAGTTTACCTAATTTAAAAGGAAACAAACACATCCAGGTTAGAATTTGTAAAAGCAAATAACAATCACAGAAACCAACAAAAGCAAGAATCATAATTTATGAATCTTGGTGTAAACACTATTAAAAATCTATATAAATGGATGAAATTCGAGAGAAAAAAAAATTGTTAACACCATTGATCTCAGAACAGTATTTAAGTCTCAAAAGACAAAGTAGTAATTTAAGATCCTAAGATAATCAACAGATACTCCCTCACCTACCAAAAAAATAAAAAGGAAGTTGGGAACGGTCACCAGATCCAGAGACTTCCCGCTGAAGTCCTTCAGTTTTTCCCACTATGGACACATGCACAGTGTGACTGCTGCGTAAAACAGTTCAATAATAATAAGACAATGCCAACACCACACACGAAATAGCAAAAAATTAAAGAGATAAAATAAATCTTGAAAATAAACATAAGTTTAAAAAGCAGTGATTTATAAACAGTGCAATAAAAATTGTCTTACTGTTTTGAATTGTTGATTCCTCATTTGCATTTCCTATACATTTTAGTCTTAACTTGTCAGATTTCATGTATGTATGCACATGTGCATGTGCATATACACCCATGCACCAACTTTGAAAATTTTTAATAGGATTGAACTTAATCTACTGATCAATTTGGGAGAATAGACACCTTTGCAATGTGAGTCTCTCAGGCCACTAACATGGTACTTCTCTTCATGTCTGTTTGCTCTCATTTCTCTAGAAAGTAGTTTTCAGTGTAGAGATATTGCATATGTCAGATTTATTTCTAAGTATTTGATGACTGTGCTGAAATTGTCAAACTAAACATTTAATTTTTTTTCAGTTTGTTACTTAGATGAAACAAAATTTTTATATTTGATATCAGATCCAGAAACTTTGCTATAGTCTGATTAATCGTAGGTTTGCCTATAGATCCTGCATCATTTCTACTTGAAGAATAAGTTTCATAAAGTGATTTATCAAGCACTTTTTTTAAAGGTAATTAAATGTTTATAAGGTTGAAGTAAGCAAAACCAGTGTGGTTTCATGTGAGGATTCACATACTAACCAAATGGTCAGAAGGGTCTCTTTATGACATCAGAGATGTGGAGAGCAATGGCCTATTCAATGAATGGTGCTGGGCCCTCCAGGCGTCAATGTGGAACATCAACTCTTAATTCCTCCCTCACACCATAGATAAAAAGTAATTAGAGAATGCAGGATTACAGATCTTAATATAACAGGCCAAGAAAAGATTTACTTTCAAGGCCTTGGATTAGGTAAATATCTTTCTTAATAATATATATATAAGTCCTATATATATAGTATATTTATATATTTATATATATAATATATACCAAAATATCATTTATTTTTGGTGACATTTATATGTATATTTTATATACATACGTATAGTATCGATTCTTTTCTTGATGGTATGTATATGTGTGTGTGTGTATGTGTATATAGAGAGAGAATTGTGAGCTCAAAGATCATGTCAAAAAATATCACAGAAGGGCTGGGGAGATAGCTCAGTTGGTAGAGTGCTTGCTTGTCAAGCACGAGGCCCTGGGTTCAATTCCCTGCACCACACCACAAAAAACAAACAAACAAAAATATCACAGAACAGTGAAAACTTAGTAGAAGAAAATATTTGCATTGAAATTATCTAACAAGGGAAATATATTTGAAGAACTCCTAAAATCAATAAGAAAAAAAAGACATAGCAAAATAGGCAAGAAATTGAACAGGTACTTCACAAACAGTGGCATCTAAGCAGCTAATAAATATATAACAATGTGAATATCTCACTTCATCAAGAAAATGCAAATTAAAACTTGAAGGCAGTATCACACCAGCATAATGACTAAAGTAGAAAGACTGATAAATATGAAGCATCTACAGAGATGTAGATTAACTGAACTCACTTACACAGCTGGTGGGTGTATAAATTAGTACAGTCTCATTGTAAAATTGTTTGGAAGTCTCTATTAAAACATATGCATACATTATGACCTAGCAATTCCACACTAAACAATGTCAACACCGCAACACTGCACGAGAAACTATCCAAATATCTAAAATGAATAAGCTGTGAGGTATTTACTCAGTGGAACACTATGCAGAAAGTGAAGTATAAGAATCATAAGATTTGCCAGGTGCGGTGATGTATACCTATAATCCCAGCGACTTGGGAGCATCACAAGTTCAAAGTCAGCCTCAGCAAAAACGAGGCGCTAAGTAACTCAATGAGACCTGGTCTCTAAATAAAGTACAAAATAGAGCTGGGGATTTGACTCAGTGGTTGAGTGTCCCTGAGTTCAATCCCCATAACTCAAAAAAAAAAAAAAATTTAAAAAAGAAAAAAAAAAAAGATTCATAAGATTCACCATAGTAAAGGTGAATCTCCAAACATAATTTTGAATGAAAGAAGCCAGACACTAAAGTGCATGATTCTCTGTGATTCCACTGGTACAAAGCAGAAAGGTAGGCAGAACCAGTCTCCAGAGTTAAGAGTCATGCTGCTGGTTAGCTTAGCAGAGAAAATGGCTTGTGAGAGAAAGGTGACTCGTGGGCTGATGGAGTCCTATTACTGGATCTGGAGCCGGTTGACTGGATGTGCTCTTTCTTTGTGAAAATTCACTGGTTGTCAAAAACTGAAGTGGGGGAGGGCCTGTTTCTCGAGCATTGGATTTCCACTTGGGATCATGAAAACGTTCTAAAAGCAGGTAGAGCTGGTGGTCACGCAGTATTCTGAATGCACTTAATGCCATAGGTGTCAAAACATAAAATAGATAAAATGGTGAATTTTGTGCTTTGTATTTTGCTACAATGAACAAAGAATATGGGAAACTAGGCTTTCTGTTACTTTCAGTGAGAGCTCAGTTTCTTTAAAAGAAACTAGACAATATTATCTTAATTTTTACATATCCACATACTCTAAGACATCAATTTCCTAGACAGAAATTTGCCTTTGGGTTATACTTGATAGTGTATGTATTCCAGGGTTTTTTCCATTATACCATCAATTCAACATTAAGTAATTCAAGAAAAATTAACAAAAGGAAACTGGTTTTAAATAGCATGAATAATGATGTAATAATTTTTTCTATGCCTCATTATAAAGTAGTAGAGTAAATCTATCCATGCTGATAGAAGAAAAATTTTCTAAGATACATGATTAAAAAGTAATAAAACCAGATATAGAACACATGGCATATTCATTGTGTGTAAATAAAAAATAAAATCTACTTTTCAAATTCATTTATTACACTAAAACTTGTTGTACATTTACAGTATAGCACTTATCACCCAAGACCAGGAGTATGCAGTGGTGAGAGACCATCTGAGAATCTCTGAGATTCTGTAAGCCAAATTATGCAAGGTTAAAAAAAAAATGAAATAAATAAATTCTCTCTGATTAAACATAGTTCACTAAACTCTGCTGTCTGCAACTGAACTGTAACCATTCCAGTAAACACATATGTAGATGATATCGTTTCAGATTGTGATCAGTGCAGAGAAGAAAAGGTGGTTGGAGAAAACATTTGGGGGAGTCCCTTTGTTAGTGGCATTAGAATTAATGTCTGAATGAAAAGAAGAAAGTGGAGAGGGAAGAATGAGAGTTTCAGGAAATATAAGCCACAAATGTGAGGCATATTTTGAAAGGGACAAACATTGCCTGGTTGGAACTGAGAGAGAGAGAGAGAGAGAGAGACTGACCCAAGGAAGAAATGGTATTGGTTGATCACATTACCAAGTCTAAGCTGAAAACCAACAGTGCTTTCAATGGACTGAGAATTATTTTAGACACTATTTACTAAGCTATGGGCTGGGCAAACCTATGGAAAATCAAATGGTATGCATAGTAGCAGGGAGTCACCCTGAACCCCATGCCAAGGGGAAAGGGGTGCAGCAATAACTGAAGAAGAGAAGCCCCACAGAGACACGCCTGGACCAGCCTGCCTCCTAGACCCCATTCTCAATTAGGCCTTGTCCTTAGACTTCCAGGCCTGTCTTTAGGAAGAACCCAGCTGAGTCAGTTTAGAGAGAAGCCTTGCACCTCCATTTTCTGATCCCCCTATTCTTTTGGGTCCCTCAACCCATACCGCTCCCCAAGTGATGTCTGATCATTCCTGCCTAGTTTTCAGAATCTGGATGTGCCAGCTTAGCAAGAATCCTCTGTCTCTGAGGTCTCCTCTTGGTAATTTTTCACCCCTGGCTCCTCCCTCCTGCTCCTTGACTCTTCTTCCCATGTTTGCTGTATGAGCATTGACTATGATCTCTTCTCACTGTTGCAACAGCCTTGACTTTCACTGCAAGAGTCCTGAATAAAGTCTTCTCCCCATCTTAACAAACGTTAGACTACTCTTCTGTTCATAGAATCACTGTAGAGAAAGTTTTGGCAGAATCGGTAGCCTGATTCCTCTTTCCTGCTGCCCCCTGTTCTCCCTCCAGCCCTTCCCACTAGGAAAACGCACTCAGGAACTAGAGCAACCAGGGCACAGGAACCTATTGATGAGACTCATTCACAGAGTGAGTTCCCCTGTCACACAGCAGGATGGATACAAATGGCAGAGGGTAGATTGAGGGCATTGGACAAATGTCCAGCACCATCCGCTTCTTCCTCCTGGGCCTCTCTACTCTTAGACCCTGGAGGATAAAGCAAGGAAAACACAGGAACCCATTGCTACCTCGCCATTGCCAAGGAAGTCAAGCCCGGAAGGTGTGTTCCAGGAGCATTATGGGGAGGTCACCATTCATCCAAGAGAAAAACACAGATGTTCTCATCTCATCTGACACTGCACACCAGGGCTAACGCAATAACCTCAGACCTCTGCTGTGTCACTCATTCCATACATAGAAAGCATATATGAAGTCCCAAATAGGCAACAGGGTTATGAAGAAGAAGCAGGCACCTGTGGAGGGTGAGGGTCCCTGGAGTTTGGCCAGGCCATTTTTTTGTTAAATTCTATATATTAACTATAAACACGCAAACATTCCATTAATATTGTTTAAATGTCTCTATTTAAAGTACCTTAATAAGACTCATGGTATAATATTAAAAATGACTTAAAAATTTAATAATCACTTTCAATAAGCTGTAGAGTTATGGCAAGTTAGAGATGGAAAACTTTAATGATTGAATTTAGCAACTCTTGAATATCATTCAATTTCACAAAATTTAAAGGAAAGCTATATTTTAATTTTTGTCTATGCAGAAGAAATTGCTTCATGCAGGACTCTGGCCCAAGCTATTTCACACACAAGATCATAACTTATCTCAGAAAAACAGGGCTGAGTTTTAAAGAACGTTTTAGTTCTAATTGAAGACAAATATTTGTGTCACCTAATATAAATACAGGCCTTATATACTTTATAATGTATCCACTCTTTGACAACAACTGGAAAATATATTTTTGAATATATTTAATAGAATATAGAATAGAATTCTCTGTGGTATGGACATCTGTTTTTCTCTATCTTAGCATCAAAATTATGAGCAAAGTACTCAGCCCACCTCACTTTATTGATTCCCTGAGTTCAATAGTTACATAAATAGATCTCTGTTTACTTTCTGTAGACAAATATTCAATTCCATCAAGATTTTTTATAGCAGAATTTTTTCTCTCCCTAGGATTATAAAAGGGAGTTGTTTTTCTCTACCTACCTGACAAATATTTTGGAAAGATTAAAATGTCAAAGGCAGAGGGAGTAAGTCTCACTGGGAATAAACGCAGCCTGTATAACACCCTGTAAGTCATAAGACTTCCATATGTTTATTTAAAATAAGTGGAAAAGAGACACATTAGGAAGGGTGTCTTCTTAAACCGTTTATGCTGCACTCGGAGATCAGCTATAGATGGTCCATAGATGCAATTTAAACATACATGCTGTCAAAATCTTAAATGGGCTTTAAAATAATCTATTTACTTTCTGATACAATAGGAAGCAATTTCATTACATTTATTATAATTCTATTCAAAAGTTTAGGTCTGTGCTTATGTATCTAAATATTTAAACATATGTATTTGGTATATTTTAAACATTTTTACTTGTTCTAATTAATTATACATGACAGTAGAATGCATTTTGACACACTATATATAAATGGACTATAACTTCTCATTCTTCTGGATGTACAAGTTTTAGAAACACACTGGTCATGTTATCATATATGTACATAGGGTAATAATGTCCGACTCATTCTATTATTCTTCCTGGACCCATAACCCCTCCCCTTCCTTCACTCCCCTCTGCCTAATCCAAAGTACCCCTATTTTTCCCTAGCCACCCCCACTTATTGTGAATCAGCTTCCACATATCAGAAAAACCATCCAGCCTTTGGTGTTTTGGAATTGAGTTATTTTGCTTAGCATGATATTCTCCAACTCCATTCATTTACCAGCAAATGCCATGATTTCATTCTTCTTATGGCTGTGTAATAGTCCATTGTGTATGTCTTCCACATTTTCTTTATCCATTCATCTGTTAAAGAACACCTACATTGGTTCCATAGTTCAGCTATTGTGAATTGTACTGCCATATACATTGATATGGCTGCATCACTGCAGTATGCTGATTTTAAGTCTTTGGGATATATACCAAGGAGAGGGATAACTGGGTCAAATGGTGGGTCCATTCCAAGTTTTCTGAGGAGCCTCCGTGCTTCCTTCCAAAGTGGTTGCACCAATTTGCAGTTCCACCAGCAATATATGAGTGTCCCTTTTCCCCACATGCTCACCAACATTTATTGTTGCTTTTATTCTTGTTAATTGCCATTCTGACTGGAGCAATGAGGTGCTTCTTAAAATAATTCTTTAGATAATAAAATAAAAATTAGAATAATAAAAATAATGTACTAAAAATAATAATGATAGCAAAGTGCAAAATAAATATACAATTTGAAAACTCGAGTGTCCCAAAGTCATAAATTTGAATTCCAAAGACTTTCCTGAGCTGCCTGAGGAGCTGATTTTCTCACAATTAGACAGTAGCATAAATATTCTGTCTCAGGGTCACAAGCAATCAGGTGGGCTGCAAAACTCAACTCTTCCAAACGGACTGAGTGGACCCCAAAATGTATTCTTGGGTGAGATAATTGTCAATTATGCTTCACAAGCAGGCTTTTAAAAATGTACATTATTTTATATGTCAGTGCTCAAATCAACTATTATCTAAGACTTTCCGTATAGTATGGGAACAGATTTAATTTTACAGTATAGGATTAAAATATAAATTGTAATAAATTATAATGCAATAAGTTTTATCTGCCAATGGAAATTTTTTAATGAATAAATTTGATGATAAATTTTTAAGGTACAGAAATATTCCAATGCTTCTGAAATTCAAACTATTCCTCTTGGCCCCACCCACCAGCCCCACTCCTTCCACGCACGCTGGGTCTCATTCTGTGCCACACTGACATTGCAAGGAGCTTCCCTGGTCATCTGTAGAAAGCACACAGCATGTCTCATCTCCACCTGCATAGAGTGGCATTGGCTCCATGTCCCAGGTGAGGAACCTGAGACACAAAAGAGGCTGAATAACTCACCCAGGACTCCACAGCCAGGAAAGTATGCAGCCAGGATTTGAATGCAGTTGTTCAAAGGGTAAGTCTTAGCTCAAGGAAAAGTCTTGGCTTTTTAAGTTCTTCTTCCATTTTGAAAAACAAATTTGAATTAGTAAAACAGAAAAGCACACAAGATTCAGAAATTCTTAAAAGAACATCTGAAATTACATAACTCACTAAACATATTTCTGTATGAGAAAGTCAAACACTTCGAAGCATGTGGGCTGTTCTTTACCATCTCTGGTCTCATATGCCCTGAAGAGCTGAAGTCAGGTGACATGTCCTTTCCCATGCCTTCCTCATTAAATTGAAACATCGTGATGTTCATAGGGTTGCCTATGGGTATGCATGTGTCTGTCTGAATTCTCTGTTCAATTCCCCGAGTTAGACATTTATTTATAATCTTTGCATTTCTGGTCTTATTTGTTTCAAGATATGTTAGGATATTTTCTGGGTCTGGTACACCTCATGCCTTTATCATTTATTTAGCTAACCTATGATATTTCCTTCTTCACATAAACTTCAAAATGAGCTTGTCAAGTTCTATAAAAATGTCCTTGGAATTGTGATTAAAATTGCATTAAATGTACCAGTCCAGGGAGATTTGCCTGATTGAATGTACCCTTCAGAAATGTTATTATTTTTATGCCTTTATGTCATTTTTACATGCCTAATTAAGATTTTTTACTATTTTTTAATATGATATAAACTCAATATCATCATTTGGCAAACTTACTTGAAATTGAAGTGATCTTCATGCTAGATTAGGGAACAGCAACTTGTGTGTGTGTGTGTGTGTGTGTGTGTGTGTGTGTGTGTGTGTGTTGTTGGCGATGGACTACAAATGCTCCAAACGACGACATCTCCAGCCCCTAGGAAGCTGCTGTTTCCTAAAGAGTTCCCAGTACTCACCCACTTAACTGTACCTGCTATGCTTTCAGGAGAGTTCTTGAATCACTTTTAGAATCTCCCTTAAGATTTCTAGCCCTTAAGTTAATTTTGCTATATTATTTTCTAGAAAACATGGCAGCTTCATCTAGCACTTCAGATACATTAATAAGTCCTTTACTACTTTCCCTGAATTAGACATGTGTTTATGATCTTTGCATTTCTGCTCTTATGTGGTTCTCTCTGAGATTCTGGCTCCCCTCCTGGCCAACTTCTGCAGTGCACTGGCTAGCCCACCAAGCCATCCCAGACGTCTGAAGACTTCCTGATGTGGCATGACTTCCGGAGCTTAGTGCTAGCAGCTGAGCAACTTTTTGCTGCTGTGACAAATACCTGAGGAAAGCATCTTAGAGGAGCAAAGATTTATTTTGTCTCGCAGTTTCCGAGGTTTCAGTTCATGGTTGGCAGGCTCCATTGCTTGGGGCCTGAAGCGAGGCAGAACATCATGGTGAAACGGCATGGTCGAAGAAAGCTGCACAGCTCATAGCAGCCAGAAAGCAGAAAGGGAAGAACGAGTAAGAGAATGGAGACAAGACGTGCCTTTCCAGGCCGTGTCCCCAGCAACCTCCTTCAACAACTCTCTAGCTTGCACTGCCTCCTGGGGTCCATTCGGCTGTCAGTGGATTAATTCACTGATGAGATCAGAGTTCTCATGATCCAGCCACTTCCCGAAACTCCACCTCTGAACATAGCAGCATTGGGAACCTAGCTTTCAATATGGGAGGCTTTGGGGGACACTTCAGAGTCAAATCATAACAGATATAAACTATGCATTGATCCTGCAAAAGGAATTGGCAAGGGGAAAGTCTCAGTGGAGTTCCAAGCACGTGCCCTACTTTGTAATTCCACATACAACCCATTCAGCCCTCCCTAGGGGCAGGTGAGCCCCACCTGGACTTCTCCTCCTTCTCTGAATTAGCCATCTGTTACTATTTTTTAGGACCTAAGCTTGCACCTCTGTTCTTTGGTGTCCCTTTCCATTTCACTATCTCCCTGATGGCTATAGCTTCCCGCCTATTAGAAAAGTGTCCACAGACTCTAATCCCAACATCATGAGAATGGGATCATCAAAGAAATGGTGAAATGCATATGGAGGACCTGTAGATCATGAACCAATGAAGGACGATAACAGTAATGCTGTCTTTTATTCCCTCAGTTATGCTGTTGTTTGAACGTGTTCCCCAAATTTCATGTTAAAATGTAATCCCCAAGGTAGTTTTACCAGAAGAGGAAGAGACATCCAAGCTAGCCGCCTGCTCAGTCTTGCTGGGTGATGCCCTCACCACGCTACGTTGCTACAAGGCTCTCACTGGAGGTCAACCTGGTACTGGAGCCATGAACTTGGACCTCCCAGTCTCCATATGTGAGTTTGATAAACCCCTATTCCTCATAAGTTTCCCAGTCTGTGAAATCCAGTTTAGCAACAGAATAGAGATTGGCAGTTTACTAACACACTGCACCATCGATGCACGTTGATGTGAGTCTTTGATGTCAATCTTTAATCCTCACAAAAATCATACCATTCCTATGATCTCCAACTTATAGCTAAAGAAACACAAGCTCAGAAAGTCAAAAGAAATCTGCTAAGGCCGTACAGCACAGCCAACCATCTGGCAAAACTAATTTCTGACTTTTGGATTTCTAACAAAGTGCCCACAGATCCCCAAAGGATAATTTCAAGTCACTTCAATTAAAAGCTGTCATCCACAAAGCTTCTCATTCCTCCATATCCGGAAGTGGGTGGCTGTGTGAAAGTGGGTTGTGTTGTAAAGTCACTGGGCAGAGGACATTTCTAGTGTTTAGTGGGTGTTTGAGGAACACTTCTTTATATCAATACCCAGTACCATTGAGCATAAGGGAAAATATCAACCTATCATCCTGCTAAGCAATAATAACTCGGTAGTTTTCCAAGAAAAATATAGTTGCTTTATGGTGCCCAAAAATTAGTTTTATTTTTTTCTAGGTCTAACATAGGAAAAGATTCCAAATTCTCTTTTGTGACTAATGAAGGCATTGAAACAAATCAGATACCACTCAAATTGACAGTGATTTTGTCTCAATTAAATCAGAGAACAGGAAGAGTGAGATGGATATGGAGCAGAGCAGAGCTTGATGCCTCTTTCTGCTCTTTTGCCTCACCTGCCCACCGCTGAGTTTCCAGATTTATTCAACAGAGGGACTCAGAGTCATGAGCCCTGGAACCTGATGCCCTGGATTTGAATCAGGTCTCATCACTCCTAGTAGTGTGATTTGTGTGAGTAACTTCTTCCTCTCTGGAAAGGGAATGAATTAAATGTGAAAATTGAATGGGATGATATGGGTTGAATACTTAGCCTGTTGCCTACCAAATAGCAAGTACTTAGTTATTATGAGCAGTTGGCTCTTTCTAATAATTATTAAGCAAGTAGATAGAAACTGGAGATAAGACACACATAAAGACTTTGAGGGATATATAAAGGACTCAAAAAACTCAAACACAAAAAATCCAATTAGAAAATGGTCTGACAATATGCATAGGCATTTATCAAAAGACACGCAAATAGCCAAAAAATACATGAAGATTCTCGCCATCACTAGTCATCAGGGAAATGCAAATCAAAATGTCACACTTGTCAGAATGCCTTCTATCAGAAAGAAAGAAAATAACAGATGCTGGTGAGCATGCCAAGAAAGGGGAACTCATACACTGCTGGTAGAAATGTAAATGTAAACTGTTGAGAACAGTTTGGAGGTTCATTAAAAAGTTTAAATTTGAGCTGGGAGCAGTGATGCATGCCTGTAATCCCAGCAACTCAGAAGGCTGAGACAGGAGGATCACAAATTCAAAGCCAGCCTCAGCGACATAGCTAGGTGCTAAGCAACTCGGTGAAACAAAATAAATACAAAAGAGGACTGGGGATGTGTCTCAGTGGTTAAGTGGCCCTGGGTTCAATCTCTCATTAAAAAAAAAAAAAAAAAAAAAAAAAAAAAAGCTGAAATTTGAACTATCATAGGATCCAGCAATTTCACTACTGGGTAAATCTGTAAAAAAAATGGTATCAGCATACCAAAGAGACACCTGCATTCCTATGTTTATTGCAGCATTATTCACAAAATCAGCTGAGGGAAACTCTCAATGGATGAATGGATAAAGAAAACATGGCGTACACTCTCAAAGGAGTATTTTTCAGTCATAAAGAAGAATGAAGTCCTCTCATTTGCAGCAACATAGACAGACCTAGAGGACATTATGCTAAATGAAAGAAGCCAGGTACATAAAGACCAATATTATACTCATTCCAGGACACTGAACATTGATCTCATAGAAGAATGGAGTGGAATAGTGGTCACGGGAGACGGAGAAGAGTGGAAGAAAAGAAAGAGATTCTATAAGATACTTCAGAACACAAATAGGAGAAACTAATTCTGTTTTTCCATAGCCCTGTAGGGTAACTATTGCCTACAACAATCTATGGTATATTTCAAAATAAGCAGAAGAGGATGAAAGTTCCCAACACATAGAAATGATTACTATTCAAGGAGAGAGAAATGCTTATTCTCTAATTTGAACATTGTACATTATAGGCCTCGTTCAAGTTATCATACTGTGCTCCTTAAATTTGTACAAATACTATCTCTCAATTAAAAGAAAAAAAGACTTGGTAGGAATACTTCCTCTCTAAACCCTATACAACACTGGGCTTCTGAATTGAAGGAGACGGCACACAGGACACCGAGTTCAAATGTTCCTAAATAGAGGAGGGATTGTCCCCTGATGAAATCATACTTCAGGAAGGGGGATTCCTCCTATTATGGAGCTGGGGCCTTCCAAGAAACCAAGGCACCATGAAGACCCCCTTTCAAATCCCTCTTCTTATTATTAAGTCAGAAATATTTCAGACATGTTGCTCAGAGTAACAGGAATGAGTTTATTGAAAGGTAGGAATAAGGGAGGGGGCACCCTCAAGATAGAGGGTGGGTCCTCTCAGAGAGGAAAGATGATGTGCCCCTCCTGGGCTCCAGTTTTATTTTAGAGAAGTTTCCAGAGTCCTGCCCAGGTCGACCTCTTGACTTTTGATGGACAGCAGGGTGACATCAGACTTTCAAGTCCCCACTATCTTGGCAATTCCAGGTCACCTTGGCCCATGCTGACCAGTTATAATTGGATTCTTAACCATACAGTCTTACAGATTTTATGGTTCGGAGGAACTATCCTTATCTCCCAGAGGTTCAGGATCTGGTCACAGAAATCTCCCAGGTTCTTCCCATGGACATTATCTTGGGCCTGAATGTCTCCTGCAGTTAAGAGGTAGCTTGCTGAGGAATGTGGCATATCCTATCCACTTTGGCCAGGCAGGGCTACAAGTTAAATTGCTTCTTGGCAAAGAAAGCATGTGGTGTCAGTCCAGTGGGCCCATTTTATAGAATTATCCCACTATCCTTTTCTGTCTGTTCCCTAACACTCCCTGGCCAACAACCCTAACCCACCAAAGCCCAGCCCTCCCACCTGTCGGCTCTGCCTCCACCTGCCTTTATCTTCAGTAAAGACCACAGTCCAGTTCCACCTGCTCTCCATCCTGGGCTTGAAACTGGGATAAACACATTCTCTCTCCCCACTGCGGCCAGACAAGTCCTGTAAAAGGTCCCAGGGCTCAGTGGGTCTCACACCCACGACTGGGGGAAGAATTCAGTCACCAGGAGAAGGACAAGGAGACTGAGGAGGACACACAGCAACAGATAATCAAACACCTGCAACTGAAAACGTGCATCAGTGGGGCATGTTACTAGGTGATCCTCCTGGGAGAGAATTTCATCAATTATAATCATAAACTGAAATAGTTACACATGAAGCCTCAAAGGACTGCCGTATCAGATCCATCAGAAAGTCAGTATCTGAGGAAAGGAAAAAAAAAATAATAATAAAGTATGCGTAATGGTGTTGAAGTAAAATAGATTTATAAAGATAAGTCAGTAGCAGTGTTTTCACTGTTTCTCATTTATATTACCGGATGATTTGCCACACAGGTATTTTTGTTGGTTTGTTTGTTTTGGAAAATTCTGTCCAGCTGAGGATTCCACACTTTCAGATTAGTTGAGGTGAATTTCTCGCTGCATGTCAAATGATTCCCACTCCCGCAGAGAAGCTGATGAGTCCTCCTCTATGATGCCATAAAATAGCAGGCACAAGAGCCACGCTGGGTTGTAAACAATGTTTTTCTGAGTGTCCCCGGAGGGTTTGGCAGGGTCTGGCCAGCGCTTCAGGCAGGAAGCCACACTCTGGAGACACTAATTAATAGTGACAGCCACCAGCACGTTTTGTTCTCTCAAAAATCTATTTGGAGACGCAAAAGGGGACCCAGTTCTTGGAAGAGAAGGCTGCTCTGACTTTGAGGAGGTCACTGAGTGAAGAGACAGTCCATGTCAGCATCTTGTTATTAAAAGTCGTTACTGACACTCTTGCATTTTCCCATTTCCACCCGGGCAATGAAATCAGCTTCTATGTTGGAGTAATTCATTTAGCATCAAGCAGACAGGCTAATGACGTTGGTGGCCCTAGGCTGCCAAGAAGTCTCATTTGAAAGGCTTTTTAACACTTTAAGGGAGTTCAAGTCCCAGGATCATGAGCTACTTTGTGATTTTTATAATATGCTGTATTTTGGACTTAGTAAAATAGGAACGTGACATCAATTACCCTATCTGTTTAACATAAGACAGGAGTTGTATGGGATGCCCTGTTTGGGGTATGTTTTGAAGGAGAACCTGCGCTCTCCACTCTATAATGAAATACCCCAAGATGACTCCTTACGAGCCCATTTGACATCTATATTGCTCTTTTTTTGTTCCAAGGCTGTCACCTGACTCTGAGCATCATATCGTTGCCACAAAAGCAGTCTGCCCCTCTACTGCCTGGCACCTGGGGTCTGGGACTGCTCTTCTCAGTTCATTTACTTACCTCATAATGTCTTGTGTTCTGCCCTGTCGTCGTAAGGTCCTGGTTCTTTAATTAAATGAAGATACCAGACCACTAATAGCATACTTATCTACCACTAAAAAGCAATTTGTCCTATTTTCCCCAAAACATAAAAGAAGAAAGGCATTTCCTCTTTAATGCGAATGCTTGGGCACCGTATCCTGGTCTCCTCTCTTTGTAGGCACATCCTGGATTTTCAGGCAAGGACATTACTGGACCCTGGATAGCAAGTCGAGTCTCCATGACTTTCTGATTCTGCCTCCTCTTCACTTTAGAGCAGAAACCGTCCTGCCTGCTGCAGACGGGACTGTAACCTGAGAAACTGTACTCCTATAGAGAGTTAATAAGATAAAGAATAAATTCTAGACACTACTTGTAAAGATCTGCCAGCAGGTGGGTGGAATGGATGTCATGCAAAGGGGAGGCCACTGAGGTTTAGAGGTCATCTTGAGAAGTCCAGAGGAGCAGATGCACCATGCACTGTGATCTGGCTCCAAGGTTAAGAAAGAAATAAAGAGTGGTAGATGACGAACAGAGAGACCTATTCCTCAAGGAGACCTGACCAGAGGATAAGTCTGGGACGACACCAGAGATCCCAGTATCTTGGAACTTCATTCTCAGATGACTGAATGCTTCCCAACAGGAAACTTGCTTTTATGTCTTTTAATTCTTGGAATGAAAAAAAAAAAAAAAAAAAAAAAAAAAAAACTTTTTAGAAAAATAACTGTGTTAAGAGTTTAAGAAATTCAAGATTGTCATGCTGAGAACTAATCTGATTGACTTCTTTGTCAACAGTCTGCCTAAGACCCACTTTTTCATTGGCACGTTACAACTGCAAAATATTGGAATTCATTCTGCCACACTCAAACACTCACATGACACAAGTTCATCAATCTTATTCCCCAGTACCTTCCTCTATCCTCCTTCCTCCCTCTCCCAATCCTGGGCTCTACTCTACTGATCTCCTTCTATTACTATTATTATTTTAATTATATAATTATTGCATTATAATCATATTTATACATACATATGCATATATATAATTACATGTATATATATAATCAGAATAAATCTGATTGACTTCTTAAAATCTGAACCCATCCACATCTTGAAA
Source organism: Sciurus vulgaris (assembly GCF_902686455.1). Classification (NCBI taxonomy): domain Eukaryota; kingdom Metazoa; phylum Chordata; class Mammalia; order Rodentia; family Sciuridae; genus Sciurus; species Sciurus vulgaris. Next base: position 29,778,570 of record NC_136474.1, read on the forward strand.
CACTGTGTTGTTCTGGCTTTAATTTTGGTAATAATCTAGAATAATATGATTTCCAGAGAGTTGGAGTTAAGCTCCCCATTCTAGAATGAAGAGTAAAATGCCATTGAAAGAATGTAAGTGACAAAAACCAACCAAGACCACCTCTGCGAATTGACTAGGCCATTAACTGGAATGTGCTACCGTGTCTGAGAAATGGTAGAACCCAGATGTGTGAAACCTGCTATTTACATTGTCTGCAGACAATGCTTACTTAGATGGCGTGTGGATTCACAGGCATTTTGGGATTCTACCAAGGATCCCCTGGGCTCTCTGGGCCCTAGACAGGAAGTCGTTTTCTCAGACACTTGTACCCAGCAAATGCAGAGTACAAGGACTTCATGCGTATGCCCAGAAATTTAGCTTTCAATGCATTTAGGAATAAATAATAAGCACTTAGCATTCAGATTGGCACATTTTCCTCAGTGGAAGCTGAGAAAGGAAGGAGGAAATGAGGTAGAAACAGAAATCCCTCCTGAGCACAGAGCTCTTCTTAGATGTGATAGGTCAGCTGTTCATCAGACTTACTTTCTCTCAGAGCACACAACTACATTGCAATCCATTTTTCCTTTGCAATTTGATGTGGCCATGGGTCTGTGTTCTGGCAAACAGAATATAAGTAGATGTGATATGTGCTTCTTCTCTGACACCTTAAAGCTTGCCAGGCATAATACCCCAAGCTGCTTTCCCTTCCAGGTGGCTGACACAGAGCCAACATGCAATGTGACCTGAGAAACCAGGCGATAAAAATGATGGTGCCGCAGCGGGAGGAGCCTGGGTCCCTAAATGACCACCTGGAGGAGATGTACCTGCCAATCAAAAGTATCACTTTGGAAATCACATGAGTGAAGACAAATCATTACTTTGACTTAAGTCATTATATTCTGTCATAATGGTAACCTTCACTTGTGCACACTGTGATAAACATTGCATTACTTTGAACAACTAGAGATCTCTAATGTCATGATTCTGTGAGGCCGACGAAGGAAGATAGTAGAATCTAACTTCTACATACCTTCTGTGTAAAATTTGCACTTTCTCTAAATAATATCTGTATATCTTCTAAGTGAGGTATGACATGTACATCTTTTGCATATATCAGCACATGTGTTTTTAATAATTTTATTGAGAAAATTTTTTGTATAGAGAAATCCAGAAATATTGAGTATACAATTCAATGAGTTCTTTTTAAGTTTATATTTATGTAACCAACACTTACACTGAATAAGGAATATTCCCACCACCTTCTAAAGCTCCCATATGCCTTTTTTACTCACTCCCAAACTACCCTTCCTGTACAAGACAACCACTATGGATTCTGATTAACTGCAGATTAATTTTGCCTGCTTCTGAACTTCATATCAGCAGAAATACACTCTTTTAGCTCTAGCTTTCTTTGCATAATATAGTTTTTGAGTTTCAGTCACACTGTTATGTGCCAATAGTTCAACTTCTGCAGTACTGGGTAGTATTCTACTATGAATAATTTAAATACCCTCGTGTTGATGGGCATTTGTGTTCTTTCCAGCTCAGAGCTACTATAAACATCATTTACAAGAAGATATATTTTTATTTCTCTTGGGTAACTACCTTAGTGGAATATCTGCATCAGAGGGCAGATGTATGATTTACATTTTTAGAAAGAGTTTTCCAAACCGCTGAACATTTTACATTTAAAGTTCTAGTTGTTCCATATGCTCCATATGGTCAACAATATTTGATGTTGTGAGCCTCTTTGTGTTCTAGCTATTCTGCTTGGTATGAAATCATATATATCACTTTGGTTTTAATTTTCAGTTTCCTGTTATGTAATACTTTTTCCTGCTTACTATTCATTCACTTGCGCTCTTGTGTGAAATTCCAATATTTTGACCATTATGTTGGGATGTTTATATTTTTACTATGGATTAGTAAGATATAAGTGCATACTCAAAGACACAGGAGTTAGACCAGAAACAGTGAAACTGTAGGAAAAAACAGGGGCAACACTCCAACATGTTGGCTCAGGGAACTTCCTTAATAAGACTCCTAAAGCTCATGAAATAAAACCAAAATTCAAGAAGTGGGTTGGAATTGAATTAAAAAGCTTCTGCAGAGCAAAGGAAAAAAGGGTATGAAGAAAGAACCTACAGAATGGGAAAAAAAATCTTTGCCAACTCTTCTTCCAACAGGGGGTTAAGAACCAGAGTTTATAAAGAACTCAAAAAACTCAACACCAAAAAAATTAAAGACTTAATAAATGAGTGAAAGATCTTAAAAGACATTTTTCAAATGAGGAGATGCAAATGACCAACAAATGCATGCAGACATGTTCAATAACCTTTTTAACCAGGGAGATACAAATCAGAAAACTGCGTGGACATTTCTTCTCACCCCAGTTAGAATGGCAGTCATAAAAAATACAAATAACACTAACTGTTGGCGAGGATGTGGAGGAAAGGTACACTCATATATTGTTGGTGGGACTGCAAATTAGTACAACCACTTTGGAAAGCAATATAGAGATTCCTCCAAAAACCGGGAATGAAACCACCGTAAGGCCTAGCTATCCCACTCCTCAGTATTTATTCAAAAGAACTAAAATCGGCTTATTACCCTGATACATACATACCAACATTTAGAGCAGCACAACTCAAAATAGCCAATTTATGGAACCAGCCTAGGTGCCCATCGATAGATGAATAGATAAAGAAAATGTGGTATATATACACCATGAAGTTCTACTCAGACACAAACAAAATGAAATTGTCATTTTCTTTTAAATGGATGGAACTGAAGAACATCATGCTAAGTGAAATAAACCAGATCCAGAAAGGCAAGTAACAAAGGTTTCCTCTCATATGTGAAAATTAGAGAAAAAGAAACAATAACAACAAAGATAAGGGAAATCTTGTGAAATCAGAAAGGAGATCAGTAGAGTAGAGGCAGGGTACCAAAGGGGAAGAACTGGTGAACGGAGTTGACCATATGCTATGAGCATGTCTGAGTATATCACAATGCATTCCAATTTTTTATATAACTGTGATGCACCAACTGATTAAATACATAAATAGAAGGAAGACCAGCAGAGTAGAGGAAGGGGATCCATGGTAAGAAAGAGGAAGGAAAAGAGGGAGGACTGGGGATTGAAATGAAGACCACGTGCCACATGCATTTATGAATATGTCAAAATGAAACCCACTGGTCTTGCATAACTATAAAGCACTAAAAAAAGCCTAATCAAAAAATGAGCAAAAGACATGAACAGACACTTTACTGGAAGGGACAGACAGATGGCAAATAAGAACAGAAAAAGATGTACCATATCATTAGCTTTCAGGAAAGTGAAAATTCAAAATCGGATATCATCACATACTCTGAGAATGGCTAAAAAAAAAACAAAAAAAACCAACAAGACACAGTGACAGTTCCACATGTTGGTAAGGATGCAAAGAGATTTGATCACCCATACAGACCCCTGCAGGTGAAATGGTTTGCCACTGTAGAAAATATTTTGAAAGTTTATTTAAAAACTAAAAATGAGAAACCATATGACCCAGCAATTATATTCTGGGGTATTTATCCCAAAGCAGTGACAACTGATGTTCACTCAAACATGTGTATGAGGACTCGTGAAGCTTTATTTATAATTTATTTATTTATTTAATATAAAGCTGGAAATGACCCAGACAAGGCCAAACTGTGCCGTGTCTGCACTGTGGACTACTACCCAGCCATAAAAAGGAGTGGCTTCTGATCTACACCATGACATGGATGAATCTCTCCGGGGAACCAAGCTAAGTGACCAAAGCCAGTTCCTAAAGGTTACATACTGTATGATTTCATTTATGTAACATTATCAAAATGATAACCTTTTAGAAATGGAGAACATTTTAATGGCTTCCATGAGCTAAGGAGGTGGTGGGGGCAGAGGGGAAGACTGTGCCTTATAAAAGGACTAAGTGGGATCCTTATGGTGCTTGGAATAGCTTATATATAAAGAATGTCAAAGTCCATGTCCAGATGGGGACATTGAAAAATGTAACCCCTGAAGAAACTGAGTCAAAGATACATAAGCTCTCTGTATTATTTCTTTTTTTTCTTTTTTCTTTTTTTTTAATTTTAATTTATTTTTTATTGTAAACAAACAGAATACATGTTGTTTCTGTTTGTACATGGAGTAACAGCATACCATTTGTGGAATCATACATTTACATAGGGTAATGATGTTTGATTCATTCTGTTATTTTTTCCTCCCCCCCACCCCTCCCACCCCTCTTTTCCCTCTATACAGTCCCTCCTTCCTCCTTTCTTGCCCCCCTCCCACCCCCTATTATGTGTCATCATCTGCTTATCAGTGAGATCATTTGTCCTTTGGATTTTTGAGATTGGCTTATCTCACTTAGCATAATATTCTCCAATTTCATCCATTTGCCTGCAAATGCCATAATTTTATTATCCTTTATAGCTGAGTAATATTCCATTGTATATATATACCACAGTTTCTTTATCCATTCATCAATCGAAGGACATCTAGGTTGGTTCCACAGTCTGGCTATTGTGAATTGAGCAGCTATGAACATTGATGTGGCTGTATCTCTGTAGTATGCTGATTTTAAGTCCTTTGGGTATAGGCCAAGGAGTGGGATAGCTGGGTCAAATGGTGGGTCCATTCCAAGTTTTCTAAGGAATCTCCACACTGCTTTTCAGAGTGGCTGCACTAATTTGCAGCCCCACCAGCAATGTATGAGTGTATCTTTTTCCCCACATCCTCTCCAACACCTATTGTTGCTCATATTCTTGATAATCGCCATTCTAATTGGGGTGAGATGGAATCTTAGTGTAGTTTTCATTTGCATTTCTCTTATTACTAAAGATGGTGAACATTTTTTCATATGTTTGTTGATTGCTTGTAGATCTTCTGTGAAGCATCTGTTCATATCCTTAGCCCATTTGTTGATTCGGTTATTTGTATTCTTCATGTAGAGTTTTTTGAGTTCTTTATATATTCTGGAAATTAGCGCTCTATCTGAAGTACGAGTGGCAAAGATATTCTCCCACTCTGTAGGCTCTCTCTTCACATTACAGATAGTTTCCTTTGCTGAGAGAAAGCTTTTTAGTTTGAATCTATCCCAGTTGTTGATTCTCGCTTTTATTTCTTGTGCTATGGGAGTCCTGTTAAGGAAGTCTGATCCTAAGCCAACAAGTTGAAGATTTGGACCTACTTTTTCTTCTATAAGATGCAGGGTCTCTGGTCTGATTTCAAGGTCCTTGATCCATTGTGAGTTGATTTTTGTGCAGAGTGAGAGATAGGGGTTTAGTTTCATTCTGTTGCATATGGATTTCCAGTTTTCCCAGCACCATTTGTTGAAGAGGCTATCTTTTCTCCATTGCATATTTTTGGCACCTTTGTCTAGTATGAGAAAATTCTATTTATTTGGGTTTGTGTCTGTGTCCTCTCTTCTGTCTATTTTGGTGCCAATACCATGCCATTTTTGTTACTATTTGTTTGTAGTATAGTTGAAGTTCTGGTATTGCGACACCCCCTGCTTCATTCTTCCTGCTAAGGATTGCTTTAGCTATTTTGGGTTTCTTATTCTTCCAGATGAATTTCATGATTGCTTGCTCTACTTCTGTAAGGTACATCATTGGGATTTTAATTGGAATTGCATTGAATCTATATAGCACTTTTGGTCGTATGGCCATTTTGACAATATTAATTCTGCCTATCCAAGAACATGGGAGATCTTTCCATCTTCTAAGGTCTTCCTTAATTTCTTCCTTCAATGTTTTGTAGTTTTCATTGTAGAGATCTTTTACCTCTTTGGTTAGATTGATGCCTAAGTATTTTTTTTTTTTGAGGCTATTGCAAATGGAGTTGTTTTCCTCATTTCCCTTTCAGCTGTTTCATTGCTTGCATATAAAAATGCTTTAGATTTATGCGTGTTGATTTTATAGCCTGCTATTTTGCTGAATTCATTGATGAGGTCTAGAAGTTTTCTGGAGGAGTTTTTTGGATGCTATAAATATAGAATCATGTTATCAGCAAACAGTGACAGCTTAAGTTCCTCTTGTCCTATTCGTATCACTTTAATTTCTTTAGTCTGCCTAATTGCTCTGACTAGAGTTTCGAGGACAATATTGAATAGAAGTGGTGAAAGAGGACATCCCTGTCTTGTTCCTGTTTTTAAAGGGAATGGTTTTAGTTTTTCTCCATTAAGAATGATGTTGGCCATGGGCTTAGCATAAATAGCCTTCACAATGTTCATTTCTGTTCCTACTATCCCTATTTTTTCTGTTTTCAGCATGAAGGAGTGTTGTATTTTGTCAAACGCTTTTTTTGCATCAATTGAAATAATCATATGATTCTTATCCTTAAGTCTATTGACATGATGGATTACGTTTATTGATTTACAGATGTTAAACCATCCTTGCATTCCAGGAATGAACCCCACTTGATTGTGGTGCACAATTTTCTTAATATGTTTTTGGATACAGTTTGCCAATATTTTATTTAAGGATCTTTGCATCTATATTCATCAAGGATATTGGTCTAAAATTTTCTTTCCTTGATGTATCTTTGCCTGGTTTGGGTATGAGGGTGATAGAATGAGTTTGGTAGGGTACCCTCTTTTTCTATTTCCTGGAATACTTTGAGAAGTATTGGAATGAGATCTTATTTGAAGTTCTTGTAGAACTCAGCTGAGAATCCATCTGGTCCTGGGCTTTTCTTGGATGGTAGATTTGTAATGGCTTCTTCTATTTCATTGCTTGATAATGATCTGCTTAAATTGTGTATGTCCTCCTGGTTCAGTTTGGGAGGAGCATATGTCTCTAGAAATTTGTCAATGTCTTCAGTAGGAATACAGATTTTCAAAGTAGCTTCTCATTATGTTATGTAGCTCAGTGGTACCTGTCGTGATATTTCCTTTTTCATCACGAATTTTAGTAATTTGAGTTTTCCCTCTCCTTCTCTTTATTAGTGTGGCTAAGGGTTTGTCTATTTTGTTTACTTTCTCAAAGAACCAACTTTTTGTTTTGTCAATTTTTTGAATTGTTTCTTTTGTTTCAATTTCATTGATTTCAGCTCTGATTTTAATTATTTCCTGTCTTCTACTACTTTTGCTATTATTCTGTTCTTCTTTTTCTAGGGTTTTGAGCTCTAATGTTAGGTCATTTAGTTGTTGACTTTTCATTCTTTTCTGGAATGCACTCCATGCAATGAATTTTCCTCTTAGTACCGCTTTCATGGTGTCCCAGAGATTTTGATATGTTGTATCGTCATTCTCATTGACCTCTCAGAATTTTTTATCTCCTCCCTGATGTTTTCTGTTATCCATGTTTCATTCACTAGCATATTATTTAGTCTCCAGGTGTTGGAGTAATTTCTGTGTTTTATTTTGTCATTGATTTCTACTCTCAGTCCATTATGATCTGATAGAACACAAGGCAGTATCTGTATTTTTTTGCATTTCCTAAGGGCTGCTTTGTGGCATAACATATTGTCTATTTTCGAGAAGGTTCCATGTTCTGCTGAGAAGAAAGTGAATCTGCTCGTTGATGGATGGAATCTTCCACATATGTCTATTAAGTCTAGGTTATTGATTGTGTTATTGAGTTCTACGGTTTCTTTGTTTGGTTTTTGTTTGGAAGATCTATCTAGTGGTGACAGTGGTGTGTTAAAGTCACCTAGAATTATTGTGTTGTGGTCTATGTGATTCCTGAAATTGAGAAGGATTTATTGATGTACAGGGATGCACCATTGTTTGGGGCATAAATATTTACTATCATTATGTCTTCCTGATTTTTGGTTCCCTTAAGCAGTATGAAATGTCCTTCTTTATCCCTTCTGATTAACTTTGGCTTGAAGTCCACTTTATCTGATATAAGGATGGAAACCCCTGCTTTTTTATTGAGTCCATGTGCGTGGTACGTTTTTTTCCCATCCTTTCACCTTAATCTGTGGATGTCTTTTTCTATGAGATGAGTTTCTTGCAGGCAGCATATTGTTGAGTCTTTCTTTTTAATCCATTCTGCCAGTCTATGTCTTTTGATTGATGAGTTTAGCCCATTAAAATTCAGGGTTATTATTGAGATATGATTTGTATTCCCAGTCACTTGGCTTATTTTTGGTTCTTAAGTTGGCTTGTTTTCTCCTTTGAGTGGTTTTTCTCTAAGGTAGTTCCTCCCTTTGCTGACCTCCTTTGTTGTTTTTCATTTCCTCCTCATGGAATATTTTGTTGAGAACATTCTGCAGCACAGGCTTTCTATTTGTAAATTCTTTTAACTTTTGTTTATCATGGAAGGATTTTATTTCATCTTCAAATCTGAAGGTTAGTTTTGCTGGGTATAGGATTCTAGGTTGTCAACCATGTTCTTTCAGAGCTTGAAATATGTTGTTCCAGGCCTTTCTATCTTTTAGAGTCTGGGATGAGAAGTTGACTGCTATCCGTACTGGTCTCCCCCTATATGTAATCTGATGCTTATCTCTCGTGGCCTTCAAAATCCTATCTTTATTTTGAATGTTAGACATTTTCATTATAATGTGCCTTGGTGTGGATCTGTTGTGATTTTGTGCATTTGGTGTTCTGTAAGCCTCTTGTATTTGATTTTCCATTTCATTCTTCAGGTTTGGGAAATTTTCTGATATTATTCATTGAATAGGTTGTTCATTCCTTTGGTTTGTATCTCTGTGCCTTCCTCAATCCCAATAATTCTTAAATTTGATCTTTTCATGATGTCCCATAGTCCTTGGAGATTCTGTTCATGATTTCTTACTATCTTCTCTGTTTGGGCGACTTTATTTTCAAGATTAAGTATTTTGTCTTCATTGTCTGAGGTTCTGTCTTCCAAGTGGTCTAGTCTTTTGGTGATGCTTTCCATTGAGTTTTTTATTTGGTTTATTGTTTCCTTCATTTCAAGGATTTCTATTTTTTTTTTTTTTTGAGAATCTCTATCTCTTTGTTGAAATGATCTTTTGCTTCCTGCAGGTGCTCTTTCAGCTTATTGGTATTATCATTCATTTCCTGCATTTGCTCTCTTATCTCATCCTTTGCTTCATGAATCATCTTAATCATGTATAATCTGAAGTCCTTTTCTGACATTTCTTCTAACATACTGTCATTTGATTCTATTAATATAGAATCTAGACTTGTTTGGATCATTTTCTTCCCTTGTTTCTTCATGTTGTTCATGTATCTTCCCCTCTAGCAGTACAGATCTGGGGTATTGCAAATTTCCCCCTATAGGCTTATAGTGGCCCTATAGGTTTCCAAAACCCTTTCTTTAAGGGGAGATTATAATAACAGTGCCCAATTCAGACACTATGCAATTGTAGACCAAATAGCCCCTATGAGGACAATAACAAAATTGTCATAATAAACAGAATGAGTTAAAATATTATCTTCAGTAAAACAAACAGATTTGCAATAAGGTCTGCAGTTTCTAATGGAGGACAAAGAGGATGCAGAGGGATGTAGAATGTGGCTGTTAATGGGATAAGAAAAGAATATACAGAAGTTCTAGATAATAAAAAGGGTGAGAGTGTAATCAAAAGAAATTGGATGTTAGCATTCAAAAAGGGGAGAAAGAGACTCTGAGGGAACAGGTAAACAAAAGGAAAAGAGAGAAGGAAAAGTAAAGAAATAAAAACTTAGTTTTTCAATAAGGAGAAAAAAAAATCTACAGTATAACAGTTATATAGTAATGAAACCTCCCAGTGTTCAGTAGCCTGATGCATGAGAGGTATGTGACAATGAGCTTCAAAGCCCCCAGCAGGCGTCTCAGGATGGGATTTGCCCCACCTAAAGATCGGAGCTACGGCTTCCAGAATTATCCAAGATGGCCGCTCTGGCTTCGAAATGTGTTGGCAAATGGGGAGCTGCAGCTCAGGGGTGGACGTGGTCAGCTGGAGGTCCTGGAGACAGGATGCAGTTGGTCTGGCAGGGGTCCTGGAGGTCCGGTGTGTTTGGTGTAGTTGTGTTTGGTGTAGGAGGCTGGGTACAATCAGTCGGTCTGGGGTCCCGGTGACAGGGCGCAGTCAGTTGGTCTGGGGGTCCTGGTGGCAGGGAGCAGTCAGTCGATGTGAGGGCCCCAGAGGCAGAGAGTGATCGATCAGGCTGAGGGATCCTGGAGATGGAGCTCAGTCAGACCAGCCAGGGTTCCTTCGGGGCCTGGCTGTTGTCTCAAAATGGCGGCAGCCATGTATAATCAAACCTGCAGGTACTGTAACAGTGAACTTCCAGGCAACAGCAGGCAGATGGTGCTCCACTGGAGGTAGGTGATCAGTTTGCTGACTGTTGTGGGTTGATCGGCTGGTGAACCTCGTGCGTTGGGTGATGGATAGGTGTAAGGCAGGCGATGGACAAGCGAGAGGCAGGCAAATGGCGGATGATAGGCGCCTGACAGTGAGCAATCTGCACTCAAAAAAGGCTTCGATATGCTGGCAGACTGCAGGTCATCAAAGCAGACAAATGGGGTAAACACCAGGGGATCGATAAGCAGCAAAAAGTGCCTCACCAAGAAACAGATATCCTTTGCTTGAAACTGGAGTTACAAAGTGACAAGGAACGCAGCCTCCCTCTAGTCCGTCATCTTGGATCCCTCTGTATTATTTCTTACAATGGTGAAACCACAATTATTTCAAAATAAAATCTGAACTAAAAATAGAAGTTGATATTAGTGTAGTTACACTAGCTTAGTTTTTATTAGGGTTTATCTGATTCCTTTTTTCTGTTCCTTGAACTTCTGCCTTCTATGTCTTAGTGTTAAGTCTTTTGCATAGTGATATATATATGTATATATACGCATATACATATGTATAAATTCAGATTGATATATTTATACAAATTCAAACTGATATATATTTAAACATATATATTTAAATCCAGGTTTATAATTTTTGTACTATACTTGGAGAATTTATTCCATTTCTATTTAATGTCACTACTGCTGGTTTCTTCTTAAATCTATAATTTTACAATTTTCTTCCTATTTCATCCAACTGACTACATTCCCTTTTTGTCTTTTATTATTTTGAAATAAATATTGCTTATTCCCATTTTCTTCTCATACTGAATGAATTGATGATCATACTTTCTTTCACTTTTTTGGTAACTACCCGGAAAACTACAATTTACCCAAACATTTGTGCAGTCACGTCCATGGGCCAGATCATCATCTCAGAACACTGACAGGATTTATCAACTCCCACTTTTATGCTGCTATTTTTAGACATTTTAATTTGATGGGTATTTAGATATGTACTTAAATCCCCACAGGACATTGCAATAGCAATTATTTAAAACAGTCGGTATTAATTTAGGTTAACCTATCTTCCTTTTTCCCATGGGCTGTTACTCCTCAGGTTGCTGAAATTTCATGGGGGATCATTCTCAGTCTGCTCAAAGAACACTATTTAGCATTCACTTTAGGGTGAGTGTGCTGGCAAGAATTCACTCACTTTGAAAATGTTTTAAGACATTTTCTCTGGGTGTGGAAGTCTAGGTTGGTGGGTTTCTTTTCATTTTGCTTTGTTCTTTTAAGTGCTTTGAAGATAATTTTGCATTTTCTCATGGTTTCTGTTGTCTCTTATGAGGGAAGTTGTTCTTCAGTCTTGGATTCTGTTTTGAAGATGGTTTCTTCCTTCTTAGATGCTTCTCTTTATTTTTTGTTGTTTAGCAGTTTTGCCAAATGTACATTCACTTCTTTTTTTTCCTATTTTCCGTACTTTGGTGTTCATGGCACTATCATGTGGTTTGATCTCATTCATCAACTTCAGACATTCTTATCCATTTCCTCCATAAACACTGCTTCTACTTTTCCCCCTCTCAAGACTCCAATCACCCATAAGTTAGACCTTGACACTATATTTCACAAGTCTTTTATTCTCTTTTTCTCTTTTTCTTACTTTCTAGTCTTATAGATAGGCAAAATGAAAATAAGTGTTGTTTAGTATGTATATTTTCTCTTTCCTAGTTTTTCTTCAACTGGGTCTACTCTAAAAGCTATCAATTAGCTTCTTAATTTTACAGACAGATGTATAGATAGATAGATGATAGATCTGCCTTTCTACATTTCTCTCTAGATTTCTACCTATGTACCTATAGCAAGCTACATACTGATATCCATTTAGTTCTAGAATTTCCATTTGGCTCTTGTAAGTTTTGTTTTGTTTTGCTAGAATTCTCTAGTTTCTCTTTAACTTCTTTGACATAGCAATTATGATTATTTTAATGCCGGGGTCTGACAACTCTGTTTTCTCGATCACTTCTGGATCTGTTTGTATTGTCTGCTTTTTCTCTGGATCTGTGTGCTTCATTCATGAGTTCCTCATTGTTCATAGAAAGCTGGTATTTGTATAGAGAAGAATTCTAAGATAATTTGAGTTTCTAAATGATATCCTTTTACCCAGAGAGGGTTAACTACTGCTCTAGCAGATGGCTTGGCCCAAAGTTTGACTGCTGTGATACAAAAAAAGATATTTAATGCATCAGAACCAGGCCAAGGTCCTCATGGGATCTGAACTATGTGATTCGGCTTTACTCCTCAATGGAGAGGTCTGTGTTCAACTCACAGCTGGAGCATCCTCTAGGGTCTTCCTTCTTGACAAGTCCTGTTCTTCTGCATTCCTCCCCTAAACCAGTCTGGGCTACTGACAGACCTGCCCAATCTTCCATCTTCTCTATCACTCCTTTAGAATTGACAAGTGTCTCTCTGAGCCAAAACCTTGGCTCTTTTTTCTTGTTTGTGCTTTTCTCCTGGACCTCGGACCCCACACATTCTCCCATCAGACGGATTTCTGTTTTCACATTTTATAAATTTTTTCTTGTTTTCCTCTGCAGATATATTGATCCAAAACAACCCAAACTGATGGACACAGAAATGAAATTTCAGTAGCTTTTACTAATTCACAAAAGTTGAATGCTTATTCTTTTAAAAGAGTATGCTGTGACTCATCTAGCTGTTGTCAATTTTATTTTTATCTTTCCCAAGCTTACATTTTATTACCTGGCTTATGTTCCTCATCTTTGCATTATGATAGATGTTCACATGACAGAAAAACAAGGCCTCTGAATTCTAAAGCCACGTTTCTCACCATGAATTTTGATTTAACTAAGGTCGCACTGTAACATAAGTTCATTTGGTTCCTCATTTTCTATCCTGGCTTTGCAATGCTTGGGATTTTCCTTTATAGCCAGATCAAAGCCATCAGAGTAAATGTCCACAGACCTGTTATAAAGCATGCTCTACCCTCAAACACAGAGACTGCACTCTTGAGCCCTGGGTTTTCATTGTTGTTCTCATACTATCTTGTTTACATTCCACAAGCTCCGATTGAGTTCTCCCTATAGGTTATGTCTTACCTTCTGTCCATAAAGGACCACGGTCCCATAAGAAGACACATCAGGTAAACAGCTGCAGGTCTAGAGGCCACATCAAGGTGCAGAGCAGCATAAAAGATGATGGACCCAGCTATCCCACTCCTTGGTTTATACCCAAAGGACTTAAAACCAACATACTACAATGACACAGCCATATCAATGTTTATAGCAGCTCAATTCACAATAGCTAAACTATGAAACAAACCTAAATGTCCTTCAACAGATGAATGGATAAAGAAAACGTGATATATATATATATATATATATATATATATATATATATATATATGAGATGGACTATTACTCAGCTTTACAAAAGAATGAAGTTCTGGAATTTGTTCATAAATGGATGGAGTTAGAGCATATCATGCTAAGTGAAATAAACCAAATCCAAAAAAACAAAGGTCAACTGTTTTCTCTGATAATTCACAATGTGGCAGGGTAGGGAAGAACAGAGTTACTTTATATTAGGAAGAGAGGAGTCAAGGGAGGGAAGGGATATGGGGGTAGGAAGGATAGTAGAGGGAAACAGACATTATTACCACATGTATGTTATGACTGCATGCTTAGACAATATGTATAATCAGAAAAATGAGAGATTACACTCCATCTATTTATGATCTATCAAAATGTATAAATGCATTCTACTGTCATGTACTATTGATTAGAACAAATTAAAAATTAAAAATTAAAAATAATTCACAATATATGTCAAATTGTTCCAAGTTTAGCATTAACATCATCTTAATTTGTTATATCTAGATCATAATTACAGCTCGCATAGGTTTTAAAGAGATGGTAGACTTTTTTTGAAAAGATGATGGGATTCTACGTGGGTTGGGGGCCATTGAGAGAGGAGTCAGAAAACTTGCCAAGACAAAGATCACTAAGCTAAATTTTTATCACCAAGTATCATTAATCCATGAGATCCCCTTGTATGAACAAAGGACAAATAAATCCAGATTGTGCCATCCATATCTTCGTGGGAAAGAATGTTTGTGGTGCTTTCATTCCTACTAAAGTCTACAAATGACAATGAAAATGAGACCAGAGAATAAGCTAAACCCATCTCACAACTTAGCTGAGCTGTTCATAGAGCACGCTTGTGTCGTCATTAACACTAACGATCTTTGACGTCTGTGATCCTCCCAGGACTAAACATGATGCTGTACTTTCTAATTTTGCACAACTCTGTTTTCTGCCTTGGAAGAAGATCCCACGCCTTTATTCTTCTTGCAAATACATTTCCCTATGGACTTTTTTCAGAAATGTCAGTGATGTTTTGACATGGATGTTTTGATTATGGAAGGATAATAAAGACTAGTTAAAAACACTAATTTAAGATTTTTAGATCATAATGTGTATCTTAAATACACAGAATGTGGAAAAGAATAAGAAATACAGAGAGAAAATTACCAAGATACATTCATATAGCAGCATGTTAAAAGGAGGCAATTTAAGTATTTAAAGCACTTACTGACTCAAATTTTGCTTTAATCCCATTTATGAAGCACTTTATATGAGACAGAAATTGTGCTAGGTGCTCAGATATGTCTGTTTTACTGACCAATCATAATACTCATTGGTTCTCTCCCCCTCACAAGGATGAGAAAGTACCCATGAGTTTTATAATATAGTTCTGATGAAATTTATTCTGATAGATTCTGTAAATCTATCGGGATTCTGGCAGAAAAAGATGGCATTGCAGTCGGGTAGAAAGACGTGGCTTTTTTACCCAAGACCAATCCCAGTAGGGTGCTATTACTCCCTAAAGAAGTACCAGAAGCCACAAAAAATGGAGATGGTGAGGCAGGATTGCTTGATAGAAGTTGACTTATCAAGACGCTAACCCTCTGGTGCCTCGGGAAAGGAATACATACTAAGACCTTCATTTCTTTCCAAGTTTTTGCTCAACTCCAATTTCACATTGAGCAAACTCAACTGGAAGCCCAAGGAGCCCATAAAAAGGAAGAGAATGAGGGAGGGTCTGTAGGGACACCTAAAGTCATCAAGCTCACATTCTCATTCCCACAGTTGTCTGAAGGTGACAGCATAGCTCTGTGGTCCTGCTGCTTTCAGCTGAATGACTTTGAGGAATACACGCAACATAACTGAGCAACACTTTTCTCTTATACTATTGGAATGACAAAGTGCATTTATTTCATGAGTTTATATTGAGTATAGGCATAGTGTCTGGCATGTACTTTTTTTCTCAATAAATGTTTTGTATTAATTAGATGCTAAATTTTCACGTGTGTGTGTGTGTGTGTGTGTGTGTGTGTGTGTATGTTAGTTTTCTATTACCATAACAAAAAACTTGAGGTAATCACCTTATAAAGAGGAAATGTTAATTCTGGCTTAGTTTTGGAGACTTCAGTCCTTGATCAATTTTCCACATCGTTTTTGGGCCATGATAAGGTCACCACATCATGATAAGAAGCATGTAATGGAGTGAAAGCCATTCACTTCATAGCAGGGAAGTAAAAGAGAGGAAGAGGAAGGGGCTAGAGTCCCACAATCCCCATTGAATGCATGCCACCAATGACCTAAAACCTCCCCTAAGACTCTTCCTCATACGTTCCACCACCCCCAGCAGTCCCACAGACACCTACCTGACCACCGTGTTTTTGCATTTATGACTAAGATTTATAGTCTGGGGAACCGTCTACTGAGTGAGCGCAGTCTGCCTGAGCAGCAATGCAGGTTTCTGGATCCTGGCTTCATATGTATGAATCAGAAAAACACAAGTCATATTTTGAGCACAGAGTGTTAAAAAGATAATAAAAGAAGCAACTCTGAACCCACATATTCTCTTGATATGGGAAATATTTGTCTCCCTGACTCAGTCTTTGAGACAATGAAAACTAGTACACATTACTCAAGGTTCTCATCAATCATAATTTCATTTTCTGCACCTACATGAGGTTTGAAGGTGTTGAGGACCTTGGAAACACAATCAAAAGAAACGTCTGTCGCCATTCTGGAACCTCACAGGTTTTAGTTTTTGAAGTGTTTTTTTTTTCTGCAGATTACCTCTGGATGTACCTTCAATATTCAGGCAACTTCAATCCAGCTCCAGAACTCACGGGAATTTAATCCAAAAACAAGTAAGAAATTCCAGAAATGAGCACCAAGCCCAGAAGCTGCCTGGTCACAGAAGGTTTGACTGGGAAACCAAAAGCATATTAATACTTAAATAAAATTCACATTTCTTCAGGAACTTGAATCTATGCCTCACATTAAGTGATGCGGATGATCTTTCTAAATGTGCTGGCATCTTTTTGGTGACTAGTGTGTAAGAGTTGCTTGTTCCATTGGTTAATGAAGCAGAAAATAATTAAAATATGGAGACCCTGACAAGTTTCCTCCCAGAATTGAATCCTAAGCCAGCAATGCACTGGTTTCTCATGAATCCATTTGCTTCTCTAAACAAAAAACCCTTGGATGAAGAAGGAGCTGAATGAGTAAGCATCTTTATTTATTTTATTTATTTATTTATTTTTTGTGGTACTGAGGATGGAACTCAGGACCTTGGTGCATGATAGACAAATGCTCTTCCACTGAGCTACATATCACTTGTTGTAAGTCCCCCCAAATGAATCTTACTTCTGTGTTATTGTATTAGAAAAAAATTAATAGAACACCTCACTGTGATTCAGATACTATGACTTTCAGGATAGCTGGCGAACAAACCACTGAAAACATGAATAATGCTTAAAATGGAAAACATAAAAGATTCTTTCCCCAATGTGTGAAATAAAATAGTCAATTCAAAGACTGCTAATTTGAAAAGAGTTATGAAGTACATAATTATAATAAAAGGAGGCCTTGAAAAATTGAAATTCCATAAACAACTCAGTGATTTTGATCATAAATTATATATCTGGCTTTTTCTTAAGCTGCAGACTGCAAGAAAGAGCAAAAGCAACTGTGTCACCCGCTCCTGTGGTGTGTGTCCCTGTGAAACACACAAGAAGTCTAGATTCTTAAGTCTGGGTGCCATGAGTCAGACAAGACCAGGATGTGAGCCAACATGAACAGGAATCACCATGTCAAGCTGATGGTCAGAGAGAAGTTCGACAAGAATTCAGAATGGATCTGATTCAGGGAGTAGAAACTGAAGAAGGAATCTGTGCCCAGCACAAAAGAAGCTATATGTAGACCCAAGAATGTCCCACTGTGGGTGTTCAAGGCCCTTACCCGAAATGGAGGCCAATTTGAAGGAAATAAAATGAAGGTGATAAAATGTGACTTCGTTAGTCCCTGAAGGCCTGGGTAAGCTCACTGTTAGCATCACCGAGGACTAAGAAGCACAGAGGCCTAATGTTTATTCATCCTGTGCTCTACTGTATTTAAGATCATCACATGAATTATCCCATTTGATCTTCAAACACATATATCCACTGCTCAATAAATTTCAGTCATTATGCTGTTATCAAGTATTAGTATTTCTAGATACCTTTTTAAAGTTACAAATTGGGTAACAAGCATGCTGGTGTTTTTAGAATTAGAAAATTTAAGAGCAGAAAGCAGTTAGTGCCCCGGGCACTAGCTCTGGATTTTGGCATGGGGCTCAGCCAATTTCTGTTGCAGCCATGAGGGAAATCTTCAGCAAATGTCAGCTCAGCCAGCAAAATTTATTTTTTGCTCTGCAGTGTGATCTTGCTGAATCTCCTGTTGATTTCAAGAGTTTCAATTGCCTATGATTTTTCCAAAATAAAGCAATTTTGACCAGGGGCTATTCAAATGTATCTGCCATATGCAAAGTCATACATTCATTAGGGAAATAGACTTTTTTGTTTTCAACATCTAAACAATGTGTGTTTGCTCTTCTAAGAAAGAAAAATAGGTTTAAGAGTGTCTTCTTTCTTTGTCCTCTGATGCTCTTGAGTCATCTTCCTCAAATGATGGGTTCATTGGTTCCTTGATCTGAAACAGGGCTTCTGCTGTTCTCAATAGGAGTGAAAAAAAATACTAATAGTGTGAGCCATTCAAAAATAGTCTTCAAACTATCAGATCTTTATTATTGTCAACGTTAGTGGATGTAAAAGTTGAACTACACCACTAAATCCATAAATTCTAGTCATTACCCACCAAACATAGTGCCAGGCCAGCATAACTTTGTTTATTACCCTGCAACTGACACATTTAAACAGGGAGCAAATTCCCCTCTGAGGCTCCAGCCTTCCTCTGCTAAGAGGATGCAGCAGTTACGACATGATATTCACCATCAAGTGACGCAGCTCAGCAGCCCTGCTGGAAACCACGGAACGCTGCCTTTCTTCATAGTGGCCTTGTTGACTATTCTGGAAAATGTTGCCAAGATGTTCATCACCAGATGGCGTTAAGAAATAGACTTCTCATGGCAGTGAGTCACTCTGGGGGAAAGTGTTGACGGATATGGCAATTCTGTAGCCGTTGATTCACTTTCAGAATTATATCCCAAAAAAGTCAATAAATCCAATTGGAAGTTTGGTAGGCAAACCTGCCCTTTACGTTTTGTTTTAAATAACTCAATGCCATAATTCTAACCATCTCTCTAATGGTCGCTGAATATGCCGTATATCATGATAACAATCAGTAATAAGAATACAAGTTTTCGTTCCCGTCAAAACTATCTATCCTTTGTAAGTCGATCTCATACCAATGGTGTTTGAGTGGTTCCAAAGTGTCAGAAGGTGTTTGGAGATGTTTTCGCTGAGTACCAGTCCCAGTTACATACCACCAGGGTCCACTAATCTGGAATTTTCAGCTCAGAGCAATAGTATCAAATTGTTCTTTTAGGTTCAGATCAGAAACAAAACCAAAGTGTATCTCAATCTATACATATGTGATAGGGAAAACAGTCGAGGTGTAATTATGGTAGTTGTAGTGGAATTCTATCAGACCACAAACACTGGAACTTCTTGGCTAATTGATTGACAGTTCTGTTCTGTAGACAGTTCACTGGGGTAATGAAGAATTGATGGGTCAGGGACATGTGCCTTCTTAGCCTGAGAGCTTCAGCCCAGAAAGTTCCATTGCAAGGTATTCAAAGTCAGAAACTGCCAAACATGCTGAAGACTGGACCCGCGGAGAATGCAGGCTTAACACAGCCAGTGATAACGCTAATCAGTGCTTGACTTTGTGAAAAGAAAGCACCTTAGAAAATGGTTAGACTGAGATGGCTTGAATGTTCTGTTCTCTCAGAGTAGAGGGTGTTGTGGTTGCCTCTGTATCATTAAAAAACAGTACAAAAGACTAAGTCAGAAGATACCTGAAATTCATGGATCGTACTACTTCCTATGTTAAATAAATCAATTTTCCCAAATTGCACATCCAATGAAAAAAATCTATTGTTTTTTTGTTTAGGCTATATGACAAATTGATTCTAAAAAATTTAAGTAGAAATGCAAAGGACCGAGAACATTAAAGTTTTGCTTAATAAAAACAACCTGGGAGGGCTAGTTCTAACAGATACCAAAACTCTTTTTAGAATGATAATAATTAAGGGTTTATAGTATTTTTGCAGAGATAATCGAGTAGGCCCATCACAGTAAACATCACAGAAACTGACTTGGCATATAGTAGTGTTTCATATTGACACAGTAGGGACAGCATGGTCTCTTCAACAGAACTGTGTGCACAGGGGATGAAATTAAATGATTCCTACCTTAAAGCATGCACGGACAAATTCCGGAGGTATTAAAGGCACGAAGGAAAATTCTAAAACCGTGACGCTTTTAAGTAAGATAGCTTTATGACCTTATGTTAAGTGCAGATTTCTTAAACAAGACTGAAAAAGTATTAGCATTCTATTCCTGTGTGATCACGTGTGTGATACTTAAACTCACATGTGTGAGACTTGTTGAGTGGAAAATTTTTAAAAAGTGGCCTTCTGAAATGACTAAAACTCCAAGACAATACTACTTGATAAATCAAGATCCATGAGTAGTAAGAGTAATTGCAAAAGGAAAATCCTTGCTTTTAACTCAGAACAGCAGGGGTGTCAAATACCAAGAATTTAAGATGAAAAAAAAAAAAAAAAGAAACAAAACACAGTTTTTAAAACTTTATACCATAAATTGTAATCTCAGCAAGTCGAGAAGCTGAGGCAGGAGGATCTAAAGTTCAAAGCCAGCCTCCGAAACTTAGTGAGGCCCTAAGCAACTTAGCGAAACCCTGTCTCAAAAATAAAAAATAAAATAAAATGGACTGCAGATACGGTTCAGTGATTAAGAGCCCTTGGGTTCAATCCCTGGTACCAAAAAAAAAAAAAAAAAAAAAAAAAAAAAAAAGCCAAAAAAAAAAAAAGAAAAGAAAAAGGCAGAAAGAGAAAAAAAATAAAATAAAATAAATAAGAAAAGATAAAGGCAGAAAGAGATCAACTGGATTAAAGGACAACTACATAATAGAAAATACTACCAAAACCTAAAACTGTTTCTTTGAAAATATAAACAGAGTTCCAGAAAGACTGGTCAATGAAGCAGATTTGAAAAAGCATACTTCTGAGTGAAAGGAGGAAAAATGAGTATATAATTTAAAAGTACGTTTTAAGTAAGTATATAGCAAACCTAGATGAGATGGATAATTTTCTGAGAAAATATGAAATGATGTAATTGTCTAGGGTAGAAATTCTTAAAAAAACTCATAGTCCAATAACAAAGAAGTTGAATTTAATTAAGGACTCTCTAAGCCCCAGAGCCCCGAAGCTCATGGAGACGTGCTCATTGTCTTTGAAAAAACAGGAAAAGCTTTGTATGTACAGGTTGTTCCAGAAAAGAGAAAAAGGGTAAGTTGCCCAAGCAACTTTTTGACACTAGTATAAATAGATAAAGCTATTTGTTAAAACACGATCCTCAGAATAGATTCTTTGGTTCCTCCTGAGAGACTGAGACAAAGTTAGAGTTGCAATTGAAATCCATGCATTTTCTTTAGTCATTTAATGGAAAACCTTTCAATAAGGATATTTAGAAAATATAATTTGTCAAATCGGACATTAAAGAATAATTGTAAGATTGTTCCCTTGAATGCACTGATAATTGTGGACAAATTTGAGGTGGGAAAATTGTCTTGTATTTATGATTATTTTGTCATGTCATAACATGAATCCTGGTAATTTTGTGTGGTCATCCTGTGATGTTCTAATTTTCTAATCTAAAAGGTTCATTGCTACCTCACACAACTCAGCCTATACAAGTGTTTATTCAAAAGTATTTACTTATTTTACTTATTTAAAAGTAATTAAATCTTGCTCATCCAATTTTGATGTGCATCCCAGCACATGATGATGATTTCCTCTTTTAGATCTCAGTAACTTAATCTTAAACGTCACCATCACATACACGGATTGGCTTAATTATGTAGAGAGACCCTAAATATTCAGTAGATAGGAAAAAATCACCAGTTCTCAAAGTATGGTCTGTGTGCCTCAGGGGTTCCCTGACACCCTGTCAGGAAGTTGATGGGGTCCAGACTCTTCTTGTAATGATAGGAATTGTCAAGCACTTTTCTCACTGCATTGGTATTTGCACCAGAGATCCAAGCATCGGGTCCCACTGCAGGACTAAGTGGTCACTGCATTCACCACCCCCATGTACTCACAGGAAAATAAGTGGCCGTGTTGCCTAAGAATGCCCTCAATGAAACAGGAGAAGGCTTACCTGTAGGTACACATCTCTTCCATTGTGTGTGTGATGGAATGGTGGAGGGGTGCCCACAGGCCTGGTCTCCCATAGGAGGTAAGGGATTCCCCTCAAGGAAATCACACAGGCAATTCTTATCCTAGTTGGTGAGCTGAATTATTCACGTTCCTCATGGAACACCATCTGTACTTGCTGGAGCAACTAACAGACAAGCTATGGTCATCCAGACTTGGATTTTTCAGACATTTCCTTAAAAAATGAACAAAATGAACCTGTCAACTCAGGGAAAATATCTGACCTTTTTTTTGTTGCCAATGGTGAGATTTGAGCTCTCAAATGAAAATTAAAATTTTGAACTACAGCTGTCTCTGTCCATGGAGTTCTAAGACCTCCTGCAGATACCAAAATCTGTGGACTCTTTTTCTTTTCTCTTTTCTTTTATAAAATGATTCTGTATTACATGTAATCTATGCACCTCCTTCCATACATTTTAAATCTTCTCCAGATTAATTGTAATACCTAATACAATTCAAATGCTATATAAATAGTTGTATTATTTAGGAAATGACAAGAAAGAAAAGACTGGATACATTCAGTATGAACAATATTCTTTTCCAGTTTTTTCACTCAGGGTTTGGTTGAATTCACAGAGACTACTGATGCAAACAGACCACTATCCACCAATCTGCCATGCAAGTCTAACAACTTTCCAAAACTAGGACTTTACTTGTGAGGTAAACAGTGAGATGTCAACAGATGTAATTGTTTATATTATAGAATTAAATGTCGATGTTTAGAAAATTGCCTTAATAGTTTTAAGTGACCAATAGGTGATGTTATAATATAATACATGAGCAAATGAACCAAAGCTCAAGATTAAAGCAATATATTTGAATGTAAAGTATAAAAAGTTGATTGACATGGTTTTATATTACACATTGCAACTAAACTTGAAGAAACTACTACTTGTCAGGTTTTAACAGCAAAGGACACCCACAATTAGATGGCAAGGCTGTTGGAATAATCCTCCAGGCACATATTTATCAAGGCCAGAATGTCTTCATAGTCTTCAAATAAAACAGTATATTGCAACAAATTGTATGTGAAAACATATATCAGAATTCAACTCTTTAAAGTCCAACATTTCAAAAGATTTGAAAAGAAAAACAATGTCACTAAATTCCTTAGAAATTGCAGCTGACTTTTATTAAAATATATGACATGTCAATAAACACATGTTCTTGTGTAATCATTTTTATTATTTCAAATAACTTAATATAGATCTTAAATATCTCGATTTGAATTTCTAACACAGTAACATGATAGGTATTATATGACAATGAAATAAAAAGCTTTTGGAATCCTCAATAATTTTGAAGAGTAAAGATTTCTAGAGACCAAAGAGCTTGTGACCCACTAGATATATTTTAAACAAAATAATAAAAGGAAAAAATTTTAAGTGAATATATAATTAAAATAATATAAGATACATGCAAGTCAAAGATTATTCCCAGACCTATGGGCACCTATTAAAGTAAACGGAGTGATCGAAGGAATTGAGAAAAAGGAATTAAGAACACTGGATGCATACAGTCATTTCAGGACTTCAAATTCATCTGTAAGACTATCATGAACTAATGAAGAAAATGGGATTGGGAAAAAGAAGCAGCATTCCATTTCCTCCTTAAGAATGATCAACTTTTGATAAATTCAGCTTTTCTGAAATCTTCTGAGTCCTTGGATTAGATTCACCTGGTAAATTTGACTAAGTGCCTTTCGAAATTTCCCAGGCAGTCTGTGGCAGCTGAAATCCACGTCCCTGCCCCTGCTTTCTCCTTCAGGAGGCACATCCCCAGTACCCCATCTGGATGTTCTATCCTCTCTTATTTCATTACCACAGAATGATAAAGTCTCAGGGCTATTAAAATGCAGCTCAATCACAGAATAGGCATGATTCAGAAAGTCCTTGATGGTTTTGAACTACATTGTAAATGGAAATGTAAAATTCAACACCTATAATTTAAAAAGAGCTCATAACAAAAAACACTACCACCCAAAAAGAAAACATCCTTTTTATGCACAGATCAGCTCCCTGAATACCCGTATTCCTTTCTAACATTTTTTTTAAACAGGAATTCAGTAAGATAAATCAATTAAATATTAAGTCTTTTAAAAAACAAAGGCAATGTTTTGAGAGGGTTCATAGATGGGTTTCTTCCCACCTGAGCTCTGACTCTTATCAGAGGTGAAAGAGCAGAAACTGCAGGAAATCATCTCCACATGCTGATTAGCTGGGAGCAGAGGGCTGCTTAGCCCAAGCCCAAGGGGCTTGCTAGGCAGATTTGGGGACAGTCCCCAGGGGGAAATTTCCAGTGAGCAGGAGGGACACACACACCCTTATCAGTCCAGAAAGCCTTCATCGCAGTGTTGTGGGCACATCAGCTCCACCTACGTGAGAAACTTGCACAACGTCTGTCTTTCCCACTCGCATCTTAATCCAGTTGCAAGGGGAGGTCAAGACAGCAGTTAGGAGTCCTAACACATTTAGAGACCCTAGAGAAATGCAGCTACCTAACACTGAGGTCCTTAATAAGGATGACAAGAGCAGATGCGCACTGAATGATTATGAAGGACTGTCGCTGGACCCCCTCTGTGAGTTCCCTTTCCACAGTTTCACCATCTGTGGTCAACTGCAGTCTGAAAATATTAAATGGAAATTTCCAGAAATAAATAATCTATAAGTTTGAAATAACTTTTATTACAGTACATTTTTACAGTCATTATATTTTGTTATTATACATTAGCATTAATTTCCTTGTCTAGTTTGTAAATTAAACTTTATCATAAGTGTAAATGTGTAAGAAGAGTATGGTCTATACAGGTGCTATCTTCTGCAGCATACATAGGTACCAATTTCACACATCCACTAGGATCTTGAAATGCATTCTTGCAGAAAGGGGAACTACTATCTACTAACGTATTTTCACATATATTTCTCATTCCAATCTTACTATTATGTATTTTTCTTTTTAAATATGATACCATCAAGCCACCGAGTCATTAAGTCATATTCTGAAGGTCTCAGAGCAGTCAGATAAAGCAGCCAGGCATTGAATCTTAACTTCAAATTACCTGCACATCTCTGAACTGATAATGTTTTAAAAATACATAACTCACCTCTAGAGAATCAAAGTGGTCTTAAAATTGATCAATAATACGTTTTTTTCCTTCGCTTCATAATTGCGGTAGTGGCTGAGACAGGGAACAGAACCTAAATAGTGCACATTTGTTTTGATTTTATCTTCCAGTGGAGAGTATTAATCATGCCTCAGTAGCTGGACCACAATAATCATGTTGACTCCATGACAGAAAATCAGATTTTCTTTGTTTTGTTGCAGATTGTGTTTTAGTAAAGCAGATTACCCATTCTTTTATGTGCAGAAATCGTGTTTAATAAGGGCAACTCCACACTGTCCATTCCTCCCTCCTAACTGTCAGCTCTGGAGATACAGGGGGCCCTGAAAGGCTATCCTCGGCCAGATGCACATTCTTCCCCTTCGGAGATGATGAAATCAAGCAGAGAAAATAAAGTGAGTCACAATGCTTCTTGCCCACACGGTCATCGCCATGGCAACCAGGATTACCAGGTGGAGAATTCTATCATACATCATAATTGCTGTGTCCACTTTAAGCAGATTAGGAAGGAAAATGTCCACAATTTTGTCCTAAATTAAAATACTCTGAAGTGACTAACATAGTATTGACATCATCACCATGAATAGACCACATGTGTTATCTACTGCTATAAAAAGTATGTGTTTAGACATAAGAATACTGTATAGTACAAATAATACCCCTCCTGACATATATTTCATGTCATAAATATATGACTTATAATGGATATAGCAGCACCATTGATGAACTTGATTATACATGTTCTAACTTCAAGAAAAAAGTTTTTCCTGAATGCTGCAGACATACCAAAATGATGCTTTTAAGGTTATAACATCCTTCAAATAAGAAGAAAAACTGCTGCAATTTTTGCAATTTTCCCTGGAGCAATACTATGGAAAAGATATTATTGAATACACTGGAGAAGACACTGATAAGGAACAAGTATATGGTTATTGTGTCTAAAATTTGCTAAGAAAGATAAACTCACAAATACCTAAAAAGCAAATGACAATCTGTCTTAATTATCAATCACATAAACAAGAACAGTAATTTTTTGTCTTCCAATTGAAGATCAGAGATATTTTAAATTATTTTTTCAAGCTATATTGAAAATACCAGTCCTTCCACCTACCCAAGTATCTGCTTAAGATTATGAAAGTCTAAAAGGATGTATGAACTTTGATTTTACAATGTTTTACATGTCAAGCAGTTTGATATAACTACTGTAGACACATGAAAGATCTTTAGCTAGTGAGATCCACATTTCCATCGCTCCCCTGAGGCTGTAAGAAACCTAGATGTGGGGCATATGTGTAATAACAAGCCATGTCAATTTCCTGGTACCATTATCTTGAGTCTCCTTAAGGGGACTCTCACTTTCTGCTTCAATATTAAAGGATACCTAATTTTCATTTTTTAAAATAGGATCTACATCAAAAATAATTCCTCTAAAAGTGGAAAGGATTCAAGAATATAAGGAGAAAATCCTGGAATATTAATCTGAGTGTTTGAGAAGCATGATACTCCATGGAGTCATTAAAAGTTAACATGAACCATCTTATCATGAAAACATTTTTTTTTTTGCACCAAGGATTGAACCCAGGAATGCTTAACCACTGAGCTACAACCCCAGCTCTTTTATTTTTTATTTTGAGACAGGGTCTAACTAAGTTGCTTAGGGTCTCACTAAGTTGCTGAGGCTGGCTTTGAACTTGCCATTCTCTTCCCGAGTTGCTGGGATTTCGGGTGTGTGCCACTGCCCTAGGCTTATGGAATTATTTTTAAGTGGAGAGAGAGAGAGAGAGAGAGAGAGAGAGAGAGAGAGAGAGAGAGAGAGAGAGAGACTAAGGAAGAGTATCTAATGGAAAATATAGAAAAGACTTGAACATATATTTCACCAAGAATGAAGTCTGGTGCTGAGTCCAGTAAGGGAGAAAGTTCAAATTTCCACCAAACCAAGGATGTTTTTATCATTTTCTTTTTTTCCAGTATCACTTGAATGGGACTCCAAAGACAGATTGAAACCCTTACATGTGCACACAATGTGAACAGATGAGCTCTAAGAGAAACCCTCTCTTCCTAATCTAGGAGGCAGGAGAAAGTACAACTAGTGGTCAAGGAATGGAAATTCCTCTATTCTTTTTTTCCTTCTCTTCAGCCACAGTCCTCAGGCTACACAATAGCCACAGCAGCAGCCCTATCAGCAATGGCAGCCAAGCATGTTCCCAAAACTGAGGAATAAGAAATTTGTTCCTACAACCAGGGAATTGCAGTCTCAAGAATGTGTGTGGCAAATCCTTGCTTTTCTTTCTTCTCATCCTATCCTCTTAATGCTTACCTTGGAATGCAGAAAGTCATAGCAATTGTGTGGGGAAATAAGGAAACCTAAGCAAAACACAAGACTTCTGGTGACAGTACAAGGAAGGCAGGCTCAGGGACCACAAAGAGAAGGGAGGTCAAGAGAAGGCTCTCATAACACTTTGTGGGCAACCATTACAACCTTGCTCCAAGATGGAAGTGCAAACACATTTGAAATGAATCAACAGCTAGAAAGATCAGGAAAAAAATAGGAAATGTTAAAAACCAAAAAGACAAATGGAAATTTTATGGTTGAAAACTACAATAGCAAAATAAAATATTCACTAAAAGAGCTCAATAGCAACAGAATGGACATGATAGGAAAGGATCAGGAATTTTGAAGATAGAAATGATCCAATCTGTGCAAAAGAGAGAAAAAGGATGTAGAAAGAAAATTGAACAGAACCTTAAGTAATTGTGGTGCCAAACCAAAAGGCTGATGTTTAAGCCGTAGGCATTTCAGAAGCAGAGAACAATAGCACAGTGTGGAAAGAAACTTGAAGAAATATTATTCGAAGAATCTCCAATTGTCAAAAGTGTCAAAGAAAAAAAAAAAAAGCAAGCTGTGATTTCATGTAAGGAGGGGTTTTAATTAGAAGGAAAGATTATTGCAATAGGGAGAGCCCTCCAGTCTTAGAAATTTGTGACGTCTCAAAATCATATAGAAAAAGATGGGGAGGAGGGAGCAGCAGGCAGAGGTAAGCAGAATCTGTGGCAATGACATTGGATGAGCAATGGGAAATGACCAGTGGGGCTGACGGGAAAAGGGTCTTGCTGTGGTCATCTGGTCCCCAGGAGAAGCCAGTGGGGCAGGGGCAGGGGTAAATTCCACTTATTTTTGTGCTTGCTTAAGGGCAAGAAGTGTTCAAGGGCCTGATAGAAAGTGGGAAGTCTCACTAAAGTTTGGTTAGAAAAAGCAGAGGACAAGGAATAGCTATCTGTGAAACACACATACACACACACACTTAAAGAATTTAGAAGCTGAGAAAATTTTTAAAATTTCCATTTCAGACATTTCAGACACACTGCACACAAAAAGCTGGATATTATGGACAAAGAAAAATCTTGGATGCAGCCATTAAAATATATATATAATATTAAATATATATTATATATATATATATATAAAATAGCTGAACATACAACATTATGAGAAAGATAAAACTATACTTACAGAAAGTGGATCCAGAGTTCATAGGAGTTAGCTGTGAGAGGAAGATGTCACTATAAATTGGTAATATGATGGAATTTTTTAAATTAAATTTTAATTCTAATTCTAATTGGTTATACATGACAGTAGGATGCATTTTGACACACTGTACATAAATGGAGCATAACTTCTCATTCCTTTGAGTCACACCAGTGATGTAGTCATACATGTATACAGGGTAACAATGTCTGTCTCATTCTACTGTCCTTTCCCTCCCCACCCCTCCCCTCCCCTTACTCCCCTCTGCATAATCCAAAGTTCCTTCGTTCTTCCCTACCCACCCCCACTATGGTTTATTTCACTTAGTATGATATTCCCTAGTTCTATGTGATGGAATGTTTTTACATTATGAGAAAATCTCCATTTTGGTTATGATGGTGGTTATACAAATTGATAATGCAGAATGCATAGAACCATACACCAGGAAGTAAGTTTACTGGGTTGCCATTGAAAAAGTAAAATAAATCATTAAAAAAAAGGATATTAAAAAATATTCAAAGCCATGCATGTTGGTGCACACTTGTAATCCAGAAGTTTGGGAAGATGAGGTAGGACAATATCAAGTTCAAAACCAACCGCAGCAACCTTTTGTGAGGCTCTAAGCAACTTAGCAAGACCCTGTCTCTAAATAAGATATAAAAAAGGGCTGGAGGTGTGGCTCAGTGGTTAAGCATCCTGGATTCAGTCCCCGATTAAAAAATACACACACATACACACACACATATGTACATTCAAACTCACTGTTCATTAAATAAGTACAAATAAAAACCAAAATATGACATCATTCTATACTCAGAGTATTAGTAAAGTAAAAAAGACTAATCATACCAGTTGTCAGGAAAGAAGTGAAGGAACTGGAGTTGGTACAATTACTTGGGAAACTGTCAACATGACCTGAAAAACTGAAACTACCCTTCCATTTTTAAAGATGTAGCAAGCAGAAATATAGGAAGCTCGAAAGAAAAATTCAAGAACATGTCAATCTGTATCATCCCTCATGGTTCCAAAGTGGAAACAGCAGAAATATTCATCAGCACTCGAATGACGAATCCCCTGGTGTGCTCACCATGGAGTGTTCGATGGCAAGAAATGCTCTTACAACATTCACAGCACAGGCCATGGATAAGTCTTGAGTGAAAGAAATCAAAGTCTTCCCTTATATGAAGTCTGAAAATAAGCAAAGTAAACTCAGGTTACCAGTGCTTACTTAGGTGAGAAAACTAGAAATGAAAGAAAGTGATTAACATAAAAAGTGGAAGATAGTGGTAATCTTTGAAAAAAAAAAAAGGTTGTGTGTTCAAGAATATGAGGTGTTCATGACTTAGGTGAAAGTTACAAGGGCACTTACTTCGTTGAAATGTCCTTTATGGATTATGCATTTTCCTATATGGTTTTTAAAATGTGGTTTATATACACAATGGAATATTATCCGGCCATAAAAAGAATGAAATCTTGTCATTTGCAGCAATATGAATGGAACTAGAAGTAGTTATATTTCAAAATATGTAGAAAAGAAGAGCATAAAAGTTCTCGCCACATCAAAATGATTAATGTTTGAGGTGATAGAAATGCTTATTACCTTAATTTGATCATTACATAATGTATACCTATATTAAATCACACATGCTGTACTCTATGAAGATATACAAGAAATAAAATTAAGAAATATAAAAGAAAAAAGAAGACAAAAAATCATGACCATATTAAAGAAAGCAAGCAATAAATTCTAGCAAGGAACACTAAACAAGAAATCTGGGCATAAGTTAATTAGGAATAAATGCAAAGTATATGTTAGACCACCAGATGAAACCAAATAATCTGCTTAGAAGGTAGATCCTTCTGGAATTCATTAATTGACTCCTGAAGGGGAAGAACAGCATGTCATCATGGCCGCATGCTCAGTCCTGCCATCTTCAACTCAGGGTGGCGACCACCCATGGTTGTAGGGGTTTCCTACAACCAAGGACAAAGAGATGGACAGATAACTGGTAGAAAGATATTTGAAAGATGAAGAGCTGATAGATAGTAGCTTGATAAATACCTGAGATAAAAGATAGACAGGTAGGCAGATGCCCAGTCACAACCAGGACTGGTGGATGAGGAAACAATGCCTATTTCCTGCAACCGAGATGACTTTACAGTGACTTCATAATATTCAACTCTAAATTGTACTATGAAGAACGCAAACCAAGTGTTAGAGAAATGCCCAGGCAGGCAGCCTTATTAGACCCTCCATATGTCTGTGTGCCTCTGAGGAACTGCCATATCATGTTCCTTATTTGTCCTGAGAACTGATCTGTGCTCCTCCCGAGGGATGGGACCCAACTGAGGCGCTCTCCTGAGGACCTGTCCTGTTTGATCTTCTCCCAGGTCTGAGACAGTGACTGCCTTTACAAGTGCATTAAGCCAAAAGGGCTCAAATGATTTGAAAGACCAATTCATTTAAAATTCTGTCTCACCTCAGAGCAGTTCTATGAATCGCATTTTTAATTTTCCTGAAAATGGTTGTCAGAAGAGAGGAGGAATTTCACTTGAAATGCACATGCACATCAGGTGTGGTATGGCCTCCTGGAAAAATGACCAGTCCCATGGCTACTATTGCAGAAGAAAATAAAAACCTATGAAAAGGGTGTTGACGAGTGAGGAAGAGACTATTAGTCAGCAAGTGAAGCCAGGAGGCAGCATTGCTGGCCCCAGTCCTCATTCAGGCCCAAGGCCAGCTCAGCCTTTGCCTGCTAACACTTGGTCACCAGCCTTCTGAGCTTTGCCGTGGGCTGTGTTACGTGCCCTGAGTGGCCTTGTCATCCTATTTGTGAGCACCGTTGTCTGGTCTTCTCTTTCTGTGCCTGGCGGAGTTTAGCAAAACTTGATCTAGGGACTAAGTCTGAGGATGCTCCTCTACAATTGGACGAGGCCAAGTCACAAGTGCTCAGAGCATTACTACAAAATCTGCACACAGTGGGTTTCCAGCCTATTAAATTAAATGGTTTGGATTGTTAAATTGAGTCTTAGAAATTAATTGCTAGTCTCAGAGATCCTGAATAGTATCTGCTTTCGCATCAAATCCATGTTGAGAAGAAATGATTTCTGTAATTTCTTTGGTGTATTCGTTTCCTTTGATTTTCACGACATACAAGATTGGTGACTTTCAACAACTGCGTCTATTCTCCTACAGTTCTATAAATCAAAAGTCCAAAATCCATCTCACTGTGTAAGACTCAAGGTGACATAGAGGTTGGTTCCCTCTAGAGACAGTTTCCTCACCCTTTCTAGCACCTGGAGGCCGCCTGCCTTCCCTGGCTTTTGACCTTCTTTGGTATCATTCTGACTTCTTGCTTCTCTCTTCTATTTCTGTAGTCAAATCTCCCCTTGCCTGTCTCTTATGCAGATGCCTATGATCACTCTTAGGTCTCACCAGGATAATTTAGGATAATCCCTCCAGCATGATATCAAAATCCATAATATAATCACATCTGCAAAGCCCTTTTTACTGTACATGGTAAGAGACACAGGTTCCAGTGATTAGGACCTGTGTATCTTCAGGAGTCGTTAGTCGTCTTCCAGACTTGGGGTTTTAGTCAGATTGTTTATCACTGTGACCAAAAGACCTGACAAGAACACTGAAGAGGAAGAGATGTTTATTCTAGTTCTAAGTTTCAGAGGTTCAGTCCATGGCTGACTGACTCCCTAGCCCTAAAGCCAAGGTGAGGCAGAACATCATGGCAGAAGAGTGTGGCAGAGGAAAGCAGCTCAGGACACGATGGCCAGGAAACAGAGAGAGATGACCTCTCTCCAGGGGCAAAATACAAACCTGAAAGGCACACCTCCAGTGGCCCAGTTATGCCAGTCACACTCTACCTGGCTACAGTTATGCCTCAGAGAATCCATGTCAGTGGATTAATTCACTGCTTAGGTCAAGGCTAGCATAACCTAATCATTTCACCTCTGAACTTTCTTGCATTGTTGCCCACATCTGATATCTCAACCCATAATACTTGGTCCCTCATGTGCTTGGGATGCCTCCTCTTCCCCTGCTCATGAACTTGACCAGATGACCCCGACGATGAACAGATACTTCGATACTTCCCAACGTGTGGCTATGCACATACCTGTGTACATATATGCTAACTTCATACTAAATGTACAAGTTTATACAAATTTGGAAGCATTTTCTTTTTTTTTTTCACAAATGTCATTCTTAAGTTTTAATTTGAGGACCCCAAAGGCCTTCCTTCCTACTCCTACTCCCAGTCCTCCCTCCTCCAAATTTAGCCAAGTAAGTACTTGCTGGCAAGTGTCAGTCAGATGCTGCTCTGCAGAGCCCGAGAAGTGTTTTCTGTTACCTTATGTGTTTGGAAATCTTTATTTTTCACATAGCACCTTGGTGAAAGCTGAACCCTTCAGAGTGGATAATGCAATATTTGGGGTTTGCATTGTTTTTTGTTTTGTTTTTTTTTTGTTTGTTTTTTTTTTTTTTTTTTTTTTTTTTTTTTTTTGCGGTACTGGGGGTATCGAACCCAGGGCTTTGAGCTTGCAAGGCAAGCAGTCTACCAATTGAGCTATCTCCCCAGCCCTGTTTGCATGTTTTTTTCAGATGTTGCTGATCAGTTCCTCTGAACTGAGTGGGATTTGGGGATGAATGCTGTTATTTGTATGTTGAAGAAATAAAGACGGCACAGCTTGCTGGAATCCTTTTTTCTGATGTTCTCTAAGGTGGGAGGGGACAGTTTCGTTCAACCTTGTTCAGCACAAAGCATGGAAATAGCCCAACCCTTTTGGAGGTGATGGAAAGGGTGCTTACAGTCCTGTTTCCTCAATCTGGAGCTTAATCCCAATCGTAGTCATAGGTGCCAAGGTTTCTTTCCCTGTAAGTAAGCTCCTGCCCAATCATGGTCAGGAGATGCTTTCTGCAAAAGGTGGCAAAAAATGATACCAGCTGTTGTTCAAGTGCGTGGGTGGGGTGTCCCCTTCTTCCTAGTAGAGCTAAGGTCCTTGTTTCCCTAGCCTCCAAATCCAGAATGTACACAGACTCTCAAAACCTGCTGGTTATATTTATCACTTTTCCCCTGCCTGAGACTCCTTCGACCACCTGCTTTGTCTTTGAAAACATGTGTAATTCTAAGTTCTGGAAGTTTCCAAACTGACTTCCCTTTCTCTTGCCTGAGCTCCACACATAATCCACCATGTTTCTTTTCCCTTCAACACAGGGTTCTCAGTTTTTGTCAGCTGAAATCCATGCTCTGCTTTAGGCACTGAGGCATTCTGACTCACGGGGAGGAGGTGGTGTCTGGCATGAGCTCTGTGGAACCAAAACTCTGGCCATGGTCGCAGACCAAAGGCAAGCTAAGAAGTCTGAACAAAGTAAAAACAGGTGGAAGGAAGCAGGCCCGGGTCCTGCAGGGGTGCGTGCAGAAGGGTTACTCGTAATGAGGATTTGATGGAGGCTCATGGAGGATGGTCCTCTCTTCTGTCAGCAAGGGCATTCACCGTTCATATTTCCCTCATCCTCTCCCCACAAGTGTTGAATACCAGGACCAGAGTTGACATGTGGCAGGAAGCCAGTGCAGACTGCTGTCACTCTGTGCCTCAGTTCCCCACGTGGCCAGGATACCCAGCTACTCCTCTCCCCTGGTCATGGAGGTAGGTACAAGGGTGATGGAAATATTTGTCATCCTATTGTGAAATGTAAATGCCACCCAAATGAGCCCCTGCTAAGCAAAAGAGAGCAGGGAGGGACTTTCCAACCTTCATCAGGACCCAGTGAACCCCGTGAGGCTGGAATTTAGGGTCTCGGGGGCTAGGAGGTGGTTCCCAGCACTGGAGCGCCCAGTTGCCATTGCTGAGGAAGATGACCGTCCTGTTTTCCCAAGCTTCCACACAGCTTGTGCTGGGTTGGCGAGCCAGGGGGGAATGAGGGATGTGAGACCTTGAGGTCTCCTGGGGTCTGCCTCAGGACAGCACTGAAGCCACTGAAGGAGCCAGCCTGGGATGTTTGTCAGAGATGCAGCAGGTTCTTATGCAGAATCATAGGTGGTTCTTTATCAAGTAAAGCAGACTTTTAAAGTCTTTCTGTTTGTGAAACCAACTGGTAGGAGTTTTAGTAACTTAATCACTAACACTGATTTTTTTTCAGGAAGCAGGTAATGCAAGCAAAGGTAAAGGTGAAGTCATGGAAGATAAGCCAGTGTCAATAAAAGAAAGGAATGATACAAGTGAGCCTTTAAACTGCCCAATAAACTCAACAGCAGAGATTCAAATGGTAACTAGGAAACCATTGAAAATCAGAGAGTTTACATTTTGGGCTAGAATTCTGTTTGAAAGAAAATAGGTTCTTGCTTTTCAT
Organism: Sciurus vulgaris; assembly: GCF_902686455.1. NCBI lineage: Eukaryota > Metazoa > Chordata > Mammalia > Rodentia > Sciuridae > Sciurus > Sciurus vulgaris. The sequence continues at coordinate 29,813,676 of NC_136474.1, forward strand.
CAGACCTAAACCATACCTAAAAGATTTAACTAAAGTTATAAAATGATCAATATTTTTCAGATCTTAGGGAAATGTAGCCTTCCTAAGCATGAATCCATTAAGGTAATAACAACGGAGTTGAAGAAGTGAAATAAACACATAGACATTGTGTGAGTCAGTTTTCCACCATTATAACAAAATACCTGGGATAATTCAGATACAAAAAGGAAAGTTTAAATGTGGCTCATGGTTTTAGAGGATCAGAGACTCCTCATGGGTGTGACAGCTACTAATGGCAGTGTGCTTTATGTCACTGCAACAAAACACCTGAGGAAAAAAATCAACTTAAAAGGAAAGAAAGGTTTGTTTTGGTTCACAGTTTCAGAGGTTTCAGTCTGTGGTCAGCTGGCCCCTTTTGAGGCCTGAGGTTAGGCAGAATGTTGTGGTAGGAGTGTGTGATGGAACAAAACTGCTCATCTCATGTGGCCAGTGAACAAGGATGGGGTGAAGGGGTCATGGTCTCAATATGCCCTTCAAGGACATGCCCCAGTGATCTAACTTCTTCCACTAAAGGTGCCACCACCTCCCAATAGCACCACCTGGGGACCAAGACTTTAACCCATGAGGCTTTGGGGAACAGCTAAGATCCTAATTATAGAACTTATACACACAGTGTAAAAGGCAGAAATAGTTCAAAGACAAAGAATTTGGGTACAAATTAACAAATGTTACCATTCCTAGAACGCAAACAGTATACTGCAAATCATGAAGGAAAGTATCAACTATATGAACAAATGAACAAAGGCAATAAACAAAATATTCAAAGAAAAAAAAAACTAGTAGATAATTATAACATTAGAAAATTACTCATGGTCACCAGCGATCAAAAAATGAAAACTTAAAGTACTCTGTTTTGTCCATCAGATTGGCAAAAATTCAAATGTTCAAAAATAGGTAGAGTTGGCACGGTGCTGCATTCCTCTACTCTGCTTGTAAAAGAATAAAGTATAACCCACTGAATGGCAGGTAATTCCTCACAGCTCAGTATCTACACAGACTCTGAGCAATTTCATACCTGGGAATTCATCCTGCAGAAATATTAGCTCATTATCACACAAGGGTAAGTGCATTCCTTTGTTTGCTTTGCTGCAGTGAACACATCTAACTATACGATCACGAGCAAAGAACTAAATAAAGGTAGCAGAGTTCATTCTCATTATCTGTAATAGTCATGTTCTATAAAGTTTCCATGGACACTGAGAAAATGCTGAGCCAGGGGCTTAGGTTCCTGGGTGGTTCTAATTATATCTTCATTAACCAATTAATATATAACCTTGTTTTATTCATCTTTCTATCTAAAGATGCCTCATTTATTGAATACATATTGTTGATTCATGAATACAGAGCTCACAGTCAATAACACTGTAACTCAAACCTAAAGGGTGCTTACCTATTGCATGCATGTTCTCCATGAGACTCATTTTATAATTGCCATGCACTCCAGAGCACTAGATATCCACCAGGACTCGAGAGTCCTGCTACTTCCTTATAGCCTCATGTCTGTCACTTGTCAATCACCAAATCCTATGAATTTCTTTTCTAAAGTCTTATATCCATCTCCTCCTTTCCACATCCTGTACCAGTCCTGACCCTGGCCTGGATCCGACTCCAGTCTTGCCTCTCCTCTTTGCCTAAGGAATAACCAACTAAAATTGTACTCAGACCTTACTTAAGGCCCCTAATAGCTGAACTCACACTGCCTAACCTGAGGCTGTATTGCTCAGGGGCTCTGTCCCTGTACTTTCATCATCTCGCACTGACACATCCATAAAATTCAACACCTGTGGTTCCACAGCTATCTTGGTGGCTCACATCTCTGCGGGATGGTTGTTAGTCATCTTTTTGTCAATATAACAAAATACCTGAGATCATCAACCCTTAAAAAGAAAAAAGTTATTTGGGCTCACAATGTTGGAAGTTCCAGTCCGTGATCGATGGGCCTCTTTGTGTTGGGCCTGTGGAAAGGCAGCACATGGTGGCAGGGAGCATGTGGTGGAGCAGAGCTACTCACCTACCTCATCACCAGCCATGAGCAAAAGAGAAAGAGGAGGAGAGTCACATCCCACAACCCCTTTACAGGGCATGTCTCCCATGACTTAAGACCTCCCACCAGGCCCTACCTATTAAAAGTTCTACCACCTCCTGTGAGCACCACCCTGAAGACCAAGCCTCTAACCCACAGGCCTCTGAAGAAGGAGAACTTTCCAGATCTGAACTATAGTAGATGGGTCATGCAGCACCCTCTTCCTGAAGCACCTGCTGAGTCTCACGCCACATCCAACTGCCTCCCAGCTACCCTCTAAGAGAGCTGAGGTACCAGCCCGAGAGCAGCAGCCCCTCCACCACCTCTGCTCTCTCTTTCTTTTTGCCTCCGTGCTCCGAGAAGCCTATGCTTGGCCTGAAAACCCCATCAGGTGCAGGAGTCCCCTTACCTCCCTCTCCACAGTGTTCCCATGTCTCAGGAAGAGTGTGGAGACCTTGGACAAATTCTTTTCCACTTCCACTTCTTCTAGAATTAAGAAAAGGAGCACTTTCTTTTTTTTTAACCATGAAAAAAAATCTAACATTCCTAACATAAGACAAATCAATTTCAGAAACATCCTTTCAGCCATATTAATTAAAAGGAGATGTAAAAAGCACAAAGACACAGATTTTGTGGAAGAAAAGCCTGATGTGAAATGGCTTAACCTTTCTGCGGCTCTCTGCGATTTTTCCCCGAAGCTCATTTATTGTTTTAGTACTGAAGGAGAAAGGACTGAGGTACGACAGCAGGCCTTAGCTCAGGGCCTGGTCTTCAAGGACACTTCTCCAACAGCAGGAAGGAACCTGAACAGAGCACACACAGTGACAAGGCCCACCAGCCCCTCCTGGAGCAAGTATGGCCCGCAGAGAAATGACGTTCTTGGCGACTTGTTCTTTCCACCAGTTGGGTGTACTGGCTGGCGAAGCTGGCGTGAGATAAAGGTGGTTTGCCATTCTTGAACTGTGGAAATTCTTAGGAATTAATGAGGCAGCGACGGAGAAGGAGCTCTGTTTATTGACAGGCTGCCATGTGCCAGGGACAATTCTAAATGCAGAAAGGTTCATTAATTTTCCCAGGGTCATGAGACTATTTATCATCAAAGATGAGACCGTTTGCTTGGCTGAGTGTGGTAGCCAAAACTGCATGAGGCTTTCTGTAGCGTCTCTCCATACCTTTTCCATGACTGCATTAAAGAGGAGATCGTGTCTTCCAAATGAGCATTGGCAGAAAGAGATACCTTATCACAGTAGGGATCACTGATAACTTAATCTCCCTAAACTTTTCAATAATCATGTCTATTAATTTCCCAACTACATCTAATATCTTCCCATTTTCAAAAGATGAATACAAAAGCTTAAGTTCTTTAAAATTACTCCCAGCAAATTTTCCAGCTTTTGCTTTGCAGCATTGATTCTCTCCTCCAACTACTTCGTGTAAAACTCATTGATTTCACCTCTTCCTCCTGACAGGGTTAGTGTCTACAGAGATCTCATTCAATGTTTTTTTCAACCTTCGGAAATGCAAATAAATAAGTTCATGATCTGGAACAATAATTGCTGAAAACATCATCTAGGTGTGAGAAATAGAAGGTTTGGTGGTCCATTTTCAGAATAGAATATTAAGCCTTAATTGGAATGTAAGATCCAATTGAAGCTGTTTTAATTGGAGCCCTTCCTTTTGTCCCTCCCCATTTTAAAACAAGCCAATCCTGAAGATTGTAACCCTGAGCTCTCCTCCAATCAGGGAAAGAGGGAAGGATATATATGCATGTGTGTGTGTGTGTGTGTGTGTGTGTGTGTGTGTGTATAGTTCTTGTCAGGTCTTTTAGTCACGGCAACAAAAAAGCTGATATATATATATGTATTACATATTATATATTACATATATATGTATATACTCCAACATAAATGTATATATATGATAATCTATAACATATATATGTGTATGTACTATAATACTATAACATAAATGTAACATAAATTTTGTGTGTGTGTATGTGTGTATGTGTATCAGCTTTTTCACTGCTATGACCAAAACACACGTCAAGAACAATTAGAGGAGGAAAAGTTTATTTGGGGGCTCATGGTTTCAGAAGTTTCATCCATAGATGGACTGATTGCTCTGGGCCCAAAGTGTGGCAGAACATCATGGCGAAGGAAAGCTGCCGGAGACATGGCACCCAAGAAGCAGAGAGGGTTCTCCTCACCATGACAAGATACAGACCCCAAAGGCACACCCCCCAATGCCACCTCCTCCAGCCACACGCTACCCACTTTCAGTTACCACTCAGTTAATCCATCAGGGAATTAACTCACTGTTTGGGTTAAGGCTCTCATAACCCAATCATTTCACCTCTAAACCTTCTTGCATTGTCTCTTCCCACCCAGATTTTGGGGGAATACAATATCTAAACCATAACTAGACAGATAGAGAGAGAGAGACATACATATATGTTATGGCTATGTACATAATATATGTACAGAAATGCACACATACATATTTATGTTTATAGGAAACTAATGCACATTAAGTACATCCAACTGGAAATACAGCTAGGTGGAAGAGTAATAAATTCTCATTTTCGTGGGCCTAATGCAATCCCTAGGTAAATTCTGAGCATCGATTTGGCTCTAACAAAAGGTTGTCATACCTTGGAGAGCCTATTCTGTTCTTTAAATAATTGAGAGTCATTTCCATTAGTGAGCAAGAATAATATCACCATGAATGTATTTTTGCTATAGAGTTTTCTTATGATATTTGCAGTTTTATTTCACTTAATGCTGGCATTCGTTTCAGTACTTTGACAAGAGGAATGATGAAGAACTGGCAAGGTAAGGGATCAGCTAGGTTCTTCCCTCCTGATGCACCCAGTGCTGCAAATTCTTACTTTAAGATCTTATCTCTTGGGGCTGGGGAGATAGCTCAGTCAGTAGAGTGCTTGCCCTGCAAGCACAAGGCCCTGGGTTCGATCCCCAGCACTGCAAAAAAAAAAAAAAAAAGATTTTATCTCACTTTGCCCCTTAGAGTTAAAACTTCTCTCTCTCCCCTAATAACTTTGGATTCAGGGACAGGACAGACCAACCTCAGAAGAGACAGATCAGGGAAGCAAAGATGAAGCCACAGGCTCTTAATCACTTGTAGGGTTTCCAGAGAACACTAGAGATGAGGCCGTGAAATGGAAGGTGCCATGCTGTATAACAGGTTAGAGATCCCTGATGGGGATGTGTGGGCTTCCTGGTTTGGTGGGAAGAGCGGAGCAGCAATGGCTGGGAAATCCAAAGGCCACACAGGGAGGGTGGTTGTGATGAGCATGGTATGGTGTGCGTGACCCTGGGAGGATGCACATGGTGGGGGACCAGTCCTCCTGCAGGGCCCTGCCAGGAGGTGAGCGGCAGCCTGCCATGCTCAGGGAACTGAGAGCAAGATGAGGTGTCAGTGCTGGCACCTGACCCTGTCCCTGCCCAAAGGAGAGGGATGGAGCTGGGGAAAGGGGCTCATGGCCAGCAAAGCTCAGCTGTGGGACTCATGGATCCCTGGGCTGAGGTCATTTGTCATTCCCCCTCCTCAGGTCGTGATGTGGCTGTGCATGTGGTATGTCAGGTTCTCCAACAGCTCTGTCCACTGCAGTGCTGGGCAGGATCCTGCCACACCCACTCCATATGTGGAATCTCTTTGCCCACCAAGGCCTTGTCTTCCTTTGTTTGGCACCAGGATCCCCACCTGGCTCCATACCGCCAAGCATATCTTGTCATTGGAACATCCACCAGGTAGGAACAAACTGTAGGTGACAGAGTGACAGGGTGAAAAGATACTTAGCACAGAGAGCATCTTTGTAAGATGAGCGCACTGGACTGGGAAATTGAGACAGAGAGAGCTACTGGGGATGTGAAGCCCCACCAAGAGACCTAAATGTCAAGAAATCAGACTGGCAATAGGTCACAAAGACAGCTGCCTCTCATGTTGACTCTAGCACCACTCACACTGGACAAGAGATAGATCCACTAAATGTCCAGTGAGGGATGAACAGATGAGGAAAATGTGGTATATATACACAGCAGAACACTGCTCAGCTGTAAAATGGAAGGAAATCTTCATTTGCAACCACATGGTTGAACCCAGAAGACATTATATTAAGTGAACTAAACCAGGCACAGAAGGGCAAATGCCATAGGATCTCCCTTCCACATGGAATCTAAAAACTATGGTCTCATAGAAATAATAAACAGAATATTGCTTATCAGAGGTTGGGGAGAATGGGGGAAGAGAGGATGAGAGAGACTGACCAATGGGTATGAAGTTACTGTTTCCCAGACAGGAGCAATGAACTCTGGTATTCTATTACATACGGGTGACTACAGTTAATATTTCAAAATAACTAGAAAAGAGCATCTCGAATGTTCTCACCACAAAGAAATGTTCAATGTTTGAGGAGATGAATATGCTAATTATTCTGATTTCATCATTACATAATGGATACAGTATTAAAACATCATAAACATGTATAATTATTATGTGACAATCATAAATTTTAAAACATAAAAATAGGATCCATATGGGCTAAGAGTAAAGTTGAACTCAGACTTCGTTGCTGTAGATGGGAAGTGAGATGGCGGAAGGGCAGTTGGAAATCCCACCCAGAAGCCAGATGCAGTGGTGCACGCCTGTAATCCCAGCAGTTGGGGAGGCTGAGGCAGGAGGATCATGAGTTCAAAGCCAGGCTCTGCAACTTAGCAAGGCCCTAAGCTACTCAGTGAGATCCTGTCTCTAAATATATACAGAAAAGGGCTGGGGATGTGGCTCCGTGCTTAAGTGACCCTGAGTTTAATCCCCAGATAAAAAAAGAAAGAAGAAAGATGGAAGGAAGGAAGGAAGGAAGGAAGGAAGGAAGGAAGGAAGGAAGGAAGGAAGGAAGGAAGGAAGGAAGGGAGGGAGGGAGGGAGGGAGGAAGGGAGGGAGGGAGGGAGGAAGGGAGGCAGGGAGGGAGAAAGAATGAAATCCCACCCAGAGAAAGAATGGTTAATCCACAGGGCCACACTCCAAGGATTCTTCCTATATATGTTTCTACTGTCACTGTAACAATGTACCATAAAGGAAGGTGAACACGATTCACATTTATTATCTCACAGCACTGTGAGTTAAACACCTGACGGCGGCCTCCCTGGACCCAGAATAAATTGTCAACAGGTGTGTGTCCTGGAGGCTCTAGCAAAGAGCCTCCTGCTTGTCGTGACTAGAGACTGTCACATGCCTTGGGTCAGAGTCCCTTTCTTGGTCTTCAGAGTCAGCAACATCGCCTCTCCCTGGTCATGCCTCCTCGTCAGATCTCTCTTATCACAGCCATGAGCTGTTCTCTTCTAAGGATGCCTGTGCTTAGATCAGGCCCTGTGGATAATCCAGGATCATCTCTTCATCTCCAGGCCTTTAAATGAAGGACATTTGCAAAGTCCCTTTACCATGCCAGGTCACCTATTTACAGATGATTGAATTAGGAGGTAGACACTTTGGGGGGCCGTTATCTGCCAACCGCACTTCCCAAGTGAGGAAGACTTCACATTGTTATGATTGTGAATTCAGTAATAATCTAAAAGAAACATCAAAAATCTCTTCCTAAAGTAGCTCTGTTCTTTACAGAGTCAAAAGAGGTGAGGCTAGAGTTTGTCCCTTGTCCTGACCAGCACAACCAAACTCTCAGGTCCGGCGAGGAGTGAAGGTGGATTGGAAAATAAAGATTCACAGACACAGATCTTAAAGATTAAGCTGGGATCAGGTGGAGCTCTGCTCTCTGATGGAGCTGAAGACCTAAAGAGTTACACCAGCAATCTTTATTTATATATGTCTCATTATCAGGTTAAAGACCATGTAAACATTATTCTTTGTACTCAGGAAAGTTACAGAAACTAAGACATCTATGTAGCTTTTCTGCAGTTGCAATCCATAGTTACAAAGTGCAATGTTAGCAGCTTTGTGTAGCTCTCAAGAAAGTCCATTGTTCAAAGTTACTATAAGGCAGGCAGGAAGTGGAGAAGCCGAGCTGGTGAAACATTGTGGTTGTCTAGCGTAAGAATTCCTTCCTTCCTAGGAGCTGTGTGCCTGAGATCAAGATCAGAGCTGATAGGACTCTTTCCCAGAGCCTCCTCATGCAGGGCATTGCCACAGCAGCTGAGTATCCTGTGTCCTTGCACGGAGGCATGCCCCAGCCACAAGAGCATCAGAGACCCCTGATCTTAGTAACTGCTCTCCCATCCTCTGTCACCACTCTCCACAGTCCCCAGACAAAATAAGGACTGCATTTATTCAGGCCTCCCACCTACCAAAGTGTTGGCCAGTGCTTCCTCTATTGCCAAATTAGCTCCATGCTAGGCTTCTAGTTGGGCCTTCAGTGTCCGTCTTTCTTTTCATAGAGGACAAGATAACATCTGCATTTGGACAGTGGGGACACAGGAAGAAAGGGTACCAGGTGTGGAACGGGAGTCTGTCATGCAGGTGCACTGAGCATCCCCTTCCCTCTGGCTGCCCTGGCTCCTCGGTGTCGATGGCAGAAAACAGCCAAGAGCAGCAGCTCAGAGGCTGCGCATCCTCTCGTCTGCTTCCCTCAACCGAACGCCAACCACGGCTTCAGGAAACCACTTCACATCATGTGATCAGTTGCATCTGAACATCAGACTCATTTCTCGACTGCTCGCTGTCCTGACCACAGCTATTTATTGATCCACCATTCGCCCCAGGCAGAGTGCTAGGAGTTTTATACACTTGTTTACATTTTTTTAATGCAGGATGTTTTCACACAGGTTTCACCAATGTTTCATTAGGTCATTTCAACCTGTGGAAAATAACAAGCACAAATGTCATCTCTGCTTTATAGGTTGGAAATCAGAGGCTCATTGGAGTTGAGTGTCCCTCAAGGCTACAACATAATAAGCGGGGAAGCCAGGCCTCAGGCTCATTTTACAGTGTGGAGTCCCAAGCATCGCACGGTAGTCAGTCAAATAATGGTCCCTAAGGATGTCCATATTCTAGTCCCTGGATCCTTGGAATCTGTTACATGGCAAAACAGACCTTGCAGAGGTGATTAGGGATTTTGAGGTGGAGAGAAGGCACTGGTGTTGTGGTTTGGATCTTAGGTGCCCCCCAACTAAGCAAAAGGCTTAGTTGCCAGCCTATGGTGCTCTTGGGAGGTGGTGGGACCTTCAGGAAGTGGGGCCTGGCAGAAGGAAATCAGGTCATTGGGGGGGTGGGTCCTTGGTGGGGATATTTGGATCCCTGTCTCACCCCGCTTCCCGACTCCCATGTAATAAAAATGTTTCCCCTGCCACACGCTTCCCACCATGATGCACTGTGCTGCCACAGGCCCCAAAGCATTAGCTACAGGTATCCATGGGCTGCAACCTCTGAACCCAGGAGCCAAATTAATCTTTCCTCCTTTAAGTTGATTTTCTCAGGTAATTTGTCATAATGACAGAAAGTCAATAATCCTGGATTACCCAGTTGGGCCCAGTGTAATCACAAAGGTGATCACAAGAGAGAGGCAGGAGAGTCAGATTCATTGGAAGGCATAAAAGTAGAGACCAGAGTGAAGTGGGCCGGTGAACCAAGGTGTGTGGGCAGCCTCTAGCAGGTTGGAAAGGCAAGCAAATGGATTCTCACCTAGACTCTTTAGAAAGCATGCAATCTTGCTAATAGACGTCAAGCCCATTGAAACTTATCTTAGATTTGTAGACTCCAGAACTGTGAGGGAATCTATGGGTACTGCTCAAACTCATGAAGTTTGTGGTAATTTGTTATAGTAACAGTAGGAAACAATTACATTTACTGTCCCCTGTTCTAACCCTAAATCCTCAATACACTTGTAGGTCAGACCTTACCTCTAAGCCCCAGATCCACAGAGAAAATCACCACATCCACCTTGGAAGACTTCAAGGACATAACTGTCACCTGAAGTTCTTTTAACCTCCTCCTGCCAAACCTACTATATTTTACAAATTCCCCACTACTATGAAGGCTATGCACCTGGTAACAAACCAGATCAATGAGCTCATCCCAGATTCTCCTTTTGCTCACCCCATCTGAATATAAACACACAGTCAGGCTTCCACATCCAGGGGTACCACAAACATGCATTTAACCAACTGCATTGTAAAAGTTTGAAACCAATTTGCATTTGTACTGAAGATATACAGGCATCTCTCCTAGTATATTTTTTCCCTAAAGTGCAAAACTATTTTCCAATTGTATTGGGTATTATAAGTAATCTAGAGATGATTTAAAGTATATGAATATACAGAGGCTATATGCACATGCTATGCTATTTTATATAAGGGACTTGAACATCCAAGGATTTTGGTATCTTTAGAGGATCCTGAAACCAATTCCCAATGGGTACTGTAGGATACACATGTCTATTTCTTTTCTTTTTAATTTTTTAAATTTTTTTTTATTTTTTTTATTTTTTACAGACTGCATTTTGATTCATTGTGCACAATTGGGGTACATTATTTCACTTCTATGGTTGTGCACGATGTAGATTCACACCATTCATGTAATCATACATGTACTTAGGGTAATGATGTCTGTCTCAGTCCACCATTTTTCATACCCTGCCTCCCTCTCAGAATTAAGATTCCCATCCCCTAATTTCAGAGCCACAGAACTTTCCCATTCATAGCATAGATTCTTGATCCATCTGATAAATTGTCTTGAGGTTTAGGATAACATGGAATCCTCCACTCTGCTTGTAAACAAATGTTTCCGGTTTATTACTCTTAGCTCAGACAAGTTCCCTTGGTGAGCACACGGACCTGGCACCTTAGCTCCTATCAGCAGTTTCTCTAGTCATGTGTGGCAGTCCTCTTGGAGTTTGCCACATCTCTGTGACATTATTAATCAAAGTTTGTTCTTGTTCCCAATGGATTTTCCAGGAGAGTTGTTCTCTGCTTAACAAATATCTCTTAAGAATTTGATTACAGTAGCGTACAACTGGCCATCTGCCATTGGTGAGGGATCTTGAGGCCACATCTAAAGAACCTAACTCTGAAGTGGGGGCCAGGTGGTTGTACCATTAATGATGTGTGGTCCTACTGCCTTTATTGCTCAAGAGGGTGCTCAGGGGTTGGACTCTAGAGCTTCCTGCCATGCCTGCCATGCTGAACCCCCATTCGGCCCTCCCTCTTCCTGTAATTATACAGCAGGGTCCCCTTTCTATGTAAGGTGTACCCTTCTGCCTGAGTCCCTGTTCCTCAGAATGCATTGTTGCTGTTCTATGCTACCAGAGATTCGAGATTCTCTATGGTCCAACTCCTCCACATGCCTTGACTTTTCCCTCTTAAATTCACTCTCCATGTGAATGCCAAGAGCAACTGCTCTTGCTTTTCTGAAATGAAAATCTGGCCAACTCACTCCTGGCTCCTAACTCTGAAGTAAATTCAATAACTCACCAGCCAAACCCATAATCCCTACCGTGAACTATAAGATTGAACACACAAAATCCCCTACTTCAATTTTCAGTTTCATTCCATATAACTGATGGCTTTTCTCCCTGTGTCAAACATTTCCTTCCCTGTTAGACAACTGCAATAGGGTCTTTGCACATGCTCCATACTCCCAACTCCCCTCATTTTAAGATGATGGAAATGTACTGCCTCTTCTGTCTCACAGAGTCTTCTAGAGAATCATTTCATAGCCCAAATAATCCTTTAGTATTATAACCATGAGGAAACGACCAGACACAGAACACTCTCAGTAGAAGTAGAAGTAGAATTATCCAGTAGAAGTAGAATTTTAATCAGAATTCTGCTTCTCATTTAATTTTCTTAGTATTGTGATGAAATATGTTATCTCCCTGCCCTCTCCTCCTCCTTTTCCAGCCCACCCCACCAAAGCCCTTTGTATCAGGTATGGTGAATGCTATGGGTTGGGTAAGCATCCTCCAAAGGCCCATGTGTCAAAGGCTTGGTTCCCAGGATGGTTCTGTTGACAGGTAGTGGAACTTTTGGGAAGGGGAGACTCATGAGGGGACTTTAGTTGACTGCATGCCCTCAAAGGGGACTGTGGGACCCCAGTCCATCCTCTCTCTCTCTGTCTCTCGTCTCTCTCTCTGTCTCTCTCTCTCTCTCTCTCTCTCTCTCTCTCTCTCTCTCTCTCTCTCTCTCTCTCTCTCTCTGCCTTCTGCCTTAAGATTTGAGATTTGAGTCCTTGCTGTGACACATGCCCATTTCATGTGTGGCCAACCAGCAGGACCATTCCATCTCAGACTTGACCCTCCAGAATCACAAACCAAAATCAATCTCTCTTTATTTTATAAACAACCTGTTTCAGGTATTTCATTACAGTGACACAGAGCTGATGAATATAGTATATTAACTTTCTAGTGCTATAGGACAAATCACCCAACAGTGAGCAACTTAAACAGACATTCATTATCTCTTCATTTCTGAAGGTAAGGAAACTGGTCAGGATTTAGATGGGCCATGGTTTTTCAGGAGGGAGTTGTGGAGCTAGCAGCCAGAGCAGGTGCCTGTCTCATTCACATGCCACAGGTGACCTCATTCCTTAAACATTAAGGCCTCTTTAAGAATGGCCTCATGGCATTTCCCAGAGAGGATGAGAGAAAAGAGAAAGAAAGCCAGATGTCCATCAGCACACCTGTAATCCTGGTGATTCAGGAGGCCGAGGCAGCGGGAGCACAAGTTCAAGGTCAGCCTCAGCATTTTAGTGAGACTCTGTCTCAAAATTTTAAAAAATTTTTAAAAAGCTGGGGATATAGCTTAGTGGTAAAGTGCTCCTGGATTCGATCCATAGTATCAAGGGAGAAAAAATAAAGAAAAGCAAAAAAAGGAGAGGAAAAAAACCACATATGAAAACCAGTTGTTGATATGCTAATCCCAAAGCGATACCCTATCACTTCTGCCATGTTCTGTCCATCAGAATGGAGTCGACAAGACCAGCCCGAACTGAAGGGAAGAGATCAGGCAGGATGCAAATTCCGAGAGGTAGGTAGGAATCACTGAGCTCCATTTTAGAGACTGGATGCCTCAGATATCATTTAAACATGGGAAGAATCTAATTGAAATCAGAGTAGAACATCTCTTTCAATGGGTAGGATAAAGTCTCCCAGGACAAAGTATGGTACTTCCAACGAGGCCCAAAGAAACAGCTTCATAACTATGCTAGAACATAGTCCACCCACTTTGGAGGGGATATTAGTAGTAATACCCACTTTTATCAGTGAGGAGGAGAGCTTCTCAGCCTCTGGCAGTTGGGAAGCTGAGAGAGACAGGAAGGGGCCAAGGCCAGGTGCAGTCCCCACAGCCATCCCCACCTGCCATGGTTTTCACCAAGTCCTAGCAATCCACTCAAATCCTCAGTCATCACATGGATTAATCCTCTGATGAAATCAGAGCCCTCCTGATCCAATCCTGTCCCCTCTGGACACACTGCATCGCCACACCTGAGTTTTGAGGGTCAATCCGGATCAAAACCAGGACTGCAGGCATTGCCCAGGCTCTGTCCACCTGCCTGTCAGCCCCTCTTCTGACCTTAGCTTCCACCTCCTCCCATTCTTAAATGTTCTTTGCCATGCACATTAGCATTTCAGTTCACATTCAAGAAATGACCCTACCTTCTCAGCATCTTCTCTGAAAGTCTCTCTCCCTTTCTGCAAGAAGGAACTTTTTGTCTCTGTGTCCCTCTTGTTCCTTGAATTCACCCCTTGGGGTTTCCAGTTTCCCATTGCTACTTCAGAATTTCTTCTCCCCCAAACAAACAAAGAACAACTAAACAATAAAACCACCTGCTTATTGGAATCCCTCTTCTTGTGGAAATAATATCCACCCCTCTGTAGTTCACTTGAGTCCATAGAACCCATTTTCACAGCTCCTCCACCCTACCAGACTCACAGGGATCTTCTTAATCCCAACCAATTTGCAGATACTCAACCTCCCTGGGGTGAGTGCATTTGGCACCATTGTCTATTGGCTAACATTTTCACTTTGAACAAAACAAACATTTACTTTTCCACTGTAGTCTCTATGGGTCACAGTTACTTCAAAACCTCACAACCATTGTGTGTGTGTGTGTGTGTGTGTGTGTGTATACGCACACACACACACATATATATATTCCTGGCCACTTAGAAACAACCCTGATACTTCTCCACATCTCAAGAACCCCAGTTCGTTGACCCCATGCACAATCTAGCTACCATTCCTTCCTCCTTCCCCCTTCTTTTCCAATCTAGCTTCCTTGCTTCTTCAATATATTCACTCACCAAAAACACTCAAGGTCACTACCCTCTTTCCTCCCTTTGTTTTGATCATCTGGCTAAAAATCCTCCCTCTGGTTACAAATAATTGTCTAGTTTCTTCAGTCCTGAAACCCAGTTAACAGAAAGTTTGAGAAGAACATCATGCAGCCAGTTGGAGCCACTTCCTTTGAAATTCATAATCACATAGTCACTGCATGACTTTCTTACCAGATGTCTCTCTGAAGTTTGCTTTCTTATGCCTGAGATGATATTGTGGCAGAAATTGGCTTGGGGTTTGCAGAATATATTTCTTCTTCTTTTTCTTGTGCAGATGGCCAGGCTAGATTTCCTGGCTGCCCGTGGACCTCCTGAGTTCCAGCTAAGGGTTGTGAGCAGCAAGGCTCCTCCCAAGTCTTCCACCAAGCTTGGGGCTTCTGCAAAGGGTCCAACAGACTGCAACGGCGTTGATTTTCCACATTGCGCAAGTACCCGTGGGAAAGAAAGACACAGGAAAGCATTATCCAGGTTGCAATAGAAAGAATCCAGAAAGTTAAGTCTTTGGAACACTGGAAAGAAAAGCTAACTATTTTGTCAACTCAAAGTTCCAAAATGGACCGGCTGTAAAATGTACTGAAGAGGATGATTCTGTTCTTCAGTTAAGTAAAGCAATTCGACTTTGCGACAAAGACCCAGTGAACAGCCTCTCATCTCCACTCCTGCTTTGGCTCACATGTGCTCCAGGGAACTGCAGTTATTTTGGAAAACAGGGATGTAAGGCTGAGAAAAGAGACACATAGAGAGATCTGAGCGCTCAGTAAGGAAACATCTTGATATTTCAGGTGCACAAGTCTGCCTAGAGAAAATAGCTCAAAGTCTCCAAAAAGGGAGTCAGAATTTTAAAAGCATTTGACCATTAAAGTCTAACTGAGCTTACAATGGCCCTGAGGCTACTCAGTCTGAGCAGAAGCTTAGGCTGGAGACCTGAAGACAGACAGGGACATTTGTTCCTTGCCTGGGACATGGTGTTCCACCTGTGTGAGGAAGGCAGGAGCTGTCCACTTGGTCCCTTCCATTTTATTGTATCAGCCTGGTGGATCCATGCTCCACTCTCTTGACCTCAGGAGAAACCTGAGAGCATGAACAGAGGCCCATGCCCTGCTCTTAAGTAGTCACGCTCCTTCCTCTTCCCAGACCCAGGAGGACACGATGCTAGGTCACAAAAGGGGCAGAGCCCCGGTTTCTGAAACCCCATGGCCAGGCATGTTCGCTCTGAGCAAATCATAAACCTCAGTGCTCTAATTTCTTATTCCAGAATGTTGCTGGTTTATTTTCTGGTCACAGGCATGTCCATCACAGCAGCTGGTGAGACTTCCACTTAAGTCAGCTGTGCGCCCCGCTACCCTCAAGCAGGCACCCTTCTGTCCCCAACGTCTCCTGATTTGTTGAGGAAAGGGAAGAGTGATCCAGCAACTCACCCGCCTGCACCCCTCAACATCTGATCATGTTTTAGGTCTAAAACGCCTGTTAGGTAACAAAAGCGTCCCTCCTCCCAGCAGCGCTGACTCCTTGCACTTCTGTCCCAGATCTCTTGCATTAACTACTTGAGGACGTTTTATGTTAGGTGGCCCTCCTTCCTGCACTGACATCTTTCTCCTTCTGTTCCTTTATTTCTCTCTTAAAAAGAAACATAGTTATTTCCCTGTTTAAAATCCTCTGCCCTTATTTGTAACATTTCAGGAATTTCCTGCATCCATTGTATTTAAATTGTTTCACTTTAAGGAAAAAATAGATACCCACATTACTAATGGATATGTTCACTGGTACATTAACTTTTGGAGATTATCAACAGTGATCTATCCTTGCCCTGTTGCCCAGCAATTCCATGTTTAAGTATTTATCAAAGAGAAATATGTGTATGTGTACATCAAAAGACATAGACAAGTATCTTTACAGTAACCGAAATCTGGAAGAAGTCACAAACATCTATTGGGAACAAAATGAATAAATGGATTGTGAACTATTTCCACATTGGAATGCTACTCAGCACTGAAAAGGTATAAAATACAGTCATGAGAACAGCATGAGCGAATCTCACCTCGTGAAGTGATAGAAATCCGATACAAAGGAACATGTGTGCTATGATCCTACGTACAAATTGTTCAAAATCAGACCCATTAGATTTCTAGCAGTAGAAAGAAGGAAGAAGGGGTAGAGGAAGGAGGGGTACCCTGAAGGCTTTGGAATCTGGGAATACTTAACTTCTGGATCTGGTTGTAACCAGTTGGGTTAATTTTGTGAGGATTCATTGAGCGATGAACTGAATGCATTATACCTGTTTTATAGAGCCATGTTATATTTCCACATTTCTTAAGTGAAAAATAAAATACCATAAAAAGTGCTGTTAGGTCAATTGTTCCAAGACCCATTTTCCTCCCAATGTGCCCGGAAGGATGCACAGTAAGCTCAGGTACCAGAGAGATGCATTGGCATGAGTCAGCCCTATGCCTACCGAGGATTATAGGTTTCCTACTCCTGAACCTCATCCTTCTAATCCATTATGATATTATTGTGCACACATATATGTAGATTTTTATTTGTAAAATAGTCTGAATAAATGATACGAACTATGATTTCCTTTTTGTGTATTATAACTTCTGAGCTCTAGACATTTATGTGTTTGTATTACGTATCCCTTTTAATTGCTCTGTATTTTCCCACCGTAGAAATGCAGCAGTTTTGTTTATCCATTTCACCACAGATCAGCATCAGCACTGCCTCAGACTTTCCCTGCTTTATATAAAAGCGACCTCACAGTGAAGAGACTCCTGCTTGTCTCCTGTTGGTCCTAGAAAATAAGCTTAGCCTGCACAGTCATTGGGGACAAATAAAGAAGAGGTCAGGTTTGCAGATGTGATTAAAACTGAAGAGCTCAAGAGGGAGAGATTATCCCAGATTATCCAGGTGGGCCCAGGGGAATCACCTGGGTCCTTATAAAAGAGATTCAGGGGTTCAGAGTGGTAGATAGGGAATGTGATGATGTTAGGTAGGCGTAGGGACACCAAGATGGCGGAGACGGGGAATTCAAAAGAAGCTGCTGGAGGAGGAGAAGAGATCTGATCCTGTTTATGATAAGTCCCATTACCATGACAACTTCCGCCAATGAGGATTTATCACCATGATGACTTTCACCACAGGTTCAAACTTTAAAATGGGGGTAAAGTGGGCAGTAGTCTAATTAGATTTCATAAAGTAACCAATGTGGGGGATTGGAAAATATTCTAATCAGGTATCATAAGATAACTCATGGGAGTAAATGGGGCAGGGTCTTCAATCAGGTCTCTATGGGGAGAGAACGCCACAGAGCTTAGGATATAAGACCCTAATTTCCAAAGTGGGGCCTTGAACCTCTCTCTCACAAAGCTCACTCTTCTCTGCCTAATGGAGTGCTGCTTCCACCTTCAATAAATCTGCACTTCATCGGTTACTTCTGTGGGTCTCGCTCAATTCTTTGTTCTGGACACCAAGGACCAGGACTTTGACCAGCCATCCCAATGGTAATAAAAATAAGAAGGTGCAGATTGTAGGGATGAGAGGAGAAAACCCCCAGCCAAGGAGCACAGAAGACCTCTCCAAAATGACAAAGACCAGGAAACATTCTCCCCACAGATCCTTTAGCCCCATGAGATGAATTTTGGATTTATCTTCAGAACAGTTCAAAACCAAATTAGTGTTATTTAAGGTACGAGATTTATGGCAATTTGTTACAGCAGCCATAGGAAATGGATTCACACGGGCAGAGGAGAATCCAGGTCACCCACACATCAGTGATGAGCAATTTGCTTCACAGTAGTGAGGTCATATTACATTCAACTTTGTGAATTTCCCCCACGAGACTTTTCAAAACCTTTTCATCTTTGCCCTAGATTCTCTTGAACACTCAGCACCAGCAATCACGTTGGATCCTCAGGTTCCAGGACCCAGTGGCCTGGGCCCCCATTTCATGCTCTCCTGTGAGGTGGTGGATGACCAGGAGGGACGTGTCCGTATGTCTCAGCCACTCCCTCTCTTGGCTGATTTTGTGTTTGTTGATTTAACTGGTGTCCGTTTTCTGTCACATGTTTAAACACCTGATTCCTGAATCCTCTGCGGGGAAGAGGAGGGCTGAGATGAACTCTGTGTGGCTTCCCTGAGGCCCAGCTTCCTGGGGGAGTCCAGCGTGGCCTCCCTCCCTGAGATTCGTGTCATAACATGACCTTGATCTGTGGTTGACAGTTCTACTTTGGAAGGTCATTCTCACATTTCATATCAATTTGCGCTGAATCTGTGCCTTTTTTAAATTCCATTTTTTTTTTTTTTTTTTTTTTTTTAGGAAAACAATTTGAAAATGTTTCTTTTCTTTGTGGTTCCTGTTCTCAATCTTTTGAAAAGGTAGCCACACCGACATCTCAGTAGGTAGATACTGGAACACGATATATACATGCCCCCACAGGGGAAGAAGGAGGGGAGGAAGAAGGGAAGGGGGGGAAAGCTACACCATCACAGGTGTACACCAGGGAATACTCCTCCCCAAACGCAGACCCGGGTCTGCTCTGTCCTCCATGACACCATTACCTAATTACAAGAAATGCACGAGACAGAGGAGCATATTAAATGACACCCAGGGCAATCTATGATCAACCCAGTTTCTTCCACAAATGAATTTTAAAAGATAAAAGAAGAAAACACTGGAGGGGGAAGCTGCAATGGACATTATTTGGATCCCATTTTTAAAAAACTATAAAATTAATTTAATTCATGAAACAATCTATAATTTGCATACTGAATAAATGGATGGGTGGATATAGATAGAAGATAATAGATAAATGTAAATGATACAGAAGAAGGAAGGAAGGAAGGAAAGAAGGGAGGGAGGAAGGGAGAAATAAAAAAGAAAGAAAGAAAGAAAGAGGGGGAGAGAGGGAGGTGGGGAGGGAGGGAGGGAGGGAGGAAGGAAGGAAGGAAGGAAGGAAGGAAGGAAGGAAGGAAGGAAGGAAGGAAGGAAGGAAGGAAGGAAGATGGATGGGTCATTAAGGCCCAGACTCCTCCCTATGATCACCCCTTCTTATCAATTAGGAAAATATAAAGCAGACTTGGTCAAACATTTTGCTTATTAATTGGTCAGGGATCCTACTAAATTCAGAGTCTGAGTCGGTAGCTGTAGGCCAAGTCTAAGGCGCTGCATTTCCAACAGGCTCCCAGGTAAGGCTGACGCTGCTGGTATGCAGCCCACACTTTGTACGGGTGGCAAGAATCCACAGGTTCAACACTGATTAGGTGGCATTGCTATTGAAATCCTGAGGTTTCCTTAGTACCAAGCTGTAGAACTGCTGTAAGACCTGCGTTCTGCCCTGGGCTTCAAACACCTGTCCGCTCTTGACTGTTGACATTTTCTTCTTGCATCCTTTACCCCACAAAGCTGGATTCACTTTAATGCGGTTAGGTGAGTTGATCCAATGTGTCTTTTATTTTACTTAACTAATATGCTGTGAGCACTTTCCCATGTCATTATAAATTCCTGATAAAATTAACATTATTTATTATTATTATTATTATTATTATTAATAGCAAACTCTGAACAAATGTTCAAGTAAACACATATGATAGAAAGGGACTCCAAATGAAAAGCTACAGCCTCTTTCCCACCCTCTACCACCTCTCTCCTCAGAAGTAACCAATGCCAACATTTTCTGTTCTCAGCTTTGGGAGATAAAGTTGATCCCTGTAACTAAACAAAATAAAATACACATACTTCATTATTTTTTTTCAAAAATTTTAATTGATCCATAACAATTGTGTATATATGTATGGGATATGGCAGAAAAAACTTTATATGTGTATGCAATGCATGATGATCAAATCAGGGTAATGAGCATTTCCTTAAACACTTATTTCTTTGCCTTCAGAACCTTTAAACTCCTTTTGCAAGGGTTAACACCAGCAGCCTTTCTTCCATTAGGGCTCCACCTCCTAAAGATTCCACCAACTCCAATAGCCCCCAAGCTGGGGACCAAGGCTTTTACACAGGGGCACTGGAGCACAATTAAGATCCAAATCTCAACAGATTCTGACTCAAGCACAATGAGAAAGATTGTAATGACATTTATGAGAGGCTAGGAAAACTGAATGCTAACTAGTCTTTGATTATATTAATAAATGATTGTTCACTTTTAGGGGTGATTTGCATTATTGTGAATATGTATTTTAATAGTCCTTATATCTAGGGATATGTTCTGTAATATTTATAGTTGAAAAGATATAGTATCTGGAATTTGCTTCAAAATAATACAGGGTGGGAGAAATGGGTGGGAATATAGATAAAGTAAGAAAGATTGGCCATGAATTTATCACTATTAAAGCTGGTGAGGGCTGGGGTTGAGGCTCAGTGGTAGAGTACTCGCTTAGCATGCCTGAGGCCCTGGGTTTGATACGCAACACCACATAAAAATAAAATAGAGGTACTGTGTCCAACTACAACTAAAAAACAAAAACATTAAAAAAAAAAAAAAGCTGGGTGATGGGTCTATGGGGACTTTTCTTTTTTATGTTTAAATTTTCTGTGGTGAAACAAAAAATTTTGTAAGAAGTATAACTAAATGTTATTCATTTTGTTATACTCTCCCATTGGAAACCTATAAAATTAATTAATAGTGAGCAAGAAAAAAAAAAAAAAGAAAAACCTATTTTACCTATTACTATCTTTTACTAAAAGAAATAGAAACCTATTTTACTTACCTATTACTATCTCATTTTCTCAGATACCACCCAGTTTTTGTATAATATTCTCTTTAGTTCCAGTTTTACCTGTGGAAGAAAAATATAATATTTTGTTTGAAACCTAATACTGAATATAATGCAGAATATGACAATGGTATAAATATCATTGATCTATGAGGAAACCTCACTGATTAGGGTGGGAGAAAACGTGTTGACCAAGTAAGTAATTTTGGAAATAAATGGAGTCTGTAAGACTAAAGGCAAAAGAAATTGTATACAACACTGTATTATCATTGATACAGCTCTTTCCCAGTGGGGTCCAGATGAATAATCCAGATACTGCTAGAGATGTGTGCTGGAAATGGAAAATTATATAAATGAATGGAAGGCAGTAGGAGCCAAGTTGTTCATAGTTTAAACTCAGGGGTTTCCAATAAGTGAGAGAAGAAGAATGATATTCCACTGATGACAGTTTAGAGTGGCAGACATCAGTGTAGTACGGAACCAGAGGTCAAAAACAGAAATGTTCATCCATGTACACATGGAAACTGGTCAGTATGTACAAATATGTTTCCTTGTCCTGTCAGAAGGGACTAGAAGCAATAGAACCCCGAACTGACAATTATACCCTCTATTCTCATAAAAGTGGCCACAGTTCTTTGGAGAAATGGCTTATTCTATAACTGGAGTGTAAAATATACAATATGACCCTGGAGCAATTCCTAATGCTAAAAAAGTAAGGAATTGCTCAAAAAAAAAAAAAAAACAATATTAATACTGACAGTCTGTCAAGGAGTCAACTGAAAGAATTCCCAGTGGCCAAACTGGTATGAATTGGGCAAATATCAGGTGACACAGGAATAAATTCCAAAGTATAAAATAAATATCCACTGGTCTATTCTAATACAAGTTAAGTGATAGAATCACAAATAACTGTAGGATAGATAAATATACTATTCAGAAAAATTTCAAGTAATTTCTATAGGTAAATCACCCTCAAAGATGAAGCATTGTTGTGCACCTAAGCATGGACTGTACACAGAGACTTGCATAGTACAGCATGGGACTTGATGGAAAACCACATACTAACCCAGCCACGTGATCAGAGTTAACAATAGGACTGTGCTGTATTGCCAAGATGAACCCTTGATATAACATTTATTGTAACTTTTATTTCAAAATGCTGAAGATATGTATAGAGATGTATACATACTCTATGTGTATTTATTTACTGATTCCTTAGCATTATGTTTCACTGAAATCATTTTCTTCTAGCATATTTAACTATATTCTTTCTTTTACCTCTCTTCTTACCTTATCAATTTTTGTTGCTTTGTTAACTGTATTTTAAGGTTGTCAACATATACATTCCAATTTGACACTCTGCTTATGTCTAAAGGTTTATCTAAAGATTGGTTCTAAGAATGAAAAATTAAAACATATCAATTATAACATTATCATTGTGGAAGAATACTTAAATAGAACTACATAGTATAGTGAGAGGAATAGGGAAGGAAATAGGGATTTGCTGTCTCTTTTCTAATTGACATCAATACTTTTAAATAATTTTCCCAAGCTTCTTTTATTTCTTTCTTCACTGAATCTTCTGTTATATACTGTTCATAGTTTAGACCCTTTCTTTCTTTTTAAATGTGATACTATTTCAATCATGTGTAATTCTACAAGATTTATGGGTAGTTATTTTTTACATATCAGAACACATCTTTGCTTAGATGTTGACTTTGTGAGTAGTTTAGAATAAAATCCTCAAATGCAAATGATATTACCTCTCAACTTTGAGCAATCATTGTTATTTTAATTTCAAAATTTTAAATTGATGGATAAGTGTTTATATTGATTTTTCAGCATCTATTTGTGCTGAATAGAAATCTTAGGTGGCACATGCCTAATCCCAGCAGCTCAGGAGGCTGAGGCAAGAGAATGGAGAGTTCAAAGCCAGCCTCAGCAACTTAGCAAGGCCCTAAGCAACTTAGTGAGACCCTGCCTCAAAATAAAAGTAGAAAAAAGACCATGGATGTGGCTCAGTGGTTGAATATCTCTGGATTCAATCCCCAGTAAAAGAGAGAGAGAGAGAGAGAGAAAGAGAGAGAGAAGGAATGAGGAAATAAAGAGAAAAAGGTAAAAAAAAAGGAATCTTATAGAATCCTAGTGATTTTCTATCTTCTATATTTTTTACTGCTTCCCAAGGCACCTTTTAGATTATCTTTTTATATGTTAAGCTAAAAACTGTACTAGAAATGTTTAGGCAAGGTCTTCTCTGTTCTTACTAGCTTATCTTTCTCCATACCCAGTAGGCGATTTCGCCAAGTGGAACGTTTTGCTCTGTTGTGTTTTTTTAATTAATTATTTATTTTTAAAAATTTTTTACAGACTGCATTTTGATTCATTGTACACAAATGGGGAACATCATTTCATTTCTGTGGTTGTACACGATGTAGATTCATACCATTCGTGTAATCATACATGTGCAATAGGTTATGATGTCTGTCTCATTCCACCATTTTTCATACCCCCTCCCTCTCATTTCCCTCTATGTAATCTAAAGTTCCTCCATTCTTCTCTTACCCCCCTGAGATGATGATATATAATCATTATATATCCCCCATTATATATCATCATCCACTTATCAGGGAAAACATTCAGCCTTTGGTTTTGGGGGATTGGCTTATTTCACTTAGCATGATATTCTCCAATTCCAGCCATTTATTTGTAAATGCCATAATATTATTCTCCTTTAAGGCTGAATAACATTCCATTGTGTGTATATACCACAGTTTCTTTATCCATTCATTTGTCGAAGGGCATCTAGCTTGGTTCCACAATCTAGCTATTGTGAATTGAGCTGCTATAAACATTGATGTGGCTGCATAACTGTAGTATGCTAATTTTAAGTCCTTTGGGTATAAACCGAGGAGTGGGATAACTGGGTCAAAAGGTGGGTTCATTCCAATTTTCTGAGGATTCTCCACATTGCTTTCCAGAGTGGCTGCACCAATTTGCAACTCCACCAGCAATGTAAAAGTCTGCCTTTTGCCCCACATCCATGCCAACATCTATTATTGTTTGTGTTTTTGATAATAGTCATTCTAATTGGAGTGAGATGAAATCTTAGAGTTGTTTTAATTTGCATTTCTCTAATTACTAGAGATGTTGAACACTTTTTCATATATTTATTAATTGTATGTCTTCTTCTGTAAAGTGTCTTTCCAGTTCCTTGGCCCATTTATTGATTGGATTATTTGTATTTTAACATTTTCCAGATCCTAGATTCTACCTCTGACTGTTTTCTAATTGTTCAGCTCTTTTATGAATACGATCAGTTTGGCAACATTTTCATTTCTAAAAATACTTCTTTATTCTACAGTACTTTTTCTTTAGTAGCCTTTTTTATTTTAGTGATAAATCAGACTTTTCAAATCTCTCTGCAGATGATAACTGAAATTAGTTAAATGTTTCTTCCTTTTTCCAGGAATTCTTCCTTTCCTCTAGCAAAACTTTGGTGGTGGTGATGGTGGTGTTTGTGTGTGTGTGTTTAAATTAATCATAGTCTTTCTCTTTCCTTTAATGCTTGGTGATTTTTTTTTTTTTTTTTTTTTTTTAGTGTGTTTTCACTCTCCTTGCCTTTCTCTTACTTCCTTATTCTTTTTTAACCTGCTAGGTGTTGTCTGATAAGAGTTCTGGATGAGTTGGCTACGTGCTAATCTTCTTTTTCTTTTTTTAATATTTTTTAGATGTTGATAGACCTTTATTTTATTCATTTATTAATACACGGTGCTGAGAATTGAACCCAGTGCTTCACACATGCTAGGCAAGTGCTCTACCACTGAGCCACAGCCCCAGCCCCTGCTTGATGATTCTTAGTTCGTGGTGGCAAATAAGCAATGACTTTGATTGCTATGGTTTTTTGATACTAAAGAGTTTGATGTTTTAAGTTGTTTTTCCAATATGAACATTTTCATAATATTTTCCATTAGAAACTTAAAAATGAAACAATATTTATTGAATGTCATTTCTCTTTATCATCAATTTTCTATATTCCAACTCCACTACTGTTGATTTCTCTACTGGCCTTATTTGTTGATCAGTAGAACACTAAACAATAAATTATTGAGAAATATAGTTAATGGAATTTACATGATTTACCTGTCTCCTTAGTCTCATTTTTTCCCTCATATCTGTAAGTTCTACTTCATTTTGAACTGCAGTTTCATGCCATAAATTTCAAGACAAATCTTATTTCTGTTTCTTTGTAGAAAAGAAACAGAATAAAAATATATGTAAACATTTTTCTTGTCCATGTGTATTTTTATTCATGAAAAAAAAACCATTAGAGATATTACGAGTGTTCATTCATAGTTTATTGATTTTGCCAAGAATTTAGTAGACTTTCAGATCTATAGCTTTGGCTCTTTCTTTGTAGTTTATTTAGAACTGGTTTTACTACAAACATTCCATTTTCTCCCAGTTCGAGACTCCCATCCCACCACAGACGCAGACGCAGACGACCCCACGGGGCGCGTTTCCCTTTCTCCGCTCCCCTGGGTTATGCACCGGCCCTCTGTGCACGCAGGGCTGGAACAGCCAGGCGGGAGGAAGTGCACCACATCTTGCTCTGTATTTAGATGCGTACGCCTCCCCTGAGTTTCCTGCATTGATGCTCTCATCAGAGTCCATCAGTCTCCGACTGCGGGTTGAGTCTGTGCAGCATGCACACTGTTCTGTCCCCAAGCGGTCATGTGGAAAGCTCTTGCACACCCAAGAGGAACAGAAGAGTGGATTGTTTAGGGACATGTCGATCTAGGTTGAGTGAAATAGCAGAGATGGCTGAAAATGCTCCATCCTCACCAACGCACCCGGGTGCCCTGCCGTGGTCACCTGCGTCTTCATACTTCTCTGAAACCAGCCACTGGCCCCCAGGGATACCTGTCCGTTTGGTAGGCATTTTCTCTTTCATGCAGCTGTGTACCATTTTTTTCACACTTCAACATCTGAACAGCTGGGAGTGATTTTCACTTCAATTAAAAACGCATTATAAAGTGAAGGTGGATCACACAGAAGGACTTAAACAAGAAACACGTAACCATGCGCAGAAGTCAACTGTACGCTTTAAGGACTGCACCGCCTTGACTTCTCGATACCAATAATCCTCTGCATTTGGACCTCAGTCCACCCGTGATCAGAGACCAAACACCAAGAGAAAACACCAGGCAAAAAATGAAGTGAAGCATAGAGACACCACTGGATTTAAAGCAAAATACCTCCATGAGTATCAGGACTGGTTATCAAAAGGAGAGTGGGGCAAAACAAAGGAAAACCAGGTGTGAGAGGGGCCCAGAGGAGCTCAAGGGAGCCACGAGTAGACAGTGACCTCATGGGTAGCAAACTCATGACCCTGACTAAAATTGTCAATCAACCAAAATGTGTTCAACCTGAAAAGAATGCATTTCAGTGAAAAAATTAAAAAGTGTCCACAACAAACCTGACCATATTTCAATGACTCTGCATGCTCTAGATTTTATTTTTTTAACTCAAAATGAAAAAGTTTGGCAAACATCTTCTATTTCCATCAAAATGTTACACATTGTGTGAGATGACCAGGTGGCAATGCAAAGGTGGCTTTGGGTGTGGTGGGGCTGCAGAAGCAATATGACCACTGTCCTTCTGCCCTTGATGGATAATTATTCTTTAATTAGAACATATATTGTTAATTAGAACAAACACTCCACAGGAACCAAACTGAATGGTAAGTAATCAAGCCCACCACAAGCATTGCACTTGATGCTTAGGTTTCTTACAGTGTTTGCTGTACAGCCCTTGAGGGGAGCAAAGGAGATTGTGCAGTATACAAGGCAAGGTTGCTAAAGTGTTTTAGAATATTCTCAAATTATATGGACTTCTGTTTGTAACTGGGCTTTTGCTGTAGGTAGCAAATGGATATTCGAGCGTAAAGGCTCATCAGTTTTCTGTGGATTCATAAGTCTGAAACCCCAGCACAACATCTGGTCACTGTGTCCAGATACACAACTGAGTTCAACATCCTGAACAGTGGCATTGCCAAATCTGGCAGGCCAAGTCTGAGACAGTTAAGAAGAGAAATCACTTTTCTTTAGAGTCCTTTTTCTTCCCTCAACTCTCCTTTCCCTCTTTTCTGTTCCTTTTCTAGAATCTTAGTGTATCTGTGGAGTCTTCTTGTACCAAATTAGATTTGCCAATGCTTCACTCTGGGTCATGTGTAGATTGGAGTAATTTAAATTACCTATGCTAGGAATATTTGTCATGGGTTCCATTTTTTAAATCCAGTGGGCAGAGAGTCTTTTCTGCCACCCTTGGGAACAAGCCATGTGGAATCTAACTACATCAACCAGTACCAACATAAGCAGGACAAAATGTTGTATTATAGACGTCAATCACAGACCTGTCTTGCCAAGGCTACTAATTTTATACTCTTCAATAAGGCGTGAAACACAAAGAGATATTATTGCACTTGTATTGTTTTCCACACTATAAGAATATCATAATACCCAAATAAGACTTTGCTTTTCAGACAGGAAAAATAAGACTATTGTTTGGAGAAAATGCACATGAGCTAAAAACATATTTATACATTGTAGAATATGCGATCAATTAACAATAGCCAGTATTTAGTTATACATTGCTGCATAACCAAGAGCAACAAAATCAAGTCAATCAAAACAACATGTATCATCTCAGTTTCTGAGGATCAGAAACCCAACCATGACTCGGCTCTGGCTCGGGGTTCCTCATAAAGCTTCGCAAAGCTGCAACTGAGGTCACCTAGAGTTCTGCTTCTGCGCTTATGCTCATGGTTATTGGCTGGATTATTTCTCACAGGCTGAGGGTCCCAGTTTCTTGCTTGCTCTTGGAGTAAGGCATCCCTCAGGCCCTTGCATATGCATCAGGTGAGCAGGTGAAGACAGCCATGGAGATGAGCAAGATGGAGTTGGAATCTTCTAAAACTATTCTCAGAGGTGACACCATCACTTTTCCCATATTGTGTTCGAGTCACTGGGTCCAAGCGTCACTCACAGGGAAAGGAATACATGGGGTGCAATCGCCAGGAGGCTGAGATCATCGGGAGCCGATTTAGTAGCTGCCAACTATTGCTTAGCAGAAAAGAAAACAGGCACATTAAGAGGAAATGAAATTCTCAAATTGATTGTCTTAGTCTGTGCTGCTATAACATAATACCTGAGACTGGGTAACTTTTAATGGATAGAAATGGATTGGCTCATATTTCTGGAGACTGGGAGGTCTACCATCAGCATCTGATAAGGGCTAACAGGTCATGTAAGTACATGGAGAAAGGCAAGAATGCAAGAAAGGGCTAAAGTTGACCTTTTAAAATAGCGCAAATCTTGCCTCCAAGGGTGGATTCCTCACAGTTTAATCATGTCTTCAATATCCTGTACTTCTTACTTGTATGATGGCAATTAAATTTCAACATGCATTTGGAGAGAAAAAAATTCAAATCATAGACTTGAGTAAACACGTCCTTGAGTTCTTTCCATCAATATCCTCCTTCTATACCATCATTACCTTCAGATTGAGCAATTACGGCAAAATCAACATTTCCTGTCTTTTGTATTCCTAATGAGTGCTGATGTTAAAGTGCTGTTTTAAAAAACTCATTCAATGACAAAAAGCAATCATAGAGACAGATAAAGCATCTTCATATTGTAGCATAAAATAATGACATGATTGATAAAAGTACTAGCTGAGCAAATATCTCTACTAAATTAAAGAACAGCTCATTAAGATTTTGATGGATTACTGCTTTTTGCCTATCATATTAAGGAAAAATAAAGATTAAGAATACTTACGTGGGCTGGGGATATAGTGCAGTTGGTAGAGTGTTCGTCTCGCATGCACAAGGCCCTGAGTTCAATCTCCAGCCTCCCCCCCCCAAAAAAAAGAAAGAAAAATACATTCGCATCTTTTAAGTTTAAAAAATATATACCAAATTATAGAAGACTGTAAAGTAGGATTGAGGAAATTAGGAATGACTTCTTCTCTTCTGTTATAATTTTTAAGGGTGAACATATATTAATTTCACAGCTTAAATGCATCTTTAATAAAAAGTCCATCAAATTGAAGGAATTCTACAAATGTAACCTACTTATTCATTGACTCATGTATAGCTATTTAACAAGGAATTCAGCAAGTCTTTGTGAATACCTGTTACATGCCATGGTACTGAGCTCAATGTTGGGTTAGACCCTAAACAAAGACATGACTTCTGCCCCAGGGGATATTCATGCAGAAATTAGTCATCTATTATGTTTGGATCTGGTTTGGAATAGGTTATAGTTCTAAAGATTGTACCTCATGGATACCAATGAAGGGAAATGGACCTTCGGGGGCTAGGAACTTGATTCTCGAATGTCAAAGTCATTCACAAATCCTCTTTTGTCATCCTGGATGTCTTCCTCAGAACTATACCCAGCTCCTTTGCATTTCCCTGTCTTTCTGCTTATTATAGTTTGGGTATGAGGGGTTCCCCAAAACTCCTGTGTTAATGCAGGAATGTTCAAAGGTGGAGTGATTAAATTAGGGTAGCCGTAAACTAATCGGTCCATTCCAGTCTGAATGGACTAACTTGGTGGTAACTCTAGGCAGGTGGGTTGTGGCTGGAGGAGGTGGGTCACTGGGTGTGTGCCTGGAAAGGAACATCTCTCCTGTGGCTCCTCGCTCTCTCTCTCTCTCTCTCTCTCTCTCTCTCTGCCTCCTGGCCATCATGAGCTGAGTAGCCTTCCTCCTACTCACCCTTCTGCCATGTTGCTCTGCCTCGCCTCAGGCCCAGAGCAATGGAGTCTGCTGACAAAGGACTGAATCTCTGAAACCATGAGCCAAAATAAATTTTTCCTCCTCTAAGTCATTCTTGTCAGGTATTGTGGTCCCAGCAACGATAAGCTGACTCACACCCTGATCTACTGAGAAAGACGAGTTTAGTGTACTTTGCACAATCAGTACAGTCCAGCCCTTACTAAGAAAGGTTTCTACAGGATGTGAATGTCAATGTAAGAAGTGCTTAATGGCCATACATTTGAGCATCACTGACAAGCAGGGTTTACCAGTGTCCCTATCAGACAGCCTTAGGAGCAGGGTGCTGTGCAGCACGAAGTCTCTCTCCAGAACACACACGTCCTATCTCCTTTGAGCGTTGTGCTCCTAGGAACTCAAAATGGTCATGCAACTGCAGTTGATGTCGTCAGCAGTTTATGCAAAGTAGGATCTCGGTTCTTCTCAGAGTTCCTGTTTTTGATGCCCACAAAATATATATTTTATTCTAAGTAGGAAGCCCTCACTGTACTGTACTTTCACTCAAAGTTTTTTACAAAGCCATAAAAACAGCCCCACAAAACAGCCAAGTAAAAGCACTGATGGGAAAGGGTGGAGGGACCCTAGAGCTCCGCTGCCCTGTTTGACCAGCACTCACTCCAGCAGAGGCACACGGGTGAGCCCAGCAGGGCTGCAGAACGTGACAGCGCCCTGCCACGCTCAGGTCTATGCCGACAGAGGCCCAGGACTGCCCCATCCTCATGAAAAGTGCAAGGGGTTGTTGGCTCCTCATGAAAGCAACAGCTCTCCTGTTCTCCCTGTGCAGTTTCAGGTCAAACCTATTTTCTTGTCCTCAGGCTAAACATATATACTATAAAGACATTTTCTCACTTTTGAGCCAAACAGTACTGAGACCAGGCAAAGGTAACATTTTATCTTGAAAGATAAAATGGGAGAGCCATTATTAAAATAGCTCACTCTCAAGAAGGACACCTTAGACCATCAGTACTTTCTTTAGGACCCTCACTATACATACCTACCTGGGTTATTGGCAGAGCCTCCCTCTTGAAAGCGTGTTGTTAACTCGCCCACCTCCGTTCCTAAGACCCTGTAGATCTCTCCTGTCTGACACTGTCAGCATTGAGGTGGCATGCCCCTGTACACAATGCAGTTCATACAGTCAGCCTTGCCTGGTCAACAGGAATGGTATTAGTGATCTCTTTGGGGAAACTGACAGCTGACATCTGGGGACTGTGAACCTACAGTAGAGTCCTACTATTAATATGATATCACACAAATACGTGATACACTTCAGTTTAATCAACTAACATATTAAAATGATCTTGAAATCGGTTGGTCACATGACATTAGAAATATATTCCTTAGGCTTTTCAAGGTTCTTTTGAGATTGGCTTTTATCACTTAGCATCATTTCTTTAAGGTGAATCCCATTTATTGTGTGTAATGATAATTTGTCCCTTTTTACTGCTGAGTAATATTCCAGGATACAAGCACGCTATGGTTAAATAGTCATCCATTGAAAAACATTTGAGTTATTTTTATTTTGGAGCTGTTACAGTTATTTTGTATATGTATGTACAAGTTTCTGTGTGAAAGTAACTTTTCATTTCTCTGGGATAAATGCCAAAAAATGCAATTACTAGGTCTATGTCTTTAGAATCTAAAAAGTGTTCCTTATTTATTGCTAACATCAAGTGTTCACGGAGTAATTTCTTTGTGAAGCCATGTAAAGTCAGAGAGACGTCAGTGAAAAGACGTATTTGTTTAGCATGGAGGTTGTCACATGCGGGAAGCACGGGGTTTCCATCTCTGTCCTCCGTCTCTCCCGAAGGGTCTCCCTCCTTTCTTTTCTTTTTAATTAATTAGTTTGGTTTTTTTTTTTTTTTTTTTTTTTTTTTTTACAGTTGTGCACGATGTAGATTCACACCGTTCGTGTAATCCTACATGTACATGGGGTAATGATGTCTCTCATTCCACCACCTTTCATGCCCACCCCCTCCCCCCTCTCCTTTCCCCCTACTTCCCTCCTTTCCAATGGGCTCTCTAGTGTTGCCGTGAGGTAAGAAAGATTATGAAGAAGAAAAGACCTTCCTTCTTCCAAAAGAGCTACGGTTGAGAACGCCCTTTCAGAAATGAGGCTAAGAGGCCACCAGTCTCAGGTTGGCGCAAACAAGATCTCACATCTGTGAGGCCACTCAGGTTCCCCTCTGTAGGTGGGGACCCATCTGGGAAGGGCCCCTTTCCTTCACAGATCCTGGCTTCCAGAACAAGTCCAACCTGCTGGGGGTTCTTCTTAGAAAATGAAGGAGAGTCGCCATTGGCTCCTGTGTTTTATTTAAATGGTTGAAAACAAAATCTTAATTTAAGGTACCTGAAATTTTAAGCCAGGTGTTGTCGGTGCTCACGGTCAGGGGAAGTGTGTTTGGGAATTGTTACTCATTAGTCCCCGTTGCTCCGCGGGGGTCACAGTCCCCTCTGCAGCCATTCTCTGTCCTCTGATCACAGGAGCACAGACGCCCTCTTTTTGTATTTCCTTCATAACACTCACAGCATCCCCTGTGAACCTGGAGGGTCTCCCACCGATCCGAGTGTTAAATGGGACAGAGGTCCGTGTGCTTCCCGTTTCTTACCTACAGCCAGATAATTTGGTCAACATTCAAAATTTACAAACAACCCCCCTCTATTTTTTGAGGTTCCTATTTTGCCTATACATTGCTATTCCCTTTTTATTTACTACCAACTTTGAAATAAAAGCATAAGCCCAGTACAGTGGTGTGCAGTACACATGTCCATAATCCCAGCTGCTGGGGAGGCCGAGGCAGGAAGACCGCAAATTCAAAGCCAGTCTCAGCAACTTAGTGAGCCCCTAAGCAATGCAGCGAGACCCTGTCTCAAAATTTAAAAAAAAGGGCTGAGGATGTGGCTCAGTGGTTAAGCCCCCCTGGGTTCAATCCCCATAAAAAAAAGGCATCCATTCTAAGTAATATAAAAAGAAAGACCTATTTCTTGTAAAATTGAAAGATTGAAAGGTGTTTTTCACTTGCCAATGATACTTCCTGACTACTGTGTCTCCAGCTGGCTCTTCACCTTTGCAGGTGTATCATTGAAGGAGCTGATTGATTCCCTTCACAAGTGTGTGGACCGCATTCTACAAGGAACCCTAATAAATAGAAAGCATGCAGTCAGGAGCTCCTAGCAATGTCAGTTCATCATGCCAATTTCACAACTGGGCAGATTATTTTGATATTCTGCTGTATCTATTTACTGTTCTTTCTGTGTAGACAAAACATACATACAGGAAGAATGGACACTATTCTGTGGTTCGTGGTGTTGGGGACTTACAGGGAGAGACCACTCACAAAATGTATTACAGTCGTGTTCCTTTTTAAAAATCTCTTTTCTGTTTCTCTGGACTTTATACCTCACCAGTTTTTAGTTCCCATTTTCTATGTATTTTTGTTGTGGGGAAGGACAAGATATCCTTGGTTGTTAATTCCTTCATATTTTATATGAAGACTTTACAATAAAGACTTTATAATAAAGCAGGTAGTATGTATAAAATTTTAAATGCCATAAAATCATACGTCCCTGTAGAATTAGACAGTGTGGAAGCTCTCTCTGTTTTCCTTCCAATGATTTAGAATTCCTCTTCTTAAAAAAATGATCCCACTTTCTTCCAACTAATTGCCATGACAAGAACTTAAATACTGGGAGCTACTCTCTACCTCTGAATGCTGCTCCAGCATTGGCTACTCCCCAGAACCCCTTAAAATTAAATGAATGTGACCTTCCCCACCTGAGCTTTTGTTCTTATTAACCCCTTTCCTCCATCTACCGCCTAAGGATATTTCTGTTTCCAAAATCTTGCTCAGCAGGCGCTCCTTCAGTGAACTTCTCCGATAAGACTTTGGACCTATGATCTTGTCTAAATCCAGATGGATGAAAACTAAAAATAGCTGGGCACAGTGGTACATGCCTGTCATCCCAGTGGCTCAGGAGGCTGAGGCAGGCACATCTCAAGTTCAAAGCCAGCCTCAGGAACAGTGAGGCACTAAGCAACTCAGTGAGACCGTGTCTCAAGATAAAATACAAAAATAAATAAATTTTAAAAACAGGGCTGTGGATGTGGCTCAGTGGTTAAGGCCCCCTGAGTTCAATCCCTGGTGTAAGTAAGTAAATAAATAAATAAATAAATAAATAAATAAATATTCTAAAATAACTGAAAATAACTTGAACAAAATAACTAGTTAATGGGCCAAAATGGCAGGATGTTCCTACATTGTACATGATTTCCTTTTTTCCTCTCAGGGTACACAGAGGTTCTTGCATCCTTCTTTGTAAGTGCATATTCTCAGTCAAAAGCATGAATTCCGTGAGGACAGAATCTCCCAATAGAAGGATCTTTTCCAGCTTCCCAGTTGCTGTGGTTAAATCCTGTGTGATAACTGCACTGGTTTGAGGCACATCTAGAGAAGTCTGAGGCATGCTTCTGGGTCTGTCCATGAGGCTGGTTCCAGAGAAGATTGAGCAAACGAGTCTGTGGATCAAATGGTGAAGGCCCTCACTGTGGGTGGCATTGCCAATGAGCAGGGCCCACTTGAACCCGAAATCAGAAGGAACACACCTCAGTTTCTCTCCTCCTCCTCTTCCTCCCTGCTTCTTCCTCCTTCCTGAGTGGGGTGTGTTTCCCTTGAACATCAGAATCCAGATTCTTCCCCTCTCTGAACACCGGGTCTTACACCATAGACCTGCAAAGAGACTAAAACTGTTCAGTCAGGTCAGACTGAAGGCTGTATTTTTGGTCACCTAGATCCCTAGGTGACTCGCATCTCGGATTGAGTGATCCCACTGTCTTCTGTGGCTCTCCAGCTTCCTGCAGCCATCATGGACAGTTTCAACCTCAGTGACCGTATGAACCAATTTTATTTATTAATTTTTTTTGTACCAGAGATTGAACTCAGTAGTGGTGCTTAACCATTGAGCCACATCCTCAGGATTTTTAAATATTTTCTTTTGAGGCAGGATCTAACTAAGTTGCTGAGGCTAACTTTGAACTCATGATCCTCCTGTCTCAGTCTCTCCAGCAGCTGGATTACAGGTATGCACACTGTGCCCTGCTTAATTCTCTCTCTCTCTCTCTCAGAATCCAGTGGTTGTTTCTCTGGAGAACCCTGACACTGACTTCTCAGGTACAGTGTAGTTTTAGCTGTATGTTGGTCCCTCACTCCAGCTAGATTGCTGGATTGATGGGATATTTTTAGTGCATTCCTTCCTCACTGTCTTTGTCCCTCTGGGTCTATGTTAGACCTATATTTCTTGACTTCTTTACACTGATGACTAATTCTGGCCAATGAATTATGGGCAGAAATAATGTGTCCCTTTCATTCCAGAGGGTAATGGCTGCCTTAACTTTCTTACTCCTGCTGGAAATAGCACCCCAACTTGGGCACGGAGGACAAGTAGCAGGAGAGGAAATAAAACTTTGCTGGTTTAAGTTACTTAGATTCTGGAGCTGTTTGTTATCACCAGATGACATAGCTTATGCTCACTAATACAACTGAGAAGTGTGCTTCTCCAGAACAATTTTCTGACTTAATTATTTCTGATGCTAAGCAAAGAGCTGGCTTGGTTCAATGAACCCAGGAGTAGCCAGAAGAGGAAATTCATCCAAGTGGTGTCTGAAGACAAGAGCAACTCTATACCACAGGTAAATGAGGTGGGCAGTCAGTGTTTCATGGCCAGGGGTGCTCATGGGTGCAGTATCCCTTAGCCAGGGGCCTATTCCTACTGGTGGGTGAGAGAAGTTCCTATCAGAATCAGTGTGGGAAACATGCAGTTTGTCCCAAACACAAGCAAATACAAGCGATTCCAAATTCCTGTAACATTTCTCCTGCTTTCCTCTATTGCTTTTTAGCAGAAACCCTCAACACAGATAGGATGCTGGGAAGGTATGTGGCCATAAGTTTCTCAGAAAATTTGAGTCAAGAAATCCTGGGGTCAAATTATATAGCAAAATAATTTGAATGTACTTCTAAGAGACCTGTGAATTCATTAATACCTTACATAATAAGGTCAGGTATTCATGTGTGCTATGCTCTCCTAAACTCTCCTTAGACTTGCTCTAGAGGAGAGAATTAGCTTTTTCCTTTCTCCTTTCCTTTATCTAAATGCTCTGCACATACTTTCTACTCAATAATGGTGATCAACTAATGCTCAAGGCCAAACACACTGGCACATGCCGATTGAGCTGTCCTATTATCTTAATAGCATGAGAGACATTTATATGCTACTGAAAGAACTCACTTACCCTTTTTCCTCCCTCTTTGCAGATAATAGGGTGTACCTGAGATTCTAATCAAACCAACACAGGCAAAAGTTCTAAATGTTTCTAAGTTTTCATGCACTTGGGAAGTTTCTTATTTCAGGTGGCACCTAGGAGTAAAATGTTTAGAAGGAATTAAGCATACTTGGGAACAATGGGAAGGTCACCTGACATGGAAGGCATCCTGCCTTGGAAGCTGCACCTGTATCTGTGTTATCACTGGCACCAAGGAAAATCAACTTTATTTATCTTTAAGACAGAAAGGAATGGAGGCCAACTGGTATTTGCTGTACTGCGAAATAAAGATTTTTGCAACCACTCTAAGAGAGAAATATAATGGCAGATTGAGTCACCAAGTGTCATCTTCCACAGGCACCACACAGTTGCAGAACCTGCAGAGCCATCAGGGTTTCATTCAACTGAGAGCAGCCATGGAGGAAAAAAATACCTGCTTCCCATTAAACTTATTATGCTAATATGATATTAATTGATATCACAGTTTCTTTTTTTAAACTACTGTGGAATTTTGCTTTGAAGTTACAGAAACGCCATGAGCTTAAGAAGTCAAGCAGGTTCTGTACGTGGACACAGTAAGCAACATTAAATTGCTAATAGGGCAGAACTCCAATCCGTGTTCCCAATCTCTTTCTTTTCAAAGCTATCCATTCATTGCTTGAGGTATGGGAGTGCTGTTTGGAGGGAATCATGGAGTCCTGGGTAACTGCTATGGGTAAGAGAAGAAAAGGGGTAAAGCTCAGAGGCTGTATCAGTCAGCATTCCCTAGAGGAACAGACTCTACAGGAAGTATGATTATAAAAGGGGATTTATTAGATTGGCTTACATGACCAGAAGCTGGATAGTCCACAATGGCCATCTGCTGCTGGAGAACTGGAAGAACCAGCAGCTGTACAGTCCATGATGCAGAAGCCCCAGAACAACAAAGATCAACAGTGCTACCCTAATGCGAGACTAAGACTTCTGGAAACTACCTGGAGAATCACTGGCAGAGTTTGCTTTGGAAGAGTGAAGAAGTGAGATCAATATCCTCAACAATCAAAGTTACAATCAAGAACCTGTTCAAGAAGAGCCGAGCTTGCATCTAAATCTGCTTCCGTGTTCTTCCAGCTTTTATTCCATCCTGTTGGGTGGTGTTGCCCATGATTAGGGAGGGGCTCCAGTTCACTATTCCACATTCCAGTCATTCCTAGACACGCCCTCATGGACACACCCAGAGGCCTCTTAATCAGCTGCATCTCTTAATCTGATCAAGTTGACAATTCAAATTAACCATTACAGAGGCAAAGCCCCCATTGTGGGTAGGGATGGGGCTTCCTGAAGAACTGATGACAATGCCATCTTCTATGATCCCATTTCTTTAGTTGCCCCAGTTTTTTGGTTTTATTTGTTAAGTAATTAAAATACTTATGTGGTATATGTGGGGATGGGCTCCAGGACCCCATCTGCTACAAAACTCCGTGGACATCAAGTCTCTTCTATAAAATGGTATGGTATTTGCATATAACCTACACCTGCCCATATGCTTTAAATCATCTCTGGATGATTTATACCTAATATAGCACTGTATTCTTAAGGGAACCATGGCCAGAAAAATAGTCCATGCATGTTCAGTACAGATGTAGATTTTTTGAACCAGTTTGATCCTGAAATAAAGAACCCGTGGATATGGAGAACACACAGTTTGCAGCAGGACGATGTAGATAAGAAAGAGACCATGCCCATGTCCTCTTTTTCCTGTCCTTGCAGAATACTGGTTCACTGAGGACAGCAATGTGCCCAGTTCAGCAAGGGATGTTCTCACTTCTCTGCAGATGCTGTGGATGGGATGTCATGTTAGATGGTGCCAGTGAATGAAATATAAATCCAAGTTATTAGGCAGGGCTTCTAGAAAGCTCCTATAAAGGAGGGATGATGGAGCTGGGATGCTCTTTTCTCCCCTTCATTTTTCCCCTGCTATGGCACAGCTGCTGGTGCTACAGCATCATCTTTGCAAGTAACCAAGGTGGAAAAATCCAGAGAAATCCCCAAAACCCTGGTATGCTTTTCTAAGACTTGCTAATAGCCGCCATAGAAAATCCTGCTGAAGTCTTTGACAAGGGGGTTTCTGTCATATGCAAATGAGCACAGGTTTCTGGAGGTGGGTGCCCACTGCCCTGATGCTTCTTGGAGGGGGTATCATCCTTCATGAAGACCCTGGCCCCCAGTAAGGTGGCCCCTGGCCCCAGCCAGACTGACAGTCCTCTTGACTTCAGAAGGAGTCACAGGATTTGCAAACTCCCTCCCAAAGAACTCAGAATGAAAAAAAAAAAAAATGTTTAAAGGGAAGGATAAAAATGGCTATTTTGAACTGCCTATATTTAGCAGTTCCTGAAAGCAGCTATTCTGAGTTGCGCGTGAATGAAAGCGACAGAGGATTTTGAAAGAGTGTGGCCGGAAGCAGTGAAAACGCAACCTAAAAAAGAATGTTTATAGCAAAGCAATCCTAAACTCCACATTTTAGTTTTATCCCCCTTCATTAGCAGAAAGCATGACCTTACAATTAGAAAAGAAGTACGAGTGGGGGTTTGACACGAGGCAGGGTGACGGAGGCTCTCTCCCAGCCCTCCTTGGACGGATGTGATCATCACTGCAGAACAGTGAGTGTTTACTACAAGCCAACACCGTGCCAGATCTGTTCCCTCTTTGCAGTCTCATTTAATCCCGGTGATATTATCATCACTCCCAGGTAAGCGAGGAAACTGGCATTGCAGTCTGCTGTCAATCACAGCCCTTGACGGCTTGGACATTATTCTCTCTACCTGAAACCTACAGCAGAAACTAACACCCCTACTCTAAAGACACTGCAAAGCTTTTTGTTTTAAATGTGATTGAAAAAAAAAATCTCAATTAAGAGGAGTCTTCAATTAATCGAGTGTTCCAAGTAATTTAATTTCCTGGCTTAATTGAGCACTACCCAGAAAAACTTTTCCATTAAAATGCATTGTCTATAAAACACACTTTCTTGACTTCATGAACCCAATTTAAGTTTGCTTTGATAATTAAGTCACTGACAGAGCCTCTGGATGGCTCTTGCAAAAGTCACTCATGGTTCAGTGCACACACTGCCCTATGCTGCGTTGGGCTTTTATATTTTTACTAATCTACTACTAATTAAGGCTGCAAAGGCAACCTCTAGGCATAAGATTGTTTCTTTTGGATTCCACATTAGTTTATATGTTGAAAGTACAATGTTGGGCCAACTGGGTTAAACAATATTTTACATTTTTTTTTAATACTTCTAAAAATGTTTTCAAAATGCCCCATGAATATTTATCATGTGGTTACTGGCTCTCAAGATTGCAGCCCCATGTCATTTAAAAAAGGGATAGCTTCTGGGAATGGCGATCTCGTCATCCTTATTTGAACATCACCGAGCATGCTTACACAAGCCCACAGCCTGTCGTCCCCAGGATCATGCGTGCACCTTATGTAATCAGATGTGCTACACTATAATACAACTGGCATCTAGGTAAGTCTGGCTACACCAGCATCACCACAAGCAATGAGAAATGTGTTGAGCTATGATATTAGGACAGCTACCCTGTCACTGTGCAATAGGAAGTTTTCCGTTCTGTTGTCACCATTTGGGGGTGCTGGGTTCATTGCCTCTATTCAGCAAAGAATTGAGGAACAGGACACAGAGTGTTATGATTTGGATGTGAGGTATCCCCCAAAAGCTCATGTGTGAGACAATGCAAGAAGGTTCAGAGGAGAAATGATTGGGTTCTGAGAGTCTTAACCTAATCAGTGATTTAATCCCTTGATAGGGATTAACTGAGTGGTAACTGAAGTGGTAGGGTGTGGCTGGAGGAGGTGGGAATTGGGCTGTAGCTTGGGGTATGTATTTGTATCTGGAGAGTGGAGTTGCTCTCTCTCTCTGCTTCCTGATCACCATGTGAGCTGCTTCCCTCTGCCATGCTCTTCCACTATGATGTCCTGCCTCACCTCGAGCCCCTAGGAATGGAGCCCACCCTCTATGGACTAAGACCTCTGAAATCTTGAGCCCTCAAATAAGCTTTTCCTCCTCTATAATTGTGCTACTCAGATCCTTTGGTCATGGCAGTGAAAAAAGTGAACTAAAACACAGAGATAGCAAGCAAGCAGCAGTTTTTTTTTTTAACAAAAGCAACAGAGACAGACTTCTCTGAAGAGAGGGGCCCTGGAGCTAGAATCCAGTGTGTGTGTCGGGGGGATGTTGGCTTGTTCTTTCTGTGATCTCTGAAATTTCCTCCTTTCCTTATCTCTTTCCCTGTCCACACATTCCTTACTATTTTTAATTGCTGTGCCCTCTGTCCACATGTCTGTTTTAGTTTTTCTTTTGGATCCCCCGCTTAGGAGCACGAGTATGGAAATGTCTGTCTGGTTGTGTCCCCTGCTTGTATCAAGCAGGAAGTTGCCCTCATCAGAAGACCCTCTCCATGCTCCTTTGTTCTGGCCCTGCCCGACCTGCTCACTTGCCATCTTGCTCTGGCCACCTAAGCCCTCTCTATCTCCTTATCCTAATCACGAGACAACCTGTGGGAAGCCATCCTTATTTAGCAGAATCAGACTAGGTTGAGCCCTGGGACGTAGATGTCTGACTTCTAGGAACCGATGGGAAGCATGTGACGCTGTGTGGGAGTGGCTCCATCTTCTGGAATAGTCCCCAGAAGAGAATGGCTCCCCTAACTCCACCCTATCCTGTCCATCACAGAAGAACTACTCTCAGTCTTGCCCCCTTTACCTGTGTGTTATAAATAAAAGAGAGCTGGGCGACTCCATGTTGCTAGAGACCAGAGCTGGTATAGCCAGACCTGTCATGCCCCCGCTCATTTAAAAGGAGTATTGGCTCTTATGTGTTTATTGATTAGATAAGTTCAAGGGTAATTGATTGAGTTATAGCCAACACCATCCTCCAGCAGTTAACCCTTTTCTCATCCACGTGGGACGTGGCTAAGATCCCCCCACAGCAACCGTCATATATGTGGTCTGCTATTGACTAAAACATCATTATATGGCTTGTGAATGCATAAATTTTTTAACTCTTAGAATATAATATCTAATGATGAGCTTAAAAGCACCCTGGTAACTGAGGCATTGGGAGACCAGGGAAGAAGATTCTGGGTGATAGGAGGATGACGATAGATCACGATCAACCAGGAGAGGAAGGGTATGGGGAAGGACACAAAGAGAAGAGGAAAAAACCACTCTGCATCCATTGCAAGCAATAGTGTGTGATGAGTGCTTACACAAGCTCCCCCAAAATGAGAGAGAAGACCCTGAATTCTCGACTTTTTCAAGATGGAAATATTCTGGTCACGGTCCATTTCAAGTTACTGACTGGGGGCCTGGGAAACAGGCACCATAATCTCTTGTGACCCCGTAGGTACTGGTTCCTGACTGCAAGGGACTAAGGGGATGATTCGAGGTGAGGATGAGCATCCCCAGGTGCGGCAATGCCACCACCCTCCTCCACACTGGAGAGCCAGTATTCTGCTCACTTGAAGTCCCCCTACACAGAGGACTGGGACCCCTGGATGCTCTGTGATCCAGAAAAACAAACCCCTTGACAATGGTACAGCTGACCAAGCTCCACAGGGAAGCCCCTATGTGAGGAGGAAGCAGTGAGTTCTAGGGACTCTCAGGTCTCCTGGTCAATCACAAGGGTGTTGGATTTCAGTGCATAGTCACTGTCTCTTACTGGTCATCCATTTCTACCAAGAAAGAAAACTAACTCAGAGGACTATTAGCCCATTGCGAGTGACAATAAGAGATTGATTATTCTGGCACAGTTCAGGACACGAAGATGGAAAATGGACCCAAAAGTATGAAGGGACTTCCCAGTGGACCCTGTTTTCATGTTTCAGGTGATACT
Source organism: Sciurus vulgaris (assembly GCF_902686455.1). Taxonomy (NCBI): domain Eukaryota; kingdom Metazoa; phylum Chordata; class Mammalia; order Rodentia; family Sciuridae; genus Sciurus; species Sciurus vulgaris. Next base: position 29,855,803 of record NC_136474.1, read on the forward strand.
GGCCAGGGATACTCAGAAGGGACTGAGCAACCGTTTTCATCAGTTTTTTTGCTGCTATGACTAAAAATTCTGACCAGAACAACTGTGGAGAAGGAAAAGTTTATTTGGGGGCTCACAGTTCCAGAGGTCTCAGTCCACACATAGCAGACTCCATTCCTTGGGGTTCAAGATGAGGCAGGACATCATGGCGGAAGAGTGTGGCAGAGGGAAGCAGCTCATATGGTGATCAGGAAAGAGAGGGGAAGGGGAGGGAAGGGGAGAGAGAGGGGAGGGAGAAAGGGAGGGAGAGAGAGGGAAAGAGAGAAACTCCACTTGCCAGATACAAATATATAGCACAAAGTCACACTTCCAGTGCCCCACCTCCTCCAGCCACACTGCACCTGCTTTCAAATAATCCCATCAGGTGATTAATTCACTGATGGGGTTAAGGCTCTCAGAACCCAGTCATTTCTCCTCTGAAGCTTCTTGCATTGTCTCACACATGAGATTTTGGGGGGCACCTCACTATTTTTCCAAAGCTTAACACCAACTCACTTTTCAAAGGCAGTCAACTCCTGACCTATTGGTTTCATCGTACCTAACTAATAATAAAACCTGCATGTTAAAGCAGCCATTGAACTTCAACAACCATGTCTCCCTTCTTAATAACACATCCCCAAATTCATAAGCGGACTGTCTCCCAAAAAGATTGGATCTGTTCTGAGTATCCCCAGCCACCTGCAGTCGTCTTGTGAATAGGGTTGACTCGGGGTTTACATCTCTTTCAACTTGCTTGTGAAGTCAAATGAAATAACTGACTGTGTGTTATGAGTCCAGTTGCTACAATCTGAAATCTTAAGCTGTTCCTTTCGAGTATCTCAGGTTCTCCCTTAAGCACCTGACCCTTACGATGCCAAAAATGCTTTGGAGTGTGAGGTTTCCCTCTGTGCCTGAGCACTAGCCATGAGCCTACAGAGGATTTGATGAACCGAGTAACAGCAATCATCCTGGATCACCAGGATGTGACCCACACCCACATTCTAGAACCACCTAGAATGGAGGTTCTGAATCATGTAGTGCATAATAGCTCATGATTTCATGAAGCCATGGATTCCTTTCTTCTACTAGCAGATTGACAGATTGACTCTATGTAAGGGAGAGTCAGTTTGTTATGACATCATGAACTTAAAACCCATTTGCCGAAATGAAAGGTACGAGGTTACCAGGTTACCGGGTCACTCTGGGTGGCGGGGGGTAAGTCTCCACCGCACTGGAACAGCAGTTGAAAACAACTGTGAGGAACTCAATGGGATTTCTGTGGAAGTCAACTAGTTTTATATTTCACGTTTGAAAAATCTATAGGGGGAAAAATATTTCATTGCCTTTTCCTTGGAAACTATGAAACAACTTACTGACGAGTGATTTGGCAAAACTCGAGCCACACTGACAGAGGGAAGGACAGTTAGGGACGGTGAATGTAGCTCAGTGGCAGAGGATTTGCCTAGCATGGGTAAGGCCTTGGACTGGATCCCTAGCACTGCAAATAAATAAAAAGTTGGATCAAAATTAAAATTATTAAGGAAAAAATGTCCAAGTGATGTAAAAAATAAACACTATGAGCTTCTGGTAAGTTCAGTCTTTATAGTACTTCACTTATTTCTATTGTAAAGATTTACCTTATTCATTTCTTATTTGAATTTTTAAAGGTGAAAGTTGACAAGAAAGGAAAGGCCAATCCGTGAGAATATAAGCCAGAGGTGTGGAGGCCCATTTCCAACCAGCCCCGCTGAGTTCCTGATGTGCATCCTAAGTTTGTGATGGGAGTGGGCGGTATCCTGTAGCACGTACCTTTGGGGCTGTTTCCCATGGTGGTGCATCGTGTGTTCACGCGTGAGAACGCACCGAGTGATAATGAGCACTTTGAGAGGAACTTCTTGAATGCCAATGCGTATTTGTTATTAAAAAGACTGCAAGAACCATAATCTGGACCTTTTGCTAGAATTAAGAAGAGATTTCATTTCTACTTTATTTCTCTTTTATCTTAAACTCATTAAAAATGATGCCTGCTGATGTTCAGTGGGAAAATGTTGGTTTCCTTTTTGCTTATTGTGTTGGTTCTTTTTTAATTATATGTGACGGTAGAATCTATTTTGACCTAATCATACGAGCATGGAATACATCTTATTCTTTTCCTGACTTCAGTACCTCTTCATCCCCTTCCCTGTCCCCACCCCCGGCTCCCTTCCCTCTATTGATCCTTCTGCCTTTTACCCATAGGTATTTCTTTAATTAATTTCTTGTGGATGTACACGATGGTGAGCTTCACTGTGCTGTATTCATATATGTACAAGGGAAAGTTATGTCAGATTCATTCCACTGTCTTTCCGTTTCCTACCCCCTCCCTTCCCTTCATTCCCCTTTGTTTAATCCACTGAACTTCTACTCCCCCACATTACGGGTTCGTTTCCTTATACCAGACAAAACATCCAACCTTTGGTTTGGGGGGATTGGCTTATTTGACTTGTGTAACTCCAGATCCAGATCCATCCATTTACTGGCAGATGTTATAAAGTCATTCTTCTTTATGACTGAGCAATAGTTCACTGTGACCTAGACTAACCCCTTGCATGTTGCTTGAGGCAGAGACTGAGGAGTTAATAAAAGGAAACCAATAATAGTCACAGTAATAAAGATAATTAGGGTACTTGACCATAAAAGTGATACTAAAATATCTGAGACAGATGCCTGCCTCTTTGGGCCTGTCAAGACTTGTGATAGAACAAGATAGATAAAAACCTCTTTTAGTTAAGAAAAGTTCAATGAAGATGGCAAATCAAATGAGAACAATCCAAACATGTGAAAATATGAAGGCCTGAGCATTCATGGCCCAGTGTAAGGTAGCAGCATAGGCTGGGCAGAGCTAGGCCCTTGAGTCAAAGGAACCAGGCAAACGTAGTCCCACAGCTGCATGGCAGCAGTGAAGCAGGGCCATTGGTCTTCTGCATTCCCAGGCACCAAAGGAACTTGAGGAGCTTCCAGGGAGAGAGCATGTGCCACACCAAGACTGGGTCAGAGTGAGGGCTGGACGCTGTAAACAGCTATTGCAGCTCAGATCCAACACAAATGACATCACCTTACACCCAGCACTAATGCACCTCCTCCCAGGTTGCACAGGTGGGTGCAAACTCTGTGCCTGAATTAGAATTAGAATTTTCTCTCAGTCATAACATTGGGAGATGTTCTAATACAGGAGACCAATGCTCCCACACCAATACCACTGATTTGCTACCTGGAAAATATTCACTGAAGGGAAACTTGATTTATAAGTAACACCTGCCCCCGTACCACCCCAAAAGGCTTAGGGTGTTGGCAAGATGCCCAGTGAAATTTGGCTAATAGCAGTGGTTCTTAAACTTGACTCCATAATCACTTGGGACCTCTTAAATACCCTGAGGCCAAATCCATATTTCAGAGCCTCTAAATCATAATTTTTGGGGAGCGGTTTGGGTGTCCATAGTTAGCAAAACTTCTCCAGGTGATTCCAACATGCAGCAAAATTGGAAAACAAGTAGAGTTTTATTCAGTTATAAAGAAAAATAAAATTATGTCATTTGCAGGCAAATAGATGGTACTTGAGAACATTAAATGAAATACACCAAACTCAGAAGGTCAAGGGTTGTATATTGTTTCTCAGGAGGAAGCTAGGGAGGGAAAATGAAAAGAAAGGTGTGTGTGTGTGTGTGTGTGTGTGTGTTGGGGGGGCAGGGGAAAGAGCTCATGAAAATTCAAAGATCCTTATAGGGAAGGAAGCAGGGGGAGGAGCAGAGGGGAGGCGAAGGTGAAATGATATTGGTCAAATTCTATTGTGTACATGTATGAAAATGTAACACCAAATTTCACCATTATGTACACCAATAATACACCAATAAAAACAAGCCAATAAAAATACGGAAAAAAAAATACAATTTCTCATTGGGAAAAAGAAATAAAAAGAAGAGCAGTCTGTGGACCTAATAGCACAGGCACCCCTGGGAGCCTGCCAGAAATGCAGAATCCCAGGTCCCACCAGACCCTGTCTCAGGCGGTTCTGATTCCCAGGCCTTGTGTGCTTCATTTGCACATTAAAGTTTAATAAGTGCCAGAATGTCCTTTAATGGGGCCTAATGGGACCTGCTAATTGTAATTATCTCCATAAATGGGAAACTCTGAATAATGTAGCAATACTGATAGGGGAGAGAAAAGTACTGAAAGGAAACAGTGTGTGGAGGGGCCTTCAGAGAATAAGACCAGAGGCTGCTGAAGAGGCTTCAAGAAACACTGAGCTGCTGGTGGTTTCTGTACTGGCATCGATCTATTTTCACACTGCAGTGAACTTCCAGGTAGCGCCCTGTGGTCTGCAGGTTTGGTCTGTCTCCATTGGAAGTTCAGCACGTGGCAAGACAGTTTCAAGGGCTTTATGACCATCATTAAGCTCCTCTTCAGTCTCCCCCACCCTGCAGAAGTGGTGATTCCCATTTCACAGAAACTTAGAGGATCCAAGAGCCTGTGGTCACCTGTCATTCAATGGCAGAGTAAAGACTTTGTAGTTTCTGATCTGCTTTTCCTCTGTTGCCAAAATGAAGCCTTATTTCATAGTGTGGAGAAAGAAGAACAAAGACCAGCTAGTAACTATACCCATGAATAATGCTAGTGGCTTTTTATAACAAACCCATTTCGTAGCCTAGAGTGGGGACTGGTGCAGAATTGAAAAAATAGTTTCTCTCCCCTCCTATTTTGAGCCAAGTGGGCCCCACTACCCTTTCTCTCTCACCTGACCCTGACTGGAATATCAGCTTCATTTACACCCAGGGACAAGGATCAGCAGGATTTCCCCACCCCCAAGGTAAGCTGCCTTTTCCCAGCCAAGACATCCCATCATAGGCTGGCCAGCACACACAGCTGCAGCCAGTGAAGACCATCACAGATCTGCCACACACTTAAGGACAAGAAATGTCAGCACCACCCAGCCAGGACATCATTAACTGAAACTTTATTGTAATATGTTCCATGATTGTCAGAACATCACTGCAACTAGAAATTTGTATGCAAGGGGGATTTTTAGACCCGCAGAGTAAATAAAATATAACAGAATTGTAACAATAGATACACCTTAATATAAATATACATATTGATACCCCACACATATAAAAGTCATGCTCTGCAAATACTTTGTCTACAGACGGTCTGCGGGCTACTGAATTCCAAGATGTCTTCAGGGATTTACAGGTGTCCTGTTAGTTATGGTTATTTCCAGAGAGCTTATGTAGGAGCAACACATTACAAATTTTGAAGAAGAAAAAAAAAGTATCACAGAGCAGTTTTTTAAAATATTTAGTACATATTTTGTTCTACAAAGAATGAGCCTTTCTTAAATATTACAAACAGTGAAACAAATATACTAGCTTACAGATATGTACAGTTTACTACTTTAATATTTCAAAAATGCAGGAAGATAAGTTATATAATATATATAATTTTAGATATAGTGAACAATTCAATATTGCTCTTGTGTTGGTCTTGCTGCATTGTATGCATGCCAATGGCTTGTCACTGGATGGAGAGGGGACCAGTGGGGACAGAAGGGAACTCATGGAGCCCCATGCTTAATCCCAGAGTGCCATCTTCAAAGCAATATTTTGAGTTTTATAACTTTCTAGGACTGGGTTAAAAACTTCTGTACCCATGCGCAGTGTAGGGAATGTTCTCAGGAACCACACAACTCCATATTTGGGGATGGGACCAAACAAATGCTAAAATCTATCTGCTCCAATACTAACTCCTCAAGCCCCAAGTCAGTTGGGGAGCTTCTGAAAGACGAAGTTGACATAACCATCCACACCCTCAGTGTGGTTCACAGAAAATGACGGCAGAATGCAGCCCCGGGATGAAGGCTTCACCAGCCTTCCTATCCTATAAACTCTCCGGCAAAACACAAAGGAATGACGAGTATCCTGAGTGAGCTCAGATTGTCAGAGATTATAAGCTCCTCGAATTGATGAAGCCCTGAATACTCAAACATGTAGAAATTGGCTTTAAAGGGCTAAAAGAAGTCGTGACTCATGATTGAAAGGAATGGGACACTTGGCAGGAAGCACTCACAATAAAAGCCTTATTAACATTGCCACTGGTGGCAAAGATCCTATTTTACTGTTGGAAAGAACCCACCCAACTCTACACATTGCCTGTTGGTCATAAAGTTCTGTAACTTCTTCCACCTCCCTCACATTTGAGTGACAAACTAATAATCTCTGAGAACAGAAAAAAAAAAAAATGTAGGGACATGTTGAAAAACATGTTCCAGAAAATCTGACAACTAGATCTCATTGTGAATATTATGGAATACTATGGAATGGCCTTTTGCAACAGAGGGCACCTGTATGAGGAATTTAAAGAGGGCCTATAAATGCCCCCAAAGGCTCTGAGCTCCCTGCTGGCTCCTTTTCTCAGCATGAACATTTCCCCAGGTAAAGATGAGGGAGTTTTGTTCTAGAATCCCAAACAGATGGTAAGACCCTGAAACCAAAAGTTCCTCAAAGTCACCTCCTACACACTAAACACATCACCAGGGAGAGTCATTGGTAGAGCCAAGGGGATAAGACCAGACACGGGAATTGAATAAGAGCTAAAGGAGACTAGGAAATATTGAGAGCACAGGTATGCTTTGGAGGATGAAGGTGTCCGTGTGGCCATGACAACCCTGCATAGGAGGGAACATAAAAATAGCAGGTGCAGAAGGCAGTATGTGTAACATCTCCAGCTGGAAGCCCTGCCTAGGGTTGGCACTAGTGCCCAACATCCAGGAAGACTCCCTCTGCAAGACACGTGGTACTGCTACCCACTCAGGCTGCCAAGAGGATGGTCCACTAGTTGGGGCAGGCATGCATTCTGCCAATGGAAACAGGGAAACTCAGGCTTTGTGGGAATTTTCAAGAAGCAGAGCCCAGGCAGACTCCACAATGGCAGAGTAGTTAAGCTGAGGCAGCTCTGCTCAGAGCCTCTCTGTGGCCACCATCACCTCCCAAGCTTCCTGGAGGAAACAGCAGGGGCTGTAATTTGGTTTGAAGTATTAAGGATGCACACACAATCATTAGGAGAAGAGGAGACTTGTGTCTAGGGTGAACAATTATTAACAAATACTGCACTGAACAGCTCTTTGAGGACATGTGTAATAGAACATGCAAGAGAATTTACTATTAATTAAAAGCATTTTCCAGGAATATAGTTCTGATGTGGATAGGTCATCAAAAACACAGTGAACAACTCCTGTTCAAAATATTTCATTGAGGTGCAAAGTGTAGCATATACATGCTCATGTCACTTAGAAAAATGGTGTGCTTCTGGTCACTGAATGGCCTTTGTTGGCTGTTACCCAGCTGGGTACAGATCAAGTTATTTAAGAGAAAAATAAAAATCTTGGAGGGGGGAAAAAGTCTAAAAATAGCTACTTTATTTGCTTAAATTTAAAATCTGAGGGGTAGAAGTTATAGTTCTCACAGGTCAAAGGAAAGAAACTTCACATTCTAAAACCCTCAAAGAGTGACATAGGAACATTATTGCGATGTTTTAATAATAATGTCACAATATCTTTACTCAAAAATTGAAGAACTTCTGACATACCAGGGCACTATTAGAGAACTCATCCTTGTATGTGAAAATAAATAATAGGTTAACAGGGTACTGGCTAACTAGGTCTACAGGAGGTGAATACATCCCCTTGGGGTAGCTGGGGCGGAAATTAACTGAGGATGAACATCCTTTGGGGAAGGCTGTATTACTTTATCTTTAACCCAGTTAAAAATCTACGGAAGGGAACCACCGTGGTCCACTTTGGACCAACAGGTCTTCTCACCTCCTCTGCCTGATCGCTACCCCCAAAGATGTAATTGACTTCTGAGCAGAGAAATGGCTGGTTTGGGTTAGTGCCGGTAGCTCCGGGTTAACACGCTCTCTCGTGCATGGAGATGACATTCAGTCCTCTCAGCTTATCCTACTTTGAAGGGTATGAGTCCTCCTGCCTCCTAATGGCAAAAGCCACCCTCATAAATGACTTGTCACCTCTTGCAGTTCCCCGGGATGCTGAGCGTGTTGGCTTTCGTTGTCACCGCCTAGCAGATTCTGCGACTCCAGGGAGGGGTGGCCTGTTATTGGGGGTGGTGTGGAACGCCTTCTTCAGGACACTCGCGTGTGCCTCGGTCAGATGCAGTGTTTAACACGTGGGCATCGTACATGCTGCCCTGACAATGGTTGCACGTGGGTGGGGGAGGGGCGAGGCAGGGGACAGCAGAGGCTCCTTCCGCCGGAAGGGCGCTCACATGACCACGCACTTGCCCTTGAGCTTCTCTTTCCTCTTCTGCTGCTTGCTCTTTTTGCCGTCGATCTGGAGGCTCACGGTCCTGCGCTTCTCCAGGTTGAGCAGCTCCTGGAAGAGCTCCTTGACGTTGTGGTTGAGCTTGGCCGAGGTCTCCATGAAGGCACACTTCCACGTGCGCGCCAGGGCCTCCGCCTCGCTGCTCTGCACCTCGCGGTTGGGGCTCTCGTCACACTTGTTCCCCACCAGCATGATGGGAATGCTCTCCACGTCCCCTTTGATCTCGCAGATCTGCTCGTAGATGGGTTTGAGTTCTTCCAGGGACTGCCGGCTGGTGATGGAGTACACCAGGATGAAGGCGTGCCCTTTGGAGATGGACAGCCGCTGCATGGCGGGGAACTGGTGGCTCCCCGTGGTGTCGGTGATCTGCAGGGTACATATGCTCTTGTCGCAGCTGATCACCTGCCGGTAGGTGTCTTCCACCGTTGGGATGTAGCTCTCCCGGAATGTGCCCTTCACGAACCGCAAGACCAGGGAGCTCTTGCCTACACCACCTGCTCCAAACACGGCCACCCGGTAATCATTGCTCTGCTCAGGCATGTTGCTGGAGGGCTCCAACTGTCAACCCGGAGACACCTGGCAAAGGAACCAGATGTGTAAGAGAGTTAATTTATTTAAGAATTTTTTTAAAAGTATTGCTTTGCTTTCTTTTTGACAGTTTGCATTCACTCTTCCAGTGTAAGAACAGATTTCATTTAGAAACACCTACAATTCTATATCCAATAAATATGGCCAATCCTCAGATTCCCATAGGGCAGCCAATCTACTCAGTAGCTACATGGAACCAGCTGTTTCTCCTTATTGGATCTTGACTCTGAGCATCTTTGGTCACACACAGACCCTCTGCCCAGGGAGAAGATGCAGAATCAGCCCAAGAGGGACAGAATCAAGATAAGGGCATGGAAATTCACCAATGCCTTCCTCGAACACACGCGTGTGCACACAAACACACACACACACATACTCACACAGCATATACTGGTCATAACAATGTGTGATTTTTTTCAAATACTGGGAGGAGGAAATGAGGAAGCTCTTAATATTTATTTAGCATTCATGTGAACTCATGAAATCTCACCACCTTGCAGAAGTTGGAGTCATTATTTCTGATGTGCTATGATGAAACACAGAAGGACTCAGGACTACAGTGTCACTCAGCCAGTGAGGGGCAAGGCTGGGACATCAACCAAAGCACTATGGAGGCCAGGCCAGCCACAGGCTGCCTGTACAAAGGGCTGGTCATAGTGTCCTGAACATTACTCAAGCTGTGGCATAGACTGTCTCCACCAAGTAGAAAGACTTAAAAGTTAACTAAGAAACTTGGATAGTTGTTTTATTCATCAAACCTAAAATGATTAGATGTGTTTTATTTTTAGAGAATCATATGAATTGAATGTCACCAGCCTATCTATGTAAACGACTTATTAGCAGTTATTAAAATTGAGTAGAATGGAAGTTCCTTCCATCACAAACATGACCCCTGGTCTAAGGGAATTGTACATGCATTTTCTTCATTTTTAAATCAATAAATATCTTTGATCCTGTCTCCTCTTTGGCAAGGAAGGACCTATCGTGCAAAAACAGAGAATTTTGCAATACATATATTTTTAAAACTAACGGAGAGGTAATGCTGATGTGAATCCTGGAGTCCATTCATTTCTGCAGACAAGCATTGTGTTCATTTTTGCTTTTCTATTCTTAGAGTAATTATGGAATACTAATAAGCATTGCTGAGCAAAATCATTTTTGGAGTCCAGTAAAAATTATTAAACATAATTAACAATGGAAGGAAATAGGTTTGTGCATCTCCTGGCAGACAGAATGTCAAACCAAAGTCCCAACTGCAACCTCCTGTCTTCTGATTCCAACATGGACATCTGCCTACAAATTGGCTCGATTAGATCCTCAGTTGTTCTTGTGTATACTTTGGAATCCTAAACCCACCAAGAAACTGAAGAAGCATCTATGCTAAAAGAGGAAATAGAAAGATGTCAGGAAGTTCATTAGCAAGAAAAGACTAAAAGGGAGCCTGCTTAAGAGTTGGATGAAGTGTAGTCAATGCTTATGAAATAATCAAGATCAACCCAAGAGTGTAGCATTGGGACAAATAAAATAAATTGTCCTATAATATAAATTTAAAAAGAATCAATGACATATGGAATCTGATTTGAAGCTCCCCTCTGCATTCTCAAAGTGAGGCTTGGAAGCCAGTTTTCTCACTCGGACTTATTTAGTATTATGGGTATTTAACTCCAGAACTGAATCTAAGAATCTAACTGAAGGAGAACCTCTCCTAACAAGCCCCAAATCCTAATGTCACCAAAAGATCTCTAGGTCCACAGGATTTGCTCTTTATGAGTTTGCAGAATATGTGACCAGTGATGCTAAGGCATCTCCATAATGAAACTAGCAACCAAATAAAGATAGCCACTACTAACCAAAAAAGAATCATGGTGACTGTTATTCATTTGTCCAAAAAATATCAGTTGAGTTTTGGCTAGAGGCCAGGCTCCAGGCCAGGGGACAGGAGACAACTGTGCAGAGGTGAGACCTCGGCAACATGTCTCCTCACAGAGTTCAGATCAAGTGGAGAAGGGAGAAATAAAGAAAGATAATTTCACAAATATTTTAAAAGTTACATCACTGCAAATTCTGCAAGAGAGATCTGAAGGAACCTAATTAAACCTAGGATGTCAGGAATAATGTCCCTAAAGAGGAAGAGCAAGAACCTGGAAGATGAATGGGATCAGGTTGGCCAAGGGGTCTAAAGTTTAATGTGCATTTGTGAGGTAGATCAGGAGCAGTAACTCCATAATGGCCCTCTCTCTCAAACTGCTCTTATTCCAATTGTAAACAATATTCTTTCATCTTAGAACCATTCAGTTAGTTCCCGAGCTTTATACAATACCTTCTACATACTATGCAAACTCAGTGCAGTAGACAGCAGAAAAACTCAAGAGTGGATACCTTATACTCCGCATGGTGGATGCAATAATGAAGTTATAAACAAAGGCAGAAGAGGAACCCAGTGGGGCTTCAAACTCTGCCTGGAGCCCAAGAGGCAACTCACTGAGGGCTGGGATTTGCCAGATGGCAGAGGATCGAGAGGCGTGTCCATCAGAAGAAGGAATTTTATGGAAAGGAAACAATACAGGAAATAGAACTGATATTCATACCAGGGCAGGAAGTTAGTGTAAACGAGCATCTGTGAGTGGTCTGAAGGAGCCAGCATTATTACTCAAACGACAGACAAGGGAAGGAGGTTTGGAGACAAGGTGGTGGCCAGGAAGGAGCTGAAGTGAGGTTGGCTTGCAGGGCAGGTGGGGAGACATCTGGTAGGTGATGGGGTTTAATTGAGAAGTTCAGCAGAGATTCACAAGCTAATGATAGATACAGGGATATCATCCATATCAAAATAGCACTGCGACCTTCAGAACTCCCCCAGGGAGAGAGTGGGGAGAGTGGAAGGAGAAGAGTAGATGCCAAATCCGGTTTATGCTATTAAGAGACTCATCGAGTTGCCTAAACTTTAAGTTGCATGAGTGATAAGTGGAGATGATAAGTCCCCCTTCCTATAGGGCCGCCGTGGAGGGTGTGTGAGATGGTACGACTAGGCACTTGGCACAGTCCCCAGCACAGGTGCCTGGCTTCTTTCAGAAAGGATCAAGCAGAGAAGGGTCACCAAGGAGCAGTCAGGTGGAGAGGGAGGAAAAGGAGCCAGAAGGCCGTAACAGGGCACAGAGGGGAATCACAGCTACCTGCGCCTTAATAAGGAAGAATTCAGACCTGGAGGCAGAAACCTGATCCTCCACCTTAAAACTGTGGGGAGGAAAAAGCAAACCGAATCCAAGGAAAATTTAGATCATGCTCAGAATTAGAAAAGAGTAGAGAAAAATCAACAAAACTGAAAGGTTTATGTTGGAGAAAAATGAAAGAAAAATGCTAGAGAATGCATGCTTTGAATTCACTACGGGGCTAAAATAATCAGGACGGAGTGGTACTAGCACAGTACAGATATAGAGAGGCCTAGAATAGAATTCAGAGTCCAGAAATAATCAATTGATTTTGACAAAGCTCCCAAGAAAACTCAGTGGAGAAAGAATAGTTTTTTCAACAAACGTGCTGGATGTTCACATGCAGAAGAATCCCAGTAGAGCCCTCCCTCACACCATATAATAAGTGACAAAAAATAGGTCAGATACTTATGCTAAAAAATTCTCCAAAGGAAACATAAGCATAAATCTTTGTGATCCAGGATTAAATGATGGGTTTTTTTCTTCTTCTTCATGCCAAACTTAAACTACCATTAATGTTTATGTCTCATAAAATGAATCAACTTCTTACTCCCTTCCCATGTGAACTTTCCAAATAATCAGTGACAATAATATCAACAATGGCGATTTTTACTGAGCACATACTATGTTTCAGGAATGTTTCATTGTACTTTGCATGTATCTTTTACCACTAACAACAGTCTTACAGATAGACACATTAATGCTCTTTTACAGATGTGAGTATATGGGAAAATGATATGGAACAGATGAAATAACTTCTCCGATGGTACTGAATCGAGCTCATAACCATGAGTGCTAAATAATACGACTCTTATCTGTCTTTAAAAAATAGTATTTTTAGATGTGACACTACATTCATGAGCAACAAGATTAAAACTAGGCAAATTGGACCTCATCAAAATTAAAGGACATCATCAAGGAAGAAAACTCACAGGATGGGAAAACATTTTCTAAATCATACAGTTGATGTGGTATTAATTTCATTACAAACAATTTCTGCAATTCAGCAACAAAGGAACTCAATTAAGAAGTGGGGAAAAGACTTGAATAGTTATTTCTCCAAAGAAGATGTATGAGGTTTCACAACAACATTCTCAACATCAAGAGTCATTAGGGAAATGCAAGTTAAAAAAATTAAAAGCACATCAAAATACCACTTCCTACCCACTCAGAAGACTACAATAAATAATAACAAAAACAGAGAACATCAAATGTCAGTAGGGATGTGGAGAAATTGGAACTCTGGTACTTTGCCAGTCAAGATGCAAAATGGTCATGCTTCTTTGTAAAACATTCTATGAGTTCCTCAAAAAGTTCAACATAAAATTGCCATGTGACTCAGAAATTTCCCTCCCAGGTATGTACCCATGAGAAATCAAAGCACACAACTATGCAAGAACTTATACATGAATGTTTATAGCAATATCGTAAATAATAGCCAGAGTAGAAACAATACAAATATCCATCAACTTAGTGGATAAGTAAGATATGATATATCCTTACAAGGAAATAGTACTCCAAATAAGAAGGAATGAAGTACTGATTCATGCTACCACTTGGATAAACCTCAAAAACATTAGAGCAAGTGAAAGAGATGTTAAAAAAACATACACACACATATTTCATTCCTCTTATTTGAAACAATGCAGAATTGAAATTCATAGAGTCTGCACTACCTTGAATCTAAGCGTTCTTCAATGATCCCTGTGGGAAAGGCTTATTTCCTAGAATAGTGCCATTGGGAGATAATGGAGCCTTTAAGAGGTGGGACCTGGTGGGAGATCATTGGGTCGTTGGGAGTGCTTTCTCAAAGGGGGACCTGGTCTTTTTTTCTCTTTCACTGCACAGTCATGAGCTGAAATTTTCGTATTCCTACCATGATGACCCACCAAAGCAAAGGGGTCAATCATGGACTGAAAACTCTAAAACTGTGAGCCAAAACAAACCTCTTCTCATGTTAACTATCTCAGGTACTTTGTTATAGTGACAGAAAGCTGACTAACACAGAAACAGCAGTATATTTGTGACTGCCTAGATATGCAGTAGACAGGCATTGGGGAGAAATAGAAAGTAATCAATAGTGTGAACAGAGTTTCTTTAGTGGCAATGAAAATGTTTTAACACTAATTGTGGCAATAGATTCAAGACCATCTGAACATACTAAAAACTACTGAGTTGTACATATTAATTGCCGTAAAGCTATTAATAAAAAAAAGACTAAGAGAAGCAAGAATCAACTGCATATAATACAATGTTGACAGATTAATCACAGATAGAGAGAAATAGGTCATGGATCACAGTGTGAAAAATAATACATTAACAGTAAGAGGCTTAGTTTCATTCCTAATAGCGAAATAATGGGAACATCCCAAATATTCACAATAGAAAGCATGAATTCCATGACATTCATACTATGAGAAATAATAACACTGAATGAACACCTTCACAAATATGCAAAAGCAATACAAAAGATGCTGCCTCAACAACCTGATCCAACCAGACAGCTGCCTTCTGGGTACTAGAAATGTTGAGCATCTCCATGCAGGTGAGAGTTTACAGAGGCTAACACTGTGCTCTTCCATAAGGTGATTATCTCAATCATTCTCAATGATTGCATTCATTTAAAATGATCACGCAGAAATGAAATCTCAAAATTTAAAAGAGAAATCATAAAAAAAAAAAAAAACTGGGAGTTCAATGGGATTTGTTCTCAGTCTCCTGTAGTTTGAGGAAAATTAGTTCCAGGATCAGCAATGAAAGAAATAGGAAGCCAAGTTTTGGTTTTGAAACACAGGAGTTAAATGAAGACTAGCAAAGTTTCCTATAAATGATACAGTGGGGTTCTGAAGGGAGAAGTCCTCTTGCCCTGGGTGTGGCAGTGATGAAAACTGAAGGGATTGCTAGAAACTAGGCAGGAAATGTAGATTTCTCTTTCATGAGACCTGGAGATTAAGGCAATGGGTAAAGAGGTCAGGTAGAGATCAGAGGAGCGGGAAAGCTCCTGGATGGAGTTGGTGGTGGGTAACTGAGGGAGCGCATTAGAAGGATACAGGGGTCACTGGGATCCAGGGTGTGCATGGCAGGCCTGTCTTCAAAGAGAGGAGAAGAGAGAGAGGTAGTGGCCACTCAGGATGCTCAGTATAAACCTTCCCAGACCCACCCACACCACTGAGCTTACCAAAAGGGCAGAGAAAGTCTCAGTGATCAATGTTTAGTAACCATCTGCAGTAGTGAACTTCAAGAAAAGCCAAAAAAAAAAAAAAAAAAAAAAAAACACAGGGCATTCACTTGATTAAAAATATATAAGGAGAGTATAAAATGCTCTCTTATTGAAACCCAGGCCCTTTCTTTAGATTATCCCACCCTGTCTTCTCAGAAACAACCGCTGTTAAAAATATTGAAATCAGTTTTCATTTTCTGGCATTTGCCCTTACGATTTTAGATCATGCACTCATGACTGGAATAGATCTTCCTGTCCTGACTTAATGATTTTAGACCATATCAATGAAATTAACACAATTACATTCCCTCATGGCTTAGTCTGTTTTCAGCTGCTATAACTGAATATCAGAGACTGGGTAGTTTATAAAGAATAAAAGTTAACTCAGGACAGTGGAAGGAATCTGACATAAGTTTCCTATATGTACATGAATATACCACAGTGAATCTTATCATTGTGTACATCCACAGGAATGGGGTCCTAATTGGAATAGGATATATTCCATGATGGAATAATTATATCAAAATAGATTCACTGCCATATATAACTAAAAAGAACCAATAAAATAATTTTTTTTAAAGTTAGCTGGGCACACTGGTGCATACCAGTAATCCCAGTGGCTCGGGAGGCTGAGGCAGGAGGATCGCAAGTTCAAAGTCAACCTCAGCAACTTAGCAAGGCCCTAAGCAACTTAATGAGTCTCTGTCGCTAAATAAAATATGAAAAAGGAATGAGGATGTGACTCAGTAGCTCAACAACCCTGAATTTAATCCCTGATACCTGCCCCCCCCCAAAAAAAAAGTTAGCTGAGCTTGGAGATCCAAGGTCCAGGGGCTGTATCTGGGGAGGGCCTTCATGCTGGTGAGGACTCTGCAGCACCCTGAGGGGGCTCAGGGCACCATATAGCAACACGGAATAAGTGTGCTAGCTTCAGCTCTCTTATAAAGCCACCAATGCCATCATCCTCCTGAAGAATCTAATCCTAACCACCTTTCAATGTCATCTCCAGATTCCATTAACATATGACCTTGGGGTTCAAACTTCCAACACATGAGATCTAGGAGATATACCCAAACCATTTTGTAGTCTATCATCTGATGTTTTGGTAGTTATGCTCTACTTTAAAGTATACACCAGTATTAAAGTTTTGAGTTATAATATTGGAATCTGTTCTAAATTTTTATTTATTTATTCATTATTTATTTGTTTATTTATTTATTTTGGTACTGAGGATTGAATACAGAGGCATTTAACCACTGAATCACATCCCCAGCTCATTTTTATTTTTTTATTTTGAGACAGGGTCTGACTAAGTTGCTTAGGGCCTCATTAAATTGCTGAGGCTGTCTTTGAACTTGCAGTCCTCCTGCCTCAGCCTCCTGAGCCACTGGGATTATAGGTAGGTGGCACCACACCCAGCAGTTCTAAAATATAAGGTCAGCATCCTATGCTTTATCTACAGGTTGTTTCTGAATCTTGTCAACAGTAGTATTGATAGAATTTTAGAAATATTTTTCACTACCAAAGTGGACAGTAGAATGGACTCCATTGGGAGGGGAAAGGTCACCTTCTTCCATCAAACTTTTGTTATTGAAGGGCAATTTTCTGTCAGCAACATTTTATTTCACATTTTTTTATGAATTATCTTTTCCCTAAATAACTCTCTGTTGCCAACTTTTTAAATCCTCAATTTGTCTAGTTCCTTGAATATATTTCATGTTTTGGTATGAACATAACTGACAAATGATTTTAGACGGTTCTATGGTTTGGATATGATTTCAGTGTCACATAAGGCTTCATATGCTGAAATTTAATTCTTAATATGAATCATTAAGAGAGTAGAAACCTTATCTGATTACAGTGTTTAGAGGTGGGGCTTTTTTTTTTTTTTAATGGTTATTATTAGATAAAGTCATTAAAGTGGAGCCCATGATTGAATCCTGGTGTCTCTGTAAGAGATAGACTTGAACACATACATACCCAATCACATCCTCCCTGTCTCTTGCCATGTTCTGCCCTGTGCCACCTTGGGATGCTGACTAGATACAGCAATAAACTTCTTTTTCTTTATAAAGTAGTCTGCCTCAGGTATTACATTACAGTAATGAATAATGAGCTAATACAGATGTTATTAAAATTTCTAGGTGTATCCCCTCTCACTCAATTGGTAAAATTCAGAATATAGCCAAAATTAATTTGAATTATTTCTTCTTCAGATTTTAAGGGTCATTTTATTTTTAACTTTAGCATCCAGGGCTGTTGATATGAACTCCAAAGGCAGTATGATTCTCCTTCCTTTGCAGAAAAGTATGAACTTTTTTCATTCTCTTCAAAAGGGTTAGGGTCTTCACTTATCTCAACTTGAAGTTATGGCATTTAACCATGAAATATTAGAACTACTTTTTAACTTGTTTTGCAGAGAGGGGGCAGAAAGGGTAAAAACCTGGTTTTCATCTGCATCTCAGGGAAATCTTCTATTTTTCAACATTACATCATTTTCACCCCTGTACCTTTTGTTTCTATAGCCTCTGTTAGATGACGGGTTGATGGTTTCTATTCTTGATTCCTCTAGAATCTTCTCCCTTATATTTTCAGTAACCTTTCTTGTGCTGTATTTTTTTTTTCCTTTTTCATAGAAGCACTTTCTTATCTTAGGAACTGTGATACCACACTGAATTTGAATGAGAGTGCTCACTGAAATTGGTTGCTGCTGTTCTCCTCACTTCCCTGAGATTCCTCTGGCTCTCTTTGTTCATTTTGATCCTTCTCCATCACGTTGTTGGTTTCCCCAAATGCCTGTTGGTCTCTGATTTTCCACTGGACTTAGGACAGTGCCACCACAGTGGCTGCAGAAGTGTTGCAGGGGGGTCTCTGAGATGCACTGATCTGCTGACCAGCAGCCAGCCCCTGCATGGGACAGCTGTCTGGATGACTTCAGATGCACAGTTTCATTTCTCTCTCCTTGAACTTGGTTGGACTGAACTGTCATTGCTGTCCCCTGCACTTCTAAAACACTTTCATGCAGACAGGCAGATGAAGGGAAGGAACAGGAAAAGAAAATGCACTGCCCATCCCAAACTCTCAAGCGATATAAAAATGTGTGTCACTAAAGAATTCAACATCAGAACTTTTCAATACTGAACATCATGGCTGTCCTAGACAGTGAGGGCTCCAATTCTAGGGGAAATGGATCTTGATTTTTCTGGGCCACAAAAGGTTCCCACTTGAATATCCTTTGGAAGAAACTTAGGTCCAGGTGAATAAAATACAAGGAAGATCTCAGGTAAAAAAAACCTGTAATCTTTATCTGTATTGTATCATACTCAGAATTAAACTTGTTTGTGCATTCCACACCCACCAATTAAACCAAACATGATCAAAAATATTAGGAAGCAGGGCATGATGCCTGTAATCCCAGAGGCCCGGGAGGCTGAGGCAGGAGGATGGTAGTTCAAAGCTGGACTCAACAACAGTAAGGTGCTCAGTGAGACCCTGAGAATTAAACATCTATGGCTCATCTTTCTCCAGAAATGCAAAATCCTCTCCCAGGAATCTTGTTTAATGGTGTTCTGGAGACACCTCCCCACCCCCAGCACTGTTAGGGCAGGTGCAGAAGAAGTGGAAGAAGACAGGGGGTCTCAGGCACTCACTATAAGATACATAACATTGGCAAGAAAGAGTCAGTGGAAAGAAAGGGCTTACTTCTTGGAATAGGAGTGGAATAAATTATTTTTAAGAGTTTCATTTCCAAGAGGCCAATAAGCTCACAGCTTAAGATTTGCTGATGTTTGTCTGAAACAATTTCATTTAAGAAAATCAGAATGGCCAGGAGCCAAAGAAAATGTTCTTAATGATACTTTTAAGACTGCCCTGAGCCTGATTACATTGGGATGACTTCTGGTTTGTTCCTTTTATTTCCATGTGGATATGAGAAATGAAAATCATGATATAATAAATATTGTGGTCACCCTGGTGAAGGACCAGTAACCAACACCAGTGCAGCATACTAATCCCTGGAGGGAAATGAACACCAAAGACCAAAGGTCCCCTGGGCACCAAACTCTGCACACATGGAGAAGGTGTACCGCCAGCCTGGCCATGATGCCTGGGCCCCACTGTGTGCAGATCAGGTGCCTCCCTCACGGCCAGCAGATTCGATCACAATGCTACCTGAGTGTGCTTGGGTAGGTTGATTTCTAGTGTCAGCCATACCCAAGCTTACAAAATGGGCAACTGACTAAAACAGACTGTTTAATAAAATCATGGATGATTGTATGGCTCATTCTCTTAGTATCACGTTAAGAATCCATTTCCAAATCCAAGATCATGAAGATTTACACGTGTTTCTTCTAAGAGTTTCATGGTTTTGGTTTCTTTGTGTAGGTTACTGATCCACCTTGAGTTATTCTTGTACATAGTGTGAGACAGGTGTCCAACTTCATTCTTACCTGTGGATATCCAGCTGTCCCACTATGATTTATCATCTGAGAGACAATTCTTTCCCCATTACATGGTCTATGAACTGAGCAAACACTTCACAGAAGAGGATATATAATTGATCAACAAGTATATGAAAAAATGTTCAACATCTTTAGCAAATTAGAGAAATTCAAATCAAAAGGACTCTAGGAGTTCACCTCACTCCAGTCAAAATGGCAATTATCAAGAATAGAAACAACAATAAGTGTTGGCGAGGATGTGGGGGAAAAGGCACACTCATACATTGCTGGTGGGACTGCAAATTGGTGCAATCACTCTGGAAAGCAGTATGAAGATCCCTTAGAAAACTTGGAATGGAACCACCATTTGACCCAGTCATCCCATTCCTTGGCCTATACACAAATGACTTAAAATCAACATACTACAGTGACACAGCCACATCAATGTTTACAGCAGCTCAATTCACAATAGCTAGATTGTGGAACCAAACTAGAGGCCCTTCAGTAGATGACTGGATAAAGAAATTGTGGTGTATATACACAATGGAATATTATTCAGCCATAAAGAAAAATAAAATTATGGCATTTGCAGGTAACTGGATGGAGTTGGAGAATATCATGCTAAGTGAAATAAGCCAATCCCAAAAAAATAAAGGCCAAATGTTTTCTCTGATATGTGGAGGCTGATCCATAAAGGTGGGGGACAAGGGAAGAATGGAGGAACTTTGGATTGGGCAGAGGGGAAGGAGAGAAAGGGAGGGGCACGGGGGTGGGAAAGATGGGGGAACGAGATGGACATCATTATCTTAGGGACATTTATGATCACATGAATCGTGTGACTCTACATCATGCACAACCAGAGAAATGAAAAGTTGTGCTCCATTTGTATACAATGAATCAAAATGCATTCTGCTGTCATGTATAATTAGAACAAATTAAAAATATATTTTTTAAAATTGGTCTATGACCCTTGCTAAAAATCAATCAACCATAAGTAAGAAGATTTGCTTCTAGATTCTCAATTCTATCCCACTGGTCTGTATTTCTACATACATGGCAAAACCACACTGCTTTGTTTACTGTAGCTTTGTAGTAGGTTTTTGAAATTTCAAAGGTAAAAGGTCTCCAACGTTATGCTTTTTTGAGATTGTTTTAGCTGTTCAAGACCCCTTCTAATTCTGTATAAGTAAATAAACTCAATCTTCTTCAAACTAAAAATGTTTGTACAACAAAGAATATTATCAAGAAAGTTAAAAGAGAATCTACAGGAAAAAAAATGTCATATATCTCAAAAGGCTCTAATATCCAGAACATATAAAGAACACTTGCAAATGAGCCACAGAAAGACACCAACTAAAAGGGGGCAAATAACTTGAATAGGCTTTTTCTAAAGAAGATTTATAAATGGCCAATAAGCATACAAAAAGATATTCAACATCATTAATCATTATGAAATGCAAATTAAAATCATAATGAAACATGCTTCATACCCACTCAGAATGACTATTAAAAATAAAAAGAAAGTAACAAATGATACCAAAAGTGTGGGAAAATCAAAACCCTTTTGCTGGTAGAGCTAAAAAATGGCTCAGCCTCTGTGGAAAAATTTAAAGGTAGAATTACTATAGGATCTAGCAATTCCACTCCTGGGTACAACCCAAATTACTGAAAATAGTCACTCTGATGGTTCATACAACAATGTGCACAGTTGCATTGTTCACAATGGTCTAGAGGTTAATGCAGCCCAAATATCTATCAGCAGAGGAACAGATAAATAAAATTCAGCACATACATGGAAAGAGATATATTCTGCCTTAAAAGGGAAAGAAATTCTGACACATAGTTATGAAACAGATGAATATCAGAGACAATGTCAAGTGACATAAGCCGGTTGCCATAAGACACATCCTGTATGAGTCCACATGTATGAGGCTTCTAGAGTAGCGATCAGAGTCAGAGAGACAGAAAGAATGGGGTGGCCAGAGGCGAGGGTGGGGGAAGGGAAAATGCTGCTTATTGGGTGGTGGAGTTCAAATCATGGAGGATGAAGAATTCTAGAGTCGGATGAAGGTGATGGCCGCCCGACATTGCGAATGTGCTTAAGGCCACCAAACTATGCGCTTGAAAGAGGTTAAAATAGGAAATTATATGTCATGTGTGACTGTCCGTGTAAACATTTTTAGCAATAACAGAACTACAGATTACAGATGACTTCATGTGAGCGAGTCGGCAGCATCAACAAAGCAGACAGCTCCTCTTCTTCACCCACAGCACACAGAGAAACAATAAAGATCTAATCTGCTCTGACAACCGCCCCTGCCCCGAAAAAAATCTAGTTGCCAAAGAAGACGAAATGCACACCTACATCCTGGCATGAATTTTATGTTGGGGTTCTGTGAGTGATCATGTGAAGCCATTACCATTACCCACAGCATGTAAAAGTGAGCCCCCAGCCTGTGCTGGCTGAGGTGCTGGCTACTAGTTACTGGCCATGCAGCTGGACTGAATCAAAATGGGCTGCACTGGATTTGGAAAACTTTTGATAAAAAAGCATGTTAGGGCTGGGGATATAGCTCAGTTGGTAGAGTGCTTGCCTTGCAAGCGCAAGGCCCTGGGTTCAATCCCCAGCACCGCAAAAACAAACAAACAAACAAACAAAAAAGAATGTTAAACACCTCATTCATAATTCTGATAACATTTGACAAGTTGAAATGCTCATACAGCATAGATATTATTTAAATATATAAATTAATTCCACCTGTGTCTTTTAAACTATGACCTTGCTCATCCTGTCTCTTAGTCTACACTGTTCAAGACCATGAATACAAAGCCTTGTGTGCTTTTCATCACGGTTTAGTAACACATAATACCTAATTCGAATGGCACAGAATTTAAGCTAAACTGGGTTTCTAAAAAAATGCTTAGAATATTCTTTTGATTTTTTTTTTCTTGATAAAGAAAAGCCAAAAGCCACAAACCCCTGGGCGGTGGGGGTGGATACCTGATTTCCCTGCTATTGTAAAATATATGAAACAACATTCCGGAATGTATTGTGACAAGCTTAAATTCATTCCTTTCTTAAAATGCAACAGGAAAATTTATAGGAAAAAAAAATACAGAAATTCTGAAGGTAGAAAGATCCCAAAATAAAGAAGAGGGCTGTTTAGCAATTAGATAAAAGTATCAGTGTTTTAAACTATCTCAGTTCATCTACTATTTACCAGAATGATTCTTTTTCAAAAATCCGATGTGCTGGCATCTGGTCTTCTCTCAGTATTTACTTGTGGACTGACAGTGAAGTCCTTCTGCAGGGAGGGCTGGCATTGCTCATCAGCATCACCGCCTTCCAACCCGATGGCCGACACGTGGGAAACACTCGGCACATGATTCGCTGTGAAAAACATTGTGTGTGTGTGTGTGGGGCGGGGGGGGGGGGGGGGGGGGAAGCTAACAGGAATGTTGTGCCAGGAAGAGTAAATGAACTCTTTAAAGAAGCAAAATCAAAACACAGTCTTTTGAGAAACTATATGAGAGTAAATACTCATAGGATGGCCACGTCAATTGAGATTTTTAAATGGCACAAAGATGTCTATTAACATGATGGACACAGAATCAGGGTGAATTCACTGCATCGTTCATGGGTAAATTGTTGCAGCAAAGAAATTTGAAACCAAAAATAGGCAGGAGCAACTATCAAGCATTTGGATATTTTTTTTTTCTGATATAAAAAATAAGACCTTCACCATATAATGGAAATAACTGCTACCATAGGAAGGATCACTAGTTATTTTGCAAATTAAAAAAAAAAAAAAAAGAAAGAAAGAAATAAGAGTTGCAGAACTAATATCAAGTTCTACGTTTTGCTTTTTTGGAAAGAACAACTGTTCTAAATTCATTAGCATTTTCCATTTGACAGGAGGCTTTTAGTAGCATGCCATAGAGCAGACATTTTGCAAAAATAAGCATACTTCCTCCATTCCTATAATATATTGGTTATATTTTAAATATGACACAGTACCTGCTTTAGAAAATCAATCATCTTACAGAGAGACCATTTTAAAGAGAGATGCATAAATATGATTCCACCATTACAGCTGGTTCTCTATATCCATGGGTTCTGTATCCATGGTGTCAACCAATTTTGGATCAGACATCTTTAGAAAAAAAAATTGTCTGTTCTGAACATGTTTAGACTTTTATTCTCTTGTCATTTATTATTCCATAGACAATATAGTGTAACAACTACTTACATAGCTTTATGTTATATTAGGTATTACAAGTAATCTAGAAATGTTTTAAAGCATAAGAGGATATGTATAGGTTACACACAAATTCTAAATCTTATATAAGGAATTTGAAAATCTGCAGATTTGCTATCCTTGGAGCATCTTGGAACAATCCCTCTCAGATACCAAGGGAGCAGTTGTACATGCTTTTGCCCAAAACAATACAAATGTATCCTTAATAAACTTTGCTATAGGCACAATTTAAAGCTTGAAAATTAAACATTTTAATCATTATAAAAGGTCTCTAAATGCAAGATTTCCACGTGGATGCATCTGGTTAAAACACATGAAGGCAATATCTTTCCATTACATTTCAAAGAATATGCTGTCGACTTCAGAGGCATTGAGAGGTCAGGAAAGGACTCCCTGAGAAGTTTATATTCCAGCAAATATCTTAGAGAGGTGATGGTATGAGCCCTGTGGAAATCTGTGAGGTAGCTCCACCGGCAGAGGAAACAGTAGGCGGCAAACACAGAAGCTGCCCCACACACTAAAGTCACATGACAGCATTCTCCAATGGAGGCAAAGCAAATGAGGTCAGCCAAGTAGAGGAGCAGGGCTGAGCATGGACAGGTGGACCCTGCAGAGCCTTTAAACATGGGAAAGAAGTCAGTTTGCACTCTGAGAAAGATGGGAAGCCACCAGAGGTTTTCAAGCAGGGAAGTGATGGGTTTTGACCTCCATTATGAAATGGCCACTTTGAGGACCCTGCTGGTAGAAAGGTCAGGAGGCTGCAGCAATAGTCCTGCTGTGTACCTAGACTGGCTTGCACCAGGGTGGTAGTGGAGAGGGGGATCAATGCCATCACTCATAACCAGGCAGGCTCACACCTCCATCCCAGTTACTCCTCCCTTCTCTACTGTACTTTAAATGGCACCCATATGCCAACAACTCCAACCCCATGCCTATGACCATGTCCTCTTTCCTAAACTGCAGACCACAGACCTTCTCTCTCCTTGACATCTTTGAGTGCTGAGGAGACATCAGAAATACAACCTTGTGAAACTGAGCGCCTACATCACCCCCAAAGTGCTCCTCCATAGTTTCTTCCTCTCAACCAACAGCATCCTTCAGGTTACCCAGGCCCACAGCTGGAGTCCTCCTTAGCTCTCTGCTTTCTTAGACCTCACATCTACTCCATCAGCAATGCTCGTCAGAGATCTCCTCCAAAGACACTCAGATCCAACCACAGATCCCCTCTTCCATTATCCACAGACTCTCCAAGCACCTGAATTCTGCAGCAGCCGCCCAAGCCCTGAGCATCTGCAATCGATTCTCCCTCTAGGTTCCAGAACATTTCTTCAAATGCTAAAATTCCTCCATCAGCTGCCCTGTCTTCCTGGGAGTATCAGGCAGAGGGCTCTGCCCACTCTCTAAACACCCCAATTTCCCACTCTTTTGCCTCTAGCTCACATCATTCCAGGCACACTTCTTTCTTCCTGGACACACTTAACAGACTCCTGTCTCGGGGTCTTTGCACACGCTGCTTCTTGTATCTGAATCACTGTTCCCATAGAGGTCCACATGTCCCGCTCCTGGCCTCCCACAGGTCAGTGTCGGAACCCCCACCTTCTCAATGAGAATGCCCCGATCACCCTGTCTCAATTTACAACCCCAACATGAACTGTGGTTGTTCATAGCGTCTTCGCTTTATTTTCTCCTGAACACAATCCCTTTCTGATCTACCACCTAATTTACTTAAAAAAAAAAAAAAAAAAAGTTTGCATTTACTTCTACTATGCAAAGCTCCACCTGGGTTTCTTACCCATTCCATCCATTACAACCGTGTCCTCTGCCATCCCGAGGCTTAACCACTGCCTGACCTGAGGGATCGGTTCAGTACATGACTGAATCTGTATTGTATTTCTAATGCTCTTGTCTTGGGCAAAAAACATGAGCAGAGATCTCTGACTCTGTCTCCTCTTTGCTGTGACACCGTTCGTGCATCTGTGGGAGTTAAGGAAGCTTTGGTGGGCTGGGAGGGAGCTTCCATGTGGCGTCTAGGCTAAAACCGCAGGGTACTAGTGCAGATCTTGCTGCTATTTCAATAACAGGACAGTGCAGCCCCTGCTGATGTCCTATTCATGCCTCTGCTGGGGAAGGATGCCCTATGCAGGTTCTGTGGAGGCAGACAGCATGGAGCCTTCTAGACACTGGAAGGAGAGGACCGTGACCACAGTGGTCAGGAGAGGGTAGCAACATAAGGTGAGGCTGCTGAAGAATCCTGGCTAACATCACATGGGGCTTCAGAGGACAATGAGCAGCCCTTGGAGGAGTTCTGGCCATCATGTAGAGATGACAAATTAGGTCCGCTTCGACTAAAGGAATGGCAGAGAAGACAAAACAGCTAACAAGATATCAACAGCAATTGGTGATATATTGGGGGGAAGGATTAAGCGGTAGAGTGATGGGCAGGAAGTATCCAGGAAAGCCGAGGTTTCCATCTTATGGCACTGAATAAGTCAGATGAGATACTGTCATGCATCACTTAACAAGGGGGATACGGTTTGAGAAACTGTCCTTAGGCAGTTTCCTCATGGGAAGATGACGATGGAGTGCCCTGGGATAGATTGTAAGTTCCTGGAGAGGCTCCAAGAGAGGCTGAGCACGCACGCTGCCACCGGAGGATGCTGTGGTCAGAGAGGATGCCACCATTGGTCCCTCTGAGGGCAGGGAGTTCTCAGCCCTGGCAAGATCCTTCTACACCCGTGTCCATAAAGAGTGAAGAAAAAAAACATGAATTTAGTTACCCTAAATGACATTTAAGATCAGGAGGAAGATGAACCAGCATTCCACGCCCTTGAGGAACAGAGAAGAACATCCAAGAAGGAGGCTAGGAGCTGATAGGATGAGAGAGACAAGGGCAGATAGTTCTTTATGTCTTCTCTGTGGTTATTACACAGCTTAACGATATGTGCTGAAAAACAGCAAATCCACCAATATGTCTAGACCCCTGACAAACAGCATGATTCAGCCCTGGGAACTTGAGTAGGCCCTCCACAGCCTTCCATTGGGGGCCAAGACAGCTGGAAACTGTCCAGAGATGACCAGCTCAAGGTTAGAAAGACAAAAAATACCAAACGGGGCATATACTTTCATATTCAAAACGGGAGAAGCTCAAAAAGCAGAGGATGAGTGTTCGCAAAAAAAAGGAACAAGAGGTTAACCAGACACATACTGGAGTCCATGTTGGTCCAACCCAAAGAGAGAATATAAGGAAAAAAATCAATATGTTCAGATTCATTTGAGAGTGTGAGTACTGGGTAGGTTAAGAGGAGCCGAGGCTAGAGGCCAGAATTCCCTGCAGACGAGGAGTACACCTATTAGATGCTGGGCTTCCTGCCAGGTCGTAAAGAAGACGAATAAATCTGAGATACAGAAAGGAGCCACTGAAATGCTGACCAGACAGCAGCCACCCAAACGGCCAGCAATCCTCAATGCCTAGCAAGAACTTGAGTTTCAAGAGAAGTGGATCTTTGAAATACCTTTTGAGCTAGGAACTGGTAACCCCATTCTACAAAAGAGGAAACTGAGGCTCTAGATGGTTAAAGTAACAGCAAGCTGCTGCACAGCCTGTCTGTGATGGAACCACAGTTCGAGTCCGAGTCCAAACATGGATGGAAGAGGAAGAGAAAAAAGACATAAAAGCTCAAGAGAAGAGAAATGCAAGGCCAGTTTTGATAACAGGAAAACCATGGAAGAATACCACATGTCATGCAGGGTATTTCCAGCAAAATCTTTAAGAACATATTATTACACGGAGGCATGGTAATGATGGCAGATCTAGGAAGGGCCCCCAGCCAATCCAAAGGGGCTACCATTGAACAAGGACCTCTGGGTTCCAAAGGCTGAGGAAGTTTTTCATACTAACCTGTAACCTTGCCAGGCACCTTTCAAGTCTATATCATATTCATTTGAAAATTGCAATGATGACATTAGGCAGCTTCTAATGATAACCGTGTATTTTTTTCTGACTCCTCCGAAAATGTTATAGATGCTTCATAAAAGAGCCACTCCAAAAGCCAAACTCCAAGCAACTACACCAAGGTAGTAACACATTTGGAGGAAAACTTGGGTTATGCTTCCATCTTGGGATAGCTAAATCATTATTTTACTAGAGCCCTTATACCAGAGGCAAGAGTGTCCTGATAAATCTTAACAGTGAAGGTCAACCCATGAGAGACTGAGATCAGAGTAGGAACACCATGCTGTCTTTGCTGGTGGCAGGATGAATGAGATGATGCCATGCTTAGTATTCTTACCAGGTGAATGACAAAGGAAGGAGAGCTTTTCCCTCCAAGGAGTCCTTCCTCTGAGCTCTGATGACTCTCTGATCATCTTCTAGAGAAGGAAGGCATGTTTGTGCATGCTGTGCAAGTGTGTGTGTTTACTGTAAAAATAGGAAGACTCACAATTCCTAAATAGGTTGATTTCTAATTAGTATAAGCCTCATAATTAAGAGTTGTGAGTCTCATTGGCTGCCCTAGGGTTGTAACAAAAGAAGCCTTAGCCCTAAACATAATTTGTGTTTCCAGAATAGAATGACTTCAATGAAATCTGAAATTGTCCTAAAGGACAGAGATGGAAATCCAATGAAAGATCTCAGAATGTCATTGTAAGAAAGAAAATATCACAAAATGGTTGCCGATGCAAAAACCAACCCAACTTCACATTCAGAAATGTAAAAAGTTAAAAAAAAAAAAAGTACTTTCCTAATGTTAACATAATAGGTTCATGGTTTCACAATCCAAAATGGCAACTTAAAGTGATTTTTGTCTCCATCTCCACAATGGTCACTTGCCATCAATCAGATGGAAAAAGGAAAGCTGAGGTCCAATAGTTCATAGTGAATAACAAATTGTGTGGCCATTGGTAAGGCCCAGCATTGTGATCAGGTGTTAACACAGGGTATACGGTCAAAAAGACATCTGTTGACAATATTTAGTTAGAGAAAGAGAGAGAGAGAAAGAGAGAGAGACACTAGTGGGAGTATCGTTTCCACGTGTTGCATATAGATTTGTCCCTGAGAGTATATTTAGACCAGATTGCGTTTGTGTCAGCTGCACAGAGACTCCTTGAGGGATGTCTTTTCCTCAATCAACAGCCTTATCACAAGCATCTCATCAAGTGTTTGAGTCTGAAGGAAAACTCCTATGAGTAGAACTGCATTTTGAATCTGATATAGATCACCCCTTGCGCTCCAAATTACCACCGAGTTCACCACCACCTGTCCCTCCGTGGTACATGCGCGCTGCCTCCTCACACAGTGCCTGACGCAGTGCATCATCAAACTCTTTGATCTTTTCTCATGTGACAAGATGTCTGTTTCTCATTACTGACTTAATTGCACTTAATGTGGGGACATGGAGCATCTTTCCATATGTTAAAAGTAACTGTGGCTTTGAACCCTGCTTGTTCCTGTCCCCTGCCCAGTTGTCTGTTAGTTTGCAAGGGTGGCATTCCTCTTACACAGTATTAAGACTGGCTCTACACTGTCCTCGCAGCCCGGCATTATGACCATTACCTGGCACCTCATTAGAAATGCTCGGGCCCTGCCAAATCACAGTCTCAGGGGTTGGTTTGGTTTTCCACAGTGCTGGGATCAAACCCAGGGCATCAAGCATGCTAGGCAAGAGCTCTACCACGGAGCCACATCCCAGCCCAAAGTCTCAGAGGCTGGAACTCAGCAACCCCATCAGGTGACGCCAAGGACCACAGAGTTTGAAAACCATCAGGCCTCATCTCAAATATGTGGCGACTCTCTATACTTTTATGTTAGTTCTTATCTTCTGCCAATTTAACATATTTGCCCTTTTTTAGTATCCCAGTTTAGGATTCTCCTTAGAAAATCTGTCCCTGCCCTGAGATCATTAAGGTTTCCTCCATATTTACATCATTTTCATTCTTTATGTTTAAATATTTGCTCCAACAACCTGATTTATTTTTGTATCTTGAAATCATAGTACAAGTATATTTAAACAAACATTTTAAAAAATGAAGAACAAAGAAGAGATTCACAGAGCGCCCCTCTGTAAGTTTATCTTGGAAAATTAAAATAACAACACTCGATTGTCATGATATTCTGGGAAATTCAGGTTCTTTTCAAATCTAGGTCACTGAGTCATTTCTATCAATCAATAGTTCCAACTTTCTCTTTGCCTGCAAACATTTACAAAGACCTTACTAAATGGTGGTAATAGTTTACCTTTTCTCTTCTCCCATTCATAGTGTTTTCAATTGTAATAAATTTTTAAAGTGATAAAAAGATTAAAATTATATATAGTAATGGGTAATGTGATGTTCTGATACATCATGTAATGTTTAAATCAGGTTATACATCCCTCTCTCCTCAAATATTTATCATTTTTCTAGGTAAAAACTTTCAAAATTGTTTGTTAATTTTTGAAATGTTCATTACTGTTATCAATAGTCACGAAAACTGTGCACTCCAGAACCAACCAGGCCTCCTTGCTCCTGTCTAACTGTAACCTCGTACCTACTGATCAACCTTTGCCCATCCGCCACCTCAGTCTGTTGTAAACATCACTCATTCTTCATGAAGAACCCGGTGAAGTCCATAGAGGTTCAATAGGTAAGGTAAAGAGAAGGAAGTAAATGCTTAGCCAATCCTTGAAGTCCCAGGGGGACTGTTCCATAGACACCTTTCTTAAAGTCTCAGG
The DNA here is from genome assembly GCF_902686455.1 of Sciurus vulgaris. Classification (NCBI taxonomy): domain Eukaryota; kingdom Metazoa; phylum Chordata; class Mammalia; order Rodentia; family Sciuridae; genus Sciurus; species Sciurus vulgaris. Next base: position 29,886,608 of record NC_136474.1, read on the forward strand.
CACTATTTCACAGGCAGGAAGGAAGGAGACAACTCACTGATCTTGTGTGTGCATACTGAGCAGGCGGGTAGATGGGGGTGAGCCTGGGGTGATAAGTCCAAGTTTATTCAGAATAGTAAAACAGCATTGAGCTGGACTTCTAATGAGGGTAGGTTTTCAATGCAATAGAGTTGAGTGTATTCTGCCTGAATTTGTCCTGGATGCAGAGACCTGGATTCAGATCATTTTTCCTCTTTGCTCAGTATTATCTGCAGATAAATCCCCAGACTCCAAAGTCACAAAGGTGCTCCAATAAAACAACTGAAATCCAAGGATGACAGAGGAAGAAAAGCTTCCCCTCCAAGGGCTCCTTCATCTGAGTGCTGATGAGGGCCTGGATCTTCCTAAAGAACTTAGGTTTATGTGTGTGTGCAGTGTGTGGTATGCATGTGGTATGCAGTGTGTGGTATGCATGTGTTATGCAGTATGTGTGTGGTGTAACGTGCGTGAGGTGTGACCTGTAGTGAATGTGTGGTGTGTAGTGTGCATGTGTGTGTCTGTGAGGGGTATGTGTGTGTTTACTGTGGAAAGACCTAACAGGAAATTCCTACATTCTCTTATATCCTCAGAAAATAAAATCACTTTCCAGATATTAATTACCTTTAGAAAAATACTGACCAAGACTCTTTCATACAAAAGGCTGCTCTCTATTAATTTCCTATCATGATTTCTAAGACAGGGAGCCCTGTGATGGAAATGTTACCCGCCCTCCAGCACTCATTGATCACAGAGGCTATCCAGAGACAGGAGAAGAAATTGACAGCTTTCCATGAAGGTTATTAAATTCTGTGTTTCAAGAATGCAGTATTCATGGCTCGATTATAAAGCATTACATTTCACCCAAACTTTATTCAACGGTGTCAGAATAAATAGATGCAAGCATTGAAAATATTCATGCCAGTGAGAATGTTACTAAAATATCTGTGAAGTGCATCTGATCACACAGTCCATGATATCACATCAGCTCTTTATTAGCTTTACAACAGGTTTGCTGCTCCCTCCCTAGTAAAAGAATTTAAATTGAAAATTGAGTGATCCCTCATGGGACTGGGGCTCAGTTGCTGAACTCTGTCATCAGAGATGGCTGAAGCTAATCCAGGGCCAGTATTCTTGGGACAGAAGTGAGCACATGGTGAAAAATGGCAATGATCAGGCACACCTGTTCCCTTTGTTTCTGCAACACAGCCCTCTAGTCTTCAGGCAGATTGGACCCTCAAATCTGTCCACTGGATGTTTTCCATAGAATCTAAGTATTTGACCCTGTCCTCTTATTTTACAGGCAAAGAAGTAAATGAGAGAGGAAAGGACACAGGTCTCATATCAATTTGACATCATTTGTTTATTTATTTTTGATGATGTTTAGTTGACAGTGGCCCTACCATTTTAGCTTTTCAACTGCTTTGTCAACTGGCTAACAATCTGTAGCTCTGCTGGCCAACAGAGCAGCCACCATAGCATGGGCTATTGAGCACCTGAACAAGCCTGTCTAATCCAAACTGAAACTTCCTAAGTATAAGACTGAGCATGGGAAAAAAACAAGATAATATCTTACTGGTATTTTGTATGACTACATCTTTAAATGGTTATGTTGGATGTATTGGGTTAAAGGAACTATATTATTAGAACTAATTTCACCTGTTTCTTCTTACTTTTCAAATGTAACTAATGCGACACATTAAATCATTCATGTGTCTCACACATTTTCTATTGGACAGCACTGGTTTATAGGAAAACACTTCACTGCACTCAGAAGAGGGCTACAAGGAATTTATTTCCAGATTTTGCCAGTGGCAAGAGCAAACAACAAAAGAATGAGAGTGTATTTGTTCTGACAATTTTATTTTTAAGACCTCTTACCTGATCGATGAGGAGAGACTTGCAAGCCACACAATAAAAACCAAAGCATTATTTGAAAGCAGTTAAATAATTGTAAGGCTATACTCAAATAGATATGCATGTGTTAATAAATTGAAGTTTTAAAAACAACATCAACAATTTGGACAACATGAAAACCATCATCTTCTCTCTCAGAGCAGCTGTTGCTTGCAAAAAGAATCATAATCAAAACCAAGTACTAGCCTAAAAATCAGTTCATCCCTGAAACAGACATCTGTCCACAGTTAATACTCCTATCAGATAGAGAGATGATCAATAGAAAGATCCAGACCACCTTGTGAGGGACAACAGGCAATGATGCTTATGTGAATTCAAAGTTACAGGCCAATATGAGCACTTTTTCCTCTTAAAATCACTGGCCAGCAACCTCCTCACCCCAGACAACCAAATGCTCCCCTTTGTCACCAAGAGATTCTTTGGTGCAAAAATGTACTGCATTCATCTTGGGGAAATGATGGTTTTGGCTAAATCAATAGATTAATTCCCAGTATGTCAATCATGGCCCCCAAATGAGAAGAAAGAATATATTCTTACCATCACAAGTACAATTTCTTTTTAATAACGCTATTATTTTTCAAAGGTTTTAATTGTTCCTTAAGACATGTGTCATTTACTGCCGAAATAATACATTTCTAATGAAGCACTAAGCCATGTGTGGATAGGAAAGTCTCTCATGGTGAAATGGCTTTGCTGAGATGCTGGGTCTCTAGCCAGTTGCTAAAGAGTACTCCCAGAGCTTGGCGTTCAATCTGTGGATGAGTCTCTTCTTAGGAACAACTCTATTAAAGCAGTAATGAGAAAAGATTCTGGAGGCTTCTGTATTAACCATGAACATACAACTCCCATCTGCAGGGATAGCAGGGCTGAGCAGCAATTCTGTGCTTGGTATAGAAAGAGTAATCACCCTTCTCCCTCCCCACTCTCCCTTCCTGTGTTCACCAGGGAACATCACCCTCATTACCAAATTAAATGGCATCTATTAAATGGGATGAAAAGGTTTCCTTGTCATCCCATCTTCTATTTCTAAAAGATGAACTGAAAGTCTTCCTTCAGCTCACAGGGCCGCCTGCATATCCAGAGATAGGATAGATAGCATTGTGGACAATTTGCAATTTCAGGCAACAACCAGGGGAAAAAAATAGTATGATTCCCCTACAAATTCATTACATTTATTCTAATTTTATCCTTCTCTTTTCTCTCCCTCCCACTCCACCTCTTCAAATCCAAATGCCACTGGAAACCAAGTACATTTGGACTGATTTGGAATGTAAAATGCTCCAACCTTTTATTGTTATCTAGAAAATATCCCTTTACAATTAATTAGATTTTTAAAAGTTAAGGTTTTTTTTTTTTTTTTTTTTTTTTGGGGGGGGGAGGGTTGTTTTGGTTTTTGTTTTGTTTTTAACGCCAAACCAGGAAAGTTTTGATGATATGCTAGACTAGCTTCTCCCAAGCACAGGGGTCTGTTTAAAAGATAATAGGGGTCAGTATGCAAAACAAATTCCTAAGGAGGAATTAAGCCCTGAATTCCACCGCGGAATTCCACGCTGTATTTCACCGTGCAAAGGCTGTAGCAGATGATTCACGAGCTTCTAGCTCAAAGTCTCCCAAAGCTCCAGAGTATGCGAATTGGAGTTTTAAAAGAGCAAGGGGGTATTTTATTCGCAAGCGGATGATGTGTGGAGATGCCCACGCCGGGAGAAGCCAGCAATACTTTGCAGGAGAGGCTGGAGCTGTGGGCAGTCACTGTCATCTGATGGGAAATCAGAGTCTTACAACTAAGGAATAGATGCGGCGCCTTGTCTGTCCTCCGTTCTTACAACGAGGAAACGGAACGGAACGGAACACCAGTAGATACCATGGAGCATATTATTAAAAAAAAAAAAAAAAAAAAAAAAAGACAGATAAAATGTTTAGACAGGTCCCCGACAGGGACATAAAGTGGTCGAGAATGAAAACATGCTGAATCCAACGCCCGCCTTTAACGTGCTTTGCATTTTTCTCACTTGGGATGCATCTTTTGATGACTTTCTGTAAATCCATTAAAATCAACTTCCAACAATAGAAACACCTGCAACCACAGAATTTTCCAAAACGGTAACTCCTGTTTTGCAAGGAATCCCCAATAAGGTGTCAGACACAGAATTTTCTTTTTCTTTTCTAAGAACATGTTTTAGGTAAGGATAGCATGATGTTCACCCTCCCTGACGAGGATGCAGAAATGCAGCTGGCTTTCCCCCCTAGCCAACTTCAGTATTTAAATACGGATTCGCCCGCCCAGAGAGTGGTAATCCTGTTTCAGCGGCTCGCGAACGATAATGCCAAAGCCGCGGTACCCCCGCGCGTGCCGGGAAGCCACCGGCCAAAGAGGGAGAGATCGGTTACCTGGGGAAGAACACAACTCCGCTCGGAGCTTCCTCGGGCTCAGCTCGCGCAGGACAGGCAGCGCCTGGTGAGCGGATGCGGCTCCTTCCGAGGCAGGAGCAGCGCGCTCCCGCCCGCAGCCGTGACGATGCTGTCAGCTGCTCGCCCGCCCTGCGCCCTGCGCCGCTCGCAGCCCTGCACCTGCGCTGGCCCCGGCCCGCCGGCCCGCGCGTCACCACCCTGCACTGTCCTCCTCCCGGCCTCCCTGCCTCCTTCTCCCTCCTCGATCGCTGACTCCCGAGTTGTGCCAATGCTGCAGCGGCGGCTGCTCCTGCTTCAATGGCGCCTGTTCGCCTCCAAAGAGCTTGTAGGTGCCACCTACTGCATGCTCCTGGAATCGATGGCGAGGACTGGAATTTTCTGAAAATTCAATGAATTAAAATAATTTCATTGAAAGGACACCCGATGCTTTTGTTTTAAATTGTTCGCATTCCCAACTGTAATCACTACTAACCACATAAGGCTTTCTTTCAGTTTCCAGATACTAAATTAAAAACCTACTCATCTAGGAGGCAGACGAAATGCCCTGCCCCATAGCCAACCAGACAGCGCAGATTAATACACTCTAATTTAATAGGATCCTATGACAAAACCGCCATTGGCAATCTTGGGTTAGAATTGCTTTTTCGCTGAGTGGTTTTACATGACCGTTTCAAGGAAATAACCACATTTGTTTTTCTGACATTGATAAACAATTTTGTCAAAGAACCACTGATCAAAAACAGGTGAATCAGCAAAAAATTAAAAAAAAAAAAAGATTTATAGCTAACAATTCTGTGCAGACATCTTTTAAAATGTTTGACAATAACATCAATCCATATTAAATTTAAGCCTCAAGGATGAATATTTCTTCTCCCATTTATTCATTCTTTTGAAATACCAAATGCACTAAGAGAATTGAGCAAAATTCATATTTTCTTGTTCTTCAAATTTGGTTTAGCTTACCTGTTCAGATACCGTTTTGACTTCCTCTGTAATTTCCAAGAGCATTACTCCTTGAAGTTCATTTCCAAGGTAAATTTCTGCCCTGCTAGCCACAAGAAATGTATATGGTTGTTTTTTTTCAATTTGACAGAAGAATTATGCATTTTACTGCTTTTCATCAAAAAGATTTATTTTGTTCACTAGGTTAGCATAATTCTGGCCTTGATTGTATGGCCATTGGAATACGTAAATAAAGATACAGCATTTTCACCAACGTCATTTAAGACTACTGTCAACAAATCCACCCCTATCTTAATGGTGCCTGGAAAGAGGGCGCCCCCCTTCAGGGAAGCCTTCAGGTCTGCTTGTGCTGACAGTGGGTCTGGACCCCGCCTGCAACTGTTTCTGGCATCTGAAACAACATCCAAGCTAACAAGGCAGGATGTTGTTTTTCCATGACAACCAAAATGTAGGTTATTGGGTTAAATGATAAAATGGAATTTGAAGACTAAACAGAGGAGGGTGAAAAGATTAAAGAGGTGAAAATATTGAAGGCAAAAAGGCCGTCCCAGTATGGAAGCAGGAACAAGAACCTGGAGCTGGTGAAAGAAGCCGCTTCTATTCTGCAAATCCCACACGCAAAAGAATCATGATTTGTTCTGAGAATTCGAAACAGGGGCCCCAGAGACACTTTAAACAAGGAACAGCTCACTTCAAATGATGTCCCTGGCCTCTTTGCCATTTGCTGTGAGCCCTAAGCTTTCATCAGCCAGAGGAGCAGATTGCTCCCAAATTCCTCCTTTCACTTTCCCTTAACTATGTCCTCTTAAGAGTCTGCCCCATTTGCTTCTAGACTCGGAACTCCTGACATCTGGCTACACGTTAGAATCTGCAGGGGAGCTGTAAAGAAATTTTAAAGCGAGGATCGATTTCCAGCTCAGTCCATGACACAATTGGATCAGAACCCCGATGGGCGGGATCCATAAGTTTAAATGTGAACGTAGGTGAGGTCGCTATGGTGTGAATTCATACACTGAAGAAAAGTCAGACACTGAAAAATCTCATCACCAATGAGATGGTATGGAAAGCAGGGCCTTTGGGAGGGGACAGATTAGTGCCCTCCTTAAAGAGGGCCCAGGGCACTGCCTCTTTCTTTCCCCACATGAGGGCACAAAAATAAGGCATCATCTATGAACTGGGGAATAAGCCTTTACTAAACATGGAATCTCAGGTCCTTGCGCTTCCCAGCCTCCAGAACTATGAATTTCTATTGTCAATAAGCTGCCCAGTCTATGGTATATTTGGAGTAAGACAGAAGTCAAGGTCCAGAAACATTGCACTAATGTAGACCCTTCTACTCCAAGTGAATCTATGAGTCTGCAGCACCACCTTACGCCAAACTCATCAAGATAACAAACTTTTAAATCCCACCGCAGAACTTTGATCTTGGAATCTGACTTTAAAGCACCCTCAGGAGATTTCTAGGCCTGTGAGATGTGGAGAAGCTCCATACTAGGATCTTTGAAATGTCAGCCTCACCTGAGGCATCTGAGTTGGGAGGAGTTTGTTAAAATACAGCCAGCTGGGCCACCGCCAGCCTCTCTGATGGACTAGGCCTGGGGCAGAGTGCCAGGCAATGCCAATGTTGCTTAGAGCAGGATCCAGGTGAGCTATGCCCCAGGTGAGAGGATGCAGAACCTGATAACAAATAGTAGCAGGATTCTCAATGCCCAGGTAGAAGAAGAGTAACTACTCCATTTTCTAAGGCAAATAAAAACTGGCTCAACCAGTTAATCCAATGTCACTCATTTTGGAGCAGCCCTACCCTTGCCAGACTTACACCTGCCCTAGGATTTTTGGGTGGTTGTGAAGAGAACCTCCTTCAGTCAGGTTTCCACTTTGCTCTTAGAAGTGTGCCAGGTTACACTTGGCTTTGGATCAAATTAAAAGAAGGTCCCTCTCTGGATGGAGGCCCTCCCTCACCCCACTAGACAGTTCATGCCTTGAGGGACAGGGGCCCTCGATGCAAATAACTTTCTTGGGCAGATGCAACCCACTCTCGGTGCTCAGCTTTAGGGACAAGGGTGTGTGCTGAGTCCCAGTGCTACTCCTACCCTCTGTCGTCATCTTTATGCATTGCACAAACTGCTCAACCCCCAACCTTACATATCATCCCTATTTCTCCGTCATCTATGTGAGGGATGGCAGTTCCATTTATGTCCTGGGGCCACAGAGTACGAGTCAGAGCCAAATGCTAACATGGGACACAAACTGAGGGAGGAAGTGGGAGTCCCACCAGTTGGCCTCCGACGGATGGAAAGACACACCCTGGGGCTATGCTTCTCAAGGGTGTCATTGTCTTTCTTTCATCCCGTTCCCACTAAGAAAATGAATGATCCTGGGAACCAGCAATATCAGCACTTGGAGGGAGTTGTCAGAAATGCACATTTCAACTCTACCCTGGACCCACTGACTCAGAAATTCTGAACGTGGAGCCCAGCAAGCTGCCATTGTTTGCAAATAATTGTGATTCTAATGCACAGTACAGTTTGCAATCCATTGCACAGGATGTGTCTTTGTATATTTTTGACAAATGTCATATTAACATATTTCCTTTAAAGTTGTTGAAAAGATACCATCTTGATGGAGTTTGCTTGGGAGAGGAACTCAAGCCACCCTGGTAGTTTCTGGTAGTGAAGATTTGACAAATTCTTCCAGTATCGCAATCATTGCTTACCTGTCTAGGGAGCCACCCCTTCTAAGGTTCTACCACGTAAGGGTGGAGTCCAGGATTCTGCTCCCCTGGGGACACCCCATTTCCAGCAATCCTGTCAGCCATCCAGATGTTCCCTTCCCAGGCTGGTCCACGTCTCTCTTTGCCTTGAACCCCAGTTCCCATATTGTTTCCTGTAGGATCACTCTGGCCTAATCCCCAGAAGATCCAGAGCCTGCAAACTAAGATCTCAGCCCTAAATTTCAAAAAGCCCTGCAGATTTTAGAGAAAGGAAGCCCAGGTCTAAAACCATTAAGGTTTCCTCCAAAAAGGAAGAAGAAAATGAAGCTTTGCTTAGAGTTTTGTCCATGAATTCACTGACCCTCAACTAAGAGGTCTCTTCAGAGACAGTGTGAGAGCACCCCTGGGATTCATTATGGTCGCTGTGTTTGCCTTCTCTTAACTCCAGAAATACAATCATGGGCAAAGTCTCTTCAGCCGAGGACAATGCCCCGTAAAGAAATTGGTGAAAGATTTCTGCAGAAATACTCCTCCAGCCACCAGGGCAATGAGCGCAGTCCTGACTGATGGCTGTGGTGGTGCTGTGATAGCAACCTAGAGTGATTTGTAGAGGACATCAGTATTTTTGCAAATGAAGAATCTCAGAGGTAGGTCTCTTTGCAGAGAATAGAAGGTTCTTTGTTATTCCGTTGGCTTTCATCTTGATTCTGTGTTTTTAATTATCCTTTGGGGCTCTCTACAACTACACTACATGCTCTTAAGTCTCACGAGCTTTGTGGCTCTCTTCTTCCTCTTCTGTGATGCCTTGTGTACCCCATTAAGGAGGCGGTGCCATGTGCTAGCTATCTGTTCTTAATCTTTGCAGCTTACCAGAGCTCCACAGATGCTAAAGCTGACATCTGTTCTCTGTAATCTCAGAGTTTCTCATCACAGCCTTATATAAGGTTGACCTAGTTCTCTTGGTCCACTCAAAATATTAGCAAACACATACAGATGATAATTCGCATGAAATGCAACTCTGTGTACTGACAAGGCTCTGTACATCCCTGCATCCAGTGCAGCGTACCCCAGACATCCACCGCACCCTCTGCAATGCTTTACCTTATTTATAAAATCCCTCTGACATTTAAGTTTCTTTTTTTAAAAAATATTTTTAGTTGTAGACAGACACAATATCTCTGTTTAATTTGTTATGCGGTGCTAAGAATCAAACCCAGTGCCTCACACGTGCTAGGCAAGCACTCTACCACTGAGCCACAACCCCAGCCCTAAGCTGCTTGATGAAAGGGTTTACCCATCTTTCCCCAGTTGGAAGCTGCCTGTTCTCCAGGTCTCTGCTTGTCCTGCAGCGTTTCAAGAAGAGACCTCCTTCACCCTAATGAGAGGTCTCTTCTGGTCATATCCAGCTGGAAAGTGCTGCCTCCTTTCAGACCGTGCCATCCTCTTCCCTTTGTCTTGTCATTACCTGCCCATCCTTGGGTCTGGTGGTCTTCTTCTCTACTGGATCCAGGGCCACCTGAACGCGTCACCCGACTTCTCTTATTTCCATGGTCTCCTTGTCCCTGGTGACACTTGGCTGCGTGACATCCCAGCCACCCCCTGACAGCCACATCCTGGCTCTCTCTGGCATCGCGAAGGCATGCTGGTTTCAGGCACCCCACTCTCCTGCCACTCTCACATAGACACATCTCCTTGTCAGTAGGCCCACGTGTCTGCTGCCTTCTAAGCATCTGTTTCCTTGGCATCATCACCTCTTCCTCTCGGTTGGATCATTCCCAACTGAGTTACCCGGAACCAAAAAGGTTTTCTCTCCCTCTTGTTTGTTTCCTCCGAAGAGTCAAACAGACCACCAGATCAGCCTGAGCTTCCTGAGTGGTCTCCCCTCACCTATTGGTCACCAGCCTCTTCCCCAATTAACCAAGAAGCACAGAGCAGTGACATCCCAGAATTTTCAGAAACAGGCCCACACCTTTATCTGGCTTCTGGGGCTCTTACAACCCATCTGTTTGCTATGTCATCTCAGGTCCTCTGCCTCTGTCCATAGATGCCACCCAAACTGGCTTCCTTTCCTGTCTGCAAACTTAACAAACACCTCCCACAGGGGCTGCTGAACATGCTGTCCCTTGGGTCTGTGTGCCCACTGTGGCTCTCTGGTCACGGTGGCTCCACTGTGACCTTTCTAATCTACTGTCCACAGAGAGGACTTCTTGCCTGTCTTGTCAGGTATTGCTTGCTGCTTCTGCTTGACTTGTATCATCCAGAAGAGAGCTGTGAGGTACCAGCCCTTAGAGACTTAAAGTGTGTCTTTATTTGGAAAAAGGGTTGGTTTGGGGTTTGTTTGTTTATTTGTTTGGTTTTCCTTGGTACTGGAGATTGAACCTAGGTGTGCTTGACCACTGATCCACAACTCCAGCCCCTCTTTTATATTTTTTTATTTTGAGACAGGGTCTCCCTACGTTGCTTAGGGCCTCACTAAGTTGCTGAGGCTGACCTTGAACTTGTAATCCTCCTGCCTCAGCCTCCCAAGCCTCTGGGTTTACAGATGTACACCACCGTGCCCAACAATGAGAATATTTTTTAAAGTCCCCTAGTTTGTGCTACTTTGTTATGGCCTCCCTAGAAAACTGATACATCTCCTATGGTGGATGGGATATTTGCATATATCCCCCAAATTCATATGTTGAAGCCTGAATTCCCCACGTGATGGTATCTGGACAAGGGGCCTTGAGGAAGGACCTAAATAGGTCATGGAGATGGAACCCCCATGATGAGATTAGTGCCCAAGAATGAAGAGAGACAACAGAGTTCTCTCACCCAAACACCTGAGGCCACAATGGGAAGACTGCCATCTTTAAACTAGGAAAGAACCCTCACCAGAGCCTTAATTTTGGAATTCCCAGCCTTCAGAACTGTGAGAATTAAATTTCTATTGTTTAGGTCACACAGCCTATGGAATTCTATTATCTCAACCTGTACTGTCCAAGACACCACCCAACACCCAGCTCCTAGCCTGTGCTTCCTTCCTGGTGCAGATCACAATTAGCCTCCATTTTCTTCACCACTCATTGCTGTGTATTTTTGTCTTCACCTGTATCCTATAAGCTGTATGAAAGTAGGCATCATGAATGCCTCCTTCATCACTGTCCCAGCAGGTCAGATTTTTTAAAATTAAGGGGAGGTGAGTGCATAAATGTCATCCTCCTCCCCATTCAAGTCCTAAACCAATTAAGAATATACTTAAAAGTTTGCAAGCATCCAAAGACATGAGCAAATGAGGAAGTCCTGGTCCTCAGTTTTCTACAGAAACATTAAGTAAACAACAACTGAGTGAAATAGCTCTGTGGGAGCTCCAGAGAACAGTCAAGGACTGTAGATGTTCAGAAATGGGTTTGCTGAGGGTGAGGACGAACGATGCCTACCCTACTTAGCCTTACCCTGCGCGCTTACTCAGGCATCAGAGATCCAGCTCTGAAGGCACGGATCTAATTTTATTTAGGGTTGCACAGGACATATATAGTCACATTATCCAATCAGGTTAACATGCTTGTTAAAGTATAACAGAGTCAGCCTACAGGTGAACTATACATCGAGGGTCCAGGTAGTATAAACAAACCAAGCATGCCTAAGCAATTGTGCCCAGCAACAGGTCTGAGACAAAGGACTGGGGGAATGGCAAGCTCCAGCACACAGTATGAAGCAAGGCAGCATGGGTGAGCTCACATCACAGCTTTCTGTGATGCATGTCAGAACGAGGCCTCCCCTCAGCTCAAACTCAGCCTCAACAACTGCAAAGACCTTCACTCCATGGCCAGTCTTCATTCACCATTACCTCAATTTCTCTGTTCAGACTGTTTGGCTTACTTAGACCATGGTGTCAGTGACTGCTATCAGATAAGCTTGAGGAATGTTCCCTACGAAGGACCTGCAGCAACCATGTGACAGGCCCATCCAGAGAGAGCATGTTCAAAATGGCAGGAAGTTGCAGGTTTCTGCTCATTTTCCCCTCCCCTCCCCCATAGAGTCTACAGAAAGCCGGTCGATTCTAGGCACCTCACTGGGACAGAAGAAAGCATGGAACTTATTCACGACCTTCTGGCTTGTTGGCCAGCTCCCAAAGAACAGATTTCTGTCTTGACTGACAGTGATGACATAGGAATGGTAGCAAGTTTGGACATTAAGTCAGAGCGTGCTAAAAGGAGTGGCGTGTGCTGAAATACCAGAAAACTGCAGGAGAACATCAGACCCAGGGACATCAGGAGCAAGACACTGTAGGCACAGGACCACAGGAGAACATCTAAGGTCAGGAAAGGGCCACAAGACAGACTCTAGGGCAATGAAAACACTTAAAAGCAGTCACATATGGTAAAGGGACTGAGGGAAAACACATGTCCAGAAGAGCTGAGAAGATCTTCAGCCTTCATGCCGGGCTTATAATTGAGGATATTCCCTGCACAGTGATAGTCTGCAGAAACTGAGAGGGGTGGCTGTTTTTGGTTTTTGTTGATGTTTTCAAATAACCAATTTTTAACAATAACAAAATCACAAGGCACACAATGAAACAGTAAAATAAACAGAGTCAGTGGAATAAGTTATACCTCCAGAAACAGACACTAAAGAAACACAGGCCTAGGATTTACCATACAAAGATTTTAAATATACTGTCTCAAGCATACTCAGAGAATTGAAGGGAAACATGGATACAGAACTAAAAGAAATCAGAAAAATGACTTGTGGATAAAATTATAACTCCAACCAAGAGATAGTAATTATAAAATAACCAAACAGAAAAATATGATTACTAAATTGAAAATTCTACTGGAAGGATTTAAGCAGAATGGAAGAGGCAAAAGAAAGATTCAACAATCATCTTCTTTAAAATGACCTGTCTTCAGGGACATAGAATCTTGGGAACAAAAAGAAAAACAGATAATGAAAAGAAAACAGAACCTAAGAGACTTATGGGGCACTACCAAGCAGAAAAATCTATACATTTAGGAGTCACAGAAGGAAGAGAGAGTGTGTCAATCCTCTGACAGGGATTAAGTGGCAGCTGAGGTGTGGGGCCATGCCTTTGGGGTATATATATTGTTCCTGAAGTCTCTCTGCTGCCTGATTGCCATGTCTTGAGCTGCTTTCCTCTGCCGTGTCCTTCCGCCATGATGTTCTGCCTCCCCTCTGACACAAAGCAACGAGTCAGTCATCTGTGGACTGAGATCTCTGAAACTGTAAACCTCAAATAAACTTTTCCTTCTCTACATTGTTCTTGTCAAGTCTTTTGGTCACAGCAATGCAAAACTGACTGAAGGATTGAAGCACTGGCCTATGAGAAACCCTAATGGTCTAAGCAATTATCAAGAATATAAGCAAAAATAAATGTTGACGAGGATGTGGGGAAAAAGGTACATTCATACATCGCTGGTGGGACTGCAAATTGGTGCCACCATTATGGAAAGCTACATGGAGATTCCTCAGAAAACTTGGAATAGAACCACCATTTGACCCAGCTATACCACTTCTCGGTTTATACCCAGAGGACTTAAAATCAGCATATTACAGTGATACAGCTACATCAATGTTATAGCAGCTCCATTCACAATAGCAAAACTATGGAATCAACCTAGGTACACTTCAACAGATGAATGCATAAAGACTCTGTAGTATTTATGCACAATGGAATATTACTCAGCATTAAAGAAGAATGAAATTATGACATTTGTCAGTAAATGAATAGAGCTGGAGAATATCATGCTAAGCAAAATAAACCAATCCCAAAAACCCAAAGACCAAATATTTTCTCTGATATGCAGATGCTAATTCACAATAAGTGGGAGGGGGTTAAGGAAGAATAGAGTTATTTTGGATTAGGCAGAGGGAAGTGAAGGGAGGGGGTAAGTGGGGTTAGGAAGGATAGTAGAATAAATTAGACATTATTACCCTATGTGCATATATGACTATGGACTGGTGTGATTCTACCAGAAGAATGAGAAGTTAGGCTTCATTTATATTATGTAAGCTGTGTCAAAGTGCATTCTACTGTCATGTATAACTAATTAGAACAAATACAAAATAAAGAAGATAAAAACAGGCTGGGGATGTGACTCAGTGGTTAAGTATCCCTGGGTTCAATCCCTGGTACCACCAGGAAAAAAGGAAATCCTAATGGTAATCCTTCAAGCCAAAATGAAAGAATGACAGACAAAAATCTGAAGATGCCATACAAAAATATAAAAATACCCAGTAAAGGGAAACACCTGTGAACACTAAATGCATATGATTGTGATTATGATTCTTAATTCCACATCTTATTATTTTTATAGCATTTAAAAAACAGCATGAAATTAAATTATAAATCTGTATTAATGGGTGTGAAATGTAGTGGGTAACACATGTAAAGTTGTAATTGATGACATCAATGACAAGGAGCAAAAAGGAGGGGAGGTTTTTGTATGTTGCCGGAGTTGTTATCAGTTTGGAAGAGATGAGTATCACTTTAAGATATTAAACATAACCCTTACAGTAAGCACAGGGAAAATATTTTCAAACTCTGCACCACTGAAAATGAGAAGGAAACCAATGTCATGTTTAGTCACCAAAAAAAAAAAAAAAAAAAAAAGTCAACCAAAAGCAAAAGAAGAAAATAGGAAGGAAATGAGCGGCAGTGGAGGGGAAGGGGACTATACTGCAAATAAAAAAAAAAACAACAACAAAATGGTCATCTCCAGTGTTATCTTATCAGCAATTACTTTGAGATCCCAAAACAAAACATAGATTGTCAGAATGAGCAAAAACACAGGACTCAATTTATGTGTGTCTTCAAAATGTTCACTTTGGGTTTAATGACAAATGGAGATTAAAAAAATGAAATAGTGGAAAAAGATGTTCATGCTAATAGTAGCCCAGAGAGAGGAGTGACTTCAGTAATATAAGGAAAGTAAACTTTAAATCTAAAACTGTTACAAGAGATCAAGAAGGGCATAGTATGGTGGTAAAAGTCGAGTCACAAGAATATGTGATTCATATCAATTTATATGCATATAAATATACATCTGCAACCAATATCAGGGCTCTGAAATACATTCATGTGTCACCTAATCACATCCTGGGGTAGGATCATCCTGCACATCCTGAGGGACACATCCTGAGAACAGCATTGTTGGGTGATTGTGTCATTGTGAGAATGTCACAGAGTCACTCACACAAACCTACATGGTGTAGGTCAATTGCTCGACATGGCCTCTTGATTGCATGGTCTCTGGGAAACAGAAGGCTGCTGCCAGCTTGACATGACATGCTCTTTTACAGTAGACTTTTTTTTAATAAGTAGAAAGTAGACTGTTTCATATAAGTAGGAGAACACTCCAACAATACAAAGTAATTGTTAGATATATAATCCGGTGTCAGTCATCTATTATCATTATCAAGCATTATGTGCTATACCTTTTTGGATGTGTGACCCTTCTCTATGGATTGGCAGCACCCTAGGTCTGTTCACACCAGCATCACCATGAACACAAGCCATGCACTATGCTACAAGATCATTAAGCGATAAGGAGCTGTTTTAGTCCCATTATAATGTCATGGACCCACCATTATACATGTGGTCCATTTTCAGCTGAAACATCATTATGTTGTGCATGAGTTTACTTATTTAAGTTTGATTGGATGAAGTAAAAAGTGCATTAAGTCAGACTAGGTTTCCTACAAAATGCTATGCATACATTTTTCTTGAATAACATCCTGGAGATTGTGATGAGGTTATCTGTTATGGGTGACAATGTTCAAAGACATTGTGTACTTTATTTAGCATGAAGTTTTTAAAATAATTTTCCTGTCGTCAAACCTACAAAACACAAAGCCTACTCTTTTAAACATTGCAAGCATCCAATTAAGTAGAATTAAATACATCCACGTTGTTATGAAAACATCACTACTATCTTTCTCTAGAACCTTGTCATTATCCCCCACTGAAAGTGTACCCACTAAATAATTTGCGATTATGTAGAATTGCTTCTCCAGTGTTGTCCATGAGAGAAAAATGTTCTCTCCTGAATGACAGTGGGTTTAAGGATGCAGAGGGCTGTGCTGGGAGGTCCAGCAGAGAAATGAAAAATGAGGGTCCAGCTCTGGAGGATCAGTTCTCCCTCTACCTGATACCTTCTCCTTCTAAATTTAAACCCTCCTGCCACTGGCAGCTCTTCTCTGGACCACCCTAGAGTGAGGTATAAGGGGTAACAAGCCACTGGGCCTGCTACCACAGGAGGAAAGACAGGGAGAGAAGACACACAGTGAATGGAATTTGGAAAAAGAATTCATAGAACTTTTTGAGGCAGCTACCTAGGTGACTGTGCTTGGCCATTTTCCATGAGTTTTATTTTTCTTGCCATTGAAAGCATGCCCACCAACATAAAGAAAAAAATTATAAATCTGGAAGATAGACCCTAGAACACTAACATAGGGGTAATAAGTGTTCCTGGAAAAATAGAACAGAAAAGAACAGCTAATAAAAATGTAATGCAACAAATCCTTCTCTGAAGCAATCTAAACCTACCTATACAAAGGCACAGAAGTCTAAGGAAAGGTAGATTCAGAATAATCAACCTGGAATAGAACTTTTAATGGCGAGATCCCTTTAGATATAAAGAACCTGATTACCTGATTGGTACCCAGATCTAACCCCTCCTGCAGAGACAAAGTCACCTGGGATGTAAACACTTGGAGCCACAGACAGCCTCCACTGCAGCATTTGACAAAGGAAATGGGAACACATGATAGAGGAATTTTAGGAAAAGAAAAATTAGACCCACAATATTATCCCCACGTTACCTGTCGTTAGCCCACAAAATGGAAATAATACAAATTAAATTTTTATAAAGAGAAAAACTCCAATACTAGCTAGTGTGGACCCTTCTTGAGGGGGGCTAGGGAGAAAAAGAGGAACTTCACAGAATTAGGGGATAAACAGGAAAACTGTGGTATGAATACCCTGCACCAGCGCTTGAGATAAAGGGTCTGGAAACTGATATTACATAATAACATTAAAAAAAAGGTGATAAAACAACTTAAATTATATAAATATTCATGAATTAACTAAAATACAGGCATGATGGGGATAGAAAATGGCAGAATTCTTGGAATTATCCTTAATCTTAAGAGTCAGGAACCATTGCCAGACATCTTGAGTTACAACTCAAGAAATGGAGCCTTGCATTCATTTTGTAAAGGGAACCACTAATCAAGAGAAGTTAAAAGTACACGTGACTTCCAAATGTTCAGAAAGGAATTGGACATGGTCAGGCACACAAATACAATAAACAAACAGCAAAAATATAAAGTTTGGATGCTTTCAAAGAAAAACCATAAATGGTAGATGTTAAACTAGACATACTTTTTATATCAATCCATGTAAATAGACTTAATGACATATAAAAACTAATGATCAACCCTTTCCCTTTTAATAATTATTTAAGCAAATCAATCACTTATTGTCTACAGCCCCAAGGTGAAGAGCACCAGGGGGGCTAAGACATGCAAGGTCCAGAGTCGCATAAGAGAGCAGGCGTGTGTGCAGGAGGCCAAGCGAGGTGGTGACCCAGGCAGGACCATACATAAGATGGGGATGGAGGAGGCACTTCTCAGGGAATCTTTGTGCAGCAAACACAGAGCATCACATGGAAGCCATACACAAACAACAAGGTGCAGAGACTAGAGTCTCCTGTCTGAGATCACAGGAGCCCTGGACTGCAGCAACTGGGTCAGAATGGGGGAAATGCAGGAAGTGGGCTCAATGGGATCTTGAGTGGTGCTGAGGGCTCAGAAGGAAACTTCGTGCTCTTTTTCTGGACTTGTATTTCTTCACGGAGGATTCCTGCCTCCATAAGGCTGCCAGCCTCTCCTGGTAGACTCTGCAGGAATTATTTGTCATAAGCCCTCTGAGAAATCTTGATTCCGAATCTTTGGGTCTGCCTTTACTGCCAGTCATGCAATACTGGGGCTCACACTGTGTCCCAGTGTACCAGGTTCACTTGCCTAACCTAGGCCCAAGCATCAGGGATGAGTGAGCTGGCTGCCCATCTAAGCCACATCTTTGAATTAGCTTTTCCAGTCACTGAGTTCATGGCTTATATGACCAGCTGTATATGAGACCTGGACCCAAGATGCTGTGAGATCCAAGAAAGAGGCAGAAAGAGCCAGGATTTGCACAGAGTGCAAGTTACTGAGGATTTACTAAAAGAAGCATGGTGGTCCTGGGTGGCAGCAAAACTAGCAAATCCCTATCATTTGGACAGAGCAAGGCATCCTATAAAAAGGTCAGGCCAAAAATGACTTCATCCAAACCAGAATGCACTGGTTTGTCTTACAATCAGAGTAAGGCACATTCTTGGTGCTGACAGTACAAGGATCCACATGCCACTTGAATTGTTGCAGTCCAAGATGGCTACAGTCAAGTCAAGCATACACCATCTAAGCCCATCCTGAAAGATATCTTAATCCAGTCATTGAGCTAAGGACTTCTTCTCTGATCCCTGTGTCTTTTCATTGATCCCCAAATCAGGAGGCAAAAACAGGTGCTTCCTACAACTTTTCTTAAGGCTACAGGAAAAAGATATGGTCACCCAACTCTCTCATACTTAAGACTCGGTGAACAGTGCAAGTCAGAGAAGAGACTCAACCCAGCAGTAGGCAGAGGGTTGGGCCTCTCCTTACAATCTGCAAAGCCAAGAGTTCTAAAGGCCAAAGCAAAAAGCATGCAGGGTCCCCAGGTGCATCTCTTTGAGGGATCAACCGACTGGATGACATCAGGAGACTGTGCCGACACCTTTTCCAGGTAAGAACAGCACAGGCTGTTTACGGATCTGACTCATTACACATTCCATTATGGCTCTAGCCTTTGGGCACATTTGCTTCTCTTTATTAAAGCCTCAGTTTTAGAATAATTTGTTAAAATTTATGCACTGCAATTTCCACATGGGGTAGGATTTTTTTTTTTTTTTTTTTTTTTTTTTTTTTTTTTTTTACACAGAGGAAATGTGTTAAAGCTATAATTTTGACAAAGAAATACTTTATGATTGCAGGCAGGCCGTGAACCTGCTGCTCCCCCTGGTGACTCTGGGGAATAAGCCCAAGCTTTGGCGTGGCTGAGTGGGCAGGTGGACCTCTCATACTACACAGGCTCTGGGCCTCACGGGGGCCTTAGGATCCATTTAGTTCTTACTTTACAAATGAGAAAAGTGAGGTCCAGGGAAGAGAAATATTTTGCCCTAGGCCAGCATCATTATACTGAGACAGGTGCTGGAATTCAGGTTTGCAAGGACCGTTACACAGAAATTTCTGGTGTAGAAAGGCAATTACAAGAGAACACACACACACATACACACAATTGCTAGGGCACATTAATGATTATGTGCAAATGTATACAGTGGATTTCTTTTGCCTTGTTTATTATTAATGGCCCATGACACCCATACCCATTTCATTCACAATTTCTTTACAGAGAATACACACAGCAATTGTGTTGCTCTATGAGCCAATAATGCCACCTTCAAGTTATGCAGCAATTTCCACAGAACATGCTAAAATAAATTTAAGTAATGTCTCCTGTGTCACAAGAAAACACATCTCAGGGGGATAAGCAGCAATTATGGTAATCTTTGCTACTGCTTTATGATCAAAGATCAGAAGCCAAAGCTAGCCAATCAGAACATAAGCGGCCATAGCTCTGGGCCCAGGCAGGGCAGGGTTTTGCTGACAACAGGCATCTCAGGTATTCAAGCTGCAGACTCCTTTTGGCATGTCGTCTTGTGCCCAGCTGCAGCCTGCTGAACTTCCTTAAATGCACATCTGCCCTTTATCTCCTCCCTGCTGAGCCTCATCCTGTAAAATTTTGTCAATGGTTTTGCATAAGTAGAGGTTTTAGGGCGCATTCTATCACCAGCCTATTAATAGCCCATGTTAAACACTTCTTTTTTTTAACTCTGCTTTGAAAAACAGGGATCTTTGTAAAGCTAATTAGCATTCCAAATCCACATTAGTGGAAATGACTGGAATTACAGAACCCAATAGCCATCTGCATGCTTTTCAGTGGCGGAGGTATGCTGTGGATCTGGTGGGCTGCCGTAGCAGAAAGAATAGAGTTGTTTAATAACCACCGCCAATGGTTCCAAGACCTGGAAACACGGACCAACACAGAGATTCTCTCAGATTGTTATTTTTATGTTGTGCATTTGTGAATATGAGCCTTTGGCACTTCCCTTTGGTGAATCTTAAGTTCTGAAGCTTTTCTATCCTTCTCTGTCCCCTTTGTTATAGGTGGCTTTGAAAGACTTAGCTGACGTCAGCAGTAACATGCAAAATCTCAGTGTTACAAGGGTTCCTTCAGCCAGCGTTCAGATGACAGAGACAAGGATTTGGGAGAAGAGCAGGCTGTCTCCCTCCTCTCCAGCATCCACTGGCATCTGTGTGCCTTGCTTTTGATTCCTACACAAATTTGGGCATCACTACATGGCACTGTGGGCAGCTAATGAGGACCCCAGAGGGATTGCTCACAGTAATTGTGGCTGCTTCAGAAAACCCTTCATGGCAATAGCAGAGTGCAGTGAAAAGAGAAATAGCCCATCTTACTAACTCCTGCTTTGCACAGGAATTGTTCTGAGCATTTCTTCTCCAGTTTCACAACAGCTCTACAAGGAAGCTACCATTAGCATCTCATTCTACTGATAAGAAAATCACATACAGAGACGTTGAATAACTTGCCTAAAGTTGCCCAGCTCCCAAGAGGTAGAGCTAACCCCACTGCATGAAAACAACTCTCAAAGTACATTTGATCTTATTTTGGCACAACTGATATTCAGAAACATCGATTTCTTTAAGCCCCTCTGCCACCTGATGAGCTTATGGGTAGGTGAGCAGAGCTGGGGAATGTGTGTAATCAAAAGGATCTTGAGGCAAAATTGAGGATATTATAGAGGTTTCATGAGAATTAAGAAACTCTGGAAGGATCCAGAAATACAGGGATATGTATCTACTTCTCCATTTCTATGACTATTCTTTTAGGACCACTTCCCTGAGGCATAGGTTTCAAAAGGAACTTGTAACACTAGAACATTGACATGTGTAAAGAATAAGCTATTTCCATTCATTAATTCTGTTCATTATTAGCTCTCTAAAAGAACAAGTCTCCTTGACAAGCCATAAACAATGTGAAAACGTGGCTTGCATTGAAAGGGTCAGGCCACCATCCCCTACGTCTGTGTCACTAGCAAATTGAACAGCTAAGAAATAGAACCAAGTAACCAAGGTGTTACTTGACATGAGAAGCCACATCTTAAAGGCTCAACCAGAGTCCAAGATGGAGACAGCAGCTGATCTTCCAGGGCTGGGTGGATACTTCTGGGTGGCCCGCTGGACCTCAGGACCAGGGATGAGAAACACCCCTTCATCCTAAGGGGAGCACAGAATACTTCCTGGGTTTCCCCATTGTCCAACTACAAGAAAAATGCAATATGAAAAGATTTTATGCATCACAAATGCTTTTAAGAATTAAAGGAGACCACTGTTGTAATAGAAATAGGATATCAAATTCTGACTAGGCATGACTTAACCTGCTTAAGGTTAAGAAAATAAGGCTTTTTTTTTTTTTTTTCTGAGTTGAAATTAAGTTTGTCATGTTAAAAACCAAGAGTTTCTATTATGAGTCAAACCCAAGCTCTAATTTTTGCCAGCTTCTAACAGTGAAATGGACCATTTACGTACTGAAATGAGATAATTTAGTAAAAGCAAAAATTGAATAGATAAATTAATTTATATAATTGGACTATTTTCATACACAAGTGACAATGTTAAAAAATTAAAATAAGCAGTCACCTTGGGTGAGATTATTATTACTTTCTACAACTTTATCGAGGTATAATTGGCGAATGAAAATTGTCTGCATTTAAGACATACAATATGATGTTTTGATATACATATACATTACAAAACAATTTTCACAATCAAGATAATTAGCATCTATCACCTAACATCAGTACCTTTTGTGTGTGTGTTAAGAATACTTAAAATATGTCCTCCAAAAAATTCAAATTTATTAATAACTGTAGTCACCATGCTATACCATAAATTGCCCTAGTATGAGATCATTGTTTTGTTTAGGAAATTTTATATGTGGGTATATTGAATTCTACCAGAATTGTTCACCCACATACAATGCAAGGTCTTTCTTCAAAAAACAACAAAACTTTTCATGTCTGCTTTGGACAATTGGTAAAAATTACATTAAAGCTAGGTGTGGTGGCGCACACCTATAATCCCAGCAGCTCGGGAGGCTGAAGCAGGAGAATCGCAAGTTCAAAGCCAGCTTCAGCAACTGAGTGAGGCACTGTCTGTAAATAAAAAACAAAAAAAGTGTTGGGGAGAGTGACTTAGTGGTTAAGCACCCCTGGATTCAATCCCTGGTGCCAAACAAAACAAAACCAGTACATTATTTTATCTGTGTGCTACAAAAAGTCTTTCTAAATTGTAATTTATTCCCTTCAGTTACACAGCTACATAGCAGCAACACTAAGAACTGTAATTCAACTCAGTTTAACTATTTTCCATATTAAACCAATCAACTTTTGGCTAGAGCTGATTAGGTCTCTTTTGTCTGTTCAGGGTGATGTGATAGGGTCAAACCTTCGTCGTCTGAACATTGAAGTGTTTTCTGAAGCTGTGGCCCAGTAGGTTTCTCCAGAATAAGTAGATGCACCCACCCACCAGCAGGCACTTCTGCAAAGAAAGCAAATTGGTTAGCATTCAGGACACCTTCATGCATTGGGATTTCGTTGACAGGAATTCAGAGGTGCTGAGAGTTCCCTGGACTCGCTAGGCCCACTTCCTTACAGGAACCTTACTTTACAGGAAGGGCAGCACGAAACTCACCTCCTCCTCCCAGATGTCTTGTGAAATGAGATTGCAGAGGTTACTCAAGTGGCATGTGTGCAGGCTGTGCACAGAAGTCTGTGTGTGTTGTGTGTATGTGGAATGTGAGATGTGTGTTGTGGGATGTGTGTGGGTATGTGTTATTTGTGATGTGCATTGTGTGATGCATGTGTGTGTGTCTTCATGTGATGTGTGTGCTCTGTATGTGGGGTACATGTGACATGTGTGATGTTTGTATGTGTGGTACATCTGTGTTCTGTGTGTATGTATGGTGTAGTGTGTATGTGATGTGTCTGGTGTGTACCCATGTCTGTATGTGTGAGGTATGTGTGATGTGAGTGTGTAGTAAGTATATTGTGTGTGGTATTATAGGATATGATTGGTGTGTGTGTGTTGTGCATGTGGTGTGTATGTGGTATGTGTACAGAGTGTGTGGTGTATATGTAGTGTTGGCATGGAGTGCGTGTGAGTGCAGATTGTGTGGTGCATCTGTGGAAAGTGTGTAGTATATGGTGTGCAATTGATGTGTAAGTGCTGTCTGTGGTGTGTTTATGTGAGGTGTGTGGTGCGTGTCTGTGATGTGTGACTGTGGGATGTGTGTGTATGTGTGTGGTGTATCTGACTCTGTGTGTATGGTATGAATAGAATGTGTGTGTGTGACTGTGTAGGGCATGTATGGTACACATTTTGTGTTGGTGTGTGCATGTGTGTGGTCTGTTTAAGAGGAGTGTGTGGTATATGTGTCTGTGGTTTGTGGTGTGTATGTTATGTATGGTGTATGTGACCTGTGTATGTAATATTGTGACATATGTGTTGTGTGTATTGTGTGTATAGGGTGTGGTATATTGTTTGTACACATATGTGTGGTTTGTGTGTGGGGTGTGTGGCACTTATGTGTGGTCTGCATGTTACATGTGTGATCTGTGGGTATATGTGATATGTCTGTGGTGTGGGTATTTATGTAGTATAAGGCATGTGTGTGTAGTGTGCATGTGATGTGTGTGAAGTGTGTGTGCAGGTATAATTGTGTAGTGTGGGGTATGTCTAGGGTTTGTATGTGAGGTGTGTGTGATGTGGGGCGTTACGTGACGTGTGTTATGTGGATGTGATATGTGGTATGTGTGTATGGTGTGCATGGCGTATTGGTATGTGATGTGTGTATGTGACCTATATTTTGTGTTGTGTATGGTGTGTATTAGAAGTGTGCAGTGTTTGTGTATGTGTTATCTGCATGGTGCACGTGTGTGTAATATGTATGATGTGTGTGTTTATGGCATGTATGTGTGTGTGGAATGTGTATTTATGGATGTGGGCAAGGCTTCTGACTCTTAGTGCCTCTGTTTCCTCGATCATAAAATGGGAATACGGTATCCCCCCTTGTCTGCAGTTTTGCTCTAAGATTTCACTTATCTGTGTTCAACATTGATCCGAAAATATTCAATGAAGAATTCCAGAAATAAGCAATCTGTAAGTTGTCACAAGTGGCAGGTGGAATGTTGATTCATCCTGCTCCCCCGTGCTGGGGACAAGCCTCCAGCGTATCCACACTGTATCACGTGATCAGCTCGTGCTTGCCATGTAGTCCTATGGGACTCTCGCCTGCGTGAACCCCCCATGCCTTGCTGAGCTTTAAGCCGATTGGTTCCCGCCTAGCCTCCACCCTACATAAAAGCTGTGTGACTTCCTCAATAAATGAGTTCCTGCTATGACTGGAGTCCCTGAAGGGTCTGATTGTGCTCTGCCCAGAGGGCTGGGTGCGGGCAGTCAGTCAGCCCTACCTTTCCCAGTCTGACCTTGTTGGGGAGTGCTCCCTTTCCTTGTTGCTGGTTGAGAAGAGCAAGGGGGCTTAAGACCCCGACATCTGCGCCCAACATGGGGCCCCTCAAGCCTGATCTGCAGCCAAAGCGAAGAGGCAGCTTTGAAACTGGAAGTACCGGCAAATGGGGCCAAGCGAGTTCCTAGGTAAGGGCATCCCTGAAAAGATGGGGCAAACACACACCACACATGGTGACCCTGCACTCTCAGCTCTTAGACTCATGCTGAAGAGTAGGGGCCTTGAGTGGTCTGATACACAGGCGGAAAAAACCTGGGACACCTTTACTCGGGTGGCCCCTTGGCCAGTGGACAGTCTTTTTGACTGGTCCACATGGGATCCTGTAAAACAACTTGTTAGGAAGAAGGAAATCAATTTACGGGAGGGTCCCCCATTGGGAGTCTACCCTACATTATCTGCCCTTAAGGCCTGCTTCTCTCCAGGATCTCCCAAAGGGGGCTCCAAGTTTCTCCCCAAAGAGCCGCCACCTAAAGATGATACTGGGAGAGAACTCACTGACTCTAACCTCCCCCCTCCCTTCCCGGTAAATGTTAAAATGTTAGTTTGGGAAGGAATGACTACAGATCAGAAATTGGCCTGTGCAGGGATGAAAGATTGCTCCATGGGAAGGTGGATTGTGGCTGCCAAAGATATTGGCACACAGCTTCCATGAGCAAGCGGGCAGACGGAAAGGGATTCCTTATCTTCAAGTCTCTTCTTTCTTGTGCTTCTATGCTCTTCCTGCAAACTCAAATGCCTCCTTCTTCTCCCCATCTTAATCCCTCCTCCTCCTCCAACTTGGGCTCAACTGTTTCTGCTTCCATTCCCCAGCTCAGGCCACCTAGACCTCCTGCCATAAGGTCCCACATACACCGGTGTGGAGGGAGTAACCAGCCCAACCATCAGTGGCATGTCCCAGTAAGGAGTATAATACAGCAGCCCCATTCCCCACAAGTAGTGGGAGATAATTGTTTCACAATTTTCTGCATCCAAATCTGAATTGATTACTAACAGGGAAAAAGGGTTAAAATGCCCTAGGCATCAAGTTTCTGCTAGAACATTTTAGCCCCTTTCAGATCCAGATCTCAGTCAAGGCTTACATTGAAATGTAAATAGAGAAAGCCTGAAGACTCAGTAGGAGACCAGTCTCAAACCCAAGGAAGAAAAGAAAGGTAAAAAGAGTCTTACGTAAACTCCAGCAAAAGTAAATTTTATGGTGCTTTACTAAAGTAATTAACAGCTGTATCATTTTTCCAGGACTCTTGTTTTTCTTGGAATTCTACATTTTTTTTTTTGAGCTCATGACTTTTTGATCAGTTCTATTTTTTTAATATTAAAAATAATTTAATATTTTTTATTCAACTAGAGTTTTTGAACATCTGTTACATTGCAATGGAGATTCACCTATAAAGTTACAAGTCCTTTGATTTTGTGTTATTTGTATGTCGTGCTGTCTGATGTCATGTTTTGTCTGTATCAAAACTGAGCGCTCTTAAAATTAAAATTTAAAAATGGATCCAGATACTTCTAATTCACATGATTTAAAAAGGTTCAATTCAAATTGGGTAAACTAATAAAAGTAAGATGTCTTTGAAAATAACTCACAAGTCTCTAGGTAGTCAAACTAATAAAATGTTGATGTTAATAAAATGTCTAACATTAATTTTTCTAGGACTTTCCTTCAACAAGAAAAGATGGCAAATACTGTTCAGGACACTTGTCTAATATCTTGACTAAAAACAAGGTTACTAAGAGTTATGTCCTAACAGGTACAATTCTATATACAAAGGGTTCCAAAAGTTTTAACTGTGTTTCAATTAGAGTACTATAAATAACAAAATATTTAATCTTATTAAAATGGAGTAATTTATATAAATTAAGAACTTTCTTAAGAGTTGTTTCAGAATGTGAACAAAAAGTTCAACACATAGGAAAGAAAAAAATAAAAGGTTCTAAATATGGAAATATATTTAGTGAAAAACAAAATGTTTCTGGGTAAGAAAGTACTTATGTGATAAAATACATGAGGGTCTAAGTAAGTGCTAAGAAAGTCTGTAAAGGGCAAGTTTCAACAAGTTTGCATGTAACAAAGTTGGTTGTATGTATGTGAGACAGTTAAAGCTATTTAAGGTTATTCCTAAGGTGAAATACTAATGTTCTGATATAAACCAAAGTTTAATCTATATGGTAAAATGACAAGGACTTCTTAGAAACACTCATTTACTCTTAGCTTTGTATCTGTTGGGTTTTATTATTTAGAACAATCAGTCTTGATGGTTGAGGTTTGTGCAGTTATGGTTGGACAGCTGTTGGAGTATTGTGCTACATTAGAGTCTAAATTTTCTTTAAAAACTAAATTTAGTAATATAGGAGTGTCAAGGTAATTGTGAAATGGTCACTCTTTGTATGTTGAATGTGTTCATATTTTCCAGGTATACAAGTTTTTAAAACAGGAAATTTATCAAGCTGCTGTTTTCCAGATTAAACTTGTCTATAATGGTAATTTTAAACTTATAAAGAGTAAATTTTATTGGGGATTTATTTCTGTCATTTAGTGTTCTATTATAGGACCTGTTCTGATAGGGTATATATAAAATTTGTTACTTTTTACACTGAGATAAAAATTTTAAGTGTAAATTATTTCTAAATGTTTGAGCCTGATTTGTTTTAAGGTTAATATTGTGAAATATGAAAACTTTTTGCCACTTTGCCACACAAAAGGAAAGTTAAAAGCTCTCTCAGCCTTTCTTTAATTCATGTTTTAGATATAATGTTAAATTGTGTTAACTAATGTTCATATAGACTCAGGAGTCAATATATGTAAACTTCTTAAAAGGACATTTAAGAAAGAGTGTAATGCACAGAAGCAAAAATGGGACAACAATGACTGAGATTGGGGTCTCTGACCTCATGACTTTGGACAGTGGACTTCCTTGAGAGCTACACAGAGCTTCTAACATTGCACTTTGCAGCTCTAGCATCTTAGATCTACAGGCTCAACTTGATTCCTTGGCCACTGTCGTCCTGCAAAATCGTCATGGTTTGGATCTGCTAACGGCGTAGGAAGGAGGGCTTTGCCTGTTCCTTGGTGAAGAGTGCTGTTTCTACGCCAACTGCTCTGGCATTGTACAAGATAAAAATCAAAACCCCACAAGAAGATCTGGAACGTTGTAGGAGCGAGCTCCACTCTAATTTCCTCTGGACTGGGTTACATGGGTGGCTCCCCTACCTCCTCCCACTTAGGGGACCGCTAATCACCATTTTCCTTGTGTTCACCTTTGGGCCTTGCATAATCAGTAAGCTTATCCATTTACTGAAAAGCCAGGCTAAGTCTGTGCAGCTCATGGAGGTCCGACAGCATTATACCGCCCTTCATAATGATGATTGGGAGCCCTCTAGGATCATGAATCACTCGTGCCCTATAGGACACTGGGGTCTAAGTGTCTCTCCCTTAAGTCCTGCTCCTCCTGAGGGGCCCGCCTGAAGTGCTAAGGTGGTAGTCAATGACGGGTAAGATCCTCAGAGGAGGACAACCTAAGACAGGTACACCTTCGAGTAAGGCAGACCCCCAAACTGCTAGGGTGATGTTCCATGACGGGTAAGGCACTCCCAGGGGCAACCTAAGACAGACACACCCTTAATATAAAAACAAAAAAGGGGGATATGTTAGGACTAATCACACGTTAACTAACTCAGGCTGACTCCTTACTTCCTGGCGAGTAAGCAAGATCAAGGCCTCAAAGGCGGTTTCAAAAGTTAATGATGATAAATTGGACCACCGTCAGGGATTGGTTAACAACAGTTCCGTCAGTCTGATCTTGTTGGGGAGTGTCCCCTTC
The DNA here is from genome assembly GCF_902686455.1 of Sciurus vulgaris. Taxonomy (NCBI): domain Eukaryota; kingdom Metazoa; phylum Chordata; class Mammalia; order Rodentia; family Sciuridae; genus Sciurus; species Sciurus vulgaris. Next base: position 29,915,190 of record NC_136474.1, read on the forward strand.
CCTTGTCGCTGGTCGAGAAGAGCAAGGGGGCTTAAGACCCTGACATCACTGAGCCTCACTTTTCTTATCTGTAATATGGAAATAGATAGTAATGACAATTCCCAGGGATTTTGTAAAGATTACGTGACATAATCTAAGAAACCCCCTGGGAAAAGTTCAGCCACTGAAAACAGATACTATTGCTCCTCAGGCTTCACTTCTTAGCTCTCCATGCAGGAAACTGCTTCCCCAGAGTTCTGAGCGCTTCCTTCATGGTCCCGGCCTTTGCAAATGCAGTTCTGACTTCCTGATCTCCTTTTATCCCTTTTAAGACCTGATAGATCATCCTCCTTATCTTTCAGATTTCAACTTTGCAAGGTGCCTGTCAATTCTCCAATCTGAATCAGCACAGCTCAACCAGCCCTGAGTCACTGCCTCTCCTGTTCTGTTATGTACCCTGTATGTTTGTTATCTCAATTTCCATTTGCACACTCACTTCTCAAAGACGATGCACTTCTTCAAACATCTCTGTGGAGCCTCCTACTACCTGGATCCCTGAACCCAAGCAAGCCTCCCCTTCCCGAGGCAGCAGCTGAACAGCAGCTACTGAACAGCGTGGGGCCCAGGCGGTAGGGCATGGCCCAGCACAGAGCGAATGGGAATCAAAGGAGCCATTTAGAAATGCCAGCAACGTCGTTCAAGACCTTGTTTGAAGAGCCAGCAGCCACCGGTCTCTAATCAATTTTCCAAAAGACAGAGTGGAAAATCAAAAGACATCAAAACGACACCTGTTTTATTTTCAACCAAGGAAAACATCCCGGTGTCATCTTCCACGACAGTCAGGCTGTGACCCGGTTATGGAGGTCACATCCCTCTCAGAGGAAGCTTGTGGGTCACCCGGAGTGACACTCATCAGGGGAAGCACCTGGATCAGAGGTAACTTCCTCTCCCTTGGATGTCTCCACTGTGGATTTTCTTTTTCTAAACATACAGTGTTGTCTGCATCTCTGGATCAACCTGGAGCTAACCAGTGTGAAAACACAAAATCAGCTCCCACGTGTTCCCTTAAGGATTGCATTTTTATGGAAACAATGCAACATTCATTGGTAAGAACTCATGAGAAAGACAAAGAGGATGACTTTGTGCACAGATCTCACATTCACACCAAGGAAAAGCCACTTTATGTCCAAGAAATGCTATACAAAGAACTTTGCAGTAATCCACAGAGAGAAACAGGTGGGGAGACCAAGCCATCAAGGAGAATACACTGTTACAAAGAGTAACAAGGAGCTCATGGAACATGAGTGGGGCCACATGACACTGACGGCACTGCTCAGATTTTCTGCTCCTGGCTGGGATGTGACCCTCAGAGAGGAGAGGACAGACTGAGGAGGATGCTTGTCTGTGGGGGAGGTAGTCTGTGTGCTGACTGAGACGTCATTATTGTCAGAGCCTGCATATTTGCCCTTCCTTAAAGTCCCTCCCTCTGTATCTAAAGCCATCCAGACAGGACAGCCCAGGACAGTGTACTAGTCAGCCTTTAGTTACTGTAATAAACATGTGAGGCAATCAGTTTATGAAGAGAAAAGGTTTATTTTGGCTCACAGTTTGGGAATTTCAGTTCATGGTCACATCGCTCTATTGCTTTTGAGCCTGTGGTGAGAGAGCACATCATGTTGGGAAGGAGTTGCAGAACAAAAACACCCACCTCATGACCAGGAAAAAAGGAGAGAAAAGAGGAGGGGCTGGAGTTCCACTTTCTCCATTAAGGGCACACCCCCCAGTGACCTAAGGACTCCCCTTTAGGCCCCCTCACCGTAAGGTTCCCCACCTCCCAATATCACCTGGCTGAGGATCAAGTCTTAAACACCTAGACCTTTGAGAACTAGTCTAGATCCGAGCAATAGCAAGATGAGGAGAGAATTCTGATTGACATCAGCTGTATACGTGGCTTACTGTCTTTAATCACCCTTCTGCAAAATCAGCTCATGTTCCATCAAGATATAGAACGACTTATCAATTGACAAATTTTTATTGAGCTTTACTATAAGCAAAGCACAGAGATAGGCCCCAGGCATGATTCCAAGATAGAATATGTCCCCTCTCCCCCAACTGAGGGGCTGACAACAGTTACAGTCAGCTTTCCTGAACCACAGCCCTCAAACCTCATGTGGAATCTTCTCGTTCACATAATAGAACTGTTGGGTCATCATTTTGTGACAAGAACCGAGAACTGTTGCCAAAACCATCCTTTGTCTCAGAACTATGAATCCCAAGTGCGACAGGCATGTCTGTGTGGCATCTGGCTACTTTTATTCATAAAGTTCTCATTTACCTTTCTATTCCTTCAAATGTGATTTTTAAAAAAGTATATGTATATGTGTGTGTGCATGTATTCCATATGTAGTTCCAGAGAAGATTCAAGCTGAGTTACATGGATATTTATGATGAAATAAAAGAAAGTGAAATTAAAGAAAGGAGGGAGATAAGAAAAGAGAAAATGAGTGTACAGAGTGAAGAATAAAGTCAGAATCATCTCGGGGGCAGGTACTTTTTTTATTGCAGTAAAATTTACGTAACATGAAATCTGCCAGCTCAACTACTTTTGATAGACAATTTCAGTGACAGAAAGGAGATTCATGTCACTGTGCAGCCATTGCCACCATCCAGCCAGGGTTTTTTCCCTCATCTTGCAAAAACTGAAACTGTCCCCATTAGAAACATATTCCGTCCCTCCTCGGCTAAGGGAATCACACAGTTCTTGTTCCTTTGTGCCTAGTTCCTTCCACTGAGCAGAGAATCTCCATGGCCCATCCTTCTTGAGGCAGTACCAGCAACGCACCATTTTGTGTGAATGTACCAGAGATCCGTGAATCTGTCTTTTACATTATGCACTTCAACCTCCATGTTTATATAAATGTCATGCCTATCAGGCATGCTTTACATAATTATGAAGTCATAATCCTGGCTAGTGGAGGAGACCACTGTAATATCAAATAGAATTATTATAAATCCCCTCACAAATAACTCAACCTCCTGGGTGTTTTGCTGGGTTTTCTCCTGTTTTTTTCCTTTCCTACCTTAAATTATGGGCATTGTTTCTCACAGTCTAAAATTTCTGCGCTCCCTCTGGGCAAGGAGTGAACATCATAATGGCCGCTTTCTGCTACTGTTGTCTTTTAAGATCTAAGTGACCAGAAACCATTGCTGAGGCTGACTTTGAACTTACAATGCTCCTGCGCTGCTGGGATTACAGGGGTGTGCCACTGCGCCTGCCTGTGCCCGGTTTTTTCCTTGAGAACTGCGAGGTGGTCCTTTATCAATACAAGGAGGAATGGGACATAAGATTTCAGGTGCAGAACTCAAAAGTTCTGTGTGAGATATTTTTAAATTGAGCAATGCCGTCGGGGCCCACGTGGAGGGGCAAAGTGTGACATTGATCCTGCCGATGTGGTTTTTGGTTGACAGCTCAGAGGTGCTGGTGGATATTTTAGAATCAGTCACATAACGTTGTTACTTAAATCTCGGAGATTAACGAGAACAAAGGGCATAGAGAAAAGATTAGAAGACCCAGATTCACACTCTCAGGAGCTCCAACACTGAAAAGTTAGGGAGAGAAGATAAGGCAAGACAGAAACTGAGCGGCCTGTGAGCTGGCAAGGAAAACCAGGGGAGCATCACACGTGGGAACCCAGAGAAGACAGCTTTCCCTGTGCTGGGCCCAGGAGGAGGGGAGCTAGGAGATGAGAAGTACCCATGGTAGGTCCATGGAGCCATGGCCAGTTGATGGTGGGGACGGGGAACCCTCATTCGACCTTTTTAACTAGAAGGTGTTTTAATCAGCTTTTTCACTGCTGTGACTTACAGACGGGACCAGCACAACTGCAGAGGAGGAAGAGTTCACTTACGGGCTCACAGTTTCAGAGGTCTCAGTCCATATACAGCCAGCTCCAACATGGTGAAAGAATATGGCAGAGGGAAGCAGCTCACATGATGACCAGGAAGCAGAGAAAGAGAAGTCTCCACTCACCTGATACAAATATGTACCCTGTGACCCTGCCCGCAGTGAACCACTTCCTCTAGTCACACCCCACCTGCCTCCAGTTACCACCACTCAGTTAATCCCATCAGGGACTAATTCACTGATTGGGTTAAGGCTTTGACCCAATCATTTCTCCTCCAAACCTTCTTGCATTGTCTCACACATGAGCTTTCAGGGGACACCTCACATCCAAACCACAAGAGAAAGTGAATAGAGTGAATAGAGGCCAGGAAGTAGAGGTAGTGATAGTGAGTAAGGTTCAGGAGAATTCTGTTCACCCAAAAGAAGATTGGAGAAACAAGATGATAGAACAAATAAAATAAAATGAAAAATTTTAAAAAGATGGTAGTTGGAAATGGATGATAGTGAATCAAAGGCATTTTTGTACAATCAAGAGAATATTTGTAGGTGGATGACAATGTTTACCAAACATGGTCATTTTTATATTAGAATGTTTGCCATCAATTTACTCTCTTTGTTAAAACCAAAAACAAAATACAAAAACCCAAGAGCACACCAGATTACTAGACCACTCAATATAGTCATGAACATAAAAAATAAGCTATCAGGACAAAAAGATAGTAGATAAATAAAACTCAAGGAAGGAGCATGTAAACTTTGGTAAGTGCCTCCTATGGAACAGATTTGATTCACACGCTTGGCTTAACTTTTGGAACAATAAAGAACAGGAGCTTATATTCTTGTGGAAAAAACACAACACTAAACTGGGAAGTCAGTAAACTGCATAGTGTATTGGGTACACATGGCGACAGGAAAGTGTACAGCAAGAATCCTCAGAAAGGTTTTTGTTTTTTTGATACAGTTTATTGAACCCAAGCATGCTTAACTACTGAGTCACATCCCCAGCCCTCTTGTATTTTAGTTTGAAACAGGGCCTTGCTACGTTGCTGAGGCTGGCTTTGAACTCTCATCCCTCCTGCCCCAGCCTTCCAAACCACTGGGATTATGGACATGTGCCATCGCACTGGGTTTGGAAGTTCACAGTAGCTCAGAGATAGAGTGAGTACCCTTGGGTTCAATCTCTAGTACCATGAAAAAGAAAAAAAAAAATCCTTTTAACTATTGTTAAGTGTGTTATTTCCTGTGGCTTGAGACCCCACAAAGACCACCAGAGACCACGATCAATGCAAGCAACAAAGAGTCATTTAATAGCAAGCTGGAGCCTGGTCCTCCACGCACTCGGTAACCGGTGACGCTAAGAGGCCCCGAGCCCTTGTTTAGCAGGGTTTTTATAATGAAAGGCAAGCAGTTTTATAGTGCTCTTTTTGATTGGCTAACATATAAAATTGTATACAAAGCATGTCATTTTAAGTTGTGGGTCACCCTGACCTCCGAGAGGAGGGTCGTCATTATCTTTAAGTTTGCTTTTGTGCCAGCAAGGTTTGCTTTTGGGTCAGTCACCTAGCCTTTACAGATAAGATAAGAGACAAAAATTCTTTGCAGCTTTTATGAGGGGTTGAGGGCAGTTTGGGAAGAGCCTCGTATTTGTATTTACACAGGTGCGGGCTCTTTCTATCTTTACAAGTGTACAGTTCAGTGGCATTAAGCACATTCACAGTATAATGCAATCATTATCAGCATCCATCTCCAGAACATTTTTCATCTTTGCAAAATGAAATTTCGTATCCACAGAAAAACTCCCATTTTCCATCCCATAGTCAACAGGGATGATTTCTCATTCAAACAGGCGTGTCATACAGTGGAACTTCTTGCAGCAGTTGAGAAGGAGGCTCCTCCAAATATATGAGGAGGGACATTTCTCCAAAGCACCATTTTCATATTCACTTAGCATAGTGAGAAAAGACAATAGTGAATGTAATGTTCTGTCTGGAAAGGGCTCCACTCCAGTGGTGTGACCCCCAAAGCCTCAAATGACTCAGCTGGTAGGATCTTTGAGGAGACCATGTGACTCAAGCTTCTTATTTCACAGATGAAAAAAATCTAAATTTTAGGAGTCGACATTAACTTTTAAAAACAGGAATATTTAGAATAGGGTTTTCTTTACCTTCCTCCCAAGGTGAATCAAATAGCTAGGAGCAAATGAATGTACCATATGCACCACAATTTGATTTTAGGAACTGTGCTTCTGTATTCCTTTTGCCAAAGTTTCAGGACAGTTTCTGAGATGAGGCTTAAAATGGAGCAAATTTTAACCTGGGAAGTAGTGAAATGTTAATTTCCTGACTGTTAAAAGAACTGCTATTATTTTCCTTCCATTCGGCTTTAAAATGGCAGGACATGCATTCTGCAAGGTTTCTGGGAAGATGAAAATATACAGCATTGCTTTGGTACTGATTTCTGCCACGTCAGATGATTGTTAAACTAATATTGAAGTGTGACACCAAATCCTTAAGTCTCTGCATCTGCAGGTTTTTACCACCCAGCCTAGTAAACTGAGTCCTGGGCCTCCCACCAAGAATTGACTTAAAATCTTAAAGGACATTTTGTCGACCTATTATGTGCACATAGATTATCAAGTGTAAGGTCAGACGAACCCTCAGGTACCAGTATTTATGTCTCCTGTGCGATTTCTGCTTGCAGGTTACTCACATTTCACTATAGTTTATCACAAAGGGCATCGTGGGTTCTTCTAATGTGGCCTGGTTTAGGAAAGGGCTGGATACACGTTAATGGGACTTCAGTTTCTCTCTTACACTCATTTTCTTCTGCTCTGCTTTCTTCCCCCTCTCCTTTTCTCTGTCTTCCTCACTCTCATCTCCTCTATCTTGACCTCCCTTTTGCAGACACTGCTGCGGTTTGCCATCCTGGTCCTTCAGCCACTCTAACACCCTTGGCGGCTCTTCCTGGCAAGGCTCCAGAGACCGAGTCATTTGCATACTTGGCTCTGATTGGACCAAGAGTTCACCTTCCCACCAATCCCTTGCTCCAGAGTGATTCAATGTACTGATTGGCCAGACCGGCTACATCCCCTTTCCTGCTTTTCCACGGGTCAGCATCTACTCTACCTGGCTTCCTGCGCTGAAAGTCCTTCTAGTTCGTGGATAGTGTCCACAGTAGAGGGAGAACAAGAAGCACTGTTTCCAGTTGAGGGACTGAGAAATAAAGGCCAGTTACTCACCGCAGGTGCATGGATGGAATTTCAAACCTATGAATCCACTTCGGTTTTGTGAAATTGTCAAGCCTGGAGTTTTTTCCCACTGGAACCTTGAACACTTTTTCCAAATCATTCTTCAGGTTTTCCATTCACTCACGATGTGTGCAATTGGTGCTTTCAAGGATTGGGGATATAGATAGGCAACAGAAGAAATCAAGGATGGAGCCAACAACAGTTTGGGTCTTGACAGGGGAAAGAGAGGTACTCTCAAATTGAGTAATTGGAGGACAATTTAATGAAGAGACTATTTGCAAAAAGGCAAACAGATGTAGGGAATCTACAAGATGTATACATTACACTGCAGCAAGAAAGTGTGGGGCTCTTACTATCCCTCTATCTGGTGCCACCCTGAGAGGGAGCAGATACCAGACCCAGAAGAATAGAGTCATGTGAGAAAGGCCACCGTGACTGGCACAGCCAGCTTGAAGTGACCCTGCAGGAAGGGCAGCAGTGGACAGGAAGGCAGACCAGCCTCCCTACTTGCCCTCCTCCCTCTGATGTCTTGCCAGGGCTCCACTTATTTATATGAAGATTCCAGAGAACATGGGAGACAGCTGAAGCACTCCTTGCAGGTCACTTGTAGAACACAAACAAGGGAGTGGAAGAGGAAAGAGGGAATCTGGTGATACAGACAGAAGATTTAAGAAGGGAAAGCACACAGAAGTAAGGTCAACCCCAGGCAACCATTCTCTGCACCACTTTCTTCTCCCCACCAACCCCACTTCCTGCTTCCTTTCCTAACTATCCTATCAGAGAATCTGCTGCTGGACTTCTCACCTATTTGAGGGAATCAAAGATGACTGTGTCAAAAAAGTCCAGGCCAATGAGAACTTTTACTCTCTTCTGAGGAATAAAAAGGGAAATGAACTTGACTTTGTTGATCATTTTCCCATGTAGATGCCTCAACTTGGACCTAGTGTTCATTCTCAGATTTTCCTGATGGCATTGGCACCATTTCTTATCTGACTTGTATACCTGAGCCAGTGCATTTGCAGGGTCTTGTCCCATAGATGGTCAAGACTTTTACATCCTGAAAACACTGAACACACCAAGAGGAATAATGTAAGTGATAGCACATAACCTGGAAGTGCTGTGTGACTTGAGATTGGAATACAAAAATTCAACACGGATCCTCACACATAGACCAGAAAATGTCTGATCAATTGAGGGAGGGAGGGAGGGAGGGAGGGAGGGAGGGAGGAAGGGAGGAAGGGAGGAAGGAAGGAAGGAAGGAAGGAAGGAAGGAAGGAAGGAAGGAAGGAAGGAAGGAAGGAAGGAAGGGAGGGAGGGGAAAGGAAGAGGGAGAAGGGAAACAAGTAAGGAAGGGAGAAAGAAGAGAGGGAAGGAAGAGAGAGAGAAGGGAAAGAGAAAAGGGTAAAAAAGTTTTCACTCTGATAATAATGTTGAATTTTGGAAGGGCTTCAGTAAGTTTCTGAGAAACACAGTCTGAGTTTCAAAGTTTCTTGATTCACAATCAGAGAGGAACTGGGAAAATCCAGAATTATTTTATTCCACAGATATGAATAGAGGATTGCACAATAACAACTCTTCCCCAGTTTCCCTTGAATGGAGGTAAAGAGATCATCTCAGTAAGAACAGCAAGAAAAGCATTAAAGGGGGAAGGAAGTCTTGCTTTTTATTTTTTTAAATTTTTATTTATTTGTGTGGGGGATGGAATCCAGGGCTTCTCTCATGCTAGGTAACCACTCTGCCTCGGAATTGCACTCCTAATCCTTGGAAAAGGAAGTCTATGAGTCCAAAACAAAAGAAAAAGAAAAAGAAAAAAAATATATATATGCTTTGTTTACTCCCCTAGAACTCCATAAATTTGCTTTTAGTTTTTCAGAACTGCCAGTTAAGTCATGTCTTTATTTTTTCCATGAGGTATGGATACATGCATAGACACATCTGATTTGATTTTGAAGTAAGCTGAGCACACATGGTCTAAAGAATTTATAACCCATCTACAAATTGGTATGGGAGGGCTCAAGCCATAAAGGACACTGGCTGGGCACCCTAGAGGGAGGCTGTTAGAGTGGATTAAAGCAAATTCAAAGAGGAAGGACAGGAATACTCTGTTCGTTTTCCTTTGACCCCTTTTCTTAAAGTCTGAAGAGTACCATTGAGACCAATTTGCATGTACCAGAAATCTCCACAAGGAAGATTCTGGGTATGCTAAAATAAGCTCCTCTTTTGTGTATTATTCTCTTGGGTGGCAATGATTTACCTCCAAACTATCAAATAACATCTAAATTCAAATCAAGTCTAACATCAGGCATTTGAACATTTGACATTTCTCTGCATTTACTAATTTGAAAATGATCCAACATTTTCTTTCCAAAATTAATGAGCTGGACTTTATGTAGTTGGACTTTATGTAGGAAATGAGCCTTGGGACATTTTTTTTTTTTTTAAGGGAGAAATTTTAACTATTAAATCAGTGTTGGTGGGAGTGGTGGCACATGTCTGAAGTCCCAGCAACTCGGGAGGCTGAGGCAGGAAGATGGAGAGTTCAAAGCCAGCCTCAGCAAAAGTGAGGTGCTAAGCAATTCAATGAGACCCTGTCTCTAAATGAAATACAAAATAGGGCTGGAGAGGTGGCTCAGTGGTCGAGTGCCCCTGAGTTCAATTCCCCCATATCCCCACCCCCTCCAAATTTTTAAAAATCACAGTATTGGAGCTCTGGGGTGGAGACTGTGGAGTTTCCCATTCTCCAGCATGCAGTCATTATAGAAATGTCAAGTTCTCTGCTCTTCAAGTGTGGGCCAGACGTTACAGACCACCATGCAGAGGACCCCGCCACACAAACCCCTGATATGTACCCACTGCCCAGGTGGCTCTTCCTTCCTTCTCTCTATCAAAGAGAAAGTTTTATGAGTTAATGGGCCAAGTGAGACATTGAATCTTTTTCAAAAGACAGGTAAGAGAATGAAAAGATAAGCTGACAACTGTTTGTCAGTTATATAATTCACAAAGAAAGTGCATACAGAATACAGTTGACCTTCCATGTCCACGGGTCCACATCCGCTGAATCAACCAATCATAGATCAAAAATATTTGGGAACTTGTACAGACTTGTACAGATGTAACTTGTACAGACTTGGATCATTCTTCCCTGAACAATACATCAACTACTTATATGACATTAGCATTGTACTAGGTATTCTAAATAACTAAGAGATGATTTAAAGTCTGCAGGAAAATGTACATATGGTATACAAATGCTGCACCATTTTACATGAGGGACTTGAGCATTCCAAAATTTTGGTATCTATGGGGTATCCTGGAACCAACAACTGTATAAAAAGAACTCTCAAAACTCAATAGTAGGGTGGGAGGGGTGGGGGACAGAAAGATAGTAGAATGAAACAGACAGTATTACCCTATGTATATGTATGATTACATGAATAGTGTGAATCCACATTGTGTACAACCATAGAAATGAAAAGTTGTATGCCATTTGTGTAATGAACCAAAATGCAGTCTGTAAAACTATAAAAATTTTAATAAAATTTTTAAAATAAAAGGAAAAAAACTCAGTAGTAAGAAAAAGACTTCTAAAAAATGGAGAAAAATCTGAACAGATCTTTCATCAGATAAAATATACAGATGTCAACTAGCACACAAAAAGATGTTATTAGGAATAACATCATTAGGAATTTAAAAATTAAATTTGCAAGGAGATATGCCTATATCCTATTAGAATGAATGCTACAATTTGAAAACATGTCCAACCATGTACTGGTTAGGATGTAGAGCATCTGAAAACTTCATATAATACTTGTGAAAATGTAAGATAGCACAACTGATGCAGGAAACAGTTGGACAATTTGTTAAAAAAATTAAGCATACCACATTACCAGCCATTCTACTCCTAAGTCTTTGTCTAAGAGAATCAAAAGCATTTCCATACAAAGACTTGTACCTGAACATCCGTGAAAGGTTTACTTGTATCAGCCAAAAGTTGGGAACCACCCAGATGTCTGTCCTCTGCAAATAGATAAAGAAATTGTGCTATGACCACACAACAGAATACTTCCCAGGAGCAAGTAATGTGAAAGATAAGCTCTTGCTACACACTAAGGCATTTGATGTGTCTCAAAATAACTGGGCTCCCTGAAAGAAGCCAGCCAAAGAATAGTGTGTAGTGTATGATCCCATGTACATAAAACTCTGGAAAGTGCAAATTAATGTTTAGTGACACAAAGTAGACCAGGGGTTGCTTGCAAGGGCCTGGGGAGGGAAGAATGTGGTCAAAGGGCAAGTGGATTACTAAGAATTACTAAGGGATTCCAGGACACTCTGGAGCGGTGGGTCTGTCCACCATCTCGAGTTGTGCTGATGATTTTACAGGTACATACACCTGTCGATGCTTACTGAGTTCTGTACTTCATGCCCATTTTATTGCATATTAATTATATATCACAAATATATAAACAAAAACTGGGGAAAAGTAATCAAGGAAGAAAAAGCCAAAACAGGGGGGAGGAGGAAGACAAAAAAAGTTGTATTTCACTGTCTTGGACTCCAGGTTCCCTCTGCATTCCCAGCAGCTGTGGCCACCTGTTGTCACTTATGGCCCTAGAAGGTGTGAACACTCTCTTTCCAATCCTGAGCAGGTGAGTCCAAAATGGGATGCTGCAAAACCTTCTTGCTACTGTACAGTGTTTCAGACTCCAGCCAACTTTTTGCTTGCTGAACAGCAAGCACCCCCTGTTCCTAGCCCAAAGATGAGACAATCCCAGGGGGCCTGACAGTTGGGATAAAGCAGCACGTAAGCATCAATGGGTATGAAGTTTCAGCTGTGCAAAATGAACAATTTCTAGAGACCTGTATAACATGCTATGGATAGATAACAATAGCAGATGGACACTTAGACTTTCTTAAGCTGGCATCTCTCAGGTTAGTGTTTTTACTCCAAGAAAAAAATAAATAGAAGGAAGTTCTAGCTGCCTTAAATAATTCCTCACTTTCAGAAAGCGAAGTCCCTCCAAATCTGAGGAGTCTCCTGCCAGCCTCCTCCTTAGGTTTCCTTATGCCATGAATAACAGCCCCACCCCCATCAAGTCTCTGGTTTGCTCAGTCCTAAGATATCTCTCCCTGGGGGAGGTTCATGCTTCCTAAACCTTCAACAAACTTTCTCTGTTCGCCCTCTTGCTAGTCTTAGATTGCTTGCTTAATAATGGTTATCCCAGTCAAATGAAAATCAGCAAATAATGGGAATACTGAGCAAAATTGGAATAGCATTTATAATGTGTGTGGCAGGGGGCTGATTGGAAAGGTTTTTAGGAAGTCAGAAAGTTCAGAAGAATTGGAAAATGTGCCCAGTTCAGGAGGTGGCTACCATGAGTCAGCACTGAGCTGCTGGTAAAGCAATGATGTCCAGTGGTTTCCAGGAGCTGTGCTGAGAAGGGATGTTCGCCTGTGTTCCATATTTGGGGAGAAGGAAAGAGAGACTAGATCTCGCTTCCACAAGGCAAGCAAGGAGTAGAATCTCAACCTAGAAGTCATGATGCAGTAACACAGGCCATCATGTAGGGTTAAGGTAGTAAAGGCCCAAGGAAACAGTAGAAGGAGTTAGAAGGTCAACCTGTGGGACCAGGAACACCCAGAGGGAGGAAAAGAATGATAGATCAAGGAGTTAGAAGGCAGACCACTGGGGAAATGAAAAGCTAGCTAGCTAGGTAGTTAAAAAATAAATAAGATGATAGATAATATAGATGATAGATAAATTAAATGATACATATGATAGATGATTGACCAGATAAGATAGATGATAGGATGAATGGATTAACAGATACATAAACAGGAAGACAGATGATTGATAGGATCAATCAATATTGATTGATTTTTTTTGGTTTTTTTTTTTACTATTTAAGGTATGTGAATGTTTAAATTTAATTTAAAGAAGTAATCCTGAATATACAATTCTACTCCTTTTAGTCAATAGACCTCAAACCATTAGCTCACTGCAATAGTTTGGATCTTGAAGGTCCCACAAAGTTCCATGAATTGAAGGCTTTGTCCCCAACCTTTGATGGTACTAGGAGACAGTGGGGTCTTTAGGGGGTGAGGCCTAGTGGGAGGAAGTTAGGTAACTGGGGTGTGCTCTTAAGGGAATACTGGGACCCCAGCCACTTCTCTCCCAGCCTCTTTCCCTTCTGAGGCACCAGGAAGTGAGCATCTTCCTCTGCCACGTGCTCCTGCCATAGGTCCATGGACTGAAACCTCTGAAACTGTGAGCCAAAATAAACCCTTCCGCTTTTTAAGTTGATTACTCGGGTATTTGTTATAGTGACAGAATGCTGACTGCACTCACCTTTGGGTGCTCTCTAAGCCATCCTTTCCACAAACCCACACCTCCCAGACCTAGTCCACCCCTCCTGGAAAAGCTCAGAGTTTCTCAAACAATTTTCCAAGTCACTTATGATCTCTCCTTTTCTCACAGGAAGAGTCAGGCTTGAGTTGGATTTTAGTAAGCTGAATGTGAGTGCCTCTGGAACAGAGCCACAAAGTAACTGTCCCGAGACACTGAGCAATCTGGAGAGGCATTGCTGCCTGTATACAGAGCTGCTCTCTGGGCCTTGATGTCAAGAGGCATCACGCTCTGGGGCAAAGCTATTAACATCTTCCTCTTTGACCTCTTGGGAACCGTTTAAAAGCAAAGTCCTCTCTGTCTACATGCTGGCTGTGTGACTGGGTTGTCCTTCAGCCTCTATTGAGGCCACCAAAATCCCTGTTACTGCAAGCTCAGAAAAATGCTGCATTATTTCCTTATTATGCATGACAGTATCACCTGTCCCCTTTTTATCAATGTCTTGAAGAGCTCTGTCCAGCCCAAAACTGGGTGTGTAGCTGATTCAAGAAAAAAGTCATGAGCCCTGCCATTAGAAAGACTTGAGTCCTGTGGTTTGGACGAGGTCTTTGTCTACCTAAGCCTCAGACTCTTTTTTTAACCTTTCAGATGCAAACAAAATTGCAATTGCTAAAGCTCAATCAATATACCCACAGCAGTGTCTCCTGTTTATCATGTAAATGTTTATAGATAGGAATTCTCCAACCAGTCAAGGCTAACCTTGTGGAAAAGAGGACACGATGGCCTTAGAAACAGCACTTGCCCTTGCTTCCTCTATACATGAAGTTTACTTTACATTCTGTATGAATTAATAAATACGTATCCTTAGGGAAAGAAAAACTGATTCAGGAACAACTCTCCCTAGGGTGACTGGTTTAGGGGCCTATCATAATCCATTTTCCATTGCTAAAACAGAATGTCCAATACTGAGAAAGTTATAAAGAAGAGAGACTGATTTTCAGCTCACAGATTTGAAAACTGGAAAGTCTAATAAGAACGTGATCATGGTGCCAATATCTTCTTGGCTTCTTGTTAGGGCCTTCTGGTTGCATCATAGCATGGCAGAAAAACAGTACAAGAAAGAACATGCAAAAGAGGCGAAACATAAGGGACAGCCTTGCTTTATAACAACTAACTCTTGAGGTAACTAGTGCAGACCTTTGAGTAAGAACTCACTCACTCGAGAGAATTAACCCAATCCCTAGAGCACAGCATCCATCCCTGCATGAAGACTCTGCCCAAGTGACCCAAACTCCTCTTAAAGATCCCACTACAACACTGGTTTATTGGGACCAAATTCGAACATAGGTTTTGGAGGGTACAAACCACATAGAGATGGTTAATGGGGTCCCTCTCAGAAGTTCTAGCATTCTGGGATACACAGTGGGTGGAGTAGATGACAAATCTCTACTAAGGAGAGAATGCAGCCAATCTCCAGTGCAATCTCCAAAGAGGCTTTAGATTAAGATGGACGATAATCCTATTAACATACCCCATCTTAAGCAGGCTCTCTTCGCTTCTGACTGCTTTCAAAAAGCGACAGTAACAATGAACGCTGATGATAAGACCACAGGAGGGCAAAGGAGGTCACTGGACCCTCCAAACCATGAACACCATTTTATAAACTATTTAACTCATTTTCAATGTCTCCCTTGACTTTTTCCATGGAAGATAATTATGCATCTTCCTTAGTTTAAAAGTCAAAATAAATGTGTATGCATGTATGTGTGTGTGTGTGTGTGTGTGTGTGTGTGTGTATAAAACAGTTAAAAGAGAAAACACATAAAACCATTAAAAATTTAAAAATAAAAAAACTCAAACAAAAATAAAACCAGAGAAGACACACTTTACATTAACTACTTCCCAGAAATAGCTGGTAATATTTGCTTTCCTTAAAATAGGCAATCACGTACCTGGAAGTGATTTAAAGCATAAATTCTTAATGTCAAAATATATGTTCACTCTGCAATTATAATTTAACTATAATCCTGTATATGTATACATATTTACAGACATATGTATGTGTGTGTATATATATATATTTATATGTATGTGTATATATATTCCCTTTCAAAAAAGATATTCCATGTTAACACTAACTAAAAGAAAGTTTAAGTGGCTATGTAATATCTAAGTAGATTTCAGAACAAAACTACCATGGATAAAAAAGTTCATATTTCATAATGGTAAAAGGTCAAATCTTCAAAAGGGCAGAACAATCCTAAATATTAATGCATCTAATATCAGAGCTTCACAATACATAAACAACAACTGACATAACTACAAGGAAAATCTGATTCTAATTAGGCCTCTGCTTCCCACTGGAGATGGACCATTCTTCAGTAGCTCTGACTTCGGCAGCTTGGACCTGGTCATCTTCTACTGCCAGACCTTTCCCTGGGGGCTTGAAAAGGACTTGGGGCCAGGCACAGTGGCACATGCCTGTAATCCCAGCCACTTGGGAGGCTAAGGCAGGAGAATCACAAATTCAAACACAGACTTAGCAACTCAGCAAGACCCTGTCTCTAATAAAATATATAAAAGGAAAAAAATTATAATTAGGGTCAGATAGTTTATCACCTCACTCTCAACAGTTGGTAGAATGAGTGCATTGGAAATCAATAATCCTATAACCACATCACAATCAACCAACTTCTTGTAATTAAATCTCCAGGGCACTCTGTACAAACAATACAGTCATATCAAATAGACAGAAAAATCAGCAAGGTAAACTATAATTTGGACCATAAAAGTCTCAAGTGAGTTAAAAGAATTTAACACATACATAGTTATGCTATCTGAATGCAATGAAATATTTGAAAGTTACAGAAACCCTAAAAATATGAATATGAATCAATGAAGTTAAAATTAAAATTACAAACTTTTTGATTAAATAAAAAAGAAAACACATTAAAATGCATGAAATGCATTAAAGAAGATACATTTGTAAGTTCTAAATGCTTTATTTGAAAAAGAAAAAAATTGTCAAATCCCTGATCTCAGCTTCTACCTTAAGAAATGAAAAAAGAAAAGCATTTCAAATCCAAAGCAAGAGGAAAGATCAATGAAAATAAGTGAAAATGCAAATTGAAAAGCAACAGAGAAATCAATGAAACTGAAATATAGAAGATTATTAAAATTTTAACCTCTAACCAATCATGTTTATAAATCAGAAAACTCAAATTGTTAAGAGTCCAGTTCTCCCCAAATTCATCTAGAAATTCGGTATAACCCAACCAAACCTCACAAAGTTTTTTTTTTTTTTTAACCAACTCTCAAACCTGATGCTAAAATTCATATGGAAATTTAGAGGTCCTAGAGGAGCCAATTTGCTTTTGGAAAACACAATGTTGGAACATTCACACTATCTAACTTAAAAAATTATTTTAACTAAAATTATCTAACTAAAAAATTATTAAAAATTATCTAACTAAAGAATTATTTTAAAAGGTACTTTAATCAAGTAAATGTGGTATTGGTGGCAAAACAGGCAAAAATCAATGGATCAGAGTAGAGAGCCCAGAAAACACACACACACACACACACACACACACATCACACACATTCAGTCGACTTTTATAGTTATAAAAGCAATTTAGTGGAGGAAGGATAAATGTGTCAATGAACAACACTGGAACAGTTGGATGTGCACATGTGAAAAATGAACTTTGCTCCATGCCATGTACAAAAATTAAGTGAAAACATTATATTTATAAATGTAAAACCTAGAACTATAGCCCTTCTAGAAGAAAGAAGAGGAAATCTTCATGACCTTGGATCAGGCCAAGATTTTTTAGATATAAAAACCAAAGGCAATCTGTGGAAGAAAAAAATATGGAAAGGTAAACTGAATGCATCAAAATTAGCAATGTCTGCTCTTTGAAAACTAATGTTAAGTGAATTCAAAGATAAGCTACAGAGTGGGAGAAATGTTTGCCAATCACGTACCTGATCAAAGACTTGTCCAAAACACATGAAGATCTTCAAATCCATAATAATGGGTCTCCCATACCTTGCTGGGGGGAATGTCAACTGTTAGAGCTACTGTGCTAAATTATACAGCAGCTTCTTACAAAATCAAGCATATGCCTGCTATATGACAAAAATTCACACAACTTCACCTAACCCAGAGAAATAAAAAACTTACGTTCAAACTAAAATCAGTACACAAAGTTTCATAGAAGTTTTATCTGTAATGGCCAAAAATCATGACCCAAATGTTCTAGGACAGTGGTACTTCCATACTATGGAATATTATTCAGCAAAAGAAAAGAACAAACCAAACCACTGATAAATACAACAATTTGATAGATATCAGAGGAATTATATTGAGTGAGCAAAGTCAATCCCAAAAGATTACATAGTGTGCATTCCACTTATGTAATATTCTTTACATGACTAATTATAGAATAGAAAAACAATATTTGCCAGGGATGAGGGTAGAGAGATGGCTATGGGTGTAAAAAGGTGGCAGAAGGATCCTCATGGTGGAACTTCTCTGCATCTTAGCTGTGGCCGTGGTGGTATGACTACACTTAGGATAAAGTGTAATCTACACTTACAGCTAAATAAGAATGCACTCGAACTCACACAAATTAGCATATATAAAATTGATACAATCTGAATGCGATTGATTTATTATGCTTATATTAATTTCCTGATTGTGATATTGTCTTATAAGATATGCAAGATTTTGCCATCAGGAGAAACTCCATAAAGAATATACTAGAAATATCTTTATGTCTGCATCTATAATTACCCCAAAATGAAAGTTTAGAAATAAAGTTAATAATAAACAATCCAGTGAATCAGGGGCAAAAATCTTCCCACCACTCCTCACTCACCAATGAATAAATGGCAAACGAGATCATGAAAGGGATGCTCCCTATCATTAGTCTTCAAGGAAATAAAAATGATAACCCCATGTGGTATCACTGTGTGCCTAACACAAAGGCCAAAATTAAAAAGACTGACCGATTTAACTGTGTGTGAAAGTTTGGAATGACTGGAACCCTCATGCACTGCTGCTGTGAACATAAAATGATACAATGGAATTTTAAACTGATACCTATATTCTCAGGTGTGGAAATGAATGTCCATAGAAAACAGTGATGAAGACACATATCCACATAAAGACTTGTACATCCATATTCAGAGCCACTTCATCCATAATAGCCCAAACAACTCAAATGTCCAACAGCAGACGGTGGGAGAAACAAAGTTTGGTATATTCACATAAAGGAATTCTACCCTGAGATCAAAAACAATGGCTTATTGACAAACATTGGATGCTACTCAGAATCATTAGGCAGAATAAAAGAACCCAGTCAAAAAAAAAAAAAAAAAAAAAGAAGAGTCTGTATTATATGATTCTTTTTATATAAAATGCTACAAAATACAAGCTAATTTACAGTAATGCTAAGCAGATCCAGTGTCGCCTGAGTAGGGGGTGGACTGGTGGGCGCAGGAGGAAGGGATCAGGAAAGAACCTGAGGACATTTTGAGGATAATGGAAATGTTTATTACCTTAATTATGGTGGGAGTTTTGCAGGTTTATACATGGCATTCTTCATCCAGGTTTATATGTGTCCAACTTATGCAAAATTTTGCATAAATGACATACCCCAAGACCCGGTAATTTTGTACACAGAAAGATAGGATGTTTCGATTCCTTGTAATAAGTCAAAATCTTGATAAAGTCTAAGTGTCCTATACTACAGCAAACACTAGCATATTCATTCAGTGTTTTAGTGTCTTACAAGTAATAAGTTCCAGATAAGCAAAGCAAGGTGCTCAGAGATGAAGGCACTTGCCAGTTGCATAGCCAGCCATCAATCAGGATAAGACGAATCCAAACAACCTCCTGTCTCCAGACATGTGGCCTCCTTAGAGAAGCGGAGTGTGCCAAGAGTTGCTAAGACACAGCACTTTGAAATTGATCGATTCTGTGTTTTTCTGCAACAAATTTTGCTGGTTTTCATCACCTGCTATTCTTGGTGTCCATCAAGTAAGTGCCAGGAAAGACAAAGTAATCTAAGACATCTCTCTTGCCCTGAAGATGAGAATTGCCCCGGAGAGGCAGGAGGGTGGAGTGGTCTGGAGAATGCCATCTGAGAAGGTCTGATGCAAGGAATGGGGCCAGACATGGCAAGGACCACCAGGAGTGAAAGAGAGCGCTGAGTCTGGGCTGGCGTGGTTGGAAATGGCATCCTGAGAAAAGTGCTTTGAAGAATGAGAATGATGTGGATTATTGAAAAAGGTAAAAGGAGAACAAAGAGACTTGGGGCAGGAATAGAAGTGAACTTTGTGGTCAAGGGGAAGACGGAAAAGAGGTTGAACTTAAGCAAAAGGATCGCCTGCTCTTGTCTCAAAATAAATGGAGAAATAAGCAGAAGCTCATTAAAGTGTAATGAGAAGTCACCAAGTGTTTCTCTTCCTGTCGTTCAAATGCCAGAACTCCTAAAATCTAACGTGCTATTCCAAAACTAATCCCCCGAGTTAACAGAAGTGTCCAGACCTAAAGCGCCACCTTGAATAGAGGTCAATAGATTTTCAGCTCACAGGTGCAATTGCTCTTCACCCTGTTGGACAAAAAAAGTAGAACATGCCCTCCAATGTCTGTAGGGCCCAGGTTTGTAACTAGGCTTTGTCTTTTTATTTATGAAAACCACTTATATGAATGAAAGTCGTGGTTACTCCACATAGGACTTCCTATGATTTTCCTCTGCCTTTCTCAGCTTCCTCCATGAATGAGGAAACTGGTCACAGCTCTCTGGATGCTGAGAAGAGAGATAATTGGCAGCCTTCAACCCTGGAATTCTGAGTGAGGACTGCAGCAGGCTGATCTCCCGAGATGCTAAATCCAGGAGGCAGCAGCTTTGGGGCACAAAGCCCCACTCTGATTCCTGGTCCCTTCTAGATCATTCTGTTTTTCTTAGTGATTATTCACTGGAGTTTAGCTCCAAGCTCCACTTCAATTTGGAAAAAACTGATCCTTTTCTTTTTTTTTCAAAATTCTTTTGGTTTAGTCTTCTCTTCAAACCTCTTACTCCTCGGGGACACTCCAGAGAGAAATTTCCCCTCCATCTGCTCTGCTTTATCCTGTGCAGTGCTGATCTATAGTTACCCCCACCCTCACTGTTGCATCTGCCATGGGTCAACCAGAAAGGCACTGCCATCTTGCCCATCTCCCCAGCCTGTACCCAACATTTTTATAATTCTGATGCTCCATGTTTGTCCTTTTGTGTTATCCCTTTGATAGGGGTGATGGTTAATCGTATGTGCTGACTTGACTGGGTCACAGAGTGCCCAGAGATTTGGTCAAACATTCTGAGTGTGTCTCTGCATCGAGTGTTGCTTAGGTGCAGCACTTCAAAACCAAAGGGAGTGTTTGAGTGAGATGTGCCTTTGAAATGGCAGTTCTGAGCCAACAGAAGGCTGCACCTAGTGAGTGGGTCTCATTCATTCAGTGGGGGACCTCAGTAGAACAGAGACTGACCCTCCCCAGAATAGGAGAGAATTTATCCTGCCTGGCTCCCTTTGAGCTGGCATTGAAGATGTTTCCCTGCTTCTAGATTGTACTGAAATCTGACTGTTCTTGATCTGGAGCCTGACAGCCTGCTCACTGGAACTATACCATCAGCTCCCTCTGGGCTCCAGCTTGCCAAGTCACCCTGCAGATCTTACAATTTGTCAGACTCTACAATCATGTCAGCCAATTCTGATAATAAACAAACAAACAAAAAGAATGCATCTCTATTCATTCTGCTTCTCTGGAGGACCCTAACTAATACAGAAGGTTATTAGAAGAAAGACATACAGACAAATGCAACCTGTTCTTTCATGTTAACAGGAAGCCTCCTGTGTTGCATCGTCTATGAATCCTATGTTTGGAGCTAAACGAGAACATAGAAAAGTATCTAGCATAACTCTTGGAGGATACAAAGCCCTAGAGATGTAAATGGCGTTCCAACTGGCAAAGCTCAAAGTGGAGCTTGGCAGGCTCTCGCTGCACCGCAGGGGCTTCTCCACACCCTCCAGCAGCCAGCAATGCTACCAGAATACTGCAAGAGGGAATAGGGATGCTTATCAAGTCCTATTCCAAGAACACTCCCCTCTAGCAAGATCGTCCTTGGGAGAACATTTGGACGCAAGCCCGTGATGCCTGTGGGTGGTGAATGGCTCACCATCCTTCTGGTGTAGAATTAGTCTGTGCAGCCACACACTAGAACTGCTGTCAGGACCATAGGGCCCAAGTGGCTTAAGGAAAGGCAGGAGGAGGAAGCTTTCCTTTGCTGGGAATCTAAAAGAGGCATCCACTGTTTGTCCCCCTGACCTTGCAGGATGACAGCGTGTCCAAACACTACCATCATTACAGTCGGGAGAACAGGAATCTTGCCCTCCCCAGATGTCCTCCTCCAAGCTGACAAAGCCCTTTGAGAATCACAGACACTTGAATTGAGAGTTCCTGAATTGAATGACAGCTGGTTTCTTATTTAAGCAAGTGCCTTGCCTATGAATGGAATGTGCACTCTTTCTTATTTAAACAACTAAGGGTAAATGTGGTCTGTGAAAATGAAGTCGAAGGAGAAATCATTGCCCTTGAATAATTAATTACTTCATCACCTCTCACAAAAATTGGTTTATTATCTCAAATGGAACTCCTTCAATTCTCATTACCCAATGCATAAGTGACATTTAAATAAATGTCTGCTGGCATGCTATGTCGCTTCTTCGTTCTTTAGAAGCCTCTCCTGCATGCAAGACTGAGAAACTTCTTGCGATCATCCTTTTGAAGGAGCACAACTCCATGGAAACGAATTCATCATTCCTTTGTTCTGTTATTACTTTTTAATGGCAGCCGGAACTTAGTTCAGCAACCATGATTGCTGAACAGAAGCTGTCTTTTTCTCCTTTTTGCTGTGCCAAATCAGGTTAGAATTCTTCACAGTTAGGTGAGAGAGTAAAACTGCAATAAAAAAGACAGAGCATCAACTCTGTGTGTGCCTCTCCCGACGTGTTTTGATAACCGGTATTTTAAAATACAGTTGTTTGTATAAGTCATAAGTCATACATTATATAGTACTAAATGTCACGTGGTATTACATAGAACTCAACCTCACATGGTATCAATGATCATCGATATTTTTGAAAATTATATGGAATAGAATTGGAAATATGCCTTTTCTACAATAAAGATGATAAGGTTAAAAAGTACAGAATTAACCTTAAGAAGAGAAGGAAGGAAATACAATGAGCTTACTAACTCATTGAGTTGGAAGGGCAAAACAGGGAAAGGAACCTGTACCTGACAGTCAGTCCCCTTTGACTAAAATAGGTAGCAATTGTCAAGGTATGTAAACATAAAAATTCAGAAAAATTGGCTAATCTTTCTATTTAATGTGTTTTATCCCCTGAAAGTCGTGTCTTT
Organism: Sciurus vulgaris; assembly: GCF_902686455.1. Lineage (NCBI taxonomy): Eukaryota > Metazoa > Chordata > Mammalia > Rodentia > Sciuridae > Sciurus > Sciurus vulgaris. The sequence continues at coordinate 29,938,132 of NC_136474.1, forward strand.
GTTGCCCATCTAGGCAATCCCTGTGGATGACCCTTGAAATGTTGCCATCTGCCCAGGACTATCCCAAAATTTGCAGAAGTGAGACTGGTATATAAAACTGACTGAGCATAGATATTTATGATTCAAGGTAAATGGGTGGGTGTCTCTCAAAGGCAGGATCAAAACACACATCTAGTCCAGCGTGGTGGGGGTGCTGCTAACTCCTCAGGCATCAAAGCCAGCAAACAGGCCTTTCCTGTGATGCCCAACAGGAGTTTCACACCCAGGTCCAAGGTCCTGAAGGCTTCAGGCTCCACAGACTACCTGGAAACAATAAAAGGGAGGAGATTTCACATCAAAACCCATGGAACTGCACTCAAGGCAAAATGTGTAATCTTACAAGACTTCCTCACTGCAGAAGGGGGGCCAGATGTAAAAGAACTCAGTGCTAAGCTGAAGAATACAAAAAATAAACAAAAGAAAAAGAAAAAGTCAACAAGAGGGATTTTATAAAGATTTAAAAAATGAATAACTTTGAAATTTAAAATGTTACTAATAGCTACTTGGGAGGCCAGTGCTGGAGGATCACAAGTTCCAGGTTCTGCAACTTAGCCAGACCCTGCCTCAAAATAAAAATAAGAAGCCTGGGGATGTAGCTCAGTGGTAGAGCATCCCTGGGGTCAGTCCCCATAGCGGGAGGGTGAACATTACCAATAAATCCAAAAGTGTGTTTGTGAAAAGACTAGCAAAATAGAAAATTAAACCTGGTAGAGGAAGAGAGGAAAGAGTAAATATTATACAAGCTTAGAAATGAAAAGGAAAACACTTTCACAGACACAGTTGATTAAAGTATTTATAAGAGAATGCCCTATATGACTACATATAAACACAACATAAAATTTCCACTCCAATCATAAAGTAGGAAAAAAAAATATGATAGTTTTTATAGAAAGAGTGGCAATACAATTGAAGTGCATCGATTTTTAAAAGAGCTTGTGGATATACAGCTTCAAAACTGAATTCTACTTAATTTTTAAATAATCGATTATTCCACTATTATTTAAAGTATTTAAGGTCATAGGGAAAAAAAATCATAAAGTCCCTCCCTTGACTTATTTCAGAAATTATTGTTATGTTACCTTATATGAATAAAACTGATAAAGAAAATATGTCAATTCCAATTATAAATGAAATGTTCAAAAACAAAATCTACCATTATCTTAAAAACAAATTCAATTTTTCAAGAACAAACAATTATGTAAGAATGGTTGAGCCAGGTGTGGTGGCCCATTCCTGTCATCCCAGCTACCGAGGAGGCTGAGGCAAGTTTGACGCCAGACTAGGCAACCTAGCAAGACCCTGTCAAAATAAAATTTTAAAAAATGAAATACAAAATAAAATTGCTGGGGATCTACTTCAGGAGTAGAGCACTTGCTGAGTATGTGCAAGGTCCTAGGTTCGATCCCCAGTACTGAAAAAAAAAAAAAAAAAGTGAATGACTTAATGCTAGAAAACTCGTGACATAAGTTTCTATATAATCAAATTGAGAGAAAAACGGTGTGATTGTGTCAACAGATGCTAAAAGGTAGAGTTTAGCAATCACAGGCAAAACAGGAATAACAATCCCATAGCAAACATCAGATTTGATGAAATATTCAACATTGTTCCATTAAAATTCATCATGGAATCCTAAGTCACCTTCAATTCACACAAGTGACCACCAGACCTGCAGAGTCATCTGCTTGATTCTCTTAATTGATTCTTTTCACGCCAGTGAGTGTGAATCCTTAAAACTGGCAATCAGATTACATACCTCCTCTGTTTAAAACCCTCCAACATGAGGCCAGGGGCCTGAATCTCAGGGAGCAAAGGCTAGCAGGGAGGGACTGAGAGACCAGCAAGTCCCAGAGGACAAACCTGGAGAACCCTGTCAGCCTGTCAGCTTGGAGAGGTGCTCAGTCTTACAAACAGTTGAGAAAGTAAAACTAAATCGTAATGGACTAGTTCTGCCTAGTCCAATTGGCAGAACTGCATCTAAAGTAGAGTGATAAGCAAGGCTGATGATGGTAAATTCACAGAGGTAAGGCTCCCTTCCACTCCTGGTAGAAGAGTGAAGAGCTTTAGCATCTGGGGAGAGACAATCAGTCAAAACAATTGCCGCAATTTATGGTTTCAAAAAAAAAGAAATGAAACAAAAAAGTATATTTTTATTTTTATATAATTTTTAAAAAATATTTAAATGTACATTTACATATAATTATGTAAGTAAAGCAAACATTTTGAAAAGATACTTACCAAATTGGTAATTTAGTATTGGTTGGGATAGGTAGGAGAGGGAACATGGGAGGAGTTGACATTATGATAACCAAGCAATAATTTGTTTAACTATAACTGTTTCCAAACAATAGAAGTGACACAGTCATTTGGAAACAAAGAATTTTTTAGCTTATTTTATTTTAAACTTTTAAGTTAGTTTAGCTAACGTAATAGTCCATATTGGTAATGGATCTATAGAAATAAATATATATACCCATATGTATAAATATCATATATATACCATGTATGTAAATATCATACATATTTATATAAATATATATGTAAGTGACTATGAATGATGTCAATGGTGTTTATCTTGGGGTAGAGGTATTTCAGAAAAGTATAACTTACTTATAGTTATTTCTATTGCTCAAATTTTCTGTGTTGATCATTTAGTGGTTTCTGGTAATATTATGAAAGCAAAGAACAAGCCACAACAACAAAAGCCCCCTCCCCACCATGTGAACTGGTCTACCTTTGGATAATGGGACAGATTCCCCATGAAGCAGATGAGATAGATGAATGTGTTAAAGCAGTTTGAAGTTACTTGGAAGGATGTCTCCAAAAGTTCAGGAAAGGGCAGGTGTCAAGGGCAGATACCTGATTAGTATTGGTATGCACCTTGTTAGACTCAGGGAGAACCAGAAACTGATTCTCTTGGAAGTTTCTGCAATATTAAATCTTAAATAAACTTTTCTTTTTTTTTAATCATTCTCTTTATATATATAAAAATCAAAGTTATTAAAATGCACATATTATTCTCCTACCCAGAAATGACCTGGGCTGTCATCAGGCAGACCTTCCTTCAAATGATTTCTGTTCACATAGTCTGTGTCCTGCATTTGTATGTTACAGTTACTAAATAGGCAATAGTAACATGTGGGGGGAAAAAATCCTTAAAAGTATTATTTTTATGACTCCACAGCACAGAATCACCCCTTCTGGATGATCTATAAATGAACCATTCTACGATTGCACTTTTGAAAGTGTGAATGGTTCATTTTAATGTGTCAACTTGACTGGGCTAAGGAATGCCCACTTAGTTGGAAAACATTACTTATTGATGTGTCTGGAAGGATGTCTCTGGAAAAGATTAGCATTTGAGTCATTGGATTTGGTAAAGCTAATTTTCCTACCCAGTGCTGATGGGCATCATTTAATCCATTGAGTGCCTGAATGAAACAAAAAGGTAATATTCTCTCTCTCTCTCTCCCCTTCCCTCTCTCTCCCCCCATCCCGCCCCCATTCTTGAGCAGACATTCATCCTCTCCTGCCCTTGGACGTCAGCACTCCTGATCCTGGGCCTTTGGACTTGAACTGGTACTTACACCATTGGCTTCCCTGGTTCTCAGACCTTTAGACTGATATAGCTTTCCTGGGACTCCAACTTTCAGACAGCAAACTGTGGGACTTCCCAGCTTCTATAGTGGTGTATCCTAATCCCTCATAATAAACCTATTTCTATATTCTTTGTTTATACTATTGGTTCTGTTTCTCTGGAGAACCCTAACTAATACAGAGGGTTTCCCAGTATTCCAGAATTATATGCTGACTCCCCTGTTGTCCCAGGTGGGAATATTCCAGCTTCCAGTCTCCCAGCCCAAGCACTTCTCTGTCACAAACTCATTCTCATGCAAACATCTAGGACTGCTTTTTCCTTGTCTTTAAACCGCTTCTCAAACCCCAGTCTCCAACCTTCACCCTCTTTCTATCTAAAACAATGCCGACATAATGCATAACACAATGGTGGTGGCTTGACACCACTGAGTTTGCAGTGGCAGGTTTCGCAGTAATAGTAACAGGGCTTTATGTCAACAACACAGACTAGAGTTGATAGTGACTTGGACTAGAACTGGTGGAAGCAAATCTTGCCATAGGTTTGGGAATCTAGCAAAATATCCTGATGTTAGATGTAATAGGAAGAGGAATCGAGAATAGCATCTAGATTTTTAGCCTAAGCAGTAGGATAAATGATGTGCCATCTACTGAGAAGGGAAAATGTCTGGGGTTGGTGGAGGGTTGGGAGTGGGAGCTGGATACTACAGTTTTGGTCTCCTGGCATGTTAAATTGGAGGTGTGAGAAGACATTAAATGGAAGATAACAAGTAGATAAGTGAATGTGTGAGTCTAGGCTTCTGGGAATTGGTCATGACGAGGGGTATGAAAATCATCAGAGGACATACGATATTCCACACTCGGGTTGCATGAGATCACTCAGGGATGACATGGGTAGAGGGCTCACGATGGAGACCAGAGCATTAGCACCCAGAGATCAGAAAACCAGCCACATCGCAAATGCTGAGAAGAGAGTGTGCAAAGTGAGGAGGGAGTAGTCAACTCATGCCAGATGCTGAAAAGTCAAGTGAGATGCACATGAGAATTTGCCATGGACCTTGAGAAGACTGTCCTGGCTGATGGATCGACAGCCTTTGAGAGGAGTAGTGAGCACCAAACCCAATGGCAAGGGAACAGGGAGAAAAGAGGGGATGGGGAAGACAAGAGAGCAGGTGGAGACGGGCTGGGAACAGGACAAAGGCAGGAGGCAAGAACTGAACACACGCAGTGCTCAAGAGAAGGACTCACTGCCAAGGTTCTCCTCTGACCCTGCCAAGAGCTGCCCTCCAGAGTTTTCTTAACTGTCTCACTTTTCATTGCCTTTCTGTGGACTTCAGGACAGTTAGGTCCCCTCAAACCAGGAGGTGGTGGACAGGTCAGCAATTTCAGCTGGACAGTCATGGGGGTTGTATGCAGTTTCTCCTGCTGAGGAGGGGGCTCCCTCCTGTCAGAGGCACTCTGTGAAGGGGATGCAGGGTGGGAGGAGGCCCACAGGGAGGTGTTACATGGGGACAGCTAGGCTCCCCCAGATACACACACAGCAGATGGGTCACCTTGTCTACTGCTGGGGCCTTCTCCAGTGAGGATGGAGAGTGATGGTCATCATTGGCCTGGAGAGAGGCTTGCTTCCTTGCCTGCCTATCTCCCCAGGTCTCTTCTGATATCACAGAGAAGAAAGTCCTCTTTTGCCTTCTCTCTCCTAGACAAGTAGGAGAATTCAGGGCACCAGGTTCCCTCCTCCAACACGCCAGCCTTGGTGTCGAATTACTTCATGGAGGTGCAGAGACTGGAGTCAGAGACCACTGCTCAGATTGCAGATTATGGTTTGGATCTGTAATGTCCACTCCCCAGAATCTCATGTGCTGAAAGCATGGTTTCCAGTGCAGCTAGGTGCAGAGGTGGGCTTACAGTCAATGACTGGATCATGAGGGTCTGACCTCATCAGAGCTGAGGGACCTCAGGGAACCTCACTGGAAAAAGAAGGTCACTGGGGGCGGGTCCTGAAAGACTTTCTCTCCTCCTTGATTGCCACTTCCTCTTCCTTCTTCTCCTCCTTTCCCCTGCCCCCTCTTACTCTCCTTCTTCTTCTTCTTCTTTTTCTCCTCCTTCCTTTCCTTTCTCTCTTCCCGGCTGCCATGACTGGAGCGACTTTCCTCCTCTCTGCCCTTCTACCATACTGTTTTTGCTTGGAACCAGCTGACCAGGAACTGCACCTCTGAGCCAAAATACACCTTTCCTCCTCTAAGTTGTTCTTATCAGGTATTTATTGGTCACAACGATGAAAAGCTAACACACTGCATTATTTTCCAGAGTTCCCTGGAGATCACCCCACAACTCGCTGATATTTAAATGTGTGTGCATCTCTGCAATAGGTACCTAGAGAGCGGCCCGCTTCAGGCGCTGGAGTCCTGTCTACTCTGGGCCATCCCTCAGAGATGCCCTGCTACCTACTCTACACCCTGGCAGCTCCCCAATGCTCTACCACCAAAAAGGGGGCTACGGTTTGCCCTCAGGCCTTATGGAAAATGGTTAAGCGGTGTGTTCATTCCCTAAGAAACAAGCCCTGGAGATGAAGAAGGAGGAGCCAGAATCCTGAGGCCACCAAGACTGGATTTTGCCGTATTCCCTCGGCAGCCCCCCACTTACTGACAAGAAGCCATCTGCCTCTTTCCACCCCAGTTCTCTCTCTCCCGCTTCCTTTTACCTCCCTCATTCATTTTTTTAAATTCTGCTTCTTGCAGTCTGAAGGCTTCCCTTATAATATTCTGAGCTTTCTATTTTAGAATGACAAGAAACTCCAAACTCACGTCTCCAGCACCTCTTTCAGGATGGAAAGGCAGCTCTCACAGTTAGAAATCCCTTTCTTGTCTTTCTAACCATGGATCTTGAAATGACTGCCTAAGAACTCAAGAAAATCAGCTTCGAGGTTTAAAGCTCATCAAAACTTCTTTTTTCTAGGTTATCATCACTCATTACTTGAAGGGAAATATTCCTTTGATTTGTGGATTGAGGCCAACAGACTACAAATTTTAAAAATGTGTTTTATTTGAAAAATGCCTCAGAGATTTTCTCCATTGCAACAATCATAAGTTTTACCCCACACCACAAACCGTCCAGTATGACGGTGTCATCCAGTACATAGCTTCAGTTTCAGTAAAATAAATTATTCATGTTGATCAACATCAAGAGGCACACCAGCAGGGCCCAAAAGCCCTGACCCACCCGGTGAGAGACTGACCATCGGGCAAGGGCCCTGTCACCCTGCTGAAAATCCCTAATCTGCAAAGGACTTTGTGTCAGGGACACAGTAATGAAATGCCCTGGCCTGAGCAGTAGCAACTGCCTCAGGAAAGGTTGGTTTTCCTCTTTGAAACAAACTTAGCAACGTCCTTATAGAATTCACCTCTAAATGGCTTTACCACAAGGATGGCCCCTACTTATTTTTGAAGCTATTTTTGAAATGGTTGCAATCTTTTCAAATATCCATGCAGGGAACACTAACTAGCATCTTAGAGGCAGTATAGCTGCTCACTACAGGTATGGTGTGTCTTAAATCCTAAAAATGAAATTAGTATAGCTATTCAGATATGTTCTTATATATGTATTTGTTTCTGATGAGCAACTAAAATTTTGAAGGATACTAGAGGCCATACATTTTATATACTAGCAGTGTGTTCACATGTATTGTTCTGAATGTGTAGGTGTGTATCTCATTACATATCATTATATATGTATACATACGTGTGTATGTGACTGTGAGGGTATCATTTGTATGTATACATGAGCATATCACTGTGTATGTATATTTGTGTGTCAATCTTTCTGAATTTGCATGTATCATTACGTATGTGTATGTTTCATTATTACATGTGTGTGTGTGTGTCATTCATTGTTTCTATCATGGAGCACGTACAGTATTTGTGTATCGTCACATATGCATACATGCAGGTGACTATGTACACATACGAGCCCAGAAATTGCCTTTCTGACACAGAGAAAGTTTTGTGCATGTTAAAGCAACTGAAAACTGAATAGGGCTTTTATTGGATTATCAATATAGGAGACTATTATTGCTCATTTGTGTTTTCTCCTGAGGTTTCTGCTTACAGGATACAATTCATTTGGAAATAATGCCAGTGGCAATAAAAACAATCCAATGCAGAGATCCCAGCATGCACAGCACTTTTGCACTAAGTTTTTGGGGTCAGAAGGAAAGAGAAAGATTTTAATTGTGACCGTTGAGCACTACTCAGGGAAAGTCCTGCTGTCCTAGAAAGCAGGTGAGGCCCTATGCTGCTTTTGAACAGTTGCAGCTCTGTGTTTAATGTGAGCATTAAGGATATTGAGACACAGGGCACAGCTGTAAAATAAATTTTTACAGTCTCCCCCAAATTAGACAGCAGTTTTCCTTGGTAGATTTTGAGGTGATAGATTTAACTTGTATACCCAGAAGGTAAGAGAATGGTCAAATCTGATCTTAGGCTTGTTAAAACATGGCGGAGGCCCTGGGCCTTGGGTTATCCAAAGCCATGTATACTTGCCATGGCTGCTCTACAGCCAAGCCAGGTGATTTCACTTGAGTGTTGTAGCTCACTGGCTATCCCTCCCAGCCAGAGAGGGTCCAACCAGGGCCCCCCAATAGGCACAAATGCATGGATCAGCCATGCATTTGCCCTCATTTTTAATGTTTCCATTGAGGAGGAGTGAAGGGTACAAGAACTAAGTTCCCTGGCATTCAGGGTTGTCGTAAATGGATGCCCCAGGCTGCAGAGTCCATGAGCAAGCTGCCCCAATGTCTCTCCTCCAATGAGGGTTATTCTCCAAGGAAGCTGTGCCCAGAGGAGCTGTACCCAAATAGCCACATCTCCATCTAGACCAGCAGATCACAAGATCACGTCTTCGGGGCCAATGCTGGGACAATTCTTTGAGGACCTCGGCAGGGATTGGAATTGTTGCTTTGATGGCCTCAAGGGAGTCGGGCTTCCCTGGGTCCACACCTCTTTGCAAGGAGTTTTTGCTGATGCTTCCTTCAAGTGGTGGGAGCTATTTCCACACACCCTGAATTTGTGTGAACTTTGTCCTTGGCATTGACCAACAGCATCTAATGGGAGGGATCATGTGTAGGTGCCAAAGCCGGGCCCTCAGAGGCTTTGCATTCCCCTTGTTGGGCACTTCTACCATCTTGGGACTGCACTGAATGAAGGATCATGGGGGAGTCAGGGGCGACCATCACAGCTGAGTCTCCAGCCAACTGTAGCCACATAAGTGACCAGTCTAGACCACTAAATGAAAGGCTGGGAAACCATAGACCCACGGACAACCATATGTCATTGTCCTAAACTACCAAGATTCTGGATGTAAGGCAGTCTATAGGATTTTATCTGCATGGGCCAGTTGAACCTTACAGGCAGCTTTGACAAAAGGTCATTGCTCTCTGTAAATGAAGAAACTGAGATTAAGAAATCTTGGGATGAGCATCCCTGATCTGAAAACGTGAAATCTGAAATTTTCCAGGATCTGAAACTGTTAAGTTCCAACACGACATCACAAATGGAAAATTCCATACCATGAAACTTCATTTTGTGCACCAAGTTATTTAAAATGTTGCATAAAATTTTTTGAGTGCGGATATGACATCACAAGTGGAAAATTCCACACTAGAAAATTTTCTTTAATGCACAAAATTATTAAAAATATTGTACAAATTATATTTAGGCTATGTGTATAATGTATAGAAACATAAATGAATTTCCTTTTCAGACCCAAGATATCTCATATTATCAGCTTATTTTAGTCGGCTTTGCATCCCTGTGACCAAAGACCTGACAAGAACAACTTAGAGGAGGAAAAGGTTTTTTCGACTCAATTTCAGAGGTACAGTCTATGGTCAGCTGACAGCATAGCCCTGGGCCCAAGATGAGGCAGAGCATCATGATGGAAAGAAGTGATGAAAGAATACAGCTCAGGACATGGCAACCAAAAGCAGAAAGGACATGGAAACCACTCACCATGGACAAAATGTAAACCCCAAAGGCACATTCAATCCCAGTGACCTACTTCAACCATGTCCTACCTGCCTACAGTTACCACCCAGTTAATCCATATCACTGTATTACTCTATCGATTAGATTACAGCTTTCATGATCTAATTTTTTCACTTCTGAACATTATTTATTGTCTCACATGAGCTTTGCGGGGAACAACTCATATCTAAACTACAATACATAGGCAAATAAATCAAAATCTGAAAAATCTGAAATCCAAAACACTTCTGGTCCCAAGCATTTAGAATAAGAGACCCTCAACTCTCCTGGGGTTAAACAGCCAGTAAGTGCAGCCAGCCTGAAGACCTGGTAGTTTGTGAACTTTAGGAAAATTACATAATTTATTTGAACTTCCCTTCTCTTATCTACAAAATAGGAAAAATAAAATATCTGTAATTCATATCTAATACAATAAGCAAATGAAATTTTGCAAAGGAATTTGATTTTTAATTGCCATGTGCTACAACACTGTAAGATTTTATTTTTTATATACTTACTTATAAGCCTTGTGGTTTTTTTTTTCTTTAATTTTCTTACTGAAATCAGAGAAACACTTTTGACAGAAAATCAATATTAATATGAGAAAAACTAGGGAAGACATTCTAAGTTAGGAGGAAGCTGAATTATTGAAGAGTTTCATATAAATATAGTTTGGGAGACACAAAAATAGTGTAAAAAAGAGATGAATTTTTACTTTAGTTGTTATAAAAAGCTTCCTAACCTTTAACTGTGTTCAAAAATGGAGTGGAATCCATTCGTGCTAGCTCAAGCTCCTTGCTGAAGACAGACTCTCCCAACTCCAGCACATGTCGGGTAAGAGCACAGATGGAGCCTAGATGCCATATTTTTGTATTTAAATATTTAAAAGATATAAATCAAGCTTACAACCTATTAAAGAGAACATGTTCTATCCTCCTTTCTTGGAACATACGGCTGCACAATAAATTTATAACTCACATTTAGACTGTTTAACTCTTTGGGGTTCTTCCCTGGAACATGGTGGCTCAGGGAGGCACCTCCTGCCCTGTCCCCACCTCATCTTCCTCATCTCTACCCCCATAGCCTTGAGGGGGCCCTCATAGCCCCATGGAGACCCCAGTCTATTTATCCAAATTCTACCCAGATGCCCTCACGTAGCTACCCTTTGCCCACTATCTGGCCCAGGGGTGCAGACTATGCAGAGTTGGCAGGCCTCCCCAGGCTACAGAGAGCCATGGGCTCTCTAAAACTGCAGACTGGACGTCTTCTCTTGGACGGGACTCACCCTCAAAACAGGGCTGGGCGCTTGACCTCTTGAGGCCTCTTATAACTAATTGTTTACGATTTCAATGTTTTCCAACATTGCATAAAATGTGAGTTAAAGTATAGATGGGTCCATAAAAATAAAATGGATTAATTTAAGAGGGTAGTTCCTAGTAATCATATGTTACAAAATAATGTTTCATAAACATGAGATTCAAGAACCTGATTTTCACTCCACTAGGAATTAACATCTCATCTCTAAATTATCACCCTGCCTGAATTCATAGAGCCTTAATCCTATTAGATGTTAGGGACTGACATAAAACCTTTTAAATATATATTAAGAGTCATGCACTTAAAATGGAAAAGTATCTTCATAGGTAAATGGCAGCTTACCCAGATACTTCTACTTTATGCCCACTGTCCTATAGGAGTTATTCACACCTTTTCCTTTCAGTCTCAGAAAGTCCCAGCTTGAATAATAAATTCAACAATCACCCTACACCTGGAATCGGTGGGCATCTCTTTTCACCTCTGTGAAGGAACATGTAAACTAGAAATAAGCATCCACATAAAACCTAAGGAGTTTTCTAATGGAAGTAATCCAATTGGTTATATCACATTTCTCAGAACTAGGGCAGTTATATAACTCACCCACATTCAAGTTGCCCTGAAAATGATCCTCTACCACCTCACTCATAAGATGCACTTGGTTTCACCATAATGTACAGCATTCTCTATTACAAGTGTTAAGTACAGGCTTCATACTGGAATATCCCATGCAATGGGGGTAATTTTAAGACATGTGAAAAATATTTTTTATACTGTTTTCTCCTATGTTCTTAATCATTTCATTATTTCCATATCCCAGTTCTTGCAAGCCCAATGCGGTTCATCTAGGAAAATTTCTTTTGGCCACTAAAGCTAAGCGGTGAAACTTCATGTCACCTCCAGGAAAAAACAAAGGCAAGGAAAGGGGAAATCCCCTGACAGTGAAGATGAGACCTTGAAAAGCTCACTCTTGCAAGATCAAGGAGTTTGGGACAGAGAAGGACTGAAAAAGGATGAGGAGATGAGATGCCAGAAATCTCTCTTGCTCCACCACATTGTGGACAATCTGAAGATGGGGAAGAGGTTGATCTAGAGAATCCTCTAGAGAGATATGACTCTAAAGACCCACATCCCCAAGGATAACTCAACTGGTGTGAAGATGTTCAGGGTCCTCACTGTGATATCATATCCACATGGCATGAAGTCAACAGAGCAGCAACAACAGAGGGAATGTCTAGTCAAGAGTCTTAGTCCATTTTCTGTTACTATACCAAAATACTTGAGACTGTATAGTTTATAAAGAATAGAGGTTTATTTAACTCAAGGTTCTAGAAACTGGGAATTCTAAGAACATAGCACCAGCATCTGCTAAGGGCCTTCATAAAATGGTGCAGGGTATCTCATGGTAAGTTAGAGCAAGCATGCCAGACATAGTTCACTTTTGGAAAAAAGTCACTTCTGTGATGACCCCATAGTCCACTAATCCATAAATAGATCAATCTATTCATGAGTTCAGAGCTCTCATGACCCAACCTCTCTCCAAAGATCCCACCTCCAAACACAATTAACATACAACTCTGGAGTTTAAGTTTCCAACACACAAAATTTGGAAGACTCACCCAAACCATGCAATAGGTGAGCAAGAGGCAGGAATCCTGGTTCTCAATCACCCATCTACATGTGAAGGAAGAGTTATACTTTGTGGGTACTTCCCTGGGGACCTGCAAAGGAATGGAGCATGCCATAATGTTTGGGAACTGGGATTACAATGTGGTTGCAATGTGCAGGACTCCATATCTAAAAGCAAGAAGGGAGAAGGGCCAGGATATCTGAAGGTCAGATGGAATAAGTTGCACACCAGTGGAATCCAATCCATGGACCATACAAGAATAGCTCAGTCACCCTTCCATCAAGACCAACAGGAATCCAAAGAACATTTCCCACGGGATCTGCTGGTCATTTGAACCGGGTATACCTGAACCTCACCTGGAAGTCGTCTGGGAAGGAAGAGAGCAGATAGAGGGACAGGATGTTGGAAACATGAGAGCCTAACCCTTAAAAAACATAATGAACATAGGAACATTTAAAAATGGATTTCAACCTCAAGAAACTGTTACCAATAATTTGCAAAGCTAAATTCTCTCCCCTTTCCATCCAGTCAACAGAAGTTGAGACTCATGGGAGAGATGTATGGAAAATAAGGACCAACTTTCGCTTCGCACATTCTGCAATTGTAGGGAAATTAAAACAAACAACAACAACAAAAATAAAATCCATCCATCATGGAAAGAGAGATCCTATTGCAAAGCAACTGCAGGGAGCTTCCTCACAACTTAAGCTCTCCCCTGGGGATAGGGTGGCCACCTATGAAACTTTCAAAAGCAAGTCTAGAAGAGTCACCATTGCTTGTCCAATCGTGGTGGGGCCAGACCTCATCACTGCACCCTCCTCCTCTCTTTCAATCTGCTAGTGTTCCCTTATCATACTGTAAGCCCCACTCCCCACATAGTTCCATCAAAGGAGTTCATTTTATGGCTTACTAGAAAACTGGTTCTCTTTCTGAATCTATTTCCCAAGGGAACTTATTTTGCAAAGTCTGGCTGCCAGTAAATGATTGTCTCCATGAAAACCCCAGGGTTAGTTCTTTTCCTCACCCTTGATGAACTCTGTTGATTACCACTGGCATGAGCTTATTTGACTTTGAACACATTATAACATTTTGTTTAAACTTTTATGGTCTTCCTCCTGAACCTTAAAAAAATGGTCATAGTTTATTGTTTTCTGACTTCATGTTTAAAATGTCTTGCCAAATGCAATAGATTGTAATCTACATACATTTTCCTATTTCACATTATTTTTATTAAATATGTCACATATACAAAGGAGAATATAAAAGTACAAGCAGAGCAATAAATATCCATTGATTTGTTTGTGCTAATCTGCTTGGACTGCCTTAACAAATACTGGGTGGTGTATATAACAGAAATTTATTTCTTGCAGTTCTGAAGGTTGGAAGTTCAAGATCAAGATTCCAGTTAGGTAGGTCTTGTTTTGAGGCCTCTTCTCTGACTAACCACCATCTTGCTGTATGCACGTATGACCTCTTCCCTGTGGGTGTGTGTATGGAGAGAGAAAGAGAGAAAGAGAGAGAGAGAGAGAGAGAGAGAAGGAGAGGGAAAGGGAGACAAGGGGAGGGGAGGAAATAGAAGGGGAAAGGAGAAGAGATAAGATCTGAGGTATCTCTTAAAAAGACACTAATCCTTTGATCAAGGCCCCATCCCTAAAACCTCATTTAATCTTGGTTACTTTTATAAAGGCACTACAGATGGTCTCCATTTTAAAGTGTTTCATTTTATGAACTTTTTAAAAAATATTTTTTAGATGTTGATAGACCTTTATTTTATTCACTTATTTATATGTGGTTCTGAGAATTAAACCCAGTACCTCACACATACTAGGCAAGCGCTCTACCACTGAGCCACAACCCCAGTCCATCATTTTATGAACTTTTAATTTTAAAATGGTATAAAAACTGTACATGTGGGAAGCCATCTGTGTCTAGCAGAATCAGGCTTGGCTGAGCCATGGGATGCAGAGGTCTGACTCCCAGGAACTGGCGGTCCTGAGAGACTGTTTCAGGTTGCTGGGGTAGGTAGCCCTGTACAGAGTTGGCTCACCCTCTGAGGAAACGCTAATTCTCTAAGCAAATGGCTTCCCTAACTCCACCCCATCCTGTTCCTCACAGAAGAAGCCCCTCCCGGTCTGGACCCCTTTCCCTGCGGGACAATAAATAAAGGTGAAGGTGGGCTCCTCCATCTTGTTGGAGGCCAGATCTGGCATGGTCCAGGTCGCCACACCCACTTCCATTTGAAAAGATTATTGGCTCTTGTGTTTATTTGATTAGATAAGTTTCTTGGTGATTAATGGATAGCCAGCACCGTCCAGTCCTCTGACAGAAACTCTTTCCCTTATCCACACAGGACATGGCAGGAGAACCCCCTTTTTTCCACACATTTGCATCCAGTAGAAACCATACATTGAATCTTGATCCTTTCCTGGACCAGGGATGTGCAGTTCAATCCCCTCTTGTGATGCAGGATAGCAGCAGGAGACCACAGCTTCATAACCATACAATCATGAATAGGAAACTCCAGTATTCCACCAGGTACTGTGTCACCAGCGTTTCCATTTGTTTGTTGTATTTTGGTCATCCTGTGAAGTCTCCAAAGCATCCATCCATGTGTGCACATGGACAGTCAACACTTTGATAGGCTTGCATTAGATACTGCTCAACTGCAGCTGATCCAAGAGTTATGAGCCCGTTCAAGGTAGGTGAGGACATGCTATCAGGGTAGGTGTGCTGAATGCATTTTCTACCTAAGAGACTTTCAAATCACAGGGGGTTTATTGAGATGTGACCCCATTCTGTCAAGGAGCAACTGTATTTCCAAATATAGTCCCATTCAGGGCTCGGATTTCAAAACATGAATTTGGGGGCAACACAATTCAGCTAACAATATAGTCTAAGAAATAAAACAGTACTAGTGTCTCTAAAACTTTTTGTGACATTTCCCTGATAAAGTTCTCTACCTTCGTTTGAATTTCATCTTAATCTATTTTTTCATTGTTTGCCATATACTTATCCATAACTCAGCATTTTATTATTTGATTTTGCTTTATTTGGGAGTTTCTTCACCTATATTACATGCGTCTTGATTTTACAAAATTGCAGTTTTTAAATGCATCCACATTTATGTTCATAGGATAATTCATTGAGTCTTATTACTGCATATCTAGCACATATATATGTGTGTGTGTGTGTGTGTGTGTGTATATATATATATATATATATATATATATTTGTGTGTGTGTGTTGTCCAATAAGAAGAGTTTTCTTAATTTTTAGTCTATTCCTGATAGCCATTTGAATTTTTGTCTGGAGGCCACTGTGAATAGTATACTCCAATGATTCTTATTGGTGAACATTTGCAAGAATTTCTCTGGAGAATTTTCCTAAAAGTTTTAGGAAATGCACATTTTAAAATTTACCAAATGATGCTCAATTATCTTACAAGCTGGTTGGGTATGTTTGCCAGCTATAGGCAAGATTTCCATAGCTCCTCTTCCTCACCAGCATTGTTGGGTAGATAATTATGGTGTGAATTTCTATTCCCAATAATGAAATGAAATTCAGCCCTAAGTTTTAGTGTTTCCTTGTCTGTGAACTACCTTACCAGGTCTTTTGTCCATTTTCTACTAAGTAATTTGACATAGCTTATTGCTATGATAAAATTTTTAACATATTTTGGTAGATTCTTTGTTGGTTTATAAATTTAAAACTGTACTGAGTTTTTTGGCAAATGGAAGTTTGTCATATAATTGAATGGAATTTGTCTGCCCTTTCCTTTGAGATGTATGCTTTTCATATCTTATTTATGACATCATTTGGTCTTTTGAAATTTCTAAAGTTTGGCTTTTTACATGCAGGTCTTTAATCCACCTGACTTGAATTTTTCCCATAATAATCAGCTGTCTTTGCATCATTTATAAAGGTGACCCTTCTTTTCCAACTGACCTAGAAGACCATCTCTTCACAGAGGGGGTTTAATATGCCTGGCACATTTCTCTGCTCCCTATTCCGTTCTAAGGATCCCTACTGGTGTATTTCTGTACTGACACCTGTAGACTTTCAGCAAACCCTGAGAAACAGCAGGACAAGCCCCCTCTTCCAACTCCCAGCAATTCAAGAATCTGTTATCCATTCTAGACATTTACACATGCGCCTAAGTTTTAAAATCTGTTCATCAAGAGCCTTGAAGAAACTTTTCGATCTTTAATAGAAATTTCATTAAACATGTGGATCAACTTAGAGGAGCAATCATATCTCTACTGTACAACACAGCCCTCTCCAACAAGTGTGTATGTAGCTTTTATTTAATAACTTTCAGTTAATTTTATAATTTAACACTGAGTATACAAAAGAATCAAATACATTGTTATAATTTATATTATCTTAATATAAATGTCAGGAAATAACTTAATTCAGTGATACTAATAACAATTTAATATAAAACAGATACACTAACTATAAATAAAAATATTATATATTTGATATACTTAATAGTTATTATATTTCAATTATGAGATGTAATATCTTTCCAAAATGTTCTATTATTTTCTCTATAAACCTCTTCAAACTGTTAGATTTATTCCTACATGGTATCATTTCATTGATATTATAAATTATTATCTTTTTTAAGGAGCATACTCCTAAATTCTTGGGTTACCATGGACAGACTCAATTTACTCAACAAATTAATTTCACATTTTTATAGCCCTCATATGAATTTTGATAACTTGCCCACAGGATGCTCTTTGTATTGTCATATTCTCTGCGGAAAATGAGACTTGTCTAACTTTCACTCATTGTTCTTCTATTTTTCTTTCTATCTTATTCTTCACAATATGCTCCCCAGTCCCAAGCAGTATTTCCCCCATTGTTTTCTACACCTGATTCTGTGACTACGTATTACTTGGATATTTAGGTTATTTATCCCATCTATTCTACACCTTCTACTTATCCCGTCTTTCTCTTCTTTCAGATGCACTGCATTTTGCCCTGCTCATTCTGGTGTTCCCCTCTTCTTATTTGGAATTTGTAAACAGAGTTTCTCATCTTTCAGTGAGTAGCCTAGAAATTTTAAGTTAAATTCTAAAGTGAAACAATATTGGTATACCTCCAGATTAAACTTGTCTGTAATGGTAATCTTAAACTTATAAAGAGTAAATTTTATTGGGGATTTATTTCTATCATTTAATGTTCTATTATAGGACCTGCTATCAATAGGGTATGTGTAAAATTTGTTACTTTTTACACTGAGATAAAGAATTTCAAATGTAAATGTATTTCTAAACATTAGAGTCTGATTTGTTTAAAGGTTAATATTGTGAAATATGAAAGAAACATGAAAACATTTTGCCATTTAATCACACAAAAGGAAAGTTAAAAGCTCTCTCAGCCTTTCTTTGATTCATGTTTTAGATACTATGTTAAATTGTGTTAATTATAAAGTTTATATAGGCTCAGGAAACAGTATATGTAAACTACTTAATGGTATTTAAGGAAAAGAAGCAAAGATCAACATCAGAATTAGAACACTTAAGATCTGTAAAGAGCCCTGCCTTACCTGAGATAAGGCTCAGCCTCCCACCTTACTGCATGTTAGAGTGACTCCAAAATAAGTCAGACTTCAGCTTATTTAAAGTTATAGTCAAAAGATTGGTTCTTGTTGTAAAAGTACTGTGATCTCAAATAGGGGATAGAATGTAGTTCTCAATCGAAATTCAAGATAGCTATTATACAAGCTGAATATATTTTTACTCTTGCTAATTTCATTTTGTAAAACTGTTACCTGTTAATGTTTTGCAGAAGTAGCTGCTCCAAGAACACACAACCTAGGTAACTTGTGATAATAAGCCATCACCTATAGAATAGATAGTGATAACTTCCAGTACTAATGCAGACTCCAGTTAGATAAAAGGGTAAATAACTGTAAAGTTATGGACATTAAAGTTAAAGCCCATTACTCTTAATTTATGACTGGTGAGACCGGCTTGCTGGATAATTGAGATCAAACTTAGAAATTGGAGTTAAATACAGAGGTCAAGAAAAGTCCATATTTGGGTCTTGCCCTCAACGTCAGCCTGAACCCAGGGAATAAGAGAACTTCTCTAAGGAGTGTTGCAACTCTGGGTCATACAACTTCCTGATCAAGGAGATTGTTGAGACTAGAGGACGAAAAATTATCCAGTGCATCTGCTGCAGAGGAGGGTCATGGAAAAGGGGAAACATCCCTTGATGTTTCTAAAGGAAGTCACCTCATCAAGAGACCCTGCCTAATCAAAGTCACTGGTGGAGCTAAGGAGCCGCTCTTAAGTTCTGTACGAGTGACCCCTGTGGGAACTCAGCTGACTCTTTAACAAGACAGGAACCAGGTCAATTTGACCAGCTTTATCTTAGATACCCAGCAAAACAGTTAAAACCAAAATCTAGCCATTCTTGAGCATTTAAAGGAAATAATAATTAAATGTAACTTAAGATGTACACTTCTATTAGCCCACTAGAATAAAGGCTGGAAGCTACAAATGAGAGAAAGATTCTTCAGCAAATGTGCCTGATAACTATCAAGAGAAACTGCCAGAGTCAGAAGTTTTTAGTCAGTTTAAGGCCTGCAGACCTTCCTAAGCTACACAGGTAGACTTAATCTATGTTTGCTAGTATGATTATCTATTCCTAAGTAACAGAAGTATAGAGATCTCTACTAAACACAGGTTATACAAATAAAGGGATATTTTACAAAATCAGATGACATTAAGTAGCTTAACTATATTTTCTGGGGACATCTATGACAATGTTAAAGTCCCCAAATAAAGGCCTTGTTCTCTCCAGCCTTTGCTAGGCCTAGTTATGGGAACAATTTCTCAGTTCTTCCACCTCCTGGTGAGAGATTAACTTCTGTCATTTTCATGATACTCAGTGGCATGTTTCAGATGCTGCAACATTCACTTTGTGCTAATCTCATTTCAGTACTCATGTCTTTTTGTTCTTCTATCATAGAAGCAGCCACCCCCAGATGACTTTACAACCTGCTCTTCCCCAACCAGGCTTCTTCCTGGGACCCCTCGATTGACACGATTTTTTAAAAAAGAAGGAACTCCAAACTGCTTGCCCCTCGCTGCCCCCATTCAGCTTCGAAGCAGCCAGAATGACCGACGCCCCTTTTCATTTCCTTAACAAGCAGTTATGGGTTCCTAAAGCTAAAGGGGGAATGAAGCCAGAATTGGGAATAGGTAGTTAGTGTAGAAATAGGGGATCGGGTCAAATCGAGGAAATGAAGCCATGAGGTCATCTGCCTCTGCAAGTTGGAGACTGCCCCTGGAAGAATGGAATGTCAAGGATCTCCGGAGGCCATTGATTACCAAATTTACCTGCCTTTATTAAGGACTATTTATCAAGGACTGCAAACAAGGGGCTGCTAATTGGTGGCCTGCCCCCTGGGCTCTTGCCTGCCTGAAATCGCCTAGTCACCTTCATCAGGGAAAGAATAAGTTCTGTACAGGTACTAATGCTCAGGGAATAATACCAGTCCCTCCGCCAAGGAAATAGCTTTGGAGAAGAGTATATAGAGACAGAAGTTCCATGATTAGAACTTACCAGAAAAGAAAATGGGGAAATGAAAGAATGGACTTTTTTTAAGCTGTTTTATCTCAACTCCCTAAGGTTTCCCTCCCAGTTATCTCAACTCCCTAAGGTCTCCCTCCCAGTGACGGGAACAAAGCCCTTAAAGCTGTTCCAGGAATCAGCCCCAAATGGGGAGTAAAAGGGTAAATTGAGCCAGATAGCCAGATAGTGCTCAAACAGTAGGATTACCAGAAACTATTGACCAGAATCTACGCCCTGTTGTAAAACATTGTGAAACATGTTGTATGTTATCAGCAAACCCAGACCCCCTTTGAAATTTCCCGGCAGCTTTGTCCCCCTTTTCCCTTTCATGTGCGACCCCTCCCGATGTGTGGTTTCTGCCTTTATAAACCTACAAGATTTTCTGCTATGGACTCGACTCCTGGACTTCTGCGTGAGTCACGAGTCAGGTCCCAGTGCGCTGGAATAAATACCTCTTGCGGTTTGCATCAAGTGACGCCTCCTGCGGTTGATTGGGGTTGCCGTCGATCCATAGGACAGAGTTGGGGTTTTCTTTTTGGGGGCCTTACAGGACCTGGTTCCCATGGTATTGAAGATCACATACCCTAGAAATGCTGAGGTAAGAGCGAAAAGTAAATTTTATTCAAGAAACAGAGCAGAGAGAGAAAGAGAGAGAGACTCCTTACAGAGAGGAGGGGACCATAGTATACAGCTGATGCCTGAGGAGTAGGGTGTCTTGGCCCTTTTATAGATTTCACGGTTCCTTTCTCTCATGCCCCCTCCTCCCATCCTGCCTGTTTGACCAAAAAGTAACCAAAAGGCAGGAAGAGAGCCACAGTGGGGGACTGCTTGTGTTGGAAAGTGTGATCCCTCTCCTCCCTGATGCTGTTAGCATGTTAGCAACCAGGTGGGAGCTGTCTACCCTTTTTCTGTTTGTTCTCTGATAATCAGCCACCTGTACTTTGCCCAGTCTCACAAACAATGACTACCTCAAGGCCATCATCTGGACTTATAATTTTATCTATTGATGGTCACACCCAGAGACAAGTCCCTATATTTCCCTTTAAAAACCCTTTTCCCCTTGTAAGTGGGACAGTAGGTTTTTTCAGGTTTTTCAGTAGGTTATTAGTCTGTCACTGTTCCCATTTACTGGAAAATCAATAAAACTTTTCCAGGAAAACAGGAAAAATAGGAGTTTCTGTGGGCTGTCAAGTGTGCAGAAGGAACAGGATCAATGGTAGAAGAAATGAATGTGTAAATGTGATGGAGATACCAGACCCAGTTATAAAATGAAGTGATAAGCAGAGTTGGAGAAGATCATGCTAATAAGTGAGAGAAGCCAATCCCCAAAAACCCAAGGCCAATTGATTTCTCTGATAAGTGGATGATGATACATTAGGGGGCTGGGTAAGGGAAGAATGGAGGAAGGATGGATTGTGTAGAGGGAAATAAGGGGTGGGGAGCGGACAGGGAAGGAAAGATAATGGAATGAGACAGACATCATTATCCTATGTACACATATGATTATACAAATGGCGTGACTACTTCACACCCTTGTACCCCATTTGTAATACAAAGCTTATCTCCCGCCCCTTCCGTTGCACCACAACCTAACTTGCCAGTCTGAAAGCTGTTCTGCCTGCCCCTTACTTTGCAGGAATTTCTGGCCTACGCTCCAGCCATTTCCTGCTTCCCACGTTACATCCTAGCTTGTCAGTCTGAACATGCTAGCTAGCTATTGGTTCATCAGTCAGCTTGCAAGTATTCTCCTCCACTATTGGTTCCTTCCAGCCTGGGAGATTCCAATATCTGGGAGAGGCGTTTACGCCATCTTTCTCTTTCCCTTCTTTCCAGCCCTGGAGCAGACACTCTAGTTGTCCGCATAATAAGGTTACTTGCGTGAGGTCCTGTGTCCGTTGTGTATTTCTGGGTGCTGTTGTTGGACCGGAACTCAGACCTGACATACAGAGCACCCACTCTGTCGGATTTAAGAGCCAGAGCCACCGTGGGTCCCGAGCTGAGCTGCATTTTTCCTTATGCCATTTGTGTACAATTAATCAAAAACATAAAAAATAAAAAATAAAAAATAAATTTAAAAATGAAATGATAAGAACATTATGATGAAGAACTAATGCCTGGGGAAAGGGTTGATTTTCCTATACTTTGTAACTTTCTGAACTCTGTAGGAATGTAGCTACATCACTTAATTGCTAGTACAAACTGTTGATTACTAAGCTATCTAAACTATCACCTCATTGGCTTAGTTCTTAGAAATATAGTTCTTAGGGAGATAAACTCAAGTCATCTTGAGTTACTGCTGCCTGGGGTGAAGGTCACTTTGTGATAACACTCCTAAGTGTTTTACTGTCTTTTTTCTACACCTGTGAACTACTTATCGTAAATTCTCTGTGTCTTTGGTTGTGCAGGCCAAGAATTCAAACCCACCAATGTTGTAATGGTTAAGAAATGATGCCCAACTTCCTATAAAAGCCCCGTGACCTCAGCCCTGGGCCCAGAACCTCAGAGCCCTAGCTCATCCAGGTCTGCAGTTCTCCAACCCTCTGTGTAAGAAAACTGCGGCTCAGTTCGGGTCCCAAGGCAGCTCAGACCCTTGAATCCAGGGGAACAAGCTCTCTGGGGTGCTCAGTCTGAATCACGGCCCCAATGAATGCACCCAGAAAACCACTCCAAACATGGGAACTCACACAAGAGATTTTATTAGGTGGACAACAGAGTGTCTGCTCTCAGGACTGGGAGAGAGAGAGAAAAAAAAAAAATGGCAGGAGAGCTTCTCTTAAGTAGTGGAATTTCGTGGGCTAACATTGATTGGGGCAATTGCTGACGATGAAGATTGCGGGTTAACGTTGGGACCAGTGGCTGGCTAGGATGTTCACAGACTGACGATCTGGGTTGTAAGATGAGAGGGAGAGGAATAGCAGCAGCAAAAGGGCGGGGGAGTGGTAATGATCGCAGCTTTATATTATACTCTTAGTCTCTGTTGGGTCTCTTGCTGAGCGTGATTTCCATCACATAAGCAGAGTGGAAATGTCCATTAAGTAAGAGTAGCTTCTTGGTATGCAACTTGAGTCTCTAGGTTTAATGTAATTGTCCAGTTTCTCAGGTCATTCCAGATTCCTGTGGTCAAAGTGTAGAGGTGACCAAATGTTATCTTCCAGGCAGCAACTAGAATCATGCCTAAACCCTGTTCCCAAATGGCCCCCCAACTCCAGTTTGAAAAGTTCTTTCTATGCTGCTTTGCTTATAATTTTTGTTTTATTTTCTCAGTGGCAATCTGTTCCAATAGCAATGGAAAACTAATATATCTATCTGCATAAAGAAGAGGTCGCAGAGTGTTCCCCAGGTGGCTTTCCACCTCTGCCTATAGAGAGAAGCAGCTGGGAAATCGCTTAGACAAAAGGGGAGGAAATGGCCCCTTTTGTCTAAATTTGCAACTAAAGTGGCCATTTTTACCAGTAAGCATAGTTTTTTGGTTTTCATATGTGTGCACACAAACATTCGGTTGCTGGGGATGGGTACAGATTCCTTTTTATTAAGGCATGGGAAAAAAGAAAGAAGGAAGAAAAACTTCTTTGGAATTGAATTTTCAAGTTCACAGGTTTCAGCTTCCTGTCAAACATCAAAATTGAATTTTGTTTCAAGGGATCCCATGCTTTGATTGGACCTGTTCCCACCCTGACAGCTGCAAAACCACTTAGGGAGAGACATCATTTGATTGTAAAAATGTCTTCCACCAAAGCAGCCTGCTCTTAGCATTCCATATCTTTGTTATTTAAATCGATCCAGTAGGCAGAGAGGAAGTATTTACTCAAGCTACTTTGCATACCAAAAGGATGGCAGCCTTGTTATTACCATAATAATATAGAATTGTTCTGCAAATATAAATGCAGTTGTGAATATAGCAGTATTTTCCATCTGAAAGGGTCATTTCATACCCCCAGTTAATATGGAACTCATTAGACTTCCAGGGAAGACAGAAGTTGCTTCTTATAAGAAACATGTTTTACCAAAAATATTAGGAGACTATTCCCTAAAAGTTTTGAATATAATAAGGAATCCCACTTTTATGTATAATTATAATGCAGCAAAAGATATATAATGAAAAATAGTAGCTTGGGCACAATTGACAATAATGAGCCCCTATTTTGAGTTAGAATGTGAAATGTGAGAGAAAAAAACTAGTGGCCACAGGCAACCATAAAAGGTCCTGGGTTGTTTTGTTTTGTTTTAATTTACAGGAATAATTAGGAGCTCCTTGTAAATGGGTTTAAGGGTGATCAGATGTAAAATCTGGGAATTTGCAGTGCTTCTTTCAGTTAAAGACAAAATTACTATAATCTAGTTTGGCACGTCTGATAGACTATTTGTGTCTGGAATTGGGTACCAGCCTGGAACAAAAATGGTGGAGAATGCTCAGCCCTATCATGTGGGCAGGTTGTACTTGTAGCCAGAGCATAGGAAGTGACCTACGGAAAAGGGAAGTGAGATAGAGACAGCCAGACACATCGTAGCTCAACTCTGTCTTGGAATATGATTTGAACAAGCAACAATTTGATTGGTTGAGACCCAGCTGCTTATTACAAGAGTAGGTTGCAGCTTGTGTATATATCAAGTTAGGTTGTAGTTCACTTTTGGAACTTACAAAGCTGCTCTCCCCACCCTTTCCGTTGCAGCCATTTCCCCGCATTCCAACTACTGTCAGTCTGTGAACATCCTAGCTAGCTATTGGTTCATCAGTCAGCTTGCAAGTATACTTCTCCATTATTGGTCCACCGTTAGCCCGGCGGAATTCAACTGCTTCTCGGTAGCTACCCTGCCATCTTTTCTCTTGCTTTTCTCTCCTACACACTGGTCATTATCTCCTCCTCGCTTTTCACACTCTTTCTTGCACGCAGTCTTTCTCTTTCCCTTTCTTTTTATCTCATTTTCTCCCTTATCCTGCAGGGAGACACTCTGTTTGCTTAATAAACTCCCTTATGTGATTTACCATGTCCAGCATGGTTTTCGTGGGATTCCTTACAACTTTATACAGAGAATGAAAGAATGGACATTTTTTTAAGCTGTTTTATCTCAACTCCCTAAGGTCTCCCTCCCATTGTCTCAACTCTCTAAGGTCACCCTCCCAGTAATGGGAACAAAGCCCCTAAAGCTGTTCCAAGAAACAGCCCCAAACAGAGAGTAAAAGAGTAAATTGAGCCAGATAGCTAGATAGTGCTCAAACAGTAGGATTACCAGAAACAATGGACCAGAATCTACACCCTGCTGTAAAACATTGTAAAACATGTTGTATGTTATCACACAACTCAGACCCCCTTTGGAATTTCCCGGCAGCTTTGTTCCCCCATTTTTTTCTTTTTTTTCCCCTTTTTTTCCTTTTCATGTGCGACCCCTCCCGATGTGTAGTCTCTGCCTTTATAAACCTACAAGATTTTCTGCTAGGGACGCAACTCCTGGAGTGGGGTCCCAGCGCGCTGGAATAAACACCTCTTGCGGTTTGCATCAAGTGACGCCTCCTGCGGTTGATTGGGGTTGCCGTCGATCCATGGGACAGAGTTGGGGTTTCCTTTTTGGGGGCCTTACATTTGGGGGCTCGTCTGGGATAAGATGTCCCCCCCTCATCTGCGGAGTCGACCTTGGAGGTAAGAAGGGGTACCCCAAAGTTGTCTGTCTTTGCCTTGTGTTTTGTTAGTCGGTCTGGTTCTGTGAGCGCGCTTTCGGTTTCGGTGTCAACCGTTCGGTGACTCGTGAGAGTGGCCAAACAGTGGTCAGTAGACGTGCCCAGAGGGCCACAGGTTGCAGCCCTGGGGGACGCCCTAAGGGTGGAGGAGAGCCAGGGACGCCTGGTAGTCTCCGTCGGTAAGGGCGCTGATGGGGTTCAATTGGCGGATCAGAGATTGGCGCCCGTCTGGTTCTGGTTCTGTTGTGTGTTTGTGGCGGAGGTGGAGGAAGGGTTGGAACAACTGTGGGGTTCTCGGCCCGAGCTACTCTCGGGTGGACCCCAAAGATTCCTTCTCTGGACTCCCCCTCCCGACAGCCCTGAAGGGTAACTTAGCAAAGTAGCTTCAGTCTCAAAAGTAATGAAAAAATAAGATCTCATAATTTTCTTTAACATCCAACCTGTCCTGATGAGATGGCTAAAATGCCTTAGACACAAAGTTTCTGTTAAGACCTGTTAGATCCTTCCAGATCTCAGTCAAGGCTTACATTGAAATATAAATAAAAGAAGCCTAAAGGCTCAGTAGGAGACCGGTCTCAAACCCAGGGAAAGAAAAGGTAAAAAGAGTCTTTAAAACTCTAGCAAAGTAAATGCTATATTTTTAATTATATGTTTTTTTGAGCTCATGATTTTTTGATTAGTTCTATTTTTATTCAACTAGAGTTTTTGAACATCTGTTACATTGCAATGGAGATTCACCTATAAAGTTACAAGGCCTTGATTTTGTGTTATTTGTATGTTGTGCTGTCTAATGTCATGTTTTGTCTGTATCAAAACTGAGCGCTTCTAAAATTAAGATTTAAAAATGGATCCAGATACTTTTAATTCATGTGATTTAAAAAGGTTCAAATTGGGTAAACTAATAAAAGCAAAATGTCTTTGAAAATAACTCACAAATCTCCAGGTGGTCAAGCTAATAAAATATTGATGTTAATAAAGTGTCTAATATCAATTGTTTCTAGGACTTTTCTTCAACAGGAAAGAGACAGCAAATACTGTACAGGACACTTGTCTGATATCTTGGTTTTTACAGAATAAGTGAATTAGAGTTAACATGTATGGGATTACTCTAATGTGTTTGTAGAGACATCTGATTAATTTACAAAATTAAAATGCTAATTGATAAATAACATCGAGTACTTTTAACTCCTTAAATTCCATGAGGTATCATACTTAAACATTATTGGTGTTTTCATAGGTTGGTAAATAAAAGGGTTTAAACTTGCTTTGTGTCATCACTTAGGTAAAAACAAGGTTACTAAGAGTTATGTCCTAACAAGTGCAATTCTATATACAAAGGGTCCCAAAAGTTTCAACTGTGTTTCAATTAGAGTGCTATAAACAACAGAATATTTAATCTTATTAAAATAGAGTAATTTATCTAAATTCAGAAATTTCATAAGAGTTGTTTCGGAATGTGAACAAAAAGGGGTCAACAAATAGGAAAGAGAAAATAAAAGGTTCTGGGTATGGAAATATATTTAGTAAAAGGAAAAAGGAAACGTTTCTGGGTAAGAAAGTGCTTGTGTGATGAAATACATGAGGGTCTAAGTAAGTGCTAAGAAAGTCTGTGTAAGTAAAGGGCAAGTTTCAACAAGTTTGTGTGTAACTAAGTTGGTTTAATGTATGTGAGACTGCTAAAACTATTTAAGGTTTTTCCTAAGGTGAAATACTAACGTTCTGATATAAACCAAAGTTTAATCTATGGTAAAATGACATGGTAAAATGACAAGGATTTGAAACACTAATTTACTCTTAACTTGGTGTCTATTAAGGTTTTTCCTTAGAACAATTAGTCTTAAAAATTGGGGTGTATACAATTATGGTTAAACAACTGTTATATTGTACTATATTACAGAGTCTACATTTTTCTTTAAAAACTCAATTTGGTAAGATAAAAGTGTCAAGGTAATTGTGAAATGGTCACTAGTTGTATATTAAATGTGTTCATATTTTTCAGGACCACAAGTTTTTAAAGCAGGGAATTTATCAAGCTGCTGTTTTCCAGATTAAACTTGTCTGTAATGGTAAAATTAAACTTATAAAGAGTAAATTTTATTGGGGATTTATTTCTATCATTTAATGTTCTATTATAGGACCTGCTATCAATAGGGTATGTGTAAAATTTGTTACTTTTTACACTGGGATAAAGAATTTCAAATGTAAATGTATTTCTAAATATTAGAGTCTGATTTGTTTAAAGGTTAATATTGTGTAAGATGAGAGAAACATGAAAACATTTTGCCACTTTATCACAAAAGGAAAGTTAAAAGCTCTCTCAGCCTTTCTTTGATTCATGTATTAGATACTATGTTAAATTGTGTTAATTATAAAGTTTATATAGACTCAATTAACAGTATATGTAAACTACTTAATGATATTTGAGGAAGAAGCAAAGATCAACATCAGAATTAGAACACTTAAGATCTGTAAAGAGCCCTGCCTTACCTGAGATAAGGCTCAGCCTCCCACCTTACTGCATGTTAGAGTGACTCCAAAATAAGTCAGACTTCAGCTTATTTAAAGTTATAGTCAAAAGATTGGTTCTTGTTGTAAAAGTACTGTGATCTCAAATAGGGGATAGAATGTAGTTCTCAATCGAAATTCAAGATAGCTATTATACAAGCTGAATATATTTTTACTCTTGCTAATTTCATTTTGTAAAACTGTTACCTGTTAATGTTTTGCAGAAGTAGCTGCTTCAAGAACACACAACCTAGGTAACTTGTGATAATAAGCCATCACCTATAGAATAGATAGTGGTAACTTCCAGTACTAATGCAGACTCCAGTTAGATAAAAGGGTAAATAACTGTAAAGT
Source organism: Sciurus vulgaris (assembly GCF_902686455.1). NCBI lineage: Eukaryota > Metazoa > Chordata > Mammalia > Rodentia > Sciuridae > Sciurus > Sciurus vulgaris. The sequence goes on from NC_136474.1 coordinate 29,966,855, forward strand.
TATGGACATTAAAGTTAAAGCCCAGTACTCTTACTTTATGACTGGTGAGACTGGCTTGCTGGATAATTAAGATCAAACTTAGAAATTGGAGTTAAATACAGAGGTCAAGAAAAGTCCATATTTGGGTCTTGCCCTCAACGTCAGCCTGAACCCAGGGAATAAGAGAACTTCTCTAAGGAGCGTTGCAACTCTGGGTCACACACCTCTGATCAAGGAGATTGTTGAGACTAGAGGATGAAAAATCACCCAGTGCATCTGCTGCAGAGAAGGGTCATGCAAAAAGGGAAACACCCCTTGATGCTTCTAAAGGAAGTCACCTCATCAAGAGACCCCGCCTAATCAAAGTCACTGGTGGAGCTAAGGAGCCGCTCTTAAGTTCTGTACGAGTGACCCCTGTGGGAACTCAGCTGACTCTTTAACAAGACAGGAACCAGGTCAATTTGACCAGCTTTATCTTAGATGCCCAGCAAAACAGTTAAAACCAAAATATAGCCATTCTTGGGCATTTAAAGGAAATAATAGTTAAATGTAACTTAAGATGTACACTTGTATTAGCCCACTAGAATAAAGACTGGAAGCTACAAATGAGAGAAAGATTCTTCAGCAAATGTGCCTGATAACTATCAAGAGAAACTGCCAGAGTCAGAAGTTTTTAGTCAGTTTAAGGCCTGCAGACCTTCCTAAGCTACACAGGTAGACTTAATCTATGTTTGCTAGTATGATTATCTATTCCTAAGTAACAGAAGTATAGAGATCTCTAGTAAACACAGGTTATACCAATAAAGGGATATTTTACAAACTCAGATGACATTAAGTAGCTTAACTATATTTTCTGGGGACATCTATGACATTAAGAGTTAAATGTTGTGTTTACATTCCTGATAACCTGGAAATGTTAAAGTCCCCAAATAAAGGCCTTGTCCTCTCCAGCCTTTGCTAGGCCTAGTTATGGGAACAATTTCTCAGTTCTTCCACCTCCTGGTGAGAGATTAACTTCTGTCATTTTCTTGATACTCAGTGGCATGTTTCAGATGCTGCAACATTTACTTTGTACTAATCTCATTTCAGTACTCATGTCTTTTTGTTCTTCTATCATAGAAGCAGCCACCCCCAGATGACTTTACAACCTGCTCTTCCCCAACCAGGCTTCTTCCTGGGACCCCTCGATTGACACGATTTTTTAAAAAAAAGAACTCCAAACTGCTTGCCCCTTGCTGCCCCCATTCAGCTTCGAAGCAGCCAGAACGACCCATGCCCGTTTTCATTTCCTTAAGAAGCAGTTAGGGGTTCCTACAGCTAAAGGGGGGAATGAAGCCAGAATTAAGGACAGGTAGTGTAGAAATAGGGAATCGGGTCAATTGAGGAAATGAAGCCATAAAGCCATCTGCCTCTGGAAGTTGGAGACTGCCCCTGGAAGAATGAAATGTTGAGGATCTCCAGAGGCCATTGATTACCAAATTTACCTGTCTTTATCAAGGACTGTTTATCAAGGACTGCAAACAAGGGGCTGCTAATTGGTGGCCCGTCCCCTGGGCCCTTGCCTGCCTGAAAAGTGGATGGCATCACCACCTGGATTCACGCTTTGCATGTCAAGCCTGCACCACCACCAGACCCAACGTGGAAAGTGGAAAAATTGGACAACCCCCTTCAGCTCCACATCCACCATGTTCCTGCTCCTGTTGACACACCTCCCGCCGATAAGTAGTCCCAACCCTTATGCCCCCAACGACTAACATGGCAGGTCCTCTCCCAGACTGGAGATATAATATGGAGCACCACCAGGGAGAAACCCCTTTGGGCTTGGTGGCCTTCCCTAACCCCAGACATCTGCACCTTAGTAGCTGGGTTAAATAATTGGGACATCCCTACCCTGACTTCTGAGGAGGCCCATAGACATTGGCCAACATCACCCAGGCCTTTCGGGGGAACAGAATACCACCTAGTTGAAGGGTACAACCCAGGATGTAACTACCCATGCTCCCGTGACAATCTAAAACAGACCCCTTTCTATGTCTGCCCCCGGGATTGGAGGTCACAGAATATGGCAAGGACATGCGGAGGTATAGACCATTATTATTGCTCTGCATGAGGATATGAAACTATTGGCAACACTTATTGGAGCTCCACCTCCTCCTGGGATTTAATAACTGTACAGCAAATTCTTACGGCAGCCAAATGTAACAAGGGTGGTGTAACCCTCTGAACATCTCCTTCGTGGAGTCACCTTCATCAGGGAGAGAGTAAGTGCTGTACAGGTACTAATGCTCAGGCAATAATATCAGTCCCTCCGCCAAGGAAATAACTTGGGAGAAGATTATATAGAGACAGAAATTCCATGATTAGAACTTTCCGAAAAGAAAATGGGGAAATGAAAGAATGGACATTTTTTTAAGCTGTTTTATCTCAACTCCCTAAGGTCACCCTCCCATTGTCTCAACTCCCTAAGGTCTCCCTCCCAGTAATGGGAACAAAGCCCCTAAAGCTGTTCCAAGAAACAGCCCCAAACAGAGAGTAAAAGAGTAAATTGAGCCAGATAGCTAGATAGTGCTCAAACAGTAGTATTACCAGAAACTATTGACCAGAATCTACGCCCTGTTGTAAAACATTGTAAAACATGTTGTATGTTATCACACAATTCAGACCCCCTTTGGAATTTCCCGGCAGCTTTGTTCCCCCATTTTTTTCTTTTTCTTTTTCCCTTTTTCTCCCTTTCATGTGCGACCCCTCCCGATGTATGGTCTCTGCCTTTATAAACCTACAAGATTTTCTGCTAGGGACTCGACTCCTCGAGTGGGGTCCCAGCGCGCTGGAATAAACACCTCTTGTGGTTTGCATCAAGTGACGCCTCCTGCGGTTGATTGGGGTTGCCGTCAATCCATGGGACAGAGTTGGGGTTTCCTTTTGGGGGGCCTTACAAGAAAACTTGAGACCGAACTTAAAATATTGTGTAGAGTCAGGTTTAGAACCAAAGTTCATATTTATAAGTCTATGTTCTACCCAACTGTTGGAGAGAATGAGTTAGAGGTATAAAATACTGAAGGAGGGAGATATAGGAGATGAAATTTCAAGAACTATTTGGAGGAATAATTTTAGAGAGGAATAAGAAAGTGAAAAAACAAAGACTGAGTCATAGTGTCACCAGAGTTCTAGACAGGAGGTTTGACTCTGTGGGTTCCTACAAATCAGGTCCTGCCACTCTCCCCAAAATCTAATCAGAGAAGGTAAGAGCGAGAATCAGGAAAGGAGTTAAATCAATATAGCCATATTGAGTAGGCAAAGTGAGTCAAATGTCTCAGCCAGCTTCACGGTGTTAACAGGGATAGGTAGGAGTTCAGGGACACCAAGATGCTGGAGGCAGGGTATTAGAAAAAAGCCTTTGGATGACAAGACAGGGAGAGGAGTCCTGTCCCTATTTACAATAAATCCCATTACCATGACAACTCTCACAACTGAGGACTTATCACCAGGACAACTCCCCCAACAGGTTCAAATTTTAAAATGACTAATGGGTATAAAATGGGCAGTATTCTTATTAGGTTTTCTAAAGTAATCAATGTGGGGATTGGAAAATATTCTAATCAGGTATCATAAGGTGACAGATGGGAGCAAATGGGTTGAGGTCTTCAATTAAGTCCATATAGGGAAGAGAACCCCACCAGTTCAGGATATAAGACCCTAATTCCTGACATTGAGGCTTTGAGCCTCTCTCTCTCTCTCTCTCTCTCTCTCTCTCTCTCTCTCTCTCTCTCCCTCCCTCCCTCCCTCCCTCTCTTTCTCTCTTGTTCCCCACTCACTCCACTCTACCTAATGGAGTGCTATCTTCACCTTCAGTAAATCTGTACTTTTATGTTACTTCTGTGTGTTTTACTCAATTCTTTGTTCATTACACCAAGGGCCTGGACTTTAACTGGACATCCAAAAGTAAAAACATGAAGTTGAGGTTTAAATATAGGAAGAATTAGGGCAGGGGGCAAGAGGCATGCAAATTAAACAGAGTTGGGTGAGCTGTGTCCAGTTAATCATTGTAAGAACCCAAAAACCACTCTGGATGCGGGAACTCACATGAGAGAGTTTATTAAGCAAACAGGCAGAGTGTCTCCCTGCAGGGTAAGAGAGAAAGTGTGCGCAAGAGAGAGTGAAAGCCAGGAGGAGAGAGAGAGAGAATGGCAGGGGAGCCATTCTTAAGCAGTGGAATTTCTCGAGCTAATAACAACGGACCAATAATGGAGACAGATACTTGCAAGCTGACTGATGAACCAATAGCTAGCTAGGATGTTCACAGACTGACAAGCTAGGTTGTAAGTTGGGATGCGGGGAAATGACTGCATCATAAAGGGCGGGGGAGCAGCTTTATATTATATTATAATCATCATCTCAGTTCTGACTCTGAGAGGTGACTCTGAAGAAGTCCTTGTCACTTGAGGGGGAAATCCCCACTTGCTGATCAGGATGTCTGTCTCTCATACCTGTGATCCTGGAAGGGGGTGATTCAGTTCCCTTGAGCTTAGGGGTACTGCCTCATTGTGGAATGAGGTGCCTACGAGACTCCACTACTCTGGGAATATGAAGGGCAATGACTAGTGACTTCCGAGCACCAATCCAGGGCTCTGAAACAGGATGCAATAAAAGCTGACAGTCGAATGTCCCTGCAAATCACGCCTTAGTCTTGAAGGGGGATGAAATGGGTTAGGTAAATTTCGAGCTAATGATCTTGAAAGAATGGATATTTTTTTAAGCTGTCTGTTTTATCTCAACTCCCTAAGGTCTCCCTCCCAGTGACGGGAACAAAGCCCTTAAAGCTGTTCCAGGAATCAGCCCCAAACAGGGAGTAAAAGGGTAAATTGAGCCAGATAGCCAGATAGTGCTCAAACAGTAGGATTACCAGAAACTATTGACCAGAATCTACACCCTGTTGTAAAACATTGTGAAACATGTTGTCAGCAAACCCAGACCCCCTTTGAAATTTCCCGGCAGCTTTGTTCCCCTTTCCCTTTCATGTGCAACCCCTTCCGATGTGTGGTCTCTGCCTTTATAAACCTACAAGATTTTCCGCTAGGGACTCGACTCCTGGACTCCTGCGTGAGTCATGAGTCGGGTCCCAGCGCGCTGGAATAAACACCTCTTGCGGTTTGCATCAAGTGACGCCTCCTGCGGTTGATTGGGGTTGCTGTCGATCCATGGGACAGAGTTGGGGTTTCCTTTTTGGGGGCCTTACAATCCTTGTGTTACCTGTTTTTATCTGAAAAGTCCTTAAATGATTAACATATCTATGGGTAGAACTGAGCAGATCACAAATTTTAAGGTAATGAAGGAGACATGTACAGAATAAAGGCAGAGATGTCAAGCTTTACTCTGGGTTTACTCTGCAGGTCCAAGTGAAGAGTCAGTGCTTTTAGCAAAGCAGCTTTTCTAAGTCCCTGGTTAAAGAGCAAAGGAAGATAAAAATAAAGAGGAAAAGAAAGAGAAGATGAATGCAGAAAGTAGGGAAGAAGCCAGTAGCCAACTTTCACCTTCCTTTTAGTTTGCAGAATTCCCACCAGGGCAGGGACCCCAACCCAGCAAAGTCTCTGTCCAGCCAGGCTCCAAAGGATGGTGCCTCAAAGCTTGCTCTGTCACGGTCTTGTCAGGCAGATTGAACGGAGCCTAAAGATGCTGGGAGAAATTCACACACAATGGGGGCAGTGACTGGACTCATTCCTTAGGAAAAGGTCTAGCGTTCCTCACCCCCTCACCCTGAAACTAGTCAATGTACAGGAACAGGAGACCTCCTAGCCTGCACTTTTCTGGTCTGTGAGTAAATAGTGGTGGGAGGGAGGGTCATATTGAAGCCTGAATTAAGGACAGGTAGTTAGTGTAGAAATAGGGGATCTGGTCAAATCAAGGAAATGAAGCCATGAAGCCATCTGCCTCTGGAAGCTGGAGACTGCCCCTGGAAGAATGGAATGTCAAGGATCTCCGGAGCCCATTGATTCCCAAATTTACCTGCCTTCATCAAGGACTGCAAGCATGGAGCTGCTAATTTATGCCCCCTGGGCCCTTACCTGCCTGAATCACCTTGGCCCTCCTACTGCCCATGGCTTCTCACTTAATGCAAAACCAGGCCTAGTCACCTAGGCAGGAAAGAGAGATAAGGGGGAGAGAACTGGAGAACAAAAGAGAATTTAACCTATAAAAGATGTAGGGTGCGCTCACTTCTGGGGACTTTAGAACATCAGCCATGGCCCCCTTCTTCCTACCGGGAGAAGTCTGTATTATTACCTTTAAATAAAACCTGCTTAATATGCTTGCCTTGGCATGCTTCTCTAGTGTTCTATCTTCAACATTAGAAGGAGCAGAACTCGTCACTGTTAAATGGTGGTATCAATATGTACCCCATCATCAGTTTAGGTCCATGTGAAGAAGCTGGGGTGTCCCATGTGCTCAGTATTCCACAAACACATGTTGTTTTTACAAGGAAAGTATAAAACGATTCCTGAACTGGGATCATCGGCAAGACACAATGTGATCACAAAGACCTGAAAAATAGCACCCTTTCCTTGGAAAGCTTGGATATTTTGACCTTCTTGTCTTTTCTCCAAACTTCGAATATCTCTTCTTTGAGCTGGTAAGCCCTGTGGGTAGCTTCCACCCATGCCATGGGGAAGCCATGGGGGAATATAAAGCACCAGGGCTAGGGATACAGCCCACACCTATCATGCCTTGTCCGACATTCATCAAAGTATTCAAAGCTTGACTTTCAGTTTTTTCCAGCTATAAAACAGGAATCATGTTTTACACAATTGACAGTGCAGTCCAGATAATTTAATGAAAAAATACACATGAACTGCCCTACGTACTGTTGCGCCCAGTGGCTCGAGACCCCACAAAGACCACCAGAGACCACAATCAATGCAAGCAACAAAGAGTCATTTATTAGCAAGCTCGAGCCTGATCCTCCACGCACTCGGTAACCGGTGATGCTAAGAGGCCCTGAGCCCATGTTTAGCAGGGTTTTTATAATGAAAGGCAATCAGTTTTACAGTGCTCTTTTTGATGGGCTAACGTATGAAATTGTATACAAAGCATGTCATTTTAAGTTGTGGGTCACCCTGACCTCCGAGAGGAGGGTCGTCATTATCTTTAAGTTTGCTTTTGTGCCAGCAAGGTTTGCTTTGGGGTCAGCCACCTGGCCTTTACAGATAAGATAAGAGAAGAAAATTCTTTCAGCTTTTATGAGGGGTTGAGGGCAGTTTGGGAAGAGCCTTGTATTTGTATTTACACAGGTGCGGGCTTTTTCTATCTTTACAGTACAACCACAGTAAACTTATACATAGGATACAGTTATGGTATACATTAGTTTCTTGCCGCTGCTATAACAAATATTGCAAACTTAAGAGGTTTAAAACAACAAAAATGTTGTTATCTTTGAGTTCTGGAAGTCAGAAGTCTGACATGAAGTCTTGTGAAATTCCTCAAAATTGGATGGAGAATTCTAGTGGAGAAACTGGAATAACTCACATTGATAATTGAAAGGAGGCAAGGACAAGGTAATTAGAGGCAAAAGAAAAAACTAGTGAATTAAAACATTGTCACTAAAAATGTGAGCCGGATGCAGTGGTGCACGCCTGTAATCCCATAACTCAGGAGGCTGAGGCAAGAGGAGGAACCTCAAGCACGCTGGCAGGAGGTGGGGGAGGGGGAGGTGTGTAGGTGGGACGAGGGAGGGCAGCTCCAAAGGCGAGGTGGTGGCTTCCAGACTGGAACGACGAGGTAGCTGAAAAACTTTGGCCACTTGAAGAGTCTACCCCCCAATTCCCATCTCTTCCTGACCCTCTGGGGTTTTCCCGATGAGTCCACGGATACCTCCACATCTTTACCTCCTGCACCCACCTCCCTGATCTGCAGCCCAGCCCACAAACAATCCAGATGGACTTTCCTCAGCATAGCTCATCCTTGCTGGAATCCCTGAACAACCACATGCTAGAGGAAAAGTTCTGTGGTGTGTCGCTTCTGGTGCAGGGCCGGGAACTCAGGGAGCACAAAGCAGTGTCAGCTGTGTAAGGCCCCCAAAAAGGAAACCCCAACTCTGTCCCATGGATCGATGGCAACCCCAATCAACCGCAGGAGGCATCACTTGATGCAAACCGCAAGAGGTGTTTATTCCAGCGCGCTGGGACCCAACTCGAGGAGTCAAGTCCCTAACAGAATATCTTGTAGGTTTATAAAGGCAGAGACTACACATCGGGAGGGGTCGCACATGAAAGGGAAAAGGGGAACAAAGCTGCCGGGAAATTTCAAAGGGGGTCTGGGTTTGCTGATAACATACAACATGTTTTACAATGTTTTACAACAGGGCACAGATTCTGGTTAATAGTTTCTGGTAATCCCACTATTTGAGCACTATCAAGCTATCTGGCTCAATTTACTCTTTTATTCTCTGTTTGGGGCTGTTTCTTGGAACAGCTTTAGGGGCTTTGTTCCCATTACTGGGAGGGTGACCTTAGGGAGTTGAGACAATGGGAGGGAGACCTTAGGGAGTTAAGATAACTGGGAGGGTGACCTCAGACAGCTTTAAAAAATGTCCATTCTTTCAGCCGCAGCTTCTTACTTCCACGACAAGCGGCTTCTGGGGGATGCACCGCGTATCACCTGCCAAGTGTCACTGAAGTTGCTGCCTTTGAGGGGCTGCTTCAGCTCATTTATCCAGGGTGCCTTCGCCTGCTTCTGGATGTGTTAGGCCCCAAAAAGGAAACCCCAACTCTGTCCCATGGATTGACAGCAACCCCAATCAACCGCAGGAGGCATCACTTGATGCAAACCACAAGAGGTGTTTATTCCAGCGCCCTGGGACCCAACTCAAGGAGTCGAGTCCCTAGCAGAAAATCTTGTAGGCTTATAAAGGCAGAGACCACACATCGGGAGGGGTCGCACATGAAAGGGAAAGGGGAACAAAGCTGCCGGGAAATTTCAAAGGGGGTCTGGGTTTGCTGATAACGTACAACATGTTTCACAATGTTTTACAACAGGGCGTAGATTCTGGTCAATAGTTTCTGGTAATCCTACTGTTTGAGCACTATCAGGCTATCTGGCTCAATTTACCCTTTTACTCCCTGTTTGGGGCTGATTCCTGGAACAGCTTTAAGGGCTTTGTTCCCGTCACTGGGAGGGAGACCTTAGGGAGATGAGATAAAACAGACAGCTTAAAAAAAGTCCATTCTTTCTTTTCCCCATTTTCTTTTCTGGCAAGTTCTAATCATGGAACTTCTGTCTCTTCATTCCCCCTTTAGCTTTAGGAACCCATAACTGCTTGTTAAGGAAATGAAAAGGGGCGTCGGTCGTTCTGGCTGCTTCAAAGCTGAATGGGGGCAGTGAGGGGCAAGCAGTTTGGAGTTCCTTCTTTTTAAAAAATCGGGTCAATCGAGGGGTCCCAGGAAGAAGCCTGGTTGGGGAAGAGCAGGTTGTAAAGTCATCTGGGGGTGGCTGCTTCTATGATAGAAGAACAAATGGACATGAGTACTGAAATGAGATTAGTACAAAGTAAATGTTGCAGCATCTGAAACATGCCACTGAGTATCATGAAAATGACAGAAGTTAACCTCTCACCAGGAGGTAAAAGTGTAAGGCCCCCAAAAAGGAAACCCCAACTCTGTCCCATGGATCGACGGCAACCCCAATCAATCGCAGGAGGCGTCACTTGATGCAAACCGCAAGAGGTGTTTATTACAGCGTGCTGGGACCCGACTCGAGGATTCAAGTCCCTAGCAGAAAATCTTGCAGGCTTATAAAGGTTTACACATCTGGAGGGGTCGCACATGAAAGGGAAAAGGGGAACAAATTGCCGGTAAATTTCAAAGGGGGTCTGAGTTTGCTGATAACATACAACATGTTTCACAATGTTTTACAACAGGGCATAGATTCTGGTCAATAGTTTCTGGTAATCCTACTGTTTGAGCACTATCTGGCTATCTGGCTCAATTTACCCTTTTACTCCCCATTTGGGGCTGATTCCTGGAACAGCTTTAAGGGCTTTGTTCCCGTCACTGGGAGGGAGACCTTAGGGAGTTGAGATAACTGGGAGGGAGACCTTAGGGAGTTGAGATAAACAGCTTAAAAAAATGTCCATTCTTTCATTTCCCCATTTTCTTTTCTGGTAAGATCTAATCATGGAACTTCTGTCTCTATATACTCTTCTCCAAAGCTATTTCCTTGGCGGAGGGACTGGTATTGTTGCCTGAGCATTAGTACCTGTACGGCACTTACTCTTTCCCTGATGAAGGTGACTAGGCGATTTCAGGCAGGCAAGAGCCCAGGGGGCAGGCCACCAATTAGCAGCCCCTTGTTTGCAGTCCTTGATAAACAGTCCTTGATAAAGGCAGGTAAATTTGGTAATCAATGGCCTCTGGAGATCCTCGACATTTCATTCTTCCAGGGGCAGTCTCCAACTTCCAGAGGCAGATGGCTTCATGGCTTCATTTGCTCGAATTGACCCGATCCCCTATTTCTACACTAACTACCTGTTCCCAATTCTGGCTTCATTCCCCCTTTAGTTTTAGGAACCCATAACTGCTTGTTAAGGAAATGAAAAGGGAAGTCGGTCATTCTGGCTGCTTCGAAGCTGAATGGGGGCAGCGAGGGGCAAGCAGTTTGGAGTTCCCTTTTTTAAAAAAATCGTGTCAATCGAGGGGTCCCAGGAAGAAGACTGGTTGGGGAAGAGCAGGTTGTAAAGTCATCTGGGGGTGGTTGCTTCTATGATAGAAGAACAAATGGACATGAGTACTGAAATGAGATTAGTACAAAGTAAATGTTGCAGCATCTGAAACATGCCACTGAGTATCATGAAAATGACAGAAGTTAACCTCTCACCAGCAGGTGGAAGAACTGAGAAATTGTTCCCATAACTAGGCCTAGCAAAGGCTGGAGAGGACAAGGCCTTTATTTGGGGACTTTAACATTTCCAGGTTATCAGGAATGTAAACACAACATTTAACTCTTAATGTCATAGATGTCCCCAGAAAATATAGTTAAGCTACTTAATGTCATCTGAGTTTGTAAAATATCCCTTTATTGGTATAACCTGTGTTTACTAGAGATCTCTATACTTCTGTTACTTAGGAATAGATAATCATACTAGCAAACATAGATTAAGTCTACCTGTGTAGCTTAGGAAGGTCTGCAGGCCTTAAACTGACTAAAAACTTCTGACTCTGGCAGTTTCTCTTGATAGTTATCAGGCACATTTGCTGAAGAATCTTTCTCTCATTTGTAGCTTCCAGCCTTTATTCTAGTGGGCTAATACAAGTGTACATCTTAAGTTACATTTAACTATTATTTCCTTTAAATGCCCAAGAATGGCTATATTTTGGTTTTAACTGTTTTGCTGGGTATCTAAGATCAAGCTGGTCAAATTGACCTGGTTCCTGTCTTGTTAAAGAGTCAGCTGAGTTCCCACAGGGGTCACTCGTACAGAACTTAAGAGCGGCTCCTTAGCTCCACCAGTGACTTTGATTAGGCAGGGTCTCTTGATGAGGTGACTTCCTTTAGAAACATCAAGGGATGTTTCCCCTTTTCCATGACCCTCCTCTGCAGCAGATGCACTGGGTGATTTTTCATCCTCTAGTCTCAACAATCTCCTTGATCAGGAGGTTGTGTGACCCAGAGTTGCAACACTCCTTAGAGAAGTTCTCTTATTCCCTGGGTTCAGGCTGACGTTGAGGGCAAGACCAAAATATGGACCTTTCTTGACCTCTGTATTTAACTCCAATCTCTAAGTTTGATCTTAATTATCCAGCAAGCCAGTCTCACCAGTCATAAAGTAAGAGTACTGAGCTTTAACTTTAATGTCTATAACTTTACAGTTATTTACCTTTTTATCTAACTGGAGTCTGCATTAGTACTGGAAGTTACCACTATCTATTCTATAGGTGATGGCTTATTATCACAAGTTACCTAGGTTGTGTGTTCTTGAAGCAGCTACTTCTGCAAAACATTAACAGGTAACAGTTTTACAAAATGAAATTAGCAAGAGTAAAAATATATTCAGCTTGTATAATAGCTATCTTGAATTTTGACTGAGAACCACATTCTATCCCCTATTTGAGATCACAGTACTTTTACAACAAGAACCAATCTTTTGACTATATCTTTAAATAAGCTGAAGTCTGGCTTATTTTGGATCTATTCTACACACAGTGAGGTGGGAGGCAGAGCCTTATCTCAGGTAAGGTGTGGCTCTTTACAAATCTTAAGTGTTCTAATTCTGATGTTGACCTTTGCTTCTTTCTTAAGTGTCATTTTAAGAAGTTTACATATATTGTTTCCTGGGTCTGTATGAACCCTAGTTAAAACAATTTAGCATTATATCTAAAACATGAATTAAAGAAGGCCTGAGAGAGCTTTTAACTTTCCTTTTGTGTGATAAAATGTTTTCATGTTTCTTTCATGTTTCACAATATTAACCTTTAAACAAATTAGACTCTAATATTTAGAAATACATTTACATTTGAAATTCTTTATCTCAGTGTAAAAAGTAACATTTTACACATACCCTATTGATAGCAGGTCCTATAATAGAACATTAAATGATAGAAATAAATCCCCAATAAAATTTACTCTTTATAAGTTTAAGATTACCATTACAGACAAGTTTAATCTGGAGAACAGCAGAGCTTGATAAATTCTCTGCTTTAAAAACTTGTAGTCCTGAAAATATGAACACATTAAATATACAACTAGTGACCATTTCACAATTACCTTGACACTTTTATCTTACCAAATTGAGTTTTTAAAGAAAAATGTAGACTCTGTAACATAGTACAATAATCTAACAGTTGTATAACCATAATTGTATACACCCCAATTTTTAAGACTAATTGTTCTAAAGAATAAAACTTAATAAACACAAAGTTAAGAGTAAATTAGTGTTTCAAATCCTTGTCATTTTACCATGTCATTTTACCATATAGATTAAACTTTGGTTTATATCAGAACGTTAGTATTTCACCTTAGGAAAAACCTTAAATAGTTTTAGCTGTCTCACATACATATAACCAACTTAGTTACACACAAACTTGTTGAAACTTGCCCTTTACTTACACAGACTTTCTTAGCACTTACTTAGACCCTCATGTATTTCATCACACAAGCACTTTCTTACCCAGAAACATTTCCTTTTTCCTTTTACTAAATATATTTCCATACCCAGAACCTTTTATTTTCTCTTTCCTATTTGTTGACCCCTTTTTGTTCACATTCCGAAACAACTCTTATGAAATTTCTGAATTTAGATAAATTACTCTATTTTAATAAGATTAAATATTCTGTTGTTTATAGTACTCTAATTGAAACACAGTTGAAACTTTTGGCACCCTTTGTATATAGAATTGCACTTGTTAGGACATAACTCTTAGTAACCTTGTTTTTACCTAAGTGATGACACAAAGCAAGTTTAAACCCTTTTATTTACCAACCTATGAAAACACCAATAATGTTTAAGTATGATACCTCATGGAATTTAAGGAGTTAAAAGTACTCGATGTTATTTAACAATTAGCATTTTAACTTTGTAAATTAATCAGATGTCTCTACAAACACATTAGAGTAATCCCATGCATGCTAACTCTAATTCACTTATTCTGTAAAAACCAAGATATCAGACAAGTGTCCTGTACAGTATTTGCTGTCTCTTTCCTGTTGAAGAAAAGTCCTAGAAACAATTGATATTAGACACTTTATTAACATCAATATTTTATTAGCTTGACCACCTAGAGACTTGTGAGTTATTTTCAAAGACATTTTGCTTTTATTAGTTTACCCAATTTGAACCTTTTTAAATCACATGAATTAAAAGTATCTGGATCCATTTTTAAATCTTAATTTTAGGAGCGCTCAGTTTTGATACAGACAAAACATGACATCAGACAGCACAACATACAAATAACACAAAATCAAGGCCTTGTAACTTTATAGGTGAATCTCCATTGCAGTGTAACAGATGTTCAAAAACTCTAGTTGAATAAAAAGAGAACTGATCAAAAAAATCATGAGCTCAAAAAAAACATATAATTAAAAATATAGCATTTACTTTGCTGGAGTTTTAAAGACTCTTTTTACCTTTTCTTTCCCTGGGTTTGAGACCGGTCTCCTACTGAGCCTTTAGCCTTCTTTTATTTATATTTCAATGTAAGCCTTGACTGAGATCTGGAACGATCTAACAGGTTTTAACAGAAACTTTGTGTCTAAGTATTATAGCCATCTCATCAGGACAGGTTGGATGTTAAAATTATGAGACCTTATTTTTCATTACTTTTGAGACTGAAGCTACTTTGCTAAGTTACCCTTCAGGGCTGTTGGGAGGGGGAGTCCAGAGAAGGAACCTTTGGGGTCCACCCGAGAGTAGCCCAGGCCGAGAACCCCGCAGTTGTTCCAACCCTTCCTCCACCTCCGCCACAAACACACAACAGAACCAGAACCAGACGGGCGCCAATCTCTGATCCGCCAATTGAACCCCATCAGCGCCCTTACCGTTGGAGACTACCAGGCGTCCCTGGCTCTCCCCCACCCTTAGGGCGTCACCCAGGGATGCAACCTGTGGCCCCCCAGGCACGTCTACCGAACACTGTTCGGCCACTCTCACGAGTCACCCAACGGCTGCCACCAAAACCGAAAGCGCGCTCACAGAACCAGACCGACTAACAAAACACAAGACAAAGACAGACAACTTTGGGGTACCCCTTCTTACCTCCAAGGTCGACTCCACGGATGAGGGGGGGCTGTCTTATCCCGGACGAGCCCCCAAATATAAGGCCCCCAAAAAGGAAACCCCAACTCTGTCCCATGGATCAACGGCAACCCCAGTCAACCGCAGGAGGCGTCACTTGATGCAAACCGCTGGTGTTTATTCCAGCGCGCTGGGACCCAACTCGAGGAGTCGAGTCCCTAGCAGAACATCTTGTAGGTTTATAAAGGCAGAGACTACACATCGGAAGGGGTCGCACATGAAAGGGAAAGGGGAACAAAGCTGCCGGGAAATTTCAAAGGGGGTCTGGGTTTGCTGATAACATACAACATGTTTCACAATGTTTTACAACAGGGCGTAGATTCTGGTCAATAGTTTCTGGTAATCCTACTGTTTGAGCACTATCAGGCTATCTGGCTCAATTTACCCTTTTACTCCCTGTTTGGGGCTGATTCCTGGAACAGCTTTAAGGGCTTTGTTCCCGTCACTGGGAGGGAGACCTTAGGGAGTTGAGATAAAACAGACAGCTTAAAAAAATGTCCATTCTTTCAGACGCTCTCCCTGCCCATCTCCTTGTGACCAGTGGCCTTCAGATGTGGCAAGTAGTAGATCAGTGCTCAGAGATTCTTAGAGAACTAGAAAGTTCAGGTGGTGGGATTTCAGCTCGCGGAGCAGCCTCCTACCACGCACTTCTTTCCACCACGTCCTCTCCCAGAGGCAGGTGCATTCACTCTTCGCCTTTCCAGACCCCAGTGCAGTCCTCTGCTTCTACTGAGAGCCCAGTGGGAGGGGAGGAGAGTGAACTTAGAGAGGTGTTACAAATTCAGGTGAAGGAGGAGAAGGAGGAGGAGGAGGAGGACCAGGGATCAGCATCTACACTCTCTCAGACTTCTCAACCACAGAGAGTGTCGGGGTTCCCCGTACTCCTGGATCCCACCTAGTACCCATATCGTCTACTGCCTGCAGACTTCCTGAGAGTGAGAGTGCATCACTTGAACCTCCTGCCCACCTACTATACTACCCTCCAAAATCTTCTATATCAAGCAGGAACCCTTTGAGCCTAAGGAGGAGATATCAGGAAGTGGGACTCAGTCTGGAGGAAGAAAGAGGAGACCAAAGTGTTTCCTGGAGGAGACACTGAAGGGAACGAGGAGCTGAGGTTCTTACTGCCCTCAGGAGCAGGGGCAACATCTGGGGGAGAGAGTCCATCCTGGAAGCCAGTGGATCTTCATGGAAATGAAGTCCTGTCAGGGGTGGAGGACCGAGGGGAGCAAGGCAGGCTGTACCTGGGCCTGTGAAGCTAGGGGAGCACCCTGTGCAGATGGAAAATGCTTTGGTTGCTTGTGTGGAAAGCGGTTTGCAGTAAATCCAAAACAGGACAGGCACATCATGCTGACCTTCAGCCTGCCGCCTTTTGGCTGTGGCTTCTGCAACAAGCGCTTCAATTTGAAGCACCATCTGACCAAGAAGGTGAAGACCCAGGTTGGGGTCCTGCATGCCTGTCCCCATTGTGGCCGTGGGTTCAGTGTCCACGCCTGTTTCCTTCACCACCGAGACTTTTGCAAAGGTCAGGGTTGGGCCACTGCCCACTGGAATTACAAGTGACTGCTGAGGCCAGGCACTAAATTGTAGAACAAGATAGCCACTGTGCTGAGGCATACTTACCCTCCCTTCCCTAGTCCTGGATCTTGTAATCCTGCCAAGAGATTAGATATATTATGGACTCCGTATTATTGAGTATAGACCTCAACCTAGCAGATGCAGAAGCTCAGATTTCTCACCCCAGATTTTTATTAACCACTCTATAGAAAAGTGGTCTCTAGGCCACTTGATCACTTGCCCATCATGGACTTTCTTTTGGTAGTGTTGATACTGTTGAGGAAACCAAATTTCAGATTAGAAGAATATTAGTGAGAGACGAGTTAGAGCAAAATGAAACAATGATAAATGTTTCCTTTAGTTTCCTTGAGGAGGTAAAGGCACTGGTGTCCACCGAGGGATATGTTTGATTTGGAATGCTGGTAATTCAGAGACAAAGCTCTAAGCTTTCCTTTCTCATGTCATTACTGGGATGATGTGAGCAGAGTTCTTCTTATGTACTCCCCTCCACCTCCTACCTGCAGTGCTGGCGTGAAACCTCAGTCCTTCCACACGCTAGAGCAGTGCTCCACCACTGAGCGACACCCCAGCCTCTGTGGACTTTTTTACTGTCCCCTTCCAGAATCCCCTCAGCTTGTACCTTGCTTTCTCGCCAATGGACACCTCCCCGATGTCTTCTGTTAATGTAGGTGAGCACTTCAACAAGTTGGGCATTCCAGGTGTCTTTTCTAGAACACTCCTGAATAGAGGACCAATCCCCAGCCCCCTGAGCCTCTTGCTTACCTTTGACCACCGATAATTTGTATATTGATCACAGGTGACAAATGTGGCAGTGAACTCAGGAGATGGCCACTGACCTAAAATGCTCTCAGAATAGCACCACTCTGAACAAATTCCCATGGTCAGAGGGACTCAGGGCTATGACTGCACACGATGAAGGCTAAAGAGAACAGTGCAAGGGGAGCACACCACCTTCTTTACATTCCACCCACATCTGAGGCGGCCCTCTGTTGAGAGGTGGAGGCGTAAATATAGGAATGGGGTGAAGGGAGATTCAACAGTTACTTCATTTCTTCTAATGGGGTGAAGGGAGATTCAACAGTTACTTCATTTCTTCTAACTTTGCCCTGAAATCTGAAAAAAAAAAAAAAAAAAAAAAAAAAAGCCAACCTCAGCAACTTTGTGAGGTCTTAAGCAACTTAATGAGAACTTGTCTCAAAAAAATAAAAGTGGCTGGGGATGTGACTCAGTGGTTCGGTGCCCCTGGGTTCAATTCCCAGTAAATAAATACATAAATGTGCAGTCACATTTTCATAAGAGGTAAAGAATGGGTCAGTACACTTATTCAAAAATGCCCACTGTTTCCTCAAGAATGTTTCAATTCAGCAGAATTGGATCCCAAAGAAGGGCCATATAAGCTGCTGTGTTCAAACCAACTTATTAACTTGAAGGAATAAAATGTTAGAACTTCTATTTTAAGTTATTTTATCTTCATTTTGTTTTCTGTTCTGTGTACATGTAAAACATAAATAAGAATACAGATCATTCCTAAGTGAATAAACAGGCATATATGAGGGATAGTTTTTTTTTTTTTTTTTTTTTTTTTTGAGACCAGCATCTCATAGATAACATTAGGCTAATCAATTGAGGTGCAAGAAGAAAAATATTTTTTTAATTATTTAAACTTAATTTTTACTTAAAAACAGGAAAATTATTTAACAATATTCAATAAACAGAATAACACTGCTCCTGAATGCGTGTGTTGTATTGTCATGTATCAGATATAAAATATTGGTTCCTGGGTGTTCTGAAGGAGGGTTTGGATCATTAGTCTACTTGTTTGTATATAAGTTAATTTTAAATTAAAATATATGTTCCATATATTTGTCCTTACTTTCCGTGATACTCTTAGTATTTTGCTGTCAAAAGAATATTTAACAAATAAACAAAAAGGGCACAAATCTGTTCTTTCAAGGAAAAGATCACTGAGTAAAAGTATTTGGTTTGAAAAGAAACATGCTACAGAGACCAACATTTACAAACGTGGAGTCAATGCATGAGGTCTAAAGGAAAAGCATACTCAGAGCTATGGAAATAACCACTTGGCAAAATCTTAAAAATTCTCTTTTGTGTGTTACCGTAGGCACCTGCCCCCTCCTCTTCTCTTGTTTGTTTGGACTTGTGTTTTGCTGGAGTAAAACATCCAAAAACTCCTTTAGAGTCCCTTCTATTCGAAAATTTTCTTTATTCTATTTTGCATCTTCCAGAAATTGAAACAGCTCGGTTCAAGCTGACAATGGCCTTCCAGGGCTCCCTGTCAGGATGTCCTTTCCCCTTCTCCACATCCTTCTTAGACGGGAACTTGGGGTGGAAAGTTAGGCACACGCACTTGGCCAACCAGGTTGAGCCAGACATTCTGCAGGTGTCTCTGTGCAGGCCTGCATGCCTTCTGGAAGAGCAAGGGTATAAGCCCCGCAGACCACAGTCGAGGGCGGATCACGGCTCTTCAGCACGTCTTGCTGTGTCTCCACCAGGCCTTACACTATAGCAATGGCTGGGGGAAGCAGTCCCGGGTCTGAGCTCCACAGAGTTTCACCATTTGACTTGATTTTTAAAAAAAAATAGGCACAAATGTTTTACTGGAGAAAGAAGTCAGTATTTACATGGGCAGGTGCATGTTACTGAAAAGGAGTCAAGTGTGACTAAGAAAAGAGGAACTCAGGAACCTGCTTTGCCCTTGGTTATGTTCCTGTCATTTGGAACCATGAAGCCCAAGGTAGGGTGGCAAAGTGTTCCAAATGTGCAAGGGAACAAGATAACACCATTCACACACTGCACCAGGAAGTGGGAATCCCTTATCCCTTTCCCCTTCGTTTCTTTAATTTTAAAGCAAAGAAACAAACAAACAAACAAAAAAACAGTAGCGAGTGTTTCCTAGAGTCATTCTGATAATCAAATTCATTTATTTCAACAAAACACTTAGAATAATGCCTGGCATATGATAAACAACCAACTGATACAATTAGAAGACCAGGACCCAGAATTTGTGAATTAACTATTACTGTAAATAACAAAGCCTGTGCTGTGCAAAATATGTCCATCTATTATATATAGTACTTATATTCCAATTATGCTAATATTATATGTACATACATGATACGTACATAAATCAAGAAAAGCATTGTTGTTCAGTTTGGTTCCAAGAAGAAACTGGTCCTGGTACAGGAACATGAGTCACAAAGGAGAGAAAATGGAACCATTGCAGAGTGACAGAGAAGGGTCACTCACAGCAGCAAACAGTTATTCCCCGGCCACAGGCATAAATGAAGGTGCCTCCAGGACCCAGAAGCAGGGACTGGAAGGGGAGCGACAAGCCAGATGCATGATCACAAAGCACTTAGGTCACGAGCAAGAGGGTCCCTACTGCCGTGCTCCACACCCCACACCCCTAACCACTATGAAGAGGGGGAAGCACCCTTCGGCAGGAGGAGTGGAAGGCCATGCTTACCTTCCTCAGCTTGTTGTTTTTGTTGGCATCACTGAGGGATTCACGCTCCAAGAGACAGGGCACCGGGTGTTCAACAGGAAGCAGTGTTTATTTCTTTTTCTGCAGAATTACATTCATAGGCCGAGCCCCGGGCCCCAAATGCACAAAGTAATACATATTTTAATTGGATGTTCTTAGGCTGTAGAATTGCAAAGAAGTTGCAACTGCATCATGTGTAACTTAACTGAGTTATGACAGTCACAACAGATTGACGGCAGAGTTGGCATGCACATTAAGTGTGACACGTTGCCTTTTCTTTGTTCTGGGAGAGCCCCTACTGCAGCGGCTTCGTTTAACTGAAATCAGCCCTCATTCCAGAGTGTGAATTTAGTCTTTCCAAGAAATCGGTGGGTATCTTCAGAAAGTTCTCGGTCACTGCTCAGTGGGGACACTTGCATCCTTCTTCCCCCAAAAGCAGACCCAGACAGGAGAGCCAAGTGGGGAGACTTTATCTAGAAGGTACAGGACACCTCAGTAGGAAGAAGGACCTGAGACCAGGAAGGGAAGGGGCCCTGCTCTGGGCCACTGAAGCTCAACCTTAGAAGGATGCAGAACCACACATAATCCCTCCTGGGGTGAGGAAGCTGTGCATTCATAGACCAGCTAAGCAATGTCTGGTAGAGGGGTCCCTGGGGGGATTAATTCTACAGCACTAAGACTAACCTAGATAAGGACAAGCCTTCTGAGATTTAGGAGAATGTCCTTAAGCCAAGAGAAAGTTGGAACTGGGTGGGGTTCACAGCCCAGGGGACACATGAGTGAGTCACCAACAGCCTCTGTTTCATTTACATTTAGGGAGAAGATTCTGGAACCACCATAGATAGATCTAGGTGTAGGGATACTTGAAATTTACTCTCTTTCTTCTGCTTATTTGTATATGTGTGACCTATGAAATGAACTGATGAGATTCATATTAAAAGGGAATAAAAGCATACTAATTTAGGGACGTGCATAGATACAGAAGCCACACACATTCAGTATGAGACTCAAAAAGGACGAGAGAGCTGACCCTTGTATAGAACTTAGCCGAGGAGGGGACTGGGGCTTCTGGAGGAAATGGCAATGGTGCCACTATGGAAGGAGAATTGGGGGTGGGCTGGCGCAGGGAGCAAGGGTAACAGTCACCCTGGTCATCTATGCCCCAAACCTCTTCTTCCTGCAGGACAATCCCTCCTAGACAGGAATGGGGAAATCAGAGAGACAGGCCTCTGTCTGCACCCACTGTTCACTAATGAAGGTAGAGGTAATTTTTTTTTTTTTTTTTTTTACAAAAGGAAGGTCTTTCAGAGTTAATCCTGGGTCTGCATATGCAATTACTCCAGAACCAGCTGGATGTAGTCCAGGAAAGCATGTTTGGACTGGGATATTTTTGAGCTCTCTTACAGGTCTAAAGAGAGTCCTTTTCCAAGACTGCCTTAATGCCCTGAACCTCACAAGATTTGCTGATTCCGGCACTGAGGGGCAGGAGAGAGGCAGAAGAAGGAGACTTGGCTTGGAAATCAAGCCTCAGGTACTGAATTCCTGCTGAGCCCCTCAGCTCTGCCATCTTCAGCAAGTCCTTGGCATCTCTGGGCCAGTTTTCCCATCTGTGCAGTGGGGGTGATCATGATACATGCATGATGGGGCTGTACTGAGGATTTAAAGCATTTGTACAGACAGAGCACTTTAAAAGCATCCAACACACAAAAACATTTTTTATCCTTTGTCTTTCATGACATTTATTTGTAAATGCTCTGGTGTATTAAGTGCTCAGAAGGTTTTGACAATAACTCATGCACCATAACACGCTGAGAACGGATGGAAGCATTGCAGGGGCGATGGAAGCTGGGCTTCAGAGAACCAGGTGAAGTTGTGTGCCCACTGCGCTGAACATGGATGTGGCTGTCGTGGCCCCTTTGTGACCTAAGGAGCCCTTACTCATTTATTAGAGTAATCTGCCATTCAGATCTGAATCCAAGCAGCTTGTGGATATAAAAGAAAAAGAATTAAAATGTTTTTAAAAACAACCTGTGACATGCAGCGATTCTTTAAATGGGTAATTTCCGGGATGCTGGACCATATCTAATTCTTGGCAACAGGATGTCACTGTGCTCTGTCTTTTAGCATCCGTTCCAGTGAGGGTGAAATAGCTCCTATTACAGGCATGTTAATAACTGCTATAAATAGAAGTGAGGGAAAACACAGAACCTTTATCACTTCTTTCCATGCATGAAATAAAACAAGAATCCTCTATTTTAGAAAACTTGCTCCTGCCTTCCAAGGAACAATGCCAAATGGGCCCTCCTGAGATGGAATTTCATCTGACTCTGTGTGTTCTGCAAAGTCCCCTCCAGTAAGATGAGTGTCTTTCCAGCCCAGACTGGTTCTCACTAGCAGCCTTGGGTTTTCAGTTCGCCACCCAGAGAATGCGCCTGTCTGAGACCAGGCTGCCCTCTGCTGGGAGGCAGAGGTTGGGTTAGGCTGGGAAAGCCTTTGGGGAAGAATTACTTATTTTCAGCAAAGCTTATGAAAATTATGCACAAGATTTGTATGGAAAATAAAGCAAGGATATTAGAGTTGCAAAATCTTTCGCTCTATAGAGGCAAAATCAGGAGGTCAGAGGTGCATTTGGAGCTGCAGGGATAGTATGGCTTGCACAGGCAGCCTGGGTTTGGAGAGAGGCTCACTTTGGGTCCCCAACTCTGCCAGTCCTAGCTGTGAATCTTGGGTAAATTAGTTGTGCAATTCCTCTAGCTTAGTTTTATCATCTTTGAAATGGGTTAAGTCTTAATTTTCAGAGGTGAAACAAGAAGATGCATGTAAAGTTGCAGAATGTTTGACACTTGATGTTCCAAGAAAATGCTGGTTATCATGATTACTCCAACTTCCTTCTTAAAGATGCTGAAACCAAAACTTTGCAGGCCTTGACCTAGGGACCAAGACCACGTGTGTACTGAGGGATACGAAGGGACCAATCCCAGACTGCAGTCTCTACCCCCCTCAGGTGTCCTGGGCTCTAGTGATTCCCTTAGCTCCTGTCCCTAGTCACCACCCATTGCAAAGGACACCTGGCATGTGGCGGGCCAACCCCATCAGCCCACACAGGAAAATGTCCCTGGGCCTGACACTCTGCTTATCTTCTGCTCCAGTGGAGCAGTCCAGAAGGGTACTATGGGGCTGTCCCAGAAAGGTAAAGTGGAGCTAGCACAATCTCCCAAGTGGAGAGAAAGTAAGCAGTGACGTCCAGGCAGAAGCCATCCACGGGCTAAACTCATTGAACCCCAGAGAAGTTCATTCATTCATCTTCCGGGTCATTCATTCCCAAGTAGTGACAAGTTCAGCCTTGGGCTGAGCAAATCTTCTCCGCATTCATGGCGAAGAAGAGAAGGAAGCCTGGCAACAGGGTTCCTGATGTCCTCAACACTGCAAGCACCTGCTGGGTGGACTGGTTCCCCTTTCATGTGGTTTGTCACTCCCAGGTCTGTGACCGAAACCATATGAGGACATTTTCATAAGAACCTGCAGAATGAGCAGCCCCTCAAGTAAACAAGTTTGAGCAAGTGGCCAACTCATATTGACTAAAAACAGTCACCCAGATACCATATGGGCTAGAAGGGGTGTCATGCGTGGTCTCGACACATGGTTGTCCTTGCAATGGAACGCCTCTCCACGTGTTCCTTCCATGGGTCTAAACACACAGCTCCAGGGTCATTACAAAAAGACAGACCCGAATTGCTACCACTAACGGGCTTAAATTTGGAATTCCAGAAATAACCCGAGCCTGGCCCCTCACTGCCTGCATCCCTTCTGTGGAATGATCCATCTGCTTTACGTCCATGTTCTCATTGGATCATAGAAATGATAATAGCAACTTTGCCAGTTGTTACAAGAATTAAAGATAGTAAACGTAAAGCCCCTGGTTGCTTACATAGAGTGGACGCAAAGTCAATGGTAGCCATTACTATTTCACGCTTATCCAAAACATGCATAAGGATTGTGTTTGTGTGTAAATTCTTATGTGATGTGCGTGAATATAGGCATGCTAATTTATTTTACATGTACAAAATATTTAGTCTAGTACTGGAGAAGAAATATTTAGTCTAGTACTTTTGAGATGCCAAGGAGTAAATATGCTTCTTTTTAGATACAAAAAAAAAAAAAAAAATCTCAAAAATAAGCTTTGGGTCATGAAGACAGTCATTTTCTCATCTCTTAAATTAAGTAAAAAATATATTTTATAGAAAGTTTTGGAGATAACCACTAAATAAAAGTAAGATTTAAACTTGTGGATAAAAGTATAAAAGTCAATATTTTTCTTCATATGTTTTCTTAAATATTCTGAGAAAATAAAAGAGAATTCACAACATGATTACAAATTTTTGGTCAACTTATACTTGAGCAATGCAGAAAGGAGGGACAACCATGCAGGAAAGGGGGTCCTGCTAAATACATGGCAATATTTCCTCCCAACTCCCAGAAGTTATTGTTCTACTAAAGGAGTCACCTGCCCATCTGTTGCTTTCAGATGGGAAATTGGGGGCTGAATGGACTTACCAAACTAGCAACCCCATGTCTGACAATGAGAGGCAGCCCCAGCTGTGACCTGAGGAGCCAGACTCTGTGGCGCTCCTACTTCCTAGACATCAGAACTTGGGGAAGTTCTCCCCCAACTGATACCTCTGTTTCCTCCACTGCACAACATGGATAATAGCCCTGCAACCTTATTTCAGTAATAAATGAGTTACCACATAGAGAACAGCATGTACTTCACCTATTTGTAAAATAATAAAGCTTTTGACTTTATTGGTCCTTTAAACTTCTTCAACTGAAAACAGACCTCAAGGCCTGTTGGAAAAACTATACTTCACAACAGGGAAAGAGAATAATTTATAAATCCAGTTGAGAACACCTATGGAAAACATATAGCTCATTGTTCTGGTGGTATATGGAAAGGTTTTCCCTAAGACTGTGAAGAATGCAAGAATGTTCACTCTCACCAATTCCATGTGCTAGAGGTCCTTGGTATTGCTATAAGACAAGAAAAAAATAAGGAAAAAGCGTAGATAGGAAAGAAAGAAACAAAATTGCTTATGTTTGCATATAACATGATTGCTTATGTGAAAAATTCTCTCTTTCTTTTTTTTTTTGTGTGTGTGTGTGTGTGTGTGTGGTGCTGGGGATTGAACCCAGGGCATTGTACATGCGAAGCAGGTGCTCTACCAACTGAGCTATATCCCCAGCCCTGTGTGAAAAATCCTGAGGAATTTTCAAAGAAACTACTATAATGCAAAAGTGTATTTGCCAAAGTCTTGGGACACAAAGTAAATCTGCAAATTTTAATTGTATGCCTATTATATCAACAAAAATTGGGAATTAAGATGTACGAGTACGAAAAGCGATGTCATTTTCCAATAACATAAAATAGTTAGAAATAAGTGAAAATGTTCAAGACCAGAATACTGAAAAAACTACAAAATATTGATGAGAGAAATGAAAAAGGACATAAAGTCAGGGATTGGAAGATTTAAGATTAAGGTGCCCCTTCTCCCTACATTCACCTACAGGTTCAATCAATCCTGCATTAGTCAGTTTTCCATCACTGCCTCAAATATCTGGGGGGGGGGGGGACTTCAGGTAATGTTTTCAGGAGGAAAAGACTTATTTTAGCTCATAGTTTCAGAGGTGCAGTCCATAATCATTAGGCCTTGTTGATTTTGAACTGTGCTGAAGTAGCACATCACAGCAAGATGACAGAGCAGAGGAGCTGCTCACCAGCTGGTGGCCAGGAAGCAAACAGAGAGGGAGGAGCCAGCCAGGGTGTCAACATCCCCTTCAAGGTCAGGCCCCCAGTGACCCTGATTTAACTACCGTCTTGTCACTAGGAGCCACCTCCTAAAGGTTGCACTGCCTCCCAGTAGAGCCATTAGCTGGTGACCAAGCCTCAACACATGGACCTTTGGTGGACACTGTAGATCCAAATTATAGCAAATGCTAATCAAAATCCAAGGAATTTCATTCATAGGAATGAAAAAGCTCATGCTGTTATTTATAGGGAAATGAAAAGGACTAGTAGAGTCCAGTCTTAAAGATGAAAAACCAAAAGGAGTAAATATAATAACTAATTTCCTGCCTTACTGTGGGACAGTACTCAAGAGATCATGATATTGGTGTAAAGATAAATAAATTACTCAACAGATTGGAAAGTCCAAAAGGCATGCAGTGGGAGAGACCCAGATACATACAGCAAAGTGATTTTTGAAAAGATCATAAAAGCAATTGAAAGGGAAAAGGAAAGTCCTTTCAACAAATGACACTGGGCAGGATGCAGTGGCATAGGCCTACAACCCTGTAACCCCAAGTTCAAGGCCAGCCTCAGCAACAGAGCAACACCCCATCTCAAAATGGAGTAAACAGCAGGGGATCAATAAGCAGCAAAAACTGCCTCACCAAGAAACAGATATCCTCTGCTTGAAACCCAAGTTATGGAGCAACAAGGAACGCAGCCTCCCTCTAGTCCGCCATCTTGGATCTCCTCAAAATGGAAAATAAAAAGGGCTGGGTATATAACTCAGTGGTAAAGCACTCCTGGGTTCAATACCCAGTACCAGAAAGAAAAGAAAAGAAAAGAAAAGAGAAAAGAAAAGATACTGAAACAACTGGATATTTATATAGTTTTTTAAAAACTGAATTTTTATCTTATAACGTACGCAAGTATTAATTCAAGATGGGTCAGAACTCTAAGAAACATAAAAACTGTAGTTACTAGAGAAAAATAAGGGAATACATCATGGAGTAGGCTGAGTAGTCTGGTCAAAATAAGAAAACTCATCAATTTTATGTATCAAAATTAGCAACTTCTGCTCCTCAAAAGACAACAACACCAAAACCAAGGAAACAAAAATAACAAAGGTAAAAAGACTGGAAGGAAGGACTTGGATCCTAAGACATTTTTAAAAGTTCTAAAAATTAATAACAAAAAGACAAACAATCTAATGCTTTCAATGGGCAAAATATTTGAACAAGTACTTTCTAAGAAAAAAATAGCATTAATAATGACATAGAAGTATATCTGACATAATGGTTCATCCAGGCAATGGAGACCGCGGTGAGGTAGCTTAGCCTGGCACCCTCCCTCACTAGAACAGCTAAGAGGTGCTCAGCATCAGCAAGTGCCGGCGAGGATGTGAAGCAACCAGAACTCTCGTGTCTTGCACCATCTTGTACATAAACTGGTGCAAGTCCTCGGGAGCCTTTCTGGCAGCTTCCCTTAAACAGACATCTACTCTATGACTCAGCAACTCTATTCTCAAATCCAAGCAAGTTCTCCAAAAGGAGTTGAAAAGTAAATGCATAAAAAAGGCTCATACCAGAATGTCCACACACACACACAAAAAATGTCCACAGCAGCTTCATTCACAACACCCTAAACTGGAAGCCATTCAAATATCCATCAACAGAAGAATATTTATATATATATATTTATATATATATATCTCCATGTAGAATCACAGTAGGAAAAACAGACTGTTTTCTTCTGTTCTCTACATTCAGCACAGAACACTTCTGATCACCAAAATGTGTGGAGTATTATCCCCCCCGCACTAAGCAATCCAGCTGAATGTCCAATGATTCAATTCAATTCTGGCATTATCTATGCAGAGTTTGCATCAAATCCCACAGGCTGAGAGGTCCGTTTCGCAAGTCTGCACCTCTGCCCCCGACTTCACCTGCCAGTCACAAGCCCCAGGTTGTGTGACCCCTGCTTCTCACCAACTGGCTATAAGTTGAGGTTCTCCTATCCCCTCCTTGCGTTAGATAACTGGCTAGGTCATTTCATAGAACTCAGGGACATTTATACATAATATAAACATTTATTATAAAACACATTATAAAAAAATCTTTTATTTATTATAAAGGATTATAAAGGATACAGATGAACAGAAAGATGGGGAAAATGGTTGGACAAGGATGTGGGAAGGGGCATTGGGTTTGCTTGCACTTCTTGGGGCCCCCTGCTCCAGGTATCTTGAGGTGTTCAATTCAGAAATCCTAAAATCCCGTCCTTTGGGGGAGTTTATGGAAACTTGGTCACTTCGTTACTTTGATGCAGACTTCATCACATTGGTGATCAACTCCAATGTCACCTCTTTTCCCCTCCCTAAACATCCAGTTGGGGCATAAAGTCCTAACCTTCCAGTCACACAACTGGTTCCCCTGGCACCGGCCTGAGGCTATCCAGAACCCCATCTGGTGGTCCTCCCCTCAGCTTGCAAAAGCTCACTATCGCTTTGGAGATTTCAGGGGTTTTAGGAGCAGCACACCAAGACGCTGGGATGAAGGCCAAATATAGCACACGTTTCTTAATATAAATCACGATTTTATGATCCAATAAGCAGAAATAAACAGGCTCGGTGAAGTGGCACATACCTATGATCCCAGTGACCTGGGAGGCTGAGGCAGGAGGATCACAAATTCAAAGCCAGTCTGAACCTCAGCAACTTAGCAAGACTCTAAGCAGCTTAGCGAGACCCTCTCTCAAAATAAAAAAAAAAAAAAAAAGAAAAGAAAGAAAAGGGTTGAGAATGTGGCTCAGTGGTTAAGTGCCCCTGGGTTCAATCCCTGATTACCCCCTGCCCCCCAAAAAAGTAAAGAGCAAACAACATGGATGAAGCTTAAAACAATGATGTTGAACAAAAGGAAGCCACATACATAAAAGCATGTGTACACTTTTAAATAAAATTTCAAGAGCAGAGAAAACTAACCTAAGACGACAGAAATTAAACTTTTGATAGACTCTGGGAAAGTAGGGACTTGTTGCCAAAGGACACTTTCTTGGGTGATGGAAAGTCTTTCGGCTTTGATGGTGTGGGTACTCAAGTATGCACATCTACATAGATTTGTAAAAACTAATCAACATGCCCCAGAGGTTTGTGTGTTTATGGTATGGAGTGAAGCCTTAATTTTATAAATTGATGAAAGTTGACCCAGTGACATTACATTGTGCAATCCTATGGTTTCTTGTGTCTAATTTTTTTTCTTTTTCTTTTCTTTTTTTTTTTTTTTGTACAGGGGATTGAGCCCAGCATTACTTAACCACTGAGTCACATTTCCAGTCTGTTTTCATATTTTATTTAGAGTCAGGGACTCACTAAGTTGCATAGGGTCTCACTAAGTTGCTGACCCTGTCTTTGAACTCAAGATCCTCCAGCCTCAGCCTGCCAAGTTGCTGATATTTGTCCAAAAATTTTTTAACAAACATAGTGAGATGAAGTCCTTCCCCTCATCAAAATCTTCCCATGACTTCTTCTTAATAAGAAAATCAGAGTATTCACATGACCTAGGTCTGGTGTGACCTGGCCTCATCCCTTCTCTCGGAATACCTCCTGCCATCCCTCTCTTAGGCTCACTGCATCCCAAACACCTGGCTTTTTGCTGTGCCTGAATATTCCTGGTGTTTTATGTTTGCTTTTTCCTCTCTGGAATACTCTTCCCATGGTTCATGGATTTGCTGATCTTTTTGTTCGTTCAGACCCAGATGCTTTTGCTTCTGAGGCACGTCCTTAAGCACTTCATGGCTTCCTTCTCATCCTCCGTAGCTCTCCATAAGCACTAACCGCACCTGGGATCATGCTGCATGCCTATCAGTCACTTGTGGGTCGCCCATCTGCCCCTGGACTGTCAATTTCTGGAGGACAGGAACCTCCCTGTCCTGCAATCAAAGGACTTACTTAGAACAGCATGCACTCAGTAGGCATTGCCTACATAACACCTGTCGATGAAGACACAGTTGGCAAAGTGATATAAGGAGAACTTCTCATTGGCTTGACAAAGTGCCTGTGAGCTTTCTCCAGGAACACTGAGATCTTGTAAAAACTCAGTAAATTTCTAGAAACAGATCTCTGTTTCTCTACCTGGGATACCACTTTTAAATAAAAAAACCATATAGAGTGGATCATACAATGTTTTGAAGATAAGGAAATGTGTCAAGTTCATATTAAAGACCAACTCTTGACCTTGCTGTTGACCTTAACTGGGAAGAAAGAAACATTTATCAGCTAAGATGTATCTGGCTTCTCGTTTATTTTTTTAAAAAAATAAAAATACTGTTTAAGAGTTAGGTAGGAAAGTTAGATTGGAGATTTTACAGTTTATGAACATTATTTTAATTTGGTTTGTACCCTAGAACAGTCAGTAACAATCAGTTTTACCAACTATATACAATAATAAAATCCCTTGTCAGCAATACCTTGGACCTTTTCCAAGGCCAAAATTACTACATTTAATAAAGAAATAACATACTTTCAAATAACACTTCTAGGGTTTGACATCCATATAAGAAAATCTAACTCCCAGGCATATTTTCAACAGTTCTGTGAAAAATGAAAAATTAAAAAGGCTATGAAATTTGAAATACAAATGTGACTGTCATTCTAATTCGGGTGTTTCTTTTCTCTGATTTCCACAAGAAGAAGTAGAATCTCTCTTCCCACAGTTCTTCCTATATGGCCCCCACAGGCACCCTGGGCCTCAAGGTCATTGCTGGTTCCTGCATCCAAATAAAAGAATGTCACAATCCCTGGTGCCTGGACGTCTGGCCCAGGGTAGTTTTCCCAAGGTGGTTGAGGCCCTTCAATGACAGAGCAGCTTTGTGAGTGGCAACAGCATTTGCTCAGTCACTGGCCACAAGGCATAGAATGCCCTGGTTGGCTAAGGAGGACCCAAGGTGCCATCAAGGGTGACATTTCTTCTTTTTGCATTTGACTGAGATCACAGTGAACCTTTATTATTTGTAGAACTAGCATAAAGCTGTTAGTCTGTGTTCTGAACTGCAAAATTCCATTACCCGTTCTGAAAATATTGTATGCAGACTCCTGAAAATTGTCTGCTGAGTTAATGTTATACATTCTGAGGTCCCTGGAACATCAGAGGCTCTGGAAACAAGATTTAAGTACAAATCTTGGTTCTATAACTTCCAGTCTATGTGGTCTTGGTCGTATAACCTCCCCTTCCTTAGAAGTCTCTTCATCTATGAAGAGAGAGACAATAACTATTCTCTCTTTGCAGGCTCTGTTAAAGAAATAAGCTAGATAATGCACACAAAGAATTCAGCAAACCACCTAGAGATTTCACAAATATCTATTTAGTATCTCTTGTAAGCAAAGCTCTAAGGGTGAAAAAAGAGGGAAGTACACTTTCTCAAGTGAAAAAACAAAACAAAACAAAAAAAACTATAGATGCCGCTGTGTACACCGACAAAAAGAGGAACTGGGCCATAGGAAATGTAAACTAATATTCACTATTGTCAGGGATCAACTCGAGATGTGTCTCACAGTTTCACAGCAACAAAATGTGGTAGCATGTTTTTTCAAGATACTTTCCATGGCTAGAGATGGAAACTGAGCTCACAATGGCTTAGGGTAGAGGGAAGAGAGAAGGGGAACAGGAGGATGTGGTGGCTTCCCCAGCTGGGACCCCAGGTAAAGATGGAGTTTTGACAAGGAGCCCTCCCAGCTACACTCTTCTCTGCTTCCCCTAATTTGCTGGCTTCAGCATCTCCTGCTTCAACAGGCTTCTCTGTGAGACAAGAAATATTGCTTAGCAAACCTCAGGGCTGTATTCAGACAGTGCGTGATCCAACAGGAAAAGAGACTTTTCATTTCCAATGATTCTTACGTCAAATCTCAAGGAAGCATCTAAGTGACCCCAATAGAGTCTCACCTACCTGTCTTTTTCTTAGTCACTGAGAAGAAGGGCATGGAGTGCCCAGATAGGCCTGGTCTGAGACACATGTCCATTCTTTGCTGTCACTGGGCGCAAGGCACAGGGTGCCCTGATCGGCCAGGTATGAGAAACATGTCGGTCTCCTACACAAATCAGACTTTTAATGCATTCACAATAACTTACAGAAGAGGAGTGACCCTACTCAGGACCAGATTCATGGACCTACTGCACACACAGCCCAGGGTTGATTTCATGCTCTGCTGTTTTCATCTTGAAATCTTCATGAATTGATTTTTGAACTTGTGGTAGGTAAATAAAATCCAGTGGGACAATACAGCCCTTGCATGAGCAGGAGAGAGACATGCAATGTGATTGCCTGCTGTTGTCCTTGGCCAGGCATTTGCCTCTTCTGCCACGCTGTCCATGAACACAGAAGCTGGATGGACCCACTCTGTGTGCATTTGAGCAAAACTCAAAACACATAGCACAAAGCGAGCAAGTCATGTCTACCACTGAATAAGAGCAACGTTCACCGCCCAGGGGACACACACAGTCCATTAGAACCAGGACTCACTCCACATACAGAAATAGGGCAGTGGCCTTCTAAGAAAGAGCACATCCGGGGTGCCCTGTCGTATCCCTACCCACCCGAGCTACTTCCCTACAACAACCACCCTTGCATTCTGAAAATGAGGACACAGAAAGGGAAGGATCTAGTGGGCACAGCTTCAGTTCTCTGGAGCTTCTCACTCATCAGCCAAAGGCAGAGGGTGCTGGGAGTGTGTATTTATCAGCGAGTGAAATGAAAACAGTTGAGTTCATTTCCTGCAGCACTTCCACTGTTCTGGTGAGAGCAAAATACACTGCACGGCCAGGTGAGGTGGCGCACACCTGTTATCCCAGTGACTCAGGAGACTGAGGCAGGAGGATCTCAGGTGTGAAATCAGCCTCAGCAAAAGCAAGGTGCAAAGCAACTCAAGGAGACCCTGTCTCTAAATAAAATACAAAATAGGGCTGGGGATGTGGCTCAGTGGTCAAGTGCCCCTGAGTTCAATCCCTGGGACCCCCTAAGATACACCTGCATACATGAGCTGAAAAATACAAACTGTGTGATTGGTGACTCTGCATATGGCCAGATGCTCTTAGGAAATTAAAAATTGACATAGCCAATTCTGTATAAAGATGAATGGTAAAAATTCATGCTAATCATTTATACTTTAAATGTTTCTTTACTTAGAAGGACATTAATAGCAAATAAAAGCATGTTGATAAATTGAGAGGTGACAGAAGAGGAAAAAAGCTTCATATTTTAGCACTTTTAATAGCCATTTTCTCTTGCTTTTTGAGCAAGGCCCCACATTTTCATTTTGCACTGAGTCTGATAGATTATGCAGCTGGTCCTAGGAATACCTGGATGTCACTGTATGTCCTGCTTAACTATTGCAGCATAATTCTGTAACACATTACCCCCAAACCTAGTGCCTTGAAACAAACTCTTTTTAAATGTCTCATGACTTGGTGGCTTGGAAGTTCAGGCAGTGCTCAGCTGGTGGTTCTTCTGCTTCATGTGGCACTAACCAGGCACTAACCAGCATTCAGCTGCCTCTGCATCACTCAAACATCTGGTCTTGCAAGGATCGAAGGAAGACAGCTCAGCCTGACATCCCTCACCCCTTCCCACACTGTGGTTTTTCCTAGAGTCTCTGGGGTTCTTATTTGACAGTCTAGGGCCCCAAGAGCCCAAGGCATAAGCAGCCATTCCTTTAAGAGGCAAAACTTGGAAAGAAAATGGCATACTCTGTTACATGCTTCTGGTTAAAGTAGTTATAGGCCATCTCAGATTCAAGAGGGAGGTTCCGTTACACATCAGAAAACTGAGGCCCAGAGAGGTTCAAGGCCTTGCACAAAGTCACACAGCTAGTAGGTCTTAGAGTAGGGAGTTGACCTAGACTTCTTCCAAGGCCAATGCTCTTGGCCACTCTGTTACTCTGCTGATCAAATACCTATACTGCTGTGATAATAGAGGGTTCCATTCTAGCTTAACACTGCAGGAGAGAGGGCTTAAGAAGTGAAAATTTTGATGAATTTAAATTTCTCATATGAGAAAGAACTTCATGGTAATTCTATAAAAATGGAAGAGGGATCCTAGGATTACTCTGATCCCTAATGCAGGTCCTTAGGAGCAGCATCTCTGGATACACTTTGAATGGATCCGGTAGGACATGACTGCAGCCATCTTGAGTTGAAACCACCTTGACTGCCCCGGGAAGCCCTGGTGGGTTTTCCCTGCATAGCTTCCTAGCACACTATGGTGTGGAGCTTTATGAGCAGATCCTGGTGCCAGAAGTGCCAGTAGTGTTCCTGACTCTTTGTGCTTAAATCAGCAAATTCCAAGTTTTCAATTCTGCAAACACAATAAACATTCAAATATTATTTCAAAGTAACATAAGTGATTTATTTGTTGCTCAAATTAAATTTTCTAGGTGTTCCACATCGGACGTGATGGGAGAAAATGGGTTTTAAGGATTGAACTTACACCAGGTACATTCCAGCGTGGATGAAGTCATGTTTGTCCTGAACACTTCACACATGTCCTTTTTTTCTGACCCCAATTTCATAGATCCACCTGGTCTTACTGATGTCTAGGACCATGCTTCTGTCAGTAAATCCCTAAGATATCATGCTCTGTGTGATTCTGGATTTGTCTCCTTCTTTCTTTGGTCTCATGGCACATGGAGGCCAGTTCTCACACACTGGACCAAGTTGTTCTGGAACATCTGCCTCCATGGATGTAGTAAACAGACCTCAGAGCAGAACTGACTTTCCGTTATGCTTTGGATGTGAGGTGTCCCCCAAAAGCTCATGTATGAGACAATGTAATAAGGTTCAGAGGAGAAATGACTGGGTTTTAAGAGTCTTAATCTAATCAGTGAATTAATCCATGATGGGATTAACTGAGTGGTAACTGGAGGCAGGTGGGGTGTGGCTGGAAGAGGTGGTTCATTGGGAGCATGACTATGGGAATATATATATATATATCTGGAAAGTGGAGTCCCTCTCCCTCTCTGCTTCCTGATGATGCGAGCTGCTTCCCTCTGCCATGCTTTTCCACCATAATGTTCAGCCTCACCTTGTGCCCTGCGGAATGGAGCCAGCCTTCTATGGACTAAGACCTCTGAAACTGTGATCCCTCCAATAAACCTTTCCTTCTCTAAAATTGTGCTGGCCAGATCATTTATTAACAGCAGCGAAATAACTGACTAAAACACTTTCCAAAAGAGTCCACGATCACCCATGTAGGCAGCACACTGAGATCCCAGTCTGTAAGGAGAAGCATGCACCCCCTGACACAGTTCTGGCTAATGACTGGCTGGCTAATCCAAGTTCCCACAGGGAGGAGGTCATGGCTAGCTCCAGCCATATTTGGAGAATGCCTATCAGGTAGGCAGAAAGTCCAAATATAGAATGAATGAATTCAACTGTCCCTTCCCAAGCTTATCAATAAAAGTTATGTACTCTGGAAAAATCAGAGCAGAGAGTTGTTGGGAGAAATCCTAGTTCTTGGTTGGCAGCAGTAAACGTCTCAAGTGTGTAAGAAAAACTTGCAGGGAGGAGTGTTCTGCTTTGGCTACCTAGGAAAGTAATCAACTGCCCCAAATTGACTCAGTGTCACCAAGGGAACCCATATAAGAACCTGGTGATCTGATAACCCGTGGCACATTGTGATTGGGCAAGAAACCTATAAAAGGTATAGCTGTTCCCGCAATAAATGAGTTTGCAGGCTGCTCGCCATAAGCCTGCTTCCACCCAACTCCCAGAGTCTGGGTCTTGACTCTGCGCCCTTACCCCACATATGAGCTAGCCCGGCACAAGAGAGGTAACAGAATATGTGCTTTCCTTAAACCCAGCTTCTACTGCTATTGTCAAAAGGGAAATAATTTGAAATACAAAAGCATGTGCTCAATGTGAAGACTTAGCTAGCATAAGGAAGTCAATGAGTGCCCTGTGTTACAATTGCCACATTTTCTACCAGCTTAGCTGGTTTGGGGGTTTGGGAGGGGGTTGTTGTTGTTTTGCTTTGTTTTGGGCAGGTTTTTAAGTGTGTGCTCCTGATTTTGATTACCAGGCATGTGCAACTGAGCATGGTTTGGTGCATTGATCACCTGCCTGAAACTGTTCTGCAGGGGAATTGCTTCCAACTCTAGAACAATGGGCTCAGCGAAGCCATGGAGCCCCAGCCTCCAGGGCTCACCAGAGCTCCCAGAAAAGGAACAGTGCATCTGCCAATGCCAGCTGCCCACATAAAGTGTTCTCTCTCTCTCTCTCTCTCTCTGTCATTCATTGGTTGTATCTACACCTTACGCACCTAACCTGAAGATAATTTTATATAACATTTGTTACTGAACCTGCATTTTAACATAACCCTCCACATGAGACCAGATGTGGCATTTTCTATTTTTGACATCATGTCAGTGCTCAAAACTTTCAGATTTAGGAACATTTTGGATTTGGGGTTTTCAGATTAGGGATGCTCAACCTGTATATATTTTCTCCATGTCCTGAGAGTAAAAGGGAAAATCCTATCATTTGACTTTTTCAAATCCTGAAAAAAAAAAATAAATGAAACAGAATTATAAAGCTATAATCATCAAGGAAATAACATCCTAACCTGTCGAAGAGATCTGTGAAAGAGAATAGAAGGGCTGGAAATAAACCCTAGCATTTATGCAGTTTGATATCTGATGAAGTTCATTACCATCCTGGGAGAAGGTGGACTGTTGACTAAGCTGATTAACCACGGAGGAAAGGAAATCGAATATCAATCGTACTCCTATGACTAAACAAAATCCCAGACAGGCTGGGTGTGGTGGCACAGGCCTAGAGTCCCAGCTACTCGGGGAAGCTGAGGAAGGAGGGAGGAAAAGGACCTCTCTTTTATCTCTGACTCTGCCTAGGATAAAACATTGGAATCAATGACAGCAGGGAGCAGGAAGAGTCCCACCTTCCCAAGCTGCTGACTGGCCCTGGATCTTGCTTGTCCCCAGGGAGCCCATGTATGAAATACCACTTCCCACCTACCCACATAGCTGTTATCAAAACGGCCAACAACAAGAGTCGGCACAGACGTGGGAACAACTGGAACTCTCCTACTTTTCTGGTGAAAATTTCAAAGAGTAAAGTCACTTTGGAAAATTGCCTGTTAGTTCCTCAAAATGACAAACACTGAGTTACCATATGGCCCAGCAAGTCTACTTCCGGTTTTCAGTATAAGAAAAAAGGAAAACATGCATCAGCACAAAAGCTTGTGTTCATGGAAATAGCCAAAGAGCAGGAAGTAGCGAGCGGATCAATAAATGTGGTATATCCATACAATGCAAAACCATTTGACAATAAAGAGGACTGAAATCACAACGCGTGCTGTAACATGAAAGAAAACGCCACGTACAGTAAAAGAAGCCAGCCGCGAAGAGCGCATGTTAAGTGACTAAATTCACATGAAGTGTCCAGAATAGGCATGTCTACAGAGATGGGAAGCAGATGGATATTCATCGTAGGGCCTCCAGTAGGGAGAAGGGGAGGGACTGTGTTGGTGGGAAGAATAGAAAGCTGCTAATAACGGGGACAGGGTTTCTTCTATTGTTGAAGAAGATTCTAATAGTGATTTGGGTAATGATGACACAACTTTGTGAATTTAGTGAAAATCATCCATTTGTACCCTTGACATGGCTATAAGTGGTATAAAATGTGAATTGTATCTTTAGGAAAACTGCTAAAAATTGAATTGCACTTAAAAATAAAAAGAATGGAAAGATCTTGGTATGAGAAAAGCTATTGACTGAGATGATTTTCAGGAAGATAAAAATAAGAACAAAACTATTGTTGCCAAAAGCTTGGTCCTTGTCCCCGATGCCAATCCAATAACAAGGAAATGGTTTTCAGAAAAAAGAAAAAGAAGGTTTGTTGATTTGCTAGCAAAGGAAGGAGAAACACAGGGGACCCCTGTCCCAAAGACTGTGATTCTGCCCATCGTGGGGAACAGGGGGCTGGTTTTAAGAGGTGATTCAGAAAAAATGAGATTAGGGAGGAGAGATCAGGAAGGAGAAGGTCAGGGAAGAGTAGATCAGGGAGGAGTAGGTTAAGGAAAAGAAGATCAGGGAGGAGGTCAGAGGAAAGTTTCAGAAAAAGAAAAAACTACTTAAGTTTCAAAGCGACAAGGGATATAGTCAAAGCAACAAGTGAACCCCTGTTACGCTCTCCCAATTCAGTAACTATTTATTTACAGAGTAACGTGTCCAGCAAATAATAGTTGCCCATGGAACAGGTGAGGGGGAGAGGTTATTTTTAACCTATTTTCCCGCCCCTTTTCATCTCCAGTAGTCAGGATGGTATGTGACAAATGAAAGACCCTCAATAATTGTTTGCTGACTTAAATTTCACTGGAAACCAGAAATCAGAGGTATAAAGAGGAGACCTGACTTGCTCTGAGCCACACAGGGAACACAGGAGCAGAGTCTGGGATAGTCTCCCTGCTTTCTGACCTGCTTCAGGGTGCTCACGGCTAAGTCTAAACACATAGGGTTGTAACAGGGGTCCACTTTATGCCTTTGCTGCTCTGCCACTGCAACTTATTTTTAAAATGGGTGAGTCTTTTCCTCTTCCTCTCTCCCTGCTCCTTGATACTCTCCCTCACCTCCCTAATCTCAGGGGAAACAGGATGACCTTTCTTCCTCATTTTAGTCCTTAAGCACACATCCACCATAGGAATGAAGTAATCCAGCCTTTGGGGATGGCACCAGAAGATCTCAGAAATGACTGTCTCCCAAATGAACAAGTGAATTACAACTCCAACAGAGAACACGTGGAATGTAGCCTTTGAATCACCTCTTTAAAGAAAACCCTGTCTCTGTTCGTGGGCAGAATCACAGCCTCTGGGACAGGAGTCCCCTGTGTTTCTCCTTTGCTAGCAAAGCAGTAAACCTTCTTTTTCCTTTTTCTCAAAACCGTGTCCTCTTTATCGGATTGGCATTGGGGACAAGGACCAAGATATCGGTAACATAGTCACCGTTCAAACATGAGCCTTGGTCCTTAAGTAACTTTCCTTTGTTTTTGTTTTGGCTCAGAAGCTCACCAG
Organism: Sciurus vulgaris; assembly: GCF_902686455.1. NCBI lineage: Eukaryota > Metazoa > Chordata > Mammalia > Rodentia > Sciuridae > Sciurus > Sciurus vulgaris. The sequence continues at coordinate 30,005,546 of NC_136474.1, forward strand.
CAAAAAGAAGAGGGAGAGACAGAAAAGGAACTCCAGCCCTCATCCCTAATAGGTGAGAAGTCTGCCGGATGGAGGTTGACTGGGGAACACCATAGGGAGGAGATTGTTCCTCTTGCTATATTCTGTGGCACTGTGGCAGCTGGGTGGGTAGGAGGAGGAGGTGAGAATCACAGAGATGGACAGGGGTGTTGTCAATCATAATTAACTTAGCTTCCTAAGACAAGGCAGGGAGGAGTTACCACATTTTAAAAAAGGCATACCTATACATTGAAGTGATGAATTGTCTCCCAATTTGATTTGAGTAAAAGTACAGTGGATGGGTTCCTGACTGCGGGTTTCTCCTTTGTGGGCCAATAAAATTGTATCATTTCACTAGTTTTGGAGTTGGGGGTATTCTGTTACTTGCAATCCAAAGCACCCCAAGAGAAATATCAGTTATAAGTTGGCTATTTTTTTTTTAGTTTGAAAGAGGTGAAAAATGACCATCTTGCATTCTAATATTAAAGGGTGCAATGTAAATTCTAAAGCAAAAACATGTGGCCGTAAGTTCTGGATAGAAGTGGTGAAATCCTCACCGAAGTTCCTGCCATCTAGAAGGAAGAGAGCCCTCCCGTTCCTCACGCCCACCTCCCCAGATAAAAGGGAAGAGGGAGAAAGCAGACACGGTTGCCAATGGCAACCAAACAAGAAAAGGAGAACCACCTAATGAGACGCACTTCCAGGAGTGCTGGCTCAGGGAGAAACAGAACTGTGTGCGAGTGCCGCAGAGATGTCCCACCGCCACCTCCCAGAACCTCACCCTGGGAGTCATGGCATCCAAAGACTCTCACTGGAACCTGGAGGAGTAAATGGAGGCCTCGCCTCTCCTTTGCTTTCCCAGTTTTAGTCTGGGGGGTGGTGGAGATGTCTGCTACAGAGCCAAGCCAGGAGCCAGGCAGCACTCCAAAGACTCCAAGATCCCGCTGTTAACGGGAGGAGGGAGGAGCTCAAAGCTGCCCCAGTGAACTGCCCTCACCTCTCCAAGGAGGAGGAGAGAAGCTGAATGTTGTGCCCAGTCTCATGAGGAAGCAGAGAGTCCCAAGGGACGACCCACTCCAGCGGAGCCCCCCCTGCCCCCTTCCTGTGCTCAAAGTCTGTAGACAGTGTGTCATAGACCCTCAATGGCAACACGGAAATAGGAGAAGAAAAGGATGGGACAGAACAGATCCAAACAGCCCCACGAGGGCGAGTCTACAGCTGCCAAGTGCCCATGAGATAGAGGTCAGCCAGTGAGCCACGTATGCATGCTGTACTCAGGTTAGCAAGCGAAAGTCAAATCTCAAAGTCGTAGTGCACATGATTAAAATGATTTGATATGAATATAAACTCAATTTTTAAAAACCTCAAAGATCAACTGAATAAACCAAAGAAAACAATAACTAGTGGGAGAGATGGAGAGAAGACAGAGGGAAGTAGATAACTTGAGAACCAATAAACCCACTGACAGGAAAATTAGAAATAAGAAGCCATGAAGCAGACCCAGCTGAACAGTTAACTACAGATGAAAGTAACACAGAGATGCCAGCAGTCAGAGGGAAGAGAGTAGGTAGGGATGACCACACAAAGCATCGTCCACTCCCTTGAAGATGAGGACATAGCAGATGGAAAGGTATTTAAAATAAAATAAGAAGAATGTCCTAAGCTAATGAAGAGCACGTTGTGTTACAAATACAGAAGATGCGGGCTGGTGTAAAACAATCCATGTCCTTGTCAAGTCTCTTCATTGCAGAGTAAAAATAGTATCCTCTAGGAGGCTGGGAAGAAGAGAGAGCTGTAGTTTGGATTGGTTTGTCCTCCAGGGGTTCATTGCTGGCAGCTTGGTCCCCCGGATGATGGTGCAAAGGTGGTGGGACCTTGAGACGGTGATTAGGTCCTGGAGGGCTCTGCGTTGGGGAGTGATTAACGCAGTTCCTCTGGAACCCTGGTGGTTTCTGTGATAGCAGGATGTAATGAAAAGAGCAAGCCTGGCTCCAAATCTTTCTCTGGCCTCCTGTTTCCCCATATGATTTCTTATCTACTTGTTCCCACCAGTGTGATGTTGTTCACCACGAGACCCTAGCCAGAAACCAAAGCAATGGGGCCAATCTTGAATTTCCTGTCTACAAAACTGTGAGCTAAATAAACTTCTTTTCTTTATAAAGTGCCTGACCTTGGGCATTTTGTTATAGCAATAGAAAATAGACTAAGACTGCAAGTCATCCAAAATTAGTGAGAGCAGGGAACCGGCTACTCTTAGATTTCTCCAAAGCAACTTTTCATGTCAAAAGATAAGGGAGTTAAATCTACCTAGTCTTAGGCAAGAGGATGGAAGACCAAGGAACAATGTATCCACTCTTGATATTATTCCAGTGTAGTAATGGTAACAGACTCATACAGTGAATCTTGAGAGAACTGATAGATTCAGTATGTGCCATCATTTGTTGAAACTGATAAAGAAATTAGGAAAGGTGATGTGCTGGTTTAGAAGGCATGGGTCCATTGTTTTCTGTGATATGCAGATGCTAATTCACAATAGGGGGTGGTTAGGGAATAATAGAGGTACTTTGGATTTGGCAGAGGGGAGAGAAGGGAAAGGAGGGGTTATGGGGTAGGAAGGACAATAGCATGAATCAGACATTATTACCCTATGTGCATGTATGACCACAGGACGGGTGTGGTCATACACACTACACTACGTACAATCAGGAGAATGAGGAGTTATGCTCCATTCACGTAGGATGTGTCAAAATGCATTCTACTGTCATGTATGACTAATGAGAGCAAGTAAGAAAGGAGAAGTCATGGGGGTGACATGGAATCCTTTTAAATGCAGAACTAAGAGTGAACAACCAAGGGGCTATGGTTACAAAAAATCAGTCAAAGTTAAATACTTGACAACTTTAATATGAGTAACAAGCTTGGGAGGTGAAGGAGGTGAGAGGAAATGAGCTCATGTGATGGCAGAGTTCACCAGTACTGTCCCAAATTAAAACTTACTGCTTAAAAAAATGACTAAAACCGCCTATTTTCACTTATCATTTGCTTCAATCACAGTGAGATCATTCCAGAAATGACACATTTGTGGTAAAGTTATTTTTGTAAAGTCAGCAAATCTTCACCTTTCACAATAGAATTCTTATCCTACTAAATTTAAGTAGACTTGTCATATTCTATATAGATACAAAAGCATAATAAAAGCATCATCTTTGAAAGGATGTCATGTGTATGAGATCTACTGGCTTGTGTGAGAATTCTGTCCTGGTCATCTGAGGTTAAAGTTGGAATTTTCTACTTTCTTTGTATTTTTTTTTTTCATCCCAGGCAGATCCTATTATGAGTATTTGCCACTATGATGAAAACAATGGCAATTAAAAAAAAATTAAAGACTTTTTTTTTTTTTAGGGCAGCTTTATTCAGCTTCACAGCAAAACCATTCAGTACTGGTAACACCTGTGTGCAGGCTTGTCCTTGGTGGATGTGGTACTTGCAGTGCTGGGGATTGAACTCGGGGCCTTGAGTGTGCTAGGCACGCACGCTCCCACTGAGCTATGGCCTCAACCCACATGGGTGGGTCCTGTGTGGACAGAAGTTTTCAGCTCCTTTAGGTAGATACCAAGGAGCATGGTTGGTGGGTCTTACATTAGGAGGGGTTTTGTTTTGTTGGAAGCTGTCTTCCTAGGTGGCCGCTGCATCTTGCACTCCCACGGGGCAGGACATCTCCCGCCAGCATTTGGTGTCCTCAGTGATCTGGATTCGGCCAATCTAATAGGTATGTAGTGGGATCTCACTGTTGTTTTCATTTGCATTTCTCTATGACAACTGAGGTGGAACGTCTTCTCGTGTGCTTCTTTGCCATCTGTACAGCTTTCTGGCAAGGTGTCTGTTAAGATTTTGCATCCATTTTTAATCCGAAGATTTGTTTATGGTTGAGTTTTAAAAGTTCTTTTGTAGATTTTGTATAATAGTCTACCAGATGTGCCTTCTACAAATAATTTCTCCCTGTTTGTGACTTGGCTTCTCATTCTCTTGACTTTGTCTTTCAACAATAGCTATTTTTAAAAACCATGGTTTTGAGTCAAAGAAAGGCAGACTGGTCAAGGGAACGAAATTAGAGTTCAGAAGCAGGACTAACGGATGGTGACTGCTATGATTCCTGAATGAGAAAACTACATTTCATTTCAGTGGGAAACGATTGTTTATTGAAACTGGTATCATTGTTCATTTGGAAAAAAGACAAGTGAGTTTCACATATCACATTATATACAAGGTTCATGTAAATCTCAGAGGGAAGAAAGAGTATTAAAAGTTAAAAACTAGAAATATTAGAAGAAAATGTAGGAAAGTGAGTAGGCAAAGCATTTTATGTATTTTACTTTTATTGGTAAGGTTGAAGTTTGAGTGCTATATTTTATATAAAATTGTTTCCAGATTCATTAAAGTATAATTGACATACAAAAATTGCATTTACTGTGTATAATGAGATGTTTGATATATGTATACATTGTGAAATGATGCTCATAATGAAGGACATTAGCATCTGACATCTCAGAGGGTTATAGTATGGTGTGTGTGTGGTGAGGATACATCTTAGCAATTTTCAAGTGGGCATTATTTAAAAGGAGTTTGGAAAATAGATAGACTATAAGATTAAATGCATTTAATTTCAGAAAATCACAAACATTATGTAAGTCATACAACAAAGTAAAACAAGAAAAGTAGACTTGAGGAAAATATTTACAAGTATGATAGAAAACTGTTAATATTTTTATATTTAAAAAATTTCCTAAAGAGAGAGAGAAAATTTCCTACAAACCAGTTGTGGTGGTACATGCCTGTAATCCCAGCAGCTCAGGAGGCTGAGGCAGGAGGATCAAAAGTTCTAAGCCAGCCTCAGCAATTTAGTGAGGTCCTATCTCAAAATTAAAAACTGGGGATGTGGCTCAGTTTGTTAAGTGTCTCTGGGTCCAATTCCCAGGGGTTGGGGGGAGTTCTGATAAGTGAATAAAAAATCAAATAACCACCCAGTAGAAAAATGGATACAGGATATTAAGCAAGCAAGTTACAAGAGTAAGACAAATGTCCAAAAACTCAGTCTCCCTAGAGAATAGGAAAATGCAAATATATACCAGAGATATCACCAGGTATCCTTTATACCACAAAACGATCAGTCCTTGAAAGGCACGAAGAAATGAGATTCTTCAAAAAAGTGCAAATTGTTGTAATATGTTGAAAATTAATAAAATTTTAAAAAATTATGTAATATTTGACTCAGACATCCCATTTTTAAGACGATATACTACAAAATAACAGTATAAACACATAAGAATGTGTCAGGAAGAGCCCAGCATGCAAATATAACACTTCAAAAAGGATAAAACAGAAGAAAAAATGAAGGGAAAGAAATCATTGACAAAATAGTTGCAGAAAATTTTCCCATAAATAAAAAGTTTTTTTCTAGATTTATAAAAATGAATTATATTTTAAAGTATGTTTTCATTGTAGTTGTGATAAAGAACAAATTGACCCCAAGAAAATCCACATTATCATCATTCATTATCAACTTTAAAATATTGGGGACGTGTAGCAGATACTACAACCTTCAAAGGGAAGACAAGAAGTTAGCATAAAAGATAAAATATCAGAATGGTTTAGATTTATCAATAACACTTGAAGCAAGAAGATAATACTTTAAAATTGTGAAGAAACTTATTTAAAAACTAGAATACTATACAAACCAAAGCATCAATCAAACTTGAGGGTGGAACCATTTTCTATATGGATGGTCTTAAAAATATCTACTTCCGAACTGGGCGCGGTGGTGCATGCCTATAATCCCAGCAATTTGGGAGGCTGAGACAGGAGGATCTCAAGTTCAAAGACAGCCTCAGCAAAAGCAAGGTGCTGAGCAACTCCCTGAGACCCTGTCTCTAAAAAAATACAAAATAAGGCTGAGGATGTGGTTCAGTGGTCGAGTGCCCCTGAGTTCAATTCCCAGTAAACACCCCCCGCCCCAAAAAAAATCTACTTCCATTTCTCAAAAAAGCTATGGGGGGGCCAAGGGTCTGTGTATTACCAAACGATGAGGTAAATTAAAGAAAGAGCAACAAAGACATGGAATTCCAACACAAAAGAAAAGTAAGAGGAAGCAGGAAACAAAAAGAAAAAAAAATCCCTAAGAAACTGTAACCATGACTTGACCAAAATTGTATTTCAACTTACAGTCCAAAGTCCTATCACCTATGTGGTCCAAAACACTTCAACTGAGTATTTGCCTTAAAGTGTCCAAAGACTAGATGCGCCTTGTGCTTCTAACAGAATACTTTCTCCCCAGGTCTCAACTAATCCCCACAAACAGTTTTTCAAGGACAATGAGTGGCTCCCAGTCAACTATCACCAAGTGCCCAAGGACATTGGGCACCAAGAACCAGTAGAAGCATTGAGTCAATATAAGCAGATGAGGAGAGACCTCATGTGTTAGAATTAGCCCAGCAGAAACAGAAAACAAATAAGAAATTTAAAAAGCAATAATCTGCAGGCAAGGAACAGGAGGTTTTAAAAAGGGACTGTGTTGGAAGTCCCGGTATGGGAAATGACTTAGATGTATTACAGGGAAAGACTAAAATACAAAATCTACAAGGGAAAAAGCACCTGGGGAGAAGACAGGGTGGGAGAGATGTATTGATGTGTAGGAAGATCGTTCTCTAGGTATTTGTGAGATGATTTTAACATTTTGTTTTAAAAACCACTGCAAGCATAGTAATGAACACTGAAGGTGTCCTGACGTGGGTAAGGAGGACAGCATTGCCCAAGAGGCACTTGGAGACAGATCTAGAACTTCACCTCAGCAACCACCAGGTGAAGTCCTAAAGAAGCATGTGATCCAAAAGCAAAACCCAGGCTTGCTCTTCACACACAGATCCAGGGCAGGACGCCTGGAACAGGGTTCCAGCAATACCACCAACTCTGAAAACCTCCTGTGGACTTTCTACAGCCTCCATTTAGGGAGCAACTGATGTTTGGCTGGTTTTTTGAAGCAAAATTAAGTCTAATGATTAATGAATATAACCATAATAAAATCCTCCATTTAGGTTCAAAAAAATTAATGATAAAATTGAATGGAAGAGACATTCCAACAATATCAGAAGGGGAAAAGAATTTTGGTTGTTGTGTTTGAGCTCAGGGTGTAGATTTTGAAAACAGGCACTGGCAAACAAGTGGTGTCAAGAAGGTCTGGACACTGTTTCATGGGGACATTTAATGTCCTGTCAAAAACCACTTAACACACCGAGATTCTCCAAAAAGAACACACTTATTTGGGAATAGTGGATCTTGCAATGGGAACATGTGAGTCATGGGAAACTATGAGCATATTCAAGGAGGTTGAGAAAAAGGGGAAGATTTAAAGGCAAAATGAGAATTATTTTCATGGGTGCATTATGATTATGCGTGATAGTGGGATTCATTGTGATATTCAAGCACACACATATCAATTTCATTAATTTCACTTTCCAGTGCTGTCCCTTTTCCTCCTCTCCCCCACTCCCAGATCCTCTTCCTCAATTCTATGGATCTGCCTTCTATTTTCATGGAATCCCTTTTCAAAAATATTTTTCTCTCTAACTTCATACATAAGAAAGGACGTTCATTCAACTCTTGGTTTTCTGGGTCTGGCTTACTTCCTTCAACAAGATTCTCTTCAGTTCCACTCATCTTCCTGCATATGGCATCATTTGGTGGTTCTTCTTTTTTTTTTTTTTTTTTTTTTTTCATTTGCTCTAATTAGTTGTACATGACAGTAGAATGCATTTATACATTTTGAGAGATCATACATAAATGGAGTGTGATCTCTCATTTTTCTGATTATACGTATTGCAGGATCACATCAGTCATGCAGTACGAGGTAATAATGTCTGTTTCACTGTACTATCAAACCTTCCCCCATACTCCTTTCCCTCCTTTCACTCCTCTCTACTTAATATAAAGTAACTCTAGTCTTCCCTATCTCCCCCCACCTTCTTCATTATGGCTGAATTAAACTCCATTGTGTGTATTTATCACATTTTCTTTATCCATGAAATGAGGTGAATTTTATAAATTATTCTGAACCATGATCCTGGCTACAAGGATCACTAAGACGAATGGCGTCCATTCAAGGTTGAAAGGGCAGTTGCTGGACAGACATCCTCTGAGAAGTGCTTTATGTGTGAGGTTGCCCTTGGTCTTTGTGCAAGATGGTGGTTCTGTCAGGTTCTTGTGATACTTCTTGTCACGGGGCACAGGTGGGTGATATTTCCTCCTTCACCACCTCCGGGTTTTATTATTTATTTAGGTTAAGGTTTGACCAAAGATTCTGGTAACATTCACAGTTCAACAGGAAAAAAAAAAAAAAAAAAAAAAAAAAAAAAATCGGTAGGAGGAGAAACAGATGGACATGTTTTAACATTTGAAGGACCTTAAAAAAGAATTATCCTTAATATAATTAGATGCGACACGAGAACCAGTTGTAGGTGGAAGGAATGGACTCAATGTAAAGAACTTTGCGACCATTAATTAAAGTCCTCAGAAAAACAGTCCTTTGGCAGGCGGGACCCACCCACTAAATGTTCCCACAGGGAATGCCCTTTGGGCATTGGGGGTCTCTGGGCCACAGTGTGACCAGGAGCATCTTGGCTTGCAGACTGCAAATACACCATACAAAAACAAGAAAGATTCTCTTTCCAAGCAACAGCATGGTTAAAAGAAAGAAGAAAAAAAATTAAAGGAAGGAAGGGAGGGAGGGAGAGAAAGGAAAGGAAGAAAGAAAAAAGGACCCTGAGTTCCTTCAGGGCTTCAGCAGTCACAGATGTCAGCCAGGTGGTGGGGAGGCATGGGCCACATAGGGCTCTGCTGAGGTTCACGTTGTTGGCAGTCCCATCCTCTTTACATGCAAGGCTCCTTGCCTGGCCTTTTGGCCTGGGAGGAGAGAGGAGGAAGGCGGACCGCCCCATCCGGGCTTCTCACCTGCTGCAACCTGCGGGACCTTTGGCCCTGGCGTTAGGGTGCACTGGGCGCTGTCAGCCAGGCGGGCCCGCGAGAGCCGGGGCGGAGTCCTGGAGGAAGTGCGGCCGCCTGCCCGGGTGCGTTAAGGAAGTTGCCCAAAATGAGGAAGCGCGGCGAGCCGGGTGGCTGAGGCGACGCTGGCTACAGAAGAGCAAGGAGGAGCCGGAGGCCGGCGCGGCGTCCCGGCTGTCCTCCCGGACGCGTCCGCTTGAGCCCCGCGCCACCAACGCACTCGCGCCCCGCCTTCGCCCCACCTGGCCCAGGTAGGTGTGGCCGCGCGCGCTCCTTCCCGGCAGCTCGGGGCGCTCCCGAGACACTGCTGGTTCGGAAAGGGGCGACCCGGAGACCAGCGGTGGGTGTTCGTCCTTTGCCCTTGCCTGCGCGTCCGTGCGCACCGGCGCAGGTGACCGCAGGGCCCTTGGCCTTTGAAAACAGTAGATAAAGGTGATAAAACCATTAAATAAAGAGGTAGGTCCTGCCTGCGCTTCTCCCCCAAACGGTAGCTGGGAATCCAGCCCCTGCTCCGGGAGAGCGGGGCTCGGGCCGTAGCCCGGCCGAGGGGACGCGCGGAGGTCCCGACTGTGCGGAAAGTGACCTTGGGATCCCCACTCCCGCCGGGCTCCAGCCTGCGCGCACAGTGCGGAAGCCTCCCCGGTCCTGGGAAGCGCGAGGCGGGGACCCGGCACAGCTGGACAAGTTCGATCTCTGAAATAGAGCATTTTCCTTTTGACCACTTTAGGCGAATCCATTGGAAAAGTCAACTGTATTTATCGAAGTCAATCAATGTGGGAATGTCCCCAGTGGCTTCTGAGGCTTTGTAGACGCGGGCCTTTGGCTATAGAAAGAGCAGTTGCATTAAGACAAGAAACTTCCAGAACCCCTGCTAAAATTGATCATGATCGCTCCGGTCCTGGTGGGTGCATTTCCACTGCAGAGTAACTTACTTAGCCAATGAATGACTTAGAGTCAGGAAAGTTTTAAATAGGAAACTGTAAATTTGAGTTAAATATTTTTTGGAGGGGACAATATGGCTTCCAAACCTTAAACTCACTTAAGAACTATACAAAATGCAGTTGCTGCCTCTGTTTGAATGTTCGAGAAACTAGGAAGACAATTACTAGAAAAATTATTTGCAACTTTTAAGTGGGAAGCTGTTGCAGATTATTTTGAGTTTTGTCTGACTGACCAGAGATTGGGTTGAACTCAAGTAAAACTATCTACTGGGAGAATTCCTTTTCTTTTTTCTTCTCTTTTTTTTTTTTCAACCTTCAAAGAATCCAAGGATATAGTAAAAAGATTTGCAGATGTGCCATGTCTGAATACTCGCTTAAAAAAAATTAACCCTGAAATGCCTGAGAATTCCTGGAATAAATGGAATTTGTTCTGTCGTCCAATTTCTTTGTTTTAAGTAAGAACAAATTCATTGCCTTTACACAGGCAGCTGTTTAAATCCTAAATACATTGCTGTGTCTCTCTTTCCTGCAAAGAAAGTCAAAATAGGGAATGGGTATATTTATATTTGAGCTTAAAGGGAAAGGTTTAAATATTTATAAAGTAGTAGGTGTTTTAGGTGACAAACCTTACCGATTAAAATTATTTATCAAGTTATTTTGTTCTATCTAAATCATACTTTTGTTTTAGTGTTCTTTAGAGAAATTTTGCAGTAAAACAAATTGTGTTATCCTCTATAAAGTGTTTATATACATTGCATTTTATAGTCTTAATTAGAATATTTTTAATGATTTATGATAAAAATGAGGAATATATTTTAGGTCTTTACCTTAACTGAGGGAGAAAACTGGTAGACAGATTATTTTATTACTAGATCTTCTTTTCTGAGATGAGTGTCGGTGGTCTTCTTTGGGCTGGTGTTTAATAGGATGAATGCAGATCCAGTCACTCTGTTTTCTAAACCAAGACTTCTTGTAGAAATCCTCTCATGGGCCATGTTTTGCTCGTAGTCACTCAAAACCTTTGTGCCAATATATGTTTCAGAATTCAGCCTTTTGCAGAATTTGGAACTTAAATTTAGAGTTTAAATTTCAGAATTTAGAAAGGTGTGTTGCATACCAACACCACTGGTTACAGACAGCTCCGGTACACTCCACGAGCATCCTGCAATCCCACGCATTAATCTTTCTGTACTTTGCCATTTAACAGTATTGGATATTCTAAGTGGAATAAATAAAGACTATAAATAGCTGTGTGTCAGTTTGGGGCAGGTGTTGTCACTAATTGAAGTTCCCTAAAACTTACAAAAACAGAAAACCAAAAGCCTTCCTTTTCAGAACTGAGTGTATTCAATTTCTTTGAACCACTGTCTGTTCTGAAAGCAGAGGACATTCATATTGACATTCATATTGCCCAGTAACTCACACTTTCCAGTAACTGGGGGGCAGTTCCCATCTTGTTCACCGAGTCTGAAATAGCAGATATCACTAAAGTTCCAATCAGATCGATCAAATGGATCCTTCAAGTAACAGTGGATATTTTATCCTTTAGCCATGTGATTTCAAACCTCAGGGTTTGTGAGAGTCTTAGGATTTGAGAACAAGCGGATGATAGTTAGTCAGAGAACAGTTTATCGGTACCCTGTACAGCTGCAGTGTGTCCTTGGAAGAAACACGGTTTCCTGTTCACTCTGAAGCTGACTCTATCTACCTCTGCTATCTCTACCTGAGGAATGGCAGGGCACTCTGTATCGGATATAATTTCTGCTTTCCCACCTTTTCTCAACTGTACCCCTAAACCAATTTTTCCACCCCCATTTTCGACATGTTAATATTTTCTTCTGCTTCTGCACTGGTTTAGCTGCAACTGGGTAGAGAAAAATAAATTAGGAATTTAGGACTTCGGGCAAATTTTTTTTTTTTTTTAATGTCTACCTACTGAGCATTTTTTTCTCTTAAGCAATTGAAATAAAAAGGCAGAGTCCTAATGAGATTGTCATCAAATTGCCCAAATTATGTCTTATCACCTTACTCTGTGGATTTTAACACCAGGAAATGGGAGTTTTACTATTGAAAGATTTGGGAAAGATTAAATAATTATTAGCCTCATTGGATTTTAGGAAAGTTCATAATTTTATTATGTTACCGAGAAATTTTTTCTACTTGCCAACTTTGACAAAAGTTAGCTTGTATTCTTTTTTTTTTTTTAACTTTAAGAATCAATTATGTAGCTTTTACTCTGTATCTCTTGAAAGATGCTTGGGTTGGAATCTTAAATTCAATCAAATTTATCCAAAGTTCAAAATTACCGGAAGACAGAAGAATATTTCGGTTATGTTACAGTTGGTTAAACTAATCAAAAGTGGTGCTCTCTTTCTTCTTTTATTTCTTGGAAACCACATATTTGTTTCTGGAGGCTGGCCAAAGCAGATAGCGGGATGATAAGGTGAAGACATTAAAAATGTTGGTGAAGGCTCTGTTCCTCACGAGGCAGGTGCTGTGAGCTTTTATGATGGCTGTTCTCTGGGGGAAGAAGGGAAGTGCTTCCCTCTGATGCTGGTCCTGGATCTTGAGGTTGGGAGGGCTGCTATCCCTCACAGCTCTTCTCCAGTGCTGGGCAGTGAACTCAGGTATAGGAAAACAGTGGGCTTCCGGCCTGGTGTGCCCAGAGGTGTCGTGACCCGTGTTAAGACCAAGCAGGTAGGAAGCATGTCCGCAGGAGGAGGTCAAACTGGACTCCAGGTGACTGAGGAGCCTAAACCTGGATACCACAAGTGAGAACAGAGAAGACCCAGGGCAGAGACGGGCAGAAATCAGCAAGTTAAAGAGTGGTTGACTTGTCTGTGCTCTGCCTAACTATAAAATTATTAAATGTACAACACGTGACTTCTCTTCCCTCACTCCCTCTGGTTAGCTTCACTGATAAATCCTCATTCTATCTGGATCAGTAGGATACTCAATTGCATCTATCAGTTCCTGTTGAGTGGCCATCCACATGTTGGATGTGCCCTGGGTTAGTTGACCTCTTTTATTTAATTTTAATTTGTGATGACTTCCCTCTTTTATTCTTTCCATCCACAAGTCCTGCTCCCCAAAAGCAAGCTTTTCATTTTTTTTGAGCTATTTCTTCTAGCGTTCTCATTTCCTTTTCTGCATTTGTTATTTATTTCGAGGTATCCATTTCAGTGTGCTGACTTCCTTGTCTGAGAATTGAAGAGTTGGTGGTCCTAGATTACCTGTGTCTTCCACCCGCTTTCCATCCCAGGATAATTCTATAATTTTGGGTTAAAAAGCTTTTTGGTGTTTGCTTTATTATGACTATTATGACTATAGTCTCCATACAAATAATGTATTGTCCAGTCAGCACGCCAGGCCCGAAGCCCACTGGTGGTCTTCCCATACCTTTGTTCCCTGCCATAGCTACAAGGGGTAGCAGCTTCCCCAGCTTCAACAGCCAGGCATATGTTGTGTTTGGGATGTGGCTTGAGTGTGTCCCACAAAGGTTCATGTGCTGGAAGCTTTCCCCAGTGTGGTGGTGTTGAGAGATGGCAGAATAGTGAGTGGCAGGTGGTTAGGTGATTAGGGGCACTGCCCTCAGAAGGGATTAATGGTGCTCTCATGGGACCCCAATAAGTTCCCAAAAGAGTGGGTTGCTGTCAAAAAGCAAGTCTGGCCCCAGAAATTTTCTGATTTTCTGCCTCATCATGTGATTTCTCCCAGCATTGGCTCCCTCCATGATGCTATCCGCCATGTTGTGATGTAACCAGCAGGGCCCTCACCAGCAGCCAGACAGATGGGGCCACCTTACCTTGTATTTTCAGCCTCAAAGTATGAACTAAACAAATTCCTTTATCAAGTACTCAGATTCAAGTATTTTGTTATAGCAACAATAAACAGATGAATACAGCATACAGTATAATTATATTTTCTTTCTTGTACCCCTTTTTGTTTTTCCTGGCACAAAATTTTATTCTGTTTGGGGATTTTCTTAGTTTGAGCTGTTCCTATTAGAATTTATTTCCCAATTCTCTGACATAAAAGTTGATATGCCTTCTGACAGAAGTTTCAATAATCAAATAAACCAAGTAATCTTTCAGTTTCATTTCTTTCTCTTTTTCTGGAAACTTCTTCTGCTCTAGTCTGACAGTGGCTCTTCAGTTTTGCTGTACATATACTAATAAATGAAGAGCACCTTGGAGAGTTTGTTAATTACATGTATTTTCTGCCAATTGCTTATTGCACTCTTTGTTTTGCATTTTGGAGTATTAATATGCCTCTTAAAAACTTTCATTTACATTTTAACTATTGTAAATCCATCACCATAATTGTCAAATACATTTCCCTCAACTTTTTACTTCTGTTTTTGTTTACCCATTTATTTTTCATTGCATAGAGCTTTTATGATTCCTGTCATTGGGATGGCTGTTTAGGAGCTAGGGAGGGCCTGGCTGCTGGAGGGCACCTCTGCTCTCCTGCCTTCTTCTCCTCTTCTGTTCTTCCAAGTCTCTGTCTCTTCCAAGGTTCCCCCTATTGCCTGTCTGCTCTCGGGGTGGTGGCCTCCTTCAGTTGCAGCCTATCTTACCTCACGTGTTTCAAGGGAGGCAATAGCTCCCCATCCACCAATGGCATATGTCCTTAGCACCCCGGCACATGGATGGATGTATTTTCTGCTCTGTGCTCTGCATGTCCTTTCTTTCCTCTCTCTCCATTTACAGCGGCTGCCTAGGCTTGAGGCGGAAGTCCACAACTTCCTTTTCTTAGTGACACCAGTCAGCTGATGGCCATAGCTGTTGGGAGGGTAGTCCCAGCAAGCAGGAAAGAGAAGCAGCTCTCCAGAGTGCATTGCAGGTCTTGGTATTGGTTCCCCAAGATGCTGCTGGCTTCTGTGGGCTTCACCGTCACCCTTTGATCCAGTAGCTCGTACAGGAAGCCTGTCTAAGAAGAAAGCCCCAATGTGATAGCCATATTGTTAATTAGGATAGTGTGAGTACAAAATTTTTAGATGCATGACCAAAGATGCATAAGATGTCGGAGGTGACAGGGATCTTAGGGACCATCTAATTTGACCTGCTGAGAGACAGTGAGACTCAGAAAGGTACAGGAATTGGTTCAGCCACTAAGTGTCACGGCTGGGATGCCAACCCTCTCACCCAGAGTTCTTATCACTACTGCATTCAAAGGGAAGACGTGCCCCCGTCATGCCTAAGTAAGGAGAGGATTTCAGGTCCTGCCACCAACTGGAGGAATCTTGAAAGGGCAGAGGGATGATGTGAGCTTGGCCTAAGATGTGTTGATTTCACTGTTCACCTGGTGGTGGCAGGAAACCTGCTGTGATCCTTCTGGCTTCGTGTTGAGCAGTGAAGCAAATTTCATAGGAACTGGACAAAACCCCTTGGCTTGGCACCGTGACAGGCACATATGAGAATGTCGGGTCCGTTTGCATAGCTGTCTCCCTTTCACGGAGATTAAGTTCACTTCCAGACCCCGACCCAGAGTGAATGGAGTCCCCTTGGAAGCTGCTGCAAAGGTGCACTTGGCAACCAGCAGCACTGTCTGTCACTGACCATCAGACCTTCATGTCTACTGTGGCTTGGGTACCCTGCAAGATCCCTGTGATGAGAGGTTCCAGTCCTGGGTGGTGGTTTGGGGAGGTGCTGTGGAATCTTTAAGAAGTGGAAACTGGTGGGAGGTGCGGGGGTCACTGGGGACCCTGTTCTCACTTGTGATGATTCTCCCTTGAGATCTTACAGAGGGTTATTACCAAAGGGGGAATCCTGGCTCCTCCCTCTCTCCACTTCCTGGCTCAAGATGAGACTGCTTTCTCCAGTGAACTCTGGCCATTACCATTTGACATCTGCCATTGATCCTCACCACAACCAAGCTGATTCAGGCACCATGACCTTGAGTCTCCAAAACTGAGCCAACTAAAACTTTTTCTGTCCCTCAGTAGGCTGTGTCAGGTATTTTGTTATAGTGATGCAAAGCTGACTAATATAGTGTCTGTGGTTGTCGAACTAAGTGGCAGAGTCGTTGCTGTCTGACTTCATTACTACCTGGAGGGCTGGGAAGAAGGACTCAGTCTTCTGAAGCATTGGAATAGAATGAGGAGAAAAACAAAATTTGGGACTCATTTTCATTTGGTTATGAAAATTTTTGTGAGGCAGATGGGTTGTTGATGACCCAGTCAAGAAAGGACATCTTGGTCCCTAGAGAAAAGAACATCTTCTAGAAGGCAAACAGAAATTGAATATTTGTGAAGGATAATCTCTCTGAAGGAACATCATTTTCTGCAAAGACATATATGCAAGAAATTCTCTCCAGTTTAATTTTTTTAAGTAAACTCTGGAAATGGTCCGTACCCATTCATAGAGGAATGGTGTATTAGTTTGCTCAGGGCTGCTGTAACGAAGTGCCACATGCTGGCTGGCTTAAACGGTGTTCTGGTGGTCAAGAAGTTCAAGATCAAGGCCTTGGCAGGGTGATTCCTTCTGAGAGGTGCAAGGGAGAATTTGTTCCAGGTCTCTCTTCCCTGGCCTATAGATGGCTGTTTTCATCTTCACAGGACATTTTCTCCCAGGTGTCTACCTGACCAAATTTCCCTTTTGTATGAGGACATTATTCATGTTGGATTGGAGCTCCTTCTAAGGACCTCATTCTAATTTACTCACCTCTATGAAGACCCTATCTCCAAATAAAAATCCAAGATGAAATTCTGGGGGTTAGGATGCCAGCATTTGAGTTTAGGGAGCATGGGGTGGGTGGAGAGTTCAACCCATGAGTCTGGCCTCTTCTTTTGATGTCTCTTCTGTGCTGCCCTCAGGAGCTCCAGGAAACTCTCTGTGCTTGGAGATGGGGGAGTCTTGCCACCTTCATGAGCTCAGTACACAGATGGTTGTAAGCATGGTACATGTCAGAACCAAACACAATTCAGCAAGCTGAAGTACTTAACACACAGTGTTTCTTCCTATGTAGATTGGCAAAAACTTTAAAAAAATAAAGAAAATAGGATGGGGGGAATGACAAGTGGTAGATGGGAGAGCACGAGAGCAGACCTACCATGGAGAGGGGAGCAATAGACTCGAATATACATGGAAATCAGTGCACAGCAGGGAATCATTCCACATCTGTCAGGGAGGAAGGGCGAGGTTATGAATAAGTGGTACTAGAAAAGCTGATAATCATTTGGAAAATAAAACTTTGTTCTTTAGACTACAATAAATTATAAATTGAATTTTATGGAACCAACCTAGATGCCCATCAACAGATGAATGGATAAAGACATTGTGGTATATATACACAATGGAATATTACTCAGCCATAAAGAAGAATGACTTTATGACAATTGCTGGTAAATGGATGGATCTGGAGAATATCATGTTAAGATTAATAAGCCAGTCCCCCAAAACCAAAAGTTAAATGTCTTCACCGATATGTGAAAGCTAACCCACAATAAAGGGGGATAAGGGAAAGAAAAGAAGTTCAGTAGATTAGACAAAAGGAAATGAAAGGAAGGGAGGGGAGATAGGAATAGGAAAGATGATAGAATAATCTAACATAATTTTCCTATGAACACCTATGAAAATACCTAAGTGAACCCGACCATCGTGGCCACCCACAAGAATGGGGTACTAATTAGAATGAGATATATCCTTGTATAACTTGTATAACTTTATCAAAATGGATTCTACTGTCATATATAACTAAAGAAGAACCACTAAAATAAGCATATCTAAATGAAATCATAAAAATATTAAAATTTAGGTGGATAGTTTAATACTTGTAGAATAAAGAGGACATCCTAAAATATGATAGACATATGAATTCACAGTAGAAAAAGACTTACAGGAATGAATTCCTAAAAGAAAACCCCTATGCAAATGGAAAAAATTCAGTGAAAAAACCTGAAAGCTACGTTGATTTTTCACTGCTAATGATTGAGCACCAGTAGCTTTAATATGTAGTGAGTTCTTTTGAATCAATCGGAGAAAGAACGTAAGGAAGTGTTTGTGGGTCATTTGGTAATAGCTTCTGAAATTTGAAACATGCAGATACTTTGACACAATAATTTCACCTTTAGGACCTTATTGCATATATGTATTGACGAAAGTGGGGAAATTATATGTATGCATGCAGAAACTCATTGCAACATTTGATTTTGTAATAGAAAAAATAACAGGAAAAAATAGATGTCAGGAGGGGAACTGGTTAAATAAATTATAGTCTATCCATGCATTAGGATCCTATGCAGTCTTTTTACAAAGATAGATAGATATTAATTTATATCTTGACCCCAAATTATAACAACATCAACATTATATTATTGAATAAGCAATATGTCACATGTCATTTTACTATACATTTTTCAAAACTCATGCATGCCCATAATGATGTAATTGTTTTTATTTACTGCATGTAAGTGTGCATCTACCTATGCAAATATGGGAGTGTGTGTGTGTAAATATGTGGAGTGATCCGGAAACATGAGTACCAAACAGATAGCAGCATTCATCTGAGGAGAAGACCTGATTTGGAGAAAAAAAGTGAAATATGCACTTGTACTCTGTGTATTTTTCCATGTTTGCAGGATTTGCAAAGAACATGAGCATGTGTCGTTTTCAAGTTAGAAAAATAAAATAAAATAGACTTTGCTTCAAGGTGTCGGATCAATAATATGAGAGAAGAAAGAGAACTTATTTGGAAACACCCACCATGCTGTTGGGAAGATTCTGCCTTGAAGGGAGAAGTGAGGTCAGGTGGCTGACCTGAAGTTGTACAGCCCTGGTTCTCAAACATGCTTGCACACCACGACCCGAGGAACTTGTCTCGATCCTCTGATGCAGAGGCCTTCCTCCAAGAATGCTGGGGTTCAGCTTCCCAGCCCATCCCACCAGGCAGCAGCCACTGTGATTGAACTAGCTGGTCAGATTTCATAGCACACAAGCACATCTTTGAAGGCTAAAGACGTTTCCACCAGATTGGAATCAATTGCAATGCCAGATATAAAGGCGATTGTGTGTGCCTTTGATTGAAGACCACAGTGGTCCCTCCTCATTTAATGCACGTGTATGTGAGAGACAGAGATACAGAGAAAGAGAGGGCTTATGCACTCTGTGGAGGTCTCATTGCATGGGAACTTGGGTTGATAAAAGTCTGTCAGTCTGAAGAATTGGGAGAGGAAGGCGTTTGAGAGTTATGAGTGCACTCTCAGCAAGTGAATAACACACTTGGAAGATGCACATAAAATAACTCCCAGAGGAGGAATGCGTGCACCCCACCTCTGCAGCATTTTCTGCACAAGATGATTTGAATGGCCTCCATCCTCACGATTGTTTTTTAGTGTTGTTCATAGCCCACCGCACTTAGTTGCTATCAGACCATGTGCCTTGTGCTTGCTACACATAGGACACAAACAGCCTCACTCCTGGTTGAGAACTTGGGCTACGGATGGCTGTGGCTTGGCACCTGCATCAGATGTAACCTGAAGGCTGCTCTTGCGTGGCCCATCTGGACTGTGCTGTCACCTCCCAGGCCTTGAATGTCTCCATCCATGCCATAGCACACTCACCCAGGACAGCCCCAGAGCTCATCACACACACTCTATAATGAAATCCCTAGGTTTATGTTTTTGACCCGTAAGCGTCTGGTTCCAAGAGGGCATAGGTCCTCTCTGAGGCAGTGTAGTTGGCAAAAGCAGACCAGGTCCCTGGGTGTGGATTCCAGCCTTTGCTTGAAGTTGCTTAAGCTGTTGCTACCTGATCGGCAAAACGAGGCTAAGAATTCCTGCCCCTGGGTTGCTGTTGAGCTCTGGGGAGCTCTATGCAAAGCACAGAGCCTGCAAAGAGTAGGCCCTCTGCAAAATATTCAAGGTCAAGTGCAGAAAATCAGGGATATATAGCTGCTGGTTATCTGGGGCTTGAGAAAAGGGCTCGTATATGGGTAACATGACTTTAAAAGACTTTATGGGAGGGTCACAGAAACAGAATGGCTGTTGCCCAGCAGTGTCACCTGACTTTGAAGCAAGCTTTCTATAAGCTCATCATGTGTTGGGGAATCAATAAGTTGGGTTTAACAAGGAAGATGGAGAGAGTGTATTTTCTCCACTCTCCCGTCCCCAGTTCTTGGACAGGGACATCCCCAGGGGTCATACCATTACTCTTACTTTGAAGCCCTAAAACCTTTGTCACATGACTTTTGGCCCTGGTGGTGCACGCTTAAAGCATCTAGTTGGAGATCATATCATAAACTTTTTTATGTGATTTGTGCTTCTAGCCTGATGGCTTCTTGCATAGCCTAGACACTCTTAAAGTTCCTTTCTAATAGTTTTTGATATGCTTTGGATACAGTAAACTACATATTTGGGAAAACGTATAACCATCCTTTCAATTAAAAAAATATTAAAAAAAATAAAACAGCAGAACCTCCAAGTTTGGCCCAAGTGAGAGAAATTTTTGGAAGGGAGAGGTGTCTGGGCCACACAGACTATGTTCCTGGGGTGTGTTTATGTGATACCCTCTTGACCTGCAGTCCCCATTACTTTGGTCTCAGGGAGGGCATTGTGTGGTGCCCAGGTGTGCACAGAGGGCCTTTCTCTGACTTTTCTGCCATGGATATTCAACATGGAGCCATTTATATTTCAGTTACTTAACATTAATTTGATATGAAAATTAAATTCCCCGGTCACACTAACCACATATCAATGGCCTGTGGCCACATGTGACTTGTAGTTCTGTGTCAGACAGGTGACGAGCATTTCCATGATCGTAGCAAGGTCTGCTGGATGCCAGGTTGGACTACAGCCCATGGCACGAGCCCATGAGGAGCCCAGGAGTGGAGCTAGCTTTGACCTGCTCCTGTCTTTCCTGGTTCGTAATGACCCTGCTCATGGAAAGAGCATTTTAAGTACCAGTTGCCACTTTCCCACATGCTGACAGTGTGGGTCCCAGTTTTCTTAAGCAGATCTACGTTCAGGAATTGATGGGCACAGAAGCACCATCCCCTTTGAAAGGAGACCGAACCTTGTCCACAGGCAACTGGCCCAGCCCTTCCATCCTCAGTGCTGAAACCATCCATTTGACACGGCAGCCTCCCGGACACACACGAGTGTGTCCATGTGCACAAAGGCACACGCAGGGCAGGGTAGTCAGTGGCACACTCCTGGTGGGTCAGCATGGACTGGTTTCCATGGCTTTGCAGCAGTCTTACAAATAGGAGCACTGCTTTGGAGAAATCTGATTAATGAATCCTTGGATTAAGTGGCTCAGAATGCAGATGCCTGTATCCCCAGCTTCTGCAACATCGCAGGATGTAGCCAACGTCATATAGAAAATATTTAAAAATGATTGCATCTGTACTGAATGTGTACGTACTAAATTTCTCGTCATTATTCCCTAAACAATATAGTATCACAACTATTTGCATGGCATTTACATTGTATGAGGGATTATAAGTGATCTGGAGATAATTTAAAGTGCATGGGAGGATGTGCATAGCTTATGTGCAAAAACACTGCCATTTATGCAAGGGACCTGAGCAGCTGTGGATTTGGATGTCCCTGGGGTGGGGGTGTCTTGGGGTTGAAACCCTGCAGACACTGAGAGACAGTCAGAGTTATTGAAAGAATTGAGTGACATTGATGAAGAGGATTTTGAGGGAGTGGAGGAAAAACCTTAGTACTATTCATTTCTCTCTGCTGTTAAAAATAAAAAAGCAACAACAAACAACAAACAAAAACAACAACAACAAAAACCCTCCCAGGCTGGGGATGGACTTCGTGGTAGAGCCCTTGCCTATCATGTACTAGTGGTTCCATCACCAGAGTGGTGCAAAAAGTTTTTTTTTAAAATTGTAAAAAACTCAGCATTATTTCTTTGCACAATCAGACTCAACTTTGTCCATCTTGAAAGGGGGCTGTAGAGAAGAATTTCTCCTTAGAGAAAAACAAACAAATGCTGAGCTAGTGACCCTGTTCCATATTTTCAAAAATAGGAAATTGACTGTGCCCCACTTGGGGTTTTAAGCACTCTGAGTGTGCTTGGAAGGGCTTGCCATGGGCAGAAAGGCAGGAGAATCCTGAGGCTCTTTGGCTGTGCAGAAGCGAGCGGGACCCAGCGGCTGGGGACTCTGTCCCTGCATCCGGGTGAGAGATGGCCAGTTTGCCTGTCTCTGAAATTCCTGTGCTGTTTAATTTGAGTAGAGATAAAATACCACAAGAGAGGTCGCTTCGAAGGGCCTGTGAATTCTGACTTCCTAGCATGATTCAGCCTGACTGCAGGAAGTGTGGTAACCCATGGCCTGTGAACCCCACAGCCCGGCCCCTCCACTCAGCCAGGGATGCCATCAGGGGTCTTTCGTGGGAATGATCACATCAATCGATCAGATAGCACTCAAAGTTCTTCACTTCCTTTAAGGCGCTTTTCTGAAGGATGCATTTTACATGACTTCTTTTGAATCCTATGACAACTTGAATTTTCTGCCCGGTTTTCCATCCAGCTCTGTTTGGATCGGTTTTGAACTCCAGAACTTTCCCTATTAAGGTAATAATTCCAAAGCTAGTGATTCTCTGCCGTGGGTACCTGCTGGGCTCCTCCAGAGAGCTTTAAAAAAGCCACTGTTGTTTGGGTCCCACCTGAAGAGATGTTGAGAGCCTGCCTAGCTGGGGCCCAGGGTGACAGACCTGCAGGGCAGTGGCTATATTCAGTGTCCTGTGACCTGAGCTTGCCAAGCAAAGCAGTGCCTCATACCACTGGGTGTTGATAGGAACAGCGAGGAGCAGGGAAGCCCTCAGATGCTGGCCTGGGGGGCTGCAGTGGGCTGGGCCTCTGCATTTGTAACAAACGTCTGGAGTGACTTTGAAGCAGTTGGGCAGAAAGGGTCCCTCGTCTGACCTGATTCTTGTTGGAGACCACAAACTTCCTGACTTCCACAGGCATTTTAGTCCAAGTCCTGAAATTACTGGTTGCCATCCCTAAGCCCAGCTGGACCATCTGTCCCAGGGCTGGAGAGATTTGCCATCTCTGAAGACCACGTGAACATTGCTTTCCGTCTTTTGGCTTGAGGTATTACCACAGAGAGGAGGCCCAGTAATTTTGTTTTCAAACTTTATTTATTTCCATTAACTTTTTTTGGACAGTGATAAATATTTTTTAAGATTCTTTTTGTACTTGTATATAGGGTAATAATGTCTGTCTCACAATCTACCATCCTCCCCTTCCCCACCTAACCTTAACCCCAACCCTAACCCATATGTCAAGAGTAGGGTTAGGTGCTGAGCTATTGCATTAGTCAGATTTTCATTACTGTAACAGAATACTTAGGGCATTCAACTTATATAGAAGAAAGATTTAGGGGCTCAGTGGCAGGGTGCTTGCCTAGCACGTGTGAGGCACTGGGTTCCATCCTTAGCACTGCAAACAAAAATAAGCAAATAAAATAAGGGCATGCTGTTCATCTACAACTACAAAAAAATATTTTTTAAAGGACTGGAGATATACCTCAGTGGTAAAACACTTAACTTTGGGTTAAATCTCCTATACCCCCCCAAAAAAAAAAATTTACTTTGGCTCACAGTTTTGGAGGTTCCCGTCCATGAGTGGTTGACCCCATCACCTTTGGGCCTGTGGTAAGGTGGCATATCAGGTGGTTGTGCATGTGAAGCAGAACCTCTTGACTTCAAAGTAAAAAGGAGGAGGAGACCATGTCCCACCATCCCTATCAAGGACATGTCCCTCATAACCAGGGACCCCCCCAGTGGGCCCCACCTCTTAAGATTCTACCACCTCTCAATAGTTCCAAGCTTGGGACTGAGCCCTTAGCACATGGATCTCTGGGGGACATGTGGATGGATCCAAACCCAGCAGGTACAGCAGGAGCCAAGATCTGTCCTTCACTCGAGTGGCTTGTGGCCAGGTAGTACACAACAGGAGCCCAACATCAGGCTCAGGTCATGTGTAACCTTATTTATTCATCACAGCCACCATATTGTTTTAGAATGTTAGAATTATAGAAAAATGCAATTCCAACCAAAAATTAGCAAATGTCATCATTTTACCATTTATGCCTTTATTTTTTCCCTAAAAACAGAACATGCCAAATAAAGCTGAAGCTCCATCCTTTTGATGAATGAAGAAATGGAGAGTGATTTATTTGCCCCAGGCCTGTGAGTACCAGGGCTGGATTTGAACTCAAATGCTTGAGTTGCAAAGACTGTATTCACTCTGCCATGTTGCTTCGGCTACACTGCCTGAGTTACACTGAGTCAACTGTGTACCTTGTGTGTAGCAAATAACCAACAGCTGTAACAATAAACAAACTTTCCTTGTGGTGGGGACTGATTTTTGGTGCCTTTTCATATAACCCCACGATTTGAAGGTGGCAGGAGATGTTTGGATAGAGAGCCAGAGAGAGGGAGATGTGACTCTCAGGAGCTGAGGTGAGCTCAGATAAGAATGTTCCAAATATTAGCGCATAAGAAATCAATTCTTCCTTGTACTGATTTTTACAAAATTCTGAACTTTCCTGTCTAGTTTGTTTGTGACCATGGAGACCCCTTGGGAATATTCTAGAAATTTCTCCACATGGGTATCTGAGTCACGGCATTCTTGTATAACATGATACGCAGTTGATCCTCATTTTTCAGGGTTCTGAATTTGTGAAATTTGTGAATTCACCTACTCTCTAAAATTTACCGTCATCCCAAAATAAATACTCAAGGTGCTTTTTTGGATGTGCACAGTGGGGAAAAAAATGTGAGTCACTAGCGTGCACGCTCCTGTGCTTGAGGGTGAACAAGGCTATGTGTTAACAGGGTGTTCCACCTCCTTCTGTAAACAAGTGTCCTTTTCATAGTCTCTTCAGTGACATAGTTTTGCATCATTTGGTGCTTTTCTTTGGCCATACTGCTGGTTATTATGGTCCCAAAGTGTAATGCGGAAGAGCTGGGTAGTTCCTAAGCACAAGAATTCTATGATGTGTCCTGGGGATAAAGCACCAGGGAAGCTTTGTTTGGGCACAAGTCACAGTGCTGTTGGTCATGAGTTCCATGACAGGGAATCAACGGAAGTGCGTTAAACGGATCCAGACATGAGATGAGTTACCCGTGGATCAGTTGATGGAAATGTCGTCAGCGGAAGCTCACAGTCTGTTGGCCGCAGGGAGCCGTGATTCAGTCTTGGCTGATTCAGTGCTTTGGTTGACTTTATGGAGCATCAAACAATGGGAATCAACTACATTTTGTTTCTCTCTTGTACAAAGGAGGGAAATAAAATTTAAAACCCAGGTAAATAGAGTCAGGTTATTTTTGTAAGAAACGTGCTTCCAAAACAAATGTACCACTACTTTATAATAGAGTAAAAGTCTCCAGCCTTGTGTTTTACCTTGGTTAATGACAACAGCAGATCTTATTATGCTCAGCACTGTCTTGGTACCAGGAAGACATCAGTGAACAAGTCCAGAGGTGGACAGATCACAGTCTTCAGGATTAAATGCAATCTCATCAATTGGATATTTCTGTTTAAATCTAGCAGTAAACCCAGTGATTTCTTGAGTAAATCTTCTGGGGTTGAGTGTAGCTCGGGGGTAGAGCATTTGTCCAGCATGTGTGAGGCCTGGGTTCCATCCGCAGGGTTCCCACCACACTCTTCTAATTAGCACACAAATGTTTCACTTAAGAAAGAAAAATTACTACAGTTAATATTTGTGAAATAAACACCTCTCATAACTAGAGACTGATGTCATGTCGGTTTGCTTCTAACTACCCACGCTGGGGATCAACGATGCTGTACACTCACCAGGAGGCCCTGGTGGCTTCCAACAATCAGACATCATCAGACCTGCAGGACCATCTTGAGTCCTACTGGACACGAGCTCATTCAGGGATCACCAGGCAGAAACCCCTGTGGAAGCTCAGGTGTTCTTCAGTGGGAGTCTTTTGAGGTCCAGCTCAGGTCGATGAGGGCCACACCTGCAGCCTCTCACCTCCCTGAAGGACACTGTAACCTCAGCTTCAGGAGACAGGCATGTTTCCCTGGGGCCTGAGCCTGTTCTGTCGACAGTACTGAGTGCTGAAATGCAGCAGTTATCTTACAAAGGACTGTGTTCCTCAGAGGGTCAAGTGTTGGTCATTTCAGCAGTTAGAGACTTTTGTGTACAAAATGCTTCAGATAACATCATGACAACAGGAAAGCGTTTACTCAGGTCTTTATATTTTCAATGTTTCTTAGACACCATTCTTTGCTCTTCTCCATCACTCTGTGCGCTAGGAAAGGTGTCGGGGTCCAGGTATCGTGGTCACTCGCATCTCTTTCAGTAAGACCAATAAGGTCCTCACTGTCCCCTGACTGCCTTGTAGATGATGTGCCCACTCAGGGACTCCCCTGCATTCAGAATGGTGGAAAGACCTCAGTCTTGGCTTTCGGGTCCATTTTATGTAGAGTGAGTTTTAGGTTTTGGTTTTATATTTTTGTGGGGAAAAAAAAGCTTTGATTTTTGATAATGAATATTTTCTGACCTAGTAAAGTAGGAAGCATGGTGTAACAATCACACATGTACTCATGGCTTAGTTGTAGGAATAGTGTGACACATTAATGTGTCAACTCTTTTGCTGACATTTTGCTCAAGGCTTATTTAAAGTAAACTGTAGCTATCCCAGAATTTCAACCCCAAAACACTCCAGTCTACCTCTCTTTTAAGAAGACATTATAGCCAGGCATGGTAGCACGTACCTATAATCCCAGCAGCTCTGGAGGCTGAGGCAGGAGGATCTTGAGTTCAAAGCCAGCCTCAGCAAAAGCGAGGTGCCAAGGAACTCCGGGAGACCCTGTCTTTAAATAAACTACAAAATAGGGCTGGGGAGGTGGCTCAGTGCTCGAGTGTCCCTGAGTTCAATCCCTGGAACCCACCCCCGCAAAACAAAAATAGAAAAAAGACATTATGGTAATACAGATGTCCTGGGACCACCTGGACAGAACCTGTTAGAACCAGACCCAAGGTGCCGCAGGACTGAATACAGAGGCAGAGCACAGACTGCAGTCTGTCGGAGGACGTACTGACGGAAGAGTAGGCGCAAAACCAAGTGGATCCATGGACTTTGGATCCAAAGAGGGACCTATATAGTTTAGGACAAAAGTGACTTCTTTCAAGCCAGAGTGTACCTCTTTAAAGGGTCCATTACCCTCCCACTACCGAGAGGGCAAAAAGTGCCACACAGCACTCTAATGGTCCAGTTTACTTGTGGTGTGTGGGGACACTGTGGGGAGAACACCAGGGCCAACCAGGAGCAAACACGGTGGCTTCAGTGCAAGATGGCTGGGGTCAGGTCAAGCTGGATGGCAACGATGGGATCCCAGCGCCGTCAGCACTGTGCTATGTGCGTGCCCTGAACCTGTAGGCAGCCGCCGAAGCAGAAGGTTTGGGAATAGGGACATGTGAGCCTGGGAAGAGGGGCGGGCGTGTGAGCCTGCCTTCCTAGGAGCAAAGTCATTTCCTCCAGAGTAGAGAGCATGTCCTGAGCCATCATCCGGCCATCCCGAGGACCTCCCACCTGCCTCACCAGCAGCTGTAGCATTCACCAGGTCATAGCCAACACACGGTGAGCACTCAAATGGCCCCACATCTTTTATTTGGGGGTGGGGTACTGTGGATTGAACTCAGGGTCACTCGACCACTGAGCCCCGTCCCCAGCCCTATTTTGTATTTTATTTAGAGACAGGGTCTCGTGGAGTCGCTTAGTGCCTCACTTGTGCTGAGGCTGACTCTGAACTCCAGATCCTCCTGCCTCAGCCTCCCGAACTTCTGGAGTACAGACAAGTGCCACTGCGCCCAGCCCTACACCAACTTATTGAGGAGAGTTTGTCTGCTCTCATTTTGCAGATGGTGAACCAGAGGCTTCGTGTTAGGGCTAAAAGTAACAGAGAAAGTTCTGGAACCTAAGCGCTGTCATTTTTGAGCTGGACTTGTAACTGCTATTCAGACTTTTTCTCTTACCCACATGGACTCAGGCTTTCTAATGCTCTCCAGATGGATGCTGTCCAAGACAAGGCACACAAAATACAGCTTCACCTTGTTATCAAGGGGAAAGAGAAAAGCAAGCTTTGCTTTCAGAACACAAAGACCTTAATTTTGAAGTTATTTTCATTGCCTTGATTTAGACCTGAAATGTTCTTCAACATTGTGCATAAGAAAAGAAAGGAATTTAGATGATAAGATCCACAGTCTCCATAATTCTGGACAAATTAGTGGTCTGTTGATAATCCTGGTAGAAAAATACAACTGGATATATATTTAAATAAATCAGAAAAAGATTTGCTAACTCTATTTCATTTGGTGGCAATGTGTAAAACATTGTTTTCCTTCTGCATTCCATACTTGCATGCCGAAATAGGGACCTGATATTTTGAGGGAGTTGTTGTTTAAGATTATCTCAGCATTCCTTTGTGGGGCGGGGAGTATAGAAGCAAATGATGAGCACACAGTTCTGGGTTTCGTGGGGCCTCTGCTGGAGTGTCAGAGTTAGGTGGAGCACACTGGACTAGGACCTGCAGCTCCTCTGGGCTTCCTTGGATAGGAGGGAGCAGCTGGGGTTCTGTCTGGATAAAACTCCAGTCACATATCATTCATTCATCCAGCAAATGCTTATGGATCAGATAATCATCTATCTATTTCTCATTTATAAATCATTAATCATTTAGCCATCTATGATAGAATAATTCTATTTTAATCCCTCACCCATTCATGTGTTCTTTCCTCTGGACACGGCCTGTGGGCCATCTATGATAGCCATGAGGGAGACATTAGGTAAAGGAGGGTTAACAGAGAGAGACACAGTCACCTTTCTCAGCTCTGACACGTAAAGAGCTTGGAATTTGTCCCTTCCATCCTCACAACAAGAAGCTGGACAAATGAAGAATCAGTGACTTTTTTCTTATTCAATCAGGTTTTCGGGTAGATGGACGCTGGGCATCTGGAGAGGTGGGCACATTCAGAGATGCCCAAACTAGTATACCTGGCACAGAAGCTGTTGGAGTCACACGCTGATAGTCATTCTCGAGAGGCGATGTGGGTGACTGGCTAGGGGTGACTGCAATAGTTTGAGAGAGAAAAACCCTCCTGTGGACAGGAGAAGGCCCCTTTCTTGGGCTTTTTCCTCCAGGGATTCCACTTTAGGGGTACTCTGGATGATATGGTTTAGTTGGGTACCGCAAGACATGCAGACACAGAAATGCCTGTCATTGAAGAAGAATGTCAACCCAGATCCCTAGGAGTCAGAGACCCTAGGGAAGTCAGAGACCAGCACCCCACCCAGCACCCCCGGGGACACACCAGAGCCCCTCTGAAGATAGGGAGTGAAGGGAAAGCAGAGGCAAGAGGAGAGCCTGATCTGTGGTTCCTGCAGGAAGACTGGGCAAGGCAGGGCAAGCAGGCGAGGGCTGGGTTCTTGTCATGATTTCTGCGGGCTTCCTGGTAAGGCCTGGCCCCAGTTGCCTGAGTACCTGGCCTTCGGGTAATTAAGGCAGGGGAGGCACTGCTTGGTCTGTGAGAGCTTGATAAAGGAGGCCATTGAAGGGCGGACTTTGGGTTGGTTGGTTTGCACATGGGAAGTGTTTTGTTTTCTCTATATTATCTTTATTGGCCAGTCCTTGGGGGGGGGGGGGGGTAGTATCTTCAACATTAACAAGGGCCCCAGTATCAAAACATCAGAAAATACAGACAATAAAAGGCTTGGTTAATCCAAACCTCACTAGGTTCTTATGGTGAAGATCTGAGAAAGAGCCCCTCAAGGCTTTGGCCAGGTCTGTGAAATGCACTGGAACCTTCTCTGTAACAAAGGTTACCCTCCAGGGAAAAAACCAGAGTCCTGCCTTATCTGGAAATTCCCAAGTGAATTCCTCATATCGTAGCATCATCCTGTCTTTCTGTATCACTTAAAAGACTAAGGTTCAGCTGGGCACAGTGCAGTGGCCCACTCCTGTAATCCCAGTGGCTCAGGAGGCTGAGGCAGGAGGATTGTGAGTTCAAAGCCAACCTCAGCAACTTTGCGAGGTCCTAAGCAACTTAGTAGGACCCTGTCTCAAAATAAAATATAAAAAAAGGGTTGGGGTTATGGCTCAGTGGTTAAGTGCCTGTAGGTTCAAACCTCAGTACCAAAAAAGAAAACAAAAAAAGACATATGCTTATATCCAATAGGAGTCAGGGCTTCCAGAAAATTTTTACATAATTGATAAAAGGGATCAGACACCCAAGAAGACATTACAAGCCTACATGTGTGTGCATGAAACAACAGAGCATCAAAACTCACAAGACAAATACTGATAAATCTGTAAGGAGAAGTAGAAAAATCTACCATTATGACTGGCAATTTCAGTTTCCCTCTGTCAGTAATTAATAGACCAAATAGAAAATCAGTAAAGCAGAGGCCTGAGCAGCACTGTCAGTCAACTTGACATTTATAAAATGTTCACTCCAACAGCAGAAGAATACACATTTTTCTCAAGCTCATATGGAGCATGTAGCAAGATAAACTACATTCTAGGAAAACATGTTAACAAATTTAAATGAATCAAAGTCATAAAAATATGTACTTAATTAAACTACAGACTTCTATATGCCCTCGAGATCAAAGAAGTCTCAAAAGAAATCTTAGAATCTTTTGAAATGTGCAAAATGGAAATTATCAAAATTTGGGGGATGTAGCAAAAGCAGTCTACAGGAAAAAAATTATAACAGAAAGTATGTATATGTCTTAGTCAATCTTTTGTTGCTGTAGCAAAATACCTGAGACCAGCAAAATACCGGAGACTAGGTGCTTTATAAAGAAACAAGGTTTATTTTGGCTCACTGTGTTGGGTGCTGGAAAGTCCATGGTCCACAGTCACGTCTAGCAAGGACCTGATGTTGCATCTTAGCATGGCAGAAGACACGTGAGGGTCTTTAGAAGAGACCAAAGATGTGGGTGACCTAACTTTTATAACACCCCATTCTCAAAGTAACTAATCCAGTTCCTTGAGACCTTGCTCACTTCTTTGAGATTGACATTAATCTTTTCCAAGGGTGTTACCCTGTAAAGGAATTACCTCATATTGGGCTCCACCTCTTAAAGGGCCACAACCTCAATACACCCCATAGGGAACCAAGCTTCCAGAAGCACAAGCGCCTTTGGGGCCGCCCCCAACCCATCTCCAAACCAAAGCAATATGTTCGATAAAAGGAATATGTAAAGTGGATAGCCCACCATTTCACTTTAGGAAACTACAGGGGAAAGAAAGCAGATTAGGCCTCCTCCAATGAGAAAGGAACTAATTAAAATGAAGACAAAAATCATTGGAATTGAAAACAGGAAAACAGCAGGGGAGATTGAATAAAATCCATGTTGGTTCTTTAAAATTAAATCAACAAAATTATTCAACCTTTAGCACAGGTTGAACAAAAAAAGAAAGAAAAGAAAAGAAGAAAATTCTGATATACTCTAAGACAAAGCTCCTTTTGGCAGGAACAGTTGGGAAAGCGGGCTTCCTGCCTGAGGGGGAGGCTCAGGCATGTCCCTTGAGTCCCTCTTCAGCTCGCCTCTGGTTTGGGGGGGTCCAGGTCTCCTAGCAGCACTTGGTTTTGAATGTGAAATCAAGAGGCCCCACAGCTGGGCCCTCACACTTCTGCTTTCTGGTGTGTTCTGCAGGCTGACACTTTGAGGAAGACCCTTCCCTGGTCACACACACCGCTGGCAGCAGGAAGCCCTCCAGCTTGCCAGGGCCTATCTTAATGGGCCTTTCTCTCCATTCTCTTTTTAAAGTCCTCTCTTCTGCCCTTTGTCCTTCCCGAGTTCCATGCAGTCTGTAACCTGCGATCCTCCAGTTTCCTGTGTGTAAAGCCAGGAAAGGAAGGTAGGTCAGATTTGCAGGAATCAGGTACATTCAGGAAGAGATCTCTGGGGTCCCTTTGCTCCCATGCCTGTGCATAGGAGGGGTGGTACGTCCTGTCTGTTTGTGGCTTCTTCCCATGGCAACATGCCCATCCATGTGGCTAAACCATCCTTCGCCCTGGATATAACCTTTGTCCCTTTCTTTAAGCACTGGATACCTTTATATGCCAGGTTTATGACAGATACAGTTATAAAATCGAAGCAACTCTCATATGCTTCTGGAATATTTTACAATCATGAGTCTCCCATAATTATTTTTAATTGTCTAGGAAAAAAAGGTGAGTTTTTATATGTGGTCAGTAAAGCCCCAGAGATTTCTTAGTGCAGGGCCAGGGCTTTTATTTAAATCAGGTAGTTTGGTTTTTCCAGCAGCTACAGGGTCCCTATACAGGTTGTGCTAATGAGATGGAGGGATGGAAAAGTAAAAATAGTGTCTGGAAGCTGGACACTTCAACCAAGCACCTGAAGATCAGACAGATGCTGTGTCTACTGCTGCAGCTACACCCCAGGCCTCCCGCCACCTCAGTTCTGAGAAGAAAGGGTGTTGGGGCTTGGAACAGGATCAAGGAGAGCTCTGTACCTTTACTACCATATTTATCTTCCCTGTGTGCTTTGCCCAGACAAGACAAGACCAGCAAGATGTAGCAGGCATGTGCAACATGAATTCTTCGTCTCAATACTTTGCCAGGTGTTGGTATCTTTCCCAGAGGACAGTGGTGTTGAGGTGGCTCCTGGGACACAGTAGATGGTTAGTTCACTGGGGAGATGTCCTTGTCTATTCTTAGGATCCACACAAGCCCCACTGGCTGGCTGCAGTCCCACCCTGTCCTCCTCTGTTCAAGAGAGCATGAGATAGCCTTTGCTAAGGTATGATCTTGGCCTTGACCCAGTCTCCAGTTAATTATTCACAAAGCGCAGCTCTTTTTAAAGATGCATTCTCAATGTGCCCCTCTCCCTCCCCTGAGCCCACCTGTGTGAAGTGTGCTTTGGTGGGGAGCAGCTTCAGAGGTGGCGCCCAGGTGAAGTGCCCAGCTGAGTCTCCTGTTCCAGGCATCAGCCTGGCCTGGGTAACTTTCATTGTCCTCCCTGCTCACTTCTCTGTCCAGGGCAAGGGGAAGTCCAGTTTCAGCTCACCTCCCAACTGCCTTTCCTCCTGATCCTGGAGGTGAACGTGGTCGACTCACTTCATATTCAAGCATTGTCACTTGGAGTAGTGGAAATATTAGACTGCTTCAAAATCACCAGGGAAACCACTGAAAATAGACTTCCTTTCTCTGTGGCCTCTTTGCTGGGTCTGTGTGGATCTCAGAACCCTCATTTCCTGTGTCTGGGTGGGCACCCTAAGGACCCAGGAGGCTCTTGGACTTCAGCCCTTTGTTGAGTTGAAGCTCATTTCAAAACCTTTAATGGGCAGGTGGCTTTGGCAGTTAAATTAAGAGGCAAGAAGAGGTGTACGTGGTGGAGAACCCGGATGCACACAGCCCTCAGGATAAAAGGAGATATTCTTGACCAATTCCTGCTCCCTTCCTTCCATGAACCACTGCAGCCTACATGTTATCCAGGAGACAAAGAGCTTCCTTTTCTATCCCAGGGGTAACAAATGTAATGACTAGCCCATGGCAGCCACTGGGCAGGCCTGTCAATATACCAACGATTTAGATTTTAACATTAAATGTACTTAGGTGGGCTGGTTGCTTATTTGTAGCCAACTATGTTGAGAGTTAACACCCAGGTGGACACGGAGGCATATTATCTATGATCGGATTTAGTGACGTCTAAGTGAACATAGAAAAAGCTTTTGGAGCATCTGCTGTGGAGTCTGAGGATGTCTGTCAGTTTGCTGAGGTAGGTCAACCTGCTCTCATGCACATTCAGGGCTTCCACGTTCTGAAGGCGCCGTAAACAAATTTGGTTTTGAAGCTTTGGTTGGTGTTTTCTTCTACTGCAGCAACTCCTGTATTTCCAAATGACAGTGAAAGTCAGGCTCGCCACACCTAGCTTACTTTTTGTTTCTGAAATGTGAGTGTCTGTTGCCTAAGGAGGCCCCTGCACTTCCCTGCGAATGCAGAACAGGAGCGCACTCTGCAGAATGAACGAGAAGCATGACTTCCTCTTGGGAGAGCAAGCATCTGTGCAGTGCAGTGCTCAGGCAGGCCAGCCAGAGGCTGGGGGACAGGCTCTGCAGGGTGGTCTCCCAGAGGGCAGTCCCACGTATCTGCTAACAAAGCCAGGGTGGACGTGGGGCTCATGCAGGTTGTGTGTGCGCTGATTTCCATTCTTCCGTGTTGAAGTGCCTGGTTTGGGTCCACATGTTTGCTTCTGCATGGTGAGACATGTTTGCTACAGAAGGCTGTGAGCACCCACAGCCCAGGGCAGACTAGTCAAGGGTGGTGGTCTGTGGAAGCAGGTGCTGTGGAGGTTGATTCCTGCCTTATCTCTCTTTGCTTGGTCATTTCTCTATAACTAACCAGCCAATCTCTAACCAGCCCTGCAAGACTGATTCTCTCTCTTAGCTGGAGCCCATTCCTCTTTCTTATGAAAATTAATGTAACCCACAGAGGAAGTTTTTCCTTTTACCCAAATCTTGACAATTTTCTCATCTTCAGACCACAAAGAAAATTCCCAGACGCATTTGAACAGGGCTACTTTGCATTGGAGGGGCTGTGTGCTTTTGAGTATGATAAACCTAGATTTGCATCATCCTGATTTTGTTCCGCAAAATGGTATGGATTTTTTTTTATTTTGCATTTTATTAATGATCGTGGTTCCGCAATGTGGCAAAGCATTTGCTTAAAACATTAACAGTTTTTGAAAACCTGACTTTTAGTGGTTTGACAGTACCCTCTTAGATGCCTGTACTAAAAACTAGCTTTTACTAATTCCTTATTTTTTAACAGCCAGAGTATTTCTAATATTCCGTGCAAGAGTGACGAACACTTGTATAAATAGATTCTCGTCAACATCAGATTGTTTCCCTAAATTCTTAGAGCTACGATGGTGGCATGATAGAGTGACACACATTCCATGGCTCTTGATGCATGATGCTGTGAATTTAGCAGAAATGATCTTTGCTGCTGTTTCCCAGGGAAGTGTTTGCTTCTGCCAGGGTCCGTAGATGGGGGCTCTCATGGCCTGCAGATGGGAAAATGGACCACTGTCAATGGCTGAGTGCTTTCGGAAGTGTTTGCTGCAGGAAGTGGCAGGGCCGGGGGTGGGGAAGCCCACACCTGCAGGGCCAGGCTTCAGTGATCTCAAGAAAAGCAGAAGCCTGAACCACAGTGCAGAGGCCCTTAGATAATGAGGACGGACGGGCAAGAGGAAAGGGTACGAAGGCTTCCTCTGCCGGTTCCAGGTCAAGCTAGAAAGTGCTGAAAAGTAGACAGATTCCAGGAACAAGAATAATGTATTTAGGAACGTGGTCAAACACATGACAAGTGGTTCTCCCAAAACACTAGAGGCACACTTGTGCGTTTTTAGGAATGAGATTCAGGGAACCTGAGGGGGAAAGGAGGAAAATTACTTAGAGTCAAAATTCATGGCTCAAGGCCTCCAGATTTATGAATTGATCTATTCACTAAAATGTACCTGAAACCCCCCAGTCAACACAGCGCTTTGAACATTGTTTGTGTAAAGGTGAAAAATTGGTGTCTGCTAACACACATGCTCAGGTTGAGTAAGTGACCCTCGGCCTCAGGTTGGATAAGGAGACACTCCGCCTTCTCTCTCAGCTTTTCTAGTGTGAACAGGGGTCCCTTTGTTTTCTATTTATTGCCACTCTTGAGGGGCATTTTTGTGCTTTCTGTTGGTGGCTTCACTATGTAAAATGGTCCTAAGAATGCTGCTTAGGGTCTCTAAGGGCAAAAAGGCTGTGATGTGCTTTACAGAACAGAAAGGTCAGCTTTATTCCTGAGTTGCAGTGTGGGTGAATATGAGTCCCCTGTTAATACAGCAACAATATATATAAAATCATTTGTTAAAAAAAATAGAAATGCCCATTTTAAAAAAAGGTTATGTATCGATCGACTGACAAAAATGTAGCCAAAGAACCAGGTGCCACATCACACACCTGTAATCCCAGTGGCTTGGGAGGCTAAAGCAGGAGGATTATGAGTTCAAAGCTAGCCTCAGCAACTTAGTGAGACCCTAAGCAACTCAGAGAGACCCTTTCTCTAAATAAAATATAAAAGAGTGCTAGGAATGTAACTCAGTGGTTAAGCCCCCCGGGGTTCAATCCTTGGTGCCTCCCCCAAAATGTAGACAGAGGACCCCACAAATTTAACCTCCCATTTTCCTTAGGAGCAATGGTTTGGGATTTGCAAATGTGTTGTTCATGCTATAGAACGTAACCACCACGGACAACAAGAAACTGCCGTACATTTTGTTTCATGCATGAAATGAAAGGAAAATAGAGGCAAGAGTGTTAATACTACAGAAATGGAGAGAGGAGTAAAGAGAGAAATAAATGACACCTCCAACATTTACCAGTTATAATGTTAGTGACGGGAATTCATCGGAACTTTGAGATCCGCCTCTGATCCTGGTTCCCATGATCTGTAAGCGCTAGGCTCAATATTGTGGCCCATGCAGGATTTGGGGAGCCGTCCTGTGCTCTGGCCTGAGATGTGGAGATGCAGGAAAACAGCATGAGACTGGCCGCGCGCAGAAGCACACGCTGGGCTCCGGCGGCTCAGCGCCCCGCTTCCCGACCCCCATCTCTCTGCTCACCTCCTCACCACCAGAAGGGCTTCTCCTGGCTCTGCCAGGAGTTCATCCTCACTCCCCCAGCTCATTAGGTCTTGTTTATCAATAACTCATTCAAGTATTGGTCAAGCACCGGGTGTTTCTGTCGCCCGACCCAATTGCACCGACTGCATCCAGTATCTGTGGCTACCTAACAAATTGCCCTCAACTTAGTTGATTAAGAGTATAGCAATCATTTGTAGGTTGAGCACACCTAATTCAAAAATCCATAATCGAAAATGCTCCAAAATCTGACACTTTTTGAATACTGACATGTCATCACAAGTAGAAAATCCCATACCGTGAGACTTCGTTTTATGCATGATTTCAAAATTATTATATTAAATTGCCTTTAGGCTCTGGGTGTGAGATGTATATAAAGCATAAATGAATTTGGTGTTTAGTCTTGGGTCTCATCCTCAAGATTTCTTATTAGATACATACAAATATTACATTTTTTAAAAAATCCAAAATCTGAAACGATTCCATTCCAAGCATTTTGGGTAAGGTACACTTGATCTCTGCTTTCTCTCATGATTCCTGTGATTGGGTGTTTGGTACAGCTGGACTGGTTCAGGGTCTCCTAGGGCTGCAGTTGATCTAGACTGCAGTCTCCTCTGAAGGGTTGACAGGGGCTGGAGGATCCTCTTCCAAGATGTTTCCCATGGCTGGCTAGCTCGTGCTGACTGTAGGCTGGAGGCCTCTGTTTCTTTCCACATGGCCTCTCCAGAGAGCTGCTTGAGCATCCTTACAACATGGCATCTGTCTTCCCCAAGGGTGAGCAATTCACTTGAGTAGCTCTATTTTATCATGCTAGACTGAGGGAAAACTACAGAGTCTTTTTATGGACTAGCCTCAGACAGTCCACACATCACTCTGCAGTCAGCCAATCAATGTGTGAGGGTGTGAACACCAAGTGAGGCTCACCAGGTGCCATCTTGGAAGCTGCCTGCCATGGAGACACTTGAACTGTCCAAGAAGTGTTGCAGGGAAGAGACCCATTGTTAGGGTAGCCTCTATTCTGGGGAGTAGAAAACAAAATGGTAAACCTATTTATTCTAGTGGAATGTCAATTCTAGTGACTTTGGGGAACACTGACAAGAAAAAAAAGAAGTTATGAAGATGGAGGGACCAGGGGTTGGGCAGGTGCCCGGTGGGCATGATGAGCTCTGCTCCCATTCACTGTGTTGGCATTCGTGCTGTCTGCTCTGTTGCTGGAGATGGAATTCCTTCCACTGGAGTTATGAACTCTGGATGACTTTGCACCTGCCTTCTGGATCTCAGTATCTGTGCCTCATCTACTCACTTTGACCCTAGAAGCATGATTTTCTAATCAGCTCAAAGGTCATCAGAAACACTGTGCTCACTGGGCAAGCAGGAGGCAATTGCTCCCTGACAAAGTAGAGCCGCCCAAGTGACAGGTTTCAATCTAAATGTATTCTTAAGGTCAAAGGTCATATACTCAAATTATTTCTGGGACTAGAGAAGTGGAATCACTGATGTCCAATGAGAAGAGGAGATCCAATGGTGTCAGTAGTGCAAAGCAATACAGTGGGATGGAAATAAAATATGTGGAAGATATGCAGATGCTTCCTAGCTATAGAGGGACTCCTCACCATTCATAGGAAGCCATTTCCACAGGGTCAGGGAGGGCTGCTCAGGGCCGGGGCAGACAGAGCCAAACCTTGTCAAATAAACATGACTTCTTTCTGGATTTAACCCCTCACAGTGTGTCATGTGTAGAATGAAGCCTGGTTGGCACCCAATTGGCATGAGGGGAGGTTTTGTGGGAAGGAAGCAATATCTCTGGTTGAGTCCAAGCCTCTGATGAGCCGTTCATCATCCTCATGTGGGTGTGTCTGTCTCTTTCCCTTGGGCAAGTGCATGTGCCTGCACATGCACACACACACACACACACACACACACACACACACACACACACCCTCCCTCCTGTGTGTGGTTTTCTGTTCCTTTCTCTTCTGCATCCCACCACCATCTAACCCTTCTCTATTCCACACTTCCACTCACAAGGTGGGCAACCTCCACATTATCCATTCATTGCTGCCATTTATTTATTTATTTACTATTTTTCAGTTATACATGACAGTAGAGTCTATTTTGACATATTTATACAAACATGGGTCATATCTTATTCTAATTAGGATCCAGTCTTGTGAAAGTACACAATACTTTGTATGAACATAGGAATGTTATGTCAGATTAATTCCACTGTCTCTCCTATTCTAATCCCCCCTCCCTTCCCTCCATTCCTCTTTGTCTAATCCTCTGAACTTCTGTTCTCCTCCTTCCTTGTTGTGTGTTAGCATCTGCATATCAGAGAGACCATTCAGCTTTTGGTTTTGGGGAATTGGCTTATTTCACTCCAGATCCATCCATTTACCAGTGGATGTCATAAAGTCATTCTTCTTTATGGCTGAGTAATATTCCATTTTGTATATATACCACATTTTCTTTATCCATTCATCTGTTGCAAGGGCACCTAGGTTGTCCCCATAGCTTAGCTATTGTGAATTGTGCTACTATAAACACTGATGTAGGTTGTGTCACTAGTTATGCTGATTTTAACTGGCCTCCCTAGCCTCTGCTCATCCATGGTGATGCTAACAGATTAGATGAGAACGGCTTCTTCATCACATTGATGGGTGAAAGGACTAAAGCCATAGGGGGCACACTGCAGATGTGTGGTCAGTCAGGCCACGACAGCTAACACAGGGATCTCTAGTCACGGGTATCTTTTCCCCGAGAGAACGTTTGGCAGTTTCTGGAGATGTTTTTTGGGTCATGATTGGGGAATGAATTCTACTGGCATCTAGTGGGTAGAGGCTAGGCTCCTAAATAGCCTCTAACCTCTAGTGAACAACACAGCCCCCTGACACACACAGAGCAGAGAGTGACCCAGCCCCAATGTCAAGAGCAATGCAGCTGAGTGGCCCTGAGCTAATGTAAGGAAAGATGCTAGGTGGAAATAGATGGACCCAGCGAGGGAGTGGTGGGGGTAAATGCAGCTGTCTTACTATGTAAATAAAGGGTGGGGGACATGCTGTGACCACATGTGAAAGGGAAACTTCAACTTCCAGAAGCCCAGTGTAGATTCAGGGCAGCTGGGGCCATCCACAGCTGTGCCGACAGACCACTGGCCACTGTCCCAGGAGATGATGGCGGTTAACATCAAAGTGGGTGGCACTTTCTTGGCTTTTCGGGGGGTGGGGGCGGGTTACTGGGGATTGGACCCAGGGTCACTTTACCACTAAACTACCTTCCCAGTCCTTTCTAATTTTTAGATAGGGTGTTGCTAAATTGCTGAGGCTGGACTCAAACTTGAGATCCTCCTATCTCAGCCTCTTGAGTTGCTAGGATTACAGGTGTGTGCCATCACACCCAGCTTGGTGGCACTTTTAGGAAGGGTTTTAGCAATATGAAGTCATGGGAGCTTTTGAGATATCAGGTAAAGAAGAATTGTTGATTTGGAGTGGCCACTGTGGGTGGGCAGACATTGGAAGGCTATTTGGGGAAAGTAAAACTGCACGTCTGTGCTTAGTGTCCTGAGGTCACATGAAGACTGGGGCTGGAGCAGTCAGGGAATCAGATGAGGAAAC
Organism: Sciurus vulgaris; assembly: GCF_902686455.1. Classification (NCBI taxonomy): domain Eukaryota; kingdom Metazoa; phylum Chordata; class Mammalia; order Rodentia; family Sciuridae; genus Sciurus; species Sciurus vulgaris. Next base: position 30,045,817 of record NC_136474.1, read on the forward strand.
ATTTCCTGCCAGAAACTTCAGGCATATACTAGAGCCAGTTCCCTGCCCCTAAGAAGCTATGAACTCACACAAGAACCAAGTTCCAATGATGCCACTGCAGGACAGATACATCCACAAGTTTGGACCTGATGTCCCCAAGGCTCTCTGGACACACGGCAACTGGACATTTAGACTGTTATTAGAAAAGCAACATGCATTCATTGTAGAAACTCTAAAAAGGAAAGGGAAACATGTTTCTGTTGAATAGGTCTTTTGTGGACGTCTTGTAAGCATGAGCAAGTCAGCCCACAGGACCTGTGATGCTTACATGTTAGGATAAGGGAAGGCTGACAGTGATGTTATGGAGGAAGTAGGTACTTTGGTCTAGGCTAAATATGAGTGGGGAGCAGCCAGGTTGGGCAGAGACAGACTCCTGAAATTGGACCATCTGGGAACACCTCCTTAAGAGAATGGCGCTGAACTGAGACCACAGGTCGGAGAAGGGGAAAAACAGCCGGGAGAAAGTGCTATTGCTGGAGACGGGACAGACCTGACACACGAGGACAGGCAAAGAGGCTGTGGGGCTGGTCACGGGGAGCAAGGTGAGCCTGGAGGGCTCAGGGCAAGGCAAGAGGAACCATGTAGGCTAGGAGAAGGTTTGGGATGGGACACAAGTGGAGAGATGTCCTGTGATGTCACTTCGCCTGTGAGTAGGGAATGGTCAACAAGGAGCATGAGGCCAAAAGGGAGGACCAGAGCCCATGCCGTCACCTGAAAGATGGCGGCAGCTGCTTCCAGGGTAGCCTTGGGGAGAGGCAGGGAGGCAGAAGTCTTGGGGATGCATTCTCAGGGAAAATGCTGAGACAACCCTGGAGACCAGCTCATCTCACCTCACAGAATCCCCCGCTTCTTGGCTGTGTTTGTTGGTGGGACTCAGTGTCCACATGAGTCTGCTCCAGCATTACCCGATGCTTCTGGTAGAAAGCGCATTCTTTTCTGACCCAAGATGTGAGGGATTGAATGAAAGGAAAGGCTCCTGAAAGTCTCTAGGGTCTTACCCTGACCAACTAGTTGTAGTTGATGTCATTTCCTAAGTTGGAGGAGACTGAGGGAGCCATATGTTTGGTGAGGGGTTTGGCATGAGGAATCGAAAGCCCCATTTTGGGTGTGAGAAGGTCAAGGTGCCTGTTGGATATCCAAGCAATGATAGGTAAGCCAACATATGGGTCAGGAGCTTAGTGGAGAGAGATGGATATCCACTAATCCACCAGTATTTCCTGACCACCCACCATGTAACAGGGGCCTTTATGAGCATGGAGACCCACAGTGGATGGAGGCGACCCTGTGCTCACCTCCCTGGGCTGCCCTCTGTTGGGGGGAAGAAGACAATACTAAGATTTGACAGTAAATGATGATGTGTTAAAGGGCTGTCACCTGACAGAGATGTGCTCTGGAGAAAAATTAAGTTGAGAAAGGAAATATGCAGCCCAGGGAAGCATGAACAGTTATTCCATGCTAAAAGTCATTTTTCTCTTCCCAAGTGCACATAAAAAGGCCCCAATACAGTGAGGAATTCTGCTTAAGGAACTCACCTGGCACCTGAAACCCTTCCTGCCCAAGAGCTGCCTGCGGGGACCAGAGGTCCTTTTTGTTTCTCGGTTTTCTGCGGTTAAATAAAGTGGTTATACACTTGGCAGAAAATAACTGGGAATGTTGAATTAACAAAAAATAGAGTGAGTTCTAACTACCACTGAGGAGATGATCCGGGGGTGTGGCAGTGAACTTGAGCTCTGGGCTTTCCCTGCAGTCAGAGGAGCAGAGGCGGGAAGGCGGGGAGCAGAGTGTGTAAGCAGCAGTCACCGGGCCATGGCGGAGTTCACGGGCACATGGGAGGAGCGCTCGCAGCGGGTATGTCCCTGGCTCCATGCCTGTCTCTGGTGGTGGAGATACCACAGCTGTGGCCGGGACCCAGGCTGAGTGAAAAGGCGGAACTCCTTGAATTTGCCACAGTGAGCGAGAACAAGGATCTGAACCACAGAGCTGAGGGCAGCAGTCTGACTGTGAGGTTGGTGTGGATAGTGACTGCAAAGGAAGCCTGGAGAATCGGGGGCAGAGACCAGGACGCAGTCAGGGGTGCCAGTCCTGTGAAGGCATTGGTGGGGCCACTGCTGTTCCATTGCTGATTCTGTTTGTGCCTCAAGTTTAACAGTCCAAGGATCCCACCAGCAGTTCTTAGAGTGAACCAGCGGTCCCGGTCAAAGCACCCCACCCCAGAGGACAAGGTCGCCTCCAGTACAAGAAATCCCACGGTCAGAAGGAAGAGTGCCTCTAGGCCAGGGTGCTGCCAGTTCTTTTCCTCCCCAGGGAAGTTGAAGGTGGCTTTCTGCTCAGGAAGGAGGTGGCAAACGCAGCATGGGGGTGGGGCTTCCCAGAGACTGGGGGGAGGGTCCATGGGGACAGGGTTACAGCTAAACAGAAGGGTCTGGTGTTCTACTGAACAGAAGGAGTGTTACGGTTTCAATCCGGAATGTGCCTCAAAGGCTCATGTGTTGAAGCTTGGGTCTCATCTGGTGTCATTACTGGGAGGTGAGGGAAACTTCAGGAAGTGGGAGTTAGTTGGAGGAAGTGGGGTCTCTGTTTCCCCTCCCCCTCTCTCCTGCCTGGCCACCTGGGTGTCAACCTTTTCTCCACTATGAACATCCACCATGATGTGCTACTTCTGCGTAGGCCTATAATGACCAGGCAAACTGACCATGGACCGAAACCTCAAAACCATGAGCCAAAATAAACCTTTCCTCCTCTAAGTTTATTTTCTCTGGTATTTTTGTCACAGCAACAAAACGGTGACAAACACGGTGACGATCAACAACATATGGTGTATTTTTAAATGGGAGGATTTTGAAAGCCCTCACCATGAACATATGATAACCAACGTGGGTATGCCAGTTACCCTGATTTGATCATTACACATTTTATAAATGTATCAAAACATCACACCGTGCCACGTAATATAGGTACAATCATTAGGTGTCAATTAGAAATGAAATAAACAAAATAAGTCATTGAGGACTACCTGGCTTGTACCTCAGAGGGTCGTAGGTGCCTCTGAGCTGTCTTCTGTTGATTCACTTGTACATGAGATTCATGCCAAATTACTAGCAGAGATGTAAATATTAGTGACAAACCAGTGCATTTTTAAAGAAAATGCAGTTAAGATTTATATAAAATAAAAGGTTGTTGTTAGTATTTCATTTGAAATATTGTTCCTTAAAAAAATTACTGTCTTAGTTGGACCCATTGAAGCCATATACAGAGGGACACTGGGGGGACCTTGAGGGGGCATGAGCCATCAGAGACAATTACATAGCAAGGGGCATTTGAGATACTTCTGCAAGGATGGATCAGAGTGGTCAGGGGGTGGGGCCTCCCCAAAAGAGTGTGTGCAAGTGAGCCCAGTAAAGAGGAGTGAGGTCACGGCAGCCCTGGGGATGTCCGGGGAGCGGTGGATGGGTGCCGAGTGGGACTCAAGGCAGGAGGCACAGGGAGGCTGGAGGGGTCGGGGCAGCATAGGAGGGAGGCAGTGGGAAGTGTGGTGGTCAGGGTGTGCAGAGGTGAACCATGAAGCCCAGCTAGCTCTCCTGGATCCAGTGAGGAGCATGCACTACAGCCATTGGAACGCGCCCCTGAGAGAACGCAAGGCTGCAGAAGGCTCCCGTGCTCCTTGCTGGGTACTGCCCAGGGTTCCACGTGCAAGCAGGCAACAGATGGACCACATGACCTCCCGGGGCCCAGCATTAGCCTCCCGGGGCTGGTGGATCAGCAAGCACAGCAGGCCCCTGGGGGAAGCAGAGCCCCTGGGCAGGGTGCCGGGTGGAGGGAGGAGGAGGTGATAGTCCAGGCCCAGAAAAGGGTGGAGTGTGAGGAGGGAGGGCTCAGGGGCCGGTCCCAGCCTGCCCGACACCCAGACACTGTAGCTTGAGGAACCAGGGAGGGAAGTCAGAATAGACAGGCCCTCCAAAGACACGTCAGCTGACTGTTCTGCCAGAGATGTCCCCTTGTTAAGAGAACTCTTCAACTAAGAAAGATAGACTGTGCTTTGGAAAGCACTAGCTGTGAGAGGAAGTCTTAGAAACTTGTTGGATGAAGAAAAGTTAGACATTAAGAGTCAAATGCTATAAAAGCAAGCGAGAAAATGACTGTGCATCCTGTCAAACTGGAGCGAAACCCAGCAGTGCCCACGTGAGGGTGCTGCCCAGAGAAAACTCAGCTACCTGCGCCAGGCGGGTGTTCCTGTCTTGTGCAGCCACATCTATGACAGTTCACATCAGAAGGGCATGTGTCACATAATCCTGTGGGGACTGTGCTCTGTACTACGTGTGCTGTGTGCGTACATGACATAGTATGTGTATATGACGCATGGTGTGATGTGTACTCTGCTGTGTAGTGTAGGATTTATATGATGTATTGTGGTGTGTGTGGTGTGTTAAGTGTGTAATGTGTGTGTATGCAGTGTGTGATGATGAGAGAGAATGTGTGTGTGCTGTGTGGCATGTGTGTATGTGGTATGTGTGAGGTGATACCATGTGTGGATAGTGTGGTGTGTGTGGTATGTATAATGTGTGTGCTGTGGGGGGTTTGTGTAGTGTGTATATGTTGGGTGTAATGTGCGTGTAAGATGAGTGTATGCATGATGTGTATATGTGATGTGTATGTAGCATGAATGATGGGTGATGTGTATATGTGTGTGATGTGTGTGGTGTATTGTGTCTGGGATGTGTGTGTGGAGTCTGTGAAAAGTAAACAATGTGGGTATGTTGTATGGTGTATACGTGATATAGGATGTGTTTGTGTAGTGTGTATGTATGATGTGTGTTATGTGTGTATGTGCTGTATGAGTGATGTGTGTACTATGTGTCTTGTGTGTGGTTTTGCATATGCATATGTGAAATGTGTGTGTAGTGCATTGTGTACTGTGTGTGTATGTTCTGTGTGCTGAGTGTTGTGTGTATTATGTGTATTTGTAGAGTATCTATGTGTATGTGACACAGTGCATATGTTGTGTATGTGTGTGTGATGTGCCTTATGTGTATGTATGTTGTATGGTGTGTGTGTGATATGTGTGTGGGGCATGGGTGTGTGATGTGTGGTGTCTGGGCATATGATATATGGTGTAATGTGTGCTTGTGTGGTGCATAAATGGGGCCTGTGTACATAATGCATGTGTGCTGTGTGTGCTGTTGTGTGGTGTGTTGCCTACGTCTGAGGTATTGGGGAGTCTGGCAAACATGAAAGGGCCTATGCTTTCTCCACAGGTGAATGGTAAGGTCATCTGGATAGTTTTCCTTCAATGACCAGTCCTTTTAGGTTCAAATGCATACCTCTGTGGATACTTTTGGACTCTCATTCACAAAACTCCATGTTAAAACTGCATCTGCACCAGGTGTGGAGGCTCAGGAGGCTGAGGCAGGAGGATTGCAAGTTCAAATTCAGCCTCAGCAACTTAGTGAGGCCTTAAGCAACTCAGGAGACCCTGTCTCTAAATAAAATACAATAACGTGCTGGGGTTGTGGCTCAGTGGTTGAGCACTCTTGGGTTCAATCCTGGTACCAAAATAGATAGATAGATAGAGAGATAACCTGCGCCTGCCTTGCTCCATTGCTCCTCTGCAGTGTGCACTGGCACCTCACCGGCAGTGCCTTCCTGCTCCGATGTCCTCGCAGGTGTGAGCTTGTGCTGTCTCTCTATTCACCACACATCGAGGATTCCTGGTGACCTGGTGAAGTCACGAGGCTGCTTCTCTCAGCTGCCCATCCAGACAGTGGGAGGCAGTGGGGTGTGTTGGGGTGAGGGGGTGCTGTCCCCACACCAAGCAGACTGCAGGAGGATGTGGCTTTGGTGTCTCAGACAGGAGCTCTTTGGTTTCTACCCAGGTGGGGAGGCCTGTGGTGAGGGCAGGGGACAGTGGTGGTTCATGGTCCTGAATGAGGCCCCACGGCTGCTCCCTGGCTTTGACTACACCACATGGCTACCTGGAGTTGTCTCCGTCGTTCAGGCAGAAAGGCGTTCAACAGCATCTTCCCTGTGGCGCGGCCTGTGAGGGCAGGTTTTCTTGAAAATTGTCAACATCTCCAGAGCAGCGCTGGCTTTGAGCTTGTGTTGGCTTCTGCCTCCTGGGTGTTGCCGTCCACCCACGTGGGGACCGCCTGAGCCTGTTTTGCAATAACACTTCTGTGGACTTCTCTTTTTTCACAGGTTTCTTCTGAAAATTCTTTGTCCCCACCAAAAAAAAAAGTGAATGTGGTCATTGGGCCAAATGCTGTGATTTGGGGTAAACTGTGGCGGGTATGTTGGGAAACTGTCATTGTGTGAGCAGAAAGGACCGTGCGTGATGGGAAGTCGGAAGATGGAAGCGCTTCCATTTTGAGCTGGAAGGATTGTCTCCAGCTTGCAAGGGCTCCCGTGATTTTGCACGTATTCTTGCAGCTGAGTTGCTCGCTGAAGTTTTCCCATCTTTGTCTTGTCCCAGGTGTTTCACTGCCTGTGCCCTGTCACTTCCTGAGAAGACGGTGCCGGCATGGCCAACAGCCCAGCGGAGAGCGCCAATCACCTGCCCTTCTTTTTTGGCAACATCACCCGGGAGGAGGCAGAAGATTACCTGGTCCAGGGGGGCATGACAGATGGGCTCTACCTGCTGCGTCAGAGTCGCAACTACCTGGGTGGCTTTGCCCTGTCGGTGGCTTACGGCAGGAAGGCACACCACTACACCATCGAGAGGGAGCTCAATGGCACCTACGCCATCTCCGGGGGCAGGACCCACAGCAGCCCTGCTGACCTCTGCCACTACCACTCCCAGGAGTCCGATGGTCTCATCTGCCTTCTCCAAAAGCCCTTCAACCGGCCCCCCGGGGTGCAGCCCAAGACAGGGCCCTTTGAGGATCTGAAGGAAAACCTCATCCGGGAATATGTAAAGCAGACATGGAACCTGCAGGTGGGTCTCAGGTGGGCCTGCTCCCTGTGTTCATGGGACCCTGGGATCCCACACAGACGTCCCCATACTCGCAAACCCAGTGTGCCCGATTGAGCCATCTCCTCAGCCATTAGGTTTAGCCCAAAAGTGGCTGACTCCCGGAAGACAGCCGTTCCTCTTTTATAGCCACCACTGAGGCAGGGGAACTTGATGCCAATGTGGCTTTCTGTACCATAGAAGATGCTGCCACCCAGTTCACGGTGGGGCCTTTCAAAGAAGCATTGATATTTCCCTAACAGGGCCATGCAGTGCATACCGATTGGCACTTGAATGTATAACTTCTTAATATCTCTTGCAGAATGTTCTGTCTCACACACGTGTAGGGGAGCACCATCCTTTCTTTGGCTTCCTGGCCTTACCTGCTGGGCACCAAAATTTAATGGGCACTTATTTCAACTACAAATAATGCTGCTAATGATATCACTCTATACTAATACTAAGCTGGAATGCAATATCTGTAGAATAAAACCTAAAAGTCCAGGTTTGCCACAGCACAGGATGCTTGTGTTTAATGTGGACACATGGACAAGTTTGCATCTGGAAAGTTTGCAAAGGTGTTGACAGTCTTACCTACCCTCCCTCTTCTTTCCATCTGTACATTTGGGGTGGTTTTATTTTTACTTCTTGGGTTTTTCTTGATTAATGCACATTCAAACTTTGGCTTCTTCATTAGTTACTCCTGAAAAGATCTGCTTCTCTCCCACTGAAAGAGACAAGGAAGTCGATTCACTTATCTCTGGGCCCAGTCTTCCATTTTTGATTTCCATGTTGCTTTACCCCACATGGGCAAGATTTTTTTTTACATGTGCTTTCTGTGGTAACACTTCCTATAGGTACAGGGTCGGTGAGGTGCTCAGTGAAAGCAGGTAAAGGGGACAGGACACCACAGGTGCCTTCCTTGTACACCCTTTAGGGCTTCTTGACCATTATGGGATAACCAGGTTCTACCACAGAACCGTCCGACTAGTGGGTGATTTGATTTTCTGGGCCTTCATGTTTATACCAGGTGGTATTCAGAGTGTTTTGTCTGGTTTTGAAAAGGCCAATCTCTTTGTTCCAGAATCAGTTTTCTTATTTATGCGTTTGAAGGAACTTAAGTAGTCCATCAAGATCTTACTGGTTTCATTTTCTGAATGAATAAATGAATGGGTGGATGAAATCTGATCCTCCTTTGCCACAGTAGGACTCACCACAGATTAGACGTGGCTTTTGGGTCTTTTTTCCATTCCTACCTGCTCTTGCTCACTCTCTCTCCCTGCTCACCACAGGGGCAGGCTCTGGAACAGGCCATCATCAGTCAGAAGCCCCAGCTGGAGAAGCTGATCGCCACCACAGCACATGAGAAAATGCCCTGGTTCCACGGAAATATCTCTCGGGATGAATCTGAACAGATTGTCCTTATAGGATCAAAGATAAATGGAAAATTTTTGTAAGTATGATGTCTTTCCCCTCACCTCCTACCTCCAGGCTTGCTTGGACAGTTAAGGGTAACTCAACTTCCCCATGAGTGGACTCCATGTGACCCCAGGAAGGGGGTCACGTGTTTTCATCTAATGACAGGCGTGCTGGCCTGTCTAAGGATATTTCATATTTAAGCTATTGCTTATGAGCCAGTGTGTTTTGCCCAGTCTTTCCCTACAGTGAGCACTCCCCTTGGGCATAGAGGGACATCACGTTTAGCCACATATAAGTTGACTATTCCTTATCCAAAATGCTTGGGACCAGAAGTACTTTGGATTTCAGATTTTTTTCTGATTTTGGAAATAACTTGGGGATGGGGCCCAAGTTTATATTTCATACACATCTTATACATATCACCTCAAAAGAATCTCGTACCGTATTTTTGGTGTGTCTGTTTTGACCTGTTACATAAGATCAGGTGTGAAATTTTCACTTCTGGTAATATGCCAGTTCTCAAAAGTTTCAGATTTTGGAGAATTTCAGATTTTCAGCTTCGAGATGATCAACCTGAATTCCACTTCTCATGGCAAATACAATGTCTATGATCCAACAGAAAGGAAAACACACATTTGTTCCTTTAGATCCCCTGCCCCTAACCTCAGGGTTGACTTTTAATTTTTTTCTTAGAACTAAGTGCTAGCAGGGCAGATTTTTTTTTTTTTTTCAAAAAGATTTCTGGGACTAGGTTATATAAACAGTGACAGAAACTGTTTAATGCGTTTGTAGACTTCAGCTTTATGAACTCAAATATCAGAAGGCATGAATCCTGGGTTCTGTTGCTTGTTGTCTTTATTGGGTCAGTGTAAAACTAAATCTGAGAAGGTCCTGGAGGACCTGGCCAGCTAGGTGAAGTCATGGTCCAGAGAAGGTTAAGAACTGTTTTGGGGTGGAAGCACCTGTCTCCCAAGGTACTCTGGTCAAGATGACAGAGCCCACAGCCATTTGAGCCATTTGAGCAGAGACCTGTAGGCAAAAAGGACGCATCCCTCCTGGGAAACAGCTCATGTGGCTGCCTTGAGGCAGAAGTGTACTCGAGGGCGGGGCCCCATAGGAGGTCAGTGTAGGTGGTGCAGAGTGGGAGGATAGGGTGGAGGAGGAGGGATAGCCTGGAAGGACTCAGGCATTGGTAGGACTCTGCTTGGAGTGAGTTGGTGGGTCCACCTTTGGGATGTGCCAGGTGTTCAGGGTGGTCTATCTACCTCTCATCTCCTAAACAGGCTCTAGAGAGGCAGGGGAACCCCTCTTCAGAGCCACGCTGTGCATATTCATGCACGCTGAAACAGCGGAGCATAGCTTATTTTTTAATTGTGACTTTGGAGTCTTTGCTTTCTCATGCCCGAGTACAGGAACTGTGTTTAATGCTTGCTGGAAGACAGGGTGGCATGTTCTGGGCTGTGCTGCGGAGCCCCGGGGACACAGTGCAGAATGTCCCTACTGCCCCATGCTCTGTGCTCCAGCTTCCCGCCCCCTGGTGGCAGGACAGGCCTCACATTCCCTTTGAGGCACTGTCCCTTTGTGTAGTGTTCAGGACGGTGGCTCTGTGTCATGTGTGCAGGGCCCACCCCTTTCTCCATGGGAGTTTGTGGTTGGGATCACATCTCACCTCTGTCCCTTTGTTCTCTGGGCATGTGGCAACAAGGTGGAAGGCAGGATTCGAGGGCGAGGACTCCCCTCGAGGGTACTTGGAGGCAGGACCTCATCCCAGCCCATTGAGAATGTTGGTTTCTGGAGTTGGCTTTTGTTAAGATCCACTGACTCCCTCTGGGTTGCAGACCATCCATCAGTGAATCAAAGGTGACTGAGCAGCGGTTGCTGGAAGGTAAAGATGCCTAGGCAACACCTATGGTGTGGTGCCTCCAGTGCTGACGGTTAACTGGACACAGTCAGCTTTCCATTCACATGGCTCCACATCTGCGGATCCACTATGTTTTAAAACTGGTCCGTGCGAGGACTTTTTTTTTCTTGTCATTCTTTCCTAAATAATGTAGTCTGATGATATTCACATAGCACTTATATCAGGTGTTCCAAGTGATCTAGAGATGATTTTAAAGTATACGGTAGGATGTGCATAGGATCTGTGCCATTGAACCTAAGCAGCTACAGATTTTGGAATCCTTGGGGGGTCCAGGAATTAGTTCCCCTTGGATGCCCAGGGATGATTGCCGCTGCAATGTAGTCTAGTCAGGGTTTAGTGGAAGTCTGGAGAAGGCTCTGACCCCAAAATAAAGGAAATGAGCTGGTGCACAACTCTAATTCCAGCAGCTCAAGAGGCTGAGGCAGGAGGATTGCAAGTTGAAGGCCAGCCTCAGCAACTTATCAAGGCTCTGTCTCAAAATAAAATATACAAAGGACTTAGTGGTTAAGTGCCCCTGAGTTTAATCGCCAATACCAAAAAACCAAACAAACAGAAATTTAAAAAGAAAGAAAATGAGCCAAGTCTCAAAGAACAAATACATAGAGAACAAAAACTGCTAAGGAGTCCTTTTGTCCCCACATTTCTGATGCCTGTCCACCGTCTCTCTGATCGACTCTCCTGTTCAGCATTGAGGTTCCCGCCCCTCACTTTCACTCATGGTTTCCCATCCCCAGCCCTGGGTGACCCCACTTAAGCTCCCCCCAGCCAACCCCCCTTCCCTAGACCTCCCTCTGAAGAACCTCAGGGCTCCCTGATCTAGAAACAGAATCTAAGTTTTGTGATTCTGGACTTGATTAACTTGCTTTAAATAAGTTCATACGTGGGAGGATGCTGGGCCGGTGTAGTCGCTTACTAAACACAGACCAAATTCGACTCAACGAATGAAGATAGGCAGCCAAATCCCAATGACTCCCTATGGGGCACTGCTGAGTGACCTGCTGGAAGTTCCCATTTAGGGAATCACCTGAGTAGTCACAGGTGAAATGTGAGAGTTCATGCTAGAAGTGCTTTGCTTTATGGCTCAGCATAGCAAGACCCCTGTTTGGGGAAAACTTGTGTCCTTGCAGCCCTCTTTAGAGGTGGCACTGGGTCACCTTCTCTCAGGTAGGACACAGAAAGATACAGAGCCCATCTCCCCACTGCCTCCCTCCTTTCTTCTCCACCCTCTGCTACCAAGAGGCTGTTTTAATCAATACTTCTTATCTCAAGAGGTTAAGGGTCGAGTGGCCTTAAGGGACAGGGAAAGAGGCTGTTGGATGCCAACTGGCCTCATTTTCTTGGAATCGAACCCTCTGAGCTCCAAGTATGCCCCTGCCACCTTGTCTCTGTTGGTGACCACCCCCCACCCCCCAGCCACCTATGCCCTAGTCCAGTGCAGGCCTGTGACTGGCCCGTAGGAAGTGCCCAATGACTGTTCGCCACCTGAGTTAGTGAATTTTGTAGGTCCATTGCATCTCTTTGGCTCATGTCTGTTACCGTATTCTGAAATGCTGAAGCACTTCCATATGGGGGCAGGTCCGTGAGTCTGTGTTAGGAGGGAATGAAACGCGATTCTTGGACCTCTCTGATCTCCTCCCACTTGCTATTTTGAGAAGTTAGTCACAGCTCAGGTGTGGCTACCAAGTGAATTTGTTAGAAAAAGGACACAAAATGCTTATTGCCCTACCGTGATGGATCCCTGCCCTGAAGGAAGAATCTAGAATTGGTAAGGTCCAGAGCATACAAAATTTGGAAACCCTCTTTAAAAAAATACAAAATTAAGTGCAAAATAACCATAATCAATCACTGTTGTTTTTTAAAGCTGGGAGATACTATGAGCAAACAAAATTGAGAAAAATATAACATGGTTTTCAGTGAGCTGCTGACACATCTCTAAAATACCCTTTATTTTCTCGAGGTTTGTACTACGTGCTATTTGACTGCTTCCCCATTCAACGATAACCGAGTAGTACTGCTTTCTGTTTCTAAGATATCAGACCTTCCTGCTGGTTCACATCATTCGTCATGGCTTGTATATTTGTAGGGTCCTTGTCAACTCTGAGAAGGGAAGTTGGCCTGGAAGAAAGAGTGACCTTTCTCAGCTGAAACTAAAATCTCTTTTATGAGTCATACAAAGGCCTAAAGCCACGAGGTCTTGTTACTCGGTCTCTCTTGGGCCACATGAGGCCACGAGGAGAGCACTGTGGTCACCCTGCCCCTTTCCCTCCACGCAGGAGGCCTCCTCCATGCAGTTCCTGGGGGGCAGCTTGGAGCCATTGGCATGGCTGCTTTTCCAGGGTGTCTGACTGTGTCTGATGACATGTGGGTGATGTGTCCTTCTTGTCATTGCGTAAAGTATGTTTGAATGACAATGCTGTGACAATGACCTGCCATGGTTTTAAATGTAAGGTTGTCACCATCTTTGTGTCTAGTGTCCAGAAAAGCATTATATGATCTTTGGCGATGAGTCCCTTACAAATCTTACGGAGCCTAGAGCAAGTTCAAGGTGACCTTTAAAATATATCTGTGGCAACTCTCCAAAGAGCTGAATTCATGTTACACACAAGAGATACTGTTTCAGATTTGTGGAAGAAGTCTTCAAACCAGTAAGTCCCTGATGCCGTTTGAACTACAGTTTGTATTTTCTGGTTCTAAATATATGTTGTGGAAAATGGAAAAAAGGCGGCAAAAATAGTCATTCATTCAACCAACCATTTAAGCCTTCAGCCAGTGTTACAGTTTGGATGTGAACTCACGTGTGAAACAGTGCAAGAAGGTTCAGAGGAGAAATGATTGGGTTGTAAGAGTCTTAACCCAATCAATGAATTAGTCCCCTGATAGGGATTAACTGAGGGATAACTGAAGTGGTGGGGTGTGGCTGGAGGAGGTGGGAATTGGGGCGTGGCTTTGTGGTATATATTTTGTATCTGGAGAATGGAGACGCTCTCTCTGCTTCCTAATGATGTGAGCTGCTTCCCTCTGCCACACTCTTCCGCCATGATGTTCAGCCTCACCTGAAGCCCCAAGGAATGGGGCTGTCTATGGATTGAGATCTCTAAAACCGTGATCTCTCAAATAAATCTTTCTTCCTCTATTATTGTGCTGGTCAGATCATTTAGTCACAGCAGCAAAATAGCTGACTAAAACCATGGGCCAGGCAGGGCTGTGGGGACTGGGGGCTGTGACCAGTGAGATGGACCTTCATCCCTGCCTTGTCATGCTTTCCATGCAAGGGAAGGTGTCAGGTTCAAGACCACGGACTGCAGAGCCTGCCTTGAATGAAAACATGCCACTCCACCATGGTCATCTCCTGGAACTTAATGACACTATTTCTACCTAGCGTTATCTTGGCTTTGCTTCCTTGTTGTATTGCCTTTCACTCCCACTTGGTCTGGATACCTCGGGACTGGATGGTCATCTGCATCACATCACCCCAACATACAGAGCAATGTCTCAGTAGGAGGAATCTTTCTGGGTAAAAGACCATTCAAGGGGACTCTGAGCGACGAGGAGAAGAGAGTTAGCCAAGGAGAAGAAGACTGTCCTGGCAGAAGGAGCATCTGTGCTGAGACTTAGGGACCCACTGTGTGACCAGATCATGATGTGGGTGGCTAGACAGGTGGGGAAGGAGATGGTCAGACCAGATAAGAAGTTCATCCTAGGGGGTGACCATGGGATTTATTGTTCAAACAGGGACATTATGAGAGTGGAAGAGAACTTTTAACTGGATGGAAAGGGGGACAACAGGGTCAATGGAACTGTCTCAGGTGCGCAGGCTGGATGGTTATTGGTGTATGCACCAATGGTAGGACTTGACAATGATCTGTAGAGGAAGTGGCGGGGACAGAGGTCTCACCGAGCAGAGGTAATAGGAGCACCAGGGAATAAGGGACTAATGAGGCAGCAGGAGTGTGGTGAGCAGGGAAGGCTTGGACACCAGCAGGAGGGGCAGGAAGTCCAATGGTGCAGATGAAGGTGGGGAGGAGTACTCACATCACCAGAGACCCTGAGTGGGAACCTTGGAGGACAGGAAGTCGTGTCTCCTCATGGGCGAGTGGATGTGTTATTCTGGAAATGGCCTCGTGAGTCCCAGGCTGGTATTGCTGTGGGGATAGGAAGTGAAGAGGATTGAAGGAGACCCAGGAGAACAGGGCACAGTCCATGTGGATATGAAGTGTCCCTGGAGAGTGGCTGATTGGATGGGTGGGGAAGAGGTGGTCACACTGTTGTCTTGAGGAAGACCTTGGCCCCTCAGCTGGCCTGAGGATGGATGGGAGAAGGTGTTATGGTTTAGGTATGAGGTGTCCCCCAAGCACCCCTGTATTAATGCAGGAATAGTCAGAGGTGGAATGATTAGATTGTTGGAGCTGTAACTTCCTTCCTAGTTCCTACCACCAGTTTAACTGGTGGTTACTGTAAGCAGGTGGGGCATGGCTGGAGGAGATGGGACATGGGGGAACATGCCCTCTCTGATTCCTGACCCCACCATGAGCTGTGCAGCCTGCCTTCCACTGGACCCTCTGACCGTGATGCTCTGCCTCATCTCAGACCCAAGGTGATGGAACTGGCAGAGATGGAAATCTTGAGCTAAAATAAACTTTCCTTCCTCTAAGTTGATCTCGTTAGGTATTTTAGTCACAGTGATGCAAAGCTGACTAACACAGACAGGGACACTCTGAGCACACAGGGGTAGAGACATTGGAGTCTGAGATGGCCACAGAAGCCTGCAGAGGTCAGGTTGGAACCAGGCCCACGAAGGAGCAGAGCAGTAGTGGGGGAGGGATGGGTGAGAAACCAAGTCAGAGGGAGGAAGAGGTGTTTTAGTCTGCTTTTTAGTTGCAGTGACCAAAAGGTGTGACAAGAACAATTTTAGAGGAGGAAAAGTTTATCTGGGGCTCAGGGCTTCAGAGGTCTCAGTCCATGGATGGCCGACTTCATTGCTCTGGGCATAAGGTGAGGCAGAACATCATGGTGGAAGAGTATGGTGGAAGGAAGCAAGTCAGGATTTGGTCACCAAGAAGGAAAGAGAGCAGGCGGGGGGACTGCAGACCAGAGACAAAATGTAAACTTCAAAGACTCGCCCACACTGACCCACCTCTTCCAGCCACACTCTATGTGCTTATAGTTACCACCAGTCAATCCATTCAAGTGGGTTAATGCACTGATTAGGTCAAGACTCTCAAAACCTGGTCAGTTCATCTCTGAAGTTTCTTTTTTTTTTTTTTTTTTTTTTTTTTGCGGTGCTGGGGATTGAACCCAGGGCCTTGTGCTTGCGAGGTGAGCACTCTACCAACTGAGCTATCTCCCCAGCCCCTGAAGTTTCCTACAATGTCACACATGAGCTCTTGGGGAGCACCTCACCTCTAAACCTTAATGTCAGGCGATTCTGAAAACCAGAGATTTGAGAGGCACCCATGTGGGGCAGTTCTCAAGGAAGATGGGAGCTGTGGCCTGTTTACTTAGCTGGTCTGTCTGGAAAGCATTCCTGCCCCTGCAGCTGAAGTGGCCCTCATTGTCCATGACCAGGTGGGACACCTTACAAGTGCTCCTTTTCCATGAGCCTGAACAGGGAGGAATGCAGTGGGCCCTCAGAGCCATGATGGACTCCCTCGGCTCAGCCCCTCACAGTCAGTGCATCTGTGTGGCCTGTTCTTAGATGTTCTGCATCTGAAACTCACACGCCCTCCTCACCTCCCCTTTCATGGAGGAGTAAACACTTCGTCCTAGAATCCTCTTTTATATCAGCCAATTTCCAGGGACAGTGTGATGCACTCAGTTATTTTCTTCCCTTCTTCCCTTCTCTTCTCTTCCTTCCACACCAAACCCTGAGACTCCTTACACACACACACACACACACACACACACACACACACACCAACCACTAACTCATTCAGGTTTGGGGCTTCACGGAGACCCTGCAGGGTCTGATTAACAGGAATAGATGGTCCAGAGGCTGAACAGTACTTTGTACATAGCTAGAGACTAGAATATTCAGTGGGTTTGCCTGCCTAAGGAAAGGCTGTGTCCACACAAAACCTGGGGTGAGCAAATCAGAACCGTGCAGTCCTGTTCAGGAGCAGGCCTGGGAAGACCTGGCTTAGGGGACCAGAGGTGACATCATCGCCCTGAATATCAGAACTTTAGAATTTAACACCTCTCACTGATGCCCTGCACCTTCCCTGGCCCCTGCCCCAACCACGTGGCCTGGATGGCGGGTAGATGCCTTGTTTCAGAAATAGTGTCACCGATGTGCACTTGCCACCTGATGTAAGGCAGCTGTAAACACTCTATTCGCTCTGCAGCCAGATCCTTAGAAACATGGAGCTAGCTTGTAAAATACACACTTCTATATTATTCCCTATGACCAAGGAACAAAGCAAAATTAGGATGCAGGATGAAGAATGGATACTGTACCTTAAGTCGGGCTCCATAGAACATATACAAGAGCCAGAGGAGGTGATGAACAGAGCAGCAGGTCTCAGATCTTAGTGTGTGCATGCATGCATGTGTGTGTGTGTGTGTGTGTGTGTGTGTGTGTGTGTGTGTGAGGCCACCAGGAGGTGTGACATACACCAACTGCTGGGTCCCACGTCCTGCGTTGTTAATCCACTAAGTTTGGTTTAGGATTAATGGTTTGCATTTCTAGCAAGTTTGCCAGTGTTGCCGATGCTGCTGTTCTGGGGTCGTCATTTAAGCCTATTTGAGATGCTCTAAAGGCTGAATTAAGCACAATTAAGCCCAGTGATTGTGGGAGGTTTCCATGATTCACTGGAGGGTCGGTGACCATATTTATAGGTGGGAATATTCCTGTAGCACACCCCAAATACTGTCATATTTGACTGATGAGACAGAGATAATCTTAAAACTGCTTGTACTTGTAGAATCTTGAGTGAGACAGTGAAAAACATAGGTCATGAGTCAGGCAAGCCTGACACCTTGAATCAACAAGTCAGAAGTTTTATATTACATGACATTCTATGTCCTTCACTGGAATTGGGTGTTGTCCTATCCTGTCCCACCTGGGACCTGAATCATTCCTTTGTCCCATGTATCCACACTGTATGCACTACCCCCCTGTTATTCACTTAGCAGCCATCTCAGTTATCAGATCAACTGTTGTGATATACCAATGCTTGTGTTCAGGTTATCCTTATTTTATTTAATAATGGTCCAAAAATAAGAGTGGCAAAGCAGCTGGCAATGTGGATATGCCAAAGATAACCTGTAAAGTGCCCAGTAAATATAGTGAAGTGCTTAATATGATGCTTAATACACCCAGAGCTCAGTACCATCCACAATTTCAGGTACCCATTGGTGGTCTTAGACAGTATTACCTTCAGATAAGATATGACTTCTGTCATGCTTTATCTTGAATCATTATGCAGATGAACAAAGTAATAGGTATAAAGCTGAGTCAGTGGTTCTTGTGTATCTATACTTCCTACGGCCATAAATCTTTTCTTTCATCAATTCTGAACTCTTACCTGTTTTTTCAAGTGTTGCCTTCCTTCATGCTTACCATTTCTTCCTTCATAGGCTCCTATTGAACATATGTTAGACCTTCTAAATTTATCTTCCATAATTCTTTCTTATTCTCCATCACTTTTCTCTGTGTGCTCCACTGGGTAAAGCCACCGGATTTGTTTTCCAGTTCACTAATTTTTGCTGGATTTCTGTTGAATCTTTTTTTATACTCATTCATTGATTTTTTTTGTCATCGATTAAACTTTAAAAAATTCCTAGAAGTTGCATCTTTTCAAATATTTCTGGGAACTTTTGAGAGTATTATAGTAGTTGCTAATTTTTATGATCCCATGTTTTATTTCTTTAAACATTTCATTTTAGTTTATTGTTCATATCTGATTTTTCAAATGCTGAAAATAACAGGGTGGAGGGACTAATCTGTATCTCTTTTTCTCTCTTTATATCCATGGCCTTTTTTTTATAACTCCTGTTCCCTTATATTTTGGATGATCATTTTTGCGCTCATAATTTGATTGATATTCATCCGTGGGAATCCTGAGTGTCCTATGTTGGAAATGCTTTCCTCCAGGGTTGAAGAGGTTTCGCCCTCTTTGTGTGGACTCTCAATGCAGTGCCTGCCTTGTTGCTGGATTAAGAGGTCACTCTCTGCCCACTACAATGCCAGTATTGGTGTTTGCCCTTAGACCAAACCCACTGTTTTGGTCATATTTGCCACTCACTCTTCTCTTCTCACATTTCCACTCATTTTTTTGTTCTATTTCGAAAGTGAATTATGCATTTCACAGGAACCTTTTTCTTGTTCATTAATGAATGGGAGTGTTTGACTGTTGTGGCCATATGTTGTGGCCTCCTATGCCATAGTAAAAGCTAAGTTCAATCAGGGCTCTCATATGTGGCCATGATTGATCAAAGTGGGCCATTTCATTTGGTGTATGTGGTTTTACAGTCATAGGTCAGCAGAAAGCATCACAGTCTGTCTGAAGGTAAATTAATGTTCAAAGGCAGTTGTGGGCTGATGCCAGCATCAGCTCAATGGTGCTGATCAAAGTTTCAATGGAGCTGAAAAAGGGGAAGCATGAACTTACTCCACCCTTGTAAACCAGAACGGAGAGAAAAGGCATTTGTGATCAAATATTTTAAAAGGCAGATGTGCTAAAAACAGCTTGGCATGGTCCCAGACATGGACTGCATTCCAGACTGATCTTATTTTCAGTGTTGTGCGTGATGTGTCTAAATGCTGCTGTGGCACAAAGCGAAAATTCCAACAAATTGCCTTTTTTATTTGATTTGATTTTTTGTCTTTTGCGGGCTGAATAGCACTGGCATCTCTCCTGAGCGACATGCACACTGTTCAGGATGTCATTGCATCCCACATTCCCTTCTCCCTGTCCTCCCAGCCCTGCTTTCTGGAGAAGCCACTGTCAGATCAATGCCTCTGAGAGAGGACTGTCCACCCCTCATAGCATTGGCCCCTCTGCCTCCCAGCCACAGTGAATGTCCCTCCTGCGCACAAGGCTAATCCCAGGTGCCCTTCTTGCCCTCATGAATGCTGTCTTGCCCAGTGATGCTCCACTCTGCCATGAGCGGGAAAACCATGTCAGGGGAGAACAGGAACATTTAGTGAGCTGGGATGTGACTGGCTGCTCAGTTCTGTCTGCAGCGGGTTCGTCCTGGAAACCTTAGGGAGACTGCCTGGAGCAGAGTCCCACCACCTCCCAAGTCCTCACCTGACCCTCAGTGCCCAAAATTACTACCATGCTTATCTTTCACCCAGGAGGGTGAAGAAGAGGGTCAGCACTTCCAGGCTGTGTCCAGCCTCGGAACAACACAACACTCTCCTGTCTCACCTCTGCATGGTGCAGGTACAATGCCTTCCAGCCCAGGCCTAAGCCTGCCCACCCTAGGAAAGAGCCAGCTACAGGAGGACAAGAACTGACTAAGGCCATTAGCATAGCTTCTCAACATAACGTTGAGATCTAGCCCTGAAAAATCCCAAGCTTTCTAAGGGCCAACTACAGGTCTGTTAGCTTACTGCTTCTAAGGGAATCTTTGGGGGAAAAGGTTCCAAATAAATAGTGAATAGCCTGAGGCCAGTTGAACCTGTCAAAAGCACAGAGACTCATGTTGGCTTTCAGTAAACCTGGAGCTGCCCACACCACCTGCCAAGGGGAGGTTTGCCCAGGAACAGGAGGTAGCCCAGAGGAGGAGCCAGGAGGCAGGTTCCAAAGCCATTTGTCTCATATTTTAAGTTAAAAGTAGTTCAGCCCAGGATCTGCCTGCAGCCAGCAGATAGCTCACAGTTGCTGGCCGTTAATGTTGCTGGAGCCTTCTGGTCTTCACCAGCTCCAGATGCTGGGCTTGTGGGTTCCCTGCTCTGCCCTCACTTCCTGCCAGCTGCCTGGGGCACTGCTCAGGCTGTGTGTCCACAGCGGCTGCCACACCTGCCAGCTACCTGTCTCGGGGAACATGCAAGGGCTGCCAGGTGGAGAGAAGGAATCTGCAGGACCCATTCTCTTGAGGAGCTTGAGAAGGTGGGGGTCTTGCAGAAATCGCTTGTTCAAAAGCAAGAGATGGTCTGTTTCCTTTTTGAACCAGTGCTCTTTTTATGCTAGTTTTATTGTGAGATATAAAACCCTAGAGTGTCAGACTCTATAGGTACAGCCTAACAAGTACGCATGAAGTCAACACCCCCTGGGTGAAGAAATAAAATTCAGCCCAAGTTCCAGAAGTCTCTACCCTACTCCCTCCATCCCATCCTCTTGGGAGAGGTCTCTTCCTGGACAATTTATTGTTGCTTCAGTTTTTAGTTTTACTGCCTAGGTGTCCATTTCTGTACAAACCTGTTTGCTTTTGACTGTTTGGAGACTTCATGTGCGTTTTCTGTTTGTGAGACTTACTGATACTTCACGTAACTGCCATTTCTCATTCCATTGCTTTAGCATATTCTCGTCTGAATAGATTTATTATCCCATTTATTTACTTTATGGTCAATGAACATTCAGGTTGCATACAGTCGTTGATGAGCCCAGACAAGCTGTTACCAACATTCCAGCACAACATTTTTTTCCAATACTGGGAGCTGAACCCAGGGACACTTTACCACTGAGCCGCATCTCCAGCCCTTTTTACTTTTTGAGATGGGTCTTACTAAATTGCTGAGGCTGACTTGAACTTGTGATACTCCTGCCTCAGCCTCCCAAATTGCTAGGATTCCAGACGTGTGCCACTGTGCCGGCTCCAGGACACTTTCTCAGGGGCAGGGAACGCGTGTTTTTTAATACCAGGAGGTAGAATTGTTGATCCTTGAAGGTGTGATTTGCTCAACGACCCAAATAGTTTTCCAGCATGGTTGACCCGTTGTATGCCCCAGCAGCAGAATGTGAGGGCGCCCGTCGCTCCCCATTTTCAATAACACGTAGAAGTATCACTCTTTTTGATTTTTGCCAGGAGGAAAAGTCTCATGGTATTTCCATTGCGGTCTTAATTTGTATTCGCCAGATTTCTAATGAGGTTGACTCCATGATGTCCCTGGGCAGTCTGTGATCTCCTGGGTCCATTCTGGCTTTTGTTTTTTAAAGAAGCAGGGTCTCACTATGTTGCACATGCTGGTCTTGAACTCCTCCTTGAATTGCTTACATAATCTCCCTGCCTCAGCCACCCCAGTAGCTGGGACTAAGGCGCACACCACTATACCCTGTTTCTGTGTCAGTTTAACAAGAAAAAGTCACTTGAGGTGTAAGACAAAAGAGATTAGCACAGAATGAACATGAACTTAGAAACTAGATTTCAGATCCCATTTATTATCCCCATGACCTTCAAGTCTCAGTTCTGAAGGAATCTAAATCAGGAAGAATTTTGATGTGACCTCGGATCTTCCTTCTCCCAAGACCAATTTTTATAAGCATATGCATAATTCTTAATAATTTGTATTTAAGTAGTTCTTTCTACATCCAAATGATTCTGTCTGTGAGCCACTGATATTTATAAGATAAAAAGAGCAGTCATAAATCACCCCACATTATAAATTAGCTTCTCTAAAGAGTTAGTTTTCTGTTCATATAAAAATATCTTTCACTGTGTGCTTTTTTTGGGTGGGTGGGTCAGTTTACCAGTAACCAACTATGGTTCTAACTGATCATGTGACCATGAAACAGGAATTCACACTTTGAGGTGCTGGTGACTTGGTTGGTTTGGGCTGTTTTCACAGGGGAAAGGTTTCAGTAGAGCCACCTACCAGGCTAGGGAGGGTCTGGGCATCTATCTTCCTCCTGGCCTGCTGCCCTGAGCAGCGGGGTACAGAGGCAACCCAGCCACTGTACCTGGCCAAGCACCACTTATAGAGAAATTCATTTTTAAAAAGTTCCAGTCCCCAACAGCACAGTTCAGTTCTCGAGTCTTGGGCTAGCTTCGTGAGATGAGTCTATGTGGCAGGGAAAGGGAAGTGTGGCCACATCCGGTTCCAAAGCTTATCTCACTCTCATCGTGACTGTGACCGTGGCTGTGACCTCTTGCAACCCAGAGGAGGCAGGAGAAATTCCTCTGTACACAAATGTCCATCCCTGGCAGCTGGGGCCCAGTTGATCTCTTCCCTGAGTCTATCCTCCCGGGCATGTTGCTTCGTGCTTTCAGACCTCAACTTCCTCCTATGAGCAAATGCAGGGGCTGGAGAAGCTTCCTGGGACCTTCGTGACTCAGGCTTAATCAGACCTCATGATCTGAGGGGCCTGAGTTGCTGAACAGGGACAATAGGGCTGCTTTGGTGGTGACTGAGATGCTAAGATGGCTTTTCGGCCTCCACCTGGACTGGCCTCCATCCTTCCGGAATTCTACAGGTCCCGGCAGTACCCCTCTTGCCTCTCACAAAAGTCCCAAGTGCCCTTCCAGTGCACCGCAGTGGGTGACTTCATCTGTTTGTCTTCAGATCCCAAGTCTCAGTTCACTGGACACCAGGTAGCACTGAAGGTTACCCATGATGACAGTGACAGTGGATCCTTGGGGACCATCAGCACGGCACGGCACAGCCCTGGTTGCTGCCTGCCACCCCTCACGCCACAGTGAATGGCACCTTCTTCTCTGGAGGACGTCACCTGACCGAACTATTTGATTATTTTAAATCCCAGCCCTGCCCCTCCATTAGGGAGAGGGGAGGTGAGGAAGCCCCCGAGGAAGGGAAGCCTCCCATCTCTACATTCGTGCCCCAGAAAGTTCCTGGCTAGAAATCCCACCCTTTACTCCCTCTCCACCAGGCCCCTCCACCTGCACCCTGGCAAGGCTGTGGGACTTACCAGCTATGGTTGATCCAAACTGAGACCCGGCTCAGAGAGGGGATGAATCCACTGGACTCCACAGACCTTCAGGGCCCTATAAGGTTCCACCTGCTGGTCACCCTGAGTCACATTGCTGTCCTCTGAGCCTTAGGCTATCCCCATTACCCTCCAGGGCTCACGGGCCCCTGCAGGACCTTAGCAGTGGTCCCCAACCCACCCCTCTCCTGTGGCGCGCACTCCAGTACTGACTAGAAGTTGGTCCCTCCTGGGTCATCAAGGCTTGTGTCACCCGCAGGCTGTGTCACCCAGCTGAACATTCCGCAGAGCATCTGCTGACCAGGACTCTGGCCTGGGCTCTGCTTCCTGGGCTCCTGTCTCAGGACGGGTTGGAGTGGGATGACGCAGTGCCTTCTCTTCCAGGATCAGGGCCAGAGACAACAATGGCTCCTACGCCCTGTGCCTGCTGCACGAAGGGAAGGTGCTGCACTATCGCATCGACAAGGACAAGACGGGCAAGCTCTCCATCCCCGAGGGGAAGAAGTTCGACACACTTTGGCAGGTACGCGTCATCCGTTCCCTCCTTGCGGCTGGAGCACGGGGCCCAGGGGCTCTTAGGAATCAGAGGGAACAGGCTGCTGTCCATCCACAGGTGGCCCCCAGACCAGCAGCAGCCTCTGAGCATGTTAGGAATGCACACAAGGGTCCCTGCCTGCCTCCTCAGTCCCAGCCTGCTTCCTGACCTCCAGGGGACTTGCCTGTTTGAGAGGCTTTGGCAGAAGGACCGTTGTGCCAGGTGAACAAGTTCTGCCCCTTGTCCAGGATCATTTGGTTCTCAATGCCCATAAGCAGATGTCCATTCAGGGCTGGGCGCAGTTTAATAGGAAGCCCGGCTTTGGGGAACTGGAAAATGTTTCTCTCTAAGATATTCAAACTAGAACCCAGAATAGTCTTTCAGACAAATACACACAAAACAAAGGCACGGATGGGCAGGGAGCGGGGCTCTGGGGCTGTGACTCAAGCTGTGAGATGCAGGAGTGGATATTGAGCTCAGGTGCCATCTGCATTGCAAATCGAGTCTTTCCTGAGCAGCTAAGGCAACTTGTGAAGTTAAGTCTGAATTCCTGGACTCCAGGAGGCTGCTTGTCCAAGAATGTTGCAGCCCTGGTCCAGAAATGGTTTGTTCTTGGCCCAGTTGTTAGTGAACCCTGAAACAACTTGTGATTGGGAGTTACCTGGGTGTTCAGGAACACCCAAAAGTGTTCACCTGTACTTTTCATGCATCTGTAGGGAGCCACACGTTGCTCTTCACTTTAGATCACAGCCACATTCGCCCACAGCAAGGACCTCACAGTGCTGGCACTGCATGCACCTTGTTCTCAGAGCATCTTCAATCTGTAGGGAGTCCAGAGGCAGACAGACAGTCTGCAGTCTCTGCCTGGAGAACAACCACCTTGAGCTTCTGTGGGTGAGAGACATACTTGGGGCAAGTTCAAGAGTTCCCACCCAGACCCAGCCAGGAACCCACATGCAGTCAGTCAGTAGCCAGGAAAGTACTCAACCCAAAACCCTGCCTTTTTAAATACTGAGACCACAGATCCACATTTTCTTTAGAGCACTTAGAGTTACTTCCCCCCATGTGATTTTGTTCTTAATGTTGTAATCAGAAAAGAGATACTCCTTTTTTGAGTAGAAGATATTAGAAATAGTCACACATGTCACTCATAACATGGACATTGGCTTTTGGTAATGGGGCTCGTCAGCATGTGCCTCATTGCTGATCACAGGCTTTGCTTTATTTTAATGGTATTGATTTGAAAGGGTATTAATATTTCCAGTACTTGGGGCTCAGTGCGCATTAGGGGGGTTAATACAGAATGTTGCCTTCTGGTATTGATTTCCCATTATGGTCTTTTACCTCCTGCAAGAATCACTTCAAGGCACCTGGAGGGACTAGGTCTATAGCTCAGGGGTAGAACACTTCCCTCGCATTCATGAGGCCCAGCACCATCCCCAGCACTGCAAAAAGAAAAAAAAAAAAAAAAAAACTAAAATATAAGTAAGTAAAGGCATCAGGCATCAGGCATCTTTTATGCCAGTCTGATACTTGGATCCCAGGCCTGTCCCTTATATGTCCCTTGGATCCTAGGCCTGCCATTCATTCCACTTCTCAATGACAGTTTTGCTTGTGTGGTTTTCACTCAGTTTGAAAGCCTGTGCCTCACTCTCGAGTTAAGCATTTCTAATTGCTGCAAAGTTCCTTTCTAAGATGCTTTGCTGTTTTCATGGGTATCTCATAGCATTCTGCCCGCATTAATTTCTTGGTGTGTATTTTCTAGCCAGTAATGGCTTCCAGTTTTTATGAGCATGATTACTTTTGGTAATTTACTTGACAGCATTGGCAGATACCTGTGTACCCTGCTGAACTCCAGGACCCCAGGACTATTTGTCTGAGAGTCCGTAACTACTACCCTGCTCTATTTTCACATTATTTTCTTTAGCTCAGGGGTCTGCAAATCTCCAGACCAAGTCTGGCCTTTGACCTGTTTCTATGCAGTCTCTGAAAAGAATATTTTTTATGCTTTTAAAAGATCGTTTTAGAAATAAAGGACTTGGTGACACTGATGGGGTCCCCCAAAGCCTAAAATATATCTATCTGGCCATTTGCACAGAAGGTTTGCTGACCCATACCTGAGGACATCCCTGATTGGGTGCCCACCTCCCCAGACACCTGTACAGACTTAAGTCTTTGGAGCTCTCTTAAGTCTAACAAATGGTCCATGTTCTCAGTCCCTATTTCTCCATTTCTTGCCCCATTATTTACCACACTTTCTCCAACTTTGTTCTCTTTCAGCTGGTGGAACATTATTCTTACAAGCCAGATGGTTTGTTAAGAGTTCTTACAGTTCCATGTCAAAAAATTGGCGCACAGATGGGTGAGTTCCCCAGACACAGGAACAGCTGACTTTCAGATAATGGTCATAATCAGCCATATTACAGATTCGGTCTATTCTGGATTCAGATTGGATGGGGCCTTGTTCTTACTGAGTGATTAGATGTACCGTCAGATTGCTCCAATTTTAGATACCATGGATTTAAAAGACAGCATCACAATTCTAATTTTTGTTTGTTTGTTTTTGGGGGGTGGGTGTGTACTAGGGATTGAACTCAGGGGCTGCATCCCCAGCCCTGTTTTGTATTTTATTTAGAGACAGGGTCTCACTGAGTTGCTTAGCACCTCACTTTTGCTGAGGCTGGCTTTGAACCCGGGATCCTCCTGCCTCATCCTCCTGAGCCTGTGGGATTACGGGCATGCGCTCCCATGCCCAGCTGGGTGCAGAAGGTTCATAGTCTCCTCAAGCAGCAGTGTGGCACAGACATGTTGACAGATGTGGAGTGGGGGAGGGGATAACTGGGTGTTTTTCCTGTATACAGTGGATACCGTCCATGTTCTTTCTAACCAGGAGATGTCACTTTTGCAGCTCATCCACACGGTCCAAGTTCTCATCCTGTGGTAAGTGTCATAGGTATACCTCTGACAGTGAAGCAAATGTCTATTAGCACAACTAAAAAGCAGATTTTAGCTAACCAGAGCCGTGGTCATTGTTTTGAACATACCCCTATCATGATGCACTAGGATTTCCAGTGAGTGTTGAGTATAACCAACCCGTTCTCAGTGCTAAGCTAGACAAGTTTTCCTAAGTTCTTGGTTGGGTTAAATTCTCCCCATTTTCTAAAAGTATCTAAACTAAGGAAGAAATCTGATGTTAAGTCAGAAATAGGCCCATGGGAACATTTCATCCAAGTTCAGCCTTGAACTCTGGGCTAAACCATGTGCATAATTCATAGAGCCATATTGTGTCATTGGCTGGGCCGCATGGGTGGCAGGTAGATAAGATGTCTCACTGAGCTTCTGTCCAGCTCCTTTGGTCAAATCAACCAATAAATTGTTACCAGGGAATTAGATCTTTCTGAGTAAATCAGCTTAGAGGAAGGGGAACTGGCGTGTGGATGATGAGTGAGGTTACAAAAGAAGTCCCTAGGGAAGGATGGAACTGGGAGTCTTGGCCAGAGCTCAAGTCCTGGCTCCATGTCCACAGGAGGTGAGAACACACCTACCTTCATCTCCACAAGGGTTTGCCCAGGGTGTGCCTGATGGCCCTGAAGAGAGAACCTGCCTCCCTTCTCCCTCTAGACTGCTAGGAGCTGACCTCTATTCAAGGCAGGGATTGATTTTCTTGTCCTTTGGGGGACGTCAGTGTGGATATTCGATGCCCTTTAATGTCACCAGACAAGTGGTCCCTCAGTACCTCATTTACTTCATGCCTGCTATGTCCTCACCCCCCAGATCCATAAAAAGTCACATCTATGCAGTTTTGCCAGGGACCATTGCCACTCAGGAGCTGAGTCCCTGGTGAAACCAGGGAGGTGGCCCAGGGATGGAAAGAATTTCCCTAATATTTTTCTAGAGCCTTCTGCCTGAATAGTAACCTCTTCGGGAAGCATTTCAAATAGTCAAGAGTCCTGCAAAGGGAATCTCATGGGCAGGGTAGGGAGGGACTCAGCCATGCCATTACAGAAGCACGTTCAGGTAGGATGTCATGCATGCTGTCCTGAATCTGTTTTGCTGACACTAAATTTACTGTTCCTCTTTGCCATTATGGTTTCTAGAGTTGGTCAGCGGGTGGAATAATCTCAAGAATCAAATCATACTCCTTCCCAAAGCGTGGCCACGGAAAGGTGCTAAACCGTGATCCCCGCATCTCCCGCTTGCTGTCCCCGAGCAGCGGTAGGACTGGCCAGCGCTCCACCGGCGCTCCGGGTCCACCGCCCCTGCCGCTCTGCTTGGGTGCCTCCCTCTGTGCCGTGTGCAGCCCTTGTGTACACCTGCAGCCCGCGGTCCCCACGCCCCCCGCGCACACGTGCTTTCCATGTGGTCCTCAGTCACTGCGCTGCAAAGCCCATCCAAGTCCGCCTGCTGTCTCTGCTCAAGGGTGTCTTCAGGACCAATTTCAGTGAGCATGATCAGTGGTAGCTCATACTCATATCAGAAGATCTTTTCAAAGGCAGACAACTTACTTTAGACTTGCCAGAATCTTGCTTTGCTGTGTCATTGTAATTATGTCGATCACACGGTGTTGAGGGAACAGGTTTGGTAGGGGTGCTGCACAGGAAGACTGGAGGCTGTCGATTTGGTAGGGAGGGAGCCACAACCTCAGGGAATTCTGAGGTTCCAGCACAGAATTAGGGTTCATGATTCTAATTCATTAGAACTGAACGTTTGATAATGAATTAGAATTGTGACGCGTATTAATTCATTATCTAGTATTCATTCCATTCCTTTGGTGGTGACACATTTCCAACATAGAACTTTAAATGTAACACATAAGGAATAGATGGACTATGAGGTCGAGGAAAACCAGTTTTCTTTTGGGGTGGTTAACATTGAATTGATTTCTGTGTTTTGCTGTATGACTAGATTTTGAGGTGAAAAAAGTCATTTTTAATGACTTATTTATAACCAATCATACATATATGTGCATATATACATATATGTATTATATATAAATGTATGCATGTATATATATAATATATATAATATATATGATATATGATATATGATATATAATATATAATATATATATATATATTGCTCTTTCTATCAACTTTTGCCTTCAGTGGGGTAAAGTTAATTCTTGACATTTTTATATTAATCTGTACTTTCCCAAACATTTTGACATACAATTGGGTAAATTCATGGAGTAGATTGCTTAAGGTACTTTTTAAAATCAACACAAGTAAAAAGCACAAACACCTGCAACTCTATTGAATAACAATTTTCCAAGTTGACAGCCATACTCAGATGGTCTTTTTCTTGTTGACCACGGAACAGAGATGTGAGTCTACCCTGGTATTTGAGGCGAATGGCCCCTCCCACCCTGGGTGGACCACTATGCCTGCCTTCAGTGTTGGCCTGGGCAGGACCCCCCACGGCTCCACCCCTGTCCACCTGGCCCTTGCAGCTGTGGACATTCACCCTGATTGGAGAGGCCCTGCTGGGCAGCCAAGATGGCTCAGGCCTGGCTGCAGTCATTTCTAGTAGGAAACAGGCAATGAGGCACCTCCTAAGTAGAGGTGCTTCAAAACCTGCCTGATGCGGGGTGCTCTTCAGTCACAAGGCTCCTTGCAACGTTATGAGGCCGCATCCAGTTCAAGTCAGTGACCGCCATCCCGGATTGGCAGTCAGACTCATGAGATGCAGCAGTTGTCAGCCGGACACCCTGTGTACAGGGCTTCATAGAGCGCAGGGCAGCACTGCCCAGGTCAGGCTGCCTTCCTCCCAGCAGTGGGCCCAGGTCCCCTCACTTGCTTCCTTGGTCACCTCCCCCACACAGGGTCTGCCAGATGGCCACCTCCCCCAGCCCAGCCCCTTTTCATTCATCATCCCACTAATCCTGGCCTAAGCCTACCTGCTACCTCATGTCCCGCCTGAGTGCAGTCCCAGAAGTAAGCACTGTCACCATGAACATTGATCACAGCATCCCACATTTATCTTAATCCTGTGGCTTACGAGTGTGTCATTCAGGGTTCAACCAGGGACACATGACCAATAGGAGATGTATATACACACAGAGCACACGTGACATACATGTACACATGTTCACACATGCATATATGTGCACACTATACCTACTATATGCATGCATATGTACACACAATACACAGATCCATGCATACAGTACATACACAACATACATGCATGCATGTGAATACATGGATGCACATGTGTATGTGTTTAGGTGCATATATAACACTCATGCATTGCATACATGGCTCCACATTTATAGTAATGTACAATGTACATATTCATACACACTCATACATATATCAGTGTATACACATAGATTTATTGCATAGACTTACCTTATAGGATTATGGGGCAGGCTCAGCAAGTCCAATATCCATGGGGCAGGTTATCAGGAAGGAAAGGTCAGAAGCAGGACAAAACCTCATAGGCATGTCCAAAGCATTTTCTCCTGGCAGAATCAGTCATTCTCTCTTTGCTACCCTCTTTCTTTCTTGGAAAACCTAAATTCTCTACTGAGCGACCCTCAGCTGATCAAGTCAGGCTCACCCAGAATAATCTCCCTAACATAAATCAACTGATCAGGCATGGTAATTAAATCTGCAGAATCCTTTCACAACAGTGCCAAGATTACTGTTTGATTCAGTGACTAAAGCTCAGGATAACCAAGTTGATATTCAAAAACCCATCACCATGAAAAACTAATAAAACAATAAGAAAAACCTCTGTCATTTTCTAAGCAGGCTTTAGCCAGCTAAGTTCCCTTACAATAGCTAAAGAAATACCTATACACCTTTAGAGTACAGAGAATATATCTAAAGAAAGTTTAAGAATCAGTAAATATGACTACATAAATATGAAGAAATATATACATGACAAGAGTCATAACTTCACTGAAAGAGAATTTTAAAGACTGGGAATAAGTTTTAGAAATAGTAACAATGGCATGTACATAATAATGATTTCCTTAATATATAAAGAGATTCTATAAATCAATAAGAAAAATATCAAGAATCTAAGAGGATAATGGGCAGAGAATATCAGTAGGTAATTGAGAGTAAAGTAAACCTATATGGTTTTTATTATATGAACTGTTGCTCAACTTTATAAAAAGAGAAAAGCAAGTTAAAAGTATGGTGTACACATAAAACTATGGTTATATGTTTATGGGAGCAGGCCAAGCAAGTCCATGAAGTAGGTTGTCAGAAAGGGAAGGATTGGGAGTAGGATGGACCCTCATGGTCCTGTCCAAAACTGTTGCAGGTGTGGAACTGGTCCAAATGCAAAAGCTTGGTAACACTGTTGCAAGGGTGTGATGAATTACACTACACTTATTAGAGGAACATGAAACCATACAATCTACGAGAAAGGCAATTTTGCTGCAGCTATTAAAATTAAAAGTACATAAAACAACCCTATCTACCTATCACACAGATATCATGCATTAGGTGCAGTCATGTAGATATGAAAGTGCTCATTCTAACATTGCAAAATTGTCAAATCCTTGTAACAGTTTAAATGGGAAATAAATGAAGTCACTTAAGTAAAATTGCTTCTATGGGAGAAGCTGAAATCTAGAATTGCTTCCAAAATATAATGCTAACTGTAAAAAACAAAGTCATAGATAGATAGATAGAGTTGATACCGTATGAAATATTCTGAAAGAGTACAGAAAATGCTGGTAATGCTGTAAGTTTTCATAGATGCCCAAAATATCAGTGGATAATTGGTAAGGGCGCAGGACTATGTGATTTAAAATAGGGATTAAAATATTTTAATTATTCATCAGGAATAATCTGGAAGAATTCATATTTATGTTTTCACAAACTTTCCATTGTTTAACCAGTTATGAAAAAAGAATTGCGACAGTTATGTCAAATAGTCCATCCGTTGCTCTAAGGAGGAAACAACTTTAACTTGATAATTTGCTTAACATTAATAGTTGTTTTTAATAATTCAGATACAAAAAAATGTATGCTGGAACTTGAAGTAACTCTAGCATTTAGACAGCTAATGAAAAGTGTGCTTTGATTTTAAGACAATTAGATAGTTTGAAATTTTCATAATAAAGACAAGAGTCAGTTCAGTTGCATTTTTAACTTTTCTTTACAAATTAGTAACAGGTTTATACTTATAAAAATGAATTTAACTAAAGAATATAAGTACTAGTAGTCCTTACATGGAATAAAATCTCTCCTGTTGTTTGTTAGTCCTGGAATTCTGTTTGTCTTTTTTAACATAAGTACAAAACTGTATCCTCCCCCCAATATTATGTATAATTATAATGCACTAATAGAAATATTGATAAAAATGTATCCTATTAAGAAAAATGAGCAGAATTTGACCATTGGCCTTAAAGACCTGAAGGTGGCTTTTCAGCTTCACATTTCCAGAACACATTGCCTAACATGATTAGACTAAAATGTGTCCCCAAATTTCTTATTAAAATCCATTTTTCCTGTTTTAGTCAATACGTGCATGGATAACTGGGATTTTTAAAAACTTTTATCTAAATACTCATTTACTAGGGCCCAGCAGAGAGAACAGGAAGACAGGAATTCTCCAGGCACACCTTTTGACTTGGTGGTGCCCTGCCAGCGGGCTTCACCACTGAAAAAGGGTGTCCCATGTAGTTATGGAGGGACAGATTTTAGGCCTTTGCTGTAAGGTGAGAGAAGATTCATTGTGCTGGTCACTGTGCTTTTGTGCACCTAAAGCAACCCCAATACTGACCCACGTCCTAGTGGAGGGTCTGCCCTCGCCTGTGGGGCCTCTTTCCCCATTGGACTGTGGTCATTCCATCAGAGATCTCCAGGAACCACATTGGTTCACTGCAGCCAGTAGCTCTGGAATTGTCTATTTTTGTCTCTGCGATCATGGTTCTGTTGTCGTCTTTATTACTATTGCTGCCTACTTTGAAAACGCCCTTCAAGAAACTAAAAGTGAAAACCAAGATCTAGACAATATACTGCAGGACCCCTTGGATACTGTGAAACCGGGAAGCTCGGAATTGGCCATAACAGCAAGTTTTTTCTCTTTTGTTCACTTCCAAATTCCAAGTACCTAAAAAAAAATTGTCAAAAATGTCTTCTATTTGTAGTTAAGCCAAACCAATATGATATTCAGGGATCACAATTTACAATCAAACATGACTTTTAAATTATTTCTATGGAGTAGGCTATCATCACCTGAATTGATGAAATTTAAAATCTTCGGTGCCTCCTCAAGGAGTCGGAGACTAAGGTAGCTGGTGCCACCTAGTGGTGCCCAGCAATGGTGACCTCTGTTCTGAGTGTTGGCAACACTGGAAAAAAGGAACTGACTTCCCTTCCTTTACACCTTGTCATTTTCTATGCAGAAAAGATGGCAGTATTGATGGGGGCAGAACAGATCCCCAGATACAGAGCAGAAAGAACATGACGAGTAAGAGTAACGTTCACCAGCAATAGCTTTTCCATTAAAATTAAGATTTCATTCGATAATGAATACCTTCATCATTTATCATTATGCCGTTGCGATTTTTCTGTACAGAGACCTTAAATTGTTCTTGTCAGCTGAGTTTTCACTTCCGGAGATTTTAACTGTTGTTGTGTTTCTACTGAAAGGCCTATTTAAGCACCCAGGGAAAGATGAAATTTGGATTTGTGTCTTCATCATAAAATGGCCATTGCTTTCTTACCTGACTCAGTGGGAAACCCCTCATTTCTGCCACAGAACATTCTGTCAAGTGTGGGGACATCTTTTGTTCCAATCCCATCATTCTCCAGAAAGGAGGGTTCGTTGGGGACCAAGGCTTCCCGATGGGAGAGAGCTGATCTGGTTGATCGAGGAACTCAGGGGGCGGTGCTCTCTGTGGCTCAACCTTATCCCAGGGTGGTCTGCATCGGGCCGCGTAGAGATGAAACCCTGAGCCACCTCTGCTGAAAATATGGAGCCCAAATTTCCAAAGGAGAGCCCTAGTCTCTTGTCTATAATAAGCCCAGGAAGACAAGGAGTGAATAACACACAACCAGTCTGAGTCTGAGTTACTCATATCTAGGATTTTAGATTCCCTGGGTCCATCACTACTAATTACTACTTAGTCCTTATACACTGTATTCTTTTCAGTATTTTTTTAAACAACTTTGCCTCTGTTTTAAACTTGTTTCCCCAGGATTCCTGTATTAGGTGATTGCACTGTGATTTAGTTGTCACAGGCATTTTTGAGGTCCTCTTGTTCTGGAGAACATTCTATTAGGATGGAGGTTACAACCTCAGGATAATGTCCCAAGTGAACAGTAAACAGGAGGTCTTGAGGCAGGATTCACAGTCCCTTTGTCCCTGGGGGCCTGTTCTGGGGCATCCTTTAACTCTGTATCTGTTTAAGTTTTGCCTTAGGATCTAGAACTTTCCTATAGGGACAATCAAAGGATTAGAAATGATAGTGAACGTTAACTTGAAAAACAACTTTTAAAAACTATTTCAGCCTAGAGTTTGTTTGCAGGAGGGAACTAAGCAGGGAGAAAGGATGGAAAACCTTGGGAATCACCTACTTTCTGCTAAGACTGTTCTCTTAAGACAGGGAATTGTAGTATAAATCAGAAATGAAATTACACACAATGTTTAAAAGAGGCAGATGGTCATTTGGAATTGTCTGTACCTATTCCCCTCGATTAAGGATTGTAGAGAGAACTCATTTTTGAACCACATTAGTTTACAGTTGGCACCTCCCAGTCATAAGAGGTGATTTTCTTTCATCCACCTACCCACCCATCCATTCACATGCTTGTTTAGCGCATTTTTTATTGAGCACCCAGCATGCACGTGGCACAGAGATTCATTTAGGCAATGAACACTAGGGCCCCAAGACTTTTGTCATTCTTGATATGTTGTAGTTAGTTCTGTTAAACAGATCAATATGAATACTGAGATAATCCATGGGAAAATAGATCTGATGATATCCCTCTGACAAATAAAACCACATGTCCTGTGGTTTCATCACTGCCGAAAGCAGTGCCACCTCTGCAGCCCTCAGCTGAGAGGACAACGTCAGGATGCACAAAGATACACAGCCAGGTGGCCCAGGTGGTCCATTATGACTGCATTGTTATACATTGGTTTCCGAGCCTATAATTAATAAGGCAGATGAGGATTTAGCTTATCCTGTAAGATAAGTGACTGTGTAATGTTAAGCTTAAATGTCTCTGTTTCTTTAAACTTCTCCAAATTCTGGTGTTATCTCCTTTCTTCATGGCCAGTGTTTGGACACTGAAAGGTAAAGAGATATATGAAGTCGCTACTCGGTTCACACCAATGCATGGCCTGGAAGGGAGAATTTGAATTGTAGATTTCTTGTGAACCAAATGTAGTGGCAAATCCCTTGATTCAATTTACAGGTGAAGATGGGTCAGGAAATTCAGGATAAATGTGTTCAAGGAGGAAAGTTCTTAGGAATATAAAAAGTAGATTCCTCCCCCCTTTATTTCATGATGCAAATTGATGATTAGTCAAGTTTGCAATGACCAGCAGAGCTTTGCTTCAGATATGCTTCAATTACCTTCCTTCAAGTAATCAAAGAGCATTTCTAATCTCATAGGGTCGGTGATTATTAGCAGCAGCAGTTTTACTGTGGCCTCGGTTGGTGGCAGCTCAGCTAAACTTTGGGACCTAAACTTTGGACTTCCTGGCTAGGGCTCTCTGCAGGCATTGACTCAAGTGGTGCTAGATCTCCCCTGCAGATACAGAAGTAGGTGGAAATAAAATGTATATGCACGCTTTGGACTTAGGAAGTAGATGGTAGCAACTGCCGGGTATTGAATCTTCCTTTTTAAATAGCTTCCATATAAAATAAGATCAGAGAGACAGAGTTAAGGCAAGAAAATGAATCCAAAGGGAACATGAAAATCTCAGTATCTTTTGGTAGGTGGGGAAATGATGTGAAAGGTCACAGAAGTAGAAAGAGAATTCTAGCCGAATTTTCTCCCAACACCCTCTGAGACCCTGGCAGGGCCTCAGCAGGAGCTTTATTTAGCCCTTCCAGGGTCCAAACAGTTGCTGGAAGAATGAGATAAACCTTTTTATTTTCTTTGTCTTTCTTCTGATTTCTTTCCTTTGTCTGCCCTGCATAAGTGTTTAACTGTCATTATTTTAAAATAAAAAAGAAGTACTTACTCAGAAGCACTCCCAACAGTGCATCAGTGCATAAAATGAACTGATGTTATCTCTGTGCTTCAGGCCTCCCCGTCCCGCGGAAGCCGGCCAGAGAGCACTGTGTCCTTCAACCCTTACGAGCCGGACCGAGTACCCTGGGCCGCAGACAGAGGTGAGAGACACACTTTAATTCTCTGGACATTCACTGAGCAAAGCATCTGGGCACTCCAAAGTCCACCGCATGGCCGGTAGTTGTGAGACTATTGTCCAGTGGCAACAGCAGACCTCCCATGACCATGCGCAGGGGCAGTTCTGTTGAATGAAATGGTCTTCTACCATTGAGACCCTCTCCATAAGCTGGCAGTGTGGACAGCATCCATGAGTCTTCTTCAGAATTTCTCCTCTTGAAGTATTGCATCCACTCTGCTTGCAATTCTGAGAGGGTCATGTTCTCGGGAAGCCCTGTGTGTGCATGGGAAGGTACAGTAAGAGGTGTGGGGAACTAAAGAGATATCTGAGCTACTAGTGTTCCAGGTGTGTTTAGGGAACTGTACTGACTGTGAAGCCGTGAAGGGACACAGTTCAGGGAGATACACCCGCCATGACTTGGTCCCAGAAGTGGGGGCCTTTGAATGACTTTCTTGGTTTCTCTAGGTATCTCCAGGTTACTTTTTTTTTAAATCAATGAACTTGGAGTCTGTTTAATACTCTTAGAACAGTGGTTTAAAACAAAAGAATCAGTTTTTTCTTGTATAATTAACTTCTGTAGGTCAGGAATTTGGACCTGGCCCACTGGGTGGTCATGGGTCAGGGTCAGTTGTCAGATTGTGGCTGGCCCCAGAAGGTGGTGAGTCCAGGGCAAGCTGTCTTTGTCTCTGCTGACTTGCAGGTCCTCTTTTCTGGGTCACTCTGAGTGGGTTAGTGTGGACTTTCTCTGGTGGCCTTAGGACACCTTCCTTGGCATCTCAAGACTTCAAGAATGAGGTTTCCAACAAGTAGGGCAGCAGTCATATGGCCTTTCATAACTGACCTTGGGAGCCACATGCATTACTTCTGATCTCTTCTACTGGTTGACACAGTTTTAAAGCCACTGTGTCAAAGGTGATGTCGACAGCACCTCTCAGCGGGAAGGGCGTCTGATCACGGTCGGCCTAGTTTAAAGACACCGCAGCCTATCTGGAGTAGAGGACCCGTCCCTGATGCCTCCCAGCTCTGCCTTCAGTTCTCAGTCACACCCCAACTTCCCAAGGTGACCAAAGGGGTGACGCTCACAAGGAATCCCACCCCAGGGTTGTGTTTCCTGACTGTGTTGCAGGTCCCCAGATAGAAGCCATGCCCATGGACACAGAGGTGTACGAGAGCCCCTATGCTGACCCGGAGGAGATCAGGCCCAAGGAGGTCTACCTGGACCGAAACCTGCTGACTCTGGAGGACAAGGAGCTGGGCTCTGGTAACTTCGGGACTGTGAAGAAGGGCTACTACCAGATGAAAAAGTAAGTAGCGGTGCTCCAGTATGCTATCAGTCTCCTCCTATGAGCAAACATTCTAGAAACTTCTAAGAACACATCTATACTATTCATGTAGTCCCAAACTCAGAATTGAACCTAGCATGGCTAAGTCCTTCATGTATTGCAAATTTTATTTCTCATGTTCTTGTATTGAAAGCACCCATTATGGATACTAACTATGGATATAGTAACTATTTAGTTTTAGTACATGTGCCTTATAGAAAATTGAGAAATGGAAATAAACAAATACATGAGAATAGCATATTCATACCCAAAGACTACTGCTACTCTTAATTAACTACTCTTGAGTACATTTAGTATGCACATTTTTTAATTTATATATGTACTTATATACACACGTGAATTTATTTTATTTAAATAAAACAACTCAATGATAACATTATGGTGTTCTCACTTGTTTTCTCTGATTTTATAATCGTGTCTCAATTTTCTTATCCAAAAAATTCTTGATTACAAATACCATTAGGATAATTTGTGTTGCTTTTTCTTTCTGGTATAACTTCAAATTATAATGAATTATATAATGGTTAAAATTCATACATTACTAAAATGTCTTTGCATTTTATTTGATCTTTAGAGGGGATCCCACATAGACTGTTCTGTAAAAATACTGATTTCTAAAGTCCTTTTGAGACCAACCCTCTAATCAGATAAGTAAAACATTAATACAGATGATTGGGTTAATCATAAAACTGATGTTTTCTTGAGAAGGTAATTTTCATGATTCAAAGGTCAAATGTATAGACAAGGACTAGGGCTGTAGCTCAGTGATGGGGCACTTGCCTAGCATGTGTGAGGCCCTGGGTTCATCCCCAACACTGTAAGTGAAAAAATAAAAACATGTAGGCAAAAGTACACACAGAAACCCTTGCTTCCAAGGCTGCCCCTCCCATATGTATATGTATGTTCATGTGTGTACACCATATGCATGTCCATGTGCATACCGCGCGTGTGTGTGTGTGTATACATTGTTCGTGATGCTTATTTTTATATATGTATATCACAGGCTTTTTTAAAAACTGAATATTAATTCTCATATATTTAGGCACAAATTTTCCTCAACTTATTATACTTGTTCATATTTAAATTTGTTGCTTAATTAAGTATTAACATATACATAGTTATAGGTACATAATTTCCTCTAGAGGGCTTGGGGAAGGAAGAGGCTGTCTAGGTTGATTGGGGCAAGACAACATCTTCACCATGCTGAGTCTTCCAGTTGGTGAACATGGCCATCCCTCCGCTATTTAGGTCTTCCTTGCCATCACTCAGGTTTCTCTCAGGGACTTGTTCGTTTTCTGTGTAGAGGTCTGGAACAACTTCTCTCAGATTTGTTCTTTCATATTTAGTACTTTTAATCTTAACATAGATGATCTCATTTTTAAATTTTTTTTCTCAATCCCTGACATTACTCATATTAGGAACTACAGCTGTTTTTGCATAGGGACCTGATAACTAGTGATGTTGCTGAATTTACCTGTTATTTCTAGGTATTCTTTGACCCAGAAATGGGTCATTTATGAATAGGCACAGCTTTATTTCCTCATGTCCAATCCTTATATTTGTGTGTGCCTTCGTATTAATTAGGAACTGTGGAGTGACGTTTGATAAAAGGGGCAGTAGCTTCACCTCTGGTTGAACAGAGAAAACTTCCTATATTTTACCATTAGGAAGGATGTTAGCTATAGGTTTTAGCTGCTCTCTATCAGAATAAAGACATGTCTCCTTATTCCTACATTTCTGTGAGTTTTCTTTAATCATGAATGTATGTTGAATTTCATTAACACTTCCCTACACTGACATCACCACACGGCTTTTCTCCTTCATTGTGTTTATATGGTGGATTACACGGATTGGCTTTCAAATGTTAAACACACCTTGCATTCCTGGAATAAACTCCCTTTGTCCATTATTCATTCATTATATGTTTTCATAAGTGACTGAACTTAATGTATTAATATTTCTCTTAGAATTTCTACATCTGTGTTCATGAAGGATAGATATAGTCAGTTGTTTTCTCATAATTATCTGGTTTTGGCATCAAATTAATGCTGGCCTCAAAATGAGTTAGGAAGTTTCCTTCATATTCTTTTTCTGGAAGAGTTTATTATTTCTTCCTTGAACATTTGGAAGGGTTGAGAGATTTTCACTTCTTAATTTGTGTGTGTGTGTGTGTGTGTGTGTGTGTGCGTGTGTGGTGCTGGGGATTGAACCCAGGGCCTTGTACATGCAAGACAAGCACTCTACCAACTGAGCTAGAGCCCCAGCCCTCACTTCTTAATTTTGACCCCTGCCTCACACCATACACAAAATCAGTTCCAAATGGATGGTAGACCCAAATGTGAAAAGCAAAACAATCAACTATCTAGAGAAGGGATAAAGGGGTAACTTCACGTTCTCAGGAGGGCTCAGGGAGGCTCCTGGGGTGCCAGTAATGTTCTGAACCTGTCTATGTGAAAGCCACCGGCCATGGTCAATTAATGGCATTCACTAACATTATGAGTGCTTTTCTTCAGTGTGTCAAAATTAACCTGTTATTCTTTTATTTGATCTATTTTATTGTATAGTTCTCTTTTTATTTTTCAGTTTAGAAGCTCAACAAGATGCTTCCCAATGGCTGGGGATATAGATTAGTTGGTAGAATGCTCTCCTTGCAAGCACAAGGCCCTGGGTTCAGTCCCCAGCACCACAAAAAAAAAAAAAAAAAAAAAAAAAAAAAGGTGCTTCCTATGCTCGTGGAAATTGTATTACAGAGAGGTGCAGTTTCTCAAATCATGCATAATTAAGTTCTAATTTTATTTAGGCTTCACTATATTAGAATATTTTCAAGTGTTCAATATGATATAGGTGATGTCTTTGTTAGAATATTAAAAAAATCTAATCTTTTGCAAACTTGTTGAAGTTTGCTTAAAATTAACAAACTTCAGTTGGAAAAAAGTATTTTTTTAAACTGCAAGCTTTAACAATGTATGCTTCATAATTCTGCACTGACAAATTTATTTTCCATTGCTATTAAAGGGATCTTATAATCACATAATCTAGATGGGTAAATCACAAGATGTAGGAGTCCATGTGTGTCATAGTTGGTTTTATACAGGAGCTCTTTAAATATTTCACAATTTTAGGGGGTTTGCTTGGTTTGGAGCATTCTTCAACACTGCTCTCTACCATTATTTGTAAGTAATGTGGTGTTGCTCTCTTCACCACATTAAAATTAAAGAGCATTTTTAGAAGACTCAACATTCATCACCTGGCTTTATAAGATTCACTCTGTTACAGATTTTTTTTTTTTGGTGCCAGGGATTGAACCAAAGGGCGCTCCACCACTGAGCCACATCCCCAGCCCTTTTCTATACTTTATTTGGAGACAGGGTCTTGCTAAATTACTTAGGGCCTTGCTAAGTTGCTGAGTCTGCAATCCTCCTGCCTCAGTCTCCCAAGCCTCTGGGATGACAGGCGTGTGCCACCATGCCTTGGCTGTTACAGGTGTTTCCATAACACCACTTCTGACCAAGAAACCATGCTTCACAGAAGATGTTTTTGTAGACAAGAGCCATTTTGGAAAGTTCCCTACATGCTATGCCCTATTTTGCAGAGTTGTAAAAACGGTGGCTGTGAAAATACTGAAAAACGAGGCCAATGACCCCGCCCTGAAGGATGAGCTGTTAGCAGAAGCGAACGTCATGCAACAGCTCGACAACCCCTACATCGTGCGCATGATCGGGATCTGCGAAGCCGAGTCCTGGATGCTGGTCATGGAGATGGCGGAGCTTGGTCCTCTCAACAAGTATCTGCAGCAGAACAGGTATTGTGAGGTGCCCAGAGGCCAAGACGCTGTGCTGTGAGGGACAGGGCCCCTCCTGAATGCAGAGCAGCCCGAGTTCTGTGGGAAACCTCACCTCTCACACCTTCCCATACTAATCCGTGCTCAGAAACCTTGGGAGAGTTGGTGCAGTCTTAGGGATCCAATTCTTTTTAGTTCTTTTAAAAAAAAAAAAATTATTTTATTGGTTCTAATTATGTGTACATGACAGTAGAATGCATTTATACATTTTGATAGATCATACATAAATAGAGTATAACCTCTCATTTTTCTGATTATACATACTGCAGGATCACATCAGTCATGCAGCCATACATGTACATGAGGTAATAATGTCTGTTTCACTCCACTATCATCCCTTCCCCCATACCCCATACCCCTTCCCCTCCCTTCGCCCCCCTCTACCTAATATAAACTCTGCTCCTCCCTATCCTACCCCCCTTTTTGTGAATTAGCATCCACATATCAGAGAAAACACTCTGTTGTTGATTTTTTGGGGGATTGGCTTATTTCACTTAGCATGATATTCTCTAACTCCATTCATTTACCAGCAAATGCCAGAATTTCATTCTTCTTTAAAGCTGAGTAATATTCCAATGTGTGTGTGTGTGTGTGTGTGTGTGTATAATATAATATAATATATATATATATATATAATCCCATTTTCTTTAGCCATTCATCTGTTGAAGGGCATCTAGGTTGGTTCCATAGTTTAGCTATTGTTAATTGAGCTACTATAAACATTGATGTGACTGTGTCACTGAAGTATGTTGATTTTAAGCCCTTTGGATATAAACTGAGGAGTAGAACTAGGAAAAGTAATCACAAAATTCATCTGGAAAAATAAGAGGCCCAGAATAGCCAAAGCAATCCTTAGCAAGAAAAGTGAAGCAGGAGGCATTATATACCAGACCTCAAACTACACTACAGAGTTATAGTAATAAAAACAGCATGGTATTGGCACCAAACAGGCAGGCAGACCTGTGGTACAGAGTAGGAGACACA
The DNA here is from genome assembly GCF_902686455.1 of Sciurus vulgaris. Taxonomy (NCBI): domain Eukaryota; kingdom Metazoa; phylum Chordata; class Mammalia; order Rodentia; family Sciuridae; genus Sciurus; species Sciurus vulgaris. Next base: position 30,087,999 of record NC_136474.1, read on the forward strand.
GAGACAAACCCACATAAATACAGGTATCTCATACTAGGCAAAGGTGCCAAAAACATTCACTGGAGAAATGATAGCTTATTCGACAAATGGTGCTGGGAAAAATGGAAAGCCACATGTAACAAAATGAAATTAAACCCTTATCTCTTTTTAGCTCTTGTTACTTAGAGAAAAACTGTAATCCAACCTTTCTCTTCTCCTCCTTTACTCATTCCTTCCCCACTCTGCTGGTCCAGCAATAGAATCAGCCCCTAGGATGATTTGGACCAGAGGTCTTCCCTCGCTGGGCAGAACAGGACCACACCTCTGTGCTGCTTTCCTTTCAATTTAGAGCAAACCATGAGAACCAAACCTGGTGAACACCAGGAGAATGGAGTTCCACCTGCAACAGTTGTATGCTAAGCAGCTGTTTGGGTACCTCTCCTGCCTCTGTGTAAGATTAGGGAAGGAACGGTTTCATCTTCCGTGTGCATGAAGTGGGAGGGCTTTTGTTCTGAAATGGGCCACTGTCCACCGTCCCTAATGGCAGCCTTGTGTTTTTCAGGCATGTCAAGGACAAGAACATCATAGAGCTGGTTCATCAGGTTTCCATGGGAATGAAATATTTGGAGGAGTGCAATTTTGTGCACAGAGACCTGGCTGCAAGAAATGTATTGCTGGTCACTCAACATTATGCCAAGATCAGCGACTTTGGACTTTCCAAAGCCCTGCGTGCAGACGAAAACTACTACAAGGTAGGAATGAGTCAGCTGACATTTAGAGCAGCAGGTTGTCAAAAACCCAGAGGAACATTAATGTCCTCTTTATTTTATTACGGTAAGATTTTAAGAAGCACTTCCCTAGTAACCATGTCAAAAAATATTCTGATCAAACTTTGATTCTATTTTTTTAATGGAAATACTCAAATATATCACACCTTGAAATTTACTTAAATCAGCATCTTTCAAAATATTTTCCATGGAACAATAAAGAATCGAGGTATTAACCAATGATTCATTTTTAAAAAAGAAGGATGGAATTCCTTCACTAAATTAACTGAAAAATGTGGATTGGACAAGCTGATTCTTGTTAGGTTTCTCTAAGCCCTTTGATGCTAACTGATACTGATTGTCAGAAGAGGGTTTTTCTCTGCTGTTTTTCTCAAACCTGATTCATGGTGTATCTAATGGAACACTGACCCACAGCATCTAGTAGGGAACTATTTCAAAATAGCTTTTAACATACACATCTCTACACATCAAAAAGAAAATGAAGATGAGAGATATCACATAAATGCATCATCTACATCCAAATCTTCACCTATATCCAGATCAGGGTCCATGTCTTCCCACTAAATATGTGGAAATTGTTCTACTGGCTTACTTGGTATCCATGGGAATTGAAGTATAAGAACTAAAAATAATAAAATTCTGGAAAGCAAAAATCAAGGTAATTATTCGAGAGTAGAAAAGAAATTTGCCCTTTAGTTTGTTAAGGCAGAAATTATGCAGAATGAAGGATGGACTCTCAGTAAAACATAAATTGATAACTAGGCCTAGGTGTGTGTCTGGACTTCCTAAAAAACAATTTCACAATGACCATCCTGTTTGCCAAGGTGACATTACTCCTCCCTTGCTACTCCTCTCCAGGCCCTCAGAGGAACTGATAACTAAGAGAAAGGAAAAGTCCAGTCTTCACGTGAATGCAATCACAGCACATTCAGAGGGTCTGTGTTGAACAGCTGGAAAATGTAACAGGATTGGTCCCCCAGTTAGTGGGAGAGGTGCCTCAGGAGGATTGACAACTCTGCAGGTCCCCAGGGCTCTCCTAAATAGATGGCATACCCTGAAGGATCAACGAGTGAGTGGCAGAACACAGGGGCAGGTGTGGCCCCAGACATGGGTGGACGGTGCTTGGAATTGTCCCTGAGCTCCAGAGCCTGCAGTGGCACAAAAGTCCCCCTGGATGACAATGCCCATCCATTCACTCTTTTTCTGAGAGGCAGCACATGACCAGCAGGTGGTAAGGGGATGGCAGATGTCAGTAGTCTCAGGGAGAACAGAGCATCTGTGCCCAGCACCTGCTCCCATACAGCCCCCTCCTTGTGCCACTGATCATAAAGCAGCTGCCCAGAGGGGAGCATGCAGGACCTGAGCGACCTGAGGAGGTGTCAGCATGAGCCCGTCTGAAGGTCAGGGGAAACAGCAAAGGAATGTAGTCTGGAAGGAAGAGCACCAGGACATGCAGCAGAAGGAGTGCCTTGTAAAGCAGGCGACAGGTTGGAACACCTTGGGCGAGAGAGAAGAGAAGACAGCCAGTCTGGAACAAGTACTAAAGGAAGACATGGGGAAAGAGACATCAGAATATGAATGCTGTCCTGTAATCTACTGCTACTGCATGAAAGACCACTGCAAACTTGGTGCAGGGAAAGACAGCTAGCACCGGTTTACAGACACTAAACTGGCCGGGCTCAGTGGGTACGGGGTGTTTCTGTCCTACGCAGTGACTCAGGTCACTAAAGAGGCTGGGGATCCATTTCTATTCTGCTCACTGGCACAGCTAGTGACTGAATGACCTCAGCCTGTGGTCTGGGACATTTACTGGGCTGTGGGACAGCACACCTCCACTTAGCGCCTCCTTGTGGCCCCAGGGCTTCCTCATAGCATGGCGGCTAGAGGAAACAGGAAGTGAGGGCTACCAGGGCCAGAACCTGCCAGGACCAGAACCTTCCAGGGCCAGAACCCACCTGGACTCAGAAGCCGCCTGGGCTCAGAACCTGCCTGGGCTCACTTTCACCTGCTTCTGTTGGTCACAGCAACCACAACCTACCCAGATTCAAGGGATGGAATGGACACATTGCTGTGTTTGCAAATGTTGACAGGTTTTCTATTTCTTGTAAATTGCTTTTCTTTTTGTATGGTTTGTTCTCTTTAAATCTTTAAAGCTTTCTGTAAAGATCTGTTAACCTGCTTATGCTGGGATGGGTCCCTTGAGGGGAAGAGCAACACAGAACTGGTGGCCAATTTTAAAACTGATACTGATATCAGATATTAATGTTCTTTCGAGGAGCAAACTAGCAGATCTCTGAGAGTCAGCGAGGAAGAAAAAGGAAGTCACTACAGAAGTAAAAACTATGGTAGAAGCAGTGAGAAAGGACCCAACACCACTGAAAAGACAGAGATAGGGAGGATTTCTTTAACAAAGCAGAATAAAATGTGAAAGAATGAAGAGTTAATTCAGATCACAGAGAAATGTTGGGGATGGAAGCAAATGAACTGCAGCCCCTGGGGGACCATGCATGGCAGCCTGGATCTGGGCAGTGTCTCCGCTGTATTTGCAAGTGCCCTTAGACCACAGCTCCTCACAATGGCAAATGTAAGCACTCAGTAATGTGCATTCCACCAGGAGCTGCAACAGTGAAACCCTGGAAACCACTTCATGGTCTCTCAGTAGGAATCTGGTTTCATCAGTCCTGCTAGCTTTCTACTAAGCATACACTGCAACTTCTAGAAGTAACATTTTTTGGCATGTGCCAAGAGACTATGTCCAAGATGCATGATTAAGTAGGAAAAGTTAAGGTAAGGTACAGAACCGATAAGTCCTAGTTTTATTACCAAAAAAATATATACTACCTGTTTATGCTTGTATCTAGATTGTTCTGGAAGGTTCCACAAAACATTTATCAAAGGTGCTCATCTCTATGGAGGAGCCAGAGCTGGTAACAGAGAGAGGTTAACTTTTCAGCATGTTTAGGATGTGTTAAAGGTTTACCTTGATATTGCTCAACATTCAAAATAAACTTGAATTAGCACACCTGAGTACATTATTCACAATATTTAAAATCAGAAAATGTAAAAATAATACATCACATGATTGAGACAGAGATGTAGATGATTGTGTAATTTTGAGAAGTCTAAGGGTGTCCTATCATCTCCATAGTACATCCCCAGATTGCTACTGCTGACCTGTATCAGTGCAATGAAATCAGTTTTCACTGAGATCATGTCCCTCTCTCCACCCCAGGGAGATTTTGTTCAAATGAAAGGGAACATCAGCAAGAGATAACAAGACTCAGTGGTGTATCATACTAATCCCAAACCCTCAAAGGCTTCCCCATGCATGGTTTAGATCTTCTTAGGACTTTTTTTTTTTTTAATTAGAGCTTTTAAAGCATTCAATTTTCATTTTTTAAATGGCATAGCAAATAGTCTGTGCTAAAATAGTTAGCATTGGCTTAAAACCACAGACAGACACACAGTCATGGTTAATTATGCTCTGAGCAGCCGTGTTTCCTTACACGTAACTGTGATGTGACCCTCAGGCGTGGCTTCTCCATCACCAGCTGCATGGTCCATGAAGCTGTGTGCAGCCAAGAGGTGAGAGAAAAGGATGAGAAAGGAGAAAAAAGGTGCATGCAGTTTGACCCAAATCTTAAAAATATATATTTAGGTCTTAAAATTTGTGTTTTAAGATTTAATAATTGTGTGTGTGTGTGTGTGTGTGTTGGGGACTGAACCCAGGGCCTTGTGCATGCGAGGCAAGCACTCTACCATCTGAGCTATATCCCCAGCCCTGATTTAATAGTATTTTTAAAATTCATTCCAGGGCTAGGGATGTAGCTCAGTGTTGGAGCACTTGCCTGGCATTTGTGAGGCCCTGGGTTCAATCCCAGCACCACCCAAACAGCAACAACAACAACAAATTTCATTCCAAATACATGCACACATGCACACATACAAAGCATTTTGTGAGTTATCATCTTCATTTTTAAAAATTGTGTTAAAATGCATGTAACATAAAATTTACCACTTAATCATTTCTAAGTGCCTCGTTTGGTAATGTGCTCATGTTGTACAACTTACCTTCAGAACTCTGTACATCTTGCCCATTACACTCCTTCCCTCGCTCCCCTCTACCATTGCACTGTCCATCTCACGGATATGGCTGCTCTAGGGGCCTCGAGTAAGCAGGATCACACAGTATCTGCCTTGGCAACGGTCATATTTTGTTTGGTGTGATGCCATCAGTTACTCCCATGCTGTGGCTTGCATCAGAATCTCTTTCCTTTTAATAGATGAATAAGTTCCCACTATCTGTGCAGATGACATTTTTTTGATCCACTCAACTGCTGAGGGTCCCTGGAGTTGTTTCCGTGTTTCTGCTATTGGGGACAAAGCCTGCGACCCTGATGCACATGGCTTTTCTCTCCATCTGCTTTGCTTTCAGGCCCAGACCCACGGGAAGTGGCCCGTGAAGTGGTACGCCCCCGAATGCATCAACTACTACAAGTTCTCCAGCAAAAGTGACGTGTGGAGCTTTGGCGTGCTGATGTGGGAAGCGTTCTCCTACGGGCAGAAGCCCTATCGAGTGAGCCATTCATGTCTATACACTTCCTTCCTAAACTCTGTGGCCTGTAGGACAGAGAAACACCAGATTATCTGCTCGAGAACCTGAAAATCATGAAATCTGGGTAGCCTGAGTCCCTCATTATCTTTTGACAGTGGGTAATTTATATGATCTCACTTTACACTAAACGGAAAGGAGCTTTGTATTTTCTTCGTTGTGTATCACACGTAGATATGCATAATATGCATCCAGATCATGTTTTATTAGCACTGAAATATAAACAATGACTATTTACAGTAACAAATTTTTAGTTCATTTACACATCTTAGATTTTTTTTATCAACCTGTAATACCAGAAAGAATACAGATCCTAAAATTCAGCTTAATGAGTTTTCACAAATGAAGCACACCATGAAATCAGCTTCCAGATAGGGAAACAGAACAAAACCCCAGAATCCCCCATGTTATAATCTTTTTTTTTTTTTTTTTTTTTTTGTCACTGTGAATAAAACATCTGATAAGAACAACATAGAGAGGAGAGAAATTTTATTTGGGGCTCAACATTTCAGTGGTTTTAGTCCATAGATGGTCGACTCCATAGCTCTGAGTCCAGGGTAATGCAGAAAATCAAGGCGGAAGGGACCATGGACAAAATATAAACTTCAAAGGCACACCCCCAGTGAGCTATCTCCTCCAGTCACATCCTACCTGCCTACAGTTACTACCTAGTTAATCCCTATCAGTGAATTAATACATCGATTAGGTTACTGCTCTCATAATTGATCATTTCACCTCTGACAGATTTTGTATTGTCTCACATATGAGCTTTTGGGGGACACTTCATATCTAAATGATAGCATTCCATTTCCCCTGCACATATAGCCCTTCCCAGGATCTGTGTAACCGGATCTGACTTCTAACAACATAAATGATATGCTCCTGGTTTTGTGACTAATACAACTGAAATCACACAGCCCGTACTCCTCTGTGTCTTGGGCAGTGAGGTTCTTTGGGTTTATTGGTTAACACTGTGTTTCAAAAGCTCCTTTGTATCTCATGCATCTTAGGGGATGAAAGGAAGTGAAGTTACCGCCATGTTGGAGAAAGGAGAGCGGATGGGGTGCCCTCCAGGGTGTCCAAGAGAGATGTATGATCTGATGAACCTGTGCTGGACATACGAGTGAGTACTGATACTGCTGGCAATTCATCCATGAGCTCGAGGGGATGATGCCCTGGCTTGGCATTAACAGGAAGCTCAAATTCTATCTTGTCATGCGTCAGGATGTGCCCCTTTCTAAACAAACAAAGGGGAAGGGCCAGGAACTGGCCTCTTTAAGATACAGTCAGATGTCCCTTAGCAACAGGGACATGTTCTAGGAATGCATTGCTGGGTGATTTTATCTTCGGGCTAATGACATAGAATGTATTTACACAAACAGATGTCTACAAGGTCACTAGGTGGTGTAAGCTTATGGGACCACTAGGTGGGAGTAGGGATCCTTGCTCCTTTTATGTTGGCTGCCCTGAGAGCAGTCCTGGTTCCACAAAGTATTAGGAGGTCCTCCTGATCACAGATGGTCAGAGGTCCACAGAGGTCCACAGAGCATGGCTCAGGGTCATCAATTGACACAGTCGCAGGTACCCAGCACAGGCAGAGTCAAAAGCCCATTCCTAATTCTGGGTGCAATGCATTTTCCTTCCCCGCTTACCTCCTACATGTCCCCTGAGCAGAATTCAGGTGCATTCAAGAACTTGAACAGCACCCAGGAGCCACTGGGCATCTCTCTAACAGCAGTCAGTGGATCCTGAGGCCACAGTTTGAAGGGCTATTAGCTTCTCAGGAACTGTTGAAGTGTCTGCTATTAGAAAGCTATTGGCAATATCATTTGTTTTGATGCCATTTGACAAAACTACCCATTTCGGTTTTGCAAAAACCACTTTGCTCTTATAATAGCGGCTCTTGGTTCTTGGGCATGTTCTGTGATTGTTCTCGTGTATCTAGACTGAACCAAGTAGAACAGCAGTTGTGTGGGTCACAATGGGTAGACGTGGACAGCTGCATACCATTTAACCTCAAGTTCTAGTCCACCTACTAGGCAACTTTACCCACTTGAACTATAGTCAGAAGTCTGGCAGAATGAGAAAATTAACTTCTTAGCAAGGACAGTCTCAAGGTTGTAAGAAAGACGGTCATCCCTCAGTGACAGGTGTTGCCTGTCCACAGATAAAACAAACTGTGGGTCAGATTTATGTATGTGGAAAATATCATGTCTGTACTGAACACGTGTAGACTTTTTTATCTTAAACAACAAAGTCTAGCGACTATTTCCACAGTGTTTCATCATATTAGATATTGTAAGTAATCTAGAAGCAATTTAAAACACACAGGAGGACATGCCTTGGTTGTATGCAAATACTACACTATGTTGTAGAAGGGACCTGAGCATCCATGGACTTTGGCGTCCTTAGGGGCCCTGGAACCAATCCCATGTGGTGGGATGGTACTCCCAACGGTTCCATGACCTCTGCTCCTGTTACAGAACACAGAGGTAGCTGTAAATGTCTGTTTAAAAATCAATGATTGTCGGCTGGGGATATAGCTCAGTTGGTAGAGTGCTTGCCTCACAAGCACAAAGCCCTGGGTTCGATCCCCAGCACCGCCAAAAAAAAAAAAAAAAAAAAAAAAAAAATCAATGATTGTCAAAAGCTTTAACCCATAGCTTGCTTACATCAGCACTTCGCTGGCTCACAGAAAGGCCTTGCTGCGGTAAGATCTGCAATAGACAGCCCCTGGATCTTTGTCTCAGCCAGGACAAGAGTGAAGTTTCGCTGGGTGCGGCAATGCATGCCTGACATCCCAGTGGCTCAGAGGCCGAAGTAGGAGACAACAAGTTCAGAGCCAGCCTCAGCAACTCATCAAGGACCTAAGCAACTTAGTGATACCTTGCCTTAAAAGCAGGGAGGGGATGTGGTTCAGTGGTTAAGCACCCCTGGGTTCAATCCCTGCACCAAAAAATAAAAATAAAAGTGAGGTTTCAAATAAGAATCCATATAACAGCCCATTGTTAGACAACTCAGAGCCATCAGCAGGAGTGTGAGGAAGGAGAGTTGCAGCTATGTCCATATTTCTGGTCTTAAGAAGATTGAGTCAAACACCATCTGTCTGCACAACGTTGACCCATGAGGTATCTGCAGACACATTGCTGGCATCACTAGGAGATTCTAAGAACTTAGAAATTTTATCCAACTTCAAGGTGGACATGAATCTTCTGGAGATCTTGTAAAAATGTAGATTTGGATTCTGTAGGTTTGGAGTGGGATGAGATTTTATTTATTTCTCACGGACCTGTGATCCATCACCCAGTGCTGGGGCGCAAAGACCATAGGATACCACCAGGGGGCGCAGCTGCTTGAAATCTGTGCCTGCCGAGGCCCCAGCTTGATAGGCGCTTTTCACAGGCAGGCACGTTGACCAGCACCCCTGTCTCTTTCCCCTTTCAGGGTGGAGAAAAGGCCCGGGTTTACAGCGGTGGAACTGCGGCTGCGCAATTACTACTATGACGTGGTTGGTTAACTAACAGCTCCGGTGCCTTCAAACCTGCAATCGCAGGAAAATGTATTCAGGTGAATTGATTTGCAGCGTTTCCATTTCCCGCCGCTGGCGGGGAGAGCCGACCCCAGGATGGAACAAGCTGGGGACTCCTTCAGCAAAACCTGGCCTCGGACTCACACTCCGCAAAGCCAACGCCGTCCCAGAAGAAAGGTGGACAACAGGACTTGAGGGGCCCCTGAATTCCTTTGTGTCGCCTGTCTGTGTGGTTTTCATGAAGACTGATTTTACGATGTTTCTAAATTCCCTTTATCATTCCAGTTCTCTGGGTCCTGGGTTGCAGAAGCCCCTGCAGATCTGAAGCTCCTGAAATGATGAAGGGGAGGGAGTGGCAGAGGGAGCCACTTCCTCTCGATCATGAGTCTGACAGCCCAAGACTGATCCTTAGCCAGAGAAAAGCTGTCCAGATGAGAAAGTGCTTGCTGTGAGGCTTTAAAAAAAAAAAAAAAAGTTCAGCCAGAGCAGTTTCTAAGCATGTAGCCAATTAATGAAATAACAATAACAGTAATTAACAATAAAAAGCCTAGGTATGGCTTTTGCTCTCTGTCATGGGACAGAAGCAGTAGCTAGATGGGAAATGAGAACTGTCAAAGTACATCAACAGAGCTTACATCCCCTGAAGTCCTCTCCCCAGCCGGCGGTCTTTAAGATTGTTCTTTGTGCTTTCATGGAGACTAGTGAATGAAGTTCTGCATGGAGACTGCATAAGGGAGTCAGGGTGCGCCGGTCATCCTGTGCCCAATCAGGGGCAGCAGAGACTGCCATCTGCTGGGCCAAGCTTTGAGACAAAGTTAACCCTCTACAGAGAGGCTGTGGCCAGATTTCCATCTTTTTCTGAACCTGTTTTCTGTTGCTATAACTGAACACCTAAGACTGGGAAATTTATAAAGAAAAATTGATCTCTCACATTTCTAGAGGCTGGAAAGACAAATTTTCAAGGTGCTAGCACCTGGCAGAGGGCTTCTTGCTGCATCATAATGTGGCAAAGACATCACATGAAGAAACAGCAAACATGCCAACTGGAGTCACTCTTATGAAGCCTCTAATCCCACAGAAGGCCCCATTCACATGACCTCATCTAGAAGGTCTCACCTCCAAACACCATTAACATGTGAATTCCAGGATTAAATTTCCAATACATGAACTTTGGGGGACATATTCACACCAGAGCAGAGGGCAACACAGTGGCCAAAGCCATCTAAAGAGCTTCTAAAGAGAGCAGCAATCATAATAAAACCAAGGACTCTGATCCTCACCACAAATAGGCCTTACTGAGTGTGACTTTAGGTTGACAGTGCAAGACCTGAGAACTCTGTTCATCTTTGAATCCTTGATCTTATATAAATCATCACCCACTAATACCAGTCTTGTGGCCCTTGAAAGTTAAAAAACTAGCCATTATTTCAATGCCTGTGGATCCGTATAAACTTGACCTATCTCATCTTCACATCGAAGACATTTTAAAGCATATGCATAGCCACAGAGGGCAAGGCATGGAGGAAGTAACCATCGGTACCTTCTCTTAGCCAAAAAAGACATGAGCTCTTATGTTAGGAAATGTTGAGGAACCAGCCACACTCTTTGGAATTGTGCTTCCTAACCATTTAATCACTTTGTTAGCAGATCCTTGTGTGCTGGAGTCACTGAGCTGATCCTCAGAGCTCATTTAGAGCACGTTTACCCTGAAATTACAAAGATCAGTAAGGAAGATCTCTGTTGGTCAAGCCATTGATAGATTTGGGTCATGAAATGGAGGGTTGGATGTGCTAGATTTGGTACAGCCATGAGTACGTCTGAGAAAGGCTCTGCCGTTGAGCGCTCAAGTCTCCTTCCTTCACCCCAAGCGTGTTTTAATAAAGGCCACCTGCTCTTAGGGAGTCCACATGTAGCATAAGGATGGCGTTCTTCACCACGTCTTCTTTCTGGTGTGAATTTCTGGCGTCTGTAGCGGCACCCCTCCCAGGAGTCCAGGGCTGATACTCATCCAGGGACCTAGGAGCCTCGCCTCCCTCCAGGTCATGGGACCACCCAGTGCCTCTCCCCTCGGGGAGCAGGTTCCTGTGTGCAGAAAGTCCACTGTGTCCAGCGAGCAGAGGTCTCATGTAGTGAAAATTGTATCCTACCATTGGGAATAATCGTCCTTTCCCCCGGTGTCACAAGAAGAGAGGCAGCCCCGTGGAAGAATTTAGACTGTGGAAAGGACTGAATTTGGAAGGTTCGGGGAAGATCTCCAAGTACTTCTAGAGCTTCTGTCCTGGGCTGTGTTTCCTCTTGTGGGTTGCCCCTCTGAATATTCTAACCCTCTCTTTCCCAGGAAACAGGGCTCACTCCCTGTGCCGGTCACCTTCTGGTCCTTCTTAGCAGGTACTGACTCCCCAGGCTGCCCTGGCTGCATCCCATTGACTGTGGATACCACAGATATCTCACCCCTGCACAACCAAATGTCTCTAAAGCAAAACACCATCCGTCCAGGGTCATTGCTGGTGTTTGCATTTGAGTGTGTCCTTTCCCCATCACCCATTGGTTGGACGGTGACATCACATGGTCCTCAGCCCAGATTTTCATTTGCAGAGGTGACTGCTGGATTATCAGGCCTCCCAACCTCCCGAAGAGTTCATTCCACCAGCGTTTCACAATTTTTTTTTTTTCCAGAAGAGCTACATTTTGTCACTGGATTTTTTTTTTAACTGTGATTTTTTTAATAAAAATTAAAAATTTGCTTTGTGATGACTTTCATGGAAGTTATTGGGATATTGTTGGTTACACTGCCAAATAGCATCAAATAACATTGTCAAAAGTGCAGCATGTTTCATAAAATGTGGGGTCCCCTGCCTTATTGTAAAAGGCAGATGTTAGCAGAGTGCCAGGGCCCCTGGGAGCTCCTGCCACACAGGAGAAGGCCTGCCAAGGAGGACCTGTCCCGCCAGGTTAGGTCTGTGTCCCTTCTTCATGAACTATGGATCTGCCCAATGAGGACCTGACAGCCCTCACCAAACCTCATAAAAGATGAACCAAGTGGTCCCACAAATCACCAATGGGGCCAAAGCAGAGGTGTAGGGCATGAGCTTCATCCTTCTCTATGAATTCAGCTGGAGAGAACTGCGTAGACAAAGGATTTCAGAATCCTGATCTCCTCCTGTTATAAAGGAGGTTACACACACACACACACACACACACGCAATTACACACATGCATAGACAAATGCATGCATTCACATACACATACAAAGTCTGCATACACATGCATGTGCATACCTGTTTATATGTGTGTACATGAGTGTGCCCATACATGTGTGCACATGGAGACAGTATGCATGTGTGTTGCATAAACAACATGAATGTATGCAGCATACACAAGAAAATGTATAGCATGTATACACATGCACATATATACACATTCCCAGCTGCACACATGTGCAGATGGAGATGGAGATGCACAGCAATATGGTACATGTATCAAACAAACATGCACCACTCTCCAGATGCATGGTGCATATATGTGCACATATACATGCAGCACAGACATACATATCACAGGGACATGCACGCATGCACATCACACACACTGGACTGTATTCCGAATAACCACTTAAAAATCAGTGGGGTGCCCATCCTGCCCAGGGACACACACCCATGGCTGACATGCTGACATGCTCCCCTGCCTTTCTGGGGAAGGCAAGTATGGGTGGGACCCTCAACCACAAGCTTCCTTCCATGCCCCACGAGGGTCCTCTGCTCCTGTCGAGCCCAGTGAGAGGTTTAGAGGAAATGAGGGGTTGGTGGCCCAGGCCCCTTGGGGACACGAGATGGGAATGACATAGACGGCCAGTAGCGCCTGGACTGCCCTTGGGTGCAGAGCGTCTCCAGTCATGTACACTGAGCCTGGGCACCCACAGTTCAGGTGAGGGGTCCCTGCTCTGGCACACACAGATGCCAGATCCAGTGGCCGTATCCCCAGATGCCAGTGGCCACCGTGGACTGTGTGCCCACACCACTGGCTCCCTGCAGGCAGGAACAGGGTGGACCCCAGGGCAGCAGGGCACCATGCCAGGAGGTGGTCGTTGCCTCTGACAGCACAGGACGGCTTCAGGGCTCACTTAGGTCAAGCACAGGGGGCGGTGGGGCGCGTGCTGGTCCTCTGGAGAACAGGTTGGCGAGTGTGTTCTCATTTGGGGAAGGGAGAAAGTGATTTGAAGGAGCCGAAGCAGGCTTGGGGTTTTGAAGTCTTTTTTCCTTCAGGATGATCACAGCCTTGCTCCTCCTTTGCCCGAGCACTGGCTTGTGGCCTCAGGCTGGAATTTGTCCCTGCTCCAGGGAAAGCACATCTTACTGAATCGCTGTGTGAGTCTGGGGTTCCCTCTCTACAGCCTCCCTGCTCCTTCCTTCTCCATGCCCTGTCCCTTGTGGCCTGGAGGGCAGACCCACAGAGCATGTCACAAAGTGTCTTCGGGGATAGAGGTAGGTCACGCATTGATCAGTCCCCTTGATTAAACAGCTTTGAAAATGCCGTAGAGAATATTCAGTGAACGACTGCAACACCGCGGGGGTGAGAGCACCCTGAGGGGTGAGTGCTGTGGCAAAGGCCACTCCGTCATCTTTTTTCTAGCTCAACATCTTCCCAGCCTTTGATCATGGAACCACTACCGTACTGCGTGCCCGTCAGCTTGACGGAACGGGTTGCTCCACGTGCCGGGAAACAGGGTGCTTCCGGAGCACTAGGGAGGTAGGTCTGAAGTGAGGATGGGAAGGACACCAGGGACACCGTGACTGGAAAGCCAGGCCCCTCCTCTTGGTTCTCAGGTGGTTACACATTGCCTTAGCTTCCTGTCACTGTGACTAGAGACCTCAGAAAACCCACTTAGAAGGAGCAAAGGCTTATTTGGCTCACAGCTTCAGAAGTCTCAGCCCATGTTGCCTGACCTTTTCACCTTTGGGCCTGTGGTGAGGCAGGGCATTGTGGTGAGAGCATGTGGCAGAGGAAATTCCTCACCCCAAGGTACCTGGAAGCAAAGAGAGAAAGAGGCAAGGGCTGGGGTCCCAAGGTCCCCTTCAAGGACACAACCCCAATGGCCTAACTTCCTCCCACTAAGCCCCACCTCCTGAAGGTCCCACAACCTCCCAATACATCATAAGTTGGGGACCATTCCAGATTCAAATGATAGCACATCATAGCCTCTCTCTCTTCCTCTCTTCCTCTCTCTCAACCCCTACCCTTAGGACACATAATCAATCTTTCATTCAAACATAAAGTAAAGATACAAAACCATTTGGATACAGAAGGGGAGGCCAGGCTACCTAATTTGATGTTCATAGCAAAGAGCGCTTTAATATTTTGTGATTTTGCAAAATGAGGCTATGGAAAAAAAGAACAGTTTCCCAGAGCTGCCACTACCAAACCCAAGAAGGATCTACCAGGACACCTAGCACATTCTGAGCTAATAATACAACCCTTCCTGCACTGGTCACAGGCCTGTTCCCACTACTCACTGTCCTGTATGGGTCATCAGACAAGCAAGTGAAGAAGCCCACACGCTGTTCAGCTGGGGACATTTCCAGCAGCTATTTTTCTCTTTTCTTTTTCTTTCTTCTTCTTCTTCTTCTTCTTCTTTTTTTTTTTTTTTTTTTTTTTAGCTAAGCATTATTGCACCAAAGCCATGAATCATAAGCCTTTAAAGCTTCTCGGTCTCGGAGGTCTTTCAATGACTCAGTTTTCCACAGCTGTCATCGAGCTGTGGAACAATGAGTGAAAAATGTAGGTTGTTCATAAACAACTCTTCCTCATTCATAAAAAATAAAGAGCCGGTGTCTGGTACTGTTTCTTCTGCACAGCTCATATCAGATGACATAAATTTCCATAAACCGCCGAGGCTGACGAAGCTGGCTAGAACACAGCCCCACAAATACTCCGCTGCCTTACACAGCTGTTGAAATTCTTCTGCCCCTGACATAGGACAGAGGAAAGGCCTCTGCCTCAGGAGGTGGGGAACAGGTAAGGAGATGGTCACACCATCACTTATCAAATCGTTTTGCTAAATCAGAGAACTTATTAAGTGGACTTTGCCAGAAGGAAGTGGATTTCATGGGAGTGGGTGAGTCCAGTGCACAGGGAACCGGTTTTTAGTTTCAGAATCAAACCAGAGGTTCTAGAAGGACATCTAAGAAGTGGGGGCTCTCTGGCACCACAAGCTGCTGAGTGTGATCCCAGGGATACCAGGCAGTCCTCTGCCTGGTGGCATGCAGGTGACCAACTCAGAGCAGTGAGCTGTCCCTCAAGGCACTGGTCAGGACTTAGGAACACAGGCTGCCCAGTATGCTGTCCCTGTCCACACCCTTCTTCTTTCCTTCAGTACTCAACTGTGGAGAAAGAAGAAAACATGATGCTCGCAAAAGCCAATCCCAGCTACCTAAGGCCACTGAGCACCTTGCAGGAGACTCTCACCAGGGAGAAGTGAGCCAAGCTTCCTCCATCCTACCCACAGACCAGCAATCAGGAAGACTTCCAAGATAAAAAGAATTTAGGCCGAGGAGCTTCATTGAAAAGACAAATATGACCTGTTAAAGCATCTTAATTGACATTTTTTAATAAAAAAAAATTAGTTGCAGAAGGACACAATACCTTTTTTATCTATTTATTTGTGTGGGGTGCAGAGGATCAAACCCAGTGCCTCACACGTGCTGTGCAAGTGCTCTACCACAGAGCCACAGCCCCGGCCCCTTCACTGACCTTTTTTTTTTTTTTTTTTTTTTTCTGTAATTCAAAATATTTATGTTTAGATGTGTCCATTCTAGAAACTTTCCTTAAAATTAATAAGGTGCCCACTTAATGTTTTCTAGGAATCTTTTCCCCATGTCATCCCAGTACTAATTTCTTGTGCACTCAGTAGTAGCCTCCAACAGGATACCTGTGCGTGTGGGCTGGAGCCGCTTCTTTACTCAGGACGTGTGGCTCTGTCTATCAGGTGCTGGAAGCACCTGGTCTAACACTAGCCAGTGGGATCTCTCTCTGTTGTCATTGTTATCATATCCTCCCTAGATTGTGTGTGTGTGTGTATGAGTCCATGTGTGGTGTGTGATATCTGTGTGTACATGATTGTGCGGGAGACATGTCTGTGTGTGGTGTGTATCTGTGTGTCTTTGTGGTATGAGTGTGGTGTATATGGTGGGTGTGTTGTCTGTGTGCATGGTGTTTGTGTGTCAGTGTGGGGTGTGTCTGTGTATGTCTCTTGTGTGTGTGTGTGTCTTTGTATATTTGTGTCTGTGTGTCTGTACGTGTGTGTCTGTGTGGGGCTCTATCTCTGTTAAACAGTTGTCTACTTGGGAGGCTGAGGCAGCATGGTGAGTTCAAGGCCAGCCTGGACACTTATTGAGATCGTCTCAAAACAAAAAATTAAAAGGGCTGGGGATGTAGCTTAGTGGAGATGGCACCAGTTTCCATCCCCAGGATCGGGGATGGAACAGAAAACACAAGTGTCTTGTTCTTCCGTTCCTCTGATCTTGTACTAATACTCTTTCTCTCGATATGAGAATCCATTTGGTCATTAACCATCTGACCATCGCCTTTCCCTTTCAGTCCATGATGGCAGGACTGGATGCCTGGCTGATGCACTAGCAGCAGCTCACCCTTCTGCAGTGGCTCCAGGGTGCAATGCCCCCACGCCCGCTCTGCTGTCAGTATCGCCTTTCTGATGTTAGACATCAGAAAGCTGTGGCAGCCGTTCCTTCCACCCTCGAAGCCCACACAGGCCCGTCTTCACATTGAAAGGTCTGCTTTCCCTGCACTGGCCAGATGGACCCCTCCCCCTTTCAGCAGTGAGGGGCGCCATGCGCTGGGCCTGGCAGCCTCTTGAGACCTGTAGGAGCTTGTCAGTGGACCCTGGACCATGCTGTGACTGCAGGTCCTCCTCTAGGCAGGGCCTGCCCTGCCCACCAGGAGAGCCAGTTTGCAGCCACCCTGGCTCTCAGAACTTTCCAAGTCTCCCAAGTGAGCTGCAGCAGCCCAGGGGTTTCACATCCCCTGGGCAATGTCAGCAGGTCCCCTGCAAAGGCCCAGGGTGGCTCAGATCTTGCCACACCAGGCTCCCTCCATGGTGGTCAGGAAGGGGACTCTTCCCAGGTGTTGGTCCCTGCTTCAGGCCACTGGAGATTCTTGGAGAGGCTTTTTCAAAGCCAGAACAGGCTTTAGTAGGAAAGAAAATAATGTTGGGCTCTTCCTCTGCTTTGCCTGAGAGTGACATTAGAATCTGGATGTCACTTCCTCTTTCCCCATTCTGAGCCCTTGGAAAGCACCCAGCTGAGTGCTTAAAAGTCACACAGATGCTGAAGAGATGCCCTCTGCCACCCGCTGGCTGCTCCTTCAACCACTGAGCAGACCAGCATGCAAAGGACATTCCATAAGGAGCGTGGGACCCTGTGAGTGGCGGAGCACAGCTAAGCTGGCTTGGGCAGCTAGAGCACTCCCCGTGGGTTTTAAGCGTACTGCCATAGAATTCGCATTGGCAGCCTCTTTTACAGCTCTTGAAGCCTATTCAGGTGTATTTTCTATTTTAAATCTAAAAACAACTATTTTTTGGTGAGAGCTGTTATTATTAACTCCTTGTTTTACAAAAGAAAAGTCACAGCTTAGAAAATAATAGCAAGTGGGGGAAAAGGAGGCCCACCCAGATTTCTCTGAATAACAACACTGTTCCTCAGGCCTGATGAGCCCTTAGAATAAGTCAGAGCTTGGGTGCTGGTGCCCAGGCCTTGCACCTGAGAGGCCAGCCTGGTAGTTTTAGGCCAGGGTCCAAGAGCCCAGGCATGGACAGCCTTTAGAGGTACACCAGGGTGAGGCTTGCAGCCCACCATGCTCATGTGCCCATCACTTGTCTGGGCTTGAACTTCAGGGACCTGGAGCCAGTTGGGGTCCTGGTTCATGGACTTGAGGGTCAGAGGCAGATCTGAGTTCTGACAGAAGGGTTTCTGCTTTAGACTGAGGTCAAGTGCTGTGGACCTGGTGTTTCAAGCGCTAGGTCATCAAATGCTAGTTGCCCTTGAAGGTGCCCCCAAATTCCAAACTAGTTAAGTGATGAGCATCTTGGATTTGTCTTGGCTGATAAAAAAGCCAACACTGTTGATTTTGCTGTTAAATCTGATCACCTTTCGGTAGGTTCCAACATTCCATGGAAGGAGAGGATTCAACAGGCAATCAGTCGTAGGGAAAGGTCGGTGCCATTACCCGCCATATTGGCTCAGCACATTGGGGAACAGAGCTGGGCCCTTGGCCTCATTTGTCACTCTTCTGTCAGCAGAGTTGAGCACACAGAGATCTGGGGTGTCGGGCTGGGCCTGAGAAGGGCATCAGGAGGCCATGGTCAGTGTGGGATGACTCTCCAAAAGAATCTCAGGTGGGCAGTGGGCAGTGGAGTTCAGACTTTGCATGGGAAAGATTCCAGGAGATTCCAGCTTCAGGTGCCATAATAGCAGCATCTCCATCCTTGGGTGACCTCCTGGATGTTCAACAAAGAGAAACACTCAAGGTAGTTTTAGCCTGAAGCAATTCATTCACACTCACCCTGGAGCCAAGCCCATGTATTTCCAGGGCTGGGCCCAACACGGCCTGTGTCCATCACATGTGACCTTCATGTCTCAAAGCCAGGTGGTCAACAAAGCATTTGGGTTCCCAGAATCCGGGTTCTGCCAGCAAGGGGTTCAACCACTTGGCGGTATAATGTCATAGGTCAGGCCTCCTGGGGGAGGCTGGGGGTCCTGATGGGGTTGGGTTGTCCAGAAGTGTCCCGGTGGGTATATCTCACTCACCTGGGGCAGCCCTTCTGGACCATGTGGACTCCAAAACCCCCATAGTGTTATCTGAGACTGTCATTCAGCTTCTTCCATCCAGTCCTGGCCAAGTGGATCCCGGGGCCCTCCCTAATGAACAGGTGCCAGACACTTCCTCCCAGAGTCTGCTGCCCAGAGGACCAGCCTGCTACAAGGGTCTCTTCAGCCCTTTAGGGGTGAACCCAACACAGCAGCACCTACTGTGTGTAGTACCCTGTGTGTTTTGGTGCATGCTATGTGTGTGTTGCAGTAGGAATTGACTGCTGTGGGGTCAGGAGGCATGAACCCTGATTGACACTGATAGCTACTGACCAGCTGTCCCTGGAATGCCACCATTAGTCTGTGAAGGATCCTGATCCCTCCCCCCCTACTCCCTAATAAAACACAAAAAACAAACGAACGAACAAACAAACAAACAAAAAAAAAACCCCAAATCTCTGTTCCCACTGAGCCCAAGCCTGCAGGGGGCAGGGAGTGGGGCAGGGTAGCAGGGAGCAGGCGTCCATAAGGTCCTGCTCTCAGCGGAGCCCCAGTGCCCAATGCAGCTCCTCGTTCAGGGTACTGTGGTATATAAGTGGGGGTGGGAGCAGGGTGGCCAGGGAAGGTTGTCTCTGCACCTTGGTCCTGGGAGCAGTGGCTCTGAGAGGCCACCTTAGGGATGGGCAGGCTCCTGCCCTGCTCTTCCCTGCCTCCAGAGCCGCTGGCCCAGCACCACAGCTCCAGCTGTCCTTTCCCTCTGCTCTCAGCAGAGTGAGGCTGAGAAACACTGACCTGCAAGAAGTTACCTGGTGGTGTGTGTGTGTGTGGGGGGGGGGGGGTTCATTTCTTTAGCTCAAATAAATTTTCAAAAGCAAACTCTCGCTTCCCACCGAGTGTCCTGAGCCACGTGCACCTCCATTGTAATCTCCCCAAGGTGGCTATGAACAAGGTCTCCAGTGGTTCCACATGAAAAATAGCCTCTCTGACCCGCAGCTGGTAGCGGGAGGGGGCAAACATTACCAGGAGGTGCGAGGAGAGGAGAGAGAAGGAAAGGAGGATGAGAGGGGAGAGATGAAACCGCGTCACCAAGTCCCTAAGCTAGAGGTGGGTGAGCCTGACCAGGAGCTCCTTCTCCATGGTCGGAAGGAGGTGGGCTTGCAACGCCCATGGCTTGGAAGCGCTGGCAGGCAATCGTGGGAATTCCCAGCTGAGAGAGTCGCTGCTACTCCTCAGACGTCCACTAGGTGGCAGCCGACACTCGGGCAAGAGCGGGTCCCGCCGCTCGCGAGCTGGAAATGAAGCCGCGGCCTCTTTAGTTGCAGGCCCAAGTTTTTTTTTTTTTTTTTTTTTTTTTTTTTGTTTGTTTGTTTTTTTGTTTTTTTACAAAATAGTAAAAGAGACCAACTGCATGCACTATTGGAAATCACATTCCAATAGGTGGAGAAATAGAGTATTGAGTGATTTATATTCAAAGTAAGAGGTTGGAGTATGAAGGCTGTATTCAGGGAATCGGTTTCTAATCTTTGATAAGAAAGTATCGGTCTTTCAACGATGCGCTCTTCACATTCACGTGTCTGCTAGTTTAACGTTAAAATGTGGTCATTTGGAGGTCCTTGGTCACCAGATGGGAGGCAGAAGGCTTGAGCCGCAAACCATCCCCAGGCTGGGCGCCTCCAGGCTGGCGTCCTTCGCAGGGAGCCAAAGGACGCACCGCTCACCTGGTGAAGGTCTTTCAGGCCCAGGAATGCTCAGCCCCTTGACTGGAGCGCGAATACTCCAGGCTTTTGATCAAGGGACAGTGTGAAAACAAAGCAATGAGCTCATGCCTTCCTTAATCCACACGGTTTGGAGGATTCTGTCATACGCAATGAGAGTCCAGGGAGCCCGTGAGATGCGTGGCTCGGAGCATGGGTCCCCTAACCACTTTCTCCAGGCTCCCCTTCACCTCCCCCGGGCCTGTCGCCGCTCCCCCAGGCCATGGCCGCTCAGCTCCTGTCTCCTCTTGATTCCTAGACATGACTCAAAGCCAAGGTGGAGCCACTTTCTTGAAACATCCAAGAAAATTCTTGAGAAACGCCAAGAAGAGTGACACTTCTTGGGAGGTGAAAAGGCATCTCTTTCTACATAGTGACTCTCTCGCTTCCTCTCGGTTAACGGACAATAAGGCCTCAGGACAGTGCCCATCAGGGGAAAGAGGTTGACCTGGGCACACCACCGCCAGGCCTGGCGAGTTTTTCCACGTTCCAAGCAGCCACCACAGCTGCTCTGGGAATTCCCACGCCTGCCCAGGGAGACTTCAGTCCAGACCTAAGACAGGTGCTGCTCATCAGCTCCACACAGGAGCTGTTTCTCGGACCACCGACCACCGGGGATTCATCCTCACAGGGATCCAGGGGTCGGGGTGGAGCAGCACCTCTCAGCTGCCTCACTGACCCCTGGCAGAATCTTTCCTGCTGTTCTCCTGACCGTGTGCTTTGCTGGCCTTGAAGTCTTAGCTCCATAGGGAGGGTGCTTCCACCAGGAGACACAGCAATGACCCTAATGGACTGAGTGCCACCAGGCCATTTGGACCCTTCATGCCTATGAGTCCACAGGCTAAGCTAGGAGTAAGTTTTGGCTTGGGTGGTTTATCCAACTACCAATGACAAATTAAAGTCCGACCCAACAATGGAGACAAGTAAGGGTAGGTCTGGAGCTTCCCTAAAGCATCTCTCAGTAACACCATGCCCTGGGATTAAGGTCAATGACAGTGAATGGCCCAGACTCCCAGGAAGGAAAGTACAGGCCACCCTACCAGGGAGAGAATTATGACTCTCTGAGGTGCTTGTAGACAGCACAGGGAACCCAGGTAGTGAAAGAAGATCTTACAAATGTCAGCCAGCGATGAACAGAGACCCCTCTCAGAACCCGGGACTGTAGGGTCATGAGCATTTCCTGTCTATTTTGTTTAGACTATTTTGTTTAGTCTATTTTGTTTTGTATAAAACTTGTAGTAAGCAAACGTTTTTGTTTTCTTTCCTTTTAATTTTTTTTATCATGTAACACAATTCCTTGACTTTAAATCAGTGTTTAAGTAGTGTTAATTTTCCAGCATACTGTTCAAATGATGGGACATCTGGGAGAAGCATGAATATTGTTCCAGGACTATCCCATCTCTTGACAAAAGGGATCAGTGAGTTTTGGGTTGTATGATGTTAGGCCGAATGATGACTTTGGTATTGTGTGCCTGGAGATCAATTATCATTTAGGGACATGGATAGAAGTGTCAAATTAACAAAGGGTAGTGTTTGCCTACAGTTGGTAAATTTCCCTTTAGAGTGAGAATAAAATTTTGGCATATGATCACAATGTTCTATCTTATTTAAATGAATTTTGTTAATACATGCATTGATATTCCTGATAGATAAATGTTTGAATTGCTGCAAATAATACTAAATGCTTACAAATTTCCTGTGAGTCATCTCTGTCAAAGCATTTTCATTGATCAACTTTGTTACTAAAACAAAACATATCTTCTAATTGAAAGACATCAAACACAAATTGTTTCATCATTAAAGCAGCCTCAAGCAAATTATAATACTTACTTGGTGCCAAAACTTATGAGTTTGAAGGACATAAGGAAACACTGGGTACAGGTAAAACATTATTTTCCTGAAGAATCCCTAACTCTGAAAGATATAGCAATCCAAAATATCATTTTTTCTCTTTTGGCATGTATTTCAATTTAGGATTAATAAATGGGTTTTGTCCATGTATGCAGAATCATTGCTCACAAAGGAAAGTTATTATTGTTATGTAGTCTCTCCATAGGAGGAACAACATGTAGTAATTTTTTTTTTCTATGTCTGGCTTATTTCACCTAACGTAATGTCCTTCAGTTCCAATTATTTTGATGTAAATGACAGGATGTAATTATTCATTATGGATGAATAATATTATGTTGTGAATCTATACTATGCCTTATCCTTTTTTTCCACCAATGGGCACATAATGTGATTCTGTATCTTAATTATTCTGACTCATTCTGAAATAAATGGGCATTCAGGTAAAAAAAAAAAATTAACAAAGGATGGTTATTTTTATGTGTTGACCCAGCTGGACAAAGGGGTGCTGAGGTAGCTGGGAGAGCCTTATTTCTGGGTGTCTGTGAGGAGGCTGTTCTGGGAGATTAGCGTTGTAATTGGTAGGCTGAGTAGAGATCTACTCTCCCTGATTCCTTGACGGTCTGTTGGATCAGATCATCCACTCTGTTGAGGGTCTGAATAGAACAGAGAGGCCAAGGACAGGTGAGGTGGCTCTCTCAGCTTAGCTGGGACATCATCTTCTCCTGCCCTCAGATACCGCAGCTCCTGGTTCTGGGGTCTTCAGATTCAAACTGGGACTTAACACCAGTGGCTCTCCAGTCTTTGGACTAGGACTGAATTATATCACTGGCCTCCCTGGGTCTCCAGCTGGCAGATGGCACCTCAGGGACTTCTTCATAATCATATGAGCGATTCCTGTAATGTCTCCTCTCCTGCATCTTTCTTTATATATCCCATGAGTGGTGTTTCTCCAAAAACCCTGACTCATACTTTGTGTATTTGTTGTAGATGAGACGACCCACATCCCTCTAGAACAGTGGGGTCCTCCTGAGTCTCAAGTTCCCCAAGAATGACTGGACGATTAAACAAACTCAGTGAACCAGAAATGTATTCTTTTAGTGCAGGCCACATAGCTCATCTCGTAGAAATGTATTCTTTTGCAGATGATAAAGCAGCCTTGGGGAGTTATCTTGAGCTCTTTTTCTATCATGCTGTGGACATCACTGGAGACCCTGGAGCCTGAGTTGAGGACACTTTTGTCAAAAGAGAAGGAAGCAAAGGAAACACACTTGACTTTCATTTTCTCTCTCTCTCTCTCTCTCTCTCTCTCTCTCTCTCTCTCTCTCTCTCTCATTCTCTCTCTCTTTTTTCTACTCACATATTCACATATGCTAGGCAAATGCTCTATCACCAAGCTACGCCCCAGCCCTGTTCTCTCCTTTACACCAGGGGGCTTCTCAGACCCAAGGAAGGTAGACCAGCATGTGCCTGTGGGTTCCAGAACTCCTCAACTTGAGGATATTTTTTTTAATCACTCACTCTCTTTGTGACCTTGAGCAAGTGCTTCATCTCCAGCCTCGGTCTCCTTCTTTGCACAGAAGATGATGATAACACTACTAATAATCACAATACTGCCTAAGTACATTTCATTGCATTTCAGCTCCATGAGTAACAACCTTATCAGCTGCTTCTTCCCCAGGGCCATCCTCCACGCCTGGGGTCTGAGCTCTTGTAGGTTCTTCAGGAGGACATCAGCTCCATAGGACCAATACATGTGGGCTAGAGTTAGTGGACAGATGAGCTGAGCCCCTTACCTGTGGGAAGGCCCCGGCGTAGTCACTGTGTCTTTGGTGGCTCTATACACCATCATCACTCACATACATAATTTTTCATGCAGGTAGGTATAACCAGCTGTCCTGTGGCATCTTCCTCACTGACTTCTGGCCTCCTGAAAGACATCAAAAGATGAAGACCCAGGGTGGAAATGAGTACTTCAAACCCAGTTCATTAATTCCTATTGGCTCATCTGGGTGCATAATCCCGGCCTGTAATCCCAGCAACTCAGGAGGCTAAGGCAGGAGGATTGGGAGTGCAATACCAGCCTCAGCAATTTGGCAAGACCCTAAGCAACTCAGTGAGACCCTGTCTCTAAATAAAATATATAAAAAGGGCTGGGGATGTGGCTCAGTGGTTAAGCGCCCCTGGGTTCAATCCCCAGTATGCCCCCCGCCCCCACAAAAATTCCTATTGGCTCTCCTTGTAGCCCAGGGAAATGTGAGTTAGAGGGTGTGTTCACTCAGCCTTCTCATGAAGTAAAAGGCAAATTCTTTAGGTATCAGGAAGTCTTGCCTTTCTAGCACAACAAAACTTCTGGAGGGCAAATATCCATGTGGAAAGGAGGGACCAGTGGTGGCCATCACCAATGATGTTTTTGCAGTGCTAGAGATCAAACCCTGGGTCTTGCACATGCTAAGCCACACTTTACTATACGAGTTACCCTTGAGCCCTCAGGGATGATTTCTGAACCATTTGAGTACAAAATTGCTCTGGTCATATTTTGTACTTAACACAGAAAGGGATTTACCTTAGGAGAAAAGAGCAAAAAACACAGGATCATGAAGGGGTGACAGGAAGAGGGGGGTGTATTAGCTTCCCATTACTGTAGCAAATGCTCGAGATGATCAACTTATGAAGACAAAAGGTTTATTGTGGCACCCACTTTTGGAGGTTTCAGTTCATGGCCACTTAGCTCTGTTGCCTTGGGCCTGTGGTGGCACATTTTGGCAGGAGCAGGTGGTAAAGCAAAACTATTCACCTCTTGTCCAGGAGGCAAAAGAGAGGGAGAGAAAGCTGGGTCCCATATGCCCTTCGAAGGCACCCTCCCCAAGGATCTTCTGCTAGGCTCCATCACTTAAAGTTTCACCACCTCCCTGTAGCACCACCCTGAGGACCAAGCCCTTCAGACATGGGCCTTTGGGGGACATTCAAGATCCAAGCTGTGACAGCAAGGAGATGAAGGAAGAGTCTAATAGCTCTTCATGTGACCGGGAGAACACGCACAGTAAGATCTCCAAGTTCAGTCATTCAAAGACAACTGGTATTTACTGGGCACTCTCTCTGAAAGCTGTTCCAGGCTGACCAGCATCAGCGGAGCTTCTGTTCTGCAGCTGACACTGCCCTGGACCTGCGATATGGACTCACCTGTCATCCACTGAGCACCTGGCCTGGGCTTGGCCCTGGGCTTCAGCAATGCCCCATGGTCACATGGCTCAGTCCAGGGTGCCTACCCTCCAGTGTCTCAGGATCCCGTGTAGACAGAGAGTCCTTCACCTCAATCCTGAGGAACTTGTGGTGAATGCCTGTCCACTCTGGTAGAAACCTCAAGAGGTGGGTCCTTTACATCCCTGGGTTGTGCCCTCAAAGGGGATATGGGATCCTGGTCTCTTCCTCTTTCTCTTGCTTCCTGGCCACATGGTGAAGAGTTTTGCCCCCCATGCTCTCCCTGGATTGCCATCTGGCACCTCCACCAGAATTCTAAAAACAATGGGTTCCCCTAATCATGGACTGGAACCTCTAGAACTGTAGACCAAAATTAACCTTTTCTCTTTATAAGTTGATTATGTCAGGTCTGTGTTATAGGATGGAAAGCTGACTAACACAATGGCCGAGGACCACTTGGACTCCCACAGCGGGGCCAAGACTATGATGAGACCATGGAGAATGTTTGGGAGGCTAAGGTGAAGGAGGCTTGCTTGCCTCACCCTGGCCCAGGCCCTGCTGAGGTGCCCTCATATGGCGGAGGGACCTACACCCACCATGGGCCTACTACCTGGGAAGCTACATCAATGAAAAAGAAAGACCAGAAGACAATTCCACTCTGAGTTTCATTCCTTTGCAACCAATTCAGTGACTTTCAGCTTCAGCTCACCACTGATAAATTCCTCTGCAAGGATGAATCTGTACCATGTATCAGGTTCAAAATCCAGTGGTCCTGGCTCTCAGGCTATGGCCTGCACCACCCTGTAACCATTACAGCCTCTACCATTGTATCAGTAGCTTCTGCTCAAAAGGAAAGAAATTCTCCATGGCTGAAGACTTAAAGAAACCCTGTGGAGGATGTGCTTTCTTTTGGAAGTCCACAGAACTGTTGTGGCCCCACGACTAGTTCATGCTCATTGCACGGAGCATCTCCTGTGTGTCCTTGACCTGGAGTCAACTCCTCTTTTAGGAGCCATGTGACACCTGCTTGCCAGGCCTGACTGTTCTCTGGGTGGGCTGCTCACCCCACTATCCCATGCTGGCATGGCCAGCCTCTGACCCTCTTTCCACTCCACTGGCTGACGTGCTGTCCTTCAGTTCCCTTGGCTCTCATGGTCCCTGCCTCCTTGAGTCTGCTTGCTTGGTGGACACTGGACTGCACAGAGAAGCCATTATTCTTTGAAAGTGGGAGTCACCCCCTCCTCCCATGCTACCTGGAGCAGTGCTGGGTGCACCTGGCAGGGGCCTGGCTGCAGCCCTGCCCCACTGGGTCTTTCCCAAGCCCTTGGTTCCACGTGTCCCTCTTCCTGGACCGCTCCAGCTGGGATGCTCATTAATGCCTCTCCCAGGACAACAAAGTGGAAGGAATGTGAGACAACATTCAATCCCCACATCAGTCACCTGCTCCTTCCACTGGCAGGAGTTTTCCTGGTCAAACTGAATTATCTGGATATTGTTTTTGTATTTGAAGAGCCAAAGGACATTTTTATTGTTGTGTGTCTGTGTGTGTCTGTATATATGCTACGGGCCTGTTTTTGTGTCCGTGTCTTTGTGTCTGTGTGTCTGTGTGTCCACGTGTGTCTGGCATGTTGCGCACCAGCACATGAATCCACAGCAATGGACAGTCCACTGACATGGGATGCCCCAGTTCCCCCAGCAGTCTGGAGGGTCACTCTTACCTGGCCTCTCCAGCCTCCTCAGCCTCCTGGACTTCCTTTGTGGCTGCAGAGCCCAGGCCTGGGACGGTGCTGCCACAAGGACAGTGTTCTGGCAGGTTCTTGCTCACTGCAGCCCACCGCTCTGCAGTGCAGGCCCAGTCAGGCTGGGTCTCAGCACGCTCCAGGAAGCTGGCACGACTCCAGGGCAAGCTGTGCAGGGACCCCTGGAGGGTCAAGGAGCCCTGTGTGCCCAGCCTACCCCAGGCCCCAGGCCACCATATCTTCCCTCTCCTTTAGTTTCTAGATCACACGGAGACATGGGCTCGGGCTACTCAACAGCTCAGGCTGGCCACTGTTCACACAGTCACCCCCCATAAGGGCCTGGACAGGTCACCCCTCAGTGCCCAGCTCCTAAAGAGGCACATTGCTCCTGACCTGACTCCACCAGTTCTCATCCTGGTCACTTCATTTCTTGCAAATGAACTCTTCTTTCTCTCTCTGGAAACTTTGGAAATTCCTCTTTCCTTTTGAAGTCCAAAATAAATATCTCAAAATAATATTCTTCTATGAA
The DNA here is from genome assembly GCF_902686455.1 of Sciurus vulgaris. Taxonomy (NCBI): domain Eukaryota; kingdom Metazoa; phylum Chordata; class Mammalia; order Rodentia; family Sciuridae; genus Sciurus; species Sciurus vulgaris. The sequence goes on from NC_136474.1 coordinate 30,115,796, forward strand.
TTTGATGGGCCTTTCAAACAAAACCATTACTTGCATTTGTAAAACCTCGTGCGAAGTTAAAATGCGGGGCCCTTGTTTCCAAAAGCAGGAAAAAAGTGAAATCATAGGAAACATTATGAAATATAAAATTTTTCTTTCATTCAATCTCTTTATTGACTTGCTGTGCTGTTTTTCAGTTATTTAGTGTCAGTCCAAGTAAAATTAAAGTTTTAAATTATCAGCATGAATTTTACTGTATGTGCAATGCTAATTTCGAATACAAATCCGAGAGTGTTTAACTCACATGAGGAATCATGGAAATCACGGTTTGATTTTGTAGCTCATGTGTGCATGGGTATTCTGCTCTCACAAGAACAGTGGAAAGGCTTCAGGGAACTAACTCGACCGTTTTCATTTCACTTGCTGGTCGGTGCACATTCTCCCAGACTCTCTACTTTGGGCTGACTGATGGGCAAGAGGCGACAGAGGACTGGGGTCCGTGGCTGCTCCATCCTCCCCTTTCCTTCAGTGTCCTCATTTTCAGGGTGTGTGCTTGGAAAATGGGGGGAAGTAACTCAGGTGAGAAGGGAAGTACCAGGTACCATAGCTGTTCTCTTTCTTGGAAGGTCATTGCCTTCTTTCTGCACTTGGAGTGAGTTCTGATCCCCACAGAGGGCTTCCTGGGGCGGTCTGCATCCCTCTTACACAGTGGAGTGGTCACATGCTCACCTAGTACTCACTGTGCATGTCTCTGAAACCCATGCATCCTGGGTCTGCACAGATGCTGTGCTCATGGGCTTTGGAAAGTGACTTGGACACCAAGGGATTGGGACACACATATTGCATGCCTTTCCCCTGTTCATGCACACTGTCGATATCCCCATTAGACTTCAATTCCAAAATACAAGGTCAAAGATCAAACTATTAAGAATTCTAAGGTGGCAACAATGCTGAACCAAAAGGCAATGAACCCTTCCATGCTTAGGGCCCAGTGATGGCACAGGTCACATGCCACGAGATCGGCCTTGCCTTGCAACTGAAAGAGTTCTGATCAATTTTCTTCTCTCATTATGTGGTCATTTCTCTCCTTTATGTCTCTCTGTTCTCTTCCCCTGGAGTTCCTAGTAACTACATAAGAAAACATCTGCTTCTGCCTTCCACATGTTAACTTTCTTTCTCACTTTGATTTCTTCATTCTTGTGAACAACATTCTACAAAAGAAAAACTCTTGGTTTTCCAGTTCACTCATTCTTTCTTCAATCACATCTGTTTTGCTAGTGAGCCCATTTATTGAGCCCTTGTTAACAATTATCTTTTAGATTTCAAAGTTCTACAGTTCTTCTTTGAAACAGCCTCTTCTTGTTTCATGAATAGTTTGTAGTCTTTAATTTTCTTGATTATGTTTCTCATAATCACCTTTAAAGCTGTGATCAGCATATTCGCTGTGTCCTTGAGCAAGAAGCATTAGACTTGCTGAATTTGAATGCCATGTTCTAGAGCGTTCATTTTGCTCAAATGTTGGCAGCTCTTGCTTGTTTGCTGTTATCTTTCTGTTTGGAAATCTCTGATCAGTCATGTTTCTCTCTGCTGTTTTCTCATTTGTAAAATAAGGGATCCAAATAGATCGGTGATTTTTAATTCTTTTCAGCGCTGGTGAATTTTGCAAATGGAAAATTTATTTTGTAGAAGCACAGGGTACAAATCAAAGTGGACCACTAATAATGAGAGTAGAGATACACTTCAATCCTAGACGTGCCAGCTCAGACCCTTCCTCCTACAGTCCCGCCATGCAATGGGGCCTCACCTATGGTCATGAGACTGGGTAATCCAGGTTCCCACAATTCAAGCCTCAGAGCCTGGTCCACTAGGTAATGAACCAGGTGGTCCTGACAGGTAAGCTCCTGTATTATTTCATCCCTTGTGTGGATGTTCAGATTTATACTGTGAAATCTCTCATCCCAAATATTTATTTTGGCATGGTTCAAGAAATGGAAGGGTCTTCATGGCAGATAAACTCACAGTGACTCACTCACCATTCCACTCCTCAATAGGAACAGAACCCTCATGTATAGTCCTCAGATAAAGTCTTAAAAAAGAAAACTGCCCATAAAAATTATGTTGCAAGTCACAAGGGAGCACAGAATTACATTTCTTCTATTTAAGTGGACCTACTGATTTCAAAGGAGCCGTTTCCAGAAGAGACTGGGCTGAGATCCATTGTGGGCCTCTGTGTATAATATAAAAGTAGATGCTACAAATTTATGGCATTCTGCCAATCATAAAAAGAGGAAAAATGCATTTTCTGTTAGACCTCAAGACTATTCTTTCCCAACCATGGGCAGAGCAAATATCAGGTGGGCAGATGGCTCTGTGACTTGCAATACAGTTTCTGATCCAGAAATAGGTCAAAGCACCAATAGCAAAATACCTATTGTTTTAAAAATAGGTGTGTGTGTGTGTGTGTTTGTATGTTCTTAAGTGTACTTGAGATTCAGCAAAGAAAGGAGGAAGTGGAAGTTTTGAATTGGTTTGTCCTCTTTCATCTGGGGAGGATAGTATTTGTGTGTTTCTGCTAGGCTAATTGAATTCCTCCTTTTGAGGAAGTCAGTTTTTTATGGAATCAAACTAATAAAAATAATTTTAAAAAGCTGTACTCATCCTGTTTAGCAAGATGGGAACCTGCTGCCGACCTCCATGAGTTCCACCGCTCCTCCAGCCCTGGGAAGAAGGACAGCCCTGCCGGCGTCCACCTCCACACTCTGGCCCCCCTGTGCTTTTGGGTGCACTCTGAAAGAATCCCTGGGTCTCTGGTTTCAAGTGCCAACCCGCTCCCCTTCGGGATAATCTGGACCCTTCATCCTGATGGACACCACTGCCAGCACGTTTCCTGTTTTCCCTCTTCCAGCGTCCTCACAGCCTTGGCCCGTGGTGGAGAAATGTGTGCTGGTCCCCTCTAGATCGCATCCGCAGTGCTGGTGGCCTCAACCAAAGGCTCCTGCCTCCAATCACGGAGCATAGTCCTTACCGGCACAGGAAAGGCAGCATGGACCAGAGCAGAGCACAGCGAGAGGCAGGCCAAGGACAGAGGACAGAGGTGCCTGCAGATGGCCTGTGCCTTTGTGAGGACCACACCAGAGCACAGTTGCTCTTATGCTGTTATTTTTAAATATAAGATATATAGACACACACCACACACACACCACACACACACACACACACACACACACACACACACACACACATATGCACATACACATGAACATGTGCTGTTATTTTGGATCTCAACTATCCCTTAAAGATTCACATACCAAAGTCTTATTCCTCAGAAGAGACTCTTAAGAGGTGGTAGAAACTTCAAGAAATCAAACCCAGCAAGAGGTTTTAGGGAATTTGGGGGGATGCTTTTGAAGGAGTAGTGGGAGGCTACCCCTATCTCCTTCTTTCTTTCCCTTTCACATTCCAGTTGGAGGTGAACAGCTTTGCTCTACCATGCACTCCTTTCATGAAACCCAAAGCAATGGGGACGGCCAATCAGGGACTAAAACCTCCACAAACATGAACCAAAACAAACCTTTTCTCTTTATAAGCTGCTATTTCACTTATTTGTTATAGTAATGGAAAGCTGAATGACACACACATACATATATATTCATACACACATACAAGCATACAAATACAGAGACAAATATCTACCCATATTGTACACAGCACACACTATATACACATACATATGCATACACACATATATACACATACACACTTTACACAATATTCATACATATACACATGCACACACATACATGCACACATATGCATATAGATACATATACAAATGTACACACACGTAAACACAAATGCACATAAAAGTAGCACATCTCCTAAGTGTGGGTTGTTGAATTGTTACAAATGGAGCACATCCAGGCTGGCCTCTTGCCTCTTCCTGAACCATGATCGATCATCCTAACTTCTAGTGCATATGACATATTCAACTGCATTCTCTACTTTGTATAAATGGGATTACAGTTGGTACTTTTCTGTCTAGCAACTTTCATTCAAATAACATATGCAAGAGTCTCACACATTCTGTCAGGCGATTGTGGATCATGGACTCTCATTACCATCTTGCATTCATCCTGGTGGGAAAAGACCCGGATTTTGTTTAGCGTTCCACTACTGAAGGCCATCCTGTGCTTCCCTGTGCTCGTTCCCACAAGCTGGGATGAGGCTTCAATTCTTTAAAGGTTGCTGCTGGGTTAAAACAGATGATGGGGTCTAAATAATTTAAGAAATAAACAAGAGGAAGGGGTGGGAAGGGGAGGTGTTGGTCAAGGTGTACAGAGTTTCACCTTGAGAGTAGCTTCGGTGAGCTGTGGCACCATGTGGAGATATAAATAACACCTCACATACTTCAAAATTGTTTTTTCAAAAGTCGATTAAATAGTCTCACCACAAACAAATTAGCATGTGACGGACATGCTAATTAATTTGATCTAATCATTCCACAAGGTATACATATATTAAAACATCACACCGTATCCCACAAATACACATAATTGTTATCTGTCAATTAATAAAATTTTAAAATGAAAAAGTAAAACCCGACTTTACACTAAAAAAGAAAAGTAAACCCAGGCCTACCCCATGTACATCTGGTGTGGGTTCGCTCTGTAGCACAAGGTGGAGCAAGAGTCATGTCCATGAGTTCACCCCAGGGCAATGGCCTCTTTTCTCCTTTAGCTGAGGGTGCACAGTGTGAGGAAGAGCTTGCAAAGACTTTAAAATACAGACAGCTGGCGTACATGGGAACCTGTTTGCCCATCTGCACTCTGGAAAGATCTTAGACAAGAAGGAGTGGGCAGAGGCAGAGAGGAGGGACAGGTGACCCCGGTCACACACAGCAACTTTCAGGAACACCTGGACACTGCATTCCATAGGTGTTTCTCCCCTTTAGAAGATTCTGGAAGGCACACTAGACCACTCTAACTTGTCCTGGTACAAGAAAGTGGGAGTTGGTTTCATTCTGTCTTCTAAGAAGTCCCCTTGGATTGAGGGGGGTGGGAGTCGGCCCTGAGGACCAAGAAATGCCAGAAATCTCCATGAGACTTCAGACCCTCGGAGGGAGAACAGGAACATGCTGCCCAAAGCCTCTGACCAGAAACCAAATTTCCCTATCTAGATCAAAGCCTGAGTGACTATAAACCACAGAGGACTTCAGGGCTGGGCAGTTCAAAAGTCTTGAGGTTTGCATTCTTTGCTTGGGGTTAATATAACCACAGTATTACTGCTTCTCTTGAACGTGTATTAACCACGTGGTATTATCTGGTATTTGCAAGCTCCAGGGCAAAACTTTCCTCAAGAGAGCTCTGTTTTAGGTGTATCCTGGCAGGTGATGGTGTCCCCCGTAGCACAGAGGTCCAGCGTCCTCCGGGAGCCTCAGACGAGTTCTTCTGTGCTGTTGGACAGAGAAAGTCCTGATTATTTTGAACATGTTGGTGCCCCTAGCCAAGTTGTCCTGCCCGGATCATTCTTGCTTTCGCATCTTAAAAATTAAGAATAGCTCTCTCTGCTTCCTCATAATGCAGCTGCTTCCCTCTGCTATGCTCTTCCTCCATGATGTTCTGCCTCATCTGGGGCCCCAAGGAATGGAGTCAGACTTCTATGGACTTAGACCTCTGAAACCGTGAGCCATCAAATGAACCTTTCCTCCTTTACAGTTGTTCTGGTCAGATCACATATCTGTTTAGTCACAGCAGCAAAATAGCTAACTAAAGCAGAAATTGGTACCGAGAAGTGGGGTTGCTATGACTAACCTGACCATGTGTTTCAGAAGATTTTGGAACTTCCTGGAATTGGGGGGAGGAATTTTAAGATGCTTAGCTGTACAAGCTGGAAATGCTTTAGGCTGTTGTAAGCAGAGACTAATGGCTGATTCTGGTGGGAGCTCAGAAGACCAGAATGTCAATAGGATTGTGATCAGCGAAGACAGGGCTCAAGAGGGTTCAGAAAAAGAAGATTCTATTGGAATTTGGAGTAGAGGCCATTCGTGTTAGGTTCTGGCTGAGAAGTTGTCTGCATTTTGCCCATGTCCTGAGACTTTCTGTGAGGCTGGTTTTAGAAGCGATGAACTTCTTAATCTGGTGGAAGAAATGTCTAGGCAGGATGGCATTCAAGAAGTGGCATGGATATTGCTGGTGGCTTTTAGCCAAGTTTATTGTGATAATCAGGAGCAGAAAGCAGAGTAAAAAGATTTTAAAAAGGTGAACTTGAAAGGCAGGAGTAAAACTGGGGCTAAGGAAGTTTCAGCTGATAAAGACATTACTGCCACTAAAGGAACGGTAAAGATATGCCTAGAGACAATGAGAAAGACAGCTGGAGGGCCTCCCAGGAGCTGGCAAGACCACACCACCTCAAGCTCAAGGGAGTAAAGGTGAAGATTCTCTTGAGAAGAGACCAGCGGGGCACCCTTCTTGCACAAGGGGACCTAGGAAGTTTGTTCAACATGCTCAGCCACCCAGACCCTCAGAGGCTGCTGCAGCTAGGGATCCTGGAGGCTTGGCTACTCTTCAAGATGGCGGCAGACCTTGGCATAAACCACGTGGTGCTGGGTCTGCAGGAATTCAGGATGCCGGCGTTAGGGGGTCATGGAGGCTTCCACCAAGATTTCAAAGGGAGGCCTGGGAGGCCAGGCAAAATGCAGCAAGTCGGAGTCCCTGTGGATACCTCCTGTGAAGGCAAATTATGAAGATGTGAGGAGGAAGATGAAGCTGCAGTGGAGACTCCGAGATTAAAGAAATGCCAGTGGGCTGGGGAGATAGCTCAGTTGGTAGAATGCTTGCCTCGTAAGCACAAGGCCCTGGGTTCAATCCCCAGCACCGCAAAAATAAAAATAAAAATAAAAAAAAATAAATGCCAGTAATGTGAGATGCTGTCCCAGGAAAGCTGCAGGAATTGAGTGGAGACAAGCCAACAGAAAGGCCACTTGGGCTACAACAAACAAGGCCACAGGGCAGAGCTACACATGCCATTTGGAGATAATATCACAATGCCATGTGCCCCAGGTACTGGACATGGAGCTACAGGACCTGTTTGTCCAGTTGGATTTCGGTCTTGCTTTGGTCCCATCCCTTCTTTCTATGCCCCAATTTTTGTAAATGGAAATGTTTACTCAGTACCTTTATATGTTGGATATTTGTAAGTTATTTTTAATTTTATAGGAGCTCACAATGTGAGATTGCCTGAGCCTCAGAGAAGACTGTGTACTTGAACTTTGAGCAATCTCAGTGCTATTGAGACCATAGGGACTCTTGAAAATGGACTACATTTATTTTGCATTGTCAGATGTGTGTGAGCTTTTGGAGGTCAGGGGTAGAATGTTATGGTTTGGATGTAAGGTGTCCCCCAAAAGCTCACATGTGAGGCAATGCAGGAAGGTTCAGAGGAGAAATGATTCGGTTGTAAGAGTCTTAACCCAATCAGTGAATTAATCCCTGATGGGATTAATTGAAGTGGTAGGGTGTGGCTGGAGGAGATTGGAACTGGGATGTGGCTTTTGGGTATATATTTTGTATCTGGAGAGTGGAGACTCTCTCTCCCTTTCTCTCTCTCTGCTTCCTGATGATGTGAGCTGCTTTCCTCCACCATGCTCTTCCTCCATGATGTTCTGCCTGACCTGGAGCCCCAAGGAATGGAGCCAGCCTTCTATGGACTAAGTCCTCTGGAACTGTGAGCCCTCAAATAAATCTTTCCTCCTTTACAAAAAAAAAAAAAAAAAGAAAAAAGAAAAAATTAAGAATAATTGTCTATCTCTGTGTGCTACCAGAGGGTCTTCAACTTCTGTTTTACCTCGAATTACTGCCCACTACACTATTTATCCCCAGGATAAGGTCAAGCGATGGGAAGGAGTGAACATGGAAAGATTTCCAGAAAAAGTGGATGTAGTCATGGTTGGTGCTAGCCCCACAGGGCTCTCTGCAGCTATTCATCTAAAGCAATTGGCTTCTGAACCTGAAAAGGACATTCATGTGTGTCTACTGGAGAAAGCTGCTCAGATGTGTGCCCATACTCTCTCAGGGGCTTGCCTTGATCTGTGTGCTTTTAAAGAACTCTTCCCAGACTGGAAGGAGAGGGGTCTCCACTTAACACTCCTGTAACAGAAGACAGGTTTGGGATTTAACAGAGAAATACAGAACTCCTGTGCCGATTCTTCCAGGTCTTCCAGCGAACAATCACAACAATTACATTGCATGCTTGGGACATTTAGAGGGTTGGATGGGAGAACATGCAGAGACCCTCAGTGTTGAAGCCTATCCAGGGTATGCTGCCGCTGAGGGTCTTTTTCATGAGGATGGTAGTGGAAAAGGAATTGCCACTAATGATGTGGGAATACAAAAGTTTGGTACACCAAAGACAGCATTTGAGGGGACAAGAAGGACATGCCAAAGTCACAGATTTTGCAGAGGGCTGCTACAGACACCTAGGCAGGCAACTATACAAGAAGTCTGGTTTGAGGGCCAATTGTGATCCCCAAACCTCTGGGATTGGACTGAAGGAGTTATGGATTATTGAGAAGAAGTGTTATGGATGAGAAGAAGTGGAAACCCCAGCCGGGGGTCCCGCCATACTTACGGAGGCTGGAAACCCGGGCCAGGGGGTCCCAACGTTGGTGGACTCTTGGACAGGCATACTTACGGAGGCTCTTTCGTCTATCACTTAAATGAAGGTGAAACCCTAGGAGCTCTTGGTTTTGAGGTTGGTCTAGACTATCAAAATCCATACCTGAGTCCATTCAGAGAATTCCAAAGGTGGGAAACCCCATCCCAGCGTTCAGCCACCATCAGAAGGTGGACAAAGAATTGCCTGTGGGGCCAGAGCTCTTCGTGGAAGTGGCTCTCAGTCTCTACCCAAACTCACCTTTCCTGGTGGTTTCCTAATTGGTTGTAGCCCTGGCTTCCTGAATGTTCCCAAAATCACAGGTACCCATACAGCAATGGAAAGTGGAAGTCTGGCAGCAGAGTCCATTTTTAATCAACTAACCAGTGAAAATCTCCAATCGAAGACAATAGGACTCCAGATAACTGAGCATGAGGACAATCCTGAAGAAATCTTGGGTATGGAAAGAGCTCCATGCTGTTAGAAATGTAAGACCTTCCTGCCCCGGAGCATTGGTTTCTATGGAGGGATAATTTACTGGGTATTATTGGATATTACTAGAGGGAATGTTTTACTGGATATTGAGACGAATGGGGCCAGGGACTCCAAAACATAAAGGTTCTGACTCTGATCAGCTCAAGCCAGTCAAGGACGGCACACTTATTGAGTATCCTAAACCTGATACAGGTCAGTTTTGACCTCTTGTCCTCTGTGACCTTAAAGGATGAGAGCTTACCTGTAAATAGAAATCTATATGATGGGCCTGAGCAGCAGATTCTGCCCTGCAGGACTTTATGAATTTGCACCTTTGGAACGAGGTGATGGGTTTCAGTTACAGATAAATGCTCAGAACTGTGTGCAGTGTAAAAGTGTGATATTAAAGATCCAAGTCTGGATATTAACTGGGTGGTTCCCAAAGGTGGAGGAGGATCCGCTTATAATGGAATATAAACTGTAATTTATTTCATCTCAGGCACATTTGATAAACAGATTCTTTAACATGTAAATGTATGGTGAACTAACATTAAAATATGTAGAGGTTAGGTAGCCTTCACAAAATAACTATTGGTGAAATAAATATTTTATACGTATCTATGTAAAATTTTCCCATAAAAATTATGAAACATTTCTCTCTTACACAATAAAACTATAAATGATGTTTTAAAAAGCACTCTGTTAATTAATTAAATAAGTACAAAAGTCAATGAATTTGTTGGCTGAGGGAGGCAGGTTCTGTTCCCAAATTCACCTGGACTCCGGGTTGAAATTTGGTGGAGTTTCAAGATACAAGCCACTCCAACCTCAAAAGGGCAACTGCCTTGCAGTCTCAGGTCCCAAAAGCACTGGCTTCATGATGGGGCTCTGTGAAGCCACATCAGTGGGGTCCCCACTGCCAGGTCCCATCGGGGGATCTGTGTCCCCATTGTTCTAATGGGAGAGGCTGGCTCACTCTGCTTGGGGTCAATAGATGGCACCAGCTCATGCCTGGGCCAGAAGCAGTGACGACTTGAGGTGCAGCCCTCTCTGAGTCCACACCATGGTGGGCAGCTCCATCCTTGAGGCAGGGCCTCATCCAGGGGCAGTGGTCCAGGCCCTTTGCTGGAGTGACCTCTGGCCAGTGCTGTCCAAGCCCCCTCCTGCCAGTCCCACACCACCAACATCCTTATAACTTTGCTTATTCTTTTCCTTTGGTTCCAAGACAGAATCTCAAAATGTCAAAAAAAATACAGTTTAAAAAACATATAAACAAAAAAAATCTAGGGATATAGCTCAGCTGCAGAGTGCTTAACATGCTGAAGAAAGAAAGAAAGAAGATGAAAGAAAGAAAGAAAGAAAGAAAGAAAGAAAGAAAGAAAGAAAGAAAGAAAGAAAGAAAAGGAAAGGAAAGAAAAGAAAAAAAGAAAAAAGGAAGGAAGGAAGGAAGGAAAGAAAGAAAGAAATTTTGATTTTCCCCCCTGATTTCTACACCAATATAGATATCTAAGTAAAGATGGCAATATTGAAGAAAGATTACGGAGAAATCCCTTTCCTTCTAAACCTAAAGTATTATTCCATTTTCTGTTGCTATAACAAAATACCTCAAACTGAGAATGTTATAAAGAAAAAAGGTCTATTTACCTCATAATTTTGAAGACTGAACACTGAAACTTCAAACAGCATGGTGCTGATTCTTTCAAGAGCCCCCTAGCTGAGTTATAGCATGGCTAGGGCTTGATGGTGGAAGAGCTTGTGAGAAGGTCACTTGAAGAGATGGGAAGCCAGAGAAAGGAAAGCATTGGCCTTGTTCTTTTATAACAACCCTCTATTGAGAACTCGCCAGGGTCAAAGAAAAAGTAAATTAAAATAAAGTGAAAGAAAAAATGGCATTCACGATACCACTTAAAAGCAAAGTGCTAGGCATAAATTTAACAAGAAATATGAACATGAGATAAGAAAAAAACATGAAGTCCCCAGTGTGGACAGGAAAGAAGATTTGACTATATAAAAAGCTATTTTTCTCCAATAAAAGGCATGCTATTGCAAAATTGGCAATTCTTCCTAGGTACTCTAAATCAGACAACGAACTAATAAAATCTAGAAATATGTGCTTGTAAATGGAGTTAAGAAAAGTCTGAACAAGAAATGAGAGACGACTACTTATCAAATAGGTATTAATATTTATTACAGAGCAAAGAATGTGGTATATGACCTGCAGTATGTCCCACAAGCTAAGTATGGATTTTACAATTTTGGAGCATTTTTTAAAAACCTTATGTGGTCCAACGTGGCTCATATAGTCTAAAATACTTATTATCTGCTCCTTTCTAGAGAGGGTTTATTCTAGAGCATCATCCTTTATAACCATCTGATGAAGGAACAGAGTTAGAGACAACTAAAGAAATAATAATTAGTACAGAAATAAACAGGAGCCATGCAGGCAGGTGCCTTTGTTAATTGCTATTCCAAATTACCAGGGAAGAACAAAGTAACCATATCTGCTTTAGGCTCATCTAGAAAGCTTGAGGAGGGAAAATAAAACTGAATTCCTGCTATACTCCTACCTTTGGAGGAGTGAAGTCTTTTCCTAACTAGACAGATAACCAACTGTTATCCAAACTAATGTTTAGGACAATAATTTCTTTAATATACAAAGAGCTCCTACAAATAAATAAAATAGAGTTTCTCAAGAGAAAATGATCTACAAGTATAAACCAACAGTTTATGAAGAAGCAAAAATGGCCAAGGATTGTGGTCAACCTCAGGCACTAATAAAGAAAGAAAGATCAAACTACTGAATACAGTTTTTTTTCTTTATCAAAATAACAAAAAATAACTGGTGATAGCTGGCATATGCCAGTGAAGGCTTTCGAATGAGTTGATGATCTGGAATCTGAAGGCTGTTTGGAAGGACATCTGAAGGAGTTGCTTGGGCAGAGGGTGGAAGCATCCTAGTGAGCAGGGTTTGCCCCAATCCCTGGGTTGAGGGTGGTGTGGGGCATCTCTGTCTGAGAAACTGAAGGATCTATATTTAATGACTCAAGTTAGACACAAGGCACGTACTGGGCACAGAGGTAGGAATTTTGACTTTGTCCCAAGAACCTTGCAAAGTACTTCAGGAGGGTGCAGGCAGCGACATGACCAGAGGTGTCCTTTAACAGTCTGTCTGACTGCAGGGAGGAAGAACCAGTCAAGGACCAGATGGGCTAAGGGAGATGTCAGGAGGCATGATACAGGCTCATGCGCTCCACCTTCTCCAAATTCTAAGAGCACCTACTTCCTGTGCCATTGTGAAGATTAAATGTACTGATCCACTCAAAAGGTTGGCCTCAATGCACAGCAGCACAGGAAATGCTCAATAGATGCTTGCTGTCTTCAGGCCTTTTCATAAATGTCCTACTAGGCAAAATACACAAAGTGCTAAGGGTAAGCTACAGAGTAGTACGCTTTCTAAAATCTCATTTGTCCATCAAAGTTAAAAAGACATACGGAAACTGTGCCTCTGATATGATGCACTGAGGACACCCACTACTTCTGTGGCACTGTACCCAATATGCACGACCTCAATTTGATCATGAAGAGACATCCAACTAGGAAGTGGCCAGCATTTTTCAAAACCATCAAGGTCATGAAAGGCAAAGTCGAACTGAGAGGTTGTTCTAGAATGGAGAGAATCAGTCAAATGTAATATAGGGCTCTGGTTTAGATCCTGGGCCATAAACAGGACATTAGTGGGACAGTTGATGAAATTTAAGTAAGGTCTGTGTATGAGTCCATCTCGTATTGCTATAACAAAATACCCAAGGCTATGTTCTTTATAAAGAAAAGAGGTTTATTTAGTTCTCAGTCCTGGGGGTTCAAGAGCATTGTGCCAGCATCTGCTCAGTTCTTGTGAGAGGACTTCAAGGCAGGTGATATCATAGTGGAGGGAGTCTGTGTGAAAGAGATTACATGGCAAGACAGGAAGCAAGAGAGAGAGTTCAGATAGCCAAACTTGTTCTATAGTCATCCATTCTTTGGAGAACTAAGCTACTCTGAGAAACCAACGTTAAATTCTTTCAAAGGCAGTGCCCCCATGACCTGATTACTTTCACTAGGCCCACCTCTTGAAGTCTTACCACCTCTTCACACAGCTACACTGGGGACCAGGCATCTTTGGGGGTGCATGCTCAAACCATATCCAAACAATAGCATTCTGTACATTAATTAATAGTATTGTGCCAATGTTCATTTCCTGGTTTAGATCACTGCACTCTGACTATGTAAAATGTCAATGTTGGGGAAAGCTGATTGACAAGTATACAAGAATCCCGTGTGTTGTTTTTGCAAGTTTAAAAATAATTTTAAAATAAAAAAACTGAAAAGGGGAAAAATCTCATTTGTGCAAAAATAAAATAAAATAAGTGTATATTTATAATTGTATATGCAAACATATGTCTTGAACATGTATGTCAAGGAGATACCTGACTGTTCATGTTTATTGCAGCACTGTTTGCAACAGAAAAGATATGGAATCAACCTATGTGTCCATCAACAGATGAATAGATAAATAGAATGTGGGATTCATATCTGATGGACTATTATTTATCCATGAAAAGGAATAAAATCCTGTGGATGAACTCAGGAAACTGTGTTAAGTAAAATAAGCTAGGCATTGAAAAACAAAATACCACATGTTCTCACTCATATGTGGAAGTTAAAAAAACTGATCCCATAGAAGTAGAGAGTAGAATAGTGGTTAGGAGGCTTAGGAAGAGTAGGCAGAGGGGAATTTAAATGGAGGCAAAATACAGTTAGATAGAAGGAATAAATTATGGTGGTTTATGGCACAATAGAGTAACTCTAGTTAATAATAATTGTATTACATATTTCAAAATGAATAGAAGAGATGATTTTGGATGTTCCCAGAACAAAGAAATAAATGATAAATGTTTGAGATAACAAAATGTAATTACCAGCTGGATTTGGAGGTGCACACATGTAATCCCAGCAGTTCGGGAGGCTGAGGTAGGAGGATCAAGAGTTCAAAGTCAGACTCAGAAAAAGCGAGTCACTAAGCAACTCAGTGATTCCCTGTCTCAAAATAAAAGAAGAAAAATAAGACTGGGGATGTGGCTCAGTGGTCAAACACCCCTGAGTTCCATCCCCATTACCCCCTCAAAATTGTTAATTAACCTGATTGGTCATTGCACATTGTATACATGTGTAGAAATATCACAGTGTATTCCACAAACACACACACACACACATATATATATAATATATATAATATATATTTTATTATATATAATTATTATGTGTCAGTTAAACACTATTTTTTAAATATAAAAAACATGTATCCTGGATGGATACTCTTTGATCAAGAGTAAAGGGAGTTTATGTTACCATTTTACATTTTAAAATATAAAAATAATAACATTTGTTGCAATACATTTTGGGAACATATAAAATTATTGTGGCTGAAATTAGGCTGAATGACAAAGTTGTTTAGCACTCAAAGTAAGTCCTTATAGCACAAGGAAACAATGCTATAAGTAAAGAAGTCTGTGGGCTGCCTTTTTCTAGTAAAGAAAGAATATTATTGTGCCATAAAGAAGAATAAAATTATGATATTTGCAAGTAAATGGATGGAGTTGAAGAATATCATGCTAAGTGAGATAAACCAATTCCAAAAAAAGAAAGGCTGAATGATTTCTCTGATAAGTGGATGATGGTACATAACAGGGAAGGGAGAGGGGGTAGGGAAGAATGGAGGAAGGATGGATTATGCAGAGGGAAGTGAGGGGTGGGGAGGGAGTGGGGGAAGATAATGGAATGAAACAGGCATCATTACCCTGTGCACATGTATGATTACACAAATGGTGTGACTCTACTTTATGTGCAACCAGAGTAATGAAAGGTTGCACCCCATCTGTGTACGGTGAATCAAAAAAATAAATAAATAAAAATTTAAAAAGAAATAATCTAACGTGGAGGAGAGGAGAAAGGAATGTGTCAGTCAACTTTGCACCACAGTGACCAAAATACCTGATGAGAAAAATTAAGAGGGAAAAATTATTTTGGCTCATGGCTTCAGAGGTCCAATCCATGGTTGGCTGGCTCCAAGACAGAACCATCATGGCAGCTGGGAAGGAGAGAGGGGGAAAGAGAGAAAGAGATGGAGAGAGATATGAAAACCAGGGACAAAATACACTCCCCAAGGACATAGCTACTTCCTCTACTACCTCTAGCAATCACCTACTTCCTCTAGCCGTACCCTACTTGCCTAGAATACCACCCAGTAGTTCATTCAGTTACCAGTGTGTGAATCCAGCAATGAATGAATCCACTGATGAGGTCAGAGCCCTGACCATCGCCTAAAATCCCACCTCTAAATCCTGCTACGTTGGGGATCGTGTTTTCAAAAGAGGAGCTTTTAGGGACATTCCAGATCCAAACCATAACAGGAAGACTGCATTTCAGGAGAAGAACAACAAATCCGATTTCCCTAATGCTCCCCTTCCTGAATTTATTTTTTTAAGCCAATGAAGAAACTCCCCATCACTAAGAATAAAGAACATTCCCAGCACTGGCGCTTCCTGCTTATTGGGTCCTGTTGTACATAAAGACTCTGCAACTCATGGGATATGCACTCTCAGAAAAGAGTTCTCCACATGGTGCATCATTTATGCGCAGAAGATTATGTCCCACGTGCATAGTGTACTTCTGGAATATCTGACCCACTGAGAGCTAGGGATAGCAGAGATGATGTGAGTGCCTGCCTCCTCCAGTTCTTGGCCTCATGTAGCCACTGCCAGGAAACCGGGACCCCCTACTAATGCTGCTGCAGAACACCAGGGCTTCCCACTAGGCTTCCTGGTAGAAAGAGTAAGCACAGCAAAACACAGGCCCTGCTCTCTTCTGTCCTGCAAACCATAAGCACATGCACCTTGTAGAACTGAAACAAAAAGATAAGCAGAAGAATTTAATTGCAAGGCAGTCTGGGGAATGCCATTTTTAGCTTCCCAGCTTCTGTACGCTGGAAGAATAGAAAGCATATAGAGTTCTGATTTGCCAAAACCTAACACAACTCAGGGTGCAGATGCACTTATTTCCAAAACAAAATCAAAATCGTTGTTGATTGGGTGTGAAGTAGCTTGTGCACATTTTAAGTCTCATGGGACCACACCTGTCCCTCCCTTTTGCAAGAGCATCCCTCTTTAATACCCAGCAATAGTGGCCTATGCCATGAATTTTATGAAGGAGGACAATGAGGTCAAGGAAGAATCATTACTCTCAGAAACATCTTTGATAATGGGTAATCACAGAATCTGCCTATGCACATTAGCCTGTTCAGGCCAGGGGCTAGATTAAGAGGCTCCCCCATCACAGAGCAGAGAAGGCAGCCCTATTAATTCACATGTAGACATATGCCAATTGACACTCTTCATCTTATTTAGCCTGAGATCTGAGGTTTGCTTGGCTTTTTTGATATCAAAGCTAAAATGAGTCTATGTAATAATTTTAGGATAGGTGATCAATGTTAAAAAAAATTAACATAAATAGAAGATCTGAAATAATTCAGAAGAAAAAATTCAGGATCAGCATGGCATGGGAAGCCCTTGGGGTGTAGGAAGGGGCAACTACCTTGCAGATGCTGCTGTTCTGTGGGAAGCATCTAATGAGGCCCCCATAGGACTCAACCTCCCCAAGCTCCAATCTCCACAGAGAGCAGGGGCTTCTGCACATACAGAGCTGCTGAAATAACATTACATGCACTGGTATTATAGTGGAAGCTGGTTAGAGCTGATATTCATGGTCCCTGTGCCATATCTTTAGTAGCAATCAGCAGTATTTGGGACGCCACATTCTTACATTTGCTCAGTGCACAAGCCTGCGGAGGAGACTGCAAACGAACATCTGATATCCATGTTAAGCTTATGGTACTGAGAAAACTATGTCCCAGAGAACAGCAGCTGCACATCAGAGGAGTCTATCTAGCAGCCAAGATTGTCGCTGTTCAGTTGGTAGGTGATTTTGGTCGAGATTTTACTCTGTGGCTAATGAAAGGAATGTGATATGTGACTTATAGTACATGTGACATTTAGTACTTTTAGTTGCAGGAATACCCTGCATATTGGCATCTCTGGCAATGCACAGATCCATTTATCTTTCTATTCCCCGGCACCTCATTTAGTTCTCTAATGCCACATCCTTTCAGAGAGCATCGCGTCTAGAAAGACTGAGGCCCCAGGAGGGATGGAGGATAACTAAACATGCTTCCTACACAGAGACACTGTCATTTCAGTGGGAAGACAGACTTCAGAAGATCAAAGATGAGCACTGAATTCCTGCTGAATTCAGCAAAGATGCTGTAGGGGTGAATGCATTTCATCCAAAGCTTGGGGGGTAAAAATGGCTGGAAGACTGCAGGGGTGAATCAATCAGCTGTCCAGGGTCACACCACTATAACCCACAGTCATGTTCTCAGAGGTCAACTTCTCTCCCTCATCACATCCCCACGGAGGATTAGCTGGGCTCCACCTGGGGCAGTGCTTCTGGGACCCACATCACAGCCAAGGACAAGAGTGAGTCGGGAGGGTCTTCCAGCAGAGATTTAACTCTTCCCTGGAACTGACACATGTCACTTGTGCCCAAGGCTTATCAGTCTCAGGGGTGAGGAAAACAATCTCTCCGTGCACCTGGAAAATTGAGTGATGGAAATATTAGATGTCCAGCACTGTTTGCCCCAGGGAACATGCCCAGTTGGGAAAGGCACAGGACAAAGAGGCAAATTTATGCAACTTGTGGGTTGGGAGATGAGAGGTGCTATAAACCCCCCCACAGACTCCAACGTGTGCATAGGCAAGAGTTTGGAAAGTGCTCTCTGGATAACTGTCATGTTGAGGAAGGAAGTAGAATATGTGGTAGAAAAATTGGGGCCATGGAGGCCATCCCAAGGAAGGGCTCATCTGGTGTGTTTCCCACTGAGCCAGCTGGGCTGGGCCCTTGTGCACTCCCTGAGCCAGTCATTGGATGGGGCAGCCTGAGAATGGGGGAGGCCCCGACCGAGGACAGGTCTGGGGAAGGCTCAGCTAGCAGCTCTTAGCAGCAAAATCTTAGTATGGGGGTATGAGTGCCTTGACACAGAGGGGCATCTTTAGGGAACAGCGTGGAATCCAACCAAAGATGGTGCCCAGGGTCCGTGAAATGGAGGCTAGAATCAAGCAATGATTCTTGCAGGGCAGAACATTACAGAAGTGCCCATGGGTAGTGCTTTTTCTATGGATCTGGACCAGATCTCTGCTTCCAATAACAATAGATGCTGCAAGAGTTTAATGACACACAAGTGACAGCTGCCACTCAACAAGAAGAAAAAGTAACAATATGTGCCAACATATCATCTAGAGATGATTCTAATTTTACAATGGATTGACTCATGGCTTTTTGACTCTGTGATGGTATGGAAAGGACACACATATAGTAGAAAACTTACTTTGAATTTTGATCTTTTCCAGGGCTATCAACAAGCTGTCTGATGCTCTCTTGAGATCCCAGACAGCAGAAAGGAACTGGAGTGCCTCATCAGCCCCATAATCAGGAGGGATAGCAAAGGGATGGTACAGTACACTGTGTTCAATAAATTGCAAGTGATATTCAACAACTTCACCATAAAGTATTTTGTGTGTGCGAGATGATTTTGCCCAACCGTGAGCTAATCTAAGCGTTCTGAGCATGTTTAAGGTAGGTGAAGCTAAACTGTGATGGTAAGTTGAGTGAATTAAATGCATTTCCATACAGTATATTCCATATATGATGGGTTTTTTGGGCTATAACTGCTTTGTAAGTTGAGGGACATCTGTAGAGTTGCAGGTTTAGGACAACACTATGTGAAAAATCATGGACGAGATTTTTGCTGCAGTTAAGGTCTGAAACAGCAGATAGATGGGTCATCTCAGAATGTATTGTTGCTGACACCCTTCTCCCATGTAAGACAAGGCTAATATCTGTGATGATCATGAAGGAAAATATATGCATAACTTAAAATCTGAAGTTACCAAGAAGTGTTGCCCAACACAGTTTGAACTTCCTGTCAGTATCTGGAATTTTAAACACCAATGCCAAATGCAAGAGCCACATTGCAGAACCTCAGTCTTATTTTGTTGTCTGTCCATAAGTGGCTGTTGTGCATTTCAGGTCTGCTGTTTTCAGGCAGGGCATGGAGCTTCTTGGGCTTGGAGACACTAGTGTCTAAGATGAGTTGGAAAGAGGCAGGACCCTTATAAACGTCTCTCAAAATGAGCATGCCCGAGATGTCCCTCCACATCTCCCATGCCCACACAATCCCTGGTGAGGTGACTAAAGACTGCAAGGGCAAGGAAAGGGAGAGCTCTTGGGTCTTGGAGGGCTAAGAATTATACAGGCACCAGCGCACCTCAATCATAAAATCCATTCAGAAATCAGGCCATTATATTTCTATGGAGTTTCTACATCTGGATTGTGAAACTAACCTTATTAGAATGTAAGCATTTCTAGAAGGCAATGAGTGATTATTCCCACTTACTGAACACTAACGTGGTGTCTTCTCCAGAGCTCAAGAGCAAGCCAGTGTCTTAGCTTAGACACCTCCTGCAGCAGGTGCTGAGATAAGGACTCAAGAGCAGACAGTCTACCTGGGCAATGTCAGAGAAGCCCGAGTGTGAGAGGGAAGCTGAGGCAGAGATGGAAAACAAGCCACAAAAGGTGCACTAAGGTATAGTCACAGCTGGGAAACCAGGATCAGTCCCTGGGGTCCCTCTGAGTAAGGAATCAGAACTTTCTTCCCAACCATCCTGCCATGGGATGCCATTCTGGGGTCATTTACTCATTCCCATTGCTGATGAGTTGAGGTTGCTTTTGGGGAGTCAAATACCTAGCACTTCCAGGTTGCCCTGAAAATGCACTGAGGAAGCCTGGAGGTATCAGAGAAAGCGCCTGAGCAATGAAGCAGAGCCAATTGTGGGTGCTGACGGGATACAAGGAGATGCCTTCTCAGGCCGCATGTTGACTCAAAGGTGGGTTTTGGTAGATCCAACACGACCCTATGTTCTCTGCTACTTCTCCATTGAGAGGTGGAATGGAGTTACCCGCTTCCTGAATTAGCCTATAAAACATGATAGAAATAATGTTCTGGGACTTCTGAGCCTATATCTTAAGAAGACTAACAGTTTCTACCCAGACCTCTTAGAATACCTGCTCTCAGCTTCAAGCAGGTACAGACAGGTTTGTTGATCCTGAGATGGCAATGCTGTGAGGAAGCCCAAGTAACCCCATGGAAGGACAGTGTGAGGAGACCAAGGAAAAGAGAGTTCTAGTTCATATTGTTCCTGTTAAGACCTCAGACATGGAGCCGAGATGAGGCATTCCAGATGTACCCTCAAAATGTCTGCCCCTCAGAATCAAAAGCCATAATATTAATACAAGGTTGTTTTAGCCACTAAGTTTTGAGAAACTAGTCACGGGCTGAGGGACATTTTCTATAACCCAAGAGCTGGAAGGACCATCAGGGATGGTCGGGCCAATTTCACTATTTCAGAGTGAGGACATTAAGAGATAACAGTCTGGGGATCTTTGGTAGCTGGAGTGGCAGGTCCCAGAACACAGGGAAAGAGGGTGATGCTGTGTCTAGCACAGTCACCAGCCTGGAGCAGGGCCTCTAAAAAGATCTATGCTCAAGAGTGGGAAGAACTAGAGGGTCCCTGGAACCCTTTACAAATGCCCTGAAAACCAGGTCCTGCTCTCCTGGTTGGTGCCCAAACCCTCCTGTGATGTGGTTGGGAGAGACCTGAACAACATCTACCCCAAGGGCAGAGGCCATGAAAAGTGAGTCTCTCTGTGGTCAGTATCCTCATCTCCTGGCAGCTAATGAGGAGTACACCCTATCAGGCCTCCTTCCAGACCTGCTGACTCATGGACTCTAGGGTGAGGCTATCATCTCACCACCCCAGTAATTCCAAGGCTCGCCAACGTCTTGTGAACCCTGGTACAGTAGAAACACAGAGAGAATAAGATTCCACAGATGGCTGGTAGCCTGACTGAGCGTTCTCTAAGCCCTAGAAACTGAGCCACCAGCACTCATTCTCTGAGTAAATAATTGCCCCCTCCCATGTGCTGGTTTCTATATAAACTTCCAGGAAATGGGGCTCGTTCAGATGGCACCGTCTGGCTCAGGGTGCTCATTCTCCTCAAGTCAGAGTTTCTGGGGAATGGAGAGAATCTAGGACAAGTGGTTGGAGGCATTTGTGTGAGCTGAGCCATCTCACAGCAGGGTCTGAGGGGTCTGAGATATAGTGAGGGGAAGGGCCACCCAGGGACCCTGCAGCCTTACTGGAGTGGAGAAGGGAGGCGGATTTCACTGGTGGGGAAGGGGGCACCATGCCACTGCTGGGGAAGGTGGGCCCAGTGTCACATGGTCATTTCCTTGCCTTGGTCATCAGACTCAGGGGATAGTGGAGGAAGGAAATGTTCTTCCAAAAACTGATGTGTCCTTGATGTCCTTGTGCCAGCCTGCAACACCCCCTCAGCTCCATTGCAGGGCTGCTGCAACATGGCAGCTACCTCTCCACCCTCCCACTAAGGTGCTTCCTCTTACTGTGGAGCTGCCATTGTGGGAAGGCGAAAGCAAGGGGCTTGTGTCACTTGTGATTCGTGAGGCTTCAATGCTAGTCTTCTGCTTCTTTGGTGTCACACAAGGGCATGTTTTCCTGAGTCCCCTCAAGGGCCCCATGCATAGCTTACATTCCCTAACACTCCAGGAATTCAGCTGCCAATAAGTAAATGCAGTGGGTTCCAATTCTGTGGCCTCAGAATCCAAGCACCTCAGGCTCATCTCAGTGCATTGATACACCGCCCCTTGCCCCCTGCCACTGACACTGGACCCTACGCTGCCTGTTCCCTGGCCGGGAAGCTTTGGTACCAGGAACAGTGCATCTTGTTCTATTTCTTAACAATGTACTAGCCAAATTTCACAGAAGGATATTAATCATCTCTTCTCCAAACTCACTTTCTCAAGGTTAAAAAAATAATAGAGAATTTAAAATAATACCTTCAATGACATCAACTGTACTTGGAAATAATCCCTGGGGATGCTTGAGTTCAGCTGGAGGTTGGGGGGGTGACATTTTTCCCATAATGTCACCTTAATGCAAATGTGGAGCTGAGAGGACATCTGGGGGAAAGCACTCAGTTAGGGTCTCTCCATGTTGGGGAATCTGTGGTCCAGAGAAGATAAATGGAGGCTTACCATCAACTAGGAATGAATGGTGTTCTACATTGTTGGCATTTACAATTCGGGGGAATCCAGTTTTCATTTAGGTGCCAAAGGAATGCCTAAACTCCACCCAATGGCAAGAATATACCAGAAACTGTGCCATTTTACACTTTTTGCTCAGCAATGACTACCAGGATGTAAGCTCTGAAGTAAATGCCCCAAGAACATGAAAGACTGCTTGCTTTCTCATTTAAGACCTCTTCCCCATGACTGATGCTGAGAAGGTGTCTTGGTTTCCTTGGGAGCAACAATTCCAGTGCTGCTTAAGGCAATGGACCCAGGTCACCAGCATCTGAGAACTTGCCAGAAGTACATATTCTCGGATCCTCTGGACCTTCAGAAGCAGCACCTCTTGAGGGTGGGCCTGGGAGTCTGCTTTAATAAGTTTCCAGGGATCTGTATAGACATTAGGGTGGAACAGTGTTGACCTGTATACAGCACAGCTGTCACCTGCATCTCTTTTGCCCAGGAGCACCCCTTTCTCTGAGTTTTTGTCTTCCAAGTGATCTAGTCTGTTGGTGATGCTTTCCCTTGAGTTTTTTATTTGGTTTATTGTTTCCTTCATTTCAAGGATTTCTGTTTGGTTTTTTTGTTTGTTTGTTTGTTTTGTTTTGTTTTTTTGAGAATCTCTATCTCTTTGTTGAAATGATCCTTGCTTCCTGCAGTTGCTCTTTTAACTGCTTATTGGAGTGATCAGTCATTGCCTGCATTTACTCTCTTATCTCATCCTTTCATCACAAATCATTTTAAATATGTATATTCTGAACTCCTTTTCTGACATTTCTTCTATCATGCTGTCACTAGATTCTATTAGTATAGAATCTAGGTTTGTTCGGAACATTTTCTTCCTTTTGTTTTTCATGTTGTTCACATATCTTCCCCTCTAGCAGTGAAGATCTGGGGTATTGCAGTTTCCCCCCAATAGGCTTATAGTGACCCTACAGGTTTCCAAAACCTCTTCTTTAAGGGGGAGATCAATATTAGCAGCACCCAGTACAGAAAGTATGTAGCCCTAAACCAAATAGCCCGTGTTAAATAGCCCATTTTCTTGAAATGAAGGAAACAATAAACCAAATAAAAAACTCAAGGGAAAGCATCACCAACAGACTAGACCACTTAGAAGACAGAAGATGTTAAAAATATTGTCATAATAAACAGAGAGGATGAGTTCAATTATTATCTACAGTATAACAAATAGATTTACAATAAGGTCTGCAGTTTCTAATGGAGGACAAAGAGGATGGGGAGGGGTGTAGGATGTAACTGTTTTTGGGATAAGAAAAGAGAATATAGAAGTTCTAGATCATAGAAAGAGTGAAAGTGTAATCAAAAGAAGTTGGTTGTTAGCATGAGAAAAGGAAGAAAGAGACTCTGAGGAAACAGGTAAACAGAAGGAAAATAGAGCAAGAAAAATAAAGAAATAAAAACTTAAAATTTTTCAAAAAGGAGAAAAAAATCTACACTATAATAGTCATATACTATTCAAACCTCCCAGTCTTCAGTAGCCTGATGCATGAGAGGTACCTGACAATGAGCTTCCAGACTCCATCAGGTGTCTCAGAATGGGATTTTCCCCACCTAAAGATGGGAGCTTCCACTTCTGGGATAATCCAAGATGGCTGCTCTGGCTTCCAAACATGTTGGCAAATGGGGAGCTACAGCTTGGCACATGGGCGTGGTCAGGTCGAGTGTCCTGGAGGCTGGGTGTTGTTGGTTGGGCAGCGGTCCTGGAGGTGGGGCTCGGTCAGTCTGGCAGGGGATCCTGCAGGTCCTGGCTGTTGTCTCAAAATGGTGACAGCCATGTGTAACCAAACCTGCGAGTACTGTGATAGTGGACTTCCAGGCAACAGCAGGCAGCTAGCAATCTGCTGACAGTCTGTGGTCAGTCTTCAGGCTACCGGTGGACTATCGGTAGGTGGACTTCAGGTCGTGGGTGATGAGTAGATGAAAGGCAGGCGACAAGCAGGCAAGAGGCAGGCAAATGGGCAAATGACAGATGATAGGCAGTCAGTGAACAATCTGCACTCAAAAAGCAGTCGATATGCTGGCAGATTGCAGGTGATCTCAGTGGACAAATGGGGTAAACAGCAGGGTATTGATAAGCAGCAAAGACTGCCTCACAGAGAAACAGATTTCCTCTGCTTGAAACCCAAGTTACGGAAACACAAGGAATGCAGCCTCCCTCTAGTCTGCCATCTTGGATCCTTCCCCTTTCTCTAAGATCTAACTGAAGTCCGCCTTTTCCTAACCCCATAACAAACCAATCACAGGTCCTCTCTGAAATCAAACCATGCGGAAATGCATTAGTCCATTTTCTGTTACTGTAATGATATACATAGCTTATAGAAAAAGTAAGTTTATTTGGCTCCCAGTTTTGAAGGTTCAAGGGCATGGCACCAGCACCTGCCTGACTCTATGAAGACCTCTTGACAGAAGGCATCACAAAGGTGTGGCACACACAGGAGGGAGAGCTCATAAGGTGAGACGGGAAGACAGAGACCCAGGATGACCCTGTCCATGCTTTCTGAGGACACACTCCCCAGTGACCTAATGACTTCCCACCAGGCCTCACCTCTTCGATTCCACCACATCTTAATAGCATCACTCTGAGGACAAAACTACCAGCTCATGAAACTTTAGGGTCACTGCTAGATTAAGGACTGCATTAAGCAGAGTAGTATGGGCTGAACTGTGAACCCCCCATGAAAATCATTTGCTGAATTCCTATCTCCCAGTATCTCTGAATGTGACTGCATTTGGACATAGGCCCTTTAATAGGCAATTAAATTAAAATGAGGTCATTATCACGGACCCTAATCCAATATGACTGATGTCCTAACAGGAAGAGGGGGTTAGGACACAGATACCCACAAGAGGAAGATGTGAAGAAAGAGAGAAGATGCCATCTACAAGTCAAGGAGAGAGACCTCAGGAGAAACCAATTCTTAATTCCAGGTTTCTAGCCTCCAAGGCAGCAAGAAAATAAATTCTTATTGTTTAAGCTGCCCAACTGTGGTTCTGTTATGGCAGCCCAAGAAAACGGTAACACAGAATGAACCTCCACTCATCAGTGCAATGAATTCCCATGTACAGAATAATTTACCAAGAGGTAACTTCTGAGTTAGGTGACTCTTAAAAAGAAGGCATATGTTACTGTTCCCTTAATAGGAACCAGGCCTGCAGCACAGAACCACTTAGTGCCAACTCAGGAGCCACGTGAGTCACTCTGGCTCTATGCACATCATTGCACCATTTCTGACAGCAAATTCAACTGCATAACTAAATAGAGATGGCAAGACCAGTGGATCAGAAAGCTTACTCTTAAATTCATGAAACTTAGGGTCTCATACAGATGACTTCTGAGTGCTTATTCTGATTTTTATCAGAGGTCACACCTAGCACAGGCATTTCACTATAGAACTCAAAATACCAATTAGACCTTGCTTGTCCCTTGATGTAGTTTTATAAGACCTGGGCACAGCCAGGGCCCAAGCATAGGATGGTTGGCAGAGTGCAGCTGATTTCCTTTTACGCTCAGGTGTTCAGGCAAGAGTTCCATTTTGCTGAAATTGTCCCACTCTGGCATTGTGGCCTGGGGCAACATAGCTCCCAACTTTCCCTGTGGAGAGTAAGGCTAATGAAATTGCTAAAAGAAACTTACCCAATGACCACCTGATACAAGGTGGTATGGACCTTGTATCAGGTCCATATGTATGCCTTGCCTTAAACCACCTCTCAATTTGTAGAACTCGTAAGACCGGCAGCATCAGTGTTCCTAGCTTGGGAATCATAGAACTGATTCTCAGGAGAGTAAAATAATTTAAAGCAAACCACACAACTGACATCTAATCTGTAAACATATTTGAAACTTTGCAAAAATCAAAGCTAACCAGGACTGAACTTGCAGTCACATACATGCCTGTGTGCGGATCATACTTGAGCGCTTTCTCAGATGACATGTCACCATGTGGACCTGTCCATATGGCTCATCAGGAATACAATTCATGCCATGCACAGGAAATATGGTGAATTCATCATGTGGCTGGTGAACAATGAGTCAATGAGGAGCCAAGCCTGGGTGGGGAGTAACCTTTCAATGACAGGTGCCACAGAGGAACAGTGGGCAGATGTTGGGTCAGTATGGTGTGCTGCCATGGTACAGACCAGAGCGAGTTATTTCCAATATGTGTTGCCCAAAGGATGTGAAGCAAAGCTGAGGGGAAAAACACTGGTTCAATCTATACCAAAATAAAGTGCAAAGGTTATAAAAAGATCTGCGGCCATCACGGTACTTTAAAGACCTATGCTTAAGTGTGTTCTTCCCCTGCTAAGAAGACAGAAAGAGAACAACACTCATGAGACACCAGTTTGTGTCAACATCAGAAATGAATCTTACTTTATGCCCAAGGCAGGGGTCAGAGCCCATTTCACAGATGAGGAACCTGAGACTTTGCTTACATGTTTCTCCCAAGGAACCAGCACTGGACACAGGGGCTCTAGTAGGAATAAATCACACAGAAAAATAACTCCTCTGTCCTTTCAATGAGTGGTCACAATGTCTTTTGACTTCCAGAGAATGTGGCAGCTGGTCTCCAAGATCCTTGCCTTCTGGTATTCAACTCTCCAACTCTGAATCAAGGCTGGTCTCTGGAGGCTAATGGTAGATGATAGAAGTAGGTTGTATGTGACTTTCAAGACTGGGTCATAAAAGGCATCACCGCCTTCACCTTGGTCTCTTGAATCACTTACTATGGGGGACTGGCTGTCATGTGGAGAGGTCACTCAAGTAGTTTCATAGAGAAACCACAGGGAAAGCAGCTGAGTCCCTCAGCCAACAGCCAGCACCTGTGTGCCAGGTGGGTGAGCAAGTCACCATGGAAGTAGATTCTCAGTCCTAGCTGAGTCTTTAGATGAGTCACTGCCCAAGTGAATATCTGACTGCAATTTCAAGAGCAAGCTCCTAAGCCAGAACCACCTAGTCAAGCTGCTCCCAAATTCCGGACCTACAAAAGTCATGTGTAGGTGACTTTTTGCACAGCAGCAGATCATTAAAACTCATATGAACCCCCTCACCCTTAATTTGCAAATATCATATGCAATGATGTTAGGCTTTGGCACCATCCCCGGCAATAAAAGTAAGTGGTAAGAAAATGACACTACTTGTTCCACCAGTCAATTACAGAGCAGCTTAGCAGCTCTAAACATTTGCTGCAAACAGCCTACAGGATTTAAAGTACCTGCCAGTAGGAACTACAGAAGTCCTATACACATCATTACAAGCACCATCTTGCTAAGGTTTGAGTGTGTCCACCGAATTTCATGTGTTGGAAACGTCATTCCCAATGCAACAGTGTTGGGAAATGGGCCCTAATAAGAGTTGGGCACTGCACTCAAGAATAGATTAAAGTCATTGTCATGGGAGGGGGATAGTTATCTTAGGTTGTTATAAAAATGAGTTTTCCCCTTCCACCTCTCTCTCTCTCCCTCCCCACTCCCCTTGCCCTTCTGTCCTCCTCCATGGGACAACACAGTATGGAAGCCCTTCCCAGATGCTGGTGCCATGTTTCTGGACTTCCCAGACTCCAGAACCATGAGCCAGTAAATTTTGTTCATTATAAATTACCCAATCTCAGGTATTTTGTCACAGAAGAAAACGAACTAAGAGAATTCTCAATTCTTCTCTAATAGACCCAAATATATACCCCAACAGAACCTGCTGGAAGTCTCCTTAAACCATCCCACATTATCACTTATCCATCTCAGTAGCACCTACATCTCTCATGTGGACAACCACAGCAACCTCCTACATGGTGCCCCAGCTGCCTCTTTGTTTCTCCTATAGCCATTCTCCACCCAGCAGCCAGCGGGGCTGGTCACAAAAGTCTCATCCCAGCCCACCCTGCCTTCAGGTTTTTCTGTGGCCTCCTGTTACCCCAGAGAAGTCCATCAACTTGTCCTGACTTTCAAAATTCAGCTAAGACTGTCTTGCTGCTGAACTTTTACAAGGCCAGGCTTTCTTTCTGGAATATTCTTTCTGTAGATCTTCATTGCCTTCCTTATGTCTTCTCACCTCATTGTTACCTGGTCACTTGGCTTAAAATAGCTACTTAATCTCACCATCATTCTCCCTGCATTCATTGTCTTGGTCTGCTTGGGCTGCACTAACAAACAGACTGAGTAGCTGACACAACAGCCATGTATTTTGCATGGTTCTGAAGGCTGGAAGTCCAATATCAAGGTCTGACAGGGTTGTTTCCTGCTGAGGGCTGTCTTCCTGGTTTGCAGATAGCTGTCTTCTCATGTCCTCACCTTGGTGAATGAGGAGCTCTGGTGTCTCTTCCTCTTCTTCTAAGAATGATCGTGTTGGATCAAAGCTTCATTCTTATGACCTCCGCTTAACCCCTTCTCTCCAAATAGGTCTTATCTCCAAGTACAGTCAATTTTGGCTTAGGGTTTCCACATATGAATTTGTGGAAGGGGGATCAGCATTCTGGCCATAATACTTAGCTTCTAGTTAACTTTCTTACTTTTTCTATTTTCTGTTTTGTTCATTTATTTACTTACTTCTCTACCCCAGTCCACTTCAGTATCCCTAGTGCTCCAAACAGAGCCTGTAGCACATGGTCCATAAATGTTGACTGAGTAGCAGTAGATGTACATCTGTTGACAGATAGATGGTCAACAAATACTGACCAAGTAGTTCTTGGTGTAATAATGCATTCATTGACATAGTAGATGGTCATTAAAGATCAGTTTAGTGTAAGAGCAATGTGTATGTGACACTAGAGATTAACATGAGACCTGGCTGAGGGATTGAGAGATGAGTTTGTTCATGAATTAATGTGGAGAGTGCAAGGTGGATAAAGGGAGGTCTTTACATAGAATTGCGTCTTCTCCTTGGTCTCAATACTGATTGAAACTTACCAGGCTGATAAAACAGCTGATATTTGTGTGCTACTTACAATTTATAAAGCATTTTAATACACAGGCTCTCATTTGATCTTTACAATGTTCTATAAGAGCAAGAATCAGCACCCCCTGTAATGGTTGGCTACTGTTGCCTAGAAGTTCATTCCAATTTTCTACAGGTTGCATATCATTAATCCAAAAAACCTGAAATCCAAAATGCGTTTGAGTGTTGATACAATACCTCAAGTGGAAAATTCCACATCAGGAAATTTGGTTTCATTTGTAAAATTATCTTAAAATATCATTCAACAGTTACCTTCAGGATATGTGTATACGATATGTATGAAGCACAAATTTTCTGTTTAGACTTGGGACTCACTCCCAAGGTATCTCATTAATTACATGTCACTATTCCAAAAAAACCATTCCGAAACACCTCTGGTCCCAAGCATTTTGAATAAAGAACACTCAAGTTAAAACTCCAAGCAACCATTCATTTAGTTCATGGTGCTGCTGGCTGGCTGTAGGCTGGGAGCAGCTGGGGAGTTTTCTATGTTCACCAGGCCATGCCTCTCTGGAGAGCTGGAGGTCGGCTGGGTGGTGTGTTTGGGTGCATGGATGCCTCTGCTGTCCTCTGCACATGATTCCCTCTCCAAGCAGACTAGCCCAGACTTGTTCTCAGGCAGAAACAAAGGAGCAAAAGCCAGAAATAGGCACAACATCTGGGGTCCCTGCTAAGAAGTAGCATCCTTTATCCGGAGCCAGCATGAAGTCGCCCAGCTGCGGTGGGAGTGGGAATGAGGACTAGATCTCCCTCCCACTGGAAGGCACTGGAGAGACTGGAAAGAGTGTGCATACCAGAAGGGGTGGAAACTGGCTCCATTTTGGTCTTCTATCCCTCCTACTCACATTCCACAGCAAAGAGAGGCTCAGAGAAAATGCATTTTGCCCAGAGACTTGAATATGGGTTTTCCACCACAAACTTTCAGTGAGCAGCTCCAAGGGAACAGGAAGCTCCCAGCTAATATGTCGTCTTCTCTTTCTCAAACGAGCTGCTGATCACCCAAAATTTTCCTCTGTGCCTCTTGGTGTCAGCATGCTGAGTACCACCCCAACCATATCCCGACAGAGAGGCTGTTCCTCATTGAGTGACAAGATGCAGCTTTGACTTCAACACTGAGGCTGTGTAGGGAGAGTGTGGCTTAGGGCTTATACACCATTCACCCTGGCACATGGTTCAGGCAGGCTTCTGTTCTGCTGTGGGGCCCTTGATTGACTTCTTTAATAAGCTGAAGAACTGTGTAGGCAGAGAGAGTGAAAAGAAGCAAGGCCAGGTGGATATAGAGATAGTGGGTGACAAACCAGAAAGTCCAGACCAGAGATTGAACAAACAGGAACACAGAGAACCATTAGAGGGTGAGTCACCTGCTGTGCAGCTCCATTAGAAATTTCCGGTGGACTTAGGTGACAAATCAGATCCAGCCAGATGCTAAAAGTGGGATTTTTAATGTTCTCACATTAAATGATAAGTTGGTGAGATGATGGATATGTTGATTTTCTTGATTTAATCTTCCTTCGATGTGTACAGAGTCAAATTGTCACATCACACCCCACGAATGTACGCAATTATTTTCTGTCCACTAAAAATTAACTATTACTATTTTTTTAAAGATCAGATGCCTTGTATAGTTGAAAAGAGGATTGGAGTTGCTTTTCCCTGTTATTTGCCAATGAAAAAGAGATTAAAATAGCATGATTCATATTTAGAGAAAATGGTAGTTAAAAACCATCATTAGTGTGTGTTTAAGTCAAACAGCAAATAAAGACAAGAGAACAATTAATTTCACCAAGTTTCTTCTCCCCAAGAAAATAGCAGTACTGATTAATGGAGATCAGTACTGGCAAATTCTAGCCTGTGGGCCAAATTCAGTTATTGCCTGCTTTGGTGACGTTTTCTAGGCATATAGTCGCAGTCAGTCATTTGTGATTTGTCGGTGACCACTTTCACATTAGAACCACAGATGTGGGTAGTTGGAATGCAGACCTTATGGCCTTTACAGCCTTTTCTGTCCTTTACAGTAAATGATTTCTGGTCTTCAATCTCCCCTCTCAAAGATGAAGCTCTGCAGAGAATCTGGGAAGAACAGGGAAAGGGTGGCCATACCATCAGTCTGTGCCATGACACTTCAACCTCCAAGTCACCGGGTTCCTGGAGCATGCTTACTCCTAGGGAGAATCTGCCTGCGTGGCATAGAGTCAGGTGGAGCTGAGCGCCAGGTTAGAGAACACATAAATGTGACTCACTCCATCCAGTTAGCCAGAGTCCAGGAACCAGTTCAACCCAGGCCCCAAAGGTCTGCTCCCGAGGCCACCTGAAGCAGAGCCATTGTTTGGTGCTCCCGGTTTTGATAGGGTGCTTCTGAATCAGAGCTACTGCCTGAGTCTCAACCACCTAAATGGGACTTCCATCATGGTCACGGACAACAAAAGCCTTTGGAAATTCAACTTGACCCTGACGCTGTGCCCAGAAATGTCCAAGACCTAAGTTCACACATGAAGGGTTCCCTGTTCCAGACCGTATCCCATGGGCAGCCATGAAAAGGCCAGATAGGGACAAGAGACCCTTTTCAGGCTTGCTTTATCCCAAGTCTCACATCAGTCTGGAAGGTCCTGGGGCCAGCCCCACCTCATGGGCTACCCAATACCTCCCTTCAGCATGAGCTCATTCCATTGTCCATCCCCCAAGTCTCTGGGCCTGCCAATTGGGAAAGGATCAAACTGGTGCACAGTGACATCTAGGCCCCACACCCTGCAGACTGACCCTGTGAAGCTTCCCAGGGGATGAAATCAGGAAGGGACAGATGAAGGGCTAGGAACACTCTCCTGAGGGCTTGAGGAGCTCAGCAGTTCCCTGCCCTTGCTCCATGGCTGTCTGCCGTTCTTGCCCCTTCTGTTGCTTCCTCTATCCCTCCTCTCAACCTTCTTTTGCTTCCTCACACTCACACCCTAGCCTCTGGCCTGGATCATATCAACAGAACCTTTGTAGGTCCATGAGATGCCCCTCCCTCTCCTTGCCTACCCAGGCCTTTCTTGAACCTAGGACCCCTCTTATTTTGCCTCCTGCTCCCCACTTTGAAGACTCCCACAGGAGCTCCTTGGGAGACACTGGTGGGCACACCCCAGCCCCAAGGGATAAATCATAGGGGGCAAAGTCAATCACAGAAGCCCCATTCCCCTTGAATGGTTGGATAGGCAAGAATGGGAAAGCCCTTTCTGACCAAGGAGACGTCATCTGGAGGCCTCTGGGGGAGGTGGTCCTGGCCATTGGGAAGAAGGTGGGGAAGAAGCAGCTCCTTCCATATCATTGTCCACTGCTGTCACTGGATGTGGTGCCTGCATCGTAGCTGGTGGTTGGTAGGGAGCTACCCCCGCCCCCGCCACCCACAGGCAAACATGCAGAGTAAGATGGAGACCTAGCCTTTGGACAATGCTCATAGGCGGAGTTAATCACCTCTGGAATCACCCTGACCCTATAATTTACAATATGGGTGAAAATACACTTCTCTTGTCATCAAAGCTGTTTTACATGTTACTTACTACTAAAGTCACCTGAGCTTAAATAAGTATCTGTCACCTCATGTGACTCTCTCCATGGACCCTGAAACCTAGCTTTCCACTAGGCACTGTCCCTGCCCCCACAGAGGCTCCCTCTTAGTCGTAACCACTCTGAAACCCGTCCCTGCTGATGCTAACCTGTGCTCAGTTTTGAAGTCTTCACCCTGGCCTGCATTATCCTCCCACTTTCTCCTGCCAAGCCTAAAGATATGGCTGATTTTACTTAAACTGAATCACCAAACTTCTGCTTCTAGTAGTGATGGATTAGGTCATTTGAAACAAAAGTCCTTCCGAGGACAATATGAAAGCTGAATACAATATGAAATCATTTGATCCAGGGCATGAGAGAACTAAAGTAGGGAATCAAGGGGAGCCAGGATTTGGGGAAAGATGGAGTCTCCAAATGTGAGTTCAGCTTAAGGGCAACTTTCCCTGGGGCCATTTTCCAGTGTAGAGAGGGCAGCTCAGATGTGGAGTGGCAACTATAGCAGACTCATAAGACAGTCACCCTTATGGTTTGCTTCTGAAACATCCTCCTAAGGCCATTGCTAAAGGCTTGGCCCCCAGGGGATGGTACTATTGGGAGGTTGTGGGAAAATGAGAAAGTGGGACCCAGCTGGAAGACACAGGTGACGGGCTATGCCTTTGAAGGGTCTATTGTGACTTCCGTCCCCTCTTGCTATCTCTCTTGACTTCTTGACCACCTGAGATGAGCAGCTCTGTTCCTCACATGCTCCCTGCCATGATGTCCTGCCTCCCCACACACCCACAGTGATAGTGCCAAGTGACTATGGACTGAAATGTCTGAAACCATGAGCCATAAATGAAACTTACCTCCTGTAAGTTGATTTTCTCAAGCATTTTGTCACAGTGATGGAAAACTAAATAATGCAGTCACTGAAGTCAGACTATGAACACAATATGAAGCCAAGTAAAAACTGTCCTGTGTAGATGACTGAGGCATCAGGGTTATGCAGTACTGGAAGAAAAGTTTTCAGTAAACAATTCTGACTCAGTTATAGACCCACTTGGAGATGAGAGAAAGTTCTCTACTGCCTCACACTACACACACATCTATATGTCTAAATGTGAAAGCCAGAAGAAAGCTTGTGGATAAAGATATAACATGAGTTATAGAAAGACTAATTAAACACTAAGTAAAATATATCAACCATAAAGGAGAAGACTTGATAAATTGCTCTATGATAATCCTAACACTCTCTAGTAATGAAAGGAAGCCAGGAAAAGGAAAAAGGCAAACCATAAAGCAGAAGGAGATCCAGTCATGCGCCCCCTAGTGACATTTTGGTCAATGATGGACCACACATGCAATGGTGGTCTCATGAAACTGTAGTGGAGCAGAAAATTCCTATCACCTGTCCGAGTTTCTTAACATCACAGCAGAATGTACTGCTCAGGCATGACACTCTCTCTTGACTTCCCCACCACCCTGAGATGAGCAGCCCTGCCTCCTCACATGCTCCCTGCCGTGATGTCCGTGGTACCAGTACTGGTGTGATCACAACCTGTTGCACTGACAGTCACTTAAAAGTAGGGGACCTACAATTATGTATAGTACATCATTGATAAAAATAATAAACGCTGTCACTGGTTTATGTATTTCCTATACTATGCTTTTATCATTATTTAAGAGTCTATACCCTCTGCTCATAAAAGAGTTTACTATCTAACAGTAAACTCTGTTATGTACTGTTTGACAGCCACCTCATGCATCTTGCATTTACCATGTATCTTTTTTTATTATTAATATTTATTTTTTATTTTTTATTTTTTACCATGTATCACTTTTTTCTTCTTTTTTTGGTACCAAAAATTGAATCTAGGGGACTTAACCACTGAACAACATCCTCAACTTTTTTCAATTTTTTAAAAATTTTGATACAGGGTCTTGCTTAGTTGCTTAAAGCCTCACTAAGTCACTGAGTCTGGTTTTGAACTTGTGATCCTCCTGCCTCAGCCTTCCAAGCTGCTGGGATTACAGGTGTGCACTACCACACCCGGCTTACCACATCTCTTGATAGCATTATTTTCTCTTGTGCATGATGTAATCTCATGTTGTTTTATTTATCATGGCTCCAAAAGCAATAGGCTATACTACACACACACACACACACACACACACACACACACACACACACACACCATATAGACAAGGTGAATAATAGGCTACATATGGTCTAGATCACTGTAAATGTATTTGATGATGTTTGCACAATGACAGAATAACCTAAGGACACATTCCTCAGAACACATCCCTTCCATTAAGTGACACTTGACTGTATTATAGCACATTTAACTTCCAGAGGATTTCTACAGGTTAATTAAGAAAATGACAACCAAATAGAAAAGTGAGCAAGAGACTTCCAAGGACCAAAAAAGAGAGCTAATCAAGGAAAATTAAATTAAAATCACAATGTTTTAGGACTACATACATCAGAGAGGCCAAAATGAAAAATATTGACAGGTCCACAACTTCAGTGAGGTGTAAATTGATAGAACTATCACACACTACAGGAAAAAGAATTTGAATCAGTACAACCACTGGGAAGACAGATTGGCACAGTTCATTAAAACCAAGGTTGTAAATAAGGTAGGACCCAGCAAATTCACCTCTAACTATGTCTCTAACAGAGTGCACAGACATGTGCGTCAAGGGACAAGAAACAATAGGATTCATTGCAGTATTTTGGGACTTGTGACAGCCCCAAACTGAAAATGACCCAAATGTTCATGAGTAATAGGTCTACTCATAAGTATAGTGCTAGGTAGGAATAATCTCCAGCTACACAGGGAGCACAGACACCAGACTCTCACTTCCATTGAGAAAAGAGCAAAACTCATCCTAAGGAAACCCTGGCATTCAGTTACTAAGGGAAAGTAAGGAAGCCATTTCCGAAGCTGGGATAATGGTTACCTTTAGGGACAGGTCCCCTGGAAGTAGCATTGTTATCTTCTCAACCTAGGTCCTGATTACACGGGTATTTATTTTGTGATAAATATCTTGATTCTGTGTGTTTTTCCAATTGTGTCTTACATTCCACAACAAAAAGAAGATAAAAGAACATTTTGCACCAAATCACCACACAATGAAGCCTTCCGGAAACAGCCTCACCTGGTTTCCTGCACTCCACGTCAGCACCCACACTCAGTGCAGACATACAGAGGTGTAATCCAATGAGAGGGGTGTGTTTATCTTCTGGACCCTGGCTCTCACAACTGATCACATCTCATTCAATTTTGGTGTGCATAGCTCAGTACCACTCATAAACATTTGGAATGCAGCTGCAAGCCTTTTTGTGAGCTGAATTTCCTTTGAGATTTATTAGTTTTTTCTATTCTTAATTTGCCTACATAACTTCCTCAACAATTCATTTAATCCTCTCTTAGTTTATGCATTTTGATAAGTAATTGTATCTTTTCTTTTCATTTTATGAATTTTATAGTAACCTCAGTTTTTATAAGTAATATTGTCTTAATCTTCCATTTCTGCGCAACCAATAGCCCTAACTTCATGACTTAGGATAATGGAGTATTCCCCATGATTCAGCAATATGGTCTCAGCTGGCCTTGCTGGTAGTGTCTGCAGCTGGAACACCCAAGATGACTGGAGCTGCTAGGAACTCTTTCTTTACACAGGGCAATTTTCCCAGCAGGGTAACTAAATCTCTATGTGATGCTCAGGGTTTCTGTTATTTCTTTTTCTGGGTTATTTTAACAAAATACTGGAGGTTGAACACTTTATGTTTAAAAATGTTTTATTAGTTCTCAGTTCTAGAGATTCAAGGTTCTGACACTGGCATCTGGTAAGGGCTTTCTGGCTCCATCACAACAATGGTGGGGGCACAAGAAGGGGGAGAGGTTATGTGGCAAGAAAGGAAGCCAGAAGTATTCAGGAGCCAGGTTTGTTTCTTTTAGCAGCTTGCTCTCGCAGGCACTAACTCACTCTGAAAGACCAAGGATGAAACCCCCATGACCTGTTTACCTTGCAGTAGGCCTCGCCTCTTAAAGGTTCCACCACCTCCCAACATCAGCACATGGGGGACCATGCTTCCAACACTCGAACTTTGTCCAAACCAAAGCAGTCTTTGTCACTGTAAGGACTGTGGGTTTTAATTCTACAAGACGAGAAACCATTGGCATGATTGCAGCATAGAATATATGATCAAAACCCACTCAGCTGCTGCATGTAGACATAGCCAAAGGGGATCAAGAGAGGAAACAGGAGACAGGACAGAGATGTGATGGCCAAGACTTGAATGTAGTTCCCATTGATTTGGGTGGTTGTATTCTGAAACCTTTTGCAAGCAGAGAAGTGTCAAGGGTGACTCCTATTAGGGGAGCAAGAAACTCAGCAAATTGATATGCTGTTCACAGACTGAGAGGACAGGGCAAGAGATAGCTGCATTAGTCAATGTTCTGCCACTATAACAAATACCTATGACAAATAAGAAAGGTTTGTTTTGTTTCACAGTTTGAGAGGGTTTGGTTCATGGTCATTTTGGGTCCTCTTGCTTTGGGTCTGTGGTGAGGCAGCGCATCATGGTAGGGAGTGCATGCAGAGCAGATTGTTCACCTCGAGGCTGAGATGCAAAAAAGAGAAAGAGAAAGAAACTGGCATGTTACAATCCCCTTTGAAGGCACACCCTCTGGGCCCAAAATGTCCAATGAGACCCCATTCCTTAAAGTTTTCATCATCTCCCAATAGTGACATCCTGGAGACCGAGATTTTAACACATGGGCCTTTGGGGGACATTAAAAGTTCAAACCATGGCAACAGTGAACATTGAGTCTGGGTTGGCAGCTCTAGGTTTTAGATACTCTTCCATCGTCACACAGAGCTGTGGGCTGGGTGGCAAGGTATTGTCTGAGGCTTACGTTGGGAATTGTCTGCTCCAGAGAACAGAGAATGTCCTGGATGAGCTCTCCCCAAGAGTAATTTCTTGTAGAGAACAGCAGTGGGCACAGGAAATGGGGCATTCCAATGTCATCCTAATGAGCCCAGATTAGCAGTCATTCCAATTCACCCAGAAAGCAGGCTGAAGAGGCCTGGCCCTGCCCTTGGAGGAGGCCACTCACCCAGTGCCAGGTCCCCTTACCTGATGTTCCTTTCCAGTAAGATTCAGACCTTTCTTAAACCTACACCAAGACAGCTTCCCCGCAAATAACATGTATTAACACTTGCCTTCTTCCTACAAGGGTTTGCCAAGGAAAAGGTGAGAGTTCTCCTTCTCCTTTGTTCACCTCAGACTGGTGATGTGCCCACAGTGTAAGAAGGTTTGAGGGAGGAAAATCTCACACAATGGCATAAAAACAGTTATGGTACATAAGAAAAGCCAAAGGATGGTGCTTTTGTTTGTTAATTTATGCCAAGTAAGACTGGGATTTGGGACTGGCAAATTATAATATTTTATAATTTGAAACTCCAAAAGGGAAAATCCAACATGTTTTGCAAGATAAAGGAGGACATGCTGGGACCCAACAAACTTTAGACTAAAATTGAATGTGTAAAACTCATAGCTCAACAGGCTTTTGACTGGCATTTTATGGGCTGTATGCTGAGCAATGCTGTTCTACGCTTTTCACGTAACCTGTTTAATATTGGCAAAGTACCCTGAGATAAAGTAGCCACTCTCCTCCCCATTTTACAGGTGAGAAAATGGAGTCACAGAGAGAGGTTCCATAACTTGTCCCCATTCACCTTATGTGGAAGTTGTCAGAATTAAAATGGAACCTCTTGGGTCACTCTAACAAAAAATAAGCAAATCAGGGAGGTGGTAAAGGAGGCAATGTCACCCACACGTATCTGGTGACAAGAACTGTTACAGAAGCATCCTCTTGCACAAGGCCACCACATCCTTGCACACAAAACACTTCTGCAAGAACTGTCCAATTGCCTGCCCAACCTCAGATGACACCACTCCTAGGATTATTGATGAATATTGATTTATTCATGCAATATCAATATTATTCATTTGATCTTCCTGGGGATTGAACCCAGAGGACTTTTACCACTGAGTCACATCCCCATCCCTTTTTATTTTTATTTTTTATTAGGAGACAGAGTCTAAGTTACTAAGGATCTCATTAAGTGGCTGAGTTGGCCTTGAACTTTCAATCCTCCTCTCTCTGGGATTACAGGTGTGTGTCACCATGCCTGGCACCTCAACCTCTTTTATTATGCACATGGTTTATTATCGCATGCATGTTCCCATTGCAATGCTTTTCCAGAATAAACATAATCTTTGGAGAATCCCTCTCCTCTTGTTACTGCACTGGCTAAGTAGGAGAACAGAAGGACAGGGTTGCAAGCCCACCTCTCACTTCTTAGCCAGGGTGGCATTTGTGCCTCTTGAAGGAGACTTCAGTCTCAGGATGGGTGATGTAGTCTGCTCCTTCCACATTAAAATATTGCAAAATGCCCACATTAGCAGTCATTCCAATTCACCCACAAACAAGTGAGAGGATATAAGTCACAAATTCAGACTGACACATATTCAGGAGGTGATATGGGGCACACCTAAGCTACAAACAGTGATGTACTGGGTAGCGTTCCAGATCCTTGACCTGGCTGCCATGATTTGTGCCTCTAACTGCAAGGATCTGAGAGGTCTGAGCCTGTGGAGGAGATCACGTTTGCAGAGTGGGCAGAGTGAGCACACAAACCCACAGGTCTCCTCTCCCCGACAGGCACTCAGCTCCTGTGAAATTGTTCACCAGCACCTAGTGTCCTTCAAATGTGGGACAGGTGAGCCACACAACTCACACCTCCCCCACATGACAGCTGGGGGTGTGCAAGCCTCCTTCATCAGGGAGGTCACACTTGCACTGGGAGCACCAATGGATTAAGAGTGCAAGCTTCCTTCATCCGTTGCACACTGTGTTCTCTTGAAAAAGCTATGGATCCAGTTCTGTTGGAGAAAACGTGTCTGGGAAGGACCCCAAAGTCAGGGTGACATTGTTACACCATGGAACTGAGCTTCACTGAAACTTCCAAAACAAATAACCTATTTGAAAAATAAATACAACAAAAGAAATAAAATGGAGTGTGTGTGTGTGTGTGTGTGTGTGTGTGTGTGTGTGTGTGTGTGTGTGTGTAAGTAAATTTTCTGGTGAAGTTCACCAGAACAGACTTATTCTTCATATCAAGTAGATTTTCCAAAGTGATCTCAGATGTTACATAAACAAATATTACATCCTAGGAACCATGTATTTATTTTAGAGAATATAACAAAAAATAAAACCAGTACATCCAACCTATGACGCCAGTGGTGATCTAAATTTTTCTTTATGAGTTTACATAAAAAGAATCAATTTCAGGTTAAAATGTTGGGCAAAAAAGGATAAAGTGGACTGTTTCATGGGGACGTTGGGAGCCATGGGACACCATGAGGACAGTGAAGCAGAGGTGCCTTGAGGCCTGAGTGCAGGCGCTCCAGAGTCCCGTGTAGCAGGGTGGCACCTCACTGTGTGCAGTTTATCCTATTCAAATCCAGTCCAATGCTCATTAAATATCCATGTGGCGGTTGGAAGAAAATTCATACTAAAAACTATTTGGATAAGTGTTTAACCCTCACAATGTCTTTTAAACCCATTAGGGTGGACTTTTCTCCTTCCTTCATTACCTGGGGAGGAACTGTGAACCATCCACCTGTAGCA
Organism: Sciurus vulgaris; assembly: GCF_902686455.1. Classification (NCBI taxonomy): domain Eukaryota; kingdom Metazoa; phylum Chordata; class Mammalia; order Rodentia; family Sciuridae; genus Sciurus; species Sciurus vulgaris. The sequence continues at coordinate 30,156,390 of NC_136474.1, forward strand.
CATTTGGGGAAACAGTGACAACGTCGGAGCCTAGACAGGGTGCTAGAAGGGGGCTCTGTGTTGGTAAGTACTGTATGTCCCCCTTATCTGCTTTGCTTCCCATGGTTTTAGTTACCAGTGTTTGATTACAGCCCAAAAATATTAAATGGAAAATTCCAGAAAGAACAAATCACAAGTCTTGAAATTATGTGCCACTTTGAATAGCTTTTCTGATGAAACCTCACACTGTCGCTCTCCATCCCATCTGGGATGTGAATCATGCTTTTAACACGTGTATCCACACTGTATATGTTACCCACCTGTTAGTCACTTAGGAGTTATCTCAGGCATTACATCAATTGTCATGGTGCTCCAGTGCTTGTGTTCAAGTAATGCTTATTTTACTCAACAATGGCCCCAAAGCATGATAGTAATGACAATAGCAATTCAGATATGCCTAAGAGAAACTATAAAATGCTTTCTTCAAGTTCAAAGGAAGGTCTCTATGATAGGAACGTATGTGTAGGGAGAAGCATAGCATATGTGAGGTTTGGAACTACAGACTTCCACAGGGAGTCTTGGAAGGTATCCCACAGATAGGATAAGGGGCACTGCTCTACACACACACTGCTGTGAGAAGGATCAGGCAGGTTGGAAATCCACCCAGCAGCTCAGAGTTTCCTAGAACATAAGGGAGCAGTACCCCACATGAACAGTGGGCCAGACTGTGTGCAGAAAGTTGAAATTTTTCTCTGAGTACAGAAAATCTCCAATTTGTTCAAATTTCTTAAACTCAAAAATGTGAAAAGGTGATTCAATTCTGTGGATAAAAGAAAAATTGAATCCAGTTACACTTGACAAAATGATGCCTCAACCCTTCCCGCCCACACTCTGCACACCTGGGGATGGATCTGATCCTGTTGGTTACTATGGTAGGCAGGATTCTAAGGCGACCCCCAAGGTTCCCACTCCATGTGCCTGTCTGTCCACACCCCTCCTCTTGAGCATGGGTCAACCACTCTTGTGATTAGTGCAACTGAGATGGCAAAGTGGACACTGTCCTGGCTTAGTTTGAGGTAGGAGGTCTTAAAAATGTAGGATTTACCCCAGCTGGTTGCACATGAAGAAACCAGAGAGGTGCTCCTGCTGGACTGGGAGACAGGCAACCAGTCTGTTGTGAATTGCCATGGGCAGCTCTAGGAGCAGAGTGGCTTCCTGCTCACAGACCTCAAGGTAGCAGGAGAGCAAAGACTTCCTGTGAGATACCAAGCAATGGACCCAGGACACCTCTAGATTCTCCAGGGCAATGTAAGTGGACACACCGTGTTGCTTTATGCCCCTGAGTTTGCAGAATTTTGTCACATGACAGGTATGGATGCCTGTGGTAGCCATTTCCTCCCTCAACTGAGATGGGGCACATGTGCACATGCCCAGTTCTCCCAGAACGCACAGGTGGACAGGTGGCAACCAACTTAGATTGCCTCAGGAAGTTTTTTAGCCTCTTACTTTTGTATCTTTGCAATGCCATGGACTGAACCCAGGGCCTGGCCCATGCTAGGCAAGTGCTCCACCACTGAGCTACACCCCCAGCCTGGGAAGCTTTAATGGGAGGGACTCCAGTCTTCCTGCTCCGGTTTGGGTGTGCGGTGCCCGCCTGAAAGCTCACATTCAGGACAATGCAGGAAGGTTCAGAGGAGAAATGATTGGGTTGTGAGAATCTTAACCCAATCAGTGAACTAATCCTTGATGGGGTTCATTGAAGTGGTGGGGTGTGGCTGGAGGAGGTGGGAATTGAGGCATGGCTCTAGGGTATATATTGTATCTGGAGAGTGGAGATTCTCTCTTTCTCTGCTTCCTGATGATGCCAGCTGCTTCTCTCTGCCACACTCTTCCGCCATGATGCTCTGCCTTACCTCAAGCCCTGAGGAATGGAGCCAGCCTTCTGTGGACTAGGACCTCTGAAACCGTGAGCTCTCAAATAAACCCTTCCTCCTTTACAGTTGTGCTGGTCGGGCCATTTAGTCACAGCAGTAAAAAAGCTGACTACGACGCTTCCCTTTTTGACCTGTGCATAATCATAAGACGATCTCTTTGTTGATCTGTTTCATGGACCAAGAACTAAAATGACTTGGACAAAACAGTTCTCTACCCTGCCCCCCACAAGCAGGGCGAAGATGACTCTCTCCACGTCTGGATGCTGTTAAGTTCTACAGAAAGTCGAACGTTAGAATAACACACCTGGAGAACAGGAGTGTGTCTGCCCTGGGTGTGAGGGCTCTGCTGCCTGCTGACACACCCCTGGGCAGGAAGCACCCACTTTGCTGGTTCTGGAGATGGCGTCCGGGTACCTGCTGGCCTAGGGCCAGGCTGAGCATGAGCAGCCCCACGTACACAGCTGGGTGGAAGCCAGGCTGCCTGGCTGTCACCACCCACAGCACAACACCTAGCAGGGTGTGTGTGTATGTGTTTAAAGGGCCACACTCTGCTCTCACCACACTGTGAAGCATCAGGACTTTCTCGGGACACTCTCTCCCTGCCACCTTCCAAGGGGGTGGAGGGTCCACAGGGTCCAGAGACCTGACCCCACACGCTGCTCTTCCTTTCTGTCACACAGCTACTCCTCAGGCTTCTTAATTTATTGTGCTCTGCTCAGGTTCCACAGATTTCAGAATTTGCTTTTCAGAATTCAATCTCATTTTCCATATTTTTTCTCTACAATCCAAATTTCAAGCCAATAATGATTGAGTCAGTTGTAGAAAAAGCCAGGGAAGGAAGAGACTCAGGTGGCACACATTCTCATGTGTACGTCACGCAACAGGCAGGTACTGTGTGCTGGGCCACCCGGTTCAGCAGATCACTCTCTTTCCTGTCTCTCATTCTCCTAGTGACCTTGCTCCCTCCCTTTCTGGCCTCTGTACATCCTTGGGACGGAGCCCCCACGGCTCCTTCCAAGCTGCTGTTCTGTTATTACAGAATCACATGCCAGGCCGACAGGGTGAACAGGAGGCACACCTGTTCTACCTGGAGAGCCTGGCCATGAGGTCTGGGTGCACAGCCTCACCCTGGGTCAGCTGGCCTCTGTTTCATTCTAGTGGTGTCCCAGCATACCTAACGAGGCTTGTATGCAACAGAAATTTTTTCTCATAGTTCTGGAAGCTAAAAATCCAAGACCATGGCACTGGAAGATTGGCTGTTTGGTAAGGACCCACTTCCTGGTCCACAGGTGGCATCTTCTCTCTATGTCCTCAGTGGGAAGAAGGGTGGGTGGTTCTTGGGCCCTTTTTTTTTTTTTTTTTTTATACCAAGGATTGAACCCAGGGATGCTTAACCACTGAGCTGCATTCCCGGCTCTTTTGATGTTTTAATTTGAGACAGAATCTTGCTAAGTTGCTTAGGGCCTCATTATGTTGCTGAGTCTGGCTTTGAACTCCTGATCCTCCTGTCTCAGCCTCCCAAGCTGCTGGAATTACAGCTGTGCACCTTGGGTCTTTTTTTTTTTAAGGATAGTAATTCCATTCATGAGGGATCTGCCCCATGACCTGGTGACCTCCAAAGGCCTAACACCTTGGGGGTGAGGATTTCAGCATATGAAGTTGTGGGGGGCGCAGTCAGAACACAGGCAGCATCTATGTGAGAGCAGAGCCCCTGCCCCCAGCAGCCCTGAGAGTAGGACCCTGCTTGATCCTGGGTCTGCTCTCCATCCCGCAGTGTGGTTGTCTGGTGGGTAGTGAGTATGAGACTAGGAGCCCCTGTGGGTATTCCACCTCCTCCTTGTGTGTCAGTGATTGTATCCAGGGTCTTGATTTTGCTGTATTTCCAGATAATATTATTTGCTTCTTTTTCCCCATAAACATGTGGCCCTGGGAAGGGCCATTCTCAGAGGGATCAGCACTTTGGTAGAGGGAAGCAGGCCCTTTGGTCTGGAGTGGGTCCCTCCTTTCCTGGCTGCTCCTACCCCACAGGGGCCCTGTAGGAAAAGCTGGGACGCCCAGGCCTTCTCGAGATTCTTTTGGGCTGGGGGTGTGGCTGTGCGGTAGAGCATGTGCTTGGTATGTACCAGGCCCTGGGTTCCACCCCTAGCATTGCATTAAAAGTCCCTTCAGAGGTCACTGAGGGTGTGCTCCTCCATGCTCATCTAGGAAACCATGCAGGCTTCCAGTCAATCACAGCTCTCCAGGGTGTTCGTATCTTCTCTACAAACATTGACACTTTTATTTCTTGTCCCGTGACAGTCACCTGTCGCAGCTTCCAGAATGAACACAGAATACAGACCACCCCAGTGTGGCGACTGAGAAGGGATTGACTTTCTTTGGAGAAGGACACGTAGATGAATTTTTCCAATAGAAACATCTCAAAATAGTCAAAGAGCAAATAAAGCAGATCACCACAGGAAACTAGAATCAGGCGCAGTTAAGACCCAAGTTCAACGTTTCAGCATCTCCCAGGCAGAGTTGCACAGAGCGATGACTGCTTTCTTCAACGTGGAGATTTCAGAAAAGGGCACAGCATCCAGTCTTTCCCCCATTGACTACGATGGCTGCAGGTGCCAATTAGCACGTTCCCGGGCTCCTGTTCCAATCCATTTCCACTGCAGTAAAAATTGGCATTTGGTGAAAATGAATTCTCCACACTTTACTCCAACCATGCCTGTCTGAATTTCCTGAGTATCCCAAAGTATACATAGTTTTTTCTTAGCAGAGTCAAATATCAATCCTCACGTTGCTTAAGAGTAGCAACTCTTTAGATACAAAATGTTCCATGCTTTGAAAACAAAGATGGTTAGAAGTGGAACAGTTTCCTTCTGAGGACTTTACAAACAGAATTCATAATCAACCTAGCACCAGCAAGCTGTCATTCACATTTTACAGATAAGGAATCCCAGGTGCTGGATGGTGAAGTAATTTGCTTACGCCCCTCCACAGCAGGGTGGTATACTTGAGTAGCGAATGACTGTGCAAGGGTGTCAATGTCAACTAGGGCTGAGCTTCCCGGTAGACAGACACTGATAAATATGAGCCACCCATCTGCTTTCCACTGCACCTTGCATGTAAAGAGTCAGTGCTACTTTTATACCCACAGAACAGACTCCAGAAGATTTGCCTTCCATCTTAGGCTCAACTGGTTATCAGACCCTCTGCAGACCACTGGAAATGTGATGTGCCTGCAAAGCACAGGGAGGGGCTGGGGACAGCATACCTCCTATCTGGGTGCACACAGCCAAGACTCAAACCCCCTTCCCAGGCACATCCGGGTCCTCTCCCTGCCCCCGCTTTCTCCTGTAGGATTGGTGGCTGGTGTAAGCACAGGGGATGGGAAGCAGAGACAAGGGTTGGAAGAGACTGGGCAGAGAGGGGTTGGGACCAGGGAGAGATCAGAGCATGGTGTGCCTTTGGTTTCGCAGGGACGACAAAATCCAGCCCAGCCCCACTTTCTGCTCTTCTCTCTGGACCTTGAGTCAGATGCGCAGTGTCCCAGTAGATGGAACTATAAGGTCACCGCTCTTACTTTTCTTGACCAGACCCCTAGCAACAAGGCTCACCCAATTATCGTCCTTCTCCTGCCGGCGCGAACTCGCACCCAATCAGCGCTTGACACTCCACCCAGACCCCTAGAAACATGGATCACCCAATCAACCATCACCCAGTACCCCAGCAAAAAGGCTCTCCCAATCAACTCTCACCCCATTTCATGCCCAACCAATCAGCCTCTTCCCAGCCCTATATAAGTGTGTGTATTTTTAAAATAAAACAGAACTACTCTGTGCTTAGCTTTGACCCGTGTCTCCCTGTGGAATTCTTTCAGGAACCCTCTTGGCTTCCTCACCAAGTATCAGCAGATGCTGGGTGTTTTCTAGAACACAGGCCCTCCTTCCCACCCCACCCTGCTCTTTCTGTTGCAGCTTTGGGGTCACAGGAGACACATGTGTGACCCATGGACAGGGCCTGCCCCCTTTTGCCACTCAAGACCCTGTGGAAATGCAGGTGGGGGAAGGGACGTTCCTCCCAAGGTCTTAGGAAGATGTTTACACAGACTGAAAAGCTGAAGGACCGGTTCAATAAATACTGTGTGCACAGTGCCTGGATTCAAAGCAGAATGTCTGTGGAATCTTCTCTCTCTCTCTCTATCTCTCTCTCTCTCTCCCCACCCCCATACCCCCTCTGTCTTGTTGAACTGCTTAGAAGTTAGTTATGGGCATCATGACGTTTTATCCATAAATTCCTCTGCAATCATCTTCTTAAAAAAAAAAAAAAAAAAAAAAAAGATGGCATCACTGTGTGAATCAGGGAACCCACAGGATGGTTCACAGCAGCCCCTTCTTATCACGGGACGTGAGGCAGGCCCCCAGTGGGAGCTCAAGACTGCAATTGGTACCAAACCCTCACATGATGCTTCTTCCTATACAGCGGATCCTACAGTTTACTAGATAAATCAGGCACAGTTGAAATGACCAGTAATAAACTATAATAAAAAAAGAAAAACATTATCAGGGCTGGGGCTGCGACTCAGTGGTAGAGTGCTCGCCTAGCACATGTGAAGCACTGGGTTTGATCCTCAGGACCACATAAAAATAAAGTTATTGTGTCCATCTACAACTAAAAAAATTTGTTAAGAGAACCATAACTGTGATGAAAATTATGTGAACAGTGTCTCTTCCTCTTTCTGAAATTATGATCATGGCTCATCCTTCTTTTTGTGACGATAGACCCACTCTGTGAGATGAAGTGAGGTGGATGACGTGGCATCTCGACAGTATTAGGTTACCATAGCAACGGTTACTTGAAAGCAAGCACCGCATCACCAAGACAGTCGATCTGTGACTGATGTGGCAACCAAGTGAGTAACAGGCGGGTAGCCTATACAGCAAGAGTACACTGGCCAAGGGACAATCGACGTCCCAGGCTGGATGGAAAAACTTATGAGTTGTTTATTTCTAGAATTTTCCATTTAATAGTTTTGGAACAAGGTTCACTGAAACAGTAGCAGGAAACTGAAACCTCAGATAATATGACACAGAGAGAGAGAGAGAGAGAGATAGAGAGAGAGAGAGAGAGAGAGAGAGAGAAGGGTTGATTTGTAGCATTGAATATAAAATCCATAAGGAATGCTGGCAGACTGGAAAGCTCAGGCAGGATTTCTGTGTATCAGTCTCGAAGCAAAGTTTCTTCTTCAGTTTCTCTGTCTTTATGTTCTTAAGGCCTTTAACTGATTGGGGAAGGCCCACCCATGTTTTGGAGGATTAATCTGCTTTACTCAAGGTCAACTGGTTAAAATGCTAATCAATCACATCTACGAATATTGGTATTTGGCCAAACAGCTGGGCATCATTGCTTAGCTAAGGTGACACATATAATGTAACTATCAAAACCGCAATATGATTAAAAGTGAGATTATTTTAATAATAGCCTGAAATTCATGATCCAATCGTCCGTTGGAAACCCAAAGAGAGAGTGCTACTCTTTGTGTAGAAAAGGAAAAGTGAAGTGCTATTGCCTTGGGGTATGCAACATCAGAAAGGAGTCACACAAAGTCAAAGAAATTGGAACACTGGGGCTGGAGGAGGGAGGTGGGAGGGAGAGCCTCAGAAGGAAGCTGCTCACCCGAGGCCTGTGTTGACTTGTGAGCCACCCAAATATGTCACCTGGTAAAAAAAATAAATAAATAAGAAGTAAAATATCAAAAGGAGTCAAATTGTAAGCCAAACACAAGAAAACAAAGCTGCCTGCTGTAAGCCCCAGCTCCAGGGAAGGCGTACCCTGGTTCTAGGCTCTTCGTTGGAGGTTTTGCCCACCCAATGACCCGAATCCATTCTAAGGAAACCAGAACAAACTCGAAGTAAGTAGCATATAAAATAGTGCTGGTGAAGAGCATCACAGTCCTTAGGAAAGCAAGGGCCATGTCTGGGAGGTGTCAGAGACACCTATCTTTGGATTCTGGCAGGTCCTGGAGCCAGACCAGGGATCCGCCAACAGCAGCAGCTGAAGATTCTGTTCCAGGTCCCTGGTCCAGTCTGCGACAGTTGCTCCCCACAATCTCCCTCTGCACCCCCTCTGGCAAGCCCCAGGCTATGACTGAAAGCACCCAGAAACCACTCCGGACATGAAATTTTTGATCATTTTAATATCTACAGATCCTCCTAAACAGGACCATGCCTGCTAAATTGCCTACAGAAGTTCCTACAAGATCAGATACACAAGTTCCAGACCTGGCGGACACACACAGGTTCACCAACCAATCGGCCAATCAACCGCTTCTTCTTCAAGACCACCAGCCCCTGACACCCAAAGCCGAGACCTGCGATTCACTATTGACACCTTCGGCTCCAAACACCCTGCTCCCACCTAAAGCCCTCCCTAGTCCTCCTTTTTGTTACGGGAATGAGACTCTTCGCCCCTAACCAGCAGGAAGAAGCTACAGAAGAAAGACCAACGTCCCACCCCTGGTATCTATAAAAACAAAAAGGGAGGAATGTTGGCATCAGATCTGCTATCTTGCTGCCACCATTATTCTGCCTCCCACACCACCTTACAACCCAGATTGTTAGCCTGGGAACTTCCTCGCCAGCCATTGGTCCCTTGTTATTAGCAGGGATATGTAGAATAACCACAGGTGAGGATGAGGATGCTTGAAGGGAATAGAGATTGAGCCTCCCTAATCTGAAAATCTGAAACTTTTAACATATCACCTGGGCACTCAAAAAGTTTCAAATTTTAGACTATTTCAGACTTTGGAGTTTTAGATTAGGAAAACTAAATCAATAAAATCTCTGCAAATATTCCCAATCCAAATAATTCTGAAATGTGGAACACTTCTGGTCCTAAGCCGAGGGATACTCACCTTGAGTGTAGGATTGCCTGATCGCACACGCCTGCCCCTCTCAGCGCTCACAGAGCCATGGGGCCCCTGAGCCTGGCCTGGCTGCTCCCCAAGACCAGCACCGGGGGCGTGAACTCAGAGGGGGCGTGAGCTCAGAGGCGCATCTGTTTTATTCTCACAGCACCGAGCTTCTGCCCTCATCCAAGGGGCCCTTTTGATATGACTACTCGGTGACCTTTTCCATACACCAAACATCCACATGTGGGATGGTCTTTCCACCCACATACGCTAGGAAACTTCCAGATGACTAAGAACTCAAGGGCTGCTTTTCAAAATGTGCTTCTCATTCCACTCGGAGAATGTCCACTGCAGAAAGGCAAGACCACAGCACAAGCCACCCCTGACTTAGTGCTGTAAAGAGTTCATGCTTGTACATTCTGTGGCCAGGGGGTCAGGCGGGGGTGCAACCATGAGGCTTCCTCTGCATGGACCTCAGCTGGGTGGACCCCAGTGGCTGGGGCTAGAATCACCTAGAAGCTTCTCTCTAGCATAAAGCTGAGTTCACCTGGGACTCTCCACCAGAGAGACTGCAGGTGGCCTTTACAATGACTCTCACTTCTCGTGCATGATCCCCACAGGGAGCCTCCAAGGCTGTTTTCCAGGACCCCTAAAAAGGAACCACATTCCCCCTTTGACTTGGCTCTGTGAGCAATGTGTCATTATTTCCATAGCATTCTGCTGGTTACCAGCCGGCCATGACTGTGAGACCAGATCTAAGGGGAGGGAGTTGGTCTTCCCAGATCTCCCAGGGAGGGCAGGCCAGGTTTATGGCTTGTGGGGTGATAGATTTTGTCAGAAGTCACATTTGAGAAACAGAAGCTGCTCCACAGTCTGTCCTCTCCCCTCCTTCTGCTCAGGCTGAAGCTCTGAGTTGAAGGTGGGACTTGAATCCCCAGCCCTCCAGCCCAGGGCTGCTTCTATCAGGCCACATGTACTCCCCACTGATATCTCAGAGAAACACCTTGCATTTCTCTTTGCACACATATTTTTTCCTGCCTTCTGGGGCTTTCTAGATCAAATAAAGAAAACCCATTTCTTCCAAGTATGTCCTAGAGGCAGACAATTTTGCCCTGTTGTCATTTAAGATAAAAATGAAGTATGATTGGTTTTCACTTTTAGATGAGAATCAAGCTGCCACCTTCTTGTCCATAGTGGCTGGCCCACACGTCCATTCTTCTGCAATGCCCGGAGCTTCTTCCTTCAAGGCTATACTTAGTCACTCCATCTGGCTCCAATGGACACTCAGTCAGTGTTTTGCCATTGGTGGGGAATGGGGGAAGTTCTTTTAGACTCATGATCCACTTTGGGTTGACCGTCACCTCTGAACTAAGACAAAGTCTGACTCGTTATAATAAAGACCCCCAAAATACAGTGGCTGAATAAGTTTGTTTCTGTCACTATGACAAGACCACAGACTGGGCCATGCCACAGCTGTGCTACTTTCAATGCCTGGCTTTATTTCTGGGTTTCAGTTTCCTAGGTTGGGGAGCCAGGGAGGAGGGGAGTAGTGGACACTCACTTTCTTTTCTAAGGCACTCATCACTTCTCCCACTTCATTGGTCTGAACTTGGTCACATGATCATATCTAACCACAAAAGAGACTGAAAACTGCAGTCTCTCTAGATTAGAATTCACTCACATGGGGTTTCCATTCCTAAATGGAAGAAATAATAAATGGATATTGGGAATAGTGAGTTGTCTCTGTCCTATGCTCATACGTTTCTTTATGTCCCATGAAGGAACAGAGTTTATGGGACATGCTATGCCATTGGACATAGGGAGGCATTTGTTACTGACCACATGGGAAGATTGCATACAGGTGCTTGCTTGCCTCTGAACAAGCAAATTTATAAGAAAGAAATCCTGAGGACTGAACGACCACTGTTTCCTAGTCATTGGTTGTTCCTGGTATTCTGTTGGTCTTTAGAATTCAAATCCAAGCTCTATCAGAAGCTATATGCAGGCCTCAATTACTCTATCTAAAAATTACCTATTGTGTTAGTCAGATTTCAGTTACTATAACAAAACAACTGAGATAGAGAAAAGGTTTATTTTGGTGGTGACGATATGGCGCATCTCACAGGGCACTTGTCTCACATGAGGAAGGACTGGAGTTCGAATCCACAGTACCAAAGGATGGGAAAAAGTTTATTTTGGCTCATAGTTTCTGAGGTTTTGGTCCATGCAGCCTGGCTCCATTGCTTTGGGGACTGTGGCAAATAAAGCTGAACTTCATGGTGGAGAACATGAGGGAGAGCAAAGCTGCTCACTCCAAAATCAAGACTGAGAGAGTGAGAGAGAGGAAGGGGATGGGTCAGCCTCAGTGACCTCCACGTCCACCCACCAGGCCCCATCTCCACCACCTCTCAATAATGTCACTGACTGGAGATCAAGCCATTTAAAACACACGGGCCTTTGGGGACATTTGTCTAAACCCTAGCAGATGCCATATTATTTGCTGCCTGGGATTAGTGTGGGATTGAATAGAAAACCTCTATAAAGCCCTGAGTCTGAAACATAAAAGAAAAGAGTGGTAAAAGAATTTTACCAGGCAGGACATAAACCCCAGAGCTCAGTTTGCTAGCGTAATGAACGGATCTGTGTCAGGTGTGCCCAGCAGACCCCCCGGTCCTCCCAGAAGATGCCTCCTGCTGACTCTGCAGCTTGTTGGGTCTCACTCCAGGGACAGCCTTACCCACTGCACTGGTCTGGGGAGGACTTGGACAGTGACTGAGTGCATTCTTCAGCACTGTGTGGTAGAAGCTGCCCTGAGGATGGCACTCAATTCAAATCTGAAATGTTTCCCCAAAGCCCTTGAGTTAAAGGTTCAGCCTCTAGTTTGGGCTGATACTGGGAGGTAGGAGGACCTTAAGGAGGGGGAGCCTAATGGAATGCTTTAAGTTACTGGGGTATGTCCTTGAAGGGGATTGTGGGATCCCAGTCTCTTCCTCTCTCTCTCGTCATGTCCCAAGACATGATGGGCATGTCTTGGTTCCACCTCACCTTGTCTATAATGATATATTGTCTCATCACAGGCCCAAAAGTCATGGGACTAACCAGCCGTGGATTGAAACCTCTAAAACTGAGCCAAAGTAAACCTTTTCTTTTTCTAATTTGATTATCTCAGGCATTTGTTACAGTAACAGAAAGCTGACTAATACAGACGGTATAGACCGCCTGTCAATCCCTACCTGTTTGACTGATGGCTTCCTGGCTTAGGCTGGGCATCCTGGGCATCCAGTTGGTGGTCAGCTCCTGGCTTCTGGGTGCAATTAGACATGTGAAGGTGATTCAGGAGAATTGGGGACTTCCCTCTCCTTGTGAATCATGTGAAGGCATGCCCAAATCTTATAGTGTTGCTCAGATCGTCCAGTTGTATAAGAGTCTGGGATTTGGGTCTTTTGCAGGTACATGTCACCTTGGTATAGACTCTGAGGTCCCCCCATTGGGCTTCCTGTCTTTAAGAAATAGCTCGGCCAGCTTAAGGCATCTGTTCCGATGGTCTCCATAACAGCCCTGGACAGCCGGGAGTGAATAGCTAGCAGGCCCTGCCAGCAGGCGGGCCCATCCCACTAACTGGATGATGTATACAAGAGCTGATCACACCTGGCACCTAAATCAAAGGATGAACTCACCCGATGTGAATCATGCCAGGCATTTTAGTAGGGACAAACATTTCTATTCCTGGCCCTAGGAGTGATCCTGCTTGCAATTAAGCATAATCCCTAATGTCTGTCTAATGCCCATAATATCTCCAAGAGATGTCGAGTCATTCTTAATTTGTGAATGAGTAAGAGGCAGAACTTAATCAGAACTCAAGGGTTCTTGTTGTCCTAGGCTGTTGAAGCTGGAATAGATGTTCATTTTCCTCTGACTAGCATAATATCCAAATGTCAAAAAAGAAGGAGGAGGAGGAGGAGGAGGAGGAGGAGGAGGAGGAGGAGGAGGAGAAATGAAATGAAATGGAGGGAAGAAGAAAAGAACAAGAAGATGGTGTGGATAGGCTGCTTTGCTTCATGTTTCCTCACGCATCAAATACAGCGACTGCTGCCCTTACCTACTCCCACCCACTCTGCAGACGCTGAGACAAGAACTTATATTCTCGAAATGTGAGAGGGAAAAAAAATGACAGTCCTAAAGGACAGTTGACAACTCTGATTGCTATTCCCCCAAGGTTTCCATATTCCTAATTTCCATTTAGGTGGCAACGCAAGCACACCCCACATGTGAAAACAAAGGGCCCGGCCTCAGCAGCACCACAGACACCCCTACCCACCTCCTGCTTTAACACAGGAGGTTTTCATTGCCTCCGATGATGCCCAGAGCTGCAGAAACCAAACCTTCCAAGCTCTGGGCCTTTTGAGCCACAAAATATGGATCAAGTATCAATAAATAACAAACTGAAAACATGTGTGTACACTGAGGATCCCCAATCTGAAATGCCCAGGACCAGAAGTATGTCAGATGTTGGGGTTATTTCTGATTTCAAAATCTTTGCATAGATTTTAGCAGTTGAGTCTCCCTAATCTGAAAATCCATAATCCAAAATACTGACACTTTTTGAGCATCGTTATCAAAAAGTTTCAGGTTTTGAAGCATTTTGGATTTTGGATCTTCTGATTAGGAAGGTTCCATCTGAATGTGGTCCAGGAAAGAAAGCGAAGGCAAAGAATTGGCACCAAGTAAAACTGAAATAGTTTCATTTGGTTTATTCTAAAAGCAGAAAAGCTGAAAGTGGTATTTAATCATTTGTAGATATGAAGGAAAGAAGTCAATCTCAGGAAAGACCATCTTCAGGCTAAATTTTCTAGCCAACTCACAAATTCTTAAATGGCTGAAGGTGCTAGAATTTCAGAGATGACGTGAAGCTCTTCGTTGTGTTATTACACACCTGGCTAAAGTGCCTGGTGAGATTCTAGGAAGGTAAGTTCTGGAAAGGGGAACTTAGAGACAAGGTTTGCCTTGAAGAACGGCCCCGCAAGTTCTCCAAGGTGGGGTGGGGTCTTGTTTCTGTTTCATTAGGGATGACGCACATGTCTTTCAACACCCGATTCACTGTGCTGGCCTGCTGAGGTCCTTAGGCAGTGACATGCGATGACCTGGATACTGAGCGGAGCATCCCCTGTGGCTGGCCGGCTGGGCTTGCTGCATCCTGCCCTGGCCCTGCCCACCTCCCTCCCAGACGCATTGTTCTGAACACACAAAGGGCCTGGCAAGTCTCAACTGGGTTTAAAGTGCCATCTGTTCTCCTACAGAAGTCACTCCTCTCTACTAGACACAGTGCTGCAGTGTAGGGGGTACTTCATAGAAATGGACAACATTAGAAAATTGGATTGCACTTGGACTCCTTCTTTTGGGATTCCTTTATTCGTTTTATTGTTCCCATGTATTTTGCAGAGAGATGGTCCCAAGGTCACTCAGAGGTGAGCAAAGAAACAATGGTGACCATTCTTTGCATACTTGCTATGTGACAGGTGACTTAACTCTAGTTTTTGCAATCTTATGGTTCCTTAAAGCTGTGAAGAACAGAGTAGAATGTTCTAGTCTGTATTTTATAGATAAGGAGACTGAGACCCAGAGCAGTTGAGTAATTCCCAATATCTCAGAGCTAATGAATGAAATCCAAATACTAATCTTTCTGGCTTAAGACACCCTCCCAGGTGCACCAGTGGCTGCCTGTCCAGTCGGGAGCCATCCAGGAGCCGCACATAGGTCCTTCCACCTCCCTGACAGACAGCTCCTGCTAAGTTCTCACCTCCTCTGTAAAGAGGATTCCACCTCCTGGCATTTCTTCATATACCCTGTTTTGTTGTTCAAATCAAGAGCAAAAACAGAAACCAGGCATGTGGCATACACAGGCCTGTGATTCCAGCTACACAAGAGGCCCAGGAAGGAGGATCGTGGGTTTGAGGCCTACCTGGGAAATTTTTCAAGAACTTGTCTCAAAATAAAATAAAAGGGCTGGGGATGTACCTTGGAGGTAGTATGCACAAAGCCCTGGGTCCAGTCCCCTGTGCAAAAAAAAAAAAAAAAAGAAAGAAAGAAAAAAGAAAAAGAAAGGAAGAAAGAAAAGAAACATAAAACAGACAGAGGTAAAACTTATTGCCCCAAGATATTCCTCTGTAGGCACACAGAAAAAACACCTCCCAACACCAAGAAGAAATTATGGCATCCAATTTTGAAAGTATCTACTGCAAAAAAAGATCAATCTAAATGAATGGAAGTGTTAAGGGAAACTTCTTTAATGAATTGAAAAGAGTGACCAGCGATGAATACTCCACTCTCTACATAGGAATGTGTCGGATTGCATTTTTCTCTTAAATAGTTTCACATATCTGTCATATCTAATAGCCCATCGTTATTCACACGTTAGTACTCCCACTCATATAAGCCTAGTTTCATGAACCGAGCCTCTCCTGAGTAGATAAATGGCTCCAGAAAATAATCATGAGAAAACACAGTCTCTCTGTGACCATGACCTTTATCCATTTCTGGATGTCCAGTGGAAAGGGAAAGATAGAAAGTAGACCCCAGAAGGCTTGATGTTCTAAAGACTTTCTGGAAGCCAATGTCTTCTGTTGGATGAAGTGAGTGAGTTCCCCATAGCCAGGGGCATTGGAGGAAAGGCACCAGGCATGGCAGGTCGCAGGGCCCTCCTGGGAGCTGTTCGATTCACAGCAAGAGCCAGCACACGAGACAGAGCTCCCTCTGCCCTGCCTGCAGCCCCTCTGGAACTCCTAACCCAGAGGTTCCCTGCTTAGAACCCCTCCCCTCCTGAGGCAGTTTCTCTGCCTCACTACACACAGGTGAGGAAGCCCAGGCACAGATGAAGAGCTGCCACAGACCCCGCAGAGTGGCCAGTGGGCAGAGCTCCAGCCAGCTCCATCCAGGGCAGTTCCTCAAGGAGGACAAGTGCCAAAGTTAGATGCAGGAATACTGCAGTCCTGTTTTTTGAAATGACTTCCTTCTTACAATAAATCTATAAAAATAAAAATTGGAGGTCAGGTGGGGATGTGTTTGTGCTCATTTCAACAACACAAAGACATACAGAAAAGTCGCGGCCTGGTGACATGGGGGTGTCCTCAGTCTCTCACCTGCAATAGCCCAACTCCATGAAGTCACCTGGAGCCAACCTCAGCTGGGACACACACAGCCAGTGAAGGGGCTGGAAACTACCTGTGAGCCACAACAAACCTCCCCTCCTCCTTTCTCCCTGGTAAACTTTCTTCTTTCTTTCTTCTTCCCTTCCTTCCATGGCCCCTCCCTCCCTCTGTCCCTCCCTTTCCTCTCTCTTTCTCTCTCCTCTTTCTTTCTCTTCCTTCCTCCTGATTTAGGAGTCTGACCACCTCCACCACAAAATGATGGCCTTTGTCATGTGTTAAAGCATTACTGTG
The DNA here is from genome assembly GCF_902686455.1 of Sciurus vulgaris. NCBI lineage: Eukaryota > Metazoa > Chordata > Mammalia > Rodentia > Sciuridae > Sciurus > Sciurus vulgaris. The sequence continues at coordinate 30,172,637 of NC_136474.1, forward strand.
CCCCATAAGAGCATACAGTTATCACGCATCAATCAAAAATAAAAAACATTAAAAGAAAAGGCAACTGGATTTGGCAGAGCCTTGGAGACAAGCACTGGAGTGCGTGTGACTTTTTAAATCTTATTTTTAAAATCAACACATAATATGTGCACATATTTATGAGGCAGAATTAACGATTATTTAATGAAACAAAATAAGAACTCACAACTAGAAATTGGGCCCTTTCTTGAATTTTTTCCTTTCCCTCGACAGATAGAGAAGAGGAGAAAAAGAAAAATACATCTGGGGCCTGTGGGAGGTCTAAGGCACTCTGTGCCTACCTTAGAGGCCAGAGAGAGTCCAGCCAGGAGGCTGCACCTGTGGGCCAGGCCGGCAGCCCAGTGCCAATTATCAGTTTCCCCATCTGGAGGGTGAACAGCTGGCTGAGATGATAGGCCAAAAAAGCAATTTCACACTGACCAAGCTGTGGTTTGGACCTACAGGCACGCACTCTAATTTAACCTACCAAATCCAGTTTTGAAAACACAGCTAGGTTTTTATGTCATTTAACCCAGTTCACCAGTGACTAACTTTTGTTTTGCAAAGTGATTTAATGTTTGTGGTTCTGTTCCATAACCGGATTTATACAGAAAGACGCAGGATTTGACGCTTTCAGAAAACACAAAGTACTGAGGTCTGATGCTACAATAGGGGGGAGGGGAGGGGAGTGGGGAGAGAATCCCCCTCCTCAGAGGGTCATGGAGAAAACACAGTGGTTCTCCAACATGGAGCCCTGTGGTCCTCACTTGCTGGCCGACTTGGACAGCAGAGCCCAGATGGACGGCACCAGCATTGGTGAGTTTGATTCCTAAAGAAGAGGGGACAGAAAGCCTGGGGCACAGCCCTCAGCCGTCAGCAAGAGAGCATCCCGTCCTGAATGTGAGCACGGCTGAGTCCTGAGCAAGTCTGTCGCTCAGGCAGAGAGGTCCTCCAGGCAGCAACGAGACGAAGTTCTTTGGTAGCTTTTATTTTTTGGTAGCACCAAGAATGCTTGCTCGCCTCCCGTGACAACTGTGAAACTGTCTCACCAGAAAAAATGACAGACACCCATAATGCTCTTGCTCTGGTCTGTTTCCATGATCAGTAGAAAGCCTGTGACCCACAGAAAGAGGAGATGGGGGCCGGTAGCAGAAAGGGAGCTAGAGAGAGCTCAGCACCCCAGGAATGGCACTGTCCCCCCACCGGTGGGCTCTTCTCTGGGGGCCGAGGGCCTCCCTTTACAACACACTCACCTGCCGTTTGCCTGAGCACCAGGTAACTAGAACTCAGTGTCCCATAAGCACCAGGGTTGAAAGGGGCAGGAAATGAGAAAGGAAGAATAACGTCCACATGATGAATAGGGAGTGCCCGGAAATGCCAGCCACGGGCACACTTTTGGCAAGTGGGGGACAGGCAGTCCCACCACCGTGAAGTGTGTTGGAGTTCATGCTGGGAACTACCCCTGAGAGCCAAGGGCCAGCAGCACCCTTGGACTAAGACAAGGTACAAACCTTTGTCCAAACTGGGAGAATGGAGCCCAGCCCAGGAGGGCGGCAGGCAGCCAGGCTTCGCTCCAGAGGGTGCGCGACCTGTGGGAACCCTCGGGTTGAGGCAGCACCCCTTTCTGAATTCAGTCTTGCTGTACCAGGTGCCAGTGGTAGGGACCTACCCTTAGGAATGGGTTCTGCTTCCCCCTTGGAGGAGCTATCCTCAGGGCGCACGGTTCCTCAGGGACCTAAATGGCACCCAGGCACCAATACCCTGAAGGCAATAATCTGACTTAGGAAAGGCTCTTTGCCCAGAAGTGCTCACTACACTTCCTTAGGGGAATGAAATGGAAAGGCCCACAGATGAGGAGGGATAGGAGGCGGGAGAGGAGGCGGGCAGCAGAAGGACATAAGCCATTGAAGGGGACACTTATGACACAAGCAACTCTGGGAAAATACACTTGTAAGACTTTGAGAGGAAAAAGGCAGGTGTGAGGCATAGGAACCCGGGGACCCTGATGGGATAGGAAGGACCAGGCTTGTGCAGAGCAAGAGACACTGGGATGAACTGATCCGGGCAGATGTGACGACTGATCTGGGGCGGCAGGCGACGGGGAGGGCAATCAGTTTCTTTCCTTCTAACGTCTAAGGTATTTTTGCAGGTGTGTACCAAGGTGGGCACATAGGCTACTGCCTGCTGTTCAGAGCTGTCCGTCAACCCATGAAGCTCCCAGCCATCCGTGTTGAGGATCTCAGAGCCCCAGCACCCAAGGGGCAGAGCTGGCCACTCAGGACAAGAAGAAAATCCTGCAGGGCACAGTGCAGGCTGCAATCGGGGTACTAAATCCCCTGAGCAGGTCTATAATCACCTGAGCATGTCCAGAACTATAGATGGACTGAACCCACAGACCAGCGGCCTGGACATCTTTGGGCTGGGTTTGGACTTGTAACTTTTCCTCTATCCAGGTGGACCAAGGTACTTCAAGAGAGATCAGCTTGGTTCCCTGGAGTCTGCACCAGGAAATCTGTCTCCAGAGCCTCCCATGGGAGAAGCCAATTCTCCCTGGAAGACAGATGGACTCTCAAATGGGTTTCCCATTACTTTCATGTGGAAAAAAAAAAAAAAAAAATCAGGTATACCAATATTTATGATAGTTTTGACTTCAAAACAATGCAGAGCCTCTCTCCCTTACTCCTAGGTGCAAGTGATGCCCTCATGTCCTCATCCCTATCAGCTCCACCCTGCTCAACACAGGGCCCAATCCTGACCACCTCCACCTCCCCCCACCATGGAATGTACAGCCCAATTTTGAAGGTGGAAGCTTTAGACTTGGTGTCTAAAGAAGGGAATGCCCAGATTTGGGGAATGGAGGTGCACAGGCTTTGGTATTTGAAAAGGTGGGGGGAAGCTGGATGGGATGCCACAAGCCTGTAATCCCAGTGGCTCAGGAGGCTGAGGCAGGAGGATCACAAGTTTAAGGCCAGTCTCAGCAATTGAACAAGACCACAACCCCCAGCAACTTAGCAAGACCGTTTCTCAAAAAAAAAAAAAAAAAAAAAAAAAAAAAAAAAATTAAAAAGACTGGGGCTGTAGCTCAGTGATGAAGTAACCCTGGGTTCAATCCCTAGTAGGACACATGTTTGTTCCTGGGGCCATGTCACTCCAGCAGATGCCCTGGCCCCAGGGTGCATATCACGGGCCTCACTGGGACTCAGACTGGAGCTCTTTTGACCTTTTTCTCTAAGCATTGCTCAACAGACTTTGCAGGTCCCAGAACACCCGGCTTATTTTATGCATGGGAAATACACCTCTATGTGGAGGAAGCCATAGAGATGTGGAATGTGGGACAAGGATGGTAGGATGAACCCATCCATTCATGAGAGCTGTTTTCTCTGGGAAGGTTATTTCACTCCTGAATGAAGAAGGAAGTAAATAGGACACCCTGCTATTTTTACATCACGGCTGAGCTCCTAACGAGCTTTTCCTATTTCCACCTGAAGATGTAAGATGATCCCTTCACAGAGGTGGACAAGAAGAGCCAAGGGCTTCCCCAGGGGGCCCTGGGGTTCACAGAGTGCCTGAGAATTCAATCTGGGAAGGACATGCTGGCGGGAGCACGGGGCTGTCCATCATGGGCTGCTGAATGAAACCAAGAGGCTGCCTTTTCTTTGGGTTCCTATATTTACAAAAGCCAGATTGATAATAATTTATCCCCATCTGGTCCCTGTAAAGTTTTATTCTTGTCACATCAAAGGAATAAAAATTATTTTTTTAAGTTTGTCACCGCTCGGGCTGGGGATGTGACTCAGTGGTAGAGCACTTGCCTAGCATACGTAAGACACTAGGTTCAATCCCTGGCACTGCAAAAAAAAAAAAAAAAAAAAAAAGAAAGAAAAAAATATATACACACATATATACAAAGATTGTCTTGGTTCCATCAACAAGCGTCTTTACAATGGTAAAGGAATTTATACAACTCCCCATTTGGATGTAGGAAATGTCCTTCCCCAGAAAGAATCTGTGTGTCTAGAATTTGCTGTTGCCTTAGCCTTTTCTGTTGCTGTAACAGAATATCACAGACTAGGTGATTTATAAGCTGTAGAAGTCAACTTGTTCATGGTTCTGGAGGCCAGGAAGTCCAAGAGCATGGTCCTGGCATCTGGCAAAGGCCTCTGTGCACATTATAACAAGACGGAAGGTGGAAGGGCAGGAGAGAGGGAGGGGGGAAGATGGAGAGAGAAAGGAAAGGGGCAAACTCTTCCTGGTACCAGAAATCCTTCCCCACAGGACTAGCCCACTCTAACCCTTTCACGAGGGCAGAGCTCTCCCGACCTGATCACTGAGTAAGGTTCCCGTCTCGCAGCACTTGCACTGGAATTCAGAGTCCCGCACATGAACTTGGGAGGCTACATTCCAGCCATGACAGCCACCCAGCATGTGGATGAATGGCCCCGTGCTCTGCCTGGCATGCCCTTCCCAGATGTGATCCTCGGGCACTCTGTGAGCCCCAGAGTCCACTGGGAAGAAGCGAAGCCCCCTCAGGACGTGCCAGCTCTCCTTGTCCCCCTCTGTGAAGGAACTCGGGTATAACATGGAAGTGGCAGGATACATGCTCATTTCATTTTTAGTAGCAAAAATGAACTTGCCTTTCCACTACAGAAATTTTTTTCTGCAGATAATTATATATGCATATGTGTGTGCATGCACATAAATGTATATAAATAATATGTATATGACATGTTATATGTGTGTATATATGTGTGTGTATGTGTGTGTATATATATATATATATATAATATAGAGAGAGAGAGAATATCAGTAAAAATGCACAATTTTCATCTCATTCGACCCCTTAGTATTTTAATTAATCCTAATGACCAGATACGATGATCCACCTAGTCTTCTTTTCATTAGTACCTTTAGAGAGACAATGCTCCAAATTCTCACCTTCTTCACTGGGGTTCTAAAGAGTTCCCCCAAGAGTCTCTGGGTAGGCCAGGCACCGTGATGCACACGTGTAATTCCAGCAGCTCAGGAGGCTGAGACAGGAGGATCATGAGTTCATAAGTCAGCCTCAGCAAAAATGAGGGGCTAAGCAACTCAGTGAGACCCTGTCTCTAAATAAAATACAAAATAGGGCTGGGAATGTGGCTCGGTGGCCAAGCACCCCTGAGTTCCATTCCCGATACAAGAAAAAAGCCATCTCTGGCAGAACTGGGGTGAGGTTTACATGAACACAGACGGGGAAAGTCAACGTGCCTTTTAATTAACCTCCGAGTGATATTTAGCATGGACTTCAGTTTGAAGGTGGGCAGCAGACCCAGCAGGATCAGCACATCTCACAACCTGCTCTGTAGCAATCATGGCTATTCCCAGGCACACTAAAGCGGTTGGTTTGCTTTGAACCCTCTGTGTTTTCTATTCATTGAAAACTATTTTCATAGGCTTTGTGTGGCCAAACTGAGCTACAACGGGCCCGGAACACACCTCAGCTGGGAATCCAACACGTTCATGTCCCTCAAAACTGAAGCCATATCCATCAGGTACCATGGAACTGATAGGATGTAATTTCCTTTTCAAAGGCTCTTCAGACTGCCTTCTACCTTCATTCCAAACCTACTAGGGAAACAAGGTAAAGGCAGCTCAGGTTTTGTTATCCTCAGAGCCCTGAAGCACAGAGAGGTTCTGTGACTTGACCAAGGTCACACAGCTGGCAAATGGTGATGGAAGAATTTGTTTTCTGGAACACACCTGACCTCCCAGGTGGAAGTGAGAAGGGCAGTGTCTTCTGTCCCTCTGTCTGTTGTTTAACCCCTTCATGGGAACCTGATCAATTATGTCTCATCCAGACCTTGCACTGGCACATCCATCACTTATTCAGTCTCCCAACCTGCTCGTCTCTGGCTCCGTCCTGCACCATTACAGCCTTGTGGCTTTTCTGGGGACAAACACAACTGTCCATTTTACAGATGTAGCCAGACCTGAGAAGAAAATAGGAGCATGCCAATGAGCCGGTGCCCGAGGAAAGGGTTCCGCTCCTCAAGAAACAGGAGGGCCAAACAGGAGAGCAGAGAAATGAGGTTGGAGTGTTGGGGAGAACCGAGAGCGAAGCAGGGGGACGAGGGGACATGGATGAGATCATGGGGAGCGGGGACAGGAAGACGCAGGGGAGACAGAGAACATGCACAGGTCAGAAAGTAGCTGAACTGGGGCTTTGAGAAAGGACGTGTTCGGAGCCAGAGAGGAGGAGCCGGAAGGAGAGATGGGGGCCGAGGCCGGGACGAATCTGTCTGCCAACTCTGTTGTATCTTTGGGGTAAAGGTGTGCTTTCCAGTCATAAAATGCATTTGTCTGCATGTTCACTGTTTTCTCTGATTTCAGAGCAATTATCACCTGTTTCCTTGCAACAGGCTCCAGCAGTGGGGAGACCTGAAATCCCAGCCCACAGCTTCCATGCTGCCGAGCCTGAGCCCCCTGCCTCAGTCTCCCCAGCTGCAGGGAGTCAGCCCCTCCCCTGATGAATGCCGTGCAGAGGGCTAGAAGGAGCAGGAAGCCCCCGAGAACCGCCTGGCTGCCTCAGCCCCACCATCCCCCACAAAGACCACCCAACCAGACAAGCCTTCTCCCAGCAACTCCCAATCTCCTCAGTCTCCCCTGCATTTCCCCCTGAGCCTCTGACACCCCCTGAGCACCATGTGCAAACGGACCCCTTGTTCATGGAGAGGTGCCACCCACGCCCACCCCTGGCCCTGGTTTCGTGCTTCCTAGCCTGTTGCCCACTAGCCTGGGACCTGCCTGGTCACAGTCCCTGCTTGACAGCATGTGTCAGAGGAATTGCTGAAGAATGCTGAGCGTGGGGCACATTAGTAGGCTGTCCTCATGCATCTGGTGGCTCTAGATGCCCATGTCACCTCCAAGTTCCTGTCCTCAGCCCCAAACCTGGCAATGCAGGAGGGGGCTCTTGGGTGCAGTGTGTTCCTTTCCCGTCAGTGGTCCTGAGTGACCTCTTCTGAGAGCCCCTGCTGGGCCCAACACAGAGCCGGCCATCCCAGACAGAGGGACTCTCCAGGGTGAACTCAGACCTGCCCGGATCTCTCCTCTTGGAAAGGGCTGGGTGCGGCCGTCCTGTGGCTGGCAGGTCACTGAGCAGACATTCTTTTACGCAACCATTCTTGTGGTGGGCTCTCCTGCTTGGTATCTGGGACATCTGCCGGAAATCAGGCCCTGTCTGTGGCATTCCGCAGCCATCTCAGGCGTCCTGCTGCCGTTGACTGAAGCCACAGCCTGGGCCTGCATCTCAGGCGAAGGGATAAAAAAGGCAGCGTGGCCTGGGCCATCAATCAACCCTGTGTTTCCATCCAAGGTGAATCTTAAACAAAAATAAAGTCAAAACCCCGGGCCTAAAATATCTCCCAAGGAAGGCGAGCAGAAACACTGTCTGCGGTGGGCGAGGCCCAACCGCAGCATCTGGGATTCCTAATTATAGGGGGACCCATGTCCCAGCATGTCCTGCGAGGGGTGCGGAGGGCCTGTCTGCGCTGCATCTAACTGTCACCCTGGCCTCCAGCTCCCCACAGCAACAGACAGAAACCCAGACTTCCCGGCTCGCCAACGAGCTCTCTCACCCACCTGTGAGGCTGATTTTCGATTTTCTCTTCAGGATCCATTTCAGATTTCAAGTCAGCTAGCACACCACCTCCATTCCTGAATGAGACCCTCAGGATCGAAAAGAACAATTCCTTTTCTAAGTTGTCAGAGCCTGTAAGCGACTATTTCTCTAATAACTTAGAGGGGACATATTTATGGACAAGGGGGTTGGCCTTCAGGGCTCCGTAGTTGTGAGCATTGCATTTCTGTTGCTGACGTCCCTGGGTCGGTGGTGTCCTGCTGGGCCCGAGTGGGCTGAGACACTCCAGCCGCATATCACAGGCAGGGCAATATCTTCACAGAGACTGAGCAGAGCTCGGGCGCATGCTCCTCAGGGGTCACCTGACATCCCGCGGGCCGCAGGACTCAATGTGGCTACAAGGGTCAACATGGAGCCGCCCTCGCCCACACCCACCAAGCACCTGGCCCCCTTGCCGACTGTTGGGTCCCAGGAGGCGACATGCTACTGCAGACACACTGTGCGTGCTCTTCTCAGGGCCTTGCACTTGGGCCCCTGACAGGAACCCACGCCTCAGCAGGTCTCTGTCCCATGTCACCTTCTGGCTCTCTGCTTCACACAGCCCTGTCCTCTCCCTTACCTGGGGTTACTTCCTAACCCCCTCCCTATCCCCGCCTGACAGTGACACCTACGCACAGCAGAACATCATTTGGTTGAGGCCCTCGCTGGGGCTGGAGGTAAATGTCATGAAGAATGTAAGGGATGTAAGCATAGGGTGGCTTTTGGACTGCTTTTTGTTTGCTGGATCAGGTTTGTTTTGTTCTATTGTTTGTTTGTTAAACTTTTTATTGAGAGATTGTTTTAGGCGCCTGGAAGAGTGACGAATGTACAGAGTTCCCTTACAACCTGGGCTACCTTCCCCTCACATTAACGCCTCACATGGGCAATCCCACTGACAGGTGACAGCAATCCCAGAGGGTAAATAGTATTCCTTCACAGACAAGAAAAATGAGACACGCTGAGCTTCCGTGATGTGCCCAGACCACACAATTGGCAAAGAGTGTAAACTTCACACCTAAGCCACCAAGGTCAGGGTCTGCTTTGTGTCAATGAGGTCAGAAAAAGAATGAGAAATTGGTACCAGAAAAGAGCAGGACGTTCAGGCACAGTAGTGCACCCCTGTAATCCCAGCGGCTTAGGAGCTGAGGCAGGAGGATGGCAAATTCAAAGCCAGCCTCAGCAACTTAGCAAGGCCCTGTCCCAAACTAAAAAATAAGAATAAAAATAAGAATAAAAAAGGCTGAGGAACTGGCTCAGGGGCTAAGCACTCCTGGATTCAATCCCTGGTACCAAAAAAAAAAAAAAAAAAAAAAAAAGAAAGAAAGAAAGAAAAAAAATACAGTCATTATTTGAAGAAAAAATAATTGGATTCCTAGGAAATCCAGGCTAATCCTTGACAAATCATTACACTTCATAAGAATTCAATTCATTTGCAAGAGCAATGATCCACAAATAAAAGCAAATTTAAATAACAAATTAGAAAATGTCATGGGGGAGAATTCCATTCAAGGCAGAACAAAGTCATATAATATTAAAAGCACCGTGCAGAACTTACAAGAAAAAAACCTTAAATCTTGTCAGGCATGGAGCTGCTCAGGAGGATCACAAGTTCAAAATCAGCCTCAGCAACTTGGTGAGACTCTGCCTCTAAATAAAATTCTAAAAGATCTGGGAGGTGTGGCTCAGTGGTTACGTGCCCCCGAGTTCAATCTCTGGTACCAAAGAAACTACAACAACAAAAACAAAAACATAAATCTTCTTAAAGTCAAAAATGGATCCCTGAATACAAGGAGGAATACAATGCGTGTCTTAATGAAGAATTGATATTATAAAGATGTCAATCTTCCTCCAACAGAATCTGGAAATTGTAAGTCCAATCAAAATCTCAACATGATTTTTCCCCTAATATCTTATTATAAAAACTTGAAACACGGAAAAGCTGACAGAATTTCGCAGTGAACACCCACGTATCTGCCACCTAGACCCTTATTAACTTTACCACGTGTGTCCCACCGCCAGCTCGCTTCCTGTCCTCCCTTCTCCGCCATTCCTTCGCCTTTGCTAAAGCAGCGTAAATTTGCAGACGTCAGCGCACCGCGTCCTAAATACCATCAGCTTGAGTCAGTGTTTTCTACAGTCCTTTTCAAAGGAAAATTTACATACAATGAAACACCCGAGCCCTAGGTGAACCTGTCTTAAGATCTTAGATGGATATGTTTACATATCACAAGTCAGTACCGAGTTCGAAACTCCGACAGCGCCCGTGCGCCTGCCGGACAGTCCCGGTTCCCGTCTGAGGCTGCCACAGTGGGAAATTTATTGCTGAGGTTATCCCATCATCATTTTGCCTCTTCCAGAAGTTTTTGTAAATAAATCTTAGAATGTTCCTCTTTTGTGTCTCAGGTCTTTCACCCAACATAATTATTTCAAGGTTCTGCCAAGTGGTTGCATGCATCCATAGTTCAATCCTTTTTCATCCCTATGTAGTATCTGTCTTAGTCCATTTTCTGTGTTGTGACACAATACCTGAGGGTGGATAATTGAGAAAGAAAAGAGGTCTATTCAGCTCAATTTGGAGATTAGAAGTCCCAGTTCCCGGGGTTGGAAGGGCATCTGTATGGCATGTGGCGAAAGCCATCTAGTTGCATTACAACATGGCAGATGATAGAGCAGGAGCTTGTCAAGAGCAGCAATGGATGCATGTGGAAGAGACCATGAGGTGAGAGAGGAAGCAAGAGACTGGCAAAGGACCAGGAGCTCTCTTTTATAACAACCCCTCTTTCAGGAACTAATTTTGTCGTATGAGAACTGCCTTTTCCCTCCCGAGAGTGGTGCCCTGTGATCTAGTCATCTCCTGAAGACCCCACCAGCTCAGCACCATTACCCTGAGGCTGGGAACGAAGTGTCCAGTACAGTCTTTCTTTTTTTTTTTTTTTTTTTTTTTTGGTAAACATTAGTTTTGGAAACAAAGAATTTATTTAAGATTTTGTGCAGTTTTCTGCATCATCAAAGAAGAGTATATACAATATCCTTAACAAACCAAGTTTCTGAGTTTTTCCATTAGTACACATTTCATACTAATTCATCCATTTTTAAGCAGTACCCAACAAGCAAATTTTTACTTACTTTTTAATTTATTTATTTTGATTCATTGTAAACAAAACTTATTTCTCTGGTTGTACATGAAGTAGAGTCATACCATTTGTGTGATCATACATGGACATAAGGTAATAGTGTTTGTCTCAATCTGTTATTTTTCCCTTTCCCACACCTCTCCCACCCCTCTTTCCTCTATACCATCTATCCATTCTCCATTCTTGCCTCTCTCCCACCCCCCATTATGTATCATCATCCGCTTATCAGAGAGATCATGTCGGCTTAGGATCAGACTTCCTCAACATGATTCCCAAAGCACAAGAAATAAAAACAGGAATTAATAATTGGGATAGGTTCAAACTAAAAAGCTTTTTCTCAGCAAAGGAAACTATCAGCAATGTGAAGAGAAAGCCTACAGAGTGGGAGAAAATCTTTGCCACACATACTTCGGATAGAGCACTAATCTCCAGAATCTATAAAGAACTCAAAACACTTTACACCAAGAATACAAATAACTCAATCAATCAACAAATGGGCTAAGGAAATGAGCAGCTACTTCAGAGAAGAAGAGCTACAAGCAATCAACAGATATATGAAAAATGTTCAACATTCCTAGTAATAAGAGAAATGCAAATCAAAACCACCCTAAGATTTCATCTCACCCCAATTAGAATGGCGATTATCAAGAAAACAAGCAACAATAGGTGTTGGCGAGGATGTGGGGAAAAAGGTACACTCACACAAATTAGTGCAGCCACTCTGGAAAGCAGCATGGAGATTCCTTAGAAAACATGGAATGAAACCACCATTTGACCCAGCTATCCTACTCCTCGGCCTACACCCAAAGGACTTAAAATCAGTATACTACAGTGATACAGCCACATCAACGTTCATAGCTACTCAATTCACAATAGCTAGATTGTGGAACCAACCTAGATGTCCTTCAATTGATGAATGGATAAAGAAACTGTAGTATATATACACAATGGAATATTACTCAGTCATAAAGAAGAATAAAATTATGGCATTTTCAGTACAGTCTTTAAAGGACAGACCCAACCACATCCAAACCACATCAGCATTCCAGTTTGATTACCCTTTCACTATTAATGAACACTTGGCTATTGCTCAGTTTTTGAATAGAATTTGGCAAGCTAATTCAAAAATAGATATGGTAAGAATAAAGTAGAACAGTGGCCAAGCAGAAGTTTCTGTTAATGTGGGTTTCATAGATATGAAGCCTGTGAAAGATGTGTCAGTGTATGATACAGGTATAATAATTAAAAGAGTGGATTTTGACAAAATCAACCAAGTAGAATTTTAAAGTCCAGAAACAGTACAGAAATGTGTTTAAATACAAATGGGCACTTTTTCTCACATTTTTATTAGCTGTACATAATGGTGGGATGTGTTGTTGCCTGTTTGTATATGTACACAATGTAGCGTTGTCATTGGGCCAATATCCTCCCAGCACTTCCATTGCCCACCCCCTGGGCCCTTTCCTCTGTTTTTTTTTTTTTTTTTTTTTTTTTTTTTTTGGTACTGGGGATTGAACTCAGGGGCATTCCACTGAGCCACATCCCCAGCCCTATTTTGTATTTTATTTAGAGACACAGTCTCACTGAATTGCCCAGCCTCACTTTTGCTGAGGCCGACTTTGAACTCATGATCCTCCTGCCTCAACCTCCCCAGCTGCTGGGATTACAGGCATGCACCATCGAGCCCGGCCTCTTTCCTCTATTTTACTGTTCTCTTTTTGCTTTTCATGAGATCCTCACAGTAACTTTCTTTTCTTTTTAGAAGTAGGCATTTCAACAGCCCTCACCCCCTCACCATGGATTAGGTATGAATTTGAAAAATGAAATAAATAAATAAATAAATAAATAAATAAATAAATAAATAAATAGAAGAAAATGGGGAAAAACACAGAACTTGGGAAAAATTATGTTAAGGAAAGCATGAAACTCAGAAGTCATAAATGGAACAGCTGACTAATGTAACTGCACAGACTTTGAAACCATCTAAAAAAAGAACAATAAATTATTTTTTAAAAATGATAGGTTAGAAAGTATGTTTATTGGTTTTTAAATGCCTACAGATCAATAAAAATAGGATAATGTCTAGCCAATTAAATGAACAAATGTCCTGGGAAAGAAGAAATACAAAAGCTGATGTGCTTTCTTCAATGGTCAGTATCACCCATGATTAATGAATTACAAATAATAGACCATTGATTGACAAAGAGCAGCTTTTGAAATTGAAAATAAATACAGTTGGCAAGAGTTTGTATACTCTTGGGTATTTCGTTGGCAGAAGGCTTTGTCATCTGACTCACTAAGATTTCTGGTAACTAGCCTTGTATATCTGCAGAAAGTGTGGTGTCCCAGGGGGTGGTGGTGCACACCTGTGACCCCCAGCAGCTCTGGAGGCTGAGGTAGGAGGAGTGCGAGTTCAAAGCCAGCCTCAGCAACTCAGTGAGGCACTAGGTAACTTAGCAAGACCCTACTTCAAAAGGGGTTGGGCATGTGGCTCAGTGGCTAAGTGCAAAAAAAAAAAGAAAAAGAAAAAGTGTGATGTTAAAAAATTGGAAAGCATTAAAAATGCTCAGCCAGAGGAAAATAGTTAAAGAAAATGTGATACACCCATGTCATATTACAGAATATTATTCAGCTCTTTAAATACTGAGAGGTTACCAAGTAATATGGAAAATAATTTCCAAGCTTCATTTTCAAAACAAAATCATAAATGATTTTGCAGTATATGATCTAATACATGCAAAAAATAGCCCACACATATGTATATATGCAGGTTTATTAGTACAGAGGGAATAGATATATGTACATACACATACACTTATATGTATATACTCGTATATATATTTTGGTGGCTACTGGGGATTGAACTCAGAGGCACTCGATCACTGAGTCACATCCCCTGTCCTTTTTTGTATTTCATTTAGAGACAGGGTCTCACTGAGTTGCTTAGGGCCTTACTAAGTTGCTGAGGCTGGCTTTGAACTTGAGATCCTCCTGTCTCAGTCTCCCGAGCTGCTGGAATTACATTTACAATGAGTTGTATTCCCTGTCTAACAACATGTGATTTTAGGAGAAGGTTAAGGTTAAGAAGGTTAAGGACTGACCTTTTCTATGACTCTTGTAAATTTATTTGCAACTTTAAGAAAATGTATTTGCAACTTCAATGAAGAATGCTTGGTCACCATCATCATTGTCCCAGTGGCTTGCAGCCATGGGCACCCCTACACAGTGGGCCTATATCACATGTGATGCCCACCAATATCCTACAAAGGAGATACCACGATCCCTATTTGACAGATAAGAAGTCTAGGACTCCGGAAAGTCACACGAATGGCCAAAGCCTCGTAACCATGGAGTAGCGATTGTCTGATTGCAAGGCCTATCCTGGTTTCCTACATCCTCTGTGGCTTTTGGGAGACACAGCCTAAGTGGAGCCCCTTCAGAGGCCCTGCCCTTGTCCCAGGACACTAGGGACATTCTCATACCTGCTTGACACTGCACCAAGTTCACATGGGAACTGAAACTCACAGGGGCACTCAGCTGCCTGGGCCTTCCCCCAGGTATTCCAAAGTCCAGGTGCCTTGGGATGGTTCCTGGGACACCCCCACTTCACATACCTACACATACATCTATGCATATGCACACACACAAAGATACACGCAGAAACACACACACACACACACACGTATACACCCCATTCGATATTAGAATCTCTGCTTCCCTGGGAATCGAAAGCAATCATGTTAAACAGAACTGGCCCTAGGAAAATTTATGAAAAGTACGATCACATCCTTACATTTTCTTATCATGTCACATTCGGCACGATGATATTGACACCCACCCTGTCGGCAGGTGATGCAGGTATGTGACGGCCCCTTGAAGGATCCAGACCCAGCGTTCCTCCAGCCTCCACACCCACGTCCTTCAGTGCAGTGTGCTCACCAACGTACCCAGGTGGGGTTTTAACAAAGTGGACAGTGTGTTCTGGGTGGGTTTCCTCTCTGCCTCTGCCTTCCTCTTTCCTGGGCAGTGATGTACCTGCTCACTAACACACTGAGGCCAGAAGGTGACTTTCCCCGGTCCTCATTTTGTATTGTCCTTCAAACCTTCAACAGCCAAACCCAGGAACTTCTGGTACCAAGAGGTGCCACAGAAATCCAGAAGGAAACAGTTGAAGGCAAAGAAGTCTTTTGGTCCTCTGAGGCTACCCATTCTCTTTGGCATCTGTAATGACTGTTTTAATGCTGTAAAGCTGAATTGAAAGTGCTCAAAGCAGAATACCATCAGATCCTCCCCTGCAGGGACCACTGTGGTTCGTGGACTCAAAGACAGAAGCACAAACTGACCCATCTCCAAAGCTGGCTGTTGGTAATGAAGATTACCAGCATGGTCACCCCATCTTCGTGGGGATTCTAGAATCTGGCTTATGCATATCTGTCTGATATCAACAGGAAATACATCCCCACTGGATGTACAAATCCCTCCCTGGGTTTATGTCTGATGTTAGTAACTAGTAGCTAGCTCTCAGAGTACTTCTGCGGGTTCCAAATGTCAACCTGAATAGCACACAGAGAAAGGTTTCTCTAAAGATTCATTATGATGATTTAAGAATAGCACAACCTTGCATTGGTTGTGCTAAAAAATACCCATACCATAGTAAACTCTGTGTACAAGGAGTTAGAAGCAAGGGGAAGATTTTCAAAAGCAAAATGGAAAAATTTCATTATTGTTTTGAAACAATAATCTTTGGCTACAAGGATCAATAACAAGGGAGGTGTCACTCCAAGATGAAATGTTTGTTGGACAGTCGTCCTTGCAGAAGTCTGTGAAAGGTTGCAGTGGTCTTTGTGCAAGCTGGGGTTCTGGTAGAGACTTCAGGATAGTTCTTGTCATCAAGCCCATGGGCGTAAGATCCCCTCTTTCACCACTTCCTGGACACCCCCTCCCCTGGCTTTGGTGAGAACTCGACAACAGCAACTCCACGCTGATCCACACGATCCATAAGGAATGCCAATTATCACCCAAGACGAAGAGGCAGAAAATTTTATTGCTGCAGTCCCTCTTAGGAAAGGCACATGGCGCTCATTTGCAGGGACTGTTCTCAGCAGCCAGTGTGGGGCTTAGAGAAGCGTGCGGAGGAGTGAAGAGTGAGTGTGTGGAGCCTGAGGGTACCCACGCGGTTGAAATGGAGGCGATCTGCTCTGGACCTTGCAATTAGATCTGTAGGGGCCTGCAGAGGGCCCCTCTTCCACCTCTGCTGTAGAGCTGAACCTTTCTCTAAATTCATCCTGGACGTGTAGTTCAAGATCTTCTTGGGATGATATGTACTTGGTCCAGATGGATTTGGTCTACATCTTAGTTTGTTTGGGATATGGTAGCAAAACGCCAAGACTGGGCAGTTTATAAAGCATAGGAATTTATTTCTTGTAGTTCTGGAGGCTAGAAAGTTCAAGATCTACTAGTCAGTACATCTAGTGTCTGGCGAAGGCCCGTTCCATAGATAGAATCTTCTTGCAACATCCTCACACGACAGAAAAGACAGGATGAGCGGTATAAAAAGGCTTCCCTGGAGCCTTTTTATAAGGGCAATAATCCCACTTACAAGGTGGAGTTCTATGACTTAATCACCCCCAGAGACCCCCATCTCCTAATACCATCACCTTGGGAGTTAAATCCAAACATATGAATTTTGGGCAGGACACCAACATTCAGATGGCAGGGCCTAGATGTATAGTCTCAGCTTCTCTCAGCCCCCTTGGTTAATAGATAAGACCACTGGCTTTTCCTTACATGTGGCTTTCTGTCAAGACCTATGCGGGCACCTGCCCTGGTCTGGTCATGGGACAGATGGTCCTTCCCTTAGGAATTACATGCTTTATGGACTCAGGCTGGACGTGCCTTGTCTTGGGAGGGGTTGCACACTTGGACTGAGCTGATGACTTTCCTTATGGACTTTTTTGTGTGTGTGTGGTGAATTTACAGATGTGTGATTTCTGCCTGAATGTATAGAAAATATTCATCTCACCCCATCCACTCTTTGCCCTGGCTGCTGGGACTTATTCTTCCGAGTTCAAAGTCTAGCCGTGTTTCTTCCTCAGATTCCACACAACTTAGGGGACAATCTATTTCACACTTCCTCAGGGCAGAAGACAAGAGAGATCCACAACCCAGCTTCAGTTCAAGTTGGTTAAGAGGAATTCAGTTTCAGAAAACCACATCAGGGACATAGAAGTAGAAACTAAGAAGTGCAGAAGCGACATGGTTGCTCGTAGTTTGGGCTTAATCCTGGACAGCTGCTTTCTTACTTCTTCTACCCTCTTCACCCTCTTATTTCTTGGCCTTTTTTGCTCTCCAAACTATTTCCTGTTTCATTCATTTCCTTGTATCTGAAAAAAAAAATTCTCTCCATTCATCCTTCTTTGTAGGTTTCCTATCCTTTGATCCTCTTCTAGATATCGGACCAACTTTATCTCCAACCTATCAGGTTAGTCTATGACTTATTGCATGAATGTATCGACGCTCACCAAGTTAGTCATTCCCAAGCAAAAGCACTTTGGACAGACAGACACACACACAGGCAAGCAGACACACACACACACACACGCACACACGCACACACACACACACACCCCTCCAGGCATCTCCAGCACCACTGAGGCTTTGAATCCTACATCATACTGTAGTTTGGGATGAAAGCTGGAACCTCCACACGGTCCTTCCAAGAACCCAGGCACAATTACAGTGATCATTTGATCAGAAGCCATAGCTTCTGCTCAAGGGTCTGATAGATACAGATGCACTGATGAGAAAACTGAATGGATTCTTTCAAGCCGAGTGAGAGTGGAAATCTGGGCCATGATAACTGCTGGCTTGCTGTTCTCCAGATAGTACAGTCTCTGTTACTGGTTTTTAGCCAACTGCTGTGCTTCCTTCCAACTTGAGAATCTCCTCAGTTGGTTCTGAAAAATCCTGAACATGCCACATTGCTCTGGGTGGTGATGATTAGGTCAGGGTCCCCAGGAAGCAGATTCGTGATAGAAATCAATGATGGCACCAAGTGTTGGGTATCTAGTATTCAGCAGTATGGAACAGGCCTCTCTCTGAGGTCTGGTACATCCCTTTGAGCTCCTTGCCTTCCTATTTCAGTAGGAGATATTATCTCAGTATAATCCTGGTCCTCCTAGGACATCAGATTCAACTTGACCACAGAAAATTATAAAAGATTATCTATTTTATTCACCCAAAGGACCCAAAAAAGTGCCTCCTAAAATTCCTGTTCATGTAAATAACATAAGCAATAATCATGACTTCATATAACTACTTAGTACACTTTTTAAAAAATAATTTCAAGTGGAGATTGTAAATTAATGTAATATATTAACTATATAATACATATTATGGTAACATATAATAATGAATACATAAGGTAGCAATGTTCAATATGGAAACATTCCCTGAAGCTTCCAGTACCAAATAATATTGGCTTACATCTGCTGACAGGAAATGAATGTTGAGTGTCTGGATTGAGATAGCACCATAGGAGTCAGTATCCTATCATACAGCTATTCTTATCCAGGTCCATGTTGATATAAAATGAAGACTTGACCGTCTTCCTCAATAAATGAGCATCACTCTGGTTTATGAGGGCACATATCCAATTATCAGTATTTATATGTAGGAGGATGAAGATACTAGATAATTACGTGATAGCCCCAAAATAAGAGGTGTAGGGATTTCACAGACTCTTCTCCCTCTTTAAGTGACAAAATATCCATGCCATGACAGTGATAACTACATCAAATGAAAGGAGAAGTCAACTGTCATTGCTCACATCCCTTCTACCCCCACCTGCAGAAACACAGCAACATTCCTTGGGAACTTCTGCAGCCACCCTCTAGAACTGACCAGAGATGGGACACTCAGGGGCTCCGCAGGGAAAGCCCAAACCAGCTGCTGCAGAAGCCAGGCCCACACTCTCCACCATGACCTGCCTGTGCTTCTGCGTGCTCACGTGGGTGGGAAACCTGGTGGGAGGATGACTGGCCCTCGTGATCACACATCTGAACTGTCTCTCTGCAGTTTATTTCAGAGAGCATATAACTCTACTGAAGAAAGAATTTTCCTTACTTGGCCTGTGAAATAGACTGTACTTCCCAAAGATGGCCCCAGGGATGTGTCCAATCCTTGGGTTCACCAGCAATGTAATGGATGGGCAGACCCTCTTGTTGCCTTCTCCAATGGGACACAGCAGAGGCAATGCCATGTCACTTGTGTGTGGAGTCTGCACCTGGATAGCAGTTTTCCCTCCTTTGTTTTAGGAAGCCTAGCACTATGGATTAAGTAAGGCTATATGGAGATCACTGCACTGCGAGTAGTCCAGGTGCCACTGGGAGACAGTGTGAGGATACCCCACACAGATAGAGAAGCAAGGGGCAGTGCCAAGCCACCAGATGTGGGACGAAGCCAACCTGGAAGTGGATCTTCCAGTCCCAGCCAGGTGGAGCAGAGCTGAACCCTCCCAGCCAAAACCCTTTCCAAGACCAGACCCACAAAACCTTGAGTTTTAAGCCATTCAGTATTGAGGTTGCTCATTACTCAGCTGTAGCTGACAGAAACAATCCCCAGAGTGCACCCCACAACCTTCCACAAAGGAGTCTGCTGGATAATCTACTGGGCTCTGTGTCTTCTAAGGGCCATGTGCAGAAAGCATACCTGTGATATTTATTAAAGAAACACACATATGTATGGATTACACTGGACCCAGTGCAATCAAGAGTCAGAGCTCCTACGAATTGTCCCTCTGCAGTTTATTTCAGAGAGTATCTAACTCCCAGAACCCAGGAATGTTGTTGCTACTGAAGAAAGAATTTTCCTCACTCGGCCTATGGAATAGCCTATTTTCCAAAGATGACCCCAATAATGTGTCCAATCCACAGCTTCATCTGCAATGTGATGGTCAGACTGACTGATTTGTCCAATACCTGCAGCAGAGGTGATGCAGTCGAAGAGGACCATGCTTTCTGAACCAAAACCCAAGCACACACTTTGACATAGGCATGTGTTGTAAATGCAATTAGTAAACAAGAGAACTGAATATTCAACATTGGCACTGCTCCAGAAAACATGGAAAATATAGGGATATGCTTAATATCTGCCTTCTTTAATCAATAAACCTTGGACAATTTATGCATTCTCTTTAACCTTTAGTTCTAATCTGCTCATTAGTAATAAAAATCTCATCTCTTTCCTAAATGGGGAGGTTAAATGGGATAATTCACATAAAGCCATCAGAGTGCTTAACGCATTATAGAAGTACTCCAAAACTATTAGCTAACTATTATTTTTGTTATATAGGTTATATTCCTTTCATGGTGTCTTAAATATAATAAGTGTTAAACAAAATAATTGTTCATGGTAAATAGAATTGCTCATTGGGATTTCAGGGCACATTAGTATTCTATAAATTGCCATAAACCTAAATGACTTCAAACAATGTCTATTTATTATTTCACAGTTCTGTAGATCGGAAGTTCAGGGAGATTCAGGTGGGTTCTCTACTTGGGGTCTCACAAGGCTAAAATCAAATTCTGGCTGAATTGGGCTCCTATCTGGAAGCTCTGAAGAAGAGGCTCCTTCTGAACTTATGCACTTCAATAGCCAAATTCAATTCTGTGTTACTGCATAACTGATGCCCCCAACCCTTTTGCTAGTTATCAGTCAGGGACAACTCAGGGCTCTGAAGACCACTGGCATTCCTTGCCTTCTGATCCCCTTTATTTTCAAAGCCAGGAATAGTGACTTGATTTACTTCTCACACTTGAAATCTTTCTAGTGGAGAAATAAAAAATAAAGCTCTATTTCTAAAGGGTTTGTGTGATTACTTTAGGCTTATGCAGATTATGTGCCTATGATGTTTCTGACAGCCAGGGATTCATAACCTTAATCAACTCAAAAAAATACCTTTGCTGCACAACTTCACCTAATCATTGGAGCAACACTGGGGGCAGATCATAAGGACCACCATATAATCCTGTCCACCACTGTGCACACAACAACCCTACAATTCATGTTCCCCTTAACCTGCAACTACATCCACCTCCTCCCTGGGTTTCCAATGGTCTCTTCCCATTACCACACCAGTTAAAGTTCAAAACCCAATGAAATTTTACCCACTCAAGAGTCGAAAACTCATGATTTAATCATCAAAACAATGTGGCTAACGCTCCTGAGTATAATCCATTAGTACAACTCCTGGGTCGCATTTTATCTCCATCTGTGGACCTGCGACACTAGAGATGGAAGATGTGCCTCCAGTATTCCCAACACAATGGTGGAGAGGATATTCCAGTCCAAATATGAGGGAAATGGAAGGTAAAAGGTGAAAAGAACCCAGAAACCACTCCGGATGCAGGAACTCACGCAAGAGATTTTATTAAGCAGACAGGCAGAGTGTTTACCCACAGGGTGAGGGAAAGAGAGAGAGAGAGAGAGAGAGAGAGAGAGAGAGAGAGAGAGAGAGAGAGAGAGAGAGATAGGGAGAGAATGGCAATGAATGGAGCTATTCTTTAAGTAGTGAAATTTCGTGGGCTAATAGCAATGCACCAATGGCTGGTGAGGAGGTTCTTGGGCTAACAATATAGGTTGTAAAATGATGAGGCAGGGGGCAGAATACTGGCAGCACTTGATGCCAACATTCCTCCCTTTTTGTTTTTATAGATACAAAACATATGGGATGGGGTGGGATGATGGTCTTTCTTCTGTAGCTTCTTCCTGCTGGTTAGGGGCGAAGAGTCTCATTCCTGTAACAAAAAAGAGGATTAGGGAGGGCTTTAGGTAGGAGCAGGGTTTTTGGAGCCAGAGGTGTCAATAGTGAATCGCAGGTCTCAGCTTTGAGTGTCAGGGGCTGGTAGCTTGAAGGAGAAGCAGTTGAGTGACCGATTAGTTGGTGAACTTGTGTATCTGATCTTGTAGGAACTTCTGTAGGCAATTTAGCAGACATGCTAAAAAGATCTGTAGTCCTTAAAACGACCAAAAATGTCTGACTCTGGCAGTTTCTTTTGATAGTTATCAGACACTCCTGCCTAAGAATCTCTTTTATAGCCTCCAATCTTATTTATTCTTGGGGCTAACATAAGTGTACATCTTAAGTTACATTTAACTATTGTTTATTCTTTTAAATGCCCAGAAATGGCTATGTTTTGGTCTTAACTGTTTTACTAGGCTTTCAAGACCAAGCTGGTCAAATTGACCTTGTTTTTATCTGTTGTTAAGGGTCAGCTAGGATTCCACAGAGGTTAATCATAGAGAACTCAAGAGCAGCTTCTTAGCTCCTTTAGTGCCATTTGCTAGGTAGGGTCTCCTTGATGAGGTGGCTTCCTTTGGAAGCATCAGGGATGTCTCCCTTTTTCAATGACCCGCCTCTTTGCAGCAGGTGCACTGATTGGCTTTTCATCCTCCAGTGGTCTCATTAATCTTCCTGATTGGGAGGTCATGTGGCCCAGAGTTGTAAAGCTCTTTAGAGAAGCTCTCTCGTTTCCTAGGTTCCAGCTGACATAGAGGGCAAGAACCAAATATTTGTTTTCTTGGTCCCTGTATTTCTCAATCTCTGGGTTTGATCTTAAACAATCAGCAAGCCAGACTCACCAATCATAAAGTAAGAGTACTGGGCTTTAACTTTAATGTTTATGACTTTACAGTTATTTACCCCCTTTTATTTAATTGGAGTCTATATTATCTTATCTGTCCTATAGGTGATGACTTATTATCTCAAATTAATTTAGGTTGTTTGTTCTTGAAGTAGTACTTCTGCAAAACATTAATCAGGCAACAGTTATAGAGTTTACAAGGAAAAAGCAAAATGGAATTAATGGTAAAAACATATTTAGTTTGCGTAATAGCTATCTTGAATTTTGACTGAGCTATACATTATATTCCCTGTTTGAGATCACAGTCATTCTACAACAAAAACAATCTTCTGAATATAACTTTAAGTGAGCTGAAGTCTGGCTTATTTTGGGGTCACTGCAACATGTAGTAAGGTGGGAGGCAGAGCCTTATCTCAGGTAAGGTGGGGTTTTTCACGAATCTTAGGTAAAGTGTTCTAGTTCTGAAGCTGATCTTTGCCTCTTTCTTAAATGTCATTTTAAGAAGTTTACATATAGTTTCCTGAGTCTACATGAATGTTAGTTAACACAATGACATTACATCCAAAACATAAATCAAGGAAAGGCTGAGAGAGCTTTTAACTTTCCTTTTGTGTGGCAAAGTAGCAAAATGCTTTCATGTTTCAGGATATTAACCTTTAACCAAATCAGTCTCTAACAGGTCCTGTTACAGAACATTAAATGATAGAAATAAATCCCCAATACTATTCTTATTGACAAAGAGAGGTGAGAGCAAAGACAAGAGAAGGTTTGAACATAGGGAATCTCTACCTACTTGCTGCTGCTGTGACAGAAGTTGTATAAGTCCCATTCTCCAGCCAAGAAGAGTCATTATCTAACTTAATTTGAAAACCTGGAGACTTGTGAGGTAATTTTAAAGACATTTTTACCTTCATTTGTTTACCCAATTTTAAATTGACCCTTTTTAAATCATGTGAATTAAAAGCATCTGGATCCATTTTTTTTAAATTTTAATTGTATGAGTGCTCATTATTTATGTCAATTTTGTTATCATGTACATACATTGACAACAGAATATTAGACAATGCACTATACACATAACGAAAAAGCAAAGGCCTTGTAGCTTTTTATAGGTGAATCTCCATTGCAATGTTATAGATGTTTACAAAAAAAAAACTTTAGAGTTGAATAAAAAATAGAACTGATCAGAAAAACATTAACCTAGGTATATAGGATCAAAATTGGATGCTCAAAAAATACATCATTTAAGAAAAACAAAACAAGAGTCCTAGAAGAAAAAATTATAATGGCCATTAATCATAGCATGAGAGAGTGAGAAAGAGAAAAGCAGAGGGAAGGGTGAGAAGGAGAGAGAGAGAGAGAGAGAGAGAGAGAGATAGAAAGAAAGAGAGAGAAAGTTCAGGTTTGCCAGAACTTCCCAAGAAAGAGAAAACTTGAATGTAGGGAAATCTCTTTCCATTTCCCTGTGTGCTCTCAGAAATTAAAAAGATCCCTAAAAATGTTGGAATCTAAAGTGCTATTTGGCTTGAGGTCTGGGGCGAGGCGGAGGGACTCTTAAATTAACTAAGAGGCAACCCAGGGTGGTATGGGTGGGGATTGAAGTGAGCTGCCCATTGCAAGAGAGGAATTGGTGAATACAGAAGTGAGGAGTCCCTCAGCCCCCAGGGAATCACCCAAGTGAAGGACAAGTTATCCAGGGAGTTGTCACTACCTCTAGATAAGCATCTAAGCCTGTAGGGGTGCCTGGGTGCCCAGCGCCGGGGCTTTCATAGAGACGAAATGTCATAGAGAGAACCCAGGACCTGAGTAGGGCTCACAAGAGGCAGTCCTCTCAGGAAAGAGTCCCCGCCAGTCTGGAGCTCCCCCAGCAGTTAGGATAGGGATTCAGACGTAGTTGTAAGAACTATGGCTGGGGGTTCCCCCAACCTACAGAGAGCCTTGGGGGTGCTGGATGCTCAATGGTCACTTCCCAGGTAACCAAAAGTCAGGAGAGAAGCCACTTACTGATTGAGGCCAGTGTCTAGGTGAGGAGGAGAGCATCAGGTGAATGGAAGGTGAGACCAGCATCTCGTAGTCTGGGGTGAAAGATGGAATTCCACTCACCTAAGTGGGGGTAGAAGAGCCCATCTGACTCACAGCACCAACGAAAGCACCCAGAAACCACTCCAGACATGGGAACTCATGCAAGAGAGTTTATTAAGTGGACAGGAAGAGTGTCTGCCCACAGGGTGAGAGAGAGAGAAAATGAGAGAAAGAGAGAGAGAGAAAGAAAAAGTGAGAGAGTGAGCAAGAGTGAGTGAGAGAGAGAGAGTGAGGGGGAGAGAGAGAGAGAGAAAGAATGGCGATGGATCTATTCTTAAGTAGTAGAATTTCGCAGGCTAATAACAACGGATCAATGGCTGGTGAGGAGGTTTGTGGGCTAACAATCTGGGTTGTAAAATGGTGTGGGGTTCTGGGGGTGGCAGAACACTGGCAGCAGCTCATACCAATAAAAGGGAGCCACCTATCCAAACCAGTTTCAAAAACCAGTTGGGCAAAGTCAAGTAGGTTTCAGGGCCTGGGAATCTCTGTCTGGGTAGCTCTAGACTTCACCTTCATTCTCTGGGTTCTTGGTTCAGATCTGAGAGTCATATTTAAGTTTTCACAAAAAATAATATGGGTTTGAGATGAGTAGTTTTATCTTCTAGTTTTCTGATTATCATGGAATATGATCCAGGACCCCCAGTGGATGCCTGAAACCCCAGATAGAATAGAATCCTATTCTATACACTGTTTTCTCCTTGGAACATATGCCTATGATAAAGGTTAATTTATAAATTATGCACAATAAAAGATTAAAACCACCAGTTAATAATAACATACAAGTGTAACTGTATTCTGCAATAAAAGTTACCTGATTGTGGCCTCTCTGCCTTTCTCTGTGTCTTGCCCTCCCTCAAAACATCTACTTGTGCCTTTCACTTAAAAGAGGCATTCCGTTGTTCTTCTTTGGCCTATCTGAATGGTCAGCATCACAATTCTTGCATTTGGGGGCCATTATAAAACAAAATAAGGGTTACTTGAACATAAGCACTGGATCACATGTTGGATAATCTGAACTACAGAGTGACTAATGGGTGGTTAGCACATACACCACGTACACTCTGAACAAAGGATGGTTCTCACCCATAGGGCAGTAAGACATGACAAGACTTCATCATACTACTGAGAATGGTGTATGATTTAAAATGTATGAGTTGCTTATTTCTGGAATCTTTCATTTATTATTTTGGGTTGCAGTTCACTTCAGGTGACTGAAACAATGGACAGCAAAACCACAGATAAGGAAGGACTAGTGTATATACTCCATTGATTCCAAGAGGGCAATATTTCTGCTGATATAATCTTTTCAAGAGGCTTGTGGGCCCAGTGTATTTTCATTGGGTTTCTCTCCATTGGACAAAAGTTTGCACACACCAATCTTTTCCTAATAATTCCTTCTATCTTTGGCTTCTGCTATGGGAGCTGAGGGATAATGTCCTCAAGCTCCCCAGAGGCCCTCTGGTTTGACCTGTGAGTTATACTTCAGTCTCCTGGGAAGAGATGCTTATGTAGACTTTTAAGCATTCCAGGGTTTCAGCAAAGAGTTGACAGTCACATCTTCTATGCCACACTGCTGCCCCCCATTTCTGATTTTCACCTTTGCTTCTATCATCTGGAAAGGCTGAGAACTTTCAAACTCACCAGGTTCATGGATCTTCAATCATTCTTCCTGCAATTTTCTCTCCTGTCACATTGTATCACAAGTTGCAGGAAGAAACCAAGCAGTGCCTTCAACACTTTCCTGGAAATCCCCTTAGCTATATGCCCAGGTTTATGGCTTATGAATTCTGCTTTCCACATAACTGTGGGACACAATTTCACTAAACTTTCTGCAACTATATAATAAGTGCCTCCCTTCTGTTTCCAATAATGCATTTCTTACTTTCTTCTTTGCTCCCATCAGTAGCTCCTAACAATCTGTCCAAAGTGATTATGCTTTCTCTAAGGTGATTTGGGATTCCTCTATCTTCTGTGACTTTTCTGGTTGTCACTTAACATCCACATTTCAGACAACCAACCCAAATGTGAAAGTCCTTTAACCCATTGAGATAAAAGCATTTGTCCAGAATCCCTTCCTGAGCCTATATAAATGAATTTAGACTGAATCAACTATGTTGCTTCCCGCTTGATGCCTCCACCTTTAAGATCCATCCCTACATATAGTTCTGGGTTCCTGTTGGTTCCTGTTGAAGCTGCACACAGTTCTGGTGTAGACCCTGCCTTGGACTCTGCCCTTTATGGCCTCCTGGCACTTGAGCTCAGTTGTAGGTCTATATGTGCTGAGGAGAATCAGCAGTGCCTATAGGCCACAATCTCAGGAGGGATTGTCTTCAGACAGAGGGGGATAATCTCAGAGGAAGGGAATGGTTTTTGTCTACTGTTATATTGGGGACCCTCACTTAGTGGTTGCCTAGGAGAATTCATAGGATTCTGTGTATAGTTACACTCACTGCTGATGGATTGCTTCAAACAGATACAAAGCAAAGCCAGCAAAAGAACATGGACAGAGCTTGGAGGAAGCCATACATAAGCTTCCAAGAGTCCTTTCCCTATGAGGTCACACAGGGTGCACCTAACTTCCTTAGTACCTTGTTATGATAACGTATGCCAAACATCATCTACTGGGGAGCAGAGACTTCATTACCAATCTCATATACACACTCTCTGTCTAGCACATACCAAAACTCAGAAGGAAAACAGGTCTCAGCATAAACCAAATTGTTCGCATGACCAGGTTAGGGAGAGTGAGGCACCTTTGTTATTTAGGGAATGGGGAAAGCCTCCCCAAATCCAAATTCCCAGAATCCACCAAAGGTCAACCCCATCAGCAGCCCTTTCTAAAGAGAGTGGTCTTCAGGCCTTGCTCACCTTTGTCTCACAACTGTCAATGAAATGGCAGTAGAACCTGAGGGTTCGAGGTCCCTAGCTTCTTTGTATGCGTTCATATGTCCCCATTTCAATCTTCCAAACCCATTTCTTCCCTTCCCAGTATTCTTACTTTAATAGAAGAGACTTTAAGAAGTTAGGAATTCAATTTGCATTGTGAGTCAGCCATCAAAGAATAAAACAGTGGGTTTGGTTGGCTGTTGCAACAATTGTTCCTAACAACTCTGGCATTCATTAGTAAGAAATCAGAGTTGCCTGACACCCACAGAATAAGTTGCCCCTCATCTCACAGGAATTCTAAATTTGAATCTTCACATACATGGAGAAAACTGTTCCTAATGACCTGAGCTTATAACCTAACTCTTCACATGTAAGTGTGAGAGATATTTTTTATATGGGTTAAAATGCTTCAACATTTCCAAGAACATACCTATTGTGTAAGAGGGGGAAATTGTTTTCTGTTTTGCTTGGAACTTCACCAAGAGTGGTCCATTATTTCAGAAAATCACATTCTTGATGACAAAACTAATTGTGATACTTGAGTCACAAAAATAACACCTGTATCATCAGTCTGCACTCAAAATGATTGTGTTTGTTATTTCAAAAGGTCAAGTATAGAAATGAAAATTTTCATTTGAACCTTTACTTTCTTGTCTCAATTTCAAATCCAAACTCATTTAAAGTAGAAACAGTAATGCAGATACACACCTCCTGCCACCCAGGTGTGAACCCTTCATGTATGTGCTGTTTGGTTCTTGAGGGTTGGAAGCTCTTGACAGACATGGCCACCGCAGAATCCCAAACACAAGCAAGTGCTTGGTTACCAGAATCCAAGTCTGAATGTCAAAGGAAAGCCTTGAATATGGAGGAAACCTTGAAAGAATAAAAAGACTTGGAGGTCACATGATCACAGGGTGACTCCAATAGGGACCCACTTTGCACATTGGAGGAATGACTTTGAAAACAACAATAAAATAAAATAAAATTACCATTAACTGCTGCCTTGCGTTCAAACAAAAATCTCTTACAATGGCTTAAAGATGACAAGTCTAACTCTGTACAGTTGAATTTCCGCTTCAAGCAGTGAGAAGACACAAACAGGCCAGGACCCATTCTGGCACAGAGGCAGGTGATCCTCTGAGTAATAGCCTGTCCATCCAGCCCTTCTCCAAAATCACCCCACCCCCAAATGCCACATGCTTGTCAAGGGAAATGCCATGTGTGTGTGTATTTCCAAATCTACTAAGAAGTCAAGGTGTTTCAAACTGCAGCAGAATTTTAATAGTTTGCTACGTATTTTGTAATAAATTAATTGAAAATTATATAGGTGTTGAATATCTTCCTACTGACCTCATTTTCCCATAAGACCTATTATTTTTATTGTGCAAAAATCTCATAACAGTAATTTTTAGGAATAATATTCTGCATTGGAGGAGAAATAATCACATGTTGGATCTTATGTTGTTCTATTATGCATTATTTTCCTCCTACTTCTCCATATTATGGCCATGCGTACAAATAATGTAATAATTGTATCACTAAGTGTGTATGTGTGTGCATATATATGTATATATATACCTATATGTATATCTCACATATCTAGATCATCAGTGATCTACGTATCATCTATGAGTCTCATCACAGGATAGTGAAGGGGACATAAAATGTATGTTTTAAGAGGAGGAAACTGGAATAGGCCTGAGAAACCTAGGTGCAGTGATTGCTGAGGCCAACCACACAGGGCCTCCGATTCCCGGGCTGGGATATAAGACACCCCTGTGTTTGTTATCTAGTGCTCCCTACACATTTCCCCACACTTAACAGCTTGGAACAAGCATCCTTTGTCACCCTTCACATGTCACCCATGGATCAAGAATTTCGATAGGGAGCAGAAGGCAGCTTGTTTCTGCCCAGTGATGCTGGAAGCCTCAGCTGGGGACTTGAAGCAGAGGCAGGGGCTCCCTGGAGACCACTTTCTTGTGGTCCACGCTGGCTTTTGGGTTTTGGCTACAACACCTGCAGAGGCCTCTCCTTGTGGCCTGGGCTTCCTTACAACAAGGTGGTTTGGTTCCAAGGACAAGTGCCCAGGAAAGCCAGGCAGAAACCATATTGCCTCTCCTGATCTACCTTGCAAGTCTCACAGCACAATTTTCCTTGCATCCTATGGATTGAAGCAGTTCCAGGGAGTGAGGGATGGGCCTGCCTTGCTTCTTAGTGGAGGAGGTTAGCTCCACATTGTAGGAAGAGCTTGTATGTTGAAGTGCACATTTGTGTGACCGACCAATCATCTTTGCAAAATACAATATGCCCCAGCCCCTCGGTCAGGGCTTTGGGTGAAGTGATGGCCAGAAAGATGGAAAGAAAAATCTATGTGAACTTAGAAAGAGTACAAAACTTTGCCAGGGGAGGCATAAAACTTAAGCAATAGAAAAGCTGAAAATTACTGGCCTAGAGTTGTGAATGAAAAATCACTCAGAATCTGGGATAAGCAGTCAATGTTTATTTTGAAAGAAAGAGTTTTGGGAATTCCTTGTCTCATGCATTGTCTCACAAGTAGATTTTATGCAGAAGTGAACTTTTATTTGGCAATTTAGTTTCTGGTGTGCTTTGGAAATAAAAACACTTGCCTTCATATCTTTTGGAGAAAGTGTGAAGAAAAGCCATTTGGATTCGTCAGAAACTCTTGCTCTGGGATCTGAGACATGGAGGAAAAAAAGAGACACAGACAGAGAGAGACAGACAGAGTATATGTATGTGTACACAGAACAGAATCAAATTAAACAAGAACTGTGTTCAATTTCTCAGTTGCTTGCTTGTAGAGTGAATGGTTGACTGTATGACAGATTGGCCAGGATCAACTAAGTTCTCTTCTTCCCATTCCCATGACTTCTCCATGGCTAAAATGATATAATAACTGTGATCACCTTTGCCCTTGCCACTGTGTGGCACACAACTTCCCCTTGAGAACCAACTCTGTACCAGGAGCTTCATAGAAAACTTAAGTTTTCTAATTATGAAGTTTGCTCTGCACACAGTAGGCCTTTAATAAATGTTTGTCAGTGGCGGAAGCAAGACACTCACACATCTCCTTTCTATTCCTCTTCCCTGAGCAGTGGAACACAGAGCTGGAATGACTCCAGATGGCCTGGGCCTCTACCCGCCAGCAGGTCTTGGCGTGTGATGCTTTTCTGTCTTTTCTACGCAGCATGGTTACCCTCGGTGCTGGAGTAGGATAGAAAAACCAAATAACTGTATTTTTAGATGCTCTGAGCTAAACAAAAACTTGTCCTCAAAAACAGCTGTGTTGGGGGGATGGCGATATAGCTCAGTTGGTAGAGTGCTGGGTTCACATTACCAGCACCACCAAAAAAAAAAAAACCAGCTGTGTTCCTGTTTACATTCATGAGTTTGCATCATGTGTTACCTGGAAGAAATAGGGCCTTGGAAGGCAGCTCCAGAAAATGGCCAGGTAATGGAACGTTCGGGAGCCGGCACAGGACATGACACTTTACCCACAGGGCACTCGACAAGTCAACATGCTTAATTTTTATTCTACTCTCACTGTCTCTCTACCCTACTGCTTGAAAGTGCCTTATAAAAATACACTGTTAAAATAGAAAGACCCCACAGAGACCAGGAGAGAAATGATACCGATCATTTATAAACAGTCTCAGGGGCAAAGTGCTTTCAGAAGACGCAGCTTTTTCTACCTTCCACCGTCAGCCCTCTCAATGTGTGTTTCTAAGGTTCCCAGGCCCCGCCTTTCTGATTCTTAGGGGTAAGTTTTCCTCTCTGTACTCTAATTGTGTGTGAAAAACAAAGCAATGTCAGAAGAGACGACTTCCATTTTACCACCGCTGTGTATAAACTACCTGCCAACCATGGAAGTTACTTGGGAGTCTTACTTCAATTCTTCCCTCTGTAGAAAACCATGTCTGGAGAGAGACCCAAATGTGTCCCACGTGGACAAGAGAGGAAATTTCTCTTCTGGAATATGCAAAATATATACGTATGTGTTTCCTAGTTAACACGAAGTGTATTTCTATCATTACGTTTTCCAAATTTAAATTCCACTGTTATATTTAAACACAGATTCTCGACCAACTTTAGAATAAATCAACCTGCAGGGAGGGCAGGCTGTGCCCTGCTCTGAGTTACTCCATTTTGTAAAGCAGTAGTTTGCCATAAGCATCTTCATTTTAGTTTAAATGCTGAAGTGGAATGATTTCACAAAAAAAAAAAAAAAAAAAAAAAAACACCATCTGCCTGGCACAACTATAAGGCATACACTGATAAATTAATGGTGCTAGTAAGAACGACCACCCATGAACTTATCAAACTAATCAGAGGCACATGGATCCACAAGAGTATCAACCTCATATTGGAAAAACCAGGTCCATGAGCTTATGGAACACACCAGACCACCAAATGATGCAACCCCCTCAAAGGAGGAGTGCCCTGAGACTGGACAGGGCAGCACCTTGACCCGGTCACCTGGTCATCTGTCACAAGATTTGCCCAGGAAAATGGCCAAGGCAACGAACCTCCAATCTCCGCCCTCGTCCTCGGGCTTGAGCAGAGAGTAGTTTCTCCTGTCTGAGACAACCACACAAGATCCACTCCAAGCTGACATCTCAAGCTGACACTGTGAAACTGCTGCCATCTGGACCTTGAATTGGAATAAGTTCCTGCGCTTTGACAGCTCTACACCCTGAACAAGTTCTTTGGCTGGTTCTTCATCTTATCTGACCACCTACAGTGACTCTTTGCATTCCTATCTGCTCTCAATTCAGCCTCCTGTGACTCCTGTGACTGCCTTAACCTTTTCTTTGCCTGTTTGCAACACACACACACACACACACACACAAATTGTGTGATGTGACTTGAGTTTATAGATATTAGAAATTTAGATTGGAATAAAAGAACGTGTGATTGCCCAGCTGATGCCGGACGCCTATCTGGCGACCCACAAGTATTCAGTGAGCTGTCCCTGATGAAAGCAGCATGCCCTGTGAATTCATTGCTGTTCAATGAATTCTGACCTTGTGGAAAGACACAAACGTGTGCTGTCTACCTTAGTGACATGGCACACTGATGACACCTGTCATCTCTATTTCCAGGAATTAGTCTTTGTCCTTCTTTTAGTGTCGACTTTTGAGGAACTTTCCCATCTTACCCCCAAAACTGTGAGGGCAGATCAGAGTTGAGATGGAAGAACAGCGTGAAAGAGAGGAAAGGGCAGAAACTCAAAGGAACATAGACTCTTAAACTTCAATGTATGCGTTTTGTGACATAACTGTGTGAGTTGATCCCAGGGGCACAGAAGGCTCTCAGCCTTGTTTCTCAGTGAAGTGAGAGGTCTGGGAGATGACAGAGGTGGTGGAAGAATCTGCTTTGATTGGAGTAAATGGGGGAGAAGGAGCTCCAGGGGATCGTGCCTGGTTCTGATATGCTTCCAACCCCAGCCCTGCCCCAGGTAAAACTCGGAAAACAAAATCTTAGTAAAGTATAGGACTGACAGGTACCTGTGACCCTGTGATGGAGTCTGGTGCTATCAGGTCATGACTGACTTCCACTATGTGACCCTCAGATTTTCTCTGGTTGGGGCCAATACTCCTTTTAGATCTGAGATATCCTAATAAAGTACATCCAGCCTACCTTGCAGGTGACCTAAGGGGCAAGCTGAGTTATATAACAAAATACCTGTTCCTTCACCTCCTCAGAACAGAGCTCCTATCAGAAATCAGGCAGGTCTCCCCAGTGAATCGTATGGTACCTGTGAAGTCAGAAACTCAGAGCCAAGCTGGTGAAGGTCCAGAGCTTCAGAGTCAAGAAGACCTGGGGCCTGAGGATTTTCTAACCAAGCCACCCTGAAGGGGGTTTCCCATCTGACCTTATTAAGATTGTAAGGTAGTTGGTCTTTTAATTCCTTTAAAAAAAAATATGGTGACGTCCTTAACACAGTTCTCTTCTTTGATTTATATAGATAATGTACAAATTTGTTTTATGTATTACAAATGATTGATATGTGTGAAGAACTGTGTGCTTGCTTGAGTGCCAATGACCAGTCACAGACTTGAAGCAGCATTCCGTTTAGGAAGCCAAAATAATTCTAGTTACTTGATAGGAAAAAGTTACTTGGAATTAAGTGTTTTTAAAAAAAATCCTTGAAGGAACAGACTTTATGCTATGATTCTTGGAATGACTCTTGGAACACTAAGAATTATTGCCTCTGATGTCACTGCAGGAGCCAGGCAGGACTAGGTTCAGAGTTGTTGTGGCTAATGTCCCAATGCAACAGGGGTTCACTTTATGCTTTGAATATAGCTCTTGCTGCTCTGCCACTGCAAATTATTTTTTTAAATGGACATGTTTCTTCCTCTTCCTCTCTCCCTTCTCCTCCCTAATCTCTCCTTCTCCCTAATCTCAGGGGAAACAGGATTACCTTTCTTCCCCATCCTAGGCAGAGCATCCCTGAGCACACACCCACCATAGGAATGAAGTAATCCAGACTTTGGGGATGGTATCAGAAGATCTCAGAAATGACTATCCCCCAAATTAACATATGAATTACAACTCCAGACAGAGAATACATGGAATGTAGCCTTGAATCACCTTTTTAAAAGCCCCCTGTTCCTGCCAATGGGCAGAATCTCAGCCTCTGGGGCAGGAGTCCCCTGTGTTTCTCCTTTGCTAGCAAAGCAATAAAGCTTCTTGTTCCTTTTTCTCAAAACCGAGTCCTCGTTATTGGATTGGCATTGGGGACAAGGACTGAGCTTCCAGCAACACCATCCCATTAAGACACTCAGGAAATCAGAGGAGGGAGCTTGGGAAAGAACACAGAGAATTCCCTGACGCTCCTGAACCAATGAGAGAGAAGCCAAAGGAAGAGGCCCAGTCCTAATGCTTTCCAGTCCTGCCCAACATCAGGGTCAGCAAATTTGCTTTTCTATAGGGTCAGGTCCTCTGTGAGGGCCACAGAGTCCCCATCACAACTTTAACTCTGCCATTACAGCACCAAAGCAACCACAGATCAGAGGTGCTAGATGAGAATTACAGGACAAGGCTCCGGCCCCGGGCCCCCTCAGACAAGTCTAAGAATCAAAATGGAGTCACTCAATGCTAAAGTTTCTTGTCACCAAGCTGAAACTAAGCTGTTATCTGACCTTTCAAAAACTCAGAGAGACAACAGCCAAAATTTCCCAAACAAGTCAGTTGGAATTGGCATGATAATGAAGTTCCCTCTGTTGTAATCCTCATAAAAAAGTAACCGAGGTAAGCTGATGTTAAACAGCTATTTTTCTATTGCTCTGTCTCCCTGGCCCTGCCTTACAAGGAACGTAACTTTGAAATGAATAATCCACCTTTTGTTTTCTCTTTCTGCTTCTTTAGTCCTTTTCTGTGTCTAAAATCAACCTCCTGTGTTCAGCTTATCAAAGCACTTGTGTTGCCGAAAACTGGTCCTTCCTTGTCCCCAATGCCAATCCAATGAGGACATGGTTTTGAGAAAAAGGAAAAAGGTTTATTGCTTTGCTAGTCAAGGAGAAACACAGGGGACTCCTGTCCTAAAGGCTGTGATTCTGCCCATCATGGAAAACAGAGGGGTTTTTAAGAGGTGATTCAGAGAAAATGAGATTAGGGAGGAGAGATCAGGAAAGAGAAGATCAGGGAAAAGAAGATCAGGGAGAAGGTCAGGGAAAAGGTTGGGAAAAAGAAAAAAAACATGTAAGTTTCAAAGCAACAAGGGATATAGTCAAAGCATCAAGTGCACCCCTATTGTTCACTTGATGGAATTTTTTATTTTATGGAATGAAGTGTTACCTAGGTTTAAAATTGAAAATAAAGCCAATGAAGATCTTTAAGTTGTTGTAATTTTGTCCTTTGACAGATCTAAATGAAGGGGGATTTGTGCTCCCAGTTACAAGGACAGAGGGACAACCAGGTTTGGTCCACGGGTCATTGTTTGCCAGACCTTGCTCTGGTGAGTCTGGTGGACTCCAACATACCTCCAGAGTGCTACCTTCAAAGAAGTCTGCAAAGGGTAGTTTTCAGTTTTCCAATTAAATGGCCCTGAAACCATGAAGAGGAACCAGGTTCCTGCCTGCGGAAACACAGAGCTTCTGATGCTTCCGGTAATGGGAAGGCAGAAAAAGCATCGACCAGAATGACCAGTACATAGCAGGTGACAAGGCCTGTGCTGATTTGCTTCAGAAAAGACACCAGCCACCTCCTAAAGAGCAGCTATGGTTGCTGTGTTATCTGATTATTCACCAACACCCATCCATCCTCCCCAGGGAGAGGAGATAGAGTCCTCACCCCTGCATCCTACCAGTCTTTGATGGTGGCACTTGTCTTGCAATTCACCCGGACATGCCATACGCGCTTCAGTTTTGCAGGGGGTAGGAGTTCCAAGGGTTTGCACTGGACAATTTCTGCCAAAGGAGCCCTCAGCCCGTTAATAAGGGAGTTGACATGGAGATTCAACCACCTGTTGAGTATCTCTCCACCAACTGTACATCCAGGAACTGGGAATAACCACAGGATGGGTTTCCAGAGTTACTGAGCCTATTGTGAAATGAACTGGGGCCAAAATTCCATTTATCCCCATCCCTCCTGACCCCTACAGCTCAAGCCTGTGTCTGTCAGTCCCTGAAAGATGGCTTCCTTCCTTTCCCCCATGCACAGCCGTCTGGGCTAATGACTTCAGTCAACTTGGGAAAGGTAGAAGATTTAGAGTATATTCTTGTGGCAATTTCTTGGGGTCTGTGCTCATGGGAATCAACCCCCGCTATGCTCAAGGCTTTCCATAAGGTCCACTCAAGGACTTTTCATAGATTCCACTCAAGGACTTCCCGTAGTGTTCACTTTTTCAAGACTCCATGGTGCTGACTCAGTGCTATGAGTCATATAGCTCAGGTGAAATGTCCATTGGTATCCTGGACACCATGACCCAAGCACACACAATGGCAGGCCCAACTGTGTAGACCACAGGATGACTCTGCTGCTGGTCGTCATGGTCACTCCTGTCTCAGCTCTGACAGTAGTTACCCTGCTGGAGTTAAGGCTGTAACATTCAATCCCAAAGCAAAGAGTTCCTAACTTATTGACTTGCTCTGAGAATTAAGTAAATTCATGGTGACTGTCACATTAGAAGCTTGATACATCATAAATGAGGGGGTGGGGGCAGACAGTGGCAGGAATTGGAATCCAGAAGATGAAGAAAATGGCAGAGTACTTAGCCTTTCTTACCTGAGCTTTTTCTCCTGCAGGAGTGTTGGGATGGATCACTGCTTAACCCTGCCAAACCTTTCTGTCTTTTATAATTAAGCTTCTCTCTCAATGAAAGTCAGTCTTTTTTTTTTTTTTTTTTTAAGTCATTAAGACTAGACTTGCCCTCAGGCAAAAAGCACAGCAAGAAGACCAACTCTTGCTAAGCCCAGAACCAAGAGCTGCAGCTACTCTCCAAGTGGCCTCTAGATGTCTCCCAGCCCTGGGTCTCGGTTGCAGAATAATCCTCCCACTCGCCTCTCTTCCCTGTCCTTCTTCGTTCCTAGTACTTCCTTCCTTTCCTTCAACTCTTGATAGTTGTTAGACAAAACTGAACACTGGTTAAGGCTCCACATCATCTTCTAGAAAGTTGTAAACCTCATTCAAGCTACCCACCTCCACCCCACACTAAAGCATCCAAAAGCTGCTTCAGATAACGTAGCGATTTGTGACAGGCAGAGTACCCTGCTAAGCTGTCACTCATCAGTTTTCTTGGGATGACTTTGGGCTTCTCAGTTAGGTCTACTCTCTGCCACAGACATTTCTGCTGCACTCAGGGGACCCCCGCATAGGCCGCCGCCTGCTCTGTCTTAAAATCAATCGACTCAGTGGTACATGCTTACCAGCACATGGGCTTGGTGCAAAGAAAGACCAACACTCTGGAGTCACACGGCTGGGCACCCAAGAGCTTTGTCAGAGGGGTGCTAGAGTAGCTTTCTGTTCATCGATGAAAGGAGAACCCTCCAACCAGGCAGGAGAGATGGTAAAGATAAAGGGAGGGGCCCATCAGAACAAAGGAACAGAGGGAAGAGGGATGGCATTTGGCAACTGTGCATGGTCTGGGTCAGCACAAATCTCCTCATGAGGACAACTAGAAAATACTCTACACACACACACACACACACACACACACACACACACACACATATGGAATATAGAATATATATATATGGCCATCTGCTTGAAGGCACTAGAGAGCAAACAAGCCCATAAATAATTATAAGGCAAGATCTGTGAGCAAAAAAGGACAGGGAAGTAATCCCAATTTTTGAGGCTAGTCCTTCTAGAGATGTTCACCACTTTCAAAAGAAACAGTTGAGAGACACCAAAGAGGAATTCGGAGAGTTCCTGGCAGACTTTCCATGCCAGGGTGGATGAAATTTGGAAACCAGGACCCACCAAAAGGCAGGGGGGGTCTCATAAAGCACCTCATGCTGGACTCGGGTCATGCAGGAGGACTGCATCCTGGGCGTGAGGGTGACCCATCTGTTGGTCACTCCTTATAAGCGCTGACTCCTAGCTTCAAGTCATCTAAAAAATGAGGTGATGGTGAATCTGGGTGGACCAGGTCCCAGCTATCCACCAGGAGAAAGATAATATCAGACTAGGCCTCGAATTATTTCTACCACTTTTTGTGCACAATGTTCAACCCTCAATCAGAAACAAGTACGTACTTCTAAAACAAAAGCACCGGAGTGCAAACCATGAGAGGCAACATCAAATAGAAGCAATACCAAACCATCAAGTTGTATACCTTAGGTGTATATGATTTTAAAAAGAAATAAAATAAAAGCTAACCTTAATGGTTGACTCCTAAAATAGAGTTATCAGAACCAACTTAATTTTGGAAATTTTTAAGCATAGATTTAAAAAATGGTAAAATGAGTCCCCACCTACAATTTACGCAGCCTAAGAAATTACACACACAAGCTCGTATACCCATGCACAGTCACAGACACACACAATATTGGGGAATCTTACAACAAATCCCAGACATAATATCATTTCACCTCTAAGGACTTCAGTATATAATTCTAAGAACTTTAGCTATTATACTATTATTATGCCCAACAAAATTAATCATTTCTCAATAGAACATAAAAACTGAGTCACACACTGAATGAACTGCTTTGATTAAAGTAGGCTTAAGTGGATTTAGAGCAAGATTGAAATTTTTGGCAGAAAACTAAAAACCTTGAGAAAATAAAACAATGGACTTTCTAAAATCTGAAGAATAAAATCATTGCTATTAAAGCTGAGTGGATGGGCGAAACAGCAGATTAGATAGAGCTAAGGAAAGAATATGTGAACAGGAATACAGATTGGAAGAAGAGAATCTAAATAGGACAGAAAAAGACAAATAGATGGGAAACAGAGAAGCAAAGGTGAAAGGCAAGACATGTGGTCTCCTGTCCAGAGCTGACAGCCTGGAACAGAAGCAGCATAGAGATATTGGACGGCAACTTCCCCAAACTGATGAGGCGGGTTTTGTTGAACACCAGGTTGTGTCTTATCAGGGTCACTCAGCATCTCCTGATTCCCAGGACCTTTGCCCCTTGTTCATAGGGATCCTTAGCTGTTGCCCCTGGGTTACCTCCAAGAGACACTGGCTGCCTGGGCCTCCTTCTGGCCCCTTCTTATTGCATGGAGATGTTCGACCACCACTTAACCTAAAAAATACTAATGAAATAACACCTAGAAAATTACCATACATTTGAAAGGTAAGGAATAACTTCTACATAACTCAAGAATCAATAATGGTATCACAATACACATTAAAATGTATTTTACACAATAACAAAAATAAGAACACAATATATAGCTAACAAGGAGCTTAGAGGGAAATTTTAAAACTTGAATATATTAGAGAATATAAATAACTGTATAGCAGTGGTGTAAGCATCCATGTAAAGAAATTAGAATAAGAACATCAAAATATTTTTTTAATAAAAGATCAGGTGGGAGGAAGGAAATAAAAAAAGAAGACCATGAATTAAGATCATAAAAAACATTCAGTTCAAAGAATCAATAAAGCTAGAAGTTTATTCTTGGAAAGAACCAATTCTTCAAATTCCTGATAAGATATATCAATGTGAAAATGGAAAAGTCACAGATCACAGTGGTCAGGAGAGGAGAGGAGGTGGCTCATCACTAAGGTGTTGCCAACAGTCACGTCATGGTAAATGACAATTATGATACAGAATGGTAAGCTGGGATCTTAAGAAAAAAGTAGAGAAATTCCTGGGAAAATTCAACTTACCAAAGCAGACCCCAGAAGAAATAATCAAATAATCAACATGGATAATCCTGTGACTATTAAAGATATGAACGACACAATTTAAAACCCTCTGTTAGCTGGGCGTTGTGGTGCATGCCTATAATCCCAGCGCCATGGGAGGCTGTGGCAGGAGGAGGGCAAGTTCAAACGTAGAGGGAAATGAGAGGGGGGAGGGGCAGGGGTATGAAAGATGGTGAAATGAGACAGACATCATTACCCTATGTACATGTATGATTACACGAATAGTGTGGATCTACATCATGCACAACCATAGAAACCAAAAGTTGTACCCCATTTGTGTACAATGAATCAAAATGCAATCTGTAAAAATAAAAAATAAAAATAAATAAATAAAAGTGCCGGGGATGTAGCTCATTGGTTGAGCACCCCTGGGTTCAATTCCTGGTTCCAGAAAAAGAAAAGAAAACCCTTTCTTAAAGAAAACTCCAGACTCAAATGGTTGTTATCAGTGAAAATCAAACACCAATCTCACACAGAGTCCTCCAGAGGACAGAAGGCAGACAATCCCACTACTTGTTTTATGAAATCTGAATGACCCTGCTACCCATACCAAACAAGGAAAGTTTTCATTTAAAAAAAAAAAAAAAGTATGGGCAATTTCTCTAATGAATATGGATGCAAAAATTCTTTAAAAAATATAAACAAGGGCCGGGGATGTAGCTTCATGGTAGAATCCTTGCCTAGTATGCACGAGACCCTGGGTTCCATCAACAGCACTGAAAAAAAAGTAAATAAATAAAAAATTTGAGAGAGTTGGGAAAATTACAGCCAGCATAGGACTGCCCTCAATCTGGAGATTTGCTTAGGAGGCAGGTTTTGGCTGGTTATTATTGAGAGTTCATGGGACACTAAAAGCCACACTACCCCAGATCCATTCAGTGGCTCCCAGATTCATTGCACTCACCCTCTGAGGTGGTGGTCTTCTCAGATGGCCTAAAGCTTGTCTGGGAGAGCCTGCTGGCCTCTTGGGTTGTCCTGTCCTCACAACTCCTCATCTCTATTCACGATTACCCGTGTCTATATATATCTCCAACTACTTGAAGGCACCAGAGAGCAAACAAGCCCATAAACAATTATAGAGCAAGATCTGGGAGCTCTAAAAAGGGGGGAGGGGGGACAAGGATGGGATCCAAGCTTCTGAGATAAATCCTTCCAGAAATATTCATCACCTCCAAAAGAAGTCATTGAGAGGCATCAAAAAGGAATCCAGAGAACTCCTGGCAGACTTTGGATGCTGGGGTGGATGAAATTTGGAGCCCAGGGCCCACCACACCTGCTTGTATTGGGGGCTTTGAAATTATCCCTTATCACCTAGTTTTGTTACAGATTGTAATTTGGATGTTAAATATACTCCAAAGGTTTACATGTTCAAGTCTTTGTCTCCATGATGGTGCCGTTGGGTGGTGCTATGAATCTTTGAGAGATGGGGCTAGAAGGTCATTGGAGGTGTGCCCTGCAAAGGAATGGATTATGGTACCCCTGACTCCTTCCTGTCTCTCTTTGCTTTCTGGTCATGAAGTGAGCAACTTGCTCTATCATTCACTCCTGCCATGGTATGCTACCTCATCAGAGACCCAAAGCAACGAACTCCATGATCTTAGATTGAACTCTCCAGAACCAAGTAAGCCTTTTATACTTATAAATTATAATCTCAGGTGTCTTGTTA
This sequence comes from Sciurus vulgaris, assembly GCF_902686455.1. Classification (NCBI taxonomy): domain Eukaryota; kingdom Metazoa; phylum Chordata; class Mammalia; order Rodentia; family Sciuridae; genus Sciurus; species Sciurus vulgaris. Next base: position 30,214,065 of record NC_136474.1, read on the forward strand.
TAGTAACAAAAGCGTAATATAGATGACATCCATGAATATTGTATTTTTATTATTGCTCAGGTATTCTGTCTGGACTTACTGAGGAATTCAGGAACATTCCATGATGGTTCCATCACCACAAACTTCTTGCCTGAGGTCTCACTCATATTTTTAATATCATGCTTGTCCCTAGTATGTATGTGACATAGTTTTTTCCAGCTGTTCTGCTATGCATGGATATTCAGATAATTTCCTGTGTTTTTCTACTATAATAAATGCACAGGAATATCTTTGAATATTGCTATAGATTAGATGTTGCATGTCCCACAGTGGCCCATGTGTTAAAGGCCTGGTCCCCAGCTTGGAACTACTGAGAGGTCAAGGAACTTTTAAGAGGTGGGGTCTAGTGGGAGGTCCTTAGGCAACTGAAGGCATTTCCCTGAAGGGGATCGCAGAACTCTGGCCCCTTCTTCTTTATCTCTTTTGCCGCTCAGATCATGGTGTAAACAATTTTACTCAACCATGCATTCCCACAACAATGCACAGCCTCACCACAGGCCCAAAATAAAGGGGACATCAGACCACAGACTCAAACATCCCAAAGAAGGAATTAAAATAAATCTTTTTTTCTTTATACATTGATTATCTCAGGTATTTTCTTATAATAGCAGAAAACGGACTGGCATAGACATTTTTCTATGTATTGCTTTCTGTATTTTTTGTAAAACATACTGCTAACCTTGGGATTTTTACATCAGAGAGTTAATATATTTTCTCAGATTTCTTCCTCTAACATTTGTGAGGGTTCCAATCCCATTCATAAAATCAGAGAATACCATTTTCTCTAATGCATTTCCAATCCTGGATCCTATCCACATTTTTCTAAATTGTTAAAATTTAAGAGCATTTGTTGTATTTGTTGTTTTAATTTTAATTATCTTGATGCCAGGGAGATTGCAAATTTAAATTTTTCCCACTTTTTTTTTTTGCATGCTATTTTGTCTACATCATATTCTGATATTTTTTTCAACTGGGTCTTTGTTTTCCTTTTCTATGGAAGTTCTTTGTGTATGAGAGATATTGTACCTTCGTCCACAAGTTTCACAAATGTTTTATCATCATTTGCATGTTAGTCAACTTTTTATCACTGTGACCAAAATACCTGACAAAGACAACTTAGAGGAGAAAACAAATATTTTGGCTCAAGTTTCAGAGATTCCATCCATGCTAGGCCAATTCCATTGCTCTGGGTCTAGGGTGAGGCAGAGCATCATGGCTGAAGGACACTGTGGAGCTTTATTCATGGTGGCCAGAAAGCAGAGAGAGCAAAAGGGGTGGGGGCCACAGGGCAATCCTGAAGTGACCCAGGCTGGAGGGCCAGCCACACCCCGCCTGCCTAGAGCTACGACCCGGTCAGTTCATTCATACTAGGATGGTCTGGTCAGGTTACAGAATCATTTCACCTCTGAGCATTCCTGCACTAACACAGGAACTTTTGGGGGACACCTCATGTCCAAACCATCACACTTTGCTCTTTCTAATATCTTTTGGCATATAGAAATGCTTGATTTCTCCAGTGAAATCTATCAGTGTTTGCTCCTCTGGTCTTAGAGATTTGCCGTGTGTTCAAGAAGCCCTTCCTCACCCTTCATCACATCCTTCTATGTTTTTAAAATATTTTTGTGAGTTTCTTTTACATTTAGCTATTTAAATCTTGGGAAGGTATGTGCGTGGAACTGGTATGGAATAGCCATAATCCATTTCTACTTCCCCCTTACTAATATAATTCCAGTCTGTTCAGGACACAGACTTCTCTGCCAGGTTCTCCAGAGGAAGTTGGCCCCATTTAGCTCCCCAGACAATGTCACCTTTTCCAAGCCCAGAACTCTCCCCAGAGATTGTTCCAGAAGGGGGCTTGTGACTCGATTCTGGTTGAGAAGATGTGAGGACAATTGTGCTGGGGGCTCTGGGGAGAGTCCTCTCTGGGCCTGCTGGGTCAGTTCTGGAAGTTTCATCTCTCTTCTTTCTAGGGAGGAAGCCTGGGTGAGTGTGAGGCATGGGCATGCTACAGCATCTGACCACTGCAGAGAAGGGGGCGGCTCAGAACAGGCACAGCCAAGAGATTCACAGGGAGACTGTCAGAGCCAGATCTAAGGAGACAGGTCACTCTTATCTCATCTTCCAGTAAAATTGTATGGCGGTCCTCCTTTATGCTCTGCTCACGTCTTTCTATATGTATCTCCATTTGCATTACAGCCTTTATCATTATAAATGGGTAATTTCCCTCTGGATTTCTATTTATTGGTATTATTTTCAAAGTCATTTATATTAATTAATTTATCTACAAACTTATCTTAATTCAATAGTTTTTTTTTTTTTTTTCATTTGGACCGTTGCATTTTCCAAGCCTGCAATCCTATCACCTACAAATAAGAATAATTTTGATTCTCCTGATCTCACTTTGACATGACTGACTTGGTTGATCCTATTTTGTTTCATTCATTAACTCCTCCAAATTAATGTTACTACTAATAATAATGGTGCAAATAATTGTGGTGATGGAAGATTGAAACATTACTGTTTCACATTTTAGTATGTACTATTTCATAATATATAGATTTTTTTTTTAATACAGGAGATTGAACCCAGGGGTCCTTAAACACTAAGCCACTTCCCTACCCCATTTTTTAGTTTTCATTTTGAAATAGGGTTTCTCTAAGTTGCTTAGGGCCTCACTAAATTATGGAGGCTGACTTTAAACTTGCAATCCTCCTACCTCAGCCTCCCAAGTCACTAGGATTACAGGCATGCATCACTGCACCTGGCTATAGATTTTTTTGATAAATTATCTTTGTCTTTCAATAACTTTTTTTTAGTCCTATTTTTGGTTTTTGTCACAAATAGCTAAAAATTTCACAAATGCTGTTTTTTAATCTGTTGGTATCATTATATAGTTCTTTAGTGTATCCTTACAATGAGTTTTACTAAGCATGTAAAAATAATTTTTATATTTCTGGAATAAATCTTACTTAAATTTGGATGTGAGGTGTCCCCAAGAAACTCATGTGTGAGACAATGCAAAAGGGTTCAGAGGAGAAATGACTGGGTCGTGAGAGTCTTAACCCAATCAGTGAATTAATCCTTGATAGGGATTGACTGAGTGGTAACTGAAGTGACAGGGTGTGGCTGGAGGAGGTGGGAATTGGGGCGTGGCTATGGGGTGTATATTTGTACTGCGGTGAGTGGAGTCTCTCTGCTTTCTGATCACCATGTGAGCTGCTTTCTTCTGCCGCATCCTTCCTCCATGATGTTCTACCTCACCTGTAGTCCAGAGGAATGGAGCCAGCCTTCTATGGACTAAGACCTCTGAAACATGAGTCCCCGGAATAAACTTTTCCTTCTCTACAGTTGTTTTGGTTGGGTCCTACAGTCACACCAGCACAAAAGCTGAATAAAACAGTTAAACAATATTCCTTTTCTAATTCACTAATGTTTTATTGACTGTTTTGTACCTACATTCACAAATGAAATCAGTCCATTGTTTTTCTTCTTATTTTGCTCTTCTTAAGTCAGATTTTGGTATTAAAATTAAAAGGAATGAAATATAAAATACATAAGAAATTTTCTTCCTTTTTTATCATCTGCCATAGTTTGGATAACGTAAATTACATTTTATGAAGGTTGTCTATGTCCTCCAAGGCCAACACTTTCTATCATATGCTTCTCATTGTATACTGTACCACAAAAATTTTTTTCTCACCTGGATAAATAGCTTCTTAGAAGAAGCTTCCTCTGTTAAAAAAAAAAAAAAAATACCATAGCCCATAAACCTTAACATTTGCAGAAAATATAAACTTAGGGAAAGCATTCCAGTTCTTCTAAAAATCAAATAATGTTTCATGTCAAAATTATATTTTCAAATCAATATTACTTTTCATAAAAAGGTATTTCTAAGTGACTTTGTTAAGACAAATAAAAAATGCACTTTTGGGGCAATGGAAAATGTACTCTCAGAGGATCCACATAACTCATCACAATGACAAGATCCACAGTAAAACTAAAATTGTACAACTTAACTGCAGCAGAATAGCCCAACTCATTGTACCTAAGGAAATGGCCATTTGACACAAACAATTACTCATTCCTTTTCTACTTTACAAGGACAGTGAAGATAAAAAATATTTCTGTGAGAATGCTTCAGGGTGTTTCAAAGGAAGTTGAATTCTTTGTGTGATCACCATTATTGTCAAGACTGCCAATTTAAAAATGACCTATCTCTGGGGTGACCAAAGGGTATGGCCATTTATGGTGTTGTTTGCAAAGGCTTTAACTATGAAAAAATATTATTATTCTTGGCTCAGCTATAAAATGGAATTATTCAATAGGTACAATGTGCCAAAAAAACAACAGGTTTTTCCAGAGAGTGTTCAGTTAGATGAGAGTTGCCCGACCTTATTGAAGGATACAATCATATTGCTAAGCTATCTTCTGCAGAAAAAAAAGTCACATAATTGTGTGAATAGCACCTGAAGGCTCACATAGAATCATGTAGTCTAGATCTGTTATGTTATAGAATAAAGCAGATTCTCAAGATTAAGTGATTTGTACAAGGTCACATTTATGTCTGCAAGTGATGTAGTTTGAATCTTCAACATACCCCAAAGGCTTCTGTGTTGAAGGTTTGGTACCCAGCTGATGGTACTACTGGGAGGTGGAGTAGTCTTTAGGAGGAGGGGCCTAGTGGGAGGCAGTTAGGTCATTGGAGGAGTATCCTTGAAGGGGATACTGGGACCCATCCCCTACCGCTATGCCTTGTCCTTCTGGCTGCCATGAGATGACAACATTGCTCCACCACCTCCTCTCCACCTTGACATTCTGCCTCTCTACAGGCCCACAGCAACAAGGACAAGGGACCCTGGACTGAAAACTCTGAAACTATAAACCAAAATAAATCTTTCCTTCATGTAAGTTGATTTTTCTTTCCTCCTTTTAAGTTAATTATCTCTGGTGTATTGTCATAATAATGGGAAGCTGACTAACAGCAAGTACACCAGAAATGACCTTTGCTCAAAGGAAGAACATAAAGATTAAAACGGGTTACTGTGGGATTAGTGCTATTGTGATAGAACGAGTTTCCTTTGGGCAGGACACACAGGTGTCAAGAGGAACCAGGAAGTGTCTTTGGACTCTGGAGCACTGGGGCTAGATTAGTCATATCACTTCCCAGCTTTGCACCTGCTGGGACCAATCCCTTCCATATAGCCTGCACTTTTTCCTCTGTGAAGTGGGATGAAAGTGGAGTCCTCATCCATCTCCAAGACAGTAGGGATCAAACAGAAGAGTAGGGTAAACAGTCTCATAATACTCCATCCAGATATAAATTTTGTAGCTGATTGAGCCGAATGAAATTACCAATGCTTATCCATTTTTGACTTAAAATATGATGAATTGTAGCTCGAAAGTGGCAACTGTACTAAATGGTTGACGCTTGGCCATTTCATGGACTTCTAGCTATATTAGTCTACAGACGCTGACTTTTTCATTAAAAAGTAAAATATGATCAACTTTATGTTAATTTACTTTTACAAAGTTCCAGATAACACAGCACCCTATCCCATCATTGTTACCTTAAGTGTTCTAATCTACACACTTGAAAGAGCCCAGTAGAAAGCAAAGGTATCAGGACATCAACAAGCACGTTATCTTATAGAAATGAAGAGGGCAGATGCTAAACTCCATGGCGAATACTGGATTTTCTATTATTCTGTGTGACCTTGGACAAGTTACTTAATCTTCTTCCTATGTCTCTGTTTTCTTCTTTGTAAAATAAAACTATTACTAACACAACCTGTCTTTGATCATTTTCTGTTGCTAAAACAGAATCAGAGAGACTGGGTATATGTCTGTTTTCCATGGCTATCACAAAATTCATAAGGGTGGATCACCTACCAAGAAAAGAGGTTTATTTAACTTACCTACCTGAAGTCTAAAGGCCCAAACAGCATGATACCAGTCATAGTGAGGGTCCCCCTACCTGCGTCACACTGTAGTGGATGGCATCATGGTGGGATAATTCTTAAATTGTCTCAATATGGTTTTTTACCTTTAAATTTGGGGGAAAAATGAGATTACTAATTTCTGGTATTCATTGTGCTGTACAGTGAATATTTTTGCATTTCTAAAGTCACAGCCTTTTCTCCAAGAGTGTTTTGAGGGATAATTACAACAGAATTACATGGAGTATCTATAAAAATAGAGATTCCTGAATTGCAGAGCTGGTTTATTTTTCAACCTTATACATCTAGTATACATCTAGTGGCTCTTATTTTGGGCTTTTTTTAATTGATAAAAATTATTCATACTCATGGTTCCACAAGATGTTTTGAAATATGTGTACATTGTGAATGGTTAAATTAAGCTTATTAACATATTGATTACCGCCCATATTTATTTTGTGGTAATACACTTAAAATCTACTAGCAATTTTTAAGGGTATGATTGATCATTATGAACTACCATCCTCATGATGTACAGAACAATCTCTTGAATTTTTTCCTCCTGTCAAATGGAAATTTGGTGTCATCTGGCCAAGACGCTCCCCCCACCCTCAGCCCCTGGCAACCACCCCAGCTCTCTGCTTATGTGAGTCCAACTCTTTCAGATTCATACAAGTGAGGTCATGAGGCATCTGTGTTTCTGTGCTTGGCTTATTTCACTTAACGCAAATGTCCTCTGAGTTCATCCACACAACAAAAATGGGAGCGCAGACTCTCTTCCACAGGCTGATTTCATTTTCTTTGAGTATATACCTAGAAGTGCAATTGCTGGAGTATGGTGGTTTCATTTTTAACTTTTTGAGAACTTTACATACTATTTCCCACAGATTGTGAATTCATAGAAACTGAATCCAAAATAACCATGTTATTAAAGTAATTTAAAAAATTAAATTATAATTAAAATATAATTATTTTATATCTTATATAAAATATTTCATAAAATTTATATTTATTTTAAAAATTTATAAAATATTACATGATTTAAAAATATGTATATATATAATAGGATGAGGAAAGAAAACACCATGTATATGTCCTCAAAGATTTGGAAAAGAATACAAAAAATTTCTACAAATGATAAAAATGTAACAAGAATTTCTAGAACTGTTTTAAAAAATGTAAGTATCACAATAGACAGATAAAATCTCAGAATGTGTAACTATCACAGTTGAAGAGACAATCGGAAGCAAATTGGAACTCAGGAATGAAGAAGTCATCCAGAACAATCCATATCAACAAATTAACAGATGAACAAGAGACAATGAAGAATTGTGGATGTTCGTATGGGAAGGTCTACATCTTAGTGGAACCTGGAGAGGAAACGACACAGGGGAAGGAAGAGCCAAGTTTTTAACAGATGGTTGCTGAAAATCTGAGAATCTTCCAGAATGGCTGAAAGACAGCAATGTTCAGGTCTAGGAAATTCACTGAAGCCTTAGTATAAATTCTTTAAAAACCCCAATGTTAAAAGAAATATCATAGTGACACTGTAGAACACCATGTGACAAGAAAAAGTTTAAAAAAGCACCCTGAAACAGATCTACAAAAAGAAAAAAAAAAAAAAAAACATCCACGCAGGGACTTTTCAGTTGTACACTGGGACCCACACAATGCAGAGCAGAAAGGACATGTCAGTGGAAGGGGTTGAGATGGTGTCTCACGCCTACCAGATTGACAAAAATGACGCAGTCTGACAATAACAAGGAGGGCAGAGAACATGTGTTAGTAGAAACTCTCGTTTCTGCTGTGGGAATGAAAATTTTTCGACCAGTTAGGAAAAGGTTTGGTGATGCCTAGTGAAGTGGAAATGAGCCCTCCCTATGACTCATCTTTTCTCTTCTTGGGGAAATGTATGCAAACATACACCAGGAGGCACATACACAGGAATGTCCATAGGGGGATTGCTAAAAATAACACTGAATATGAAAATAACCAAAATTTCCATCAATAATATACAGAAAAATAAACTTTATTGTCAGAATATGATGGAAGTCCACGGTCATGAAAATGAATGATCCCCAGTATCAACATGCATGAATCTCAACAACGTAATGTGAGCGACAGAAGCGTCATAAGAACATCCACAGTAAGAGCGCTTGAACATAAACTCCAAATACAGGCAAAGTTAATAATGAACACATCATTAACTTTGTGTGTGTGTGTATCGTAAAAGTATTAAAAGTGAATACATGCAGAACTTAGATTACCGTTTACTTTTCAGGAAAAAGAGATAATTTGGGAAAGGTAAGAAAATAGAAAAGGGCTTTCACTATATCTTATCCATGACATTCATGCTCAGTGGGAACATTCAAGATCCTGTTTTCCAGCCATCTTGAAATACATGATACATTATCACCAACTAGAGTCGTCTTATTGTGCAAGAGAATAGCAGAACTTATTCCCCCTGGCTAACCACTCCTGCAGTGCCTATTGACCAGGTCTCTTCATTCCTCCTTCCCCCTAACCTCCCGGCCTCTGGTAATTACTACTCTGTTCTCTCTTTCTTCCAGATAAATTTTTTTAGATTCCACATGGGTGAGATCATGCAATCTTTTTGTGCCTGGCTTATTTCACTTAACATAATGTTCTCCAGCTTCATTCATGTTGCCATATAAAGCAAAATTTTGAGCCAGATATGGTGGCACATGCCTGTAATCCCAGCGGCTCAGGAGGCTAAGGTAGGAGGATGGCAAGTTCAAAGCCAGCCTCAGCAACTTAGCAAGGCTCTAAGCAACTCAGTGAGACCTCATCTTAAAATAAAAAATAAAAAGGGCTGGGGATGTGGCTCAGTAGTTAAGGACCCCTGGGATCAATCCCTGGTGCCAAAATTTTTTTTTCTTGTTTTTTAATCACTGAATAATATTTTATAGTGTATCTGTACCCCATTTTCTTCATCTACTGATCCACTGATGGACACTTAGGCTGATTCCCTACTTTGGCTATTGTGAACAGTACGGCAGTACACATAGGCATGCATGTACCTATCTCTTTGACATACTCATTTCATTTCCTTTGGTTACACATCCAGAAGTGGGATTGCTGGATCACATGGTGGTCCTATTTTGAATTTTTCGTACAACTTCTATTCTGTTCTCCATAATAGCTGTACTATGTACTATGTAAATTATATTCCCAACCAAAAGATCATCTTTAAAAAATAATTGAGTTAAAAAAAACAAAAGCCAGACCAAAAAGAGTATGTATGACTCAATCTATTTTAGGAAATATAAATAAATATATAAGCAATAAAAATTAAATCAAAGATTGCCAGGATACGCAGAGAAGCATGAGGATTTGGGGTGACATATATGTTCATTATTTTGATTGTGGAGATGGTTTTAGGAGTGTCTCTATGTCACAATTTATTAAATTGTACCTTTTAAATATATGCATTATTATGTAACAGTTATATTTCAATAAAGCTGCTAAAAATAAAGCGAATGAAAAAGAAACAACTAACAAAGTAGAAGATGTCACAAGTCATAAACTGTGGGGGACTCTGATAAAAGTGGACTGAATGTTCCATACAATGCTAGGGATACACCTGGGTTCTAGAAGACTTCCAAAAATGGCTCAGGATTAGTGTCAGACCAAGTGCCAGGTCCCTTCCCCACTTCCTGGAAGACACTGACCCTTCCCCAGCCGGCCCAGTCCTGCCTGTGGTCCCTGCAGGCTGCTTCCATCACTGCCGAAGTGAGTAGACACGGCTAGCGACTGCCTGTACGTTCATCACTGGGGAAAGGCAGTTCAGTTCCTACCTGGGCGCTCCTGCCTGCCTCTCACATCAGCGCGGCTCTCTAACAGTTATAAAAAGCTCAGCTCTTTGCTTTGTTAACCTGGATCTCCTACACATTTAAGGAAATCCTCCAATAGGAAGTAGGGAGAGAGGGGGAAAAGGGAAAAAAGAAGAAAAGTTTAAAAAAATTCAGTGGGGTAAAATATTGGGTGGTGACCCAACAGGGTAGATTAAGGGTTTGGAGCAAGGAATGACAATTAGCATCTGGAGGTCCCAAAGATGTGCCAGCTAACTCCTAAACAAGACCAAAGATGGTGTGGTGGCACCTCGAGATGGCAGAGACCCTTCTGAGCCAACAGGGACAGGGGCTAGAATTCTGGAAGTCTGCTGATTGGTTTTGCTCACTTTGTCACACTGCTCTGGGGACTCCCCATCCTCCCCACTTCTTGGGAAGGAGCTGCCTGCAATTTCCCACAATGGCAAGTGAAATTTTCCAATGGAGCCCCACAACCTCTCCTATTCCACACATTCTTGTGACAATGTGCCTTGATACTTCAGCCACCAAGAGATGGACAATATGCTCTCTCACTTTGAACCTGGTTAGCAGCTAGGGTGGGACTTCTGAGGCTAGTCATAAGGGCATGTGGCATCTGCCTGGCTCCGCTGGTGGCAGCTGACTTCCCTGAGGCCACCATGTTGCAAAGAAGCCCAAGTGAGTCCACATGTAGCAGTACAAAATGGATAAGGGAATGAGGACACGAGGGAACTGTGGGGGTGATGTACATGTTCACTGTGGAGAGACCTTGAGCACAGGGTAGGGAGAGGTAACTGACTGGCCCCAGCTGCCCCATGTCTCCCTCACTGTGTTCCAGCTGGAACCACTTGAGAGACCCTGAGTCAGAACCACCCAGCTGGGTCCTTCCAGAATTCCTGAGCCGCAGACACCACAAGAGACAGTACAAGAATTTCTCTGATCAGAAAGCACTAAGCTTTGCGTGTTTGTTATGTGGTCATAGATAACAAGAATGCCTCCTATGATCCCCTAACCCTCCTCACCCCTGTCCTCCAATGTGAGAAGAAACCTACTCTTTGCTGTTGGAGAACTTGCAGTTGCCTCTAGAATGGAAGTCAACCACAGGAGGATTGTATATGAAGTCCTGTGTTATGGGACGTGACATTTTCCTGAATGTCTATTACACATATATTCTTTCTTAACACCAACTTAAGTTATTTTATTTAGGTATTAAAAGAAAGAGTAATCCCATGCAGCTAAAAACCCTGAGGACCTTTCACTTGCAAACCAGAATAAAGGTCATGGCTCTAACTGAGTACGTGGGATGGATGAATGTACAGAAGTGCACGTAGATTCTCAGGCAGACATCACCTGCCATCTGCATCTCCACCTGGAAATGTCAGCCGTTTCTTCTAGGGCTAGGGAAACATGACTCCCATCCTCCCCTCCTTGGCTCTGAGATGTGTCTTTGTCACACCTTTCTAGGAGTGGTTGATGACGTACAAGATGAGGATGAGGCCAATGTTGGACAGATTCTCACAAAATATTACATTCCTTTTCAGAAATCGCTCAGCTTCTGGCTCACCATTGGGTTTTCCCAAGCCTCCTAACTTACCTTGTGCCTGAAGACTTCTACCAGTCATTGTCCTCCAACCCCATCCCTGCAAGCCCCACAGGCTCACCCAGCTCTCCCTGGTATTCAGCCAAGACCACAGGGACCTGGGCTTTTGTGCACAGAGGACTATGTGACCTGGAGGTAATTTCCACCCAGGGCCACCCCATACTCACCACTTCCATGTTACCCACCCTCTGGGGTGGGTTTTATTTAACATGGATAAATCCATGTTCAGAGGAGAAATGCAATCCCAGAAATGAAGTAACTAATGCAAGTTCCCACACTTCCATTCCTTTCCTTCCCTATTTATCCTGTAGCCACAACAACAGATGTGCCACTCCCTAAAGTTGCTCTCATAAACTGTAGAGGCTCAGTCTGAATCCTGCCCAGAGGAGACCTGTGGGATGACAGCAGCCTCCTCCCCTTGGAGACTCACCTGGAGTCAGTGAGCAGGTAGCCACTCGAGCAAATGCCTGGGAGTCTTTGTCACTGGACCTGCAGCCCAGTCCTCAGTCATATTGCTAGAGGCACCTAGAGGATGTCAGCTGGTTGGCGACAAAGAGAAATCTGGTTCTTTATTGGAGGGAAGCGCAGCCTGACAGTCTGCATAGGTTCCAGGTTGAGAAGAAGGTGCCAAGATCTGTGGCTTTGTCAGGTCTGCACTTTCCTCGAGTCACATGACTTGGGAAACCCAAGCTGAACCCCTCTCTGCCTGCTATCCTTCTCTTCCCTGCTTCTCTGGGATCTGGGTCAGGTGAACTTCAGAGGTCCCTTCAGGAATGATTGAATTCTGGACCTCTGGACCCCATCACAGCCTGGTCCGCACCTGCTTTCTCTGCCCATGGCCCCAGTTTCCCCTACCAACCATCCTCTATCACAGGGCAACGTTCCCTTCCACCAAGGCACCTAGAAGACTGGGAGGTCGCTTGTGTGCCTGGAAGCCCTGTCCCTCCCAGAGGCCCAGGATCTAGGAAAGTCCCCATCTCTGCCTCATGAACGGCACTCCCAAAAGTGCCAGCTTGCTTCCTAACGAATGATGCTTGTGTCTGAATTTTTCCATCCATCACCAATTTGAGTGCATGATGAGTTTGAGGAGGGGTACCAGCAGAGCCACGTGGAAAGCTATTCCATTTCTGCCCAACTGTGGGGGCCAAGCAGTTCTGGTCACAGCCTGGGTTCAGCTCACCTGTGTGTGTGCACAGCAATGTGCATCTTCTTCTAGGGAAGCCCCTCTGGGAAGGGACCTTTTAACCATTCACACACAGATGCTCTATGGACCAGCAGATGGCTCCAGGGTCAGCAAAGGTAGTCATTCGCCCTTCGAGAACAGCTGCCTGCAAGGTAGAATCCCCCACCAAGATGCAGCTCAGACCGTACAAGACAGCTCATCCATGGGACCCAGGTCAGTCCTAGAACACACTACGCACACAACAGCTTTTGTCCCACAGAAGGCATCACAGATATTGGACACCTGGAAGTGCTCCACAACAGGCTATGGGGCAGTTCACTCCAGCAGGGCCAGTCCCTCTGACCTCTCTTCACTAGTGTCCTTCCCCAGGGCTCCTCTCCAATTTCCTCTTCCAGCAGAGCCCCTCTCTGGGCAATGACAGCATAAGAATTCTTGTGACCCTTTGCACTCATCTCCCACACAAGGACACTGGGGGGCAGTCATCCAACACTGCACAAAGGGCTCTGGCTCCCTTGCTTGCTGGAATCAGAGCATTAGCTCACAACACAGAGCATGACTCAAACAAGACCGGTAGGCTCGGCATGTACGGTTTGCACACAGGCTTGGCTCTGGACAGTCACTGCCGCTCAGCCCAGCCAGCTGCACACTTGCCCAGACAGGAGAGAGGGGCTCTGGCCCAGGTTGCAGACTCACCAATCATAGCTGTTGCTCAGGCTCAGAGAGCTGGAAGAGAGAATAGGTCAGAGGCAGGTGGTTTTAAGTGAACTTAAACACAAGTTTATTTCCTTGACATTTTTCCTCTCATTTTCTCCACAATCCCTTGTACTTCCTCTCTCAGCAAAGGAAAAGTGTCTGGTTTCAATCTTATAGAATGACGGGGTGTTACATAACAAGAAAGGGGGGCCCGCCCCTCTCTGGGCTTCTTTGCCTTTTGCCATTCTCATCTGCAGTAAACTCACAGGGCATTTTAATTAACTGGAAACAATACCCCAGGCAGGCCTGCAAATACCTTGAGACTCAAACATTAATAAACAGGGACGGTTTGCTTACAAAATGGCAAGTTAAAAGAAAGGGAGGCCAACTAATAAATGAGCTAAAGTTCAAAGGCAGCAGAGTGATGCGGATGCAGGATGACTCAGACGATGTGTCAGCCTCTCAGCCAGGACTCTCAGAAACGAGGGGGCAGGGACTGTCAGCAGGCTGGCCAGGCGTTAGAGTCCACTTGGCTGAGAGGGGGCATTGCCAGGAAATGGTGGGCAGCTGTGATCCGTCTCACACTTCAGGCCACCTGTGGTTCTAGAACACAGGACCTCACCAGGGCCACACCGCGGTAGTCATTTTGCGGCGCCAAGTGTGGGTCCCACCTTCAGAAGGCAAAACCTGTTTCATACACAGGAAACTGCCAATGTCTGACAGGTTTCTTCAACATGTAGTGAAAATATTTTCAGCCCCTTGCCCCAGTGAAAGCACAAAAGGGGTTGTATGTGCAGGTATATGATGCACGAGTGTGCGAATGTGTGCGGCATGTGTGTGTTAGGTGTGATTGTGTGAGAGTTTGTATAAGTAGTAGATGTGGTGTGTGCCTGTGTGTGTATGATCAAGTCAGTGTGTGAGATTGTGCATATGCCTGTGTGTGTATATGCATGTGGGATTGTATGTGATGGTGTGTGTATTTGTGTGCATGTGGGAGGGATTGTGTATATGTGGTGTGTATGTGTGTGTGCGCACATAGTATGGGAGTGGCCACGTGGTGCCTATGAGAGGGTGCAATGTGTGCATGCGTGGTGTGGTGATGGCGGGTAAGTGGGTGTGTGAGTGTGTGTGCACACCCATGCATCCATGTGCATACAACCAGGAGAACACACAGACCTCTACTCAGGGGCTCCTGAGGGCTACAGAAAGTCCTCTAACTGAGGAAAGTGTCATTTCAATTGTTTGCATGAGTCATTTACGGGAAATGCCAAAGACGCATAAGGAAAGGGTGTGTGTGTGTGTGTGTGTGTGTGTGTGTGTGTACATGCAAGCATGCGTGCAAGGCTGCACCTGGAGACAAACAATTGTGTGCAAGGCTCACAACACATAGCTCTGAGATTCAGCAGGTTCCAGTCTGTGTTTCATTGAAAACCAGCTGCTAAATGATCTTTAGATCATTTTACCTTTATAGTCAAAACATCACAGTCCTAAGAGATCAATGTTGGGGTGGCCTGATTTGCTTCTCTCAGGCCGAGTCCACACCGAGTCACCCTAATCAGAACTTATACCCGTTTCTCACCTGGGGACCTGTTTGAAGATTCCCTCTTCCACGGCCAGAGTGCAAAGCTTTCCCTGGACTCCCCTCTATACCTGCTCCCGTGGCCCCGAGCCAGGTTCCCTGGCAAAAAGGGGAATCTAGGCCAGCAATGCCCTTGAAGGTACCTGCAGGCACACACTTTGCCTTCAGTGGCAACTTCTCGGACCCACAGATGTCCTCGGAATCTCCTCCTGGCTGTTCCACATGGCCTCCTGCCCACAAGGTCCAAGGTCCAACTCAAGATTCCCACCCTGTCACGGCTCAGCCTGCCTCAACTGCAAGAAGCAGTATCCACATAATACAGGCCTAAGCAAGAGAGAAGTTTCTTCCTTTGTCTTTTTCTATTTTCTTTTGTCTTTTTTTTTTTTTCCAAGTGATTTATTCAATTTTTTTTTTTTTTTTTTTTTTTTTTTTTTTAATTTTGAAGTAGCCGTAGACTTAGAGAAAGCTTGTGAAAATGGTCTGGAGACTTCCTATACAGCACTTCCCACTTATCTACAGTTTCACTTCATGTGGTTCCCTGGGGGGTTTAGTTACCTGGGGTCAACCAGGTGTTTTCTGGAAAATTCCAGAAATAAGAAATTCATAAGTATTAAATAACTTTTATGATTGCATATCGTTATAGATGTCACATTTCCTCTTTAGTTATTGTAAAGCCCGGCCATGCCCTTGACTCTGGAAGAGAACTGGGAGGGTACCTTGGGGCTCATCCCAGTTGTGTTCATCTGATATTTTTCCTAACTGGGTTAGATTGAGAGGCAGACAGGATCTATTTTACTGATTTTTTTTTTCCTTTTGCTCCAGGCATGGCCCTGCTGCTGATTCTGCTTTTATTGAACCATCATGGATTGCTTTATGTTAATTTTGATTTTTTAATAATATTGCATTCAAACACTATGGATGTTAATGACTGAGTTTCTTGGCCCCCATTCAGTTGGCTCCAAGGGGAGTTTCTTGCTCTTGCCAAATCCTGGGATTGCAGATGGGTCAAGGCCAGGCACACCTGGAGTCAGCCTGCATTCAAGGGGTTCCACCTATTGAGCATTAGCAGTTGACAGTCCCTTCCTTTCATCACACTCGGGGACTTTGCAGGTCCCCTTGGGTTACTCTCCTTGACTCTCTCCCACTTCCCCCTCTCTTCAAATGCAAACCCTCTGGCTTGTCCTGGTGCAGAGCTAACTAGCCCTGAGGCTGCCAGGACCCCCAGGATGAAAGCTGGTGATCCCTCGGGAGGCCGAGGAGACACTGGTTGGAGGGGTGAAGGGAAGAGGGACCAAACCAGGAGCCCTGCGGGCAGCTGGGACATGCTGTTCTTCAGGGTTTCTGCAAAGCTGTTCTGTTTTCCGTCCTTCTCCCCCAAGGCTCCACCACGATGGCAGCAATAAAAGAGGAATTAAGATCTAGAAGCCAAGTGTGCCTGCCTGTCAAAGGGGCCCTGAAGGGGAAAGGGGCAGTGCGTGGTCACAGGAATCCACGGCCCTCCCAGAGTTGACTCTTTGTGCGAAACTGGAGAGAGGGATCACACAGGCAGACGCATGCCTGGGGAAGTGCAGGGCTGTTTTCCAGAGCCCTCCAAAAGATGCAAAAAACCAGCGACCTGCAGAACACAGGACATGGCTCTCCAGCCTGCCGTAGCCTGACACCTCTGCTCAGAGCCTGTCCTTCTCCACCACTCGGCAGCCCCTTCCTGCTTATCCTCCTCCTCACTTCTGATGATTTTCTTCTTTCCTTCCAGGAGTGGCCCCTGGTCATTTCTAAAGCAAATCATGTGAGCTCCATCAACCAAGCCTTTTCCAGTTATTCCACAGGCCCACACAGGGCCTGGGACCTGAGCCTCAAACCCAGGCCCTCCCTGGGAGGCAGGGAGGGAGGACAGCCAGTGTGTATCCACTAGCAATGGTCGGCTGGCCTCAGATTACACTTGCCTCTTGTCCAGAGTGGGAAACAGTCAGCGTTCTACGTGTTACATATAGGATCCGAGCGTGGCTGGCAGTCCTTGAGCTGGCACCAGCACCGGGCTCCAAGGCCATGCCCTTAACCATGGTGTGTCCCATCCGTACCACCTGGGCAAGGTTGGCCAAGCTGGAGTGCACACTGCAAATACCAGGCTGGGCTGTCAGGCTGAGCATCAGGCCTAGCCCCTGGCCTGGCCAAGAAGGAACAGGCAGCAGCCCTCTGTGAGGGTGGGGACCCTGCCCCCTCAGGGCCACCCTCCTCTGTGCCAAGTCCCTTGCACCACAGGTTCCTCTGTGAGGAGCCACGGCTCTCCTTCCACAGGGAAAGGCCAGAGCATGAGCTCACCATCCCTCTGCAGAGCCTCCCTGAGCTGCTTCTGAGCTTCCAGAAAGGGGCCTCTCCTAGAGCTGGCCAGTCCTCCCCTGCAGGGCTCAGTAGCACCAGGAACCCCTGCGTTCCCTTCACAGGGTCTCAGAGTTGTTAGTTGTTAGTGTTCCACACATTCTCTAACTCTCTCTCCCCTCTTGTTCTCTCTCCCTCTCTCTCAATAGATAGATGATAGATAATTAGATAGATAGATAGATAGATAGATAGATAGATAGATAGATAGATGATAGATAGATCTTTCTCTATCTCTATTTCTGTCTCTCCCTATCTCTTTTCCCTCCTCTTTCTCTCTCTTCTTTATCTTTGTCTGTTTTCTCTCCCCCCCCCCTTATCTCTCTCTTTCCTTGTCTTCCTGTCTGTCTCTCTTTCTCTCTCCCTCTCCTGTCTCCCTCCCTCCCTCAAGTTCAACAACATCCCTGTGTTCACAGGAGCAGGAGGTAGGATTTGAACACTCCTCTATTGGAATCCAGTGTTCTCTCATTATCCTCCATGCCTTTCTGCATTATTCAGTGCTGTGAACTACTTTAAGTGTCGTGCAAGTGATAGAACATTCTTTAGTTAGATCGACCTTTCTGGAAACAGAAGACAGCTGTCCAAGAGCACATGCCACCTCAGGTAGACTTATCAAGGACAGGGAGCCCACACCACTGCCCATGACTCAGGCAATTCTGGAGCCTCCCGTTCACAGAGGTGTCCTAGACCAAGGGTCACTCCCCAAGGAGCTGCTTGGAATGGAGAGTCCCAGGGCCAGCGCAGACCTACAGGACCAGATGCCACCCTGCAACAAGACTGATTCATGAGCATCTGCAAATCTCCACGTGCAGATCTGGAACAGTGAGTGAGCCCATTGCCCCCGCCAGCAAGGGCACTGGAGGGGCTGGGGTGCTGAAGCTGTGAGCCTGCTCCACCCACAGCACCCCAGGGAACATCTGGAATCCTCAGCCCAGCCTCCTCAGCCACCTCTGGTCCCCTACGGGCAGTCACCACAGCCAGGACACACCAGATAACCAGACTACTGGACAAGTGTGACCAGCTGGTAGTACACAGATGAACTGGGGACCCAGGTAGAAGCCAGAATGAGCCCAGACCTGCCACCCTCAGGATCCAGCTGCCAAATGGGCACATACCCATATAGCCGATCATGGCACCATTTCTGTGGTGGGAAGGCTGGCAGGCGGATTAGGAGCGATTTATATATTTTGCTTATTTCCTTTCAACCAATCTGCAAGGAGCTTCTGCTTGTGAATTTGTTAAACTTAAGTGGAGGTTTTACAGAAAGGCTGAAATTTTGTTTCCCCCCAAAAGTAAAAACATAGCAAATAGAAAATCAATAATGACAAGATGACAAAATAGGCCCATATTTTCTTCTTCCCTGTAAACAACGATCACCCTCTGGGGATGTCACACGTTAGACACGGGGTCTGGGCTGCTCGGCTCTAGAAGACCATCGCTGTGAAGACTCAGCTGTCAGTTCCACAGGCCTCCAAGGGCCAACTGGGGATGGGGTTAGTCCCAACCCAGCCCTGAGGGACTCCTGACATTTTTTGTGGGTTTGTTTCTCTGCAAACAGCTTCCACCTCTGACTCGTGGCTTCTCTGCTGCCCTGACCTACCTGAACTCCCATGCACCATCCAACACCCTGAGTGAGCCTCTGCAATCAAACACCCACCAGCGCCAGCTGATTGTCCTGCCCTAGTTTCTACTGCAAACTCCTGTGGAGAGGATCTGAGGATCCCTGCTCGAGTCAACTTCTGTCCTGAGTACGACTCAAGGCTGGCCAGACAGCAGGTCACAGGCAAGAGGAGGGACATGGAGATGGGCAGAAGGAAAGAGTCCCTCTACTTCTGGACTTACGTCAGAGCACATTCTCCTTCTGACAAGTGCCTTCGAACCCAGCTTTCTGACCTCCAGTATCTTGAGGAATCAAATTAATCACAAATAGATTATGGAATATTAAGACTCCATGAATAGTTTCTAGCAATTTAACACAGAGTCTAAAACATACTAGAAGTAGATGTCCAATTTTTTTTTTAATAAATAACTGAGAAATTGGAGAAATTCCAGGGTTGCTGTTTCAGATCACCTCAAGCATTTCCATTCTTGAGGAACTCTTTTGGGTTCATACCACTAAGTACTCATCCAGGTATTATCACAGATTATAGAATATTATAAAATATCTTCCCCACCCACAGTGTGAACAATAATAAAATTGGAGTTTAAAATCAACTAGTGTCCTCTAGTTGGGAATAAAATTATAATGGCTATATTTATAAAGTACTACTCTATTAAACTGTTCTGAACATTTTATATGTTTTTACTCATTTTATTGTGACGATAACCCTAAGAGGGTTATCATCTTCTAGGACAATGAGGCCACTGAGACACAAGTTAAGTAACATGCCTGCTATTGTCTGGGTCCTCCAAAGAACCATGTGTTAAAGACTTGGTCCCCAGAATGGCACTATTGGGAGATGGAGGAACCTTTAAGAGATGGAGCCTAGTGGGAGGTTTTAGGTCTTTGGTGGGGAGGGGGAGGGGGAGGGGGCGTGCCCTTAAAGGGGACTGTGGAACCCTGGTCTCTTCCTCTTCCTCTCTTGCACCTGGCTATGAGATATATGAACCTCCTTCACCAGATGCTTCTTCCACAATGTGATGCCACAGGCCCAAAGCAATAGGACCAATCTGTCATGGAGTGAAACCCCCAAAGCCGTGAGCCAGAATAAAAGTTTCTCCTTTTAAGTTGACTTCTCTTGGGTTCGTTTTACAGTAAGAGAACACTGAAAGCACAGTGCCCAAGGTCACTCAGCAGGTGAGTGGTGAAATCCAAGCCCACATTGCACTGCCCAGGGTTTTGCTTCAAACCACGGTACCATGGGCTCCCCATCCAACTGGGTTTTTCACTTTCTTCACCGTGAAGATTGCATACGGGTAAGAGAGGTTTAAGAAGAAAGGAACCAAATTGGTTTCCTTTATTTTAAAGTTCAAATCCAATTCATCAAAGGAAGGAGATGATGTGCAGGTTTTCAATTTTTTTTTTTTTTTTAACCCACAGCGGTATTTAAATTTCAGGTTGGGGTATCTAAAAACTTCACAAAAATCCCGCCTGCTTTATCAGTAACTTTCAACTGTCTAATTGTGTGGAATGAGTAGACATGTTGCCAAAGAACATCAGCAAGTTGTCATAAATCAAACCCACAGATTCAAAAATCGTGTGCCTTTCTACACTTGAATCATCAGAAAGGCAGAGGTTGATGGCAGATTTCTCTCAGTGCCTGAGGCCTGCCTCCCAGCAGAAATTTGGTTGTGTTTTGTGTCTTTTTTTCCCACGTCAATAGGAGGGGAAAGTGTGAGTTGCCCCATGACATTTCTAGTCTGTTGCAGTGTGAAAGGTTATCCAAAGGACTTTCTGATGCAAAATCAAATGCCAAAAACTTCTTCTGCGTTCTTAAGTTTCATGTGAGTAATGGATAGCTGCTCTTGGCTTCTTCCTCTTTCTTGGGTATCCGGGGTTCCTGGTTCATGCAAATCTAAGTCGATACTCTGAGACCCCTTCCTGGATTCATTTGCAGGCCATTTATTCAACCTCTTCAAGCCTAGGATTTCCCATATGTGTTAAACACTGTAACAAAATACCTGAGATAATTCACTTACAAAGAGAAAAGTTTTGTTCTGGCTCACCATTTCGCAGGTTTCAGTCCATGATCAATTGGACCTGTTGCTTTGGGCCTACTGCAGCACATCATGACCAAAGTATGTGGCAGAGCAAAACCACTCACTTTTTATGACCAAGGAGCATACAAGCACAAGAAATAAAAGCAAGAATCAATAACTGGGACAGATTCAAACTAAAAAGCTTTCTCTCAGCAAAGGAAACTATCAGCAATGTGAAGAGAGAGCCTACAGAGTGGGAGAATATCTTTGCCACTCATATTTCGGATAGAGCACTAATTTCCAGAATATATAAAGAACTCAAAAAACTCTACACCAAGAATATACAAATAACCCAATCAACAAATGGGCTAAGGAAATGAACAGACACTTCACAGAAGAAGATCTACAAGCAATCAACAAACATATGAAAAAGTGTTCACCATCTTTAGTAATAAGACAAATGCAAATCAAAACTACCCTAAGATTCCATCTCACTTCAATTAGAATGACGATTATCAAGAATACAAGCAACAATAGGTGTTGGAGAAGATGTGGGGAAAAAGGTACACTCATACATTGCTGGTGGGGCTGCAAATTAGTGCAGCCACTCTGGAAAGCAGTGTGGAGATTCCTTAGAAAAATTGGAATGGACCCACCATTTGACCCAGCTATCCCACTTCTCCGCCTATACCCAAAGGACTTAAAATCAGCATACTACAGAGATACAGCCACATCAATGTTCATAGCTGCTCAATTCACAATAGCCAGATTGTGTAACCAACCTAGATGTCCTTCAATTGATGAATGGATAAAGAAACTGTGGTATATATATACAATGGAATATTACTCAGCTATAAAGAATAATAAAATTATGGCATTTGCAGGCAAATGGATGAAATTAGAGAATATCATGCTAAGTGAGATAAGTCAATCTCAAAAAACAAAAGGACAAATGATCTCACTGATAAGTGGATGATGACACGTAATGGGGGGTGGGAGGGGGGCAAGAATGGAGGAAGGAGGGACTGTATAGAGGGAAAAGAGAGGAGGGAGGGGTTGGGGAAGGAAAAATAACAGAATGAATCAAACATCTTTACTCTATGTAAATGTATGAATATGCAAATGGTATGCTGTTACTCCATGTACAAACAGAAACAACATGTATCCCATTTGTTTACAATAAAAATAAATTTAAAAAAAAAACACAAAGAGGTTCTTTGGATATAATTGGGCAAGAAAAAGATATAAAAAGAAAAGAAGATGCAAAACTATTTTTATTCTCAGGTGACATGATCTTGTGTACAGAAACCCCTAAGCAATCTACAAAATAATTTATTAGAACTATTAAGTGGAAGCTCACTAGACTTGGCTAACAAATGACACTAAAGGGAGTTCTTCAAGTTGAAACAAAAGGATGCTAAATAGCAACATGAAGACATAAGAAAAGAAAAAAGTCACAGGTAAAAGTAAGTATGTAACAAGTGCAGCATTTTATAATAATGTAAGAGGGTATGAAAATCAGCTTTAACTCTAGTATAAAAATTAAAGGATAAAAGCACATGCCTGTAATCCCAGCCGCTCCACAGCAGGACCTCTAGCCTCAGCAATGGTGAGGCACTAAGCAACTCAGTGACATCCTGTCTTTAAATAAAATACAAATAAATAGGACTGGAGCTGTGGCTCAGGGGTCAAGTGCCCCTGAGTTCAATCTTCAGTACAAAAAAAAAGGATTAGGAATAGTTATAGCTACAAAAACTAATGGGAAAACAATATAAAAGACCTAAGTTTTGATGACAATAGTATAATTGGAATGTAGAATAGAGTAGATTTTTGTTTGTTTGTTTGTGGTTGAAGTTAATTTGTTATTAGCTTAACATAGACTCCTATACTGATAAGATGTTTCTGTAGCCTCATGGTAACCACAAACAAAATACCTATGGTAGATACTCAAAAGAGAAAGGAGTCAAAACATATCACTACAAAAAACAATCACAAAGGAAGACAGCAAGAGAGGAAGAGACAATTAAAAGGTAGCAATAAGTCCTTATCTATCAATAATTAGATAAAATGGATTCAACCACCAAGTCAAAAGACATAGAAAAGATGAGTGTATTTAAAAAAAAGTAAGATCCAACTACGCGCTGTCTAAAAGAAACTAACTTCAGACTTGAGGACCCATGCAGGCTGAAAATGAAGGGATGGTGAAAGATATTTCATGTAAATGGAAAACAAAATAGAATAGAAGGGCTGTACTCATGTCAGACAAAATAGGCTTTAAGTCAAAAACTGTCAAAGAGGCAAATAAGAATATTACACAACAAAAGGGTCAATTCATCAAGAAAATATAACAAATACATATACAATATCAGAGCACCTTAAATACATTAAGCAAACATTAATCAATCTGAAGAAATGGGCAGCAATGCACTACCCCTCTTTCAAAAACAGAGGAGTTACTATCCATGCAGAATTTCAATGAGGAAACAGCAGACTTTAACAATACTACACACCAAACAGGCATGTTCAGAACATTCCACTGAGCAGCAGCAGATTACGCCTTCTTCTTAAAGGCAAATGGAACATTTTCCAGAACATACGTGTTAAGTGACCAAAACCAGCCCCAACAAATTTAAGAAGATTAAACTTATACCAAGTATCTTTCCAGATCACGAGAACAGAAATGATAAAATCAGTGAGAGAAGGAAAACAGATAAATTCACAAATAGGCATTAATTAAACTACACATTCTTCAATAACTGTTGGGCCAAAGGGGAAAATCCAAAAGCAAAATTATAAAGTATTGGAAGACAAATGAAAATGAAAACACAGCATAAGAAATCTGGGATGTAGCAAAAATGGTTCCAAGAGGGAAGCTCATAGCAATAAATATCTAAGTTAAAGAGGAAGGCAGATCTTAAATTGACAACTCAACTTTAGTTCCCACAGGACTAGATAAAGAAGAAAAACTAAGCCCAAACCAAGCAGAAGGAAGGAGATCACAAAAATTAGGGCAGAAATAAACAAATCTAAAAATAGAAAAATGATAGAAAAAAATCAATGAAACTGAGTTGTTTTTTAAAAAGTAAACCAAATTAACAGAACTTTAGGTATCCTAAGAAGAAACTTCAAATAGATACAGTCAGAAAAAAATGCTACATTACAATTGATGTCACAGAAATAAAAATTATGGTAAGGGATTTTATGAATAATTATATGTCACCAAATTGAATAACTTATAATAAGTGGATAAAGTTCTGGAAACATGAACCCTAAGACTGAAGCATTAAGAAAGAGACCTATAAGGAAACCAAATAAGGAGACTGAATCAGTAATCAAAAGCCTCAAAAAGAAAAGCCCAGGGCTGGACCAGATGGCTTCATTGGCAAATTCTACTAAATATTTATAAAGAATAGGCATTCATCTTTCTTGAATTCTTCCCAAAATATTAAAGATGAGGGAATACTTCCAAATTCATTTTGAGACCAACATTACCCCAATATCTAAGTCAGAAAAAGATACAAGAAAAGAAAAACATTGTAATTTTATGTTTATCCCTGATAAGATAGATATGAAAATCCATATCAGAACACTAGCAGATCTCGTTATTTTAAACATTACAAAATAAGTATATATTTCAAAACATCACATATCCACATAAATATGTACCATTTTATTTGTTGATTAAATGTTAATTTTTAAAAATTCTAGCAAACTGAATTAAACAGTTCAATAGAAGGATCATCCTTCATGATCAAGTGGAATTTATCCCTGGGGTTCGATGATGGTTTAACACAGGCAGATCAATAAATGCAATGCGCCACACTAACAGAACAGAGTAAAAACTACATGACTATCTCAACAGATGTACAAAAACTATTTGAAAATATTCAGCACTCTTTGTGATTGAAAACTCTCAACAAACGAGTTATAGAAGGACTTTACCATAACCTTATGAAAGACGCACATGAAAAACCCCAGCTCGCGTCACATGCAATGGTGAAAAATTGAAAGCTTTTCCTGCAAGCTCAGGAATAAGATGCCCACTGTCACTACTTCTCTTCCACATAGTAGTTGGAGTCCTAGCCACAGCCATTAGGCAAGAAAAAGAGATAAATCAAATGCAAATTAGGGAAAGAAATAAAATTCTCTCTTTTAGCAGATGACATGATCTCTTACATAGAATACCTTAAAGACTACACACACACACACACACACACACAGAGTCACACACACACAATGGCTAGCACTAATAAATGAACTGAGTAAACTTGTAGGATATAAAATCAACATACTAAAATCAGTTGCATTTCTATGCACTAACACAAAAAGGAAAGGAAAATTGGCTGAAAAAAATCCCATTTACAATATCATCAAAAAGAATAAAACACTCAGGAATAATTTTTTTTTATTTTTTAAAATATTTTATTTAGTTATAGATGGATACGATACCTTTATTTTACTTATTTATTTTTATGTGGTGCTGAGGATCAAACCCAGTGCCTCATGCATGCTAGGTAATGCTCTACCACTGAGCTACAATCCCAGCCCAGGAATAAATTTAATAAGGGAAAGACTTGCACACTGAAAATTATAAAACACTCTGAAAAAAACTAAAGAAGATACAAATAAGTGAAAAGACATTCTGTGTTCATGGATAAGATTTAATATTGTCAAAATGCCCACAATATACCCAAAGCCGTATAAGAGTCAATCAATTTCTATGAAAATCTCAATGACATTTTTTACAAAAGTATAAAAAATAAGTCATGTGGAACAACAAAGGCCATGAATAGCCAAAGCAATCTTGAGAAAGAACAAAACCATGGCACCATCTATCCTGATTCCAAAACATATAATAAAACTGTAGTATTAAAGTAGTAAGATGCTCACATTAAAAAAAGACATATAGACCACTGTAACAGGATAGAGAACCCACAAATAAATTCACACAAATACAGTCAATTGATCCTTGGCAAGGGTACCAAGAATGCTCAGTGAGAAAGGAGTAGTCTCTTCAACAAATGATGCTGGGAAAACTAGATATATACATGCAGATGAATTAAACTGGACCTTTATCTTACATCATATAAAAATCAACTCAAAAATTGATTACAGATTTAAGTATAACACGTGGAACTATAAAAATCCTTGAAGAAAATGTAAGTAAAAAAAATTTCAGGACATTGATCTTTGAATGATTACTTGGACTTGATACCAAATGCACACGCAAAAATAGATAGTGGGACCATTACAATTCAGCCATGAGGTGTTTCCCAAAAGCTCAAGTGTAAGAAAATGCAAGAATGTTAGAGTTGAAATGATTGGGTTAGGAGAGCCTTAATCTAAGCAGTTCATTAATCCACTTGAATGGATTAACTGGGTGGTAACTATAGGCAGGTAGGGTCTGACTAGAGGATGTCGGTCACTGGGGCATGCCTTTGGGGTATGTATTTGTTTCTGGTGAGCAGAGTTCTCTTTCTCTGCTTCCTGGGGCCACATCCTGAGCTGCTTTCTTCCACTGTGCCCTTCTGCCATGCCACCATGTTCTGCCTCACCTCAGGTCCAGAGCAAATGAGTCGGCCACCTATTTACTGAGACCTCGACACCTCGAGCCCTGAATAAACATTTCCTCCTCTAAAATTGTGCTTGTTGGGTCTCTGGGTCTAAGTGATGAAAAGCTGACTAAAACAGGGACTACCTGACACTCTGCAGAGCAGAGGAAACAATCCACAGGGTGAAAAAGTCAATATGGGAGAAAAATAGTGACAAAACATGTATCTGATAAGGAGCTAATATCCAAAATACACAAGGACCTCCTCCACAAGAGCCAAGGACAAAAACACCACGCCCCAAATTAACAATAAAAGGGGGTGGACTGGGCAAGGTGGCAAACGCCTGTAATCTCAGCCACTCGGGAGGTTGAGGCAGGAGGATCATGAGTTCAAAGACAGCCTTAGCAACAGCAAGCACTAAGCAACTCCATGAGACCCTGTCTCTAGATAAAATACAAAAGAGGGCCGGGGATGGGGCCCAATGGTCAAGTCCCCAAGGTCAATCCCTGGTACCAAACAAGGAGAGGGGGCAAAAATAACAAAACCCACAGAAAATCTACCTAACTTTGTAAGATTTCAAGATTTTGTATTTGCTCAGACAAATCTTTTGTGACACCAGAAATAAAATTTTACATGGTAGTTGAAGACCCCGGTATACTCCTCTTCAATCACACTCTACTCCCCACTCCCCAGAATAACTACCATCCTGCTAGGGAGATCACAAATCCCACAGGCATTTCCGTGTTTTCATTTCATTTCATTCTGTATTCAGAACAACATACAGTGTTTTGGCTCATCAACTTATTTAATGGTATCGTACTGTAAATATCTTTCTTTACATTATTTTAGTCCACTTTCTGTTTTTTGAAGGTTATCAAATCTCAACATCAATATTAATCATCCACATCTCTACTCCATTCATTTTACTGAAGAGGAAATAGCCCCTGTTACATGGACTTCACAACGTATTTGACCCGCTCCCTGCAGACATCTATTTAAATTGTGTTTTCTCCTGCCTTGTACTGCCTTGCTAGGAACATTCCAGCCCTCCGCTTCTTTGACATCTCTACCAGTTTGTCTAGAGGACTGCCTTGCATGGAGTTGCCAGGTCCTAGGGGAGACAAGGCCGAAACCAGACACTGCCAGATTCTTTTCCCTGAGGTCTCATTTACCTCCCTGCCATCCAGGTCAGAGGGTTCCCAACCCGGCACCTCCCCACCAACTCCAAGTTCTGCCAACTTTGACTTTTTTCCAATATGCTTGTTATCATCTTCCTGACTACTAGTGAGCTTGAGTATATTTTCGTGTCCATTGGTCTTTAACAACATGTCTGATAGGAAATGCATTACCACCAATTCTTTTGTCTTATTCCATTAGGTTATTTGCTTTTTCTCAAAAGCTGAAGGAATTCTTTCTATGCTCTCGGTCCTAATCCTTGGTCAGTACTGCGTTTGCAGATATTATCTCCTAGAATCTAATTTACCTCTTTTAATATTGTCTTTTATGTTTGTTTTTAACTTTAATATAATTAAATGAATCAAGTTTTTGTCTTTTAGTTTAGTCTTTTTCTCTTTTGAGAAATCCTTGCCAATTTAAAAATCATACATACCTTCTCCATAGGTCACAATTTGTTTGCTGTTAGTTTTGCTCTTCATATTTAGGTCATGATCCACCCGGAGATGGAGATTCCATTTCACCTGTCCCCATGATTCCCTCAGCAGAACTGCCTGAACTTCTCACGGCACTCTCTCTGATGTATCAGGCCACCTCTGTCATGTATCAGTTTTCCACATATGCACAGGGCTGTGTCTAAGTTCTCTCTTCTATTCCTTCGAACTGTGTGTTTGTTGCTCTAGCTTTATGAAAAGACGAAATACTTGCAAAGCTAATCTACCCACCTAGATCAATCCTGATTACTCTTTGCCATTTCTTCTTCAACATACACTTTTACCAATCAGCTTGTTAAGTTCCCCAAAATCAACTGTTGGATATTATTTGAAATTTTAATAAATTCTTAGAGTAATTTGAGAGAATGGAAACTTGAGCCTGTTGAGTTTTTTCTTTCATAAACATTTCCATGGCCCCATCTATTCAAGTCGTTTATGGGTAACAATAACATATTGAAATTTCCTCCATGAAGACCTCTGACATCTGTTATCAGATTTATTCATAGTTACTGAATACTTCTGTTACTATTATAAATTACATATTTTTCGAATTGCATTTTATGCTGTCTGTTGCAATGGATAACACTGGTTTCCATGTACTTAGCCCGTATACAGCCATAGGGCTTAACACTCATGGATTCTGACCCTGTGTGTGTGGATTCCCTTGAATTTTCTAGATAAACAATCTTATCATTTTCAGATCATTTCAGTTTTGCTTCCCCTTTGGAAATTCTTGCACTTCTTACTTCCTTTATCTTATGATAACGGCTCAAGTAAAATATTGAAAGAAAAGAGTGACAGCAGACATTCTCAGTTTTTTTCAACTTTAAAGAGACTGGTTCTCTTTAAATAAGAGGAAGAGGATGGAGAGAAGTACAGAGTGATTGTTAGATCAGAATGAGAAGTTCTGGGCTGCTATCACACAGGAGGATGACTGTAGATGATAACCATGCACTCTATATTTTAGAAAGCTACAATCAAGGATTTTAAATATTTTTTACAATAACAAATTATACTCATGAATAAAAGATGAAAAGAAATAAAGGACAAACGTTTAAGCAGATTAATATGTTTAACCTCATAGAAGCATTCCACAATTATACATGTATTAAAATGTCACATGGTACCCCATAAATATATATGATATGTATGTTTTTATGTATCAGTTAAAAATTAACAAACATGGAGACTTACTCAAATATTTTACCATTTATGCTGCTGTCATAAGGTTTTTTATGGATGCTATCAGGCTAAAAGACCTCATTTCTATTTCCAATTTCCTATGAGGATGTATCATGAATAAATACGGAAACTTAAGCTGCTAATCTGGTGAATTACATGAATAGATGTAATCTTCCATTTCTCAGATAATCCAGATTTGTCATGATTCATCTATTTTTTACGCATTGCTGGACTCTGCGAATGCTCACCAGGATTTTCATGGCTGTTTGTAAGTAAGGTGACCTTTGGCCTTCTTATGCTATCCTTGTCTGCTTTGTATAAAAACAAAGTCACTTGGGAAAGTGAGTCAGAGAGCAGGCCCTCCCTTCTAATCTCTGGAACATTCTGTATAAGAAGGGGGAACTGTTCTTGAATGTTTGGGAGAATTCTCTTGTAAAGCCATCTGGTGCTGGCACTTTGTGTAGTATCAAGCAGAGAAGATTTTTAAACTACTGATTTCATTTCTTTAAAGGTTAGAGGCCTATTCAGATTCTGTTTGTCTTCAAATTTTGCCAATTTACATTTTTGGAGGTAATGTTCCATGTATCTCTGTTTTATGAGGTTTCTAAAAAAATTCGATATTTATTTCTTTTTAAATTTTATTATCTTTTTGTTTGTTTGTTTTGCTTTGTTTTATGGGTTTTATTGTTGCTGTTAGTGCTCTCCTATTTTTAAGCTCTGGTCTATCCATAGTCATGTGACTTTTTTCAATCTCAGTGTGACTTATTTGTGTCCCCTCAGTTTTTTCTTTTTATCCTTTGTCTGAATTTGTTTTCTTTGTTGTTTCATAGAATCAGCTAGATTTGTTGATTCTATTTAATGTTTATTGTCTTCTGTTTCAAACATGTTCCCTCATATTCTGACTACTTCCTTCCTTCTAAATTCTTGGGTTTAATTTGGTTGCTTTTATTTTTTTAAGTCATTTGCTCATTAAATTCAAACATTTCTCTTCTTCTACTATAAATATTTATTCCCCTCCAGATACTGATTTAGCTGCATTCCAGAAGTTTTGATACATAGCATTCCATCTCTATATCCTAAACATACACAGGCATGTACGATCAGCCTGGTATCTTCGAGTGATAGATTCTAGGGTCTCTGTCCTAGGATACCAAAATCCACAGATGCCCAAGTCCCTTATATAAAAGGGTGTAGTACTTACATATAACCTGGGCAATCCTCCCATATGCTTTACATCATCTAGATTATTCATAATACCTAACACAATGTAAATGCTATGTAAATAATTGTTCTTTTGTATTGTTTAGGAAATAATGACCACAAAAACGTCTGTACATGCTCAATACAGAAGAAATTGTTTTTCAAATGTTTTTCCATCACTAATTTGTTGAATCCACAGATACCCATACCCGATTATAATCAGAAAATCATCTGCATAACTACTAACTTGGGGTTGGGACAGGGTGCTTTGCTACCCACATTTCTTTTGTGTGCTTGAAAATAATGTGCATGTTCTTTCTCTCTTTCTCTCTCTCTCTCCTTCTCCCTCTCTCTCTTTCTCCAAGTTCTCCAGTGTTTCTGCTGAATCCAGTAAGTGTAAGAAAAAACTGAGTTTCACACGTGTCCACATAATACGCTTCTTTGAGGCAGTCTTCTAAAATAAAATTTTCCATTGAGCACTTGTGGGGTATTAACAAAATTCCTCTTCTAACACTCTTCCCTCACTATCCAACCCAGACTGTCTGCAAAAGTGCTCTGGACCTACCCAAACTTTCCATTCTTCCTTCTAGAACCCACCGTAGGGAGTGGGTTTTCAGTTGGAGGTTTGTTTTTCTAAGTCTTTCTAAGGAGAGGGAACTGAGACCCACCATGATCTCTAAGAAGTAGATTGTCTCCCAGAGCAGTGCCAAAGCCATTGTGAGGATTATGTCAAAACATTTAAACTCTAAAGGTGAATCCCGCAGGAGATGCCTAGAGAATTTTCAAGTTATTTATCTATTGTTAAATCTATTGACTACTTGTAAAAATGCAAATGAACAAGGCACATAATCTCAAATGAATTAAATATTAATTCAAATAAAATATCAAGGAGCTAGCTTTTGTCATCTCTTAGATCAGAGGGAAGAGAAAATGGTGGCATTGGAGGATTTGCAGGGAGGCAGAAAACTGTCATAAACTTAGAAAAGGAACTTTAAAAATTCAAAAACCCCTGTCAGGAGTAAAATCCATACCCTCCTACAGGGGTGATATCAGCTTTGACCACCGGCATCCTGTTCCCTCTCAGTGGCTGAACACAACAGAAGTTTATTTCTTATTTCTCCTTCATTTACATATCCAACAAAGGATGTTTATCAACTTGAGCCTGGATGATCCTAATGCTGCACGAAGATTTATATCAAATGGGATTCACTGTAGCATTCATTACTTATAATAGTATAATAATTTTAACTGCACCCTAAATGTCAAAAAAAAAAAAAAAGGAGATACGGAAATTATGGCTTGTGATAGAACACTATAATAAATGGAATAAATATTTTACAACACACAGAACTGATATATTGAAGATCTTTAACAGCAATGGGGAAATTTTCACAATAAAATACTGAGGGAGAGAGGCAGACTATTTAAGGATTCATACAGTGTGATCATATTTTTGCTCAAAAAAAAAAAATGGACATCAATGCAGGGCGTGAAAAGGCACAAACCCAGCAGTGTTGGTAGTGGCCATGCAACGAGAAAACACAAGATGACCCTCGAAAGGCCACCAGGGAGCTTGCAAGAGGGAACGTGGATGATGGACTGAGAGATGCTATTACATATAAGACAGAAAAGATAAATAAGGACTCTTTTCCAAGAACCACAAGAGCAGCAAGTGGGAATGAGTACTGACTGGTTGTGGGAAGGATTTTATTGAGCAAGCGTACCCATG
This sequence comes from Sciurus vulgaris, assembly GCF_902686455.1. Lineage (NCBI taxonomy): Eukaryota > Metazoa > Chordata > Mammalia > Rodentia > Sciuridae > Sciurus > Sciurus vulgaris. Next base: position 30,246,267 of record NC_136474.1, read on the forward strand.
ACGGTGACATCATAGCATGGAGCACCCTGCCAGTTTATTTCTTTATTTCCCTTTGTCTTCACTGACAATAACCACAATCTCAAGTTGCAAACTTGTTGATCAGAGTTAAGGAACACAGAGAGGGGAGTGGTGCCCATTGAGACACGCAGATCGCTGTCGAGAAGTGGCTTGCTGAGCTTAAAATCGGTCTTGAGGTGTGGATTACGAGGCATGCCATAAAACATCGTGGACAACTTGAACTCGCCATCCCGGGAGGTTTGCAAAATGTGCCTAACCTTGTCTGTCCAGGAACATGGTGTGCTCAGGGAGGGTGTTGGCTTGTGGAGAAATAGGACACTTTCTCAATGATCAGGGCCTGTTCCAGGAAAGGCCAGGGAGTGGAGGTGAGTTGTTTTATTTATTTATTTTTTATTTATTTATTTTTTTTTTCAGAAGTGGCCGTCAGACTGATCAAAGCCCTTTCTTGTTTCTCAGTCACAAATTAAGAGTTGCAACTGTTCCTTTTCTGGGGGAAGTCCCTCAGGCTAAGGAGTGCCTCCCTCATCTTTGTGGGTTTTTCCAGAGATGACCACAGCAGAAGTCCACATCTCAGCACCAGTGTCTCCCACGCAGGGACTGATAAACCTTATTTGGAGCCTATAAATGCTGTTATGTGACACCCACAGCTCCTGATTGTCACCAGCTGGGAAGTTACCAATGTTCTCTTCGACTGCAGCAGGAACAGTGGATATATTCATGGTGAGGGCAGAAGATTTCTAACCATTTTTAAAACAAGAGAGCTAAAAAGATAGTTTCCTGAGAATATTTGAGAGAGGAAGTAGTAAGGAATCGAGGAGTGTAAGAAGTTGGAATTACTTATCAGGCTCAGCACAAAGCTGCTAATAGTTAGAGCAATTAATAATCTTTGCTTTTCATTCATATGGTAAATTTTTATTTAGCACTTACTATTTGCATTGTTTTGGACCCTGAGCACAATATGGTTCCTGCACAGTAAAGGTTACCATCCACTGAGGGATACTGAGATTTACAAACCGCAGTGATGCGGGGAAGGCTGGAGAGGCCCACGCAAGGGGCAACCGTGAGTTATGCCCTCCACAAGGAGCAAGAAACCCTGGGAAGTTTAGTCAAAGATGCACATGGCAGCACAGAGAAAGTCTTCAACTGTCCTCAGGAAGCCCAGCACAGAGACACTGTAGAGAAAGTCTGTACTGGGCACACTTGACCAGACTCAACTGCCCATCTTCACACAATGGTTAGGACCTACCTGAGAGGCACACGCCTCAGCCTAAAGGCAGCAGGGACTCCAAAGGCTCTGCAGCTGAAGGTTGGCAGCTCACTGTGCTCGACACAGCCTTAAAGGCAAGCTCCTCGGCTGCCACACACAGCCACATGTGTGATGGTGGACTGCTGGCAGGAGAGGTGGGAACAGGCAGTTGCTCAAAAAATTGGGGGGAGGAATTTATTCCTAAAAAGATCATTTTAATTAAATAAGAATTTCACTAATGATCCTTTGGGAGATGATTCTCCACTGGTGTTTCACAACTCCAGAGGCATCAAGAAGGAACTGCCTGAGCCTTTATTCCAGGCTATCTTTGCAAAGAATGCTTGACACATGAAATAAAGGCTTGCTGACCGTTCTGTGTCATAAAGCTAATGCCTTCCTGCAGAAAAAAGGACCGGCATCTTACAGAAAGCATGCATTCCCTAAGCCTGGAATGCACCCATGGCATGTGCTGGTGTCTCTTGACCCTCCTCACATTGTCCTGAGGGACTTGGGGCTTACTGTCCTATGGGAGTCTCTGGTTACCATTACTGCTACCAGCAACAAACTTTCTCTTGTTTCTGACCTAAGAGTTTCATATCATCTGCCAGCACCCAGGAAACTAGTGCAGATTAATTTCTTAGCTTGTAAGCAGGGTAAAATCTCAGTTTCTGCAAAGTTAGGCTTGTTGGAAGAGTAAATATCATAAAGTCAGTCCCCCACACGCCCAGGCTGCCAGATTCCACCATCTGCAGCCTGAAAATGTAGTTAGGCCTATGACGGTTGTGTCTGCACTGAACATGTACAGACTTTTTCCTGTTGTTACTCCCTAAACAATACAGTATGATGACTATTAGATCACATTCATGTTGAATGAGGTGTAATAAACAATCTAGAGATGATCTAACATCTATTGGAAGATGTGCATAGGTTGTGAGCAAATACTGTGCCATTTTGTGTAAGGAACAGGAGCATCCCCAGAGTTTGGTATCTGCAGGGGGGAATCCTGCAACCACACCCCACAGGCATGGAGCTATGACTGTATGCATAAGAGCATCAGGGGAGAGAAGGCAGAAGAGTCTTTCTGCAATAACCAGAGCAGAAGTGGTATGAGGAAAATTCCTGTCCCCAAGGAGGCCAAGTTCCATAAAAGGGAAGCTTCCAGGCAGGTCGTCCCTCTGAATTTTGAGTTATTATAGAGACTACATTTCCCAAGTCAGATTGAGGGAAATAACTGGCCATTTCTATGACCTGGCTATAAATAGCCAATATTTGTTTTAAATAATAACAGTGAAAGGCTGCCACAGGATCTCGTTTCTGGAGTTATTTATAGTCTTCATATGACAACCTAATGGGACAGATCACATTTTAGTGCTGCAAAGCTCTTGCTCCTAAGATAGGCACTCACAGGGGCTAGCTCTTCCCTGGAGAATAATCTGCCACCCTAGGACCCAGCCAGCCACAGGTGCTATTTAATAAGCACTTTAATAGAGCTCAGTTTCCCAAAGTGTCAGTGGGAAACAGAGCAAAAGACACAGACTCCCGCCAGGGTTCAGCCATTGACCCCTAACTCCTGACGCAGCCCTCGTATTCTTGATCGTTGGCTTCCTCTTCTCTTGCGTCACTGTCATCTGATACCAGTTTTCTCTACCAAGGCAGGGCAGCGGCAGGCCTGCTCTTGGGCCCACAGAGAACCCGTTGCCACTTCCAGTTGATCCTGGGGTCCTGTCTTCATGCTTGGTTTTCAAGCAATGGTGAGCCAAGGGTTCCATCTTCAAGTCCTGAATAGGGAGGTGAGCAGATGTGGTCTCCCCATCGTTGACCCACCTGAGCTTCTCCTCCTCACTCCGGGCTGTTCCTCTGGTCTGAAGCACGTTTCCTCAGTGTGACCCCACCCAGCCTGGCTTTCTGTTCCCTCACACAGAGGCAGAGGGGAGTAAAGGAAGGGTCCACATTGAACAGCCTCTTCCAGTAGTCACAGAGACAAAAGGGCGACCTTCAGAGGACGTCTGGGAATCTCACTAACCAAACTTGGTCCCCCAAACCAGAAAAGCAAGAATCATTGACAAAAACATTGGCCTAAACCTTTAGAGTCTATGTTTTCCGCAGACGTTTAAAAACAAAGATCATATGTTTTATTTAATTTTTTATTCATTGTTTTTTAATTGGTAGTTGATAATAGATTCAAGTGCAGTTCCTTTTTCCCAGTTCCTCCAGTGGGGTTATGGTTTGGGTCTGGAATGTCCCCCAAAATCATGGTCATCCCCAGTGCACTGATGTTCAGAGGTGGAGCTTTTAGGAAATAATTGAATCTGAAGGGCTCTAACATCACAGGCAGATTAATCCACTGTTGCAGTAATGATTCAATGGCTCTATTGAGAGGCGGCTGAAACTACAGGAGGTAGGGCCACGTTGGAGGAAGTCCTGAGCCTGGAAGGGTATATCTTCTCCCAGTCCTTTCCCCCCGCCTCCCTTCCCCCCCTCCCCCCGCTCCCCTCTCTCTTCCCCACCCGCTTCCTCTTCCCTGGCAGCCATGAGGTGAGCAGCTCTGCTCTGACCCTCCCTTCTGCCATGATGCTTCTGCCTCACACAGGCCCGGAAATAATGGAGCCAGCCAACCACGGACTGAGAACTCCGACACTGTGAGTCAAAATAAACTTTCCTCCTTTAAGTTGCTTTTCTCAGGTGTTTTGTCAGAGCAACAAAAAAGCTCCCTAACACAAATGGTGACAGTGTGGCAGAATCTGATTTCCCAACGTGGATACTGACATTGATACCATCTATGAATCGTACTCAGATTTCCCCAGTTTGGTACATGCTCAGGGTGTGTGTGTGTGTGTGCGCGCGTGTGTGTGTGCGCTCGCCTGTGCTACTCTATGCAATCTTCTCACGTGTGCACATTGGTATATCCACCCCTGCCAAGATTCTAACTTTTATCACCCCAGGGGCCCCTGGTACTGCTCTTTTATAATCACATGCACCATTTTCCTCCCCCAATTAATTTCATAACATTTCATTAAATCAAAAATATTGCTGGGAATATAACATGGGCAGCCCCTCTGGAAAATGGTTGAGCCCTTTCTCATAAGATTACATTACACATCTAATCCAGGAACAACATCCAGAGAACCCAAAACTCACATTCATACAAGACCAGGTGACAGGGACCCCCAGTCCCGAAGCCATGCAGCCTGCCCGCGGGTCCCTGGGAAGAAGCAGCAGCAGAGCAGCTGAGAGGGGCTGTGAGCCAGGAGCACCAAACTGGGTGGCTGGAGCACAGGCAGCAAGCATGGGTCAGGGTCTCCCAGAGCCTGCCAAGCACGTGGGCCAGGCAGGCCAGCCAAGTGCGTTAACCTATCCTCCCACCACAGCTTGGCCTGGCTTCATGCAGACGCCTGCTCCATGCAGCACTGCAGCTCCAGACCCCCATTACCCCCCCACCAAGCATGCACAATTCAATGACCTCAACCTCCTGTTCCCAAGAGACAGGAAGGAGGACTATTACTCAGCTATAAAGAATAATAAAATCATGGCATTTGCAGGCAAATGGATGAAATTGGAGAATATCATGCTAAGTGAGAGAAGCCAATCTCAAAAAACCAAAGGACGAATGATCTCGCTGATAAGCGGATGATGACACATAATGGGGGGTGGGAGGGGGGCAAGAATGGAGGAAGGAGGGACTGTATAGAGGGAAAAGAGGGGTGGGGGGGAAGGAAAAAATAACAGAATGAATCAAACACCATTACCCTATGTAAATGTATGATTACACAAATGGTATGTGGTTTCTCCATGTACAAACAGAAACAACATGTATCCCATTTGTTTACAATAAAAATAAATTTAAAGAAAAAGAAACAGGGAGGAAATGGAAGTAAAGCAAGCCTGAATGGGAGTCAGAGCTAACCATTAGTGTTGGTACTTTTCCAAACCCTAATTAGCATAACTCTGGACCAATAGCATTGATACTTTTTCCAAACACTAATTAGCCTAAGTTTGGACCAATCACCTTGATCCAACTGCTGTGTAAACTCCTAGACTAGCACACCCAGAAGGAACTCAGAGGTTACCCCCGTTCGTCCTGTGGGAGTTCTGCTTCTATGTACGCTTGAATAAAAGCTACTCTTCTTTTTTTTTTCAGTTTTCTATGTTGATTCTTGTTAAAGTGATGATACTTTAGATATATTGCATTAAACTTTTTTTTTTTTTTTTTTTTTGGGGGGGGTGCTGGGGATTGAACTCAGGGCCTTGTGGTTTACGAGGCAAGCACTTTACCAGCCGAGCTATATACCCAGCCCTTGCATTAAGAGACCTCGTCCTGGGTCTCTGGATTTCTTTCTTGAAATTCATGAGACAGAATGCTCCAACACTGGAGGGCATAACCCACCCTGAAGAGCTGAGCCCTTCTGGGCTACAGAGGCCTGCAGCTTGTGCAGACCCCACCTGCTGGCAGGCGGGGAGAAGCTGCACTTTCACCAACACATGGGTCTCGCAGAAGCTTTATTTGCAAGTCAAAAATAAGAAATGACCCAGATGTCCTCCAGCAGGTGAATGGCTAAGCAAACCATGGCATGCCCGCCTGTGAAATGCTACCCAACAATCAAAAGAAATGAACTATTGTACATAAAACAACTCAGAGGAAGCGCCCGAAATATTTTGCTGAGTGAGAAAAATTGATCCCAGAATATTTCCTACTGTCTGATTCCATTTCTCTATCATTCTTGGATAGTGGATCTTAGATATGGACACAGGGCTGCTTTGGACGATTCTTCGCCATGGCTTTAGAAAAAAATAGACATTACAGCTACAGCCACCAACCTGTGGGTCCTGCATGGCCTGTAAAAGCCTCTCATTGGCCACCTTAACCTATCATCCAGAAGATATCTAGTTCATGTCTGCTCTGGGTGAGATAGTAAACAGCTACGAAGAAATCCAGGCTCCAACTGTGGAAGTCTGTTGTATGCAATTAACCCGGATGCATCGGGAGTCAGCCAGAATTAGCTCTCACGACCCCCCAAAGAGGGATTCTGCCTGGCATGTGCAAAGCAGAGTCACTGTGGTTTTCCGTGGTGACAAACACAGAGCTATCCTCCCTCCCTCTGCATCCAGCTCTTCTTGCTGATGGCCAGAGGCCAGAGGCCCAGCAGAGGCTCCACTTACGTTCCTCCATCTTGGCCACATGGTCCGTCTGCATTCTCACTGTATCCCGGGAGAGGAGAGCCCTTCCACATTCTTAACTCTGTGAAGCTGTGACTCGGGGTTGATTTGTAGACGCCATCTCTGCCACGACTCCTGCTGCTGCCCCTGAGGACACTGGGGGTCTCACCTCAGAGGTGACGGCCCCCCACCCAGCTTCCCAGTGCGCTGTGCTCACCTGCCCTGTTGCCAGTCAACAGCTCCCTCGCCCACTTCCGCCCAGCCCCTCCCACATCCTGCGAGGCCGGACCCTGGAGTGACTCCCTCCTTCTACACTGTGGTCCTGCTCTCCGGACGGGACCCTGCTCTGTAAAGCTCATTAGGAAGGAGACCCCCTCGACAGCCAGCAGACCCCAGAGGACAGGACCCAAGATGGGGCAATTTCTGAAGACAGGAGACACAAACTCCAGGGGTCACTGAGATCCACATGCATGGATTGAAAATGAGTAGGGAATTCCGGAGGTGGTGGCAGGGAAGGAGAAACATACAGATATGGAGACTTCCTGATGCTGTTCACTCGGGCACTCAGCAGACGTCTGCTGTGTCCCCTCGACACAAAGTCCTCCACCCTCCAGGACTAGTGACTGACAGGAGGAGCCCTCAGGATGCCCACGGGAGAGCAGAGAGAGCAGAGAGACCATGTGGCCCAGGGGGAAGAATGGAATGGAAGCCTCTGGAGCCAGCGGCTAGCGTTCCTGGGACCAGGAAGGGTAATCAGCAAAAGAGAAGTCCAGGAAAATGCACAGTTAAAGTCATGGCTGGATGCTCACGGAAAGTCTCCCAGAGTATCCTGGAGGAGGCTGGCCTTTCCAGGGGCTCCTGTCCCTGTGTTGGCGGGGGTCCTCCAGGGACACGGCAACCTGTATTTTCCACGCTGTTGCAGGCAGGACTCTGTCACGAATGCACCCCAGTCACTCTCCCAGGCGGTCTGAGCAAACCCCTCCACCCCCTCCAGCTATCTCCTCTGCCCCTTCCAGGGGAAGGAACGTAGCTGGGCGGAAGCCCTGGGGCACTTCTCAGACCTGCCCTGAGGGCTGGCCTTGGTCTAGCATTATCACCTAAGCCCCACAAGTCCCAAGATCTGGGGATGGACCGGACCAGCAAGATGCAGATCCAGGAGTGGAGAGGCAGTCCATTCCAAGAGGCTGGACCCAGAGGCACTACCCGTGTGAGTGACAGTCTGAAGTCTGGCAGAACTGAAAACCAGAAAGAGCTTATCTTTCCATCAAGTCTGAAGGCAGGAAAAAGCACCAATGCCCCCAGCTTAAAGAAGAAATCAGGCAGAAAGATTATTTTATTTATTTATTTATTTTACGTGGGGAAGGGTCAGGCTTTCTGTTCTATTCTGGCCTTCAACTGATTGGACCAGGCCCACCCACATTAGTAAAAGGCCATCTTGCCTAACTCAGTTTACCAAATGAAATATTACTAGCCTATACATTCACAGAAACACCCAGAATAATGTTTGACCACTTATCTGTGCCCCCTGTGGCCGGTCAAGTTGACACATAAAAGTCACTAACAAAACTTGAATTTTACTATAATTCAATTTTTCAGTAATCCTGGGTTCTGGTTTTCTGTTGCTCAGTGACAATCCATCCTCCCTCCAAAAATAACAGCAGCAACAACACAAAAACAATAAAAAGGAGCTTAGTGTCCTCAACAATCATCTTATTTTGCAGGTAATTTCATGGATCAGGAAACAAAGGGAGGCTCAGCCTGACAGCTGGATTCCAAACCACGTGGCATTGGCAGGCTGTGTGGACCGGCAGGGCCCCTTGCAGACTCGCCCTCACTGGGTCGCCTGCCTGCTCTGCCTTCTCCCAGCACGGTGCCTCAGGTGGTCACACTTCTCACGTGACCACCTTTGCAGGAAGGAGGAGGTCGAGCCAGGTCCTGGGCTGCCACCCTCCTCACTTCTTCCTAATTCTGTTGGTTCAGGTTTCCTCAGCGTTGCCTGAATCTGAGGAGGGAGAGAAATGGACTTGGCGGGGGAAGCGAAGAAAAGCACGTGGTCCGGGAGACCCTGTCCCCGCGGTTGGAAAGCGCCATCCGCCCATCCTGAGTTCTGTGCATTGGAAACCGCGTCCGACCAGGTCAGCAGAGCGGGGCCAGGCACAGCATTGAGAAGGAGCCTGGAACAAGCGTGGAGCAGCCGCAGGTTCCGCGGGAGGGAGTTAGGGAAGAGTGAGGCTTTGTACTTGACTCCCCACTGGGTAGCCGGGCAGATCCACCAACAGGTTTGTTTTCCTAAACTCATCACAGGGAGTTGGACCGCGTTACCTCACGAAGCTCAGCTCAGACTTGGCGGCGGAGAGCCCATGGGCTCTGCAGTACGCGCATTCTAACTCCTTCCCATTCGGGGATGGCCACGCGCTGCCCGGGCTGCCCTGCCCACTCCCCCGGCCACAGGGGAATGCAGGTGATGGCCTCTTCCCAGAGGAAAGGCGGGACCCCAGTAGGGTCCTACCCTGTGGTTTGCTTTTTAAAAAGAAAGTTACAAACTCCAAGTTACTGCCAGCAGCTGGGAGCTCTTAGTGCCCCAGCTGGCTTCCTCGGAACCACCTGAAGCCATGGGCACCTGAGCTGCCCCTCAGTATGGATGCCTCCGGCAGACACCTGACGCCTGAGTCAGAAAGGCCCAGGCCTTCCAGAGGACACGTGGGCCAAGAGAGCCCCTGCCTCACTTGTGGTCCCCTGGGAAGGGGTCTCTTTCAGAAGGCATTCTCACTCTTTCTGGCCGTTGCTCTGTGAGACAATGGACTCAGAAAGGAAAGGCGGGTTGCATCTCTCACCTCCCATGTGGGCCTGTGTCAGCTGATGGGAACGGAACAGGGGCCCAGAACAGGGGCCTGGCCTCTGAGATGGGGTGAGTGAGTCACCAGCCAGCGGGGTCAATCATGAGTTCAGAAATTAGTCATGAGCTCTGAAAACAACAGAACGGCTGGTTCCATCCCTTGGTGGACAGGGGCACAAGGCTGGCGCAAACAACCCCAAGTGCAAGGAGACCCGGCGATCAACTCCTGCTTCAAAGTCAAACGTTCAACATGGGAAAGGAGGCAGGCCGGTGGGGGAGGCAGGAGGAAGACATCTGGAGGGAGGAAGGAGGATGGGAAGAAGGCATCTGGAGGGAGGGAGGAAGGAGGATGGGGCAGCTGCCCGTGGTCAGCACCTCTCTTCCCTGCAGATCCTCAGTGATCCAAAGCCACGCTCAGGCCCCTTCCACGCAGCTGGCGGAACATCTGGGGAATCTCAACCAACCGGCTCCAGTTCACCGGAGCTGGAGGACAAATGACCTTTGACTCCCTTCTGCCGGGGTCAGCGAAGATGCCATGAGGTCATTGGGGAGGGCCACCCAGCAACTGAGCCTTTCCCTCAGGATGTGAGGACCAGCGGCAGGAGTTCTGTGGAGTAGCTGGGGTATTTTTATCCTTTCACTTAATCTGATTTTCAGTTGGCATGCTTTCAGACAGAAGTTTCCTATTAAAATGTGCTAAAATTATGTCTGAAAGGCAAGATTACTGTACACAGAAAACCCTTCACCAAGGCCCCGTGACCCCTCAGGGTGCACGAGACTCCACCAGCACACGGGTCTGGCCCTGTGGGTGAGAAGCTCTGGCAGAGAAAGGAGGATCAGAAGGAGAGCAGGCCTACCTCCCTTCCCTTCTCTGGGCCAGGCAGTTGCAGGGGATGGTGGACATCCCAACTGGCCAGAGCGCTGAAGGGTCTACCCATTCTTTGAAGGATATTTAAAGAAAATGCTGGAGTTTGATGAGGCCCAGCTGGACAAGCACTTCTTATTCTCTGACCTAGAGAAGAAGCTTCCTGCTGAAACGTACAAAGGGAAGGAGATTAACGTGGTATTGGATCAAAGCAATGACGTGAAATGAAATATACACTTTGTGCTCAGAGAGAGGCTCCTCATCCAGCCTCAGCTCCTCTGGCCAGCAAGAGAGCTGCCCCCAAGTTACAGGTAGTTCTCTGACCACTCAGGTAACAGTTATTCCCAGCCACCAGGTATCAGGTGGTCCTCAGCTCACCTGAGTGCAGGTGGTTCTCAGTCACCCAGGTAAGAGATGATTCCCAGCCACCGAGGCTATAGGAAGTTCTCAGCTCACCCAAGCACGTAGTTCCCAGTCCCCCAGGTAATAGTACTGAATGATAATATCAGGTTGGAGCGCCAGATTCTTAGGCAGAAGGAATCTGAGAGCAGCCCAACGCTCTCTGCCCTGCAAAGGATCACTATGCTCAATCTCTAATTTTAGAGCTCAGCATTTAAAAGGTCAAGTGCTTTCTAAAGTGTTTATTTTCTCTGCAGTTGCTTGCATCCTGATTGAAGTGACAGCCCTACGCTGTTCCCTCTGCCCACACCATGCCGGCTGCACAGTGCAGGGGTTATTTTTTACCTGCCTTGGAAAGGAAGCCTGAAATTAATAGCATTTGGGAACTTATTTTTTCTTAATCTTGACTTCTAGAGCCATAAAAATATGTGGCCACTTGGAAGAAGCAGCAGTGTCCCCTTCTGTGCCAGGCGTTTGCCTCCATGGGCATCACCTCTTAAACAGGTGCTTTTGGAAGAGAAACCCAGCTCTCCCCACCTGCATGCAACCAAACCCCCCAGGGCACAACCTTCCCATGGTGATGGATTCTGAGCCTGACCTGCAAAGACTCTCAGGCCACCTCTGTCCTATCTCTCGTTACCACCTGCTCTGGGCTGTCCTCAAAACTCCAGGCCCCCCACCCCTGCTGTAGCTTCCTAGGATCTCCTTTGTTCCCCCGACAGAGGACACTGGGGTCTAGCGTTCAACACACCTCGCTCAGCGCCTGTAGAAAACATGGAATTGTAGCTCCTGAGAGGAAAATCAAACAGCTCAGCAGAGAGCTCTAGCCCACCGGCAGGGCCAAGGCCTGGGCACCCTCCCAGAGTCCAGTCCTGCTTCTTCTAGGGTCTCAGGATCCCCTGAACTTCGACCTGGTACCCATTGGTGAGAACTTGAATCTGACTTGTCCGTCCAGGTTCTGAACATCTGGACTGTGCAACCCTAAACTCTGGGAGCAGGTGAAGAGAGAATCCAGCCACAAGCTCTTCCAGCAAGGCCCTTGAATTCCTGGATCACAAAGGTGAAACACTTCTCCCAGGGAGAACAGGCTTCCCACCCTGGACCCCTGGAACCCAGTGACGTGGTCAAGCCCGGCCCCTCATATCCAGGCTGCCTTTGGCTCATTCCCTCAAGTTTCTGCCTCCAAAGAGCAGAGCCAAAACCTTATCTCAAGGGAAGTCCACCTCTCTCCACAATAGATGCTCTTGAGGGGTAGTTGATAATGATAATAAAAATAACAGTGACAACAGCAATAGGAAAAACAGCAAAACATTCTGTCACGTGTCAGCTTGTGGGGGGGGAAGGGGACAGGAGTCCCGTTGTCCATCCTCGGCAGGACTGGACTTCCATGGAGCAAGGCCACCGTGGTCAGACCTCCCTCACCCTGCTTAACCTTGGTCTTCTTCGTGCTCACCTCCTTCCCCCAGGGACGCCCCTGGGTGGCCACCCAGCCCCCGTCCTTTCCTCCTTTAGGTCTTGCTGCCTGTCCTCTCTGGGACAGGCAACTCCAACTTGATGGAGCCTTACACTTCCTGCCTCCTACACCCTTTGCACCCCCAGATACCACCCCCAGGGCGACTCCCAACCCTGAGACAACAGGGCAAGTGCAGAACTCAGCACGGTTGCTGTATATAAGGGGTCTCACCCGAGACTACCCCACCCCTCATCCAAAAATCCCAAATCCAAATCATTTTAAGCATGGCCATGGTGCTACAAGTGGAAAATTCCACACCTGACCTCACAGGACAGTGCCGTCAGATCCTATGGAACGACCTCCACGCTGTGTGTATGAGTGTATAGGAAACACCAATGAAGGTCATGTTCAGACTTGGGTCCTGTCCCCAGAATGTCTCATTACTTATATTCAAAGAGTCCAGAATCCAAAAATGCTGAAAATCTGAAACACTTCTGTTCTCTAGCACTTGAGGTAAAGCGTACTCAACCCGGCAGGTGTAGCACCTTCTCTCTCCACAAACACACACAGGAAATGGAAGCCCATGAGCCATGGCTCCCTGGTCCATCACCCATCTCCAGTTCAGACTACTGTCCATACGTGCACTGTGGCACCTCTGAACACAATTCAGCCAAAATGACCTTCCCCTGGATGCTGGAACCCCCCCATACCTACCTTCTCAGAAACTTTTCTCTTTCCGTGGACTCTTTATTCTCCGCCCCATGAGGTCATTCCAGTGGCCTCCCATTGAGTTGTTAAGTGGATACAAAACACATTTTGATGCAAGGGTTTATTCTTTGAGGAGAATGAGGAAATGAGCCACCAAGGTCTAGGGCTGGGTATCAGGCTTGAGTATTTATTGAACTGGAAAGGTTAGGAAGGAGCAAGATGGGAGCCCATGGGAAAATTAAGACTCTGTTGGCCCATTTAAGTACAGGATCCTGGTTGGATCCGTATTTCCTTTCCTTCGTGCATGTATGTGTGCACTGGAGATGGGACCCAGCATCTCGTGCATGCTACACATCCTCCCACCGAGCTATGACATTCGAATGTATGTAATGAGACACTCTGGGGACAGGACCCAAGTCTGAACATGACCTTCATTCATGTTTCCTATACATCTCATACACACAGCATGAAGGTCATTTTATATGAGCTACTGTGGATTTTCAAATAGAGGTGCAAATAGGCAATTGGTCACGTGTGAGCTGTTCAAGGGAAAGGCTGGCGTGCAAGTGCGTATTTGGAGTTACTGACATTCAGATGACATTGAGGGACAGGGACTGGAGGGGATTTCCTGGGGAGCCCAAGACCAAAGATTCCCAGAGTTCACAACCTACAAGAAGATGCAGAGAGCAGGAGGAGACCAGGGGTGGAGGGAGTAACTGACGAGGAGACAAACCGAGGGCTTGTCGTCCTGGAGTCCATGAAAGAGCAAGCCAGCCCAGATGCTGTGGAGAGGTGAAGCAGCTCAGAGGAGGGCTTCTGTGTCAGTCAACAGGGCCACGCCAGCTGCAGCCTTCCCAAGCAGGGTCCAAGTGCAGTGTCTAAGTCCATGTTGTGCTGCTATAACAGAATACCACAGACTGAGTAATGTTTAATGAGCAGAAATGTATTGGCTCATGGTTCTAGAGGTTGGAAAGCCCAAGATCCAAAGACCAGCTTCAGGCAAGGAACTTTTTGCTTGCCCAACCCCATGGTAGAAGGCAGCAGGGTAAGACAGGGAGATGGAGAGAGAACAAGAAAGGGGAAAGGGGGACTCGCTTTTTTCTGTGCAACCCACTGCCACTGTATCAGACATTCACTCTGCCCTGGAAGCCACTCACTCTCATTAGGTCCCACAGCACCCGGTTGTCCTTAATGTGATTCCAGCACATTCAGCTTTGCAGGGGGCAGGGCACATTCAAGTCACAGCCTATGGGATGGAAGTGTGCCCTATACCCCAGGAAAAGAATGAGCCTAACACTATTTCCATGCAGAGGTAGACCTCCAAACTGACGTGGAAGATGGAACGAGAGCCGAGAGCATGAGCCGGGGTGGACCCAGCATCTGCAGCTGCACATTCTGGGCCTTCATTTCCTGAAACTAGTAACAACATCGAGTTCCCTGCCCAGGAATCAACTTCCCCTTTATTTCCAATGAGCTCCACCCCAAAGCTGGAGGGGACCCTTTGAGAAGGGAACCTTTGGAGTTGGAATATACACAGTTGGCCCCAAATCTCCCTATCCTCTCACCCAAACCTCTTCTCCCTCCCACAGAGCGCTGTGCATGTCCAGTTGCTGGAGGCGGCTGGCTCTCTGTTCAGCCAGCTCTTCCCTTCTGTGGGAGTGTGCCCAGTCTGCTGCAGTGGCTGTCACTCAGCCTGAGAGACACCTGGCAGAGGCACAGAGGCACAAGTGCTCCCAAGGGCTTGCCTTGCCTTTTAAGAAAACTTAGAAGCCAGGAGGCTAAAAAATGAAAGTTAATGGTGCACTCATGGGTTCGGAGAGGTGGAAATTCCTTCTTGGATGTTCCTTGCTGTTACTGTTGTTTTCGTTATTGTTTTCTGTGTTAATGAGGAAAACAGTGTATGCTTCCCGGGCCTGGGCCATTATTATTTTATGGCAACTAACAGCCAAAGTTTCCAAGTTTGCTCACAGCAATTTTTAAAAAGATCATGGAAGAGCCCAGAGCAGCGGTGGACACCTGTATTTGCAGCAGCTCCAGGGACTGAGGCAGAAGGTTTAAAGACAGCCTCAGCAACTTAGTGAGGCTGCAGGCAACCTCGTGAGACCCTCTCTCAAAATAAGATATAAAAAGGACTGGGGACATGACTCAGTGGTAAAGCACCCTTGGGTTCAATCCCTGGTACAAAAAAAAGTTATAAAACACGTCACTTTGTGGATCCCTTATCCGGTTCATCTCACCAGGCTAACACACAGTTAGGGTTCTACCGATATTCTAAATTCCTGGCACATTCACGTGACCCACAAGAACAACCAGGCTTCTAGAAGGCTCCCGGAAATGTCAAGAGCTCTTATTGGCTTTGTAGAAGTGGCATTCAAGTCACTTTTCAAGTTGCAGTGGCTGAGACTCTCTGAGAGCATCATTCACTCCCAAGAGAGGAGGGGCTGCAGGGGAGATTGCTTCCGCAGCGTGGTGTCCTCAGCTCTGTCTCACTGTCTCTCTGAGTGCCACTGTGTATCCCTGGGGTGCCGCTCTCTGTTTCTCTCTATAGCCAAAGGAATGTATTCAGTTAGCTTCCCGTTGGTGGAACTAAATTATTTATAGCTAGAGTCAGAGATGCTAAAGCAATTCACAATGTATAGTGGGGTACCTCTGTGGTCCCACCCAGACGGGGATGCAGGGTGAGAAGACAAACGGTGAGGCAAGGATGCCCCATGGGTCAACATGCTACAGCCCTTGGGGGTGACTCCATACCTGTGTGCGTAAGAACTGTCTGGGATGATGCGTTGATTGCAGGTGACCTTCACGATCTGCTGAATCAGGTGTTCTGGGGGTGGGATCCAGAGAAATGCTGTTGATGGGTGGGCCACCAGCCACAGCTGGAGAATCACAACCCAGCAGAGGACAGAGAGGATTTCTCTCCACAGCCTGGATTGTCTCAGTTGAGTTGACACAGCCAGGACTCCTGCATGTCTGTTTCCCAAAGGCTCTGGAATCTCCATGACCCCCATGATAGCCAGATGTGATCCCAGCAGCAATCTCCCTTGGTTCAAGATCCCACCCGTAAACGACACGGAAAGGCGATGTTAGTGGAACTTGGCTGGACTCCCAATGGAATTACATATTTTATAAAACAGACAGCATAGTTGGGAACAGGCAAAAAAAAATCAATGGGAGCTTCATAAATGTCAGAGTGTAGGATCTTACAGGATTCATTGCAATCCTAGGGATTGCTCAGGTGACAAATGGGGAAGGATTGCAAAAAACAGGGTGTTGGTCAGCTTTTCATCACTGTGACAAATACCTGGGAAAAGCAACTGAGAGGACAGATTTTTTTTTTTTGGCTCATGATTTGGAAAGTTTCTGTCCTTGGTCAACTGGCTGTAAGATAGAACATCATGGCGGAAGTACATGGCAGAGGAAAGCTTCTTAGTTTGTGGTAGCTGGGAAGCGAGAGAGAGAGGCAGGCAGGGGTAGGGAAGGAGAGCGAGAAAGAGAAAGAGATCTGGAACAAGCTGGAGTCCCCAAGAGTATGACCACCATGGCCTGCTTCCTCCAGCCATGCCCCACCTGCCTCGGGTTTCCACCTGCTCCCAGTAGTCCATTCAAACTATCCATCCATTAAGGGGTGGATCCCCTGGTAAGGTTACAGTCCTCATGATTTGATCAATTACCAAAAGCTCCACCCCTGGACATTGCTGCATTGAGGACCAAGTCTCCAACACATGAGTTTTGGGGGACATTCCACATCCAAACTGTAAGAGCCAGCATGTCCTTGGTCTTCCCTGGCGAGTAAGCACGTGGGCATCTGTGCTAGACCATATCTGAGGTTAACAGTAACTGGCAGGAGGACGAGGTCACCAACAGGTGGACACGGCCCCACATCCTGCTGGTCCAGCAGGGCCTGCACACAGAGAAGCTTGCTCAGCCCACCTGCCAGGATTGCTCAGCCAGAGAGGGATGAGGCCCAAGTGTGAATACCCAGCTTCCCTGTCTCCGGCTGGACAATCCCCAGGAAGAATCAGCAGGGATTATTCAAGGGTCCTAGGGAGATGGAGTCGTCACCCACAGCATGATCAATGACCACTCTTCACTGTTGGTTTGTTTCTCACTCTTCCCTCTTCCTCACTTGACCTTCCTGGGGTCACCACCCCACCCAGCTAAGTAAATGACTTTCACCCCCCTTCCTATCTCAGGCTCTGCTTATGGGGAAACCAACTAAGATACCAGCTCCTAGTAAAAAGATGTTCCAGCCCCTGCCCAATTTTTAAGAATTGAGAATAGATAAGCAAATAGAAGTTCTCACACCAGAATGGGCTAACACTGTGCGAACGGATCAGTTTTCAATTATTGAAAAAAGGCAAGGAGAAAGATGTCCTGAGAGTTGCAAATTCAGGGGTGCTAACTGGTGACTGGTTCTGACTCTATTGCTGTGAAGCGAAAATTTTGACTTTTCGTTGCAGTGAGTCATGGGGCAGTTCTGTGAGTGACAGGGCCGGCAGTCATCAGAACAAAGAGGTGACCAAGAAAGCAAAGACGCTCAGCCTAGTTGTCAGCATGGACAGGATGAGGCAGCCACAGCACACACTCCTTTCCTGGGAGGGACCTGGGACTCTTGTTAGTAGGAATTAGATTATGTGCAAAAAAGTGTCCTAGAGGGCTGGGGTATAGCTCAGTTGGTAGACTGCATGCACAAGGCCCCTGGGTTCAATCCCCAGCACCAACCAAAAAAAAAAAAAAAGTGTCACAGAGAATATCAATAGCTTGACTTTCTCAGGTGGAAAATTACACATGCCCTAAAACTTACAGTTCTACAAATATTTGTTCAAGATGAATCCTGGACTTGAATATAAAACTATAAAACCTTAAGAAGAAAATATCAGAGAAAATATTTGGAATCTGAGACTTGGAATGTCCTTCTTAGGAATGACATCAAAAGCATAATATAGAAGAGGGAAAGGTTGCGTTCAAAATTAACAACTTTTGCTCCTCAAAAGACCTTGGTAAGAGACTGGGAGAAAATATCCACAAGCCACAGATCCATCCATCAAAGGACTTGAAGCTGCAATGTATAGAGAATGCTGTAAATCAAAAACAAAGAGAAGTCAAACAAGCCAATGAGAAAATGGGCAAAAGACAGGAGACATTTTGCCAAAGAGGATATGCAGATGGCAAAAATTGCATAAAAGCCAGGTGTGGTGCACAAGCCTGCAATCCCAGCTACTCAGGAGGCTGAGGCAGGAGTATAGCCCCCACAACTTAGTGAGCCCTTGTCTCAAAATTTAAAAAAACAAAATGAAATAAAACAGAGCTTGGGTTATAGCTCAGTGTTTGAACACCCCCAGGTCCAATCCCCTGTACCTCAAAAAGTAAAGGAGCACATGAAAATCAATGTTCAATGTTATTAGTTATTAAGGGTGTGCCCATTAACCACCATCAGTATAAACCTTTCAGGCAGCCTGTAAAAAAAAATAAGTGAAAATACCCAATGCTCAAGATTTTGAAAATCTCACCTTGGGTAAAGGGTACATGGGATCTCTGTGTATTATTATTATTGTGAATTGAGACATCTCAAAATAAAAACATCTCATTTTTTTAAAATGGAACAAAACATATTAAGAAATTATAAATTTGAAGGAATTCCAATATCATGATATATATATACATATATATATACATATATATGTATATATATATATGTATAAAGGGAAATATTTTACCGATTATTCATACACACCAAGTAAAAGGAGAAAGACATGAAAAAAATGATAAGAGAATTCAGGACTTTGGTGAATAATGGCTACTGCATAGTCACAAACATGTTCTTGTCATAAAGGTTTCAATATTTACTCTCAGAACTTAAATATCCTTTCCACAGCCGAAACCACCCCTTCTATTGAATTCGAGGTGGGTCTCTTAATCACTGGCTTTCACCGAATGAGAACATGGGCCCCAAACATCCTCAAGTCACACTCCAGAGGCCATTCAGAGTTACTACCTATATATTATTTATGCCATTCACCGATAGTTCTTCTTTTACAGCATTTCACAAAGTTTGACCCGTTCACACACTTGTGAGTTTGTGAGCCTTTTCCTTCCCCTGTTGGGGCCAACTCAGAATCGGAATCTGTACCTCCCTGTTTCCTCCTTCCCTCCTAGCTACTTTAAGAGGCTTGTCCATCAAGTGTCCCAGATTGGGATGGGCTGGAGAAGAGTCCTGGGTATTACGGCTGCCCCATCTGACCAAGCAAAGCTTGTTCCAGATTGACAGGCAAATCACTTCAGTTGTCCCAAGGACAGGGGTGCCCCTGTGACTGTCCACCATTGAATTTCTTCTATGTTCATCCAGCCTGTTGCCTGGACCTAAAACTAAACTGAGGATTCCTTCTTCTGATCTGGACTCACTTTAAAACTTGAGGAAAGCAGGGTAAATTTCATGCCATTAATAGAACATGCTAATACAGAGTCCCCAACTTAAAAAAATGGTTGGACAGGATTTTTTTGACTTTACCACAGTGTGAAAGTCATACACATTCAGTAGAAATTTTACTTTAAACTTTTTAAATTGTTTGTTCTATTTCATTATGCATGACAGCAGAATGCATTTTGATTCATTGTACACAACTAGGCACAACTTCTCATTTCTCTGGTTGTACATGATGTAGAGTCACACCATTCGTGTAATCATACATGTACACAGGGTGAAGTCCGTCTCGTTCCACCATCTTTCCTTCCCCCTGCCCCTCCCCTACCCCTCATTTCCCTCTACACAATCCAAAGTTCCTCCATTCTTCCCTTACCCACCCCCTGTTATGTATCAGCATCCACTTAGAATTTGGATTTTGACATCAGGTTACCGATATGCAGTAGAATATGCTCTCAAAAGACAGCTCCCAATCAGCCACATGATCACAAGGAAAAACAGCCAGGACAATCGTGCATCATGTGGCTGAGCGAGGGTGCTTGATAGGTTAAGTATATGAAAAGCATTTTCAACTTCTGCTATTTCCAATTCACAGTGGTGTTATGGAAGCGGGGAGGTAACCCCATCATAAATCAAGGCACATCTGTGCAATGGGAAGATATCATTTCTCACGTCAGTGCATTTAATAGTAGACAATTTAGCAAATGCTCACTTTGGAGTCATATGTAACGGCACACTGAGTATCAGAGGAACTTAGTCTCCTGTGCTGTTGACCTGCCCTGATGAGTGAGTCCTCTGTTGTTGCTGAAATCAACAACAAACATTTATCATCTCACAGCTTGTGTGAGTGACGTGTGCAGGTTCCACTTACCTGGAGGGCTTTGAGTCAGGGTCTCGAATGTGGTTTCAGTCAAGATGTTAGCTGGATTTTAATAGGCAGCCACAAAACACATTGTGATACTTCAGTATAAAATAAGGAATACATAAAAGTGAGTAACAACAAGTATCTATAAATAAGAAAAACCCTTTTGTTTTCCTCCTGTCTTAGAAACACAAATACTGTATTCTTCCATTCATATGAAATTTCCATAAAAATCAATCTATAGAGACAGAAAGTCAATTCACAATTGCCTGGTGCTGCAGGGTGTGGGGGGTGGGTAGAGGGCTCTCTTGGCATGACAGAAGCATTCTATAATTAGATCCTGGTGATGGATGAGCAACTCCATAAATCTACCAGAAATCATAGAATTATGTGCTTGAAATGAGTGAATTTTATGCTAAGTAAAATATACCTCATAAAAGCTATTTAAGAGAGAGAGAAGAAGGAGTTGTTAGCCAAACTATGGGCATCTGGAACCTTCACTGAAACTAAGTGATCTGCATCCAAGACAGCACTCTCGAGCTGGCCTGTGGACACTGGCTGTTGGCAGGAGGCCTCAGCCCCCTGCTCTGTGGGCCTCCACAGAGGACTATATGAGTGTCCCCACAAAATGGTAGCTGCCTTGCCAAGAGCCAGATATCCAAGAGAGAGACCAAGTTGGAGACTGCAATGCCTTTTGTAATCTCATCTAGAAAATCACACGCCATCACTGTTCACAGATAATGAAACTCACAGGATTATTTGGGGTTCTCCAGAGAAACAGAACCTATGGAATATGTTCATATAGAAAGGGATTTAAGGAATTGATTCCCTTAATTTGGAGGTGGGCCAGCCCCAAGATCTGCAGGATGAGTCAGCAAGCTGGAGACGGTACAGTGAATGATGCACCCCAGACCATGTGTGAAGGCCCAAGAACAGGAAGAGCGCAGGGCAGAGATCAGTGTGAAGGCCAGCAGCAGGCTCTAGGCCCGCGAAGAACTGATGTTGCAGTTCAAGTCCAAAAAAATGAAAACTACTAACATCCCAACTTGATGGCAGTCGGGCAGGAGGAATTTTCTTTTACTCCTGGGGAGGTCAGCCTTTTGGTTCTATTCTGGCCTTGGACTGACCTTGGGGAGGGCCTTCTGCTTTATTCAAGGTACCCTTGAAATGTTATTCAAAAATGTCATTCAAAAACCACTCTCATAGGCATCCAGAATAATGTTCATCAAATATCTGGGCTCCTATTAGCCCAGGCAAGTGGACCCATAAAATTAACTATCACACCTACTACTTCTCTGAAATCACATCAACATGGACTAATACCAACTCTACTCTCCTACACAGGTGTTTACCGCCTCCCCCGCCCTCCCATTCAACATGTGAATTCTCAGAGGCCTGTCACTCTGCCTGTGGTGACCTGGACCCCCATAGCTTAGTTGTCCTTCCCACCACCACACATAACAGTACAACCCTAATTCCTGGCTTTGCTGAGATGTTTAAAGATTTTAAATAGTAGAAAATATGATACTTTCCCTTCCAGAATGTTCTGTGTCAAGAACCCTTAGCCAACACTCGGACATTCACTGTACCAGTAATCAACTTCAACATCACATCCGCAGGGCCAAGTTCATGCCTCCCGGTGGGTCCAGAACTCTTGACCACCATAAGCTCGGTTAAAGTATTTTCTTCATATTATCCTCAGATAATGGACATAACTATACTTTCTGAGGCTACACAGGTCCCAATAACATTTGGTTCTGGAACATGATTTCCATTTTTCCTTAATATGATTTATTTGGATAACAGAACTTCTTTTCCTTTTCCAATGTTATTGATGAAGCATCTGATGTGAATCTTATGCATTTTTTTTCTTGTATATAACTTGCTTTTTTTAAAAGTTTTGAAAGCTTATACGTTTATTTATTTTATTTTACCAGGAAAATCACTGGAATACATTCAAAGATGCACTTGATTCTTTCATGGAGCTTGAGGGCCAGTGGGACTGTTGGAGTCTCTCTTGCACAGGTTCCTTGATGATCCCTTGTCCATCTGTCCCCTCTTCATACCAGACTACTGTTCCTCAGGCATGGCATCCTGAATTTGAAATCTCTTGTCTTCCTGCTGGTAATTGCTCACTGGCTCTTTCTTGCCTCTGCTTTGTGAGAGTTTTGCTCCATTTTTTCAAACCAGAGATTTAGGTCTCATTTATTCCTCTGCCAAAGTCTTAAAACTCGGAATCCATGTGCTTTGTGCTCATAAAATCCTTTTGTGATATAAACTCTTCTCCTCCTATTCTTACCCAGCTTCTCAAGTTGTCCCATCGTTCTGCCTGATACCACACATCTGCCTTTCTCACCTCGACCTTCCCGCCTCAGGCCGAATCTACCCCAGCCACTGAAATTGCATTGCCGGCCCAAAGCAGTAAGAAGCCTCCTGGAGAGGGCGTGCGGAGCCCGGGGCGGTGACCAACCGGGGGTGGCCAAGGGCCGCGCTGCGCACCCATTCTCTCCGCTCTTCTGCTGTTGTGGGAGGCAGAGGGCGGGTCGCGTCTGGAGCAGAGGGGTCGGTGCCGGCGCAGGGAGGTAGTGCAGCAGCCCTCGGAAAATCCTCCGGCCAAAATTTAGGGCCAGCCTGTTCCACCGTCTCCTTGAAGGGCCATACCAGGTGCCACCTTCTTCTTTGCTTTTTTTTTTTTTTTGTTTGTTTGTTTGTTTGTTTTTTTCTTTTTTATCGTCTCTTTTTAGTTATACAGAACAATAGGGTTCATTTTGACATCGTTATAAAAGCATGGAATAGAATTTTTTGTCGTTCAGCCCTCAGTCTTCCCCTTTCCCTTCCCTCTACTGATCTCTCTGCTATTTATAATTTTTTTTTTTTTTAATGAGTGTCTTGTGGATACACGGGATGATGAGATTCACTGGTATATTTATATGAGTACATAAGAATGTTAGGTAGGATTCATTCCACTGTCTTTCCCTATCCCAGCTCTCCTCCCTTCCCATCATTCCCCTTTGTCTATTCCACTAATTTTTTTCCTATTCTTTTTTTAATCTACTCTCCGCCCCTTACTATGAATTAGCTTCCACATATCGGAGAAAACACTTGACCTTAGACTTTTTAGGACTGTCTTATTTCATTTAGCATGATAGTCTCCAGTTCTGTCCATTTACCAGCAAATGCCATCATTTCAATCTTCTTTATGGCTTAGTAATATTCCATTGTGTATATATACCACACTTTTTATATCTATTCATCTGTTGAAGGGCACCAAGTTTGGTTCCATAGCTTGCCTATTGTGAATTGTGCTTCTATAAACATTGATATGTCTGTCCCTGTGGCTGATTTTAAATCCTTTGGGTATATACTGAGGAATGAAATAGCTGTACCATACGGTGGTTCTGTTCCTAATTTTTTTGAGGAATCTCCATACTGCTTTCCAGAGTGGTTGCACCAATTTGCAGTCCCACCAGAATTGCCTGAGTGTACCCCGTTCCCCACATTCTCATCAACATTTATTGCTACTTGCATTCTTGATGATTGCCATTCTGGCCACATTCTCCTAAGTGGACCCCAGGGAGATCACCCTATTGCAAACAGCAATACCGTGCTGTGTTGGGGCCAGCTTTGCAGGGAAGCAAGCTTTCTACTCTTCAAAGTGCCAGTATTTGGAGGAATTTGATAAATTTAGCCTTCGGTAGGAAAATCTCATAAGCCTCCCTTTTCTACCTTTCCCCAGAATAGCGTGGCTTCTGAAGAAACAGCCTCCACAGCCAGGAGCCCCAGAAGTCGCCCCGTGAATTAGTGTGATTGAGTGTAATTCTCTCTAATTTGGATTAGGCTCCTGCAGGGCTCTGATTACCCAAGGAAGGAAAATGTCACTGAAGAGATGGTCCTTCTGGAAGACCAGGGCCCCTGGGAGAGGCAGGAGCTCCTCTCCAGTGCTCTGCAGGAGAGAGGTCCCTCTCAGCACTCTCAACCACGTTAGATTTCAGGGTGTGCCGCCCCAGGAGACGATGCACTTCAAAAGGCAGAGGAGATCTGTGACATGCTGCTCTGTGCTCCATGAGGTGACCGTGGCATTTTGATGGACTTTTTCTGATGTTCATAAACAAATAAAATGGAGAAATCAAGCTACAGCTTAACCAGAATAAAACTACATTTCCTTCTAGAAGATACTGTTGTGACTCTGTTTATCTGATTGTTATATGTATAGAAATGTCATCCCGCTAGATGGCTTTGCTAAAAATTTGATATTTGAATCACTCTGCACCAGCCTCTGGCCCTCCAGCCAGCCATCAATCATTTCCCAGAGGAGGGAATGCTTTGGGGCAGGTGCCTCACTGACACTGTGCACATTATTATGATGCTTGGAGAAAGGAGGAGACAGATCCAGGTTGTCCATAAAGCACAGAACGTGTCCTGAGCCCCCCAAAGCAGTCAGCTGGCTGTGGAGGTCCCTGTGGACCTATTCATCACTTCTGCCTATGCATGCCAATGGGCATCAAGAACCTTGAAGCCTCTTACAAGTCCTAGTGGGGTCTTCAAGAGGCTGACCATAGGTGAGTGTTCTTATACAGGCCCCAGGGGAGCTACAGGCCACAGAGTCCCATCCTGATGTTAAACTGGGCAAGATGGCGCACGTTCACTGTCATTCTAGTGACTCGGGAGGCTAAGCCAGGAGGATGGCAAGTCTGAGGTCAGCCTCAGCAATGTATGAGACCCTGTATTAAAATTAAAAATAAAAAAGTACAAGGGATGTGGCTCAGTGATAGAGTACCCCTGGATTCCATCCCTGTGTGCTGCAGGGTATCAGACTCTGAGAAACAGATTCAGGACCCTGGCATAAGAAAAAGATGCAAGGAACAGTCGGAATAGTCGTCATCCTTTATTTGAAGGTGGCAGCAGCCCACTGAGTCTTTCTAATAGACCTCTTTTATGTGCAGGCCCAAAGAAAGCCTAATTCCAAGAGGTTTCATAAGTGAGAGCATGCTCACAAGCAGATACTTGTGACCTTGAGTTCATATGCTGAATCAGGGTGTTTATGACTTGACTACATAGCTGACTGGAAGTCTTAGTGAAGGAGTCTAACCAGAGCCACCCTGGGCCTGCCCCATGCCCCAGTGCTGCAAAATAAACAAACATTCCCCTGTCACAAACTTCAGCAGAGCCAGGACAATGAACATCCTGTAGTGAGCTGGGATGCATCTCTCACCTGCTGTCCATGCATTCGAAGCTCTCAGGAAGAACTCATCTCAGGCAGTCTGGTTTGGAGAAGTTACCTCTCCAGGAAGTAAAAACTTTTCTAGTGCCTCCCCCTGGCCCAGGTGTTCAATATTGCACCAGGGCAATTCCACGTGCATCTTCGAAACTCGACATGCTTAGTTTGATTGGACAGATAAATAAGCTTGCCCTGCCTTACCCTGTTCTAGTCCAGGGGACAGTGATGTCCACCAGGGTCTGCTGATGCACTCAAGTGGAATGTGCACTGCAGAATCACCTTTGCACCTGCATGTGCACAGGGGAGGGCTGTGTGCAGGGTGAGTAGGGGCGGTGGGCAGATGTCCTCCGAGTGGGAACCACCATGTGTTTGGAGTCATGGCTGGGATACCATTTTTGTGTATGCCCAAAAGAGAAGGAAGAAGGAAGAGGAGCTAGCAGGAGCCCGTCTCACCTGCCTGCTCAGCTAAGGGGATTTGGGGGACCCAGAACTTTCCCAGAAGGCTTCCTCCACTTGTCTGTCTCTGATTCTGGTGGAGAAACACAGGCTGGAGTAGTTTCTGAGTGAATTGATGAGGTCAGGGAGCTGGTGTTCAGTGAGACTACATTTGGCCTGAGTGGGCCTCCATACTTGAGCCATAACAGAAAGATCTGCTACCTAAATAGTATGTAAATTAATGAAAACCTGACTTAGGGGAATAGAGAGGTCCTGACTTTGACTTTCGTGGTTCACCTTCTCTTGGCTGAGGACTGCTGGATGTTGCATCTGTCTGTATGATTTTGGAGATGGATTAATCCAGTGCATTCCACTAGATTCCAGTCTACAGCCCCTTCCCCACGGCAGGAACCTCAGGGAGGATCGCCCACCCTGATGGTTTGGGCTTTCCACACAAATCTAAGCTCACCCTGAGGACTGTCAATAGAAAATTACCAACTCTGCAGAAAAGGACAGGTTCCCTCTGTTCTGACAACCAGTAGTCAACACAGAAGTTTTCTGCAATCAAATGTGCATGTTTGTGTGTATGGGGTGGGGGGAGACCTTTCACGTGAGGCATGCAATCTGTCCTGCAGAGGACACCATCTGGGCCTGTGCTAATCCAATTCTGAGATCATCTACCTGGAGATGGCATTGAGAGCTCAGCCCCCAAGACCACCCAGCCTCACACACTTCAGACATCAGTCCCAACCCCTGCCTATGACCCCTGCTGCAAATTGGGGTTCCCACAACCCTCTTCTCAGGTTCGATTAATTTGCTAGAGAAGCACATGGATCTAGGGAGACGCTTCCTTACATGTACCACTTTATTATAAAGGATGTTCATGACCATAAAAGCATATCGATGGACACCAGATGAGGAGATACCTAGGGCAAGGCACGGGATGAGGGAGAGCCCCTGTCCCTCTGAGAGCTATGATCCCCAAAACCTGTGTGCACTCAGCTGCAGGAAGCTCTCAGAGCCTGTGACTTTGGGGTTTTATGGAGCTTCCATTATACAGACATGATTAATTGTATCACCAGTCACTGGTGATCAACTCAGCCCTCAACCCCTCCTGGAGGTGGTAGGGAGGGGCCCCTTTCCTCTAAGCAGGACTTGATCTTTCTTATGACCAGCTCCCATTCTGAAGCCACTTACAGACCCTTGGTCACCGGTCAAGTCATTAACATATAAAAGGACACAGCACTTTGAAGATTTCCAGGGTTTTAGAACATGACAAAAGAGAAATTCTGAGATGTCCTAAATTTAATTACAAAGGCCAGAGGATGGAAGGAGGAAGAGATAAAGGGAATTAATCAGTTAGAGCCTCAGGCCAGACCAACAAAAAATGGCTGGACATTTCAGATGTCTATTGAAACCTTGACTTACAGCCCCAGGTGGCCAACCCACCACCAGGTGCCACCAGCATCCTGCTGACAGATGATCTGTCCAGAACATTAACCCTAACCAACCCAGAAGCACAAGAACCTCATCTGGGACTGTGCTCCTGTTCAGAAGCCGCCTTGCCTCAGCAGAACAGGTTTAATATGAACAAGTTTTACCTCCCCCCGCCATTTCCATTATAAAAGTGCTCTAGGTTCTGGGCCCGCATTTCTGGCTCCGGCCTGACCTTAGTTCAGGTAGTGGTGATGCTTGTCCCTGGGCCTGCTCCTTTTCTGACCAGCATCTGTGCAATAAACCCTTTCATTTCTGGGAAGCCTCAATCTCAAGAATTTGAGACTAAAAAAAAAAAACAAAAAATCAGCACTTTTACCATTATTTAATAGACACAGTGGGGAATTTATCATCTGTGCCTCCAACTATGCACCATCTTATTCCATTTTGGTCCACGGAGGGCTTTACAGCTTTAGTCTGAACTGTGACCAATGATTCTGAACAATGGCCAGCTGGTCCTGCAGTCATTAACACAGAGGATTCCCTTCTCTAATCTAAAGTGACCCTCCTGCCCCTCCCCTGCTCTCCTGCTGTGTGATTTGCTCAGGACGAAGTCTCCCACATGCAGCTGGCTCTGTATGGGCAATCCCCCTTGGACACTCGTCCTCACTCCCAGCACGAAGCCAAAGCAGCCCTGAGGCCACATTCCCTACAAACTGGGGTCAGGAATGGAGGTGCCTTCCCCAGCCTGGGAAACTCAAGCAAATTGCAAAAAGAGTCATTTAAGTATGGTTAAGATGTTTGTGTAGGAAATCAAATGTTCTGCTCCTATCAAGCCACCAATGTCCCCAGACTGGACTGGAGGAATTGCTTTAACATTTTCCATGAGACCTAGAAGCTGGTTTGAACTGTCTGCATATAAGGTTGGTTAAATTAATTTCAGTCTGTTACCGCTTTGTTTACAACAGCTTACTGTCTCTCTTTAAAGGAAACTTTCTCCTGGATATCTTAAGGCACCTCATATTCATTAAAGGCACCACTCGTTAGTAGGGTACTTAGCATCTTCCTCTTCAGATTAATGCACACATTGATTATAGCTGAAAAGATGTCACAAGCAAGATTCACCTGCAGTGATGTCCACAGGCATCCTGGGATTGGTGGCCTGGTCTCCTCCCCCATCAAACTGCTAACTAGTAGCCCAGCCAGGTTTAAGCTTTGTTTCCTCCCACCACCACCACCACCCCAATGCAGGAATGGAGGAGGTTTTATGCAAGCAGTGGTTATGCCCCTGGAAGGAGTTTGAAGAAATCAAAGAGATCCTCCAGGCCTGGAAAAAAAAAGTCTCATGGCTAGAGGCCCATCCATCCAGGAGGCCCATGTGCCTCAGCAAACCTTGCCAGTTTTCCCATCTTGTAACTTTACCTGCAAAGTTCAAGAAGATGGGAATCTTAAGCCACATGACTGTTTTATGGCTAGAAATAACGCCAACCAGGGCAAGGCAATCGGAGTGGGTGGCAGAGGGTTGTGTTTGACACAGAGGGCTCTTCTGAAGAGCCAGAGGAGCAGCACTGAAGGAAATCTCACAATTCAGAAGAAAAGCCAGACAGCAGAAGAGGCAGAGGCATTGCCTAAGACACTAGGGGGAGGAGGGGAACATCAGAAAGCTCCTGCTCCTCCTTAGCATCTCAGCTGCTCGCTCTACAAGTGGAAATAAATCCCTTTGAGAAGGCAATGATTTGCTTAGAAAACATTCATTTGAAATTTCTTGCAATTATTGACACTATCGTTAGATCTTGGCAGTGCCAGTGTGTAATCGCCTCTCGTGTGTGTTTGCCGTGAGAAGAGTCTCATTGTTCAGGAGGGGAAATAAAGGTCCAGGAATAATGTGCTTGAAATACACGCCTGGTGAAATGAAGTTGATTTCCCAGGAATAAGGAAGCCTGTATCTCTATTGTCATCTGCCTCGGTGGCCTGAATGTTCCATCGCTCTCTTTCTCTGTTGAGCTCAGCTGGGCAGCCGTCCAAATGATTCATATTAAATTCTAGCTATATTCAGCACAAAAGTCATCTAGCATCAGAAGATCAAAGTTACATCAACCAACAAGCACTGGGGAATTGATAAGCAGTTAAAATTAGGTCATGGCATAGCAGTGGCTTTTGATGGATGAAGTGAAATTTAGCCGCGGGTTTGCTATTTAAAGATCTGTTACAGCACCCTTTCCTGTAGCCACAATGAACACACAACAAAGTATCATGTGTCTGATTAAATGTTTAATCATCGCTGTTGGCCCTGCCGACTGTGGCAGAGACTCGCAGGTTCCTTAGAGGGCGTTCAGCTCTCAGGCGGAGCGGGAGAAGCCTCTGAATTCCCACCTCCAGACTCTCACGAAGGCTCTTTCTCCCCGCTCCAGGCAAATTCTGTAAAGTTATTTTAATCGCTTTTATAAGCATTCCAGCCTTGAAGCACTTCAGTCTCCAAATCCTGACCCGGCGCAGCGTTTCCAAATTCTTCACCAACTTAGAATAAATACGGCTCCTAAGTGCCAAATGTGTTCATCGGCTGACCCAGTGGCCTCGTTTCTTTATCTTGTGCTTTCCTTCAATTTTAGAAGCACACCCCTCAGAAAGGTCTGGCATGGCTCCCTTCTTCGGGTCTGTTTTTTGCCTTGTGACCCTTTGTCATAGCAGAATGGAGACACAGCAGCCCTAAGAAGAGGGGGTCGGGAGCACACAGAGGACATCTCTCATGCACACATGCTTGCAATGAAAACTGTTACCAGAACTCTCCGAAGCCCAGGCTTGCACAGAGCCACCACCACCGTATGCAAAGAACACTTCAACAGAACGGCTACCCTGCAGCAGCCTGTTCAACTTTGGTCGGACTCCACCCTTGTTATTGAGCCTCGTTGCCAAGGGTAATTGTTTCAAAACAACTTACATAACCTTCCCTGTTTTACCTTTGGAAAGCCTGGCCCTCTTCCTCTGCCTCCCCCCAAATGCCTACGACCCATCACGAGGCACATATTCCAGAGTGTAATCTGCTCATTCCAAAATAAAATCATTCCATTTTTGAGGGGCACTCCTTCTGTTGTTCTTCAGGTTGGCCATTTCCTGATGAGCTGAAGATTTGCTTTTGTTTGGTTTAGGGTGGTGGTGGCTGAGCCCCTGATCTTTGTGCCTAGTGGTCACCAATTCTGGTTTCATCACCTCTGTGCCCAGACTGGGAGCTGCCCACGAAGCCAAAGAGGCTCAGCGTGTTCTGCCTGGACAGAGCTGGGGTGGGTTGCTGTGGGCCCACAGGTGTCCCCTCAGTCCTATCAGGCAGCCCAGGTCACCTACACACACTGATGGAATGCTGAGCTCCCAGTGACCAGAACTGAGAACCCACAAAGGGAGGAAAGTCAGCAGAGAAAGCACTGGAAACCAGTCAGGAGAAAATTCTAACCCAAGTTCAAAACAAAAGTTCATAGTGGTAAACTCAGCCTGGGAGGGGAGAAAGGAGGCCTTGGTGGGCAAAGGGAGATGCCAGGCCAGGGGAACTCCTGGGTCTGAGCCTGGTGAAGCCATGGAATATAAGGCTGCCCTGGGGATGGGAGTCACTCCAGCCAGGCAGGGCCAGCCTTCTCCAGAAGGGAGCCATCCTGGGCTCCAGGGAGAGGAAGGGTGTACGCAAGGCCTTGGGAAGGGGAGAGGGTACCCTAGTATTGTCCCTCTCTGTGGCCTCAGGAGCAGCCTGATTTTATCAGCACAACCAGAGAGGGGACTGTCTCCAGAGGAGCCCCAGGGGAGCTGTCCCCATGAGCCCTGGACTCAAGGACATTCCAGGAGCATGAGCAAGCTGCGAATCCCCAGAATGCAGGTGTCAGGGAGGATCATCCATAGAAACCAGCTGACCAGTCACCAGAGCAGCCACAACAGGACACTAGGGTGGGAATCACCGGAGTCAGAATGGCTTTCCATATGCGGATCCCACGCCATTTGCTTCCTTGGCCAGGAAGGTAAAGGTAATGGAGAAGCACCCTGCTGTCAGCGCGTGGGCCAGACACTGAACAGACCGCACCTGCAAAGCTGCACTAGAGAGAGGGCAGGAGGCCCACTTAGTCGGCCTCCCTTTTGTGGTTTCCGTGATGCAGTGCCAGCCGTGAAGCTGCAGGGCCCAGACCCAGTGGGGAGCTCCTGAGGGGCTCCACTGATTTGGGGAGCCTATGCATTCACTCACATTCAGATGAGTGGCAGGTAACTCAGAAGACGATTTCAAACCTTAGAGGGATCCAGTGACCTTCCCTTGACTGTGTTCCCTGCCCATAGTCAGCCAGTATCTGTCTTGGTTTGATTCCTCCAGAAACCAGTCCTGAGATAACATCCAAGTGCAGGCAGCAGATTTGGGAGGTTATCCCTGGAGCACTGTGTGGAGTGGTAGGAAGGGCAGCAGTAAATCCAGTTGCCCTTGTGGTTCATTAGAGACTGACCCTGCTGGAGAACTCTTGAGTTTCAGTGTGCAACAAGGGGCAGGTAGCAGGGCGTGGGGCCAGATGGGCCGGAGGGGCCATTCCCACGGTGGCTAGTGGAAGGCATGGCTGCAGGTAGGGCATTCATTCTCCACATTCTAGTCCGCTGAATACTTGGGCAAATCAGATGCTAAAGCCAGAAAGGGTCCAGCCCAGAGGTGCAGGTGCTGGAGGTGGGCAGTCAGTAGGCTCACACTCATGGGAGTACCTCATGTTACAGAACCCAAGACTTCATTAGCAAGAGATGCTTTTCAACAGCTTAGGTGTGTGCCCTATGTCATGAGAAATAGAAACAAAAACGCTGATCGAAAGTCAGAGGTTGTCTTCAAGGTCAGTTCTAAAGGTCACTTCTATTCCTGCTCAAAATCCCAGACATACATCTTACACATGGTAAGGACTCAGCAGATCCTCCTGGGCAGGCATGTGTGGGACCTGTGATCAGGGGCCTGTTTCTTGCCTGCAGTAAGTTACTGCCCTGCTAGACCAGCACAGTGCTGTGTCATTATTTACCTCCATCCAGGTCAGATTGCATTATGATGTCCCCATAAAGTGTATGAAACCATTGGTTTGAGCCATCTGCAAATGTTTCTTACAGTGTGATCCTAACCTTCTTTCAAGAAGTAAGATCTACATTCTGTCCTGTTGTGAGCTGAACTGTGGCCCAAGCCACAAATCCATATGTT
Organism: Sciurus vulgaris; assembly: GCF_902686455.1. NCBI lineage: Eukaryota > Metazoa > Chordata > Mammalia > Rodentia > Sciuridae > Sciurus > Sciurus vulgaris. The sequence continues at coordinate 30,278,507 of NC_136474.1, forward strand.
GAAATTCTAACCCCCAAAGACCTCAGAAGGGGACTGTATTTGAAGTAGGTCTTTAAAGAGGTAATGAAGATTAAGCATATTTAGTCTGGTATGACTGGTGTCCTTATAAGAAGAGGAGATTAGGACACAGACACACACGGAGAGATAACAAGGAGAAGATGGTTGTCTGCAAACCAAGGAGAGAAGTCTCAGAAAGAACCAACCCTATTAACTGCTTCATCTCCAACTTCGAGTCTCCAGAACTGTGAGAAAATTAGTTCTTTTTGTTTAAGTCACCCATTAGGTGGTACTATGTACTAGCAGCTCTAGAAAATTATTTTGCCTCCCTGGAGCGTGGGCAGAACTTTGTGACTACTTGCCTAAGCCAACAGAATGCAACTTCCAAAGATATTTGGGGGTGGGGAAAGCCATAGAATTTCCACCTGGCTTGCCACCTCTCCTGAATGCCTGAAGTCAGGACTCAGCTGCCAGGGTGAGGGAGCCCCAGCTAGCCAACATGGAGAGATGGCATGTATGAGAACTAAGCCACCAGCCAATAGCCAGCTCCAGTCACAGACACATGCATGAGTGAGGCCCATACCCCAGTGTCTTTCAGTTGAGGTCCCATCTGAATTCAAACCCACCAAATCCATGAACAAAAATAAACATTTGTTGCATGCTGCTGTGTCTTTAGGTAACTTGTTATGCAATCCATGGTAACTGGAGCAGTCCCTAATAGGAAAGAGTATAATTTTCAACTTGCTAATGAGATAACCAAGATGGGAAACTCAAGGTCTTCCAAGGTCGTACAGCTTGAAATGGTGAAAGAAAAGTAATTTCACTGTAATGATTTGTTACCAAATGCAAATCACAAGAAAGATAATACATGAAGCCATCAGGGGCACAAAGATGTCTCTGGAGGAGGCCTCTTTGCATCTGTACCAACAAAGCCCACATGCCATGAGCATTTTTGCCCAAGTTCTACCTAAGTAGATATATGGATCAATTCCAAGAAGTGGCATATTTATTCAAAATTTCATAAGGTAGTACTTCATTTCCCCCCAAAGAGCTGTCACCTGTACACTCAGCACCTGTGAATACTTGGGCAACAGTATGGGGCATATGTGTCTTTCCTTTCCCATAATTGGAAAACTTTCAGATCTTATGCAATTATCTTTAAAACCTTATAAAATATACTTAACAAGTAAATGTTGAATTGTAACTTCAAAACCTGCTTTGGTGTCCTCACAACATGGAAGGCTAGGAAAACAGCAATTATGCCAACTTCCTCTTTCTTCTTCTCTCTTCATCTCCAAATTCTTGTTGTTTAAGCAATGGTAGCCAGTCATCTGTATCCGTGAGTTCTGCCTTTGAGGATTTGACCCACCCAAATTGAAGATATTTGGAAAAATAATTTTCATCTGTACTGAGCTTGTGCAGACTTCTTTCTTGCCACTATTCTCCAGACAATGCAGGGTAACAACTATTACACAGCACTTGCATTATATTATGCATCATAAGTAACTAGAGATGATTTAAAGTGTGCAAAAGGATGTGCAAAAGTTTTGCGAAATCACTATGCTGTTGTTTGCAAGTTTTTAATTATTTTAATTGTACTAATTTATGGGGTGTGCTATGATAATTGGATATACATGTATAATGTGTAATGATCAAATCAGGGTAGTTAACATTTCCATCTCCTTAAACATATTTAAATTTTTTGATTAACCCATAGCCATTGTACATGTGTGTGGATTACAGTGTGACATTTCAACACACGTATTCAATATGCACTGATCAGATCAGGGTAATCAACATTTCCATTTCCTTGGCATTACTTTGTACTTGGAGCTTTTGAGCTCTTCTTTTCTAGTTATCCATAAAATAGATTGCATGCCATTTTATATGTGGGATTTGAAAATTCATGGATTCTTGGTACTGGAGACAAGAGTCCTGGAGCCAACTTTCTATGGCTATTAAAGAACCCCTAACTTGTCATGTTATGGCATTTGCATTCTGTTCCATATTTGGACTTTCCACACAATCCAGCCCTCATTGTATGCTAACAGGAACTCTGTATCTCGCCTCCCAATTTCCCAGTTCATCCCTTCAGTTAGGCACAGGTCCCCCTCCAGGTGCTCATCCAGCAGGACTCTGGTCTGGCACATCTTTTTTGCTGTTCTAATCCTGACGAGCTGACGCACTTCATGTCGCCACATCTTGCCTCCAGGCCTTTTCTTTGAAGGCTGGCTCCCCAGTTGTCGTACATTTCTTTACATTTCAAGGAGAAGCACGTGTTTGATATCCTCATAGACCTCCAGTACTACTCTGTGTAGTTGTTCTTCACCTGTCTCTTGTGGATCAATTACTTTCCATTTTTACTCTTGCCTGGGTCTCTTGATTATGAATAGTCTTTATGTGGGGTATCAACCACAGTAGACCAGTTGTAGCTGAGGAACATTGTTGAGAAGGAGTTCATGTGAATCCTGATTTGTGGACTTTTTGCCAAATTTCCTACCCTGGGGGCTGTCTCTGCTTGGGAAAAGTTGGAATCTTCAGTCCACATCACAACCCTGCCTGGTCACCAGTCCTCAGTGTGGCTACAGGGGCATTCATTCTACTTTAGAGCAGTGGCAGAGCTGGCTGTCCACCCACCATGCTTGTCTGTTCTCCCACAGAGCAGCCTGCCTCCTCCAGAGATGTCTGTCTGCTCTTGGCTATACCCAGTCCTGGCTCCTTCATGTTCCCAGGGCCACGTGAGCCCAGGTACCTGCTGGGTCTGGCCCTTGAAGGTGTGCCTGGGCTCCTCCACCTCCCCCAGTATTCCCTACCTCAGGCAGCTCTTCTCTTCAGCTGCAACTTGGAGGCATGGCAACATCCTAGTGTCACGGAAGATGGCGTTCTCTCCCTTTAATTGGAGTTCAACCCTCCTTTGGTGTTCTCCCTCTTGTTTGTGGTTGGTTTCACCTGGTTCTACCACCCCCAACTGACAGATCAGGATCCGCCCCTCTTTATTTTCTAGGTCACCGAGTTTTCAGTGTTAAGCATTACTTTCAAAAACTTTTTGTAATTGAAGTGTAATGTGATATAGGAAACCAAACATATCATACTGCACAGCTTGATGAATTTTTGCAAACTGATGATTTCATGCAACCAGCATCTTGAACAAAAACCGAAACATTGCTAGCACCCCAGAGGCCCTTCCCATCCCCCTTTATCTGGAGCCCACTGGATATTAAAATTGTTGACAGACACCCACCCCCCACATACACATGACATGTGTACACTTACTATTCCATAACAGAGGAAACACAGAACATATATTTAGTAAACTCTGCTATATTGTATGTATCACAGCCTCAAATGCATACATGCAGTAGTTGACATTTGTATGGTAAGTATTTAGGCTGCCCACAGACAATACCTGGTGCCTAAATGGATTCCATTATCCACAGCTTCCAATACAACTAGATGGACAGATGTTCACTTCCCCATACCAGCAAAGCTATCACAGAAAAGCCCAGGATGACAGAAATCAGAGAAGCCAAATTATCACTACTCCTTGATTTATAATGGGGTTACCTCCAGATAAAACCCTTGTTAAGTTGAAAATATCAAAGTCCAAGGTGCTTTTATTTGTTTGTTTTTGCAGTGCTAAAGATAGAACCCGGGGCTTTATACATGCTAGGTAAGTGCTCAACACTGAGCTGCATCCCAGGATTTCATACAGCATTAAATGCTTTACTACACTTCACCTACCCAATGTCACTGCTCAGCCTCGCCTCTCTTAAACAAGCTCAAAACACTCACATTAGCCTCCAGTTGAGCAAAATCATTTAATGCAAGGCCTATTTTATAGCAAAGTGTTGAATGTATCAAGTAATTTGTTGACTGCTGCACTAAAAGTGAAAAGCAGAATGATGGAATGGGTGTGCCTTTGACCATTCAGACTATAGTTAGTAGCAGATGGTCCAAGGGAAGCAGCTCAGGTCACTAAGCAGAAAAGGTGGATAAATTCAGAATCACTCTTTCATACTTGAGGAGACTTGTCTTTGGAATAGTGAAGGAGCAGGTAGCAGAGGATGTGCTTATGTGCCTGCAGTATCTCCTGATGACACAGACTCACTCCTCTCTCCCATCACCAGAAAGGGAAGGAGCTAGAGAAGGGAAGGGAAGAAGGAAGGAATGTCAGATTGGGGCATTTAAATATTCAGCCAAAGAATGCTCCTGACAGCCCCAGCCTACACACCATGAGGAATCCCAGATCAGAGATGCTGCAGTTGGATATTCGGGGGTGAGTGGGGAACTTTTCCACATCCTAACTCATTCTGCTTCCATTCACAGTTCCGAAGTCCTATGGAGTCTCAGCTGGGTGTGGCTACTAATAAACTATCTGGATGTCCTGGAACTTAGAATCAGTGGTGAAGGTCAGATATGTGGCTTTATTCTCACATGCAAGGGGAGATTCTGGGAGGCAAGGATGCTGCCCAGCGGTGTGTGCAGGTGTGTGACTGCTATGGAAAACACATGAGGCGCCCTGGGATCCCCGTCCCAAGGGGAGGCCTGAATGACAGTAGAGGCCAAGCAGAAGAGGCAATGCAGGCACATAGCAGAAGGCTAGAATGTGCCATACAGAGAGAACAATTGTCAATGCAAAGGCAGGAGGGAGCAGGCCATGTTTTCAGAACCACAGAATTTCAAAAATGCCTGGAATGTAGAAATGGAGAAAATAGGCTTTGTGCTGTGTGGGTTCCATCAGAATAGAAACAGAAAGCACACACTGTTCTAAATGGGATAATGAAATGAAGACGTTTCTAATTTAGAATGGTCACAGGAAGGCTAGAGACTGGGGAGCACTGGACAGGAGCATCCAAGAGGACGCCGCAGTGTACCTGGGACCAGAGAGGGCACAGACTGGTGTTGGAAGTGTGGCTGGCAGGACTTGAAGCCTGACGAAATGAGGCAGGAGTGAACGGTCTCCTGGTTCCTGCTTTGGAGGCATTTGGAGTGAAGCAGAAAGTCAGCAAAGAAAATGGGATTATTAGGGTCGAGCATCACTGTGGATGGGTTTAAGTGACAGATGTAAGGATCAGAGCTCAAAACCCACAAGCATAAGCCACAAGCTGATTGCTGACCCTTGAAGCCACAGGCCTGGGATCAGGCAACCGCCCCAGTCATGCTGTGTTCTGAGAAGACAAGAAACCCAGAGTGAAGCCTAGGAGAGCACCCACATTTAAGGAATGGAAGGAAAGGAGAAGCTTGCAGCAGGTGAATGAGAGGGAAGAGGAGATATAAGGGTGTGGAGATAAGGGGTGTCTCTAGTCCTGCCCCTTCATGGACTCCCTGGATCATATCCCATCTACCTTCTGCCAGGCTCACTGGATTAGACCAGGGGATTCCTGCACAGTGTGTGTAGGGCAGGCCCAAGATGGCTATAGTTCTGGCCAGTTGTGTTTTAGTATGTAGTCAAGGTTATAAACACCCTGATTCAGCATATGGACTCGAGGTCATAAGCACCTGCTTGTGAGCATGCTCTCATTTATGTAACTGTTAGCAATGTGCCTTCTTTGTTTGGCCTGCACATAAAAAAGGCCTATGGAAAGACTCAGGGACTGGGGGCTACTGCTGCCTCTGAGTAAACATGTCTACTCTCCCACTGTGCCTTGCATCTGCATTCACCTGCCAGGTTCCCAAATTCGTTTCCCAGGGTCTGAGTTTCAGCAGGACAGGGGTTCTCCCTCTCTTGGCCTTAGTCTCATAGACATTCAGGGGAGGAAGTGGTGATCTTTGCACCTTTGCCCCTTGATTTTAATCTTATGTCCTGGGACCCAAGTATTAGTCCAAGATCTGCTCTAGCATTCTGTGAGGGATCAACCTTCAAGTCCCTCTGCTAAGAGCGCTTCTGATGGTAATGCAAATGGACCTACTGAGAGATATGTTCATAAAGTCATGGGCAAGTCTGGATGGTGGCACAAATATGACCGTGTGTCACTTAATGACAGATCCTAGGAATGTGTCTTTAGGCCATTTCCTTGTGGTTGATTCATCAGAGTGTACTCACACCAACCTAGATGGCACAGCCTACTGCACATCCAGGCTACATGGTAAACCATGGCTCCCAGCTGCAAACCATAGCACATGACTGCACTGCATACCACAGGCCATTTAACACATGTAGGTGCTTGTGCATCAAAATATAGAAGAGAGCAAAAATACTAGGTGATAGGAATTTTTCAGCTCCATTATATGGGACAACCGTTGTGTTAACAGAAATATCATTATACAGAGCATGACTATAACACTACTAACAATGGGCCATATGGAATGGGCCCAGGAGGTCTGAGGTGGGAAGGGAGATTCATATTCACTACAAACTCAGGCCTAGAACTTTAGAACTTCTCATTTCCATAGCCAAGCATTACTTCTCACACGTAAGAGAACCTAATTACATTAAAATGTGTTCTTATAGTTCAAAAGTTCCTAGGCTTTTGCACAAAAAATAGGTTCGGGCATCCTTTATCCAGCCCTTGAACTAAGCACCCATTAAAACACAGTGCTGTACTGACACCACTGATAAGTGGTATTAGAAACACCAGTCTACCTACTAAAAGTAGACGGAAAGAGTTTATGTCTTTATCAAGGTCTAAGGAAAACAGAATATTCCCCTTCAGAACATCTACTGCTATAGTTTAGACCTGGAGTGTACCCCAAAAGCCCAGTGTTAAAAACTTTGTCCCCAGCCTGTGGCATTATTGGGAGGTGGTGGAACCTTTAAGAGGTAGGGCCTAGTGGGAGAAAGTTAGGTCACTGGTCCTTAATGGGGATGCCCAATATGAAACCCTGGTCCCTGGCATTTTTTGCTTGCTGGCCGCCATGAGGTGAACAGCCTCTTCCACTGTGTGCTCCCACCATGAGGTACTATGCTGCCACAGGCCCAAAACAACAGGGCCAAAATGACTGTGGACTGAAACCCCTGACACAATGAACCAAAACAAGGTTTTCCTTCTATAAGTTGATTATCTCAGGTATTCTGTTACAGTGATGAAAAGCTAACACACCTACCAAACAGTCTTGTGATAAATTTGACTTCAAAGGTCCTGTTGCTGCACAGCATCTCTCCCCTAATACCTCTCTGTTACTCCCTCTTCTTCCAGGAGCCTCCGTAGACTTCCACTGCCCACAGTGGTAAATCAGCCATTGTAGAAGATAACCTCCCCTTCCCCTGTCCACTGTCCTGGATTCTGAACAATAGAGACCAGTGTGGAACACCAATAAGCAACAAAACTGCCTTTTCCAGTGGTCCAGTAGACTGCGGACAGTGACAGATTCCTTCTCATGTGCCACAAATTCATTCCACTTTTCTGTGTCACTCCTTCTCCTATAATAAGAATGGCTTTGCTGAATGATCTCCTGGGGATAATCATTTAACTGTTTCAATTAAGCCAATTATCTACTTTAGGGTCAATGTTTGTTTACTACAATATAGCAGCTTACCTAATTATAAAGATTAGTCTTGGATAGAAACATAGCCTGAATTTATGCAAATTACATGAAGTAGTGACTCAGATGTAGGGATGAGGGATGCTATGCCCTGCAAAGCCTAAAAAGTTTAGCCAACCTCTGGGGGCATGAGTCACCCCAGACCATCACAGCAGGGTTTCAGGAGATGGGACAGTATGCTGGAACTTTCCATGGCTCCCCAGGCACTCCAGCAAGCAAGTACAGTCAAGACCGCAGTGTGAGGCCCTTAGTTGCCAATCAGAGCCTTCTTTCTTTCCAAAGTGAATATTTTAGAGGCCACTTCTGACTGAGTCAAATCTACAAGTCCCCTGTTAATCATAGGTGCTAACAAATAGTAACAAATAGGGGGAAAATAATCTTACTGGGAAAGAGTTCTAAAAATGTGTACTTTTTTGTCTCTTTATCTCTCTCGCTAGCTAAAGTGGTGTTCAGCATTAGCTTCTTCTGGACTTACTCTGAGAGCAAAAAAGAATCTGCACACCCAGTCTCCACCTCAGAGCTCCTCCTTAAAGGGTTTAGGTGATGCCTGAATCTACCCTAGGTGACGTCATGAGTAGAACCTCCCTCTCAGCACACTCACACTGACCCAGGTGCACAGAGGCACTCTGGGTTCCATGCTGATCTTAACAGATTGTATCAGCACATTTTATGTTGTTATAACAAAATACCACAGACTGGGTAATTTATGAAGAATAGAGGTTTCTTTAGCTCATGGTTCCAGAGGCTGGGAAGTCCCATATCACGGTGCTGACATCTGGTACAGAACTTCTTACTGCATGATAACATGGTGGAAGGGGGCCTATGGTGAGCGAGAACAACCATCCTCACTCAAGTTTCTCTTCCTCTTCCTATAAAACCAATAATGGCATCACGGGGTCTCTCCCTTGTGACCTTATCTAATCCTCTTTATCCCCCAAAGACCCACCACCAAGTATCATCGATTTATGAATTTGGGGTTTAAGTTTCTAACACATAGGGCTGGGGATGTGGCAGTGGCAGAGCACTTGCCTAGCATTTGTGAGGCCCTGGTTTCAATCCCCAGCACCACCAGAAATAAATAAGTTTCCAACACATGAATTCTGGTGGGCATGTTCAAACCACAGCACAATCCCACTGACTTTTGTGCTATTTAGGATGGTCAGGGGAGAAAACATGCACAATGACCATCCAAAAATCAAACCTATTCATCCATCCAAATAGTCATTGAAGACTGATTGTGTGCTGAGCACCCTGCCAGGTGCTAGAAATGAGACTGTGAACAATGAAAACAGGCTCCCAGTTCCCTAGGCTCCACCATATTTATGACAATTTTACAGTTCTCACTATGGTCTTGTAAATAGAGTAATCACACATGGTAAGACATGCTAAGCAAACAGCACACTGAGATGCACAGTAACTGCAGGGGCCCTGCTTTATGGAAAGCAGCAGACTGACAGGTAAAAGGAAGGAGTCACAAGAGTGGGAGGTAGGGTGTCCTGGGCAGAGAGAAGCCAGGTCTGCAGGTGAGATCCTAAAAGCAGGGTGGCTTCTCTTGGGGTACACCCTTACCCTTCCTTAGCTTGCTCATACTGAAGCCATCAAGCCCCTAGGAGGTAAGCTGTTCTATGGAGAAGCCACCTGGCAGGGACCGATGTCCCCAGGCAATGGCCAATGAGGACCTGCCAGCAGTACTGGATGAGCTCCAAAGTGGACCCCTCTCAAGGCAAGCTGACACCTCAGTCATAGACGGATGACCATGAGTCAACAGACACACCTAAGACTGCCCAGACTCCCGAGTCACAGAATCTGTGAGACAATAAATGTCTGTGGTCTAAGCTGCCAAGTTTTGCAGTGACTAATTATACAACAAAAGAAACCTATCCAGTGACATTTGTTTCCATTTTTTTCTTTTTCCTTCTTTCTTCAAGTTGACTTCTGTATCCCTTTGGCATATTGTCATTTGGCCTGGTTTCAGCTGGAGACTGTTTCCACGTGGTGTGACCTCAGGTGAGACCCATGCACTCACCTGGGGTGTCTGGTGGAGGGACCCTGGGGGGTCATCTCAGGTGGGTCCATCAGCTCACTCAGCAGGAAGCTGCTATTCTCAACCAGCCAGGTGGCTGCCCCTCGAGGCACTTGGCCTCGTGGGGTCTCTTGCCTTGGACCATTGGCCCTGCTGCTGATTTCCTCCTTCCTAACCTCACCCATGTCAATGCCAGGGACTCTGTGGTTGCCAGTAACCTGTCACCACCTGTGCATTTTGGGGTCTGCGGGGATGGCTTGTAGCCAGGTTTTGTTGTCCATGGATTCTTGCGTTTTCTACCCCATCACTCTCTTTTTAAATGTAAAGCTTGAGGAATCCCCTCTGTGGGTTTCCCGTGGCCCACCCTGAGCCACCGGACTTGGAGCTCACTTGGCATCTCTTCTGGGAGATGACATCAAGTCACTGAGAAAAGATTAGGGTGCTTTCAGAAAGCTCTTTCTAAGAAGGAAAGGAAGCCTATACTATGGCTTATTAATGTTTGTTTCCAAGATGCTTAGTTTTTATAAATGATATTTAATGCTGCCTGGAGCCTTACCATGTGGAATTACTCTGCTTCTAATGTCCCTGAATAAATGTAGGTATGTTCTATGACTTTCTGACATGACAGTTGTGTGTTAAGAATGTTATTTATCAAGAATTAAAGTATGTTTCTTCCCTCGTCTGTCAGGCCAGAGCCAGTTTCAGGATTGGCGTACACACAGGCAGATCAGAGTCCATGTTTGTCCAAGGGTGTTGGTGTTGGAATCAGCAGCATCATGTGTTCTATCCTAACTCCCAGCTGCAGTGGGCAGAGCACAAAGACCAAGGTCCAGACAAGCCAGTTCAGAGCTAATACACATTCTGTGTTTAGTTGTTTGTTTTGTGATGTTACAATTTCCTTGCTGCTCTTTCCTGGTGAGGTTTCATCCTACTGTCCTTGGGCAATCCTTCCCCACACCTCTCTGTTAATGAGCTTTGTGAGCTCGATTAAATTATGCTGTATTCCCACAAGAGCTTTTCGAGTGCGAATGGATTGGTTTTGAGCATCTGATGGCCATGGTTCACCTGACCTTGGATTATTGACTGACCTATATTCTGTCTGCATTTCTGAAATATTATCAGGTAAAAGAACTCCAGAGATCCAGAAAGATTGGGCAGCTGGCTCAGACCTTTGCAAAGGCGACAGCTCTAAAATCACACTCAAAAGCTAGTTAAGATGTCCAAGGCACCTAAGCACAAACTAGACCAGGGATGTCTACATCTCAGAAAAACTCCATTTGGGAAACAAGAGTAAATGTGACACAAGAGAATGAGGCAAACATCCTCAAAAGCAATGAGATTTTTAAAAATAATATGTGCATGTGTTAGACTGTTTTCTGTTGTTATAACAAAACACCTGAGGCAGGATATACCCTACAAAGAAAAGAGGTTTATTCAGCTCACAGTTTTCAGGGATGAAAGGTCAAACAACTTCTCACTGACTCTGGCAAGGGCCCCTCTAGCTGCCAAACAACATGGTGGAGAACAATATAGTAAGTAGAATAACATACTGAAGAGATTGCATGGGAAGAAAGGAAGCTGGAGACTATGGAGAAGCCAGCCTTTCTTTTTTAAATAACAACTCACTCTCACCACAACTAACTCATTCTGTGAGACCAGTATTAATCCCTTCTAAGGGCAGTGTCCCCATGACCTACTTACCTCCCATGTAAAGACCTCTTAAAGGTCCCACCACCTAAACACCATGCTAAGGACCAATCTTGGGGGATGCTCAAGCCATATTCAAATCATAAACTGTATGTATTGCTTTTTTAAATATTTGTGCCTTTTTATAATTATTTACATCCATGAATTGGAGGTGTTTACTTTAAATGAACATAAAAAGAAATATGCCTTAGAGATGGATAGAAAAAGTTCAGAGGCAGATAAGCAAGACAGCCCCCCGAGGATGCAACAAGGTAAAGAGAGGCAGGAGTTAACCTGGAAGTGTGGTGCTATGTCATTTTGTGACTTGTCAAATGTTTACTACCTGATCACATTTTGCTTGCTCACGGAAAATCAGAGATTTGAGCAAGAAGTGTTTAGAGATGCAGCATTGATGTATCTTACAGAAATAGGGCAAGCAATTATGAAATTCATCTGGAAGAACAAGAAACCCAGAATAGCTAAAGCAATCCTCAGCAGAAAGAGCAAAGCAGGGGGTATCGCAATACCAGATCTTCAACTCTATTACAAAGCAATAGTAACAAAAACAGCATGGTATTGGTACCGAACAGACAGATAGATCAATGGTACAGAATAGAGGACATGGACACAAACCCAAATAAATACAATTTTCTCATACTAGACAAAGGGGCCAAAAATATGCAATGGAGAAAAGATAGCCTCTTCAACAAATGGTGCTGGGAAAACTGGAAAACCATATGCAACAGAATGAAATTAAACCCCTATCTCTCACCCTGCACAACACTCAACTCAAAATGGATCAAGGACCTCAGAATCAGACCAGAGACCCTGCATCTTATAGAAGAAAAAGTAGGTCCAAACCTTCAACTTGTTGGCTTAGGATCAGACTTCCTTAACAGGACTCCCATAGCACAAAAAATAAAAGCAAGAATCAATAACTGGGATAGATTCAAACTAAAAAGTTTCTCTCAGCAAAGGAAACTATCAATAATGTGAAGAGAGAGCCTACAGAGTGGGAGAATATCTTTGCCACTCATACTTCAGATAGAGCACTAATTTCCAGAATCTATAAGGAACTCAAAAAACCCTACACCAAGAATACAAATAATCCAATCAACAAATGGGCTAAGGAAATGAACAGACACTTCACAGAAGAAGATGTACAAGCAATCAACAGATATATGAAAAAATGTTCAACATCTCTAGTAATAAGAGAAATGCAAATCAAAACTACCCTAAGATTCCATCTCACCCCAATTAGAATGGCGATTATCAAGAACACAAGCAACAATAGGTGTTGGCGAGGATGTGGGGAGAAAGGTACACTCATACATTGCTGGTGGGGTTGCAAATTAGTGCAGCCACTCTGAAAAGCAGTATGGAGAAAGCTTGGAATGGAACCACCATTTGACCCAGCTATCCCACTCCTTGGCCTATACCCAAAGGACTTAAAATCAGCATACTACAGAGATACAGCCACATCAATGTTCATTGCTGCTCAATTCACCATAGCCAGATTGTGGAACAACCTAGATGTCCTTCAATTGATGAATGGATAAAGAAACTGTGGTATATATATACAATGGAATATTACTCCACCATAAAGAATGATAAAATTATGGCATTTGCAGGCAAATGGATGAAATTGGAGAATATCATGCTAAGTGAGATAAACCAATCTCAAAAAACCAAAGGACGAACGATCTCACTGATAAGTGGATGATGACATATAATGGGGGGTGGGAGGGGTTAGCGTTAGGGTTAGGGTTAGGTTTAGGGTTAGGGTTAAGGAGGTTGGTAAGAATGGAGGAAGGAAGGACTGTATAGAGGGAAAAGAGGGGTGGGAGGGGAGGGGGGAAGGAAGAAAAATAACAGAATGAATCAAACAACATTACCCTCTGTAAATTTATGATTACACAAATGGTATGCCTTGGCTCATGTACAAACAGAGAAACAACATGTGTCCCATTTGTTTACAATAAAAAAAAAAGATGGATGGATGGATGATGGATGTTAAGGTGGATGAGTGATGGGGGAGATGGATGGATGAGGAGGTAGATGGAGGGGTTTATAGGTGGATAGATGGATAGGCCGATGGATAGATGGACAGATGAGTGGACACAGATGGATGAATCAACATGTTATAAAGAGATATGACAAAATGCAAATTGCAGAATGAGCCATAAGGATATTGGTGGTGCCTACACAGTTCTTTCAACATTTTAACATATTTGAAATTTTCATAATAAGATGTCGCCTGTGACTGAGTGTCCCACATGGCACAGCCCTTGAGAGACCCAAGGGACTCATTAAAAAGAAAGACTCCTAAGTTTCACGCCAGGCCCACTTCAGAGTTTCTCAGAGTTAGACCTGAGAAACTGTACTGACGAAGCTCTCCCTGGGCTTCTCAAGAAACCTACAGTTTTAAAACCACACACAGACGTCACCCTGGGGAAGCTCATCATGACCTAACTAGACCACACAAACCCGCAGCAACTGCGTCAAGAGTGGCTGCAGGCCTGACACTCTGACCACAGGCTGGAATGCAGACCATCTGCCTCCAGATTAGCAGAATCAGTTATGGTAAGTATCTGGTAATAAATTGGTGAACGCAGACCCTGTAGGGCTCAGCAACCACAGGTGTGAGTTCGTGCTGTGAGCTGGCCTTGATGTGGAGCTCCCTAGAAAACATCCAGACCACTTCAAGGGGGCCTGTGGCTGAGCGTCCAGAAAAGATGCGTAAAGAAATTAAGTGCTAGGTTTGGGTCCCTACTTAGGAATGTTACCTGTGACACCTGCAGGATTGGCTGTCTAATTTTTTTTTGCTGGGTGCAAAGTGAAACTATGGGAACTCTCATTCACAGTTATTGCAGATTTCAAGACAGAAACAGCAACCGGGAACCAAGCGCAAGATTCTTTTGAGCGTGAGCCTGAGATGCTGGCTATATCTGCACAACCTGGAGCTGACTGGCCACCTATGTTACAAAAATTGCCATTTGCCAAACCAGTCAGCAGTAGTCCAAGTCACACAATGAATATTTTTTAAATCAAAATACTATGTAAAAAATATATCTAATCACGTTTTATCTAAATTTTCCAAAAATAAAACTATTTTTCTTTAAGTCTCTAGATTTATGGACAACTTGTTTTTCATACTAAGCATGACAGATCTTGACATTTTTTTTTATCCATTCAATGCAACTTTATCGAACACAAAGGGTGTTTCTAGACTCTGGAGATATGGTGAAAAAGAAAGCAGAAGTTGTCTAGGGAAGTCAACAGAGAAAACACACACACACACACACACACACACTCACATCCATTTATCAAACAAGTCACTGTGGGCAAAGGAAATCCAGCGTGGGCCACAAAATCTGGTTATGAGGGGCTGTATCAGGACTTTCCAGACCTAGAAAGGGGCAATTGAATACTGCTCTGGTTATTGCTACTCCGCTGTGGTTACTGTTTTGATTTTATGTATTTGTTAACTTTGAATCAGGGTCTTACTATATTACACAGACTGGTCTCAAACTCCTGGGCTCAAGCAAACTTCTTGAGTAGCTGGGATTATGGGTATTTGGCATCACAACTGTTTTTAGAATTTATTTGATGTGATAATATCATAGGCAGTGTGCCCAGGGGTGTACAAAGGTGTATCAATCCCTGTCTCACTGGCCCTTGTCATTTCAGCCAGCATGACATCCACCTGCATTTCTGCCTGAAAACATGATCTGGCCTCAGAGACTGGCAGGAATTGGTGGATAAATATCCCTAGCTCATTCCTTCCTCAGAAAGAGTAACCCTAAACTGTCTACTCTTGAGATTTCTGGAAGGGTCAGGCACAGTGGTGCATGCCTATAATCCCAGCGACTTGGGAGACTGAGGCAGGAGGATCGCGAGTTCAAAACCAGCCTCAGTAAAAGCAAGGTGCTAAGCAACTCAGTGAGACCCTGTCTCTAAATAAAATACAAAATAGGGCTGGGGATGTGCTCAGTGGCCAAATGCCCTGAGTTCAATCCCTGGTTACTCCCCCACCCCCAGAAAAAGGTTTCTGGAAGGGTGCGGTTTCAGATCCCCTTGGTCTGACCTGGGTCTCACTCTTCACCTTCCTCCCCTCTCACTTCCCACACTCACTCTCCACACCATCTGGTTTTTTTATATACATTGAGATATAATATTTATCCATGTTTACAAGGTACAGTTTAGTCATTCAATACAAGGATACAGTGTGTGATGATCAAATCGAAGTCATTTGCACTTCTGTCTCATCGAGCGTTGATCATTTCTGTGTTGGGAACTTTCATGCTCTTCTATTAATTTCAAGTAGATCAAGGATTGTTGCCATCCAGGGTTGCAGGAAACCATAACTAACTTCCTTTCTGTCTTGTGCCCTTCTTCTAACTTCTTTCCATTGCCCCTCCTCTCTGCCTTATGAATGGAACTGGAGGGCCTTATGTCAAGTGAAACAAGCCAGACACAGGAAGACAAATGCCACACCTGCTCCTTCATTTGTGGAAACTTAAAAGCCCACATGGTCTCCCCTCCTCCATGCTAGCAAGGAGTTTCTGGTATTGCCTCTCAAATTAACAACTCACTCACTAACCCTCAACACAGGATCGACTTCTGGGGAAGCCAAAATGAGACATGGTCCCTCTGTGATAAGGAAAGGGGAAGGAGGCTGGGGAGAAGAAGACATTGGAGGGAAAGACCAGGAAATGGTGCCCCAGGAGCCAAGAAGGAATGAGTGGCCAGCCCCGTGCAGCCCTTCCTCAAGGCGAGCCAGAGAGGGGGCTGGAAAATATCTCAGTCCTATGACCTTTGCACCGATGGGCCCGGTGGTCTGATTGGAGACTTTTACATCAATAGACAGGAAAGGCAGATGGCAAGTCAAGTGGAGGTGACTCTTGAAAGAAGTTGCATTGATGGTGGAAGAGAGGTAGGCAAGGGATTTGAGGGAACATGGGCCCAGAGAAGGATTGTTAAGATGGAAGCGACCTGAGCACATCAAGCATGTATTGCCAAGATTAAACTGAAAAGGAGAGGCTGGGTCCAAAGTCATCGGTCCTGGGAAGCCTGGGGAAGGTGGGCAATGCTGGGGTCCAGAAATCAGGAGAATGGTGAGGACGATCATGCAGAGGTAGAAGGTTTGAGAAGTCAGGATGGAGGCCACGTAAGCATGGCCTTCAAATCAGACCCCAGGCCTCCTAATTCTACAAGCAGTGTAAGAAAGGTTGTTTTGTGTCCAAGGTTTAGAAACATAGCACTCAGAGGGGCTCAGGGATTTAGGGACAAGTGCACAGCATTGATGTGGGTCCCACCCTTTTAGCCCCAAAGGCCTGTGTTCCAGGCTTGGCGATGGCCAGTGGGACCTCAGGCATGATCCTGTTACTTCCAGCTACTTGACACTAGGGCAGTCAATTCCACCAATCAGAGCTCAGTGTTCTCACTTCCCCGCTTACCCTATCAGGTTATCAGGAAGAACCAATTACAGAATCCAAACCAAACTAGTGTGCACTTACTTTAACAAACATTGGTTCAACTACTCATACAACCAGTAAGTTCTGCAGGCCTTGAGGGCTGTGCCAAGTGTCTGGCTTGGAGCCACCCATCCCAGAAACCCATAGAGTTCAGGCCCTTAACTCAGGGGGGACACACGCAGTGTAAGAACCAACATGGAAGCAGTGACTGAGGTCTTCCCAGGGAATCTGCATACCATAGTGGTTGCTTGACCATCCAGGAGATGGGATGGGTAGGAAGGGGACACAGGACACTTCTAGATATACACAACAGAGCATCCCAACACTTGGTGACTTAAAGCACCAAGTTTGATTTTTTTTTTTTTTAATGACAATGATCATTTTATTATTCTTCCATATGGTCCTGGAGGCTGACTGCATTCAGTAAGGGAGGTCTCGCTTGCTTCAGGCAGTTGCAGGCATGTGGAGGCTGAGGCTGGACTCATGCACAAGGCCCCTTTGCTCGTCTGTCCATAGAGGGCTAATGCCACCTGTGGCTTGGGACCTCCACTGGAGATGCTGCCCAAAGCACCCGCACATGGCCCTACCACGTGACCTGGGCTCCTCATGACCTGTGGCTAGATTCTAAGAGTAAGCATCCCAGGGGCTGAGGTCTGGTTCCCTCCAAAATTCATGTTGAAATTACCAGTTTAACCGTATTAAGAGGTGGGACCTTTGGAAAGTGTGTAAACCGCAATGATGCCACTCTCATGGTTGGGATTAGTGCCATTATAAAAGGACAAGTTCAGCCCTTCCTTGCTCTCTATTGCCCTTCAGCCTCTGCCACGGGATGCCACAGCAAGAAAGCCCTCACCAGAAGCCAGCACCTTAGTCTTGGACTCACCAGCCTCCAGAACTGTGAGCCAATAAATTTAAGCAAGGAGACAAGAACTAGGAGCTATTTCACCTTCTATGACCTCCTCGGTAGCAACAGCATCATTCCCAATGTCTCCGTTTGATGGTCAGTCACCAAGGCCAGCTCAGAGTCAAGGGAACACACAGACTCCACCATGTGCGCGGAGGAAAGTCAACCCGATTATAGCAGCAGACTGGAAGTCCTCACTAGAGAATTCCACGGTACTTGCAATCTTTAAATCCAGTTTGTAGAACTGACTGCACTAAATGTGACTCTTCTGCTCCAAAGAAGCTACTCACCATAGACCTTTCTCAAATCCCAGAAATCAAACTATTATCAGTAGCCTCTGCTGGACACCGTTTTGGCTTAAGGGCTAGCAGTTAAACCTTGCCCCCGTCAGAAGCCTTGGGCTAGGGCATGTTAGGAAATGTGATACTTCCCAAGGAGAACAATAATTCTCAGAACTAGATCTTAAGTGGAAGGAAATACATGAAACACCTGAAAAAGAATTTATGATCCTAAGGAAACTTGGTGAGATGCAGAATACAGATTAATAATTTGAAGAAGCGAGAAAAACAATTCAGGACATGGAAGAGAAATTTATCAAAGAGAAATAATTAAGAAGAGTTGATCAGAAGTCTTGGAACTAAAAACTTATATCAATGACATAAAAAATATAATGTACAGCTTCACAACGTACCAGAATAAGCAGAAGAAAGTATTTCTGAACTCTAGGACAGACTGTTAAATTAATCCAGTCAGACAAAAAAGGAAAAAGAAATTATTGAGGCACTGGGTTCAGTTATCAGCACCACATATAAAAAAGTAAAATACAGGTTCATCAACAACTAAAAAATATCAAAAAAAATAAAATCTCTGAGGAGTTATGGGACAACACTAAATGAATAAATATTCTTACTATAAGAATTCCAGAAGGTGAGGAAAAGGAAAGGCATTGCAAACCTATCCCACAAAATAATAGATGAAAGCTTCCCACATCTTCAAAGAAATCTGGACATCCAGTTACAAAAAACTCAAAGGACACCAATTGGATCCAACCAGAACAGACCTTCACCACAGCACTTTATGGTTCAAATGTCAAAAGTACAAGTCAAAGAGAGCATCCTGAAAATAGCAAGAGAAAAACACCAAGTCGCCTATAAGGAAAGCCCATTAAACTTATAGCAGATTTATCAGCAGAAATGTCACAGACTGGAAGAGAATGAAATGACATATTCTAAACACTGAAAAAAAAAGTGGCAACCAAGAATTTATTTATTTATTTATTTACTTGTTTGTTTGTTTATTCATTCATTCATTTATTTTGGTACCTGGGATTGAACCCCAGGGCGCTTAACCACTAAGTCACATCCCCAGTCCCCTTTGTAAATTTTATTTAGAGACATGGTCTCACTGAGTTGCTTAGGGCCTTGCAAAGTTGCTGAGGTTGGCTTTGAACTCACAATCCTCCTGCCTCAGCCTCCCAAGCCACTGGGATTACAGGTGTGCACTACTGTGCCTGGCTCAACCAAGAATATTAAACCCAGCAAAGATATACTTCAAAACTGAAGCACATATAAAATCTTCCCAGAGAAACAGAAATTGAGTGAGTTCATAACTCCCAGACCATCCTGTAGCAAATACTTAAGGGAGACCTACACTAGAAATAAAAGGATGATAGCTATCATAATGAAAACACAAATATTCAAAACTCACAAAAGAACTGATATACAAAACAGGAAGAGAAACAAATCTTAGTATGGTAGAAAACCACCAAAACACACAAATAAATAGTAAGGGAGGTGCAAAGGGAAAAAGTTATAAAACAAGCATAATACAATTAACAAAAGGACAGGAGAATGTTCATATCTATCAATAATAACATTTAATGTAAGTGGATTAAATCTGACAATCAAAAGATACAGACTGAGCTGGGTGCAGAAGTGCACACCTATAATCCCAGTAGCTTCAGAGGCTCAGGCAGGAGGATCACGAGTTCAAAATCAGCCTCAGCAAAACGAGGCACTAAGCAACTCAGTGAGACCCTGTCTCTAAATGAAATACAAAATAAGACTGGGGATGTGGCTCAGTGGTCGAGTACCCCTGAGTTCAATCCCTGGTACCCCCCTCCAAAAAAAAAAAGAAAAGACGTAGACTGGCTACATGGATTAAAAAAAAAAAAAAAGATACAAATATATGCTGCCTACAAGAATCACACTTCACTGGTAAAGGTACACATCAACTAAAAGTAAAGGGTTAGAAAAAGATATATCACATAAACAAAAACCAAGAGAGCAGGAGGATCTATGTTAATATCAGATAAAGCAGACTTTAAATCAAAAACTAAAAGATCAGGAGGCTGATGTAGGAGTATTGCAAGTTCAAAGCAATTTAACAAGGTGCTAAGTAACTCAGTGAGACACTGTTTCTAAATAAAATACAAAAAAAAAAAAAGACTGGAGATGTGGCTCAGTGGTTGAGTGCCCCTGGTTCAATCCCTGGTACAAAAAAAAAAATGTAAGAGACAAAGACCATCATTATATATTGATAGAAGGATAAATTCAGCAAGAAGATATAACAAATGCAAATGAAACCTATATGCACCTGACATGAGCCACCCACATACATAAAGCAAATATTATTAGATCTAATAGCAGAGGTCAACTCTAATACAAGAGTAATAGGGGGCTTGAAGACCCCACTTCCATCACTGGACAAATCATCCGGACAGAAAATCAATGAAGAAGCATCCAAGTTGAATGACACTCCAGAGCAAATGGGCCTGATCAACATTCACAGACACTTCATCCAGCAATAGCAGAACACACATTCTGCTCTTCAGCACACACAGTGCTCTCCAGGACCCATCAGACATCAGGCCCAAACCAGCTGCACGTAACAAATTTGAATTGTGTCATGCATCTTCTCAGACCACGACTAAATAAAACTAAAAATCAGCAACAAGAAGCACAGAAAGTATAATGGCTCATGGAAACTAAAGAATGTGATCCTGCGTGACCAACGGATAATCGAAGAAATAAAAGGGAAATCAAAAAGTTTCTAGAAGCTAATGAAAAGGGCAACGTAACAAACTAAAGTCTGTGGGATGCAGGAAAATCAGCACTAAAAAGGAAGTTTACAGCAGAAAAAGACAAAGATCTCAATTAAACAAGCCAACAATGTACCTCAAAGACATAGAAAAGCAAGAACAAACAGGCCCCAAATTAGTAAAAGAAGAGAAATAATAAATATCAGGGCAGAAATAAATATAATTTAAAATAAATAACTAAAATAGTACAAAAAATCTTTGAAAAACGAGTTGTACCTTAAAAGGATAAACAAGATTAACAAGTCTTTAGCTAATCTAACCAAGAAAAATGAAGACAACCCAAATAAATAAAATCAGAGAGAAGAAACACATTACCACTGATGCTACAGAGATACGAAGGATCATAAGAAATTAACATCACTGCTTATATGCAAAAAAAAAAAAAAAAAAAAACAGGAAAATTTAGAAGAAACAAATAAACTCCAGAACACTAGAACCTACCAAAATTGAATCAAGCAGAAGAAAACTTAAAGACTAATCATGAGTAATGAGATTGAAGCAGTCATTAAAAATCTCCCATCTAAAAAAAATCCAGGACCTATGGCTTCACTGCTGAATTTTACAAAGCACTTAAAGAACTCGTTCCAATTCTCCTTAAACTATTCCAAAAAATCAAAATGGAAGAAACTCTGCCAAACTCTTTTTATGAGGCCCACATTACTCTGACACCAAAACCAGAGAACATATGTCAAAAAATAACGCTAAAGTCCTGACCCCTGATGAACACAGATGTGAAAATCCTCAATTAAATATTAGCAAACTGAATCCCACCACACATCAAAAAAATCACATGCCACGGTCAAGTGGGATTCATCCCAGGGATGCAAAGGTGGTTCAACACATGCAGAGCAATAAACCCAATACCACACGTCCAGAGAGTGAAGGCCAGAAATCATATGATCACTCCAATAGATGCAGAAAATGCATTTGATAAAATTCAGCATCCCTTCATATAAAACTCTCAACAATTACGTATAGAAAGAATACACCTCAAAATACTATAGGCTCTCTATGAAAAACCCACAGCCAATATTAGGATAAATGGGGAAAAGATGAGCTTGCTTCCTCCAAGATTGGGAGCAAGATGTCCCCTTTCACCATCCTTGAATAGGACACTAGATGCCTTAGCAAGAGCAATTAGGTCAGAGAAAGAAATACAGAGCACCAAAATTGGTAAGGAAGACATTAAATAATACATATTTGCAGATGACCTGATTTTATACATAGGAAAATCTAAGGAATCCATCAAAAAGCTACTAGAATTTATAAATAAATTTATAGAAGCTTAACTTACAATAACTAAACTATGAAACCAACCTGGGTGTCCTTCAACAGATGAATGGATAAAGAAAATGTGGCATATATACACAATGGAATATTACTCAGCTTTAAAGAAGAATGAAATTATGGCATTTGCCTGTAAATGGACAGAGCTAGAGAATATCATGCTAAGAGAAATAAGCCAAACCCAAAAAACCAAAGGCCGAATGTTTTCTCTGATACACGGGTGCTAATTTGCAAGGGGTGGGGCTAGGGAAGAATAAAGTTATTTTGGATTAGGTGCAGAGGAGCAAAGGGAGGGGAGGGTATGGGTGAAGGAAGAATAGTAGAATGAATTGGACATTATTACCCTATATGAATATGATTACACAACCAGTGTGATTCTACATCATGTACAACCAGAAGAATGAGAAGTTATGCTCCATGTATACATGATGTGTCAAGATACATTCTGCTGATATGTATAACTAATTAGAACAAATAAAAAAATTTTAAAAATCAGTAAAGTTGCAAGATATAAAGTCAACGTACAAAAGCAGGATTTTAATACACAAATAACAAACTTGCTGAAAAAGAAATTAACAAAGCAATCTCATTCATGATAGCTACAAAAATTAATCAACGTTTAGGAAAAAAATTTAACCAAGGAAGCAAAAACTCTCTACAATGACAAAATTATAAAACACTCATGAGAGAAATTATACAGGACACCAAAAAAATGCCATGAGATCCTCCATCCATGAGCTATAAGAATCAATATCGTTAGAAGGATCATACTAACCTATGCAATCTATAGATTTTATGCAATTTCCATGAAAATGCCAACAATTTTATTCACAGAAAGGTGTGGCAAAGTTAGATAACGCATATGCAGAAGAATGAAACTGGATCCTTTCCTCTCACTGAACACAAACATCAACTCGAAATGGATCAAAGACCTAAATGTTAAACCTAAAACTCTAAAAATATTACAAGAAAGTATAAGGGAGGGACTGGGTCGTAGGTCAGCAGTAGAGCGCTTGCCTACCACACGTGACACGCTGGATTCGATCCTCAGCACCACGTAAAAATAAATAAATAAAATGAATGTATTGTGTCCATCTACAACTAAAACAATATACACTCGAATAAAGAAAAAGAAAAAGAAAGCATAGGGGAAACATTCCAAGACATTGGAGTAGGCATGATGTCTTTTCTAGGACCAGAAAGGCACCAGGGACAAAAAAGCAAAAATAGAGAAATAGGATTATATGAAATCAAGAAATGTCCATGCAGCAAAGGAAACGATCAACAGAATAAAGAGAAAAATCTCTGGAGTGGAAGAAAATATTTACAAACTCTGCATTTGGATGAAGGGTTGATATCCAGAATACAAAAGGAATTTAAAAAGAAAAACGCTGAACAACAGAAGAACAGATCATCCAATTTTAAAATGGGCTAAAGAACTAAACACTTTTTGAAAAGAAGACATACAAATGGCCAACCAGCTCATGAAATACCCAGTCTCACTAATCCTCAGGGACCTGCCAATCGAAACCACAGTGAGATTCCATCTCACCCTGGTTAGAAGTGCTACATCAAATGGACAAAAAATTACTGATGCTGGCAAAGATGCGGGGAAAAGGACACTCTCTTCCACGGCTGGTGGGAACATAAATCAGTGCAGCCACCATGGAAAACAGTGCGAAGACTCCTCAGGAAACTAAAGACAGAACCACCTTACGATATGTTGTATGAGCATGAAAATTTGAGTAGTCTTCATTTACCCAATGTTTGGGGAATCTTAATTATGATATGCTTTATTAAGTATTAATGTCTGATAAATCAAGTTCCCCTCTCTGTTCTTCATGAAGAGTTCATAACAGAATTTGGGGAAAATGGAAATTTTGTAATAATCTAAGTCGATCCATCCATTCTTCACTTATTGAGGTCTTTTTTTTTATAATTTTCAATAAACACTGGGTAATTTTCTTCCACCCCCAAACAAACAAAAAACACCCTAAGAATTTAAGCCATTTCCACCAGGCATGAAAAGTTCTCCAGGGTAAGGAGCATGATAAGGAAGAAAAAAGTCTAAATGCACAAGACACAGTGCGGAGCTGCCCAGAGCCCTGGGTAACACACGCGAGGCACCCAAATACAAACCTAAGTACACCGAGATCCTCTGTGTAAATACACTCAGCCAATACACAGATTTGTAATGATGGCAACCAATATTTGAAATTCAAAATGGGTCTGAGGTTGGCTCTGACCACTGGCTCTTTCTTTCTTGTTCAAGAGGCAATTCAAATGGAGAGACACAAGCCCAGAAAAAGCGTTAATGATGACTTCAATGTCACTGGTGATGCTTGCTATGAACCCATCACGAATGTCTTGTTAGAAGACATTTGGAGCAAGTGAGTGGAGATTCGGGTACCCAGCCAGCCTTCAGCTCCACTGGAGAAATGCAGACCCCTTCTTTAGCCCCCTGCTAAAGACCTGGCATTAAGCCACTTAATCCCCATTCTTTCCATTTGTTTGTTTGTTTGTTTGTTTGTTTGAGACAGTCTCCCTATGCTGCCTAGGCAGGTCTCAATCTTGTGGGCTCAAGCAATCCTCCTGCCTCAGTCTCCCAGGAAGTTGGAACTACAGGTGTGCACCAGCTCACCTGACTTCATCCCGCCATTCTTGTGAGGTAGGTGTTAGGATAGGTAAATAAATGAACACGGTAAGACACAAATGGGTCGTATGATTTGCATGGGTCCTTGGCAGAGCTGGAACCAAGGCTCAGTTTGATGCAGCTCTGAGCACATACATATCCCTCTCAAGGAACAACGAAGAAGGAATTCAATCATTCATTCATTCATTCATTCATTCACCTATCCAATTTCTTTGCAAATGTTCACTGAACATACATACTCAGGACAAGCCTCCCTTATTGGTTTCTGATTTTTAAAAAAGTCCTGTGTGTTTTACTGGGAGACAAAACGGGTGGACGAAGATTCCCACACTCAGCTCAGCGCTCCACTGGAGAAGCAGAGTCCTCAGTCTCTGAGTTAGAGCTGCCTCCTCCCACGAATGAATCCTTACTCTGATGGCAACAGGGCGTGGAGACAACCAACAGGTTTTAATAAAGCACAGACCACTTTTTCCCCTGCAGACAAAAACAAAAAGTTCCAAATCACTCAGCCAAGAGGTTAAACATCAGTGGTTAAAAACCTTAATAACAGGGACTGGCGTTTGTTGAAGACTTACTTTTTGTCAATCTCTGGGCTGAGCATGTCTCATTTTCAGAACTCTGTGCAGTAGGGACTATTATTATTCCCTGGTTTACTGCTGAGGAAATGAGGGTTTAGCGTGTTAATCTGCCTGGGTCACATAAACAAATATAGCATTTGAACGCGGGTCTTTCAGATGGAGCGCCCCCACCCCAACTACAACAATGTTACACACACTTTCCCAAAGGCTGAAGAGGTCGAAGTGATAATGACATCCCTGTGCCACTTAAGTCTTGGATCGGCTCGATTATTTCTAAGCCACAGGCAATGACCCACTTATTTCAATGCATATTAAATCCATTGAATCTTTAGCATGATCTAAACAAAAAAAGTGCAAAATCTTCAGCCTATTGAGAGTCATGCAATCCCATGTGAATCCCAGAGTCTTGCAATCAAAACTCATTTATTTATGTTGCTTCCACTTTCTCCTGCTGCTGTTTCTCAAAAAGACATACAGGTAAAGGGCTATGCTAGGGAGTTAGGTACATTGTCACCCCAACCTGATGACTGGTTCCTGAAGCAGCAACACACCTCCCCAACCCACTCCATAACCTTTCCCTTCCCAGGAAATCCAGGTTTTGAAAGAAGATGGGGAGAGGGATCTAAACTGGTCGAAGTCTTGGGAAGGTACCAGGAGAGAATGAACCTCAAGTGTCAAGTGCAGGAAATATTCCCATGTACTACAGCTGGTGGTGCATCCTATCACCACACAGGATCTAAATACATTAGTTGAGAAGAGCCTTTGATAAAATGCTTTAGTGCCATTTTGTACAAACTTGTCCAAGATAGTGTCTGTAAAGTTTTGAGGACAGAGACAAGCCAGGAGGCAGGACTCAGCAAACATCATCTGTGACTGCGGCACACTATGTTCCTCAGCTGCAGGAAACACACAGGGGCCATGCACCCATCAGGAAAGGGACATCAGGTCTGCAGGGTCCATTCCTAGACTCCTTTCAGATCCAATTCCTGGAAACTGGTGTTCCAAGGAGCCATGAGTTCAATGGCACTTTCCTCAAGCTTTACCCTGAAGCTGGACCTCTGGAGGAACGGAAGGGAGCTGAGGTGTCTCCCATTCAATCCTGAGAAGCCCTGCATTAAAACCCTCGTGTCACTGGGAATCCTCAAGTACCTCTAGAGAAGGGGAGCAGAAGGGGGAGACAGTGTGCAGAACAGAAGAGTACAGTACAGCTTATGACCCAGAGCCCCCTTCCTCACCAGCAGGAGTTGAGAAGCTACGAGGAGAACCACAAGGGAAAATTCAAATCTCGTTTTCCTAGTAAGCGCCTCCCGTGGGCCCTGCTTCTCATTCTGCACTTTATACCATTTGGGGATTGTTATCAGAAAACTAGAGGAAAAGAGAGGTGTATTAGTTCATTTGTGCTGCTATAACAAAATATCTGAGACTGGATGATTTATGAACCACAGAAACTGTTTTCTCATAGTTCTGGAGACTGGGAAGCACCAGCAGATTCAGTGTCTGTGACATCTGTCCTCTGCTTCCTGGAAGGCACCCTGACCACTGTGACCTCATGAGGTGGAAGATTGAAGGTGAAAAGAGGTGAATGCTGTACAAAGCCTGTCTGGTGGCCTGATGAAGCCACTTTCACTGAGGCTTGGCCTTCCCGACTTCCTAAAGGCTCACACTTCACACCAACACACTGGCCTTCACATTTCAACATGAATTTGTGGGGACGGCCAGACTGTGGCAAGAGGTGAAACACCAATCAGGCCATATTCACCATGAGTTGGCTGGCCTTTTCCATGCGTGGACAGGAAAAGCCCAACCTGTTGGTTCCAGCAAGAACTTGAGCTGAAGAGACGAACGTGTGGCTTTTGCGGAGGGGGTGACGGAGCAGCAGGCCTGGGACCATCGTGAGAAGCAATTGCTGCCTCCCTGTGGGCTGGGGTTGAGGGCTGAGCAGGGGCACAGGGAAGCCAAGTCCAGAGTGCAGATGCTAGCTGCTGGAATCTCAGCCCCAGGAGGGGCCATGACGGGCTGGGATGAGGAGGACCTGGCTACGCCCCATTTGCATGGTGGGTTCTGCCTCTCCTGCACACAGCCCTGGCTGAGTCTCACACTACCACCAACCACCCTGTGACATGGGCTGTGCGCTCTTCTCCCTACAGGAAACATGGTTGTCTGTGGTACCGCCCACCTAGCATCCACTACACTGTGTATTTCCAAGGGACCCAAGGGTTCTTGCCTCTCAGAGGCATGAGGTTGCTTTCTGCCACCTTAGACAACTGGGCACCAGCTTCCCCTTCAAACAGGCCATTTTGATACCAGAAGTGTAGATGGCTCTGGCATTTCAAAGCTGCAGGAAATAGGGACCAGGGTGGCGGGGGCAGGGAGCGAGGTACAAGACCCTCTCTATCCAAAGTTGGCATTCCTGCAAAGGCTGTTGCTTCTAATTTAAATTCTCATTTCTTATTCTATTTCGAGGTCCTCTCTGGATTTTTGGAATGTTGAGACGTGCCAGTTGTAAAGCCCCAAGTACAGAATGGTCACGCTGGCTAGCGGCAGGCCGCTCTAATGGAAACAAATCACTTGTCAGGACGCGCCTTCAGGCCTTTTGAACAAAAGCTTGGAGGGGCCAGAGCGGTCGTGGGTGATTTGAGCTGGCTAGATGCAGAGTCTGAGATGAAAGAGGCTTTGAGGCTCCCAAGCAACTCTATAATGCAGAGCAAAGTCAGCCTTTTAAATGAGGTTAAGTACCCCAAGAGTGAGGGTAAACAGAACAGGCAGCTCTTTAAGTGGAAATAAAGTACGTTCAGTATTGCCGTAAAGCTGCAGACTGCAGCTCAGCTGGGCGAAGTGGATTCCATTTGGGAGGCAGCAAATTAGAATACAGGCTCAAGAGCCATTTAAGAGGGACCCTTCAACCAGGAAAGACGAGGGTGGAGGAGGGGGATGGATGGACCCACCGACTGGCCCACTCTGAGCTGCACAATTGCACATTGAGACTGAACAGCACCCTGAGGTCTGCCTGTCTCACCTCCCTCGGCCCTTTGCAGCTGAGCACTGCCACGTCACTAGGAAAACAGCCTGATGTTCCGGGCACGCTTACGTCTAAGGATTCTCCACACGTTTAAAGATATTTTGCAAATTGTTCTAAAAACCCCCACGAGGCTCTGTAGTATGTGTCTACACTCTTTTTAACCTCTGAGCTTGTCGAAAGAGCATTTCAAACTCTAGATCTCAGGGGATCCTGCCAGGCATTTCTGAATTTGATTTTTTTTTTTTTTTCTTTCCAGAGGGGGGGAAATATCAGTAAATTTAAACTAAATTAAGCATCAAAGAAAATGCCGCCTTGTCTTTTCTTGGGTTAAAGGCACACCGTCAAGGCTGACTTGCTATGCTGGCCATGCTCCAGTTTACTTGGTCAGAAACCAAACCCCAAAGAGGTGTGAACTGAAGTCACACCCGTCTCCTGCCGCACTGAGGTGACGTTCGTTAGCGGTTTTGTCTTCCACGTCAGGCTTATCCTGCTGTTTGCTCCGTGGCTCATGACAGAATGGAGATGAGGGAAGAACTTTCACATTCGACTCGGCTGCCAGAACTCCCTCGGGCAAGTAGAAAGATGGTTCCTCTTCAAGAGCTTTGCATGTTGATGAGGCAATGAGTCAGGGAGGGACTGGATTTAACTTGTTGGAGGATAAAGCTGTTGGAGATTTTC
This sequence comes from Sciurus vulgaris, assembly GCF_902686455.1. Classification (NCBI taxonomy): domain Eukaryota; kingdom Metazoa; phylum Chordata; class Mammalia; order Rodentia; family Sciuridae; genus Sciurus; species Sciurus vulgaris. The sequence continues at coordinate 30,307,391 of NC_136474.1, forward strand.
AAATTGGAGTCTGATATCCTGTATGTATAAAAAAGCCACTGGCTTCTATCTACTCCGCGCATGAATCCCTGTGGCACTGGAGTCTTTTTTTTTCATTAAAGCAAAAGTAGCTGAGTATTTAAAGGGCTTTAAAAAGTGGCCAGGAAATGCATAAACTTGCATTCAAAAATAAAATCATTCCATTCTAAAATTAGAAGTGCGGAAAGTCCGGAGATCCGAAATAAGTTGTTCCAATCAGTATTCACATTGCATTGAGACTCTGTGTTTCCATTTTGTCTTATTAATCCTTGATGAGCTCTGAGAGGAGGTGACTCATTCAATTCCTCCTGTATATAGGTGACAAATCAGGTCCCAGAGAGAGTTCCGTTCCTCCCAGTACATGTCACACACCGCAGGGCAGGGGGCAGGGCCTTGGAGCCTCTTCCTCTCCTGGAATGCAAACTGTGATTCTGGGAATGTAAATTGCGTGGATGATAATTTCATGCTTTGACTGTTGGAAGAAGCATTCGGGAAATGTGCCTCAGGCATATTTGTTGAAAAATGAAGAATGTCACATAGATAGTTTGGCCACCTACTTGGCCATGGTAACTTAATATAGCATTGTTATTTTTCGGTGGAATGAGAGGGCTAAATTTGATAGTCAAATAGTTCTTGGATAAGTTTCAGGAAGAAACATCCATGTTCTATACTGGGCAGCTCTCTGAAGGGAACAAAAGCAGAATATTCTAGAAGGCGTAGAATTTTGGCGAGGGCAGGTCTGTTGAAAATCTGTTGAGTTCCTTAGGCATCAGGTTTAAGTAACACACTAAGGTCCTGAGCAAATTGTACATGGCTCTGTGCCTGGTCCTGCCCTCCCCTGCCGGGTCCTGGTTAACAGCCCTGTGAGTGCATCAGGGCCAGGGGTGGCATGAGTCTGTGCTCTGACTTGGTGGGAACGAGTTCTTCTTCGCGTTTCCCTCACTAAGTCACTGCTCTTGGTGTTCATGACATTTATGTGAGTTGTCTCTTTCCTTAACTAGAAATAGAATGCAATTTATTTACCAACTCCTACTGGTATTTCCAATCCAATGGCCAAAAAGCCAAACAAGTAAACTCTCATATGAGTTTGCGGTTCCCTGAGTCTGAGTCTTTTGTGTTTGTAATCCACCTGGGTTCTATTTCCTGGGAATTGCCTACTTATTGTGTCTATTTTTCTATTTCATTGTTGGCACAGTTCTTGTGGTTTTGTTGGAATGCTTCAAACAGTTTGGAAACTGGGTTTTTTTATTTGCGAAATGTCTTCTTTCTCTTCATTTCTTGTCTTCTCCAAATGTTTCAGAGTATCTATTCTTCTGCTCTTTCTTTTGAATGTAGACTTGAGTATCAGTTTGTTTATTTCAACTGAAACCATCGTATATGGATTTGTGTGATAAATTAATTGTATTATTTAGAAATAACTGAAATCTGGTAAGATTGAGATATTTCAAAAGACAGTAAGTTGTCCCATATATTCAAATTTTGTGTTACATACTTATCAAATATATATTAAGAGAATATATGGTTGTTTTCTCTTTGTCCACTAAGGGGGTAAATTGTGTCATTAGATTTTCTGATATTGAGCCATCCTTACATTCCTGGAAAATACCCTAATTATTCATGCTGTTTTATTTCTTTAATATACAATTGGAATCACTGAGTTAAATTTTTATTTAGGATTTTCATAAGAAGGATTGTTTTAGTCAGCTTTTTCATTTTTGTGACCAAAAGATCTGACAAGAACAATTAGAAGAGGAAAGATTATTTGGGAACTCATGGTTTCAGAGGTCTCAGTCCATAGATGGCCAACTCTATTCTTTGGGGCTCGAGATGAGGCAGAACATCATGGCAGCAAAGTATGGTGTAGGGAAGTTGCTCAAGATATGGAACTAGGAAACAGAAAGAAACTAAGTTCAGCTCACCAGATACAAACCCCAATGGCACGCCCCCAGTGACCCACCCCCTCCAGCCACAGGCCTACAGTTACTGCCCAGTTAATCCCTATTAGAGGATTGATGCACTGATTGGGTTAAGGCTCTCATAACCCAATCATTTCACCTCTAAACCTTCCTGCATTGTATCACACATGAGCTTTTTGGGGACACCTCACATCTAACTTTAGCAAGGTTCACAAATAAAACAAGTCTGATTTTTTTTTGTACTGTAATCTAGTTTTGATGAAGATTATACCAGTATGTCTCATTTTCCATTAACTGGAAAACATGCATAAGATGGGTCTTATTTTTTGCAAGTTTGGTAAGCACATGAGGTGCTTTTGAGGGGAGAATTCTCACAATGAGGTGAATATTCCCATAGGCTTAGAGGCTACTTTCTCTTGTTATTCTACCCTCTGCTTCCATGTGTTATGGTCTGGATCTTAAAGTTCCCCCAAAGGCCTGTGTGCTGAAGACTTGGTCCCCATCCAGCCAGGGGTGGTATTGGGAGGTGGTGAAACCCATAAGGGGTGTGGCCTAGTGGGAGGAAATTAGGCCATTGGGGGTGTGACCTTGAAGGAGGTATTGGACCACAGCTCTTTCATGTCCCTCTTTGCTTCCTGGCCGCCAAAGGCTTTGCACCACCAAGATACTCTGCCTCATCACAACAGGCCCAAAGACAATGCAGCCAGCCAACCACAGACTGAAATCTCTGAGACCATGAGCCCAAATAAATCTTTCCCCCTCTCAGGTATTTGTTACCAAGACAGAAGGTGAATGCTTGCCATCCTTTAGTTGTGTTTGTTCCCAAATCTATTTATGACAAGTATACCTGTTACAATTACTTAACTTAATGCTATATTATATAAAGTGCAACAGAGTTTTTATTTCTGTGAAGACTAAGTTGAATGCTTTAGGAGGAATAGATAGAGTTGAATCACCAAGATAAATGACTTAGAATTTAATGTGCTAATATAACTGGAAATAATAGGTGGGTGGCAGGAATTAAAAACATCTATGTCCTGGCTTCTCAAAGTGTGGTCCATGGACCAGCAGCCCCAGCATCACCTGGAAGCCTGTTAGAAGTGCCAGATCTCAGAGTCCCCTCCACATCTACTGAGCAGAGTCTCTGTGTTACAAGATCCCCAGGAGATTTACATACACTTTAAAATTGAAGAAGCTCTGATTTAAATGGGTCCCACAATCAGATTTCATTAAATGTCTTAATATCCTCCCTCTGTGCTATAAAAATCAAAACTGGAAATTGTTGACAGTGAGTTATAGGTCTGTTTATATAAGAAAGATGATACAATCAGCAAGACTGCTTTCAAATAAAAAAATTCGGACCCTATGTGAAAAGATTGGTGAGTGAATATGTTTTTATGTTTTCAATTAAAGTAAAATGTCATTTTTCATTTAATGGATACAGGTCTGGACTGTGTTTGATAAGAGAGATTCTACTCTAATTTATATTTCCTTGGATTAGCATTACTTTCATTTGAAGTTTCAAAAGAACTAGCATGGAGTTATGATCAATTCTGATATTTCTAATAATGCAGTTATGGATAGGTTTTAATTTCTAATGCTTTCAGTTGTGTCTTATTGCTATTTTGTATTTTAGTTTTTGTTTTATATTCGTTCAGAGGACCCAAAGATTTATTTAAAAGATTTCTTTTTCAAAGTACTATCTTTCATTGTTTTTGTTTTCTATTTCACTAATATTTACTTTTGCTTTTATTATTTCCTTACTTTCATTATCTTTGGGGTTCTTTTTTTTTATTTTATTGTAAACAAATGGGATACATGTTGCTTCTCTGTTTTTACATGGCGTAAAGGCATACCATTTGTGTAATCATAAATTTACATAGAGTAATGTTGTTTGATTCATTCTGTTATTTTTTCCCTTCCCCCCACCCCTCCTACCCCTCTTTTCCCTCTATACAGTGCTTCCTTCCTCCATACTTGCCCCCCTCCCTAACCCTAACTCTAACCCTAACACTAACCCTTCCCTCCCCCCATTATGTGTCATCATCCACTTATTAGTGATATCATTCGTCCTTTGGTTTTTTGAGATTGGCTTATCTCACTTAGCATGATATTCTCCAATTTCATCCATTTGCCTGCAAATGCCATAATTTTATCATTCTTTATGGCTGAGTAATATTCCATTGTATATATATATATATATATATATACCACAGTATATCCACTCATCAATTGAAGGGCATCTAGGTTGGTTCCACAGTCTGGCTATTGTGAATTGAGCAGCTATGAACATTGATGTGGCTGTGCCTCTGTAGTATGCTGATTTTAAGTCCTTTGGGTATAGGCCAAGGAGTGGGATAGCTGGGTCAAATGGTGGTTCCATTCCAAGTTTTCTAAGGAATCTCCACACTGCTTTCCAGAGTGGCTGCACTAATTTGCAACCCCACCATCAATGTATGAGTGTACCTTTCTACCCACATCCTCGCCAACACCTGTTGTTGCTCATATTCTTGATAATCGCCATTCTAATTGGGGTGAGATGGAATCTTAGGGTGGTTTTGATTTGCATTTCTCTTATTACTAGAGACGTTGAATATTTTTCCATATGTTTGTTGATTGCTTGTAGATCTTCTTCTGTGAAGTGTCTATTCATTTCCTTAGCCCATTTGTCGACTGGATTATTTGAATTCTTGGAGTAGAGTTTTTTGAGTTCTTTATAGATTCTGAAGATTAGTGCTCTATCTGAAGTATGATTGGCAAAGATATTCTCCCACTCTGTAGGCTCTTTCTTCACATTGCTGATAGTTTCCTTTGCTGAGAGAAACTTTTTAGTTTGAATCTATCCCAGTTATTGATTCTTGCTTTTATTTCTTGTGCTATGGGAGTCCTGTTGAGGAAGTCTGGTCCTAAGTCGACATGTTGAAGATCTGGACCTACTTTTTCTTCTATAATCTGCAGGGTCTCTGGTCTGATTCCGAGGTCCTTAATGCATTTTGAGTTTAGTTTCGTGTGTGGTGAGAGATATGGGTTTAGTTTCATTCTGTTGCATATGGATTTCCAATTCTCCCAGCACCATTTGTTGAAGAGGCTATCTTTTCTCCATTGCATATTTTTGTCTAGTATGAGAAAATTGTACTTATTTGGGTTTGTGTCCGTGTCCTCTATTCTGTACCATTGATCTACCTTTCTATTTTGGTACCAATACCATGCCGTTTTTGTTACTATTGCTTTGTAGTAGAGTTGAAGATCTGGTATTGCAATACCCCCTGTTTCACTCTTCCTGCTAAGGATTGCTTTAGCTATTCTGGGTTTCTTATTCTTCCAGATGAATTTCATAATTGCTTGCTCTATTTCTGTAAGGTACCAATTGGGATTTTAATTGGAATTGCATTGAATTTGTATAGCACTTTAGGTAGTATGGCCATTTTGACAATATTAATTCTTCCTATCCAAGAACATGGAAGATCTTTCCATCTTCTAAGGTGTTCTTTAATTTCTTTCTTTAGTGTTGTATAGTTCTCATTGTAGAGGTCTTTCACCTCTTTTGTGAGATTGATTCCCAAGTATTTTATTTTTTTCGAGGCTATTGTGAATGGGGTAGTTTTCCTAATTTCTCTTTCTGAAGATTCATCACTTATGTATAAAAATGCATTGGATTTATGAGCATTGATCTTGTAACCTGCTACTTTACTGAATTCACTTATGAGTTCTAAGAGTTTTCTGATGGAATTTCCAGGTTCCTCTAAATATATAATCATGTCATCAGCGAACAGGGATAGTTTGAGTTCTTCTTTTCCAATTCGTATCCCTTTAATTTCTTTGGTTTGTCTAATTGCTCTGGCCAGAGTCTCAAGAACGATGTTGAATAGAAGTGGTGAAAGAGGGCATCCCTGCCTTGTTCCAGTTTTTAGGGGGAATGCTTTCAGTTTTTCACCATTTAGAATGATATTAGCCGTGGGCTTAGCATAAATGGCCTTTACAATGTTAAGGAATGTTCCCACTATCCCTATTTTTTCTAGTGTTTTGAGCATGAAGGGGTGCTGTATTTTATCAAATGCTTTTTCTGCATCTATTGAAATAATCATGTGATTCTTGACTTTAAGTCTATTAATATGGTGAATTACATTTATTGATTTCCTAATGTTGAAGCAACCTTGCATCCCTGGGATGAAACCCACTTGATCATGGTGCACTATCTTTTTAATATGTTTTTGTATGAGATTTGCTAAAATTTCGTTGAGAATTTTTGCGTCGATATTCATTAAGGATATTGGTCTGAAATTTTCTTTCCTTGATGAGTCTCTGTCTGGTTTAGGTATCAGTGTGATATTGGCTTCATAGAATGAGTTTGGGAGGGTTCCCTCCTCTTCTATTTTATGGAATACTTTGAGAAGTATTGGAATGAGCTCTTCCTTAAAGGTTTTGTAGAACTTGGCTGAGAACCCATCTGGTCCCGGACTTTTCTTTGTTGGTAGGCTTTTGATGACTTCTTCTATTTCAGTACTTGAAATTGGTCTATTTAAATTGTGTATGTCCTCCTCGTTCAGTTTAGGCAATTCATATGTCTCTAGAAACCTGTTGATGTCTTCGAGGTTTTGTTTTGTTGGAGTATAGATTTTCAAAATACCTTCTAATTATGTTTTGTATTTCACTCGTGTCTGTTGTGATATTTCCTTGTTCATTCCGAATTTTAGTGATTTGGGTTTTCTCTCGTCTTCTCTTTGTTAGTGTGGCTAAAGGTTTATCAATTTTGTTTATTTTTTCGAAGAACCAACTATATATTTTGTCAATTTTTTGTATTGTTTCTTTTGTTTCAATTTCATTGATTTCAGCTTTGAGTTTAACTATTTCCTGTCTTCTCCTACTTTTGGTGCTGGTCTGTTCTTCTTTTTCTAGGGCTTTGAGCTGTAGTGTTAGGTCGTTTATTTGTTGAGTTTTACTTCTTTTATTAAATGCGCTCCATGAAATAAATTTCCCTCTTTTTCATCTCTTCCTCATGGAATGTTATGTAATGCTGGCTTTCTTTTTGTAAATTCTTTTAGCTTTTGTTTATCATGGAAGGATTTTATTTCATTGTCAAATTTGAAGGTAAGTTTTGCTGGGTATAAGATTCTTGGTTGGCATCCATTTTCTTTCAGGGCTTGAAAAATGTTGTTCCAGGCCCTTCTAGCTTTTAGGGTCTGGATTGAAAAATCTGCTGATATCTGTATTGGTTTCCCCCTGAATGTAATTTGGTTCTTTTCTCTCACAGCCTTTAAAATTTTGTCTTTATTTTGTATGTTAGGTATTTTCATTATAATGTGCCTTGGTGTGGGTCTGTTGTAATTTTGTGTATTTGGAGTCCTATAAGCCTCTTGAACTTGATTTTCCATTTCATTCTTCAGATTTGGGAAATTTTCTGATATTATTTCCTTGAATAGATTGTTCATTCCTTTGGTTTGTTTCTCTAGGCCTTCCTCAATCCCAATAATTCTTAAATTTGGCCTTTTCATGATATCCCATACTTCTTGTAGATTCTGTTCATGATTTCTTACCATCTTCTCTGTTTGATCAACTTTGTTTTCAAGGTTAAATATTTTGTCTTCAATATCTGAGGTTCTGTCTTCCAGGTGTTCTATCCTATTGGATATGCTTTCTATGGAGTTCTTAATTTGGTTTATTGTTTCCTTCATGTCAAGGATTTCTGTTTGTTTTTTTTTTTCAATATCTCTAACTCTTTATTGAAATGATCTTTTGCTTCCTGTATTTGCTCTTTTAACTGTCGATTGGTGCGATCATTCAATGCCTGCATTTGTTCTTTCATCCAATCATTCAGTGCGTGCATTTGCTCTTTCCTCTCATCGTTTGCTTCCCTGATCATTTTAATTATGTACATTCTGAACTCCTTTTCTGTCATTTCTTCTGCCATGCTGTCATTGGGTTTTATTGATGTAACATCTAGATTTGTTTGCAGCATTTTCTTTCCTTGTTTTCTCATATTGTTCAGGTATCAGTGGACCGCTGAGATATTGCAGATTTCCTTTATTGACTTACAATGTCCCTGAAGATGTCTATATATATATATCCCCTCTTAGCCTTCAGTAGGCTGAAGTCTTGGAGGAAGTTGATAATGCGGCGCTCCACAAGGAAGTTGCCTCTCTAGGAGTGGTGGCCTTCAGGTGGGGTATATTCCTTGCTAGTGGGCAGAGGTGCCTCCACTTGTTGACCAATGGTCATCCAAAGGGGACCTAGGCTGTGGGCTGAGGCAAGGCCTGTTTGGGCCTGTGCCTCTGGTTTTACCGTCCTTGTGGAGAAACCTCACCCGGCAGGGAAGACTCACCCAGTGGGGCGGTCTCGCTGGTCAGTTCCCCTCCTAGAGGTTCCCCTTGATTTACAGCTACCACCTGGGCTGGGCTGCCTTCCTCTGCAAAGTTCCCAGGGGCCCGGCCCTACCTCTTGGGCCTGGGAGCCTCACCCTTCGCAGATGAATCTCCTTAGGCTGCCCCTCCTCAGAGAATCTGCCCGCAGTCCTGGAACCTTCGCTCCGCCCCTAAGCGTGTCTCTGTGGGGCTCTTCCACCAAGAAGCCTCCTAGATCCTGGGACCCTGCTCTGCACCTAATCACCTGGCTATGCAGTCCCTCCTCTGAGCAGCCACCTGGGGCCCCGTACAATCACTCTGAGTCCCAGAGACCCGCCACATGCCTGTTCCTCCAGACAGCCGCCCAGTATTCCGGTGCAGTCACTAGGAGTCCAAGCAACTCACTGAGTGCCTCCTCCTCCCACCAACCACCCATAGCCCTGGGCAATCAATCACTCCGAGTTGAAGTGACCCTCCCCGTTCCTCCTCCTCCTCCAGGTAACCCCCGGGTGTTCAGGAGCGGTCGCTTTAAGTCCAAACAACTCACCAATCGCCTCCTCCTCTGAGCAGCCACCTGGAGCTCTAACTGCGAGTCCAAACGACCTGCCGCGCTCCTCCTCCTCCTCCTCAGGGCAGGCCCCGGTGTTCAGAAGTGGTCTGAGTCCAAACAGCTCACCACACAGCTCCTCCTCTGGCAACCGCCTGTAGCTCTGGTGCAGTCACTCCGAATCCAAGCGGCCACGCTCCTCCTCCTCCTCATCCTCAGGGCAGGCCCCGGTGTTCTGAGTCCACACAGCTCTCCTCGCCGCTCCTCCCCTGGGCAGCCACCGGAGCCCCAGTGGTTGCTCCTAGTCCCAGCGCTGTGCTGAGCGGCCTCCTCTACGACGCTCCCAGTTGTCCGAGTTCACTGCTCCCGCGGGGGGAGGGGCGTCTTGTCGGCAGCTCTACTTCACAAAGTTCCCTGCGTTCCGGGACTACCGCCCCATCTGGGATGCCTCCACAACGGGAGATACTCACCCGGCTGCTTTGAGTTGGTCCCAAGTCTCTCAATATCTCCTCTTTTGAATCCTGAGTTCTGGAGCAACATGAAATGCAGCCACCCTCTAGGCCGCCATCTTGAAACCCCCCGGGGTTCTTTCATTATTTTTTTCTGTCTCTCCTATTTTCTAACACCAGGATTGAGAGCTGTAAGTGTTCCTAACATGATTGCTTTGTCCACATGATGTTCATGATGTGGTACTCACAGGGACATTCATTTCTAAATCCATGATGCATAGATTTCTTTTTGGATTTCTTTTTAAAATAAAATAAAGGGATTTGTCTGTCGTCATAACAGTTTATATAAGACTAGGTAATTTATAAAGAAAAGGTTTATTTGGGCTCCCAGTTCTAGAGACTGGGAAGTCCAAGAACGTGGTGTCAGTGAGGGCTTTCTGCTGCTTCCACACCTGGTGGAAAGTGGAAGTGCGAGTGGGCATGCGTGGAAGAGAGGGGACGTGGGGGGGGGCCTCCCTTTATAGCAACCTGCCCACGTGGTCGCTAATCCAGTCCCACCAGAGCGAGAACACAGCCACTCAAGGAAGGACTCTTCCCCGTAACCCAGGCATCTCTCAGGAGATCCCAGGACCTCTCAACACGTTTATACAGGGAACCAAATTTCTTTTTTTTCCCTATTTTTATTGGTGCATTATAATTATACATACTGTGAAATTTATTGTTACATATTCATAATGCGCACAATATAACATTATCTGGCCAATATTGTTCCCCCATACTTTCCCCTTCCTCCCTTTCTCTCTCCCCGCCAGGTCCCTTTTCTCTACTCTTCTCGGGAATTAAATTTCAACGTGAATTTTGTCCGAGACCAGCCATGTCCAAACCATAGAAGATGTTTTTTATTTTTATTTTTTTATTTTCAGGGGATACCAGGAATTGAACTCAGGGGCACTTGACCTCTGAGCCACATCCCCAGCCTTATTTTGTATTTTATTTAAAGACAGGGTCTCACTGAGTTGCTTAGCGCCTCCCTTTTGCTGAGGCTGGCTTTGAACTGGCAATCCTCCTGCCTCAGCCTCCTGAGCTGCTGCAATTAAGAAGGTATTTTTTCAAATCTTGAAACAGAACCATTTTCTAGCCTCTCAATATTATCCCTTTCCTTTTTTTTTTCAGTCTCTTCAGAATGTGACTAATATAATTTTTTAATTTTGACATTCATCAAGATGTTCTACTTTAGCAACAATTTAGTAAATGTTCTATTGGTGTTTGAAAAGAAGATATGGTTTTCCTCTGACATAAGAGGAAATGGGTCTGGCCTGGGGACATAGCTCAGTTGGTAGAGTGCTTGCCTCTCAAGCACAAGGCCCTAGATTCAATCCCCAGCACCACAGAGAAAAAGAAAAAAAGAAAGAAAGAAATAGGTCTGGATGTGTTTATTTACACACATGTATACCGAGCCTGTTGCTGATGCTATTCCAGTGTTCTACATCCTTTATGGGGTTGGTCTACCATGTCAAAAATGGTTAACTACAATCCCATCAGTCATTCCCCTGGGCTGCTCTTTGACCACTTAGGCCCTGATTATTTTGGGGTGAGTGGCAATATCCCTAAATTAGGAGATAAGTCAAATTAAGTTAGTCCAGCATTTATCAAGAGACATAGCTTATAATGCTATAATATAGATCTAGGGCCATGGCAGCCACCTTGTGACCTTGAGGCATCTTTACTCATTTTGAAAGTTCATTCACTTAGCCCTCCTTGGTGAGTTCTTCTCTTTTAAGAATCCATCCTCGACAATCCCTGAGTGATACAATGTCTGAGTCCTTGCCAATACCTGCTGCTTCCCACTCCTATTCTCCATTTCGTCAACCTTGGGCTTGATCTCCAAACCCCCGCTCCTGCCTTCACAGCATCTTCTGCATCTATCTTGCCCTGGATTTGTTTCCCGTGGGGTCCGAGCCTGTCTGCACCCTATCTTTCAGAAATCATTCAGAAGCTCTGCTGCCCCTCATGGAATTCTTTTATTTTCCTGCAACGTTGAGGATTTATTCCTTTTCACTTTTTTCTTTTTTCCTTTTTGTCCTTTTGTGGGGGGTAAGACTGAAATGAGGTTAGGTTTTCGAACTCAGCCACTCATCGTAATTCAGTGTTTAAAAATGTTAACGGTAAAATCGATGATCCATTCTTTAGAAATGTGCGGGGCACTAATGAGTTCCAAAGGATTCCTTTGGGGTTCAGGAACATACTAATGGCATTTCTGTCATTTTTCCCTGCCTTGGGTTGTGGACATTCCTTAACATGAAGGCCTTGTGGTGATACTATTTAAAATATGCACGATCTTCTAAGAAGGTCCAGAGAGTGGGGCTGGCTGGGCATCCAGAGCAGCTGGGCATCCAATGGCTGCTCAGCCTGGACTTGCATGATCACCCGGGTGATGCCTCACTCCAATGGCAACCTCGTCCCAATTCCTAGACAATATTTTCTTCAAATAAACATTCAGTCTCACAGGTGCATCCCAGGCAGGTCTGTTTAAAGTGGAGAATGTACCAAACCTAAATGATGGAGCCATGGAGTCTGTACCCCTGGCTCGGACCCCACGCTACTGAGACCTGCTGACAGCTTCCTGAACAAGAGCCCCAGATCCTACAGGATCAGGGCTCCAAAGCAGCCTAGCTCAAAGCTTCAGGAGCTCGGAGCCAATGTCCACCCTCCCTACACAACCCTTGAGCTTCTCCAGACGTCATGTCCCTGCCCACGAGATGGTGAACTGGTGCCGTCGACTTCCTGGTGCTGTGTTAATGACTAAATGACATGTGCATGGGTGGCACTCTGCAGGTGCTGGTCGCTGTTCTCATTTCGACCCCCTGAAGGACCTGCCTTTGCAACAGCCTCACATTCCAGAATGAAACCCAGAAGCCCATCACCAATGGGAGCCACCAGGAGTGGAATGCTCATACATCTTCCATCTTTCCTACAGATACGGAGAAAGGGACACACTGCACGGTGGGACGTGTGAAGGACACACAGGTCACACTGCACGGTGGGACATGCAGCTCATGCTTTACATGCACTTATGCTTATGCTGTGGTGTGGCTGTGTGGGTCTCCTGAAAGCTCCTGGGTTAATGTAGGTGAAGGGATTCCATTATGAGAGCAGTAATCAGTGAATTAATCCACTTGATGGATTCAAGTCAGACTGGCTTATTGGGTGGTTACTTACTGTAGACAGGTGGGGAGACTCAAAGAAGTCAGTCAATGGGGATTATATATTTTGTTCCCGGCTCATTTCTTTCTCTCTCTCTCTCTCTCTCTCTCTCTCTCTCTCTCTCTCTCTCTCTCTCTCTCTCTCTCTCTCTCTCTCTCTCTCTCTCTCTCCTTGGCTGCCATGATTTGAGTAACTTTACTCCACCATGCCCTTCTGCCATGATGTTCTGCCTCTTCTCAGGCCCACAGCTACGAAGTTATGAAATTACCCAATTGGGCCTTGTGCATACGAGGCAAGTGCCCTACCAACTGAGCTATATCCCCAGCCCCTCATGTTTTATATGAAGATGTATCTGTGCATATGAGTGCATGAGTTTGTATATATCTGCAGGTAAGCAATGTGTGTAAGGTCCTGTAGGTATTCAAATCTGTCTTCAGGGCACAGTCATGGCATCAGGGCAGAAAGCTGAGTGTCTTATCCCTCCAGTCTATCCTAACTCACAAAATTTGTCAGTTTACAAAAAAAAAAAAAAATCAGCAGAAATCATCATCAAATACAGCTATGCTGACACTCATTCCCACAGTGTCCAAGGGGATGTTCCAACTGGCTTTATAGGGTTTGCATTAGCATAAATATTACATTAGCAGGACTGCTTAGCATGTGCTTATCTCTCAAGAGACTCCAACACAATCCTTGAAACACTCAAGTCTGACAAATGTGGATCACATTTAAATAAAATACCACAACAACTCAGTTAAGTGACTGACAGTCAGTGAGGAGGGAGCACAGATTATAATTTCTGCTTAAAGAAAAAAATTCATTACTAAAATATTTATGGACCAGTTTCCTAAATTGCTTTATAATCTATAGAGGAAATTGTCCTTTGAACATATTCCATAAAATGAATGTCCTTTTAAAGCCATAATCAATTTTCTTTCCATCTATTTCATCAATTCTCCAAGTTGGCATGAGTTATAGACTCTTCCCTAAGTTCTTCTTTCCTCCCAAATGACGATAAAATTCAATTATGACCTAATATTTAGTACTTTGTGTAATTGGAGAAGCTGCTTAGAGAAAGCTAGACACAAATGTATTTATTTATCATTATTTTTATTATCAATTTGGTGGCACAGGATTCCTAAGCAAAGGAGGCGTATTTTAATTGTAAGTGCATCCAAGATTCTGGCACACAACAGGCAGGTTACACAGCATGCCGCTGTCTTGTCAGTGTTCATGTGGAACGGGCCACTTGGTGTGCAGGTATGGAGCTGTAGGTGGTTTCCAAGCCATCATGGTATCTGTCCTTGTTCACCTGGAAATAACAGAATCCATGTGACCCCCTTCGCGGAGGTAGGATACACAGCAGGCCCTGAAAGGGCTCGGGGTACCTTTCAGAAGCGTAACCTGGCCTTCAAGGGAGCTCCTCCTCTCGCCCCAATGAACTCAGTACAGGGACACGGTGATCTGCACCCACGTTGCCTTAGAAAACCAGCTTCATCTATGTTGGCCAGCAAAAACAGCAATGTCCTTCATTTCTGCCTTCTGGATGCTGCCAGGGAGCCTCTGGACCCCAGGCCACTGGGCACCAGGATGACGCAGGTGTCAGCCTCCCGGCCTCAGGAGAATGCTACACAGGTCAGGTGTCCATCATTCTACCTACACGACCACGTGGTAGGAGCCACAGAATGGTTGTGTTGGAAGGAAGTGTCCGCCGGGAGCCCACGCACAAGGATGCTAGCACCCTGCAGGAGGCGATGCTCACTCTGGGTAATGGAGAAATCATGGTGTCCGAAGCGGTAGTCCCAGCCACAGGTGGTACCGCTGACTCTGCATTGAGACATGTTCTAGGTACAAAGTGCACACCAGGCCCCACAGAGGAGGTACAAAACCAACTCAATAATTGTTACATTGGTTACACATTGGAATTATAATATGTGGGGTTTACAGGATTAAATAAGGTACACTATTAAAAATCAATTTTATATCAGCAGAACAGATAAATAAAATGTAGTATGGACATACAATGAAATATCATTTGTCTTGAGAAAGGAAAAAACTCTGACATATATCACAATACGAGTGACCTTCCATGACATTGTGCTAAATGGAATAGTCAATCCCAAAAGAAAAAACACTGAATGATTCCATTTATGTGAGGTCCCCAGGGTACCCAACCCTAATCCTGGCCCTATGTAGAAGGTTGTGTGTGTGTGTGTGTGTGTGTGTGTGTGTGTGTGTGTGTGAGAGAGAGAGAGAGAGAGAGAGAGAGAAATAAGCATGAACAAACTAGAATTAACAATACAAATGTCAAATGGCAGGAGTCTTCCCACTGTGTCTAACCTAATTAAAATGTCCAATTTTGAGACATAACTTTTAAGACTAAAATTGTACTTATTTTTGACAAATAAGTAAATTTTAGCTGCTCATGTCCAAAAAGTAATTATGTGAGATAGTAGGTGGGTTAATCAGCTTCACTACAGTAACCATTTTATTTTTTTATATGTATCCCATAGCATCATTTTGTAAACTGCAAATGTACACAACAAAACAATTCTTATAATGTTATTTTGAACATATATTAAATTTCTGTATACATTTGGACCTTTCTCAAGTCAACTGATCTGTCTCAGTTTTTCCTGCCATTCTGTTTGATTACAGCAGTTGTATACTTTTTCTATTATGCTTTATACAATTATTTTGTATTATATTATCTTACATTATATTGTTTTATCATATTATATTATTTTGCTTTAGATAGAGAAAGCTACCCAACTCTACACTCCTTGTCTAAAATTTTCTTAGCAATTTTTACATATTTACTTTTCTTTAACAAATTTAAAATAATTTCTGATATTTCAAATAAAATTCATTGAAATTATACTGGAAATTGCATCACATCTATAAAATGAATATATGAAAAGTATTAATGTTTTCAGTATATTAAACATAAATAACAGATGTAAAATTTAATTAGATATAAGCTATACTCACATGTATTTATCAAGGATTTGTGTTTTTAGGCTCTAACTATTGCTTAGGGCCACCGCTCTCTATGCCTCAAGTGATTCCAATGGCAAGCCTTACGTTATGTCTATTTTACCACAATGGAAGAAATGTTTCGAACTGTTCTGAACAGTGGCAATGTGCCTGGCCCCTCCCCGTGACCGCTGAAGTTAGTGTTAGTTCAGAGGGAAGTAGTGGAAGGGCAGAGGTTCTAGACCCACGCAGCCTTTGAGCTCTGGTCCCAGGGTTTCTCAGCTGTGTGACCATGGGAAAGTCACCTCACCTCCTGAGCCCTGGGGTGTCTGCACCAGGCTCATCTCCAAGGGTGCAGCACGGAGCCTCCCTCATGGCCAACTGGTGGCCAGCTGGTGGTAAACCACTCTCATGGTAACCCTGGGATCCCAAGCCTTGGGGATCACTGACACTGATTCTCTAGATCAGAACGACCCACTTGTTCGATTGTTCTGTATCTAATTTTCTTTCAACTTTTACATGCAATAACTAATACAACCTCGGATATTTCATGACTTACTAAAAAGCTATGGTAACCAAGAGAACAAGTACTGGTATAAAGAGAGATGAATAATTCCATGAAAGAGAATTGCGAGTCCTCACAGGTGTAGTTAAAGGGTCTTCAACAAGAGCGTCAAGACAACTCAACGCAGGTGTGCAGGGGTGATCAGAACGGAGCGGAGCCTCCTACCTCCCCCACCACCCCATTTACAAAGTCAACTCAAAGTGGATCATCTAACCAGGGGGCGGGCCCAAGCCACAAAACTCTGACAGCTGTAAGAGTAAATCTCCATGATGGTGGGTTAGCTATCACCAAAACCACAAGCAAGGAGAGGGAAAAAAAAAAAAAAAAAAAAAACATATAAATTGGAGCTTTCCCAACTAAAAACTTCTGTGCTGCAAACAACACCATCAAGGAAGTGAAAAGACAGGGACCAGAGTAGAAGACGATCGTGTATCTGGACGTATATGGCTTATATCTAGAATATATAAAGAACCAAGATTCATACATATATGCATATATATACGCACACACATACATAGTCTATACAGCAAATATGTTTTATGTATGGATCCTGCACTCTGGAGAAAGGCGGAATACACACCCGGAGAAGAGTGGGATCATCCGTCCATGTCACCAGGATCACTAGGCAAAGCTTGAAGCCCGAGAGAAGGAGCCCCGAGAACCCAGCATTTCAAGAATGAGTGGGGAGGAGCAGCTTGCTCAGTTGAGGAGCGAGAGAGGAGAGACTGAGAATGGGAGAAAGCCATCAGAGAAAGTGGGAGAAGAAAGCATCTCGGGGACCCGGAGTCTCAGCACGGATGGGTCACGCTGGACGGCTACTGTGATACGGCATGGTAGTGTGGCGATGGGGAAAGTGGAGCGTAAGGAAAACAAGCCTACCATTGTGGGTACTCTTCCTTTTTCTTTTTAATTTGCTCCATTTCATTTTAAAAAAAAATGCCAGACATATCTCACTATATTAATTTTTTTTTTTTTTTTTTGTACCAGGGATTGAACCTAAGGGTGCTCAACCACTGAGCCACATCCCCAGCCCTTTTATTTTTTATTTAGAGACAGGGTCTCACTAAGTTGCTGAGGCTGGCTTTGAACTTGCAATCCTCCTGCCTCAGCCTCCCAAGCACTGGGATTACAGGTATCTGCCACCACACCTGGCTCACTACATTAATTTCGTGGCCCACTTCTGGGTCCCAATCCACGTTTTTAAAAATGCCGCTGTAACAGGTAGCCTACCATGTCTGCAAACCAGGCATGTGGCCACCTCATGCCCGGGGTCTCTGTGAGCACTGTCCCTGTGTCAGGCTGCATTCTCTGGCTGCCACTGATGGAACGAGAGAAGGGCAAATGCAGGAAGCTAGTGGACACAAGAAGGTATGCCCAGGGGAGCCAGGGCCCCACAGGAAAGGCCATGTGCACTCAGACTGTCCCCTCAAAGGACAGGGACCCTCAAAGGACAGGTCTTCTCCACTGAGAGTCCTATGACCTATGTCCCATGGGGTGATTGAGTCTTTGCAGGAAGGGCACCTTGCTGCCACTAGGGCACCTATACCCGCCATCCCCAGCCCACTGTGAGAACCTGGAGGCAGAGGTCCCTCCTGTCCTGGAGAGCCCATGTCCCTTCTCTGCCTTGGTGGCCTCTGCCTCAGCCCAGGCACCTGCTCAGAGCAGGGCAGGAGGGAGGCAGCTTTGGTGGAACTCCATTACATACCAAACCAAACCAACAGGACGGGGGGAGGAATGTGTGTGCACTCCAGCCCCAAGCAAAAGGGACACATTTACCCACACACATGTACACATACACACACATACATACACACACATGCACAGGCATACACATACCACATACACATGCACACATACATGCACACACATGTGCGTGCACACACATACACACATGCCCTAAGTGGAAATGAGAGCTAGCAACTTGGAAACATATTTCAAAAACTCTTCTACCAGGTACAACATTGCTCACCAGGCAAAAAAGGAATCCTTCAGATCAGAAAACATCACTTTTAATTTCCAGTTATATTTTATGGACTCTGTGAAGGTAAGTGTGTCCTAGCAAGTTCACATGGGAATGTGTTCATGGGGCATCCAGGAAACACTTCGATGAAACATCACAATAAGCTTTCCTTCCTTCTTTCCCCCTGTCTTCTCTCCATCCTCCTTCCTTCTGGATGCTGAGTTCAGCCAGGAAGAAGCAATGATCCAACTAAAGAGAATGAGGAAGGACTTCCTGGAGGAGGGGCATTTAGGTTGGGATTTGCAAGACCACCTTCACGGGGAAGGGGGTTCAGGGGGAGATCTCAGACCTAGAGTAAACATGAGAAAGCAGAAAGACTCCGAGGACAAATTACAACGGTGGTTGAAAGATCTTAATTGGCTTTATTTTCAATTCTAGAGCCGAACAATTCTTCGTTCCGCAAAATACTTTTAATGGGCAGAGTGGAAGAGTTTGGTTTTATAGACAGAAAAGTGGTGAAGAAAGCAGAAATTAAAAAAAAAAAGAAAACTCAGGAGGTGGATTCTTCATTTCAAAATTACTTTCCTGGCAAGGCAAGGGACAGGGGGCGGGGATGGAAAGAACAATAGGAAAATAACTGGTTGGTCAACATCCGGTTATTTCAGGTAAATTTTTGTGAAAAGATTAAGGCAGAGGAAACGTCAGTGTCATGCCAATTGAAACCGCTGGTTTGAGGAATTTGGCTGTTATCACTCTAATCCTGAGTTCTTGGAAGGTCAGATAACAGCTTAGTTTCAGCTTGGTGACAGGGAACTTTAGAGTGAGTGACTCCATTTTGATTTGGGGGCTAGTCTGAGGAGGCCCAGGGCCTCATCCAAAACAATGGCCGCCTGTTATTTTTATTTAACAGAAGGTCCGGGGCTCCTGTGGACTATGGAGGAAGTTGCCAGGCAGTGTCCTGGGTGGGCAAGGGGAGCGCATCACAGCCAACGCCTCTGCCTGCAGGGACTGAAGACCAGCCGGTGGTCCCAAACGGCAGTAGCATGATCCAGTATGCCACAGAAGTGACTCCGGGGTTGGCAGTAAGACGGAGGGGACGTGAGTTTGGACAGTCGAGGCTTGTGAGGACAAAGAAAGAGCCCTCTCTCCCCAGAGACCGGCCCGAGGCCCTTGCCCATGCCTGAAGTCCCTCAGGCCTGCAGATGCCGCCGGCTCCTGGGTAACAGGAGAGAAACACAGAAGGCAAGGCCAGCCTGACCAGCACGGTGGGTTTCAAGTGGGCCAGCAACCACACCCCTGCCTCCTCAGTGCCACGTGGCATCTCCGTTTTCTGTATTCAGATACAAAAATAATGAATGAGTGGTTGTACTCCATGTACAACCAGAGAAATGAAAAGTTGTACCTCATTTGTATACAATGAATCAAAAAATAATTTAAAAAATAAATAAAATAAAATAAAAATCCTTGCAGAGCGGTCTTTCCTCTACCTTGGTGGAGCAGCAGAAAGCAAGCAGGGCCTGGTATTTTCATTCTAGCAGCTCATAAGAAGTGAAATACACCTCAGGCCTGTAAAATCTCCATTTCACAAGGCACATTCTGTTCCTTGGTTGAAGTAAGAATGCATACGCTAATGTCTCCTTAAAGATCAACACCAAAGCAGGACCTGACATCTCTCACTCCCCCGTGGGAGCGTTTCTCCAAGGACAGCCCCATGAACCCCAAATCCTCATAACTGCCCTTCTCTGGAACCCCTGAAAGGGGGTTAGGACTTGCCGTCTCTGGCACGAGGGTATTTTGAGCCGAAGGCAATTGAGGAAGAGCAGACACACGAAAAGCTCTTAGCCCTCCCCGACTCGGCGTAAAGTGGGACATACCTTTCCCTTTCTGAAGGCGGCTCCTCTACCAGGAAGAGGGTTCTGATTCCGATCTGCATGAATGAACCTTATTCAATCAGCCTCATCTTCCATTAGGTCCCCTGTTTATTTGTCTTACTCTGATTTAGCACCCCAGGTAAGTCCTTTCCTTCTCCCTGTCATCCCCACACATTTATCACTCTGCTACAATGGTCTAGACAGGCCAGGCGCTGGGGCACATGCCTGTAATCCCAATGGCTCTGGAGGCTGAGGCAGGAGGATCTTGAGTTCAAAGTCAGCCTCAGCAGAAGAGAGGCGCTAAGCAACTCAGTGAGACCCTGTCTCTAAATAAAATATAAAGTAGGGCTGGGGATGTGGCTCTGTGGCTCTGTGGTCGAGTGTCCCTGAGTTCAATCCCCGGTATAAAAAAAAAAAAAAAAAAGGTCTAGACGGCCTTGGGTCTAACTGCTTCTTTGTGTTTTCATTTCTTTTTCTGTGATTTCTCTGTGTATAGATAAAATTAAACTAGTAACATCCAATGTGTTTTAATGTTTTAAATAAAATATATTTGTTAATAAAATATTAACATCAACTACAATTCTCACTGATTTATCTTTCACTGATATAATTGGCAGGGTCAGGGACACAGAACCTACGAGGTAGAGGAGAGGCTTTGCTCCCCAACATGGCATCTGAGATGAACCTGTAACCCCCTTAGCCCTCCGAGGGGGCAGGAGGAAGGCTAGGAATGGAACCCACATGCTAGGCGAGCGCTGTACCACTGAGCTACGGTCCCAGCCCATAGCCGATTACTGGAAGCTACCACATCCCCAACACACACACACACATGCACACACACACATATACACAAGTACACACACCCCAACACACACACATGCACACACACATATATACACAAGTACACACACATGTACACAAGTACACACACATGTACACACGTACACACACAGATACACACGTACACAGACATGAACATATATACACAGATACACACATACACACAGATACACACACGTACACACATATACACATGTACACACAGATACACACATGTACACACATGTACACACACACACACGCATCACTGGGCTATGATCTTGAACTTGGAACAGTCGCACATCTCTGAAGTCAGGCACGAGGCTGAGGCTGCGCTGAAGCTGTCCATCCAGCGCGCAGCGTAGCTGATCGCAGTTTTTCTGGAGAAATACCATCACTCATCGTGAAACCGGCTACAGAACCACAAGACTTCTGTTTCCTTCACCTTGTACCCCTGCTCTCCTCAGCAGTGTGACCACACATGGAGCTTGTGGGTGTTGCCTTTTAAGCGAATCTTAAATCTTATCACGAGGAACACACGGAGGACGGGAAGGGCTCCAGGGTGGGACCCTCTCATTCCTCTCCACGCTCCACGTTCTCTCAGATCAGCGACGTCTCGCTCTGAGTTTCTAGGAGGTCTTTTAGGGAAAGGTGCCTGTCATTTCAAAATGACAGTTTTTCTGAAGACATGCACCTAGGGATCCAGCCCATGGTCTTAATGGTTTTCTCACTGAAACATCCACCTGATGATGTCCTTTCTTCTGGGACAGCACAAATCAGAACAAATCCTGTTGGCCACATCTCCTCACCTGGAGAGCAGGCTCCTTGAAGGGCCTTCCCCTTGCAGAGGAAGGCGCCAGGGTCCTGCAGAGGCCGCTGCTGCTTGGGCTCCCCGCCCCCATCAGGTGCTCTTTCCCCAGTCTGAGTATGGCATGCTGAACAGCCCCAAAGATGCCCCCGGCCTGGGGACTGGAACCCGTGAATGTGTTCTATTGAATGGCGAAGACACTTTGCAGGTGTAACAGGGCCATGGACTTGAAAATAGGGAGATGATCCTGGATTATCCAGGCGAGTCCAATCTCACGTGAACTCACAAGAGCACAGAACCATCCCTGGCTGGAGGTATGGAGAGAGGGCAGAGGGAGGTCAGTCTGTTCAGGCTGCTACAGCAGAACACCCTAAATTAGAGTGGCTTGTAAAAAACAGAAAGGTATTTCTCACAGTTCTGGAAGCTGAGACATCTAAGAACAAGGTGTCAGCGCGATCCACGTCGGGTGAGAATCTGCTTCCTGACTGGAAGATGGCGCCTCCTCACTGAGTCCTCTCATGGAGGAAGGGACAAGGCAGCTCTGGCTTTTTCTTATAAGGACATCAGTCCCACTGTGGGGCTCCACCCTCCACCTGAGGGTCTCCCAAAGCCTTCACCTGCTCATACTATCACACTGGGGATTTAGATCTCAACTCCTAAATTTTGAGGGGACACAAACATTTGGGCCACAGCAGGTGCCTTCAAAGGAGTTGGATGCCTGTGCCATTGAGGGTTTGAAGATTCAGGACAGCACACTGAGGAAGAAGCCAAGGCAGGCCCCTGCTGGCAGCCAGAACTGGGGCCAGAACAACCTCCATGGGGCCAGGGGACCTCGCATGCTTATCCAGACACGCAAAGGTCAATCAGCTCTTCTTCTCCAGCCATGCTGATCAGACATGCAAAGATCAATCAGCTCTTCTGGGGAAGTGAAGTCTCCCCATCCCTTTGTGGGGACGTCCTCTCCTTCCAAGTAAAACCAGCACTTCATGGCGATTCGGGAAGCCCCGTTGTTTCTGGTTTTCATGCAGTTATCTCTGAGAACAAATTAGTTCGTTTAGATTTAAAAACAAAGTAGTGCCAGCCCCCCTTTCCCAGCACACTTCCCTCTGAAGTGCCAGCCCACCTTGACCTGCTCACCAACCTGTTCACTATTCTGGAAGTTTCCACTCTATGCTAAGTATGAAGGCTTCAGCATTCGGTCAGTGGTGTGGTGACTGCACTGTGTACTGTGGGTCATGAACTGGGTGCTGATTCCTGTGGCTCATGGGTGCTGTTGCCCAGGTCACCAAAGGGTGCTCGGCATAACCCAAGCCTGCTCTCCAGGGCAGGGCGGGGGGACTGTGACTACACAGGGTGATGCATTCTCCCTGTCCTCCTAGCCCCCCGCCTTCTTGCTTTCCTACCCTGCCTCCCCGCAGCTCAGCCGCCCTGCACTGCCCCTGAGCCCTCCAGCAGGTGCCTCTGCCCTCCACAGCATGTCTTCCTCTCTCCTTCCATCTCCTCTGTCACCCCAAGAACCTGGGCAGAGCACAGGACCACATGGGCTGAGGAGAGCAAGGACGCAGCAAGGTTACACACTGCGCGAGTCAGGTTCCTCCAATAACACAGAGCCAAGAGGATGCAGAGAGAGAGAGGTGTGTGAGGAGGAATCCATGGCTCTATTAAGGAGACAGAGAAGTCCCAAGATCTGCGGCCTCAAGCCAGAGGAGACAGGGAAGCCAGCGGTGGTGTTTAGTTCAAGTTCAAGTCCCGGACCAAGGGTAGTGAGGTCGGTCTCAGTCCAAGGGTGGGGAAGAGGAAATGCAGCAGCCCCGCTCCAACAAGGAGGCAGGGCAGAAAGGAGCAGAGTCCTCCTTCCTTCACCTCTTCTCCTGAGGCCTCAATGAACTCAGTGAGGCCCACCCACCCTGGGGAGGGCCACCCGCTTTGCTTAGTCTCCTGAGTCAAATGCTAATCTCATCCAGAAACACCCTCCAAACACCCAGAGCATGTCAGCTGGGTACCCCTCAGCCCGCACAGATTGACACACAGGCTTAACCAGAGGTGAGGTCACTCCCTGGACGGGGGCGTTTCGTCTCAAAGAGCCACCAAGGCAGCTCTCCTTCCCTGTTTTACATCTACAAACATTTGTCTAACAGGTGCTCTCAGGCTCCCGGCTGCAGGTGCATTATTTCCACTCCTTACGGTGGCTCAGAAAAGGGTCCCCAAGTACTGTAAGAAATCAAGGCAGAGGGGAAAATAGCGGCTGACCAGGGAGAGGTGAAGGACTCTGGTAAATTGCTTGCTGGAGAACACACAGTTGATGAGCGTAGTGAGCAGGGGCTTTACTGTGTTGGGGGGCCGGGTTGTTGTGGGGTTTTGGTTGTTTGGGTTTGGTGTTTTTGAGGGGGTTTTTTTGCACCAGGGATTGAACCTGGGGGTGCTTCAACACTCAGCCACATCCCCAGCCAGTGACTTATTTATTTTTTATTTTTAATTTTGAGACAGAGTGTTGCTAAGTTGCTAAGGCTGGCTTTGAACTGGTGATCCTCCTGCCTCGACCACCCCAGCTCCTGGGATTACAGGTGCATGTCACTGCGCCCGCCAGCTTGACTGATTTTAAAACTGTTATTATATTTACTAGCACATGCTCCTGGAAAAAAATTAATCTATGCAATTAACTTCCTACAGAGTCTCTCAAAGTATGTTCAGTCCTTGTCTCAAACTGAGGACTCGGACTTGTCCTGATGTCATTTGTCTCTGAGACATTTCCCTGTCTCTGCCTCCCTGTGCTTCTGCAGAGCTCTGAGGTCATCCCACCCAGGAGGGCTTGGTGGCCAGGCAGTGAAGCTGTCATCTCCCCTCTCATCTCTCAAGTTGTGGTCCCCTCTAGTGTGCATTTTGGGTCCTGGAGAACCATCCTGCCTCATGGTGGTTGTCCAGAAAGGCAAGTCTGGTTGACACTTGTTGTCCCCGGCTCCCTTCCATCCCCCACAAGCCCAGATCCAGGGTGCTCTGGGCCCAGATTCTCCTGGCTGAGCAACCTCTGCTGCTGTAGGCCAGGCGTCAGCAAACCACGGCATGTGGACCAAACCCAGCCAACACCTGCTTTTGGGAATGGAGCTTTACTGGAACATAATGAAACCTTTCTGTTCTCATATCATTGTGGCTACAGAGATGGAGCTGAGTTGGGCTGGGGAGCAAATGTCTCACCGAGCCATCTGATCCTTCACAAGTGAAGTTTGCAGCAGCCCCCCATCTAGCCTGTTGTTCTGTTGTCCCCGGCAGGGTCCGCGTCCCTGATGTGCCTGTTTACAGCTGGTCTGGAAGGTTGGCGTGGGCTCCTTTGGTGCAAAGTACCGTTGGAGGCCTGCCTCTTTCCTGGAAGTTACAGAGCGGGCCATGACCACATGTTGGAAAAGATTAAAAGATGATTTAAGATCAAAAGTCCCTGGTCTCATTGGAAAGGCCCTCTGAGGTTACCTGGCAAGCTCTTTTGCTTGGTGGCAGGTGGAGCAAGGCCCCAAGAGGGGATGTGGGCTGTGGGTCCCACAGGGTGAGGGATGTAGAGGAGGGTGTGGGCACCGTGGACTCTGGGTACCAGCTCTACCTTGTTTTCCCGGATCCTGGGGGTGCCCCTGCCACTCTCTGCGGGCCACAGCAGAGAGATGTGTGAATCAGGCAGAGCTGCGTGGTCTTGTGCTCACACTTGGTTTTAAGCATGGTATTTAATTTACCGTGCAGTTTTCGAATATATTGGAGGAAAGCATGCAGTTTTATGTTAATCAGCAGGAGGCAGGGAGGTAAAAAGACCCAACAGAGAAACATTGGCCATTTTGCTGCTGCTCAGTCTCTCCAGGAGCTTGCTAGAAATGCGGAATGTCAGTCTGCTCGGGACTACTGAGTCAGAATCTTCAGGGAGACTGTCACGCATCTTGGACACTGTTTCACAATCTACAGAATATTTGGCAAATGGTGTAGGTTTCCTCAGGCGGTGTCAATGCTTGGGGTCACATCAGAGAAACCAGCTCCCTGCTAGCTCCCTGATGGACCCCCCCCCCCCCATGCACTGCTGTTAAGTAGTGTTTCACCTGCTGTTTTAAACAAGGCCCAGTAAACAGAGGAACAAATTTTTAAAAAATATGTGTGAATAAGGAATGTCAGGGGCCAGGGGGTGTGGCCGAGTGGTAGAGTGACTGCCTGGCATTCCAGAACCCTGGGTCCTGTTCCAGCACTGAGAGAGAAAGAGAGAGAGAGAGAGAGAGAGAGAACTTCAGGTGTATGTGTGTGTGTGTGTGTGTGCGTGTGTGTGTGTGTGTGGTATGGGCCGCTATATGAACATCTCCATGAAGTTCATATCTCCATGAGAGAGGCTTAGGGGCTTAGGAGTCCCATTTTTCAGAGAAGGAACCAATGTCCAAGCATAAAAAGCCACTACTGAAAATGGGCCTCATGGTACCTGGGACCCAAGTTCCTCCATTTCCAAAAGGCCAGGTCATATCCAACGGTGGGGCATGCAGGATACTTTTAGGTGTGAGCACACAGATTCTTATACTCCAATAATGTCAATAGACTATCTCAGCTTAGCGATCTCCGGTATATCTTACCTGTGATATTTCACAGGCAAAATTGCTTGAGATAAGCCAAGGTTTATTTTAAAATACATCTAAAAGTTATTATTTCCTGGTGCTGAGGATCAAACCCAGGGCCTTGTGTGTAGTAGGCAAGTGCTCTACCCCTGTACTGTGTCCCCAGCCCTGTCTGAAAGTTATTTTTAAGGAAACATTAAGTGAATTAACTCTGTAGCCAAATTCATAAAAGGGATGCTCAGAAAACAGAAATACAATTCTTTTTTCTTTGTTCTAATTAGTTATACATGACAGTAGAATGCATTTTGATACATCATACATAAATGGAGTGTAACTTCTCCTTCTGGTTGTACATGATGTAGAGTTACACAGGTCATGTAATCATACATGCACATAGGGCGATAATGTCTGATTCATTCTACTATCATTCCTACCCCCACGCCCCCTTCACTCCCCTCTGTCTAGTTCAAAATACCTCTATTCTTCCCTTCCTTATTGTGAGTTAGCGTCTGCTTGTCAGAGAAAACATTCAGACTTTGGGTCTTTGCAATTGGCTTATTTCACTTAGCATGATAATCTCCAGCTCCATCCATTTACTGGTCAATGCCATAATTCCATTCTTCTTTAAGGCTGAGTAATATTCCTTGTGTATATGTACCACGATTTCTTTATCCATTCATCTGTTGAAGGTCACCTAGGTTGGTTCCATAGTTCAGCTATCATGAGTTGAGCAGCTATGAACATTGATGTGGCTGCATCACTGTAGTATGCTAATTTTAAGTCCTTTGGATAACTGGGTCAAATGGTGGTTCCATTCCAGTAGAAAAAAATTATCATTCTAAGGGGCTGATGTTCCCCCAAACATCGGTCTGCTCAGTGGCTTCCTTGCTCTGAGCATCAGTGTCATTATGTCATTCTGCCTATTGAGAGCAGAATGTCTGCTGTTGTCTGTTGTTGTTTGCCCCTGATTTTTGCTCTGACACCTCACAGTTGACCCATCCTGAAGTCAAGTAGGAGCCCCTCCCCTGTCCTGTGCTCCTGTCTTCAGGAATGGTCCCCAGGCATCCTGTTTCTCAAAGGAGAAGGAGCATGGTGGCCATCCTGGGCCTTGCTCCTCATGCCTCCACCCTCGCTGAGTCTGTCCTCTCTAGCGCCTCCGTGGTGACAGGGGACCTCTACCTGAGCCTCTGCTTGCTGCCATCACACCCCAGCCCACACCCTGCATGCTGTATGCTAGGTCATGCCACTGCTGGGCATGGCCCCGGTGCAGGGCCCAGGTCCCCCTGCCCCGTCTGGCCCGTCCCTGCCCTGCATGCCCCTCTCAGTTCTGTCGCCACCTCCAGGGTGGGCTCCACCCCACCAGCAGTGCTGCCCCACTGTTCCCATTCCTTGCTGTCGTCATTTTCCTTCGGTGACCATCTGAGAACTTAAGCAGTTGTCACTTAGTGTCCCCAAGGGATGGTACCAAACTCCAAGAGTGCTCACGGCCCTGATATGAAATGGTATGGCATTTGCCTGTAACCTATGCCCGTCCTCCTGTCCACTGTAGATCATCTCTAGATAACTTCCAGGACCTAATGTGATGCGGATACCATAGGAATAGCTTGACACTCTAGTATCGAAAGAATAATGATAAGGGGAAGCCTGTCCATGTTCAAAACACACAACTTTTCTTCTGCACACTTTCAACCCATGGTGGGTTGAATCCAGTAATATGGAACCCACTGATGCGAAGGCTTGCTACTCGCCAATGCCTGCCTCTTACGGTACCTCCCTCTGGAACGTTCGTGTTCACCTGCATGAGCCATGCAGTGGTCTCTGCATCCTCCCTGGAGCCCGGAAAGCAGTGGCCATCAGCAAGCAGCTGGGAACAAGTCAGGGTAGGACCGGGAGCAGTGGGCAAGAGAGAGGAATGGACCCAGTCCTCGTCATCAACTCCTCAAAGACCTGTCACCACTCAGCCCATCCAGCTCAGAAGGAGCCCAAGGGCAGCTCAAGGACAGGCTCCCACAAACCCCAGGGATTGGGAAGATGCAAAGTTTAAAGAAGCCAGACAGAGGGCATCAGGCAGAAGCTCCAAGAGTCAGGGGTCCTCTAAGACCCTCGGCCCAGTGAGGCATGGAGGGGGACCTGAATTATTTGGGACTAACTGATGGGAAATCAGATAAAGCTCCCATGGGCTTGTGGGCTTTGTCACACCCTGGACTGTGGTAGCCTCGTCCTGGGCCTCACTCAGATCCCCGCGTGGGATGCAGATAGCATGACTTCAAAGCCCTTACTCACTGCCTGCTCCTATGTACCTGAGTGAGCTTGGCTTCCTATTTTCAAACCTCCGTTCATCTCAGCAGGGAGAATAAAAGCTCTCCTGGTAATCCGTGAAAACCCTCAGATGCCGTGGAGACGTGGCTGTCGCCAGGTCGGGGGACGATGTGAAGGTGTGGGGGGAGGGGGGAGGCAGGCCCTGTCCCTGCCCCACTCTTCTCTCTGTGTTGGGGGCAGAGTCTGAGTGGGAGGGACCCGCTCCGATGCCAATGCTGCCACTGTCCCCTCACCAGATTGGCGCTCCCGCGTCCTGCCGGGCTTGGGCAAACCTGGGTCACTCCAGTCACTCTGTGTCTATTCATTCATTTTTTCCTGCTCTTTGGGTTCCCTACTTCTCTGTCTGCAGCTGGCTTCGGGGTCTCAGGCTGCCAGGGAGCCTTCTGTGAGCCGGCTGAACAAGGTGAGACCAGCTTTCTCACTCTGAGGACACTACCCCACCTCGCTCAGGGAAATCTCGGAAGGAAAGCTGACCATGACCATGACTTGGATCCTCTCCCCTCTCCCCACGATCCCAGGGTGGATGAGAGATCCAGAACTGAAAAGGACCTGCCACCTGGCTGCTGTACCATCACCTCAGGTTCCAACTGCCGCTGGAAAGCAGATGTAAGAAAAC
The DNA here is from genome assembly GCF_902686455.1 of Sciurus vulgaris. Classification (NCBI taxonomy): domain Eukaryota; kingdom Metazoa; phylum Chordata; class Mammalia; order Rodentia; family Sciuridae; genus Sciurus; species Sciurus vulgaris. Next base: position 30,336,365 of record NC_136474.1, read on the forward strand.
TCTGGGCTATTTCACCCTTGGCTCCCAGGGGTGCGAAGATGCCAGTTTTGTGCATCCCTCGCAGCTTGCTTAGGACAACTTGTGTTTCGTAGAAATTTATCAGATACTAATGAATTCTTTGGGGTTTATTTCCTCAAATATGGGATGATGGCTTTTTTTAAAAAGTGAACCTTATTTACCAGTCTGCACCATGAAATCATTTCAGTGAACAAGAAAGTACAGTAGTGCCCCCTTACCTGCCAGGTGTGTGTTCCAAGATCCCCATTGGATGCATGAACCCTCGGACAGTGTTGAGTCTTATAATTTAGTTCCTTTTCTCTTAATTAAGCAGTTACCATGCACTCTGCCCTTGACTTTGCACTTTGAGATGTGACAGCAACATCAGCATGAATATCTTTTTCCTTCCTCATTATTTCACTCACTCCTTCTCAGCACAGATCTTAACAAATCCAACATGTGATTTTTTTCTTTATTAAGTAAAAAACTTTCCACCTTTTCACTCACAGGGGGTATTTTATGGCTTTTCTTTGGCATACATATCCAAATTACCAATCTCACTCCTCATGTTTGGGGGTCATTATGAAATAAAATAAGATTACTGAACCCAAGCACTACAACCATGATAGTCCATATGATAGACACAATGCTGCTGAGTGACTAATGGGAGGGTAGGGTATACAGTGTGGATACACTGACCAAAGGGATGATTCATGTTCCAGGTGACAGGAAACAGGATGGTGTCAGATTTCTTCACAATACTCAGAAGAACGTGCACTTTAAAACTTATAAATTGGAGTTGGACACTTGGACTTGTACCTCAGGAGGCCAAGGTGGGAGGATCTCTTGAGCCTGGGATTCAAGGCCAGCCTGAGCCATGTAGGAAGGCCCCATCTCAAAAAAAGCAAACAAAAACAAGTTGAGAATTATTTACTTCTGAAATTTTCTATTTAATATTTTCAGATCTTAGACATCCTTGGTTAATTAAAACTGCAGAAAGTAAAAGCTTAAATAAGGAGATACTCTCTGTGTTATTAACTCTCCTTAAATGGTCATTTGATATTCTGGTCATGGAGGATTCAGATCAAAGACAACTCCAGAACTTAAACAGAGCCTGGTTCTGAGCAGGACACCCCAAGACCACGAAGGTTCTACAAAGCTGGTGTGGTATTTATGGGGCCGGTAGACGGACAGCAGCAACAGTCCTGGCTCAGGCAATGGGAGATGGCCCAAAGGCCCTTTCTCGCAAGGGTTAATAACTGGTAAGACAAGGTTAGGAAAGCATTAGTGGGGCAGCCCCCATCGGAGGTGGCTGGGAATTTTCTACTGTCAGGTAGATGCAGAACTATTCATTAATGTTGTTTGCTACAAAATCACAGAATAAAAGACATCAACTGCTCTTTACTGAGCACTCACTCTGTGTGGGGCCCAGGGCTGCAGGCTTTATATATAACACGACATGTTTACCCTCATAAAACCCTGGTGAGGCGGTGCAGAGGCCCCGTTTTACAGCTGAGATATGGGGGCTCTGGGAGATGGCACGTGAGTGTCAAGGTAACTCATCCGGAGCCAACGTGGCCCACAGCCACCCACAGCCCCACATCCCGCCACACCCTGCACAGGCCGAAGACAGAGGCCAGAAGTCCCTCTTCTCACCTAAGGCAGTATTTCTTTTACCCCATTTCTCTAAACAAAACAGAGAGGGAGAGGGAGGGAAAAAAAAGGAAGGAAGGAAGGCCTGCCTCATGGTGGTGCACACCTGTAATCCCAGTGACTCAGGAGGCTGAAGCAGCAGGATCTCAAGTTTGATGCCAGCCTGGTCAACATAGCAACATCCTGTCTCAAAATAAAAGGGCTGTGGACGTGGCTCAGTGGCAGAACACCCCTGGGTTCAATCCCAGTACAGAAAACAAAAAAAAAAAAAAAAAAAAGAAAAGGAGGAGCGGGGCTGGGGTGGGAGGAGGAGGTACGGAAGGAGGAATTCCTTTTCCTTCGAAATTCCTAGAATCTCTGTTCTTCACCGCTTCCGGCTCCTACTGCCTTCTTATGATGTGAAGAGAAACAGTGTGGGATTCGATTTCTTCCCCTCTTCCTCACTTGCCTGCAGGGCCCTGTGTCTCTCCTGGCAGAGGGGGTGGACGCAGCCCAGGCTGGCTACTTCCTGGGTGCACTCACTATTCCCAGCAGCCTGTGGCTTTGCACCTGGGCATCTGGAGGGAGGCAGGGCTGTCCCTTCAGATATGAGCATCTCCAAGTCCTTCCTTTGGTTACAGAGACCTAGCAGTGCAAGGTTTACCCCAAAAGCCATCTCAGGTGAGTTAGATTAAAAAAAAAATGAGCGTGCCCAGCAGTGGCCCCCGATTCCCGCAGGCTCCCATGTCCTCCTTCATGTTCACAGGTGGGAATGACCCAGGCGTGTGCTGTGAGAGGCCTGTGTTAGAAGAGACGGGGCTGAAGACCCCATCCCCATCATGCCCAGCGACCACAGAAGAGAAGCAGACGTAAAGTGCCCATGTGCAGAAGGGAGGGCAAAACCCACACTCGGAAACCACAAGCAGGCGATATATTTAGCAAAGCAGGATGTTTGTGGGTAAACCAGCATTTTGCTGTAAATAAATTTCTGCAAACGAGAGAGTTTACCAGGGGATTGCAGAAGCTCATTTTGCCCGTGTATTGGCAAGAGAGCTATTTTCCTAACACAAGCTCAGCATAACCCTTGTTTTAGAGATGCCCTTGATGCTGAAGCTTGGGAAGCCCAGCAGAGAAATCCTGTTCCTCCATGTTAGATGGGGGGATATGCCCCCAGCACCTACCTGGCATCCAGGCTGAAGTCTTTCTGTGACAGGTCACCACTCCAAACTCTCTCCAAACTCTCTCCAAACTGTTTATGCTGGGTGCAGTGGCACATGCCTGTAATTCCAGCAGCTCAGGAGGCTGAGGCAGGAGGATCTTGAGTTCAAAGCCAGCCTCAGCAAAAGCCGAGGCACTAAGCAACTCAGTGAGACCCTGTCTCTAAATAAAATGCAAAATAGGGCTGGGGATATGGCTCTGTGGTCAAGTGCCCCTGAGTTCCATCCCTGGTACGACCCCCTGGCAAAAACTGAAGAAGTGTTTACAGAGCTGGGTGCTGTGGTGCATGCCTGTAATCCCAGAGGCCCAGGAGGCCGAGGTAGGAGGATCACAAGTTCAAAGTCAGCCTCAGATAACTTAGCGAGACCTGTCTCAAAATACAAAAATAAAAGCGGTTGAGAATATAGCTCAGTGGTTAAGCACCCTTGAGTTTAATCCCTGGTTAAAGAAAAATAGAAGAAGAAGTGTTGAGGGCTGGGGATATAGCTCAGTCTGTAGAGTGCTTACCTTGCAAGCACAAGGCCCTGGGTTCAATCCCCCGTACTGCAAAAAAAAAAAAAAAAAAAAAAAAAAAAATGTTCACAGACTGTCAAAATCAAAATCAAGAGCTCAGATCTGCACAGACCCACATGTTGGGACAAACCAGGCTGATCAACTCTGCCTGTGCTTTAAGTCTAGCTATGTGCACAACAAATACACATTCCATCTGGGTGACTTCCGTGCATTTCCACTGTTGCCTCTCCCACAGTTTTACCAAATTTTGGTTTGATTCATTCCATCAGTCTACAAATAGGTGTGTACAGGGCCGGGTTTAGTGTCTGGTGCTGGTGAAGCCCAAGTAACTGGAGACTGCACTGCAGGAAGATGGGGTGCCTGCTGGAGGGAGCCGTGGTCAGGGAGGCCCATGGTCAAGTGGCAGCTGTTCCTGCCACTAAGAGGAGGCCCAGATCCCCTCTGATCCTGGGCTGTCATACATTGATGCAAATGTGCAGTGTGTGACCTGTAGAAGTTCTAAGGCAACCACAGGAAGCGCTGAGGCTTCTGTTTGCTTTGGAACTCCTGTTATCTTGGTGCATTTTCTGCTGCTCTCTTTTGTTGAGAGACTAAGTCATAAAGAACAAAAGAGTATTGGGTTTATGCTTCTGGAGGCTGGGAAGTCCCCGAGTCTGAGCCAGAGCAGGTGAGGGCCTCCTTACTACATCAGGTCAGGGTAGGGAGCATCACACCATGCAAGGAGCAAGGGTCAGCTCGGGGTCTCTCTAGAGCTACTACTAATGCATCATGGGAGCCCCATCTTCATGACCTCACTGAACCCTAATTATCTCCCAAAGACCCCCACCTCCAAATACCACCAACACAGGAGTTTGGGGATTACGTTTCCAGCACATGAACTTCTGGGGGACACATTCCAACCCTAGAACTTGCTCTCAAGACATGCCCCCAGTAAACCCAGGTCTCTGCTGAGAAGGGCCAGGGGTAGGTGTTCATATCAAAGTGACTCCTGAGCTCCCGGTCAACAGCCAGCATCCCCAGCTAGTCATGTGACTTCGCCATCTTGGATGCTCAGTTCAGTCAAGCCTAAAAATGACTCTATTCCCCAGCTTGACCCCTCACTGTATCTACACAGGAGACCCTGAGGGAAGAACCCCCCACCCCAGCCAAGCCCTTCTTGAATTCCTGCGGAACTGTGAGCAAAGCTGAATGGTTGTTCGAAGCCACTGAATTTGGAGTGGCTTTATGCTCTAATGGATGACCCAATCACTTGGGAGGTGATCGCCAGGGGCCCTTCACTGGGATGTTGGGAGGGGAAATTCAAAGGAAGGATTCCTGAAGGAATTAGAACCTCAGGTGTCTATGAGTTGAGCAACTGTAGGGGCAGAGGTGAGATAAGAGGGGTGAACCAGGAAAAGAAAGCCCAAGTGAGGACCCAGAGGGGAGAGAGAGCTCTGTCTCCCTGGGAATGTGAAGTCTGGGAGGAGAGAGAGGGGAGGGGCGGAGGTATCAGCCAAGACGAGCTCATACCAGAGCACACTGACAGACGGCTTCAATCCCCTGCACTGCCTGCAGTGTGCAGTTGACAAAGTTGCCCATACTGTCACCCGAGCCCTCTCTGAGGGCTGCAAGCTGTCACCCTGCTTGTCTCTGGTATGAGGTTATGACGGGAGCAGCTGGGGACAGGTCTCACGTGCCACTTTGTTTCAAGGCGTGTCTTCAGCGAAGAAGGGCTTCAGTTTCCCTAAGAAGGAATCACGAGGGCAGCTGGAGCAGCCAGGTCCCACTCCAGCTGAGGACACGTGTCCCGTCAAGGTAGAGGCATGGATCCTAGAGGAGGCTCAGAGCCCATGAGGAAGATGAACCAGAGGCCAAGGTCCAGGTAACTGGCCAGAGATTTGGACTCTTGGACAGAAGGCGCCCCACCACCTGGGCGAGTTGGTGGTCTAGGCTCTAGTCTTGGCTAACAGGTGAGGCTTTTTTGGTTTAAACTCCGTAAAAGCCTCGTCTGCAGTGGTAGGGTAACAGCCACACTCCTCAAACTTTAATAAAGCACCCAGATCCCAGAGGAGTCTAAGATGTAGCGTATGCATCAGAGCTGGGGAAGGCCCGCGATTCTGTGCTTCTCACAAGCTCCTCGGTGCTGCTTGTGCTGCTGGTCCACAGACCACACACCGAGTAGCAAGAACCTCAGGAGCTACCCCAAGAAGATAGGCCACCCGAATTCTCACAAAGGGTTAGAAAATAGACAAGATACTTTGGTCCATAACTGAAAAATAAAATCAAAAAAAATGAATGACATTCCTTATTCCAGGAAATAGCAATAAAACTGGGAACAAATCAAATGGTTTATTACTGAGATCGCATGATAGCTGCGTATTAGTTTTCTATTACTGCATAACAAATAATAAATTTCTAGTACTTTACAGCTTAAAACAACACCCATTTGTTATCTCGCCACTCTGGATGTCAGAAACCCAAGGAGGCTCAACCAGGTTCTCTGCTCAGAGTTGCAAAAGGCCAAAGTCCAAGGCTGTTGTCTAGAAGCTCAGGGAAAAAGATCCATCCCTACTGAGTTCCTTGTCATTTCTAGGAATCCCCATGTCTTGCTGGCTGTCAGCCTTGGGCTGCTGTTGGCTCACTCAGGTCCTTGTCCCCCAACCTCCTCATCTCAAAGCCAGCCATACAAATCCACTGACAAGTCTCTCTAACTTCCCTTCCTGTTATCAGCCAAATAAAACTTGGCTTTCAAAGGACTGATGATTAACTTAGTCTCATCCCGATCATCTCCCCATTTTTAAGTCAACTGGTGAATAACCTTAATGATATCAGCAAAATTCCCTCGTACAAAGGAACATCATCCCGGGAGTCACACCAGGAGGCTCAGTTCCAGTGGGGTGGTGGTGTGGCACTTAGGCTGTTGCCTGTCCTGAGCTGGAGATGGGTGCCTTGGGTGATGCCCAACATGAATGCAAACACCATTAAACCATGAAAGTGGTGATCTTTAATTGCATAATCAGGAAGTACTCGAGATCAATTTCCCACTCAATAGGATTAATGAAGAGGAGACAAGAAAAGGAAGGGTCTCTTAATTAAGCAAACAAACCTGAAAACACAAATTTAATTTTCATTATCTCTAGAATATACTAGTCATAAAGAAAGAAAAGAAAGAACATCTAGAAACATTTTTTTCTGTTCTCTAAAAATGCTTCATCTTCATAGCAACATCAAAAAATTATTATCTTGCACCTTTGCAGCAAACTAAAGGGATGTTTCTTAGAAAAATGAACTAATGAGATTTAGCCTCATTTTCATTCTCTAGCACCAACTTCCTGGAGGACAAAGTTTACCCAAAAATCTAGAAGTGACCTAATGCCAACATTTCTTGATACACTCATTGAAAAGAGAAGTATGAATTGTTTTTTGTCATGTTGAGCAAATTCAACGTGTGACAGTCTAATTCAAGAGAAAATAAGTCTTTACAGATTAGAATAAATCTTTTTGTTCAATGTTTAGGAATTGTCTTTGGCCCGACATGGTGAGTCATATATCATTTTCAATAGGTAACAGGAACGTTTTCCTTCTGTTCTTGAGGTGTGAAATATATGTTCATAGGGTCCCTGATTAACAATGATTCGACTTAAGATTTTTCAACTGCACAATGGTACAAAGGCCACATGCATTAGGCAGAAACCGCACTTTGAATTTCAATTTTTGATCTCTCCCCAGTCTAGTGATATTCTGTATGATTCTCTTTCGTGATCCTGGGCAGCAGCATGAGCTGCAGCTCCCAGTCAGTCCCACAACCACCAAGGGAAAGAGCCAGTACCCCACAGTATTGCTAAGCTCAGATGCTCCGTAGGCTTGGTGTAGTAAATGCACTGTCAACTTCAATATCTTCAACTTACAATGAGGATGTAAGTTTATCAGGATGTGGCACCATTGTGAGTCAAGCTGCATGCACATACAAGTGAGTGAGGTGCAATTCAGGGACTCTGCTGATACACACATCCTCACATCAGCACCGTGAAACCGTCCCTCGTTCTCTATCCCAGTCTATCCACAAAGACAAGAGGACTTTTTAAGAAAACTTTATTCAGGATGTAATTTATCCAATAAACTGCTTTCATTTGAAGTTTGCAGACTGGTGAATCTGGCAGATGCAGATGCTGCAAACCCAGGAGCCAGAACGTGTTCATCTCCCTCAGAGGATTCCTGGGCTCCTTTCAGCCCTCTCTGTAGCTCAGCTCCAGGCCACCCCCATTTGGAATTTAGTCATCGAAGCGTAGTTGTACTATTAAAATCATGTATTTTGAGATTCCTTTCTGCTAAGGAGTGTCAATAACTCCTTTTATTTCATTGTTGCCTGGTGTTCTTCTGTAATGGACATACTACAGAGTGATCATACACTCACCTGTCCAGAGACATTAGGGATTTTCCTACATGGAGCTGTCGTGCAAAAGCTTCTACTAACATTCACTATAGCTGGGCACAGTGGCACATGCCTGTGATTCCAGCGGTTCTGGAGGCTGAGACAGGAGGATCGGGAGTTCAAAGCCAGCCTCAGCAACTTAGTGAGGCACTAGGCAACTCAGTGAGACCCTGTCTCTAAATAAAATAGAAAAAAGGGCTGGGGATATAGCTCAGTGGTTAGGTGCCCCTGAGTTTAATCCCCAGTACCAAAAAACCCATTACTATATATATGGACACACACACAAATACCTAGAAGTTTAGATACTGGTTATATAATAGGTAAATGCTCAACTTTAAGAATCTGTTCAACAATTTTCCAAAGTATTTGCACCACTAACAATCCCACCAAAACTGATTTGGTATTGTTGGCCTGTAATTTCCATCCTAGTGACTGTGTAAGGATATTTCATTGCAATTTTGTTTGCTTTACCCAGAAAAAATAATGATGTTGAACATCTTTTCGTGTGGGTTTTATTTTATTTTGGCCATTCACATCTTCTTTGATGAAATGTCTTTTAAAATAATTTGCCCATCTATCAATTGTGCTGTTTGCCTGTTTAATGTTGGGTTTCAGAGCTATTTCTATATTATGGCTATGAATCATATGTCAGACCTTTGTTGCTAGGACTGGGGAAATAGCTCAGTTGGTAGAGTCCTTGCAAGCAGAAGGCCCTGAGTTCGATCCCCAGCCCCACCAAAAAAAAAAAAAAAAAAAAAAAAAAAAAAATTACCCATGTTACTAATATGTTCTCTTATTCTCTGACTTGCCCTTTGTTTTTCTCAGGGTATCTTTTGAGAAGCAAAAGTTTTAGATTTTTGATAAAATACAATTTATCAGTTTTTTATGGTTTGTGCTTTTTGTAGACTGTGTTCAAAAAATGAAACTTTGCCTATTCAAGGTCACGAACATTTTTTTCCTTCTATATTTCTAGGAGTTTTATATTACCATCATTTTAAGTAAATTTGTACATGGAACAAAATAAGGGATGATGTTTATTTTTCCCCCACATTCAGTGGTTGCCAAGACTTTTCCTCCTCTGTTGAACTGAGTGGGCATCTTAGCGGAAAGCCTATGGGCAGGGACCCACCTGTCTCCGATATGTTCAGGGAATCATGCCTTTGAGAAGTACCATAGCACCTGAGGACTGCAGCATCACGGGAAGCTTGATATGAGGTAGCGTCTGCCCTCCAACTTTGTAAAAAGTGCTTTGACTCATCTGGGTTCTTTGCATTTCCAAGTAACTTTTAGAATTCTCTTCTCAATTTCTACACAAAACCTTGCTGGTATTTTCATTGGCGTTACATTGCATCTCCAGATCCATTTGAAGAGAACGGATGTCTTCTGTCTTAGTACTATTTAGCTTTCAATTCCAACGAGCTTTGGATGATGCCCCTCCATGTATTCAGACCTTTTTAAGTGCCTCTCTAGCAATATTCCATTATTTTCTCTGTATCTTTTGTTACGTACATGTTAAAATATTTTATTAAGGGTTGTTATAAATGGAGTTTTAAATTTTTTCATTTTCTAATTCTTTGCTCTAGTATAGACCTATGCTTTTTTTTTTTTTTTTTTTTTTTTTTTTTCTTTTGGTACTGGAGATTGAACCCAGGGGTGCTTAGCCACTGGGCCACATCCCCAACCCTTTTTTATGTGTTTTTTTTTTTTTTTTTTTGAGACAGGGTCTTGCTGAGTTGCGTAGGGCCTCACTAAGTTGCTGAAACCAGCTTTGAACTCACTATCCTCCTGCCTCAGTCTCCCAAGTCACTGAACTTACAGGCATGTGCCCCCATATCTGGCACAATTGTTTTTTGATACCCTGTGACTTAGACTGGTAGTTTTGCATGTGTCTTGAGATTTTTATATGTAACTAATCATGTCATGTTTAATAGAGTTTTATTTTTTCCCACCAATATTCATCCCTTTTACATATTTTTCTTGTTTTATTGTCCCACTGAGGTTTTCAGAATGGTGTTGACCAGACGTGATGAGAGAGAGTATCCTGATCTTGTTCTTGATCGTAGAAAGTACTTGATGTTTCCAGAGTAAGCACGGGGGCGGCTTTAGGTTTTTCATAGGTGCCATCTATCGGATGGAAGAAATCTTGTTCTTTGTTTGGTTTGTTAGAGAAAGAAACAATTCCACAGTCATAGTGAGATTTAACGCTCCTCTCTCAACTACCTATGGATCAATTAGAAAAAGTGTCAGGAGACACAGTGCAGCTGAGTATCAGCGCCGTACACCTAAACCTAACTGCTATTCCTTTTCAAGTACAAATTGAAAATTCACTAAGACAAACTGTGCTGGGTCTTAATATGACTCCTAAAATGTTTTAAAATATCTGAAATCACACAAAATAGGTTCTCCGACCGCAACAGGATTAAATTAGAAATCAATAACATATTCAGGAAACCCCCCAATGTATGAAAAGTAAAGTAGTTCACTGCTAAATAACCCGTTTCAAAAAATAAATCACAAAGAATTTAGAGAATATTTCAAATTGACTAATAATAGAAACAACACACCAAAATGTATGGGAAGCATGTAAAGCAGTATGAGGAGGGAAATTTATGCTTTCAGAGACTTACATTAGAAAAGAGGAAACGTCTAAGATCAAGAACCTAAGATTCCACCTCCAGAGGTTAAAAAAAATAAAAATAAAAAAAAAAGTGCAAACCCAAACCAAAATGGAAGAACAGAAATCAACAAAATAGAAAAAGCAAACATTAGAAAAAAGTTACAAAGCTAAACCCAGGACTTTAAAAACAAGATAGTAGAAAATTCAAAACTAACTCATCAAGGAAAACAGAAACAGAACTTAACTCACAAGTATCAGAAATGAAAGACTGGTTATCAGTTCAGATATTGTAGATATTAAAAGAATAACAAGTCAGAACCTGGATGCTAATCATTTTGCCACCTAAATCAACCAATTCCTTGACAAATCCTATTGGCCAAAGTTTCTATGAGATGAAGAGGAAAATCTGAAGAGCCCCAGATTCATTAAAGAAATGGAATTTGTTGTCATAAACCTTCCCACCAAAGGAACTCTGGGCCCAGATGGTTTCACAAGATTTCCATCAAATGTTAAAAGAAGTGATAAAACCAGTGGTATACAAACTGTTCTGGGAAGCAGAGAAGGGAGCACATCCCAATGTTTTATGGGACCAGCATAACCTCACACCAAAACATAACAGAACATTACCAGAGAGAGACCGAACTTTGTGAAAGCATTAAAATGAACAAGTTGAGAGTCTCAACATATATGCCAGCTTAATCATAATAGAAATGACTCACGGATGTCAATGAGAACGACCTCAGCTCCTGACTTAATCTTGTTAAACTCCATTTCATGGTGTATTTTAAGAGCTTGTCATATTTGGTAATGCATTTTGTGTGTGTGTGTGTGTGTGTGTGTGTGTGTTTAAGAAAAAAAAAGTCTGGGCAAAGGAACACAGAAAACCAAATTACTGGTTTAACAAAAATTCAAATGTAGTAACTAGGACATTTGAGAAGCTGTGTGTGGTGGGAAGGGATTCACAGCAGAATGATACAGAAAAGAAGCAAGAAGCAAAATGGTCCCACGCTCGTTTTAACTGTGTGCTATGCAGAATTTTATAAATGTGTGCATGGGAATTCTTTGAAGTAGGCCCTGCAGTTTCTATTTTGGCAGAGGCTCTTAATGTGGTTTCCACCGCAGAGCTAAGGGACCTTCCTTCTCAGAATATCTGTGATGGTGATGTGAGAACCTCTTCGACTAATGATTAAGAATGGGCGTTTGGGGCTGGGGGTGTGGCTCAGTGGCAGAGCGCTTGCCTAGCATGTGTGAGGCCCTGGGTTCCATCTCAGCACCTTGAACAAAAAAGACAAAGAAAAAAATCAGCATATTACTGGAAGAATAAAAATCAGTTCCAGGACATGGACCATATGAATATTATCAAGCCCTGCATTGTGCCCAAGAACTAACACCAACTTAAAACAAAAACAAACAAACAAACAAACAAACAAAAAAACACATTAGTAGGAGCCCCTTGAGAGCATTGCATATGACACCTGTAAGAAAATAACAGCAGAACAATGTTCCCATTGAAAATCAGGATGCAGGATCTGATGAAGGACTTTCTGGCTGTCAATTTGACAGCGCTGGAGCTTTGTAAGAACAATAAAAAGATTGTTCATGTCTGAAATGGAAGTAAGCATAAAGAATTTGTGCGTGTGGCTGCCAGTGCTATTTCAGTGTGGGCCACTGCCCAGGCCACCTGCAAACAGCCCATTTCTGCTCTGTGACAAGAAAATTGAGAACAATTGAGAGAAGCATTCTACAGCAATTGGACATTTTGCAACATCAAAATGGATTGACTGCATTTTAGTAATTCTAGTCTGTTGTGTTTTACAAAAGCACTGATCCCAGACAGATCAGGGAAAGAAAATTGGTGCTTCCCCATGATTGGTTGTGACACAGTTCTAGAATAGCAACACCAAAGGTTGCTGACTTTATGAGTGATCATTTTTCCTTATTGTTATTTTCTATGTTTTGATACAGGATCCATCTGTGTTGCCCAGGCTGGCCTTGAACGCCTGAGCTGAAGTGACCTTCCTGCATCAGTCTCCCAAGTAGCTGAGACCACAGGTGCCCACCACCACACCTGGCTCGAAAGTGGTCATCAGTGATATTTAACAGCATCAAACTTCTCCGCTGAAGTGAAAATAGGTTCGCTCTCACCTTCAAGTTGGTGTTTGGTTATTGTACCAGGAGATGCCAAAATCAGGGGTGTGTCTGCACCATAAGCTGCACAGGTGAGATCATTTGTGGACCAATGAAAGGAAGAGGATCCAGGAGGAAGGGAGCTCCCACCACACGCAGGCTTGGTTTCAATTTTCCTGCGGAGTAGAAAACTGCTCACAGCTAGGAACGTGGCTGCAGCACTCACCTGCCTCGCTCTTCTAGCCGGCAGCCCAGCTGAGACCGTATGGACTCATCTCCGCTCAGATCTTACAAGAGCACTTGAAACTTCTTTGTTTTTCTGAGTCATCTCCAAGCTCCACTTACATGTGTTTATCTACAGATGCGAACTGGAAATGAGGTGCTCTTTCTCTTTTGCCGTCTCTGCCGCGAGCTGGCAGGAGCCCCGTGTCCTGTGATCACACACTCACCAGAGATGGGTTAATTTTCTGTTCCCCAGAGGTTTTGTTTTACCACCCGAACAGCCTGCAACCTGCCTACATTGCTCTGAAGTGTACCAAACGCACAGTCCCTCGCTTTTGCACATTCAAAACCCCTGTGAATTTCAAGGACCTGTTTGATTTCATGATAAGCACATCCTGTGGTCACTCAAGTCTGGCTCTGGAATTCATGTGTATTTTCTAGGGAAGAAGCTGTGTATCTTGTCTGTGGTTTGGCAAGAGAATTCTCTGAGTTGGGTGGATTTGGGAAAGGAGGAAACAAAACTCTGGCTTAGAGAGGGTCATGCTGCAAGTGTGTGGCTTTGCCAGGCTGAGAAGCCACACGCAGGGTAAGAAATCAACAACCAGCACAGATGTGGGCAGCTTCCAGGGCCAGGCTGGAAGATGCTGGGTGACCGCTGCAGTGCTGGGGGCTGGGAGCACCCCTGGGCTGGTACTGTTTTCAGTTGGGAGTCCCCTGAGGATCTGGGGACCTGTGTCCCTTCTCAAGCCATGCCGTTCAGCAGACCTGCCGTGTGCTGGCTCAACCACACTAACAATAGCCTAGGTCAAGCCCTGGCCCAGTGACAGCTGAACCTGCCTTGTCCAGCTGCTTGGCTCAGAAGGAAGAGTCTCAAGCGTCCTCCTCGGAGCCACCAACGTGCTTTCCTGATATATTTCAAGTAGGGACTGAGAAAATAAAGGCCAGCCCCTCACCAACTTATATAAGAGGCAGAAACATGGGAGACCATCCTGGTATAGGTACAGGGCTGGTCTCAGTGAGTCCAGAGGTCACCTTCCCCTGTAGAAAGCTTGGTTTGCTGTTCAGCCCCTGTGTGGACTCAGAAGTCCCAGGTGAGGTCACCAAGACCTCACCAAGGTGAGGTCAGCAGCCTGCCTTGGTGGGTTCCAGCCTAAGCAACGCCATCGTTCATCTGACCCTCATCTTGGTCACCCATGTGCAGACCCTATTAGGGAGACACCATACATTCCAGATGGGCAAGGGTTTTTTTTTTTTTTTTTTTTTTTTCCTTTCAAATTAGTGTTTACCAGTGTAATCCCAAAGCCCGAAAACATTTTGAACTCCTGACACAGATAAGTACTCAGCAAACGGTTTTTGAATGAATGAGTCCATGTTTAATTATTTGGTTTGTAGGATAAACACAGAAAATACTACAATTTGAGGGGTTAGGAGTGCAGCCCACTCCTAACCTAGGGGTTGGTAGAGCACCTGACTAGCATGCAGAAGGCCCTAATTTTGATCCTGAGCATCAAAAAAGAAGAATATTAAGTATAACAATACTAAGAACTCTTCTTTACCTAAATGTGCTAATTTGGAAAATTACAGGCTTTAGTACTCCGTGGATTGTCTGTACACATTTTTGGTTTATGCAAAAGAGATTCAGCTATAAAATAAACTGTGAAGGCCAACAAATGCATTGACATTTGTTCATAATGGTGCTTATACATTGCACAAGAGAAACGAGAAGGCTTTACTAAATGATAATTACCAAAACCCAAATTAAAACGAAAGAGTCTATCTCAGTGGTCAGATGGGTAGACCTCAGCATCTGCATCCATTCCTGGCCAGGATCATGGGGAAGGAGGTGCTCTCTGTGGGATTGCAAGTTGGCATGCATTCTGGAGAGGAATTTGATGATATCTGAGAAAATCAAAGCTGTGTATCCCCAACACAGCACAAGTCCACAGCAGAAAGAGTGTAGCAGCCAAACCTCAAAACAACCTCAATGACCAATGCATGAAGAGCCAGTAACTAAGGTAGCCTTACGGGAAGGTGTGTGGTTACTGACTGGGAAAAATGTTGCTGACATGTCATGAAGCCCAGGCACAAGGACAGACCTCTAGGTAGAATGTGAGACCATCTTTTCACAAACACCACTGTGGGGGAAGAAAGTTTATGTGTTGCAAGCATGTGTGTGTTTTCGTATGTACACACATGTGCATGTATATGTGTGTAGATATTCAAGGGTTTGTCAGAGTATGTATACAAAAGTATGTGTGCTCACATGCATCTGCTTTTATAAGCATAGGAAGAAGTCAGGAATGGTTGTGGTAATGGTGATAATTAGCAGTACTGAGCTGCACACCTGTGCAGTTTAATGTATGCATATATGTATGTATGTATTTTGTAGAGCTGGGGATTGAACCCAGGACCTCAAGCATGCTAGGCAAGCTTTCTACCACTGAACTAACAGCCCCAGTCTTTTTACTCTGAGAGAGGGTCTCATTAAATGCCCAGGCCGGCCTTGAACTTGGGATTCTCCTGCCTCTGCCTCTGGAGTAGCTGTGATTACAGACACACACCCAGCTGTGCGCTTCTAAGCACTTCACGTGTGCAAAGATACTTAATCCCTGTGACAGTCCTACCAATGGGTTACCACTGTTTATCCATGTCATAGATCACAAAACTGAGGCATGGAGAGACCAAGTGAAGTATCTAAGTTGAATTCTGCAGCCAGGCATCCATGCCCAAACCCCGTGACCAGACCATTCAGCTTCGTGGTAATGTTCATAATTCAAAAGGCAGCAAGACCTGCCATTAGACATTTTAAGTGAGGGGACGCTGGGGTTCTACTCTCTTTTGTGTGGGTGTGCATTTTACTTTAAGGTTATTACTTTACCTCAAGGGTGAGACGGGGCTGTGGGATTTCTCCTCCTCTGCTGGGGTGGTGCGAGTGGGCTGGATGGAGGCGCTCCTGTGTGACAACACGGAGTTACACAACCTGGTGTGTTTCTTTCACAGGATTGCAGCACACCTGAGATCCTGATGAAACCCCGGGGGCCCAAAACTGTCCAACAGAAAAATAAAAGGCATACACCCAGCCCACACCCTGAAGTTACAACCTACAATTAATTAGGGGGAAAGAAAGAGAGATCTGTCTGCTTTCATGACTTCAACTTTCCACCTGGATTGCGAAGCTCTAAGAACTCCATTCAGCTGCACACCGGCCCCATCCCCCACCTCAGCATTTAGATTTCTGTTTTCTCTTCTGCTACCAGAATAAGAATGCAAATATATTCTGCACGATTCCCACGATATGCTATGAATGCCAGAGTGCTACTACTTGTATTGTAGACACAAATTCAAGCACAGGGGGTGCAGACAGCCGTGCTGGCTCTCTCGGGCTCCCCAGTGAGCCCATGGCATTAGAGGTTACAACAGAACATTCTCCCATCAGCCTTGTCGTCTCAAATCGTACATTTGTTAATTAGAGAAGTCTAAAATGTTTGTCGCAGGTACTGAAGAAATTGTATTTCTTTATTTTATCTGTTTATCTCTGAGCAAGGGTCTGGCTATGGAGCCCAGGTTGGTCTTGAACTCCTGGACTTAAATGAATCCCCTGCCTCAGCCCCTAAGGAGCTGGGGCTACCGCTGCTCACCACCATGCCCAGCTATGTGAATGCACTTAGCATTCACACCTAAGGAACGTGGCTCCTTTGTTGGTGGAAAAGCCTGGACTTATAGGTCAAGATAAATCTTCACATTCTGAGAAGTTAGCACTTTTCTGGTCTATACCGAAGTTTTTAAAAACTGTTGACTGAAATTCAAACCATCTTCATTCACAAAATCAATGACTCTTGCCATGTTGTGGTCAATGACTGAACCATGACAATAATGGGAAATTTTAAACTATACCCAGGCACCTGCCTTGGTGGTCCACACCTGTGATCCCAGTGCTCCGAGGCTGAAGTAGAGGATCATGAGCTCAAAGCCAGCCTTGGCAATTTAGCAAGGCCCTAAGCAACTTAGCCAGAACTTGCCTCTAAATAAAAAACATCAAAAGAGTTAGGGATGGAGTTCAGAGGTTGAGTGCCCCTGGGTTCAATTCCTGGTTAAAAAAAAAATAACGTGTGTGTGTATGTATGTGTGTGTGTGTGTGTGTGTGTGTGTTTATACACACATATACTGGTACCTGGGTCCCAGCCCTAGAGACTCTCTGGTCTAACTGGTGGGGGTTGGAGGGACTTTGACAAGGGACTTTTAGAAAACTCCCCAGGAGACCATACTGTGAATCAGGCCTGAGGCCTGCACAGGACTCCTTCACCCAGCCTCTTGTCCTTTCAACACTGTCCTCTGACAGCATTCCTTTTCCTGCTCCCTTCTTGGTCTGCCTTGAGCAGATCCACTTCTTCCAGGGAGCCACTGGCTGGGGTGAGTGGCCCTGGGGATGCCCTCCGCCCCAGCACCTGGTTGAACAGCATATGATGTCATCAGGCAGCCACCAGGGACCCTCAGGGAAGAATGGCCTTTATGCAGGAAGTGCCTGAATAAACCTAAGAAGGAGGGGAAGTCCCCGGGGACTCCCCAGGCAGGGTGCAGTGGGGTATATCAAGACTTAAAAAAAAAGGAGATGGAAGGGGGCAGAGAGAACAGAGGCTTCAGGTGGTCAGGAGCGGGTGTGAGGCCTCATGGGCACCAGGACACCTAAAGGCCATTCAGATTTTGCATGAGTGGCCCCTACAACTCTGGGGTCACTGCATTCTCTGTAGTTCAAACAGGCTCAGTAACATATGTGGAACCCCAGTTGACAAAGCCCCCTGCGAAGATGAAGCCAAGGCTGGGTTGTGTGACCTGGGGCCAACACCAGGCAGCAGACTAGCCTATCCGGGGAATCAGGGGCCATAAACGACCTTGGGGATGTGCAGAGCTCTGGGCTGGTTCTGCCTTTCTGTGTGTGGATGGGGCTGCTGGTGTCTGGCCATGCCCACTGCCCACTTCCTGCTCTCAAACCCTGAAGCCTGGACTCTGCTTTCTCTCCCCTTTGACCAAACATTTTAGAACATGTTAGACACGAACTTCTGGACGTTTTAAGACCATGCCTTCTGAGGCTATGAGTTTCTCCATTTTCTTGATTCCAACTCAGCCACCACACTTCAAGGACATCCAGGCCACATGCAGGACACCCTGGAAGAAGGGAGACTGTCTTGGACACTCTGGCCAGGGTGAGCTCCCAGCTGAACATACCACAGAGCAACCCCAACTCAACTCACCTGTATTAGTTTTGCTGCAACAAAATACCTGAGGTTGGGTATTTTAAAAAGAGGTTTATTTCGATTACTGCTTTAGAGGCTGCACGTTCAGACAGAATGGTGCAGGCAGTGGTGAGCGACTCCTATCTGCATGGCCTTGTGGCAGATAGCATGGCCAGAACACTCCATAAGGGGTCACACAGAAAGACACGGCAGGGAGGAGACAGGTTTGATCTTACATAACAATCTGCTCTTTGAGAACAAACTCAGGTTCCTTAACCCCTTTTGAGGGGATGCCTCCAATGACCTAACCGTCTCCCACTAGGCCCCACCTCTCAGAGGTCTCCCCTCCTCCCAGCACCACTCATTGGGCCACACTTCCAATACACAGACCCTTGGGGGACACTCATACCACATCCAAGCCATAGCACTGTGTTGTCCCCCAGACCCCCCAGGGCCTCTCTCCATTGCCAGACTTTCTCATGAGACTCACATTCCTTCCTGGAGACAGGTACCAGTCCTCTGACCCAGACTGAGGTGCGTGAGCTGAGATGTAGCACCCCTGGACCCCAGGAGGCAGCTCACAGGTAAGTCTGCCCACACCAAGACAGCCACTCTTTCCAGGGTTCAAAGACCACCGAATCTTCATTAGTCTCTTCCATTTCACTTTCTAAGGACTAGGTCCTTTGTATTCCTTTTCAAATTTTCATTTCCTCTGAATATGCTACATGCAGGATGCAGACTTACAGAGGCAGCTTCTTAAATTATTGGAAATGGTTTAAAATCTTTACTTTTGTGATTGCATCAGTCAGCTTTTGGTTACTGTGACAAATACCAGAGGAAAACCACTTGGAGGAGGAAGAGTGTTGGTTTCAGAGGGGCCAGTCCAGGGTCAGCAGGCTCTAAGAGACGAACATCGCAGCAGAAGGACCTGGTAGAGGGAAGTGGCTTACCTCAGGTGGCTGGTAAGCAGAGATAGAGAGCAACAAAGGGGTCAGAGAAAAGATATACCCCTCCAGGGCTCCCCCCAAGTGACCTTTCTCCACTGGGACCTGACACTTCTCTATAATGCCATCAAATATGAACCCCTCAATGGATTAGTCCATGGATGAGCTCAGAACCCTTCTGATCTGATCATTTCCCAACGTCTCACCTCTGAACATGGCTGCACTGGGAACCAAGCCTTTGGGAGGAACGTTTCAAATCCAAATCACAATGGCGCTGTGCATTTTGCCTGAAAGAAAGAACAGCTAGACTTGTCCTGCTGCCTCAGAAACACTCACAGGTCTCCTCATCTCCCTGAGGGTCGCTGCTGGAAGCAGGCATGTCAGAGCACACCTTGGTGTCCTTGGGAACCTTGGACCCTCTCCTCGGCAGCAGCTACTGACACCTGCCTTTGTGAAGTGCGTGCACAGGTGTGGAGTGGGGAGCGGACCTGCAGGCTTTAGCCCCAGCTCAGCCCTTGGACAAGTTCCCGAGCGGTGGACATTCATCTCTCCCCTTTGCACCATTTTACAAACAGGCTGGATTAAATAGATCCACCAGCTACCCTGAGACCTTTCAATGACTGGGCAGTCTCTCATGGGACTGGGAAATCAAGAGCCACCAACACTTTCTCTCTAGGTCTGACAGTCCCCTCTGCCGTGGATCTTGGAAGACTTGACAGAGCCAGGCTGGTGGTTCTAGAGGCAGCTTCAGTTCTTCTGAAATACTGACTGGCCCTATGTGGCTTTCAGAAGGTCCTCCCTGTCCCTGGGTCACCTTCTTTTCTTCCTTTCTGTCCTCAGATGTGTCACCATCCCCAAGCTAGGAGAAATCACTTTCCTCCTGTGTGTGTGCTACACACGTGTGTTATGGGGTGGGCCTGAGGGGCGTAAATAGGGCCAAAGGTGGATAGAGCAAGTTGCTAAGTGGACGAACCCCAAGTTCTGTGGGCGAGCTGTTGGTTCCATGGGCAAGTGGTCACCGAGAGCTGCCTGGGTTGGCCGGCCATGCTTAGGTGCGATGGAGGGTGAGGATGGTGCTCTCGGGAGCAGGTGCCTCTGCAGACTTCGGTGTTCCTGACTTCAGTGCCCCTGGAGTGACTTCCTGCTGGTGTGGCCCAGGGCCAACTCCTCCAGCGTGGCCACCAGAGCCAGCGGGAGCCAGGAGAGCTGGGAGTGGATGGGCAGCACAGAGCTTGCTCAGGCCTCCATGGTTGTGGTTTGACCTTCACAGGGGGCCGAGTCTGGGGACTGCTCTGAGCTCTGCTCTTCACCCGGAAATGTGAAAATTCCCATTTTCAGGAGAGTCCCTCTCCAAGATGAGCCAAGGGCTCTGCTCCTTCTGGCTTCCCTTTAGGTTCCCAGCCATCTCTCACCATGCAGAATCATTTTACAGAAAATACTGTTGACTCATCATCAGGTTGGACCACAGCCCTCTGCTGTCCCCATCACACATCACTTCTACTACAAAGCCAGCACCAAGTTGTTATACCTCACTGTCCTCAAGGAACTGACTCTAGGACCCCCACACCCCTGCACCAATGATGTCAAGTCCACAGGAACTAGAGTCCCTTAAGGGAAACGATGTAGTATTTTCATGTGTATGCATATTCTTTCCTATGCTTTTTTGGGATGGTACTGGGCATTGAACTCAGGGGCACTCGACCACTGAGCTACATCCCAAGGCCTATTTTGTATTTTATTTAGAGACAGGGTCTCACTGAGTTGCTTAGCCCCTTGCTTTTTGCTGAGGCTGGCTTTGAACTCGCAATCTGCCTGCCTCAGCCTCCTGAGCCACTTGGATCACAGGTGTGTACCACCGCACCCAGCTCCTATACTTCAAATCCTATCTAGATTACTTAGAACACTTAAGACAATGTGAATGCTATCAAATAGTTGTTACACTGTATTGTTTAGAGGAAAATGACAAGAAAAAATCTACACATGCTCACTACAGGTGCAATTTTGTCTTTTGTCTTAAATAATTTCCATCTGAAATTGGTCGAATCCTTAGATGTGGAGCCCTTGAATGCAGGGAGCTGACTGCTTGTAAAGGGGCTTGGACACACTTGGCCTGGTGCCCCACGCCTGCAATCCCAGCAACCCAGGAGGCTGAGGTAAGAGGACCGCAAGCCTCAGCAACTTTTCGAGACTCTGTCTCATAATAAAAATTAAAAGGGGCTGGGGGTGTAGTTCAGTGGTAGAAAGCCCCTATGTTCAGTCTTCAGTACAGGGTGGTGTTAGAGTGGTGGAGAATTAGGAGGAAGAAGAACAGAAGGAGGAGGAGCAGGAGGTGGAGGAGGAGCCGGAAGAGGTTGAATTTTCATGTGTTTTCTCAAAACCCAGCACTCTGGGCTCCTGCTAGCCACGTCAGCATCAGGTGCTGAGCTCACCCAAGCTCCCAGCCCATCTGGCCGAAGCTCCCCTGAGCTCAAGATGCTCGCAGGCATGGCACCTCCACTAAAGGTCTGGGGTTCTGGGCTCCTGCCGTCAGATCTGGGCTCCGGGGAGCCCGACAGTCTGAGCTGTGCTCCAGTCCAGATTCTCAAACCTGCTCGGCCAGAGGTGCAAATGATTGCTCCCTGACTCGGACAGGGGCAGGTCTCAGCAATCTGAAAGTCCCTAGAACCACAGATGGCCATTTGTTGACACTTGAAGATAGAGGGGGACTCAGTTACAAGCTTTCTCTAAAATAAGAAAGTCTCCAAATTCCTCAACTAGCAGATATTGCTGACAGCCTTGTTTTCGACCCAGCAGGAGTAAAAAAGAAGCTGACAACTTATTTTTGCAGGTTATGCTCATTCAAGTCTATTTTTAGATCTTTTTCCTAAGTCAGTACACCAGAATAGCTTTGGGTTTGAAAATCACCATCTGTTTCTGAGCACTGGGCTCCATCTCACAGGGTCTGGGGCCACATACCTGACCCATCACAAGGCCGCAGTCCCCAGGGACTGAGAACAGAAGTGGTGTTTAGGGAATGCACTAAAATCAGTCTCAGGCGTTTTAATATATGCTATTTATAAACTGAGAAACACACACACAAAAATGCCCTTGGCTTTTAAAAAGGCAGTTCAAATAATCCCTTGTATTTAAATAGGTTTCTAATAAAAAGGCCATCCAACCTTATCTGGGTTGTTAAGATAAAAATTAACCCATGGAAAAGAAAGCCTACTCAGAAAGCTATAAAGGGCCCCTGTTGTCCCCCCCCCCTTCTTTTTTCCGGTTGACGGTGGCCCCTCCTTCCCTCTTGTGGCCTCTGTAGTGACTCATGCTTTTCTATGGAAATACAGTTGGTGCCTGAAATACAGCATCAGGATGGAAAGCTGACATATGAGTAACTGGCTTGGAAATGACATTAGCACGTACGTTAGAATCACATGCAGCCCCTCTAAGGGCCAGGCGGTGGGATGAGGGGCAGCACAGGGAGGGGTGGTGACAAGGGAGGGGCAGGAGGTCCCAGTGTCCCGCAGAACTGACCCTCTGCCACAGCTCCCAGTTATTTTTAGCTTCCACTAAATTTAGCTCACTCCACCCTCCTGAATAGCCCAGATCTTTAAATACCATTTTACTCTTATAGGTCAAAAGGATTTTGCAAGGAACAGCGTAGATTAAATTGCTGGGACAGGCATTAAAGGCTTTATGACCCAGATAAGAAACATCCCTGTGAGCTTCTCCTCGGCCAGCAAGGACTTGGCTGGGGGTTTCTGGGGACCCCTAAGGCACCATGCAGGGACCCTGGCTGTTTCCCAGCAGAACTCCTGTGTCCCTAAGACTGAGAGACCCCCATGGGGCACAGCAAGGGTGCCTCCTAGCTTGTGCTATTTTGGGCCTCTCTGTTTTCCAAAACAATTACCAAAAGGAAATCACACACACACACACCCCAGATACAACAGGAGCACTTGGGGAAGCCAGCACCAGAAACGACCCCAAGTGAAATTATGACACAGGATTTGTGAGCCACAGTGGAGTACATATGAAACCGAGCACAGCAAGTGGCCTCTTATCGCGTTCCAGGAAGCAGCTCTGCATTTCGTCACACTGGCCTTTCAGAACTGTGTGCACGTAGGCAGCATGCGGCCACCGAGGACCTGCTGTCCTTGTTCTGCTGCTGGACCGACCCCCATTCCCCAAGGGTGCCTCAAAAGTCAGTGTTGCACAAAGGGGCTGGGGAGGCGGGAGTCCTGGGTTTGCAAGCACTTACTGAGCCCAGAGGCTAAGACCAGCTCGTGCAAAGGGCCCCGCAGCGGGAGGCAGGAGGCGAGCCCCTCAGAGCCCCACACCAACCACTTCTCCATCCACCAACCTGCCTGCAGCGCAACCACAGAAAGCAATCAGAAGTACCAAGAAGGCCAGGTGATTGCAGTGCCCGTTCTTAGAAGGAAAGAATCCGAGTCAAGAGCTTCGGAAGGGGGAAGTTGGGTGCATTCCCACTTCCTCCTTTTTTTCATTTTTTTCTTCTTTTTTCTCACAAGAGCATGTGGCAACTCTGCTGGCAAACTCATCTTTCGTGGCTTCCGTGTCAAGTAAATTGTTCAGAAGAAAGAAGATCTCCTGTTGTCACGGTTAGACGTTTTCTTTACGAAACTGGCTACTATTCAGGAGAAGCTCCCTGTGCTGCCTGAGCATCTGGTGCAAAAGATGAGGATGGTCCCCTAGGCATGCGTAACCAGGGGCTTCCGTTTTTCTGAGAGAGAATATGAAAACATTTTGAGGAACCCAACATGAGAGGAAATGGACAGGGATTGTCCCCTGAGAAAACACACTATGACAACAAATGACCACCATGGGATAAATGAGGACTTCAGGTGAATGGTATTTTGTTGAACTGGACGGTTTCTACAGCTTTGGGAAAGCAGTGGTGTATCTGTGCCGAGCATATTCACTCTGTTGGTGGCAATGGGAACAATAACAGCAGAGTGGTCCTTTGGGGTTCACAAGTCAAGCCCTGGGGTCTGGCCACACTGTGAGAGCCGAGGGGAACAAAGAAATGTCTTCAACCAAGAGACACAGGGACCTGGATGGGCCCCACTACATCCCAGTGGCTAGTTGCTGGAATTAAAAACCAAGCATGGTGGCATTTCCTGTCCTGTTCACGTGGCTCCGTGATAAGAGCTGCCCATTATGGCACTGGACCAGGGGCCTGCTTCCTTCCCCAGATATCTCCAGGGAAGTAAGAACCAGGAGCTCCTCTCCTGCAGGGAAGCCAGATGGCAGGGGAGAGGTAAGCAGAAAGAAGTCAGGGCCCCCGGAGCATGAGACCACTAGTCCAGTGGCCCCTGCAGCTGGCTGGATCAAGCTCTGCCCTTCCCACTGCTCTCTGGCAGATACTAGGAAGCCCAGGTCGAGAGAGAGAGCAAACTCCCAAAGCACACTGTGCAAAGACAGAAGGCCTTAGCGCCCACGCCATCAAGACTCTCTGACAGTAATTTGATCTGCCGGTTCTTAAACAGTGAACTCTCCCCTGCCTTAAATCTATGGAAAGTCAAGCAAACTCTAAGGGGTTTATTTTCACCCATGACACCCTCTGTGACAATCTAAAACTGCACAAATGAAAATGAGGTTGTGCATGAGCAACAAGGGGTAAAGACCCCAGCCAGGAAATTCTCTCCAATATTCCTTCAGGAGAAAATTGTCAGCCAGGATCTTGGCAGGGATGAGCTGAGGGACTCAATCGACTATCAGGGGTATGGGTCAACACATGTGAGTCTGAGTCCCCACTGCCCATCAAGCCCCTTCCTAAGGTGTGGGACGCTGTGTGGCCTGGGGCTCTCAATGTGCTTGTCCCCATTTGTTGGTGGGTGTTCCCTCGCTGCGCACACGGTACACCAGCGCTGTAGTCTTCTTGACAGACACAGCTGATCTCAGGATCTGGGCTCAGAGCTGGGCATGGCTGCTGAGCAGGGTCCCGTGGCAGCTCTTATTGAGCCGGGTGAGTGCTGGCAATTATGGCCATGTGGGAGGGCCTCTTGAGGAAAGGCCGGTGGATTGGGTCAAGGTTGGCCCTTGCTGGCTGCTGTGATGTTCTGGGCCAGGAGAGCAGCCCTCCCTTCTCCAAACATGGTACCCCACCCTGGCCCCTGGGAGGGACTGTCAGTGTTCTCTCCTGGGAGTTACTGAGGTGGAAGGATAGGAAGAGGGCTGCCCTTCCTCCTGGTGGTAGCTAGGAGCTGCCATTGAGTGAGGTCACTGTATGGGGACAGGCCCAGACAGCAAAGCCACACACTGGAGACTACCCGTGGGGCAGAAGGATGGTGTCCCTAGAGCCTAAGATCCTGGCTCTACTGTCCCCAAAGGACACTGCTCCCTGTCCTTCTAACCTAAGGGGTTTGAGAATCAGTGACATTTCCTTTCACCTAAGCTACTTTGGTTGAGCTTCTGACTCAACAACAGAAGCCTAATGCATCCAGCATGCTGGATTCAATTTCTTTAATGAGATTAAAAAAAAATCTACAAAAATGCAGAATTTTAGTGTACATTTTTAGTTATATGGACTCAGTCATGGTCATCCCCATAATTTTCCATGGTATGTGAGATTATGACAGTCATATCTTTGTGGCTCAAAAATATTTGCTTAATCAAAGTAATTGTTTATTCTATCTTGAGCTTATTAAATGGAGCCCTGAAAAGCAGACCCGATGTTTTCAACAGCAAACTAGAAGATATGCAGGTAAAATCAAAACATGGTAGAAGAGTGCTCAGCCATGAACCAATCTCTTAAGGAACTCCCACTCTTAAAAAAAAAAAAACTCACAAATAGGTTAATCTATTTCACTCAGTGGCTCCAGAACAGTTGTTAATAGTGTGTACATTGAGAAGCCAAAACACATGATTTCTGAAGCACTTTATTTTGAAGCTCTGCTTAAACCCTTCATATTTGTGTGATGAGAGTTATGTCACAAAGTTAATCGTTTCCAGGATGCTTGCAGTCGGGGTAATGAAAAACTTCTTGAGCAAACAGCCATTCATCAGCCGTACGACATTGCATAATGTGCTCTGAAGCACGTGTCGTGGGACCCGAGTACACGGCTGCATGAGGCAGGCCCGTGTTTGTGCCTCCCGCTGACCTTTTCCAAAGCAGAACTGGAACCATGTGATGCGTGCTTCTTGCCAACCCTCACTTATTGCCAATAGTTTAGTTGGATGAAATGGAGAAACAGAAATTTCAGTTCCTTCAGAGTTCTAGAAGGAAGACTCTTTGAAGTCCCTGGCTTCTGGCAGTGTGGGGCTGACTTGGAATCTCACTCTCAAACTTTATCAAAATCACCCTTTAACACTGAAATCAAATATTTTGCTCAAGCAGTTCCGGGCATTTGTGTTAGGAAACAATAGATGCGGCCTCACAATAAGATTCTACGTCGGAAAAGCAAAAGGTCAGAGATGCTGGGAGCCAAAGACAGACGCATGATACGCGCGATCTCCATCCATCACGTTTGAAGTTCTTGAGCAATCATGTGAGCGAGAAGCTATTACTTCATCTTGCCAGTATTATCCAAGGGAACACTTGCGAAATACTTATGACAAATATGCTGTAATTATTACATGAATAAAGAGCTTGTGTAGCATAAACTGTTTTTGTAACATCCACACAAACTCTCTTGCTCTACTGGAGCAGACTGGTAATTAGACTTGGTAACAACAATGCGCACTGTGTTTGAGAAGCTGGAGAGGTGGCCCTGAGGCCGGAGGAGAGGTGACTCATGTGGCTCCTGTGCCTTCAAAGTGGCCATGGTGTAGAGGGCTTGCTTTTAACAGTTTAGCCTAAAAAATTTCTAAAACTTAACCTAGGACCAACTTTACATTCGAGTAGCCAATTCAAATATATCTGGTTCCTTAATATATATTAGAAATCATGAAGCATCAAATTTCATCTGATTTTCCTCTTTTTTTTCTTTTGAGAAAAGAATTCAGTAAAAACAAACTTATACTGTACTTGAAATCCTGTCCAAGGTCTGACAAGTTCAAATTAATGAACGGTTTTGTCATCATTGTCTAAAGGTCCAACAGTGGAGCATGAATTTAATAGCCTGGAAGAAAACGTTTTCCCAAAACACAAAACACTAATAAATGCTGGCATTTTAATAATTCTCTTTTGATTTTCACTAACTCAACTCCTGCACTTCCCGGGTGCTCTGCTTGTGTGGATGGCTGCTCACTCGGCCGCTAGGGGCTGAAGGGCACATGGCAGACCATGCACCTTCAGGACTGGGGGTGGGGTCTGCGAGAGCAGTATCCTTCTGTTACCCGGGCCCATGCTCAGTCAGTATTTCCAAGACAATGCACACTAAATCCTGTCCTCTGACTGCAACTTTTCACATGGGAAATAAGGTATTTTAAATATTTTAGACTGCAATAATAATAATTCAGCAAATTTGGCATTGATGTATGGAAAGTCAGAAAGCTACCCTGCACACCATATTTATCAGTAACAGCCCAAATTGTTTCAGAATGCTATAGATTAGCCAAATGCTTGCAACAATCTGAGAAGCGTTTATTCAAGAAAAATGGCTGAATATCAGGAAGAAAAGAAAGTTTTGTGGCACTTTAGCTTGCTCTAGTCTGTCTCCTTTTTTGCAGTGCCACATCACTTTTGCAAATAACTCCCTCATAACCACTGTGGTCAAGAGTCTTTGCTTTTTTTTTTTAATTGCTATAACATAATGCCACAGGCTGGGTAATAGACATAGAAGACTTTTGTTTCTCAGGGTTCTGGGGCCTGGGAAGTCTAAGGGCAAGATGCTGGCATCTGGTGTGGCCCCTCTTGCTGCATTATAACATGGTAGCCCATGATGCAGAAAGCACAGGAGACAGAAAGCTGGCTCTTACGATAACTAGCCCACTCTCACGATAACAGTATTACTCCATTCATGAGGGTGAAGCCCTTATGGCCCGATCACTTCTTAAGGGCCCCACCTCTTCATGTTGATATGCTAGCAATTCAATTCCAACCTGAGTTTTGGAGGGGACATTCAAACGACAGCACCATGAAGACCAGCAGCGAGCAGAAAGAGATGAACATGACTGTAGTGCCCTCAAACCCCCATTTCTAAAAGTCTGTCATTATCCGGCCTGCCTGGCAGTTCCCTGAAGATTCTAATGAGGAAAATCCCCTCTCACAGACGTGTGTCTTTATGTGGCCTGACTCAGAACCTGGCTTATTGTAAACAACTTTTGCCTGCAGGGTATTTGTGGAAAACAGTAATTGTTTGGCAGTGATAACAGTATAGGCAAACAAGAAAATAACAACCAAAAAACTTAAAAGGAGAAACTGGGAAATGAGATGTGCTATGAAAAGTTCTGATGTATTCCTAGGAATCCAGAAGGTCATGTGCTTGTGGCAGGCTCAGGAAAGAAGCAAGGAGGCTGGAGTCCTCACCTCCAGCAGCTTCGGGCTCTGCACAACAAAGGACATGAGGGCTAAGGCAGAGGTACCAACTGCCTGCCAAAGCATTGAAAGCAGGCCTTAATATGCAGAGTCCCTTGGCAAAAGCTGGAGACTTACTGGCTGAGGGCATTTAAGGAAATCTCAATTCAATCATTAGCTGACCAGTAAACGAAGGAAGTAGAGACTAGTGACCACACACAATAAATAATACAGAATTGAGAACGTCAATAAATACATAGCAACAAGAACAAAAAGCAACTATACAACTGGGTTGGGAGGTGAGAGGGCCTGGTTTTCAGAGTAGCCACATTACATTACTTTAAACATCCATCATCCAACAAAACATCCTACATGCAAAGAAACAAGAAAGTATGATTCATACGAGGAAAATAAAACACAATAGGACTATCCCTGAGAATGCCCGGATGTTGAACTTACTAGAAATATTTTAAATTAACCATTTTAAGTACCTTCAAAGAACTAAAGAAAAGCATAAGAATCATGTCTGACCAAACATGAAGTGTCAATATAGAGAAATTGGTGGTGGTAGTGGTAAATTCTAAAATTTAAAAAGATAAAAACTGTAATAAAAACTCACTAGATGATCTCAAAAGCAGATTTAAGATGGTAGAGTAAAGAATAAATCATTTTATAGTCTTATCAATAATCAAATCCAAAGGGTAGAGAGAAAAAAGATCAAAGAAAAAGAGGCCTGGGGGATGTCATTAACTAGATGAACATGTGCATGGCTGGAGCTTCAGAGCGAGAAGAGAGAAAGGAAGAGAAAGACTATTTGAATGATATTAGACAAAAAGTTTCCAAATTTGACAAAAGATATTAATCCACACATCCAAGAGGGTCAATGAAACAGGATCAGTTCAAAGACAGCCAGACTGGAACTTATCACAAATTGTCAAAAGAGGATCTTGAAATCAGTAAGATTCTATACAAGGGATTCTCAATAAGAGTGATGGTTGCCAATTTTTCATAAGAAACCATGCAAGCCAAAAGGCAGTGGGATGACAAAGTGCTGATGGAAAAAGACTATCAAAGAGCCCTGAATCTAGCAAAATTATCCTTTGAGAATTAAGGGAAAGCTAAGAAATCCCAAGATGAACAAAACCAGAACTCACCACTAGTGAACAGTGAACCTGCCCGAGAAGAAACACAAAAGGGAGTCCTTCAGGTAGAAATAAAAAGACACGAGAGAGTAGCCCAAATTCACATAGAAAAAGAGATTGCACTGGTAAAGGTAACTAAACATGTAAAAGTTAGCATTTATTATCTATTGTTCTCAAATAAGAATTAAGATAACTTCATAAAGAGATAATGGGAAAGCTGACCTGATGGCCTCATAAGGCATGAAGATTTAATCTGTACGACAATAATGGCACAGAGGAAGAGGGAAGGTACAAAGCTACATGGGAACGAAAATTTTGTATTCTGTTGAAATCAAATTGGCATTAATCCAAAATAGATTTTATAAAATAGTCATTCCCAGAAAACTCATTAAATAATTGAATAAAAAAAAATTTAAAAAGTGACTTAAGTAATTAAAGTGGTACACAAGAAAACACCTATTAAACACAAAGAAGGCAGAAAGGGGGAAGAGAGGAACAAAGAAAAGGCCTAACACAGAAAACAAAGAACAAAATGGCGGACATAAATCATAGTTTATCCATAATTCCAAAGACAAAGGGAGCCCAGTTGTTTCCACGTGTCTTCTCCAGATGGAGTCCCACCCAATGCATTTATTTCCCCCAGTGAAGAGTTATAACAACACGAATAAAGTGGTGTCAGCATTTCATTAAAGATTAAGAGCCCAACGTTTTGCTGGAGGCTAGCCATACAGGTACAATATGCCTGGAAAATATCAATTTCTGCATTTCTAAATGGTAAGTGAGTGTTTAGTATAAACCCTGTCGTTTGTCGGAACAGTCCAGGCATAACCCTTACTAGCTCTTAAGTTCCCAAATGCCAGCCATGGGCCAACCTTGCAATCAGCGTGTCCATGGACAGTAGTTCAGGCCTGCTATCTCAACTCCTTTCTACAAGTAACACACCACAATTTATGAGTTGCTACTAAATTAATGCTTTCAGGGAAATACATAACTGTAAATGACCATGTAAAATGGAAGATCCTAAATCAACAACCTAGTATTCTTTTAACATTAAGTAACTAAAATAAAAGCAAAGTAACCTAAGCAAGCTAAAGGATAGTTATAATAAAGATAATGATGGATGTAAATGAAATGAAGTATAAGAAAAATCAGTGAGATAAAAGTTGCTTTTTTAAAAACATCAATAAAATTGATAGACCAGACCAACTGAGAAAGGAAAA
The DNA here is from genome assembly GCF_902686455.1 of Sciurus vulgaris. Classification (NCBI taxonomy): domain Eukaryota; kingdom Metazoa; phylum Chordata; class Mammalia; order Rodentia; family Sciuridae; genus Sciurus; species Sciurus vulgaris. The sequence goes on from NC_136474.1 coordinate 30,367,036, forward strand.
AAAGGCTAACATGCTAAAATCAGGATGAAAGGTTAGGATTTAAAAGAAAATGGAGCGTAAAGGAAATTAAGTAAAAAGGAGTGTAATGAACAATTATTATATGTGAACTAATTAGATAACCTATGTGAAACAGAAAAATACCTAAAAAGATAAACTATTGAAACTGACTCAAGAGGAAATAGAAAATCTACATAGAGCTATATAACAAATAAAGGGACTGAGTTTGTAATCAAAATATTTACAACAAAGAAAAGACAAGGTACAGATTGGTTTCACTGATGAATTCTACTAAACATTTAAAGTAGAACTAGCACCAATCCTACTCAAATCCTTCTAGATACAGAGGGAATACTTCCAAAATTATTATTACTCTATGAGGTCAATATTATTCTGATACCCAAACCAGTCAAAGACATCCACAAGAAAACTATTTGCTCCTTATGAACATAGATCCAAAAATCCTGAACAAAAGGCTACTGTCCTACAACAACGACGAAATAAAGTTTTCACTAAGGAATTTATCCCAGGAATATTAAACCAAGGTTGGTTTAATATCTGAAAACCAACCAATGTAATAACCATATCAACAAAAATAAAAAACTACCACATGATAATCTCAATAGATGTAGAAAAAAAAAAAAAAAACATTTTTTTGCAAAATCCAAGACCCATTCACGATAAAAACAATCAATGAACTAGAAACAGTTAATTGTGGATATGGTTAGTACTTCTCAGATGACATGATTTTGTATATAGAGAATCCTAAAGAACCCACTAAAAAGACTACTTACGATTAGTACAGAGCAAAGTAATTCTACTTTATATCAAGATATAAAAATCAACTGTAATTCTATGAACTAGCAATGAACAATTCAAAAATGAAATTGAGGAAACAATTCCACTTACAACAGTATCAAGAGTAAAATGCTCAGAAATAAGTCTCACAAAATAAGTTGAGGACATAAACAAGAAACTGCAAAGCACAGCAGGAAGAAATTAAAGAAGACCAAGTAGAAAAAACACCCTACGGTCACAGGTTAGAAGATATTGTTAAGAGGGCAAACCTCCTCCAGCATCTTTCAAAGTCCTAGATGATCCTCCCTCACCTGCTTTTGGGGTGGAAACATAAGTTGACAAATAGATAACGCAATTCAATTAACCTAAAATTGATCAAAAATCTAAGTGTAAAAACTAAAACTATAAAACTCTTGAACAAAAACATAAATCTTTATTACCTTGAGTTAGGTAATGATGTTATAAATACGACATCAAAGGCTTAAACCACAAAGGAAAGAACAGATAAACTAGACCACTGAAATTTAAAACCTTTGTGCTTCAAAGGACACCATCAAGAATATGAAAGAACCTGCAGAATGGGAGAGATTTGCAAATCACATATCTGATAATGAACTTGTATCTGGAATCATAAAGAATACTTAAAACTCAATAACAAGCCAGGCACGGTGGTGCATACCTGGAATCCCAGCAGCTCAGGAGGCTGAGGCAGGAGGACTACAAGTTCAAAGCCAGCCTCAGCAACTTAGGGAGGCCCTAAGTAACTCAGTGAGACCCCGTCTCTAAATAAAATATAAAAAAGCGCTGGGATGTGGTTCAGTGGTTAAGTGCCCCTGGGTTCACTCCCCAGTGCCAAAAGAAAAAAAAAAAAAATCCTCAACAACAAATGACAATCTGATTTAAATGGGCAAGAAACTTGAAAAGATAATTCTTCAGAGGATGTGCAAATGACCAGCAAGCACAGGAACATCTGTTCAGTGTCATCAGTCATTAGGGAACTAGCTTCAAATCACAGTAAGACTCTATTTCAGGACCATTAGGGTGTCTATCACAAAAAATAACGTGTTAACTAAGATGGGGAGAAGCTGAAACCCTCAGAGGTTGCTGGTGGGATTGTACAGTGGTGTGGTGGTCAGTTTGCAGCTCCCCTAAAAGTTAAATGTGACGTTGTCCTATGTGTCAGGAGTTCTGCAGGTAGATATACCCAAAATAAATAACACATCCACATACGTATCGACATACATGTTCATGGTATTGTTTATAATATTCCCGAAGTGCAAACAACCCAAATGTTGATAACCGGGTAAACTAAATATGGCTTGTACATATAATGGAGTATTTTCAGCTGTAAAATGTCCTGACACATGGCTTCGCCAAGGATAAAACTTGAAAATATCATGCTCAGTTAAAAAAGCCAGATGCAAAGGCGATCTATGGCATCATCCTGTTTATACAAAAGGTCTAGAACAGGCAAATCCACTGATAGGAGATTAGTGGTTGTCAGCCGCAGGGGGCAGGGACAATTGAGGGGAACCGGAATGAGCAGGGCTCGTTTGGGGAGCAATGAACACATTGTGGAGTGATCATGATCAACTCTGAATATACTTCAGAAACCACTGAACTATACTGTGAAGATGACTTTTATGACATGTGAATTAAATCTATTAAAAAATAATCACCAAGGCAACTTTTCCTCAACACTGACTCCAGGGTTGCAAACCCAGAACCCCGTTCACAAGTTATGAAATGGAGCCTGAGAGTGCCTACTGAGGATACCTGTCCCCGGTGCCAGGTTTGGGACTCCCCACTCTTAGGTGTGATGAATTTGCAAGATGAGGCGTGTCTTCTAGATGCAGTCTCCATTCTGCGTCTGCTGGAGGTCACGCAGCAAGAGTCAGGGCTGGCCCAGGGCCAAGACCTGGCTTTTTTTCCTGGTACCTTAAGTCTACTTCTGAAGATTAGTTATCCCTTGGGGAAACTGGACACAATTCAAAACGTCTGTCAAGTTTTCCAGGAAATCAATCTACAGCTTTGTTAAGTATACATGCAAACTTTTTTTAAAACACCTGAAGCATATGTGCACATATGTACTCTGCAAGTCACAGTAAAACGAGCACAGAGGGCCTGAGTTTTAAGGTTGCCAATCTTTTCTAAGCCCGGACTGAAGGCAGGTTCACTGCAAGATCACATACCATTCCTGATCTCAGGAGCACCAGTGCTGTGGAAAGGCCTGGATAAACACCCTCTATCTGTCATTAGAAGAGTGGATAAACCATTACTCGTCATACCATAAACTCCCACAAACTCCAGAGGAAACTTCCCAGTGCATGCTGGTATTGGTATTGAGCCAGCAACCACAGAGCCACTGATGTGTATTAAGAATAGATACACCAATCCCCCCTCCTCAGTAAATAGAATTGTCACTGTCATTTCCTGTCTCTTATGACATGTCACACATATCTTTTACTTATATTTTTAAAGCAAGCAAGTTCTAGGCTTCATAAAAAGTGTGCTTTAGGAAAAGTGTTAATAGACAACTCAAAAGAAATGTTACCCAACACGGGAGAGGCTATTCGGAGGTTGAACTTATCTCGATTGCCAAACACTTCCTCACTTTCTGTAAACTGCACAAAGGATTCATTCAACATGGTTCAGAGGCTGAAAGTGAAAGTGACTCAGACTATTTTTGAAAAGGTCGAGAGAGGGCACTTGCCAATTTTCAAATTTCTCTGAAACCCTTTCCTTTGTGTGAACATCATCACTTAAAGTATGTTGTCCTGAGCTACAACTCAATGACAGTGTGATTTTGCAGACACTCAGTCAGACCTGCTCTCTGCGTGGACAGGGCTCACTTCAGGGGATGGAGTCCTCCATCATCTCCTCTCTGTCAGGGAAGGCAAGACAACCACATGAAACCCAACAGGGTGATGAGAAAATGACATCTTTTTCCAGGCCAATCCATCTACCCTGGTCCCTGAAACTGGTACTATGACACTCAAGCATCATGATTTTTTTTTTTTTTTAAAACTAAAATTTCTAAAACTGGATCATCCCAAGGGCCAAGGTAGCTAACTACCTGCTGCATCTTGGCATGCACCTGTTTTCTTTGTCTGGGACCAGTGACCATCTGTCACATCCACTGAGTCTGCCTCAGTGCTGAAGGCAGGCAAGCCAGCACACACTGCAGGAGAGCCATCCTCTCGTTCCAGCCCGCCAGCTCCCACAGCTGCAGGCCTGCCCTGTGATGGCCCACTTTCTGCCTCCCACTCTAGAGGCCAGGAGCAGCTTCTGGACCTGTCAAAGTCTTGATTAGCTTTTGCTCTCCAGCCATGATACACACACTCCTCATCTCTTGTGTCTGGACAACCGCACAGTCGCGAAGGACAGACAGTGGTTTATCTTCCTCTTGCCCTCATTGTAGCCTCCGAAGATCCAATGTTCAAACTAGGAAGTGATCCCAGTTCCACTGATGGCGGCCACCATGCTTCCCTAGATGTCTCTTTTCCAGGATGAATGCCCCAGGTGCTCAGGCGTGTCTCTGAAAAGCTATGGCTGTAAAACCCACATCCTTATCCCAACAGGTCTCTTCTGAAATACGAAACAAATGAAGTATCATGAGCTCATCTGTATAAGACCACACAAATTAGAAAGCATTTTTATATAGACCACACCCAGTCCAACTGGGTCTCTCTGCAATGACTGCTTTCAAGTTCAACAGTAAAAAATGTAATTAGCTCCAAGTTCAATCCTTGTCTCCATCCCAGCCCTGCTGTGGGATTGGAATCAGGTGTGGTCCCCTCCCCATGCCACGGGAAGAACTGCAGTGTAGACCCTTCTGGGGGTCACGAAGGTGGAGGAAGACTACCTACGAATGCAGGCATTACTGCAATGACAATACCTAGCCTCGCCTGCTCACCTCAGTCACAGGGTACGTTCAGTGCTCTCGCAAAACGTCCCGAGATGTACTATATAATACTGGTTTTTGTGGGTGTGTGTTGCCAGGGGTGAAACCCAGGTCCTCCCGCGTGCTAAGCAAGTGCTCTACCACAGAGGTACAACCGTCACCCAAGACTGGTACATTCAAACTTTAAAAAAGAGCTGACATTACTGTGAGCTCAAGTCCCCAGGGAATGGTCCATTCACCAAGTGGACATCTTTTCTCCAAGCCTCCTGAGAACGTTTGCATGGATGAATATTCCAGGGCTGGTCCTGACACCTGGGGTGTGACGTCTGTCCTTGGGGTTCTTTATTTTACCCATCAGGCACCCAGCTCTCTAGCCTAGAATTATCTTGAAAAACAAGTACCGTCCAACAAGTTGTTTGAAGATTAGCTGCTATGCCTTCTGGGGGTAGCTGAAATGTTGGCGGTTCCCAAAGCAAAGGATGAAGAAAAATTCAAAGGCATTTGAAAGAGTGAGTTTTAGGGCCTGAGATGCAGATATTTTTGAGCAGAGGGTTTAAATCCACCACTTTTCCACTTCTCAAAGTAGCCCAAATCACAATTCCTGTTCTGCTTCATGAATGCAGATAAGTGGCTTTCATCAAAATATTAGTAACTAAGTAACTTTGAAATGTTGTCTTTCTTCTTTTGTGACACATATATATCATGTGTAGTTACTCTTTAATATATTATGGGAAAAATAATCTTGGCATTCTGATAAAGTTCAGTAAATAGTGACATGATATCAGTTAACATTTAACTAGGACAGCCTGATTGTTGAAACATGCCAGCCTGCCAGGATCTTTGGACCCCAAACAAGAGCAAATGTGGAGCCTGTCACTATGAGTGAAAATTGAGGTCAAGTGAGGAAGAAGGTCAATACCCAGCCAGGGACAAGCCCATACGAAATATGAATTTTTTTAAGTACTGCGTTCAAGAATCGACACTTCACTACTATGGCCCACATACAGAGCCCTCTCCTAAATGCTGATGGAAAAGTGACACTTGTGACAAGTTTTTTTGATAGCTAAAAGGGGGGATTTCATTGATGGGAAAACCAGATCTATTATTAAAGAGAACAAACACAAACTTGATGTGATCTTTTAAGTTACAGAAATGAATCACAGAAAGTCCAACTCTTAGCCATCATTAGAACTCGTCTCTTGCCTCAGAAGTTCAGTCCCTTGGAGATTTTTTTTTTTTCTGTCCTAAGTAAGTTAAAAATTAGCCAGTGCTAAACTATTTCAGAACCACTAGACCTCATGCTCAGAGGTAAAGCAAAGTAAAACGCGTTTCCTCTTTATTGGGCTTTCATCCCCTTAATTATAATTGTGCCTGATCAATCTTCCTCCTCTTCTGAGCTTTATTTTTTTTTCCTAATTATTCATTTATTTACTAGACTGCATTTTGATTCATTGTACACAAATGGGGTACATCATTTTGTTTCTATGGTTGTGCACGGTACAGATTCATACCATTTGTGCAATCATATATGTACATAGGGTAATGATGTCTATCTCAGTCCACCATTTTTCATACCCTACTCCCTCTCATCTCCTTCTACATAATCTAAAGTTCCTTCATTCTTCTCACTCCCTGCCCCCAACCCCTTAACCTAATCTAGACATAGGGACAAATCCATAGTATTTCCAGCATGCTTTACAGCTGATATAGTTCAGAGAAACACAGACACTCCAGGCTGGAGGACAAGCATTGCGGTTCACAGACCAGTCCAAGCAGCTGCCCCTCCCCAACCTCTTGTTAGTTCTGTGAAAAGAAAATCAAGATAGGTGAATGCTCACATGAGGACTGGACAGACACTTTCATCTTGCTGATTTCACTATAGGACTTGACATTCATATACACCCCAGTGACTCAATCAGAACATGTTGGGAAGCTAAACGGTGCTCAGTCAGCACTAGCAGCCTGGCCTGTGAATCCAAGCCGGACAGACAAGTCACTCAGCACACTCTTAATAAGCCTTTTCCCATTAACATAATTACTTCCTGCTCAGTTAAAATAGAAGTGGCATTTTAGCAAGTCACGGACAAGACCAAATGGCCCTGAAACCTTTTAAAGCACTCTGAGAACAAGCACTACCACTTTATGTGCAAATTATCATGCATGAAACAAGCTCAGCAAGTTTTATCAGTAAACAAGTGTGCATGCCACCAGATACAGTCACCAGAGGGCCGAACATGAATTTTAATAAGCTCCTTCTATATTTACTCTGATCAACGGAGCTATCGTCTGAAATCTGCACTCTCAGCACCTCAGGTGATAAGAAAGCGGCCCTCACCTTGGCACACGTGTCAGCAAAGACAGCTGTCCATCTCTGCCACTTCAAGAATTTCAGAACTGAGACGGAGGGTTCAAGTTCCCAAATTAAATATTAAAAGTTTCAGGATTCTAAGAATTAAGTCTGGATGCCTTCTAACAGCAATGGTGTCCCTCGGAAGAGGATGTAAAGGTACCTCCTTCTCCAGTCTCCTCAGGAGGAAGCAGAGAGGCCTGGGATGCATTCGGAGGGCAAGTGGAAGCCTGCTGCGGTGCTCCTGGACAGGGACCCCTCCCAGCTGACAGATAAAATGAAGGCTTGTCTCCAGCACGACCAGGCTCAGAACTGAGAACCTCTCCCCAAGGAAGTCCGGCTTGACAAAATGAATGCCAAGAAAAGCTCTCTCTCAAGTTATTAGCATTCTAACATGGTCCACAGTTCCCTGAATACCTGCCATCTACGCTGCTTTCCCAGGCCTGGTCCCAGCCACTCAGATGCCCCTGGGCCTCTCTCCTTTTATGAATGTTTTACCCTACTTGCCCCGCTACAGTAGGAAGGCATGATCTGCCCGTTTAGGAGAAAGGGCTGCGTGTCCAACTCCTTCCCTTATAGAAACCAGATGCGATTTGCTGGGGCAAGGAAGCAGAGGGTAGTCTCCACCTCACCCAATCCATCGCCCACACCATTTCTGAGGTCCACCCCAGGGTACACCATTTATCCCTTCCTTTATCAACTTCCAGGCCTTTTTTCACCAGAGGGCTGGGTGTACTTGGTGGGAGGCAGTCTTAAAAGCACAGGAGCACCAGCCTCCTGTGGGCTTCACAGCTCGTTGGCCTGGTCCCTAACTGGACTAACTCTCCACTACCAACAGTGTGTTCCTTGACAATGTCAGGAGGTCAGCAGGTAGAATTGGCATGGGAAAGTTTCTTCTAAAGTCCACACATGATGATTTAGTCAGGTGAAAAAGGATGGGGTAAGAATAGTTCCCAAGTTTTCTTTTCACTGATTTTATTTATATTAGGTAGTTTTCACTCAGAATATCTGTCAGTTCATTTATCAGGTTGAGATGTATGCGGGTATCTGTTCCTATGTGCATAATCACTTACAAACTTTATTTGGTATGATTTCACATTTTTGGTATACAGAAATAATTTTATTTTCTTAATGGAGTACAGTAGACATACAATCAATATTATTCCCTAGAATGTGCAATATATAAATTATTCACATTAAAAAAATTAAGAACGGAAAGCCTCATATGCAGGAATAAAAACATATACCTAATTTTTAATCTGTTTTTTGACAATATATGCTACTTGCTTTATAAATCTGAATGCATGTAACATGATACACATTGGCATGGAGTACACACGTTCTGGTTCATTCCAGATGCTCGACACACTACACAGAGGAACTCGCTCTTCACTTTGGTCATGAGATTCCATGTGCTGAGGCATCAGAGTGAATCTGAAAGACACTTCCAGAAGTACCTTTATTACACTGGCATCGTTAGAACTTCTGTTTCTTCTACTCTCCTTTATAGCGAGGGGGCCTTTTCTCTTTAAAAGCAAGAAGACCTTCAAGTCTGTCTTTTGTTGGAATGGTCTACGAAAAAAAAAAAAAATTTATACCAAAAATGAAAAACACAACAGTAAAAATGTATCAGGCAGTATCTAAGAAAACTAGTCAGAAGCTCATTTCAAAATTTTGAAAACTACTAGTCATTTGAACAATTCGGATTGTGTGACCACATTGACTTTAATTACTTCAAATAAGTTTTTTCCCTATGGATTTATAAAATTAAAAGATTTTTTTTTAGAGCAGCTTAGGTTTACACAAAAACCCAAGAAAGCAGAGCTCCTAAAGCTGCGCCCCAGTTTCCTCCTGTCATTAGTGTGTTACACCTGTCACAGTGATGAACCAATACTGACACATTAAAACTAAAGTTCAGTTTCCGTTAGCGTTCATCTTGTGTTGCATTTTCTATGGGTTTTAACAAGTGCAACGTCACATATTCACCATGACAGTACTATATAGAAGTTTCACTGCTATAAACATCCTCTGCCTACTCATCTCTAACCTGTCAGTCAAAACTGCCTCTACAGGTTTGCTTTGTCACTGAATTGGAATCACAGAACAGCCTTTGTAGAAGGAATTCTTTCACAAGGTAATATGCATTAAAGGCCCCTTTACATCATCTCACTGTTTGATAGCTCCTGTCTTTTTACTGCTGTATAATATTCCACTACTAGATGTATTAGTCTATCCATTGACCTCCTAAAGGCTTACATCTTGACTGCTCCTAAGTTTTGGCAATTATAAATAAAGCTTGGTGTGCAGGGTTTTGGGTGGACATAAAATTTCAACTTATTTGGATAAACAACCAAAGATTTTTCTCCCAGTCTGTACCTCCCATTCTTTAGCAGTGTCTTTCACTGAGCAGGTTGTTAACAAAATCAAATGTCAATTTTTTTTCTTTCATGGATTGTGCTTTTTGGTGTTGTGGCTAAAAAGTCATTGCCAAACCCACAGAGCTTTTCTGTTAAATCATCTTCTGCAAGTGTGAGTTTCTTATTTCATGTTAAGGGTTCTAATTCACTTTGAACTGAATTTTGTGAGAAGTGCAAGGTTATTGTCTGGACTTGTTCCTGTCCTGTGAACTTCCAGATGTTTCTGTGCCACTTGTCTTCAAAATGTCCCTCTCCACTGACCTGCCTCTGCTCCTCTGTCAAAACGTCAGCTGGCTACATTCACATGGGTCTACTACTGGCACTCAATTCTGTTCCTTGTCCACCATTTGTTCTTCCACCAATGCCACAACGTCGAGATTACTGTAGCTCACTGCTGAGTCTTGAAGCCAGGTAATGCCAGTCTTCCAGCTTTGTTCTCTGGCAATACTGTGCTGGTTATTTTGTATGTTTGGACTTCACAAATGAACTCTAGAATACTTTGTCAATATCCACAATGTAATTTGTTGGGAATTTCATTGGGATTGCATTAAGCTTATAGATTAAATTGGGAAGAACTAACATTTTAACAATTGAATCTTCCTAACTATGAACATGGATTGTTCTTCTATTTATTTGGATCTTGGCCTCTTTCTGCAGGGATTTTTAGTTTTATTCCTATAGATCTTATATGTTACTTTTTTGAATTCCAATTCTTCACTGCTGCTATATAGGGAAGCAACCAACTTTTGGATATTAACTTTGTATTGTGGCATTTTGCTGTTAACTGCTTATGAGGAATTTGTTTGGATGGGTCTTTGGGATTTCCTACTTAGACAATCATGTCATCTGTGAAGAGTTTTAGTTTTTTCTTCTCAATATGTACATCTTTTATTCTTTTTCTCTTTCATTGCATTTAGCTAAGACCCCCAATAAGATATTGAAAAGGCATAATAGTGTGTGTGGGGGGCATCCCTTGCCTGGTTCCTGATCATTAAGTACCATGTCAGTGAGTTTTCTGTAGATATTCTTATCAAGTTGAAAAAGTTCCACTCTATTCATAGTTTGCTCAGAGTTTTTACCATGAATGGGTACTGAATTCTGTCAAATGTTTCTTGAGCTCTAACTGATATGATCATACAAAATTCTTTCTTCTTTAGCCTGTTGATATAATGCATTACACTAATAGATTTTTGTATGTTGAACAAGCCTTGCATATATGAATAAATTTCATTTGTTTTGGCCAACTCATGAGGGACACTTGTAGATCCTTTTCTTCTCTTGCGATGTCTTCCTCCGGGTTAGGTGTTGGGATAACTCTACCCTCACTGAACAGGTCAGCATTGTACCTTTCACATCTATTTTCTGGGAGAGATTACAGAAGTGGTATTTCTTCTTTAAATGTTAGGTCAAACATGCTTTATATACAGGTACGTACATATATATCCATGTATATGTGACACTGAAGATTTACTTCATTCATGGGAATTACTCATCAACCGCAGCTCACTTATATATGCAGAACAGACACAGAGCAACACTCTAGATACTGCTCCTATTTACACCTCTACCACACTTTAATGGGACTCTCAGGAAAGGTAGAATAAAACTCTTGCTTTTTAGATGCCCTTAAAGTTATATCTTTTAGGGAAAAAGAAGAAAGAAAAAAACATTTCCCTCTTTGACAGAACTATTAATCTGTATATAAAAAAGAAAACTATTATTTCATTAGTGAACTTTCAGTGGGCAAGAAAGGAGGCTCAGAACTTGAGAAGCCAGTGAATCTCACACATGGTGGCTGCATGGGAGGCACACGCCCACTGCCATCCGCCACCTCCCTGACTCGAGTGTGAAGCAAAGGCCACAGCCAGAGAAGGCCAAGTACGCCCAGCTAGAAAGCAACAGCACGAGCTGTACTAACGAGTTACTCCAAGTTTTCTAAATCGTGGAGACAAGAGTCTTGAAGTCTGTTGAGCAGAAGCAGTAGTAGGAGTTGGTAATAGAAGAAAAAACTAATTTCAACCAATTTGTATGATTGTGGAAAGAGAATAAAGGAAATCTTGCTGAGTGATACATACTTCATTTGCAATACCCAGAAGGTAAACATAATTGGGAAGGGTGCGTTCTTACTGAATTTATGATTATATTACATACCTGAGCATAACATGCTTCTTCTATGGCTAATCCTGTTACTAAGTCAACCTGAGGATGAAAACACAATTCATTTCAACAGAAATAACTTTGTAAAATATGATATATTCAATATAAAATCAAATTAAATAGCCCTATCCCAAAAGAACAGAATCTCTTGATATAGTGCCACCAATCAGTAATATGATCAGTAGGACAGACCTGAGATCAGGCTTCCTGGATTCAAATCCTGACACTACAACTTGGGAGCTGAGTAACTTGGGGGTTACTTAACCTCTCTGTGCTTCAGAGAGGAGTCGGAATAAGCGGCAAATCATAGTATTCACCAAATTGAAGAAAGGGTGGTACTGTGAGAATTATTAAATGAGTTAATCCCGGCAAAGACTTCATAAAACACCTAACAGATACACAGAAAGCCTGACACATAGTAAGGGTTATGTAAGGTGTTTGCTATTAATACTGACACTATTATGAAAGCACTGAATAACCCAATCAAGTACTTGCAAATTTACAAAACTGCATTTATTGCTAACAATTCAGTCTTTTTTACTAACATAAAGCCAAAGGTGATAAAGTGACTCCTGTGCCTGCAAGGGAGAAGCACCTTCTTTCAAAATTCCTGTATGTTAACCAAAATATACTATCTGTCATTGGAAGTCCCAAGTGCATGAGTGCCTGCACTGCTCCTCCTGGGCCCCTCCCCACAGCTCAGGCCCCCACTCTGGAGCCGCGTCCCTGGGGCAGCCCAGGTCACCCTACAGAAGACACACTGAAAAGTCAGAGGTGGAGAGAGCTGAGAGCCGGGACTTCTGCTCGGAAGGTGTTTCACAGTGTGACACTGATGCTCAGAGGCACAGAATGCCTTTTTACTTTGGTTTTCAATGAACTACTACTAGTCAATGAATCTGTCTAATTAATTCAGTGGCAAAAATAACAATCATACCATGAGCTGCAGAGAATCAGCAAAATTCTGAATCCTGTGATTATAATACTAACTCAGCAATAACCACAGCAGAATGAAGTCAATGACGTAGCCAAAAGCAACCTCAGAACCTTTGTAACACTGAACAATAATGTAGAAGTTAGGTGCAGTGGCACAGGCCTGTAATCCCAGCAACCAGGGAGGCTGAGGCACAAGGATCACAAGTTCTAGGCCAGCCTGGGCAACCTGGCAAGACCCTGTCTCAAAATAAAAATAGAAAAGGGCTGGGGCATAGCTCAGTGGTTAAGTGCCCTGGGTTCAATCCTTATTACCAAAAAACAAAACACACAAAAAAAAAACCTTCAAAATTCTAAACATGGTTCATTTAGATTAAATCTCCACAATTCATTTTAACAATAAACGAGCATTTAGGAACTTACCTCCATTCCTTGATTAATTGCTAGTTTTGCCACTCTCATTGCAACAGGTCCCTAAAATTCATATTAAACAAATTTTAATTACTTTTTATGCAAATTATGTTGTACACCTTGGTAAAATTCAGAAATTCCCATTGCTGGATCCATGGCATGGCCAACAACAGTTATGAGCCACTAGATGGAAAATTTCTTTTCTGAGCTTTGCAAGGTCTTAATTAAACAGCAACTATAACATTTGTGTTGCATCAGCAAGTTATTTAGAAGCCACAGTATTCTGGTAGGGCAAGCTCCAGATCCCTGAAGGCAGCAGGCAGTGACGTCTAGCTGAAAGCTTAGTGTTCTTCAACACTCTCCGTAGAGGTTAAGTAGGGGAAAGAAAAAGGAAGTCTCTGGTTTGATACCACACTAACTAGCAGTTGTGACTGAAATTAGGGCTGAAGACCAGCCTGCTGCCACTTGGGGCAGGGTCAGTGTCCCCACATCCAGACATGGCTCCGTATCTCTCCTCCCTTAGCATGTACAACTAACTGTAGGGATGGTGGATTATGACAGACACAGCCTCTGAGCAGGGCTCCAAGGCTGCATGGGTGTGCCTGGGTCACCAGAGAAGAACTGGGCACCTTCTGTGAGAAGGACAACATGACTTGTGTTTTCTGGAAGCCAAACTCTTACCAAACCATCCTATGAAAGTTATGCTCCCCCAGATGGAATTTAGTTCTTCAATCTTGTTTTGAATTTATAAAATATTGCTTTATAGGTAATACATGTGAATTTGATAGCTTATTTTGAATTGAATGGCCTTTTGAATAAAATGCAAAGCAGGTTCCAAAAAACAGGTACAGCGAAAAACTCTAATAAATGAATGGATGAATGCATTAGAAATGCCATTTATTCTTATCTAGGGTTTCTAAAATCAATGTGACCTATCTAAATTCTTCAGAAATACTAACTTTATAGAAGCTTTTCATATTTGGAGAGTGATCACTGTTACAAGGTACAAATGTAAAACTAAAGATCACTTCATTCAAACTTGCTTTGTGAACTGTACATATATTTTTCACGTCACAAGTCATTCGCCATCCTTTTAATACACTTGTTTGACTTGGAGAAAATTTAATTTTAACCATTAATGTTCTTAGAGGAGTGCCCTTCAGATAAAAGGTAAAGCAGCCTGCCCAAGGTGGTGATGAAGTCTGGCTCACTGTCAGATCAGCAGCAGGAGAGAAGGAAGCACAGGGTGCCACCTGTTCTCAGGCAGGAGGATGTGGACAGTGACGCATTAATTGCTCTGAGGTTCATGGGAGAAAACGCAAGCTGGAAACGAAGGAGTTCATGAGCCTCCTACGTGGAGCTCTGGAGCACAGAGCCACATATTCAGGTCATGCAGCTCCACAAATAATCAGAATCAGACCTTTCTTGGACATACCCCTCCGTTTCAATTTAAATATACTCTGGTCATAGGATTTCAAGCCAAGCAAAGCCATTAAACTAATGTTTAAACTATTACTTTCCCTGACACTTGTACCTTTAATCTGTCTTTAGGTAGATAATTCCCTAATATTTTGGGGAAATACCAAGGTTATAATGAAAGTCTCTTTTGACAGCAGTAAAATCTTTTTGTTTGCTCTCTCTCCATCAGTTCAATAGCACCTAGCATCTACTGAGTAAAAGGCTCAGTGTCACCTCACACAGGGAGTAAGTTATAGAAGGGCTTTTCCTTTAGGGAGTCCATAGCTTACAAGTTAAATTAAGAAGGACCACAGCAGCATCAATACCCAAATGTGGCTGTAGAAGCCAGTTCTACAGTGTGGCCCTGTGTGCAGCTCCGGAGATGAGCAGCACATCAGAGTAGGGCAGAACCAAGGTCTGAGAGCAGCTCTCATGTGCTGAGGTGACGAGAACCTTCTGAAACGGCGGAACCCTGGACAGATGTGGGGGGTACATCACTGTTTTGAAGAGCGACTTCATGACAGTCCTAAAAGGATCAATGATCCCAAACAGGTTATAAATCCTGTTTGAGGTAAGTAAACCTAGTTTAGAGAAGAACTTATTTTGACTCCAGAAATGGTTGGTTAGAGGAGCTATAAAACTTCAAGCTCCATGAGGGATAAAAAGATTATGACTAATCACTTACACAGCAAAAAGAGATTTTTCCTCTTAAGTTTAAATCCTTTAATCTGTGATTTCAGACCAAAGGAATATTTGAAAAAATATACCTGAGTGACAGAAAAGAAATCCCTTAAAAAGGAACATTATTGCACTGTTATGAATGTTTCTCACGTACAGTCACACTCAAATAACTGCATGTGTGCTCCAGATTTTTTAAGTGTACTTGTGAGGATATGCAACATGCATTAAAGCCTCAAAGAAGTACCGGAATGATCAGAAAAAGAAACACAATACGTAAAACTGCAGCTTCTCGAGCAGCTCACCTAAACAAAGCCATCACAGTGAAAGCCCAGTTAGACATAACAGATCAGTCTCCTTCTTAGAAGGAAGCTGTGTACCTCCATGTGTTTTGACTTGGGGGTGGTCCAGTGTAACAGCCCACCCGCTGCCCTCTCTCCCAGGGGCACAACGTAGAGGGGCACTCAGCTGGTAAACAAAACAATGTGGTAGGAAGTGGTGCCACAGGTGCCAAACGCTGCTCATGTGAAATATAATCAAAGTGTGGTCACAGTATCACCCTTGGATCATCTTCAAATTTTAATTTCAATTTTAATTTTGAGGATCTTAACATCATCGCTGTAAAACCAGAAATGTTAAACTGGAAAGTCTGCCAAGGACACAGTGGGTGTGTGAGGTGACTGCTGTCTTAGTCTATGAGCTAGACATCATCTGAACTGAGGCGCAGGGAACTCCAGTCAGCAGTACCTGAGGTAGAAACTCCCTTGCCAGCTCCAGGGCCTTTCTGTAGGCAGCATCCCCCTCCTGGTTCTGCTCCAGGACGTGGCTGATCAAGCCCACTGCTTTGGCTTCTTGGCCATCAAGCACTCGTGCAGAGAAGATGAGCTCCTTGGCCAGGGACATCCCGATGGCACGAGGTAATCGCTGAGTTCCCCCTGAAGGGTGTAAGAGAAGAAAGGAGGCCATCATTAGACACCTTTACATTTTAGCATTGGAGCTTCATTTTAACATTGGTGCTTAATTTGTTCACTCATTTCCACAAATAAACCAGGGCAGAAGTTTGTAAATCAAAATTAGGCACTGGAAAGCTACTTCAAAACAGAATCTAATGTCTTGTTTATTCAATTAATAATACCACCAAAGAGCTTGAGAATTTTACATCATCACTGAGTGACTTTGTACCTCAAACACTGCTGGTGTGTTCCTGAATCCAACCCATAATAACTACTATGTCATAACCATAAGTGGAAGAAGAGGGGACAAACAATACTGTCCTGGGTGCAGAGTTTTGTCAAGATTGGCAGTTACCTTTCAGCTTAGCAAATTCTGAGGAATTCACCTCACATATTTTTAAGGACTTCTTTATGGTGAATGAATTACAAACTCATTCTAATTGAGTAGAAGTAAAACCAGAGAGCTACTTGTGAAGGGCAGCTTTGCCCTGCACTGTCCACTTTCTCAGGCAAGCCCACTGCCCGGTTGGCTCCTCCTCTTTTGGAGATGCTCTCACCAGGACGTCACAAGGTGTTGGGAAATCCACTGCATGGGGTCAGAACCATGCCTCTAGATTTGACTTTGCCACTTAACTACTTTGGAGACTTTGTGAGCTGAACACCTCTTCAACTCCAAGGCATGCAGTAGAACACTGGCATGATTCAGGGTAAAGTGAGGTGAGAGTTGTTCTGCAGCAGAAGAGGCCTGTTTTGTTAAAGACTGGCTAATTCATTCCTTCTTTCTATCTATTCACTATAATGGCTCTTGATAAAGAGGCCAGGATCTCATTAAACAGAAGGTTGGACATAATTTAGGTGTAGCCTCCATTTCTACTGATAAGAATATGAAACTGCTCTAACAGTAGGATTTGCCTATGTCTTACCCTTAAAATGGCTGCTGGGCTGTCCAGGGCTCATGTGGCCAAGAGGCAGAGGAGCAGATGACTGCCAAGGTTAGAGGAAGAAAAGTAAATGGACGGCCCACTGTCCATGCAAGCTCACTTGGCTTCACTGGGTCCACAAAAGTTCAAACTCTTCCTCCCCACAACAGTCACCAACACTCAAAAACTGTAGTGTGATTTTATTCAGAACAACCAATTTCCAGTTGAAAGTCTACTATGGCTGACCCTTTTTGGTGTCATGTCCCACAGCCTCCACCACTGCTTTCCTTTAAGAGGAAAGTGAAATCATTTTCTATTTGCATCCCTATGAAAACTAGTGAAAATAAATAAATAAATAAAGACCACAAGTTTCAAGAAGGCATATTTGGGGTTGGGAGTGCAGCTCAGAGGCCTGGGGTTTGATCCCTAGCTTTGCTTTAAGGGGTGGGGGGAAGGCAAGTTTGCCTTCAGTAATGAAGTATGTTCTTACATGTTCAACAAATGATTGACCGTATAGAGCTTAACATGCTGTTCTCAAACTATATTAAGAACCATGACTAGTATTTAGGAAATATGAGTAATTAAAAAAAAAGCTAAATAAACCAGTATAGGATTGGCACTTATAGACTGTTTTAAAATAAAACTAAGTGATGCTTCTGTAAAATGCACTTATTATTAAGTGTTTAAACTTCCCAGGCAGCTAAGACATAGTACTTGTGTAAAATATAGCAGAAAATATGTCTGTAAAGAACAAAGCTTTGCCAATTTTAAACTGTAAAAAGTGATGCTGCTCAGCATAGCAAAGGTAGATCTGGGAACTAATGGGCAAACTGCAAAGTAAAGACAAGTTACATATGGTATTTTCAATAGCAGCTGATTAGGACACAGATACAAACAAAATAACGCAGATAACTATATTTACTCATGCAGCTGATGAAAATTTTGATGATATAGTATTCATAGTGAAGCATGTTAAAAAATGATTGCTTCTGGGTTCTGAGAAAGTTGAATGCAGACTGGTCACAATTAACAAATGCAACCCTCCTTGTTCAAAGTCACATTTTAGCCAACTGAACCTCAACATTTTCAAAATTCACAAAGCTTACACCCATTCATCATACCTGTCCTTTCATACTATCATTCTCCAGGAATTAGAATTTTGCAAAGACTTCAAAATGGCAGTTACGTAGATGGAAACTAACATTATGAAAAACCATCCCCTTCAGATGAACGGCATACAGCTCGCTGCTCAGCTCCATGAGGCAGATGCACCACACAACAGTCTGTGGAGTTGGGGTGGAGGAGGTGAGAGGTTGGTGCTAAGGGAGCTTTCTGACTCACTGAGGACAGAATATCACATTGGCTCACCAACCAACACTTGGACAAGACTTGCCCTTTCTGGGTGACATCACAAGCCATCTCCTTGTCATATAAATAGATCCACACAGTGTCTTTTGTGACTACATAATTTCACCTAGAATAATGTCCTTAAGGTTCACCAGTGTTATAGCATGTCAGAATTTTCATCCCTTTTTAAGGCTGAAAAACATTCCATATGCATATGCCAAATTTTGTTTCCATTTATCCATTGATAGACACTTGGGTTGCCCCCACCAATATAGTAGTTTTATAATATAAATTTATTTGAATCAAAACATAAAAACATATATAGTCACATATTTATGGGGTCCCATGTGATATTTCTCTACATGCATAAATTTTATAATACTGATACTAGGTGAAACACATTTGTCTCATTCAACCTCCTTTCTGTTAGCTTTTTGACATGCACAATACACAACTGTTATCTATAATCATCCTTCAATAGCACACTGGAACTCTGCTCCTATCTAATTGTAACTTATGCTAACTGACCAACCTTTCCCCATCTTTCTCTCTCCTCTTCTGTTTCCAGCTTTCAGTAACCACCATTATGTTCTCAATCTCTATCAGACTGTTGGTTTAGATTTTACGAGTGGATCATGCAGTACTTGTCTTTCTGTGCCAGTTTTACTTGAGTTCATATAACGATTGGCAGTTCTTTCCATGTTGTCACAAATAACAGGATTTCATTGTTTTCTGGTGGGGGAGGGATGAACAGTATTCAATGGCATATATGTTCCACTTCTTTATCCATTCCCAAGTTCACAGACACTTAGGATGTTTCCATTTCTTGGCTATTGTGAATACTGCTGTGATAAATATGAGAGTGCAGACACCTCTTCATCATACTGACTTCATTTCTTTTAGATACATCCCCAGAGGGGGAACTCCTGGATTCTTACAATACTTCCTATCTTTAATTTTTTGAAGAATCTCTGTACTGGTTTTCATGATGGTTGTACTAATCGACATTCCCACCAACAGTGTGTGTGCAAGGCTGCCTTTTTTCAACATGATCACCAACACTTACCCTTTGTCTTTTTGAAAAGAGTCATTCTCACTGGAGATGGTATCTCACTGTAGTTTGGATTTACACTTTTCAGATGAGTGATGTTGGGTATTTCTTCATATACCTGTTGGACTTCTGCAGGTCTTTTGAAAGATGCTTACTTGGGTTTGTTGTTCATTTAAATAATTGCATTATTTGGTTTTTGCTACTGAGGTTTTTTTTTTGTTGTTGTTGGTTTTTTTTGTTTTTTTTAGTTCCTTATATAGTCTGGATATTAATTCCTTATTGGCAATATAATTTGCAAATATGGTCTTCCATTCTGTAGGCTGTCTCTTTATTCTGACCATTTCTTTTGCTGAGCATCAGCTTTTCAGTTTGGTATAATCCCATTTTTCTACTTTTGTTTTGTTTCCTGATTTGAGGAGTCTTGGCAATCTCAAAATCCTGAAGCATCTTCTCTATATTTTCTTCTCATACTTCCTGTTTCAGGTTTCACATTTAAGTCTTTAAACTATTGTGAGTTGATTTTTGTAACTGGTAAGAGACAGTTTGTCTTCTGTATGTGGATATCCAATTTCCCCAGCACCACTTACTGAAAAGACTGTCCTGTCTCCAATGCCTATCCTGAACATCTCTGTTGAAAACCAGTTGGCTGTAGATGTGTGGTTTACTTTTGGCCTATTCTGTTCTACTGCTGTGTGTCTGTTATAACATGTTCTTTTGATTATTCCAGTTTTATAGTATATTCTGAAGTCAGGTAGTGGGATGCCTCCTTTGTTCTTTTTGCTCAAAATGGCTTTGACTATTTTTTTGTGTGTATGCGTGGTTACATACAAATTTATTCCTAGGTATTTGTTATAAATGGGACTGTTTCCTTGATTTATAGTTCAGATAATTTGCTATTGAGGTATAAAAACTAACTGATTTTTGCATGTGGATTTTGTATACATGAAATGCTGCTAAATTAATTTATTAGTTCTAATAGTCTAGAGTCTTTGGAGTTTTCTATATATAAGATCCATATCATCTGCACAATGAAAATAGGATTTCTTCTTTCCAACTTATATGACCATCATTTCTTTCTGTTGCCAACTGCTCTGGCTAGGACTTCCAGTACTATGTTAAACAGAAGTACTGCAAGTGTCTCGTCTTGTGCTAGAACTTAGAGAAAAAGCTTTCTGTTATTCCCTGGTCAGTATTAGGTTAGCTGCTGGCTTATTATCTATGGCCTTTGTTAGGCTGAGGTATGTTTCTTCTCTGCTTAATTTGTTCAGAGTTTCCATCATGAAAGGATGTTGACTTTTATCAGCTGCCTTTCTGGCATCTCTCTGCACCCATTGAGATGACCACAGAGCTTTGTCCTTCGCTCTGTTGGCACGCTGCAGCATGCTTATTGATTTGCATCCGTGAGCCCTGCTTGCTCCCTCAGATGAATCCCACCTGGTCATGGTGAATAACCTTTGTAACTGCTGCTGGATGGGGTTTGTTAGTATTTTGTGAGCATTTCTGCATCTGTGTTCATCAAGGAGACTGGCTTGTAGCTTTCCTTTTTGGTTCTGTTCTTGTTTGGTTTTGGTGTCAGGGTAACGGAGGTCTGGTAGAATGAGCTCCCCAAAATTCCTTCCTCTTCAATTTTTTGGGAATAATCTAAGAAGAATCAATATTATTCTTACTTAAATATCTGACAGAACTCAAGAGTGAAGCCATCAAGGTTCTGGGCTTTCTTTACCAGGAGACTTTTTATTACTGGTCCAATCTCATTACTTACTATTGGTCTCTTCAGATTTTCTATTCAGGACTCAATCCTGGTTAAGGTGTATGTGTCCAGGAATTTCTCCATTTCTTCTAAGTTATCAAGTGTGCTGGCATACAGCTGTTCACAATAATCTTTAACATTTCTGTGGTATCGGTTATGATGTTTACATTTTCATTTCTGATTTGAGTCTTCTTTTTCTTAGTCTAAGGGTTTGTCAATTTTCTTTATATTTCTGAAGAACAGCTCTTTGTTTCATTAATCTACACATTTTATTTGAGTCTCTATTTCATTTATTTGTGCTCTGGTCTTCATTACTTCTTTCCCAACACTAATCTGGGCTTGGCTGGTTCTTGTGAATGCTAGGCAAGCTCTCTACCAACTGAGATATATCCCCAGCCCCCTCTGCTTTTCCTTGGCATTGGCACTGATGACTAGATGCTTTCCACTGAGAACTGCCTTTGTTGTATCCTACAGGTTTTGGTATGTTGTGTTTCCATTTTTATTTGAAGAAATGTTTAAATACCCTTGATTTTTGCCTTAATCCACTGGTTGGCCAAGAGTGAATTAATTCTTACATATATATAGTTTCCAAAGTTTTCCTTGTTATTACTGATTTCCAGTGTATTGCACTGCATTAAAAAAAAAAAAAAAAAAACACCCAATATAATTTCAATTTTTAAGAATTTGTTCAGTCTTATTTTGTGGGCCTATCCTATGATCTATCCTGGAGAAGTTCATGTGCTGTTGAGAACACACATCTTTTTACTGTTTTTGATATAAAATCTGGCTACTTTTTGCTTTCTGTTGGATGTTCCATCTGCACAGAATTCAATCCCTTCTACACATGTGCTTACTCATGTGAAATGAGTCTCTCATAGGCAACAGATAGTTCTTGGTTTTATCCATTCAATTACTCTATGTCTTTTAACTGGAGAATTTAATTCATTTACAAGTAAGGGAATCATCACTAAATGAGGTCTTACTTAAGCCACTTTGTAACATGTTTTCTGTTGCACACCAATGCCCAAGCCCTAATTGTTACACTCATTGTTACCTCCCTCACAGCCGTAATTTTATTGAGTTGCTTTATTTTCTCCTTTTTTTTTACAGTCTCCCTTTGTATGGTTAAGTGATTTTCCCTAGTAGTAGGCTTTCTTGCATATGAGTTTTGGTTTGATTATTACAGATTGTTGCTTTATAGTTACTATGAGGCTTATAAAAAACATCCTTTGGTTATAACAAGCTATTCTGAAATATTGACAATAAAACATTAAGTAACAAAGTGAAAATATAGTACAATCTGATCTGTTGGTGATTCTTTCTAGTGGATTTTTAATTCGCTTCATTGTGTCTTTCATTTCTAGGAGTTCTGATTGATTTCAATCTCTCTTCTACTTTATTGAAATGCTCTTTAATCTCCTGTTTGCTCTCTTAATTCATTCCTTAGATCTTCTTTTAGTTCACAGAACATTTTAATAATCTTCTGGAATTTCATCCACTTCCATATCTGTGAGTTTATCTGTTGGGGAACTGTGACTATTTTAGGGGGAGATTTGTTTGCCCATTTCCTTGTGTTTTCAGAGGGCTTCGACTTATGCATCATTTGAGATGGATTCTCCTTTCACTTTCATATGTGTGCTTTTTTTTTTTTTTGGTTCTGGGACTTCTGTTTCTGATGTATGAGTAGATGCCCAGGAATGAACCCTGAGTCTCCCTCTGGTTGCTCCTACCTGGGGCCTGGGTTGTTGATTTGGGGGTTTTCTGTCCCCTATTCTATGCCCAATTGTGTACTTTCAAATAGCCTGTCTTTGAGTTAATTCTTTCTTCTGTTTCATCTATTCTGCTACTGATGCCTTCTACTTTGTTTTTAATTTTGTCAGTATATTTTTCAACTTAAGGAATTGTTTAGTTCTTTTAAAAAACTGCTCCTATCTCTCTGCAAAGTTTCTCTGTTAAAAAACACTGAATAATTTCTTTGTGTTCTCTGAGGCTGAATTTACTTAGACAGCTATTTAAAGTTCTCCATTTGAGTTTGCCCATGCTGTTTACTATCAGGTTCATTTCTTGAGCCTTATTTTGACTCTTATGTAAGGACATGGTTCCCTGAAAGTTCTTGATGCTTGTTGGTGTATGATGTCTTCTGGGTATTGAAAAATTAGGCATTTAGATTTAATACCTCATTGAAGGATTCAGGTTTTTCTAACATGGCTTTGTTCATGTCTATCTTTCCAGAAATTTGAGCAGGCTGCTTATTTCCTCTAAGCCTGAAATCACTTTCATATTTCAGCACTAGATGGCATCCTGAGTCTAGGTTCACTGTGAGTCTGCTGTTGGTATGCTGTCACTGTTTCTGCACTAGAGGGTGATCCAATCCCAGGTTTATCCAAATCTGCAGTGTATTGTTGTGAATGAATTCTAAGTATCTGAAAGGGGTAGTTTGTCTCTGCAAGTCTCTCCCTGGGCCCTGGTTAGGCCGAAATTCATCATCCACACTGGCCTGTGGTCAGGAACTCTGGAATTCCACCTGACTCTGGAAAGAACCACTTTGTAGGCTACAGCTCCAGGGTCCTATGTCACACCCATGGCCACAAATACTACAATGTGGTGTCACTTCCTGAGTCCACATCCTCCTGAGACTATACAGTACCAGGTAGAATCAAGGGTCACACTGCATGGGCTGCTTACTGTGCTATGATTAGGATCTGGAATGTTGCCCCCAAGATTCAGGTGTTAGATAATACAGCCCAATGTTCAGAGGTAAAGTGCCTGAATAGTGAGGGTTTTAACCTCACTGGAATTAATCCATCTGATGAATTAATAATTGAAATGGACTACTGGGTGATAATTGTAGGTAGGCGGGGCCTGCTAGAGGAAGTAGATACTAGGGTATGACTGGGGGACTATATCTCTGCCTGGTCCCTTCCTCCCTTCCTCACACGTTTGTGTGTTTTCTCTCTCTCTCTCCCTCCTTCTCTCTCTTCTTCCTCCTCCTTTCTTCCTCTTCTTCGCATTCTCCCTCTCCTTTCCTCCCTCCCCATCTCTCTTCTTCCCAGGTGTCACAAGCTGAGAAGCTTTCCTTTGCCATGCCTTTTTACCATGTGTCTGCAGTGTCGTTGGCCAACCATGGACTGAGACCTCTGAAATTGTAAATCAAAATAACTCTTTTCTCCTCTGGTTTATTTTTCTCAGGTATTCTGATCACAGCAATGAAAAACTGACTAATACAACTACTAAGGTAGACTCATGGCTCTAGATTGTAGCAAGCAGCTTCAGGTGATGCTGATAGACTAGGACCACATGTTGACCTAAGCAGGGATGTTCTAGAGGCCTGGGGGTAGGGGTCATTAGTATCTATACAGAATTAGGTTTGAGCAGACTGGCACTGAGCTTCAAGGCAAAGTCCTATGCTCACTGAATGGACTTCTAGCTCCATGCTATGCTATGTTGCCCAAGGTGGAGGAAATGCAGATGAAGGCAGTTCCTTGGGCACCCAAACTGACACTAAGATGGATTGCACCAAAAGGAACAACAGTCTCAGTAAATTGAGGCCCATGCCACAGTTGTTGGTGATGCAGACTGAAATACAAGTCTGTCCCATAATGGTGCTGACCGCTGCCTGGCAGCGGGGCAGGTCTACAGTTCCATCTACAAACACTGGACTAAGAACGGTTATGCTGCCCAAGGTTGGGAAAAGGG
This sequence comes from Sciurus vulgaris, assembly GCF_902686455.1. Taxonomy (NCBI): domain Eukaryota; kingdom Metazoa; phylum Chordata; class Mammalia; order Rodentia; family Sciuridae; genus Sciurus; species Sciurus vulgaris. Next base: position 30,391,850 of record NC_136474.1, read on the forward strand.
TGGTAGAGACATTTTCTTGGCCATGAAGGCTAATGCTGAGTTGTAACTGATTTTCATAACTGTAAGGATCTGTGTAGTCAGTGAGTAGGGAGTGTGGCCCTAGCCCACTCCACGGATGGCAATGAAGCAGACAAAACTTGTGTCTGTCTTATCAGCCTGCAGATCTCTTGCCTGATTCTCCAATATGGGGTAGAAGGGCCTTTGATTTATGCTTGGTCCTGGGTCTCACTAAGGCAGCTCTACAACTGAGCTCCAAGGCAGTCCTGTGCTGGTTTTCATGTCCTGCTTTCCAGCATGTGATGTTTTGTTCCCATCTCTGCTGCCTATGGGGAAGGGGTGGTGGAGGCAGTCAGTACCTGACTAAGCTCAGTCCACAGGCACAGTCCAGCACAGGGACTGTGAGGCTTTGACCATCACTGGGTTTCGCTGTGGCAAGTCATGTCTAAGGCACTCCTCTCTCCCCACTTCCAACTCCAGAGGTCTCTCCTTCCACACAGACTGGAGTTTAAGAAGGGACAATGCTGGCAACTCTTTCATTCCTGACTTTTTCAATACATCTTTTCTTATTATTATCCTACAACGGGGCAGTATGGTCTCTCACCTAGCTTCCTCAGGCTCTTGTGGAGGTTGTTCAATGAGTAAATAGTTGTTCAAATTGGAGTATTTGTGGGGAGACAATCACTGAAGGACCTTCCTCAGCTGCCATCTCACTCTGCCTCTACTTTCTATATCTTTTTGATAATAGCCATCCTAACGTGTGTGACACAGTACCTCATTGAAAATAATGTTGAACATCTAATGTGCTTATTGGTCATCTCTATATCTCCTGTGAAGAAATAGTTAAAGTTCTTTGTCCATTTTTGTGTTGAGTTTTGTTTGTTGAGTTGTAGGAACCCTTTATATATTCTGGACATTAATTGTTTATCAGCTGTAGGATTTGCAAATCATTTCTCCCATTCCATGGTTGCCCATTACTCTGCTGACAGCGTCTGATGCACAAAAGTTTTGGGTACTTTTAATGAAGTCCCGTTTACCTAGTTTTTCTTTGGTTGTGCATTTGTTCACAGCCCAGAAATTACTGCCATATCCAATGTCAAAAAGGTCTCTGCCTAGGTTTCCTTCTGAAGAGTTTTATAGTTTTTACTTTTACATTAAGGTCTTTGATCCATTTTGTACATTGTATAAAGTACTCCCAAAACCATTTGTTTAAAGGGGCTTCCTTGAATAGCTATACAAATACAAGATTTGAATCACCCATTTCTACTGAAATTTTATCTTTAGAAAACTTGCCTGGTAAAAATTTACTGCCCTACTTTCCTACACTATGATCAGTTTACAGAAGTAAAAGATTGATGACCTGAACTATATTTTTTACATTTATGAAACTCAAGGTAAATGCTCCTTAATACCCTCAGGCATTTAAAATTTGTGATTTCAAACTTTATAAAAATGATATGATCTGTTCAGTTCACCCTTCTCAATAATGGCAGCAGGAGCAAAGAGCTTTACAAATGGAAGTTACAGTTCAGTGTTACACAAAAAACTAAATGTGACTGATATTGAAGCTTGGATTTTTTTACAAATTATCTCAAGAATAGCCATCCTAAACAGAAAAAAAAAAAATCATGCCAATATTCTGCTCCAGTTTGGAAGCTATTTTCCATTATGAAATTAAATGAAACTCAACACTCCTGTTAGATAAGGGAGTCAAGGTTCAGTGAAGCACCGTATCTTAAGCTGAAGGACAAGATGTGTCACTGAAACCCCGTGGGGACAAAAACACTGGAGCATAATTTCTAAAGACAAAGACAAGTATAGAGAATGCTTATTTCAATTTACCCATTATTAATTATGAATATTAAATTCCACTAAGGGTAAAAATGAAGATAGTGTGTCATATTTCTGTCCCGACTTTCTTATGCCATTCTTGCGTCCCAAGAGTATAGAGCCTTAGCCACGTAAGTTCAGGATCCCTAAAGTGCCATTTCTTAATACAGTGGGTGACTAAGAAAATTAAATAGTGGAGTCAATAATAAGTCTGTCTCCAGTGGAATTAAAATCATCCCAGTCTGACAGCAGCCTTGACACACTAATTCATGTCACTGTTCATCCCAGCAGCATTCACACAGAGCCCTGCTCTGAGGCTGCCCTGGCTGCAGTCACACACTCGGGAATCGCAACATGTGCCAAGTAACATGCTCCCAGGACACTCCTACAGGCAACTCCATGGTACCCCTGAAGCCAAGGAGGAACATGAACCTGAGCTGAGAGCCCCGAGGAGCTCACAAGGTTTCTGCTAAAAAGCAAGCACCTCATAGTGACTACAGGGATCATATACTGTCAATTTCAAAATTTGTGAAAGATCTGATTTTTAACATTCTCACAACAATAAGAAAATAAGTTGGTGAGGTGATGGATTTGTTAGTTTTGCTGAATCTTTCTACATGTATACTTATATAACATCACACTGTACCCCATAAATATACACAATAATTATTTTCCAATTAAAAATAAATATAAATAATAACAACTGTCTCAAACCTTCCAAGGGGTAATGAATTTATAGTACATTTTTCTTTCACAAAAAAGCAACTATTTCGGAGTCCCTTCATTATCTCCCAAAGGCCTTCCATGGTGTTATATAATTCCACACATCCTGACCGACAGCAGAGACAGAGCTCCAAACCAGCATCACTCTTGTGAGGACAGGAATCATGTTGGCTATCAACCTTCCCCCTCTGATCTGTGAATACTCTGAAGTGCCAGATGCATTCTAAGGCCTCTTTGCCTGGCTCTGTCAATACAAGGTCTAGGGCAGGACCTATGGCTCTGCAAGTCTAACGGCCCCAACAATCAGCTGAAGACACAGGAGGCACTCCCAACCCACTGCCAAAAAACACGAGGTGGGAGAGGATTCTTTTAAAATAAAGCAGCAGAATTTGACCAAATGAGTAGTCACAATCATCACCCTCAAATACTGTATGCCTGTTACTCACGATCATTTTGGAATTCCTCTTTTGGAACTCATTTCAAAGATAATGACACCTTTGTCCACTCACTTAACAAGCATGCACACTGAAGCTTCAGTATGGAGGGGGGCTGTTCTAGATACAGGGATCTATACACAGCTGTGAGAGTGAAGCTCCTGCCCTGGAGCCAAACACTGCCTTCAGGAAGTCCCACAGTAAGCACATGTACATTCGCCAGGCAACAAGAAGAGAGTGACTGGGAGTGGGGTGCACACAGTGCGTACAGCCAGGGAGGGCTTGGAGCAGGCAACCTGGGACCTACACCAGGAGAAGCAAAGTGTCCCACCTGGGTCTAAGGAATTTCTCCAGGAAGGGCATGTAGTGCACAGATTCTGTGGGCCACAGGGAGGCTAGTATGGCTCAAGTGCAGAGCAAAGCCTTAGGGATCCTGTGGGCCCACAAAGACCTGGGGTTTACTCTGATGTAGACCTCAGCTGTTGATCTCTGATGTGGACAGGAAGGCTCTGAGTACCTGGGATCAGTCTCTGACTAATGGTGTGGCACTGTCATTTTCTAATGCAGATTTGGGTCTGAGGAAGTTAAGATCATACTTGCCCCGAGGATGAAGGAGTCACTGTCACTTTGTGGCAGGACTTCAACGAGCTTGGAGAAAAATTTTAACACAAGTTACCTGAATGTTCTGAACACTGGTTATGTTTTGGCAGCTATTCCCTACTGAAACCATGGTCTTACTGAGGAGATTCCTGGCCCCTCTACCTCCACTGAGCTCCACACGGCTCAGTTAGCAGAGGCTCCCTGCAAAGACACTCCTCTGGCACAGCTGGGTAGACAGCTAAGTCAGGTCTGGCGTGGTGGGTGTTATTTCTTAGCACTGACAGTCCTGTAGGGTGACTCTGCAGAGTGGAGACTTGCAAATTCACAGGCAGTGAGGGGACAGTGATGTGCATGTTGTCTACTTCCAAGGTTCCTGGGTTCTACCACGCACTCCAAGCCTCATTCTCCATTCATCTATAGATTGCAGGAGTCTCACAATAAATGTTCTTTTCGTTTATGGAAGCCAACAAATTTCTATTGCTTGCTCTCCAAAACCATCAAAGATGCAGTAACATGATTAGTAATTTTTCTGTAACTTATAAATAGATGAAGTTGAATGGGAGTTTACTTGTTATTTATTTTGCAAATAAAATCCATTTGTTCAATTGATAACTTTCTGGTTGAGTAACTTAACACCTGCCAGGTACTGTCCTAGGTGCTGAACACACAGTAGTAGATGAGAAAGACCATCACTAATCTCTTGGAACTTAGCATCCTACAGGCAGCAAGGGAAGGGAAAGGGCAAGAAACAAGCACATGGACAGAAAACTGTGAGAAGGATTACAGATATCATTTCATGCAGGGCCAACTTCTAGGACAACACACTAATTTAGACTGGGTCAGCCAGGAAGGCCTGTTGGCAGAAGGTGAGGCCAATGTCTGAATGACAACCAGGTAGCCATAGGAAGATCAGAAACACCTGGGAACCACACCAGGAGAAGCAGTGTCCCACCTGGGTCTAGGGAATTTCTCCAGGAAGGGCATGTAGTGCACAGATCCTGTGGGCCACAGGGAGGCTAGTATGGCTCGAGTGCAGAGCAAAGCCTTAGGGATCCTGTGGGCCCACAAAGACCTGGGGTTTACTCTGATGTAGACCTCAGCTGTTGATCTCAGCTGGTGTGAGGGCCTGAGGGTTGAGACTGAACATGGCATATCTAAGAGAAAGAGGCAAGTGAGATTCACAGGAATGGATGAGGGAGTGGTAGGAAGTGAGCTTACATAGGCTGGGCAAAGGTTTATATTTTACTTTCGCAAAGTGATACCCTGGAGGGTTTTGAATAGTAAGTGAAATAATTTGATTTTCATTTGAAAAATATTCATTGTAAGCTTGAGAGAGAGAACATATTGTGGGGGCAATGTGCTCAATAGGAGGCTACTAATGTCACCCAACTGCAATGTGGTGGCTTTGGTTGAGACTGGGCAGTGTAGGGAAGGTGATGTGGAGGGGCTTGGGATGAACCCTTTTTGAAACTGCCAACAGACTCAGAGAGAAAGGAAAATCAAACTAAAACTGGTTCGAGTGTGACAGCATCCTACATTATGGATAGTGGGAAAAGCAGAAGAAAGGAGGCATGTGTTGGTCAAATTAGGTATAAGAAATCTTCCACACGTATAAATGGAACGGTAAAGTGTGAGACCAGATGTGGATTATCTAATGTTTCTTAATTAATGATCAGTGTCATACAAATAGCATTCAAAGTTAGGGGCCTGGACAAGATCACCAGGGAGATGGTTGAGACAGAAAAGCAGAGAGGGTCAGCAAGACTGTGAGAGGTGCTCACTGAGGCAGAAGTAAAGTAGGAGCAACACAAAGGACGGTGATGCTTGAGTGGAGCCAACCACGCTTCATAAGCCACTTCCTTCACCCCACCTGTCCTCCAGTGAATTTAAATCTGCAAGGGTCTTCCAGCAGACAGTTTCTCCATTGAAATAAGGACCACAGGGATATCAGGCCCTCTTCCAGAAGGCTGTCAAAACTGCATGTGATGTTTAGACCTACAGCAGCCACCCTGCAACCATGATAGCAGCTTACAAGGGCAAACTGTCAAACCAAGATGTCACAGCAGAAAGACGGCACTATGCTGCTAAACTCACCAACCACAAAGCTGCCCCACTTTGTGACTTTTGTGATATTTCAAGGTGTTTCTTATTGCTTAAGACAACTGAAACAGTTTCCTATTATTTGTACTCAAGAACACCTGAAGTATAGATGGAATGAGCGAAGATCTGAACACCTTTTAGAAAGTGGGAAGGTCAAACCTACTAGGAAAATATAGCAGAAATGCAGGGGAAAATGACATATTTGAGATGTGCTATCAGAAGATGAATTAACACAATTTTATCTCCCCCACTCCCAGCAATTTCTAGGTATTTGACGTTAGCCCAGCCTGGGCAAATAAGCTAAAACTTTGCTACATAAGTACAAAAGAGTGTAGGTGGGTGGGTGGGTGGGCAGTGAGAGCAAAAGCTGACATTTACTGAGCAGAGATGTGATGTAATAATTAAACTGTCCTGAGTGCTTCATGAGTATTAACCAACTTAATTTATCATTTCCCTACAAGATTGGGAAGCTAGCTAAGGTCCTTGGCAAGGAAGTAATGATCTCAAAGTACTATGAAGTCTAAGCTGGGTCTAGAAGAAAGAAGGAACAATGACTAAGAGTGAGTATTCCTGGGCCTGATGATCCAATGAGATCTAGGGAGAAATGAAAGGTTAGGGTACTAGTGTGACACAGAAAATCTGGCTTCTGAAGGGAGCAGCTGTGGATGATATCAAAGTTGTGGGGGTACTGGGCTAAAAGAGGGAGGAAGAGAACTTCGTGAGCACAATCACAAACTGCTGGAACCCACTTCTGCAGATCTTATGAAATAATGTACAGAAAGTGATTACCTCATTTTCTAGAGTAATTTTTTGTGTATGTTTTCAAACCTACCAATTAGAAACTGGAGATTGAGAACCTATCATTCTAAGTGGGAAAAATAATAATGCATTCTTAGCCCATCCAAAAGTTCCAATCTTCCCAAATACCAATAAAATAGTTGAACAAAAACATCCTTAAACTACTATATAACAGTCTACCATGATTCCTGCATAGTATTTAGCATTCTAAACATCAATTACCTCATTTTATACTTAATGAATTCATCAGGGAGTATCAGTGTGTAGAGAAAACAGAAGTATCAGGTATGAACTGTTTCCTTTAATGCGGCATTAAACAGATAATTTAATTAAAATAAATGAAAAGTTATGTTAAAGATAAATGGTGAATGCCAGTAATTCTAAGCACAATAAACAAAGAATTTCAAAACTGTTCACTTATTAAATGAAAAAAGTTTCATGGTGTGAGGCAGGAGGGAAGTGCAAGTCACTGCTGCTCCCTGGAGCTGGGGTAAGAGTAAGCAGCTCCGTGCAGGGCAGGGGTGAGCAGAACTGTTAATTATCTACTAACTGTTCAAACTCAAAGCAAATTCTTTCTTTGGTACTGAGATTCTAAAACTAGATGACTCTGAACCACAGACAAAGTAAATCGAAGAAAATACTCTATATGGGTATCTATTTCTTTTGTTTGTGATGTACCAAAAATATAAAAATGTGTTTGTAATTAGTTCTTGAAAAGCTGTTTTCCTTTATTTTCTAGTTTTCAAAATTAAAGGATGGCTCCTGACCATCCTCCAAAGGTGACCAGTTTTTAATGGTTGAGAATTGTTAGCTTACAGATTTTAACCTATTTGATACATGACAATCCCAAGCAATTATCTTCACCGAAGCTTAAACCAGACAATCTTTGGCCAGTGGAAAATCATTCAGGTTGGCTCTTAAGTCATTCTGACAAGACTCTTAATAGTCTTTGATAACTTCCTGCTCTGGTGCAAAATGTACCAAGCTCACCTTGTACATTTCCTCCCCAGAACCTGGTTCCTTTCAGTGGAGTGGCATTTTAAAATGTAACACTTCTGCTCAGTAAGGTTATTTACATTAGAACAATTCCAGATGGGTATTCTGCACATTCTTTTAGGTTTTATATTGAGTTTCAAGGTTTCTCTTTTCCAACAAATGATGAACTGAGGATGGGCACAGGGTGCTAGCAGGTCTCTGGGTCATCAGCACTTCACCACATGGTGCCACCAGGCCTTCAGCTTCTTTGCTGTCCACATCACTAAACCCAACCTTTTTAACAAGGTCTACAATTTTACTACTTTGAATTAACCCCTTTGTTGAAACTTGGAATGAAAATCAAAATTTTGGGAACAGTTTTCCCAAGACTGCACAAAGATCATGTGTGGACCCTGTGAAGTTAGCAAACAGGTTCCCTCAATGTTTCTCCTTTGCTCTCCTCACACTGCATCTTCTATCCTCCCTGTCAGCTCAGGATCCAAAAAGACTGCTGAAGCCCTGCTGTTAAGTCTGTAAACCAAGTACCAGGAAAGAAGAAAAGGGATAAGGGCAAGAGAGTGCGCCACTGGCTAAGCACTAGTCAACGACCTCTGCTTACGTCTATTTCATGGTCTAGAACTTGGCCACGTGTAGCTGTCGGGGCTGGAAATGTAGCCTCCGTGCTGACTGCCACAGCATAGAGAAGAAAACTGGGACTGTAATGCTCAAGGAAAATGAAAATGGGTAGGCAATTAGCATGCACTGCCACAGTGGCAGAACTGTTAATCATGTAACAAATGCTTCCACATTTATGTATTATTTGGATGAATGAAAATGTACTTGAAATGCCATATACCTGTCTATAATCTTTCCATGATTTAATCAAATATTTTGAGAGAGCATCAAGATTTTTCCCCCTAGATAATGCTCTCCTGAGATTATACTACTTAAACTTACTTTTATGAAGTAGCAATATCTATCAGGAGAAGCTTGAACACAGCAAGTTTTTGCCAGAGAAGGCAAGAAATACAATTTTTAAAAACTCAGTGATGTCCCTGCCTTTTGTACTCCCTGCTGGCCTCTCCAGCATGCACCTTCAACGCCATGGGGAAAAGCTGGCAGCAGTCTGAGACTTCCAGCACGCCTCCCACACGGAAGCCCTCGACAAGAAATTATAATACCAGATGCAGATACTACTGTCCCTCTGTTAAATTTACACATATTAAAACAATTTAAAGTAAGCTTTACTTGACTTTTCACAATAAGAATATGTAAATAATTGAACAAAATTTAGGACTTGGGATTATAAAGTATGTTTTAGGTAAATTCAAAGGTGGAATATGCCAAATTTATTTCTTTTATTTTATTCTTCACCTTGACCCTTCCCTTATGACTTCATGGGAAAAGAGGCCATACTAACAAAGGGGACACTTACAACAAGTATTTCAAGCTGAAAGGTACACAGACACTGCAGTAAGGGTACTTATTGATATGATTAGTAGTGATTCCTGACTTCTAGAAGTAAATATCACTTTTGAATTACTTATAAATTCCCTCTCATAAATAGAAAGCCCCATTTGAGGTTATTTCTTCCTTGAACTGTGGGAGGAGACACCACAGTAAAATGCCAGCTTTGGAGTCGCCCTTTGCGACTGACTCCTGTGGGACTCTGTGTCAGAGCACTTCAGCAAAGAGCCTTCTGGGTAGGTCAGGGCTCAGGGCTTAGAAAACTGACTTCCTCTCACTTTTATGATGAAAGCATCAGGGTCAGAGAGGCGTGAGCCATGTGAGCAAACAAGGCATGTTTTCTAGTCTTATAAGACACTGTCATGATTATAAGAAAAACATAAAAATATTTAACCTTCAATTTGTGACCATGGTTTCAAGTGTTGCAATATGTTCTATTCCCTGAGGCTTTTAGCATGTTGTAAAGCAATGAAACAGCAAGCAGGCGAATAGGCAGGGGAGGGAGGGCAAGAAAAGAAGAGAAATTTGGATCAGATGGGAATATGTGAGGAGAAAACCCTAGGTGGCCACACTGCAGCAGAACCTTCCTGAAAGTTACCAGTTGGAGCTTCCTGTGCAAGGCTTATGCTAAAGTAGCATTTAGAAAAAAACTTTAAAACTTTTAAGAATCAGGGTAGCGGAAGACAAGGTGGACATCAGAATGTTTATTTCCAGAGCAAGTTAAGTAGCCTGGCCAAAAAAAATAATTAAAACCTTTATGATATAGCTTTTCAGATTCAACACTTATTATCAAACACCCTTTGAACCATTACCTCATTCACTGTTAGTTTTATTTATTACAAAACTATACTTAATTTTTAAATGTTTATGTGTACATTTTTACAACAAATATTTAATGAAGCACTGTTAAACCCCCATCCCCCACTCCCAAGGGAGCAAACCAGATGAATAAAAGTTTACTTTTAAAACTATTTTAAAGACTGTCAGAGTGTGGCTCTATCCCCTTTGGTCCACCCAGACTGACCACCGGCACTGCCTGCCCCTCTACCTTACAGGCAATTAGGAAGTTGCGAACTCAAGTGTTTGCCCCGTAGCTTCAGGGGTCTTCTGGGGGCTTCTCCACCCGACCCTCTCTTGTACTTCAGTACAGCCAGTGCACAGACAAATGAATTAATCCAGACCAATCAACTCATTTACAGCTTCAACCTTGAATGAAGCCATGGAAAGGATGGCTGAGTTTAATATTCAAGTGAAGGCTTCCAGAGAAAGAACTCTGCGAGGGTGAAATGGTCTGTATGCACTGCCTGATGTTGCGGAGTCACTAGCCACGTGTGGCTAATGAGCACCCGAAATGTGACACGGCGATCCAAGCTTTCATTTCAGTTCATTTCAATTAATTTAAACAGTCCCTGTGGCTAGTAGGTGCAGTACTAGACAGCACAAGTGTAGAGTCTCCTGCCACTGAGAGTCTGGCTCATAAAACTCCCTACTAGTTGACTTGTTGGTTTCTCCTGCAAACCAAAGCTCTGACTGGACCAGAGTTCATTTCAATGGGCCCAGTGTTTAAATGATGCGTCCGAGATGAAAGGTCTACACATGCCCACAATTATATTGTCTGGGTAAGGATATTGCTGAGCACGAAGAGGGAAAAGAGCCAGCAGTTGGTTGGTGGCAGAGGGGTGTTCTACCAAGTAGGCAACCTTTGTCACACAGGAGAACATCCAGACACCAAATGATCATCTTACAAAGCAGCCGTTTCACACACAAGAAAAGTGGAATCAGTAGACTTGACCAAAACCAAGATCTTCCTAACAGCCTTCAACATAAACCTCCTCCCACACTAAGTACACTGGGTCATAAATGTGCCTCTGCAACCACATCCCTTACACAGTGCTGCATTTTTTTCATTTTAATAGTTTTTATGTAATGTTACATATTATATGACATTATACATATATGATTGATTTGAAGTCATTAGGATCTATAAGTACATCATAAAATTGTGACTAAGTTGGATATTTCGTTTTAAGATTACTACTTTTTGTGGTATGTATATAAGTATTATGTACAAATAATATGTATATAATTGTGGTTAAATAAATATAAATACATAAGCCAGTCTCAAAGAAAACTTGATTATTTTGATAGGGTGATTTTATTAGAAATGCATTTCATACTTCCAAGAGAAGCCTCCTGACTACAGAAATGAGAAATCAACTTTAATACTTTGATATCTACAGATGTCATTTGTTTTGGGAGTTGTATTTACACCATTTTGCATTTTTAAAGAAAATCTCTTAAATGCTGAAAACCAATCATGCAGTCATGAAGATGATAATGCATAAAAACCTTGTAGTCTTTACAAAGTTCTTTAGAAGACATGGTTTCATCATGCCTAATGATTAAATGATAAGGACGAGATCAGTCATTTATGGTACAATGCAAATTACTCCGAAATTTAGTGGTTTAGAACAATAAACATTTATTCTCTCATAGAATCCAGAAAGAGTTTGACTGGCTCTTCTGGCTCCAAGTCTCTCACGGAACCACAGCCCTCTGCTCCCAGGGTCCTCCCTGCTTGGTCTTGTATCAGTGAGCCAGGTCAGAGGGCTGCCTCTTGATACAGCATAGGCAGATCCAAAGAGAAGCCATTGTCTTGCAACAACCTAAGAGGTGACATCCCATGACTTCTGAGTCAGCACATCCAGCCCCCACCGCAGTGCAGATCACTCCAGGCTCGTGAAGAGCACGCAATCACCTTAGGGGCTGTCACCACAAGAACAATGGTTGATTAAGCAATGCACACTATAAGGAGCATCTCTTCTACCATTTTTCTTTTACCAAAAAGTAATATTTTCCCCAGAGAACATTCCGAGAGTATTTCCCAAAAATTCAAAATCATCTCCATTCTTTCAAACTCAAGGAGGAGATAAGAGAATGTGTTAACCACTTATCTTCAAAACAACAAATACCAAAGGAAGAAAAGTGAAGAGAGAATAATGTGAAAGTCATTCCTTTATGGACTCTGTCTATTTCCATCACATGGAAAACAGTACTTGTCCACTATCCATAAGAAGTAGAGGAAAGTGACTATCATGCACCAATGGCTTCTCTTCCCTTTCTAAAACATACCAATGTGATTGTAGCAATGAATATAGTCATACTGTATTTCATAAGAACTGGAACTTGAGGACACTGGGGATATGCTCAGAGATAGAATGCTTGCCTAACACAAAAAGGTCCCGGGTTCAATGCCCAGCTTGTTTTGTGGGGGGGAAGGACCTTGAGGTTTTCATTAAATGAAGGTTCTAAAAAAGGGGTCAGGACACACTGCTATAAACACAGAACATCTATATATTCCCACAGTTTATCAAGAGTTAGATAGGAAAAGATTAGTGATAAAAAAAAGTTTGTAAACAAATAATGGCATGCAGATGAAGGCATGAATACTTTTATTCCTTAGCAAAAGCAGGTCACATAATGAAAATTTAAAGATTTTGGCAGAGCAACATCATTATGAAAAGATAAATAACTGCCATTTATTGAGAAATGATTATGTACTATGTAATTTAGCACATTATTTCTTTAATATCTACAAGAATTCTGAGGTCACTATTATCAGCCTCATTTGACAAATGGGAAAACCAAGGGATTCAGGGAGGTGAAGGAACCAGCCCACCCCACCCATGAACTGCCTGGTTCTGCAGCTTGCCTACTTTCCCTAAAGGCAAGCCACCTCCACTAGTAGGGACAGGGTCACACAGCTCCTTTATTTAGTTCTCCTTTGAGGACAAAGGGGCGGGGGGGGGGGGATTTAAGAATATAACTGATAAGTAGAACAAAAGAAACAATGAATCAGTACCTGTCTCATCTGATATCAAAGGCAGTGACAATGGCCAAAAGCTTCAAGATAAAATTGCACAAATCAGCTCCCACTGATGAGTGGTCCTGAAGAGAAATGGATGACCCCACTGAGGCCTGCCAGATGGAAAAATGCCTGACACCTGGGTCTCCTCTCCAGGGCACCTGCAGGTCTGCCTCCTGTTCCTCTCTGCCATGGGCCCACCTCCACCTTGTCTGGGCTGGCACTGCAGGAGAAGGTGAAGATGTGAAAGACCTGCACTGATCACAGTCACAAAACCTATGAAGAGGTGATGTGACCACATGACATGCTCCCACCACACGCTTTCTGAGATCTCCTGCTTGGGTCTGCCTGTGTGTAACAGTCTACTTAAACAGAAAACAAAACAAAACAAACAACCAAAAAAAACCCAGAAAACTTTAAACAGAAAACAAATAGAAAAGTGAGCAAATTAAAACAAATATTGAACAGTGACTAAAACTATAAAGGTGAACAAACTAATTAAAATTATCCTCCCTGGAAAAACCACCAAGTATTTCATTTTGTTAAATGCCAGTACAAGAAAATTTGTTAATAGCTGTTTGATACTAGGAAAGTGGAGTGAGCCTTTCCTCAAAGCATAGCCAAGATGAAGCAACTCTAACTTACTGGAAACATTGTTTTTGTAATGAAATATATCCAACATCTAGTAGTCAGATTTTCAAAACTCTAAACCATATCTAAAAAAAAAAGGAAAACAAGACAAATAACCTTCCCTCCCACTCTAACCCAAAATAAAAATAAATAAATATACCATAAAGCAACTAAGATCCTTATCTATGTCAGCAAGAAAAATTCCACAAAATACAACAACATGAATATACCCACCCACACCTATTACCCTTTCAGGTTCAGCTGGCTAACAAAAATTTGCCCACTGTGTACTAATTTAGAAATGTTCACTAGATAGGAAGTATTTCCTTATCCTTAGTTCTGTTTTCTGGGGTTTCAGTTACCCATGATCAACTGCAATCCAAAAATATTAATGGAAAATTTCAGAAATGAATATTGCATGATTTCAAAATTGCTCTTCTGAGTAGCTTATGAAATCTCATGCCCTTCCGTTCTGTCCTGCCCAGAGTATGAAGCATCTCTTTGTGTAGTGTATGCATGCTATATATACAACTACCTGTCCTGTGGCAGTAGAAACAAAGACCACAGTCACATAACTTTTATTACAGTACAGTACACCGTCACAACTGTTCTAGTTTATTATTATTACTTATTGTTAATCTCTTACCATGCCTAATTTATCAATTAAACTTTATCACTAGAATACAGGCAAAGGAAAAAAAAACAGTGTATGTGTGGTTCAGCATTTACACTGAGGTTTAGAACATATCTCCCTCAGAAAAGGGGAGGGGGAGTATCAGTTAAAATAACACTGAATATCAGAATATCAGTTAAAATAACATTGGTCAAACTGTCATAATAAAATGTGGGGGAAACCCTCAACACTGGCCACCTGTTCCTAGTTTCTGAGTTTGCTCATATGTAAACAAAAACTTATGTTACAGATTGAATAAACATGTTTTTGTGTAGTTTTTAGACTCTGATATCTCAAAGTACTTTAAAAGCACTGACGGAGGTAAAATATATTTGAAATTAACCTGTCTAAATGTTGACACTTTTTCCTTCTCACCAACATTTCATAACTGCTTTCTGTATGTTTTGTTGAACAGTTAAGATAGATCAGTCACTTCCCTTTGCTCAGCAGCCTGAAGGTTCAACAACCATTGATGGGAGCCTCTGTGGGGAGCAACCCCATCCTCCCTTTTCTGGGAGAACATGTGAAAGGAATTTTCTGATATGACAGACATTATGGCTACTTCCGAGCAAGAACAAAGTCTGACACCATCACTGTACAAAACGTGGTTTAAGTCAACAATGGATTTACAAAACTGAGATTAAACATAATGCCATTTTTTAAATGGAAAACTCTAAACACTGAAATGATAATATGCATGATTGTAAATTCAAGACATATACTCCATATTTTTCTAGGGTACAGACTTAGATAATGAATAAATTTCTAAACTCTCTTTAAAACCTATTAAAAAAAAAAAAAAAAAACTAGTTGAAACACCAGCAGGAAAGAGGATGGAAGTGGGAACAGAAGCTCAGTAAGAGGCAGTGGCACATCTTACATTATAATTATTGTGGAGCAGAGTCAGGGAATGCAGACAACAGACTATAAGCATGAGAACCCCACAATGTCACTCGACTCTTTTCCCAGGAGCCTGTGGGCAAAGATGGCAAATGGGCAAAGCCTGGAGAAGTATCAATGGTATCAAAGAAAAAACAGTGTGGAAGGCAGCCCACTAAGAAATTTAAAAATCAGAACATTTATGAGAAACAAGATCCCTCCTCTCATCAGGCTGTCAGAACAGGGGAGACGGCCATTTTGGTTCTTATCTGGGAGGAGGAAAGCTAGAACAAGAATGCTGCAAATATCACAGCTACCTAATCACTCATGACTCCAACCTTATTAAATAGCAAGGTTTAGTAAAATGTTAAGGCAAGTGAAACAAGCTCAGCAGGACCAAGGTAACTGTAGGAAAAAATGCCTGAGTGACAGATGATCAACTGCTGGAGAGATGCACACTGAGAGGAGCAAACCCTGGTACCACATGACTTCCAGGCAGCATTTCATTTAATCCCCACCCACCTGTGCTGCATGGACTGTCACCATCCTCCACACTGACAGGAAAGCAGAAGCTTGCAGTCTGGTCGAGCCTGGTCAGGCTGCTTTGGCTCCTACTCTCCCAGCCCATGTGACATCACAGTGAAGATCATATTGAGCCCCATCTCATCTCAAATACGTGTGCGCCCTTGTCCACTGCACCCCTGCTTCCTGTCTAAAGATGACAACACAGTGCGAATAGTGTGGGAGGTAGGAGACAGTGGGTGCAGGGCCCATGAACATCAGATGCAATGTCTTACGACTCTAGGCCACTGCTCCAAGCTGGGAAGATGTCAGCAAAGGGTACACATCTCATGGAAAAGAGACGCACCCCAAGGAAGTAGAGGGCAGCCTGGGAAGGACTTCTTTGGAGCTGCATAATGGACTGCCTCTGGCCTCCACTCCACTTGATTCTTTTTTCTTCTCTTTCCAGTCTCCAGGATGACAGGGGGTAAAGCTAGCAATATGAAGACCTCCAACTATGTAACAGAACAACAGTCCTGATAGTCTCTTGATAGAAAATAGGTGGGAGATAAGACGTGACATGGTAACTCTACAAAAATATCCCAGCTTCCATGCTCTGCGAAGCAAACGAAACAAGTCATCTACTGATGACAACAAAGGCCCACAGTGCTAAAGACTCAGGTCTGTAGTATAGGAAAGAAGTCTAGTGCCATAACCGAAAGAAGCTCCCAGAGCGCTTTTGATATGAAGCAATTTGGGAAAGACATAAAACCACTACATTCAACTCACAAAGGCAATGACAAATGAAGAAACTGAAAAGTGAAAATTGAAGAGATCTGAATTTAAGAGCTGCTTTTTCTAGTTCTGTGGAGAATGTCATTGGTATTTTGATGAGAAATGCATTGAATGTATATATTACTTTTGGTGGTATGGCCATTTTGACAATATCAATTCCACCTACTCAAGAACACTGAGAGGTCTTTACATCTTCTGAGGCCCTCTTCAATTTCTTTCTTCAGTGCTCTATAATTTTCCTTTTAGATATCTTTTATTTCTTTGGTTCAGTTACATGGACAGAGGTGATCTGAATCATGGCCTCCGACTCTTGTGGCTATGTTGCACTGGGAACTTACTATGCAAAGATGCAGGTCAAGATGTCCCAGTTGCTATGGTGACACTGGCCACCATCATAGGCACACAACAGTTATCAGTAAAGGTCTTGAGTTCAGGCACCAACTCCCAGAGAAAAGAGAATTCTGAGCATAACAAGATGACCCCAATGCCTTGCTAGTCCTGCAACCTTCAGATTGCCTACTTTGCTGAAACTTTCCCACAAATAACCCTTTTGATGAAACCTATATATAATAAACGTGCTGAGCTAGTTTGGGGTCACTGCATCTCCATCAGAGAGCAGTGCCTACCTGGGTCCATCCTTTTCTCTCTCTATGTGTGTCTGTCTTTTCTTCAACCCCGACTGCCCATCATCTAGTATCTTCTTAACTAAAGGCATGGCTCACAGAAAGATGAGAGGACTGCAGCAAGGTTAATTCCTCAATTTTTTTTTTTTTTTTGGTTATTATGAAAGGAATGGTTTTCTGATTTCTTTCTCAGCAGAATTGCTATTGAAGTTTAGAAAAGCTATTGATTTATAAGTACTGATCTTGTATCCAGCTACTCTGCTGAATAATTTATCAGCTCTACAAATCTTCTGGTGGAGATTTTTGGGTCTTCTAGACACAAGACCATGTCATCAGCAAACAGTTTGTCTTCCTATTTTTATCTCTTCAATTTCCTTGTCTTGCCTGTTTGCTCTGGCTAGAGTTTCAAAAACTATACTGAACAGAGGTGCTGAGAGTGGACTCCCTTGTCTTGTTCCTGATTTTGGAAGAAACCCTTAAATTCACTTGGAAAATTGAGACTCAAAATAGCCAAAGCAATTCTGAGCACGAAGAGTGATACAGAAGGCATCACAATACCTGATCTCAATTTATACTATAGAGCTATAGTAACAGAAGCAGCATGGTATTGGCATCAGAATAGACATAAAAACCATTGGAACAGAATAGAAGACAAAGACAAATCCACATACTTACAGTCATCTGGTATTTAGCAAAGGTGCCAAAATACATGTTGGAGAAAAGACGGGCATTTTAACAAGTGGTGCTGGGAAACTGGATAGCCATATGTAAAAGAATGAAACTAGATCCTTCGCAGTCACCCTGCACGAAAGTCAAATCAAAATAGATGAAAGACTTCGAAATTAGACCGGAAATCTTACAACTACAAGAAGAAAACATAGGGTTAACACCCCATCATATAGGTGCAGGCACTGACTTCTTCAACAAGACCACTGAAGATCAAGAAATTTAGCCAAGAATCAATAAATGGGATGCCGTCAAATTAAAAACCTTCTGCACAGCATGGGAAATGATTAAGTGTGAAGATATTAGAGTCTCAGAATGGGAAAAAAACTTTGCCAACTGCTCCTCTGACCAGGGATTATCCAGAATATATAAAGAACTCAAAAAAAAAAAAAAAAAGTAACACCAGAAAAACAACTCAGTCAATAACTGGGCAAAGGAACTAAACTGAGCTTTCTCAAAAAAAAAAAAAAAAAAAAAAAAAAAAAAGAAACGGTCAACAAATATATAAAAAATGTTAAACACCTCAAGCACTCAGGGAAAAGCAAATCAAAACTACACTAAGAGTTCACCTCATTTCAGTCAGCATGGCAATTATCAAGAACACAAAAAATAATAAATGCTGGCAAGAATGTGGGGAAAAAGGTACACTCATACACTGTTGGCGGGACTACAAATCAGTACAACCACTCTGGAAAGCAGTAAGAAGATTAAAACAAAACAAAACAAAACAAAAACAAAACCCAGGCATGGAACCACCATCTGAACCAGCTATCCCATTCTTTAGTATTTATTCAAAAGAACTAAAATCAGCATACTATAGTGATTCAGTCCCTTCAATATTTATAGCAGCACAATTCACAATAGTCAAATCATGGAATCATCCCAGATTCCCATCAACTGATGAGTGGATCAAGAAAATGTAGTGTGTACATTATATACACACACACAGTGGAGTTTTATTCAGTCATAAAAAAAAAGAATGAAATTGCAGCATTTGCTGGTAAATGAATGGAACTTGGTAATACCATGCTAAGTGAAATAAGCCAGACTCACAAAATCTCATATGTAGAAACTACAGCAAAATCAAGAAGGTGGGGTGGAACTGGATATCACAAAGATACAGGAAAGATTAGTGGTGTAGAGGATCAAGAAGGAGGAAGAAGGAAGCAAAAGTGAAGGAAATATAGAAGGAATTTAAGAAAATCATGTTACATGCATATATGAATACACCACAGGGAATTTCACCTTTATGTATACATAGGAAGTACCCATCAAAAATAAATAAATAAACGTGCAAAAGAAGAATCTGCAGAGGGGGTTTCAAGATGGCGGCCTAGAGGGTGGCTGCATTTCATGTTGCTCCAGGACTCAGGATTCAAAAGAGGAGATATTGAGACGCTTGGGACCAACTCAAAGCAGCCGGGTGACTCTCAAGCCCTGGGGGGGCATCCCGGATGGGACGGGGGTCCCGGAACGCAGGAAACTTTGTGAAGTAGAACTGCCGGCGAGACGCCCCTCCCCCCGCTGGAGCAGTGAACGCGGACAGCTGGGAGCGCCCTAAAGGAGGCCGCTCGGCACAGCGCTGGGACTCGGAGCAACCACTGGGGCTCCGGCGGCTGCGCAGGGGAAGAGTGGCGAGGAGAACTGTGTGGACTCAGGACACCGGGGCCTGCCCTGAGGAGGAGGAAGAGGAGCGGCCACTTGGATTCGGAGTGACTGCACCAGAGCTACAGGCGGTTGCCAGAGGAGAAGCTGCGCAGCGAGCTGTTTGGACTCAGAACGACGCTTCTGAACACCGGGGCCTGCCCTGAGGACTAGGAGGAGGAAGAGGAGCGCGGCCGCTTGGATTCGGGTGACTACACCAGAGCTACAGGCGGTTGCCAGAGAAGGGGCTGCGTGGCGAGCTGTTTGGACTCTGACCACTTCTGAACCCCGGGGCCTGCCCGGAGGAGTAGGAGAAGGAGGAGGAGGAGCGCGGCGGGTCGTTTGGACTCGCAGTGACTGCATTAGCGCTCCAGGCGGCTGCTCAGAGGAGAAGGCGAGTGGTGAGTTGTTTGGTCTTAAAGTGACAGCTCCTGAACACAGGGGGGCTGCCTGGAGGAGAAGCGTGGTGGGACGCTTGGTCTTGAGTGGCCGCACCTGAGCTCCGGGCGGTGCCCAGAGGACCCGTGCAGCGGGTCACGTGGATTCAGAGCCACTCAGAGGGACTGCTCCTGAACACTCGGGGGGTTATCTGGAGAAGGAGGAGGAACAGGGAGGGTCACTTCGACTCGGAGTGATTGATTGCCCCGGGCTACGGGTGGTTGGTGGGAGGAGGAGGCACGAAGTGAGTTTCTTGGACTCCTAGTGACCGCACCGGCATACTGGGCGGCTGTCTGGAGGAAGAGGCCGATGGCGGGTCTCTGGGACTCAGAGCGATTGTTCGGGGCCACAGGTGGCTGCTCAGAGGAGGGGCCACGCAGCCAGGCGATTAGGTGCAGAGCAGGGTCCCAGGATCTAGGAGGCTTCTGGGTGGAAGAGCCGCACAGAGACAGGCTTAGGGCGGAGTGAAGGTGCCAGGCCTGTGGGCAAATTCTCTGAGGAGGGGCAGCCTAAGGAGATTCATCTGCGAAGGGTGAGGCTCCCAGGCCCAGGAGGTAGGGCCGGGCCCCTGGGAACTTTGCACAGGAAGGCAGCCCAGCCCAGGCGGTAGCTGTAAATTGAGGGGAACCTCTAGGAAGGAACTGACCAGCGACACCTCCCCACTGGGTGAGACTTCCCTGCCGGGTGAGGTTTCCCCACAAGGACGGTAAAACCAGAGACACAGGCCCAAACAGGCCTTGCCTCAGCCCACAGCCCAGGTCCCCTTTGGATGACCATTGGTCAACAAGTGGAGGCACCTCTGCCCACTAGCAGGGAATATACCCCACCTGAAGGCCACCACTCCTAGAGAGGCAGCTTCCTTGTGGAGCACCGCATTATCAACTTCCTCCAAGACTTCAGCCTACTGAAGGCTAAGAGGGGATATATATAGAAATCTTCAGGGACATTGTAAATCAACAGAGGAAATCTGCAATATCTCAGCGGTCCACTGATACCTGAACAATATGAGAAAACAAGGAAAGAAAATGATGCAAACAAATCTAGATGTTACATCAATAAAACCCAATGACAGCATGGCAGAAGAAATGACAGAAAAGGAGTTCAGAATGTACATAATTAAAATGATCAGAGAAGCAAACGATGAGATGAAAGAGCAAATGCAAGCATTGAATGATCGCACCAATCGACAGTTAAAAGAGCAAATACAGGAAGCAAAAGATCATTTCAAAAGAGTTAGAGATATTGAAAAAAAACCAAACAGAAATCCTTGACATGAAGGAAACAATAAACCAAATTAAGAACTCCATAGAAAGCATATCCAATAGGATAGAACACCTGGAAGACAGAACCTCAGACATTGAAGACAAAATATTTAACCTTGAAAACAAAGTTGAACAAACAGAGAAGATGGTAAGAAATCATGAATAGAATCTACAAGAACTATGGGATATCATGAAAAGGCCAAATTTAAGAATTATTGGGATTGAGGAAGGTCTAGAGAAACAAGCCAAAGGAATGAACAATTTATTCAATGAAATAATATCAGAAAATTTCCCAAATCTGAAGAATGAAATGGAAAATCAAGTTCAAGAGGCTTATAGGACTCCAAATACACAAAATTACAACAGACCCACACCAAGGCACATTATAGTGAAAATACCTAACATACAAAATAAAGACAGAATTTTAAAGGCTGTGAGAGAAAAGAACCAAATTACATTCAGGGGGAAACCAATACGCATATCAGCAGATTTTTCAATCCAGACCCTAAAAGCTAGAAGGGCCTGGAACAACATTTTTCAAGCCCTGAAAGAAAATGGATGCCAACCAAGAATCTTATACCCAGCAAAACTTACCTTCATATTTGACGATGAAATAAAATCCTTCCATGATAAACAAAAGCTAAAAGAATTTACAAAAAGAAAGCCAGCATTACAGAACATTCTCAACAAAATATTCCATGAGGAAGAGATGAAAAACAAAGAAGCAAATCAGCAAAGGGAGGAATTATCCTAAAGGAATTGTCAAATAAAGGAGGAAACAAGTTGTGTCAAACAAATAAATAAACAAAATTTTAAAAATGAACCAAATGACCGGGAAACCAAATCATTTCTCTATAATAACCCTGAATGTTAATGGCCTGAATTCATCAATCAAAAGACATAGACTGGCAGATTGGATTAAAAAGAAAGATCCAACAATATGTTGCCTGCAAGAGACTCACCTCATAGAAAAAGATACCCATAGATTAAAGGTGAAAGGATGGGGAAAAACATACCATGCACATGGACTCAGCAAAAAAGCTGGAGTATCCATCCTCATTTCCGATAATGTGGACTTCAAGCCAAAGTTAGTCAGAAGGGATAAAGAAGGTCATTTCATACTGCTTAAGGGAAGCATTAAATCAGCAAGATATAACAATCATAAACATCTATGCCCCAAACAGTGGCTCATCTATGTATGTCAAACAAATCCTTCTCAATTTCAGAAACCAAATAGACCACAACACAATAATACTAGGTGATTTTAACACGCCGCTCTCACCACTGGACAGATCTTCCAGACAAAAATTGAACAAAGAAACCATAGATCTCAATAACACAATCAATAATTTAGACTTAATGGACATTTATAGAATATACCATCCAACCAAGAGTGAATACACTTTCTTCTCAGCAGCACATGGATCCTTCTCTAAAATAGACCATATATTATGCCACAAAGCTAATGTTAGCAAATACAAGAAGATAGAGACACTAGCATGTATTCTATCAGATCATAATGCATTGAAGTTAGAAATAAATGAAAGAGTAAAACACAGAAACTATTCCGAATCTGGAGATTAAACAATATGCTATTATATGATGAATGGATAACAGAAGATATTAGGAAGGAAATTAAAAAATTCTTAGAGGTAAATGAGAACAAAGAAACATCATATCAAAATCTCTGGGACACTATGAAAGCAGTACTTAGAGGGAAATTTATTTCATGGAGCGCATTTAATAAAAGAAGTAAAACTCAACAAATAAACGACCTAACACTACAGCTCAAAGCCCTCGAAAAAGAAGAACAGAACAGCACCAAAAGTAGTAGAAGACAGGAAATAGTTAAACTCAGAGCTGAAATCAATGAAATTGAAACAAAAGAAACAATACAAAAAATTGACAAAATAAATAGTTGGTTCTTCGAAAAAATAAACAAAATTGATAAACCTTTAGCCACACTAACAAAGAGAAGACGAGAGAAAACCCAAATCACTAAAATTCGGAATGAACAAGGAAATATCACAACAGACAGGATGGAAATACAAAACATAATTAGAAGCTATTTTGAAAATCTATACTCCAACAAAACAGAAAACCTCGAAGACATCAACAGGTTTCTAGAGACATATGAATTGCCTAAACTGAACGAGGAGGACATACACAATTTAAATAGACCAATTTCAAGTACTGAAATAGAAGAAGTCATCAAAAGCCTACCAACAAAGAAAAGTCCGGGACCAGATGGGTTCTCAGCCGAGTTCTACAAAACCTTTAAGGAAGAGCTCATTCCAATACTTCTCAAAGTATTCCATAAAATAGAAGAGGAGGGAACCCTCCCAAACTCATTCTATGAAGCCAATATCACACTGATACCTAGACCAGACAGAGACTCATCAAGGAAAGAAAATTTCAGACCAATATCCTTAATGAACATCAACGCAAAAATTCTCAACAAAATTTTAGCAAATCGCATACAAAAACATATTAAAAAGATAGTGCACCATGATCAAGTGGGTTTCATCCCAGGGATGCAAGGTTGGTTCAACATCAGGAAATCAATAAACGTAATTCACCATATTAATAGACTTAAAGTCAAGAATCACATGATTATTTCAATAGATGCAGAAAAAGCATTTGATAAAATACAGCACCCCTTCATGCTCAAAACACTAGAAAAAATAGGGATAGTGGGAACATTCCTTAACATTGTAAAGGCCATTTATGCTAAGCCCGTGGCTAATATCATTCTAAATGGTGAAAAACTGAAAGCATTCCCCCTAAAAACTGGAACAAGGCAGGGATGCCCTCTTTCACCACTTCTATTCAACATCGTTCTTGAGACTCTGGCCAGAGCAATTAGACAAACCAAAGAGATTAAAGGGATACGAATTGGAAAAGAAGAACTCAAACTATCCCTGTTCGCTGATGACATGATTATATATTTAGAGGAACCTGGAAATTCCACCAGAAAACTCTTAGAACTCATAAGTGATTTCAGTAAAGTAGCAGGTTACAAGATCAATGCCCATAAATCCAACGCATTTTTATACATAAGTGATGAATCTTCAGAAAGAGAAATTAGGAAAACTACCCCATTCACAATAGCCTCGAAAAAAATAAAATACTTGGGAATCAATCTCACAAAAGAGGTGAAAGACCTCTACAATGAGAACTATACAACACTAAAGAAAGAAATTAAAGAACATCTTAGAAGATGGAAAGATCTTCCATGTTCTTGGATAGGAAGAATTAATATTGTCAAAATGGCCATACTACCTAAAG
This sequence comes from Sciurus vulgaris, assembly GCF_902686455.1. Classification (NCBI taxonomy): domain Eukaryota; kingdom Metazoa; phylum Chordata; class Mammalia; order Rodentia; family Sciuridae; genus Sciurus; species Sciurus vulgaris. The sequence goes on from NC_136474.1 coordinate 30,416,098, forward strand.
TGCTATACAAATTCAATGCAATTCCAATTAAAATCCCAATGACGTACCTTACAGAAATAGAGCAAGCAATTATGAAATTCATCTGGAAGAATAAGAAACCCAGAATAGCTAAAGCAATCCTTAGCAGGAAGAGTGAAACAGGGGGTATTGCAATACTAGATCTTCAACTCTACTACAAAGCAATAGTAACAAAAACGGCATGGTATTGGTACCAAAATAGAAAGGTAGATCAATGGTACAGAATAGAGGACACGGACAAAAACCCAAATAAATACAATTTTCTCATACTAGACAAAGGGGCCAAAAATATGCAATGGAGAAAAGATAGCCTCTTCAACAAATGGTGCTGGGAGAATTGGAAATCCATATGCAACAGAATGAAACTAAACCCATATCTCTCACCATGCACGAAACTAAACTCAAAATGGATTAAGGACCTCGGAATCAGACCAGAGACCCTGCAGATTATAGAAGAAAAAGTAGGTCCAAATCTTCACCTTGTTGGTCTAGGACCAGACTTCCTTAACAGGACTCCCATAGCACAAGAAATAAAAGCTAGAATCAACCACTGGGATAGATTCAAACTAAAAAGCTTTCTCTCAGCAAAGGAAACTATCAGCAATGTGAAGAAAGAGCCTACAGAGTGGGAGAATATCTTTGCCAATCATACTTCAGATAGAGCACTAATCTCCAGAATCTATAAAGAACTCAAAAAACTCTACTCCAAGAATTCAAACAGTCCAGTCAACAAATGGGCTAAGGAAATGAATAGACACTTCACAGAAGAAGATCTACAAGCAATCAACAAACATATGGAAAAATGTTCAACATCTCTAGTAATAAGAGAAATGCAAATCAAAACCACCCTAAGATTCCATCTCACCCCAATTAGAATGGCGATTATCAAGAATGCAAGCAACAACAGGTGTTGGCAAGGATGTGGGGAGAAAGGTACACACATACACTGCTGGTGGGGCTGCAAATTAGTGCAGCCACTCTGGAAAGCAGTGTGGAGATTCCTTAGAAAACTTGGAATGGAACCACCATTTGACCCAGCTATCCCACTCCTTGGCCTATACCCAAAGGACTTAAAATCTGCATACTACAGAGATACAGCCACATCAATGTTCATAGCTGCTCAATTCACAATAGCCAGACTGTGGAACCAACCTAGATGCCCTTCAATTGATGAGTGGATAAAGAAACTGTGGTATATATATACAATGGAATATTACTCAGCCATAAAGAATGATAAAATTATGACATTTGCAGGCAAATGGATGAAATTGGAGAATATCATGCTAAGTGAGATAGGCCGATCTCAAAAAGCCAAAGGACGAATGATATCGCTGATAAGTGGAGGATGACACATAATGGGGGGGAGGGAAGGGTTAGAGTTAGGGTTAGGGAGGGGGGCAAGTATGGAGGAAGGAACTACTGTATAGAGGGTAAAGAGGGGTGGGAGGGGTGGGGGAAGGGAAAAAATAACAGAATGAATCAAACAACATTGCTCTATGTAAATTTATGATTACACAAATGGTATGCCTTTACGCCATGTACAAACAGAGAAACAACATGTATCCCATTTGTTTACAATAAAAAAAAAAAAAAAAGAATCTGCAGAGTAGAGAAAGGAGAATGGGAGGGAAAGTGTGAAGGGGAGAAAGGGGACTAAAATAAAATTCCATGCATGCATGATTTTGTCAACATGAACTCAACATTACTATGTATAACTAAAATGCTTTAATTAAAAAAAGGAAATTGAAGAGCCACAAAAAACACTGAAAACCAAAATAACACTACTAGAGAACTAATATACATTAGAAATAGCATCAAAAAAGACAAACGACTGAAGAAAGAAAGCATAATAAAGGCAAAATACTTCAACAGAGTATTTTATGCACATGAAGAAGTCAGAAGCTAAGCAAACATCAACAGATGTGGGAGACAAACAGCTATTGAAGAACACAGACTCAGCCTGTCCTAGAACCATGAGATAAGGAAGAAGTCGTGGAGGAAATGCCACCTGATGAGTGAGGATGGCAAAGCACAGGCTGCAAAAGACCCGTGCTTTGATGTCATCCAAGGTGGCCGAGCCCTGCCAGCACTGCTCCCCCAGACTCCCAGCACACAGAGGTGCCCAGCCCCTTGGGTAAGCCTCAGCTGGCAGCGTCTGTCACCCCTCACTATAAGCCTTCAGCCCACTCACGTTCCCATCTTCCTCTGTCCAGCCTACTCTTCCCTGGCCGTGATACTTCTAGTACATTCTCATCAGTGTCCTTAGTCTTCATCTTAAGCCTTCCTATCTTTAGCAGGGCATGTGGTGCACACCTGCAATCCCAGTGACTTGGAAGGCTGAGGCTGGAGGATCACAAGTTCAAGACCAGCCTGGGAAACTGTCTCAAAAAGTTAAAGAAGGACTGGGAATGTAGTTTCATGGTAAAGTGCCCCTGGGTTCCACCCCCAGTGCTGCGAAGAACAAACACAAAACAACAAAAAGTGCCTTACCCTTAACCAGCTCATCCCTCATCTTTCACTGTGTACAGCTGGCAATTTCCAACTACACACTGCATCACCCTTTTATTTTCTGATTCTACTTATGGGCAGAACAACACTGTTGCAGAAAACTACAAACTTCATTCAACGGTGCTTCCGAGTTCAAGAGCAGCCTGGCAGGCAGCTAAGTCTCACCCTCATGAGCAGGCTTCCTTGGCACCACAGGCCTCCCCGGTCTCGGTGTGCACCCTGACTCTCCCCAGTCCGACACCCATCCCCATAGCATCAGATCTCTCCATCCCTCCTCCTTGGTCCATCTGTCTTGCTCTCACAGATGCATGAGCCTTTCCATTTCTGGTCCAGCCTCTTCCTCATCTCTGATGTCACTGGCTCAGTGGGAGGAGGAATCCCTCTTCAGTTCAAAATGAATCCTGTTGTGTCTTCCAAGACCCAAATCCCTGGGTCACCACACTGCTATCTCCACATTAGTCTTAGTTCTTTCTGCCTACTGGTTCTTCTTCACTGACTCTAAGCATGCCCCCTCCTTTCCAGTGAAAAGTCACTACAACACTGTTTCTTAGTGTTTCACAAGAAACCTGACAGGCAAAAATACCATGGTACAAGTCAGCATTTCAAGAATAATTTCTGCTTATCCATCTGGCAGCATTATCACACATTTGCATTCAAGTGAACTTATTTCATAAAAACTGAATTTTGGGGTCTTATTATTTTGACTTTGGCAAATGATCTGTCATGACACTGAGACACGTGAGGAACTTGAGGTTGAAAAAGGCATCTGTTTGGAGGGGGTAAATACTGGATAGAAAACAGCTATTTTCTGTTTTTTATTTTTAACTTATGTTTCTCAAGTAATTCTGAAAAGTATTCTCTCAGAGCAGAGAATTATAAAAACAGCAGTTTTGCATCAAACCAAGAATAGTGTGAAAGAGATCTTTTGATAAGGCACATCTGAGTAACACGAGAGCTGGCAGTTGCTGCCCTGGCCGGCTGCAGTCTGCTGGGCCCTGTGCTGGTCCCTACTAGAGCTCAGGGTCACTACGATGCACCTCCTTGGCCTGTCAATGCAAGGGCTTTCCACAGCAGATATCCTGTTAAGCAAGACCCATAGCAGAGTTTGAATGAATGGCACTCAACTTTGAGCTACTCTTACTACTTTCTTCTTTTTCAGTTCAGGAACAGATGCAAAGTACACTTTTAGGAAGACTTGCATCTTGGAAATCCCTAGGCAATATACTAGTTCTGTGAAGTACTGGATTATAAGGAAGAAGAAAGAAAAAAGGGGAAAGAAGGGAAAAGGAGAAGTGGAAAAAATATTAACTGCAATAAGCTGGGAACATTTAATTCTGTGTGCCTGAGATCTGAGAAAGAAAGAAGGGCAGAAGAAAGGAGAAAAAAATGCGAAGAAGAAAAAAAATTACATAAAAATAAGCAAAGAGCTGCTGTTTAAAAATAATCATGTGTCACAGGAGTGGAGCTGGCTGACAGCACAAGGAGCCTGCACCACTCCCCAGACTAAGTCACGTTCTGGGTGCAGAGAGCAGGGCATCACCAGCACTTCCAGAGGTCCACCTGAAGGGTAAATGTGTTGAGCATAAGCCTGAACCGGCCTACAGAAGGGTGGAATGCATGTGGTCCAAGTCTGAGACACTCGGCTATCCCTGGAGTCTATTGTGCACCAGCCACACGGGCCAACAACCAGGTGTGTGAGTGGCCCAGCAGATCCAAACCTGCCCACAGGTCCTCGGATTAACAAATTCCTATGCATTAAAAAAAAAAAAAAAAAAAAACTAGCTGGGCACAGTGGCATATGCCTGTAATTCCAGGAGGCTGAGGCAGGAGGATTTCAAGGCCAGGCTCAGCATATTAGCAAGGCCCTAAGAAACTTACTGACCCCTGTTTTCAAAATAAAAAGGACGGGGAGGGGGATGCAGCTCAGTGATAAAGGGGCCCTGGGTACAACCCCTGGCACCAAACACAAACAAAAAAGGACTCAAAGCTCTTGTAAAGCAAAAGAATACAAAAGAAAAACTCTAAGCGAAGTCAGAAGAGAATGATATTTACAACTGGAAAGAGATAAAGAATTAGTTCTTAATATATAATAAACTCCTAAAAACTGACACTAGTTCACTAAAATAGGAAAAGGAGCAAATGCTATAAACAGGCAACTAAAAATTCAAATGACCCTTAGACATGGAAACCATCAACTTTGCTAATAAAGAGAAATACAATTTACACAGCCTTGAAATGTCCTTGCTCACGAATCTGATAAAATATTTCAAAGTCTGATGGTCTGCTGTGAAGGCAATGTTTTATCTCATATGAGGGAAGGTCTGGAAATACCCTGGAGTACCTACCTTGAAACACTGGCTTTTTCACCCCTAGGAATCTACTCAGACTGGTAAAAATGTGAAACGACATATGCAAGAGGTTTTCCATTATAACATTATTTTAACAAAAGAAGGAAAGCAAGTCAAATGTCTACCAGTAGGGAACAGGTTGAACAGATTATAGAACATCTACACAATGGAGAAGAAAAAAACAAGGAAGACATCTAAGCGACTGTAAAAATAAATGTTACAAATACATGAACTGCTATCGTATCTTACCATATGCTTACCATATGGTTCATATGGTAGGTGAATGTTTAAGTTTTTAGGAAAATGCCAACTGACTCCCGGGCTTTTTGCACCATTTTATATTTCATGTGCAGTGCACGCAAGTTCCAGGTGCGGGCGTCACTGCCAACATGCAGCCTTTTTAACATTAGCCATCCTAGTAGGTGTTTAGTATGCCTCACTGTGGTTTCAGTTTTATTTTCCTAACAACTAATGATGCTCACTATCTTTTTTATGTGTTTATTTGCCATTTTAAAATTTTCTCTAGGGAAATCTGCTCAAATCTCTTGAGTATTTTTAAACTAGGCTATTTAGTTTTCTTATTACTGAGTTATGAGAATTCTTTACATATTTTAGGCACAAGTCAGATATATGACTTGCACACATTTTTCCCAATCTGGGGCCTGTCTTTTCAATCTCTTTACAGTGGTTTTTGAAAACAAACATTCTTAATTCAGATAAAGTCTCCCGTACAGTTGTCCCTCAGTATCCTTGAGGGACTAGTTCCAGGATCCACAGATTTTGGTACCTAAAGATACTTGAGTTTCTAATGTAAAAAGGAATGGTACTTGCATATAACCTAAGCATATACTCTTGTTCACTTATAAATCATCTCCACACTACTTATAACTAATACAATGTAAATGTTTATAAAAATAGTTGTTATGCTGCAATATTTATGGTAAGAAAAATGTCTATACTTGTTCAGAACAAGAATCAATTTTTTTTCCAAATATTTTCAATCTGAAGTTGGTTAAATGTGTGGATATGGAACTCTCAGATATAGAGGACTAGCTGTGTATCCATATTGTTTTTGTATGGACCATGGTTTTGGTGTCTTATAGAAGAGATCTTAGAGTTCTAACTCGAGATCAGAAGTATTTTTTCTTCTCAACTTTGTTGAGTTTGTTCTATTTTTAGGTTTTATATTTAGGTCTTCAATCTATTTTGTTAATTTTTACCTATGGTTTGTAACATGAAGTTTCATTCTTCTGCGTGTGAACAACCAACAGATGAAAGGCCTATTCCTTCCTCAATGAACTGCCTTTGCACCAGGTCTTATTTTTAAATATTTAAATTTGTATTAGTTATTATTTTGTCTTTTTGGTACAAAAGGTCTCAAAATGAAGACTAGTTTCTCTTCCTAAAATATCTACAATTATCAGAAATGTCATGGAGAAAAATAAAAAACAAGAGTACTTAAGAATGTTGAAGGTCAAAACACATACTACAAAGGAAGCCTGCAGCAGATGGGAGTGGTAGGGAGGTCTCGGTTGTGTACTGGGCTCTAGGAGGGAAATAGAAATTTAAATACCTGGCAGGTAAGTCTCAAGCTTTCAGCACCTTCAACTTACACTAGTTTTTGTCCTCACTGTTCTGCACCAAAATTCAGTTATATACACATACACCTTATTAGCAGGCTAGCAAAATGGCGTGTTTGGCTCATGGACCACAGTGTGACAGAGCTTGCCTGACTGTAGTAGAGCCCCATATTAATGACCACAGAGAGCAGTGATACGTAGAACACGTGATTTCTGCATGCTGATCTAGAGTTCAGCAGGAGGCAGCTCTGGGAATGCTGGAGCCACGGGGACTCTGACACAACTAAGGAAGAGTGTCTTACGAATCATTTTGTCAAGCCCCTTTTCCTGTACCCTCGCCCCTATGGCTGTCCTTTCAGCTAATTACACAGCTGTTTCTTAAGAATTTTTTTTTTTTTTTTGTAGTAGTAACGTAAGATTAGCAATGGAAGAGATATATTAAAACTCTACTTAATGCTCAGATATTCTCAGTACTTTTGCTCTCGCTTATAAATATTACAAATAAAAGCACACTTCAACACCATGTTCAAAATGTGTTCAGCAACCTCTGTTTAATTTTAAACAAATTTAAAAAGACTTTTTCAAAAAGTTCAGGAGTTTCTTAAAAGATATATTCTCTACTAGCCTCTTCCTTCAGAAAGAAAAAAGAAGAAGAAGAAATTTAAAAAGCTGCCAGATGTGGGAGGGCACAGGTAGGTTGTCAAGAGGTCACCTCTCCTGCTACTCAAGGGCAGGATGGGAGGCCCGGGCTGTGTGGCCACTCCAGCTCTCAGGGACCCTTCCTCACATGCACCTTGCCTCACCCACTCATCAGGATGTATCCATCTTGCTTTGTTGCTGGATACAGGGGTTTTTCACTCCTCTGGAAACTTGTTTTAGTATCAGAGTCAAATCAAACCATTTTGTGATGAGCCCTACAGCCACTACATCACTCAGCAAATACAGTATTTATGTATGGCGTGTTGTGGGGTCCTTGGTCTGTCTCTACAGGTCCTGTGTAGAATCAGGCAGGACAGAAGAATTTGTGCCTTGAAGTCCCACATACACAGGGAAGGAAGTCTCCTGTATTCCCAGGGAGCTGCCAGATGCCTGAGTCAGCAGCTTAACCTATATTTTTTGCTAGTAACCAATTCTAAATCATGATGGAGTATTTTTGTCAGTGTTAAATATTTGTGGCAACTTGATTGGTATCTGAATATCCTTCTTACTGTACCTACTGTTAAAGCAACTAATTAAAAACTTTTCCAAAAAAGAAAAAATGCTGAGGAAATATTATGTTTTCTTCTCTCTGAAAAACAGCACCCATGTTGTAAAACCCATTAAATAGGAGAAAATTTCAAATTTCCAGTATCTAATGAATCACTGATATTCTCCATCTTTTGGTGGCAGATGGACAGTCCTCCCCAAAACAAGACTGTATCAGACTGTGAACAACCAACTGTGCCAACCCAACACACAGGAGCTCTTTGTTTCCTTCAACACAGAAAGGGATGCAGCTCCCTGTTCTACCACTTCACACAACCCACAGGCTGCTGTGAAGGCAAGTGAGTGCCAGGTAAGAAATCGCTCATGAACTCAGGGGCAACTTCCCTCTGTACAGGGATAGGCCGCGAGCCCGTCAAGACCTCTGTTGTGATACAAGAGAGTCCAGACGTGGGGTTGTGGGTTACCACAGGGAAGACATCATTTACCTTAGACTCTGAAGTGTCAACATTTATGAAGTGGGGAAGATGGAATGGTCCTGCCACTGTGGGTATTCTGGGAAGCTCCCTGTGTCCTCTTCCTGCCTATCTCCCAGGCGTGGCAGTGGTGCTCTGGCCCTCACAACACCAAGCGCCTCCCAACATTTGGGGTGTAGCCACACACTCAAAGCGCTGACCTCTCACCAAGACAGGAAAAAAATGAGCTCTTCTTCCCTACCAAGAAACCAGTCCTCCAGTAAAGAAGCTCTGCCTCCTCTCACAGGTCTTTCTACAAGCTGAGGCCACCAGGGTGAAAATTTATGCCTGTGCTGTTTTCCAAACAGGAACACTCGCAGGAGAGTGACTCATGTGGGGTCTGTTCTACTTACAAAGGAGCTGCGTTTCTGAGAGGAGCCACTGGAGAATGGTAAATACAAGTCAATCGTGGCTGATCATTATAAAAGCCAGAAGCTGTGGTTTCCATTGATATAAGCTCCCAAAAAGCCTGTAAAAGAAAAAGGAGAAGGGAGCCAAATGTGGAGTGCACGCCAGGACAGAGAAAATTTCTCATTCACTCCTTTAATTCCTGAATATTCTCTTTCTTCCTTGACAATACCAGGCCCCTGTATACACCATTCAAAGGTCAATTTTTATACTGATGAAGCAAAGAATAATTCACACTGCCCCCTCTGTGTGCTATCATTATATACAGTTTTCACTGCATACATCCAGATTCAACTAACCACAGACTGAAGGGGGAAACATACAAATGGGGGGGCACTGTCTTGCCACTGAATACGAGCAGACTTCCTCTTGTTTTGTCCTTATCCTCTAAACAATACAATATAAAATTATTCTTATAGAATTTAGATTGTCTTAAGTATTAGAAGTAATCTACAGATGATTTAAAATGTAAGGGAGGATGTGTGTAGGTTATATTCAAATACACCAGTTTATATGGAGCATCCTCAGATTCTGGTATCCACAGAGGTAAGAGGGTCCTAGAATCAATCCCTTACAGATGCTGAGGAATGACTATAATTATCATGCAGTACAGCATTAGGTAATTTTCTTCTGATCCAGTTCCTTCAACATCCTCTCTATTGTTAAGTGGTTCTTTTATGTCTAATTGAACAACAAAAGCTGCTGAGGAAATCCTCTGATCTAACAACTAATCTCTTTTTTCTACCTTTTTTCTTTGTATATTGGAAGAAAAAACAGAAGTCATTTTTTAAGATTTTTACATATGATCAAGGAATAGTTACATGGAAATAATGGTACCTTGAGGGGAGAAAAAGCCTAAAACAGCAAGCAGACAACATGAATCTGCAGCTTATGACATGTTGGCCCTGTTCTAAAAATGCATAAACTCACTTAATTCCCACAAGTCTTTGAGGTGGGGTCACAATCCCCACTGCACAGATGGGAACCCGGGACCTGGGACCCAGGACCCAGTGGCAGGCTAAACATGCACACATATGACCATGCTACCTCTTGTCTCCCTAAAGACAACAGAGTCCAGGTGGCTGTTTTTGCAAAGTCCTCAATTCACAGGACTAGGGGCAAGTGGGCAGGGATACTCGGATGATGGATACAGTAAGATAAAAACCTGGAGTAACACCTGAAGGACCATGCTAGTGATGTTAAGATATCATTGGGTATGGTCATAACATGTCTTAACAAAATCAGAATAAAGGCATTATGAAAACCCATGAAAAGAAATGAAACCATTAACACCAACCTTTTAATATGGAGGTGCCAAAATCTTAGTTTTCACATTCTGACTACTAGACTGTAATCACATACAGTAGAAACATATATTTAATGAGAGAATAGGCAAACTTTCTGCTTCTATACCAGTTACTACTAGTGACTTTTTTTTTTTATTACTACCTTTTAAGTCCACTATATAACATTTTTAGTTTTAAAAAAGATAACAGGGCCATTTACTCTTTGTAGGTTTTTTAGTTGATTTGTTCTGGTTTTTTTTTGTTTTTTTTTTTTTTTTGGTACTAGGAACTGAATTCATGGGCACCAACCCACTGAGTTACACCCCAGCCCTTTTTATTTTTTATTGAAAGACAGGGTCTCACTAAGTTGCTTAGGGCCTTGCTAAGTTGCTGAGGCTAGCTCTGAACTCATGATCCTCCTGCCTCAGCTTTCCGAGCTGCTGTGATTACAGGCATGCGCCACCACACCCAGTGGGCCATTAACTCAAGAATCTAATTCATTACACAACTCCTCAAACAAGATCCTTTCACTGCTTGAAATGATTTCTACAACAATCTTTTGTAAATACAAAATGAAAAGCAAGTTTGTACCTAATAAACCTCAGACTACAAATAACAAGTGACTTCCTACTCAAGGGAAATTGGGCAAAATTAATTTGGCAGTTCCCATTCTCAAGTTTAACAGGATCCAAAGGCTTGAGGTCTTCCTACATGGTGTAATATGAAGTGAACAAATAACTAGAACTTTGGAAATTATCCGGTATTCTGATGTCAGATACTCATCTTTATCAGTAAATTTTGACCTTTGTCCTAAAAACCAAGCCTATAAAAGAAATCTTCCTTTGCACTGTTTGCAACACATTCCTCAGAAGCTCTGTGAAAGCAGAAAATAAATTAAGGGTATGGAATCAAAAACTTGAGAAGTGCCGTGTGTGGTGAAGAACACCTGTTTTAATCCCAACAGAGACAGAAGGATGGCAAGTTCAAGGCCAGCCTGGGCAACTTGGTGAAATTCTATCTTTAAATAAAATTTGTTAAGGGCTGGGGGTACAGCTTAGTGGTAGAGTGCTTGCTTTAGTGTGCATGAGGCTCTGGGTTCTATCACCAGTATTGCAAAAATCAAACAAAAAAAAAATCAAGAAGAGACAAATTTGCAGTATTTTTCATGGGACCAAGGCTATACTGGTGTCCACCTCAGTAAGTCTTCTTGCCCAGAACAAGAGCCTATGTTTATACCAAACCAAATTTCTGCCAGCGTAGTGAGGAGCTGGCTTTTGCAGATGTGTGGCCCTTCTGTGATCCCAAATCCTGGTCTCTGGAGTGCCAAGGAGTAGTTTGGCAAGCTGCTCACTGAGGCAGTCTGCCTACTTCCTCGTTTGGCTTCTTGTGAATTAACATTAGAACCTCTTTTTGGGCTAGCGCATCAAAATTATCTAAATATAACACCATGAAGTGGATAATCTTCGTAAACCTCAGAGTCAAGTGTTAAGACAAGTAATTCTTCTGCATACAAATTGTATTTTAATGATGTGAAATATGGCATCATTCAAGGAGACAAACTATAAATATATCTGAAGAAATTAACATAAGAAGTCAAGTAAGCAAGCTAAGTAAAGAGGAAAAATAATTACATTGCTAACTAACTAAAATGGAAATAAAATTAATGTCCTTTCTGGCATAAAGATCCATCCATAAACAAATTAGCAAAAAGAACGTTAACAAAGTGAACGTGGACTGCCTTGAACACCCAGGCTATCTCGGAAAGCAGACCAGGAAAAGCTGCGACATGTGAAGAAGGTCATCTCTGGATGGTGTGCCTCAATTTGTGCTGTCTGATTCCCTGAACTTGCTGGATTGTTTTCATATGGAGTTAAAAGATGAAGAGAGACACAAAGAAGGCTGCGGAGGAGTCACAGAAAATGTTCCCTGAGGAGGAAGCACATGGGCAGGAATGGATTTCCCAGTAGCAGCAGGGGGTCTCAATGACACAGAGAGGGCACAGGCACAAGTCAGGATGCACAAGGAGAAAGGAAATGAAATCTGCAGTGTCAGGATGGGGTTATGATTTCTTTGGTGAGCAATGAGAATCACTGAAGGTTTTGGAGTAAAATTAATATAGAAATCATATGGACATAAATGTACTGAGGAAACACAAAATCCCAGAGTCAACTACAAAATGCTAGATTGGCTCAGAAAGTAGGTAACAGGAGTCTGAATTAAGAGGGTGGCAATAGAAATAAATGTAATTCTAAAAATAAGAGACAGGTCATCTACAATAGCAAATGGCCCAATATCCCTTCAGTTAATACAAAGTGTCAAGAACTGAAGAGGCACCCACCTGCATGCCCTCGGTGCAGTTATGATTACACTGCAAAGACCTCTTCCCTAACATAAGAGTACCTCTCTAAACTAACAGAAATCCTAAACGGCAGAAAGGTACCATTAATATCTACGATTAACTATCCTTAAATACCTATGCGCCCTTGGAAAAGGTTCTAAGACTCAGTTTCCATATCTTTGTTATGAAAGAGATCTGCCCTTTTAGGCTTGGTGGAAAAGTAAGAGACAATAATTCCTACCCCAGGACCTGCCACACAGCACAAATAAGAGTTCTACTAAATCTAATGCTTATACACTGGAACTGAAATGTTTCAAACTATAGTCCAGAAGTTGGAATGAGGTTTAAGCTTAGGTTTATAAAGGGGTTTACATATTCTGAAAGTTCCCAATTGGGCAACAGGCTTGGAATTTTAGTCTCTGAATATTCTCATAAAGTCACTAAATACATACATTATAATATGTTTACATTTCTCAGCATGAGAGAAGACTAATTAAATGTTGGCATGATAGTTGTAGTTAAACCCAGCACAAGAAATTTCATGTTCACAATAACCCAAGGGTGATAATCCATATTCCTGATGATATCTTTTGTTATGATTTTTTAAAGTTTAATATGTTCAATTTAAACTGTCCTCAAGAGCAGTTTTTCTCTGACAGTATCATGAAATACAGTGACGTCAAGTATTTCATCTACTCTTTACTATACAGCTTTTAATTTGCTTCCCACATGTGTAATCTCTGAGTGGTGGCAGCACTACAAAAGAATGTCGTTTTTAAAAAGAAAGAGCTTTGCACAGCTGCTTGCAATAAAATAACCAAACCTCACAGCAAGGGCTGATTAAGATAAATATAGAAACAGATGCATAAGTCTGAAATAGATCTGAGAAAAACTATTATAGAGGACATTTCCATGACTGTCCTGACAAGCAATTTTTAATGATTAAGTATGCTTATGCATGTACATGTACACGTTTTTAATATAAAAGCTATTTATAATGTCCTTTTACAAGTTAATGGAGTCATAAAATAAAAATTTTATTCTAAACTACCAAAATGCTAACTTGGTACACAGTAAAATCATCATTTAGAAATGACCTTTATTATTTAAAACCAAGTATAATTTGAAATAACTTGGAAAATGTCATTTTTTCCCACTGTCAAAAACAAGCTAATTGCTTATGAATTGAAGCACTATAAGTTATGCAGCTCTATTTTAAATATAGATAATTAAAGGATAAGCTCTAAGTTCTGGCATTTTATCTTCCATTCTACAGGAATTAAATATAATCGAATTTAAATAATGTCATATAAACATTTTGTTTCAGTTTCATCTTGTCTTAGAAACAACAAAGACTGATCATTTGTAATATATGGAAATATCTGAAACTGCTTTTGGCTAGTCTATTAAATCAGTTAGTGAGGCTTAAACTGTAAAACAAATACAAGTTATCCAGACTCCAGCAATTACGCTTACAGTTTATTTAGTGGCATAAAATAACACTTTATGAAATTTGTCCTAAAATAACATTTGTTACTGAAACCAAGACCAAGATGATTCTAAAATCCTCCCTCCTATAATGAGGTAACAAGTGGGACTGCACTGCTGGCCCATCTAAAGACCTGCCATTCAGCACAGGGGTAAAAGCAGGTGCCAGTCCTTCTGCACTACCCTGACCAGGAACGTGGGGTCTATTTCTGGAATGAACCGCTGCTCTGTGGGTTGTTTTTAGAACCATGCCTTCTTGGTTTGTGCCTTTGTAGTAGTAACTCTTGAGGTCGGGCATTGTAACAGAGTTGACTTTGTTCTTTGCATTTCCATAAAATTTAGAAACACCTTGTTATTTACATTAAAAGGCTGCTAGTATTTTAACTAGGAATTTATTGAATTTGTACAGATCAATTTGAAGAGACATGACAGCTTTAAAGTACTGCATCTGCTGACTCACACACATGTTCCCTCTCTCCTATAAGACTTATTTCTCTCAGCCATGTTCTGTAGCGTTGAGTACACAGACCTTTCATGTCTGGTATATTTATTTACTATCCCATCACTTTTAATGCTAATGGAAATGGCAATGACTTTTAACATTTCGCTTTATAATGTTCATTGCTAGTACATATAAATAAGATTCATTTTATATTTTGACTTGATATCTGGAGTTCCTATTTAATTCTTTAATTCTGATAATGCTTTTGGTCTCCAAATGGTCAAATTGTCTCCAAATGGGATCATGACATCAGTGAATAGGAAGAAAAATCAAAATTCTCTAATCTGCATGTTTTTTACACCTCTTTCCTGCTTCTACTGCACTGATTAGAATCTATAGTACAATGACAGATAGAAAAGTGAGTGAATATTTTCATCTTGTTTTCATTTTTGGCAAAAAATGTTCAGTTTTTCATCATTAAATATATAGCTGGAGGTATTTTGTAAAGGGTTTTTATCAGGTTGAGAAGGTTTCCTTCTGTTAGCAATTCATGTATTTTCTTCTTTTAATTTAATCATGAATCAATAATGAATTCTGTCAAATGGTTTTTGTCACAAATGCTGAGATCTTTTTTTTTTTCATTTCCCCCCATTAATATGGTAAATTACATTGACTTATTTATACATAAGATAATGGTTAGGGATGTAGCTCAGTGGTAGAGTGCTTGCCTGGTATGCAGAAGGCCCTGCATAGGATTCCCAGCATTGCCAAAAAAATAAAAACTTTTATAAATAAGGTATATCCTACTTTGTCTATTTTATTGGCTTTGATGTGCTAAAATTTTAAGAATTTCAAAATCTGTATTCATTAAGGTTTCTGGTCTACAGATTTCTTTCCTTATAATATCTTTGATTTTGTTAGGAAGGCAATTCTAGTCTCATAAAATTCTCTCCTCTAGTTTTTGGAAGAGCTTAAAGAATTGGTAACAGTTCTTCCTTAAATGGCTGAGAGAATTCAGCAGTGAAGTCATCAGGCTCCAGAGTTTTCTTTGTAGGAAAATTGTTAATTACGAATTCAATTTCTTAAAAAAGTACAGAGGTATTCAGATTTCCTATTTCTGCTCATATCAGTTTTGATAACTGTGTCATCTTGTAAGCTGAATCTGCTGGCATAAAAAGTTGTTCCTAATATTCTGATTATCCTATAAATGTCTGAAGAACCTGTAGTGTACACCTATCTTTCAATCCTGATATTGTTAATCTTATGTTTCTTCCTCTCCTTGATCAGGTTCAGTGTTTGGTTTTTGTTTTAATTTTCAGAGAATGAGTTTTGGTTTCACTGATTTTTCTCTGCTATTTGTTGCACAGTGTGGTCCGCTTATTACCACTCATAGGGCAAAAGTAAATTAGGAAAGTAACTCTAGACTTTTTTTCCTACCATAAACTTTTTAAAGTGTTAATTTTTCTTCAATTAGCCAGAAGAAGTGGTGCATACCTCTAACCCCAGCAACTTGGGAGGCTGAGGCAGGAGGATTTAAAGTTTGAGGACAGTCTCAGCAACTTAGTGAGACACTGTTTTAAAAAAAATTTTTTTAAAGGTGTTGGGGGAGGGGGCTGGGAATGTAGTTCAGTGGTAAAGTGTCCCCTGGGTTCAATGCAATTCCCTGTTTAAAAAAAATAATAATTACTTCAATTACTTCATCTATATATATCAAAAAATTACACTTTTCATTTTCATCAAGTTCAAACTATTTTCTAATTTTTCTTGTGATTTCTTCTTTGATCCATGGGCTACTTAATAAAATATTTTCTTTTAATTTCCAAGTATCTAGAGATTTTTCAGATATTTTTCTGTTACTGATTTCTAATTTAATTTTGTTGGAGTCAAAGAATATATTCTATATTACTTCAATGTTTTAAAATTTGAGATATATTTTATAGACCATCCTTCCATTCTGATGAATAGTGCATGTGAAAGTTGAAAAGAATGGGAATTCTGCTGTTGTAAAATGGAATGTGATGAAAACATCAATCAGCTAAGTTGTTTCACAGTGGAGCTCAAGTGCTCTATATTCTCACTGATTTTCTTTCTACTTTATCAATTATGTAATCTCCACCCAAACAAGTGAATTTCTAAGAATTTTCACTATACATATTTTGAAGTTCCACTATTATAACTGCATGCAAGTTTAGGACTGTTAATATCTTCTTGACAAGTCCATTCAGTTGTTATGAAATGTCCCTCTTTTTCTCTGTAATATTCCTTGTCCTGAAATCTAAATTTTCTGCTATTAACACAGCTACTCCAACTTTCTTATCTATTGTCAGCCTAATGTATCTTCTTCCATCCCTTCACTTTTAATCTATACCGTGTCTCTATTATTAAAGCTTCTCTTATAAACAGCATTTGTCTGTAGATTCCTTCCTTTTGGTTGCACTGTACAGAATATTTACATATAATATAACTATCACAACAGTTTGATTTGAACTTACCATTTTGCAACATGTTTCCCATTTTTATCATCTGTCCTTTGGTACTCCTTGTTTTCCTTTCTGCCCTGGGTCAGACATTTTTAGCATTCCATTTATCTTAGCTACTGGCTTAGCAGCTATATTCCTTTTACTTTTTGGTGGATGATATGCAATTACCTTTCTCAACTCACATTTTGTGAGAGTATAAAGCTGAAAGGAAATTATATGAATGAGTATTTTTAAATCTCCCAGTGACAATAAATACATTATACATACAATAGAGGAACTATATCTTAATTTAGCTTTTGTGAATTTTGGAAAAATTTTGGTCATTATTTTTTCAAATATTCTTTGTTTCCCTACCTCTCCTGTTAGTACTGGGGCTTATATGTTAGATGACTTAATACTGAGTGCCCCATAGGTCACTGAGGCTCTGTTTATTAATTTTTAAGGTTTTTTTTTTTTAATGTGCTTTAGTTTTTTTTCTTTTTGTTCAAATTCACTAAACATTTCTTCACTAGACATTCCACATAGTTCTGTTTTATATACTACATTTCTCTCATAGGTTTCATTTTTTCTTTTAAATCCTGAACACAAATACAGTCACTGTTCTGGAGTCTATTTCTGCAAATCACATCATTTCTATTGTATCTGTTTCTATTGACTGCTTTTTTTGTGAGTCCTGCTTCGTTCTATATATACTGATTTCTTATTTTTGGTTACTAGACATTCTGTGATTTTTATTGGATTATGTTATATTCCTTCGGAGCATATTAGGTACTATACCATAGGCAGTTAAATTCTTCCCTGATAGGTGGATCCTTCTGAACCTTATTTTTCACCTCTATTGACAAAGCTCTAGAGAATTGCTTAAGGAATAAAGCCTAATAATGCATAATCAATGGGTTTCTACTTAATTCACAATGTGTTCCACAAATCCTCGTTACTCAACTATTCAGAATTTCAAGTTTTTTGTAGTCTTCCCTTGTGTAAACTCTGGGAATTATTCTGCTTATAATTATCTAATAATTCTTTGGCCTGGCCTTGTAGACTTTTATCATATGTAAGCACATCTTAGTCTTCAGCAACAAACTCAAAGTCACTTCCATGCAAATTTCTGAAACTATTTTCTGTGTAGCTACAACTTCTCTTATACTGTATCCCACCTGTCTAATCTACTTCAGCTTTCCCAGAGATGCTTCCTCAAATTGCTTGGGTTCCTCTTTTTTGCTGGGTTTCAGTAATTTTAGGACTTCTCTTGTCTGATTCTTTTCTCTCTGGATCACAGATCTATACTACCTATAATTCAATGTCTGAAAATAAATGCTTTATATTCTTATCCAATTTCCTAATTTAAGGTGGAAGGACAAATAGGGTCTCTTGTTATTCAAACATGGCTAAAGAACAAGGGTATACGCCAGAATTCAACATGAGGTTGAGGTTTGAAACTGGGCTAAACTGAGAAGGTATTTTTCTCTCTTAAATAACCATACTATACAAAGGTACAGTATGAAGCACAGATGTCTTAAGAAAAAGTATTAAATTTAATAATGGGCCAAAGAATTATTCATTTGAAATTTTGTTGTTGGTGTTCAAAATGATGACTAAATTTTAAATGCCAAGAGTGGAGCAGAAATTTACATAGAACTTTATTTCCTGAGGTTCTATCAAATTATTTAAAGTCAATGATTTAAATTAACTCTCTTTAGTAAAACTTCATTCATTACAGGTCTGGATTAGTGAAACATTAGGTTAGAAAACATTTTAAGAGTTTTTTTTCAAATATGTGTACATAACATAATATAATAATATACAAGAATTTGTTTCCACCATTTCTCCCTCTACCACATCTCCTTCCCCAGAATAAAATTTCTGATAATTTTTGCAAATCATTCTTCTGGGTAGTTATCTCTATATCTCCTAAATGGTACACTTATATGTAGGTTTATGGATTTAATAACCATTTAATGTCTGCTGATTCTCCTACATGTAAAAATTAAAATTTAACTTGCCAACACTAATCTTCAATCGCCCCTCCAAATTTTAGTTTTTCTACGAGTTGTGACTCTAAGTAAACAGAATATAATCAGATTCCTGTTCCAAGTCAACTGTGTACATCAATTTTTCAGTGATACTGGAATCTCAACACACTTCTTCTAAGGAAGCTTCTGACCTGGGGTGGGTCAGCTACACTTCTCCTTTAACAATGTCCAGACCTTAACCATTGGGACCATTCATACCTTGGAGTAAACAGCAACTACCACTTCTTTAAAGCCTAGTCAAAGTGGTAGAAGATCAACGATCTTCACGATATATAAATATTTTTTAATGCCAGGCCAAGAATGTTTAAAACTTACATTTAATTCTTTAAAAATTTAATATTTTGGTCTCCAGCAAATCAGAAAATTCTAGTTTGGGGATTAATTGGACCCATTTCTCTTGCTGACCATTTAAAAGAATGACCTTCGCCCACAAACTAAGGGCACAAGTAAAAATTTTCCCGGGGTTTCTAACTGCTTGTTTTCTGTGAGCAAAGGCTTTTGGAGAGGCAAGTTATCTTCAAGCTGTCAGTCCTTGATTTGCTTCAGGAGTACTCCTGGTTCAATTTGGAATGTCTTTATTCTGTCACACCTGAATGGTAGTCTGTCAGGTAATGAATTACAGGTAAAAGTGTATTTACTTTTGAGTGTTTGTAGATAGTACATCTAATGCTTGGTGTTGCGGCTGAAACAAATGATTCCAGTTTGACAGTTCATACACAGCCAGGTCATACTTTTCTTCTTCCTCTCTAAAGACTTTTATGATTTTCTCTTAATCCTCGCAGCACTGAAATTTCACAAGTACACACCCAAGACTCCTTTCACTAATTGCACTGGTTCTCAGTGGGTTCTTTTAATATAAAGAGGTGCTTTTTCATCACTGGGAATTGTCTTCCCCCATTGTTGTTATTAATTTTCTTTCCTCTTTCCTTTTCTCTAACTTCTACAAGTCAAATGCTGAAACACAAATTAATTTCCCATAACTGTTCTTGCAACTTTTCTGGTTTTTGCTCTACATTTTACGAAGGTTACTTCATTTTCTCCTACTTCTACTTAAATTTTCAAATTTTCACTTCAATCCTTTTTTCTTTAGTAAGTCTAGTAGGTGTTTCTTGTAGTTTTGCTGTGTTTGTATTTGTTGTTTAAGGCTTCATTGCTTTTATTTCAAGCTGTCCACTCTCCTCACACTCCCAATGCCCCTTGGCTGTGCATTCATTAAGAAGGGAAGTGCAGGAAGGTGAGAACCGCTCCCCACCTCCAGTGGGCCAGCGCACCTGCGGGGAAGGTCTCTCTCCTGAAGCAGGACAGGGGAGCTCTACCTTCTACAGAATAGAGCCTAGCGACTGAGCAGTGGGCTCCACAGGAGGGGAAAGGTTTAGCTCTGCAGTACCAAAATCCACATCGGCAGTCTTCATTTTCTAAATTTAGTTTCATGTCTCAGTCAGTTTTTCCCCACTTATCTCAGAACATATGCTAGCTGCTTCTGCTATGTGTGTGTACATGCCAGGCACTGGGAGAATGGGGACAAGAGGGCTGCTCTGCACTACGCTTTTATAAGCAGTCCTTCAACTGTATTATATTTTTGTTTTTATTAGCCTCACTCCAAGTTTTAACTTCTAACAGCTGCTGACTCTTGAGCCCCTCTGCAGTTCCCTGAAAAGACTGACTTGCATTTCTTCAGAGAACCCCCTATAGGATATACAGGCTAGAGCTTTCCAAACTGTCTCATCTGTAAAATCAACTCTACATTCCCCGAAAGTTGTAATACCTTGCTTGTTTGACTTCTTTCCAACCCCCTACTTTTTGCTCGTTATTAGTCTCTTATTATCTTCTTTCTCTCTCTTACACACACACAATCTAGGCTTTCATTTTGGTGAAGACTTAAAATGGGCAGGAGGCAAATGACAATACCCAGTGTTTAATCTGCCTTCTTTCCCAGACCCTTAATGATTTTTCTTAAGACTATGATGGGAAGTAACAATCACACACAAAAGTCAAGAGAAGACCATAATGAAATGCCACGTACTAATGCCTTCAAGAATATTTTAAACAAGTAAAGTTTGTGGCCTCTATCATAATAAACTCTGAGCAAAAACCTCTGTGACTGGCTTATACAGATAAGGATTACAACATACGGACACCCATTTGTAAAACTCAGTGTGCCATATACTTTTGCTTTTATAATCGGGTGAAGATTCTTTTTAATCTCTGTTACACAGGATTCCACAGAACAACTTCCCTGAAGGGGCCACCAGGATTCATGTAGTGCAATCCTCTTTAACACATGAAAGAGCTCAAGAGTTGGGTGTGGAGTTGGGCGTGTGCCCCCCAGGACCAGCAGTACTCAAAGCCATACTCAGAGCCACAGGCTCAGGCAATCCTACACTGCCCAATAATTAATAGAGCAATAAGTGCTCCTCCCTCCCTTATTAACCTCTTAATCACAGGTAACATAAAAGGTATGTAGAGCTTAATAGAAACTATGTTGCATAGGCCCAACTGCAAACTTTACATAGAAGTATAACATACAATGACCTTTTAGAGAAACTGAGCATGTAGCAGATTGCATGCACACTCTGTGTGTATGTCACTTTATGTGCACTTCGGTGCAAGTCTGAGAAGCACAAAGCTAGTAAGCATCAAACCTAATCTCCAGTACCATGATCCAGGTCTCTTCGTTTTCAGTCCAGAAAGCAGAAAAGGGAGTTTCAACTTCACCCACTGAAACATCAACCAAATTTAGCATGGACAAGACACACTAGAAAGGTATCCCAGCTACAAATGCAAAACTCCATGGGAAAACTAGCATGCATGTAGTGCTCTATGGATTATAAAGCAGTTTTTAAAATGTAGAAAATACGATAAACCTTAAACAACTTTACAATAAAGGTATTATCACTTTCATTTTGCAGAGAAAGAAAAGCCTAGAGAACAAACTTGCCACAAGTAACCTACCACACAATTAAAAAACGATTTAAACACATTCACCTCAACTCCAAACCTTTATCATGTACAATGAGTCCCATCTTTCACTTAGACCATTCACTAACTTCTTTCTCAGAGTGTCTTGTTCTTGTTGAATGGCTTTAACAGCCAAGGAGAATACCTTGAGGTTTTCAAATTTATATTTTCAGTTGTCTGACTTTTCTGAACTCCTTGGGAGTTCCCCACAAATAGAAAATAGCCAGTAAGCATAAAAAGAACACAGAGGGATTGCCATTCCCCCTCAGTGTTTGCACAACTGAAGTGCTAAGAGCACTCCATTCCAATGCCCCATCCTTGCTGACTGCAGTTTAAGGGAGCCTAGTTCTAGCATATAGAAACATCTGGTGCCCTGGATACCCTAGGCAGGTAGGGCAAGAAGGAAATGAAGGGATTTTGTTTCCCCTTCTATTCTCTTTTCTCCACTCTGAGCGCTTCCCTTATTCTGAGGCTACTACAATTTTTTTTCTATATGAGCTCTTGGAAGAAATATAATAGTGTGCATTTGCTGATTCCAACCCCTCCATTCACAAATATTGCACTACTGCCTAGGCCCACTCCAGACTCACATATCTGTCCCACTAACTTTCAACCTCAGCCATGGGATGCCCTGGTCTTCAAACATGAAGTCTGTGAGGATGCCTTGAAGGAAGCAAAATGAAGACCACACTAAAAGACTTGGCATCAATCTCCTCTCAAAAGCCAACAATCATAACAAACATCATTCTAAATTCAACTTGCTTTTTACCATTAAAAGTTTCTTTGCACAGAGATACTGTTTTCTTTTATACTTGAAAGCAAAACCAAACTTAAACTTTGGGTTAAATTAGGTTCTGGCACTATCCCATAGGCCTTCTCATCCTATAAAACATTTCTATAATGGGAACATACTCTGGGAGGTTAGAATAAACTCATTCCAACATAACTCATTCCTGTGTTGGGAGGGCACAACATCTAAAGTGTGTGTGTTAACCCTGCAAATGTGCAAAGAACATACACACACGCTAAAGAAAATGTGACTACACCAACATATTTCTTAAAACCCCAGTTTCAATTTTAATAATATCAGTTGCAACTATTTCAGTATCTTTTTAAAGTAATTCCATAGTCAACTCTGACACATTTAAAGATATTCAAGGATATGATGTATAACATAACATCTACGCATATATTCAACAGACAAGAATAAAAATAAGCTGCTGGTATGACTAATCTACCACAGTTTAACCTACTGAGGTGCTATGATTCAGATAATTAGCATGTTCTAAATATCTGAGAAACTATTCTTCATGCACCTTCTCATAAAGATGGATTAATTTACAGAAATACTATGTAGAAGCCCAACGTAAAAAGATGTGATAGAGACAGTGATCCAAAACAAACACAATTACTTGACAGATCTAAATATAAATGCTCACATTTTCCATTTAATTAGTTCATACTCAAGACTGAAAGAAAAATGTTTACTTTCTTTTCAATAATTCACCCAACAAAATTTTGATTTCAATAAACAATAATACCTTCAATAATGAAAGTATATTTTATTCTGCATATGTGAATTTCAAAATACAATGCTTTAAGCTTAGTCATCTTATATACTTCTCACCCTGTCACATAAAAATACAAAAGGGAAAAGAAAGTGCTTAGTTTGTTTATTTCATAATACATTACATAAAAATCCAGAGTAAGACATGTTTTAGTTTGGTTATCCCCTTATAAGACACTGTATCCAATAACCAACCATAGCTTTAAAGGCTAGGCCCTGGGAATTAGTGCTTACCCAAACCTGTACAAACCACATCTTCAAAACCCAGCACAAAAAACACAAAGGACCACCTGGCTGAGTCTACAGAGCATAATGGAAGAACCATCACCCACAGTGGAGCTTAAACTGGCATCAGACTGTATCATGTGAACCAGCAGGGGACAGTTTTACTAGAAGTTTCATTTTAGATTTTCAAAGGATATACTTCTTGAGCTAATTAAAATTCTTGTGAGGTTTATAAGCAACTAAAATCAACTCTGGTTAGCATAAGGAAAAAGAGATTTTCAAAAGACACTCAGAATCAAAGGGAATCTCTAAAAGGTAACAGGCTGACACCAGGTATACTGTGTCAGTGCTCAATGGAAGGGCTAGAGTGTCCCCACAGAGACATCTCCCACAGCTCCTGCCACCTCTACCTTCTACTAGAGGAAAGTCCTTTAGAAAGGCTCAGACAGAGAGACGCAGGTCCCACCCAAGGAGAGAGGAGGCAGAGGTGGGCTCTGGCCTGCATCCCAGTGGAAACAATCCCCTGGGTTCTCCTTGAGGAAACTGAAGTGTTCTCAGGAAGGGACACAAGTGCTGGGTTGCCAAACCCCAACGAATGCCTACTGCATCTCCTGCAGATCCAGTATTGTTCAGCAATACTGAAATATTTCTCAGTGTAAGCATTTCGATAACTTGAAATCACATTCATACTTTCTTGGCTCCCTTCAGACTCAAATACATAATCCTTGTAGGGCAATAAAAGAATAAACAACTTCTGCTTGGCCTCCATTCGAAGTTTTGTTCATTTTACATGGCAATCAACATGAAAAAGAATCAATATTTGACAGGCTGGTGCCGCCTGCCTGGTGCCACATGCAGTACCTAACAGACCAAACACTGAAGTTTTCAACCACCAAGATATACTTGTGCACAATCCAAGTAAACTCACAAACTGGTTTTCTTCACTTTGATGGAGGCTTTTCAAAAAAACACTAATGTATAAATGTAAAAACACTAATGTATAAACATATCTAGAATGAGTTAAATACTAATGTCCAAGAAAGGAAGTTATATAAACCTTAATTACAAACACAGATCAAAAATGCTTTTTTAGCATTTTTGCACAGTGGTACAGAACCTGTAATCACAGTGGCTTGGGAGGCTGAGATAGGAGGCTCAGCAACTTAGCAAGACCCTGTCTTAAAATAAAATATTAAAAAGGGCTGGGGGTATAGCTCAGTGGTTAAGCACCACTGGGTTCAATCCCGGGTACCAAAAAAAAAAAGCTGCTTTAAACTAGTATTGTACTATCTCCACTCCTACAAATGCTCAGTATTGAGCAATTTGGAAATATCACTGTTACAGGCATATTCATAATTTAGCTAAAAGAACTTTTGTTTGCTGGAAATGAAGCAAAAAATAAAGCTGAACTTACAGCAGCAATCATCCAAACTCAATCATAAAATACAACAAATTAAACAGAAAAGAGCAAGCTTCCAAATGGTAACTGTGGTGTGTGCATTTGCTTGCAGAGACAATTAATGCATGCAGCTGGTGTCAACCTTCAGTAAGTTTCAATCAAAGCTTGACAGCTACCAGTTATATTTCACACGGAGTAATTATAGCAAATGGCATTCGGGCTTAATGTCTGCCATTTCTTTCTTTCATTTTTTTTTTTTTTTTTCTTTCTTGGAATGTAATCAACAACATATTAAGATTGCTTCTGCTTAGTTTTCCTTTAATACTCACACGGACAAAATAAATATTCAGTCATAAGGCATTTAGTGAAAAGCATAGAAGAGGAAAAACCCAACCAATGCTCAGTAGGACTTTCCCTATGGCAATTATAACAAATATATAGATGGCTTTTTCACATAATAAAATATTAGCCCTTTGATAGTGAAACACAAAATCTCCAATATGTTTCTAATTTTCTATGAAACCTAGACTTTCCAGCATATATCACAGCAGCATTAGTGCATATCAGGTATCAAATGTGTGTATGTGTTAAAAAAGGAAATACAGAGCAGCTCCCCTGGAGATTACATTTTTCTAAAATGTGGTACTTGTAAGATATAAAGCCATCTTTCTCTCCCGTGACAGGAATTTCCCACCTCCCAAAGACCTGTCAATCTGTGTTTCCCCGCCTCTCCAGTTACAGGAATTTCCCCGTCCTCCCCACCACCTGTCAATCTGCGTTAGCCCTCCTCTCACATTACAGGAATTTCTGGCTTACACTGCTTCCTGCCTCCAGCATTACGTCCTAATATGTCACTGGCCCATCAGTCAGTCTGTAAGAATTCTCCTCCACGATTGGTTCCTCTCAGCCCGCGAAATTCCTATGTCTGAGATGAACCGTGCGCCATTTCTTCCTTGCCCTTTTCCCCCTTCCCCCGTGCAGACGTGAATTCGTCTGCGCAAATAAATGGTTCCTTGTATGAGACCTGTATCTGTGGAGCGTTTCTGGGAGCTAGCGACGAACCATAACTGCGCGCCTCTTTTTTTCCAACCTAACAGTACTCTTACACATTCTTTGTGTGTGGTACAACAACTAAAATAGACATTAAGATAACTAACATATGGTCCAGATGTAAAAGACCATGTGCTTAAATTTTTATAGTACCTACAATGTTAATTCTTAATTCTTATATTCTAATGTACCTTTAAAACCTCATCCTACAGCAAATGCATATTTAACTTTATCATACCTACACTTGCTGAAGTATACCTAGGCTGGTCCTGTGCTTCTCTGGCTATCACTATTGTTTTAAAATGCTCCTTCTATAGGTCCAGTCAGTGCCCTGTACCAATGACTCAGGAGTCAGAGGGTGGGAGGCAGCTGTGAGGGCTCTGGGTCAGCCTTGTTCCTTCCTGGGCTTCCAGATTCACCCAGAAGAAACAGGATCAGGGCCCAGCATTCTACCACCCCTGTCTTGAGGCAATTAGATCCTTCTAGACCACCCCTATTCTAATGGCCTTTTGTTTCACACTCTGTCCCCTCCACTGTTTAATTTTTTCTTTATCACCACAATACTACCATCCAGCACATTACCTAGTTTATTTCTCTGTGCCTCCTCAAATACAAGCTCCATGAAGGCAGGAGTTTATGTCACTTTTGTTCGCTGCCGTATTTCCAGTCACTACAACAAGGGTCTGGGACATAAATGGTACTCAATAACATACTCCCAGACCTACAAAACCCAAAAGACTACATCACACAAAAAATCAGTTAGGATCTACTAAGCACAGAACACACTCCAAAGGAAAGAAAAATTTCGAGTACCTAACACTTACACTTTAGCATCAACGCACTCACTGATGTTGAGTTAGGGTAACAGTCCATGGCTCTGTCAGTCATTCTTCTAAGCTCCTAGCAATGGGAACCAACTATGGCTGATTTACACAGAAAAGGAATTAACTAAAAGGTTTTGGGTGGCAGCAAGAATTACGAATGCTGAAGAAATACATTATAAAAAACAGGCAGAATAATGGCCAAATTATATTGTACACATGTATGAAGGTTTAGCAACAAATCCCACCATTATATACAACTGGCACCAATTAAAAAACAAAAACAAAAACAAACCCCCCCCCAAAAAACAGGCAGGAACCAAGAGACACCACGAACAAGGACTGTAGCCCCAAACCACATCAGAGAGGTCTGCCGCTGCTAAGAACCTTGCTGCAGACAAGCACTGCGGTAGATCTGCTCCCCTGGACAGAGCAAAAGCTGCTGAAACCCTGTGAGCAGCCACACAAACCTGTGCAGCAGAGTCTCAGAGACTTGGAAAGAGGGCTTTCGATGATGGCAAGGCCAAAAATCAAAAAGGAAAATGGAATTAGGGTTCACCATACCCTTCACCAAAGAGAAAGCCCTTCCTAGTATCCCTTATGTAATGCAGCTCTCTCCTCAAGTCTGCATGACATAAAGATTCCACTGTAACTGACTAGTATCAAAGTGCTTGCTAAGTAAGTGGATGTTAATAAACACTGTTTTAAGACTTGCTGAAAAATGAATATGCTACATTTCACGTATCTTCACAGCAAATTTGAATTTCTGAAGTATCAGTTGGCATTAGAGACATTACACTTAAATTGGGAGTGGTGGTGCGTGCCTGTAATCCCAGCCACTCTGGAGGCTGAGGAAGGAGGATCACAACTTTGAGGTCAGGCTCAGCAACTTAGCAAGACCCTGTGCCAAAATAAAAAACAAAAAAGGGCTGGGAATGTGGCTCAATGATAAAGTGCCCCTGACTTAAATCCCCCATGAAAGAAAGAAAAAAAGAATGGGGAGGGGAAGAGAGAGAGAGAGAAAGGGGGGGAGGTGGAAGGAATGGAGGAAGGAAGGAGGGAGAGAGAGAGAGAGAGAGGGAGAGAAAGAGAAAGAGAAAAGAAAGGACAAAAGGAAGGAAGGCAGGCAGGCAACATTACATTAAACTAAGGTTGCACAAAATAAAGGTGTCAAACTGAAGTATTTTTTTAAATCTCCTCTATCTTTATGTGTTCTTAAGGCATGTGTACATTCATGAGGCAAATCAGCCAAATAATAATTACACAGAGACCCAAATAACTGGCACTGGGAGGGGAATGCTCTAGTTCCAGAGCAATCACTCACTCATGAAAATTCACTAGTTTGCATTTTAAAAGGGTCTGAGTTCTTAGGAGTAATGCTTTTTGCCCCTTTAATTTTATGCAGTCACAAAACACAAAAAACTCCTGAATATTCATCTGTTTTCTTTTCTCTCCTCTCAGAGATGTAAAAGGACTGGCCAGGTGTACTTAAGCTTAAGAAAGACAATCTGCTCCTCTCTTCAGCAAGGATCAAATGAGGACCCCAAATGAAGGACTCTCTCAAGGTCTGTGTTACAGCAAGAAAACAGTTGCTGTCAATAAAGGATACAGAATCCACACCTACTTAAAAACAATCAAACTACAACAAAAACAACAAACTGTGCCGGTGTAAAACACACTTAAAAGCAAAAACAAATTTAAACATGTAAACATGATTTCTGGGTATGCTTCCTAAAAATCCTATAAAGTTAAAAAAAATAAAATCATTTCATTTCATTCAACAACCGTTTACTAAGCACCTATCATTTAACAAGCACTGAGGTAGATACTGCTGACACAGGGATCAGTCCCTTCTCTCAAAGAACTCCACGTGCCATGACAACCCATCCTTGACATCACCAGACCAGCAAAGAGATGCAATTGCAAACCGCAGAAGGACAGGATGTCATGTGGTTCTCATTTCAAAAACTAAACGGCTTGTTCTTAATACACTTAAATAAAAATTCTAAACCTTTCCAGATTTTATAATACTTATTTTCCACTGAATTCCCAACAACTGTTGCGAAGTTTACAAATGAAACAACTGGCAAAAATCTTATAACTAAAAAAGTGTATGAAAATTAAGAGACTAAAAAATATCAGATTGGTACCCAACATATATTTCTGCAAAATTCAGAACCTAATTTACATTAGATAAATCTTTACAGAGGTTAACAATAATAAGATGAAAATGAACTTTAAGGGAAGCTAGGAAGAAAAGCATCTATTAAACCAGAAAAGGAAACAAAGAAATGGCTCAAATCCATCAAGTTGCCTTGCCAAACTTTACCCTTTACTATTAGTTTAGAAAAGTTCATGTTAATTATGTTCTGGTAGGTTAACTGGCCAAGCTAAAGAGAATTAACTACGCTTCCTGAGTAGTTAAAAATTAGGCTAGTTCTAAAATTTACCCTCAGGGGAATAGGTATCCCTAAACAGAAGACAGTAATAGTAATTAGACAAGGAAGGGACAGGGATGGCCCAAGAGAAAAAAGGATGCCTGTCAAGGACTAACATGCACTAAGCAACAATAGCAAGGACTACTGTTCCTGTGAAGGTGGGGATTATCTACCAGAACCCTTTCAAAACCTTGTGCATGCACTCATCCCCATGATCCTCACAGTACCACTATAAAATACACGAGGCCGCTCACACTTACAGGTTAGGGGACAAACATGCAGAGTCAAGTCACTTTCCCAAGGCCACAGAGCAAGAAATGAGATCCAGAGAGTCCAATTCCTGGGCCTCAGATCACCAAACGAGACTAGTGGTGTTGCAATAATTCATACTTTCTTCATCTTTCTTTGAAACACTGAACTGATACATGACTAAATTAAAACAGCTCATTTTAGATATTAAGTATTATAGGACCTGTAATTAATTTTGAAGGAGCATTATGGTATTTGTGTTTTTGAGGTACTTGTTTCTGGCTGATGAATAGAATAGAGAATCTCCTTGAGCATTAAGCTGCCCATAGGAAAATGTAATCCAGCAACACATTCAGATGATTAGATGAGTGTTGACAATCACAGAGAGAGCAAAGACTACCATGGTGTCAAGCAGAAAGCTGTTCCTTGGTTTTCATAAAACTTCAACCACTTCAATAGGCCAAACCTCTAAAACGGAACTCCGTAACTCATTACCTAACAGGGTGACTATGGCCATTTCCATAGGCTTTTTCCAACTCTGAAAGGATAGTGACCAAGTAATTATTAACAGGTTGAGGAATAAATTAATTCAAGGCACTGGAAATTACTTTCATGAAATGAAAAATGGCCTTGCTGACACTGCATCACTATTTCTAGACAGCATACTTGAACATCAAATAAATCTCACATCATGGAAGTGTGCCAAAAACCAGTGACCTAGTTTATTATGGTGGGAAAAGAACAGTAATCTGTCCTTTGAGACTAATACCGAAATAGCTTCCTAAAACAGTGTCATGCGTTAAGAGTTTTAAATAATTTTTCCAAGCAAGGGCAAAAATAATACCCTGAGCCAATATCAAATTATGAATTTCCTTTTCACACCCCATAAGTTAATGCTAGCTCTCATAAGGTTATTTATGTTTTCAAAATTTGAAAAAATTCAAGAATCAGTAGATTGAAATAAGAAAATATTTCAACATTTTACTGCCTCGATTTAAAAAAAAAGTTACTGTATGTGAATACTGCATATATGAACTGTTATCAATGTGAGTTCTCAAAATTGGAGACTATCCTTATCTACTGAGTAATGTGACTATAATAAATTTGTTTTTGACTCTTTTTCCAAAGAATAAAAAGCCCAAACCATGTAACAGCAGTGAAATATTACTTTTTTGAAACTCAATAAAGATTATTGGCTGACTCTAATAGTACCACATCTAATGAAAAATGTAAATAATGAAACATAAAATCTTAAAAAAGTATCTTTATATTATATGCACACAAAAATATAAAAGAAATATTGAATTTGCATGTGGTAGCATGTAAACAAAATCAAGTAAAATATATACTGGTGAGACTCCAAAACAATAGCTTTCAGAAGACAAAGAAAAAGAAATGGGCATAGAAAACACTGGATCTATAAATGTATCTGCTACATAGTTTTCCTCCTGTGAAAATGGGATAAACAACCTGCTAGAAGAAATGCACTTGTAGACCACACACACAACTCTGCACAATTCTGTAAGATAGATAGATATATACACACACACATACACATACAGAGACACACACACACACACTTCTGCAATTCAAAGGTAAAAAAATAAAAGTCTGAAAAATATGCATCAGAAATGATAACCAACAAATTAGGGGTCATGTTATCACAATCAGTAGACAAAATTTAAAGTAAAAGCATTTAAAAGGGAACTAAGAGCACAGCATAATGATGAAAGGTATAAACTATAATAAAGATATCATTTCTCACACACCAAAAACCATGTGATCAAAAAGAATATTTCTTTTCAAAGTCCCCAAAAATATATTTATAAAACTAGACCAATTCAATTACACAAAAAAGAAACTGCAATGACTTCCTAAAAATAGTGCTCTAGCTAGCACAATCTAACATGTTATAGTAACATTAGAAATATTAATAGGAAATACCAAAAGCAACTTGAAAAGTTTAAAAAAAAAAACTAAATAAGGGTTACAAATTAAATAAAAATAAAAATGTGAACTGGTAAAATAAGAATGAACGTGTCATGTAAAAATGAATGGCAAATTGCTAAAACTGGTTTAAAATACAGTCACGCTCCTTCAACACTAAAAATAAATGTAAACCAATTAAATATTTAAGTTACTAAGTTACAAAAAGGGAGATGAAAATACCAAAAAGAAAAGGCAGAACAGATATGTAGAAAATCGTAAACTTGGAAAGGAGACAAAGAGTATAATTTTTTAAAAAGCAATCTAAGAGTTACTTCTGTGAAAAAGTGAGTCAGGAGAAAGGCAAGAAAACAAAAACACTAATTAAGGAATTAGGGAAGACAGGCAAATATGAGAGAAAATCTCTAGAACTGTAAGAAAACTACTATGTACAAGTCAATGTTAATAATTTAGAAAGTCTGGGTAAACCATAATTCCCAAGAAATACTAAAGGGATTTTTTAAGTGTCAAAGTATATCAAGACACACAGATAAATTTAATATAAAAACTTCAAGAAGAGGTAATTCCAGTATTATTTTCAAGTATGTCAGAGAGAAGATACTAATTCTTCTAAATACTTTTTAAGACATTAATATTTAAAAGTTATGTTGCTAGGATAACATACAAAATTTTAATCTCATCTATAAAAACAAATGCACAAAATGCCATTCTAACATAGGTGCAATATAGAATGCAGAATTAGAATTCAGTATGAAAGAATACCATATCATGACTACGTAACAGTTCATTCCAGGAAAGCCGTAATATTTCAATAACAGAAAATCTAAGGAATTCAAGTATCAAAAATTTTAACATTATCAATGTCATATATTTCATTAATATAATTAAAGAAGTATATCTCAAACTGAAAACAAGATTTCATGTTCAAACACCAGAAGTTTATCCATTAGCATTTCAAGCAAAACAGGAAGAAGAAATTTCTAAAATATATCATTAAATCAAAAACAGCAAATTGCAGAAGAGAATTATAATATGATCACATTTTAGGAGGAAATTCATGCACATATTTATAAATACATCAGTGGATATCTAAAAGTTTTTAAATGACAAGTTACAAAACATTAACAATTACTTCTTATTGGGTTTAATACTTACAGTCTGAATCAAAATAAAGTTACATAAGGCAACATAATCAATTACTTTTAAGAAATCCCTCAATTACTAAAAGACTGGTTAAATTTTGAAATTCCACCAAATAATCTCCCATTTCTGGTATATACTTCTAATCATACATTATTATTTATACCTTTTCCTTTGAAAAGAAAATAGCAACATTACTTGTGCCTTCAAACACTCTGGGAGTGATTTTTACAGTAATGCCATTACTTCCTTACTGAAGTTACCATGGCTCTGTACAGAAACCTCCCACAAAGAACTTAGGCTCTGGGAGTGAGGTACTGGAGGAGGCATGGTAGAGAAAGTAGGGGCATTCAAAATGGCGAGGTGTCAGGAAAGAGACAGGAAAAGGCAGAAGTCAAGGGAAGGAAGTGCAGGAAATGAAAAGAACCAACTACTGGTACAGGGTGCATGTAAACTAAACCACATGACAGAGTGGCCACAAAAGGCTACCATGTCTAGTAACACAGGGTTCAAGAACGGATTTGCAAAGTCCCACTTTCACATGAAAATATAAACAAAAGGAAAGGTAAGATACATGAATATAAAAATACATTCTAATTTCACAGCATAATCAAATAGGTAGCAAAAAGCCCATTTTATAAAAGCCCATTTACAGACATGAAACCCAAACATTGATTTATTTCCATCTCTCCATAATTTTGACAGATGGTACTCACTTCAGAGTGGCAAATGTAAAAGCTGACAAGTCTGTTTCAAAGGAAAGGTAGTCCTTTATTAATATCAAATGTCTTTTAAGACCATCACTCTTAAATTTATTTCCACCTTTATGGCATTAAAAGTAGTTTGGGTAAGATCTCAATGAATGAAAAAATAGTAAAGTAACAATCAGCCTTAATAATTATAATATCAATAATGTTACCAATTAATAGTGGTAAGTCCAAGTGGCCAGCTGGGAGAGAAAATACAACTGAAGGACAGTGCAATTATTCAGTTAAGGAACCACAGCACTTCCTCCTCTAGCAGAGATGGTGGCAAAGCTGGATTCACCTTCCTGCCTGAAAAATCAAACAGTTTTCAAGAGGCAACAAAGGGCAGTTGAAAGACCACTGAGAGGCAGAAAACAGGTGAGCCCTGTGCCTATCTGCCCCCAGAGACTTTAGTTTCCACAAAAGGGCAGAGAGAGGTGAGAACTAAGCTAAGCCAGGAGACTCTTGCACTCAAAAAGGAGCTGAGAATCCAAGAGATCCAGGTGACAGGAGTATGCAGGGCAAGGATAAATAGAACTCCAGAATCTTGAGGATTCAGCAGAGCTTTTAACCACTAAGTGTGTTGGTAAACTGCTGAGGTCACAGAAGGAACCCCCAGAAGGAGCAGAGATTCAGGAAGCTCAATATATGCCAAGCAAAAGGAACATGATGAACACCACACCAAAGCCCATGCAATTCAAACTGCTCAAAACCAGTGAGAAATAAAACCTCAAAAGCAGTTATAGAGAAAAGTCTGTTATATACATAGAACAAAGAAGATGACAGGTTTCTTGTCAGGGAAACTATGCAACAAAGAAGACGGCAGAACAACATCTTCAAAACCAGAGGAAAAACAAATGACATACCCAGCAAAAACATTTTCAAAGACTTTTTCAGACATTCAAAAGCTGAGTCTAAGCTAGGCATAGAAGTGCACACCTGTAATCCTAGCTACTCAGGACACTGAGGCAAGAAGTTCAAGGCCAGCCTGGGCAACTCAGCAAGCCCTTGTCTCAAAATTAAAATATATAAAGGGCTGGGGGTGTAGCTCAGTGGTGGGGCACTCAGGCTCAATCCCCAGTACTTCAGGAAAGAAAAAAGAAAAAGAAAACAAAACAAAACGAAACAAACAAACAAAAAAAACCCCTAAGTTTATCACCAGAAAACCTACACTATAGAAAAAAAGTTAACAGAGGGAAATATGATCTATACAGAGAAATAAAAAAGAACTGGCAATAATTACATAGGTAAATATATAAGACTTTTCCTAATTACTTAAATCTCTCAAGAATAATTGACTATTTAAACAAAAGTAATAATGGTGCATGTACCTAACATAAAGGTCAGAGAAAAAAATGGAAGTACTTACTATCATATGAAATGGTTTACCACTTGATGGCAGATAGTCATAATTAAAGACGTACAGTATATACCCTAAAACAATAAAAAAATAAAAAATAAAAAATAATAGTATATGAACCGATGAGGATAACACAGAATCATAAAAATATTCAATTAATTCAAGTGACAGCAAAAAAAGAAAACAGGAACAAAAACGGATGGAATAAACAGAATAAAAAAAGAAAATGGGAAATTTAAACATAAAAATATAAATAATTAAACTTAAATGACCTGAATATCTCAATTAAAAGGCAGCAGTAGTGACATAGGATAAAAAAAGCAGACTCACCAGTATGGTGACTAACAAATACAAACAGATTAAGAATATAACGGAAGAGAGCCCATATTGTGAACTAGAAAAGGATGTATTAGGCAATCCTAGTCAAAAGTACGCTGAATAGGCGATATGAATATCAGTTTTTCAAGGCAAAGAATATTACTAAGGGAAAAAAGATTATTTTAAAATGACATGAAGGTCGATTCACTTAAGAGATATGAGCAAACTAAAAGTTCATGCTCTTAACAGAACTTCAAAATACGTAAGGGAAATACAACAGAACTACAGAGAAAGTGACAACTTTACAATTACAGTTGGATATTCAAATTCTGGTCTCTCAACAATTGACAGAATAAGAGGAATGAAAATCAGGGAAGGTACAGAAAATCCTGCTGTATTTACAGAACATTCTGCCAGAAAAGAATGGAACATTAAAAAATACTGAGAGAAGTTAAGACTAACAAAAATAGATACTATGGTTCTAAAAAGTCAGTAAGATACCAAGTCTCCACAAACTGAATGTAACCTCAATCAAAATTACAGCAAAATTTTGTAGAAACTGACATGCTCATTCTAAAATCATATAGAAACACAAAGGACCTAGCTTAGATTAAAAAAAAAAAACTTGGCAAAGAAGAGAATTAATACTACCTGATTTCAAGATTATAATGATACAGTAATCAACACAGAACAGTACTGGTATTAAAATAGACAAACGACTGGACAAAAGTGTTCAGCTATAAACCATACATGTAAAAACACTGCATTTTTTTTTTACAAAGGTACAAAGGCAAATAAGAGAAAAAGTCTTTTCAATAAATGATGTTAGAACAAGCAGTGTTTATATGCACAAAGAATGTTAAATATTCTTTAATATTAAAATTTAATATTTAAAATTAAACATTTAATTCAATATAAAATATTCAAAATATTAATATACAAAAACTGAAAATGGATCACAGATCTAAATGTAAATCAAATTAAGAAAAGTTCTTTAAAAATAGGAGAAAAAATAATTGTGACTTTAGGCAAGAATTTCTGAGACATCACCCTAGAAACACAATGTGTGAAAGAAGAAATTGATAAACTAGACTTGGTCAAAATTAACATCTTTTACTGTCTGAAAGAGTTAAGAAAATAAAGTCGCAGATGGAAAGAAAACATTTATGAAGCATATTCTGGATAAAGGATTTGCATTCATAATGTTCAAAATAAAACTCAATAAGAACTAAAAAAAAAAAAGAAACAACCCAATAAACAAGTAAAATATTTGAATAATTACATCACCAAAGAAGAAATACAGATGACATAAAGGAAGCTCAATACCATCAGACATTAGGGAAATGCAAATTACAACCACAAATGAGATACCCCTCATCTGTGACAAAGACTAAACTCAGAAAGACTGACCTTCCCAGCAACAGTGAGAACATGTGAAGAACCTGCAACTCCCCCTTGCTGCCAGAGAGACCTCTCACACACTGCTGGCACCACAATGCAAACCAGTCTGGCATAGACACACACTTACCACATGAAACCATTTTAGTCCTAGGCATCTGCCTAAGTAACTGAAAGCATACATCCATACAAAAGCTCAGACATACAAGGTTCATAGCAGCTCTATTCGTGATGGCCAAAACTGGAAATAAACTAGATGCCAATCCACATGTGAGGAGATAAACTGTGGCATACCCATAAAATGCAACGCCATTCAGCAATGGGAAGAAATTAATATTTCTGAGAGAAAGAAGTTAGGAAAAGAAAAGATTACACACAATGTATGATAACCATGTACAATTCTGGAAAATGAAAACTAACATATTGTGACAAGAAGTAGTTCAATGGTATCATAAAAACATTTCTAGCGGGGATAGAGATGTTCTTTATCTTGACTGTGGCTCTGATTTCATGGATGTGTATAGGTCAAAACACATAGTATCGTGTATATATCAAAATATTTAGTATCAAATTGTATGTTAAAATACGTGTGGTTTATTGTACATCAATCGTAACCCCATAAATCTTTATAAGTACGAGGTAAAACGTTGTAAAGCTTTATAACTTGTTAAAGACATTTAAAAAGAAGAAAAATTACAGCAAGCACCAATTAGGTAACAACAAGAGCTAATCTTTACAATGTGCCAGCTAATGTTACAGGCAGTTTACGTGTCCTGTCTTGGTCAAGTCTCACAACTCTGTGGGTATTATTAGCTTTATTTCATAAAAGTGGCAATGGGAAAGTGAAGAAATAATTTGCTAAAAGACATACATTTTTGTGACAGTCAGGACTTCAAACCAGAGCATCTCACAGGGAAGGTCCCACTATGAGCACCTACTGTACTTCACAGGTGGACAAAGGCTGGTCATCAGATATTTCACCACAATGTTAGTGCTAAGCTAATACATCCATGTAGTTTCTATAAGTGAAAGAAAAGTCCTCTTAAATCTACTGTTCCAAATAAGAGTTTTTGTCATGATGAGACCAGAGGCACACATTCTCAGATGAAATGCTCATGGGCACACACCAAAACACACCTCTAAGACTGAACAGCTCACGCCCTTTTTCACACTGCACTAGAGTTAAAATACCAGGCACCAAAAGGGATGATTAGGGAAAAGGAAGTTCAGTTT
Source organism: Sciurus vulgaris (assembly GCF_902686455.1). Lineage (NCBI taxonomy): Eukaryota > Metazoa > Chordata > Mammalia > Rodentia > Sciuridae > Sciurus > Sciurus vulgaris. The sequence goes on from NC_136474.1 coordinate 30,453,594, forward strand.
TATTTAAAAGGATGAGAAAAATGAACTGCCACACTTCCTAATTTACAGGGGAAAGTAATTTACTGTCTCTCATAAATTTTCCACATGCTTTATTTAAAATAAAATAAAAGATAAGGATAATTTTTTGCTTGCCACTGGGGATTGAACCCAGGGGGCACTTAACCACTGAGCCACATTCCCGGTATTTTTTATTTTTAATTTCAACACAGGCTCTTGCTAAGTTCCTTAGAACCCCACCAAGTTGCTGAGACTGGCTTTGAATTTGAGATCCTCCTGCCTCAGCTTTCTGAGCTACTGGGATTACAGGTGTGCACCCTCAAGCCCAGCAAGGGTAGGTTTTTGACATCTGCTTCAGTGCTTCATGTGATTCCTGAGATCGTCTATTTAGCTTGATATATAAAATAAACATTGTAGATCATTAAAATGCAAAGAAAGCTATCTTAATCACAAATGGACATTAGGAAAGTAACACATACCTCAAAAAATGAATAATCTTATTTTTTAAAAAACATAAGATACTAGTTATTAAAAACAAGAAAAAAATTAAAATGAGATTAACAGTCATATCAATTTGAGATTATAAGGAGGAAATTAAAGCACTTGAATCAAAATCACCATTTTATTATTTGGACATATAAAACAACACAGCTACTTTTAACAAAGAAAATAGGCAGTTAAATAACATTTCTATGATATTAATGCTCCAATCTACTTTGTAGACCCACTCTAGTTAACTGCCTTGTTCAGGGGCACAAATTCACATATTCAGTAATACTGAGCCCCTACTAAAAAGACCACCACATCCTTTGGTTTCACACGCTGGGGAACAAGAGAGTTGGTCCATGACTCCATGAAGCTTTAAAAAATTGTATTACATTTATAATCTATTTTGAGTTGGTTTTTGCCACAAATTTGGTATTTAAATCAAGATTCTTTTTTACTATTTTTTGCACACAGCTGTCAAATTTATCTAATGCCAAATCTTTCTACACTGAAACTCCTTTGTACCCATCAAATACCAACTGACCATAATCCTGTGGATCTATTTCTAGATGCTGCTGTGCCCCACTGATGAAAAGACCCATCCTTTCACCAATAACTCATGCATGTGCAGTGTGATCTGACTTCTGGTGCAGTCTTTAAAGTGCCTAGTATACTATCAGAGACACGTGCACAGCTTGCGAGTGAATGTCCAGAGGCTCAAGAACAACTCCGTAAACTTGTTTGCCAAGTCTTCTTCTATTCACCACCTCTCAGGTACTTTGCAATGCTCTGTGGTGCCCATTTTTGGACTTCTGGTCAGAACACTGAGACTGTGTTTACATTACTTTTTCTTGGACTTCCAATGACTATGCCAGTGCCAAAGGTCAAGTGATGGAAAGATCCACTAAGGAAAAGTAATGGGGATTTGCCTCAACCTCTTGAGATCCCATCTCTGGATTAAAGAAGATAGTTGCCCTCCCTCAGAATGTTTGCTGTTTTGGTTCCTCACTGCAACTGCTAACATTCTAAGGAAATCTATTTCCCCATGCATCAAGCCTGAATTAAAGAGGTCTCCTGGAGTTTTACTGTACAAAAGTTCACTTCTAAGTTTTAGTATACCTTTGGACCAGGCCAGTAGATGCTAAGTAAAAAATGAATCCCACATTTTTACTTTCAGCCCAGACTATTCTCCTAAACTTGACATATGCCTAACTGTCTACTTGACTAATACTACACTTAGATGTTTAACAATGATTTTAAACCAAGAATGTTTGAAATAATACTCTTGATTACTGCTTCCAAATCTGTTTTCTCATGACCTTCTACATCTTGGTAGAAGGAAACTTTCCTTTTCATTTCTGCAGCCAGAATCTCTGGAGTAATTCCTGTATCTCTCTCATTTATACTCCCCATCCAATCTGTCAATAGATTCACCTCACTCCAACTTTGAGAGACACCCCAGAGTCTAACCACACCCCTATGTTCACCAGAACAACCCAGTCCCAGTGCACACTCCAACTGAACTACAGCCACAGATTCTAGAACAGGTATCCTGCTTCTATCCCTGCCCTGTTAGTGTCCCTTTTAGCACAGTGATCAATAAAGCTTTATAAAGTTTTAGGAGCACGTTGCACCTTTGTTGATAAACCCATGTGGGTCCCCTCCTCACGGAGGTTAAAACAACAGTACTGTAACAAGCACTTTTAGGATCCCTCCCCCTTCCCCACTCTGACAGCACCAACACTACTCTCCTCCTCTTCTTCCTGGCTATCACTGTAGTGAGAGGGTGAATACTCAAAGCACACTCTCCCACCTAAGCCCTGTGGACTGGGTTTTAGCTTTGCAGGGAATGCTTTTACTCAGATCTGTGTGATTAATTTGCTCAAAACATTCACCTTTACCTCCCTTGTTACCTTCCCAATGGGGCATCCCCTGACGGCCTTGTTTCATAGCGTACACCTCCACCATCCTCAGATCCCTTCCCCTTTCTTGTTCTACAGCACTCTGCCCTTCTGTCGTAATGCACAACCTACCATCTGTGTGTCTACTGTTCCTGTGCTAGCATGTAGGTGCACAGTGGCAGGATCCTGTTTGTTCAAGCTACATCTCAATGTCTGCACCACTGCAGGACTCAATGAATGCTCACTAAGTGAATGTGTTTGGAATATGATGTGTAAGCAAGGGGAGCAGCCACTGGACTGAGGTCAGAGGGTGGCCAGAGAACTACCTTGTAGGCTTTGCCAACTACGACCTATTGTTTCTTCCTTCATGGTGCCTGACAGAATTCATTTTCTTGAAAACATGTTAAACAGTTTTAGATTGTTGTATTTGCTTGATTACAGGCATTATTGAATAAGGCAATTAAGATACTTGTACATATGTTCAAACTCCCCTACTAGGTTTCAGAAGGTCAATTCCAAGGGGGCATGGCTGAGTCCTACACATATCTTTCCTCCACAAAAACTAACATTGAGGGTTTCCGCTTAGATAGCCCCTTTGCCATCTTCGTATTTTTTGACAAGTAAAAATTGTATACAATACAGTGTAATAATAAATGTATAGAAGCTATGCATGCTACACCACAGGCTAATTAACATATGCATTACCTCACTTCCCTTTTGTGTGCACTTGTGTAACGAGAACACTTAAAATCTCTCTTGGCAGTTTTCATGGATGCAATATATGTTTATTAACTGTAATCACCTCAGTTCACAATAGATCGCTTGGATCTCTTCCTCCAATTGAACTGAACTTTTGCATCCTTTGGCCACCATCTCCCCATTTCCCCCACTGAAGCTCTAATTTCTTTTAAGAGTGTAGCAGATTACCTCATGGAGGTTTGCACATTCTGAATTTCTCTTAGTATTTCCTCATAGTTAGGTTTAGGTTGATGCCATATGTTGTATTTAGCATTTTATTATATAGTGCTTAACATTAGAATCTCCCATTTTTAGTGATGATAACTTTGGTCACTTGATTAAGGTAGTGAATAACTGTGGGTATACTTTAAGCATTCTCTTAAAAATCCTCCAGACAGACACACAGACAGACAGACAAACACACACACACACACACACAGAGTACAGCACACTCAGGTTTCATGGAACCAAAAAAAAAGAGCTGCCCACAGTTTTGTCTCATTTTCTGCTCCCAGGGGAAAGGGTTGGGGACGTCACTGTGCATCACTGTAGGCTCTTTAGCAGTAAGGCAGTCTCTTGGCATCTTTCCCAGGAGCTCTATTTTAAGGTGTGTCTATGAAGTAATGACGAATTTTTAAATCCTGTGTGTGTTATCCTGAACATAGTAGTCATTTTGGAAAGATTTGTTTATGACCTTTGCTGAAATTCTCTTAGAATTTACATCAGAATCTGAGCTTATCTTCTGCATATCCTCATCTGTGACTCATCTTTATCCTGTGAGGGTGAATTTGATTTTCATAAATAGCAAAAGATCTTTCTGTGCCAAATCCGATGAATAAGGTCATACTGTTTCAGGAAGAAGAAAAATATAATAACAAAAATAAGACTGATTTTCTTAAGAGGCTTCAGAACATCACATATTTTACCAGAGTTATGAACAATGGACGGCATTGTTGTACCTTATACAGTGCTACCTGAGGTGACTTCCTTACAAGCTAGCACTTGTTCGGTTTTCTGAAGTCTACAGTGTTTTTACCAACATACCTCACACATATGCATACACACACTGCACAAAGCCCAGAAATGAAACAGTGAAAGAACAGCTGACCAGAGAGAAGCACAGACCCACAAAAGGCAATTTCTGAGGATAACCCCAAGCAGCCAGCAGAGATCATCAACATATACCTCACAAACAGATTTAGAGAGAAGCCACCACAGACACCAGCCACCACCCAGTGTGCATAGACACAAGCCCACTGACTTGCAACTTGCACATGCCAAAGGAGTTAACAGTCCTACCCCACATGACAGGCCACCCAGCACATCAACCAGACTACAGTATCTCTACCTTAGACCACAATACTCCACACATTCTGAAATAAAGGTGAGGGAGCACACATTAGATATGACAGTCCCGGATACACACAGCTTTTCTTCAGGAGGGCATGCAAAACTGTATCCCATGACAGGAAGTAACCTGGATATTAAGTCACACACAAGTAGGGACCATCTCTTCCAACCCAACAGAAAACCAGTAGGTACCTGCACATACCAATGATAGGATGGGGACTCCTACAACTGTATCAGAGGTGGGCTGCTGTGAGCACCACCTCCACGCTCTGGGAAACTGAGAGGTAAAGCCAGGGGGGTGGTGGGCATCTTGTGAAGGTTCCAAATTCTGATAAAATTCATATCAGGAAGACACAATAAAAACCACCCACCTTGGCATGAGCATCATAAACAACTCAAATATTAGTCAATTTTGATCTAGAGATATTACTTTACATATTGAATTGACAGTTTCCTTTATTATTCAATACTGCTGCCCTCAATCCAGTCAACTGTATTTCTTCTAATGTTTTAAAGCATTTATGGGAATTATCCTTGTTTTCAAGCAGTTTACAACTGCTCCTCTTACTCTCTCCACTCCCTCTTGCATTGCTTGTTACTGTCACAAATCTCCCCCCGTGTTGTTTTCTTTTTCTTAATTTGTGTTTTTTCTGTCTTTTCTTTTTCTTTGCCCACTTCTTCTCTTCTTCCCCTTTCAAGCACTCTCCAGTGTAATAGTAATTTTATTACTTTAATAACTAATTTAATCACTAATTAAGCAATTGATTAATAACTAATTGCTCAAGAACATTATATTCAAGAATTTTATATTTGGATTAGAGGAAGTATAAAGAACATTTTCAGTATGTTTTGATTTCCCCCCTAAGGTTTATTGGTATATGCTTTTGCTCTGAAGTTAACAGGGTTTAGTATCTTTTTTTCAAAGTGATGCTGATACTGGGCACAGCAAAAGATATATGTTGAGTGGGTATATCAATATCTGAAATTCATCCATCTTGGGGAACTTAAGAGAAAGAAGCACACTCAATAGTTCCTTGCCTAGAAGTAGAAGAGATAATCACCCACGTAGATGGGTAGACATACAAACAATATGAAAAACCAAGGAAACAAACCACACCAAACAGTCCATAACACTTCAACAACTGATTTATTGACACCACAGTGGAGGAAATATTGGAAAAGGAATTTAGAAAGTTCAAAGTTAAAATGTTCAATGAACTAAAAGATAAGACTAAAAAATGAGCTGAGTGAGAAAATATAAGAAGTGAAAGATCATTTCAATAAAGAAAGATTCTGAAAACGAACTCAACAGAATCTTAGAAATGAAAGACTCAATAAATCAATTTAAAAATTCAATTGAAAACATTTCCAATAGATTAGATCACATAGAAAATTGATTCTTGAGCCCTGAAAACAAAGAACATAATCTTGAAAATAAAGCTGACAATAAAGAAAAGATGTTAAGAGACCATGAACGGAATATTCAAGAAATCTTTGAATAACATAAGGAGACCAAATATAAGAAGCACTGACATAGAAGGAGGCACTAAAATGCAAACAAAACTTTTTAATGAAATAACCAGAAGATTTTCTAAACCTTAGAAATGAGATGGTAATACAAACACAAGAGACATTACAATACCAAGTTGGCAAGATCAAAAAAGATCCTCTTCAAAACACATTGTAACTAAAGTGCATAATATACAGAACAAAGATAGAATTTTAAAAGTCACATGACAAAAAACAGGGGCTCACATTCAGAAGTTCACATTCAGAAGTAAGCCAATGAAGACTTTCTAGTGATTTCTCAGCCCAGACTCTAGAAACCAGGAGGACTTGAACATATACCCAGCCCTTAAAGATAAGAGGAGGTACCAACCAAAATTGTTATATCCAGCAAAACTATTCTTTGAAATTGAAGATACAATAAAAACTTTCCATGATAATCAAAAACTGAAAGAAAAACTGAAAAATTCATAACCACTAAGCCAGCACTATAAAATATACTCCATGAAATACTTCACACAGAAGAAAAAAATAAATACAAGAGCCAGTGTACCGATGCATCTCACTAGAATAATGATCAATTATAGGAGAATCAAGTTTGAATTAAGTATTTGAATTAAGCAATTAACAAACCAAAATGGCAGGAAATAAAAATCATCTCTCTATAATAACACTGAATGTAAATGGTCTAAACTATGCAGTCAAAAGACAGACTGGCAGAAACAAGAGAGACTCATATCACAATCAAAGACATTCACAGGATAAAAGTGAAATAAATGGTGTAAAAAGATATACCATGCAAATGAAAACCAAAGGCAAGCAGCAGTAACGACTCTTGTATCTCACAAAGTAAACTTCAAGTCAAAATTAATCAGAAGAGACAAAGAAAGGTAACTTCATACTAGTTTAGGGAATTATCAAACAATAAGACATCATGATTATAAATATATATGCTTATCTATGTATACAAGACAAACTTTACACAATATAAAGAATCAAATAGACCCCAGTACAATAATACTGGGTGATTTCAACATACCTATCTCACCAACAGATAAGAAGTAAGTCAGATGTAAACTAGTAAAGACTCTTCAGAACTGAAAAAAAAAATATGGTTAATTACATGGATCTAACAGACATCTACAGAATATTTCATTCATCAAAAACCAAATTCTCTTTCTTCTCAGTTGCACATGGAACCTTTTCTAAAACAGCCCATATTTTAGGACACAAACAAGATTTTTTTAAAAAGGGGATGGGGAGCTAATACCTTGTTATCCTGTAAGATCATAATGAAATGTAACAGAACTCAATAACAAGATAAAAAGCAGAAACTATTTTAACATGGAGATTAAATAATACATTCTGAGAAATGAGTCACAGAAAATATCAGGAAAATCAAAAAATTCTTATAAACAAATAAGAACAGATATATCGAAGTCTCTGGGAAGGTATGAAGGAATTTCTAAGAGAAAAGTTTATAGCACTGAGTGCCAACATTTAAGAAAATAGAAAGATCCCAAATAACAATCTAATGTTACTCCTCAAGATCCTAGAAAAAGAAGAAACTAATTTCAAAATCAATAGAAAACAGGAAATAATATAAGATCAGAGCCAAAATCAATGAAATTAAGGGAAAAAAAATACAAAGGATCAATGGAAAAAGGAGTTGATTCTTTGAAAAGACAAACAAGATTGATAAACTAACCACAGAGAACACTCAGATCAACAAAATAAGAAATGAAAAAGAAGATATCAATACATATATACAATTCCGAAATTCAGATGCTCATTAGAAATCTTTTTAAAATATATACACCAATAAACTGGAAAATCTGGAAGATACTGACCAATTTCTAGACACATATGACTTGCCCAAACTGAACCAGGAGGATACAGAAAACCTAAGACCAAAATCGAGCAATGAGATTGAAGCAGCAAAGAAAAGCCTTCCAACAAAGAAAAACCCAGGACCAGATGGATTCTCAACTGAGTTCTACAAGATCTTCCTTAAAAGAAGAACCAATGCCAAACCTTCTCAATGGTCCATGAAATACGAAAGACAACACTCCCAAACTCAGTCTATAAAACCAGAATCACCCTGATGCCAAAACCAGACGGACACATCAAACATAAACAATTAAGACCAATATCCCTGAAGAAAACAGACGCAAAAATCCCTAATTTAAGTATTAGCAAACTGCATTCAAAAATACCACAATAAGACAACAGTATACCGTGATCAAATGGGTTTCATTCCAGGGCTGCAAGTTTGGCTCAACATACACAATCAATACATATAAATCACCACATAAACAGAACTAAGGGCAAGAATCACACAATCAACTCATTAGATGCAGAAAAAGTCTTTGGCAAAATCCAGCACCCTTTCATGTTAAAAATGCAGGAGTAACTAGGGATAGAAGGAATTTACCTCAAGATTATAAAGGCTACCTATGACAAACCCAACACCAGCACAGTACTGAATGGATAAAAACTGAAAGCATTTCCTCTAAAATCAAGAACAAGGGAAGGATGCCCACTCTCACCACTCCTATTCAATTTCATTCTTGAAATCCTAACCAGAACAATCAAGCAAACAGGAAATTAAAGTAATGCAAATAAGAAAAGAAGTTAAAATTTATTTTCATATTTTTGTTTGCTCATAACATGATCCTTTATCTAGAAGAGCCAAAAACTTCACCAGAAGACTAGAGTTGATAAATTCAGTAGAGTAGCAGAATACAAAATCAATACACAAAAATTAGCAGCTTTCCCATACTCCAATAATGAACCAAATGAGACAGAAATCAGGAAAATTATCCCATTCAAAATAACCTCAAAAAAAAAATAAATAAATAAAATTTTGAGAATAAATCTAACCAAGGAGGTAAAAGACCTCTACAATGAGAACTACAGAACACTAAAGAAAGAAACTGAAAAAGACCTCAGAAGATGGAAAGACTGCCCATGTTCATGGATGGGCAGAATTAACATTGTCAATAAATGGTCATACTATCAAAAGCAATATACAGATTACATGCAATCCCCACCAAAACACCAATGTCCTTCTTCACAGAACTAGGAAAAATGGCTTAAAACTCATTTGAAAAAAAAAAAGACCCTCAAAAGCCAATGAAAGACTGAACAAAAAGGGCAATGCCAGCATCATCACAGTTACCTGATCTCAAATTATATTATAGAACTATGGTAGCAAAAAACAGCATGTTATTGGCATTAAAACAGACATGAAGATCAATAGAACTGAATAAGAGACAAACCCAAACAAAGACAGTCATCTGTCTTTGTTAGAAATCTTTCTAACAAATGGTGCTAGGAAAACTAGATATCCACATAATGAATCCCTTTCACCCTGCACAAAAGTTAGCTCAGAGTGGATCAAATACATAGTAATTGGACCAAAAACGTTGCATATGCTAGAAGAAAACAATACTCTGACATAATGGCACCAGCACCAAAATTCCTTAACAAGAGTCATAAATCTCAAGTAATAAAACCAAGAATCACATGTAGGACAGCATCAAACTAAAAAGATTCAGCAAGGCAAAGGAAATAATTAAGCATGAAGAGAGAGAGTTCACTGCATGAGAGAAAATCTTTGCCAGCTACTCCTAACAGGGGATTAAATATCCAGAATATATAAAGAACTCAAAAAGCTTAACACCAAGCAACCAAATAACCGACTCAATAAATGGAAAAAACAACTAAACAGACATGTCTCAAAAGAAAAAAATAAAAGCTGAGTGAGATGGCACATACTTGTAATCCTAGCAGCTTGGGAGGCTGAGGCAGAAGGATCATGAGTTCAAAGCCAGCCTCAGAAACCTAGCAAGGCCCTAACCAACTCAGTGAGACCCTATCTCTAAATAAAATATTTTTTAAAGAAGAAGAAATAAAAATGGTTAACAAAACATGAAAAAATATTCACCATCCCTAGACATCAGGGAAATGCAAACTGAAACTATGTTAAGTTTTATCTGACTCCATTAACAATAACAATCCTCAAAAATACAAATAATAAGAAATGCTGGCAAGAATGTGGGGATGAAGGTGTTCTCATACATTGTTGGTGGGACTGCACAACCACACTGGAAAGCAGTATGGAGATTCCTCAAAAGACTTGGAATAAAACTACCATACAATATACCTATCTCACTCCTTGGTATTTATCCAAAGGAACTAAACTCTGCATACTATAGTGATAAAGGCAATCTTTTTTAGCTGCACAATTCACAATAGCCAAATTATGAAACCAGTCCAGATGTCCATCAACAGATGAATGGATAAAGAAAATGTGGTATATATACACAATGAAGTTTTACTGCATCATACAGAATGAAATTATGAAATTCGCTGGTAAATGGATAAAACTATGTATTACCTATAAAGCACCAATTTAAACAAAACAATACATAGAAGGAAAACCATAGAGTAGGGAAAGGCGAACAGAGGGAAGGAGGAGGGCAGGGTAAAAGGAAGTATTAGGGATTGAAATGGAGTCAATTATAGTCCATGCATATATGATTATGCCAAAATAAACACCACTACTATGTGTAACTATAGTGCACTAATAAAAAAATTTTAAAGATAAAAATAATTTCACAAAGAAAGATTGGCAAATAAGTAAATGTCATAGATTGTGTGAAAAAAAGTTATCATCACCAATAATGAGCCACACAGACATCATGTATACCCAGTGGGGACCCTGAGAAGGACCCTTCATCACTTCAATGACATTCTTGGCAACAAATGCATAATCTTAATTTATTCATGTAGACATATCATGGAAATTCAAACAGACAGACAATCTATAAAGTTTTAAGCTAGCAGTCTACAAAACTGTCAAGTTGTCAGGTTTGGTAGCACACACTTATAATCCCAGCTATTTGACAGGCTGAGGGATGAAGATTTCAAGTTCAAAGCCAGCCTCGGCAACATAGCAAGAACCTGTCTCAATATAAAAAATATAAAAGGCTTGAGATGTAGCTCAGTGGTAGAGCATATGCCTAGCAATAAGAGGCCCTGGGTTAATTCCCCAGTACTACAAAATGAAAGCAAAACAAAATTAAACAAGCAAGGGGAAAAAAAAAAAAAAAAAAACCACCCTTAAAAGTTATTAAAATCAAACATACAGTGAAAAAACTTCCCCAGATCCTGAGAACTATGAAGACCCAGCACTTAATTAAGACCCACTTAATGCTTTAAGTGTTGGTGTAACTATTTAACAATTACGTTCTATATTTTAATTACTAGAAATACAACTACCATTTAAAGAAATTCAATTTCACTTTAATGTTTCAACATTCCTTGAAATTTTTCATTAAATGCAACACAGAGTTCTGGATAGAATCTTGGACCATAGGACATTGTGGGAAATCTGGTAGCATCTGAATAAGGCTATCAGATTAGTTAGTAATAATGCAGCAGTATTATCTGCTTTCAATAATTGTGCTATAGGTATATAAAATGTCTACTTGGGGAAACTGGGCATAGGGTAGACAGAAATTTATTAAGGATTTTAGAAATCTGAAATTATTTCAAAACGAAAAGCTTAAAAAATAAAAAGGTCACTAACAAAAAAAAAATTGGTAGTTATAAAAAATAAAAGGGCAAGGGGGACTTTTCTAGTCTTGGGGAAGGAAAAAACAGGTCTAACCAAATGCAAAACTAGATCCTGAATGAGAAAAGCAAAGCAAAACAAAATAAACAACAACAAAACAGCTGCAAACTGGAGAAATGTGAATATGGATGTTAAAAATTTTTTTGGTAGTACCAGGCATTTATTTCAGGGGTGTGCTAACACTGAGCTACACCAACACTGAGCTACACCTCCAGCCCATTTTTATTTTGAGACAGAGTCTCACTAAGTTGCCAAGGCTGGCCTCAAACTTGAGATCTTCCTGCCTCAGCTTCCCAAATAGCTAGGATTACAAGTGTGCACCACCAGACCCAGATAGATGATATATTAAGCAATACTACTAAATCAGTGTTAACATTCTTGGATGAGATATAGTATTGTCTGTTTACATATGAGTCCATTCTTATTCTCAGAAAATACATGATGAAATATTTGAAGTTCACCTTGTCATGACAGTACAATTTATTTTGAAATGGTTCAATGAGAGAGATTTGGGGAGTAGAAGGAAAAAAAGAATGGTGAGGTTAGAAGAAACACATTTTACTGCCTTTCAAAGTTCATAATGCTTTAAATGTTGGTTTAACTATTTAACAATAACATTCCATAGTTTAATTACTAGAAATACAACTACTACTTTAAGAAATTCAATTTCACTTTAATCTTTCAACATTCCTTAAAATTTTTCATTAAACTATATACTTTCAATAGTCATTTGATATTAAACAATATCCTTTATAATAAAAACTGAAATTGAGAATTCTAATTTAAGTTGCATGATAGCAGTAGTCCATTAATTCTTGTGTTAATTAGGAATATTTTTATCTCTTCAAAACAACTGCTTTATAATCAAACTTTTTTAATTCATACCTTAGAAATAATCATATTGCTATTCAAGCTAAAATTTAAGTAAACAAAAATTAAATTTTGGTTTCTGATAAAGTTTCCCTGCATAAGATATCTTATGATACTGTTATCATAAGATAGCAACTGTGGCAATATAGCACGGTTGATAGCAACCAGTAGCATAATACTAACTCTTTTGACTTCACCAAATGTATAGTAAATTCAAATAAAGAGGTACAGTTTCGTTTGGATTAATTCTGAAATGCTACCCAGTATGGAACCACAGACCTGTAATAACTTAGAGAAGCAGTGTTTGTCAGACATAACATACATATTTTCTAGCTCGGATGCAACTCATGTACTTTCTCTAAGAATATTTACTTCCTCCAATATTTTTCCCCCATCTGAGCAATTCCCACTATTTTCTGTCCACCCCCTGGCTGTCAACAGCTACTCCTGTATGAAAGAGAGGAAGAGCAGAGGCAGAATACAGCCAGACTCCATGGCCATGCCTCCCAGGGGGAATCTATAACAGGAAGCAAGTGAAGCACCGTTTTCTAGCCGAACAAGAGGGAGAAAAAAATTAACTGTCATGTAGTACTCTCGAGTTTATAAGTTAGCACTAGTGTTCATAGCCAAAAGCAGGACATACCACAACTCACATTCACCAATTTAGCAGAATTTTTTTTAAGAAGCAATCTTTTCACATGAAAGGAAAGGGAAAAGAGAAATGGTGATGGCAAAATATACGTGGATAAGAAAAACATTCTATGGATACAGCAGGAGAGAACTTTTCAACATGAAAATCTCAGACTTTAATTATTATGTGCAAAATCAAAAATTAAAACAAGGATGATATGAAATAATGCTTTTCTCCGGGTCTGAACCCTTCCTAATCTGCTTGTATGCCCAAAGGTCAATGGATTTTTGCATGTATTTTCTGAGAATAAAAATGGACTCATATGAATGAAATTAAGCCTAGATGGGAGGGTTGGTCTTAGGTTCAAATGCATGCTTTTTACTATATATAGATCCTAAACCCATACTGTTTTAGCTACTTTTCTCCTGTTCACAGTATGTTTTTTCTAAACTTATAATTTCAAGTCTTAAATATGGTGAATTATTATTCTTGTAGTTTCTTCTATGCAAACTGAAAATTTCTCTTAATTAGGTTGAATTTCCTATCTCCTTGTTAGCTATCCTGCTTAACTCCAGTGCATCAATATGTCAGTTATTTAAAGCTACAGTTGAAAAACAAAACAAACTATATATGTATATAACAAAACAAACTGATTTGCTATTTACAAAAGAGAAAACAATCTTCACCCAGGATACTTTAAGACCTGTAATATAAATGTAAAAATGAAACAAAAATTCTGTGTGCATCACTTTTTATCTTAATATGAATAAATGACTTCATGAAGAATCAGATTCATTTTCAATGAAAAATTTCAAAGCTGCCTAACATGCTATGCGTCATGAACTGGACTCAGTTATGAAAAAGACAGAGAACCAGCTACTATAAACAGATGGGCAAATACCAAACCATTAGAATTTTTATGAAAATTTAATAAAATTAGAAAAATAATTCCATTCATAATAAAACATAAGAAAAATTCATTCAAATCTATAAAAAAAAAAATGGGTTCTAATTAATGGGTCCACTATTGAACAGAACCCTGAAGAACTTAAGTATACTGGGGAGAAATTCTGATTTCTAGAACTTCTAAGGCACAGCACACTGTGTTCACAACGGAAGGAAGGATGCCAATAAAACTCTCACCCTCATTTCTAAAGTACAATCCATTTTCTTCATTATACAACTGTTATAACTTTTGGTTGTTTTAATACAAAACATTTCATCTTCAAGACATGGTAAATATTCAAATTAACAAGTTCCTCTTCCTCCCACCCCCAATCTTTTCCACCTACTAACCCTTATCTAAACATATTACTTCAATATCATTAAAAAGTGATAGTATCAGTTTCCAAAGAGTACCATAACAAAAATACCACATATTCAAAGGCTTAAACAACAGAAATTCATTCTCTCACAGTTTGGTGGGGGCGGGGGTGGAAATCCAAAATCAAGGTCTCTGTGAGGGTGGTTACCTCTGAAGACTCTGAGGAAGAATCTTTCCCATGCTGCCCCTCACCCACATTTCTGGTGGCTGCTTGCCATCAGTAGCATTGCTTATGCTACTACTTATTGCATAAGTAGTAGCTTATGGATGCACTATTCCAGTCTTCACATGATCGTCTCTTCTGCCTGTGTCTTTTCTTTCTGGTAAGGACACTTTCTCATTGAACCTAAGGTTCCCTCAGATAATAGAGGATATTACATCTTTAAAGATCCATTTTCCAAATAAGGTCACATTTATAGGTTCCTAGGTTGACACAGCTTGTTTGGGAGTGGTGAGGATGCACCATTCAATCCACTACAGCCACTATCTTTCTAGGATTAGTTATATCCTAATTACCCCTAAATGTTTATTTCTTAAAAGAAATTCAGAAATGAGCAATGTCACACTTTTTTCCATTTCATTTTATTTCACAATTAATCTCTGATGATTTTTTCCAAATAGATTCATTCGCTTATAAATCCTTCTCCAGTGTTTTTATTAGTTACTATGGACAAGGGAGGCATGGTAGAACAAATAGATATTAAATGCTTTTGGTCTAGCCAGGCGTGATGGCACACCCCATTAATCCCAGCAGCTTGGGAGGCTGAGACAGGAGGATCTCAAGTTCAAAGCCAGTCTGAGCAACTTAGTGAAATCCTGTCTCTAAATAAAATACAAAATCGGGCCAGGGATGTGGCCTAGTGGTCAAGTGCCCCTGAGTTCAATCTCTTGTAACCTCCCCCCGCCCCAAAAAAAAAAAAAAAATGCTTTTGACCTAAAAAATAGCATTTTTTGTGGATTACCAAAATAGAATAATCTCACACGTTGAACTGGGTAATCTTCAATTTCACTATAACTTAAGTTTTAATTTCTACCTACCTTATGTTTTAATTCTATACCTTAATTAGGATAAATACTCTTATAATGAAGTTAAACATAGAATTTTAACCTATTCATATGCAGACATCTGTCATGTTCAACCCTGTCTTTAATTTTTACATTGTTATGGTTTTACATTGTTCATCCATATGCTGTAAAATGTCATATACGTGTAAGAGTTACCAAGGAAGGTTACTATGCCATATATATCCTTAAAAGAGGACTACCATTTGAAAGAATGACATCACAAAATGGGACTATCTCCAAATTCTCTAAATCAAAATAGCAAAAATTTCAGATTTATGGATGATGCAAGATTTCATTATCAATGCTGAAACAGTGCTTTCTTATAAGATACTCACAAAAGAAGCAGCTCATCTATATTCTTTGTGGGAACAGAAGAAACAAAACCTCTTTCACTCCAAATTCAGGCTACCCACTAACCCCAACCTCTGTACTGCTATACGGAAACAAGAAAGAGCCCAAAGCTGAGAAGCTGCTAACTTGGGATATGAAATGTTCCCCAAAGGCACATTTATTAAAGGCCTGGCCCCCCAGCTTTGTTTTCTTGGGAGGTGATGAAACCTCTAGGTGGTAGGGCCTGGTGGGAGGAAGCTAGGTCATTGTGGACATGCCATTAATGGTGGTACTGGAACCCAGGTCCCTCTTTGCCTTTCAGCTGCCGTGTAATTTCTCACCACAGGCCCAAAAGCACTGGAGCCAACCACAGACTGAAACCTCCAAAACCATGATCCAAAATAAATCTTTCCCCCTTCTACACTGTCTACCTTAGGTATTTTGTCACAGTGATGCAAAGATGACCAACAGAGAAGCCTTTTCTCCTCTTCCACTCAGGGCCTTACTGTGTGCAGAAAGCTCTCGGTGAGGGCGCACACATTTAAATGCATGAATAAAAGTTTCAAAACTGCCATGCAGTCCTTCAACAAAAGAGATCCAAACAGAGATATCAATGCAGACTGTACAATAATTGAAAACTTAAGTAACATAAAAGCAAAGAGAACAGCACAAAAAGTAAGAGCCAGCATGAACCATCTGAAGCTAAAAAAGCATATTTTGAATAGGGACTTCACTGAAGGAGCAAACAATACAGTAGTCTCCTTTGCCTTTCCCATTAAGAGATTTTTGCCTTAGACCATTAACAGAATTTTGCCTTAGACCCTGTAACTGGGAACACATTGAGAGTAGTGAGAGATGGGAGTGAACAACTCATACCTCCACCAGGAATAATTGCCAACTTTGTTTCAACCAGGCCCATTTTTGCAGAGGAAGCTAAACAGAAAAAGGAAAATTAAGAAACATTCACATCATCACATTAAAAAATGACAACTTGAAAGAATAAGATACATTAAATATATTGTTTACTAATTCAACTGTCACTTTTTTTAATCACTTCAAAAGATACTTAGAGAAACAAGAAACTACTCTAAATTACATATATAATTGAGAGTCACACAACATTTTCTGTTAAAAACTGCTTGGCAGTAAATTAGTTTTTGATAGTGAAAGACAAGAGAGCTATAACTACATTATTAGATCTGATACTGCCAAGTCATATTTGAAGGCTTGGACCTCAGTAATTACTCAGGATCAAGAGACAGACTATGTCTGACAAGCATGAGTTCTTTAGCTGCCCGAATTGTCCCCCAGATCAAACAGTTTAATATTTCAGATATGGCAACTTCTTAGGACCATGGCTCCAGTTACTTTTGACAGTTTACTGTTTGACAGTTGGGCAGCATTCCTCTTTTTATGTGTGTTTTCACAAATACCTTACAAGATATTCATCATTTCTTAAGTGCATATTCAAATGTACTTAGACTATTTCCCAGATCCTCATTACAAGAGCCTGCATTCTATCAAAATGGATTCCAGGTACCTTAGCTTGTCAATTTAAAACCTAACTGATCTCCAGCACCAAAAACATAGATGATTTCATCATAAAAAAAAAAAAAAAAACCAGAGACCTAAAAATAAAGTAGAAGGAAAATGTACACAAGGAGAAGCAACCACTTATCCCAAGACATAATCGGAATTATTAAAATGAATTCTATTATGTTAAGCTTTATATTAATACTTTTAATATGCAGCCATACCAGGTGATAGTGGGAGCCAAGGGAAGAATAGTGACAGCTGTCTGCTGTCTGTTCTTCCCAGTTCTCAGTCCCAAAGCCCACGGAACAGCTACAGCTAAGACTCTCTGGAATACAGTGTCCAGAACAATCTACACAGAAAGTCAATATACATGTTTACTTACTCCAGTGGGTAACAGAAATGTGGCCTGTGATTCCATTCAGTCGCTTCCTTTGGCCATGGTACTTCCCCTCTTTCTGTTTCAGCCTCTTCCTACACCCCAAAATACTGTGCTCACAGGGTTGCTAGGCACACTGAGTGACTGAGTATATGTCAAGTGTGCACGAGGCACCTGGGCAGCACTCAGTAACTGGTCAACACTAATCATTTTCATTATGTTCAAAACCATCTTATATATACTCAAAAAACCATTCAGGAAGAGAATGAATTTCAAAGGGATTGTGTGATTTTAACTGAAGTTAAGAGTTATTAGGTACTTGGCCTAAGCACACCCACAGTGATTTCCCCCATTTAGAGAAAGGAAAAATCTCATCTAAAAAGGGGAAGACCTAAAGTTCAAACTCAGCTCTGCCTGACTTAAATCCTAGCATCTCTTCCTCTTGCCACAAATGAGCGAGAGACAACACAAGATCCCTTTCTTCAGTGGGGCTCTAAATGCACCATTAGGCCTAACAAGTGACTTTAATGTCTTACTCAAAAACAAGACCAGAAGAAAATACCAGAATTAACTCAAAAGTAAATACAAAATTCATTTTTGTACATTACATTTTTAATAGGATCAATTCTCACCTGCTACTCGTATATCACAGGCTAGAGCCAATTCAAGACCACCACCTAGTGCAAGTCCATCTATTGCCGCGATCGTTGGCACTGGAAGATTAGCTGAAACAGGAAGAAAAGTTCAGGCTTCTTCAGTTAGCTCATTATCTCACTATGAAATTCCTTTTACTTTTTTTTCTATGAATATATTTTTAAATGGGATACTGTATATGAACTTCTACATCCCTTTTACTTTTAACAAAACATATATTTCCATCATTCTTCGAAAAATGTATCTAATGATTGCATAGTGTTCCACCACATAAATGTACAACAATTATCTTTAAACCTTCCTACACTGATGAATTTTTTCATAAAAACTTTTTGTCAAATTAATAGAATCACAGTTCTATGACTTTTTAGAGTACAAAGTCTTTTACAAGATATTTGGTTCACACAAATTTCAAGGTAAAATGACTTATGCATAACTGAAGTTCATGACTGTTTATGGGCTACTTCAAGGCTGAGAATTACAATCTCACTGAAAGAAATGACATATGCTCAAACAAGAAAGGAGCCCAACCAGTTGCTGTGGCAGTGGTCCCAAGCTCCACCATTTAGTGACGTGCACTCAAATGGGCTCTACCCAAACCCACACCTCCTGGGGAAGAGACTCTGGACAACCTGCCCAGAGGCATGACTGGGAGGAAGCCACCATTCACAGAACTCTAAACTAGACTTGTTGGAGTCTAAAGAATATTATTTTATAGAGGCTTTTGTAAGTTACAATATACAGATTTGGCCAGGCATAGTGATGCATGCCTATAATATCAACAACTCAAGAGCTGAGGCAGAAGGATCACAAGTTCAAAAATTTAAAAAGAGCTGAAGATGTAACTCAGTGGCAAAATGCCCCTGGGTTCTATCCCCAGTACTGGGACTGAAGGACATTTCATTTCTATAACTGTCAAAAAATGACTGGTTATATTTACTAGTTATTCTGTTTCTATGAGAATGTGAAGTTAGGCTGGCTAACAGTAATATATAAAGAGAATACGGGTTTTTAAAAGACACCATCCCTTGCAGCCCAGTGGTAGAATGCTTAACCAACATGTGCAAAGCCCTGGGTTTAATCCCCAGCACCACAAAAAGGTGGGTGGGGGAGGGACTATTCCCTAAAAGCTCTCTCTTTCATTAGTATGCTAACAAATGAAATTCCCCATCAGAGGCAAATTATTTTATTTCTTTAAAAACATATGAATTTGTGGCCTGGGGGTGTAGTTTAGCAGTTAGAGCACTTGCCTAACGTGCTAACGCCTGTGTTCAATCCACAGTACCACAAAAAAAATTATACGAATTTGTTGAAGTACACTGAGTCCTACCCATTCGCAAATAAAGAAATTCCCGTCTTATTCTGAAACCAAAGTCTGAAAAAAATGAGGACTACATATGTGCAGCTGCCACCCAAGGCAGAACACTCCAGCAGAAGAGATGCACAGGGCTTCTGCAGAGGCCGCCTTACCTGCGTGAGCATCTGGAAGGAGGCAGGGACTTGAAAGGACAGGAAAGACACCTAATGTACTTTCTAGCACAATTAGCAGGGGGAAAAAAGATTTATTTATTTATCAATGTCTACAGTCAAGAAATGAGTTTAAGTACAAATAAACTCTTTAAAAGAGAAAAATCAACAAAGTGACTCCCAAGTTATTCTGAATGGTTCCCAAGGTCAACTTAAGCTCCTGCATGTGAAATAGAAGGACTTTGTTACCTGCTCATGACACTTCCTCCTTCCTAAGAACCTGGTAACAGTTTATCAATCTTCTACCTCTCCAATTCATGTCTCTTCCACCAAAACCTTTACTGAGGCCCTGCCTTTGGCTCATCTCCCTTTACAGACAAGATTCTGAGAAGAGTAGACTAAGTTCGCCTCTCCCACACCCATACACCTCTAACCTACCAAGACATCTGCTCCAGGTCCCATAGCCAGTGGACAATCTTTAGTCCCCATTAAACATACAGCCTCTAAGATCAGAGACCTTAATCCCGATCACTGCCTCCTTGAATTGCCTTCTCCATTTGCCTACTGGGTCACTCATCCTTCCTGTCTTTCCATTCACCTCTGGTTATTTCTCAGTCTTGTACCTTCTCAATATAAGCTCTATTCATAAGGTCTCATTCTCATCCACAGTTTTATTACCTATAATACCAAGGAAGTTCACAAACTTCTACCTCAAATTCAGATTTCTCTCTAAACTATGTCTGGAATAACCACCCACCTATTAAACATCTCCACTTCAATACTTTATCATATCCAAACTGTCAACTCTTCAATCCTTCTAAATTCTATTTCATAGGAGCAGATTCACTCACCAAGTCACCCAAGAAGGTGCTGAGAAGTCCTCTCAAATATCCTTTGCCCTGACATCCCATCATTTCCTGAATCCAGTATAACAGCTTGCAGTTCTCCAAGGTCCCTTCCCTTTTCTGCTGTCAGAGTTTTGGGTCCCATCATTTCTCACTAGTAGGAAGTCCCAAATTGAACTCTTTTACCTAACCCTCCCATGCATATTCCACATTTCTATAGGGCTCTTCCCCTGTGTAAAATTGTACAATTATTGATTTATTGATTCCATCCCTGAGACAAAATGAAGTTAACTGTCAGCATGGCACAAGAGGCACCTGATGAACTAAGACTGACCACCTATCCATCTTATCTCCATCCTCAGACAGAGGATGTGTTCCAGCCCCAAGCTATCAAAAGCAACTCTAGAAGTTATGCCCATTCAAGAAACCATACCTACGTCCAAGCTGCAGCTCCACCTGGAATACCTAGCTAGTCCTTACATGTCTTTCAAGGCACCACTCAAATGTCTCTCCCTTTGTCTTCATGGAACTCTGGGCACACATCTCTACAAACCATTCCCTACTGCGCTGCCTGAAACAAAGACTGATGTCAAATCAAGTCTACTCAATAACATCCTTACCAACTGGGAAAACCTCTGAGTTTTTCACAGTCTCTTTTCCCCTCCACTACTTTAAACCTGGTATGTTATTCCTTTTCTGTTATTGTTAACCTACTTGGTCACCCTACCCATTTCTAGACCCAGGGTTCATAGAACCCTTGGAATCTCTAGAGTGATAAGACTATCTTTTGTACGCTAGCAAGGTGATTGACAAATAGCTTCAGGATGGGAGCTGGTCACAGGAAAGATGGAGCCAGAATTAGATGGCTGGGATTTTCAGCCCCACCCCCTCAAGCCTTCAGGGAGGGGACAGGAACTGAAGGTCTAACTGATCACCTCACTCAGCTTCTAGACATGAGAAGCAAACAAAATGTGAAGGTGTTGAACTAGGAGGGGCTCAAATCAATCAGTTCCTGCTCAGGTGCTCTTGGTTCTGATGTTAGAGAATATAACCTTTTCTCCAATATTTAATACTTCTGGAATTAATAAAAACTGTTTTTAAATTTGATAGTTTACAATTTGAGAAATCATATCTCGGGAAGGATAAAAATTTTAACATTATGACTTAAAAGAAATATGTATCACCAAATGACAAGAAACTTGAGGTCTTCATACCAAAAAAGGGAGACAGGGGCGTGATATGAAGCTGTGATGTCAGCAACTCCAGAGGCTAAGCGAGGCATGAGGATCGCAGGCTGGAGGCCAGCCTGGGCAACTGAGCAAGACCCTAGCTCTAAAAAGTAAAAAGGGCCGGAGACGTACATATAGCTCCAGTGGTCGAAGGTCCCTGAGTTCAAACAGAAGGGAGGAATGGATAAAGGGAGGGGAGGGGAAGGATAATAAGAAAAAGAAAGGGAAAGGGAAGGAAGGGATAAGAACAAGGAAAGGAGCAGGGAGAAAAGGGATCACAGCATCCTCAATTCACTGAATAGGTTAACTACTTGAGACTTTCAAAATTAATACTTCAGCATTGTGGAAAGCTGTCTATAAATTTTTCTACAAAAAATTATTTCAGTAGAATAGCTTACTTATTATTCCATAGGTAATCAAATATTAGCTATTTTACAACATGATAAATCTAAAGATATACATAATTCTAGTTTTTTTCCCAAAAGATGTTTATCTTGTTTTTCAGGAAAATATGCATCATCTCAAAGTGAGTGCTACTTTCACAGTTATCCAATACGCTTGTTTTTACAACTCGTATTTCTTCTACTTGGGAGTACTTAATAACCACAGGGGAAACAATAAAACCCAGCTTTAGAAAGGCAGATTATCAGTTTAAACATCTGAAGGAATATCATAATGGCAGTTATACATGAGCACAAAGGAATGAAACAGGAACTGCAAGTCCAGTGAGCACTGGCTATCCCCAACAGCGACAGGAAGCAGCAATGACTCAACACGTTATCAAACCGTCAGCATCAGACACTATTTTGAGTGCAGTACCAGGAAATGAGCCAGGTATGACATAGGAGATAATAATGCTTTGAAATGCTCCTAAAAATATAATTAAAGCACACAATTAAAGAGTTTGGCTATTTAAAGAGCAGTGAGGCAGGCTTCTGGTACCCTTCAGCAGCCTGCAGGCCACCATCCCCAAGGGTAACCAGGTTGAGTGCAGAGTGAGAATAGGGGCTCCCAGGATCTACTTTCAACTCTTAAGTAGACACAACAGATAAACAGGTCTTTGTAAGACTCTAGAAAAGCACAAACAATCTGATTAAGAGGAAATGGTAGTGTCAGACAGATGATTTTTAAACTTGGGTTTGCCTCAAGACTAGTGTTATTGTATAAAACACAGAAATCCAAGTATTTCAACAAGACTCTCCATAAATTATGTGGGAAATCCAAATATTGGTAAAATAAAGCCAACAAAAATCATGATAAATTCCTAATTATCCCCTAAATTCAACTAAAACTTTACCTCTAGTTTAAAGTGCTTTCTCCCATTCCAATCAAGTTTTAAGGAAACCAGAAAAACAAACAACACAATCCCTGAGCAAAGCTTGTAGGCTGGCTGTACCTCAGTTCTCCTAGGGGATCACACCAGGGTCACTGTAAAAGGAGCCAGCCTGGGTACTGACAAGCACACCAGAGGAGAGGGCTAGGGCCTGCAAGTAGGAGACAGGAGTTACAGGAGGGAGAAGTCTCAGGTACCAAGGACCTTAGAACAAAAGGCAAAAGGAATCCTTAAGTATTCATGACACCTCAGTTCTAGCACCAAGTTAAAATTAAAAAAAAAAAAAAATGGAGAAATTCAAGAAATCATGGTGATGAAAAATAGATGGAACAGCAGCACTGTTCTTTACAAGAGGTAATATAATGCCAAGAACAAACTTCTAAAGGATAGCATTCCCTCCCCCATACATTTTACGCAATGACTCAACACAGTATCTTCAGGCTATATTGACATATACAGAAAAGGAAAATAAATTTACATTTTTACTAAGAAAATTGGAGAAAAATGCCTAGTAACAGTATGACAAAATAATTACTCCTGCTTTTAAATGAAACCAAAGGAACAAGGGCAAAATGGCATGGGATCAGCTTCTATCACATCGATGCCACACAAGATTATGAGGTACAGGAGCAAGAAGACAATGTGGCCACGGTACTGCAGACTTCATGCTGAATGATTTAGCAAAAAACACCTTCCTTAATTCGTACTAGCATAGCTGTGTCTACAGTTTACAAAAGTAGATTTGGAAAAAGTCAGCAATACATTATTAAAATACCATGAAAAGACATTATTTCCTCAGCATATTTAGAACAACCTAGTAGAATGTTTACAAAACCATGCGATATGACATAAATGGTGACTTCCTAAAATGTTTTTTAAAAAGCAATTCACCTATCGAAAAGAACCCGTTCTTTCATATAACTGAGGGTCAATAATACAGCTACACATGAGACTCTCTGCTTTGTTACTGACAAAAGCCAAACCAGAACATTAGAGATGGAGTCCAGTTGGAGTTCATCAGTGGTTAAGTTGGTATAGTATGCTCATGCTGACACTTTACGTTGCAAACAAGTGAGGAAACTGGCAAAGTCTAAACTCAGTCAATGGTCATCAAACATGCCAGGCAGTAAGCCAAAAGACTTCTGGGAAGCAGCAGAATGCAACCAGGTGTGTGGAGTTCAGATGCTGAATTTCAGGTCAATCCATCACTGAGCCCATTGTGAAACATGAGAAACACTGCTTAATTTTTCTAAGTCTATCACTAACTCACCTACCTTCCCCTTCTTTTCTATATGTACCTTTATATCTAGCAAATGCTTAAAAAGTGTCTAATATGTTGTGGCCTGTCCTAAAAACTTTACAGATATTATTTAAACCTCCATCAGCTTTATGATGTAAGAACAAAGACCTTCAGTTTGCAGGTGAGGCCACTGAGGCCCGGGATGTTACTTATGTTGCTGTTACTTGCCTGGCATTACTACAATTCAAGCATAGGTGGTCTAGCTCTTAATCATTACTGCCTATCACTAACTCTCAAGCCCCAGACCCAAAGTCTCTGAAAAGGATCAGCATCATAAGCCATCTTTCCACCATCCTCTAAGGACCCCTACCCTGAGAAAAAGGAAATGTTGAGATTGTGGGAAGTGTGACCAGCACACTGGCTCTGTGCCCTGCTTATTTCTAGGGACTAAGAGCAAAACCACAGTTCACTGGGTCCAACTGGGGAACATGGGGAACTGAATGCAAAGCACCAGTCAGCTGACTAACAGAGTTCTGGCTTGAGTTTTCTCTGGGCATCCCCAACAAGAAGACTGCAGCAGTGCCCCAGTGTAGGCCTCCAAAGTAGGGAAGGTCAAGTCCAGAGCATCTCCTCCCTAACAAAATTCCCAAACAAGGAAAGCCTCTCTGGGGCAAATGCAGACATGAGAGGCCAGGGTGGGGTTATGTCTCCACGCATTTCTACTCAGCAACTTATCTGGACAGTTATTATTCAGTAATGTAACTGAGTAATACAGTAACTGTACCTGTTGACTGTGGTTCCAACTTCCTAGCACTTTTTAAAATGTTTCTTAACATAGCAAATGTAGTTACATCCATTTCTGACATATATATATATATTACAATCTAAGTAGTTAACTTTGAACTATCAGGAAAAAATATATATGCACAACTTCTGCTTCAGTACCTCTCGAGTTCTATTTTCCCTTGCTACTCAGAGTAGCATTGGCATCACCTGTATACTTCTTAGAAATGTAGAATTCAGTCCACTTCAGACCTGCTGAACCATGATCTGCATTTTAACAAGATCCCCAGGTGACTTGTAAGTGCATTAAAATTTAAGGAGCTCTGGGTAGCTACGCGGGGAACCTGACAGTCTCATAATCCCACAGGATGACATGTTGATCTTCACTGGGATTAATACCAGTAACAGAAGGAAGCCAAAGAGCCCTAACTCTTGGGGTACAGACTCATAAATATAAAGACGTCAAACACTTAGGCACGAATGTCTATAGCAGCTTGATGAATAACAGCCCCAAACTGGACACAACCCAAATGTACATCTGTGCCATAGAACACTACTCAATAAAAGAACTACTTCTGACATGCTACAAAATCAATGAATTAAAAACAAACTATGCTAGTGAAAAAAACATACGGAAATATACACTATGTTCCATTTTTACAAAATCTTAAAATATGGAAATTAATTGACAGAGACAAAGCAAACTTAGTAATGCCTAGAACAAGAGGGGACAGGTGGAGAGTAGCAAGAGAAAGGGATTGCAAAGGGTGATAAAATTTCTGCAGAAAATGGTTATATTATCTTTATTGTGGTAATGTTTTCATAAGTCAATGTATAATTCATGGCCTATCAATTATATTTGAATAAATATTTTTTAAAAATTAATTGGCCTGATTGATATGAAAATGCTAATGCCAACAAAAGAAAGGATACTGATTTTCTAATCTTCTGTAAATAAGGGTTGATGGAGAGATATAATTTCAAACTGATAAACCAAGTAACAGACGTAGCCATAAATTAAAAATTACAAAGAAAACATTAAGAAAAAATAGGAGAAAGAAAGGAGGAAAGAATTTAAAAATAGAAATATACCCGTTTTTGTCATCACTTGGAGTAGGAAATCAAGAAAACTTCCTAAAGAAACAGTGGATTGAGTATAATTCATAAAATAAAATAAGGTAGTACGAAAATGCAACCCCTTAACATTATTGAAATAAAATCCATAAACAGAAAATACAAGACATAATTAAAATAATTTTCAAAATGTAAAGTCACCCAAAATCATAAAATATAGAAAATCATAATGACAGGTATGTAACACCACCCACATGTCTACATGTGAAGGCCCTATATTCATCTAGTAAGAAAAAGATCACAGAGCAAAATCCAACCACAAGCAGAGCATTACAAGAAGGAGGTAAGAGCACTGTAACAGCCGGGTATGGTACCGCAGCCAAATACAAAGAAAACAACTCACAATCCTAACACAGGCAACAGGCGGCAGAAGACAGAGGGCCTCCTATCTACTGGTATGTAAATATTTCATGCAAAAGTCAAGGGAAGATCTAAAAATGCACGCATTAAGTTAGCACATTACCAATGATTACTTTATGTGTAAGAGAAAGATGTGGGGAACTGCCGAAAAGAGTTTTAGAAGTTTATAATAAACACATATTCAAATATTCTCATGGAATTAAAAACTATCAATAGAAAAAAGGCTGGGCATGACAATGTGTGCCTGTAACTCAAGCTACTAAAGAGGGTGAGACAGGAGGAGGATACATGTTCAAGGCCAGTCTGGGCAACCTCACAAGACCCTGTCTCAAAATAAAAAATGAAAAGGGCCAGGAAGTAGCTAAGTGATACAGCACCCCTGGTTCCATATCCAATACCTAAAAAAAAAAAAGAGCAAAAGAAGGAAGGGGAAAAAAGGGGGGGCGGGGAGAAGAACCAAAAAGAATCAGTGAATTCCTTTTGGTCTTGTCCAATTCTAGAGTAATATTTTGGAATGACATAGTTTGGTTATTAACTCCATTCTCCTACCTAAAAAGTATAATTTTTTCCCAAAACTGGCCAAAGTCACAACGTGAGTAAATTCCAAACAAGGAAGAACAGTCATAAATCATGAAGTTTAAATATAAATTGAGCTATGATTCAACAGGACAGAGATGTTAACAAAATAGAAAATAATTGACTTCTAAACACTTACTTTCATTTTCCATGGTTCTTGGCAAGAGGATAAATAAAACTAAAATCAAGATCTGTAACTCACTATGTGGAAAATAGATCAATTAGCTGGCGTGTTCCATCAGCCAATCTTTCAAACACCATAGTTCAGCACCTTGCATTTCCAGTCTTCACTTCAAATTAGGAAAATTAAAAAGTAAAATATGCTGCACTACACATAATTTATATTACTTACTATTTTAAAATTTTTTCTTGACCCTCAAGCAAATGCAAAGTTCACAGTGAATATAAATATACTGTCTGCTTTGGATTGACAATTCTGCAAACTCTGAAATTAATTCCTAACAAAATACATGCAAAATAAAAGTCAATCATTTAGAGAAAGAAAATATAACAAATATAAAATATAACCTCTCAAATTACATGACAACAGTTATTGTGATACTAATTATTTTCAAAATAAGCTACACTTTATTTCAGATAAAGTAAAATAAAAATGAAATGCCTAAAAGAGCTATGGCTTATATAAAATGGTGGTAAATCACTAAAATCTAAAAAAAATCATTCATGTCTGTATTCCATTAAGTGTCAGACACACTAAATCAAATGGAAAGCTTAAAAGTGTGTACCTAAAATTCATGCACACTCTTCAATATTCATTATTCATAGATCTCTAAATGCTAACATGAAGAAGGGAAAATTTTATGTAGATATATGCCTTTACAAGTATATTTCCTAGTAACTTTTTATATTATTAAAGTGAATACAATTACTAAATGGCTAAGTGACATATACAACACTTGAAACTTCAGTCAGAACATTATCCATGCCTTATTCAAGCTGAAAGACAGGATCTTATGTCAAAGGCTATTATTACTAAGCCACAATAAATCAGATATTATACCTCACAGAAATGTAATATGTATGTGTATGTGTGTGTACGTCTATATATATATATATATATATATATATATATATATAGAGAGAGAGAGAGAGAGAGAGAGAGAGGGGTATAAATAGATACACACACACACACACACACACACACACACACACACATATGTATCTTTTAGCGAAAACTTGCCAAATAATCTTATTTATGATTTATCTACAAGAAGTCAAGTCATGGGAAGTATTTATCTATAAGAAGATGTTTTAGATAACTAGGATTTTTGTTTTTTCTTAACAGGAGCTACAATAAAAACCTAACAATCAGACTATAGTATGGGGGAGAGAGGGAGTACACTCCCAAAACTTCCCAAGGAATGTAGCTTGTTTATCATTTCCCAGGTAAGGAAGTGGCTGCCCCAAACTCCTAACAATCCTCTACAAAAAAAATTTACCATGCTTGTTAATGTCACTGAAAACAATGTGGTGCAAAATCTAGCAGCAATTCTTATCAGTCATCTAAATTCAACCTTTCAAGTGGCATTTGATCTAAGTTTCCTTAAAACATTTCCTTCCAGATAAATGAATTCTTTCTCCCTCCATACCCTAGTGGGCCTACCTTTTCTCCTCTTTCTAGTAACCCCCTGTGTCCTAACCAGTGCCACAGCTTCACAAAAGCATCAACATTCTGATGACTCCCAAATGTGACTCTCAAGTCTGGACTACTTGTCTAATATCTCCACTTGGATATAAGTTTTAACTCTTGAGTTACACCTCATACCAATCTAGATAAGGGGCAGTTCCCCCAATTTACAAAAACAGACCATCCAAGAACTGCTTCACCTATGTTCATTCCATCATCCTCATCCACATAAGAGGAGCAATAGGAAGCTGGAACAGAAAGAGAAAATAAGATGCAGGCAAATTTCACCATGACTCTTGGAATATTAGTTAGAGGCAAACTGAAGGGGATTCCAGGAGAAGGTCCAATCTAAAGACAGGAAGAAAGAATTACAGTTTGGTTCCCATGTCTGCACCAGCTGGATTCCAGCCAATTTGCCCTTGCATTCAGGGCTGCCTACCATGTGCCAGTGACTATGCTAGATACCAGGCAGGGTGCAAAAAATAATCCACTTGCTTCTTACAACAAGGAGCAGATTTAGAAAGTACCAGATGGCAAAGAGAAGACTAGAATCCACATAGAGAGATTCTGTTCAACCAGTATGCCTCTGTAAACTCAAAACAAAAAAATTCAGAGGAGTTCACAGTTTAATAATGTGTAAAATGCAATTTTTCTACAACAAAATAAACATCTTACATCTTCATGAAAATTTTAAGCCCAGCATATCCTGTGACAGCCTGAGAGTGCCACTATATTATAAGATATAATGTAACTACAAGTTTAAGATAAAAATAGTAGAAGGAAAGATCATGTAGATACCAAAACCTTAAAAAAAAAATTTCCATGCACAAACACATTTAGGCTAAGACATGAGAAGAGTTTAATTTCATTATAAAATCTCTGCCAAGGGCAGCCCAGATAAGGTTGATATGTGTGTGCATCTATTATACTATGGTAAATTTTTTTTAAGTTGTTAGTGACTTACTTCATGCTTCTTTAAGCCTTTCAACTCTAAACTTCAAATATGCTCCAATTCTAAAATTCAAAAACATAACAAAAATAAAATAAAAAGCACTGCTTGGGATTTAACCCATAAAATTTATATCAGATTTTTCATACAGATTTTTTTATTCTATTACACAAAAATATTTTCTTTGTATTTGACAAAGACAACTTTTTCTGGCAGAAAAAATGCACATGAATTATAGAATTCCAATCACATGAAGAAAAGATAAATCAATTTGAAATTTTCAAAAATTATCTTTTTATAAAAACTTCTAACAAAATCTTAAAAATAAACTTTTGTTAAGTAGAGGACTTTCATAATCTGCCCTTTTTAACACAATCATCTGTAGTTCAAAGCAAATTCAGCTTGCATTCACAAAGCTAAGTGAAAATTTCTGCAATTTTATTTTATCAGAGAAAGGAAAAGGAAGCTGGAAATTCCTGGCATTTTGAAGGAGTATTGTGGAAGACCATTTAGAAATCTTCCACATTAGAATTCCCTCACATTAAAATCTGCAACCTAAAATTCTAGTGAAAAACTATTTTAAATATGTCTTCATTACTAAGTACTAATTGTTCTCAAAGAGAGAGAACTGGGCTCATCTCCTCAGAGTTTGTATCTATGACAGAATTTCAAAAATATTTCTTAGCTCTGCATGAACTATCACCTAATCTAAATCCTTGCTAAAGACAAGAACAGGGACTGGGATGTAGCTCAGTGGTAGAGGGCACCTGCCTAACAGACTGGAGTGCCACAAAAATGAAGTAAAGAAATAACATTAGACTGGCCATCAGTGGACAAGGAACATGTTGACTCCCTATAATCTATACTGCTAATCTAATCGCCATAATTTTGGTCCCAAATGTGATGCACATCCTGCCACAACCAGGAAAACCTGCAAGGAAGGTATATACCATGAAGCCCTAAAAGGAATGGTAAATAAACTACAATGTTAGTAGACCCTAATCATTTCATGTCTGTTTCCTTGCTGATGCCTAATATTTTAAAATATTAGAGTTTGTTACATTCAACACAGATACCTCATACTTGAACAGGGGAAAAGATTTGTAACAATAATTAATGTTTTAGGAATCTGAGAACTCTGCATTGCCTCTGAATGAAGCATGTCAAAAACCCACATCACTTTTCTTTTAAAAAACAAAATAAATGAGTTTTTTTTTCCCTAGGATTTTGGAGTTACTATATAAGAACAGACTTTCTAAGAAGTTAAAAACACTAACATAAAAACCTAAGTGAAAATGAAATAAGGAACTTCTTTCTGATCTCTATTTTAATAAACTAGATTAGTTTTCAAGTGAGTTCAGGAGCTTTAAGTTCCTCAGAATCTCTTTCACTAAAAACAAGCAGAGCACAGGAAATTACAATGGCCAAGAACAAAGTCCATTTGCCTTTCAGACCCAGAGAGATTCTCTAGCTGTGGGAAATATAAACCTTACAGGGCAAGAGCGGAAAGTGGTGTCCAAAAAGTAGAATATACCCTCACTTGTCCCATGACTGATACTGCAATTTCAAAATGAAATTATAGCTTAAGAGTCTGACATTTTAATGCCTACCTTGAGGCAGAGTGGGCAGGTAGGCATCAGCACACAGTGAGGGCACTTAATCACTGGGTCTACACATGAAGCAGTTCTCTATGAACAGGTAGGATCTTCTGCCAGCAACATCCATGAACATCCACCAGCCGAGCCACTTTCTCCCAAGGAAAAAATTAATCTAGCAAGCTCGTCTCTGAGAAGGGAAGAATAATCTGGGAAGAACTAGTGAAATAAGAACTGATAAATAAGCTAGAAGTCTCTTTGCAATGTCTGGTCTGTAAGTCCACTTTGTTAGGCATGAAAAAGGATTTTTTTTTTTCTCTCCGTTGAAAAGCCTTAAAACTAGAAAATATTTTTGAAAAATGTAGAATTTTGGTTTTCCTTGAAAATAAAAAGAATTTAAGAAGGAAGAAAAAGAAAACTATTCAATAAATAAGAAATGTCTGCAGGATATTTGAATCTTGAACATCTTGTTTGATCTAACATGGCACATATGAAGAATATATTCACACATACATAATGAAGCACAATAACAACAACTCCCACACAATCAATATGCAAAGTACTTCAAGGTCAGAGCTAATACCTTTTGCCCATTTGCTCTTCACCTGCCTTCCCAAACCCAAAGGAAACCATAAATGGCCAAATCTGTGTTCATCTTATTTACTTGTGTGCAAGTGTGATTTCATTTACATGTTATAATTTTGCATGCTGTTAATTTATTTTTTAAAAATCATATTGCTTTTAATTCAATGCTATGTTTCAAGGATTTATCCCATACTGTTACATGTGTATATTATTCACTTATGCACAATGCTGTCTAGTAGTCAATTGTACAAATATACAAAAAACATTCACCTATTCTTCAGTCATTCAAAGTTGGTCATCAAAGTTGGTCATTGTCAGCTTTTTGCTATCAACAATGTAAGCGTCCCTAAGGTATTTTCAAATCCAAGTACCAAGCCAATCATTAGTAGCTCAAAATCAGGCTTTAAAAAAATGACATAGGGTAGTATCAACTGTAATACACAAGGAAAAGAAAAGGAGTTTTGGTACTTACTCACCACTGCATGATTACCGGGCAAAACTGTACATTTCTTTCTTACTACAGGATTAGGACAAAATCTTAAAGTTACCTCTCTAAGTAAATACCCCCTAAAAAGTAAACTAGAGTTTTATGAAATGTGGATGTTCTAATTTGAAAGACAGTATCAACTGGTTCCCTAGGCAACTCAACCAATTTATCTCCCTTTGGAAGTGTACAAAATGTTCTTTCTGGTAATCCACTTCCTCACTAGCGGATCTAGTAGTATCAGGTTTAAACATTTGTGGATAATCCTATGGATAGAAAACAGCCTTTCAGTGTGGTCTTACTTTGCTTTTCCACGATTACTAACAAGGCTGACCATCGTTCCAGGTTCACCCCCTTCTATTGCAGTGTGAAGTCCTTTTCTGTGGTTCCCACTTATTGACCGCAAGGTTATGGTCTCATCAAGTGTCCATTTCTCTGTGCACAAGCATATACACAAATCTTTGGCACCTACTTCAAGTATTTTCTCCAAGTTTGTAACTCAATTTTATGTACAGTATTTTTTTTTTATTGTTTGTTGTTTTTTTTTTTTTTAGTGTAAACGAATGGGATACATGTTGTTTCTCTGTTTGTACATGGCGTAAAGGCATACCATTTGTGTAATCATAAATTTACATAGGGTAATGTTGTTTGATTCATTCTGTTATTTCTTCCTTTCCCCCCACCCCTCCCACCCCTCTTTTCCCTCTATACACTCCTTCCTTCCTCCATTCTTGCCCCGCTCCCTAACCCTAACTCTAACCCTAACACTAACCCCTCCCTCCTCCCATTGTGTGTCATCATCCACTTATTAGCAATATCATTCGTCCTTTGGTTTTTGGAGATTGGCTTATCTCACTTAGCATGATATTTTCCAATTTCATCCATTTGCCTGCAAATGCCATAATTTTATCATTCTTTATGGCTGAGTAATATTCCATCATATATATATGTACCACTGTTTCTTTATCCATTCATCAACTGAAGGACATCTAGGTTGGTTCCATAGTCTGGCTATTGTGAATTGAGCAGCTATGAACATTGATGTGGCTGTATCTCTGTAGTATGCTGATTTTAAGTTGTTTGGGTATAGGCCAAGGAGAGGGATAGCTGGGTCAAATGGTGGTTCCATTCCAAATTTTCTAAGGAATCTCCACACTGCTTTCCAGAGTGGCTGCACTAATTTGCAACCCCACCAGCAATGTATAAGTGTACCTTTCTCCCCACATCCTCACTAACACCTGTTGTTGCTTGCATTCTTGATAATCGCATTCTAATTGGGGTGAGATGGAATCTTAGGGTGGTTTTGATTTGCATTTCTCTTATTACTAGAGATGTTCAACATTTTTCCATGTTTGTTGATGGCTCCTAGATCTTCTGTGAAGTGTCTATTCATTTCCTTAGCCCATTTGTCGATTGGATTATTTGTATTCTTGGTGTAAAGTTTTTTGAGTTCTTTATAGATTCTGGAGATTAGTGCTCTATCTTAAGTATGATTGGCAAAGATTTTCTCCCACTCTGTAGGCTCTCTCTTCGCATTGCTGATAGTTTCCTTTGCTGAGAGAAAGCTTTTTAGTTTGAATCTATCCCAGTTATTGATTCTTGCTTTTATTTCTTGAGCTATGGGAGTCCTGTTGAGGAAGTCTGGTCCTAAGCCGACATGTTGAAGATCTGGACCTACTTTTTCTTCTATAATCTGCAGGATCTCTGGTCTGATTCCGAGGTACTTAATCCATTTTGAGTTCAGTTTCGTGCAAGGTGAGACATATGGGTTTAGTTTCATTCTGTTGCATATGGATTTCCAATTCTCAAAGCACCATTTATTGAAGAGGCTATCTATTCTCCATTGCATATTTTTGGCCCCTTTGTCTACTATGAGAAAATTGTATTTATTTGGGTTTGTGTCCGTGTCCTCTTTCTGTACCATTGATCTACCTTTCTATTTTGGTACCAATACCATGCCGTTTTTGTTACTATTGCTTTGTAGTAGAGTTGAAGATCTGGTATTGCAATACCCCGTTTCACTCTTCGTGCTAAGGATTGCTTTAGCTATTCTGGGTTTCTTATTCTTCCAGATGAATTTCATAATTGCTTGTTATATTTCTGTACGGTACGTCATTGGGATTTTAATTGCAATTGCATTGAATCTGTATAGCACTTTAGGTAGTATGGCCATTTTGACAATATTAATTCTTCCTATCCAAGAACATGGGAGATCTTTCCATCTTCTAAGGTTTTCTTCAATTTCTTTCTTTAGTGTTCTGTAGTTCTCATTGTAGAGGTCTTTCACCTCTTTTGTGAGACGGATTCCCAAGTATTTTATTTTTGTCGAGGCTATTGTGAAAGGGGTAGTTTTCCTAATTATTCTTTCCAAAGATTCATCACTTATAAAAATGCATTAGGTTTATGTGCATTGATCTTATATCCCGCTACTTTACTGAATTCACTTATGAGTTCTAAATTTTTCTGGTGGAATTTCCTGGTTCCTCTAAGTATATAATCATATCATCAGCAAATAGAGATAGTTTGAGTTCTTCTTTTCCTATTGGTATCCCTTTAATTTCTTTGGTCTGTCTAATTGCTCTGGCTGGAGTTTCAAGGACAATATTGAATAGAAGTGGTGAAAGAGGGTATACTTGCCTTGTTCCACATTTTAGGGGTAATGCTTTCAGTTTTTCACCATTTAGAATGATATTAGCCATGGGCATAGCATAAATGGCCTTTACAATGTTAAGGAATGTTTCCACTATCCCTATTTTTTCTAGTGTTTTTAGCATGAAGAGGTGCTGTATTTTATCAAATGCTTTTTCTGCATCTATTGAAATAATCATGTGATTCTTGACTTTAAGTCTATTGATATGGTGAATTACATTTATTGATTTCCTGATGTTGAACCAACCTTGCATCCCTGGGATGAAACCCACTTGATCGTGGTGCACTATCTTTTAAATATGTTTTTGTATACAATTTGCTAAAATTTTGTTGACAATTTTTGCGTTGATGTTCATTAAGGATGCTGGTCTGAAATTTTCTTTCTTCGATGTGTCTCTGTCTGGTTTAGGTATCAGGGTAATATTGGCTTCATAGAATGAGTTTGGGAGGGTTCCCTCCTCTTCTATTTTATGGAATACTTTGAGAAGTATTGGAATGAGCTCTTCTTTAAAGGTTTTGTAGAACTCGGCTGAGAACCCATCTGGTCCCGGACTTTTCTTTGTTGGTAGGCTATTGATGACTTCTTCTATTTCAGTACTTGAAATCGGTCTATTTAAATTGTGTATGTCCTCCTCATTCAGTTTAGGAAATTCATATGTCTCTAGAAACCTGTTGATGTCTTCGAAATTTTCTATTTTGTTGGAGTATAGGTTTTCAAATTAGCTTCTAATTATGTTTTGTATTTCACTCGTGTCTGTTGTGATATTTCCTTGTTCATTCCGAATTTTAGTGATTTGGGTTTTTTCTCGTCTTCTTTTTGTTAGTGTGGCTAAAGGTTTATCAATTTTGTTTATTTTTTCACAGAACCAACTATTTATTTTGTCAATTTTTTGTATTGTTTCTTTTGTTTCAATTTCATTGATTTTAGCTCTGAGTTTAACTATTTCCTGTCTTCTACTACTTTTGGTGCTGGTCTGTTCTTCTTTCTCTAGGGCTTTGAGCTGTAGTGTTAGGTCGTTTATTTGTTGAGTTTTACTTCTTTTATTAAATGCGTGCCATGAAATAAATTTCCCTCTAAGTACTGCTTTCATAGTGTCCCAGAGATTTTGATATGATGTTTCTTTGTTCTCATTTACCTCTAAGAATTTTTTGATTTCCTTCCTAATATCTTCTGTTATTCATTCATCATATAATAGCATATTGTTTAATCTCCAGGTGTTGGAGTAGTTTCAGTTTTTTACTCTTTCATTTATTTCTAACTTCAATGCATTATGATCTGATAGAATACAAGGTAGTGTCTCTATCTTCTTGTATTTGCTAACATTAGCTTTGTGGCATAATATATGGTCTATTTTAGAGAAGGATCCATGTGCTGCTGAGAAGAAAATGTATTCGCTCTTGGTTGGATGGTATACTCTACAAATGTCTGTTATGTCTAAATTATTGATTGTGTTATTGAGATCTATGGTTGTTTCTTTGTTCAATTTTTGTTTGGAAGATCTGTCCAGTGGTGAGAGAGGCGTGTTAAAATCACCTAGTATTAGTGTGTTATGGTCTATTTGGTTTCTGAAATTGAGAAGGATTTGTTTGACATACATGGATGAGCCACTGTTTGGGGCATAGATGTTTATGATTGTTATATCTTGCTGAATTATGCTTTCCTTAAGCAGTATGAAATGTCCTTCTTTATCCCTTCTGACTAACTTTGGCTTGAAGTCCACATTATCTGAAATGAGGATGGATATTCCAGCTTTTTTGCTGAGTCCATGTACATGGTATGTTTTTCCCCATCCTTTCACCTTTAGTCTATGGATATCGTTTTCTATGAGGTGAGTCTCTTACAGGCAACACATTGTTGGATCTTTCTTTTTAATCCAATCTGCCAGTCTATGTCTTTTGATTGATGAATTCAGGCCATTAACATTCAGGGTTATTATAGAGATATGATTTCGTTTCCCGGTCATTTGGTTCATTTTTTAAATTTATTTATTTATTTGTTTGACACAATTTGTTTCCTCCTTTATTTGACAATTCCTTTAGGATAGTTCCTCCCTTTGCTGATTTGCTTCTTTGTTTTTCATCTCTTCCTCATGGAATATTTTGCTGAGAATGTCCTGTAATGCTGGCTTTCTTTTTGTAAATTCTTTTAGCTTTTGTTTATCATGGAAGGATTTTATTTCATCGTCAAATTTGAAGGTAAGTTTTGCTGGGTATAAGATTCTTGGTTGGCATCCATTTTCTTTCAGGGCTTGAAAAATGTTCCAGGCCCTTCTAACTTTTAGGGTCTGGACTGAAATTCTGCTGATATCCGTATTGGTTTCCCCCTGAATGTAATTTGGTTCTTTTCTCTCACAGCCTTTAAAATTCTGTCTTTATTTTGTACGTTAGGTATTTTCATATTAATGTGCCTTGGTGTGGGTCTGTTGTAATTTTGTGTATTTGGAGTCCTATAAGCCTCTTGAACTTGATTTTCCATTTCATTCTTCAGATTTGGGAAATTTTCTGATATTATTTCATTGAATAAATTGTTCATTCCTTTGGCTTGTTTCTCTAGGCCTTCCTCAATCCCAATAATTCTTAAATTTGGCCTTTTCATGATATCCCATAGTTCTTGTAGATTCTGTTCATGATTTCTTACCATCTTCTCTGTTTGTTCAACTTTGTTTTCAAGGTTAAATATTTTGTCTTCAATGTCTGAGGTTCTGTCTATCCTATTGGATATGCTTTCTATGGAGTTCTTAATTTGGTTTATTCTTTCCTACATTTCAAGGATTTGTTTGTTTTTTTTTTAATATTTTTTTTAATATCTCTAACTCTTTATTGAAATGATCTTTTGCTTCCTGTATTTGCTCTTTTAACTGTCGATTGGTGCGATCATTCAATGCCTGCATTTGCTCTTTCATCTCATCATTCAGTGCGTGCATTTGCTCTTTCATCTCATCGTTTGCTTCCCTGATCATTTTAATTATGTACATTCTGAACTCCTTTTCTGTCATTTCTTCTGCCATGCTGTCATTGAGTTTTATTGATGTAACATCTAGATTTGTTTGCAGCATTTTCTTCCCTTGTTTTCTCATATTGTTCAGGTATCAGTGGACTGCTGAGATATTGCAGATTTCCTCTATTGACTTATAATGCTCCTGAAGATTTCTAGTATATCCCCTCTTAGCCTTCAGTAGGCTTAAGTCTTGGAGGAAGATGATAGCGTGGTGCTCCACAAGGAAGCTGCCTCTCTAGGGGTGGTGGCCTTCAAGTGGGATATATTCCCTGCTAGTGGGCAGAGGTGCCTCCACTTGGTTGACCAATGGTCAACCAAAGGGGAAGTAGGCTGCGGGCTGAGTCAAGGCCTGTTTGGGCCTGTTTCTCTGGTTTTACCGTCCTCGTGGGAAAACCTTACCCCGCAGGGAAGACTCACCCAGTGGGGAGGTCTCGCTGGTCAGTTCCCCTCCTAGAGGTTCCCCTCAATCTACAACTACCACCTGGGCTGGGCTGCCTTCCTCTGCAATGTTCCCAGGGGCCTGGACCTACCTCCTGGGCCTGGGAGCCTCACCCTTCGCAGACGAGTCTCCTTAGGCTGCCTCTCCTCAGAGAATCTGCCCGCAGTCCTGGAAATTTCACTCCGCCCCTAAGCATGTCTCTGTGCGGCTCTTCCACCAAGAAGCCTCCTAGGTCCTGGGACCCTGCTCTGCACCTAACTGCCTGGCTATGCGGCCCCTCCTCTGAGCAGTCACCTGGAGCCCTGTATAATCGCTCTGAGTCCCAGTGACCCACCGCACACCTCTTCCTCTGGACAGCCGCCCGGTGTTCCGGTGCAGTCACTAGGAGTCCAAGCAACTCACTGCCTGCCTCCTCCTCCCACCAACCACCCATAGCCCTGGGCAGTCACTCCGAGTTCAAGTGACCCGCCCCGTTCCTCCTCCTCCTCCGGGCAGCCCCCCAGTATTCAGGAGTGGTCACTTTGAGTCCAAACAACTCACCACTTGCCTCCTCCTCTGAGCAGCCGCCTGGAGCTCTGATGCAGTCACTGCGAGTCCAAGCGATCCACCGCACTCCTCCTCCTCCTCCTCAGGGCAGGCCCCGGTGTTCAGGAGTGGTCGCTTTGAGTCCAAGCAGCTCTCCATGCAGCTCCTCCTCTGGCAGCCGCCCGTAGCTCTGGTACAGTTACTCCGAGTCCAAGCGGCCACGCTCCTCCTCCTCCTCCTCCCGGGAGGCCCCGTTGTTCAGGAGTAGTCGCTCTGAGTTCAAACAGCTCTCCTCGCAGCTCCTCCTCTGGTCAGCCGCCCGGAGCCCCAGTGGTTGCTCTGAGTCCAAGTGCTATGCTGAGCGGCCTCCTCTAAGATGCTCCCAGTTGTCCAAGTTCACTGCTCCAGCGGGGGGAGGGGTGTCTCACCGGGCAGCTCTACTTCACAAAGTTCCCTGCGTTCCGGGACTACCGCCCCATCCAGGACGCCTCCCCAATGGGAGAGACACACCCAGCTGCTTTGAGTTGGTCCCAAGTCTCTCAGTATCTCCTCTTTTGAATCCTGAATCCTGGAGCAACATGAATTGCAGCCACCCTCTAGTCCACCATCTTGAAAACCTCTTGTACAGTATGTTTTAATGAATACGTGTTCTTAAGTTTAATTTGGTACAATTTATCAATGTTTCCTTTCATGTGTTATGTTTGTGTTTTAAGAAATTCTTCACTCCATCAAAATGATAAGCTTTATTTTTGTAATTAATTAATTAATAAGTTACCATTAATTACTGTCTTTCTTAATAAGTCTGCCATTCCCTACCCATTCACATTGCCTCCTCTGTCATATCTCAGCTTCCCTACTTGGGTGGGTCTGTTTGGGGTTCCACGTTTGTGAAGCAGATCCAAGAGGCTATAGTTAGGCTTCTTCACTGAGTTTCTGGCCAGCTATGTTTTAGTATATAGTCAAGGTCATAAACATCTTGATTCAGCATATGACTCAAGATCATCAGCATCTGCTTATATGCATGCATTTACTTATGTAACCTGTTGGCACTGTGCCTTCTTTGTTTGGCCTGCATCTAATAAAGACCTGTGTAAAGACTCAGGCTGAGGGCTGCTACTGCCTGTGAATAAAGCATGTCTACTATCCCACTGTGCCTCACATCTTCTTTCACCTGTACAGATTCCAAATCTATTTCCCAGGGCCTAATCCTAAGAAGGACAGTGTTCCACTCCACTGGGTCACCTGTCTATCCCAAAGCAAATAATGTCATCCTAATATCTATATCATTAAAATAAGTATTGAATACTAATAAGATAAGACCTCCTCATTTCCTTCATCTTTAGTAGGAGTATTGGCTACTTGGAGCTACTTATTGCTCACTTTCCTCACTAAATCAATGCTGAGAATCTGTAGTTTTGTTTTTGTTTTTCTGAGATGCCAGAGATTGAACCCAGGACCTCACATCCCTAGTTCTTTTTGAGGGAAAATTATATTTTGACACAGGGTCTCACTAAGTCTCCTAGGCTGGCCTCAAACTTGCAATTTTCCTGCCAAAGCTTCCCAAGTAGTTGAGACTGC
This sequence comes from Sciurus vulgaris, assembly GCF_902686455.1. Lineage (NCBI taxonomy): Eukaryota > Metazoa > Chordata > Mammalia > Rodentia > Sciuridae > Sciurus > Sciurus vulgaris. Next base: position 30,494,416 of record NC_136474.1, read on the forward strand.
ATGTGGTGCATCTCACTATGTCCAGTTGATCCTTTTAGCTTTGTGATGGAGATAACTCATACCACTTGAGAAGGAAAGTGTTGTTTCTTCTTTTTCAGTCTTTATTTATCCTACCTTTCTACACTGATAGGACTTCAGAACAGTACTGGACAGAGGTGATGGGGGTGGTCTCCTGACTCATTCATGACTTTAGGAAATAGTTTCTAATATTTTAATATTAAGAAACAAATACCTTTCATCAGGCTAATAAGTTTCCTTTACTTCTAATTAACTGTGAGCTTTTTTTCATGAATAAATGTTGATATTTCTCACATGCTTTCACTCAATCTACTGAAGTGTACATATGCTCTTAATTGCTGAATGTTGTAAATAAAATTAAATATTTTCAACTAGAAACCACCCCTAAATTCCTTGGTCTTTTTGACAACCTGCTAGATTTCACCTATACACACACAGACAAGTTCCTCATATTCCTTTCTCCCACTTTTTCTTTTATACTTAGGAATAAAGGGTACACAAGTATAAAATGAGGATATGGGTATGAAAAGATTAGTTTAGAAATAAATTCTCACTAGATTATACTGTAGAATCATTTATAAGATTGTAATGATCTGTTCCTTGGAAGTTCAGCAAAATGGCGAAAATGTAAATCTCCAATATCTAAAAATATTCCAGCCCAAGATTTCTTCTTAAAACCAAAATTTCATGTTTACTGGAACAGTTTTCTCAAGACATCTTTTTATCTTCACAGTCCCTGCAGTGTCTATAATCTTGTCTTTTTTCATCTGCAGCATATATTATTAAATATACTGTACTCCCATGTAAAGGACTTGTCCTTCTCTATGGTATTTGTCTTCTATGCCTCTAATTTCTGTTCCTTGTATTGTTCCTTCCCTGAACTTTCTTGGATTCACAACTTCTCAAAATAACTTTTAAAGGTAAAGCTTAGTTATTTATTGTCACTGGCTTTTCTCTTACTAACATTTTTCCCTCAAGTACGACTTTAACCAAATCTCATGTATTTGTATATATAAAATCAATCCTCCTTCTCCTCCTCCTCCTCCCCTACACCCCTTCCCCTTTCCTCTCCTCTTCTTCTCCCCACCCCCAGTACTGGGAATTTAACCCAGGGGTGCTTTACCACTGAGCTATACCCCCAGTCCTTTTTTATTTTTATTTTGAGACAATGTCTCACTAAGATGCTATGGCTAGCCTCTAATTTGCATTCCTCCCGCCTCAGTCTCCAGAGTCAATGGGATTATAGGCGTGCATCACCATGCTTGGCCTAATCATTTATTCTTAGAATTTTTTTTTCTTCCAATTCCTTCTTTGGCTCATGAGCTATTTAGCAGTTTCTTTTAAAGTGACAAACATTTGGTTTTCTATGTCAGTATATTTTATTTCTAACTTACCTGCGTTGTGAACAGCAAACATGGTCTCTACGTATCAATTTTCTGAAATTTAACAAACTTTGGGGGCCAGCATGACACATTTTATTTAACATTTCTTGTATTCATGGGAACAATACATCTTCTCTAATTTGGGGTAAGTGTTCATTAAACCAAACTTGGTAATCATGTTTAAATCATTATCTTTGTTAACTTTGTCGTTTTAACCTCATAATAAATTGAAGGAGATGAGTTGAAATTATCTACAATGTTATAATTTTGCTGATAATAAATCTGCCAAATTTTCTGAATCATTTTATCTGTATACTTTATATTGTGAGACATTCATTTTCAGATATACACAGGTTTAGGGTTATGCTTCCTGAAAAACAACCTTTTATCATATGTAGTAACTCTCTAATAATAATTTTTACCTATCCCTTTCTTTTGGTTAGCAATCTTCTGGTACAAAAATAGCCATACAAGATGTGGCTACTATTGACAATATACAACTGATTTTAACTTTAAACAGCAAGTTTAATTGAATGATATTAATGGTAATCATCAGATTTATTTCAAAATCTTACTACTTAATTTGTTCTAAGTGTATGCTTCTTTTTACTCCTTCCATTTTTTATGACTTGAGGAACTTCTGGCTTTGTTTTTTCTTCCTACTCTATACCCCTCTACTCATTAGCAAGTTCTTTTAAAAAAATTTTTTTTAGTTGTAGATGGACACTCTTATTTATTTTTATGTGGTGCTGAGGATCAAACAGGCCCTCACACATGCTAGCAAGTGCTCCACCACTGAGCTACAGCCCTAGCCCTCATTAGCAAGTTTTAAGCTGCCTTCTGGTTCCTAAATCTTACCAAGAATGCAAATCCCTAGGTGCAGTATCTTAAGCTCTCTACCACAGAATATAAGGGCCATAAAACCCTTAAGTCTCCAAATAACAATGAAAATTTTCTGAGTCAACCATGCAGCAAGCTGTCCAAGTTAGAACTGGAAATCAGTAGATTTTTTAAATCAACATATTAAAAGAATGGAAGGTAGAATTAATTTCAAACGAGGAAAAATAAAAAAGAAAAAAACATGAGATTTAAAAAGGGAGGGTAGGTCAGTGCTTAATTTCATTTTAGTACAAACTATAAGCTAAAAATGCTCTTTATATTTTCACATGGCTAACAAAAATTTTAAATACCACTTCATGACAAAAGCAAATTTCAGTATGCATAAAACTTTACTGTAAAAAGAGCCGTGCACATATGCTTATACAAATGTTTAAACATGATCTGAGTTTCCTTTTACACTGTAATGTCAAACTTGAGTAGCTGCAACAGAGATCACACTGCCCACAAAGCCTATCGTATCGCTGTCTTTTTTTTTTTTTTTATTGTAAACAAATGGGGTACATCGTTTCTCTGTTTGTACATGAAGTAGAGGCATACCATTTGTGTAATCATACATTTACATAGGGTAATGGTGTTTGATTCATTCTGTTATTTTTTCCTCCCCCCACCCCACCCACCCCTCTTTTTCCTCTATACAGTCCCTCCTTCCTCCATTCTTGCCTCCCTCCCACCCCCCATTACAAATCATCATCCACTTATCAGTGAGATCATTCATCCTTTGGTTTTTTGAGATCGGCTTATCTCACTTAGCATGATATTCTCCAATTTCATCCATTTGCCTGCAAATGCCATAATTTTATTATTCTTTATTGCTGAGAAATATTCCATTGTGTGTGTGTGTGTATATATATATATATCACAGTTTCTTTATCCATTCATCAATTGAAGGGCATCTAGATTGGTTCCACAATCTGGCTATTGTGAATTGAGCAGCTATGAACATTGATGTGGCTGCATCACTGTAGTATGCTGATTTTAGTCCTCTGGGTATAGGAATGGGATAGTTGGGTCAAATGGTGGTTCCATTCCAAGTTTTCTAAGGAATCTCCACACTGCTTTCCAGAGAGGCTGCACTAATTTGCAACACCACCAACAATGTATGAGTGTACCTTTTTCCCCACATCCTTGCCAACACCTACTGTTGCTTGAATTCTTGATAATCACCATTCTAATTGGGGTGAGATGGAATCTTAGGGTAGTTTTGACTTGCATTTCTTTTATTACTAGGTCCAAATCTTCAACATGTCAGCTTACGATCAGACTTCCTTAACATGACTCCCATAGCACAAAAAATAAAAGAATCAATAACTGAGATAGATTCAAACTAAAAAGTTCCTCTAAGCAAAGAAAACTATCAGCAATATGAAGACAGAGCCTGCAGAATGAGAGAAAAGTTTTGCCACTCATACTTCAGATAGAGCACTGATTTCCAGAATATATAAAGAACTCAAAAAACTCTACACCAAGAATAACCCAATCAACAAATGGGCTAAGGAAATGAACAGACACTTCACAGAAGATCTATAAGCAATCAATAAATTTATGAAAAAATGTTCAACATCTCACTATGTCTTTTAAGAAAGTCAGCCTGTCTTTAGTTTTCACATCTTAAAAAAAGTAGGTTAGGCTGGCATAGTGGCACATGCCTGTAATCCCAGAAGCTCAGGAGGTTGAGGCAGAAGGATCATGAGTTCAAAGCCAGCCTGAGCAACTTAGAAAGGACCTAAAAAACTTAACCGAGACTCTGTCTCTAAATAAAATATAAAAAGGATTGGTAGGGGATCGGGGGCCGGGGGGGGGGGGGGTGTTAGGGATGTGGCTCAGTGCTTAAGAGCCCCTGAGTTCCATTCCCAATATAAAAAAAAAAAAAAAAAAAAGGTTAGCATAAGATAGTTAAGATTCTACATTCCTTTCAAAATCTCACTGAACATCATAAAAGTTGTTAAAGTTTTTCGGTCTATTGAAATGTGGCAATAATAAATTTTTATTAGCAAATACTGAGGAGTTCTTGGAAAAGGAGTTCATTGCAAAGATAAGTCCCAGAAAATTTCTAAGTTCAGAAATTTTTTTCCTTTTCTTTTGGCGGTGCTGGGGATTGAACCCAGGGCCTTGTGCTTGCAAGGCAAGCACTCTACCCACTGAGCTATATCCCCAGACCCCTAAGTTCAGAAGTTATACATAGAGATTCTAGAAAAAAAAAATTAAGGTGACTTAGACAATGAGACCCATGTTAATTTAAAATTCAATATTTAAAAAGTTACAAGGGCATGAACTTTTACTCCAGAATTGAGCTCCCTGATCAATTTTAAACTAAATCCGTGCTCTGCCTCAGGAGAATCTGAACTTGAGTTTTAAGCTGGAAAGAGAAGCAAGGAGGGGTCTAAGCAATACTAGCACAGAATATATATTAGGAAAAATAGGTAATTAAGTTGATAACTGCTATGGAAATCAAACCAAAAAGATTTAAGTCTTAGCCAAAAAAAAGGGGGTGTGTGTGGGATGACATTAATAAAATCACATAGGGCCCCAAGATGTAATAAATTCTACCGGTCAAGAAGAGAGTACAAATATACACAGCACAGAAAAAGATGGAAAGCCCTCACCATGCTCTATGAACAAAATAAAACTGTTAACAAACCAGAAAAGAGTAACAACAAAAAAATTAGACCAATCTCATTTGTGATTACAACAAAAATGTTCAAAATTGATCCATATTAAAAACAAGCTCCACCCCTAATAATTACAATGACCAGGTAGGGCTTATTCTAGTCACCAAGCCAGTGCAGCACTGGTTAAGTCTATTAACATAACTCTGTACATTACAGGCTAATTGAGCTAAATTCTAATGTATACCAATTGACATTTTAAAAGCTTTTGACAAAATTCTTAACTAAAAAACAGATAACAAACTCCTGCCTGAATTTGATAAATACCTGCAAAGTATTAAAGGCACTCACCAAAGTCAAAACAGATAAGGATGAACACACTCACCTCAACAAATGAATATTATAAAGGGTCTAAGCCAATATAAGAAAAAATTATTAAAAATATGTTGAGTAAATTATTGGGATCATATGCATGTACAGATTTGTAATAATGAATCCCACTATTATGTACAATCATAATATACCAATAAAAATACAGGGAAAATAAAAGATAAAAAATGCATTATTCATAGATAATTATTGATAAGACAATGAAGATTTCATGTGGAAAATACAAGGGAATTAATTACAGAAGCAATAATGCAAGTAATTACTAAATTGGCCTAATATAAAACAACCACATAAAAATTTAGTAACTGTCCTATGAACCTGTAATATTAAGACTGCAATAAAAATAGGAGGATCACATTCAAAAGGCATAAATGCTAAAAAAAAAAAAAAAACCCAGCTAGAAATAAATGTGAAGGGGGAAAAAGATAGAAGACCAAGACCAATGTGGAGAAGATCATAAATCTTCCTTGAAAGTCATTTAAAAATGAACGAAAGCACCACCCCAAATGAATGACTCTCCAAAACTGAGCCATGCATATCAAATTTGGAAAGATTAAATATCATAAAAATGTCAGGTTTAGTGAAATTAAAATCAAAGACCCAATGGAGTATTTTTTTCTCTTTGCTTTAAAAAAAATTGTACTAAATTCATCTGGAAGAATTAAAGTATGAGATTCAACAAAGAAAATCTTCAAGGAAAAAAAATAATGATGGGAATCTTGTATAGATACTAAGTTTTAAATTTAAAGCTAATGGACTCAAATTGGGGTGGCACATGAAACGACATCACCTGTAACACACTGAACAAAAGATTAATGGACAAATTTCTCTTAGGGTTTGGGGTATAACTCAGTGGCAGAGAACTTGCCTGTCTCGTCAGAGGACATAGTTTGATTCCCAGCAATATTTTCAAAAAAATCTTTAAATTAAATATTTATTAATAATCCTACAAGAGGATGAAGGATTTGAAAAAGACAACTTACAGAGGGGGAAAGCAAGACTAACTTGGGAAAATTCACATTAATATGTTGAGATGTCTTTTTTCTTTCTCTTGACAAACTTTTTAAAAGGGGGAGGGAGGAAGAGAACAGAAAGGAAGGTAATGGAGAATGAGACAGATCAAATTATGTTATGTGTATGTAAGAATATGGCATAATGAATCCTACTATTATATATAATTATAATGTACCAATAAATTTATAATTAAAAAAATATTACATTTGGGGGATAGAATTTGATAGGATTTACAAAATACAAAACGAACAAAAGATACTTGGGATAGCAACTTCATGTTTAAGATTCTAACCCTATGTAAAAGGACTTTCACTGAGAATAAATAACAAAAACAGTGAAAATTCTTAAAAACCTATGATAATGAAGAAAAAATTTAAAATCTTGGCTAAGACTAGATCAGTATGTAATAGTAAATTGAAATCTGATAATAAAGTATACTGCTATGTACTATAATTCTAAGGAAATAGTATAACCATATTTATGTAAAAAACAAAAAATACAAATTCATAGATTTTTGTGTAGGCAGTTATTTAAAAGTTATACATATTTCAAGCCAATGGTTTATGTCAAGTTATTCTATTTTCTAAGCAATGCCTTCCTATGCCATGCCATGATACATATGAGGCATCTGTAATTAAAAAATATTACACATAATTTTTCAAATTAAATGTGACATATGAATATGTCAAAATGAACCTCACTATTATGTATAACTATAATGCATTAATCAGATTTTTTTAGAGTTGATTTTGCTCATTTCTTTTTCAGTCAAAAACTTCCTCCCTTAAAGGTGACCTGCATTTTGATTTAACAATAAAGTGTTCCACCTGCTTTTGAATTTCTTTATAGTTATATTGTCCATAGTCTTTTGTATCTAGCTTATTTTGCTCGACATAATGTCTTTGTCTGACAGTCATCTATGTTGCTGCAAGTATGAGTTTGCTCTTTTCAATTGCTGAGGATACTGTGTTGTATGGACATACTATAATTTGTGAGTCTATTCAGTCACTGTTTCCATTTTTTGGCAGTTATGAATAAAGCTGCTATCAACATTAAAAATAAATAACAAATAAAGCAGCCACTTGTAACTCATGAGTAATATAAGTACATGACCAAAGTTTACACATAAATACAGTATGCAACTATTTAAGTCTGACATTAAAGAACATCTTTGGCATGCTGAAAGAAGAATTTAATTATGCTTACCTATATCATTAATCACTGCTCTTATTTTGGAGACAAAAGGACCAACTTCACTGGAATGCATTTTGGCTCTTTCCTTAAGATCAGCACCTGCAAAGTATTTTATTTACAAATATAATCTTGTTATAAATATATTTTAAGCAAAGTATTGAAAACTTACTTAAGATTAATATGAAACTTAAAGGTCAACTGATTTCATCTGTTAGAGGCACTACATCACCTAAGGGTTCCCTACCAATGACTACCCTCAACAAGAATAAAGTATTGTTTATTTGTACATCTGTCACATGTTTGAAGCAACATTTTTCAAGCTTTCTGGTTTCAGGATCCCTTCCCATTCTTAAAGTAAGAGAGTGTATTTAAATGACACTGGCAGATAGTTACTTACTCTACTAGAAAGGAAACTACGAAATTTTAAAATAATTATTCACCAAAAAAACATAAACATTGTAACGTACACATAAATGACTACAAAATGGTGCCAGCACCTCTGTTCTCACAAAGACCCTGCCATTCTACCCCCACTGCTTTGGACTCATGAATGCAAAGGGTTAGGAACCATACATGTGGCCAACTACTCTTATTAGTCCATTATAAATCAATTATGACCAGGCATAATATCAAATATGATGAGAGCCAGGGCACTGTGAACTCACCCACTGCCCAGGGGAGCGAGAACTGGAGTTGACAAACCACGTATCATATCAGACAGCCCCTCAGTTCTCAGGTAAATATCCCACAGAAAATCTCTATCATGTAACAAAAACATACTCAAAGTAGCATTCAACATGGCATATGTAGAACGGCACAGAACTAGAAATAATCTAAATATTCATCAAAAAGAATAAAATTAGGCCATAGTTATTCAGCAAAGTGTTCTATATATAACATAAAAAAGAAAAGAATTAAATTAAATACAGATAAATCTACTGAAGCAAAGATATATTTATAGAATGATACACAGGATAATAACCACTTACTAAGTTTTTAAAACAAGAATACTACCTAAAGAAAAAATAGAGAAATGATTCTAAAATTTACTTCAAACTAAGAAACTTCTACAAAGCAAAGGAAATACTCAAAGGAGTAAACAGACAACCTGCAGAAGGGGAGAAAATAGTTGTAAACTACATAGCTATAAGGGATCAAAATATATAGAGGCCCAAACAACTCAACAGCAAGAAAATAGGCAAAGGATATGACTAGAAAATGGGCAAAGGATGTGAACAGAAACTTCTCAAAAGACATACAAAAGATTGACATATATACGGGGAAAAATGCTCAATATCACTAATCATCAGGGAAAAGACAAAACTACAATAGGATATCATCTCACGCCAGTTAGAATGGTTATTATCAAAAAGATAAATGAGAATGTGGAGATAAGGGAATCTCCACATTAAGGGAATAAGCTCATGGAGAACAGGGAGGTTCCTCACAACACCAACAAAGGAACTATCCAGGTCCAACAATTCCACTGCTGGGCAGCTGCAATAGCTCCTAATCCACACTTTCACTTTACATTGTTTGCTACCCATGGTTAATCACAGTCCAAAAATATTAAGTAGAAAATTCCAGAAATAAACAATTATTAAGTTTTAAATCACACACTACTGAGTTGTGTGGTGAAATCTTGTGTTGTCCTGTTCCATCTTGCCCCAAACATGAAGATCTAACTTTTTTGTTCTAACATATCCCTTTTTCCCAGAGTGACCATGTTGTCTGTATACACAACTCATCCATCAGTCACTTAGAGGTTTGGTTTTCAGATAAACTGCTAATATGCAAGTAGCCCTTCTTTTACTTAATAATGGCCACGAAATAGAAGAGGAAGTGATGCTGGCAATTCACATATGCCACAGGAAAGCTATAAAGTACTCCCTTTAAATGAAAGGTGAAGATTCTTAACAAACAAAAAAAAAAAAAAAAAAAAATGAAGAGGTTCCTAACATCCACAGTATGAATGAATAGGACAAAATAATATATATTTATATGTTTATATATATATATTCATATATTTATATAATATAGTCATATTTGATAGTTTCACTGTTTTATTTCAGAAATAACACATTTTTTACAAATCAAAAGTTTGTGACAACTTGTGTCAAAAAGTCTACTGGTGCCACATTCCCAAATGCATATGCTCACTATATGTATCTGCACCACTTCAGTAATTCTCACATAGCAAACTTTTTCAGCACTATTATATCTGTTAAGCTGATCTGTGATCAGTGATCTTACATGCTATTATTTTGAGGTACCACAAACCAAGCTCTTATAAGACAAGCAAACTTAATTGGGAGACAGCACTGAAATTAGGTCATTTAATAATCCTATAATGGCCTCTAAGGATTCAAATGGATATAAAAATTACATATCTATCAAGCTAAATCATAGCTAACAGTGATTAAGCTTACTGAGGAAGGTATATCGAAAGCTAAGAAAAGTTAGATCTCTTGGACCAAACACTCAAGTTGTAGATGCAAAGAGAAAATTCTTAAAGAAAATTCAAAGTACTACTCCAACAAACAAACAAATGATACTAAAGTAAAACAGCCTCATTACTGATCTGGAGAAAATTCTAGTGGTCTGGATAGAAGATTAAGCCATTTACAATGTTCCCTTAAACCAAATCCAGAGCAAGGTCCTAACTCTCTTCAATCCACTGAAGGCTAAGAGGGGTGAGGAAGCTGCAGAAGAAAAAGTCTGAAACTAGCAGAGGTAGGTTCACACGGTTTAAGGAAAGAAGACATCTCCCCAGCACAGAGGTGAAGCAGCCAGCGCTGGTGGAGGAGCTGCAGCAAGTTACCCACAAGATCCCACCAGGACTCCTCAGGAAGGTGGCTGCAATGCACAGCAGGTTTCCAAATGCAGAGGAAATACCTTTCTCCTGGAAGAAGAGGCCATCCAGGACTTTCTTAGAGAGGAGAAGTAAATTTCTGACTTCAAAGATTCAAAGGACAGGCTAACTCTCTTGTTAGGGAATAATGCAGTTGGTGGTTGAATCTAAGGCTCACTTTTTGACCACTTCAAACATCCTAGGATCCTTAAAGAATTAAATTAAATCTACTCTGTCTGTGCTTTATAACTAGAACAACAAAACCTGAATGACAACATATCCGTTTACAACATCATTAAACCCAGTCCACAGTTAAGAACTATTGCTCAGGAAAAAAAAAAAAGGATTCCAACTCACTGGTACATGGTTACTCAAGAACTCTGATGAAAATGTACAATGAGGTTGATGCCTGCTAACCAAACACTTATTATGTAACCCAAGGATCAAGAAATAATTTTGGCTCTGAAATCATCTTATTTAAGAAATGTATTTCCTAAGGCTTTAGCTGCCATAGATTAATGATTCCCCTGATGAATCCAAGCAAAAAAAATTAAAAACCTTTTGGAAAGGACTCACCATTCTAGATGCCACTAAGAACATTTTAAACCTATGGGAGGAAGTCAAAACACCAATATTAATAGGAATTTGAAAGAAGTCCATTCCAAACCTCCTCGATAACTTTGGAAAGTTCAAAATTTTTGAGGAGAAAGTAACTGCAGAAGTGGGGGAACTAGCAAAAGAACCAGAATTAGAAGTGAAGCTTGAAAATATGACTGAATTGTTGTAATCACATAATTAACAGATGAAGAACTGCTTCATATGAATGGGCAAAGAGCAGTTTCTTACAAAATCTACTGTTGGTGAAGATGCTGTAACATTGTTGAAATGACAACAAAAGACAAAGGCGTAGAATAAACTTGGTTGTTAAAGCAACAAGCAGGATTTGAAAGGATTGACTCCAGTTTTCAAAGACAATCTCCTGTGAATAAAATACTATTATGTAGCATCACATGCTACAGATAAATCTTTCCTAAAAGCAAGAATCAATGGATGTGGCAGGCTCCACTGTTGTCTTAAGAAACCCCAACCAACCAACACCTTCATGAGTCAGCAGCTATAAATACCCAAGTGAGGCCCTCCATGGGCAAAAAAGACTACAACTTGCTGAGGGCTCCAACAGTCAATAGCATTTTTAAGCAATAAAGTAGTTTTAATTGAGATATGCAATTCTGAAGCGTAAGACTGTTATTGTACTTAATAAACTATGATACAGTGTAAACATAACTTTTACATACACTGCAAAACAAAAAATGGTTATTAGGAACATAAAATGTGCATGATGGTTATGGAGAAGATGACTGGCAACAGGTACACAGAGGTCAATTTATTTGTAATATCATACTGCTTAAATTGGGTGGTGTGTGATCAATGTCAGTCTTTATTAAACATTTCTGGATGCCTGATTTGTTTTTCATAAAGAGTTAAAATTTACCAAAGATGAAAATGTTGGGCCTAAAAAGGCTTGTATTTGTTAAAAGAAATAATAAATGGTTTAATGCACTGCCATTTAAAATATAATTTTTAATTGAGAATATAAAATGCTGCTTAGTACCTATCAGATATTATATACTGTTTAATAAGAGTAGCTAAATGTTGTACCGTAATGGGGTGGGGAATAGATTAATAGTATGAAAAGGAGCCAAGGCCATGACAAGAAGAAAGTCAACAGTTCTGAGAGAAGCTCTGGATGATGTGGTCTGGAGGAGGTCCCACAACTGCATAATGAACCCTAGGGTAGGTGACACGCCATCAAACACATCATCTCATTTGACTTTGATTTTAGAGTATGCTATGAAAACACACCCTGAGGCCCCAGGGACTGGTCAACGAGCTACAGGGAATCAAGGTTTGCTCCCAGCCTATCCACTCGCGTCAGTCCCAGTAAAGAGTCTGCAAGATAGGCTCTTGTTATTTGGAGTGACCTTATCTACAGAGCAAAATTGTGAGCCTTCCTCAGGAATCAAAGTTTATTTTAGAAATAATTACCTTTCGCCAAGAAATGTTAAACACTTGTAACTTTGAGACTACTTAAAATTCTTTTTTAAATCACTTTTGTTTTTACGTTGAAAATAACCCAATACAGCACCTTCAACCTAAAAACATAGTTTCCCTCTCCTCTTTCCTTTGTCTACTAACAAAGTCATCTCCAAGGCTTGGAACTTCTCAGTTACGTTACTTTTTAAATTCAAGGGAGTGCTATGCTCGCCAGCAATGCCACTTATCCCCCTACTCCATGCACCCTCAAATTCTCTACAAACCACTTCCCAGCTTTTCTTGTCAAATTTCAATCTGAGATCCTATCCTAATACCCCCTTACTTAGAAAACAAACACTCAAAAGAGAAATTCTACCAGCCCCCACCACAAATCCACTTACCTGCCAACATTCTGAACCCCAATACACCACCCCACTTCCTGTTACTATGGATGGACAAACTTCATGGTGTGGCCAGCCCATCCCTTTTGCAATGGACCCAACCCCCTTTAGTCTCCTTGAGGACACCACCCCAGCATATATCCCTTCCTTGGCTCTCATCAACAGCACCACTCTTTAAGAGACTCATCCCATAAGCACACAATAAACTATAAAACCCACATCTTTGCACAAAAAGAAAAGAAAATCACATGGACTTCCACTGTAGCTATGAAGGAATAGGTTACCATCAGATCACTTCTTTCATGAAAAACAGGAGAAAATAGGGAAGACAGATACATAAGGAGAAAGGTAATCAGCTAAGGCAGACTGGATACAAGAGGTTGGGAATTCAGAGAAAAAGGAAACAAGAGTAAGCTCCTGCCTTTCCCCCACATATGATGAGCTATCAACTGAAGGGGCTAATAGCCGTGGTAGGAAGAAGCACCAGAAAAATCACTGCCATCACCTGGAGCTGGAGAGAGAAACACTAGCACCCAGAGCCTCTACCTTGGCCAGAAGTTAGAGGCCAAGATCCTGGAAAGAAAGGAAGTACAGAGAAGAGAGTCTACTGAAGGATATGCAAGTTTCTAAAGTACACCTAAGCTCCGAAACAATCCCAGCAGCTCGGGAGGCTGAGGCAGGAGGATCGCAAGTTCAAAGCCTACTTCAGCAAAAAAGAAGGCACTCAGCTACTCAAACCCTATCTCTAAATAAAATATAAAAAAATAATAGGGCTGGAGATGTGGCTTCGTGGTCAAGTGCCCCTGAGTTCAACCCTGGCCCCCCCCCCCCCCCCAAAAAAAAGAATTTCTCAAAGACACATTGTAATCAAAATGCCTAACATACTGAGCAAGAATAAAATATTGAAAACCACAGAATAATAATATCACATTTAGGGGCAAGCCAATCATAATTACTCCTGATTTTTCAGCAAACTCTAAACTCAAGGAACACATGGAATGAATGATGTGCTCCAGACCCCGAAATAAAATAACTGTCAGTCAAGATTGCTATATCCTGCAAAGCTACGCTTCAGAGTTGAAGATGAAATAAGGACCTTCCAAGTTAGGTAGAAATTAAAAAGAATTCATGACTACTAAGCCACCACTACAGAAAATACTTAAATACTATAAACAAAAGAAATCAAAAACAGACTCCAGAGCACTTGAATGGACAAATCTCATTAGAAAAGCATCTAAGGCAAAGGAGAAACATGACCAAATTAAACATTAGAAATAGAACAAAGTGGCAGGAATTAATAAACCTCTCTATATAATAACAATTAATGTAAATGGTCTCAACTTTCCAATTAGGAGGCATAGGCTGGCAGAATGGTTAAAAAAAAAAAAAAAACAAGATCCAACTACATGCTGTTTGCAAGACTCACCTTATAGGCATACATACACATGCTACAAATAAAGCCTGAAAATGAGCCTCAGGAGTAGCTACTTTCACATCTGACAAAGCAGACTTCAAGCCAAAATTAATCAGGAGAGACTAAGGTCACTTCAGACTAGTAAAGGGAATTCAAAGAAATGTAATGATAGTAAATATTTATGCACATAATTACACAGAACAGATAATACTCAACTTAAGGATTCAGACTCCAGTACAGTAATACCAGGTGATTTTAACACTTCTCCCACCAATAGACAGGTCATCCAGACAAGTTTCAGACTAAGAATTATTATAGACTCTTCAGACCTAAGAATTATTATAAATCAAATGAACTTAGACATCTGTGAAATAATGCAGCCAACAATGGCAGAACTCACTTTCTTCTCAGCTACTCATGAAACCTTCTCCAAAACAGACCACATTTTAGGCTACAAAGCAACTCCAAGCAAATACCAAAAAAATAAATAAATAATTTTATATAATTCCTTGCATCTCATCTGATCATAATGGGTCAAAATTAGAAATCAATACAAAAAAAGCACCAAAACTATATAAACACAAGCATAGAGATTGAACAATACATTTTTAAATGATGAATAAGTGATAAAAGTCAGGGGAGATAGTTTAAAAATATTAGAAACAAATGAGAACAGTGATAGAACATACCAAAACCTCTGAGACACTGTGAAGGCAATTCTAAGAGGAAAGTTTATACCTGAGTACTTGCATGCAAAAATCCAAAAGATCTCAAAAAGATAACCTAATGATGCACCTCAAGACCACAGAAAAACAATAACAAAACAATTTCAAAACCAGTAGAAGGAAATAATTAAAATCAGAGCTGAAATCAATGATATGCTGAATTTTTTAAAAAGCATGGGATCAATGAAGATTTAAAGAGATAAGCAAAATAGATAAGCTCTCAGCCAAACTGATGAAAAGAAAACGGGAGAAGAAGATCCAAATCAATAAAATTGGAGATGAAAAAGGAGAAATCACCACAGGCATCAGAGTAACTCAGAGGATCATTAAAAACTGCTTTGAATACTTAAACACCAATAAATTGGAAAACCTAAAAGAAATCAATATATTTCTCGACAAAGACACATATGACCTGCCCAAATGGAAACAGGAAGATATAGAAAACCTAACCAGACCAAAAATAATCAATGAAATAGAAGCAGAAATCAAAAGGCTTCCAACAGAGAAAAGCCCAGGGCCAGATGGATCTCAGTTGAATTCTACCAGACATTCAGAGAACTAATGACAATGTTCCTCAAATTATTCCATGAAACAGAAAGGAGTGAACACTTCCAATTTCATTCTAAGAAGCCAGTTTTGATATCAAAACCAGATAAGAACAAATCAAGGAAGAAAAACTACAGACCGATATCCCTGATGAACACAGATGTAAAAATCATTAAAAATATATTAGCAAATCACATTTAACAACACATTAAGAAGACTATACATCATAACCAAGATGGTTTCATTCCAGAGACGCAAGATTTAACGTATGCAAATCAATACATAAAATTCACCACATGAATAAAATTAAGGACAAAAATCATGATCATTTTCAAAAGATGTAGAGAAAGTCTTCGACAAAATTCAGCACCTATTCATGATAAAAACACTGAAAAAATGAGGGATAGAAGGAACTTACTCAACATCATAAAGGCTATATAAAATAAACTCATATTCAGTACCACAGCAAATGGGTAAAAAACGAAAGCACACCCTCTAAAATCTAGAACAAGACAGAATCACCATTCCTATTCAATATAGTACCAGAAATTCTAGCCAGAGCAATTAGAAAAGAGAAGAAAATAAAGGGGCTACAAATGGGAAAGAAAGAAGTCAAATTATCATTATTTGCAGATAATATGATCTTAAACTTAGAAGATCCAAAAGGCTCCACCAGAAGTCTGCTAGACTAATAAACAAATTCAGCAAATAGCAGAATACAAAATCAAAACACACAAATTAACAACTTTCCTATGCAACAATAAGGTGAAAACAAAATCAAGAAAATAATTCCATTCGCAACAGACTCAAAAAATAAATAAATAAATATCTAGGAATAATCTGACCAACAAGGTGAAATACCTTCACACTGAAAATTTTAGAATACTGAAGAAAGAAACTGAAGATGACACTAAATGATGGAAGGAGCTCCCATGTTGATGGGTAGGTAGAATGAATACCAATAAAAGGCCATATTACAAAAGCAAAATACAGATGCAATGCAATCCCCATCAAAACACCAGTGAGTTTCTCCACAGAACTACTAAAAACACTCCTAAAATTTATCTGAAAGAATTAAAGACCCAGAACAGCCAAAGCAATTCTAAGAAAAGCAATGTTGGAAGCATCACAATACCCGACTACAAATTACACTAGAGATACGCTAGCAAAAACTGCATGGTACTGGCATAAAAACAGACACACTGACCGATGGAACAGAATAGAAGACACAGAGACAAACCCCACATAGATGCAGTCAATTATTGACCAATTATTGACGAAGGTATGAAAACTATGTTGGAAAAAAGACTTTTAACAAATGGTGATGGGGAAACTGGTTATCTATACAAGGAAGAAAAAGACTAGATTCCTATATCTAATTCTTCACAGAAGTCAATTCAAAATGGATCAAAAACCTAAATATTAGAACAGATACTTCACAATTCCTAGACTAAAACATAATATGGTCAACATTCCCTACATACAGGTAGGTACAGGCACTGACTTCCTCAATACGATTCCTAAAGTTCAGGAAATAATACCAAGGATTAATAAATGGGATGGCATCATATTAAAAAGCTTTTGTACAGCAAAGGAAATAATTCAGAGCACAAATAGGGAGGCTACAGAATGGGAAGAAATCTTTGCCAGCTATTCTTCTGACAGAAGATTAATATTCAATATATGTAAAGAACTCAAAAAGCTTTACCACCAGAAAAGAAGTAACCCAATCAATTAATGGGCAAATGAACTAAATAGATACTTCTCAAAAAGAAGAAATACATGTAGCCAACAAATAAGAAAATGTTCATCTTTGGCAATTAGGGAAATGCAAATCAAAACGATGCTGAGATTTCATCTCACTCCAGTTAGAATGGCAGTCCTCAAGAACATAAACAATAATAAATGCTGGAGAGGATTTGGGGGAAAAGGAACATTTTTACATTATTGATGGGACTGTAAATTAGTAAAATCACTATGGAAATCATTATGGAGGTTCTTCAAAAGACTAAGAATGGAACCACCACATGACCCAGCTATAACACTCCTTGGTAAATTTATCCTAAAGAATTGAAGTTATCATACATAGTCATGCATGCACAGCCATGTTTATAGCAGTACAAGTCATATTAGCCAAATGAATGGACACTCAAAATAAATGTGGCATATATACACAATGAGTTCTATTCATCCATAAAGAATGAAATTATATCATTTATAGGAAAACAGATGGAACTTGAAAGCATTATGTTAAGGAAAATAAGCCAAACTTAAAAAGGTGAAGGTCATATGTTTTCTCTCATATGTGGAAGCCAGAGAGAATAAAGGAAAAGAAGGGGGGTGCTGGTCTCATGAAAATAAGAGACTAGTAAAGTAGAGGAAAGGGACGAGGGGGAGGGAGGACAGGGAAAGGGAAAATACTGGGGAATGATACTGACCAAATTATATTTTTATATAATGTACATTTGCAAATTTGTAACAAGTCACACTAAGAGATATAATTATAACACATCAATGAAGAATGGGGAAGAGAGGAAGAAACCATACCAAGACTAACTGCTGAAAGCCAAAGAAAAAAAGAAAATCTTTGAAGCTTACAAAGAAAAAAGACAAATATCTTTAAAAAGAATAAGACTGCTGACTTCTTAATGGAAAATGGATGGCATTTTTAACATGGGGAAAGAGAATATAGTAGTTCCTCCTTCCCACAATTGCTTTCTACACTTTTAGTTATATGCACTTGGCCTCAATCCCACTTGAAAAAAATTACAGGAAAAAAGAAAATACTTTCTCCATTCTAAACTGCATTCTATTTTCAGTCTCATGATGAAATCTCACACCATCCAACTCCATCTCCCACAGAATGTGAACATACATCCCTTTGTCCATCACATCCATACCGTACACAGTACCTGCCTGTTAATCACTCACGAGCTATCTCAGTCATCAGATCAACTATCATGCTACTGCAGTACTTGTGTTTAAATAACCCTTATTTTACTTAATAATGACCCCAAAGTATAAGAGCAGTGATGCTAGCAATCAAATACGCCAAAAAGAAGATGTAAGCTATGAGGGCTTCACTTAAGTGGAAAAGTGAGAAGTCTCAATAAAGAAGAAACAGTATGTATAAGGTTTAGTACTATCCATGGTTTCAGGCTTCTAGTGAGGATCTGGGAATAGTCTTCCATTGATAAGAAGAAACTACTAAAATCAGAAATCTCAATGCAGACATTCTTCAAAAGTGATAGTGAAAGGCACCAAAAACATACATGGGAGAAAAAAGGCAGCCTCTTCAACAAATGGTGTTGGGGAAACTGGAAATTCACAAGTAGCAAAATGAAATGAAATCCCAATCTCTCACCCACCCTGCACAAAAATCAACTCAAAGCAGATCAGGAACTTAGGCACTAGAACAGATACCCTGAGCCTAAAAGAAGAAAAAGTATGCCCAAATCTTCATTGTGTTTGCTTAGGACCTGATTTCCCTAACAAGAATCCTAAAGTGCAAGAAGTAAAATCAAGTGTCAATAAATGGGTTGGAATCAAACTCAAATCTTCTTCACCACAAAGGAAACAATCAACAACATGAAGAGAGAGCTTACAGAATGGGAGAAAATCTTTCACATGAAACTCAGAGCATTAATCTCAAGGATATATAAAGAACTCAGAAAAACACAACACCAAAAAAAACAAATAACCCAATCAATAAATGGCTAAGGAACTGAACAGGCACTTCATAAAAGAAATGCAATCAATCAACAAATATATGAAGAAATGTTCAACATCTCTTCAATTAGAGAAACAAATCAAAACTACACTGAGATTGCATCTCATTCTAGTCAGAATGGCAATTATCAAGAATACAAGCAATAATAAATTTTGGTGAGGATGTGGAGAAGAAGTTACACTCATACACTGCTGGTGGGACTGCAAATTGGTGCAATCACTATAGAAAGCAGTACAGAGATTTCTCAGAAAACTTGGAATGGAACCACCATTTGACCAACTCATTCCACTCCTCAGTTTATACCCAAATGACTTAAAATCAGCATATTACAGTGATGCAGTCACATCAATGTTTATAGCAGTTCAATTCACAATAACTAAACTATGAAACCAACTTAGGTGCCCATCAACAGATGAATGGATAAAGAAAATGTGGCACATTTACACAATGGAATATCACTCAGCCTTAAAGAAGAATGAAATTATGGCATTTGCCAGTAAATGGATGAAGCTGGAAAATATCATGCTAAGTGAAATAAGTGACTCCCAAAGAACCAAAAGCTGAATGTTTTCTCTGATATGTGGATGCAAATTCACAATAAGGGGATGGGGTAGGGAAAAGTGGTGGTACTTTAGATTAGGCAGAGGGAAGTGAAGGGAAGGGTGGGGTTGGGGGTAGGAATGATAAAAGAATGAATTGGACATCTTCGCCCTATGTGCATATATGATTATATGACAATGTAACTCTACATCAAATACAACCAGAAGAATGAAAAGGTATACTCCTCCCTTTATGTATAATGTATCAAAATGCATTCTACTGTCCTGAAAAACTAATTAGAAAAAATCTTAAAAAAAGAAAAAACTGATAATGAAATAAAGACATTTCCACACACAATTCGTCACCAGCAGACCCACTGCTTTTAATAGCTGTACCTTAAAATACAGGGGTGCGTAATGGCTAAAGAAAAGGGGTAAAAAAATATGCAAACATAACTAAAAAGAAACTTGTAAAGATATCCTAATTTTGAAAAAGGAAATCCAGGATTAGAAACACAACTCAAGCTAGAGGGTCACTGTATAGTTACAAGGTGATCTACTAAAAGTCATAAAAATTCTAAATTGGCAATACACACAGAGACAGCCCCCAAATAGACTTACAGAACTTGAAAGAAAAAGTGACAAATCACTATCACAGATTTCTAACAGACCTCTTAGTAACAGACAAAACAAGTAGGCAAATATCCTTATGAAGTATCATAATAAGAAGTAAAAAATAGGGAAGAACAGGGAAAACTAGGAAGTCCAAGAGCACAGCACTATGGAGGGCCTCATGCTGCTTCCGCTCCTGGAGGGAAGGGGAAAGGTGAGGGGGGAGTCAGGCAAGAGGCAAAACAAGAAGTGAAGCTTCAGTGTGTAAAAACCCTCTCACAGCAGCGAACCAGGCCCTGAGTTACTACCACAAGAATTAACCCAGTCCTAAAAGAAAGGCAAAGTTTAACCAAGCACAGTGGTGGACACCTGTACTCTCAGCACCTGGAGAGGTTTAGATAGGAGGCTACCAAGTTCAAGACTGCACAGACAACTTAAAAAGGCTTTCTCAAAATAAAAAGGGCTGGGGACATAGGGAGGGGCTAGAGCACCCATGGGTTCAATCCCCAGTACCGAAAAAACATCTCTTAAAGGCCTCCTCTCCCAACATTACCACAATGACAATTAAATTTCAATGTTATATTTAGAATAAAACATATTCAAACCAGAGCAACTTTCCTGTAACGTTTTTCCTGATAGAATTGGTGTCGATATTTTAAAATCTTCTGATAACCCTGTCAGTTTCCTGCAACCACATATATATATCAACTGAATTATTAGTTTTTATTAAATTCCCTGTAACTATAAAGTGGTAGCATTTTTTCCAGATTGAACCGGCATTACAAACATTAGCACAGAGTTTACTAAAGCATGAATACATTGTGTAATTGCTATTAAATGTGTGTAAACTTTTATCAATAATGTGTCTGAGTTAAGAACCAGCTCTTCTCTTTACGTTATTTCATACACCCATGTACATGATGCCAGTAACACCAAGTTGTTTTCCAAAGTGGTCCCTCCTCTGTACACTGCTCACCTTATCTCCAGGACACGGCACTGCTGCACTTACTGTGACAGTTAACTTCATGTGTTAACATGATTAGGCACAGGTTGCCCGGGTCAAAGGGTGCATCTATGAGGGCATTTCAGGATGAGATGGGTATTTCAATTTGGGGTTTGAGGAACCACCCTCCCAATGTGGTTGAGCATCATCTAATCTACTTGGGGCCTAAAAAGGCAGAAGAAGGAAGAATTCGCCCCTTCCTCCCTCTGCTTTATTGCTTGAACTCATTTCATCTTTTTCTGCCTTTGAACTTGACTTTACATTGCTGGCTCCCCAGGTTCCCAGACATTTGGACCTGGACTAAATATACTCCTGGCCTTCCAAGGTCTCCAGCTTGCAGGTGTAGATTCTGGAACTTCACCATCTCCATAAATGGATGAGCCAATTCCTCATAATAAATCTCCTTTTATATCCTCTTGGTTGTATTTCTCTTGAACCCTGATTTGTTAAACTGGGCCAACCTAGTTGATGAGAAATGAGTTGTATTTTCCTTAGTAGCAAAAGATGAAATTGCTCACAAATTTGTAAGCTTATTGTGCTGTGAGTGAAGTAATCACTTCTTAATCATTCCAGATTTTGTAGACATATGGTACTAATTCAAGTAACCCAGTCTTTCCTAAGGCCACTCCAAAAGGGCTTTCCCCTCCATTCAAACCAATGATCAGGATAAGATGATCGATGACTTCCATGCAGCTCAATTTCCATCTTAACCTATACACAGCACTAGACAGAGCGCATTCTCCATGGGTCCTGGGATGACCCCACCTAAAATCAGGAAAATCTTTTGTTTTCTTTCCTGTGCTGCTCCTAAGGAGTGGCTGTATCAGGACTTCCCTAGTCTCACAAATGACCTGGGAAAGCCTGTCTTCTTCTCTATGTATTAAAAAATGTAATTATCTCTTCCAGGAATATTTGGGTAAAATATTCCTCTGAAGTCACTGTTATGGTTTAGAAATGAGATGTCCCCCCAAAAGGACATATGTGAGACAACACAAGAACGTTCAGAAGTGAAATGATGAGACTACAGGTTGGATTCATCCACTGACGTGAACCACAGGCAGATAGGTAGCTGAAGGAAGTAGGCTTCTGGGAGCTACTGGGAGCACGACGACTTTGGGATTTATAGTTTGTCCCTGGTGAGCAGAGCTTTCTCTGCTTCCTGACTGCCACGCCCAGCTCTGAACTGCTTTCTTCGGCTACGTGCTTCCACCATGATGTTCTGCTTCCCCTCAGGCCCAGAGCTATGGAGTCGGTCAACCATGGGCGTAACCTCTGAAACTGTGAGCCAAAATAAACTTTACCTCCTCTAAGTTGTTCTGTTCAGGTCTTTTGGTCAGAGCAATGAAAAGCTGACTAAAACAGTTCTCAAACCCAGGTGCTTTTTGTGTGGAAAGATGTTTAACCACAGCATACTGTTCTGGAATTACTAAAATTTTCTAGTAAGTCAGTTTTGGGTAAGTTTTATTTTCCAGTAATTTATCCATTCCACCTAAAATCCTGAATATTTACTAGAATAATTTTGTTCTCAATATTATTTTACAGTTTTGTATGTGTTCCCTCACCTATGATGAATCTTGCCAAATGTCCTACTATTTGACTTTTGAGAGAGTCAGCCGGGCTTTATTCTCCTGCTTGCTGAATGTGTGCTTCCAGGTCATCGGCCCATGCTCATTTCACTTCCTCCTACACTATTTCAGTCTATTCCGTGGTGATTTCTGTCACTGAAGTTGGATACTTATTCATGTAAGCCTTTCTTCTTCCCTAAAACACACCATATCACACAACTTATAACTGTATTCCATAACTTTTAAAGTCTTTTTGTTGATAACTGGTTCTATTTCCCAATTTCCATTCAGATTCCTTTGCTGAGCTGCAAATTATTTACAAGTTATCTTAAATTTCCCAATGTAAGGGACTTTACCTACTTATCTTTTTAAAAGTGGTTTATACTGTAACTGCCAGTGACAGAGTGTGCTCCAATGACAGCAGTTCTCTGAAAGCTGTAGATGTTTCATGGCCAAGCAGATGGTTAATTTCATAAATATCACGTGTACTTAAAAGGAATGCTTAGCCATCAACCACTACGGACCATGATCCACAGAAGTACATAACCTGAACCCTCAGTGGACTAGGCAAAATAAACATCACTCTAGCAGCTGGGAACAATGGACTCTTGATTTTATTTAATATTTAGGTCATTTCATAAGTAATTTAAGGAAAAAGTAAAAGGAAGTTAAAAATTATTAGTAAACTTAACAAAAAATTAAACATTGCAAAATTGTATTTTATTACATGTTTTCCTGGTATGTTCATGTACAAACACATGCAAACATGCATATATGCTCACAAATATACACAAACACACCATAAAGAGACACATCTTTAAATCAAACTGTATAACTCATGCATGAAGCTGAAATACAGGTTTATCAAGACTGACTTCCAATTCCAAACACATCTCTAATAGATGCTTATGGTTCATCTTGCACTTGCAATGTAGAAATGCAGTGCTTTCGAAAATGATGATGGCTCGATTTTGTTGCAAAGACAGTAGAATTCTTTGATCCCTGACTTCAATCTACTTTATAAAGTCAGAAGGACCGAGCCAATGACTGGCTTTTATTTCTGTGCCATCTATTTCCTTCCTATCCCCTTTGCACACACATCTGCTTTCAAACATGTAAGTTACAAGCTATGTAACATGAATGTTCACGCACACATCACAGAAGATTCAGGAATACTGTTGAACACATCCCCTTAGCAAAACCACGAGGGCCTTCCCCCACTGTCTTTGGAGACTCCACAGAGCAGAGGTTATTTCTGACTTATTTATGGCTGTATCATCAAGTCCTAGAACTGTACCTGACATGAAGAAGGCCTCCACAAAAATAATGAATGAATAAAATCCATGTTTTCTTGTTAATTGGGCCCTAATGAAAACAGTGAGAGTAGAAAGTTTTTAAATGCATAAATACTAATCATCTATTGAATATGACCTTCAACTTAGCATCTATGCCCCTCCTTACATTTCCTAATGTTGCCTTATTTTTGTTCTGGCATCTACCCTCATAATTTCCCCAATCCATGTACTCAAAAGATTAATCCACCTCTACCCCTAGGGGTGGGCCCTAGTTGGCTTGAGCTAATCAGTATGGTCCATTCCCCTAAGCAGTCAAATCAAGGTCAACCTGAGGGTTATAGTGTTTAGATTGGAAGTATTCTCTTCTGGTCAACAGGGTAATGTGTGGATGTAAAGCCCAGAACTGTAGGAGCTTCAGGTTACCAAGTTGAGAATGAAGCTCATATATAGAGGCATTTCAGAAAAATTCAAAATCTCTGGATTCAGGCAACCCTAACAGTCTTACAGTATAATTCAATTTGTGATCATTTTTTTCTGTTATGTCAATGAGAACTCATCATCTACAAGATGAGAATTTATAAACGATAAATTGGTTCTGTTTCAGTTCATATCTATTTTCAATAAATGGATCTTGATTGGTAAGAACTAATGATTAGTTTTAATTATTACAGGAAATTTCTAGATAAAATTTGGATTAGATGAGGGTCAAGAAAAATTAAAGAGCATTACCTTCTTGGCAAGACACAACTACCCTCATAGCTTCTTGTGCACTGAGGTCCTCAATAACAGAAGCAGTTCTTTAAGTATTTTTACAGAGACCTCCTCATCTAGGATCTGAAGTCACCTTTAACTCCAATTAAATATAAAACTTGTATCTTTAAAATTACCAAGTAAATTTTGATAGTACCTCCACACTTGGTGAAAAGAAGCTCTCTCACAGAATTCTATCACAATTTAAGGCTCTAGTAAATAGGACTTCACTTTTTTTTTTTCCTCAAAATAAAGTATCCTGGGCTGGGGTTACAGCTTAGTGGTAGAACACTCATCTCGTACGTGTGAGGCACTGAGTTCGATCCTCAGCACCACATAAAAATGAATAAATAAAATAAAGGTTGTGTCCATTTAAAATTTAAAAAAATACAAGCAACAACAGGTGTTGGCGAGGATGTGGGGAGAAAGGTACACTCATACATTGCTGGTGGGGCTGCAAATTAGTGCAGCCACTCTGGAAAGCAGTGTGGAGATTCCTTAGAAAACTTGGAATGGAACCACCATTTGACCCAGCTATCCCACTTCTTGGCCTATACCCAAAGGACTTAAAATCAGCATACTACAGAGATACAGCCACATCAATGTTCACAGCTGCTCAATTCACAATAGCCAGATTGTGGAACCAACCTAGATGTCCTTCAATTGATGAATGGATAAAGAAACTGTGGTATATATATATACAATGGAATATTACTCAGCCATAAAGAATGATAAAATTATGGCATTTGCAGGCAAATGGATGAAATTGGAGAATATCATGCTAAGTGAGATAAGCCAATCTCAAAAAGCCAAAGGACGAACGATATCGCTAATAAGTAGATGATGACATAAAACAGGGGGAGGAAAGGGATTAGTGTTAGTGTTAGAGTTAGGGTTAGGGAGGGGGGGCAAGTATGGAGGAAGGAAGGACTGTATAGAGGGAAAAGAGGGGTGGGAGGAGTGGGGGGAAGGGAAAAAATAACAATGAATCAAACAACATTACTCTATGTAAATTTATGATTACACAAATGGTATGCCTTTACGCCACGTACAAACAGAGAAACAACATGTATCCCATTTGTTTACAATAAAAAAAATACATTATAAAAATAAATAAATAAAATTTTTAAAAAAAGAATTGTGTATTTAAAATAAATAAATAAATAGTAAAAAGTATCATTTTACCAATCAAAACCAAAACCTTCCACTTCTGTCTAGCATCTCAGGCTCACCGGCCTACCTCAAAGCTTCTCTACTAAAAGTGACATCAGTTCTCCCTCTCCAAGAGGACAGGATCAATTCCATACATGTGCAAACTGAGGTAATATCTCCATTTTGAAAAAGCCTCAATAATCTCTCATATATACCCAGGTATCATCACATTTCTATGAATTAATATGAAGTTATTTCCAGGAGGTACTGTTAACTGCAAAACACACACATACACTGCTACTTGTGTAAAAAGCATGTAAGTAGGTAAATAAATGGATATATCCTTAATTTTGCAAAAAGAAAAATATAAAGGATAATCTAGAAACTAATGACATCCATTAACACCCTCAAGGATGAGAACTGGAGGAAAGGGATTGGAAGGAGCAAGTGGATACTGACACTTATCTATCTCTGAATAGTTTTGACTTTTGAAACCAAAAATTAATGTTTAATGTATGTAAAATAAAATTAACAAGAGTGAGTAAACCTAACTTTAATTTCAATGAATAAAACAACCACGATGAAGGAGCAATATAATAAGTAACTTGCAAAACAGTACTGTTAGTACTACCTATTATTCTAGTCTCATATACTCTCAGTCTAAAGATTAAATTAATAGGAAAAAAAACCCTGGTTAGAGGATGTGTTTGTCAGAGTGGTTTGGATCAGCAATTCTGAAACTCCTGAATATGATGAATTGAGCTGGCAACACAAATATGGAAAAGGAGAAGAGAAGATATAAACTCTGTGGTGGTGAACAAGAAACACAGATGTCATATAAACTCATGGATGTCAATACAGCATTGATTTAAATACACGTTTGTATATGAAATATAATTTATCTATTTATATCTTAGCTCTGTCTCAGGAAAGGACCTGGTAGCAAAGAAAATGAAATAATAATGAGTACACAGAGCACCCAGGCCTTGGTTCCTCAACACCATTCCCACTAGACAGAACCAGACACCTGCGCCTTGGACTGAGTTGGATAAATACATGAAAGGGTTGCTTTTAGCTTGAGTAAATTAGACTGGCATCGATCAACCATGTTGCCTTTACTTTTACAGAGTATATAAAAATACTGAATACTTTCATCTATCTCAACCTTATTTTGTCCCCAAAAGTCCTAAGTTACTCAAATGGAAATTCTCCTGCAGGGGGGCGCCAGGGGGTGGTTGGAACAAATAAACCTCAAAATCATCCTAATTGGTACTGGCTTTCCAATCTAACATTCATATATGTAAGCTGTCACTAAACAAAATATTTCTTGACCTATAAATTGTCCAGCTGTTTGCAGATCATTAACAAATCATACAAGAACCATGAGCACTTTTATTATATGCCAAGATACACTACCTCCACAGCCAGGCCACTCCACCTTTTTCCCATACAGCCCAATGCCCCTCACCCTGGCTCTTGCAGCTGCAGAGGGACCAGGTTCCAGGGAACAGACTGGGACAAGCAAAGAGGAGAGAAAAGAACTGAGTCAGAACCAGGGGTCAGCAAACAACAGCCTACACAGGTGAGTCTTATCCCAGAGTGTAATTTATGAAGAGTGAGAATTTAATCTAACTATAGTGTTTAGGAACTGGGCCTCTGGGAAGTGATTAGGATTAGATGAGGTCATCAGTCAATGAATCCTGGTAATTTTATATGAAGATGTAGAAAGACCAGAAGGTACATACACGTGCACATTCCCTGCCTCTTGCCATGAGATGCTCTGCACTACATCGGGATTCTATGAGTAAGAAGGCTATCATCAGAAGAGGCTCCTAGACCCTGCACCTCCTGAACTGTTAACCAAAATAAATCTCTTTTCTTCATAAAGTAGCCTGACTCAAGTGTTTTGTTATAGTGACACAAAATAGACTAATACAGCCCTCAAGCTAAGAATGTTCTTCACTTTTCTGAAGGGTTATAAAAATAAAATAAGGAATAAGTGGCAAAGATTGTAAGAGGCCCAAAAGCCTAAAATATCTGGCCTATAACTGAAAAAAGTTTGCTAATATCTAGAATAATGCCAGTTCCCAGAGAAATCCCTAAGAAAGCAAATTCCACTGTTCAAGATCAATTGCCAAGAGCTAAATGATAAAAAGCTAATTTTTTTCTAAGTTGTTTAATTCTGCTCTTCTAGCTAGAACTCTACCAATTCTGACCCAGTTCAAGAGTTGGCCCTGGCCTGCTTCTCAGAGGACCCTCTGGCTTCTCGCTGCCCCAGTGCCCTCCTTACAACCTAGTTGGTCAACTTGGAGTGAAGGGACTAAGGGAAAACAGCTCAGGTCTTCAGACCATTTGCCCACCTTCTAGAGCAGCCTATTCTCTGCTCACCCAGAGCAGTAGCTCTGCTCCTCCAAAGCATCCCTGTTGCTGGAGGCAGTGGAAGAACATAGATCAACCCTTTGGGCACTTATCTAAATCACATTTTCAAACTGTTTTAACAGTAACTAATAAAATTGATACTTTAATCCGTACCAGTCCCCCACTTCAAACTCACATGAGGGGAAGAGAGTGATCAGCTTTTACTGGTACCCTAGTTAGAGACTCCTATCTGTGAGACTCTGACACTATCTCAAGCACAAGTCATTCTTAACCATACAAGCCACGTACACGTCCTGTGTAACAAAGTTCATTTTATTTAATCATGACACTTCGCCAAGTGTTACTTCCTCACCATTCAAAACTATTTGCACAGTCATTCCTTGAACTATGTGCTAAACACTTTCTGTGGTCCAGGCACTGTTCTGGCAATGGGCCCGTTCTAGTTACAGGGAAGAAACATAACTGGGTGGGGGGTTGTATACTGATAATAAGTTCTAAAAAATAAATTGAGGAACTGAAAAGTTCAAAAGATGAAGCTCTAAAACAAAAAAAAATGGCAGAGGTGGGGGAAGCAGGGAGGTCTGCTTCAGCTTGAGTGATGAGAGAGCTGCTTTCCAAGGGGATGACATTTGAGCAGAGCCTTTTCCAAGCAGAGGGAACACAGAACAATGAGCCCAAGAGGAGAATGAGCTTTGTCTAGCACAGAGAGTAAGAAGGGAAATGGAGAGGATGAGAGAGAACAGCAGGAAGCTGGGCAGAAGGCAATGGCCAGAGTAGAAGAGACCTTACATACTTGGTATCATTTTCCCACTGCTGCTGGACTATAACTACGAACTTGGAGGGATGCCTTGGCCGTTCTAGTCAGAAGTCTGAAATGGGTGCATTCCTCCCAGAGGCGCGGGAAGGGGTGTCCTTGCCTCTCCGGTTTCTCCAGGCTGTCTAGATTCCTTGGCTCACAGCCCTTTCTTTGCATCACTGCAATCTCTGCTTCTCATTGTCATTTCTCCTTCTCAGGTTCCTTCTGCCTTCCTCTTACACAGACCCTTGTTTTTACACTGGGCCCACTGGATAAATAATGAAAATTCATATCTGCCAAGTTCCCTCTGGCATGTAAGGTCGAAATGTTCAAAAGCTCTTGGATTCAGACACAGATAGTAGTGGGGGCCTGACTCTGCCTCCTGCATACTATATTTGTGGGGACTATCTGAAGTAAGGCAATGAGGGGATCCATTTATTTTATTGTTATTTATTTTTTACAGGCAATACTTTCACTCTTATTTTTTTCCACATTTCTTTATTGGTGCATTTCTTTATTGGTGCATTTAAGGCTGAGTATATTCCATTGTGTATATATTCCACAGTTTCTTTATCCATTCATCTTCTAATGGGTCCCCCAGGTTGGTTCCATAGTTCAGCTACTGTGAATTGAGCTGCTATAAACACTGATGTGGCTGCATCTCTGTACTATGCTGATTTTAAGTCCTTTGGGTATAGGCCAAGGGAGTGGGATAGGTGGGTCCAACAGTGATTCCAAGAATTCTTGCCATATTCATTCAACCTGCAATAAAGGTCCTAAGCACTGCAGTAAGAAAAATAAGTAAATAAAAGACAAATAGACTGAAATGAAGTACAACTTCTTATTCCCAAATGACTTGACTCCCTGTATAGAAAAGTCCAAAAGTGTCTCTACAAAAGGCTCCTAGAACTAAAATATGAGTTTAAACAAGATCATAGAACACAAAGACAAAATAGGAAAACCACTGTACAGATCAGCAATATATTAGGAATAAAAACTGGGGAGTAAAATTAAAAAGAAATGCCACTCACTGTAGCATCAAAAAACATAACAGCCGGCATGACTGTAATCCCAGCAACTCAGGATGCTGAGACAGGAGAATCACAGTTTAAGAATAAACTCAGCAAGGCCCTAAACAACTCACCAAGATCCTGCCTCAAAAAATAAAAAGGGCTGGGGTACAGCTCAGTAGTTAAGCACAATCCCCAGTACAAAAAAACAAAAACAAAAACAAAAAACCATAAAAGAGATCTGAATTTAAGCTAATACATCTGTTATAATTACTTAGGTATAGTTTGAGCATCTTTCCCAAGGGTTCACATGTTAGAAGACTGGTCCTCCAGTATGGTGGTATTGAGAGGTGCTAGGTCATTTAAGAGGAGAAACCTAGCAGGAGACAGTAAGGTTACTGGGGGTGCTGCCCTTGGAAGAAACCAAAGTAGTTCCCACATGACCAAGTATAGGTCCTGAATGTTGGTCATTATAAAAAACAAGAGGTGGGCTGGGGATAAAGCTCAGTTGGTAGAGTGCTTGCCTCGCAAACATAAGACCCTGGGTTCAAATCCCCAGCACCACAAAAAAAAAAAAAAAGAAAAAAAAATAGAGGCCCTTCCTCACTCTCTGACTTTCTGTCTCTCACAGGTGGTCCTGCCATTGTGATGCCATCTGCCACAATGGGATTGGTTAATGAGGGACCCCTAACATAGGTCAAATTTCCACAGAGTGTCCAATCTTCAACTTTCAACCTTCAAAAAATCTTTTGTTAATATATATTTTCCCATTTCAGGTATTTTGTTATAGTAACAAAAAAATGAATCAATAAGACTTATGACCAGTAACTGACAAAATGTGGTGTTGGCATAAAGATAGATAGATAAATAGATAGATGGAAAAGCACAGAGTGCCGGAATATAACACATATATATACTGCCCACTTTTTTTTTTTTTTGTGAACTCAGTGCAATCGGGGAAAAGTTAGCCATTTCAACAAATGGTGCTAGAAGAAATGGATATGCATAAGCCCAAAGAAAAACAAACAAGCTATGGTATAATAAAAGATATATTTGGTCTTGGACCCATGTTTGTGGCACAGAGCTCTAAAACTCTTGGAATCTCCTGAGTGACGATATCTTTTGCCAATCAAAGCCAGCCTTTCCCAACCACATGTTTATGCAAATGAGGTAACTCTCTGAGGGTCTCTAGACAGATTGGAATAGAGGCTGGTCCCCAGGAAGATTAAGCCAGGATTACAAGACTGGAACTTTCAGCCCTACCCTCATGCCTGGCTACAGAAAGAAGGGCAGGGTGAAAATAAGGGTCCAATCACCAATGGCCAATGATTTAATCAATCATGCCAATGTAATGAAATCTTCATCTAAAAGCCAAAAACAGTACTGAATAACAGGATTTGGGGAGTTCCCAGGTTAGTGAACACAATAAGGTGCCTCACTCTCCTGAAGAGGGACATGCTGACAGCATGGAAATTCTGCAACCCCCTACACACCAACTTGCCCTATATTTGGCTCTTCCTTGCTTTTAGTCATTATAATAAACTAGAAATAGTAAGAAGCTAAGGAGAGCGCTCTTCTGAGTTCTGTGAGTCCATCTAGCAAATTTCACTCCTGACAACAATTATGAAATCGTTTTTTCTACTACTATTCTGAGACCAAAGGTGGAGGGGGGTCCATCCCAATTCTCCAATACCATCTGGGTATACAGTAATTCAAATAAATTCTCATGTGAACTCCCAAAATTAGTACAAACCCCAGAAACTAAGGGTTCAGTTGTACAAAACTATCCTCACTTGAGATAATAACCACAAATCCCAAGGGCAATTGATACTTCTGACCAACCAGCTATAAATTGGCGGTTTCCATAAAACCCTCCTCAGATTCATTAATTCACTACAACTCATAGAATTCAGGAAAACACTTGCTTTTAGAGCTTTATTATAAAGATGCAACTCGGGAACAGATAAATAGATTTGTAGTGCAAGGGAGATGCGGCGGGGCA
Source organism: Sciurus vulgaris (assembly GCF_902686455.1). NCBI lineage: Eukaryota > Metazoa > Chordata > Mammalia > Rodentia > Sciuridae > Sciurus > Sciurus vulgaris. Next base: position 30,526,724 of record NC_136474.1, read on the forward strand.
TGCCACCCTCCAGTACATCAATGTGTTTCCCGGCTAGGAAGCTCCCTGAACCCCACTGTTTAAGGGATTTTAATGTAGGTTTCTTACACAGGTATGACTGGTTAAATCACTGGTCATTGGTGACTGCCCCTCCCCACATCCCAGTGGTTGAGAGCAAAGATGCTAAGACTTCTAACCTCTGACCCCAGGACTGTTTTCCTGACTAGAAGCCTCCATCCTGAAGCTAGCTGGGAGCCATACCTCATATCTCCTTCTCAAAGAGAAGGCCTCCTCATCACTCAGGAAATGTTCGGGGTTTAAGAACTCTGTGCTATGAACAGAGCAAAGACTAACTACATTTTTTAATCATACTATCACATCTCAATCTCTATCTCACAATATACACAAAAATTAACTCATAATACTTCATAAGCCTCAATGTAAAATATAAAAACTACAAGTACTAGAACACAGGAGAAAGTTTTTGTGACTTTGAGATAGAATAACATTCCTTAATTGTTAAAGGGTACAAATCATAAAAGACAAAAATTGATAAGTGAGTCTCCAACTAGAAAGCCTTTGTTCTTAAAACAAACTATAAAGAAAAAGGCAAGTCACTCAATAGGAAGAAAAATCTGCATACATCCAATAAAAGACCTGTGTCAAGAATATGTAAAGAACTCTTACAATTTCAGAAGACATCATAAAGACCTGCAAAAACACATCACAAAAAATATATACAGATGACAAACAGGTACAAGAAAAGATGCTCAAAATCATCTATCATTAGATAAATGCAAATTAAACCCACAGTGACATATGACTACGCATCTATTAGGAAGCTCACAATTTAAAAGACTGATAATATCAAGTGTAGGAATAGATGTGGAACTCCTAGACCACTAATACATTGCTGATGAAAATGCAAAATGATATAGAAAAGAGCTAGAAGTTTCTTGGGTTTTGTTTGTTTGGGTTTTTGGTGTTAGGGATCAAATCCAGGGCCTTGTTCACAGTTATCAGTTTTCTACAAAACTAAACACAAGAGTTAAGATAAAATTTAGTCAATCCACTCCTATATATCCAAGAGAAATGAAAACATGCAGTCACAAAAAGATGTGGACGTGAATGGTCACAGAAGCTGATATAGTTTAAATACTGTACATTCCCCCAAGGTCCATATGTTAAAGGAATGGTCCCCAGGGTAGTACTATTGGTAGATGGTAGAAACAAGTTTGAGAGGTCCCCAATTCAATGGGGGCCTGCTCTGGAAGGGAACTGTGGAACCTTGGACCTTTCCCTCCTTTTCCTTTGATCCCTGGTTCATGATGCAAGTGGTTTTGCTCCTCCACACACTGTCATATGATATGCTATCCAAATCAATGGGGCTAATAGGACATGGACCGGAACCTGTAAAACTATGGGTCAAAAAAAATCTTTTTTTCTCTCTTTAACTCTCAATTAATTCATTACAGTAAATAAAGCTGACTCACACAGAAGCAATAAAGACAAAAGACAAAAAAATGGAAAAACCCAAATGACTATCAACTGGTGAGCAGAAAAAAACAGTTCATACAATGGACCGCTCAGTATATAAAATAAATATTTAGCAAGGAAATGAAAAACATACTTAGAAAATACATAAAACTGATGAAACATAAAACATGGGTGAAGTTCAAAGCATTACCACTAAGTAAAAGAGGCCAAACACAAAAGACCACCTAGAATATGAGTTCATTTATAAGAAATTCTAGAAAAGACAAAAGTAGTGCAGTAACACAAAGACCTAGATTTTAAGAGGTCAGGGTAAGGGAAAGGAATTGAATGCAAATGTACACAAGAAAGTTTTTAAAGTTATGAACATGATCTCCATAGTGATTATGGTTTAAATATTGGTCAAAACTTATCAATACCCTTAAAATGGGTAAATTTCATTGCAATAAGTTATATACCAATAAAACATTTTTTAATTTCCAAAAGTGAAATATACAACAACAGAAACTCTATGCTGACATGCTGAATTAATATAAATTCATGGTGTCTGTCCCCTTCACACTACTTATCAAACTCTCAACATGACTAATAAGCAAATATATAACAGTTAAGATTCTGAAACAATATTTAACAAATCACAGGCTCCTACATAACTATTCCTGTCATGACATCTGTATTCAGTAGAACAATACACAAGTATTCAATGCATGCTGACAATTTTAGTGAGAAGTCTTTAGTCATAACACAACTTACTAGAATTCAAAAGCAGAAGCAAAATGACCTTTACTTTATTTAAAAAAAAAAAGCCCACACTGATATAATTCAGTGAAATGCTCAATTTAGAATTCTAAATACAGTAATCAATTACCAAGAATTATTTATCAGCTATTTTAGGAATTTCAAATAGAAAAACTCTCAATCTCAGTAATTTCTCATAAAATTCCATTTTAAAATGTTATGGTAAAAACAATGCACATGTACTCTGCTAGGAAATATTAGAAGAATTGAACAAAAGTATACAGGTGACTGTGATTACAAGTTTCCACTAATTTAACAGCCTAAGCAAAAGAATTTTCCCATAATTTCATTATAGGTAATGTATTAAAACTTTGAGCATCTAAACATTTTGAAATGACAGAATTATTTCAGCTTTCATATATATAAGAAATAAGATAAACTTTGTAAAAGTGAAGAAATAAATAATTTCTAGAATATGGGGGAAGCAGCACACATTCAGGTCAATCTGATGATACGGAGCCAATGCTTCACAAGAAGTACTGACTATCCAAATGTATTTCTCAGTATTCTGAGAGAAGTAAAGGCAAGCCATGAAGCCAGAAGCAGTGTTCTGATCTACAAGAAGGTATACAAAAGCCACAAGGTTCACAAGCCACAGGGCCACTAAGATTTGTAAATGCATAAAATTTTAAGAACTTACAAAGAAGTCTTTAATTGAAAACACAGTAAAGAAAACTCGGGCAGTGCTAGCGGACTGTTCTGCAGCAGAGTGCCTGTCCTGCCCTAAGAATCAAGAGAAGTAACTCCAGCTAAGCCACCGTCTTTAATCAGGTCCTTCACTTCACAGAGATTCTACCAATAGAAAGGATCAGATTTATTCTATGACATCTCTTTTCAGTCTAAAATTCTGCCTCTCAAATGTTTTAACAATAATTTTAGAACTCAAATGATGTTACAATTGAAGTTACCAAAACGGAAAAATATATGAACACATTTTGTACTTTTTCGAAGTTACTTACTTCATATGCACTTGCCTAATATAATTTGTTAATGTAATAATCATTTCAGAAAAGTTTCAAGATAGAGAAAATAAAATACCACCCTAATTCTTGATATTATTTACAGACTTAGTTCCCAACAGTTACAGTAATAATGGGCATAACATTCTGTACACAACTGTCTACTCTTGGGTGTTTTCCACATTGCCATAGATAGCCTTCAAATGTATTGCTTTAAAGAGTTGCTTAACATTCTAATAAGTACATATATATAATCATCTATTGACATATGTATTAGTACAATAAATACTAAAGGAATCAAATGATTAAATTATTAATTTTAGGGAAAGAATAAAGCAAGTTTTCTGTTTCATTTTCTATATATTTTGATCTGTTTTTTTAATGTAAAATTTGATTAAAAATTAAAAATATAAGTGAAATACAGTTATCAATTCTAAATAACAGACTTAAATAGAAATTCAGAAACCTGATCCAACCTCCAAGGCAAGGCAGGAATCTCTTAAACAGTATTTATCTACTTCCCTAGCATTTCAGAAAAAGAATATAGGGAAAATGAACCTAGTGAGCAATCAGAACACTATCAATGAAAAGGAAAGTGGTCTGAGACAATTCAAAGAAGCTACTTAGATGTCCCAACAACCCTGCAATAGCATCAGCAAGTTAATGCACTATGTAAAGGCTGATTAGGTGTTAGGTTCTGAGAAGACAAAAGATCATTCTCAAAGAATAAGAAAAGTTCTTAAGCTCAAGAAATGTGAAGCAAGTTGGGCACAGTGGTGCATACCTGTAATCCCAGAGGCTCAGGAGGCTGAAACAGGAGGATCACAAGTTCAAAACTAGCCTCAGCAACTTAGCAAGGCCCTTAGGAACTTAGTGAAACCCTAGTCTCTAAATAAAATACAAGAAAGAGCTGGGAGTGTGGCTCAAAGGTTAGGCACTCCTAGGTTCAATCCCCAGAACCAAAAGAGAAAGAAGAGAAAAAGAAATGTGAGGCAAAACCACTTTACAAACTTTAGGTTTCTAGAAATTAACACGGTACGACTGGAATGCTGATGTATACAGAATCTCTGTGACAGCAAAGAGGGAAGAGGGAAATGAGTGACTTTGCAGGGACAGGGAGGCTCCACAAGAATAATCAATGAACAGACACACTGCGGAGGATGCTGTAATCAAAAGACTGCTACTACCATGTCAGAAGGAAAATTTCATTTCACTATGTGAAAGACTGAATTCTTCAACAATAACTAATAAATGTAGCCTGGTTAAAATTAAGATGTTTATGACATAGGTTATGATGAGTTTAAATATTATTTTAAGTTAGTAAAGAGACTTTATTTACCTGAAATTATATTCATGTACACAAATACATATAGACAGATCCTACCGGCCTACCTATTTCAAGTACATGTAAGACAAGAAAACCTTTCATATAAATCTGAAAGACTGGTCCCACAGATATGCTAAATTACTAAAATAAATTATTTGCCCCAATTTCTCTACAAACCAAACATTGATTTGGGGGCAGAATATAATAACAAATTTCATGAGTTAAAATATGAAAGATGACCCTGGATCATGTAAAACTTTAAAAGTACATAAAGTAAAGACAGTAGATGAGATGGTACTCAAGGCTCTTATTCAACTGATAAAACAGCATCTGGTACATCATTTAATATGCCCTTTTGGGGAAAAGGGCAACCTATAACACATAGTTTCAAACTGCACTGAAGTATTAAAGCCTTTTTCAAACAATATTGTTAGTGTAGAGATGAAGAACAAATGGGTTACCAGTAAATAAGTAAAATTTTTTGAAAAATTCTACCAGTAATTACAGTGTGATAATTACAAACCTATTAGCAATAGAAAGAGAACAGTTAGATGAACATGAACACTCCCCCCCACTTTTGGTACCAGGGATTGAACCCAAGGGTATTTAACCACTCAGCTACATTCCCAGCCCTTTTTATGTTTTACTTGTGACAGGGACTCACTAACTTGCTGATGCTGGCTTTGCACATGCGTCCACCTGCCTCAGCCTCCCAAGCGCCTAGGACCACAGGAGTGAGCCACCACATCCAGCAATACTCATTTTTTGGTTGCCTTTCTACCCTCACATTATCACCATAACGCCTCAGAGATTCATATATTTGAGTCCACCTTAAAAACTATCACTATACCTTTTATTTGAGCCTGCATTAAAAGTCCGAACACTACAACTTTCTTTCTTATTATTTTTTTATTTATCTTTTAATTTTTTACAGACTGCATTTTGATTCATTGTACACAAATGGGGTACATCATTTCGTTTCTATGGTTGTACACGATGTAGATTCATACCATTCGTGTAATCATACATGTACGTAGGGTAATGATGTCTGTTTCATTCCCCAATTTTCATACCCTCCTCCCTCTCACTTCCTTCTACATAATCTAAAGTTCCCCCATTCTTCTCTCACTCCCCACCCTCCCACCCCCATTATATATCATTCTCCACTTCTCAGGGAAAACATTCGGACTTTGGTTTTTTGGGATTGGCTTATTTTACTTAGCATGATATTCTCCAATTCCATCCAACTTTCTAATAAGCTACCCGACAGCCTCAAAAGAACCTCACACTACCAGTCATGGTAGCCTTTTACCTCAAGACCATGTTCACTTGGTTCTAAAAGTTACACATAAAAGAATCCTAATTCTCTTGGTATAAACTCCTCATATTGCTTAAGAAAAAGAATTGAAAATAAATGTAAACTCTGTAAAAAAAAAAAAAAAAAAAACCATATAGCTATCATTTATTGGATGGAGTTGGCTCTCAGTATCCACAGATTTCCTATTCTCAGACTCAACCAACCACAGGTAGAAAATATGGTGGTGGGGGGTGGGATTCATCTGTACTGAACATGTACAGAATTGCATCCTTGTCATTATTCCCTAAACAATGTAGTATAACAACTATTTACATAGCATTTACATTGTATTGGGTATCATAATATAGAGATGATTTAAAGTATATGGGAGGATGGGGGGGGGAGGTTATGCAAACTCCACACCATTTTATATAAGGAACTCAAGCACCTGCTGATTTGGGTACTCATGGAAGTTGGGGGAAGGAAGGGGAGTTGGAGGGAGGAAGGGGGCTGGGGGCAGGAACAGAGCTGGGGGAGTCCTAGAGCCAATTCTCTAAGGATGTGAAGAGACAAATATAGTGCACTGTGCTTTCTCTACACTGTCACATCAAAATCTCCAATAACTCTACTAGGCAGATAGCACTACCTTTGACAAATGTAAAAACAGAAGCCTGCAATGCCTAACACCAAAACCCAAGCATTTGAGGACAGTGATTCCATATCTTGATTACCCAAATGGTAAAACTAATCCTTTTTAGGTATGCTACATTAGATTATAAGAAAACAATAAAATCTTACCACAGCCAAAACATAACTCATTTGCAATGAATATTCCTTAATACCACAAAATTCTACAATGTTTTAAGATGGAAGCCACAGAGACAGAAACCTGAAAAGACTGAGCAACTATAAGAATACAGGCCATAATTAAGTATATCTAAAAACATTCAATCTACAAATATCCCCTCATATTCTAAGAACTGTTCCAGACATAGTACTCTTAGTGCTCAATAAATACTTGTTCAATAAATAAAACAGAGTAGGCAGTTCCCTTGAATGTTTGATTACTTCAAGGGAATTACCCTGTTTTTATTTTTGTTGAAACAAAATACAGTTTTATGCTTCAATCAACTTCTATCTTTATTAGATTATTGGCAAACAATAATGAGGCTACATGTTATCAGCTTTTTTATCTTGATCACCTACATTTTTCACTTGTTGAAATAGATTCATTCAATATCCTGGCTTAGAAATACTGAGAAATAAGGAAAATGGAAAATAATGTTTAGATTTGGGTAATGCAGCACAAACACAAAAATGTACACGTGAATTAGTTACATCTTTTGCTATAGCAGATAGCGCAGACACATCCAGTACCCACATGGATACTACCATAAACACAATCTTCAAAGTGAATTATCTATACTTAGCACTTTGAGAAGAGGCAGCTACTGCCCGTCAGTTCAAGTATCTTTTGAGCAACTAACGTACCGGGCACAACATTGTGGTAGGAGATCTATTTTTTCCTTCCCAACTGATGTTTCATAAATAGGATTTATGAACCATAAGCAAATTTTAATGGCTCAAAATATTTTTTTGGTAAATACAGAATTTACCAAAATAATCCACATGTTGCAAAAGATTCTAATGCTGACAGACAAAACATGTAATTTTTCTTGTGAAAAACAGAGAAAGAGTTGATGCCAGTAATGGAATTTAAACCAAAAACCACAGAACAGCTGAATGAAAAATGGGCCACTACTGAGGAAACATTAAACTGTAAGTATAATTTCATAATAAAAGTCATTTACATACCAGCACAGAATATCCCTGGGACTTCACTCCTTATTATTATAGTCCGAACTTTCTTATCAGATTTTAAAGCATCCACAGCTTTTGATAACTAAACCAAAATAGGAAGAACAGGAAGGAAAAAGAAAAAAAAATCATTTTCAGATTGGTATCAATATTATATCTTAAAATTAGAAGCAAACAGTTTAATCTTTACACTCACCATTTTTATAAGATTTTTACTAAGTGAATTTTTGCCATAAGCTCTGTTTATTCCAAGCACCACAATTCCTAGTTAAGGGAGGGGGGAAAAAAAACATACACACTTGAGTTAGCGAGATACTCAGAGAACACCAACCCTAGTACGTCTAGCTACCCTGGGACTTAACAAATCTACCATCTCCTTAAGGTTCCTGCAAGGCTTTATCTTTTTCACGCTTCCATGCTTAGTTTCCTTTGCAAGATAAACATTTTTTTAAATGATAAAGTACTTATAAAATCAAACTAGTGCTTAATGTTCATCATTTTTAGGAACAAACTTCATGACCCTTCATTATCTCTCTGTACATATCATCAAGATAATCTGTAACATTTCACTAAATTTTAAATCACTAAATCAGACTGACTAGAGAGAAGCTCACTTATTAGTGAACAACAGAATAATAAAACACTACTTAAAATGTGGCTTCGTCACTTCAAGTATAGAGTACACAGAAGTAACAGCTGACAAAACCTTTTAAGAATTACCTGATCTGCCTTTTTCCTGGTATACCTGCTAACAGCTCACTAATGCTTTTTGTTACAATATACAGTTCTCTTTATTTCCACCCCAGGCTTCTCTCCAGACTTCTATCCCACACACTAAACCTGAGGGCGTAACTATTTAAAAGACCTATGAGCAATTCAAATGCAATCTATATAGAACAAAAATCATTCTCTTTCATAAAAATTGAGACCTCCCCTAATTTTATCAAAGACTATTGGCTAAATCCAGTCTCCCACTCCAATTGGAGCAGTCAGGTCAATTTTCTAAAAACAATTCTTATGCACAGAATTCATCTCTTCCTTAAAATTTTTAATAATTTATTTCAAACTACCTGAATTCAAAAACCATAAATGGATATTCAAAATCCTATGCAACCTGTACTCAACCTTCTTGTCTCCGGAATAAGCACAAATTTGTACTGTACATCACTCAGCCCTTCCACTGGGTTGAATATGGTCCTCATTTTTAACTGAGTAAAATGAAGACAACAAAAGGTATACATCTCTGTTCAAGAAACTGCAGACCCATTGTTTAAGAAAAGTACAAAGATGACTTGAGCTTACAGCAGAGTTTGTACAAATTCCAAATGATCTCAGATCATGGAGAAAAACATGAGAACTGATATCCATGAAGGCTCTGCATTAAAACACTACATGCCCTGTGTAGGCTCAACACCAATGACAAAGCTCCACTAACCAAGCACGGTAGTACGCGTCAAGCATTGCTCCAGTGCCTTATGCCTATTAATTCACATAATCCCCACGACCCAAAAGACAGGCACTATTTTTATTCTCACTTAACAGATAAGGAAACTAAGACTTGAAGAGGTTAAGTATCTTCAGCTAGTAAGGAGCAATCAACTCCACACTTGAATGAGTATGGTACACAAGCTTCAGTTTAGTAAGCTAGCTGTGAACACAAGATGTGTTTATTCAAACATATTGAGTATGCATTTTGGGTCTCAGCCCTCAAGGAACAGGCAAACATTAATAATCAATAAAACATATAATTCAAAATGTTTTGTACACTACAAATGGTGCTATAGTAACTCCCAGCCAGAACGGATATGGTCTAGTGACCAAGGGAGATGGCTAGCAAAAGCATATCAAGGCAGCACTATATGAGCTGAGCTGAGAAGAACGAATAGGAGTTAAGGCCAGAGGGCTAAAGATGGCAAAATTCCAGGCAGAGGAAACACAAATGGCATAAATCAGTCCTGGTCCCATTTGTTCCACAGAAGAAAGCACACACCAGTCACAGTCCAGGGAGAAGAAAATGGAGAGGCCAACACAGAACTCAATGTCCTCAATGTCCCTTCAAGCCCTGCTAAAAATCTGGTCTTTATCCTAAGAACAAGGAGTAACCACTGAAGGAGTTTAAGTAGATATAAGCACACACCTACACACATATAAAACTAGATCAGACCAGAAGTGGTCAGGATAGAAGCTCAAGGTACACACTGCAGTTCGGTCAGGAGGTAACAGTTTGGCTAAGACTGATAGTGGTAGAAATAAAGGAAAGTGAAAGGATACAAGAGCTATTCAAGGTAATATTTAAAATGAGTTAGTGATGACTGGATTAAGAATTAAGTGAATTGAAAAGAGGTGTTAGGACGGTTTGCCAGATTTCTAGCTTCAGCAACTGGAAAGAAGGAAATGACATTTAATGAAACAACCATTAAAAATGACCAAGGTGAGCTCTGGAGGCGGGTAAAGCTCACGAGTTCAGTTTTGAATTAAAGGGAAACTGAAATATCCTTTGAGTTGAGGTATCAACTCAAAGGGCAAAGGTCAAGAATGCAGGCTCTGAGCTAGGGCCCAAATCCCAGTCTGTCACTCACTAGCTATTTGACTTTGAGCAAATTACTTAATTGCTCTGATCCTCAGTTTCTTCATTAAGATACAAATAGTTCCAAATGCCATGGAGAGACATGGTGTGAGGACCAAATGATACGACAAACGGAAAGCTTACAGCACAAGTACCTACTTACCATCATCCCTTCCAGCACAAACATTTTTGGTTCATTAAGTACTAATGTTTTATCATAAACTTTGCTAGATACTGCTGAAATCATTATTAAAAATTCCATCAAAATGTTTCTACCATAGTTAATTCCAGCAGTTTTGGAATTAACATTATGAAATTGATTTTTTTCACCATGAATTATCTTCCCTTTCTTCCTCATTATAGAGATTTTTTTAAATTATGTTTTAAGGAGCTTACATTATCTACATACTTCGTAGCAGGACAATAAAGGAAGCCTCCTAAAAATATGTTAACTGAGACTCACTGGGGTACCAATCAATACTGAACATCATAAATCTCTGATGATACATGGGGAAATAAGTTTCACCAATTTTCTGAACTACAGTTGAGTTAACTAAGTTAAATGTTCATTAGCTCCTTTGTGAATTAACTGTTCTTATTATTTGCCTATTAAATCTTTTTCCTCCAGGACATGATGTAATGTTCCACATTTTCAGGTCCTACTTTTTTTTTTTTTTTGGACCTGTAGGCTTTTAGGCATAGTTCTTGCATGTGTTTTGGAAGGTTACATGTTGCTCTTATGAATGCTTTTATTTCTATTTCAATTATATTTTCTAATCACATCTTAAAAGTATATGAAAAGTTTTATGGCATTTTGTTTAGTATTTTCCTAGTATATTTATTTATGAACAGTTAACAGAATTAATGAGTGATTCTCTTCAATCTTACAAGGACAGGATCAATCAATTATCATCTAGAAATGTTGGCAGTAACATTTTTCTGCTCCAATGGTGACTTAAATATCTTATTTCCTTCTCTTACCATTTTACTGCAAATCTAATACCACTTGCACAGATAAGTTTTATTTTATCAATACCTTTAATGAGGATGCTTCCGCTACTTTATCAATTGTTATGCTTGCTATAGGTTTCTATTGGCTTTTAACAAGTTGTAGAAATTTATTTCTAAGTTTAAACTTGCTTATAAAAAGGCAATTCAGGCCACAGTATAAAGAATGGGTCAGAAGAAAGCAAGAGTGTGGAAAAATACAAACCCATATCCTTTACAGATATAAATGTAACAATCCTCAATGAAATACAAGCTGAGTATCTCTTATTCAAAATGCTTGGGGCCAGAAGAGATTACAACTTTTTATAAATTTTAAAATATCTGATATACATGATGAGATGTCTGAAGGATATCTAAACATGAAATCCATGTATATTTCACATATACCTTCTATACATATCCTGAAGGCAAGATAACACAATATTTTTAGTTTGCCTGAATTTTGACTGCCACCTGTCACATGAGGTAAGGCATGGAATTTTCCATTTATAGCAAGATGCCCAAACTCTAAAGGTTTTAAATTTTGAAGAATTTCAGATTTCAAGCTTTCAGAATAGGGATGCTCAGCCAATACTAGCAAACCAAATCCAGCAGGACAACAAGAACTGTATACGTCATGACCAGGTAAGATTTATCCCAGGAATGCAAGAGAAGTTCAACATACAAGAGGGCTGGGGAGATAGCTCAGCTGGTAGAGTGCTTGCCTCGCAAGCACAAGGCCCTGAGTTCAATCCCCAGTACCAAAAAAAAAAAAAAAAAAAAAAAAAAAAAAAGAAGAAAAATCGAAGTAATACACCACAATAATAGAATAAGCAAAAAATTCTTAAAATCATATGATCACCTTAACTAATGTAGAAAAAGCATATGAAAGATCGAACACTCTTAGATGACTATAAAATAAATAAAGCAACAACTAGTAGTAGATGGAAACTTTAACTCAACCTGATAAAAGGCATTTATGAGAAACCGCAGCTGACATCACCACACTCAGCACCGAAAGAGTGAAAGTCTTTCTCGAAAGATAAGGAATGAGAAGAATGTCTATTTTCACCACAGCTATTTAACACCGTACTGGAAGTTCTAGCCAAGTTAATTAGGCAAAGAAAAAGAAACAGAAGTTAAGTGGCATCCAAACTGGAAAGGAAGAAGTAACTCCCACTCACCAAGGACATAATCCTATATAGAGAAAATTAAATCCACAAAAAATCTATAGTGCTAATAAAGAATTTCAGCAAAGTTCACATAATCACAGACTAACAATGAACAATTCGAAAATGAAATTAGAAAACACAATTTGCAATAAATCAAAAAGAACAAACTTGAAATTCTACTTTGCAGTCTAGCATGAGAAGCCAGAAATTGTCCCTCATTCTCACAAATTAGAAAACAGAAGAAACTGAAAAATTGACAATTCATCTTAGATCTATGAGAGAAGTGAGGCCTTGCAGGAGTAACTGCTGCCCCCCAAACTTAACAAGACAACACAGAACTGTGGCTTACCTGAGCAGAAGCTCAAAGGCATAAACCTCCACAAGAACTACTGCTCAGGTAAAGAACCTGAACAAACTGCTGAAGTTTCATATGGACAAAAACGAGAGAGAAAAACTCCAGGGGAATCCAGTCACTGGCTAGGAAAGGATCTCTGAGCTTCAGGATGGCACGACAGAAATCACCAAAACTGAAAAACAAAAAGAAAAAAGAAAACAGATCCAAGAACTGCAGACCAAAAGAAGTAACACACACAATGAGAATTCCAGAAAGAAAAAGAGAGAAAAGAAAAAAACTAATTAAGCATATGCCATTTGAGGCCAACCTCATAAATGCCACAAGACCCTGTCTCAAAATGAAAAGTAGAAAGGGCTAAGGATGTGGCTCAGAGGTAAAGCATCCTGGATTCTATCCCTAGTACAAAATATAAATGTACATAGGTATAGATACACATGTGTATATAATTACATATAGATATTTGAAACTATAATGATCAATAATATCAAATTAACTCACTGACCCAGGAAAGGCAGAGAAGGTCAAGGAGGATGAACACCAAAAACACTACATCTAGGTATCATTTTCAAATTATAGAACATCAAAGATAAAGAAAAAAAATCCTGAAAGGGATCAGAGAATCAAAACTTCAACTAGAGGGGCAAAGTAAAGAATTATATACAACTTATCCTCAGAAAGGTAGTAAAAGGAGACTGAGGTGAAATACAGTCCTGCCAGTACCACATGACAACATTCTAGTCAATGACAGACCATATATGCAACAGTGATAACACAGATTTTAACTAAGTTAAACATTTCCTTTCAGTTAGTGATGTCATAGCCCTCCAACATTGCAGAACAATGCGAGATTCACATACTTCTGATGATTCTCATACAAACAAACCTACTGTGCCACCAGACATATGAAAGCATAGCACATATAATTATGTACAGTGCATAAATTCTTCATAATGGTAATAAATGACTGCTACTGGTCTACGTATTTTCTATGCTGTCCCTTAATCATTTTAAAGTGCCCTCCTTCAACTAATAGAATTTTACTGTAAAACAGTGGACCATGTTACACTGGCAGTAACCAGATATATCTCATGTTTACCACATCTCAATTGCCATCATTTTCTCTCATGCTTAATTTAATCTCCCATTGTTTTGTTCATCATGGCCCTAGAAGCCATAGACAACACACACAAACATACCATATGTCCTAGATGTACAGTAGGTTATATCATAGAAGTCTGTGTAAATACACTGCATGATGTTCACACAATAACAATATTACCTAAGGACACGGTTCTCAAAATGTGTTCTCCATTAAGTAACACGTGACTGTATTTAAAGTGTTGGGAGGAAGAAAAACCTCCAACTTAGAATTCTTAATACTGTAAAAATATCCTTTAAAAGCGAAGAAATGAAGACTTGCTAAAATTTAAATTAAAAAAAAAAAGAGTTTGATGAAATATGTTGCCAGTACATCAAGAATGGGATCCTAATTAGAATAAGTTATATTCCACATTTGTACAATATGTCCAAATACAATCTACTGTCATGTATACCTAAAAAGAACAAACTAAAAAATAGAACAAAAAAAGAAGAAATTCTTTAGAAAGAAGTAAAACTATGTAGGTCAGTATTCTGGATTTACATAAAGAAAATAAAAGCAGCAGAGTAGGAAGAAAAAGCATTGTTTTTCATATTTTAATTGGTCCAAGATAAAAATTTATTCAAAATAGTAACAGCAACAACATGTTCAATTGTGTGTTTATGTATAAGTAAAATGGAGAGAGGAATTAGCAATATTTTGTTACAAAATTCTCAAACTACCCCTGAAACTAGAAACAGCAGTATTATTTGAAAACAGAGTTGGATTGCCTCTAAATGTAAACGGCAAAGTGTAGGGCAATGCTGAATGTTCCCAGGGTGGCACTATTGAGAGGTGTTAGGAATCTTTAAGAAGAGGTAGGGCCTTATGGAAGGTCCTTAGGTCACTGGGGGAGTGCTCTCAATGGGGACTGTGGGACCCTGCTCTCTTCCTCTTTGGTCTCCTGGTTCAGAAAGTGAGAAGTGTGCTCCACCATGCACTCCTACCATGATGTGGTGCCTCATCAGAGACCTAAAGAAATGGGATCACTTGATCACGGACTGGAACCTCCAAACCCTGAGCCAAATTAAGTCCTTTCTTTTCATAAGTTAACTGCCTTATGTATTTCATTATACTAATAAGAAGGTGACTAACATAGGCAAGCACTAGAAAAATTAACTATGCCAAAGAGAGAGAAAGAGAGAAATTGAATCACAGAAATTGTTCAATTAATATCACAGAAGTCACAGGGCAGGGGATGTAGCTCAGTGGAAGAATATGTGCCTAGCACACAAGAGACTCTGGGTTCAGTTCCCAGCACTGGAGGAAAAAAGCATACACAAGGGCAGAAGAGACAAGACAAAACAGGAACACAGAACAAGGCAACAAATATACAGCAATAATATATGTGGTAGGTATTAAGCCAATTATATCAATTTGAATGCCAACCTATTGATCTAAACCACTCTGAACAAAGAGAGATTGTCAGGTAGACCAAAATGAGACCAAACTATGTGCTGTCTATATGAGATCTCCTTAAAATATTTAAGATGCATACAGAATAAAAGTAAATGGAGGAAGAAAGATATGCCATGCTAACAACAATTAAAAGAAAGCAGGAATAGCTACCTTAATTTCATAAAGAGTCGGCTTCATGCCAAGGAAAGTTACATGGATCAAAGGCGAAGAGGGTGCCACATAATGAAAAAGGGATAAATTTTCAAGGAACAGAATATTTAGGAAAAAATTTAAGAAAGTTCAAGACTGTATCCGGAAAAAAAAACAAAACATCACTGAAAGAAATTAAAGATGATCTGAATAAGTAAAAATATATCCCATGTTCATGGAAGATTTAATACTGGTAAAACGGCAATCCAACTGAACTACATACACATCTCTACCACAATTCCTACTGCCATTTTTGCAGAAATGGACAAGGTGATAAGCATGGGACCCAGAACAATCAAAAATACTTTATGAAAAGAATCCAGTTCAAACACTTATATTTACTGACTTCAAAATTTATTACAAAACTATAAAAAAAAATAGTGTAGTACTGGCATAAGGACATATGTATACATAAATCAGTGGAATCAAATTCGGAGTCCAGAAATAAATCCTTTTATTTACAAGTCAACTGGTCTTTAACAAGGATGTCAAGACAATTCAATGGCAAAAAAATAAAAATTAAAAAAGATTTTCAACAACTGTAGTAGGAAAAGTAAATACTGACATGGAAAAAGAACATGGAGTTGGGCCCCTTCCTCACATCTTATATAGAAACTAACTCAAAATAGATCAAAGACACAAATGTGTGCTAAAACTATAAAAATATTAGAAGAAAATATGTGTGTGTGTGTGTATGCCTTCACAATCTTGAATTCTTGAATTAGTTAAGTTTCATAAGTAAGAAACACCAAAAACACAAGTAACAAAAGAAAAAAATTGATTAAGACTTTATCAAAAGAATTAAAAATCCATAGAAGAGAAGAAAATATTTGCAAACTATACTTCTGATATGAAGTTAATATCCAAGTTATCTGGAGAATTCTTACAACTCACAACAAAAGACAAACAACCAAATTAAAAATGGCTAGAGCTTATAAAGATATTTCCCCAAAGAATATATACAAATGGTTAATAAGCACATGAAATGATGCTCATCATATAGTCATTACAGAAAAGGAAATCAAACCATGAGATAACACTTCACAACTAGTAGGATGGCTATAATTTTTTTTTTAATAGGAAAAGAACAAGTGTTGGAAAAGGATAGGAGAAATAGGAGTCCTGGTACATGGCTGGTGGAAATGTAAACTGGAGCAGCCACTGTGGAAGGCAGTTCAGTGAGTGGTTCCTCTAAAAACAAAACATAAAATTATTAAATGACATATGTTCAAACAAATAATAGTACACAAATGTTCAAAAGCATTCACAATACCCAAATAGTGGAAACAAAAAATGTGATTGTATCCATATGACGAAATATTAGCCACTCATAAAAAGGAATGAAGCTATGGCAAGGAGAATCTTGAAAACACTATTCTGTAAAAAAGAAGTCAGATTAACCAAAAATAAATGCACCATACTGTATCGTTCCATTTCTACAAAATATTCAGTACAGGTAAATCAATACCAACAGAAAGTAGATTAGCGGTTTCCAGGGGTCATGGGTGAGAAGACAAAGATGTACGAGTTTGTTTAGTGAACAGTGTCTGGGAGTAATAAAAGTATTCTGGAATTAGATAATGGTTGCAACTGTACAACATGGTGGACAAACTAAAAACTACTGAATTATACACTTAAAAAGTGTATAATTAAATTTAAAATGATAAATTTTGTTGTATGAATTTCATCTCAATTTACCAAAAGAAAAAAAAAAAAAGGAGGGTGAATATACTTAGGGAGACCAATCAAGAGATATTGCGTGATCTGTGTAAGAGATGATGGTTACACAGGTTTCATTTGTAGTAGTCAAAATGGGAAGTAGACTGATTCCAGAGACACAATGAAGGTATTATCAAGAAAAATGCTATCACTAATATCATAATCACTGTTTATGTTCAATTTGTAGATAAGGCATTTAAAAATTATGATAAGAGAACAAAATGTAACTGTCATAAACTTTGATGATGCAAATAAGTGTTATCAATGCTAGATATTTGAAGGCAGAAGACAAACTAGAGCAGCAAAGCTTATCTCACATCAAAAGGAGGCCAGATACTGTCTATAAAAATTAATAATGTAGGTAACACAAATCAGAAAGATAGTGAATAAAATTATGATTCACAGCAGACTCTAGATGTTTAAAGTCTTTAATTTTAATAAAAAGCCTGAAAGTGAAGATGTGGCACCCCTCTGTAATGATGCCTTTTTTATTTCACCATGAGAAAGTATATTTTTACTTCTAAAACTTTTGCAAACATCAATAACTTAAATCATTATTATTAATAAATTATATTTAATAACCAAACCACTGAAAAGTACTGACCAAAAGAATACTTTTGATAACCAACCAACCCCCCTGAAAATGTTACACTAAGTAGTAACAACCCACACTAAGAAGACATAATGATCCTACAGTGTTTTTGCATAACAAGAGTATCAAATTATGTCAATTAAGAACTGAAAGAATTACAAAGAGAAATAGACAAATCTAGAATTACAGTTGCAGATACCAACTCTCTGCTCAGTAAGTGACAAATACAGCAGGCAGAAAATCAGGGGGAGTTGACAGAACACCATCAACTAAATGTAATTGAATAGTAGAACTAGGTGAATACAGAATAGCCCACAGCAGCAGAATACATGTTCTTCTCAAGTTCACAGGAACATTCACCAAGAAAGGGCACATTATGTGCCAAAAACACACCTTAACAGATTTAAAAGAATAGAAATAATATGGAGTGTGCTCTCAGACCACCATGGAAAGAAACTAGAAATCAATTAACAGGAAGCCCAGCTCCAAAATACTTGGAGATTAAACAAGGCACTTCTAAATAATGCACGGGTCTTGAAAAAAGTGTCAAGACAAAATTTAAAAAATATATAGAAATAAAAATTTACTTATCAAAACAAAGGACATGCAGCAAAAGCAGAGCTTATAAGAAAAAGTTAGCATTAGACACATAAATCTAAAATAAGTAATTTAAGTTTCCACTCTAAGAAACGAGAAGAGAAGCAGCCTGGCACAATGGTGCACACCTGTACTCAGAAGATGGAAGCAATATCTTAGTGACTGAGTTAGACACTCAGCAATTCAGCGAGACCCTGTCTCAAAATAAAAAATAACAAGAGCTGGGGATTGAGCTCAGTAATAAAACACCCTGGGTTCAATCTCCAATACCAAAAACAAAAAGAAGCTAGAAGAATAACAAATTTAAAATAAAATAATCAGGAAGAAAATCAAATTAGCAGAAATTAATGAAACTGAAAATGGGAAATCAATACAGATAAATGAACAAAACCAAAAGTTGTTTTCTGGTTTTGCTTTGTTTTGTTTTTTTTTTTTTTTAAGATCAGTAAGTTGATAAGCCTCTAGTCAGGCATATTATGAAAAAGAGAGAGAAAACACAAATTACTATCAGAAATGAAAGAGCCCCCCCATTAAAAGCATGATAAAAGAACATTGTGAGCAACTTTATGACCACAAATTTGAAAACTGTTTAGATGAAATTGGTCAATTCTTTGGAAGATAAAATATAAATGCAGACAAGGAGAAACAGAACTGAAAAAGTCTATATCTATGAAATAAACTGAGTCAATAAGTAATAAGCATCCAAAATAAAAGTATCAGAGCCAGATGGTCTTGCAGGTAAATTCCACCATCAAAATACCAAGGAAATTAAAACCATAACTATACAATCTCTTCCAAAAAAACAGATGCAGAAGGAAAACATCCTAGCTCCTTCTGTACAGCAAAACCAAATAAAGACATTACAAGAATGGAAAACTAAAGACCACTCTCCCTCATAAACCTAGACACAAAAATTCTCAAACAAAATATAAACAAATCAAATACAACAATATATAAAAAGAATTATATAACACAATCAAGTGGAATTTAGTCCAGGTATGCAAGTATGAATCAGTTTTTGAAAATCATTTAGTGGAAGTAATCATATCCACAGGCTAAATAAGAAAAATCATGATTATCCCAATAAGACAGAAAAAGCATTTGACAAAATTCAATTGATAAAAACATTCAACAAACTACAAATTTGAGGAAGTTTCCCCAACTGATAAAGGGAATATACCAAAAAAAATCACTAACACACAGCTAATCTTGAGTTTCAATGCTCCCTCCCCTCCCCCTAGCCCTCCCTACAGCAAGATCAGGAAGAGGACAAGGATGTTTGCTCTCAGTATTTTTATTCCACACTGTCATGGAGGCTCCAAGCAGGCAAATCAGGCAAGAAAAAGAAATTTATAACATTCAGATTGAGAAGGAAGAAGTAAAATCACCTTATTTGCAAATGACATGATTTTATATACAGGTAATATTAAGAAATTCACTAAAAAACTATTAGAATAAATGAGTTCATCAAAATTGCACAAGATTAATTATACAAATCAACTATTTCTATACATCAGCAATGAGCAATCTGAAAATGAAATTAAGAAAACAATTTCATTTACAATAGCATCAAAAATTAAAAAATACTTAGGAATAGACTTAAAGAGTAGGAAAATCTACTGAGACAGAAAATACATAAACATTGTTTTAGTACTGGAGACAGAGGGTGAATGGAAAGTCAGAGCAGACAAACCTACAGAGACAGAAAGTAGTTAAACATTGTTTTAGGACCTGGGGACAGAGGCTAACTGGAGAATCACTGCCAAAGACTACAGGGTTTATTTTTATTCTGATTAAAAAAAGGTCTAAAATTGGATTGTACCGACAGTTACAACATAACTGAATACACTAAAGCAACTAACCATTTTGAACATTAAAACAATATGCTATATGAATTATTATCTCAATTAAAAGTAAAATATATACACATATATCAATATGTATCTTTATTGATATAATCAACAACCATAAAAAAATATCAAAATATATTTTTAGAGCATGGAAAAAACATGAAATGAATCAATCTGTTAAAATGAAAAGGAAGTAGATGTAAGAAGACCAACTACAGACCTCTGCAGCAGTCCACCAGACTGGCTTAGATAACATAGGTGAAGAACAACATGGAAATATTTCAAAGACACTTGATATGACTGAAGAAGTAGGTATCAAGAATGCTCTACACCATACATTTGCTTATTTGCCCTGCTTTTGCTAGAAGTTGTTCCAAAAGGTTTACAAAAATCTTTGAAATGGTCACAATTATAGAAGCTTACCACAATAGGGGAAAGTGAAAGGGAGAGATCGTTCCAGGAGTGTGTTCAGAAGCCAAGGCACAGAATAGAGCAGGAGAAGCCAGAAGTTAGGTACAGTGGCAACAAGATGGGACTATAAAGGCCCAGCGGTTGAGTAGGACTTGCAGGCAATGGGAAGCCATTAATGTTTTTTAACTGAGTAGAGAATGATTCTTAGCCTTGAAAAAAGACAACCCAACAACAATATGAAGAATAACTTGGGAAGGAAAATGACAGGAAGCCCAAAGACCTATGAAAAAGGACCAGGAAGAATCTGCAAGCCAGGACAGCTTCTCTAAAACTGTGTAGGACGAACAAGAATGCAAGAAATAACCACTAAAGAAACTTGCTTAGTAGCTGGACCCCTGCAAAAAATTACAAATATGAAACCCTGACAACAGATGAAGCCTGACATATTCTGCACCTACCCACCCCTACCCAAAGGGCTACAAGAATAATTTAGGGCTTCTCTGACCCAGGAGAGTTCTCATTCATTAAAGTCCACTAAGAGCACCAAATTTTGGACTTCTCTCTACAAGAAACAAAGGCACCAGGGACACTCCTTTGGGTGTAATATCCTTGACCTCACAGTTTTCTTTGCACTACTTATTGCTGGTTCAGAGGTAAATCAAAGCACAGCATAAGTAACATAAGCCAAGACTGTCATTCTTGCCAATCTTCAAAGGAAAGATGGGTCAGTTTTCTTAAGAAACGAAGATCTCCTAGTGGCTGTTACTTACATTTGGATAAGCTAAAAACATTTGGATTTACTAAATTGTATTTTATGCTCTGATATTTTCCATTTTGGTCCATTCAGATCCTAACGTAGACATTCCAGATAGTCTGTGTAAATTTACTTTCAATATGCATTTATCAAAACATACAGAGTATAGGACCAGCTGTACTTGCAATCTCCTTTGTATCTAACAAGCTGTTGGTACATCTTATGTAACTGAAATTCCAACACAACCACGTTTATCCCAAAGACTTGCATTCATGGCTCTAATGACTCTGGGGCCAGCGCAATCTTCCAGCTGAAATTCTTACTATTCTGCCTGTTATGTCACACTATAACTACACGTTCCTCACGATATTTCCCAAATAAGCCTCACATGTTCACATCTCCATTTCTTTGATCATTCCTTTGTTTCTGTCTGGAATAATAAACAAGTAAGAAATAAAGTGTTTCTTCATACTCCTGAGTACCTATGAGCTAAATATTTAGTGGGCAATGTATGTTAACAAACTCATCTAATCTTCACAACAACCTTAATAGAATTGGTATCATTTCCTATTTTACACATGAGGTTGTTGAACCACAGAAATTTGCCCAAGAACCCAGACTATGCATTGTCCATTAAAAAATGCCTTGAAACCCCTTTCAACTGGCAATTAAAAATACCCCCAGGTATTACAGCACCGTGCTCTATACAAGCCTTTTGAGTTAGCATCACCTGATCTCCTTTACTATACCAGAAGCTTCTTAAAGTCAGCAACTATGACTTACTCGTTTTCACTTCTGCTTAACAGGTTATAGGTGCTCCATAAGCCTGTCAATATTAAATGACCGGCCCTGTCTAACAGGGGCAATATGCTATTCCACTTCTCACAACCCCTTTAATTCTTCCCAACAGTGCGAATGAAAGGAAGTGAACTTTGTCAGTATTTCTTTGCATCTTCCCTCCTCCATGGCCTCCTTTTGTAATATAATGTGAATGTGTCTGTCATCTCCTAATATAGGTGGTGCAAGAGCAACATTAATATCATCCACAAATGTGCCCCCAGAGCTCACCAACTCAATAAGTGCTCAAAATAGCTTAAGTGGAACAGTCCAAAACTAACTTTCTAAGACAGTATGGACAAGAAGGAAAACGGCTTCAAATTTACGGTTATTTAGAATAATAAAAGGCATTCTCACTGCAGCTTCTTCAACTCTTACCACTGATGCCCGAGTTGACAGAAAGCCATTACACAGCAAGAACAAAAACCTGGAATCAAAGATTAAATACCCAGCGTGTTGACCTTGGCTGGTCAAGAGCAGAGGGCCCAAGCCACACCTCCGTTTTCCGCGCAGAATGGGACACTGTACAGGTGAGTAGCTGCAAGCACAAGTTGAGGTACTAATAGCACTGGGTGGGTGCACAAGGAAATGGCCACGCTGGGCCGTAAGGGGCCGGAGCCCACGAACCCGCCGACCTCCCGGAGGGTCGGGAGACTGAGGGGTCGCGGTCCGCCCCGCACCGTCCCTCTCACCTCGGTTCTCCTCCTCCAGGTGCCGCACCCGCAGTTCGTCCTCAGTCTTCGCCTCAGAACTGTATCCCCTCCTTTGGGCAGGACCCCAGGTCCAGGCCGCAGGGCCCACCTGCCGTCCCGCCCACGAGCCGGACAGTCTCCACCCAGTGCCGAGCCGCGCGCAGCAAGCAGCCAGCAGGCGGGCGCGGCCGGCCTGCACGGCGCCCAAAGCCCCGGGTGCCGCAGCCGCCATGTTGTCTGTTTACGGCGTGGGTCTGCGGCTGCCGCCCCGCCCCCGCCCGGCGCCAGTGCACACGCGCACGCACGCGGCGCCCCGCCTTCACGACCGGCCCACCCCAGCAGCCCCTAGCTAGGCGCCAACCCCTCCACCGCCTCGCTCCGCCCAGGCCCCGGCCCTAGTCCACTCCTCCAACCCAGCCCTTTTAACTGAGCGGTCCAGGTACCACCGAGCAGCGCCACGTTCCTTGACTCGAGTTTCAAAGGGTTGTCAGCACAGGACAAAGTAGTTTTCCGAAATTATGGGCTAGTTGAAAGGAGCATATTCTGAACCATCAGATTCTTACCTCCCTGAACTTCTTGGCCTATGCCCTGAAACCACTGCATTAAGTAAGCTGCGCAAGTGAATTCGAACGTTCTGTCTACTTAGATGTGGCCGGAAAGTGTGGCAGGTCATTGCATTATAGAGTACTGCTTTACTCATGTGTGTCAGAGCTATCGGTTAAACATGCCTGATAAACCTACGGGCTGTTTTATTACGTAGCGTTCGGGAAGGGGGTGAGAACAGCAAGCAAGTCCACCAACTCCTTCTGGAGACATGGATCCTTAGAAGAGGTCAGCCTCTCAACAAAAGGGACTTGGTCAAACCATAGGCTGAGGTGGAATTCAGAACAACTCTTCCAGAAACTCCAGATAGCAATTTTGTGTAGGTTCTAATCAAAGCACCTTGTTTAAGAGTTTTCTGCTGCCTAACGTTTATTAGATCTCAACCTGGAAAGTCTGTATTTAGGAAAACTATTTTTTGGATGTGCTGCTGTGAGCTTATTCCTATTGCCATACAAATTCTGCTGTTAAACGTTATGGTTTTGAGTCCTAAACGCAAGTTCCTTCAGTATTACACCTGCCCAGGATTTATCCAAAGTAGGAAGTAAAAGCCTGTTGAGTTAATTTTCTACTTCCTCTGTAGGAATGAAATTGAGTGCACCTTTTACTGTGCCTCTTGTAAATTGTCGAGTGGGAAATTTCTCTTGAAGGTTAAGATAAGGAAAAACTTGACTTCCTTTGTATCTTTCCTCTTTTCTAATAATTGATGTTCACTTTGCTGGGTGTCCAGATTTCTCTCTAATTTGGTCTTGAGGTCTCTCTTGAGGTTGAGTGGAAGTCTGGAGGTCTCAGGCCAACCAGCAGATGAGAAAGAGAGAGAAAGAACCAGGGGGACTAAAGCTTTTACTGGGATCCAAGGTATTATTCAAGCAGTTTCCAATTAGATTTCTAATTGGCAGGTATAGGGTAAACAGATGCTAGGGTCACCTTGTGACTGCAAGGTGGTCACTGCGGCATATCTGCACAGTCCATTTGGGTTATGGGAGTTAAGGGAGAGTTTAGTAGATTAAATCTAGCTATCCCATAGAGTACTGGTCACCAGGAAGCAGTTGTATAAAGCAGATACCTGGATCTACCACACTGGGAAACTATGTCAAGAGAGATTGAACCCTGGTTCTGGTATGAGAGAGTTAAACATATTAAAAATGGATGGGAAGGCAACAAAAATTATAAGAATCATACTACTCTAGAAAACTAATATATACATTATAGATACGCATATATGTATATACATTTTTTTTTACATTTTATATGAGGTCTTTTTGTTGCCTCAGCTAGCCTTGAACTTGAAATCCTCCTGCCTCAGTCTCCCAAGTAGATGAGATTATAGGCATGCACCACAACACCCAAGGGAAACTCAAACTTTTATTTACAACTCAATTGCAATTATTGCAACTATTTCATAATAGTATTATTCACTTGTATTGGTCTCTAATTGTTTTGGTATTTTTATGTTGGTTCATCAATAGATTGTGAATTTTTTTAAAAAGGAGTTAAAACACTTGGCACAATGCTATTTAAAATAATATAACTTCAGATGTGACTAATTAGGACAACAGAAAAATCATCATCAATTGCTTGGGTTATATAAGAAAACAAAGTAAGAAAGACTACCAGTGTTTCCGTGGGCTCTCTTCCCTATCATTTGTGATTTTTGTCTTATTTAGAACAATTGTGCCAACAACCCAATTCTATAACAAAAATTGATTCTATCTTATTTTATTGGTACTAGGGATCAAGGAACCCTGAGCTGGGCACATGCTACATGCACATGCTTTGTCACTGAGATACGCCCCCACAAACCTAAAAGTTTGCTCTTAAAATTAATGCAAGTCACTAACATCACCATGACCATCACAACCTGTCAAGAAAGACAATAGAGAATTATCAAATTCAGAAACCTAACAAATTCCAGATCAATCCAGACCCATAACTGCTTAATTTTTGAGACATCAGTAAGATATATTTAAATACTTCATGCTTCCATTTCTTCATCTACAGAATAGCTGTTGTATAATCTTCTTCACCTCATGAATTCTGTAACTTCAGTTTCTTCATTTATATAATAACAACTCTGACCATTTTATTTGGTTAAAAAGTATGTAATGCACTTGACACCAGGAAATTAAAACAGAAGAAATAATGTTAGCTACCATTTAGCAACTTCCTTTTTCAGTCTATTCCAGTCATTTAGATGTCTTATTTAATGTTTAGAAAACTTTGAAGTTGGCATTGTTATCCTGATTTTTATAGATGAGGAAACTAAGGATAAGCTACTTACCAAAGCCCACAGCTTGAAATCCAAGAAGCTGGAATTCAAGTCCTAATATACCTGACCCCAAAGCCCTTTTTGATCATTGTTTTGCACAGCTTTTGATAAATTTTAAAGTATTTAATATAATTTAATTCCCTCCAATTCCTTTCCACTCTTTATTAAAAGACTGTAGAGTATGAGACAGAAACCTGAGTATCCATTTGGAAAAGAAAGCTAGGGCTTGGTGTTTGAAATGGCAAGAGTGGAAAGGCTGAGGTCTTTGGAGTACCACACCCAGTAATCTCCTGACCTTAATTCAAATTTTTACCATCTCCTTACAAGATTGAGACCTATTGCCTCCATCCATCTCTCAGTTAACAGATCTGTTTTACCTCTGATGTGTGACAGCACAGAGCTCCACCCTCCCACAAAGCGTTCATTCCTAAATAATTCTACTGCAAGGGACACATAGCAGAGCATGGATATCACCTGTCAAATGGAACCATGACCAGCATACTGCCAAACACAACTAGAGAGACACACATAGCTAAACTAAATTCAGTGGGAGCAATAAAACAGAACTGTGGACTTTTTAAAAATGGAAGCATACTTTGAAACTTTTGTTGGAAACAATAAAAGAGAAAGTAATATATTAGCACAAAGATGGGCAATGATATTAAAGATACCCATGAATGTGATGGTTTAAACAAGAAATTGTTAAAAGTTCAGGAATAGTCTTAGACATGGGATTTCCATCTCTGGGTCTAAGGCGACACTCCCTGCCACCATCAAGGTGGGGAAAAGATGAGCTAAGTATAATAACTCCCCTTATCCACAACTTCACTTCCCATAGTGGACTTCAACTTAAAATATTTTTTTTAAATATCCAGAAATAAACAATTCATAAGTTTTAAATTATAAGCTCTTCTGAGCAGCATGATGAAACCTTGTGCCATCCTACCCCATCTCACCAGAACATGAATCATCGTTTTTCCCAGTGTTTCCACACTGCATATGCTACCCTTCCATGAGTTACTTGGTAGCCACCTCAGTAACAGATCAGCTGTCACCATATAACACTGTTTGTACTCAAATAACCCTTATTTTACTTAGTAATGCCCTAAAGTACAAGTGTGAGGATGCCAACCATTTGGATATACCAAAGAGAAGCTGTACAATGCTTTAACTGTCATTACAGTTCATTACAAGAAGGATAAATACACAATAAAATATTTTAAGAAAGAGAAAAAGGCCGCATTTACTTAACTTTTCTTACAGTATATTGTAATTGTCCTATTTTTACTATTGTTAATCTCTTTCTGTGCCTAACTGGCAAATTAATTTTATCATAAGTATATGTTTTAGGGAAACACACACACACACACACAGGGTCTGGTACAGTTCATGGTCTCAGGCATCCACTGGAGTCTCAGAATACATCTTCTTTGGATAAAGGAAGACTGTTATATGTTCTATCAAGGAGAAGACACAGATATGACATATGTGCCTTCCTCTCACGTCCTATTGGCCACACCAGCAGCAAAGGGGTGAAAAATGTGACTTATAGGGCCACACACCCAGCTACAATTTGATTACTGTGTGCCAAGGAGATTACAGATATTTGAGGACACACTCTACCACAGTCTTTCTTTTTTGATACTTTTAAATCCAACTGTCATGAGTTTTAAGATAAAGTTTTATAGTTCTAAAGTATGATAGGTTTCACAAGAAATAGTGGGGGAACTGCATGCAAACTGAAGGCTCTCTTTTCCCACGAGCTACCTGGAAGTTAATGCTAAGCGAGTCTTCAGAATGGAAGGATAATGTAAAAGACACGTGTGTGAATTGTTTATTTTTTACTATTGCGACCATGTCAAACCTAAACAGATCTATGGGCCTTTTGTCATCTACATGTACTACATTATAAAACTATGAGAAACTATTTCAAAGCTCTGCGTCCACATAGCTAATGATCAAAAGATGACAGAAAAACCTACATATAGTTGTGTCCAAGGTGACATAGTTGCCATCTAATATTCTGTAAATTTTCTAATGAAGTGTAATATTCTGTAAATTTTCTGATAAACATTCTGTAAAACTTCTGATACTGTTATGGTTTACATTATGAGGTGTCCCCCAAAAGCTCCTGTGTGAGACAATGCAGTAATGTTAAAGAATAAAATGACTGGACTAGAGGAGTTGTAACCTGATCAGTGGATTAATCTTCTAGGAATTAACTGGAAGATAACGGTGGATAGGTAGAGTGCGACTGGAAGAGATGGATCACTAGGGGCATGCCTTTGAGGTTTATATTATGTCCCTGGTGAGCAGAGCTCTCTCTGCTTCCTAGTTGTTGTGTTCTGGGTCACTGTCCTCTGCCATGCCCTTCCACCATGATGTTCTGCCTCACCTTGGGGCCCAGAACAATGAAGTTGACCATCTATTGACTAAAACCTCTGAAACTGAGCTCCAAATAAACTTTTCCTCCTCTGTGTTGCTCTCATCATGTCTTTTGGCTAGTGACAAAAAAAGCTGACTAACACAAGAATCGATACCAAAAACGGGGGTCATTACTATGACTTACCTGACCATGTGGTTCAGAAGCCTTTGGAAGGGTTGTGGAGGGGAGGAATTTTGAAAAGTTTAGAAATGCAAGCTGGGAAAGTTTTAGAATATTTTAAGAGCTTGATAGGCAATTCTGGTGAGAATTTAAAAGAACAGATTGCTGATAGGACTGTGGACCAAAAGACAGGGTCATGAGGTTTCAGAGGAGGAGGAGGATTCTATTGGATATTGGACTAGAGGCCATTCATGTTACATTCTGGCAAATAAATAAAAAGTTGTCCACATTTGGTATGTCTTGAGTGAGACTTTGAGACTACATTTAAAGATAGTGGACTAATTAATCTGTTGGAGGAATTTTTAAGGAAGAACAGCCTTCAGGTGGTGGCATGGATTGCTGGTGGGCTTTTAGCCAAGTTTACTGTGATAATCAGGATCAGAAAGTAAAGCAGTAAGATTTGAAAAACTTGCACTTTGGTCAGAAAAAGTGCAAATAAAACTGGAACTCTGGAAGTTGTGGTTGTTAAAGAGATTACAGCCACTAAAGAAATGCTCACTAAATGAGATGCCCTCAGGCCATTTGTCAGGGAATTGGCAAGACCACGCCCATCTCAGGCTCAAGGGTGTAAAAGTAAAAGGGACCAGTGGGCACCCTTGTTGTACAGGGTGACCTAGGAAGTTGATTCACCAGGCTCAGCTGCCCAGGTATTCAGAGGCTGCTGCAACTGTGGTCTCTGGAGGCTTGGCCACTACTCAAGATGGTGGCAGACCCTGGTGTCAACCCTGTGGTGCTGATCGGCAGGCATGCAGGATGCTGGAGTTAGGGGGACATGGAGGCTTCCACAAAGATTTCAAAATAAGGCCTGGGAAGCCAGGTAGAGTGTAGCCAGGTCAGAGTCCCTGTAGGAAGCCCCTGAGAGGACAATGAATGAAGATGTGAGAAAGAAGTCGAACTGCAATGGAGAACCCCAAGATTTAGAGCTGTCAGTGACATGGAACGTCTGTTGGGGAAGGCTGCAAGAACCTAGCAGAAACAAGCCAAGAGAGAGGCCATGTATGCTGTAACCAGTAAAACCATCGGGATGGTGCTACATAGTCTATACAACTGTGAAAGGAGCCCCAATAACCCCCTCTTTTAGTTCAATAGTTTGCTAGCATTGGCTCACAGAACTGAGGAAAGCATTTTACCTGTACTTACGGGTTTACTATGAAGGATACAAATGAACAGTTAGATGAAGAGGCACACAGGGTGAGGTCCAGAAGCTTCTGCCATGTGGATGTGTTCACCAACAAGTGAGCTCCTCCAAAACTACAGTTTAAGGTTTCTGTGGAGGTTCCATTACATAATCTCATTGACCACTAACTGTAGAACTCCAGATCCTAGAGGATGCAGGAAATCCCAAGGGAATTTCCAGTTATCAGGGAAGAAGGCCAAATATAAGTTTCTTAATGCACCATAGTCTCACAGACCAGATGATGGGTTTCTTCCCCAGAACTTCTTTTCTCACCTAATCTGAATTCAGATAGTCCCTGATTTAGGATGTTCTCATTATGATTTTTTGACCCAACAATAGTGTGAAAGTCATACACACTCAGGAGAAACTGAAATCAGTTAAGGTCTTTCATTAATGATTTTTAGCCTGAAACTGACCTTTCCGGAACATGCACAGACAGATACACAAAGAGAAATACACACCCCTTCTTGTGATCCAACTAAAATGCACCATTTCCCCTCTTCCTTTCTACAGAATTCCCCTGCTACCTACTGATCAGGGGACAGATTTAAGTTTCTAGGGTCTAGGTTCCTTGACTGTCTCTTGTGCAAAAAAGCTTTTTTCTTAATGGAAGGTGCAACATCAGATGGCTGCAAAGAAAGGAGGCCAGGGATGATTGTGACACTCTCTGGTTTACCACCGAGAGGCGAGTGGGAATCTTTTGTGTTTCCAGTAAGGAGTTCTTCACGAAGAACAGCCGATGGACATACTCAGAGACACTATTTCCCTACACACCTACAAGGGCAGGCCCAAGATGGCTGTAGTTGGGCTCCCTTGCTGAGGCTTCCAGTGGCTGTTTGAGTATGGAGCCAAGGTCACAGACACCTGATTCAGTTTCTGTGCTCAAGGTCATAAACATTTGCTTGTGAGAATGCACTCAATTATGTACACTATAGGTGCTGGGGTTTCTTTGGCCTGCATATCAAAAATGCCTATGGAAAGACTCAGGAGACTGGGGGCTGTTGCCACCTCCAAATAAAGCATATATACTGTCCCCCCACTACAAGAAAAGAAAGCTTTTTCTCCATGCAAACCTCTGGCAAAACTGTAGTATTGACGTCCATGAGCATCAGGCAGCAAGTCCTCACTAGATAAGAAAACCATACATGGAATTTTGAATTTGTACGTTTTCCTGGGTTAGCAACATGTAGCACTACCTACTCTCACATTATTGGGCAGCTGCAGCAGTAGCAAGGTGTAGCTCCCAGTCAGTCACACCAGTGTGAGGATGAACAACTGGGACTCTGCAGTACAGTGTTGTTAAGCAAAGATATTCAGCAGGTTAGATGCATTAAATGCATTTTCAACTTATGCTATTTTCAACTTATGGTGGGCTTATGGGAACATAACACATCACAAGTGAAAGATCTGCTTACTTTTGCAATAATATAATAATCTCTCTGGTTTTGAGCAGATTTAAGATGGAAATTGGCCATAAAATTCTAAGATTCAGAGGCTCACCTTGTTGTTCTTTGTCCCTTTTAGGCTGTAATGTAGATAGTGTCTCCCTTGTACCTCTCCCAAACAGGTAAACAGAATCCTCACTTTGTCAGGGGATAACCAGAAGTTTATAGTTTAGCTCTCTTCCTTTATGGTCCTGGGGTTCATTGTTCCTTGCTTGTCCAGTGGGTGGCAATTCTGCCCTCTGACTCCAATCTTTCGTGCAGTAAAGGCGACTAGAGAAGATGTATTTGGTCATTCAGGCTGCCATAGCACATATCCCAAACCAGGTGACTTGAAGAACAGACTTGGTTTCCTTGCAGTATGGAGGCTGCAAGTCCTAGATCAAAGTGTTCTCAGGGTTGGTGTCTTCTGAGGTTTATCTTCTTGGCTTGCAGAAGGCCAACGTCTCATTGTGTCCCCACCTGACTTTTCCTCTGTGCATGCATGTCCATGGTCTCTTCCTCATCTTATGAGGACACCAGTCCTACTGCAGTGAGGCTCCACCCCGAGACCTCATTGAACCTTCATTACTTCTTATCCAAGTGCAGGGGGTTAGGATTTCAACACGTGAATTTGGGAGATATATAACTCAGTCCTTATCAAAGGATTTCTTCCTCAGTTTCTGCTTTCCTGTGCCCTGTTTCCAGAACAGCCCGGGTCTGTAGCTGTCTCCAGTACACTCTGTGACAGTGCCAACAGCCTACATCTCCTCTCACAAGCACCCTGTCTGACAGGAAAGCACTTTGCCAAGGTCACAACACTACTTAGCTGCAGAACTGTATCAAATCCATGCAAGGTATTTTGTCCTCATCTCCTACCTCCCTTTTCCTGCTGTCCCCTACTCCCACCAGGACATCTAGCTATGCTCATTGAAATCTTTGTCATCATTAAGTGTGACACCTGGATAGTAGAGGCACTGATGGCATAATGCTACTTTCTGTTCAAAAAATATAACCATTAGCTAAGTCACTGATCATTAGTGCTTCAGGAGCCTGGTAAACAGATGACAGGGCAAATTGGTTTGTCCCTTGGATTTGGGACTATGTAGAAATAAAAAAATCTCCCTCCCCACGAGAAAACAGCAAAATGAATTCTACTTCAAGACTTTTCAGTGCTGTTTCTTTTTTTGTACTGTTGTATCAGAGTCATGATTGTCTCTTTGCATAGTTTTCCATTTAGATCACAGAAAGAAAAATCACTTGAGTGTTAATGGTGAGCCTTGCAGAGAGGCAGCCAGCGTGTTCATTGGTCACAGGGCCTCCGGCTTGGTTCCCACATATATGGGACCAGCCACACAGTTCTCAGAGATCAAACTCTGATTGTTATAAGCTGAGTTTTCCGCTATCAGAAAATTTTCTTGATCGCCTTTGTTCTTTGCATTTAACTAGTAATACTGAATACAAGAGCATTGTTAAAAGTGATCAAACTAACAGAGGTTTGCAGTGATAAAGACATACCTTTTTTTTTGTTCCAAGAGGAGTACCAGGAATTGAACTCAGGGGCACTCAACCATTGAGCCATATCCCCAGCCCTGTTTTGCATTTTATTTAGAGACAGGGTCTCATTGAGTTGCTTGGCACCTCAATTTTGCTGAGTCTGGCTTTGAAGTCAAGATTCTCCTGCCTCAGCCTCCCCAGTCGCTGGGATTATAGGCATGCACCACCTCACCCAGTAAAACATACCTTGATACCTATGTTTTATTTTGTTCATCTGTTGCCCTTATGAGATTATGCTTTCAAAAGAAAGCATCTGTATGACTTACTGTATAAACTTTAAACATTCGTCTATAATGTGGGGATAAGAAGAGTTCACCTTTCAGGACTATAAAGAATAAATAACATACATAAAGATTCATTCCCAGTGCAATATAGAATGATGAATTTTAATATAATAAAACAGAAAATATAGCAGTCTGTGATCTAGTTTCAGATTACACATAGCAGCTAACCTTTAAGAAATTACCACCTGTCAAATTTTAGTGTAATGTGAAAAAGCAATATCCACAATTATCTGCAAAGGTCATTAAATATTCCTATCTTTCCAACTATATGAGGCCAGATTATCTTTATAGCTTAAACCAAAATGTTGCAGTCAATTGAATGCAGAAGCAACTATGAGAACCTCATTGTCCTATGGAGTGAGGCATTAAAAAAAAAACCTATAAACTATGCCATATGCTTCTAGTGGTTTTGTTTCATAAAATGTAATTAGTTTCATGAAAATATTTTATTTAGGTTAATGTATGATGGCTTATCATTATCATTATTAAATAAATGTATAAACATTTTAATATTTTACCGATTTATTTTCTAATAAGGTAAATATTTATATACATAACCTACATAGAAAAATTAGCAGAGAGTCTATGGGTCCTCAGACCAAAAAGTGTGAGAACCACTACTTGCATTGTAGGTCACATTTTCCTGTTTCTTCATAGGTGTGATAATTTTTGATTGTACTCTGGACATGAGGATAGGTATTCTGGATTCTGTTGTGTTCTCCGGAGCACTGTGATATTTTTGTTCTAGCAGACAACATACCTGAACACAAATTCTGCCTGTCTTGTAGTGGGAAGTCACTGAAGTCTCTTAGCTACATTACCTGGAATCTTCCATGAATGTGCATCATACAGGGGTCAGCCAGAGATTTGGGCAGCATTCACAATTATTTGAGACACCTGTTCTGTGACTTTCTCCTTTCTGAGAAAATAGGATTATTATAAAAAGTTTGAGAACCACTGCTTGCATTGGTTATTATTGGTTATTGCATTATTAGCTTTGTATAGTTGTGTCTTAGTCCATTCAGGTTGCTATAACAAAATCCCACAGCTCAGAGGTTTATAAACAAAAAAAAATTTATTTTGGAGGGTAAAAGTCTAAGACTACATTTGCTGTTTGGTAGCAACAGGCAACCCTCAGAAGTGTGGGCCTTGGTCCTACCCAAGTGTTGTGCTGGTCTTGTTGGGTTGTGGGCTCAGGGTGTGACATAGCTTGGTGGCATTGGTGCCAACAGGTGAGACATAGTCTCCTAGAGCTAGTCCACCCACAGTGACTCTGTCTAGAGTCAGAAGAATCCCTCAATGTCTGACCACAGGCCAGCAGAGCAGACATCTGGGCAGAGGGGACACTGAAGGCAAACTACCACATAATCTCATTCATACAGAATATTAAAAAATTGATGTCATAGAAGTTGAGATTAAATGGTGGTCATCCTAAACCAAGGAAGTAAGGGAGGGATGGAGTGACGGGAAAGGCTGGTTAATGGATATTAAGTTAAAGTCAGATAAGAACAAGAAGTTCTGGTGTGCTGTTGACACAGGAGGGTAACATAGGAAACAATAAGAGACTTTACACTCAAAAAACTGAAAAAAAAAAAAAAAAGGATTGGAAAGTTTTCAAAATAAAGAAATGATCCGTGTTTGAGGAGCTAGATGAGTTTAACCTGATTGAAATATTACACAGTGTATATGTATATTAAAATATTATGTGATACCCTATGGATATGTGTAATTTTTATGCTTTCATGTATCAGTAAACAACCCAGCTAGGTGGTGCACACCTGTAATCCCAGCAGCTGGGAGACTGAGGCAGGAGGATTGCGTCAAGGCCAATCTCAGCAATTTAGCAAGGCCCTAAGCAACGCAGTGAGACCCTATCTCTAAGTAAAATACAAAAAAGGGCTGAGGATGTGGCTCAGTGGTTGAGTGCCACTGGGTTCATTTCTCGGTACAAAAAAAAAAATCCTAAGAAAATTAGATAAATAAAATTTTAAATTAAAATAAAAGATTTGGTGTCTGATGAGTACCACAACCTGATTTCTAGATGGTATTCTCTTGCTGCAACCTCTCATGGCAGAAGGAGCAAGGGAGCTCTCTGGGGCTGCTTTTATATGGGCATTAATCACATGGGGGGGGGTCACTTTCACAGCCTGCTCACCTACCAAAGGCCCCACCTCCCAATCCCATCATGCTGTTCACTGGATTTCCACGTATGAATATTGGTGGGAGACAAATATTCAGACCACAGCAAGATATTTGAGAATTAAATGAGATGATGTGGATTATTTAATCCAGTATAGTGTATCCTAAACACTCAGTATTAGAGGTTATTATTATTTTTAAGATACGAAAACTAAGGCTGGGGATGTGGTTCAGTGATAGAGCATTTTCTGGCATTCATGTG
This sequence comes from Sciurus vulgaris, assembly GCF_902686455.1. Taxonomy (NCBI): domain Eukaryota; kingdom Metazoa; phylum Chordata; class Mammalia; order Rodentia; family Sciuridae; genus Sciurus; species Sciurus vulgaris. The sequence continues at coordinate 30,561,988 of NC_136474.1, forward strand.
ACCCTAGGTTCAATGTCCAGCGCTACAAATAATAAAAATTCTAAGAAAAAATTTAAAATAACAACGACTAGTATGAAGCAATGATTTCCAATACAATATCCACTGGGGTAGGAAAAAATACTAGGATTTCTGTTTGTATTTTTACCTAGCCCCAAACTTATTTGTCTTTATGTAAAAATGTGCATTTGAAAATAGATGCTTAAAATTTCTTTTTTGCTGATGGAATATGTGATTTTAAGAAATTGGAGATTACTAGTTAGGGATTTAATAAAGAACCACAAATGTATTTTTATAGTATTTCATTCTCAAAATAAAGTCTCTTTTACACAAACCACAAGATATTTTCAAGTCATGAATTAATTATTTAAAGTTTTCCAGCCTAGAGTGTAGCATATCAATATTTCCATTTTAAACTAAGACCAAAAAAGCAGGCATGATGAATTTATTCCCCAACCCCAGCGCTTCCTGAAAGTTCCTTTGTGGAATCAATCACAAGATCAAGAACAAGGTTTTGCCTAGGATGCTTGACCTTTTTTTAAGCAACTGAATTTTTAAATAATTCAGGAAATGAGTCAGTCAGACCTTATTTTCATCAGAAATACTCCTTGTATGTCATTGCATATGAAATCACTTGATAATTGTCTATCTCCAAATGGAAAACCTAGTTACGTTAAACTGGGGTTTGGGAAAGATAAAAGAGAAGCTCTTGATTTTCAATCCCTGTTCAGCAGTAACAAGGGGGGACCCTGTACATTTCCTGAACATTTATTCTGGATCTCATTTTTGAGTGGATACCTCTCAGGAGCTGATGCAGAGGACCCACGTAGTGGAATCTCTTAAATTTTTTGTCCTGAGAAAAAGATAGCACACAGTTGAAGTTCAAAAGAGACACAGTGTCAAAATATTGTTAAGTAATGAGTAACAAATTAATCACTTTGAAAGGAAACTACCTGGCTCAGTGACACACGCCTGTAATCCAAGCAGCTCGGGAGACTGAAGTAGGAGGATCATGAGTTCAAAGCCAGGCTCAGCAATTTAGCAAGGTCCTAACCAACTCAGTGAGACCCTGTCTCTAGATAAAATACAAAATAGGGCTGGGGTGTGGCTTACGGTGGAGTGCCCCTGAGTTCAAACCCCAGTTAACCACCCACCCTGCAAAAAGGGCTGGGGATGTGGCTCAGTAATAAAGCACCCCTGGATTCAATTCCTGATACTAAAAAATAAAAATTATAAAAAAAGAGAGAAAACCCAAACCCAAGTACACTATCTCATTAGTCCATTTCTGTTGCTAATTACACAATACCACACAGAATGGGTAAGTTATAAAGAAAGAAAAGTTCATTTTGGTTCAGTTCTGATCCAAGTTCAGAGTCTCATCTGGTGATCTGGTGATGGTGTGCTTGTTGGTAGAGTCCCCAGGTAGGGCAGGGTGTTATATGGCAAAAGACTGGGAGTGTATGTGTATGTGTGTCTCTTCTGGTCTCTTTCCCTCTTAAAAAGTCACAGGAGGAGCTGAGTTGTAGCTCAGTGGTAGAGCACTTGCCTAGCAGGGTTCAGTTCTCAGCACAGCTAAAACAAAAAACAAAAAAAACAAAAAAAACCCAACAACAACAAAAACAACAACAACAACAAAAACAACCCACCAGGATTCAATCAAAGGCTCCACACTGAAGACCTTGTGCAATCCTGATCACTTCAGTAAAACTCACTTTTAAACACCATAATCACATTAAGTGCCTATCCTGTTAATTTCTATCCAAACAGCAATCATACGTATCAAATGAATTTTTTTCTTAAATAATAGCAATGCCTCCTGCAGGTATTAGAAGGATTGGGATGTAGAACCCAAGGGAGAAAGGAGCACAATCTGGAACTTTGTGGTTCATGCCAGCTCTATCACAGTCAAACTTTCAAAACTCTGGAAGATATTGGTGTTTGGAGCCAACAGTCACTTTTCAGTGTACAGGGAAAGTTCACTGCCTTTCCTATTAAATACAAAAATAAGGACATGCATTTTAACATGCATATCACTGAAGTGTTACCATTGAAGAAAATTGTGCATAAATGGAGCACTTGGTGTAATTTGACTCTTGCTTGGGGAAATGATTTTTATAATTATTTGTCTTATCAGTAGTGTCAGTTTCTAGGAAGTATATGATATTTAGTTTATGTTTAATCAGAAAAAATGTAATTTGAAGCCACATGCAAAGCTTCAATATTTGGGCTTGCGTACTTTTCATCAACTCTGTAGGCCAGGTTTGAGTTCTCGATGATGATGAAGAACAACCCTGGCTTTTACGTGTATTCTCAGGGCTAACTATTCGCATCTGCAAGATTGTCAGATCCACAGATACGATGTCGTGAATACTTAGTCTGCTGTCGTGAACCAGGGTCTGCCACAATGTCTGACATAAATCAGATGCTGAAAACTATACTTGTTCATCTGGTTGAACAAATAAAAATAAGGTCTATAATTTTCTGTGAAGTCAGTCAGAATTAGCATCCAAATTTCCCAAAATAATACTTCATATTAGAAGTTTATCAAGACTTAGCATTTGGCTTTTAATAGAATTGTAGAGCAAGTAATATTCATTTGTGACTGTTGTACTACTTCTGGAAGGTTAAATGTGTAAATCATCATTTTTTTAGTTATATATTTTAAACACCTCATTCTTCAATGGGTTCCATGAGTTAAATGACAATATTCATTTATTTATTTTTATTATTATTATTTTTTTTTTTTTTGCGGTACTGGGGATCGAACTCAGGGCCTTGTGCTTGCGAGGCAAGCACTCTACCAGCTGAGCTATCTCCTCAGCCCCAAATGACAATATTTAAAGTTTAAAAGACTGAGTAAAACTAAGAACCACCATTTCAAGGAGGCAAGCACTGGCAAACTTTCCAGTTTTAGATATTTTTCAAGGGTTAGAGACGTAGCTCATTGGTACAGCGCCTGCCTAGTGTACGTGAGACCCTGGGTTTAATCCCCAGTACCACAAGAAAAATAAATCAATAGCTCATTTTTCAGTTAAAACATTATTTTAATTTTTTTTTCTTTTTTTTTTTTGGTGCTGGGGATTGAACCCAAGGCCTTGTGCTTGCAAGGCAACCACTCTACCAACTGAGCTGTATTTCCAACCCCTATTTTAATTTTTATAGTATAAATATCACAGATTTTTACATCTGCACACTTGTCTAGCAAATTTAAATTCTAAGATTTATATATTCTCACAAAAGTAACTTAGTGGTAATTTAATGATATTCTTTCATAATAAGAAAATTTGGCTACTTTCTTATTAATAATCTAAGCATTGGGTAGCAACACAGAATATGGAGGTCATGTACCCAGCACAAATGGACCTCAATTCAGGACCACCACACAGATCAAAACACTGCTTTGTCACCCGAAATAACAAACAGAGAGATTTTCCAAAGATTAGTACGTTTATTCTGGAATAGCATCGCAACAGTAATGCACACATGCGTGTCAAGTAAACTGTGTGTGTATTCAAAGTGCTTGAGGCAAGGGGAAATTTTTAAAGGCAAAAGAAGGAGGATTACAGATGTTCTTTTAATGCAATAATCTTTGTCCCAGAGAATCAGTAATAAGGGTATTAATGAACCAATAACAAGGGTGGTCAGTCTGAGCTTGAACAGGCAGCTGCTGAACAGAGGTCCATGCAGAAGTATTTTCTGTATCAGTTTGGGATACCTTGGTGCAAGTGTGTTGTTTTTGCAAAATTACTTGCAATATTTCCTGTTTTCAGGCAACTTGTATATGATAACCCTTCCCTTCATAACCTTTCCCTGGCTCCATTTTGTCAGGGTTTGGCACCAGCAATTACATCTTGAATATGACCATTTTTACGATTTATATCATTAGTATTGAAAATAATTCTCTAGCTAGGTGAGGTCGTGCGTGCCTGTAATCCCAGTGGATTAGGAGACTGAGGCAGGTGGATCACAACTTCAAATCCAGAGTCAGCAACTTAGTGAGGCCTGAAGCAATTTAGTGAGACCCTGTTTCAAAATAAAAAAAAAATAAAAAGAGCTGAGGATGTAGCTCAGTGATTAAGTGCCCTTGGTACCAAATAATAAGAGTAATAATAATTCTGTTTTTGAGTCATCATATGTCACAAAATGTTTTGGCAAATGGTGGGCCTCATACACAAGGGTGGCCTCCTAAAATTTTATTTCCTTACTGGCATTGTAGCCATCTCGTTTGTATGAGTACACTCTATGATGCTCACACAAGGACAATATTGGCTACTAATGAATTTCTCAGAATGTGTCCCTAGTTATGACTGTACTGGGCAAGTTTGCAAAACTCATGGGACAATTCATATCCTATGCCAGTGGTTCTCAGCTCTTTTTTTTTTATTTATTTTTATTGTAAACAAATGGGATACATGTTGTTTCTCCATTCTTGTCCCCCTTGTACCCCCCATTAAGTGTCATCATCCGCTTATCAGTGAGATCATTCCTCTTTTGGATTTTTGAGATTGGCTTATCTCACTTAGCATGATATTCTCCAATTTCATCCAGTTGCCTGCAAATGCCATAATTTTATTATTCTTTATAGCTGAGTAATATTCCATTGTATATATATATATACCACAGTTTCTTTATCCATTCATCAATTGAAGGGCATCTAGATTGGTTCCACAGTCTGGCTATTGTGAATTGAGCCTCTATGAACATTGATGAGGCTGTATCTCTGTAGAATGCTGATTTTAAGTCCTTTGGGTATAGGCCGAGGAGTGGGATAGCTGGGTCAAATGGTAGGTCCATTCCAAGTTTTCTAAGGAATCTCCACACTGCTTTCCAGAGTGGCTGCACTAATTTGCAGTCCCACCAGCAATGTATTAGTGTACCTTTTTCCCCACATCCTCTCCAACACCTATTGTTGCTTGTATTCTTGATAATCACCATTCTAATTGGGGTGAGATGGAATCTTAGTGTAGTTTTGATTTGCATTTCTCTCATTACTAAAGATGTTGAACATTTTTTCATATATCTGTTGATTGCTTGGACATCTTCTTCTGTGAAGTGTCTGTTCATTTCCTTAGCCCATTTGTTGATTGGATTATTTGGATTATTTGTATTCTTGGTGTAGAGTTTTTTGAGTTCTTTATAGATTCTGGAAATTAGTGCTCTATATGAAGTATGAGTGGCAAAGATATTCTCCCACTCTGTCGGCTCTCTCTTCGCATTGCTGATAGTTTCCTTTGCTGTGAGAAAGCTATTTAGTTTGAATCTATCCCAGTTATTGATTCTTGCTTTTATTTCTTGTGCTATGGGAGTCCTGTTAAGGAAGTCTGGTCCTAAGCCAACAAGATGAAGATTTGGACCTACTTTTTCTTCTATAAGATGCAGGGTCTCTGGTCTGATTTCAAGGTCCTTGATCCATTGTGAGTTGTCAGTTGAGTTTTGTGCAGGGTGAGAGATAGGGGTTTAGTTTCATTCTGTTGCATATGGATTTCCAGTTTTCCCAGCACCATTTGTTGAAGAGGCTATCTTTTCTCCATTGCATATTTTTGGCACCTTTGTCTAGTATGAGAAAATTGTATTTATTTGGGTTTGTGTCCATGTCCTCTATTCTGTACCATTGATCTACCTGTCTATTTTGGTGCCAATACCATGCTGTTTTTGTTACTATTGCTTTGTAGTATAGTTGAAGTTCTAGCATTGCGATACCTTCTATTTCATTCTTCGTGCTAAGGATTCCTTTAGCTATTCTGGGTTTCTTATTCTTCCAGATGAATTTCATGATTGCTTGCTCTATTTCTGTGAGGTACGTCATTGGGATTTTAATTGGAATTGCATTGAATCTGTATAGTACTTTAGGTAGTATGGCCATTTTGACAATATTAATTCTGCCTATCCAAGAACATGGGAGATCTTTCCATCTTCTAAGGTCTTCCTTAATTTCTTTCTTCAGTGTTTTGTAGTTTTCATTGTAGAGATCTTTTACCTCTTTGGTTAGATCGATGCCCCAGTATTTTATTTTTTTTAAGGCTATTGCAAATGGAGTTGTTTTCCTCATTTCCCTTTCAGCTGTTTTGTCGCTTGCGTATAAAAATGCTGTAGATTTATATGTGTTGATTTTATAGCCTGCTATTTTGTTGAATTCATTGATGAGGTCTAGAAGTTTTCTGGAGGAGGCTTTTGGATCCTCTAAACATAGAATCATGTCATCAGCAAATAGGGACACCTTAAGTTCCTCTTTTCCTATTCATATCCCTTTAATTTCTTTAGTCTGCCTAATTACTCTGGCTAGAGTTTCGAGGACAATGTTGAATAGAAGTGGTGAAAGAGGACATCCCAGTCTTGTTCCTGTTTTTAAAAGGAATGGTTTCAGTTTTTCTCCATTAAGAATGATGTTGGCCATGGGCCTAGCATAAATAGCCTTTACAATGTTCAGGTATGTTCCTACTATCCCTATTTTTTCTAGCGTTTTCAGCATGAAGGGGTGTTGTATTTTGTCAAATGCTTTTTCTGCGTCAATTGAAATAACCATATGATTCTTATCCTTAAGTCTATTGACATGATGGATTACGTTTATTGATTTACGAATGTTGAACCATCCTTGCATTCCAGGAATGAACCCCACTTGATCGTGGTGCACGATTTTCTTAATATGTTTTTGGATACAGTTTGCCAATATTTTGTTAAGGATTTTTTCATCTATATTCATCAAGGATATTGGTCTAAAATTTTCTTTCCTTGATGTGTCTTTTCCTGGTTTGGGTATGAGGGTGATATTAGCTTCATAGAATGAGTTCGGTAGGGTACCCTCCTTTTCTATTTCCTGGAATACTTTGAGAAGTACTGGAATGAGTTCTTCTTTGAAGGTCTTGTAGAACTCGGCTGAGAATCCGTCTGGTCCTGGGCTTTTCTTGGGTGGTAGGTTTTTAATGGCTTCTTCTATTTCATTGCTTGATATTGATCTGTTTAAATTGTGTATGTCCTTCTGGTTCAGTTTGGGAGGAGCATATGTCTCTAGAAATTTGTCAATATCTTTGGTAGTTTCTATTTTGTTGGAATATAGATTTTCAAAGTAGCTTCTCATTATGTTCTGTATCTCAGTGGTGTCTGTCGTAATATTTCCTTTGCATCATGTATTTTAGTAATTTGAGTCTTCTCTCTCCTTCTCTTTGTTAATGTGGCTAAGGGTTTATCTATTTTGTTTACTTTCTCAAAGAACCAACTTTTTGTTATGTCAATTTTTTGAATAGTTTCTTTTTTTCAATTTCATTGATTTCAGCTCTGATTTTAATTATCTCCTGTCTTCTACTACTTTTGCTGTTATTCTGTTCTTCTTTTTCTAGGGCTTTGAGCTGTAATGTTAGGTCATTTAATTGTTGACTTTTCATTCTTTTCTGGAACGAGCTCCATGCAATGAATTTTCCTCTTAGTACTGCTTTCATAGTGTCCCAGAGATTTTGATATGTTGTATCATCATTCTCATTGACCTCTAAGAATTTTTTTTAATCTCCTCCCTGATGTTTTTTGTTATCCATGTTTCATTCAATAGCATACTATTTAGTCTCCAAGTGTTGGAGTAATTTCCTTTTTTTATTTTGTCATCGATTTCTACTCTCAGTCCATTATGATCTGATAGAACACAAGGCAGTATCTCTATTTTTTTGCACTTCCTAAGGGCTGCTTTGTGGCATAAGACATGGTCTATTTTCGAGAAGGTTCCATGTGCTGCTGAGAAGAAAGTGTATCCACTCGTTGATGGATGGAATGTTCTATATATGTCTATTAAGTCTAGGTTATTGATTGTGTTATTGAGTTTTATGGTTTCTTTGGTTGGATTTTGTTTAGAAGATCTATCTAGTGGTGACAGTGGTGCGTTAAAGTCGCCCAGAATTATTGTGTTGTGGTCTATGTGATTCTTGAAATTGAGAAGGATTTGTTTGATTTACAGGGATGCACCTTGTTTGGGGCATAAATATTTACTATCGTTATGTCTTCCTGATTTTTGGTTCCCTTAAGCAGTATGAAATGTTCTTCTTTATCCCTTCTGACTAAGTTTGGCTTGAAGTCCACTTTATATGATATAAGGATGGAAACCCCTGCTTTTTTACTGAGTCCATGAGCATGGTAGGTTTTTTCCCATCCTTTCACCTTTAGTCTGTGGATGTCTTTTTCTATGAGGTGAGTCTCTTGCAGACAGCATATTGTTGGGTCTTTCTTTTCAATCCATTCTGCTAGTCTATGTCTTTTCATTGAGGAGTTTAGGCCATTAACATTCAGGGTTATTATTGAGAAATGATTTGTATTCCCAGTCATTTGGCTTATTTTTGTTTTTAAGTTGGCTTGGTTTCTCCTTTGAGTGGTTTTTCTCTAAGGTAGTTCCTCCCTTTGCTGACCTCCATTGTTGTTTTTCATTTTCTCCTCATGGAATATTTTGTTGAGAACATTCTGTAGTGCAGGCTTTCTATTTGTAAATTCTTTTAACTTTTGTTTATCATGGAAGGATTTTATTATTTCATCTTCAAATCTGAAGGTTAGTTTTGCTGGGTATAGGATTCTTGGTTGGCAACCATGTTCTTTCAGAGCTTGAAATATGTTGGTCCAGGCCCTTCTAGCTTTTAGAGTCTGGGTTGAGAAGTCGGCTGCTATCCGTATTGGTCTCCCCCTATATGTAATCTGATGCTTTTCTCTTGCGGCCTTCAAAATCCTATCTTTATTTTGAATGTTAGGCATTTTCATTATAATGTGCCTTGGTGTGGATCTGTTGTGATTCTGTGCATTTGGTGTTCTGTAAGCCTCTTGTACTTGATTTTCCATTTCATTCTTCAGGTTTGGGAAATTTTCTGATATTATTTCATTGAATAGGTTGTTCATTCCTTTGGTTTGTATCTCTCTGCTTTCCTCAATCCCAATAACTCTTAAATTTGTTCTTTTCATGATGTCCCATAGTTCTTGGAGATTCTGTTCATGATTTCCTATCATCTTCTCTGTTTGGGCGACTTTATATTCAAGATTAAATATTTTGTCTTCATTATCTGAGGTTCTGTCTTCCAAGTGGTCTAGTCTGTTGGTGATGCTTTCCATTGAGTTTTTTATTTGGTTTATTGTCTCCTTCATTTCAAGGATTTCCTTTTGTTTTTTTTGTTTTTTTTTTTTTTTTTTTGAGAATCTCTATCTCTTTGTTGAAATGATCTCTTGCTTCCTGCAGGTGCTCTTTCAGCTTATTGGTATTATCATTCATTGCCTGCATTTGCTCTCTTATTTCATCCTTTGCTTCACGAATCATCTTAATCATGTATAATCTGAAGTCCTTTTCTGACATTTCTTCTAACATACTGTCATTGGATTCTATTACTATAGAATCTAGATTGGTTTGGGTCATTTTCTTCCCTTGTTTTTTCATGTTGTTCATGTATCTTCCCCTCTAGCAGTGCAGATCTGGGGTATTGCAGATTTCCCCCTATAGGCTTATAGTGGCCATATAGGTTTCCAAAACCCTTTCTTTAAGGGGAGATCAATATTAGCAGTGCCCAAATCAGACACTATGCAATCCTAGATCAAATAGCCCGTATGGGGACAATAACAAAATTGTCATAATAAACAAAATGAGTTCAAATATTATCTTCAGTAAAACAAACAGGTTTGCAATAAGGTCTGCAGTTTCTAATGGAGGACAAAGAGGATGCGGAGGGATGTAGAATATGGCTGTTAATGGGATAAGAAAAGAATATACAGAAGTTCTAGAAAATAGAAAGGGTAAGAGTGTAATCAAAAGAAATTGGATGTTAGCATGCAAATAAGGGAGAAAGAGACTTTGAGGGAACAGGTAAACAAAAGGAAAAGAAAGCAAGAAACGTAAAGAAATGAAAACTTAAATTTTTTTTAAAAAGGAGAAAAAAGAAAATCTACTGTATAACAGTCATATACTAATGAAACCTCACAGTGTTCAGTAGCCTGATGAATGAGAGGTACCTGACAATGAGCTTCAAGCCTCTAGCAGGCATCTCAGGATGGGATTTGCCCCACCCGAAGATCGGAGCTATGGCTTCCAGGATTATCCAAGATGGCTGCTCTGGCTTCCAAATGTGTTGGCAAATGGGGAGCTGCAGCTCAGGGTTGGATGTGGTCAGCTGGAGGTCCTGGAGACAGGATGCAGTTGGTCCAGCAGGGGTCCTAGAGGTCGGGTGTGTTTGGTGTGGTTGTGGGATCCTGGAGGCCGGGTGCAATCAGTCGGTCTAGGGTCCCTGTGATAGGGTGCAGTCAGTTGGTCTGGGGGTCCTGGAGACAGGGAGCAGTCAGTTGATGTGAGGGCCCCAGAGGCAGGGAGTGATTGGTCGGGCTGAGGGATCCTGGAGATGGGGCTCAGTCAGTCCGGCCAGGGGTCCTACGGGGCCTGGCTGTTGTCTCAAAAATCGGTTCTCAGCTCTTAATGAACATTTGAATTACCTGGGACATTTCAAAACAAAAAGTAATAGACATTTCCAGGCCTCACCTGGCAGAAACCTCAGGTGCACACGCATTGTTACTACAGATACCTCTGTAAAGTTCCTCACAAAAGAAATGAAAAGGTGATGAAATAAATTCCTGCTCTTCCAGAGGTTCCCACCCTTGGGTATACATGGGAATCCTTTGGTTGGATAGAATTTCCAGAAATACGTATGCCTGACAAACCTCAGGGATTCTGACTAAACCCTATAGGCTGTAGCCTGGGCACTGGGATTTTTAAAAAGCTTTCTGGGTCTTTCTAATGTACATCCAAATGAGAACAATTCCATTAAAGTTTTCTTAGGAGAGATACTGTCCTGGCTTTGTAAATTATTTTTATGTACAGCACATTCAGGCATTCGAAAAGTAATTGTTACTTGCCTGCATTGATCTAAGCTGTATTTTCTTTTTGAAAGTACCTAAAAAAGATTATTTGTAATTTTACTATTGGAAGATGCTTTCTGCCACTTAATGCAATCACACAGGAAGTGCCTTTTGTCTTCTAAGACACCGCTGCTGGTCCTTTTTCCTGTCACAGGACCCAGAGAAATTGATACTATTGTGCAACATCCTTGAGTTCACTTGATGGACAGAAGAGGCTAGGCTGGTAGTTCCCATGGCTCCAAGAACCAAAGGCATCCCTGTCTCAGCAAAACAGTATGCAAGGCTGACTGAGAATCCATTTCGAACAGCTAGGGCTCTTTGAGCCCAGAAATGCATAAAACTGCTATTCTGGATTATCCTTCTCTGAATTACGGAGCAAGAACAGCAACCCAAAACCTCATTTATTATCAGTAGCTAGGATAATAAAACAAACCACATCCCAATAATAGCATTTTCTTTATCTTTATTTTTATCTTCTTACTTAATTAAATGGACCAGATGCTTCTCTTAAATCACCGTTAGGACACAATTGTTTTTCCTTCCAACTTGGGCCCTGCAGAAGAGCTCCCACAAAGAAGGATGGCGAGAAGAAGGGTCATGTGAGCTCCAGGGCAGTGACCCAAGAATACCTCACCAACATTCACAAGCACGTGGACCTCATGCAGTGCACCCCTTGGGCATTCAGCAAGACCCAGATATTTGCCACAAAGGAGATGCACAATGTTACCAAGCTCATTAAAACTGCCTGGGTCAAAGGAATTGGGAATGTTCCATACCATAACCGTGCGTGGTTGCCCCAAAAAAGCAAATAAGGATGAAGATTCACCAAATAAGCTCTATGCTTTCATTACAGACGTACCTATTACCACTTTTAAAAAATCTGCAGACAACTAACATGGAGAAGAACTAACCGGTGATTGTTAAAGTTATAAAACCAAATGTACACACAAAATCACTTGTAGGCTCCTTCTCACTCACTGGAGCTGACAGGCCACCCATTTCACGGTAAGAAATATAAGGAAACAAAGAAGATAGCAGTGCATTTATTATTAGTTTAGATATTATGTAGTTAAATTATAAATCTCCTTATGCTGTTCTCCCCACTGTCCAGGGGAGAAAGGAGGCAGCAAAAAGAATTGAGTACAACATGTAAGACTCCGTTTTATCAACTTCCTGCCAAAAGATCAGATTAGAAGTTCTTGTATCATACACGAAAAAGGAATGCAGATTGTGATTTTTTAAAATCCTGTGTTGTAGTGGTTCTTATAGGCAATACTTTTATTTAATTCTAGTAGAAATACATTAGGCTGAGAAACTGAGCATTCATTAGGCATGATTTATGTTTTGAATTTTATGAATGGATGGATCAAGTACAAAGTATAGTATAGTCAAGTTTGGGGTCTCATTCTAGTTTGGAAATCCAGTTTGTCCTGGATTAAAAAGATAGATGGATATTTTTCTCTTGCTTCCTCTCTACCTCCTGAAAGAAGGTTGAAATTGAATTGAGAGAGAACCCACAAGATTCTGGCTTGCAACATCCTGGTACATTGACTGGTGTTGGACCACTGCCTGAGTAAAAGAAACAGCCTTTTGTGCATACCTGTAGAAGACCTGCTTTCTCCTCTCTTTCTATTCTTTACTTAAGAAGTTTGCAATATTCAAAAACTCTGTGTTCATAAAAATGCTATGCAATTTTTTTAAAAAAAAGTGAAGATCCCTATGAGGTGATTTCCAAGATATGCTGTTGAGTGATAAAAGCCAAGCAATATATGGCATGTTATATGTTACATAAGAAAGAAGGGGAAATAAGAAGATACATGTGTGTGTGTGTGTGTGTGTGTGTGTGTGTGTGTGTGTGTCTGTTCATGTTTATAAAGATAACCCCCCAAAAATGCAAGAATGATAAACCAGAAAACACTGAGTACATTACTTATAAGTGGCCGGGGTTGGGGATTCAATCCTTAGTACCAAGAAAAGAAAGAAAGAAAGAAAAGAAAATTACACAGAATAACGTAATGGCACCCAAGGACCCACAACCCAGTCTTTTCAAAATCTAATATTTTGCCTTAGGTAACAATCTTTTAGAGTATAAAATATAATTAAGACTATCAAAACTCCTTAGAAAACTCCTTCTGTCTCCTCTTCCTCCATTTCTGGAGAAAATTGCTTTTTAAAATTTTGTGCTTAGTTTTTTGCAAGTTATCACACAAAGTCTTTTTAAACTCTGTATGTGTGTGTGTGTGTCCCAGTTCAGTTTGGTTTTGAAACACATCTTTTTGGATTCCTATAGCTCTGGCTCACTCTTTTGATTATTTGTACTCAATTAAATGAACATATCTTTATTTGTTCATTCTCCATTGATAGGTGTTTGGGTTATTTTAAATTTTATTCACTATTATTAGCAATACCGTAGTGAACATTATGTTATCTATATTCTCGTACAAATTTAGCAAAAAATTTCCAATGTTGTCCAAAACACACGAAACTGGCCAAGAAGTATGCAAAGATATAGCTTCACAAGATATTGAAAAATTATCTTCCATAGCAGTTGTGTGAGTATACACCTCAATGAACGAGTTTCCAGAGATAATGGAAACAAGATTTTCCCCCATCTGATGAATATGAAATGGTTGCTCACCGTGGTTTTGATTTGCATTTCTCAGGCTGCTAGTGAGACTATTTTTATAAATAATTATGCAATATTTCATTTTTTTCTATAAATATCTATTTATATCCCTTGTCCAGTTTCTTCTAGGTGATATATCCTATTTTCTTTGAAGTTCAAGTTTGGATCTGGAATGTCCCCCAAGGCTCTTCTATGGAGGGCATCGTCCCCAGTACAGCAATGTTGAGGTGGGTCTTTGGAAAGTGGTTTGACCATGAGGACTCTAATCCATCAATGGATTAATAGCTGAATGGATTATTGGGAGGTGATGGAAGCCACAAGAGGTGAAACCTAGTTGAAGGGAGTAGGTCCTTGGAGGTATGTCCAAAACTGTATTTTGTTCCTGGCACCTTCCTCTTTCTTCTTTCCAATTGCCATGAGGTGAGAAGCCATGATTCTCTGCCTCATCAAAGACCAACCATCCATGAAGTCAAGCAACCATAGACTGAAACCTCTGAATCTGTGAGCCAAAATAAATCTTTTCTCCCTTAAGTTGTTTTCCTCAGGTGTTTTGTCACAGAAATGGAAAACTGACTAACACAATTGGTTTGTAGGATTTCTTTATATTCTTTGATTATATGCATTTTGGGTATCTTTTCTGATTCTTTAACCTGTATTTTCATTTTCTCTCTCTTTTGTTCAACAGAACAAAATGATGTCAGGTTAACAGTCTTTTTTCCTATCAGTATGTCCTTTCTGTGTATTTCCCTACCTGAGGGTCTTAAACATATTTTCCTATATTTTTCCTAATCTATTAAGCATTTTGGTTTTCACATTTATGTCTTTAACCAATCAAGAAGTATTTGAGGACTGGGGCTATAGTTCAGTTGTAAAGTAATTGACTAGCACAATGGATTCAATCCTCAACACCACATAAAAATAAATAAATAAAATAAAGATATTATGTCCACTTACAACTAAAAAAAATTTTAAAAGAAATATTTGAGTATGATGTGACATAGTAATCTAATTTTATTTTTTTGCCACAATGAATATCCAGTTGACAAAGCCTCATGTGTAATATATATTCATGAATGTGGGTTAAGCATTCTACTTCAATGGCATTATCTCTTTCTAGATAGGAAGAATTCTGGAAATCCTAATTTTGTCTCTTGAGGAAAATCTGGTATTATCTTTTATTGGAAAAAATCTGACCACTTCTAAAACACTCAGTTTCTGATTTATTACTTAAAAAAAAAAAAAAAAAAACCAGTTTGTGAGTAGCAAGACTAAATAGTTTGGATTACTTAATGATATTAACCTGAATAGTGGAGAATGGAATCTCCTGTTTGCATATGTTAAGTAGCCTGTGATCATCTAGAGAGAAAGAATTGTGATCAGCAAAGATATTGACAGACATCCAAAGTCCTTGATTTCATCCATATGATATGCACCATAATTGCACCAAATGACAAGGGTTTGTGTCTAGTGACAAGCATACATTCACTGACCATTCTGCTTCACACATTACACACGAACCTACCTCTGTGCAACCTGAGAAGTAAACGATTATTGAAACATTTACATTAAAAACATTCTGCCACAACATAATTTTTTTTTGCCAGGTTTGTTTTAATTTGTGGACCTGATTTAGGAAAGGGAAATAGAATAAAAAAATTGCCAAACATTTAATCATGTCAGGACATAAAGTCAGAATTTCTAAAGACAAGAAATTGTTAAAACCAGAAAACCAATATTTGAATGAAACATTCTAGTAAGTCAGTTTAACTTTTTTAGAAATGAGAGGCTTTTGTTTAAAATAACTCAAGAATCAGAGAAGAGAGAAGTGCCTCTCAGGAGGTTGACTTGAGAGAACTGAAAACTATGGGGTTCTATTCTCCAAACACGAAAACAAGTTTGTTTTCTTTTAAAGAGCAGACAATGCATTTTTGTTTACATGCACATATTGTTAGGTAAAAATTTTAAATTTCAATTTGTTTTCAAGATTTATTAAATATTGATAAATTAAATATCAGTTTATTATATAAAGCAATATATACCTCACATCGATTTGCCATCTTCATTTTGAACTTTGCAAAAAGTAAGTATTATTTATAGCATTATCCATTGTGCTAGTAACTTTTGTCCCTATTTATTTATGTATGTATGTGTTTATCCTGAAAGACCAGTGCTTATTATAAGACATTTTATTTTGTCACACAGCCTGATTTTGTTTTTGCTTTTGCTCTCTGGCCTATTTTAAATTGGCACTTCTTTTTGTTGTTGTTCTTTTTGGATATACATGACAGTATAGTATCTTTTGACATACTATACATTCATGGAATATAACTTATTCTAATTAGGATCCCATTCTTGTGATTGGACATGATATGGAGTTTCATGGGTCATGTATTCATATATGAACATTCATGTATGTTGGATTCATTCTACTGTCTTTCCTATTCTATCTCTGTTCCCTTCCCTTCATTCCCCTTTGTTTAATCCAATTAACTTCCATTCTCCCCCTCCCCTTATTGTGTATTTGCATCCACATATCAGAGAGAACATTTAGCCTTTGGTTTTGTGGGACTGACTTATTTCACTTAGCATGAAAGTCTCCAGTTCCATCCATTTACTGGCAAATGCCATAATTTCATAGTTTTCTTTTATGGCTGAGTAATATCCCATTGTGTATATGTACCACATTTTCTTTATCCATTCATCTGTTGAAGGACACCTAGGTTGGTTCCACAGCTTAGCTATTGTGAATTGAGCTGCTATAATCATTGATGTGGTTGCATCATTGCAGTATGAAAATTTTAAGTCCTTGGGTATATGCCAAGGAGTAGAATAACTGGGTCAAATGGTGGTTCTGTTTCAAGTTTTCTAAGGAATCTCCATACTGCTTTCCGGAGTAGTTGTACCAATTTGCTGTCCCACCAGCAATGTGTGAGTGTACCTTTTTCTTCACATTAAACTGGCACTTCTTAAAATCTATAAATGAAATCAGTAAAAGCAACTTCACCTAATTACCTCACTGGGAGTTCCATTTCAGTACTGCAGCCCTGAACCCCTCTCTTCCCCTCCTGGACTTGCTTACTGTAAGGTATAGTCTCTGGTCATTTCCTGCTCACAAGCTTTCTTCCAGACATGGCACAATGGTGGAACACCTGTGCTAGTAGTAGTAGTTTGCAGAGCTGGCCAGACAGCAAATACTAATGCTGGGTTTGCAGCTACATGACAGGATTGCTTTTCTTTTCTTTTTCTTTTTGCAGTGCTGGGGATTGAAACCAAGGGCATTTTACCACTGAGCTATATCCCTACCCCTTTTTGTTTTATTTTGAGATGGGATCTGACTCAGTTGACCAGGCTGGCCTCCAACTTAAAATCCTCCTGTCTCAGCCTCCAGGGTCACTGGGATTGCAGGCGTGCATCTCCACACCTGGCTATTTCTTTTTTCCTTTTTGTTTTTGTTGTTTGTCTGTTTGTTTGTTTTTGTCTTTTGTTCTTTTGCAGTGCTGAGGATCAAGCCCATTGTTTTGAGCATGCTAGGCAAGTGCTCTACCAGTATTTCTAAGGTGACAGTATTTCTTTACTCTGTACAAGGGTGTGTTTAATACCTGCCCAGAACTCCTCTGCCAGCTTTGGCTCATTTTATCTCCTCTGATAATTCATTTTTTCTCTGGAAGAATGGAAGGCCTTTTTAGTTGGCATGGATCCTACTTTTGGAGAGCTGTTAAAGCAGCTTCATTGTTAAAGAAGTTTGACGCTTGTTATCAGAGAATTTACTCCTGAGTATCCTGAGGCTTTGCAAACCCATCTTGTTATTTTCTGTGAGACAATTTGTTCTTATTCCATTGGTATGAATCCTTTCTGAGTTAATTATCTATTACCTCCCATTTTATGGATTCAGATGTTTTACTTAAGATGAAACTTAGGTCAGAACTTTTTTCTGCTCCATTTTTGTGATGTTTGGGTGGGTTAGAATTCTCCACCCTATTTCCATCAGCTTTCCAACTTGTAGTCTGTCAAATTTAAGACCAAAGTGTTATGCCACTTGATATTATTTAGGAATCATTGCATAAAATTACTGCCAATTTTGTCTTCGTGCAAAGTTTATAATTCAGCAAACTTGATGCAACCTCCCCACCCTTGGTTGATTTGTGGGGAAAGAGCTGGGATGTTCCACGCATGAGCCTGGGTGTATTGGTGGATGGTAACCAGGCCCTAGGTTCTGTCTTTCTGAGCCGTAAACAAAGAAGGCCCAAGTTCCCAGTGGCTTCCCCTCAAACATCCTGTCCGGAAGGATCCTTTTCCCTCCAAACTTTGTCGGACCCCAGTAAACCTACAAAGGAAGAACAGACCAAATGTGCTCTGCCACACTGTGATATTACTCTTCACTTTATAGCAGGAGAGAGGTTGAGTCCCCTAAGACTGGTCTAGGGTAATCTAGCCTGTTGCACTTATAGTGGTCAGTGTTTCTGCCTAGTTTCCAGTTTATTGTTGATTCAGTCTGTGGTAATGTCCAATATATATTGAGAGCCACAGATGTGTGTGTGTGTGTGTGTGTGTGTGTGTGTGTGTGTGTGTGTAAACCAGAGTATTCGATTCAGACTGTCCAACAGCCTACTTGTGGATACCAAATAAACCTGAAAAAGCATGGCGTCTCCAATATGAGACTTCCATGTAAAGCAATGGGTTTAGAAGAGAAGCGCTCTCAAAGGTCTTCAGAGGGCAAGCTATGGTGACAGTCCTCACCAAGGTCATAGATTTTGTCATAACCCAGTGGAGAGGTAACTGAGTAGAGATGTTACCCAAGGTTAAGAGACAAAGCAGAATCTCTGTTTCTATGAGTTCCTCGTCCACGGACTCAACCAACCATGAATGGGCAATGTTAGGGAAAAAAATAGTCTCTACTGAACATGCAAAGACTTTTTTTTCTAGTCCTTGTTGTATAAATAATGCAGTATAACAACTATTTGCATAGCATTTACATTGTTATTAGGCATTGTAAGTACTCTGGAGGTTTAAAGCATAGAGAAGAATGTGTGTAGGTTATATGCCAATAGTGTGCCACTTACTACAAGAGACCTGAACATCTGCAGACTTGGGGCTCCCCACAGCCAATCCCCCATAGATAGAAGGGACAATCGAATAGCCCCAATGCTCTAATGTGCCCAGTGGCCTTTGTGTGGTCTTCTTTTCAGAGAAGAGCCATGTTTTTGGTTTTCTTTATAAGAACTAGTCTTAAACCCCTTATGATAATGATGCCTAAACATTTTATTGCTATTTTGGACATATGGATTTTTTCCTTGCTGTTTTATCCTTGCTCTTTCACGTAAGTGTGTGTATCTTTGCTGTTATCTTTTTTGCTTGTTTGACAAGCTGGGATGGAACCCAAGTCCTTGTGTATGCTAAGCACACACTCTACCACCTGCTTTTGTTTGTATGATGTATTCATCCCCCACATTTCCCGAGAGAGAAGTAACACAGGATCGGGATCATGAGACACCTAGGAGAACAATTACACACTGAGGTGATGAGGATGCTGGGAACTGGATCCCACACGGTGCAGAGTGAGTGGGTCAGCCACTTTGGAAAAGGGCTGGGCAGTTTTTCATAGAGTTAAGCACACACACAACATGACCCCTCAGACCCACGCCTGGGTTTTTACCTGCGTTAGTCAGCTTTTCATCCCTGGGACTCAAATACCTGACTAGAGAAACTTAGAGGAGGAAAAATTTGTTTTGGCTCGTGATTATGGAGGTTCAGTCTACGGTTGAACAGAACTCTATTGCCCGGGGCCTGAGATGAGGTAGACCATCATGGCAGATGGGCGTGGTGGAGGAAAGCAGCTTATCTTGTGATAGACGGGTAACAGTGAGTGGGGAGGAAGGACCATACAGAAGATCAGCCCTTCCAGGAGACACCCCGGCCACCTACCCCTTTCAATCATGTCCCACCTGCCTCCCATAAGTACCCATTCAGATTACTCATCCATCAAATGGATTAATTAATCAATTAGGGTTATAGCTCTCACAATCATTTCACCTCTGAAAATTCCTGCATTAACACAGGAGCTTTTGGGGGACACTGGTTTCCAAACCACAATAGTACCCTAGAGAAATGAAAAGTTGTTTTCACACAAAACCTTGCATAGGCTTTACTTGTTATAATCCTAAACTGGAAACAACTGAAATGTCCCTCAGTGAGTGAATGGATATAAGAACTGTGATATGGCCATGCTATGAAATTCTTCTCTGCAAGAAAAAGAAACAAGCGATTGAAACCCACAACCACTTGGATCATCTCAAAGCCATTACGTTAGGTCAAAGAAGCCTGGCTCAGAATACCATGTGATTCCATCTATAAGACACTCTTGACAAGACAAAACTAGAGTGACGGAGTGGTTCTGAGCAGATGTGTTTTCTATTCACTCTGTTAATCCATGATCATTATTAATACAACATTATTGTGTTTCTTAAGAACTTGATTAAATTCTTTTCTCATTTGCTTTAGATCTGAACTATCATAAGTTCCTCAATTTTGTGACTTGAGTGACAGGATGTTTTAGATTGGATCTGGAATGGCCCTCAAAGGCTCTTGTGTTAAAGGCTCGGTCCCCAGTAAGCAATGTTCAGAGGTGTGGCTTTAGGAAGTGATTGGATGGCAAAGCTCTGAGCTGCTCCCTGGTCTAATCCACTGATGGATTCATAGCTGAATGGACTATTGGGAGGTGATGGAAACTGCAAGAGGTAATACCTTGTTGGAGGGAGTGGATCCCTGGGGACTGTGTGTTGTCCCTGGCCCCTTCCACTCTTTCCTGGCCACTGTGAGGTGAGCATTTACTCTGCCACACCTTCCCAAGTATGATGTGCTGCCTTACCACAGGCCCAGAAACAATGGAGCCGAACGAAACATTTGAAGCCATGAGCTAGAATAAGTCTTTCCTCCTCTAAGTTGATTTTCTCAGGTATTTTGTCACAGTGACAAAAAGTAGATTAACACATCCATAGCAATATTCTCACCCTTTGAGAAGTTTTATTGGTCAGTCTTAATATAATCTCCAGGCAGAGATGGAAGGAGTCAAAGGTTCTTTAGAGTGAGCTCCCTGGAGTTAAGCAATTGCTGATTTAACCTGATCTCTGCTATATACTACTGCTTATTCTTTGAGACTTTTTAATTTTTAATTTTTTCCTCTATGGATTTGGCTAGCCCTCCACTGAATTTTGACCCAGATTTATTTCCTAATCTCCTGTTCCATGCCTTTTCTCTTCGTGGCCATGGTTCAGTTTTTCATAGTCCTCTTGCAGGTTGGAGGTTTTCCTATTAAATATGACTTTAATTTCAGAGAGTATTTCTGTAGTGTGGCCTCATTTTCCTGTTAATTCAGTTGAGATTCACTCCATGGGCATCACCAACTTGATATCACCAGTCAACCAGTCCCAGAGGTCACAGAACAGAGCCTTGCCCGTCAAATTAAATTGGGACTGATAGGGTGCAAGCAGCGGGGAGGACCACACTCTGAATCCTGGTCAGACAGCATTCCTGTGGTCTGCCTTCTTTCTCTGTCACACCAGCTGTCCCTGTGGGTGATGTCATGTGGACCAGAGTTAAGATTTGGGCTGCAGGTCCAATCACAGCAGATGCCTGGACCTGACAGGGCAAGGATGGCAGGTCCTTTTAAGGCTTGTCTATTAGCCTGATGAACAGCTATGGGTTTTATTTGCATTTCTTAAACAGTAGATCTAAGAAAACCAGAAAGAACCAGGCAGGGTGTCATGGACAGGAAGTTGAATATTTAGAGCCTTAAGTGTGTCCTCTATTTAGAGTCCTGAAATTTAGGTGTCTCTTTCCTTTCTATCTGTGTTCAACATGCAAATGTCTGCTTGTTAATTATTTTTCTTTATCTAACACAACTTAGGAATTTTGCCTGTCTACCAAGCTACCTGCTTACTAGCTACTTATCTGTACTTACGTCTAAAGCTTTCTCCTTTCCAATTTTATTTTTTCTCTTCTCACTACATTCTGCTACCCTCACCCCAACCTGTTGAGAAATGGGGCTGGAAAAGGGAAGGGAGCCGACATCCAATTTGGAGTTATCTCATGTTTGCTTGTCTTACAGTCATTACTATGAGTGGCTTTCCATCCATAGGCGGAATGGACTTGCTAATAATACTGGGCTCCAGAATATCACCCACTTCCTCAGTTACTGAGGACAGGACAACAGTGATAGCTGCTGTGACTATTTGAGGGGAGGTGATGCTCTAAGATTCAAGGCACAGAGAGGCAATGAAAGCCTGCATGCTGCTGCAGACAGGTAATTCCAGGAGAAACAGTAAGCCACAAAGCTAGTCCTGCTCTCCAAATTTCAAAACCAGATCTGTTGTGAAATGAAATTACAGAAACACTATGGTAAGAGTCCAGTGCCTTTGGAAGGGTCAGTTCCCCTTCCCTCCCTTAGCCTTTCTCCAGGAAGCCTAGTTAACCTCGGGTCCCTACCCTTTGCATTGTCAATAACTGCCCTAAGATTCTGACTACTCCTTCCTGAAATGTAATAGATGTCTGTGAAAAGACCTGTTTCTTTGTATCTGTTCTGTGCCTTTGCTTTATGTTAGAGACCAAGCACAGGCTTTCAGCTGGGTAGATTAGGATTTTTTTTTTTAAAAACAAGAGGAAAAAGCCCCGATGATAGGATGGATCTAAGATGACATCAAATAACCTATAAATATTGTGAGAAACTGTGGATCAGGGCTCAGAATTTTGGAGTCCTACTCTCTGGGCCCACCGGTGTAAAATAAAACTTGGTTTCTCCTACTTTCCCAGTACCGTCTTGTCATTTCTCACAACAAAATGACATATCTGGCTGGTGACTTCTCTCCCCTGGGAAAAACTGGAGAAAATGGAGAGAGGAGAGAGGCCAGAGGGTCACCTAGGGACGTTTATCTTGTGATAGCAGCAGCAGCTACACAGTAGGCCTTAGAGTTCAGTATGGCCCCAGCTGAGAGCAACCTGGTTCCTGATGGGCCTCACTTCTCTGCTCTCACCCTAAACCTAACCCTAACCCTAACCCTAATTCTAACCCTAGCCCTAACCCTAACCCTAACCCTAACCCAACATTCCAGCTGTAGCCTGGCCACTGCTGTAGCAACTTCCAGAACGTGGGGAAGCATATCCGAAGGCAGAGGGAGCCCCACATATTGGTGACTATTATTCATGTCTATTTCTGCCCCGTGTGCTTCATTAAAACATTTGAATGGAAGCTGCAGACATATTTTGCCCCTGAGGATTTTGTTGTGCATCTCAATGAAATAAGACAGGCCCCCCTTTTCTCCTGTGCTATTGCAATGTGAATTTCAGACATTAGGACATTTTTGCCATCAAACCTGTGCGCAGTTCTTAAAAGAACTTTTCCTTTAGAATCTCATGGTCATTCTTATACCTAAATATAGTAGCAATTTCCCAGGATGTCCAATATCATTTCATACTTAGGCTTCCCAATTAACTCAAGACTTGTCATTCTGTGTAAATACCAGAATTCAGTTAAAGACGCTATTGCATTATTCTGTCTAGTACAATCTCATAATAAAACACATTCCCCTTCTTTGCACCCCTGTACCTCTTTATATGATTTTAACTTTTCGAAGTATAGGCCCCGAATGCTGTACCTTCTGGACTGATCTGTTTTCTCCCTGTGAAGCTGTTTCACTCATTCTTTATCTATGACTCAGAAGGTAGATAGAAAAACTTGCCTAGTGTTTTAGTCAGCATTTCCCCTGTTGTGGCCAAAAAACTTGACAAGAACAATTAGAAGAGGAAAAGTTTACTTGGGGGCTCACAGTTTCAGAGGTCTTAGTCCACAGATGGCGGACTCCGTTCTTTGGGGTCTGGGATGAAGCAGAATATCATGGCAGAAGAGTGTGAAGGAGAAAAGTGTCTCAGGACATGGCACCAGGAAGCAGAGATAGCACTCTACTCACCAAGGACAAAATATATACCCCGAAGGCAGGCCCCCAATGACCCACCTCCTCCAGCCACACCTATCTGCCTACAGTTACCACCTGTTAATCTCTCTTGGTGGTTAACGCGCTGATTAGCTCTCATCACCCCAGCCTTCCACCTCTAAAACTTTCTTGCGTTGTCTCACACATGGGCTTTTGGGGGACACCTCACATCCAAACCATAACACCTGGTATCAGGCCAGCCATTGTCAGCAAGGACACTTCACGAGACTTAGTACCAAGATGGTATTTTTCCCCATATGGAGGAGCTACTCTCTGTCCTGCATCTCTGAGTGCTGCCAGCCCCGGTCACAGCCAGGCCTTCTGTGAAGACTGCATCTCCCCACTTTCCGAGTCGTCTGTGCAGTAAGGATTCAGCACCACATCAGCTCCCCACAAAAGCTTCAGAAAGTATTTTTTAAAAAGCACGATTAATTTCCACTTATAATTCTCCCAGGCAGAAAACCTCCAAATGATTATAGAGAAGCTATGAAGAGTAAGTCAGTGTGGAGAACTGACTGAATGTCGGAAGCTAGCCAGGAGAAAAGTCCAGATTCTTTTTATGAGGGGTCCCTTGCCATTCATCTCCCATGGTTGGGTCCTGCCTGGGGTCTGTGTGATGCACGGCTCTCCTGATCTTGCTCCGGCCTCTCTGGCCTTGCCTTCAAAATGCTGTTTATAGGCTTCCTCCGGGTCTAAATGTGGACTTCTTCCAGGCCCCATCTAAGGCATTGTCCTCTTCCTTCTTGATGTACGTTCTTGGGAAGACATCATCCACATCTGTGGCAACGGCTGTCGTCTCTAAGCTGGTGAGTCACAGAACACAGCGGCTCTGTTGGGGCTCACCAAGGACACAGGAGAGAGACTTATTATAAGGAGTTGGCTCTCCCAGTTATGAAGGTATCAGGCACAGAAAAGACACAGAGGAACAGCCACACCTAGAGGGCCACACATGGTTTTTGGGTTTCCTCACTTCAGCAAAAATATAACAGAAATGAAGACGAAGTGTTGGGGGTTGGGGGACAAATTTAAGAAAATGATGATCAGGAGGTTAAAGGCAACAAATAACATGCTGGGGTGATTTCATCATCTCCTCAGTATCTTTCCTATCTAAAGTCTAATGAAAAACTGGGCACTTTTTATTTTATATAATTTTTATTTTATTTCATTTTTGCAGTGCTGGGAATGGAATGAAGGGCCTAAGACATGCCAGGCATGTTACCTCCACTGAACTGTCACCCTGATCACAGGTTTTTGTTGTTGTTCGTTTTTTGGTACTAGGGATTGAATCCAGGGGTGCTTTACCACTAAGCCATATCCCCAGTCCCACTATAAAAACAAACAAACAAAAAAAAAAACATTTATTTTGAGACAGGGTATCACTAAGTTGCTTAGGACCTCACTAAGTTCTTGAGGCTGGCCTTAAACTTATGATCCTCCTGCCTCAGCCTCCCAAGTCACTGGGATTATAGGCCACAGTTTCATTTTTAAGGAAAATTTTGACACAGGTTATCTACTTATCTGTGTCCCCCTTCTCCCAGGTAAAACATTATTGCTACTTTTTTTTTTTTTTCTTTCTGCTGTTCTGGGGATTGAACCCAGGGCCTTGTGCTTGCAAGGAAAGCACTCTACCAACTGAGCTATATCCCCAGCTCTATTGCTACTTATTTTAAAAGTGAAGATTCTTATTTAACTTGGTTCAGTGACTCTTTTTAAAATAACTTCATGCAGAATGTTTTTTATATATTGTTCAAATATTAGTAAAAATTGCTCCATTTTTTCAGTGCACTATTTAAACTGCTCAATCACTCCATGAGAAAACAGACTTGGAAAGACAAGGACACATAAAAAGAGACAGAGCGAGCCTGGCATGGTAGTGCATGCCTGCAAACCCAGCCACTCAGGAGGCTGAGGCAGAAGGATTCAAGTTGGAGGCCAGTTTCAGCAATTTAGCAAGATGCTAAACGATTTAGCGAGACCCTGTCTCAAAATAAAAAATAAAAAGGGTTAGGGATGTGGTGCAGTGGTTAAGTTCAATCCCTGGTACCAAAAAAAAAAAAAAAAAAAATTGACAGAGTTGAGACATTGTCCAGGTTTGTTAGACACCAGGCTGCACTTTAACCTGATGTGCTCTTCAGATTCTAACTTCTCCAGGCTCCTTTCCTGTTGTCCCCTCTCTTGTGGGCCCAAGGTCAAGGGGCCAACCACGTCTAGTGAGGGACTTCTTGCTGGAAGAAACTCTGCCGAGTCCCAAGGCTGCAGAAGGCATCACATAGTAAGGTAGATCAAGTGTCCTGGCTTGGGTCTCTCCTCCTTCTCTGATAGACACCAAGGTCAAAATGGAGACCCCCCTCCTTCTTGATCTCATCTAATCTTTTCAAGGAGTAAAAGAAATAGGATTTATTCAAGTATGAAGAATTGAAATAGAACTCTTGCCAGGCAAGAGGGCACCAGATAGTAGGTAGCCTGACCTCATCTAATCTTAACTACCTCTCAAAGGCCTCACTTCCAAATACAGTTAACATATAACTCCTCGAGGGCTAAGTTGCAACCTGAGTTGTAGTTGTTTTTCAAATACTGGGGATTGAAGTCAGGGGTGCTCTACCACTGATCTATATCCCCAGTTCTTTATATTTTTTATTTTGAGAAAGGGTCTAAATTGCAGAGGCTGGCCTCAAACTTATAATTCTTCTGCCTCTGCCTCCCGAGTCACCATGGTATGACACCATGCCCAGCCTATGGCACAATATGAGTTTTTTTTTTTGGGGTGTTGAGGTACTGGGGATTGAACTCAGGCGCATTCAACCACCGAGCCACATCCCCAGTCCTATTTTGTATTTTATTTAGAGACAGGGTCTCACTGAGTTGCTTAGCGCTTTGCTTTTGCCGAGGCTGGGTTTGAACTCTCAATCCTCTGGCTTCAGCCTTCCAAGCCACTGGGATTACATGCATGTGCTGTGGTGTCCAACATAATGTGGGTTTTGAATGGAACATCCAGACTAGTATATTCCATTTCTCTTCATTTCTCTTCATCGACTTAACACAGAACTAAGATACAGATTTTGCTACAAGAAGTATTTCTAGAATGAGAAAATATGGCCTTTATCAGTTTTAAGTCAAATTTATTTTTAAAAACTAAGTTATATTTTAAATTCTTCTTTCTTTCTTTTGAAAAATCTTAAAGAAAATTTGAAAGAACCTGATACATTTAACATTGTTGTTAACATTTGTTTTTCTAGATAAGTTGCAGACATCAGGACAACTCATCTCTAAGTTCTTAACTATGTGTCTAATATAAAATCTAATGACTATTTCATAGTATCATTTGTATTTCAAAATTTATCAGCTTGTCTTCTATAGATTTTTTTTCTCCACACATTTCATGTACTTGGTTGTTTCTTTAGTCTCTTTTAATGTAGAGGAGTTACTAAGTTGTTTTTTTTTCTTTTTTCTTTTTTCTTTTTAGGACATTGATTTTTTTATAGAACAGATTAGTTGTTCCATAGGACGTTTGAATTCTCAATGCTATACTTTGGATCTGAATATCCCTTGGGTTAAAGGCTTGGTTCTCTGGTGCTATTTAGAGTGGTGGAACCTTTAAAAGCTGGGGCCTAGTGGGAGATTTTAGTGTTGAACATTTTTTCATATGCTCATTAGCCAAACTGATATGTTCTTGTGTGAAGTCTGTCCTTTCATTATGCATTTGTAGGAGTTTAATGTATTCTAATTATGACTCCTTTGTGGGCTATGTGTATTGATAGAGATCTCCTCCCAGTCGGTGACTGTCTTCACTCTTGGGTGCATTTTGATGACCAGAAGTTCCTTATCTCAGTGCAGCCCACTTCCTGGGGAATTCTTCTTTTGGATGCTAAAACAACTTTCTTGGCTTTTCCTCTAGGCATGGCAACCTCAGGTGAATTTACCAAATGACTGGGAAGGGGGTTCACAGACATCTTTCCTTTTTTCAGGAAGACAGAGATCTTTCTTGGACATCACCGCTAACTTCCATCACTTCTCTTTGGAGAACCAGGTCCCACCTCCACTCCTAGCTGCAAGGGATTCCAGCACTGTGAGTGTTTCTGTGCTTCTGCCTCTGTGTTATGGGGATGGCAAGAGAGACTGGCACTGGAAAGGGCTGTTGGGTGACTATATTAATCAGGGTTCTTCAGAAAAACAGAACCAATAGGAAATATCTATATACCTATCTGTGTGTATTGATTCATTATCCATGTGGGATTGGTTCCAGGATATCCCTTGGACACCAAAAGTCATATCTCAAGACCCCTACATTAAATAGTATAGAATTCACATATAACCAATACACATCTTCTCATATGCTTTAAATTATCTAGATTACTTATGGTATCTAATACAATATTAATATCCTATAAATAGTTGTTATACTGTTTTTCAAATATTTTCAGACCAGGCTTGGTTGAGCCAGCAGATTCAGAACATCCTTATAGACATACCCAGAAATAAGCTTTTTAGACATCCCTTACCCCAGTCAAGTTGACATGTAAAATTAACTATTACAGTTACATATTGACAATGTCTATGGAAAAAATAAAGTAATTGAGTATTTGATCTTCCTGCTGTCGCAGGCAAATGAAAGGTTATTTACCATACACACCTCTACGCAATGAGATGTGTTGGTTATATATAATCTTGAACTGTTAATTGTAATTCCACTGAATTTACATCATGAAAATGAGATAGCATGATGTGTTACTGATAACAGTAAAATGGGTGTGAAAATTCCTCCATATGGAGTCTCCATATGTGCATCTGTTTAAATATAGGTTTGAATACATAAGCATTTTTAATAAGGAAAAATATACATACACTAAACTTTAGTATTGGTCACCTTGGGAGAATCAGATGCGATAGCTTAAAATTTTCTTCCTATACATCCATTTCATACTGATTTTATATTTTTATTTTTTTAAAATTTTATTTATTTATATGTAGTGCTGAGGATTGAACCCAGGGCCTCACACATGCCAGGCAAGCACTCTACAACTGAGCCACAACTCCAGCCCCGGTTTTATATTTTTATAACTTTACAAGCATTGTGAACATCTCTTTATTTTGTTTGTTTGAGTCAAACACCATTTGGTAAGTATGAACTGCTTCCACTCACCATAATTAATGTGCCAGTGCTTGCATTCAGGCAACATCCTACTGTTGGAAAAAGTTGGGGACCTTACAACTGGCTCGATTTGTGGAGTGGATTGACTGTAGGAGGCATGTTAGAAGTATTAACACCCGCCAAGTACTTATTAAACAAAGTTAAGTCAGTCACTGTTAGGAGCTTTCTAAGTAGAAGTCCTAACTCCTGGCACTTCAAAATGTGACTGTATTTGGTGTTACTGTCTTTAAAGAGGTAATTTCATTAAAATTAGGCCATTTGACCTACTCTGACAGATACCTTAATAAAAAGAGGAAATTAGGACACAGGTATGTACAGAGGGAGAATCAGGTCATGACGCAGGGAGAAGATGAGATCTATAAGCCAAGGAGAAAGGCCTCAGGAGAAACCATACTGCGGATAGCTTGATTTTGGACTTCCAGTCTCCAGAACTGTGATAAATTTATCTTTTTTAAGTCATGCACGTCATAGTACTTTTTGTTTGAGGTGCTGGGAATTGAACCTAGGGCCTCGTGTATGTGAGGCAAGTACTCTGCTGCTGAGGTACACCCCTAGTTGTATTGCTTGATTATGGCAGTCCTGAGTAACTTACACGGTCACCTAACGCTTATATATGTTAAGTCTCCTCTCTGACAAGATGTTTAAAAACAAAGATTACTGCCTCTTATTTATGCTTAACCATTTGTTTAATGTTTCACCTTTTAACCTTTAAAAGTTATTCCATATTCTTTGCTTTTAATCCTCAGGATAATCCAGCATAATGAGATCAGTCAGATATCCTGATTTTCCAAATAAGGGAACTGAGACATAGAGGGAGTAAGTGACTCCATCAAAACCTCCTAACAAGGGGTTTTCTAAACCATCAGCTTTTCTGCTCACCCCTTCCAAACTATCAGATGGAGTATTTCATAATAACTCTCTTAGATGCTGCTTATTTCCAAATATGTCATCTTTATTCAGCAAATACTGAGCAACCCGTGTGTGCTGATCTGTCTCAGGAGTTGAGGAGATGATGCTGGAGAACATGGTGTCTGCTTTTGAGAAGTCCATAGAGTATGGATACATCAACAAACCATATTTTATATACAGTCAGAAGTACTGTTATAACAGTTCAGCTTTGCAGGAACACCACTGAGAACATCTTCACAGATGTGGTAGAACTGGAGCTGGCATTAAAGAATGCAAAGGTGTTTTTCAGGCAGCTACTGGGATTTTCCACAGAAGAGTCTTCATGTGCAGAAGCTCAGGGTTATTCACTGTGGGGACAGAACGCAGTGGCCAGATAGGACTGCAGCAGGGGGATGGGGGGAGGGTGACTTTTCCAATGAGACTTCCATGCATGGGGAAGGAGTTTGGCCTCTGCCAAATATGTCAGTGGTTCCCAGATTTTTTTTCATTTCTTTTACTATTAAAAAATAATTAATAGAAAGCTAACATAATATTGTTGAATATTTGTTTTTATTAAGCAAAGGAAGTAAACTACTATTGCCCACAATTCAACATCATTTTATATAAGGAACAACACCAAAATGGTAGGGGATTAAAATTATCTTTTCAAAAACTTGGAATATGTTTAGCTTTGTGAAAAACCAAGTATTCTCCATTGTTCACTAATTTTACCAAGACAGATTTTGGGGGGACATGACTTCTTGAACTGTAATGAGCAATGTGAATTACACTGGAGAATCTTGTGAGAATGTAGATTCTAGTTCTGGTTGGGGCCTGAGATTCTGTGTTCCTAGTAGCTTCTATACCATGTTCTTCCTGTAGCTCAGATGATACCTTGAGTAGCAAAGGCCAGTCTATATAGTTAGAAACCAGAAGATTGGCTTGTAGTTTAAAGATTGGATTTGTAAAATACAAAGTTAAATCAGGGCAAGAAGGATGCCATCAGTAAGCCAGGAATCAGGTTCTTATCATAAATGGAATTTGCCTGAACACTGGACTTCCCAACCTCCAGAACTGTGAGAAAATAAATTTATATTATTTAAGTCTCTCTCTCTCTCTCTCTCTCTCTCTCTCTCTCTCTCTCTCTCTCTCTCTCTCTCTCACACACACACACACACACACACACACACACACACACAAGTAGTTAAACCGGACAGAAACATGTTAAATTGGTTGTGAATGATTTGCAACTGCATTTAACTCTACAACAAATGTTCTGTGGATGTATATTCTGGGGGGTTTTTTGTTCTTTTTTTCTTTTTTTTTTTTTTTTTTTTTGACAATGCTGGGGATTAAACCCAGGGCCTTGTGCTTGCAAGGCAAGCACTCTACCAACTGGGCCACATCCCCAGTCCCTATTCTCTTTTTTTTTTGTCCCCCTAATTTTTAAACTTTATTTTATTCATTTATTGTTTTATATGGTGCCTCACACATGCTAGGCAAGCACTCTACAACTGAGCCACATCCCCAGCCGACCCTGGGTCCTTATTCTGTGGGTTTTGAGAGACAACTTTAACGTAGTATCCTGGTCCTCTGCCTCATATCAGGAATTCCTCAACTGGCAGGAGTAGTTCACAAAAAAAATGTTTTCTTTGAATTTACTATCTATGTCTCTTCCCTGATTTAATACTTTTGCCTGAGTGTAGAAATAGAATTTTATTAAAATTCTTTTAAGATGTTCCAATAACAGAATATCTCCAGAGAAAAACAAAATGATTTTAAAATTTTGTAAATGAAGCCAGCGATGGTTGATTTAGAGCCATCTCTTCCCCAGGGTCTTGAGGAATGACAGAGGCCCAAGCACAGAGAACAGCTTGTTCCATGCCAGGCCCATTAGAAATCAATAGCAGAGCTGATATTCTGGAAGCTTCTGTTACTATTATAGATCCAAATTCAGACAAGCTGTTCTCGTTGTACAGAAAATAAGTGTAATAATACATTAGCCTACTCACCTTTATGTGTTAATAAGGATTCACTCATGAACATTCATAAAAGGGGATAAGATGTTTAAATGCTTAATTTAAAATGATTATTATTTTTGTTACATCAGACACCTAGGAGAGCAATAGCAGATGGCAAATTTAGTATCTTACAAATGTGAAGACCATTGGAACCCAAAGTAGAAAATCTCAAAGTTGTATAATTTGGAGGACATGTGTAAATGTAAAGAAGACCTAAGATCAGAGACCAGACAGAATTTCTTAAAAGTTTAATCTAGAGAGATTTCTCACATAGATTTAATAGGTGATTTCTTTCTCCCAAAGCTGATTTGAAAGGATTTATAGCTTTTAAAGGGGGTCTTATATTCCTTGACCAGGTAGTCTGTCCGTTATCTAACATCTCATACCCTGAATAAGCACAGTTCTGGATGAAGTCCACCCAACCTAATGCAATTTCTTGCTGATTCATTAACCTCCCTCAGTGGTGGAAGAGGAATCAGGCAGGATTGTGACTTTCCTGCTGTCCTTCAGGTAACACACAAGGCTCAGGAAGCTTCTGAAACAAAAACAGGTTCAATTTCAAAATACAGTTCAGGTGTCAAAAAGAGTTAAAAACTAAAAAAATACCTGTAAGACTATATTATCTATCATAATCCAAGCAGGTGAGAAGGAATACAGAAGCATGTATATCCTTAAAATTTAGAAACATCTAAGAGCTTAGAAGGGAGACACTAAGTTACACCTCATAAAAATGAAAATAAAAAACTCTCCCAGTTAAACTGATCAAGGATATGAAGAGCTATTATAGCTTCACCTCTGAGCCCCTCACACAGAGTTGTGGTCTTTACTTGGGTCCAGGATAATATTCAGGATATTTGCACAATTAACCTCTGAGATGCAGAGAGAATATGGGAATTCGTTTGCATGTATTTGTCCAAAAATAATTTACAGTAAATTCTACTGATGTTTACTTATAACTGACGTTAGCACCTGTATATTCTCTCTCATCATACACACACATGCCTATATACACATATAAAATCTAAATACATACATGCATACATACACACATGATAGAGATAAATATATATATATATATGTGTATAGCTGGATAGATAGATACATAATAGCTCAATTGATGAGTGAATAGATGATAGATGATAGGTAGATAAGTAGGTAAGTAGATAGATGTTAGATAATGGATAGGTAGGTAGGTGGGCAGGTAGATGTACTCATTTTATTTATTTATTTATTACAGCTGCATCTTAGAATAAACAAACAAACAAAAGCTAAAGCTCTCTTGTCTAAAGTACCAGAACTCTTTTTTTTTTTTTTTTTGTATTTTCCAGAGTCTGGTCATGTGACTTAATTTGTCTTCTAACTTTTAGATGGAGAGATCATTAACATCAGGAGTGCATAATCTATGTTTTCTATACAATGATTGTCTTTTAAGCATCGAATTTTATTTTCAATAATGCTGCAGTAATGGCGACCCCCTGTTTCAGCAGGAGCACAGATGCCAGGGCGGGCGAGTGCTAGAGAAGCTAGGGAAGTGGAGCTTCCAGGTTTGGGGGTCATGAAGAACACCTTTGCAGAGTAGGGAGGAGCGGAACCCTTTCACCAAGCAGAAGCCTAATGATGGAATAATAGGATTGTGGGGGTAGAGGAGCACTAATCAAGGGGAATGGGCTCTGAGACCTCCCTGCTGCCGCAGTTCCCCTCCTTTGCCTCCCAGAGGCTGGGCAGCTCCTGGCCTCCAGGGCTCCATGAACAACTGACAGTAGCATGAAATAGTGGCTTTCATTACTTTGCTTTGGCTGATACCTAGAATATGAGATTTTACATTGTGAATGGAAACATTTGAAGATAAATATTTCAAAAACCCACAATTAGACTTGGCACATGCCATGCATTGCTATGTCATCTATTCCTTCATTTGGAAAGTTGACTAATGTCCATTAAGTGAATGCTTCCCTCCAGGATGGTTGCAACCCACACTTTAGACTTCACAGGAGATGAGTCTGAAATAGTGTTGGCCAAAATGTTAAGGGTCAAGGCAGTTAGACCTTTGTTATTGGTAAGAGAGTCTAGTAAAGTTTTTAAAAGGCAGTGAAAAAACAAATAAAAGGTAGGTGATATCACTCAGCATGGGCTTTTAGGAGTGCAATCTGCAACTGGGGGCAT
This sequence comes from Sciurus vulgaris, assembly GCF_902686455.1. Taxonomy (NCBI): domain Eukaryota; kingdom Metazoa; phylum Chordata; class Mammalia; order Rodentia; family Sciuridae; genus Sciurus; species Sciurus vulgaris. The sequence continues at coordinate 30,595,672 of NC_136474.1, forward strand.
GGTGGCATAAGTAGTGCCGACTCTTGGCAATAAGAGACTATGGTAGCAGCCAATAGGCATTGGCAATTATAGCTTAAATGAAGGCAGGGAAATATTTATTGTGCTTTGCCCCTTTCTGTCCCTGTTTTTAAAAGCACCACTGGTTCAGAAATAAGGTGGTGTGTGTAGTGATCAGGAACATGGCTCTTGAAATCTCAGCCTGGCTCCCTCACCTACCAGCTCTGTAAACTTGGGCAAGTGATTTCACAATCCCCTGCTGAACTCTGCAAAGAGCTGTTGTTGGAACACAGGAAGAGTTCCCCAAAGTACAGCTGATGTTCGCAGCATTGCATAGCAACACAGAGTATAGTATAGTAGCCCCTCTCCTGCCATTTCTCTTTCCAAGGTGTCAGTTACTCTCATTCAATTACAGTCTAAAAATATTCCATGGAAATTTCTAGAAATAAAAAATGTATAGGTTTTAAATTGTATACTATAAGCAATGTGATGAAACTATGGGCCTGTCCCACCAGGGATGTGAATCATACCTTGTTCAGTGTGTCCATGTTATATAAACTACCTACCTGGTAGTCACTTAGTAGCCATCTCAGTTATTAGATCCACTACTGTGATATAATAGCACTTGTGGTCAATGAATCCTTATTTTACTTAATAATGACCCCAAAACCCAAGAGTAGTGATGCTGGCAGTTCACATATGCCTATCCACAGTTTCAGGCATCCACTGGGGGTCTTTGAATGTACCCACTGTGGATAAGGGGGACTACTTTGCCTCCCCATGCATGCGCACTCACTCCCCAAAGGAAAACAATTCCCCTCACGTAGGCAGAAAATCTCTGTGAAGCAGCTTCTAGTCTGCTGTCACAGCCTGGTCTCCCGTCACTACTTCTCTAAAGCATGATGGGAAGAGGGTGCAGAGAAAATGCTTTGAGGGTTCTTTGTCTTAGTGCTCAGTAGAATTTTTTTAACATCATACCTTGAGTTTTCATAAAGGGATCATCAGAAAAAAAGACCTATTGTTTGTCCATTCTTTATTATGCTTTCATCATCAATACACATTTCCATGTGTTTAAATTTTTGGTTCTCTATTCAGGGCACTTAGATACAAGAGAACTTGGCAAAAAATGACAGGCAGTGACGAAAATAGCAGTGTCAGCAATTGCTTGTATTTTTCTGCTTGGCCATTGTTTGTTGCTTTTATCAGCTATTATATCATACTTTTATCCATCACAGAACATTCTGGCCTGAGGTTAATTTACTTTTGAACTCAAGAAATGTGAAGAGTGACACTTTCCTTGGTTTTTCTTTATCACATGACTCTGAAGAGGTGTCAAGACGATTCCTCCTACTTGGAGAAAATGAGTTTTCTGTGTGTTTTGTAAATCTTAGCCCTAGTTTGCATGTTCTCAGCAAGTGAAGTGGAGAATATAGACAATTATTATCTTGTTTTTCTAAAAATACACTCATTTACAATATAGAAGAATTCTAAATTTTTTCACCTGAATTATCCAGATAATGACCCCAATTTTGTTGCAAAGTGATGTGTGAATGATCTTAGGTGCCACTTGAGGTATTGAACACAAAAGTTGCTACCGATGGAAGAAGTTAAAAGTAATGTGTGATATTTATTATATTTTGTGGAAGACAAATCCTAGTCTTCAGTGACCCTAAATTAGTCCATTTATGTTGTTGAAGTGTTCAGAAGGCTGAAACGCCTGGACACATAAGAGCTTTTCAGCTACATTCAAAAGACTTCCACAGTCATACCTCAGTGTCCATGGGATGGGCTCTAGGACCCCCAAGGAGACTAAAATCCATGGATACTCAAGTCTTGTATATAAAATGGCATATTTGAACATTCTTCCATATATTTTGTCATCTCTCTCTGAATTACTTACAATAATGCAACATGAATGCTACAGAAATAATTTGATACTGCCTTGTTTCATGATAAGAAAGTGTCTGCACATGTTCAGTACAGACACAATTTTTCCTCCAAATATTTTCCATCCATAGTTGGTTGAGTTTGCAGATGTGGAACTGTCAGGTCAGAGGTCTAACTGTGCATGTCCTACCGTGTAGTGAAATGGTTTTCAGTTCTTAGGAGGGGGAAGATAAGTAAACTTAGCAGGGTCCATGTTAGACCCAAACTCAGAATGGCTTCAAAGTGCCTGCACAGTGGCAGCTCATTTCTGCTCAGCTCTTTGGCCTGATGTATGACCCTGAAGAATAATTACTTTGAAGCTACCCAGATGAGACTGTGTGGTGGAACGTGGTACTGGTGTGGCAACTTAGAAGTTCTAGCAATACCACCAGCTCCTTCCTGGACTTCACGGTTGAGCTAGTTCTCCACAACTTCCCATCTCCTTCAGCCCCTGCTGTGGCTGCTCCCTTCTCCCACTAGAAACCAGACCTGCTCCCCTCTTCCCATTCCATTTCTGCTTCATTATTCTCACCTTTTTCTTCCTATCTGCACCACTGTCTCTTTCCTCCTCCAAATGCTTATAATTTCCCATTTTTTTCTTTGAATAAACTAGTGTTCATGTGGAAAGGACAAAGGGAAGGAACAAGTCCACACTGCACAGGTGAGAAAATGGGAGGCATTGGCTCCAGGGCACATTCGGGGGCATTTCAGTCTTGTCATGATGCGTGAAGATGGGCCAGAATGTTCCTCACCACTGCTGGGACAGGTGGGCGGCTCCGTTGCAGCTGGGATCAGTGACTGTCACAGGGCACTCTTACATTGCCCATGCTGTCTCATCATGAAGCAATTCTGAAGAGCCTGGAGACTAAAGCACTGAATAGCTTTTGTGTGTGTGTATTTACACAAACTAAGATGACTACAGTGTCTCCAGGCAACAGAACCTTCTTGGACCTCCATCACATAAAGTCTGCTGTGGGCTGAGACATTAATATCTGGTGCATGACCTAAGGTCATCCCTTCTCAATTCTTCTTCCCTGCCAATCCAAGTGTTCCATTTCTCCTCTAACTCAGGTTAATTGATAAAATGTCCTTAGTTCCCTGCGCATGATTATAGCCCTGTTCTCTGAGTTCCTTTGGTGAGCATAATCTTTTCTACTTATCCTATCTCTTGATAGTGTGTTTTATTGACTGTTGTTACATTTTAGCGTTTTGGTCTTTCACAAGCAAATTTAAAACTTTGAAAAGAGAGAATGTCTCATTTGGTGATCCTACCCCAGCATGTGGCACAGAGTTTGGTGTCCATGGGGCACCGCATCTTCCTGGTAATTAGCGTGAGGTCTAGATAAGATATTCTCTGAGTCTTAGCCTCACGGGCTGTCCAAGGTCAAGTCTCCCTCCAGATTCAGCCTGTTCCTCAGGGGTGTCAGCCTTTGTGGTTATGGCTTTTGGCTCTTGCATTCAGGTAAGGCTGACTGGCTTTGCTGACCCAGATACCATCTAATGAACACACAAAAATGAACCTGTGAAGATGATCACAAGTTCAAGGCCAGACTCAGCAAGTTGGTGAGGCCCTAAGCAACTTGGTGAGACCGTGCCTCTAAATACATACATACATACGTACATAAATGAATGAATAAATAGATAAATAAATAGCACTGGGGATGTGGCTCAGTTGTTAAGTACCCCTAGGTTCAATCCCTGGTACAAAAAAAGAAAAAAATATCGACATGTGAAAGCATTTGTGCGCCTAATACAACTTACCGAAAATCTGAGAAGGAAATGGAAGAAGTACTTTACCTCTGTTTCCATTCAACAGTGGAAACAGTTTCAAATCACACAGTTGTCTTTGTGGGTCCTGCAGGTGCCTACTCACAGGGAGGTTAGCCAGGTGGGTCCTGCCTAGCCCCTGCCTCCTCTTTTCTCCTTTCAAAAGTAACCCTGAGCTCAGACCTTTCCCTACCCCCAAAAAATCATGCAACCTGGCACCACCACCTATTTCTCTCTCCAGTTCTCTGCAAAGTGACTCCCCCACTTCCTTGTGGCAGGCACCTGCAGACATCATTGTTTTTAGAGTTTGTCCTGTGACCCCAGAAAGGTATTCAAAGTTCCTCTTTCAGAAAGTTCCCTCTCTCGCTGGAAATATGACAAAGCTGTTAAAATATAACTTCTTTTTCCAATGAAAATCTTGCTACACTACCTGTTTTTTTTCAAGGGTTATCAAACTCCCTTTTGTGAAATTACTATGCTATCATTAAAAGACCTCCTTTCCCCTCTTCTTATGATTTCTTCCAGGTGATCTTTCAAATGGGTCTCCTTCTTTTTCTTTTTTGGTACTGGGAATTGAACCCAGGGACACTTTATCATTGAGGTACATATCCTGTCATTTTAAAACATTTTTTAATTTTGAGAAAAGGTCCTACTAAATTGCCAGGCCGGCCTGGTCTCAGTCTCTCGAGCAGCTGGGATTATAGGTATGCGCCCTGGTGCTCAGCTAAGGGTCTTATACTTGACCTCCAGAACCTTGGAACCAAGGTATTACAAACAGCAGTTAGCTACCCCTACCCCTGTCTGGTATACTTTGCTGAAAGAGGCAGTTAGTCTATACTTGGCAATAATGTTATCGACACTTGACAAACAGCAGCTCTGATGGACCCTAGGGAAAGACGCAGGAGCAATGGGTCCCTCTCCTGACTTTCTTGGTAGTGTTGCCTTGTCACCTTCTAATATTATCTGTTCTGTGTTGCTCATGCTGTTACTATGTCCCACCTCCATTAGTTCTTGACTTCTTTCCTGTGCCCACTAGAATCAGCATATATCAGCATCAGTATATACATCAGTGTATGGACTCCCTCTGTGGTCAATACTAACATCTTCAAATTGGTAGTTTTTCAAATGTCTTTCCCATGAGACATCCTGGTTCTCACTTTTCTAATAAGACTATAGTTCATAATTCTAATTTTCTCTGATTTCTTCATGCTTCCTGGTATTGTATCCCAACAACTTCACATCTGTGGCAAGCATTTCTGGGGCAAGTGGTTGATGGGACGTGGTACAAATCATCCCAGTGACCTTATGGCTTCTTAAACGGTTCTTGTCCCTGCCCTAAGACTGACAAAAACCAGGGGGTGCTGCTGCTGGTTCTCATTTTTGAAAGATAATGTCTAGTTTTATAAATGACTTGAATAGCACCAGTTTTTAAAACAAATCTAACATGATATTTTTATTATAAAGTACTAGTTCACAATAGCAATGTGACATAAAGAGCCATCAATGAAGGATTAGAGTTCAAGGGGAAAAAATGTGTGGATAGCCATACAAGTTGGAAGACCTCCATGATGTTAGCTGGGAATATCTACTCCTTGAAGATAAAAAAATAAAGTATTATGCAATGAAAAGTAGCTGCTTAAGCAGCAGTTTCACTAATTCCCAGAGAAAAGTCACTTTGGATACTTTCATAGATTTTTTTTCATTTCCTCCCCCAGGCTGGGAACTCCTCAGCCTCCTATCAGGGGAAGAACCAAAAAAGCCCAGGGAAGGTTTTTCTGGCCTTTATTTCCCAGCAGCACTGCACTGCTGGCTGGAAGGCCTTCGCAAGTGGTCTCTTGGATAACAGTAGCCTCCCTTTATCCACGGTTACAGATACCTACGTTCAACCTCTGTCTGAAAATATTAGTGGAAAATATGATTGCATATTTTTTAAAAATTATTACAGCATATTAATTATCCTGTTTTATTATTGTTTGCTAGTGTCTCCCTGAATTCATTTATTAAACTTATCCTAGGTATGTGTGGGAAAACCATAGTCTACGTAGGGGTCAGTACTGTCTGTGGTTTCAGACATCAACCTCCAGGGGTCTTGGAACATAAATCCCCTGTAGATAAACAGGGACTACTGTATTCTACTTTATAAGAACATAGTAATGATAATTTTTAAAAAACTTAATAACTAAAAATTCTGGATGACATACTATTGAACACAGGGTGGGAATGCTGTGAGGTAGGGCCAGGTCTACACGTCACAGGAGGAACTGCTGGCCATCAAGGTGTGTGCCACCTGAGTGGCCCCCTCTGCTCCTTGATCCTGCTTGCCCAGCACAAGGCAGTTTCTGCAGCAGTCTGTGCATCAAACCCCAAGCTTCCTGACCTCTCTTCCAGCATCTCTGTATTATACCCAGCTGTGGCTTTCTCTGGTTACCTTGATCAATCTGAGAGCCACGTTTATGTTTTTGAAATTAATCAATCTTTCTTCATTTCAGTGCTGATGGAACCTAGGGCCTCCAGCATGCTAGACAAGAGCGCTACCACTGAGCCACATCCCGTCTCCTTTCTGAAAATTCCTGAGATTTTGTAGCTCTGAGGTTTCCATTTCTTACTTTTAAATAGTCATGGATATACTTGGTCTTAAGCACACTTTCTGCCATTTGAGGGGGGCTCTGTGGGTAAAGAGGAAAAACAATAGTGACTTCTCCACTGGCATCAAAAATCAAGTGTTACTGTGCCATTTTCTGTTTTTTCTGGTTCCTGGCTGGTTTATGACATCCCTTTTATTTCTAAGGAGTAACTTTCTAATTATCATCCCAATGATAATGTAGATCTTTGACTTGATAAGACATGATGACGCTTAAAGAAGAGAGCTAAAATCATGACATCCAGGGGCGATATTCAAGATGGTCACTAAATCCTCAACAGGAAGTGCAAGCTGGACGGGAGACACACACCTGTAATCCCAGCACTGGGGAGGCTGAGTGAGGAGGTTCACTTGAGCACAGAAGTTTGAGAGCAGCCTGGGCAACAACTGTCTTTATTAAATCAAAGACCAGAAAAAACTACACCCCTGCAAATTGGGTTGGTGCTATGGCCTGAGGTAAGCACTTTGCTCTTGAACTGCTCCAAGAGACACAAAGTTCTTCCTTAAAACTCCATATTTTCCTTTTCTCCAAAAATTTTTAAAAATTTGTTTTAATTAGTTATACATGACAGTAGAATGCACTTGATACATCATATATAATGGAGTGTAATTTCTCATTCTTCTGGTTATACACGATTATCAAATCCCACCAATCGTATGGTTATATATGTACATAGGGTAATAATGTCTGTTTTGCTCTACTGTCCTTCCTACCCCCATACCCACTCCCTTCCCTTCACTCCTCTCTACTTAATCTAAAGTAACTCTATTCCACCCCCAACCCCCACATTGTGAATTAGCATCCACATATAAGGAAAAACATTCGGCTTTTGGTTTTTGGGATTGGCTTACTTCACATAGCATGATTGATATTCTCCAGCTCCATCCATTTACTGGCAAATGCCATAATTTCATTCTTCTCTAAGGCTGAGTAATGTTATATATATATACACATACATCTCACATTTTTTAAATCTATTCATCTATTGAGCTGTTGAAGGGCACCTAGGTTGGTTCCACAGTTTAGCTATTGTGAGTTGAGCTGCTATAAACATTGATGTGGCTACATCCCTGTAATATACTGATTTTAAGTCCTTTGGGTATAAACCGAGGAGTAGGATAGCTGAGTCAAATGGTGGTTCCATTCCAGGTGTAACCTCCTTTTTAGTACCTCTGAGGGTCACACCTTCTCTAGATTACTTACCAAATGTTATATTAGCACTTTCTCCTATTTATGTGAAATCTGCCATTTCCTTTGGAATGTTTTCTATTGTACCGCTTATCAAATATGTCCCTCAGGGACCGAGGACTTGGTTTGGATCCTGGCTGCATTAATACAACCTGACACCCTACAGGGCCTTGACTCACAGCAAGATTAAGCAAACAAAAGCCCCTACCCTTCCCCTATTTTATGGTTTTTCTCCTTCTTGTGAATTCACATCATGTTTTTTTTTTTTTCTTATTTGTGGCACTGACGATTGAACCCAGTGCCTTCTGCATGCTAGGCAAGTGCCCTAACACTGAGCAACACCCCCAACCCAAAGAGTTTTTTTAAATGTAGGAACCAGACTTTGCACCGTACCTATATTACAGTTGATGTTGTTTGATTCATTTCTTCCATTCTAGGTTATGAAAGGCTTTTGGATACTGATTTCCATTCAGCATTTTTGTTCCCTATGTCAATTTACGACATTTACAGAGGAGTCAGCCTTGGGCCTCCCCCAGCTGCTGAAGACTGAAGAGAGAGGCCGAGGGCCATACATTTCTCTAGCAGCCCAGAGGATCAGGACAGAAAAATGGTGGCCACAGTCGGAAGGACAAAAGTGGATGGTGTGTGTGTGCATGTGTGCATGTGCTACTGTCATTCCCTTCAATGCAAAGCACAATGCTTTGTAAGATGAAAATCAAGAAATAGAACATATCCAAAATCAGGCCTTTACTTACAGTGAGCAGTCAGAAAGACTGCAGAACCTTAAAAGGGATGCTCCTATTGAGCTCTCCCTATCTCCATTTTGCTGACCAACCTGGGGCAGGTACAAAGTGAGGGCTGAGTCACTGTGCACCTGTTCTGACTTCTCAAGTCCTGGGCCCACTTCTGGAATAGAAAAGAGGCCAGTGTGGAAACAGGGCTTTGGCCAGAAGTTACCTGTTGAGAAAGTTGTGCCTGATTGACACCCACCTTACTTGCCTCAGAGGGACATACAGACATCAGTCACACTGTGTGTCATAGGGCAATGGAGGATCTTGGACAAATAATCAGGAACAATTTACTTGGGATGATGTTTTTTTTCCCTGGACTCGTATAATTTTTAAAGCAATGCCTGAAGATTTATATTTGTCATTAATAAATCTTTTATTTTATTTTGTGGTGCTGGTGACTGAATCCAGGGTTTTGTACGTGCTAGGAAGAAGCTCTACCACTGAGCTATATCCCTGGCTCATGAACAGATCTTTAAAAAAGAAAAATGATACATACACAGACTACAGATATATGTTGGCATGTGGTAATTGATGTGTTCTTTGAAATTCTAGAAACTAAATAAAAATATTATTTAGCTTAATTCTCTAGATGGTTATACAATAGAACTGTTAAGGTTTACAACAACAGAAGTATGCCTCTATCCTTATTATCCACTCTTTTAAAACAGCCTTTCATCTAATAAAGTGGGTCAGTGACTCAACTATCCGCACCCGTGTCACACTTAAAAAAGGGAGATGACTAAGTACAGACTGATGCCAAACAGCCTGGTTTTCCTACTTTAAAAAAATCATAGAAAAACTTAATTTTAAAGAAAACAATAGAACAGTGAATATCAGTAAATTAGTCTCAAAAAAGAAAATTCACCATTGCTTTTCTCTCTCCAGAAGGTTTCTAAAGATATCAGAGTTTAGAAAACCAGGCGATCTGCTAACTCAGACTTCTGTCTTTCCTCTTTCAGAGGGGGAGAGTGTCCCACATTAGAAAAAATAAACTTCAACACTTAACACTTAACATTGCTTTTCCATTGTCCATTCAAATCAAGTGCAATGGAGCAGAGTGTCTGTGTCTGTCACCAATCCTTTATTGAAACTGGCAACTTACACGCTTTATAATAGAACAACAAAAATAATGTCCGATATGTACAGCCTTCGTGTGGACTATGTGACTATACACAAGGAGGGGTGAGAACATAACCTCATCTTCATCATAGTTTGTGCACACAGAGACACCCAACAGACAACATGTGCACTCGACAGTGAAATGACAACACGGGTCCAGTGAAAACTCAGCATAATACAAAAACGTACTCATCCATTGCAAAGGACAGCTTCCTAAGCGTCCAGCTCTTAATCAGTAGTCATCTACCCAGAGTCGGAAGCAGAGATTGGTTGTGTGGCTATGAGTCTCTTAAGTGAGACCACCTCTGCAGATAAGTTTGCTATTCCCTGCTTCAAATACAAATTCTCTGCGTCGGAAACTTTGTAGCCATTGTCCTTAATTTCCACCACTCCAGTTTTGAAACCATTCTGAGTTTTGCCACTCAGTTCTTTTGGATGCCAGTGTTCCGATTTGAGGGACCAATCTTGAATGTTTGTCACCTGCACTGAGAAAGGAGTGAGGGAAGAATGTACCATACTCCGGGCACTATGCTTTTCAAGTTCAAAATGTCTTTTCGACGTCATGTCGACAGGTGAGGAAAGTTTTTGCGTGGCCTCAAAATCATTATCGAAGGCTTCTACTTTGATCTGCATGGCTTTGGCTTTGATCCGAAGTTTGTGTGGCAAGGCAGAGGAATTTACTTCGGGGACTTTAACCACGGTCGCATGCACACGTTTCAGTTCAACTGGAGAATGGATGGGGCCCTTGGGAACCTGCTGCTCATCTTCCCCATCGGATGACTTTCCCACCACACCGTCGTCAGTTTCTGAAGTTCTGGGAGAGTTGCTGGAGGATCTGTTGACCTGTAGGAGAGGTGGAGACTGTGAGTAGCCAGAAAAAGAATTCCCCATGTAGTTTTGATAGATGGAGGCTGCGTAGGAGCCCCGGTCCTCTCTGGGCTCCCTGGCATAGCTCTCCAGCTCCATGGGCTCCTGCTTGATGACCTGGAACTTGCTTTCAGGACTTCTGCAGCTGCCCTGCACAGGGCTCTCCTGCGTGTGCTCCACCGAGGACACCTCGGACACGTCGGACAGGGAGCTCTGCGGAGAGTGCTTAATGACAGAAATGCAGCTGCCTGACACCATCGAGGGCTCGTGCTCGTCCACGAAGGAGCTTGCAGTGGACTTGGAAGTCGGGAAGTCTTGAAAGTATACAGCTGTAGAATTACTGAGCTTCTGGATCTCTTGCGCATAGGCTGTGGAGCTAATTAAACCAAACTTTAATTTCAGGGAAAGCAGTTCTGCTTTTAAAGTGGCATTTTCTTCTCCCAGCGCAATTAGTTTGTTCTCTAAAACCAGGTCATTGAGCCGGCGCTTCTCGCGGGATCTCTTGGCAGCCTCGTTGTTTTTCCGCCTTTTCTCCCAGTACATGGCATCTTTCTTCTCGTCGGGAATGAATTCCCGTTTCCTCCGACACGCCGATGATTTGTTTTTCCCTACGCTGCCTTCATTCAGAAGGAGCTCTTCGCCTGCGGTCAGGTCCTCCGCCGCTTCGGTTAAGGCAGAATTAAGTACCATCACCTTGTCCACGTTGCTGGTGGTATCAAGAGACGCCTGCTCCTTTTTGATGGTCTGCATTTTTCTCAGCTGCATCAGAAACAACCTGACCCTATATATGCAGAGAAGAACAAATTATTTCCCCAGTATTCTGAAAAGCTTGGGAAACTGGCTTCGCATCCATCAACAGTCTTGTTCTACTGTGGGAGATCCATTTGTCAGGCTCCTCTTACTAAAGAGAAGTAGGGTCTTCCTGGTTATCTGCAATAGACGAAAAGAAACAGTCATTCATTTGGACAAATCTTGGTTTTCAGTTAAGTAGAGGGAACTATGCTAAGCATTTAGGGAATACAGGCATGGCAAATCTTTTCTTGGAGAGCAAACAATCTTAAAAAAGAGGAAGTACCCAAATATCTCTACTGTTAAGCCATAAAGGGCTTATCTACAGGGGATTAAGTGGTCCAGGACAGTGAGAAACAAAATAAAAATAAATAAAATAAAATAAAACTGCCTCTGTCCTGGGAGAAATAATGGAAAGCTATGTCTAATGGGGAGAAATGGTTGGGTGTGGCATGTGGGAGTGGGCCATTACAGGAAGGAAATTAGCCTCTGGTTGGTAAGTTTCTAAATAATACTTGCATATTGTGGTGCTTCCGAATAAATTTTTTTAAGGTATCAGAAATTGCACTCAAGGGCACTCAACCACTGATCCACATCCCCAGCCCTATTTTGTATATTTTGTAGACAGGGTCTCACTGAGTTGCTTAGCACCTCACTTTTGCTGAGGTTGGCTTTGAACTCACGATCCTCCTGCCTCAGCCCCCTGAAATGCTGGGATTACAGCATGTGCCACTGCTCCTGGCTCTGAATAATTTTTGGTAACACTGACATCACTGCCTAGCAAATGTGCTCACCTCTTCAAAGGAACACTGCTAAGTAAACTCCTTTAAGAACCATAAGCAAGTTCTGCAGTCAAACATGGAAGAAAACATACATGGAGCTAAATTTTTATTTCCAAAGAAACTAAAATAAAAGCCATATTAACAACAGTTATTATTGATTTTAATTGGCATCTTCACGTAGACATCAACCTGCCTGTCACATCCCTGACTGCCTGGTGGGCTTAGAGCCCAGGACATTCCAACGGGTGACTCACCAGACCTGAATGAAAAGGATTCCTGTCCGTAAAGTCATCACTTCAGAAGCACCTGTGCTCATGAGATTAGAAAAGTCCCTTTTCCTGACTTCCTTCAAATTGGTTTATCAAATAGTCAAGATCAAAGCTTCCAACTTTTTTGTGTCCTGAAAATTCTGTTATTGTAGATTTCCGTTATAGAGTAGTTTTGGGACTAAAATGAACAGTCGCTGTTCAAAAGAATTTATTTTTCTAAAAGTCCAGTGCCCTTTTGAAACTTAAACCAAGAGAATATAACTGTGAAAAGAACTTCTTTCAATTCAATTTTACTAATTAGTTTCAAATAAAAATATAACAACTCAAAAATAGAATCATCAACTAGTTTCTTCTCTCTTGGGTGAAATATTTATAATATTAATTTGGCCTGACATTTGCTTTTTTTTTTTGAGGTGCCAGGGATGGAAGACAGGGACTCCTCACACATGATAGGTAAACACTCTACCTCTCTACTTCTAGCCCCCGACACTTTCTTTGATGTGAGATAATAAATCTGTATTATTAAGAGTGCCCAAAAGCACTCTTTTCATGATGGTTTTGGCCCTCTATTTCTAGACACTGATTCTCTAATTTATAAGGTAGACGTGTACAACAACTCTTCTCTTGCTCCAGTTGTACAGAGTGGTGCTCTGTCCTGCCACATTAAAAAGATGCAATTTTTTTGTTTTACATCACTATTTCTTCATTATGCATAGCTTTACAACTACTAGTTAAGTTTAATTTTTTTCAATTGCAAAAGACTGCCAGCTCCTTTTGTCTTTTCCAGTAGAAACAGAAGGCATGAAATCATAATTTCAGGATCATAAAGATTAAGGTTTTCCACCAAGTTTCTGTCCACTAAACCGAGCCCACACAGTCCAGGAAACAGCTAGTTGCAACTTAGAAGTGCGACTGTTAATACTGTTTGTTTTTTGATAATGACACTTTCATGGCAATAATGGCAAGGCGTGTGTCACAGTAGGCAGGGATGTGGTGGTAATGGAATCTTTCTATCAATCACTTGGTAAAACATGATTTCCTATCATTTCCATTCAGGTTTTGTCTTTGAACGTGAAAACCCATTTTGCTGTACATACTTCTTGCTCAAGTGTGTACTGTTCTTCAGTTAGGTCCTCACCCCCAAAGTGAAATGGGTGGCAAAGCAGAGTGAGAAACTCTAGCTAACAAAGCCCGTGACCTTATCTTTTCCCAGTGCCTGTCAAAGTTCCACTGCATCCTCAGGTACTGCTTCTTTTAACTTTGAGTTTTTAAACATCAGACTACACCTTGCACACTATTATTCTGGTTCTCTCTTTTCTTTTTTCCCCTTGAGAATTTTTCTCTTCCATGCATTTTTTAATCTGTCTTTTCCTTGTTTTAAATCATATTTCCTTTACATTGTCCCACCATTCTTACTCTTCCTAAATGTTCATGACTGCTTTTCACATCAAGTGAGTAGGGACCCTTTTTCAATCTCCTGGCCCAAAGCTGTGCACTCCTTACAGGAACACACTCGGTGCAGGTGGGGCAGGCAGCCGTCACCCTGCTGCACAGGGAGCTGCCATTTAGCTAAACAGGCCCACTTGCTTTAAATTTCTTTAACCCCTTTCTTCTAGGTTTCTAAGTACTGTGTGTTCAATTTATCGTCTCCACAATTTGGTTGGTGCATGAAAACCTACAAAAAGCCTCATTTCTTTTTAATCATCTTTCTATTTGAATCTCATCACCTGTCACTGTGAATCTGGATATCTTCACTGTCTCTATGACTCAACTGGCAATCACCACATGCCATCTTTGGATATTTTTCTGTAATATTATTTATCAAATAATCTTGCAATAGTGGGAAGAGTTTGTCAGCACCGTGAGATAACAAAAAGGAGCTGAATGTATACACTGTGTATCCTCCTATGTGTTTCTTCCACATCCAACTAGACTGCAAAGGGCTTCAGGGGGGAAATTAAAATATATTTGTATTCTTCTAGTAACAAATGAAGACATAAGGTACTCAACATTGGATTGATGGTCATTCATTCACCTTACAGAAGAGTTTTATAATTGCAAAACTTTTTGGATGTTTCCTTTTAAGTTTAATATTATTGCATGAATGCTAAAGGAAATCGTTTATTAACAGAGTTTCTCTTATTATGTGGTTTATTCAACACATTGGAGTACCTACTGTGTACTGAGATAGACTGGCCCCATATAAAAGGAAAGGAAAAACCAAACCCCCAAGATCCCAGTCCTTGAAGACGGCATTGGGAGCCAAACACAAGAACCCATCCAGAATTAGGGTGCATGGACAGAGTCCTAGCAACAGAGACTGGGGCGTGAGCTCTGTGTACTCCAGCATGCTGCCTTTTTGTTGGTACATGGACAATAACAAAAACTGCCATAACAGGTGCTATTTATTGCTATTTATTGTACTTACTATGCAACAGGCACTGGGAGGCTGACCTGCTTTATTTCATTAACCTTCCCAACAATCACTTTCAGATGATAAAATTCAAGTTCAAAGAGGTGGAGTGACTTGCCTGGTATCACACAGCTTGTTAAAGGCAGACCCGAGGTCCCAGCCCAGCTCAGCCCCGGCTACAGGTTCTGTGATAGAAGCCTCTCCCCACCTGGCACAGGGCTGCTCTGCATCCTTAACAGTCCTCGCTGGGCTTCTCTGCCTTCTGAGTCATGCATTCCCTGTCACTAAGTTACTCTGGAGCAGTCAGGCACTTTCAGTTGCCGTCTTAACTTTAAGATGTCATCCTAAGCCAACAAAGGTGCTACCCAGAACTGTTTCCTACCTTCCTCGGGGTTGTTGTGCATCCTGGTAGTACTTAAGGAGTGGAGAAAACATTTTATTAATTTTCATATCTCTGCTAAATTTAATCTCCAGGATCCTACCCATGTTAAAATAGAGGAAAAGAAAGAATACTTGTGGACATTGTCACCTGTGACTTTTGTTTTTTAAACAAAACCAAAAATGTATCTGTTTTCAACAGAGGGAACAGGGTCTCTCTAACCCTCAGGTAGAGAACCGATAAAACAGGGACTGAGTGAGGGGGTAGAGATTATTCAGCAGTTAAGAGCAGAGATGAACTCTGGACTTTGTTTACATCTCATAACAAAGAACTTAAGACAAGTGCAAAGGTAGTTTACAAAGCCTTCTAAAAAGCATCAGCATGTATGCTAACCTAACAACTTCATTTCGAATCCCAATATTTTCCTTTGTGATTAATTTAACAATTACTTCATCGGTGTGTCATCTTTTCAAATCAACATTTAATGCTGCAGTACATTAGTCACTGCTTATGTTTCTTTTTTTGGTGAATAATTGACACTAAATGCCAATTCTATGATGTTAGCGTATTCAGCACCATTAACTTCATTACACCCATTAGATGATATGACTGTTCTTTAAAAACACAAATAAAAAGAGAAATTTAAGAGCAGGAGTCATCGCATGCCAGCTGAGACATTTTTCCATACCTAATGTGAGGATGGCCTCACTGCCCACTGCTTTTTAAATAAAACGTCACACTGTTGCTATAAGCAGGAGTTAGATTTCGCAAGCCCGGATTTTTAAAGTTTATTTAAGTCAGATGACCTAAATATTGTTTTTGACTAAAAGACTTGATCTTGATCTACAAAGCTCTCTGACAAATACAACTTTATGAAAATTCTAGACCAATGTTTTCCTTGAGGGCTTATTTATATTTATGATAAAACTGTATCTTCACTTGTCTCTACCTGGTCTCTCTCTAAGATAATTCTTTAGGAGACCAGAAAAGAATAAACACTTAGTTTTGAGCATCGAAAATCTTATTAATCATTTAGCCTCAAAATCCACTTATGAGAACATTTTGCTACATATCATCTCCTTAAGGGGTAAGTTTTGTTGCAATTTCCTTCTATTATTTGGATCTTAAGATCCTGTCAGTACAACATGAAATACAATGTGATGTGCCTAGTGGTTTGGAAAAATTTTCATAGAAATATCTCATTTCCCCCTCTGTTCTCTGAATGCACTGTTTACTCTTTCTCAGATGTTTAGATAACAGTTTTTGAGATAAACCTAAGTTACATGAACCTGTAAACCATCTTTCCACTAAAAGAGCTGTTGCTAGTTTTTGAGATAATGCCATTTTCATGAAAAAATAAAATTAATCCATCATTTCATAGCATTTTATACTCGTCAACTAGTAAGACCAGTGGAATGTTAACCTACATTTTCTCACTGTGGGTAAAATCCAGGATATTTGCGCCAATGAAATGCTTTACTTTCTATGGGTAAGGGAAAAATATCTAGCATTTAAAAACAAGATAAAATAACTAAAGAATTCACATATACAACTAAGGGATCAAGAGGGATGTAAAATTTCACAAATGCTGAAGCTGTAGGGGATTTTCTAATCATGATCATTAAAAATGGAAAGACTTTTTAAATTAAGAAAACAACATTCTGAGTGGCCAGCTAAAGGCTCACATGAACACTATAGTTCCATCTCTAGTAATAAGTTAGAGAGAAATGTGTATTTAATCAAGACGGGGAAAACACACACACACATGCGCACATATTCTCTCTCTCTCTCTCACTCTGCCAGAATCTATTCTAGCATAGCAACAAACTGACCTACTTTTTTTCTATTTAGGTACATCTGTAAATAAATGTGTCAAAACCTGATCCGGATTTACCATAAAGGAAAATATTTCAAGTTCAACAAAGGACTATTTGAAAATTAGATTTAAACTTATTAACTAGGATGACAACATTGCATTTTATTATAGCATTGATGCAATTTAGTAATTGAAATATGAAATAGTGTAACTTGACGTTCTTTTTAAGAGGCTATTGTAACCTAATGCATAATGAAATGATTCTGAAAATTGCATAGCACAGGCACATACATGCGAACACATCCAAACAACTTCATGGCTTGAGAAATAAAGACAGCACTCATCAGAGGAAGTAATATGGAAGTGGGGGCCGGGGCGGGAGGGAGGCGGTGGAACAGATGTGTGTGTGTGTGTTTTGTAATCTATAGAATCTTCAAAATGGGGACCCCTACTACTCTTGAAACTTTTGAAGATAGTTTATTGGCCTAGCAACTAATCTGAAATCTTAAGGAACACCAACAATCACAAATTAATCTAGTCAAAGGAAAGGCTGCATTAGACAAGCACAACACGGAGTGTAAGGACGACAAAAAAATACGGTGGGCTGTGGGTGGGAGCAGGAGGTATGGCAGAGAAAGTTCTTGAATACTGCTCAGTGATACTGGAGACTCATCCCAATTCTACACAGCTAGGCTTTCTAATTCCTTGTCCACTTTCCCAATCAGCAGATGATTGCATATTTTACTCTATGCTTTATGAATAGAAGAGTTTATTATTTTTTTTTTAATGCTTACTTTTAGGGTTTATTTGAAAGCCACTTAGGTATAGTTTAAGATCCCTAGAAAGACACCATGTGGGCTGGGGTTGTAGCTCAGTGGAAGAGCATTTGCCTAGCATGTGTGAGGCACTGGGTTTGATCCTCAGCACCACATGAAAATAAATAAGTAAAAAGGATTGAGTCTATCTACAACTAAATTACATATATATATATATATATATATATATATATATATATATAATTTTTTTTAAAGACACCTTGTCCTGAAAACAGTAAGACTTACAGGCATCACACTGATCCCAATGAATTGAGTCTTCAAAAAACAGATTATTAAGGAACAGCATCTAGTAAATCCCTATTAAACTTAAAAACCAGCCTATGCTCTTAAATTAAAACCATATGAACAAAAAAAAAATTTTTTTAAACTACAGGAAAGTTATTTGCAAAGAAATGTAAGAGATAATTGGGGTGGTGGTAATAAAAATTCATTTTGAAACTGAAAAACTTTTATGTAATGTCTGTGGATCAAAGGTCAATGTCTTTCAACATTCTCTACGAGTGCAATCTGGATAAAAATCAACTCAAACATAATTTAGAAAAATAACAGGATACCAAACAATGGGCTGATCCTGTGAAATACAGGCATACCTTACAAAAACAAGAAATGAATATTATAGGAAATTTCAATTACATTGTTTCTGTTATAGTTGAATTGAATCCCAAGTGTGCTCTCACTTCTCAATACAAATTAAAAATAAACAACTTTTAACAGCATCCATGCCATCTGGATTACAATGGAAATAATGAAGTATGTGTGATTTTCAACTTGGGTAAAAATAACATCCAGGCATGATGACTGCACCTTTTCCACCCCATGCCGCAATCAAATCTACATCTCGGAACTGACTCTAATGACCACAGCAAGGTCAACTAGAAAAATCCACTCCGGGGTGAGTCAGGCACATTGCTCAATGTGTGAAAGGGCTCTCACAAAAGGTTTTAATTTTCAGATTGTTGCATCATAGTGATGTTATAATTGCACTTCACCAAGATAAGCCCTTAGCACAGAGAAGGAAACTGTTACAAAAATTAGTGATCTTGCACTCTGTCACTGAAGGGACAGAACAGAAAGGGGGCTGTGATAACCACAGCTTCCTATCTTTTTGAGCTCTGGGCTGCTGATCAGCATCTCTGAGCTTCCATTTCCTCATCCATAAAGCAGGGATGATGATAGGGCCCTCCACACTGTGCCTGACACCTGTGGAGTAATTATTTAATATTAGTTCTTAATCTCATTTCTGAAGAATGACCAGCATGAAGGCAATGGTGACTACTAGGTCCAGCCCTTTCTACCCTTTACCAGTCTTAGTGAGGTACTGCCCTGTGTCAGAAGTATCAGCATAAACCAGATGCAATTTTCTCAGGTTGGTCAAAAGGATCAAATATGAATAGTCTCACAGGGCTTAATTTTAGTATTCAACCATGGAGTTTTGTGCATCCCCTTATAGGGGAGATCCTTCAGGGAGGGTTTAAGCAACCCCTATTATCAGACCAGAGTTTTAAAAGTAGAGATCATGGAGTACCAAGATCACAAGTCACAGAAAGTTCCAGGGAACTGGAAAATGCCAAATTGTTTCTGCAATCATCTACTCATCTCTCTACTCCTTCACCCAGATATTAACCTAATGATTTGGGATGTCTGAAGTTCTTTGATCCTGTCAAGAATTCCCTTCAAACTGAAATCAACACAACATAACCGGCAGTTTTCAAAATAAATCATTATTGGAACAAAAATGTATCTCAAGAAACATCTGTACAGACTCAACTCTAATATCAATCCTTACTACACAGTAATATGGATGTGACTTTATTTTTTTTAAACTTTAATTAATTAATTAATTTTTATATGGTGCTGAGGATCGAACCCAGTGCCTTACACGTGCTAGGCAAGTGTTTTATCACTGAGCCACAACCTCGGCCCCACACCTGACTTTATTAATTCTGATACCTGGTCAGACCAGTATTTGCTGAGCTCCTCCCAACTGCCTTGCTCCACGGATTTTATTCCCTCAGTTTATCCCGGAAGCTGGTGGAATCATGGCAGAGGCAGAATATCACCGGCTGGGACCAGGGAACCAGGCAACGCCTGCGAATTTTTGCACCTCACCAAGGTGCAGTGTCTAACTGCAGGCAGTCTATAATAAGAGGGAAACTGGTTAGGGGGAGAAGTGTCAGATATGGTGCCACAGAAGCCAAGTTTTTGGTCTGTTTTCAACAAAGAGCAGACTGAATTGATAAGTTCTCAAATATCTGCTAAGTCTCCAAGAATTCATTAAATTACTGAGCCCAATTTTGGAAGTCTTCAAGACCAAACAGAGTTCTGTGCTGTACTTTCACGGCAGGACGGCAGCTTCTACGTGGGCATTTTGATTTTGTTTTATTTTGAACTTGGGAGAACTGAGTTCTCTTTAGCCTTTGATCACATAAACTAAAGATAAAAAATAAAATAATTATTTTAAATAAAATAATAAAACATGAGTTAAAATAGCCACAATCAAGCCGGGGGCCTTCCTTTCCATCCCCATCAATACCGGAGTGTCCCCACCCCCAATTTCTGTGATTTATTGATATTTGGAGATTTTTTTTTTTTTTTTTTTTTTTTTTTTTCATCTCATAAAAGGAGAAGCGCTTGGCTCTGAAATACAATGAAGATTCTTGGAACAAAGGTGTCTGCGGGTTTTAGAACCTCGCAGTGCAAAGACGTGGATTTGGCCCTTGGATTTGGCCCGTCGGAGACCGGGCCGCCCATGTGAGAGCGCTCCGGGTCTCCCCGCTGCCCTCTCCGCCCGAAGCCAGAGCCCAGAGTCCCTCCAGCTCCGCGCTCCTGCGGCCGGGGTGAACACAGAGCGCACCGGCACGCCCGGGCCGCCGCGGGTCCCTCCCGCCCAGGCTCCGCCGGCCGCGCCCCCACGCTGCGCCTCTCCCCGAGACCCGCCTCCCACCGGGTGGGCGGCGCAGCGGGGCCTCGGCGCCGCGAGGACCCCCAGCGCCAGAACAAAGGAATGTTGGTGTCGGGGGGAGCGGGTAAGGCTGAGCATAGCGCAGGCCACCGAGCAGCCCCTGTCCAACGGCGGCCCGGAGGCGCGTGCGGACTCCAAGTCTCTGCTGGCCACCACCAGATGCGCCCGCGGCCCCGCCGTTCACAGCTATGGCTTCCCGCAGACCCCGCGGGGCCGCAGAAGGAAGGAGCGCAATGGGGGCTGCTCGGACGCGCCCCCGGAGGTCACGATCGGAAGGTGGCGCCAAGCGGCCCCCTACATGCCTGAGGCTCCCACCCGAGCTCGAAAACTAGGTCGGGGTCTGACGCCGTGGGTGAGGGGTGGAGGTGGGGGGGCGGATAGAGCAACATTTGCTTCTTAGAAAATGACTGTAATTAGTGCACTTAAATTATTTAAACATTAAGAAAAAAAAACTGTTCCTATAACACTTGTATATATATTCACAAGTAATGACAGTAGATAAGAATCTAGGAAGAAATTTTCCATCTGGGTACTTTTCATCTTCATTTATCTTCACATGATTAAAACTAGGTTATTGAGACAAAAAATACAATCTACTAACCTATATGTTTCCCATAAATCATATCTGGTGTGTGTGTGGGGGGGGGGGAATATGATGTGAAATAAATACTTCTGACCTCATTAGCTGTTGTTATTTACAAAAGCCAAGAACAGAAGATGACACTTGGCCATTCCCTGCTGTTCTCAGAGAACAGCAGTTTCCTAAAGTGTCCTTTGAAAAGATAAATGGGAGTCAGCGTACAGCAATACAGCAAATCACTGGGCGCTGCGAAATGCCTTCCTAAAAATACAATCTTATCAAAGGTCTCCGAAGGCGTGGAGTTAAAACTACAGCAAATGGCCTTGAACTTGTATTTGCACACAGCCCTGGAGAAAACACCAGAAATAGCACTGAGGCCACAATTGTTAAAATGTGATAGGGCTAAATTTAGAAGAACGAGCATTTCATTTAGGGCAAAAGAGACACATTTGGCAGCATGAGCTAACTCAATGCTTAGCCGGGTGTCTACTTTCCTGTTTAAAATATCCTTTAATAAAACCTGTTATAGTGACATTCTTAAACGCTGAGATTGTCCTACTTTCTTTGTAGCGAGATTATAAAATCACGTAATTAGCTCCCTCTTTCTATGCTCACTGCCAGCAAATTCGGCAGTTACATAATGCAACATTTCCAGGAAACTATTATGTGATCTGTCTTGTAGTGTCTGAAAAAGCAATGACAATAAGGTGAAAAAAAGGGCTGATAGAATGGAATGCATTACAATTAGGAAGGTGGGGAGGTAAACGTCACAATGGTTCGTCCCAGATTTAAAAATAACAGCTCCGAACATTTAAGGAGCGAACCCCTCCCCCCACCCCGTAGTACCCAAGATCAGCATTCAACCCCAGGAATCCTTTTTATGTTTTGTTGGGTCGTCTTAAAACATGTTTATTTGGGATGTAATATAGATGTAAATAACGATCTAATACCCAACACTGCGCTAAAATTACCAAATCATTGCACACATACGCGTATATTCCCACATAAGCCCGTAATCTGTGCCAACATTTCACCGTGGGCAGATTATGCAATGTAAGAAAGGACAAATCCCACAACCTTCCCGAGGGCTTGTAAAACACGCTGACGACAAACAGGGTGGAAAACGTCTGTGCCTATACAGCGCCTGACACAAACAAACGCCGCGCAGGCATTCTCCGAATGCCGTCACCTTTCACGCTACCAACCGTCTTTCTCAACAAGCAAATCAAGATTATACCCCATTACTCAAACCTCTCCTACCAACCCCGACTCCCCGTGCCGCCAGCCCCGGAGAAGGGACGAGAAAGGAAAGACAAGTGAGAGGAAAGAGCATCTTCCCGCTCCGAGAGAGCTTAGCCTCTGCTCAGCCTTCCTGGCGCTCTTCTCTACCAAAACATCAATTTTCCTGAAATCAGGAGACATTATGCAATAGCAGCGGGGGGAGAACGCAAACCAGCCAGGGCTACGTGCCGGCGCGAGGGCGCTGCAATCAAAGCAGCCACCTTAAGGTGGCGAGTCCCATCCTGACAAGGCAGCAAAAGTTTATGTAATGAATGCGCCGCGCACACTCGCCGCCTTCGGCGAGCCCCGCGCACCGCCCGGCCGGCACCCCTCGCCCAGTGCCCGCCGGCCGCGCGCTCGGGGAGCGGGCTCCGGGCCCCCGGCCGGCGGTGGGCGGAGCACTTACCGTGTTTCTGCTCTCTGTGCCGGGGAGGCGAAGAGAAAGAAAGGGGCGGCCCGGAGTCGAGCTGGCGGCGCTGAGGCTCCGGCCGGGCCGGGCCTCCGGGGCCGCGGCGGGCGGCGGCGAGGGCGCGGCGCGGGAGGCGGGCAGGCGGGCGCGCCGGGTCCGCGGGCGCCGTGGCCGCGCCGAGAGATGTGTGTTAGTAGGTCAGTTCCGAGCGCGGCGCTACGTCGCCGCCCGCCAGCCCCGCCGTGACGGGCGGCCCCGGCCCCAATCGCCGCGCCCGCTCCCGCCCCCGGCCCGCCGCCAATGGCCGAAGCCCGCAGGGGCGGGCTCTTCGCGGCCCCGCCCCGCCCCGCCCCCCGCCCCACTCCCCCTCGGTGGCGGCGCCACTACCAGTCCGCGTCCTCTCCCGGCCGCGGCCACAGCCGCCGACCGAGCGTCCGCAAGTACCCGCGGCCCGCTGGAGGGTTGCGCAACGACGGGCCCCGCAGAACCGCCAGGGGCCAGCCTGGGGATGAGCCGGGGACCCCCACTCGCCTTGCCGCTTGCCCATCGCCTCTTTGCCTTCCCAGTCGCCGCAATGGCTCCGTGCGACCCGCGACCCTCGTTCCCTGGCAGAGGCGCTTTTTGTCTCCCCGAAAGCCGCAGCGAGCCGGGCTACCTGTTGCAGACAGAACGCGGGGCCAGGGGCGTGGGCTGCGGCGACCCGGCCGTGGCGGGGACTTCGGCCTCCCTTTCTCCACACACTCCCGAGAGGACCCTCAGCACCTTGGGAGGCGGCGGGAGGGAAAGTGAGGGGTGGCGGCTGGCGAGCTGCCAACACTCGGGCGTGCTGCGGCGGGGAAGGGGTCGGGGCGGCTGGTGGGAGCTGCGCAGTGCCGCGCGGCGTAAGCGAAGATTGAAATGCCCCGGCGCTTCTCTGATAGCAGTGACGGCCTGAAGCGGGGAGGAAAGCTCAACGCACAAACACCGCCCCCTGCACAATTAGGGCGAAGATGACGGCTGCAAAGTTGTTGCGTAACACTACCGGGAAACGAGGCTCGTCGAGGTCCATCTGGCCGGTGGCCACGTGGAGAGGTGGCCGCCGCGGCTTCCCCCGAAAAGATGTGAGGACCCCGCTGTCCCGGTGAGCCGGGCGGGGTCGCCCCCAGCATTTGGTGCTGGGGCTCGAAAGGACCTTGCCGGGTCTCTTCTGGCGAGCTTGAATTAATAGCTCTTTAGTGTCATTTCTGCCCCTAATAGATGCGCTCGCCTTCTTCCCCCAAATTCCCGTACTACGCAAGAGACGTAAAGAAGTGGGAGAAAGGGCACCCGGCCGAGATCGTAAAAGCACGTGGCATATACACCCTGCGTTTACAGATAAATAAATGGAGGGGCAGTGCCGGCCTTGGCGAAGGGAGCCATGTTCCTGACAGTGACGCACAGACTTGCCCAAATAGGGAATGTGGCAGGTGGTGAGGACCTCCTCCCTCTCTGCTTGGACTACGTGGGAGCTGGGCTGACTTTCCATTTCTTTTTTCCTCTCGCGTTTTAAAAAAGCAAACACCAAAGTAAAGAATGGAGTGAACACAGGTACATCATCATGAGTGTCCACCATCAGCAGAATATATACTCGCTAAGAGTGAGTCTTTTCTGTCTTATCCATTCTCACCCAGATACTATAATAAGCATCCAGGGCAATGTTTTAAAAATATCGATCCCCTCTCAGGTAGGTTTTTTGGAAAGCCTTGCAGGATAATGCTGTGGTTCAGAATGCACTGTTGTTCATAATTCATCTGGTAAAGTACATTTTTTCTAATAAGGCTCTGACAACTTCAACATGTGTTACAGGCTTTCCAGCCCTCTACCCTCTTCCCAGGTGCAGACCAATTCAAGAGCCACATCCCCTCTGGTATACATTTGTTCCAAAGAATTGATTATCTTGATGAAAACAAATTCTGATTTTGGTTTATAATTTCCACTTTTCTCCCATTGATTGATCATTTCCTTTTCCCCAAACCCTCACAATGGCTTTTTATAGCTTTGAAAAACCCCTCAGATGAAATCAAAACCTTATCCATAAATCGGTTACCTTTTCATCATCAGAAATCAGCTACTTCCTAGTAAATGAGAATTGCTTTTCTCAACCTCCCCTCCTCCTATCAGATACTGTTCACATTTTGAATAATGTCATAGGATTCCAAAGTGGGTGTAGAATGGGCAGACATAGAAAGATAAGTGGACCTTCAAGATGGGTAAATAAGGAGCCTGGAGTCACTCCAGGCAGTGAGAGTAGAGGAATACTTGTTTGACCCTAGATACTTGTTCTTTATGCTGAATTTTGAAGCCCCATGACCCTCCAGTTCTCTGCAGTATTTTAGATCGTTCCTATATCATATCTGTGCTTCACTGTTTATGACCATCTAACGTGGAAATCAGAGGAAGTGTACAAGGTGTCTGCCATACCAGCTTAGAAAATAACTCTTTAGCTCCTCCTGGTGATTAGGAAACTGCTAGACATATGAGGAAGGAGCTGTCCCCAGGACCCAAGTGTCGTATGAACCACGTTATGTCCTAAAGCAAATGGATAAGTATTCATTGTTTAACCAGAGTAAATGGAGCATAGGCACTAAGATGTTTGACGCAAATTAACCAGGGTGGAGAGGCTTTCAGGAGTGCATCAGCGTTTGCCTCATTGTGCAGCAGGACTGTGACCAGACTGTCAGGAAGAGAGGAAGGAGTTGTCGGCAAGAGGAGGAAGGAGTTCTGGTTCAAGTATGAAGCGAAAACTCTCTTTCTTTCTCTCTCTCTCTTTTTTTTTTTTTTTTTTCAGTGCTGCGGATGGAACCCAAGGCTTTATGCATACTAGGCAAATGCTCTACCACTGAGCTCCACCCTGTTCAAAAATCAATACTTTTTTCTTTTTTTTAATTCTGTGTGGCCTGTCCCTCTCAGTGCTAAGTTGGCGTGGGTGCTAGGGAGGAGGTGGCTAGGATGGCAGTGAGAGCTACTAGCAGAAAACAATCACACTTATTTCCTTATACTACCAGTATGCTCTCTGATTAAGCAAATTTAAGAGCTATTACTTGAGATCGAAATAACTAAGACTAACTTCTCCTTACTAAGATGGAAAGAGCCCTGCAGAATGTTTCAAGCTGAAAGATGCTATGAGGCCATTCGTATTCAGAGGTTTTTACACAGGACCTTGGTAGGCAAAGGTGGCTGCAAACTGGATACCTAATGAGAATTCAGGAAGTGAGCTGCATCTGGATTGAGACACAAACAAAAAAATTATGACCCACTAGGGAGACACTGGTTCTATCACTAGTGCTGAAAAATAGTTCCAGAGGTCCCACAGCTCTAATTTTTCAGAAGAAAGTTGACATTTTAAATTTTTTGGTAAAATATCCTGATTTTCAGTGTTGAGAAGCAGTTCATTAAAAAAAAATAATAATGTCTACAGGGCTTGCACAGAAGAAGCTGGGAGGGCTGAGGTCTGACAGACAGACTCCCTATCCAGTAACCCAAATCTGGCAATTCCACCTTATCTGCTTTGAATATTAGACTTCTGGATTTCTTTGTAGAAAAGTTTTCATAGCTCAAAAACCTTCAGCCACTGCAGCTCTGGTGTAATGCCCCATAGCCAGCATGAGTCCTGTTTGCCAGGACCACCCTCTTTCTGCTATACGATGTTTACTGACATCTCATATCCTTTTGTTAAACTTCATGAACACAAGTTCGGACAATTTCTAGGAATCCATACATTATCAATTTGTTTTGTTTTGTTTTCAAGTTGTGCCTTTACAGTATGAGCTAGTGGTCACCCAACAATTTGTGATTTATGCTGGTATTTTGACTTTGACCCAATGAATCATTGAATGCTTCTGCAGAAACTTCCTGGAATGAGATTTCTTTCATTTGTGTACTTTCTTTTATTTCTATAGTACATGCCATTTCTAATCATTCGCCTTCCTCTTTTTCTTCCTCTTTGACTTTATATACTTCTACTTCTGGTGACCTTTATTCTTTTGTGTGCGTGTGTGTGTGTGTGCACGCGCGCGTGCAGGCGTGCCCATGTGCTTCTCCCTTGCTTTACTTGATGCATTCTTATTTTTAACTCTTGCCTTTCTGCAACACTTCAAATCCGTAGTACCCCTTTGGATGCCTTTATTTTACCAAATGTCAACTTTCTCTTGCCTCATACCTCTCCCAGAGTTTTAGACATTTCTGCTCTGCTTCCAGCCTCTGCTCCTTGCCCTCCAGCTTCTGCCACATGGTTCCCCTAGCAATAGTTCCATTAGCATGCTTGGCCCTTATTCTTCAAAAACTACTTTGTGTGTGTGATGGGTCGGGGGAGAATTGAGTAATAGAAGAGGGTCAAATAAGAGTCCCTGTAGTAGTGATGGCTTTAGAGCAGGAGAAGCCAAAATGTTTCCTATTAAAACAACTCTGGCTCAAGCTAAGAAAGAAATTAGATCTCTGCACTGACTACATGATTTCCCCAGACAAAAGCAGCTGATGGATTGAATACATTTCAAAGCATTTCCAAGAGACCCAGGGAAAGACCAGAAAGGGATGATTCTACAAAGAAGAGTAAATGTTGCAAGGACAGTCTTACAAAAACTGAAACACGTTTTCAAATTCAGCCACCACAGATGGCACGCATTTCAGCAATCATTTTTATTCATTCAGATGAAATGGTAAATGTGAGTGAGGGTGCCAAAATAAAGGAGACTGACAAAAAAAGGCGGACAGGAAACAGAGGAAATACACTAAAAATGGTCAAGAATTTGGAAGCAGCTAATTGCATCCTTTGCAAAACCTCAGCGATGGAGCAACCCTCATGGCAGCAGTTAGCCGGCAACTGGGGCATGGCTAGCAGAGGGCGTCAAGTATGTGAAATATAAAATTGTGAAATGTGTTCTAACAAAAATCATTTTACTAAGAATAAGAGATGACACATTCACATGGCAATGCAGCTCACATCAGTGAGGTGTAAAGCTTATCTAAACATTTCTGCGAAGTCATGCTCAGGGTGGTTTACTGGAAAGAGCCACAGCTGCACTTGAGAGGCCTGGATTCCAGTACATTCTGTGCCCCATACTCACCGAGGGGATCACTTCATGTCACTGAATGTCTCTTTCTTCATCTGAGACCTGGGGGAGTTGAACCAGATGCTCTGGCAACTGTTCTAGCGTCACAGAGATGATCCTTTAGTAGGAGCCACGGGCACTTAGTGCAGAAAGGGAAACCTGAAAATGTGGCATTTGCAGAGAAACTGCTTCAGGCTGACTCTGGCTCATTCATAACCTACATGTTGCCTTCTTGTAACACACGGGAGGAAATTGCATTGCTGGATTGCACACTTGACACTCTTAGGGACAAAGTTGTCTTCTGGAGGTGTAGGTGCTGTTTTAGCAAAAGATTAAAATGAATACTATGTTTGTTAAATAAACTAAGCAACCCGGAAATTGGGTGCTTGACCACATTTCTGGTCTTCCGAGAAACTTCCAGTTGAACAGGCTCTTAGCAAGTCATTAGATGTGCTCACAATTCAGCTGTTGCTGTGTGATGATGCCCAAAGGCAGTGTGCAGGAATTTGTGGAGGATGTTGTGAGTCTATGTACTGTCAGAATGACTGAGATACAGGTTTCCTGTCTATCACCAAGAGGCATGAGCAGCAGAGCCCAGGGGTGCGCCAAGAGAAGGAAGCCTGCGTTTACTCTCAGTCCCACCACTCACCAGCAGCGGGGCCAGACCAGGCCACATTCCTCAGCTGCTTTCTGCCTCAGTTTCCCATTCTGGTAATCATTGATGATAGTATCAACTCAACACATTCTGGGGATAAAAATTAGTATTCAGAAACTGCATAGGAAAGTGTATTTGTTGTCATTATTATTCCATCAGGGAAATGGTGCCATCAATCAAGACTGTTATGTGCACATGTAAGGGTGTGGGGGTGTCCATTTAATTGGATGTGGACAGTGAGTTCCATTACCCTACGAGCTCTTCATTCATTCAATTAAAAAGTGCGTGCTTACATTGATAAATCTGCATCTCAGAGGTGGATGGGGATTGGAGTTCATTAATTCTTCCACTGATGGAGCACCTATAACATGCCAGGCATCCTTCAAAAAGTTGAGCAAGGTCCTGTGCCTGCGTAGGCTGAGCTCATCCATTCATCCATTACTTAATATACATTTGCTGACCCCTTCCCAGGGTCAGAGACTAAGCTGGGCCCTAAGCAGCCAATAGGAGGGTAGGGATGGTGCGTTAAAAACAACACGAATCACTCTCACACGCAATAACTGTCATCAGAAGAACAGACTGTGTGCCAAGAGGGGTTCAAAGGAGGGGAAATTCTCATCCCATGGCAGAAGAGCACTTCCTGAGACAGCAGAAATTGGACCAAAGGTTTTAAAGATGGGTGAGCATTGCACAGTCAGGAAGTACCAGGGGAGGGGGTAACTGCCAGGCAAAGACCAGGAGGTTGGAGACCCAGCCAGCGACCTGATTGGTGACCAAGGGAATCTTGGGGAACCAGGAGGCCTGGAAATGAGCTTGATGAGAGACTCAATTGTGTGGAGTGGGTGGAAGGATAGCAGGCTGGGAAGGTAGACCAGACCCAGGCCTGGGGGACACCAAGGGGCCAAACCAACAGGACATATGCTTTTCTCAGGTGCATGGGAATACAGCTGACTCTATGGACACATTCTACAAATGAAATAGACACATTGTTTTATACTGTTTTCTTTTTTTCATATGAAATGTCACACACACAGTAAGAATCAGTTTAGGGAAGTTCAAAGCCTGGACTTCAGAAGCAGTAGCCCTGAGCAAGTGATATGAAGCCTGAATGCCCAAGTTTCCTCATCTGAGAAATAGCACTATAGAATTGACTCTGTATGCCTCTCTTCCTCTGCACAGTCAACAATAATAGGAAATACCTTTGGATAAATACTGAGGAATGATTGGCAAACGGGAGCGATACGTGCAAACGGGAGCGATACATGCATTCCAATGTTTATAGCAGCACAATTTGCAATAGCCAAATTATGAAGCTAGCAAAGATGTCCATCAGCAGATGAACAGATAAAGAAAATGTGGTCTATATACACAACGGAGTTCTACTTAGCCATCAAGAAGAATAAAATTATGTCATTTTTCTGGTAAATGAATGGAACTGGAGAATATCATGCGAAGTGAAATAAGCCAGAATCAGAAAGCCAAGAACTGAATGTTTTTTCTCCTATGCAGAAACTAGAGAGAAAAAAGAAATGAAAAAAGGGATCTCACAAAAATAGAAGGGAGCTTGGTAGAGGAGAAGTAGGGGATCGAGTGGGGGCAGGGAAGGAGGGGAAGAGGAAAAACTGGAGAAAAAAATTGACCAAATTTTACTACATGAATGTATGAATATACCACAATGAATCCCACTTTCATGCATAATTATAATGAATATATGATAAAAATATAAAACATACAAATGCATAAAAATATAAACATGTCAATAAACAGAAGGCAGACCAGAGGAGCAGAGGAAGAGGAATGGGGGAGGGCAGAGGAAAGGGAAAGGGGAAGTACAGGGTAGTGAGCTGAAGCAAAGTATATACATAAATGAGCATGTCATGGTGAACCCCATTATTATGTGTGACTGTAATGCACCCATAAAACCATAAAGAAGTGAAAAAAACAACAAAAATAATAAATACTGGTAATGTGCCACAGTATGCACACACATATTGAGTCATCACACATATTTTAAGGTGTTTTGTCCTTCTGCCATTTCATGAAGAGGCCACAGATGCTAAGAGCAGAGAGGCAAGCTCAGCGATTCACTGGACTCCCTCCTGCGCTTTCATCCCTCAGAGAGAAGCAGAGCAGCCAAAGACAGCAAGGAGTGGACCTGAACTTGAATGGATTAACCAAAGCTGAGGCCAACATGACTTTGGCCTCCAGGGAGTGTCCCTATTGGAATGTTCTGCTCCAGAGATCCTTTGGCTCCTGCTCTTGCTCCTTGGTTGTCCAAGATGATTCCTCACACAAATCTGGTGCTGCTCGATGACCCATGTAGCACTTTTCGTTTAAAGCATGAGAAAATAGCTACTTCCCTTTGTCCAAGAACCAGCATGTCTCCTCCTTGATTCTGACTTCTTTGGTCTGAGCAGACCCAGGCCTCAGCTACTTGCTTCCTGGACTCTATCTTGAGATAAAGAGTCTTTACCTGTCCCACCATCAGCTGATTCCAGCCCTCCTGGGTTGTAGCTGGCATCACCCAGTCTTCTCTGCAGCACCAAGTTGGAACCAATCCAACAGAGGACAGGGCACCTCCCATCACTTAGGAATTCAGACAAAGGCAGAGAGGGCTGGGGACCTGGCTTTCCCAGACAACACCAAGGGACAGGCAACAATTCCAAGTGCAGGGGAGCTGATGGGCCACTGGTGAATTCTGAACAGTGAGAACAGCCAGTAGATCAAGGGTCCCATCCTGCAATATTTAATGAACAGCAGCCCGCTTCACTGAGCAATAGCCTGTCCTGGGAAGCTCTTCTCCACATGGGAACACATCACCTTGCCTTTGCATTTATTTTCTGTCTTTCTCTACCTCCCTTACCTCTCTCCTCACTCTTGCAGGTCTAGGGTTGTATCTCCCCATACAGTCTTAACACAAGAACTTTGTCTCTGACTACAATATCTGAGAAATCCAGGCCTAGTCAATTTCTCCCACTCTTCTGGGAACTGCAGACATCCAATGCAGCACTATTCTCAAAAATAAGTTTCCTGATAACATGTCTCTCAGGAAAGGCAGCAAGCAGAGCAAGACAACTCTTTCAGTCCTGCAGATAAATTCATGTCCTTTTTTTTTTGTCTGTCACAGTATTAGGAAAATTTCTCCTGACATATAAGAACTGTATATTCTAGCAGCATTGCTTAGTTTCTTGTCGGGTCTGAATTCTGCTAGAAAGAGGCAGAGCTGAGAAGGAAATGTGATCCTTGTGTAAGGTTCTAGTGGGAACATGCTAGGGAATCTTTTCTAGTTTTCTTTTTTTTGGGTATGATTTGTCTTGTTGCTAACTTTACTGGAGAGTAGTCAGAAGTATAGATATTTTGATGTGATAAAATGGAAACATTTAACATGCAGACTAGAAAATAAAAGCTTATGGTTAGTAAAAATATCATTTTTACTATTATTTGATGAGCATTCTTTTTCAGTACAAATTTAACAGTACAAATTAAATTTAAACAATAAAGATCTTCATGTTTGAGCTGGAAAACAAACAGGAAACCTGTAATTATTAAACATCGTTTTGAAGTTCCTAGCCAGTGAGATAGGGGGAAAAAAAAGAATGATCAATATTACAAGAATTATATGCTTTCCTATGTTCACTTAACTAAAATATGTAGAGAAGCTAAAACGTATGGAAATAATAGGAGAATTCAGTCATGCAGCTGGGCAGAATGTTAACACTTAAAATGAGAGCTTTCCCATCTGCAGCCAGCATTAGGAACGGAATGGCTAGACGCATGCATTCTGAACTCATGACCATGTGCTCACGGGAAAATTGCTAACAGCCCTTATTCTTCGGTTTCCTCTTCTGCACATTTTGGATGGTAATCATTCTACCCCTAGAAGGTTTTGGTGAGGATGTCGTGAGGGAAGTTACTGTAGTTTGATATGTCTAACACCCAACTCCAAGTTCACCCATCTAGTTTTTATCTGTTCTGGGTTTGCAAGTATCACAGACTTTCACAGACTTTCTCTGAGGCAAGGGTGGTTAATTGACATGATTCTAGTCAAAAAGATGTTTTTTCCTTTCTGTTTTCCTTTCTGTCTTAACAGGGGATGTGACATTGGACCAAAGCACCCATGGGACCTTGTGAGGAAGGTCAGTGTCAGTCAGCACTTACAGGCTTCTGGAGAGAAAGAAGCAAACCCCAGTGGGTTTAAGCCATTGCTAAATGAGCGTTAGTGACATACAGATTTTTCATTTGTGTCTGAAAAATATGTAAAATGTCATAAATAATATAAGCTTGGTGCCTAGGAGAGTTTAATAAATGCTAATTCTTGTTACAAAGGTTTAAAATATTGCGCTTAAGTATATTTAAAATATAATTAGGAAAAGTGTCTGATTCATAACAACAAAAGCTACAAAATAATTCATACCACATTCAACAAAAACAATTAACCTGCCTTATGTCAAGAAAATGATTATACATGTAATAATGACATAAAAGTAAAGAGATTGAACATGTTCCTGGATTTAAAAAAAAGTTAATATTATAAAGATGACAATTATCTTCAAATGCACCAATGATTATAATCCCTCTTAATCAAAATTCCAATGGCTATTTTGAGAAATGCAAATTGAATTGGAAGGACAAATATTACAGACTAATCAAATTAGCTTTGAAGGAGAAGAATCAAGGTGGTGAATTTATTCACTGCATTCTATAAGATGTTAGAACCAGTTGAAACTATGGGATATTACTGAAAGATAGAAATATTGATCAATGGAATGGAATGGAAATTCAAGAAATAGTGTCACATATAAATGTAAAACAATACAAGATAAATATGATCATTTAAATCAAAGAGCATATGAGCTGGGGTTTACCATGGGAAACAGAAGTAACTTGAATGGCAAGTAATTCGATAAAGGGTCTTAGCCCATTTCCACACTGGCGGCCTGCTAAGTGACAGAGTTCCAGGCTAGACCTCTTGGAATGACTCAGTACAAACACAGCTGTACCACCTCAAGGGAAAGCCCAGGACACTATTCCAGAAATTATCACTGAAGCCGGGTGGGAAATAGGGAGCCTCAGCAGTGCCACTGGACCATGGACAACCCCAGCTGTGGTAAGGGAATCACATGAAGCAGCTGTCCCTGTTACCATTGCTCCTTGTAGGAAGCTGCCCCACCTTGGGTACCAGAAAGGTTCATGTTTTCTGAGTTCCCTTGCTGGAAGCAGCATTCAAAGGCCACAGGAGATAGTTTGTTTAACCTTCCAAAATGCCCATCTAAAGGATGGGACATATTTTGCTTCCAAAACCTCAGGTTCAGGGTAGGCTGGAATATGTCTCTATAGCATGTCAATCTTCTCAAATAGATACCAGATAGCAAGAAGGCTGAGACAAACAAGGGGGGACGTATCCTTGGGGAGCAGAAGCTAGAGCTTCACCCTCATCCCAAACAAAAATAGTCCATGCCCCTAGTGTGATGGTGCACACCACTAATGTAATCCCAGTGACTCAGGAGGCTGACGCTGGAGGATGGCAAATTGGAGGCCAGCCTCAGCAACTCAGAGAGGACCTCAGTAACTTTAGAGACCCTGTCTCAAAATAAAGAATAAAAAGGGCTGGGGATGTAGCTCATGGAAGAGTACCCCTGGGTTCAATTCCCAGTACTGGGGGAAAAATTACCATGAAACTAAAGATATAAGAATTCAAGTTATTCATAAAAATACTAAAACAAAATAAAGGAGAACAGGCCTCTAACTTTGGACTGGGACATGTTAATGAAACCCAGAAGTTATAAAAGAAAAGATAATTTCAACCAGAAAGAATCAAGAAGCAGCTTTTGCTTGATAACATTGTTAAAGTTAAAAGACAAAAAGTTGGGTGAAATGTTTATAATTTTTATTCTAAGCAAAGGGTTAGCATTTAATATGTGAAGAACATAACCCCTTTTTTGTTAACATGTTAGTAAATTCACAAGAAGATCAGCATCCAACAGTAAAATAGGCAAAGCATCAGAATAATCCATTCTTGGAAAATCAAGTGCAAGTGACTTTGAAACATGGCAACATGAGTAACTTCATTAATAATGAAAAGAAAAACAAATTAAAATGAGATAGCGTTTACTTATTTAACTGGCAAGGATGAAGAATCACAATATCATTGTTGGCATGAGTGTTAGGGAAATTAAGTGCAAGGAAATGCAAGCTTCTAAAAGTTTGGGCATTATGCAATAACTATTAAGTTGTCCCTATCTCTGAACTCCCAGTTATACTGCTGAGAATTTGTCTCAGAACTAGCAGTATACATTTCTCAGGATCCATCCCACAGAAATAACCACATATGAGAACAGACACAGACCACGAGGACATTCACTGAAGAGTTATTTGTGAGACGAAAAATCAGGAACAACTTTTAGGGCCCATCAGTGGGACATTAGTTGAACAAATTATGATATTTCTATGTAATGGAACATTAACAACTTAAAAAGAATCATCTGTACTCATACTGACTTTGACTATAATATAGTCAAAAGCAGAGCTGTAACTATTTTAATGGACAAATGTGTATTTTATATGCATG
Organism: Sciurus vulgaris; assembly: GCF_902686455.1. Lineage (NCBI taxonomy): Eukaryota > Metazoa > Chordata > Mammalia > Rodentia > Sciuridae > Sciurus > Sciurus vulgaris. The sequence goes on from NC_136474.1 coordinate 30,630,774, forward strand.
GAATCTAAATGGATGTGCAGTCAGTTGCTCCTGGTGGGTCACTTCCCTGGTTATAGAGGAAAGGGTGGGTGTGGGGACCTCTTTCACCTTTTACTATATGCTCTGACAAGCCAAGCATGTGGTGCACACCTGTATTCCTAATGTAATTCCAATGACTCAGGAGGCTGAGGCAGGAGGATAACAAGTTTGAGGCTAGTCTCAGCAACTTAGAAATGCCCTGTCTCAAAATAAAAAATAAAAAGGGGCTAGGGTTGTAGCTCAGTGGTAGAGCACTTGCTTAGCATGTGTGGGGCACTGGGATCGATCCTCAGCACCACATCAAATTAAGTAAAATAAAGGTATTGTTTCCACTTACAACTAAAAATAAAATAAGTAGAAAGGACTGGGGATAGCTCAGTGACAAAACATTGAGCTGATACCCAGTAATGACCCCCCTCCATAAAAAAGATCATTTGACAAAATATATATGTATCTCAGGAAGACTTGTATTTTTATAAATGAAAATCTGGAAACAATAAACCCCCAATTCAGCCACTTGATATGTAGGTGTGGTGTCAAGGGGACCCAGTCCAGCCTATAGCCAAAGGAACTTAGAGTCCATCTGTTGATAGATACAGAAACTGGGGTTCTATCTCAAACATCTCAGGTCCAACTGGGAGAAACTGCACTGTTACCTTGAGGATATACTTCCCAATTCTAGAACCGGAATCTAGGAAAACATTAGCATTGCCTTTCAAAAAATTGCACTGCACCTTTGTCTAGGATCTGCTGCTGCTGAGCCAGGGTGGCTGATCAACTTCATGACCAATGCTGCTTTTTCTCTAAGACCCACATCTTCCAGGCAACCTTGAGACAGGCCTGTGACCAAACACCTGCAGTTGCTGCCTGGCACCAAGTGCCTCTTACCTGCCTGATCTGCTTTGCGGGGGGGGGGGGGGGGGGGGGGGGGGGGGGCGGGGGTGGCGGGGGCTTAAACTCAGTCACCTTATCTAGTCTTGCTGCTTGCTCTGCAAGCTGTCGAAATCAGTCTATTACTGTAATTTCCTGAATTCCACCAGAGATATCACATTGCTCAAAGTTTTTCTTTGAAATGTTGTACTTGAGTTTTCCTTTCTCAATCCAGTCTCGTTTGTAAATCTCTTCTTTGATTCTTTCTTTCCGATGGCTGAGGGTCTGTGATGCTTTGGGCTATTTTTTTTTAAATCATTCATTTAAAAGTAGTTGAACCCCATGCGTCAAGAGGGACAGCAGAGTTTGTGATTGAGAGCATGTACCCCAGAGTCTTTCTGTCATTTAACAGCTGAGTGACCTTGAGCAAATTGCTCGTTTCTCTGGGCCTTAGTTGCCTGACTTATAATTTCTACAGGAATGCTCATTAAGTTGAACAAAACACATTATGAAAGTTTTTGGTTAAATATTTGATCAGTAGAGTAACTGGACACCAGGACTTCATGTGTTCAAACGACACTGAATTGCTTTGAAGTTAAGGAGGCCCTTTTTGCTTTTGGGTGGTGTCTGAATTGTGGAGAAGCCAAGGTACAGCAGGAGGTCTCCAAAAATCTATCTTCTTTCTGGTGATGAGTCTCCACCCTTACTGCTGCCACCTTGGTCCCAAACCACCTGCATCTTCATTCGACCCTGGCACCATGTCCTAATTTGGCACAGAGAGAATAACACATAACCATTTCTGGTCATAACCTGTTTCAGGGACTTCCTCATTATACTTAGGAACAAGAACCAACCCTAACTATGACCCACAAGGGACTGCGAGATCCAATCCTGCCCTCTTAAATTCATCTCACTCCCCTCTTCTTGCTCCTTGCGCACCAGTCATACTACTCTTCTTTCTGTTTTGGAATGTTACTTTATTTCTCACCCCAGGGCCTTTGCATATGCTTTTAAAAAAATTTTGCCTGAAACATTCTACCCAAACTGCTCATGGCTTTCTCCTTTTCTGTCTTAGATCTAACTTTGAAATATCATCCCCAGTGAGGATTGGTGTTTCTCAGCACCCATTCACATTTTTATTTCTTGGAGTAGTAGCTCTCCAAACTTTCTTTATGGAAATATCCCTCCCAGACTCTCATGAGGCTTGAACAGAATGAAACACATCAGGTTCAGTAAATATGAATATGCAGAGTTTTGTTTTTTTTTTCCCCAAGGAAGAATCCTCCAGGCATCTCGGTGATGAGGTGTGGATATCCAGTGGTTCCATGATGGGAGGGATGGAGGAATAACAGTAATCTGTACCCAGACTTTCGGCCAATGCTGTCAGTCAGTTGTTCTTCATGTTAATTCCCACCTCTCTGCTCTCATGGCTGCATCTCCCAGTGTCTGCAGTTTGGAAACCGAGTCCCATTTCATTGACCTCTCTTTGCAGGCACCTGTGGGGCTGCTGTCTTGGCTCTGCCAGGCAATTCCTTCTGCCGTTCAGTTGGCTGAATTCTCTCAACCTCAAGTGATTTCCCTCCCACCCCCTTTGTCTTGATGGGTTAACACTTCAAAAAGCATATCTTTCTTGCTGGGAGCAGGGGCCATGCCTGTAATCCCAGTGGCTTGGGAGGCTGAGGCAGGAGGATTGCAAATTCAAAACCAGCTTTAGTAAAAGTAAGGTGCTAAGCAACTCAGTGAGACCCTGTCTCTAAATAGACTACAAAATATGGCTGGGGATGTGGCTCAGTGGCCAAGTGTCCCTGAATTCAGTCTCCAATACCCTCCTCCCACAAAAAATCATATTTTTCTCTTGCCATTTCCCGGAGCTTGCAGATGGCTAGAACACTTAAGAACGACCGTATATAACCAGATGCAACATTGGGTGGATCCCTGGAGGGGGCTGCAAAGTTTTCCTACTTTCTTCAGTCCTCCTTCCTCATTGCCCCCTGCTCAGACCCAGGAATGATGGGAATCCTACTGTCTCACAGAGAAAAGACAAGCAAACACTCTCTGCTTTCCATCATTAGCTATCAGTGCAGAGTAACCTGACTGCACAACCTCCTTTCTGTCCCTGTCACCACAGTGGGAGGTGCCCCTCCTGCCCGAGCCAGACCCTGCCCTTCTCTTGAACTCTGGGTCCAGTTAGGTCCCCCTCTGTGTCACTGAGTACCCCTTTCTCCAGCATTTGGTTATGTACAGTCATTCTTAAGTATTCTCTTTTTTTTTGAAGATTTTTAAAATTTGTTCTAATGTTAAACATGATGGTAGAATGCATTTTGACACATCATACATCGATGGAGTATTACTCCTGATTCTTCTGGTTGTACATGACGTAGAGTCCCATCAGTCATATATGTACAGAAGGTGATGGTGTCCAATTTATTCTACTACTCTTCCTCCCCCATACCCATCCCCTCCCTTCTCTCCCCTCTGTCTAGTCCCAAGTACCTTCACTCTTCCCTCACCCCACACCCCTTACTGTGAATCAGCATCTGCACATTAGAGGAAACTTTTGGCCTTTGGTTTTTTGGATTTGGTTTATTTCACTTAGTATATTATTCTCCAGTTCCATTCATTTACCTGTGAATGCCATAATTTCATTTTTCTTTAAGACTGAGTGATATTCCATTGTGTATATATACACATTTTCTTTTTCTAGGTTTGATTACCTTTTTCCGTGTTTTAATTGTTTGTCCTATTTAGTTATACATGACAACAGGATGCATTTTGATTCATTGTACACAAACAGAGTACGACTTCATTCCTCTGGCTGCACATGATGTAGAGTCACACCATTTGTGTAATCATACATGTACATAGAGTGATGATGTATGTCTCATTCCATCATCTCTCTGTCCCCCACCTCCTCCCCACTCCTCATTTCCCTCTACACAATCCAGTGTTCCTCCATTCTTCCCTTACCCCCTCCCCTGCATCATGTCTCATCATCCACTTATCAGAGAAAACATTTGGCCTTTGGTTTTTTGGGACTGGCTTATTTCATTTAGCATGATCTACTCCAACTCCATCCATTTACCTGCAAATGCCATAATTTTATTCTTCTTTATGGGTGAATAATATCCTATTGTGAATATATACCACAGTTTCTTTATTCATTCATCTACTGAAGGGTATCTAGGTTGGTTCCACAGTCTAGCTATTGTGATTTGAGCTGCTATAACATCGATGTGACTGTGTCACTGTAGAATGCTGATTTTAAGTCCTTTGGGTATAAACTGAGGAGTGGGATAGTTGGGTCAAATGGTGGGTTCATTCTAGTTTTCTGAGGAATCTCCAAACTGCTTTCCAGAGTAGTTGTACCCATTCTCAAGTATTCTTAAGACATCTTAACCCAGACATCACTAGGTGATCCAAACTCAGGGTCACCCACCATTCTGGTTGCTGGGGACTGAGGGGACTTTCAGTAGCACTAAGATGGGTTGAATTTTTCACCCCGTTATTTTTTCCCTGTACTTACAATGAATCCTCCTGCATCACCACACCCTCTCCATTTTGCTAAATCGCCCCTGCTCTTTGCGGCCAAGCTTCTTGAAACAGGTGTTTACAGTTTGGCGGGTTGCTTGTCTTCCAGTTACTTCAAGAAAAAGAGAAAACTGGTTCACGTGCCTGAAGGAGCAGCTTTGTGATTTGCCTGCCATTCTTGATGCGCTGCGGACAGGAGCCCTTTCCCTCGGTTCACAGCTCCCAGCCTCCGCCTCGTGGTTCTCTGGCGTGGCCTTGGCAGGGTCAGCAGTACACACACAGCCGCACACCCCAGCTGCATCCCACTTGGATGCTGTCTGCACTGCTGAGCACCGCCGCGGCCTGGCTTCTGCGCCCTCACACCAGCTTCAATCCCACTGGCCTTTGCAGCCTCCATGCAGCCTCAGCCTTCTCACCGTAGAGTTCCAGGGGCCTCTTCCCATTTTCCACACCAATCAGCCTACCCACTCCCCAGGCTCCACTCGCCCTTTGCAGGTTGGTGCCGCCAGGTCTGCGTCTGGTTCAAATCTCTCTCGTGGACAAGACTGGTATCTCCAAGTATTCACTGAATGCATCCATGTGATCATCAGCCTGTCCCAAAGCCATCTCATCATCACCCCTCCTCAAACCTAGACTAAGTCCTGCTTACCCATCTCAGACAGCGGCACCACTATCTACTCAGCTGCACAAGTCATTCCATGCCTGAATCTCATCAGTGACTCTTCCAGGCCCTTACCTGATACGTCAATCAGGATTTCTTAATTGCAAGCAGGGAAACCAACTCTGGTGCATCCCAGTAGGATGGACTTTGCTGAAAGGATGTTCATCAATTCTATAGCACGACTGGTGAGGGACAGTGCATGCTTAGAAGGCACAGAACCAGAAAGGCAGTCCTGGCCATCAGCAGAACTGCCCCTGAATGCAGCACATACTCCTCTCTTTGCATCACTAACATTCTGGAGCATGGATGTCTCCCTAAGAGATTCCCAATTACCACCCCAGAGAACGGAGTCTGTTGCTCCTGCTTTTCCTTGGTCCACCCATCCTCTCCACCTCACTCACCTGTGTGACACTGTCCTTGTTCTTCAGACCCTGCCTCTCATTTGTTACCTGTCCAATGAACATCAAAAGAAGCCTACAATGGCCAGACGGCTGTTTCCACTTCCAGTCTAGAGAAATAATTGCTTTGCAGTCTCTGCTTCCAATCTAGAGAAATAATCACTGTGCCAACTGCTAGAAGCATCCTCCCCTTGGACATTCAGTCCTCTAACTGATCAGAACTGTGAGCACTGAAATAAAGTCATTTGACAGACTGACCCATGAATAATGCCAGTGTCAGGCCCCTACAAAGGCTTCTGCAGAAACACCTCACGTCTCTGTGACCTCTCTTGCCTTCAGTGATTGCTACATCTGCAGGAAGATGTGCCTCACCCCTCTTTCACCATCAGATTTTCTCTCAAGTTTCATCTACCACCTCAGCTACAAGAGAGAGAGTAAACGTGGAATTCAGGCTCTGTGGTGCATGAAGGTGCACTCCAAGCAGGTTGGATCAGAACCTGAGGGCCAATCCACCGTAGCCCCCATGAAGACAAATCTAGTTCATCTACTTTGGGCCACCATTATCATGAGTCAGTGCTGCCAGCAATGAAAGACTGGGCAATGTCAGTGTCCGTCTTGGTGAGATGAGGACTATGTCTTTGCAAAGATCTTCATGCCTTCTCTTGTATTCTGTGACAGTGGACAATCAGATCCCCTTCATCAATTCATCAAGCACTTTATTCCATGCGTCCAGAGCTGATCTAATTAGCATTTCATCCTTCATGCCAGGCACTAACAGAGCTCCTGTCTTTCCTGCTAATCAGATGCTGACAGTCCTTTATCCAGAAAAATCCATTCTACTTCTCACTCAACTTTCTGAGAATCAGTGACTCACTTTTAAAAATATTCTCTAGTTGTCAATGGATCTTTATTTCATTTCCTTTATTTATTTATATGCGGCACTGAGGATCAAACCCAGGATCTCACTCATGCCAAGTAAGCGTTCTACCACTGAGCCACAACTCCAGCCTCTTGGTGACTCATTTTGGCATCATTCAGGATATTTCAATGCAAGCAACAGAGACCAATTCTGGTAAATGTAAAAAGAATAATAATTTATTTAAAAATATCAGACAATTCACAGAATCTATGGGAAGACAGGCAAATCAGATTTGAGGGCTCTAGAACTGGAAGCCCCAAATCAATGTCCCAAAAATGTACTGCTGTCTCTTGCTGTTGGACAGAGAAACTGCACTTTGCATGACCAACTCCCCCAGTGCTGTAGCCAGAGTGTCCATTATGCAGGAATATTCAGAGGTGAGATGATTAGCTTATGAGAACTGTAATCTAATCCATGATGTCACCTAATCCATTTGCTGGATTAATAACTTGACAGGACTAACTGGGTGGCAACTATAGGCAAGGGGACATGGCTGGAGGGACAGTCATTGTAGATTTGCTGCGGGGATTACAGTTTTCGTCCCTGGCTCCTCCTGCTCTCTCTGTTTCCTGGCTGCGGTGATCTGAGCAGCCTTCCTCTGCCCTGTCCTCTGCCACGATGCTCTGCCTCACCTCAGGCCCAGAGCAAAGGAGTCAGCTGACCATGGACTAAACTGCTAAAGTGAAGTTTTCCTCCTCTACCTTGTTCTTGTCAGATATTTTGGTCACAGCCATGAACAGTGGCTTACATGGCGCCCCTGCAGACAGGACACAGGCACTGGCCCCATGGGGAAGGAACCTATAGAATCTTTACTTCCTCACCACCACCTTCTGATTAAGCGTTGGGGGCAGGGAGCAACAGAGGGTCAGGTATTTTTGATGGACAGAGTCTAGATCATGTGCCAGGGCCCAGGGCCACTGGGAAGATGGGGAAATAGGTGATTTACAAATTTTCTGAAGGGAGTCAGGCCCTGTTCCCCTATATAGGAAGAAGGTCCGTGGCTCAGTGGCCATCAGGAATGACCTATATTGACCACATCACCAACAGGTGATCAACAACCCCATCCCCTCATCTCCTGTAGTTACCTCCCCTTTTTTGTTTGTTTTGTACAAGAGACATTACCATCTACTCATTTAGCAGAAATTAAGGTACAATTTTATTATCTATGGTCCTCACCTGCATTAAGACCTCCAAACTGTTCCTCCTGAATATCTTATATCTTTCCCATTTCCTCACCCCTCCTTCTATCTCTGTGTATTTGACTTTATTTTTTTAATATATCCATACCTAAGTAAGATCATGCAATTTTTTTTTCTGTGTATGCATTACATTACTTAGCAAGATGTCCTTTATGTTCACCCATGTTGTAGCAAGTGTGAGGATCTCCTTTTTGTGGTTGAAGAGCATTCCATTGAATGATTCAAATATAATAATATTCTATGACATAGTATTAAACTGAATTGTGTTCATTTCTAATGAAGAACCGGATATTACCAAGGGGATACAATCATTTTTCTGTAACTGATCCAAACGAAATGGAAATTTAAAACTTGCTTGAAAAGGAATTAAAACTAATGATCTTAAGGAAATTGAAGCAAGTTTTAAATTTTTAATCAAAACAATGCTATTTTGATGGTGATAGCTTTGCAGTATACTTTAAAATCAGGAAAGGTGACACTTCAACCTTGTTTCTCTTTCTCAGAATTGTTTTTTTTTTTATTGTAAACAAATGGGATACATGTTGTTTCTCTGTTTGTACATGGTGTAAAGGCATACCATTTGTGTAATCATAAATTTACATAGAGTAATGTTGTTTGATTCATTCTGTTATTTTTTCCCTTCCCCCCACCCCTCCAAACCCTCTTTACCCTCTACACAGTACTTCCTTCCTCCATACTTGCCTCCCTCCCTAACCCTAACTCTAACCCTAACACTAACCCTTCCCTCCCCCCCATTATGTGTCATCCTCCACTTATTAGCGATATCATTCGTCCTTTGGCTTTTTGAGATTGGCTTATCTCACTTAGCATGATATTCTCCAATTTCATTCATTTGCCTGCAAATGCCATAATTTTATCATTCTTTATGGCTGAGTAATATTCCATTGTATATATATATACCACAGTTTCTTTATCCACTCATCAATTGAAGGGCATCTAGGTTGGTTCCACAGTCTGGCTATTGTGAATTGAGCAGCTATGAACATTGATGTGGCTGTGTCTCTGTAGTATGCTGATTTTATGTCCTTTGGGTATAGGCCAAGGAGTGGGATAGCTGGATCAAATGGCGGGTCCATTCCAAGTTTTCTAAGGAATCTCCACACTGCTTTCCAGAGTGGCTGCACTAATTTGCAGCCCCACCAGCAATGTATGAGTGTACCTTTCTCCCCACATCCTCGCCAACACCTGTTGTTGCTCGTATTCTTGATAATCGCCATTCTAATTGGGGTGAGATGGAATCTTAGGGTGGTTTTGATTTGCATTTCTCTTATTACTAGAGATGTTGAACATTTTTCCATATGTTTGTTGATTGCTTGTAGATCTTCTTCTGTGAAGTGTCTATTCATTTCCTTAGCCCATTTGTCGACTGGATTATTTGAATTCTTGGAGTAGAGTTTTTTGAGTTCTTTATAGATTCTGGAGATTAGTGCTCTATCTGAAGTATAATTGGCAAAGATATTCTCCCATTCTGTAGGCTCTTTCTTCGCATTGCTGATAGTTTCCTTTGCTGAGAGAAAGCTTTTTAGTTTGAATCTATCCCAGTGGTTGATTCTAGCTTTTATTTCTTGTGCTATGGGAGTCCTGTTAAGGAAGTCTGATCCTAGACCAACAAGGTGAAGATTTGGACCTACTTTTTCTTCTATAATCTGCAGGGTCTCTGGTCTGATTCCGAGGTCCTTAATCCATTTTGAGTTTAGTTTCGTGCATGGTGAGAGATATGGGTTTAGTTTCATTCTGTTGCATATGGATTTCCAATTCTCCCAGCACCATTTGTTGAAGAGGCTATCTTTTCTCCATTGCATATTTTTGGCCACTTTGTCTAGTATGAGAAAATTGTATTTATTTGGGTTTGTGTCCGTGTCCTCTATTCTATACCATTGATCTACCTTTCTATTTTGGTACCAATACCATGCCGTTTTTGTTACTATTGCTTTGTAGTAGAGTTGAAGATCTGGTATTGCAATACCCCCTGTTTCACTCTCCCTGCTAAGGATTGCTTTAGCTATTCTGGGTTTCTTATTCTTCCAGATGAATTTCATAATTGCTTGCTCTATTTCTGTAAGGTACGTCATTGGGATTTTAATTGGAATTGCATTGAATTTGTATAGCACTTTAGGTAGTATGGCCATTTTGACAATATTAATTCTTCCTATCCAAGAACATGGAAGATCTTTCCATCTTCTAAGGTGTTCTTTAATTTCTTTCTTTAGTGTTGTATAGTTCTCATTGTAGAGGTCTTTCACCTCTTTTGTGAGATTGATTCCCAAGTATTTTATTTTTTTCAAGGCTATTGTGAATGGGGTAGTTTTCCTAATTTCTCTTTCTGAAGATTCATCACTTATGTATAAAAATGCGTTGGATTTATGGGCATTGATCTTGTAACCTGCTACTTCACTGAATTCACTTATGAGTTCTAAGAGTTTTCTGGTGGAATTTCCAGGTTCCTCTAAATATATAATCATGTCATCAGCGAACAGGGATAGTTTGAGTTCTTCTTTTCCAATTCGTATCCCTTTAATTTCTTTGGTTTGTCTAATTGCTCTGGCCAGAGTCTCAAGAACGATGTTGAATAGAAGTGGTGAAAGAGGGCATCCCTGCCTTGTTCCAGTTTTTAGGGGGAATGCTTTCAGTTTTTCACCATTTAGAATGATATTAGCCATGGGCTTAGCATAAATGGCCTTTACAATGTTAAGGAATGTTCCCACTATCCCTATTTTTTCTAGTGTTTTGAGCATGAAGGGGCGCTGTATTTTATCAAATTGCTTTTTCTGCATCTATTGAAATAATCATGTGATTCTTGACTTTAAGTTTATTAATGTGGTGAATTACATTTATTGATTTCCGGATGTTGAACCAACCTTGCATCCCTGGGATGAAACCCACTTGATCATGGTGCACTATCTTTTTAATATGTTTTTGTATGCGATTTGCTAAAATTTTGTTGAGAATTTTTGCGTCGATGTTCATTAAGGATATTGGTCTGAAATTTTCTTTCCTTGATGAGTCTCTGTCTGGTTTAGGTATCAGGGTGATATTGGCTTCATAGAATGAGTTTGGGAGGGTTCCCTCCTCTTCTATTTTATGGAATACTTTGAGAAGTATTGGAATGAGCTCTTCTTTAAAGGTTTTGTAGAACTCGGCTGAGAACCCATCTGGTCCCGGACTTTTCTTTGTTGGTAGGCTATTGATGACTTCTTCTATTTCAGTACTTGAAATTGGTCTATTTAAATTGTTTATATCCTCCTCGTTCAGTTTAGGCAATTCATATGTCTCTAGAAACCTGTTGATGCCTTCAAAATTTTCTATTATGTTGGAGTATAGATTTTCAAAATAGCTTCTAATTATGTTTTGTATTTCAATCCTGTCTGTTGTGATATTTCCTTGTTCATTCCGAATTTTAGTGATTTGGGTTTTCTCTCGTCTTCTCTTTGTTAGTGTGGCTAAAGGTCTATCAATTTTGTTTATTTTTTCGAAGAACCAACTATTTATTTTGTCAATTTTTTGTATTGTTTCTTTTGTTTCAATTTCATTGATTTCAGCTCTGAGTTTAACTATTTCCTGTCTTCTACTACTTTTGGTGCTGTTCTGTTCTTCCTTTTCTAGGGCTTTGAGCTGTAGTGTTAGGTCGTTTATTTGTTGAGTTTTACTTCTTTTATTAAATGCGCTCCATGAAATAAATTTCCCTCTAAGTACTGCTTTCATAGTGTCCCAGAGATTTTGATATGATGTTTCTTTGTTCTCATTTACCTCTAAGAATTTTTTAATTTCCTTCCTAATATCTTCTGTTATCCATTCATCATATAATAGCATATTGTTTAATCTCCAGATGTTGGAATAGTTTCTGTGTTTTACTCTTTCATTTATTTCTAACTTCAATCCATTATGATCTGATAGAATACATGCTAGTGTCTCTATCTTCTTGTATTTGCTAACATTAGCTTTGTGGCATAATATATGGTCTATTTTAGAGAAGGATCCATGTGCTGCTGAGAAGAAAGTGTATTTGCTCTTGGTTGGATAGTATATTCTATAAATGTCCGTTAAGTCTAAATTATTGATTGTGTTATTGAGATCTATGGTTTCTTTGTTCAATTTTTGTTTGGAAGATCTGTCCAGTGGTGAGAGAGGCATGTTAAAATCACCTAGTATTGTTGTGTTATGGTCTATTTGGTTTCTGAAATTGAGAAGGATTTGTTTGACATACATGGATGAGCCACTGTTTGGGGCATAGATGTTTATGATTGTTATATCTTGCTGATTTATGCTTCCCTTAAGCAGTATGAAATGACCTTCTTTATCCCTTCTGACTAACTTTGGCTTGAAGTCCACATTATCTGAAATGAGGATGGATACTCCAGCTTTTTTGCTGAGTCCATGCGCATGGTATGTTTTTCCCCATCCTTTCACCTTTAATCTATGGGTATCTTTTTCTATGAGGTGAGTCTCTTGCAGGCAACATATTGTTGGATCTTTCTTTTTAATCCAATCTGCCAGTTTATATCTTTTGATTGATGAATTCAGGCCATTAACATTCAGGGTTATTATAGAGATATGATTTGGTTTCCCGGTCATTTGGTTCATTTTTTAAATTTTATTTATTTATTTGTTTGACACAACTTGTTTCCTCCTTTATTTGACAATTCCTTTAGGATAATTCCTCCCTTTGCTGATTTGCTTCTTTGTTTTTCATCTCTTCCTCATGGAATATTTTGCTGAGAATGTTCTGTAATGCTGGCTTTCTTTTTGTAAATTCTTTTAGCTTTTGTTTATCATGGAAGGATTTTATTTCATCGTCAAATTTGAAGGTAAGTTTTGCTGGGTATAAGATTCTTGGTTGGCATCCATTTTCTTTCAGGGCTTGATAAATGTTGTTCCAGGCCCTTCTAGCTTTTAGGGTCTGGATTGAAAAATCTGCTGATATCCGTATTGGTTTCCCCCTGAATGTAATTTGGTTCTTTTCTCTCACAGCCTTTAAAATTCTGTCTTTATTTTGTATGTTAGGTATTTTCATTATAATGTGCCTTGGTGTGGGTCTGTTGTAATTTTGTGTATTTGGAGTCCTATAAGCCTCTTGAACTTGATTTTCCATTTCATTCTTCAGATTTGGGAAATTTTCTGATATTATTTCATTGAATAGGTTGTTCATTCCTTTGGCTTGTTTCTCTAGGCCTTCCTCAATCCCAATAATTCTTAAATTTGGCCTTTTCATGATATCCCATAGTTCTTGTAGATTCTGTTCATGATTTCTTACCATCAACTTTGTTTTCAAGGTTAAATATTTTGTCTTCAATGTCTGAGGTTCTGTCTTCCAGGTGTTCTATCCTATTGGATATGCTTTCTATGGAGTTCTTAATTTGATTTATTGTTTCCTTCATATCAAGGATTTCTGTTTGGTTTTTTTTCAATATCTCTAACTCTTTATTGAAATGATCTTTTGCTTCCTGTATTTGCTCTTTTAACTGTCGATTGGTGCGATCAATCAATGCTTGCATTTGCTCTTTCATCTCATCATTCAGTGCGTGCATTTGCTCTTTCATCTCATCGTTTGCTTCTCTGATCATTTTAATTATGTACATTCTGAACTCCTTTTCTGTCATTTCTTCTGCCATGCTGTCACTGGGTTTTATTGATGTAACATCTAGATTTCTTTGCAGCATTTTCTTTCCTTGTTTTCTCATATTGTTCAGGTATCAGAGGACTGCTGAGATATTGCAGATTTCCTCTATTGACTTACAATGTCCCTGAAGATTTCTGTATATATCCCCCCTTAGCCTTCAGTAGGCTGAAGTCTTGGAGGAAGTTGATAATGCGGTGCTCCACAAGGAAGCTGCCTCTCTAGGAGTGGTGGCCTTCAGGTGGGGTATAATCCCTGCTAGTGGGCAGAGGTGCCTCCACTTGTTGACCAATGGTCATCCAAAGGGGACCTAGGCTGTGGGCTGAGGCAAGGCCTGTTTGGGCCTGAGTCTCTGGTTTTACCGTCCTTGTGGGGAAACCTCACCCAGCAGGGAAGACTCACCCGGTGGGGAGGTCTCGTTGGTCAGTTCCCTCCTAGAGGTTCCCCTCAATTTACAGCTACCGCCTGGGCTGGGCTGCCTTCCTCTGCAAAGTTCCCAGGGGCCCGGCCCTACCTCCTGGGCCTGGGAGCCTCACCCTTTGTAGATGACTCTCCTTAGGCTGCCCTTCCTCAGAGAATCTGCCCTCAGGCCTGGAACCTTCGCTCAGCCCTAAGCCTGTCTCTGTGCGGCTCTTCCACCAAGAAGCCTCCTAGTTCCTGGGACCCTGCTCTGCACCTAATCGCCTGGCTATGCGGCCCCTCCTCTGAGCAGCCACCTGGGGCCCTGTACAATCGCTCTGAATCCCAGAGACCCGCCACACGCCTCTTCCTCCAGACAGCCGCCCAGTATTCCGGTGGGGTCACTAGGAGTCCAAGAAACTCACTGCGTGCCTCCACCTCCACCAACCACCCGTAGCCCTGGGCAATCAATCACTCCGAGTCGAAGTGACCCTCCCTGTTCCTCCTCCTTCTCCAGATAACCCCCGGGGTGTTCAGGATCGGTCGCTCTGAGTGGCTCTGAGTCCACGTGACCCACAGCATGGGTCCTCTGGGCCCGGAGCTCTGGTGTGGCCACTCAAGACCAAGCGTCCCACCACGCTTCTCCTCCAGGCAGCCCCCCTGTGTTCAGGCGCTGTCACTTTAAGTCCAAACAACTCACCACTCGCCTTCTCCTCTGAGCAGCCGCCTGGAGCGCTAATGCAGTCACTGCAAGTCCAAAGGACCCGCCACGCTCCTCCTCCTCCTCCTCCTACTCTTCTGGGCAGGCCCCGGGGTTCAGAAGTGGTCTGAGTCCAAACAGCTCGCCACGCAGCCCCTTCTCTGGCAACCGCCTGTAGCTCTGGTGTAGTCACCCCGAATCCAAGTGGCCGCGCTCCTCTTCCTCCTCCTCGTCCTCAGGGCAGGCCCCGGTGTTCAGAGGCGTCGTTCTGAGTCCAAATAGCTCACCGCGTAGCTTCTCCTCTGGCAACCGCCTGTAGCTCTGGTGCAGTCACTCCAAATCCAAGTGGCCACGCTCCTCCTCCTCCTCCTCCTCCTCAGGGCAGGCCCCGGTGTCCTGAGTCCACACAGCTCTCCTCGCCACTCTTCCCCTGGGCAGCCGCCGGAGCCCCAGTGGTTGCTCCGAGTCCCAGCGCTGTGCCGAGCGGCCTCCTTTACGGCGCTCCCAGTTGTCCGAGTTCACTGCTCCAGCGGGGGGAGGGGCGTCTCACCGGCAGTTCTACTTCACAAAGTTCCCTGTGTTCTGGGACCACCGTCCCATCCGGGATGCCTCCCCAGGGGGTGAGAGTCACCCGGCTGCTTTGAGTTGGTCCCAATCGTCTCAATATCTCCTCTTTTGAATCCTGAGTCCTGGAGCAACATGAAATGCAGCCACCCTCTAGGCCGCCATCTTGAAACCCTCAGAATTGTTTTGGCTAGTCAAGTTCTCTCTTGTGACTCCATATGAATATTACAATTGGTTTTTCTATTTCTGTGAAGAATGTCATTGGAAACCAGGCTTGGTGACATGTGCCTGTAGTCCCAGCTGCTTGGGAGGCTGAGACAGGAGAATTGCTTGGGCCTAATGTTAGCCTGGGCAACATAGGGAGACCCTATCACCATCCCTGATAAAAGAATGCCATTGGACTTTTCATAGGCGTTGTATTGAATCTTTATATTTCTTTGGCTGCTGTAAACAGTTTCACAATATTAATTCTTGTGCTCATGGGCATGGGGTATCTTTCCATTTATTTGTGTTGTCTTCCATTTCTTTCATCAATGTTTTATAATCTGTGGTGTACAGATCTTTTACCTCCTTGTTTAACTGTATTCCAAAGTATTTTGTGGGTTCTTTTGTACTTTCTGTTCCCTTTCTTTCTTTTTTCTTTCTCCATGCTACTATAAATAGGAGTGTTTTCTTGATTTCTTTCTCATTTAGGTTGTTACACACCTATAAACATGCTACTGGTTTTCGTATATTGATTTGGTATCCTGCAACTTTACTGAATTTGTCAGTTCTAACAGTTTGTGTGTGCGTGTGTGTGTGTGTATTTGTGTGTGTGCACATGTGTGCACGCAATTTTTGGGGTTTTCTATGTATGGGATCATGTCATTTGCAATAGAGATAATTTTTCTTCTTCTTTCAGGTTTGAATGCTATTTATTTAGTCAATTTGATTTCTCTTGCTAGGGCTTCCAGTACATGTTGAATAGAAGTGGAGAGAATGGGCATCCCTGCCTCATAGTGGGTCTTAGTGGAAAAACTTTAGGTTTTTCTCCACTGATTAGAGTGTTACCTGTGGATTTTTCATAAATGGGTTTTATTACATTGGGAAACTTTCATATCTAAACTGTTGAGAGTTTTTATCAAGAGATGATGTTGGACTCCATTTTATTGATTTTTTTCCTGTTTCTGTTTTCTATTTGATTTATTTTTGTTCTGATCCTCCTCTTTCCTCCTAAATTTGGGTTTAATTTGCTCTTTTTTTTTTTTTCCGGTTCCTTGAAGTATACTGTTTAGTTATTTATTTGGGTTCTTTCATCTTTTTAAACAGGCATTTGTTGCCATAAACTTTCCTCTTGGAACTGCTTTTTCCAAATCCCATAGGTTTTTTTTTTTGTTTTTTTTTTTTCCAAATGTTTTGTTTTCATTTTATTTATTTATTTATTATTATTATTATTATTATTATTTATTTATTTATTTATTTTTTTTTGCGGTGCTGGGGATTGAACCCAGGGCCTTGTGCTTACGAGGCAAGCACGCTACCAACTGAGCTATATCCCCAGCCCCTGTTTTCATTTTAATTGTCTCAAGGTACTTTTAAAATTCCCTTTTGACTTTTTTCTTCGACCTATTGGCTATTCAGGAGCATGTTGCTCAATTTTCACATATTTGTGAATCTTCCAAGATTCCTTCTGCTATTGATTTCTAGATTTTCATATCATGTGGTCTGAAACAATACTAGATATGAGTTCAGTTTTCTTAAATTTGTTAAGACTTGTTTTATGACCTGTCAGATGACCCATCTTAGAGAATGTTATATGTGTGCTTGAGAAGTTTATGTATTCTGCAGCTGTTGGACAAAATGTTCTGTATATGTCTGTTAGGGTCATTTGATCTAAAGTACGAATCATGTCCAGTATTTCCTTTTTAAACTTCTGTCTGGTTGATCTGTTCTTTGTTAAAAATGGGACATTCAAATCCCCTGTTATTATTGTATCCCTTTGTATTTCTTTCTTCATGCCCATTAACATTAGCTTTATGTATTTGGCTGCTCTGATATGGAGTGCACATATGTTTATGATTGTTATATCTGCTTGATGAATTGACCAGTTAAATAATGACGTTTTTGAGTCTTGTGACAGTTTTGACTTGCTTCGTAGCTTAGCATATGAAAGCATAGGCAACCTGCTCTTTTGGTCAGCCTATCTGTCCTGAAGGCTACTGCGGGCCTCTTCTAGGCAGGATGTAGTTGGATGTTGTTTTGTTTTTTTTAATTCGCTCTGTCACTCCATGTCTTCTGATTAGAGAATTCAATCCACTTATATTCAAATTATGGTTGATAGGTGGGAAGGATTACGTCTGCCAATTTGTTGATTCCTGATTGCTTTTCAGATAGTTGTAGTTCCTTTTTTCCTCTGCTGTTGTCATTGTGAGTTGATAATTTTCTGTAGTCCTAGGAATGACTTTTGTCTTTGTTTTGGGGTTACGGTGAGACTTACATAAAACACCTTATAGGTATAATCAATGGTTTTAAGTTGATAACAACTTCTGTTGCATACAAAACTCTAGACTTCTACACCCCAGTTACTTTCAGTATCACAATTTACATTTTTATGTTGTGTTTTTCTATACCATTTATTGTAGCTTTGGTTTTTTTTTTTACTATATTGACCTTTAACCTTCATACTAGAAATATGAATAGTTCACACCCCATTGTTGGAGTGTTCTGAATTTGACAATGTACTTATTTATCAGTGATTCTCATCCTTTAATATATATACATATGTCATGAATATATATATTCATGATATTTTAAGTATTGTCCCTTCATTTCTGCTTGAAGAAGTTCACTAAGCAGTTCTTATGAAGGCAGTCTAGGCAGGATGTTTTCCCTCAGCTACTGATTGGGCAATATTTTAAAGCTCCTTAATTTCTGAAGGACAGTTTTTCTGGGGATGGTATTCATAGCTGGCAGGTTTTCTCTTTCAGCACTTTGAATCCATCCTTCCAGTCTCTCCTTGATTGGAAGGTTTTTATCCCAGACATCTGCTGACAATCTAATGGAGATTCCTTTGTATGCAACTGCATGGGTTTCTTTTGCTGTTTTTAAAATTCTCCTATCCCTCCCTCTACTCCACTGATCTTTCTGCTATTTACATTTTTTTAAATAGGTGTCTTGTGGGTGTACATGATGGTGAAATTCACTGTGGTATTCACATGTGTACATTGGAAAGTTAGGTCAGATTCATTCCACTGTCTTTCCCTATCCCAACCCACCTCCCTTCCCTTTATTCCCCTTTGTCTACTCCACTGATCTTTCTTCTATTCTGTTTTTTTATACCCCCCCAACCCTTATTTTGGATTAGCTTCTGCATATCAGAGAAAACATTCAACCTTTAACTTTTTTTAAAACTGGTTTATTTCATTTAGTATGATAGTCTCCCATTCATTCCATTCATTTACCAGAAAATGCCATAAATTCATTCTTCTTTAAGTCTGAGCAATACTCCATTGCATATATATAACCACATTTTCTTTATCCATTCATCTGACGAAGGGCATCTAGGTTGGCTCCATAGCTTAGCTATTGTGAATTGTGCTGGGAGGGAAAGGGGAAGTACTGGGTACTGATTAGAACAAATTATATTCCATGTTTTTATAATTATGTCAAAATAGATTCTACTGTCATATATAACTGAAAAGGACCAATAAAGATAAATAAATAAATAAATAAATAAATAAATAAAATTCCCCCTCTGTCTTTGCTTTTGACAGTTTGCCTATAATGTTCCTCAGAGATGAGCAAGTTAGTTTGTTATCTGTTTGGAGACTGGATTAATCTATTTTCAGATACTATAACAAAATACCTGGGGATAGTAACTTATAAAGAGAAGAGACTTCTTTATATCACCATTCGGCAGGTTCAAGGCCATGGAGATGGTATCAGCATGATTTTGGTGAAGGCCCATGGCAGATGGATATAATGGTGGCAACCAGGTCACACTGCAAGACAGGAAGCAAGAGAATGGGGAGAGGGCAGTTTGACCCTTTCTATAACAACATTCTCATGAGAACTGACGTATGGTCCCAGGAGGACTACCTTCATCTCTTCCATAGGCAGTACCTCAGAAAGATCAGATGTCCTCTTGTCATGTCCCCTCTCTGAAATGTCCCATCACCTCTTAACATTGCCATACTGGGGACCAAGCTTCCAACACACTAACCCCTGTGTGTGTGGTGTGTGTGTGTGGGGGGGGGAGGAGTCGTGTGGAGACCATATTTGAACCAGAGCAGATAACTTCAAGTTTGATGGATCTGGATGTCCACACCTCTATCATGAAGAGATGGTGAAAGGTGTCTTCAGGAAGTATTTCATTCAGCAGGCTTTGAGTTCCTTCCCTCTGTCTCTTCTCCTTCTGATACATGATGTGAATACGTATACCCCTTGACTTAGAAGGGAGTTACATCCCAGTAAGTCCATTGTAAGTTGAAAATATTGTAAGTCAAATGTGCATTTAACACATCTAACCTGCCAAACATCATGGCTTAGCAACAGGTGCGACATCACCTGTTCACCATCTGGTCACAGTGGACTGGGAGCCCACTGCCCCTGCCTGGCGTTTTGAGAGAGGATCGTCCTGCATATTGCTGGCCCTGGAAGAGAGAAAATCTCAAACTTTGAAGTACAGTCTCTACCGGATGCCTATTGGTCTTCTTCCATTATAAGTTCAACCTTGTAAGCTGACCCTTGTGAATTGGAGATAGTCTGAGTTTGTTCACTGAAGGGTGTCCCACACGCTTTCTTCCCTCTCAGTCTCTTAACAACCTTTTTCCTCTCTAATCAGGTCATTACAGGACCTATGTTAGCACATGGTTTCTTTCTTCTGCTTGACTTAGTGTGTGGTTGAAGCTTTGAATTATGCTTTTTATTACATTCATTGAATTCATTGGTCCAAGATTTCTGCTTGGTTCTTCTATTTTAAGTGGTATCTATCTTTTTGTTGAGTATGAATAGTTTTTCTGATTTTATTTGGTTTTCTATCTGTATTCTCTCGTACCTTGCTGAGTTCTCTAAAGACACTTATTCTAAATTCCTTTTTCAGGCAATGTTTAAGTTCCCAATTCTTCGGGGTTGGTTACTAAATCATTGTGTTCCTTTGGTGGTATCATGTTTCCTTGCTTTTGTGTGATTTTTGTGTCTCTGCGTCTATGTCTGAATATCTTATGAATCCTCGCCTCTCCCAAACTTACAGAGTGGATCCTGCAGGGAATGATTTTCACTGGCAGTGGTCCTGTTGGTGCCAGTTGGTGGGGCACAGTGGGCCTGGTGGCAGGTGGGCACAGAGGCATGATTCGTGACGATTCTCCAGTTGTCAACATCATCAGTGATTGGGGGTGCCTCGGTGATCTCGGATGCAGGAAGTGCTGGTGGGGGCTTAGGCAGCATAGGTTCTAGGGCACTTGGTGCCAAGGGCTTCAGAGATCTGCCTGTTCCAGTTTTCCTCACGGCTAGAATCTTAGCTGAGGGGATCTCTCCTGGGTGTAGAGTCAACCTGACCCACAGGTACCTTCCATGTGCTGGGATCCCAGCCACAGGTGCTCGAAGTAGCTGTGGCATCAGGGTCCTGGGCTCAGGGTCTTGTGAAACAATTGCAGCACCTGGTACTCGAGGCCTGGGTGTTTATGTCTGAGGCACAGGTTGACGCCCCTGCAGAGGTGGGATCTGTTGTTCTGACGCCCACCCCCACAGCATGGGCTCCGGGCCTGGGAGGAGCTGAGTCCCACGGTGGGTGGCAGGGCACAGCCCTGAGGTGCTCCAGGTCAGGAAGGCTCTGGAGGTGCAAGCCCCAGGCGGCGGAGTGCAGCCACAATTCAAGTCTTGAAACTAACAGGTCATGGCAGCTGCTCGGACCCGAGGACATAAGGTACCATGCAGTGGTGGCTCTGGGCCCAGGGATGGTGGGACACAGTAGTCATTCCCACAGCAGCCGCACAGACCCAGAAATGGCAAGGTGCGGGTCGCTTAGGCTCCAAGGAGCAAGGAACAGGGCCAAGTGGCGACAACTCTCCAGGGGCAGGTGCCTCAGCAGCTCCGCCTGCCAGGGACTCACCCGGCTCCAGGGAGGCAGGGCCGTGTGGCTGTCCAGCCCGAAGGGTGATATCAAACAGCTCAGGCAGGACTCTGAACTCAAGCTTATTTTGAAGAAATACAAACTTGATTTTCCCCTCACATATCTCGAAAGTTTTTTCTTAAGTTCTTGCAACTTGACCTTTTCCTCATGATTACGCTAACAAACCTTTCCGACCATTTTAAACTGTCTTTTAAAGGGGAGACGTTTCCGATATTACATTAAAGCAGTCATTTACTACACTTTAGTCTACACTATTCTTAGAAATTAAAACATGCGGAATAGAGTATTGATAGATCTCCTCTGATTAAGAGAACTGAGAATTAAAACATTAAAAATAGCCACAAAATGAGGACAGTTTATACTCACTTGAGATTTGTTTTTTAACTTGTAGCATCTTGTTTCTTGTTCTGTGTATCATATGGAATTAAGCATTAGCTTTTGATGTGGAAAACAAATCTCAAGTAAATGAACCTTGAGGAGTACAATTAAAGAATATAACAACTAAATTAACTCGTGATTTATGTTTTCCACAACAAACTCACACAAGTCTGCTGGAGTAGAAAAATGATTTCTCGCCCACAGAAATCATCTTTCAAGATTTTTTTTTTATCCCCGAAGCTTTATTTTTCTTGTGTTTACAAGGGAAAAATATAGGCTTTTGTCTCTAAAGAAATATTATAGTAGATCCATAAAGTCTTCATTATATATAAGATGCATCCACCTGTGAAATCTGCACCACGCATTTTAGTATCACTCTGATTTTTCAGCACAAATATTGGTTTATAAATGTTCATTGTGTAATAATAGCATGATATAATTCCATGCATCCTGCTGCTTAAAAGGTAGACAGTCAGGTGCAGTGGTGCACTTGGGAGGCTGAGGCAGGAGGATCACAAGTTCAAAGCCAGCCTCAGCAACTTAGCAAGGCCCTAAGCAACCTAGTGAGAACCTGTCTTAAATAAAATAAAATAGGGACTTAAAATCAGTGTACTACAGTGATGCAGCCACATCAATGTTTATAGCAGCTCAGTTCACACTAGCTAGATTGTAGAACCAACCTAGATGCCCTTCAATTGCTGAATGGATAAAGAAACTGTGGAATATATATACAATGGAATACTATTCAGCCATAAAGAAGAATAAAATGATGACACTCTCAGGTAAATGGATGGAGTTGGAGAATATCATACTAAGTTAGATGAGCCAATCCCCCAAAACCAAACATAGAATGTTTCCTCTGAAAAGTGGATGATGATACATAAGGGCAGGCGGAGTAGGGAAGAATGGAGGAAGGATGGATTATGTAGAGGGAAATGGGGGGTGGGGAAGGGGGCAAAGGGAGGGGAAGATAATGAAATAAGACAGACATCATTACCCTATGTACATGTATGATCACACAAATGGTGTGACTCTACTTCGTGTACAACCAGTGAAACAACAGTTATACCCCATTTGTGTACAATGAGTCAAAAATAAATAAAATAAAATAAATAAAAAATAAAATGAAATAATGAAATGAAATGAAATAAAATAAAAAATCAATAAAATTTAAAAATGAAATGAAATGAAGTAAAAAAAATACGGCTGGGGATGTGGCTCAGTGGCTAAGAGCCCCTGGATTCAATTTCTGGCAGAAGGAAGAAAAGAAAAAAAGGAAGAGAGAGCAACAACACATTTATTTACCTGTGAGGTGCGATGCACCCTGTCTCTCCGGCGCTGGCAGTCAGGAGCCTGGGATTCTCAGCTCGTGGTCGCTGTCAGTGTATTTCTGGAAGCCTATTTGCGCGGTTTCTCTAGAGCGCCAAAGTTACGGGCAAACCCATCTTACCTGAGTGGCGCTGAGAAGAGCAAGCCAGATAACCAAACGGATGATAGTGGCGCAGAATCCTTGCGCACGGGCGATTACATGTTTAAGTCCATGCTGCGCCACACTGCAGTGAATTTTCTCACGTGTAATCTTTCGATGCACAAATCAGTGAATGACTGATGTTTTAATTTTTTTTTTTTTTCAGGCTGGAAAAACATTGGCCTAACGAGTCAGGAAGAGATGATGTGTGGTCCATTTGGACTACTCAATTTCCACATAGATTCATGAGTGTTCTGTGCCTCTGAATCTTGCACCAAAGATAGTTTAATATTAAGTGAATTTTAAATGATACTGACACAATTTTCGATTTTTTAAAAAAAACAGCTTCACATCATGGTTACACATCATTTTTTTTGCAAAAAAAAATTGTCACAAAATCTGCAAAGATTCTGCAGGGAAAGTATGCAGCCATAATTACAGAAGCCATAATTCAATTGGATCATAATTCAATTATTCTAAAACAGACCATCGGATTTTACTTGCCACAAATTCTAGAGCAAACATCAGAACTTCTGTCAGTAAGTGGAACCCATTTTTCGGCTTGACTTGATTATGCAAGGGATGTTGACTGCATGTCTACACTGTGTGATGTGCTATGTGGATCGCTAGTGATGTCATGGTGGTGAACATGGCCTATAGGATTCTTGCTGCCAGGTATTATGTATAATACTTTGGGTTTATTTGATGTTTTCTTATGAATAGAATAAGGTGTTTAGCAAGATACCACAGAAATAATGTGGTGGTTTTCTTGGTGCATCTTGTCCAGGGTTCCTAGTATAAATGTGTGTGATGTTAATCTTGGACCTGTGAGCATCTTCCTATATAATATCCAGTAATCATTCTTTAATCTTTCTTCCTGAAGTGTTGGCACATCTTTTGGTTCCTTTCGTTCTTATTAGTTTGCTTTGTTTTCTTGTTATTAAATTTGAGATTCTTTGTATATTCTGAATGTGTCATCTTTATTAGTTACATGATTTGTAATATTTTCTCACAGTGTGTGAATAAGTTTTCATTCTCTTCATTCAACTTCTTCAATGAAAGAAATTTTTAATTTTTAGTGAAGTCTGGTGTATGAATTTGTTTCTAATTTGATTCTATTTTTGGTGTCATATCTAAGAAGTCTTTGCCTTTCATAGAATGACAAAGTTTTTCTTCCCTGTTTTGTATAGACATTTTATAGTTTAGGTCTGTCCTGTAAGTTTTTGGCATTAGTCTGTTTCCGGTTGCTATCATAAAATATACAAGACTGGGTATTTTATAAAGAAAAGAAGTGGGGAATTTCAAGATGGCGGCCTAGAGGGTGGCTGCATTTCATGTTGCTCCAGGACTCAGGATTCAAAAGAGGAGATATTGAGACACTTGGGACCAATTCAAAGCAGCCGGGTGACTCTCTCCCTTTGGGGAGGCGTCCCGGATGGGACAGTAGTCCCGGAACGCAGGGAACTTTGTGAAGTAGAGCTGCTGACGAAACACCCCTCCCCCCGCTGGAGCAGTGAACTCGGACAACTGGGAGCGTCGGAGAGAAGGCCGCTCAGCACAGCGCTGGGACTCGGAGCAACCACTGGGGCTCCGGTGGCTGCACAGGGGAGGAGTGGCGAGGTGAGCTGTGTGGACTCAGAACACCGGGGCCTGCCCTGAGGAGGAGGAGGAGGAGCGTGGCCGCTCGGATTCGGAGTGACTGCACCAGAACTACAGGCGGTTGCCAGAGGAGGGGCTGCGTGGCGAGTTGTTTGGACTCAGACCACTTCTGAACACCGGGGCCTGCCCGGAGGACGAGGAGGAGGAGGAGGAGGAGCGCGGTGGGTCGTTTGGACCTGCAGTGACTGCATTAGAGCTCCAGGAGGCTGCTCAGAGGAGGAGGCGGTTGGTGAGTTGTTTGGACTTAAAGCGACCGCTCCTGAACACAGGGGGGCTGCCTGGAGGAGAAGCGTGGTGGGACGCTTGGTCTTGAGTGGCCACACCAGAGCTCTGGGCGGATGCCCAGAGGACGCGTGCAGCGGGTCACGTGGATTCAGAGCCACACAGAGTGACCGCTTCTGAACACCCGGGGGGTTACCTGGAGGTGGAGGAGGAACGGGGAGGGTCACTTCAACTCAGAGTGATTGATTGCCCAGGGCTACGGGTGGTTGGTGGGAGGAGGAGGCACGCAGTGAGTTTCTTGGACTCCTCGTGACCGCACCAGAATACTGGGCGGCTGTCTGGAGGAAGAGGCGTGTGGCGGGTCTCTGGGACTCAGAGCGATTGTACGGGGCCCTACATGGCTGCTCAGAGGAGAGGCCGCATAGCCAGGCGATTAGGTGCAGAGCAGGGTCCCAGGATCTAGGAGGCTTCTGGGTGGAAGAGCCTCACAGAGACACGCTTAGGGGCGGAGCGAAGGTTCCAGGCCTGCGGGCAGATTCTCTAAGAAGGGGCAGCCTAAGGAGATTCATCTGCGAAGGGTGAGGCTCCCAGGCCCAGGAGGTAGGGCCGGGCCCCTGGGAACTTTGCAGAGGAAGGCAGCCCAGCCCAGGCGGTAGCTGTAAATTGAGGGGAACCTCTAGGAGGGAACTGACCAGTGAGACCTCCCCACCGGGTGAGTCTTCCCTGCCGGGTGAGGTTTCCCCACAAGGACGGTAAAACCAGAGACACAGGCCCAAACAGGCCTTGCCTCAGCCCGCAGCCTAGTTCCCCTTTGGATGACCATTGGTCAACAAGTGGAGGCACCTCTGCCCACTAGCAGGGAATATACCCCACCTGAAGGCCACCACTCCTAGAGAGGCAGCTTCCTTGTGGAGCACCGCATTATCAACTTCCTCCAAGACTTCAGCCTACTGAAGGCTAAGAGGGGATATATATAGAAATCTTCAGGGACATTGTAAGTCAATAGAGGAAATCTGCAATATCTCAGTGGTCCACTGATACCTGAACAATATGAGAAAACAAGGAAAGAAAATGCTGCAAACAAATCTAGATGTTACATCAATAAAACCCAATGACAGCATGGCAGAAGAAATGACAGCAAAGGAGTTCAGAACGTACATAATTAAAATGATCAGAGAAGCAAACGATGAGATGAAAGAGCAAATGCAAGCATTGAATGATCACACTAATCGACAGTTAAAAGAACAAATACAGGAAGCAAAAGATCATTTCAATAAAGAGTTAGAGATATTGAAAAAAAACCAAACAGAAATCCTTGACATGAAGGAAACAATAAACCAAATTAAGAACTCCATAGAAAGCATATCCAGTAGGATAGAACACCTGGAAGACAGAAGCTCAGACATTGAAGACAAAATATTTAACCTTGAAAACAAAGTTGAACGAACAGAGAAGATGGTAAGAAATCATGAACAGAATCTACAAGAAGTATGGGATATCATGAAAAGGCCAAATTTAAGAATTATTGGGATTGAGGAAGGCCTAGAGAAACAAGCCAAAGGAATGAACAATTTATTCAATGAAATAATATCAGAAAATTTCCCAAATCTGAAGAATGAAATGGAAAATCAAGTACAAGAGGCTTATAGGACTCCAAATACACAAAATTACAACAGACCCACACCAAGGCACATTATAATGAAAATACCTAACATATAAAATAAAGACAGAATTTTAAAGGCTGTGAGAGAAAAGAAACAAATTACATTCAGGGGGAAACTAATACGGATATCAGCAGATTTTTCAATCCAGACCCTAAAAGCTAGAAGGGCCTGGAACAACATTTTTCAAGCCCTGAAAGAAAATGGATGCTAACCAAGAATCTTATACCCAGCAAAACTTACCTTCAAATTTGACGATGAAATAAAATCCTTCCGTGATAAACAAAAGCTAAAAGAATTTACAAAAAGAAAGCCAGCATTACAGAACATTCTCAGCAAAATATTCCATGAGGCAGAGATGAAAAACAAAGAAGCAAATCAGCAAAGGGAGGAATTATCCTAAAGGAATTGTCAAATAAAGGAGGAAACAAGTTGTGTCAAACAAATAAATAAATAAATTTAAAAAATGAACCAAATGACCGGGAAACCAAATCATATCTCAATAATAACCCTGAATGTTAATGGCCTGAATTTATCAATCAAAAGACATAGACTGGCAGATTGGATTAAAAAGAAAGATCGAACAATATATTGCCTACAAGAGACTCACCTCATAGAAAAAGATACCCATAGACTAAAGGTGAAAGGATGGGGAAAAACATACCATGCACATGGACTCAGCAAAAAAGCTGGAGTATCCATCCTCATTTCAGATAATGTGGACTTCAAGCCAAAGTTAGTCAGAAGGGATAAAGAAGGACATTTCATACTGCTTAAGGGAAGCATAAATCAGCAAGATATAACAATCATAAACATCTATGCCCCAAACAGTGGCTCATTCATGTATGTCAAACAAATCCTTCTCAATTTCAGAAACCAAATAGACCGTAACACAATAATACTAGGTGATTTTAACACGCCTCTCTCACCACTGGACAGATCTTCCAGACAAAAATTGAACAAAGAAACCATAGATCTCAATAACACAATCAATAATTTAGACATAACGGACATTTATAGAATATACCATCCAACCAAGAGCGAATACACTTTCTTCTCAGCAGCACATGGATCCTTCTCTAAAATAGACCATATATTATGCCACAAAGCTAATGTTAGCAAATACAAGAAGATAGAGACACTACCATGTATTCCATCAGATCATAATGGATTGAAGTTAGATATAAATGAAAGAGTAAAACACAGAAACTATTCCAACATCTGGAGATTAAACAATATGCTATTATATGATGAATGGATAACAGAAGATATTAGGAAGGAAATTAAAAAATTCTTAGAGGTAAATGAGAACAAAGAAACATCATATCAAAATCTCTGGGACACTATGAAAGCAGTACTTAGAGGGAAATCTATTTCATGGAGCGCATTTAATAAAAGAAGTAAAACTCAACAAATAAACGACCTAACACTACAGCTCAAAGCCCTAGAAAAAGAAGAACAGAACAGCACCAAAAGTAGTAGAAGACAGGAAATAGTTAAACTCAGAGCTGAAATCAATGAAATTGAAACAAAAGAAACAATACAAAAAATTGACAAAATAAATAGTTGGTTCTTCGAAAAAATAAACAAAATTGATAAACCTTTAGCCACACTAACAAAGAGAAGACGAGAAAAAACCCAAATCACTAAAATTCGGAATGAACAAGGAAATATCACAACAGACACGAGTGAAATACAAAACATAATTAGAAGCTAATTTGAACCTATACTCCAACAAAATAGAAAATTTCGAAGACATAAACAGGTTTCTAGAGACATATGAATTTCCTAAACTGAATGAGGAGGACATACACAATTTAAATAGACCAATTTCAAGTACTGAAATAGAAGAAGTCATCAATAGCCTACCAACAAAGAAAAGTCCGGGACCAGATGGGTTCTCAGCCGAGTTCTACAAAACCTTTAAAGAAGAGCTCATTCCAATACTTCTCAAAGTATTCCATAAAATAGAAGAGGAGGGAACCCTCCCAAACTCATTCTATGAAGCCAATATCACCCTGATACCTAAACCAGACAGAGACTCATCAAGGAAAGAAAATTTCAGACCAATATCCTTAATGAACATCGACGCAAAAATTCTCAACAAAATTTTAGCAAATCGCATACAAAAACATATTAAAAAGATAGTGCACCATGATCAAGTGGGTTTCATCCCAGGGATGCAAGGTTGGTTCAACATCCGGAAATCAATAAATGTCATTCACCATATCAACAGACTAAAAGTTAAGAATCACATGAGTATTTCAATAGATGCAGAAAAAGCATTTGATAAAATACAGCACCCCTTCATGCTCAAAACACTAGAAAAAATAGGGATAGTGGGTACATTCCTTAACATTGTAAAGGCCATTTATGCTAAGCCCATGGCTAATATCATTCTAAATGGTGAAAAACTGAAGGCATTCCCCCTAAAAACTGGAACAAGGCAGGGATGCCCTCTTTCACCACTTCTATTCAACATCGTTCTTGAGACTCTAGCCAGAGCAATTAGACAAACCAAAGAAATTAAAGGGATACAAATTGGAAAAGAAGAACTCAAACTATCCCTGTTCGCTGATGACATGATTATATATTTAGAGGAACCTGGAAATTCCACCAGAAAACTCTTAGAACTCATAAGTGAATTCAGTAAAGTAACAGGTTACAAGATCAATGCCCATAAATCCAACGCATTTTTATACATAAGTGATGAATCTTCAGAAAGAGAAATTAGGAAAACTACCCCATTCACAATAGCCTCGAAAAAAATAAAATACTTGGGAATCAATCTCACAAAAGAGGTGAAAGACCTCTACAATGAGAACTATACAACACTAAAGAAAGAAATTAAAGAACACCTTAGAAGATGGAAAGATCTTCCATGTTCTTGGATAGGAAGAATTAATATTGTCAAAATGGCCATACTACCTAAAGCGCTACACAAATTCAATGCAATTCCAATTAAAATCCCAATGACGTACCTTACAGAAATAGAGCAAGCAATTATGAAATTCATCTGGAAGAATAAGAAACCCAGAATAGCTAAAGCAATCCTTAGCAGGAAGAGTGAAACAGGGGGTATTGCAATACCAGATCTTCAACTCTACTACAAAGCAATAGTAACAAAAACGGCATGGTATTGGTACCAAAATAGAAAGGTAGATCAATGGTACAGAATAGAGGACACGGACACAAACCCGAATAAATACAATTTTCTCATACTAGACAAAGTGGCCAAAAATATGTAATGGAGAAAAGATAGCCTCTTCAACAAATGGTGCTGGGAGAATTGGAAATCCATATGCAACAGAATGAAACTAAACCCATATCTCTCACCATGCACGAAACTAAACTCAAAATGGATTAAGGACCTCGGAATCAGACCAGAGACCCTGCAGATTATAGAAGAAGAAGTAGGTCCAGATCTTCAACATGTCGGCTTAGGACCAGACTTCCTTAACAGGACTCCCATAGCACAAGAAATAAAAGCAAGAATCAATAACTTGGATAGATTCAAACTAAAAAGCTTTCTCTCAGCAATGGAAACTATCAGCAATGTGAAGAAAGAGCCTACAGAGTGGGAGAATATCTTTGCCAATCATACTTCAGATAGAGCACTAATCTCCAGAATCTATAAAGAACTCAAAAAACTCTACTCCAAGAATTCAAAGAATCCAGTCGACAAATGGGCTAAGGAAATGAATAGACGCTTCACAGAAGAAGATCTACAAGCAATCAACAAACATATGGAAAAATGTTCAACATCTCTAGTAATTAGAGAAATGCAAATCAAAACTACCCTAAGATTCCATCTCACCCCAATTAGAATGGCGATTATCAAGAATACGAGCAACAACAGGTGTTGGCGAGGATGTGAGGAGAAAGGTACACTCATACATTGCTGGTGGGGCTGCAAATTAGTGCAGCCACTCTGGAAAGCAGTGTGGAGATTCCTTAGAAAACTTGGAATGGACCCTCCATTTGACCCAGCTATCCCACTCCTTGGCCTATACCCAAAGGACTTAAAATCAGCATACTACAGAGATACAGCCACATCAATGTTCATAGCTGCTCAATTCACAATAGCCAGACTGTGGAACCAACCTAGATGCCCTTCAATTGATGAATGGATAAAGAAACTGTGGTATATATATACAATGGAATATTACTCAGCCATAAAGAATGATAAAATTATGGCATTTGCAGGCAAATGGATGAAATTGGAGAATATCATGCTAAGTGAGATAAGCCAATCTCAAAAAGCCAAAGGACGAATGTTATCGCTAATAAGTGGATGATGACACATAATGGGGGGGAGGGAAGGGTTAGTGTTAGGGTTAGAGTTAGGGTTAGGGAGGGGGGCAAGTATGGAGGAATGAAGCACTGTATAGAGGGAAAAGAGGGGTGGGACGGGTGGGGGGATGGGAAAAAATAACAGAATGCATCAAACAACATTGTTCTATGTAAATTTATGATTACACAAATGGTATGCCTTTACGCCATGTACAAACAGAGAAACAACATGTATCCCATTTGTTTACAATAAAAATAAATAAAAAAAAGAAAAGAAGTTTATTTGGCTCACAGTTCTCAAAATTCAGGACTGCCCCCCCCCCACACACACACAGTTGTGTCATATCATGCCAGAGAACATCATGGTGGGAGCACATAAGAAAGGGAGAGATCACCTCGAAAGGCAGGACACCTGAGGGATTCAGGAGACAGGTTTGCTCCTTTTATAACAACTTGCTTTCCTGGGAACTAACCTGAATAACCTAGGAGTCATATTTATCTTTGCAATGGAGGCACCCCTAATGACTTAACCACCTTCCACTAGACGCCACCTCTTAAAGATTCTAATTCCTCCTGATACCACCACCCTGGGGACGAAATTTCCAACATAGGAAGCTCTAGAGGGACAAACCACATCTAAACCATAGAACCTATGATCCATGTTTGAGTTGAACTTTAAATGTGAGGTGAACAATGCATTAAATCCTTTTTCAGTTCGAGTTTTTTGTTTTGACATTGCTCTGCTTTGTTTGCCTAGGGATAGCCAATAGGTCTAGCATCACTTGATGAAAAGAGTCCTTTTTTAGCTATCACATTACCTTTATACCTTTGTTGAAAGGTGGATGTGTGGGTCTCTTTTAGCCAGCTTTTTTTTTTTTTTTTTTTGTTATTGGGACCAAAAGACATGACAATAAGAACACAGAAGAGGAAAAGTTTTTTTGGGGGGGCTTATGGTTTCAGAGGTCTCAGGCCATAGATGGCTGACTCCATGGCTCTGGGCCAAACATGAGGCATAACATCATGGTGGAAGGGGGGAAAGCAGCTCAGAACATGGTAATCAGGAAGCAGGCAGAGCTCTGCTCACAGAGACAAACTATAAACCCCAGGGGCACATCCCCAGTCACCCCGGTCCTCCAGCCACACCTTACCTGCCTACCCTTACCACCCAGCTAATCCACACCAATAGATTAATCCACTAATGAGTTTACAATCCAACCCTTCCACGTCTGAACAATTCTTGCATTGTCTCACACATGAGCTTTGGGGGGCACACCTCATATCTAAACTATAATGGGTCTATTTCCAGGCTCTTCACTTTCTTTCATGACTACAGTTCCATAGTCTTGACTATTGTAGCTTTATAAGACTTGAAATCAATTACCGATCTGTTGGGGGCTGTGCCATGTTGGCGGCGCCCAGATGGTGCCTGATCACATCGGCAGCGAGGAGGTTAATTGACATAAGCACACTCAGGTGATTTTCTCGTCCACGCACACAATGTATGCGCATGTGTTCTCGAGCACTAATTGCCTGCTCGGAGCGTCTTGCCTAATCTTTGCGTAAGAGGGGTGGCCCTGCTCTCCCCGTCCTGGAGGTGATATAAGCATAGGCGGATTGAGACAGAGCAGCAGCCATTAGAAGCAGCCAGAGGGAAAGACACGCCACAGCAGCCATTAGCAGAAAAGCCAGAAGAAAGAACACAGCAGCGAGTAGGGTCAGCGGCAGAAGGCAGATCGCGGAACAGAGAAAAGCCTGTCTTTCTTTCAAAGTTTCTCTCTTGAGCAAAGTTTCTTTCTCTCTGATAAGCGGGGTCTCTCTCTCTCCTCTCAAAGCAAGTAAACCTCATCTCCTCTATCCTCTATAAACAAGCAAGAAAGCAGTGCACTAAAGAGAAAGATAGAAGTGCCTCAGTTTCCACTCCACCACCCATAAGACCCGTGCAAGTTGTTGCTGCAGGCAGTGACAAATATCCATGGATTTTGTACCGCAAAGAGCCAGCGACACCGATCCAAATTTATTGATCTTTGTGAAAGTTGTTTTGGTATTCGCGACAATTTGAATTATTAGTATCTTTACGATTAGTTGGTAGGTTTCTATTAAAAAATCTGCTTGGAATTTGGGATTTTACCGAGTTCACAGCTTTTTTTGGAGAGACTTGCTATTTCAGCAGTATAGAGTGTTCCGAGATTTAGCTCTCCACTCTTTGCTTCTTTTCTTTCCCTTAGCAATATTGTAGAGTTTTCCGTACAGAGGTCTTGCATATCTTTTGTGCTCATCCCTAAGCATGTTTTATGCTGTTATAAATGGAATTTTAAATTCTTATTTCCAATATTTATTCATATTATAGAGAATATAATTGATATTTGTATGATGAGCCTATATCTAGCAGTCGTGTTAAATTTACTCATTAGTTCTAGTAGCTATTAGAAGATTTCATTGGATTTTCTACATGGATGACTATGCTGTCTACAAATAGACTTTCGCTTCTTTATTGAATGCCATCTATTTCTTTTATTTGTCTTATTGCACTGCTTAGAACTTCTAGTGCAATGTTAAATGTAAACGGTGTAAGTGAGATCTTTGTGTTTTTCCTAATTTAGAAGGAAAACGTTCAATCTTTAATCACTAAGTATGTTAGCCACAGGTTTTTCATAGACATTCTTTTTTTAAGTTTGAGAAAATTATCTTCTATTCCAAATTTGCTAGAAGATTTTGTAAAGTGTTTTATCTGTCATGAGATGATCAAATGACATTTCTCCTTTAGTTTGTTAATATGGTAAATCACATTGATTTTCAAATGTAAACTATCCTTATATTCCTGGGGGTAAATCACATTTGGTCATATTGTATTTTTATGTGTCATTTAATTTAGGTTTAGTTGGAATTTTTACACATATGTTTATGAGGAATTTTAATCTGTAGTGGTTTCTTTTCCCCTCATAACATCTTTCTCAGGATTTGATATCAGGGTGAAACTGGCCTTATGTAATGAACTGGGAATTGTTCTCAATTTTCTAGAAGAGATTGGGTAGAATTAGAATTATTGCTTTCTTAAACATTTAATAAAACTCATCGGGTGAGCTATTTGAAAATGGAATTTCCTGGGAAATTTTAAAATACAAATTCAATTTCATGGCTAGATATAGGGCTATTTAGGTTACCCATGTCTTCTTCAGTTAACTTTGGTTGTTTTTGCCTTTAAAAGAACTCATCTATTGGTTGTCAGATTTATTGGTATAATGTTATTAATGATATTCACTGATTTTCCTTATATTTATAGAATCTGTTATGATGGTTCCTCTCTTGTTTTTTATATTAGTCATATGTATCGTCTACCTTTTTTTCTGATAAGGCTGCTAGTGATCAATAAAATTGATAACCTCAAAGATCCAGTTTTTTTTTTTTTCCTGGTGCTGATGGGGATTGAACCCAAGGCCTTGTGCATGCAAGGCAAGCGCTCTACCAACTGAGCTATATCCCCAGTCCCCCAAAAACCAGCTTATGATTTCATTTTTTTCTGTGACATTGATTTCAATGATAACAATTCTTACATGTTTACCCACCTGGTTATCATTTCTGGTGAGATTTAGTATTTAATTCGATATTTCCTTCATTTAATATTATTCCATCAAAATCATTAGAAAGTATTTGCTTATGTATTTTATTTTCTCCCTTAGCCTACAGAATCCTTGAGGCAGATATTGATTTCTTATTGATATTTGCATTTTAAATGCACTAGCTTGGACCTACAGTGAATGCACATATAATAAATGAATGCATGAATACATGAATGAAAAGATTAGTGGGCTGTGAGAGGCATACTGTAGAGCCTTCCCCTTAGGCAAAGGGAAGGACCCTGACAGCGCCCTTTATGTGGCCTATCCTGCTCAGCTGAACAGATGACGGAGAAGCAAGAGAAAAATGTTAGAAAAACATCTGACTTGAGGGGTCTCCTGAGTCTGAGTCTGAGGCAGGGACTTGCATGTGCGTAGTTTGAGAACTAACCCCAGGGGACTAGTGAGGGTCCAGGTGAGTGAGACAGAAGAGAAACTAAAGTCCATGCAGATAGCCCCAGACCTAGGATGGTCTGACTTAGCATTTTCCAACTTTTTGATGGTGTGAAAGCCATATGCATTCAGATAATGAATGGTAGTCTTTAATTATGATCTCTTCCTGGGATAGCAATAGGTGGTATAATCCTCCCGCCTTACTGGGCAGCTGTAGCAAACCATATCTCCTAGTCAGTCACACCATCTAGAGGTTAATAATTCATAGTTTATCACAGTGTACCGTGCCGCCAGGCTGTGACGTCCTGGAGGTTAGGTGCAGTAAATGCATTTTTGATTTAGGATATTTTCAACTAATTACGAGTTTATTGAAATGTAACCCCATCGTAAGACTATATACATCCACATAAAGTGCTTTATTAAAATTTATTGCTGCTGTGGGCAGGGAAGCTCCGTTCTTAATGGACAATCTGCAAAACCAGAATTGTAAGCCTGAATTCTGTATCATGCAAGGGTTTTCCCTGAGGAACGTCACCAGTGCTTCTGAGCTTTGTACGTGCAACAGCCCAGCCAGTGCCCACCTGAGTCTATAGTTATTAAGTGAAAAAGTCAGAAATGAACACCTGGCTCACGATGCGTGGCATATGGTGGGAGTGCACTGAGTACCTTCCAAAAGGCATCAGAAATTCAAAAGCACTATTTTACTTATATCCTGAAAACGGCAAAAATACCTTATACATCCTAAGCATATGGGATGTGGAAAGATTTAGAATAGAAATTAAATGTCATATTGCAATCCAACGCCTTCCATGTGACTGTATAAGCAAGGAATAAATGGCTTCAGAGGTTTTCACGTCTGCGATGTCAAGATTCTGTGCCTTCCGTGGTGCCATGTAGGCCACTTTTGGAGTTTGCCCTCTGTCTGGGGTGGAAACCTCCTCCCAATGTCAACCTGCATAACCATCTTCAAGTGGACTCTTCAAAGAAGAGTGATATCTATTTGGAAACAGCAGAGCACGGTAGTGGGAATGTGTGAGCCTTCGTAAGCTACATGTATATTCACAGAGGCTGACACGCAGGTTGATAGTCTAATGTAAACAGACCCACTGGACGGTCAGCTGTGCCAAAGTGTAGCACGCGTGACACTTGTTTTTAAATGAAAAACAAGAAGAACTGCATGGGGTGTTTTAAAACAATAATCCTGGGCTTCACAGATCCATGTGATTGAACCAGTTTTGAACAGACGTCCTTGCAGAAGTGTTTTCTGTGTAAGGTTGCTGTGGCCTTCGTGCAAGGTGGTGGCTCTTGGCAGAGGCTTTTGTGATAGTTCTTATTACCAGTTCCTGTGAGATCTCCTCCTTCACTCCACACCCCCCCACACCCCCCGTTTTATTACCCAGTTATTTATTTTTGGCTGGGCTTGACCAAGTGGCTCCATTTGGGTCTTGGCAATGTTCATACTAGTCCTCGATCTGTGGAAGATTCAGTTAGTCAGAGACAATGATCGTGAAGAACTCGTGTGTAGGTTCAGTTAGAGTGAAGCCACCTGATGTGTAGGTAAATGCAGGAATTCAATCATCTTGTCAAGGCCAGTGTTTCACATTTTCCAATATAAACACCCAGAAGAAAACACAAGCCCTCAGGGAAAGGAGGTTAAGTTTGGCCTTTTAAACTTTTTTTTAATTAAAAAAGAAGTTCAGGTAAAATTTCAAAATGTTATAAGACAAAAAGCAGAAGTAATGAAATTATGTGTGTGGCTGGTAGCGGGCCGTGGATCAGGGACTGGTAACTGAAAACCAGAAGGCTGTTGTGTTTGTTTCCTTGGGCTGTCAAAACAAATTACCAGACACATGGTGGCTTAATTACAAAAATGCATTCTCCCCTAGTTCTAGAGATCAGAAGCCTAAGGGGCTATACCCCTCCCAGGGACCTGACCTGCACCCAGAGGACCTGGCTTTGATGCTCCAGGCTTTCTTGGCTTTGGCCACACAGCTGTCATCTCGCAGCCATTTATACACGTGGTCTTCTCTGTGTCTGAATCTGCCGCTCTTCTGTTTTAACCCCCTGCCCCCCTGGACTTTCTTTCACCAGGGCCCTGGTTATTGGATTTATTCACAGGTTCTGGAGATCAGGACATGGACCTCCTTTGAACTACTACGAAAAGTCTTGGAGAAAAAAAAATAGACATATCTTTGACATATCCGATCAAGAAAAAAGAGAAAAGGCACACACAACAAAAGAATGGCATGACAGGAAAGGGGGTGTAATTTAGAGACTAAAACTACAGGATAATACAATGCATAACTTTGTATCAGGAAATCTAAAATCTTAAACAAAATAGATAATTTTCCCAAATGTTCTGATTTGCTCAAGAAGATATACTATAACTCAAGGAGATAAACTATAACTAAAAAGACAGTAAAAATAATTTAAAATAGTACTTAGGTATTTTCTCTAAAGTATACATTAGGAGATATTGTCTCCTAAAATAATTTTATAGGTGAGCTCTAAAAAACCTCCCAGGAAGAGACAATTTTGGTCCTACAGTCTAAGTGCCAAAAAGATGACATAATAAATAACAAATCTGATGGCAACAGTATAAACCTGATGTCAAAACAGGAAAAGTACATTAGAAACAGAAATTGATAAGTCAATCTTACTTATAAATGCTAAGTATAGATGGAAACTCTTTTAAAATATTCAAGAATATATGCAAGGAAAAGAGAATGTTTCAGAAACAGAAAAATACCCGTGAATGTATTTCAATATACTAGAATATTAAAAGCCAAAATGCATATTATTTTCAACTTGATAAAAGTTGACACTTACAATAAAAGAAACAGCCTACCTTGAGAAAATTAATAATCGTAGGAAGCTGGCTAAACATGTGGTATCTAATAAAAAATTCATAGCAGATGAAAGCATGCTGATTAAAGTCAGACACAGTTGCCTCTTCCAATCGCTATTCAACATGACACTCGTTGGAAGTAACCAGTTACAGGCTGGGAGTGTGGAGCAGGGGTAGAGCGTTGCCTGGCAGACATGAGGTTCTGGGTTCAACTCCTAGCTCGGCGAAAGAAGCAACCAGTTATGACCCTGAATCCAAACAAATCACAGCTGATAGCAAACTTTCGTGAGGTCCTGCCCCACAGAAAGGTGTTGGTCAATGAAATGCTGTGTTCGTGAGAGTGGCCCCATAAGATCATAACAGAGCTGAGGAATTCCCGTCACCTGGGGTGCCACGGCCATCGTACAACACCTCACTCAGGTGTTTGCAGTGATGCTGGTGTAAGAAAACCCAGGGAACTATCAACTGTGCAGAAGGTGGCACTGATTGTGCACAGTACCTAATGCCTGACAAGGATGATACGTGACTCTGTTCCTGGCTTAGGTATTTATTCGGCTACTTTTTTCATCTTTATTTTAGATATATCCTACTTATAAAAAAAAAAAAAGACTAGCATAAAGCAGCATGTGGTGCCTCTCCTTATACACCCGGTGCTTACTCTGTCTCTCGATGGCATCAAGAGACCACATCAAGTGCGTGACCCAGATCGTCAGGGCTGGTGTGAAGCCCACACAATGGCAGAACTGCCTGACGATGCAGTTCTCAGAACATACCTCCAATGTTAAGGGCCTGCAGGAATAAATGGACCAGTACACAAAAGACCTACAGAGGGAAACTGCAAAAACAGAACTGAATGACTTGGAAGAAAAATTGAATAAATAGGATAAGAAGCCATTTTATTCTAAAACTTAATTTCTACCTTCAAAAATGAACAATAAAACCCTCATCTAATTTTTTTTTCTGTGAAAATCATCTGATGGTAAAATTCATTGGGCACCTTAAGTGTGCATGAATGCTTTTTTTTTAAAAAAGAGAGATACAGGACTTTTATTCAGACACAAACATAATGGGAAAATTCTCGTGGCACACACTGTCAGTGGTCCACTCGAAAGGCATTCTTCCCTCTTAATTACTAACACAGTCCTGAAATTATTTGTGGGGGTGATGTTCTCAGCTTCTCTGTCTCCTTTGTTCTTTGAAGTGCCCTGTGACATGGTTTTGACCAGTCAGATTTAAGCAAAGTGTGCCACCTAAGAGTCCTGATAAAGGTTTGATTTTCCTGACAAAAAGGGATGTATTCAGATTACAAATAGCTTTTCGCCTCTGCTCCCACATCACATGCATTTTATTCTTGTCTACGATAGGATGCCTAAGGGTCGCCAGCCTTCTGGAAACCGTGAGGGCAAAACCACAGGTGAACAGTAGCCAAGTTGAAAGCAAGAATGGTTCTGGGTCCCAGGTGCCATCTTGGATTTGCCACGTCTGACTTGGGCTGCTCAGCTCTGGTATTTCGGTTACATGAGCACAATTCACTCTTATTAGTGAGGTCACTATTATTAGGATGTTGTTACATGTAGCTCATCACAATCTAAGAGATCCTAGCTATTTTATGAAAACAGAACAGTATTGAGAAAGGAACAGGCAATTTGATCTACTGAACAAGAAAGAGTACAGAATCCCATGATCGTGGGGATTTTGCATATAGCAATTATAATTATATTTCAAATCAACGAGGAAAGAATGGGCTAGCAGGTAGATTTTAAATGGCTACCCATTTGAGAAAAACATTTATTTACTTCTTACAAGTAGAAAAAATAATACTGAGCAGGATTAATGAGAGCAAATGAAAATAAAAAGGTAAAAGGTAAATCCAAACAAAAAACAACAACAAAAAACCTTCTAGGACCAAAGTGGAATGGGTGTGAACATCAATCACAGGCAGAATGAGTGGCCTGCAGGCTCCAGGTGGACCAGCAGGCGCAGGTGCTGGAGCTGGGCTCCCCCTGGGTAGAGAGGTGGAGTGGAGCCAGCCCTAGTTAAGGGTAGAGGAGGCGAGAGGGGGCAGCTTTCCATCCGGGTGTGCTCTGGCCAGTCCCCATCGTGATGCTGTT
The DNA here is from genome assembly GCF_902686455.1 of Sciurus vulgaris. NCBI lineage: Eukaryota > Metazoa > Chordata > Mammalia > Rodentia > Sciuridae > Sciurus > Sciurus vulgaris. The sequence continues at coordinate 30,670,421 of NC_136474.1, forward strand.
GTGAGGATCAGCAGCATCCATTCCAGACTCCAAGGATGGTATGGTCACTCTGAGTCATCAAAGGAGATTGGGAAGCTGCTGCCCACTACTGCTTGGTGTAGGGCTTATGGGGACCTGTGGTGTCCAGGAGGAGGGACTGATTAGGTTCAAATTAGGTACTGAAACAAACTGCTCATGGAGAATGTGTGTGTGTGGTTCCATATGTGAGGTATGTGCATGTGATGTGGATGGTGTGTGATGTATGGTGTGAGTGTAGTGTGCATCATGTGTACGTGGTGTGTGTGCAGGTGTGAGATGCATGATGTGCTATGTATGCTGTGCGTATGTGATGTGCTTGTGATGTGTGTGGTGTGTGCATGTGTGGTTTGTAATTTGTGGGAGCATCCCATAATCAGCTGTCTGGGCTGTGACCCTCCCAAGTGGCGCTTCCCTCTCTCCCTGCCTTTTCCTCCTTCCCTGGCCACCACTCCTGGTCTATTTTCTTCAATCCTGGACAGCCATTGACTATGGTTTCCCTCTGAAGCAAGACAGGCAGGCTGGAGCGGGCGGCAGGGGGAGGAAAGTGTGCCCTCTCCTGAGGAGGAGCAGGGCTCAGCCAAGTCTTTTCCCTTAAAAGAGGCTCTGGAGAAGATACAAATGGTCAACAAATGTATGAAAAAATGTTCAACATCTCTAGTAATTAGAGAAATGCAAATTAAAATGACTTGAGATTTCATCTCACTCCAGTCAGAATGGCTATTATCAAGAATACAAGTAACAACGTTGGCCAGAATGTGGGGAAAAAGTTCACTCATACATTGCTGGTGGGACTGGAAATGGTTGCAACCATTCTGGAAAGCAGTATGAAGATTCCTCAGAAAACTAGGCATGGAACCACCATTTTCCGTAGTTATCCCAATCTTTGGCTTCTACTCAAAGAATTTAAAATCAGCATACTATAGTGACATGAACACATCAATGTTCACAGCAGCTCAATTCACAATAGCTAAGCTATGGAACCAACCTAGGTGCCCTTCAATAGATGAATGGATAAATAAAAAGTGGAACATACTCATAGTGGAATATTACTCAGCCATAAAGAAGAATGAAATTATGGTATTTGCTGGTAAATGGATGGAACTGAGACTATCCTAGTAAGTGAAATAAGCCAATCCCCCAAAACCAAAGGCCAAATATTCTCTCTGATATGTGGTTGCTGACTCACAATTGGGGTGGGAAGTAGAGGTTCACCAGATTGAACAGGGGGGAAGTAGGGGAAAGAAAGTAGGGAGGAGAATGGGGAAGACAGTAGAGTGAATCAGACATAAATTTCCTATGTTCATATATGAATACACAACCAGTGTAACCCCACATCATGTACAACCACAAGAATGGGAAGTTCTACTCCATGTATGTATAATATGTCAAAATGCATCCTACAGTCAAGTGCAGTGGCACATGCCTGTAATCTCAGCAGCTCAGGGGGCTGAGGCAGGAGGATCACGAGTTCAAAGCCAGCCTCAGCAGAAGTGAGGTGCTAAGCAACTCAGTGAGACCCTGTCTCTAAATAAAATGTGAAACAGGGCTGGGGAGGTGGCTCAGTGGTCATGTGCCCCTGAATTCAATCCCTGGTGCCCCCCCAGAATACATTCTACTGTCATGTATAACTAAAAAGAACAAATTAAAAATCAATAAGCAAAATGAATGAATGAATGTATTGAGGGGCAGGGAAGAGGCTCTGGGTGAACGCTAATTCCTGCCCTGTGCCCTAACCCACTGATCTTCTCAGTCACCTCCACAGCTGGCTGGGCTTCCTGGGGAGAAAGTCCCCCAAGACTGAAGCCCCAGGCACTTCTCCCTCACACTGGTCCACACGCAGCCTCCAACAATCTGCCCAGGTCACCATAGGAGTCTTCCAGGTCAGATCCAGTCACTGCTGCTCCAGGTCAGATTCTGATGTGACTCTGGATTTGCCTCTTGCCAGACTGGGGTGGCGAGCGACCTCTGAGAAGACACTGATTTTCACTTTGCAAAACTAGGATGGGGTGGCTGACTTCCAGACTCATGACCTGTTGGAGGTGAACTGAAGCCTCTTAGAAAACATTTACACAAATTATTAATTGTTTATTCTTAACATTTCATCATGGCAATCTGGAAACATTTCTAAGGTCAACAGAATAGTATAAAGGACCTTCAAGTTCCCCCGTTGAGAGATGTCCCACCTCCTCCTCAGTCTCCCCACCAGCTCAGTCCACCACCCCATCCCAAGGCCAAGACCATGTGTGTGTATTAAGGTTGCTGATCGAAGCATCCTGAGATGAAAGCCAATCTCAGACATTGACTGATGCAAAATAAGATTCGGCCTCAGCAATGATCAATGATACACGCTCCTCCCAAGATTATTTTGAAAGAACCCTGAACATATTGAAATCCCATCCACAAATATTTCGGCATGAATTCTGAATGATAAGACTTAACATAGGACAGCCACAACATCATTGTCACACGCAAAACTCACTCTCAGTAGGTATTCATGTGTCCTGCTTGTCTTGGAGATATTTTTAAATGTCTTGTCTGGGTAGGGAGCCAAATAAGGCTCACAGCCAGATTATCCCTGACTTACGATTATTCAACGTATAAGTTTTCAAATTTATGTTGATGTGAAAGTCATACATATTCAATAAAAAAAAAAAAAATACTTCAGATTTTGAATTTGGATCTTTTCCTGAGCTTACGATTAGTGGTCTGGTCCTCTCTCATGATGCTGGACAGAGGCAGCGAGCTGCAGGCCCAGCCGGCCCTGTGATCACGAGGCAGCCCTGACGCTGCAGCCTACGTTGCTAAGCTAAGGTATCCTGCAGGTTAGGAGCAGCAAATGCACTTTCTATTAGTGATATTTTTAATTTGTATGGTTTGTCAGGATGCAACCCCTTTAGAGTGGAGGACCATCTGAACTGAAATTGTTTTATAGGTCTCCTCTATGCATCTTTTTTAAAAAATATATTTTTGCTTTTAACACCTGTAGTTGTATGTATGTATGGGTACCGTGTAAGATTTCAGTATGTGTATACCATGCACAGATCAGAATAACTGGCATATCTATCACATCAGACATACATTCTCTATCAGACACATCATTTCTTTGTAGTAGAAGCATTCAGAAGCCTCTCTGGGGGCTGGGGTTGTGGCTCGGTGGTAGAGCACTTGCCTAGCATGTGTGAAGCAGTGGGTTCGATTCTCAGCACCACATATAATATAAATTAATAAAATAAGGGTCTATCAACATCTTAAAAATATTAAGAAGAAGAATCCTCTCTGCTATTTTGAAATACACAGTTGTGGTCCAGCATATTTAACTTACTGTGCTATTGAACATTAGAAGTCATTTCTACACAACTGGCTTATGTATCTTTCCGTCTAAGGGTCCTCCCCCATTTTTGCTCCTTGTACTTTCTTCTGTTGAAAAACTGGGTTATTTGTCCTATACCGTTCCCACAGTCACAACTTTCCCCCGACCCTTGTATTTCCTACGAATTGGTAATCAGATCATGAGACCAGATTTGGTTTCTGTTATGGTTTAGATATGACGTGTCCCTCAAAAGTTCATGTATGAGACGATGCAAGAAAGTTTAGAGGTGGCGTGTTTGGGTGACAAGAGCCGTAACCTCATCCGTGCACTGATCCCCTGACATAGGTTAACTGGGGGTGACTGTAGGCAGGTGGGGGTGACTGGAGGAGGCGGGTCATGGGGGCCTGCCTCTGAGGTATGTATTTTGTGCTTGCTGAGCAGAGCTCTCTGTCTGCTTCCTGGTGGCCCTGTCCTGTGCCACTTTCCTCCTCCACACTCTTCTGCTGTGACCTTCCACCTCACCTTGGGCCCAGAGCAATGGAGCCAGCTGTTCATGACCAGAGACCTCTGAAACCCTGAGCTCCACATCAACTTTCCTCCTCTACAGTTGTTCTTGTCAGGACTTTTGGTAACAGGGGTGAAAAAGGTGACTGACACAGTTGCCATTATGTCTTCTTTTCTGGCGAGCTCACTCCAGAGTAGCTGCTCGGAGCCACTTCAGAAGGTGCGGTTTGGTTGGTTCTCTCTCTGTTTGTATCCCCAGGGCTAATACATCGATCCACGGCTCTGTTACGGATTGTAAATGCCATTTTCTCATTCTCACTCTTTGATGTAAGTTGGAATATATCCGTAAAGAGAAATTTCCCGTTTGTCATTGGGATGAACTCCTGGTGATGGGTTGCCCTTCGCTGTTTTGTTGAATCACGGCAGCTCAGAGGCTGTGACCTGCAGGTCCCGCACAGTTCCATTCAAAGAGGGCCACTGCTTACCACCATCTGCACCAATTCCCACACATCTGACTTAGGACTTTAAAAAACGTAAGCAAAAAGTGGCGAATAGTAAATTATGTCAGAATTGGATGCTGAGTTTGTGGGTATTTATCACGTTAATGAAAATTTAACTAAAATGCGATTAAAGTAGCAAAAATGAGCAACATGAAAATTTTGTTGTATTTGAGAGTTGAATTTTAGAGGATTTTAGGGCAATTTTTTTTTTTTTTTTTTTTTTTTTAGGCTTGTGGATGAACCCAGGGCCTCCTACATGTTAGGCAAGCGTTCTGCCACTGAGCTGCAACCAGGACAAAATTTTTTAAGGTTCAAGAAAAATATATTCAGTACCCTGATAAAGGGAAAACTATATAAGTGATTTCTACAAGTTTGGAAGACAAACAGCCTAAATATAAATGCGTTAAAGACCTGAATAGAAGAAAAAAGATAGGCAATAAATAGTGTGCGAACATATGAAGAGATTACCTACCAATCTCAGCAGTGTGGAGATGGTGCAAAATTAAAACAGCAGACAATATAAGATAGGATCGTTCCCCTTTCACTCATTCTCATTCTTTCTTATTTAGTAATGGAATTGTTTGAGACCTAGAGTTTTCCACTGAAGAAAATTTTAACCAAGTGCTATGACTTTCGATAAGCTCATTAAAAAAGCATTTCTTTCTTTTAAGGTGTCACACAATTTTTACTTCAAGTAAGATGTCTTTGGGACAAGATCTGCTTATTGTATGATGAGGCTTAAACATTTGGAAGGTTGGGTTTTTCTGTTGCTAATTTTCTATTTCTTTTAAATGCATTATGACCAGAAAAATGTCACCCGAACTATTTCTAAATCATAGAATTAGTCTTGAAATTTTATTTGGGCTTTGGTATATAAACAGTAAAGACTTCATGAGCAATTCAAAATAAGGTGTACTCTCTTTCATTGACGGATAGACCTCTCTGAATGTCTGTTAGATTTACCTTATTGTGTGTGTCATTTAGAATGTCTCTGTCATTTTAATTTTGATGTGTTGTCTGGATCAGAATTATCTGAAGCGCATATTAAAGTTCAGATCCTTGGGGTTGCTCCACACTTGCTGGAATAGAATCTTTGGGATGGTATTTTTGGAGGCATGAGAGATGATTCTGGAGCACATTGCATTTTCAAAACGATTTTCTGTATTATCACTTGATTTCTTTTATATTTTCCTGGATCTGTCAGTAGCTGACAGGTGAGATAATGTCTCTTACTGCTGTTGTATGTCCCTGCCTTCTGGGTTTCCTTCCTTCTTTGCTTTGTGAATTTTGCTGCTAGATTACTTGGGACCTGGAGATCCATGAGGACTCTCCTGGGATATCACATCTCTTACCGTTATAAAGCACCCCTGCTCGTTCAAGGCCATTTGCTTCAAATTAAATCTTTTCTGATATTGTTGCTATCTTGCATTGCCTCATGGTGTTTACCTAATTATGTTGACCTGTATTTGTAATTTGAATGTTCTTTTTTGTTCATTTGTTTTTACATGGCATTTTTAGATGAGTTTTAGTTCAATCTGAAAAACTTTTTTCTTTTATAATAAAGCTGTTTATCCCCTATTTGGGGTGACAGGTATGTGAACCTTTAACTCTTCTTAGTTTTTATTTTTCTTTCTTTCTTTTCCTTTCTTTTCTTTTTTTGATGTTAAGGTTTCTTTATGTTTTCTGTAATTCAGTTTCTTCTTAAAAGATTGTTTGCTATATGGCTTCTTTTTGAATGTCAATATTTTTCTTCTGATAGTTTGGAAACTGTATAGTTTATTTTCAATCTTGTAGGATTAGTCTCACAACTTAAAAATTTTGCTTTTGTTTTGTTTGTTTTGTTTTTGGCACTGAGGATTGAACCTAAGGTACTCTTACCACTGAACTGCTTCTTCAGCCCTTTTCCTTTTATTTTGAGATGGAGGGGGGTCTCACCAAGTTGCTGAGGCTGGCCTGCCTGGTACTTGAGATCCTCCTGCCTCAGCCTCCCCAGTCTCTGGGACCGGATCATAGGTGTGCAACATTTTTCAACTTTTAACAATTCACCTGAACCTTTCTTGTTTCTTAATAACTTTATAATATCTAAATAAGTGCTTGATTTGTCAAGCACTTTGAAACTTTGGTTGTAATATTATAATTCTTCAAGTGGTTGCTTCAAGTGGTCTTCTATTGGAGCTTTCTTTTCAAGCTCTCTTCCCTGAGCTCCAGCTTGGGCCATCCACCTGTCTGCTTACTATCACTGACATCATCCCCTGTCTACTTGATATTGTGTGTTTGAAAAAGCAACTCTGACACACGTCAAACTGAATTGCAGTTTCAGCCTCCCAGAAACCTTCCTTTCACATTCTTTTGCTTTTCAGTGAAGAGATGGCTCTCTCCTTGCTAAAGCAAAAACTGAGGTCTTGCCCCCAGTGTCCTCACGCAGCAAATTTCCATCCAAGTCCTAAATTTCTTCTCTAAAATATCCTCGACTCCCTTCAGTTCTCTCCCTCGTCCTCCCCACCCGCTAGCTGGCTTACCACAGGAGGCAGGAAGTCCTGAGGCCCTGCCCCACCCCGACCTGACCTCCCGCCCTCTACCTCCTCCTATTCTAAACAGTGACAGCTCAGCTTCACTAGCTGCTTCCAGTCTTTGCCAGTTCCATGGGCCTTCGAATAGAAATCCCTGCCTCTCTGCGCAAGGCGGGCTTCCATGATGGGGGCCCCGGTTTCAGGCAGTCCCTCTACATCTGTGTGGCCTCAGCAAGTGTCATCCTGCAAAACTTCTGGAGCCTTTCCATTTGCACCAGAGTGTTCTCCCAGGCTGGCACAGAAGGCTCATGCACTCCTCCAGGAGGAGCTCAACTGACACCCCCAACCACTTTCTTGACCCCAATCCATAACCAGCTCTCCTGCCCATCCTTCCCCAATGTATTTCTTTCTTTTTTTAAAAAAGAAAAATTAGAACTTTATTTTACTTTTAAGTGGTGCTGAGGATGGAACCCAGGGCCTCACACATGCTAGGCGAGCACACTACCACTGAGCCACAACCCCAGCCCCCCAATGCATTTCTTATGTCCTGTATCCATGACAATGACCTTAGAAGATCTTACTTACCAGTTTAATTTTGTCCTGTCTTCTCGCCTTGGTTGAATGCAAGTTTTGTGGGGACACTTTCTGGACTGTAACCCAAGCCAGGAACTGTACCTAGTTCAGAGCATGTGCTCAAAAACTATTTGTTGCATGAATGAATTTACGTAAGCCCTTTTTCACTGATCAGACGTGGGCAGTGTGTGGCAATTCCCTCTGATGAAGGAGAAGTCGTTCACTTCCCACTTTCTCCATCTTCCCCTTCTTCATCATTTTCTAGTTACACTCTCCTTGGTGTTTCCTTGTTGTTTATAATATTAAACTTCATTTGATAAACACAAATGCTATGATCCATGATTCTTAATTGTTTTTTAAATTGACAAGCATAAATTTTATATGTTTATCATTCATAACAGGATTTTTTTTTCGGGACTGGAAGCTGAACCTAGGGCCTTCCACAGGCTAAACCAGTGCTGTACTACTGAACTACATCCCTAACATGTTGATCTATGTATACATTGTGGAATGGAGAAATCAAGCCAATTAACATGTACGTTGCCTCATATACCTTCTTATGTGTGTGCGTGCACGTGCATGTGTGTGTGTGTTTAACACTTAAGATCTCTTTCCTCTCTACTCTGGTCCCAAGTGATTCAGGAGCTGTGGGCTACAGTGCACATATGGCCCAGTCCTAGGACCACACCACACACAGCCAGTCCTGAAAATGGCACAGAAATGGAAACGAGAAATTCTGACCACGAAGGCAAGAATTTCTTAAGAGGGTAAGACCCCAGATTCCTGAGGAGCTTGTGTTTTTCCAAGAATCACAACAAGGAGGGCCTGAAGAAGACACAGGCCAGCAATGCCAAGGCCACAAGGCTGTGTGTGGAGTCCATCGAGGCTCAGAGAAGATTCCTAGATCTCAGGGGGTGTCAGCTGCACGCCCAGTCACCTTGCCTACAGCAGCCACCCCAAGCTTGGGTGCCAGAGCCTGCAGTGCCCAGGATCTCAGGTTCTGCTGGCCACAGGCTAAAATCAAGGTTTAAACCAAGGCCCAGGCCCTGTCAGCAGCTCCAGCTTCACTCCTGGCTCAGGCTCCCAAAGGTGCCCAGGCCCCTGTGAAGTCTCTGCAGTAAAGGCCTCTGCCTGCCAAAGAGAGGACAGAAGGACTGGTGTGACTTTCAGGCTGCTGCCGACATGGGGCTGGTTTCATCCTGTGCTGTTTGTATGAATGAACCAGAAGCAGGAGGGCACAATGTTTTACTCCTCCTCTAATTTTCAAATACACAATATACTGTCATCTACTGTAGTCACTACCTGTACAATAGGTCTCTTGACTTATCCTTCCTAACTCAGATTTTGCATTCTTTCACCAACATCCACCCAATCCCACTACCTCCCAGTCCCTGTTAACCACCATTTCACTCTGTTTCTATGAGTTCCACTTTTTTACTCTCCACATTTGAGATCATGTGGTAATCTACCTTTCTGTGCCTGGCTTATTTCATTTAACATAGTGTCCTCCAGACCCATCCAGGTTGCTGCAAATGATAGGGTCTTCCTTCTTTTTAAATTACTATTATTATTTTTTGATTTGTTGTACCCAAATGGAGTACAACTTTCATTTCTCTGGTTGTACACCATTTGTGTAATCATACATGTACATAGGGTAAGGATGTTTGTCTCATTTCATTATCTTTCCTTCCCCCCACCCACTCCCCACCCCTCATTCCCCTCTACACAATCCATCCTTCCTCCATTCTTCCTTCCCCCGCCCATCATATATCATCATCCACTTATCAGAGAAAACATTCCACCTTCGTTTTTTTGTGATTGACTTATCTCACTTAGTATGGTATACTCCAGCTTCATCCATTTACTGGCAAATGCCATAATTTTATTCTTCTTTATGACTGAATAATATTCCACTGTGTATATTTACCACAGTTACTTTATCCATTCACCTATTGAAGGGCATCTAGGTTGGTTTCACGATTTAGCTATTGTGAATTAAGCAGCTATAAACATCAATGTGGCTGCTTAGCAAGAATCCCAAAGCACAAGAAATAAAAGCAGGAATCAATAATTTGGATAGATTCAAACTAAAAAGCTTTTTCTCAGCAGAGGAAACAATCAACAGCGTGAAGAGAGAGCCTACAGAGTGGGAGAAAATCTTTACCACATGCACTTCGGATAGAGCACTAATCTCCAGAATTTATAAAGAACTCAAAAAAACTTTACACAAAGAATACAAATAACCAATCAATAAATGGGCTAAGGAACTGAGCAGACCCTTCGCAGAAGAAGACTTACAAGCAATCAACAGATGTATGAAAAAAAAAAATGTTCAACATCTCTAGTAATAAGAGAAGTGCAAATCAAAACTACCCTAAGATTTCATCTCATCCCAATTAGAATGGTTTTCTTCTTTGTAGAGACTGAACAGTATTCTGTTGTGTATATACACACAACATTCTCTTTATCAGTCTGTGCCCTGATGCATTCTTGGGCTGATCCCTTATCCTGACTGCTATTAATATGCTGCAATGATCAGAAGCACACAGATACCTTTCCCACATCCTGATTTCCTTTCCTTTGGATATATACCGGGAAGTAGGATTGCTGGACCATCTGGTAGTTCTACTTTACATTTTTTGAGGCACCTCTGTACTATCTTCCAGGGTGACTATACCAACTTACATTCCCCCCAACAACCCGCAGCATTTTCTTTATACCACATCTTCACCCACACCTGTGATCTTTTGTCTTTTTGATAATTCCCATTCTATCTGGGGAGAGGTGATGTTTGGTTTGGTTTAGTTTGCATTTTCTTGATGATTAGTGATGTCAAAGTTTTTTTTTTTTTTTTCATTTATGTGTTGGTTACTTGTCTTCTCTTGAGAAATTACCTCTTCGGATTACTTGCCCGGGGTACTTGTTTTCTCACTTTGAGCCGCTTGAGCTTCTTACATATGTTGTACATTAACCCCTGGCAGATGAATGGTTTGCACATATTTCCAGCTGTTCTGCTGGTTGTTTCCTTTGCTGTGCAGTTTTTTAGTTTGATGTAATCCTACTTATCTACTTTGACTTTTGTTGCCTATGCTTTCTGGATCACATTTAAAAGAAATGCTTGGCCTGACCAATGTCATGGAACTTTCCCCTTCTGTTTTCTTCTAATAGCTTTACAGTTTCAGGACTAACATTCAAGTCTTTAATCTATTTTGAGTTGTTTTTTTGTATATAAAGGTTTAATTTCATCTTGCTGCAAGTGGATATCCATTTTCCCCAACTTGATGTAACAAAAAGACTGTCCTTTGTCCATTATGGTTTTGGCACCTTTATCAAACATCGCTTGTCTGTAAGTGCATGGGATTATTTCTGGGCTCTCCTGTTCCTTTGGCCTATGCATCTGTTTGGGGGCTAGTACCATGCTGTTTGGATTACTATAACTTTGTGGCAGATTTGAAATCTGGTAGTGTGAATCCTCCAGCTGTTCTTTTTTCTCAGAATTACTTTGGCTATTTGAGGTCCATATACATTTGAGGATTGTTTATTCTTTCTGTGAAAACTGTCTTTGGAATTTTGTTAGAGAGTGCATTGAATCTGTCGATGATTTTGGTAGTGTTGGGGTTTAGATATGAGGTATACCTCCAAAGCTCATGTGTGAGACAATGAATGAAAGTTTAGAGGTGAAATGACTGGGTTAGGAGAATCTTGACCTAATCAGTGTGTTCATTCACTGACAGCAGTTAACCGTATGTAACTGCAGGAAGATAGGGTGTGCAGGGGTGGTGGGTGGCTGAGTTTGTGCTCTTAGGGTTTAGGTTCTGTCTGTGGTGAGGGGAGCTGTCTGCCTCTCTCTGCTTCCTGGTGACCATGTCCTGAGCCACCTTCCTCCAGCACACTTTTCTGCCACAGTGTTCTTCCTCATCTTGGGCCTAGAGCAATGGAGCTATTTACTGAGACCTCTGAAACCATGAACCCCAAATGAAATTTTCCCCCTTTAAAAGTGTTCTTGTCAGGTTTTTTGGTCACAGCAGCAAAAAAGCTAAGACAGGAAGCATGGACATTTTAATAATATCAATTCTCCTAATCCACAAATATATGTTATCTTTTCATTTATTTGTATCTTCTTCAATTTCTCTCATCAATGTTTTTACAAGTTTCAGAGACACAGATCTTTTACCTTCTTGCTTAAATTTATTCCTAAGTTTTTTATTTTATTTATTTATGTACCTATTACAAATGGGATTGGTTTCTTAATTTTTCAGACCATTTGTTATTACTATATAAAAATGCTACTGATTTTTGTATGTTGATTCTGTAGTCTGTGACTTACTGAATTTCTTTATTAGTTCTAAGAGTGTTACGGAGTCTAGGATTTTCAGTACTTGAGATCAAGTCATCTGCAAGCAGTTATAAAAGAACTTCTTCCTTTCTGCTTTGAATGACTTTTATTATTATTTTCTCTCATGCTTTATTACTCTGGCTAGGACTTCCAGGACTATGTTAAATAGAAATGGTGAGAGTAGCCATCCTTTTCTTGTTTCTAACATTAGAGTTAAAGCTTTCAAATTTTACCATTCAGTACGATGTTAGCTATGGGCTTGAACTACGTGGATTTCACTGTGTTGAGGTACGTTCATTCCTTACGTACCTGACTTTTTGAGTATTTTTATCATGAAAGGATGCTGAACTTTGGCGAATGCCCCATTGTCATTTATTGAGATGATGCTATGTTTTTGGTCATTTATCTTAGTAATGTTGTGTCTCATATTTATCGATTTTCATTACTGTCCTTGCATCCTGGAGATTCATGCACTTGATCATGGTGAATCGTCTCTTCAATGTGTTGTTCAATTTTGTGTGCTAGGATTTTGTTGAGAATTTTTGCACACATGTTCATCGGGGTATTGGCTTGTAGTTTTCTGTTCTTGTGTTGTTCTTCAATAGCTTTGGTATTATCACAGTAATGCTGGCCTTATAAAGTGAGTTTGGAAGTCTTCCTCCTTTAATTTTTTGGAAGAGTTTAAGAAGAACTGGCATTAGTTCTTTAACTGTTTGGGGGAATTCAGCAGTGAATTTCTTGGACCTTTCTTTGATAGAAGACATTTTATTACTGCTTCAATCTCCTTACTTCTTCATGCTTCAGTCTTGACAGTTTGTATGTGTTTGAGAATTTTTCTTCTAGGTTATCCAACCTGTTGGTGTGTAGTTGTTCTTAGAAGTATTTTATAACCCTGTTATCTGTTGTGATGTCTCCTTTTTCATTTCTGATTTCATTTATAGGAGTCATCTCTCTTTTCCTCCCAGTCTAGCTAAGAGTGTGTCAATTTTGCTTATCTTGACTTGAAACCAGGTGTTGGTTTCATTGATCTTTTCTACCATTTTCTACTCTCTCATTTATTTTGCTTTGATTGTTATTGTTTCCTTCTACTAACTTTAAGCCTAGTTTGTCTTTTTTTTTTTTTTTTTTTTTCTTTTTTTTTTTTTTTTTTGTGGTGCTGGGGATTGAACCCAGGGCCTTGTGCTTGCGAGGCAGGCACTCTACCAACTGAGCTATATCCCCGACCCCTGTCTTTCTTTTTCTAGTTTCTTGAGATGCAAAGAATTCAGGGAAAAGATGTGTAAAAAATAATCTTTACAAAGCAAGAGGATAAAACTATGTGAATGGTATTAGCTCAGAATGGATAGATTTAAAAGGAGAAAACTTCCTTCTCTAATTTGCAAATTACATCCAGGGATTCTACCACAAAAGTTTATACAAGAAAAACAATGCACTTTGTATATAATATGTAGTCTGGCTTTGTCCCATGTAGGGTTATTTGGGATCTTCTTTTTTCATGTAGGCATTTATTATTATAAACTCTCATAGAATTGCTTTTGCTTGATTCTGTAATTTTTGGTTTAATTGTTTCCATTTTCTTTTGTCTCCAGATATTTTAAAATTTTCCCTTTTAATTTTTTTCTCTTGTTTTATTAGTCCTTTGGGGCAGGTTGTTTAATTTCTACATATTTGTGAACTTCATGAAATTCCATCTATCATCGATTTTCATATTCATATAACTGTGGTCCAAAAAAGCACTAGATGTGATTTCAGTCTTCTTAATTTAGTTAAGATATGTTTTGCAGCCTAATGCATGATTTATCCAGGAGACCATGTTTGGTTGCGGTTGGTGGGAATGTTCTGTGTGTCTGTAATGTCCATTTGGTTTAATATGTGGTTCAGATCCAAAGTTTGCTCATTGGTTTTCTGTCTGGGTGATCTGTCCATTATTGAGAGCGAGTGCTTTTGAAGGCCCTTACTATTGTATTGTGGGCTTTCTCTCTTCAGATCTATTAACATTGGCTTTACATATTTAGGTGTTCTGGCGTTGGGCACAAATATAATTGTTGTTCCTCTTGATGAATTGACCCGTTTCATTGTACAATGACCTTCTTCGTGTTTCATGCTTCTTGATCACTACTCCTACATTTTAATTTAAACACAATGCACATCCTCGCTACTTTTGACCCATTAGATTCCTCTTGTTATCAACCCATCCCTCCCCACAGATCCTCCTGTCTGTTCCATCTTGCCTTTCCTATGGCCCTGCCCTTTCACAATCCAGCTTATATTCTTTCCTAATATTTTTCATGGGTGAATATCTTGTCTACAAAGCAAAGGAGTCAGTATATTAAAAATAACCATGCTTACTAGTCCCTTTTTGTCAACCACAATATCTAATAAAAAGTTAAGCATAGATTTTCAGGAAAATGTCCCCTGCTCAAAAGCCCACTTGACATGGTTTGCACCCCTGAACAATGGTGTGTTCACTGCAGTCCGAATGAGCACAGGTTGACAGACAAGCTGCAGTCCATAAGCCTTCACATTCCTTGGACAGAATAATGAACACTTGTTGGATTTGAGGGAGCCCTTTGTCTTTCTCAATGCAGAGTGTTGATCACTTTATTTCAGTTTTGCTGATGAGAATATCAAATGATTGGCTTGAAGCTGAAAAATCAAGATGCTGAGGTGAACAATTAATGAAGTTGCTAGGAGCCCACAGCAGTGACAAAGCCTGTCCAGGCAACCACTGTTCCTGCCTCATGTGAGGATGAAAGCAAATCCTTCTGGGGCTTAGGTTATGTCAGCAATTAAGAGAACAAAGGAGCAGGCCGTTCTTTAAGGTTCTACCCTTCCAGCTATTGAGGATTTAAAGGAATAGGAAACATTCCATGGTTACCTTGAGTCTGTAATCCTAGACATAGACCCATGCTGGGTTTGGGATTCAAGCCTTTCTGCATTGAGTTATTGATCAAGTTGTCAGTAGGTGACTAAATTTTTTATTATACAAATAATTTTTGTGTCCTTGTATGGGGCAAAGAAAAAACTAGATATTACATACAAAGCACAGTGCTTTTCCTGCATAAACGTTTGTATTAGAATCCCTGGGTATCATTGGTAAATTAGAGAAGGAAATTTTCTCCTTTTAAATCTATTCATTCTGGATTGATACCATGCATGTAATTTTTATCCTTTTGTTTTGTAAAGATATTTTCATAAATATCTTTTTCCTGAATTCAAGGAAAAACCATACCCATTGCACAACAGTAGAAGCATTCTAGCACTGATAGTGCTGTTGTATATTTTATTTTTATTTTTGGTACTGGGGATTGAACCCCGGGGTGCTTAACCACTAAGCCCCATCCCCAGACCTTTTTATATTTTATTTAGAGACAGGGTCTCCCTGGGTTGCTAAGTGCCTCACTAATCTGCTGAGGCTGGCTTTGAACTCTCGATCCTCCTGCCTCAGCCTCCTGAGTTGCCAGGATTACAGGTGTGCATCTCTGCACCTGGCCTGCTGTTATATTCTGATTTCTCTTCTTTCAGCCCTTTTTCTGTGCATTTTTGACATCGTTGTGTAACTAAAATCACCACGTGCACAAACTTAACATAGGTTTATTAGCTTACAGTTCTGAGGTCCTTCATGGCCGACTGTGTTCTCTGCTCAGGGTCTCCCAGGGCCGATGTCACGGTGTCTGCAGGCTGAAAATGCACTGGAGAGCAGCACTGCTAGGAAGACCACGGGGTGCTCAAAGTCCATGTGTCCATGTCAGACTCCACCAGTGGAGGCTCTGGGGAAGAATCTGCTTTAAGGCTTATTCAGGTGCTTGGCCAAGTTCAGTCCCCGGATCCACAGGACTGGGGTTCCTCTCCTTGTCGGCTGTCGGCTCCACCTCTCTCAGTTCCCTGAGGCTGCCTCATTACCCTCTCTCCTGTCCTCCTCTGTCTTCACACCAGCAATGGTGGTGAGTTATTCTCCTGCTCCTAGATGATCTCTCTGCCTGTCCGTCCAGACTAGATGAGAGGCACTCCGCTTCCCAAGGATCTCTCATGGTCGAGAGGCCCCCCGAGGGCAATCTTTCCGTTGCCAGCACCTGTGCTAGATCACTTGCTGCAAGCACATCCCCTTCACAGCCCATTCACAGGTTCTGGATGACAGGAAGTGGAATCTTGGGGAATGTTTAGAATTCTGCCAACCTTATGTTTAGATTTTTTTTTGAAGTTTTTGATATTCAATCTTTAATTTTGTATTTGAAGTCATTTTAAAGTGAAATGAAGCTGACACTGTTTCATAAGCTTTTCATTTTACCTAGGCAATGCAGGTTTATTTTTTCCTGTCCTCAAATGTTCTTTTAGAATATGTTCTGAACTGCAAAGTATTTCATGGGGGTAGAAGTGCACCGTTTACTTCGATCATATGTATATCATTGGATTTTTACATTGTTTCAAACTCCACTGGCTTGGGAATCAGGCAGGAAGGAACATGATTCTCTTGCCTTGTAAATTCTTTGGTGTAACTTAGGATGTGTACTTTGGGGCTTCTAAGACATATGGCCACACTGACCCCCACGAGGGTTAGGTATGCTCACCCTCCCGCCTGCGGGAGTAAATCTGCTCACTTCCCCGTGGCCCGGGTTATATTTGTTTAAACAGGATAGCAGCAATCTGAGGCTCTGACACCATAAACACGTCGACCTTTAGCATCCCCTCTCCATGACCCTGGCCTTCCACGGCATCTCAGCTCCCCAGGGCATTTTGAGCCAGGGGATATCAAAGACCTCAGCATTCTTTGCTACTCACAGAGTTATAAATCAAGAGATTGCCTCATGGTTGACCCCGAAGGCTCATCAGCAGAGTCCCTTCCTGCCCACGGGCCTAGGTGGTTAAAAACAGTGACCTGAGAGAGTCTTTTTGTTTTTCCCACAATTGTAAGTAACTTGGATGCTTAAGTCCCCTGGCTTCCCTATATGCAGAAAAATAGTCCCCAGCCTTCGCTGGAATAATCCTCTCACTCGTATAGCTATTTACGTTAGCGTTGTGTCAATGGCTGCTCTCCTGTGCTTTCCTGCCATGGACCTGTGCTGTGTCTTCCTCTGACACACTGAGTCTTTCTTTAGAACAGGAAGGGTGCCAGGTCCTGCCTGGACGAGCGCATGTGAACTTGGCACCCAGGCACTGCGTGTCCGGGCAGAGGGCTACTCTTGGCAGTTGCCTTGGCTGACTGAAGATGAGCTCCCAGGAAAGCAGAAGTAGCTCGGTGCTGATCCTCCACGATGGTCAAGGCCACCAACGCTCCTGCATTGCCCTCCAGTCGGAGAACCCCTTGTCTAAGAAGGTACGGTGAATAGCAGCACTGAATCTTGATTCCCTAAGGACTTAATTTTCGAGGATGGTTACTCACAGCAATGAAGTGGTCAACTCAATACAACTATATGCTGAGAGACCAGGGGTCCTAACCAATGAGCAGTCTTGGGCTTTCGCTGCATCACTGGGAGTTAAGTCTGGACCTCGCAAAGCTTCAGGAGAAGCCCTTGAACATGTTGTTTCAAGTAACAACCTATTCAGGTTGTCTCCTCGAGCAACAAGAAGTGCAAAGCAGAGCTCTTCTTGGAATAATTGAGGCTTCCAAAGCAATTCCTGTAAAGCAAAGTGTGTGCATGTGTGCATGTATGTGTGGGTATATGTATGTATGTGTTCTCCAGACAAAACAGCTAGCCTAAGTCTTCCATACCTTTTAAACCTTTCAATCTGTATTGATTCTCCTAATCACTACTGTGCCTTTTAGGATCAGTTCAGAGAGTCTATAATGTGGAAACTTTCTTGCCTGCCCAAATGTCCTGATATTTGCTTTGTTTTTCAGATATTTTTGTAGAATTCTGAAAGTAAGCAATAATAAATTCTGCCTACCCCAGACAAATACTTCAAATGAAACTACCACTTCTTATCATAAGCTTAGGTCTTGAAGAACACAATGCCCAACCCAGAAACAACATGGAAAATCAGGCCCTAATGAGAGAAAAACAAACAAACAAACAAAAGGCTTTGTTCTGCTCCTTGGTTAAGACTGTCAATAATAAACAATTAAGAACGAAAAGAAAGTTGACCTGTTATAATACAGCTTTGGAAAATAAGTGAGTGTGACCTGTGGTATAACGTGACGTGCAGACTTGGTGTAAGGTCACTTTGCTGGAGTGGTTCCGCCCCCACCGGGGTTCCCAGGAACACCAAGCATGGTTTCTTCCCCGCTTCCAGCAGCCCTGCGGAAACCTGCGGGTGCGAGAGGAGAAAGTGAATCTGCGAGCCCTGCTGACCTCCAAGTTCACACCAGACAGGAAGGAGGTTGAAAGGCAGTGAGCACCCATGGCCGCCCCGGACTTTCGAATGTATTTTGTCATTTGCAAACATTTGTTCCCACTGTTGCTCAGAGCAGGAAGGGATGCACGTATCCCTGCTGGCACAGACATGACTGATCCCTCAGTGCCAACGTGGCTTGTTGATGCCCAATAGGGCCCTGGCCCAGAGGAAACAAGTTCTCTGAACACAAGACAGACACCCCCCCAGGGCCACCACTGAGATCTCCTCGCCTTCCTCCATCAGCCCTACCTGTCGTTGTCCTCAGATCCATACCTGCAGACCTCTGAACCACTGAACATGGCCTCAGCATCTTTCCACTTCTAGAAGTGGCCTCTTTCTTAGCCCACGCCCAGGGACCGTGCTTTTAACTGTAGGTCTTGATTTATCAGCAAGCACCATTGGGACAGTAAGCTTTTAACCATGCTGCAAAAACGAGAGCACAGAGAGAGCTGGCTATTTGCTCGGAACTCAGCCCAAGCAGTGAGACCTCTTGTCTTAACCAACGGCCTTCTCAATGGCCAGGGATTTTCCCCACACATTGGCGAGGGCAGCCTTCCCCAGTACCCAGCACCGTATTAATAAACAATCCTCTCAGGTAGTTCTGGGGCCAGAGCTATCTTATTTTGTATTATTGCTTTGAGTCAAAGAAATACATACTAAATTTGTTATTCCTAATATTTTATGTGGTTCTGAGTCTAGGATCCAATGCCTGATGTTATAAGAAGGGACGAAGTTATCACATTTATTTAATTCGGAATGGTGCAACTATTAGGTATTTTATCAGCTGTAACCTAATCAGTGGATTAACCCACCCGATGACTCGATAATCTGAAAGGACTCCTGTTCTGTGGGACAACTGTGGGCAGGGGCAGCATGGCTGGAGGGAGTAGGTCACTGGGGCCTTTTGATATCTTGCCACTCTAGCTCCTCTTTCTTTCTCCATTTCTCGGTTGCCCTGAACTGAGCAGCCTTCTTCTGACACACCCTTTGGCCATGAGGTTCTTCCTCAGCTTAGGCCTAGAGCAATGGAGCCAGCCAGCCATGGACCATGAGCCCCAAACAAACTTTCCTCTTCAG
The DNA here is from genome assembly GCF_902686455.1 of Sciurus vulgaris. NCBI lineage: Eukaryota > Metazoa > Chordata > Mammalia > Rodentia > Sciuridae > Sciurus > Sciurus vulgaris. Next base: position 30,689,582 of record NC_136474.1, read on the forward strand.
AGTTGTTCTTCCTCAGGGATCTTGGTCACAGTGATGAAAAGCTGACTAACATACCTGTACTTGTTTCTCAGTTTCTCCCTGGTCCCCATTCCTTCTTCAACAGTCTGTGGATAACAGCCCAGAGATACTCAGGGAAAGGTGTAGTGGTTGTTCCTCCAGCTTCAGAGGCTCAGAGAGTTGATGGCAGGTAGGAGGAGTGAAGGCCTCAGACCAAGAGAGAGCCATCGTTACTCTCCTTCCTGTGTCACAGCAGACAAGTGTGGCCCTTCTACTGTGGCAATGCCCATTCTCATTCAGGCCCCATAAAATCAGGCGAGCGCCTGCTCTTGTTCTCAGGTAAGACTCAGAGGCTCTTGGAAGTCAAGAGCTGACCACATGCACGCTCCAGAATGTGGCTGGCATGGCTTTCTTGTGTTTCAGAGAGCACTTCCCCTCACCCTGCTGAAGTTAGAACAAGGTGAAGTGGTCCCGCGGCTCCCTGGAACCATCAGGCTTAATATACTGCTAGTGTACAGATGCTGAATGTCCCCCAAAGCCACATGTGTTAAAGCTTGGTCCCCAGCTTGTCACTCCACTGGGAGGTGGTGGAACCCTTAGAAGGAGGGGTGGCCTTGGAGGTGCTTGAGTCACTGGGGGCGTGTCCTTGAAGGATATTATGGGGCCTCACCTCTTCCTGTCTCTTTGCCTTCTGACTTGTGATGTAAGTGGATTTGCTCCACCATGCCCTCTTGCCAGGATGTGCTGCCTTTGTCAAAGGCAAAGCAATAAGTTAACCAATCATGGACTGGAACTTTCAAAACTGTGAGCCAAAATAAGCATTTCCTCTTTATAAGTTGATTATTCTCAGGTATTTTGTTATAGTGATGGAAACCTGACTAATACACATGCTATCTTGTTGTTTCTTACTTAACTCTCTCTTCTCCTGCTGGTCCTCTGTGATATGGCAATAGTTAATTTAGACTCTAAACTCAGACTGTCTGGACCTGAATCCCTGTTCTATTACTCAGTGGTGGTGGAATAAGAAGTAAGTTATTTGATTTTTCTGTGACTCAGTTTTTCATCTATAAAATGAGACTAGTAATAGTACTTACTCATAGGTTGTTTAAATGAGTCAAGATTTATAAGGCACTTAATATAGTTCATGGTACAGAGTAAATTCGAGGCACGTATGAAAAAGTCTCTGTGTATGGGGGATGATTGGGGGAGACAGAGGTGACAACATACAGACCATGTCTACATGTTTGCCAATTTGTCCTCAAAGCCAGGAGGGTCAAACACAAGACCAGTTATATACTATGCTCAGTGAGTATTTATTTTTTGACTGTTGATTATTGTTATACTCAGGTATATGTGATCCAAAAGCTGTGTTTTTAACCACTGGGCAGTATTTATGTTGCCTCTCTGAGATGCCAAATTTTCCTTAGTCATAGTGCTTAAATCTATGAATTTTATCCACTCCAGTGCATAAAGCTACAGCAGATAATTGGTATTCAAAATGCGTGTGATTTCATACAACAGAGCATTACTCAGTGATAAAAATAAATGGGTTATTAAGACTCAACAGTACATGGAGAAAACTTAAATGCGCATTGCTAAGTGAATACGGCAATGTGAAGATTCATTCTGTGTGATTGCAACTATATCATGTTCTGGAAAAGGCAAACCTGTGGAGTCAGTAAAAAGATCAGTGGTTGCCAGGGTTGCAGGGGAGAGAGGGTGAACAGGTGGAGCAGGAAGAATCTTTAGGGCAGTGGACCTATTCTGTATGATACTGATCCATTTGTCAAAACCTGAAGGATGTGCAACACCAAGAGAACTATAATGTATACTATGGGGTTTACCTAATGATAGTATTGGTTCATCAGTTCTAACAAATGGACTAATGCAATATGTTAAAATAGAGGATGTGGGCAAGGGAGAGGGGATGTGTGAGAAATGACTGCACTTTAAAAAAAAAAAAAACTGGTGCGATTTTTCTTGAGACCAAAAACTACGCTAAAAAATAAAGTTTTGAAAAAGCATAAAAAGACTTCCATTTTCAAATCAATTAAAAAATGACAGATGTTAATAGTCAATTAGATACATATTACAGACTGAACACTCTCCATTTATCTCATTTAATCTCCACAACAATAAAAAGTAGGTATAATTCTCAAAAACAGAAAACGAAAGACATGTATCCCAGTTTTCCCCCCAATCTGATGCCAATTGTTTCTTCTCTCTGACTGCTTTTCCTTGACTATGAAATACAATCTCCACCAACTTGACTGATTTAGTCTTCAGCTGGCATTACATTCCTTTCAATTTCACTTATAGTACTTTTTACTTTTTTTAAAAAACACATTTTAAGAGGACAATTTGAAAAGGGACACAGAGAAGTTTACAAAATTTTCTGTAAGTACAAAGGAGTAGCAATTTTCTGTGTCAGGCAGCTTTCTGTAACTATAACAAAATACCTGAGATAATTTATAAGGAATAAAAGTTAATTTTGCCTCATGGTTTTGGAGGTTCACTTTGTGTTTTTCTGGCTCTCTTGCCATTGGAGCCCTAGTGAAGTAGTGTGTCATGGCAGGGAGCACATGGCAAAGGAATCTATTCACTTTGTGGTGGCCAGGAAGCAAAGAGAAAGAGACAAAGGGGACAGGGCCTTGCCCTGATGACCTACTTCCTCCAACTATGCTCCACCTTCTAAAATTTCTACTCCCTCCCAGGAGCACTACCAACTGGCTACCAAGCTTTTAACACATGAGCCTCTGGGTAACATTTCAGATCCAACCTATACCCCACAAGAACTATATTCCAACTGAGCAGAATATTCCAGACACAGGGAGCAACTCCAGGCTGTGTTTCATCCTGGAAAATTAATATAGTATTGCTAAACTTATACTTCTCTCTCTTCAATCTCTCTCACAATTGTTCTGATATCCATTGCTTTCTTTTTAGGGTAAAATCCAGTTTAATTACACTACACCCACTCATGCATGAAGTATTTATTGAGCACGTACTAGATGCCAAGCACCATGCTAAGTACTAGTTACTGATGGTGAGAAAAACACAAGGCTTCTGCCAGCCCTTGACCCCACAGTGTTCTACCTTGCTCAGGCTTTCTGTCTGCCTATTTTCCAATTTCCCACAGAGGGCTAACCCAGAATTTCTGGAGTAGTTACATCCAAATCCTAATAAAATGCCTTGGTATCAATTTTGGGAGACCAATGAAACATTAGAAATGAGCTTCCACTCTGTTGCCACTCTCCTAAGACCTAGGCACAGAATACTCCTGTTAGGCAGTGGCTCTTACTTGTGCAGATTTCCAGGGATGAATTTTAGTTTTATGGATTATTGATGTGCTCTCTAAGAATCAATTGTGTTCCTTTGGTCCACTCTAAATTCCCAGAAATTTTAATTTCGTTGTGCACTGTCTTGTTCTCAGAATCTAGAGTAGTTTGAAGGTTGGGACTTGGGACTTCCTCTATCTTTCCTTATCTCATTCTGCTAAATCTTATCCTGTGCACCCCCAGACACACCCACAGATGAGATTCTACAATGGAGGAGAAGCCTGCGCTTCCTGCAGATGTTTGCTGTTTGGCCAGATCTTCTCTGGAGTCCTTTTTCTTTTGAAATATGGCCCATTGTCAGTTGTTGTGCGACACTTCCTGTCCTCAAAGCTGTAGTTTAAACAAGTCATTCCTGAAAATTACCTTCACACAACTGGCTTTTTTTTTTTCTTTTTCTTTTTTCACTTTCCAGATGGAGGAATCCAGAGATTTGAAGAGCTCACTTGGAGGATAGGGTAATTAAGTTCTTCAGAAGACAGCCTGCTGGCTAAAACCATGTCACTTTTTTGACAATGTTCCGTTGTGGTTTGTAATTGCTGTGTGATGCAGCATGTCAAACTCCATGGAGGTGAAAAGGTGTTATGATTGACAGAGTGTTAAGCACTTCCTGAACATGCAAGTTTTTTTTCAATGTATGCAAAGGATGTGGTTAATGTCCTTGTAGAGCAGGGAGCTCCACAGCATGTCGGAGGCCTCCACGAGGCTCCCAGAAAGACAACATCACTGGTTGGGGTAAAGATTCTACCTGGGTTTTGTGAAGTGCCCCTTGATGTCCTAGTGCTGTGGCCTCCTGGACCATCTCCCTCTTCTGGAGACCAGCTATGAGCTTGTCTGGCTGCTGGGTGCAGGAGACTCAGTGTACAGATCTCACACTCATGATTTTTAACTGCTTGTGCATTTTCCAGCTGTATCATCTGCCCCTTCCCAGGGGGGTGCTGTAGGCCCTTCTATATTCCTCCTTCAGTACCTCCCAGGAAGCAACTCAGCAGGGATGACTTTCTTTCTGTCTGTCTTCATTTCTTCCTTTCTTTCCTGAGCACCCAAAGCCTCACAGAAGTGAGGTAAGTAGGTAAGTGCTCCACCACTGACCTACATCCTCAGCCCTCCTTTCCTTCTAAAACATTTCCTGTATCTGAGACAGAAGAGTGCCAATTCCCAGGCCCCTGCCGTAGTGACACAAGAACACACTGGGGCAGTGACACGTGGGCTTACCCGAGCAGGATCACCTCTGTTCCAGCTCCCTGGCTGTGATTGGTCCTTTCTGCACATTAGCAAGAACCTGGGGCCTTTCACACACCCGCCAGATTCCAGTGGGCCCAAACCTGTGCTTTCTTTTCCTCCTCAAGCCCTCCCTACAGGGACCTTCTCTTCGGGAGGGCTGCCTTTGTTTCTCTCTCACACACCGCAGGTGCACCTGTGAGGGCGTCTCCGACATCACAGTCTGGTGACAATGTGGTCCAGACTCACTGCAGGCCACTCTAAACAGACTCTGATGCTTTCCAGAATTTTTCATAATGGGGCAGAGGACTGGGCACTAGGGATGCATCCTTTATTCACACGAGCATCCCATGGCATGTTCTATTGGGGGACTTTTTTTCTCTGAGAAAAGAAGCTGTCTTAACAATATTGAGTCTTCCACTCATGGACATTAAAACTCCTCCATTCATTAGTTCTTTGGTTTTTTTCTTAGCAATGGTTTCTATTTTTCAATGTACAAGTCTTATGCTTCTTTTGTTAAACTTATTCCTCAGTATTTTATTGTTTTTGACACACTCATGAAAGGAATTGTTATCTCAATTTCATTTTGGGGTTATTGATTCACAGGCATATAGAAATACAATTGGTTTTTGTATATTCATCTTGTATCCTGGGTTGTTGCTGAACATGTTTATCATTTCCAGTTGGTTTCTAATGAAATGTTTAGGAATTTTTATATACAGAAGTCCATCATCTGTGAACAAAGACAGATTTATTTCTCCTTTCTCATCTTAGATGCCTTTACCTTTCATCTTCTGGTGGAATTTTTGTTGTTGTTTTGGTTTTTGTTTGTTTTGTTTTGCTTTATTACTGAGACTGGAACTTCCAGTACTCTGTGGAATGCCAGTGATACAAGCAGACGTCCTTGTCTTGTGACTGATTCACAGATAGAGAATTTGTGGGATTAATCCTATCTGGTTGTGGTGAATTTGCATTTTTCTACGCAGCTAGATTGTTGGCTAATGTCTTGTTGAGTCTTTTTCTGCCTCTCCTTACTGGACGTTACCCACCTGTATGTCCTTTGTGTGGCGATATCTTTGTCAAGCTCAATTACCAGGGTCATACTGGCCTCATCCAGTGAGTCCCTCCTCTATTTTTTCCTCATCCAGTGAGTCCCTCCTCTATTTTTTCCTCATCCAGTGAGTCCCTCTTCTATTTTTGTGAAAGACTGGTATTATTTGATAGAATTCACCTGTGAAGTCATCTGGTCCTGGAACTTTTTCTTATGAAAAGATTTTTTTCTCTCCCTTTAATTATGGTAAAATATAAGTAACCCAAAATTTACCATTGCCTCCGTCCATCTCTGGAACATTTTCATCTTCCCAAAATGGAATTCCCATTAAATAATAATTCCACATTTCCCTATCCCCAGTCCATAACAACTGCAAGCCCACCTTCTTGTTATGCTCGGTACTGTATATAGAAGGAATCATACACTATCTGCCATTTTAGGACTCGTTTATTTCACTCAGCATAACATCTTCAGGGGTTGCCCATGGAGGAGCTTGTTAGAATATTCTTCTTTATAAAGTTGACTATCATTCCATTGCATGCATATATATATATATATATATATATATATATATATATATATACCACATTTTTTTAATCCAGTCATCCGTCAATGAGCACTTGGCTTAATTCCACCTTATGGTTAGTGTCAATAATGCCACCATGAACATGCGTGTGTAAATATCTGTTTAAATCTCTGTTTTTGATCATTTTAGATATACAGTCAGAATTTTAGATATATCGTCAGAATTGCTGAAAATGTTCTATTCTATATTTAATTTTTTGAGAAATTGCCACACTCTCTTCCATAGTGACTGCAACATTTTACATTCCCCAAAACTATCATGCACAAGGGTTCTAATTTCTCTAATAGCCTCACCAACACTTGTTATTTCTGTTTTCTTATTGTAAGCATCCTAGTGAGTATGAAATAGTATCTTGTGGTTTTGATTTGCTATTATGTTTTAGAGATGAGGTGTCCCCCAAAAGTTCATGTGTGGGACAATGCAATCATGTATAGAGGTAAAATGATTAGATTATGAGAGGCATAACCTAACCAGCAGATTAGTCCACTGATATGGATTAGCTGGGTAGTAACTGTAGGCAGGTAGGGGGTCACTCAGGCGGGCCTGCCAGGTTGTATTCTGTCCTTGGTGAGGGAGTGTTCTCTGCTCCTGGTCACCATGGTGTTCTGCCTCACCTTGGGCCCAGAGCTATGCAGTCAGTTGACCATGAACTGAGCCTCTGAAACCATGAGCCAGAATAAATCCCCTCTCCTCGTTGTTCCTATTAGGTATATTGGTCACAATGATGCCAAAGCTGACCAAAGAAAATGTGCTCCCCTAATGATTAATGATGTTGTGCATCTTTTTATGTGCTTGCTTCACCATGTGTATAACTTCTTTGGAAAGATGTTTATTCAAGTTCTTCGCCCTCTTTAAAAATTGAGTCAGCAGTCTTTTTATTGTTAAGTTGTGGAAGTTTTTATGTATTCTTGATATTAACCATTTATCAGAGAAAAGATTTGCAAATCATTTTTCCCATTTAATGAGTTGCCTTTACACTCTACACTGATGTCTTCTCTGATGCATGAAAGTTTTTCATTTTGGTAAAGTATAATTAACCTACTTTTATTTTTATGATCTGTGCTTTTGGTGTCATATCCAAGAAATAATTCCAAATCCCATGTTATGAAGGCCTTCTCTATGAATTTTATAATTTTAGCACTGATGTTTAGGTTTTTGTTCAAGTTTTTATATATGGTTTAAGGTAATGGTACAATTTCATTTCTTGCAACTGGATATTCAATTTCCCAATATTATTTCTTTAAAAAAAACCTGTCCTCTCTCCATTGGAAGATCTTGACCCCCTTCTCACCGTTACTTGATCATCTATGCAAGAACTTATTGCTGGGACCTCTCTTCTATTCCATTGATCTGTGTGTCTGCTTTATGACAGTACCATACTGCTCAAACACTGTAGCTTTATAATAAGCTTTGAAATCAAGAAGTGCAAGACTTTCAACATTGTTCTTCATTTTATGGATTTTAGAATGGATAGTTCTATTTTCACACAAAAAGTTGGGATTTTGATAGGGATTACATTGAATCTGTAGATTACTTTGGATAGTGTCCTATTAACAACCTTAAGTCTTCCAATCCATGAACATAGGATGCCTTTCTCTTTCTCTCTCTTTCTTTTTTATCTTCTTCCTTCCCACTCCTCTTTCTCCTCCTCCTTTCTTTTTAAAAAAAGTGGTTTGTTTTTTTTGTTTTTGTTTTTGTTTTTTGTGGAACTGGCAATTGAACCCAGAAGTGTTCTACCACTAAGTTAAATCCTCAGACATTATTAATTTTTATTTTGAGATAGGGTCTCACAAAGTTGCCCAGACTATCCTTGAACTTGCAATCCTCCTCCTTTAGCCTCCCAAATAGTTAGAACTATAAGTTGAGCACCTTTTATTCAATATTTTTCTTCCCCTTTCTCTTCTCTCTTCCTGAGATTTTATATATATATATATATATACATATATATATATATATATATATAGAGAGAGAGAGAGAGAGAGAGAGAGGAAGAGTGAGGTATGAATTTGATGGTATCTCATGAATTTTAGGAGGTTTTTGCTTTTGTTGTTGTTTTGTTTTGTTTTTGTGATATTGGGGATTTAAAATCAGGACTTCATGCATGCTAGGCAAACAATCTCCTACTAAGCTACATCCCTAGCTGTTTTTATTTTATTTTGAGAAAGTTTCTCACTAAGTTGTCCAGGTTGGCCTCAGATTTTCAATCCTCATGCCTCAGCCTCCCAACTAGCAGGGATTATAGATATACACCACTATACCCAACTTAACTATTGGCAGTTCTGACCATTTTTTTCTGTTTATGGGTCACTTCACTTTTTCCTTCTTTCCTTAGTTCTTTGAACATATTTATAGTCTCTCCGTCATTAATTAAGTCTGTTAAATCCAACATCTGGTTCTCTTCAATTTCTATCCATTACTTATTTTCTTATATACAGGCCATCCTTTCCTGTTAGTGTGTCTCATAACTTTTTATTGAAAACTGAACATCTTAGATAGATATATTGCAGCAGTTATGATTCTCTCCCAAGGATTGTGGTGTTCTTTTTTGCTTATTTGTCTGTTTTGGTAATTTGCTGAACTAATTCTGTGGTGTATGTATGTTTCCTGATGTCCCTAATTAGTTCATTCACTCTTTCTTTCTTTCCTTCTTTCTTTTTTCTTTTTTCCTTTCCTTTCTCCCTCTCACTTTTTATTCCTATTTTCATTTATATACCTGGCTTCCTCTGGGTTACCCTGTGTTGGTATACCTTAGTGGTCAGCCAGTGATGGTCAGGGGTTATTTTCAAACACCTTGGATGAATCTGGCTTCCTTTCTTTGCCAGTGGATCTGTCATTCAGAGTTTTGGCCACTTACAAGTTTGTCCTGGATCTCACTTTCCAATCTGTCTCCTCCTCTGTCTCTTCCCTGGGTATGCACTGCCTCATGCTCAGCCTTAGAAGTAGGAATCGCTAAGGTCCCCTCTGGCCTGCTTTGCATGTGCACAGAGCTTTGAACACATGCACGCTCCAAAGTGTGCTGTCATCTTCTGGTCCCATTATTTTTTGTAGCATGGTGCCTCGGGTTCAGTTATTTCTTCAAGTGGGGGATTTTGGTTTGTCAAAATCCTAAGATGTTACACAGGCATGGAGTTTTCTGGCTGAGCCTTGGCAAAGTTGGGGAAGAGGAACAGATGGATGAGAAATGATTTTCAGGTATACTTCATTGCCTGTCCTGCTCAGGAATCTCCTCATTTTGATGCACTGTGCTCTTGGGGACTGGCCGTACCAATTTCTCCTTCTGTTATCCAGTTGACATCTGGCTGAGGGGAGGAGGTTCTGTGTGATCCTCCCGCAAGGCCTTTTCTACTGTAACTTCCAGGAAAAGTACTGTCATCCTGGACAGAGACGCCTGGACACGTTGGAACAGATTTACTTTGTTCCCGTTTTTAGCATGTGAAAAACACAGAGCTATCAGAAAAAAGAGAGGCTATACTGTGTCCCCATGCCTAGCAAGTGGCCACATGGCAATTCCTAGTCTCAACCCCCCTCTACTTCTGAAAAGCCTTACTATCAAAGCTTCTTTCACTTCATAAATCACTGATTTTTGAAGTAAATGGGCTGTTTATTGTTGAACTCTGAAGCTACCAGTAATCAAGAGATGACCAAAACACCAGGGAAGGAGAAAAAAGACAGAACAAAGGGAAGGTTGTCATTAAATTCTTATTTGCAAATAAGCATTGACTCATAAGGAGTTGGAAAAACAGTACAGAAAAGTACCTTGGATCCTTATCCAGTGTCCCCCAAGGGCGACAGCCTCATCGAAACCAGGAAATTGACGCTAGCACAACATATATTATCATGGGAAGGTTTTAACATACACTTATCTAAAGAAAAGTTTTCAATGAACGCATTAGTAAACTCTAGAAAATAGTTGCTTCAGGTTTTACATTTTTTTGTGTGTGTGATGTCCATCATGAAGGAAGAAGGAATAAAACCATCCATATTTATGTAGAAATAAGTTGTATTAGTTTCCTATTGCTACCATAACAAATTACCAAAAACTTGGTGGCTTCCAATAACAGAACGTTTTTTCTCTTATAGCTCTAATGGCCAGAAGTTCATCATCAGGCTCAATGGACTGAAATCAAAGTGTCAGCAAGTCCACCTTTCCTCTGGAGTTTCTAGGAGAATCTGTTCATTGCCAACCTCTGGTGCTGGTGTGGCCCCCGGAACTCCAGTTTCTGCCTCTGCCTGCATCTGACCTTCTCTTCTGTGTTCGTGACTTCTCCTTCTTGCTTACAAGGACACTTCTGATGGCATTGAAGGTCCACCCAAGCTATTCTCCTCATGTCACGATCCTTGACTTGATCACATTCCCAAAGACCTTTTCTGTTTGCAAGGTGACATTCACAGGTTCCAGGAGATTAGGAAGCTGACGTCTTCAGGGGGCCATTGTTCACGGAATACCTGGGATCAAATGGGGAAAGACTTTACCATCTATTCAGCTCTGAGGTTTGTTACTGGAACATGCTCTCGCTTCAGCTTCAACAGAAAGATCTTCCGATTCCTTAGATAGAATTGAAAACTTTGGGCTGGTTTTTAGTTTGCATTGTATTGATCTGTGATTGTTTCAAAATCCAGAAATGAATACTATTTCTCCCATGTTAACTTCAATTTTTTTTTTACGTGTTTTTGCTAACAGGTCTGAAAGATGTGGTGGAATTAACCATACTTTTGTGAAATGAAATTGTACTTTTTTTAACGTTCATAATTTGCATTCCTGAAGTTTGCTGCTTCTTTATTCTTTCATCCAAAAATAGCTTTTTCTTAATTTACAAACCAGGCATTAGATCTGGTATGAGTCACCGTCATTTTTCTTCCTTTGAAAGTGGTCATTTTAATCGTGACCCCCCCCCCCCAAAAAAAAAAAAAAACCCACTGTGGTGGGCTGGTCCCAAGCTGGCATTTAGATGCTTGATAAGGCTGAAGGACGGAGGCGCGGAGACAGGTAGCCTGATTGCTCTCCGCCCCGACATTCACAATGAATCACGTTGGATTCCCTGTGCCTTTGACATGAAGAGCTGGGTTACACTTCACGGCTTGCAGAGACATTGTATTAAGGGCCCTCAGTGCAATTACTTCGGAGACCTTCTCATCTTGTGATCCCATCCTCATGTAACAAAACAGGAGCAAGGGTCAGGGAAAAACAAAGAATGTTTTTGTGGCATGCTGTGACCAACACAGAGCTGAGGTGGCAGATGTTCTTCCTGCCACGCAATGCAGATGACTTCATCCGTGGGGGCGTCCGCTCGCCACTGCATTGGCTGGCTTCCCCCAGCATATCACCACCACTTCTCGAAGGCAGTTTTTATGAGTGCTGTGGAGACCTGTGAACACAGCCAGGACTGTTGGTGGTGTTCCTAGGTTTTGTGATGTAAAAACTGATTTTCTTCCTTTTTCAGATCTAAATTCCTGATTCATGACTCAAGAAATGATGTCTATGTCTGCATGCATTAGTGTCTTTGTTCATGCTTTAAGTAACTTTTTAATAAAAAAAATCTTCATGAGTAGATGGACATAATACCTTTATTCATTTATTTTTATGTGGTGCTGAGGATCGAACCCAGTGCCTCGAACATGTTAGGCAAGGGCTCTACCACTGAGTCACAACCCCAGCCCCTTAAGTAACTTTTTCTTTATTTCATGTCTGTGGTCATTTGGTTTGCTAGTTTCTTACTGATTGAAATATGACAAATCTATAACTATGCAGTTGCAGTGTTAAAATAAATTGGGGTTTTTAAACAATAAATGTCTTAAATATTTTGTAAAAGTTTATTTCAGAATCCCAATCCAAATTCATTTGCTTCTTCAGTGGCCAACTTGAAAATGACAAAAAGAACCAGTAGCACAGAATAAAAAAACTATTTTCTTTGAAAATACATTGAGTTAAAAAGAATAGCTGCCAAGTACCATAAATTTTGGATTAACTAGACAACTAACCACCAAACACAGGCAACTTCCATGAGTCTTTTCCAGCCTACAGCTTTCCATCAAAGGGTGGCAAAACCCTAAACGGTCCATTTGAAGGTCGGCCAGGGATGTCCACACCTGGCATTTTAGGTGAGACAGGGTAGGAGGAAACCATCAAGGTGCCTGGTCTTTCTGCAAAGTACAAGGGCTCAGTGAAAGAATCCTTGAGGCCATCGACTTGTATAAGCTGCTCTGTTTCTGCAAATAGTGTCAAACATCTAGACTTTGCTGTCAATCACCCAGGCCTGCTCACCATGGAATGGAGCTCTGCCATGGGGAACAGATACCAATGCCCACACAGAGGACATCGAGTTGATGTCCTTCCAGACAATACCACTGCTTTCCTCCACAATTTGTCCTTTCCCCACACAGTTCTCAGCAAATAACTAATCCAGAGAGAGTTGACCTCATGCAAAAGAATAATAGTGCTTCAAAAAGGGGAAGAGAGACAACCAATAATGGCAGGTGAAGAATATGCATTGGAAGTAACACAAAATATGGGTTCATATTACTCTGTGAGCTGGGGGGAAATGAAAGGAAACATAATCACGTTGAAAGGAGAACTCAGAGGAGCTGAGAGCCAGAGCCAGACCTTCCTTGTACGGTGGCCAAGCTCCAAATAGGGATAAACTGCCACCAGAGCTGCCCTAACTAAGGAGTTAGAAAAGAGACAAATGGTACAACAGAAGAAAATGAAGAGTCAGCGGAGGGAAAAATGAGTGTCAGACTGAGGGAAAGGCTCAGGTCTGGGAAGCCAGGTTCCGGGATCCAGTAGTTGAAAGAAGATTCTAGATCCCATGGGAATATTGATTATCCTTTATTCTGGACGCGGCAATAGCCCTACCTAGCCCCCAGCTCCAGCTTCGGTCCCCAGTCATTTCCATTTAGTCCCCAGGTCATTTCCCTAGACCCTTTTTATATGCAGGTCAAACACTATCAACAGGTTTTTACCTAAGTGGATCATATCATAGCCAATTCATGGCCTTGGTCACATACTAAAAGCATAACAAGCCTAACTATAGCCATTTTGGGCCTTCTCCAACAAAGAAAGTGGGATAAAGATAGTATAGAAATAGAGGCCTTCACAGGGGTCACCCTTGCCGATTGGCTCTCCAGGAAGTAGGCTCAAGGTGGAGATTAGGGTGGGAGAGATTTTGAGGAGTAGTCCTGGGATCTGCCTGCATAGAAGGAAAGGGCAGGAAGCAGGCTTGGCTTGAGACGGAAATTGAGATGGGAAACAACCCACGTCAGTGTGGGTCCTTCAAAGGTAGCCCTTAGTAGGCAGAGCAAGCCCCTGTGCAGGATCTGAGGTTCAGTGGAATCTGGACATTGAATGTTTTGGAAGGCATTAACTCAGATGCCCCCACTCCCCATGTTGAGGCCCCATTCTTTGCTAGCTATGGCCTGGCCTTGCATAACAGGGCAGCTCTGGTGGCAGTTTATCCCTATTTGGAGCTTGGCCACCGTACAAGGAAGGTCTGGCTCTGGCTCTCAGCTCGTCCGCTCTTGCAATGCCGGCAACGAGAGCCTCTTTATTCACTACCAAAGAAGCCTGCATTCATGCTGATCATTCTGCTGTTAATTGATTTATCTCAGTTTTTCATTGTCTTACCCAAAGGTCAATCAAGCTTGGCAATAACCACCAACTTCTGTTTCCCTAACGATTACTGTTTCTTCCCCTTTTCTCAAACCCTTGATACGTTGCACAAGTCAATGCACTTCCTTCTGCAGGACCTTGCTCCAGCTCACTGCCCATGTCTGCTTTGACAATTGCACTACCTTCTCTGCTGGGGACCGTCTGTGCTCCACCTGCCATCAGGAATGGGCCCCTCACTGCCAGGTAGGCAGGGGTTGATCCAATGGAGAATCCCATCCCAAGTCCTCAGTTTTTGAATTATTTCTCATACCACTTGCATAGATTAGAGTCTCTCATGGAAGACTCTGGGAAGGAGGTGAGCATGGGGGAGGTTTGTTCAGGAGCACTGATGACATCAACTCCCTCAGAAGGTGCTAAGGAAGCAGGGTAAGGTAGAGCAAGAAACTGAGCTGGGTTGCAATTCCAATGAAGCCTGATCTTATGGAATCTCTGGAACTGGGATGTCCTCCTGAGCTGGAGTCAGGAGGCCAAGTCTTTACTCCCTACATTAATCAGGGTATGGCAGTGACATTGGAACATTGTTGGACAGCAATGGGATTCACATTTCTTCCTCAGATGGTCCTTAAACGATCTGTTGACTAGAAAGTTAAGATGTTACAGATGTTCAGTTATACCCTATATGTGCATATATTTATCTATTTCAGAAATCACTATAATGTCACAGTAGTCATGTGTCCCTCTGTGATTATAAAATGCATCCTCATTTTTGTGATATTAAGATGTGGAAAGCTTGCATTTAAAAATCATTGAAACACAGCAAAACACTGCATCTGACCACTCCAGAATATTCAATACTTTCATTCACACACAGAGAATTTACAAAAATAGTCCAGATAGTGCCCCTTATAGTAAGTCTGGACCCATGTTAAAGGACTGGAAAATTAGAATGTATTCTTTGCTCAGAATTCTACTATGTTAGAAATTGATAATCCCATGATAACTAGAAGACCCTCACATATTTGAACATAAGAATTACACTTCTAAATAACCAATAGGTTAAATAAGAATTCATCATGGCAGTTAGAAAGTATTTCTATAAATGAACCAGAGAAAAATTTTAGTCTTCAATGAATATACTGCCTTAGGAAAGAAGAAAAAACAAAATTGAGGCAATAAGAGAAAAATAAACTCTAAGAAAGTAAAAGGAAAAAAAAATAAAGATGAGAACACACATTAATGAAATAAAAAACAGGCATAATATGTGAGCCACTAAAGGTTGGTTCCTCAGGTGAACCTCTGCTGACAATGACCAATGAAGATTGCCTCTTGAGGTCTGTATAGGAGAATGTTTTGCAAGATTTCTGCCTTGAGAAGGAGAGACGGGTCCACTTTGTCCCTTTCACATTGACATTTGAAACTCGGTGGACAGACCTTATTTTTTTCTAAGACTTTTTGACTTATCCCTGCCTCAGATTCTTCCATATTTCAGGAATTTAGGGACTGTTTGGAGCTCTATGCAAACTCTGCCACTCTCACCTACAGCCTTGCCTATCAGATGAGCTACAGACCAGCAGCTCCAGTAGCTTGTTAGAAATGCAGAGTCTCAGGTTCCACCCCAGACCTACTGAGTCAGAATGTGTCTTTTAACAAGATCCTCAGACGACGTCTAGGTACATTACGTTTTGAGAAATGCTGGCCTGGAAAGATCACTGAAAGAGGATGTGCACTCAAGCTTTTGGGTAGCCATGGGTAGGTGATGACAGCAGTGAAGATAATGGAATTTCCCCTCCACCCTCATTTCCCACCACCTGCTCCCCATCTTAATGGCAATGGAGTGTTTCTGCATTTCCTTGATCTCTTCTTAAGTTAACACTTGAAAGAGTTGAACAGAAAGGGCTCATGCATTGAGATACCATCATTTAATCATATTTGTACCTGTGGTCTAGGAACTCTCTCAACATAAGGATGGCAGATAAACTTTAACACTGACTACACTGTCCCGACAGGCAAATGCAACTATATCAAGCTCAAATGGAATTATCAAAAGAGGCTGCATTATTCAGAGTTCTCCAGAGAAACAGAATGAGGAGGATACTCACATTATGAGGAATTGACTCAGACCATTATGGAGGCTGAGAAGGGCCAGATTCTGTAGCTGGAGATCCAGGAAAGCCAGGGGTATGCTTCAGTCTAAATCTGAAGGTCTGAGAACTAGTAGAGTCAATGATGAAACCCTGAGTCAGGTTTGAAGACACCGAGATGCAATGTCTCAACTCCACCAGTCAAACAGGGAGGAATTCCAATGTCTCAGCTCCACCAGTCAAACAGGGAGGAATTCCTTTGCTCAGCCTTCTGTTCTGGTCAGATCCCCAATGGATTGGTCAATGGTCCAGCACATTGGAAACTTCTGTAGGCTTTTCAACCAGAACAGCTGCCTGAGCATCATCCTCAGAGTAGGGTATAGGAAGACCCTTTAAAAAATCCACCAGGCTCCTTCACCTTTGAAAGCTTATTCTGGGCAGTCTGACTCCTTCCTTGGGTGGGTTTGGGTGGGTCATACTGGTGCATAATTCATAGGAACTTCATGGGATCTTGCTCTCCCTTTTTATGCTCAGAATAACTTTAGGTCAGGGAAGTAGATGAACTTCAGTCTGAAAAGAAGAGGGTCTGAGCCAAAGATAGAATGAAGTAAATACATAATTATGCCTTCTGTTGGTGGACTTAGTGATTGGGAGATATTTTATTATGGATCCTACTCACATGGCCTATTTCTTCCACCAAAAAAGTACTCAGCTTTGGGAAGCCAGGGCTTTCTATGCTTACCAGGAGAAGTTACATTTAAGAACATTTCTGTAAAACTATAATCTGTTTCTGAATGGGATAGCCTCTCCACAATCATTAACCTACTGCTTTCTGATGCAGTTTGTGAAGGGATTTCCATCACCCTGGAGATGATAGTTTTTCTCCAAAACTAATTTCTTAGTATTAATGTAAACATGTACTTTCCATCTTTGTAAATTTCTTTATAAACAATGCAATGAACTGTTCCAGTAAGTAATCAGGTCGACTGCTATCATTTAAAAAAGGTCCAATAGCTTGAGAAGAGGAAGGAATAAAGATATACATTCATTTCTAAAACTCTTCCCAATTTTAAATTTTCCTGTTTCCCAAAAGGAAAACTTTACCCTCATCTTGGCCACTGCTATATCTGGGGCTTACTTGAGAAATACTTAGAGGCAGGACTATTCCATCCTGATGCTTCTGGCCACAGCACAGAAGTCAAGGGTGAGCAATCTCAAAGATCTGAGGAAACAGTGAAGAACAGATGACTAGGGAATGACCATGTGATCGTGAGATCTTGTGAGATGATGACATTTGATTCATGGCTCACGTTTAGCTCTAAGTTACTTTCTTGTTCACTCCAAGAGGCACAGAGGCAAAAGCATCCATACCATCTTGACAAAACCAGCAGAGGCAGTTCTCCCAAGAAGCTTACCAGCTATTTTATAGTTATCCTATGTTTTTTATAAGAATAAAACTGCAAACCTTCTGTAGGAGTAAACACTAGTCAGTGCCCAGGAAATCTCGTTCCCAGCAGTGAGTTACTAAGGACTTTAAAGAATGTGATAATGAAGGAAACAAAGAGGGGAAACTGGCCCTTCCCTGGTGTGGGATCTTTAGGAGAGCATCAAAGCAGAGTGAACTTGGATGTAAAGTGAAAGAACGTACTCAGAAAACATTTGAAGAACGCCACCTGCACAGTGCACATGCAACCCATCCCATAGATTTCCTGTGCTTGCAGGTGCGGGGCAGCCCTCCACTGCACCCCAGGGTGAGTAATAAAATGTCCTCTCCACTGAGCCTTCCAATTCCCTTCTTTGGGATCAGTAAACATTATGCGTCTGCAGCACACTGGGCTTGAACAATTCCTCTACTGTGGATCCTTTTGACACTTCCAAGTGTAGCAATGGGAATCTTACCAGTCTGTGAATACTTTCTGTATTTCCTAAAGCTTAATGGAGACAAAATATTTATAAATAGTAAGGCCACACAGATGAATGAGAGTGCCCTATTTTCATTAGCCTGGGATTTAGCCAGTTTAGTGCTATTTTTACCTTGGTTTATGGCTATGGGTTATTTCTGTTGCTCCAGATTTTTTTGTGTCTTCAAATACAATGAATAAAATGGAAAAATTTTCCGGGTGTGGTGGTGCACACCAGTAATCCCAGCAACTCAGGAGGCTGAGGCAGGAGGATGGCAAGTTCAAAACCAGCCTCAGCAACTTGGCAAGACCCTAAGCAACTTAGAGAGACCCTGTCTCAAAATAAAATATTTTTTGAAAGGGTTAGAAGAAGAAGAAGAAGAAGAAGAAGAAGAGGAGGAGGAGAACTTATTTGCTTTTCCTTAATGAGAGCAATCTGTTTGGCAAATGAAATCTTCAAACATACAAAGTTCATGTGTAGAAAAATTAGTACAGGACTCCTTGCTGATAAAGAAGGACCATGGCCACTGGCCCAGGCCATCGCTTCTCTTTGTTCTTCATGGTTTCTAAACCTGGAAAAAACCCTGATTAGATCAGGTAGCAGATACAGTCACATGTCTAATTCCAAACATCTTGAGTGACATGTTCTAGGAAAACTTTAGACAAACTAATACTCATTATTTTTAATGGTTAAAAAAAAAAAAAAGTTTGGAATTTTTGGGGTATTTCATGGGGGAGATGTTGAGGATTTAATTCAGGGGTGCTTTACCACTGAGCACATCCCCAGTACTTTTAATTTTTTTTATTTTGAGACAGGGTCTCACTAAGTAGCTGAGATTCTAGCTAAGTTGCTGAGGCTGGCCTTGAACTTGTTATCTTTGTGTCTCAACCTTCTGAATTGCTAGGATTATAGGTGTGCACCACCATGCCTGGTTCAATTTTACTTTTTATTTTTTTAATTGAATCCTTTTGATAGCAAAACCTGAGAAAGATAACACAGAAAATTAACAATCAAATTATCTCAGTATGGATAGTGGTGCAAAAAATCTTAAAATATATATTATCATTCCAGCACTTTTATTAAAAATAAAATAAATAATGATCAAGCAAGTTTATTTGAACATGGTTCATCCTTTGGAAATTTCCACAATACAATTTATTATATCAACTTATTATAAAATTATAAAATATATGATATCTATAGAAACCAAGAGACATTGTTCAAAAATTCAGTATCTTGATTTTTTAAAAGAAATGGCCATTTTAGTATAGTAGGAATATGTGAACATATTCTTAATAAGGATTATTTATCAAAACCAAACAAAAATATTGTACTTAGTGATGAAATAAACTGAACTCCTATTTTAGAGACTTTTGTTAGGGAACTTACTGCCATGAGCATTTTTTGGTACTTTTTTTTTTTTTTTTGGTACTGGGGATTGAACCCAGGGGCACTTAACCACTGAGCCACGTCCCCAGCCCTTTTTATATTTTATTTAGAGACAAGGTCTTGCTGAGTTGCTTAGGGCCTTGATAAATTGCTGAGGCTGGCTTTGAACTCACAGTCCTCCTGCCTCAGCCTTAAGAACCACTGGGATTACAGACGTGTGCCATTGCACCCTCTGGTACATCTTAATTCAGTGCTTCTCAAATTTAGCTGATAATAACAATTCAACAGGAACAATTGTCCCACCTCAAAATCTGATCTACAGACCTGGGAACAGGTGTGTGATCCTTAAACCCACATTCCAGGTGATTCTTAACGATTTGACCTCTGGGGAAACACTGATCCAAGTGCTTTGTGCTGCTTAGCAGATTTGACTTTGCAAGGTAATCTGAGCTTTCTTCTCCTGCATTAAGGTCTTAGAAACCACAGAAAGTGTCATAAAGTCTCTTTTCCACCTCTGAGTTAATAATACCATTACGTGTTCATCTTAGTTTTTATTTTCTAATCTGCGCCATCTTCATTAATTCAACCAACATTAATTGAGCATGTTCTGGGGATTTGGGATCTGTCTTCAGAGTCACAGGTCCTTTAACTTGTATATGAAAGTAATGGTTTGCCTTCAGGTTGCTGGGAGACTCAGGTGTTCAGGGTAACCGACAAGGTGACTTTTGAGCTTCCTTCCCACCCTGCTCAATCTTGAGGTCAATTGTCCGTGGAAATGCTGCATCTATAGGTTTGCTTTCCTCATTCTACAGTGACCTCAAGTCTATCCTAGTTTGCTGAGAATTTTTGTCATGAATGTATATTGAATTTTGTCCCATGCCTTTTCTGTACCTACTGAGATTATACTGTTTTTTATTAAAAATGTTTTTCCTGTTAATATGTTACATTATATTAATTTTTTTTTTGAATTTTGAATTTGTTCATCATCATCGTCCATGAATTCCTGGTATAACCTCTATGTAGTCAGAATGTGTCATCATTCACAAATATCTGAGTTTAATTTGCTAATATTTTTGCCAACTACTTTTGTCTGTGTTCATGAGGGATATAAATGTCTGTTACTTTCTTTTCTTGCAATGTCTGTTTAGTTTTTGTATCAAGGTTACATTGACCTCATGAAATAAAGTCATTCCCTCTTCTAAAGTATCCCCTTTTCCTTTATTTTCTGGAGGAAATAATTTTGGATCCTAGTTGGGTCACTTCACTACAGGTTGAAGACAAAGTTCTTTTTAGCATTTCTTGTAGTGCAATTCTGCTGGAGATAAGCGTTCTCCAGAAATGTCTTTTTTTTTTTCTTTTAAATTACTTTTGAAAGAGGTATGAATCCAGGTTTAACTGGAGGAGTAGAAGTAGTCCTTCTGGAAGCTTCCTTGGTCTTCCAGGAAGTGAGTCCTTATCAACAGATGGGTGGCTCTGTTTGGTGGTACATCAGAGGAGTGGCCCCACACCTATAGAGAAGGGCAGACCCGATGATGACCTCACTCAGTCCCCCACTTCCAACATCCACAAAAATCAGTTCTCATCAGTGTTTTCTCCACAATTTACATTCTGCTGTACTCACTACTGTTTAAGTCATTTCACATGCCTGGACTGGTCTCTGGGTACAGTTCTCTATTCTGGGATTACTAAAGATAGTTCTTATTTGAAATTTCCCACCTCTGTCTCCCAATAAGCCATTGAACTATCTGGGCTAGTCTAATGTTTTCGTATATGTAAAATGACACATTATCACTTAGGGTTTCACCCTGGAAGCAATATGAAATCCTTGCCCAAATCACATCTGCTGCTATAGTTTGGATCTTGAATGTTGGCCCAAAGGCTTGGTCCCCAGGGTGATGCCATTGGGAAGTGCTGTGGACCTTCTAGGTGGAGCCTAGTGAGAGTCACTTAGGACATGTGGGTGTGCCCTTGAAGGGGATAGTGAGGCCCCAGTCTCTTTCCTCATTTGCCTCCTGGCTATGGGGTGAGCAGTTTCTGACATCCAGTCTGCCCACCAGAATCCCAAAGCAGTAAGTCTATCCAGTCTTGAACTAAGATTCCAAAACCGTGAACCAAAGTAAACCTTTCCTCGTTCTATGCTAGTGTTTCATTATAGTGATAGCAAACTGACCATTTTGCCTATTGACTCATTGGAGCAGGAAGAAGTGAAAGTATTTTGCTATACTGATATGTCTGTGGAAAAGAGAGCCTTAAAGGTGTGAAAATCAGGAGTGCAAATTCCCTCATACGGTACGTACTCAGACACCCCAAACATTCATGGCCATCTTACTGCTTAGTAAAAAATTCAGTGAGGGTGTGGGGGGCACCTCCTTTGGGCACATCAATCGATATCCCTAACCTATAGGTTCAGCAGGTAAGCTCCTTTCCCTTGAACGTAAACGTCCAATATCCTTCCCAGGAACTCTCAGCAGCCTTTTACCTGAGCCTCAAATTCTCCCTTCAAACAGAAGAGGGGATGGGTAACTTCCATGGTTTGAAAAGAAGAGCCATAGCTTTCTTTTTGTCCCCTGGAAGGCTGCAGAGCAAGAAGCAGCTGCTGCTCCTTGGCTTTATCTCCTTCTCCCACTTCTATTCCATTTTTGGTTTATCTGAACACTGTCCACATCCTCCTTGTGCTTCACTGGGGCCTCCTTTCTTCCAGGAGGCTGGTCTCATGAACACTTAGTTCTCTCCTGAAGCTTCCCCTGACACTGACCCTGGGTGGCTGTGCAGGGGCCCATCTGGGTCCCCCAGGCATCTCCAGACCTGGACTTGTTCACTAGCACAGATCTAACACTCCATCTACAGGATGAAGCACAGAGTTCCTTGTTCCATCTACCCAGAATCAATAAGGAATGAGTTACTCCATTTTCCATATAGGACATGAAAAACTTACCCTGAAATAGTCTATTTTGAAAAGGTAAGCATCTCGAATGGAAAGCTTTCCAATTATGATACACGTTTCCCTCCCTCCTTAAGTAGACTGCTGAGCCAAATTTAACTTTTTCTTGATGATCCTGAAGATGTGATGGTCTGATACATTAGCAGCTCCCAATAAATCACACCAGCTGGTATTTACATCCCTGAATGTGGTCCCTGTGTGACTCACCTTAACCAAAAAATGTAGCAAAAGTGATGCTTCATTGGAATGAGGCCTCAGTCTTAAGAGAGCCTAGAAGCTTCCACATTTAATCTCTGGGGGACACTGGCAGCCCCATTAAAATCCCCATTGCCTTGAGACTTCTACACTGTGGCAGCTAACCACACCACATGGAGAGGCCACACAGAGGAAAACTCAGGCCCCTAGTCAATAGCCATGGGAAGAACCCTTTCCACAACCAGACCAACAAGCCAGCCCCATGAGCAGAACCATCTTGGAATTGGATCTTCCAGCTCCATTCCGGCTAATGTCACTTATAGAGGACAGACAAGCTGTTCTCTATAGGCACTGGCCAAATTGCAGAACCAAGAACAAATCAAATTACAGATCCATGAATAAATCAATGTTGTTGATATTTAAGCCACTGAGTTCCAGTGTGACTATTGTACAGCCTGCACAACCGAAGGATGATTCCGGGAGCCTCAGGACTGCACTTGCTGGGATTGCGGAACCCTCACAGGACTAGAGGGGCACACACTTGTTTTTCTCTTCTGACTTTCTTAGGAGGTCAGCTGGCATTTCCCACCAGGGTTGGGGCACTCTTGCTCTAAAAAGCAGATGAGTTCAGAGGAGCTGGTAATTAGGTTCTGAGTGTGGGCAAGAGAGGCAAGTGAGAAGAAAACAGGAGAGTAGATGGTCACTTTTGAAAGCTGATGAGGATGAGCACGGCAGATTCAAGTAAGAGGGCTAAAGAAGACTTGATGAGCTATCAGTGAGCCTACAAACAGCAGGAAGGCACAGATAATCTGTGAAACCCCCACACCCTGGCTGTTGAGTATTTAGAGGCGTCCATTATGAAATGTTGTTTGGATAAGGTAATTGGAAATACTAAAGACTGGGCTCAGGAGCCCATCTTATTGAAGTTCTCAGTAAATGGCAGGGCAGTTTTGTATGCTTAGAAGCTTGAGAGTCTTCTTTACCTCCTTAAATCCCTTTATTTCTCTTCAGGAAGTTTTTCATGAGAACATACCTGCTGGTTCTAGTCTATATAGTATATAGTGATGTAGAGTACTGACAGAATGCTAACGGGAATAGCACTGTCCATGTGCGATGCTGTGGTGTTTGGGGGCCTCCTATTGAATTCTCTGCAACATTTAACCCTGAGATATGATGGGAACATATCTATGCTGTGTGTTACTATTCTCTGTGCCAAAGATTCCCAGGATTTAAAAGCCAATTTTGTTTTCCAAAGCCTATTTTCAGACCCTTTTCTTATTTCCCCGTGAGAGGGAAGAGGTCTATACGTTAAGTAAGAGGTAAAAGTTTGGTCACATAGCCAGATGTGTGCTCCATTTGGCTGTGGACAATTTAGTACCTGTAGCCGTGGCCCCATCAGCAATCCTCAAAAGTCTTCAGCTGTAGTTTCCATTTAACATCTGCACAAGTCTTTCAGGCTTATTCTTTGCTCAAGCAGATAGTGAAAACATGGACTCACTCACTCATTAATGAAACAAAACTAATGCTTGCTGTGCACAAGACTTGCTTCAAGAGGGCTAATCCTAGTAACCCCTAGTTCTAATGTATGCATATCTGACTAATATCTACCCCTGATTCCTACCAGTGATATTATACTCAGCTTTAAGTGATGAAAATAAGGCAATTTATCCATAGATAGCCACATTCTGTAGATAAATATGTCAAGTGTAGCTGTGCAAACGTCAGCTGGATTTTCCCCAATTTCTTTCAAACCATCGAAAACTCACAGAAAAATGGAAACGATAGTGCAGTGAATGCCCATCAACCCCCCTTCCAAATCCACCAATTGTTAACACTTGACCACACTGTTTTGTGTTTTACTCTTTATTAACACACATGTTCACATTCCCCCCACCCACACACACACACTTACTGCTGAACCATTTGAAAATAAGTTGTAGGCCTCACCTCTGTGTAAGCATGCACTGGCCAAGAGCAAAGGCATTTTTCTACCAGTTACAATACTTTATCAACTTCAAGAATTCAGTATTTAATATAACAGTATTAAAACTTCCCCAAAAGTGATCAAAATGATCTACAGTTCTGTGATTGGCTTGCTTGTTTTTGGTTGTTGTTGTTATTTTTGTATATGTATGTTTCAGTCAGCTTTTTCACTGCTGTGACCCAAATGATTAGACAAGAATAATCAGAGGAGGACCAGTTTATTTGGGGGCTCACTGTTCAGTCCATAGAAGGCTGGCTCCATTCCTTGGGGTTCCGGGTGAGGCAGAACAACATGGCAGAAGGGTATGGCAGAGGGAAGCAGCTCAGGACATCACATCAGGAAGGAGAGAGAGAGAGAGAGAGAGAGGTGCTCCACTTGCCAGGGATAAAATATATATCCCAAAGACATGCCCTCAATAACCCACCTCCTCCAGCCATACCCTACCTGCCTTCAGATACCACTCCGTTAATCCCTATCAGGAATTAATTCACTAATTAGGTCAAAGCTCTCATAACCCAATAATTTCACCTCTAAACCTTCTTGCATTGTCTCACACATGAGCTTTTGGAGGACACCTAATATCTAAATATAACAATAGATTTTTTAAAAATCAGGCTTCAGAGATCATGTATTACATTTTGGACACCTGTCTGGTGCCTTTACTTTGATCTGCTTGACATGACATGACATGACATGAAGTGTCTAGGCCAGTCACCTTGTGGAATTTTCCACTATCTGGACTCACCTAATTGTTTTTCTCTCGATTGGGTGAAGGTTAACTTCTTTAACAGGAAAACCAGTTGGCCATGTAAGTTGCTTCCTCTTACATCACTGGTTTGTTCTGATTGGTCAATGCTAATTTGCTTTCTTCTTCCATGTGGATTCTCTTTGTATTTAAGAAAAAAATCTGTGGAGTGAGGCTTTGAGCTCATGCACCCGACAACTCTTTGCTGGGTGGTTTTTGGATTTGCTGCTAATTCTTGCCTGTATTAGTCATTACCTCCATAGTAGCAAAATTTAACTATTGAATTCCTTCATTCCTTCTACATTTATTAGCAAAGTTTATTCTATAATAATATATAATAACAAAGAACAGCTTCCTTCCTCTTCTCCCCCCATGCATTTATAGGTATTATGAATAACTTGGAGATTCTTTTTATATTTATTTATTAATTTATTTATTTGTGGTGCTGAGGATTGAACCCAAGGCCTCTTGATTGCTAAGTACACATTCAACAACTGAGCTACATTTCCAACTCCAACTTGAAAATTCTTTCATTAGTTAAACTGTTATAACCCATTATATATTTTTTCAACGCACAAATTGTCCCAGCTGTTGTTGTTGGGAGCATCTGTGTCCTCGTTCTCAGGTCCCCATCGGATTTTTGTGATGCGTTTCCTCTAGCGTGGGTCTTACTTGCTGGCATAGCTAAGTGTTCCCAGCTCACTTTGTGTGTTTCCTGTGGATGGACATGTACTGTGGCTTCCACCCTCACCTGCTTCAAATCATGGCATGATGCATAACTTTGTGCATGAATTGATTTGTAGCTGCAGGGTGCTGTTATAAGGAAATTCCAAGAAGAAAGGTAGCTGGATTGAAAGAGAAACTTCTATGCTATCATTCTAGAAATTGTCAAATGGTCTTCTAGCAAAGCTGTAATATTTTGCACTCCTATTAGCCAGACACAGGGTGCCAGCTTGGTTGTTCTGTATTCTCTCTTCCAAGTAAGCATTTCTGTCAAAGCAGACAATATTTTTGTAACTTTATTTCCACAATTATCTTAATTTCCTTCATTATTGTTTCATTCTAATCAGAACTTTTGTCATATGTGATTATATTGGAGAATTTTTTACCCCACTTTTATTTTATTTTACTTGTTATAAAATAGTGCATGCTCAGTTATTTAACTTTTTTAGAGAACTTCACAAATTAGAGAAAATATTATTTTACTTTGTGGAAAATTTGCAAAACAAATTTTTGTGATTTTTGTTATTGGAGTTTTAGAGAACTATGAAAAATTGCATATTTATGTCACAAAATTATATAAATTTTATATAGTTTTTGCATTGGTTTTGAAACCCATTCCCAAAGAGAAACTGAAACTATTTTGAGGAATTTCAGCATTGTCTGAATACGTTTATGGTATCCCAAAGCAATGCTTTAAAAGATAACATGCTTTCAAGTATATCAATATCATTGTATATTTGTCTTCCTTTAGGAACTAATATTTTATAGTCATTCTAGTATTTGTTTGTCCCAACAAGTCTACTTACTCAAGCATAAGAATGATTATTCTGTTTTAAAAAACATTTGTTTCATGTTAACTAAAAATATGCTCACTGGCTAAAATATTTCATGCTTGAGTGGCATGCAAAATAAAAAAGAAATAAACTAAGCCAAACAGATATTTAAATTATGAAATAGTGTTGTCAAAAGCCTACTCAAAATTAGAAGTTGGTAAGATATATTTTCACCCATGGTTAACAAATACTTTCAGTATATTTCATATTAGTGATAACTTAATAAATAATTTAATTAAATAAATTCTAGACATTCAGTTTAGTTTAAACCAAATCATTTATGATGAACATGTATAAAAGTTATCAATTAGAAGCTGGTTTGATTAACTAACAAAGATTTCTAGTCGATGCTTTTTCCATTACTATACCTAGTAAAAAAATCTATTATTATTGTAGGTGATTGGAATATTTGTGTTATTTTTTACAGTTTGGATTTGCAAGACCAGTATGTTCCTTTTAATGACACATATCTAACAATTCATATAGGTAAGACTTCCAGATCTAATTGCATGATTGATTGAGCTGTCCCAGGTATGATTGTCATGGATTTATTTCACTCTGTGTAGATTAACTGAAAGTAGAAGTACAATATATAATCCATCTTCTTAAATACACACATACAAATAATACTATGTGATATAAGATGTCATTATAGTATTATATAATGTTATTTTTGTAGAGTGCCTACTGTGTGCTGGGCACTGAGCACTGTTATATAAAATCTTAGCTTACACGTACTCTACTGAATCTAATCTAAGTCAGAGGGGAGGCTATCCTCATTCCTTGGTATAAGTAAGAGTGGTGAATTTGAAGAGTATTTCAAGCTGGGTGCGGTGTGCACACCTGTAATCCTAGCTTGGGAGGCTGAGGAAGAAGGATCACTATTTCAAAACCAGCCCCAGCAAAAGTGGGGTATTAAGCAACTCAGGGAGACTCTGTCTCTAAATAAAATACAAAATAGGGCTGGGGATGTGACTCAGTGGTCAAGTGTTCCTGAGCTCAATCCCCAGCACCAAAAAAACAAAGAACAGAAAGTGAGTATTTCAAGAGTATTTAATATGCTGATGATCATCAGAAAGACTATATTAACCATGCATCTCCAATTGCTAAGCAACATTAACTATAATAAGGTTTTCCTTAAAATTTGATTTGACTTTCCTATGGCATCGAATGCATTGAATGCAGCAAAGAATGTTTTTCTCCCTGTGCGTGAGGACAACGTCACCCCCCACCACCACAGTGTCTACCACACTGTGAGCTCTCACATGCCTCTGGCTTGTGGACAGGGCTGTGAGTGCCCAACAGTTGTTTTGCCAGCTCTCTAAAAGCTAGGTGTGAGCATAAGGCAATCTTGGTCATAGGGAGGTCTGCAGAGGACAGAAGAGAAAAAATTGTCCCTCTGACATCAACAGAAGTGTTTGTATGAAGATGTGTCTCAAGTTGCACCAAACAGGGAACCATCCAATCAGGAAAAGTTTTAGTGTAGATGGCAATCAGGGTCCTGATTTTTAAGCCATTGTAACCTAAAATGGGGCCCTCAGTCAGCAATATCAACACTACTAGGAACTTATGAGAAATTTTGGATCTGGGGCCCCACCCAGACCTGCTAGATCATCATGCACATTTTAACCAGATGCCCTGGTGATTCATGCACATGATGTGAACCACTTTTGAGCCCTCTGTGTGACTGGCAACCCAGAGCACCCACCTGAGGCAATGCCATGGGTCAGCAACCCTGTGTAAGCAGCTGCCCAAGCCAAGGATCAGCCTGGCAGGACACTTTGTTATAGATGCTACTCAATTGAATTCTCAGCAGTGTTTTCAGTCTAACTCCAAAATACCCTCTAGACCCCTTTCCTCAGGTAACGAGAAGCTTCTTATCAACGCCAAGCCAGATCTCACTGCTTGAGGAACACAGGGTCTGAAGGCATTGAAGAATGGCCGGGTCTGTCCTCTCACTAAGCATGAGCACCCTGCACCCCAGCTTTTCATTGGGGCTGACAGCGCCATGCAGTGTGGCTCTGGAAACTGTTAACCTTTAAAAAATAAGCTTTGTAACAAGTTTTCCATTCCATTCCCTCAACCCTCCTTGTTTTTAAAGATACTTTTAATAGAATATCAAGGAGAAAAATAACTGCCTTAAAGGTGTCCCAACAGTAGGTTGGCCTAGTAATAGCAATAGAAATATTTAGATATTTCTTTACCCCATTTCAGTTCTCCTTTAAGGAGAACTAAATTCCACACTTAAAAAAAGATGGATAGGCATATATTAATGGATAACTTCATAATGTTGGTGTATGTGGGCACTAGATGACATAATCCTGTTTTTAAATAAGCAAGGCTAAGTATGACCTAATTATTAGCATTTTGTGTTGTAAAAGTAGAGAAAGCCAACATGTTTCCCAGTTCCCAGAATATAATTTTCCTGCATGGGAATTATGTTAACAATGTTTTAGTAAATGGGAACTTTTTCCCCTCTCTTTCTGGATCTGAAACTGGACTTTTTCCAGGCCTTATACAAATGATTATTAATCTTTCTGCATGTCCTTTTTTTTTTTTTTTTTAAGTTCCATAAAGTGGAATACAAAAATGTAACTGAACAGTCTGGAGACTGATGACTAATTTCCTAAACTATTTCTGGATTCTTCCTTTTACCGTTTGTAGGCTCAAATGGGCTTCCACTGAAAAATGTCACTGTGAAGTTGCCCCCCCTCCCCGAAACCTCCTTCTTCCTTGACAGGTAGAAAATAAAGAATTAGTAATGGAACCTGTAAAAAACGACACCACCGGGTCCTGCCTCCTGTTCACTAGTGAGGAATGCGGTTGTGCTTATACAGCCGGGTTAGTCCAAAGGAATTTCCATAAACCACCAATTGCATTACATCAATACATCATCCAAAACCCCATGGTGATTTTCCTAAACATAACTAGCTCACTGGCTTCCTGTATACTATCTCTCCTTGTCATTGCAAAAAATTCTCTTGATGTTTATGTTCCCGCAGGACCTTCTAACAAGGCCCATTAGCTAACGTGAAACACAAAGGGAGAAGTAATGCATCACCTGCCAAGAAATAAGGCTGAGATGGAAAATGTAGCCACTCGCAAAGGTCAGAATGCCACGCCGCCTGAAACCTGTGTTATGGAGCATTCCATTGACCCCTTCATGATTGTTGGGATGGGGAGAGTGGGTGGGTGGGTGGAGGAGACCTGGGTGTGGAAAGGAAGAGTAAGCAGGAGAGTGACTCAGAGAGGCCTATTCCTCTTTCCAAAACTCCATGTGACAAGAACGCCCATCCTGGATGCTCCAAAACAGGATGAAAGCAGCGGAGAGTGAGAAGGACCTCACAAAATTAAAATGTGAGCTCCTGAACACAGTGACGGTGGCTCTGGCTCAATATCCGTCTCTGAGCATGCCAGTCTGGTGAAGGTAGGTAGGTAGCTCTCTGCAACAGTGGGTTTTGGCTACTGTGGGGGAATTTCTGTGAAGAAGAACACAGAAAGGAAACCCAGTGCCGTGCATTCTTACCTGTCAGTTTTCTCCAAGTCCTTGCCTGTCACTGAAGCCCTTCTCTTCTCATTCCACGCATTCTCCAAAGGGGCTTTCCCCAGGATGTCAACAGCTGCTCCTGTGCTGATGTCCCCAGTCTCCATTCCTGGCCCAGCCTTTCTTCCAAGCATGCTGACCAATATCTTGCTGCTTATGGGACATCTCCTTAGGGGTCTTTCATGGGTACCTCACAGTGGCCATCCCAAAGGCAGTTTCTCTCATCTGCCTGCTGCCTGCAGCCTGGTCCACCATCCTCCTCCACTATATCTGAGAACTGGGTTGACTACCCTGTAGCAGGAGCCCCTACTCTGTGACTCGGGTCTACCCTTCCAATGGGTCACTACCTGGACCCCCTGGGGATAGCCCCAGTTGGCCCCTGCTGACCCCTGACCACTGACCTGGTGTGGGTAGGTGGGGCTGCCCAGACACCACCTAGGGACTGATCAAGGGATCAACCTTCTGACAGAAGGCGAGGGAGAGTGATTCAACAGAATTACAACAGACCTGGAGAAAATATTTTAAAAATAAGTGATTAAACAAGACTCTAGGGGAAAGGCAGAAAATCCCCAAACTCCTCCACCAAAGTACCCGGAGCTGCCACAGTATGGGTCTCCCGCCCCTGGTCAGAGGTCCACCCACATTGCTCTTGCTAACACCCATTTGCAGCCCTGACAGTGGCCTTGGCTCTGGCCATTCCCAGTTGCCCGTGACTCACATTTGGTGATGTGCTGCTTCTCCCTCCCTGCCTTCACTTTCACTTTTTTCCCTGGTTGGCCTTCATCTTTTAGCTCCTCCATCAGGATTAATCTACATCCCTCCAGATCCTGTCACAGGCATTGCCTTCCAGGGAACCTCAGTCGAGTTAGAGGGACGTAGCAACAGGCGGGGCCACATTCACATCTCCCTGCAACCTGGCCGGTCTCCGGTCCTCCCCAGTCCCTCTGACCCAGGGCCTTTGTTTCCTCAGTGTGCCAGCATTCAGTTCATGGTGCTTCTTAAATACTTTCTGGAAGATCAGCCGCTGTAAAGAATAGAGTGCTTATGTCCTTGACCCGGACACACTTAAAGTCCCACTTTGCTATTTGCAGATGTGTACTTTTGCTGAAAGAGTTCATGGCCCTAATTTCCCTTGGTTCTCTCATTCATGAAATGAGGATTATGATGTCTTCCCTTTCTTAATCTGGTGAAGATCGGCATGGTCCACCCAGAAGTTTTATCAAATGTAAGCTTTTTAAAAAGGAAAGGTAGGGCTGGGGAGATAGCTCAGCTGGCAGAGTGCTTGCCTCGCAAGCAGAAGGCCCTGAGTTTGATCCCCAGTACCGCGCAAAAAAAAAAAAAAAAAAAAAAGGAAAGGTGATAACAAGAACGTCCACAATTTGTGTAGCTCACATTAGGTGCCAGGCACCATTTCATGCATCTTTGCAACAACCCCATGAAGGAGGTTAAATCAATTGCCAAAGAGCAGAGTTGGGACGTGGTGGAGACAGGATTTGAAGCCACGCAGCTTGGCTCCAGAGTGCATTGCTGACAATCATGATAAAAGCTAACATAGATGGCACCGTGACTACGTGCTCAATTATACAATGTGCTTTTTACAAATATTCCATCCTATATTCTTATAACCCTTATCAGCTTGCTTGGATTAAGAGATGCCAATGATTAAGAGGTTTATGGGTGTGTCCATGAAGGTGTATGTAGGAACGATTGGCATGTGGGAGAGCGAACTGAAGTGGAGACCCTCCCTAAGTATGAGCAGCACCACCCAACAGGATGGTGACTTGGATGGAATAAAAGTTGGAAGAACAAGGAAGCAGATGCAGATGCAAGCTTGATTCTTCTTGAATGAGTTCTTGATTTCTGCTGTGATCGTCTGAGGATATCAGACTCTCACTTCTTCACTCTTCCAAAGCAGACCCTGCCAGTGATTCTCCAGGGATTTTCTAGAAGTCTTCTGTCTCAGTCTTGGACTAAGGTAGCACCATTGATTCCTCTTGTTCTGGGGCTTCTGCGTCTAGAACTGTGCAGCTACTGGTTCCTCCAGCTCTCCAGCTTGCAGACAGCCATTGTGGACTATCTAGCTTCTGGTTGTGCAAGCCAATCTAATAAATCCCCCCCCCCTTTTTTTTTAACTTCCTGTTGATTCTGTTCCTCTAGAGAACCCTGACTGATACAGCCCTGTTGTCACTTAGTAACTGGGGCAACGGAAAGGATATTTGGGAAGTTAGAAAACTGAAGAAGAGGAGAAGCTAGCTTTCCAAATAATTCTTTTTTCTTGCACCAATAAATCATCTTAGAGTCCTAGGTTTTTTTGAGCTGTAAATAAATGAACTTGGTTCTGTAACACTACTACATGGCGACCACTGTTCCCAATACATGGATGAGAAAATAGAGAGAGGAGGGGCCCGCGTTCGTTCAGACCCAAGTCTGTTCCAGGGGGGAAACCAGAGGAACGACACTGGAGCAGTGACTCCAGGGTGCCACTGCAGGGCACTCAGCCAGTTTGACTGTAACCTGAAAGTGCTGAGCAGTGTTCAAGCCTGCATAGGGAAAGGGCTTCTCAAACAAGGAGCTGGAGTTTGGAGTTTCTGGGAATGGGTGGGCTCCTAGTTCCTCTTGTTTCAAGAGGAGGAGCTTAGGTGGGCAGGAGGGATCCTGAAGAGGTTTTTCAAGGTTCTGATTTTCTAAGTTCTGCCAAGTCCACTATGAAACCAGGGTAGCTGTCACAAAGTTCCCTTGTCCTTAGGAATTTGTATTCCAAAATTTCCTCACAGCATGTTGGCATCCCAATGTGTTCAGTGTCCTGTTTCTTCCTGAATAAGTTCAGGTTATGCATTTTTAGTGGAAATACAGCAGGCACTACGTGAATGGAGTCCAATGTAGCCAATGTCAACTTCCATGGCCTAGGGAAGGTGGGGTCTGCCAGCCTGCTGGCTACAGAGTGACGTTTTCCCTTTCTGTTCAGTAAGTATTCTGTAGGAAGGTGCATGGAGACCAAATGTAGTAGCTTCCCCTTGTCCACAGGGGATACCTTCCAAGACCCCAGGGTGCTCGAAGCCACAGATCATGTACTGAACCCTATATGTATTTATGCCCACCCTTCACTTAAAGAAAGTGCTATACTGCTTCGTTTTGACATAACCAAATTGCCAGCATAGCTACTTTTGCTCTTTGTGTCCATTATTTAGTAAAAGAAAAGTGTACTTTAATACACGCACTGTGATACTTCAAAGTTCACTTGATTTCTCTATTTTTTCTTTTCTTTCTTTCTCCTTCTCTCCCTTTCTTTTCCTTTTTGGTGCTGGGGATCAAACCCACTGCCTCACGTATGCTAGACAAATGCTTTACCATTGAACTACATCCTTATCCCCAAATTTGATAACCAAGATACCCATACTAAGAAATTAATGGGCAGGTAGGATATACAGCATGGGTTCACTGGATAAAGGAATGATTCACGTCCTTGGGCAGGTCAGAGTGGGTGGCATGAGATTTTAAATGCTGCTTAGAAAAATGCTCAACTTAAAACTTATGAATTATTTATTTATGGGATTTTCCCTTTGCTATTTTCAGACCACTATTGATCTCAGGTAACTGGAACCACTGAAAGTGGAACCCTAGCTAGGAGGGGGACTGCTGCATCCCATTCCTGCTAGTTCATGCATCGGTGGAAAATTAAATTGGTCTTTCCATTGATCCTTGTGAAAAGGTGATTCTTTAAACCCAAACTGAGGGATATTTTACAGAGTAAATGACTGGTCCTCCTCAAAAATCCCAATCTCATGAAAACTAAGGACCTGATCCAGATTAGATGAAATTAAAGAAACATAACAAGTAAATGCAATATGGGACCCCAGACAAGGACTCTTAATTCTTCTGCTCTAAAGAACATTTCCTGAACAATTGGCAAACTTTAGATGAAGATTGGATATTAGATAATCTATATCAATGTTAATTTTTTGATTTTGTTACTTGTCCATGCTTTTTGGAAATTCCACATTGAACAGTCTAGGGGCAGAAGAGATTATGGCTAAAACTTTCTGTAAAATGGTTCAGAAGAAATAAACATGAATCTATAGAGAATTATAAATGTGGTAAGATGTTACTATATGGGAATCTGAGTGTAGGGCAGATGAGGGTTCTTTGTGCTATTCTTGAAACTTATCTGCACATCTGAAATGATTTCAAAGTGAGGCAGTTTTAAAATGCACTGTAAGACTGAGTGGAATATGTATGCTTAGCTCTATTTGACCAGGAGTTGTTGTAATCTTCACCATTCGGGAAATGTGGCTGGGGTCATCTTGTCTCTGGGAACATTTCAAGATGGGAGGACGATCTATCTCCTTCATCCAACTTCCACAGATGCAGACTCACAGGGATGCCTGGTATGAAGCCACTTTGTCAATAGTGCTGTGTGTTGAGAGGGAAGTGTTTGAATCCCATCCACAAAGCTCATTTTCTAGAACACTGATCATCACTATTGCTCTTGCCTCTAAATTCCAACTCCCAGCTACCACATTGCTGCTGTCACATAACTCCACTCTGTATCAAGTCCCTGAAATAGATTGTTCCAGAGTCTGCAGCTCCCATGTGTTGTATATGGTGGCAACAATAAATCCTTTAGTCACTAAGTCTTACAAAGAAGGACAAGCATGCCGAGGAAGTCATCTGAGCCACCACATGAATTGGCTCCTGTCCCCACAGCGTCACCAGAACACAGGCTTGCAGCCCCTGTGCCCACATGTAGGTAATGACTCCAGGCTACCAAAGACTGAGAGGTGGGACCCCAAAGTAGACCTTTAATGTCCTCCAGCATCTAACCCAGGCAAGCGCTCTACCGACTGAGCTATCTCCCCAGCCCCTCCAGCATCTTTTGTGACAGCACAATCTGCTGTTTCATTTCAGTCTCTTATCAGGAAGCCTTCTGAATCAGCACTCTATTTGGAGAACAAAGTCAAGATTTCTGTGGCTTCAGTCAAAGACGTTCACATGGAAGGACTGCTGAGCTGGCTCACTGACTCAGGCCCTGACAGTCCCTGGTTCTTCTGGAGGGGTGGGAAAAGGTTCACCCAGAATGACTTTTTCATGGCCTTTCTATCTCTTTCCCACCACGTCCACTTAGCATGCCTCTAGAGAGAATATAAAATTGAATACATGCCAAGAAAATGGACACAGTCCACACATATTAATAACTTTACTATATTAATAGCTTGCCATGGTCAACTATCTCCCCTGGGGAACTCAGTGTCTCTCCTTGTGAGTATCTGCTTGTTCTTTCTATGTGCTTTCTTTTCCCTGGGCTCTTTCCAGAAACAGCAGGGTAACTGACATGTGGGGTGGTGGAGCTTCTATCCGGGGACAGCTCTCATCTATGGACAGCAGGGCTGACGCTGGGTCAGATACCCCTCAGCTACTGGGTTCCCATCAGGAGAGGGCTTTGCATGTGTCCTCAAGACCAATTTATAAGATATTACCTCCCAATACTTCAACTGAAAAAATAGAACCCCAAAGAAGTTGAATAGCATGCCCAAAGATCTAAAAATCTCACAAGCCATGAGACTGAATCTGAATTATTGGCCTGGGAGCCCTTAGTCTTTCCATTGTGTGGTACTTTAATATCAGATAAAAGGAAACCAAGATGCCCTTCCTCAATTCCCTGTTGGGGCCCCCGTGTTCTCCACCAAATTGGTTTTTGTGTCTAGACTATATGAGAACTCCTCACCCTTAGTACCTCTTTCCACACAAAGTTGTCCTTTTATTTCATTGCTTTAAGTCCTCCAGAATCTGCTCAGCCAAAAAGGATTGCATTCAGATAATTATCTAGATATCTCATGAAGTGTGACCTGAAAATGGAAGCCATTTCCTGTCTGCCATCTCCTGTTTCTTCAAAATGGAGCAGCCTTCTCCTGTCTGCCAGTGAGGTGGGCTACCATAGCCATAGCTCCACATCCCTTCTCTTACTGTGGTTTCTAATCTATCTTTTGTTTCTTTGTGATCTGAGCTTGTTAAAGAGGTGTCCCCACCTCTCAGGGGACCTAAAAGTCTTCCCTATTTCTTTGAACACAACTATTTTTTTATAGTAGCATCTCTAGCAAGTGCCTGAGAAGCTATCTTCTCCTGTAACTGACTAAGCTGGTGCCCGTCGTCCCCATAGCGTTTACTTTAATCAGGCACACAGGTGGCACCCTGCAACACCATCTACAACTCTCCACTTGAGAGTCTCCTTGTGAGATTGATCCATTGAGGGGAGAAGCCAGAAGTGACAGAAGTAACCTTCAATCAATGAGTGAGTCGAAGACCTTCTATTCCTTGAGCCATGGTGGGGTACGTCAGAGGAATGTTCTCACCCTCCCGTATAGGTTTCCAGTGGGGTTGAGTTACAACTTCCCCCGGCCCTGTGCTCCACACTTAGATTTTTCCACTCCAGAAACTTGTTCCAAGCAGAACACAGCCATCAGAAGTTTCTGGAGGCTACATGAGAGCCACACTAGAACTGCTAATGAATTTTTCTATTTCAGCAGCTTACATTGAAAGATTCAACACTCCTGTTCCAACACTGAGTACCTTGAAGCTCAGAAACAAAAAGGAATTTCCAATCATAAGGAGTGGAACATTTTCTCTTTTTCAGAAGAGTAAGATGCTTCTTCTTCTTCAGAAAAGCTCTTCCTTTTCTACCCGAGGACGCATGCTCCATAAAGTTATCTGAAGGGTTTCCAGGAGAGAGTGGGCCCACACTTCTGTTAGCATACACTCAGGGACCTACTACATGCCTGTTTCGGCAGAGTAGGTCTTGGGATAGGTGAAGGTGTGCCTCAATATCTGGGAGCACTTCAGCTTCTTCCCATCATAGCGCTTGGCTCAGACGTGGGTATGTGGCACCTGGAGACCCAATGAGATCTTGCCTGGGACTGTGGGGAAAGGGCTCTTTGCTCCTCTTCACTGATTTACACAGAGATGACAAGGCAAGGCTTTCACAGCCACTGTGACCCCATGAGAGAAGGTCCTGAAGAACCTACTGTTTTTCCAGCTGAACTGAGAAACAGAGAGACACTAAGTCCTTGGGACACTGAGCAATGGAATCTCCCTGTCCTCTGGACCTTCCAGTAGTTGACTCATTGAATTCTTCTTCCTGCTTAATCAAGTTTTAGACCAGTTATCTTTCACTCATGGAATTACAAAGGATAGGGAGAAGTTTTATAAGCTTTCATCTGCACCATGACTCAAGTTTCTTTTCCCTTGTCCTCTGTGGCATCTCCCAGATGCCTCTCAGTGCATTTGTATATGACATTCAACT
The DNA here is from genome assembly GCF_902686455.1 of Sciurus vulgaris. Classification (NCBI taxonomy): domain Eukaryota; kingdom Metazoa; phylum Chordata; class Mammalia; order Rodentia; family Sciuridae; genus Sciurus; species Sciurus vulgaris. The sequence goes on from NC_136474.1 coordinate 30,727,009, forward strand.
CTGAAGTCCTCTTGGTCCATAGGAATGCACTGATCCCTCCATAAAGGGATGACAAAACTGACAAGGAACATAAGGAATTGTTTTTGAGATGCTCAAAGGTCTGATTCTGACATGCTAAGACTTTATCCCAAAGGTTAAGATTTCATTAACAAATAAGTGAGTTCAAAAAGCACTTGAGGACATGGAGCTTTGAATCAAAGTACAAAACATGATCAGTTTAACACCAATGGGATCAAACGTTTGGGACCAATGTTTTGAAAAAGGGAGGAAAACATAATCTATTGGAAAAAGTGAATTCAAATATATAAAATAAACATTTAGTCAGTGCCTCTTTTGAAAGTCTTAGACATTGTCTTAGGTCTTAGTGGAAAATTACTCATACTACCTCATTTAAAAATAATCCTTTCATTTCTCTCTAAACTTTTATTATGAAATACTCAATCTAAAATAATTCAATGAGTATCTACAAATCTTTTACCAGAGTCACCTATTGCTAATATTTTACCATATCTGCAAAATGTACATTTACATGTGATATAATATGCATACTTTTTTGAGGAACCATCTGAAAATTAACTATAGGCACCATGACATTCACCCTTGGATAGTTTAGCATTTATCTCTTAACAAAAATAATATAATCACCACGGTCAGGAAAATTAACATTAATACAATACTATTATTGAAATATATGGTCCATATTCATATTTTCTTTTCATCTTTCACAACTGACTTTTCTTTCTTTTGACCCAGGATCCAACTGAGTATCATGCATTGCTTTTACTAATAGCTTACTTTTGAGTGTCACAAAATACAATAAAATAGCTCAGGTTATCATAAAACCATATTTGTTCATTAATTTATTATTTCCTATTAATTTCCATCAAAGAAGCCACACAGTTTCAGGTATTTGTATAAATTTTGTAACCCAAAAGAACCTGTTGATTTTATTCTTACAAATTGCATTTATCCTATGGGATTGCACATTATTCCAGGAAGAAAATCAAAGAAATATGAAGCAGCCTAATGGCAGATCATGCTGGTACTGATGACCCTGGTGATCAGGAGGAGGATGGAGAGGAGGAGGAAGGGAACAAGGTGATGTTAAGGTGACTAAATAGGTTTTGTCTGAAGATGGATGTGTTTGTGCTCTTTTGTCTTAAAAGTGTTTTACAAAAGGTAAATGCTTTATAACACCATGGAGATAGAAGCCACCTGCTCCAGGGCCATCACCAAACTGCACCACAATGCTGAGTGTTCCACTCATTGACCACCATGTGCAATTTGAAAGCAGCCCTACCCAACAGGACATTCTGCAGTAAGGGGAATGTCCCAGACATGTACTGTCCAGTATCTGTGGCTATAAGGACTTGTTAGTATAGCTAGTGCTACAGAGGAATTCAATTTCTAAATTTATTTAATTTTAAATACTTTTAAAAGCTACACATGACTTGGAAGAGTATGTCTCTAGGTTGTGGCTACAATTGCTATTTGTCCCCTCAGATTCACCAGCCATCACTTCTCACAGGGTTTACACTATTTAGAAGTCACCATCACGTAACAGTCTCTTCAGGAAATAATTCAGAGGTGGTCATTTATGTCAATCAGCTTTCCATTACTGTAACAAAATACCTTAGATAAATAACTTACAAGGAGGGACAGGCTTATTTGGGCTCATGGTTTTAGAGGTTTCTGTACATGGTCACTTGGCACAGTTAAAACTTTGGACCTCCAATGGAATCTTATTACCCTACACAGAAAACTGCCCAATAACTGCCTGTCCAACTCAGACTGATGCCATCCTTATTATTCACCCTTGTAGCCAAAGGTTATTCTTTTAAACACAACGTATTAAATACTCCTCATTTTACATTTTAAAGCCATTGTCTTCAATTGCCTCCTGAGTGTGCATATAATTTACCATGGTACTTTGATGGTCATTCCCCATTAAAATCATCACCTCTGGAGACTCTCTCTGTCATTATTTAGGGTGACACACCTCACAGCCATCAGAGACGTTCATACACTTGTGGCAGTTGACAACGGAGAGGCAGGAAAGTCCAGTAGGAGCAGAAGGGATCTGAATGGATCTGAGTTCCTTACCACTTAGTTGGTTAAGTAACTTATAAAACTAAGGGCATGTTCCTGGCTGGCTGAGTAATAAAATGTAGAAATAATGTATGTATAGAGGTGTTTTTCAAAGATGTTTTCTTATAAGAGAGCAAGCAAAGTGCCTTCCCAGGGAAGCAATAAGAATAGCATGTGTACATATAGACATGTGGATGTGGAGGGTGTCACCTGTGATTAACTCCTTTAGGTTGGCGATGACCCCCATTTTCAGTTGAGAAAACTGAATCCCAGAGAAAGCATTGTGCATCATCATGTTTGTGGCTGGCAGTGAGCTCACAGAATGCATGCAGTCACTTCCAGAGTCAAAGTCGCTGTGTTGTGGCCCAGGATGTGCTGAAGACTGAACCATTGGAATTCCAACAATGCCACAGGAATAAAAGACTCTCCTGTCCTTCATTCAGACCAGCGTCCCTCCACACCAGCCTTAACTTAGGTGGCAAACGGGTGGTTGGTGAGGAGGGCAACTGCGCCCCACTTCGGGGAGCTGGTAGGTCACATGTGGAGAGCTGGGATGTTTTAATTAAGGTTTCTTTGAGGTATTTACAAACCTCAAAGAGCTCGTGGGCTCTCATTCTCACTCTTAGGAACTCTCATTTCAAGGGCTGTTTTTTGCATCTGCCATGTGTGTTCAGTGCCCAGGGTTGGGATTATTTTTAGCCAGGAATGTCACCCCAGAATGCAGTGGTTCCCGAGATCGCCACCCAGGCGACACTCATGCAGACAGCTGAGTAATGCAGGCAGCAAGCAGCAGGGCTCCAGCGGGGGAAGGTGAGGACGGAGAAGCCAGCTCCTGTGACCTCATTTCAACTGATGCTGACATCTGGTGCCTGAGGCTTACGGACTCCAGCTGGGGACACAAGGAGCAGGATATTCCCTGGTCTTCCTGTCCGCTCCAGCATTTCTGATTTTAAGCAGCGTGAATCCTATACTGGCTTTCCAGATTCTATTTTTGTCCTGCTGGTGCCGGGCCCAGCTCTGGATATTACAGCACATCCTGGCAGGCTGATCATGGATTGGCCAGGAAACAGAGGTCGGGATGGATAGAGGGAAAGAGCCAAGAAGCAGAGGCTGCCGCTCTCCAGCTTCTGCAGCCACCAGGAAGGTCTCTGCGGTTACCACTCATGGCCTCTGCAGAGACTGTAACCAGGGAGAGACCCCAACTGGTGGGAAATCCCTTTTGAGGGACAGAAGAATGGAAGACAGTAGGAACCTGGGCTTGAAAACTGGACAACAGACTTTCTAGGTGGGAAGATTGTGCCAGCTCATGCTTCATGACCCTTATGTGGATAGTCAGTCTATGGTTGCTGTGATTTGGATATAGTTTGAATGTCTCCTCCAAGGGTTTGTGTGTTGAAATGTCATCCCCAGTGTGAGGAATTAAAAGGGTGGAAACTTAGTCTGACTATGGTGTTTAGAGGTAAGATCTTGGGCATCTGATTAGGAATAGGTAAGGTGAGGATAGAATCCCCCTGATTGAACACTTGTGGCTTTGTTAGAAGATGGAAAGGCGCTGGAATATATACGTGCACGCGCGCGCGCGCACACACACACACACACACACACACACACACACACACACACTCTGTCTCACCATGAGATACCGTGTACCACCTCAGGACTCTGCCAATAACAAGGTATTACCATATTTGGGCCCTTAAACCTCCAGAACTGTAAGCTGAATAAATTTCTTTTCTTTATACTGTTACCCAGCCTCAGGCATTTCACTACAGTAAACAAAGCAGACATATCTGAGTAGACCCATATTTTGCTGTCTACATGTGACCTTTTGGGGTGATGATGCATTTCCATAAACCTGCATGCATGTGCAGAAGTTCTTTAGCCCACTCAAAGATTCAACTCATTTATCTTTAAAAAAAAAATAAATTATGGAGTAATATGTGCTCCTTATAAAATCACCACCACCACCATCACCAGCCTCACCACTGACATCTAGCCTTTTCTGTTATGTCACGCTTCCACCTCCCAAAACTAATTACATGATTTTTACCATACTCAAATAGTTAGAGGCAAATATACAGTCACAGATACTGTTTTATAAAATAAGTTCATGTTGTATAAAACTGGACTCATGTTGTTGGGTGTGGTGGCATACACCTATAATCCCAGGCTCAGGAGGCTGAGGCAGGAGGATCGAGAGCTCAAAGCCAGTCTCAGCAACTTAACAAGGCCTTAAGTGAGACCCTGTCTCTAAATAAAATACAAAAAAGGACTGGGGATGTGGCTCAGTGGTTAAGTGGCCCTGGGTTCACTCCCCAGTACCAAAAAAAAAAGAAGACTGGACTCATACCAAGCACCTTTCCCTGCAGATTATCTTTCGCATATCTTGGGGTTTCTGGCCAGGCTCAAAAGTGTTGCAGTAGACATGCTCAAATACTAGTACTTCTATTTTTACGAGGTGGATTCTAAGGCGTGAGATTGCAAGGCCACAGGGTACATGTATTTTTAACTTTTTAGTAGTTTTTGCCAGATTGCTTTCCAAATGGTTGCAGTTATTCCTATTCCCATGAGCAACATATGCAAGGATCTTTCCCCCAAATCCTTGCCAACAGTACCATGTTGCTATTTTCCTCAATGTTTAAACAGATATATTGAATGAAATTAGTATCTTACTATTACCTGAACTTGCATTCCTCTGGTTAATAACTAAATTAATCATGTAATCATAATAATCATTATCATTAGTATTTTCTTTCTTTATATTCCCTATTTTGCATTGAGATAAAAAAAATCCTTTTCTTGTTAAACCCCAAGTATATTTGTGTTATGGGTGTCAACTCTTTATTTGTTAAATGCATTTCTTTGTTGAGCGTTTGTACTTTGACTTTGCTTATATTTTTGGCATAAAATTTTAAACGTAAATATCAATGTTTCTTGGGTTTACAAACATTTTGAATTACAAAATCAAAAGGAAAATAGTTAGAAAAGCATACAAAGATTTAAATGAGAACATCAATTTGTAAGTTATGTTTGTCACTAAAATAGAAATAATTTGAATATTGAAATATTAGGGGTATAATTTATTTATGGTGTTATATACAATTACACCCATCAAAAGTCACGGTGCGTGGGGTATGGTGGCACACAATTATAATCTCATCTACTCAGGAGACTGAGGCAGGAGGATCACAAGCCCAAGGCCAGACTTGGCAAGTTAGCGAGACCCTGTGTTAAAATAAAATAAAAAGGGACATTGGGTGGAGCTTGAGGTACAATGCTCCTGGGTTCATCCCCAGTGTGCAAAAACAAACAACCAAACAAGCCATGGTGTAAGTGTAAATTTATTTACATGAAATGGGGTTTAAAAGTGCTATTTTAGAAAAAGCAGTCATGAAATTCTGACTAGAAAAATAAGAGGCCCAGAATAGCCAAAGCAATCTTTAGTGAGAGAAGTAAAGCAGGCGGCATCACAATACCAGATCTTAAATTATATTACAGAGCTATTGTAACAAAAATAGTGTTGGTACTGTCACCAAGACAGACGTGAAGACCAATGGTACAGAATAGAAGACACAGAGACAAACCCACATAAATACATTATCTCATACTAGACAAAGGTGCCAAAAACATACTTTGGAGAAAATATAGGCTCTCTAACAAGTGGTGCTGGAAAAACTGGAAATCCATATGTAGTAGAATGAAATTGAGTCTCTGTCTCTCACCCTGCACAAAACTCAACTCAAAGTGGATCAAAGACCTAGGAGTAAGACCAGAAGCTCTGCACCTACTAGAAAACACTCCAACAGAACTAACTTCCTTAACAAGACTCCTAAAGCACAGCAAGTAAAATGACAAATCAATAAATGGATGGCATTGAACTAAAAAGCTTCTTTACAACAAAGGAAACAATAAACAGCATGAAGAGAGAGCCTATGGAATGGGAGAAAATCTTTGCCACCTGCACCTCAGATAGAGCATTAATCTCTAGGATATATAAAGAGCTCAAAAAACTGAACACACACACACACGCACACACACAATGTAATCAATAAATCAATAAATGGACAAAGGAACTAAACAGATGCTTCACAGAAGAAGAAATATGCATGGTCAAAAAATATATGAAAAAAATGTCCAACATCACTAGCAATCACAGCCAGAATGGCAATTATCAAGAATACAAGTAACAATGTTAGCAAGGATGTGGAGGAAAGGGTACTCATACATTGCTGGTGGGACTACAAATTGGAGCAACCCCTCTGGAAAGTAGAATAGAGATTTCTCAGAAAACTAGTAAAGGAACCACCATTTGACAGATGAATGGATAAAGATACTGTGGTACAGGTACACAATGGAATATTACTCAGTCATAAAGAATGACTTTATGACATTTATGGGTAAATGGATGGAACTGGAGACCATCATGCTAAGTGAAATAGGCCAATTCCCCAAGACCAAAGGTTGAATGTTTTCTCTGATATGTGGAAGTTAACCCACAATAAGGGGGACTGAAGGGGAAGAATAGAAGTTCAGTGAATTAGACAAAGAGAAATGGAGGGAAGGGAGAAGGGACAGGAAAAGGAAAGACCTTGGAATGAGTCTGACATAACCTTCCCATGTACACGTAAGAATGTACCACAGTGAACCTCCACGTCAAGTACATACACAAGAATGGGGCCCTAATTAGAATACAATATATTCCATACTTGTACAATTATATCAAAATGGACTCTACAGTCATGTATAGCTAAAAAGAACCAACAAAAAGTGTCTATTTTTATGTGAAAAATAAGATTAACCCATAGTATATTATCTTATGCCACTCTATGTGCATAGAAAATAGTTGGGATATGAGTGAAACAAATTATGGTCTATGCTTGTGGAACCAAATGTACTTTCCCCTTATTTTTATTTATGTACGTATGTTTTTTACCAAATGATCTCAAAATAATCCAGCAATGAAAGAACAAGTTCTATAAGGATTCACACACAAAATTTGTCATCCCTTGGAGGTAAGAGTGGATAAGTGGGTAAGTTTACTGGTGGTGGAAGAAGACTTTCAATGTTAACTCTCACATCCGGTATTATTTAACTTTTTTCAACACATTGTTTCTGAAATATTTAAAGACAAGATACTAAAAATAAATGAAATGTGTATGTGAAGAAATAATCCAATGACCCAACATTGATGTAAAATAAGCCTTTTAAAAAATGCCCTTTCCCCAGCTGGCTGTCAGTCTTCCTGTCTTTCCCGTGGGTAACTGGTTTTTATCTTGTCTGTATCCTTTCACACCTTTGATGATGTGTTACACCTGAGTGTGCCTATTTACACCTCTCTGCCTTTTCCCCCCAAAAAAGGCTAATGTCACAGATCAGCTTATCAAAAGTGGACTTTTTAGAAACTCCAGTCATTTGTTGCATGCATTTGAACTTAGCACAGGTGGGCCTCTCAGTCCGTGGGTTTAAAGTCAATCAGAATATTCAACATTTCTTGCTTGTGCTCTTGGGTTTCACCACTGTCTTTGACTCCCCTCATGAGGATTCTCTTGTTAATTTCAGATCTGATAAGCCATGGTCTCCTTATTGTGCTTTTTCAATGTCTTCCCATGTGTTTATTTATCCTTTAAAGAAATAAAGATGCTGGGCAAGGTGGAGCACACCTGTCGTCCCAGCTACTTGGAAGGCTGAGGCAGGAGTGTTGCTTGACCAAGGCAACACAGCAAGATCCCAGCTCTTACACAAATAAATAAGTAAATAAGTAAAGGCTTGCTGTCTGCAACTTCCTGACATTGTTTTATTTCCCCACTTAAAATAAAAGTAAAAATAAATGAAAGGAAGATCTGTAAATATGTTTAGACTCCCATTTACTTGGGTTTCTTTCTGTGTGTGAGAGAGTTCAGTAAACATTTATAAATTCCTTTATCTAGATCCTGAACATTTTTGTTAGTTTTATCTCTGTCTGTTTGGGCGGTTTGTTTCTTTTTCTCCTTGAAAAATTTTCCCAAGTACATTTCATAGTTAATTATTAGAAAGCCATTGATTTCACATTTTGGTATTATATGTGGCTATCCTGCTATCAGTTGCTCCCTTCAGATTTTCTTAGAAGGAATTTATGGCCAGTGAAGTCTAAGATTGTCCCCCTGACCCCTTCCCTGGGGTCAGTCTCATGTTACATAGCAAAAGGGATTTTGCAGAGGTAATTAAGTTTACTAATAAGTTAACCTTAAGATAGGGAGGTAATCTGGGTGAACCTAACCTGGTCACATGAACCCTTTAAAAGCCAAGTTTTCTCTGGCTGCTAAGAAAAGAAGAATCCAGAGATTCAGAGCTTCAGAGGGGTTCAGGGTGAGGGAAGCCCTCTGGGGCAGAGATAGAGAATGACACACATCAAGGAATCAGCAAGTTCAGCCCTCCAGCCACAAGGATATCAGTTCTGCCAACAGTATGCATAAGCTTGGCCGGGGGTTTTCCTGATAAGAAATTCAGATAAAAATCCAGTCCAGCTAACACCTTGACTGCAGCCTCATAAAACATAATCAGGGAACCTGGAGCAGCCCATCTGGACTCTGGCCTACAGAACTCTGAGAAAATAAATAGGTGTTGTTTTGAGACACTAAGTTTGCAGTAATTTGTCATGCATCAAAAGAAAACAAGTCATATCATTTATCACAAATGAGAAGTTGCTCTTCCCTTTCCAATTACTTAAACTTGCAATATATTTTTTCTGATTCCATTGTAACTTCTAGGACCTCAAGAAAAAGATGAGCATGGAGAACAATAGCGAAAGCCTGATTATGGCCGGACTGTCTAGTGTTTTACCATCAGATATTATATTTACAACTGATGTCTTTTATCCATTCCCACCACTCAGTTCCAGAAGCTTGGGTTTGGGAGATGCAGCATCATATTTACTTTGGAGGATTTCAAGCACATGAGGCCTCCTGGAGAACTTTGCCCCAGCCCTGTAAGGTATTCCTGCCTAGCCGGCCTTGTTCACCCACTGTTTTATCAAGCCAGCTCATCGTTATCCAGGCAAGACTAGTGATTCCCTGAGCAGGGTCTACTGCTGCATTTCTCTTCCTATAAAGGGAGTTCCTTGATCAGGAGCAATGCTCTGGAGAATGTTCACAAAGTGGGTAAGGCATTCTGGAAGTCTCTGGATGACAGTTTGGGCAGAAGCATTATGCACAGGGCAGGCATATCTTCTTCCAGAGTGTCTATTCCAGTAAGGACAAACAAATCCCTTCCCTGATAGAAGTGGCCCATTGTAATCAACCTGTCACCAGGTAGCTAGATGATCACCTTCAGGATTAGAGACATATCTGGGTCTCAGGGATGGTGTCTGTTGCTGGAAGATGGAGTCTTCAAAGATGGCTGTACCAGGTCAGTCTTGACGAGTGGAAGTCATGTCACTGAGCTTATGCATAACTTCTACCACTGCCACCATGGCTACTTTGTTCATGGGTAGCAGGGGAAAGATGCTGATTTGTGCCCACAGAATGTGCCATCCTATCCACTTGATTACTAAGATCCTCTTCTGCCAAGGTCACCGCCAGGGGAACATCTACATGGGACACTAACATCTTCACCCTGCCCATTCTGAGAGATCTATCCCATACCTTTTCCCTAGACTACGTTCTCACCAGTTTTCCAAACATGTTTCTTTCAAATACACGACCATCCAATTAAACCAGTGGTTCCAGTTCATAAGTCACTATATAGTCTTGTGTCTGGTCAATTTCCCTCTTAAGCAAGGTGGTTCTCTGCTCAAAACTCTGTCCACTGTGAATTTCCCTTCACAGATGTCCCAGAAAGGAGGTATAATGCTGCCACTCTTGATTTCTAGGTGGTGCTGTATGTCAGGCAGAACCATGTTCAGCCAGGCCTGAGTCTTTTCTTCCTCTGCAACATGGCCTTGGGAGATGCCCAGGGAAACCAGGGGAGCAGACTGGGAGAGACGGGGTAGTGTGGCAAGGCTTGGAACCATGGGCATTTGGACCACTTATCCATGTAACTTAATTGTACTTGGAGGGTGCTGCCCTATTTGATGATGAAATGTGCTGAACATACCCAAGTTTATGGCTTGGTGGGTCAGATAACACAAAATTCATGATGTGCAACTCAGATCACATGATAAATCAGTGACCTCGAGGTTAAGCATTCAGTCCGTACCAAGATCCAGTGGTAGGTTAACAGCTCAAAGGGAGAGTAGTTACCTCTAGAGGATGGCAGTGTTTTGCTTCAATACCCTAAAATCATGCCCTACAATCACCTCCAGGTGCCTGCCCAAGGCTCCAGAGAGCCTTCCTGTCTGCTACTGAGAGTTCATACACCATCAGATCAGCGGGATCAGATGATGCAAGTGGCAGAGCAGCCTGCGTGGCAACCTGGCTCGTTGCAGAGCCGACTCTTGTTCTAGGTCATACAAAACTAGCCGTTTTGCAGGTTACTTGGTAAATGGGCTCTAATAGCACATCCAAATGTGGATTGTGTTGCCTTCAAAATCCAAAAAGGCCCAATAGGCATTTTTTTTTAATCAAGTTTCCATTTCTTTTTTTTTTTTAATTTGTACTTTTTAGATATACATGACAGTAAAGTGTATTTTGACGTATTATACAACATGGAGTATAACTTATCTAATTGGGATCCCATTCTTGTGGTTTTATATGTGGAGTAATCCTGGTCATGTATTCATATATGAACATAGCAAATTATGTCTCAGTCATTCCACTGTCTTTCCTATGCCTATCCTCCTCCCTTCCCTTCATTCCCCTTCGTCTAATCTGACGAACTTCTATTCTTCCCTACCCCACATCCCATCCCTTATTGTGTGTTATCATCCACATATCAGAGAGAACAGCCGGCCTTGGGTTTTGAGGGATTGGCTTATTTCACTGAGCATGGTAGTCTCCAGATCCAACCATTTACTGGCAAAGGTCATAAAGTCATTCCTTTTTTCCCACTAGGCATTTTACCCTTTCCTTGGTTGTAGGAAGGTCCAGATGCTCTTCATCTTAGAGGGACTAGCTCAGCGTACCTCACACCTCTAGACCCCTAGTAATTTCATTGAGGCTGAAAGCCCCTAGATCCTTGTCGGGTTTATTTCCCACCCTGTGGCACACAAATGTTTTCCCTATAAATCTAGAATAGTCACTCTTTGTTGACTAGGTTCACTGAACACAATGCCATCCATGTAAAGGATCAGTGTGATGTCTTGTGGAAGGCATAGGGGAACAAAATTCCCAGGAACCCAATTTTAACCTAGAGTGGAGTGCTGATAGACTCCGAAGGGGGTAGTGAAGGTGTGCTGCTGGCATTGCCTGCTCAAGGCTAACTGCTTTGGGGTGTCTTTACTCACAGTAATGGAAAGAAAGGTCTTTCCAGCTCAGCCGCTACATTTGAGGTACCAGGAGATGTGTGGATTTACTTAGGCAGTGAAGCCACATCTGCCAGAGCAGATGCCACCAGAGTCGTCACCTGAAGAGAGTGACTCCATGACTCTGTTTCTGATTCAATTAGATTTTTGTTCACCTGATGTAGAATTCTGTGGTTTGTATAGATCAAGTAAGGGTTTATTAGGCTTCCCGTATATTTCACTTCTGGAAGTGCCGTGGTCACTTGGCCAATGCAGAAGACTCTGCATGTCAGACTACTCTGATTGCTATTTTGGCTCTGCCCTCCATTACAGCAATCCCACCCACCTTGCATTAGCTGGTTGAGTGCCACCATTGGTCCCTGGCACCCTGGGATACAAGGACCCCCACTATATTTAAGTGTATTAATCCAGTGGGAGCAGTTTCCATTATAGTTACTGACCTACAGAAAAAGTGATCATGTAACTCCTCAGGGTTACTGACCAGAGACCCCCTCATAAACTAGCTTCTCACATTTGTGGAGCGAAGTGTGTCCTCTGAACTTTTCCTAGGTGCATGAGTAGGTCTTAAGTGACAAACACACTCTGACACCCCAATCTCAGTAAGTCTTTGTATCTCTTTCTCTAGAATACGCCAAGGCGAATCTGGAACTTCCTTTACCATGGGCCACCTTCTGGTCCTAATTTCATCTAGCCAGCTAACTGAACTGTTATGACCTTTTCTAACTCCTCAAGCTGCAACATTAGATCAAGAATCTCAGCTTAGATCTGGGTGTCATGGTTGAACACTTTTTTCTCAGCTTCTTGAGAGGTCGAGGCAGGAGGATTGCTTGAGCTCAGGAGTTTGAGGCCAACCTGGGCAACATAGTGAGACCTTATCTGAAAAAAAAAAAAAAAAAAAAAACCAAACAACATCAACAACAAAAGGATCTCCATTTAGTAATTCAATACTACGAATTCAGCTTGATACAACTTTATGTCCAACTTTATGTTTCTTACAACATCATCCCACATCCTTGATATCCTTTCCCACATATATTCCCTGGATTTCTGTCTGCATAAATTGAAAAAGAATGTAGCTCCTTGGGAGTGTAGCATACCTCACATTTAGGGGCTAGCACTTGAATACAGCTATAGACCTAGAAGCAAACAAGTAGTGAGGTGGGTCCTGAGGTGATCAGTTCTGTCTCACAAGGCAACTCCCTCAGAGGAGGCCTGGAAAGTTTCTCCAGTTAAGCAGGGTTCATCTCAGATGGGTATAGAAGGATTGCTTCTATTGGCAAAGATAACTCAGCAGAATCTGGGAGTTCAATGTCTCCAGCCTCATTAGGATCTTCCAACATATCCTCGTTCAAATTCTCAGGATCCCATCCCTTCTCCATGAATTCCCTCACTCTAACAGGAGCACCTTGCAAGGTTGGGATTCAGTTTGCATTGCCATCAAGCCACTCATAGGATGAGATTCTGGGTTTGGTTTTCAGCAATCTCAGCTTTGTGGGTACAGGAATATTATTCAACAATAAAAATAAATGAGACAGCAAGTCATAATATTGCTAAGTAAAAGAATCCACTGTGAAAAGTATATAATTTCAAATATATGGCAATCTGGAGAAGGTAAAACTATGGAAGTAGTAAAAATTTCAGTAATTGTCAGCAGTTCAAGGGGAAGGAGAAAGGATAGGTGAAGCACAAGATTTTTAGGGTGATGAAACTACTCTGTAATGATGGATACATTTGTCAAAATCCAGAGTGGGCTTCAGGTACACTCTGGTCTTTAGTTAACAATAATGTATAAATATTGTTTCATTGATACTAATAGTTATAGTACACTAATGCAAGATGTTAATAGAAAAATTGGGAGGTTGAGGGGAAGAAGTTAGGGGATTTATGGGAACTCTTTATACTTTCTACTCAATATTTCTTTAAACCTCAAACTGCTCTTAAAAAATTAAGCCCATTAATTTTTTTAAAATTCCTATGAATTTTAGAGGTCTGCTGTCAGTGTCAAGCCAATACCAGAAACTGACCCCCTGCAGATGGTTTATTCTGATGACACCCTGCATCCTTGGTGCTTTCTTCAGCGGCTGCAATCTTCTCATCCTGTGTGCAGAGCCAGCTGGCAGTACCATGCAGTTAACACCCACAGGAGTAACCCTAACCAATAAAGAAAGGGAATCAGGGGCTCAGCACCCGGCTTTCTCATCCTTGGTGAAACTGCTCTGAAGTGTGTCCTACCGTCTGCCAGATGGTCGCAGTGGAACTGAGCCCTGGTTTCCACAGCAGTAACTACTCACTAACACACCTTGCAGTACTTTCCTGTCTCTCCACCTTACTCTTCTATCTCCTTATTGTTCTTTCTGGAGTCCCAAATTTGTCTCAGGTTGGCTTTAGGGAAAACCTAAAATAAGATAGGGTCAGATTGAAGATAGATCCTAGTGGCTTTGCTTCGGAATCTCTGCAAAATTTCCAAATGTAGGAGGAGGAAGAAGAGAAAATGGCATCCATGGATCACAGTACCTATAGTACTGTGGCCCAGCAGAACCACAGTGCTTATAACCCCAGGCAACTGAAGGATCTGAACAGTTCACCTGGGCACATGGGCAATGGAGCTATAGAACTCATGAACAGGCTACTGATGTGAGCCATCCTTAGGCTCAGACCATTGTCACTTACGGGCAAAGTGCACATGCAACCTCTTACAGACAGCCTCCCACTGCCCCCCTGGCAGACAGCCAGCCTGTCCAGGGATACAGCACTGGTGCTTATGACCCTGCCACAGTCACCACAACCCAGGCCTCCTATGCAACTCAGTCTGCATATGGCACTCAGCCCACTTACCCAACCTCTCAGCAGCCGCTGGCAACCACCACACCTACAAGACTGCAGGTTTGTAACAAACCGGTGGAGACAAGTCAACCTCAGTCTAGCATGGGGGGTTATACCCAGCTCAAGGATACAAAGTAACTACAGTTATCCCCAGGTTCCTGGGAGCTGCCCCATGCAGCCAGTTGCTGCACCTCCATCCTATCCCCTGCACAGCCAGCTAGCTATGGTCACAGCAGTTACTCACACAGAACACATGTGAGCACTGAGCAGCTGTGGACAGCAGTGTTGCTGTGGTCAACAAAGCTCCTGTGGGTACGGCCTCCTTCTCATTACCCTCCCACACCCCCACCGGATTCTACAACCCAGTTCCAGTCAATACCTCCAACAGAGCAGCAGCCATAGGCAGGGCAGTCCATTCCCACAGGACATCCCAGTAGCGTGGGTGTTTAGGGGCAGAAGTCGGGAGGGTTTTCCTGATCAGGAAAGCACTGCATGAATAGCTTTGATAACTGGGGCAGGGGAAGAGTGGACTTGATCATGGAGGCACAGGTGGGTGGGAAGAAGAACATGGTGGAATGAGAAGGCTACAAGAAGCCAAATGGACCCAAGGATGAAGGGCCAGGTCTCGATGATGACTGACTACAGTGCAGTTTATGTGCAAGGATTAAATGACAGAGTGACTTCCGCCACCTGGCAGACTTCTTTAAGCAGTGTGGGGTTGTTAAGATGAATAAGAGAACGGGGCAGCCCACGATCCACATCTACCTGGACAAGGAAACAGGAAAGCACCAAGGCCATGCCGCAGTGTCCTATGAAGGCCCAGACTGCCGAGGATGCCATTTGGTGGTTTGGTGAAACAGATTTTCAAGGGAGCAAACTGAGAGACTCTCTTGCTCAGAAGAAGCCTCCAATGAAATGCATGCAAAGTGGCATGCCACCCCGTGAGGGCAGAGCAATGCCACCACCACTCCGTGGAGGCTTCCCTGCAAGAGGGCCAGGTTGCTGAGGGAGGAGGTAATGCCCAGCACCAGGCTGGAGATTGGCAGAGTCCCAGTCAGGGGTGTGGAACCCAGAGAACAGGATGCAACATGAGTGAGAACCCCAAGCCTGAGGGTGCCCTCCCACCACAGTTTCTGTCCCTGGCAGTGGCAGGGGCTGCCCAGGTGGCATGCAGAGAGGAAGAGGCGACCCTGTGGAAGGTGGTGGACTGGGAGGAATGTTCAGAGGTGACCCCGATGGAGACAGAGGTGGCTTCTATGGTGTCCGTTGCATGGACCAAGGTGACTTTGGTGGAGGAAGACAAGGTTGACAGAGGGAAGGAAGAAGAGGAAGGACAGGGAGGACCTGGAAAATGGATGAAGGTCAGCACCATCAGGACCAGGTCCTACTGGGGCAGCCCCCAGAGAGTGGCATTGACTACCAGATTTAATTTAAAAAAAAAAAACTTTTAAAACTCCTTCTAATTAGTTGTACATGACAATAGAATGCATTTTAAACCAGAAAATGTTTTAAATTTATAATTCTATATTTATAATGCTGGCCACAACATTATGATTGTTCCTTAAAACAAGTCAAATGGTAGTGTGCTGAGTGTTTCTATCTTCCTTCTTTTAACAATGGTTGTTTAAGATCTAGCAATGGTAACCCCCATGAGCATGCTCAGTGTCACTGTGGAGAACCAAGAGGGACACCAACTGTAACAATGTTCATGGTTGTGATTTTTTAAAAATAAAATCCCAAATGTTTATAAACAACCACAACAACAACCACAAATTCCAAATGCCTTCTCATTTTTTTCTCTCCAAATGCATGTGATTTTCACAGCAAACAGCCTTAGAAATAAGGGGATCTTTTTTTTTTTTTCATTTTTATTGTTTTAATTACCAATAATGTTGCAGTCTTATTTTCTACACTTTTCATTGGAAATGCAGTGTTTTAATTGCATTATGGATTAAAAAGTTGTTCATGGGCTGGCCTGAGACACCAACTTGAACACTTTTTCTAAAAGAAAGTGAATTACAAATGTAAAGAAACAACTTTCAAACCCAAGTTTTGGAACATGCAATTTGAGTACTGCCTTCAAGCCAAAAAATTTAGATGAGAGATGCAAAACAAATTGGCCCACTGCTGCTTGGGATAATGTCTACCCTTTTTAAGTTTTTTTAAGGATTTTTGCTGTTGTTTCTTCCTTTTTTAAAAATTTATTTTGATTGCTTGATAATAGCCACATTTAGAAGCTTCTATCAGTTTCCCTACATCTGCTAGCAATTGGCATCCTTCCATTTTGCTTGGATAATTCAGTAGCGTCACATCTTGTGGAAATAGCTGCTCCTGGCAAAACTGTTTAGTTTATCATTTACTCAAAACATTTGCACAGTTCCACTTGGTTAGAAAGCAAAAATGGGGCTGATCATTTTTGCATAAAGAAGTCAAATCAAGGAATGCTCTAAACCATGAAATGAAATTTAATTAAATATTGGAAAGACAAACACTTCACCATGAACAGACATTCTTTAAATCATAGTTAAATGATACACAAAAGGAATTTCTGTTTTACTTTAGAAAGTATTTCATGGTGACTTCATAAATGTTTTCAAGATAACTAATGCGTGCTATCATTGTATAGCTTGCTCATGTGAGGAGTCAGACTCAGACTTTGCCACTGAAATACCACCCATGACAGTAGAAAGCAGGCAGATTGTTAGGGTTGGGCTGAAGTGGCTTGTTGCCTCCTAGCCTTCCACTCCTGCCATGTGCATGGTGGGTTAGCTTCCTACTTATTTGACTTATGCTTGTTTTCATATTAGGGTAAGACTGCCCTCTGAAAAGTATCTGGCCAACTCTGAAGCTCCAAGAAGATACAACCTACTGAGACTACACCATCAGCATCTCAAGTGGTCCATAAGGTGCACACCACAGGCAGCATCCTCTCCAGTCTGAGGACAAGATCTCGATGACGAGATACTAGAGAACCCAAACCCCACCCAACATGGAAGTGCTAAGAGGTACCAAATGGTCACTTGACCTTGGGACACTTGGAAGGGCTGTGTAGGAGGTCATCCAAGTTTCAGCAAACATCTAACAGGGAAGGCAACAGTTTCAGACCCAAATCAACTTGGGAATCTGGTTAGGATTCTGGCACCTCTATAATTTTTTTTTTTAAATAGCTTTACTATACAACTCAATACTACATAATTCATTCATTTGAAGTGTACTATGCAGTGTTGACAGCATTGTTTAGCCATAACCAAAATCTAACCTACTTTAATCTAATGGAATAGCTTCATTTCCTTGAACCCAGAAAAATGACTTTACACTCCCAACCAGCTCCCTGCCCTAAGCAACCACTAAACTTCTTTCTGTCCATATCAGTTTGCCTATGCTGAATATTTCGTATACACAGAATCACATAACATGCCAGCTTTTATGACTGGCCTTTTAAATTTAGCATATTTTCAGTTTCATTCAACTATATTATGTTTGAGTATTTTGTTCCTTTTTTATATGGCTGAGAATGTTCCATCATAGGGATATGCCACATTTTATTTATTCATTTATCCACTGATGGACA
This sequence comes from Sciurus vulgaris, assembly GCF_902686455.1. Lineage (NCBI taxonomy): Eukaryota > Metazoa > Chordata > Mammalia > Rodentia > Sciuridae > Sciurus > Sciurus vulgaris. The sequence goes on from NC_136474.1 coordinate 30,744,867, forward strand.
GTTAATTGTTTTCACTGTTGATTATTACAAATAATGCTGCTAGGAACATTCCTGAACAGTTTTTATGCAGACATGTAAAATGTTAAACTACATGTCCCGGCAATTCAACTTGTATATTTGTCTTCCAAAGACTTGAAAACATATGTCTGTATTACTTTAACATTCCTCCACTTCATCTGCACTGTTATTTTATGTCTTTTTGATCATGACTGCCCTAGTATGTAGGAAGTTGTATTTCATTGTGGTTTAGATTTGTGTTTCCCTGGTCCCTAGGGAATTTTTTTTTTTTTAAATGTGCTTGTTTAACATTTGCATATTTTCTTTGGAGAACTATCTACTTAAGTCATTTGATCTTTGGAACAGAGGGGTGTCTTTTCATTGTTGAGTTGTAAGTGTTCTTTATATATTGTGGATACAGTCCCTTATCAGATGCATAGTTTGCAAATGCCTTTTCACATTCTATAAATTCTACTTCTGCTTTCTTCATAGCAATGTTTCCAGCACAAGAGTTTTACACTTTGATACAGACAAACTTATCTATTCTTTCTTTTGTATCTTGTGCTTTGGTGCTCTATATAAGAAGTCATTGATAAAATCCAAGGTCACAAAGATTTACTCCTTGGTTTTCTTCTAAAGGATTTGCAGCGTTAGCCCTTATGTTTGTGTGTTTATGATCCATTTTTAATTAATGTTTGACAATGGTGTAATATAGAGGTCCACTTCATTCTGTTGCATGTGGTTATCCAGCTGTTTCAACATCATTTGTTAAAACAAACGAACAAAAAAAAAATCTCCTCTTTCCCCATTGAATTATCTTGGCACCCTGTTGAAAAGGAATTGACTACAAATGTAAGACTATTTCTGGACTGACCTCTGTGTTTATCCTTATGCCTGTATAACACAGCCTTGGTCATTATACATTTATAGTAAGCTTGTTTGCAGTTAAGAAGTATGAATCCTCTAACTTTGCTCTTTTTCAACATTGTTTTGACTATTCAAGATCCCTTGCATTTCCACATGAATTTTGTCAATTTCTGTAAAACTCAGATTTTGATGGAAATCATGTTGAATCTTCTAAATGTGGTTATCAAAATGGCATAAAAATATTGCCATCCTACCAATAAGTTCAGGACAGTGGGATAGTGGGATATCTTTCCACATATTTATTTCTTCTTCCCTGATCTCTTAATATCCCACAGTTCTCAATGTATAAATTTTGTATCTCTTTTATTAAATTTATACCTAAATATTTTATTCTTTCTATTGAAACCAAGCCCTTGTACTGGAGCTGCAGAGTGGTGGCCTGGTAGGGCTGGAGCACAGGCTACCAGCACGGGCCTGTGGCAATGCAGAACCCACCATGACTGCACCAGCCTAAAACATAGCAAGCCAAGGCCGAGGAGAGTCCAGACCCAGCCTGGACCCCATCTGGAGCCCATGTCTGCTCCACACAGGGCCACAGCCCTGAACGGCCAAGTCTCCACAATCTGCTGACTTCAGTCTCCTCCTTCCCAATGAGGGCAGGAAAACAGAGGTGGAGCAGACCCAAATGGAGATTGCAAGGCTAACCAACAGCATTGGTATTTTCCAAACCTGAATAGCATAAGTTTGGACCAATAATGTTGACCCAAGACCCACATAAACCCCTAGACTAGCACACTCAAGTAGCAACCCCTCAAAGACCCCTCTCACCCTATGAGAGATCTGTCTCTTTACTTCCCACATGAATAAATCCTAGTCTTTTACACTCACTCTTCCTTGTCCAGAAAGAAGAAATTGGCAGTGAGCTCCTGGGGTCTGCTGCATCACTCAGTCACATGACCTGCCATTAAGTGCAACAGGTCACTCCAGGGTACTGGAGAAGAACCAGAATTTGCTGGCTGCAACCCTCAGAGCTGATACAGTCAGCATCCCCTGCCTTGATCAGCTGCTAAGGCTACAGCAGGCTCTCTGAGCTGCAGGTGCCTGCATCTTACACAGAGCCCACCCTCTGGCAGAAGCAGAGAATTGGTTTCATCTCCATCTCCAGTTTCACTCTTACAGAATTGTTTTCTTGATTTTATTTTCAGAATGTTCACTGAAAATATATAGAATTAGAATTAATGTCTGTATATTGATCTTTCACTCTGCAAGCTTGATCAACTCATTTCTACCTTCTAATAGTTTTTTAGTAGATTGTTTTAGGATTTTGTGTACATATATAAGCTATGTCATTTGTGGATAGGCATAATTAACTTCTTTTCTAATCTGAATATTCTTCCTTCCTTTCCTCATTTTTTCCTTCCTCCCTCCCTCCCCCTACACACACATACACACTCTCTCTCTTTCTTTCTTTCTTCCTTCAAGCAATTAGTGCTTTAAAAAAAAAAAAAAAAAGGCAGTGACAGGGACATCTTTTTCTTGTTCCTGATTTTAGAAAGAAAGCATTCCTTCCATTATCCTTAAATATGATGTTAGCTATAGGCTTTTAGTATATGCCCTTTATTGGGCCCCCTTCTTTCCTAGGTTGTTAAGAAGTTTTACCATGAAGGCCTGTCGGATTCTGTGAAAAGCCTTCTGTGTGTCTGCTGTCCTTTATTCTGTTTTCATAGTTTATTGTATTGATTGTGCCTTCAAAATAACATTTTCTTCCTGTTTGCCACCGCATGTCTGTGGGGATTTGCGGGAAACGTTTTGTAACAGTATATTTTGATAAAGAACTGAACAAGGAACAAGTTAAAGAGGCTGAACTCTAGTTTAGAAGTATATTCGGGGGGTGAGGACCAAGAAGAAGAGGCAGAAACATAGGAAATTGATGGTGGCCACTGCTAACAATGAAAGGAAAGCAGCTGGCATCCACCCAGATTCAAATAAATACCACAGACTTTAACAAAAAGGCCCATCACAAAGTCATCTATTGTTGAACAAAGTCATCATTAAAAGTAACTTTTGCAAAATTATTATTAAATAGGATCATCAAGAATGGTAATAAGTAACTCAAACACATTACTTCCTCATTATTTTATTACATTTTACTGTTACCTATGTTCTTAAAATTATTTATGTCTATTTTATCTGTGTAGTATAAATACTATAGAGTGGTGTGATACTACATGTCTGCTCCCAATTGTGTATTTAATGCTGTCAGGTTTATATCTGGAGCCATCGTGCAAGTATTTTGCCATAGAAATTGACAAATACCACAAAATATTTTTGGAAGAGTTGGCTGTTTGGCATTTGGCAGCACACCAGTCCTAGTGCATTTAGTCCAAGAAAATAGAAGAGAAAGGCAGGTGAGCAACAGCGGGAACTTCATTCAATTTCCCAGACAGGAATACCCAAGAAAAATGTGTGGCTCTTTCTTACTGTCTTTCCCTGGGATGGATTTAGAACAAGACAAATTCAATTCAGGAAGGGTTTATTGAAGGCAATAGCACTGCAGAAGATATCCAGCCTGAATGCTTAAAATTATTTATGCAAAGCGTGCCTCTTTGTGGAGATGGGATTAAATGATTCACAGAAGATTCTTCTATTTCAAAGAGTATATTCATCTATAAAGAAATGCTTAATTCAAGACTAGTAGCGATGATAATTGTTTTTCTTCAGACTGATGAATCACAACGTCATTTCTTCTATTTATATTCAAAGCATCCAGGTCATTCAATGTGTCTGTTTGAACCCCTCCTGCCATATAAACAGATATTTGAAATGTAGATAATTGATGTTTGATTTAGCTCTTTCCTATTGCTTTAAAGATTACTGAGAGAACTCAAACATATTAATCTGATGTAATCTTTTTGGTGAGCTCCTTAATTCAGTCTCTAAGCTGGGGTCCCTTCCTCCTCCCACCCTTGCCTGGGCTCCTGAAGAATGTAGCAGAGCTCAGAGGAAAGCTGGATGTGGCAGCACGTGCCTATAATCCCAGCGGCTCAGGAGGCTGAGGCAGGAGGATTGCCTGTTCAAAGCCAGCCACAGCAACTTAGCAAGGCTCTAAAGAACTTAGCGAGATCCTGTTTCAAAAACAAAGGGCTGGGGATGTGACTCAGTGTTTGAACCCTTCTGGTTCAATCCCCAGTACCAAAAAAAAAAAAAAAAAAAAAAAAATCTAGAAGGAGAATCAAGTCATCTGAGCCAAAGTCCTCCCCTTCATCGCTTCATTTTAATTCATCATTTTTGTTGAATAAGGATATGATGTTTGTAACTTAATCTTGAAAATAAAGCCACTGTTAATTTTCATTTTAGTAGAAAACATTATCTATGACAACTACAGAAAGTATTTGGAGACTCCAAAATAAGTCATTCCTTGATGTGAAGTGGCCACATCTCTTGGTGGTGTTAACAGGCACCCCATAGTGCTGAGACATCCATACAGACATTCATGGGGCTTCCTATTCCATCAACATGATGGCGGAAGGTATAGGAAACCTTTTTCCCATTTCAAATATGAGAACAGAACTGACCAAAAATAAAAATGTTTAAATATACACTTTATGTCACAGGAAAGAAAATGTCAAAAACAAAGACCGAATGGAGATCTGGAGCATTTCCACGCAAGATCTTGCTATAGCACCTTGGGGGAATAGAATGGTATCAGATCAAGTTATGGGTCAAACAGTAAGACAAGAAATGAGGCTTTGGGTCCAAGAGCTTAGAGCTTGGCATAAACTAGGGGTTGGGGAGAGTTTAGACTCTCTGTTAAGAGAGAGTAAAAAATTCATACCACCAGCCAGGGTGATGACCAAGCTGCTTCTTCCAATCAATGTCTAGATAGAAAAACATCTTTCCTTAGGCATTAGAACATCAAGCCAGAGCCACACAAGACAGGAGTTTATACTATAGTCAGGCCATGAGACTCCACGGGGCAAAAACCTAAACTGTCACGGGGCAAGAACAACCCTGGAAGAAATAAGCATGCGGCTGCTCCAGAGGAACAGATACCCAACACACAAGATGCGGGGTTTCTGTGAGAAAACAAACAAGCCATCCCAACCAAAGGAAAGTTGTCTGTTTTTTTTTTTTTTTTTTTTTTTTTTAAGCAAGGAAAATAAGCACAGATCATAAGTTAAAAGATTTTTAAAAATCCACTACATAAACACTAACTGAAAAGATGCTACCTTGTAAACCTTAAAAGAAACCATTCACTTCGAGAAGACAATTTTATATGCTGAACTTGCAGTAGGTTAGAATCTGAATATGCAAAGAAATAGCAAAGTAGGAAACTGCGAAGAACCTCTTTAGGAAAAACAGGCCATTACTGCAGTACGTGTGTAGCTGCCCACCCAAGGGCCCTTCTACAGCTCTTCCTTGCTACTTTGAATCAGATTTGACTATGGGCAGCCATGAACCTGACCCTGTCTTTTTCTAGACTTTCTGAGGCCTAAGGGTAATCATGTGGCACAGGTCTGGCTAACAAGACACAAAGAGAATCGCTACAGGGGCTTGAAGGAAAGCCGTGTCCTTCCAGACAGGAAGGTGGTAGATCCTACGTGTGCCATCCTGGAGCTGAGGCAGGAGGATCACAAGGTTGTGGCCAACCTGGGCCACTTAGTGAGACCCTGTCTCAAAATAAAAAATATAAAGGGCTAAGGATATGGAGCACTTCTGGGTTCAATCCCTAGTACTTTAAAAACTGGAACAAAACATAAACAAACAAACGAAAACCCTTGAAGCCCTTGGAAATCAAAAGAGAGCTCTGAAAGGTGATAAGAAGAAGGTGGATTAGTCCGGAATCCAAAGACTAGAGAAACAACACAGCAGAGGAGCATGTAAGGACCCCCCTGCCCCACCCAACAAAATAAGATGACTGTTATGGTTTGGATGTGAAGTGTCCCCCAAAAGTTCATGGTGTGACAACGCAAGCAGCTTCAGAAGAGAAATGATTGGGTTGTGAGAGTCTTGACCTAATCAGTGAATTAATCCCTGATGAGATTAACTGAGTGGTAATGAAGTGGTGGGGTGTGGCTGGAGGTGGGAATTGGCAGCATGGCTTTGGGGTATATATTTGTATCTGAAAAGTGGAGTCCTCCCTCTCTGCCTCCCGATCACCACATGAGCTGGTTCCCTCTGCCACACTCTTCCACCATGATGTTCTGCCTCACCAAGGAATGGAGCCAAGGAATGGAGCCAGCCTTCTATAGAGTAAGACCTCTGAAACCACGAGCCTTCAAATAAACTTTTCCTCCTCTACAATTTTTCTGATTTTCAATTTAAGTCACAGCAGTGAAAAAGCTGACTAAAACAATGACCCAGGCCTGGCATCCCCCAACCCCAGCCTAGTAACTCAGTGCAGCCTGGATGGATTAACTTTTTTTTTTTTTTTTTTTTGCGGTATTGGAGATTTGAACCCAGGGCCTTGTGCTTAAGAGGCAAGCACTCAACCAACTGAGCTATATCCCCAGCCCTGGATTAACATCTTCTCTGTGTCCCACAGCATCAGTTAGGTGAACCAACCAAGAGCCCACCCTTACGAAGGCTAGTGGAAGTCTTCCTACAGAAAGGCGACGATAAAATGAGGAATCCAGGAAGATCAGAAAGGAAGCAAGACCAAGAGAAACTGGAGAAAATTGGTACATAAAATAGAGTCTACTCCCCTTCAGTTTTATAAATCATATTGATGATGGAAACAAAATTATAATACCATTTGATATTTGATATTCTAGATTAAACACTGCATAACAATACTCACCAAATATGTTAGTCCGTTGTGTATCACTGTGACCAAAACACCTGATGAGAACAACTTAGAGGAGGAAAGATTTATCTGTGCGCATGGTTTCAGTACAGTTTACAGCAGACCCCAAGGCAGAAATATCATGGTAAAGAGGAAATATTCTCAGCTTGTGGCAGCCAGAAAGCAGAGAGAGAGCCAGTGAGAGAGCATGAGAGTGCAACAGGAAGGGACCAGGGACAGATACAGTACCCAATAACATGCCCCGGTGACATTCTTCCTCCAGCCATGCTTCACTTGCCTACAGTTCCCACCCAGCTGTCCCCTAAGCTATCAATGGATTAATTCATCAAATGATGAATTCAGAGCTCCCATGATCCAATCATTGTCTAAAAGCCCCACCTCTGAATCTTGCTGCAATGAGTACCATGCTTATGCATGAGCTTTGAGGGGTGGGGAGCATTACAGATCCAAACTATCCCACCACACAATACAGCTTCGAAAGGTATGATGCAAAATCCAATGGATTTGAAGATGAAAGAAAGAAGCAGAAACCTTGCACTTGGGGACTTCAACATCTCTGTCTTAGCAACAAGTGATTGTACTTCTAGAGAAAACAACCAGAAAGAATATAGAATAATACCACCAATAGGATCTGGTTGACACATATGGAATACTCATTCAACCACAGCAGAATGCATGCTTTTCTGGTTTTCAAATGTCTATGGAACATTCACCAAGGCCACATCCTGAACTATAAGACAAGTCCCAAGAAATTCAAAACAATTACAATCATACAGAGTATTTCCTCTTTCCATAAATAAAAAACAGAAAAATCCAAGAAATAAAAAACATAGAAAGAAAACAGGAAAATCTCTAAAGACATGGAAATTAAATGATACATTTCTACGTAATCCATAAGCGGCCTCAAGGAAATAAAAAGTGAATAAAAATGAAAATAAAATAATTCAAAATAGTTTGGATGGAACCTCATGATGCCAAGAGAAAAATGTAAAACACTAAAAACTTATACTAGAAAATATGAAAAAGACTTAAATTAATAACCACATTTCTAAATTAAGACTCTAGACAAAGACAAATACAAGGCAAGCATAATAAAATATTAGAAAAGAGCAGAAACTGTACTTGAAAATAGGAAAACAACAGAAATAAACAATGAGACATAAAACTTGTTCTTAGAAAAGATTAATAAAATCAACAGACTTCTAGCAAGACTGGCAAAATAGATGCTACAAGTTGCTAACATCAGGACTGAAAATAGCATTACAAAAACCAGGGGCTTCAGAAGAGTATGACTATGTTAAAAAAAAAAAAAAAAAACAACTAATAACTACATGCCTAAAATTGGCAATTTATGTGAATGAACCAGTTCCTTGAAAGGTACAAAGCACCACAGCTCACTCGACACAAAGAAGATAATTTGATTAGTTTTATCGCTGTGAAGGAAGTTGAACTCATCATTTAAAATCTCCTGGAGAAAAAGTCTCCAGGGCCAGCTGTTTTTTTTTCTGGAGAACATTCAACCAAACGTTGCATAAGCCCATTCCACACAACCTGTTCCAGAAAACAGAAGAGGAAATAGTTCTCACTTTATTCCACAAAGACAGTATTGCCCTGCTAGCAAAACTAAACAAAAGCAGTTCAAGGAAGGAGAATACTACAGAGTAATATCCCTCACAAACACAGATAAAAAATTTTTAACCAGTACCAGCAGGCAGAGCTCATCAATATATAAGAAGAATTATATAGTAAAGCAAGCATATAGGGTTACTCAGATATGCAAGTCTGGCTCAATATTTGAAAAACAATCAGGTAATCCACCATGCGAACAAGCTGAAAGAAGAAAAACCACATGACTGTATCGATTGCTGTTGAAAAATATTTTTACCCGACTCAACAATCAATTATGATAAAAAAAAATACTCTTAGGAAAATAGAGATAAACCTGATAAAGACATGAGCAAACACCCTAACACTAATATTATACTTACTGCTGAAAGAGTGACCAGGTTCCCCTAAGACAGGGCAGAGCAAGGGTGTCCTATCTCATCACTTCTATTCAACATGATAATTATTAAGTTCTAGGTGACAAAATAAGGCTGGAAAGTTGTTCTTATGGCAGATACTATGATGCCTTGTATAGAAATCCTTTCCTTAACCCCACCCCAAAAGAAGAAGAGAGAAAAAGCAAGTAGAAAGAATAAGTTCATCCAACAAGTGTGTAATGGGTGTCTTCCCTCTTTCTTTCTTAATCAGTTTACCTCTAGTGGGCATATTCTGTCGATCTTTCCAACAACCATTTTTGTTGTTTGATTTTCTGTATTGATCTTCTATTTTTGTCATTGATTTTTGGTTTGCTTGTCATTATTTTCTTCCTTCTTTTTACTCTCATTTCAATTCAATCTTCTTTTTGCAGCTTCTCGATGAGAAAGCTTAAGTAATCTTTTTTATAGAACTTTTTTTTTCTTTTCAAATACAGCAGTTTAAACATACAAATTTTTCTGTAAGTACTCTTTTTTTTTGCATCCTTTAAATTTTGAAACGTTGTGCTTTCATTTTTGGTTTAAGACATTTTTTAAAAATTTCATCAGTGACTTCTTTGATTTATGAATATTAAGAAGCTTGTAGTTTGGTTTCCAAATATGTGATGACTTTCCACATTTATTTGTCTAGTTGATTGTTAATTTATACTCTTATAGTCATAGAACATACTTTGTATTTCTTTAACCTCTTTAAATTTACAGATACTTGTATGATATGATAAAAAAAAAAAAAATGATTCCCCAAAGGATGTTCATGTCCCAATCCTTGGGACCTATAAATAGCATACTATGTATGCTGTGATTTGATAAGTGTCCCCCAAAGGCCCATGGGCTAAAGGCTTGGTGGCCAGTCTGTGGCACTATTGGGAAATATTTAGGAGGTGGAGCCTACTGGGAGGATGTGGAGGTCACTAGGGACATGCCCTTGAAGGGGATACTGGAACTCCCAGCACCTTCCTCTTTTTATTTCCTGGCCTCCATAAGGTGAGAAGTCTCCTCCTCCAGAAGCTTCTCTGATGCACTGTGTACAGGCCCAAAGCAACAGGGCCAAGTGACTATGGACTGAAACCACCAACCAAAAACCTTTTTTCCCTTTAAGTTCATTTATCTTAGGTATTTGTCACAGCAATGTAAAGCTGACTTACATAATACAGAGGTTTACAAAGACCATATTTCTTGGGAGGAGCAATCTTGGGATTATCCTGGAAAATGCAATATATGTTCTTATAAGAGAATGGCAGAGGGAGCAGAAGAGACGGTGATATGAAGTTGAAGACCAGCCAGTTCAACCAGAAGTCAATGAAGGCTGCCAGTCACCAGATGCTGGAGGTTGCAAGCAATGTTCTCCAATAGAGTGGTTGACTATGCGTATCTGAAACCATGGAATGTGAAGTCACCGATAGAAGTTTACTTCTGTGTGTCAGTTAGGTGAATTGGTTGATAGTATCATTCAGATCTTCTATACTCTTCCTGACTTTCTGAATAGTTGTTTTATCAGTTATTGAAAAAGCCTTCAATTACAATTGTCCAAGTTTCTTTCATTCGGCAAGATAAAAGAGGGAATGAGGAGTAGCACACTCCCTTGTTAGCGGCTGTCTGGAGTCATCCCCAAGGCTCTGCTCACTTCTCGTTGCCCAGGGCCTACCTACACAGCCAGGCTAACATGGTGCAGGTTGAGAATCACCATATGTCCAGGTCAAAGTTGGGAGTTACAGTCCAAGGGATGGGAGGACAGAAATTGGTGGACTTTCTCAGTCTGTCACACTATCAACCTAAATTTTAAAAAAATAATAAAAATAGATTCTCCAAAAAATAAAACACGCATTTGGGAATCTTATAGTGATGGATGCAACAGAGATGCACACATGCCGTAGGAAACCATGAGTGTTTTCAAGAGGTTGAGGCAAGGGGAGGTTTCATTTTTTGTTTGTTTGTTTTGCTTTTTTTCATGGTATTAGGGATTTAACCCAGGGACACTTTACCCTTGAGCTAAATTCCAGCCCATTTTATTTTTAATTTTGAGACATGTTCTTGCTAAGTCGCCCAGGCTGGCCTCTCCCTTATGATCCTCCTGCTTCAGCCTCCTGAGTAGCTGGGAGGGATTACAGGTGTGTACCACTACACCTGGAAACAAGGGGAAGTTTTAAGAGCCAAAGACGATACTTGGATGGCCAAGGTAGAAGGATCTTAAGTTCAAGGCTAGATTAGGCAACACAGTGAGACCCTGATCCAAATAGAAAGATAGAAATGAGGATGATTACATCAGATATTTTGAAATAAAAATGTTGGCCACAATGACTAACAGCAAGAGTCATCAGTCCAAGGTTGAAGGTATTGCCGGGCAGCTGTCCTTGTAGAGGTGCTTTACGTATACGGTTACAGTGGCCTCTGTGCAAGGCTGCAGTCTCCCAGTCCTGTTGCTAACAGGTAGGGGTGAGTAGAAACCCTTCCTCTGTAATCTCTCAGATTTATTTGCTTTTTTGTTATTGTTGTTGACATAAGTGATTACATTTTGATTCTGACAACTTTCGCCACACTCAGAATGATGATTAAAAAAAAAATTCAGGAGGCCGAAATGGAAGGATTGTGAGTCCAGAGCCAGTCTCAGCAACCGCAAGGCACTAAGTAACACAGTGAGACCCTGTCTCTAAATAAAATACAGTGTAGGGCTGGGGATGTGGCTCATTGGGTGGGTGATCTTGAGTTCAATCCCCCAAAAACAAAAACAAAAACAAAACCATGAAATAAGCATATAGAAAAGAAAGGCTATTCATTGCAACTCTGCACACTGGGCCAGCACAGGTGAGCTGCACCTGGGCAGTGCTGAACCTATTAGCTACTTCCTAAGTGTTTGTTGGATGAATGAATGAATGTGACTGAGCTGCCAGCTGAGAGAAGGGTGGTTTTCTGTGTTTACTATGGTCCATGGTAGAGGATAAAATCCATTTTTTTTCTTTCTTTGAGTTCATCTTCCAACAGAAAACATCAGCCTACCTCTGATGGTCTACACCAGCTCTGTGTCTGTGTTGCATTTGGTCTTCAAACGCCAGGCACACTAGTCAGAGCCAAGTAAAAAGACTGCAGAGATGAAAGAGAAAAGTCAAGAAATAGCAAGGACTCTTTGCTGGCTTACATGAGCCTGCAGAGGCTTTCCCAACACAGAGCAATGGTGATAGAGCAATCCCAAGCTTATTAGCCATTGTCATAGTGAACTTGAAGCAGAAGCCATGATTAAATGGTTGGTGTTTTTCAAAGAACCAGAGACAGCATTGTTTAAAAAGTGGACATTTGTGAGATAAAATATTTCTTATTACTGCAACTCAGCAGTTAACTCTTCTACCAACTGAGTACTCTGAAAGGGGGGACAAGGTAGGAAAATTCCTTCCACAAGGTGCATCTGGGGGAGGACTCATGAGAGAGTATAAAGATGAAAGAAGGACTTAGCGAAGTACCATCAATGATATTAAAATCTTACTCTTTAAAGGTAAGAGGAGATATGGGGGTGAGTAAAAGAGGGAACAGAAAGAAAGCTTCTCTATCTAATCCATGGAGATGTACATTAAGATTTGCACACACCTGTTAAACTTTTCTCTACCTTTGCCATAAAGATCAAAATAAAGGTCTTTCATTCCTCTGAAGGTATCTATTCAACAGGAATGTCCTGAGGACCTCCCACTCTAGTGGTGATAACAAGAGGTAACTAGAAAGGGAACGCACAGACAATGTCAGATAGCAATGATGGCTAGCAAGACATTCGCTGGGTAGTAGGAGAACAGGAATTAGTGGGACGGGCTGTTTTTGAGATGGGGTGGTCAGGGAGGCGCCTCTGGAGAAATGAGCCTTGATCAGACACCTGGAGCATGAGAAGAAGCTGGTCAGGTGAAGAGTCAGGTATGATAGGATGAGCCAGTCACGAGGTCCTGAGGCTGAGGAGCTTAGCATGTTAGGTGTTGTAGAGGTCCTGGGGCTGACTCCAGTAGTGGGGGACTGTGGCCCCATAGGACACTGGAGAAAGAGGCCAGGGTCACATCAGGGCAGGCTGTTGTCCATGGGAAGGAATCTGAGTTGCAGGTGTGGTGCAGTGAAAGTCGCTAGAAGGTTTCAGGTGGGGAAGCAAGGTGAACACTTACATTGCATGCAGATCACAGTGGCAAACAGTGCAGAAAGAGCTGGGTAAGGTGACAGCGGAGTAGTTGAGGCCGGAGGTGATGATGCCTTTGAGGAAGAGACATGTATTATTCCTCTTTGTATCACTACGAACAAAATACCCGACAAGGACAACAAAGAGGAGGGAAAGTTTATTTTGGCTCATGATTTTGAGGTTTAATCCATGGTGGGCTGACTCCATTGCTCTAGGCCCAAGGTGAGGCAGAATATCCTGGTGGAAGGGTTTGGTAAAGGAGCTCTGCTCAGTTCATGGAGACCCGGAACCAGGGAGAGGGAAAGTGGCCACAGGAAAGACGAACCCCTCCAGGGCACATCTTCAGTGACCCACCTCCTCCAGTCACATCCCCCTGCCCATAGTCCCCACCCAGTCAGTTCATTGTCAGTTCATTCAGACTGGGATGGACTGATTAGATCACAGCTCTCATAATCATTTACTTCAGAATATTCCTGCATTAACACAGAAGCTCTGGGGGGACATCTCATATCTAAGCTATAATAAGCCATAAGATGAAAAGATGTAGAAAGAATCAAGATGGATACTGACGGGAGTCCAAGAGGATTTGATGGTAGAGATGAGAAATTTTGTCATAGAATGTCCATCAAATACTAGATTCATTATCCTGTTTGATACCTGAAAATAGTTTTGTGAAATCACAGTAAAGGAGTGGACAGAAAATCTCATGGGCAACAGTGTCCCATATTAGTGGAGAGTTGGCATTAGTATTTTAGAGTCACATCTCTTCCTAGTCAGACAAAATAAAAATTTGAGTATGTTTATCATGATTTGGTAAACCTGTTACAGAAAATAACAACCACAAGTGAGAAGTATTATTACTGGAGGCAAGATTCTAGATGTTCTTTAATAAAAGTGTGTGTACTTGTGTTAGTGTGTCTGTGTGTATATGAGTGGCATATCTGTGTATCTGTGTGTTTGTATATACCTATGTGTCTCTCTGTGTGTTTGGGAATGTACGTATACCTATGTATTTCTGTGAATACGTGAGTGTGGTGTGTGTGTGTGTGTGTCTGCATGTGTGTTTGTGTGTGCATGTGTGTACAACATTTGGAATCCTCTAGAACAAGCTGACAGCAGGGATTCCTCCTGCTGGGTCTGAAGGCAGCTCTGTTTGTAGCTCCTAAAAGAGAACATGGGGAAGCAGACTATCTTTCTTGGTTTCCAATGCTTCTGCCCCTCAAGTGGCAAAGAGGGAGTATGACAAAGCTTATCTCCCTTGACCAAACTTAGTGGGATTTCTTCAATCCTGACCAGGCCATGTCCTCAGTCATGTCCTACGAGCCTAATGAATGTCACGTTGGCAGTTTAAGCAGGACCCATCGACATCAACATCTGCTTTCCCTTGGTATCCCACCCAATTCCTCACCCCACCCCATCCCCTGCACACAAGGTGCTGTCTGGTCTTTGGGCCCTCTTTATCAAGAATACCACTGGATGGGTCTAGCCAGAAGTGCCTGCACCCTGACACTTCCAGTCAGGAATTTTCCATCACTGACCCCCACCCTGCTTCTTGGCTGTAGATTCTCACTCTTCCTTGTTGTATTTGGAGTTGAATCCATCTCTGTCCTGAGGTTTTTCCCCCCTGTTGCAACATGTGAGTAAAATCGATTTTATCACTTTACTGGCAGTCTCTCGTTCTTCTTCTTTGACAAACATGTACTAGGTATCCTGAAAAAATGAGGACAGCCAGTCACAAATATTTATTGAACACCTACTATTTGTTTACCACTGTCCTTGGACTAGAGGTAACACATATATAAGCAGTTAATGACGTAACTGGAGACCAGTGACTTTTAAAGGGACAGGATTCCTTTCCCAGGGCCAGGTGAAAATCAGAGTCTATGTAATGGTTGCACCTAATCCATGCACAACATGAAACTGGCAGCCAAGGAAGTACTAAATTGTGCGAAATAGAGAAAAAAGAAAACTAGCAATTTGTCTTAAACACTGAACACAATGACATAAAGAAAGGAAGAATTCTGCAGACTAGGAATCTTGGCTGCCTTTAAGGAGAAAGAATATGTTGAAAAAGAAACACTCCATCAGGAGAGATGTCGCTAACCATGAAAGATGTCGTTAACCATGGAAGGATATAGGGCAGGAAGTGGCTCTTTTATCAAAGAAAGGGAAAACGTTATTAATAGAAACTTGAAAATAAACAGTAAGAAGATTGTTTATCTTACAATGTCCTTAGAAAATAAACACTCAGGAGATGAACCCACATAGCCTTACAACCTTTCCCATTTATATTCAAAGGTCTCTGGAGAAGGAGAGATCCAGACTCCTGTTACTTTGCCAGGGATGTTTATCAGGTGCAGATGGTAGGGAATGCTGTCCTACAGACTGGCTTGTTCTCATCTTAGTTCTTCTTTTTATGCTGGGACTGAACCCAGGGCCTTATGCATGCTGAGCACAGTCCACCCCTAAACTACACCCGGCTGCAGACTGACCTTGGACATCATAAGGAAACTCTTCTGGATTGAATTATTTCATACTGCCAAATTCATATGAAGTCCTAACCCCCAGGACCTAAGAATGTGACCTTATTTGGAGAGAAGGTCTTTACAGAGGTAGATCATTATAAGGTTACATGAGGTCATTAGGGTGAGGACTCACCAAAATGATTGGTGTTCTTATTAGAAGAAATTTGGACACAGGCACATTCAGAGGGGCAACCATATAGGGATGCAAGAAGATGACTATCTATAAGCTAAGGAGAGAAGCTACGACAGATTCTCCCCACAGCCCCAGATGGAATCAACCAGGATAACACTTTGATCTCAAACTTCTGGCTTCAGAATTATAAGAACATCAATTTCTGCCATTGAAGCCAGCCGGTCTAAGGTACTTGTAACAGTGACCCTAGCAAACAAGTATAGAAAGCAGTACTTTCCAGCCTCAGTTTTATAAACCACACTGTGTGCATGGCAAAAAGGTCAGGAAGAGCAGAGTTTTGCTACCCATTATTTCCTGTATTTATCAAAACTGTTATCCAACTAGAATTAAGTTGATTCTCTTTAGGGGACCTCTGGCACCATTTCAGAAATCAGCCATTTATTCTTCTTTTGTGAAACACATTGTAAAATAGTAAAGCGTCTGCTGGACAATTGGTCAACATGCATCTAAAATGAATATGCCCGTCCCACCTCATTTCCAAACCAAAGGCAAGAAAAGGGGTGGATGAGGAAGAGAGAAACAGCAAGATGGAACACTTTTAACCAAATGCTTGAAACAGTCCCATTCTAAAACAAACGTGGACGCTGTTGTCTTAGATGCTATCCTTAGCTCCCCCTGGGGATTCTTACTCAACTTCCAAGACTTGGCCCTCAGATGCATACTTTGGGTTAATAAATCGTCATAGTTTTACAGTATTTTAAAATATTGTAGTCCCGGAACATAATTCTTGGGGGAATTCTGAAAAAATTTGAACTCACAGAAGCAGAGTGTATAATGTTGGTTGCCAGGGACTAGGGGTGGGTGTGGTGGCAGGACAATGTTAGTCAAAGGGTTCAAAGTTTCCATTTGGATGGGCAAGTTCTATAGACCTATTGCTCAATTTGAGCACTGTAGTTAAAAACAATGTATCTTGCCGGGCGTGGTGGCGCATGCCCATAATCCCAGTGGCTCCCAAGGTTGAGGCAGTAGGATCGCGAGTTCAAAGCCAACCTCATCAACTGGAAGGCACTAAGCAACTCAGTGAGACCTTGACTCTAAATAAAATGCAAAATAGGGCTAGGGATGTGGCTCAGTGGTTGAGTGCCCCTGAGTTCTATCCCCAGTATAATATAAAGCTGCTCCCCTCCTTTACACTGCATTCATTTTCCCCGCCTCCCAACTACTTGTCAGTCTGTGAACATCCTAGCTAGCTATTGGTTCATCAGTCAGCTTGAAAGTATCCTTCCACATTATTGGTCCCCTGTTAGCGGGAGAGGGGAGATTCAACTGCTTAAGGATAACTTCCCTGCCATCTTTTCTCTTGCTTTCTCTCTCCTACTCACTTGCTTCCTCCTCCTCCTCGATTTTCCACTCTCTCTTGCGCGCTCTCTTTTCCTCTTCTTTTCTCTCTTACCCTGCAGGGAGACACTGTTTGCTTAATAAACGCTGTTATGTCAATTTCCGTGTCCGGCGTGGTTTTCTGGGTTCTTACACCCGGGACCGCCCCCCACCTCCCCCCCGACCAAAATCAATGTATCTTACAATTGAACATTGCTAAGAAAAAAAAGAGAGAAAAATTCTTGTGTGGGGTTGAATTCTCTCTTTTAAAATTTGAGGGCTCTCAATCCCTCTAAATAGGACACTGCCAAACCACCCACCACCTTTCCTATAGGTAAGAAGCAGGTGGCATCCCAATTTGGGATGCATGCCTACGGGAGCCCTCAGAAGACATTTGGCAAAAGATGCAAGAGTTCATGGAGGATACACAGGATGGGGACACGAAATGCACAACTTGAATTCTACTGCTTCATTTATTCTCTTACAGAAAGGAAAGTTGGTTGTGCTCCTTCTGCCCCACAGAAGTCAAGCATCATAGCTTTCTGGAAGCAGGGATGGGGGCATCCAGAACCAGGATGTGGAAAGATAAAGTTCTGCTTTTGGCAACCTTTCCCTCCAACAGGAAGGCCCACCATGCCTCTGCAGGCCAGTACACAGCTCTGCATGGCACAGAAGCAACGCCACAAGGGGCTGACACAACCACCCTCCTTGGCAGTGTGACTGGAAAATCCACCCCGTCATCTCCCTGACTTGCTGCATGAAGGTTCCAAGTCTTGAGGGCAGGTTTCGACACTTGCCTGCCATCTAGGACTCATCAGAGACCAACTTGGCCTGAAATCGTCCATTGGGTAATTAATGGTGCTCCCCAGGAACACTGAGGAACTCGCCATTCCTGACTATGTTCAGTTGGCACAAACTGCATGTCCTCAGCAGCCAGAAGCCACTCTCAGTAGCCAGGGCTGATTCAGAATTGCATCCTGGGAAATTAATAGGGTTTCCCAAGAGCAAGGACTAAAGGTGGTATGAGCTAGAGAGTTCCTAAAGCTGCTGCCATATTTCTTTCTATTTTTGGCCCATCCTGTTTAAAAAAAAAAAAAAAAGTTAATGGATTATTTCAACAAACAAGCAAGGAGCTGGAAAGATAGAGGTTGTGACAGGGACATCGGAGGTCCTCTTTCCTGCCTAGGACCTGAGCAATCTGCTCAGAAGTGGCTAGGAAATTAGGAAACTTGAATTTAAATCCTCATTTTAATTTTAAATCCTCATGGGATAAATACAAGTTAAGCCAGGTAAGCATGGTTGCCTTCTTGGTGGTATTAAAACACTGGACTGGAAAGGTCCTGGTGCCTCCAGCAATAATATGTTACTTGCAGTCGATCCAAAATTGGGGTCCCCAGGATCACTGCTGGGGGTTGGAATATCACCTCCTCCCCCACGCTTCTTGGTGCTATAGCACCATGTTTCCTACCAGAGATGTCTACATGGAGTTGTAGAGACTCCTCCTGCAAGTTAAACCACACTGACAAAGAACTTGGGGAAATCACATCTTACAGCAGGCTCAACATTATCCTCAATGTTTTCTGATCCTCAGTTGCGATGCATTTTTAAATCCAGATGTAGTCTGGTAAAATGTCTGTTTTCTTACTCCTCTTTCTGTTGCTATAAAAAAATACCAGACACAGGGGGTTATTTGATTGGGTAGCAGCTTCTGGTAAGGGCCTGGTGCTGCTTTAGCTTATGACAGAAGATGGATGGGCAGGTGGGTGTGTGCAGAAGAAGTGAAACACAAAGGTTGGCCTAACCTCATAAAAACTCACCACTGTGCTAATTACCCCAACACTGCAAGAAGTAAGTGACAACCACAAGAATTAACCTAGACCCAAGAGAAAGGCATTAATCTCTTTTAACATACCATGATGGCTGTCAAATTTCTATGTGAGTTTCAGAAGCTACCAATGGTATTCAAACCATGCACATATGCAAATAACAGAATTGTCTTTACTTTTTAACTGATATTGGGGGAAATTGAAAGTACCTTTGAAGCTCACCAAGTACCATCACCTCCATTTGGACCCCTTTGGGGTTTCCTAATGCCCTTTAGGGTACATGCAGAACCTCTCCATACTACACTCCAGCTATCAGAGACACCCCTCTAAGCAAATGCCGCATATACTTCTCTGTCCCAAGAGTCATCTGGGTGCTGGGAGGTGCATCTGGCCCCTGTGACACTGGACGAGGCTGCTGGTCCAGAGACTACCACCTTAGCACTGGCTTTACATGCTCTGCAGATGCCTCCATTCCTGATGCTTCATGAACAAAGCTCAAGACCCTCTCCCAGGAGGCTCTCACGTTGCCCTCTGGGAACACAAATCCTCCAGAGCTGTGTGCAGCTCCCACTAGGTCCCACCCTTCAGGTCCTGTTCTGGGGTCCTTGCACACCTTGCTCTGGTGCTCCCACAACCTAGCCAGAAGCATGAGCCCAGCTTCCTCAGGGAGCGGGTGCCTAGGCCAGGCTGCTGTGTTAAGCTTCACTCTCTGACCTTGCCACTTGGTCATGGCAGCCCTGGAAACTCTGCACTGCATTCTGAACCCCATTTCATTCTATGTCTGTGCTCTCTCACAGAAGGCAGGAGAGCTGAAGGCCGATGACATCCTCACCTTAGCCTCGTTCTTCCATGCAAACCTTTCTCTCTCAATGCACCTGCTTGTCAACCTGCAGGCAGGAAAGCATCTTCAACCTCCCTGTGGGGGGATTCCCCATTACAATTCTCAACTTTGTGTTTACTGATGACAGCAAATTTGGGAACACCAAACTCCTTTTGTCCCCACAAAGCCTGGCTAAAAAGACCATTTTCTCCTTGAGTGCTTCAAATATCTCTTCTCAGATTTAAAGGTTATACATTGCCTCTTTTTCTATATATATGATAATGTGGGGTCCTGGATGAAGAGACAAAAGTTTGCATTAAAGGAGGTGGGAAGAACAATAACATCGAAGTTTTTCATAACTTTGCATCTAGGGAAGTGAGGTCTTAGTTCTTTAAGAGGTTCAAATGCCTTAAATGGCAGACAGAGGCATCTGAGTGTTGAGGAAAACACTCCCTTATTTCATGTGTTTGGAAAAATGGAGTTGAGAAGAAGAACTGCGTCAAAAGATGCTATGTGGGGTCCCCAAATAGTTGTGTTATTTCCTAGAAGAAAAACTTCTGTGCAAATATTGTTATCATTGTTGGCACTTTATATCACGTAACTTTGCCAAATAATTTCTTCTACGGTAATCATGATTCTTCACACACTGAAGGGAAGCCACAGCTAGTTTTTAATGGTTAATAAAGGATAAAGTTGGCATTACCTATCCTGGTTTGGAAAAAAGGCTGGCTGCTGTGGACACTAAGGGTCGCCATGAGACCTTCTCCTCCCCTTTATTCCACAGCCTGAGTTCTTCCCAGTCTGGCTGAAACTGGGCTTGAGAAACCGGCTTACCTTTCAAGACTGTAGTAGGAAGTAGGTAGAATTCCTCTGTACCTGAGTTTTCTCATCTGATAAAAACCTTGCTCTCAGCTGTGGTCTCGGGTCAATGGGAGATACTGCATAAACAATATCCAGCATTTATCCACAGACTGGGATAAATAGTAAATATTTGGCTCTGTGACGTTAACAGAGCAGGGACGTTGGTCCTCCTGATCCACAGAAACAGTGAGATAACGAATGTCTATTGTTTTAAGATACTGAGTTTGTGGGGGTTTGTTTCTCCCAACAACTGAAAAAGAGGTTTCTGCATTCCTGTGCTTTTCTGAGTACTTCCCTCACATGCTGAAAGGAAAGGTGGAGACACCCATTAGGTGGGTCCTACTCTCCACGGGGAGATTTAACCTCTGTTTGAAAACTCCTCTGGCCTCTCCATTCTTGCCTCCCTGTATGCAGTTACCAGTGCGCAGTGGGCAGACCCTTACTATTTCCAGGGAAGGCAAGGGATGTGGGCCACTGAAGGCACAAGGCATGTTTTCTTGGCTCAAGTTACTTGACTTTGCCCTTCCACTAAACTCCTGGAAGAAGAATTATGTTTCTATTTTTGTTCTTTCTTTGTACTAAACTGAATGATTAAAAAGAATGGAATGTGGGGATGGACAGATGGATGGATGGATGGGTGGGTGGATGGATGGATGGGTGGAGGGATGGATGGATGATGAGTGCTTACACGGAGCTTGCTGTTCATCTCTTGTAAGCATCACCCTGTTCTAGGACTAGACTTACACCTTGTCCTGTATGGGAGCACCCCACAGCATATCGCACACTATCAATCACCCTGGGGGCTCTGTGCTTCCCTCGCCATCCTCCACACTCATGAATCCCAGTGTCCGAGGGTGCCGGCCCACCAACCTGGATCATTGCATCTTCCCTATTTGTGGTCTGTGCTGCATAATCACCTCCCTGAGCCATGCTTGCCAACTGTGGCCTTACAAATGTCCTCCATGAATGACCTTGGGGACGAACCCAGTTTTCATTCCCATTCCTTGCCCTTGGTTCTGTAATCCTCAGCGGTCCCCCTTCCCGGAACTGGCCTCTCTTACTGTTAGCCACACACACCACTCCCTGGAAGGTACTATAAAACATATCATCTCAGCAGGCATGAACCACACTATCTGGGACACTGTAAAATATTGCATGGTTGCTAGTTCGGAGAATACACTCTGGGTTTGGTTAGAGGTAGGAAAGAGTGCCCAGCGTCTATGCTTGGCTCCTACATTCCTTTATTGCCTAGGAGAGACCAGGAGTCCATCAGGGAATTCACTGCAGAATGGATCATGCCCATGGAGACTTACTGAGGCGGGGCAGGCTGATATACCTGACTTTCTCCTTTGGCAAAGTTAAGGTCTCCTGGTGCCAACTTGGACAGCTGCCTGGGTAGCTGTAGAAATGGAAAGCGTGAGGGCCATTGTCTCAGAGGAGTGGGGTAGGAAGAGCTGCTTCTGCCTCTCTCCTCACTGTCACCTTACAGAGTGGGATCAGTGGCACCCACCCAAACCAAATCAAAACAAAATTCAAACAGACGAGGCCAAAGCTAGTTCTCCTATTACCTAGCTGTGGCACGGTGCTAGAAAAGTTGCACAGTGATGGTGTAGTAGTGAGAACCCGTGGAGTCCTTTTATTTCCATTTTTTAATTCATGTGTGCTAAATAATCTTCAGTTGAAATATCATTTTAAGCTCAAGATCAATTTGTTTTTTAGGACAATGTCACTTTCCAAAGGACTACAACTAAAAAAATATTTTTTTAAAAAATATTTAAATATTTAAATATTCCATTTATTGTCCACCTTTATCTGCTTTGGGTGCATTTCCACAATTATTCCTTTGCACAGTCTGGGGGCCATTATTATTGTCCTTTTGCTAACGAAGACAAATGAGCAAGGTCACACAGCTAGTTGGCAGCAAAACCAACATTTGAAGTCCTCTGTGCGCCCTCCAATATCTGTCCAAGTTGCCACTGTAGCATTCTCCTGAGGTCCAACCAGGGAGGCCCGGGGTGTGTCACGACCTGGTGGTTTCTCATGGGGCTCTGAAGCCCCTGCCTGTTTCAGTTCAGTCCCCAGAACCACATCTGTCAAGGAAGAGACAGAGGCCACTAGGTTTGGGTGTTCTCAGAGTTAGCAGGCAATTTCAAACTCTTAGCTTTGTTAGCGCATGGATGCTGTTTAACCTCTCTTCCCTCCACTTCTCATCTGCAAAATGGAAGTGAAGACAGTGTCCACACCCCAGAGTAGTCGGGAAGAGCACATTTTTGCAAAGAACCTAAGCCAGACAGTGCCTGACATGCAGCAAGAACTGGATAACTGTTCCTGTTAAAAATTAAGCAAGTGTTGGTTTTGTTGGAGAGAAGGCATCCTTGATTGGCAGTACCCACAGGAAAGGACAGTGGACATTTGATCTGAACAGGAACTTGTTAAAATCGACATGGCCCTGCTGAGCTCAGGGTTAGTAGGTGCTGTGGGTGACAGTGACACTGGAAACTGCTTCCTTGACAGTCAGGCTTGACCTCCTGTGGAGCAGCAGGCAAAGCCGTCTTCTTGATGACAAACCTCAAACCTCTCCGTGGAAACAACTTCCTGCTAGATGGGGACACTCTCCACTACATCCATCAGGATAAATACGTGCTTGCTGTTTCGCAACACAGAAGTGCTTGCAGTTTGTTTTGTGCGCATGAATTTTAATGGTGTCGGCATTGGACGCAGTGCCGGTTGTGAGCGTTTGAAGCAAGCCCCTGCAGAACCTGGAGCAACGACAAGGCGGGATGGAGCGGCACAAAGACAGCTTTGATGTGGTCTGCCTCAGCGAGGCTGCCCAGCTGATCCTCCCGCAGAGTATCAACAGTACCATCTGCACACGCCCCAGCCCAGCATGTCATTCTCGCCTTTGGAGCGAATCATCGCTTACAGAACACTCTGGAAGCGTTGCCAGAGACTGACGAAAGACGTTAAGTTGCCCATTAAAACTCAACAAAAGGGCCTCCTTGTTAACAAAGAACAATTTCAGGCAAGAAAGAAACCAACACAACGTCTAAGTTCTGCTCTTGAAGGCATCTGGCATTACGGAGTGACTTAAAGGAAGCCATGATCTGGTGCAGAATTAATATTGAAATAAACAAGGAACACATTTATTACTTTGGGTTCTTTGGGTCTAAGGATCCCGGATAAACACAGAGGCAAGGTTGTAAGTGTATGCCTCTTTCACCCAGGACCCCCATAAGGGCTCCCTGGTCCAACTCCCCTGTCCTCCCATGAGACTCACTGTGGACATGGGGCAAGAGAGAGCTTTGTCTGAAGTGGACAGGTTAGGTCCAAATCCTCCTTCTGCTTTTGTTGTGTATCCTCTGTATCCTAGCTTTTGTTGTGGCTGAGCAATTTGCTAGTGGATCTAAGTCCCAGCTCTGCTTAGTAACTAAGGATAATCCCAGAAAAGTTGATGGGACAATTCAATAAGATAAAGGAATGAGAACTAGCACTTACACAAAATACTTGCTGTACAGTGCTTGGCAAGCAGTTCTGTGACCAAGGTGAGCTGCTGTTACATCGATGTCGTTGTCACTATGATTGTTAGTAGCCCTCATCAAATCTTCCAGACGACCAGTCCATCCTTCTGCCCGGTGCCACCCTGGCAGGAGACTATGTTGACACTCAGGGCAGACCATTTATTTTCTGCCTCTTAACCAATCTCAACTGGATTTGGATTATTTTCATTTGTTCATTGAAAGGTTTTTTCAAAGACATGCACAGCTTGGAATATATACTCCTCTATTAGAATAATCTCTAGTAGCATAAATTTAACGTTCAAAAAACTCAACCCTGTTTTCTCACTGGAGACTTTCATTAAATAACTGTCTTATTGATTGCTTTATGAATGACTCTCACTGCACACGTAGCTGTCCTGGATGACAGGCATGTTGTAGATGGACAACATCTCTTGTGTGGGTATTCCCTTGTCAGTCAAACACTACTAGGATAATGTATGGGCTTCAAGGTGTAGAACTGACCAAATAGGGAAATTTGGTCCTGTTCTTGGTTGGTTAGAAAGGGAAAAGAAAAAAAAAGGCAATTTTCTTCATCACTGCATGCCTCAATCTAAACCAAACTGTTAATTTTAGGTGGCTGTAGAGTCGGCTTATTGAAGTGCACAGGGTACAGGTAGCAGAATGCTGAAAGAGATTCTCAAAGACTTTTTAAGAATTCAGCTATGATGACTAAGGATTCAAGTTATTATACTCACAGTAACATGTCCATTTTTGTGCTGTTCTCCCTCATTACATTTAGTACATCTTCAGTGACTGAGAGACAGGAACAAAACTCACCTCCCACAAGTAGCATGGCTTCTTCTGTCTTTGACCTGGCCCCCTCCTCTTCTTTTCTGGTTCATTACTTTGTTTCTTCCTCTCAATGGGAAAACCACACCTCTGGGCCCTGAGATGTGGAAAAGAGCCCTCCTCCCTGATGACCAGACCCTCATAATCGACAAACCAGTTGTGGCCTGTGGTTTATGGTTCCATGACCATCTCAGGATTTCTTAATTCTCCTCTTTAACCTTCTTTAGGTCATAGACTAACCTTAGAAAATCAGGGAAAGGAATGGAACCTCCCTCAGGAACGTGGGAATCTGTGCAACGTCACCTACTGGAGCCTGCACATGCTCTGAGGTCTGCTTTCCTCCTTTCATTCAATCTCCACTGTCCAGCCAGCTGTTCCGCATCCCATCCCTCGATACTGGGAATGTGGGCAGGCTGAGGAGGGTGAGGGTGTGCCCTGAGGATTGGGGTGGGGCCGGGCATCAGGGTCTCACAGAGAAACAGAACTGAGGACATGTGTATGTGTGGGTAGATGGATGGATGGACAGATAGACAGGCAGGCGATAGGTGACACCTAGAGACATAAACAGGATAGATGGATAGATGATAATGATAGAAGATAGATAGAGGATAGACAGATAAATAGATGATAAATGACAGATAAATGATAGATGATTAGATAGATAGATAGATAGATAGATAGATAGATAGATAGATAGATAGATAGATAGATGATAGATAGATGAGCTGGCTTTCCATATCCATATGTTCTACATCTGCTGAGTCAACCAACTACAGATAAAATATTCAAAAACAAATATTTAATCATACTGAACATGTCCAGATTTTTTCCATATCATTATTCTCCAATCAATACAGCATAATAACTATTTACATATCATTTACATGGCATTAGGTATTATAAGTGATCTAGAGCTGATTTAAAGTACACAGGAGGAGGTTCATGGATTGTATGCAAATACTACACCATTTTATATTAGAGACTTGAGCAGCTGTGGAATTTGATAACCACCACCAGAGTTGGGGGATCCTGGATTTGTTGTGCCTTGGATCCTGACAGACAATGATAGACAGATGATAGATGATAGATAAATAGATGATAGATAGATAGATAGATAGATAGATAGATAGATAGATAGATAGATAGATCTATTTATTTATTTCTTTCAAGGAATTGGCTAGTGCAAATATGGAAGCTACCAAGTCTAAAATCACCATGGCTGGCCAGCAAGAGGATCAGGGAAGAGCTCCTGAGGTGGTTCATGTCCAAAGGCTGGCCCAGAGACGCCAGCATAAAGCTTGACCGTTTATCTGGCTCCACCACCCAGCACACTTGACACATGCAGTGAACTTGACCCACATGATAAAGAGCTGGGGTCAGAGAACTCGGACTCGGAGGCCACAGAGCAAGCTCCTCGACAGCCTTGTTCTTCCCCTGCTCTTGGCTTCTTCCTCTCCTCTCTCCTTCCCTTTCCTCCTTGCCTTATCATCCCCCTGGGAACCTCTCTCCCATATGCCCGAGGAGGCTAGTAAGAGAGAACTCCCTCCAGCAGAGGTTTCCTTGGCGCATGACTAAAGCCATCTGTAGGCAAACAGGTCAGATGCTCCCATGAGTTTTGTTTGTGTTTTGTTTTTGCAAATGACGGCAGGGCAGGCTGTGGCTGGTGTGCTTCCCAGGCCCACCTGGCCATGACATCAGCCCAGGCTGCTGGGCTGCTGTGGCCCCCACAGCCCATAATGGTTTACTGAATTGTGACAACCTGGTCCTTAGGAAGTAGGGCTCTTTTCCACAGCTCAGGACCTAGAGGTGGGACACATAAGGGCCCATTCCACAGAGAACCAGGAGTGCTGTGCAGGTGCTATACCTGGATTTGTACAGGTGTCATTGTCATGGCCTCAGAAAGTTGGCACATTCCTAGAGGAGACAGGCACTCCTGCCACTGCCTCATCAGCAGGAGACTTATAGCTGGAGGAAGGGGCAGGGACTGTAGCACTTGGCGGAAGAAGGGAGAGCCAGCTACTCCTCTCCTGGCCACCTGCCCTGGGAACAGGTAAGCAGAGCTGCAGAGGGTCTGCTGGTCCCACCCATGAGATTATTGAATTGGCCTCTGGGGCTTTGCGAGGGTGGGATCTCTCTGTCTCAGCTGTGGAGAGCCTGACCGTGCTGTGGAGTTGGGAGGTTGGTTCTAACTGTCTTCTGACACTACCATGAGCTCCTTGAGCTCTTCGTACAAAAACCCCCTAATCCACAGTTTCAAGTTCCAAGGTTTCAGTTACCTAGGGTCAACTGTGGTCCAAAACTATGAACTGGGAAATCCCAGAAGAAAACAATTCATAAGTTTTAAATTGCATGCTGTTTTGAGAAGCACGATGAAATCTCTTTCCAGAATGTGAATCATCCCTTTGTCCAATGTATCCATGCTGTATACCCTGCCCACTTGTTAGTCACCTAGTAGCCATCTTGATTTCCAATCCATTGTCATGGTATCACCCTGTCTGTGTTCAAGTAATCCTTATTTTACTTCATAATGGCTCCAAAGTGCAAGAGCAGTGAGAATTTGGGTATGACAAAGGGAAGTCATGAAGTGCTTCCTTGAAAGTGAGAAGGTGACACTTTTTCATAGGTATGTATGTATAAGGACAATCAATATATTAGGGCTTGGTATTATCATTGGAATATTGGAATATGCCCTTCAGATACAGGAATTACTATTTTTGCAAGTATCCCAAAACACTCACCCAAGACATACGGGGCAAGGTCCAGGGCCATTCAAGGAAAATCCAAGCATAAGATGGAGAGGGACCCAGCATCTGAGCCTATGTCCCCAGGGCACTCTATGCTTCTTGGCCCTGTAATATCCTGCAGGAAGTCAGGTCTCTATGGCTACTGCTGACCATGCTGAAATGAGATTCTATCAGCACAGAAAGAAACTGAGATCTCATTGGATTCACCTCAATTAAATTGTCTGCATGATCTCTGGAGAAGCTGCCAAATGGAAATAAAACTTAAAACAAAAAGCAAAACAACCAAAGAACAAAAATCCACCTTTCCTAACAGACTTAACCTTGCCTGGATGCTAACTACCAGAGGTGGATGAAGATCTTCCTCCACTTTTCTTCCTTCCTTTATTAACCCCCACTTATGTGAATGCCAATCTCCTTCTATGCCTGATCGCTTTACTTCCCAAGAAAAAATGCCAAGCCAGTATCTGGCAGAGATTCAGAACCAAGAGGGAAAGAAACAGAACACTCTGGAGTAGCTTCAAGAAGGCCATGATGCCTACACACCCCACCCCCGTCCACACCAGATCGCTCTGTCACCCCACGGTGATCCCAGACGTGGCGAAAGGCCCCAGCCAGGTGGGAATCATGACCTCCCAGCCTGTCCTGTGGGGCATCTTCTAAAGTCCTCCAGCCCACAGATGGTTCCCAATCGTAATTTTATGGCACCTACAAGGCACTGTCTTCTTCCTTCCCCCTCTTGCCCCCAACAACGGTGAGGAAAGGGTACAGGCTTGTCCTGATTCTCAGTAAGACCAGGATATTCAGGGCACCAACCAGCTCATGAGCCAAGAGGACTGTGGATGTGGCTCAGTGCCCCTTCATCCTCTCACGCCCTCCACGCTGCTGCCCCAGCCTTTGAGAACAGTAACTTTAAAACCACTGAAAGCTGTGGATCTCAAAGTGTGTGCCTGGACCACAGGAACTTGTTAGGAATGTCCGTTGTGGGGCTCCCCTGGGGACACTGGGTCAGGGCATTGCCTCTGTGTCTGCAGGCCCCCCAGAGGCTTCTGGGTTTGCCCCAGGTGAGAACCTATCAGGGATGAGGTCCAGGGACTTTTACCATGGAGTTTTGACTCTTGGGACCTCCCACAAGGAGGACCTTCAAAAGGGCTGCACACAATAGCCAGTCATCTATTTTGCTTTCCCTTAGAGAGAAATAGATACTATGCAAGGCTGATGTCTCCCCATGCAGTCCTGCTTGAACTTGAGGGCTCAATCTTGCTCCCCCAGTGGCAGGTTCAACCATGGCCCAGCCAGCCCCTGCCAGCATCTCCCAGGCCTGCACCTGGCCAGCTCCACTTCATCTCGCTCACCCTGCTCTGGGGGACTCTCTTCTTTAGGAAGCTAGTACCTTGCAAAGCAGGGCTGCAAACTGGTTGGGTCCTAGAGAGGGCATCAGCGGGACCAGCTCCTCAGTCTAGATGATCATTCCTCCCTCCTTGCCTTCCTATCCCCTCCTGCCCCTTCCTCCCCTCTCCTTCCTTCCTTCCTTCCTTCCTTCCTTCCTTCCTTCCTTCCTTCCTTCCTTCCTTCCCTTCTTTCCTCCTTTCTTCTTTCTTTTCTTCCTTCCACAGATAGAAGAAAGGATGGAGGGAGGGAAGACAGAGGAAAGGAAGGAGAGAGGAGGGAGAGAAATGATAAGGCAGCAGTAGCCACTGCTGAGAGCTGGCACCTTAACTGCTCCATTTGTTTCAGCTTCTAAGTAGAACTTCACTTTTAGAGAGGGAGGGGAGGACCTTACCAGAAGACACTGTTCTCCTGATGTATGTACAGCTTGATCATACCCATGGTTTCATATCTTTGCCTCCCTGCTATGTATATAGCATTGTATCTTTTTAAATTAAATTAAATTTGTGCATGTGTGTGTGCGCACGCATGCTGAGGATAGAATCCAGGGCCTGGTGCATGCTAAGCATGCACTCTGCAACTGAGCTATGCCCCCAGTCCTGAAGTTTTAAAAAATTTCACACCAGCATGCATTCCTTCACAATAGCAGCTCAGCATATTCATCCTCATTGATTAACATTATTCATTTTTATGAAGATGCAACAATGTACTCATCCAAGTCCCTACGGAAGGATAACAAAGTGGTTTTTATATTCTTGCTATTATAAATAATGCTCCAATGCATGCCATTGTTAGACCTCTAGATAATCATTTACCAATTTCTCTAAAATATACCTCATACTGAATTTGCCATGTTTTGATATGTAGTGTAGAAATGAATGAGTTTATTAGGAAAAAAAATGATTAAGAACGGGAGTTAAGCATTTAACTCAGGAAATTATTTTCTAAAAAAAAATGCATAGTTAACCAAAAACAAGTCAGGAAATAAGAAAGAAATGAGATCATGCCAGATTAGAAGAGGAAAAATATCAGTGAGAATTAACAAAAGCCAATCTCTCCCTAAATTTGGTCAGTACTCTACAGAGTGACAGCCTTTGCTATCCCATATCCTACCAGCTCTGAGAATTATCAGACCTGATAGTTCTTCCCATCTGATGAGTATGAACTATGTTATTTATTTTTTGCATTTCCCAGTTTTTGGTAAGAATAAGCCTCTCTCACGCAATACACATATTGGTCAAGTGGGTTTTGTTTTTGGTGAATTATCTCTATATTTGCCCATTTTTAAAAATGCAACATCTTTTTCTTATTGACGTGCATAAATGGGGGTACATTATGAAAACGCCAATATGTTTTTCCTACAAGATGACGATGTATTTTCTAAGGATTCAGGTACAGTATTACTGAGTTTTTACTCTCTCTTTTCAATAAATAACTGTTGAGTGACTATTATGTCCCACAACCTCTTAGCACTAGGATTCAGTGTAATTTTTTTCTTCCAAATTCCTCTTCCAGAAAAGAGACAAAAAAAAAAACAAAAAAAAACAAAAAAACCACACACAACACAAAACAAAAACAATAAAACAAACAGAAAAACTTTATTTACAATAATTTAAAATAGTTACAATGATTTCAAATAGTGATAAATGCTATTAAATAGACATGCTTTGGAGTGATCAGAGTGTGGAATGTCAGCACCAGATGGGATGGTGCTTGAAATCCAAGCATCCTCATTTTTGCTGAGGTCACACTGACAATAAAGATTCAGGCAAGCAAAGACTGGCAAGAGAGAATGGGGACTTGATGGGGATTCGATTTCGAACAGAGAGTACATGCAATGCAAAACCTATAAGGTTGAAATAAGCCTGGTCTGTGGAAGGAATAGAAAGAATGTCCTTATGGATTAAGCAAGTCATGGTAAGATATGGAATCTAGGAAGCAGGCACAAACCAGACCATGCAGGCCTGAGATGCCAAGATAAGGCATTGGAGTTTGCTCTCGGTGTGCTGGGAGGCATATCTGAGAGTTCCAGGAAGGAGTATAGTCTGATTTGCATTTTGGGATGCCTCTTTGGTTGCTGTGTCCCCATGTGTCTCCTACCTGTGACTACTTAGGAGGGTGTCGAGGTCGCTGACATGGCATCATTCTAGATACTCTGAAGGGATCTCACTAGAATGCGTGAGCTAGATTCCCAAGAAAGCAAGGGGAAATTTCAAGAAGGAAGAGAGGAAAGAGTAAGCTAAAGTTGGAACAAAGCAGATGAGCACACATGGCAAAATCTGAGAATGTCACTAGAAATAAGCAGCTAAGCTTTAGGATCCATTGTAGGGTGAGGGACCGGGACTTATGCTCCTAAATAGGGACAAGGAGGCTCCAGCTTGGTAGTACCCTTGAGTTCCCAACAGAAGCAAATAAAAATGCTATTATGGTTTAGATATGAGGGGTACCCCAAAAGTTCATTTGTGAGACAGTGTATTTTCAGAGGTAAAATAATTAAATTATGAGAGGTGTAGCCTAATAGTGGATTAATCAACTGATATGCATTAACTGGGTGGTAAATGTAGGCAGATAGGGTGTTACTGGAGGAGATAGGTTACTGGGGGCATACCTTTGGAGTATATATTTTGTCCCTCTGTGCTTCCTGGTTTCCATGTCCTGAGCAGTTTTCCTCCACCATGTTCTTCTTCCATGTTACTGGAGGAGATAGGTTACTGGGGGCATGCCTTTGGAGTATATATTTTGTCCCTCTGTGCTTCCTGGTTTCCATGTCCTGAGCAGCTTTCCTCCACCATGTTCTTCTTCCATGATGTTCTACTTCACCTTGGTCCCAGAGCAATTGGCCATTGATGGACTAAGACCTCTGAAACCATTAGCCCTAAAGAAACTTTTCTTCCTCTAAGATTTTCTTATTAAGTCTTTTGGTCACAGCAACACAAAAAGCTGAATAAAATAGAAAATGGTACCAGCAGTGAGGTTGTTCGGTGATAATGTGACCATGTGGTTCAGAAGCATTTGAAGCTGGTTTTCAGGTATGGGGGAAGAATTTTGAAAAATTTAGAGATGCAAGCTGGAAAGGCTTTAGAATGCTATAGGCAAAGCTTAGTGTGTTACTCTGATGGGAATTCAGAATACCAGGATGCTGATAGGGCTGTG
Source organism: Sciurus vulgaris (assembly GCF_902686455.1). Taxonomy (NCBI): domain Eukaryota; kingdom Metazoa; phylum Chordata; class Mammalia; order Rodentia; family Sciuridae; genus Sciurus; species Sciurus vulgaris. The sequence goes on from NC_136474.1 coordinate 30,776,888, forward strand.
GACAGTAAAGATGGGGCTCATGAGGGTTCAGAAAAGGAGAACTTTATTGGAAATTAGATTAGAGGCCATTTGTGTCATGTTGTGGCAAAGAAGTTGTCTACCCACAGCTCTCTGCCCACTTCCTGCCCCCCATGGAGGAGAAGCTACAGAGAAAGAGTACCTTATCCCCAGGAAGGGTAACCACAGCTTAGAGAGCTGCTTTTTAGGATTCACATCTGCTCCTTCCACGTTTAACATGTGTTGATTCCCCCTTGCCTGCTTTATACATGTAGGTATAGGTGTGTGAAATTTCCTTCTTACCCCACTCTCTCCACACATCTGAAGGTTGAAGGACCACACATAGATAAGAGGGCACCCTATGAAGTGGAATGGTCATTTCTTGAAACTTCTCTCCAGACTCCAGGGTAGGAGTGGGAGAAATTAGTTTAGGGAGTTAGGGATTAAAGACTGCAGAAGGGCTAGAGAATTGTGTAGAGGCTTTGCGGCCCCTTCATGTCATGTACTTCCCCATTTACCCATCGCCATCCCAGTGTCTATTCTGATGCCCCCAAGGTCCAACTAGGCAGCTAGTTGACTCCAGAATTATGGGCCTTTGTCACTTGCTTTATTAATAAAGCATCCCAGGAAGCTTTCTAGTGATTCACTGCCATGAGTTCCTTCTGTGATCAAGCTCCTTCCAGGCCATATCCTCACCCACTCCTGTGTGAGCCCAATTATTGCCTCGGTGCTTTGTACTCCTACTGGGAGCAGGTTGGAGCAAGCTAGAGGCCTGCATTGGAGAGTCAGTGTGGCTATTCAGAGTTTATATTCCATTGGCATTTCTCTGTTGGATTTAATTTCAGTTTGTCTAATTCTCCCTTTCTGTATGTATTTATGTGTGTATTATATATACACACACATACATGCACACACACATAAATACGTAAGCACATACATATACACACATTCACACTCACACCAATTGTACTCTCTTTGCCTTTGTACATTCAGGCAAGAAGAAAAAATCTTTTAAAGAGACAATCAAAGGAGGAAGAGGAGGAGGAGGAGGAGAAAGAAGAAGAAGAAGAAGAAGAAGAAGAAGAAATCAAAGAAGTCATCATCTATATTTTGCCTATATCTGGAACCATCTTTATGATGCTGCATTTAAAGGTGATGGACTGATATCTGGCAAAGGAAATTTCAAGAAAATACAGCATTCAGATACTGCCATGAATATGGTTGGTGGCTTACAACCAAGTTTACTGTGATAAACAGAAGAAGAAAGATTTGACAAAATTTCAGTTTGATCAGAAAAGTATGAGTTAAACTGGGGTTAAGGAAATTATGGTTGTTAAAGATGTTACAGGTATTAGAGAGATGCTAAGTACTTTGCACAGAGATAGTAGAAAAGATGGTTTAGGGGCATCTCAGGAATTGGCAAGACCACATCCATCACAGGTTCAAGGCTGTAAAAGTAAAAATTCCTTTGAAAAGAGGCCATGGGAGCACTCTGCTTGCATGGCTGGTGGAAAGGCTAGAGTTTTTTTCATTATGCTCAGCCACCAGGCACTCAGAGACTGCTGCAACCATAGTCCCAGGAAGCTTAGTTACTGCTCAAGATGGTGGCAGATCTTGGCATCAGCCAAATGGTGCTGGTTCTGCAGAAGGCAGGATGCTGTAGTCAGGGGTTCATGGAGGAATCCATGAGATTTCAGAAGGCCTGAGAGGTGAGGCAAAGTGTAACAGGGTCAGTGTCCTTATGAGTTGCCCCTGAGAAAGTGATGCATGAAGATGTGAGAAGGAAGTTGAAGCTGCAGTGGAGACCCCTGAGATTAAGAGTTGACAGTAACATAGGCCATCTGAGAAGAAAGTTGTAGGAATCAAGCAGAAACAAGATGAGAGAGCCATATATGAACTGCAACCAGCAAGGCCAGTGGAGACAAACATGCCCTTTGAAGAGAACAACAGGATATCATGTGCTTTAGTATTAACAGGGGAAATGAGTCAAGAATTTGCCTTGAGACTCAGAAAAGACTTGGCCTTGGATTTTTAGGAAATGAACTAAGTGTATTTTGTATTGTGAGATGGGCATGAGATTTTGGGGACCAGGCATAAAATATTATGTTTTAAACATGCAGCGTTCCCCAAAAACTCACATGTAAGACAAAGCAAGAATTTTCAAAGGCAAAAAAAATTAGATTATGAGAAGTGTAACCTAATAGTGGATTGGTTCATTGACATCAATTAACTGGGTGGTAACTGTAGGCGGTTAGTGTGTGACTGGAGGAAGCAGGTCACTGAGGACATGCCTTTGGGGCATATATTTTGTCCTCAGTGATCAGAGAACTAAGACTCTTTCTCTCCACCCCCCACCTCTCTCTCTCTCTCCTTCTTGGTTGTCCTGTTCTGAGTGGCTTTCCTCTGACACACACTTCTACCACAATGTTCTGCTTCACCTCAGGCCCAGAACAATGGAATGAGCTCTTTAAAGACTGAGACCTTTGAAACCATGAGCACCAAATAAACTTTTCCTCCCGTAAGATTCTCTTCTTGGGTCTTTTGATCACAGCAACACAAAAGGTTGACTAAAACAAATGCTCTATTCTGCCAATAACTTATTAAGTTATTCTGCCAATAACCCTGAGGATATTCTCACATGAATTGCAATCAAATATGAACTCACAATCTGTAGTCACCAACACCCAGAGAAGCAAGCAAGCATTAGGAGATGTCAGAGAAACTAAAACAAAACTCAACAGAGAAGTAGAATACAAATAAAAACCTGAAATTTGATAGTTTAGTTTAGTTTAGGGGCTGGAATCAAACCTAGGGACTCACCTAATTATGCACCCTACCACTGAACTACATCACCAGCACTAGTTTATCATTTTGTATTTAAATAATTTGAGAGCGATTGCTAGGGAGAAGGCAAAATAATGAGATTTGAGAAAAACACAAAGTATTAGTTTGAACGATCTGAAATTGCAAATATCCAAACCTTTTTATTTTCAGCATAGTCTAAATCTAATAGCTTAAAGGATATTGGTAACATTCTATTGTTTTAAAAGATAGGTTGTGAGTTTACAAATATTCTGTGTACTATTTTTAACTCATTAATTTATTTCAAATATTACCACATAGGTGTACAATACTACATCACTAAAAAAAAAATGTTTAAGAGCATGCACTAAGGTCACTGGAGTCCATGTGAGAGAGAAGGACATCTCTGGACAAGGACAGTAGTTGGGAGAGAAAATAAGGTAAAAAGACTTGGGAAATAGTTGAAGGCTCAATAAGATTCAATAAGATTTATTGATGAATTGGTTTGTGGGAGCAAATAAAGGACAGGCAGTCTGTGTCAATTTTCTCTGAACTAAATAAAAGAATATGTGATGATATTTTGATTTTAGGAAAAGGAGTTCGAGTTTGATTGGGATTTGTTTTATACTATAAAATATATCACCATAGAAATAAAAGATGTTCAAGATAGAAATTTCAGAAAAAAAGAAAAGTTATTCTAAAAGAAAATAAAAATTACTTATAAGTTGGAAATTGGTTTTTAAAAGACACCCAGTGGGGAGGAATTAGGAAAAAATAGATTCTCAATAACTATAAGTACACTTAGCATCCTGTCTTAGTTTCTAAATACCATTATTCACTAAAAAGAATCAGAACTTTCTAAAGAAATAGTTGATTCCAGGGCAGGGGCAGAAAATAAAAGATAAACCTGGAACATCTTTTTGCAGTGTACATGAAAATGCTTTAAAAATGCTGGGGACATAGAGGCCAACTTGAGGAGTCTCCTGCTAATTCAATATGGAATAAATTGAATATCAAAATACATAATGATAGTAAAGGACTATAAACCTTTAAGTAGACTAGGAAACCATGAGTTGATACAGATAAAAACTCAGAAATGAACAAATATATGTGGGAGAAAAGAAAGCTATCCTTACAATAGAATGCTAATATTAAATGTGTAAGAAAAATGAAAATGTCAAACATCATGGTATTGATTTCGGTCAAAAATGCCCACCATGATGCTGCAGGCTTATAATCCCAGCAACTTGTCTGAACTGAGGCAGGAGGATCCCAAGTTCCAGGCCAGCTTCAGCAACTTAGGGAGAATCTGTCTCAAAGTTTAAAAAAATAAATGAAAAAATTTCAAAATAGTGTAGTTCAGTGATAGAATACCACTGGGCTTAATCCTCTCTACTACAAAAAAAAATTAATTTCAGCCAAAACCCATGAACAGGTGATAAAAACCAGAGTGTATAAACTGGACAATGAATTGGATAACACAGTCTCCAAATACTTTACCACAAAATACCACTTAGAAAGCAAAGTGTGGCATGCCCATGGAAACCCTGGAAGACCTTGAGCCAGGGAGCAAACTTAACCACCTGCAGTGGGAAGACCTGCATCATCCAGCACCTGGGAGAGGGCGAGGAGACCCCAGCATGTTCTTTAGAGTCTGCAGAAATGCATCGCCTGCATCCAGTCAGGAGCAGCGCATGGACAAAACTAACCAGGGAAATGCTGCAAAGTGCCTGGCATCCAGAGGGTCAAGGTCATAAATGTTACCTGTGAAGGTGACTCATGTGCACTGCAGCCTCCTGGATTGGGTCCTCTGCCTGTGAGGAGCTTAGGGGTGGTCATCCAATGATAAAGAGAGAGGGGAACATTCCTGGGATGAACACTGTCATCTGTGACCCTGATGGGCAATAGAGACCAGGATGGGTGTTCCCATAGGGAAGAACCGTGGTCCACAGATAGGGTCCCCCTGTTGCCCCACTGACAACCCTTCGCCTCTGACTTGGACTCGGCCATAGGGTTCCATCGCACACAAGATTGCACATTCCTCAGAATGTCCTCTGGGCCCCTCTGGGAAAATCATCTTGATTAGAAATACCTTTCATGATTTAAAAATTTTTTTATTCATTCTAATTAGTTATACATGACAGTAGAGTGCATTTATGCATTTTGGTAAATCTTATATAAATGGAGTATAATTTCTTGTTTTTCTGATTGTACATGTTGCAGGATCACATCGGTCATGCAGTCATATATGTACGAGAGGTAATAATGTCTGTTTTGCTCTACTATCATTCCTTCCTCCAACCCCCTTCCTCTTGATCATTTTAGAAGACACTGGATTAGCCGAGGATTCAGGAATATTTAATACTGACCCTCAGAACTTCATTTAATTTCTTCTATTAAATACCAAGTATACTCCTCCTTGGAACCACAGGGGACTGGTTCTGGGAACCCCTATAGATACCAGCATCCATAGACGGCTCATGTCCCTTATATAAATGACAGTGGTACTTGCTTATAACCTACACACACCTTCCTGTGTGTTTCAAATCTTCTCTAGGTGGCTATCAAACCTCACGGGTGTAGATGCTATGTGAGCAGTTATTGTACTACATCATCTAGGGAATAATGACAAGAAAAAAGTGAGCACATAGTTCAGCACTCAGGCATTTTTCCCCCCCAACCATCTGAGTGTGGCTGAATTCAAGGGATGCAGAACCCTTGCATTATCGTAGAGGCATGGACATGCTTGTGAAGAAGGAAGAGCTATCTTCACAAAAGCGAACAAGATCTTTTTAACCTATAATTCAAAAGAGCGTCTGGGGCCTGGGGTGTTAGCTCAGCGTAGAGCATTTGCCTGGCACGCGTGAGAACCCAGGTTCCCTCCCCAGCTCTGCACTGTCACTGAGGAACCTGATGCAAATAAAAACATCAATTCCATAAGAGCTAATATTTGTTCCTCTTAAGAAAATCCAAAACACTATTTTTGAAATAGAAGTTGGATACTTTTAAATATTAAGTTCAGTGCTGATCACATAGTAGGTATCCAATGACTATTTAATAGATGGATAAATTAATGCTAACACCAAAAGCCAAGAAAATTGCTACTGTCACTCAAATGTTTCATGCACTGTCTTGGTCAAAATAAAAATTCCTTTTTTTTTTTTTTTTTTTTTTTGGTACTCGGGATCTAACCCAAGTATGTCTTACCACTGAGCCACATCCCCAGTCCTTTTAATTTTTTATTTTGAGACAGGCTCTCACTAAGTTGCTGAGGCTGGCCTCCAGTTTGTGACCCTCCTGCCTCAGCCTCCCAAATTGCTGGGATTAGAGGCATGTGCCACTACATTTGGCCAAAAATTTTTAAATTTAAACCAGACTTTCCTTTAGGGAAATTCCTAAATGAATCTCATGAATGACATTTTACTAATCTTCAAGTCTTCTACAACAGTAATATTTAAATAATTTATTAACACCCTGTGCACACTAGAAGAAAAGGTAGACCCAACTCTCCATCATATTGGTTCCGGAACAGGGTTCCTCAATAAGATTCCTAATGCACAAGAAGTAAAATCAAGAATCAGTAAATAGAATGGCTTCAAACTAAAAATCTTCTTCATGGCAAAGGAAATAATCAAGAACATGAACAGTGTTACAAACAGAGTGTACAGAATGGGAGAAAAATCTTTACCACCTGCACCTCAGAGCATTAATCTCCAGAATATACAAAGAACTCAAAAAACTTAACACCAAAAAACCAAATAACTCAATCAATAAATGGGCTAAGGAACTGAACAGACTCTTCACAGAAGAAGAAATACGAATGGTCAAAAAATATATATAAAAAAAGTTCAACATCTCTAGCAATTAGAGAAATGCAAATTAAAACTACACTGAGATTCCATCTCACTCCAGTCAGAATGGCAATTATCAAGAACACAAGTAACGATAAAGGTTGGCGAGGAAGTGGGGAAAAACATACGCTCATACGTTGCTGGTGAGACTACAAACTGGGGCAACCACATTGGAAAGCAATATGGAGATGCCTCAGAAAACCTGGAATGGAGCCACTATTTGACCCAGCTATCCCTCTCTTCAGTTTATGCCCAAAGGACTTAAAATCAGCATACTACAGTGACACAGCCATATCAATGTTTGTAGAAACTCAATTCACAATAGCCAAGCTATGGAATCAACCTAGATGCCCTTCAACAAATGAATGGATAAAGAAAACGTGGTATATACACACAGTGGCATATTACTCAGTTATAAAGAAGAATGAAATTATGGCATTTGCCAGTAAATGGATGGAACTGGAGACTATCATGCTAAGTGAAATAAGCCAATCTCCCCAAACCAAAGGCTGAATGTTCTCTCTGATATGTGGATACTAACCCATAACAAGGAAGAGTAGGGAGGGGAAATATAGAAATTCATTGGATGAAGGGAAAGGATGGGGAATGGGAATAGGAAAGAGAGTAGAATGAATTGGTCATAACTTTCCTGTATTCATACATGAATACACGACCAGTGTAACTCCACATCATGTACTACCAAAAGAATGGGATCAAAATTGTAATGTGTTGCACCCCATGTAAGTATGTCAAAATACACCTGACTGTCATACTAAAAATGACAAATTTTAAAAGTAGGTAAAATAATTTAATAACATTAAAATCATTTTTCACTAATGAAGGTATTTGAAAGTTGATAATGTAAAAATTCTTTGATAACCAAAGTGAAGCACGGATACTTTTATATTATAGTTCTCATTGATGTATTTTGATCTTTAAAATTCTAAATGTTGCATTTTGAACTTTTAAAAGTTTGTTTTGTTTGCCCTATGTGCTTTGGATTGTATGCAGAAGGCTTTGCCGAGAAGCAAGGCACACAGTAAGTGCATATTCTGTGCCTATGCCAACAATTTGCCTTTCAGTTCCCAATCCCTGTGTCTACTTTCCACTGCCCTCCGCTGCTCTGGGAGACTCACCTTTGTGTTCTGCATGATCCAGCTCCATTGTCTTCTGGCTTCTCGGTGAATCCTGTGCACTATTGTCACCAGACAGGAGTTCAAGAAGGTTTCTCTGAGGGGACAAAGGGACTTCACCTTGGCCCAGAGGGGCTTTTAACTTATGCCAAGATGCATCAACAGCAAGGTGCAGGCCAAGATTTATTAAGGGACAGCAAAGGCATGTACCCCTCAGGCAGAGTGTAGACCCCACTCACCTCTCAGGGAAGAGAAGCGAGGCACTCTACTCAGGGTTCAGCTCTCTGACTACATGCAGGATTTTCCTAGGAAGAAATATACAGGTTCCCAGGAAAACATTTGTGAAAATCAAGTCCCATGTCAATCTTTGATATCTGGGGTTCAGAATGTTTCTTCTTCTTTAAGTAGTGTAGCCTTAAATCAGTCGTGAGCACGTTGCTTAGGTCTTTTAATCTTTGCAGGTCTTTGTGACATTTAAAATGGATTATGTTTTTCTTCTGGTTGATCAGGTGCAATTATGCCTGGAGGGTTTTTTTTTTCCTCTAACAAAGGAGACAAGCATGGCTGGTCACGCTCAAAATCCAGGTCTCCATCTAGCGAGGGTCTCTCTGTCTCCCTGAGAGCCCACCTATCTCGCTATCACAAAATCAGCCAGTGGGAGGAGATAGAAGTTGGAGGACTTATTTACCCTGCTCATCCAGCTACATCAGGGATCCCCACAACCCCCAGATTCAGTGATTTGCTAGAACAACTCAGAGGACTCTGTAGTCTTTCTGTGATCCTATTGTACACCAGAGCAAAGATATAAAGCAAAACCAGCAGAGGGAAAAGGCATCTGGGGCCATGTTTGGAGGAAACCAGGCTCCAACCTCAGTGTCTTCTCTGGGAAGTGCATGTGCAGTGCATTTGATTCCCTCAGCAAGGAGTTGTGGGAGCACCTGGAAAATGTTGCAACCTGGGAAAGCCCATCAGGAACTCAGTGCACAGGATTGTTATGGGGGGCTGGTCACACAGCACTTAATTTTTCTTGCCAAAATTCCAAACTCCTCTGAGGAAAGCAGGTATGCAGGTTAAACCACAGGGCTTGTGTTACCTAGGCACAGTTCAGACACTCTTTATCAGTCAGGGTGTTGAGAACCTTCTCAAAATCTAGGATCACAGATTTCAGTGAAAGAATAACATTGTAAGCAGGACTTTCAAAAGACAGCAACCAGACCTGCTATGGTCTTTTCTGCACTAAAGTTCTGGTTGCTGCTATCTTCCCAGGCAGTCCCAGCTCCTCTCAGGCGGTCGTCTACAGTTGCACCCTGCAGGAAACCAATAATACTTCTTTCCTCTTTTATCCTTTGGATCTTTCCCAGGTAGGGACTAATTTGTGAATGCATGCCTTGTTGGTTCTCTTAACTCAGGTCACCCACTATTACTCTCTGAGACAAACTTCCACTTCCAGTCAATATGGAAGAAAGAAACCAGATTTAGCCTCCTGACTGCCTAAAACAATAACAATAACAAGAAAATGGATAAAAAATATATATTAATCAATAGTTTTTAAGATTCTGGAAACCAAGTAACAATAGACAATAATGCTAAGAGACAGAAAATAAATGAGGTGATCCCTAGGGGTGCCCCTACTTGGTGCCTCCTGAGAGTTTCCAGACCAACAGCACAAAGAGAATGACAGGAGGAGCTGGGACTACCAGAGGCCTCCTTAGGGAGATGGAGCTGAGAGGTCAGAAACATCAAAGCACTTGTGTTCTCAAGCAGAGCTAGTGAGGACAGAGCAATCAGGGAGGGCTCTCTGGGGATCTGCAGAAGGTGCCTTCTAGGGTGTTCAGCTGAGGACTTGGGTCTGGTCAGTGGAAGCATGTGAGGAAACTATGGAAGCCTGGGAAAAGAACTAGCCGAAAGAAGCAATGTAGAACAGTGCCCAGCACATATACTCACAGTCAGAAATAATGCTGATTCCCACCAGTGAGACTGGTAAATCTCCTAATTCATGGGGTAGTTGGTAAAGTATTTGGGCCTTTTCACAGCATGGAGAACTATTAACCTAAACTGAACACTTCTCTGAACACATCTAGTTGATCTTAAAAATGGATGAATGGGCCAGGTGAAGTAGAGCACACCTGTAATCCCAGCAGCTTGGGAGGCTGAGGCAGGAGGATCATGAGTTCAAAGCCAGCCTCAGCAAAAATGAGGCACTAAGTAACTCAGTGAGACCCTGTCTCTAAATAAAATACAAAAAAGAGCTATGGATGTGACTCAGTGGTCAAGTGCTCTTGAGTTAGAAAAAAAAAGTGGATAAATAGAAAAAGTTTATTCAGTCATAAAGAAAAATAACAGTATGGCATTTGCAGAAAAATGAATGGATCTAGACCATCATATTAAGAAAAGTAAGTAACTCAGAAGGTTAAGGGTTGTATGTATGTTTTCTCTCATATGTGGCAGCTAGGGAGGAAAAAGGAAAACAATGGTGGAGATGGATCTCTTAAAAATCAAAGGAGATCAGTAAAAGAAGGGAGTGGGAGGCAGAGAGGAAGAGAAGAAGTGCTGTGGGTGATATTGGCCAAATTATCTTGTTATATCGTGTGCATGTATGAATATGTAACAACACATCCCATCAATATGTACAACTGTAATGCACCAAGAAAAATGGGAAAAAAAGAAATTATAGGTCATAGATATAGTAATTATCCTGATTTTTATCAGTACATATTGTATACATGTACTGAAACATCACACTGTGCCTCAGATGTGTGCAATTATTATGTTAATTTAAAAGGAAAAGTAAAACTTAAAATTGTCAAAAAAGAGCGGTGTGAAGGATAAAACTCTGAGCAGTTTCCCAAAAAAGGCCACAAAATATTTATAGAAATACAAAAATATTCAGAACCCAACAATGAATAAAATCACAATGCCTGACTTTTGTCAAAGATTACTACTTATGCAGAGATAAGAGTATATGATTTATAGTTATAAGAAAAATCAATCAATAAAGATTTACCTAGAACTGATACAAATATTAAAATGTATGGATATGGACATTAAATAGTATTCTGTACATTCAAAACATTAGTTAGAAACATTTAAGAAAACAAAAGACCTAAATGGAACTGCTAGAAATAAAAAGAACAATGTCTAATATGAAAAGTATACTAGATGGGATTAGTGGCAGATTAGACATTGCAGGAAAAAAATTAGTGAACTTGAAGACATAGCAATAGAAACTATCCAGAATGAAACAGAATAATTAAAGACATTAATAGAACATCAGTGAGCTTTGGGAGAACATAAGGTGAACTAAAATATGTGTAAATGGATTCCCCCAAAGAGGAGATGGAGGAGGAATCAGAAATATATTTTTGAAGTAAAGAATTTGTCAAAGTTTTCCAAATTTAGTGTAAACTATAAACACAGAGATCAAAAATGGTCAAGGACCCCAAATAACAAAAACAAAGAAAGTCATACAAAGGAATGTCATAATCAAAATTCTCAGAAACAGTGTTATAGAAAAAATTCTAGAAGACAGGGGGGCAAAAACACACAATCAACAATTAGAAAATCATACAAAGATATATCATAATAAAAATTCTCAAGAGCAATGTTATAGAGAAAATTCTAGAAGCCATAGGCAAAAGACACACTATCAACAATAAAAGATAAGCTGCTTTCTCATGAGAAGCAATGAAAGTATGTCAATATATCTACAATCCTGAAAGAACAAATTCTTAAATTTATCTAAAATTTCATACCCAATGAAAATATCTTTCAAATATTAAGATGTTTTGAGACAAACAAAATCTGAACAAATTTACCATCAGCAGACATACATGACAAAAAATGTTTAAGATTCAAAATTCAGTCAATGTAATTCATTTAACACACTAAAAAGTAAAAATACATGATATATTCCTTCTACATAGAAGAGATATTTGAAATTATCTGATAATCACTCCTGATAAAAATTCACAATTAGGAATAAAGGAAAAATTACTCAACCTGGTAAATATCATCTATGAAAAATGTACAGTTTATGCATATGTAATTGTGAGTGAATGTTTTTACTAAACTAACCAACAAAATCAGAATGTTTGGTCCAGAAATTATATTCAACATTTTATAGGAGATTTCAGTCAGTGTTATAAAAGAAAGAAGATATGCAGATTGGAAAGGAAAAAATAAAATTGTCTTTATTTATAGACACCAGATTCGTATAGAGAATGAAACAGAATTACCTGAAACTAAAAATGAGTTAAGGAAGGTTATAGGATAAAATATAAGTATGCATAAATTATTGTCTATCGGTTTAATACCAGTTTTATCTGACTTCTTGATTCATATCCCTATGTATATGAAGTCATATCTCATCATGGTTTTAAATTTTCTTTTCCTGATGACTAATGATTATGACTATCTTTTCATGTCATTATTGGATATTTTCATATCTTTCTAGAAGAAATGCCTATTCAAATCCTTTGCCCATTTAAAACTGGGTCATTTGTCTGTTTATTATTGAGTTGTAAGAACTCATTATATATTATGGACTCAAATAATCAGATATATGATTTTAAAATATTTTCTATCACTCTGTCATCATCTCACTTTCATGATGGACATCATCAAGAAGCACAAGAGCTTTAACTTTGATGAAGTCCAATTTATCTTTTTTTTTCTTTTGCTACTTATGTTTGGTAAAGTACCTAAGAATTCTCTTCCAAATCAGAGGTCTTGCAGATTTGTTTTCTTCTAAGACATTTATAGTGTCAACTCTTACACATCAATCTTTGAACACCCGTGTTAATGTTTTGTAACTTGTGTCTGTAGCACACTGTCTTGATTTTTGCTTTGTAGTAAGTTTTGAAATTGGTAAGTATATGTTCTTCTTTCTCAGAATTGTTTTAATTTTTCTAGGTCCCTTGCACTTCCATATAAATTTTAGAATCAAGTTGTCAATTTCTATGAATAAATCAGTTCAGGATTCTGATAGGAATTGTGTTGGATTTGTACATCAGTTTTGAGAATATTGCTTCCTTAAGTATAGTAAGTCCTTTAGTCCATGAATATGAGATGTTTTTCAAATTATTTAGATCTTCCTTAATTTTTTCAAAAGTATTTAATAGTTTTTAGGGTATAAGTTTTATGCTTTGTTATGGAATGAATGTTTATGTCCCCTCTAAATTTCTGTTTGGGGTCCTAATCATGAATATAGTAATATTTGGAGGTGTGGGGTATTTGGGAATTAAGAAGATTTCCTAACCCCTTGATAGGAATGTCCTTATGAGAACATAAGATAGGAAGAGACCCAAGATCTTGCTCTCCCTCATTTCACATACACATCCCAAGGAAAGACCATGTAAAGATACAGCAAGAAGGCAGCCATCTGCAAACCAGGAGTAGGGCCTTCACCAGACTATGTCCATGCTGGCATCCTGATCTTGGACTTCCAAAACTCTATAGTTGTGAGATATAAACACCTGTTGTCTAAGTAATCTGGCCTATGGTATTTTGATGGCAGCCACAATTCTTTTGTTAAATTTAATCCTAATATTTTATTCTTTTTGGTGCCATAAAATTGAAGTTTTCTTCTTTTTCATATTCTTATTTTTTTGACAGTATATAGCAGTGCAATTGATTTTTGTACATAAATCTTATATCCTGAAACCTGACTGAACTTGTTTATTTGTTCTAGTCTAACTTGTTTATTACTTATTAGGTTTCTCTACATGCAATATCATGTCATCTATGAGCAGAGATAGGATTCTTCCTCCTTCCAAACTGGAATGCCTAATTGCCCTGACTACAGGGTGGAATAGAATATCCAGAATAGATGTCTTTAATATGTTCATGGTCTTAGGAGGAAGGCCTCTAATCTTTCATTATGAAATATGATCTTATCTATGGATGTTTTTTATAAATGCCTTTTATCAGGTAAAAGAAGTTCCTTTCTGTTCCTAAGTTGTTGGGTGTTTTCTGTCGTGATTGGGGGTTGAATTTAATTAAATGCTTTCTGTGTTCATTGAGATGTTCATGTGAGTTGTTTTTTAATCCATTTATATAGCATCAACATTATAGGTTAATCACATTTAAACTTTTTATATAATAGGATTTATGTCTTTTATATGTCACATTGTCTTTGTTCATCAATACCTTCTTTATTGCTTTCTTAGGATAAAATAATTTTTCCTACTGTAGTATATTAATTTCTTCAATTATTTTAAACTATATTTTTGAGACTTTTTAGTGATGACTCCGGGGATTAACATATCCCAACATTTCAGAATCAGCTTTAGATTTATACTTGCTCATTTCCAGTGATATACAGAAATGTTAGTACTGCCTAGCTCTATCTCCCTGTTTATGGTAGTATTATTTCTGTGTGTATTATTTCTTAAGTTTATAGTCTCAAGCTGAAAAGCCAGTTGTTATTCTAATTGGCATTCTTTATTTTATAGAGATGTGTCATTTTTCTTTTGCTTCTTTCACTGGCTTTGACTTTCAACACTTTTACTGTGATGTATGTGTCTGTAAATTTCTTTGTTGAGTTATCCTACTGGTGTTTGCTAAGTTTTCTGGATACGTAAGTTATTGTTTCTTTAGTCCATTTGTAAGTTTTGTGTATTATTTTCTTGAATGCATTTTCTGCTCCTTTTCCTCTCTCTTTACATTCTGGCAACCCTAGTATGCGTATGGTGGTGCACTTACTGGTGGCCTGCAGTTCTTTTAGTTTCTCTGTTTTTCTTTACTCTTTGTTCTTTTGGCTTGCATCTCTGTCTCTGTGTCTGTCTGTTTGTCTCTCCCTTTTCTCCCTCTCTCTGATCAAAGCCAGGGTTTACACCCTCAGCCCTTGGTTTAGTCAATCTGTTTCCCAGCTGGTTTAGTCTTTCTTATTGCAGACCTAAACTACTGACAGTAAATTGAACATGACAAGTGAATTTTTTATTTTGATTATTCTACTTTTCAATTCTTGAGTTTCTACTTTGTTCTTCTTTAGAACATGTATGCCTTTATTGATATTCTCTGATGCAGAATTGTCTCCATACTTTTTAAATCATGACTTCACTTAGGTTTTATTAAACATGGAATGCTTCATGAGTCTGTGTCACCCACGTGCAGAGGACATGCTCACTTCTCTGCATCATCTGATCTTAGTATAGGCTGTGCATTTCATTTAGTTTTATAAACATATTTATAATGCCTACCTGAAAGGCTTTTCCTGATCACTCTCAAAGTAATTCATGGTGCCTGATTTTGTTCCAGTGTGTGGGCTGCACATTCCTCTGTTTGTATGCCTCCTAATTTTTATTGGAAATCAAGAATTTAAGAGAATATATTGCAACAACTGTGAGTAAAACCCCTTCTCCAGGGTTTATTATTGTTATTTGTTTATTTTTGAGTGACTGGCTGTATTATTTTAATGACGTCTATTGCACCACTCTCTACCCCTAAATAAACATGCAACATTAAACCTCTGATGCAGTTCTCAGGAAGGATGAGCTGTGGGCGTACCACCAGTCACCATGGGATAACCATGACTTTGGAAGGGCTTTCCTCCTCTTGTCCCCTGACCACATCCAGCCACTAAACTCCACTAATTTCTAGCCGATTGTTCTACTATAAACAATTCCCAAGGCACAAACTACTGTACAGACTAATTCAATCGAATTCTGGCTCTTTTAAGAATATATTCTGTGGTCACTGATATAGGTTCTGAGTCAGGGAAGACTCCTCCCATCTCAGTTCTCTCTTACAAGCTAAAGGTCCTTCAGTGTAGCCTCTTTCTTAACAATCCTTCCAATTGTCTTTCATCACAGTCTTCACGGTTGCTGAGAGCCCCCACAGGCTTGAGTTTATCCATCCTGTATTGAAAATGAAGTCAGCTCTCCTGGATTAACAGCTATCTGTTCTATGGCCTGCCTTTCTCCACCAGGCAAAATGTCTGAGTCTCATTCCTGAAGCTGCGGATGGAGATAATGGCAAACTTCTCTTAGTGACACTCCCAACTCTAGGATGTGAGTGCCCTGTGGAAGAGTGAGAATCCTCAGGGCCTCTTGCCCTGCCTCTCCTGATGAGGAACAACTTGCCTAGGCACTGGGGAAAGAGTAACTAGATCCTGGTATTCTCAGCATGCCATCCCAAGGGAGGAATCTCCACTTCACAAGTAGAAGGTGAGTGGAAAAATGGAACCCCCCATCTTCCAAATGGCACTTACCCAGGACTTAGAAAGGGTTAGGAGAAGGAATTTCAAAGGGACAAGAGAAAACCTTTGGATCTACATTAATGGTGGTGATGGTTTAATGAATGCATGTGTGTATCAAAATTAACAAAAATGTGTGGTCTGTTATAGATTAATTATACCTTAATAAAACCACCCAAATGGGAAAAATAACTTGGAGAAGATATTTCCAATAAGGTAAAGATTTAATATAGGCAGAAATTAAGGCAGAAGCAAGACATTAGAATAGAAATGAATCCAGTCATGAACCCTGGAATTTTCCATCTGTATGTCCAGACAGAAATCTTGGTTGCAGAGAAGGTAGAATAAAGAGCGTAAAGCCTGACAGAGAGCTTCACATTCACCAGATACTCCAACAGTGTTGATTGAATAAATATTTGTTGAGTATATCACCCCTGGAAAACTGCTTTCATACCCATATCTCCCCTGAGGTCAGTTTCTCAGTAATGTTGTCACTCTCCATCACCATAATCAACACCTTTCTGTGACAACAGGAAGTCCTGTTGCGTTAGGATGGAGACTCGCTCAGCACATCTTCCTTCGCTGCCTTAGTCACAGTGAAGAGTGCTGACCACAGCACAGAAACAGCGACAGCAATCACATTTAGTTCCTTAGCATCTTTTTCATCTGACCATCTAAAATTGTAAGTGGGAGGTTCTTTATACCTTCTGTATGTTTCCACTTTTAAGGAGCTTTATGAAGTAGGGACTGATATTTTAAAATAGGGTGTCAGTTAATAATGGTTTTTTTCATGATTCGACTTCTACTAAATTCTTTAACTGCTCATGCCCCAGTAAGGTAATAGGCATCTTTCTTGAACACCATGAACATCATCTGCACTTCATGTTCATCAGCAATGACTCTCACATCTACCCTCAGAGGCATCAATTAATCCCCACTTTATACATGCGTACATTGATGGTCAGAGAGATTAAACATCTTGCTCCAAGTCTCTCAACACATACTAAGTTTCTGTCTGACTCCCCAAATCAAGTGACTGAGACTTTTGTCTTTGCCATTTTTTATTATTATCATTATTATTCTCTGCCCCTGTCATTTCCCGAGGCTGGATCTCCTTTTCTTCTCTTCCTGCAGGGTTCTCCAAAATCCAGTCCCGCCTCCAGCATATGAAGCATTGTCCCATAGTGCAGTCCCCCAGCTCCTCCAAGGGCACCCTGGTAATTCCTTGTTCGGAAAGGAAAAAAGAGGAGAGAATTTTTTTTAATGAAATAAAAATACAGAGATGGGGAATGGAAGCTATTAGCGAAATCAGAATTTGAAGAGTAGAGGATAAAGAGGCAACCTAGAGAAAATGAAAGGAAAATTCTCTCCCCTCCACCTTTTGAAATTGTTTAGCTTAATCTTGCTTTTGAGAGAAGGTAAGAAATACCAACCAGGAAAGGGATGAAAGGTTTCAGGTAGAAGATGCTTCTTCACCCAGAAATGGCTCCAGTACTCACCCCAGTTTTGTAGGACAGGAGGTGACAGGGAGGGGCAGCCAATTTCCTTGGCCTCTTTCTCACACAGCCAGGGATGTCTTGAATTCCTTATCTGTTTTGTTAATGAAACTAGATACATTTCACTCGTGTTTCCAAGACATGGCCTTCAGCTATGAGCATCTGATGTGGAACAGCAGGTGAAATACATACTCCACTACTCCTATTTCAAAAAACCAATATTGAGTGGGATCTTTCGACCAGCCAATGGGAGGTAGGAAAAGTATATATGCCCCACTGCATTCAGATAGTAAACCACTTGAGGAAAAGCAAACTAACTTCAACATTTTTTATTTCCTGGAACTAAAAAGGGGGCCAGAATTGCCCAGGACTGATGGTGACATCCCACGTCTTGACTGAGGTGGTGGTTACACAAGTCTGTACATTTGTTAAGTCATCAAGCTATATAGTTCAGGTCTGTGCATTTTACCAAAGGTAAATTCTGCATTAATATGGTTAAAGTGGGAAAAGGAGGAGGAAGGGAGAGAAGGATGGAGGGAAAAGTAAAACAGAGAAAGGGTGGGAAGGGAAGAACACTATCCCAAATCCTGGTTTCCATGGATTCCCTTGCCCTCCCCTTGGCTTCCCTTTCCTTTCCCTGTGCTGGGTGGTGAAAAGCCAAGATGCCTGTTTGAGGGGGTCTGAGAAAGACTTCTTGTCTGGGAGCCTCTAGAGCCTGATGAGACGTAGCTTGACAGTCTCTGCCTTGTCAGTGGACGAAGTGTTGGAGCAAGAGCCCTATGTAGACCTGGCGGGGCCTGCGCTCGCCATCACCCCCGCACACCTCCGTGCTGTGGGCTGAGCTTCCTGCTGGAGCCTGGCATGTGCTAAGTGTTATCTGCTTCACGTTTGCAGAACAGAGATGGCTGTGGAGATTTGCATTAAGTTGACTCATTCATTTACACTGGCCAGGAGGGTTGGACCATATCACTGCAGACTCAGGAGCGTCACAGGTGCTAACAATTAAATCACCCCTGCAAGTACACACGCTCGCACAAAGAGTTTAGAGTGAAAATAAAAGTAGAGGAGGGAGAAGTAGAGGAGGGAGAGGTCTCTGACCAGTCCTTCCCCGATGCCCTTCTCTATGCTAGTGAATGCTGCTCTGTGTGGTCCGACCTCTCCGTTGTTCATTGTGGGCCTGCTCCGTGCTTCTAGGAAAACAACTCTGATTGTGTTTCCACCCAGTTAGGATGACATGCAGGGATCGGATTATCTCAGACACGGCTAGGATTTCTCCAGGTCCTTCCCCATCTCTCTCACATACCAATGGGAGTTGCAAGAAAGGTTTTACCATGTGAGTGTGTGTGTGTGTGTGTGTGTGTGTGTGTGTGTGGTGTGTGTGTGTGTGTGTGTGTGTGAGAGAGAGAGAGAGAGAGAGAGAGAGAGAGAGAGAGAGAGAGAGAGAGAGAAAGAGAGAGAGAGAGAGGGAGGGAGAGAGATATGCTGGGGATCAAACCCAGGTCTTACACTCTCTAGGCAAGTGTTCTACCTCTGAGCTGTACCCCAGCCCCTACCACATACATTTATTGTGAAGTGTCCTGAAGAATATTGTCTAATGTTGCTTTAAAGCTTTTCCTTTCATAATTGCATTTTAAATGCTAGTGAGGCATAGAATAATACAAAATCTGGCACTTGCTGAGCAGCCATTAGCATGGAGTAACATGCTTCCAAACTGCACTGTGGTTTTCACGAAGAAGTCATAGGGTCTATACTCTACTCCTCAGTTTATACCCAAAGGACTTAAAATCAGCATATTACAGAGATGCAGCCACATCAATGTTTATAGCAGCTCAACTCACAGGAGCTAAACTATGGAACCAACCTAAGTGCCCTTCAACAGATAAATGGATTTTAAAAATGTGATATATATATATGTATTTCTTCCTTAAGGTAGAATGAAATTATGGCATTTGCAAGTAAATAGATGGAGCTAGAGAATATCATACTAAACAAAATAAGTCAATCTCAAAAAAACCAAAGGTTGAATGTTTTCTCTGATATGCAGATGTTAATTCACAATAAGGGGAAGGGGCTAGGGAAGAATAGGGTTATTTTAAATTAGTAGAGGGGAGTGAAGGGAAGGGAGAGGGTATGGGGATAGAAAGAATAATAGAATGAATCAGACATTATTACCCTGTGTATATATATATCCATGTGATCAGTGGGATTCTACATCATGTACAACTAGAAGAATGAGAAATTATACTCCACTATATATGATGTATCAAAGTACATTCTACTGTCATGTATAACTAATTGAAGCAAATTAAAAATGATACTAACTCTCCCCCGCAAAAAAAGAGGTCATAGAGTCCAGCAAGTTCAGGTATGACTTCTCCTTGTTTCCTGATAGCTACGTTTTGTAATTCTTGAATCTTCAAGTGTATTTCATTCCCTAAACGTAAAGGCAAAATTAATCACAGGCTATCCAATGAGAAAGAGGAATAAGAATCTCCAAAGCCAGTCAGGTTTATTGTTTTAAAATTACCCAAAGAATGCTTTGGACAACTGAAAAATCATGCATGCAGTGACATGACACTCTTTTGTCACTTTATAGTTTGGTGACAAATTCCAGGGGGCCTCTGGTAAGATGTTCAACAGCTGGTCTGCTCAGTAAGATCAAAGCCTGACCTTGAGCAACCAAAGCGCTTTATAAAGGCATAGGAGTTCAGGGTCTCAGAAAATGATTAAGAGAAGAAAGAGAAAAAAGAAAGGGGGGAGGGAAGGAGGAAGGAAAAGAAGAGAAGGGAAAAGACACTACACAGAGAAATAGCCATGAAGATAAATGAGAGGCCCTTTTTTACTTTATAAATTATCTTATTAAAGATGCAAGAAGAGATGCCACAGTCTTTTCAAACTCATCCTACATTGTTCAAATGAGATGTTGCCTGTAAGACATGCTCCTGATAACAGGGGAGCCCAATCATAATATCATAATCATAATCATAATCATCGTGGGACATTTTCCTAATATTTCCTGAATAATTTCTTTTCTTTCTTTCTAAAGGAAACTGAAAAAATGATATGAGAAAAGTTCAGTTTCCCTAAGGCATGCTGTCAATCTTTGTTTATAAAATCTAAGAAAAATCCATGCATTATTTATCACTCTTTTATTTGTATTCAGCTCAGAGTAACTCAGTGACCAGCATCTATCACAGAGGCACTGAGGTTCTGCCCCTCAGGGTTCTGGGCCATTGGTGACCCACTGAGCTGACTGGAGGTGTTCTCATTAGGAAATCTCATGGAAATAGTGCCTGTCTTACCCCAGGGCTCGGAGGAAAAACAGCAAGGGACCCAGCTTCCTCCCACCTTGTCATTACTATTTGACTTTCCTGGTTTAGAGAGGTTGCCAATGGCTGCCCTAGCATTTGGGAGACCCAGAGGACTTCCTCTGCGACAGATCACACCCTCGTCCGCCTCACAGTGAGCTCCGTCTTCCTGGTAATAGCCCTGCAGATCTGGCAGAGTCTAGGTTTTATATTTGAAGAAATTGTACTAGTGTTCTGAGAAGTAGAAGAGGAGATGGCAAGGACTGACTTTCAGGTGGCCCAGAAGGTGGACACTGCCCCAGGCGAGCCTCGGACGAGACCGGCCTGGCTGACTTCTCAGGGCTCCTGACCCCAGACTCTGTGATGGCCGATGTGAGTTGTTTTAACTTTTTGGTGATCTGGTATACAGCCTAGAATAGGAAACATAGCCTTGTGGCCTCACCATGGGAGGACCTCCCTCTGAACCCAGATGGGCTCTGGCATAAGCCCAGGAGGGGGATGTTGGCCTGGGTTTGCCTTGACTGATCTTCTCCCCTGAATCGACTTGCCCAGGTATTAAATATTCCCATTTCTCAGATAACAGCCTCACTTTGCTAAAGTGCTTTTCCAAAACAGGAGAAGAGACAGAATTTCTGAATCCTTGCCATCTGAATTCTTCCCTCATACTTGATTGAATTTTGATGGGAAATAGAATTCTAGGTTCAAAATGGTTTTGTCTTTGAAATATTGAAGACGTTGATCCATTTTACAAAGTCTGATGCCAAGCTAAATCTCACCCCTCTAAAGAGGACCTTTTCTCTCTAACTTCTGTCTTGGAGTTTCTAGAAACTTCCCTTCCCCGTAGTGTTCAGACATTTATTGAGGATGTGTCCCAAGTGAGGTCATTTCTTGTTCACTGTACTCAGGACGCAATACACCCTTTTAATCTGAAAACTCATCTCCCTCAGACTTGGAAATTCCCTTCAATATCTTTTTAAAAATGTAATTTCATTCTAGTTTCTCTGTTCATTCTTCCTGAAATTCCTATTGAGTTGATTTTCCTTATCTCTTTTGGTTCATAAGATTTTCCTTCTTTTGCTCTTAAATCTCCAGCGATCATTCGATTTTGCAAGCTTTCTATTGAATTTTTTTTTAGAAATCACCCTCTTTTACTTTGTTGAAAGTTTTTTTTTGGTCACTTTTTTAAACATTGTGTTTATTTTCTAGATATATTTTCTAAGTCTCTTTAAATTTGTTTATTAAGGGGTTTTTTAACATTGCCTTCCAATTCTCTATTTCTTTTATTGTCAATTTTTCCATTGCTTATTATGTTTATTTATTTTTTTCTACAGTGCTGGGAACTGAACCCAGGCCCTCGAGAATGCCAGGCAAGTACTATGCCCCTAACCTGCTTGTCTTAGTTTTATCACTTTTATTTTATTATTATATTTTTTAGGGGGGCGGTTTGGATTAGGGGGTGGTATGTGTGTATATGTGAGAGAGAGAGAGTGTGTGTGTGTGTGTGTGTGTGTGTGTGTGTGTTCTAATAAGCCAGTAACCTTCAGTTAGTTCCTCATTCCTGGTTGTCAGAAGACCACAGTGACCAGTGTGGTGGCCTCTGCTGTTCTGCACATGGGCTTGTTTCCCAGCATTCTCATGGTGGAGTGGGAATCCTTCCTGGATGCTCCGGGCAAGGTGGGAAAGGACAGAGCAAATCCACTGGCAGGTCTTACTTTGGATTAGCAGAAAAGGAATTGCCATCTACTCCCAGGGCTTCCTGACTACAACGGTGAGAAAGGCAGAGTGCGTAGACTTCCAGACTAGAAGAAATAAATAGAACAAAGGTGCTCTGGCAAGGTTTCTCTAATACAGAGCTCTCTGCTTTTCGCTGGGAATTGTTACCTTTTCCAATTTTACTCTTGCCATTGAAAATAAAATATAATTTTGAATAATTGCCTCCTTTGTTATTTTGATTTATGGGTAACAGTATAAGAGAAGTAAATAAATTTGCAAGTCTTGAGAAAAATTATATATATATTATATATATAAATTATATATTTATATAAATATATATATAAATATATATATAAATTATATATTTTATATATATATATATATATTTTTTTTTTTTAATCAGGGTTTGAACCCAAGGGCACTTTACCACTGACCCACATACCCAGCCCCTTTTATTTTTTATTTTGAGACAGGGTCTTGCTAAGTTTCTTAAGGTCTCACCAAGTAGCTGAGGCTGGCTTTGAACTTGTGATCCCCCTGCCTCAGCCTCCCAAGCCACTGGGTTTACAGTTGTGCGCTACCATGCCCGGGAAGGAATTTGATTTTTCAAATGAAGTGCTATCTATTTGGCATATGAAAGAAAAGGAACGAAATTTTAAAATAAAGCAAAATAAGCAGAAAACACAAACTATGATTGACCATAAAATAAACCACTTATAGGAGTTATCCTAATAATTCTAAAGGGGTTACATCCATTGAACATGATAAAATGATTTTAGCACTCTGTATTTTAAATTGAAAAATCAAATTTGGTTGCAAATTTTTTTCCTTAAACTGATGGTACTCTTAGGCTATTATTCTCTCCCAGCATCAAACTCACCTTGTTATTAAGATATATGATACGGGGATGAGGAATTAAAACCATGTTTAATTCCTACCAATAGAATAAAATGGAAGGAATAAAAATGCCCTGCCTCTTCATCCTGGTGGTATGATTTGTTCCACTCTAAGGAACAGCTCCCGATTGAAGTCTTCCCAACATTCCCCAAAGCAGCCCTCCATCCCACCCCACCTCCACGACGCACGCCAACACACAATTCAGAAATGCCAGCACCTGCTGGACATTGGCCTATTCTTACCAGTCTGGGTCTCACACACATGTGGTCCATCCTCTGAGTTTTTAAGTTTTAGGAAGTCCAAGTTCTTTCTTTGTCTTCCCAGTTCTGCGGGTGGTAGCTGCCTCCTGTAATTGCTACTTTCATGATCTTAGAGTTCTCCTTATATCTTTTCAATTACCTGATAGCAGCTTCATTCCATCTCAACAAGAGAAATCTGTATTATCTTTTAAATGCCATTTTAGGAATCTGATGCAGAAAACTAAAATACAAAGACCCAAATAACTTTATCTTCCTATGTATGGAAGGGGGATATTTAGACCAATCTTTATTCAGTAATTAGACTAATCCCTAATTAATTCATAGAGCTATGAATTTTCCAGGGATTAATCACAGAAATTCAGTATGATAAGGAGTATTGATATGGTGGATGAAGTGGTCTAAATAGTACAGAAAAAGAGCAAGTCAAAGCCAGCTGATAAACTGGAAAAAAGAACTTCAGGAGTTTAGGACTGAAAGGTTCATTGGATACAAAATTCTGGTGTGTTGGGAGCAAATAAAAGGAAAGCAGGATGATTACTTGCAGGCCAAAAATAGGAGAGTTCAAGGCGGAAACCTTCTAGGAAATGTCAGGATGCAAGATATGAAATTAGAGTTGAGATGGGGGTGAAGATTCAAGACAAGGAGGTTGTGTTAGTTATAACTGTATAACAAACTATCCAAAATGTGATGGCTTGAACAACCACCACTTTACTACACTTCGCTACTTTGTGAGTCAGGAACTCAAGGAAAATTAAATCGAGTACTTCCCTTTTTCCTAGTGTCAGCCACACTGAGCTGGGACTGTTCTCATCTGTGGCACTCAAGACATTTTCTCTCCTGTGCCCGGAACCTTATTTAGGACGGCTGGGCTCAACTAGTTTCCTTTTCTCCTTCGTCTCATCTCAGATTCTCCATGGATTCTCTCTAGCAAGTTAGTCAGTCATGGTAGCTCAAGATTCTCAAAGATCAAGACAGAAGTTGCCAGTCCTGAAACTGGTATAGCATCATTTTCTTCGTACTTGGTTGGTCCAACAATCCAGGTTCAAGGAGGAACAAAACAGACCCTTGCCTTTCAATGAGAAGGATGTCTAAGAATGTGTAGTCATCCTTAATCCAGCACAGATATCCTACTATGGTAGGAGCTAGCTCATCTAGATAAAAGATGATAGGAGTTAGATTTTTGAGGAAGATAGCAAAGTTCCCAATACATGTAGGGTGATAGCTCAGAAGTCAGTGACAGCCACAGGGAAGGGCAGAGAGAGAGGGAGCTGGGTGACATAAACTCCATGGTTAATTAACACCCATTTAAACCTCTGATGTTATTTCTGTAATGCAAAGACTGAAAATCTAAATATCAAATTATTCAGATTATCTCATTGCTAGAATTATAGATGCAAATCAGACTCTTCCAACTACATGCAGTCCACAAATTGTGGAAGGTGGAAAGAAGTGAAGGTTACCTTCTTGTACTCCTTCAATGTTCAACTGCAAGCAAGGTGGTAGGGACCAGACATCTCTGTGGCTGAGCTCTGGTAGCTGATCTCTAGCGTCTTCAATGTTGAGAGACAGTTCTTAGCATCTATTTACCAGCCACATGGATGTTAAGAGAGTCCCTGGTTCCAGCATCCCGATCTACAGATTATGGTTCTGGAAATGCTTTCTTCAAGTTAGCATGTACAGTGGTGATCTCCTGTCATCTGGCATCCCTTATCATTATTACAACATTTCCTACTAGCAGGTCAATTTTGTGATACTCTGGGAATTTCTAAAAGCCCAGACTCAAGTTTACTCCTCCAGTCTATCTGACATTTTTTCTTGCTTTTTAATTGCCTATATTAAATGCGTTGTGCCTTAAAACTGAGTTTCCTCTGCTAAAATCATGAAGAACAGCCTCTTATGAACAATGACATTTCTCCAGAGTAGAAAACCAATGGTAAAGAAGAATTAATAGGATCCCCGACAAAACCAGCTCCAAGTCCCTGAGCCAGCGCGCAGCAAGCTCCGGGGCCGCAGGTTGCTTCAGAGACCAGGACAGGGCAGCCAGGGTCTTCTACAAGCAACCCGGCCCCCTCCAGCGGGAAGCACCTTTCTAGGCTAGCTTCTCGGAGCAGACCGCCCATGAGATCCTTTCTACACAGAGCCAGCCACAAGTCCCCAAGCCAATGGAGACCTCCGACCTGCAAGCAGCCTCTGGGACCAGGGCAGGGCAGCCAGAGACCTCTCCAGGGGGCCCTGCCCCACTCTGGCCGCAGGCTTTTTCCATGGGGCAATCCAAGATGGTGGACTAGAGGGTAACTGCATCTCCAGTCACTACAGAACCCAGAATTCAAGAAGGGGAAGCATTGAGAGACTCAGACTAAAATAGAACCACAGGGTGAGTCTCCCCCACCTGGTGAAGCTGAGCCCCGGCAGCTTATTAGAGTAGGGCAGGGCAGCTAGAGTCTCCCCAGCAGCCCTGAGCAGTCTGGCGGTGGGCTCCTCCCACAGGGCCAGATTCTCCAGCTTCTTGGAGAAGGCCCCCAAGTGAGAGCCTTTCTGCACAGAACTAGCTCCAAGTCCCTGAGCCAGCGTGCAGCAAGCTCCGGCCTGCCCACAGGTTGCTTCAGAGACCAGGACAGGGCAGAAAGGGACTTTCCCAAGCAACCCTGCTCCCTCCAGCAGGAAGCGCCTTTCTAGGCTAGATTCTCAGAGCAGACCTCCCAGTGAGAGCCTTTCTACACAGAGCCAGCCACAAGTCCCCAAGCCAGCAGAGACCTCCAACCTGCAAGCAGCCTCTGGGACCAGGGCAGGGCAGCCAGAGACCTCTCCAGGTCTCTCTCCCTGGAACCAGTAGCGGGTTAAGGGCAGCTTTCATCGGAAGCACTGCATTATCAAGTTACTCCAAGACTTCAGGCTACTGAAGGCTGGGAGGTGATACACTGGAAATCTACAGGGAAACTATAAGCCAATAGAGGAAATCTGCAATATCACAGAGTCCCACTAACATCTGACCAATATGAGAAAACAAGGGAAGAAAATGTCCCAAACAAACCTAGATACTATATCAATAAAACCCAATGACAGCACAGCAGAAGAAATGTCAGAAAGGGAGTTCAGAATGTACATAATTATAACAATCAGGGAAGCAAACGAGGAGATGAAAGAGCAAATGCAGGAACTGAAGGAGGAGATGAAAGAGCAAATGCAGGCATTAAATGATCGCACCAATCAACAGTTACAAGAGCAAATACAGGAAGCAAGAGATCATTTCAATGAAGATTTAGAGATACTGAAAAAAACACAAACAGAAATCCTTGAAATGAAGGAAACAATAAGCCAAGTTAAAAACTTCATAGAAAGCATAACCAATAGGATAGAACACCTGGAAGACAGAACCTCAGATATTGAAGACAAAATATTGAATCCTGAAAACAAAGTTGACCAAACAGAAAAGATGGTAAGAAATCATGAACAGAATCTACAAGAATTATGGGATATCATGAAAAGGCCAAATTTAAGAATTATTGGGATTGAGGAAGGCTTAGAGAAACAAACCAAAGGAATGAACAAACTATTCAATGAAATAATATCAGAAAATTTCCCAAATCTGAAGAATGAAATGGAAAATCAAGTACGAGAGGCTTATAGGACTCCAAATATACAAAATTACAACAGACCCACACCAAGGCACATTATTATGAAAATACCTAACATACAAAATAAAGACAGACTTTTAAAGGCTGCAAGAGAAAAGAATCAAATTACATTCAGGGGGAAACCAATAAGGATATCAGCAGATTTTTCAATCCAGACCCTAAAAAGCTAGAAGGGCCTGGAACAACATTTACCAAGCCCTGAAAGAAAATGGATGCCAACCAAGAATCTTATACCTAGCAAAACTTACTTTCAGATTTGACAATGAAATAAGATCCTTCCATGATAAACAAAAGCTAAAGGAATGTACAAAAAGAAAGCCAGCATTACAGAACATTCTCAGCAAAATATTCCATGAGGAAGAGATGAAAAACAATGATGTAAATCAGCAACGGGAGGAACTAGCCTAAAGGAATAGCCAAATAAAGAAGAAACCAAATGATGTCAAAAAAAAAAAAAATGAGTCAAATGACTGGGAATACAAATCATATCACAATAATAACCCTGAATGTTAATGGCCTGAACTCATCAATCAAAAGACATAGACTGGCAGAATGGATTAAAAAGAAAAATTCAACAATATCCTGCCTACAAGAGACTCATCTCAAAGAAAGAGATACCCATAGACTAAAGGTAATAGGATGGGGAAAAATATATCATGCTCTAGACACAGCAAAAAAACTGGAGTATCCATCCTCATTTCAGATAATGTGGACTTCAAGCCAAAACTAGTCAGAAGGGATAAAGAAGGACATTACATACTGCTTAAGGGAAGCATAAATCAGCAAGACATAACAATCATAAACATCTATGCCCCAAACAGTGGCTCATCCATGTATGTCAAACAAATCCTTCTCAATTCCAATAAATCAAATAGACCACAACACAATAATACTAGGCGATTTTAACACACCTCTCTCACCACTGGATAGATCGTCCAAACAAAAATTGAATAAAGAAACCATAGATCTCAATAACACAATCAACAATTTAGACTTAACCGACTTATGTAGAATATATCATCCAACAAAGAACGAATATACTTCCTTCTCAGCAGCGCATGGATCCTTCTCTAAAATAGACCATGTCTTATGCCACAAAGATACTGTTAGCAAATACAAGAAGATAGAGATACTACCTTGTACTCTATCATATCATAATGGATTGAAATTAGAAATAAATGACAGAATAAAAAACAGAAACTTCTCCAATACCTGGAGATTAAATAATACACTATTATATGATGAATGGATGACAGAAGACATCAGGAGGGAAATTACAAAATTCTTAGAAGTAAACGAGAACAAAGACACATCATATCAAAATCTCTGGGACACTATGAAAGCAGTACTTAGAGGAAAATTTATTTCATGGGGTGCATTCAACAAAAGAAGTAGAAATCAACAAATAAACGACTTAACACTACAGCTCAGAGCCCTAGAAAAAGAAGAGCAGACCAACACCAAAAGTAGTAGAAGACAGGAAATAGTTAAAATCAGAGCCGAAATCAACGACATTGAAACAAAAGAAACAATCGGAAAAATTAACAAAATAAACAGTTGGTTCTTTGAGAAAATAAACAAAATTGATAAACCCTTAGCCACACTAACAAAGAGAAAGAGGGAGAAAACTCAAATTACTAAAATTCAGAATGAACAAGGAAATATCACAATAGACACAAGTGAAATACAAAACATAATTAGAAGCTATTTTGAAAATCTATACTCCAACAAAACAGAAAACCTCGAAGACATCAACAAGTTTCTAGAGACATATGAATTACCTAAACTGAATGAGGAGGTCATACACAACTTAAATAAATCAATTTCAAGAAATGAAATAGAAGAGGTCATCAAAAGCCTACCAACAAAGAAAAGTCCGGGACCAGATGGGTTCTCAGCCGAGTTCTACAAAACCTTTAAAGAAGAGCTCATTCCAATACTTCTCAAAGTATTCCATAAAATAGAAGAGGAGGGAACCCTCCCAAACTCATTCTATGAAGCCAATATCACCCTGATACCTAAACCAGACAGAGACTCATCAAGGAAAGAAAATTTCAGACCAATATCCTTAATGAACATCGACGCAAAAATTCTCAACAAAATTTTAGCAAATCGCATACAAAAATATATTAAAAAGATAGTGCACCACGATCAAGTGGGTTTTATCCCAGGGATGCAAGGTTGGTTCAACATCCAGAAATCAATAAATGTCATTCACCATATCAACAGACTAAAAGTTAAGAATCACATGATTATTTCAATAGATGCAGAAAAGCATTTGATAAAATACAGCATCCCTTCATGCTCAAAACACTAGAGAAAATTGGGATAGTGGGAACATTCCTTAACATTGTAAAGGCCATCTACGCTAAGCCCATGGCCAATATCATTCTAAATGGTGAAAAACTGAAAGCATTCCCCCTAAAAACTGGAACAAGGCAGGGATGCCCTCTTTCACCACTTCTATTCAATATTGTTCTTGAGACTCTAGCCAGAGCAATTAGACAAACCAAAGAAATTAAAGGGATACGAATTGGAAAAGAGGAACTCAAACTATCCCTGTTCGCTGATGACATGATTATATACTTAGAGGAACCTGGAAATTCCACCAGAAAACTCTTAGAACTCATAAGTGAATTCAGTAAAGTAGCAGGTTACAAGATCAATGCTCATAAATCCAATGCATTTTTATACATAAGTGATGAATCTTCAGAAAGAGAAATTAGGAAAACTACCCCATTCACAATAGCATCGAAAAAAAAAAATACTTGGGAATCAGTCTCACAAAAGAGGTGAAAGACCTCTACAATGAGAACTACAGAACACTAAAGAAAGAAATTAAAGAAAACCTTAGAAGATGGAAAGATCTCCCATGTTCTTGGATAGGAAGAATTAATATTGTCAAAATGGCCATACTACCTAAAGTGCTATACAGATTCAATGCAATTCCAATTAAAATTCCAATGGTGTACCTTACAGAAATAGAGCAAGCAATTATGAAATTCATCTGGAAGAATAAGAAACCCAGAATAGCTAAAGCAATCCTCAGTAGAAAGAGCAAAGCAGGGGTATCGCAATAACAGATCTTCAACACTATTACAAAGCAATAGTAACAAAAATGGCATGGTATTGGTACCAAAATAGACAGGTAGATCAATGGTACAGAATAGAGACCATGGACACAAACCCAAATAAATACAATTTTCTCATACTAGACAAAGGTTCCAAAAATATGCAATGGAGAAAAGATAGCCTCTTCAACAAATGGTGCTGGGAAAACTGGAAAACCATATGCAACAGAATGAAATTAAACCCCTATCTCTCACAGTGCACAAAACTCAACTCAAAATGGATCAAGGACCTCGGAATCAGACCAGAGACCCTGCATCTTATAGAAGAAAAAGTAGGTCCAAACCTTCAACTTGTTGGCTTAGGATCAGACTTCCTTAACAGGACTCCCATAGCACAAGAAATAAAAGCAAGAATCAACAACTGGGATAGATTCAAACTAAAAAGCTTTCTCTCAGCATAGGAAACTATCAGTAATGTGAAGAGAGAGCCTACAGAGTGGGAGAATATCTTTGCCACTCATACTTCAGATAGAGCGCTAATTTCTAGAATCTATAAAGAACTCAAAAAACTCTACACCAATAATACAAATAATCCAATCAACAAATGGGCTAAGGAAATGAACAGACACTTCACAGAAGAAGATGTACAAGCAATCAACAGATATATGAAAAAATGTTCACCATCTCTAGTAATAAGAGAAATGCAAATCAAAACTACCCTAAGATTTCATCTCACCCCAATTAGAATGGCGATTACCAAGAACACAAGCAACAATAGGTGTTGGAGAGGATGTGGGGAAAAAGGTACACTCATACATTGCTGGTGGGGTTGCAAATTAGTGCAGCCACTCTGGAAAGCAGTATGGAGATTCCTCAGAAAGCTTGGAATGGAACCACCATTTGACCCAGCTATTCCACTCCTTGGCCTATACCCAAAGGACTTAAAATCAGCATACTACAGAGATACAGCCACATCAATGTTCATAGCTGCTCAATTCACCATAGCCAGATTGTGGAACCAACCTAGATGCCCTTCAGTTGATGAATGGATTAAGAAACTGTGGCATATATATACAATGGAATATTACTCCACCATGAAGAATGATAAAATTTTGGCATTTGCAGGCAAATGGATGAAATTGGAGAATATCATGCTAAGTGAGATAAGCCAATCTCAAAAAATTAAAGGACAAACGATCTCGCTGATAAGCGGATGATGACATATAATGGGAATTAGCGTTAGGAGGGATTAGCGTTAGGGTTAGGGTTAGGTTTAGGGTTAGGGTTAAGGAGGGTGGTAAGAATGGAGGAAGGAAGGACTGTATAGAGGGAAAAGAGGGGTGGGAGTGGTGGGGGGAAGGGGAAAAATAACAGAATGAATCAAGCAACATTGCCCTATGTAAATTTATGATTTTTAATAAAAAAAAAAAGAAGAAGAACTAATAGGAGGTAGAAGAGTTCATGTAATCTCTATTCACCCTTTATTTTAGGGCATGGAAGAACAGAGTTCTCATTTGGGTGAACAGTAATTCAAAATCTTAAGAAGAACTAGAAGGATTCATCTCCTGGTAAGACCCAAATTGTTCTTATCAGGCCAACTCTGCAAATAACAACCTAAACACAAGATCAAGTTGATATGAAATATAAAAACAATTATGTGAAGGTGCTGAAGAATGATTTGGAGCAAACATTGGAAGAAGGCAGATAGTTGCAAAAAAGGAACAGAAATGGGTGTGTTTCTACTTGTCATGGTGCTTAGCTTGAATATAGTGCTGCACAGAAGCATATAAAAATTTGCCCCCAAACCCCTGCAGTTTTAGAAGCTTGCAAAGCAAAAAGACTTCAGTAGCCACAGCAACTAGAGTATAAGGGAGGAAACCAAAGAACAAAAAAAGTCACATAGAAAACACCCAAATTCTGTTATCATCTACACCAAAATATCTGCTGTTTTCTGAATAACTCATGGATGAGGCAGACTTTCAAGAAACCCAGATAATACTAGGGAACTGAACTGGATATCAGGCTATGAAATTTGAATTCAACCAAGTTAAATGCCTACTAAAATAAAT
Organism: Sciurus vulgaris; assembly: GCF_902686455.1. Classification (NCBI taxonomy): domain Eukaryota; kingdom Metazoa; phylum Chordata; class Mammalia; order Rodentia; family Sciuridae; genus Sciurus; species Sciurus vulgaris. The sequence continues at coordinate 30,809,314 of NC_136474.1, forward strand.
TTTTCAAATCAATACCCTTTGGAGGAATATAGAATCCAGAACCTAAAAAGCAAATCATTCCTAAAGTATAAAAACATCCAAAATTACTGAACATAGAAGAAACGCTCATTTAAAAAAAAAAAAAACCAATAAATGAAAGTATGTTAGTCCAGGTGTCAGAAATAACAACCATACAAATCAATTATTATAAATATGCTCAAGAACATGAATGTATGCAATAAATGAAAATATTAAACATCAGTGAATGCAAATATCAAAAAGAACCAAATGGAAATTCTGAAACTTAAAATACATTATAACCATTACTATAATACAAATAATAGCTTAATGACAGATTGGAAATGACTAAAGAAAATTAAAGACTGATCAATAGAAATTATCTAATATGAAGAGAGATAGATTTAAAAAATAACTAGTCATTCAGTTGCCTGTGAGATGTTAAAAGATCCTTCTTGCAAGCAATGGCGTCTTAGTGGAACAGGAAACAGACAATAGGAGGCAAGTACATGTAAAGAAATAATGGCTGAAAATTTCCCAAATATGTTGAAATACATAAATTTGCAGATCCACAAAACTCAGTGAAGCATAAGCAGTAAAAACACAGAAAAACCACATCTAGTGATGTAGTAGGTTAACTGCTAAAAACCAAATATATAGGGAATGTTATTTTTAAAACTGCTGACTTTTCATAAGAAATTATAGAGACTGGAAGAAAATAGAATAATACCTTTAAGTGCTAAATATAAAGTCAACTCAGAAGTTTTTTTCATCCAGCAAAAACAAAGCCATTTTTTTTCTGACAGCATTTTTAGATTTAAAAGAATAAACTAAGGTAGCTCATCAACAAGGCTTTGCTACAAAAAAATTCTAAAGAAATTCTTCAAGCTAAATGGAAAGAAGTTCAAATAGAAACTCAGATCTTCAGGGAGAAGTAAAGAACATCAGAAATAGTAAATATACTGGTGAACATAAAAGACTAGCTCCACTTTAATGTACATATTAAAGTGAGTAGTCTTCCTCCACCACTCTCTTCCATCAGAATGTTCTGGGCCTCCCTCACCTCAGACCCAAAGCTGTGTAGTCAGCTGACCATGGACTGAAACTCAAGTCAAAACAAACCTTTCCTCTTCTAAGTTGTTCTTGTAGATGTTTAGGTCACAGCAACCAAAAGCTGACTAACACATGAACACCTCTTTCACGTGCCATTTCCTCATCCACGGGAAGGAGACAATATTGATTCCTATTTTAAAGCATCCCTTTGAAGATTAAATAATATATTGCATACAAAACTGCTAGTAGACTGCCTAGCATAGAATGAAGTACTAAACACAGATTTTTTTTAATTATTATTATTGTTATTACTATTCCTGTTATCATTACACTGTATGACACTAAAGTTTGCGCCTATGCCTTTTATTTTTATCCAGTCCGGCAACCATGGTCTTTTAATTGGTATGTTTTGCCCATTAACATTTAATATAATAATTAATTTGTTTAGACAGAAGTCTATCATTTTACTATTTGTTTCTATTGGTCCTTTATGTTTTTAATGTTGTTCCTTTTGAGATATATTATGAAGTAAATAAAATTACTTAAAAATCCTTTTTAATTTATCCATTCACATTTTAGACAGGCCTATTTGTATCTTTAAATAATGTACATTAACTCTACAAATAAAGTGTTGTAAATTTTGCATTAGATCATATATGTACATTTACTTCTGACAACATATCCAGGTTCAGGACTTTCTCTTCATCTCACAAAGAGCATTCCAATTTCCAAGCCCAGGCAAGAGTAGTTGAAAAGTCACCGGACCTACCCAAGTTCTTCAGGGATGGGGCAAAAATACCCCAGGAAGGGCTGGGGATATAGCTCAGTTGGTAGAGTGCATGCCTCATAAGCACAAGGCCCTGTGTTCAATCCCCAGCACTAGGAAAAAAAAAAAAAAAAAAAGAATACCCCAGGAAATAAATCACAGAGCTTCTGTGGAGAGCAGAATTCAAACTTTGGGTATTCTTGTCAAGTGGTCTGGGCAGCCCAGAGGGGCATGGGGGGGGGGGTAGATGCTGTACTGAGAGGAAGAGCCAAAAAACTCCTAGAAGGTGGAAGTAACCAGAAAGAAAGTAACACCAGCCACTAGCAGTAACACAAGGCCTGATCTTCCCAGACTTGAGGGAGCCTCAGAACTCTACCCAGGAGAGAAGCAGGCTCTGGAAGGCTTTGCAGACATTTGCAGGGATGTAGGAAGCCACAGAGTTCCTTAGGCTCAGGACAAAATCTGTAAGAATGAAAGGCCAATTTTTTCAAACACAGATCACTAAGTTTCTAACTCAGGAGGTCTGGACCGGACCTCACAATTTGCATGTCAAAAAGTTCCCAGTTGATGCTGAGGCTGTGGGACTGTGGACCACACACTGAGAACTGGAAAAGAAAGCCAACTACAGAGCATTTTGGTGGCAAAGAGGTGTCTGGGGATCTCACTATCTTATTTTAAGCATCAGAGTGTACAACTTTAAGTAGAAATTGGAGATTAATTAAAATACTGGAGGAAACATACAAACAAGTGTGATCACAAGCTCTATATTCAATTGTAGGCCCATAAGGCCATAACCAAATAGGCCTCTCCTTGGGTGCAGTTCCCAGAAGGGAGGAATATGGCCCCAAGAAGCTTGACAGGTCTTGGAAGGCACATGCAACAGCATAGAGCTCATCGGTTTCCTCCATTTAGGTAAGGAGCCAAGACAGGATTAGCTGAAGTAATGACTGCCTGCAGAAATGAGAATTCTTTCATTTGGTAAATCAATAATTACAAGCACACTGGGGAAATTAAGCAGAGAAAATTGCATCACTTCAGCGTTGCTACTAGAATCATACATGCCTACAAATAACAAATCGGGAATTCCCCCAGTGGTTATAAATAAGCCACACACAGTGCACACTTGCAGGAGGATGTGAATATGCAGAACCTTGGCTGCTCGTCAGCTATAACACACATGTGAGCTGATTATAAAACGGGACAGTTGTAACAGCTACGGAAACCGCTGTTTCACCCTTTCTGTAGCGAGTGCCTGTGTTTGTGTGCACATGCACAACAGGATTTCCCAGGAAAAGAACTATCTTTCTAGCCAGGGGTAAAAAATTATTGAATGGAAAAAAAATTGCCATGAACCATTTTGGAAATCTGAACACCAGCTTTAAGGATGAGCTCATGCATCTGGACAGAAATGCTATAGCCCAGAGACCCCCTTCTATCCATTTGTCCGCTTCCTTCCTTCCTATCTACTCTGGTTGACCATTATTTTTCTTCTGCACAGACTCTAACCCTTTAATCTATAGCCACCTTCAATTACCTATGGCTTTGAGATTTAGAAATAACTTTGGGGGATGTGTGCTCTTCCATTCTAGGAATATTTCATGTCCCTGAAAATTATTACATCTCCATACCAAAATCTGTATATTTTAAAACCATTCACATCTTCATGTTATTTATAATGTTAATATCCTAATTTTATAGGGGAAAAAAAAGCAATTTTGGAGAGTATAATCAATTCATCTTCTGTTGCTGTAACAAGATACCAGATACTGGGCACTTTAAAAAGAAAAGAAGTTTCTTCAGCTCACCGTCTTTGAGGTTGAAAAATCCAAGATTGGGTAGCCCCATATGTTTGGCTACTGGTTAAAGACTTGTGGTGGCTAGCATCATGATAATGGGAAAGGATGTGCAGAAGGGAGAGATTGCATAGCAAGACAGGAAGTTAGAGAATAGGGAGAGACCAGTCTTGCTCTTTTATTACAGCCAACCAGAGGCCCATGAGAACTGCTTACTCCTGTGAGGATGATGCCACCATCACCTAATCGTCTTCCACTAGGCCTGACCTCTTAAAGGTTCCACCACCTTTTCAGGTTGTCATACTGGAGACCACTCTTACAGCACATGAATCTTTGAGGGACAAACCACAACCAAATCATAGCACAGAGGTTAGTGTAGCCACATTGACAGGAAGGTGAGTTTGTACCTGAAGGGGACTCCTAAGCTTTGGATATAGAATGCACACTGGTTCTGCTACTTCTACTGATGCTTCAGAGCAGACCTGCTTCTCCTTCCTCCATTCCCAAGCCACAGGAAGTGTCTGCCATGCTTCCTGTAGGCCTATCTGACAATATGAAGGATTGGCCATGGTTTTTCCAGCCACATCTCCATGAGCTTCTAGTGTGTTCATGCACCATGTGCTTAACTGTTGGAAGCACATTAAGTTCTGAGAGTGGGATCACATTCATGGCATTCCCAGGGTGGAGTGATGTAGAAGACTGAAGATTAGGAAGAAGAGATGGGAATCCCACTATGGCTAGTTCATAAGTGTCCGTCTGAGAGTTTACCCCCTCTAATGCTTTCTCTTCTCTTTACTGGGCCACTTGATGGACATCAAATCATCATTCTGGAAGAGCCAGATTAAGAGAGGGCTGGCCAAACATATGGACAGTATCCTGAGCTCAGTAAAACACTAACATGCTCTTAAGTTGTTGAAGCATCTCTGGAAGAGTCATGAGAGGAAGAAGAAATCAACCAGAACTTCTTCCAGGACATGGTCAGGAGGAAAACATTGGGAAGCCACTTCGGGCATCATAGGACACCCCAAAAACAGAGCTTAAAGAATAATGATCCAGAAATGATTTTTCCCTAAGCTGATTATGTAAATTTGGGGCCAGAATTGAACAGCTCAGGTAACTAGAGAAACATGAAGCAGAACTTCCACCCAGGACTTCTCTCCTGCCCGGTAGTATTTTTCCTCTCCAGATCCATGTTGGACAGTTATTTGAAGACTTCCAGTTGGAGGATGCTATGCATTGACTGTCCCCACCAAAACTCATGCTGAAATTTAATCCCCAGTGTGGGGTATTTTGACGGTGGAAATTTAATCTGATTATGGAAACTGGAGGTTGGACCTTTGAGAGATGATTAGGGCTAGATGAGATCCTGAGGATGGGGCATTAGTGACTTCATGAGGAGAGGAAGAGAGACTGGAGCTGGCATGCTTGTGAAGCGCTCCCCCATGCCATGGCCAGAAGGAAGGCTCTTCCCTGATGCTGATCAGATGCTGGTGCCATGCTCTTGAACTTCCAGAACTGCAAACAAAATACATGTCTCTTCTTTATAAATCACCCAGTCTGTTCTTCAGTTAAAGTAATGGAAAAGAGGCTCAGAGAGACAGGTGCCATATCTGTTCTTGCAGCATCTGCCATAATTAAGCTGATAGTAAATAAAAACATGAAATTTCCTTCCTGATGGAGGAAGGTGGCACACCTGCTGGCATTGTCCTTCTATATCTGAGGGCATTGACTCATCTTCTAAGAGGCAGCAGTCAGTCTTGACTTTGCCAAGGCAGTTGTACTTTCCTATTATGGCTGCAAGCTTAACCAATGAGTAACTACACCCTCACTCTGCCTCTCATTATTCCTCAAATGTACTCCTTTGATTCCCTCTTAACCATTTAAAGCTACCCTCCTTAAAAGAGAGTCCCCATCCTATCCACTCCCAAGTCCTTGGTTTCATTCAGATCTTTCCAGATTTGTCCCTTTCCAAGGACCCCTTTCTTGAAATTCTCAATAAAATTCAATGCTATAGTTTAGATCTCAAATGTCCTCCAAAGGCCAGTGGGCTAAAGACTTGGTCCCCAGAGTGGTACTTTGGGAGATGGTAGAACTTTTGAGAGCAGGACCTAGTGAGAGGTCCTTTGGACACTGAGGGTGTTGTGTGGCACTGCCTCCTTCCTCTCCCTCTTTGTACTCTGGTTTGTGGTGTAAACAGTTTTGCTCCACCACACAGTCCCATCATGATGTGCTGCTTTGCCACAGGCCAAAGTAATGGAACCAATCAACCATGCACAGGAACCTCCAGAAATCTAGGCCAAAATAAAGTTAACACAGTTACCAAGTCGTATAATTTTCTCTCATGGCAAGTTTTTTTCCTGTAATCATATCCTTCTTTCCCAAATATTGTGTTCATAAACTGAAGTCACAGTGTCCACTTAGGCCCTGCTACCACCAACTTCTCTTTCCTCACGAGTTCCACTAGTGTGAAAACACCATGACCTTCAGACATAGGTACCTGGATTGTAATGGAGCCACATTGACCAAGGGCCAGTTCCCAGGGGAAACGCGTAGGACCTCCCCAGGCGACAAATGTCAGCAGCTTGCAATGTTCACAGTTTTTGGCCTTTTTTCCACTCCCCACCTCATCCTCAGACTCCAGTTGCCTTTTTGTAAGATCCTCTTGAGCTAATGAGATGATCTGGGCCACGGAATCCTTGTGGAAAATTTCAGAAAGAGGGGTGGATACACTGACCTGGCCTGCTGTAGCCGGCTGCTCATGGAGCAGTCTTCCGAAGTCTCCTGTGTTGGCATTTCCCTAGTGAGAGAGGCTCAACAGATAGCAAAAGAAAAAGAGCTCATGCCACCATACAGACCAAGCACAGTGCAGTGTTACCCACCCAAGTCAAGCAAGGAAAGTAGGAAAAAGAGTTAATGGAATCTCCTCTATTTCCCTTTTTGTATTTCAATTCCTACTGTTTTCTTTCTTACAAAGCAAGGGATGGGTTACTGTACAACCAAGGAAGAAGGAAGAAAAAGGGATAAATGTTGATAGCCTGCTTTGTCATTGTGTGTACTTAATGCATATTTTGGTTTTAATTCTCTCGTTACCTTTTTTAATAAAAATATCACCAAAACCATTTTACAAATGAGGAAAACAGCAATAAGAGGTTGAGTGGCTTATTTAGGATGCTGTTACTGGTACTATGTTGATAAAGGGCTTGAATTCAGGTCTGTCCAGATTCAGAAACACATTAGTCCTAGAGATCTAATGAATTCAGCCAAAAAATAGTACATCCCAACATCGAACCCTGAACTGTTATGGAGATAGAGAACCCTGACAAACATTATGGAGATAGAGAAGACATGACATGACACGTATTCCCAAATGGAGCTTATGACTGAATTAGAAGATAGGACTAATGAACATGAGTGAATCAGCAAGATCTATGAGCAGGTGTCTAATTATGTGCACGAATTGCATGACACATAGCAAAGGACTTTAAGAGCTAAAGGGAGAGGAACACAAATGAAAACTGGTCTATCCTTGGGCTCAAAGTAGTGAGTTAAGATTTTATCAACAAAAGGAAAAGGAGGGGGGTGGAGAGTTGTTTCTGGTCCCAGGAAAGGTAGAGTAAGCACATTCCAACTTATTCCTCCTGCTGATTAAAACTGAAAGATCTGGATAAAACACACAAAGCAACTGTCAGAACACTGCATGGTGGAGAAAACAGGGATGGTGACTTCTCTGGGGACTTTTCGGCTTCCTGTGTATTCTGCTTGGGTTCTACACCAGCCTACAATCCAGATTCACCAATGGGCACAGATGGGGGGAAAATACTCCAAAGAAAGTTTACTATGTCTACCAAAGGTTTGGAAAGCCCTGGAGGATGAAACCTCATAGACCACACCTGCTCTACTCAAAGCAAGCACCACAAAAGAAGCCATATCCTTCCACATTCACATCAGGCCTGTGGAGACTCTGAATTGGCAACCATTCCTCCCCGCCACACACACACACACACAAGAAATGTCAGTTTTCCTTCCCCTCAGTACTAACTGCAGGAAAGATGGCAGAAAAAAGTTGTGTGGACCATTACCACCCTATCATAAGTGAACAGCATGTCCTATCTTTTAATCTGAGCATAAAGTTCTGAACTTACTTCCAAGTAGCCCAAGTTTGAACTTTGAGACTGAATTGTGATGTAGAATGCACCCAAGTTCCAGGTCACCTATGGGTAGCACACAAATGGGGTAGTCCAGATCACTGCTGTGAACCCTCAAAACCTTATTAACATCTGAATCACAGTCCACATAAATGAACAAGGATGTGCATTCTAAATCTAAATGGGTTGACTGTCTAATCAAATAGGAAACTTAAGTAGGAACCATTAAGTCAGAAAGTCCCATACATAATATTCAGAATGTCCAAATTTTACCTGTCATACCAAAATCCTCAACTCAAATAATGAAAGACAATCAACAGACTAAATGACAAGGTAACACAGTTGTTGACATTATCAGGCAAGTGTTTGAAAGCAGTAATCATGAAAATGTTTACAATAAGCAATTATACTCTTTAAACAAATGAAAATAGAAAATTCAACAAAGACAGGATATGAGTGAGAACCAAATGGAAATTTAAAAACTGAAAATACAATCACCAAAATTTCCAAATTTCTGGATGGACTCATTAACAGAATGAAGTGACAGAGGAAGAATAGGTAAAGCGGAAAACAGATCTATAAAAATGACCTAAGAGAAAAAAAGTAGACTGACAAATTGAACCATGCCTCAGAATTATGCAACAATAAAAAGAACTAACATTCATGTCAGAAGAGTTTCAGAGGAAGGGAAAGATGTGAGCATGAAAAAAATACTTGATGAAATAATATCTGAAAACTCCCAAAACTTAGTGAAAATCAACCTACAAATTCAAGGAAGTGAGAGAACTCAATTGGGATAAATCCAAAGATAGATCATAATCCAATTCTTGAAAACAAAAGACAAAGAAATTATTGAAAGCAACCACATAAGAAATGGAATGTTAACATTAGGAGAACAATGAGTCTGGACTTTAAAAACAAGAATAGCAAAAACAAATTCTTCTAAACTCATTTTATAAAACTAATACCACCCTGATACAAAAGCCAGGCAAAGACACTACAAGAAAAGAAAAACAAGAGGTTCATTTCCTTGATAAATTTGGATGCAAAAATCCTTAATAAAATACCAGAAAACCAAACTAAACAGCACATTAAAAGGATCATACATCATGGCCAAGTGGGCTTTGTCCCAGGAATACAAAGATGGTTCAACATACAAGAACAATCAACATAATACCACACACTAAAATGTAAAACCACTAGCATTTCAATAAATGTAGAAAAAGTATTTGACAAAAATTCAACACCAATTCATGATTAAGACTCTCAAAAATAATGCAAAAGATTCTTATATCAGTGAAATAAAGGTCACATATTAAAATCCCACAGCCCACATCATAATCAGTGGAGAAAACTGAAATCTTTTCACCTAAGATCTGGTATAATGCAAGTATGACCACTCTCACCACTTCTTGTCAACATAAAATTGGACATTCTCACCAAGAAAAAGAAATAAAGGCATTGTAAAGGAAGAAGTTACATTGCCATGTTTGCAGTTGACATGATCATATATGCATAAAACTCTGAAGACTCAACCAGTACCTCTTACTGCTAATAAATAAATTCAGGAAAGTTATGGGACACAAAATCAACACACAGAATTCAATCCTGTTCCTATTGAGAAACAAGGAACTAAATCAGGAAAACAATTTCATTCACGATAACCACAAAAAGAATAGAATACTTAGGAATAAACCTAACCAATAGGTGAAATTTTGACAATGAGATTATAAAACACTGATGAATGAAATTTAAAGACAACACAGATAAATGGAAAGATACCCTGTGTTCTTGAATTCAAAGAATTAATATACTTAAAATATCCAAGCATCCAAAGTGACCTATCAAAATCCTGGTGGAATTCTTGACAGAAATAGAAAAATATCTTAAAACTCACAAAAGACCCTCAAATGCCCATTACAGGGAAATAGTATGGAGGTCAAAAAAATTAAATATAGAACAACAGTATGATCCAGAAAACTCACCTTTGGTTATAAATTCAAAGGAAATGAAACTTGGATCTCAAAGTGTATTCTGCACTAGTGTTGCTCACAATAGTTAAGACAGGGAAACACCCTAAATGTCCCTCAAAGATAAATAAAGAAAATGTGATATGCGCAGACACACTAGAATACTGTATGGTATTAAAAAGAAGAAAATCCTGCCATTTGCAAAAATATTGATAAAACTAGGGGGCATTATGCCAAGTGAAACAAAGTCAATTCAGAGAAACAAACATTACATTTCACCTGTAATACCAAATATTATGTAACATTTATATTTGAAATCTAAAATAATGGAACTCATATATACAGAGAGTAAAATAGAGGTTCCCAAAGGTTTGGAGGAAGAGAGAATGAGAGGATGAATGCGCTTAAGGTGTAGTAAGGTTCTCTATTTTACTGAAAGTGGTAAAATGTTGATACCAGGGGACTGTGGTACATTAAGTGTGAATATTTTAATAATCTATTCATTTAACTTTATAGAGTAGACATACATATCATGTAAATATAAATACTCAAAAACTAAAAATGCTCAAGTATCCTACAGGATGTCAGAAAGGACAAACAGAATAATGAAAAACAAACAAAAACCAGTTAATATAAATAACAGAATGGTTAAGCTGAATCCTAACTAATAATTATATTAAATATAAATGGTCTAAACATTCTAATTAGAGAGCAGAGATTATCAAACATAAAACAAAAATCAGAGCTACCTATATGCAGTGTATAAGAAACTCATCTCAAATGTAATTATATGGTGCACTAAAAATAAAAGGGAGGAACACAACTTGCAAATACTAATAGAAAAATATCAGGAGTTTCTGTATTGATATCAGACAAAGTAGCTTTCAGAGTAACTAACATTATCAAGAATAAGGGTGTTACATAATGATAAAGGAATTACTTAACCAAGAAAATGTAACGCTCATAAATGTGTATGTATCCTCCCACCAACAGAGTTTCACAAGACATGAAACAAAAATTGATAGACCTGAAAAGAGAAATAGATAAATCCACAATTGTAATTGGAGACTTCAATACCCCTCTCTCTCTCTCTCTCTCTCTCTCTCTCTCTTTCTCTCATAAACAAATACAATACCTAGACAGAAAATCATTAAGGCTTTAGAAGAAATGAATAATCATCCACAAGTGGGGTCTAATTGATATTTATGAACACTTCATTAAATATCAGCAAAATACACATTCTTTTCAAGTAACAATGGAATAATCATTGAAATGGAAAAATCACTTAAATTGACCATATTTAGGTCCACAATATAAAATTTCACACATATAAAAGATTAAATCACACAAAGTATATTCTTTGACCATAATGGAATTGAAAATTATAACATGCAGTAATCTATGAGATGTGGCTAAAAAAGAGCATAGTAGGAAAGTTATAGCACTAAATACTTATGTTAAAAAAGAAGAGGATTCTCAAGTTAACCAATTAAGTTTTTCACTTCAAGAAACCAGAAAAGGAAAAGCAAAGTAAACTCTAAGCAAGTAGAACAAAGGAAATAATAAAAAATAAGAGCATACATAAATAAAATTGAAAACAGAAATAATAAACCCAAAAGCTGGTTCTTGGAAAGGATCAACAAAATTGATACACCAAAACTGACAGAGAAAGAGAGACACAATTAGAATACCAATACTAGGAATAAAATATATTACTACAGATTCCACAAAGACAATAAGGGAATATTATGAACAATTCTACACACATGAATTAGATAACTTAGATGAAATAGATCAATTCTTCAAAATCCACAAATACCAAAAGCCATTGAGAATAAATAGTCTGAATAGTACCATAACTGTTAAAGAAATCAGATTTATATTTAAAAGCATACCAAAAAGGAAAAGAAGGAAGCAAAGGAGGAAGGGAAATGGGAAGGTAGGGGGGCAAGGATGGAGAGATAGAAAGAGATTGAAAGAGAGAGAGAGAGAGAGAGAGAGAGAGAGAGAGAGAATAGGGCCCAGAGAGTTTGGTGAATTTCTTCTAATTTCTTAAAGAATGACATGGATTCCATATCATTTCTTCCAGAAAATCAAGCAGAATACTTCTCAATTCTTTTAGTAAAGTCAAAATTATACTAATACAAAAATCCTCAAAAGAATACAACCAGAAAAAAAGAAAAATTTAGACAAACATATCTCATGAGTGGAAACACAAAAATCCTCAATGAAAAATCGACACTGTATATAAGCAATATATGAAAATACTAATGAACCACAACCAAAAGGGATTTATTCCAGGAATGCAATATTGTTTACATATTTAAAAAAACAATAAATATGAACTTCTACATTAAAAGACTAAAGAACCATATAGTAATAATGATTTACTCAGAAAAACACATTTAATAGAATTCACATTGCTTCATGATAAAAACTCTCAGAAAATAGGAATGGAAAAGAAGTTTTTAGTATAATAAAGAGCACACACACACACTCCTATAGTTGATAGCACACTTAATGGTGATAAAATGTGATCCTTCTAAGATTAGAAACAAGCAAGGATACATTCTTACCACTTCTATTCATCATAATAGTAGAGGTCCTACCCAACAAGGCAAGAAAAGGAAATCAATAGCATACAGATTAGAAAGGAAGCAGTAAAATTATTGTATTTTACATGTGACATGATGATCAACATAGAAAATCCAAAGGAAATTTCCTCTAATCCCATTATCAAAATCTCAACTTCAGTTTCCCTTTCCCAATGTCAAGATCCACTTTTCAACATCAATTTTTTCTTTACTTCCCTCTTCTTTTCACCCTCCCTTCGCCCTCCCTTCCTTCCTTCCTTCCTGACACTTGATTCTGTGTAGGCGTACCCTTCTTCCTGCATTCATCCTTCGCAGGGGCATGGTCTTATCCTCAACCCAAGTCACTTGGTCCTGGAGCCAGGGAACCCGTTCCACTGATCGTATTTAAAGTCACTCCACCCCTGTTACAGTGAGCCTCCACACAAGGTCCCCAGCCAGGCACCAAAACAACATCTACATCCTGCCCCAGAAGCATGGGACTTCCTGGGCTCCTTCTGCCAGAACTGGCTCCCCTTTACCATCTGCTTGGTGCAGAGAATAGCACTTAGGTCCTGAGGAGACCCTGAATAGCAGCTCTAACTTGCCTCTTAACCAGGGACACTCCTGTCTTCAATCTCCTTTCCTTCCTACAATATCTAAACACTGAGAGACGTTCTACCCGTCTTGTGATGATCACCTGAGGTCTAGCTCACCTTGGCTTGTGTGTACCCATGTATTTATTGTAAGCATAGTGTAGCCAGAAGGTGGTTCAAATCTTCACCTCACCATTTATGACAGAGAAACCTCTTAATACCTTTTCTCCACAGGAAACTGGGAGACAAAATCCCCAGTATTCATTTGAGGACTGAATGAATTAATGTACAGCACAGACTAGTTCACCAATCTGTCTCCTTCTTTCACCCCTTTGAACAGAGAGGCTTCAAAATCTGAAGTGTCCCCATCTTAGAAATGGATTGAATGCTAGAATGTCAAGAGCCATCACAAACTCAGAGACAGGGAAGTCTTATTTTTCCTTCCTGCCTGTTATGGTTTGGATGTGAAGTGTCCCCCAGAAGCTCACATATGAGACAATATAAGAAGATTCAGAGAGAAATGATTGGGTTTGGGGAGTCTTAAACTAATCAGTGAATTAATCCCTGATGGGATTAACTGTGCGGTAGCTGGAGGCAGGTAGGGTGTGGCTGGAGGAGGTGGGAACTGGGGTGTGGCTTTGGGGTATATATATTTGTTTCTGGCAAGTGGAGTCTCTCTGCTTCCTGATCACCATGTTGTGAGCTGCTTCCCTGCACCACTCTCTCCCGCCATGATGTTCAGCCTCACCTTGAGCCCCAAGGAATGGAGCAGGCCTTCTATGGACTAAGACCTCTGAAACTGTGAGCCCTCAAACGAACCTTTCCTCCTTTACAGTTGTGTTGGTGGGCTCATTTAGTCACAGCAGTGAAATAGCTGACTAAACCACTGCCTCACCTACTCAAACTCCTGACCACTGGATGTGATGTTCAAGTCACACCAGAACCCCTTGAGAGCGGAAGGGAGAACTGCTAATCACTGCCCCGCCCAGGACAACAGGCACACACCAGCTCTGACTGTTAGGAACCATCCTAACAGTCTAGGTATGGACAATCCCATCGTTCTTCATCTTGGCCAAAACTCAGTTGTGGTTCAGCTTTGGGAGTCGAGAACTAAGTTCTCTGCACAGAAGTTGCGTTAAGTGCATGCAGCTGGGGCTCCCAGACCCTGTGAAAAGAAAAGCAGTTTCCAAGTCCTCGCAATCAATAAACAAACAGTGCACTGGATGAGAAAACCAGGTGAGATGACGTGGCTGAGTTTGGATCACAGCGGACTCCCCATAGCTGCTGTCCCGGGGCACCTAGCGTGGGGAGAGGCCCCTCTTCCTCCCTACATCACAGCAGGAGCTAACGAGCGTTAGGGCATAATTAGCAGATGACACATGGCCCCTGAGGCATGATGGGATGACAGCAGAGCAACGAAGCTCGAGAGGATTTCGAAACATCAGTGGCTTTATAAGCCTCACAAGGTACAGAGGCTGTGCCAGAATCCATCTGCATGGCCGATGCCCGGACCTATGCCAGCTTTATGATGCCGATGCCAGCCCAGTGAGAGCGTATGGCTTAGTGAGTGCAGATACTTATCTCTCCCTAAGAAGAGCCGTGCTGCTGCATCCAGAGGAGAATTAATTAGCAATAGAGAGAAAAGCCCACAAGTAATTAGAGAATCCTTCTCCTCCTCTATCTGTCATAGATCCCCACTAATGAGACAGCCCTCACCCACAGTCAGGCCATATGACAAGTTCGTGTTCTTGAAATCCTCAGATGGACTCATGAGGACCAGATGCTCATTTCCCAGAGGGTATCCATTGGCAGCAAATTCCAAACCATAATCCTGTGGCCATTGGTAAGAAGTATTAAAAATGTAGCTTGCCCTCCGCATCCATGGGTTCCATATGAATTCCATCATGAATTCAACCAACAGTGGGTTGAAAATATCCGGATAACAGTTGCATTTGTACTGAACAGGTACACATTCTAAACAATAGAGTGTAACAATTATTTGCACAGCACTTACATTGTATTAGGTTTTATCAGTAATCTAGAGATGATTTAGAGTGTACAGGAGGATTGTGTGTGTTCTATGCAAATACTACACCACTTTGTATAAGGAACTTGACCATCTGGAGATTTTGGTGCCTGTGGAAGTTGGGTGGGGATCCTAGAACCAATCCCCTGCAGATACCAGGACAACCGTGTATAACTAGCTGCTCACACCTATGGATTCCAGGAGTCCCGCCCAGAACGAGGCTGAAGTTACTTCATAACCCATTTTGTGGCAGCCTGTGTGTGTTTTGACTCAATTGCAAAGTTTCTGAGAGAGGCACTTTGCAAAGATCTAAGTCATCCCAAGGCAAAGTGGATGTGGTCTTCCCTGCAGGTGACATTCTGTCAAGAAAAGCATGGATACTCAGAGAAATCTCCCCCAGGTGAAGCTAATATTTTGCTGCTCGTTAGTAGGCAAATTCTGCACCCCCGCACGTCACCCATCCATTGTGGCCTGTCCCTAGCCTTCTGTGAATTGAAGCCCTAGAGGGAACAGGGATCTAAGTAGGAGGGAGAGAGAACAAGGGTGGGGTGTCACTGAGTGAGTAAGTGGGTGACCAGGACCACAGGAAACCCCGTCAACTTCCATCGCCATGTTGCCCATCTGAGCCCGGAGGGAGCCACAGAGACCGCTGACCATGCCTGCCTCCACACCAGTAATTCTTAATAGATGGACAGTCTGCTTCTCAGAGGGACACTAAGAAGTCATTCCATTATTCAGATGAAATGATCTTTTATTGACATTCCAAGGGAGTGCCCAACATAGCAGCAAGTCCCTCACGGTGTAACAGATGCCTTTACAATTTCATTCAATGAATATTCATATGCACTAGATGAGAATTGTTTGGCTCCAGTAAGACTACGCAATGTCTCTTTGTCAACAAACAGAGAGAGGTGTGCGATGCTGCCAAGAGTTTATGTATTCTTCATTAATGCCTTTAACCAAAGCCCCACTTAGCTGCGCAGGTCAGAGCACAACAGCTTTGCAGGAACTGTGGAAACACCCAGTGAGTACCTGTCCGTTGCAATCAGAGGACAGAAAAGAAAGACTGGGGTTCATGCACAGAAGGCCCTACGCAAAATAAATGGCCTGATTTCTTATGCCATCTTGTGGAATAAAACCTGCATAATAACACTGAATGGCGCTACCCTGGTACTTTGTAGGGAAGACTTGGCCAAATGGGTTGGAGAAACACACACAGTGAAAAATATCCATACATCTGTTCAGCACATTTGGATTTTTATTCCATATCCCCCCAAATTAGCTTTTGAATGCTCTAGACCCAAAGCTGTTTCTCTGTCTGAGCCACAAAATTGGAATTTACTGATTTCATGCCAATGTTGTGTTCTCTGAACAGCTCAGAGAATCAATCACTCAACCCCAATTTGAACCATAGTCCTTGATGTGGACCAGCCTTAAAAGCTACTCCATCTGGTAACTATTTATTTAGAAGACAGAAAAAAATTTCAACTAGAATTGTATTTGTTAATTGCTGTATCAATCTTTTTTTTTTGTCAAACAGTTTCTATATATTCTAACCAAACCCACGGGACAATTTTCAGATGTTCCAACATGACAAACTCTCTGGATTAAAGGCATGCTCTAGTGCTTCAATTGCACAAACCACCAATACCTCATCCCCAAACTTTAGACAAGTATAAGGATTATATGCAAATTATGATCATATGTTATGAGTGATCATATATTTTATATTATGCACAATATGGTATGTTATTATGATTTATAAATATGTAGCATGTGTGGTGCATTATATATTACTGCATCATGTGTTATAGATTTTATTATCACAGAATTGGGTAAAGTTTATCTTAAAGGGAAGAGACAGTGAATATTGTAGTCTTGTTGGACATATGGTTTGTGTTGCAATTATTCAACTCTGCTGTTGTAGCAATAGGAACCATAGACAATATGCAAATGAATGAGTGTGGCTTATTTACAGAAGCAGGTGGTAGGCCACTGAGGTCTTCATTTGCCAATCCCTGATATACTTCTTACGAGATATCACACTTCATTTTATACTATATGTTATAAAATATGCTCACGTAAGAAATATTAGAAATGTTTCATATATGTGGTTCAATATCCCAATACTAGATCTTAGATTCCCTCCACGTGGACTTCCAAGAGGCATTTGACATGAAGATACAGTGTTAAAATGCACCAGAGAAATGCTCCAACATTAACATTGAACTTAAACATATTAAAAGTGAATGTTGAAATGCTCGTTAAACCTGTTTTACTCTTACATTAAGGAACCAGCGGCAACTTGGGTCCTCATGTGGACCACGTTCTTCTCCTAGGACAGGCCTCTTACCTTTGTGACAGGGGCTGCTGTCTCATCCCCAAGTCCCAAGCACAACTCAAGTAGAAATTTACTTACGTTGCTTCCTTCGTGGGGTTTCTCAGCAATTCAAAAGGCAAATGCATTGCTAAATCCCTCGTGTAGCATCCTCAACAATAAGTCCTTCATACTTTGGGGGGTTGACTTAGAACAGTCTTCCTTGATTGATTTCAGTTTGTGTTTGCACATGATGGAGTCCCCAGGACTTTCTCATCCTTCTGAGATTTTTCCACACAGACCATAGCTTGGGAGTTTGTGAGACTTTGCTAGTTCTATGAGGCTCCATAACCCTTTCCTAATAGCTGAATTTCCTGGTGAAGTTATTCTTAGTTCAACATTGACTCTTACACGCCCAAGTGAAGAAAATATGTGTGTGCGTGTGTGTGTGTGTGTGTATAAGAGAGGTGGAATGTCACCACCAACATGTTCATTCTCGTGTGTTAAAGGAAGGGGACATGAGGGAAGAATACAAAAGTAAAACATAAGAAGAAAGGACCCTGGGAACTTTTAAAAATTAAATTAAGGTTAGTGAATGATTGGCAGCTTTGAAGAAAGATGCGCACCAGTGATGATAGATGTAGAGCCCAAGAAGGCCTTAAACCACAGACACAAAGGAAAGTGTGCTGGAGTAAGCATGTAGTTCCGAACTTTGACCCAAGATACGGCACATACAGAGCTAAATAGGTAAAGACAGGGCGTGGGGCTTCCTTGACAGTAAATTTAATACCAATAGCTTCTCACTCAGCTAATGCTGCCTCAGAGCATATTAATGAAGTTACTACATTTAGAAGATGCCATGGTACCTCCATGTGGGCTCTCCAGCTCTCATTCTGTAGAGTCCCAGGAGTCCAGGAACTTCTCATCCAGAGAGATGATGCTGATGTACAAACCAAACCAAGCAGAAGGAAGAAAGAAGCCCAAAGGTAAGGGAGTAAGTAAGCTCAAGTGGGCATGAAGCCAGCAGCCAGAATATAGTGAAGTCTTTGAAGGAAGAGCAATGCCCAAGGGTCAGGTGGAGGTGGGATGGGGCGACTGCCCACATTAAGGTGCTGTTACTCTTTTTTTGCATTTGTGGGTCTGCCAGGGTCTGGGACTGGGAGGCCCAGGGATAAACACATAGTCCTACTGAGAAGACTTAGACCCTATACAAGAGCACCATGGCTGTTGGTAGGGGGCATGTAATGAAGAACTTGGTGAGATACCTCAAGCAAAGTAACTAAGATATGACTTGTCACCCTTGTCACTGTGAGGGGGCTCATGGACTGGAGGGTTGTGGCCTGGAATAGAGAAGTACAAAGGAAGACAAAAGGGTCCATGGGAGTAGTCCCTAAGTATGAAGAGCTGTCCTCTGGAAAAGGTAGCTACTCCAGTTTTACAAGTTACCAATAGAAGTTGCACAAACATATATTTCAAATAAAGAATTAACTGGCTATGGGCGACTGAAGGATTTCAACACAAGGAGATCCCTGTTCTAATGGGTGGTGCTGGGTGGAACATAGGCATGCCCACCTCCAGGAGGGTGGAGTAGAGGCTACATGGTCACTTGAGCCCCTGCCCCAGTGCTTCCCTGCATAGCTGTGAGATCTTTGCCAAGTCACCCACGCAGCCCCATCCTACTGTGCATCTGGATCATTGTCAGTAACGTACCTGAAGGTTACAAGGTTTGTAAACCCTGAAGCCCTATGATATCAGGTGTTGCTAGGTGGTTATGAAATTATGGAATGTTGAGCTGGATTCAGTATCATTCCCTTCAACCTCAGGATCCTAAGACTCTAAGAATACAAAGTTAAACTCCACCCAGCCAGAATTACCAGAGCCTTTAAGACAAGGAATCTAAATAATCTCTGTTTCTTTTCCACTTCCCAGGGCTGAATCCCACCCATGCAAGCACTCCTGGTCACAAAGAGGATCACCATGCTGGGTAATCAGCTCTGAGACTTACAAGAAAACAGATGAGGAGCAGCAAGAACTCTTCAGTCAGCACCTGGACTCAACTGCACTATCCCTCAAAGATTTGGGTGGTTTCACAGTGTCACTCCACACTCTCCCATTACCCTCACACTCAGGGTCCTTGTGTATGCTTCTCTGATCCCCCACACACCCTAAAGGCACCAAGGACTGGTATGTTCTGGAAAACCCTGGCCAAATTGTACACCTGACTAATGTCTCAATTTCCTTCTCTCTGAGGAGGTAACTATCTCTGTCCTGCCTGCCCCAAGTCCTTGGGTTCTGATGAGGATTACATGATTCATACAAACAAAACTGTTCAAAATTTGATGGTAGCAGCCATTTTTTAAAGACTTCTAAGTTCTTTATGTCCATGTCCCTGTCCAAATCACTCCCCAAGCACTACCTTCTAATTTCCAAAAGTCTGCTATTAGAATATTGCTACTCCATTTAACACAAGAGGAAACTGAGACTCTGTCAGGGAACTTGAAGAGGTCAGCACCAGGGTTTAAATGCGGCTCTGCTTAGTTCCAAAACCAAACTTCTCATGCTGCCTTCCTCATTATTATCATCACGAATTATTATCAATACCTTCAGACAAAGCAAAAAAGGATCTCTAGGGAAAGGTCAGACTAAGCCTGCAACTCTAGTGTGTTAGTCAGCTCTTTGTGACTGTAACAAATACCTGAGATAAGACAACTTAATAAGGGAAACAGTTGTTTTAGCTCATAGTTCATAAGGATTCAGTTCATGGTTGCTTGGCCCTGTGGCTCTGGACCTGTGCTGGCATAGTGAATCATGGCAAGAGCATGTGGCAGAGGAGGCCTGTTTACCTCATGGAGGCCAGGAGGCAGAGTAAGAGAGAAAGGGGCCGGGGACCCAATTATCTCTTTCAAAAGCACTCCACCTAACTTCCTTCCACTAGACCCCACAGCTGGTGATCAAAGTGTGATCATGTGAGCCTGTGGGGGACAGTCAGTCATCACAACATCCTAGATGCTGTATCTTCAGGGGGATCCACCCAAGAAACTGGGGTGGGGAAAGAGTGAATGTAGTACATGAAAAAGACACACAACACACGCACACACACACACACACACACACACACACACACACCCTTCAAGCTGAAGCCAGGCTGGGAGTCAGAATGGTAAAACATCATCCTGACAGTTGTAAAATGCTGGAAGGATTTAATTACACTGATGTGTATCTGCTGGAAGCGTTCCCAGAGATTCACGCACTCCATCAGCACTCTGCAGCTAAATTAATCAACAGATTGTTATCAAGACACAAATCTGCTTGCAAAGATATTTTTGCGAAGTTTAATTCCACAAAGAGAAACATTGCTGCTTGTTAATGTAAAAGAAAGACATAAAATACTAAGAGAAGTCGCATGCTTGGCAGTTCGCAGAACCACTGGAAAAGAAGATTAAGAATTTGGATGACTCAGGGACTCTGGAATTTAGGAACAAGGGTCTGTCAAGAATGAGCACATCCCACGTTTCTTTTGCAGTTGACTGTACAAAGTTGGAAGCGGATAGGGCACAGACCCATGGAGACCTTGGTTGGGCCCTCTGTATTGTTTAAGGATCAAACATTCTAAGAAATCACATTTCGCAAGGTGTTTTTGTGATAACGAAATTTAGAATTTTGTGAAATTTTGATTGTGGGTGTTTTGTTTTGTTTTTGTCTGGGAAATTCAAAATTTCGAATTTTGTTTTGGGGAAACAAGGTGGAGGTTCTAATCAGCCCTTGGAGTCTTGGGGACATTTTTGGTGACTTCATTATTATGCTCTGACCATCTCCTTCTTGGCCTGTCCTCATTCAGGAAAGGGATTATGAGTTACTACCATTTATTAGAGCAGCTGAGAAGGCAGCTGTCCTACAGATTGTGCCCATCTGATGCACAAAGGCCCCTCGTATGCCAAGGAGTGATCAGGCCTCAGGGCCACATACTGCGCCCCTACTTCTGTATGTGTGGTCTCCTAAGTCACATCAAGATGGTCAACGGCTTTGGAGATACCAGTAAGTTTCTGCCGCCTGACATCGTAAGAACCACAAGATGGGAAGATAAATGTACGTGTGTGCAGAAATGTGATCTGGCCTAATTCACATTTTCTTCTCTTTATTTCATCAATGGATATTCAAGTTATCAATTTCATATCATGGGAACTATGGCACTTTGCCTTTGGAGGACTTGATCATGTCACCCAAACCTTTATGTGTATAGAGTAGTTCACAGCATTCCCTTCTTCTAATTCTTCGGATACCTGCAGGGTGTGTCGTGGAATCCTGTTTCATTTCTGATATCAGTAATTTGAGTCTTCTCTTTGTCAGTCTTGCTAGAGATTTGTCAATTTTATTGCTCTTTTCAAAGAACCAGTTTTTTTGTTTTATTGGTTTTCTCCATGGTTTTTCTGGTAACAATTTCATTGATTTATGATCCTATCTTTATTCTTGTCTCCTTCCTGCTTGCTGTGGGTTTATTTTGCTCTTTTTTCTAGTTTCTTGGGGTAAGACCTTTGGTCATGCAAGAATTTTATTCATCTTATGTAAATATTTAGTGCCATAAATTTCCTTCTAGGCACGACTTCAGCCATGTCCCACAAATTTCGATAAGGTATGTTTTCATTTTCATTTAGCTCAGTGCTTTTATGAATCTCTCTTGAGACTCCCTCTTTGATCTATGGATTATCCCAAAGTATATTGTTTAGTTTCTAAACATTTCTCCAAACACTTGGATTAAAGTATCTCTGAAAGATAATTTTCCTGTTGCCTTATTATTTATTTCCAGCTTAATCTTATGGTCAAAGAATATACTGTGTATGATTTCAATTATTTTAATTTTGTAGAGGTTTACTTTACAGCCTATAATGTGGTTTCTCTTAGTATATATGTTCTGTGACTTTAAAAAAAAAAAAAAAAAAAAAAAACGTGTGTTCTGTTGGTGGTGGGGGGAGTGCCCAGCAAATGTCCATTGGTCCTGACGGTCGGTAGTGTTGAGTTCTCCTCTATTCTTTGCTGTGGCTTCCTATCTAGTTTATTTTCTTTCTTGTTCCAATTGTTGAGAGAGGAGTGCTGAGATCATCAACCATAAATGTGGAAATTGTCTTTTTCTCCTTTCAATTCTATACTTTTTTTCTTTATATATTTTACAGTTCTGTTGTTTGGTTTATTCATATTTGGAGTTGCTACATTTCTTCATAAATTAATTGTTCTATCATATGTAATACTTCTTTCTAGCTCTGATAATATTATTTGCTTTAAAGTCCACTTTATCTGCTATTAATAGAACCAGTCCTGGTTTCTTTGATTTATATTTTCGTGATGTATCTTTTTCATTCTTTTACTTTTAAACTACGTATGCCATTATATCTGATGTGGCATCTTTGTAGGTAGCATATAATTGGGTCCTGATGTTCAATCCACTCTGTCTTTTAATCGGTACATTTGAAATATCTGCATTTAAATTCATTGTTGATATGTTAAGGTTTCAGTCTGTCATTTTCTTTTTTCATTTCTCAGTTTTATTTTCTTTTCTTATTTTGGACACTGGGCCATTTTTATAAGTTAATTTTCATTTATTGGTAGTGACAGAATCCTTTGGGTAGCATTTTCAGTGGTCTCTGTAGGCATCGATTCATTTTCATATAACTTATCAGAGTCTACTGGTATTGACATTCTTCCAATTAAAGTGAGGTCAAGAAAACTTACTTTCCTTAATTCCCTTTTACCCTTGATAATTTGTGTTACACATTTAATTACCATTATTTTCTTCTATGCATATTGAGAACCACATTAAAAAATGTTAACACATTTTGTTTCAGTCATCAAACGTAATTTAGAAAACTCAAGAGGAAGCCAGGTGCTGGGCACACGCCTGTAATCCCAGGGGCTCTGGAGGCTGAGGCAGGAGGATCGCAAATTCAAAGCCAGTCTCAGTAACTTAGCGAGTCCCTGACTCAAGATAAAATCTTTTAAAAAAGGGCTGGAGATGTGGCTCAGCGGTTAAGTTCCTCTGGGTTCAATTCCCAGTACCAAAAATAAGCCCCGAAAACTCAAGAGGAAAAAGAGAGTCTGCTGTCTTTCTCTATGTATGTACCGTGCTTTCTCCACCTTTCTGATGTTCCAGATTCTTCATTTTACCATTTCTTTTCTGCTTAGAGAAATTCCATTAGCAATTCTTTTTAGGTAGGTATGCAGGCCACGAACTCCATTGTCTTCTGCACCAGGGTGGTATTAGAAGAAGCCTGCTAAAAAGCAGATTTAAATGAGATCCCTTGTAACACCCACAAGATCTCAATCAAAAACCATGTGGTGCACAGAACCTCATCTCCACTCGAGTGATAAAAGGCAATGGACAATACCACTAAGCTGGCACTGAGGTGAGAATTCTTGTTACCACCAGGTCGAGAGGAAGCCCAGTTCTCTATTTGTCCCTCACTGACCCTGGGAATACAGGGGTACTTTGTTAGTGCTGGATTCCTGGACAGGGATGGGGACTCAGCTCCCCATCAACCTCCAGTGATATTGCCCTGGTTGGCAGGAGCCCTCCACTGACACAGTTGGGGACATGGCCTTTTTCCTGCTCCTAGGTTAGGGAAGCCCTGGCTTTATATCAGACCCCTCTCACAGCACTCCAGCCAAGAAGGGAAGGTACGTCACCTGTGGACTCCACGGGAAGATGGCAGATACCACCTGGTGGGAACAAAAGTCCTAATTCTTCTGACATCCCCCCACCCCGCCACCCCGCAGGGAATCGAAGCACCTTATTATTCTGTCAAGGGTGAAGTTGAGGCTGAGAGTATAGATGTCGGGCCACAGCTTTTCCTGTGACCTTTGGTTTGAATGCAGATGTTATTGTCTGAAAATTTTCTTCTTTCTTACTAGGCTCCTCCACTCCTGGTTCTTAGTCAGGAGAGAGTGGACATTTTTATTTTTAATTTATTTGCTAAGTGCATGTGAATTTATATGTTGCTGACTCCCCCAGTATCCAGTCTCAAATATCTGCCGCAAAGGAGAACTCACCTCAAGTCACCCCTTGGGTCCTAATGTCCTTAAGCAGTTTGCCTTCTTCTCTGTGCCCATTCCAGTTTCCTTATTTTTTAAAATAATGAATGTACATCTTTTATTCTTTTTAAAAATGTAACTATATATGGCAATAGAATACACTTTGACACATCAAACATAAATGGAATATAACTTCTCATTCTTCTGGTTGTCCATGATGTCAAATCACAAGGTTGTGTAGTCATGTATGAACACAGGGTCATAATGTGGATTTATTCTACTGTCCTTCCTACCTCCACACCCGCTCCCTTTACTCCCCTCTACCTAAAGTACATCCATTCTTCCCTAGCCCCGCCCCCTCATTGTGAATTAGCATCTGAGAAAACATTTGACCTTTGGTTTTTTGGGGACTGGCTTATTTCACTTAGTATGATATTCTCCAGCTCCATCCATTACTGGCAAATGTCATAATTTCATTCTTCTTATGCTTTTATATATGTAATTTCTAGGGTTTCTAGTTGTACTCATGGGGAGGAACAAGGAAATAGGCATCTGTTGCAGTCCCCAAAAGAAGTCTCTATGTTTTCTTTCTGGTAAAGAAATCTCTATTAACTTTTCAAATTATTTTGGCCATCTTTTTCCCCTGTCTTTCAGAGAATATTTGAGATAAAATTGTTCATCTTTTTCAAACTTCCCATTGGGATTACATTAAACTTAAGGTGACAGTGTAACCCAGTGATTTAGAATATTCACTAAGTACGTTGCAAACAATCCCTGTTCTAAGAGAGATGGAAAATCTCAGGGAAGCATATCTGCTCCGGATATTTAGGGGAGATTTCAAGATGGGAGACCTTCCGCTCTGTGCGTAGAGGTTGCTCGTGAGGTTCTGTCTCAACACATCACTCTTGATCTGTGATCTTTTCTAGTGAACTCCATCACACTCCCAGCTCCCACAGGCTCTAAGCCCCTGAGACATGCACCATGCTAACAGGGCATTAGCTCTAGTCTTTGTCATCTAACTGCTTTCAAATGGGAAGTTTTGAAGCCAGTCGTTGCCTGGGATGTCCCGGTTGACAAAGAACCTATAAACTCTTAACAGTGTTTCCTTCTTAAGGAAGCAGACAATGTTATTAAAAATAGGGCAAGTTCGAGCTTCCTGATTGTAGTGCATGCCTCTGTTTGTTTTCTATCAGTTACATAAATAGAGCAAATCACTGACAGAGAACTCTGCTGGATCTCTCAGGCTCCCAGGAGAAGTGTTTTCTTTGCACTTGCCTTTTCTGTAAGAACTTGACAGCGGGAAGAAGGAGGTGGTGCTGTTGAAACAAGTAGTTAGACTGCGAGTTGCTCAAAAAACATTTGGGACAGATGTCAGAATGGAGGATTTCTGGTCTGGAGAGCCATTTTTATGTAAGAGAACATGACACAAGTCACAGTGAAATTGGAAAATGGAGAAGTATTTAAGGCAGTATGACTGCTAAATTCAATAAAAAGCACTAAAGTCTTCTTAAATAACAACCACCTTCTCCTCACAGCTATGGAGCAGTGTTGACGGAGTCACCCCCTTCCGGCCTCACCCCCACCTTCTATTTCAGGTCTGTGGAGATGCTGGGGACCTGTGTACAGGTCCTATGCCCCACTTGGTCAGGATGTTGACACGTGACATGGCCTGGCTTTTACATTGTCTGATTCCATTGTTTTTTTGTTTAAAGACGAAATGTAAACAAGCCCAGAGAGTCCTCTTTTTTCCTTACTTAACAGGAGTTGACCAGTGGGGGGAGCCGGGATGTGGGGGTGGGGAGGCATCTTCCATGATTCAGTTACATACCCTGGTGACAATAGGCTTTTCCCTAAAGGGGAATTGTGCACAGAGGCGCTTGCTTACTGGTAAATGAATTTAATTAAATTTGACTGGTAGAGTTTCAAGAGAAAATTGGTTAGTTCCTTTGCTTCAAAATTCCTTTGCAGCAACATTTTGTGGAAAGCATTTTACCAAAGTAGAGTGTTATGTGCTGAATCGTTTAGCCCCACCCCTGACACGCCCCAAATTTGGGTTCTGAAAACATACTTCAATACCTCAGAATATGACCATAACAGTATGTGGGTCTTTACAGAGATAACTAAATTAAGATGAGCTCATGGGGCTGGGGCTGAAGCTGTGTGGTACAGCTTGCCTGGCACATGTGAAGGCCTGAGTTCCATCCTCAGCACCACACAAAAATAAATAGTATTTTATCCACCTAAACTTTAAAAAAATAATAAATGAGATTATTAGGGTGGGCCCTAACTGCATGTGACTATTGTCCTAATAGGAAGGAATTGGGACACAGACATGCACAGAGAAAGGACAATATGAAGAACAGGGAGAAGATGGCCATCTGCTAGACAAGAAGAAAGACCTGAGAAGAAATCGCCCTGCCCATACTTACTCTCATACTCCCAGCCTCCAGCACTGGAAGAGAATCAATCTCTGGTATTTAAACCCTCCACCCTGTGGCAGTTTGCTAGCAAACACAGATGTGCAGATCTGCCACCATAGTGATTCATTTTTTTTAAAAAAATGAATTTGTTATAGGCAAAGAAGAGACATTTCCCAAAGAAGAGAAAACAAGTCGTTGGAAAGAAAGATAGACCTGAGAAGTGGAAGTGCCACCTTCCTGAACGTTTCCACGTAGACTCTTCTCTATAAACCACCTACCTCCGCCTGGCACAGGGGTGGCCATGTCATTCCCGTGCCTGACCCTTGCTTCTTCCTGGAGAGCCTGGTTCTAACTCCAGACCACTGGTCTACCAGTGGTTGTTTCTAAACCCTAAGGCACTCTTTGTCACGAACTTCCCTGCTCTCTGCACTTACGTGATTGACTGTCCCCCCGTCCAAGACTGTAAGCTCTGGAAAATAAAGTCGGCATCTGGCACAGTTGCTTGACTCATTATTATATCTACATCTATAAGACAGTTGATGAGTCATCGAACAATAGCCTATATGTCTCATATGCTTCTAGAAACACAAAGCAATAAAAAGGTTTTAAACAGTTTCTATATTTGGACTATTTCACTCTTGAATTTTAATAAATAATTAATTTCTTCCCTTGCCCTAATAAGCTTATGGGAAGATCTCTGGAGACATAGAAATAGAAGGAAATGAGGTCTATTTATCCCTTGGGCTACATTATTAACTTCATCTCAAAGTCTAGTCCATCAACATTAACTGAGCAATTTCTAAATATGAACTGGTAACAGCCTTCGCCTTCATCACACCAAAGGGTGGGCGTTTGTGTTACTGAGGAGAAAACATCTGGAAAGGCTCTGAGAAAGATGTGCTAAGGCGCGGATTCTAGAAAAGACGTGGTTCAGAGTCAGCAGTAGGAACCAGCAAATCTGCAAGGTTTTAGGGTTTGTAAGTCCTTCAGCTGAAGAAGATTTAACAGTTTCAACTGCATAGCGACGATATCATTCAGATGGTGCAGCCACCACGTTATGAATAACCATGGTCTCAGGTGACAGTGATTACAAATTGTAAGGCAGCGTATCAGT
Source organism: Sciurus vulgaris (assembly GCF_902686455.1). Classification (NCBI taxonomy): domain Eukaryota; kingdom Metazoa; phylum Chordata; class Mammalia; order Rodentia; family Sciuridae; genus Sciurus; species Sciurus vulgaris. The sequence continues at coordinate 30,837,101 of NC_136474.1, forward strand.
TGCAGACACTTGACAAAGCTATCACCACCAGAGGCCTTCAAGTCATCCCTAACAAGTCACTCATCGAGTTCTGCCTCAGCGTGTAGCTCCTCATCCAGCAAATGACAACTCATGGCTTTGTTACTACTAAAATGAGTGTAATTCATTTGTCTCATCCAATATTTTAATATGACCCTCTGTTCCCTGTTGGCAAGCATATGGATTAAATGAAAAAGAGACTCCATCTCCTGGTGAATTTCTAAGTCTACTAGAACTAATTTATGTGATGCCAAAAGAGGAAGTATAGTCCTTAGCCTTCCTGGCAGTTCATGCAACTGAACTGGGTGATTAGGAAATGCAGACTCTGGCCCCTTAGCTTTGGAAGGTCTCTCTTGGGCACTTACCACTGCCCAGGCCATGGAGCCCTACAGAAATCAGTTAAAATCTCTTCCTGCTGGCTTCGATGTGAAATCCAGCTGCTCCCACCTTGAATCTTGAATCCCATTTCATCTAATATTTTCTAAGTCTGGTTCTTTGAGATGTCATAGACATCACTCACAACAGCAAGGACCTCTGTGACACCAGCTGGCCTGTAATGCCTAAGCAACAAATCACTTGACCCCCACCTCCCAAAGGCCATGGAAGGTGCAGCCTCGCTGTCTGCCACCATGACACCCATTACAGGAGGGGCCCCGACCACAGGTGGGGACATCCCTGCCCTGTGGCTCCTCACATCACCCCATCCAACATGAAGTGGGAGCCCATCTCCATTCTTTGTGGCTCATTTTTGTGGATGATTTTTTTAAAAAGGAAATAAGCAATAACAAGGATATCAAGGAGATCTTTGCTCCCTCCTGTGCTTAGGGCTTGATGCGGGGGGTTGGGGCTGGCTGGGGCTGGCTGGGACCCTGGAGGAAGCAGCCTTGGGTGCTGAATTGAAACCAGGAGGGGTCCTCAATCCTTATCTATCTTTAAAAGAGTTTTACTCTCTGGGCCTGTTTCCTCTCCTTTGTGAAAGGCAACATAATCGGACCCCCCTAGTACGGATGTTGTGAGGTTAATGAGGTAAAGCCAGCCATTTGAAGTCGCAGGGTAAGCCCTCCATAAATGTGAAGCCCCTTTCCTGCTTACTTATGTTCACCAGGCCAACCAGTGAATTTGCAAAGAGTCTTTCAGCTTTTCCCATTTCCATTCCAGTGGTTAGCACGGAGGTTTCTAAATCGCTATTAGAAATTAAGCATGTGCAAGCACTTCTCTTCACTCTAAATAATTCACAGATGAAGAATCAGCCATAATGGGACCACCCATCTGTATTAATCTTGAGAAAAATATGCTCTCTCAAGAGCCAAGGACGCAGGGAGTAAATGCAGACATTTCTAAGGAGCACAGGAAAACCAAACAGTGGCAAGGATTCAAACGCCACCTACAGCCCACAGAAGGTACTCCTGGGGGACAGGAGGAGCAGAGAATCTCAGGTCCCACTGTACTGCCAAATCTACATTCTCTTCAGGAAGAGATCAATGTAGCTAGAAGAGAATTTCAGTCTTTTTAATAAGTGTACATTAATAAGGGGGCTGAGAACATACCTCAGTGGTAAAGCACTTGCCTAGCATGCTCAAGACCCTGAGTTTGATCCCCAGCATCACCAAGAAAACCCATATGCACATATGCATAATTTTTAGCAAATGAAATACATATTTAGTAAAAATATATATGTAAATATGTGTGTATTTATATTTATACATTTATGCTTATGTGTGTGTTTTTAAATGTTTTATAGAAGGGCCTGACTCCCAGCCCTGCCATCTAATCTCTGCTTAATGTTGGGCAATCACTAAAGTCTTGGAACCTTGGCTTCCCCACTTGTCAAAAAAACTGATACCACTTATGTAACAAGACTGTTCTCATGACTGAGAGATATAAAGGTCATAGAACCCTTGCCACAAAGCCTGGGTGTGTTAGTCAGTTTGCTAACACACTGACAAGAATACCTGAGATAGTCAGCTTATATAGGGGAAAGGTTTATTTTGGCTCACGGTTTCAGAAGTTTCAATCCATGATCAGTTGACTCTGTTGTTTTGGGACCTGCATTGAGGCAGGTCCCATGTCAAAATCACATGGTAAAAGAAGCTACTCACCTCACAGCAGTAGGAGGCAAAAAGAGAGACAGGAAGGGACCAGAGTCCCAATATCTCCTATAGTATCTCCTACAGTGACCTATCTTCTTTCCACTAGAACCCACCTCGTTAAGGCCAATAGTGACAAGCAGGGGACAAGCCTTCAACTCACAGGCCTTTGAGGAACATTCCAATCCAAGCTCTACCACTGAGACAAAGAAGTATAATAACAACAATAAGCACACAATGATAATGTTTTGTGCATTTACCCATTTTCTTAAACAAATGTTTATTGACCTACTGTGTATCCAGCCCTTGCTGGATGCTGGGAATAGAGCAGTGAACTAGAAAGACTGCCTTTCCTGCCAGAGCTGCAGGCTCAAGGGATCTGACCTCCGGAGCAAATAAAATATAGGCAGGGAGAAGCAGAAACTCGTGCATGCTGTGGAACCACTTGCAGACCTTCTACTCGAGTTAATGCAACAGGCCCTGGGAAAGAGTTAACATAAACATTCTCACATCTCTTATCTGGATGAATACAAACTCGATGGAATTGGTTGGAAAATTCCAACCAACATATGCATTAGCAAGAAAAACGACTTTCAGAAATGATCTGCAAGTTCATGTATTAGTTTTCCATTACTATTTATCAATCGCCCAAAACATGGCAACTTAAAACAATACACATTTATTGTCCACACTTTCTCTGGGCCAGAATTCCAGGTACTGCTCAGCATGGATGACTTGGCATCTCACAGGCTGAAATCACGATGTCTCCCTAAAGGGCCAGGGTCTCTTTGGGGCTTGACGAGGAGCTCTCTCGGGTTATTGGCGGAGTTTGTGTTGTTTTGTAGGACTTGTGGCAGCTTGCTTCTTCAAAGTCAGCAATGGAGAGACTGCTGCCGCAGAACAGTCTAGTTGTGGTTTGGATGTGAGGCGTGCTCCAAAAGCTCAGGTGTGAGACAAGGCAGGAAGGTTCAGAGGAGAAATGTTTGGGTTGTGAGAGCCTTAACCCAATCAGTGAATTCATCCCCTGATGGGATTAACAGTGCTAACTGGAGTGGTGGGGTGTGGCTGGAGGGGGAGGGCTTTGGGGCGTGGCTTTGGGGTATATATTTTGTATCTGGAGAGTGGACTCTCTCTCTGTCTGCTTTCTGATCATCATGTGAGTTGCTTCCCTCTGCCACACTCTTCTGCCACGATGTCCTGCCTCTCCTGGAGCCCTGAGGAATGGAGCCTGCTGTCTATGGATTGAGACCTCTGATACCGTGAGCTCCCAAATAAACTTTCCCTCCATAATTGTTCGGGTTGGGTCTTTCAGTCACAGTGACTGACTGAAACAGTATCCTAACCACAGGAGTGAGGTCCCATCACCTTGCCATGTCCTCTGTTTGAGCAAGCCACCTGCCCAGCCCACACTCAAGGAAGAAAAATCACTCAAAGTGTGAACTCAGGAGGTGGGGATGGCACAGGAGGTCCCCTTAGGTCTCCCTGCTGCAGTTGTTTTTATTCCTTAAACACAGAGTAGGAAAAGGAAAGACAGAGTGGCATGTGCTTCTCAAGTTCATCTTATTTCAGACTAATCCCCAAGATGTGCCATGTAGCTTACCACGGCGATTCTCCCTCGTCAGTTTTGTAGCCTGGGTACATTACTGCACATTTCAGAAGTTTGCCATGCTGAATTTCATGACTGGATGAGCAGTTAAAAAATGTAAGGGAGTTCTAAAAGAAAAATAAATAAAATCAGGATCGATGCCAAAAAATCTCCTAGGATTTGCAGTACTATATCTTAACCATCAAGAAAAATCTCATTGTGTGGATAAGAATAAACTACTTATCAATCAAATACTTCCTGATTGGTTGCTTAGGTGGGTAACCCCTAATATCATTGTCCTTTCCCTGCCAAAAGAACCAAATTCCTCCTGAGATATCACGAGTGAGAGAAAATATCATGGTCACGCGGCCTAACAAGAAATTCAGATGAACAACAAAGACGACATTCCTTTGCTCTACTGAAGATGAAGGAGGCTGATAAATGAGAACTTACCTGCAATTCAAGAGTATAACTTCTCACTGGGCATGGTGGTGCAGGCCTGTAATTCCAGCGACTCAGGAGGCTGAGACAGGAGGATCACAAATTTGAGGTCAGCCTCAGAAATTTAGTGAAGCCCTCAGCATCTTAGTGAGACCCCATCTCAAAACAAAAAGGGCTAGGATATGACTCAGTGGTAAAGCACCCCTGGGTTCAATACCCACTACCCCAAAAGAAAAAAGAAAAAAAATAGGTTCTCAACCAGACATAATGTATTTGCACACTTATATGACTTAAAACATAAAAATAAAATATTAAAAATAGAATATACTGATTTTAAAGAAGCATTTGTTTTAATGTGTTGAGATAAATCAATTAACAGAGGAAATAACCTGGAAACAGACTTTTTTGTATGTTATACATACCTATGATCGTGTGTCACAGATGAATTGAGAAACACTATATGAATTGAGAAACATCAACTCTTAATAAATGGGACTGAACAAATTGACTGTCTTATAGAAAATTAGATACAATACACTTATTTTCCTACCTCACGCCATGCACACAAGAAAGTCTTCTAAATGGATCAGACACCTATGTGGGAAAAGCAAACTTTCAGAATTTTATAAGAGCCAAGCATGGTGGCGCTAAGAAGAAAGAAACATTCAACCCCACAAGAACGCGGCGACATGCACAAGATGATGTTGGCTTAGTAGGGGAGGGAGGCCGGAGCACTGAATGCCCTTTTCAACAACTGGAAAAGTCGGTTTGCTGGAATTATTGAGGGATAATCTGCATATAAGATTCAGTCCTTGGATGCAAACATTAGGGCCTGGAGGAGATGTGTACGGCGGTGGAACCTGGCTGTGGTGAAGACCTAGAACACGCCCCTCTCCTTGGAAAGTTCCCGCACGACCCCCACCCCAACCCCTGACAATTGTCATCTGGGACCTCACAGTTCTGCCTCTTCTAGAATGTCACACAAGTGGAGCTCCACAGTGTGTGCATTACACATGTGTGCAGGAGAGCATGCATGTATTTACGCATGCACGCATACACGTGCACCATTGTATTTATGTGCATGTGCACATGCGCTGCATGAGGGCACTGTCCGGGGAGTGCACCTGCGAGCTCGTGTGTGCTGTGGTGTTATGCACACATGTGCATGCATGTCCATGTACCTGTGTGCATGTTCCACCACACACTTCAGCCCTGTGTGCTGATTTGGTCGATGTCCACCAGGCTGAGGTCAGACCTAAGATGGGCCAGGTCTGTGCATAGGGGAGACACCTCTTGGGAGGCCTCCTGGCAGCAATGTTGCCCACCACCCCAGAAAGGGCCAAGGGCCCAGGTTAGGGAGGAGGGGGCAGTGGGAAGAGAAGGGAGCAGTTGGGAGCTCGGCCGATGAAACAGAGTCTTTTTTTCAGGAACAAATTTGAGTCCCTGGGTTGGGAGATGAGGAGGCAGACACAAGGACACTTCTCAGTCCTCCAGTGCCACTGAGGACAACCCCACCCCACGCCATCATCACACAGCATTCACATTTTAATCCACATTTTGAATCATTACTTCACATTATTTGATATTATTTTTCAATTTTAAACATATTGAAAAGTAAAAAAAAGAAGAAGAACAATCAAAGGCACCTTCATAGTCCTCGAAAGATTTAAAAATTTTTAATAGTTTGTTATCATTTTGGGGTCTTCTTTCTTATAAAGAAAAATATATATGTACATATAAAGTTCCTTTCCCAGCTGTCCCCCACACACTGTTTCCCTCCTGCCCCCTCCAGGGCGGCCACCTGGGAGGTGGTCAGTCCGGAACATGGTTTTATTGTTTTCCTATCCAAGTAAGGTCCCACAACTTGCTGAGGTTTTAGCATTTATATAAATGGTATCATATTGCAGGCATCTTCTGTAAATTGCTTTCTTTCATCAACATTAGAGTTTTGAGACTAATTTATTTTAATATTTCAGTATTTTGAAATCCAGTTCATTTGTTTTAATGGTTGTGGTATGCAGTAGCTTCCATAATATGAATAAAGCAAAAATTACCCATCCAGTCTCCTAAATTATACATTTAAGTTCTTGGATTTTTGCTGATAATCCATTCATCATCATCGAGTTCCTATTAGGTGCTAGGCAAAGTTCTGGGCATTATATCAGTGGTGAAAAAAACTAAAGACCCTGGCCCCTGCATGGTGTGGATGGAGAGACCAGCCAGATGGAAGCAGACAGAGGCAACTGATTCAGAGGCTGCTCTAGCAAGGACTTGACCACCATTCGTTGCATTTAGCAGACACCCAAGGCAGGCAGAGGAGTGGGTGAGCTTTGTTGGCACTATTCACAAGATGGTCACTATCCACTAAGCTATTCCCTTACGGAACTAGCCTAGGTGCCCACCAACAGATGAATGGATGAAGATATGGTACATAAACCCAGTGGAGTATCACTGAACCATAAAGAAGAATGAAATACTGTCACGTGCAGCAAAGTGAACGGAGCCGGAGGACAGTATATGAAGTGATACGTAAGCCAGACACAGAAAGGCAAGTGCTGCACATTCCCTGTCATATGTGGAAACAAAAACTCAGCTGACCTGAAGGTAGAATGGTAAGACTATTGGGAAGGGTGGGAGAGTGGGGAAAAAGGATGGTTGGATATGATCAGTGCCATACTGAACCCATTCATATGTACAACTAATGCATGTTAATGAAAGTATTTCAAAAATACCTTTGGTGTGACCATGTAAAGAGAACAGGTTAGACGAGATCCCTCCAAGAGGGCCGGGGGGTGAGTCAGGGAGCTGCTGTTGTCCTTTCTGGAGGAAATGAAGAAGGCCTGTGCTGGGAGATGGATAGCAGGATTGCGGAAGTGGACAGATCTGTAGCAGAATGCACATGACTTAGTGAGTTAATGAGGCACGGCCAAAGACAGAAGCAAGAATCAAGATGGTACCTTGAGCAACACTGGTAGGGTAGACATTGACCAGACTCACTGAAACAGGAAACCAAGAAGAGAAGGAGTTTGTTCAAACTCAAAAGAGGATACCTTTCCATGAAACATTGGTCAGTTTGATGAATAGTGGGACATCCAGGTGGTGATGTTCAGAGGATGTTGGACATTAAATATGGAACTGGGCTTATTGATGTCACAGAGAACCTACTTCTTTCTGTCTTTTGGCCTTGCCCTCTCACTGCTGATTCAGCCTAAGGTGATTCCTGGTATGAGCTCACTGTTTTGTCAGCAGCTCCTAGAGCTCCACATTTCATAGACCACTTCTGGGGTAAGGACAAGAAAGAGAATGTTTGTTTCAGCATTTCTGGCAAGCTCCTCACAGTTTGGACTGACTTAGGGCACTTGCCCACCCTGAACTGATTTCCCCGCGACCAGGGGCTGGAATGGGCTAATTGGCTCAGCCCAGGTCACATGCTCCAGTCCTGGAGTCACATGGTGAGAGCAAGCTTCTCTAGAACCACAGGGATTTCCAAACTGAAACTGAGGGAAATTAGGAAGGAAACATTGGGAATGGATGCTGGGGAGAAGGTCAACAATGATCCCCTAAAATGGACTTCAGGAAAGATTATAGGATAGCTAATACCTCAGACCCCTTTATTTCAACTCCCCCAGGAACGAGACGAGGCAGGGAGGTTCTCATGAAATCTGAGGCTCTAGTAGGGTTGCCTTGGTCCATTTGGGTTGCTGTAAGAAAAATACCTTACCTTGGGTAAGCAACAGAAATTTCTTGCACTGTTCTGGAGTTTGCGAAGTCTAAGGTCAAGGTGCCAGAAGATTGGGAAGTCCAGAATCAAGATGTCACCTTCTTTCTGTGCCCTGTTGAGGCAGAAAAGCAAAGGAGCAAACAAGGTTGCCCATGTCTTGTTTGAAAGAGCACTAATGCCATTCATCAGGGCTCTCCCCTGATTACCCAGGCACCACCCAAAGGCGCCACTGCACTGGAGATTAAGTTTCCACATGTGATGGGAAGGCAGGCACAGTCACCCCATAGCAGGTCTCCGGGAGGAAGGAAGCACAGAGGGGGTGGTTGCTAAGGAACCAGCAGCAGAGAGGGGGGTCTTGCCTTGCTTTGAGATCTGGAGCAGACCATGCATCCATTGTTTCCCTGAGAACTTAGCCCACAGAAACCAGCCCACCATCCTGGGAAAGGCTTGCATCAGCAATTTCCTGGTTCTGGGAGGATCTGCTGCAGCCTGCTTGTGCTCACTCTGGGACAGGGTTTCCCAGTGGGCTGCAAAGCTCCTGTCGCTGTTACTGGAAAGGGCTGCTGCATTCACTCGGGAAGACCTACAGAGCTGAACAGTCCCTCTGTGTGCTTCAGTTTGTTGGCTGACACCCAACAAGTCCAGAAACTTCTCTGCCTTTCACTATGTACAGGTTTGGTGTTGCTTTCAAGAGTCTTACGGCTTTTCCTGATGGCTAATTATATGCAGAGTTATGAGACAGAAAGGGAGAAGACAATTTCTTTGCCATCAGAGGAAGCAACCCAAGAAGACTAATGTGTGACGCAGGGGCTCCCACTCAGGCAGATGGAGTTGGGAGCGTCCAACTCCATCTGCAGCCTAATACGAGTTCTCAAGGAGCTTCACCTGCAGCATGCGATGAACTTCCACAGCTATGTGATTCTCAAATTCAATGTACAAAGGGGAATCTAGGAGAGCCGTTGTTCAGACCTCCTCCGGAAGGTCAAGTATACTGAATACCTTCAAACACAAAGCAAAAATGTAAGGAGAGGCAAATCATGAAGCGAAAGATAAGAGACTTGAAGGACAGATCCTATTGGCATCAGATCTGCCATTTTGCTGCCACCTTATTCTGCCCACCCACCCCCACACCATTTTACAACCTAGATTGTTAGTCCGTAAACTTCTTAGTCAGTCATTGGTCCAGATTGTTATTATGTTATTAGCCGGTGAAATTCTACTACCTAACAATAGCTCCCCGGCCATCCATTCTCTCTCTCTCTCTCTCTCTCTCTCTCTCTCTCGCTCTCTCTCTCTCTCTCTCTCTCTCTCTCTCTCTTTCTCTCTCTCCCTTGGGGGCAGACACTCTGCCTGTGCAATTAATAAAATATCTTGTGTGAGTTCCCATGTCCAGGGTGGTTTCTGGGTGCTTTCAGATCCAAAAATATGAAGTATATGACAACAATGTAATTTTAGAAGCAAAGGGGAAATATGGAGAAGAGGTCATAAAGTAAGTAAGAAAAATTTCCCAATTTGGCAGGACTGACTCTATACTAAGCCAACACTGATGTGTGTGTGTGTGTGTGTGTGTGTGTGTGTGTGTGTGTGTTTTAATTTTACTGTGGTGCTGGGGATGGAACTAAGTTCCATACACATGCTAAGGACACACTTTACCATTGAGCTACATCCCCAGCCCTAAAACTACATGTTTAAAAATACATGTTCAGTGTTTATAGGTTTAAGTTCTCCACCAAATGTAGATTTATAGGTTTAAATTCCCTACCAAATTCATAACTTAAAGTCCTGACCTCTAGAATCCCAGAAAGAGATCTTATTTGAAAATAGGCTTGTTGCAGATATAATTTGTTAAGAAAAGGTCATTGGGGATTAGAGTGGGCCCAGATTCAATATGATGTTCTTATAAAATGGGAAAACCTGGCTTTTGTTTATTTGTTTGTTTGTTTGTTTTGTGTGTGTGTGTGTGTGCGCGTGTGTGCGTGCAGTGCTGGGGATTGAACTTGGGGCCTTGAACATGCAAGGCAAGCACTCTGACAACTGAGCCACATCCCCAGCCCAAAAGGGGAAATCCGGACACAGAGGCAGACACGCATGGAGGGAAGACAATATGAGGATATAGAGAAAGATCCACAGGCCAAGCAGAGAGGCCTAGAGCTGCTCCCTTCCTCATTGCCCTGTAACTGAAATCTCGGTCCTTGTCCCCGATGCCAATTCAATAACAAGGACACAGTTTTGAGAAAAAGGAAAAAGAAGGTTTGTTGCTTTGCTAGCAAAGGAGAAACACAGGGGACTCCTGTCCCAAAGACTGATTCTGCCCATCAGGAGGGACAGGGGGGGTTCAAAGGAGCTCTTCATAGGCTACATTCCAGGTGTGCCCTGTCAGGGGGTCCCAGGCACCCTGAAGGTGTGTTAACATTCACTTGTTAATTTGGGAGACAGTCATCTCCCAGATTCTCAGCAGGCATCTCCTTCCTGTGGAGCACAGAGAGCTCAGGGTCATCTTGCTCCCAGGTTAGGGAAGGGGAAAGGGGAAAACAGAAAGGAAAACTTGTCCCTTTTAAAAATAAGCCTCAGAGCTATATTCAAAAGGTGCAGTGGACCAGGTTACATTTCCCCACTGTCAATTTCTACATTCCATTTCTATGGAAAAATGGGCCAGACGTCTCCAAGCTGCTTCCTGCTGAGAGAGGGCGAAGTGGAGGGGAAGTGACCCAAAGTTCTTCCAGAAAACAAGCCTCTGAGCAATGAGGGTTACATTCAAAAGAGGAGGGGACCGCTGTCACAGCGCCAGGCAAAACCAACCTGTACAACACCAGAACCTCAGACCTCCAGCCCCCAGAACTGTGTGAAAATAAACTGTCATCTAAGACCCCCGCCTCCTGCCAAGTCTGCAGCTTTTCCCAGGAGTAACCCTAGAAGATCAACACTCTGCTACGGCGGGATGAAATCCCTCAATTAGAGGTGCGAAGAGGAAAATTTCAGATGCACATAAATAGGAAAAATTGATTTTTAAAAGAAAGAATATGGAGTCAGGGTTTGCTGGATCTGCTCTGCACCCTGCACAGCCGGCCCTTGACAGAGGGCCCTTGGCATTCCTACTCAGGTCTCTCTTCCTGCTTGCACTTGTGCCTCTGCCTCTCCACCCAAGCATCTCTTTGCAATGGCAGTCACACAGGAGAGGCCAGGTGTCACCCATGAACACCGTCACCCATTTCCTCCTTCACAGGACACATTTCTACTTGGGCTAATCTCTCAGTCCCCCTTCCACCTCCCTAGAGAAGCTCCTTAGCTCCAGGACTCCTAAACAGGGGTGCATCTCACGGCTCAGTTCCCAAGCCTCCTCCCTTGGTGACATCTCATCCACCTTGGAACATTGCCTATATGCTGAACACTCCCAAACGTATATCTCTAGCCCAAACTTTATGCTGAACTTCAAACCATGGTGTCATCTCCAGTTAAATATCCAACAGAACTCTCTGAATTCCTCAGAAACAGAGAGGAAGACAATGGAGGTGCAGTGGCTTGGAAAATGAGAGTGAAACAGGGACAGAGTATGTCTTATTCTGTTTTCTGTTGCTATGAGAAAATTCCCCAGGCTCTGTAATTTGTAAAGAACAGAGATTTGTTTAGCTCATATTTCTGGAGGTCCAAGAGCATGGTGTTTTAGCATCTGCTCAGCATCTGTTGAGGGCTTTCTTGCTACCTCATAGCATGCTGGAGGGCTTCACAATTCCTCTTCCTCTTCTTACAAAGCCACTAAGGACATCAGGGTAGTCCTACCCTCATGACCTCGTCTAACCCTGACTATCTCCCAAAGGCTCCACCTCCAAATATGATTAACATATGAATGTTCAGATTACATTCAAATCCTATCCGAGGAAGAACAAGTTGAGAGACTTGTGTTACTGAGTTGGAGCCACGTGGGTCCAGGCACAATTGGTTGGGATTGGTGTGTGAACTGCAAGACCCTGGGCAATGTGTCCTGAGGAGGAGGCAATGGCCTCTCGCTGTGGGACTGGGAGACAGCTCCAGTCTCCAGTGGGTCTCAGTTAACACCCACCAGGTGTTAACACCCCCACACATGTGGGCTGCATCTGTGCCTTCACTGACTAGGTCTGTGCATCTTCACCTTTGCAGTGACAGGGAAGCTCCCAGGCTCTGTGTGGGCATGAGGGGACAGACTCTCAGGCGAGCTTGGGGGAGTGGGCCTCTGCAGCTAGAAAGACCCAACACAGAGAGTCCTCTTGACCATGGCTAGGGAAGAACAAGTGACTCAGGGTTCAATACAGTAACTCAAATCCCAGCCTCTGCCCCTGCTCCTCTCAGTCAACCATCTCTGTTAATTCTACCAGCTTATCCAGTTATTTCAGTTATGCTGTCCAACAACCTGCTAAGAATAGAGGTTTGAAACATACACCCTCACTTGCTTTGCATATGAGTCTGGGGTCCTCTGGGTTCAGAGTCTCTTGCTCAGTTGAAGTCACATAGACATGGAGGCTGGGGTCCCCTCCAATATCCAAGGACTGAACTGATCCCATGGCCTCACCCTTTACTTCCCCCATATGACTCCAAGCTTGAAGGAGAAATGGTGTCTCCATCCACATAACTGCATAGATTTTTTTTAAAAAAATGTTTCCACTTGAATATAAATACACTGACCTGAAATTTTGTGATTGGCAAGTACAAATCTCTTTTAAGAGCATTAGAAAAGTTCTTTGTATTTTAAACTATATTGTAGTATAGTTTAAAGGGCTTAATCTGCATCCATGCGAAGTATGTAATTTGGTGAGTTCGACCATCATCCCTAAGAGTCTCCACCTACATCCCCACCCCTAGCTATATCTGATATGTGGTACACATACTACACTCTAGACCATTATTTCTTGCTCTGGAACATCATATGGAATCATACCATTCCTACTTTGTTCAGTTTGGCCTCCTTCACTCAGCATGTTTTTGAGACTGGTGTGTATGTGTGTGTGTGTTGTGTGTTCCTTCTTATTGCTCAGTAGTGCTCCTTGCATGGGTATACCACAGTTTGTTTTCCCTTCACCTATTGATAGACATGTATGTCGGTTCTCACCTTCCACCGCTGGGAACAAAGTTGCTCTGAACATTAATGTACAACTCTGTGGGCAGGTGGTTTAATTTCTCCTGGGTGAACACCTACTGGTGGAACTTCTGGGTCCCATGATAGGGTGTACACAGGCAGGATATGAAAGTTCTGTTTCTCACCTCCTGGGGAGACTGACTGCATACAGCTCCGCCCCAACTCTGTCCTCTGTGGGCTGATAACATTCTTGCTATTTCCTCTGAGTCTAACCAAGTCAGGACCATTTTTTATGCTCCTGTGCATCCCTGCCCAGCCCTGTTTCCAGAGTCAGGACTCTCAATAAACGTTCCTGAAATTCCATGTGTGGGCAAGTACCCGCTGACTTATTTGATTGTGTCAACTCCTTTTTGGAAAACACAATACACAAATCTTAACTGGTTTTCAGCATGGGAGACACCTGTGGATGTTGTCTTTTATTATTTTTACTTTTTAATTATTTTTACTTTACCCTCTCTGATTTTCTAGCTCAGGTGCTACTAACATTTAAAGAATACCCAGTACCCTGGTAACTTTTAAAAATTGGAGAACTTACACTTTCACAATCATTTAATTTATAAAAGCTAAAATAAAAAGAAAACTAGATTTAACTTCTAAAAGTTAAATTTAATAAACTTGTTGACGGTAGGGGGGAGGGAGATTTGTTCTAATTACCTGTTCATGCTATCTGGAAGAATTTTACCTAAGATTTTCTGCAAGCTTCCGGAGAGCAATTTAACTCTTTGTATTTCTCCCCATATCACGCCTGGCGTACCAGTTATCTCTTCTGAAATTAACTTCCTAAAAGTCTCCTCCATTGTAAAACACTATGCCCAATGCGTTCTGCATTACTCGGGGCTTATGAATACAAAATTATAAAGAACTATAATAAGTGTCATAAGAAGACTAATGGTGTGTGATATGTGCTTTTTAATAACATAAGTTTCCCATTTTGGCATTTAAAAGGCAATTTTGCAGCATTTTAAAAAGCAGAAAGCAAAAGTCCCCTACTTACAGAGTAACACGGTTGTAAAATTCATTTTTAGTTAGGGTGTGGGTTTCCAGTTAAATTAACATTAAGGAATTGACAGAAAAGAAATAAACCCAAATCTCCAGAAACACGAAGCTAATCCTGTGTTCCTGGGGGACCCGCCCTGCGCAGTCGGCCCTCGGGGGAGGACAGTAGTTCTGAAGCTCTGTAGGAGGATTTGGTCCTTTGGCCAGCTGTGGCACCCATGAGGCCGGCCTCAGTCCCAGGGCAGGCAGAGGCCAGGGGGCGCCGCGAGGGTCTCCATTCCCCTCCCCTGGAGAGGGTCCCTTCGTTCCTCAGATGCCCTGTGCCCAGCCCTTAGGAAGAGTGCCGGCACCCCCATCCGTGAGACCTTGCACCCCACGCCTTACGCAGGGGACGTCTGTGCCCGAGGCGGATCCCTTGCACTTCGCCCTCAGAAATAAATCCCAGTATCCCAACTGCTCCTGGCCCTCGAAACCGGAGGCCCTACCCCACCTAACGTCCTCTGCGCCCTGCCCTCCGGAGACGTTACTGTGCCCCTGCACCCAGGCTCTCCGCCCTGCAGCGGCCCTCCTGGAGCACGCAGCACAGGGCCACCCAGCAGAGTCGCAGACCTGGTCACCTCAGTGTTGAATCAGGACATTGCCACCTGCCCTCTGGAGCCCAAACCCCAGACACTGTCACGACACTAGTCCAAATTCCTGCTTCTTACAGAAGGACACTTTAGGTTGCTTGATTGTCCTGAGCCTCAGTTTCCCTGGCTGAAAAGTGGGAACAGTACACCTCCCTGTTGGGATTCCGAGAGGCTGAGGTCAGGCTGACAAACTTCTAGATGGTTGGAAGGGCCTGGGTTTATCTTCACAAATTCTTCGCACATGTGCTTGAGCCTTAGAAGTCTGAGCTTGCAGGAGCGAGGAAGCGGGAGGGACACACACAACTCCATTGCCTCGGGTGCTTTAAGGTCCTGTTTCCTCCCCACCCTTTACTCCTCAAAGTTGACCTGACTGTTTCTGTGACAGAGACCCAGAGGAGCCAAGCACTTTCTCTAGGGTCCTGGGTTGAGTCCAAAAAGGAAAGAACAGTGGAGAAGACCAAGAAGCACACACCTCTTGCTTAGTTGTAGAAACTAGAACCACTGCAAAGAAAGATAAGTCAGGAATCAAGAACTCCAAATTCCCCTCTGCCCAGAGAAGGAAAAAACACGAACTTGCAAGGGCACACTCATTTAAATTTGTCCTCCTTCTTTGGTGTAAAAGTGCCAATCTATGTTGAAGGTGGTTCTGGGAAAGGAGGCAAGCCCGCCAGGTCAGGGGAGTTCGCACCCAGCATTAGCTGTTGAATAATGACCCAGGGACAGTGGGAGTTGCTATGGTTTGGATCTAGAAATGTTCCTCTAAAAGCTTTTATTTTGAAAGCATGATCACTAGTGCAGAAAACTTCAAAGGTGAGGCTTTTAGGCAATGAGGAGAGCTGTAATATCAGTGGACTAATCCTGGGGGACCAATAACTTGGTCTACTGGGTGGTAACTATAGGCAGGTGGGATATGGCTGGAGAAGTAGGTCACTGGAGTGCATGTCCCTGGGAATTGTATCTTCTCCCTGGCTCCTGCCCTCTCTCTGCTTCCTGGCTGCCGTGAGCTGAGTGGCTTTCCTCCATCATGCCCTTCAGCCATGATGTTCTGCCTCACCTTGAGCTCAGAGCAATGAAATCAACCAACGTAGACCAAATCTCTGAAACCATAAGCTCCAAATAAACTTTTCCTCATCTAAGTCATTCTTTTTTCTTTCTTCTTTCTTTCTTCTTTTTCCCCTCATCTCTTTCTTTCTTTCCCTCCCTCCATCTCTCTCCCCTCTCTCTCTCTCTCTCTCTCTCTCTCTCTCTCTCTCTGTCTCTCTCTTCTCTCTCTCTCTCTCTCTGTCTCTCTCTCTCTCTCTTTCTCTGTCTTCCTTTCTCTTTCTTTCTTTTTTGGTACTGGGGATTGAACCCAGGGGCACTCAACCACTGAGCCACATACCCAGCCCTTTTTATGGTTTATTTAGAGACAGGGTCTCACTAAATGGCTTAGAGCCTCACTTAAGTTGCTGAGGTTGACTTTGAACTCCTGCCTCAGCCTCCTGAGCCGCTGGGATTACAGGTGTGTACCTGGCCATCTAAATCATTCTTTTCTGGTATTTTGGTCACAGCATGAAAAAGACAGGAGTCTGTAGGTCTGTATAAGTCTGATTTTCTCACTGGTTGGTAAATGAAGAAGTTGCTCCTTTTTCTTTCCTCAATTTTATTGAGGTGTAATAGACAAAATTTTTATATATTTGAAGGAGTATGTCTTAGACTTTTCTGTGTTACTAACTGTATACCACAGACAAAGGAAGTTTTAAGGAAAAGAGGTTTATTTTGTTCAGAGTTCTGATGGTTCCAGGGCCCACATCTGGTGATGGCCTTCTTGTTGGCAGAGTCCCTGTAGTGCAGGGTATCAAGTGCTAAGCACAGGGATTGTGTGTGTGCATACAATTTTGTGTTTGTGTGTACGTGTTTGTGTGTACATATACATGTACTTTGGTGTCTCTCCCTCTTAAAAAGCCACCAGGATTCAATCAAGGCAACTCCATCCTGACAACCTTACCTAATCCTAACCACGTTCCAAAGGCTTCGTCTCTAAACACCAAGGTACTTCACCATGAGAATTAAACTCTACCATGAGTTTCTGTGAACGGGGGAGGATAAACCATAGTCAAACGACAGCAGGGTACAGTGTGATCATTTGATAAACACACACACTGAAACGGCTACTACAACTAAGCTAATGAGTCTATCTGCCATCCCACCTAGTGCATGGTGGGAACGCTTAGGCCTATGGACTTAGCCAGTTCCCAGGCTACAGCAGGACTAAGTACATTCACCATGTGGTACCCTCGGTCTCCAGCACTTATTCATCTTCTGACTGAAAGTCTGTGCTTTCTGACCAACTTTCTCATCCACTGCCCTGTTCCTGCCAACCTAGTGCCATTTACCCTCTGCTTCTGAGTTCACCTTTTGTAGATGCTCCCTATACCTGAAACCATGCAGTATCTCTCTTCTATGCCTGGATTATTCTACTTGCTATGTTTTCCAGCTTCATCCATTTTGTCAGAAATGGCAGGCTTTCCCCCCTTTTTAAGGCTGGCTAGTACTATTTCTTGTATGTGTGCGATGTGCGTGGCATGAGTCCCTGTGGTGCAGGGTATCAAGTGCTAAGCACAGGGATCCACTGGCCGTCCTGCAGACTGAAGGAGAACGTGGAGGAGGGAGAAGGAAGCTAGCAACCATCCAAGGGCAGGAAGCTGGGGGAGGGAGCATGCTTGAATCTTAGGAAGCTTTCTCATCTTAGTCCTTTCCCCAGGATCTTTCTTGGGATTTCTCTTGATTTCTCCCTCTGGTTTGCTACACACCCTTAAGGGACCTCTTAGGAAAGGGTAGGTGGGGATCAACCTCTGGGGCCTTGCTACCTTCTGTCCTGACCCTGACTGAGGAGTCTCTAGACACCAGCAGGACCTGCAGGCAGGGAGCAAGGGTGGCCTCCTCACTCCACCCTCACCAGCTGTTCCACCTGGCCTCAAATTTAAACACCCCGTCCCACGAAGCCACAGCCTAGAAGTCACCAGCCCAGCCTCCATTCCTCAGTTCTTTATGGAGTGCCTCCTCTCTACTGAGGACCTTCGAGGAGCCCCTGCCCAAAGGACGGCACCTCCCCTGCGGCCACCTTCATGGGTGGGACTGATGTCATCTGAGGTGATGCTCTCTGAGGTCTCCTGTGCAGCCTCTTTTCTCCACTGATTTATATTCATCCTGGGTTAGTCAGCTTTTCATCGCCATCCCCAAAATACTAAAGGAGGAAGGCTTTGTTTTGGATCACAGTTTTGGAGGTTTCCACGGTCAGCTGGCTCCTTTACTCTGGGCCCGAGGTGAGGCAGCACATCATGGCAGAAGGGCAGAGCAAAGGGAAGATGATATGGGCTTGGTAGATAGGAAGCAGAAAAAGAGAGAAAGAGGCCAGGGACAAGATATAGTCCCCAAGGGCCCTGCCCCAGTCACCTACTTCCTCCCACCACTCCCCACTTGCCTAGAGTTTCCGCCTCTCCCAGTAGTCCCCTGAAATCATTAATCCACAGATAATCCACTCTGGAACTCAGAGCCCTCATGATCCAGTCACTTCCCCAAAGCCCTACTTCTGGCCATTGCTGCACTGGGGATCAAGTCTTCAGTATATAAGCACGTTGGAGAAATTCCAGATCCAACTCATCACATATAACCTCCCCATTAAGTTGGTGACCCAGCTTCTCTCTTACCACTTTTCTGGCTGTGAACTCAAATTACTTTTGGGGAAAAGAGAAAGGCAAGGATCTCATTGGACAGACTAATTAGAATTCATTTTCAAGTGGCATTTCTCAGTTTCTCACTTTTACTTGGAGACCCAGGGTCAGGGGGAGTCTGAGAACTGGTCCCCGGTCCAGCTGCATTTGGTGAGAGCTCTCAGCTCTATCTAGAGGACACTTGATCATGGGGGGCAATTCTGGCTCCCTATTCCCCAAGCTCAGCCAAATCATTCTGTTTCTTTCTTCCACTTTCTAAGATGCTGTGCTTTGAATCTCACCAAATGGAACTTCAGTTTTCAGGGATGTATGTCTATAAGAGTGAGAGCCTGTGTCTTCTGTTGTATTATTCTCTCACACAAGTAAGAGGCCTGTTACTATTGTCTGCACATTTGTGTTCCCAGCTAAAGAAGGTGAGGAGCCCCTGTGTGGCTAAGGAAGGCAGGCAATTTGAGGACCCCTTTCCAGATGGTTCTTAATCTCCATGGTTTTTTGAGGGACATTGGGTGTCTAAAAGGACTGGCCTCCCCTCACAGGAATTTTTTAACTACCCCTTGGGCCAAGGAATTTCTGTCACTGGGGTGGACTGTATTTGTCCCAGGGAAATAAGCATCACAACATTGTGGGATGCACCTCCCTGCGTGTCTGCCGATTCTCTGCCATGTCCCTGTGCACAGAGCAACCGAGGCTCCCAGTAGGCAAAGATTGGCATCTGTCATCCAAAGTAATTTAATCATGTCACGTCAGAGCAGCTTGGAGAAGGTCCTGTTGGGATGTTTGCTTTGGGAATCAAGCATTTCACCCACAATTAAACCCATAAGTGCTGTTCTCAATAACTGTATTAGCCGCAGCGCATTAACAACAGAGCTTCTCCAATAAGCACTCGAGTTTTCTCACACATATCAGGAAGAGATTGGGTTTTTGTATATATGAGGTTATTTTAACAAAAAAACTTCCCCAAGGGATAATCAAGTTAATGAAATTTATTAAGAGAATACATTGCGTGTAATGAATATGTATATTTATAGGACCTACATAATAAACTGAGCACTTATCAGATCATTTTTCCTCATAAAATAAACATGGTCGACCGTATTTTGTAGGAAAGAAACGTAACATTTATGTTATGCTAATGGAATCCATACGGAAAACGATTTTAAGTCACTGGAAGTTTCCCCTTATTGGATAACAATTAAAATGTAAAGGACATTTACCTGAAAAGAAAGGAAGAAAGAAAGGAAGAAAGAAAGAAAGGAAGAAAAAAAGAAAGAAGAAGGAAAAAAGGAAAAAAGAAAGAAAGAAAGAAAGGAAGGAAGGAAGAAGGAAGGAAGGAAGGAAGGAAGGAAGGAAGGAAGAGAGAGAGAGAGAAAGAAAGAAAGGAAGGAGGGAGGGAGGGAGGAAGAAGGGAGAGCAGGGAGGGAGGGGAGAGGAGGGCAGGAGGAAGGAAAGAAAGGAAGAAGGAAGAAAAAGAGAAAGAGAAAGGAAGGAAGGAAAGAAGGAAGGAAGGAAAAGGAACAAGTGTTCCTTGCCCTCCCAAGATCACTGGTCTTATACATGGTGACTCTGCAGCCAGGGCCTGTGACCCCTCAGGGCACATGCGCTCCAGCAGAGAACAGACATGTCAGGAGGAGCCTGCGAGCACCATGGACTGGAAACCACCAGAAGGTAAAGGTAGAAATGAACCAAAAATATTGATATTTACTTCAAAGATGTTTAAAACAGTTTGGTATCCTATTCAGACAGGGGCACTGTTCCTGCTTTACACAGTGCTGTATCAGAAATGTGGGCTGGTGGGCAGATTCTTACTAATACCTGGCACCCCAGCCCTCTACTGCTAAGATTTAAGCCGGTCAAAGTGGCGCATGCCTGTGATCCCAGCTGCTTGGGAGGCTGAGAGGCAGGAGGATCACAAGTTGATTGGCAACTTAGTGAGACCCCATCTCAGAAAATTAAAAAGGAGTGGGGATGTGGCTCAGTGGTAGAGCACTTCCAGTCCCTAGGACCACAAAAAGAAAGTCAATGATTTACCATGATTCAGCAATTCTTTCCTAGGAATCTACCCAAGAGAAATGAGTTAAACTGCGTAGGAGACCATGGGTTTGGACTGAGCCCCTGCACTCAGCCCCAGCTGACCAAACAAAAATGGAGTAACTTGTGCTAAAGCACCACTTCACCAAGGTATTACCTCACCTTTCAAGGAAACAGAAGAGTGAGGGGTAACAGCCAAAGCCTCAAGCAGAACCAGTTTTAGATAGTATGATAAGTTCTTCTGTTTTACTCTTTGCCAAGAAAGAAACTTAGAAAGGACCAATACCTTTTTGTTCCCTTTTCTGATTTCTTCAGCCCTTTTCTGCCTATGAAGTCAAACTTCTCAGTTCAGCTCATTGGGACACTCACCTACTTAGAATGAGTTGTTGCCCAATTCTAGAATCACAAATAAAAGTAAGTTAATAAATAAAGATAAAAGATATTTATATTTTTGACATATTTTACCTTTTGATAAATGAAAACTCCCCCACACATGAAATAGGCAAATTTTCATAGCAACTTTATTCATAACAGCCCTCAATTGGAAAAACCCACAAGTCCACCAGAGAATGAAATGATAGAGATTGTGGTATATCCATTCAATGGACTACTTTTCAGTAATAAAATGAGTTTCTAACTCACATACAACCTGGATGAACCTTGAAAACATTTTGCTCAGTTAAAAGAGCTGGATGGTAAATAATGCACATTCTGTAATTCCATTGATGTGAAACATCAGAAAAGGCAAATCCAAAGAGAGAGAAAGCAGAGTAGACTGCCCAGAGCTGACAGGCATGAAGAATCTCTGTGAGAAGTTGGGAGGGTTCTAAAATTAGAATGGGAAGAAGGTTGCACAATAGGCAGATTTACTCAAAATCAGTGAATTGCACATTTAGCATGGGTGAATTTTACAGAAGTAAATTGCAGCACAGTAAAGCTGTTAAAAAATTAGTGATGGCTTAATTTTAACATAGTGGAAACTAGTGAGCCCATGATTTCCCCTGAAGGAACAGGAAGGGCCTCCATGGGACCCAGAACTTAATCCTTGTTTAAACACCCTATGGGGGTATTGCACATAAGAGAAGCCCAACTGAGATCACACACACCTGCAGGGATCCATGGCCCTCTCTCTGCAGGGCTGAACAGCTGGTTATTCCCACCTGTAAGTCACTAAGGTAGTTAATTTGGGGCCCTGGCTGAAGTCAATCTTTGTATTTTTTATGGGAGAAACTCTGTCTAGCAAATTGAGAATGGAAGCCGGGCACAGTGGTGCATGCTTCTAATCCCAGCAGCTTGGGAGGCTAAGGCAAGAGGATTGCAAGTTTAAAGCCAGCCTCAGCAAAAATGAGGTGCTAAGCAACTTGGTGAGACCCTATCTCTAAATAAAATATGAAATAGGGCTGGGGATGTGGCTCAGTGGTTGAGTGCCCCTGAGTTCAATCTCTGGTACCAAAAAAAAAAAAAAAAAAATTAAGAACGGAAGTCAGAGAGCAAAGGATGGGAAGTCTAACAAATATTACAGGCGATTTCATGTTAGTGTCTCAGCACCTACAGCCTGATTTGAATTATTTTGCATATCCAAAAGTAATGGGAGCTTTACTTAACGATAGCCTGTGGTTCCACATTCCCATTAGTTTACATAGGCTTTCCCCCAAAGAGGTAGCTTTAGTGCAGCTTTCCAGACCCCAACATGGTGTTGAGGATGTGGAGAAAAGGCACTCATACATTGCTGGTGGGCTGTGAATTGGTGCAAACACTATGGAAAGCAGTATGGAGATTCCTCAAAAAACTTGGAATGGAACCATTTGACCCATTTATCCCACTCCTTGGTTTATACCCAAAGAACTTAAAATCAGCATACTACAGTGATTGCAGCCACATCAACGTTAATAGCAGCTCAACTCACAATAGCTAAACTATGGAACCAACCTAGATGCCCTTCAACAGATGAATGGATAATGGTAAACATACACAATGAAATATTAGCCACAAAGAAGAATGAAATTATGGCATTTGCCGGTAAATGGATGGAGCTGGAAACTATCATGCTAAGTGAAATGTCAATCCCAAAGAACCAAAGACCGAATGTTCTCTCTGATAGGCAGATGCTAATTAATAATGGTGGGGGTGGGTTAGGGAAGAATAGAAGTACAAAAGGGGATGAAGGAAAGGGAGGGGGAATGGGAATAGGAAAAATAGTAGAATGAATCAGACATTACTATCCCATGTGCATATATCCTCTTTACATGACCAATGTAATTTCACATCAAGTACAACCAGAAGAATGAGAAGTTATACTCCAT
Source organism: Sciurus vulgaris (assembly GCF_902686455.1). Lineage (NCBI taxonomy): Eukaryota > Metazoa > Chordata > Mammalia > Rodentia > Sciuridae > Sciurus > Sciurus vulgaris. The sequence goes on from NC_136474.1 coordinate 30,859,729, forward strand.
CTATGTATGTCAGAATACATTCTACTATCATGTATAACTTATAAGAACAAAAAAGGGAAATAAATAATAAAAAGAACTCAACATAAAAGAAGGGTGGGAGGGGTGGGGGGAAGGGAAAAAATAACAATGAGTCAAAAACTATTACCCTGGGTAAATGTATGATTACACAAATGGTATGCCTTTACTTCATGTGCAGAGAAACAAGATGTATCCCATTTGTTTACAATTAAAAAAAAAGTAAAAAAAAGAACCCAACATGGTGAAGAGACAATCAATATATAAAATGCAGTTGAAGGTAATGACCAAAAAAAGTTGATTTTTAAACCCTTGGAAAGCCACATTACAGACAGTGGACTATGAGGAAGTGGCTGGACAGGTGAGGCCACATGCATGGAGAGTGTGGTCTGTCGCTGGCATGCACTTCCAGCACGGGGCTAGACGCCTGGGCAACAGGAGCCAGAGAGGCAGGCTGCCCTCTTCTTCCCACCAGCAGGGGACCCTTTCCTTTGCAGATGACCAGTTTCCACTGAGACCCCGGAGCTACCATTCCTGGAGGTAGACTGGACTGTAGCAGCAGATGGACAGGCCCAGGCCACCGTGGCGTGGGGGTGCTGCTGTTGCCATTCTGGGGGTGATTGCTGTTCCGATCTTCTGAGAGGGTTGAAGTTGCCTTCTGGATTTCAAAGAAAGGCTCATTTCTGTCTGGTCTCTCCCCTGGGTTCTTGAAGATGACCCTAGGGACTTCCAATGCCCAGCGGATGGTTTTGAATCTGTCTCTCTGCCTCTGGATAACATTTTTCACTAACACCTCAGACTAGGAAAGAGAGTGAATAAAACAATGAGTCAAAAGTTCTAACTTGGCCTGACTTCATAAAAGTACCCATTCAAGTGGAGCTTGTGGCTGTAGGCCCCTTTGTGGGCAGGTGGGTAGGTGTGGGGACACCCTGGCCTGCAAGGGAGGCTGGCTCCAACGCTGAGGGACCCAGCACACTCCATCACTGCAGGAGTGTGTGCTGGCTGATCCCCTGGAGGGGAAATCACACAAGTGCCTGGCCACAAGCCATGAGTTAAACCAAGCAAGACCCACGCCTGCCGTGGAACACTCAGGGGCCTGAGCTCCTTCCACTGACGAGATATGCTGCTCAGTGGATAAAACAAGGCAGAAGAAAACCTGCGGAGAGGGCTGCCATTTATGTAAAAAAGTAAAAGGGTAAGTACAAGTATATATGGGTATACTGGCTTATTTATGCCTTCTGGGAAGATCCCTAGGAAGTGAGTAACAGCAGTTACTTCAAGGAGGAAGATGGAGGGAAGTCTGAGGGGATGAGGGATAGAAATTCCTGAACCATCCAATTGTATCTGCTCTTCACTAATTAAGTGAATGAAATTAAACTGAAAAAAGATATTCAATCCGTACAAACACTACTGTCCTAATTTTTTAAATATATGGCAACGAGGCTCGAGTCCTGGCTGGCACCAGGTCAGCCTCAATCCAGGGCTTCTCCACCTGGGTAAAGCATTACTCTTCTTACCAGGGCTGACTACTGGGCACTCAATAATTTTGAATATTTAAGATCTCTATTACTTTGGGGATGAGGGGGAAAGGATAGAGGAACAACGTCGACCTTAGGAAATTCACCTGCTGTAGCTGTAGATAGAAGTTGAGAGATTACCTGTCAGCAAATTAGCCTGGACACAACTCCCTTGTAAAAGTCCACCTGGAAAGATTTTAAATGTAACAAATATTCACCTGGAATGAACACCTGCGTTTTGTTTCAAACATAATCACTAAACCATGAACTGTCCCAAAGTGACTACCAACCTGAAAATGTGAGCAGATTTAGTGCTGGGAGTGTAGCTCAGTGGTGAGCGCTTGCCTAGCAGGTGTGAGGCCTTGGGTTTCATCCCTCGTATCCACCTCTCCCCCAAAAGGAAAGAAAATTCCTCCTAGTATGGCGACTATAGATAAGAATAATATATTGCATATTTCAAAAAGCAAGAAGGATTTTGAAAGTTATTACCATGAAGAGAAATGATAAATGTTCGAGGAGTTAAATGTTTAACCTGATTTAAACCTTACCCAAAGTATATATGTATGAAATGTATAACGTACTCATTAATATGTACAATAATTGTTTTATGTATCAAAAGAGTAAAAAGAAAATTAAAAAAATGAAGTGAGTGGATTTCAGGTGTTTCCATGCTGCGAGATCTCAACAAAGGATTTTCCTGAGTTGGTGGGAAGCTCTTGCACGCTGGGGTAGTTAGTCACACACCCTAAGTACTGAAAATCCTGTGCAGTACACTGATGGGATGTTTCAACAATTATTGCTTATCAAAACATTTAATGGGTGCACAAGGTATATGTGGTGTTCAATGCCTCAATTAAAACTCAATTACGTGCAAGTAACTCAACAGCTGTGAAAGCTCCCCTCTTGTGGGGACAAACAAAGACAGACCTGTTACAAGTGACATACTTGAATCATGCAGCTCAGCTCTGGAATCGATGGCCACCATCGTTCAATCGCACCTGCTAAAGATGTTATCACAGTTTCACAATTGGAGTGAGCAGGAAGAGAGATGTTCTACTTGGAGCTCCCACACTCAGCCGAAAAAACCTTCCCAGTTCCTGCTGCTGTAGCCCTGCAGTGCTGTTGGTGGCCTGGAGCACACTCTTAATATCTGGGGACACAGTCAAGGCTGACTGAAGTGGCACCGAGTCTCGTTTTCTGACTCTGCTTGTGGAAAAGCAACCAAAGGAAGAGTTCCCATTTTTCCACCTCAGGTCTCCAGTGAACAGTCCACCCTCCAGAGGTATCAAGTCAGAGATAAAACTAAGGTCCTCTTTAGGATTGGAGGAAATGAGAAGTCACTCCATTTAAACCCGCGTTCCTTTTCTATGCATTCTGGACCATGCTGGCCAAGAGAGGGCCTCTGAGCGGGCTTCTCATCATTTTTTTTTTTTGGGGGGGGGGGCTGGTTACTGGGGATTGAACTCAGGGGCACTCAACCATTGACCACATCCCGGCCCTATTTTGTATTTTATTTAGAGACAGGGACTCACTGAGTTGCTTCGCACCTTGCTAATTTGCTGAGGCTGGCTTTGAACTCCCAATCCTCCTGCCTCAGCCTCCTGAGCTGCCACCACAAGGCAGCTTCTATTCTCAATCCAGTCAGATTACTTCCATCTGTCCTGATTTTACGATGAACATTAAGACAGAGAATTTATTTGTGTGTGGGCGAATCTGCGAGCTGTATCGTGCTGAGCCAGGAGAGCAAGGGAACAGGTCAGGACATGCTATCCCCAACCCAGCACTGGCATTCGAGGAAACTGCAGAAGCAGGCCTCCCTGACCTCATCCTGCTCTTCTCCCCTGAAGCAAATTGTAGAGGAATTCTCAGGTCTTCCTTTGAAGCAGATCATCAGATCCTCATTCCAGAGGTGTCCCCCCATACCTGGGCAGAAGGAATGCACTTGTTCCTGAAGACACAGAGAAGAATCCTAACAAATAGGCCTTGCTGAGTCCCCTAGTTTATTAACATCAGGTCATACCCATTAACCAATCATGCTTCCATGTGGCTGTACACTCCATTAATTTAGCATGAAAACACCAGGCTTTCCCTGATGCATTGGCTCTTTGTTTCTGAAGGCTTCTGGATCACACAAAACTCATATCAAATAAATCTGCATGCTTTTCTCTTGCCGATCTGGGTTTTCTTATAGAGGCCTCTGGCATAAGCCTTGCTCTGGGTGAGGACAATATTTTTGTCCAATACAAGAGAAACCTGAAGTTCAAGATGATTCGGGATGCTGGACACCCTGGCATGAGGGACCTACTCCAAGAGAAGCGGTTTGTTATTAAAGTGGTTTTCTTGCCTAGTGAGCTCTCATGCTCACCCAAACTGGTATACAATCCCTGGACGCCAGGAACCTAACCATGCTGTGAGTCAATTTAAAATTCAGTGTGAATTTATGCTGTGAGGGAGAACAGGTGGAATTCATCATCTGGGAGGGCTCCTGTCTGGTGACATGTGTTCTAAGAGGTGTGAGGATTCTCTGCCTCGGGAGGTCTCAGCATGAGAGTGTGTCCTGGGCTCCTCATTAGAAATGCTCATCCTGGGGCCACCCAGGCCTGCTGGGTCAGAATGGCACAGGGGAGGCAGCGAAGATTCTGCCACAAGTTCTGCTGGGCATCAGATGCAGGCTAAGGAATGCTGATATACCCTGAGCAAGCTCACATCTGGGCCTCCCCTCCACACTCCAATAAACAGGAAGTAGCCCTACCAAACTGCCAAGGTAAAGGTTCAGCCACAGGCTGCTTGCTGGTTGCCAGAATCACCTCCAGGCTTCAGCTCTGGTTCCACAACCCCTGCCCGACTGGGAGCCTTGGAGCCATTGGCCCAGATCACTGCACCCGGCCACATTGCAGTTGGAACAGGGGCAGAGAGTCCCAGGCTCATTCCCTGCTCGCTCTCCTTCCCATACCCCAGCCCTGGGTTGGGGCCCCAGAAAATGACAAGATTCCAGGCCTAAAAATGTCCGGGGGCAGTTCACAACCAAAGACACCACCTTCATCTTCACATCATCTGCAACTGAGTCACACTCGAGTTCTCAACAGAGGAAAGCAGTGGGAAAAGTCGACTTGAATGTCGACTAGTATTACTAGGGGCTGGGCAGAGTGGTGGGTGAGTGTGGCAAAGGGCTTGATGAGCACGTGTTGAAATATCACACCGAACCCCACTAACGTGTACAATTAACACAAGGTAATCAAAAAATAAATTAAAAAAAAAGAAATGGAATTGATTTCCATCCTATCTCTATACGATGACTACGTTGGCTTTAGCATGGAGTTGCTGGTTCTGAGTGAATCTCCCAAATGCACAGAGAGGGCCCAATGAATCGCCAGGCAGCTCCAGCCCGCAGGTGCCTACCGCAGCCCTCTCCTTACAGCCTGCAAGAGAGCCAGCCAGAGGTTCTGTTTCGCTTTATTGGATACACCAGGATTTACAGAGGGAATGGCAACGTGCACAGGAGAGAGACAGCAAGCCTGCTGGCCTTTGTGTCACGGGGGCTCTGAAATGAAAGGACCTTGCTACCACACGGTACAACAAGAAGCAAACCGAAACCGCAGCGCGAAGGCATCCCAACGTGGATAATGTAAACAGTTAAATTACTAAGTCATTATTCAAGCTCAAAATACTTCCAGGAAAACAGCATACAAAAAAAACATATAAATTACATTTAAGGTCTGTACATGATTCTTAAAAAAAAAAAAATAACAATACTGTGTTCTGTACAATATTGCTTCCTTTTGAACATTCTAAACCCAAGAAATATGTTCCCTTGAATTCCAGCAAAGTGGGCAAAATACACATGCAGTATAATTAAAACCATTTTGCAAAAATACAAGGTTGCGTCGGTTTCTGTAAAGGCACGTTTCTGTAAAGGGAGCTCCCATTTTGGCAGCCCCTTCCTCTTTGGACCTTGGCAGATGGCAGTGTGCTGTTTTGCTCATCTTTGGCTGGGAGAACACACCACTGGCCTGGGGGCAGCAGAGGGAAATGGAGCTCCCTCCATTCCCAAGCCAGTAGGCTGGCCAAGGAGAATCTTGGAGCCCCAGGTGCCTCCAGCTGCCTTGTGCAGACCTGTTTCCCCCACATTTCTGACACTCAATCCACACACAATATGGAGTGAAGACGTGGCCCATATTTTTGCAGAGCATATGCAGCTCACCACTGATTGGCCACCAGGAAAAAACGCAGGTGGGACAGGGGTCAGGGTAGGTCCTGTTTCCATGGAGGTCATACTGCTGGGTCCTCTGCCCAGCTTAGGCACCAGTGTAGCTTCCAGCCAAACAGGGGGACCCAGAGGCAGCTCTAAGTGCAGAGAACGGACAAGACAGGTGCAGGATTTCAGGTCACCAAGTCTGCAAACCAGCCCTCCAGCGTCTGGGCTCTTGTGATGACTGTGGTTTGTGACCTCTCGAAGGGGGTTGAGGTCCCGTTGGGGTCACAGTGGGTTCTCATCTCCTGGTGCCTGGGCCCTGTGTGCCCCTCAGGCTTCCAGCTGAACTTGTGCTTCATCCATCTGCAGAGTGTCATTGTCCCCCAGGAGCTCAGTCTCTGGGACAGAGCCATCTTCTTCCTCCTCTGCTTCCTGCACTGGGCTCTGGACCACATCTTCTGGGATGTTCTGAGTATCCTCGGTGCCCTCTGAGAGCAGAGCTGCCCTATCTGCCACAGACGTGTTGGAGGGCGCCGTGGTGACGTAGCCTGTGCTGGTGGAACCGCTGCCGCTGTGGTGCGAGCTGGGTTTGGGGACCATCTGAGGGGGCACCTGCTGTGGAGCCATCTGCATAGGGATCTGGACTGGGTAGAAGTTGGGCAGGTATGCCCCATAGGCAGGCACGGGCTGGTAGCCATTGACGGGGATGTAGAGCTGGGGTGGGGGCACCATGGGTCTGATCTGGCCCTTCATGGGGATGAACTGGGGCTGCGGGAAGGGCTGGGCCTTCTGCTTGGGCCCCATGTAGCGGGCGTTGCTCACGTTGCTCACGGGGCTGGTGCTCAGGGAGCTGGTCTGGGTGGTGTTGCTGGCCCCCGAGGTCTGGGCAGAGCTGTTGTAGTTGGACAGGTTGCCCCAGGCCCGCAGCCGGCTGTGGATGTCCTTGAAGCGCGGCCGCCTGCTGGGGAACTCGTTCCAGCACTCGACCATGAGGGCGTAGACCCAGGCAGGACAGTCATCCGGGCAGGGCAGCACCTGCCGGCTGCGGATCATCTCCACCACGTCCTGGTTGGAGTATCCGCAGTAGGGCTGCAGGCCGTAGCTGAAGACCTCCCACAGGACCACGCCGTAGGACCAGATGTCCGAGTCGATGGAAAACTTGCCGTACATAATGGCCTCGGGGGACATCCACCGGATGGGCAGCAGTGAGGTCCCCATCAGCTTGTAGTAATCGGCAGAGTACACCTCGCGGAAGAGGCCCAAGTCTGAGATCTTCACGTTCAGCTTGTCATACACCAGCACGTTGCGGGTGGCCAGGTCCTTGTGGACCACGTGGTGGCCGGACAGATACTCCATCCCTGCTGCAATCTGCGCCACCACATGAACGAAGTCGGGGGGCTCCAGGGCGGACTTCACCGTGCGGTCGTCGTCGGTGCTGCCCACGTCTGAGTGAGGCGAGCGCATGACCAGGAACTCGTGGAGGTCGCCGTGTGAGCAATAGCTGAAGATCATGCTGAGGGGCTGGTCCTTGGTCACCATGCCCAGCAGGCAGACGATGTTGGGATGCTGCAGCCGTGCCCGCAGCATGGCCTCGTGCCTGAACTCCTCCCGGAGCGGGCCCTCTGCTTTGTCCTTCAGCGTCTTGATGGCCACCACCTGGGTCTGCTCCCCCTGGGTGGGCCCGAACAGATGGCCTTTGTAGACCTTGCCAAACCGGTCCTCCCCCAGCTCCTCCATGAACCTCACCGAGGACAAGCTGATCTCCTTGAGTTTGGCCTGCAGAGAAGAAAAGCCCAAATTAAGCCTTTCTGCCACTCACTGCCGACACCAGGGAGACTGGAGGGGTCAGAGGCCAGACCCACTGCTCCTGCCTGCCCTGCACATGGCTCCCCAGTTAACCTTAAATGCAGCTCTGCTGCAGCCTGTCTGGGACCTCCCACATTCCTAATCAGGCCGCATATTAGGTGCCTCCAAAATGTGATGCTACCGCAGAACCTCCCTCCCACTCCCACATGTGTGTGTGTGCACATGCGTGTGCATCCATGTGCTCACACTCAGACACGTCCCGAGGCCACACCCCTTAGCACCAGTTCTCCCACAGCCACCCCTGGACTCTCCCAGCAGTGCTGCCTCCACGTCCCCCCCCACCCCACCCCCGTGTGCGGCCATACCATAGCACGACGCCCTGTCTTGGTCTTTCCTGATTTTGTCATTTTTAGAGTCCAGCCCACTGGTCTACAGAGGCTTCCTCATCAGTCCTGCCTTGGGGCTTTCTCTAGATTCAATTCTCAGGCAAAGCACTCTTGGCAAAAGTACCACACAGGTGATACAGACCCTCTGGGATCTGCCTCTCAGCCTCTGCAATGCCTGCTCCTTCTGTAAAGCTGGCCTTCATCCTTCTCAGTCTCCTGGACCTGCACACCAGTCCTGGGGGCCCCGTGTCCTCCTCAGATCCTGTCCATGGCTAATCCTCAGCACCCCCCTGGCTGAAGAGCCAAATGAACCAAGTCTCCCTGACCACCTCAAAGGGCCCTTCCTTCCACGTCAGGTGGGAACAGTGCCCCCCCAGGGTGAAGGGGGGCAAGGCTGCTACCCACTTTTTCACCTGCTGTATTTCAGAGTTTCCTAGCTGCCTCCTGTCATTTAAGAACATTCAGAGTGGGGACAATCTCTCAGAGGTTGCCAGTCCCTCCTACTTCCATTCAAAGACTGGTTTTCTATCCTTCCCTCAGAAACAAACACAGCAAAACCAATCAAGGAAAACTGACCAGAAAACCAGTTCTGGTCCCTTAAAAATGCCACCCGAAGTGCCAAATTGTGGAAGGCTTTTGTCTTTCTCTTAGGTCATCCTGTGGGCAGAGCTGAGGCACCTGAGCAGTGAGGATCCTCTGCTGGGCCACACGAGGTGCCCTGGTCTAGTTGTGGGGGAGAAGTCACGGACTTCATATTTGGTGAATTCCAAATATGCCTGCCATTTATTTTCTAAGGACACACACATCTGGATGTATTTTAGAGAAGACGTGGCAAGATAAAATTATGTGCTATGTATGGAGGAAATGAAGAAACAGAGTCTCAGAGGTGACCAACCCTGGAGGACACGGCCTCACAAAGCTGCCTTGCTAGAAGATGTAAGCAAAAGACCTGCTTGTGCTGGTTGATGAGCGGCATCTCCACATCCTGGCTGGGCGAGGCCATCAGCTGCCGGCGCTGAGGCGTGGATGCCGAAGCCTTCTGCCTATTGCGGCACATGCAGACCAGGAAGAAAAGGCAGGCGATGACCAAGGGAATGGCGATGCTCGGAACTAAGATGTACAGAATGCCCATCTTGCTGCTGTGTCGGGGACCTGTGAACGAGAAGAGGCTCTGGTGACTTTTCAGAAGACATCCCCCTTTCAACTCCAAGTTCTCTACCAGCTGCCCAGCCAAAGTATGTAAGCACAAGTGGACAAGCCGATAAATTATACAAAGGGACTAAATTGCACACCAAACCTTAAAAGTAGTGCTCATCCTACTGTGCAAACAACCCCAAACCACCCGCCACAGAAACAAACTGGAACGTACAGCGTGGAACGCAGACAGGCCTTCATGTCCACAATGGCCACATTCACTTTTCTTTTCTGGTGCTCTTGACACCATGGGAACAGGTGTTGAGCGATATTTCATCTTTACCAAGGTCTCCTGCACTCCCGATTTTGGGGAGATTTAGGAAAAACATCTGCTGTCCACCTTGGGTGGGTCAAACTTGGCTCTGGGATTGGAAATGACCTTCTTCCTCATTCAACATTTTACATTTTTTAGACATTCTTATATCATGTTAACATTGTATTTCAGAATACTACATATAAAAGGCATTTAACTTAAAAGAGCACAGGTAGTCCATGAATTTGCCCCATACAATATGCAGAAAGAGTCAAAGAGTTCTTGAAAAGCAAGGTGTACCAACGGTGCTAAGCTCTCAACTACCCTTCACTTTTATTTTCCACACTGAAAAGCAGCGCTTTGTCTCCCTCTACAGGGTTTATGGGTAGTGGCCAAGGAGCACACCAGAAGCAGGGCTGTGGGACCCACAGTAAGCAGGGGGTGGACCCCGGCAGCTGGGCAAGGCAGAGGGCTGGCTGCCCTGGGGCTGTTGGCACCATCCCCCAACCCAGCACCTCCCCTGGCGACCCTATTTTAAGAGCCTGTGGCCAGAGTGAGGAAGGCAGACCCCTTCCCTACATGTGATGAAAGGTGGGCTCTCCGGGGGCATTTCCCTGTATCCCCAGGGAACTACGTGGCCTTACGTGTGCCCCCGGCCTTTAAATAACTACCCCAGACTTGGACAGGTCTATGACCAGGGGGCAATGAGCGCTCCATGTGGAAGAAAACAAAGAATATCTGGTCAACATGATATCTGAAAAAACTGATTCAGTCTCAAAAGGAGCACTCTGGTGCCCTCTTAGGAAAAGTCACAATGTCCCAAACCTAGTCTGCCCACTTCTGCCCTCCAAATAAGATAAAATCAAATAAATCAAAAGACAAAACTGTCTTCTGTCCCCACCCAGCAACTTCCCCGGCCCCCAAAAGGGTCCAGGAGGCAGAAGTTCCAGAAGCATCAGGGGCCATGGACAGTAGATTCTGGTTTATTTTTCATTATTAGGGTGAGGAGTGCAACCATGTCCCTCCTGCCAAAATCAGGGACAAGAGCTTTGTTCATGCAATTACGCGATCATTCGCTTAATTACCAACACAACACATGCTTATTGGAGAAAAAATATGTACTACAGAAATGCGGGGTTTAAAAAGTAAATATTCCTAGCAGCTACCATGTTGTTAATAGGCTGATACTCAATTTTTTGTGTGTATTTTAGGTTGAACCACATGAAACAACTGATATTTAACTCTTCTGGTATCCAGGAACAGTAGTTTCATACAGTGTTTTACAAGAGACTAGACTTCATTTTTAAATTGAATTGTGTCATCTATATGTTTCTGCTCCTGTTTTTGGAACGGAATCAACAATTTTGGACAGGTCTGCAGATTCTTTTACAGCCACGTACTACCCCCCAGTGTGGATGTACTTCCCTTACCCATGCAACTTCCTACTGATAAATTAGTCTATTTCACATTTAGCTCTCATGAATGTTTCTGCAAGAAATTTCCTTACATTTCTGCCCTGTAAGTGCAAGTATCTCCACAACATAAGATTCCAGTAATCACCAGATCAAACAATGTGCATATATATATATATACATATATGTGTGTGTGTGTATATATATATATATATTTTTTTTTTTTTTTTTTTTTTTTTTTTTTTTTAAATGGGTACTGCTGATGTCCTTCCTTGCAGGAAATAGTTTCAAAGGACTGTACCAGGGTAGACTACAGTTGAGCTCCTGGTATTTGCATTCTCACAGTTTATTCTTACAATGAACACACATTCCTGAAGAGGTGTGTGAGCTGCTCAGCAAAAGCAATGACAAATCTGGAGCCACCGAATCACAATTTCAAAACAGCAATAGGTAAATACTCATAAATATCCGGTAGGGTGGGGGCACATGGGCTCCACAGGAGGAGGTTTCTAGGCATGGGAGCCTGGACTGCCCCACAGATTGATCTGTCTTTCTGAATGGTCTCACAGTTTCCCTCCACCCACCCCTTCCGGGTCCGAGCTGAGTCTCAGTCACTCAACTTTACTGAAATGTGCATGATTGAAATTCAGAGATAATAACCCTGAAGTTTTCAGTCACTGACTACACAATCTCTTCCTATATTTTATGTAGCAGAGACACTTAGAGGGAATGTTAAGAGATCGGGGATTCTATTTTCTCCTCACTCTACCAGTTGTGTGTGTGAACGCTCAGAAGCAGGGAAAAGCCCTGGAGAAGGGAGTGGGGGGCAGGGGAGCTTCTTTCTTCATATTGGGAAATACTGTGCCACAATGTTCACGGAGGAACAAAAGAGGCCAACTGAATCCCAGGACTGGATACAGGAAAAGGGATGGAGGAAGCGTCCCAGAATGTGAGCAGTAGCTACCACTGTGTGCTGAACGTGTGCTGAACTTAGGAGTTACGTGCACAATAGTCTCCAGACTTCTCTGCATTTTTTTTTTTTTTTTTTTTTTGTGGTGCTGGGGATCAAACCCAGGGACTTGTGCTTGCGAGGCAAGCACTCCACCAACTGAGCTACCTCCCCAGCCCCCAGACTTCCCTGCATTTAAGACATCTTATAAGGATCTGATTTTATATCATAACCAGCAACAATCACAATGGGGCTCTGTGGTTCTCTCTGTCCTGAGGCAAAACAGAACATTCTCATCACAGGCCAACTCAACAGTCAACATTTTAAAAAAAGAGAGAGAGAGAATACATACTACACGAGGGTACGTCACACAGTTCCATGCGTACGTTTTTATTCTGCGTAAAGCACCAGGGGCCTTCCATCTGGCCTCCGGGGTTCCGACAGTAGGCATGCCCCCCTCCGAGCTCGGGAAAGTCCACGCTGGACAGGTGGTGGCTGTGGGGGTGCTGCAGGGCCCATGGCTGGCACTGGTGCCCCGACTTGGTGGTGCTGGCAGTCCCTCTGTAATCTGAGCCCGAGCCATTGTAGCACTGATGATCTGAAAGAGGCGGACACATTAGGAGGTGTGAACATCCAGGGGCATGGCCCCACCCTGAGGGTACAGAGTTCACCCTCCTTCAACTACTTCAGAAAGGAACAAATCCACTTTGCCTGCCTGTCCCCAACTGGGAATTTCCAAAAGACCAAAGGATTTTACATATCGTCCAAGAAAAGCAGCATTAAAAATAATGACTCAATAAAGTCCCAAGCCTATAAATGAAATTGAGGGCGCATTAGGGACACATGTGAAGGAAAGCTGTCAGAAGTTATTCCACGGCCCTGAAACCACCTTTGGAATTGTCAGCACCGGCTTCATTCTCACTCATAAGAAAAGCCAAATTGAACTGTACAAGCAGCCAGGGTAAATCCTGGGCTTGGCCCTGCAATCTGCGAGACCCCCTCCACCACCCAGGGGGACGCAGCTCGGCCACTGCAAGAATAGCACCGAAGGCCTTACTATGCTCCGTGGAGGAGCCAGAGCTAAGGATGTGCATTTGTTGAACATTTACCCAGAGTTTATCTCCAGTCCTCTTCCAAGACTTAATTATTAACTCACTTAATCTTCATTCCAACCCCACGAGGTTAGCACCATTACCCTCATGGAACATGAGGAAACAGGGAGTTTAAGCAACTCCCTAGGGTCACAGTGGAAGCCCCATGGCCAGGAGTTGGATGGACATGCAGGGCCCTGAGACCAGGCCCTGCCTGTCTTGGTAAGGCACCCTGTGCACTTCTGGAAACCTCAGACTCATCAGCAGCTAAAACAACCCTGGAGCCTGAGAGCAAAGTGGCCTCTGGTCTGGGTCTCACCTCTCACAGGGACAGCATCTCCTCGGAGATGTCTGCATTACTCCCTGTCCCGTGCTTTCTTCCCTTATTGGCCTTGCCCAGTCTGCCAGGACTTACTAAATACCCAGAAAACACAGGCTACTCTGCTGCCAGGAAGAGGGGGTGGGGGGCATGGCTTTTGTCCTCTACAGACCCCAAACAGGCCACACCTGGCCTCAGGTTCAGAAGAATTAAGTGTCCCCTCCATAGCTGAGGTCCTGTACTGCAGAGAAAGGAGTCTGGGAAGGTGGAGAGACCATCTATATTCCCTTTTATAGTGACACGGATGCTTCTGGGTCCTTCTGAGCTGCCACCATGCATCATCTTCACATCTCAAACTTGTTTAAGGCTTAGAAACCTTCAGGTTTCCAGAGACTGTGCAGGGGCTGGGAGTCCACGTTTCCCCAAAGGAGCAGAGAAGCTGGGATGCTGGGCCCTCTCCTCAATGCTCCCAGCAGCCTTCTGGGCAGAAACCTGGATCACCCCCAATCTGGAGACAGGAAGTCCCAAGCTCAAGGGAGTTTGAGCAACTTAATTCCAGTCTCAAAAATGGACAGGGTTCAAGTGGGGTGTGAATCTGGGTCAAACCCCTAGCTCTCAACCACCAGCTGGCTGCCCTGTGGGACTGGGGGCTGGACCGTGAGGATCTGCTATGACTTGTTTAGACGAGGCAGCCGGGGACCCCAGGGAGCCCATGTCAAGCCCACACACCTCCCCTCTCAGCTCCCAGATTTGGGACACTCACAGCGGCCCAGCCTCTCTGCGGGGATGCCGATGCGCATGCAGTTGGCTGCATCCGGGCTCTCGGGCATGGGCAGTGCCTCGCACTTGGGCAGCTGCAGACGCATGAGGATGAGCGGGTTGGAGCGCGCGATCGTGTACTCCTGTCGGCACAGGTCGCTCTCCAGCACCTCGCATTCGTCGCGGCACAGCTCACGGGGCTTGGGCGCCCGGGAGCGGGCGTCGCACAGGGGGAACACGAAGTGGCAGAAGGACGGAATGGCGAACTGCGAGCACTGGTCTGACAGGTGCGTGGAGGTGCCAATCATGGTGAAGGCCGCTGCGGAGGCGTGAGACCCCTGTGAGTGATGGGTCAGGACTGCATCCCCAACCCCCACCCTTAGCCCTTGCTTTGCACCCTAACCTTCCTCCTCATGTGGGCCCCTGCCTCCTGGTCACCAATCCCTATGCTGAGCCTCAGAATTAGCAGCAGACACCTAAGTCCCTGGTCCTAGAGGTTCCCTTGCAAACTTAAGCAGAGCAAGAAGAAAGGAAAACCAGGTCTAAGATGCCTCTCAGCTAGATGCCTCTTCCATGACAGAAAGATTCAGAGTGCAGACTCGAGGCCACCTCCTAAGGTTCTACCATGAGTGGGGATTCTGTAACCACATGTGTGCAGAGCTGGGGCTGGACAACTTTAGGAAGACAGCAGGACAAGAAGCACAATCCTGAGCCCCTCTTCCTAATACCCCAGGCCTGCCTCAGGGACCCAGGCAGGGAGACCCCACAGGGCACACGAAGCCCATCCAGAATGAGGGGAAATGTCAGCTCTGTGGGATGCGGTAAAAGGGGTGTGGTGGAGTAGTGGGAAAGCCAGGGGTCAGGAGCCAAGCAAAGCTGGGAGGGCAGGATTTCAACTCTGAAAGACTTCTGTGACAGAAGGGAGCAGAAAATAAGTAGCAGCAGGAGGAGCTTGGGTCTCAGATGACAGAGGATGAAGTGGTGAGGACACATCAGGTGACAGATGATGGACAGCTGAAGACAGGGCCCTTTCCTGCACACCCTGTGGAGACTGTTCCCTCCAACATAGGGAGAAAACTTAGAAGATGGAATTTAGTCCCTGGGGCACCCCAGTTCCTGCTGACTTTTACCTGAAGTCCCATTTGTAGCCAGCAGGTGTCGCTGCCACCACCTATTTATTCTCAGATGCCCCCTGGGGCACTAACCCAGCAGCCCCTGAGGGAGCCCATTCAGGACCTTTCTCATACCGTGATTGACAGTCTCTCAGTCCTTTCTGAGCCAGTTCAGTAAAGTGATTTGCGGAGACCCCCAGTTGGAGAAATAAAAGTGCTCAGAGAGCTTGTAAAATAGGCCTGGAAGTGAATGGGTCCAGGAGGGTGCTGACAGGTCTGGTGACAGGCCTGACAGCAGCTGGCTCTGCCCTGCTCCTGTGCCCACACCCGAGTGCTCTCCACTTTGTCTTCAGTCCTGGAATCCCTTCTGGCTGGTATTAAAATTGAGGCACAGAGAGGCTACAAGGTTAAGGCCTAGGAAGTTCCAGAATTGGTGGAACTGAGGTTTGAAGCCCTCACTGCAGATACGGAAGTTATAGGGAGGGCCGTCAAAATTGGTGGCTCTGACTCCAGGCAGGGAAAGACTGTCTCATTGGGTAATCAACTGATATGACATCACGGCTGATTTTGATAACATTCCTACTCCTCGACCTTAAAATGTATCATTTGAGGTTTCTGAAAATACACCAAGGAGACCCAACAACCTATGTCCTCATCTTTGTCACATTCTGAATGTTGCATAACACCCTGATCTCCAAACAGGACATTACCACACCAACTCAGTCTCTAACTTTCAAACCGCAATCCAGTCCATCTAGAGTAACTTCATATTTATTTGAGGGGAGCCGGGGTTGTAGCTTAGTGTTATGGCACTTGTGTAGCACATGTGAGACCCTGGGTCCCATCTCTTGACTGCAAAAACTGTATGTAGAGAGCCCCCATTCTATGTTTTTCTTTCAAAACTGCTATAAAGTCAGGCTGCTTGGAGATCTGAGCTGTTTGATCCCTTAAGCACTGCTGAAGGAAAATCGAGGGTCAATCTTGGGTCTAGAATCAGTGTTTGCCAATAAGTGGGATTTCCGGTTAATTCTGGAGTCTCTGGCTAGCATTTTGGGGGGGGTACCACAGATTGAACTCAGGGGCACTTGGCCCCCTGAGTCCCATCCCCAGTCCTATTTTGTATTTTATTTAGAGACAGGGTCTCATCGATTTGCTTAGCACCTCGCTTTAGCTGAGGCTGGCTTTGAACTGGAGATCCTCCTGCCTCAGCCTCCAGAGTCATTAGGATTACAGGCCTACGCCACTGCGCCAACTCTGGTTAGCATTTTAAAAGATGCTGAGGACAGACTCAAGGATTTTGGAGCATATGATTCATAGGGAGGGCTGTAACTAACTTTAATGACATAGAATTAAAACAGAAAAATCCAAGTGTACTGCTGTTAGGTACTGCTGTGAACACTGTTCCCCATCACCCATTTCAGTTCTGTGAAACAAGTCAGTATTGTCCAAAGGTTGAGTGCCCCTTATCTGCAATGCCGGACACCAGAAGTATTTTAGTTTGGGGATATTTTCAGATTCTGGGGTATCTGCATATATAAAAAGAGATATCCACAGGGAATCCAAGTCTAAACATGAAATTGATTCACATACACATAGCTTGAAAGTAATTCTATAAAATACTTTTAATGATTTTGTGCACAAAACAGTTTGTATGCACTGAATCATCAAAGTTTAGGTTTGGAATTTTGCACTTGTGTCATGTTGGTGCCCAAAAAGTTTCAGATTTTAGAGTATTTTGAATTTCAGACTTTCAGATTAGGGATGCTCGGGCTGAATTCCCTGATGACATGAAGTACACTTGTTGTATTTTTTACTGCCCAAATAGTTTCAGAAGTTTGTCTTTAAACAGAATAAACAGCTTTCCTGCTGAGAGGTACCAACACTTCCACGATGGCTTCCTGCTGGACCAGGACAACACCTTCAGGTTCCTCTGTCTCACAACTGCTCCTCTACCTCCCACTAGAACCCTGCTCCTGCCCGTGGGGAGCTCTCTGCCAGCACAGGCCAGGCAGACCCATCAGTGACCAGCATCTTAGGTCCTCCTCTTAGAGTGAGCTGGACTTAGAAGGTCAGGTCTCTGACTTGGGTCCTCCTTCCATGCCTTTCCACCCATCCCACTACCAGGGTAGTGCTTTGCCACCCCTTTGCCTGACTGGACTCCCCCCAGGTGCAGCCAAGATCGAGAGCATCATGGAGAAAATCCAACCAGATGTGCTAGGGCGCTGCCAGCTTCACAAGGTTCTCCTGGCACCTTATGGGATCTGGAGGGAAAATTGGGGGGTGGGGATGGAAAGGAAGAGGAGGACTTCAGTCATGTTCTAATCCCCAGGGATTTCCATCAAGGAAATTCATGTGCACAAGTTGTTATGTTAGGGCTGACAGTGGATCCAAGGAGCTGATTCCTAAATGACTTGACCACTTCTCAGACTCTGAATCAGGGAGCTGAAGACCTGGCTTTGTTCTCTGGAAACTGAATACAGATGTAGCCTGTGTTCACTGCAGTGTCTGCTCCACAGGCTCCACAGATGACAGGCAACCCTCTCCACCAAAGGGCTGAAATGAAGCCTGGGAACCTTTGAACCAAACATGGCTCAGAGAGGGTACAAGAGTCAAGAAATGTGGAATAAAGGAGGAGCAGGTGTCATGAGCTGGCTGGTCTAGGACAGGATGCCATGGAGATGCAGTAGGAAGGTATGTGGAACTCTCAAGGTTTGGTCAAATTAAGCGTGCAGAACTATGTCCCACACAATCTGCACTTGCTAATTGCTACTGGATGTGCTCTGTTCTCCAAGGGTTCCTGTACTGGCAGCATGGTTCCTGGTGTGGCGATGTTAAGGGGTGGTGGGACCTCTAAGAGGCAGGGCCTTGTGGGAGATCATTTGGTTTGCTGGCAACACTGGCCTTCAGAAGGGATCAAGATAGCTCTCAAGGAACCCTGCTTAGTTCTCTCAAGAATGATGTTATAAAAAAACAAGCCTGGGCCCTCCTGGGCTGCTCTGGCTTCCTGTTATGCCAAAGGATCTCTCCTTCTCACATATGCTGCCAACATGGCTTTATCATGTGATGAAGCCAGGGGGACCCTCACCAGAGCTAGCATCATGCTGTTTAGACTTTCAGCCTTCCGTACTGTGAGCTAAATAGACTTCTTTTCTTTTTAGTCCCTAGCCTCAGGTGTTTCATTATAGTAACAGAAAATAGACTACCACACTAATTTAAGCTGGGAAGTTTTAGGACAAATCATATTAACAAATTGCAACTGCTTCTAAAAATGATCTATGATTTCCTACTACAAGAGAGATAATTAAAAAAAAAAGGTCTGGGGATAGCTCATTTGGCAGAGTGCTTTCTTTGCATGCACAAGGCCCTGGGTTCAATCTC
This sequence comes from Sciurus vulgaris, assembly GCF_902686455.1. NCBI lineage: Eukaryota > Metazoa > Chordata > Mammalia > Rodentia > Sciuridae > Sciurus > Sciurus vulgaris. Next base: position 30,878,112 of record NC_136474.1, read on the forward strand.
CAGCACCAAAAAAAAAAAAAAAAAAAAAAAAAAGAGGAAGAGAGAGATAAAGAGATTCACTCTTGGGGCCATGAACAGTAAAATGCACAAGTAGTGGTTGCCTGCAGAAAGAGGTGCCTTCAAGTGTGCTTGATGTCTCATGAGCAAAGTCTTTGGCTCCTACCTGTGATTCGGTTTTCAATCTCCCCCTGCATCTGGAGAGAATCCACATAAATGGTCCGGTTCCCAATAAAGCGTGCACAGGCGATTCCCCGGTAGGGCTGACAGAATCCATCCTCCTGGTAGTCATCCCTGTAAAAGCACACAAGGTCTGTAAGTGCAGTGGGAATTGTCAGATATTCCCGATGATTTGATTTTTAAATCCAGCATCTTACAATCCAATAATTTTGCCCTATGGTATTTATCCAAATGAGTTGAAAACTTTTACATAAAAAGTCTACACAAAAACTCAAACATTGATACTTACAGCAACTTTGTTCAAAATTACCAAAACTTGGAGACAACTGAGATGCACTTCAATAGGTGGATGGATAAACAGAAATGGATGCATCCAGACGGTGGAATATTATTCAGTGCTAACATGAAATGAGCTATTAAGTCACTCAAAGGGAGGAAATTGAAATGCACACTACTAGTGAAATGAACCAATCTGAAAAGGCTACAGACTGTGTGCTCCCAACTCTGTGACACTCTGGAAATGCACAAGTATAGAGAGTAAAAAGATCAGTGGTTGCCAGAAATAAAGGGGGAGGATGAGTAGGTGAGCAGATTTTTAAGGCAGAGAAACTATGACCAACAATGTTGGTCAAAATGCACAGAAGGTAAAACATGAAGAGCAACCCTGAATGTAGACCACTGAGTCCAGTTCACAGTGATGCATCAACTGTAATGAATCGGGGAGACTGTGAGGAGGCTGAGAGGGGAGGACAGGGAACTCTCTAACTTCCGGTTCAGCTTTTCCATCAACCTGAAACTGCTTCCCAAATAGTCTATTAAACGATAACAAAACCCAAACACCCTGGCATCTTTAAGGGAGTGTGGGATGCGGGAGGATTCCTTAAGGGTGACACGTGGCTGGACAGGTGCCTCTGCATAGACACATAAACGCACCCATGTCAGACGTGAACCGTGTTGCTTCCTCCCTTGGTGTACATCAGAGACGTCCGGCACACCCCTCCATGCTTCTCATTTGCAAACAAGGCTTTTATGAAAATGACAACAATGTAAAAGCCACATTCAACCATTAAATGGTAGGAGAGAGATCTCTGAAGAGGAGAAAAGCAGCACAAATGTATCTTCTAATATATCCAAAGGCGACGGAGGCAGAGAAAAAGGAAAGTGTGGCCTCAAAGAATTTGCGAGGCGAGATGCATGCTGTGACACACTAAGACGAGAGTTGGTTGCTGCTTAGTGGGCAGCAGGACCGTGTGCAAATCTCTCCTTCTATCCTGCAGTCGAGCCTTCTCAGTCCTGCAGGGGCAGCCTGCACTGAAGTGAAGGGGACACAGCCCTCCCCCAGGGCCCTAGTGGGAGGTGTGCTAAATTCTCTTCTGCAGAGTCAATTAGTCTGGCTTCAGGCAATGAAACCCACCATTATAAATAGCCAGGTGCACTGCATGGTGGCCCTGAGATCCTCCAAGCAGAGGAGACCAGTGGACTGCAGCAGGCCCTTCAGGCTGCGGTCTGCTGGGGACACAGGGTTGGGCTTCCAGAACATGCCTCTGTTGATCCCCTCAAACCTATAATAACTCAGTAGCAAACTGAGGACCGATCCCATGAGTGAGAACACTTGTTCTCCACCCTGCGTGGTGCAGACCATCCCCAAATGAAACCTGAGTTGTGTTCAATTTAACCAAATGGACTTAAAAACTCCCCGTCTGAGCTGTCACAAAGAATAAGATGGAATGCTTGTGAGGAGTCCCAGCAGGAGCTTCTCTCTTCTGGGTTCTCCCTCACTGCAGTGTCTTCTCAAGTCCCCACGGAAAGGTTCTTTTTCAAAGAAAAGAACCTAGAGCCGTCAGTAATCCAAATGAGGAGGTTTGGGTCTCAGCAAGAGTGGGATGCTCTCCTCTTGAGCTTGCTGTCTGTTATACCTTTGGGTTCCTCATCTGTAGTTTAAATAGGCAGCATATTTGACAGTGTGAGCCCAGCTGTGCTTCTTCACCCTCCCTGAGCTGAAGTTTATTGCTAGTCCAAAACACCCACATAATGAGAGTTGCCTCTGCCATGGGGCTTGCGGTTGGGTTGAGGGTGCCTGCATCAGAGAAGCCTGAGAGAGAGCTTCCGCTCAGCCCCTGGGATGACCCAGCAACAATGGCAATTTCTTTCCTTGCCCGCCAGACTCAAGGAAGAGAACTCTGGGCACTTGCTGCAGGCTTCTCCCTGGCTCGGGTCAGGTGCTTACAGGGTGGAGCGGGAAGCCGAGGTATGGGGTGGACAGTACGGGGCTCTCGCCATCCCATCCCCTCCCTCCTCAGCACTCATCTCGGTGGGCTTCTAGTCTGAATCCTAGAGAATTTCCCAAAAGCCAAACAGAAGTGACTGGAAAATGACATCCTTGAATTTTGAGAATACAAGTAGGAGTTACTTTCTACTTTCAAACAAAATTATGTTTCATCTTTACCTGGTGCGATTTGGGAGCACTGAGGAGTAACAGAGCTGGAGAGAGTCGATAAAATCAGTCACTTGGAGGCTGGGACAGAATCTGGCACCTATGAAACTCCTTAGACAATGCAAGTGAAATGGACGTGCTTACCCAATGGTAGAACATCAGTGCTACGGAAATTCAATCTGAAAACCTTCTGCCCTCCTAATGCGCCAGGCACTGATTAAAGACCTGACGATACGTGGATGGAGAAGAAACTTCTCATAACAGGAACAATTAGGAAAATGGTTTCAATACTTTTTAACAACAACAAAAAAAATTTATGGGAAAAAAGTTCCACTTCCTTATAAAATACGTGACTACATTTGAATGTTGATGTTTTTGATCTGAAAAGAGCCTTTGTTTCCCTTAAATCTCATTCATTACTTCTTCTACATTAAGCAGTTACCATCAAGGAGGGGAGAGAGAGAAATAACTACAATAGTGGGTAAGAAGATGCAATAGAGAAGGAGTAGCAGAGGGACCCAGGGATGCAGAGGAAGGAGCTAGAATGCTAGGATAGACGGTGCTGCTCCTCAGGGCTGAGAGGAGGGCAGGACAGATGTACCACCTTCCCCTGATGGCATATGCTGAAAATAAAACTGTGTGAAGATCAATTCACAGACAGAAATGATGAAACAAAATAGTGAAGCAAAAGCTCTGTAAGCAACTATAAAACTCAGCACTCTTCACAGGAAGTTAACAAAATCCAGAGTGCAAGCCATAATGGAATAGAAAAGCCACGTGGAAATGTTAACACCCATTGAATGCAATCAACAGAATTAAGGGAATCAATGGAACTAGTCAAATATTAGTAAAGAAAATGAAGAGTGGACAAACTGTAAGCACCATCCTGACCTGAGGGACATCTATAGAATGATATGCCCAACCAGAGCAGTCCTCTCACCTTGTCAGTTCACAGGGAATGTACACCCCCACAGATCATGTGCATGGCCATAAATCAGCCCTCAATATTTTTAAAAGAACCAAAACCATGATTCTCTAATGACAGGGAACTAAATTAGAAATCCATAACAAGAAGATATTCAGAAACTCTCCAAATTTTTGGAAACTGAATAACAAATTTCTGAAGAACTGATAGGCCAAAGAAGAAAATGCAGAACTATACGATATAAAAAATGAAAGTATTAGAGATTAAAAATTCTTGGGGGTGCTGGGGTTGTGGTTCAGCGGTAGAGCGCTTGCTTCACATGTGTGAGGCACTGGGTTCGATTCTTAGTACCACATATAAATAAATAAAATACAGGTTCATTGACAACTGAAAAAAATTTGAAAAAATTCATGGGGACAGTTAAAAGGTATAATTAGGAATTTATAGCTTTAATTGTTTGTTAGATAATGTTTATACCTTAAGAATTTTAAAAAATAGGGGCACATTAAATCTGAAATAATTAAAACACTACAGTCAAGAGCAGAAATCCATAAACTTGAAAACAAACAATATAAAAATCAGAAAAGGCAAAAGTTAGTTCTTAAAAAAATTTAGCTGCATGTGGTGGTGCACACTTGTAATCCCAGTGACTGAGGAGACCAAGGCCGGAGGATCACAAATATGAGGCCAGCCTCAGCAACTTAGTGAATTCTTGTCTCAAAATAAAAAATAAAAAGGATGGGGGACATAGCTTAGTTATAAAGCACCCTTGCATTCAGTACTGGGGTTCATTACCATGAAGGGAAAAAACAAAAACAAAAACAAAACACCAACTTATTTAGATTGCTAGCATTTAGAAAAACTGATTAAGAAAGAAAAACACACACTACCAATATCAGGAATGCTCAGGGGACATCACCAAAGACTCTACAATAAGAAACATTACCAACAATAAGTAAACATACATTTGATGAGTTAGAAAAGATGACAGTTTCCTTGAGGAACACAAAACACTAAAAATTAGTGCAAACAGAAAGAAAAACAGACTAACCTTCAAACTCTTGAGGAACTTGAAGTTGTACAAAACAAAACAAACCTTACCACAATTAAAACAGAGGAACTGGTAATTGTTGTCAGACACTGAAGAAAGAAGTGTCAGCAGTGATACACAAACTCTTAAGAGAAAATACTGAAGTAAAGGTCACTTTTTAATTCATTTTATGGCTAGCACAACTGTGCTACAAACATCTAATAAGGACATCAAAAGAACATGTAGATCAATAGACCTCATGATTGAAAGGGTAATACCCTCCTCATAAAGTTAACTGAATCTAGCAAAATAAACACAGTATTTTTTAAAATGCACAAAGGACCAACTGGGCTAACCCCAGGAATATAAGTTACTTCAACATTCAAAAATCAATCATTGAACCGGGCATGGTGGTGCAGGCCTGTAATCCCAGTGGCTCAGGAGACTGAGGCAGGAGGATGGCAAGTTCAAAGTCAGCCTCAGCAAATTAGTGAGGCCCTATGAAACTTTGTGAGACCCTGTCTCAAAATTTAAAACAAAACAAAGCAGACATAGAGAAACCATAATACAATTATCTTAGTTGATATAAAAAGATAATTCCACATCCATTGTGAAAACTCCAAAGAAGTGAATTAAAGAACTTTCTCTAATATACTCTAATATAAAGGGTAACTATAAGAAGTATTAAGTTGAAATAAGAAATATTTTCCCCTTAAAAAGACAAAGATGCCTGCTCTTACTAATTCTATCCGACATCTCTGTGTTGGTACTGAGCATCACAATAGGAAAAATGTGTAAGGTAGGTAGGTAGGTCAGCTGATGATAGGTAATTAGATAGACAGTGACAGACAAATGGCATATAGTTTAGAAAGGAAGATACAAATCTGTCTCTAGTCATAGACAGTATCATAATTTACAGAGAATAAAAGAATACATTTAAAGTATATTACAAGGAATATATTTAAAAACAAGTACACCTAATATGGATTTTGCAAAGCCACAGGGTAAGTTCAAGACACAAGAATTAATGAATATTTATATGAGAACAACAATTTGCAAATAAAATTTATATACCTTTGTACATATGAATTTATATGTATATAAATTTTATTTGCTAATTGAAATATTAATGTTATCACAAGTTATGTGTGTGTAAATGTAAATACACACATATCATATAAAATACACACAAATAACTTGCAATAACATTCTTTTGCCCGTTCACTTACCAGCGAGAAGGCAGTTTGTTTTCTCCAGAAGTCATTTTTAATTGGTGGCATGTCAGTTGGAAGTTTCAATTGTTTTTTATAGTGCTACTTTTCCGTAATTAGGATGAAGTTTGAATTATGCTTATGGCGATTTCCCCAAAATAGCAATGGAAGCAGCTGAAGTAGAAGATATCCGCTTAGACATGCAGGCGTGCGGTGCCTTTGAGCCATGGGCATGAGATGCTCATTATGTGGTTCCATATACAAGCTTGGAGACGGGGAAATAAGTAGGAGCTGGAAATGGAGATTCCAGGGTCATGAGCACGTGGAGAGAGAAGGGTGGGAGTCTTGGAATTGCTTCATGTTTGTTAAGTCAGAAAAAAAGAGGGATAAGGACTTGGGAGGTGATTTCCCAGAGCCCAAGAATTATGATAATTTTAACTGTTCAAAAGAACAACACGCTTTCTTAAAGCAGCACGGTATGCATGCACACACTTGTGGGTCCAGGACAACACAGGGAAGGCGGTGGGGGGCCCCTCTGATGCTGAGGTTTCAGAGAGCACCCTCATCCTGCCACAACCCCCTGCGACCCCAGCATGCAGCACATGTGTGTGGGCCCATAATAGTGAAAATGAGCCACTTTTAATTGAAAAGAGCAGAAACAAAACAGAACAAACATAAGAAATGCCAGATATGTAGCCAAGTGTTATTCCCTGGGTATTGCCCAAACTACCAGCTGAGTAACTTCTAATAACCCTGTTCTGTGAGGTTTTGCATCAGTGGAGAAACCACCCTTTCTTAAAGCTTTTGTTCTCCATGTACACACCCTCCTTACCCCCAGCTGAACACAGATGGAAGGAAACGGATGCTTTGATGGTAGTAAATCCCTTACCTCCCAGGACACCCAGCCCCGCCTCTCCCCATGCACACATGCTGAAGTTACACACACTGCCAGCACCCACGTGTGGGGACCTGCGAGGGCGGCAGCAGGCAGGGACAGGGCAGAGCGTCATCCACTCATGCTCTTTGAAAGCCAACAGCAGTGTGTCCTGACGCTGCCACTCTGCACAGGGATAAACCCAGGCTGTTATAAGTCACTGACTCAACTCTCCAGTTCCACAGACAGGACACAACACTTGCCCGAGGATGAAAGAACAAGAACTGTTGTGCATTTGCTAAGGAAAAGCCCTAAGAGAGGAGTTACTGCATAGGATAGGCTGGTCGTTCCAGGATGAAACAGAGAAAACTTGTGGGTTATTCAATGCCTTAAGCTCATTATTTTCCATCTTCATTTTGGTCCAGACATGTCGTAAGCACACGGTTACAGGGAGGGGTCAATCTGAAACGTGATCATAAAAGAAAATCATGGCTGCAGAAAGATGACATCCAGTGAGCTGGTGTTCAGTCTGATCAAAGACAGTCCTTGTGTGAATAAAGTAATTTGCCAGAGAGCAGAAAGGGTGGTCCCAGAGGACAGCAGTGGGTGGACTGGGGAGATGTGGGTCAGTGGACACACAACTTCAGTTAGGAAATGCATGAGGAATAAGTTCAAAAGATCGGCTGTATAACATGGTAACCTCAGTTAATAAGTATATATTACATGCTTGAAAATGGCTAAAAATAGATTTTAAGTGTTCTCACCACACACAAAAGTGGTAAGTATATGAGATAATGCATATGTATTTTGGGGGGTGCTTTGTTTTCTGGTGTTGGCGACTGACCCAGGGTCTTGTGCACACTAAGCACATGCTCTACTATTGAGCTACAACTCCAGCTTTAATATGTATATACACACATACACACATGAGTTTTATCTGCCAATTAAAAAATAAATTAACTACTCTAAGAAACTCATATATCAGCATAAAATCAGTAAGTTAATCCAGCAGGGCATCAGAAGAATAATTCAATCTGACTGAATAGGTTTCAGTCTAGTTTTTAAAAAATAGGAATTCTATCATGTAACATATCATAAAAGCAGAAAAACTACAGTCACCTTTGTATCCAGAAAAGTGAGTATAAAAATGAAGAGCTCTCATTATTAGTGACAATAAATATGTAAACTATGAACAGAATAAATATGTCAACTATGAAGAGAAGAACAGAAAAATAAATGCTTTGACAAGATGATGGAACTCCTAGGCCATGCAATAAGACAAGAAGAAGAAATAAAAGCTAAGGTTTAGAAAAAGCAAAACATATACCTATTACTTATAGAAGACTTTATTTCCCCCACAGAAAAATCATCAAAAAGATGTTACAGAAAGTTAATGAAATAAAAAAGTTCAACAAAGTCGTGAAGCACAAGATCAGTATCTAAAATTCAATGTGTTTTTGAACCACCATCAAAAATAAAACATGGGAAGGAAAGATAAGGTTATCATTAGCAGAATCAATAAGCCACCTGAAACATGCATAAGAAAAGATGTGCCCCCCATGGAGATGATGGAAAAAATTATACTTTTTTTGAAAGGGACAGAGAAAAATAATCATGACACCACAAACTATAAAGAGCATCAGTTCTTTCATAGACAACAGACTTCTATGTAATTCCTATAAAAATACAAACATAAAACTCACACGGAACAGTGGAAGGCAAGTAACAGTCCAGAAAATTTAGAAGGGTATAGTAATAAGACAGGTGCATTATTAGCTCCATGCCCTAACAAATACCAGAGACGGGAAGGCTGAAACAATTCAAATTTATTTTCTTATACTTCTGGATGCTGAAAGTCCAAGATGGAAGTGCTGGCCAATTCGGTTCCTGGCAGGGACTCTCCTCCTGCCTTACCAATGCCTGCCTTCTTGATGAGTTCTCACATGATGGGGGTCAGGGGAGATCTGATGTCCCTTCCTCTTTTATAAAGGCACTGATTCTATCCCATCAGGGCTTAACCCTGAAAGCCTATATTCCCGAAGCATATATTCTCCAATAGGGAAACATACTGGGATGGGACTTCCACATAATGAATTTGGCAGGGGACACAATGTAGCCCTTAGCAGTAGGTGAGGTATCTTCTCCTACCTGTGGCAACATATATCAAATGTCAGAATGTTGGAACATCAGTCCAGTTAGCTATACTAAAAAAAAAAAAAAAAAAAAAAAAAAAAACCTATAGGCAGACTCATATGTATAGAAATTTCACCTATAACAAAGGTGGTGTATTAAATTTAATAATCCAGAACAGATCATCATTACAAGGTGCCAAGGTAGTAGGTCATGAATATAGAGAAATATTACAATAGCATACCAGCTTCTATCAGCATAAAAAAACTCCATTCTAGGTGGAGCAAAAATTACGTAAAGGATTATATCTGGATAATATTCTAAAACTCTAACAAAGAAATAACAAGATGACAACTGTCCTAATGGAAAAATGGACAAAACAGAGTTTATTTTAGTTATTTGTGGTAGTTACTTTCTATAAAGTCATTACAAACACTGAATTAGCAGAAATGGAGCTACTGTTCCAAGTGGGCAGGCAGAGTTAGTTTTCTACAAGTCTCTAGTCACAACATTTTATTCCACCAATCAATACACTGCCTTGTTTAACATGTTTCTGTTTAAAGATACCATATTTAATATATATATTATTGCTTTGTTGGTACTGAAGTCACAGCCAACAGCATTATAACTCTTGCCTGGACAGAGCTTGTCGAACACACATATTTCTTCTAAGGCACATCCCAGCCTTCTCAGGCTCTGGAGAGCTAGACAGCACTTTGGCACCATGCCTGGGAGTTACTTTAGCCAGGGAAATCACCAACAAAAATCATGAAAACATGAAAAGTGTGACTGCAAAAAGGACACTTGTTTACAATCTGAGGACTAAAACAAGAAATGTTGCCGTGTGACCTCAGCTGGGAAAGTGTGTGTGTGACTCAGATTCTTTTACCACTCTGCATACCCATGAATGACCAGGAAAACACCCGAATGTCGAGATTGAGTTTCCAAATAAACCACAGTAAGTGACTTTGCAAATCAGAGGACAGGTTTTGTGTGAACAGAGAATTCTGTGGCTATTAAGCCAATCAGATGATGCTCAACCTCATTGTTAACTAGTGAAATCAAACATTAAATTACCATTTGACTCAAGACACTGGGAAACATTTTAAGTTCTGACAATACTATGTGCTAGAAGTCAGGAGAAATGATAACTTCCTCATTACTGGGGGGACTCTGAGTCCCTTAGCCTTTGTGGAGGGTAAACTGGCTATTCCTGGGGAGAAGGGAGATGGTCACCTGCAATTCCACCCCAGAACTCTGTCCTAGGAGGACTAGGGAAGTGCCCTACCATGGAGCTATATCCTCAGTCCCTACAACATATTCATAATATAATAATAAAATATATTCATTATAAAATATACAAGTATAAAGACATAAATTAGGGAAAAAGTAGTAACTTCTGAATGACCTACCCCTTTCCCAAGGCTCATCAGTAGGTGCTTGATGCAACTTCTTCTGCCTAATCTCCTATTAGGAGTGATTGCTATGGATTTGCTCCAGCACTGTGTTTCAGCAGAGAACTTTCTCAAGTAGGATTCAGTGTCCAATTGTCCCATAGTGTCATGCCTGCACTCCCAACTTGGCCCCATAGCACACCACCCAGCAGAGGAGGCCCCAGGGAAACAGGAACCAGCAAAGACTGAGCAGGTAATTTATCGCCCACAGGGTGTTCCTGCCATTGCTCAGAACATCTGAATGTAAAGCCATAGCTATCCAATGTGGCTGCATGGGAAACAAAGGGGACTGAGTCACTGCTTATCTCAAATACAGGCAACGAAGTGAGTGATCCTCCTTCTACACGATGACAGCATTTGCAGTTCATAGGAGAACCTCCTAACCCAGATGGGACAGCACTGTGCTGGAAGCAAGGGGCGCAAGTCCAAAGCCAGATTCAGTCAGCAGCTTGATAAGGGGCAGAGAGCCTGGCTGTGTGCCTTGGCCTCCTCATATATAAGGTGGGCTTGAGACCCAGGCTGTAGAAGGTGCCCTACACTTTATGAACTGTAAATGCAGGAGCTGAGAATATAGCTCAGTGGTCGAGCACAGGCCTGTCATGCGCAAGGCCCTGGGAGGGATCCCCACCATTGGGAAAAAAACAAAAACCAGAACACCTGCAGGTGGGTGAGGCTGGGATTTCACAATGAGAACCACCTCCCTGTTCACAAACAATCTTGTGCACCAGGCTCCTCCTGGAGGTCCTGGCAATCTGGTGTGTGTGTTTATACCCCGTGAAAGGTCATGATCCTTGAAAGCAATGAACCGTGTTTATTTTTATGACATTTTTCCTTTACATGGAAACATGGAAAATGTAAGTTTCCCAAACCTAAACGAGCACATTGCCATCCTTGTGTGATGCCCAATCAACTTCTAGCAATTTTGGCAAAGACGGGAGTTTGTTGGATTTAAAGTCTGGATTCTTACATAACCAAAACCCTCAGAGTATCGGAAAATGGTTTGAGGAAAACAGATACTTACTGAAAGTTATGATTTGGGCTGTGTGTTGGACCTAAAAGGATAAAACAAAAAGCCAGGTTATTAATACTTCATGATCTGGAACACAACTGCTTTCAAGTCATGCCGACGGTAAACATGGTAGGCGCCCATGGGCTCATTTGTGGCCAGTTGTCCTCAGGCCTTGGGCTCAGCTCAGCTCATGAGGACACCCCAGTGATGCCAGAAATCATTAAAAAACAAAACAAAACAAAACCACAACAAGGGCTGGAGTTGTGGCTCAGTAGTAGAGCGCTTGCCTGGCACATGTGCGGCCCTGGGTTCGATTCTCAGCACCGCATATAAAAAAATAAAATAAAGGTCCATTGACAACTAAAATAATATTAAAAAAACAACAACAAAGGGGTGCTTTCTGTTTAGGTGGATACTTGGGGAGCTATTTTACAAGTTGTGCTGTCCCTTCTCTCTCCACATCTCAATTTCACACACAACACCTGTTTTACTAATTGTAGCTGGCATGGCGTGGACTTGGATGACAAGCCTGGGGCATTCATTGCCTGGGACCTTCCCACCACTGGGACTCAAGGACTACATTCTTTCTTGCCATTTAATTCCTTCACCCCATGTGACAAGCATGAAAGTTCAGACCCGTCATCACAGTCTGTCCCCATACCCAGCTAGGCCAGGTGTGCATGCAGTTTTACAAAATCTCAGCACAGACTCTAGCAAGTGAGTGGAGACCAGTGCAACATGGCCCACAAGACTCAGCGGGCCATCTGCAGAGTGGCCACCCTCCCCATGGACATCTGATCTGCTGAAATGTGGCCTTTCTGTTGACTGTCCCAGCTCACCTTGTGTGTCTGGGATTATTTTCTGGGCTCCAGGTTTACAGACTACCCCATCTGTGTCTATTTTCTTTTATTACTAGTAAATGGGCAAAAGGTTAAGCCAAGACTGTGCTCAATGGGAAAGGCTTTGGGGAATGGTTTTATTGATTTCCTCTCATGTTGGTTTGTGTACTTCAGTTTCAAAGAGCAAATGAGTCTCTTGCTCGGTGGCTGTGAGCATCCCTATCTGTGAACCAACTCACCAAGCCGAACATAGAGGACTCCAGTGGCGGTAATGGTCTTCACACCATTGGTGGCCACGCACTGATAGTAGCCAGTGTCTGTTGTGTCCAGGTCTTGGATTCGCAGTCGAGAGCCATATTCTGTCTTCCGGATGATGATCCGCTTCGGCTCTTGCACGACGGGAGCATCATTCTTTAGCCACCGCACGTTGGGAGGTGGGTTTCCTGCCACCTTGCAGTGCAGGATTGCTGTCTGGCCCTGGACAATGGTGATATTGTTGACTGGCTCTAGAAAATTCAGAAAGTAACCTGCCAAGCAGAAGGGTAAAAAAAAAGCAAACATCAGCGAGAGCTGGAAGGAAGCCCCTGGGGGCTCCTATATGAACAACTTGTGAGGGAAGGTTTCCATTTTTGCTCACATACATACACACAGTGGATTCCAGCTGTTGGTGGTAATTACATTACATTCTAGAATGTCACAATGAACACCAAATTTGGGAATAGTTTGGGAATAGGAGTCTTTGCTCCTGGGGAAACAAAGGGTCAGGTTCCTGGGATTCTTTGCTCACATTTTGTCAATCAACTGATACAAAACTTATTTTACATGTGTTTCTGTTTAAAGATTCCTTACTTAATTCATACTGTCGATGAACTCATGAACAACATCTTGCAATTTGTGTGAACGACCCTTCTCTCACATATGCATTTCCTCTGGGAGGGACGTGGAAGCTTTATTGTGCTTTTGCACACTACATAGAGCACTTCAGCACACTATGCCTGGGGGCCCTTTAAGCAGAAAAATCACCAACAAAAAGTGCAAAACCACAAAAAAACATGACACTAAATAGGCTGAGAAAAGGGAACATGTTCACAGCATGAGAGCTGAAAACAGGAAGCAGAGCGTCCCTGATACAACCTCAGGTGGGAAGGTGCACCCTGGGTACCCACGTGAGAGACTGCAAGAACATGAATACTGAATCAGGGTTACAAATACATCTTAGCCTTGACATGGGCTTGCAAATATACAAACTATAAGTAGATGAGGCTCAACTACCCTTCTCTCTCCAAACCCTGAATCTTACCAGGGCTGTTCAACATCATGTAAATTCCACACCTGATAAAAAGAAGCACAGTAAGTAAATGTATAAAGAAAATGCATGGCAAAACACCGAATCTCTAAACAAGCTCATGACTACTGGTAAATAGAACAGAAATGACACAGTTGAGGGGCCTGGAGGCTTAGCCCACGGTGCCCACGTATATTTATGTGCCTGCCACATATATTTTTCTTTTATCTTTTCACTTTTCTGAGCTATCTGACTAGTTATAATAGGTTCCAAGTTGATTGTCTTAGACTTTCCACAAAGGAATCATCTCTTCCAAATAACAAACATAGCTGTCAAAATTCTTCACCTCTCCTATCTCCTTTGGCATGCTCAATATTCTTTTCAATTTACAAGTTTTAAAAGCTGAAATGTTGCAATTGTAAAGAAATTAATGATACACAACAAATAATATCAAAATGTTATGGCTACATTTTACCATATTTGACTTAAAACACTTCAAATTCTAGAATGTAATCAAAACCTTTCCCCCTCTCTCTAGAGAAGTATTTTGTAGTTTTAGAAAATTTCCCTGAAAGATCCACCTTTCCTAGTTGCCTTTTGTCATTCAAAATGATCTATGTTGATATAGTTCATATTTTTAATTAACATATAACAGTCCACCATATAAACCACAATTTCATTACCCATTTCCCAATCAAAGGATGATAAATTATTCCCACATTTTTGCTAGAACAGTGTTGCTGCACCATCTGTATGCACCTGTGTAAGGGCAACGTCAAAGGTTACTGTGGAAGTGGTAAGCTAGAGGGTCTGGAAATTTTTAATTTATCTGAGCCTCAAAAGTGTTTAAAACAATTTTAAATTCACTAATAACATGTAACATCAGTGTTTTCCCATAACTTTGCTAATATTTTGTGTTGGGGACTTTAAAATGTCTGCCAATCTGATGAGTGTGAAATAGTAACACTCTGCTGCTTCAGTTTGCACCTTAAGAATTCTGCATGAGATTTAGCATGTCTTGGAAAGTTTACTAACCACTAAGGCTTCCCTTCTGTAACCATCTGCTGATGTCTCCACTCCACTGCCCTTTTCCTAACTTCCAGATAGTTTTTTATTTTTTTCTTTTTCTAGCATATGCATTAAAAGTGATTTTTTTTTTTTTTTAATTTGGCAGTACTGGGGATTAAACACAGGGGTACTCTACCACTGAGCTATATATCCCCAGTGCTTCATTTTGTTTTATTTTATCTTTTTTATTGAGACAGGGTCTTTTCTTTTTAAATTTATTTATTTTAATTAAAAATCATAAATTTACATAGGGCAATGTTGTTTGATTCATTCTGTTATTTTTTTCCCTTCCCCCCACCCCTCCCACCCCTCTTTTACCTCTATACAGTCCTTTCTTCCTCCATTCTTACCACCCTCCTTATCCCTAACCCTAAACCTAACCCTAACCCTAACGCTAACCCCTCATAACCCCCCTTATATGTCCTCATCCGCTTATCAGCGAGATCATTCGTCCTTTAGTTTTTTGAGATTGGCTTATCTCACTTAGCATGATATACTCCAATTTCATCCATTTGTCTGCAAATGCCATAATTTTATCATTCTTCATGGCGGAGTAATATTCCATTGTATATATATGCCACAGTATCTTTATCCATTCATCAAGTGAAGGGCATCTAGGTTGGTTCCACAATCTGGCTATAGTGAATTGAACAGCTATGAACATTGATGTGGCTGTATCTCTGTAGTATGCTGATTTTAAGTCCTTTGGGTATAGGCCAAGGAGTGGGATAGCTGGGTCAAATGGTGGTTCCATTCCAAGCTTTCTGAGGAATCTCCATACTGCTTTCCAGAGTGGCTGCACTACTTTGCAACCCCACCAGCAATGTATGAGTGTACCTTTTTCCCCACATCCTCACCAACACCTATTATTGCTTGTGTTCTTGATAATCGCCATTCTAATTGGGGTGAGATGAAATCTTAGGGTAGTTTTGATTTGCATTTCTCTTATTACTAGAGATGTTGAACATTTTTTCATGTATCTGTTGATTGCTTGTACATCTTCCTCTGTGAAAGTGTCCGTTCATTTCCTTAGACCATTTGTTGATTGCATTATTTGTATTATTGGTGTAGAGTTTTTTGAGTTCTTTAGATTCTGGAAATTAGTGCTCTATCTGAAGTATGAGTGGCAAAGATATTCTCCCACTCTGTAGGCTCTCTCTTCACATTACTGATAGTTTCCTATGCTGAGAGAAAGCTTTTTAGTTTGAATCTATCCCAGTTGTTGATTCTTGCTTTTATTTCTTGTGCTATGGGAGTCCTGTTAAGGAAGTCTGATCCTAAGCCAACAAGTTGAAGGTTTGGACCTACTTTTTCTTCTATAAGATGCAGGGTCTCTGGTCTGATTCCGAGGTCCTTGATCCACTATGAGTTGAGTGTTGTGCAGGGTGAGAGATAGGGGTTTAATTTCATTCTGTTGCATATGGTTTTCCAGTTTTCCCAGCACCATTTGTTGAAGAGGCTATCTTTTCTCCATTGCATATTTTTGGCCTTTGTCTAGTATGAGAAAATAGTATTTATTTGGGTTTGTATCCATGTCCTCTATTCTGTACCATTGATCTATCTGTCTATTTTGGTACCAATGCCATGCCGTTTTTGTTACTATTGCTTTGTAATAGCGTTGAAGATCTGGTATTGCGATACCCCCTGCTTTGCTCTTTCTACTGAGGATTGCTTTAGCTATTCTGGGTTTCTTATTCTTCCAGATGAATTTCATAATTGCTTGCTCTATTTCTGTAAGGTACACCATTGGGTTTTTAATTGGAATTGCATTGAATCTGTATAGCACTTTAGGTAGTATGGCCATTTTGACAATATTAATTCTTCCTATCCAAGAACATGGGAGATCTTTCCATCTTCTAAGGTTTTCTTTAATTTCTTTCTTTAGTGTTCTGTAGTTCTCATTGTAGAGGTCTTTCACCTCTTTTGTGAGACTGATTCCCAAGTATTTTTTTTTTTTTTGATGCTATTGTGAATGGGGTAGTTTTCCTAATTTCTCTTTCTGAAGATTCATCACTTATGTATAAAAATGCATTGGATTTATGAGCATTGATCTTGTAACTTGCTACTTTACTGAATTCACTTATGAGTTCTAAGAGTTTTCTGGTGGAATTTCCAGGTTCCTCTAAGTATATAATCATGTCATCAGCGAACAGGGATAGTTTGAGTTCCTCTTTTCCAATTCGTATCCCTTTAATTTCTTTGGTTTGTCTAATTGCTCTGGCTAGAGTCTCAAGAACAATATTGAATAGAAGTGGTGAAAGAGGGCATCCCTGCCTTGTTCCAGTTTTTAGGGGGAATGCTTTCAGTTTTTCACCATTTAGAATGATATTGGCCATGGGCTTAGCGTAGATGGCCTTTACAATGTTAAGGAATGTTCCCACTATCCCAATTTTCTCTAGTGTTTTGAGCATGAAGGGATGCTGTATTTTATCAAATGCTTTTCTGCATCTATTGAAATAATCATGTGATTCTTAACTTTTAGTCTGTTGATATGGTGAATGACATTTATTGATTTCCGGATGTTGAACCAACCTTGCATCCCTGGGATAAAACCCACTTGATCGTGGTGCACTATCTTTTTAATATATTTTTGTATGCGATTTGCTAAAATTTTGTTGAGAATTTTTGCGTCGATGTTCATTAAGGATATTGGTCTGAAATTTTCTTTCCTCGATGTGTCTCTGTCTGGTTTAGGTATCAGGGTGATATTGGTTTCATAGAATGAGTTTGGGAGGGTTCCCTCCTCTTCTATTTTATGGAATACTTTGAGAAGTATTGGAATGAGCTCTTCTTTAAAGGTTTTGTAGAACTCGGCTGAGAACCCATCTGGTCCCAGACTTTTCTTTGTTGGTAGGCTTTTGATGACCTCTTCTATTTCATTTCTTGAAATTGATTTATTTAAGTTGTGTATGACCTCCTCATTCAGTTTAGGTAATTCATATGTCTCTAGAAACTTGTTGATGTCTTCGAGGTTTTCTGTTTTGTTGGAGTATAGATTTTCAAAATAGCTTCTAATTATGTTTTGTATTTCACTTGTGTCTATTGTGATATTTCCTTGTTCATTCTGAATTTTAGTAATTTGAGTTTTCTCCCTCTTTCTTTTTGTTAGTGTGGCTAAGGGTTTATCAATTTTGATTATTTTCTCAAAGAACCAACTGTTTATTTTGTTAATTTTTCCGATTGTTTCTTTTGTTTCAATGTCGTTGATTTCGGCTCTGATTTTAACTATTTCCTGTCTTCTACTACTTTTGGTGTTGGTCTGCTCTTCTTTTTCTAGGGCTTTGAGCTGTAGTGCTAAGTCGTTTATTTGTTGATTTCTACTTCTTTTGTTGAATGCACCCCATGAAATAAATTTTCCTCTAAGTACTGCTTTCATAGTGTCCCAGAGATTTTGATATGATGTGTCTTTGTTCTCGTTTACTTCTAAGAATTTTGTAATTTCCCTCCTGATGTCTTCTGTTATCCATTCATCATATAATAGTGTATTATTTAATCTCCAGGTATTGGAGAAGTTTCTGTTTTTTATTCTGTCATTTATTTCTAATTTCAATCCATTATGATATGATAGAGTACAAGGTAGTATCTCTATCTTCTTGTATTTGCTAACAGTATCTTTGTGGCATAAGACATGGTCTATTTTAGAGAAGGATCCATGCGCTGCTGAGAAGGAAGTATATTCGTTCTTTGTTGGATGATATATTCTACATAAGTCGGTTAAGTCTAAATTGTTGATTGTGTTATTGAGATCTATGGTTTCTTTATTCAATTTTTGTTTGGACGATCTATCCAGCGGTGAGAGAGGTGTGTTAAAATCGCCTAGTATTATTGTGTTGTGGTCTATTTGATTTCTGGAATTGAGAAGGATTTGTTTGACGTACATGGATGAGCCAATGTTCGGGGCATAGATGTTTATGATTGTTATGTCTTGCTGATTTATGCTTCCCTTAAGCAGTATGTAATGTCCTTCTTTATCCCTTCTGACTACTTTTGGCTTGAAGTCCACATTATCTGAAATGAGGATGGATACTCCAGCTTTTTTGCTGTGTCCGTGTGCATGGTATGTTTTTTCCCATCCTTTCACCTTTAGTCTATGGGTATCTGTTTCTATGAGATGAGTCTCTTGCAGGCAGCAAATTGTTGGATTTTTCTTTTTAATCCATTCTGCCAGTCTATGTCTTTTGATTGATGAGTTCAGGCCATTAACATTCAGGGTTATTATTGTGATATGATTTGTATTCCCAGTCATTTGACTCATTTTTGTTTTTTGACATGATTTGGTTTCCCCTTTATTTGTCTATTCCTTTAGGCTAGTTCCTCCCGTTGCTGATTTGCATCGTTGTTTTTCATCTCTTCCTCGTGGAATATTTTGCTGAGAATGGTCTGCAATGCTGGCTTTCTTTTTGTAAATTCCTTTAGCTTTTGTTCATCATGGAATGATTTTATTTCTTCGTCAAATCTGAAAGTAAGTTTTGCTAGGTATAAGATTCTTGGTTGGCATCCATTTTCTTTCAGGGCTTGGTAAATGTTGTTCCAGGCCCTTCTAGCTTTTTAGGGTCTGGATTGAAAAATCTGCTGATATCCTTATTGGTTTCCCCCTGAATGTAATTTGATTCTTTTCTCTCGCAGCCTTTAAAAGTCTGTCTTTATTTTGTATGTTAGGTATTTTCATAATAATGTGCCTTGGTGTGGGTCTGTTGTAATTTTGTGTATTTGGAGTCCTATAAGCCTCTTGTACTTCATTTTCCATTTCATTCTTCAGATTTGGGAAATTTTCTGATATTATTTCATTGAATAGTTTGTTCATTCCTTTGGTTTGTTTCTCTAAGCCTTCCTCAATCCCAATAATTCTTAAATTTGGCCTTTTCATGATATCCCATAATTCTTGTAGATTCTGTTCATGATTTCTTACCATCTTTTCTGTTTGGTCAACTTTGTTTTCAAGATTAAATATTTTGTCTTCAATATCTGAGGTTCTGTCTTCCAGGTGTTCTATTCTATTGGTTATGCTTTCTATGAAGTTTTTAACTTGGTTTATTGTTTCCTTCATTTCAAGGATTTCTGTTTGGTTTTTTTTTTCAGTATCTCTAACTCTTTATTGAAATGATCTCTTGCTTCTTTTTTTCACAGCAAAAAAGCTGGAGTATCCATCCTCATTTCAGATAACGTGGACTTCAAGCCAAAACTAATCAGAAGGGATAAAGAAGGACATTACATACTGCTTAAGGGAAGCATAAATCGGCAAGACATAACAATCATAAACATCTATGCCCTGAACATTGGCTCATCCATGTACGTCAAAAATGATCAGTTGCTCCTTTAACTGTTGATTGGTGTGATCATTTAATGCCTGCATTTGCTCTTTCATCTCCTCCTTGAATGCCTGCATTTGCTCTTTCATCTCCTCGTTTGCTTCCCTGATTGTTTTAATTATGTACATTCTGAACTCCCTTTCTGACATTTCTTCTGCTGTGCTGTCATTGGGTTTTATTGATATAGTATCTAGGTTTGTTTGGGACATTTTCTTCCCTTGTTTTCTCATATTGGTCTGATGTCAGTGGGACTTTGTGATATTGCAGAATTCTTCTATTGGCTTATATTGTCCCTATAGATTTCCAGTGTATCACCTTCCTGCCTTTAGTAGCCTGAAGTCTTGGAGTAACTTGATAATGCAGTGCTTTCATGGAAAGCTGCCCCTAGTCCTCTACTGGTTCCAGGACTTGGAGCTGGCTCTGTGTGGAAAGGCTCTCACTGGGCGGTCTGCTCTGAGAAGCTAGCCTGGAAAGGCGCTTCCCGCTGGCGGGGACCGGGCTGCGGGCTGCTTGGGGAAGTCCCTGGCTGCCCTGTCCTGGTCCCTGAAGCAACCTGTGGGCAGGAACTCACTGCCCTGGTTCAGGGACTTGAAGCTTGGTTCTGTGCAGGAAGGCTGTCACTGGGGGGCCTGCTCCGAGATGCTGGAGAATCTGGCCCTGTGGGAGGAGCCCACCACCGGAGTGTGCAGGGCTGCCTGTGGAGGACTCTAGCTGCTCTGCCCTACTCTAATAAGCCACCCAAATCCGGGCCTGCCGCCTGGGCAGCACTTCACCGGGTGGTGGAGACTCACCCCGATGCTCTATTTTAGTCCGAGTCTCTCAATGCCTCCCCTTCTTGAATCCTGGGTTCTGGAGCGACTGGAGATGCAGTCACCCTCTAGTCTGCCATCTTGGATCGCCCCGTGGAAAAAGCTTGTGGCCGGGGGGAGGTCCACCTGGAGAGGTCTCTTGCTGCCTTGTCCTGGTCCCAGAGGCTGCTTGTGGGCCGGAGGTCACTGCTGGCTTGGGGACTTGTGGCTGGCTCTGTGTGGAAAGGCTCTCACTGGGTGGTCTGCTCCGAGAATCTAGCCTGGAAAGGCGCTTCCTGCCAGAGGGGGCGGGCTGCAGGCTGCTTGGGGAAGTCCCTGGCTGCCCTGTCCTGGTCCCTGAAGCAACCTGTGGGCAGGAACTCGCCGCCCTGGCTCAGGGACTTGAAGCTTGGTTCTGTGCAGGAAGGCTCTCACTGGGGGGCCTGCTCCGAGATGCTGGAGAATCTGGCCCTGTGGGAGGAGCCCACCGCCGGAGTGCGCAGGGCTGCCTGGGGAGGACTCTAGCTGCTCTGCCCTACTCTAATAAGCCACCCGAATCCGGGCCTGCCACGGGCAGCGCTTCACCGGGTGGGGGAGACTCACCTCGAGGCTCTATTTTAGTCCGAGTCTCTCAATGCCTCCCCTTCTTGAATCCTGGGTTCTGGAGCGACTGGAGATGCAGTCACCCTCTAGTCCGCCATCTTGGATCGCCCCGAGACAGGGTCTTAAATTGCAGAGGCTGGCCTCCATATTGCACTCTTTCTGCCTCAGTCTCCCAAGTAGCTGGGATTACAGGTATGCACTACCATGCCCATTTAAGTCTAATTTTTTCCTTTAATTTCTTGAGCTGTCCAATAAATTATTTTATTTATTATTATCATTTTTGTACAGAGGATTGAATCCAGGGATACTTTACCACTAAGCTATATTCCTATCCCTTTTTATTTTTTATTTTGAGACAGTGTCTTGGTAAGTTGCTTTAGGTCCTTGCTAAGTTGCTGAGGCGGACCTTCAACTTGGGATTTTGCCTCAGCCTCCCAAATTGCTGGGATTACAAGTGTGCATCACCATGCCCAGTCCGAAAAGTAATTAAATCTTCATATGTTTAGTTACACCCATATATCTTGTAATTTATCTTGTGATTCTTTTCTCTTAGCTATGAGTTATTCATGTGCACTTTAAGTACAGTTTCAAAAACATGGCTGACATAGTGACAAATCTTTGATGTGACTCAGATTGACTCTATAGCCCAACCCATGTCAACTCAATAAATGGTCCACATTTGCAAGGTAAGAATGTGTTTTCTCTAACGTCTCACTGCAGGGGTTTATATATGCTCATTGGATTTGGCTTGTCCATTTTTCTACTAAAGTTCTTAATATGTCTACATAGTAGTAACAATTGGGTATGTGTTCACTGAGTCTCCATTTGTCAAATACGGAATTCTGTTGATTTGTGCTTATACATTGCAAACTGTGTGGCTGGGTGCAACCAACTTCAAGTTTATAACATCATTTGGTCCTTAGATAACTATGTAATGCTTTTGTTTAAAATAAGATGTATTTGATATTAAAATAGCCACCTCTGGGTACTTTGGGTTTACAAAGTTCTACTTTTATCTACTTAATATTTTATTTTTTATGATTGTAGACATGAATCTTATAAGTGGCATAGTTTTTATTAATTTTTTAAAAACTATTTTTGGGCTGTAGATGGATACAATACCTTTATTTTATTTAATTATTTTATGTGGTGATGAGAGTCAAACCCAGTAACTCACACATGCCAGGCAAGCACTCTACCACTGAGCCACAACCTCAGTCCAATGGCATATAATTTTACATGTCAATTTATGAATCTGCATGCTAATCTATGAGTCTTTTAACCAATTAATTTTATTTTTAATGTTTTCATTTTGCCTTTTAATTTTCCTTTCCTATTTTCTACCAGATTTTTATAAAGTCTCCATTTCTGTTTTACTTGTTTGCCAGTTACACTTCAGTGACCAGTCTAACTACTTTTTTATAGGCATGCCTAATTGGAAAAAGCCTCCCACTACCATAACCTTTAAATGCTATGAACTACAATTGCACTCTCTCTCTCTCTCTCTGTCTCACACACACACACACACACACACACACACACACACACACACGTGCGTGCGCTCACTAGCTTTTGAGCTACTTCTCAGTTCTTAGTTATACTGTGTTTTTAAGTCCTCAGTGGTAATTATTGTCGATTTTTGCTTGAGTTTATTGAGATCTGCCATCTTGTTATAAATTCTTTCCTAATACTTCTTGAATTATCTCCTTTCTCTTAAGTTCTCTTGAGCTCATCCTAAATCACATTTGTTCCTTGGGGAGATTAGGATGAGTTTGTAAACATTTTTAGTCTTCATCTAAAAATATCTGTTACTTTCACATTTGAAGCATAGTTTAGCTGGATATAGAATTCTAGACTGGCAGTTACACTATTGTTTTCTGGCCTCTGTGGGGACTGTTCAAAGTCCCACCAGTTACTGTTCTTTTGCAAGTAATCAAGTTTTTTCCCCTTAGGCTACTTTAAAATATGTTTCCTTTGTCTTTGTTATTCTGAAGTCTCTACTACTAGCTGTAACTTTATTTCTATTTTAGCCTCCTCAGATCCTAGGGCACTAAATCTGAAAACTCATGCTTTTCATCAGTTCAGTAACATTGTCTATCAATATCTCATAAAAATTGTCTCTCTCCCTCCCCCTTTATTTCTTCTTTGAAATCTTCCTCTAGGTATAGGCTCATCTTCCTTATATGGTTCCTCTACATTGTTTACCTGCTTTTAATATTCCTCATCGTATTTATTTTTACCTGTCATCTGCCTGTCAAGTTTCCAGTGCATGGACTACAGTTTGTTTGTTTGTTTATTTTCTAGAAGGTTGGTTTGGTTCCTTCTCAAATCCACCACTGCCTTTTTTCTGTGTAGTTTCCAGTCCCTCCTTTTTCTTGACTCCTCTGGCTCTATTGTTTACTGGTTCATCACTCATCCTCTGCCTTCTTGAGTGTGCTTTGTAATTTCTCATTGTAGGGCTGGTTTTTCCGTGGGAATCCCTTGAAGACTGGGTTCTTTCAATAGGCAGTGCCAAGTTTTATTTTAACTTTCTGGCTTGGGATTTCCCACAAATCTGGCAAAGTCAATCAGTTTCCAGAGGTGTGGGCCCAAGTTTGATTTCTCATGGGGAAGACTTGTCAGGCATTTCCCATCTCAGGGAAATGGTCAAGGGTCAAGACAAGCTCTCTTCTTGCCTGCCTGGGCTGATGACTGAAAACATGCTCAAAGCTCTTCCTGAGGAAAGTAGCTCTTAGATGGCCTGTATTCGTGTGGGAGACTTGGCTACAAGGTCTCAGTTCTGTGGACTCCACAGATTCCCTTCTGGATTGGTGTCAAAACCCAAGGCTTTTGATGAAACTGGGTCTAGCAAAACAGTTTCTGTAGTGGGGATGACAAAATAATGTAAAATCTTTTATTTTTCTAACACTCAAACTTGACGTTTAACCTAACCCATTATTTCTCCTTAAAAGAAACCTAATAAATCCATTTCCAAGTGAAATCAACAACTTTCAGATATTTATCTCATTTATTCTCAATCAGATTTTAATATTCCTACATAACCTCTTAAGAACAGCACTTACGTTCTAGAAGTTATTCCAACCCCAAAGCATAAAAGCATTCGATGTTTCTGCAGCTACACTTTTGCACTAATGTCTATGCTTTATTGGTGGTTGTTCCACCCTGGAGCCTAATGATGTGTCCACATCAGCTCCAGGGTCACATGGTCACACCACTTCTCACTCTTGGTCCTAACTACAGGCCACCTGCAGAATCCAACTCTCTGTCTCACATAAATTTTTCCTGAGGACCCAGGAAAATCAGGCTATTCACTAAGGCTGAAAATGCAGTGAGCTGCTTCAAGTGGTCCCTGCCATGACAGCCTAAGGCTGTTACTTATAATTCTGTTTCCTTTCTCTTCCTGGCTCCTGGGCATTTCTCCATCTCTCTTGCAAGTTCATATAAGCATTTACATCTTCTACTAATATTTTATTGAGCACGTGTAAGTAATTGAACTGGGAGTGTTGCCAAATTAGTTTGGTTTTCGCCATCATCAATTCTCTTGAGGTCAAAAATGAAAGCTAGAAAGAACGTTCTCTGGAGATTAAGCACAATATCCCTTTCTCTCTTGGTGTTTAATTTACAGCCAGTCATTTAACCTCTCTTGGCTTCATTTCCCTTATGTGCAAAATATGGGGTTTGTACTAACCATTCTGTACTAAGCTCTCTTCTAGCTCACAAAAAAATTCCTTTAAAGCTGCCCCAAACCTCTCCAGACAATTTAACAGGCTAAAAGGAGCCAGGCATGGCTGACTGAGAATTTCACTAATGTGAAGCCAGTATTAGGAACAGACTCTTCCCTTTTAATTGATCTGAAAATTTCCCCCCTTCCAAACAGTGATGCAACTTTGACAACGAATGCTAAGGGGTTCATCTCCCCAGTGTCCTATCCAGCTCTGTGCAGGCACCTCTAAGATCTGGATAGTGGAGTTGAGTCCAAGTGTTAAAATACCCCAGAGGCAAAGGTGATAGAATTCTGTCACCAGGGCACACCCACCCTCCCACACAATCACAGTCAATCAAAGATTGGTGATTTTTATATCACAACTGTTATGGTTTAGATGTGAGGTGTCCCCCAAAAGCTCAGGTGTGAGACAATGCAGGAAGGTTTATAGGAGAAGTGATTGGGTTAGGAGAGCCTTGATTCAATTGGCAGGTGAATTCCCCTGATTGGATGAACTGGGTGGTAACTGAAGGCAGGTAGGGTGTGGCTGTAGGAGGTGGGCATCGGAGGTGTGCCTTTGATGTACATCCATTTGGTACCTGCCAGGCAGAGTCTCTCTCCCTGCTTCTTGACCATCATGGGAGCCTCTTCCCGATGCCACACTCTTCCACCATGTTGTTCAGCCTCAACTTCCCCAAGGAATGGAGTCAGCTGCCTATGGACTGAGACCTCTGAAACCACGAGCCCCCAAATAAACTTTTCCTCCTCTAAAATTGTTCTTGTCAGGTTTTTTAGTCACAGCAGTGAAAAAGCTGACTGAAACAACACTCTACGGTCCAAATATTCACAAAGGGAGTCAAACTACTTAGGCATTTGAGGATTTGCTTATTCACCAGGATACGATGACTGGTCTGGGAAGAAGATAAAGAAAACCTACGTGCTAGAGGTCATGAGGTCATAGGGCTTTGATGAGTGGGGAAACAAAACAGACAAATTTCCTGGAAGGGCAACTGAAAAGGAGACCCTGGGAGCTGAAGGAAGGATATAAAGCTGCTCTTCCCAGGGGAAAATATTTATAGGTCAATAAATCAACCAGAGGTGGCCAGCAATAGGCTCCTCAGCTCAGGCCTCCTGCTGAGCTATCCAGAGGTCTGCACAGACCCAGCTGCAGAACATGAGCATCAGAAATGATGGGGATCAGAGAAACCGAGGAAAATGGGGGTGGGTGACAAAAAGCAAAGGGGCCTGAGAGATGAAGTAAAATACATGAGCATCTGTACCTTTGGGAGAGGGCTTTGCAGAGTGAACCACGTCCCCTGACTTATGCTGACGCTTTCACTCTTAGAACTTGTGAAGGTAACCTTGCTTGTGAAATAGGGTCACTACAGATGTAATCAAGTTGAGGCGAGGCTCACTTGGTTAGAGTGGGTCCTAAACCCATGATTGGCGCCCTGATGAGGGAAATTTGAACACACACACACACACACACACACACCACACAGATGGAAGAAGGAGGCGGAGCCTGGAGTAATGCCAAGGATTGCCGAGGTTGCCCGAAACACCTGAAGCTCAGGGGGCAGCACAGGATAGATTCTCCTCGGGGACTTCAAAAGAACCCAACCAAGCTACATCTTGATGTTGGACATCCAGTCTCCAGAACTGTGAAGGAATGCATTCCTGTTGGTTTAAGGCACCCACGCTCTGGTGCTGTCTTACAAGAGCTCTATGAAAATCTAACCAAAGGGACAGAGGGATGGAGTAAGAAGGGTGGAGTAAGGAAAGAGTCACTCTGACAAACTGGGGTGACACTCACCCACTTACAAAGGGACAGGGCCTGTTATGGTTTGGATGCGAAGTGTCCTCCAAAAGCTCACGTGTGATACAAGAAGGTTTGAAGAATAATTGGGTCATAGCCTTAACCTAATTTCTTGATGGGATTAACTGAATGGTCACTAGAGGCAGGTGGGGTGTGGCTGGAGGAAGTGGTTAACTGGGGGCGTGGCTATGTGTGTGTGTATATATATATATATATATATATATATATATATATATATATATATTTTGTATCTGGAGAGTGGAGTCTCTCTCTCTCTCTGCTTCCTGATTATCATATGAGCTGCTTCCCTCCACCACAATCTTCCACCATGATGTCCTGCCTCACCTCGAGTCCTGAGGAATGGAGCCGGCCTTCTATGGACCAAGACCTCTGAAACTGTGAGCCCTCAAATAAACTTTTCCTCCTCTACAGTTGTGCTGCTTGGGTCTTTTAGTCACAGCAGCAAAAAAGCTGACAAAAACAGGGCCACACATACACACAAATACATGCCTAGGGTCAGAGAGACAGACAGACATGAGCAGCCCATTGCAGGATGTCACAGTGGGAACAGAGTACTGCTGTCTGTGTCACCTGAAGTAGGCACAACAGTCAAGGGCAAGAGGGAGACAGAGGCCAGCTGTCCTGATGGCACCCAGCTGGGGGCAAGCTGTCAGAACTATTCCTGGGACGATGAGAGGCTGACAGAGGAAAGGAGGAGACATAAAAGAAACCCTTGCAGAGATGACGAGAAGACACTGTGGGTCTCTGCATACCTTAGGGTAGTCTCAGGTGCACACAATCCCGCCCACGCTCTGCCCCAAACCACCCTAGTGCACACTTTGGAATCTCCTATTGGCCAGTTGAGATTTTCTTCAACACAATTTAGTTTTGTCCAGATCTCATACAGCCCAATGGCCCTTGCAAATTCACAGCTAACCAAGGAATAAGAGTTTCCAGCATGGCCCTCATCCTCCCAAGGGCTGCAGGCTCAGAACCTGAAAATCCCATGTTCACTTTGTTCCAAGGAAGTTAGAAAACATTAGGAAAAGGCTGCCCAGGTTATTTTCCAAGGACCAGAAAGCAGCCCATGCTGAAAACATGGACTCCTCACCTGGGCCTGGCACATGTTCTATGGGAGACTGAACGAAATGAGAATGCTTGGCATCTGTCTTCACGTTACGCTTCTCTCCTTTGTTCCACTTTAATCTTTGGGTCAGATTTTATACTCAGTTCTTAGGGTAGACATGCTGATCATTTGAAAAATGTTTTGTCCAGAACTATAACATAGACCTGCCTAGACTTGTCTAGTCTCTCTGTGTCCTTCAAGAATAAAGACACCACTGGGTGCAGGGACACACGCCTGTAATCTAGCAACCTGGGAGGCTGAGGCAGGAGGATCTCTAGTTCAAAGCCATCCTCGGCAACTTAGCGAGGCCCTAAGCAACTCAGAGAGACCCTGAGAGACCCTACAAAAAAGGGTTGGGAATCTGACTCAGTGGTTAAGTGCCCCTGGGTTCAATTCCCAGCACCAAGAACAAAACAAATAAGCAAACAACAAAACAAACAAACAAAAGGATAAAGACACCTGCCAGTCACCATGACCAGAAACACCAACATCTTCCTGGAAGATCTTTACCTATTCCCAGAAAAAAACTGAATATCTTCCCCTTTATTAGCCTATCCCTGCTCCTTGTCATTCCCATCCTATATCCAGAACCTCTCAACCTCCTGGAGTGGAGAAGACATTGGTCTTTCTGTGGAATGAGCTTCCAGACCTGGATTCAATCACAGATGAAACCATTATCCTCCCCTACACCAGGGATTCCCAGGGCCTGCACTTGGTGAGTTTCAGTCAACACTTTCTGAAGTAATAAAGACTCACTTCAGGATACACAACCTCCTGGAAGTCTCCCATGTCCACCCGGGTACCCCCAGCCACCATGTACAGACCATCCCCGATTCCCTATTCATTTACATAGCACCGTGTTCTTCCTGATACTTCTCAGCTCTGTGTGTTCTGACTCTGCTTCCCTAAGAGCAGGAACTTACTCCCTTTGCAGGAAGGTTGTTAAGAAATACCAGGGCAGTGCGCTGCAGAGGACAGTCATGCCATGGTCCTGACTGCACCAAGGTCCCATGTAAATCCTTATTAGCACTCAAGTCTGTCTGCAGGTCTCTGGTAAACTTCAGTCCTCCCTGCATTTATTCTCCATGCTGTCAAAATGAAAAAAATTCTGGGGATAAGTTACACCCATCCAGCAGGAGGGGAACATTCCTCAATATCCTTTGCCCTGAGTTGCCTGCTGGGGGTCAGTGCCAAGGCCCACATCAGATTCATATGAGATGAATGGGCACCTCTTATGCTCTGGTCTGGTCACTTGGACAGGCCCTATTTTAGGAAGGCCATCCCCTTTTGAGGGGACAGCCAGTCCATGGACAATATTAGTGACCAACATTACTCCTTCCCATTTTGGAGATTAAAAAACTAGAGCTTGGGAAGTTTCAGTGATTGGCCAGGGGGAGGCTCAGCTGGGAGGCCCAGTGGCCCAGATTCCAAGTTAGATGCCAAGTTCACGTTCCCAATCACAGAATCAACAGATGTCATGCTGAATCTGTTTGCAATTAGGATCCTATTTTCATTTTCTACCTGGTTAGCCTTGGAGACCCTTACTCTATGCTAAATCTATCCACCACAATATATGCATGTAAACACACACACACACACACACACACACACACACACACACACACACATGTGCACACACTCCAAGGGCTCCAGAATAAATCTGAAACACACCCAGCCTATTTGCTCATCACGTCCTACATGAATCGGGAAACTAACGCTTTGTAAACAGAGAGCAACAAGCATCATCTCCATGGCAACCCTGTGCACTCTGCTGATGGCTCTGCTGGCTCGTGCCAAGAAATCCTTGTTCAGCACTTCACCACAGTCTGTTACAAACAGCAGGGGCAGCCTGGTAAGTACAAGGCAAGGGAGGCACGGGTTTCCCTACCCTGTTATTTAGAATCCACTTGAGATCACTTATAATTGCAACCTGTGCTCACGTGGGGAATGTCAAGAACTGCCCTTGGTCTCAGCATGGACAAGACCAGCTCTCCAAGGATAGGCGACACAATGTACTGTGTCTATTTGGGCTGAGCCAGAACACAGGAGGCCACCAGACGGTCAAGACCAGCTCCGTGCCACCCTGGTGTTCTGAAATTATCCACTTCCCACAAACATTCCAAAGTCCTGATTTTACAGAAGACAGGCTGCACTAAACATGCATTTAAACTATGGCCTTGGAACAGAAGAGCAAATAGTTTCTAGGCTAAATGCAGGTTTTTGTAAGTAGTGTAATAATCATCAACTGTGCCTATGTATGTATGTATGCTTACCACATGTCTAACCTAGAAAATTCCTATTCAACATCCACCCATGTGTTAGCCCAGTGCCATTACTGGAGTCCTGAAGCTGGCTTTAGTCCTAACAGTGACAATACTTTGGTATATGGAAACCTACAGGGAACTTTTCATCTGCCAATCACAGCATCCTTAATGGTCATTTTATCTTCTATACAAGACTTTTTTGCTCTGGGATCTTCCCCCTCCTGTCACCTCACCCCATTCCTGTCTTCCTTCACCCTATCCTACCTACCAACTACCATCATGCCCTGGTACCTCCCGGGGATTGGGTCTAGGATGGACCCTTGGGTACCAGAATCCATGATGCTCAAGTCTGTCATACAAAATGACCTAGTATTTGCATCTAAACTATGCACAGCCTTCCATGTACTTTAAAATCACCTCTAGATAATTTCTAATGCAATGTAAATGTTATGTTAATAATTGTTATACTTTACTATTTAGAGAATGACAAGGCGGGAAGTCTGTACATGTTCAGCGCTGGATGCAACTTTTGCTTTTTGGTACTGGCAATTGAACCCAGGGGCACCCGACCACTAAGCCACATTCTCAGCCCAATTTTTTTTTGTATTTTATTTAGAGACAGGGTCTCACTGAGTTGCTTAGCGCTTTGCTTTTGCTGAGGCTGGCTTTGAACTCACTATCCTCCTGCCTCAGCCTCCCTTTAAAAATATTTTTGGTCCTAGTTGACTGAATCTACAAATGCAGAGGCTGCAGATAGCGGGGGCTGACTGTGTATGCTACTTGCTGAATACTGGCACAATGCATGTGCATGAGATCACTTTTTACAGCTAATTCTCAGACTCTACTTGCTGGGGCTAACATAAAGTTGTTGTGTCACCAGCAGACACTGGCCTGCAGGTTTATAGGTGCATATGCATCATAAAGGATAACTAAAGAAATGGCTAATATTGTATGTTCAGCTATTCTTACTTTACATAGCTGATTTAAGCCATATGTGGCCAAACAATGACATTCCCAGAGGCTCTTTGAGAAAAAAGTGCAGAAGTATGAGTCTGGCATTGCCAGGCCAACTCCTGTCACTGGTGGTAGCAATGATAGGAAGGGACATGAAGTAAAAGGAAGAGGAGAATGTGCTCCCTTTTCTGCAAGAGCCATAATCCCTGAGGACCAAAGATCATACTACAGACCCAGAGAATGAGGTTGCAAGGGGAAAGGCTGGGTCCCTTGAGACTACTGGGAGCAGCTTCCTGTGGATCCTGTTCCCCTGGGGTTGCTGAGGTCCTGACACTTGCAAACTGATGGACCCCCCAATAATCAGGATGGTAATGTTCACAAATGACACCAGCTTCAGTCACTGCTGCTGGGTGCTTATGTGAACTAATAACCAAGGTCTTTCATTCTTTCTAGGGCTAGGGATTCCCACCTGGAGACTGAGCCAGAGTAGTATACTGCCAGAGGCCTGGCCCCAGAACACAATGGCAATGCCACCCTTCACCCAGGCCCATCATTTTGCAAAGCCAATGCTGCACTATACTAAAGTACACTGCTACTGCAAGGAAGCACACCCCAGCATTCTGGGTTCTTAGTTTTCTCTTTGTACTTCCTTTTTATAAGCAGGCATGTGTTTGCACATGTGTACACACACCTACGTGACAGACAGGTTGCCTCCTGCAGTCAGTGTTTCTGTGTCCTGGAGAGGTCCCAGGCAAACTTCCAAACTCTGATCAGAACTCCTCTAAGTACTGCAAACACTGAAGTGCATGGGCCCTTTAACGAAGGCCCTCCTGGGTTAACAGAACAAAAAGTCAGGAAGCTGTCAAGCCCTAACAAAAAGAACTCATCAGAAAGAACCTCCTTCTAAGCTTGAGTATTTGGTGCTCAAATACCAAAAAGGGAGGTGAAAGAATCCCACCCGAAGGCTGTGAATTTGTCTTATAATGGTGTGGAGCTATCATCTAGATGAGATTCAAAATGTCTATTAAATTTTAGCCCAAAGTAATTTCTTCACCTCAATAAGCAAATGCATCCTGCACTTAAATGTAGTTAAATGAATCCACTGCATTGCCCTCCAGGTCAGACACCTTCAAGAACTATCAGTAAAATACAAATTTGTCCTGCACCCTAAAGGACTGTGCATGGTGAAGCAGGCTGACCAGACTCTCTGTGAGGTTGGAATGTTCTAGATCTGTGCTGCCTGGAAGGGTGGGGAGTGGTCTAGCCATATCACAATGCAGCTGCTATAACTGAGAAGCCGAATTCTTAATTTTACTCTGACTGCCAAGCTTAAGAACCTTTTCCAGGTTCAGGAAACATTTATTTACCTCCCCTCTTCACCAGGCTATGTTGGCACTTGGGACCCCATCTTTCCTCCTAGCTCCCCACCTCCTGATTCCTTCCCTTGGGCTACTTACTCACAATATGAGATTTTATAATAACCTAATGGTTTTCCCTTAGGATGCCAGCTCTCCTCAGTCCTGCAACCTTCTCGCTGCAGGGACCACACTGACCACCACTATGCCCCAGGATCTTGTGCAGAGTTGACAACGTGGATCGACCAGTAAATACATGTGGACCATCAGCACTGTGGGTGAAGTCAGGCTCTTGGGAGATGAGTCGAGAACCTACCCAACAAAAACTATCCTTCTTCCTTGGAAATGTGGCTCCGAGGCCCACGGTGCTCAACAAGCTCTACGATCACAGTTTGTGGGTTGGCAAGAATGCTGGCCAAGGCTCACATAGATAAAGAGCAGATGGACTGGGTGGGCTGGGGCTCCCTCTTCTAATAAAACACCCCCGCTTACACAGCTGGGTCTGCAAGGCGGGCCATGGCCACCCAGCAAGGACTGCACGGGGTGCTGTGTTTACCCCAAGGAGTGTCCCACGGAGTGCAAAATCCTCCTTCAGAAGTCTCAAAGGTCAGAGACAAACCCAATCTTGACCCCGCATGGTGGGCAGAGCTCTGCCTCTTCTTGATTCAGAACAACTGGCCTGGGTTGAGGATGTAGCTCAGTGGTAGTGTGTTTGTCTGGCATGTGTGAGGCCCTGGCTTCAATCCCCAGCACCACAAATGTACGCACATACGCACAACTGATCTTATGCAGACAGTATGCCCTGGGGAGCAGCTGGGGAGCAACTGTGAGGTGCTATGGTTTGGGTGTATGTTCCCCCCAAATTTCAGGTGTTGAAAAGTTAACTCCCAAATTCATATAGGGATGGTATTTGGAAATAGGCCCTTATGGAGGTAGTAGAGTTGTCATTGCTCTAACTCCCAGGAGACCACAGCCTTAGTGGTCTCTGAGTCCTCTCAGAGTAAACAGGTCCCTGAAGCAAAACAGGGGCTTCTTAAGGCACAGAAGACTGGGAAACTACTGGGGATCTCAGCACTGCCTTATAGATAACAGAGAAAGAAAGTAGCTGTTCTGACATTGTTACAGATTGAATGTTTGTGTCCCTTCAGGTCCAGAAGGTGTTGCCCTAGGCTTCACTTGCAGGTGGTGGGGTCTTAGGGAGGTAGGAGGGCTCAGATGAGGTCATAAGCATAGCCCCCATGATGGCATTAGTGTCCTTATGGAACTTCTCTCTGTTCGCCAGATGAGGACACAGTGAGAAGAATTCCTCTGTAAGGTAGGAAGGGAGCCCTCACCAAGAGCCAGACAGGAGAGTACCTTGATCTCAGACTTCTGAGCTTTAGAACAGTGAGAAAATTAGTGCAGAATTCTGTCGCGGAAGCCCAAGATGACTGAGACAAATTGCAAGTACATGGTGACAAGGTACAAGTTAAAAGAGGAGTTGCTTCCTCAGATAATTGTCCTGCATCTGTCCAACTGGGTCTACCTTGTTCTCTCAACTCTACAAACCTACAAGGCCTATCTACGAGGCGTGTCAGGGAGCAAGGTGCCAACAGCAAATCTCTGGGAAAAGCTGAGGCAACAAGGGAGGCAGGATCCACCCAGCACTTTGGAGGAGGACCACCCACCTCTGGACTACTTCATTGAGAAAAATAAATGCAGAGGGCAGATGCATTTCCATAGGCTACTTAGTGGCAAAGACAAAAGACCAGTTCCTAAGGCTCTACTCCAGCCCCCCAAGGTCCCCAGGGCCTCTTCATCCACTGCAGACCATCGTCTGCCTATATTGTCCTTCCTTCCTGTTTCTTCCCACCTTTGGGCTTCTGACCAGCCATCAGACCCCAATACTTCACATCACACAGAAATCAAGGTGGGCATTCCACCTGCCCACCAATAGGGGGCAGCACTGGGCCAGGACACACATCACCCAAGCTTGCGTAGAAAGTGCAAATCAACTGTCCACATGATATTCTGGAAAACACGAAAAAGAGCATCTGCCCTTCCCAAGCTTACCTTTCAGAGTAGGGATAGGGCTGTCTTGTCCATCAAGTTGTCCCAAAGGGTCATTGGGATCTGGAATCTCCACTTCACCTGGGAAAGAGGACACAGAGCGTTAGTTCCTTAAACACACTTCCACTTCAGGAGCCTTAATGTGTTTCTCAGGCAAAGACAAAGAAAGGTATTCAAGCAAAATTGCCCACCCGTGGTTTGCAGAAAATGTAGAGGGATAAGACATGATGCTAAATTCTATGGGGCTTTTATAGTACCACGTTTGATACAGAAGTAAAAGGAATTTCTAGGCTTATCCCAAGAACAGCACAAGCAGAATGAAGCCCTTAGTGTGGCCCAGAGAGAGAGAAAGAAATGAAGAAATGAACGTACAGCCCTCCAGATGGAGTTTCCTAGTAATTAGGGGATAAATTCAGAATTGGAGACTTTCCCAAGCAACCCATTCCCCTCCCCACCCCCAGACCCACCCAGTAAGGATGGATCCCACAAGTGACAATGACAATCTAACCCCTCCTCTGATGTGCACAACCACCCACCCACTCCACGGAGACCAGTAAGTGTGTCTCCAAACACTCCAAATGCACCCAAACTCTAGGACAAGCATGGATTTAGTTGCCTCCAGATTAAACACTTAGCTTCAAACACCCAGAGTGAGGTGTCTACAGGCCCCAAGTCCCAGGGGAAGGGTGGGCAGGTGTGGCTGATGCCCCAGGAAGGCTGCCAGGAGCCCTCATGTGGGCTCTCCCCCCTATCCCAACGGGCCCCTGCCATCCACACTTACTTCCAGGCTTTACCCAGCACCTTGGCCTTGATAGGGTCCCACTGGTTGGGGATGGGAAGAAAGGTAAAGTCAGGGGTGACTCCACAACACCCAGGATGGACCTGGGTTTACGCTATGAAAAGCCCATCAGAGAGAAGTAGACACACATAACTAGTATTCTGTCTTAAAAGTGGAAGGGATTCTCACACATGCTCAGCAGAGACGACCCTTTAAGACAGAGCCAGGCACTAAAGGACAGAGAGTCTCTGATTCCACTGAAGTATCCAGAGCAGTCAAATCCACAGAGATGGAAGGCAGGGGATGGTGGCTGCCAGGGATTGGCCGACAGGAATGGGGAGCTGTTTAATGGGGCCAGAGTCTCATTTGGGGAAGAGGAAATGTTTCTGGAGATGGGCGGTGGAGATGGCTGCACAGCAACATGAAGGGACTCAATGTCCCTGAATCGTCCCCTTGAACATGGTACACACAGCAAATTTTATGGCATGTGTACTTACCGCAATTTTTCCAAAGTGTTTCAAACACAGCTCATCATTCTATAACGGGTGATTCCATTTGGTGAGTAAATGAGAGCCGATAAAACTACCTGGGCACTTTGAGATGCCTCTTTAAGAGGAGGATTTGCTGGAAAAGCTTGGGCATGACCATGCACCTCTTCAAGGGCAATCTTACCTCTTTCCCCAGATTAAAAGTTGCATACTTAAATACTACAATAGCTTGAGGAAACAGGTGCTGCGTTCAGGGGGAAGGGCAAGTGGTCCTGGTCATTAAAATCAAGACAGAAGTAAATAAGCTATTGGAGGCAACCAGTGAATTCCTGCCAAAGAAATAAGGACTTGAATTTGAAGTTTTAAATTGGCATATTACACACACTGGCACTCGGCACTGTTTAAATGTAGAAAGACCACATAAACTCAAACACACTTGCACTATGTACACACAGGTTGAAAAGGGGCATAAATGTACGAACTGCTTAGAAACTGACAAATGGTGTGAGACAGTCAAATAAATATACACCCCGAAGAAAAATAAGCTCCAGTGGCCCAATTCCACTGTGGAACAGATCCAGGTGCTTCTCAGGAGGCTTCTAATTTGGGAATGGAGGGCATTTTTCCCCATGGACACTCCTTGTAGATGAGGCGGAGGTGATTCAAAGGTGCTTTTATTCTTAGCAGGCGCAATCCCCACGCACACATAAGCAAAGCCATCCCTATCAATGCTGGGAGTCTCCAGGAGGGAGTTCTCTGCTTGCTACAAAGCTTTGCGGTCTGATTTTGGTTGTGTGCAGCCTTGGGTGCTACCCCAAGTCAAATTATTTTTGGTAATCTGAGCAAAGGAGTGTATCGCCCATATATGTGGAAAAACAGGTTGAGTTCCAAGTTGATTCCAGAGCCCCTCAGGTTTGGGACTTAGATATGACAAGGCTGAGTGTGGTTTCCTCTGCAAGTCAGAGGAATGACTTGTGTTCAGGGTGTGCAATCACCAAGATCCTTAGGGCAGACACCACGCCCTCAGTTCCAACAAAACTAGACTCTGTTATTATTTGCCCACTGAAAAATAAAAACATCTCACATCTTGAATATCAGAAGGGTGAGTACAGTACAAGAAGATATTTCCAGACAGAAAAGAGACACATAACTTTTATTACAACATATTCTTATAACTGCTTATTTTTATTACAACATATTGTTACAATTGCCTATTTTTATTAGTTATGGTTATTTTCTTACTGTGCCTAATTAATAAACTGAACTTTATCACAGGTAGGTACAAACAGGAAAAACATACCATATGTCAAATCTCATACTAGATAAATCCCTAAAGGAATTCACTGGGGGTCTTGGAAAAGTGTCCTCCTCACATGGAGTGGGCGATTGGCTTACTTCATCTGGCATGACGGTCTCCAGAGCCATTCATCTACTGGCAACTGTCATAAGGCCACTCTTCTTTATGGCTGAGTAATATTCTGTTATGTATATATACATTTTCTTTACCCATTCATCTGTTGAAGAGCACATAAGTTGGTTCCATGGCTTAGCTATTGTGAATTGAGCTGCTGTAATAACAGATGTGGTTGCAACACATCAGTTATTTTATGTCCTTGAGTATAAACCAAGGAGAGGGATAACTGAGTTAAATGTGGTTCCATTCCTAGTTTTCTAAAGAATCTCCATACTGCTTTCCATAGTGGTTGCACTAATTTGCAGTCCCACCAGCAATGTATGAGTGTACCTTTCCCCCATATCCTTGCCAACATTCATTGTTAACTTTATTCTTGGTAATTGCCATTCTGACCAGTGAGGTGAAACCTCAGTGTAGTTTTAATTTGCATTTCTCTAATTGCTAGAGATGTTGAACAGCTTTTCATATATTTGTCAACCATTCATATTTCTTCTTTTGAGAAATGTCTGTTTAGTTCCTTTGCCCATTTATTGATTGGGTTATTTGTCTTTTTGGTGTTAAGCTTTTTGAGTTCTTTGTATATCCTGGAAATTAACATCTTATGTGAAATGCAGGTGGCAAAGGCCTTCTCCCACATTTGTAGGCTCTCTCTTCACACTCTTGATTGTTTCCTTTTAAGTGAAGAAGTTTTTTAGTTTGATACCATTCCGTTTATTGATTTTTAAATTTTGCTTCTTGCACTTTAGGAGTCTTGTTAAGGAAGTCAGTTCCTAAGCTGACATGCTGAAGTGTTGGGCTTGCATCTTTTCTAGTAGGTACAGGTGGTGATATCAGTTCTTAAGCAGGGACTTATGGTCTATTCCAGGAAGCACTTTATAAATGCCCACCATACTCAGGACTGAACTAATTGGTGTCTGAGGAATGATAGTGAAGGGATTCATTGCTGGTACTGACGATGCTTGTCAGCAATCAGTCTTACATCCAGGCATATAATAATTGGAAGTACAAGCCCCACTCCAGTGTATGATTTTTTAATAAACAGACACTGCAAACCAATCAAGCAAGATTCTTAAGGAAACTTTTCAATGTGAACCTCTCATGTGGCATCTTGACTGATGGAATCAACAGGAGAAATTAACAACAGCAACCTGGCAAGAGGGTATATCCTGATTCCCAGGCTCACTCTTTAATAACATAATCATCTCACTCTCACTATCCAGCAAGAATTTATCAAGGAAGTTCAACTTGTGCCCTCGGACCTGAGTCCATGTTGTTATTCTGGTTTTGATTTGTGTTTCTTTTTAGAATGTTTTGTTGTTCAACTTTTCATCTATTCATCTCTTCACCTGTTGATCTGAACTAGTGTGCTCCCTGTCATGTAATTAGATGCAGTTTTCAGAAGGAATATTCGGAAAACTTCAAAGCAGTCTCCTTTTAATTAGTAAGGGGATTTTGTTTGTCAAAGCTTGGCATTCTCAAATTCGGTTGTCCCCAAAAAAGGTATGATTTCCAGGATGTGCAAGAAAGAGCTCAGGTCAGAAGGGTGACCCTGCAGCAAACCAGGAGGCTCTTGTCAAGTGAGGATAGTTCCCTGATAATAAGCAGTGCTGCTGGGAAGCAGCAGGTCCATCTGTCTACCTGCACCTGGAAGTAACAATCAGGTGTTCCAGAACAATTTCTTACCTCAGCCACATGTCAAATCAAAACCAGCCATGAAGCTGAAAATGCAAGGGTTCAGGGAAAAAATTAATAATTGTAACAGCGTAGCATATAAAGTCCTGAAAACGTGGATCCATGAGTCTGGGAACTGGGCCAGGTAAAGGGTGTCAGTACTAAGGAGACCTGATAATTTTTCGGGAAATACTCCCATTAAAATGTTATTCTGTGTATGTTTAAATTGCCAGCTAGAAACCCACGCAGCACTGGAGGTGAGTTGCCAGTATCTAATTGGTAGTGATCTTAACAGTTTGTAATTTTTTATTTTCATTATGTCTAACTTTGAGTTGAGTAAATATTAGCCTCTGGGTCTATATTCCTTAAAGAGCCATCTTGACTCTGCTTTGGAAATATAAAATGAAATTCAACAACTCAAATATGGAGTAACCAGTGCCCCCTGCCGGTTTAATCTTGGCCTTGATCCCGCTGCTACAGCAAACATATTAAAGCTTCGACGAATCTATGCACCAGCCAACTCCCTCCAAAATTGCCCTCATCACACGTTTCTACCTTCTGCCTCTGACAGCCCCAGAATCCCCAACAAAAGCCTACTGTCAGGGTCCAAGTGAATATTTGGCTGAAGGGGGAGCGCGGCCCCTAGGGCAGCTGAATTGGAGTCTTTCATGGATTTTCCCTTTTCCAACCTCTACAGCACAGGCAGCTAACTGCAGAAGTCCTGGCCACGTAACCCCGCTCCCCCTCGCCACCCCCACCCCTCCCTGCAGCTGGAAAGGTGAGTCCCTCTTTGCTGTGACAGCAGGCTCTGAGGCCAGCCTTTTCCAATGTGGCTGCTTATTTCTGCACCAAAACCAACAGCCAAAAATACACAAATGCTAGGTAAATACTCCAACTTCATTGCATCTTTTCATCTGGTTTCATGGACGATTCTTTTGAATAGCAAATGTTTCCACTACAGAGTGTCCTTCTTGCACCTTGAAGCTCTGGAAGGTTTTCAATTAATTAAAGGTGGTAAGAAAGAAAGATGTTAAAAAAAAAAAAAAAAAAAAAAGTAAAAGAAAAGAATTAAACTGCACTCTCCTATGGCAATGAAGGAAGGTTCCTCGATTTCCTTTAGTGGGGGTCTTGAGGCCCCAGTTACACACACTGTCCCTCTCAACATGGGCCAGCTGAGGGCACTGGGATGCACCAGCAAAGTCTTAGCATAGAATGAATGAAATCCAGAGAGAGTGGGTTCTGGAGGTCTGCAGCAGCCTCCAGCACCAAGGATCTCTGTCATGGCCCTTGTAGCTAGAGGCTGCTGTCCTCCCCAGAGGGCTCCTCAGTTGGCAGGTTCAAAACTTTTTAGCAGCAATCACTTTAGAGTTCAGGAAACAATCAGGGACGAACACCTGATATCACAGTGATTTTTTAACATCAAGGGGCTTCTGTAGAGTTTCCCAGAGAACCGTAACAAAGCACCGCAGACTGGGTAACTTAAGCCACAGATATCAATTCTCTCACAGTTTTGGAGGCCCAAGTCCAGAATCAAGATGTCAGGAGGGGATGGTTCCCTCTGAGGGTAAGGGTGGATCTGTTCCAGGCCTCTCTGGCTTGCAGGTGGCTGTCTTCTCCTGTTCTTTCTCAATATCATCTTCCCTCTATTCCTGTCTGTCCCTGTGTCCAAATTTCTTCTTAAAGGACACTGGTCAAGAGGATCACGAGTTCAAAGCCAGCCTCAGCAAAAGTGAGGTGCCAAGCAACTCAGTGAGACCCTGTCTCTAAGTAAAATACAAAATAGGGCTGGGGATGTGGCACTATGGTCAAGTGCTTCTGAGTTCAATCCCCAATACCAAAAAAAAAAAAAAGAGACACTGGTCATATGGCCCACCCTAATGACCTTGCTTCAACTTGTAAAGACCCTATCTCCAAAGAAGGTCACATTTTGAGACACAGAGGTTAGAACTCCAACATATCTTTTTTTCCCCCCCCAGGGGGCGAGGAACGGGACACAATTCATAGTGTAACAAACATAGCTATTTATCTTTAAAATGCCTTCATAGGCTCTGAGGGACAGAGAATATCTCCATGAGAAAGAATAACAGGTTAAGTGGATGGATTAGAAAAGTCAAAGGGACTGGAGTTTCCTCATGCCAGGGGAAGTGCCAACAACCTGCTAGTGACCCCATCACCCTCAAACTCCCTCTTTCTGACACCAATGTCTGACTGATGGGCGATGTCCCCACCCGATGCCTCAGACATCAGCCGAGGTGTGGCTGTCCTTCAAGCTCCCTCCCTGCCCCAGGGATTCCAGAAGCAGCGATTTCTCCCTCTCTCCAGTCCACATTCCTTTTTCTCATAATATTTACACCAGTGCCACTCCGTGCCTGACAAGTAGCACATGAGGCCTGAGGACACTGGGAGATGGATGTGGGGCCTGCACTTGCACCGCCTGACTGACCATTTTTGGTAATGATCCTGTTAGACATTTGTACAGTGTTCCCCAATTTATGTGCATGCATCTCATGACCTTTTTCACCTGCCTGCCCACACCTGGATCTTTTTCTGCCTTGGTTTCCCCTGAAAGTTTCTCCACATGGCCTGTCCTCTACTCAGGAAAGCTTTCCTC
The DNA here is from genome assembly GCF_902686455.1 of Sciurus vulgaris. Classification (NCBI taxonomy): domain Eukaryota; kingdom Metazoa; phylum Chordata; class Mammalia; order Rodentia; family Sciuridae; genus Sciurus; species Sciurus vulgaris. Next base: position 30,919,477 of record NC_136474.1, read on the forward strand.
CTCTTTCCAGCCTTGACCCCTGGGTGACCTGGTTTCAATGATGTCAAAATACTCACAACTCCCAAACTGTCTTTCCAGGCCAGAATGCTCCCCTGACTTATAACCCAGCCGCTCGTTCCCTCCTCCGCTCTCACAGCTAAGAGACAAATCACGCTTGACTGTCCGTGCACGAGGCCAACCTCCTTCACAAACCCACTCCCAGCCATCCCGCCTGACTTCTTAGACACGACTCTGCCCTTCTCCTGGCTAAGACCCCGGTACTGGAATTATCTTTGACTCCTTTCCCCTCAATTCCCACATCCAATCCATCGAGAGATATTGCTTCCTCTACCTTCCAGATGCTTCCAGAATCCACTCCTTTTCACTCTCACCCCCTTTCTTGGCCCCGCTGCTCCCAACTTTGCAGGATTTCTCCCTGATGATCCTGCACCCCAACCCTGTCTGCTTTCCACAAAGCAGCCAAGGTGTCAGATGCTGTCAGCTCACCACAGGTGAAGCAAAGGAAGAAGCCAGACAAAAGGGTACTTATGGTATGATTCGCTTAGATCAAGCTCCAGGACGGGCAGAAGTCAGCCATGGGCCGGGATTGGATGATTTTACCTTCAGGGTCACCGCTGGGTAGGAAAAGGAGAAAGCTTCCTGCCAGGGTGCTGGAGGGGCTGCTGGCTAGGTGGGTGTGCAACCAATGTTAAAACTCATCAAATGACACACACACTCGGAATAGATATACAATTGTACGTTAAATCACATGTATGCACAAAGTGTACAGAATTTCTATAAAGCTCCATCATATGTTACTTCCTTGAGCAAGGCCCCTCCCCATTGAGAATTCCAGATACTACCCTCCACATACCCTCACCATCCTAAGTAACCATTCTACCCTGCTCCCCTGTTTTACTTTGCAACATTTTCTAATAGACCATTTGCTTATCTTTTCATTCTCCTGCCCCCCTTCCTGGTAGCAGAAGGTCCTGTTTCTCTGCTCACTGCTGGATCCCGAGTACCCGGAGCATGGCTTCACAGTTGCTCCTTGCACAAAAGAATAAAGGAGTAAGTGAAGAAATGTCCAGATGCCCAGAACCTTCTTGCATCTTCTCACCTACTCAGAGTTGAAGCCAGAGCCTTTCACTGACCCCTGGCCTGGCATCTGCTCCTCATCTCTCTAATTCCCAGCCCCTCCCACTCTAGAGTTTGCATTTCCTCTTCTTTTGCAGACATCCATCCATGGGCACCCCTCCCTTCTCCAGGCTCTACTCCACCGTTAGCTCACAGACAAGGCTTCCCCTGGCCTCCTTTATTTAAGACACCCTAGCCCACGTACAGTACCGTCTGTGCATGTACCTGTCCACTCTACCTTGCATCAGAAGAAATTGAACACCATGATGGCAGAGTCTGGGTACTGTGTGGTGTGTCCTGCACCTGGAACTGTGCCCACCATGCACCAGGCACTGGAGAAACATCTGATAGAAAAGCTAACACTGGTGGTGACAGGGTACCTACTGCACCAGAGTCACTTCATCTGTACTGTCACCTCCTCTTCCCAGAGTCACAATCCAGAGCCCCTTCCTTCCTCTCTCTCTCTGTCTTTTACACACACACACACACACACACACACACACACACACACACAGTAGAAGCATCTCCAATACATTTTGCTCAGAGATTGACACCAGATTCCAACAGCAACATACTTACAGAATGGCAGAGTGAAGGTAAGTTGAACTCACTCTCACTCTCCCTTTTCAATAGCAAAAGCATGGGAAGACAAGGAAAATCAAAAATTTCACAACTCCTTAAGAATTCACTGGAGTCACAGAACAAAGCAAAAAGCCATCTACCCAAGGGAACCAGCGAACCTTGATCAATGGCGGGTCCACAGGACGGTCTAACCTGGGCAACTTCTATCACCCCTCCCTCCCAGCTCGGCAGTGAGGTAGCCGAAGGTCACGCACTTTGCAATATGGCCATAAGCTCTTAGGATGACGAAGCTCTGTTAAAAGTACCATCCCCGTAGTACCATCAATATTTTGTCCAAACTTGCAGCATCCTGGGGAATCTCTATATTTGACTCAGCTCAGCTGGAGCTGGGGAAGGTGGCAGATGGCAGATACCCCTGTAGAACAATCACAACAACAACAAACCGCTGGCAATACCCTGGCTGCCTGCTTCTGAGATGATGACTGCAGTGAACACGAGCCTGGCCCAGAACTGAAAAAGAAGTCCTGAAGAACTGGAAGCCATAAGGAACTCCAAAAGCTCCGACTTGTCCACAGGGATGGGAGAGGCTGCACACTGGAGAAGACCCGGTGCACACCCAGGAATGACAGGGAGAGGAGGAGGCACCCACTGCTCATCTCTGGTGACCGAAAGGCCCCACACAATCAGTAAGTGAGAACGAAGGCTGTTTTGTAAACTGCCTGAGTCTTGTGCAGATGTCCCAGCAGAAGGCTCCAGACATCCGGCAAGGCATGTGAGGAAATCTGATCAATGATTGGCTAACCATACAATTACACGGACTCAGATGTGGCCCCCAGGAATCCAGGCTTAAAAATAAAAAGGACTTTAAAAACTATATAGCAAGCAACTCAGTGGTCACACAGTACAGTAAATACAGAAACCACAGAACTCGCCAAGGGAAGCGGCAAAAGAAATGAACGGTAACAAGAAAAACACCACCGACACCGACAACCAAAATGGAAAAAAAAGCAAAAGCAAGAACAGCAATTCATTACCCAAATTGTCACTATATTATTATCTAAAGTGTCCCAAAACTTACAAGGAAACAAGAAAGTAGGCCACATCCATAGGAAGGGAAGAAATTTAAACAAAACAAACAAAAAACTCAGTCAACAGAAAATGTCCCCAAGAGTTTGACCTTAACAAACAAAGATTTTATATGTTATTATAAATGTGTTCGAACAACTGGAGAAAAGGGTGTCTAAAGAATCATAGGAAATTATAATAATTTTATCTTCCCAAATAGAGACGATCAATAAAAGGAGTAAAAGAGGCAAATAGAAATTCTAAGAACTCAAAGTACAATATCTGAAATTCCCTAGATGGGCTCAACAACAGTCTTGAGCTGGCTAAAGAAAGAATCCGTGAACTAGAAGACAGAGTAATAGAGATTATCCAGTGAAGAGAAGAAGGAAAAATCATCAGAGCTTAAGAGATCGATGGACACCGTCAAGAAGTACCCACACATACATAATGGGGGTTCAGTAAGACAGGAAAGAGGACAGAAAAAATATTTGAAAAAACAATAGTCAAAAACCTGCCAAATTTGAGATAGGTTTTAATTTACATTTAAGAAACTCACGGAACTCCAAGTACACTAAACCCTAAGATATCTACAACTATATAGATCATAAGCAAAGAAAGACTGTTGGAAGACCAAGACAGAATCTTGAAAACAGTCAGAGAAGTGACTCATTTGGTATAAGGAATTCCCAGTATGATTAAAAATTGACTCTTCACCAGGAACTAGTGAGAAAACAGAATTGAAAGGAAAAGATTATCAACCAAGAATTCTCTATCCAGCTAAATTCTTCTTCAGATAAGAAGTGAGGGCATTTCCTGATTTAAAAAAGAAAAGAAAAATCTGTCACTTGCAGATTGCCCTATAAGAAACAGTACAGAGGAAACAAAAGGATAGTAGACAGGGATTCTAACTCACATGCAGGAAAAAAAGAGGCATTAGTAAAAGTAACCATGAAGATACTGTGAAAGATAGCATAAACATGCTTTTCATAACTCTTCATTTATTTGTTTGAAAGAACTACTACAGTAAACTATACTTATAAAATTGGGGGTTGATGAACTTAAAAAGATATGTTGTAGACGACACCAGTAGTTCAAAGGAAAGAGGAAGGAATGAAGATAGAATACAGGTTAATTTTGGGGGGATATTAAAATTTTGTATTAATTCAAACTAGACCTTTTAAACTACATTTAAAATTAAGACACAACCACTAGGAAAATAACAACACACACACACACACACACACACACACACACAAAATTTTAAAAGTAAGTAAAATCAGGAATGTGTAACACCAAACAAGGCAGAAATACAGAAGAAAAAAGACATAACACATAAAGAAAAAAAAAAAAAAAAAAAAAAAAAAACAAGTAAAACAGTAGAAGGAAAATCTACCATATTGGTAATCAAATTACATGTTAAAAATTACAAGAATTCAAAATCCAAAGATCAGCAGAATGGATTTTAAAAAACATTACCCACCCATATACTGCTCATATGTGATAGATCTCAGTTTCAAAAACACCAACGGATTGATAAGGTACATCATGGAAACAGCCACCATCAGAAAGTTAGAGCAGCTATGCTAGGCTCAGACAAGATAAACTCCAAGCAAAAAAAATAGTTGGTAGGAAAAAAGATGGTCAACTCATCAATCCATTATAAATGTCTATGAACTTAACAGCACAGTCCCACAACACGTCAGGCAAAAAAATTAACAGAAATTGAGAAAAATAGATAATCCAACAATTGGGAACTTCAATATCCTACTCCCAATATCAAAAGAAGTAGGCAGTAGATTAACAAGGAAAAGAAAATTTGAACAAGAACTAAACCACTCAGACTTGACACCAACAGAACACTCCACCCACACAGCAGGATATGCATTCTAAAGCCCACCTGGAACATTCTCCAGGATGCTGGGCCATAAAACAAGCATCAACAAATTTGAAAGGATTAAAAAACCATAGAGTATGCTTTCTAAACACAAGGGAAGAAAATTGAAATCAACAACAAAATTTGGGAAGTTCACAACTAAATGGAACTTAAAACATTCCCAAGTAACCAGAGAACCACAGAAGAGATCACAAGGAAAATCAGAAAACATTTAGCAGTCAATGAAAATGAAACAGCATAACAGAACTTATGGGAACAGCTAAAGCAATACTTAGAGGAACACGTATGGCTTTAAATTTTTACTCTACATTTAAAAAGAAGATCTCATATCGATAATAAAACTTTAGACCTTAAGGAATTAGAAAAAGAAGAGCAACCCAAAAGGTAAGGGAGGGGGAAAAAAAAAAAAAAAAAGAGCAAACCTAAAGGTAACAGACCGAAGGCAGTAATGAAGTTTACAGGGATAAGTAAAATAAAGAATAAAAAAGGAGGAAGTCAAAACACTGAAAGCTGGTTCTTTGAAGAGATCCACAAAAGTGACAAACCTTTAGACAAAGAAAAAAAAAAAAAAGAGGAGACTCAAATTATTAATATTAGGAATAAAAAAAAGGCATGTCTTTTACAGAAATAAGAAGAACTATAATGGAGTACTATGAATAATTGTGTCCCAACAAACTAGATAGCCTAGAGGATAGGGACAAATTTCTACAGAAACAAAAATACATTGCAACTGCCTCAAGAAGAAATAGAGAATCTAAATATTTCCACAATAAGTAAAGGAAATATAAGCCAAATTATATTGTTCTATTGTGTGCATGAGTGAATATGTAACAACAAATCCCAGCTATAATGCATCAGTAAAAAAGGGAGAGAAAAACCAATTTAGATATCAAAAAATAAGTAAAGGAAGTGATTTATTTTTAAAAAATAAGTCCCCAGAAAAGAAAAGCACAGGGCTAAAAGGCTTTCCTGGTGAATTCTACCCAACATTTAGAAAAAAATTAACATCAATCCTTCCCAGACTCTTTTATAAAAGCAGAAGGGAGATTCCCTGCAACTCATCCTCTGAGTTTAGTACTACCCTGATACTAGAGTCACATAAAGACATCACAAGAAAACAAAGCAAAACAACACACCAGTGTTTTTATGAATAGAGAAGTAAAAGTTCTCAACAACATACAAGACAGTGTATCTGCTTTGGAAAATGTGTCTTCCCTCTAGCACATGGATAGACAGATCAGTAGGATAGCATTTGAAATCCAGAAACAACCCTAGTATGTATAGAAATGTAAATTATAAAGAAGGCAAGTTTTGAACTAAACGGGAAATGAAGGTTGGTTCCATAAATGGATGGAACAGAATAGTTATTTGGGAGAAAAATTAGGCAAAAATCCTAACTTATACTTCACAAAGAAGTAGATTCTAAGTGATCAAAGATATGAACACATTATATGAAAGCACAGAGTTCTCCCTGCTCATTAATGAGAAAAAGACCAACAACCCAACTCAGAAAGCAGGACATGAAGAGTCTGAATAAAAATAAATTCCAATAGCTAAGAAATAAGAAAAGACTCAAAACCACAGAGTTCATTAAACAAAGCTAAACTGAAATGGCAGACTAGTGTTCGTCTGTCACCTTGGAAAGGGTGGGAAACTGTGTCTCTCACCTGGCCCAGGGCATGCAGAATTCCTAAAATTCCCACAGCACCCTGGGGCCATCTACCAAAAGCAACCATGCACTGGTGCACAATTCCAGAGGCAGGAATTAATCCTGCAGCTACTTCGGAGGTGTAACCTTAAAGATGCTTGTTCCACTCATTTTTATTCAGGCAAAAGTCAGGAAAATATCCCAAAACTAATCAAGCTCAAACTGGGTCATAAATTATAATGCAGACATACAATGGTTAAACGGAACAGATAGTGACATATAAGAAATGTACAATAATGACAGGAATAATCACAAGTTTTGAGCACTTAACTCATGCTGGGCACTGGCTAAACCATATCTCAGGGGTTATCTTGTTAAACCCCCAAAGTGAAGCTGTGAGTTTCTGTTGTCAACTCTGGGCACTGCTGCAGAACTGCTGTACTTCACTGGGCCAAGGCAGATGGAGGGTAAATTAAGAAAGGTGAGGGCCAGCTCTCCGTGGCACATCTCTCCCATACCACTCTGGGCCGTGAATATTACCCAAGGAACAGATCAGTTTGGAGGCTTTAGGGAGGAAAGAAGGTGAGCTTCAGTCAGAATCCTTTTCGAAAACTTGGGCATTCCCTTCTTAATTGGGGGACAAACACCTCATTTAACTTGTCTGTGATTGAGATTTCTGAGTGTTCGAATATGAATGAATTATAAAAACTAAAACCTGTCCTGCCTGAAATGAGATATGCTGTACTTCAGATCTCCCTGCCCCATCCCATGCACTTCTGACAACTTGGAGAATGCAGCCTATATGTTCCATTTCCAGAACATCTTCCATTTGCCATCTTTATGCATCAGGTACCATTAAGAGGATATCTGATTTCTGTAGTATGAAGACCAAAGATTGTTTCAATAACAACATAAACATTTGTATTGGGGGGGAACCTATTATAGTATTAAAATTGAATATACTGAACCAATTAAACCACTGCTAGTTAGTGGTTATTATAAATATGCCCGTAATTGCCAAGCATGAACTTTTTTCTCTGAACCAAGGTCTGTCACTTCTAAACTTCTCCTTTTAAAGGAAAAGAATTTACTGGAAGAATGAAGCTGGCAATCCTATCACCAGACACCACTAATTTCCCATGCCCCTATGAGAAAGGACATTTTTCAATGCATTGTTTTACCTAATTGAGACTCATAAACTCATAAATCATGGTCGTTTCCAAGCTTTTCTTTGAGGCTTTTTTTATTTTCACAGTCAGAAGCCCTAAATTAATCAATCACGGCATCACATCACAGGCAATTACCGCAGGGTAGATATGCCTGTCTGTCACCCCAGACTGCAGGTGGGCTCTCAGTTGGGTATTTTAAAGCACTTTTGTCTTTATAACCAAATGGCACCCCGAATTGCTCAGTTATTATTGCAAAAACACTTATGAATGTCTACAGAGGGGGCAGCCCAGGAAATCAGCCCACCGCACCCCACTGACTGGCAGCAAGCTTAGCAGTTGATTCAGAGGCAAATGAGACAGAATGAAAAGAACAAATGCCAAAGGCAGACTTCACCAAAGGATGCCTGAGCTGGTCCTCACCAGGGCCAACCTCCATCCTCCCGGGACCTGGACCTCAGCATGAGCTCACTTGTGAGGGCACCTGTTCCCCACAGGTGATCCATACTTTTCTAAAATATGCTTTATGTCTCTTGTCCTTTCATTTTACATCTTTAGAACCCAGTTTCCCCTTTTTTATATTTTGCGGCCTCACCCAGCTTTGTTCATGGATGCCTGTGATAAGGAGTCTTTTTGAAATTCATGGGTCTGGGGTGACACCAGGCAGCCTGGCTGCACATGGGTGGGAGCTGATGTCCTGGGCTCAAATTTCCTTGTCCAAGAAACTGGCACTGTGAGATGCTTCCTGTCCCTCCTGGCACTGTTCTGCTTCCTGGAAACTTCTGCCAGCACCCAACCTGGAGGAAGTCCTATTTCTGCCATAACGTGGCACTGTGTCTATGGCACTGGCAGACCTTAGGGTCAGGAAAACAGGAGGGACAGAGGACACCAAGCACAGAAAATCATCTGTAGGTGATTTGCCCTGAGAGAACATCAAAGGGGCTTGCTCATGAGGACTTCCCAAAGAGACACCAAGTTAACTCGAGATCTTTCTTTCGCTCTCTCACCTCTGTCTTGCTCTCCCCCTCTGTAATGGCCTTCCTCTGTTCCTCACTCTGATTTTATGTTTCCTTTCCTTGCTCAGGGCCATGTATGGGGGTGGAGGAAGCTGTAATGGAATCCTTCTCTGTTTCTTGTTCCAATTCTCTTCCCACCATCCCATAGGGCATTTCCTCTACTCCTGTGGTTCTGGATAGGGCCCTGCCTCCCACCCACACACATGTGGCAATGCCCGGGGGCCTTTTAGATTGTCATATGGGAAGGGAGCCCTTGGGATCTCCTGGGTGGGAGCCAGGGATGTTGGTAAAGGCCCTGCCACCACAGACAGCATCCCATAGTGCTGGGACTACGTAGCCCGACTGTGGTCCAATCCACCACCGGTGTCTTCTACATATTCTTAGTTTGCAGTCCACACGCCTTAGAGTTGAAATAAAGTTTAGATATAATTTAGTCCAGTCATCACCTCCTGGCTCTATTCTTCTCACTGACAGACAGCTGAGCCCCAGAGGTTCTGGTGCATCAAAGTCCAACCTTCACCGTGAGATGGAGACTGTGCAAATCCTGTCTCGGCCACACATTAGCTTTGAAGCAGGGCAAAGGGTGGGGGACATTCTCAGCAACTTGGTCTCCTTAAATGCAAAATGAGGATAAAGAAACCTCACTCCCTGGGTGGTTACAAAAATGAAAAACTTCTTGATTGTGCTTCACATTCCTTGGAAGTTGATACATGCTTATTACTCCTTTTTTCTGTCTTTTCCATCTGCCCCAACTTCCCGGATACTTTTCCTCCCGCAACAGTTCATTTGAAAGACACCAACAATACCCCAGGACCACTGTGAACTTTTTCTGACAGTGGCCACAGGTCCTTCCTTAGGGGAATCACTAGGACTGTTGGCACCTGGCACCCAACCCCAGAGGCATGTGACCTGGTATGACCAAACACAGGAGGACTATGACTGAGAAAGGAAGGGATAAAATGGATCAGAACCAGTAACTAGGCCCTGTTTTCCCTTTTTTCTTGGAACTTTTGGACCTTTTTATATTTCTCTCCTTTCCTTCTCTTTTATTTTTTGAGAGGCTGGGAAATCAAACCCAGTGCCTCATGCATGCTAAGCAAGAGCTCTACCCCTGGAATAGAGCCCCAGCACTGTATGTTTCTTCCTACACTTCTTAGAGAATTGCAGGCATCACTGTCCCTGACTGGACAACAGTTTAACTTATTAATTTTCAACTTCATCATGGTGCCAGAGCAATCAGAATTTGGTAGAAGCCATAAGTAGAATTTTGAATTGGGATCTTTTCTTTCTTGTGATGTTCAGGTGGCAGTGAACTGCAGCTCCCCAGACAGCCCGATTGCCATGGTGGGGTGCGGGGGGGACCAAAAAAACAAAAACTCTGCAGGGTGCTGGAGGTTAGATGTATTCAATGCATTTCCACTTAATATTTTTTTACGATGGGTTTATCAAGAGGTAGGTTAAGGAACATCTGAATTGACAAAGCACCTGTGGCCAGCCCTCTTCTGGGTCAAAGATGGAAACTTTCTGTCACTCACTGGAGAGAGTGCCCAGAAGCTTTGACTATTTAAGGGATCACATGGCCTGCAACCAGGAGGGGAATGATTCCTTGTGGCCTCCCCTTTAAGGGTTGCTGAGCTCAACCATAATAAACGTGAACACAGAACAAAAGGCCAGCCAGCTAGAAACACAGCCTGGGTCAGGAAGGAAATAGGCAGAGACAAGAGGGACCAGGCGCCCACCCCAGGAACACCCTGATCAAACGCACAGACTCTCCATCTTCAAGTCCTTGCCCAGCTGGTTTAATATTTAGTTACTACCACCATAGTAAAGTTCACAGCCGTGTTTCCAAAGAGACTCATTATTTATGCAAACACGATATTCCTCCATATGCACTGGATCGAAGACAGCAAAGAGCCCTTAATGGGCCACAGCCCCATTTAAAATATTTACCAAAACAGATGCCAAGTCTAGCACCACGTAAATGTCGATGGGGAGAAGAGGTCTGGAAAACTTTCATTCTGGAGGGTGAAGTCTTGCAGAAATGAGGACACGGGGCCAAGGCAGCCCACAAGGGCCTGGGGGAACACCCTGCCTCCTATAGGCATGCAGACTCTGACACAAGAAGGTGAATCTTACCCGTCCCCAGTCTTCCCTTTTCCTCCCAACATTATTTTTTTTTATGTGAAGCATTTTAATCCTGGAAGAGCTTAGTTTGTTATTGCTGTGTGCTATTTATTTACTTACAGAGCTGGGAATGGAACCGGGGACCTTGTAGATGTTAGGCAAGACTCTACTACCCAACTATACCCCAGTCCACCTGGAAAAATTCAAAATCACTTCTCATGATTAACTGCCCAGGCTCCAACCCCTGGGTCTTGTACATTTTCACGATTCACTCCACTTTGTCCAACCTGGTATACAAGTGTTCAGGTCAAACTGCTTTTCTGAGTTTCCATTTTTCTGGGAAAAGCTCCTGTGCATCTGTCTTACGTCTGCTTAACTCTTAGGCCTGGGAAGGAGGCCCAGGAGGCTGAGGAGCAATAGGGCTTCCCTGTCCTCCCTGCCACACACACTAGGAGCTGTGATCTAGGGCAAGTCTACTGAACACACGTCCTGTAAGAGAAGACCAAGTAGTCCTGGGGTTTTCCATGCAGCTTGGCTCCTCTGGAGCCAAGCTCAGAGAGGCTACTTTGAGCGCCAATCCACCAGGTCAGGTTTGCAGGGCAGGTTGATAGGGCATCTTCTGAAAAGTCTCCAGTTATCCTTTTTCCAAAGTTTCCTTTGACTCTAGCTGACTCAAAGCTTTGGGCTCAAAGGAAGCAGTGAAAAAGGAAAGAAATCCAGAGGGTCCCCAGGGTTGTTTTTCAAGATGGAAAAATGATAAGGAAAAAAGGCATCCATCCTGGAATGGATGACTCTCCCCCATGGAGACAGAAACTGGTCCTCTGAGCAAGCCACTCCCAATGCCTCTCAACCTGAGAAGGTGGCACCCCACTCGGGAAAGCGGAAAAGGCCTTAGAGAACTGGGGGACCCCCAGGTATGCCAGAGAAGCCTCCATGAAGGCTCCAAGGCAGCATCAGGGTGCAAAGTCATACAGGAAAGATGGACTCCACAGAAACAAGAGTAGCAAAGCAAACACGCGATCCGTCCACAATCCCTGAAGCAACCTACCTGCTGACGGACCGTGGCAAAGAAGCTGGGAGGCTGTTTTGCAGACACATCTGCAGTGACCAATGCACTTAAGGAACAGAACTGCCACTGACAGACTGCCACAAGGAGCTTGGTTCTTTCAGTGTGGCTGAAGGTGAAACTGATGAACCTTTGCTATGGAAATCATTATAACTATTCACTGCCTGTCTCTGGCCTGTGAGCCCACCCTCCAACCAAATGTTATCTCTCATTAAACACTGTGGCTCGTTTTCCCATCGGATGAGCAGAGATCACTGGGCTGTGGGTGCTGAAGATGGGGTGAGGACAGGTTTGCCGAGATCTGATGGTGAGAATATAAATAACTCCATAAATAACAGAGGCTGCGATCTCTCAGACTCACAAATGTACACACACCAGAACCCAACAATTCCACTTCTGGGAAATTAATCTTACAAAATGAACTCATGAGGCATGAACTCTTGTGAAATAATTTGGGTACAGGTTATTCAAAGTAAACACACGTGAAATGATACAGATACACAGTTATTCACTGAAACCCTGAATTTGGGGGAGGTTGTTGTGTATTTTCATTGACTTTGTCTTCTAATGTACAGTTTTATGGGTTTTAAAAACATGCATAGATTTGGGCTACCACAACAACAATCAACACACAGAACAGTGTCATTCGCCATGAAAACCTCTCCTCCTGGTTTCCCTCTGCATTCTCATATTCTCTCTCTCTCTCTCACACACACACACACACACACACACACACACACACACACACACACAGGATATTTTTCTCCAGCACTACAGTTTTGTCTTTCTGAGTTAACAATTTTAGGTGACCTTTTGAAACCGGCTTCCTCATAAGGACTTTGAAGCCATCTAACTTGGTGTCTGCTGAGTAACTTACTCCTCTTTTTTGCAGAACATGATCCATGGTATGGTTGGACCAGTCTATTCATTCTCCACTGATGGACTTCTGGGCTGCTTCCAGCTCAAAACCATTACAAATAAGGCTGCTAGGAAACATGTGTGAGCAGGAGCTTCTTTTCTCGGGAGACCAGTACCCACTCACTACACAGTGACATCTTCGGGCCAGTCTTCTTCCACTTGAGCAGGCACCCAACACCCTCTGTAGGGTGGAGCCTGGGATTCTGCATTTCTCCCAGCTCCCAGGTGATGCTCAGGCTGCCGGTCTGCAGACCACTGTGAGTCTGGGGATCTCTGATTTTGGGTGGACAGGGCATGCCCCAGTACGTCCTTTTGGGTTTGGGTGAGTGCAGTCACCTGGTGAGACTGGGAGCCACTACCAGATCCTCTGGTGGACAAAGGCATCCTAAGTAAACCTTTTCTTGATTGGAAGTTTTTAGGTGAAGTGTATATTTGACATACTTGGTCTAATTTGCTCATTTGTATTATCCAACAAGCACCCACGAACATTTGGGTTTGAGATCCATCCCAAGTCTCAAGTTCAGGCAAAAGAACTATTTCCAGAGGCACCACAGTTCCTAGCCCAAGGATTTCAGGGTAGCTCTTTCTCTGCACATCCAAGTTTCTGCAAAGGCCACGTAGACACAGACAACTTCAACTAAAGAGCTTAGCAAAGAGGAGGGAAAGGGGAAGGTGGAGCTTACAAAACATCCATTTAAACAGCATCTGTGATGCTTGCCCTTCTGCCCACAGGAAATGGACCGAAACCAGCCTGAAACAGAAAACCAATCTGGAAGGAGAGGGAAAGGTTTTCCTGGTCTTCCATTCACTGGGGAGGTAAAGGAAACACTACCCATGACTCCAAGAAGATGAAGGCACCTGAGATCCATGCAAGGACACTGCCTCATGAGGAACTGCAGGAACTGACCCCAAAATAGGCAATAGACACTTCTCCAAAGACGAACACACAAATGGCCAAGAAAACATGAAAAGATGCTCGACAACATTAGTTAATAGGAAAATGCAAATCAAAACCACACAATAAGATACAACTTCACATCCACTAGGACAGTTATAAAAGCAAGGGTTGGTGAGGATGTGGAGATACACAAGATCTTACTCCCCTCAACACTGTATAAATGGATTCACATAACTTGTCATTGTGAGACTGACTCATTTCACTTAGCACAGTGTCCTCAAGAATTCCTGTGCTTGGGCATGTGTCAGAATTCCCTCCCTTTTGAAGGCTGTGTCTTAGTCTGTTTTGCGTTGCTGTAACAGATCAGGCTAGGTAATCTATAATAAACAGAAAAAAATTTTGTGTGTGTGGAGTCACCATACTATCTTCCACAATGACTGCACCATTTTCCACTCCTGCCAGCAGTGCACACAGGATCATAGAACCAGAAAACAAGGTGGGAGAGGAGAAAATGAGAAGTTATAATTTAGTGGGTATAAAGTTTTAGCTTTACAGGATGAAAAGGGCTCTGAAGTTTTGCTGCACAACAATGGGAACGTGCTTAATGCTGTTGACCGGCACATGAGAACTGGGTAAGACGCTAAATTTCATGATTTTTAAGAAAATTCTCACAAACATACAAACTACATGAAAACTCCATGGAAAGCTGAAGCCAGGAAACCCACATAGATGGGGCCCTTGGTGGACCCCTTGCCATTTTATGTATGTGCACAGATCAGATAACACAGCCCTCGTGACTACCTGCAGCCTAGCACACGAAACCCCCAGCTCCAGGGAGCTTCTGGTATTTTCAAGAATTATTTTGTGCATATTTCGCTTTGTGCTAGACTCTAAAATCCTTGGGTACGAATGACTCTGTGACATATGACATAACACACTGTACTGAGGGAGATGACCTCATATGTTTTCCAGGGTGATCTCTGCGTGAAAACAAGATTCTTATTTAAATATACTGTGACCTGACAATCACCAGAAACACACTCACTTATGAACTTCTGACATCAGGAGAGCTTGTGGCTCAGTCTGCTGGGCTGAAAATGGAACCATAACAACACTGTCTACTATTCGAGCTTGCTCAGCACGGCGTGGCGCCCAGCACACTCCACACACTCCAGCAGCATCGCAGTCCACTGTGATCACTGCTGCTCTGGACCCGGCGGCAGGAATTAAACCCTCAAGAACTGGAGGTGGAGAGAGTTTAACGTCATGGTTGCCTCTTCTTGCTGTTCTAGGTTTTCCAGCCAACTTACCTTCACCTTTTCTTGTTTTCAACAACAACCCTCCAGTTTGAAACACTGAGCCAGTTACCTATCATAAACCCTGTGGCTCTATTATTGGCGAGATCGCTCCCCAGGTCCATAGTGGACAATCAACTAAGCTACCCCTGGAGAGGGTTTGCTTGGCAATCTCCTAAGAAAACTCCAGTCATGTGGAGGTGCCCAGCCCAGGAGCATCCAAGTGCCCTTGGGTGTAGCAGTCCCAGGCTTCACCAAGACCAGAAGGTAGGAGGTGCAGAGGGTGGACACCTCTGCTGGCCTAGCCACGGGGACTGCGAGTTCACTGCCAGAGAAGAGGGGGGAAAGGCTACCCACCTGGGGCTCAGGCTCGGCCAGGGAGGCAGCAGTCCTAGACTTTACTGCATGGCACAGTGACCTTGGACTAGTGCCAGCCCTTGCCCAAGGATAACTTCCTAACACCCAGAGCCCCTAGGCCATCAAGTCCTGGGATTTACCAACAAGGGCACATCTTTGAGATGAAACTACAACAATAGATTACATACATGAGCTTTATTGAACAGAAGTATGAATGAAAAATGGCTGTTCTACTCCTGCACAAGCTGATTTCTGAACTGCATCACATGAAAGCTTCCTTCTGCTCTTTCTTATTACTCCCCAACCCCAGGAAAATCCCTTCTCCTTTCCCTCGTGATTCAAAAAAGCTAAAACCAAGATGCTTCATAAGAATGTGACCCCTTAACCCTTCCCCACTGACAAAAAGAGCATTTATTCAGAGTCTCATGACAATATTCAAATCCTGGGTATTTAACCTGAGTTAAAGGGCTCCTGGACTTGCACAGCCACATGAAGGTCCTGGAGTCTCCTGGGCATAAGGACCTCAGAACCCCTCCTCCGTGCCCAATGACCCTTATGCACACTGGCACACACTGGCCTGCTGCCCATGTGCTGACCCAGGGCTCTGGACACTCACGCTCCACCAAGGACGGTCAAGACAAGACGCTGACTTGGGGCTGGGGGAGAACAACCGCAAGGACCCTCACCCAGCACTGCTCTCCCAGTCTACAGGCCAGGCACACAGTGAGGACGCAAAGAAACAGCCATGGCTGCCAGTGGCAGAGGCAGGGCTGCTCCAGGGGTCTCTCATTTTCCCTTCTGCCTTCTCCTCCATCCCTCCTTGCTCCTGCCCAGGACCTATCACTTTCCACCCCTCACCCCAAGCTAGCGACCAAGAAAGGTTGGTCCTTCTGGTTAAAGAGATGCCCAATCTCAGAACGAAAACAGAATGTCTGACATGCGGACAGGAAAAGCAGAGGCAGAGGAAGAGACACCCATGTGCTCGGGGTGTGCCTTCACTGGGAAGTGAGGACAGCACACATGTAAACATGCACACAGGCCAACACGCACACACGCACACAGGTAAGCGTGTAATGTGCAAATGTCCACATGTGTGAACATAGCATACACACACCTATGCACAATCACATACAAGCACAATCACATGCACTGAAGTGCTGGGCAGGAAAAGCCCCCACACGACACCAAGACTGGAATAGAGAAAGAGGAGGTATGAGGTGATGGAAGTACATTTAGCCTCTGGGCTGGCTCACCGCGTTCCACCAACACCATCCTTCCCAGAAGGGTAAAGGGCAGGCTACTCTCAGCTGACTTCCTTAAAGGGAGGTAACTAATGGAAAACTACAACCTCTAACCACTGCAGAGGAGGCTGCTTAGGTGGTTGAGGACTTGGTATAACTCTACGTGGAACTCTGTTTTAATATTAAGACGTACAGGTGCATAACACGTGACTTTCCAAAGTAGAACCAGCTGCTCTGTGTGGCGGTGCAGTGGTCTAGCGGAAGAACCCAGCAGTGGTTTGCCTACAGAAATAGGGGAAGGGAGGATCTTAGTCCATTTGGGCCACTCTAACAAAATATCACAGAGTGGGGAGGCCTGTTAAAGACCAGGAATCAGTTTTGGAGGCTGAAGGTCTAAGATAAAGCACCCGTAGACTCAGGATCCACTGAGGATTGTCTAGCTGACTCACAGACTTCCACATTCTTGCTGTGTCCTCGTGTGATGGAAAGGGCAAGGGGTTGCTCCCTGAGGTCTCTTTTAATAAGGACACCAATGCCATTCATGAGGCTCCATCTTCTTAACCTAATCACTTCCCAAAGGTCCCCCTCCCAATACCATCACATTAGGGGTTGGGATTTCAACACATGGATTTTGAGGAGACAGTCCACACAGCAGGGGACAACTGTGGTTTGGAGAAAGGAAAATGGCACATTCCATTGTGGACCTGTCGGAAGAGTCGATGAGACAACCATAAACTATGGTGACGTGTTTGTCACTGTTCCATCACTGGGAACAAACAGGGAGAAAATCAACTTAAAAGAGGAAACCTTTGTTTGGCTCCCAGCTGGAGAGACTTGAGTCTGCAGCGGCTCGGCCCTGTCGCCTTGGGCCTGGGGCAGCACGGCACATCAAGGTGGGAGCATGCCATGAAGAGGGCTGCTCACCTCACTGCCACCAGGAAGCTGAGAGAAGCAGGAAGAAGAGGCTGTGGTCCCAATATTCCCTTCAAGGGCACATCCCTGTGACCTAACTTCTTCCAAATACGCCTCATGTCCTAAAGGTTCTAGCAACTTCCAAGAACACCATGGGCCCTCAACACATGGCCCTTTGGGGAACATTCAGTATCTAAGCTATGGCACCTGGTGACTGACTCCAAGCTGACTTGTCAATGACACCATACACTGTTCTGTAAAGGCCACTGACACCTCTCAAACCAACCAAGACCTAGGCTTACCAAGGGCCAGCTATAGTCCCAGTCCTGAATGAGCCAGTTTTATTTATTACTGAAATATTTTATGTAAGTAACTACTGCAAAATGTGTTATCACATTAGGGCTAACAAGAAGAAAGTCATTTCTATGAAAAACTAAGCTGGATTCTTTAGGACACACTGGAGTGAAGGCAGTGAAAGATCTATTAGGATCCTGCATTTCATCGTGCCTATGAATTTTAATCTAAATCTGGAAATCACTGAATGCGAATGTGCACTTAGGGTGAGGTTCATGTGACAAAGACAATGTGGTGCTCCAACCAGTGAGTGTGTCCTCAGTGGGAATTATTCATAAATTGTACACTGTAAATTAAAATGGGGAAAGTATTAAACTTGTTAATGATCGCCTAAGGTCACCTCTTTTTCCAACTGATGGCTCTTGCCACACCATACAAGGGCTTCTCCAGCTCCATCAGCAACCATCAGGACATTCCTTTGTTGAATACTTGTATTTGTAGGAAATATGTTAAGAATCTTACTCTATTATCTTCTTTATTTCTTCTCGTGAGTTTACGGCATCATTGTTATTATACCCATCTTTCAGACAAATAAACTGAGGTGCAGAGGAATTAAGCACCTGATGCTGCACCATAGATCACAGGGGATTCTCCTTAATCCTGTGCTCGGCTGTTAATAATTAAGTCAAGCCCTCCTGAGTTGTCAGTTGTCAACACCTGCCAGGCTCCCTGGAAGTCTAAGGGGCAGCCAGGGCACAGCCACCAAGGTAGATCCCCAGGTCTTTCAAGGGTCACAAGGCCCTACAAACTGTTCTGGTGCAGAGAGGGCAACCTCCTCTGCCCAGAGCTTCAGAATCACTGGAGCCTGTTGAAGCAGACACCCGGCCCCCTGTGGTGCCTGTTCAGGCCTGAGAGGTGAGCATTTCTAGGAAGCTCCAGGGGGTGCTCGGGAGAGCTGCTTCAAGACATTCTGCCTGTGATCACCCAGGATCTGAGACTCGAATGCTCATTCAGGAGCATCTGGAGAAATCACAGTGACTTTAAGAGAATTCACAGGACTAACACTGTGTCATCCACTGGACTTAGGGCTCTCTCATTTAGAAGATGCACATGCCCTAAAGGGAAGGAAGGTTCCTTCACCCCTGAGAGCCTCCAGGATGAGGGTGCCTATAGTCTGCTTCCTTCAGGTTCCCTACAGGGTCCTTCCTCCCTCCTTCTCTCTCACCTAGTGTGTTCCTGTCAATATCCCCTGGGTGCGGGGGAGCAGAGGTAAACTGCTCAGCGGGGAGGGCATATGAAGTCCAACATTTTACAACTTAGGGTCCTCTTAGCAGTTCCTCAAACCTCTGTCATTATGGCCCATGATGGAAGGACCTCACAGGAAAAATGAGCACCCATGCACAAAATTTTCTCTGCTGTTATTTCTCCTTCACAAGACACAGCCATCCCTCCATATCTGCAGGCTCCACATCCTCCCTTTCAACCAAACAGGGACGGAAAATATTTGAAAAAAAAAAAAAGTTACATTGTGTACCGCAGAGTTAGACCTACAATGACTTTATCTGTACTTAACAAGTAGACCTTTTTCTTGTTATTCCCTCAACGATACAGTATAACTATTTACATGCTTGGGTACTTAAATAAACTACAGATGATTTAAAGTATATGGGAGGATGTGGTGGGTGGCTTATATTCAAATAATAAGCCATTTTATATGCTAGAGTTGAGCATCCATGACTTTTGGTGTCCTTGGGATGTTGGAACAGTCCTTGATGGATACCAAGGGACAACAAGGACCACATTCATTTTCTCATCACTCTTGATAAATCGCTGACCCCTCTCCATGCTCCCTCTAGAGAAAAAGAAGTGGGGTGGAAGTACCTACAAAAGGAAGCAGCCAGGCCGGCCTGGCTGCTGAGTGTGGCTTGTATGATCTTGGTAGCTAGCGGGCCAAAACCTAATGCTGATCAGTGGGCAGCAGGCACTCACCAGTGTGATTCAGTTTTAGCAATTTGCTGACATGTGGCAACATCTCCCTGTGGTTTTCTGGGCACTGGTGGGCAGCAAGAGTGGACAAAAGGTCGTGGGCGTCTTCTCAGCACTCACGCAAAGGTGCATGTGCCCACAGGTCCAGACCTGGCCGGGAGCTTCCGTGTTGAAGGGCTCCTGTGAACAGGAGCAGAAATGACATTGCTCCCAACTGCCTGGAACACATTCCTAACCAGTGCTGAAAGAAGCAGCAAGGACAGCCGCAACTGAAAACCAGCACCCCCAGACATGTCATTTGTGAAAATCTGGTAAAACTGATTTCACGACATGTACAAAGAGGAACAGGCTGCTCAGTTACAGAGGCCTGGGGAGCTCTGTGGTCTCCTGCCAGCAACAGTCCCTAGGAACACAGCTGGGTCCCACCTTCCACAATGGCCCAGGGTAAGAGAGCCCCATGGGGATCCCCCGCCCCACACTGAGCCAGCCAGCACCCAACTCTAGGCTGCACTGGCAACAGAATCCGAAAGGGGTTCTGTTTCCTGAAGTTCATGAGGGTTTTGGCACCATTTCTGGCTTCTCTGGGAAGAGTTCTCACAGCTATGCTATCTATTTCATGGTGAAAACCAGGCAGAGCCTAAAGCAATCCTGCCAGAGGATTTACAATGCAAACATGAGAAGCCATCAGCAAACGCCTTCTTAGAAGTGAGTTTCAAGCCTGAAGCGCCTGCGGGATTGACAGATGCGGTTTTGCCTTCTGCTCAAGCAGATGTTTTCCCAGGCATTACCTCCTTGTAATACACGATCCCTTAGTTCTACAAGCAGGGGCCCGAACATGCCAACCAACCCGGCACCCTCTGGCTCTGCACTTCTGACAGGCTGCAAGCAGGAGCTTGGTGATTCCAAGGCGCTGTGCTCTTCACTGCTAGCCACGGTGAGCTCAGCCCAGGGCTGGGTGTGCAGTCATGCAAGTGACATCTAAATACAACCTCAAACAGCGGAGTCACACAGACACCTGCCCCGTCACTCCCAACAGAAGCGGTGTGCTCAGGAACAAAGGCAGCTGTGTGGATCGCTGGATGCGACATCAGGAGCCTGGTCTGTGTCACCAGATGTGGCCTGGATGGAGGGGGTGGGGGATCACATTACCGTGGTTTCCATCTCTGGGACATCAGGGGGGCCCAGCAGCCCCCATGGAGCTCACATTGGCAAAGGAGTCTCCTGACTGTTGTTATTTGCCATGAGGGTCACATACCCAGAAGGAATGTGGCCTTGATGAGGGAAGACCCTGGCGATGACACTTCACTGCGAGAAGAAGGGAACAGAACCTGTTCAAAGTGCCCGGAGGCTGGTGGCAGATCAAGTCCCCTCACCCCAGCAGCTCAGGGAGGAGGGTGTCCACCTACCCAGGGCCAGCTCAGAAGTGCTGGTGATGGGGAGACAGAGCAGGGTAAAGAGACCCAACTCAACTTGCCACCACTGGTCACAGTCCAGTCTTCCAAGTAGACATCAGGCTTCCACTTATCTGCTTCCTCAGGTTGGTATCTGTGATGGGCTGAATTGGGCCCCCACGTTCAAACATTGAAGTCCCAACCCCCAGTACCTCAGAATGTGACTGTATTTGGGCACAGGGCTTTAAAAAGGTAATTAAGGTAAAATTTGGTCATATGGGTAGATCCTAATCCCATAGGATAGGTATCCTTTTAAGCAGAGATTCGGACAGACACACTCAGAGATGGTCACGTGAGGATACAGACAGAAGATGCCATCTACAAGCCATGGAAAGAAGACTTGGGAGGAACTCACTCTGCAGATACCTTACTACCTGGGACTTCCTGCCTATAGAGTGTGAGAGAATACATTTCTGTTCTTTAAGGCTGCAAACCTGGGGTACTTTGCCATAGCAGACCAAGTTGACTGAGTCAGTGTCTTTTTAAAAAGTGGGGAAGCTTCCAGGCATGGTAGTGCATGCCTATAACACCAGTGACTCTGCAGGCTGAGGCAAGAGGATCCCAAGTTCAAGGCCAGCCTGGGCAACTTAGGAAGACCCTGTCTCAGAATAAAAGGCAAGGGATGTAACTCAGTGGTGTTCCACCCCCAGCAACTATCATTCAATCAATCAATAAAGTGAAAAGCTGCTTACTCGCTAACCTCTAATAAGGTATGGTGCAGACAGAAGGCTTCCACAGCTATCTGGGGTGGCCACCATCCACAGAAGGACAAAGACAAAATGAGGCCACTGGGCAGCTCCCAGGGTCCTCTGCAGCCTCCGTGCCTAGGCAGATCCTGCTCGCCATCACTACGGTATCATCCCCACCCAGCAGTCCCTCCTGTGATGATTTATAATCTGCTCTTAGACACTCGGTATAAAGAGGACTCGATAATGCGGAGGATCATGCCACTCTGGGGATCCTACTTCCAGTTTCTCTCACACAGAGCACCAGACACAGTCACCAAAATGACACACATGAGAAAAAAAAAATCTCAAAACAAGCTCAAAAAAATTCTAAAAACAAGCTCCAAACCTCCTCCAGGACAGGAATCTGCATCCCCCCTTCCTTCATTCATCCAGCACATATTAAGAGCCTAGGATGGCCCCATACCCAGTCCAACAGATGCCCTATCCAGTGTCCATTTACAGAGATCCCTGCCTGCTTGCACTCACACCTAGCAGGAAAGGCAAGAACTTGAAAACCACAAAGGTGGATGTCCCCAAAGAGGCAGATGGTGCGTACTCTGCAAAGGGATGAAGCTGAGGGTGGCCAGGATCAAGGTTGAGGTGTGGGCCAGGAGGAGGTGCTGTAGGCCCTGGGGCAGCAGAGCAGGTGTGGGGCCTGAGGAAGGGCCCCGTGTGCTGCTCCAGGAGGGGAGAGGATGCCAGGGGCGGCAGGAGGCTATGCAGGGGTGGGTGAGGGGTCCAGTCTGTGGGTGGAGAAGATCATGGGATGCAGAGAAACCTGGATTGGAGAGGGAGAAAGGAAGGAGGGGCAGTTCACATCAAAGACAGAGACGCTGCAGGGTGGGGTGGGGTACTAGAGCTGTAGCCCCAAACTCTACAGCAGCCTCCCGCTGCAGGCTGATCACTCCATAAGTATTTTTTAGAAGGTTAAGGGCAAGAGTTCAGCATCCTGCTGGAAGCAGAACTGACAGTGCTGACTTTTACACTCCATATCCACACCCACATCAGCTCTTGTGGTAGGAGGTGTATAGGGTGCACTTTCTGTTACTATAGTAAAATGCCTGAGGCTGGACACTCTTTTATAAAGAAAAGAGGTTTATTTAGCTCGAAGTCCTGGAAGTTAAAGGGCATAGCACAAGCATCAGCTCAGTTCTAGGGAAAGCTTCATGGCAGATGGTGTCATACTGGCAAAAGCACATTAAACAGGGAGAGTTCCCTTGGTAAGACAGGGCATGGGAGAGTGGGGAGGGGCCAATAAAGACCTCCTTCACTCTAGGCCCCACCTCTTAAAGGTCCCCTCACATCTCAAACCACACTGGGGAACCAGCTCCCAACACAGGAACCATTGGGCGAATGCACCACAGCAGGCAAGGAGATAGTACACTAACTCTGAGCCCCATGTGGTAATTAACATCCAGGGTCCAATTAAAATTCTGCTGCATCCTTGCAAGGAACAATTCCAGAAAGAGGAAATCAGGGGTCAATAACAGCAATGAAACCATGTGCACAGTGGAATATGAATGACAAAGTACACCAAGCAAGATCTCCCACTTGGCTCTCACCAGTCTTGGAGAACTAAAGGCTTAAAGTTGCTGTGCCAACCCACTGGAAGCAGAAGGCCAAGCACCAAGCATCAGTAGGTCCTCCCAGGCAAATCTCTTGGTCCTGCCCTTCATGTCCTTACCACAAGAAAACGTGAGGTAAGGCCACCTAAAGTTTAAGACAGAGAAAAGAAACATCGTGGCCTGTCCAGATGGCTTATCTCCCCAGAACTACATTACTATAAAAGATACACATGATGTACAAATAAATACCCATGGTCCAAGCACTGGGATCTTATGGCTTCATCTCAAAGTCTCTCTCCACCCTTGTTTCACATGGTGAAAGAGTATCAGTCAGTCCCCAGTATATCTGGGGTTCGCATCTGCAGATTTACTCAACCTGGGATTGAAAGTTTTCAGGAAAAATCATGTCTCTACTGAACACGCTCACATATTTTTTTTTGTCTTTATTCTCTAGAAATTCCGTACAACTACTTACATCGCATCTGCACTGCATCAGTTATTACAAAGCAATCTAGACGTGACGTAAGGTATATGGAAGCATGCACTAGGGTCTGTGCAAATACGGTGACTGCAGATTTCAGTATCTGCAAGTGGAGTACAGGTAGCTAGAGTCTGTGGTTTGAAATTCCCATTTTTTCCCCTCATGATGACTTAGTTTTATTGCCTTATTCTTTGTATGCACATCACCTACTTGTAAACCGTGACAAATAGACTGGGAAAAATAAAAGAAAGATAAAATCTCCTGAAATCACCTCAAGACACCAATAATAACTATGTTTGAACCTATGCCTGTCTATAAATCCTTTTGTACAACAAAGGGGTGAAAGTAAATGCACTTTGATGCACTGGACATATTACCAGTATGGTACTACATTCCTATGATCTAATTAGTGAAATAAATAAATCCTAAAAATCTGAATAAAATAAATGTATCATTACACACACACATATAAACATATAATTAGCCCTCCATGTCAGCAGGTTCCCCATCCATGGATTCAATGAACGGTAAATGGAAGATATTTGGAGGAAAAACAACTGCATCTGTACTAAACATGTACAGACTTTTTTCTTCCCATTATTCCCTAAACAATATAGTAAAAAAAAAAAATAATTGACATAGCACTTATGTGGTATTAGGTACTGTAAGTAATCTACAGATGATCTAAAGTATATGGGAGGATCGTGAAATTTATATGCAAATTCTCTGCTGCTTTATATGAGGGACTTGAGTATCTGCAGATTTCCGTGTCCTGAGGGTCTTGGAACTGATCCCCAAGTCACTGAGAGACGACTGTACACGGGTGTTGCTGTTTGTGTACATGGTACATGGTCACTTCTCCTTCTCAGGGGTCACAGCTTCACTCCAAACCGTCCAGTAGCCAGGGCACAGCCTGGTGAGTCTCCCTGCACACTTTTCTCCAAGAGTATTCCAGTCTTTGCTAGAGCGCCGCCCCGTCTCTGACAGCCGCTTGACAGTTCAGGCTAGAACACACTATAGCTGGTTCAGATTTGCCCCATCCACGTGTTTACTGTTACCTTTTTTTCTTTTGCTGCTACAAACAAGGCTGTATCAACTGGCCTTATGATTTGACATGTGTGAAGAGCATCTTCTCACAGAGGATATTTCTAGAACAAATACACAGGACGGTCATGGAGAGCCTTCCTGGCTACAGGGAGGACAAGGGCACTGACCCTGGTCACAAGCCACCGTGGTTCTGGTTTCACATTGACAGAGTGCAGTGACAAACACACAGGAGGCATTTCCACTACCTTTGGCCGGAGGGACCAACGAGGGTGGTGGTGAGGACCGGGACACTATGCTATGGGATTGGAATAGAAGCAAATGCCATGCAGCTGCCTCCCTTTTCACATCTGCCCAGGCCAGGATGGCAGCTGATGGTGACAAGTCGTCAGCTGCTCCAAGCCAGCCTACCTGCTTACTGCCCTCCCCTGTTGCAGTGACCTGGAACACCCGGGCTCACGCAGTAGGGACCAAGGGGGTGGGCACCCAGGGTCCCTGTGAGGGCCTCATTCTCCTGGGTGTGGTTGGGGTCTTCATTCGGCCCACTGAGGAAAGTGGACTACTTTCTCTGGATCCTTCCTTCAGACCCTGCTGGATTAGTCTCCAGCAGAGTCTCCTTTCCAAAGGGTCCTATTAATCGGGTTTTGTTGTTGTTGTTGTTGTCTGTATTTTCTGATGTTTGGTCATCTGGCACATTGCTGACCAGCCCCTCCCAAGGCTAGCAATTCCTAGAGATGGCAAAGGAATCACGTGTAGGTGTTTTAACATGCAAACCCACCAATCCAAAGCCCACTCACAACCTCTTGAATCAAACTCTCCTGTGATATGAGGCCATCATTCCTTTGCCATAATAACCCAGGGCACAGGAGGGGCGGCTCCTGCACCTGGGCCCCTGGAATTACTCAAAGAAGCCAACTTTGAACCTGCTTAGCCTCCTTACCCCGCAGTGCTCACTGCCTCCCCTGGAAGCCGCAATGAAGGCATTTGCCCAGATTCCCCTCCGTCTGTCTCTGCTTGACCCTGGCCCTTCCCTGAGTGGCCCTGCACAGCAGGCTCCCTCTTTCTAGGGTCTGTGAGTGTGAAACCCTCTTCCTTCCTCCCAGACACTCCTGTCCGTGGCTATGGATCTCACCATCCCAGATCCAAGTCCTGGACACATTTTAAACGGGCACCCTTGATTCCAGAGGATGTCTCCAAGGACCTGCTGCTGTCCCACTCTGGTCTGGGCTGCCCCCGTGTCCGGTTCACTTGACACTTCATTTCTACTAAAATCTACACGGCTTTTGGGTTTGTGTGAATTTCCCAGGTGGTGTCTCCTGGAAGTAAACGAGTAGATCGAGCAAACAGCTAGCTGACACCCCACAATCCTTACATTTTCCCATGTAAGTAATCTTAAAATAAATACCTCCAAACTCTCTGGCACTAGGCTGGGCATTTGGGGAGCAGAGGGTGTCAGGGGAGGCCTCAGAAACTAATCCGTTGATTCAAAGTGGCTGTGAAAACCAACATTAAATGTTGTTTCCAAGCATAAGGCAGGATCAGCACCTCCGGGGGTCAAGCCTCACACGTGTGTGGCCTGTCCCCCTCACACATGTGTGGCCCATCTTGCACCCTGGGGCCTCTCAAGCAGGCTGTGCACTGCAGCCAGCTCTGTATGAACTGTGCAGTTGGTCAACAGAAACCCAGTAATCCTGCACACCCGTGTGACTCTCTGCCTTGACCCTTGTAAAGAAAAATACTTAATTTTATAGGTCTTCAGACAGTTCCCACCTTGGCCAAAAAGAGGGAACCTTCACACTACCTCTTCACCAGAGACACCCCATTAAGGGCTCAACGGCTCAACTTCCTGAGTTTTGAAAGCAGCGAAATGGTTCAGCTCAAGGCCGTGGCCAGCATTTGTGGTTCTTTGTCACGCATCCAGCTGCTGACTTGCTGTTGAATTCAGGCCTTGGTGGCTTACCCTTCGCTATTTTGTCAATGGTAGGAGAAGAGTTGCTGACGAACTATAGTCCTCCACACAAAGTAGATCACCGTGACCCAGATGTGTCTTGCCAAGGCTCCCATGAACACCAGCCACCTCTGACATTTGGCCAAAATAAAAAATAAAAATATTTTCTGGCAGGTGGTGCCCCCTCAAGATTGATTCACAGGGAAGGAAACGGAACAGACGTGGCCTCCTGGCACAAGGACAAAATATACATCAACGGGACGTTGGCTTTCTACAGTTTACATCACTCACACCCCTCGCACGACAAGAGCCTACAAATTACAGCTGTTGATGTTTTCGGGTAACCTAAACTTTCACTCCACAGAACTCCTACTTGTCTAAATGTATTTACACTCTCGGTCGCGGAGGGCTCATTATGTACACTGGTTGTTTAAACAGTAACCAGATTGTTTGGGGCTGTCGCGCCTGGGTCAGGACGGGTTTGCCATCTGCAGAACACCACTCAGAACCCACAGGGCGAAAGGAGCCAAGTGAACTCGCAGGGGCAGGTAGTGACGTGAGAAGGGGTCTTTGTGAATTGTAAACAGGCCCACACTGTGGGACTTGCTTGCTGAGTCCTTAAGGAGCCACACAGCAATGGGATGTCAAAAACACCAACCTTAGAAAAACCCCATCATCCAGTCCCTGAGCCCACAGCAGTTTTCTAGAAGATTCCACCATGCCCCAGCCCCTGGGCTGCCCTGTGCTCCTCAACATCAATTCAAAGTCCACTCTAGAAAGTCCTCATATCAATGATGTCCTCATATCTAGTGACCTTGGTGTCCATCTGCTGTCAACAAGAAGTGACTTCTGAAAATAAAACAAATAAAATATCACTCTAAGAGATACCACAAAAACAAGAGGCCAGCTGCTAAGCACACACTCTGGAAGAAACCCACAAATTCAAAAGAAAAACTTTTAACTTCAGATCCCCGGAGGTTACAAACTCCCTCAACAATCAAATCCTAAGACATATATCACCAACACCGCTCCGAATTTCTTATCTGTGAGAAAAACCAAAAGGTCCTGCCTTTCAAGGATTACAGTCATGGTGTGAAGACAAGGAATGCTCAAGAAAAGGAAAAGGTGAAGTGAGAGCTAAATAGAGTGGGACTTGCTAAATAGAGAGCAGTTACATCGTATTAGACATTGTAAGTGTTAAACTGAATTGTTTGGTCAAAAGCTGCTCCTTACATATTTTCAGTTTGGCCTAAAGGTTTCTCCCTGCATAGCGAACTGCAACATAACTTGATGAGTAAACAGACTAACCTCTGCTATAACAAGGAGAAGAGCCTCAGCCAATCCCAAGGGGCCAACTGTTCCAGTTCCAACAAGACAGACCTGAACTGCAACCAACCAGGTTGTCTCTTCGCCTCACTTCCAGTTTTTCTGTGTGTCACTTCCTTTTCTCTGGCCATAAATACATCCTGCACAAGAGGTGGGTGGAGTATTCTGAATCATTTTTGGACTGGACTGCTGCCCAATTCTAGAATGGAAACAAAACCCATTAAGCTCTGCAAAAGGGGACTGTGGGTGTGACTCAGTGTTAAAGTGCTTGCCTAGCACGCTCAAGTCCTGGGTTCAATCCCCAGCACCCTGCTCCCCCAAAATCTGCAAAGGTAGACCTGTTATAATGTTGTCTTTTAAAGTATGTAATCTGGGCTGGGGAGATAGCTCAGTTGGTAGAGTGCTTACCTTGCAAGCACAAGGCCCTGGTTTCAATCCCCAGCACTCCAAAAATAAATAAATAAATAAATAAAGTATGTAATCTAGAGATGATTTAAAGTATACGGGAGGATGAGTGTCGGTTATACACAAATATCATACCATTTTATATAAGGGACTGGAGCATCTGGGGTATACACAGCAGGAAGGTTCTGGAACCAAACTCCTTTTTCCACTGAAGGACAACTGTACAAACCTACCGCATGGCTGTGAAAGAAGAACACGGACTTATATACTTTAAAATATAAAACAAAGAAAACTGAGTTGAAACCCAGGCTCTGCTTGGCTTAACTAAACTCTGGGTTCCCCTTCCCTCATCGGCACCACGGCTGCCACATTTGGTGACAACCCCACAAAGCACCCGGCCAAACATTTGTCGTCAGCAATGGCTCAGATATGTGCCCTCTCACCACCTGCTCCAAAAACAGCACAGAAAAAATTTTTTAAAAAGATAACAGTTCTAAGGCAGCCCCAGGGAATAGAAGCAGTTTAACTCTTCTAGTGAATTGTGAAGCTCTACTTCCATAATGGTTTTAAGAAAAAGTTCATGGTTATGTAGATTATGTTTCAAGAAGGAAATCCAATAATGTCAGCTACCCTTTTCCATAATAAATGATCTGCATTACATTTTAAAATGATCTACGGTTCCCACCATGTCATATTACAGATTCATGGCATGTATAAAATGATTTTCCTCTGATGAGCAGTAATAACCGAGCCATATAGCTTCCTTGCAGTAGCAAAGAAACCACAGGCATTTTCATTCATAATAGAAGTTCTCCCATGGTTTGGAAAAAAAAATAATAAGCTTTAAAGGCAATTAGAATACATGGGTCAAAAAAAAGGGTGCAAAAAAGAGAACCTTAAATATTTACAGATAAAATGGGCAGAACTAGATGGGGCATTAACTCAAGTTCCTCTTGCTTTTGACAGGCTCATAGTGAATTACAGGATTTTCAGTAATCCTCAAATAAACAGGGTAAATACTGTTATCTCAGAAATCGCCTGCTGGCTATCCAGGGGTATTCTTGATGAAGAATGTGACAGTACCTCTACTGTCAGCCTTTGAGAAATAGGTAGTCTTCCAGGTGAATTCCCAGCAAATTAAAACTATTTGATGGGCTGCCAAAGAAATCAAAAAGGTGCACTTTGCAGTGCAGAGTAGGTCCTGGGGCCCTTCTTTCTTGATCAGGAGGATCATCAAATCTCTTGGCAACACCCAGATATCTGGAGATGGATAGGTTTCAAAAACCCAACAACAGCCGGGTGCAGTGGTGCATGCCTGTGATCCTAGCAGCTCGGGAGGCTGAGGCAGAAGGATGGCGAGTTCAAACCCAGCCTCAGCAACTTAGTGAGGCCCTGAGCAACTCATCAGGGCCTCATGCCTGTCTCTAATAAAATTTAAAAAGGGCTGGGGATGTGGCTTGGTGGTTAAGCACCCCTGGGTTCAATCCCTGGTACCAAAAAAACACCCAACGACACAAGAACCACCATCACTCACAGGGAAGGGGCTGCCCTGCAATTTGCTTTAAACCCTGGCACATGTAACCCTTTGGGCCATTCTAAGTATGAGTCTGGTCACTCCCAAAGCCTGGGTGTTCCCTACCTTAGAAAACTCTCCATAAATGGTAAAAGGTATCAGAGTCCACCTAGTTGCTCAAGATAAATATCCAGGACCATATTGGTCCTCCTTCCCCAAGTTCCTCACAGGGAGTGGGTCAGTGGTCAGTTCTGTCCCCAGATAGATGCCCAAACCAGTCTCTTTTCTGCCCTACCCCACCATGTCACCCTCAACAGCCATCACTACCCTTGCTCTGGCTCACCTCTGACCCCCACCCAGTTCCCACCTTCATGCAAGACCACTAAAACCATTAGCAAGCAGGCAGCTAGGGGGATCCCTTCAAGAGATAAGTCAGATTATGTTGCTTTCTTGCTTGCTTAAACCCCTTCAAATCACCTCCCACCCCACTCCAAGTCCAGCTCCAAATCTCTTCATCGCCTACAGAGGGCCTGCCCCCACTTTCCCAGGCTCAGGTAGCCTTAGTTCTTGCAGATAGCCAACCTGACCATATGCTGGTCTTGGCCCCCCACTCTTTCTTGCCCCCAAGATGTGTACACGTGTGTTTCATGGTCTTACAATGGTAGCCGGCTCCCTCCCACAATTTCCCTGCACAAACCACATTCTCAGAAATGCTAGCCTCCTAAAGGACTAGACAGAACTCGGTTGGCCCCACCCTAAGTTCATTCCAGAACAGTGACATGCCTCCACCAAGCAAGGTGGGAGATGCTCTGTGGTGTCATCATCCCAGCCCAACAGGGACACATCAGTACCGAAGGTCACCACTGATGAGCCCAGCAGAAGTCAGGACAATGTGTAAATATGTCTGACAGGAGACTGTGCCCACCACAGCAACCAGAGAAGGGGTTCTACTTGCCACAGGAGCCAAGCCCTGATGGCAGACATCCCCCATCTCTGACCCTTGATCCTTGTGGGCTCCATTTCGGGACCAGTGCCCGTCCACTCCAAGCAGGAGAGCTGCATATTGACTGCACTGGTCCAAGACCACCCTCCCATGGTCACCAGCTCCAGAATGGCACATGCCCATCTGTCAGCCATTAACAGGGGTCCTCCTGGATCTGCTATCCCACGGCCATCTCACCAAGATGAGGCTCCATCTGGTATACATGGCAACAAAAAGAAAGTCAAGGTTGGGTTTAACGATCATGATTAAAATTTACTTAAGGAGCAACAGCAAAATGAAAACAAAGACCCAGCTAGTTGTTAGGGAGGGGGAGGGGAAAGGGGGAAGGGAAAGGGGCTGGGCGGCTGTTTGAGTGTTTCCAGCTTTTGTTTATAGCTGTTCCAGACGATCTTAAAATTATCGGGTGGGGGAGAGGGAGCCTCACACGCTCAGTCCTCGATGCAATTGATGAAGCATTTCCTTTACTCTGAGGCCAGAGCTGCAATCACATGAGCTTTTGCTTTTCTAAACTCCATGTTTGTTTTTGTAGTTTCTGCCAAACTAAATCAATTCGGCTTGTGGCAACTTTAAAGAATCAGGACTCGCTCAAACAGTCTCAGTCTTTGACTTCTTTCCAGGAACGTGGACTAACATTTGTATAGGTTTCACATGCCTGGTGATCCAATCTTCTCATTACTCAAATCTGTGTCATAGAACTGCAAATTAGCGACTTCTAAGATGACAGATTTCTATTCTTTGATATGCACAGCTCAGTTTCTTTCTTTCGTTCCAGTAGTCCTTTCTTTCATAGGACAGAAACTCTACACTTTTCTTGCAACACCAGTGTACAAGTATCTCTCGTCATATCTTTAATAAAACAAAATGCCAGCCTCCCCCACCAGCCATCTGCCTACCTCCACCCACAACCTGCACTCCCATGTGCCATGGCCAACTCTCTCCCGGAGGGCCTCCTGCCGCCTGGGCCCCAGGTGCAGGCTGAAACCCTTCAGGCCCAATGTCAGTGATTACTGGGGCTGCAGCATTCCTAACAGAGCATTCTGGGGTAGGGAAGACGGAGCATTTGCTAGAGGAAGCCCTGCTGCTCTCTGTAGAAGGAAAAACCACCATAGCAAGAGGTGGCACAGAGCCCAACCCTGTGTCCATTAGAAACTCAAAGAGCCAAGAGGGTTGCCTTAGGCATCGCCCAGTGGGCTTAGAAGTAAATGAATGAAGATCAACTGGCTGAGAGCACTTGGCCCCCGAAGAGATCACCTGTGGCCTCTCCTGTTGCAAAGGATGCAACTCAACTCTTCTGGCTCCAGCGACCTTTCACCTCTGGATTATAGGACGCTGGTCAGTCCCCACCTATGAACAGTTCCACAGAGCCAGGACATTCCTGGACCTCAGAATTCTGCCCCTCCTCTCACCTCTGCTCTTCTCTGGGGTCACACCACTTGTGTATGTTTCCATTCCTGAAGAATGGCCACCCTGAACTGGGGATGGAGCTCAGAGGTAGAGCATTTGCCTAGCAGGGTTCACTCCCCAGCACAACCAAAAAAATAAAAATAAAAAAGAAGAAGAAGAATGGCTCCTCTGCTCCATGAAGAACACAAGACCTGAGGTCTCCCACCCATCCCAGCCAGGAGCCTGGTAGGTCTGATTTCAGGCAAGTGCCCAAGGCTGGACCACCAATTGTGGCATCAGGACAAGCCCTGGTGCAGACAGAGGTGGACAGGAGGGGCACCTGCAGCAAGAGGGAGTGCCACCAGCAGGACTTTGTATAACGCAGGAATAGAACAATTCCAGCACAGAATCCCCAAGCACCTTTGAGCTGACCTGCTGACTCTGTACCCCTGGCTCTTTGCAAAGCTGTCTCTGCACAATGGGGACCTGCTTCTCAGACCCCTCCCACACAGTCCCCAAGCAAGGTGGAAGTTTGTGAGGGCAAATCTGTGAGTGTGAGTCTACGTCTATGTGAGCAGGTGTGTTTGCCTGTGCCAGTCTGCGTTTCAGTGTGTGTCTCTATGTGTGCACATCTGCATATACAAGGGTCCTGGTGGAGCAGGCAAGGTCAGGGACAGTGAGGCAATGCTGATCTAATCATTAGGGCTACCTTGCAATCATTTTTATTTTTAATTAAAGCTTTACCAAAGTTTTGCATTTTCCATTACATATCCATGTTTATTTTCATTTTTAAAATTCAGTCCCCACAGTTGGAAATGGTGCAACACACCAAATCCCAGAGACTTGGGGGGCTGAGGGAGGAGGATTGGAAGTTCCAAGTCCAGCTTCAGCAACTTAGCAAGATCTTGAGCAAATTAGCAAGACCCTGTCCTCAAAATAAAAAGGGGGCTATGGATGTAACTCAGTGGAACATTGCTCCTAGAATCAATCCCCAGTACGCAAAAAAAAAAAAAAAAAAAAAAAGCTTGTCTTAGTCCATTTTCTGCAGTTAGAACAGAATACCAGAGGCTGGGCAATTTATATCAAATAGAAATTTATTTGATTCATGGTTCTGGAAACTAGGAAGACCAAAAAGCATGGAGTTAGCATCTGGTGAAGGCCTCTGTGTTAAATCCTCCCTTGGTAGAGGGTGGAAGGGCAAGAGAGAGTAAGAGATCAAGCAAGAAGCCTCACGGCCTTCTAATCTGCATGAATCCATTCAACAGCAGCAGCCCTCTGAACCTAAACACTCCCACCTCCCAACACTGTTCCACTGATGATAAAGCTTCTAACACGTGAACTCTGGGGAACACATTCAAACCATTATATAGGCCTTTCGCAATGAGTTGCTAGTTCAAAGCAGAATCTCATCAAAGTCTGTGGGAGGGAAAAACAAGAATTATGTCCAGTAAAGACATAACAGATTCTTTCTACTTCACACATTCCCAAGCAATCATGACTCCCACCCCTCCCCACCGCCAGAGAGATCTTGTTCCTGGCATTTACAGATAAAAGGCTGAACTTAAGTAGGTAAACAAAAGCTCAGAGCCACAGGAAGCAATAGGGGCATTCAATCCAGGTCCTTCAGGCTGAAAAGCCGTGTAGTCCCTAGTACACACACCCCTAGTGCTGTGGGCTCCAGGGGCTGCCCCACTCTGAGTGTGGCCTTTTAGGACTATAGAATCAACATCCTCTGGGGAGTTGTGTGCCCAGAGAGGTAGAGTCCTTGCTAATTCATTAGGAAAACTGAACTTCGCTAATGAGTTAGAAATATTCATAAAAAGTCAGCTTGTCGTTGCTATGACCAAATACTTGAGAAAAACAACTTAAAGAGAAAAGGTTTATTTTGTTCTTGCAGTTTCAGTCCATGGTCAACTGGTTTCATTGCTTTTAATCCCTACAGCAAGGCAGAATCATGGCAGAGGGTGTGGCAGAGGAAAGCTGTCTGCCTGATGGCACCTGGGAAGCAGAGAAAGAAAGGGGCCAGAGTCAAGATAGAGTTCCCAAGGGCACACCCTCCATGGACCCACTCCCTTCAACTAGGTCCCCTCCTACAGTTCCTACCACCACTGCATAATGCAGCGGTGAATCACGAATCCATCAATGGATTCATCCACTGATGAGCTCAGAGCCCTCATGATCCAATCACTTCTCAGAAGTCCCACCTCTGGTCATTGTTGCATTGGGGACCGAGCCTTCAACACATGAGTCTTTGGGAGACATTCCAGATCCGGACTCACTGTGTGCAGGACCATCCCCTCCACAGGACACAATGCGTACAAGTCTACTTCACACCAGCAAACAAAGCCACAGGAAGAGAATGGACAGGGAGACTGTATCAAAATCATTGACCAAAAGCACAGATGGAAGCGGAGGAAGATGAAATGTAACCAAATTCCAACTTTCCAACCTACATTAAAATGTTCACAGCGGGCCCATTTGGGAATGCCAGGCCTCCCCCGCCTAGGGCAGCTGTCCTCTGGCCTTGGTATATGACACCCCAGTTTCCTTGATGAGAAACAGGGCATGGGGTGGGTCGCACACAGCTCTCACAGGGAAGGACGTGGAGTCTGTCCCCACGCTCCGCTGGAACTAGCCCATGTGTTTGCAATTAGGAGGCAGTCTGTCCTGGCAGGCGGGAGGGCTCAGCAAGGCCTCTTGCCAACCGTAATTTCTTCTCTGCCAAAACAAGGCCAGCACTGCCCACAGGGCACCCTGGACATCTGGCCTCAAGGAAATAGGACAGAAGTGAGAGCTCTTAACATCAGTACTTGTCCCCAAGTCACCAAGGCCACACAGCTGGGCCTTAAGGAAGCCAGTGACAAATAACATGTGTCTTTCAGACATAGGGGCCAACAAGAAAAACATGCACATCTGTTTCCACCACTGGCAAGGACTCTAACACACAGAAGCACTTAAACTGAGGCTCCCCTCCCCAGATGCACAAGCAAGCCTTTGGTCATGGGGAAGCCTATCGACCAGCAATAAAGTAAAACTTGTGCCCAGACCACTTGCCCCTCTCAGGAGAAGATGCTCTGAGGTTCCAGGCAACATCTCGTGTAAGGAGAAAGCATTTCTGGAAGCAAGAGGCATGGGCGGGGCCGTTCTCCCACCTGGATACCTGGAGCAAAGAGGTCCCATGGTTGTCAAGCTTGCTGGTGACTCACCTCTGACTTCCCTGTGGTGAAAACATAAAACGGCCATGGATTTGAGAAACCATCTTAAGATCCTGCACTTGGAAGATCTGGATGCCTGCCATTGCCCACATGATTCACAAAAGAGTTTTACAGGAACATCCAGCCTGAGACCTGGGCAGGCAGGAAAAGGCGACTGAGATGCTAATGCCAATATCTGGGCACCAACCAAGTAATAGGGGCATCAAGCAAATGTCACATTTTACAAATCACAGGGTTTTTGAATCAGCTGTGAATTGCCTTCACCACAAAGAAAGAATGACTCTTAAATCAAGAAGGCGAGTGTACGACCACTCACTTTGCTGGGAAAGAGGGAAAGACAGATTTTGACAGAGAAGCTTCAATTTAGCAAAACCACAGAGAGACTCCTCAGCATTACCCACTGCCACAGATTGCTGACTTGGGCACCGCAATTTTTAAGCAAGAACAAGAAAGAGGGAGCCGGTCCTTCTAGTAGCAAATAAATTAAGAAGAGCTTTACTGCTGATTTAAATTAGCCTCGACCCAGGAGGATTCCAGATCGATTCCCTTGTGGTTCTCTGAAATTAACTGGGTTGGGACTTGGGAGGGAAGAGGGGACTCTGACCATGGTCGCTGGTGCAACAGCTGCTTTTGGGGTAGGGCAGGTCGATGACTTATGGTACATATGATCTTGTAATCTAGCTCAGGCTCCCTGGGTTCAAATCCCAGCTCAGCCATTCATACTAGGGACACTCTTAAGAGGCACAAATGCTTGAGGCCTTGGTTATCACGTCGGTAAAATGGGGTGATGATACCTTCTGATCTTACAGGATTAAACAGAGTACCTAACAGAGTATGACACAGTGAGCCTTCAACCAGTACTCTTATTGTTATTATCATTATTTATTTTTACTTTTTTACTTATTTGTGGTACTAGGGATTGAACCCAGAGGCATTTCATCACTGAGTTACAAAGCCCCTGCCCTTTTTAGTTTTTGTTTTGAGACAGGGTCTCAGTGAAGTTGCCCAGACTGGCCTTGATCTTGCAATCCTCCTGCCTCTGCCTCCTGAGTCTCTGGGATTACAGGCATGTATCGCCACTCCAGGCTTCTCTATGTTCCTGTTATTACTTTATTTTATACTTGTGCAAGTCTCCACACATGCTCCACGTACCCCTCATTTATTTCATGGTATGTTTATCCTTGACATACTTCACATCCTTATTTGTATTAAACCCAAAATGTTCCTTTAAAAAAAATAAAAACCTAATGCAGCATGATTAAATTACATGATTCTACTATCATACCAGGGTAACTTGCTGTGCAGAAGTTGGGGCTTGATTCTTGGGTTAAGCAAATGATCTTTTGAAAATATGATTCATCAATAACTGTGAGTTTGCGTCTGGGTAGCATTCTGAGAAAGACAGACCATGGGGATTTCCTTTTTAATTTTGTTCTGATTGTTACATGTAAGCTTTTATAGAAAATTAGAAAGTACTAGAAATTCTAGTGATGAAACGAAAATCACCAGTCATACTTTTACCCAGACAAAAACCACCAATAAAATTTTGGTGCACTTCCTTCTGACTTCTTAAGTTATATACACACTCTACACATTGATGACACCAATGCTTTTTGTTACAAGATTAAAGTCATTTTGTAAGCTAAGCTTTTCATTATTATTAATGGTATTATTGTAGTAGTAGTAGATGTAGTAGTAGTAGTATATTAATAATATATTACATCCCCCAACAACTGTATACATGCTCCTAAGACAATTTTTCTGTGTAGTCAAATGCTTCAGATGCATCCCATAAGTTTGGCCCACTGCCTGGATCATAATAAACACTCAGTACGTCTTAGATGAATAGATGGGACATTATATTTTTAAAATGTTCCCATATCATTATAGATAGGTATTATATTAGGAAGGTTTTGCTACGTCATTAATTATATTGTGCAAATGTGATTTTTTTTTTTTTTTAGTGTCTACAAAATATGCCTGCATATAGCTGACCAAATGTCCCCTGCTACTAGACCCTCAGATCATTTCTAATTGTCAACTTACCAACTAAACCTACAGTCAAGGTCCCTCTGTGTAAATCTTTCTTTTCTCAGGGCAGAGTGAAAGTACTGTTTCAAAGAGGTGGAGAGGTGGGTTTTGTATAAATTGCCCAAAACATTCTATAAACAGACTGGTCCGTTTTACACATTATCAGCTGGGTACAACATTATAACTTTTTTTCATTTCGATAAGCCAGTAAGTGGTTTGTCCTGAAACTTAATTTCTACTTCTGGAATGTGAATGATTCTGAAGTAAATTCCTATACCTCTTAAAAAATTTTCCTTTTGGAAATTTACTTGTCTCCTTGTCCTCTTAATATTAATTATTTTGAGCATTACCATATTTTTTGACTTTTGTATCTTTTTAACATATTTTAAAACATAGTAAAAATCTCCTTTCACCATGCATCATACTCAACATTTTTTACCACTTCTTTGTTTTTTCCAGATGGGTTATAGGATCATTTTGCTCAGCATCCCCCAAAAGTCCCATCAGCATATGGACTGAGGTTTTCTTTAAGTGTTTGCTACCTTGGGAAGAACTGACGTTTTATAAACATTTAGTCTTCCAGAGCATGACTAGATTACTGCATTTTTAAAAACTTTTCATTATTCTAACATATTTCTGTGTGGTTTGGTAAAGTAACTAAGTGACTTTGATAGTGCCTACCTATGTTTTGATGATGATGTTTGTCTGTTTTTGCTTTCCAAAAGAATTTCTCCCCTTTACATCTTCTGATTATTAGTGACATAAAGAAAAGTTTTCCAATATATTTTACCTAAATTTGGTAACAAATTCACAAATGAACTAAAAGTTTTAAGCCTGTTGACTTGGGTTTTAAGGTACAAAGTCTCATAAAACTAAGAACTGTGCCTTGTAAATGAGCTCTCTGCCTTGTTTCTGTTTTATGTTTAATACATTGGCAAGACTTGCAAAGCAACCTCACATAGGCTCTTAATTGGCTTTGATATTAACAGGAATATTCAGTTTACACTAGTAATGTTTATTTTGAGCTGGGCATAGATATTAATTAACATCATAAAAAGTTATCCTTCTGTCTCTAGTTTCCTAGGATTTCTTTAAAATCAAAAACAGGTGATAAATTTTTTAAAAGCCTCATGAGTGTCTCATCATCTCCCTGTTTTAAATGTCAAAATGATTACAGACACCAGAAGTAAACAAAAGCCAGGAATGAAGGAGAATTCCATTTTGGGATGATTTCAAGGTAGAGTTTAAATGTACATCAACTAGACACTATGATACTATCCCACCTCTGAGCAAATCAGGCAGTGCCTTCCATGGAGTACAATCTACATCAGACACACAGACTAACTCTGTACCCTTCTCAGAAAATTGTTAAGGTTTAGATATGAGGTGTCTCCTAAAACTTCATGTGTGAGACAATGCAAGAAAGTCTAAAGGTGAAATGGTTGTGTTATGAGATCATTAACCTAATCAGCATATTAATCCACTATGGGTTAACTGGATGGTAACATAGACAGGCAGGGTGTGGCTGGAGGAGGTGGGTCATTGCGGGTGTGTCTTTGGGGTATATATTTTCTTCTTGGTGAGGGGAACCCTCTCTCTCTCTCTCTGCTTCCTGGTGCCCTGTCCTGAGCCACATTCCTCCACCACGCTCTCTTCCGCCATGATGTTCTGCCACATCCTGGGAGCAGAGCAACGGAGCCAGTCATCTAGGCACTAAGAACTCTGAAATCATGAGCCCAAATAAACTTTTCCTCTTTAAAATTGTTCATGTCAGATCTTTGGTTGAAGAAAAAGAAACTCCTGACTAAAACAGAAATCTAAGGGCACATTTGACTCTAATTAAACACAGACATCCATCAGAAGGCAGCAAGCTGGATGTAACTGGTGGTGAATTTCCATATTCCCTGAAACCATGGGAAAGAAAGCTTTAAATAATTAGAGCAGGGCACGAGGAGATGACAGGGTAGTAGTAGGCTAGGTGACACCCTCTTACCATGTGACTATGATTCACAGGTGATAGATCATTTAACATAAGCAAGTCACATAAAGTAGGGAACCCTAAAAAGTGATACACGCCTTCAAGAAACATTTCCCTTCACCTGAAATACATAAATGGACCACCATTAATTTATCAATGGAGAGCCCAGGTCCCTCCTTTTAAGTAAAAAATGTATCCATTACTGTTTATGTTAATTTATCCATAAATCACTTATATTGCATCATATATTTCCTGGTTATCTTAACTTGAAGTATTTAAATATACCTGTGAGCCAGGCACAGCGGTGCATACCTGTAATATCAGCTACTTGGGATGCTGAGATAGGAGGATCACAAGTTCAAGGCCAGCCTGGGCAACTTGGTGAGACCCTGTCTCAAGTAAAAACTAAAAAGGGCTAGAGATGTAGCTCAGTGGTAGAGTGTCCCTGGGTCCAATCCCCAATAAGACAGAAACAAACAAAATAACACCTGAGTCTGGACACAAAACCCTGATCAATTTCTATCAGGACTCAAACCTAATTCAACAGAAATTTTTCCAATAAGTTTTCCTCATTCTGTACTTTTAAAATATTCAACATGTGTTTTTCCTATGTTTTCCTCCACTGGACTTATAGATTATGTAGTTAAGTCATGTCTGCACCAAGTACAACTTCCCTATATAGGTTTGGGAACACACAGCGCTAACCCCACACAGCCCAACTGCAGAAGCCAGAGATGTGAACACACCCTGGGAGGAGCACACCAGTCTCCTGCAGCTGGGGGTAGTGGGCACTTGTCAGTTTATGTACAGAGGGAATGGAGTTTTTGTTTATTTTGCACCCCTCTGAAAAAGAAAGCACTTAGGAGTGTAGCTCAGTAGTAAAGTGCTTCCTAGCACTCTGAAAGCCGTGGGTTCCGTTCCCAGCAGTACTAATACTAATACTAATACTACTACTAATAAACCCATTCATTGACAGAAGTTTATGATGTTAAGACATGCAAGTTTAAAAAACAAGTTAATATGAACATTTTTTACCAAAGACAAAAAAAAAAAAAAAAAAAGTGTGCCTGAGTAGAAAAAGTTGAAAAGACAGACCTCAAACTGCTACTCATATTTGGTCCTGGAGAACAGGGAAGAAATTGACACCCTATGATAGGAACTGTTTGAAATTTTTGTATCATTACTTCTGTGTCTTAAGTTTGTAGTCACATTTAAGTAAAGGCATACAAGCAGGCCGTCACGTTTTTGGGAAAGAAGGGATCGATAGTTTGGTAGGAATGAAGCAAAGATGTTATGCTGCTTTTCCTTAAGTACATCCAAGTCTGCATACGAACCCTTGACCAATTTCCATTAGGACTTAGATCTTGTCAACAAATTGTTTTAACAACCAGAAGCAGCTGTGTACATGATATCTGTTCTTTTAAAGAGAAGGTGAAAGGACCAAAGACATCAGTTTGCACTGCCAAAGGAAACTACCATCTCCCATCCTGTAAAAAGATATTCTGTCAGGCCAAATGCAAACCATAATTAATGTCCTGACCCAAAAAAAGGGAAATCCAAGCCAGAAATCTCCAGACCAAAGACGCCTCATGTCAAGATGGGCCACAGGTGTCTCATCCTGTTAAGACTTGTGTACTAACCTTTGGTGACCTTGACCATACAGTCACCATAGGACAAGGCAGAACTAGGGTGAGGAATGGAGATGATCTAAATAAATTTCTCAAAGAGCCCAGGACATTTGTCAGTCCAGCAATACCAGCCACATTCACAGTCTTTCCAGGCACAGGAGAGAAATTACTTTCTTTGGGTTGACAATGGTACACTTTACTAGTTTAAAATGTATAGGGCTGAGGGTGTAGCTCACTGTTAGAGTGCTTGCCTAGCATACGTGAAGCCCTAGGTTTGGTCCTTAGCACCACAAAAAGTAAAAATAAAAAAATTTAACACACATTGGTTATAGAAGAAAACAATTTTTTTAACATCCATGAAACATAAAGTAGGAAAATTGGATGAGCCTTTGTCAACTTCCAGAATCACCAAGAGAGAGAAAGGTTAGCGGTGCTCCCTCCCTGTGATGGTCAGGGTCCATGTGGATGTCCACAGTCCAGTCATGAATCAAAAATGGAATCAAAATGGATCTAGGTGCCACTATCAGGATATGCCATTTTGTGACTGAAGTCCATCATCTGTTGATTTTAAGTAAGAAAGACTGTCTTCTGAGATGATGTGAGTGGACCTGGTTCCATCAGGTGAAAGGCTTCAAGGAAGGAAGAAGAAATCCCACCATGCGGAGCCTCAACCCATGCAAAGTTCCAGCTTGCCCTTTCACCCCTGCCTGATGGGCTAGTGCTGTGGTCTGAATCCACACTCAGAGCATTTGGTGTGTCCCCCACGAAAATTCATGATGAGGCTTGGTCCCCAGTAGGCAGTGTGGGGAGGTGTCTGGGTCACAAAGACACAGTCTCGTGTCAATGGGCTGTGGTTCTCATGGACCAAGAAAGCAGATTGTTGCAAAGCAAGGCAGCTGCTTCTGCACGTGTCCACTTGCCCTGCTGCTTTCCACCATGAGCTGAAGCAGCACAAGGCCCTTACCATATGTGACCATTTGGACTTTTCAGCTTCCAGAACCATGAGCCAAATAAAACTCTTCTTTATAAATTACCAAGTTTATTACACTCTGATATAGCAACAGAAATGGACTAAGACGTGCTGTCAGGACTTATAAGCAGGTAAGCCAATTCCTTGTGATAAATCTCTTCATATTCATCTCCTACTGGTTTTGTTTCTCTGGTTGAGTCCTGACTGATGCCTTCCCCACCCAACACAATGGGTAAAAACAGAAATGCAACTTCTACCATGGGGCAATCAGGAGCCTCCTCTGTCCCTGAACCTCTGTGGAGGAGAAAAGCCTCCAGGAGGAATGGGAAAGGAGAGAGGTCAAGAAAAGACACTGTGGAGCGGCCCCACACAGCTCTCCCCAGTGGGAGCCTACAACTAACTCGACTTAAACGAGAGCAGGTGCAGAGGCTCAGCATCCCTCAGCAAAACGCCTGGGTGCCATCTGTGCAGAGTGGCAAAGGTACGACATCAGGGCTGCCACCAAACTCAGAGATTTATGAGCCCCTCGTCCACACTGGTTCCAGCACCCACCCTGCCCTGGTCTGCAAGCTCCTCCTCTCCCCACTAGCATACCCGTGACGACCCCTCCTCCACCACCTCCCACTGGACAACTACATGGCACACATGGAGGTCACTGTGTCCACATCACTACCATTGGTTTTGTCCCCATCTGCCACTTCCCCTATCCCAGCAAATGGCAGTCATACCTTTTTAGGCGCTCAGGCCAAACCCTGGAGGTCACCCTCAAAGGACTCCAGGCTGAAGTCAATTCCTGAAGCTTCTTTATATGCAACCCCCAGCAAGCCCCTCACTAGAAGAAGCAGCCCAAGTCCCACACCAGCCTGTAGGCCCAAGCAAGCCGACCCTCTGCACAGCCTTGTCCTGATGGGCTCTGCTCAGCCCTCAAGAGGCTCCCTGTACCCCCAACTGCTTTTAGCCAGCCCAACCTTGGGGAAAACTCAAGGCACAGGCAAGAGATGCAAGTTCTTCTCATACATGGTCCTGTCCCCAGCCTCAGGCACCTCAGGGTGGGGCTGGAGGTGGTTCCAGAGAAGGCACAGCTGGCATGTCCAGGGCTGGAAGGTACTCAAGCTTCTGTTCCACTGATGAGCAGAAAGTAAGAATAGTTCTCAGGTTCCAAAGCACACTGATCTCCATGGCAAAGGCCTGTAAATCTTGTTTCCCAGAGAGAATGGCACACCTGTCCACAAACAAGACAAGGAGCCACTGGCTGCAGGAACTCAGCAGTGCATGTCTATTTGGGGACAGCTCCCAGGCACATCCCACAGGCATCTGCTTCTGGGAGAACCTGCTTGGAGCCCTGGCCTTCTGCTTCATCGCCTCACTTCCCAACTCCACAGACACCCCAACATCAGCTTCCCACCAAACAGCTGCTGGCTCTTAAAGGCAGTACAGCTTGAGGGACGACTAGGATTTGTGGTTTATTTTTTCAATTCAACCACAGCAAATGTCAATCCTGAACTCAGGCTGGCCTGAGTCCACCTAAATTTTCCTTCACATCTAACACCATCTGAGGCAGAAGGCACGCTGTCTGAGCCTCACGAGTGGAAGAGCAGGGACAAAGACCACACCAGTACACAGCAGGGCTGCCCTTCAAAGCCATGAGAAGCCCTCATGGGCAGGACTCTCGTTCTACTATGAGTAGCCGACCCATCAATCACCACACTTGAGAGTCCAACAAGAATCTTGAGGGCCTTCTCAAAGGGCGCGGGTTCCCAGTGAAAGTGCTTGGGATCTTAAAGCTGGGTAAAACTTTTCAGAGTCCTGAAACTAAGGAAGGCGTGGTCCGCCTACGCACACACAGGTTCACTGAAAAGTTCCATTTGTGCTACGACTGTGGACTCCCACAGGGCTCAAGATAAACACAGCTCCAATAAAACTCGATAGCGCAGGCTCTGTTCAAGGGAGAACACTTTATAACTTGACCGAGCTCTGTGCCAGGAAATGATTGCTTTTCCAGTCTGGCCCAGGAATGTGTCCTGCCTTCTGTCTCTGGGCACAAACGTCACTGCGAGTGGGTGGGCTGGAGAAGAGGGGCCCAAGGCCAGCAGTCTGACAACACAACCTGGTGAGGGAACAGAGGATGCCCAAAGAGGCCCCCTGCATCAGCAGGAGTCTCCACATGCTGGTTTCTTGTTGAAAGCAGCAAGAATGGAAGTCCTGCTCTATGATCAACTGAC
This sequence comes from Sciurus vulgaris, assembly GCF_902686455.1. Taxonomy (NCBI): domain Eukaryota; kingdom Metazoa; phylum Chordata; class Mammalia; order Rodentia; family Sciuridae; genus Sciurus; species Sciurus vulgaris. Next base: position 30,963,946 of record NC_136474.1, read on the forward strand.
CAGGCAATTACCACCTCACCTCTGAGTGCTTTTGCCAATCCAGCCGGTCCAGAGCAGAGCCATTTGCTAATGCAAGGAAAGGTGTGCCTGTTCACTGAACCCTCAAAACAGCCTCACCTCCTCTGTCTTAAAGTACTCCACGTTTTGTGGCTTCTTTTAAAAGCCATGCACAATTGCATTGGGCCTTAAAGCACCCACCAAAGGGTTCCATGATCCTCTCCTCCATACAGTGCCCTGAACCCTCATTCCACACACAGGAAACAGAGCAACAGCAAAAGCTGCAAACCTGTGCCATGGGGGTGCAACCTTGCTGAGACACTCTCAGCTATGCATACCAAGGGCAGGGTTTTTCCACCACATCAGGTCCCACAGAGAGGGTGTTCTCAGTGAGACCCCTGAATCCCTGCAGTGCCCTCAGGAGCCCACACAATCAGCAGTGGACATCTTTTGATAAGATCTGCAAAACAGAAGTGAACAAAATCTCTCCTGGAAGGCCAGCAGAGGCAGGAGAGAAAGGCTGCAGATGAGATACCTCTGTCAGCAAGTCACCTGCAGAGACAGGGCTGATGGGGGGAGGCAAAGGGCCCACCAGCCTGGGAAACCTCATTCTCAAGGAGATGTGGCCAACACTCTGATGGAACACCTCCTCTACCTGTTCCCCTTCCCCTCCCAGAGCATCCACTTCTTAACAACACTATGAGGCGTTTGTCCAGCCTCCCTGTTTTCTCTATATTTTTACCTCCTACACTTATCCCCCAAACAACAGGGTTTAGTTTTATCTATTAAACAAATAAACATACATGGAATTCCCACCATGCTAGTCTGTGGCTTCCTTCCTTTTTATGACATCTGGTGGAGGAATTCACCCACACTGTCACGTATGGCTAAAGTCTGTTTGGACTGATGATGTGTGGCCCTGTGTCACATGAAGACGTCCCAGTTTGTGGCTCTGGTCTGCAGGTGATGGAAGTTTACAAAGAGTGCTGCTAAGAACATTCTGAGCCAGGTCTCCTCTGCCCATTGTGGGAACAAGGCAGCTGACCAGCCTCCCTTGCCCAACCGGGGTCTATGATACACAGTCCAAGGGTGTGAGGTGAGCTGCAGTTCACCATGGACCCCTGACTTCAGGAGAGTTCTGAAACTACTTCAGCCTTTCTTTTCCCTATAATGGATAACAGTTTGCCCCTCCAATATCTGTGACAAGGAATAAACCCTAGGAGATGGTGGAACAGGAGATGGAATCTACTGGAAGGAAGTGAGGTTATTAGGGGCGTGTCCTCGAAGGGAATATGGGCATGCAGCTCTCCTCTTGCTCATTTCCTGGATGGCATGAGGTGAACAGACCTCCTCCACCATGTACTTCTGCCATGATGTACTGTGCCACCCCGGGTCCAAGCCATAGCACCAAGCCACCACGAACTGAATCCTCTTGAAACTGTGAGCCAAAATACACCTTTCCTCCCTTAAATCTGATTATCTGAGCTACTTTGTCGCAGTGACAGAAAGCTAACTAACAGTCTGTATGCAGCCCCTGGTTATATCCAGACTGTCCGGATCTGACAGCCATGTCCGCAAGCACCCATGGCTGGCCCATACAGCTAACTGAGAAGCAAGGAAGCAAGTCACTCTCCTGTGTATTTACTGTGGCCCTGAACTGTACACCAACACATCTCACAAACACCTACTTCTGTCCAATCATGACCAAGGTGAAGAATCATGGTTATGATTGAACAGAAGTAGGTGTTTGTGAGATGTGAAGCTCCCCTTGTTCCTTTTTTTAAAAATACATGCTCCCAGGCCAGGCCCAGACCAATGAAAACGGAGCGGAAAGGAACATACAGCTGGACCTGAGCATTTGTAAAGCTGTCTGAATGGTGGAGAATTACGGGCACCAGGCTGGGGCCACGTGGAGGCCTGAAGGTGAACACAAGATTTTTTGGTTCTCTCCCACCTGCCCTTCAATCAGCATGCCTGCTCTGGCCAAAATAAGGATAAGAAATGCCATGCCAGGTGTCATGAGTCTGGTGGCCTGCACTTCCTGCCTCTTGGAACGCTCCCTCCTGGAGCCTGATCAGCCAGGTAAGGCAGCCAAATGCCCCCACACATGGGGACATGAAGATCAACCTCTGCCAGCCTCAGCCAGGTGCCAGGTGAGGACACCTTCAAAGGCAGCAGCCACCCACCCAGTCTGTCTTCAATACTACACTGTACTGACTGCGGTGTTTGCAGAGTTGGTCATTTTTGTTTGTGACTTTGGTATAAAGCATGTTTGTGGAGGAGAGAAACTGCGTTAATTTTAAGACTATTAGATTTGAGAATCACCAGAGCAGAATTAATGAAATCACTTTTTAAAGAATGCTTAAACAGTTCATCTCAAGAGTTTTAAAATATTATATATATATACATGTATATGCCTGTTATTAAATCTTTTGTTAAGAATTTCTGTTCTGAACTGTTTCCTGTTCTTAAAACAAAGAGCCATGTAATGAAATCACATCACATCCACTGTAACTAAACCAAAAATTACAACAATTAATGAAAATCACCAAATATAATAAGCTGAAACCTAATTATTTAAGAGGGGAAGGGGTAAAAAAAAAAAAACCTCCCTATGTTACCCCTCCACCTCTTTGCATTTATGAATAGTATCCAGAGGTAAGGGAGCTTAAGGGGCCTAGGGAAGGGGCCAATCAATTAAAGGGTCAGCTGTTATTCTCAAAGCTATCTCATAAATTTTTCATTTCCCAGTTGTCTCATTTTCAAGATGTTTAAAATCTTTTAAAAAGGAGAAGAAAAATTCCAATTGTGCACACACACGCACACACAAAATGTCTTAAGTTCTGGGGTTCTCAGATCAATTTTCACACATTTGGCATGTAGGAAAAAAAAATTTTTTTAACCACTGCTGTAGGTTCGATTTCTTTTCCCCACACCCTTTAACTACAAGGTAGAAGTATAAGAGACGTTGATGAACGTGCCACGTGCTCACACATTCTAAATGGAACATATAAAAGAAAAATATTCCCAAATTATAGTTTCCACTGTTAAATTGCCACTTTAAATACATATTTTAGGAAGAAAACAGAAATACCCACACTCCCTCTAGCCTCACAAAAATGGTCTCATTTTTGCATGTTGATGTGTGGCTTTTATTGCCCTGTCCAGGAGTTTATTTGGGGATTGACAGCTTATCAGGCAGTTAAAATCACCTGGGCGTACCTCACGTGTACAAGTCTCCCCTTGGATCCTGAAAGACCTATCCATTGCAACTTAACAGAAGAAGCAAAAATCATCCCTTGGAAATGCTCACCGTGGCCTAATAACTTGTAAAGGCGAATGAAGCCAGGAATACAAGACCTTTTGGGGACAGAACAAGCCACCCAAAGCACCAGGTAGGTTTGTGACCGGATGGACCTTGAGGACCCAGAGTGGCAGGATCAGGGCCCAGTTCTGGACTGCCACCCGCAGGCTGCAGCCCTGCAATGCCACCCTGAGGCCCAGGATGTGGGGAACTGAGCTGGAAGTCTTCTCCGCCCACCTGGGAAAGCACCTTTGTGCCTGCAGGCAACCACAAGCGAAATACAAGACCCAACCAGAAACACTGACATCAAAACCAGAGGCTTCCTGCTTTAGGACCTCATGGTGGGACTCCCTGCACCGGCTGGCCAACTAATACTCCCAGCAGGGACCTGGACTCCTGAGGACAGACCCTGAGCAGGAGGGCTGCCAGTGGGGGTGACCCTACTACAGTCAGAAAATGTGATCTCTCCTCTTAGCGCCTTTTACAAGAGCAAAATGGCAATCATGTCTCTCAGATTTAACCACTACAGACGTTAGGGGTGTCTGTGAAAACGAGCATTCATAAAAGCCAGGGCTCTCAGAATGAGGTTTAAATGAAAGAGCACGAAGAACAAGAAGACAGTTTGTCAGCGCACAGCAGAGGTCCACTGCAGCAGAAACTAAAGAGGTCCCTCGGTGACTTCTCAAGGAAACCTGCATACATTTCAGTATGGTAGAGAGTAAAGCCTAAGATCTGAACCCTGGGCAAAGAATCAAAAATGACATTAAAACATGGACAGGCAAGGTGCAGGCATGGCTAGCAATACAGACGTGGAGTAAAAGGTGCTTTAGCAATGGACTCGCTCATTACAGGAGGCAGGGCTCCCGACAGGGCAGAGGAAGATGACCAGTGTGTGACAGCAGGCTGTAAGGATGGACGGCACTAGTTTTGAATGGTCCAGTTGTCCAAGGGAGGCAAGATGGCAGCATGGTGGAGGGAGGATGAGTCACACTGGGCTAACTTTCTTCATCAAAACCCTCCTCCAGTACCCCCAGGTAACTCCTGGTATTACTCCACCAGGGTGATGCATGTGTGTGTTGTGAATGTGTGTATTGTGCTTATGTGTGTTTGAGGTACAGTCTATGTGTCTGTTGTGTGTAGTCTTCACGTATGTGGGTGTATGTGAATGTACACATGTGTATGTATGTGTTTGTATATATAAGTGTGATGAGCATGTAGAGTGTGTGTACATGTAGAATGAGTGTGGTACAGGTATGTGTGTGTACTATGTGCAATATATGTGTATGACATGTATATGTATATGTATAACATGTATATGACTGGTGTGGTGTCATGGTGTGTGTGAGTGTTGTGTGTGTGTGCTGAGGGTCAGGAGCCAGCACGCAGTTTTCCCAGGTGAGGCCTCAAGACTACTTGGAGATCAAGGTAGGGTCAGTCCAGTGTCCCACTCTCTACTACCTTTTGTTTTCGGCATCAACCCTAAATAAGGAGGAGTATTTCCTCCTCTTTGTTCACAAGCACATTTCTTTCAGTTGCTCACGAAAAGCCTTTAGTGATCTGGCCACATCCATACGGGTACTGCCCAAAGCCCCCTTGGCATTATGAAATGGTGCCAGTCTCTCCTCTCTGGCGCTGGCCAATACATCTCAGGAACAATGTCATCCTGACAAGACCAGGCCCACCAAGATGTGTAGATGCTTTATCAAATAATCCCGAGGGGTTCCTGCAGAGGCGATGTGGCAGGCATGGGGGAGGGAGATGGTAATAAAATAAGGGTCCTTGCATAAGAGGCCTATGGAAATAGAGAGGATGTGAATAATGAGGGCAAGAACCAGCAGCTGCACAGGGCTATACATGTGTGACCTCATTAAAACGCCACCGCAACCCAGGGTAGCATTATTACATTCCTCCTCCTTTTTCTAACCTCCTTTTATGATGAAGAAAGCCAGAGTCCTGCGGCCCCTGAAAGCCCATGGCTTTGGAGTGACAGACCCATGACAAGAACAAATACTTGCTGCATTTTCCAGACGCAACAACCTCACCAAATGGTCTCCAGGTCCCCTGTTCTTTAAAAAGTCCCATTCTGACCAGAAGAAACATCTGATGGTGTCCTTCTAGCTTTGATAACTGCCAACTCACCTCCTTGAGACCTGGGGCCACCTACAAGGCCAGGTCCTCCAGTGGGAGTCTGCCCATGGGCTGGATGGTTCCAAATCGGTGGTCAGCCACATTCCCTGGCCTCCGACAGGATCTGCCCTATACTCTTTATGGACAATATTTGCCACACGCGCAGTGAATAAGAAGGAAAGCAAACATGCCAACATGGGCTACTCTCCCTTCAAAACTCTCTCTCGGAGCTCCACAGGCCCATGGAGATGGGGCATCAGGAGGCCCCTGCTCCTAAACCCAGACTTGAGACGCACAACCTGATATTTTCTGAATCCTCCACCTCTGCTTCATTTGCAAACCATGCAGCTGCATGCACTTTGTTGAATTTCATATGCATGAAAATCCTGCGTGACGATAGGTTGTATGGATTAACACCATTATTTGGAAGACTTGTATCCAACCACTAAACACAAGTTGGAACTGTTCCTTAAATATAATATGGCAAAGGTTGCATGCCCACAGGCAGATGAGGGGCCGAGGCAGGCACCCTCTGGGTGTCATCACACCATGAGAGTTGAGAGTCCTTCAGCTCATGGATGTTGCCTTTATCCTCATTTTACAGAGCAGGGTGGAACAGAGGGAGCTGCCAGGATGACCTGAGACCCCATGGTCTTTTCCTTCCAGCTTAATAATGGCTTATTAACACATTCAGTTCCTCTTTCCTGGGTCCATGGAAAACATTTCTGAGCTTGACAAAGAACTTTTTATAAAACTTAGAGCAGTCTTCTAAAAATATATGCATGTCTTTTTTGGCCATGTGACACATTCAAAGGTTCTTCCACCAAGCAGGCATTAATTTTTTGCATCTCAGAATGTAGCTTCACCCAAAGGGTCGTGTTATGGTTTAGATGTGGTATTCCCCAAAAGCTCAAGTGTGAGACAATGCAAAAAGGTTTGGAGGAGAAACGATCGTGCTGTAGCCTTAACCTAATCAGTGAATTAGTCACTGATGGGATTAACTGGGTGGTATCTGGAGGCAGATGGGGTGTGGTTGGAGGAAGTAGTTTATTGGGGGTGTGGCTATGGGGTATATATTTTGTATCTGACAAGTGAAGAGCTCTTTCTGCTTCCTGATGATGTGAGCTGGTTCTCTTTGCCACACTCTTCCACCATGATGTTCTGCCTCACCTTGAGCCCCAAGGAATGGAGCCTGCTGTTGTGGATTGAGACCTGTGAAACTGTGAGCCCCCAAACAAACTTTTCCTCCTCTGTAGTTGCTCTGGTTGGATCTTTTATTCACGACAGCAGAAAAGCTGACTAAGACAGGTCACCCGACAGCCCCCACTTCACAGGAAAAGTCAGTCTCTGCCATAGACTGGCAGAAGTCTGACGCTTGTCAAAGTTTTATTTTCAAAACTTTTAGCCCAATTTTAAAAGTTCACTGGTTTATCTAAAGTGATAACATTCAGAATCTAACCACCAGGATACTAGCAAGTAGACAGACACTATGGATAAGTCTGTAAATAAATATTTCCTTGCAACTGCTGGGGCTCAGCTGCACTACCCAGTGAGCTCCTAGATGGACACCCTCCTCCCTTCTGCTCTTCCTGAAGCTTCCATGGGCACTCCCAGCAGCAGGTCTGGTCAATGGTGCCTGTGCTCTTTACCCTTCAAAGACGAGCTGCTCTCAGACTGAACTCTCAGTTCCTGGCCAGCCCACACTCCTTGCATGCCAGCCTTGTGGGGCACACACCGGCCCTTCCTGCCATTCCCACTGGGCTTCTGCTTCTTGCACCATTTCTTACCCTCACAGCACCTCTGCTGCCTATGCATTTCCTCCTTGTTTTATTTGTGGCCCTGACAGCCACCGTGCACAGCATTTCTGTCTGCATTTTCCAAAAGGAATACAGAAAGCCTTCCCCAAGACCAGGCATCAAAGTGAGGGTAGGGAAGGACGTGGATCTCTGGTAGACTCACCTTGCTGATCCCACCACCTGCTGAACCTGCCCTGCCAACCCCACCACCTGCTCAGTAACAGGACTCAGGTGCAAATCACTCCCATGCAGGTCCATATCTAATGGCAGGTACTAAATATATTTATAGAGAGAGACAGAAAAAGGAAAAGAAAAGCATGAAGAGGAAACATGGCAAGGAGAAGGATCTTCAAAATGCATGCAGTTGTCCCCTTTAATCTGCAGCGGACATCCTCAGAATACTGAACCCTATAGAGACTATGTTTCTTCCTATACATACATATCTATGATAAAGTTTTATAAAGTAGGTATAGTATGAGATAAACCACTAATAATAAAATAGAGAAATTACAAGGATATACTGTAATAAGAGTAATTTAAGACATATGAATTGTTTGTTTCTAGAATATTCCATGTGATATTTTTGGACTGTGGTTGTCTGTGTGGTAACTATAGAAAGTAAAACTGGGATGGGTGGGCATTTGGAAGGCTTTCTCCTCCCTCCATCCCTAAACACCTCCTGATCTTCAGGCATCACAACTACTTCCTGTCACTATTACCAATACTGCTGAATAGACTAGTCAACGCACGTGTGCCAGACACCATGCTGGTGACTATATCCTTCACTCCTCACGATGACACCATTGCCATCCTGCTTAATAGCTGAGGACACTGAGGCACCAAGAGGGCCTGGCAACAGCCCACACACTGCCCGGTTCTCACCCTGGGCACTGCTTCTCCAGCCAGAGAGGCCCACCTGACACCACCTGGGCTGGCCAGCTCCACACGCTGTCATGTAAAGGATGACACGGTCAGCCCGTCCCACTTCCAAGGTCCACAGCATTCATGAATCCCAGACAATGAGGACTTGTCCAGCACTCAGTTTTGAACTTTTATTATCTTAATTCCGCTGGGTGGGGATCTGAGTTGACACCACCAGAATTCCATCTGGGTCAAGGAGACATGAGAACCCCAGCTACGAGAGGGTGCTCAGGAATCAGGAGGTGCCAAGGTTCCTGGGACCCCCATCTACTCCTGCCAGGGGCCAGAAGCCTCCTCAGCTAAGCATCATGGACATGCTGTCTGTAGGTGCCCTGCTGCCTTGTACCCAGCTGGAGAGAAAAGCCACACGCACCGCCTCATCCTCTCCAGCTCTTTGCTCATCTGCAGCAAGGGCAGCGTGTGCCCCTGCCCCCTCTCCCTGACTCGAGCTGAGAACATGGCCTGTCTCAACCACACCACTCATGATGCACTTGGAGGAGGTTCTGGACCCTTCTGTTTATACTCACAACCATTGGCCAGAAAGACATGAATTTCAAAGGAAACAACTCAGGAGGAAAAGGGGGTATTATGGTTTAGATAGGACGTGTCCCCCAAAATCTCATGAGTGAGACAATCCAAGAATGTTCAGAGGTGAAATGATTAGATGATGAGAGGTGTAACCTGATCAGTGGATTAATCCACTGATGTAGATTAACTGGTAACCGTAGGCAGGTAGGGGTGGAAGGAGGAAGTAGGTCACTGGGGACATGCCTTTGGGGTTTATATCTTCTCCCTGATGAGTGACACTCTCTGCTTCCTTGTGCGGTCCCCTTCCGCCATGATGTTCTGCCTCACCCCTGCCCCAGAGCTGTGGAGTTGGAGGACCATGCACTGAATCTGTGAGCCAAAATAAACTTTTCCTCCTGTATGTTCTTGTCAGGTCTTTTAGTCACAGTGTTGAAAAAGCTGACTAAAATTGGGGGAAAGGACAAGTCAGGAGAGCATTCACATGGCAGAGGGAGCAGGGGTCGGAGCTGGAGGGAGCAGCCATGATCATTCAGATGATGTGGTCATCCAAAAGAGGAAAGGGTGGCTGGGGCCTGGGAAGGGTGGGCACAGGAGCGAGAGAGTGCCTGGGAGCCTCACGTGGTTCCTGGAATGATGTCCAATTACAAACAGGTCCCATCCAGGGGCACCAAGGTCCCCTCAACCTCTCTTCTGGAACAGGCCAGATACACAAGCCTGTCAGAGGCCCCAAGGGTCATGTCAAGACAGCCCATTTTATCCTGGACGGATTTTCCCAGAAGCGTTTTCATTCTCAACCTAGTGCACCCTTCCTGACAGCATGGCCCCTTTAAAAAGTGCATGTCTAGACCAGGGGCAGGGGGACTACTGACCTCAGTCCTCTTCTCTTATCAGAAACGGATTTCCCCAGAAGGCTGAGAGTCGGGGCCCTCACTCCCACCAGCTCTCTCACACTTAGAGGCGACCACCTGTCTATAGTTCTATCTCCTCTCATTGCATTCAGGCTCCATGGGGAACGAGTCACCGTGGAAAGACTAGGGTGGGCTGGAGGAGCCTGCAGCCTCTGCCACCACTTTCTGCTTCTGTCCTGGCCTCCCTCAGAAGTCTGGCAGGTTCTGACTCCTGCCCCATGTTCCCCACCAAAACCACTGTCCCCCGAGCCATCTGGGAGAAAGAATTGAGACTGACTGTTCCAAGCATCCAGCACAGGGGCAGAGAAGCCTGCGGGTCTGGGCACCTGAGGAGGAACTCACTGAATCAAGGACAGGAGGGGGGCACCCCAGCATGAGAAACCCGGCCCCATCCGCCCCTCCAGTGTCACCCTCTATTCACACCGCCGACACAAGTGAGAAATTATTACCTGTCAAATCAGCAGGCAGTCCCAACCCACCCCTGCTTCATGGAAAGCCATTCGGGCACCTATGGGGTGAGCTGCTGGCAGAAGGTCCACGTCACAGCCCACGTTCTGGAGCTCTGCACACATGAGCCTGTGTGCTCAGCCCTGTCTTTGCTTCTCTCTGAGGGAGGCCAGTTTCAAAAGTGTATTCAAGCTGACTTTGCTTCGTTGGAGGTGCAGAGAGGTTTTTCTAAAGTCTCAACTCAAAACCCAACCAACCCTGCCGCTCCCAGCCCAGGCTGCTGGGCCAGGCTGTCTGCACATCCCACCTCCGATCGCCACTTCCCTGCAGAGCAGGGCTTTCAACAGCCACTCTCCAGCACTAAAGGCCTTCCACAAACTCTCCTTCTTAAGCGTTTTTTCATCCCTGCAGCGGGGCGGATGAAGGGGAGGGGGCCGTCATAACTTTGAGCTGCACACGTTTCAGCAAGCTGCCTGGAGCCAACAGCATAAATCAGAGAGTGTTTTAGCATTTCGGGGCAGAGGAAATAGTTCTCCAGCTAGGTTCCCTACCGTTTCTTAAAGTGATTATTTTGATTTAAACCACTGCCTGGTGGCGAGACTGCTAGCTACCAGCTCCAGTTCATTTGTCCTGGGAGCCCAGAGCACAAAGAAACACTGTTTGCTGGTTCCTGGGGGCCTCTTCCAGGACGCGGGTGAGGTGAGCTCTGAGCTCTCGCTGCCTCCATAGATGAGCGTTTGTTCCTCGTCTGAGGGCTGCCAGGCCCACAGACACCGCCTGCTTCTTGCCAACTGCTGTCTTGCAGGCTGTTTTACTTTAGATCTTCGGACTGTTTGCAAAATAACAAGATGTCTCTGTGCCTAGAGAGAACACATGAGTTTGAAGAGGGGCACAACTCAGACCTAGCAGGGTCTAAAACTCACGGTACAACATTCTTGGTTTAAAGATGAGGAGACTGAGGCTTAAGACTCAGTCCTCCAGATAGAGAAGAGTGGGCCCCCAGCTGAGCCATCTCCACCCCTTGGTGGGACATTACCATCGTCCTAGGTTTGCTGCTACCAGAACCTATGCAATTGGGAAGGCTGAAACGAAAACCAGAACCTGGGTGAATTCACTGGGGCAAAAAGGCTGCATTTAGTAATGATTTTCCATAATCTCAGCTGCATACAGAGTAAGAAGACTTGCCCCAGGGTTCTCCCATGTTCCAGTGGGACAGGGCTGGAGAGGGGAAGGGGGAGGGATCATTCCTGAATTTTCCACACATGTGTCCTCATTTAAAGCAACCATTTCATGGTTTGCAAAATATTGCTAAATAAAGCAAAATGCATCCATGACACGGTTCAAAACTATGAAGCCAATGAAAAATAGGGCAAGTTAACAGAGGTCTGCTGGAGTAGAGGCAGCTCCTTAAGACTGTCCATCTTCCCTGCAGGCCAGGCAGCTGCCCTCCCCACCCCCAGGTGTGCAGGGCAGGAAGAGGTGGTTTCCTCAAGAAGGACCTTCTGTCCAGTGACACAAGAACCCAAGGGAAGCCTCTGGACACACACCCGGCCCTGAGTCAGGCTTCGGCCAGGCTCTGACTTGCCCAGGGTGTCGTCTCTGGAGCTAGTACAACCAGCCAGGGCTGCGAGGTCAGGATGGCCCCAAATCCCAGGCCCAGGTGAATTCACAGGGTGAGCCCTAGGCCAGATGTTCATGGAGCGTGTCCCAGCAAACCATCACCAGGCACTGCTTACTCAAAACTCACCCACTCAACTAGCACGTGAGAATCAAGGTGGGCGTTTCTGGGGGCCCCCGACTGGTGCCTTGGAACGCTGACACTCCCTCACACACACCCACACCACACGGCTCACACCAAGACACAGCCTGCATTCAACTCCACAGGGGTGTCATTTCCCGATTTTCTACTAGGGTGCGTTCATCTTAGGTTTTGACAAATGATACGACAGTGCGACCACCACCACGGCCCCCCAAGACACGGCGAGCAGAACAGGCAAGCATGGGCGCCACCCTGGTCGCGGGCGGCTGATGACACAAACAGGATCCAGCGGGGTCACTCCTGGGGATGCCACCCGGCTGGGCTGTCACAGTGACAACCCACCACTGCCATGGGGAGGGACAGTCCCAGTGGACGACTGCTGCTCTCCAGCTGTATGACCTGGAGCAGTTAAGTCTCAGTCTCTTGATCTCAAAGCTAAGAATGTTGGGCCGGGGTGTGACTCAGGGGTAGAGCACTTGCCTAGCATTCGGGAGGCCCTGGGTTCGATCCCTCACAACAGGGGGAAAAAATTAAACAGCTAACTATGTTGTACAGTGGATTTAAGTCTTTTCTGTGGATTGAATTGAGTCATTCTGCCCCAACTACCAAAATACGTTGAAGCCCAAACTTCAATGTGACCATACTTGAAGACAGAGCCAGTAAGGAGGTGACAAAGGCTAAATGTGGCCATGAGGAGCACTCAGATCCCACAGGGCTGGTCCCCTTACTAAACCAGGAGGAGTAGCAAAGTACCCTCTCCTTCTGCCATGTGAAAAGACACAAAAAGGCTGCCAGCTGCCTGCCATCCAGGAAGAAAGTCCCCGCCACACCTTGAACTTGGACTTGCTGCATCCAGAACTGTGAGCAATAAACATCTGTCCTTTAAGCCACCCAGGTTGTGGTACTTTATCATGACAGCCCAAGCTGACCAAGACAGACTTTCTCTCTGCAGAGAACGGAAACATTCTAAAGGAAATCTCGGGTAAAACCTCACTATCCAAAGTACAATGGAACTGTTCATCCAAGTGGGTGGGGAACTTAGGGTTTCAAGTCTTACCTGGCCCCTTGGCCCATCCACAGCTACCTCTGCTGTGGTCCCCAAACTTCCTCTGAACTCCAGAGCTCTGGAAAAGACCCCTGGAAAGCCACCGAGCTGGAGAATATCTTTTAATTTACCACTCTGATGCCTTTTAAGGGGGAAGGAACCTGAATCTCCATCACCTCAGGAACAGAATAAGATGTCATAATGACGAAAAAGTGCCCTTCTGGCACCAGGGCATGGTGTAAAGACACCAGGGAGCAGAGCTGAGGACATCAAAAAGAAGGCCACAGCACATGCAAAGGCCCCAAGACACAAAATGCATGGGTCAGAGCAAGGGAATGGGAGGGTGGAGGCAGAGCCCAGGAAGGAGTCTGGGCTGAGGTGCGCATGACCCCATCCCTCCCCAAAGCGTACTCCGCAGAGGAAGGAGACCAGAGATTCCAGGTATCAGCACGTGCCAGCTCTGCCAAAAGCTGGGAGCTGGAAGAGAGGAGACCAGGGAGGCACGGGGCCCACCCAGGTAGAACACTGGACCCCACTGAGGCACCTTGCCTTCCTCCCGAACCCCTTATCAGGCCCAGAGGTGACTCCAGTCTCACACCTGTGTTAAAGACTACAGGCCCGGCCACCATCCTCCTGACCTCCAGAGTTGATCCTCTGAACACAAGCTCTATCGCCAAGTCCCCAAACATCCCCACGTACAATAAATAAATGTAAATAAGGAGGAAGGAAGGAAGTTAGTTTCCATTTTAAGGCCACACAGAAGCACAAGTACTGCCGGAGAATGGGCCCCCAAACAGGATCCCCCACTTCCAAGGTAGGGGGACTCAAGGACACCAGGACACTGGGAGACAGAGCTGGGTCAACTTCCACTGCAACAATTTCAGCCTCTCAAGGTGGATCCGAACAGACAGGTCTCAACTGCACGATCCACCGCAGCTCTCCTCCTCCGGGGCTGGTTTTCTCATTTCCGGATTGAACGTTCTAGGGCTCAGGGTGGGAGGCCAGGGCTGAAAACACCCACCCGGCATAGGCAGGCCCCTGCCCTGCCCAACCCGGGATGATGGCAAGCAGAGAGACATCCTTCACATCTCGTCCGCTGCCACCAAACCCGACACTCCCTGGAGCTCAAGCTCCGCTGGGCTGGGCCAGAGTCTGGGTTTGATCTTGAAAGAAACACCCACGGACTCACTCTGCAGCACGGAAGGGCGCAGGAGCCCATGAGCAGAGTCCCCAGCCGGCCAGCCTCCCCCGCCCGGCGTGGTCCAAACCGCCTCGAAATGGAAAACAGATGAGCCTGTTAAAGAAAAAGTTATTTATACTGTGGAATCTTTCAGAGCAAGCAGAGACTTGAAGAGGTTTATCACCTGGGGCAAAAGACTAATGATACTTTGAGTCTTCTCTCGCTAAAGGGACGGATGTGTTTTATGGAAAATAAAGTCAAGGAAATGTGTTGGTTAGATGCTCTTTCTTGATTTCTATTTCTAATAACGTATGCATGTCGGTTCCAATCAATCAAGCGAAAATGCTGCTCAATGAGCCAGCAAAGAACTTTTTTCCTGAGAACCCCCTGCAGGTCCAGATTGAGAGGGAAGGATAGATGTGGATTTCACTGGAGGCAGGGAGGCCGCAACTAAACTCTGCTTATTTTCCAAAGACAAGGGATCAGGCCGGGGACCTGGATACACTTGTAACAGGCCTCTGCTCGGTGCCATTCACTTGTTGACATTGTCTGGCGGAAGTTTTATTCTTTTAATACGACTGGACATAAGCCTTTGGTTGATAATGCTGTGCTGGACTCACACTGGCCCAGAGTTGGGCATTTTTATAATGGTGACAGGAAAACATATGAAGGAAAGAAATGCTCTACAGGATTCTCAGTTCAAAGCCATAACTAGTCTTCTCTTTTAGGAGAATCAGAATTCCTAACACTAGACTCGTGCGTCTGCGGGGCCACAGCCGCCACCCAACCCGTGCCATCAGATCAGGCGACTCGCTCTTGGGTTCCTGCACATTCTGACCAGCACTACTTTGAAGGTGACGACAGGGCCTGTGCTGGCTGCTGATCACCTGGGCGGCCCTTCTGGTGTGGTTGAGACTTTAGGAGTATCATAGGAAATGTCTCCATACCCTCTTCTTCACATCCTGCGATGGCCTGCATGCCCGGTGTCCCCCAAAGGTTCCTGTGTTCCCCTACTGGGAAGCAGCGCAAACTTCAGGAGGTGGGCCTGGTGGGAGCTCTTCAGGTTGCTAGGTTGTGCCCCTGAAGGGGACGGTGGGACTCAGCCTCTCAGACTCGCTCTGTGCTCCCTGCCTCACAGCTTGCTCCACCCCAGGCTCCCACCATGATGCCCTTCCCTTGCCACAGGCTCAAATCAATACAAGTGGAACCCCCAGGACTTTAAGCCAAACTGACCATTTTATCTTTACAATCTAATGATCTCAAGTATTTCGTTATAATAACGCAAAGCTGACTCATACCCATCGCAACCACAGTCACACAGGATTTCCATGCACCATCTTGACTTTAACAAAGATATAAATCCAGGGATGGAAGAGGAGAGCAGGAGACCAAAGCGACCCAGGAGGCAGAAAACACCTCAATCAATAAATCTCTGAAAGGGACTGTGCACACCCAAATACTCCTCTATGACCTTCCAGATAGGACTAACCTAACCTAGTTCCTAAGCCAACTAGGAAAAGTCATTTGCTCCAGCCCTGAGTCCCTACCCCTGAGCTGTGTGCATATGAAACCTGAGGCCCTAAAACCAAGGCTGCTGAAGGGCCCACATTTCTAGGAGAGCTCTACAGACACTTTGACCTTCTGCTTCAAATAGGCTGCCTTTCTTATTCAAACTCTGTTCTATACCTATAAGTAAAATGTGAATACTTTCCCTTCTTCCATCACTTATGTAGATAAAGCTAACCCTCTCTGGACATTATGCCAACCTCCCTAGACATAACCAGTTAGGACTCTGCCATTTATGCTTTCCACTCCACCTATAGAATAGACTGTTTGGAGCAAGACTTCTTCCTTAGATAGCATTACTATGTGCAGCTATTTTGCAAGTGAATTTCTGTGGAGCCATAAACTTAGAGATCTTGAAGAGTCATCTTCGTTATTTTTATTCATTGCTGCCTAATATTCCCTAATACAAATACAGTACATTTGGGAGTTTGCTAGTTTCTTTCACTGCCACTTCAAAAACAATAAACACTAAGGTGATGTTTCTTTTTCCCTCTCACAAATAGCACCTTCGTGAATATCTCTGAACATGCTTCCATGTGCCCCAAATCAATATGCCTGGAAGGAATCTATGGGCATACATGTCAGTGACTTTAAGAAATAGTACAGGTACCACCTAAAGTACAGGTACCACATATACTGCACAGTTTATGAAAATGCCTATTTCCCTGTACCCTCACCTTAAACTTTGCTGAGAATCCTAACTGCCTTTATGTTTTCTGATGTAGTAGGGTGAGAGAATAACAGTCCACCAAAGATGCCCAGGACCTAAGAGCATCTTTCCTTATCAGGTTAAAGGCACTCATGACCAAATCAAGGATTTTGAAATGGGGAGAAGGTACTGTTCTATCAGGGTGGTCCAGCACAACCACAAGGGTCCCTGAGAGAAGGACACAGAGCTGAAGAGATGATGTGGCCTGGGAGCAAGAAGTCTGGACTGTGCTACACTTCCTACTACGGTTCCTGCTGACCTGTGACCTTGTGTGCTTACCTCAACACCAGAAACAAATTCTTCTTATCTCTCCGTGTTTCTGGAGAGTCCAGCACGAAGCACGTGTCTAGCGTGATCTCTTCCCAAAGGCACGCTCAAGAATCCAACACCATGGATGAGAAGCTTCGTTATTTGTCCATCATTGAAAAGGCACACCTGTCATTTTATAAGTCCCCATGTTCCATGGGCTTATTGGTGGGTAACCTATTCCTTTTACCTGTCTATTTAATTACCACAACACATTTTGAAACTGGATAGGGCAGGGTTCTCCTTATGGTTGTTTGTTTCGCCAAAATTATCTTGCTTTTTCTTGCTCACTATCGATTCTATGGATTCGAGAAACAGCAAGCCAAATGCTATAAAGTCAATTTCTGGGGTGCTAATGACTGCACTGAAACCGTATGTTAATGTTAGGAGACCCGATCTCTCTCTGACATTACTTTCCCATCCAACAGTACCATCTTCCTCTCCAGGTTCTGATCTGCTTTCAGATCATTCAGTGAAGTCACGGCGTGTTGTGCGTTTCTGCTGGATCCTTCCTGGGTGCCTGATTTGAATGGTTTTGTTGCTGTTCGGAACAGGACTCCCCCTGAGCCCCACTACGC
Source organism: Sciurus vulgaris (assembly GCF_902686455.1). NCBI lineage: Eukaryota > Metazoa > Chordata > Mammalia > Rodentia > Sciuridae > Sciurus > Sciurus vulgaris. The sequence continues at coordinate 30,981,117 of NC_136474.1, forward strand.
GTTCTCATAGTTAACTGTAGGTCTAAAACAAGGCCACTCCCATTTCTTTTTAAATGTTTTCCATGGAGTTACCTAAATTTAGCAAATGCTTTGTAGTACATACACAATCTATTTTTGTCACTCACATTTCTAAGTGGGTCCTGAATCCAGTCACCTGCCTGCCATATCCCCAAACTGGTTCTCAGATTTTCAGTTGAGTCCCTTACATTTTGTACACAGACAGCTGAAGGAACTACAACTATAACAACAGTTTTTATCATTTTGAAGATGTATGCTTGGGACTGGGGGTGCAGCTCAGTGACAGAGCCTGTGCTTACCTGTGTCAGACCCGGGGTCCAAACCCCTGCAACCACATAAACAGCAACAACAATAATAAGAGTAGTAGTGGTCAAATTGAAATTAAAAAATAAGAAAGCAGACCTATCATTTGTTTCATTTAACTCCCCCTTGGAAACATTCTGGTCTCTCAAGTGAAGTCACCGGACTCTTTACAAACCCCTGGTTTTCCTGAGACTAGTTTCTCTTCTCCTAACAGCAGCTATGACTGCTATAAAGTAGTGAGTCCGTCCCAGATGGCACAGGGGTAGGTACATCCAAAACATGGTGCCGGAGGCTGGAGCTGAGCTCAGTGGTGGAGCCAGCCCTGAGTTCAACCCCAGAACTATGGAGACCTATCTGTATTCCAGGAGAGCTTCCTGGAAGAGGCATGGAGCGCCCAATTTTACCTTTTCCCCAAATGCAGAAAATTTGAACCCATCTAAATGTAGATGAGAAGAACACCGTGGAGAGGGCAGAGTTCCAGAATAAAGAAATCAGTTCAACAAGATTTAAGTCCCTAAGATGTTGGAAAAGAATGGGGTCCATGAAGTAAACTGAGAAACTACTGTCCCTCGAAAATGATATCTCCCCTATCCATCCAGAAAGGGGGAAGACAAAGATGCCAGACGGGGGTGGGCCAAGAACCTGGGGTTTCCCTTTGGAGGGCTTCTTTCTTCTCTGAAGAGAGTGAAGGGGAGGTTCCTCCCCTGCCCTGACACAGGCCCTGGCCACCCGTGTGGCACCTGGTCAGGCACCCCCTGACCCGGGCCACGTGCTGGCTGCCTTTCCCAATTCCTCCTGAATAGCAACTCCATTTAGGTGCTTCAGGAGTGCCAGCTGAGGGCAAGGATGAAAATAATCCCTGCAAAGCCCCACAAGAGACCCGGCTAGGGCTCCGACCCAGGGCATCCGGGCTCTGACGATCCTGCCGTGGGATCTCTGCCCAGGCCCAGGCAGAGATCAAGCCAGCGGGGTCCAGGGCTGGGCTGGCCGATGGCACAGGAGGGCAGGCAGTTGAAGACCCAGCCCAAGAGTCCCTGGAAAAGGCAACCATGCTGTGCAGGGGCAGGGTGGCCCCGCACGTCCCCTGAGCTGGGAGGAAGGGAGGTCACGCCTGAGGACAGAGCCCGGGCTCGGGTGCCAGCACTCGGGGCTGCGATCAAGTCTGATGGACCTGTCGTTGAGCAAGGCACCAGGGGCCTCTGCACCTGGGCTCTGGGCTTTGGAAGGCAGAAATGTCAGGCTCCAGAGCTCACCCCAGCACCGCCCGATAAACGTGAGGAGACAAAATTTGAAAGAAAAGGAACTGATCTTCTGTCACAGTTTGGATCTGTGACAGCACCCAAAGGCCCACATATGAAAGGCTTGGTCACCAGCCTGTGGTGCTACTGGGAGGTGGTGGAACCCCTAGGAAGTTAGGTCTCTGCTAACTTGAAGGGGACACTGGGACCTGACCCCCAGCTCTTGCTCTTTGTTTCCTGGCTACCAAGAAGTGATCAGGCCTTTACCACACTCTCTCACCATGAGGTACTATGGTGCCAACTGACCATGGACTCTGAAACCTTGAGCCCAAATAAACCGATTTATCTTGGGTATTTTGTCATAATAATGAAAAGCTGACTAACACGTCTTCCATCTATAAATATATGAATGACCATAATAAAGCATTGTGAATTAAACTACACGTCTGTCACAGGCTACATCGTTCCCCAAATTCTTCTGTTGAAGTCCCAACCATCAGTACCTTAGACTATGACTATATACAGAGAAACAGTCTTTAAAGAGGTAATAAGGTAAAATAAGACCACGTGGATGAGCCTTAGTCTGCGTTAGACAGTCTCCTGATAAGAAGAGGGGCCCAGAACACAGACACTCAAGAGGGATGTCCATGTGAGGACACAGGGAGAAGGCAGCATCAGTGTCAGAGGCCTCAGGAGAAGCCAACCCTGCCAACGCCTGGATCTTGGACTTCTGGGCTCCAGAACTGTGAGGTAATTTCTGTCATTTAAGGCACCTGCCAGGGACACTTGGCAGTCCTAGAACATTAAGGCAAATACCCTGTTCTGCGACGTCACCTCCCCAAACAATGATCATTCCCAACATCAAGTTGATGCTCCACGGTCCAGGTGTGAGCCATACAGTCACCCCAGGAATCCCCCGCAAGGGCTATCACCTCGAGTATTCACAACCGAGGAACGAATTCCACCATTCTCTGCCTAACACTGCCCTACTGGTAAACTGGAGGGAGCTTGAGCTTCCAGGACCCATGTTCATTCCCGTCCCTGAAATGTCCATGCTGCCAGGCGACCCAGTGCACTCTGGGGCAGTGTGGCAGAAAGAGAACCAGACCATGGGACACCTTCCCTCCTTCACACTTCTCCTTCCCTGGCCAAAATCCTACACACAGAGAAACAATTTCATGCACAGTATGGTTATCTTTTTTTTCTTTTTCTTTTTTTTTTTTTTTTGGATACTAGGGATTGAACACCGTAGTACTTAACCACTAAGCCACATCCTCAGCCTTTTTATTTAGTATTTTGAGACAGGATCTTGCTAAGTTGCTTAGGGCCTCCTTAACTTGCTGAACCTGGCCTCAAACTTGCAATCCTCCTGCCTCCGCCTCCAGAGTGGCTGGGATTACAGGCACATGCCACCATGCCCAGCTTTTTCCCTTTGTAGAGACTGCCCCAAGGCCAACCTTGATTTGGACGTGTACATGGGGGCTTTCTGACCACCAGGGCAGAGGCCGGGACTTTTACACAGTCTTGGCTTTTGGAAGATGGGGACCCACACTGAGGAACTAAGTTAGGCACAAACTTGCTTCTTGAAAACATTGCACAGGTCGTGCTCTGAGGCAGGAGACTGGCAGGCACCGGGAGGGAAAGGGCTTTGGCAAACCCAGGCCTGCAGTCATTCCGAGTGCCCTCAGGAGCAGAGGGCTACACAGGCATTCTCTAGGACAGGCCACAGGCTGAGGGTGACCAGCCAGGCGGTGCCACCGCCTCCTGTATCTTCTTGGCAGACCAGCGGGGGTGGGTGACTTCCTCCCTGGGAGCTTAAGTTCCCTCTCCCCAAGGCTCCCCGCAGATCAGTCTCCCAGGGAGGGGCCCCAGGCAACAGGCGGCCCTTGTTTCCTGCAGGTTCAACAATCTGGTTTTCATTGAACGCAGTTTTCAGTGCTTTCCCACCACATTTTTCTTTAATTATGATAAAAGAGAGTAACTTAATCAAGCATAAATCCTGCTGAAATGAGCAGGAGAAAATAAAGGGGTTAACATGGCGAAGGGGGGAGGGTGGAAACTTCACCCACAGGTTCCCTGGATTTAGGAGGGGGCCTGCGTGAGGCCACCAAGCCCAGCAAATAAACATGAAGGCTAGTTCCTACCCAGAATCCAGCCCTAATCCTGCTGCGGGAAGAAGAAACAAAGGCCAGGCAGGACCTGAGACACCTGGAACAAACGCCTCAGTTCATCTCATCAAACTGTCCCCGGGCAGGACCCCAGCTCCTGCAGCCCCCGACCTGGGCTCCCCTGTCCCACGCTGAAGGCTGGCCAGGGGAGGGGTGGAGACCCTTGCAACTCACGTGGGCAATGAGCAGTCCTGGGGACTGGGCACGTGTAGGCACACACATATGCACGCCTGCAGCCATGCGCACGTCCAGATGCACGCCTGCGCACACCTGCACATGCGAACTCCCACACATGTGCACCCCCCCACGGAGCAGCCGTGCTTGCAGTGCCAAGTGGCCAGAAGCCATGGCTGCGGCAGTGCCCCGCATGTCCTTAGGCGTGCAGCGTCTCAGGCCAAGATCAAATACTCCGGGGGTCAGGTGAGCTAGGAAATCTGTACTTCCGTCATCCAGGCTGAAGTTTAGGAGCCGCTGCTTCTTACAGGGCATGTCTTATATACACGTAGCCAAAACATTTATTTAAAAAATAAGATCTTGACTGTGTCACTTCATTTAAAGAGACATTTTGTGTGCTCACTAAAGTTCACAGGAAGCAACAAAACTAAGAAGGTTGAGTTCCCAGAGAACACCAAGTACTCATGCAACCAACTCACCTAATCTGCCTTAAATGACCCTTTCTGATGAGGAAACTGGAACACAGAAAGGTTGAGGAATTTGCCTCAGATCCCACAGCTAGTGGGGACAGGCCCAAGAATCAGACTAGGTATCTGGCTCCGTGTCCATCTCCTATGGAGCTGCTAGCCATCACACAGGATCGTGGGAAAGCAAGGCAGTCTTCCCTCCCAGAGTTTACCAACAAAGAAGGACAAGGGACAGACCTGGAAAAGCCCAAGGTGCAGGGACTCAGCAGTCCTCAGGCCTGGGTCCAGTCAAGTGTGAGGCCTGGTCAGTCAGTGCTTGGGAATGTGGGCAGCCTTATGGAGAGGCCAGTATAATGTGAAGGCTCCTGGCAGGGATGTGACTTAGTCCTGCCTAGAAGGAGCACTTGGAAGTCTTTCTGCTGCACAGACTCAAAAGAAGGCCAGGGTATCTTCTGGAGTCATCTAGACTGAAGTTGCTAAGACTCACCTCTCTGGTGGATAAGAAGAGTCCAGTGTCTGAGCCACAACAGGTTGCACACCTCCACCATCACCAAGAAAACCACACCAAGAAGACCCAGTGTCCCCAGCCCACTCTGAAGGGCACTAGGGCGCAGGCAATCCAGAAGGCTAGGACGATGATCCAGTGGCATAACGAAGATCATTCTGGAAACATGAGAGGGGCAGGCGGCCTTCTGTGGGAGGTGAGTGGCGTCTGTGGTTGGGATAATTTGAAGAAGGCACAGGAAGAAAAGGGACACCATGAGGAAGGACTCAGGTTCCAGGCCCTCCAGGACCAGTGGAACCACTGACCAGTGGAGGAGAACGTCAACCTCCAGGAGAAAGAAGGGCAAGGAGTGGAGCCCTCTCCCCCTTGAGAGGAAGGCTGTGAGGTTCCTCAGAGGCAGGCCGGGGACGGACATCCTTCTGACAGGGGCCTTCTGCGCACTCAGAGACGGCCTGATTGTGAAAGAAACCAAAGCCAGCCAGGGGTTGGCTCCTACACTCGGGGTGAATAGAAGGACCTTCGTGGAAATCAAGGAAGAACTAGCCTGAGAGAGAACAGCCAGTCCATCTGTGAACAAGTGGATTATCAGGACACAAGATGGTCATACAAAGCTCATGCAAACCAATCAACTGTGTTTCTACACATGAGTAATGTGAACAGCGTGAAATCAAGAAAACCATATCATGTGCAATAGCATCAAAAAGAATGAACTACAGCCTGGCGTGGTGGCACACACCTGTACTCCCAGTGGCTCAGGAGGCTGAGACAGGAGGATCGCAGGTTTGAAGCTAGCCTCAGCAACTTAGGCCGTAAGCCACTTAAGTGGGACCCTGTCTCAAAATAAAATGCTAAAAAGGGCTGGAGATGTGGCTCAGTGGTTAAGAGCTAGTACCCAAAAAATAAATAAGTAAATAAATAATAAAAAGAACTACAACCATGGCATTTGCAGGCAAATGGATGAAATTGGAGAATATCGTGCTAAGTGAGATAAGCCAATCTCAAAAAACCAAAGGATGAATGATCTCACTGATAAGTGGATAATGACACATAATGGGGGGTGGGAGGGGTTAGTGTTAGGGTTAGAGTTAGGGTTAGGGAGGGGGGCAAGTATGGAGGAAGGAAGGACTGTATAGAGGGAAAAGAGGGGTGGGAGGGGTGGGGGGGAAGGGAAAAATAACAGAATGAATCAAACAACATTACCCTATGTAAATTTATGATTACACAAATGGTATGCCTTACTCCATGTACAGAGAAACAACATGTATCCCATTTGTTTACGATTTTTAAAAAATGGAAAAAAAAAAAAAAAAAATAAGAACTACAACCATTCATCAAGTATCCACAGGAGTAATTCTAGGATCCCCCACAGGTACCAAGACGTGTAAGTGTTCAAGTCCCTTCCATAAAATGGCATTGTGTTACATATAATTTAGGCACATCCTATGCAGTATCCTATATACTTTAAATCATCTCTAGATTACTTAGGATGTCTAATACAATATAAAAGCTATATAAATAGTTGTTTCACTCTCCTGTTTAGGGAATAGTGATAAGGAAAAAAGTCTGTATATGTTTAGTGCAGATGCAACTTCTTTTTTCAAATATTTTCAATGTAGAGTTGGATGAATCCATGGATACAGACAGTGGACTGCACTTAGGAACACATTTTAATCCTTCCAAAAGTAGAAATGTTATACTCTGAAAACTGGAAAACACTGTTGAAAGAAATTAAGGAGGAAAAGACCTAAATAAGTGGAAAAAAAGATTCTATGCTCATCTGATTTGTAAAGATGGCAATACTCCTCAAATCTTTCCGGTACCGGATTCATCATAATCCCCAAATCACAGGTGGGTTTTTATTCTCTTTTGGCAGATTAACAAGCTGCTCCCCAAATCCATGTGGACATGCAAGGGACACACAGTAGATAAGACCATCTTGAAAAGACTGGAAGACCCACAGCTCTGAAAGGCTGAAGGAGTACGGACACATACAGGGCCAGAAATGGAACTGAGGCTCCAGAAATAAACCCTCCCGTTAGATGCAGCTGAATTCCAACAAGGCTGCCTGTCAGGACACATCATCAGAGGAAGGAACAGCCTTTCCAACGACAGCCACTGGAGTCACCAGACAGGCACATGCCGAAGACCCTTCCTCACACAGTCCACAAAAATTAACACCTGAGACTCAACGGACATCGCCAAGAAAGGGAAAAGACACCACAAAGGTGAGGGGACGTTTTCAAATTGTATATTTGATGAGGAAGTTCCAGGTAAGCTGCGTGAGGGAAGCTCTCAACCGCCACCAGGCCATGGTATTTGGAGGGGACCCCGGGAGACAAAGAGGTTGAGATGAGGCCCTGTGGGTGTGGTCCCATGACAGGAGCCACATCCTCAGAAGAAGAGGAAGAGGGGCCAGGCCTTCCTCACCCTCCAGCACGCAGAAGCACAGGAAGGCCACCCTGAGCTGGCAGGCACCTGGATCTTGAACTTCCAACCATCAGAGCTGGGATAAATAAATTTCTGTTGCTTTAAGCCATTCTGTCCATGGTACTTGGTCACAACAGCCAAACTGAAAAATACAGACATCTACAGCTAAAAAAAAAAAAAAAAAAAAAAAAAAAAAGACAAATAATGACCTAAATGTGGTCAGAGGATTAAAGGGTCATTTCTCCCAAGAAGATACGCAAATGGAAAACTGCCACACGGAAGGACGTAGAGCATTGCTGGTCATTCATGAAATGCAAATCATATTCAAGAGAAGTGAAAATATATGTGCATATAAAACCATGTACAGAAACGCTCATAGCCTAATGATTCTACTACCCCAAAAGTGGAAACAACTGAAATGTTTATACACTGATAAATAAATAATTACTAAGGAATAAGATCCAGTCACCAAGAGGAATGAAGTGGTGGCACATGCCAAAACACAGATGAACCTTAAAATATTATGCTACATAAAGAAGCCAGTCACAAAAGACCACCTGTGGCACGATTCCATGGATAGGAAATGTGCAGAACAGGCAAATCTAAAGAGACAGAAAGGACGCTTGCAGAGGGTTAGAGCAGGGAGGAATGGAGAAAGTGGGTGGTGAGTCGTGGGTATGGAATTTGTTTCTGGGTGATGAAAATGTTCTAAAAATTCATTGTGGTGACAACTGCACAGCTCTGAACATACTAAAAACCACTGAGCTGTATGCTTGAAATGGTGAATTGCATGGTATGTCTATTATGTCTGTAAGTGTAAAAATAAGAATGGCCAATATGGAGATGCTGCAAATGGGAAAGGAAGGAAGGGAAACAGGTTTGGACACTATAAAAACTAGAAATGAAAGCAAGGAAGCAGAAGCAGAAACAAAGTGGAAAACAAGCTGTGTATGGAAACAGGAATAGGCCAGTAGGTGTGTTAGTCAGTTTTCCATGACTGTGACAAAATACTTGAAATAATCAACTTAAAAGAAGGAAAGGTTTGTTTTGGCTCATAGTTTTTAAGATTCTAGTCCATCATCATTTGCCCCTGTGGCTTTCGACCTATGATGACATAGAACAGCATTGGCAGGAGCACGTGGTAGAGAAGACCTATTCATGTTATGGTAGCCAGGAAGCAAAAAGAGGAGAGAGAAAATCCCCAGTTACCTAACTTCCAACCTCACCTCCCAGAGGTTCCACCACCTCCCAGTGGCATCACAGCCTGGGGCTAAGTCTTCCACACACAAGCCTTTGGGGGACACTCCAGATCCAAACTACAGCAAGTTTAGGAGACAAATTTCAAGGCCCCCTTAAATGTGTTAAGGCTTCCATCCTCGTGAGCAGATGAATTTCCTTTCCCATAGCACACATCTGAGTTCCCTGGATTTTATTTTACCTGAAAGATCCCAGGTCTTCTGTTCGATTATCTAAGTTACAAGACACTACCCTGGGAAAAGAATTCTTGTACTTATACCTGGATTTTAGCCAGAAGAGGCCTGGATCTTGCGATGGAGAAAACTCTAAGTTCAACTCCCAGCCTCCAAGCCCACTCTCACCCTACACCCACCCATCTCCCAGGAAGGCTGGGAACATGGGCCCTGAACACCAGGCAGAGACAGAGGAAGACGAGGAACATTGTCAATGCACATGGGGAAAGGATGAAAGGTTCGGCCTTGTAATTAAGAACTACAATCTTAATTATGACTTAGGCACATTATCATCTTCCTGCCAAAGTTTGCAGGGAAACTGCCACAGATCAAAGAGTACAGAGGCGCTTGGCCTGGTCTGCAAAAATCACAGGAACCAAGACGTCTGCCAGACACCTTACCAGAGCAGTCTCACATGCAAAGCTTCTCCTTCCAAGCAGAAGTCCCAAGAATCTACTGCTTCCCACGTCCATGAGTCTTGCCAGAGGACTCGAGGCAGATGGGACGTTTTCAGGACGTGCTCAATTTAGACAACTTACTTAAAAGATAGATAATTTTCACCACACAACTGAGCACAAAAAGAAAGGAAGAGGTAAATCATCTCTTGAAAAAGCCAAGTGCACCATGTGTTTTATTTAAGCTGCTGTTATAGGCTCCGTTATATCTTCCTTCTGTCTGCCCTGAAGGGAAAGGGAGAGAATCAGGAAGATAAAATTCTTTTACAACACTTTAACCCGTGGGCTTCTTCCAATGGGAAGTTTAAGGCCACAGGATCCCCTCAGGAATTCAGGCACTCTGCAAAATGTTCTGCTCAGCAGCAAAGTCTTCAGTAGATTCTCTATGATCTATAAAATCTCCAACATACTAAGGCTAAGACGTTTTTCAATATAGTTTCCACATGTAGTCATTCTACGTGGCAATAAAGAGCTTAAAAGATCCCCATGTGTCCTTTCATAGGACAACAAAGGAACATACCATGAAGGACCTCGCTGACCTTAAATTCATCAGTGGGCAGTTTCCGTACCTGCAACCAGCAGGAGACACCATGACAGACCACACATTAGGAACTCAAGGAATCAAATGGCTCAACTGTGAAACTGTGTTTTTAACTGAAGAACCGTGTGATGGTTTGGATAAGTATCCCCAAAGGCCCATATTAACGGTTTGGTCCCCCATCCATGGCACTGTGGGGAGGTGGCAGAAGCTTCAGGAGATGGATCCTGGTGGAGAGAAGTTAGTACATTGTAGGTGTGCCTCTAGAGGGGATCCTGGGACCCCAGTGGCTCCTCTTCTCTCTTTTTGCTTCCTGGCTGCTGTAAGATGAGCAGTTTCCTCCCCCAACCCCCCACAGATTCCTGTCATGATACGCTGCCCCACCACAGGCCCCGAAAGCAACCAGGCCAAACAGCCGTGGACTGAAATCTCTCAAACTGTGAGCTAAAATAAACTTGTCCTAACAAGCAAACAAATGGAGGCAACTTACTTTGGAAGAGAAAAACTAAGAATGAGAGAAGACTCACTTTATTTTCATAACAAATGGTGGTGAGGAGGTAGAGAAAAAGGAACCCTCATACCCTTTGGATATGAATGTAAATTAATATAGCAATTATGGAAAACGGCATGGAAGTTCTTCCAAAAAACTAAAAATAGTTCTAGCGTATGATCCAGCTATCCCACTTCTGTGCATAATCCAAAGGAAAGGAAATCAGCATACTGAAGAGATACCTGAACACCCGTGTACAGCAGCACTATTCACAACAGCTAAGAGATGGAATCAGCCTAGGTACCCATCATCAGATGAATGAATAAATAAAAAGTGGTGTATATACAATGGAGTACTAGTCACCATAAACAATAAAGTCCAGTCATTTGCAGCAAAATGGATGGAACTGGAGAACATGATGTTTAGTCAAATAAGCCAGACATAGAAAGACAAGTCCTACGTGTTCTTTCTCATATATGGAAGTGAAAAAAGAAGTGATTACTAGGGATTGAGGGAGTAGGAAAAGGAAGGCTGGGTTTGCTCAATGCATGCTACACACACAAATGGAAATAGTCCATCAAACCCCATTCATATGTATCATCAATGTGTTGTACAAATTTTTAAAAAGTCACTCTGTTTTAAAAAATGTATAACGTAATCACATGCAACTAGGTAAATATCTTAATGTCAGCATGATTTTAAAAAATCCCTTTTTGCAGAGTCATCCTTTGTCACTCGTTTAAAAAAAACGAACAAGGGCATATAGCATTTCATCTTTAAAATAAGGTCCATTGGCATGTTAACTTTGAGGAGCAAGTTTGTGGCCCAAGTTATTCTTTGATATTTGGTTGGAAGCACGGAGATGGTGGAACTGTGAAAAAACTTACCAGCTTTCTTAGGCACTTTTACGGCTTGGATCTAGAATGTCTCCCAGGAGCACGTGTGTCAGGTGACGCCGAAGTGTTCGGAGGTGAAGAGACTGGATCAGGAGGGCTCTGATCTCATGGGTGAGTTAATCCCCGGATGGACTAATAACCTGAACAGGCTACTGGGAAGCTGTGAAAACCAAGGCAGGTGGGGCATGACTAGAAGGAGGAGGTCGGGGTAGTGGGTGGGAGGGCGGCCCTGGGGACTCTTGTGAGCAGCGTCCTTCCACCACATCCTTCTGCCAGATGTTCTGCCTAACCTCAGGCCCAAAGTAATGGAGCTGCCCTACCACGAACTGAATCCTCTGAACTCATGAGTCAAAATAAATCTTTCATCCTCTATGCTGTTCTTGTCAGGTATTTCAGTCACAGCAACAAAAAGTTAACTAACACAGAGGCCACACCTGCAGGCCTGAGGCGACTTCTGAAAAAAGGAGAACAGTCTAATCAAAGTTGCCAATGATATTCAAAAGGGCCCTACCTAAAAAAAAAAAAAAAAAAAAAAAAAAATTGTAATAGGAAAAATGTTTTCTTTCAACTGCTGCTGCACAGAGTATGACCCTAACATGGGATGCTATTCAACTTAAGCAATGCTTGAGGAAGAAATGGTCACTCCTGGGGCTGGGGGTGTAGCTCAGTAGTAGAGTGTCTAATGTATTCAAGGCCCTGGGTCCCATCCCCAGCACAAGAGGAGGGAAGGAAGGAAGCAAGGAGGGAGGGGAAGAAGAGGGGAAGTGGGGAAGGGAGGGAGGGCCAGTTTCCAAATTGCCTAAGTCGAGACACTCCAGTTAGTGTTGTTGAACTGGCAAGGGAAGAGGCAGAGATGTTCTTCCCTCTACCCAAATCCTTATTTACCAGCTGCCTAAGAGTAGCTTTCCATGACAGAATAATCCTCCTGCACTATATAGAAGGGAGCCGCTAGACACCTGGGACTACAAGCATTGAAATTAAGATTAAAGAATATTTCATTTAACCTTCCTTAAAAGATGTGTCTTGGTCCATTTTTGTGCTGCTATAACAAAATACCTAAGACTGGGTGATTTATAAAGAACAGAGATTTCTTTCCTACGGTTCTAGAAGCCGGGAAGCTGGTCTCAGGACCCATGTCTGACAAGGGCCTTCTTGCTACATCATCCCATGGTGGAAGGTGAAAGGGCAAGAGAGCAGGAGGAAGAGAAGGGAGGGAGGAAGGGAACCAAACTCATCCTTTCATTAGTAACCTCCTCGCATGATAATGGCATTGATCCACTCACGAATACAGAGCCTTCATGACCTGGTCACATCTTAAAAGTCCCACCTCTTAACACTGTGGATTAAGCTTCTAATACATGAGCTTTGGTAGACACATTCATACGACAGCAAAAGGTCACTCAGTCCTACTTACCAACTTTCAAGTGCTCAATAGCCTCTTGAATCTAACAACCCATCATATACAGATACCAACTACTCCCATCATCCCCAAAAGCTCTATGGGATAGACTCGATAAAGGAATCATAAATCACTGCATGTAGATAATTTTGCTTGGGGTAAAAAAAAAAAAAAAATGAATAGGATCTTAAAACAACTCGAAGCCTGCAAATCCTCCTCAAAATGGTATTGCTGATGTTGCATTTTAAAGCCAAAGAGGAAATAAAATTTGCAAATAATCTGTACTCTGATCAAAACACCTGGATGGTTCTGGCTCTGGACAAGAGGCAGTGGACACACTCTACCCATCTCCCCATTGAATGAAGCTAGAAAATCTGAAAAGAAAGTGAAGACACAATATCAGAGACTCCTCAATAACCCCAGGCTGAACTAACCCAAATTTGACAGAAGGATATCAGCACAGAAGAGCAAGTTTCCAGAGGAGCCTTCCACTCTGCCTGTGGGGTGGAAAGTTAAGTCTATGTCTTCTCACTAAAGGAGCGTAGGGAGATCCCTGTGTCTGTCTGTCTTCACTTTCTTCCTCTTCATTCTCTTGTGCTCCAACCCCATGTGGTGCTGTGGAGGTGGAGGGGGCAGCTGGGGACTGCAGGAGCCTACCGCCCTGAGGGGAAGAACACACCTGTGCAATCCCAGAGGTGAGGGCTGAAAGGTGGCCAGACCACTGCCTCCTCCCTTTCTCTCCATGCCTTCTCTCGCTCTCCTCCAGTTGCTGGTCCCAGGCATGGGCACAGTTCAGGTGAACAGAGTACCTAAAGCCTGAGGTTTCTGGCTGGAGGACTGAAAAAAGAGCCCCAAGGACATGAAAGTACCAGGGAGATGATAAGGGAGAAACTCCAAACAGTGGTCCCTTATGGTTGTTTACAAACTCCTGAGACCACCCGTGAGCTATACATGTGTAGCTCAGATGTTGAGACTAGATCTGCAGAACAGCACCACCCAGGTCCCAGACTGGTACAGAGTAGGACACATGTGGGACAGACCCAAACAGCACTACAAAGGCTTTGAAAGCAGAAGTGACTTGGGAACCACAAACACAGACAGTTCTTTGGAACCTGCAGCCTGAACCCAGATGATCAATCACCTCTTAGAACAATATCAACATTAAACAACACCCATGTCTCATAACCAAAATATAACATTTAAAATCTCCTTGACACCATTCAAACAAACTCAGCCTACCAAACATCCATGGAAATCTCCAACAATCCATAGACATCAACAGTAAGATGTTACAGATGTTGAAATTATTCGGCAAAGACATCAATACAACTACTTTGTGGCCCAACAAGTAAGAAGGGGCCCTTTGGAAACAAAGAGAAAGATGGAATGTCTTGGCAAAAATATAAAAGCTATAAAAGAAGAAAACAATAGAAATCGAGAAAGAAAAAAATCTAATACTGGAAGGAAAACCTACACAGGTGGTACCAAGAGCAGAATGGAGATGACAGACGTGTCAACAGAAATTACAAAAGCTGAAAAAAAGAGAAAGAAGATTGAGTTAAAAAGTGAAGAGACTACCAGAGACCTGTGGGACTAACTGAAAAAGTCTGACATCTGTATTATCCTGAGTCCTAAGAGGAGAAAAGGACAGAGTGAAACTAGAATGGCTGAGGACTTCCTAAATAGGACATCACATACAGACCCACAAAATAAACTCAGTGAACTCCAAGAAAGATCAGCTCAAAGAAATCTACACCCAAACACTTAATAACTGAAACTAAAGAAAAGGAAAAAAAAAACTTCAGCACTCAGAGAAAAACAACAAATTATCAGGAGTGGAATAACTATTTGAATGACTGCAGATTCCTCACCAAAAGCAATGGAGACCAGAAGGATGTGGAATAGACTATTTCAAGTGTTCAAAGAAACAGACCATGAAGCCACATCTACTGCTGTGGGATGCATTCTGGAAAAGTGTGGCAGTTTTTCTAAGTTAAACATACTTACATCACCCAGCAATCCCATCCCTAGGTGATTCATAGAGAAATGAAAACTCATGTTCCCACAGAAATCTACCCATTTATATGAAAGAACTCTATTTATAACTGCTAAAATCTAGCAATAACTCAAATACTCTTCAACAGGTGCATGGATAAATTGGCACATCCATACAATGAAATACTGAGCAGCAATAAAAAGGAATAAACTAATGATACCTGTAACAACTCAGGTAAATGACAAAAGAATTATACTGGGGGGGGGGGGGGGGGGGGGGGGACAGGACTAACAAAAAGACCCATAGCCTGAAAGAGTAAATACTGCAAGATTCCTCTATATAACTTGCCAAACAGACAAACTCTACAAGTGAAGTAGCCCCCCAAAGACCTTTGACATAATTAAGTCTCTCTCCTGGTCAACAAGATCTTTACAAACAATGTCAACAGGATTTCTGCAGAGAGATCAGTGTGGTTTGAAGCTTCCTCTTTGTTATGGAGTAAATGCCAGGTTTGAATACAGAAGGTGTAATACAGTCTATCTTTTGTTACTATATAAAAGATACTCTCCCTGTTTTCTTGGTAAAAACCTGTAAAACTTCTGTCTAGCCTAAAAATATGCAACAAATGTAACTGTTACGTACCCACTGCCATGGAACCGCCCCACTGAGTATAAATCTATCCAGACCTGAGATACAGAGATTTTTAGGCATCAGCCTCTGTGGACCACTGCAGCTTAAATAAACCTGCTTCCTAAAAATTTCTTAGGTGTCCAGCCTCATCTGTCCTACATCATCAGGACAGAAGACAGACCACTGGTTGCTAACACTCCTGCTGGGGGTAAAGGTGTTTATTGCGGGTGTATGGGAAGGCAATTTTGTGGGACAATGTAACCATTCTGTATCCTGATTTGGTGGTGGTTACATAAATCCATCTACATTTCTGTTAAAAATTCACAGAACTATATATCAAAAAAGCATTTTGCTGTGTGTTAATTTAAAAATTAAAAAAATTTTAAGTCTTCCCTAAGAATTTATTTAAGACAAAAAAAGGACATCTGTAATCCCAGCAACTTGAGAGGCTGAGGCAGGAAAATTGCAAGTTCAAAGCCAGCCTCAGAAACTTAATACGGCCCTAAGCAACTTAGAGAGACCCTGTCTCAAAATAAAAAATAAAAATGGGCTGGGGATGTGGCTCAGTGGTTAAGCACCCTTGTTGGGGGACGGGAAGGTGAGGGAAGGAGAAAAGAAGGAGGGAGAAGGTAGGAGGGGGAGGGGAGATGACTACGAAGATGATAACAAAACATTCACTTGACCCACATTAAGTACTCAGTTAGCAGTCAGTCCCTTGGCTTGGAGGGCCAAATGCAGCCCACTGCCTGCCCTGAGACCCAAGAACAGCTGTCACATTTTTAAATGGTTGGAAGCAACATCAAAAGAAGAAGATTTCACAGCACAAGACAATTACATGTACAGAACAACATTCTAATAGGACATGTTGTTTATGTGTTATCTCTGGCTCCTTTTATACTGCAGAGCAGAGCTGAATGCTGGCCACAGAGACAGCATGTCCCCCAATGCCTATCTACTATCTACTCTCCAGTCCTTTTTGGAAAAAAGTCTGCCAACCCCTGATCTAAGTCATTACTTGGAGACTTTAGTCATTAAATATGGAAACATCATGTTTTTCTTGATTGATCCCAACTGCCCAAACAGTATAACACTGTAATCTACGTAAAGCCCCTGATTTAAAACCAAGGAAATTTGTCTCGCCCAGAAACAGAGGGGTAAGATACACAGGCTGCCAGAGGTCAGGGTACTTATCTGAGGACTACGATGACCAGACCTGGTCTCCACAGCAACTTTCCCTGGGCCTCCAGAAAAGCCTCGGCTTCAACACTCACCAATTTAACAAAGAAAAATGGGGGTACCTTTCACCTTTCACTTATCTTCATGGCTTAATCTCACTGCTAGGCTCTCAATTCCTCAGCACCTACATCCCACATCACTTTTATAAAACACTAATACCTTTCTATGATGTTGAAAGCAATTCAAGAGCAAAAGTAACTTTTAATATTGAATAAAATATTAAATATTGAAAGTATAAATGGGAAAAAAAAAAACAGAAAAACAAAAAGGAACCCTCCTAATTACACAAATCTGGACTGCGTTATTTCACAGCCTGCAAGCAGCCCCAAGTCACTGACGGGGAAGGAGAGTCTGAGCTGGGTGTAGGGTATGTTTATACACCTGCAGGAAATGTTTATTCTAGTGACACTCATGGGTCAAGAAACCTCTAGACAGAATCATCCTTTACCCTGTGGCATGCTATTAGCAGAGCTCATGTTAAGTCGAAACACAATTGCAAGAGCCATTCATACCAACACTGAAAATGATTCCTGTGCAGGACCTTCTAGAAAGAGGCCCAAACATCCAGGTATAAGGACTCTCCTGGCCATGGAAGCTTAACAAGGTCCCAAGCTAATTGTCCACCATCTTCTCCTGGGCTAAGGACAGCTTGAGGTGGGCTGTTCCAGACCCTCTGTGACAGCAGCTCTTCCCTTCTGTCCCCTGGGACAGTCTCACTGTCACTGTGTCTTCCACACTGACCTTCCCCCATGTACAGAGCAGCCACCTGGCCAACCTGTCGTTCTCTGTGTGTTTCTTTCTCCATCTGTTCTCCTAACCATCTTCCTCATCCAGCCATTTATTGGCCCTAAGGCAACACGCAGCCTGCACTGGAAAAAAGATGGGTGAATGAATGGATGGATCAGACCACAAATTAGAAGACCACGCTCATGCACTGTAATAACACAAATGTGTGGCTGCCTAGTTCAGAGGGAATTTATACTGAATTTGATTTTTAAATCTCATGACAGGCTGTATTTTCCAAAGACGTCACACTTCCAACTCACAGGTCCTTCTACAAGGCGTCCCTGGTGTGTCCCCAATCAAGAGCTGAGGTCTAATTCCTCACTTCCTAAATCAAAGTAGGGCCTATAATTGCTTTCTTCCACAGAAGAGAAAGTGGCCCTGTGCCTGCACTGAATAAAGCCTGTAACTGTCCAAATGGCACTTTCTGCCTTAAAACACTTACTCCTGAGAGAGTTCCAGTCATGCCGCAAGAGGCCACCAACAGGCCCTCAGGTGGACGGACCCCACCATCACCACCCCAGCCAACAATGGGCATCTGCAACAGAGGCAGGTCAACCCTGGACATCTCACCCAGCTGAGTCTCCAGATGCCCTTGGTCCCAGCGGGCACCTTACCTCCATCACAAGAGATCCCAGCAAGAACCCTGTCAACCCAGAAGTGGACAGCATAAAATACTGTCATTTTTAAAGTGCCTCTAGGTTAAGGAGCAGTGTTCTCTTACAATGCAACAGGTGATAAAAGCAGATCTGTAGAGGTATTTCATTTTCTCCATATTGTTGTTTGCCTTCTTTTACTTTCTGAAAAATAACAGAAAAAAGATTCCTCACCTAACCTGATTCTGTGGCATGTGGGTAGTTTTCTGGCTGTGGAGTCTCACATAAATGCAGGTGGAGCTTCGTTGGCTTAGCACTGTTCCACCTGGAATCTACCTTTAATGATGAATATGAGGAATAACCACATCATCCCAGGTAAGCTGCCACTCTGTCTGGCAGATGCCAGCGAACCTCAAGACTTCCAACACATCCCACAACTGTTCCCCCCTTTATGGTGAGCGTTGAAGGGGCAGCAGATGGAATACCCTGTACTCAGCTGCAATCAGTCCTGTGTTCATTAGTACACATGGCTTTGAAGTCACTAGAAAGTCAACTCTTCTTTCACCTGACTATTTCCCATCTCCTACTTTGGGACCAGAATGTTTAAAGGTCAATATATTGAGCATTTCTTATATTACAAAGAGTTGATAAGGCAGCACTGTCCACTGTCAAAACACAGGCCGTTCTTTATATTATGTAATCTCAGCAGCTGGGTGAGAAAAAGAGAAATGTGAAAATTAAGACCTCCCCGTAGCAGGTCTTCAGCATAAATAAGGAAGGTGAGGTCACAGTACAGTGAACACACACTGGGGGAAGACGGACCTAAGACACTGGTCCTTTACTCACTGAGAAAAAAACAGGTACCTTGGTATGCTTTGCATAAAACTAAAGTACCAGGTCCCCCTGGAGCAGGCCAGGTATTCCCGTGACCATGACACGACACAGTTTTGACTTAGCACAGTGTGCCTGAAATTTTTAAGAATTCACAGAGACAGGACTAGGTCATATCACCATCTTTGTCATCTTTACCCCGTTGTCCGAGTCTGACCGCTACAGGCTGGTCCTCACTAACGTCTCTGGCCTCCTGTGTCTGGATCATTCCTATGAGCTCAAGGGCATAACGGTGGGCTTTTCCCTCCTCCATCACTTTGCATGTGGACAGAACTGTACACCAACTCACTGTATCTGGCCCACGCCTCCCCTGGTCAACCACAGGAAGCTCTCTCTGGCAAAAGGATTCAAAAGCCACAAGTGGGAGCACAGGGCCCTCTCTGTTGCGATCCCAGGGATACATGAAGCACACTGCATGCAGATGCACACCCACCTCCTCAGTGACACACTGCACCCAGCCCGGCAAGACGTCTGTCAGCTGTGCTGACAACTCCGTAATTCATGCAGAAGCGAGCAGCTGAATCCCAGGATCCAAAGACACATTCTGCATTCAGATTCTCCCATACAGACATACCTTGCAGGGAGCTTTTTCCTCCCCTGAAAATTTGGGCAGTAAATTACCTCTGACAAATTAGCTTTCACTTCTCCTCAGAGATAAATTTGAAAATGAGAGCATCTAAGAGAGTATATGAAAGGCTTCTCTGTCCGGTGGACCTTGCAGAGGTAGAGAGTAGGGCCTCTAATTTGACAAAGCCTTACAGTCTATAATTTGGTCTCAGCTGGTAGAAAATCAAGTCAGGGCATGGGAAAGCGATAGCAACCACCTGGAAGAGGGCTGACAAAGCCTCCTGCCCAGAAAGAGCCCTAAAGAACCATTTCACTTGAGCTCATACTCATAGGAAGGGAGAAAACCCTTTATTTATACTGGTGGTGTAGAACTCCATCTGCTTCAGAACAGGGACATTCCAGCAACTTAGCCAGTGTCAGCTTTCCATCACTGTGACAAAACACCTGACACATATCAACTTATGAGAGAAAAGGTTTACTTTGGTTCACATACTTAGAGGTTTCAATTCATGATTGCTTGACTCCGCTGCTTTGAGCCTGTGGCAGCATAGTACATCATGGCAGGAGAGCACACTGCTCACCTCATGGCAGCCAGAAAGCAAAGAGAGAGGTAGGAAAGGGCCCAGGTCCCAATATCCCCTCAAGAGCACAGCCCTAATGACTTAACTTCCTTGACTAGGTCCCACCTCCCAGTATTGCCACAGTCTGGCAACCAGACCTTGGGGAACATTCCTGACCCAAACCACAACAGCTTCTACTCCACCAACTCCGCTGGTTACACGCTCCTCACTGTCTTGGAAAACACACGGAGCGCCCACTGCTCAGTTCTGCCCCATGAAACTAAGGCCCACATTTCCCAAGACTCCACCATGTCTGTTCCCAAACCTGTTGAAGGCACTGGCACTTATGGCAGTAACTGAATTATGTAATTCAATATTATTTAAATGCAGTTGACACTCCAGCTCCAAGGGCCCCACACCTGCTGACTGAACCAATCACAGATGGAAAATATTTGGAACAAAAAATTTGCATTGCACTAAACATATTTCTTGTCATTATTCCCTGAACAATACAGTGTAACACATATTTACACAGCATTTTCATTGTTATAAGCAATCTAGAGGTAATGTGGAATCTGCAGGAAGATGTGCATCGGTTATATAGCAACACTCTGCCGTTTCTAAGGACTTGAGCATTCGAGAATTTTGGTGTGTTTGGGTGCTCCTGGAATCCCCCACAGACAGAGTGGGAGCTGTATACAAGATTTATGAGAAAATATGAACATGAAGAAAGGAATCATCTAGGAACAGTAAGTTAACTTTGAAAAGGCACAGTACAATGAGAAGAAAAACCGCAAGCATGAAGTATGGAAGGCCATAAATAACCAGGAAAATACTGTAACATCTGACATCAACCTGCTCCACAAGTTCCTTCCAGGTTTCCCTTCACTTCTAAAGAAACCAAAACTGAAAACCCTGGTTAATGCTTACGTAGAAAAGCTAGCTAAGAACTCCATCAGCAGACTGCCACTAAAATACTTCTGGCCTACATCCAAAGCCTGCCGAATCAAGGGACATTTATATGATCTCAGCTGAACAATATGCTTAATAGCCAGATGCATCTTTCTCCGACTTTAAAAGACACTTTTTAGTTACCTTATTACGGCACCAAAGCAAAGAGTGAGCAGATTTCTACTCGAAGTTCAATATGCAATGTTGTGAATGAAACGCCTAAAAATATTCTTCAAGAGCTTTCATATTTTTGTTGATAAATTTTTTAACATACAAGAATTTGACTAAATCAAAAGCAACAAACTTTTGGCATCAGTGAGTGTATACAGAGAAGGCCAGGGTCCTCCTGAATCCAGGGACACAGTTGAGGAAATGTATATGCATTTGAAACACTTTCCAAGCATCCCAAAGAACTCACTGTTTAATTTTCTTCTTTTAAGAACTAAGAGAGAATGGGAAAGGCTATTGCAGTACTTCTCAAATTACCATATCCACCAGCGAAAAAGGCTAGATTGGCCACATGCTTTGCTTCTTTTGTTGTTTGTAAAAGACCCACAAAATGATAGGAATGGAAAAAAAATAAAAATAAAGTATAAACCCATTACCACATACAAAAGTGAGAAGGTTCCACATATTTATTGAGTAAAACAAGTCAACAGACACATGGCCAAGAGCAGAACCCAGGGCCTGGAGGATCCATGGGGTGCAAGTGACACCATGAGGGGGTCACAGTGGTTGGCACAGCTGAGCAAAGACTCAGAGCCCAGAAATACCAGACTCATTAGACAACAGAGCAGAGGGGAAAGAAAACAAAAACCCAGTGAGATTATTTCTCTTTCTACAGACAGATGTACAGAAACCCAAACAGTCAACTCCTACGCCAACAAATCTCAGAACAGACTGGGCATCAGACACTTCTTTCATTTAAAGCAAAATGAAAGTGGCCACACTAGGAACAAACTTGGTTTTGAAAAATTGTAATTATTAACACATATTAATTATACAAATTAGTGGTTTCTGGGATTTCTTTTCCACATGTGCATGTATCACGCTGGGATCATATCCACACTCCCTACCCCCCTCCTTTGCCCTCCCACCTCTCCCATTCCCCCTATTTCCTTCCCCTTCCCTAAAAGTCCCACTTCTGCTTTCAGCTCATGCTGTTTCTCAGTCTTCCACATATGACAGAGAGCATATAGCTTTGTCTTTCTGTGCCTGGCTTATTTCACTTAACATAGTATCCTCCATTCCCATCTACTTACCTGCAAATGACAGGATTTCATTCTTCTTTATGGTTGCATAATACTCCTTTGTGTACATATACCATTTTTCTTCATCCATTCATCTGTTGATGGACACCTAGGCTGGGTCCGTGTCTTGGCTATTGTAAACAGTGCCAGAATAAGCACAAGCAGCAAGTATCTCTTTTGCATACTAACTTCATTTCCTTCAGGTATATATTCAGGATTGGTACAGCTGAATCATACAGTGCTCTATTTTTAATTTTCTGAAGAACAAACCATCCTGTCTTCCATAATGAGTGTAATAATTTACACTCCCACCAACGTATGCTACAGGTTCCCTTCCCTCCACATCCCCACCAGAGTTTATTACTTTTTCATTGACGTTGACTTGTTTTGCTTTGCTTTATTTATAATAGCCGTTCTGACTGGGGCAAGATGGAATCTCGAGTTGACTTGCAACTCCCAGGAATGTACTTGTGTATCCCAGCAGCCAGGGTTTCCTGGCTCTTGATAACAAACCTGAAGTGAAGTCCACGATCCACACACGCACACAGGCCTTCTCAAGGTGCACGCCACTGCTTCACCCGAGGACCAATCGGGTCACACCAGACATCTACAGGAAGCCCCAGCAGGAAAAGGAGCCACAGTAAGAAAACCGATGACTCAATCCAGCAGGCAAAAAGAGAATTCCCAAGTCAAAAGAAGAAAATTACATCTTTGGGGACACATCTTTGGAGACATTCGAAAAGCATTGCACACTTTAAAAATGATCAGAATGGAATGAAAAAGGAATGACCAAAGAAGATGCTATTGAAAATTAGAATATGCCAGCATTAAAAGGAAAATCCAATTGTAGGGCTGAAAGAGAAAGTGGAAATCCCAGAGAAGGAGAACAAGAAGAGGAACTTCACAAAGAGAGAAAAGAAAAAAAGAGAGAGAGAGAGAGAGGAGGGAGTATTTCTAGAAGGATACCAAAAACATCCCCAAGCTGATGGATGTGAAGGGTCCATACTTAAAGAGCCAGGCCTGCACTCTGAGCAATGGACCAAAAGACGTGTATATCTGACGTCATCCTGAAATTTCAGAACACCAAGAATAAATGGAAGATCCCAAAATCTCTCCAAGAAAAAATAAATAAATCACCAAAAAAGAGATGTGGCCGCACACGGCAGTGGACCTCTGAGAAGGCAGCTCAAGGCTGGCTGTGGACTTCCAAGGAAGGTACTATTCGGCTGAGGACGACAGTCAGCCAACCCTCAGCGTGCGTGTGTGGTGCTTACAAAGACTCAGAAAACTCACTCTCCGTCTCCTCTACCCATCCCTCCTTCACTCTGCTTCCAGTCTCATCAACTCACACTCAAGGATCTCCCTATACTTCCTGGAAAATGATGACCGGAAAGATCCAGGGAGGCTTTGGAAGGGCCTAGCCTGGGGCACCTGCCCATCTCTGAGGTCAAGAGTCCAACCTGGGGCGACAAAGAGCAGAGAAACCCAGGGTACCTCCCAGGGCAGAGAAGAGTTCTATGACTGAAAAGGATCAGACAACAACTAAGGCATTTTTTTACGCTTGGTCCTAAGAGGCAATACTTGTCCAGCCTCTAACAATTCTGAAGAGCCATCCACAAATGTCATTATGAAACCACTGTGTAGCCAGAATTCATTACAGGGGCGTGGCTTGCTTTGTTGAGTCCCACCCATTGCCTTTTGCAGAAACTGCATCTTTTATGAACTGCAGGTTTGTGGCAACCCTGTGTCTCTCTGAGCACCGTTTTTCCAAGAACACGTACTTGCTGGTGTATCTGCCGTACTTTGGCAATTCTCTCAGTATTTCAGACTTTTTTATCGTGTCGTATCTGTGAGGGTGACCTGCAATTAGTGTTCTTTGATGTTACTCTTGTAACCGTTTTGGTGAGTCCTGAACTGCACCCATAGAAGATGGTGAACTTCATCAATAAATGTTACACATGTTCTCACTGCGCCACTGACCAGCCGTTCCCCGTTCTCGGACCTTCCTGTTCCCTGAGATACAACAACATTGAAATTGGGCCAATTAACCCTACAGTGGTGTCTAAGTGTTCAAGTGAAAAGAAGAGCCCACAATCTCTCACATTAAATGGAAAGCTAGCGATGATTAAGCTCAGTGAGGAAGGCATGTTGAAAGCCTAATCAGGTCCCAACAGCTGAGCTGTGAATGCAAAGGGCAAGTTCTAGAAAGAAGTGAAAAGTGCTACTCCAGGAAACACAGAAATGATAAGAGAGAAAAAGAGCCTGCGATGGTTAATTTGAATTGTCAACTTGACTGGATTAAGAGATGCCGATGATTGAGAGGCCACTGGGTATCCATGAGGGTATGACTAGAAATGACTGGAATGTGGGATAGTGAACTGGAGCCCCTCCCTAAGAGTGGGCAGCTCTGCCCAATAAGATGGAATAAAAACTGGAAGAACAAGGAAGCAGGTGCAGATGCAAGCTCAGCTCTTCTGGAACGGGTTCTTGATTGCTGCTTCCATCCTCTGAGGATATCAGAGTCTCCCTTCTTCACTCTTCCAAGGAGGATTCTGCCAGGACTCTCCAGGTAGTTTCCAGAAACCTCAGTCTCGGACTAGGGTAGCACTGTTGATCCCTCTTGTTCTGGGGCTTCAGCCTCTTGGACTGTACAGCTGCTGGTTCTTGCAGCTCTCCAGCTGCAGACAGCCACTGTGGACTATCCAGCTTCTGGTTGTGTAAGCCAATCTAGTAAATCCCCTTTTATAATCATACTTCCTGTTGATTCTGTTCCTCTAGAGAATCCTGACTAATACACAGCCTCGCTACGATATGTAGAAAGTTCTAGTGGTCTGGACAGACGATCAAGCCAACTACAACATTCCCTTAAACGAAATCCGAATCCAGAGCAAGCCTAACTCTCTTCAGTCCTTTGAAAGCTGAGTGGGATGAGTAAGCTCCAGAAGAAAAGTGTGAAACTAGCAGAGGTAGGTTCACACGGTTTAAGGAAAGAAGCCGTCTCCCCAGCATGAAGGTGAAATAGCCAGCGCTGGTGGAGAAGCTGCAGTAAGTTACCCATCAGACCTCGCCAGGACCCCTCAGGAAGGTGTCTGCACTGCACAGCAAGTTTCCAAATGAAGAAGAAACACCTTTCTCCTGGAAGAAGAGGCCATCCAGGACTTTCACAGAAGAGTCCCTTCCTAGCTTTGAGGCTTCAAAGGACAGGCTTTCTTGTTAGGGGCTAATACAGTTGGTGGCTTAAGTTGAAACCAATGCTCACTTGCCACTCCAAAAATCCTAAGGCCCTCCAGAATTACACTAAATCCACTGTCTGTGCTCTGTGAATGGAACAGCAAAGCCTGGATGACAGCAGGTTGATCTACAGCATCGTTTACTGAATAGGTTAAGCTGCTGTTGAGACCTGCTCAGAAAGAGGAATTCCTTTCCAAATATTACTGCTCACTGACAGTGCTCTTGGTCATCCAAGAGCTCTGATGGAGACGTACAACAAATGCATGCTGTTTTCATGCCTGCTCGCCAAATATTCATTCAGCAGCCCACAGATGAAACAGCGATTTTTACTTCCAAGTCATATTATTTAAGATGTACCTTTCATAAGGCTATTGATGGCCACAGACAGTGAGTCCTCTGATGAATCTGGGCAAATTAAACTGAAAACCTTCTGTCAAGGAGTCATCGTTCTAGATGCCACTGAGAACATTTGTGACCCATGGAAAGAGGTCAGAATATCAACATCCATAGAAGTTTGGAAAAGGTTCATTCCAAGCTTCAGGAAGACTTGGAAGGGTTTGAAACTTCAGTGGTGTAAGTAACTACAGATGTGAATGAAACAGCAAGTGCAGCCTGAGGATGAGCTCCAGGCTCCTGAGCATCAGTCACGAGGAGCTGCTTCTTATGGATGAGCAAAGAAAACGGTGGCTTCAGACGGAAACCACCCCGGGGGAGGAGGCCGTGCACAGTGATGAAATGACCACGAGAGACTCAGAACTCTGTGTGAGCTTAGGTGATATGGCAGAAGGAGGTTTTGAAAGGACTGGCTTGAATTTTGGCAAGAGGTTCTACTGTGGATGAAATGCCATGAAACAGCATCACAAGGTACCAGAAAATCTTTCGTGAATTGAGGACTCAATCGAGGCAGACTCTACTGTTCTAAGAAATTGACCCAGCCACCCCAAACTCCAGCAACCACCACCAGGGGAGCAGCCACCAACATCAAGGCAAGACCCTCCACTAGCAAGAAGATCACCACATGCTGAAGGTGTGGATGATCCTTAGCATTATTTTTAGCAATTAAGTATTTCATTAAGGTATGTTCAATATTTTAGACATAATGTGAATGCACACTTGATAGACTCTAGTATAGTGTAAACCATACCTTTTATATGTACTGGGAAACCAAAAAATTTCGTGTGACTCACTTTATTGGATATCCACTTTTATTGGAAACAAAATTGCAATATTTGCAAAATATGTCTGTATACCAGTTATTCCTGTTGCATCTGTTCACAGACTAAAGAACACTTAGACAAGTCACCTCATCGCCCAGGTTTAGATTTATGTTAACACAGCAGGGGGCAAAGTCACTGGGTAATAATAACTACCCTGGCCGGGTGGGAGGTCAACAGACTGGTAATTAAATTGCATTTGTAAATGGTTCCAGGGCTCCTGGGAGAAAGGTTAGAAATAACTCCAGGTATTATTATCCCCAAAGATAATCAATTATTTTCTCATCAAAAGAAGGCTAACAAACACAAAACTAGGACCCCATAATTTGTTTAAACCTCCGGTTTTAACAAGACTTCCACTGTTTAGAACGTCACAGGGTCCCACTACCAACTCCAGCTTTCTCTAACAAAAGGGGTATTTACCATGCCTGAGAAATCCTTTTACTGGTAGGGGAAAAGCACTGGAGTAGCACTTCAACGGTATACAGTCACTAAATTCATTTGTTCTACATTTATTCTCCACTATGGGCAGAGGAAGCGGAGGAAGGAGAATGAATGAATTTTGCCTTGAGAGACCATGACAGCCCCCTCCTCTCCCAGCTCCAGGGTCCCATGACCCCCACAGCTCTGCGGCCTTTCCCCTTACTGACCTGGTGAAGGCAACCCACTCCTCAGGGTCAGCTCCTGAGGTCACACCCTCTTCTGCAAAGCCCTCCAGCCCCACCTGGCAGAAGCAGGTGTCTTCTCACCAGGGCTCCACAGTACGTCACATAAACCCATCTCTCAGTGTCCCCCAAACTGAACAGGCACTCATTTGTTGGACTCCTTCTGTAAAACCTGAAATCCCTGAGGACAGGGTCAGTCTGTCACTGTCAACAGAAGCTCCCAGAAGCTCCCCATTACCCATTTGGCACTCTGCTGGGCTTGAATGTGCCTCTCCGAGCCCCAGCCAAACGGTGGTGATCATCCCCTAAGAAGCACATGCACTGGGAAGGGCCTTCAGTCCCCAAAGACCAAACTTAAAAGCCAGCCACGCTCACAGAATGTTCCGGCCAAGAACTCATTACAAGAAACTGCACTTAGTTTAAGAACAAAAAAAAAAAAAAAAAAGAATCCAGGAGAAAGCTACTCTGAAGCCTATGCAAACTGGTCATACAGGACCAGGAGCTCTGTTGGTGGTATCACCAACAAATGGGAAAGGAGATGGCAACCCAGCACACTGGGCCCTTCCTCCACACAGGGGCAGAACCTGGAGGCGGGGGCGGGCATCTTCCCATCCTTGTAGCAAAACACCTGAGACAAATGACTTCCAGTTTCAGAGGGCTCAGTCTGGGTCCAGCCAGCTCCACTGCTTGTAGGCCTGAGGCGAGGCAGAACATCATGGTGGAGCCGGGCTGCTCACCTGGAGGCAGCGAATGAGCTCCTTTTATAACAAAGCCCCTCCCAAAGCCCACGAGGCTATAAAGACATCGATGAATCAGTCCATTCATGAGGTCAGACAGCACATGACCCGGCCATGAACATGGCTGCCTTGGGGGCCAACCTTTCAACCCATGAACTTTTGGGGGACATTTAATATCCAAGTCATAACAGGAAGTGACAACATCTTCTAACAAAAGGACAAACAGTGAGGAAACACTAATCCAGTTTCTGTTTTCCTTTTTCAAAGCTGTTGTATTTATATTCTGAAGAGGAAACAGAGAGAGAGGACAAAATTCAAAAGCCACTGAAGAGTGGAAATAAGGCCTTCTTCAACCTTTGTCCTTGGCCACCCAGGCCCTCTCCTCCACAGAGGCAATGACTCTAATCCACAAATTCTTGACCACTGTCACTATATAGTCATACATTTATGCAGGGAGTCTGGGCAGGAGGTGAGAACCAACTCCATCCCTCTCTTACCTCAAGTCATATAACGTCACTCCCCCAACGACCCAAACCCTAGGAAAAGCCCATCACTGAGCCAGCAAGCTCAGTGAAAATCTCCCTGGGTGCACAGACAGTTCTTAGAACTCAAGATGACAACTGGAGGGAATCTAGTTCCACCCATGGCAGTCCCCTGACTCTTCTTAATATCAGAGCCTTCTGAGCTCTCCTCACATTCATTTTCTTTGAAAAGATAAAGAGGTGAATACTGAAATTTCATCATAGTAGAAGTCTGCTAGGCAGAGTGCTAACAGAATAACTCTTACCTGGTCTGAATTGTATTCCTCAAAATTCATACACAGAAGTCCTAACTTCTAGCACCTCAGAATGGACTGGATTTGGAGAAAGGACCTTGGAAGAGGTAGGTCATTAAGTTAAAATGAAGTCATTAGGTGGGCCCTGATCAGTATAATTGATGTCATTATAAAAAGAGATAAGGACACAGACACACAGAGGGACAATCATGTGCAGACACAGGGAAAAGAGGGCATCTATAAGGCAATGAAAGAGGCCTAACAAGAAACCAACCTTGCTAACACCTGGATGTCTGACTTCTAGATTCTAGAACTATGGGAATAAATGTCTGTTATTTGAGTCACTGAATCTCTGGTGTTTTGTTACAGCAGCTCTAACAAACACATACGGTACCAAATATAACTTAAATGTTTGTAGGTACATTAGCAATAAGTGTTGCTAATAGGTAATGACAAGAATATAATCCACTGAATCAAACAAGAGTCCTGAGTCCATATTGGGAGTCTGATGAGGAATGGGCAGGTTTCCACATACCTTCTCGCCAAATACCAAATGCTAATTAATTTCAAAGGGAAAGCATGATGGAGTCACCTCATCAGTTAGGAACAAACTAACCCCCTGCACACCATTCAACAGGATGCAATGAAGATGTATATATGAGAGGATCGAAATCCTGCCAAGTATGGAAACCCTGATAAACCCAAACTGTGGGATTTTCTAAAAATAGAAGGGCTCTACCCATGGAGGTCAAGGGCAAACTGCAGAATTCTCCGGATGAAAAGAGAATCAAGAAACATAGCGCCAAATGCAGTGGGTGTCCCCAGAGTGAATCCTTTCACACAAAGGACTTTACTGTGATCAATGTTCAGACTATCCTGCGTGGGGTCTGGTAGTAGCTTTGTATCAGGGCTAATTTTCTGATTTTCCTGCCATTGGTATTAGGATTACTTATCAGAATGTTCGTGTTTGGAGGAAAAACACACTGAAGTATTTAGGGGATGTGATGGCACATCTTGTCAAGTCAATTGCTTTCAGATGATTCAGAGGGAAAAAAATTCCTATACACTGAGTACTTGGAACTTTCCAGCAAGTTTTGAACTTCATAAATATCATTTGAGAAGATGCAAATCCCTAAAAACAGTAGAATGTTTGATATGTCATAGGATATGATACCTGACTAGATAGTATACAGCCACTAAAAAGGACACAGACCAGAAAGCGTCAATGGATAAAAGCATGTTAGCGTGCTCACAAATCTTCTCCAGATTGTCTGTCACACCTACTCTGATGTAAATGCTAAGTAAACAGTGGTTACACTGTATTGTTTAGGGGATAGGACAAGGAAAAAGTCTGTGCACGTTCATTTTTTCCCTGAATATTTTCCATCTGTGGTTGGTGGGCCCACCATGGGTGTGGAGTCACACGTACTCCTCTTCTGAATGGTGAATTCTCTCCTGTGATGTTGTGACAAATCCTTTTCCTCTTTGTTCTGTTTTTCTGCTCCATATTGACCTACATGTATTAATTTCATAATTAGGTGAAAAACTCAAGCGGGGTAAGCAGCCCTGAGCTCCAAGCCTCAGTGAAGGTCATTAGCAAAGGACCACAGCAAGACCACAGGAACTTCCCAAAGAGGAAGGGCTCCTGACAAAGGGTCCACGAGGGCCAGGAGGGGCCGAGGATGAAGAGATCAGTATTCTGAAGTAGGGGCTGGGAAGGATTCTATGCAGGAGATGCGCAGTGACCACGCCCACACTGGTCAGTGCATGTCCTGCACCAAAGGGAGGACAAGGAAACAGGAGCTGCCTGTCCAAGAAGCCAACTCAGCCAGCACCAAGTGAGCTCTGGCCCTTTCAACCCCAAGGGGGAACTCAGAACTGACCCCTGGGGCCAGGCCACCATGCGCCCCACAGAGCGGCAAGGGGGTCTCCCACCACCACGCACAGGCAGTGGAAACACCAGTAAAATAGAGCCCACCCTACAAGCCGCCCTGACGTGAAGGTCGAAATCAGGCAAAGCCAAGAATGCGCCCTTCAGGGGCTGTTATGTCCTGAAATGTGTCCCTCTAAATTCATATGAGGAAGTCCTAACCCCCAACACTCAGAGGGTGACTGTACTCAGAGACAGGGTCTTTAAAGGAAGACCAAGGTCATTACGGTGGGCTCTAATCCAGTCTGACTGGTGTCCTCATAAGAGGAGATGAGGACACGGACATGCCCAAAGGGACCACAGTGCGAGGACACAGGAAGAAAATGGCATCTACAGGGCACAGAGACAGGCCTCAGAAGCAACAACCTGTCGGCACTTGGGTCTCAGGCTTCCAGCCTCCAAGGCTGTGTGACAGTAAGCTCCTCATACCTGAAATCCCAGTGGCTCGGAGGCTGAGGCAGGAGGATGGCAAGTTCAAAACCAGCCTCAGCAACTTAGTGAGGCCCTAAGCAACTTGGTGAGACCCTGTCTCAAAATAAAACATAAAAAGGGCTGAGGAGGGGCTGGGGTTATAGCTCAGTGGTGAGTGCTTGCCTTGCACATGTGAGATGCTGGGTTCGATCCTGAGCATCACATAAAAATAAGTTGAATAAAATAAAGGCATTGTGTTCATCAACAACTAATTTTTTTTTTTTTTTGGGGGGGTGGTGTTGGGGATCGAACCCAGGGCCTTGTGCTTGCAAGGCAAGCACTCTACCAACGGAGCTATCTCCCCAGCCCAACAACTAAAATATTAAGGGAAAAAAAAAGAAGAAAAAGAAGAAGAAAAGAAAGGAAAATAAAAGGGTTGAGGATGTGGTTCAGTGGTTGAGCCCCTGGGTTCAATCCCTGGTACAAAAAATAAGGCTCCTGCTGTCGAAGCCCCCCAACTGTGACCATGCTTTGCTACAGCAGCAGAGTTAACACAGGGAGCACGCTGGCATGTGGCGGAACTACAGGATAAGGGATTAGAAACCAAACAAACAGGTCAACCCCTGCCTCAGAAGACAAGGAGACCCAGAAGGCTTCTTAGGACCTGGAAAGAAGATAAACTTCTGGAAGGGCGTGGGTGGGGCCCAGCTTGCCCTCTTCCTGCTGTCCATTCACACCGATTCACTTTTTGAAATACATGAAACACAACTTTTTAAGGTGACAGGCGGCTCTACCTTGGCACTCTCCAACATGGTACCCACTAGGCACCTGGGGCCCTGTAAACTAGTTAAAATCAAATAAAATTGGAAATTCAGTTCTTCAGTCACACTCCTTACATTTCAAAAGCTCACGTCACATGAGCCTGGAGGCTGCTTTGGACATGACAAAGAACATTTCCACAACAGAAAATTCTACTGCACAGTGCTTCTCTGTACAACCTGACCTGCCAGAGGTTTCAGGATGAAACACCTGAGGACTGGAATCTTCCCTCCCTCCAAAAAGACACATGCTCCCAACCCCCACCCACTCTTCTAGATCTAACCACCCACTGACCACTCCTTAGAGTCCTTGCCACAGGAAGTTACTGAATCATTTCCAACAAAGCCCTGGCTAAAGCTTAAATTGCCACCCAAATCCCTTCTCCTTAAAAGGTCCTACTGGTCTTGTAGTGCCCCCCCCCCCCCATACACACACACACACTCCTTTCCAGCACAAGTTCCAAAGTCTCAGGGGATTTCACATCAATGCAGTTTTTGCAGGGACACACATGTGTCTTGGAAGGTCACTTTACAGCCACATGGATGAAAGAATAAAATCCAGAAAGAAAGCAAGCTGGCCATCCAGTTGTTTAGCTGGAACCAGCATGTTACTCAACATTGGATACTGGAGGAGCTGCCGACGGGAATTGGTTCGGGAGTAAAGGTACTTGAGTGATAACCCCACGGCTTCCAGGAAATTGCAGTCAAATAATGCACACACGAGTCAAGTTCCTTCCAACAAGGGCTTTGGATTTTGCCTGTGGCACCGTGTTGGCAGATACCCTTGTGACATGGGTCCCAGCCTCCTCTAGGAATCACCTGGGAAGATTCAAGCATGACTTACCTAATTGACCCACAAACAGGGCTACTTACTCTACACCTATCATAGAATATCTTGAAGAAAGGAGGGGTGGGCATTCTAGGTACAGAAACTCTGTATTTTATATTCTCCATTCCCTAAGGATAGTTTTCATTTCCATGCTGGGAATCAAACCCAGGGCTTCATGCATGCTCATCAAGCACTCTACCACTAAGCTACATCCTCAGTCCCTAAGACAGTTTTGAATACTATTCGAATATTAATGCTGAGGGGCTTTGTCTAAATCATCCCCCTGATCTGTCAATATTTGAGGAACTGGTTTTTCTCCTGGATTTTTAGCTGTAAAAGGAACCCTGGCCTCCCTCCAGCTATCAGGCACAGCCAAGAGCGTTCTCAACCACCAAACATAAACACACTCCATTTCCAGTTTGGCAAAACTTTTGAGCCTTTTTTCTTACATGAATGTCAGGACATAATCTGGATAGATATTAACATGCACTGACTTTAAGAACCTTTGGACCAATTTTTTTAATCATATTTTCTAAATTAAGTCATCAACTCCCTGTAACGGGAAGGTGATTAATTTGTTGGGGGGAGATTTTATTGCCTTAACTCAGCATTTTCCGTGTTGCCAAGCAAAGCTCAATAAGCCTCCTAACTTAAAAAGCTAACAAGCCTTGGAGCTCAGGAGCCCTGGCGCTGGCAGTTCTCAGAACCAACACAATAAAGCCAGCAGCTTTATTTTCCACCTTTCTCCAAAACATCCTCTGCAGCGTGAGCCTTTGCATCTCATTTCTCTCCCATTTGTCAATCAAACCCAAGGAAGGCAGCCAGGTTTCCAAATGGCAGTTTGGCCTGCAGCTGGTCAGAGAACAAAGGGAAGAGGTGACCAAAGGGCAAAGGGCAGCAGGGGAGTTAAGGGGGGTGGAGGCTCTGCTGAAGCTTGGGGGCTGGGGGAGCAGGAGGTGGGGATGGTGGGCCCTGTTCCAAAGGCCCCACTGCTAGATCTCTCAAGAGGAAAACTTTGCTTTTCAACAAGCCTGAATTCTCAGCACATGTCACTCCTGTGAGGTGACAGAGAAAAGGGAGGAAGGCATGCCCACCACAGCACTGGGTGAGGATCACACAGGACATACCTCAGAGGCCAAATGCGCAGTGAGGCCGAGATCTGAGAGGATCTGGGTCCTTGCCAAAATGTAATTCCAAATAGAAACAACAGGAAGCCCTGGAGCCCATCTACGAAGCCCCTCCCCCGGTTTCTGAGCTCTCACCAGTGTGACTACTTTGATGTCTTTAAGTCAATCAACCCATCAACTTAAATTAACCCATGGACTTCCTCAAATACGAAATAAAACAAAAATGGCAAAATGTGAACCCAATTAAATTAAGAAAGACCATTTTCAATGTCATAACAGCAGTATGGCTCCTTTTTCAAAGTAGGCCTTATGGTGTTTGAGATAGTACAAGTTCAGGAATAAAATGGCTCTGCATTTAACCAGCAGCGAAGACAATGGGGCGCGGATGGTCTTCCTTGTGGGAGCCAGCGGAGGGTCTACTGGCATCTGAGCTCTTCCAGTCACTTCCGTGGGGTATGAAGTTGTCCCTAATGACAGCTTCTTATCACTCCTCCCGCCCCCTCGCCATTTCAAAGGTGCAAAGTGAATCCAGTCTAATCAGGGCTGGACTGAAGGCATGCACTGGTTGAACAGTGGTGTCTATCTATAGTTGGGATTCGGCACTGCAGTCTCTGTCTACACTGCAGACTCCTACACCATGGTTTCTGTCCACACTGAGGCACTCTACACTGCAGAACCTGTCTGTCTACACAGATGGAGGGCTGTGTGCCCATTCACACTCTCCTGGCAGGCTCCCCTCTGTGCCAGGTAGAAGCCTTCTCCAGCCCCACCACGGATTCCCTCCTCGGGCTGTGCCAGTGAGTTAGAAGTGATGCCTGGCCACAGGCGACACTGGAAACAAACCAAATTCCGTTCCCGGGATGAGGGTTCTTTTCTTTTCTCCTTAAAATCAGGTTTGCCAGCGGGAGGTGGGAAGGGTGTAATTGCAGGGCTGGGGTGTTTTGCCGGCAGCAGGAAGATTAGCAGATGAAAGGGAAAGATAACGTTACCTGGGGGGCATCTGTCTTCTCTCCGCGGGTCACGAACCCATTACTTACCTTTTAAAAGCCGGCAGGAGAGAAGTCCTAGGAATACATAAATACAGGCCCAGCCCGAGGAGACAGCCTGAGTCTTTTTCATCTGGATTGTCAGGAAATTCAAACTCTTCAAGAATCCAAAGTAAAGCAGCTTTTAACATCCCTGGCTCCAGGAGACCTGGTGCAGCAGACCTGAGGACCAGGGCTTTTGCTCCAAATGACAACTTCCCATTCAGGACATGGGTACAGGAGAAAATCCTCTGGAGTTCCCTTCTAACGCACAATGACTCCAACGTTTAGAGATCCATGGTTTTTTTTTTTTTTTTTTTTTTTTTCAGGATTAGAAATATTTTCATTTACTATGTTTGAATCTCTCCAAAAATGAATGAATCCCACAATCGAGTGAAAACCCTACTCCTTTCTCAACCCACCCCAAAGGTACCCAGAATTCTAGATTTATGTTAATAAGGTATCTCTTCCATTATCTATCCCAAAGCAATGTACAAAATTGCTTTCTATGGATTTAACCTTCACATGAATACTGTGCAGTCTTGTGTACTCCTCCGCCAAGCTCCATTTGCTGCTGAACACGATGCTGAGATCCATCCATGTTGGAACATGTGGCTCCAGTCAATAAATAAATCACAATCTTTTTCCATTATTCTGCTGGCAGATATCAGGGTGACCAGAACCTATGACTGGACTCTCTCCAGCGATTTCTTCTCTCTAGGCCACATTTCTGTCACAGTTCTTATTGTCAGACTTGGACATTCTGTGGAATCTGATGGGAGCACAGTGGTACCTCCTGGTGATTTTAACTTGCACTTCCCTGGTTCATGAGCTCCCCCAAAGGTTTCCTCCTACTGGAATGCTTGTTTACAGTTTTAAGATCCATTTATTTGAGTACAGCTGACTGTGGGTTTAAGGGCAAAGATTTAAAGGTATAAACAACAGACTATCAACAGCACCAACCCGTGGGAAGGGAATAACCCACACTAATGAGATTCAGGGAAGAAAACTGGACAATCACCTCCTTTCCCCCAGGCGCTCCATCCTCCAGAGGCCCTGGGAAAGCACCTGTGCATCCCAGACCTCCAGCGACTCCTGTGAGACATGCCTAAGGCTCCCTTGTGGCTTTCTGTCCTACGAGGCACACGTGAGGCAGAAATAAACGCTTCCTACCTCCCTGCCCAACTGTCCTCTCCCTTGCTGCTCTCAGAGGCTGAGCAAGCCAAGCCCTTTGCTGGGTAAAGACAAAATAAAATGTGTGTCCCTGTGTGCATAGGAGACAAGGGGTAAAACAGACTAAAACAGGACCAGGCAGATCCTGGCGCTGGCTGTCTGTGTTCTGCCTGAGAAGCAAACTCCTTTCTTCACCAAAGCAGACACTCTGGCTTCCAGTGGAGAAGAGCGGACAGGCTGTCAACTGTGCAGCTTGGTGGAGTTCTCTTTCCACTTTTTGATGCTACGGATCTCTCCATCTTTGCTTTCTAATTGGTTCTGAACGAATCCTCGGAAAAAACAGGATCACAGAATACCTCGTGTGGAAGAGAGATGGTGTCATTAAACAGAGAGTGGGTGCTTCATTTCCCCATGCCCAGCCAATAAATACCCCATCCTGAGGCAGGTAGGAGGACTCAGCAGTCCCAGAGTACTTACCCAGATGTTGAGCAAGCTGCCAAGTGTGGGCCCCACTCCCAAACCCTGGCCAAGGGTGACAAGGCAGGGGATGAAGGAGCTGAGAGTCCCAGAGGCCCCAGGCATCCAACTGCTGGGCTGCTACAGAGATCAGACTTGCAGGTGGACACAGTGTGAGGGTCCCTGTCTCAAATCTACACCCTGAAGGTGGGGAGTGAGAAGAAATGTCCCCACCCACAGCCAGTGGCCACACCACTCACTATGGGTAGACACCCAGCATCTCTGTGATCACAAGACTTGAGCCAGGACCCACTGGTTCACCTGCTGACAACACGGATGGACCTCTACCTCTTATCCCTGCAGAGCCCCCAACACCCACCAGTGCCCAGATGGGCCAGAGCACGTCTACAGTCCCCTCCAGCTAAGCCATTCTGTGACTTTATAGAAAGCACCAAAGCCAACGTCAGACTCCAGACTCAGCTCAGAACACACTGAGTCCCTAAAATTGAGCCAAGAGACCTGGCTTCAGAAGGGTGGATTCAGGAATGTCTTGAGGTCCAAAAAACTACCACTCAGCTTTATAATTCACTTTGTGCACCCTGCCTCTTAAAGGGGCCATCGAAGTGAAAAATGAAGTTGTTATTCATGGCTGACCCCTAAGTAATGGGGGGAAGCCCCTCACACAGGAAAAGGCTCCAGAACAATTCTGGCGTGGGCCCACTGGGTATAATACGGGGGGATGAGGGGCTTATGCTCCTAGAGGCACACTCCCTGACAAGCCAATGGGGCAGGCAAGCAGAAAGGTCCCCCTGGCCTTGTCATAGCTACAGCCAGGAGGAAGGGGAGACGAGGATGCCACCATGCCAGTTGGGAGCCCAGGGAGGTGAAGAGATGTGCTCTCATGCTTTTTTTTGGGGGGGTGGGTATTCTGGGGATTGAACTCATGGGCCCTCAACACTAAGCCACATCCCCAGCCCTATTTCGAGTTCTATTTAGAGACAGGGTCTCACTGAGTTGCTTAGCACCTCAATTTTGCTGAGGTTGGCTTTGAACTTGCAATCCTCCTGCTCAGCCTCCTGAGCCCCTGGGGTTACAGGCGTGCACCCCCACACCCAGCAGAGGTGTTTTTTTGATGGAAGTTTTCTTAGAAAAGGGAAACCTCTTTCCCTCCATTTCTGGAAAAAGTCTGAAGAGAAAATCAGGACCTGGCAGCTCACCATGGGGTACATAGTGCCATTTCTGTCACCAGGCAGCATGCCTCGCCCTTCCCAGACTTCCAACAAGCTGGGCTAGAGCCAGCCCCACTTCTGTTCACCGACCAGGGTTCCCTGGGAACCCCTCATGAATACACAGGAACGGTTCCACCACCCAAATCTCAGGGAGTGCCTCAGACTCAGTAACCACAACTTACAGAACACATTTGGGCTTCAGAGGGATGGAGGGTCACAGTGCACTCCATTAAGACGATCCACAGCTCTTCCAACTGATAAAAGATCCCTCCCATCTAAAGGGCCACTTCCTTGCCTGTTTTGGGGGGAACGTCACAATTCTATGCCTGACAGATCATTTTAAATGATGTTTTACAAAGAAGCACGGACCCTAACTGTCTGTAAACCCTCGCTAGGTTTCAGTGGTTTAAGAACAAACCACTCCTCCCCTCACCACCCCCAGTCCCCTGCAAAACCTCACAAGCCCTCCACAAGCCCCCTGGGGTCTCACACTTTCCCCCTGCAGGCTGGCAGGACCTCTTTTCCCCAGGACAAGAGTCCACTGAGTTGCATCTCAAAGTGAGACATTTTCTCAGGAAAATAAGAGGAAAAAAAAAAAATCACCCACGTAAAGATCTTCACTGTGGGACGAGAATGCTCTATGTAAAGAATGCAGCAATTTTCCATATCAGTTTCTGATTTTTTTTTTTGATAGTCACTAAGAGGACTTCTCACACCAAGATCCTAAATAGCACCTTGTGTGCATTTTAACTTTTTTGATGAATATTCCACCTGAAACTTACTCTGTGAATAACAAAGATGAAGCTATTTTCCCCCCAAGGACTACCCAAGAGCCCTGGCAGCGACCCTCAGTTCTGGCCTCCCTGTTTTCTCGTTCGGTGGCTGTACCCGTCACTCCATCTGCTGTAACGAAGCACCACAGGGCGGATCAGACATCGGACGGTTAGTGTATCATGGTTCTGGAGGCTGAGTCTGGGATCCAGGGGTCGTCAGGGTTGGCTTCTCCCAGGCCTCTCTACCTTGTAGATGCCGTCCGCTCCCTGGGTCCTCTAATCATCTGCCCTGTGTCTGGGTCTGTGTCCTAATCTCTTCTTACAAGGACACTGGTCAGATTGACTAAGGCCCACCCTAAGGAACGCATTCTACCTCACTCACTTCTTCAAAGGTCCTATCTCCAGGTTCTGAGGTCCTAGGGGTCAGGACTTCATATGAATGTGGGGGGTGGGACAGGATCAGACGATCACGGTTGTCTATTCCTACACCAAGGCCACACATTCTAATGACTGCAGCCTTAACCACAGCTAGAGTTCATATGTCCCCACCAAAACTCAGGCTGAAATTTAAACTCCTGATGAGGTATTATGAGGGTAGAAACATATTTTGAAATTGGGACCTTTGGGAGAAAATTCAAGTTTAATGAAGCCATAGGTGGGCCCTAATCAGTGGGGCTGCAGCTTTTTTTTGTTTGGTTTTGTTTTCTGTTTTTTGGTTGTTGTTGATGGTGGTTTTATTTGTTTTGTTTTGGTCCCAGGGATTGAACCCAGAGGGGCTCAACCACTGAGTCACATCCCCAGCCCTATTTATTTATTTTAATTTAGAGACAGGAGCTCACTAAGTTGCTTAGGGCCTAGCTAAGGGTGCTGGGGATCGAACCCAGGGCCCTGTGCATGCAAGGCAAGCACTCTACGGACTGAGCTATCTCCCCAGAGGCTGGTTTTGAACCTGAGATCCTCATGTCTCAGCTTCCTGACCTGCTGAGATTACAGGTGTGCTCCCATCTGGAACTGCAACTTTCCAAGAAGAGGTGGAAGACTGAGCTAAGATGTTTTGCCTTTCTCGCCAGGTGATGCCCTGTACCTCCCTGGAACCTGCAGAGTCCCCACCAGCAAGGAGATCCTCACCGGATGTGGCTGACAGATCCTGAACTTCAAGCCTTCAGAACCATAAGCCAGATAAACTTTATTCTTTATAAACTACCCAGTCTGTGGTATTCAGTTACAGCAACAGAAAATGGATTAAGACACTTTGCTATCAATAACTTCTCCTCTTAGTACTGTTCATTTGTAAAATGGCTTTGACTTTTTTAGGCTTTATGCTTCTGTTTATTAGCATGCTGTGTTTCATGAAAATGTCTTTTGGGATTTTAACAATGTGCTAGTTTAACAATTATTTGGTATAAACTGACATTTTAACAAAACTGATCTTCCTAGACAGTAAGAGTTTATCCTTTCATTTGGAAGTTTCTTAGGGTCTATTCACTAAGTTTACAGTTTTCTTCCCCTATATACTGCTCACTTCTTACTAGACTCTCCCCAAGTGTTTTATAGTTTTTGGTTTTGCAACAGGTGAGGCCTGATGCCTCAGGAAGTGGATGGTTGGGGTTTGTATGCTAATTCATATGCTAAGAGCTTGCCTCAAGCTTCAATTGCTTTCAGTTGATTTCCCTTGAATTTTCCAGAACAACCTTTAGGCTACCCACAAGAATGACAACTTTCTCCCATCTTTTCTAATTATCATGCTGGCAGAGACTTCCAGAATAACACTGAACAGTAACAATGAGAGCAAACATCTGTATCTTGTCCCTTGCATGTTTTACCCTGAGACATAATATTCACACTTTCGGTTTCTGAAGATTTCTTTCCTTGGCTGCTGAAAAACTTGATCAGGCCTATTTTGCTAATTTTTTTTCAGCAGCCAAGAACTCTGAAATTTTACACAAGCTTTCATAGCACTTTTTGAGCTTATTTTTCCTTACAATCTGTTCATGTGGCTTGTTTTTAAACACTGAGCCATCCTAGGATTCCTAGGAAGAATCTTTTTATTGTAGTCCTTTTAACATGTTGCTACGTCTTACTGGCTAGATTCCATACAGAGTATTTCACATCCGTACTTTTTAGTGTTTAAAAGACATCTGCGTTCAGTATTTTAGTTTCCTACTACCACATAACAAATGGCCTCATCCTTCGCAGCTTCAGACACCAACTATCTATTGGTTTAAGATTGAATAGATCAGAAGTTCAAGAGCAGTATGGCTGGGTTCCCAACTTGGGGTCTTAGAAAGCTGACATCCAGTCCGGGCTCTGGGAATTCACTTCTCAGATCTCGTGCTGCAGGGGGATCACTCGTCACTGCTGGGTCTGACCCAGCCTCCTCCGAGTTGCTGTGTGAATTCAGTTTCTCTGGGTGCAGGGCTGGCGCCCATGGCCAGGGCCTCTCCTAGATAGAGGTTGCCTACTTCTTTGTCCCCCACATCTTTGTCCCATGTGCCCCTTCACCTAAGGGAGCACCAGCTACTCTGATCCCTCTCATAGTTCTATTCTCCAACCTCCTGTCTCTGACATAAAGGGCTCGAGTAAGAACAACGGACTTACTAGACATTTCACAGAGCCTAGTAACAAAGGGAAGATGCTTCCCGCTCACACTCCTGGGGAGAACATGGGGAGTGTGCACTGGGGAACAGGACACTTGCACGGATCTTCAAATTCTACCCAGCACCTGCTGAAAGGCACCCCAGTTCGGAGACAAATCTCTCCTGTCACTGCTGGAGACCAGGCCCCCCTGCTGCCTGTGCCTCAGTTTCCTCATCTGTTAAATGGAGTGTTTCTGTCAACCGGTTGTCAGGGGATGAAATGGGTTACCATATATGAAGCGCTCACTTTCCCCTGGAAATCTTGACCTACAGGACAAATGCTGGGATTTTTAAGAATGGAGACAGTTCCCCTCTATTTTACCCTTGTGAGGATCTGGTATTCACACGATGGAGCAGACTGATAAATCTACCAACCATTATTTTTAAACTATTTTTATTTCTAAGTACCAAATACAAAATTAAAAGCCTACGGGCGGGGGAGGGGCACGGGAATGCACTTCTCCAGCCTCAGGCAGCTGGGGAGGACAGAGCCCGTGCTGAGCCGAGGCTGCCCCCTGGCTCCATCTCCACCCTTCTTCTGGCGGTCAGGCACACTGCAGCACGCCTGGTCCCGGGAGACACAGGACTCCTCTCAAGCTGGCTTTGGCCTGAAAGGCCCTGACGCCCTGGCTGTGCATGTTCAGAACAGCAGGCAGGCCCCTCGGTCAACCTTTCCTCCTCCTCTCTCTCTCCTCCTCCTGGAACCAGTCCTCATCACAGCCTGGAGACCATTGTGGCCTCCCCACCTGCTCCAACCCACATGTGATTGCTCACAGTCATTTCTGTGAATAATGTCTCCTGCATCTAATCCCCGAGTGCAGGCTGCTTCTTGGAGGACCCAGAATGACACCC
The DNA here is from genome assembly GCF_902686455.1 of Sciurus vulgaris. Taxonomy (NCBI): domain Eukaryota; kingdom Metazoa; phylum Chordata; class Mammalia; order Rodentia; family Sciuridae; genus Sciurus; species Sciurus vulgaris. Next base: position 31,023,005 of record NC_136474.1, read on the forward strand.
CACCTGAGTAACAAAGCCATTCACACCCCAGATTCCCTGGGCACCCAGTACTCTACCCTCAAAACCGTCCCCCATCCCCAGGGACTCCCACCGACCCAGCCTTCTAGTCCAAGCCACTTGCTTTTCCCCTGACACATTCCAATTTTCAGAGGGCTTCCCTACCCCAGACTGGCAAAATGCAGATAATGGAAAGCGCACCATTTTAACCATCTTTGGTGTGTAGTTCTGGGGCTTTTACAGTGCTGGGCAACCACCATCACAGCCATCTCCAGAACTCCTTCTTCCAAAACTAAAAGTTCAGAAGCCAAAGGGAGTTTTTTAGCATTAAGCCAGATCACAACACTCCCTTGCTCAAAGCCATCCAAAAGCCGCCCACTGTACACAGAGTAAAGACCAGTCCTTGCTGTGGCCTTCAAGACCTTCTGGGACCAGCCCTTGCCTCAACTTTAGACTCCATCACAACCCCCCATCCCCCGTCCTTTCTATTCCTTGAACACACCCAAGTTCCCTGCCAGGACCTCTGCATGAGCCACTCCCTCTATCAGGATGGTTCTTCCCTCGACATTCCCATGTTGTTTTCTTATCGCCCACCTTCATTTGTACACGCTCCAGTCACCTCGTAACATGAACATTTGCTATGCTTCTGTCACCACTGAATAAAGAAGCATAAACCCTGAAGTCTTGTGCATGCCCACAATATGCCCAAGACTTCAGTTTTAAACACTGGATGTCTGTAAGCATTTCCATTTCATTCTTGGAGAGGAAGGAAAATTCTGTCCTTTCTAGTCCCTTCAAGGTTCTCGAATATTCCTGCACCAAAAATTTTTCCAGACAATATCAAATGCTGGATATGGAGCACCAGGAACCCTCATTCTTTGCTGGTGGGAATGCAAAATGATGAAGTCCCTTAAGAAGACAGCCAGGCAGCTTCCTAGAAAACCACACACTCTTACCACGTGACCCTGCCATTGCATCTCCTGGTGTCCACCCAATGGGGTTGAAAACATATGTCTGCGCATGGATGTTTCTAACAGCTTTATTCATAAGTGCTGAAACTGGGAGGCAACCCGTGTCTTCAGCAGGTGAATGAGTAAGCAAACCCTGGTATGTCCAGTTGATGGGACGTTACTCAATGCCAAAAAGAAATGAGCTCTCAACCGTGAAGAGAGAAGGAGGAAACTTAAGTCCATATCACTAACTGAGAGAATCCAATCCAATGTAGAAGACTACATCCTGGGAGGTTCCAATTCATGACATTCTGGAGAAAGCAAGACAGTAAAAAGATCAGTGGTTGTCAGCGGGAAGGAGGGATGAGTGGGGGAGCAGATGGGGTTATTTTTAAGGCAGTCGAAGTTACACTGTTTGATACTATACTAGGGGTACGCCTCACATTTATTCAAGCTCACATCGAGAGTGAACCCTAATGTGAACCATGTACTTTGATGATAATGATGTGTCATGGGTTCATGAATTATAACAAGGACGATGTTGTCCGAGGTAGCAGGAAAGGCCACGAGGTATATGGGAAATCTCTGTACCTGCCTCTCAGTTTTGCCCTGAACCTAAAACTGCTCTAAAAATAAAGTCTATCTAAAACAACAACAACCTCTTTCTTCAGTTGATGATTCATGTCATATTCAGTTGATAATGCCAACGTCCCTCCCAGTCACCCCCGTGGTAGTAATTCCCATCGGATGTGTGGAAACCGGAAGTACTTAAACATCAGTAAAAATTAGCCCATGTCAAAAATCACTTAAGGATATTCCAACAGCCTTCGTTTCTGATAAATGCAAAATGTCTAATGTTGCAAGAAAGGATAAAATTCACAGAGCTTCAGAGGAGTTGAGATCTGTTTTGGGGAACAGTTCCCACCCTGCTGTGCAGACGAGGGGGCAGCATCTCCCTCAGACCTGTCAGGCCTGCCGGTGCCGCTCCACTGGGCACGTTCATAGCCCTGACTTGGTCTCTCCATGAATCTTTTAGGTGCAACCTTAGATCCTCTGCTTCTCCACGACGCTGTCCTCATCTTATCTTCAGAAACACCACTTTAAAATCATCAAAATTCACTCTCCTCGGTTCCCCACTTCTCCACTGTTAAGTGATCCAGTTCCAGGTATCTCCTTTCAGCTTCCAGAAAGATCTGGCCCTATCCAGATTCTGTGCAGGCGAAAGAAGTGACCACGATAACCTGATACCTTCTTCCACCTGGCCAGTGCCTGCTCACCTCAGCGTGTTTCCCACTATCTCTGCTTCTGGTTCCCATTAGAGAAATTACCTCATCCAACATCAGGAATAGAAACCATAGCTGCCCCATCCCCTTAAAGCTAAATCAGTTAAGTGGATGAGAAATGTTCATATGCATATCAGAATCCCTGTAAAAATACTTCTAAGGCCACTTGTTTTTTTTCCTTTTGGGCTTAGAACTGATTAAACAAAACAATGTTCTGTCCAAACCTGCATTTTTCTTATTACTTTCTAATCATTTTACCACCAACAGAAAGGCCTGTTCTTTTCCAACACTGGGCTCTTTAATCATTCCTGACAGGCCTCGGCTTTCCGCTTGGCCGGGCCCCAGCAAACACCGTTGGGCTCCACCGCCCTCGGCTGCCTGCTAACATCCTCTCCTCTGGGAAACACAGCTCATTGAGAGAGTGAGTGAGAGGAAGGCGGAGAGGAAGGCCTCTGCGCCTCGTGAAAGCTGCTCTTCCGTGGTAAGGTAAATGCATCCCTGGGAGCCAGGGGCACACTCGGACATCTGTAAGAGTGCTGGAGGCACAAAAAGGCTGCCCATCCCAACACGGGGCTGGGATCAGAAAGAGCATCCCCAAATCAGGTTTCCAAGTCCCATTTAACTAGATGGATGTTACTTAAGAATAACAGTATTAAAAGGATATTAATTTTAAATTTGCATTCAAATAGCCTCTTGTTTGAGGTCAAAATAACCTGGAGGGAGAAGCAGGGCAGACGTACCCATCCCACATGAACCAAGGAAGGAAGGCGACTAAGGCCTTCTGGCATGTTCTCTTCCAAGGCACCACCAAAGGTTATGGGGCTTATAGATGGCGTAAGTAATCGCAGGGAGGAGGAGGATGAAGTCAGAACAGACTTCCATCAGTGGGGGAAAATTTCATCAGATACAAACAAAGTCATTTTCAGTAGTCTCTCACTCACAAGCAGGATTCAGAAGGCAGAAGGAGGTGTTCCAAGTGGAAGGAACCACCTGGTCCAAGGTATGAAGGTCAGACGTGGGATGAACCTGAGGAGCCCCCAGTGGGCAGATGACAGGCTTCCAGAGCTAGCAGCAGGGCATGTCTGTTAGGGATGCTGGGGGTCCTGGCTCACTCAGAAATTCACCATTCTTTCTAATGAATGATGTGTCCTTGGGACATCCACAACAAGTCCCCAAAGTGGGAGGTCAGGGCAGAGTCCAAGGGCAGACCTGGTCAGGACACCTAGACTTCCCTCCCTTAAAATGAGTCTGCTTCTGGGGAAGTCACTGGGCCCAATCACTGTTCCTCTTAAGGATTTGCTGCTAAGGAAGGTGGACCTTGGTTAGAGAGGACAGCCCTATAACTGGAGAGACTAAAGACACCTGAAGAGGGAGTCAAGGACAGAGACAGGTCACAAGGCAAGCTCAGTTCAAACCCTGCCACAGCAGGGTCCACGCACCTTGGGGAGCCCTAGGGCCACACCATCAGGCCTCTCTGACTCCCACAGGCCTGTCCAAAGCCATTGAACCTCCAGGGTTACCCAGTTCTGGAAAGTCCAAAAAGGCTTTGACAATTTAGTAAATCATCAGTATCCAGTTCCTTCTCTGCAAATGATGTCTAGAACCCTGTGAACGACATTCATTCCAGACTTCTCTCAGAGGAGAAGGACATGTGGTCAAGTGAGAGTCCAAGGTCCCAACAGCCATCATCTGGATACCTCCAGGCGACTAGCTCTGTATCTGACCCAACCCATGCCCACACCTCACAAAATCCTGAGGGGGTGGAAGCAGTGTCCCCATTGTACAGATAGACAATGGAGACCCAGCATGCCCAAAAAGGCATGGGAGAGCCAGGATGCCAACCCCAAAAGTCTCAGAGAGCCCCCTTTTTTCACATCAACTTTACAGAGATACAATTCACACACGACAAAATATACAGTCTATGCTCAGCACATTACAAACACACACCTAGGTGACCAGCACAATATGCAGAACCCAGAGATGCCTGTAAGTTGTCAATTCTTGGAAAACTTGAAAAGGACAATGCTTTTGCAAAGCCAAATTTATATTCCCTTTTTGACAGGACAGAGCCATGAGGCCAAGCTGAGCCCTGGTGCAGAAGGAGAGAAAGAGATATGTACACAGAACTACACGTGGCAGCAGTGGAACCTAGCTGCCTCTGAGGTCGGGGTGCATCCTAGAGGTACCTTTGGCAACCACTATGATCAGCCACCAGCCCTGGAAGTGGCCCCTGCGTGAGTCCCTGGTCTCTCTAGGCAGCTAAGAGAAGCCTCCGAAATCCAACGCTACATGACCAGGGCACTTATTCCTGGTCTCAATCTCATCACTCCACTCTGTTCATGGAGCAACCGCAGAGGTGGTTTCTGCACAGAGAGGGCAGCTGAACAGCAGTCCAGCTTCAGCGTGCAGCCAAACAGACACACATGGGGAAGCCTACCAGGTGAGGCCATCCCCTTGAACTAGGGCCTCTGGGAGAATAAGTACCTCAGGGAAAGACCCACCAGGGAGGCACAGTGGTACAGAGGATGATGGGGAATAAACACATCTTGGATGCACAGAAATTAGGCAGGCAAAAGAGTGGCCACGTGTGCCCATAGCCTCACGAAGGGGAGTCATGGGCTCACGGCTGCAGAGAAAGCTGGAGCTGGAAGGCTATGTAAATATTTGAGGAACAGCAATAAGAGCAAGGCCTTGGGATCCCTAGCAAGGCCTCTGGAACCCCAGCAGTATACCCTTGGGACCTCCTTCCTCCTCTATCAAAGGGGAACAGGAAAGCCTTCGACCTCCACGTGCCACATGTGAATCCCACCCTGCCTGTCCCCATCAGTCACTCAGGTGCACACAATGTGAGTACCAGATACTCCTGAGGAAACGGGTCTGCTCAGGAGCAGAGTGGCAGGAAGAGTCCAATGGGGACTGCAGGAGGAGGTGCAGGCAGACTCTGCTGTCCACCACAGCGTCCTCCAGACTGCCTTTACCCACCTGACACCTGCACCCAAGACATGCCCCCCCCAAGAAGGCACACACAAACACACATGCACATTCACACAAACGTGTGCAAACACATGTGCACCCACACACAGAGCCAAGTGTACTCACATGCTCATGAGTACACACAAACACATGCACACAAATACCAGGAAATTATACATAAACACACACACACACACACACGCGTGTGCATGCACCTGTCTACACACTCAAGACACAGCACATGCACTCACAGAGAAGAATATACCAAACCAGGACACACAAACACACAGGCACACTCACAAATATTGCATACACATATACATGTGTGCACAGACACACACACCAGGACACCATGAATACAAGAATTAGGCTTATAGAAGAATAATATCTCTACCTGACCTGTGAAAGCAACCTTGATAATCAGGTAAAACATTAATCTATAAGTACCTAGCGACCAAACGATCCCACCGCTTTATTCCCCAGCTGGGTGGGCCCCAAGATAAGGCTCAGCATGCCGCACAGGGTGCCACTCAGCACAGCACCCCACCCGGCACCACGGTGGGGGCTAGGGCTGAGCCAACCTTGCCTCCCTGTGGTGTTGTGACCCAAAAGACAAATGTCCCGGGAAGGTGATAAAGTGCCAAGACTCAGAGGTGCAATCAGCTTGGGCACCAGGCTCACGGAGTCACTAGCAGGGACAGCCATCTAGCATTTTCTGCATGTCCTCCTCCCCTCTGACATGACCTGGGGCAACCACGGAGTAGGAGGGTCACGACCAAACCTGGCAAAACCGAGGTCCTTCCCTCCTGCGATCAATCAATCCAAGTGCTGCTCTGGCTGCCCTGGGTACCGGCGGGGGAGGTTGGAGGGGGCCTAGCAGGGACAGGGGAGTAGTGTCTTGCATCCAGGCACAGGTGAGAGGAAATGAAAAGACAGGAGAGTGGCCAAGAGGGTGCACGTGTGCTTTAAGTGATTGGCACTGAACGCCATTTAACAGCAGCCAAGGAAAGCTTGAAAGAGACAAGCACCCAGGAGAGAACAGGCTGTCAGAAGGAACTGGAGAGGGCACGCCTGAAGGCCATGCTGGGAGGATGGCTGGAAGGGACATCGGCAGGGATCAGCTGAGGCCAGAGTCACGGACTGCAAAGGAACCACGCAGGTCCCTCGCAGCACTCCTCTTCCAGGCTGGCAGCAGACTCAAAGTCAGCACTTGTCCCGAGGCCACAGCCTTTGTTTTTAAGAGAATCCATTACTGATTAAAGAGTAATTAAGGAGCAAAGCTCTTGGAATTAAAAATGCACTGTTTTATCAGCTACTAGATTGTGAAACCCTCTTCTGGGCACATTATTTTTTTAAACATCGAAGCTTTTTTAAAATACACAACCAGGGGCTGCACCAGGAGCCCGTCTGCACACTAAGCAGACTGGGTCCCAAGTGAGGGAGGCCCCAACACCCCTCCATGGTAGCACCAGAGATTCCCCTAGCGTGCTCTGATTCTTCTCTGTCGTCCAAGGTAAAGAAGGAACTGCCTCGTAAAACCGTTTTACTGGGCCGCCCAACTGTAACTCTCTGGAATGCAAACTAGCTATAAATAGGCACAGTGTAAAGTATATGGTATGTGTAACGTACAAATTATGTAGCATAGTCATCCCTTGGTACCAAGGGGGACTGGTTCCAGGGCCCCCCCACAGCCACCAAAACCTGAGGATGCTCAAGTCCCTCTTATAAAATGGTGTGATATTTGCACATAACCTACACACAATCCTCCCATATACTCTACAGCATGTCTCTAGATGACTCCCAATCCCTAATTTCTGCAAATCTATGTAATTCATTGCTACACTACAGTCCTGTGATTGACATTCATTCCAGACTTGGGCACAGGGCGCCTGGAGTCACTAGCAGGGAGAGCCATCTAGCACTTTCTGCACGTCCTTCTCCCCAGCAGGAGGGAACCTACCATGCCCAGGGCAACCACAGAGCAGGACCACACCTGTCCTTCCCTCCTGTCCCTCCTGCAATCGATCCACACACTGCCCAGCTGCCCTGAGTGCCCAGAGACTGTTATTATTTAGGGAATAATGACAAGAAAAAAGTCCATACCTGCTCTGTATAGAAGTAATTTCTTTCCTCTGACTCTTCTATTCACTCTTGGTTGAATCCATGAATGTCTATCTAGTATAAATTATGGTGTATCAAGCTGTTGTCACAAGCAATGCAAAACGGCATGTTACAAGTTTGTGTGGCTGGGTGCGGTGGCACAGGCGTGTAATTCCAGCAGCTCAGGACGCTGAGGCAGAAAGATCGCAAGTTCTAAGTCAGCCTCAGCAAATTAGCAAGGCTCTGAGCAACTCAGCAAAACCCTGTCTCTAAATAAAATATTTTTAAAAGGTTAGGTATATAGCTCAGTAGTTAAGTGTACCTGGGTTTAATTCCCAGTCCCCCCCCCCCCAAAAAAAAAAAAGTTTGTATGTTTCAGATTCGTGCTCAAAGTCATAAAACACTGATAACTAGGAATGGTGAACTTTACCAGTCACTTCAGTGTAACCAAATCTACAAATGTCCCATGACATTTGTAAGCACTCACCCCTCAACCCCTGCCCCAATTTAGAACTAACCTCTTTGTTCTCCAGCAGGACAAAAAGACTCATGTGTTTTCAAATATTAGCTCAGTATATTATCTGCTTCTAGGGGGTAGGGACTTTATTTACCTTTCCACAGTTCCTGTGCTAATAAGTTCCTTGGAGGTGAGGGGCCTGATCCCTGAATTCTAGTGCAACAATCCAAGAGAGCGAGAGCAAAAGGCACTTAAAACAGAATATCATACAGAGTAATTAACTCCCTTACTGCACTCAGCAAGAACCAGCCCCGGAATCCGCACTGGGGGGAACATTCCCATTGTTCAGAAGCAGGAACTGAGGCTGGGAAGGTGAAGTCACCGGCAAGGCCTTCACCCTACCCAGGGGGTCAGCAGACCGTGGGTGCTTTCTCCTTCACCACAGACACACAGACCACAAGTCAGACTGGGATCGTCTCCAAAATACAGAGTCAACCTCCCTCGGGTCCTGGGGATGCAATCTCAAGGTGGATGACTCAGCTTTCTGGGTTTCCACAAATAATTAAGAGAGAGAGTCAGACTCTCACACCGCAGAAAAGATAGGAGTGGGAAGCAATCGCTCGTGGCTTCTTTTTTTTAACATTTTTGAGTTGTCAATGGACCTTTGTTTTATTTATTTATTTTTATTTTTATGTGGTGCTGAGGATGGAACCCAGTGCCTCACCCATGCTAGGCAAGCGCTCTGCCACTGAGCCACAACCCCAGCCCTCCTTGAGTTTTCTTTATCTAACTTTTTCCTCCATGGAGAATATGGAATTTCTTAGTCAAAGCGGAAGGCTCAGTTTTTCAACCTTAGGTCCCACAAAATGAAGTAAACCCTCCCCTCCACCCCATATAAGGGTCCTTCCCTTTCTTTCCCTCCAGGAAACCTTGCCACCAAGCGCTAAGATAACTCTCCACAAGTCCATCATGGTCAAGGCCTCCCATTCTTCAAGCCCCTACTGAAATCAGACCCAAAACTGCAGTCCCTGAGGGGGGCTGGGGAGCTGGGGGCACAACTGCTACTGTGCACACTGGGACCCCTGAGCTGCTGTGGGTCACACATAGCGATCCCCCAGGGTGACCCCTCCCATCACACTCCTGAAGGCCTTGGTGAAGAGAATCGTCATTATGGGAGTCACTGATGTCCCTTAGGTCTCAAGGGAGAGAACAGACGAACACTGCAGAACTCATTTTAACATGAACCTGGCTCATCAGCAGGTACTGGGGATTGAACCCAGGAGTGCTTAACCACTAAGTCACATCACCAGCCCTTTCTTATATTTTATCGAGAGACAGGATCTCACTAAACTGCTTGGGGCCTCATTCACAATCCTCCTGCCTCAGCCTCCAGAGCCACTGGGATTATAGGCGTGCACCACTGCCCCCAGCAATATAAGAATATTTTATCCTCACTGACAAAACAGATGACCACTTAAAACCATGTATTCAGGACAGGGGGTAGAGCTCAGTGGTACAGCGCTTGCCTGGTACACACGAGACCCTAAACAAGAAACCAACAGAAAGACCAAACTAAAGTAAAACCGTCTACCCAGGAATGGAAGTCTGGAATGTGCTATGACACGGATGGACCTGAGGGACATTGCGCTAAGTGATATAAACCAAGCACAGAGGGGCAGAGGCTGAATGGTTCCTCTTCAGCGAGGTCCTTGGAGTCATCAGACCACAGAGACAGAGGTAGAGTGGAGGCTGCCGAGGTTGGGGTGAGAGGGGAGACAGTGCTGGACAGGGATGGAGTGTCTCTTTGGGATGATGGAAGGGTTCCGGAGAGGGAAGGAGGGAAAGAGGCTCAGCAGTGTGGACATGCTGCATGCCGCTGAACTGCACACTGAAAAATGGTTGAAAAGATAAATATTACAACATGTGCATTTTACTAAAATTATAAAATACAGGGAAAATTCCCAGATACTCAAAAATAATGACATTCTCCCTGGACGTATGAATGCACAGAACATTAAAAGCGCCACTTCAAGAGAGCAATAAGGTGGATTTCACCCTGCCTAGAAGGAGCTGTGGGCAGGCCCTGGTGGCAGCCTGCGGAGAAGGAACCAAGCAGATGTGCTGGGAGAGTTTGCCCACGGCCATCTGGCCAGCCACTGGGCATCTCCAGGCCAAGCACGCCAGGGAGGCACAGCCTGCTCCCAGTTCACCTCCACATGCACTCACCCACCAGCTTCAGCAGCAAAGTCCCCCGAAATTAACAGAAATGAGATGCTAGGGTGGCCTGTGGCCCTGAAAGGTCCACACAAGGCTTCTCTTCTCAAGTCAAAGTGAAGCCTAGTTCCTACATCTCCAAATTCTTCCCTGGAATATTTTAAAGTCAGCCCTAACCTACCTATTTTCCGTTAAGGTAACAATAAAGATTTTCCCCTAAATCAACCATAAAAGTCAGCACAGGGCTCATTCCCCAGGAATAGCTCCCCCCACATGCTCAATGTCCCAGGGCCAACAGCCGCCCACCGCTTCCAGGTGAGCCTTCAAGCAACTGCAGACAAAGAGGAATGAAAACAAATGCAATCGGCTTCTAGAGCAGATTTACTAGGAGCTCATAAAAATACCTGAGACCCAGGCTGTCTAAGAAGTACACAGCAATAAATGCCATACTTATTTTATACTTAAAGGGATACTGCTGCACTCTCACAAACAAAATCCATCTGATTTCCAAACACACCATCGGAGGATGGACCAAGTATTTTTAAAGGAGAGGGATTTCAGATATTAAACGAACACCACCAAAAATGTGAACCACTCCAAGAGGGTGTGAATCACTGCCCGGACATGCCGGGTGGAAGCCTGTTTAAACCCAGAGCCAGACCTGGCGCCAAGGGTAATAAGGAGAGGAGAGGCCTCGGATCAGACCTCAGAGCTCTATTAACCTAATTCTGTCACTGGCTTGGGCCAAGGATGCCCACAGGTCCAGCAGGAGGGCACTCCATCACTCTCACAGGCTGGTCAAGGGGCTCAGCCCACAAAGGAAGGGCGAGTCTAGGAAGTGTCTTCCTCCAGGTCCCCCCTGGAGGTAAGCAGCAAGCCCTGGGCCGAGAGCCAAGCAAGTCATCACCCTGGAGAAAAGCCAGCAGGTCTCCAACTCTTGGAGACTGCGGCAGAGAGTGGTCCAGCCTGCGGGGCAAGGGCTCATGAAGTTAAGGCTCTGTGCCACCAACCCAGGCCTCACCTTGCAACCTCATGGCAGAAGAGCCTCTGTGATCAGCAGAGCAGCAGCCACTCCACAGGAAGACAGCCCAAGGGTAAAGGGTGGCCAGGCACACGGGAAGCCAGGCAGCCCTGAACCTCTCGCTGCCCTACTGGGCCCTGGAGGGAACCTCATTTCTGATGCTACCCAGGACTTTGGACCTCTGGCTCCAAATAAATGAGACAGGGGCTGGGGTTGTGGCTCAGTGGTAGAGCACCTGCCTCACATTCGTGGGGCACAGGGTTTGATCCTCAGCACCACATAAATCAATAAAATAAAGGTATTGTGTCTATTTACAACTAAAAAATAAAAAAATAAAAAAAGAGACACAGCCTCCAAACAGGAAAAAACCAACTACCCACACTCACTGCCCTCAAAAGAGCTTCTGCCTGGGCTGACTACAAAGCTCCCAGCTGCAAATCACACGTCCACATACACCACATACAACCATCATACACCACCCCTCCACTCCTACACACATACACACCGACATCACGTACACCCCACACACAACACATATCACAAAGACAACACACAAGACATACCCCAGGGTCTGGGGCTGTGGCTCAGTTGTAGAGCACTTGTCTAGCAAGTGTGAGGTACTGGGTTCAATTCTCATCATCACATAAAAATAAATGAATAACATAAAGTCTTTCAACATCTTAAAAATTAAAAAAAAAAAAGACATACCCCATACACACATTACACAACACACACTCAAACCATTCACCACACACACTATACCATGCAAACATTATAGTACATGCACTCAAACATACCACACAGACTCCAAAATCTTTTGCCTTTTTAAAAAGACCATGAAGCCCCCTCCACACGGTAGATGAGTGGTTGGGAAAGGAGGGTAAAACCACAGGTTTGAGAAGAAAAACTGGAAACTTAAAGCAAGTCTAAAGAAATCAGGCAGAGAAGTAAGAAAGGAAACCAACCAGCATGCTTTCTTTCTTTCTTTCTTTTTTTAAGAGCAAAGAGTAAAACTTTTCCTGGGAAATTCTAGACCCCAGCTGAAGACGGCATATTAAAGAAAATGTAGAAAATTATAGACTAGATTTACGTACAACTGAATTGCTGGTTTTAAGAAACTATTATTAATGAAGAAGCCAAAACACTGCCTATTTGAAGAGAATTCTCTGGAAACACACAAACACACACACACACACACACACACAAACACAGAGTAATAATTGCTGAGCAGGCATATTAAAGTCAACTCAAGAGAGGGTTGTAAACCACACCAAAACCCAGAGAGGCATCTGCCACAGAATCTCCTGGGACCCAGGCATTGACCTCAACTCACTGGCTGCGTGATGAGATGGCAGGACACTAGCACACACCCAAGACAGGGAGGCCACTCTGGGCCACTGAGGAAGCTTGTGTGTCCCCACAAAGCTGGATGTATCTGTAGCTCCTCCTTGGTGACAAGCAAGATGTCCTCAATGGCAAACTGCCAACTCATGAGGAGATTCTCCCCTGATTCACAGACCCTCTGCACAGCAACCCTGGGGAGACGTCTGTGCATATGGGGAGAAGGAGCTGTCAAGAAGTGTCCTGCGGCCTAACTGCACTAGCCCCAAAAAGCCTTCTCTCTGGCACTCGGCCACACTAAAATCGCCAAGGCTGCCTCATGCACATGGCCACCAAAGGATCACCTGGCTGGGGCCAGAGGATGCCCTCAGGTCTCTGACACCTTAAGAGCCATCTATCTCTGCCACCACAATCCCACCTCCCCCTTCGTTCCCAGAGTTTAAGAAATTCTCTTTAGTTTGGTGCACTTTTTTGTTGTTTTAAGTTTTAGTCAATGGTTTTTCATTATGAAATAAATTTCAACACTCTTTTTTGTCTTTATTTTTCTATGAATCCTTTTAATTGTGTTTTAGAAAGATGCTGGTTTGCAATGATGAGGGGAAACCTACTTTTTTTTTTTTTTAAACCACTGACAGTTTGAAAAGCACCAAGGATTGTCAAATATCCAAGCTCCAGCTCTAAAAGACCTATAATCCATGGCTGAGAGATGAAGCTCAGCAGCAGAGCATGAGGTCCTGGGTTCAATCCCAGCACCGCAAAAAAAAAAAAAAAAAAAGAAAAAGGCTCTAACCAAGTGGGTTTAGGTTTTCAGGCATTTTTTTTCTAATTGTGGTAAGTGTATACCATAAAACTTACCATTTTCATTTTTAAGTGTATAGATCTGGTCATTAAATACACTCAAACTGTTCTGCAACAATCCCTACCATCCACCCCCAGGGTTCTTTTCCTCATGGAAAACTGAAATTTTGTATCCATTAAACAATTCCCCATTGGATTCCTCCTCCTCCCCACTTCCTCCCGCTCCCTCCTCCTTCCTCTTTTTCTTTTTCCTTTTGAATCAAGATAAGACTTGGCAGGGAGTTAAATCAGGACAGCATATAAAACCATAAAAGTGAGAAATCCATGTAACTGTCTAAATGATACACAGGAAATCATTCATTCCAAGGAAAATGCCTCTTCCCCTTTGCATGTTTAGGGGCCTACACACCCATTTTTCTCGAGGTCAAAGGGCACATAGCACCCCCCACACACAACACACACACACACACACACACACAGACTCCTCCTTATAATAACAGGGCAGTGCGGGCCGCCCAGGAGGTAACACACATGGGCGCAGAGGACTGATCCCAAATCCATCAGAAAAAGGTTGTGAAGGGGCAGGGGTTGTGGCTCAGTGTTAGAGCACTTGTCTGACATGTATGAGGCACTGGGTTCAATTCTCAGCACCACATAAATAAATAAATGTTCATCAACAACTAAAAAAAAAAAAAATTTAAAGAGTATCTTAACAGATTAACCTGTGTCCCTTAGGCAAGGAGAATTTGGGCAGCTGTCTTTACCAATTTCCCACAGGACATCACGGCAGCCACCACTACATTGCTTTCATCATCAGAGAAATGGGACTCTGCACAATGAAAAACGGGGAAAAAAAAACAAAAGGGGGGGTGTTGGAAAAACAGCAGGGGTCCAATGGAGTTAGTTTGGTCATCTTTCTGGGAAAGGTTCACCCCCAGTATTTGGCCAGGGTCACCTCTGCCAGAAAATCAGATGTGTCTCACTCACTTGTAAAAGAGGGCTGCTTCCCCAATTCCTGAAGTTGATCTTCCATGATCCATTCCTTAAACAGAAGTCATCTCAAGACACTTCAAGAATGCCTTTCTCTTCTAAATGAACCCAACCAAGAAAGGAATAAAATGAGCCACATTCTTTAGGGTGAATAGAGTGGAATCCAAAACTAGTGCTGAGGTCTGAGTGATGGAGCTGCATTACCAGTGAAGGGAAAGGAGGGAGTTGAAAGTAACTCCCTGGCCTTGGGCACAAGGTGATTAGTGAGTATCAGTTTCCTATTGCTATAACTGAATACCAGAGACCAGATCATTTGTAAAGAAAAAAAAAAAAAAGTTTACCCAGCTCATGGTTTAAAAGGGTAGGAAATTCAAGACTAGACAGTCATATCTGGTGAGGTCCTTCTGATTAGTGGGGGGACTCTCAGAGTCATAAGGAGGCACTGGCATCACAGGCAATCTTAGCTGGGTCTCTTCTCCTCTTAAAAAGACACAGTCCCATTGGATTAGTGTTCCACCCTCATGAACTCATTTAACCTTAATCGTTTCCCAAAGGTCCCACCTCCAAACACCATAGTCAGATTGAGTCTCCCCTCTCGAAAGACCTCACAATGGAGATTAAATTTCAGCATGAGTTTGGTGGGGAAATTCAAACCATAGCAGTGGGGACACTCTTTAGGCCTAAAGAGAAGAAGTGGAGCCATATTTGCTTTGGGAGAACCAGCCCCTGAAGAAGCTACAGGCAGATGCCCTGTGAGATCTTTAGCGGTAACCGATGTGCACACATCAACCAAAACATCTTGTAGAGCTGCAGGATGTGGCTCCAGGGTAGAGCTCTTGCCCAGTATGTGCAAGGCCCTGCTGTTGGATCCCAAGCACTGCAAGCAAAAAAATCAAAAATCTGTGCAAACTCAGTCTCTTAAAGTATAATAGGGAAAATATAACTTTTTAATGACCTTTGAACAGGGAGCCTAGGCAGGCTGCACAGAAGTTATCTTAACAAATCTATCTAGCACTTTCTACAAGCCTGGCGCTGGTCTTAAGAGCTTTATAACTACTGACTCACTTAATACCCAGAAAGACCACCCCAGGAGGTAAGCAGGTACCAGCACTCTCCCGTGGGAGTGGATGTTTACACAAGGTATTTACAAGGAGCACAACATCACCATGGAGAAATAAACAGTATTAGTCCCCCAAAAGAGGTCTAAATATATTCAGCATCTAAGCACTATGACTTCTACACTGATACTAATAACAAGTAAACTTAATGTCGCATTTAAGAGATTACCCAAAATGAGCTCCATCGAGATTTTAAAGCCTTCTATAGAGCCAAAAGAAACAGCACTGAGATTTCAAGTGGAGGGTGCCAATTAAGAAAAGCGACTCAAATTCCTTGAAATGTAAACACCTTATAATTTCATGATGAAAACCCATAAAACCTACAGGTTGGATGGTTAGTTAAAAAGTCTGCAGGCCAGAAGGGGAAGTTTCCCTTCCCTATCGCCTCAAATTAGTACATCACGGAAGATCTGGCTCTGTTGTCATCAATGAGAGGAATTTAAGAAGAAACCACAATGACCCCCAAACGCCTTCACTTCCACAGCTCCGGAGTCCACAGGGCCTGGCAAAACACCTCGCTTTGCCAAAAACAACCTATAGGATTTCTTTCCGATGAGAAAATTAAAATTGCTTGCTAATTGCTTTTCCTCCTCCAGTGATCTGTCTTGGAATCTCAGTCTGGGTGCACCTCCGCCAGTCCAGGCAACCGGAGTCCAACGTGTGCGTCCTGGGACTGGGGAGCCTGGCCCACGCGCGCGCTTCCAGGAAGGTGGAAACCAAATGCAAAACCAATGACGCAGGCGCACCGGTTAAGACAGAGAGCTCACACAGGTGTAGACTGTGAGTTTCCATTTTCCACAAAAGCAAAACAATTCTTATTACTAAAAAGAAAAGCTCTATCCCCACTAATGGGGAAACCAGGAATGAAGATCAAGTCTGCCTTCTCTCCCAGGCATGCTTACCTGCACAAAAGCCCTGGCTTTCCCTGTTCCATCTGTGGATCTTAATCCCCTGGGGAAATTTCTTTCAAAGGAAGGGAAACACTATGCTTTTTCTCCAAACCCTCTGCTGCTGTGTTAGGGGTTGGAACGCACATTATTTCTGCGCTATTGAGTAAGCAGAAAAGAAACTTAAAGTGGCAACACCCAGTGCTGGCAAAGGTGTGTGGGAAAAGGTAATGTCAGAAATTTCAGAGCATAGAATAAATTGATGGATGTATGCTGGTCAGATTTGTCAAGCAACTTCAAAATACATGGACCTACTGTTACTAATGTCTGCACCCACAAAATATCTTGGGAATGTTGAGATCCAACACCAAAAGAAAAGGCAACAGAAGCAAAAATAGACAAGCAGGAGAGCAACAAAGAAAAATCTTCTGCCCAGCAATGGAGATAATTATCAGAGCGAAAACGTGACCCACACAATGGGAGATAACACTTGTAAATTGTGTCTAGTAAGAGGTTCATATCCAGGCTCTATCAAGGATGCCTACAACAACAACTAACACAAATAGACTGATTTTAAAACAGGCAAAGGACTTGAATAGACATTTTTCCAAAACGATTTTACAAATGTGGTGTACCCCTCTAATCCCAGTGACTTGGAAGGCTGAGACAGGAGGATCTCAGGTTTGAGGCTAGCCTCAGCAACAACTTTCAACATGAACATCACTAATTATTAGGAAACTACAAACAAACCACAATGAGATACCAACTCACATCAATCAGGAAAGCCACTACAACACACACACACACACACACACACACACACACATACACACACACACACACAGAGTAACAAGTTCATTGAGCCTATAGAGAAACTGGAACCCCATTCCTGTTACTGGAGGGAACCACTGTAGGAAGCAGTATGGAGGTTCCTCAAGTAGAATTTCCATATGATCCAGCAATCCTACATGTGGCCGTAAATCCAAAATAACCGAAAGCAGGATCTTGAGGAGACATTGGTTTTAGAATCTTACGGCCTATGTGCACATTGCTCATTATTCACAATAACCAAAAGGTAAAAACAAGTGTCCACCAACAGATGAATGAATAAACAAAATGTGATATGCAGGGTGTGTGTGTGTGTGTGTGTGTGTGTGTGTGTGTGTGTGTGAGCGTGTGTGAGAGAGAGAGAGAGAAAGAGAAAGAGAGAGGGAATACCATTCAGTCTTTAAAAGAAAGGAAATCCCATCATCTGCTACAACACGAATGAACTTTGAAGACTTTATGCTAAGTGAAATAAGTCAACTACGAAAGACAATACCTTATTAATCTACCCTGTGGTGCCTAAAGTAGTCAAATTCATAGAAAGTAGAATAGTGTTTGCCCAGAACTGGGAGGAAGAATAGGTAGTTGTTTAACAGGTGCAGAATTCTGGTTTTGTAAGATGGACGAGTTCTAGAGATGGGTGCTGGCAGTGACTGCCAACACTGTGAACGTGGTTAAAACTACTGAAACTCTACACGCAAAATGGTGACGATGCATTTTACGGCAGGAGGTTTTCCCAACTGAAATTTTCATTTCAATTGCCTTTACGAAATAACTCAGAGACACCATTTTCAAAGAGAGTTGGTTTTCTATTAAATACATAAAACGTAATGATTTCAATAATAAGGAACGAGGGAAATGATTTAAAATAGAATAAAGAAGATAAGTTGAGTGTATGTATATATATTTTTTTCTTTTTTTTTAAAGAAGAGCTTAAGAACATTATTACTCATTCACTAAAAATGATGCTCCCCAGCAAATACCTGTGACAAAGGCAGGGATCCAGCTGGCTGGGCCACTGCCACATCTGCACTCATCCCTACTACCTGCCCTCATACAAAATCACAACACACCTGTTCTGCATGCAGGCTCTTTCTGAAAACACAATGTGTCGGAACAAAGCTTTTTTAAAAAAAATAAACTTCAATAAATAAATAAATGGAGGAGAAGGGACAGAAAAATTCCAAATTACTAAATGTAGAAGAGACGAAGGCGTTCAAAGCCCCCTGACAGAGCAGCCAGTACTGCAATCAACAGCCACGGATGAGGGTAGATGAGCAGAAGGCGCAGGATCAGAAGAAAGGCCATACACAGACTCTAAGCACCTTCCTGCAGCAAGGTGGAGAAACCAGGTGGACACCACCTGAACCCAGCAATCAGCAGGAACATCACCAGCGAAGGACAGAGGGACACCAGACTCCTCTTGATGCAAAAGGACATGGTATCAGCCATCTTCCTGCCCAGGACACATCACCTGAGTCTACGCAAAAGGAAACAGAGAAACCGGAACCACAGAACTATTCCACAAAATTGTACTCTCTGAAAGTGTCAGAGTCAATAAAACAAGGAAGTACAGAGGAACTGTCAAAGGAGACAGAGGAGACCCAGGAGACAGGACAACCAAACACAAGGTGGGAGGGATCCTGGACCAGCCATGCCACTGTTAACCTCCTAGTCTTAATGAAGGCACCACCTTGACCCAAGAAGTTGACGCTAGGCGAAGCCAGGCTAAGGGTATCTGCAAGTGTGCTATTTTTGCAACCTTTCTGTACATTTAAAATTATTTCAAAATAAAATGTGTGTGTGTGTGTGTCTGTCTGTGCAAGTTTGCGCGTGCATGCATCCTTCTACGATACACTCTCTTCTGAAGATGGTGGAAAAACCTTCATCTAAAAGAATACGAAGGTGAATTTCTCAGGAACAAAACTAACAAACTTGCAATAAGTGAAAACTTGGAATATTTCTAGTTTATCAGTCATAACACTATTCTTCAAGTGATTTTCAAATATGTTTCCTTAATATTCTATTTTCCATATTGTGTTAGAGTTTACAGAAAAATTTGATCAATGTTACCTTGACATAGAGCGAACAGCCCAGCAGAGTACATAAAATAGAGATCAAGTAGATCTTTATTCTCTGGCATGAATTTGCACTTAAAAGCTGTTCAGGAGCAGGTACAGTGGTGCACACCTCTCTAATCAGCAGCTCTGGAGGCTGAGGCAGGAGGATTGCAAGTTCAAAGCCAGCCTCAGCAACTTAGCAAGGCCCTGAGAAACTTAGTGAGACCCTGTCTCAAAATAAAATATACAAAGGGCTTAGTGGTTAAGCCCCCTAGGTCCAATCCCCAGCACCAAAAAGAAAAAAAAAGAAAAAAAAAAAAAAAGCTATTCAGGTGGTCAACTGTATATTTAACGACATTAAAGAAAATTTTCCTAAGATCCCAGAATAAGATTACAAAATCAGTCTCTCTTTACCCCCCCAACCCCAGAAAGTTCCTAGTCAGAAATATTTCATACCACAAAACTAAAAAAACTGATTATTTTTCTCCCATGCCTGGTGCCCTGTCTGCTGGCTCTGCCATGACCAGTCCCAAGGACACACCTTGATCACAGCCAAGCCCTGAGAAAGAGAGCACTATTCGACAGAGTTCAGCCAAGTTCAAGTCTGCAAACCAAGAACACAGGTACAAATGAGACTAATTTCAGCTCATGAGGTCACCTGGTAATGTGGTGATTTTTTTTCCCAATCAAGCATTAACATGACAATATCTCAAATCCATCTGTCGAAAATTCAAGCCTCCAATAAACTTGAGTTTTGTTTAGAAAATCAAGCACTAGAATGATTCCTAAGAGATACACTAAAACAGGATTCACTCCCAGCAGCTTAGAATATTCCAGGCTCAACCTGTGACCAGAAACTCTGAACCATAAGGGTACATCTTTGCCTGTACTGGGACAGAATGTCACAGACTGGGTCATTTCTAACAAACAGAAGCTGAGTTGGCTCACAGTCCTGGAGACTGGAAAGTCCAGGATGGAGGAAGTCCAGGACAAGGGTCTCCTTGCTGCCTCAACACATGGCAGAAGGTATTCAATGGGAAGAGAATGCCAAACTCTGCCTTTGTAAGTACCCCCCTCTCAAGAAAATGACATTAATCTGCCGATCTATTTCATCACCTCTGAAGGGTCCCACCTCTCAACAATGTTGCACTGAAATTAAGTTCCAACCCCAGAACTTTTGGGGGACACAGTCAAACCACAGGTCTTTACAGAACCAGTCTGCAGGATGGCAATCCATGTCATCAAGGCCCAAGGTTCTACCTTCTCATCCCATCATGCTTTAGCAAGGAGATGTCCACCGCTTAGTGGCCACAGCAGGCAGCTCCAGGGATCCCATCAGCTACCTGCCCAAGCAGCGGAGGAGGCAAAGCCTTCTCCAGAGACTCTCAAAGCCTGCAAAGGGAGTCCCTCCCTCCCTCCCATCTCATTGGCCAGAACTTAGATGCACCCAATCACTGGCAAAAGACAATGTGATTGCCATGACAGAGTTAAGTCGATCCCAAGGAGTCCCCACTGGACCCTTCAAGCTCCCGAGCACCTGAACACTAGGAGAGGGTGGCAGGGCAGTCCTGGAGAAAGGCAGATTCTGTATAAGAACAACACAGGTCTACTCAGCATCATCACTAGAGGCTAAATTTGCCACCGTGGGTACACACATCCACCCAAGAACACTGCCCCCTGCTAACGTAGTATCTGGCATCAAGACTGCCTCTCTAGGATCAGGAACAAAGGGACCATCATCCTGAGCCTCACCCTGTGTCCTGGCCTTTCCATTCGCTGAAGTCGCAATGCAAGCTGAGCAGTCTCAGCTTGCTGGGTCTCAGCAAGCTGGGTGCTGTGATCCCCACGTGGCCGAGGAGGAATCCAAGGCACAGTGGCCTCCACCTCATGCAGGATCCTCATGGGAACCTCCTCCAAGATTCCGCCTTTGCACTAACCACCCACAGCACACAAGAGACACCTGCACTCACAGCACCCAGGAGCAGGAGGCCAGCTCCTTCCCTGGTGCTCTTCAGGGGAGTTCATTCTCTTTAGGAGAAGGTGGGGGTGCAAAGTGCTGGCTGCTTGCTTAGCATCTGGCAGGATCCAGAACAGGACTCTTGGGCAACTCTCAACAGCTCTTTCTTAATAGTATTACAGCATCTGTGAGAGCAGCTCTGAGAACTCAAAAAGTCTTTAAAAGGACTTGAGGAAGCCCAGCAGCTTCTGGGATGTCTGTGAAGTCAGATCTTGGCCACAGCCGACTCTATCCAGGAGAGCAACCAGAATGGAGGGCTGAAGGTGATTCGGTTCCGAGCAGCCAATGCTGACTTGATCTGATCGTGGATATCTGTTTCCTCCGCCACTAATCATTTTGGCACCTGGAATTCTACCCTGTTGCTGCCAGGAGTCGAAACCCTACCACCGGGTCCGGGGATGCAGTTTGGTGGTAAAGCACTTACACTGGTCCAGCCTGCAGGTGGCCCTGGGTTCCCTCCTCAGCAAGGCGAAACACACCACACCGCAATGAAATGGGACTCACCCTCCATGTCCCTCCAGGGCACCTCCCTGCCCCACGGAGCAGCCCTGCGGGTGGCCTCGGGCTCCACCCGCTCACCTCCCCCAAGATTCCTCCTTCTGCACTAACTGCCAAGGTCCAACTGCACTTCACACCCGCACAGATCCTCACTCGAAATCGGAAAAGTCTCAAGTGGAAGGAATTCTACACACCGGCCAGTCAAGCCCATCTATTTCCATTATGACCATTTTTTTTCCTTTATGGTAATTCAGATTTCAACCAAAGCATCCGACTGCATAACAATGACGGTGCTGGGGCCCTTTTCCATGCCCTGACACCAGGATTTCATAAATGTACTTTCATTCTAGAATTAAGAAAGGGAACTTGGCAACACTTTTAGTATAAGTGATACTGAACTACCGCTGTCTCCTGAGAAACGGGCACAGGGGGAAGAACATTAACGCTGTCTGTCAACAGGGGAAGCAAGACCCTTTCAAGATCTTTGAAAAGAATGGGCTTCCTAAGTGCTCCAGGTTTTCCCATCTGCGGGTGGAAAATGTTCCAGCTTCCAAGACTCCGAGCAACCAACCAATCAGAAGGCACTGAGCTTGTCCTTCCGATTCCTCGGCTTCCCTCCTCCGCAGGGCTAAGAAATTAATTCCCAGTGTTGGTCCACGTGTTGCTTATCTGTTTTCCATCACCTACCTTTCCTCAAAGGTCATTAATTTCTTCCTCACCCCCCTACATTCTTCCCACTCCCTTACACAATTTAAGAGCAATCCTGTAGCTCAGCCATTTGGGGTCTGGCACGGATTTCAAAATCCCTCTTCCAGTGGAATCTCTGTTCTGTCTCTCCTGCTGTCATTTCCCCCTTCTGCTCCTCATAGGTTTCTTAGTTCTAAACTCCTTGGCCAAAGTCACTACAAATCAACGCAGAAAAAAAATAATCCAAAACACAGATATTGGAGGGGAGAAGATATTTGCAGAGACTCAATGCCAAGAAAGAGGCTGGAGTCTGGAGTGAAGGACAATTAATGTCACAGCCTGAGGCTGGGGACAGGGACACATTATGTAAAGGGCAAGGAGGACCATGTATCCTCACTGGGGAAGGGACTGTGAGCCACACCCCTGTACCTTCAGAGTCCCCTGTGCCAGAAGAGAGATGGACAAGCCAACATCACTAACCAGGCTGCCCTGGGGATCTGTCCCCCAGCACCTGCCCACCCTCCCCCAGCCCTTTCCTAGTGGACAGGGACCTGGCTCCCTGCTGCTTCCAGGTAATGACAGGCATATTGGGCTGGCTAAGCCCACCAAGTCTCGAGTAACACTCAAAAAGTGCCAGTAACTTCTAAGAGGTAGTTCTGGGTCCCCTTTAAACACACACACACACACACACACACGCACACACACAAACACACAGACAATAACAAAATGTTGGTAAGGCTGTGGAGAAAGTGAAACCCTCAACACATCATTAATCAGAACATAATGGTGTAGCCCCTGTGGGAAACAGTTTGGCAATTCTTGCAAAATATTAAGCATAAAGTTCCCATAGGATCCCACAAGTCCACTCCTAGGCATATGCCCAAAAGAACACATACCTTCACACAAAAACATGTACATAAAAGCTCACAACATTATTCACAATAGTCAAGTGGAGAAAAACCAAATGTCCATCAACTGATGAACAGTTAAATAAAATGTTGTCTATCCACAGTGGAATATTATTGAGCACTGAAAAAGAAAAGTGAGTGACGTCAGTATCATAGTGACAGCATATTGACAATGTGCATTCCTAACAACGAGGTCCTTACGAGGGCACTTCACCTCTGCGGTCCTCCTCCCAAAACCCACAACACAGGCAAACCAGGAGAAAAATATCAGGCAAACCCCAATTGAGGGATATTCTATAAACCCTAATTAAGACCATCCAGGCCAGGCCTGGGGGGAGCTCAGTGGTGGAGTGCTTGCCTGCCAAGCATGAGCCCTGCATTCAATCCCAGCACCACAAAAATAAATAAATAAAAATAATTTTTAAAACTGTCAAGGTCAAGGTCATCCAGAAAGTCTGACACTGTCACAGTCAAGAGGAGCCTGAAGAGACATGATAACTGAACACAACGCTGAGTGCCTGAGTGGGACCCTGGAACGGAAAAAGGGGAATGGCCACAAAGTCCGGAAATGTGAATAAAGCCTGGGCTTCACAGGTTGGAGCTGCCTCACCCATTTTGAGCAATGTACTACCCTGATGCTAATGAGGGAAACAGACCTGGGGTATCAGGGCTCTCTATACTGGCTTTAGCTTCTTCTGTAAATTCAGGACAGTCCTAAAATAAAGAACGTAATTTAGTTTTAAGTCGAGTGCTGATACTGAGAGAGCTTGAATGAACCTTGCTGAATGAAAGAAGTCAATCACTGAAGGCCACACATTGTGAGGATCCTATTTATATCAAATATCCAGAATGAGTAAATCCACAGAGCCAGAGGCAGACTGGTGGCTTCCTGGGGTAGGGAAAGGCAGGCGACTGTTTAATGCACACAGTTTCTTTGGGGGGCAGAGACAATGTTCTAAAATTGGTTATGGTGATGTTGCACAACTCTATAATAAACTACAGAAAACCACTGAGTCAGACACTTCAAAGTAGCGAACTTCATCAGATGTGAATCATAAAGCTGCTATTTTCCAAGAGGACCTAACAGAGAGTTGAATTGGTTGTATGCAACCATTTTTTTAATTTAATAGACTTATTTTTTAAGAAATTTTAGACTGAGGTTCAGGAAAGCTGAACCTAGAACTAAAATGTTCACAATACCCTCGCTCCGAAACCCTGCCTCAGTTTCTCCTGTTAGGACCTTCATGCATTAGCATGGTGCATGTGTTACACTCATGAACCAATACTGACACATTATTATGAACTAAAATCCGTAGTTTAGCTTGGGGTCCACCTTAGGGAAGGTGTCGCTCATGCACCCCATGGGTGGCAAGAAAAAACCAACAGCCACACCTGTGTGTGGCACACACCTGTAATTCCAGTGGCTCAGGAGGCTGAGACAGGAGGACTGAGAGTTCAAAGCCAACCTCAGCAAAAGCGAGATGCTAAGCAACTCAGTGAGACCCTGTCTCTAAGTAAAATACAAACTAGGGCTGGGGATGTGGCTCAGTGGTCGAGTGCTCCTGAGTTCAATCCTCAGTACCAAAAAAAAAAAAGGAAAAGAACCAACAGCCACTCCAAGCAGCTGGGCCCTGCCCAGGTCTGCCCCAACAAGACCCTGCACCCAGGAGTCAGCACCTAAATCCAGTTCAACTCCCAATATCAGGAGGACATTGGGTGAAGTGGCATTTGGGAGAGATATTTTCCCTCCTCTTTGGGATAAGTGATAGGAAGTTGGAAAAGAATCAAACCCTCAGTAAACGACACAGGAGATTACACAGCATTATTAAGACCCGAATATTGATGTATATATAACATACAGCCTGATTCAAAATTTTTGGAACTGTGATGTTTTGTTTTCATTAACTGTAGGTCCTTGTTTGTACTTAAGGATGAGCATTGCACTTTACCTGCCCCACGTGAGACACGCAGAAGGAGAAGGCACACAAAGTTCAGGAGGCAGTTCATTCTTTCAGCAGCTATCTCCTGAATACCTGGGTTTCAGGTGCTTCCAGACACCTGGGCGATACATCAATAAAAGAATCCAGGAGGTCTGCCTGCTGGGAGGCAGGCAAAACCACCCCCACAGAGCAAGGTCAAGTGGATGGTATGTCCAAACGTGGGGGAACCAAAGGGACACCACCCAGGAGAGCTCTGAAGTCAACCTGATCCAATGACCACGGTGGCCCCAGACCATCCGGGACGGGCCGAGGAACGTCTCAGTGATCCGATCAAAATGTTGAGCCTGGGATTTTACACAGTAACGTGGAGCCAGCTAACCTTGAAGCCAGCCAGACAATGCTGACACCAGCCAAGCCTCAGACCACGTGAGAGAGGACACATGGCGCTGTGGACACAGTGACACGTGGTCGGTCCCAAGAACGAGGGCCGGGGAAGCACCGTCGCCTTCCCACAAAGGGGAAAGAGCGTTCTGTGATCCTCGGGACAAAGTGATCCAAGACCTCCACCTGCCACCAAAAGAGTGGATACGTTTCAGCTGAAAACACGTAAAACGGCCTTTCTTTGATAAAAGGGACGTTGCAAGTGGATTCCACATAAAAAGCCATGTGCTTATTTGTATATATAATACAGCAAGACTAAAGCAGAATCCCTCTGGGGACAGCCTGCAGAGGCTCGGGAAGCGGAAACACACGGAAGGCAGCAGAGGACATGCTTCAGGCCCCAGCCCCAGTCTCCACGTGGCCCTGAAAACCTCACTGTGATAGTCTTTTCAAGTAAATGAAATGAAATTCTTATAATGAAAATAAAAAGAAAAAAAATAAGAAAAAAATGAGCAAAGAACTAGAATTGACTTTTCTCAAACAAAGACATATGCAGGTGAACAACAACCTGAAAAGATGCCCAACACCACTAACCATCAGGGAAGTGCAAGTCAAAACCACAACAAGATGCTACTTCGTGCCCAAAAGGAGGGTCATTATTTTAAAAACATGGAAGATGTAGACAAAGTGGAACCCTCCAACACTGAAGTGAGGCTATAAAATGGTACAGTTGATGTGAAAAACAGCTGGATGCCGTCTGGTGGTCCACACCTGTAATCCCAGTGACTGGGGAGGCTGAGGCAGAAGGATCGCAAGTTCAAAGCCAGACTCAGCACCGTGGTGAGGCCCTGCCTCTAAACGAAATATAAAAAGGGCTGGGGATTGGCTCAACGGTTAAGGGCCCTGGGTTCAATCCCCAGTAAAAACAAACAAACAAAAGTTTGGCTGATTTTCAAACTATAATTGACCATAGAATGACCATGTGATCAGCAATCCCACTCCTAGGTAAATCCCGAGAGGACAGAGGACACTGCATGGAACATGATGTGGCCAGTTCCCAACTTCCTTGCAGTCAAATGAGAACCAGGTCAAACATCATCAGGTGGATGTCCACAGCAAATGCTCTTCTCCTTAAAGAATGTTTTTACAAACTCTGAGGTGGAAATCTTTTCCAAAACCTGTCATTTCCTCAGGGTTAACATGCCTTCTCACGTCAAGCTCCTGCCGCATGGTTCTGCCACCCGACCTGATCCAGCTGCTCGGCCAACCGCCCTCCTCCCTGGGTGCACACAGGGCCCAGGCACCTCTCCAAGCACCAATCCCCACAGGCTCACCCTCAGGGCCATGCCCACCTCAATCCCACTGAACAACACCCCACCCAGCATAGCTCCAACTTTAGATAAAACTTATCCCTCATGCCGACAGCTTTCCTAAATAAAAAAACAATAACAAAGCCACTATTGATAACCACACGAGGAGACAGAGGTGTAGTTACTCTACTAAGTAATTAGCACTCAAGAATTCATTGATCATCCTGTGTGCAGAAAGTACTCAATGTATTTTGTGCAATAAGCTAAAAAAGTAGCAGCGTCTAAGCATGCAGCAGTCAGTAACTGCTTATGACTGGCTGAGGTGATGGGGCAACACAGAACAGAGCAGCACTGTCTATGAGAACCCTGTGATGGCGGAGATGTTCCAGATCCCCAGTGCAACAGGATGGCTGCTGGTCCCGTGGCTACTGAGCCCTTTAACAGAGCTGGTGCCATATAAGCTCTGCTTGCAATTTCATTCAATTTTGATTAATTTTAGGGAAATAACCACATGGCGAATTATCAAACAGTGTGCACCCTGGACATCCCAAGTGTGCTTTCCAGAAACATCCAAGACAAGAGAATTTGCAGTTGGTTAACTGAAGACTTGGGAAGCAAACAAAACCAGGCAGACCAAGGGGTGAAGAAAAACACAAAAATCTGAACGAATGCTTTCTTCTTAAAATTTACACTAAAAAGCACAAACTGACCAAAAGCATTATGCTCTTCCTCGGTATCTCATAATTTACTTCAAGTTGGCAGCGCTGGCTTTGATACTTTAACCCTCCTGAGCAATTTTACTGCAGTGCTTATGAGTGTGATGCTCACTGCAGATCACGTCGCACAGAGCGGCATGTCTGGAGACTCCACAGCTGTTCCACGGTTCAGTGTCTTTGGATCTGGGGGATTCTGAGTTTCCAAGTCCCTCGGTGGTTTCTAGAGAGGGAGGAGCACTGGATGTCATCCTTCAGGCAGCAAAAGTGTGAGGTGAGCTGTCTTCCGTGGGTCCTGTCCTGAGAGCCAAGGAGGGCATCAGGGTACAGGGGGCTCCAGAACCCCCAGGGATGCAAAAATCCCAGGTGCTCTAGGCCCTTGTGTTAAATGGCAGAGCTGACATAGAACCTACACACCCCACGGCACTTTCAATCACCTCTAGATTATTTATACCACACAATACAACATAAACATTATGCAAGCAATTGTTTTAATGTATTATTTAGAGAATAATGGCAAGAAAAAAATCTGTACGTGTTCAATCCAGATGCGATATTTGTCTCCATGTTTCTGAGTCATGGCTGGCTGAACGGGCAAATGCAGAACCCACAGCAATGGAGGGCTCGCTCTATGCAGATGCCTTCCTCCCCCAGGGCTTCAAGATGCTCCACTCTCGCACATTCCAGTCCATGATCCGAATGCATCACTGGTCCACTAAGTCTTTCATCTGTTCCCCATACTAAAGGGAAATGGCTGGTGGGGACATCTGGGGGATGGAGTCTTGGGTTCCCCGGGTAGGTGATCCCCCATGCTGACCAGCCCTTTCCTCTCGTCTTTGTCCCCACACCAACACCAGGCACCCTGTGGTCAGTCTGAGGACTGGCCAGCCTTCCTTCCTAGGCCTTGTGTGGAGAGGGAAAAGCCAGGGGAGGCTGATGACAATTTTAACCCCTTGCTTCAGAGTGACATGCCTCCTCCAGGTGAAGGGTCACTGCCCGTCTCCTCCTGACCCAGGCCCATGACTGGAACCACAACCAGTAGATCTCCAACTCTACGTGCATCAGAACTTTTACAAGGACTGGACACAGATTGTGAGTCCCAACTCAAATTTTTGCAGCTTGCTCACCAACTTGCATTTCTAACAAGTTCCCAGGGGATATTGAAGCTGCTGGTTTTCTACAGGATGCAAACCTACAGTACCCAGCATCTACTCATGGCATACACGCTGACTTACGCTGCCCTCAAAATGCACTTTCCCTGAGACACAGTGTTCAGCCTGCTCCACAGAGGCAGCCCGAGCCTGGAGACCACAGGCCTATTCCAGTGAGCAAGACCCCATAGATGCTCTTGGCCACCAGTCATGTGTGTGTGTGTGTGTGTGTGTGTGTGTGTGTGTGTACATGCACTCCACGTGTGCTTTGGTGCCTGGCACAAATATCCACTTCTCAAACTTATCGCTTAACAAGCCCCAATTTCCAACTTCCTGTTCATAATTATTCCCCAACCCAAAATGCAAACACATACCTGAGTTTCTTGTATGGTACAAAATCTACAGACAGGCGATTGACAGGAACTCAAATTCAGAATAACAGCAAGCCTACAGTTAGAAATGCCTATCAGGGATGTCACGGTGCCCACTCACTATACAGAATTTGAAAGCCAACCCAGGGGTGTGACAGCACGCTGGAATTCAACAGTGGGGGACCAGTGGCAGAGAAAAGCCATAGGTCCTTGGAGACCAGGCCTTCCTCTTAGAGAGAAAAAAGTAACCTGGCTTCCATGTGCTCTGCCCAACGTCTCTGCATGTGATGTTCATGCCCAGTTAAGAGGACACTCCAAAGGCTGTCCTCCCAACAAGGTTTAAAACATATAAATATGGGATGAGTTTTCAAAGTTCGGTCACTGTTGCCTGATGCAGAAATCCATCCATCTTTTGTAAAAGATGACATTCTTTGAACCCTGAAGAAGTTACACCCAGTGAAACAGGCCAGTCACCAAAGGACCAACACTTATGATTCCATGCACGTGAGTAGTCAAATCCACAGATACAACAGCAGACCGGAGGCTGCCAGGGGCTAAGGAAGAGGTGGTGGGGAGTTAGCATCTAATGGGGACAGAGTTTCAGTTTTGCAAAAACAAAAAAGCTCTGGAGGTAGAGGTGGTAATGACTTCACATCAATGTGAATGCACTTAATGCCGTTGAACCGCACTTCCCAAAGTGGTTAAGACGGTCCATTTTACATGACTTAAATGTTATCAAAATCTTAAAAAGTAAAAATATTTTAAAAAGCACACTTTTTGTAAAGTGTTCTATCACTGAATTTGGTGATATGGCACTTTTTTTTTTTTTAAACCCCATTTCACAGTGCAAACTCCTTCCAGCAGAACCAAGGAATCTTTTTCAGACCATAAATCTTTGGTCGACACCAAAACTGTGTTCTGGACACAGCTAGGTCAGAGGTCACCATCTCCCCATAAGCAGCCCTTTGGAGACAAACACCTCCCTCAGAAACCAGGATCCCACAGTCACTTGGTGGTCACTACCCTCAGTGGCTTTGAACACGCCTCCAAATCCCAAATCTAACACACATGCTAAGTATGATGCAGTGGCCTGCCAACAAGAAGAAAGGAGGTCGATCCCCTTGAGTTCCAAAAGCCTGCGGAACTCAGACCAAGGGGCCAGAGGCAAAGCACTGGGGTCTCCTCTGTCCCCACTTCCGCCTGCTCTCTGCTGAAATTCTGTCCTGTCCACTTGGCTCTGGCTCATCCCGGGGCTAACTGTTCTGTATTCTTGATGTTGTGGCATTTGTGATCCACCAATTGGGAAGAGACTGCTCCTTCCCGGACTAGCAGACCTTAGAGGCAGCAAAGGGCTGGCCTGCCTTCCGCCTGCAGACCAACCAAGCCTGGTCCTGCCTCCAGGCATCCCTGAACAGACCAGCCAACATTGCCCTGCCCTCATCACCCCAGGGTCAGGTACCAGGAAGCCGACACCAAGAGACACCCTCATGCCCCAAAGCCTGCCAGAATTACTCACGCTAGCCTCCCCGAGTCCTATACCGCCTTGCCTTCCCTGCAGAATCTGGAGAACAATCTGGCCTTGGCTTCCCCCTCCTGCCGTTCTATTTCCTGAGCAAACTTCTATGGCCCTGCATGGATGGGATGGGATGGCCCCTTCTTGTGGAAAACTGATATAATAAAATCTTCTTTCCATGTTAAACCTCACAGGCACAATCATGGACACACTGTTCACCACAGTGTGGCTTGAGCCCTGGTGGCTACATAAACAAAAGAATGTATGTCAGGCTCCAGTGTTGGCCCCTGCTCACCCAGAGCATAGGGAGGGGAGAGGCCAGTGGGCCTCTGGCGGGTAGAAAAGCCAGATCTGAGAAAACCAAACTGCTCCTGCCAGACCCAGACTCACTATTCCACGAGCAGACTCTGGTCAAACCATGCAACAGAGCCCCACCCCTTCCTTATTCAAGGGAATACATTCTAAGACCCCAAATGGATGCCTGAAACGGGGTAGCACAAATCCAGCATGTACTATTTTTTTCCTATACATAATACCTATGATAAAGTGTCATTTATAAATCAGGCATTGTAAAGAATTTACTGATAATAAGAAGAACAATTATAATACTGTAAAACTATTGCCAGTATCACTGCTCTTGAGCTTTGGAGCCATGATTAAACAAAATAAAGGTTACTTGAACATAAGTAGGCACAGCAACACCTCATCAGGAGATTTGATAACTGAGGTGGCTACTAAGTTACTAATGGGTGGGTCCTGTATACAGGGAGGATACATGCTGTCTACATGCTATCTATACCAGACAAGGGATGCCAAGCGTCCTGGTATTATGGAGCAAGATGACACAAAATGTCATCGCACTACTCAAAATGACACACAATTTTGAATGTGTGCCATGAATGATTTATGTCTGGAATTTTTCATTTAATATCTTTGGAACAAGGTTGACTCAGCAACTGAAACCGCAGAAAACAAAATTTCAGATAAGAGGGGGCTACTGTGCCTATTTATCTGTCTCCTCATCTGTAAAAGGGACTAATAACAGCCCTTCCCCTCAGAGGCTGTTCAGAAGACTACTTGGAATATTTAGTCTGAGGAGTACAGAGCAGATCTAGACACAAATGAAATGCTGGAAACTGAATCTGACTCTAAGAGGCAGTTGGCCAGAGGGTTTGGGACATACGCAGAGGGCTTCTGTTCAGCTGAGATCTCAATCATGCAGTAGGAGTGCCTGCACATCATGACATCATGAACCTTCCCTGCTAGTTCAATACATATTGAAGACAGAATATCAAAAGCCATCAGTATGTCAGGCTATTTATGCTATTTATCCTGCTGTGGGTTTTAAACAGAAAGACTGATACACACACACACACACACACACACACACACACACACATACACACACAAAACCCAACACTGGATACTGTTTCTCCTCTTCTCTGCAGATGGCTGAGTTTCTGCAATCCAGCAAGTACATTTATGCCCTGTGGCTCCAAGTCCCTGCGTGGAAGAGTAATCATGCTTTCTGTGGTTCCATAGATTCAGAAACAGTAAAACTCCACTCCTAAATTTCCCCTAACACAAGAATAAAAGAGCTCCATGGTCAAATATGTGGGAAAAATCTTAAAAAATAAAAGCAAAGTCAGGCAAGATGGCGCACGCCTGTAAGTCCAGCGGCTGGGGAGGCTGAGGCAGGAGAATCACAAGTTCAAGGTCAGTCTCAGCAACTTAGTGAGGCCCTAAGCAACTCAGTGAAACCCTGTCTCTAAATAAAATATAAAAAAGGGCTGGGGATGTGGCTCAGTGGTAAAGCACCCCTGGGTTCAATCCCTGGTATTGAAAATAATAATAATAATGATAGCAAATATATACATCCCCAGCTCTTTTTAATATTTGATTTAGAGATAGGGTCTCACTGAATTGTTTAGGGCCTCACTAAGTTGCTGAGCTGGACTTCAACTTGCGATCCTCCTGCCTCAGTTTTCCAAGTCGCTGGTATTACAGTTGCACGGCACCACCACACTGGGCCAAAGTAAACCTTTTTAAAACTGTATGCACCAGTTCCCAAACATGCCCACCGGTGGAGACTTTCTTCTGTGAAGAAACCAGGGGAGGGGTGCTCAGGAAAACCCTCTTTGGGAAACACTGTTGCAGTCACAAAAGAAAATTTAAAAGAGCCACACAAAAGAAACCATAGGAGGCTGGGGAGATAGCTCAGTTGGTAGCGCGCTTGCTTACTAGCACAGAGCCCTGGGTTCCATCCCCAGCACTGCAAAAAAAAAAAAAAAAAGAGAGAGAGAGAGACCGTAGGAGCTTTGAGACCAGTGCAGCTGGTGGCCTGGATGCCCCAGATTACAAATGCTTTGCAATTACATGGAGGGTACTAAGATGACCTCATGATGAGGGGAAGGACGCGTGCCACCCCTCAATGGCAAGTTTACACACCATCGAGACTCTGAAGCAACAGCCAGGGGCAGGGGATATTTACAGATGCCAAAGAATTTTGTGGCACCAGAATTTTATTTTGGTCCCGGCCATGGTTTGGATGACTGTCCCCCAGCGGCCCTTGTGCTAAACACTGGTCCCAGGTGGTGCTACCAAGAGATGTAGAGCCTTCAAGAGGTAGGGCCTTGGGGGAGGTCTCTCGTCACTGCAGGCAGGCCCTCCAAGCGGATCCTGGGACCAGAGGTCTCTCTCTGCTCCTGGTTCCAGATGTGAATGCTCCTCAAACACACTCCTCCACGTGTCTTTCACCAAAGAACGGGGCCACCCAATCATGGACTTGAACCTCCAGAGCCATGAACCAAAATTAACCTTTTCTTACTTCCTAGGCAGCCTGTGTCAAGTATTTCACTATAGTGACACAGAGCTGACCAGTGCAGTCCCCACAGAAATTCCCTTCAACTCACTTTTTGATCCAAAGACATTTGAGACCCATCGGTTCCCTTCTAAGAAAAGATGACAAAGGTGCCTCACTCTCACTAAAACATTCCATTTCCCAGAATACTCAAAAACAGTCTCAACTAAACCACCAAGAAATGTGAACGAATCAAGGATGGACACCAAAAGCCAAACACACCTCCACGAACCTCAGGGAGAGGCTGGATTTCTCTACTGTCAGCACCAGCAGCCTCACGCAATGTCCCACGAATGAACGGCCTCTTGAGGAGGTGCTAAAGTCACAGGGCTGGGGATCCTGAGCACCAGGGACTCTTCCATGGACCTGATGACCCCTGACAGGACACCAGGAAGCAAGAATAAAGAAAGTCAAGAATATATTCGCCTCATTTAAATTCCCAGATGTGCATCCTACAGCAGTGGAGGCTCAGCCTCCGCGGCATACTAGACTGAACTGTAACCTTTAAAATATCCGGGTGCCCCCACCACTCCCAGGAAGATTGAATTAGAATCATAAGCTGGGGAGGAGGTAACCCAAACATCATTATTTTTTAAAGCTCCCCCAGAAAATCAGAGATTCCCAAGTCTTGCAGCCCATTAGAGTCCACTTGAAGACTCTACACATAACCTGCACCCGCCCCCCCCAAGACTAATGCAAAGCTCCAAAAGTGAACTCATGCTCTCGAGGTTGAGAACCACCAAATCAGAGGACATGGAGGATAAAGGGCAGAACTGCTGAGTATACAAAGCTAAGGTCCAGGAACCTAAAAGCCAAGACCCTGAAGAATGTAACAGAAACACAATCTCGGCTCAGACTCCAACGACTCAACCAATGGCAGACTGAAAAACGTTTTTTTAAATTGGGTCTGTATTGAACATGTGTAGAATTTTTCTTCTTATGATTCCCTAAACAATACAGTATAACAACTATCTGCACAGCACTTACATTGTTCTAGGTATTACAAATAATCTACAGATGACTTAAAGATAATGTACACAGGTTATGTACAAATGATACATTTCACAGAGGGGAGCATCTATGGACCTGGTAGGGGTCCTGGAACCAATCTTCAAATGATACTGAGGAATGAGTGTGTACTCAAAGATATAACAAATGAAAATGAAACTAAAATAAAGGAAGACTTCTACAAACATAAGGCACTTCTCAAGAAAAATGGATGTGGAATGCTTGTTAACAGGACAACTGGTGAAGATACTGACTTATGAGAATAATAGGTCCTTTTTTGAGCTTTCTAGTCACTTCATCTGACAGGTATTTTATACCAAAGTTAAAGAAAACGGTCAGGTGTGGTGGCAAACACCTGTAAGCCCAGCTACTGGGGAAACTGAGGCAGAAGAATCATAAGTTTAAAGACAGCAACTTAGCAAAACTTAGCAAGACCCTGTCTCAAAATAAAAATAATAATAATAATAAAATACAAAAAAAGAAAGAGGAAAAAATAAAAGGTAGGTAGCCCCTAGGTTCAAACCTCAGTACCACAAAAAAAGTTTTTCAAGTCAAAGGAAACATATTAAGCAAAAGAGAAGGAGAGAAAAATACGAAAAATAGAAAATACATTCAAAAATATGAGAGAATTAAGGCTAAATATGTTATCTCAATAAATATAACTAAGAAAAAAAACAACAGCTAAGAGAAAAAGACAAATTGTTAGGATCAAAACCTAAATAAAGCTATTTGTTATATTTAACATGTCTGAATCCAAACAACCAGAAGATAGAAAAAATTTTAAATGACAGGTAATGTACCAAAGGGGAAAGAATCGTAATAGGATTATAATACATGATTTAACTAGAACTACAAGGGAGACTCTAAGATGATGATGGTTAAAATTCCCAACAGGAATGTTGTTAACTTATGTAGTTAACATCAGTGTCCAAAAATACAACATAAAATGGAAAGTAAAATCAGAGACGCAGACAGGAGTAATGACATAGGATACCTTGAACTCACCTTTTAGCCTTGAGCAGATAAGGAAGACAAAATGTATAAGTAAAGGTACAGAAAAACTAAACTACATAACTTACAAGGTTGCCCTACCCTGAGATAACATCCAAGTTCCCATGTGATATAATAAATAATAACTATATTTCAAGCCTAAAAAAATTATCAAATACCTAAAAACCAAAATATTACAGATCACACTCTCAAATGCAATGCAAGTACAAAGTAACTCCTTAGAAATATTTAAAATTTTTCTTAAACATGTTTGAGTGACAGAAGAAATAAAAACTGAGATCACAGACTATTTGGAGAATAACAATACTGAAACATGCAATATGTAACAATCTAAAAGCCACAGCCAAAGGAACATTCATAGGAAAATTTATACCCCTGAGAACTACTTGCCATACTTAAAATTGTTCTGAGATTTGTCTAGAAAAACAAGTGGGACTAGTCATAAAAATCTGGGGAAAATGAATGTATGATTAATCCTATAAAATATTAAGGTTTATAAAATAACGGTAAGTTAAAAAGGAATAAAAACTGAATATTCCAAAAATAACACCAAACTTAACACAGTATTTTTTTATACCAAAAAGGGAAAGAAAAAAAAAAAAAAGACTTTTCAAATCATGGATAAGGAAAAGGTTATACAATAAAGGATTTCAAGGCAACTCATTTTTTTTTTTTAAAGAGAATGGATTAAGTTGCATCTCAACTCCATGCAGGAACTGGGGTACTCAGTGGTAGATCACGTGGTTTGCATGTTCAAGGCCTACAGTAGCATGAATAAAAAACCGAATTCTATATGAACCAAAGTCTTAACTATAAAAATTAAAATTATAGAAATTTCCCCCAAATAGGATAATTTTTAAAAATAGAATGGCAACGGGATTTTAATGCATGACTGAAAACTCGAAATACATAAAATAAAATCTGGCTTAATTTGATGCTATAAAAGGTTAAACTTTATGGGAACAAATCTCATTGCTCAAGTCAAAGGACAACCTGAGACAAAAAAATATTTTCATATGATCTAGAATATGACTAAACAATCCTAGAAATATTCGTAGAAATCGGTGAGACAACTGAGAGGAGAAAATTAGTAGAGAAAGTATTCCTCCCCTCAAAAGGAACAAATGACTTAAAATGAGACCCTTGTAAGACAATATTTTAAATGTAAATATACGAAATGAAGATAGGATTTCTGTTTTTCAGACTCCCCAAGGCTACAATACCTGTAATTTCCAATGTTGGCCAGGATCTGGAAAAACCTGAAAAGTTCATGAACTGAGAGCATAAATTGCTATCACCTTCTATAGACTCTATCACAAATTCAACTATATTGGCTTAGCATTCCTAATCTAGAGATCCAAAATCTAATGCTTCAAGATCCAAAACTTTTTGAACACAGATATGATGCCCCAAGTGGAAAATTTCACTCCCAACCTCATGTGACAGGTCATTTTCAAAACACACTGGTACATCAGAAACACTATAAAATTACCCTTGCGGGCTGCGGATGTAGCTCAGCATACAAAGTCTGGGTAGCATGCACAAGGCTCTAGGTGGGATATGCAGCTCCACCAAAGACATTTAAAAGTGGGTGAGGGGCTAGAGGAAGAAAAGAAAAATCACCTCTAGGCTATGCCTATAAGTTACATATGAAACATAAATGAATTTCGTGTTGAGACTTGGATCCCATCCCCAAAATATCTCATTTATCTCATTATGTACATGAAAATATTCCAAAACGTGCAACACTTCTGATCCCAAGCATCTCAGATAAGTAACTTGGACTTTCACTTGGATAAGTGAAAGAAATTTCACTTCTGAGAATTAATTCCACAGATACTCATACAAGTGCAAGAAAAAAACGTCTAGAGATGTTTGTTGCAGAACTGTTTCATATAGTACCCCAAACTCAGAAGTACCCATCTATAGTTCAGTGAAATAAATCCTATACATATTCAAATGACAGGTGTTAGCAAGGAGGTAGCCTGAAATGCACTACTACAGAAAGATATATAACAACTATTTTAATAATGAGAAAACAGCAAACTTCAATTCAGTATGTATTGATATGATCTCACTGTACAAAGCAAATAAAAGATGCTATAATGTGGATGAACACTGAATATATTATATACTAAGTGAAAGAAGCCAAAAGGTCACATAATGCATGATTCCATTCAGATGAAATTTCCAGAACATGCAAATCCACAGAGACAGAAGGTAGATTAGTGCTTGCCAGAGAATGAGGAAGGAGGAGTAGGGGGGATGGAAAGTGACTGCTAATGGGTAGGGGACTTCCATTGGGGGTGAAGAAACATTCTAGAACTAGACAGCAGTAATAGGTGCAGGACATCGTGAATGGACTAAATGCCATTGGATTGTTCATTTTAAAAGTTAAATTTTTAGTATGTAAACCTTAACACAATTTGTAAAAAAAAAAAAATCATACAAAGGACATGCACAGACCAGCGGGGGTGCCCAGGAAAGGTTCAGAAGGAAGCACGTGGAGGCGAGAGGCCGGGGTGTGGGGGGGGCCTCTTCATTTTATATCCCTCTTAGTTTTTATGTGTGCGTGCATTACTGAATTCTTTAGTTTGCTTTGTCTTTTTTTGATTTTTACTTAATCAAATCATAAATAAATCTAACTACACTACCCTAATATAAAATTTAAACGGTCCAGAAAAAGTTAAATGAAATCCCTTTTGATCATAACCCAATGCCAGCGGGGACCTCTTAGAAGCATTTGCTTCCATAAAGGACAGAAAATATGTAAGTAATGTATGGCAGGGGGTTTCCACACTGTAATGCTTTTTTTAAAAAAATAAATACTTATAATTATAAATAAATAATTGGCCCAAGCCAAAGCTCCCTCAGGCTCACAGGGACCCTCTTGCTCCTGACACACACAAAGTTCAAAGCAGGCCTCTGGCTAGGGAAAAAGCAATTATGAGGAACATTTTTTAAAACTTAATCCTGCGCAGCTCAATTTGTATCCATCATTGGCTAACATTCTTTCTTTTTTTGTTTTATTTTGTCTTTAAATCAGCTTAGCTTTTAGTACTTGGAAATGTAGTGTTAGCTAAGCAGAAAAAAAAATGACTATTTTTAAATTATTATAATTTTCTTTAAAAAGTAAAATAAATGATGTTAACATTTAGAACAACAGCAAAAAGAGAGAGAAAGTGAACCTTATTTGAACTCTGAAAACATACACAACACTTCACTAATTGGGACTGGGCTGTGCCTTTTGAAACCATGGATTTTCCTTCTTCCCTAAGAAAATGAAGATGCAATTTTATTTCCAAAATAAAATTTTCTAAGTTAAAAGATAACACTCTGAATTTTGCAAACAGCAAAGGAAAACTGGAATATAAAAAAAAAAAAAAAGTTAGTTGATTATTAAGAAACAATTATGTTCTCAACAGAACTGTTCCTCAAATCAGAAGACGGATTTCCTTCCATGTCACATTTTAGTCTAAGGTATTCACTAGACTTTGAAAAGCCACCCTCCAGTCCCAAGTCCCCAGAGGCCACCTGGTTCCATGCCAACTCCCTCAATATGCTCATCACTAATTCTCCTCCTCTGTTCACAGCCTCTTGGGTACCACGAGGTATACCAGTGCCCAAAGGCTGCCCTGCATCACTGCCTCTCCCAGAGGCACTGGCCAAGCACCCCTGCACCCCTTCCCTGGGGTTCTCCACACAAGCTAGAGTCACAAATCCTCATCCAGCCCCAAGTCCACACCTTTTTCTACTGGTTGCCTCAGGAAGCTACCTCTTTGCTTTCAAAGACAGGACAGAATTGAGTGAAGCCTCCTCTGAATCCAAAGAACAAAGACATACACTTCCAAGAATTCCTTCCCTGACAAACTTTCCTTACTCCTTTAGGAGCTGCCAAGACCTCCTGGGGAGACCAGGCCTTCCTATCTGCTCCCACTCCCAGGAGTCCAAACTGCTTCCTACTTCAAAGGTTTCCAGGTCCTGCATAAACCACACAGGCAGACAGCCCCCAAAATCACACAGACTGACAACCCACAACCCCAGCCTGGTAAGGTTGCTTGCTTGCTTTTGTTGGCTTTTGTCTTCGCTTTTGCCCAGGACCCTGTAAAGGAAGCAAAAACCAAAAGACCAGCAGAGGATGGGGATGCTGGCACCAGGGGGTGAGGCCTTGGGGGGGCTACCGAGGCTCCATAAGGCTGTCTTCCTACCAGCATGATCTTCGGGGAGCCACCTGTACAGCTATGACATCTGGGAGACCTCACTGTGGAATCACACACCCCAATCAAAGTCCCCAAACCTAATCAAGGCCCTTCTCTCCCACGCAAAAAGCCAGAGGAGAGTTCAGAGACAGATGGACAGTGGACCAATGACTCTGGAGAACAGGTCTTCAAAGCAGAGGTGCCCAGCGTATACCCAGGTGAGCACAGGATGACAGGCTCTCCAGGAAAACGGAGGTGCCCTCTAATGCCACGTGATGCCCACGTCAGGTTGGGGGCATAGCAAAGTCCCTGCCCACAACCCCAGCTGCTCCACAAGACATATGCCTCCT
Source organism: Sciurus vulgaris (assembly GCF_902686455.1). NCBI lineage: Eukaryota > Metazoa > Chordata > Mammalia > Rodentia > Sciuridae > Sciurus > Sciurus vulgaris. The sequence continues at coordinate 31,062,936 of NC_136474.1, forward strand.
CCAGTCAGGCTGACCCTGGCTGGGGGGACCAGTACTGGGGGCCAGAGTCAGTCAGCTCACCCCCCCCCCCAGAGCCCCAGCACTCAGCAACACTTCGGTGGAACCTTCTGACCAGTACATTCTTGTGCAGAAACTCTAATAAAAGAAAAACCCATAGCAAGCAGTACCAGCTGAGCATGCACTTATATTACGTGCGTGTGTGTGTATAAGTTCACTCTTTTCTGGGTGTGTCCCCCAGAAGTTCAAGCACTGAAAATTTAATCCCCAAAGTCATATACTGATGGTATTTGGAAGTGGAGACTTTGAGAGGGTTGGATGAGGTCTCGAGGGTATGATCCCCATGATGGCACTGGTGGTTTTCTAAGAAGAGGAAAGGAGACCTGAGCTGGCACGCTTGCTGTGTCCCAGCATGTGATGTGTGTGCTATGCTACGATGCAGCTAGAAGGCCCTCACCAGATGCTGGTATCGTGTTCTTGGACTTTCCAACTTCTAGAAATGTAAGCCAAATAATCCTTTATTCTTCATCCTCTTTCATAGGTGGGGAGCAGATACAGGGGATGGAACCCAGGGCCTTATGCATGCTAGGCTCATGCCCTCCCACTAAGCTACAGTACGCTGACATAGCATCAGACAGCTGCCATAACAGTACCACAGACTGGGAGGCTTTAACAACAGGAACCTGCTGCCTCACAGTTCTGGAGGCCAAAAGTCTCAGATCAAGGAGGTGACAGGATTGCTTCCTTCAGAGGGCCCTTCCTTCAGAAAGACCGTTTCAGGCCACACTCTTGGCTTAGACAGCCCTGTTCTCTCATGGCACCCCCAGTACCTTCTTCCACGTCACCTCCCTTCACGAGTGCATCTGTGTCCACTCGTCTTTTTATAAGACACAGTTATGTTGGATCAGGGCCCACCCTAATGACCTCATCTTAATTAATCACCTCTGTAAAAACCCTTCTCAAATAAGATCACAATCTAAAGTACTGGGAATTGGCACTTGAGCGTATCTTTTTTTTTTTTTTCAGGAGGGCCTCAAAGCAACACATAACTCTATAATATTCTCTTTATGAAAAAAATCAAAATGTGACTGCCTGAATAGCCATAAAAACTGGAAACTGCATTTCAAAAGACACCTCTCATCCTGTTTCCACATCCATATTCTTTTAGATTTCCCATATTTTGCTTTAGTGTCAGAATATCAAGAAGATTCAGATTCTTGTGGCCACTTACACAAGGTAAAAGGATTTCAAGTTCATGGAGTTCTGGAACTAAACAAAGATGGCAACTTCGATCTGCACTAAAACAAGCTAAATCCAGAGATGCCTGTGGACACAGTATTGGTCTGGCTGGAAGCAAACTTGCATGGAGGTTTTCCAGATAACTTTAAGTATGTCTAAAATGGAGTGTGCATCAATTACTCTGCAAAACCCAGACTCCCTTATGGGGAGTCTAAAAACCCACAGAACTAGCCAAGCCAAGTTTCTTGCAACTGCAATCTTCCATTTCCCCAAATGTTCATAAGATGCCCCAAAGATCCAAATGCACCCCTAGAGAGTTTGTGAACTGCCGGCATCTACTTAACAAACTGATCCCACCTCCTTCCTCACCTTCCCCTCAGGTCAGAACCAGATGAGGACTTTTAATGAACCAAGGTGGAATCAATGGGGGAGAGGACACCTACTGTGTCAGGAGCCCCCTACTCATTTAGTCATCCCCCAGCATCCACAGGGGATTGGTTTCAGGAATGACAAGACACCCAAATTCATGGACGCTCAAGTCCCTTACAAAAAATGGTGGAACGGCATACACACATCTTCCTGTACAAGTGAAATTATCTCCAGATTGCTTATGTATCATTTTATTCATATGGATTCCACACAGTACTCAGAGTATGGCAAATTCAATTTGTATTTTTTAGAACTTCCTGGAAGTTTTTTTTTTTTTTTTTCAATCTGCGGTTGGTTGAATCTGCAGATGTGAACGGCCCACTGCATTCCAACTTGTAGAGATAAACACTTTTTGGAGGAGCTTAAAGGAAGGGTACAATATGGTGATCACTAGGCACAGGAGGTACAAATGGTACAAAAAAAAAAACCCTGAATCTTTTTATTCACATATGAATGCAGCCTCCTCATTAGAATAAATAAGTAAATAGACAACAGCAGCTAAGAGAGGAATGGATCTCTTCACCTCCCCAGGAGACCCCTCCATCACTGAAGCGCCCCATCCCCCAGTACTGGGGATTGAGCCAGGGGCCAGATGCACTGAGCTACATCCTCAGTCCTTTTTTATTTTTTATTTTATGACAGGGTCTTGATAAGTTGCCCAGGCTGACCTCAAACTTGGATCCTCCTGCCTCAGCCTCCCAGATAGAGGAGATTACAGACATTTAAAATGCCTTATTCTTGAGGTGGCTATGAATGCAGAAATGGAGAAGTGGGAGTTATTAGATCAATCATATGTAGTGCACATCTGTCCTCCTATAATTTAATCTTCTCCCATCCAGAAAAGAAGCTCTTTGAAATCTCCCTCATTAGCGCCCACTGGTTTCTGTATTCACCCTGACTGCTACATATTAACCCATGGTTGAGAAGGCGTGTGGTTTATTTAGCTCAGGTAGATGTTTCCAAGGTTGCCATATAATGGCATGCATAACGAACAGTTCATACTGTTCAGCAGACCACAGAATATGTGATTTTAAATGCTAATAAGCTTTGCCACATGATCCTATAAGGGAAACCGTACACACCACAATGCCACACTTCCTACGGCGAGGTTTACACACTCCTACCTACTTCTGACATCCACTACCTGGAGGAGTCAAAAGAGCATAGGACTGTTGTTTTCCAATAGACACTGCACTGATAATGTAGCCATATTTTCCCTAAAGTCGGTGAACTTTTGTATGTACTTTTCTGCAGTCTACCTGGCTGTACCTTTAACCCTCTCCCACCCCTCCTTTTTTCCTCTATGGTGCTGGAGACAGAACCCAGGGCCTGGCATCTGCTAGGCAAGTACTACCACTGAGCTGCACCCCGAGGCCTCCTTAAGAGTTCTCTGCACGTTCTGGACGTTCACCCCTTCAGCTGTTCTCTTTGCTGCAAACTTTCTCTTCTACCCACCCACGGTCTAAATTTTCAAGTGAGATGTCAAAACCTTCACACCCACAAGCAGAAAACTGAGTATTTCGTTGTGATTGGGAAAGTGGGGGAGGGACACCTCTGAAAGCAAAAAACGCCTTCCTCTCTCCTTTCTCCCCTTAACGTCAGGTTTGTTTTAATGAACCCAGGCCTCTGGGAATGGCGGAGAATGGCCCGGCCCGTTCCTCGGTGTGCTTCAGGGCGCTCCTCCTGGAGCACCCACCAAAAGATGGCTCCAGGGAGAAAGGAAACTGGGAGGCCTGGAGGAACCAAGGCTGAGCGGAGCCTGCCTGGGCTTCACTTTCCTAAGCCTGTGTGCGGTGAGACCTCAGTGGGGAGCCAGAGACACCCCAAGCCCCCAAGCTGTGTGCCCAGGACCCAGGGGGCCACACAAACACAGGAGAAGAGCATTTTCTGGAATCCCTGATATAGGGCAGGGAGAAGCAGCCAAGACCTGGAAAACCAAGGTAAGTGGATCCCCTGTGAGTGACTCCAATGTGAAGGGCCCTTTCAAGATGCTGGAAACCAAGGAGGACCTGAATATCACATAAGAAAGACTGGTGGCCGACGCTGCTGCCTGTAACAACAGTACTGTGATTATGTGAAAAAAACAGCTCTTTCCAAACTTAATTCTGACACATTTAAAGGAAGAAAAAAATAAAACCTAAAAAAGATGGCCATCTGGGACCCGTGAAGCAGGCTAGGGGAAATGAAAACAACAGTATGTGGGGGCTGGCGTTGTGGCTCAGAGGTAGGGCGCTGGCCTGGCATGTGTGAAGCCCTGGGTTCGATACTCAGCACCACATACAAATAGAGAGAATAAAAGATCCATTGACAACTAAAAAACATATATTAAAAAAACAGTATGTGGTCACTTTTTTGAAGCCAGGTGAAAACTATATGGATGTTGTATGTTAGTCTATTCCTGCTGCTGTGACAAAACATCACGGACTGGGTAACTTCTAAACAATACAAATGCAGTTTTCACCAGGGTGGCACACACCTGTAATCCCAGCAGCTCAGGAGGCTGAGGCAGGAGGATCTTGAGTTCAAGGCCAGCCTCAGCAAAAGCAAGGCACTAAGCAACTCAGTGAGACCCTGTCTCTAAATAAAATACAAAAAAAGAAGGCCGCGGATGTGGCTCAGTGGGTCAGGTGCCCCTGAGTTCAATCCCCAGTAACCAAAAAGAAAAAATAAAAAAGAAAGAAATGTATTTCTCACAGTTCTGAGGATGGGAAGTCTATGGTCAAGGTGCTGGTAGATTTGGTGTCTGGTAAGAGCTGCTCTCTGCTTCCAAGAGAGCATCTTGTGGCTGTATCACCAGAGGGGACAAACATTGTGTCCTCACATGAAGGAAGGCAGAAGGGCAAAAAGGCCTAGGACGATCCCGTCAACCTCATTTCTAAGAGCACAAATCCCATTAAAAAGGTGGAGCCCAAAAGGTACTGCCCAAAAAGTTCCATCTCCTGACACTATCACACTGGGCAGCAGGTTTCCACATACAATTATTGGAGGAACAGAGACTCCCCGATCACAGCAGATTCACTGTAAGATACTCTGATTTTAAATTTATGGGAGTTTTCTGTAATAAAAACTTAAAGGGGGAAAAAAAGTTGAAGTCCTGGCGATCCAGACAGCAGACTGACTATGAGATTTTTCAGTCCCTTCAATGAAAGGCTATCTGGATCCTGCCTCTCCCCAAGTCCCTGTGGCATCATTTCTGATCAAATCTTTTGTTAAAATATATATATATTTTTAGTTGTAGATGAACACAATATCTTTATTTTGTTTATTTAGTTTTCTATGTGGTGCTGGGGATGGAACCCAGTGCCTCACACGTGCTAGGCAAGCACTCTACCATTAAGCTACAGCCCCAGACCATTTCGGATAAAACCGTAACTGAGTCTTCCTTCTAAAAGAAGGTGCTAAGCTTTATTTCATCACACTGGTTACAGTCATACATTGGTGTCATTTACCATATTTAATTCATTTACAAATAATTTCAAATTGATGGAGAAGTGGCAAGAATCCCCCGTGGGAAACCCCTCCCAACTCCTTACTCAGGTTCACTGCATTTTCACATCTCACCCCAAGGGCCTCACCGAGCTCTTTCCACATGCACATTTGAGTTTCTGAATTCTCTGAGAACAGGATGCAGACATTAAGGCCCCGGGATCCCTCAACATTTCGGTGTGTAATTCTTAAAAGCAGGAACATTCTCTTACTTACACAACACCTGCACAGCTAAGAAATTCAGGAAAGCTAACACAGATGACACTTTTCAATAAGTTTCACCCACCTTCCAGTTTCATCGACAGTTCCAATGACATCCCTAGCAGTAAGTTCTTTCCCTCCAACACAGCTGCATTTCACTGCCTCACCCGTCAGCTGGACCCATCCTGAGCTGTTTCCTCTGACGTCATTAACAATTTGTACTCTAGGCCAGTTGTTTCCAGAAATGCCCCTCCTCTTGGTCTTGCCAATTTGTGCTCACAATCACATTTAGTCTCTGGTCCCCAGCTGGAATACACCCTCAACAACATGTGCTTCTTGGAAGGACCAGCATCCATCTGCCTGAACCCGTGATGTTAACCCAGATCACCCAACTAAAGTGCTATCGGCTCTCAACAGATGTAGTCATGGTCCTCTCGCAAATAAGGAACCAGTGGGGAAATCCTTTGAGACCATGCACATCTCCTGCTCACCCTCATCAAACATGCTCCCCCTTTTACTTAGAATCAACACTTATTAATAATGACTCTTGGGGGGTAGGAGGGAGGCAAGAATGGAGGAAGGCGGAACTGTATAGAGGGAAAAGAGGGGTGGGAAGGGTGGGGGAGAAGGAAAAAATTACAGAATAAATCAAACACCATTACCCTACGTAAATGTATGATTACACAAGTGGTACGCCTCTACTTCATGTACAACCAGAGAAACAAGTTGTACCCCATTTGTTTACAATAAAATAATAATAATGACTCTTGCCCAAATCAATTCATACAACTATTATTGCAAAATGCAATTTTTCCAACTTGTCTACCATTATTAGTGGACATTTTGCTCTATGGAAGTACCCTACCCTCCCCATCTCTCCCATTTATTTATATTTTGTAGTGAGTTAAATAGTATCTCTGCAAAATGGATATCCACTCAGATCCTTAAATGTAACCTTATTTGGAAATAGTCTTTGTAGCACTAAAGAGTTAAGGAACTCAAGATGAAGTCACCCTGGAATCAGGGTGAACCCTAAGATAATAATGGTGCCATTTACACACAGGGAAGGCAGCTATGCCAAGGCACAAGTAGAGATCAGACAAATGTGGCCATAGGCTAAAGACAGCAGGAGCCACCAGGAACTAGAAGCAAACAGGAATTCTCCCCTGAAGGCTCCCTAGAGACTATGGCCCTTCCAACACACAGATTTTGGACTTCTAGCCTCAAGAACTGTAAGAGAACAAATGTCTATTAAGTCACTCAGTTTGGGGTACTCAGTTAAGGAAGCCCTAAGAAACTCATAGGCAGGGTGAGAGATAGGAGTTTAATTTCATTTTACTGCATATGGATTTCCAGTTTTGCCAGCACCATTTGTTGAAGAGGCTAACTTTTCTCCATTGTAAGTTTTTGGCACCTTTGTCTAGTATAAGATAACTGTACTTATGTGGGGATGTCTCTGTGTCTTCTATCCTTGGTCTACCTCTCTATTTTGGTGCCAATACCATGCCATTTTTGTTACTATTGCTCTATAGTAGAGTTTACAGTCTGGTATTGTGATACCTCCTGCATCACTCTTCCTGCCCAGGATTGCTTTGGTTGTTCTGAGTCTTTTGTTCTTCCAGATGAATTTCACAATTGCTTTTTCTGTTTCTATGAGAAATGTCATAGAGATTACTGTGGTATATATACACAATGGAATATTACTCAGCCATAAAGAAGAATAAAATTATGGCGTTTGCTGGTAAATGGATAAAGCTGGAAAATATCATGCTAAGTGAAATAGGCCAAGCCCAAAAAACCAAAGGCTGAATGTTTTCTCTGATAAGTGCATGACAATATATAACGGGGTTGGGGGGGTGGCGAGGGGAAGAGAAGAATGAAGGAACTTTGGATGGTGTAGAGGAAAATGGGGTGGGAGGGGGTGAGGGACAGAAAGATAGTAGACTGAAACAGACAGTATTACCCTATGTATATGTGTGATTACGGAGTGGTGTGAATCTACGTTGTGTACAACCACAGAAAAGTTGTACCCCATTTGTGTACAATGAATCAAAATGCAGTCTGTAAAAATAAAATAAGATTTTAATTAAAAAAATTTAAAAAAGAAACTCATAGGCATATTTACTTACTTAATATCAGCTTTGAATCATGGATTCCTTTTTTGTTCCATATACAGTTTGTGCTGATTTTTACTGCGATGCTCTAATGGTCCCAGATATGGCCACTGGAGCTCCTTCAGGTCAGCCCGTGTACACCTGACATGTCTTCATCACTTCTGATCACTTACTTTCTTCCAGGCTCATTTTGCATTGTTGATAGGCCTTTATTCTTATTCATTTATTTATATGTGATGTTGAGGATCAAACCCAGGGCCTCACACATGCTAGGCAAGCGCTCTACCACTGAGCCTCAATCCCAGTTCCTCATCTTGCATTTTTCCCTTTGGCAGTCACATGATCAGTCATTTCTCCAAGACATACTAGCTCACTTAATGTGTAACAGTATTCAGAAACCAAGATCTGTGAACTAGGAGGGCTCAACCTTATGAAGGTACAGGAAATAACTGTTATGTACAGCATTAAATGTTTTACACACTATGGGTTTGTAAGTATATATATGAATATATGAAATCATGAGTTGTTCTGATGCCTCCAATTCTAATCCAATCCTTCCATATCTTTCTTGCCATCCCTCATTCCATATCTGTGTGTCTTCCACAATGAGTACCCTGGTTCCAACACTATTAACACACTTCTATCACCCAATCCTATAATTCACACATGATACTTTCAGAACACTACTCCACACAACTATAAATATCAAAACTACTCAGATAAGTACAAGATTGACTTTCAGGGGGCAGATGGTTTTTCCCTATAAACTGAGGCCACACAGTCACAAGTTTAAGGTTTACTTGACTCAGTTTCTTCCTTCCTTCACCCCCCTCATCAAATGTGGCCCTGTTATTCATTTATAATACGGTAATGTTTATTTATTTGCTGGCACTCAGTTTTCTTTTCCCCTGCCATCTTTAGTGACTTAAGTTCTTTTTGAACCCATAAGATCAGAAGTAAAAAATACAAAGATAAGAGAATAAACTAAGAATAAAATAAAACTAACTGGACATAATAAAGACATATAGGATAAGCCCAGCACTAACATCTTACTCAATGGTGAATGACTAAAAACTTCTCAAAGATCGGGAACAAAAAAAAAAAAATAGGGTGCCCACTTTCAACACTTCTATTCAATACAAAGCTGGAAGTTCTAGACTAAGCAATTAAGCAAGGGAAAATAACAATACATCCAGATTGAAAAAAAAGTCAAGTTGTCTGTTTACAGATAGCATGATCTTATATAGAGAGTAAGATCCACAAAAACACTGCTTGAGCTAATAAACTGAGCCAACTTGCAGGACAGAAAATCAACATGCAAAATTCAGTTGCAATTCTATAAATGAACAATCCAAATAAGAAATTAAGAAAACATCTCAATTACCACTGCAGCGTAAAGAATAAAACACTCAGGAATGGATTTATTTAATCATGAAAGCAAAAGACTTAAAGAAGATACAAATGAGTGGAATGACATTTTGTGCTTTCAGCCTGGAACACTTAACACTGTAAAGACGTTCATATTGCTCAAAGTGACCCACAAACTCAATGCAATCCCCACCAAAACCCCAGCGACATCTTTTGTGAGGTTATCTGTGGCTACTTACAATGGAAATGAGGCCAGTGAGGAATTGAAGGAATTGAAGGCTTTATTTTTTAAAATTTCAATGAATTTTAAATAGCTACATGTGACCAGAAGCTACCATATTCCACAATGAAAGTCTGCAGCGAGTTCAAGCCAAAATGTTTCTGTAATTTAACTGCACATTGTGTTAACCATCCCTCTAGGAGGGTGTGGAAACCATTAGGCTGGGAGCACTGGGGATTTCGGGGAAACCCTCCCCCACACATGGAGGACTCTAGCAGCAGCCACATTCTCCCCTGATAGCATATCAGAAGTGACAGCATGCTTACTGAAGCTCATTCCAATGCAATTAAAGACACACACACCCACTTCCCACTGGAACCTAAGACCTTCTAAAGGACAAGCTACTTAGTTGAATTAAGCTAAATTTTTCTGTAATTAGTTCCTTCCTTTTGGCTTTTGATTTTTGTTGTTGTTGTTCTTTCAGAGCTAGGACTTAAAAGAAAACACCCCCAAGAAATCCCATAAATGGTGCAAACCACACCAACACAATTCCCTGTTTTTGAAAAGCTTTATAAAAATTCTCAACGTTGTTCAATCATTCTTTGGCCACTCTGTTAATATGATTTTAAACAGATTACATCCCAGACAGTTTTTACAACTGCACATGCGAGCAGAGCTGTCCCGCCCTGTTTCCAACTTGGCAAGCTCCTCCATAAAACCAAATAAATACATGCTAGAAAAATGAGGTGGGTACAAAACCCCAACCGGCTGCCGCCATAATTAATGGGTTGCAGCTCCTCTTGTTTCTTGGATTTTTACTCCAAAACTCAAGAAGCCCCTTCTACCCACTGAACTAACTCTCCGGTTCTGGTGGTGGAGTGGAACAATGCAAAACCAAAAAGACCAAAGCAATGTTTTCCTAACTAGTCCTTTTGGCCCAAAAGTTTTGTTGCAAAATTGCTATTGGCCATGCAGCTGGGGGACAACCAATCAAAATGCAGACCTAACTGGCAATGCCTTCTCCGCAAAAACAAAGCCCCAGGGTTCCTTTGCTTTGAAATCTTGCATGCCTGGTATTCCTGGGGTCCACTTGGAGGTCACCGCAGGGTTCCGGAAGAAGGAAATATCCTAATGACAACTTTCTCTGCAAGAAATATTACCACCAGTGGACGAGTACAAGGAACAGCCAGCCCTGGAGAGTCCCTGGCAGGGAACAGTAAAATGAACCCAAAGATGAGCAACCTAGCCTTTCTACCACATGGGTGGCAGAGAGGGTATCCACTGCAGTTCCCTCTCCAGGTTTCCACAGGATGGGCCAATAAACACCAGAAGGCCTACCTCATCTTAAGAGGATGGTTATAAACCTTGGGCAGGGACAACAGTAGTGCACTTTCTTGTCCCTGGATAATATAACCTGGAATTACATAATTAGAACTATCCAAGGAAAAACAACTAACAAGGAGTCCACAAATTTCCAGCACTTGCTGTTAGGGAGCCCAAGCACTTCACACCCAGTTCTCATTTCAATGATAATGATAACTCTTCCCATCCTGGCCTCCTGTGGAATGCATTTTAAAGGCGCGCCAGTTCTCTGGCTGAAATCTTTCTAAAAGAGGATTAATCTTCCCTACCTGTCAGAGAAGCTGCTCCTTACTCTTGCATACCCAATTCCACTGCCTTCTGAAAGAGAGATTCCAAAGGAAAGAACCCAGTAAAATGCAGCCTTAACCCAGCTTAAAAAGTTCCTGAAGTTAAGTCTCGGCTAAACGTTTGGGGGCAACAAGTTACTCACTGCAAGTCACACCATAATAGAGAAGAACATGCGGACACCAATTACAGCTGCACTGTGAATAAACAATAAGAACAATGCTTGACAATAAAAATAGAAATGTCAGTGGATATTGCCTCATAAATCTGCAGACTGCTCTCACCAAACACTACCCCTGGAAAATGAGCATCTTAAAACCATGGTGCTTTTTTACACACAAAATATTAAACAGAATTCTTGTCAGCTTTCTAACGACATCATACTGTCAAAGTGCAGCCCCTTTGTCTAGAGTTCCCTTAGTTACAGTGTCCGCCACAGTTCATGGTGTTCGGATTCTCAGGGTGACATTCTTCTCAAATAGACACCAGGACTCAACTTGATCACATTATTAAACACTGAAAAGTTTCAAATGTGTAGTCTTTTGCTTGGTACACAACCATAATAAGAAAAACAAGCTGCTTTACTATACAAAACCTTCTGTTTCCACAGACTTCTTATACAATATGTTTTCACTTATTTTCTTCTAGATGGGTCACTATCATCATTTATTATGATCATCGCTCCAGGGATTGGGGCCAGAAGTAAACATTACGCTGCCAGGGAGAAGGAAGGAGGATCCTAAAAGGAGGGAAACGGGAAACATGGACCCAGCTCAGGTATTTGTCTCCTTAGGGAACAGACTTTCTATAAAAATGCAGAGTAAAACTCCGATATCATTTTAGAATCTTTTGATGTTTCTACATAGTAAACGACTTTGTGGACAAAACATGCTCAAATTAGATACTGAACACCTAAAATTTCCTGCAATCAGATAACCTTACTCACATTTTAAATAAGAAATTATTATATTCTTTGGACTTTCAGTTAACCTAGCAGTCCAGAAAGAAAAGAATTATATCCTACTCCTTCCCCTATGGAGTATTATTATATCACCAAAAAAAGGGTTCAAAAATTAAAGAAAATGTCCCTAGGTGGCTTTGTTCATTAGTCTTCACTTTCAACTGGAATATGGCGGTGTTCAAACTACTCCACCCGAAATGCAAGCAACTTTCCTATCCTTCTTACAATCTTGATTAAGCTATGGACGCATCGTCCTTCCTCACCACCCATTTCAAATCCCTCACTACAGCAACAACCCCGAGATGCATCAAAACCTCCCCCCAAGCCACACGGTTTGCAAGGCGGAGTTTTGCTGGGCAATTAACCACCGCGTGGCCGCCAGCAAAGGGTGCGCCACCTCACATTGAGGCAACGTGTTCAAAGCCCCACCCCTTCCCACCCCCAGCAAAAGGATCGCTCGATTGTAAAGACGATTCTTGCCCGAGGTACTGGAAGTAGGGTGCGGAAATCCACGGAGGTCGTTAGAGAAAGGACAGTAACATAGAAAGTGGTTTACTTATTTCATCGTGCACTCTGAACGGTTTATGTTTTAATGGACTGCGAAATAAATGTAAACCTCCTTCCAGATCAAGTCATCAAGAATGTTGACGTAATCAGCATCTGCTTAAACCCAAGGGGCCCCCAGGAACGGCCGCTCAGCATGCCGCCTCGCGTACATAGGGCCAGCCAGAGCCCAGGGCCGGATACCTAGAGCGCGCGGTTCGCAGCAGGACGCGGGAAGAGCTGAGCGCCCCGCTGCCTGCGCCTGCCCCTTAATTCTCACCTACCTGCAGGAATGCGGGGGGGAAAGCGCATACCGAAGCCCCTTCAGTGTGCGGACGTCTCACACATTTCCAGGACTTAAAGCTAACCTTCACGGCCTTCAGTCCTCCGGGGCCTGGTGGCCCCGCCCACCGTCCCCCGGGCCAGCAGGGTGCCCCGAATCCCGCAGGGCGGGCAGGCCATAGGTGCCCCCGGCGTCTGCACCTCGAGGATCAACGCCGCCTCCTCGGCGGCCCCCGGGGCGGGTCCCCCAGATCCGCTTTCCGGGTCCACGCAGTGGAGCCCGTACAAGGCCCCCCGAGACAGGGTTGCCCCTAAAGGAAATGCCACCAAGGGGTCGAGCCCCGCCCCTCCAGCCGTTCCCCTTCGTCCGGATCCTGGGGTCAAGGATGCGGGGCCCCCAACCCTAGTCACAAAAAACGCCACTTGGGCCACCCCCAGACGGTGAGGGAGAGAAACACTTAAAAGCCAACAAAGGGGAAGCCACGCATTTCAATCTGGCGGCTGGAGAGAGCGGGGGTCGGGACCCGGGATCTGCGGTCCCCCAAAGCTCAGCCGCTGCCAAAGCGGCTTCCACGGGCTACGTCCAGCCCGAGTGCCCACGGACCATCAGCCACCCCCGAGGTTAGGGGCCTCGGAAACAGACGGGGGCACCGGGCTTCGTGTGCCCTGCAGGGGTAACTTCGGGGAAGAAGGATCGAGTAGGCTCCTGAGATCCTCGGGGCACTTCTGCGGACGCTGGTCCGGCACCGGAGTGCACTCGCGCTCAGTCGCACATTCGCTGGCTCACCACCCGCGGAAAGCCCTGGCGAGGGGCTCCCCGCCACCGCCCACCCCCGGCCTCTGGAAACACTTAGTCGTCCCCAGAGCGCGGCTTATTGGAACCAGCCTCAGGCGGCCGGGGGCGCGGGCCGGGGCGCAGGGCCCAAGCTGGCGCCGGGCGCGGTGCGGATAGCCCTGTCCGGCGCCCCTAGCTCCGGAGGACGGGCGCCAGCGCGGCGGCGAGGACCAAGGCGGCGGAGGAAGGGGCAAGCCTGGAGCCCACCGCCTGCGCCACGAGCGGGCGCGCGGGGGTCTTACCTGAGGTCCCGGGTACGGAGAGCAGGAGCGCGGCAGCTGCCCAGACGGCCAGGGCGCACAGCGTCGCCCGCCGCGGCAGCGCCAAGCCCCGGGCCATGCCGCGGGCCGTAGGGGCCGGGTCGCCCTCCGCCTGCCGCGCTCGGCCTTCAGGCTTCGGGCCGGGGCGCGGGGCTGGGCGCCACCACCCCTTTCTGCAGCGCGTCTGCTCCTCCTTCTCCTGGCGCTTCGCAAGCAGGTCCTCTTCGAGGACCTCGTCGTCCCCCTCCTCTTCGGGCCTGGATGAGGCGCTCGGCTGCCGCTGAGGCGCGAGCTGAGTGGGGAGGCTCCGGGGCGCGGGCTCGGGCGTCCCACCGGCCGCCGGGACGAGCGCGGGGGGCGGACCGCGGGCGGGCGCGCAGGAGGCAGGGTCCCCTGCTTGCCCGCCCCGAAGGGTAGAGCGAGGCCGGCGCCGGCGCCCTCTGCCGGAGGGACTCGCGGGCAGCGGGCGGGGCGCGAGGGAAGTTGGGGGCAGCCGCTGTGACCTGGCAGTTGCCTCCTGCGCCCGCCCTCGGGTTTGCGCCTCACAACGCTTGGACACAAAGGTGGCGCCTTGGGGGCATCCAGTCGGACTTCACGGGCGTCCAGTCGGACCTCGCGGGAGCTACCTATGCTGCACAGGCGCCCAGAGCAGTTGCCACCCACCTTCAGGGGTCGGAAAACCCGGGGACTTAGGTCACAAATCAGAGACTCCAGGAGACACTTCACCCAGCCAACCTTCCTCTCCTGGGGCAAATGATGGAGCCACGAGACCCAGAAACTCAAGGCCCGGGAGGAAGAGAAGCAAGGGCTTGGCAAAGGAGATATTCAAGCAAAGAAAGTGACAGCGTCACCACGGGCACCTTGCCAGGGCCCGTAGGAACAACCAAGTCCCTCCAAAATGCTAAATTGCTGGGAGTGGAGCTGCGTGAAGAGAGTCTGCGGGAGCGCGATGCTATCTGAAGCGCGGCTTTTGGTTTACTGTTAAAAGCAAATTGTGTCATTTTACCCATTAAAGGCAGAACGCTATTTGTTCTCTGCAGAACCCCAGAACATGCAGAATTAATTTGCTTCACTTGTAAAAGACGTTTTGAACGCAATTCAAATAGCATATTTTCTTGCTTATTCTTGGTTTTGCTTAGCACATGCAAAGGTCTGGATTTGGAAGACCTGATCCTCTTGTTTGTAACTGAGGAATTTTCTTTGTTTTTTTCTCTCTCAGAGGGAAGAGTTGGATTATCCTGCCACTCTGTTTTGTGATATTTATCATTTAACTGATTACCAAGCAGTTCCTTCAGTGTTTTGGCTGGAGCGCTATTCCCTGTTAATTGGTGTGAATTAGGGAGAGACCTGGCCTGCAGGGCCAGACCCAGAGGAGGCTGGTGAGCTTGCTGTCTGGAATTACCCCTGACAGATTCAGACATGGCAGAAAATAAAATTTCTCTAGCCCTGGTCTGCTGGCAAAATGGCTGGGCCAGCCCAGGCCCCACCCTGTTGAAATTATTTAGGCCTCAAGCTGTCTCTTTCCAATTTGTCTGGAGGAACATCTCACACAGTTCTCATTACTGATACGGATTAGGGGGACTGATTGCAGCTGGCCAGGGCCCCCGCTGGAAATCCAGAGGGAGAATGGGAGAAGATGCCAGCTCTTGGCTGGATGGTAAAACCATTATCAAACTTCCTGGACCCCAAGCTCCTCCCTCAGGCCATCCTTCTGCCAACACTGGTGCCTCTGAGCTGGGGGCTGCTCTCCAGGGTGTTGTTTGAGGTCTGCCAGGTGTTTATCTTTGGGGTTTTCCTCATTTTACCTTTCCTTGGGGGCCCTTACAGTTGCTTTTAGAATAAGCAAGTTTTAAGAGTTGGTCTTGAAGTACTTAGGTCCAGACCCCACCATTCTGGATGGAGTGAAAACCAGACGGAGGTGGCAAAGAAGGGTCCTCTGAACCCTGCTCTGAAAAAATTGTCACAGCAAGACTCTGACATTTTTGTGGGACTGTGTACCTTGGAAAAAAAGATCCTGGCACCTCGGGCCATTTCCCAGTTTTCTTGTGAATAACTCCAGCCTGCCTGCTTTCCCTCTCTCTCACACGCTTCTAACCCTCCTCTCCCTCTTGGTTCAGAACTGAAAGATAAACACAATAAGTAAAATTGAAGGGATCAAAGCACAAGCTTTCTCAGTGGTTAGCAAAATGGCTTAGATCCAAGGCCAATTGAAGCTACATATTCCTTTCCACCTATATTAGTTATCCATTGTTTCATAACAAAATGCCCCAAAATATAATAGCTTCACAGTAAACATTGATCGTTTCACATAATTCAGCGGGTCAAGAATTCAGGAGAAGCTTAGCTAGGTGGTATGGTTCAGAGTCCCCCAGGAGGTTGCAGTCACCTGAAGCCTTGACTCACAAGGTCATCTAGATGACTCATGCTGGGCAGGCAAGTGCGGAGTGTGTGGCACATGAACCTCTCTGTGGGGACCCTTAAGCCTGCTAACTACAAAGGAGAGTCATGCAGTATCTTTTATACCCTGACTTTAGATACATAGCACCATTTCTGCAATGCTCTGTTGTCACATAACTGGGCCCTCTTCATCACAGAAGAGATCTAGACAGGAACATGTACAGCAGGAGACAAATCATTGGAATCCACATCACCTATATAGGAGGCAGCCACATGGATCCTCATGATAGGCAGCAAGAAGAGGGAGAGAAAAGGTGCACTTTGTATTAGAAAAGGTAATAGGAAAAGTCAGGCGCTTCTTACGATCTAGAACAAGGCCTGTAAGCACCTGGGAAGGGCATTCCAGGTGGAGTGAAGAGCCCCAGTCAAGGCTTTCCAGCCAGAGACATCTGAGAAATAGCAGGAATATCTTGGAGACCAGGTTGGCTTAAATTGTGTTTTCCCTAAGGAATAGTATTGTTGAGCATTTTACATTGTGTAATAGTAATGTTGCATTTTTTACTCATTGACTATTGTGTACCTTCTTTTGTGGAATAGCACTTCAAATTTTTGATTAATGACTTTAGTGTGGGTCCTTTGGAGGGGAATGAATGCAAACTAGTGCAGTGGGATTTTTCACTCATTCATTAGTTTTCAGTCAAGAAAATCTTCTTCTGCTCTGCTGGAAGTAAACTCTCAAAGAAGATAAATAGCCAAACTTACCCAGAAGAGAAGGCTCCTTTTCCCTACTCTAGGCTCCTTGCCAGTCAGACCCCCTGAACTTACACAGAGCTTGGCATAGTCAATAGAGATGCAAGATGACTGAACCCAAGGACTACTTCTGCTCTCTCCTTCAGCCTTTCTGCAGCACTCTATCCTGGACTCCATCCTCCTCATCTTTGATGATGTCAAGTACCCTTGGTGTACCCCAACCGTGTTTGAGATGTGCCAGCAGCACGTCTGTGCACACAAGGAAGAGAAGAAGGGAGGACGGCAAGGCTGCTGCCTATCTCTGTAATGTACAAGTCTTTATAAAATAACACTGGCAGTTTCCATGTTTCCTGCTCAGGACTACATGAACCTGCTTGTTCATGTAGGCTCATCCGAAATTACATATCTGTCCCAAACCACAGTGTTTGGAAAGTATATTTTATCTCAATCGATTATTTGTGTACAACTATTTACGCTTTCCTGTCTCCAAAAGTCCAGATTCAGAAACAATAAGTCAAGGATTCCAGTTTTCACCAATAGCTACAAAAGTTAGAAGTTCACAAAGCTTGAGCGTAGTAGTCATCATAATAAAGAAACCATCTTGAACTCCTAATCTTTTGGTCAGGAAGTGGGGGCTGCAGAAGGAAGCTGACAGGAGATAGTTTTTTCCTTTGTAGTTCATCATTTGTATGAAGATGATTCCCACCTGGTGGGTGGTGATCTTGGGAGTCCCAGTACTAGTCCAAGCTCTAGTATTAATCTCCATAGTTACCAAATGTGTGATTTCTTAGCCAACACCAAACGTCTGGCTGAAGATCAACTAGGCATCCAACAACTTCATTCCATTCTGATGCTAACCACCTAGAGTTATCCTCAGACTCCACAGGTTTATGGGCTCAGACCCACAAGACTGCACTGACTTCAGACACCAACTTCGTGTACTGATTCCTTCATGCTTGACTGGGACTTCTGTCTTATCCTACCAATGCAAGGGTTCCCACAAACCCCTATTCTAGAACATCCTACCGAATTCTAGAGCACATTTCCACTTACTATTCCTGATTATCATAAAGAACACAACTCAGGAATCACCCAATGAAAGAGATGCGTAGGGCAGGGTACAGGGTTGAGGGGAATGGATCTTCCATGCTCTCTCCAGGCACATCCACCCCACCCTACCCCAAACCTGGACATGTTCACCAGCCTGGAAGCTCTCTGAAGCCTGTCATCTAGGGGAGCACATGGAGTCTTTGTCACATCGTCTTGATTGATTACATCTTTATCCATTGGTGAAGCCAGAAGGTAAGGGTGGGGCTGAAAGGTCCAACTCTCTAATCAAGGCTTGGTTTTTCTGGTGACCAGCCCCTAATCTGAAGCTATCTAGGGGCCACAGCCACCAGCAGTCTCAGGAGCATAAATTCAGATAAGGTCTAACAGCTTGCTATAAATGACAACTGACACTAACCACAGGAAATTCCCAAAATTTCTAGGAAGCTCTGTGCCAAGAACTGGTGACAAATACCAAATATATATTTCCCATCCTGCCACACATGTGGTCAAAAGGTTTTTTTCTTGGTGAGTCAATTAAAATATTAATTCATTCTTTTTTGCAGAAAATCAATAAACCCAAGATGTATTTTTGTCATCATCGTTACTACTTCATGATTATTGTGCTAAAATACTAATGTCACTAAGATTTTTATTCAGGGGCTGGGGATATAGCTCAGTTGGTAGAGTGCCTGCCTCACAAGCACAAGGCCCTGGGTTCAATCCCCAGCACCCAAAAAAAAAAAAAAAAAAAAAAAAAAAAAAAAAAAAAAAAAAGGTTTTTGTTCAGTGATGTCTCATGTCTATGACATCTTTCAAAATCCCTTTTCAAGATAATTTGTTTCTCAGTCTTGAAAGCAATGTAGCCTGGGATGGTGGTACACACTCGTAATCACAGCTACTCAGGCTGTCAGGAGGATCACAAGTTCGAGGCCAATCTCAGCTACTTAGTGAGAATTTTTTTGAAAAGAGGGGTGGGGACTGGAGCTGTCGCTCAGTAATAATCATTTGTCTAACATGTGCCAGGCCCTGGGTTCAAAGCCAAGTACCACAAAAAAAAAAAAAAAAAAATTTTTTTAAAAACCAATAATTTGGAATTTCTTTCCCCTATGGATCAATGCTATAGTCTAATGTGCACTGTTCCCCAAAGGCATTTTCATTAAAAGCTTAGACTCCAGGGTGATGCTGTTGAGAGGTGGCCACCTTCAAGAGGTGGGCTTGTATGAGGTCCTTAGTGCGGAAAACCGCAGCTGCTTGCCGACAGGGCTGCTTCAAGTGGCTCGTCGCGTGGCTTCTCTTACGGGAAACCGCGGCTTCTTTGTCTTTTCGCTTACCGAAAACCACTTGCGGAAAATCGCCGCTCCTTGCGCTTATGGCCGGACCAGCGGGACAGAAGACATGTACTCTTTAGAAGTTCATGAAGCAGCTTCCATTTATTCCAATAACACCCTCAATATATTAGCAGTCTCATGCATAAGCAATTGTAACCAGATATGTCCATCCAATCCTGTTAAGTGTCAAGCAGTCACTCACTGGAGCATACATGTAAAGTATATCTGTCCAAGTGCTAGGCAGCTGAACTGGTTATAATACAGCCAATTGTAAACGCGGTCAGCCTTTCGCATATTCAGAACGCCATTTGCTCTCTGCCAGTCGCCATCTTTGGATGCACGTGGCATAACCCTGGGCCCCGGTTCCATCCGCCACACCTTAGGTCACTGGTGTGTCCCCCAAAGGGGACTGTAGGAACTTGACCTCTTCATCTCTCTCTCTGGTCCCTGGCTCACAGTATAAGTGCTTTCATTCCACCTCACACTCCTTGCCATGGGCCCAAAGCAATAGGGCCAACTGATCATGGACTCCATGTGAACCAAAACAAAACCTTTTCTCTTCATAAGTTGATTATCTCAGGTATTTGTTATAGGAAAGGAAATTCAACAATCACCTGTTTTATTGGACAGTGCTTAGACATACAACTGCTCTCTTGAATAACACAATCTCTGAAATACGTAGAAAATTGAAGTTCCACTAGTTAAAGCTACAGGAAACCTGAGACCGATAGTGAGCAACCTTGCATTCACCCTACTGGTTTTGATGTATATTAGGAGCTGAACTGTGTTTTCCAAAAAGATGTTGAATTTCTAATACCAGGAACAAATTTCTCCCTAGGGCCTTCCAAAAAAATCCATTCCTGCCAACACCTTGATCTCAGACTTCTGGCCTCCAGAACTGTGAGATAATAATTTCTATGGTTGAAGCCACTCAGTTTTGTGTATTTGGTTGTGGTGGCCCCAGGAAACTAATACTAAGTGATAAGTGGGCATAGAATTTGAGAGAGATAGTCCTCTCAAATTCTACATATCATAAACTGTTAAACATTGCACAAAATTGTCGAACACAAATTATCTCAACTAGACTAAACACACATGCACACACATGCACATGCTACTCTCTCTGTTAGGGGAAGAAGGCCACAGTTCTCTCATCTGCAGGAGGATGACTGATGGTCCATTGACCCCCTTGTAGATATGAAATCTTGAACTGAATCCACCATAAGGGACCTCATCAAAGGGACCCAGAACACCTAGAAAAAAAAAAATGGATCCTCAAACTTTGGCAAGTAGAGCAGTGGTGTATAGTTCTGCAGAGGGACTGGAAGTCCTCATGCTTAAGAAACCCTGCTACGCTGGGTCATGAGATGCCATTGCTGTACATGCCAGCCGTGGGACTCTCCCACAAGGTTTCTCCCATAGGTTTTGGGTCCTTCATATATGCCAACAAGGTCTTCCTACTACTGTGCCATTAATAAGATGAGGTGGTCCTCTGTGGGACTTAGTCCTTGAATATGAGGGGATGGGATAAGTTCAGACAAAGACATAGGACATAATTCCTGTCACAGTTTAGAAAGTCGATATGTAGCAGGATGAGCACATGTTGTGACCTCTCTCATCGCCCCATGAAGATGCATGCAGCTTCTTTCCTTTTTTTTAATTTTTAATTTTTTTGGTACTGAGGATTGAACCCAGGAGTGCTTAACTGCTGAGCCTTCCATATCTCCAGACCTTTTTATTTTTAAATTTTGAGACAGGGTCTTGCCAAGTTGCTGAGCCTGGTCTCGAATTTGTGATCCTCCTGCCTCCGCCTCCTGAGCCACTGGGATTACAAGCATACTCCACTGTGCCCTGCTCTCTCCATTTTTATTGAAATTTCTCTTTTTAGGGGACTTATAGTTGAAACCCAGCTGTGTGCCTGATAAGGGGGTTGTTGTGGACATGAGAACAACCTTGTCTGCTGCAGAAAGTTGTGTACTAACGCCAACACTTTACTCTTCTGGGAGGCTGAGACATAGAGCAGCCCCAGGAGGGAGGGAGCAGAGGAAGAAATGGGAGACTCAGTATACAAACCTGCTTGTCTCTTCTACAACAGACAGTTAACAGAAAAGTCAGCACAACTGACCAGGACATATATGAAAGGCAAACACTTGATTTGATCAGTAATCAGGGAAATGCAAAATGAAGTGAAATCCTATTTTTGTACTGGCAAACATTTTAAGGGAACTCAGTGTTCCCAATCACTGTGAATGAAAATGTATAGTGGTATACATCCATTTTGTGCCTTAGTTTACCCACGTCGGAGCTGACCTACTGTGCAGGGGCACAGTGGCAGAGTGCTTAACAGTGATAGCCTTTAAATTTACCTGGTTCCAATCTGACTTCTATTCACATGACCTTGATTTTTATTTATTTATTTATTTATTTTGGTCAAGATTAGTTGAATACTTGATATGTAAGACTCTTAGGGAAAAAATTATCTGTTGGATATGATTTAGCCAAATGCAGTGGCACATGCCTGTAATCCCAGCAAAGCGGAAGGCAGAAACAAGACGATCAAAATTTGAGAACAGGCCTGGGCAAATTAGCAAGACCTTGTCTCAAAGGAAAAATAAAATGGTTTGGAGATGTAGCTCAGTGGTAGAGTGCATCTGCATTTAATTCCCAGTAGTGAGACACAGAGAGAGAGAGAGAGAGGAAGGAAAATGGTAGAATACTTACCTAGCATGTGTGAGAGGTCCTGGGTTCAATCCTCAGCATCACATATAAATAAAGTAAAATAAAGGTCCATCAACAACTAAAAAAATATTTTAAAAAAGAGAAAGTCTTGCTTAGTAAACTCATTAGCTGAACTGAACAGAGGGCATGGTGTGTAAGTTTGTACTCTAGCACAAATTCTCAATCTTTTAGCTCACTTGCATGCAGATCAAACTTTGAGAAGTGCCAATTTAAATCTTCTTTGTCTTATTTTTTGCCTGTTTGATTAATCAGGGTCTGAAAAACACTCATTTGAGAACTCTGGTGATTTTGTAAATTTGTTCCGATAATTATGTCAGGTTTTGCTTGGTTGCTTGCTTCCTTGCTTTTTTTGGTATTGAGGATTGAACCCAGGGGAGCTTAACCACTGAGCCATATCCCCAGACCTTTTTATTTTTTATTTTGAGACAGCATCTTGCCAAGTTGCTCAGGACCTCACTAAGTTGCTGAGGCTGGCTTTGAACTCGTGATCCTTCTGCCTCAGCCTTCCAGGCTACTGGGATTACAGGCGTGCACCACCGCTCTCGGCTGCTTTCTGTATTTCTTAGCAGTGTTGTTAAGTTCATATAAGTCTATGATAATTTGATCTACTTACACTACACTACACTTTGTTTCGGCATGATGTGGGGTAGACACTGATAGTGGTCAACATCATTTATATTATTTTGTTACTTCTTAGCACAGATATTCCAATTTTATAGTAGCAACATACTCAGCTAAAAATGTAGTGTATCCCCGGTATATGGAGGGGCTGCATGTATAACTTCTGATATAGGCATTTCCTTTTCCAGTCTGGAGTGCAGGAGTGAAACTGGGTGAAAGGTGGTCATTTTAGAATTTCAAGGGAGGCCTGAGGATTGCAGAAGGCAGAGAAAGGAGGCTGTGAATGACTGACAGTCTAAGCCTGAGGCAGCTCTGGCCTACCTGGCAATAGACTATTTATTTTATTAAAACAAAGTCGTTTTGTGGAAGTCAACACTGCAGGGTTTCATTAACTCCACTTGAAATCCTAGTTGACACAATACAAAATGACCCAAGTGTCTATTTTTATGCTCTTTTACATTTCCCTCCTTCTTTTTAGTTATACATGACAGCAGAATTCATTTTGATGTAATTATACAAACATGAAATATATCTTATTCTAATTAGGATCCCATTCTTATGGATGTACATGGTGGTGGGATTCACTATGGTGTATTCTTATAAGAACTTAGGAAAATTAGTTTGCATTCATTCCACTGTTTTTCCTTTTCCTTTCTCCCTTCCCTTCATTCCCCTTTGTCTAATCATCTGAATATTTATTCTTTCCCTCTCCCCCATTATTGTGGGCTAGCCTCCACATATCTGTAAAAACATTCGACCTTTGACTTTTGGGCACTGGCTTATTAGGCTTTGCATGATAGTTTCCAAATCTATCTGTTTACTTGCAAACATCATTAAGCCATTCTTTTTTATGACTGAGTAATACTCCATTGTGTGTATATATACCATGTTTTCTTTATCCATTCATTTGTTGAAGAGCACCTAGGTTGGTTCCATAACTTAGCTATTGTGAATTAAGCTGCCATAAACATGGATGTGGCTGTGTCACTATAGTATGCTGATTTTAAATCCTTTGGATATAAACTGAGGAGTGGGATAGTTGGGTCAAATGGTGGTTCCATTCCAAGTTTTCTGAGGAATTTCCATACTGCTTTCCAGAGTCCCACCAGCAATGTATGAGTGTACCTTTCCCCCACTTCCTCACCAACATTTATTGTTAATTGTATTCTTGATAATTGCCATTCTGCCTGGAGTGGAAGAAATTTCAGTGTGGTTTTAATTTGCATTTCTCTAATTGCTAGAGATGTTGAACATTTTTTCATATATTTGTTGACCATTCGTATTTCTTCTGAGAATTATCTGTTTAGTTCCTTTGACCATTTATTGATTGGGTTATTTGGTTTTTTGGTGTTAAGTTTTTGAGTTTTTTATAGATCTTGGAGATTAATGCTCTCTCTGAGGTGCAGGTGGCAAAGATTTTCTCCCATTCAGAAGGTTCTCTCTTAATTGTTCTTGATTGTTTCCTACACTGTGAAGTTTTTTAATTCAATACCATCCCATTTGATTACTGATTTTACTTCTTGTTCTTTGGGAGTCTCATTGAGGAAGTTGGTTCCTAAGCTGACATCATGAAGACTTGGGCCTATATTTTCTTCTAGTATGTTCAGGGTTTCTAATTTCTAGGTCTTTGTTCCACTTTGAGTTGAGTTTCATGCAGGGTGAGAGAAAAGTGTTAAATTTCATTCTACTACATGTGGATTTCCAGTTTTTCCAGGATCATTTCTTGAAGAGGCTATTTTTTCTCCAATGTATGTTATGGCACCTTTGTCTAGTATGAGGCAACTGTATTTATGTGTGTTTGTCTCTGTGTCTTCTATTCTGTACCATTGGTCTACCTGTCTGTTTTGGTGCCAATACCAAGCCGCTTTTGTTACTGTAGCTTGGTAGTATAGTTTAAGGTTGGTATTGTGATGCCTCCTGCTTCACTTCTCTCACTAATGATCTCTTTGGCTATTCTAGGCCTCTTATTTTCCCAGATGAATTTCATGACTGCTTTTTCTATCTCTATGAAGAACATCATTGGAATTTTTATGGAAATTGCATTGAATCTGTATAATGCTTTTGGTAGTATGGCCATTTTGACAACATTGATTCTGCCTACCCAAGAACATGAGCGATCTTTCCATCTTCTAAGGTCCCTCTCAATTTCTTTTTTTAGTGTTCTGTAGTTTTCATAAAGGTCCTTTGCTTCTTTTGTTAGTTGATTCCCAAGTTTGGGGGTGGATTTGAGGCTATTGTGAATGGGATGATTTTCCTAATTTCTCTTTCAACTGATTTCTTTGTCAGAATATGGGAACACAATTGATTTCTGGGTGTTAATTTTGTATCTTGCTACTTTGCTGAATTCATTTATGAGTTCTAGAAATTTTCTTGTGGAGTTTTTTGGGACTTCTAAGTGTAGAATCATGTCATCTGCAAACAAACATAGTTTTAGCTTTTCTTTTCCTAGTCATATCCTTTTAATTTCTTCTGTCTCATTTCTCTGGCTAACATTTCCAGGACTCTTGAAGAGAAGTGGTGAAAGAGAACATCCTTGTCTTGTTTCAGTTTTTAGAGGGAATACTTTCAGTTTTTCTCTAATTAGAATGATGTTAGCCTTGGGTTTGTAAATATGTAGCTTTTACAATATTTGGGTAAGTTCCTTCTAACCCTATTTTTTCTAGTATTTTGAGCATGAATGGGATATTGTATTTTATCAAATGCTTTTTCTGCATCTGTTGAGATAATAATCAAGTGATTCTTCTCTTTAAGTCTTTTTATGTGGTGAATTACATTTATTGATTTCCTCTTTTGTTGAACCAGACTCGCATCCCTGGAACAAAGCCCATTGATCATGGTGCACTGTCTTTTTAATGAGTTCTTGTATGCAGTTTGCCAGTATTAAGACTTTTTGCATGTATGTTCATGAGGGAAGTTGGTCTGAAGTTTTCTTTCCTTGATGTGTCTCTGTCTGGTTTTGGTATCAGGTGATGCTAGCCTCAAAAGAATGAGTTTGGAAGGGTTTCCTCCTTTTCCATTTCTTGAAATCATTTGAGGAGGATTACTGTTAGTTCTTCTATAAGTGTCTGGTAAAACTCAGTTTAGCATCCATCTGGTACTGGGCTTTTCTTGTTGGTAGGCTTTTGCTCTTTAATTCTTTTTCTTTTTGATTTTTGTTGAGTTAAAATTTAATTTACTATTTTTTGTTTGAAAGTCATACATCATATTTCTATTTTATTGGATATTCCTTTTTTTAAATTTTCTTACTTGTCAATGGATCTTTTTAAAAATTATTTATTTATTTATATGCAGTGCTGAGTATCGAACACAGGCAAGCGCTGAGTAGCGAATGCTAGCTCTACCACTGAGCCACAACTCCAGCCCCTTATTGGATATTCTTAACAAATATACATAAATTTAAGTCTGAGACACACTGAGTAATCTGTTCTTCTGAATAAAATTAGCATTTTACTATATTTTAACTTTCTGCCTAACTATTCTGTCCCATATGGCATAGGCTGGTATTTTGTTTCTAACTTTCATGAAATAAAATTTTTTTGTCTTTTTATTATTTTATAATCAGCATTTATTAGATGTTTTTGAATTTTTAAAAGAAAATTCTAGTGAAATTGAGTTACTAGCTTGAGGTATAGTTCTATTAATTTTAATTCTCATGTAGTTTCTGTCGGGGTCTTAAGACCCCTTGCTCTTCTTGACCAGCGACAAGGGAAGGGGACACTCCCCAACAAGGCCAGACCGGGATAGGTAGGGCCCACTGACTGCCCGCTCGCAGCCCTCTGGGCGGAGGACAATCAGACGCCTCATGGAGACCAGCACAGCAGGAACTCGTTTATTGAGGAAGTCACACAGCTTTTATGTAGGGTGGAGACTAGGCGGGAACCAATCAGCTTAAAGGTCAGCAAGGCATGGGGGAGTTCACACAGGTGAGAATCCCATAGGACTATATGGCAAGCACTAGCTGATCATCTTCGAGGAACTGTTGTTAACCAATCCCTGACGGTGGTCCGATTTATGGTCATTAACTTTTGAAACCGCCTTTGAGGCCTTGATCTTGCTCACTCGCCAGGGAGTAAGGAGTCAGCCTGAGTTAGTTAACATGTCATTAGACCCAACAGTTTCCAGTAATTCCCATCCCAATCAGAATTCAGAACAATTTCATAACCTCAAACAACTCCCTTGCACTGCTCTTTGATAGTCACAGAGCTACCTACCCTCCATCCCTGACAACCAGTCCTGACCAGTCCCAGTCACCATAGTTTACCCTGTGGAGAATGTCACATGGATAACATCATATAACATGTACCCTTTGGAAACTGACTTCCTTTGCTCAGCATAATGCCTTTGAAATTTATTCTGGTTGTAACACGTATTCATAGTTTCTCCCCTTTTATGGCTGAATTATATTCTAGTCTCTCCATTTATTCATTCACCTGTTGAAGGACAGTTTGGCATTTCCATGTTTGGAGACCATGAACAGCGTGCTATAAGTACCTGTGTATCAGTGTTTGTAAGGACACAGATCCTCAGTTCACCTGGGTAAACACCCAGAAGTGGGATTGCTGAGTTGTTTGACAAGTAACCATTGTACATTCCCGCCAGCCACGTAGGACAGGTGCAGATGCTCCCCATCTCATGCCCACTCGGTCTTGTTAGTGCTTTTTATTGGAGTCATTCTAATAGGTGTGCAGTTATTTCTTGTTGTGGCTCTAATTTGCATTCCTGTCAACTACAATATGTCTTTGCTTATGTTTATATTCCAACCTCATTGTCTATTTGGCAGTGTCTATTCAAGGCCCGTGCTGTTTCTTCAACTAGGTTGTTAAAAAATATTCACTTGATGAGAAATTCTTGAGACTTCCAGGCATGTTTTGCTACTTTCATGACTGCTCACTCCTTCTTGCCTCTCTGTTCTTTTCTTCCTCCTGAAATACATCCCCAGTAGGACTTTTTGTGAAGAGCTAACAGTCTAACAATAAACATATATCAGTGTTGATGAATATTATCTTAGAATCATCCCCTTATTTTAGAATTGTAGCTTAGCTAGGTATGGAATTTGAAGTTCTCCATTATGTGCTCTCACACCATAAATATGAGATCCTGTTGTTCAGTGGTATTTTTGAGAAATTGGATGTAAATTTAATGGTCAGTCTTTCATAGCTGATTTGTCTTTGTCTTTTCTCTCTGGTGGCTTTAGGATTTTCTCTTTATCCTACAGCTTTGCTCTCATGTTTCTTTTTTCCTTTTTTTTTTGGTACTGGGGATTGAACTCAGGGGCACTCAACCACTAAGCCACATTCCCAGTCCTTTTTTATATATATTTTTTTCTGGTGGTGCTGCAGATAGAACCCAGAGCCTTGTGTATGCAAGGCAAGCACTTGACCAACTGAGTTATATCCCCGACCCTTTTTTTGTTTTTTACTTAGAGACGGGAGTCTCCCTGAGTTGCTTAGCGCCTCACTAAATTGCTGAGGCAGTCTTTGAACTCTCGGTCCTCCTGCCCCAGCCTCCCAAGTCGCTGGAATTACAGGCATGCACCACAACACCCAGTTCATGTTTCTTAATATGAATTTATCTTCATTTATTGTCTTGGAGACTTGTCAGACTTTTTCAGTCTGAAGATTCCTATCTTCATTTCTGGACATTTCCTAGTCGTCACTTTTGGATCTCACCCATTATCTCTATTCCTAGAACACTTCTGCAAAGACCTCTGCGCACATGCTATCTCCATTCCTCCCAATTTACCTTTCATATTGTCCCTACCTTCCCATGGATATTGAGTTCTGCATTCTAAAAGAGTTTCTCCACCCTACCTGCAAAATCTTCAATTCTTTTTTCAACTCTGTGAACCTTATTATTAAATATGTATAAGTTGCTATTCTTATGGCCATATTTATTAGTTCCAAGATTCCATACTTTTTGTATCTGGGGTTGTTTTTGGTTCACAAGTGCCACGCATTTGTTTTATAAACTATTCCTTTCTCTGTACTTTTGAACATTTCTGACATACTGATTTTATATCTTCCTCTTGTGGCTCTGTGGTCAAGTGCCAATGTACTTGCTTGTTATACCTGTAAAGAAGTTGTTGTCCCATGGAAAGGGTGGGTGCAGAAGAAGATCATTTCAAAAGAGGTCAGAAAGATATAAAGTACTTTCTGCATGTTTATTAAAATCATTGAGAAGTAAAACAGGGGTAGTATTATAGCAAGTGACTGTAAGCCAGGAGCTAAAATCTCCAAGGACCAGACGGAGGTGACTTGGCAGTCAGGGGTTGACAGTAGGAGGGTGGGGAAGCAGAGAGAGGAGACACACGGCAGGAGAGTCAAGGCTGGAGTTTTGGGACACTGAATAATGTGGAAGCAGCATTGCAAGGGACACCTCCAAGCCCAGTGGAGCAGGGTTTTCCTAAATGGCTGCATGGGAAAGAATCCTGGTTCAATCCACCAGTTGACCTGTACCCCATGCAAACACCATTAGTCAAATTGGCTCAAAATCACCTGACTGTGCTGACCCAGGTCCCAGTCTTCCCCTCATCGGTTTGCTCTCCTGCCTCTTCTCTCTCCACAAACCCCCAACATGGATTCTGCCTCCTTGCTTTTAGCTGAAACCTTTCTTCTTATTTCATGGAGAAAAATACCTAAGTACTCACTCTGTGCAGTTGTTTCTAAGTCATCTTTTCTCCTTCCTCTTACAACGGTGGTGTTGTCCTCACACCTGACCAGGGCAGAAGTCACCAAAGCACATCAGCTCAGGACCATCGACATTCTACCGGTGCTATCTCCTGCAGTGCCAATTTGCTGCTTTCCTGGATTAATTCCCACATCAATCAAACATGCTGCTATTTCTTCCTTATTAAAAATGTCCTGTTTAATCCCCCTCCTGCAGCTACTGCTCTGGGTTAGAGCCAACAACTCAGACCTGCCCATTCTGTTCCAGTTGACCTCTTGATGCACTCTAAGCCTATGTCTTTTGAATAACTTGCATGGCTTTATTTGTATTCTCTATTTAGTAAGATATCATCCTTACACTTTCTTTTATTTCTTTAAATGTACAAGTTTCCCTACTCCTTGTACATACTTAAAGTTGCTGATTTAAAGTCTTTGGTCTAGTAGGTTCAGAGTCTGGCTTCTTCAGGGACATTTTCTACTGATTGAGTTGTTATTTTCTGGTTGGTTGGTTGGTTTGGTTTGGTTTTGTCCCATATATGGACCACACTTTCTTGTTTCTTTGCGTGTCCCATAAATTGTTGTTTTTGATGAAAACTGGACATCTAAATAACATAATGTGGCAACTCTGGAAAGCAGATTCTCCTCCCCCTCAGGATTTGCCCTTATTATTGCTTGATGTCTTTTTGATTGTTTGTTTATTTGTTTGTTTGTTTTCCGTACCAGAACTTTAACCTAGGGGTGCTTAACCACTGAACCACATCTCCAGCCCCTTTTTATTTTTTTATTTTGAGACAGGGTCTCACTAAGTTGTTTAGGGCCTTGCTAAGTTGTTGAGGCTGGCTTTGAACTTGTGATCCTCCTGCCTCAGTCTCTTGAGCTGCTGAGATTACAGAATTGCACCACTGTGCCCAGATGCTGCTTGTTTTGTCATTTGTGTGTTTAGCAATTTTTCTGAACTAAATCTGTCTAAACTGGCTTTAGACTGAACTACAACACGTGTGATGGAACCCAGGGTGACGGCTCTAGGAGGTAGGGCCTTTGCAGGTGATAGGTCATGAGGTCAGAGCCCTCCTGAATGGGATTATTCAAGAGGTCTCAGAGAGCTGCCCCACCCCTCCTGCTGTGTGAGGCACTGTGACAAGCCTTCACCCATTAATCAGGAAGTGGGCCTTCACCAGACATTAGAGCTGCTGGCACCTTGCTCTAGGATTTTCTAGGTTCCAGAAATGTGCAAATAAATTCCAGTTGTTCGTAAGCCACTCAGTCTATGGATTCTGTGATAGCAACCTGAATGAACTAAGTATTCTTCGCTGTGTGTGGCCACTGAAGTCTCTGTTTGATTAGCTTGGTCATTGGCTAGTGATCAGACAGAGCTTTCCTTAAACACTTGGAACTGGTCTCCCAATCCTTGCCGAGGAGCTGTGTGTGCACGCTGGGGCATTCCTTCAACAATCAGAGTCGTCTGCTCTGCCTTCACCTTCCCTTCCTGCTGACATAGCCTCAAGGTCTATCAGAGGAGAGAATCTGGGGTCTCCTCCTTTGGGAGCACGCATTTGGCCCTATGTCTGCACATGACCTTTCAGATTCTCTGGAATGTTTCTGAAGACCCTGCGGACACCTCATCTTTTCCTTTCAAGCATTTTTGCTAGCTTATTGTTTACCCCAACTAGGTAGCGGTCAAGTCGGTTAGTTGCCTCTGTGTGTTTTCAGCAAATGCCTCTGCAAGAAAATTTTTCTTGCCATGTAAGCTCTGAAAACAGTAAAGAACATACAAACAAAAAACAACCAGCATTTCGAATGGGGTCTTCCAGGAAGCTACTAGAGAGGTCAAAGAAGTGCAGTTCTTTGGGAATGGGACTTTGAAGAGGCTCCACCTCCACCCTGCCCTTTGTGGAGACTTCAGCGGGCAGTGTTGAGGCCTCTGTGAAGCTGGAAAGGAGGGAATAGGAATAGGGCAAATTAAAGCACCCTATGGTTTGCTGTTCTTACTGCCACTTGGCTGGTCTTTTTGCATAAATGCTCTCTGGATTGAGATAAGCTGTTGGTTAATTTCCAGAGTTCTGAGAAAGATGATGCTGGAAACTTTGTTAGCTTTACCATGACTTTTATGAGGCAGAGAAATTTCAGAGGTCATCACCCCACGGTTCCCACTGACCTTAAACCCATTTCTGTCAGGAATTCACCTCTACCTCTCTGCAAAAGCTGCTCTTAACAAGGTCTTCAGTGACTTTCCTTTTTCTGAATCCATATGGATTGAAGAGAGATCGATGGAGTGGAGGGAGGGCAGGGGGCTTGGATGGGGCGGGGGTGGGGCGTGCTGGGGATTGAATTGAATCAGGTTGAGTCCCACACCTTTGTGGCAGTGTCAGGGTGTATTCTATGTTGGTTAAACTCAAAAAGAATAAATAAAAAATAAACTTAAAAAGAGAGAAAAAAAAAAAAAAACAGATCAATTTGAAGTCCTCATCTTCTTTGATCCATTAGCAGCAATTGACCCTCTCCCTTGATGCACTTCCCTGGTTTGGCCTCCTATGGATTGTGCTCCCCTGGTTTTCTTTTTCCCTTTCCTTTACCCAACATCCCTTCTAAACATGGAAATAGTTCATTCCCTGGTGATCGTATGCCATCTCATGCCAACTAGATACCTACACTCCCAAATGAAAATCTCCAGCCTAGAACCCTGCCCTACACTCAATATCACATAAGCCATGACACACTCAGCATTCCCACTTGTGTTTTGAGAGACATGTCAAAGTTTGAAATGTGCGTAGGCTCTAGGCAATCTTTCTCCTTTCAGTATAGATGTCACCGAGGCCAGTGACCTTGAGTCATTTTTAACTCGACTCGTCTCACTTGTCACATCAAATTATGCAGCAAACGTGTTGGCTTCACCTTCTGAATATACCCCTAACATAACCTAGACCATGATCCAAGCCTCCACCATCTCTCAGATGAATAGCCTCCAACGTGCTCTCTCTGCTCCTGTCTTTGCTGTGCTGTTTAATCTCATATCTCGGCTGAGAAGGTACATCCAACTTACAACTTTTCCTCCTCTCCCACTGACTTTCCCTACAATTGTTCCCATCTATAGGAAAAGCCAACTCCCTCCCATTGGCCAGCAGACTGTGGAGTCTGGCCCTTTGTTCTCATGTACCCACACTCCAGGAACTCCCTGTGCTTCAATCACTGGTCCTGTCCATATGGGCTTTTTTGGCCTTCCCACCAGGATGAACACTGTCCCCCCGCTGTCTGGGACACTCTTCTCTGACAGGCTGTGTGGCATGCTGCTTCAACCCCTTCAGGTCCTGTTCAATGTCACCTCCTCAGTGGATCCTTCCCTAAACACCCTAGTCCCAAACCTAACCATTCTTATCTCCTGAACGTGCAGAACCACAGTCTATATATTTTTATCGAGTGTTTATTCAATAGTCAACTCCCCTATGAGCAGTCCAGTGGTCTGGAGAGTCATAAGACCCATGCAGAGAGCCCAGTATCCTCACTGGTAGCATGGTAGCCTCAGAGATAGAGTCCCATCTGGCCTCTTGAAGTGACTGCAACACCTTCCTTGGAGTCTGTATTCCCCGCCATGGGATGACCGTCTCAAGTGGTCTTTTGCCTCCTAGCCAGAGCTCTGACATACCACAGATGTGCTCAGAGTTCCTTTGCTGGCTCACATGGTAACTCCTTCTATCCTGCTGCACAAGAATGCATGATTTACACATCTCTTAGGGGGTGTAGATTATACAAGTGATGTATTATGCCATGAATTCCAACTCTGCTCCTGTCAGTATTCATTTCAGTGTCCGATGCCATATCATAAAAATAATATGAATGGTAACAACTAAAATTTATGGGGGTTAGTTGAAAAATAAGATTGATAACTTGTTGAAATAATAAAACACAAAGTGTTTTTCTTCTTAAGGATAAAAAGAAATTTAGTATTCACATGGGATGGGAACTAAATCATTCTTGTTAAGTCCTGATCTAACCAATGTAGCAAAATAATATAACGAGGGGTGCCATCCTCAAAATTGATTATACTCTGAACTTAAACATTTCCTGCATTGCCGTATATAGTAATTCTCACTGCCCTGTGGTAAATTGATGACTTTATAATGAAGTGATCTTAAATAAATGAGTGTCTGTAGACACTAGAATGGTAACTAGTAAACTATTAGTACCATATGTGTAAGCACTTATTATGAGTTCCAAAACCCAAAGCTATGTGTCACATTATGTATTTTATTTTTCACATGAAAAAGTAGGTTATTGTAACATCACTCTGTAAATCTGTCAATTCTTTTTGAATTATCCTACAGAATTTAAATTTCTAAACAAGTGAATATCAGTCTCTATAACCCACTGAAGCACAAAGTTTCTGGAGTCCTTTCTTATTCTTATCATGAAAGTTGAAAAGGTCCTGAAGGCCATGAAGTGAGATGACCACTGGGGGTTATGTCCAAGCATGACTGGGCCATTTCTTGCTCTGACCTCACAAGGAGCCATTGTAAGGAAATTTCAAGCAGCAGGTATGTAAGAAGCTGGCTGCTTCAGGGCATTTATCCATAAGTACAGGAAGCTCTTGGTGCTGACTTGTTGGACACCCAGACTGTTAGTACATTTGATGATTGGTGGTTGTGGTCTTTTCTTTAAATTTTTTTTTAGTTGTAGATGGACACAATGACTTTATTTTATTTATTGTATTTTCTTGTCATGCTGAGGATCAAACCCACTGCCTCACACATGCTAGGCAAGTGCTCTGCCACTGAGCTACAACTCTAGCCCCGGTTGTGGTCTTTGGATACTGTACTGTTCTGTTGTTGTTTTGTTTATTTGGATTTCTTTTGTTTGTTTGATTTTTGGTCTTGGTTTTTTGTGTTGGTTTATTTTTATTTTACTTTATTTTTAGATAGCATCCTTAGCTGGTATTCCTACTTGGGATGTGCAGTGAAGGTAATCAGAGCAGTATTTTGCTACAGGGTCCCAGCTTCTGCTATGAGACCACCTTCATGGACAACTATCAGGTCTTGCGGGACATCAGGCAGGGTGGCTTTGACCAGGTGAAAGTAGCCCACCATCTCCTCACAGGGACAAAAGTGGCACTGAAAGTTCTGCTAAAGGTAAAGCTGAACATCCCCCAAAGGCTAAAATAAGATAAAGAACTACAAGAAAAATTACAGAGAAATACCCTGCTGAACTAGAGGCAATCTACTCTAAGTAATGATTAGTTAATCAATTATTAATTAATTATTAATAATTTAGTTAGTCAAATTCTATAAATATAAAAAGGATAATACAACTAGACCAAGGAGGGCTTTCCTGAGGGGTGTGAGTTTTGCACAGATTGTCGGTGGTGTTCTGTTCCTGCACTAGCACGACAGGATGCCAAGTCTTCCATACCCTCATCTTCTCCCGAGGATCCTTTACTTTCTTCTTGATTACCCATTGCTATGCAACAAAATACCCCACAATTTAATGGCTCAGAACATCCATTTAACTTAAAACAATTGATTTTAAGGCAATTGTTTGATTTGCTCTGTTTTGGGGGTCAGGAATTTGTGGAGAGCTCAAAAGGGTAGTTTGAGTCGCACGAGGTCAACAGGAATGGCTGGGGCCGCACCTTTCCTTCCCTTCACGCTCTGGGAGTCTGTTGGCACTTTCCTCTCTTGACAAGGAAGCTGCTCTCCATGGTGTCTTCACACAGCTTGGGTTTATCTCAGCACAAGGTCTGAGGGTTGTCACATCCCTGACGTGGCTGCTCAGGACTCCAAGGGAGCAAGCCCATAGCTGCTGGTCTTACAGACTAAACCTGGAACTAACATGACCTCGCATCTTTAATAGCTGCACACATACATATAAGCTTGAGATGAGTTGCATCGTGTACTGAAGAAACATGAATGCAGGTGCTAATGGGTGGATCACTGTGAAGAGGTGGGTGCATGTGGGTGAACTGGGAGATGAGTGAAATTTGCTTTAGAATGGGTGAGAAGTGAGATAATGAATGGTTTTCTCACCTATGTCCAGTGGAGCTGCACCCTCACTTCTGGGAAAGGTTCCTTAGGACCTTAGTGGAGGGACATGGGTATGGATGCTTGGAGGCTTAGACTGTCATCCAGAGGAGCATGCGCCCGTCCTGTAGGTAATCTGGAACAGAAAAGTTCTCTTAAGACTAAACCTGGAACTATGTGACCTCTCATCTCTCACACCATCTTGGTAAAGGTCGTCAAAGGCCCGCTCAGGTCTGAGGAGAAGGAAAGGATACCACATTCACAGGAGAAACAGCAAAGCTTTCGTGCCATATTTAAAACATCACGAACGCCTTCCTTTCCAGTTCAGGTCTGGCAGAATGGCTTCTGCAGAGAAGGAAGGTGAAAGAATGGCCCTTCTGCCAACGACAAGGTGGTGACCCAAGAAAGCACCAGCGACATTCACAAATGCATCCAGGGAGTGGCCTCAACAAGGGTGACCTTGGAAGCTTAAAGAGATCTAGAATTTGCCATAAAGGAGATGGGGACTCCTGTTGCAGAAAGAGAGAGGGTGTGATTGATTTCCTTGTGTTTTTCTTTCATTTTTCCAATAAATACTTGCCTCTGGTATTTTGCCATTGGAACTCTGACTTTGTTTTGGTCTGGTGTTCCCAGATTCATGAATTGCTTCTTATTCAAATAAAGTCTTTAATATTGTGCTCTGCCTCAGATTTTTTTTTTTTTTACAATGGCTGAGATGATAAAGCCTGTGCTATGTATATTTTAACACAATAATCAAATTGGAAAAGAGATTATGGCACCGAATCATGTGATGCTTGCCAACTGGCCCACTAATCACATCCCATAGCCTGTTTAGGACACTTACCTTACAGTGGCTCACTCAGAGTCTAGCTGCAACACAATGACCTATTTGAGCTTTTGAAAGTGCAGAACGGAGATGGATTGTTATCAGTCAATCAACTCCCATCAAGGACCCCCTGGAATACAGACCTTTGTGAATGTGTAGGTGAGGGAGGCTGAGGGCATGGGATGCAGAATCAGGGAAAGCTCCCCACATGCCACACACCAGTCCTAGTATTAGTGCAAAGAAGCAATGCCGTTGGCCACCTGCCCACCATCTTCCTACTGTTTGACTGGTTGCTTTTGTTTTCTGTTTTTCTGATCTCCTCCCCTGCATACTGCAGTCAGACAAGACAGGCCCACTTTGAGTCTCGACTTGTGAAGGAAGAGTCTGCTGAAGCAAGGCATTCTGGAACACTTTTTGGTTGATGTCATGCCCAGATGTGAAGCCTTGACCTACTGCTGTCATGTTGCTGACCAGAATGTCACACTGCCAAAGCCAAAGGAGAGAAAGATGACAGTCTCTGGTGACAGCTGTGCCATGGACCAGTCAGACCCAGAGCCTAACCTGACTTCCAGTGCCAGGTATCCTCTTCTTTGAACTAGTCGAACTGTGATGCCTGTTCCTTGTAGCTGAAGGCATCCTAATGGATGTTATTATGGTTTGGATCTGGAAAGTTCCCCACAGGTGCTGAAGGCTTGGTTTCCAGTCTGTGGACTATTGGGAGGCGGTGGAAGCTTTAGGAGAGGGGCAGAGTGGGAGGAAGTTCAGTCATTGGGGTTGTGCCCTTGAAGGGCATATCGTAGGTAGGACCCAGCCCCTTCCTCCATCTCTTGCTTCCTGATCACCATAAAGTGAACACCTGCATTCCACGATGGGCTCCTGCCGTGATGTACTGCCTTGCCACAGGTCAAAGAGCAACAGAGCCAGTCAACTGTGGACCAAAGCTGTGAGCCAAAATAAACCATTCCTTCTCCTTTTAAGTGATTCCCTCAGGCATTTTGTCCAGTGACAGAAGGTTGGCTAACACAGGTAAGCCGTCTCATTTTTATTGAACACTCACTGTTGGTTCAATAAAGCAAGTGACTATTGCATATGAGTAGGAGCCACAAAACCCACGATAAAGGAAAGTTCCTCATCATCATGATAAGGAAAATAGGGTAAAGGGGTTCAGAAAATGCCACCCCAAAATGTGTGGCCTTGGTATACGGGTTACTTTGAGTTGAATGCACTTCATAGCAGATTCAGGAAGGGTTCTGGCCTCCTCCTTTCTACTTAAAATCAAGTCATAAAGTTTCCCATGAGAAAAAACTCCCCTTGGCATACCAAGAAGAGATGAGCATTTTCAGTGGACTCTGGTGGTTGATGCTGAATGCACCTGCTCAAAAAAACTTATAAAAATCATTCTTATCTCACATTCACTTCCCCCATTTATTTCCTCATCACTGCCTCACAATTTATTGCCCTAATCCCAGCTCTTTGTCTTGGGTAAAAAGGTGTGAGATTTGGAGTCTCATGGCTTCCTTGGGTCTTTGTGTTCTGTCTGAAGATGCTGTGGAGATGTGAAGATCACGAGTGAGTTTGCTTTCCCCTGTAACCCATCAGTTTAATTCTTAGGCCAGCCTCCAAACCCAAGTGGCTGGAAGGAAGTTTCCTCTTGCCTATGTGGGTCAGCAAAGCAGAAATCACAAGAGAGCTGAAAAATAGACACGATGCTCAGAAGGTTCTCTCCTTTATAAACAAACAAACAAACAAAAGTGTGCTTGAAGCAAAAAATGAAAGGCTCTTTAAGAAAATTTGATGGATCCAAAGGAAGGGCCCAAAGCAGAAAATGAAAATCACCTTTCACGCTGCCATCATGCAGAAATGATAAACTTTCTTTCCAATATATGACTTTTGGGAATCTTTTCTGTGCTCCTTCTTATTAGGTGAACTCAGAGGAAAACAAAATCAGAGAGAAGGACATAGAGGTCTCTAAGGGGAATAAATGCAAGGAATTAAATTCAAACGAGAGAAAACTAACTCGAAGTATTTTTTTAAATTAGCTTTATTAAGATAAAATTTACATACCACACACTATACTCTCTTAAAGAGTGCAGTTCAATGTTTTTTCAACATAGTCACTGGGTGGAGAGTTACCATCGTCACAATCAAACTTTAAAATATTTGTCTCCCTGAAAAGAAAACGTCTCCCAACTGTCAGTCACTCCCCATTCCCGCCTCCCCAGGCCCCAGCCCGAGGCAACCACAAATCTATTTTCTGTCTCCATGGATTTATCTATTCTGAAATATCAAATAAATGGGATCATATAATACATGTTTTTTAATGACGGGCATCTTATCTAGCAAAATGTTATCCAGGATCGTACGCATTGGAGCATGTGTTTACACTCTATTTCTCTTTATTGAAATAATTTCCCACTCTTTGGAGATTACACCTTTTGTTTACCCATTCATCAGTTGATGAACATTTGGTACTAACCAAACATTTAAAATTAATTACTGGACTACCTTCTAAGCATTTTAACCAGCAAGTCTTATTTCATTTTACCTCAAAAAATCTTTAGACTGTTTTGAATATCACAAAAGTAATAAACCTTCATGAAAAATGAAAACCCTATAGAACTGAGATGATAAAAACCAAAATATGTCCTCCCCACCTCCTGCCACGTGCTTTTCCTTTCTAAGTAAAATCTTTGTTTCCTGTGTTTTCATCTGAAGTTTTTTTCTCTACAGTTATAAACACAGACAATCCATTCTCAATATTTGTGGATTCTGTTTTGTCAACTTATCTGTTCACTAATATTTATTTGCCGCCGCCAAATCCATAGCTCATGGTGCTTTTGTGGACACTCACACAGTTGAAAAAATTTGAGACCCCTGGCATGGGTGTGCCTAGCTGAGGTTGAGCAAGGTGACACTGCACCTTCTCATTTCGGCTTGCAGACCATGAACAGGTATCCCCAATCATTTTAGTGGTAGGTTTTGAATATTTGTGCATTTCCTGGCAATTTCACAGGTTAACTAACTGAAGTGCTAAAGTGCCGTCTACTGCATAAGAAGGCTGTGATGTGCTTTAGGGGAAAATACTGTGTTGGAAGCTTCACTTAGGCATGACTAATGGGCTACTAGCCATATCAGCATGAGTGAATCAACAATATGTATTAAATAAGGTGTCCTTAAACTGAAACAAATAAAACGAGATCATGTATTGATTCGTTGACAAAAATGTTGTGACCAGAAGTTCGCAAGAACCTAACTCTGTGCTTCCCCAAAGGGCAAATGGTTCAGTATTTGCTAATTCACTTTCTAGAACAAAACTACCCCAAATAATTATACTTGACTATATGTGTGTATAAATTCACATATCATTTCCAAAACATAAGTAGCATCATGTAATACCTTGTTTTCCAATGTGATTTTTCCAAACTAATGCATCATGAAGACAGTTTCATGTTGGAATATGTGTCCTTTAAAGTAAGGCCAGGCAAACTATGGTCTGTGAGTCAAACAAATCCAGTCAGCACCCCTTTTGACTGAAATATGAATACCTCCTTTCATGTACGTTTTGTCTCTGACTGCTTTTGCCTCACAATGGCAGAGTTGAGTAGTTGCAACTGAGTCCATTCTCCCCAGACCCCCCAAACCTAAAATACTTACTACCTGATTTTTTTTTCAGAAAAACAAAAAAAACTTACCAACCTCTGCTCACAATGAAACAGAGGATTCCATGGTGTAGATATTCAACATTCTACTCCAGCTTTCCTTTATGTGAGGCCATATCCATCTCCTTTCTCCCTCTTTTATTCTTAAATGTTGATTGTTATTTTTAGTATTGCACTGCTTATCTTCAATGTGAATAAATGCAAATATTTCTGTCAGAAAACTTCTCAGGAATTGCCCATTAAATGTGCATATGCATTTGAATATTTGAGAGATGTAGACAGTCTTCCAAAGAGCTTATGCAATTATACTTCTACAAGAGTATACAGTCGTATATCAGATAACAGCATTTTCATTAATGACAGACTGCATATAATCTCATGTGGTCCCATGAGATTATAAAGAGCTGGAAAATTCCTATCGCCTGGTTAACCATAGGCATTGTAATAGTATGGCATACTGTTCATGATGATGTGGTGCTAGATATAGAGTACATAGTATTTGATAAGAATTGTAAACTACTATGTTACTGGATTATGCATATATTACTACATATTTTTTCATTATTTTACAGTGTGCTCCTTCTACTTATTAGGAAAAATGCCTACTATAAAACCAGGATACCATGTCTTGTTACTGGCAGCCCTATGCATCTCCTGTTGAGCCACTATCTTGATGGCATACAGAGGCCATGCTGAAGGATTGACATGCACCACCTAGGTCTGTGTGAGTGTACTCCAGGATATTCACACAATGATAAAATTTCCTTAGGGGCTGGGAATATATCTCAGTTGGTAGAGTGCTTGTCTCAAATGCACAAGGCTCTGGGTTCAATCCCCAGCACCATTGTTGCCTCTTATTCAAATATGATGTTTTTGTAATTCTGAGAATCAATACATTTATATTACCTCCTTTATCTCTCAAGACACACACACAGTACCATCTTGTTGTTGTTATATTTTTTTGTTGTTGTTTATTTGTTTCTTGGCTTGTCCTTGTTCCTTTTCTTACCTATTTTTCTTGTATTTCACTGAAATAACTGAACGTTTCAGTTCAAGATTACATTTTTTTTAAAAATTGTGCTTCTACTATTTAACTTAACAACTGAAGTCCACTTTACAGCCTTATCACCCAATTTTTAGTTACTATATGTTCTCTTGTCTTCTTAGCGTGCCTTTCTCTCTCTCTCTCTCTCTCTCTCTCTCTCTCTCTCTCTCTCTCTCTCTCTCTCTATTTTCCTGAATTTCTTTTCCATTTTGTTGAAAGATATCCTCAAGTAACTTTTTCAGAAAGGATACAACAATGTGTAGCGGTTGTGGTTATCTGGCAATCCAACATCTGTTTCCCCGCCTTCTTTCTTTCTTTTGTTCAGTTCTTCACCCATCTCCTGTTGAGGGCACAACTCAGAGAAAGCTCCCCACCCCCAGTTTGTGGATTCATCTAAGTGTTCAGGTGGGCACACACCAGCCTGGGTCAGTCCCATCAGACTGAAGAGAGACAAATGTTCCATTCCTGGAAGAAACGGTTTATCCTTTCTGTCCTGATGCATGCAAGCTAGGAAAGTGCCCCCAGAGTTGGAGCAAGGAAGCTGATGCTGGAGGTGGCAGAGGGGAGAGATGACAAGAACAGCTCTGCAATGCATGATTGAGCCCGGGAGCAGCTCCACGTGACTCAGGCCTGTCTCTGGGCCTCCTTAATCGCAACCAAAAGCTCATGCCGGTGGTCCACTTTCCAAGTCCAAGTTCATCTTTATTTCCACTCATGCTTTATTGATGGTTTATCTGTGTACAGGAGTCATTGTTCAAAATAACTTCCCTCAAGAAGGAAAACCTTGTTTCCTTCTCTTCAAGGGGTTTTCTTCTTTGAAAGTTTTAGAATTTTCTTT
Organism: Sciurus vulgaris; assembly: GCF_902686455.1. Lineage (NCBI taxonomy): Eukaryota > Metazoa > Chordata > Mammalia > Rodentia > Sciuridae > Sciurus > Sciurus vulgaris. The sequence continues at coordinate 31,104,444 of NC_136474.1, forward strand.
TTATCCTTAATGATAGCACTTTCTCCTACATGGTTCCAGGTGTGTCTTAAATTTTTCTGCTTGGTTCTCGGTGAATTCCTTAAATCTCAAAACTTGAGCTTTTCTTAATCTCTAAGAATTTTTCTTTCATATTTTTTATTATTTTCTGACTGCCTGTTGACTTTTTTCTCTTCTTCAAAGAATTTAATAGGTTGGTTTGCCTTTCATATTATCTTTTAGGCACCTTAATATTTTCTCTCATATCTACTCTCCTAACTTTTGCCTTAGAAACCACAAATAATGCCATCTTTGTTTATTGTTCAGTCAATAATTCAAACTTTCCAGGGAAATACACATCTGCATGATTTACATGTAAATATATATAACTGAAATTTTCTATCCAATTTGCTCTGATTTCACCTATTTTTGTTGCAGGAGCTCCTTGTTATATTTAAGCAGTACACACTTTAGTCTCTCTAAGGATCAGCATTAACATTCATATTCATCAGGGTTTTCACATAGTTTAAAAAGTCATTCTTTTTCAAGTTTCCATTGCTCATATGAAGGACTTTAAGATATAGAATTAGGTGCTCACATAGCTATTGAAAAGCAGGGAATAAAGGTGGGTAGGTAGGTAAAGTGTCAATCCACTAAAATTTTACTGATGTCCCAAAGTGAGTGATTCTCAAGAGATTCCCAAAAAGTTGCCTCAATTTTGATGAATCATTGGACACTCGCTCAGCAGATGTGGAGAAGGTGGTCTGTGAAGCAACCTGGGTAGATACTCAGAATTCAACTTCTGGCTGTGTATTCCAACATCTCTGAATGATGGCCTCTCCTCTTGGTCTTCCTAATCTACAAATGTCTTTGTGAGCAGACACTATTCCAGAACCACCCAGGGAAGAAATGTCTGGGAACTGAGGTTCTTGGCTCTCAGGCAATGCCAGAGCCACAGAGGGGAGTGTTGGTGAAGCATGGCTGATAAAAGACAGCCGGGCCCTCATGTCCCCCTTTGTTATCTCTGCTTCCTTCCAAGTCTCTGCGTGTGTTTCTCTTAATCTTTCTCCTTCATGGATCTTCAATGTGTTTTAAAGACACAAGGTGACCCCAGGAGCCTTCTTATGTGTTTCTTTGTAGATTTGCCATCAGTCTTTTTTCCCTGAAGCTGGGATTGGATAATAACAGGGATCAGCATGACAGGAATCCATATGTTTGTCAATGGAGGGCTTCATTCAGTGGGCAGAAGGTGGCCCAAGTGTATCCACAGGTATCCTAGGTATATCCTAGGTATCAGAGGAAGCTGAGGGGGAATCATTACAAGGATACCAAAGTCCATGGGTGCTCAAGTCCCTGATATGAATGATACACACTCGTCTTCCTATATATTTCCAATCATCTCTAGATTACATAGAATACAGTAAAAATGCTATGTAACTAGCTGTTATGCTGAATCATTTAGGGAATAAAGACAAGGAAAAAGTCCATACATGGTCAGAATAGATGCTACTCTTTTTCTCAAATATTTTCCTCCTGCGGTTGGTTGAATCCCAGGATGCAGAGGGTCAACTGTACTTTTTTCCTGATAGGGTGAGGTGAGTTACCTTCTCTTTTTCTCTGTCAGTTCAAAATTACTTCATCCTCTCCATGCCTCTCCAAGGAAAAACACCCTTACTGTTAGGAGTGTACTTTGTTTAGTCTCTAGAGAGATGTCAGCTGCCACCTTCTTGTTTAAGATTAGGCAAATTGTTGATTCTTTGATAAGGCCATTTAGCACGTCAATGGACTTGTTAATTTAAAAATGCTTTCAATTGAATGTTCATTTAAAAGAGTTTTCTGCTCTTTGGTAGGGGATTAATATCCAGAATATATAAAGAACTCGAAAAACTTAACACCAAGAAAGAAAATAAAATAACCAAATAACCCAATTAATAAATGGGTAAAGGAACTAAACAGACACTTCTTAAAAGAAGAAATACCAATGGTCAACTAATATATGAAAAAACGTTTAACATCTCTAGCAATCAGGGACATGGAAGTCAAAATGACACTGAGATTTCATCTCACTTCAGTCAGAATGGCAGTTATCAAGAATACGAAAAATAAATGCTGGTGAGGATGTGGGAGGGAAGGTACACTCATACATTGTTGGTGAGACTGCATTCGGAAAAGCAGTATACAGATTCCTCAAAAAACTAGGAATGGAAACTCCATATGACCTCACTATCCCACTCCTCAGCATTTTATCCAAAAGAACTAAAATCAATGTTTCAGCAGTGCAATTCACAGTAACTAAGTTATGGAACCAGCCCAGATGCCTATCAACAGATGAATGGATAAAGAAAATGTGGCATATAAACACAATGGAGCTTTACTCAGCCAAAAAAGAAAAGTGGTAAATGGATGCACCTAGAGACCATCATGCTAAGGTTCAATCCTCAGTGCCAAAAAGAAGAAGGAGAAAAAAAGAAAGAAACAAAGAAAAAGAAAGAAAACAAAATCATTGACTTCAATATAGAGTGTTAAACTTCTTCTGTAAGCATAATGAATCATTGATTACAGAGCTACACACCAAGCACTGGACCAAAAACCCAGTTGACAAAGATGAATAGAAATGTCCCATGTTTATAATAGGATAGTAGAAATGAACCTGTAAATAAATTTCATGTAGGAAAGATCCTACATGAAAAGATATGATAGGCACCCTGGGGATTTGGAAATCAAACACGTGCTTGAGAGTCAAAAGCAAAGGCTGGCCTTGCCCACCCACTTTCAAGAACGGGTTTGATTGCTTGTTGACTCCACCAGTTAGAAGAGAAGAAACAGCACGAGGAAATGGACACCGTGAAGAGGGCAGTCGGTACCCCAGGGAGGGATAAGGGATCTCTGGCCGCAGCTGGTATGGGGTTGTACGTGTTTCTAGAAGAATTTCCATTGTTTGGCTTTGCAGAAAATGTGCAAGACTTGGGGCCCAGAGTTTTCTGGTACTGCTGCTGATGAACTGTGTAGCACGTGGTTGGAAACTTAACTCAGGGACTTAATCTATCACTACGACTTTCGACGTCCCGAATCATGTAAGCGTGGCTCGTGCTCTGGACACGGTGCCTTAACTGTGCAGTAATGGAGTGGCTGGAATTACCCACAACTGCTAGCATTTGGTGTATTTTTTGGCAGAACCAGCCAGACACAACTTACTATGGCAGATTTGTACCTGAGAATCTTGGCGCTGTGGTGGCATACAAGTTCTGCCGCCGTCTACGGGGTCTTGCCAAACTGTGAAGGAAAACTCTGGATTTAGTGTGTGGGGATTTCCCAGGACTGCACCAGCTTCCCATTGACGGGCAGCATTCAAAACAAGCCCTTAACAGAAGGAAAAGATTCTCAATCTGGGAAGATTGAAATAAACTTGCATCTGCCAAGTTGGGAGAGAGTCGGGAAGAGAGAGGTCACACAATGTCATCAGCACTTTCATTCAAAACAAATTAAAAAAAAAATATATCCTTCACCTCTCCTTTTTTGGTCACTTAAACTTTTTGCTGGTGGCTTTAAAAATGTCTTTTCTTCCATGACATTATAGGAAAGGCACTTTTGGAGTCGTAGTTCAGTTATAAATGACTCTGCCACAACTGTTTTTTATTTCCATTTTGTTTCACTGACTGAGAATGTAAATTGAACTTTAGTGTATTGTGCTTTGTTCTGCCTCTCCTTGTGGAAATGTGTTCTGAATTAGAGTCCACGAATAAACCAGAGCAGTCCCAAATATTGTCCTGCAGCTTTTGAACAGCCTGAGAGCCAAGAAAAGACAGAATGTGGTTTTATGAGCCCCAGATGGTGCGGCGGGTGTCACGGATGTCTTTATGAGGAGGGGTCATGGGTTCAGGTTCCATCTGGAGTGGTCTCAGCCACTTCATATCTAAGGAAGAAAGATGGGCTTTGGGCAGAAAATGCAGCCACCTGCAGGGAGGAGGCCCACTGCCTTTCCCAGCCCAGGCGATGCGCTCTCCATCCCTGCCCATTCACGCCTCTGCGTCGGGAGAGTTGATGTAACTGAGAACAAAACCATGTCACCAATTGTTTCCCCTCCATCTTCTGTCTCCATCAGCCATTTTTCTTGGTGTAAATTCTTGGATTAGCTCTTTTCCTTGCTTGTTATTGGGAAACCTACACTGTCTTCTCATCGACTCACTCCTGAAGTCAGTACAAACTTTTATACTTTCTGGTCACCCCTACACAGTAACCCTTAGAGAAGGAACAGCAACAAGAAACCTCTGGGGCTAGTCTCTTCTCAGCAGAATGGACATGCATCTAAACCCACTGAAACCACCTGACCTGGCTTCTGAATATATTGACGACGTGGTGAGATCATCGTGGCTTTATGCCTATGCCAGTGATTCACGCACTTCTTTCCCTTTATTATTTTTTTTAATTAAAATATTTAACTGGGGTAGAAGACACATTATTTGAGGCTTATCACCTTGCCCATTTTTAGGAATACAGGTTGGTGGCATGAAGCACATTCATATTGTGCAGCGGTCACTACCGTCCATCCACAAAACTCTCTTAATCACAAAACTCTCTTAATCTTGCAAAACCCAAACTCTGTCGCGGTCAAACACTGACTCCTCATTCACCACCACACTCACACCCTGGCGGTCTTTATTTATGTACTCTTGATAGACTTCTTTTTTATACACTACTTAGAATTTTTCATCATTTCTTAGCATTCTGTACTCAGCCCATATAGAAGAGGAAACATTTTCTTTTTCCTTTACCGTTCCTAGGTCCATTGTGCGGGGTCCTGTGAATTAAACTGAAAAACAGACAGATTAGCATAAGAAAAAAACTTTTATTAACTATTATTAACTTTTATTAACTATTAATTGCACCATCGCTGAGAGAACTCGGCAGTGAGCATCTCAAAGGGGTGGTTAGAACTTGGACTTGTTTAGCATTTTAATAAAGAACAAGAAATTTGTAGAGAAGTGACAAGACCATGGAGCAGGACAGAGTTTCAAGCGATTGTAAATTGTGAGAAAGTGGATGTATGGGGAAAGTGGAAGGTAAGTCTACTTAACAAAGTTGGCTGTGTGGATTCTTCTGGTGTCTTCTCTGGGGTGTCCAGAGTTGTCTCTGCTGATTAACTTCTGATCTTCCTGGCGGAGGGCAGAGGGCTCTCCTGTAGGTGCTTCCTCTGGGATGTTATGCCATCCTTCACTTCTCAATGACAGATTTCTGTTCCCTCACTCCAGCTTATGTAAGGAAAAGAAAAGTTATTCTAAAGGCTTAGTAGAGGAGAAGCTGAGGGAATCTGGTTCCTCCACAATTGTCTGAAGTAATAGGCTATCCAAGACATAATCATTGAGTTCTCCCGCCATTCTTTGGGTCTAAGTTTGCTCAAATCTGCTTGAGTAGATTGGATGGGGCTGGGGGAGGATGAGAAAGAGAATAAAAGCAATAGAAAGTAGAAAATTAGCTGGAACACTAATGAAATTGTCATCTGATTGCAATCTGTCTCATTTGTCAGTTTCCAAACTCAGGGAAAGAGAGGTGTCAAGTGCTGCTCCTGCCCAATATAAACACAAGCTTGAGACTATTGCAGGCCTTAAATTCTAAGTGGTGAAACTGCACAGAAGGGAAAACTTTCCCTTTACCCTTTGATGGTTTGATCATTGGATCTATAGATTGACAGTAGACAGGAGAAAAGAATACAAATTTATAATGGGCACTGAGGTATCACGTGGAAGCAAAGTGAACACTCCAAATCCCAGTGAGATCTAGATCAGATGCCTTCTTCACGGGAGCGGAGCAACACAGAGAAGAGTAAAGATTTGGGGAAATATAAATGTGCCCTTAGAAGAGCAGGCAACAGTCTGGGTGGGGTGTCCGTCTCCATTCAGCTTCCTCTCTGCATCCAAGTTAATCCTCCTGGGTTGGTGAGATTTCCGGGGCAGAAAATTCATAATAGTGGAGTTCCCTTGGCAGGGTCCTCCTTAGGAAGATCAGGGGAGCTCAGAGAAACCCCCTTCTTACATTTGCTGCTCCCCAAGTACCCTCAGTTTGAAGTTCAAAGAAGCACATTTGGGGTGGCATTTCCTGAACTCCTTCAAACACGTTTCAGTCAGCCTGCTCACATCTCTTTGAAGATCCCTTAATTTAAGTCATGCTTTTAGTCCATATACCAGCTCTTGGTGAGCAAGAGCTGGCTCTCTTGTTATGAATAACCAACATCTTCCCATCTTGCACAGAACGGAATAAATCAATCCCCACCTTCATCCTCCCAGGGGCCACTATAGTTTCCTTCCTGGAAGCAGCCGAATTACAGAGCAGACGCAGCAGTTGGAGAGCAACTGCCTGTGGGACTTTGGGTTTGGAGCTCAGGCGGGAAGGATCCATCATCCATGTGGCCATTGATTCGTTCCTTTATTTTTAAAATATTTTGGGTGCTGGGGATGGAATCCAGGGCCTCGTGCCTGCTCAGCCTGTGCTGTACCACTGAGCTACACCCTCAGCTCCCCTTTTTATATTTTTTTATGTTGAAATAATGTTAGACTTAAAAAATCTAGTACAAGTAGGACCAAGATGTACGTCTTCACTCAGACTGTCCAGTGTTAATATCTTCCAAGACTAGAACAATGTGATCCAACTCAGGAAATTAGCATGGATGCAAAGCTACTAAACAAACATGCAGATCGTATCAGGTACAGGGTGTGTCTGGCTCAGCACAAGGCACCCTCCAGGAGAGCATTCAGAACATCTCACTCTTGGGGATGTTAAGCTTGGTGGCTTGGTGGTTGTGTCTGCTGAGTTTCTCCACTTGGCGGCATCATTAATTATCAAGGAGGGGAGCTATTTTAAGCCAGTGCAAATGTCCTGTGTTTCTTCAAACTTTTCCTCACCAATTTTGGCATCCATCAGTAGGTTTTGCCTCTAACAGTTTTTACTGTGGTATTTGCCCAAGGGGAGATTTTCTTTCCCCCTCATTTCTCCTATCTTTATTAATTGAAAATGACTTATATGAAAGAGGCATTGCTTTCCTCCATTTTTATTCATTTATTCCAATTTTTATTTAGTTCAATATGGATGCCCAGTTCTTCATATTATTCTGAGGATGCTAACTCATCGCTCTCGTTATTTATTTTGCGGCTTCAGTTGGCATCCACTGAGACTTCATGCTGGTGCTTCTGCTGGTCCATGCAACTGAGAGCAGACCAGATCTCATCTCAGAAGCAGGCTTCACAGTCTTTGTCATTCATGTAGATGTTCCATGGAAAAGTCGCTGAATTTTTTTTCCTGGTATCTTAATCAGATTCTACTAATTTGTCTTGATTTAATGAGTATACTTATAAGTCATAAAAAGTTTGGTGTTCATTTGGATTGTGCAGAGGGGAGTGAGGGGAGGGGAGGGGTGTGGGGCTAGGAAGGACAGTGTAGTGAGCTGGACATTATTACCCTATGCACATGTATGATTACGCTACTGGTGTGACTCTGCACCATGTTCAGTCAGAGGAGGGAGAAGTTGTGCTCCTTTTGTATACAGTGTGTCTAAATACAGTCTACTGTCATGTATAAGTAATTAGAAAAAATCTAAACAAGTTTGGTCTTCATAGGAACTTTCTGTCAGTTCGTTTCAGCTGTACGTATGAGGGTTTATTTACACATAATTGTGCAAACATGGAATATACTTTGCTCCAATTCAGTCCCCAGAACCCCCCTCCCTCCCCTCCTTCCCACCCTAGTGATCTTTCTATTATTTATAGTCTTTTTAATTTGTGCATTATGGGTATACAGAAAGGTGACAATCCACTGTGGTATATTCATATATGTACACAGGATGGTTTGGTTATATTCATTCCATTGTTCTTCTCATTGGAATTTTTGGCTGCTTTTTGAGTTGAATAAGTTCTTTGACAAATTGTAAGGACTCATTAAACGTGGATCACTCTTGTTATTATCACTCTTTATATGATATAGTTATAAATAAAATAATTCATAATGATGCCAGCAAAAATTCATTCAGAAAATACTCCTTATTGATAAAATGGAAATAATACCTACTCTACAGAATTTTCCAATATATAATAATATATGTTTATTATTATTAAGGTGCTAAATGCACCTTTTTCAAACATTTCTTTAAATATTCATACCTTTCTGCTGATCTTGTCAAGTTGTAATAATAACATGTTAGTGTACAGCCTAGTGACATATGCCTGTAATCCCAGCAGCTTGGAGGCTAAGGCAGGAGGATTGCAAGTTCAAAGCCGGTCTCAGTAACTTAGCAAGGGCCTAAGCAACTTAGTAAAGTCCTGTCTCAAAATAAAATATTAAAAATGACTGGGGACATGATGCAGTGGTTCAGCGCCCCTGGGTTCAAACCCGCCCCCGGCCCCCCCCCCCCGTACCAAAAAGTAATGTGTTGGTTACCTCTGTGAGGTGGGATTAAGGGAGATTTTGGCATGGGATATTTTCCTGAATTCTTAAAGTTTTAATACCATAAACATATATTTATTCCATTACAATAAAATCTTATAATGCAACTCTTAAATCTTACTCAAAATGGAGTGAAAAATCTCATTTTGCTGAAGAGATATGATACTTATTCCCCGTGCCTCTGATTGAAATGCAAAGTGGTTTCCCCTTGGGCATACAAACTTTGTTTATACATTAGAATGGTGTTAGGTAAATTATTTTGTTAGTGTGTAAAATATACAAATTTTATCCATGGTTTTCCTTTTGAAAATAGTACTACCAGGAACATGTGATCTGTGAAACATGTGAAAATTTCCCCAATACAGTGAAGAATTTTAATTAAGTTATGTTTTGGCTTTGAGAAACAGGATTGCTTAAACAAACTCCCTCGAGTACTGGGTTAAATTAAAGAAGTCGCAAAACCCTCACCTATGTGTAACTGTATAGGACTATTAGAACTATATTAAAATAGCATTTGTTCACTGTGTTTTGTTAAAACCTTGAATGGAGCTTTAACCTAAGTCAGTTTAATTCAGAAAACTCTTTTTCTACTGGAGTAAATCTTAAAAGCATTGTTATTTAAAAAAAATATTTGGGGGGCTGGAGATATAGCTCAGTTGGTAGAGTGCTTACCTCCCAGCATAAGAACCTGGGTTCAAACCCCAGCACTGCAAAAAAAAAAAAAAAAAAAAAAAAAATTGGAATGAAGCCACCCGGCCTTAATGCTGGTTGAGATGAAGTGAACTGAATGACTGTAACTGTCTGGGGGGGGGGGGGTTCTTCACACCTCAGGAATGTTCAGGCAAAGCTCACTCCCTGGGGGCAGGGGTAGGGGCTAACAGAGAAGATGGCCAGCCAGGCCCAAATTTCAGGCCCTCACAAACTGGTGATTCAACAGTGTTCCTTGATGCCAGGAACATTTATTTGTAGAGGATGCCAAATGTTTTAGTTAAAATCACCAGATTGGTTACTTGTTTAATGGGAGTGTATGCTCCCATCCTGGAAGGAGATTGGTGGGATGGTGGGGGATGAGGGATGAGAATGGAGATCCTCCCCAACTCTTGACTGCAAAACCCACCCAAGGAACTCCTGCAGTTTGGTAAAAGTAAAAAGAAAAATGCTACATCTGCCAATTTTTTGAGGGAGTTTGAGATTTATACTGGCAGTTTGTTTGGTAAACTAAACTTGCCTGGAATGACGAACTCCTTTGAGAATCTGATATTGGCTGAATGGTCCTTGCTTATAGTCTTCAAAAATGTTTCTTGCTACCCTTTGGGAAGTGTGATAGTTAATTTTAGATGTAAGCTTGACTAGGTTGGTGAGGTATTATTTTTGGGTATGTCATAAGGGTGCTTCTAGAAAAGCACCAACTTTTGAATCCATGAACTGAATGAGGAAGATCTGATTGGCAGGCAGCATCCAATCAGTTGAGGGACTGAACAGAATAAAATGGCAGAGGAAAGAGGCATTGCTTTCTCTTTTGAAGCTGGAACCCCCTTCTCCTGTGAGCCACTAAGGGAGGCAGGCACCTTTCGGGGGCAAAGTTCTGAATTAACACATTTTGAGAGATGTCTTCTCTTTTGGTTTCAACTCTTCAAAATAATTTGTAGTGGGAAAGACCAGCCAAGGTCACCATGCCACACTGACTTGCTCTGTATGCAAGCTAGAATAAACTTGGCTTATGGTATGATTGAACTGGGCATGCCCAGAAGCATTCACGTTTACCATCTTTATGACCCTTGAATGGAACATCTTTCCTTCTTGAACTATGACCTTAAACTGAGATGTTCAGGAACGTGTCAGCTCCTGAAGCACTTTCCTATATGGATATGTACAGGCTCACCAAATAAAATCCCTAGGCTTCTGTCCCTCTGTTTCTCCAGGACAGAATTGCCACCCCAGTGCCCTCTTTACCTGCTGCGGGTAATAAATCTTTCTCCATTCTTTCATCTCCTGATTATTCTTTTTGGCTTTGCACCTGCCAAGATGAGAACCCATGGTGTTTGGTTACACTCCAGCCCTTGAACATCAAAACTTTAAGTTCTCTGGCATTTAGACTCAGACTTGCACCCGCAAATTGTAATTCCAAGATGCCAAATAAATGCTTTTTTCCTTTACACATCATCTGATCCTTCTTGGATGACAACATCCCCTTGATTTTGTTTTTCCAGAGACCCCAATAGGGGGTGCCATCAGGGAACACTGCCTGGGGCATCATGGGGGTTGCATGACTGCGACTGACACCTCATGTGTGACTCGTCTCACCCAGGGAAAGCCACAGCAGTGACTCTTTAGAACTGAAGACCTTGAAATCAGCCTCCATTGGCGTACCCTGAAAATAACAGGGAGTGGTGGTTAGTCCTATTTAAATGATCTCCTGCAAGACAGGCTAACCATAGTCTAAAGAACAAACTTTCTCTTTTCTTTCTTTTCCTTTTAAACTGAATATTGGTGAGTGATTTAACCAGTAGATTAAACAGCAGAAATTGTAGCTTTATCTTGCTTGTACATTCCAGTGTATCTTGGGCAAGTGCCCCAGTCTCTGTTTCTCTGTTTTCTCACCTGTAAAATGGAATAATAATTGTATGTATCACTCAGCATGATTGTGAGGATTAGGTTGGCTAATATGTTTAAAACTCTCAATTCAGCCTCTGGTTCTTGGTAAGCACTGTCTAAATACCATTCATTCAATGATCAACAGACTCAATGACTTCTTAGGTTCCCTCTTGCTCTAAGAATCCATAAATCTTAACAATACAAATAAACTACCATGTCCTAGATACTAATGGGTAATCTAGATGTCTTATTTCATTTAATGCTCTGAATAAGTCCATGAGTTGGGATATCACTCAATTAGCCACAGAGGGGACAAAGATGGAGTGCCTTGCCTTAAGATCACAGCCATGGGTTCAACCTTGAAGAGAACACAGTCAGAACTCAGACCCTCAACTGTTCAAATCACAACCAGGAGAAGAGTTATTTGCAACACAGAGAGCAAAATATTAGTATCAGAATACAAAAAAATTTCCCCATATCAGAAGAAAAGAGAGAAGGAGCTCAGAGGTAGAGCTCTTGCCTCCCACGGGAGAGGCCTGGGTTGAGCCCCACCACTACAAAATAAAGCAAAACAAAAGACCAGGAATTCAAAGTCTATCAAGTGGATGGATACTTCTTAGAAGAACCCACAGGCCAATAAATCTGTGTTGAAGTGCTGAAACTCATTTGATATTAGGAAATGCAAATTAAAGCAATGACAGCTTTTGCATCTCCAATCTGAATGCAGGGTTGGTGATTGGCAGTCATTCTGAGCTTTCCACATTGTTTCTAATTTTTCTTACTGCTGCAGAGATGTAATATGCTAATCTTATTTCTGATTCTTTGTGTGTGTGTGTTAAATAAGTTCCTTTTGGCACAAGGAACTATAGAGGAGGAAAAAACTTTTCTTCTACTTTCTTAGATTTTATAGTTGGGATCTGTGAATTAAAGTAGCAAAAGACAGATCAACAGGAAGAAAGGCATGCAAATTTTATTTGATGTTAATTTTTTCATGTCTTCACAGTACTCTCTGAAGAGAAGACCCAAAGAGGAAGTTAAGCCTGTGGGCTTATATGCCATTTTAACAATGGGTGATAAATTGGAAACTTGACAAGGGAAAAGGGTTTGTACTTCTAGAAGCAGGATATTGTGGAAAGGCAGAAATACGGTGAGAACTGATGGATGATAAGGATTGTTCAGGAAGGTTTTATTCATGCAAATTGATTCAGTGCTCAGTAGTACAAGTTGTGCTTCCTTTCCTGATACAAGAGTGGGAAACACCTTCAAAAAATGCATGCCTTAATTTTAAACAGATAGGAGAGGATAGATGTTTTTTTCCTGAATCTGTTGCTTCTCACTTGCCCAAATTGAACAGTCCTTGTCAAGTTGCATGTGTTGGGAGTGGCAAGATCTCCTTGGGAACATGCTATCCACCTAAGAACTGCATTGATGATTTTCTGAATGAGAGGTCTGGAAGCAAGCATTCCCAAGACTGAACTGGCACCTTACTATGCTCCCCAAGGCCCAGGTCCCCCTCCTCCATCCTCAGTGTGTTGGTGATGTCACTCCTGGTTGGATTAGGTAGCTGCACCAGCTCAAACATCACAGCCCAAGTCACAAGTAGATTAGTAATAAAATATAACCATCTCTAGCAGACATCTCCCCTAATTTTTTTGGTCAGGAACATTTCATTCAACATCCAGTGTAACAACTGCTTAAGGGACCCAATAATGGTGACCGACCTAGCTGAGATCTCTCCCTCAAGAGGTCTCATGCTGCAGGCCTCCAAACCTAAGTTGCTAATAAGCACTAAGAAGTTGATTTTGCATGGGGGAGAGGATAAGGGGGGCTGGTGGCTCCCCACCAGTGTGTCCTTAGCAAAGAGCCAACATTTTCACCCCATGTATGAGCATCTGGAGGTCTCTTCTCCAAAGATGGGTCCTCTGAAGTGGTGGCCCCGTGCAGTGAGAACTTGTTTGCCAGAATATCAGAAGAAAGGAGAGTATGCCATTCAGACATGTGCCATCCTATACTCCCTTTCTTGTCCCCAGGTATCCACAGGCAGCCTGCAGCCGTCAGCTCCTCTGTGTCGACATGAGTTGTGGGGACCCGCCCCCCAGCAGCCTTCCTGGGAAGCCCCTTCCAATGCTCCTCAGAGTTGACTACTTGGTGCCCGTATCTAATTCTGCATTTGGGATGCACATTTATTGTGAGAAAACAGGAAAAGGCAACACAGCCCAGAACTTTGAGACCCTCCACATTCCTCAGTTCAATTCTCTGCTTAATGTGAGCAGTATCACTTTGGAGACTCTGTGATGCTGAGTTCTCCTTAGGAAATGTTGTGACCTTGCCGTAGCAGACACTTGGCTCCTGCACTCCTTCAGGGTTTGTCTTTCCAAATCCGTGACCCCAGACTGCAGGCACCGCTGGCCAGAGACACATGTTCAAGGTGGGTGAGCAGTGCCTGGAGATGACATGCCCAGAGCAGTCCTGAGCCAGGGGAGGGCAGGAGCCACGGGGAACTAACCAGCCGTCTTATGCACCCAGCAATGAACCTGAAGGTCTCAATAGGGCTGGGCCCCAGTTTCCCACAGCAGGAATTCTCTCACGATTCATGTTCCTTGGAGTGACTTCAGTGTCTCCCTTTCTGACCCCCTATAGGACTTTTGGAATCAATTCCCACACGTACTACTTGGCCTACAGTCCTTGTCTCAGGCTCTGCTTCTGAGGAAGTTCAAACAGAGACACAAACCAGCCAGGAAAAATCCAACTAGATGTCCTGGTGCACATGTCCTTGGTCAGACTGAGCTCCTTTCTGATTGGCTCCTGCTCAAACTGGTCAGCACTTAGAGGCATAGCATTGAAAGATTCAAGGTCCCTTCTGGAAATTGTTGTTTTTTCAGGATTTTTATCTTCCAGTGCTATTTTTTGGACTGCTGTGTAGTTGAAAGAAAAGTACAGGAAATGGAATAAAAAGGAACCCAGAGCTGCATCTGGGTTATATCCTGGCTGTGCAACCTGGGGAAAATGAATTCTTTTTTTTTAATCTCTGGTTTCTTACCTCTAAGTGGGTTTTGTGAAGTTTAAGTGAGATAAAATCTCTTAGAGAGCTTTGAGACATAATATTGCAGATACAAATATTCTAAACCCTTGAGTAATTTTAAGATCAGTCTTAGGAAGAAGAGTGAGGGATGATTCAACTGGGCTACCCCAATGTGTGTGCACAAAGTGGAATCTGCTTTCCAGATCTACAAAGCTGGCAACAAATTCCTTCCTAGTGCAGAATCTTCCCAAAATATTTTTCACAAAGTCCCTTTATACGCACGAAAACTCATCCAAATACTCCACCCATCTTTGAAACATAAATACACTTGGAATTTCATTTCTATGAAATTATCTGGGACATGACTGTGTGACATTGTTTCTGAAATGACATAAAAGAAAAGATAGACAGTTTGTAAACTCCTTAGCTGTGAATATATCTTTTCTAACCAGACTGTGATCCTGAAAAATAAACATTCCTGAAGTCAGAAAACAGTACATATTAGCTGTTGAAAACTAGGGTGGAACCTCATTTTCCACCCTCTTGCTTGATTCCAGTTAGGGTTGGGATAAAAAAGGAAGTTCTGTCTTTAACTCTTGACTACTGGAAGAGTCAAATGAAGGGGAAGGAAGCCCCGACATACAAAACATACAGGTAGCCCCCTGCGCCTGAGCATATGTGCATGTGTTTAGTGCTAGGTTATTTTGGAGTAATTTTCCATTCATTTAACAAATATTCATTGAATAACTTGTTTAGTGTCACTTATGGTTTGGGAGAATAAATTATATACTGCCAAAATGCTGGAAGTTGAATTTATCGGTGGCTAGAAAGTCATTATTACAGATAAACCATAAAGGTTACATTCTAAAAATGTTTACAAATGAGGTCATGAAACAACAAAGTCAAGAATTAATACAAAATTTATTTCTAAGTATTTAAAACCCACGTGCATTTCCCAAATCATCTCAAGACATGAGATCTGCCTGCAGTAGCAGTTTCATGGGGGGGGGATGCCAGCACCCCACAACCTGATTTAAAATAATCAAGTCCAGATGCTGCTGCCCCAAAAGAGGTCTGCGCCATTCACCGCTATGACCTGGATCATATTTCAAAAGTGTCAAATCAAAGCTGTCCCACCAAAGCCTGATTTCTTAATGAATTCCTTATGCATTTCATGTCTTGCACACAAAAAGTGGGGTATCCGTTGGGGAGTCAAATTCAGAGTAAAGAAAACAAAACCTGGTGGGTGTGATCCTTGGTGAAACCCACTCCTGTGCAGTGGGTCTCTCACCGTTGAGTTATTTACGGCTTCATTAAGATGTTTTCATTTAAAAAGCCACGTCTGGGAGTCATCATAATATTTACAGAGAAGAGGGAGTGTGCACTCAAGGAAATTTCATGGAAACCTTGACATTTAAGTCTTTTAAAAATTGCATAAGTTCTGTCATGTTAATCCAGCACCATTAGGAATGAAATTGTAACAGTTTTGTTACTTCTATATGTTAAATACTGGAATTGAAGGGAAATTCCTGCTCAGAGGGTGTTGCCTAGCCCTAATCTATTTGGCAAAGTGTGTCTGGATACTAAATAGCAGGTTGTCTTCCTTTTGGAGAGTTCTTAGAAAAGAAGACTCATCCTTAAGGTGATTTGATTGGTTAAATCATACATTTAGACAGGAAGATGGATGGACAGATGGATGGGTAGATGGGTTGATGGGAGGTTGGAGGGAAGGGTGCATGGAAGAATGAATAGGTGGAGGGAGGGAGGGATGAGGGATAGTTAAAAGTTTACAGTAGTGTCATCAGTGTTTGGAATATAGCAGCCTCCCACTTTCAGGTAACCAGTTCAGTCCTGAGAGATATTTGTCCAAGAATTTAGGAAAATGGGGCCGGGCAAGGTGGCACACACCTGTAATCCCAGCAGCTCGGGAGGCTGAGGCAGGAGGACTGCTAGTTCAAAGCCAGTCTCAGCAAAAGTGAGGCACTAAGCAACTCGGGGAGATCCTGTCTCTATATAAAATACAAAATAGGGCTGGGACTGTGGCTCAGTGGCCAAGTGCCCCTGAATTCAATCTCTGGTACAAAAACAAAACAAAACAAACAAACAAAAAAACCCAAGAATTTAGGGAAATAGAACTCAGTCTTACAAAGACTTTTTTTTTTTGTGGTGGTGGTGGGAATTGAACTCATGGCCTTGTTCTTCCAAGGCAAGCACTCTACCCACTGAGCTACCTCCCTAGCCCCTTACAAAGACTTTAAGAGTACTGCTATTAAATTTTGAAAACTCTATTCATTGAATTAATATTTATAGTGTCTACTTTGTACCAAGGCCCAGCAGCCACTTTGCCTTCATGGAATTTAAGTGCTTCATTCCAGTTTCCATTTGCAAAATTTTAAATGGCACTTCTAGACTTCTAGTTATGGAACAAGAAACTGTAGACACACTTTTTCCTTTCCCTTACTTCTAAAAATAGCTAAATAAATACCGCAGAAATAATTCAAATCAATGATGAAAAGATTCTGAGTGACTGAAAGAAGACAGGTTAGTCACCTCATGACTTCAGGGGTGACAATGTGGAAAATCCCTGAATTTTCCTTTTATCTCCCATAGGACCCCAGACTGGATGCCAGAGGCCTCCAACAGACACAGACAGACAAGAGGAGACTGGACACAGAATTGGAAAAGGGGAGGTCCAAGGAAACCAAATGGTGTGCTTTGATTTATAACTGGCCATAAGCAGGTGGCCTAATTTGCCTTCAAAACCTTGTTGGGTTGACCCAACCCCCACTGCACACCTGGAAAATTGGTGGGGGAGCTGATCATCTGTGGGGGAAACAGCAGCAAACCTGATATTGCTTTGCTTTACGTCCAATTGCACGAGGAGATCTAGGCCCATCGGCTTCACCCCTTCCATCTCCTGTAGCAGAAGGTGTTCTAGAAACACCACCTAGCTCAGGGAAGCAATTCCACTCCCCAGGCAGCACCAGCAGAGGCTGAGTGAGCCCCAGAATTGCCAGAAGAATGAGCCAGACCAGGGTAGGATTGCAAAGGCTCTGTAAACTGTCATTGCAACTACAGTCCACAAAAGTGGCCCAGAACCTATACTAAATTTAAAAGGGTTACTGTCTGATAACATAGAAGATTTAAGTAGCACCAAGAATCTCCTAACATAATAGCTAAAGCGTCCAGGATACAATAAAACTTATTTGTCATCCCCCAAAACAGGAAAACCACACATTTAAAGGGGAAAAAAATCTGCTGATACCAATATTGAATTGAATATGATGCGAAGTTATTTGACAAGGGTTCACAAACAGGTGCAATAAGAATGCTTCAACAAGCAAGTACAGAGTTTCTTGAAACAAAATGAAAAAATAGAACGTCTCAGCAAAGAAATAGAAGTAATTAAAAAAAGAATCATAGGTAAACCATACAACTGAAATACATGATTGAAGTTTTAAAAATGCATTGAATAGACAAGAATCAAGTGGAGATGACAGGCGATAGATCCCGTGAACCTAATGACAGATTGATAGAATTTACTCAATCCTATAAACAGAACAATAGGCTGGGGAAAAAACGGACAGAGTGTCAGAGATGGGTGCATCAGATACCTACCTAAGTATCTAAAAAGCTGATGCTCATTCATCAGAGTTCCAGAAGGAAAAGAGAAAGAGGATGGAACTAGGGCTGAAAAGTACTCAAGGAAATAATGCCTGATGACTTCCCTGTTTGCCCAGAGACAAAAATCTTCAGAATCAACAAGCTGAGTGAACCCCAGATACGATAAACTCAAAGAAATCCACACAAGAGCACATCATAATGAAACTTCTGAAAAAGTAAAGACAAAAAAACAAACAAACAAACAAACAAAAAAAAACCAACCTAAACAGTCCAAGATAAATGATGCATTTCGTATAAAGAAAGATGGATTCGAGCGACAGGTTTCTCATCTGAAGCATCAAAGGCAGAAGTTAGTAGCGTAACATTTTTTTTTAAATGATAAAAAAGAAAAAAAGAACTGTCAACTTAAGTGTCCTATCTCGGAAAAAAAAATCATTCAAAAATGAAGGGAAAATAAGACATTCTGAGACAAAGGAAAATTAAGAGTTTGTTGTTTGTAGATATACCCTTAAGACTGCCAAAGGAAGGTTCCAAGCAAAGACAATGTTATGGACTGAATTGGGTCCCCTCAAATTCTTACGTTGAAGCTCTCACCCTTGATGTGACTGTATTTGGAGATTGGACTTTAAAGAGGTATTTAAGGTTAAATGAGGTCATAGGGTGGAGCTCTAATTCAATAGAACTGGTGTCCTAAAGTGTAAAGGACACCAGGGGAGCACATGCAGAGAAAAGGCCACGTGAGGACAGAAGGAGAAGACTCTGCCAACTGCAAACCAGCAAGAGACGCCTCAAGAGAAACCACCCGGCAAACTCCTTGATCTTAGCCTTCCAGTCTCTGAAACTGTGAGAAATACATTTCTGTAGTTGAAAAATACTTTTCAGCCTGTGATATTTTGTTACGGCAGCCCTAGAAGACTAATACAGAAAACGGTAATAGACAAAATGGCTTAACTTTCAGAAAACCAAGAATGATGAAATGGATAAATACTGAGGTAAGCACAATAGATCATCCTTCACCCCGAGTTTCTTTCATTTTACTTTGTGTTTGAGATGAAAATTATAAAACTATTTGTTGCTCAATGCATGTATAGGAAACAAGGCAATTTTATTTTAAAGTAGGGAGTGTAAAGGGATCCACAAGGAGCTAAGGTTCCTTTCTTGTTTTTTTTGTACCTGGAGTTGAACTCAGGGGCACTCGACCACTGAGCCACATCCCCAGCCCATTTTTTTGTATTTTATTTAGAGACAGGGTCTCACTGAGTTGCTTAGTGCCTTGCTTTTGCTGAGGCTGGCTTTGAACTCGTGATCCTCCTGCCTCAGCCTCCTGAGGTGCTGGGATTACAGAACTGTGCCACTGTGCCTGGCCAGAGCTAAGGTTTCTATATTTCACTCAAAGAGGTAAAACACTTGCACCAACAGGCTGTGTAAAGCTGCACGTGTATGTGGTAATACCTAGAGCAACCACCAAAAAATTACAACAAATTACAACAAGTAGTAAACTAAGAAACACTGTAAGTCAAGAAAAATCTAATTCTAAAAAATGGTCAAGTAACTCACAAAAAGCAAGGGCGGTGGAACCAGAAGAAGGAGAAACAAAGGAGACAAACAGAAAATAATAAAATGACAAGTTCAGACCATAATGTATCAAGGTTTAATATATTTTTTCATTTTAAAAAAAGTTTTAATATATTTTTTTAGTTGTCAATGGACCTTCATTTATTTGTGCAGTGCTGAGGATCAAACCCAGGGCCTCACACATGCCAGGCAAGCACTCTACCACTGAGCCACAACCCCAGCCCCAAGGTTTAATATATTTTTTTATTTTAATTTATTTTTATTGTAAACAAATGGGATACATGTTGTTTCTGTTTGTACATGGAGTAACAGCATACCATTTGCATAATCATACATTTACATAGGGTAATGATGTTTGATTCATTCTATTATTTTTTCCTTCCCCCTCACCCCTACCACCCCTCTTTTCCCTCTATAGAGTCCCTCCTTCCTCCAGTCTTGCCCCCCTCACACCCCCCATTATGTGTCATCATCCACTTATCAGCGAGATCATTCGTCCTTTGGTTTTTTGAGACTGGCTTATCTCACTTAGCATGATATTCTCTAATTTCATCCATTTGCCTGCAAATGCCATAATTTTATTATTCTTTATAGCTGAGTAATATTCCATTCTATACTACAGTTTCTTTATCCATTCATCAATTGAAGGACATCTAGATTGTTTCCACAATCTGGCTATGGTGAATTGAGCAGCTATGAACATTGATGTGGCTGTATCTCTGCAGTATGCTAATTTTAAGTACTTTGGGTATAGGCCAAGGAGTGGGATAGCTGGGTCAAATGGTGGGTCCATTCCAAGTTTTCAAAGGAATCTCCACACTGCTTTCCAGAGTGGCTGCACTAATTTGCAGCCCCACCAGCAATGTATGAGTGTACCTTTTTCCCACATCCTCTCCAACACCTATTGTTGCCTGTGTTCTTGATAATCGCCATTCTAATTGGGGTGAGATGGAATCTTAGTGTAGTTTTGATTTGCATTTCTCTTATTACTAAAGATGGTGAACATTTTTTCATATGTTTGTTGATTGCTTATAGATCTTCTTCTGTGAAGTGTCTGTTCACATCCTTAGCCCATTTGTTGATTGGGTTATTTGTATTCTTCGTGTAGAGTTTTTTGAGTTGTTTATATATTCTGAAAATTAGTGAAGGTTTAATATTTTTAATTGATTTGTGTGTGTGTGTGTGTGTGTGTGTGTGTGTGTTTGTGTGTGTCTGGTGGTGGTGCTGAGGCTCAAACTCAGGGACTCATGGCTTTGCCACTGAGCCACATCTCAGCCCCCTTCATTTCTATAAGTGATATAAATGCACCAGTTAAAAGATGAGATTGTCACAACAGATATCGAAACTTAGTTATCTTCAGTCTGTGATAAAATGTCTTTGAAGTTAATATAGGTCAAATGGGATTACGTCAAACTTAAACAGAAAAAAGAAAAACAACCACCACAAAATCCAATCAACAGAGTGAGGAGACAACCTACAGAATTGGAGAAAATCTTTGCCAGCTGTTCATCTGATAGAAGATTCATATCCACCATATGTAAAGAACTCAGAAGACTTAAGAATAAAACACACCCAATCCAGTTAAAAATGAGCAAATGAGAAAACATTTCTCAAAAGAAGAAATACAAATAGCAATAAACATACAAAAAAATGCTCAATTTCATTAGCCTCACAAAGAGGCAAATCAAAACCACAGCGAGGGTGGGGAGGGTGTAGCGAGTTGGCAGAGCACTTGCTTAGCCTGTGTGACACCTGGGTTGGATCCCCAGTTCCACACAAACAACACAGTGAGATGCCATCTTATCCTGATTTTAATGACTGTTATTGAAATAAAAAAAAATAAAATAAAATAAAATAAAATAACCAATGCTGATGAGGATGTGGAGAAAAAGGAGCCCTTATACACTGTTGGGGAATATAAATTGGTACAGCCACCATGGAAATCAGTATGACGGTTCCTCAAAAAACTCAAAAGAGAACTACCATATGACCCAGCTATCCCACTTCAGGGTGTATGTAAAAGGAAACGAAGTCTCCAACACAGGTGCCTAAAGGTCCATGCTATTGCAGGACTATTCACTATAAGGGTAGGGAATCTGCCTAGGTGTCCATGAGCAGATGAACACACAAAGAAATATGGTATATATACACAATGGAGCATTATTTTTCTTTAACTTTTTTAAGTTGTAGATGGGCACAATACCTTTATTTTATTTATTTATTTATGTGGTGCTGAAGTTGGAACCCAGCAGCTCACATGTGCTAGGCAAGCACTCTACCACTGAGCCCCAGCCCCAGCCCACAATGGAGCATTATTAAGCCATAAAGACAAATGGAATATTGTCATTTGCAGCAAAATGGATGGAACCAGAAGACATCAAGTTAAGTGAACCAAACTAGAATAGAAAGAAAAGTGCTACATGTTTTCTTTCATATGTGAAAGACTGAAAAAGCAAAAAGACCTGAATGTAGAAGAATTATTAGGGATGTGGAAAGATGTCAGAGGGGTAGAGCAAAGTAGGACAGAAAAAGGGTGAATGGACATGACTGTACCAGGTCTCTCTTCTCCTTTTCTGATGTCTCTGGGTTTTTTCCCCCTCTTGCTTTCCCATATAAGAGAAAACATAAACTTTTCTCTTTAAGTCTGACTTTTTTCATTCAAAATTATGACTTCCAATTCCATCTGCTTTCCTGTATATACATGCATGTATATGAAAATATCACAGGGAATTCCACTAATTTATGCAACTGTGTTAAAAACAATTAAAAAAACATTGGTAAGGAAACAAAAGGTGAAAAAAGATAAATCATACAAGCATGAATTAGAAAAAATGGAATGATTCTACTAATGTTAGATAAACTTTGAAGCAAAGAAAATGATTAGGAATATAGAGGGGCATTCTATAATAATCAAGAATCAGTCCACCAAGATGCAGCCACCACAACCACGGAGGCGGCACACAACAGAATTTCAAAGTAAATGAAGCAAAACCAGGTGGAAGTGAAAAGAGAAACAGGCAGATTCACAATTACAGTTGGAACTTCAAAGTTGGACGTGCAGCAATTGATGGAGCGTCTAGGGATAAAATTAGCAAGCATACACTGTTAACCAACTGGACTTAACTGCCAACCCTAGATCACACCACACAAAAATAGCAGACCACACTATTCAAGTGTTCATGGAGCATTCTCCATAAAGACCATATCCCGGGTCATTCAGCAACTTCAGCCAATTTAAAAGGATTGAAATCATGCAGAGTAAGTTCTCTTACTACAAAGGAATCAGTGAAAAATCAATAACTGAAGACAACTGAAAAATCTCCAAGCACATGCAAATTAATCACTGTATTTTTTTTAATGGTGCATATTAATTATACAGAATAGTGGGTTTCGCTGCGGCATATTCATACCTACATAAAAACATAATGTGATCAGATCGATTTTACCGAGAGCCGCTGCTGTTTGCTGACAGGCTGCTTCAGGCGGCTTCGGTTACGGAGGAAAACAGCAGCCCCTTTGCCTGGCTTGCTCCAAGCGGTTCGGCGCGGCTTCTTGCTCTTTTTGCTTACCTAAAATTGCCGCTTCTCACGCTACGGCCCGACCAGCACGACAGAAGACACGTACGCTTCAAAGGTTCATCAAGCAGCTTCCCATTTATTCAAATAACACCCTCAATATATAACTTACATGCATAAACAATTGTAACCAGATATGTCCACCCAATCCTGTTAAAGGTCAAGCAATCATTCGCTCGAGCATACATGTAAAGTATATCTGTCCACATGCTAGGCAGCTGAACTGATTATAATACAGCCAATTATAAATGTGTTCTGCCTTTCTCCATGCATAATCAGAATGCCGTTTGCGCTCTGCCAGTCGCCATCTTTGGATGCACGTGGCGTAACCCTGGGCCCCGGGTTCCGCCCGCCACAACTCCCCCTTTCTGTTTATAAAAGGGACCATGCCTGTCTTAGGTTGTCCACGGCAGAGCAACATCCTTACCTGTCATTGGACAATGAGGCTCTAGCCCTCATTTCCTGTCTTAGGTTGGTATGAGCTCCCCATGAATCTTACCCGTCATTGGCTACCGGTCCAGCATAATAAACCAGACTTGGGGGAATGGGCCAGCATCAATTGCGTCGAGAGCTTGGCGAATAATGGCTGTTTTTCTGCGCGGATGTATATGCATTTTGTATATGCACAGGACAGATAACAACAGACAAGAGACCTCCCCTGGACAAAAACTTAAACCATTCTTTTCCCCATAGAACAGCAGACTGCAGAAATGTGGCCAAATGTTGTAAAGTTAGGAGGATATAGAATAGAGGAGTTGGTAAGGGGTACAGGATAGGGCCACATCTACTATCCCCCATAGTTCACGCGAGTCTCCTCTGTTAATTTGGCAAGAATTCACCAGCACCATCAGCGGGGGAAGTCTCCTCATCTTCTTCCTGTTTTTGGATCTCTGTTGAGGCCTTGACCAATCTCTCTAGCACCCAAATTGGTGATTGTGCGTCCTGTGGGAAAACACAAACAGACCCTCGGGTCCAGATTAATACCGGATCTGGGCCTTTCCATTGTCCTGATAGAATGTCCTTCCAGAGCACTTGAGGTAGATGCTTTTTATTAGGCTCTGAATGATGGTCAGCAGCCGATTGGCCCTCAGAATCAAGATTTAAAAAATTTAAAATGAACAAGACAACAGACAATTTGTCTTTTGGGGCTCTGTATGATGCCCCTATTCCCCCTTTTTGTTTATAAAGCATGTTTTTAAGCGTTAAATGGGCACGCTCAACAATGCTTTGTCCAGTAGGATTATAGGGAATTCCTGTGACATGTTGATTATCAAAGGTGGAACAAAATTGTTTAAAGGCCTGGGACGTATATCCAGGACCATTATCTGTTTTAATTTGTTTGGGAACTCCTAGGATGGAGAAAGAGTGTAAACAGTGTGTTATTACATCTTTGGTTTTTTTCTCCAGTAAGTGCAGAGGCCATAATAAATCCTGAAAAGGTATCAATAGACACATGAATGAATTGTAGTTTTCCAAATTCTGAATAATGAGTTACATCCATTTGCCAAATATGATTGGGCTGAAGCCCTTTTGGATTTACTCCTAACGAGGGGTTAGGAATAAGTGTAACACATTTAGCACAAGACTTGACTATGTCCCGAGCTGTTGCCTTAGTAATTTTATAGCGTGTGTGTAGAGTGGAAGCATTTATGTGAAATTTGGAATGAAGAGTTTTTGCATTTTCAAGCATATTAAAGATGTGTGGGTCTCTGGTGGCCATGTCTGTTAAATCATTGTGTAAACTTAAAGGACCTGCAAGGCCAGTATGAGCCCGAACATGACCAATAAAAAAAGGATTTTTTCTGTCCCAAATAAGTTTTTGTAAACTTTGCAAATATTTAGTAATAGTGGAGGTGAGGGAAATAAGACCAGTTAATTCTAAATTTTGAACAGCATTAACAACGTATTTGCTATCAGATAATAGGTTAAAAGGTTCATGGTGGGTTTTGAATACTTCTATAGCTACTAATAGTTCCATTTGTTGTGCAGATAGAGTATTAAACAACAATGTTTCTGTAACATTATCTATAGTAATAGCACCCGTACCATTTTTTGATCCATCAGTAAATATAAGTGTAGCTCCTGTAATAGGTTCTTTTCCGGTGACTTTAGGAAAAATTATAGGATGTTGACTCCAAAATTGGAGAAGAGTATCAGATGGCAAATGATTGTCAAACACAGCAAAAGTACTAGTAAAGACTACAGCCCATGAATTTGAATTATTAATAAGATATTGTATCTGATCAGTAGTATATGGAGTAGTGATAGTCGAGGGATGTGATCCAAAGGTGGAAAGGGATACTTTTAACGCCTTAAGGATTAATTCTGCCACAGATTCATTAAACAAGGCTAAGACCTTGTTAGGGGCATAATTCATGTGAACCCATAGAATAGAACCCTTTTGCCAAAACACTCCTGTGGGTAACTTATTTGTGGCCAAGACAATGAATGATAAAGGCTTAGTTAGGTCAATATGATCAAGATGAGCCTTTTCCATATCTGTTTCAACAAGCTTGAGAGCTGTTCGAGCCTTAGGGGTAAGCACTCGCTTAGAAAGAGGGTCAGAATCACCTTTAAGAATATCCAACAGGGGGCCCAAACTTGAAGTGGGTAAATGAAGGTAAGGTCTAATCCAATTAATATCACCCAAAAGTTTTTGAAAATCATTTAAAGTTCTAAGCTCGTCCACCTGAATGGTAATTTTTACGGGTTTAACCATAGTTTGATTTATGATAGATCCCAGGAAGTTTTTGGTGTCTGTGATTTGTATTTTATCCACAGCAATATGTAAGCCCCATCTTTCAAGTGACTTTAGTACGGAATTATAACATTGCTCTAAGACAGGTTTTTCCGTATGAGCTAGCAAAATATCATCCATATAAGGATAGATTAAAAGTTGAGGGTTAATTTGTTGATACACACCGGGGTGGAAATTAATCTGATTACCTTGCCCTTCATACGGTCCTTTGCCTGTAAGCACGTTTAGATTCCATTGAGAATTGCCCACAACTGCATTACGTCGGGCAGTATCAGAACATAAGTCCTGGTTGGCCACCTTCCATTTTAATATGGCTGCACTTTTGTTAGAATTGGAAGCCATACCCAATCCCCTTAAAGTCTGATGTGCCTGTTGAAGTGGCCAGGCTTTTGGCCATTCTGTAATTTTGATAATACTTTTGTCAGCCCCAGTATCTAATCCCTCAAAACTTTTGCCTTCTATCATTAACTTTGTCATAGGCCTATCTTTTAAACCCCATGTAAACATGACCATATTTTGGCCAGTAGAACCTAACCCTTTATTTCCCCTAATAATATTTTTTGATGGATATTGATCATAGCTACTGGCTAAGACCAACAATTGTGCTATGCAATCACCCTGAGCTATTATTGCTACACCTCTTGGTGAAGAAGCAAGGATTTTTATTTCTCCTGTAAAATCAGGGTCAATAACTCCAGGGACAATATTTAATCCTTTTAAAGCAGAAGAACTCTTTCCCAGAACTAGTCCCACTGTTCCTTTAGGTAATGGGCCGACAACGGAAGTTGGTATTGGTTATACTCCCATCTCTGGAGTTAATACTGCTCTGGCGGAGGCACAAAGGTCTGAACATCTACTTTCTCTTTCAGAAGCTTGACTTGATTGTTCTTTTTCTACAGTTTCTAATATCTTTTCCCCTTCTCTTAACTGTTTTTGAGATTTTGGTTTTTTGGAAGTCAGACAAAAATGAACTAATATACACAACACTATAACAACAACAAACAGAAACCAAACAAGAAAAGGTAACACAAACATTAATTTACACATATTTGTTATGGGACATCCTTTGCTGTCTCTTGGGACAGCCTTTCAATATATTCTCTCTCTAGGAGAATCTTCAGTTAATATTCCCTCTCTAGGGGAACCTTCAGTTAAAACCTTAAGGTAACCATTTCCTCAAATAGGGAAACCTTCTCGTTAATTACGCTAGCAAAACTGTTTTTTATATACCTGAGCGCTCAACCATTTCCCAGTTCGATCCTCGTTTGATCCCCGTAGGGGTCACCAATTACCGAGAGCTGCTGCTTTTTGCCGACAGGCTGCTTCAAGCGGCTTCGGTTACAGAGGAAAACTGTAGCCCCTTTGCCTGGCTTGCTCCAAGTGGTTTGGCGCAGCTTCTTGCTCTTTTCGCTTACCTAAAACTGCCGCTTCTCGTGGTTACGGCCGACCAGCACGACAGAAGAAACGTACACTTCAAAGGTTCATCAAGCAGCTTCCCATTTATTCAAATAACACCCTCAATATATAAGCAGTCTCATGCATAAGCAATTGTAACCAGATATGTCCATCCAATCCTGTTAAAGGTCAAGCAGTCACTCGCTCGAGCATACATGTAAAGTATATCTGTCCATGTGCTAGGCAGCTGAACTGATTATAATACAGCCAATTATAAATGCGTTCTGCCTTTCTCCATGCATAATCAGAATGCCGTTTGCGCTCTGCCAGTCGCCATCTTTGGATGCACGTGGCGTAACCCTGGGCCCCGGGCTCTGCCCCACACAATTTCACTCCTCTTACCTCTTGGGCTCCACCCTCCTTCTTCCCCTATCTCCTTACTCTACTCTAATATTCTCCCTTCTCTCTCTCTCTCTCTCTCTCTCTCTCTGTGGGAGGCTGGGGGAGGTACTGAGGATTGAACCCAGGGTCATTTTACCACTGAACCACATCCCAGCCCTTTCCAGTTTTTATTTTGAGACAGGGTCTCTGTAAGTTGCTAAGTCGTTGACGCTGGCCTTGAATTTAGGACCCTCCTGCCTCGGCCTCTCAAATCCCTGGGATTACAAGCATGTGCCACTGTACTAGGTCGATCTTCTCCTTTCCTGATGTCTCTGTTTTTTTTCCCCTTTAGCTTTCATATTTAAGAGAAAAATACACTTTTTAAGTCTGACTTTTTTCATTCAAAATTATAACCTCCAGTTCCATCCACTTTCCTGCAAATGACATAATTTCATTCTTTTTGACTCCATTGTGTGTATATACCCCATTTTCTTTTTTTTTTCACAATAAATATTTATTGGATAAATAACTTAAGGTTGATACCCTTTCAAGTCCCATGTATAGATTCTATTATCACACCACCTAAGTTCTCAGAAGTTTCACATTAGACAGAGACATCAGGAAAACATAGGAATCTTTGGCTTCCATTTAACAGAGGAAAGACCACAGCTGACCATTTGGTCTCAGTCTGCTTTGACTTCCAGAAAAGGGGCCTAATACCACTTCCTTTTCCAAAAAGATAGTTGCCTGGTATCCAGTTCAACCATCCCATACCAACCTGTCTTTCTCTTATTTGATATCTGTCCTCTGACTGGTTCCTTTTCCAGCATAAACTGAGAGAGGGAGCCTTTCTGCTTTCTCAGAGGCTTCTGCTCTCAATTACAGGCCTGCACCAAAGATGTATGGATGAAGAAGAGTGATGGATTTGTGCACCTAGACAAGTTCAAGGCAGTATGGTCTACTTTCGGGAAGGCCTGGATTCCATGTACTCCTGATGGAAAAACCCCAGTCCCAGCAGTGCCCAGAATGAGCTGAGGAGGCAAATGGGCACTGAGTTCAGGAGAAAAGGTACTGAGAGGTCAGTTCTTTTAGTTTTAAAGAAGTGGTGTTGTCTGAATCTCCTCCAATGCTCCCTCTGGAAATTCACAGAAGACAGTGCTTCCTGCAAGAACAGGAGGTGGCCTAGCCTGCTCCTCTGACTAACTGGAGCTGAGTACAAAGAGCTTCATAGATTGATCGAGTTGGTTATCAGCAGTTGGGAGCCTGGGGTCTCCCAAATCTTCTCCAGACTTCGATGATGAAGCACCAGTTACAGTTCTCCCAGTTCACTTTCCATTGCCCACAGCTTGGCTAGACCCCACCACTGAGGCAACGATCAATGCAGCCAGCACACGCGAGGCCATTTCTGTGAAGATATACTGGCTTCCAAGGTAAGTGCAGACAAAGGCAGCTGCCACCATGACAATTAAGTTGAAGGTGGTGATGACCAGAGCCTTCACTGACCTCACTTGTTTTCCCAGGTCACTGAGAGTCCCACCATGCCGTGAATCCTGACAGGTGACATTATGAGTGATCCTCTTATACTCCTCATTGGCCAGTTGTATCTTAATCTTCTCAAGCGGGGCAACTAGCTCTGGGTTCCAAGGAGATTTAACAATCTCCTT
Source organism: Sciurus vulgaris (assembly GCF_902686455.1). Taxonomy (NCBI): domain Eukaryota; kingdom Metazoa; phylum Chordata; class Mammalia; order Rodentia; family Sciuridae; genus Sciurus; species Sciurus vulgaris. The sequence goes on from NC_136474.1 coordinate 31,133,439, forward strand.
GGGAGATTTTTTGGGAGATAGATTTCACTGCCTTCCAGGAGCTCATGAAGGTATAGCGTGGAATCCCTTTCTTATAGGTGCTGGTGCAGATCCCGATTAGATGGGAGGAAACCAAGCGTTGGGGGCCACTAGGGTCATCATGCTTCTTCCCCAGGGTGGCCTCAAGCTTGCAGCTTCCCAGGCAACTGCTCTGGTTCCAGTTCCCCGATGGGGCCCAAAGTGCATACCAATCTCTCACTAGCAAGAAAGGAAGATGCCATGTCTAGCTGCCTCTGTGGTCAGGTCCCACATTTTCTTAATTCATTCATCTGTTGTTAGACACCTGGGCTGATTCCATAGCTTGAATGTTGTGAATTGTGCCGCTCTAAACATGGCTACCTATACATCTCTAACGTATGCTGACGTTCATTCTTTTGGATAACTACCTCCTAGTGGTATAGCTGGAGCATATGGTAGTTCTATTTTTAACTTTTTGAGGAATCTCTATACTAATTTCCATAGTGACTGTATTAACTTACCTCACTACCAACAATATGTAGGAGTTCCTTTCCCCCCACATCCTTGCCAGCATTTATTGTTATTAAACAACATATTTCTAAGTGATGCCTGGATCAAAGATGACAAACCAAAGAAAATTTAAAAATAAAAATAAAATTGACATAATTTTAAATTAAAAACAACATATCCAGCTATGTGGATTTCAGCTAAGGTAGTATTGAGAGGGAAATGTATAGCACTAAAATGCTTGCATTAGAAAAGCAAAAATAGGGGACTGGGAATATAGCTTAGTTGGTAGAGTGCTTGCCTCACATGCAGAAGGCTTCAGGTTCAATCCCCAGCACTGTGGTGGGTGGGGAAGAAGCAAAGCAAAAATATATCAATCATTAACCAAAGTTCCTAGCTCAAGAGACTGGAAAAAGAAGAAAAATAAAATAACCAGAAAGAATGAAACAATAAGAAGCAGAAATCAATGAAAGTGACTGAAAATTAATGAAAGAGGAAATCTCCTTTGTCTAAAAGAATTAATAAAATTAATAAGGCTTTAGTAATATTAGTAAATAATAGAAAGGAAGGAGACATAAATCCTGCAGCCATTCAAATAATAAACAACTCCATGCTTGTGAACATGGCAACTTAGGAAAAAAAAAATTGGTCAATTTCTCTAAACTGACAAAAAACCAAAAGTAATAAATAACATACATAGTTCTGTAATCATCAAATAAATAGAATTTGTAATTTAAAAGTTCTTTAAAAAGAACTCTCCAGGTGCCAGATGTTTTCAAATAGAAAATTTCCAGGAATATTCAAAGAAAAATTACATTGATTTTACAAAGTCCACTAAAGAGAAGAGCAGAGAATACTTCCAAACTCATTATATGAGGTCACTAGTATCTTGATATCAAAACCAGATAAAGACAGTACATGAAACGGAAACTATAGACAAATATCTCTCATGAACTTACTTGCAAAAATCTTCAACAAATATTAGGACACTGAATTCAGTAATGTATTGAAAGAATTACCTATTATGACCAAGTGGGCTTTATTCCAGGGATACCAGGCTGGTTCAAAACTCAATTAATGTCATTAACTATATCAATTGGCTACATCCCTTGTATGTCTATTTTTGTCTAGCATTTGGTGTCCAGAGGATCTGAGCTTCATTAATTTGGTAAGGTTCATATTCTACAAACTCTATAGCACCTTAATTAGAAAAATTTAATAGAAACACTTTAGATGAATTTTCTTTATGATTAATTACAAGTTAAATATGTAAATGACTGCTGCCACCTTTTTAAAAAAATTTAATTTATTTTTATTGTAAACAAATGGGATACATGTTGTTTCTGTTTGTACATGGAGTAACAGCATACCATTTGCATAATCATACATTTACACAGGGTAATGATGTTTGATTCATTCTATTATTTTTTCCTTCCCCCTCACCCCTACCACCCCTCTTTTCCCTCTATACAGTCCCTCCTTCCTCCACTTTTGCCCCCCTCACACCCCCCCATTATGTGTCATCATCCACTTAACAGTGAGATCATTCATCTTTTGGTTTTTTGAGATTAGTTTATCTCACTTAGCATGATATTCTCTAATTTCATCCATTTGCCTGCAAACGCCATAATTTTATTATTCTTTATAGCTGAGTAATATTCCATTCTATACCACAGTTTCTTTATCCATTCATCAATTGAAGGACATCTAGGTTGTTTCCACAACCTGGCTATTGTGAATTGAGCAGCTATGAACATTGATGTGGCTGTAGCTCTGTAGAATGCTGATTTTAAGTCCTCTGGGTATAGGCCAATATCCCATAGGATATCCATATCCATACCCATATTGGGTATATGGGCCTATATCCCATAGGAGTGGGATAGCTGGGTCAAATGGTGGGTCCATTCCAAGTTTTCAAAGGAATCTCCACACTGCTTTCCAGAGTGGCTGCACTAATTTGCAGCCCCACCAGCAATGTATGAGTGTACCTTTTTCCCACATCCTCTCCAACACCTATTGTTGCCTGTGTTCTTGATAATCGCCTTTCTAATTGGGGTGAGATGGAATCTTAGTGTAGTTTTGATTTGCATTTCTCTTATTACTAAAGATGGTGAACATTTTTTTCATATGTTTGTTGACTGCTTGTAGATCTTCTATGAAGTGTCTGTTCATATCCTTAGCCCATTTGTTGATTGGGTTATTTGTATTCTTCGTGTAGAGTTTTTTGAGTTCTTTATATATTCTGGAAATTAGTGCTCTATCTGAAGTATGAGTGGCAAAGATTTTCTCCCACTCTGTAGGCTCTCTCTTCGCATTGCTGATAGTTTCCTTTGCTGAGAGAAAGCTTTTTAGTTTGAATCTATCCTAGTTATTGATTCTTGCTTTTATTTCTTGTGCTATGGGAGTCCTGTTAAGGAAGTCTGATCCTAAGCCAACAAGGTGAAGATTTGGACCTACTTTTTCTTCTATAAGATGCAGGGTCTCTGGTCTGATTTCAAGGTCCTTGATCCATTGTGAGTTGATTTTTGTGCAGGCCGAGAGATAGGGGTTTAGTTTCATTCTGTTGCATATGGATTTCCAGTTTTCCCAGCACCATTTGTTGAAGAAGCTATCTTTTCTCCATTGCATATTTTTGGCACCTTTGTCTAGTATGAGAAAATTGTATTTATTTGGGTTTGTGTCCATGTCCTCTATTCTGTACCATTGATCTACCTGTCTATTTTGGTGCCAATACCATGCTGTTTTTGTTACTACTGCTTTGTAGTATAGTTGAAGTTCTGGTATTGCGATACCCCCTGTTTCATTCTTCCTGCTAAGGATTGCTTTAGCTATTCTGGGTTTCTTATTCTTCCAGATGAATTTCATGATTGCTTGCTTTGTTTCTGTAAGGTACATCATTGGGATTTTAATTGGAATTGCATTGAATCTGTATAGCACTTTTGGTAGTATGGCCATTTTGACAATATTAATTCTGCCTGTCCAAGAACATGGGAGATCTTTCCATCTTCTAAGGTCTTCCTCAATTTCTTTCTTCACTGTTTTGTAGTTTTCATTGTAGAGATCTTTTACCTCTTTGGTTAGATTGATTCCCAAGTATTTTATATTTTTTTGAGGCTATTGCAAATGGAGTTGTTTTCCTCATTTCCCTTTCAGCTGTTCCGTCGCTTAAGTATAAAAATGCTTTACAGATGATGACACTTAATGGTGGGTGGGAGGGGGGCAAGAATGGAGGAAGGAGGGACTGTATAGAGGGAAAAGAGAGGTGGGAGGGGTGGGGAGAGGGAAAAAATAATGGAATGAATCAAACATCATTACTCTATGTAAATATATGAATATGAAAATGGTATGCTGTTACTCCATGTACAAACTGAAACAACATGTATCCCATTTGTTTACAATAAAAATAAATTAAAAAAATAAAATAAAATAAATAAAAATGCTTTAGATTTATGCATGTTGATTTTATAGCCTGCTATTTTGCTCAATTCATTGATGAGGTCTAGAAGTTTTCTGGAGGAGGTTTTTGGAGCCTCTAAATATAGAATCATGTCATCCGCAAATAGTGACAGCTTAAGTTCCTCTTTTCCTATTTGTATCCCTTTAATTTCTTTAGTCTGCCTAATTGCTCTGGCTCGAGTTTCGAGGACAATGTTGAATAGAAGTGGTGAAAGAGGACATCCTTGTCTTGTTCCCGTTTTTAAATGGAATGGGTTCAGTTTTTCTCCATTAAGAATGATGTTGGCCATGGGCTTAGCATAAATAACCTTTACAATGTTCAGGTATGTTCCTACTATCCCTATTTTTTCTAGTGTTTTGAGCATGAAGGGGTGTTGTATTTTGTCGAATGCTTTTTCTGTGTCAATTGAAATAACCATATGATTCTTATCCTTAAGGGTATTGACATGATGGATTACATTTATTGATTTACAGATGTTAAACCATCCTTGCATTCCAGGAATGAACCCTACTTGATCGTGGTGCACAATTTTCTTAATATGTTTTTGGATACGGTTTGCAATATTTTGTTAAGGATCTTAGCATCTATATTCATCAAGGATATTGGTCTAAAATTTTCTTTCCTTGATGTGTCTTTTCCTGGTTTGAGTATGAGGGTGATATTAGCTTCATAGAATGAGTTTGATAGAGTACCTTCTTTTTCTATTTCCTGGAATACTTTGAGAAATATTGGAATGAGTTCTTCTTTGAAGGTCTTGTAGAACTCGGCTGAGAATCTGTCTGGTCCCAGGCTTTTTTGGATGGTAGGTTTTTAATGGCTTTTTCTATTTCATTGCTTGGTATTGATCTATTTAAATTGTGTATGTCCTCCTGGTTCAGTTTGGGAGGAGCATATGTCTCTAGAAATTTGTCAATGTCTTCAGTAGTTTCTATTTTGTTGGAATGCAGATTTTTGAAGTAGCTTCTCTTATGTTCTGTATCTCAGTGGTGTCTGTTGTGATATTTCCTTTTTCATCACGAATTTTAGTAATTTTTTTCTCTCTCCTTTTTGTTAGTGTGGCTAAGGGTTTGTCTATTTTGTTTACTTTCTCAAAGAACCAACTTTTTGTTTTGTCAATTTTTTGAATTGTTTCTTTTGTTTCAATTTAATTGATTTCATCTCTGATTTTAATTATTTCCTGTCTTCTACTACTTTAGCTGTTATTCTGTTCTTCTTTTTCTAGGGCTTTGAGCTGTAATGTTAGGTCATTTAGTTGTTGACTTTTCATTCTTTTCTGGAATGCACTCCATGCAATGAATTTTCCTCTTAGTACCGCTTTCATGGTGTCTCAGAGATTTTGATATGTTGTATCGTCATTCTCATTGATCTCTCAGAATTTTTTATCTCCTCCCTGATGTTTTCTGTTATCCATGTTTCATTCAATAGCATATTATTTAGTCTCCAGGTGTTGGAGTAATTTCTGTTTTTTATTTTGTCATTGATTTCTACTTTCAGCCCATAAGGGCTGATTTGTGGTATAACATATGGTCTATTTTTGAGAAGGTTCCATGTGCTGCTGAGAAGAAAGTGAATCCACTCGTTGATGGATGGAATATTCTATATATGTCTATTAAGTCTAGGTTATTGATTGTGTTATTGAGTTCTATGGTTTCTTTGGTAATACCACCTACACAGGTAGATTCTGGACTGATTAAAGAGCCAAGTATGAAAGACAAAGATGAGCCATTAATAAAGAACTAAGGGGGCCAAAGAGGTCTGTACAACTATTAAAGCACAAACCGAAAGAAAAATAATCGATGGCTGTCATTACCTCAAAATTCAGGATTTTCAATGACACAGATAATAAATAGGTGATAGATATTTGACAGTGCATTTGCACAAAGCAGGAACTCCTAATAAGAATGAACAAATAAAAGGCAGTAATTAGAATTTAAAAACGGGGAAAGGATATGTACAAAAGAGCCATAAAGCAGGAGATTCTAATTACTACTGAAGGTTGAAAATCAGAAAATAGGGGTGTCAAACTGGCTTCAGTCTTTGGGATTACAGGCATGTACCACTGAGACTAGCCAAATTATTTATTTTTTAATTCACAAATAAATATTGTGTGTACTTATGGTGTGCAAAATGATGTCTTGATATATGTACATATTTTGATATATGTATATATTTTGGAATGGTTAAATAAAGCTAAATAATGTATTAAAAAAAGAAAATAGGGGCATAATATTGGGCAAATGTTTGATTCTTCATAAGAAAAAGAAAACAGGGTTTAAGGGGCTGTGTCTTGAGAACATGGCTGAAGGTGTGTTTTAGTAGGTTTTTTTTGCTGCTGTGACTGAAAGACCCGACAAGAACAATTTTAAGGAGGAAAATTATATTGTAGGGCTCATGGTTTCAGAAGTCTCAGTCCGTAGAGGTGAGGCTGAACTTCATGGCAGAGGAGTGTGACAGAGGGAAGTCACTCACATGATGATCAGAAGCAGAGAGAGAGACTCCACTCACCAGCTACAAAATATGTACCCCAAAGCCACGCCCCCAATGCCTGCCTCCTCCAACCACACCACTCAATTAACACCATCAGGGTATTAATACACACACATGAGCTTTTGGGGCATACCTCACATCCAAATCATAACAAAGTGGTAACATAACAGCTGGGGTGGAAATTCTTCAACATAGTTTGATTTTTTTAACCACATGCAAGTATTATTCTGCTGTTATTGTTAAAGAAAAAAGTTTATGTCAACCCGCCTCTGTATCTTTCATAAGTTAAAGAGAATATCTCACTTAAGATTCACCTAAATAATATAATTCTACTGAAGTTGAATAATAATTAAAAAATTTAACTACAGTTCCAAAAATGATATGGAAGGATTCAAGTAGGTATGTTTTTATCTGGCAAAATAAAAAACAAACAAAAAAATCTTTTATTATAATTATATACACCCCAACTTTACTTGACACAACATTTTTAGAGAGTTACAAGAATATAACATTAAACAGAAAAAAAATTGGCTTGAGAATAAAAGAAATAAACCATGAATTTTTATTTCCAAAGTACTTTTTTATGTTTTCCTTTTTTAATATGGATTTCTTTTCTTAAAATTGTTGGCTATTTCAGGTAAAGCCAGATAATTACAAAGAAGCTAGTATTTCTCAACATTATAGCATGTAGAAACAAGCACCATTAACATTAACTTAAAGTCATGCAGACACGTTACTTTGGATACATATATAACTAACATAGATAGACATCTAGCATTCTCAGGATTCTTGCATGTCCAGGTGTCCCTCCATATCTGGAGGGGATCAGTTCCAGAATCCCCTTGTGGATACCAGAATTTGCAGATGCTCAAATTTCTTATAGAAAATGGTGTAGTATTTGCACATAACTACACACATCCTCCTGTATACTTTCAATCCTGTCTAAATCACTTGCAATACCTCCTATGATGTAATGATATGTCAATAGTTTTTCAAAACAGTTGTATTATTCAGGGGATAATGAACCCCTCCCCAATTAAAATCCAGTAGATGTTCAGTACAAATGCGATTTTTTTCCAGAATATTTTTGATCTTCAGTTGACTAAACCTACAGATATAAAGCCCCTGGATATGGAGGATCTACTCTGTGTGTGTGTGTGTGTGTGTGTGTGTGTGTGTGTGTGTGCATGCACGCTTACGGGTGTACTCAACAAAAAGAAAAAAAAAATCATGGAAATGTGATCTTTCTTAAGAAAGCAGTGTGACATGGCTGGGGATATAGCTCAGTTGGTAGAGTGCTTGCCTTGCAAGTTCAAGGCCCTGCGTTCAATCCCCAGCACTGCAAAACAAACAAACAAACAAACAAAGAAGAAAGCAGTGTGACTTGGTACAGACACTGGAGCAAATTGACCTGGGCTCTATTCAGATTCTACTTCTTACTGGCTATGTGACCTGAGGTGAATCACCTCACCTCTCTGTGCCTTGATGTCCTCAGTCAAAAAATATGATGTCAATAGCACCTGCTCCCCAAGGTTTCCTTGAAGACTGAGTCAGTTAACATATAGTGCCCAGGACAGTGTCTGGCACCTGGTAAGCCTCTGTCTAGAAACACTGTCTTTTGGCCAATTTTGGTAGTCAGAAGGCACCAGGAGGACCAGGAGGAGGCTCTGTTCTGAGTCTGGGCTGGGCACCCTCTTTGGTGATGTCAGATGGTCTAAGCAGCGGTTTACCCATTGGTTTATTTGCGGGGGCCGGAGGGTGGGTGGGGTGTACTATTCCTGGGGTTCCAGGGCTACTTCCAGGTGTCCTGTGAACAGGAGGTCTCTTGCCTCCTGTGGGTGGGTGGGAATATATGGTAGACACTGGGGGAGAACGTTTTAATTTCTTTGTTGGCTTTTGTCTCTCTTTCCACTCCTCTTTTCTGCTCCTCTTTATTCCATTATGCACGAGCTTCACTCTAGTACATTTCCCCCAAACTCTGCTACCCCAGAGCACCAACTGCATCACCTGGTGCCGGAGTCAACCATGAGCTAGGCAGGCCTGCGTGACTGTGGATGTGTCACCAATGAGAAAGTCAGCTGGCACAGGGGTGAGGCCCTTGCTTAAGATCATACAGTTGTTATAAGAAAGAGCAAAGTCTGGGTCTAAACCAAGAACCCATTGCCCTTGTCTATTTGTTAAATAAATGATTATCAAATATGTTTGGGACTGTGCTGGGGGGACAAGATGAGTACAGGATTGTCCCTTTCTGAGGACTTTCTTGTCGAATGGGTTTAGAAGAGGTTTCCTTCAGCACAACTGGTCAGAGCATTTTGATCTCACCAGGTAGTTGGTAACTAATAGAATTAATGTCTGCCAACATATTGGAAGGAAGGGTGGCTGTAGACATAACCAGGCCAATTTTAAAACTTGATAAACTGATTTTAGAGTTCTTCTGGAAGAGAAGAAGTATAAACATAAGAACTGCAGAGCTGGGCGCGGTGCACACACCTGTAATCCAGTGGCATGGGAGACTGAGGCAGGAGGATCACAAGTTCCTGGCCAGCCTCAGCAACTTAGCAAGATCTTAAACAACTTAGTGAGACCTTGCCTCAAAATAAAAAATAAAAAAGGACTGGGGATGTAGCTCAGTGGTAAAGTGCCCCTGGGCTCAATCCCTAGTACAAATAAAGAAGAAGAACGGCTGAAAATATTTTGAGAAAGAAAGGAAACTGGTCCTACCAGATGCAAAAATATATCAGAAATCTACACTAACATACTGGCAGATTTGTCAAGGTAAAAGTGACAGGTGTGTGGAAAAAGACAACAAACCCACAACAGAAACAACACAACAACAGAAATAAGAAACCATATATTTGTAGTAGGAATAACATAAAATATTTGCTGGTATCTATCAAAGATTTTGCAGATCTGTAGAGTGATTTCAGTTCTGGGAATCTACATCACAGAAATTCCCGCAGATGCACATGAAGTTGTATGTTCAAGGATGTTCATTTCAGCCTTGCCTGTAAGAGAAAAAAAGAGAAAGAAAGAAAGAAAGAAAGAAAGAAAGAAAGAAAGAAAGAGAAAATTAAATGTTTACAAAGAGAAAATTGGTCAAATAAATTGTACTACAGGACTTGCTGCATGGATTAGAAAGAACAAAGTACTGGTGTGAATAAACTCCTGCTTGGTGGCAAAACAATGAAATTGCTCTTTTTCAGTTTGAAAAACCATCTGACTGTAAGTGGATATGTAAGTGTTTGGAAGCCTTTCTTGGGAAAGCCCACCTGTTCTTGGGATAGCCCATACAGTGTTGATAGTCACCTCTAGGGAGGGAGTGAAACTGATGTTCAAGTTTCATTCCTCATGTCTCCTCTTTGGATGTTTAATATGAATGCACATCACTTGTGTAATTTAAAAAATGTGAACAAGGGAAAAGCATGACTTCTCATCTCTGGGAATGACAACTAAGGGACCTCACGTGTGTGGTCAGCTAGAGGCAGATGAAGCACGGGTCCAGAGCCAGAGGGGCCACACCCGCACGGGGTGACAACAAACAGATCTTTGGGAACAGTGACAACAGGCACAGGTTCCTTGTCCAGCTCAGCTCCAACCAGAGAGCACAGGTAGTCAGCACCAGGGCTAAACGAAGGTTTCATTTTTTGCTGGTACAACAGAACCAAGACTTTTGAAAAGGCAGATGTGACAAGCATTTCAACTACTTACCACTCAAAGATCCTGAGCAGCGAATGCCCAAGGCAGCGAGGCGCGACAACAGCGCAGTCCTGCTCTCGGCGACTGCCCGTTTGCTAGGTAGAGATGTGCATGTAGATCCCGCTGGACTTCCTCCAGCGCGAGGGACCCCAGTGGTCTGCGTGCAGGGACCTCGGCAGGCAGGTCTCAGGGCTGACCTCAGACGTCCCTCGAATTGGGCTGAGAAAGGGCCGAGGTGCCAAGGCAAATCTTGGCGACTCGAAGACGCCTGGGGGGCACCAGCAACACGCAGCGGTCTTGCCCGCCTCCTGCATTTGTAGGGGCGTCCCCGCAGGATGCGCGAGGCCATGGTGGAACAAAATACCATGCTCGGTGCTGGTGACAATTTGAACCACGAGTCAGATTCTCTTTTCAGGAGTCAAATTCCCTCCGCGGGAACCCTGGGCGAAACCACCTGGTCCCTCAGTTTTGTATCAGCCATTCTGTGGGAGCAGGGGGGTGCTTGAGAATTGACTGCCAGGATCTTTGGGTTTCTCAGTGGACCATCCAGGAGGCTGCTCCTAGGCTCTGAATGTAGAAAAGTCCGCCCCTTTTCCTGGGAAGATTTCTTCAGCATTTGGAGTGGTTTCTGTAAAGCAATTGCTGTAGGGTCTGGCCTTGGACTTCACATCAGGTTCAAGCTCCCATTGGAGACACTTCCTATGGATCAAGCCAAAAGAAAAAGATAGGTGCTTCTGCATGGAGTGGTGTTAGTCACGTAATTATCATTAATAAGTAACATTAATTTGTGCTTACTACCTGGCAGGTGCAATTTTAAGTATTTCATATATCTCCTCACCCAATCCTTACCACAGCCCTATGGGCTTGGGCACTGTTATTTCTAATTTTTCAGGTAAGGAAACTGAGGCACTCAGGATGGAAACAACTGTCTAGCTTTAGACAGATGGTGGGAGGTGATGCTGGTGTTAGGTCTGGGTTCGGCTTGAGCCTGTGCTCTTGATCTTCCTCTCCACTGTGCAGTTAGCTCATCTGTCTCCTTAGCCTTGATAGAGTCTGGGGAAATAGGGTGGTGGTGGGAAATAGAGGAACTAAAAGGATCCTCTAGGAAGAAACCAGGGGATGGAGGGAGGGGGAAGTGATATTGGCTGAATTATATTGTTATATTTTGTGCATACATGAATATGTAGCAACGATCCCATCATTATGAACATCTACCATGCACCAATAAAAAATGTGGAAAAAGAAAGACTCCTCTAGGGACTGCATGGAAGTGAACAGAGCTGTGAATAATTGCTTCACCGACATTAATTGGGGGAGGGAAACTTAAATTCTGGGGAAAAGAGATCATATTAGTTCATTTTTGTGGCTGAAATGAAATGCCTGAGGCAGGCTAACCTAATAAAGAAAAGAGTTTTATTTTGCTCACAGTTTTGGATGCTTGAAAAAGTAAAAACAGCAAGATGCAGGTTCTGGGGAGGGCTCCCCTTGGCTGTACCACCTGAGGGCAGAGAGCCAAAATGTGTGTGAGAAGAAGAGGTCACATCACCAAGCAGAAGTCAGAGAGATTGGGGTCCCTCAGTCACTTCCAGGGGCAGTATTCCCCAATAATTTAAAGATATTCCATTAGGATCCACCTCTTAAAGTTTCTGTCACTTCTCACATTGCTGCACTGAGAACAAACTTTTTTTTTTTAGTGGGGGACATGCTCAAACCATATCCAAACCCTAACGACACTTTTTGGATGAATAGCAAGAGTTCTGGGAATGGAACCCAACATTTAAAGCTTTCTGTCTCATGGGCTTCCATAAAATAGGACATTGGCTGGTGTGAGCAAGGAAGGAGCCTCTACACTGTTACCCAGAAAGGTATTGCCTATTGTTTTATAAAGTGATTGCACCATTTTCCACTTCCACCGGCAGAGTACAGGGCCTCCTGTTTTCTCACACCTTGCCGGTATTGGTATTAGCTCTCTTTTTGAGGATAGCCACGCCGGTGGGTGTGCAGCAATGTCTCTTTGTAATTTTAGTTTGCCTTTTTTCTCATAGTGATGTTGAATATTCTTTCTTGTGCTTATTACCATTAATATGGCTCTTTTGTTGAAATGCTACTTTTGTAAACTGGGTTTTTAATCTTAGAATTAAATACTTTTTTATGTGTCTGGATACACATCCTTTATTAGATACATGATCTGCATGTATTTCTTGCAGTCTGTGGCTTGTTTTCATTTCCTTCATAGTGTCTTTTCTTTTATGTCTCATGCCTTTGGTGTTATGAGAATTCTTTCCCAAACCCAAGATTTGAAAGGTTTTCTCCTAGAAGTTTTATAGTTTTAGTTCTTACATTGAAGACTACAGTCAACCTCAAGTTAATTTTTTTTTGTACCGGGCATTGAACCCAGGGACCCTTAACCACTGAGCCACACCCCCCAGTCCTTTTTACATTTTATTTAGAGACAGGGTCTCTCTGAGTTGCTAGGGCTGCTCTAAACCTCGCTAAGGTGCTAAAGTTGGCTTGGAACTCGTGATCCTCCTGCCTCAGCCTCCCGAGCCACTGGGATTACAGGCATGCACTGCTCAAGTTAATTTTTGTATTAGTGTGAGCTATATTCCAGCACTGCCCTCCCTCTGAAGGCTCTGGGGACACTCCCCGTCTCTTCTGGTGGCTGTTGGCCATCCTCAGCTTCAGCTGCACCACTCTGATGGCTCTCAGCCTCAGTCTTCACACTGCCTGCTCCTCAGTGTGCCCTCTCCTTCCACTTCTGCCTTAGAGGAACACTTGTGGCATTCCATGCCCAGTGGGATAATGCAGACTAATCTCCTCTCACAGCCTTAAGCTAATCACACCTGCACAGATGCCTTATTGCAGACAAGGTAACAATGGCAAATTCCAAGGATTGGGACTTAATTTCTTGGGTGGCCCTTATTGAATTTTCCACATTAACCAATGTTCCCAGCAACACGTGTTGAAAAGATTTATCTTGTTGGGCATATTGGCACATGCCTATAATCTCTGCCACTTGGGAGGTTAAGTCAGGAGGATCCCAAGTTCAAGGCCAGCCTCAGTAACTTAGTGAGGCTTCTAGCAATGACGTGAGACCTTGTCCCAAAATAAAAAATAAAAAGAACTTGGAGAGGTAGCCCTGTGGTAGAGCACTTCTGGCTTCAATCCTCAGTATCAACTATATGATCTTGGCACTTGGCACTTTGTTAAAACATGAGCGTTCATTTCTGGACTCTTAATTTTGTACTATTCATGTAGTATTATATCAGTAACATGCAGTCTTGCTAACAATAGTAAGTTATGAAATCCTATAAGTTCTCCAATTTTGTTTTTTTTTAAAAACATTGTTTTGGCCACTGCAGGACCTCTTTGTTTTCTTTTTTCCTTCCCCATTCCTTTCTTTCTTGATTTGGGCAGTGCTGGGAATTGAACCCAGGGTCTCAAACATGTGAGGCAAGTACTCTACCACTCAGCTAGACCTCCAGCCCTGTTAATCTATTTTGAGTCAGGGTCTTGCTAAGATCAAATTGGAAAATGTTCCCACCTCTTTTTCTGAAAGAAATTTATGAGCTATTGGTATTATTTCTGTAAACATTTGATAGAATTCACTAGTGAAGCTGTCTGGATTGGGACTTTTTTGTGGGAAGATTTTAAATGATGAATTCTTCTTATAGGTCTACGAAGATTTTATTTCTTCTAGAAAATCTTATTGCTTTTATAATTTATTTTTTTCTTGAAACACGTTCATATCATTTAAGTTGTCTTATTTGTTGGTATAAACACACAGACATATAATATTCTCTTACAATCTGTAAAATTGGTAGTGATGTTGTTTCGGTCCTGATTTTGGTAATTTGAGTTTTCTCCAGTTTTGGCTATTTCCGCTAAGGATTGGGGAATTTTGTTGATTTTTTAAAGAAAGACTTTTGATTTCATTTGATTTCATTAATTTTTCAATTATTTTTCTGATTCCCTTTCTAGCTTTTTTCCTTCCTTCTACTTGTTTTAGGTTTAATTTGCTCTCCTTTTTCTAGTTTCTTAGAGTAGAAGCTTGATTATTGATTGGAAACCTTTCTTTTTCCCTGACATAGGCATTTATAGCCTGTGTAAGTTTCCCCTTAACTATTGCTCTAGATGTGTCACATAAATTTTGCTGTATGGGATTTAATTTCATTCAGTTCATAATATTAAAAAACTTCCCGTGAGTATCTTCTTGATCCATGGGTTATTTGGAAGTATGTTGGTTAATTACCAGATATTTGGGGGGTTTCCAAATATTTCTCTCTAATGTGGATCTCTGCTGTCATTGTATCATGGACAGAGAACACACTTTTCATGATTTCAACCTTTTAAATTTTATTGAGACTTGTTTTATGGCCCAGCAGGTGTAATATCTTGGAGAATGTTTCATGTGCACTTGAAAAGATTATGTATTCTGGAATCTCTCTTAAATGTGTTCAAGTTGGTTGATAGTGTTCAGATCTTCCCTATCCTTACTAATTTTTTTTCTGGTTGTTCTATTGATTATTTAGAATGGGCTATTCAAATCTTCAAATTCAACTATGTCAGTTTTGTTTTAGACATTTTAGGAGTCTATTTATATAAGTATATACAGACTTGTGTTTGTAGTCATGTTTCTATTTCTTTTAAAATTTTTAAATTTGTTTTACTTAGTTACCCATGACAGTAGAATGCACTTCAATATATCATATATAATGGAGTGTAATTTCTTCTTCTGGTTATACATGATAGAATCCCTCTGGTCATACAGTTATATATGTACACAGGGTAATAATGTCTAATCCATTCTCCTATCCTTCATACCCCCATAGCCCTGCCCCTCCCTTTGATCCCCTTTACCTAAAGTACCTCTATTTCTTCTCTAGCCCACCATGACTTTTCTAATACCAATATAGGATTCTTCAGCTTTTTTATGGCTTCTTTTCGCATGGCCTGTTATTTTTCACTTTTTACTTTTCTCTGATTTGTGCTTGAATCTAAATTATGTCTCCTGTGGATCAGAGTTGGGTCTTTTATTTTTTATTTAGTTTGTCAGTCTCAGCCCTTTGAAGGTTTAGTCCATTCACATTAATGGAATTTTTGGTATGATTATGTTATGGTTTGGATATGAAGTGTTCCAGAAAGACTCATGTGTTGGAAGACTTGGTCCTCAACACAGAAATATCCAGAATTGGGGCTTTTGGGAACTCACTGGATCATGAGGACTCTAAATTCATTAGTGGATTAACCCATTTGATAGATTACTAATTTGGGCTACTGGGTGGTGGTGGAAACTGGGCAGCTGGGGTATGGTTGGAGGAAGGTCCCTGAGGGTGTGACCTTGGGGATTATATCTCACCCCCAGACCCTTCCTTGCTCTCTGCGATTCTGGGATGTCATGAGCTCCTCAACTTTCCTCCACCATGCCCTTCTGCCATGATGTTTCTGCACTGGAGCATGCCGACCATTAACCATAACCTCTGAAACTATGAACCAAAATAAGTCTTTTCTCCTCAAAGTTGTTTTTCCCAGGTATTTGTCACAGTGATGAAAAGCTGACAGCACAGGTTGGAATTTCCCTGTTTTCTATCATTTTTGTACTTCTGTTCCTCCTTTACTGCTTTCTTTTGTGTTAAACATTTTTTAAAAATTTACTATTTTAATTCCTCTTATTTTTACTGTTCTTTTAATTGACAAAAATCATGTATTTTATGGTGTACAATGTGATGTTTTGATCTATGTATACATTATCAAAAAAGATTCATTAGTAAAAGCTAACATATTTCTCACCTCACCAATTTCCTTTAATTTTTTTTGTTATACTTTTTTGAGTTCCTGTTTTCTCTAGTGATTACAATTTGCATTTTAATTTATGGTAATACATATCGGAGTAACAATTCCAATAAAATATCAAACTTTTGTTTACTCTCTATTAATAGTTTTGTGCTATTGCCATGTACATCTGTTATAATCCCCCCAAAGCAGCTGTAATTATTGCTCTGCACACTCCTATCTTTTAAAAGAGTAAAAATGAAAAATGCAAAATACTTTTATAGCTTTTAAAAATCTTACTCTGGAGCTGGGGATGTGGCTCAGTGGTAAGGTATTTATCTAACATGCACAAGTCCCTGGTTTCAATTCTTAGCATTACAGAAAAAAAACTTAGTCCCATATTTACCATTTCTGTTCTTCCTACAGATGATGTCACTGGTGTCACTTCCTTCGAGGCTGAAGAAATTCCTTCAGTGCAGTAGTTGCCCTTTATATACGTTATGGACAGAAATTACTATTGCAAACTCCAAATGGGGTTTTAAATCATTCCATAGACTGTTTAGTTGAGTAAAACGACCCCAGTTGAGTAATGAGACTGGAAACTTGCACATGGCTTGCTTTCAAGGCTGTAGAGTGGGTTACCCAGTTAACGAAAACTGGCATGCTATGAACGTAGTCACGTGAGGCATGACATTTTGGTCAACAACGGATCATACAGAGGACAGTGGTCCTACAAGATGATGTTGCCTGGTGACATCCTAGCCATCTTGGGCTTCGTAGAACATTTGTTTGCATAATGATGAAATCACCTCACAAATGGAGTGTGCCTCCATTTTTAAGCAACTCTGTATTTCCACCATCATACACTCAACAATGCATGACACAGCAGTCATTAATTCACAGTCCACCACAGTTCAGTCGTTACATGGAGAATTCCAAAATTTCATAACAATTTGTTAGTTTTGAATTGTGTGTTCTGAGTAGTGTGATGAAATCTCACACCATCCTGCTGTCCCTCCAGGAGATAAATCATCCCCTTGTCTAATACATCAGCACTGTGTTCTAGCTGCCCTCAGTCACTTAGGAGCTGTCTCAGTAACCAAGTTGCACAGTGCTTGTGTTCAGGCAGCTCTTAGGTAGTAGCAATACTAACCTTCACCTCACTTCATCTCATCATGGAAGTATTCATCACTGGACATGAGCCTCACAGTGGAGTGAAGCCATTTTGAGAGAGGCCATAGCCATATAACTTTTATTACCATCTATTGTTATGACTGCCCTATTTTATTATTGTTAATCTCTTATGTTGTTCGTTAATGTATGATGAGTCACTTTCCTCCTGTTGGTTTGATTTTCCATCTTTATTTCAACATTTTGACAATGTTGTGTCTAGGTATAAATCTTTTTTTGCATTTACTCTAGTTTGCTGGGTTTTCAAATGTATGAGTTGATTTAAAAAACTCAAATTTAGCCAGGCACAGTGGTGGACACCTATAATCCCAGTGACTCCGGAGGCTGAGGTAGGGGGATCACGAGATCAAAGCTGGCCTCAGCAACTTAGTGAGAACTTCTGCAATTTAGTGAGATTCTGCCTCAAAATAAGAAAAATAAAAAAGGGCTGGGGATGTGACTCAGGGGTTAAGCACCCCTGGGTTCAATTCCCATGGCCAAAAGATAAACAATAACTCAAATTTGGGAAGGTTTTCGTTATTATTTCTTTAAAAATTTGCTCCTTTCCCTTCATCATTTCTTCTTGCCCATCCTTCCCATCACAGATGTAATGGCACGCCTGGTCCTGGTCGGCAGCTCTCAGACGCTCTATTCATGTTTCTTCAATCTCTGTGCCTTCTTCTTTGGATGGGTTATTTACTATTGATCTATCTTCAAGTTTCCTGAAGTAGTACTGTTTTTAGTTTTTTTAAGTTCTTTTACTTTTCAACCTGACTTTTATCTTTTTTGCTGAGATTGTTATTGTCTTTTCTTCAAATTTATTAACGTGATTTCCTGTAGGTTTTGAACTTATCTGTAATGGCATTTATTTTGAAACTGTCTGCTAAATCCAATACCTGGTGATAAAGAAGATAGATTCCTTTTGGGTGGCAGTGGGATTAACTGAACATGGGGTCTTGCATTAGGCAAGTGCTTTACCACTGAGCTGTTAGAAATAGCTTTTGACTTTTTTCCTTCTAAATATGGGTTGAACTTTTTCAGTTCTTTGAAAATCTTATGAAGCTAATCCATGCTTTCTAATATATGAGCAATTATGTTTGAAAATGTTATATTTTCTAGTATACGGCTGGGGATGTAGTTCAGGGGCAGAATACTTGCCTAACATGCATGAGGCCCTGTGTTCAATCCCCAGTACTAAAAGCAAAAACCCAAAAAAACCCAATATATTCTAAGATATTATATTCCACTGGTATTATTTATAACATCCTACATATATACCTTTATGGGAGCATATGTATTCATGTATATATAATGTATATAACATGTAGTTTGCTACATTGTCATATGATCTTAGGTCATTCATAGCCCTAGTTGTTTTGCCCACTTGACTTTTTTTCTTGGACTGGAAGTTCAAGCTTTCAAGTGTTTGTTTTCCTCTGAATTTCCTGTAATGTTCTCTGAGTGTAGGCCGTGGTATTTAATGCAAAAATATTTATAACTATTTCATCATTATATGGAATTGAGTCCTTTAGCATCACAAGCTTAATGTCTGCTGGCCTGAATTCTACCTGACATCAGAACTACTGTTTTCTTTTGTTTCATTTCTTCTGAGTCACTGAGTCTATGTGTGCCTCTTGTACTGTAAATAACTGAGCTGCATTCTGCTGTGAACCAGTGTGAAAACCTTTTCTTGGAGTAGACATTAAGTGCATGCATATTAACTGGCATGGTTGATGTTTGGTCTGAACTCAGCTGTTCTGCTGGTTTTTCAAAATATATTGCCCAGGGTTTATGTCCACTAGGAAAGATGGTGTTGGGTTCACACATGAGACCACCTATTGCCTTATTTCTAGATTTTAATATAATTTATCTGATTTTTGAATATATCTCACAACTGTTGACATTATAGAGAGCAAAGTGGTTTCTCTATAGTGGAACATACAAATCAATACACGTGGTACAATTAGTGGAGTTCTGAATTTGATGAAATACTGCTATCTTCTCTGTCCCAAATTTTATCAAAGCCCCACTTCTCCTGAGTTGGAATCTAGCTGTAGTTGATGAGAAGGAAGCAGCTGTGGTTTCCTCCTCCCCAGTGGCCAACCACGTTGGGTAGAAATAGGTTCCCAATGTTTCCATGCTGTTCAACCAAGCCTCTGTCTTATTAAATGCACTGACAGAGCTCTTTGGAGTTGCCTCACTCTTTGGAAAAGGCATTTGTAACTTGCTTCACATTTGGAGATGACTATCCTTTCTTAGTATTTTTGCCTCAGTTTGATACAAATTTTACTGTTTCTAACAGATATATATTTTTTGTGGTGAATATTAATGAATTGTGGGCACTCTACAGTTTAATATAAAAACACTATCTTTGGTTCTCTTTGATTTATAGGTTAGTGTTTTTCAAAAACTGAAGTTGATTTATGTGTATTGTTCCATCATCTTTCCCAGAAACTTCCACCATGCATTTTTTATAAGTAGTATGAAACACCTAGATGTTATTTTGACTTAGAAAGTGTTATAAAATAGCTGAAAAGTTACTATTTTTGTCTTTTTATAGAAAGTAATGTCATTGGTATTTTGTAGTCCTTAGTCACCAATGCTTTAAGTCAGCAAAAACTAGGACATTTGAGATATTATATACTCTTTGGTTGAGTATTAAAGAAAGGGAGTAAGAAATTATTTTTTGAAACAAAACAAAAAAAAATCTCATGCAAAAAGAACACTGCTTTAGATTTGCAAAAAGGTTAAAATTAAGACTCTTCTTTTGAATACAATATGTATGCAAATAGACCAATCATCAGGAATGGGCATTTATTTCATTAAAAAAACTAAGCAAGATTCATCCCCTGGACAGTACTGTATCCTTTAAAGCAGCAGCAATCACAAGGCACATATGTATGAAATACCTCAAGCAAAACAGAAACAAATTATGTGTTTTTTTAAATTATTAAAAAATTATGTGTGTCATTTAAAAAGACGTTGAAGACTACTTGTTAACATTAACATAGGTTACAAAAATGACATTATCTTTTATAATTTTCATTTTTTAATAAAAGAAGGAATAATGGTGTAGTGCTTGTGTGCTATCTTGTAGCACATATCAGAAACCTTTACACCATTTAACTTCACTTGCTAAAGAAAAAAATAGCTACAGTACAGCTTAATATTTTATTTTTAGTGCTTTCACATCTTCCTTAGATATCTGGAATCCATAAAATGAAAAGAAAAAGTTCTCATTTTTTTCTTACCCTAGAAAAAGCCTGTCATTTTATGTCCCTAGGCAAACCTACTACAAAAGAAAGAACATTTGAGATAGTCTAAAATATCAAGGACATGATTTGAATTTGGGGGGTCAATAAAACAACCTTCTTCCTAAAGAAGATTAGAAATCAACACAGAATAAACTTAAAGGTCAATTATATTAAAATAAAATAGTGTTTTATTTAAATTATTGCTCGCTTAGGAAGTAGAATGAATATTCTCTGGTTAGGGATAGATGCTCAAATTAGAAATGGTATAACACCAATATCTAGTATATATAAAATTCTAGGATTCAAATATATTATAATGAAATTTATGATAATCACAAGAAAGTATTTCTTTGCATATTAGACATGATTTAGCTTTATATGATGAAAACTAGAAAAGATATGGTTGAATTAACTCTTCAGTAGTAAGTTCACATATGAAGTATTCCTCTTAGCTTTAATTAAGTTGCAAAGTCATTTTTCAATGAAATATTAAGGAGTGCTTACAGAGTCATTACTACAGAAGGGAGAAGAGAAACTGAAGCTCTGGTTTTACAAGACAACAACAACAAAGAATATAAAATACTAGTATAATAGAACATTTAAACAGCACTAAATAGCACAATTTAAATACTAGTTACACATCATCATTAGTCTTTCTCTTAGAAAATCAGTTCCTGGGCTTTAGATGTGTTTTCTTTTAAAAATCAGGAGCATTCATCCTTCTCATGGTCACACATTTGGTCCATATCCATGCCGTTTGGAAGCAATCCTATAGATGTCCTCGAGTTCTCTTTAGGTCACCCCTGGTCAGCAAGAGGTCTCCAAGGAGTCCTGTTTGCATGTCTTATGGCAGGAGGCACTGGGTGCTGGACCCCACCTAGAGCAGGACAGCCTGGGCCACCTCCTTGATGGTGGACGCAGCTCTCTCCAGTTCCTCTTCTGTCTGTTCTACTGTGACCACGACCCGAATGCTGAGAAATAATAAAGGATTATTAAAAATTACTGAGTCAGTCTACACCAAAGGCCAGCTGTCTATGGCCAGAGAGCCAAATCTAGCTGCTACCTTTTTTGTCAAACAAGTTCGGCTGGACTTCCCTTGCTCACAGTTTACGTCCTGTCTACAGGTGCTTTCCCATTACCATAGTGGAGGAGCGACTGTGACAGGGAGTCTGGCCCGCAAATCTAACGTATTTGCTATCTGGCCACTGGCTGAAGCTTTGCCTCCGAGCCTATATACCACTGGTGTGTCTCTAGTCAGAGTGATCCTGCTGTGGGGCCTGCTGTGGAGGCTAGAAAACTGTCTTCTCCCTGATCTATTGCTCCATGTTGGCAGCAGGATGGTGACAACCCAGGCACAACTCAGGATTTCAACATTTCTCATGTCAATGTTATCATCTGGTGGTTTGTTTGTATTTATAATTCAAAAAGCAATGTGGATATTTTATAATACTTTGAGGCAAGGCAGAAATTTTCAAGTTCTTGGGAAATTAAAGAAATATGACCTCTGGGCTGGGAATGTAGCTCAGTGGTAGAACTTGCCTAGCATGTGCAAGGATTGGGTTCAATCCCCAGAATCACACCAAAAAAGAGGAAAAAAAAAAAATCAAGCACTGGAAATATGAGCTTAATGGGACAAGACCACCAGACACCCCTGTATACTTCACTCTTCTTTGCAAATATCTGCTTCATCCTCTGCACACTTATTTATTGAGCTGTGCTGTTTGGGCATGGAGCATCAAGGGCACAAAGCAAGCATGGCACTGGTCCTCCTGCATAGGTGTTCTTACTAAGAACGAGTAGACTCCATAATGGATGGGCACAACGAAAACAAGAATGGAGCTTAACAGTGCTTTTCAGCTGGTGCCTAAATGATTTCCACAAGTCCCAGTGTGGCTCTGTGCATGTACGAAACATTCACACTCTTCAGGTTTTATCCTACACACCCCTGGCCCTTCTGCAGCTTACACTCCATGCCTGAAGATGGACTTGGAGGTCTCCAAGCTACAGTGAGTAAAGCTCATACGCACCTTATCTACAGGAAGGCCACAATGCCCACTGGCTGCTTGAGGAACATGAGAATGCTCCTCGACTCTGATGGGATCACATCCTGATAAACCAACTGTATATCAACCATACAGCAATACACCAAACCTGCTGAACCTCCTCACTGAGCTTGACCTACTTTAAATGTGCTTTGAACACTTAGGTTAGCAAACAGTGGGAAAAACCAACCCACACAAAGCCTATTTTAAAAAAAGGTGCAGAATATCTCATGGAAGTTATTGAATATCATACTGAAAGTGAAAAACAGAATTGAGGATACACTTTCACACTGTGTAAAGTTGCCAATGTTTAGCTGAAGCACTGCAAACTGGGGACAGTCTGTGCTCAGTTCTCCTGGCTCCGGGTGTCACCTGCTCTCAGAAGCCTTAACATCATCCCAGGGCACAACTGACCATGCTTTCTTCTGTGACTTCCTGAAGACGGCTGTGGCTGGGGTGTCCCCCTCCCTTCTGACTACAGTTACAAGCACTCTGAGGTCAGAATTCATTCTCCCTTTTCATCTTCAATTGTTTGTGTGCTTGTGCCTTTGCTTCAGTGTCTGCTGATGAAGCACACAGCACTCTGGCCAGCATGGGCAGCAGGACAACTGCAGCTAAGAGTTCCCTGCAGGACTGTCCTCATGGCAGAAACTGCTCTACAGAAAATGCTGCCCTTAGGACATGGCAGATGGCAGCTGATTGCAACCTGTTTGCCCCTGTTCATTTCTGGGATCCCAGACATTTTTTTTTTTTTTTTTCTTTTTTTGAGTTAACTGGGAGGATACTCAGTCCTGAGGAGCTTTTCAGTTAATATTTAAAAACTTCTAGTTTAAGGAAAAAAACAGGTGATATATTGTACTTAAGGGCAGATATTCTTCCACATTCTGTGATACTCATTCAAAAAAATTCAAAACATAGTATATTTCATACAGAGTTTAAATAGGAAAGAAAAGTGAGGTCATATTTTAATATCAGCCAACCTTGGAGGAGGGAGGCACTTCTCTTCTTTCTCCAAGTAGCGGGCCTGAGTTAATGCAATACTTCTGCTCATGCACTGTAGGAAGAAAAAGGAATACATCAGCAGCCTGGACTCAGACACTGGTAATTAAAACAGGAAGGTACACTGAAAACCCCAACAGTAGTTTTAATTTACTCTTCCAGTTATAACTGTTAACAGACAAAACTAAAATACCACGACATAATCTTGAGCAGCACTCACTCCACAGAACTTTCTGCAATGATGGGTATGTTCACGCTGCAGTGTCTGGGTCGGGTGCTGTGAGCCCATGTGACTCCTGAGCATCTGGAGAAATGGCTGTGCCACAGAGAGACTATGTTTCTAACTGTTCTTTATTTTTACTTGGTTTGAATTTATTCAGCCACGGTGCCTGACAGATCAGGCAAAACAGAGCTAAAACACAGGGACAAAGTATGAGCAAAGCCCATGAGCTGGACTGTACAACATCAGCAGGACCAAGTCAGAGAAAAATTGCTTCAATTCAACCGTGAGCAATAACAATAATTTGTATGTGTTCCATTTGGACAAGATGCCACCAAAGAATCTGGTGTTAAGTTTCCTGCATATCTTTCCTATATATTAGTTACCTGTCAACATTTTTTTCTTATAAATTAATATATTCTCTTCTAAAATATAGCAAACAAAAAAAACTAGAAACAAGGTTATAGGTGATGAAAATGTTTCAGAATTAAAGACAGGATTTGAATTAAAGATAGTTGTAGAACCTTGTGAATATATTAAAACCACTGAACTATATGTGAATTATATGTATAAACAAATACAAACATATATAAAATATATAAAAATAAACAACAGAGGAAGGGGATGACATAAAGAAAAGAACAATGCCTGGCAGAGAATCTATCTGTCCAAAGAGGGATCGTGTTGTAAGTTGGAAGGAAGGGTTGGGAAAATCAGCCTCTTACTGATTTCAGAGTCAGAAAGTGAACTTGGAAGCGGGAAGGCCCCTTGAAAACATCTGGCCTGACTCTGGTCCTGGCTGGGTAAAAGGCAATATAAAGCATAGCTCGGTGTGTGAAAACAGAGTCCTGGTGAGCAACTCAACATAAACTTGGCAAGAGTTCTCAGTTCTACAAATTGTAACAAGAGTCACTGTCATGGTTCTTTTCTCTCTTCAAATATAAAAGGAAAAACGGGAGTGGGACAAAGATCATGAGGATTTTTAAGATGGAGATTGTGATTAGGCGAAGAAGCTGTAAACACTTTCTGTTTTTGTTGTATAAATGAAGTTTCCAGTTAGTATTTTGTTCCTTGTCCCGGGCTTTTCTCTCCTCACTCATCTCCCAAGATGATGTCCTGAGAGAGCCAGCATCGAATAGGAGCCCACAGAGAGAAGTCTGGGGTCTGTGAGCTTCCATAGAATTTCACCTTCTCATTTTGTTATGAGGATAATCCATGGAAGCATAGTTTGGTCACTTCAGGTACATGAGTCCCCCATTTCTCTCTGGAAGAAAGTAGTTTAACTACTGCTATCTAATGAAAAACAAAAAGAACAAAGGGGACTTAGTATGGAGTAGATATGCTGGCATCTAATGGCCAGTATACCACCACACAAGTGTGTGCAGACCACTGTCCTGAGGTAGTTCAAGGGGAGACTGAGGGAGAAAACAGTCCTACCACAGGGCCCAACACAGGCACACACAGCTTACAAGGACCTGCTCCGTGGCCATCAGCTCAGACAGCACTGAGAGTGACTGCTGAAAACCCCTAACTCAGCTCTCACATGAAGGTAATTTAATACATTTTAATTGTACTGACTTATCCATGCAGTTTGTATTAAATTTATAAATTTGTTTTGGTCTTACTTTTGTCTAAGAACTCCAATCACACTTACTTTTGTGTCTGTACATATTTAACAGTTCCTGAGGGAACATAGGTGACATTTCCTGAACCATCAAGGCCATCACTCACTCCAGCCTGATTGTTCACACATTTCCTTAATTGGGAATCTCAGATTCTGGGTTTTGTCAACTGATCCTAGAGGGCTGTATATTGCATGCAGTCCTCCATAGACACAGTTCAAACATTATAGGACAGAGGCAGCTGAGGTACCTCTGTGCAGCCAGAGGTGGCCTTTGCATCCAGGCTACATACGGACCAGCCAATGACTAAAAAACCTCTGCCTGAGATGCCATATGGATGGAGGAAGCTGGTATGGGGACAGGTCTAGAAAAGACATGACAGGTGGCAGCCATCATTAGTACCTCAAGATGCCTGGCTCCTTAGGGCAGGAGCCTCTGAAAGGAATCGTTGCTAGGGCTAAGAAATGGAGTGACGCCCGTTTTCATTCTTAAGGGTACAATTGAAGGCCAGTGTTGCCTTGGGGGGGCATATCCTCATGGTGCTGTGGGCCCCTGTTTGGGTCTTTACAAAGAAGAGGACAGCCATAAGGACAGTGAGGAGGAGGACGACTCAGGAGAGGCAGCACTGCAGGCGGAACAAGACAAGCAGCTTTCCTAAGTGGCTGCTTACTCAACCTCTAAGCTGTAATCAGGAGTAAAAAGACTTTTAGGAGATTAATTTAAATATATCTCCCAAATTAGGAGTATTAGAGAGGACACCTGCCTTCCTTTCTGATTAGGGGAGAATTATGATTTCAGGATGACATTGATGGGCTATCTTCCAGCTACATGAAGGTAGGGGGAGAGGGAGGAGGGGAGTATGTGTGTGGTATTTGCCCCATGTCAGCAGCTGTCCCAGAATGTTTAGGAATTGCACATAATGCCTTCCAACCTGAAGATCTGCCAGTCTTATGAGAGCTTTCCATAAGGGTAATAATTCAAAAGAGAAGTTGAATATATTTAAATACAATGTGGCACTGAATGCCCAACTTTAGTGGGAGCTGAATTAACCCAATGGGAGGGAAGGCCTGTGGTCTGTCCCTACAGTAGGCACACTGTGAAGGAGGAAATCAGCCGGGAAGGATCAGGAATATCAGAACTATCCACACACCGAGTATGGTGACCAGCAGGTTCTGCTATACCCTGTCTCTTGGGGCAAGGAGATCTTTCTGAAAAATGACATAAAGAACTGCTAGGGGTGAGGGTGGAAGAGGCGGGGAGGTTCACTTGAGCAAGTGAATGCGTACCTGATTTACGATTTCCTGAAGCAGTTTCACATCTTTCTCTCGAGACCCAGTGCTCTCTTCCAGTTGTAGGTGAAATGCTGGAGAGAAGGACTCCCCCACCACTTTTAATCCAGAAATGCTGAAGAAGCAAACACACACACACACACACACCCATTAATCCCTTCTAGGCTCAAAGCTTTCTCATACATAAATAATTTTAAAAGTCCATTGTCAAGGCCTGATGAACGGAATAGAATTTATGACTCTGATGGAAGCACTATGTGGTGTGAACCTGAGTTCTGGGCAGTGCTTCCCAGTGTAGAAAAATGCTCACAAAGTCAGTTCTGAGAGCCAGGACTGTGAGAAAAGCTCCCTGACTCTGAGAGGACAGTGTCCTCTCATCTGTTTCTGGTCTCCCAGTGGGATGCTCATGTGTTCATGCACCCTGCCTGTCCAGACACCTCACAGGTGCCGTGGCCGTGGCCCCATCATCTCCTTACCCAGTTGCTCTGCTCTCTTGCTCCCACTACACTGTGCCTGCCCAGCGCCAGTGTTGTCTCACTAGGGGGGGATCTGTCTCCCTCAGCACCCACTTTAGGGAAAGGTCTGTTCTACCATTTTCTACTTGTCCTGTTTGACTACTTCTTGGACTACTTACTACATTTATTATGTGATGCTTCCTTGCTTATTATCTAAGTCTTTAGCACGTATCTTCTCTCATAAATTATAAAAATGATTTCTAACATTAATAAACATATTTTGACTACATTTAGATTAAGAATTTCCTTATGTGCATGATTTGTTTTAAAAATTTACTTGGATTAAGATTTTATTCTTTCTTGGGATTAACAGCACAGACAATTCTGGGGGGATAAAATCCTGTATTTTAAAATGATTATAACGGATTGTCATGAGAACTCTATGCCCTATTATTTAGTCAGGTTCACTTAAAGTCTATTTTATCCTATATATAATAAAAAACATTGAGTTTTGATGATACATGTTTATCAGAAATTAGGCCAAATATTTGAGGTTGCTTTAATTTAGTTTGTTTTACTTAGATTAATTTCTTCCCTTTCAAAAGGAAAAAATCATAAAAAGCATTCAGTGGTACAGTTGAATTTTCTGAGTTTGGAACTACTGCTATTGTGTGGATAAAGTCTCCCCAAAGGTCCATGTGTTAATGGCCTGGGGCCCAGGGAAGCACTACTGGGAGCTGTTGTGGACCTTTAGGAGGTGGGGCCTGGAGGGGATCCAGGTCTCTTCCTCTTCCTCTGTTACTTGGCTCATGAAGTGAGTCATTTGCTCTGCCATGCAAACTGCTTCTCCAGAGGCCCAAAGAATGGGGCTATTGATCACTGACTAGAAATCTAAAACTGTGGGCCATAATAAACCTCCTCTCTTTTTAATTTGTCTCAGGTATTTTATTGTAGTAACGGGAAGCTATAAAACAGCTCACTTGTTGTAGGAATCATATGAGATGCTGGAAGCTAATTTCACTTGGCTTTCAATACACCCTTGAATGTTACTAATTTGTGTCTCCTTTCTTTAAATGTAATATGTCATACCAGGACCTCTCAATAAAGCAGGTTGAATTCATGGAATTTTAGCATCTAAGGGGATCTGAAATGTGGGGAAACCTTCTAGATTAGTTCTTATACTAATGCAAAAATTTAGCAATATGCTTTCAATCTACTTCCTATGTGAATTTTTATTGGGTACACCAAGAAGTATCAATTTTCTTGGTCATGTTTTCTTAGAGGAGAACTTTAAAAATTACTTTTCAAATAATATTTCTCATAAATCAAACAGCCTGGCCTTTGCTCAACATATACAAGGCACCTAAAGCCCAAATCCATTTTGTACTTTGACCAGATGTGCTCAGCTCCTGTGGTGGGTGAAGTGGACTGGTGGGAGAAGAAAGGAAATGGCATGGCCATCCCTGCTGCTAGATAAGGAAGCCCCATGTGAGTTTAACTAAAGCCAAATGGACACAGAGTGTAGCTCAAGCTCAGAAACTCAGAAGTTTTCACAGCATATTATACAGGCTTTAAAAAGAAAGCTTGGCAAACGTTTCACTTTATCTAAGTAGGTAAACCCCATGCCCTGGGCTAGGTTCAGGCTCAGAGTAATCAACAAGGCAGCTCTGGCCCCATGGCATGCTTCTTTGCTAGGGAGAAAGCTGGACACTAATCAATCACTGTCTTCATTGGGAGACGAGGAACCTACAAGTTTCTGACACAAAGGCAAACCTGCGCAGGCTGCTGAATCCTCCCCAACTCAATCTCAGAGGTGACAGGAGTGAGTCAATTGGAAAGAATTAAAAGCAAAACAAAAACAAAAACAATAAATCAAACCCCAAACCTGAAAACACTGGAGATACTACCCCGGAAAATACTTTTACTTTGTTTATTGGAAAATAAAAAAATAAAAGCAGTAAATCAAAGACAACGTAATGAAATGAGTGATAAAAAGGAAGACATTAATGAAAGAAACTAACTGTAATAAAAATACATAGAACCCAAAAAAACTTGGCTCTAGGGAAAATTGTGGGAAGATCATTATGAGAATGGAAAAATAGAAATTCAAAATGAAAAGGGGAAATACTATAGACATGAGAGAAAAAAACCAGACTCTCCCCAACACAAGGAGTCCCAGGTCTAGATATCCTTGAAGGATGGGGGATGCCCAACTCTGAAGAAACAAACCTTGGAGCCTTTTCTTCTCAGTGGCTCCGGGCAGCTCTTCTGAGCAAGAGTGAAAATGCTCACGAATGATGTGAATCTACATTGTGTACAACCACAGAAACAAAAAGTTGTACCCCATTTGTGTACCATGAATCAAAATGCAGTCTGTAAAAATTAAAAATTAAAAAAAAAATGCTTTTAGCAGATTTCTACATTAAAAAAAAAAGAGTGAAAATGCTTCTACACTGGGAATAAGAGGAGGATCTGCAATTACTGCCACTGTTCAATATACTATTAGAAACCAGACCAATCTAATAAAAGAACTCAGATGTATAAGAGTTGAGAAAGAAAGACAGAAAACCATTGTTGCAGATAATAGGACTTCTATGCACATCATTACAACACAATGAAACAATCCACTGGACATAACATCAGTTTAAAAAAAATATTCTTACAAATCAGCGATCGTCAAGTAGCAAATACAACACACAAACCCATTCACAATAGCAATAAAAATCTACAGGATATCTAGACATTTTCTTTAAAGGTCTCATAAAGATACAAGGGGCTTTATGGAGGAAAAAAATTAAATTCCACTAAAGAACAAAAAAGGAAGATTCAAATAAATAGATGATGTTCATGAATGACAATTCCCTCCACATTACTGAGAAAATGTAATACAATTCTAATTAAAATTCTGGCAATAATTTTAGAGGAACCTGTATTTCATACTAAGATAGTGACAAAAGCAAATACAGTAACAAAAACAGAGTCTGGGAATTGAGCAAATGAACCAATAAATGGCAGGGAAGGATCAAAAGCAGACCTATGTACACATGGGAAATGTGTATGATGAGGACAGCCCTATAAATGACTAGAAGAAAGCATGTGGTGCTTGGATGTTATTCAGAAACTGTCCTCACTCATATTCTCTTGACCCCAGTTTCTCCCTGTGGCCACTGTCCCATTTTTCTGTTCCCTTTTATAGAAAACTCATAAAAACTGTCATCTACTTTGAGTCCAATTCCTCTCTTCCCAGTTTCTCAAGAGCCTCCTGCCACCAGGCATTCCACTACTACTGCTCCACTAGCAGGGCTCATTGTCACAGGCAGCTCCACATGATGAAATTAAAGAATCAGTGCTCAGTTACCTGGCTTGGCTTGTCAGCAGCAGTATGCTGCATGCGGACCTACAAAACCACCTTCTTCAATTGGCTCTGTCTCTTCCTTGCTGACTACTCCTTGATCTCCTTGGCTGGTTTCTGACTTCTTCACACTGAAATGTCTTGAATACTATCTCTATGCTAATGGCTCTAAGCTCAAGACTTATTCTCAAACTTAAACTGGTGGATCCATATCCCAGTGTTGTTCTCTATTGGATGTTTGACGGGCATGTTAAGCTTAACATATTTCAACACTGAACTTTCCCACCAATTATTTCATCCCCAGGTCTATGCATTCATTATCAGCTACTCCATTTTGTTGCTCACATCAAAAACCTTAAGATCAACATTGAATCTGCTTTCTCGCTCACCTTGCATCTGAACATCTGGCAGACAGAGCATGCTCCCCTTCAAAATACATCCCAGAACTCAAAACTCTTAACTGCTCCTATGGAGGTAAAAGTTACCTCCACCTTTTGCCTGCATGGATATTTTACCTAGTCCCCTTGTTTCTGTTCTTACTGCAGTACGATACATTATTTCACCCTACACAAGAGTAATTTTGTTATGACATAAATCTAGTTGTGCCATACCACTCTTTCATGCAAAACCATGCCATGCCGTCAAGCCTGAGCTAAGGCTCTTGCCATTGCTACAAGGCCCATTACCTTGTCCCCACCTTCCACTAGCTTCCCCTATTTCTCCCCTCTTCTCATGCGGCTTCCTTGCTGTTTCATTTGTTGTTCCCTCCCTTCCACCTATCCCCCAGCATGTGTTTAGCATGAGGTGCTTGGGATATTCTCTAAGAGTAAGCGAGTAGATGTGAAACCTAGAGCCCAAAGTGTGGCACAGAGAAACAAAATTGTGATTTGTCCACACATGGACAAAGTTTAAAGTTTCAGGTATAGAGGAAGGTAAAACTCTAAGAAGGTAATGAAAGAAAAGAGGGCCAGCAACTAAGTCCTGAAGAGCAGGGTTTGGAAGAAAGTCTTTAAAAAAGACAAAGACAAAACAATTCAAAGCTGTAGAAGGAAACCCACAAATGTGGTATAGCAGTCTCAAGAAGGAAAGATTGGTCACTTGTGAGAACTATGGAGGCATAAATAAGACAAGCTCTGAAGACAGCCTGCTGTATTTAGTACCACAGTAACAGTCCGTGGGGACCCCCACAGGACAGTCGGGTGAAGTATAAGAGTAGAAGCCAGATCTCAGTAGTAGTCAAAATGAGCGATGAGGCTGTAGAGAAGGCACAGACAAAATTTGAGATCAGCTCCAAAGAGAAGCCAAGAAATGGGGTAGTTGCTGGAGGGAAATGTGGGGCAATGAGTAAGGGGAGTTAACAACAGAGGGTGGAGAGGACTTGAATGCCACCGAAATGACTCAGGAAAGGGGAGGGACTCAGGACAGGGTAGAGGGACAATCAAAGGTGCTAGTCTTTAAGAAAGAAAAGGGGCCTGCAATGGTTTGTCTATAATAGAGGGGAGGCTGGAAATGGGGAAGATTCCAAGTGACAGCAATAAGGTTAGGCTGCCCACTGAAAGGAACTTCAGAAAGAACAAAAGGCAGGTCAGAGCTGGGGGAGGTGGAGGACTGGAGTCTGGAAGGAACACAGTGAAGGACATCTGAGGCTGGGATTGATGAGTGTACAGGGTTTCCAATGTCCTGCACTGTGCTGGCATATTAATATTTCAGGAACCAAGGCAACAGGAACCAATACAAGTAATATCCCTCCAGCATAAATCATGCAAGACTAACTTTTGCTACTATCACAAAGACACACCCTGAACTGTAATTGTCTCTGCCCCACTTTATCTGGAACAGCTACAATCTACTCCTTTATTGACTACCCTTTTCTTTCAATTGTCCCTGGTTTCCATATGGTGCAACAGAGGACTTCCACACCTGAAGAGGCACTTTTCCACAGGAGTCATTTCCTACAAGAGCAGAAATCAGCGTGAAGACGTCACCAACCTTAATCTTTTCCCAACTCAATAGGAATCTTAAAGAACTATTCTTTTGCAGTTTTTACTTTTTATAAAAAGAAAACACTAGTAATATTCACTGCAATTTCATTTTCTTTTCATGTTTTAATTTAAAATAAAACAATTTACTAAAAAGTAACATGGGCAGGAGCAATCTAGTGCTATTCAGTGACAATACACATAAACCCCTTTTTCTGTGGAGACTAAGAGAGACACTATAGTGTTATTTCTTGTGGCAAGATGCTGGATTGTTACTTTTACCTCTGTATTGCTATAATATTAATAAGTTGTTTAGAAAAACAAAGGCATGATTCTTTAAAACAATGACAGAAAAGTTTCTCCAGTTTTATACCAATAAACAGAGTTGAGGGAGCTGAGTTTTTGGTTTCTTTGTTGCAATGTGGTCAGAGTGACCCAAGTCCATCAAATTTTAAACTTTTCATTCGTTGTTTAAGTGTGGAACAGATAAACTTCATGTTGGTTGAAAACTGTACCACTTACCCTTGTAAAGCTCTATGAATTTGCTGGCACTTCTTCTTCAACACTGCAAAAATACCTAATTGAAAAAAAGTACATTTGGTAGTAGTAACCTAAGAATATTTTTAAAGGCTCAGTTCAAGTTCATCAATTTAAAATGCTGCAGGTCTTCTTAATTACTATGAGAGAGCCAGTACTAGCATGCCTCTGAAAGCCTGAACTTTGTCTTTAGCACCTATTACCTCATCTCACTCAGAAGCCCCACTTGCAGCAAAATCTGGAATGATGGTTTCTGAGCAAAACAATTACTCTTGTTCTTTCAAGATTCTACAGATAACATGGCTAAGAATAGAAGTGCACAAATCTACCACTTATTTTCTGATTCTAAATGATTTGGTAAAAAAAAAAAAAAAATCAACCATAATATTCAAAACATTTTTTTTTAATTTAAGGAAAATTAAAAAACAAAAGTAAGCAGGAGAGTCAGGCCACCTCATATGTGAACTTCTGAATGTAAACACAAATGTACTCACATCTGCTGATTCTCTGAACTAACATCAACACTGAAAATTCAGGCACGCCAGGTAAGGCCTGCTTCTCCTTTTGTTTAGCTTTGGTAAGGTGGTACTATTACCACCTTTTAAATTCTCAGTTGACTTTTATTTTGCTCACTAAGTGGGTAACTGGTAAACCAGGCTTACTCAGAATTAGATAATGATTCAAAGGTTTAGGGAGGAAACTAACGATAGTTAGAAATACCAAAGAGCAGCACATTTTGGAAACTTCTTTAAAAACTATAAACCAAACAATGACTGGAAAATTTACATGAACGGCAACATCTAGGCCAGCACAGATGTAGCCCTCTTTCTTCAGGCATCTCTAGTAAGTAGAGCAGCCAGCCATGCTTTGGCTCCATCTCCAAACCTAGGACAGAAGCTCTGGTCCATGCCCTTGAGGCAGGGACAACTTCTTCACTGCCATTCTTGCCAGATATGAGTACACCTCATTCAAAATACTTGAGATCAGTCACATTTCAGATTTCAAGAGTTTTCTGAATTTTGTAATATTTACATAAACCTTATTGATTGAGATTCCCTAATCTAAAAATCTGAAATCTGAGATATGCCTATCTATGCTCAAAATAATGGATTTGGACTTCATATTTTCAGAGTAGGGATATTCAACCTGTAATGTAATTCAGAGCCTAAATTTTGTCTTGGTAAATAATTTCCTCTAGCTAATTCCTCCAAAATGCAAGCCAGTAACATAGTTAAAATAACATGAACTTAAAAGGTTGTACCTGGATTCTCTTCCATGATGTTGAGGGCTTCAATGGCAGCAGCAGCCAACAAAGGAGGTAATGAAGCTGAAAAGCAGTATCCCTGGCCGGAGAGTCGCTGAGAAGAAACAAGTCAGAAGCATCACACACAGCATATACACACATTTTCTTTGGGTAAATATTTGAAAGCTATGGATTTTGACACTATCTACTGAACAGTGTCCACATGTGGTGAAGGGGTAAGAGTCAGCCAAGAATAAATATATATGTAACAAAAACAAGACTTTTTGTTAAAAGGGAGACAATTCCTAAAAATAATGTATTGGGAGATTCTTAAAAATTGGCTTTTAAATAAAAACTGTGATAAACTGAGAGTAAATTCTGTAGGCTGAAGTTACATTTTGAGGGGACAATGAAGCAACCAATGTCAGATTTTGCTGTTGTTTTTAAAAACGGCCTACCTGATGGTCAATTACAAATGATCTGCCACAGCAGAAACCTCCAATAGAAGCAAGTGCGTTCTCCATGTTGGCACTAATAAGATCAATATCATCAATCTGCCAGAAAAGTGGGAGAGTGACAGTTATTCCTCTAAAGAGGAAAAAGAAAAGCCAACATCAAATCTAGACCCAAAATTTCAACATTAATCATGCCTGTAAACATATGGATTCAAAAAAGCTACCTATCTGAAAATAAAGAGTAAAAACATAAAATATCTATTAAATCTATTGCTATGAGGATCACCATTTTGTGGCCCATTTCTGAAGTGCCTCATTTTAGACCTTCCTGCTATTTTGTCATGCATTGACACTTAACTCGCACTGGAAAAATGAATTAAAAGGAGATGAAATCTGAATCTGTTTAATGTTAAAAATGCAGTCACAAAATAAGTTTTTTTTTTTTCCTTGCTAAAACAGTGGGTTAGCTGGCCTTCACTCCAGAAAAAACTAAGTCTACCAATCTTTTTTTTTTTTGAAAAATTATTCCAAAACTCTAAATATCACGGCAATAGAATTTTATCAAAGTGAACCAACAGGACGGTGATAACCCTAACTACCCTGTGGGCCTCTAGGTTCCTTTATCTTCTGATTCTGTACTTTGGTTCTGTTCTTTTGCTCCAGCTCCTAGCATCAAGTTCCATTTTGGGTATACAGCAGGAGTTCAATTAAATACTTCTTTTTTAAATTTATTTTTTGTGGTACTGGGAACTGAACCCAAGGGCACTCTACCACTGAGCTGTATCCCTAGTCCTTCTTGAGTCAGGATCTTGTTAGGTTGCTGAGGCTGGTCTTGAACTTGTGTTCCTCTTGCCTCATTCTCCTGAGCAGTTGGAATTATAGGTGTGTACCACAGTACATGACATACTCAGTAAGTACTTCTTGAGGACTGTGATAATGAATTTGATAATCAGTTCACATCTGGTGTGTTTTTAAGTGATTCACAGAAGCAACAAAGATCTATACTCTTGCTAAACCTCTGTAATTTTGCTCTTTTTTAAAAAAAGCAATTGTTAACCTTTTATTATGAAAAGTTTCAAGCATATATAAAAATAGAATGCACATCACTCAGATTTAATCATTACCAACTCAAGCCCCCGTGGCCTATCCTCATCATTTCTTTGCAACTTGTCCAGTTCACAGAGTTCCATGTATACAGATTTCAGTTTGTATTTTTAAAAGTTTGGACTCTCAAAAAAAAAAAAAAAAAAAAAAAATCATGAAACTATTATCACCTAAAAAGTCAACAATTTCTTAATATCAAATATTCATGTTCAAATATCTCTGGTAGTCTCACAAAGTTTGTGTTTTAACAGCATTTGTTTGAAACAGGATCTAAATAAGGTCTGTACCTGCCACACTCTTACCTTGTAAATATTATCAGTGACAACTGCTCAAAGTATTTAGAAAACTAAACAGAACAGTGAAGTTCTTTTTTTTTCCTTTTTAGAACTCTTCATGTCTTAAAAATGGCTCTACAGTACTGCTAAATTTGCCTAAATTTACATTTCCATTCATCATTATGTTCCTCAGACACGTAACTGCTGAATGTCAGTCTGTCTTAGATGAGTATCCTCCCATCTAACTTTATGTGGTATTGACTAAATTTTTTTCAAAGATAGTATGGGTACTGAGATGCAGATAATCTATGGTGATTTTATATTTTAGAGTTCAACCTTGCAATACAGTTTGTAAAGATTTTAGTGCACCTATTTTGCAGGAAAAGTATCCTGTAACTTTCTGCATTCCATGAAGTGAGGTGCCCAAGACTGGCCAGTTTTACTCTGTCCTGAGGCACAATCCACTAAACACCTGGGCAATCTGGGTCAATTTCCATCCAGCAAAAGGAGAAAGGAAAACACATTTTGATTGTTAGGAACCTTCAGGGGCTCTGCAAAATCCATGCCAGTGGCATTTCTCACACTACATATAGGTATCTACAGTGCACATATAGATTTATGTGCACACATATGCTACACAGAATACAGAATTTAAAATATATTAGAAATCTTTTTACTACTATCATAAACTTTTAAAAGAACTTCTAAGGCAATTTTTAATGATTTTGATAAATGTATTGCAAACTTGAACTGTTTCTAGCAGAGACATGAAAAATCAAGATCACACTCTCTCATGAAAATAGAATACAAATTCCAGAGGGAAGATGGGATCTCCTGGTCAGAATGACCAAACCCACTCTGGGCTCAGTGACAGGACAGACTACCCCAGTTTCATCCCTCCACATGGATAAGAAGCACTGTATTATATCTATGAAAATTCAGCAGAATAGACCCATCCGTTTCCTATATAGGGGGAAGTTTTGCCCAATGGAGAACTTACACTGATTCCATAGTGTTCAGTGACTCCTCGGCCATGCTCTCCAAGGACTCCAAATGAAAGGCTTTCTTCCAAAAAGATTCTTGCTTTGTATTTATATTTTAATTTAACCTAGGTATTAAATAAAACCCAACTTTAAAATACTAATGATTAGTATATATAGTCTATTTCAATGAAAAAAATTAAATCTGAAAATGTATGCACAGTTGACCCTCAATATTTATGAATTCTATATTTGTAAATTCACCTGTTAAAATTTATTTGAAATCCCCAAACCAACGACTCTCTCTCTACATTATACAGTGTCAGAAGACATGCATGTGTAGTGTGGTGAAGAATTCAAGTTACCTGACACCCTTGTTCTTAGCTGAGGTTGAATAAGCCATTGTTTCAGCTCAGATGCTGTAAACAAGTACCCCTTTCATGGACATTATTTATTGCCATGTTTTTCATGTTTTGGTGCTTTTTGTTGGTGATCTTGCTATTTAAAATGGCTCCCAGCTGTAGGGTTGAAGTGCAGGAAGACTGTGAAGTACCTTGAGAAAACGTGTGTTAGAGAAGTTTCATTCAGGCATGAGTTTTAAGGACTGCTGGCCGTAGGTTCAGTATGAATGAATCAACGATATGTATTAAACGAGGTGGATTTACACATAAACACACATAAAACAAGTTATCTATTGAACCGCTGACAAAAATGTGACTAGAAGCTCACAGAAACCTAATCCTAAACCTTATGTGCCTCAGTAGCAATAGCTCATCATTTTCTATGTCAGTGTTTGAAGCAACACTTGGTAGAATGTAACTATGTTGAATAATGAGAACTGACTGTACTTTAGACCTCTAAAATGATCCAATTTAACTCAATTAAAGAGACAGCATGATATGAGTTTTTAAAAAAGGAAATGTTAAAATATTTATATGTATAGACATGTAATCTACCTATTATACACTGGTCTGAATGTACCTACAAAATCCCAGGGAAATGTAGATGTTTCTCCCTCAATGGCTCTGTTTTGATTTGGATTCTTGTTTTTATTATTATGTTGTTATTATTATGATTTATTAATCTGTTTTTCTCTTTGTTTCCAGGCTTATAAGAAAGATCTTTCCCATTAAGGGTTTAGGTGGGTATTAATCTGTATGTTTTTCTAATTATTTCACTTTTTTAAAAGAACACAATCCAATAACCCATTAGAAGCTGACATATGCATATTTGTCTACAGGTATTTTTTTTCTCTAGTGTGTAATTAATTTGCCCATATAATTTGAACATAATTAGTTTCATGACTGAATTGAATACAACAATCAGTTACTACATTTTTATGTATATGACATGAAAAGTAGTTCTCAAGTCTTCCTCTGATTTATTTATCTTTACTTGGTGTCACAATCACATTTTAAATTATTTTTAGTTTAATTACTAAAACCATTTTTCTGCTGAAGCTACAGAAATAATCCATAGAATACAAAAGATGTTTTGGTGCCCAATATCACAAGTTTCTGATAATTTGTTTTTCATTATTGGAATTTTACTGGCTATTCTTGCTAATCAGTGTTAAACGGGGGAGCAGGGTTTGAAGGGGTGGATTTCCATCAACAATGAATAAACTAATTTGGGGAAAATCATATCTTCTCAACACTGGCTCTTTCCCCATTTCTTAATATGAATGAGGTATTATATAGTTTCTAAAAATCACATTTTAGAAAACATTTAATATACCAGTGTTGGCACAGAAACAGACAAATCAGCCAAACAAAAAGGAAACTCAGGGTCAAACACTAATTTGTATTATGTAATGATAAATACTCGCATATACTTGGTCTGTTCCCACATTTTTGTTTCACTATTTGTTCATCAGCAATTCTTTATGATTGTGCCCCCATAGTTTTAGTACCTTTTGGTCTATCACCTCCCCCACTTTATTCTATCAGTCTTTGACATTCTTACAAAATGGGACAAGAAGAAAAATGCATTTCTTGTGCTCTGCAACACAGCAGTGAGCTATAGTCTCAGAAGTAATAAAAACATATAAAAATAATATATAAATAAAACATAAAACCTTTATTTTGAATTCAAATGTAAGAGTGGAAATTAATCAATGTAATACACCACCACAATATCAGAATTCAGGAAAAAACCAGTAGACAATGCAGAAAAAGCATTTGACAAAATCCAACAACTTCTCATGATAAACACACTCAACAAATTAGGAAAAGAAAGGAACTCCCTCAACCTGATGAAGGGTACTTATGAAAAACAGCTAACATCAGACTCAAAGAGTGAAAGCCTCTCCTTCAAGATTAGGAACAAAACAAGGGTGCCACTTTTAACACTTGCGGTCAATGTCGTGGTGGCAATTTCAGCCAGAGCAATCCACAAGGGAAAAAAAGCAAGGGGCATACAAACAAAAACATGCAATGCACACATGTACTGAAATATGTTATTTCATCGATCTGCACAATTTTTATCAATTAAAATAAATTCATAACAAATACATAAAAATCAGTTGTATTTCCACAAACCAGCAGTAAATAACCCAAAAAGTCACATTTATAATAGAATCAAAAAGAATCAAATACTCAGTGATAAATTTAATGAAGGAGCCGGGTGCGTTGGTGCACACCTGTAATCACAAGCTAAGGCAGGAGGATCTCGAGTTGAAAGCCATTCTTAGCAAAAGCAAAGTGCCAAGCAACTCTGTGAGACCCCGTCTCTAAATAAAATACAAAATAGGACTACAGATGTGGTTCAGTGGTTGAGTATCCCTGAGGTTCAATCCCCCATACCAAAAAAAAAAAAAAAAAAAAAAAAAATTAATGAAAGAGTTGTGCAAGGCTTACACACTAAAAACTACAAAACATTAATCAAATTATAAAAGATCTAAATAAATGGAAATTCATGCAATCCCTATCAAAATCCCAATGGCATCATTGTACAGAAATGGAAAAGCTTATCCTAAAATTCAAATGGACTTTCAAGGGGCACTGAATAGCTAAAACAATCTTTCAAAACTTATTATAAAGCTACAATAGCTGAGATAGTGTGGTACTGGTATAAGAACAAGACATACTGATGAATGTAATAAAATTGATGGTGTATAAAAAAACCCATGTAACTACTGATTTTTATAAAAATGCCAAGACTATTTCATGGGGAAACAACTACAGTCTTCAACAAAAATGCAAATAACTGATGACCACATGCAAAAAAAAATGATGCTGAATCACTATAGCATAGCCTATAAAAAATTAACTCAAAATAAATCACAGGTCTAAATATAAGAGTGAAAACTATAAATGCTTAAAAGGAAAAAAAGGAATAAACCTTCATGGCTTTTGATTAGACAAAAATTTTTAGATATAACAAAAGTACAACCAACAACAAAATGGATAACTTGGACCACGTCAAAATTAAAAATCCTGTGCATCAAAGACAACATAAAAAAAGTGAAACAAAACCCTGTATAATGGGAGAAGATATTTGTAAATAATATATATGATAAGGGCTAGTATCCAGAACATAAAAGAGTTCTTATAACTTACTAACAAAAATACAACCCAAACAAAAAAATGGGCACAGCCCTTACATAGACATTTCTTCAAAAAAGAGAAACAGAAACTAAGTGGTGGTAAAAATGTGGAGAAATTAGAACACTGCTGATGGGAATATAAAATGGTGCAGTCACTGTGAAAAACGGTGTGACAGTTCCTCAGTGAGTTAAACAGAGTTTATCCTAAGATCCTACTCACAATAGACAAAAGATGGAAAAAAACCCCTACAGTCATCAAAGATGAACAGACAGATTAGCATTATAAAGGAATGAAGGGTTGAAACATAGTAGTAAAATGTACATGAACCTTGAAAACATTACAGTAGTGAATGAAGTCAGTCAGAAACAAAAGGTCTCACATTGTATGATGCCACTTATAGAAGTACCCTGAATAGGTAAATCCATAGGGACAGAAAGCAGATTGATGGTTGCCAGGAGTTAAGGGGAGAGGAATGGAGAGACTGTTTGATAGGAATGGATTTGTTTTGAAACTAGATGAAATTGATGGTTGCATAACATGGTGAGCACACTGACTTGCAGGCTTGCTTATTTATTTATTTATTTACTTACTTATTCATTCATTCATTCATTCATTCATTCATTCATTCATTCATTCATTCATTTATGGTGCTGGTGGTCAAACCAAGGGCCTCACGCATATCAGGCAAGAGTTCTACCCAAGCTGGACCTGTATACTTTAAAAAGCCAGTTTTGTGTTATGTGAATTTTACTTCGATATAGAAAATCTCAATGATCATGGTTTCTAACAACAGTATACTCCTTTCAGGATTATAAAGTTGAGATTTACAAAATACATATTATTTAATCTGTATGAAATTCAATAAAGATCAAACTAATTTATAGGAATGAAAAGCACATCAATGGTTGCATGGGGCCAGAAACAGATACTGACTTGAGGTATATAAATCTGTCAAAACATCACACTGTAGACTTAGAGTTGGTATATTTTACGTATCAATTGTGCCTCAATAACATTGTTTAAAGAAAGAACAATCTCTTTTTTTTTTTTTTTTTAAATTGTTGCTGTGGTACTATGGATTAAACCTACTGCCTTGTTCATGTTAGACACA
Organism: Sciurus vulgaris; assembly: GCF_902686455.1. Classification (NCBI taxonomy): domain Eukaryota; kingdom Metazoa; phylum Chordata; class Mammalia; order Rodentia; family Sciuridae; genus Sciurus; species Sciurus vulgaris. The sequence continues at coordinate 31,174,990 of NC_136474.1, forward strand.
TGCTCTAGTCCACTGGGTTACATCCCCGGTCCTTTTAAAACTTTATTTTGAGACTGGGGCTCACTAAGTTGCTGGCCTGGAACTTGTGATCCTCCTGCCTCAGTCACATGAATAGCTGGGATTACAGGTGTGCAACATTGCAACTGGCAATATATATGCTTTATAAAAGTTAAATTTTGATTATTCTTTAAAGGCCAGTGTTAGCATTTAATGTTAATCTGCTTTCCTGATATGATCAAAATATCCCTATAATACCTACTGTGCAAAGCAGTTGCAGACGTGACACATTGAATGTGGTCATAAGCAAAAGGCGTATCTGCCATATAGTTCATACTAAAAGAATGAATAAAAATGGTTACTTACCAATTCTGGAAGAGGACAAATAGTTCCAGTATTCATATATAATCCTTCCACTACAATGAAACGTCGAGTTACACGAGCCTTGCGAGGATTCTTAAAAAAAATAAAAAGAACCAGACATCTTGTATTTCAGTAACTCCAAATAAAAATGTTACATATTCCCAAGAAATTTCACCTCACAAATTTATTCATAAAAGAAAAATGGTCTGAATGAATTTATAGCTCAATGTCTGAGATTCTGTTATTTTCAGATGAATAACAGTGGGAAAAACCAACAGTCTCTTCTCTCAGACATGTTTTTCATTCACAGGACAGACCAGGTGACCTTACATACACTTAAAGCATTTGGACTATGTTAAAGCATAAAGGAAACCCTCCAAATCCAGAGTGACTGGGACAGGACTCAAGGAAACTCTCTGGGGAAATCTGAGAGTGTTTTATATCATGATGAAGCACTGATTCCTGGGCTACATGGGTAAAAACTACTGATCAAATCATATGGCTAGGATTTGTGCATTTCAGTGTCTTTAATTTTTGCCTATAAGGAAAAGAACTATAAGGAAGATGATGATGAATAGCATCATTATGATGCAGAGGGAGGTGTAGATGTTATAAGAATGGCAGACTGCTGGTAACAATGTTGGGAGAAGGAATGGGAGCTGCATTGCTGTGTTTCCTTTTGTGTGCATGGCAATTTTTCCATAATCATAATCTAAAAAAAAAATTACAAACTTTGATTTCCCTCATATACCAAAATGTAGTGAAACCCTTTTCCACAGGCCAGAACTACCTTTTCCAATCTTGTCATCAGGGGAAAAAGAAATGATAATCTTAATGCTTTGAACATACTTCCTCTGTGCCATTCTCTAATTAGAAACCAAAGGGCAAATTCAAACTACCACTACCAGGGGCTATTCATGTTCCTAGGACAAAGGACTGAAAACAGGGCTGCAGGATATAGGCAGACCATGTGCAGGGCAGTTCTTTCCCATAGGCAGCAGCTGCTCAGCGCTCCAGGATAAGGGTAGGGTAGGGAGAATGGGTCTTACTTGGTTCATAAATAAACTAAGATCTGCTGGCATTCTTTCCTCCATAATTGGCACGTGATTTATTCTAATATAATAAGCCTATTTGAATTCACTAGATACATTTGGTAAAGCCCTAATGAGTTTTGGTGGTACTATACAGAATTGGGAGTGTGAATCTCACTCACTAAGTGCACACTGCCCATCAACTCCCTAATTTTGCTACATATAATTTTGGCATTGACAAAGCAATTAGAATCAGTTTTGGCTCTCCAACACGAAACGTATTTAATAAGCAGGAACACACTTAATATCCAAATGTGATCCGCAGGCAAGTTTTCAATGACAAATTACCATTTCATATATAATTTAGCTGGTTAGAAAGTACAAAAGAACTGTATAATTTTCTTCAAAAGAATCATACCTTTTGATCTTCGATCTCTTGTTCTTTTAGTAGTCGCTCTAGGTCAGCCACATCATTATGCTTAAATAACTTAATGTCACTACGTGATGCCTGTAATCCTTTCTGAATAGCAAAGCAGGCAGCTCTATCTCTGCAAGGGAGAGAGGCGCACCAAATTGGGGTTAAAGGGCCTTGTCAACATTCTCAGGAAAGGAATGCTTGCTTTTGTGAGTTAACCAATCTCCAATTGTTAATGGGAACACAGCAAATAAAACATGTTTGAGCATTTATACATCACTGTTTGCTCTTCACTCTGCAAGTCCTTTTCACACAATTACCAGATTTAATCTACTCCAAGCAGCACATGCTTGCCAAATTCTAACCTCTCTGAGATCAGGATGCATCTTACTATGGACAGCATATCAAATGATTCACATACTCGCTTTTTCTAAGAAATACAACATATTGGTGCAACTGACCACCAGTGGCATCTCTGGGTTGACTGTTATTCTGCTATAATTTTTCATGAGAAGCAATAGTGGCATCCCAGCTGGACAGAGGATTCTGGACAATAACTACTTAACTATGGACAAACATTATAGAAAAAAACCATAGCTCCAACCTCACCCACACCCTCAACCACACCCACAGCAGAAGCTGAGAAGGGAATCTAGACTTGACCCTTGGAAAGACTATAACAAAGTATCCCACACCTCTCCCAGGGTGATGCAGAGAAGGCCAAGAAGTGAGTAGGGACAATCATCCCTGTTAGCTGGTAACAAGAGGACCCTATCTTCCCCACTGTAGTATTGGCAGAGATCACATGGGGTACATAAAATTCCATCCCAGTATTGGGACACCCTCCTGGTTTCTGCTTGGGGGGTGCCAGAGATCATCTAAGGAAAAATTAGTACTCTCATCTCGCCCAGCAGCAATGAAGAAACTTTCACCTCAGATGTTAATGGAAGCCAAGTAGGAACCTGGAATGGAACACCTACCAGCAGTACTCAGGAGGCAGTCCTCCACTCCTTCCCTTGTAAGAATAGTGTCAGAGAAAGCCAACTGAAAGAGTTGGTTTAAAGAAGGTACACACTACAGTAGCATAATATGACATGCCCAGGTTCTATTTAAACATTACTTACACTAAGAATCAGAAGTGCTCACACAGAATGAAGGAAAACAAATGTCAATACTGAGGTGACAGAGTTACCAAGATAATCTGACAATTATCTCAGAAAATCCATGATAAAAATGTTTCAATGAGCAATTATTTACAAGACCACAACAAGTGAAATAATAGGAAGCCTCAGTAAAGAAAGAGAAGCCACAATGAAGAATCCTAAGAAGACATTAGTACTAAAAACAAAATGAGAGTCTTTATTGAATGGGCAGGAAAGGAAAGATTCAGTGAATGGAAATACATAATAATAGAAATGATTCACTGTATACAACAGAAAGAAAATAGGCTAGAAAGAAATGAGCAGAGCTTAGGGATCTGTGGGAGTTTAATAAACAACGGAACATTTGTGTCATTGGAGTTGTAGAAGGAAAAAAGAAAAGGGGTGGGACTAAAAAAAGTGCTCAAAGAAATAATGGCTCAAAACTCCCCAAACTGGACAAATGGCTTAAACCTACAGACTAAAGAAGCTGAGTAAAGCCCAAACAGTAAACCCAAATAACTAGATGTCAAAACACATCACAGTCCAATTTCTGAAAACAAATGATCAAGAAAAAAATCTGAAAGCAGCCAGAGAAAACAGACTTGGTAGAGTGCACAGAACCTCTGTATTTCTCTTCAGTGCTTATAAACCTGCAATGACCTCAATATAAGGAAGTGTATCTAAAAACAGAAATATGAAATAAATAAGCCAACACAGTAGATGAAGGGACAGACTTAGGCTCACGAACAACCACTGTGCTGAAATCTATGATGTGTAAAACATCACTGTCCACTGAAGCACCACGCCTGATTGATTTGTCAAGACCAAATTCCTAAACACCATTTTTACCTTTAGCATTCCTGCACTCAGTTGAATTTCAGGCAAAAGTATTATATTTAAAATTATGCCGAACAGGAGGTAGAGCAACATGGCAAGATCCTCTAAGTAAGATCCTCCAGTGATTGAGTCCCTACAGATTTTGAATTTAACAGCTCTTCCTATACTAAACTACTATCACCAAGAACTAGGAACTAAGGAAGCCAGGTGAGAGACAACAGTGCTTACTTTTAGCATGACAAAATGAAGACACTGAAGAAAGCAAGAAGGAAGGAGTTACAATCACCCCCTTCCCCAGCTCCAAGCAGAGAGATACTTGCTGCTTGCAGGAGAGAGAGGGAATTAAGTTTAGGCCTTAGACCTGAAACCCAGTTACCAGGACCCACCATGATGAAACCCGGTGCCAGAAAGAGCATGATGACTGTTACCACAGGGGCAAAACCCTTGAATTGAACCAACGGAACTGCGTTAGTCCGGTAGCAAAGAGCCTGCCTCCACCACCTCTCCTCCAAGCTGGGGTAACAGGGCTTGCAGCAAGACTCTGCCCCCTGAGGAGTAGGGTATGAAAGCTGGCATGGAACTGTCTAGGAGCTGGAGTGCCACGCCTGCCATGATGAGACTCGATACGGTAGAAACCAAAGACCCCATTCATAGGCCAGAGCTTGCAGATGAAAAACTGAGACCCGCTTCTGCCTCAGGTGGAGATCCATGTGCTAGAAGGATAGGCTAAAGTTTTGGCCTGCATCATCAACAGTCTTTAAGTGGGCTTGGGGCACATTATCCTCACTCCCAGATTATGTAGGTCCCTGCAGCTGTGAGACTTTGGTGTGATTCAGCTCAGTATCAGCCTTGGTGTCTAAAGAACTGTCTTATCATCCCTTCTTCAATTTTGGGTAGTGTAGCTATTGCTAGGCTAGTGCTCACAGATGGCACTCCAGATCTGTCCAGGCACCAGGCACAGAAGGACTTCCTGGTCATATAGACTTGTATGAATGAAAAGACACACTGAAGTCCTGGTATGTACTTAAGACTATGTAGGTCCTTATGGCTCAAACACACATGTGTATATGCACGCACGCGTGCACAAACACAACACACACACACACACAAATACAACCAATTTAACACATAGGTGGCTCTTTGAAAAGTAGACAAACCCTTAGCTAAAAAAAGACTCAAATAAAAATAACAGACAAAATGGGAGATAGCAAAACCAACACCACAGAAATACAAAAAATTATGAGAGATTATATTATGACTAAGTTATATAAGTCAATTTGATAACCAAGAAGAAATGAACAAATTTCTGACCATATACACTTTGGCAAGACTGTATAATAAAAATTTAGAAAACCTATATAGAACAATAACAAGTAATGAAACTGAATCCATAATGATAATAAAAGAAAAATTTCCCATTAAAAAACCCCCCAGGGGCCAGTAAACGCAATTCAACAGCACATTAAAACATTAAAAAGACTATTTGTCATAATCAAGTAGGATTCATCCCATGGAAATAAACATGACACACCACATAAATAGAATGGACAAGAGCCATATGATCTTAGCAATAGGTGCAGAAAAGGCGTTTGATAAAATTCAATGTCTCTTCATGATAAAAGTGATCAAATTAGGTACAGAAGGATCATACCTCAACATAACAAAGTCCATTTATAATAATCCAACAGCTAACACCATACTAAATGGGGAAAAGCTGAAAGTTTTCTAAGATCTGAAACAACACAACGATGTACTTTTTCATCACTTTTATTCAATACAATGCTGGAAGCTCTAGCCAGAGCAACCAGTCAAGAGAAAGAAAGAAAGGGTATCCAAGCTGAGAAAGGAAAAGTCAATCATCACTGTTTGCCAATGATGAAATATTATATTTAGGAAACTCCAAAAACTATACCAGACAACTATTAGAACTACTAAATAAATTCAACAAAGTTGACATACAAAACTCTATAGCATTATACTATATGCCAGTAACAGATTATCTGAAATAGCAATCAAGGAAGTCATCACATTTATAATAGCTACAAAACAAAACAACCAAAGAGGTAAAAGTTCTCTACTATAAAACAACGGTGACTGAAATTAAAGGGGACACAAGAAAGTAGAAAGACATCCCATTTTCAAGGACTGGGAAAAAAAAAATCAATATTGTTAAAATGGCCTGCCATCCAAAATCATCTTTAGAGTCATTGCAATCCCTATCAAAATACAAAGACATTCGTCAAAGACAAGAAAAAAATATTTACATGGAACCACAAAAATTCCTGAATGGACAAAACCATCTTGAACAAAAAGAACAAGGCATACTATTTAACTTCAAAATAATACTACAAAGCTATAGGAACTAAAAGAGCATTGTATTTGGCATATAAGCAGATATATTAGACCAATGGAACATAATGAAGACCCTATAGGTAAACCCATGCTTCTAGGGCCAAATGATTTGACAAAGGTGCTAAGAACACACATCAGAGAAAGGACAGTCTTTTCAATGAATGGTGCTAGGAAAAGTGGATATCCACATGCAGAAGAATGAACTCCATCTCTCACCAGTTACAAAAGCGAAGTCAAAATGGATTAAAGATTTAAAGACCTGAGATTGTGAAACTATTAGAACAAAACAGGGAATATGCTTTAGGATAGCTGAATGGTTAAACATTTTTTGGATAAGGCCTCAAAAGCACAGAAAAACATAAGCAAGAATGGACAAACAAGACCACATCAAACTAAAAGCTTCTGCACAGCAAAGGAAAATAAGAAAGAGACAACCTACAGAATGGGAGAAAATATATGTGAACTAATATCTGACAAGGAGTTGGTATCTAGAATATATAAGGAACATCAAATACTTAATAACAAAACTCAAATAACCTGATGAAAAAATGGTCACTAGACCTAAATGAACATTTCTTAAAAGAAGATATACAAATGGCTAACAGGTACATAATAAAATGTTTGATATCACTAATTATTAGGGGAATGTAAATCAAAACCACAATGAGATAACACCTCACCTCAACACAATTATTATCAAAAAGAATAAAAACAGCAAGTTGGTGAGCGTGTGGAGAAAAGGGAAGCCCTGTACACTACTGATGGAAATGCAAATTAGTACAGCTATTACAGAAAGCAGTTTCTTGAGGGTTTCCTCAAAAACCTAAAAACAGACCTGCTCTAGCAATCCTGCTCCTGGGTATGAAATGAAATCAGTACGTCAAAGAGACACCTGCCCTCCCACGTCCACTGCAGCGCAATTCATAACAGCTAAGAAAGAGAAACAACAACAACAACAACAATAGCTGTCCAACAGCTGATAAATGGATTTTTAAAATGTGGTAAAGCTGGGCATGGTTGCACATGTCTGATTCCAGCTACCTGGCAGGCTGAGGAAGGAAGATTGCAAGTTTAAAGTAAGTCTGGGCAACTATCTGAAAAAAAAAAAAAAAAAAAAAAATTAAAAAGGGTTGGTGATGTAGCTCAGTGGCAAAGTACTTGCCTGGTATGTGTGGGGCCCAGGGTTTGCTCCTTAGTACTACAATAAGGAAAGAAAAGAAAAAATGTGGCACACAGAAAACAGAATACTATTCAGCTATTTAAAAAAAAAAAAATAGAAATCCTGTCATTTATGATAATCTGGATGGAAATGGAGATAATTATTTTAGATGAAATGAGCCAGGCAGAGAAAGACAAATACTGTATGATCTTACTCACATGTGGACTCTAAAACTGTTGGGAGTCATAGAAGTTCAGAGTAGAATGGCAACTACAAGAGGCTAGGAAGAACAGTAGGGAGGGAAAGGGGGGAAGTTTGATCAATGGATACTAAGTTACAGTTGGACAGGAGCAAGACTTTCTGGCATGCTAACATACAGAAGGGTGATCATAGATAGTAAATATGCACTGTATATTTCAAAACAACAGCAAGAAGAAAGCATATTAACTCTTTGCCATAAAGAAATGACAGGTGCTTGAGGGGACAGAAAAGTTTAAATTGATTTATACATTACATATATTGAGATATCACAATATATACAATGTATACATATATTTGAGATATCTCAATATCCCATCCATATGTACAATTTACATTTTTATTTAAAAATAAATTTAAATAAACTAAAATTATGTAGAAGAAAATAAATTGTCTAATGACTCCCTGGAAACAAAAAAATGACAGTAGGTATAGTGAATGGAAGTAGATTTAGCTTAGGTTTCCCACCAGTTAAAACTCAAAACACAGTATTTATTAAATCTGATAAAGGCAGGTACGCGTTCACTTTTTCTGGACTTAAACAAAAAGGAATTAATAGTGGGTGCCTGTATAAGTAGTAAGTAGATGACACTGCAGTTATTTCTAATTTTGCTTTTATGGAAAACAAACACTGTTTAAATCAATGGCTTTCAAGTTGGTGATGAGTCTTTCATAGTCTTTAATTCTAACTAAAAGGTCCAAGCCTTCCTTGGTGCTGCCAGGTTGAAGGGTTTTGGTGAGGAGTGGGTCACATGTGCCTTGAAAACCTCCAGGTAGTGTCTGTCAGCTCTGCAGTGGGTGCAATGGAAGGTTCTGTTGCTGCACAAGCAGAACCTCCAATGGGGAGTGGTAGGTAATAGGTCAGAGCAGGGCCCACACAGGCCAGGCTCTAGCATTCAGGTACTTGGACCCCTCTTTTGAGTCTCAGCTTCTGTTCATTCATTTACTGAACTAATATTTAATGAATACTACTAAATGATACCTGTGATCCTAAGCAAAGGGCTTTTAGCAAGAAATAGAAGCAAATGATCACAGATATAAAATTATCAACTGTTATAAGTACTATAAAAGAAGAGTATATAATGAGTCTGAGGCAATTGAGTAGAGTGGAGACAGAGGGTCTCTTCATGCTTGAGAGGCAGGAAGAACAGGCAGTGGGAATGTCAGTGTGAGCATGAACTGATTCATGAGGATATCAAATTCTTTCCAGTAGGAGTCTTGACCTGCTCTGAAAGGTTGAGCAAGGCTTCCCAGCAGAGGTGATATTATGAGTATAATGAGCAGGAAATAAGTAGGGGACAAAAAGGTTTCTAGGCATCGGGACTGCATGTACAAAGGCCCTGAGGTGAGAGGAAACTAGTATGTAAGGCTAGTGAGGCCACAGCTCAAATGCCTGGGGGGAAATGGTAAAAGAAAGAAAAAAAAGAGAGAGCCCAAAAAGGTAGTTTAGATCTTCTCCTTGCCAGCCCTTGCATTTCCAGTGACAGCAGTACCATGCATCCAGGATCTGCTATGGGCAGTAAGACATTTTCAATTTATGGCTCCTATGTCCTTAAATAAACTATGAACCGAGATGAGCAGAGATCTGAGTTTGGGATGGACAGGTGATGATGAGTGACTGCCAGGCAAAGTGAGCAATGTGAGACCATAACCATGGACTCAGGAGGATACCACAAGACCACAGAACTGAACAGGGAAGGCAGATGGGAAGCCTCATCCGAATGTAAATAAATAAAATCATAATAGCAGATAAGCAACAACTGAAACCTTTAAGCATCCTTGAGTAAAGGTCTCATACCCTTTGTACCTTTCTTTACAAACAAAAAGAAAACTTTACATTATTATATGTGAAAAACTTCCAATGGAAGAATTCTCTAAGACAGAACAAATTCTCACTGGAAGTACAAGTAAAACTTACACAAATACAATGTCTCCTCTCTTAGAATAAGCAGGGATCGCACTGGCTATGGTGGAAAATCCATATGAGTATATAATGGCTTCTTCAGTCTTCATAAATTTTGCCAGGCGCTCTTCCAAATCCAAATGAACATCTATTTCAACAAAAAAGCTAAATAGTTAAAATTGTCTTATGATTCTTCCTTTACACTAAAGAATAAGGAAAGGAACATAATGACTTGATTATTAACACTTTCACCTTATGGGTAAAATGTACCTATTTTTAAAATAATAAACCATAAAAGACATATTAAAATAATTCTAGGCCAGAAGCACTTCTGAAATAAATGAATTAATATCAACTACCCTCCTATCTGTAAAATGAGTTACAGAAGCATTTTTGCTTTGATACCACTCTACTGTAGGAATTCCAGATCTACTGACTACCTGGGTTTAACTTCCTTGACCAAAATTGCTGAGGCCACCTTAATGTACTGACAGTTTGCATTTTAGAGAAAGGACCTGTAAACTCTCTATGAAGATGTAACGTGTATCCAGTGACTTCTTTAACAATCTGTGTTAGTACTCTGTGGCACCTGCTATCCCTTGGTAGGACTGGGCTTCTACCTGAATTTCTTAAAAAGTATACTGGGAAATTCAAATTTATTGCACCAAAAGAAACAGGATACTTTTATAGAAGCAGCTTATGAAGAATAATTTATAATTATTAAAATGACATGTTTTTATTGCCCTCTTAAATCATTGTGCCTTAGCCTTTCACCTTTAGGCTGCGCCAGGAGTCTTCATGCCCTAGGATGAAGGGCAGCAATGCTTACAGTGAACCGTCTACCAACTGCCTTTGATCCTTAGAACTTCAAAGCAGTTTTACGATGAGAGATTATCAAGGAGAGAAATGAATTTTTAAACATTCCTTTAGCCCTTTTAACTGCAGTAGGACCCACATCTGGAGCTCTAGATCACAGTTTTCCCATCTGCTCTGTGCAAGGAGCAATTCTGATACAGAAAGGAAGAAGTCAGGTCCTGCCAGCTCTGAGGGAGAACGGAGGGGGCAATCAGAGATTGTAGAGATAGATTTTGAGGTGGTGGAAGAGGAAGCCGTGGTATGTTCACTGAGGGGAACTCCTAACTAGGGGCAACGGCAGGGGTCAGGACATTTCCACATAAGAGACATTTCCAAGTGGTGGAGAGTGCTGACAGTTAGCTAGAGCCCATTCTACTTATAGACTTCTTAAAACAATGTTACAAAATTATAAAGGATTTATCCCACTCCAATTAAGTAGTGATTAAACATAAAGCATGCTTCTCCCCATTTCTTAGTTTCAACACATACAAACAAATGAAATATTCAATTTCCATTACCAATATAGTTATTATTTTTTTACCAATATAGTTATTTTTTCAGACTGGATACTTTTCCTTATGTCAACATTAAATAAATGGGATTTTACAACAACACTAAGTTTAGAGGACTGAATCCCAGTTGAGCGAAGTACTGGATATGTGACATTAACACCACACCAAGCCCAGGGCACCAAGCACCTTCTAAAGATGTTATTAGTAGAAGGTTTCAGGCAAAACCTGGCTAGAGAGCAAAGAGCAGTGAAGGACTTATGAGTCCAAGCAGCTGAGCATGGGTTAGTCTCAGCCAGGTCATCCTTCCTGTCCTCTAGTGTTACCTGAGAACCATCACCCAGCCATTTTTCACTTTGCCACCAAGCAGGCCCCAGGTAGGAGGCCTCCTTCAATTACAGTACTGTCTCTGACTGGGAGAATCTACCACAAACCTTCCCAAGTAGCCAGCAAATGGACTGCCCAGACCACAGTGAACTACTTTCATTTGACATACCGATTTCAAAAAGAAAATCATGCTATGAACACAGACACCCTATTTTTGCTAATAATAAAAGGGATTTAAACCATTCTATAGACTCCTTAGCTCTAAATGACTCCTGACTGATGAGTGATGAGGCTGTAAAACTGAACATCGTTTTGTTTCAGGGCTTCAGCGTGAGTAACTTGATGAAAACCGGCATGTTAGGACTACCCCATCATTACGAGCACTCAACTGTTTACACACAGTTGCTGTAACGGTAGCAAAAAAAAAAAACCTTCAAACTAGAAATCAATGACTAGTATGAAAATTTCAGAAAGACTGGGCTTTCCTTTTATCTAAAGATCCTGGGTTTAGCAGATATCAGCCTTGCAAAGCAGGTTCTGTGACAGGGTGACTGCAGAACTCGTTTCTCTTGATGCTACTTGGTGCAATGAGGAAACTTTCAACCCAAGGGAGGGGAGACAGGAAGGAGGAAAACTGGCAGGGAGCTGTTCTTTGACTTCTGATATTCACATCTTTTGTGTGCAAATACATTTCAGTAACCGGTAGTGCAGCTCTGCATGGAACAAAACTCAAGCCCAGCATTCTCAAAGTCACAGCAGCAGAGGCCACTGCAGAAGGTGCTTTAGAGAGTCTCTCCAAGCCTCAAAGCACTGCGGGCACTTTCTCACACTTGCTTATCTTCAGGTCTTCCTCCCTCACCAGAAGCTGAGACAGGAGGGTCTGCTAACCAAGGTCACCATGAAGCTCGGACTAAAGACAGGCCTCAGGGGTTGAGATCTGGGGTCCCCCATCACCTGGTGTGCAGCTGGAAAAGCCTAAAACTGCTCTGTTCCTCTCAGGGCCTCCTCTGCCATAAGGGGATAATACCTAGCCCTTCCTCAAAGGGTTGTCAGAATCCTATGGGCTAGTGCCAGTGAACACCCAGGACAGCATCTGGCACGGAACAAGCAGCATGCTATGTAAAACTTTGCTCAATTAAACCTGTACCTGGAGAAGAAAAGGTTTTCTTTTAAAAGGGAAAGCCCAGCTACAGTTTGCTATCTTAATAATTATCTGAATTTCCAATAATTAAAAACTATTCTATTAAGAGCTACTTGTTTAGCTTTTTACTTAAATGAGATTATGTTACAGCCTTCTTGGCTACTTTCTGGAAGACCAAAAAATAGTCAACTATATCACATTTTAGAAACATTTCACCTACTATGTTTTCTCTTAAAAACTTCATATTTTTGCATATATACTACTCTTTAAAAAGACCCAAGACAAACAATTTTTCCTAAAAGTAAAAATTGTAGTACAAGATGTTTTTCAAAATATTTTCACATGATGAGACTCATAGCAAACTTTTAAAAGCTGTGCAAGCAGGAACTATTCCCACCTGAGCCAACCACAATCAACATGACTGGCAGGAAAAAAGTGGCCCATCTAGGAATTTAATGACTAATGTTCTTCCCACTAGAATATGCAATCATGGTTCAGTGGATTAAAACAAAGTTGTGTTTTGTTTGTTTGTTTTTTAAAAAACACCCAAATGAGCAACTGTTTACTACTGGCTCTAAAACAGAATAAAATGCCATCAACCCCTACCACACAACTGTTTTTCCATTTGGTGAGGCCAAAGAGTCAAGCAGGAATTACATATGGAAAACAGATCCCAGGGTACTAGGGAGAAAAATCACAGGTAAATACAGGTTTAAGTATATTAAAAACAAAACAAAGAAACAAAAGAGTTCATCGGCAGACACCCTTCTGGTGCATAGGGACTGGATGGCCCTGGAGGAAGAAAAGGCTCATTACAAAACTCCCTCAGAAGGTGAGGAGACATTCTGGTCACCTCTGTAAGAACTTGTTGAGCTCTACCTGCTGTGCCTCTAGGAGGCAGGAGAACATTTAGCCTAAAAACATAGATGAAATTTGAACCCAGTCATTGCTATATTTCCTTTTTCTGTATTAATCATCTAACTTATATGTTATTGTAAAACAGTAAAAAGGGAATATTTCATTAAGGAAATTTACTTGTACCACATGTGATTTATGTTCAGCATCTGAAAAGTCGGAAAAAAAAAACCAAAAGAACTAAGAGGAAATGGGTTTTGAGAACAGATGCTTGAATGTGATAACTCCAGGAAAGAACAAAAGGAAGACAAAATTAAAAGCTATCTTTTGGGTACCCAAGGAAAAAAGAGATCCTAAGCCTTGACCTAAACTCTTTAGGAACACAAATCTATACACAAGAGGAAACGAGTCTTCATAACTGTTTCTGCGCTTAGTACAAAGGGAAAATGTGCCCTAAATATTTAGAATAACTTAATTATTCAGTGCATTTCAGAGATTTAAAATTTAGATTGAGATGACCCCAAATAGTTAGTGATATTGCTGAATGTTAAAAATTTCAAGGTGAGCTAATATAACTAGAAATATTCAAATGATTACTTCCAGGGTAAGGAAAAACACAAAAAGTCCTGCTGGAAAACCAAAAAAAGTATAAATATGGGCATTTTATATATAAAGGAAGGAATAAACATGACATAAGAACATGTGCAACTGTTAAGATGAAGGACAATACATTCAAAAAACATGACAGATTATTTCTACCTGTGTCTCATTATAAAACTATCCCACTGCAAATTAACTTGCACCATTGGTCCAGATCCCAAAGTCCTTTTGAACTTTCAACTACAGTTTCAGGAAAAGGATAAATCAGTGACCAATAAAGTAGCTTACAGAGGACTCAATACACAACTATGTATTCACTATACTGCCTGGGGTGGCTCATTCAGATACCTGAAAGAGCAAATCCAATTTAATTTAAAACTCATTAATTTGGGGACTGGATCCCAGTGGTAGAGAGCTTGCATAACTGTGAGAGGCCCTACTTCCATTTTCAGCAACACAAAAAAACAAGTAAGCAAAAATACATTCACTTAAATACTAGGGTACAGAAGAATAAATATTGTATATAACTATTTTTCCAAAAGTGGGGGAAAACATATGTATGGAAGAAGTTTGCATATTCTCCAAAACATACTCTGGAAAAAAAAGAAAAGAAAAACTCTAGAAAAATTAAAAAGAAACTACTAATGGAAGCTTGTTTTTGGTGGGAGATGGAATGGTGGTGGAGAAGATAGGGCAGAAGTTAAAAGACTACTAATGTCTATTTCTGTCATGTGTTTTGATGTTTACATCCTGTACTGAATTACCCAGTCAAGAAAATTAATTTAACGGCCATTAATCTAACAACTCCATGTTTGAAAGGCCCCAGCATACTCTCATGCAGGTGATCCAATTGGAAAGTTAACTGGACTATTTTAACAATGTATTTGATAGCTTTGAGAAAACTGGTTTTAAAGATTTGAAACTTCTTTTTCTCACAATTTGATTTGGCAATAAATTTCTCATCTGCCTTCCCACATTATCTTCTAAGCAGGGGTCAAGGCTACACATGCAAATAAAATCCACTATAAAGAGAAGCTTTTAAGAAAGCAATTTCTTTATCCCAGCCAACAGTCACAGAAAGAAAGCCTTGTTAATCAGATGACAACCAACAACCTCATAAAAAAATGCCTTTTCTAGTACATTGTTAAGGAAATAATTCCCTACCAATAAAAACCAAGCAGACAACCCATGTTTGTCTTAAGACTAGAGGAAAGTGGGAGGCTCTGATCTAAACTCAGTCCTTTGATCTGCCATTAAGACTGGAAGTCAGGACACTGGGTCTAATTTTAGGATTGAAATTAATGAGCTGTGTGACTATAAGGAAGATGCTTAACTTTGCTGGGCTTTCTCTTCCTCTTCTAAGTAGTTGGGATAATAGAATCAAGATTTTTAGAGATTCATTATGTTGCTGGATTCTTGAACACTAATTCTCTGTTTCCAACATAAATAATGTAACTACCAAACTATGGAATAAAGAAAGATGTTCATACATAAAATCACATTAACTGTTAAAATTAAAACAAAACATTTGCAGGTAAATGGATGGAGTTGGAGAATATCATGCTAAGTAAAATCAATCCCCAAAACCAAAGTCTGAATGTTTTCTCTGATACGTGGATGCTGATACATAAGGGGGTTGTGGAAAAGGAAAGAATGGAGGAATGTTGAATTGTATAGAGGGAAATGAGGGGAGAAAAGGGGTGGGGGGAAGGAAAGACGGTGGAATGAGACAAACATCATTAGCCTATGCATGTATGATTACACGAATGGTGTGACTCTACATCATGTATAGAAAAGTTGTACTCCAGTCACCTACAATGATTCAAAATGCATTCTGCTGTAATGTACATCTAAATAGAATAAACAATAAAAAAATTAAAAACAAAACAAAAAAAACCCCAAAAGATTCAGATATGAAAAATGAGGATAGGAGATAGACGATATCTCCCTTGGTCTACTTTCCCCACACTTGGACACTGGGTAAACCAGAATGCTATTCTCAGCAATACGTCATTTGAACTGTTAATGACATTTTCACAAGAAAAGATCAATGTACACTTAAATAAAAACAGCCATAAAATGCCAAGATCTTCTTTGAAGACTGAGTTAGGAAGCTTTATGACATTTGATATATACTCGCCCGAAAATTTAGTTAGCCTGTCCCAGGGTCATACTCACACAAGGAAATCAAAGATCCTTCATCTTCATTCCAAAAAGAAAAAAGCTTTTAACTCCACCCCCAGCAAACCTGTTGCTGCCTTTCTCCCTGGAGCATAGTGATCAGCTAGAGATCTTTCTCGGCTCCCTCTGTGGCGAGGCATGGCCTGGAGTTAGTGCTTACCAGAGGACAGTGGGTAGAAATGATGTGCAAGGCCACCTCTCCTGAAGAGCTGTCCTGCACTTCTGTTGCCCCACACTGACCTGTGTCCACCACACAGCGCAGGCCAGTATCTTCAGACACTAGAGCAATGAGATGGGGAAGACCTGGTTTCTTGCACAGCTACGAAGAACAGCACCACCTGCAACTGGGCCTTTCACCTAACAGCTGGCACGCACAATGCAAACAGTATTCTCCACACCGCTGTGTCCTGGGGCATTTAGGAACACCAGCCTGACATGGCATGTTCTAAGGCACCTACAGCTCTCTTCTCCACAGGGTACTTTCAATCCCAGATCAGTGCACTTTCCAACAATGGTTCCAAACCACAAAATGAGAGTTAGGTAAGATATCACACATACCAGCTTAACACCCAAACTGGTTATATATTCCAGTGAGCTCTGAAATCAATCAAATTTAACTGTTAAAAGTAGCAGTGTAAAAAAAAGAGTACAACAACTTACCAAATGTGCCATAAAATCCTCTAGGGCCACAGGTTCCCACTCCATACTTCTTTAGAGATGCTAAAGCTGCTGCCTGTATTTTAGCAAAAATTTCTATTTTAATAATTTATCTGAAAGAGTATAAAATCAACACTTTCACACTTTTTGTTCTTTAACTCACACATCTTTTCTTCCTTTCTTAGAACTAAGACAATTCTTTTTAATTTTTTTTTTAAGTTGTTGATGGACCTTTATTTTATTTATTTATATGCAATGCTAAGAATTGAACCCAGTGCCTCACATGCTAGGCAAGCACTCTACCATGGAGCCACAACCTCGCCCTGAGCTAAGACAATTCTAGGACATAAGAAAACCACAGGTGTAAAGATTGAGGTACATGACTTAAAACATGAAAGTTACATTAGCTTGACTTTCAAAACCTGGTTAACTGAATGCCTTTATACTTTTTTGCACTTGTGGGCCTAAGTCCATCCTGAAAAATGTTTGCTAGTTCACAATCCCAGAAGTAAATGGAGCAAATACCTAGAATTTTTTTCTGACTAACTCAGGTCTGGCTCACTTGGTTCTTGGCTGCCACCCACACTAAACTCTATTAGACATTCTTGGTTCCCTTTGTCTAAATCCAAGTTATGAGTCTATCAGATGAAGTGTAATGGGAAATGCTTACACAATCCCTTCTGAGAGTCTACATTTATCTTTTATTTTATGTTCTGTTTCTTAAGTCAGTAATGTTATCTGTCCACTTCAGCATTATGTGCTACTTACCTTAACCCTAGGATTATCCAGCAATCCAAGAAAATTAAAGGAGGCAAAGTTTACACATTCTTTTCCATTCACCACAATGTTGTGGCTTGGAGGGCTAGGAAAAAGAAATGGAAAGTGATACACTTCAACACACATTCATGTCACATATTACCCTGGTGGTAGGCACAACACAATAGTGTCGTCATTCTGCCTTATTTGCACACCAATCTTCTCTTTTATTTTTAAGAAGTAAAATTAAAGTGAAAACCAGATACCTTTCTACAAATTCTATTCTTAGTAAGCTACCATGTACTACTTAAATAAAAAAAAGAAAAATGAGCTAGAATTCCAAGAAGGATTAATGGCAAATCTTTTGCTTCGTTTTAAACCTTGTTTAAGAAAGAAGTAGTTAAATAAATTTTCTCAGAAAAATCTGGAATTACACAAACAGGCAGGAAACCTAAAATGATCAAGATCAAAAGCAAGAATAGGCAGAGTGATTATGATCTTACATAGTTAAGTGGTTTAAAAATCAACATTATCTAACTGGGATTCCCCTCCATCTCCCCACATCTACACCCAAATTAGGGTGACCAGCTATGTAGGAAACTGATCTGAGCATGGTTGAGACAGAAGGATGGGTTCTTGAAGACACGCTGCTAAGCCCTCTGCTGACATACACTAAAGTATAAACCATGCTTCAAAAATATGGGGTCAAACTATGGGTCATGAATCATTTATTCAAGGGCTGTGAGACCATGTTAGTTACAACCAGCCTATTTTGATAAAGGAAACAATAAGAACAGAAGATGTATAAGCCATAGCACAGGGTGAGGGAAAGGACCATGCCACAGGACTCCGATTTCAGTTTTGTTTCTGTGTTAGCTTGTGAACTGGGTCACTCTATAAAATGCACTGCAGCTAGAAAAGACTGAGAACCGTGGCTCTTATGGATGCTTTTAAACAGAATTGGTAATTTCATGAGAAAAGCAACACAAAAATACTGGAAAACCAGGGAAGGAAAACAGTTTGAAGTAAATTCACAAAAGCAGACTGACTCATGCAAAGGCAAGACGACTCGGTGAAAAGAAAATGGACTGCAGAGATAGACACCATCTGTATTGTGGCTACTGACATCATTGGATGCTTGGGGATATCACCTGGGTTCCATGATCAGTATTGTCACCTGTAAAGTGGGAGAAGAATCTCTCAGGGTAACTGTAATTATAAAAGTGCATGGTCCATAAAAGACATTCTCTAAACATCTCCATTCTTCCTTGGGCCTTTGAGAGCTTTTTTCAAATCCAGTGTCACCCACCTCCTCAAACACTGTGATTCAGAATCACAGTGTCATTTACTTTCCTATTCATCAGGGCTTCTCTGAGTATCCCCAGATAGACTGTGATCGTGGAGGTGCTGGCAATCACAAAAAGACAAACAAAACACCTGGGTAGACAAACCTGAACTAGATGTTGCTGCTCTGAGAATTGAGGCTATTCTATGAAAACTGTAACACAAAAAGAAAATAAACTATCAAAAATAAGTACATCCTCAGCTCCAGACCACAACCCTAAGCTGCCAGAGGACAGACTGACATGATATAAGGATGGTATTTTGGTCTAGCACTTGGAGCAGGGAAGGAAATCAGCATCCAGTGCAAAGTGAAGTCTCCTACCTGTCTTCTATGCAGGCTACCAGGAAGAAGTGTCATACAAGGTACTAGATCCTGGGGTCTAAAACACTACAGGGTACCTTGCAGAAGCAAATCAAACCAAAGATGACCTCACAATCAAGATTTGAGAGGACTCAAAGGAGAGAAGAGAAAACCCTTCCCAAAGACAATCACAACCGTTCCATGAGTGAGAGTCAGCAGGCAAAAGAGACACAGAGGGACCACTACCTGGAAACTTGAGATGCCAGAACAAGATGTTAAGGACCAAAAGCCTAAACAGAAGCAAAGGTTGAGGCACTGTGAATAAAAGGATGGGCAGATGTAAAAATAAGCATATGTTACTTCCAGAAATAAAAACTAAGTGTCAATAAAATTAGAAATCTAAGATACAGTTTAAATACCCAGACACTGTAGAAAAATGAAAGATAAAGTCGAGAAAATATAAAGAAATCTAAAAAATATGAATGAGCACATACTGAACATGAAGGAAAGAAGTTCCAGAAGGGAACAATGGAGAAAAAAGGACAGAAATAACATTCAAATAGATAACAACTAAAAGTTGTCAGAAGTCATGTAAGACTGGAATCAGACTGAAAAGGAAAAATACATCTCAACAGGATAAGAATAAATTACAGAAAGACACATTATAGTCAAACTGCATGAAAGACAAAACATAATTAGAAGCTATTTTGAAAATCTCGAAAAACTGACAAATTTCTAGAGACAGATGATCCTCCCAAACTGAATCAGGATCAATTTCAAGCAAAGAAATAGAAGAAGCCATCAAAAACCTATCAACCATGGGCCGGGGCTGTGACTCAGTGGTAGAGCATTTGCCTAGCATGTGTGAGGCACTGGGTTTGATTCTCAGCACCACATGAAAATAAATGAATAAAATAAACATTAATCAACATCTAAAAAAAACTTTAAAAGTTGGGGGGAAAAAAAGTCTACCAACCAAGAAAAGCCCAGGACCAGATGGATTCTCAGCTGAGTTCTACAAGACATTCAAAGAAGAACTAATACCAATACTCCTCAAAGTATTCCATGAAATAAAAAAGGAGGGAACCCTTCCAAACTCATTCTATGAAGCCAGTATCAACTTGATACCAAAACGAGACAAAGACACATCCAGGAAAGTAAACTTCAGACCAATATCCCCGATGAACCTAGATGCAAAATTCCTTAACAAAATTCTGGCAAACTGTATACAAAAAACATATTAAAAAGATAAAAGATAGTGCACCATTACAAGTAGGGTTCATCACAGGGATGCAAGGTCGGTTCAACATCTGAAAATTAATAAATGTAATCACATCAATACACTTAAAGTTAAGAATCATATGATCATTTCAATAGATGCAGAAAAAGCATTTGATAAAATATAGCACCCCTTCATTCTCAAAACACTGGGAAAAATAGGAATAGTAGGAACATACCTCAACATTGGAAAGGCTATCTATGCTAAGCCCATGACCAAAATCATTCTAAATGGAGAAAAACTCAAAGCGTTCCCTCTAAAAACTGGAACAAGACAGGGATGCCCTCTATACCACTTCTATTCAACACTGTTCTTGAAACACTAGTCAGAGCAATTAGACGAAAAAAATTAAAGGGATACGGATATGAAAAGAACTCAAACTATCACTATTTGCCAGTGATATGATTCTATACTTAGAGGATCCAAAAAACTCCACCAGAAAACTTCTAGAACTCATAAATGAATTCAGCAAAGTATCCAGCAAAGTAGCAGGATACAAAATCAACATGCATAAATCTAATGCATTTCTATTCATAAGTGATGAATTCTCTGAAAGAGAAAGTAGGAAAACTATTCCATTCACAATAGCCTCAAAGAAAATAAAATACTTGGGAATCAATCTAACAAAAAAGGGGAAAGACCTCTACAATGAAAACTACAGAAGACTAAAGAAAGAAATTAAAGAAAACCTTAGAAGATGGAAAGACCTCACATATTCTTGGATAGGCAGAATATTGTCAAAACGGCCATACTACCAAAAGCGCTATACAGATTCAACACAATTCCAATCAAAATCCCAATGATGTACCTCATAGAAATAGAGAAAGAAATCATAAAATTCATTTGGAAGAATAGGAGACCCTTAATAGCCAAAGCAATCCCTAGCAGGAAGAGTGATGCAAGAAGTATCATGATACCAGACCTTAAACTATACTACAGAGCGAGAGTAACAAAAACAGCGTGGTATTGGTACCAAAATAGACAGGGTAGACCAATGGTACAGAATAGAGGACACAGAGACAAACCCACATAAATACAGTTTTATCTCATACTAGACAAAGGTGCCAAAAACACAATGGAGAAGATAGCCTCTTCAAAAAATGGTGCTGGCAAAAATGGAAATCCATATGCAGTAAAAGGAAATTAAACCCCTATCTCTCCCCTGTACAAAACTCAACTCAAAATGGATCAAGGATCTAGGAATTAGACCATAGACTGCACCAAATAGAAGAAAAACTAGGCCTGAATCTTCATCATGTTGGCTTAGGACCTGATTTCCTTAACGAGACTCCTAGAGTGCAAGAAATGAAAGCAAGAATCAATAAAAGAGATGGATTCAAACTAAAAAGCTTTTTCTCAGCAAAGGAAACAATCAATAATGTGAAAACAGAGCCTATAGAGTGGAAGAAAATAGAGTGGAAGAAAATCTTTTTTTTTTTTTTTTTTTTTTTTTTTTGCAGTGCTGGGGATTGAACCCAGGGCCTTGTGCTTGCAAGGCAAGCCCTCTACCAACTGAGCTATCTCCCCAGCCCAGAAAATCTTTTCCACACACACTTCAGACAGAGCACTACTCTGCAAAATTTATAAAGAACTTACAAAACTTTACACCAAAAATACAAAGAACCCAATCAATAAATGGGCTAAGAAACTGGGGAGATATTTCACAGAAGATATACAAGCAATCAACAAATATATGAAAAGGTGTTTAACATCTCTAGTAATTAAAGAAATGAAAATCAAAACCACCCCAAGATTTCATCTCACTCCAATTAGAATGGCTAGTATCAAGAATACAAGCAATAATAAGTGTTGGCGAGGATGTGGGGAAAAAGGCACACTCATACATTGCTGGTGGAGTTGCAAACTGGTGTAGACACCCTGGAAAGCAAAAGGGTGATTTCTCAGAAAACCCGGAATGGACCCACCATTCAACCCAGTTATCTCACTTCTCGGTTTATATCCAAATGACTTAAAGTCAGCATAGTACAAAATAAGGTAGCCACATCAATGTTTACAGTAGCTCAATTGACAACTGCTAGATTGTGGAACCAACCTAGGTGCCCTTCAATAAATGAATGGATAAAGAAACTATGATTATATATACACAATGGAATATTATTCAGCCATAAAAAATAAAATTATGGCATTTGCAGGTAAATGGATTGGAGAATATCATACTAAGTGAGATAAGCCAATCCCCAAAACCAAAGACTAAATGTTTTCTCTGATAAGTTGATGATGATATACAATGGAGAGTGAGGTGGGGAGGAGTAAGGAAGAATGGAGGAGCACTGGATTATGTAGAGGGGAAGGGAAGGGTGAGGGGAAAGGAAAGAGAGTGGAATGAGATAAATATAGTTACCCTATGTACATGTATGATCACATTAATGGTGTGACTCTAGTGTATACAACCATAGAAATGAAAAGTTGTACCACATTTGTGTACAATGAATCAAAATCACTCTGTAAAAATAAAAATAAAATAAAATAAATATATAGTCAAACTACAGAATTCTACCAATAAAGAGAACAATTGTTAAAGCCTCTAGGTAAAACAAAAGATGGGCACCAATTACACTGATATTAGCTTCATCAAAACAGTGACCAGAATATGATGGGGAATTTTCCAAGGGCTGCAGGGAAAATACCCACCCAGAAATCATTTCCCACAGTCACTCAAACAGGTAAAATGAAAACAATTTTCAATAAGAGATAGAGATTATCGTCTACAAATCCCTACTGAAGGATCTAACAGAATATGTTTTAGGAAAAAAAAAATTTAAGTTCAAAGAAGTAGGATGGATAAAGCAATAAATACTCAAAGATCAGCAAAGAAACTGGTAAACAGTGGTGATTCTTATAAATGATAATCTGAGGGGGTGTAAGATGGGGGGAACTGAGGCAGGTGGGAGTGGGGAATAACTGAAGTAGAGAGCAGAGAACATCCCAATCCTGCTCAGTAAGGAGAAGAGAAATATTGATTGGAAAGTTAGATAGGAGATGCTTATGTTAAACATGAGGGTCAAGAAAGAAAGAAGAAAACTTAATTGAGAAAATGAGATCAGGAAGATAGAATGCAAGGGAAAAGAGAAAAGAAACCAATAAAAGCATGGCATTTAGAAAAGATGATGCTCAAAATAGAGTCTACAAGTCATTTCCTCCTGGGTTTTATCCTTCGGTAACAGGGAGTAGCCACACAGGTGAGCCCTCAGTCTCTCACATCACTGGGCACTCCTGCAATTACATCAGGTATTTGTGTAACAGAAGCAGCAGAAGCCAGCCCAACATGTATTCTCTTGTTCCTTCCCTGCCACCTGGACTAAGAGAGGCATTTTCCAGTTGTTCTGCAACTAGGTGTGATCAGTGCTGCCAAGCTGACAAAGAAGAAAAGGACCTCTTTTGTTTTTTAAATAATAGTTATTATTTTTAGGATTTTTAATTAAAATAGAATAACAAGAATGGTTGTTCTTGTTCTGGGCTTTATTCCCCAGATACTATATTAACTAGTTTCCAGTTCAAAAAATTCTTTTTATTTTTTAAAGATTTCATTGGTGCCTTATAATTATATACAACAGTGGGATTTGGTACACCATATTTGTACATGTGCATAACGTGATCTGATTGGCCTACCACCTTGTTTTAAGGTGACTTATCAATAGAAGCCACATACCTCAAGGGTAGAATAGCAGGATGGGAATCTGGGTCCCTGAATATTTTGTGGAGCTGTCCCTCTTTTGCCTACAGGTGAGGGGAAATTAACAGCTACCTTGCTTAAACCATGGAAGTCTGGGTTTCCTATTATATGGAGGAGAGCCTAATCCTAACTACTGTCAGAAATGATCTCTATCAGTTCTACCTTCGGGTAGTCTAAAGAAATAATTTCTTCTTTCTACTACCTCTTTCCTTCTCTCTCCCTCTCCCCTTCTTACAGAGAGGTAAAATAATTTGACAAAAATATAGTATATATTCCCAGCCAAATCACATATTCCTAGGAAATGAGACTTCAAATTGAAAGTACTCAACAATCAAGTAAATAAAGCTTTTTTAAAAAGACACTAACAAAAAGCTTTAACACAGGGGTCAAGTGTAGGAATCACAGTGAATAGGTATTTGAGACTTGGGCAAAATACACAGATTTAAGCAAGTATGGATCTCAAGTATTAACAAAGATGTGAAAGTGACACCTTGAAAAATAATATGTGAAGTGATTCAAATGATAAATATGGTATCCAAGATGTCTGTAAAGAATTAGAATAAAATTATTGCACGAGGTAAGGGGTAATTCAATATTTTTAAATAATATTATTTGCACGATGAGATTTAATATATGTGTGATTAAGTTAAATAGATTACTTTTGGCTATTTCTTATACATCCACTTAGTTTTACATATCAACGTGGCCAAAAACTGCCTTAAATTTTCCTAGGAAAATTATGAATTACCTCATATTTCAGCAGTATTAATATTTATTATACAAATAAGTTAGTAATCACAATAAATGTAAACAAATCCCTCAGTTAAAAGATGAAGATACTGATTGAGCTTTTAAAATCCAATTATGTACAAGGTAAACAGAGTAAAGTTGAAAACAGAAGAGAAAGAATAATTATTACTGATTGTGGAAACCAGCACCTGGCCAGGAATTCAAAAGGGCAGGGGTAGGAGAGATTGAGTTTGGAGACTGAACCCAAGAGACTAGGAAACATGGGGTCTGCAGGTGATGGAGTGGATTAATAATTAGCTCCTCCACTGCACTAGTAGACCCAGGGAAGATTCCTAGAGTACGGTCTTCCAGTGTGGACCAGCAACTGCTGGGCCCTGGAGGTACACTGATTGAAAATCTTCAGACCAATCGTCATTCAACATAAAAGGTAGACTACCTAAGCCTAAACCCTGCCTCCAGGAGTTCCACCTATGGGATTTCCTCTTAAACTCTAGGAACCCCACCCTGAGGGTGGAGCAGGCATCACACTAGAGGCCAAACCACCTAATACTGCTGAGAAGGGAAAATGAGAATCATCTGAATTCCAAAGGAAACAACATTTTAACTTTTGATCAAGATTTTTTTTTTTTTTTCAATTTTAATTTTTCTTTTCTCTGTTTAATTGTGATCTGAATGGTTCATGGACACTTACACATATTCATATTTTTTTTTTATTCTCATTTCTAGTATTTTTAAAGCCAGTTATTTTTCATTGTTTAGTATTGTGAGGACTATGATGTTTGATTAGGATATTTGTTTTGTTTTGAATTATTTTTATTTTTAATTTAAAAAATTTTTACTTTATATTTCTCAATTACCTGTTTCTCCTCTTTTCTTCTGCTAAGAACCAAATTCTATAGTTATCCTTTTCACTCTTTCTTGAATTTTTACTTCTATTTTCTTTCCTCCTCTCCCATAATCACATCCTACATCATTTCTATTCTCTCCCTGTCCACCATTCGAAATTGTAAACCCTTTTGCAAACTTTCTGTTATTACTGTGGGCAATAAGTGATCAAATCATTTTGTTTATTGTGACAATAAGCACTGTATATGTCATAGCAGGAATTATTTGGTTTAATGTTGTATATTATTTGCTTTGGTAATTGTTATTATTTGTCTCCCCATAAACAGGTACTGAAAGCCTTCAAGGAACACTATAAGTCCAAAGGGTAGAAACTCTACAGCCTTAGACTTATACCGTCTGCCCCAAACAAACCAAGATAGTTCAATAGCAGAATCCACTGATACCATAGTGGAGGAAATGTCAGAGAAGGAGTTTAGAACATTCATGATTAAACTGATCTGTGAGGTAAAGGATGACGTAAGGAGTGAAAATGGAGACAAGATATAAGAAGCGAAAGATCATTTCAATAAGGAAACAGAAATTCTGGAGAAAAATCAGTCAGAAATCCTCAAAATATAGGAATAATTAAGCCAAATTAAAAATTCAATGGAAAGCATCACCAACAGACTAGACCACTTGGAAGACAGTTTCAGGCAATGAAGACAAAATATACAGTATTGAAAATAAAGTTGACCATGGAGAAAAGATGTTAAGAGACAATGAACAGAACATCTGAGAAATATGGTATAACGTAAAAAGACCAAATTTAAGATTTATCAGGACAGATGAAGGCTCAGAGATACAAACCAAAAGAATGTACCATCTTCTCAATGAAATAAAATCAGAAAATTTCCCAAACCTTAAGAATGAAATGGAAAATCTAATACAGGAGATTACAGGACTACAAATACACAAAATTACAACAGGCACATTACAAGGCACATTATTATGAAAATGCCCAATATACAGAATAAGGATAGAATTTTAAGGGCTGCCAGAGAAAAATGACAAGTCAAATTTAGAGGGAAAGAAATCCAGATCTCAGTTTATTTCACAACCATTACCCTCAAAGCTAGGAGTCTTAGAATAATATATACCAAGCTCTAAAAGAAAATGGATGCCAACCAAGAAAACTATACCCAGCAAAATTAAGCTTCAGAATTGATGATAAATTAAAAACCTTCCACAATTAACAAAAGTTAAAAGAACTCACAAGAAAGCCTATACAACAAAATATACTCAATAAGATAGTTCAAGAAGAAGAAATGAAAAAGGAAAGTGAAAACCAGCAAAGGGAAGAACTACACTAAAAGAAGAGTCAATCAAAGGAGAAAGGAGTTCAAAATAAAAACCAGAAATAAATCAAAATGACAAGGAACAAAAATCATTTCTCAGTAATAACACTGAATGTAAATGGTGTAAACTTATCAAGCAAGACAGACTGGCAGAGTGGATTAAAAACCAAGACCCAACAATATACTGTCTCTAAGAGACTGATCTCTTAGGCAAAGAAATGCACAGACTGAAGGTAAAAGGATGGGAAAAAACATATCATTCACACAGGTCTCATAAACAAGCAGGGGTTTCTATCCTCACATTAGAAAAGTGGACTATAAGCCAAAGTTAATCAGAAGGGACCAAGAATGTCATTTCAAACTGCTTAAGGGAAATATACATCAACAAGATATAATGATTGTAAATATTTATACCCCAAACAGTGGAGTATCTACATACATCAAACAAATCCTTCTCAATTTTCAAGTATCAAACAGACTACCACACAATAAGACTGGGTGACTTTAACATGCCTCTCTCATCACTGGATAGAGAAGCTTTGGAACTAAAAAATACAATTAATCATTTAGACTCAACAGACACGTATAGAATATTTCATCCATCAATGACTGAAAACACTATCCCCTCAGTAGCACAAGGATCCTTCTCTAAAATAGACCATATCTTAGGCCACAAAGCAACTCTTAGCAAATACAAAAAAGTAAAGATAGTACCTTGCAGATCATAATGGAAAGAAATTAGAAATCAACAATAAAAAATAAAAGCTACTTTAACACCTGGAGAATAAATAATAAGCTACTGAATGATAATGGAGAGCAAAAAAGATCAAGGATGAAATAAAAAAATTCTTAGAGGTTAAGAGAATAGTGACACAACTTATCAAAATCTCTGGGACACTATGAAGACAGTGCTAGGAGGAAAGTGAATTGCATTAAATTCACTCATTAAAAGAACAGAAAGTCACAAAAAACAAAAAACAAACAAACAAAAAAAACCCCACTAGCATTATACCTCAAAGCCCTAGAAAAAGAAGAACAAATCAACACCAAAAGCAGCCAAAGACAGGAAATAATTAAAATCAGAGCCAAAAATCAATGAAATTGAAACAAACAAAAACAATTCAAATAATCAATGAAACAAAAAGCTGGTTCTTTGAAAAAATAAATAAACCCTTAGTCAAGCTAGTGAAGACAGAAAACTCAAATTACTAAAATTCATGATGAAAAAGGAATATCATGACAGATACTACTAAAATGAGATGATAATCTAAAACTATTTTGAAAATTTATACTCCAATAAAAAAGAAAATCTTGAAGACATCAATAAATTTCTAGAGACATATGTGCTACCCAAACTAAATCAGGAGGATATAGAAAATTTAAACAGATGAATTTCAAGCAATGAAATTGAAGACACCCTCAAAAGCCTACCAACAAAGAAAGGACCAGAACCAAATAGATTCTCAATCAAGTTCTACCTGACCTTTAAAGAAGAACTAACCCAATCCTCCTCAAATTATTCCATGAAATAGAAAAGGAGGAAGCCTTCTAACCTCATTCTACAAAGATGGTACCTGACATTAAAACCAGACAAAGACACATCAAGGAAAGAAAAACTTCAGACATATATTCCTGATGAACACAGATGCAAAAATTCTTAATAAAATACTGGCAAATCACATATGAAAACATATTAAAACAATACCATGTCACAGTGGGCAAGGTTGGTTCAACATATGGAAATCAATAAATGAAATTCATCACATCAACAGACTTAAAGACTCACATGATTATCTATAGATGCAGATTCTATCTATAGATGGATCTCTAGATCCATTCATGATTAAAACACTAGAAAAAACAGGAACAAAAGAATCATACCTCAACATTGTAAAAGCTACATATGATAAGCCCAAGGTCAACAATCTAAATGGAGAAAACTGAAAGCATTCCCTCTAAAAACTGGAACGAGACAAGGATGCCCTCTTTTACCACTCCTCTTCAAAATAGTCCTCCAATCTCTAGCCAGAGCAATTAGGTAAAAGAATGAATTAAAAGGGATATGATTAGGAAAAAAGCTCAAACTATCCCTATTTGCCAATGACATAATCCTATATTTAGAAGACCCAAAAAGCTCCACCAGAAAATTTCCAGAACTCATAAATAAATTCAGCAAAGTAGCAGGATATAAAATTAAAATGCACAAATCAATTGTGTTCCTCTATACCAGAGATGAATTAACTGAAGGAGAAATTAGGTATAAAGGATCGCAATCACAATAGTCTCATTAAAAAGAAAATACTTGGGAATCAATCTAAGAAAAGAGGTGAAAGACCTTCACAATGAAAACTACAGAGCCCTAAAGAAAGAAGCTGAAGAAGACCTTAGAAGATGGAAACATTGCTCATGTTCTTGGACAGGCAGAATTAATATTGTCAAAATGGCCATACTACCAAAAGCACTATACAGATTTAATGCAATTACCATTAAAATTCCAATACGCTCTTCATGACACACATCTGGAAAAAAAAAGAGGCCCAGAATAGCTGAAGCAATCCTTAATGAGAAAAGCAAAGCAAGAGGCATCATATCAAACCTTAAATTATACTACAGAGCTATAGGAACAAAATCAGCACGGTATTGGCACCAAAAAACAGACATGAAGACCAGTGGAACTGAGTAGAAGATAGAGAGACAAACCCATATAAATATAGTTATCTCATACTGGACAAAGGTGCCAAAATTATACATTAGAGAAAGGATAGCCTCTTCAACAAATGGTCCTGGAAAAACGGGAAATCCGTATGTAACAGAATGAAAGTGAACCCCTCTCTCACCCTGCATAAAATTCAACTCAAAGTGGGTGAAGACATTAGATTTGAGACCCTGCACCTACTAGAAGAAAATGTAGGTCCAACTCCATCATGTCACCTTAGGAATTGAATTCTTCAACCAGACTCCTAAAGCAAAGAAGTAAAATCAATAATTAATAAATGGGACGGCATCAAACTAAAAAGCTTCTTCACAGCAAAGGAAACAAGAGTGTGAAGAGAGAGCCTCCAAACTGGAGAAAACATGTACCTACCTCAGATAGAGCATTAATCTCCAAGGTACACAAAGAACTCAAAAAACTTAACACCAACAAGAAAAACATAATCCAATCGATAAATGGACAAAGGACCTGAACAGCACTTCAACAAAGAAGAAAAGTAAATGGTCAACAAAGATATGAGATTGATTCCCAAGTATTTTATTTTTTTCGAGGCTATTGTGAATGGGGTAGTTTTCCTAACTTCTCTTTTTGAAGATTCATCACTTATGTATAAAAATGCATTGGATTTATGAGCATTGATCTTGTAACCTGCTACTTTACTGAATTCACTTATGAGTTCTAAGAGTTTTCTGGTGGAATTATCAGGTTCCTCTAAATATATAATCATGTCATCAGCGAACAGGGATAGTTTGAGTTCTTCTTTTCCAATTCGTATCCCTTTAATTTCTTTGGTTTGTCTAATTGCTCTGGTTGGAGTCTCAAGAACGATGTTGAATAGAAATGGTGAAAGAGGGCATCCCTGCCTTGTTCCAGTTTTTAGGGGGAATGCTTTCAGTTTTTCACCATTTAGAATGGTATTGGCCATGGGCTTAGTGTAGATGGCCTTTACAATGTTAAGGAATGTTCCCACTACCCTGATTTTTTCTAGTGTTTTGAGCATGAAGGGATGCTGTATTTTATCAAATGCTTTTTCTGCATCTATTGAAATAATCATGTGATTCTTAACTTTTAGTCTATTGATATGGTGAATGACATTTATTGATTTCCGGATGTTGAACCAACCTTGCATCCCTGGGAAAAAACCCACTTGATCGTGGTGCACTATCCTTTTAATATATTTTTGTATGCGATTTGCTAAAATTTAGTTGAGAATTTTTGCGTCGATGTTCATTAAGGATATTGGTCTGAAATTTTCTTTCCTCGATGTGTCTCTGTCTGGTTTAGGTATCAGGATGAGACCTCTACAATGAGAACTACAGAACACTAAAGAAAGAAATTAAAGAAAACCTTAGAAGATGGAAAGATCTTCCATGTTCTTGGATAGGCAGAATTAATATTGTCAAAATGGCCATACTACCAAAAGTGCTATACAGATTCAATGCAATTCCAATTAAAATCCCAATGATGTACCTTACAGAAATAGAGCAAGCAATTATGAAATTCATCTGGAAGAGTAAGAAACCCAGAATAGCTAAAGCAATCCTCAGTAGAAAGAGCGAAGCAGGGGGTATCGCAATACCAGATCTTCAACTCTATTACAAAGCAATAGTAACAAAAATGGCATGGTATTGGTACCAAAATAGACAGGTAGATCAATGGTACAGAATAGAGGACATGGACCCAAACCCAAATAAATACAATTTTCTCATACTAGACAAAGGTGCCAAAAATATGCAACGGAGAAAAGATAGCCTCTTCAACAAATGGTGCTGGGAAAACTGGAAAACTATATGCAACAGAATGAAATTAAACCCCTATCTCTCACCCTGCACAAAACTCAACTCAAAATGGATCAAAGATCTCACAATCAGACCAGAGACCCTGCATCTTATAGAAGAAAAAGTAGGTCCAAACCTTCAACTTGTTGGCTTAGGATCAGACTTTCTTAACAGGACTCCCATAGCCCAAGAAATAAAAGCAAGAATCAACAACTGGGATAGATTCAAACTAAAAAGCTTTCTCTCAGCAAAGGAAACTACCAGTAATGTGAAGAGAGAGCCTACAGGGTGGGAGAATATCTTTGCCAATCATATTTCAGATAGAGCACTAATTTCCAGAATCTATAAAGAACTCAAAAAACTCTACACCAAGAATACAAATAACCCAATCAACAAATGGGTAAGGAAATGAACAGACACTTCACAGAAGAAGATGTACAAGCAATCAACAGATATATGAAAAAATGTTCACCATCTCTAGTAAGAAGAGAAATGCAAATCAAAACTACCCTAAGATTTTATCTCACCCCAATTAGAATGGCGATTATCAAGAACACAAGCAACAATAGGTGTTGGAGAGGATGTGGGGAACAAGGTACACTCATACATTGCTGGTGGGGTTGCAAATTAGTGCAGCCACTCTGGAAAGCAGTATGGAGATTCCTCAGAAAGCTTGGAATGGAACCACCATTTGACCCAGCTATCCCACTCCTTGGCCTATACCCAAAGGACTTAAAATCAGCATACTACAGAGATACAGCCACATCAGTGTTCATAGCTGCTCAATTCACCAAAGCCAGATTGTGGAACCAACCTAGATGCCCTTCAGTTGATGAATGGATAAAGAAACTGTGGCATATACACACAATGGAATATTACTCTGCCATGAAGAACGATAAAATTATGGCATTTGCAGGCAAATGGATGAAACTGGAGGATATCATGCTAAGTGAGATAAGCCAATCTCAAAAAACTAAAGGACGAATGATCTTGCTGATAAGCGGATGAGGACATATAATGGGGGGTAGGAGGGGTTAGCGTTAGGGTTAGGGTTAGGGATGAGGGTGGTAAGAATGGAGGAAGGAAGGACTGTATAGAGGGAAAAGAGAGGTGGGAGGGGTGGGGGGGAAAGGGAAAAAAATAACAATGAATCAAACAACATTGCCCTATGTAAATTTATGATTTTTAATAAAAAAAAACAAAGATATGAAAAAAGTTCAACATCTCTAGCAATTAGAGAAATGCAAATTAAAACTATACTGAGATTCTACCTCACTCCAGTCAGAAGGGCAATTATAAAGAATACAAGTAACAATAAATGTTGGCGAGGATGTGGAGGAAAAGGTACACTCATACACTATTTGTGTGACTGCAAACTGGTCCAACTACTCTGGAAAGCAGTATGGAGATTCTTCAGAAAACTTGGAATGGAACCACCATTTGACTCAGTTATCCTACTCCTCGGTGTATATTCAAAGGACTTAAAAATCACCCTACTATAGGGATGTGGTAACATCAATGTTTGTAGGAGCTCAATTCACTATAGTTAAGCTATGGCACCATTCTAGGTACTGTTCAACAGATGAATGGATCAAGAAAATGTGGAATGTATGCACAATACAGAACATTACTTAGCCATGAAGAAAGGAATTATGGCATTTGGTGGTAAATGGACGCAACTGGAGACAATCATGCTAAGTGAAATAAGCCAATGCCAAAAAACCAATGCCAGATGTTCTCTCTGATATGCAATACTAACACACAATAAAGGGAAAGGGAGGGAAGAACAAAAGTTCATTGGATTAGATAAAAAGGGAATGAAGGGAAGAGAGAGTAAAGGGGATTAGGAAAGATAATAAAGTAAATAAAGGACATAACTTTCCTTTGTTCACATATGAATATAAGACAAGTGAAACTCTACATCATGTACAACCACAAGAATGGGATCCTAGGTAGAGTAAGTTATACTCCATGTATGCATAATATGTAAATACATTCTGTCACGTAGATCTAAAAAGAACAACAACAATGACAAAAAGATAAGGATATGAAGAGGCATTCACAGAAAAGGAAAACTCAAGCATCTAATATGTTGATGAAATGATGCTCACAGGCTCAAACTGTTAAGAGCAACATAAAAAATACAATATTGCTGAAGAGGGATGTGAATGAAAAAACCCCTACCTCAGGGGAAGATAATGATGCAGAAAAGTCCTACGAGGACCTTAGGCAGGCATTTCTTTGTTCTTCATCCTGGACTCTAGCCCCAGAGAAACTTTAACATAGGTCTACAGGGACTATCAATCACAGGATTTCTAATAGCAGTAGGAAGCAGCTTAGGTGTCCACCACAGGGCAAAGGGCTAAGTAAAATATGGTAGAGATACACAGCAGAAGTCAGAGGAAAGGAACACAAAAAGCACACAACCATGCAACTCTCTCTTTCTGTTTACCTTGCTTTTATATTTCTTCCTACCACTTAGTACCAGGTACACAAAAACCACTTCAATCTCTGATCCCTTTAATAAGTACACAAAAATGCCCAGAGTTTAGAGGTCTAAACTTATCCAGTGCAGGACAAAGAGATGACAATATGTTGGAAACTGGAAAGCAAACTGACATGTTGTATTTGATAAATCAACCAGAAGCAAGAGAAAGCTAAGCTGAGGCTGGCAGTGAAAACCAAAGATGCAATCCTGAAAAACAGTTCTGAGCTTGGGTGCCAAAACTAAATGGGAATCTTCAAATGGAGCAGTCATTTCCTTAGGTCCCCTCTTCCACCCTGAAGAAAGACTGGCCTTGGACTCTATGAAAAGTTCTAAGGACAAGTGAGGGCCAAAGTGAAGTGTAAAAGTTACACAATGAACAGTGAGCCTCCTTCCTCCTATTCAGCTCCCAAATGTTGGAAACTACTTTATAACCTCAAAGCAGCACAAGTGAGTAGTCCCCTGTTAGAAAACTTATAGCCAACAGAATAAAAACCATAAATACTAAGTTTGGGATCTTCTCAAATAGACAGGTCCTTGTCTGATCAGCCTGCAGTGAAGTTGACTCAATAAGCCCTTACCACACACACAGGCCCAGAAGCACAGGCAAACGGAAACCAAGTGTGGTGATGGATGCGTCAATTAATTGTGGTGATCATTTCAAAAGGTATATGTATATCTTGAATATATACCTTTTTTTTGTCAATTAAATGCCAATTATACTGAAAAAAATTAAAGAGGGCTGGACCATTTACACAGGATTTCCAATGAGCATTTCAGTGTCTGAGTCCTGAAAACACATAATCCTTACATTAATGGCCAATTGAGTTTCAACAAGACAATTCAATAGGGAAAGAACTGTCTTTTCAACAAATAGCACTAGGATAACTGCATGTCCATCTATAAAAGAATGAAGTTAGAACCTAAGCCCACACACTATGTAAAAATTAACTCAAAATGAATCTAATGTAAGGGGGAAGCTATATATTCTTAGAAGGAAAGTAAGGAGTCAATCTTCATAAACTTGGATTATGAAATATAAAAACAGAAGTTTTCTTATTTAGATATGATCAAAAGCATAAGCAACAAAAGGCAAAAAATGGACTTTATTAAAATTAAAAAATTTTGTGCTTCAAAGAACACTATCAAAGAAGTGAAATAAAACCCTCACAGAATGGGAAAAAGTAATTGTAAATTATGTATCTTGTAAGACACTGTAACCAAAATATATATAACTTAATGATAGAAAGACAGCCCAATTAAAAAATGGGCAAGTAATTTAAAGAGATATTTCTCCAAAGATACACAAATGGCCAATAGCAAACGAAAAGATTCTCAACATCATTTAGTTAGCATGGAAATGCAAATTAAATCTGCACTTACTAGCAATGACCCAGATATATATCCAAAAGAATTAAAACATTTATACTTACTAAAATGTGTATACAAATATTCATAGGGTTATTTATATACATACATATATATTTTTTCTCCTTTCATTAACTCTCAAGGGGAAACCACCCAAATTCCATCGACAAATGAATGTATAAAGAAAGGGTTATACCCACATGACAGAACATTAGTCATAAATTGAATGAAGCCCTGATATATGCTACAAAACAGGATAAACTTTGAAAACATAAGTAAAATGAGTTAGACAGAAAATGTCACATATTGTATGATTCCTTTCATATGAAATATCCAGAATAAATAATACAGAAAGATTGCCAGGACTGGGTATGGAGGGAAGGAATAGGAAGGATTGGAGAGTGACTGCTAGTAGATTTGGGATTTCTTGTGGAAGTGATGAAAATGTTCTGGAATTAGAAAGCGATGAGAGTTACATAACTCTGTGAATATATTAAAAAACACCTGAGCAGGGTAATTCCAGCTACTCCCAGGAGGGTGAGGTAGGAGGATCACAAGTTTGAGGCCAGCATGGGCAACTTAGCAAGATTCTGTCTCAAAGCAAAAAAATCAAAAGGGCTGGGGATGCAGCTCAATGGCAGAGTGACCCTGGTTCAATTCCCAGTACCAATACAACCAACCAACCAAACAAAAAAGACCAACTATCCTCCCAAACCACTTAATCATATACTTCAAAATAAGAATTTTATGGCATGTGGTTATCTCAATAAGGCTGTTATCTAAAGAGAATAATTCAAGAAAAGAAAATTTACTTATTTTTGTGTCAAGTCAGTATTGAATGTAATTATCACAAAAACTGAAAAGCAAGACATGATTTACCAATAAACAAAAAAATCCTTCAATTATTTTCTTGTAGTTTTTGCAAATAATTTACATAATAACTATGATTACAAAATATTCTGCATACTAAAAAAGAAAGGATGCTAAGGAACATAGAAATTGAGGTGTTTTAACAAATCATTGAAAACCGATAAAACAATCTGTATTGTATAAAAAGGCAAAATAAAAAGCAATTTTAAGATGTACAAAATTCATATTCCATAGACCGTTCCCAGGAATCTATCTACATTCTACTAATGTAAGAGTGAAAACCGAAGACCGAGCAAACAGCCAATGCAGGAGAAAGGAAGAAAGTCCTGGGATAACAGTGACCTGAGGTTCCAGGGACAACCAATCAGGACTCTGGGAAGAAAAAAGAAAATGAACCCAAGAGATAACTAATGTGTGTGAACATTCTGAATGGACATTTAGACAACTAGAGGAAAATGAAGATGAATTAAGAGACAACACAAAAAAACCAGACAAGTGAGCAAAGAAAAATGATTGACACCAAGGAAAACAAAAGTGTGCAAAAAAGAAAATGCAGTCACATAGCAATGGCCTAACTAATGAATGATATTACTGTAGTCATAAAAATATAAATACAATTGCATGACTGATGTGATCCTGCAATATGTATAATCAGAAAAATGAAAGATTACACTCTATGTATGATCTATCAAAATGTATAAATGCATTCTGCTGTCACGTACAACTAATTAGAACAAATTTAAAAAAATGTACACACTAAAAACTGAACTCTGCCAGGGAAAAGTCGGGTGTGTGGCTGCTGGGTATAGCTGAGCAGCAGGCGTCCTGCTGAGGGCGCCCAGGGAACTGCGCCACAACCAAGGCCCACTGCTGCACTTGCTAGAGGAAGGCTGCCTTTTTCTCTTCCACACAAAGGCCTGGGGAGAGTAATCTGTTTTTATACAACCAGTCTTTCTCTCCCACAGTTAATGGATATAATAAAATATGGGTATAAAAGAAAAAACAGAGCATGAAATAACAGCATGAGCAAATTCCTTAGAAAAAGAGGTAAATATAAGAAAAAGCTGAAGAAATAGAAAGTGATTCCTTCTAGAATTAGGTATCTGGGGTGAAGCAGAATGGTAGACTGCAGTTTTCCTCATTAAAAGGAAGTTTAAATAATGGATATGCATGACAAGTTAAGAGAACTTAACAGTAAACTTAATAGCTCATGAGAGAAGTCATGCTTATCTGAATAGATACCACGAAAACAGTTGATAAAATTTAATGAGTTAACAATAAACTTCTCTAGCAAACTAGGAAAAGAAAGGAATACATATAACTTGATATAGATTATGTTTTAGCATCAGGCACAGGACAAGAATACTACTGTCACCACTCCTATTCAGCATGACTATTAAGAGTCTTAGCTAATGCATTAAGAAAAGGAACAGGAAAAAGATGCTACTCATGATACAAAGGAAAACTCCTGGGTACCTAGAGATGAATCTACTGAGAAACATGCAATGTCAGTTTCCTGGGTGTGGTATTCTACTACAGTTATGCAAGACATCACTACTGAGGGAAACTGGGCAAAGGGTACAAGGGTGAGGTGGTTTGGATCTTAAATGCACCTCAAAAGCACATATGCTAAAGGCTTGGTTGTCAGCATGTGGTCCCACGCTAAGTGACAGAACCTTTAGAAAGCAGGGCTTAGTGGAAGAAGTTAGGTCCTGCGTATGTACCCTTGAAAGAAACTGGGACACTGATTTCTTCCTCTCTTCTGTTTCCGAGCCCCACTGGTGAGCAGCCTTCTCCACCATGAGCTCTCTACTACAATATACTCATCACAAGACCAAGGCAAGGTGGCCAAGTAACCATGGACATAGTCTATGAACCATGAATCAAAATAAATTTTTCCTCCTTTTAAATTTATCAGAGAAATTCTGTCACGGTAATGAAAAACTTCCTAACACAAGGATCTCTCTATATTTTTTTCTTATTGCATGTGAATTACAAATATCTGAAAGTAAAAAGTAGAAGCAAAGAAAGTCTTTATGAAGAAAATCAAAGTATATAAGTGACAGATCATGCACATGGTGGTGAGATTTACTATCAGCAAGATATCAAATCAACCCATAAATTCAAAGAATTTCTAATAAAAAAACCTCAAATGCATTTTTTAAAAAATCAAATTCAATCAGCTAAACTTAAACTCCCAGTGAAGAATAAAAGATGAAAAGAAAGCCCTTGACAGCCAGATGTGATAGTACAAGGTAGTAATTCCAGCTACTCAGGAGGCTAAGGCAGGAGGATTACAACCTAGAGGCCAGCTTGGGTAATTTATCAAGACCCTGTCTCAAAATGAAAAAAAAGGTTGGGGATGTAGCTCAGTGATTGGTATTTCTGAATGAGGCTCTGGCACTCAAAAAGACAAATATACTGAAAAAATAGAAATAAAACTAAGATCCCTAATAAGGGAACTTCATATACAAAGGAAGAAAAATTTCTAATCAGTAGGTAAAGAATGGACTATTCAACTAATAATGCTGGGACCACTATCACATGAAAAAACAAATTAGACCTTTAGAGTAGAACAGAGTTTCTTAGGACTTTAAAAGACCAAGCTATGAGATAAAGATTGGTAAGTGTGGTTTTAGAACATGTAAAGCTTTTATAAGACTAAAGAACAAGCCAGGCAAGGTGGCACATGCCTTTAGTCCTAGCTATCTGGGAGGCTGAGGCATGAGGATGCTTGAACTCATCAGTTTAAGACCAACAGAGTAAGACGCATCTCAAAAACAGGAAATAAAACAAACTGAACTAAATTAGACTAAAAACAAATTGAACTAAACTAGAAGATCCACAGAAGTAAAAAACTAAAAGCCTCTCCTAGATTAGAGCAGAAGCAAAACACACTCAGGAGAATACCTTGCATAACATTTTTGAATAGAACGCTAAACTTTTACATGGTCACAAGCATAGATGGTAAAATTGTAAAAATGCAAACAAAGGATGTCCACCACCTTTGAGACAGTGGTCTCAAGATGGGATTTTCCCAAGCTGAATTTGTAATGTTTTCTTTCTTTCTAAAAATATATTTGAAATAAGACAGAAAATATTAATGGTGGGTATATAGGTATCTGATATTTTCTGTATATTTAAAGTACTTCTTTTCTTCTTCCTCCCTCTTTCCCTGTTTTCTCTCTTTTTTCTTGTGATACTAGGGATTAAATCCAGGACCTCAGACATGCTAGGCAAGTACTTTACCACTGAGCTACATCTCCACCTGAAAATATTTCCTGATTTAAAAAAAAAAAAATACAATAAAGATAAGCAATAGTAGAACTAAATAAAAATAGATCAGACACTGGAAGCTAGGAGGGGGAGTGACATAAATAAGCTAAAGTTTCCTACTTCATATTCTGGGGAAAATAGCTGAAATCTACAGTTGATGAATCAAAGAAACAAAAGTATCTGAATACTATTAATATCTAGAGTTGTGAGGATAACCTATGATAGATCTAAAATCAGAAACAAACCAGGTGGGACAAAAGCAGGAGTCTGTTGCTTTTCATTTTAGTGCTGGAACATCTGAAATATTACTGTGCATATGCATTTGTTTTGGGTGAAAAAGATTAGAGGAAAAGAAAAACTTCGAACTTTGAACACTTTAAAAAAATGCCCACACCATCTCTAAAAGAAAATTTTCTACTGGAAACTAAAGCAGTTATTTACTCCCAGAAATTTCTAAATGTTTTATTTCGGTCATTACATCTAAGAGTATGCACTTCAGCAAATGTAACTAGAGAAAACCAAATTCAAGTTCTTCAAAACCAATTTACCCTGAAACAATGTTGTAGTTGAGGGCAGGATGGTCTTTTGAAACAGGAGAAACAAGGGGTTCTGGTTGCCACTCTTCAATCAATTCTTCCTTTTCCTACAGGAGAAAATGGGTTACAACACAGCACAGTGCTAGTCATTTCATAGTCTTCAGCAATCTCTAAACTATGGGTTGTAGCCAGGCTCTGGGGTCCACAACTGTTATTGCAGTGATTTTGGAGGCTGAGGCAGGAGGATTACAAGTTTGAGACCAGCCTTAGCAACCTAGTGAGGCCCTGAGCAATTTGGCAAGGCTGTCTCAAAATGAAAAAGTAAAAAGAGCTAGGGATGTGGCTCAATGGTTATACACCCATGGGTACAATCACCAATATCAACAAACAAACCCTCCCCCACCAAACTATGGGTTTTAATGGAAATCATAAATAATACACTATTGGAAATACCCTACCTATCTATAGAATGAAAACAGAATCATTTTCGAGTTTTGTGTATTTGCCCTTAACTCCTTCCTTATCACAAGCTAAAGGTCCTATGTATGACTGACATTTAAGAAAATTTCATTTCTATGATCAGGATTTTTTTTCTCCCTTAACATACACAACACATCAAGATTGGGGTAGGTAGGATTTTAACTCCGAATCTTCTTTGTGAAGATCACAGGCAGAACTTTCTCCCAGGGTTCAGAAATAGTTCAGCTTAAAATCCAATAGTTTTTCATACTGCCGCCTTCTCCCAGCAAATACAGGACTATAACGTGACATTCCATTGGAATCTGACTTTATTCCAAGCTTTCCCAATATTTTGCCTATGATAATCTTTCAATCATCTTAACTTCCTTACATTTCAGAGAACATTTTAACATATCCTGTGTAGATGAGTCACCACAATTCCTTTTTAGACAGATGTACCAATTACAATCATACCCCAGAAATTTAATTTCTTACCTTGATTGTAAGATCAGATCGTTCTTGTAATTTGTAAGTTTTGGAGAAAAGAAGTCTGATTATCCAGAGTATTAGAATTCCTTCCAAAATGAGATGATAAGCAGGGGCCTAGGAGTATAAAATAAAAACAAAATAAAAAAAATATACACTTCCACAGTCTGAACATAACATTTAGCATACTGCCTCTCTTGAACTTTAATCTACTTCTTCTTAAAACATACTTCAAAGGTCTTTTAACATCTATCAATTTCCTTTTCGAATTTCTAACAGTAGACAATTTCTCCTCCCCATGAAAAACCTCTAATGCTTCAGTTTTTCAAATCTCTTTACGAATAAAAATGAAATTTTAAAAATCTGACACATAACCCCAATATTTAAAACACTACAAACTATCAGACCCTTCAGGTTAATTTAATTTTTTACTGGTAGGAAATGACTAACAAAACATTTCACAGCTTAATAAGGCTTTTATCACCTCCATCTATCTACCCCAAGAGAAGCTAATAGTTATGTGGAAACCAGTTGCCATAATCTATCTCAGTTCTTCTGTTTAACTATATTTTCAGGCCAGGCTGACTTTCCTGTGGAACATTCCAGA
This sequence comes from Sciurus vulgaris, assembly GCF_902686455.1. NCBI lineage: Eukaryota > Metazoa > Chordata > Mammalia > Rodentia > Sciuridae > Sciurus > Sciurus vulgaris. The sequence goes on from NC_136474.1 coordinate 31,216,454, forward strand.
TATTAACTAAACCCTCAATCAGTTAGTTATGGGGTTCTATACTTTAGTGGGTTGTTATTGGAAAAATCATTTCAAAAAAGGCATTTAGAAATTTAAGCAAATTATCTTCAAGCATTAGACAGAAAGTGACAATGATTCAACATAATTTAAAGAACAAATACACCAGAATTTGGAGACTGGAAAACTGCTGAGAAATTCATATATAAACTTTCAAGTCAATGCATAAATAATGCTTATTTTCTAATCCATCCTCCCCGGCCCTGACAAAAACAGGCTCCAATTTTTACAATGCTTTCTGCTGTTAAGTGCTCCACACTTTCAAGAACTTCATTTCCCTCGGACCTCCACGGACAGTGATTTTCCACTCTTCCTTTCACCAACTCGGTTCATCCATTAGTCCTAACTCTCCCGCTGTTTCCCTTGGGCCGCCTCGCGCGTTCTCCTTTCCCGCGCCCCCAGGGACCCGGAAAGGTGCGGCTCAAATCCAGACCTTGGGTCCGCGCCCTGGCGGGTCCCTCCCCACACCCTACGCGCGGCAGCTGGGACTGGGAACTCCGGGAGCCCTTTCAGCCAGGAACGCCAAGTCGGGACGTGGGTCAGCCCAGCCGAGGCCTCCGACCGCAGATCCACACGCGCCGTCTCACCCTCCCCAAGGCCGGGGTGTTCGTGGGCCTCCCGGGCCGCGGAGCCCACCTCATAGAGAGCCTGTACCATCTCCACCAGGACCCACTGCTCCGCGGCGGTCGCCATGGTCAGCCGCTGAGCTTCCTTCCGGAAGGCGGGTCACAAGTATGTCAAACAGTGCGCGTCGCGGCCTAGTGACGTCCTTGCGCCCCGCACCGCCTGGCGCTGAGCACCGAGCCGAGGGAGGCCTGCGGGGAGCGAAAGGATGGGGTGGGGGCGGAGGAAGAGGGGCCTCCGGCGGGAGGGGAGGAGCTTGAGGAAGAGGGAGGGGCTTGGATGGGTGAGGGCGGGGCGAAGCGGCGGGCAAGTTCCTCCCAAAGCTTGAGCCTGGAGTGGGAGCAGCCGTGGATTCACTGCCCAGAGAATAGTAATGAACCACCCTTGCCCTTGACAGTCAGAGAGAGATCGCAGCATACTCTTTAAGTTTTAAATTACGTTTTTCGGGAATGCGTCATCATTTTTAAAAAACCCCAGAAATCTATACAAAAACATTCACGCATGGTCTAAGGTTTTGAGGGTATTAATTCACAGAAGAGTTTGATATGGGACTTTCAGATTCTTTGAATGAATGCCAAGATCATGCACGGGCACATAATTGGATTGGGTTTCTTAAATGTAATTCTGCTCATAGGGACAATATCTTCCTACAGTTTACTTTTCTCCTGCTTTTTTTGATGTTATTTTTTTAATTTTTATTTTTACAGACTGCATTTTGATTTATTATACACAAATGGGATACAACTTTTCATTTCTATGGTTGTACACAATGTAGATTCACATCTTGTAATCATACATATACATAGGGTAATACTGTAAGTCTCAGTCTACTATCAATCCTTCCCCCACCCCTCCCTGCCCCATTTTCCTCTACACCATCCAGAGTTTCTCCAATCTTCTCTTGCCCCCACCCCCATTATGTATCATCATCCACTTATCAGAGAAAACATTCAGCCTTTGGTTTTTTGGACTTGGTTTATTTCACTTAACATGATATTCTCCAACTCCATCCGTTTACCTGCAAATGCCATAATTTTATTCTTCTTTTATGACTAAATAATATTCCATTGTGTAGATATACCACAGTTTCTGTATCCATTCATCAATTGAAGGGCTCTAGGTTGTTTCCACAATCTACCTATTGTGATTGAGCAGCTATGAACATTGATGTGGCTGAATCACTGTAGTATGCTGATTTTAAGTCTGTTGGGTGTAAGGGGAGGAGTGGAATAGCTGGGTCAAATGGTGGGTCCATTCCAACTTTTTTGAGGAATTTCCATACTGCTTTCTGGAGTGGCTGCACCAATTTGCAACCTATGAGTGTGCCTTTTTCCCCACATTCACACCAACACTTATTATTGCTTGTGTTTTTGATAATAACCATTCTAATTGGAGTTAGATGAAATCTTAGGGTTATCTCATACTAGACAAAGGTGCCAAAAACATGCAATGGAGAAAAGATAGCCTCTTCAACAAATGGTGCTGGCAAAATTTGAAATCCATATGCAATAAAATGAAATTAAATCCCTATCTTTCACTCTGTACAAAACTCAACTCAAAATGGATCAAGGATCTAGGAATTAGACCTGAGACCCTTCACCAAATAGAAAAAAAAGTAGGCTCGAATCTTCATCCTGTTGGCTAAGGACCTGATTTCCTTAACAAGACACCCAGAGTGTAAGAAATCAAAGCAAGAATCAATAAATGGGATGGATTCAAACTAAAAAGCTTTTTCTCAGCAAAGGAAACAATCAATAATGTGAAAAGAGAGCCTATAGAGTGGAAGAAAATCTTCAGACAGAGGACTACTCTGCAAAATTTATAAAGAACTTACAAAACTTTACACCAAAAATACAAAGAACCCAATCAATAAATGGGCTAAGGAACTGGGCAGATACTTCACAGAAGATGATATATAGGTGATCAACAAATATATGAAAAAGTGCTCATAATCTTTAGTAATTAGAGAAATGCAATTTAAAACCACCTCAAGATTTCATCTAACTCCTGTTATTTTTAATTGCAGTAAACAATTTCTTAGAATAATTTCTTATGCATATTCCTTGGTCCAGTTTATTCAAACATTTCCCTATTGGTGAATTTTTAAGTTGTTTCCAGTTTTTCCCCTATTACAAACAATGCTGCCATAAATAGCAGTATTCTATGTGCATTTATCTTTGTGTGCATTGCAGACTATTTCCAACTAGCTTCCTTAAGGTGAAAATTTAGTCAGAAAATGCTACTGATTTTGATAAGTGCTGCCATATTCTCTCCAGAATTGTTTGAAATGTATTAATGCTCAAGCTCATGATGGGTATTATCTATCTTTAAAAATATATTATTGACCAATTTAATGGAGCTTCAATGATACCTCCATGAGCTTTATTTTCCATTTGTCATTACTCTTGAGGTTGAGCAACTCTTTACATTTATTGGAATTAGTAGACCTTCTGTAGACCAATATTTCAAATTCTTTGTGCATTTTCCTACTTGGTTATTTTTTAATTTTTTTGTGGGTTTGAAGGAACAAAAGTTCTGAATATCTTATATTTTTCAGTTTCCTATGTGGGAATTATTTTTGCTTGTATCTTTAATTTTTTTTAGATGGACACAATACATTTATTATTTTTTTTAATGTGGTGCTGAGGATCCAACCTAGTGCCTCACATGTGCTAGGCAAGTGCTCTACCATTGAGCTACAACCCCAGCCCTGCCCTCTTTCTATCTAGTTGTTCTTGTTGTCTTTTATTATACCTAATTTAAAATCTTTGTAATGTGTCAGTCTGTTCCTTTATTGCCTCTGGGTTTGTATCTTGTTTGGAAAGGCCTTCATCACAGCTGTGCTTTGTCCTAGTTTGATGTTGTTTACAGTTAGTTCTTTACACTGAAAATTATATTTCTGTTTTATGAGAGGTTTGGGTCTTAGTTTTTTTTTCCCTGAAGGAATAATAGATATCCCAGTTCAACTTATTTGTGTAATTCCAACTTTCCCCAGTACTCTGAAGTGAACCAGTCGGTGAATTATACTTTCATACTCATTTGGCACTTTGCAGCCCATAATGTCAGTGCTCTGCCCACATCTCCTGATATCCATTCCTACCTCCCCCAGCTACTTTTGTTCTAACAGGCCTCTGTTGCATTTCTATATTCAGTTTCCTTGGGGAATTGGAAATATCTGAGATCTTATTTTCTTTTGGGCAGTACTTAAGAGTATGGAGGACAGATAGAGATGATTTATATGAGGTTAAGTATCATGATCTGGGGCAAACTTCATCAACTCTGGTGAAGTTCTGAGTCAATGGTATTGTTGTCAAGTTCTTTCATACTAGCCATTAAGAGGGGGCCATCCCTTGTTGCTGGGCCTATCTTCGGGAAGACTTCTAAAATAGAATTCACCTGCCATGCAAAGAGATCATGTGAACACACATAGAGGGAGAAAGATGACCAAGGGGTCCAGCTCTTCCAGTCCTTTGATGCTGGGGGATCTTACTAGTCCAGGTGCCAGGCAGGTATTTGATTACAACCACAAAAGGGAGCCTGAGTGAAGTATGTCCTGGTAAATTCAGACAACACCCCAATTTGTGAGCAAAAATAAATCATTGCTATTGTCTTCAGCCATTGTTTTGGAATTGTTTTGCTATTATAGATAAATGGAGCAGATACCCATGGAACTTTGCTTGATTTTTTACTCTTTCTTGGCCTCTTCATTAGATTTCTTAGGGTTGCCATGACAAATGGTCAGAAACTGGGAGTCTTGACACAATAGATATTTATTCTCTCACGTTTCTGGAGGCCAGATATCCAAAATCAGGGTGTGCTCCTACCAGAGTTTCTGGGAAGAATTTTCCTTGACTCTTCCAGTCAGAACCTTAACTTAATTATCTCTGCAAAGAACTTCTTTCTGAATAGGGCCACTACTGCAGGTTCCTAGGACTAGGACATAGACACGTCTTTTGCCACCTTCCAAATTCATGTCTATCTTATATGTAATAACCTAACATCCCAAAAAACTCAACTCTCATCTACATAATTGAAATCAGATAGAGGGTATGATCCTTACAGGGCAAAACTTTTTTTTTTTCCATCAATTTACCTATGAAACTAGAGAACAATTTATCTGCTTCCCAGATATAGTGATGGAATAGGTGTATGATAGACATTCCAATTTCAAAAGGGAGAAAATGAAAAAAATAGATTCAGTCCCAAGCAAGTTAGAAATACAGCAAGGCAAATTTCACTTTGGTTCAAAGCTTGAGAACAAATCTTAGTGTCTGTTTTAGTCAGCTTTTTCACTGTTGTGACTAAAAGAATCTGACCAACACAATTGTAGAGAAGGAAGAGTTTATTTGAAGCTCACGATTTCAGAGGTCTCAATCCACAGACAGCTGGCTCCATTCCTTAGGGCTTGCGGTGAGACTGAACATCATGGCAGAAGCATGTGGCAGAGGGAAGCAGCTCACATCATCAGGAAGCAAAGAGAGAGTCTCCACTCTCCAGATATAAAATTTATACCCAAAGCCACGCCCCAATTCCCACCTCCTCCAGCCACACCCTACCACTTCAGTTACTACTCAGTCAGTCCCTATCAGGGGATTAAATCACTGATTGGGTTAAGACTTTTACAATCCAATCATTTCTCCTCTGAACCTTCTTGCATTGTCTCACATGTGAGCTTTTGGAGGACACCTCACATCCAAATCCTAACAGCACATGGGCCAGTGACTTCAGTTGGCCTGTGTACCCAGAACAGCTCAGTAGGTCTCTGCTCCTGCACTTCCTGCCTTTCCTCTCAGGCCCATGACTTTACCCTTTCTTTTGAAGGACATCAAATGTTTATAGCTGAGTAGCTCTATCAGTTCACTTTTGGTTTATAGAATTTTAGGAATCTGACAGCCCTCTTTCACTTTGTCCTATCTCGGACCCTTCAGATCAAGCTGACAGTTTCTACTGATACAACCATCTCAAAAACCTTGTAGGTCTTCCATGTATGTCAGAAGACCCATGTTATTAGATAAAAGTGTTCCCTACATATCTTTTCCTGATAATAATATATATTTTTCTGACTCTTCTGAGATGATTTAGTGGATCCATCTGTCGCCTACCAGATCTCCAAAGGGGGAAAAAAAATCATCTAAGCACACCTCGGCCCTTTCTCCATATCAGACTTTTCCAGCAGCAGTTTTACTAATTTTAGAACTCTTTACAATGTGGCTCGGCCACAAAATTCCCAAATCATCAAGTGCTGTTCTTTTGTGTTTAACATCTCCTTGCAGCAAGAAGAAACCAGGCCACGCTTTCAACACTTTGCTTAGAAATCTCCTCAACTAAATATCGAGTTCATTGCTTCAAAGTTCTGCTTTCCACATAAGCTACAGGACACATATTCTTTGCCACTATTTCACAAGTCTCTTCTTTCAATAACATTTTCCACATTTACTTCTGAATTTTCAACAGGAACACCATAATCTCCATATTTCTACTAACATTTTACACGTGGTACAATATATATTATCTAAGATGAAAGAAACTTTCTCAACCAAAATCTACACTTTCTTCTGTGCCCTCACCAGAATCACCATTTTTGTGTGGTGTGTATAGTATAGAGGATTGAACCCAGGGCCTCACACATGCTAGGCAAGAGCTCTACCACTGAACCACATGCTCAGCCCTGCAATCACCTTTAAAATCCATATTTCTACTCATAATATCTTCACAAAAGTCTGTGAAGTTTTCTTCCAAGCCCTTCACAATTCTTCCAAATCTCTACCAATTCCCAATTCCAATTCTTTAGGTAGTTTTCTAGAGATGCTATATCAAATAACCATAAATTGGGTGGCTTAAAACAGGATAAATGTATTTTCTCATAGTTTTGGAGAGCAGAATCCACCTTCAAGGTGTTGGCAAGGTCATCCTCCCTATGAAGGCTCTAGAGGAGAATCTTTCCTTGGATCTTTCAGATTTTGGTGGCTCCAGGCTTTCCTGGGATTGTGGCTACACCATGCCAACATGTACATTAATCTTTACATGGTTTTATCTTTCTTTGTGTCTTCTCTCTGTGTCTCTTATAAGAACATTTCTCAGTGGATTTAGGGCTCACCTTGATAATCCAGGATTATTTCATCTTGAGATCATTAATTACATTCATTACAACCTTTATTCCAAATAAGGTCACATTCACATGATCTAGGATATGTTGGTCAGGGTTTGTCAGAGAAACAATCAATAGGATGGAGGGATGGACGAATAGATAGATAGATGATAGATAGTTGACACATAGAAGATTTATTGCCAGATTTGGCTCACATGATTATATAAGCCACCAAATCTCATAATTACCATCTGCAAGCTGGAAAATTTGAAAATCCTTCAACAGATTAGATGATACCCACCCACATTGGTGAGGATTATCTGCTTTATTCAGTCTCTCAATTCAAATACAAATTTCTTCTGGAAACAGCTTCAGAGTCACACTTACAAATAATGTCTTGCCAGCTGTCTGGGCATGCCTTATCCCAATCAAGTTTACATAAAAAAATTAATCATCACACAGGGATTAGGATATTAGGATATGCACATGTCTTTTTGGAGTCCACCTCTTGGCCCACTATAATCTTCTTTCCTACCTATCCCACTTCCTTACTCTTCTCTCATTTTTTCCTGACAGTGTTCACTAATAAATCCCTTTCATAGAAATTCTTATCCTCACCAGGGTTTATCAAGATTTTTTTTTTTTAACTTTGGCTATTCTGATAGGTGTGTAATTATATCTCATTGAAATTTTGATCTTAATTTGTTCTGCTTCTGGGAAAACAAATCTTAGGGTTTATATTAGGAGTTGCTGTGTGATTGCATTAATCTGTTTCTACCTATACCAAAGTAAGAATAAAGAAGTATCCCGTATGCTCTTTGCCATCAATATTGTCAGTGTCCAGTTTCCCCCAGTGTTAACATCTTGCAAAACTAAAGGCAATATTAAAACCAGGATATAGATACAATCAAGATACAAATCAAATTCCTCAAAGATCTCATATTGCTTTTAAAAATAGCTATACCTACTTATCTTCCTCTCCCACTCCCTAGACCTGTGCCTGACACCTGTTAATTTGTTACTCATTTCTATAATATTGGGGTTCTAGAATATTATAAAATGGAATCATACAATAGGAGACCTTTTGAGATTGACTTTTCAATTCAGACAAACTCCCTGGAGATTGATCAGGAGGTTGCATGTATGGGTAGTTTGTGCCTTTTTACTGATGAGGAGTGTTCTGTAGGATGGCTATACCACAATTTGTTTAGCTATTCACATGTTGAAGGACATTTGTATATTTCTACCTCTAGGCTATTATGAATAAAGTCGCTCTGAACATTTGTGTCCAGATTTTTTGTGTGAACATGAATTTGCATTTATTTGAGATACTTGCTCACAGTCATGTGGCAGTTTTACTAAAAAATGACCCAACTCATTTCCAGAGTGGTTGTATCATTTTCATTCACTCCAGCAACAGACGTGATCTCGTTTTTCTGCATCCTCACCAGGGTTTATCAAGATATTTTTTTACTTTGGCTATTCTGATAGGTGTGTAATTGTATCTCATTGAAATTTTGATCTTAATTTTTTCTTGGTTAGTAATGCTAAAACCTTTTCATATGCTTATTTGTCACCAAATAAACATGATAAATATCTATGTCTATATGTGGTAAATTGTCTATATGTGGCTTTTTGCCCACTTTCCAATTGGATTATTTGTGCTTTACTTTTCAGTTTTCAAAGTTCCTTCCACATTCTAGATACTAGTCCTTTGTGGGATAAGAGGTGCCATGGATTAAATGTTTGTGTCCCCTGAAATTCATGTATTAAAAAAATCATCTGCTATGGTTTGGATGTGATGACACTATGGTTTGAATATCCCCTCCAAAACTCATGTTGAAGTTTAATTGCCACTGTGATTAATGTCAAGAGGTGGGACCTTTAAGAAATGATGAGGCCATGAGGGCACCATCCTTATGAATGGGTTGTGGTGGGAGTGGGTTAGTTGTCATGGGAGGGGCTTTGTTATACAGGCCAACTCTTTCTTGTGTGCTCTCTCACCATGTGATGCCCTCCACCATGTTATGATGCACGAAGAGAGTCCTCACCATTTCCTGGCACCTTGTTATTGGACTTCCCAACCTTCAGAACTATGAGAAATAAAGTTCTTTTTTTCTTTCTTTCTTTTTAAATAAATTACCCAGTTTGTGATATTCTGCTGTATCAGCAGAAAATGGACTGTGATAGGTATTGTTAGGGATTGGGATGTCGTGACTTTGGGAGGTCATGAGATCATGAGAGTGGAGCCCTCATGAATGGATTAATATTTCTATAAAAAAGTCCCATGAGCTTCTGCACCTCTTCTACTATACAATGACAGCAAGAAGGTGCTGTCTATGAACCTGGAAGTGGGTTCTCCCCAGGCACCAAATGTGCTGGTGCTTTGATCTTGAACTGTCCAATCTCCAGAGCTTTGAGAAATAAATTTTTATTGTTTATAAGCTATCAGTATATGTTTTTTTTTTTTTTTTTTTTTTTTTTTTGTGGTGCTGGGGATCGAACCCAGGGCCTTGTGCTTGCAAGGAAAGCACTCTACTGACTGAGCTATCTCCCCAGCCCAGTATATGGTATTTTTTGAACAATCTTAGATGAGTAGTTTTCAATGTAATGGTTTATGTTTTTTTTTACCATAATCATTAAATGCATGACATAAAATTCAGTATCTTTATAATTTTTGAGTGAAAGTTCAGTAGTATTAATACATTATCATGCAGCAGGTCTCTAGAACGTTTTGATCTTGCAAACTAAACTCTCTAACCAGTGGATACATCCCCTTTAACACCTCCTCCCAATCTCTGGTGACCACCATTCTACATTGTTTTTAGAAGTTTGACTATTTTAGATACCTCATACAAGTGGAATCACGTTGTATCTATCTTTTAAAATTGACTTATTTCACTTAGCATAATGTCCTCACGTCTCAAATATGTCATAGCATATGACAGGATTTCCTTCTTTTTTAAGGCTGAATTCCATTAGATGCATATACCACATTTTCTTTATTCATTCATCTGTTGATGGACATCTAGGTTACTTCCTCCCCTTGGCTATCATGTACCATATTGTTTTAATACACTTCAGCTTTGTGGATACAGCAGTTCAACAATTCATTTGGCTCATTCAACACATTCTCAATCACCATTCCCTTTGTCTTCCTTTACGATAAAGGAAGGAAAGCTAAATATTTAGATTTCTTGGCCATCTTCCAGAAGTAATTATAGCCATGATTTATTGAGACATTTGGGTTGTTTCCACTTTTGGAGTATTATGACTAATGTTACGAACATTCACGTACAAGTTTTTGTGTGGACATCTGTTTTTATTTCTCTTGGCTCTATACCTAAGAGTGGAATTTCTGGATTATATGGTAACTCTATATTTAGCATTTTGAGGAATGCCAAACTATTTTTCAAAGCTGCTGGGCCATTTTACATTCCCATCAGTGTATGTAAGGTGGACATACACTGAAATACCTCAGTCAATACATTAGGACCATGCATTGAAATAATGCTCTTCACAACCAAGCCTTCAACCCCCATGGTATGAAAGATCTTGAGCACAGTAAGTTAAACGTTTTGTTAAATAGTTGACAGTTTGTTAAACACTTAGCTTTATCGAGTTAGCACAGTTAACAATCTCTAAAGTAACTTCCTAGAATAATCTTTGGAGGGTGTGTGAATGACATAAACCTACCTGTGTCCACAAGTACATCCTCATCAAATCTTTTATGTCTGTCTAATTGGTCATAGCCATCCTGGTGGGTGTGAGGTGGCATCCTGTTGTTTTGATTTGCATTTCCCTAGTAATTGATGATGTTGAGCATCTTCATGTGTTTGTAGGCCATTTGTATATTTTCTCTGAAGAAATGTCTATTTAGATCCTTTCCTCAGTTTTAAGTTGTTGTAATGTGTCTGATTTGTACTTTCAGTGGGAGTTGTTATGTAACTTTCTTCACCTCCATTGAATTACTCTGAGGGCTGTCTTTGAATATTTCCTCTCATCTCTTCTTTTGTTGTTATTTAGTGAATTTCAGATCTTCCAAATCTCTCTTAACATATCTCTCATTCCCCTTCTTCTTGTCTTGTTTTGCACCACACCCTGCAAGAATGTTCATAACACCAATATTCATAATACTCCAAGAACATCCACGATTTACTTTTTAGTCATGTTTAATCTGTTATTTAACCATCTAATTTTTTATTGGAGTATTATATTTTTGTTATGAAAATGTCTTGGTGTCTCTTATTTATAAGAGCCAGTTCTTCCTTCAAAGGCCACTTCTCTTCATTCACTCATCCAACCATTATTTCCTGAGTAAGTTTGTCTACAGGACAAATAAATGAACAACACAATCAAAAACATATTTCTTCATGGATCTACTAGAGGAACAACTGGACAGAAAGAAGACAAATAAGTAAAATGTAGAGTATTTTAGATCATGATAAATGCTAGTGAGGGGAGAAAATAAAGCAGTGATGTGGGATTGCAGGGGTGTGGGATTGTGGATGGGACAACTGGGGGAGGCTTTCTGAGAAGCTGAATCTTTATTTGAAGACAGGATAGAAATGATTAAGTTAGCTTTGCAGGTATCTACTGCGTTTCTTTGTCCTTTTGTACTGCATACTACAAGAATTTCTCATCTTTTATGGGTTTTGCGAGGTAGAAGGAATAGTGATGCAAAGACCCTGAGGTTGGCACATTCCCAAAATGTGTAAGGCAGAGTGAGGAGGCTCAGCAGTGCTGGGTGAGTGTGGACTAGAGGGAGTGAAGTTGGGGGAAAGGTTAGGAGTAAGCAGGAAACCACATTTTGCGGGCTTGTGGGTGACCCTGAGGATCCTGCTTTTCCCCAAATGGTGTGAGGGCTCTTGGGGTCTCTGAATAGAGGAATGACATTCTTCTTTCACAAAGCCACTCTGACGTGCATTTTTCTAGGATTGCTCTGCCTGCTGTGTTGAAAATTTCCCTGATGGGAACGCTTCTAAAAGTGGATCAGCCAGGGTCCAACCAGGAAAATAAAAACCACTTGAGTATTGAGAAAGCAAAACTGGCACTTTTCTATGAGCCCAGCCCTGCTGCACGTCAGTTTGGCACTGGGCCCCTCTGGGGTGCTGTCCAAGATTTTAGGCACTTTGAATGCTAGTAGTAGCCTGAGCAAGCAGCTCTGCTCTGGCACCCTAACAGCATCGTGACGGCACCCCTGCATTTCTGACTCAGGGGCTCTCCGATGCCAGCAATGGATGGGGCTGGTACTCATCTGGTGCTTGTCCATCTGCAACCAGGACACCCAAGAGAATGGTACCCGGTGGACCACCTGCTCCCTTTTCAACTTGAAAAAATGCAAACCAAAACTCAAGTATTGACTTCCCTTCTTTTCCTCTTTCACTCAGCCTGTCCTCCACTTCTCTCCGCTGGGAGCTTATTCCAGAACCACCAGTCTGAGTGAACAATCCTTTTGGAGGTGTTGCTTTCTGTGGGACAGACTGTTCAGTCAAGACACGCCTTGCATTTCTGGAGCAACTGCAAAACAAGCAAATAAAAATCAGGAATACCTTGTCTCTTAAATCGAGCCGTCTCCAGTTTTTACAGATTGATCAAGTCTAGGGCTTTGGGCCTATTTATCATAGGTTCCACTCTCTGAAGGAAACCCACTTTTATTTCTGAGTTAATGACCATCACAGATATAATCATCATATGAACAAACTACTTTTCTACCAGATATTGATGAATAAATTGACTATAAACTTACCATTGATTTTCTGCAATATGTGATGCTGTCTCTTTTATTCTGAGAGCCAGTTCTAACATCTATACTTATACAATTGCAGTATTTTAAATAATGGTATTTCAGAATGATCTTTTCTGGTGATGGTACAATGTGACATTTTCTTTCATGTATTCATTGTATAATGACCAAATCAGGGTAATTAGCTTATCCATCACCTCCACCATTTATCATTTCTTTGTGGTGAGAACTTTGAAAATCCTCTCTTTTGTTATTATGAAATATACAATATGTTGGTGTTAACTGTAGTCACACTGCTGTGGGATAGAACACCAGAACTTATTCCTCCTAACTGTCATTTTGTACCCATTATCCAACACTTCCCAAATCCCTTCTCCCCGCAAACTTGAGCCTCTGATTTTTTTTACTCTCAATGTCCATGAGATCAGTTATTATAGATTGCACACATCAATGAGATCATGTGGTACATGTCTTCCTGTATCTGTCTTATCTCACCTAACCTAATGTTTTCTAGGTTCATGCACTCATGTTACTGCAAATGATAGGATTTTATTCTTCTTTAGGGCTGAATAATATTCCATTGTGCATACAGACCATATTTTGTTGAATCCATTCATCCATTGATGGACACTATAGAGAACTGGTGCCAGAGGGATTTTAGTAGAGGCAATGGCAGAAGCAACAAGGGATTCAGGAATGGCAAGGCAACCCAGACATCAGCAGGAGGACTTTGCTGGTCTTCCACTTGAAGGACACAGAGGAGAGAAGTTTTCCTGAACTGCCTTGCAGATGGTGGCCACTCTGGAGGGAAAGCAGTCTTGAATTGAGTAAACTGCTGCTGGGGACCTTGCTTAAGGCTGTGGTGAGCATGAGCTTTCCAGGTTACCCCCTGTCTCTTATCAATCTCTTGTGGGAGGGTGCCTGAGAGCCAGCCAAGAGGAGAGACAGGGAGGGACATGAGACCTGCAAGGACCAGTCCTCTGTGTCCTGAGTGTGAGAGCTGACTTTGTGGGCAGCACCCTGAAGCGTCACACTTATACCATTTGAGTAACCTAGGCACAAGGCACAGGCAGAGGGGGCTGTAGAGAATTGGTGGCATCCTGAAGCACTTACTTTGATTTGCTGATGGATTAAGTGAAGAGTATGAAGAAGACAGAGGCATCAAGGTCGTGTTCTGGGAACTGGAAGAACGATTTTGCCAATGACCAGATGAGGAAGGTAGCAGGAGGAGGAGGTTTGGGGGGACACATCAGGTGCTCATCCAGCAGCCTGCAAGGAGAGATATTGAGGACCCCACTGGGTAAACAGGTTCCCAACATCACCTAAGGAATGGAGGAGAGAAGAAACTAGAGGTCCAAGACCCAGGGCAAGGCTGGCAAAAGGGATGAAATTGGAGCCTCAGGAAGGTCAGAGGAAAACCAGAGTGCTTCCAATGTGAGAGTGACTGTCTAGGTGAATGCTGCTGAAAGGCCAGAAGTGACCTTGACTTTACCAATGAAGCCATCGCTGATGATCTTGGCCAGTGCAGTGGTGTAGAAGGCAAGTTGATCAGAGTTGGTTGCAGAAAAACAGGAGGTAGTATGTCTGAACAGCTTCACTCTCCCTTTGAGGATATAGTCATATGCTTTCCCTTGGTGTCACTGGACATTGGTTCCGGGTCCCCCTATAGATACTAAAATCCACAGATGCTCAAACCTGTTGCATAAAATGGTACAATATTTGCATTTAAACTATGCACATCCGCTCATAGGTATTAAATCATCTCTAGATTACTTCTGCCTAATATAACATAAATGCTATGTGTTATAGTTTGGATCTGGAATATCCAAAAGCTTCATGTGGTGAAGGCTTGGTTTCTCAGCTGCTGGTGCTAAAGAGGTGATGGAAACTTTAGTAGGGGGAACCTAGCCAAAGGAAGTAGGTTACTGGGGGTGTGTCCTTGAAGGGGATACCTTGTCCCTGGCCCTTCCCTCTCTTTTTTTGCTTCCTGGCCACCATGAGGTGAACAACTCTTCTTTTTTCTTTTTTTTCAGGGCCAAGGACCGAACTCAGGGCCTTGCGCGTGCTAGGCAAGCACTCTGCCACTGAGCTAAATCCCCAACCCCAACAACTCTTCCTTACCAGGTGCTGCCCACCATGATGTTCTGCCTCACCACAGGGCCGTAGCAATGAGACCAACTGACCATGGACTGAAACCTTTGAAACCATGAGCCAGAATAAATCTTTCCTCCTTATTAGTATTTTGTCACAGAGACATAAAACTGATTAACACACTATATAAATAGTTGTTATACTGTATTATTTAGAGAATAGTGACAGGAAGAACTTTGCAAATTTTTTTCCCAATTATTTGTGATCTGAGATTGGCTGAATCCACAGACATGGGAGTACACAGATACATGGACCAACTATACTTAGGTCAGTATTTATAAGTATTTGACTTATTAACTGTTCACAGAAGCAATAGATTCCTTGTAGGTGTTGATTTTCCTCATATACTTGATAATTTTGGGTTATGGGCTCTTCTTTTAAAAACTTTATGTTCATTTATTTTGTGCTGAATTCATTCCATGCCATGAGTTTTGTTCCTTCAGTTTCTTTGTGGATATCTTTTTCTTCTCTACAGCCTCCTGTTTTGGTTTAGGGCAATTTTCCCTCTTCAGTGAGGGCCATCTCTCCAGGTGGCAGGGGAGCTCATGCAGGGGTTATGAGTTCTGTAGTCACAGAACACCCAGCTTTGTCACCTGGGTGTTCTCAATGACCAGAGAATCTACACCTAACCCCTTGTATCAGAGCATCACACATTGTGTACAGGTATCACATTACCACACTGCACCGCCTAAGTAAGTACAATTAGAAAGATAATAATTTCTTAAAAACCCCTTAAGTTCGACCTGTATAACAAAAGCTCAGAGGTCTGTGGGCCATCAACCCATGGGTCCAGCCCAACTGGACTCCTGATGTGTGTAATTTTGTGAAGCTTTTCTGAGTCAAGTAGCCAACCATCTTCATGGATCACCTCAGGCTGCTTTTGGAGGAGCTATGTTCTTAATCATGTTTGAGATTCCCTATTTATTTTTCTTCAAGTGCTGTATATTTTATCTCAGACATCCCCCCAAATGAGAATTTATGAGAATTAAGTTGTTTTATTTAATGTTTTGATCTTGGATTCTAATTTATTTGATGTTTATAGCTCTGCACTTCCTTTTGTTGGATTGTCCACTCCCTTGAAACTTTACAATAATATGAAAAGTATACATGACATTTATTTTAACCACTATTTACATGTATCAACATGGATAAATCTCAGAGACACTGTGTTTATAGAAAAAGCGTATTATCAGAATATATTCATGGTATGTTTATGAAATGTATTTACATAAAAATGTTAAGTGCACATAACCATACAAAGCATTATGGCATGCACCTGTATATATACTGTATGCACATAGGCATTATGTGGAACAAAGTTAAACATTTCTTATGCATTCTTCTTGAGTACTAGTTAGGGTCTTTCCAACTGAAGGACTGCATCTTTCCTCAATTCTAGAACAGGGTTGTCAAGTGTTTCTTTGAATAATTTCTCATTATTTTTGATCTCTCTTTTGAAAACTATTTCTGAGAGAAATTATTTGCAAAGCCTATATCTATTAAAGAGTATATGGAAATAAATATCCAGAGTGCATAGACATCCAGAATATGTATGGAAAGTAACAGTAACAGTTACCACCACAATAAGTCATTCAGCTGAAAAGTGAGCAAAAGACTTGAGTAGACGTTTCCTTAAACACCACAAAAAAGGAAATGAAAATATGCTTGATATATACTTAAAGCAGACGAAATGGTAAATTTCATGTTATGTATATATTTTGCAATAAAAAGTCCATTTTTGTAATATATATATATATGTATGTATATATATCATATCTGGTATATTTATCTTTTATATAAATTCTTTCTAAATGTTTCAGTTTTTAACCCTCTGTGTTTCAACTTGGCAGAGCTCCTGATGTCAATATTCTGGTTCACTAATTTAATTTTTAGTTGTGTCTATTCACCCTATGAGTTGATTGAGTTAGTACTTAATGTGACTTAATTCATTCATTCAGTGTTATAGAGCCCCTACATCCTCAGGCACTGGAGATACAAAAATGCCCCCAAAAGTGCCTGTCTTCCTGGGAGCTTACATTCTAGTGGGTAGACAGACAATAAACACATAAAGAACTAACCGTATCATCTAATGTCATGGGATGCTGTGAAGAAAAGGAAAGAACATAAGAGAATAAAGAATTAGCACAAGAGGGAAGGCCTCTCTGAGATACTGTGAGAACAAAGCAATTGATAAAGTAAGGGAATAAAGTTTATGAATGTTGAGTGAAAGAATGATCTGGAAGAAATACGAGGTGCAGATGTTTTGATATGAGGAAATGCTTTCAAAGTTCAGGACACACCAAAGATGTGAGCGTGGCTAGAGGCAGGTGAGTGAAGTTTCTACACAGATCTGACAACCCCAGGTGGTAGTGATGGGTGCTGGCAGAAGCCATCATACCTGAGGCATCATGGGAAGGTTGGGTTGGCTGCCTCAGAATGGGAGAAAAAGAGGTGTCAATGATGTCTCCAAGGTCTTTGGCCTGCACCCCTGAGTAGATGGCATGAAAATCTACTAACATGGGAAGACCACATGAGGAGCAGGTTTAGGAGTGAGTCTTAGACACTCCAGTGGAGATATCCCAAAGGCACCTGGGTGTTTGCATCTGTTCAGAGGAGAGGTTGGGAATAGAGATATAAGTTCATGGTCTACAAAGGTCTAAGTACAGGAGAGAGGAGGGATAAAGATTCTACCTCGGAGTACTCTTTTTTAGGTATGTTATTTATATTTACTTTAAAATTGTCTTCTTTTTCTCTTAATTACATTTTTTCAGTTATTATTTCTAGTTGATCATGTTAGATATCATTTTCTAGTTATATTTTTGTAAAAAAACATTCTAAAGTTCTAAATTCTTGAATTTTGTTCTCATCTTAGACTCTTGTTCACTAAGAGAGACTGAATATGCAGATTGTGTCATCTGCACATAAATGTCACAGTTTACTATAATCTCTGCAAAGATTTTATTACAGTTCAACCCTTTTATATATGTCTTTTCTTAGCTCTTAATACAAATGGTCATCTAAGAGTCATCACAGAGTTGAGAGAAAGCATCTAAAATGAAAGACCAACACCAAAATAAAGAATAAAAAATGTGGAAGTATTGGCTTGTCTGTTGTAATAAATATGCTGTAGGAATGTAAGATGTTAATTTTAGGAGAAACTGAGTGTGGGGTATATGGGAACTCACTGCACTATTTTCACATATTTTCGGTAAATCTAAAACCTAATATATATATAAATTTATATTGAAATGTAAAGTGTATGCATGCCTGTAATCTGGGCTCAGGAGGCTGAGGCAGGAAGATTTCGAGTTCAAAGCCAGCCTCAGCAAAAGTGAGGTGCTAAGCAACTCAGTGAGACCCTATCTCTAAATATAATATAAAATAGGGCTGGGGACGTGGGTCAGTGGTTGAGTGTCCCTGAGTTCAATCCCTGGTGCCCCCAAGCAATAAAAGGGGGGAACTTAGGGAACCAAGTTTAATCCTCAGCAAAAGAAAATATGTATAACTCTTATTTTAAGGGGGAAGAAGTATATAATTGCTCCCATGAGTGGAACCATGTATTGTATAAAGGAACATCTAGACAGAAAGAGCTCTTGGGAATTAAAAATATGTAATCAGAAATTAAAGAAGGAATGTATTAGGTATTATGAGGTAACGTTAAAGAAATATCTTATGAATTCAAACCCTAAAAAACATTAAAGAGAGGGACTATTATGGTTTAGATATGATACGTGCCCGAAAGCTCATATGTTGCAGGTTTTCCCCCAACACATCAATGCTCAGAGGTGCAGATTTAGGAAATGACTGGGTCATGGACACTAAACTCATCAGTGGATTAATCCATTGATGGATTCATATCTGATGACATTTTGGGGAGGTGGTAAGAACTGTGATGTGGGGCCTAGTTTGAGGAACTGGGTCACTGTGGGAGTATGTGCTCTGGAATAGTATATTGTGTCCTTGGCTCCTTCTCCTCTTTCTCTTCTTCCTGGTCATCATGAGGTGAGTAGCTTTGTTCTACCACACCTTCTTCACCATGATGCTCCCCATCAGCACAGGCTCATAGTCCTGAAGCCTGCAGACCATGGACTGAAACCTCTGAAACTGTGAGCCAAAATAAACCTTTTCTCTTTTAAGTAGTTTTTCTCAGGTATTTTGTCACAGCAACAAAACCTGCTAACTCATGGATGAAATACATAAAAATGAAGGACCAGTTTATGAACTGCAAGATTCAAATACTCAAAGTTCCAGAAACAGAGCACACAGGAAAATGTCAGGAATAAGTTATTTAAGAAATTATGTGAGAAAATTCTCAGAAGGACATGAGTTTCTAGATTCAGAGATCCCATCAAGTGACCTACACAGTGATTATAAAGAACTCTACAACTAGTAACACCATAATAAAGCTAAATAATAACGAGAATAAAGATAGTTTCTAGAGATTTCCAAAGGGAGGAAAAAGGAAAGGTCACGTAAAAGGATAGTTGTATGGATAGGGTCACATTTCTCATTAGCACTTCTGGAAGCCAGATGATGTAAAGAAAGAAGGAGGAGGAAGAGGAGAGAGAAGGTATAAAGAAAGAAGGAGGAGGAGGGAGAGGGAGATGAGGAGGATGAGGAGGAGGATGAGGAGGAGGAGGGGAAAAAGAGGAAGAAGAGGAAGAGGAGCCAGCAGCAACAGCAACCAGAGGATGGAGCCAATACCATCCAACATGTGAAGGAAATGATTTCCAAAAGGAATTCTGTCATTATGGAAACTATCCATCAATCATAAAAATAAAGACATAAAGTACATATTCAGCAGGGTAGGTTAAGTTATGCTGCAGTAACAAGAAATCTCCAAATCTCTGTGGCCTATAACAACAAAGGTTTATTCCATGCTCATACTATATCCTTTTTACTTTTGAAAGAGGGGGAAATTTGATTCTGCAGTTTGTTTCCCTTTTGCATCCAGGTTTACAACATAGTCACTGTCCTGAACATTAACTATCATTACATTAGAGAAAAGTGTTCTGGAGGGTGACCTACTGGAAATGCAGTGCTCTGTCATGAAAGTGACATACCACATCTACTCAGGAAGGGTCATGGAAGGATCATGTTACCCTACCTTAGACAACAGAGCCAGAAATATTTGGTGAAAAGCACTAATTGTTACAGCAGAAGTTCTTAGATGTGGATCTCCCATGCCTCCTTTCTCAACACAGAAAGGAAGAGGAGGGGATCCTAGGATGGCAATTGTGGCCAATGAAAGTGTGGCCCGCAAAATGGATTAAGGAGATGGAAGGCATGGAGCAACTGGGTCCTATGCCAGGTAAATTAATAATAGGAGGTGATGGAGCTCAGGAGAAAAATGTTACAGAGAGGAAAGGGCATCCCTACTTGACTCAACAGTCAACAACAGTTTTTAAAGTCATTTAAAAATAAAGCACTCTGAATGCACATAACCAAAATATGGATTAAAACTATACTGAGAAGCTGAGAGAAGGGGAAACGTGTAAGAGAAGCGATATAAAAGACCAACACCTTTCTCTTCTTTAATACAATGTTAATGGACGATAGAAAAAACTACAACAGCGTAAATAGAAAAATAGAATGCCATCTTAAAAATTTGAGGAAA
Source organism: Sciurus vulgaris (assembly GCF_902686455.1). NCBI lineage: Eukaryota > Metazoa > Chordata > Mammalia > Rodentia > Sciuridae > Sciurus > Sciurus vulgaris. The sequence continues at coordinate 31,236,737 of NC_136474.1, forward strand.
TTTTCAAGAAAAGTAACAAAAAAGAGTGGGTTGCCCCTTGAAAATGTGAATCTTGGATGCAGATAGGGTGGACAGGACTGATTTTTGTTGTTGTTTTTATAAACCTTGTACTTTTGTTTGAGTTCTTAAACTATACCATGTGTACTACTTGGATAAAAATTAAAATTAAAGCAGAAATATGTCTTTTATTATCCTGTTATTTTTTTAACTAACATATTTAATGATGTGTCAGACACTATTCTGAATGATTTATGTGTGTTAACCATGGAGTAGCCTCTTATTTTGTTGTGCTGAGGGACTTCTGTGTGGATCTAAAGTCAGTTTGTTATACTAAGAAAGATAAAGCCAAATATTCCCCAAATCTCCCAAAATCTGGTATATTAAGCATGTAACTTTATATACCCATCCTTGAATCCCCTCCTGTAACCTGTCCTCAGATGATGTTTCTTAAGGGTCCTCCACTCATTATTCTTTCATATTTTAATCTTTGGGGTATAAAATTGAGATATTCATATTCCTAAGTTTAAAAATAACTTGCAGTTCATTTATTCTTCCATTTGTTCACTTTTCCCTTTTGTTCCTTTTCCATCCCATGTCCTTCTGAATAAGGCTTTGATGTCGTCATACTTGTGACCTTGCTAAGTGTACAGAGTTCATCGCTGTTCCAGTTGTCAAGTCACATTTAAAAAGTAAGGTTACATTTACTCCTGATGGCTCCAATCCAGTGGCTCAACGAAGCCAATAAAGACCCTGATTCTTTTGAAATATTCATCCTGCATCTGTCAGAGGATTAGCTTTCATTTAAGACAATTATCAAGATCATTTTAAGACCAATAGTCCCCACTGCTTATAAGTCAGCAGTCAACAGTAACCATGCTTCCATGTTTATGTTCAGGTAACCAGAGAAACTGGCTTTGAGGTTTTAAATTTTTTTTTCTTTAAAAGCAAAAATCAACTTTCTCAGAGACCATAGAGCATTGCTCAAGTCCCATTGGCCATAAATGGGCTTAAGTCAGCCCCATTTCTGAATGAGCATAAAGGGGAGAAGGAATTACCATAATAAGCCCCACTTTGGATCTGAGATTTGTCACTCAGTGGATTTTGGAGCCCTTACAGTCCTTCAAAACCACCTCACTAGTCTCCTTTATTTTGTTTTCCTCCAATCCATTTAATACAGCAACCCCCTGAATCTATCACTTAAAATCCTTCTATGGTATGATATGTACTCTTCAATGTGGAATTATACCCTCTGGCATTCATGCCTTGAATTTGGGTTGACTCTGATTTGCTTTTTGAGCAGTAGAATATAATGAAAATTTTGTCTTCCACCTTCCAAAGGTAGATCATAAAAAGCCTTAGGGTCTCTGCCTGAGCCTCTAGGACCATTTTTGGGATACTCCCTCTAACCAGTCACCATACTGTGAGATTCCCATGCCACACAAAAGAGCCAAGTGTAGGTACAATGGTTGGTAGCCCCAACTGAGCTCCCAACCAAGAGCCACCATCAACCATCAACCCTCAGTGCTCCAGCTTAGAAATCCAGTCTGGTCAAATCCTCACGCAGGTGTAGCCCTAGCCTTCCTGGAACCACATGTAGGACTTCAAGTGAGAATTATGCAGCTGAGCTTAGTTAACCTATAGAAATGTGAGAGGTAATATTCAATTGTTGTTTTATACCATTATGTTTTGGGATGGTTAGTGATCAATAATAGACAATTAAAAATACATATATACATATGTCTGTTCTCACACACACACACACACACACACACACACACGTATATTAGTTTGGATTGCATTGTAAGAAGGTACTTGACCACCATTGACTTAAAGTACTATGGCTCAATATTTGCTCCTTCCAGAACTCAGGCTGAAATTTAATTGCCACCGTAATAGTATTAAGAGCTTCGTAGGATCTTTAAGAGTGATTGGGCTGTGAGGTCTCTGCCCTCAGGAATGAGATTAATGCCTTTATAAATAGTCAAGCACAGTCTCCTTTTGCTTTTTTCTGTTCTGCTTTCTGTCATGTGAAGATGATGTGCCCCCACCCCCCACTTCTGGAGGACACAGTGTTCAAGGCACCGTCTTAGAACCAGAGTCACCAAACATGCCAGTGCCTTGACATCGGACTTCCCAGTCTCCAGAACTGTGAGCCAATAAATTCCTGTTTATAAATCACCTGGTCTGTGGTATTCTGTCATAAAACACAAATGGACTAAGCCACAAAAGCCTAATGATCTCACATGCCAAGAAGCCTGAGGGAGGCAGCTGTGGAACTTGCTCAGTGGCTCAGTGATGTTGGGAACCTAGACTCCTCATCCATTCTGCTTAGTGTAGTTAGAATTGTCATGGATTCCAAATGGCCTCTGTGTCACATAATCACATTATAGTCAGGAAGAGAGAGGCAGAGCACAAAGAATCTCTCTTCTCAAGGCTCTGAGGTTTTGTTTGTCGACCTGATTTTTCCCAGAAAATATCCACCATGCTCCATTTACATTCTCTTGGTCAGAACTGGGTCACACAACCACCCCTTGACTGGTCACTAGAAAAAAGGGGATAGAATTAGCCAACCCATCTTAACTTTTTTTCTGGGTCTGGGGACTGGACCAACCTTCACTGAGACCCAGAAATCTCTGCATACTGCTTGAATAAAATAGGAAGAAGGGGTGGAATTGAATGTGCCATCAGTCCTGCTGTACCACTGGATAAGGCCCAGTTCTTTCTAATAAAGTATGGAAAGACTATTTTTCACAACTATTTGCAGAATAATGGCCCAGAAGTAATCACTTTGCTCTGGACTCCAGCTCCATCAACCCTTCTGGTCCTCTCACTGTACCTCTTATCTCATGCCACTCTCCACAGCTGGGTGCTGTCTTCTACCAACACAATTTCTATCTCCATATCTCAGCTCAAATGTCATTTTCCCAGGGAGCTACCCCTCCTGAGTTGCATGTCGTTTTAGGACTGCACTTCTTGGTTCCATAATGAAGCCTAAGTATGTCAACAACTATTGTACAGATTAGCCTTGGCCTTCTCCATAGGCCAGAAATTAGAGCTGTGACAATACTTTTGTCACTATATTCTTAAGTATCTGGTAGATTATAAATAAGTATAGAATCAATGAATTGTGCTTTGTTCCCTCAATTGCACCTCTCTCTCTCTCTCTATGCTGGTGTTGTGTAAACACAGAAGTCATTTTTAAATTATTCTGCATCCTAAATCTTGAAAAAGTTCAAAAGGGTTATTTGTCTTAAGTTGTTCAAACAATAAATTCCATTTTGCTTAAATAGGAGCTAATTTTAGACTTGATGATCTTTCAAGATCTTTCAGTTCTTGGATAAAAGAAGTCCCAATGAACACAATTAGGAGAGCTACCCATTAAAGATGGACTAAGTCAATTGCTTATGAAACTAATGTGTTTTATTAATGTACCCAATTGATGGTGCTCAGGGGCGACCATGTGATTTTGTTTCTTGGGGAATTAAAACTTAGTAATTAAGCTGGGCACAGTGGCACATTCCTCTAATTTCAGTGGCTTGGGAAGCTAAGGCAAGAGGATCGAGTGTTCAAAGCCAGCCTCAGCAAAAGCAAGGCACTGAGCAACTCAGTGAGACCCTGTCTCTAAATAAAATACAAAATAGGGCTGGGGATGTGGCTCAGTGGCTGAGTGCTCCTGAGTTCAATTCCAAGTACAAAAAAAAAAAAAAAAAAAAAAAAAAAAAAAAAAACCCCAAACCAGAAAACAACAACAACAAAATCCCTTAATAATTAGAGGAGATCTTTAAAGTTATCTCTTTAGTAATGGCAAACTTCTGGGCCATTATTCTGCAAATAGTTGCAAAAAATAGTCTTTCCATACTTTATTAGAAAGACATGGAAACCTCGCTGTAAGGTATAGCTTGCTCCTGCACATGCCTCCTGAACACACATTCATTGTGATTTTGGGCAAGTTGCTTACTCCTTCTGTACCCAGTTTCTTCCATTGCCAAATGGAGATAAGACTGTAGTAAGGACAGGGCAAGTTAGTGCATGTAGAGTGCCGAGGACTGTGGCAGGCCCCTGTTGAACTGCTTGCTTTGGTTATTACTCCATGTCCAGCCCTGCAGCAGGATCTCAACGCACAGCCACCGAGAACTCTGAACCCAGACTCCATCACTCAACTAGCTCCAGGACTTTTGGAAAATTATTTAACTTCTCCAAACCTCAGTTTTCTCATCCATGCAGTGGCATATCAATCTACTGATGAAATGAGGGTTGCATGAAATCGAGCTGTGATTATAGGCACCTGTAACATTTGCACTGCTCTCCTGTTTGCCCCTGAGACACCTCAGCTGACAGGAAGCCATAGTCCATGCATAGCAGGCAGAGCTCTGGGGACTGTAGGGCAGGAAGGACGTTGGGAAGTCATCCAGGTCAAGTTTAGTCACATGTCAGGAAGCAAGCCAGGACCTGAGACAGAGAGGATAAAATGACTTATCTGAAGGCACCCAACCAGTTAACAACAAAGAAGAACCTATATTATAAAAGAAAACTATAGAGTGTCTGTGTTTTATAACATCTGTCCAGTTGGCCCTGTGTGTGCCTAGGTTCCACATTTGTGAATTGAGCCAAGTATGGCTCAGAAAAAAATGTATAAACTTTATTTTTGTCATTATTCCCAAACAAATACAACAATAAATTGTAACAACTATTTACCTAGCATTTATACTGCCTTACATATTATAAATAATCTAGAGAATCTAGAGATGATTTAAACTCTACAGGAGAATGCATGTTCGTTACATGCAAATATTACAGCATTTTATATAAGACTCTTGAGCATTTGGAGATTTTGGTATTCATGGGGTGTCCTGGATCCAATTTGCCTATAGGTACCTGAGAATGATTCTATTCACATTGTGTTATTTTGCAGTAGCATGGTGCTTTTTATTTCAGTGTTTTTGGAAATACTTCCTGGGATCCTGCTTTTACTACTGTGGGATACAGAGAAGCAAGGATAAATTAGACACAATAACCAGTATGCTCTCACCCCTAACTACCTTCACAAACCCTGTCACACATAAGAGTTTTCTCTGGTCCTCTGCAGAGAAGAAAGGTATGGGCTAGGACAGCCGTGATGTATGGGGTCCTGGGGCAGAGGATACTAGGAGTCCTGGCATCTATGAAATGACTATTTTGTTTTTTAACAAAAAATCAAAATCAGTGTTTTTAAAATCAGCACTCTTTCATACTATTATTGCACATCTAAAATAATACCTCCAAAGGGCCAAATTAGATAAATATTCAGAAGATAGAAAATAGTCTCAATGTCTAACCTCCCGTGGAGGCCCACTGAGTCACAAGGGTAGGGGCCCTGAGTGACCCTGGAATGACTCAGATTGCTGAGCCAGCTCCAGGACCAGGATGACTCTTTGCAGCAGCGCTCGTGATGTTTCTGTCTTTCAGACATGTTTACTCCTATAGCAGGTCTTGCTACTGACCCAGCTGCCATGTTTCTGGAATCGGCATAGGTCCACCCTGGTTCCTGGGGAACTTCCTTCCACTCCTGGAAAGAATAGAATTTTACCAATTTCTCAAGTCTGAACACTGCTTTATTTTTTCCAAAGGAAGTAATTTAATCAAAATCTAATTTCCAACACAATGAATTTCCTAGGGAAGGAAAAGATAGTGAAGATTCACAAGAGGTCTGAACAGTCATTTAACAGAGAAGCTGCTTACAGGATATTTTAAAAGGAAATGTATTGTTTTCAAAAGGGACAGTCACATGTCCACTTTCATTTTCAACTGGTGGCCATTCCAGACAGAACAGTGACTTTAAAATGATCAGGTCTCAGGGCCAGATGAAAGGAAATGTTATTTTGAAGGTAAATTTCTGATCCTGCCAGATTTATGCTTGGTGTTGGAATCAGTGATCACGAATTTGGATGCTCATCTGTCCCCTCTCCCCACTCCACTGATTGAGAAGAATGAGCTGCATTTCATATGCAGGAAGTAGCTTTTCAAATGCCTTCAGCATTTGCATTTCAGAATGACTTAAACTCATGCACAATAGAGGCATCCATGCAAGTTTTGACATTGGAGTGGAATCTGTACATTACACATATTCACAGAGTTTCACACACCTGCATGTAACCACACATTCACATATATGTTTGAGTGTGTGCACAGCTACCCTTGGCTGTGGGGGGATTAGTTCCAAGAACTCCTGTGGATATTGAGAATTGAGCATGATCAAGTCCTTTATATCAATGGCATTGTATTTGCATGTTCCCTATGTGCATCCTCCCGTATAATTTAAATCATCTTGGATTACTTACAATGCTTAATGTCATGTAAATGCTGTGTAGATCCTTACTATGCTATATTGTTGAGGGGATAATGACAAGAAAGAAATCTGTATATATTCATTACAAACAGACTTTTCCCCCAAATATTTTAAATCTGAGGTTAGCTGAATCCATGGATGTGGAACTGATGGAAAGCAGAGTTCACTGTGTGAATATCTTTCTCAACATTTTATTGATACACTATTATACATATCTTATGGGCAATGAAATACCCTGATATAAAGAGGGTTTACTTTTGTATTTTTCTCTCTCCCTTCCTTTCTCTTTTCTTCTTTCTCCTTTTTCATCTACTAATATCTTTGATAGAAGGCCTTGAGGCACAAAATAATTGGGTCAGTTCTCCTTTAGGCTTTAAGGATCTCAGGGCTCTGAATCCAGTTTGGGTTTCAGTTGTGATGTGAGTGTGGAGGACAAAGCAATTTGTGCAAGTTTCTCTTAGTGGGGGCGCTGAATGAAAGAAGGAGGTCAGAGCAGGGGATACCAAGGAAGTCCAGTCCCAGTCAAATGGATCTGGTATTAAATCTTAACTCTAAAGTTCTCTGCAGGGCTAGAGTTGTAGCTCAGTGGTAGAGTGCTTGCTATGCAAGGCACTGTGTTCGATTCTCAGCACCACATATAAATAAGAGAATAAAATAAAGGTCCATCAACAACTAAAAAACATATTTTAAAAAAGTATCCCCCCCCTTTTTTTTAAAGCTCTCTGCACATTAGAAAAAAAAAATCCCTCTGCTTTTTTGGTTTTATCCTCTGTACAAGGGGAATGGGCAATCATGAAAATAAAATGGCTTAACACATAGGAAGTACCCAGCAACAGATAGCATAGTTTAGAGTTGCTGTCATCTCAGAAAAGTTCCAGGCTGATTGGGGACAGAAGGGCTGGGAGCCTTTGCCAGGATGGTAGAGGGTGAGTCCCGAACTGGTTCAGGGAGTGACTCCTTCCCGATGACCCAACCAGATCCCTGACAGTGACGGGACCAGGCATGCTACCAATGGCTTCATCTGGGTCACCCAGGGTGAAGCAAGCATGCATGTCTAGCCTGAAGAGCAGCCACCGATGATAACCCAAAAGGCATCCAGGACATGCTTATGAGTTCAGCTTCCTCCCACAGTAGTGGCCAAAGTTTAAAGAAGGAGTTTTACACTTTGGCACAGCTCACCTTGACACAGTGAACAAGTGTGTTCCATGGCTAAACCCTTTGCGGACGGGCCAGGCTTATTGCACGGTGCTCATTTCCTCAGTGCCCCTGGGTGAGTCATTGTACCTCAACTTTCTGATCTATACAGGAAGGGGGATTGACAGGGTGTTTGTACAGATACTCTACCACTGACCCATCTTTGTGGCTGTCCCAGTGGCCTTGGTCTCTGGGACTGAGACTTAGGATTGGTTGAAATGGATTGAATCTACCTGGAAAAGACAAGAGACAGTCAAATGTGCACTGTGAGAGGGCAGTGTAGGAGCCCACAGTGAACTGCTAGGTTGATGGTCCACTGGGCAGGGATTATAGGCCTCCAAGAAGAGGTTGTGGGACTAGGGTTAAGTCAAGGGGAGCACATTGGGGGTGTAAGCTCATAGTCCTTATTAGCTCCCTTCTGCATTTCTCACCTGTACAAAATGGCATGAAATTATGCACACATGGTTCAGTCTCTCCTAGATGGACACCAGAAGTCCCTTCTTATCCAGAGCCTTACCTAAGTTATTCCATAATTTTTTCCTTTCCTTTCCGTTTCTTCTTCTTTTTTTTTTTTTGTTTGTTTTGTGTTGTGGGGTGGTACTGGGGATTGAATCCAGATTTACTTGCATGCTGGGCAAATATTCTACCACTGAACTATATTCACAGTCCTTCTGTTATTTTATTTTGGGACAGGGTTTTTTCTAAATTTCCCAGTCTGGCCTGCAACTTGCAATCCCCCCTGCTTCACTCCCGAGTAGCTGGTAGCTGCACTATCACACCTGACTTCAGTTAGATATTTAACATAAAACGCTATCATACTTTATGTCTGGAATTTTGAACTCTCAGAGTGACTTTACAGACTGGAAGTAGTTAATTACCACTGTTTCTCCTTTCCAAATATGTTAATGTTCAGGTATAGGATAATGTTAGTTGAGAATACAGATGGCATTCAGTTTGGGTGGGAAAAAGTGAAGGAGCCAATCAAGTAGGAGTGTCACATACCTTCTCAAATACATTGATTAGTATCAAGTGCAGGTTTTCTGGAATGAAAACATTTGGGATCCACAAGGAGTTAGACAAGTTCAACAGCATATTTTTCTTCTTTGCTGGATTCTCTGAGCTGGATTTCTTAACAGATGTTTGCACAACAGCGTTTAGGAGTTTACCTCTTGATACTGTGTTCCCTTTTCATTCCTGTGCTTAAATAGGGATTTTGATCCTGGAATTGAATTTCTATGGAGAGTAAGTGGTTTCCCCAATCCAAATCATTCACACTGGCACGTGAGTTCCAAAACCTCCTAAAATTCCTGAGGAAATGATTAGGTAATTAGAAATGTCCTAACATGCAGACATACTTCCTTACCCCATAAGAAGAAAAATCAGCAGTGTAACCACCACAAAAATAGTGAGGTCTAAATGTCGTTCATGTCATGTTCCTGGGTTTCTATTGTATGCCTTGTATGTGTTTATTGTATGCATCATTGTCTCAAAGACTCAAGGAATAATTAAGGATATAGAAGAACATGCAGTTCTTTAAAAAAAATAAACCTCTATACCTATTCTCCTCCTCTTTTCAGCAGGCACTTAAAATTTGGTGTTCATACTTTGGGATCTTTTTCAAAGCATTTCCACTCACACTTATGAATACATTTGCCTATGTTTTTGCAAGAACGCTAATGTTTTCTTGCCATAGTGCTTCATTCATTCATTCATTCATTCAAAAATATGTGATGACCGTGAAGAAGATAAAAGGGCAAGAAAACCAGATACAGTCCTGGAGCCATCCTATGGGGAAGACAGACCTGATTCATGAACACACAGTTGCATGTGAGACCTTCACTCTGGCAGGTGCTATTCAAGAGCAGAAGAAAGAGTACTCCAGACAGGAAATAGCACGCACACAGGCCAGACAAGACACCAAGTCAGCATCATCTGATTCTCAAGTCCCATCTCACACTGACCAGAAACTGTGGGGCCGGAGGTGGGCAGCAATCTAGGCTGTAGTACACCCGTGGCAGTGGTGGTGACGGTGTGGGGGCCTAATGCCACTCCGAAGATCCTGCAACCCTGAGGACATTGAGGTCCTGGTCTGTGGAGCAGGGAGAAATGTCTAGAAGACTAGAAGTAGGATTAGTGAAGGGATTTTGAGCTTAAACTCTTCAAACCTCTCAAGGAGAGATGTGAACCTAGATCAGACTTGCTGTGGCTGGGTCTCTGTGGATGTGGCTTTGGTCTGTAACTCCAGAGTCACATGCCCCTGCCAAGACAGATGGATTTGCACTTCCACCTGCAGCAGCTCCAAGTGCCTGTGTCCCACACACTGATGAGCACTTTGTCCATCTGATGCTGAAGAAATGAAGCACTCTGGTGGATTCACTAACTTTTCCCCATGTGCTCATGAAATAGGACCTGTTACTTGTTATTGCCTTTCTGTAAAGCTTCTTTGGAATATTGTGAATGGCTTTTACCCCTTTCCCTAAAGAGTTATTCTTTTCTTATTTAATTTTACATAACTTGTCTATTTATCTCTTTTTATATATGCCACACATATTTTCCTCCACTGCATCACTTTTTTAAAAAAAATTTTTTAGTGTCTTTTCCTGTATGGAAATAAAAATTTTTAAGTAGTCAGATCTTCAAGTCTTCCCTGGTTTTGACCTTTACGATTTATGCCTTGCATAAATTTTTTTTTTTCATTTTTCATTGGCTCCCTTTTCTCCCTGCCCTATTCCTCCATGCACTGATAGGGTTTCTAGGGGTCATCTCTCAGATGAGCTACTTGCACCCACTTCCTCATATGCCCTTGCATCCCAGGACTCCCTCTTAGGAATCCAAGATTAAACAGATGCATACCACAGAATACAGTATCTGTTTTCTTAAAATGTTTTTAAAATTTTTGTATTTTTGCTTTTCACGATGTTTGTAATTTTTTTGTGAGTATAGTGCGAAGGCAGGATCTAACTTTTTTTTTCTCCTGTAAATACTCGAATACTTAATAGATATAAGAGTGAGATAATACCTTCCACCGATGGTCTGGGTGAGAAATGGACGCTATCCGGCTCTGGTGGTAGTGGGGGTGAGACCATGCACTGCGGGGTGGGGGTGCTCGTAGGGTTGCTCTGCAGGAGAGCAGTCTTCCTGCAACACAGCAGGAGCAGAAAGGCAGTTCTGCTCCTGGGCATATTCTTGGAAAACCTCTCAGTTGGAGTCCCAAGGGGACACACATGAGGATCCTTAGCAATCGTGGTAGATGCTATAGCAGAAGCAGTTAGTGCCCCCTCATTTCTCGAGTACTCAGTAGGTACCATTTTTGTGCCATTGCCTGCAGTTCTTTACCAGAGCTTTAGCTGGTGCTGAAGGCACCAGAAGAGACACTGGGGAAACTGACTGATCACACACCCTTTTCTGGCTCCCTTTCCTCTCTGCCCTACTCCTCCTTGCACTGATAGGGTTTCTAGGGGTCATCTCTCAGATGAGCTACATGCACCCACTTCCTCATATGCCCTTGCATCCCAGGGCTCCCTCTTAGGAATCCCAGATTAAACAGATGCATACCACAGAATACAGTATATCTGCTAAAAGCAATATACACTCATGTGTACACACATGTAGATGAATGCACAGCATGTGACTTGTCAACATATAACTTTACAGCAAAGAACTAGATGACAAAGGTAGGAAACAATAAGGTTTTAAAGAACATGCTACATATGTAAATAAAACATTCATATAGATGACAGTGTGCTTTTTGAGGATACATGTATAGCCAAAGATATATATTAAACTTAATAGGAAAAGAAATAGGAGGAAACTATTGGGGATGAAGTGTAAATAGCAAGCTGTGAACTGAGGTTTATTGTTTTATGGATACAGATATTTCTGTATATTGTGTGTTTGCATATAAACACGTTTTAAAATATTTAAAAAATTAATGAATTAAAAAACTATGTCCTTACTGTTATTCCATGGACAGTCAAAAGTGTTAAGCCTGCCATCCTAACGTGATCCTTAATGTATACTATGGATAGAATGTGACCTCCGCAATTCATATGCTGAAACCTAATCCCCAGCATCATGGGATTTGAAGGTGGGGTTTTGGAGGTGACTAGGTCATAAGGGTGGAGACTTATGGACTTATATCTTTATAAAAGATACTCTAGACAGCTCAGTGGCCCCTCCTACCATGTAGGGATACAACAAAAAGACAGCAGTTTATGAATCAGGAAGAGAGCTCTCACTAGTCACTAAACTGCTGGCACCTTGATCTTGGACTTTCCAGTCTCCAAAACCATGAGAAATAAACTTCTGTTATTTATAAGTTTTCCAGTCTATGCTAGTTTGTTATAACAGCCTGAACACACTAAGGCAATGTCCACCTCTGGAGAATCTTCTGTTCTGGAGGCCCAACTTGACACAGGTACTAATCATTTTAGGTCTGGATGGGGCAGCCTCTGGGCAACACACTTCTTCACCTTACTTCCTCTTGTCTACACGGCTGCTTACACAAGATTTTAGAGCTTTGGAGAGCTAGCCCTCTGTTTATCTTGCCATATTTCCTATGATGAAATTGTGGTCCTGATGCAGAAGGATGGACCTATCCCTGTGTGCCAGCTCAGGGCCGGAGATTAGGGCAGGTTCCTGAGTTTCCTGTGTGGGCTCAGATCCTGATTCTAACTGAGCAAATCTGCCTCTTAGAAGCAGTGAGGAGTTGAGCTTCCTATTACACAGGACTGTTGTGGACATTGGCAAGAATGTCCTGGTAAAAGTGTCTGCGGAACATCACACCTGCTCTTAAACAGGGCTTCCATGATGTTCTGCAGCTCCAGCTCCATACATGACCCTCTGTACCTCTTCTCATCTGTCCTTGTCCTAATAAAGATTTGCCTCAGTTTCCGTTAATCCTTGCTCTAGGTAAAGGCTTGAAGATGCCACTCAAGGCATCATCAACCAATTGTGCTGACGGGCACTGCATATTTTTCAGCACATTTTGTTCTGTATAGCTTTTTAGTTTCCTGATCCTTGAAATGGGGGATGTAACACTCTACCTTCTGTAAAGAGTAATTGTGGGATTCAAACAAAATAATTGACAGGAAAGCACATTTAAGAGTATTTCCAGAGATTAAAGAAGGCAGGCCTAACTCTGGTGACCAAAATCAGAAGCTCCGTCATCCTCAGTCAGGACCTGAATTCAGACTCTGAAGCTGTGAAATGTCCACTCACCCGCATGCCACTCCTTTTCCCATTGTTCAAATTGAAATCACACATAATATTTGCTATCTTAATAATTTTTAAGTACAATTCAGCAGTATGAAGAACACTCACATTGCTGTGCAACCATCACCACTATCCATCTCCAAAACTCATCATCTTGCATAATTGACTGTGTCCCCAATAAACATCAACATCCCATTCTCTCCTCCCCATGCCCTCCAGCAATAACTGTATTGCTTTCTGTCTCTGTGAATTCAATACTGTAGAGATCCCTTGTAAGCGGAATCATACATACAGTGTTTGTCATTTCGTGACTGCCTTAGTTCACTTAGCAAAATGTTTTCAAGATACACTCATATTATAGCATGTGTCAGAATCACCTTTCTTTTCCACATTTTACTTATCTATTTATAGTTTGATGGAATCCTGAGATGCTTCCATATTTTAACTATTTTTCATGTCTGTGGTTACCTTGAGGATGCCATTTAACATCCTAAAATTATAAACCATTAGTTTGAATTTATACTAATTTAACTTTAATAACATATACTCTGCTCCTTTATAGTTCCATCCCTATCCTTTTCAGTACCAATATCATCAAATCACATCTTTATTCTGTGTGTTCAAAAACATAAACTAATAATTGTATTAAAAATTCATTCTTCTCTTAAGTAATGTAGAAAACAAAATGTGGAGTTGTACATGATGTTACACTAATACTGTCTTTTAGGCAAATTATATTGTTAGTCTTTTAAATCGTGTAGAAAAAAATGGAGTTATAACTATTGCTAAAATAATACTAGTGTCTATAATTATGATGTATTTACCTTTACTGAGATTTTATTTTTTCATATTTCTGAGTTACAGTCTAACATCCTTTCATTTCATACTACAGAACTTCCCTAAGCAATTTTTGCTGGGCAGATCAAATAGTAATGAATTCCCTCAGTTTTTGTTTATCTGGAAATGTGTTAATTTCTTCCATATTTTAAAGACAATTTCTCTGAATATATGATTCTTGATTGGCAGGTTTTTTTTTTAAATTACTGTTTTGAGTATATCAGCATACTGCCCATTGACTTCCAAATTTTCTGATGAGAAATCTAATCTTACTGAGTATTCATTGTATGTGAGTTTATTTTTCTTTTGTTGCTTTCAAGATTCTCTCTTTCTCTTTTACTTTCAGTAATTTGATTATGATTTGTATAATTTGATGTAGATATCTCTGAATTTATCCTAGTTGAAGTTGCTGATCATCTTGGACTTGTGGTCATGTCTTTCATCAAACTTGGGAAGTTCTTGGTTGTTATTTCCTCAAATACATTATCTCCATTTCTTTTTCGGCTTTTTCCTGGACTCACACACTGTGTGTGCTGATCTGCCTGATGCTGTGCCACAGACCCCTGGGCTCTATTCACTTTTCTTCTATACTTTTTCTTTGTGTTCTTTTGATCTAATAATTTTAATTGTCCTGTCTTCAATTTCCCTGATTCTTCCTTCTACCTGCTCAAATCTATCTTGAATAACTCCAGTGAATTTTTGATCAGTTATTATTCTTTGCACAGCTAGAACATCTCTTGAGTTTTTTTAAATCTGCTTATTGATGTTTTTAGTTTGCTCATATGTAATTTTCTTCATTTACTCCTTGCCTTCCCCTATTTCTTTGAACATCTTTACGACAGTCATTTTAAAATCTTGTATAGCAGATCTTCCATCTGGTCTTTCTTAAGGAAAGTTTTCCTTTGAATGAACCACACTTTTTGGTTTCCTTGTATGCTGTGTGATATTTTTTTGGATGTTATTGGAAACTGGACATTTATTTCTAATAATGTGGTATTTCTGGAATTCAGATTCTCCTCTGCCTTTAGTCTTTGCTTTTTCTGTTTTGTCTTCTTGTTTTTGCTATTTTGATTGTCAGAGGCTTTCTCCATGCTAAGGATCAATCTGAGATGTAAACCTGAGGTCTTTTCAGGTCTTTTCTGAGCCTATGCCTCCATCTAATCATGTATGACCACTTTCTACTTTGCCCCTTATATGAAGTTGTTCTGAATGTTCTACTTTTTTAAATGACTGGGTCCTACAAGAGGAAAAAGGAAAAAATTCAGGGAGGGAAAAAGTGCTAGCCTATTAAACCTCAAGGAAGTAACTCCAGTCACAGGTGAGGGGGATTTCAAGAATTGGGGTAGGTACAACAAAGGCCACCTACCTGTTTGCATCTTTGTGATCAGAAGTGGCCATCAGTAATCAGAGCTGCTACTACATCCCTAGTAGTTATGAGTTAGAGTCTTTTTATCCCATGCTTGCTTCCCCAAGCTGTGCGCAGGTTTCTAAGTTCACCATTGTGCACTTTCAGGTTTCACGCTGCCTTTGAATTTAGGCCAGGGGATATCAAAGGAAAAAAGAATCTGAGAATCTCACTGCTGGGTTGTTCTGAGCTGGGTTCTAGCTTCTTCCTTGCTTCCTTTCTTCTCCCCTGCTGCCATGGACTCTTCACGCTGCTCAGGGAGCTGTTGACCTCATTCCAAGGGTTTGAGCTGCATTCAGTGGGAAAGACAGCTAAGCGTGTTTACTTCCTCGTCACCAGAACTGGAAACATCCATTATTTATTTTTAAAAATTCAGTAGGCAGAATACATAAAAAATTTTCATGGCACAAAAGAACAAATAATCTCCCTTACGCTGTCGTCTCCCACCTCTTAGTTCCCTTCCCTTGAGGTTAGCAATATTGTTCATTTCTAATATTATTTGTTCAAAGAAAATTTGTGCAAATGTAAACAAATACAAATATATACTTTATGTTCCCCATTGTTCATAAAAGGTAGCACATTATATACTTGTTATTTATTTTTGTTTCTTTCATCTAACAATGTATTGGAGATGAATTTATTAACATGGCAGACTTTTCTTAAGCCTTATATGGCTGTTTAGTGCTCCACTGAGTTGAAGAGTCAAGATTTATTTAGTCATTATTATGGTTTAGATAGGAGGTGTCCACCAGAAGTTCATGTATGAGACACTGCAAGAAAGTTTAGAGGTGAAATGATTGGGTTACGAGAGCCTTAACCTAATTAGTACATTAATCCCCTGAAAGGGATTAACTGGCAATAACTATAGACAGGTAGGGTGTGACTGGAGGAGGTGGGTCACTGGGGCATGCCTTTGGAGTATATATTTTGTCTGTGGTGAGGGACGTGTCTCCCTGCTTCCTGCTGCCCTGTCTCCAGCTGCTTTCCTCTGCCACACACTTTGGTCATGATCTTCTGCCTCACCTCAGGCCTTGAAGAATGAAGTCAGCCATCTGTGACCTGAGACCTCTTAAATCATGTGCTCCCAAATAAATTTTTTTCTCCTCTAAAATTTTTCTTGTCAAGTCTTTGGTCACAGTGGTGGAAAAGCTAACTAAAAAAAAAAAAACAAAAAACAAAAAACAAAAAACCAACTTCATTAAAAACAAAGCCAAAGCCACAAGGAATAATAATTGTATTCATACATTCTATTTCTAGCATAGATTCTTTTTTTTTTTTTTTTTTTTGGTGTTTACTTTTATTTTTTTATTTTTATTTTTTTTTATTGTAAACAAATGGGATACACGTTTCTCTGTACATGGGATAAAGGCATACCATTTGTGTAATCATAAATTTACATAGAGTAATGTTGTTTGATTCATTCTGTTATTTTTTCCCTTCCCCCCACCCCTCCCACCCCTCTTTACCCTCTATACAGTACTTCCTTCCTCCATACTTGCCCCCCTCCCTAACCCTAACTCTAACCCTAACACTAACCCTTCCCTCCCCCCCATTATGTGTCATCCTCCACTTATTAGCGATATCATTCGTCCTTTGGCTTTTTGAGATTGGCTTATCTCACTTAGCATGATATTCTCCAATTTCATCCATTTCCCTGCAAATGCCATAATTTTATCATTCTTTATGGCTGAGTAATATTCCATTGTATATATATACCACAGTTTCTTTATCCACTCATCAATTGAAGGGCATCTAGGTTGGTTCCACAGTCTGGCTATTGTGAATTGAGCAGCTATGAACATTGATGTGGCTGTGTCTCTGTAGTATGCTGATTTTAAGTCCTTTGGGTATAGGCCAAGGAGTGGGATAGCTGGGTCAAATGGCGGGTCCATTCCAAGTTTTCTAAGGAATCTCCACACTGCTTTACAGAGTGGCTGCACTAATTTGCAGTCCCACCAGCAAGGTATGAGTGTACCTTTCTCCCCACATCCTCGCCAACACCTGTTGTTGATCGTATTCTTGATAATCGCCATTCTAATTGGGGTGAGATGGAATCTTAGGGTGGTTTTGATTTGCATTTCTCTTATTACTAGAGATGTTGAACATTTTTCCATATGTTTGTTGATTGCTTGTAGATCTTCTTCTGTGAAGTGTCTATTCATTTCCTTAGCCCATTTGTCGACTGGATTATTTGAATTCTTGGAGTAAAGTTTTTTGAGTTCTTTATAGATTCTGGAGATTAGTGCTCTATCTGAAGTATGATTGGCAAAGATATTCTCCCACTCTGTAGGCTCTTTCTTCACATTGCTGATAGTTTCCTTTGCTGAGAGAAAGCTTTTAAGTTTGAATCTATCCCAGTGGTTGATTCTAGCTTTTATTTCTTGTGCTATGGCAGTCCTGTTAAGGAAGTCTGATCCTAGACCAACAAGGTGAAGATTTGGACCTACTTTTTCTTCTATAATCTGCAGGGTCTCTGGTCTGATTCCGAGGTCCTTAATCCATTTTGAGTTTAGTTTCGTGCATGGTGAGAGATATGGGTTTAGTTTCATTCTGTTGCATATGGATTTCCAATTCTCCCAGCACCATTTGTTGAAGAAGCTATCTTTTCTCCATTGCATATTTTTGGCACCTTTGTCTAGTATGAGAAAATTGTATTTATTTGGGTTTGTGTCCGTGTCCTCTATTCTGTACCATTGATCTACCTTTCTATTTTGGTACCAATACCATGCGTTTTTGTTACTATTGCTTTGTAGTAGAGTTGAAGATCTGGTATTGCAATACCCCCTGTTTCACTCTTCCTGCTAAGGATTGCTTTAGCTATTTGGGTTTCTTATTCTTCCAGATGAATTTCATAATTGCTTGCTCTATTTCTGTAAGGTACACAATTGGGATT
Source organism: Sciurus vulgaris (assembly GCF_902686455.1). Taxonomy (NCBI): domain Eukaryota; kingdom Metazoa; phylum Chordata; class Mammalia; order Rodentia; family Sciuridae; genus Sciurus; species Sciurus vulgaris. The sequence continues at coordinate 31,254,605 of NC_136474.1, forward strand.
TTAATTGGAATTGCATTGAATTTGTATAGCACTTTAGGTAGTATGGCCATTTTGACAATATTAATTCTTCCTATCCAAGAACATGGAAGATCTTTCCATCTTCTAAGGTGTTCTTTAATTTCTTTCTTTAGTGTTGTATAGTTCTCATTGTAGAGGTCTTTCACCTCTTTTGTGAGATTGATTCCCAAGTATTTTATTTTTTTCGAGGCTATTGTGAATGGGGTAGTTTTCCTAACTTCTCTTTCTGAAGATTCATCACTTATGTATAAAAATGCGTTGGATTTATGGGCATTGATCTTGTAACCTGCTACTTTACTGAATTCACTTATGAGTTCTAAGAGTTTTCTGGTGGAATTTCCAGGTTCCTCTAAAGATATAATCATGTCATCAGCGAACAGGGATAGTTTGAGTTCTTCTTTCCCAATTCGTATCCCTTTAATCTCTTTGGTTTGTCTAATTGCTCTGGCCAGAGTCTCAAGAACGATGTTGAATAGAAGTGGTGAAAGAGGGCATCCCTGCCTTGTTCCAATTTTTAGGGGGAATGCTTTCAGTTTTTCACCATTTAGAATGATATTAGCCCTGGGCTTAGCATAAATGGCCTTTACAATGTTAAGGAATGTTCCCACTATCCCTATTTTTTCTAGTGTTTTGAGCATGAAGGGGTGCTGTATTTTATCAAATGCTTTTTCTGCATCTATTGAAATAATCATGTGATTCTTGACTTTAAGTCTATTAATGTGGTGAATTACGTTTATTGATTTCCTGATGTTGAACCAACCTTGCATCCCTGGGATGAAACCAACTTGATCATGGTGCACTATCTTTTTAATATGTTTTTGTATGAGATTTGCTAAAATTTTGTTGAGAATTTTTGCATCGATGTTCATTAAGGATATTGGTCTGAAATTTTCTTTCCTTGATGAGTCTCTGTCCGGTTTAGGTATCAGGGTGATATTGACTTCATAGAATGAGTTTGGGAGGGTTCCCTCCTCTTCTATTTTATGGAATACTTTGAGAAGTATTGGAATGAGCTCTTCTTTAAAGGTTTTGTAGAACTCGGCTGAGTACCCATCTGGTCCCGGACTTTTCTTTGTTGGTAGGCTTTTGATGACTTCTTCTATTTCAGTACTTGAAATTGGTCTATTTAAATTGTTTATGTCCTCCTCGTTCAGTTTAGGCAATTCATATGTCTCTAGAAACCTGTTGATGTCTTCGAAATTTTCTATTTTGTTGGAGTATAGATTTTCAAAATAGCTTCTAATTATGTTTTGTATTTCAATCCTGTCTGTTGTGATATTTCCTTGTTCATTCCGAATTTTAGTGATTTGGGTTTTCTCTCGTCTTCTCTTTGTTAGTGTGGCTAAAGGTTTATCAATTTTGTTTATTTTTTCGAAGAACCAACTACTTATTTTGTCAATTTTTTGTATTGTTTCTTTTGTTTCAATTTCATTGATTTCAGCTCTGAGTTTAACTATTTCCTGTCTTCTACTACTTTTGGTGCTGGTCTGTTCTTCTTTTTCTAGGGCTTTGAGCTGTAGTGTTAGGTCGTTTATTTGTTGAGTTTTACTTCTTTTATTAAATGCGCTCCATGAAATAAATTTCCATCTAAGTACTGCTTTCATAGTGTCCCAGAGATTTTGATATGATGTTTCTTTGTTCTCATTTACCTCTAAGAATTTTTTAATTTCCTTCCTAATATCTTCTGTTATCCATTCATCATATAATAGCATATTGTTTAATCTCCAGATGTTGGAATAGTTTCTGTGTTTTGCTCTTTCATTTATTTCTAACTTCAATCCATTGTGATCTGATAGAATACATGCTAGTGTCTCTATCTTCTTGTATTTGCTAACATTAGCTTTGTGGCATAATATATGGTCTATTTTAGAGAAGGATCCATGTGCTGCTGAGAAGAAACTGTATTCGCTCTTGGTTGGATGGTATATTCTATAAATGTCAGTTAAGTCTAAATTATTGATTGTGTTATTGAGATCTATGGTTTCTTTGTTCAATTTTTGTCTGGAAGATCTGTCCAGTGGTGAGAGAGGTGTGTTAAAATCACCTAGTATTATTGTGTTATGGTCTATTTGGTTTCTGAAATTGAGAAGGATTTGTTTGACATACATGGATGAGCCACTGTTTGGGGCATAGATGTTTATGATTGTTATATCTTGCTGATTTATGCTTCCCTTAAGCAGTATGAAATGACCTTCTTTATCCCTTCTGACTAACTTTGGCTTGAAGTCCACATTATCGGAAATGAGGATGGATACTCCAGCTTTTTTGCTGAGTCCATGTGCATGGTATGTTTTTCCCCATCCTTTCACCTTTAGTCTATGGGTATCTTTTTCTATGAGGTGAGTCTCTTGCAGGCAACATATTGTTGGATCTTTCTTTTTAATCCAATCTGCCAGTCTATGTCTTTTGATTGATGAATTCAGGCCATTAACATTCAGGGTTATTATAGAGATATGATTTGGTTTCCCGGTCATTTGGTTCATTTTTAAAATTTTATTTATTTATTTGATTGACACAACTTGTTTCCTCCTTTATTTGACAATTCCTTTAGGATAATTCCTCCCTTTGCTGATTTGTTTCTTTGTTTTTCATCTCTTCCTCATGGAATATTTTGCTGAGAATGTTCTGTAATGCTGGCTTTCTTTTTGTAAATTCTTTTAGCTTTTGTTTATCATGGAAGGATTTTATTTCATCGTCAAATTTGAAAGTAAGTTTTGCTGGGTATAAGATTCTTGGTTGGCATCCATTTTCTTTCAGGGCTTGAAAAATTTTGTTCCAGGCCCTTCTAGCTTTTAGGGTCTGGATTGAAAAATCTGCTGCTATCCGTATTGGTTTCCCCCTGAATGTAATTTGGTTCTTTTCTCTCACGGCCTTTAAAAATCTGTCTTTATTTTGTATGTTCGGTATTTTCATTATAATGTGCCTTGGTGTGGGTCTGTTGTAATTTTGTGTATTTGGAGTTCTATAAGCCTCTTGAACTTGATTTTCCATTTCATTCTTCAGATTTGGGAAATTTTCTGATATTATTTCATTGAATAGGTTGTTCATTCCTTTGGCTTGTTTCTCTAGGCCTTCCTCAATCCCAAAAATTCTTAAATTTGGCCTTTTCATGATATCCCATAGTTCTTGTAGATTCTGTTCATGATTTCTTACCATCTTCTCTGTTTGTTCAACTTTGTTTTCAAGGTTAAATATTTTGTCTTCAATGTCTGAGGTTCTGTCTTCCAGGTGTTCTATCCTATTGGATATGCTTTCTATGGAGTTCTTAATTTGGTTTATTGTTTCCTTCATGTCAAGGATTTCTGTTTGTTTTTTTTTCAATATCTCTAACTCTTTATTGAAATGATCTTTTGCTTCCTGTATTTGCTCTTTTAACTGTGGATTGGTGTGATCAATCAATGCTTGCATTTGCTCTTTCATCTCATCATTCAGTGCGTGCATTTGCTCTTTTATCTCATCGTTTGCTTCTCTGATCATTTTAATTATGTACATTCTGAACTCCTTTTCTGTCATTTCTTCTGCCATGCTGTCACTGGGTTTTACTGATGTAACATCTAGATTTGTTTGCAGCATTTTCTTTCCTTGATTTCTCATATTGTTCAGGTATCAGAGGACCGCTGAGATATTGCAGATTTCCTCTATTGACTTACAATGTCCCTGAAGATTTCTATATATATCCCCCCTTAGCCTTCAGTAGGCTGAAGTCTTGGAGGAAGTTGATAATGCGGTGCTCCACAAGGAAGCTGCCTCTCTAGGAGTGGTGGCCTTCAGGTGGGGTATAATCCCTGCTAGTGGGCAGAGGTGCCTCCACTTGTTGACCAATGGTCTTCCAAAGGGGACCTAGGCTGTGGGCTGAGGCAAGGCCTGTTTCGGCCTGAGTCTCTGGTTTTACCGTCCTTGTGGGGAAACCTCACCCAGCAGGGAAGACTCACCCGGTGTGGAGGTCTCACTGGTCAGTTCCCTCCTAGAGGTTCCCCTCAATTTACAGCTACCGCCTGGTCTGGGCTGCCTTCCTCTGCAAAGTTCCCAGGGGCCCGGCCCTACCTCCTGGGCCTGGGAGCCTCACCCTTTGCAGATGACTCTCCTTAGGCTGCCCTTCCTCAGAGAATCTGCCCGCAGGCCTGGAACCTTCGCTCCGCCGTAAGCCTGTCTCTGTGCGGCTCTTCCACCAAGAAGCCTCCTAGATCCTGGGACCCTGCTCTGCACCTAATCGCCTGGCTATGCGGCCCCTCCTCTGAGCAGCCACCTGGGGCCCTGTACAATCGCTCTGAATCCCAGAGACCCGCCACACGCCTCTTCCTCCAGACAGCCACCCAGTATTCCGGTGGGGTCACTAGGAGTCCAAGAAACTTACTGCGTGCCTCCACCTCCACCAACCACCCGTAGCCCTGGGCAATCAATCACTCCAAGTCGAAGTGACTCTCCCTGTTCCTCCTCCTTCTCCAGATAACCCCCGGGGTGTTCAGGAGTGGTCACTCTGAGTGGCTCTGAGTCCACGTGACCCGCAGCACGGGTCCTCTGGGCAACCGCCCGGAGCTCTGGTGCGGCCACTCAAGACCAAGCGTCCCACCACGCTTCTCCTCCAGGCAGCCCCCCTGTGTTCAGGAGCTGTCACTTTAAGACCAAACAACTCACCACTCGCCTTCTCCTCTGAGCAGCCGCCTGGAGCGCTAATGCAGTCACTGCGAGTCCAAAGGACCCGCCGCGCTCCTCCTCCTCCTCCTTCTACTCCTCTGGGCAGGCCCCGGGGTTCAGAAGTGTTCTGAGTCCAAACAGCTCGCCACGCAGCCCCTTCTCTGGCAACCGCCTGTAGCTCTGGTGTAGTCACCCCGAATCCAAGCGGCCGCGCTCCTCTTCCTCGTCCTCATCCTCAGGGCAGGCCCCGGTGTTCAGAAGCGTCATTCTGAGTCCAAACAGCTCGCCGCGCGGCTTCTCCTCTGGCAACCGCCTGTAGCTCTGGTGCAGTCACTCCAAATCCAAGTGGCCACGCTCCTCCTCCTCCTCCTCAGGGCAGGCCCCGGTGTCCTGAGTCCACACAGCTCTCCTCGCCACTCCTCCCCTGGGCAGCCGCCGGAGCCCCAGTGGTTGCTCCGAGTCCCAGCGCTGTGTCGAGCGGCCTCCTTTACGGTGCTCCCAGCTGTCCGAGTTCACTGCTCCAGCGGGGGGAGGGGCGTCTCGCCGGCAGTTCTACTTCACAAAGTTTCCTGCGTTCCGGGACCACTGTCCCATCTGGGATGCCTCCCCAGGGGGTGAGAGTCACCCGGCTGCTTTGAGTTGGTCCCAAGCGTCTCAATATCTCCTCTTTTGAATCCTGAGTCCTGGAGCAACATGAAATGCAGCCACCCTCTAGGCCGCCATCTTGAAAAGCCTAGCATAGATTCTTTCAAGTGGTATGGTTTAGTGAAAAAATATGTGCATTTGTAATTGTTGCAGATAATGTCAAAATTTCCCAAGAGTTCATATCAAGTTGTATCCCCTCTTCCTGTCAGTCTCCTGTTTCCCCTATCACTCTCAACACAGCATGCTATTACATTTTTAATCTAAAAATAGTGGAGTATTATTGTATTTATAAAAGTTATTTTTAATGGGCACAAAACACATTCAAATGCTGGGCACGGTGGCACATGCCTGTATTCCCAGTGGTGTGGGAGGCTAAGACAGGAGGATCGCAAGTTCAAAGCCAGCCTCAGCAACGGCGAGGTACTAAGCAACTATATAAAATACAAAAAAATAGGGCTGGGGATGTGTCTCAGTCATCATGTGCCCTTGAGTTCAATCCCTAGTACCAAAAAAAAAAAAAAAAAAAAAAAAAAAAAAAGAAATAAAGAAAGAAAAGAAAAGAAAGAATACGAAAAGAAAATATTACACTTATAACAACAATTACATTTTATAAAGTGAATTCCTGTGGAAAAATCATCTGGATCAAATATGAAAAAACTTCCAACTCACCAAAAGGCTCTGTCTCTCCTGGGATCAATCCTCTCAAAGGTAGCTGCTCTTCTGGCCACCTGCTGCTGAGTATATGTAAGTAGAACCATAATGCCATACTGTTTGGCTGTGGGACATCTGTTTTTCCCCTATTGATTCTATGTCTCAGAGATTTATCCAAGTTGTCACATATAGCAATATCTTCTTACCATTGTTGTTCTTCTTCATGTAAATACATGAAATAATTATTCTACTTTTGATGGGTGTCTGGAATATGTCTAGGTTCTGGCCACTATGAAAGAATTTGCTATGTACATTTGTGTCCACATCTTTTTTAATTTATTGGTTCTTTTTAGTTCTATATGACAACAAAATCCATTCTGATATAATTATACAAGCATGGAATATATCTTACTCTAGTTAGAGTCCCATTCTTATGAATGCACATGCTGGTGGTATTCACTGTGTTGTTTTCATGTATGTACATGGGAAAACTATGTCAGAGTCATTCCATTGTCTTTCTTTTGCTTATTCCCCTACCTTCCCTCCACTCCCCATTGTCGAATCAACTGCACTTCTATTCTTCCCCTAACCTGCCCCCTTGTTGTGGGTTAGCTTCCATCTATCAGAGAAAACATTTGACCTTTGATTTTCTTGAGATTTATTTACTTCACATAGCATAATAGTCTCTAGATCCATTTATTTGCTGGCAAATGTTGTAAGTTCATTCTCCATTATATATATAAATATATGTGTATATATATACACACACATACATATACATATATATATATACATTGTGTGTGTATATATATGTGTGTGTATATATATATACATATATATATACATATATATATATACACACACACACATACATTTTCTTTATCCATTCATCTGTTGAATGGCACCTAGGTTGGTTCCATAGCTTAGCTATTGTGAATTGAACTCCTTTAAACACTGATGTAGCTGAGTCACTATAGTATGCTGATTTTAACTCCTTTAGATATATACCGAGGAGTGGAATAACTGGGTCAAATGGTGGTTCCATTCCAAGTTTCCTGAAGAATCTCCATACTGCTTTCAGAGTGGTTGCTCCAATTTTCAGTCCCACCAGCAATGTACGAGTGTGCTTTTTCTCCCACATCCTCACCAACATTCATTGCTATTTGTATTCTTGATAATTGCCATTCTGACTGGAGTGAGATGAAATCTCAGTGTAGTTTTAATTTGCATTTCTCTAATTGCTAGAACTCTTGAACATTCATTCATATGTTTGTTCACCAATCATATTTCTTCTTCTATGAGTTGTCAATAAGGAGAAAAAAGAAAATCTACAATATAACAGTCATATAGTAATGAAACCTCCCAGAGTTCAGTAGCCTGATGCATGAGAGGTACCTGACAATGAGCTTCGAGCCTCCAGCAGGCATCTCAGGATGGGTTTTGCCCCACCTAAAGATCGGAGCTACGGCTTCCAGGATTATTCAAGATGGCCGCTCTGGCTTCGAAATGTGTTGGCAAATAGGGAGCTGCAGCTCAGGGTGTGGCCGTAGTCAGCAGGAGGTCCTGCAGGCGGGATGCAGTTGGTCAGGCAGGGGTCCTGGGGATAGGGTGTGTTTGGTGTGGTTGTGGGATCCTGGAGGCCAGGTGCAATCAGTCGGTCTGGGGTCCCGGTGATAGGGCACAGTCAGTTGGTCTGGGGGTCCTGGTGGCAGGGAGCAGTCAGTCGATGTGAGGGCCCCAGAGGCAGGGAGTGATTGGTCGGGCTGAGGGATACTGGAGATGGGGCTCAGTCAGTCCTGCCAGGTGTCCTAGGGGGCCTGGCTGTTCTCTCAAAATGGTGGCAGCCACATGTAATCAAACCTGCAGGTACTGTAACAGTGAACTTCCAGGCAACAGCAGGCAGCTGGTGCTCCACTGGTGGTCAGCGATCAGTTTGCTAACTATTGTTGGACTATCGAGAGGTGAACCTCATGCGTTGGGTGATGGATAGGTGTAAGGCAGGCGATGGATAGGCAAGAGGCAGGCAAATGGCGGATGAAGATGCCTGAGAGTGAGCAATCAGCACTCAAAAAATGTGTGGATATGCTGGCAGACTGCAGGTGATCACAGCAGACAAATGGGGTAAACAGCAGGGGATCAATAAGCAGCAAAAACTGCCTCACCAAGAAACAGATATCCTCTGCTTGAAACCGGAGTTACAGAGCAACAAAGAACGCAGCCTCCCTCTAGTCCGCCATCTTGGATTACTCATTCCTTCCATGAGTTGTCTGTTCAGTTCCTTTGCCTATTTATTGATTGGGTTATTTGTTTTTGGCAGGGGAGGGTGGATAAATTTTTTGAATTCTTTATATATCCTGGAAATTAAGGCTCTATCTGAGGTGCAGGTGGCAAAGATTTTCTCCCATTCTGTAGGTTCTCTCTTCATGCTCTTAATTGTTTCCTTTGCTGTGAAGAAGCTTTTTAGTTCAATGCCATTCCATTTATTGATTTTACCTCTTGTGTTTTAGTGGTCTTATTCAACAAAATAGAAATCAATAAATATAATTCACCACATCAATAGTTTCTGAGTCAATATTTTGTAGGGTTGGGTTTATTTTCTTCCTAGTATGTGCAGTGTTTCTTTTTTAACATCTAGGTTTTTAATCTACTTTGAGCTGAGTTTTGCACAGGGTGAGAGAGAGGGGTTCAGTTTCATTCTGCTACATATGGATTTCCAGTTTTCCCAGCACCATTTGTTGAAGAGGCTATCTTTTCTCCTATGTATGTTTTGGTGGCTTTGTCTTGTATGAAGTGATTGTATTTTGGGGTGTGTCTTCTATTCGGTTCCATTGGTCTTCTTGCCTGTTTTGGTGCCAATACCATGTTGTTTTTGTTACTATAGCTCTGTAGTAAAACTTAAGATTTGGTATTGCAATGCCCCCTGCTTTGCTTTTCCGGCTAAGGATTGCTTTGGTTATTCTGGGCCTCTTGTTTTCCAGATAAATTTCTTGAGTGTTTTTTCTGTTTTCATGAAAAATGTCATTGGAATTTTGATGCGAATTGCATTAAATCTGTAAAGTGCTTTTGGTAATATGACCATTTTGGCAATATTAAATCTGCCTCTCCAAGAAAATGAGCAGTCTTTCCATCTTCTAAGGTCTTCCTCAACTTCTTTATTTAGCGTTTGGTAATTTTCATTGTAGAGGTCTTTCACCCTTTTGTTAGATTGATTCCCAAGTATTTCATTTCTTTTGAGGCTATTGTTGAATGGGTTGGTTTTCCTAATTTCTCATTGATCTGATCATCATTGGAGTATAGGAACCCAATTGATTTATGAGTGTTAATTTTGTTTCCTGCTACTTTGCTGAATTCATTTTTGAGTTCTAGAAGTTTTCTGGTGGAGTTTTTTGGGTCTTCTAAATATAAGAATATGTTGTTGGCAAATGGGGCAATTTGAGCTCTTCTTTTTCTAATCACATTCATTTTATTTAATTCTTTATCTAATTGCTCTGGCTAGAGATTCGAGGACAATGTTGAAGAGAAGTGGTAAAAGAGGGCATCCCTGTCCTGTTACAGTTTTTAGAGAGAATGCTTTCAGTTTTCTCCATTGAGAATGATGTTGTCATTGGGTTTGTCACTTATAGCTTTTACAGTGTAGAGGTATAATCCTTTTATTACTATTTTTTCTAGGGTTTTAAACATGCATGGATGCTGTGTTTTCTCAAATGCCTTTTCTGCATCTATTGAGATAATCATGTGATTCTTGTCTTTAAGTCTATTTTTGTGATGAATTACATTTATTGATTTCCATTTTGTTGAACCGAACTTGCATCCCTAGAAGGAACTCCACTTGATCATGGTGCATTATCTTTTTAATGTGTCTTTGTATGCAATTTGCTGGTATTTTATTAAGAAATTTTGCATCTATGTTCATCAAGGACATTGGTCTGAAGTTTTCTTTCCTTGATGTGTCTTTGTCTGGTTGGTATCAGGGTGGTACTATCTTCATAGAATGAGTTTAAAAGGGTTTCCTCCTTCTATACTTCATGGAATAATTTGAGGAGTATTGGTATTATTTCTTCTTTAATGATTTGGTAGACTCAACTTAGAATCTATCTCTGGTCCTTGGCTTTTCTTTATTGGTAGGCTTTTGATGACTTCTTCAACCTCATTACTTGAAATTGATTTGTTTAAATTTTCTTATCTTCCTGGTTCAATTTGGCTAGGTCATATGTCTCTAGGAATTTGTTGATGTCTTCAAGATTTTCTAATTTATTGGAGTATAGATTTTCAAAGTAGTTTTTGATGATTCTCTGCATTGCAGTAGTGTCTGTAGTGTTATTTCCATTTTCATCATGAATTTTAGTAATTTGCATTTTTTTCTCTCTTTCTCTTGTTTAGCCTGACTAAGGGTTTATCGATTTTATTTATTTTTTCAAAGTACCAACTTTTGGATTTGTTGGGTTTTAAAATTATTTTTTTAAATCTCGATTTCATCTTGGATTTTAATTATTTCTTGTCTTTTGCTGATTGGGTGTTGTTTTGTTCTTTTTCTAGGGTCTTAAGATGTAATGTTAGATTATTTTTTGGCATCTTTATATTTTGTTAATGTATGAGCTCAATGCTATGAACTTTCCTCTTAGAACTGCCTTCACAGTGTCCAGAGATTTTGGTATGTTGCATCATTATTCTCATTTACCTCTAAGTATTTTTAATCCCATTTCTGACTTCCTCTGCTGTCTGTTCATCATTCAATATATTGAAATATTGAGTCTCCAGGTGTTAATTTCTATTTTCATCTTATTATTGATTTCTAATTTCATTTCATTATGATCTAATATAATGCAGGTTATCATCTCTTTTTTTAATACTTGCTAAGAGTTGCTTTGTGTCCTAAAATATGGTCTGTTTTGGAAAATGTTCTTGTGTGGTCAAGAAGAAAATGTATTCAGTCACTGATGGGTGAAATAATCTATATATGTCTATATAAATCTAAATCATTAATTATATTTTTTAGTTCTGCAGCTTCTTTATTTAGTTTCTGTTTGGATGATCTGTCTGGTGATGAGGGAGGTGTGTTAAAGTCAATCAGTTTTATTGTGTTGTGGTCTATTTGATTCTTGATATTGAGAAGGGTGTGTTTGATGTATGCAGATGCTCCATTGTTTGGGGCATAAATATTTATCACTGTTATTGCTTGCTCTTGTATGACTCCCTTGACTTGACTTAAAGTCCACTTTATCTGATATGAGAATAGAAACCCCTGTTTGTTTATGAGATCCATGTGAATGATATGTTTTCCCATCCTTTCGCCTTCCATCTGTGAATATCTTTGCCTATGAGGTGAGTCTCTTGGAGACAGCATATTTTGGGGTCTTGTTTTTTAATCCAATCTGCCAGCCTGTGTCTTTTGATTGATGAGTTGAGTACATTAATGTTCAGTGTTATTATAGAGAGATGATTTTTATTTCCTGCAATTTTGAGTTGTTTCTAGTTTTTAAGTTCGAGATACTATTCTTCTAGCATAGTTTCATCCTCTCTGGTTTTGATTTGTAGTCTCCATTTTTTTCTTTTAAGTTTTTTAAAAAAATATTTTTTGGTTATCAATGCACCTTTATTTTATTTATTTATATGCAGTGCTGAGGATGGAACCCAGGGCATCACATATGCCAGGTTTAGCCACAACCCCAGTCCTCCATTTTTTCTTGGTGAAATATTTTATTGAGTGTTTTGTAGTGCTGGCTATCTAGCTGTGAATTCTTTATCATGAAAGGTTTTTACCTCATCTTCAAATCTGAAGCTTAATTTTGCTGGGTATAGTATTCTTGGTTAGCATCCATTTTCCTTCAGAGCTTGGTAAATTTTATTTCAAGACTTCCTAGATTTTCGGGTCTGGGTTGAAAAATCAGCTGAGATCCAGATTGGTTTACTTCTAAATGTGACCAGTTGCTTTTCTCTAGCCAATTAAAAAATTCTATCCTTATTCTGTATGTTAGGAATTTTCATAATAATGTGCTTAGGAGTGGGTCTGTTGTAATTTTGTGTATTTGGAGTCCTGTATGCTTCCTGAATTGATTTTCCATTTCATTCTGAAGATTTGGGAAATTTTGTTATTATTTCATTGAAAAGATTGTGCATTCCTTTGGTTTGTATCTCCAAGCCTTCTATCCCTATGAATCTGAGGTCTGGCCTTTTAATGATATCCCAAATTTCTTGAAAAGTCTATTCATGGTCTCTTAACATCTTTTCCCCATGATAAACTTTATTTTCATTGTCTTTGTTGCCTGAAAATCTATCTTCTACTCTATTGGTGATACTTTCCACTGAATTTTTAATTTGGTCTATTGATTCCTTCATTTTGAGAATTTCCAGTTTTCTTCAGAATTTCTATTTCTTATTAAAGTGATCTTTCACTTCTTGTATCTTGTCTCTGATTCTACCCCTTACATCATCTTTTATCTGTAGATCAGTTTAACTATAGACTTTCTAAATTCCTTCTCTGACATTTCTTCCACTATGGTGTTGGTGAGGTCTGCTAGTGAGTCATTCTGGTTTGTTTGGGATTTTTTCCCTTGTTTTTTCATGTTTGTGTGTCCACTCATCTATCTGAATTAATCTGAAGCAGCAGTTTTTATTCTATGTGATTTTGGTTTCCTATAAGTTTCCTGTGCCTTATAGATTAGGGGGAAGCCAAATAATTGCAACCAACTATGAATACAATATGTAGCACTAAATTCAGTACTTAATTCCTATTTTAACATTATAAAGTTAATTGACACAATGAACAGCAATGGTAGGCTGAACAATTTCTGTCAGTAAAAATAGTAAGTACTCATGAATTATATATATCTGGCATTAAATCAAACATAGGTCTTTTCTATGGCTTCCTTCCATTGTATTACTTGTTGCTCTAGCATCAGTGGTGGGTTCTGGCATTTTATAAAACAGTTAGTGTTAGAAGTAAAAGAGTTCATTAAGAGGAAAGAAGACTAGATGGTAGAGAAGGGTTTGTATTTTCAAGAGGTGAATAAGGCAAATGCAGAGGCTATGTAGGGTGTGTGGTTTATGCAGGGGGCAGGGATAGAAGTAAAAGAATTAAAGGAAGAGTGAAAAGAGAACAGTAGAGTTTGGCTGTTATCAAGAGAAAAGAGAGAAACAAGCAAAGGGAAACAGTCGTGAAACAGACAATAGAAAATCAATATGAAATATGCCTATGAAAACCCTCTAACCCTAAAAAACAGGGTAAGGAACAATAACTACCTTCCAGAAATGCTAGAAACAAGAAAGCAAAAATAAATATGTATGTGTGCAAATGTATAAATGTCCATCATGTATCAATCAGTACACATTCAATTAAAACAAACAACAACAACAACAAAAATAAAACAGAATATATGAGAGTATATGCTCACTGTCGTGTCAAACTCTTTCCCTTTCTCAGCTTTGCTTCTCAGCAAGACGGTGTGCGGAGCAGTGGAGGTGCTGTCGGATTCTCTCCAGGTTCAGAAGCCGCGGGCTTCTATGAGAAGAGTTTCTGGAAGTGAAGCGCCCAGGGGCAGGGATTAGGTCTAGCATTGCCCCAGGTGTTTTAGCGCATGGGGAGTTACCCAGGGATAGTGCGACACCCCTCTGGGACTGTACCTGCGAGTCTCCCCAGGGATCCACTCCTGGGAAGGGGAGCCAGTCTCTCTATGCTCATGGATACTGCCCTTTCTGGTCTCCTGAGGACTGCCCCCTAGCTCCTACCTCTGTCACTCCTCGCGTTCAGTTTCTTGAGCTGCTGCTGTTGATCCTGCGCACTGCCAGGTTCCAGGGAGGGGAGGAAGGCGGGCCCTCTCCGGTTTCTCTGACCTATATTATCCCCAGGCAAAATGTTCACCAAGTCAGAAGTTCTCCTAATTTGCTAACTCAGTTTAGATCTTGAGGCTGCTGTCTGCTGGATTCATGTACTGGACTCAGCCCCGAACTCAGGGATCTAAGTTTCCAGTCTGAGTTGGGCCGAAACTGGCCGCGCTGTTGGACCGAAATGTTTCCAGCATGGTCTTCCGTGCACTGCAGGCCACTGTGTGTGAGTACTTGGGTGCACATATCTAGGCATTTTTATTGAGTTTCCAGAGGTGGAATTGCTAGATGGTAAGTTATGCATATGTTCAGTGTTAGAGGACACTACAAAACAATTTTCCAAAATATTTTTATCAGTTTATACTCTTCCCAGCAATTTGTGTAAGTTCCAGTTCCTTCACAGTCTCACAAACTCTTGGTATATTCTGTCTTTTAAATTGCAGGTACTTGGTGGTTTTGTTTTGGTATCATATTATGGTTTTAATTTGATTAGTTTAAAGTTGGTTTTTCTAATGCTTTGCCTGTTTTTCGCTTACTAATTATATATATATATATACACATATATGTAAAATTATATATACACATACACATATACATACATGTGTGTATATATACACATGTACATATGTAAACATCATTTTACACATAAAATATTCATGTATGAATTGATAAGATCTTTTTCCCCTTTGAGGCTAGCCTTTTTGCTTTTTTTTTTTTTGAGGCAATTAGAGAGCTAATTTAGATTTTTTTTATTATTATATTTTGATTCATTGTACACAAATGGGGTACAACTTTCATTTCTCTGGTTGCACATGAAATAGAATCACACTGTGTGTGTAATCATACATGTACATAGGGTAATGATGTTTGTCCCATTCCATTATCTTTCCTTCCCCACATCCCCTCCCCACCCCTCATTTCCCTGTGCACAATCCATCCTTCCTCCATTCTTGCCTTAACCCCGCCCCCACTCCCCATTATGTATCATCATCCACTTACAGATAAATCATTCGGCCTTTAGATTTTTGGAATTGGCTTATTTATTTCAGCATGATTTTCTCTAACTCCATCCATTTACCTGCAAATGCCATAATATCATTCTTTTTTTCTGGCTGAGTAATATTCCATTATGTATATAGACCACAGTTTCTTTATCCATTCATCTATTGAAGGGCATCTAAGTTGGTTCCACAATCTAGCTATTGAAATTGAGCTGCTATAAACATTGATATGGCTGCAACACTGTAGTATGCTGATTTTAAGTCCTTTGGGTAAAGACCAAGGAGTGGAATAGCTGGGTCAAATAGTGGTTCCATTCTAGGTTTTCTAAGGAATCTCCACACTGCTTTCCAGAGTGGCTGCACTAATTTGCATCCCCACCAGCAATGTATGAGTGTACCTTTTTCCCCACATCCCCACCAACACCTATTATGACTTGAATTTTTGCTAATAGCCATTCTAATTGGGGTGAGATGAAATCTTAGGGTAGTTTTGATTTGCATTTCTCTTATTACTAGAAATGATGACCATTTTTTCATATATTTGTTGATCACCTGTATATGGAATCTCTTAAAGCAGTTTATTTCTTCCTCCTCTTACTATATGTAATATATCATTAATAAGAAATGTTGGCACTTTTCATGTTCTCTTTGAGGAAACTACCTACGTCAAGTTAATCACAATATTTTCTTAAGTTTTCTTTTAAATGTTTTATACTTTACATTCAAGTTTATAATAGATATGAATTTTAGAATTGATTGACAGGGCAAGAACCTTAGAACACTAACTCTATTTATCTGCTTTTTGCCTCTTGTGGTATTGTCATTTATTTTATTTATACATATATTTTAAAGCCCTCATTATTACTGCTGTTTAAATGGTCAGTGTTTTAAAATTTTTTATGATTTTTAGACATAGAGTGTATTTTGGCATATTATACACACCTGGAGTACAACTTACTCTAATTAGGCTCCCTTTCTAGTGGTTGTACATGATGTGGCTTTTCACTGGTCATGTATTCATACATGAACATCCTACAGTACCATATTCCCACCTATAGTCATTTCCCTCTGACTCCAAAATTCCATGTGGTACTTCTTTTGGTGTGTGTCTGTGTGCCGTAGTTTGGCTCTTAAATATCCCCCAAAGGCCCCTGTGCTAAAGACTTGATCGCCAGCATGATACTCTTGGGAGATGGTGCTTCTAAGAGGTGGGGTCTAATGGGAGGTCTTCAGTCACTGGATACCCTTGAAGGGAATAGTGGGACCCAGCCCCTCCCTCCACCTCTCTCTCTCTGGTACTGGGAATTGATCCCAGAGGCACTTTACCACTAGCTACATGCCCATCCTTTTTATTTTGAAATAGGGTCTAGCTAAGTTGCTGAGTGTCTTGCTAAGGTGTAGAGGCTGGCTTTGAACCTGTAATCTTCCTGCCTCAGCCTCCCTAGTTGCTGGGGTGGCAGGTCTGTGCCCCCGCACCCAGCCTCTTTGCCTGCTCTCTTTCCTCTCAGTCATAGGAAGAATTTTTTTTTTTCAATGCTGGGGATTGAACCCAGGGCCTTAGGCTTGCAAAGCAAGCACTCTACCAGCTGAGCTATATCCCCAGCCCTCTCTTTCCTCTCTTGGCTGCCACGAGGTGAGCAGTTTGGCTCCACTGCATGCGCCTTGCAGGACATTCATGCTGCCTCACCATAGGCCCCGAAGCAACGAGGTCAACTGACTGAAACCTACACAACTCTGAGCTGAGATTAATCTCTTCTCTTCATAACTTGATTATCTCAGCTGTTTGGAATTGTAATGGAAAGCTGACTAACACAATGCAGAAATTTATTTTTTCAAGGTTCATGTGAAAAAGTTTGCCCACATAGTCAGATTATGATCTTTTTTTTTTTTCCGGTGCTGGGGATTGAACCCAGGGCTTTGTGCTTGTGAGGCAGGCTCTCTACCAACTGAGCTGAATCCCCAGTCCCTCAGACTAAGATCTTTACTGGGTTTAGAAGTTGGCAGTTGTTTTCATTAAGTATGTCAGGTGTCATTTGATTATTTTCTCACGGGTATAATTTGTGTTGTAAAGTGTTATTTTTTCCTTTGAAAGTAAAATCCATCCCTCACAGTCATTATTGGCAGTTTTAGCAAGGTAAACTGAGGTTTGAATTCATATAGACTTTTGCATAATTTTTGGCTAATACATCTTCTGATACTGCCTTTGTCCAATCCTCTCTCTCTTCGCTCCTCTTGAACTCCAGTACCTTTGTGTTATACCTCTCACAGCATTCCTTTTTGTGGTTATTTTCACACTTTTCTATATTTTCTCTTCCTTCCCCACTAAACTTGTATGTTGAAATTTTGTTTTGACCCATTTTCCTGTTCACTAATCCTCTTTTTTTCTTCATTCATTCTATAGGTTAACCCATTTATTGGTCCCCAATTCTGTGTGTTTTATGTTCCAGTTTCACTGTCTGTGGTGGTTGTGAGGATGCACCTCTCATCTCCAACCTCCAGTGACATTGATTCTGACATTGATCACTGTGTCTATGCCAAGGCTATGGTTCCCACAGGCTGCTCCCAGCCCATGGCTGAGCTCAGCAGCAGAGATGCTAAGGCTGGTCTGTTCTTGAGACATGGGACTCACTGACAAGACTCCCCAGCAGCCTCGGGAGTGGACTCTGCACTGCAGTGTGAGGTCCTTCCACATAGTCTCTCTTCCTTTCCTCTCTCAGGGATAGAGTTTGAAAGGATTTCTAGGCAATTTATCCTGTCTAGATGTGTTAACACAGTATCCTGAGAAGAAGCATGATTTCAAATTTCATAGATGCTTGCGTGTTGTGTATGTGTGTGTGTGGTATGTATGTATTTGAATGTGGGCTGTGTGTGTACATGGAGATGTGTGTATATGCATGTGTATATTATGGTGTGTTTGTATATTTGGTATACATGGGCATGTATAAACATATCTATATACTGTATACAAATGTGTTGCCTGTATATGTTTACCCTGTTTAAGTGTGTGTGTGTGTGTGTGTGTGTGTGTGTGTGTGTGTATCTATTTTTCTCTGTTGAGAGGGCCTAGAATCCATGACATGCTGGAAGTACATAGGCCATGCATGTTTTCTAAATATCACTCCACATAAAGAAAACAGGGATTCTTGCAACAGGCCTGATTCCAGGTCTGAGACAACAGACAAGAACTTCGTACATCTCATGCCAGAACAAACAAGATGAACTTGGTATATTTCATGCCAGAAAGTAGTTAGTGCTCAAATAATACTGGAACTTTTGAAAAGGACAGAGGAAGAGTCAACCCAAAGTTCCAGTGTTATGTACTAAAAGCTTGTGTTCACACTGAATTCATAGTTTGAAGCCCTGTCACCCAATGAGAGGGTTTTGGAAAGTAAGGTCTAGGGAGGTAATTAGGATTACATGAGGTCATCAAGGTGGGATCCTTGCCATGGGATTAGTCTGTTTACAAGAAGAGACATCAGAGTGCTCGCTTGCTCTCATTCCCTCCCCCTCCCACACATGGAAGAAGTCATATGTGCACACAGCAATATGAGCTGCCATCTCAAGCCAAGAGAAGAGGCTTCAGAATGAGACCTCCTGGGCCAACACCTTGATTTTGGACTTGCAGACGTTAGAACTGTGGGAAATAAATTTCTATGGTTTAATCTGCCTGGTTTATGGTGTTTTCATATAGCATCCTGAACAAACTAAGGAGACAATTAAATATCAAACAGTCACAGGACTAAAATGAATAAGAGCTTGTACATACATATTGATATAAATTAATCAATAAGTAATAACTGAAAGAAAAGAAAAAAACCAGTACTTCTAGAGCATGTGAATTAATAAATGTAGAAGAAATGATGGTGTGAAAGCATCATTGTGTTAGTCAGCTTTGTGTTGCTGTAACTAAAATACCTGATAAGAACAAAATTTATCGTGCTCCTGATTTCAGAGGTTCAGTCTGTGATTGACGGACTTCATTGCTCTGGACCTGAATGAAGTGGAACGTCATGGCCGAAGGGCACAGCGGAGGCTGTTCAGCTCATGAGGCTGCTCACCTCATGGCAGCCAGGAAGAGGCAGGAGAGGGAGAGGGAGATATTGAGGCACCAGGGACAAAACATCAACACCAAAGGCACACCCCCAGTGATGGTTGAATCCACTGATTAGGTTACAGCTCTCATAATTTAATCATTTCACCTTTGAACATTCCTGCTTTTTCTCACACATGAGCTTTTTGGGGTCATAACAATCATGGTAACACAATTCAAGTAAGTATGTGGATGAAAGAGAGGATGTCTAAGTAGTCTCAGACTCTCCCTAACCAAACAGCCCAAACCAATATCAACAGTGGGACAGGTTGAGACCGTGTGCCCTGGCGCACCAGGTGTCAGGCTATGTGCCAGGGCATTGGGTTATGGCATTCTTCTCCAAACTGATTCATGTGAACCTAACCATGGAAAAATCAAAACAAACTCAGAAAATATTTTGCTTATATTCTTCAAATGTTCAAGGACATAAAAGACAAAGCAGACTGAAGAACATCTTCAAAGATGCATTACCTAAATACAATAAGTGACACCGAATTAGGTCCTGAAACAAAGGGGGGATCTTATGAAGGACATCACTGGGACAATTGGCAACATTTAAATATAGACCATGATTTAGCAAGCAGTGTTGAGTCAGCTGCTTTCCAGGTTTTTACTGTGGAGATGTCTTTGTTCTCAAATTTTTAAGGGCTGATAGGGCATAGTGTCTGCAACTTATTTTCAAATTATTCAGAAAAACGTACATATGACAAGTACATGTTATATATGGACATTGTTCAGAAAAATGTACATATTACATATGTGGAGAGAGAAAGTAAATACGGCAAAATATAAGAGCTCCTTGTATTATTTTTATGTTTGTCTGCAAGTCTGAAGTTACATAAAAAAAAAAAATCAAAGATCACCAAAAGGAAATATCTCAACAAAATAACACAAAAAAGTATAATGATTCCTGCTTAAGATACACACTAGTCTATGATATCCAACACACCCTCACACATGCACTGAAAGTTCATGATTCAAAAGCTCCATGATCAATGATTATCACAGTGCTGCCACCAGAATACCCTTCCCTAACCCACCCCATCCTGTGGTCCAGGGAAGGACTCCCTCCCTTCCCACAGGGCAGGTCATCAGAGGCAGTACCCATCCAGGCTGCAATCTGACTCCTCAAGTTTAACTGCCACTCAGGACAGATCTGTCCCTGGAATCTTGGGGCAGGAACCTTCCAGCCTGGGAGCAGCAGTTGGCCTGACACTCACAGCTTTTTTGGACGGTTGAGAACTAGGAGCTAGACTACCAGGCCTCCTTCCTCTGCCAAGGTCCTTTAGTCTCCCTGGAAGGGCAAGGCCTTGGAGTGCTGTGCTGCCATGAGCAAGGAGAGATTGCCTTTATTCTGCAGGTCGATTGATTACCAGCCCCTGCAGAGTCCATCAGGAAGGTGTGTGGGCCCTGTCTTCAGGTCTTTCTCTACTAACTTACCAGTGATCACCCAGTGATGATTTAAAGAGATGTAATACACAACCTCAATATGTATACCTGGGTTTCAGGTTTTCTGCTTTCAAATGGATAGATCTTTTTTAAATTAAATACATTTTTATTTTGTTTTAGAAGTTGTAACAGGTGATGGTGCTTTGAAATGTGGGCATCAAGGTGTTGAAAATACATTATGATATTCTCCAGCTGCATCCATTCACCTGCAAATGCCATAATTTTCTTTATGGCGGAGTAATATTCCATTGTGTATATATGCCACAGTTTCTTTATCAGTGAGATAAGCCAATCCCCCAAAACCAAGGCCGAATGATCTCTCTGACAAGCAGATGATGATACATAAGGGGGAGTGGGAGGGAGGCAAGAAAGAAGGATGGATGGATTGTATAGAGGAAAAATAGGGGTGGGGAGCAGGTTGGGGGAAGGAAAAATAACAGAATGAGACAAACAAACATCATTAGCCTATGTACATGTATGATTACACAAATGGTGCGACTCCGTGTACAACCAGAGAAACGACAGTTGTACCCCATTTGTGTACAATGAATCAACATAAATAAATTTAAAAAAAGAAAATGTTATGAAATTAACGAATGAGGAACGTACGTTTATAATTTCAAAGCATTATTCAGTATGCTTTTTGAATGATCAATTCTAAGGTTTTGACTGAGGTTTAAAACGTATGTGTGTGTGTGTGTGTACTCAAACATACATGAACGCAGTCTTCACCGGTTTCCTAATGTGTCCGGGTCCACAGCACTCCTTGGAGCTAGCACCTGGATGGGTTCCTGGGGTCATGAGACCTCAATTGCCTTTGCAATTTTCACTGCTGCATTGCTTCCTTTCTTATATTTTGGTTTGTGTTTGTCTTATCTTTTGTCATGTTCAAAGCCTTTTGGCTCAATTTATTTCTCTTATTATTCAGTGATAGGAAAACCCATTCTAGAAAATGTGTTATTTTCCTAAAAGCTCCTCCTGTCATGTATCACATGTAAATATATCTGAGAAACGGCCTTAATTTCAACAAATTCCATCATAATTACATGTAATAAAAAACCATCCTAACTGAGCCCAATAAAGTCTCCACAGATCAGATTCAAAAAAACAACATATTCTGAATATATTAAGTTCCGTTGCATGAGAATCTATCATTTTCCTCTTGTGGTACTGATAGAAAATGCTGTGAGTTTTTGTTTCAGCATTAAAAATATTTGAAATTGGGGTGGGGTTGTAGCTCAGTGGTACAGTATTTGCCTTGCACATGTGAGGCACTGGGTTTGATCCTCAGCACCACATAAAAATAAATAAAGGTATTGTGTCCATGCACAACAAAAAACAATTTAAAAATATTTAAAATTGTGTCATTGATTTCTATGTGGTCACATGTTTTCAAATATGCTCAAAAAATCTGCATATGTTTTCAATGACAGATTTTAATAGAGAAGAGTCACTTTTCTACAAGTATTTCTACCTTCAAAAAGATTCCATGGCCAGTGGAGAAGTGTAGGGTAGGTTCTTGTTGCATTCTTCTACCTGTGTTTGATCATGAACTCTGATATTTTCCCTCCTGCCATATGCTCGCATCATCTGGCATTTTAATTTAAGTTATTATTATTTACCAACAGTATTTGAACTTAGCCAGAGTTGCTAGTTATATTGCCACTGTTCTTGTGTCCCCTATAGGCATCTTTCTTGGATTCAATTTCCATTTTGTACTAAAGAGCGTTCTGTAGGAATTCTTTCTGAAAGATCTCCATATGCTAAGGTTTCTTTTTCTTCACATGTCAAAAAGTGTGCTCAGTTTGTTCTTACCCCTGAATTCTCATTTTCTGGCTTCTGATCTTGCTAGGGAGGGATAAGGTTAACCATCCCAGTAAGCAGATGATCCTTATGGGAACAGGGCTTAAGGTGGTTCCGTTAATAATTGATGTGCATCGTGTATAGTGCTTATTAGTAAACTATTTTGATTTGGGCATAGTGTAGGTTTTCAACATTTACATTACTATCTAAATTAATCTCTAAGAATGAAAAGGTTTGAGTAGTGACCTCTCCTATTCAAGTTGAAAAAGATTCTTTTACCTTTGAAAACATTAACAATTTCTCCAACTCTCTAATGTACATCTAGGCAGTAGTCTCTTCCAACCCACTCTATGTTAAATCTAGCCAGCTTCTTTATAGTTTCTAAGAGTGTTGTCCCAACCCAGTCTACACGTTTTGGTAATATCTCTAGGCTTTTACTCTTTTCTGTTGGTAATAAATTATTTTTTAAGACTCCTTCAACAGCCTTATGTTAAGATTTATTATAGTGTATCTTTTTCTATATCCTTCCTTGGAGTGTCTCACTTTGTCCATATTTGCATTTTATTTCTATCTTTTACTTTCTCTATTCTAGCACTGAAGATGAAACAGATGCTCAGGGCTTGACCTCAGTAGTAACCAAAGAAGTGGAGTCTTTCAGACATGTCAACTTGATTACAAGAAGAAAGGTGAGTGTCAGTCATGACCCAGGAAAGCTGACAGAATGGAAAAAAGAAGAACTGTCAGTAGCAATGATGAAGTTGTTGAATTATGCCAACTTATCTGGGTCTCAGCCAACAAAAAGTTTTTTCGTAAGAAGTCAGCCCTGCTTTGGGGGCAGATAGCTATCATGGTGGTGGTAAGTATGAAAATGAGATTGTTTATATGAGTGTTTAACAGTATTTCCAAACAATGAAAAATTGTATATTTTAACAAGTAATTTTCTATTTATTATTTAAAAAAGTAATAGTGTAGAGTATCTCTTAGTAATTTCATGGATTAGATTTTAATTTTAATATAAAATGAAAGTGAAAACCTATTTATACCATCTTTTAGAAAATGCCAGGGGAGATGGAGCCACTTGATAAACTGGATTCATCGGCTATGCTTAAGTTGGAGCCAGCTCTGGATCCAGAGAGACCATCTGGACAGGAGTTTTCAGAGGGACCTCAGGAGGCATTTCACTGGTAAGGTCAAGTGATACCTTGAAAATACAACAGTTTGCTGGTCATGGTAGTGTATGACTGTAGTTCCAGCTAGATGAGAGGATCTCTTGAGGAAACACGTTTGAGACCAGCCTGGACAAAATAATGAGTCTCTGTTTCAACAGACAAACAAACCAGAAAAAAAGCAAACTACAATTTGTAAGCTAGTCACAAATCACCCGCCTCAAGGTTACACATTCAATCTTCCTATGACCTAAAGTTTGGTGTTCCTAAAAATTAGATTTTGTCTACCAAATGAGAAGTCAAAACAATTTTAATGTGTTTAATCCAATGCTTTTAACATGTTTTTCTTTGTAATATGTTAACTTTTGTGATTCTGATATCTTCACTATACAGTATTGATAATACTGAGTAATACAAAAACAGAGGCACCTGTGAGTCAAGCTTCTATTATTTCTTCCTTCTTACTTGAAAATGTCTGAGTCAGAAGCAGCCAAAATCCTTTTGTATGTGTACAGATATAATTTGAAATGAAAATGGAATAAAATCAGGAAAATTCTGTGACCTCTTTTTCAGAGCCTTTGACATTACATCTAATGGTGTAACATGTTTTCAATTTTAGCTTATAATTTACTTTGCACATCTTCAGGGCTTGATCACATCCTGCATGGGGGAGGGAATGGGTCCTGTCAGAGGAATGGGCTGGCTGCAAAAGAAAAGCTATGAAAGTAGAACCACAAAATAGACACAAAAGACCAGAAATATATTTTAAAGACTGGAGGCAGTGATGGGTTAAGTGAATAGAGGGGTCCAGCTTCTAACACAGACTGAGCCTGCTTGCTTTATTTATAGTGGTACAGGTCAAAGGTAGGTATAATGTTTCAGTGTGGGAGGACTCTTGTCTGGGTGCTTGCTTCTTTATGAAAAACAGGATATGGGTGGGGGTAAGCATGCTGTTTGGCCCTCAGTGGGTCACTGCCATTTCTGAGGCTGGGCTTGAACTTGAACGGTGCGTAGAACAGAGCACCACGTGAATCAGGCTTTCTCCAACCAGTGGATTCTGACTAGGAGTTCCCAAAACCAGGCTTCCTGCTTAATGGCTCCAACTTTGCTCAGTTCCCCTACTGCTCAGAGACAGCTTCCTATACTCACCTGTGTCTTTTTAAAAATGATGACTGTTCCCACTCTGTTTGCTGGTCAGTGGGGAATTTCCTTTTCTTCCTACCACAATAGTAGGGCCAATTAAATTCTACCAGTATGAGGGATAATAAAATAATTATGCCAATGGTCATTGAACATGGCAGAGTGAGATGGTGTGCAATGGGAGGATAAAAGGGAAAACACGTAAAATTCACACCAGAGTAAAAATACAAATATAACATTCATTTTATACATGGATGTGCTCCGAAAGTCACGTAGTGTGAGGAAAGGAAATATGTTCCCAAGGGCCAGGTTTTGTGCCTAAAACCTTATTCGCCTAACTGTAGTCATTAACATTTGGATCAACTTCAATGCAGAAAGTTGAATTACTCAAGACCAAGAGTTATGTGTCACAAATGATCCATTATAAGACTGTACACTTTATTTAATGTGAAGTGGAAAAGACATTTCTCAGTCTGTGGTTGGTACAGGGTGGATAGCTACCAGATGACATCCATGCCACTTTTCAGGATAAAAACATTCCTTCGTCTTATGCTCAGGCACCTCAGTTTACACAAAGCAGATGTGAGAGTCAAATGACAAATGGCACATAGATTCATTTATTTGCCCATTGCTTTGGTTCCCTGTGAAACAAAACCCAAGGTAATTTTGTCAAATCTCCTTTATTTGGAATATTGTTTTAGATGTGAAATTCAATTTAGAAGAGGATTCTAATGATAGATGCCCCATATCCCCATTCTGTGGGATCCAATTATAGGTCATTCACCAGCACTGAGCACTTAATGATGTTGTCTGTTCTTTCTGCCTCTTTTAGTAAAATGAAAGCTAAAGAGAAGAAATACCAATCTGACCTGTGGTTAGAAATCGAACGTCTGAATAAGGGTGAGGAACTCAGATCTCAAGGTGGGGTAGGAGGGTAGGAGGGTAGGTGGGGTTGTTGTGTAAACTAGGTCCTGTTACATTCCATGTTCTTGGATCCTTTGGGTATCTGAGCTTCACTTACCATACAGGTGTGAGAATAGCTCTCACTAGCTGACTCAAGTGTGCGTGTGCATGTCCTTATTTAATAAAATGTTCAAGGAGACATTTTGTTTGCTTTTAAATAAAAGAACTTTCTGTGATAGCAAGAGCAAGAGATGTTGCTTTGGGGTGGAACTACCCTTATTCGATACTATGAAATATTTTGTAGAAACATTTTTTTTTTTTGCCACTGATAAAGTTTTTCAAGTTCATCCCCAGTCATCACTACCCAGTTTTGGAATGCTCCCACGTGTCACAGCATAAGACAAAGCCATCCTGAAGACATGGGAGGTTTGCTCATATTCAAAATGGGGTCTTTTCTTAATTACTAATTAGCTGGCAGAACTTCTTATACACACGTGTGACCCCTGCCCTTGATTCCCAGGTTTGGTGGCATACACTAGGCTAGATCAGAGGGGTGGCCCTGCCTTGGCTGCTGCATATTCTGGAGGACAGGGCAAGACTCCTAAGGAACTCAGGAAACCCTGAAAAGTAGTGTCTGTTCCCTTAATATTTGTGGGTTGTCTCATTCATGGAAGTTAGAAGAAACATTTAGAAAGTTCTCTAGTTACTCCTGAAAAGATGAAAACCAACACAGGTTTAAGAGTAGTCTAGAGAGTACTGGATGCAGGACAGGGGCCATGAGGAGCAGTGAGGGAGAGTCGGGGGGGGGGGGGGGGGGGCGTCCCAACAACACAGCCATGGCGAGAGCACTGCCTGTTGGGGATCACCAGCGGATGGGGTACTCTGAGTCCAAAACATTGACTGACAGCTTGACATGTTTTAAAAGAAACAAACAGAGAAAGACTATCTATTAGCACCGTGTTTTGTGAACTTCACCTTTTGACCTAGAGTTTTTTCTTTTTATCATGATTTTCTCTTTGAGTACCACAGAGCTTTAGAACACTTCTGCAGGGTCCTGTGACAATTCTGAACACCCCATTTATTTAATCATTAACATAAGTAAATCACAACTGAATATTCCAACTCCTGGCTTTGTAAATAGCTCAAGGAATGCCCTTAGAGAACTTAAAAGTGTGCCTTTTAATTCTGTAATATTTAAATCGAATTGTAGTCATAATGTCAATTTGGATACACGTATGTAGAGTTAGTAGTATTGCTAGGTAATAAATTATGGCATTAAAAAATTCTTCTGAGGGGAAACAAAACCTATAGTTGAGCTTTTTCTGCCTAAATAAATAGTACTTTGATATTATACAAG
Organism: Sciurus vulgaris; assembly: GCF_902686455.1. Lineage (NCBI taxonomy): Eukaryota > Metazoa > Chordata > Mammalia > Rodentia > Sciuridae > Sciurus > Sciurus vulgaris. Next base: position 31,281,284 of record NC_136474.1, read on the forward strand.
TTTTAAGTATAATTAAAAGTATTTGTTTTATGACTGTCCATTTGTTCTTATCATAGATAACTTAGGTTAACAAGTGTCATAGCTGGGCGAGTTGCTGCACATCTGTAATCCCAGTGGCTTGGGAGGCTGAGGCAGGAAGATCACAAGTTCAAAACCAGATTCAGCAACTTAGTGAGGTCCTAAGCAACTTACCAAGATCCTGCCTCTAAATAAAATACAAAAAAGAGCTGGGGATGTGGCTCTGTCGTTGAGTGCCCCTGGGTTCAATCCCCAGTACAAAAAAAAAGTGTGTCACACTAGGATTCCACACAAAGTAGTTTGAAATTTGTGCCTGGCATAGGGAGCAATGAATATAGAAAAAGTGAACCATCTGGGGGTGATGCTCAGTGGGTGAGGGTGTGCCAGGCAGGTTTCAGACCCTGGGTTTCATCCCCAGAACTCGAAAACAAAACAAAACAAAACAAAACAAAACAAAACAGGAGGAAAGAAAAGAGAAGAAAAGAGGAAGGAAAAGAAAAAGCAGCATGTCATACTTCTGAAATCCCTCTGGGTCTCCAAAGCTGTTTTAAGTCTTATTTAGCTATGATACAATTGGGAGAAACAGTGGTTTGACATGTAGGAGTTAAATCATGAACACTGATGTAAATTATTTTTGTATTTTCAGTACAGTTTACCATGAACTTGATAAAAGTGGTTGCTTTGTTTGATGCGCAGAATGCTAATATTAAAATGTATTTAGTATATATAAATATGTAAATAAACAGAAACATTTTGGTTTACATATAGTATGTGTGACAAATGAGCTTATCTCTGAAAAATGTAGTCTGAGAACAACTTAAACTAGAGTTAAGACTGAAAAGTTCAAGGACATCATTCAGTTTCAGTTTTCAACCTTCTGAAACCTGTGCTGTTGCCTTCCAGGTGGGGTGCAGCAGGACTCCAGCCCGTCTTCCTGGGCGCTTTTTAATACAACTTGTAACGCGGTGGCTCAGCAAGTGAGTATGTATTAAGCTTTCTGGGTATGTTCCACTGCCTCTTCTGGAATCACTCTGTTGTTCTCAAAATAGCAGTTTCCCTGGGGAGCTAAGACTGTTTTCATGTCATTCCATGTCAGAGGTATGAGGACCCAACAAACACACATGAAAGAAGCAGGCATTGGTGGAAAGTAGGACTGAAAGGTTATGCAATGCTAAAGCATCTGTATTAGAATTAAAATAATGAACAAAATATTTGACATTTTGAGTCACGCACATGCATGAACTAGAAAGTGCATAAAAGTCCAGGATATCTTCTGCTCACATAAGCATAGGACATATGACTGACTCCTTGGAAGTGGACCCCTCCAGGGATGGTTCCCACCATCCCTCCTTGCTGGCAGGAACCACTGCCTTCATTCTCTGGGCAATGACTTCCCCCCTTCTCGTTATATTTTTTACAGCCTGTGTATGGACCATAGGATTTAATTTTAGAACATATGTAAATGATATCAGGTGGTATATGTAGCAACAATGTGTTTAATTGAATTACTATACAATATTCTATTCTATGGATATTTTATAACCATTTCATCCATTCTGTTGTGGATGAGTCTTTGGATTCATAATTGGCTCCAGTTCAGGAAAACAGGAACTCTACCAATTGTTCTAATAGAGATCTTCTAAAACAGAGAATTGGTTAAATAGACACTGGGAAGCTAAATTGGCAAAATGAGAACAGCGAGGTAACAGGGAGGCAGCAACTGCTGGAGAAATGAGGTGAAGGGCCTGAGGTCTGAGAACCTAGAAGCTGGGAAGAAGGGCATCCAAATATCTGAGACAGCACAATGAAGCTGGTTCACAGGTAGAGAAAGAAAACGCAGACTGGAACCAGTGGCTGCTTCCAGGGTGAGGGAGGGAGGGTCTCCTGATGGTTATGGAGTACCATTAGGGAAGAGGAAGCACCCAGACTTGCCAGCGATTATAGACACTGGCTCTACATTGATGCCAGTTCCTGGGGCCTAAAGTCCCACTGTTGTCCATGAGCCAGCTGTGTCACTCCAGGTAGTAAATGACATTTGGCTTACGACTATGCCTCACTGGACTCTCTGGGTCTAGGTGAGTTCCATGGTTACTGAAGACATCATTAAGATAAACATACTAAAACACTGGTGTAAACTTGTGCCATCTCCAGGGCCAAGAAGTGGGACAGGCCTGTTATGGTAGGTTATGTGACACCCCTGAGACATTCCCTCCAGGATGGCCTGGGAGGCAGACTTCTAGGTGGCCCTCAAGATTCCTATCACCTGGAGACACACCCTGTACAATGCTCTTCCCTCAAGTGTAGGTAGGGCCTGTGATGCTAGAATAAATCTCAATAAACCAGTAATTTAACTGACTGCATGTGAAAAAAATACTTGAGTGGAAAGAAAATGAAAGATTACATCAGAATAGATACAAATAAAAAGTAAGACGTTCTATTTGTGAAGAAAACTGGTAAGATATAAGCAATAGAAAGAATGCTTTCATATTGACTAAACTTTAACTAACAAACACTGATACAGACATGCAAGTATCAGGTGAAATTTAAGGCAAAAAATTATTACTGGAGGTGAGGAAATCCATTTAATTGTGATAAAAGGTTACTTTTACTTAGAAGTCTAAATAATATGACAAGATATATAATATGAGAATGACAGGACTACAAGAAAAACTAGACAAATTCACAATGATAGAGGAAGATCTAAAGACACATTTCTCAGCAAGTGATAAAAACTATTTGAAAGGAATGATTAAGAAGGCTGACTTCACTGAAAAATATAGACAGTGCATGTAACACAGGCCAAATGCATTTTCTTTCTAAAATTGAAAAAATATTCTTAAAAATTATGCTGGATCACAAATTAAGTCTGCACAAATGTCAAGGGATTGGCTTCATGGAAAATATATTCTCTAACCACAAGAGAGCTGAAGTAGAAACAAATATTTTATACCATATGTTAAGTTCTTATATGTATATTAAGAAATAACCATATGTTAAGTTCTTATATGTATATTAAGAAATACATTTTAAGTAAACCATTAAAATCTTACATGTACATAAAGAGTACATTTTTAAGTAAGCTGTGAGCCCAAAGAGAAATTCTCATGGAAATTAGATAACAGTCTGAACTGAATAATAACAAAATACTACATAACAAAAAACTGAATAATAACAAAATACCAAACTGGTGTAGAAAAAATAGATAACTTTATCTACATAAAAGAGAAAAGAAGAAAATCTGAAAAATTTTGACATAGATCTTAAGTTGCAAAAATATTAGCAATTTAAATCCCAAAGGGTAGAAGGCAGAAAATAGTAACATAAAAGCTACAATTAATGATGCAGAAAAAGTGACACAAAACAGGATGAAACAGTGATGGTAATACTTTTGATTATAAAAAAACTAATAAAAATGAGAAAAATATACTGCACATTCATTAAAAAGAAAAAAGGATAGAAAGTAAAGGCACATAAAACCAATATCAAGAATGATAAAAGGAAACATAACTGTAGCAGATAGTTAAAGATAATAACAAAGTAAAACTGACTTTAGGCTATTTTAAAATATGGCAGTATCTCATACCAAGATAAGTGAAACAGTTTGGACAAACTATTAGAAAATATGGCTTAATAAAATCAATTCTTGAGAGAAATGTCCAAAACCTGAATATTTCTATAATCATTAGAGAAATTGTTGCAAAGTATCTTCTCACAGATACAACCGCAGACCCAGTCAGTTTCTACCAAACATGCTAGAAGAAATAAATCTGATCTTTGAATGTCCCAGAAAACAGGAAATGAGGGAACACTCCCTGCAGTGGTTAATGTTTTATGTGTCAGCTTGACTAGGGCACAGGATGCTAGATATTTGGTCATACATGACCATGTGTGTTTGTGAAGGTATTGCTGGATGAGGTTAACATTTGAATTGGTAAAATGAAAAAAAGTAGGTTGCACTCTCTGTTGTGGAGGATCCTGGACAGTACAGAAGTTTGACCCTTCTGTGAATGACAGGGAACTCTTGCCTGCCTGACTGAGCTGGGACATCAATATTTTTCTGTCCTTGGACCTGAAACAGTGGCTCTTCTTGGTCTGGAGCCTGCTGCCTGTCATTCTGGAAATATACCATGGTCTCTCCTGAGTCTTTGGCTTGCTGACTATAGATGTTGGAACTTCTCGGCCTCCACTACCGTGTGAGCCAATTCCTTGTAATAAATCTCTTTACGCACACATGTACACACACTTGCATGCAAATACACATCCCCAATAGGTTCTGTTTCTCTGGAAAATGCAGACTAAGATTTTGGTACCAAAAAGTGGGGTGCTACTGTAATACATAAGTTTGTGACTCACTTTGGAATTGAGTAATGGGGAGAGAGAGCATAGAATTTTGCATGTTACAATAAGCCAAAATTCCTCTTGGGATTATTGGTAGAAATATGGTCATTAGTGGTGATTCTGTTATTTCTTAGAGAACGCATAACCATGGACAGAATGTTGGTAGAAATATGAATGCCAAGTACCATTCTGGTGAGGGCTCAGAGAGAAATGAGGGGCAGGTTTTGGGAACTGGAGGAAAGATGATTCTTATTATAAAATTCCAAAGAATAGTATTTTGTGGGAGGTAGAAACTGGGTCTCTTTTTGCCATGTGAAGACATACTGAGAAGGCAGTCATCTGAGAACCATTACCAGAACTCGAACATGCTTGCACCCTGAACTTAAACTTTCAGTCTCCAGAACTGGGAGAAAAAAAAAAAAAATTTCCATTGTTTTTATTTTCTTTTTTAAAAATATTTTTAGTTGTAGATGGACATAATAACTTTATTTTATTTATTTTTGTATGGTGCTGAACATTGAACCTAGTACCTCACGTATGCTAGGCAAGTGCTCTATCACTGAGCCACAACCTCAGCCTAGATTTCCATTGTTTAAGTCACTCTTTTTTGGGCAGTTAGTGAGATGCTGTCTCAGAAGAAAAAAAAAATTAAAAAGGCTGGGGTTGTAGCTCAGTGGGAGAGTGCTTGCCTAGCACATATGAGGCCTTGGGTTCAGTTCCCAATACCACACACACATACAAAAAAGAATAGTACAATAATAGAGCATGTTCAATTTGGTATTTATTATTCAATAGCACAAAGTTTGACACTAAAAAATGAATCAGCATAACTTAACAGATCAAAAATTAAAATTATATTTTTAATGAAAGTATAAAAACATTAAATACAACTCAATAACCTTTCACAATAGAAAAACAAAAAGAAAAATTCTCATTCCAAGTTAGAGAAGAACTTCCTTAATTTGATAAAAAAAGATAAACAATGAAATTTACCATTCTATTTTTTTATGTTTATGAACAAGATAAAGAAGCTTACTATAACTTTCAATCAATATGATAAGGATGGCATCTGCCCTATTAGGCTTCTGTGACAAATTACCATAGATGTTCTGGAGGCTGAAAGCCGAAGATGAAGATGCCAGCATGATTGGGTTCTGGTGAGGCCCTCTTCCTGGTTTGTAGATGGCAGCCTTCACACTGTGTGCTCACATGGTTGGCATGTGAAAGAGAAAGAAAGGTCTCATGTCTCTCCTTCAGGCGCACCAATCCCATTACCAAGTCTATAGTCTCATGACTTATTTACCTCAAAATTTCATTGCACTGGAGATTTAGGGTTTAATATATGGATTTGGGGGGTGACAAAGGGCCTTTTCGGTAACTTATTAGAAGTAATAAGAATTTAGCAAAATGGCTGGATAATGAGTCAATATACAGAAATCAAATGCATCTGTGTGCCAATAAGATACATTGAATAATTACCTTTTATAACAGACACCATTTAAATATGTGAAAATCTAGTATTTTTAATCTAATGACAGCTAGAAGACCTTTGGGAGAAAGATCATAAAATTTTTAAAAGAGACATTTAAAAAGTCCTAAATTAAAAGACAGTAACATATTCCTAGTTTGAAAGACTCACTGTTATAAAGGCATTAATTCTATCTTAATTCATACACATGATAATTTAATCAACATTGAAGATTTAATATACCATATCAAGATTTAACATAATCCTTTTAAAAATTCTACTTTTCCCTTGAATTTTAAATTCATATGGAAATGTTAAAATCCAAGAAAGTAAAAATGCTTTTGAAGAACAAATTGACTGAGCTTGCTCTATAAACTTGTCAAGATGTATGGTAAGGGGCTGGGGTTGCATCTCAGTGGTAGAGCGCTTGCCTAGCATGTGAGTCACTGGGTTTGAACCTCAGTACCACATAAAAATAAATAAAATAAAGGTATTTTGTCTATCTACAATGAAAAAAATTTTTTTTAAAAAAGACCTATGGTAAAACTATAGCAATTAAAAACAAAAAGGACTATGCTGTTGGCAAAAATACAGATTATTAACCAATGGGATAGAACAGAGTCTTTCAAAAATATTTCTTTATGGATACTTATTTATAAAGCTAGTAATATTTTATAAAACTGCAAAGCAGTGAGAAAAATACCAGCAGAAAAATGCAAAACCCAGCCTTAGGGTGGAGAAAGGGCTCCTATCAGAATATACAAAGAGCCCTAAAAATGAAAAAAAAAAAAAAAAAAGGGAAAGAAAAGACAGCCAACCTAGTGGGAAAGCAGCAAAAAGCTTAACAGACACTTGATAAAAAAAGAAGTCCAAATACCCATAAGCACATTAAAGGTTCTAAGCCTCGTAAGATACCACCACAGTTACTAAAATGGCTCAAATAAAAAGAATGCAAAAAACTAGCGAGGGTGGGACCGAGTCCCAATGTAATTCCATTCCTACAAATGGATGCAAGAGTACCTACACCCATATGCCAGGCAGTATGTAGAAGAACATTCATAGCAGCGCAGACAGGAAATCGTGCAATGAATAAAGAAATTTGGGTGTATCTATACAATGCCATACCATTTAACGATAAAACCCCCAAAATTAATAGCAGCTCAGGACAGTGCAAACAAATCTCATAAGCAGAAGGCTGAGTGAAGAAATCCAGGCACAAAAAAGAACATATTACAAGCAAAAGTAAAATGTAGTGTTTATGCTTCCTGTAAGAACGTTCTGAACAAAGGTGAGGAGGTGATCACTGTCCACAAGGTAACCCTGGGGAGAGGGGAAGTCATGACGGGGGCAGGGAGCATACACAGGCTCCGAGGTGCAGGTCGCATTCTGTATTGGACAGCATTCTGTAGTACTATTATGGTTGTTTGCCTTACAATAATTAATAGGCATCACATATATAATTTATGACCTTCTCTGTATATTTGCTACATTTCACATTAACGAATTGATGAAAAAAAAAAGAAGAGAGAAATTATGTAATCTGAAGAGCTGGCAAAGCAGAGGAGAGTGTGAACTGGTTTGGCTGAGGTTGAAAGGGTGGATTGTAGAGATGACAGCTATAGAGGAAGGACTGGAAGTTTACTCAGTGAGATGAGAGCTGGCTTTGCAAGATGTCTGTAGTCTTGTCCTCAGTCAGGTCCCTGGCCCTGTCCTCATGGAATAAACCTGTCAGCAACAAATGCAGATATTGCTGGCTATGAGTCCTGACCTTCAGCACTGGGCTTCATTCTCAGATCTAAGGATTTCTAAAATATTAGCCACATGGAAATAAAGTACCAGGAATAACCCACAAGCAGACTTTCAAATTCCCCACACCAAAGAAGCACCAATTCTATAATATATGAAGGTGTATTGTAATTTCATGACAGTGGTCACTTGAATTAGCAATGAATTAATAAAAGGAGAAATCAAAATAGCCATGAACACTTTACAAGTTCTAAGTTGTCTCCAACCTGGGGAAATTAACATGGTATTTTGGGATTTAAGCCACATGGTTGATATTTTCTTAAACAGAAAACAAATCTAGGGAAGAAATTAGGAAGGATAACTTTTTCCTTTGCATGTCGCTGATTCTTGCTGTGACTTATTATGTGGTCTGACTCTAGAAAGAATTTTTTTCTGTTAGACCAAGAAGACACACAAAAGCGTGGACACTTTCTCAGTGGTGGCTCTAATACTAAGGGGTGCTTGGGGCTGGTTGTGGTGGCCTTTCTATAACTGTTATAAGTTCCCCAAGTTCCCAAGCCCCAAAGTCCCCAATTAAAATTGCTATCACCACCACAGCCACCATCACTATGATCTATGCATAGTAAATATGAGGTGTACAGAAAACAGCGTAACACTGTGTTCATTATACAACATCATGAAAACACTGCACCCCTGACCCCTGGGAGGCTACCATGGTGGTCTCCCTTCATCTTTTGTCCAACCCCCTCCTATATAGAAATCCTGGAGCTGTGCCTGCATTTCTTTGAAGAAACTTCATACTTTGGAAATAGCTAAACTATGCATAATATGATCTTCCAAACTAAAGCTAAGCTAAGAAAATTCTTAACATTAGATATGTTACCCATAGGGCCAGTTCATCCCTCCCTCCCTCCCTCCCTCCCTCCCTCCCTCCCTCCCTCCCTCCCTTCCTTCCTTCCTTCCTTCCTTCCTTCCTTCCTTCCTTCCTTCCTTCCTTCCTTCCTTCCTTCCTTTCTCTCTCTTTTTTTCTTTCTTGTGGTATTGGGGATTGAATTCAGCGGAGCTCTGCCACTTAGCCACATCCAAACCCTTTTTATTTTTTATTTCAAGACAGCATCTCACCAACTTGCCAAGACTGGCATTGAACTTGTACTCCTCTTTCCTCAGCCTCCTGAGTTGCTGGGATTGCAGGTCTGCACCACTGTGCCTGGGGGCCAGTATTTCTTTTTTTAATTTGTTTTTTATTTATAAAGACTGCATTTTGATTCATTGTACACAAATGGGGTACAACTTTTTGTTTCTGTGGTTGTGCACGATATAGATTCATACCATTTGTGTAATCATACATGTACATAGGTAATGATGTCTATCTCATTCTACCATCTTTCATAGCCCTGCCCCTTCCCTATCTCATTTCCCTCTACGTAACCTAAAGTTTCTCCATTCTTCTCTTATCCCCAATCCCAACCCCCATTATGTATCATCATCGACTTATCAGGGAAAACATTCAGCCTTTGGTTTTTTGGGCTTGGCTTCTTTCACTTAGCATGATATTCTCCAATTTCATCCATTTATCGGCAAATGCCATAATATTATTATTCTTTATGGCTGAATAATATTCCATTGTGTATATATACCACAGTTTCTTTATCCATTCATCTGTTGAAGGGGATCTATGTTGGTTCAAGTATTTCTATGCTCAAAAATAATCAGAGCATTGTGTTTACACCCTAAGTTGTGATGTGGATTCATTTCTTTCATTTTTCATTTAATATCTACTATAAGGTAACTTCAGGGACAGAATTTGAGTATTGAGTTTCTAGTTTGTGTCTTTATCACCCACTCTGGGCAAAATCCACTTGCTCAATTCTTTTGATGTCATCACACCTCCATGTGATATAGAAGGATGGCAGGTGAGAGAGAAGTGCTCTGTTAGTGCCCAAGGTAGCAGCTCTTCCTTGCATAATGCACTGTGGTCGCATTATGGCTATAGTCTTTTATGTTGAAGTATTGCTAATCAAAATACTAAAATTACTTTTTTGTTGTCTGTTATTGTGAAATACTGTAATGTGCATGACTTACTTCCAGAACTGGGGGTTCTGTACATTGGTCTCTTGAACATTTCTCTTTTCTGATTTGTTTTTGCAGACTGATCCAGTTGAGAATGTATTTGAACAGAATCTGAAGATCAAGTTTTATATCAGTTCAGGATCCGCATCTCCTTCCTCACACAGTGGAGATGAAGCCGACCCAGTTGAGGTGACACAGAACTATTGCAGGATATTCCAGCCCTCCCTACTATGCTTTTTCATCATTTATAATTAATAAGCATTTTGTGGAAACTGTGCAAATACTGCATTCCTTACTAAACTTTCATTTTTGTTTTTATCTGTGTGGACTCATGGTTTCTTGTTTTACCCAACAGTTTATGATCATTATTGTTATTGTTCTGATATTCAGTTGGTTGCAGATGTGACCAGCACAAGTCCCTTAGGCTCACTGCTGTGTCTTTTTGACATATCTCCATCATTCTCCGAGCACTTTCTTTCCATCTGGTAGAACAAAATGTGTCAGCTCATCTTGTATTGCCCCAGTCCTGAATTCAGTGATTACTCTCATAAATATTCATTGTCTTCATGGAGAAAAGGATTTAGAAGTCAAGGTGGAGGTGCTGGGTGTGTTCACTGCTATTAAGGTGTCACTATTTCAGGCCCTTTTATTGGACAGAGATAGAGAAAAAAAGTTTTCTATGTCAGTGTGTCTTAGTTTCATGCTTCCGTAATGGAATGCTACAGACTGGGCCATTTAAAATGAGCAGATATTTGGTTCATGGTGGTGGCAGCTGGAAAGTCCAAGGTGGAGGGACCAGCTTCTGGTGGAAGGGCAAAGAGATGGAGAGAGAGGAGGAAGACTAAACCCATTCCTAGATAATAGCGTTAGTCCACTTATGTCGGTGGAGCCCTGTTGGTGGGATCCCTTCTTATTAGGCCCCAACACTGTTACACTGGAAATTAAGTTTCCAACACATGATTTTGGGGGGACACATGCAGACCATAGCACAGCCTATAAATAGAAATCTACCTACCATGTATGTACTGCCTCCCTATCTACTTATCTATGAAAATTATGAGTTCACACACATAGATACCTCTATTTCCAATCCAATAGCATGTTTTATTCTAGGTTAATCCTTTTCTATATTTCTCTCTGTGATAGTGAGAAACCGTGCCCTTTGTTATCCTCAATATACTTATTTGACCAATTCCCTTTTCTTTTAGTCCATCTCCCTTTTTCTGAATCTGGCCCTTCTCTCCTCCTGCTTCAAGGGCTGAGTCTGCCCACTCCAGAGAGTCCTCTATGGTATACCATTCTTACCTTGCCTGGGCAACAGACCTTTTAAAACACAATCTACACTCTCACTCAGCAACATCACTTACTTCCTTATCGTAGTGTCAACCACCTGCTGCTGCTAGACATCAGAATTTTTGAAATTTTAAGTGGTATGAAATGGTATCAAAATTTTGCCTTTATTTTTATATGGTGGGTTTTTAACTCTAAAATAGTAAAATTTGTCAGTCTTCCAAAGAGATGTAATGTTTTGTTTTTTGCTTATAGTTCCTAAATTCAATAGGAAATACTTTTTTTAAGTTTTATTTGTTCTTCTTAGATATATACAACAGTAGAATATATTTTGACATATTACATACATATGGAGTACAACTTGTTCTAATTAGGATCCCATTCTTGTGGTTGTACATGATGTAGAGTTTCACTGGTCTTGTATTCATATGGGAACAAAGGAAAGTGATGTCTGAGTCATTCTGCTGTCTTTTCTATTCCTATTCTCCTTCCTGCCCTTCATTCCCCTTTGACTACTCCATTGAACTTCTACCCACCCGCCTTGTTGTGTGTTAGCATCCGCATATCAGAGAAAACATTGAGCCTTGGTTTTTTTGGATTGACTTACTTCACTTAGTATGATAATCTCCAGATCCACCCATTTACCGGCAAATGTCATAAAGTTCTTCTTAATGGTTAATATTCTGTTGTGTATATATACCACATTTTCTTTATCCATTCATCTATTGAAGAGTACCCAGGTTGGTTCCATAGCTTATCTATTGTGAATTGAGTTGCTATAAACATTGATGTGACTGTGTCATTGTAGTATGCTAATTTTAAGTCCTTTGGGTATAAACTGAGGAATGGAATAGCCGGGTCAAATGGTGGTTCCAGTCCAAGTTTTCTGAGGAATCTCCATGCTGCTTTCCAGAGTGGTTGCACCAATTTTCAGTCCCACCAGCAATGTATGAGTGAACCTTTAGGAAATTCCATTTTTTTGTTTGCTATAAAATTGCTCTGACTGGGTTGCTCCAATTCTGGGTTGATTGGAAGTGGAGACAGTGGGGATCCTCATCTCTTTTCTGATCTTAGATGAAAAACTTTCAGTCCTTCACCATCAGGTGTGAGTTTAGCTCTGGGTTTTTCATATGTGGCCTTTTCTATGTTGGGGTATTTTCCTTCTGTTTCTAATTATTGAGTATTTCATAATGAAATAGTGTCAAAAATTTCTACTTCAGTTGAGATAATCATGTGTGCTTTCCTTCATTTTGTTGATAAGATGTATTATATGGATAAATTTTTATATGTTGAACTATTTATTTGCTCCGGAAATAAATGTCCCTTGTTTGTGGTGTGTAGTTGCTTAAATATACTACTGAATTCAGTTCAATAATGTTGAGAATATTTGCATCAATAGTCATAAGGGATGTTGGTCAATGTTTTTTTTTCCTTTGGTATCTTTGTCTGAATTTGGTATCAAGAATGAGTTAGGATGTACTCCCTCCCTTTTAATTTTTTGGAAGAGATCAAGGAAGATTGATGCTACCTGTTATTCATGTGTATGGTAGAGTTTTCTATTGAAATCATTTTGCTCTAGGAGTTTGTTAGGAGTTTTTGACTCAATATTCTTATTCTATTCAGAATTTTTATTTATTTATGATTCTAGGTAGGTTTTCTATTTCTGGAAATCTGTCAGTTTTATCTAGAGTATCTGACATGTTGGTAGACCATTACTCTGATAATCCTGGCTTTTTTTTTTTTTTTTTTTCTGTTAGTAACGTCCCAACTTCCATTTCTGGTTTTAGTTATTTGAGTCTCTCCCCTTTCTCTCTTAGTCAAGGTAGCTAGTTTTGTCAATAATATTTATCTTTATGAAAAACTAAAATATAGTTCTGTTAAATGTATCTATCTTACTTATCTCTGCACTTGTCTTTATTATTTACTTCCTTTTGATAGCTTTGGGTTTAGTTAGTTCCTTTAAGAAACTAATTTCATAATCTAGAAAGCATGACATTGTCTCTTTCTAGGTATTCTAACTAGTGTCCATAGGTTTCAAATCATCATACTCACCTTCACTTTATATCCATCTTCCATTTCTGATTACTTGCCTTGTGAATATCCAAATGCAGCATCAGATGTGAAGAATACATTCTTAAAAACACTGTTTAACCAGTTCATGCAATTGAATAAATTTAATTGCTTGTAACAAAATCCTTGGGTGTGTTTCTGTGTATGAGCGTATCTATCAATCTGCCTATATACCTACCTAACTATACCACTTAGTGATCTGTTTTATGAACTGAAACTTATAAATAATAGGTATTTTTTGGTCATTTTAATTTTGGACACTTCAGTGCATAGGTGTAGTAATATCTCTGTGGATTTGTTTTGTTTTTCTTTATGATTTATTATTTTTTCATATGTTTACTGGCCATTTGGGTATTCTTTTTTGGGAAGCGCTTGCTTAAGTCTGCCTATGTATTTTGTTGAAGTGTTTAATTTTTTAAAATTTCATTTTAAAATTTAATAGCTTAAAGACAACTTTTCTGGGGTAAAGTTATATCACTTTTAACATAAGTACACATGCTTGCATCTGTGCATAACCCATGCATACACATTGACTTTTGCACACCTCTGAGAGCTAAATCATGGCAACCTTTGATAGTCTTTCAACTCTTTTCTCACTACACTTCTGCTATTTGCAGAGTGTCCTATGAAAGGAGTCATGTAGTATGAAGTGTTCAGACTTTGACTTCATTCACACAGCAAAATCCCATTAAAATGTACCCAGGTTGTAATGTGTTTCTGTAGTTCTTTCTTGTTATCACTGAGTGTATTACCCACCTACTTTTGAAGGAAATTTGGGTTGTTTCCAGATTTTGGAAATTATGAGATTATGAGTAGAACTTCTATAAGTAAATATTCATGTACAGGTTTTTATGCAAGCATAAATTTACATTTTCTAAGGTAAATAATGAGTAGTGGGATTGTGGGCAAGTAAATGTTTAACTTTCTAAGAAATCAGAAAACATTTCTTGGTCTGGATGTACCCCAGTTTATTTATCCACTCACCTATCCAGGGCATCTTAGTTGCTCCCAAATTCTTATAATTATAAATAGAGCTGCTATAAAAAAGATGCATGTTGTGATTTTGTGAACTTACATTTTTAATTCATTGAGATAAATACCGAGGAGTTCAACTGCTGAAGTATCTGATTTGAGTAGGCTTAGTTTTGTAAGAAACCACCAAACTGTCTTCTGAAGTAGTTATGCCATTTTTATTCCCACCAAAAATGAATGAATATTCCTCATTTCCCATCCTTGCCAACATCTGGTATTGTCAGTGTTCTGAGCTTTGCCCCTTTTGGTGTTTGGTGTGATCTCCCTGTTGTTTGAATTTGCATTTGTCTGATGACATGTGATGTGCAGCAGTTTTTCATGTGATTATTCGCTATTTGCCAACCTTTTTAAAGATGAAGTATCTGTTAAGGTCTCTCACCCACTTTTAAAAATCAGGTTGCTATTTTCTTAGTATTGATTTTAAGTGTTCTTTGTGTGTTTGGGTTAACACTCTTTTATCAGTTATGTCTTTTGTAGATATTTTCCACCAGATAATATGTCTTCTCTTTTCATTTCCTTGACATTGTCTTTCACAGAACAGAAAATTTGAATTATAGAGCAGTCTGGCTTATAAATTCCTTCTTTCCTGGATCATGATGCCCTTGGTGTCACATCTAAAAAGTTGTTTAGATTTTCTCCCATCTTATATTTTAGTACTTAAGAGTTTTATGGTTTTACATTGTACATTTAGGTCCATAATCTGATTTGAGTTGATTTGGGGGAAGGGTACAATGTTATTGATCTTCATATATATATGTGTGTGTGTGTGTGTGTGTGTGTGTGTGTGTGTGTTTATTTATTTATATTTATTTTTGAATGTGGATGTCCAATTTCTCTGGAGTCACTTGTTGAAAAGACTCTTTTATCCATTATGCTGTCTCTACTGCTTTGTCAAAGATCAGTTGACAATACTTCTGTAGATAGATTTCTGGACTCAAAATTCCCTTCCATTGATCTATTTGTCAATTCTTTCACCAATACCAAACTGTCTTGATACAGTAGTTGCATAGAAAATCTTGATATCAGGGGGTATTAATTATCCAATTTTGTTTTTCTCCTTCAATACTATGTTGGATGTTTTGGGTCTTTTTTTTTTTTTATCAGTTTATCAATATCCACAAAATACCTTGCTGGAATTTGGAATGGGGAGTGCACCAAAGCTACAGAGCAAGTTGGGAAGAATTGATATTTTGACAATACTGGGTATTCCTGACTGTGAACATGGACTATATTTACATTTATTTAGCTCTTTGATTTCTTTCATGAGAATTTTGTAGTTTTTTTCAGAGTTAATATTTTGTTAGATTCTACATAAGAATTTTATCTTGGAGGGTATTAGTACATATACTGTCCCCAATTTGTGATGATTCCACCTATATTTCATTATATGATGAAATAATCTCATGATTTCAATATTGTATGATTATGTGAAAATCAAAGGCATTCAGTAGGAACTACACTTCCAATTTTGAGTTTTGATTCTTGAGATACCAGTACAAAACCATCCCTCTTTTTTTTTTTTTTTACTTTTAGTATAGTATTCAGTAGATTACACAAGATATTTAACACTCTATTACAAATTTTTGCCCAACCCTTGGCTACTGGAAGTGTTCTGAACATGTTTAAGGTAGGTGAGGCCAAGCTATGATATTCAGTACATTGGATGTATTAAACATAGTTTGGATCTATGCCATTTTTAACTTATGTTGGAATTATTTCGGTATTGTATTTGTATTTTCAAATTTCACTTGTTTATAGCTAGTGTACAGGATAGTGATGGACTTCCACATATTATTCTTGTATCATGTAAATTTTGTATAATCACTTATTAATTCCAGGAAGTGTTTTGGTTGATACTTTTGGATTTTCTACAAAATCATGTCATCTGCAAACAAAAACAGTTTTATTTCTTTCTTCCAAATATGTATACCATTTTTTTCTTTTTGTTGTCTAATTGTATGTGCTGGGGCTTTCAGTACAATGTTGAAAATCTACAATGGAAAGGGGTGTTCTTGCTCTATCCCCCATCTTAATGGAAAAACTTTGAGTTCCTCATCACTAAGTGTGATGCTAGATGTTGTTTTTTTCTTGTCAATTTAAAAAATCAAGCTGAGGAAGTTCCCCTATATTCTACTGGTAGTTCTGGTCATGAAATGGTATTAGATTTTGTTAAAATATTTTTCTGTGTCTATCAATATGATCACATGATTTTTTTCTTCTTTAACCTGTTAAAGTGATGAATTTTAGTTGATTTCTCAAAGTTTTATCAACCTTGCATACTTGACATAAATTCCACTTGGTACTGTGTGTAATTCTTTTCCTACATTGTTGGATTCAATTTTGTTGAGGGTTTTTGTATCTATGTTAACGAGAGATACTGGTTTGTAGTTTTCTTGTAATGTCTTTGTCTAGTTTTGGTATTGGGGTAATAATACTAGACTCACAGAATAAGTTAGGAAGTGTTTTTTCTGCCTTCCATCTTTCAAAGGAGATGGCAGATAACTGATATAATTTCTCCTTAAAAGTTTGGTAAAGGGGCTGGGGTTGTGACTTAGTGGTAGAACACTCACTTAGCATGGAGAGGCCCTAGTTTCGATCCTCAGCACCACATAAAAGTAAAATAAAGGTATTGTGTCCACCTACAACAAATATATAGTATATATACTAGGAAAAATATATATACTAGAAAAAAAGAAGTTTGGTAGAATTTACCAGTGAACTTTGCTAGATCTGTTGCTTTTTATTTGGAAGTAATTTGGTTATTGATTTAATTTCTTTAATTGATGTAGGCTTCTTCATAATGTGTAAATCTGTGAGTTTTGGCAGACCACGTCTATTAAGGAATTAGTTTATCTCATATTATCAGTGTTGAGTTGCTCAGAATATTTGATTACTGTCCACTTAATGCCATTGGATCTATAGTGATGTTCCCTGTTTCATTTCTGATATTAAATTGTGTTCTCTCTCTTTTTTCTTCTTTTTGGCTTGGCTAGAGGTTTACTAGGTTTGTGAATCTTATTAAAGAAAAAGCAATGAATTTTCCTCATGGATTTTTAATCTTCAATTTTATTGAATTTTGTTTTAATTTTTATTTCTGTTCTTCTGTTTACTTTGGATTTAATTTGCTGGTCTTTCCTTAGTTTCCTAAGATGGAAATTTAGGTGATTGACTATAGGTGTTTCTTCTTTTCTAATATCTACATTCAGTGCTATACAGTTCCCTTTGAACACTGCTTTCACTGCTTTCATCAGAAATTTTGGTAAGTTTTGTTGTTGTTGTTGTTATTCAGAGTATATGTTTAAATTTTTTTTCTCTTAAAATTTCTTCTTTAACCCATGTTATTTAATCCTCAAATATTTAAGATTTCCCCAGCTTTTTGTTACTGCTTTTTAATTTAATCACACTGTGGTCTGTTAGTTGACATTGTATGATTTTGCTACATCTAAATTTATTAAGATGTGTTTTATGGCCAGAGTGTGGTCTGTCTTGATGACTATTCCATGTGACCTGAGAAGAATGTATATTCTGCTGTACTCTGTAGATGTCCATTATATCCATTATATCCAGTTGAATTCAACTGTGTCTTTCCTCATGTTATGCCTGCTGGACCTGTCCATTTCTGGTAGTGGGATATTGTAGTCTATAACTATACTATTGAATGTATCCACCTCTTCTTGCATCTCTATCAGTTTTTGCCTCATACATTTTAATGTGTTTTTTGGTTAAGTTCATGCACAAAAGCATTACTATATCACCTCATAGAATTGCTTCCTTTACAATTGTGAAATTCCTCACTCTGTCCCCAGTAGATTTCCTTCCTCTGAAGCCTGCTTCTTCAGAATTTAATAGTTATTCTTGCTTCCTTTTAATTAGTGTTATCTTGGCATATTCTTTACTTTTAAATTTTTTTAAAAATATATTTTTAGTTGTCAATAGACATTTTATTTATTTATTTATTTATTTATTTACTTATTTATGGTGCTGAGAATTGAACCCAGTGCCTCACATGCTAAGCAAGTGCTCTACCACTGAGCTATGACCCCAATCCCATTCTTTTAAATCTATATGTGTCTTCATACTTAAAATGGATTATTTGTAGAAAATATGCAATTAAATCCTGATTCTTGATCCATGCTGAAAATCTCTAATAATTTTTACATTTAGAACATTGATGTTCAAAGTGCTCATTGATATGGTTGGATTAGTATCTATCGTATTTGCTACTGTTTTCCTTTCTTGCTCCTGTTCTTTTTTCCCTTTTTGAACTGCTTTTCATCTTATTGTAAAGTAGCCATATTAAGATAAATTGCAGGAAATGTGGAAGTATTTTGTTTGTATAAATTGCAAGCAGAGACTTCATTTAATTAAAATATATTTCCAGCACTGTTAGAATATATTTTTACTGAATCTTTGTCTATTAGTCAATATAATTATTTTTAACTTACTTGAAGAGTTATTAATTCTTATAATTTTGTAAAAAACATATAATTTGCCTTTTTATCATTTGTATCCCCTTAATTCAGATTGTAGATTCTGCTCATCTTCCAGTTCATACGCCAACAATAAAGAGAAAGAAATATCACACTAACATCCTCTTTCCTCCTAAGGTATTTGACTTAGTTATAAGCTCATTAGGTTCTGTAAATAAGGAGAATAAATTGGTTTGCTCTCTGTTATTGCCCTGCATTTGCTCATAGTAATTTTAAATGACCAAAAGACTCAAAGCATTCCTCTTTATTAATAGAAAACCAGAGCTGTATCATAAAGGAATAAAAGAAAACTTAGAAATATCATAAAGACTGTTTTCCAATAGTTGACATCAAATAATATCCAAAATTATGAAACACTATGAATTTTCAATTAAAATAAGGAATGGTATAGAATTACCCCATATCATCATTAATGTTCAGCAACTCAATAATAGTCTAAGAAGCTAAGAAGTGCAATAAGAAGTGAAAATAAAATGGCTTCCTTTCTTCTTCTTTCCTTCCAATTTCTGCTATGCATGATAGGTTAAATATGCATTTACTTCTGCTCTTTACTAACATACATTAAAGAGAGGAAAAAGAGTAGAGAAGTCAACATGATTTTGGAGGTGAAGGGTTAGCAGAGATTAGAAATCTGATTGTCAAGTAGAAAACCAATTGGTATTTCAGCACCAACCACAGAGAGACTTGTGATTAGAGACCCCAGGACTCTCAGGAGACAGGGTTGGTGTGTAGTGCTGAGAATAGGGGAGCTAGTTGAAGAACTATGCGAGAAGCAGGTAGACCTTTGTATAAACGTACACATAGAGACACAAGAAGTGAGAAAAATTGCCACTAATCATTGGAGAGGTCAAATTTGTTATAATTTACATATGCCTAATTTATGCTAACAATATTGATGATAAATATTAATATGCTAATATTACTCATGCTAATTACACATTGATAATTTATGCAGTAATTTGGAGCTTTGAGGCATGATCCAGAAATAGTAATCCATTGTGGATTACCAATTTATAGGTAAATCTGTGACGATATTTGAAGTTCTAATTATTGAAGTTTTATTTAGAAATTTCAGAATGGCCTCTTTCTGAAAAAGGCCTGTTTCACACAAGGTGAAGCATATTAATTCATGGAGCATATTAATTTTTTTGAAAATAGAAAAATTAAATGCCATTTTTGCAGAAAGAAAATTTTGAGCTTATTTTTCTCCAAAGAAGTATAATATAAAACTATTATAAAAATAAAATTGTTGTCGCTTGCCTCTACACGTAGGTAATTCTTAATAATTCATTGTTAAAGATTAACTTGAAGAATTTATCACTTTACAAAACACTTTTCAAAATGTTTCAGAGAGATCAGTCGGTATAAGTAAAATCCAGGCTTTGTTTACTTGGTTCCAAAAAAGCTTTAATAAAACATTGGATTGTCACATGATGATGATGATGATGATGATTTGGACAATTTGGGGACTCTCTTGCTCAGTATTTTCCAATTAAGAAATAATTAGGGGGGAAGATTCTTACTTGCTGGTGAGATGAGGAAAGAGCTCATTTTCTTAGTATGGAGATATTTTGATCAGGGCGGGTTTGGAGGAGTCACTTTTTCAGTCATTTAACCATCAATGTATGTTTGGCTTCTTTTGCAGAATAAGACCCACCAGTTTTTCCTCACATCCTTTACTGCTCCCACCAAGTGTCACCAATGCACATCTCTGATGGTGGGTTTGATAAGGCAGGGCTGTGCGTGTGATGGTAAGACTGCCATGGGAAGGGACACCTGGGTCAGAGCCATCCTGGTTATACTTAAGTTATTAAGCAGAACATTTTCTTGTCTTTAAATAATGGAAGCACTGCAGTGAACTGATCACTTTCCTAAAATCTGTGGTTTATTGGAAAGATTGATGGATGGTTGGTCTTTGGAAACATTTCAGTGGGACCTCTGCACGGCCCTCATCCCCTCAGTCTGGGTGGACCACACCCCTTGGATTTGTTCAGTGCTGGCCCACAGGCAGGGACACATTTATGAGGAAAATGTACTTACATACATTTTGTTCTCTGTTGCATCGTTAGGTTGTGAAGACCAAATTCACTAATTCATGTAACAAGAAAATAGAATGATATCCTGGGGTTTTCACAGCCTTATTTACTCACTTAATTTATTTCCATAAATATTATTGAAGGAAAGCAGTGTATTTTTAGAAATATTAAACTGTCCATCCCTGTGCCAGATAAGACATTTCATTCCACATGTGAGGGAACAGATTCTGTACTTGCTTGCTGGTTTTCTTAGCCAGGTATGTCAACAGCTCTCAGGGCTTCATTGCTGAGTAACACAGACTTCCTGCCAGCTGTATGGTGTCAGTGGGCTCCACCTTCCCTGTACCTGCAGTGCCACCTCCTTAAACACAATAGATTAGAAGTGGGGAAGTCTGTGCAGGGCGGCAGAGGCAGGCTCTGAGCTGTGTTCCCGGGCATTAGTGCCCCCGGCATTCCCTGGCCTAGCGGGGCCTGCCAGAGCTATTGCTGGTGTAAAAAGAAGACAATAGATCAGGAAGCTGCCATCACCAAAGCAGCCTCAGAACCTGCTACTGCTGCCCCCACCGAATTCACAAGACACCAGTGCAGCTGTGACTCCACACTCCCTCTGCCAGGAGCCACATGAGAAAAACTGGTGCGCTGCATACTCTGTCTCTCCCAGCAGGATGCAGAGGCTCCAACCTCCAACAATGCATGTTGTTTGTGGAGTTTTGCTTTTTTTTTTTGCTGTGCTGGGAATTGAACCTAGGACCACACACCTGCTAGGCAAGAGCTCTGCCCCTGAGCTATATCTCCAGCCTTGTTAGTAGAACTTGAATGAGATCCCACACCTTAGTTGAAAGGCCATCTGGGAAAGATAGTTTTTGCATTTCGGCCTCTGCCACAGCAGAAAATTGTGACAGAAGGTGAAGGTCTGGAACCATCCTATCCTCCACAATCATGTCTCTATTTCTCTCAAAAAGCGTGTGGGTTCTTGTGTCACACAACCTGTGTTGAAAAAGCTCCACGAGCTTGTCCAGTGCCTGCTCACCAGAAGAAAGAACCCTTCTGTCTAGATCCATGGCAGGGTCTGGGGACAGCCTACGAAGGCCACGTCTGGGTAAGTGTCAAAATTTTGGGTTTATGTGAAGTCATAGAAAGTTTGCTAATCACCTGTCACTTTGTGGGCACATTTGTACGTATATAAATATATATTTGCATGCACATACATCTGTAGATGTATATAGGTATATTTACATATATGTGCATATATAATGTGTTATTTACATACATGGTACAGTATATAGTATATACAATTGAAAATTATTGTTTCATACTAAGAAAGTTATTTCAGAACAAAATTTATCTGTCTCTATAAAGACAGAAGTTTTCTTTTTAGACCTCGCCTTGTGATGAACACATAGTGAAATCCCTACTAAAGGTGTAACTTCCAATAGTTTGACTTCACTTTTAGTGAAGTGAGCTGAACTTCTTTAGAAATATTTAAAAGTGAAGTGAACTTCCTTAGAAATATTTAAAATCTGAGTAGAATTTGAGGCATGGCGCTGCCAAATTTGAATTTGGTGTTACCTAGAGGCAAAGCTGTGATTGACATTTTAATGAATGACTAGAGTTAACTGAAATGACATTAATTTTATTTTCACAAGACAAGAGCAATTCAGTCCTCAAAGGAATTGCTATGTCTTTAAAATTTTATTTATGCTACATAGTCCTGTTCTATATCTTTAGCAAGAAAAGTGGCATATTCATAACATTTTTCTTCTTTTAATTTTGATGTAACGTTTGGGTAGTATTTGATGTTTCCATTTGGATTATTCTTGTCTTTAAAAAAAAAAAAAACCAACAAAAGATTCCAAAGAAAACAGGAATGAAGAAAGGATGGCAGAGAGCACTGGCTATAGTTTGTGACTTTAAACTCTTCTTCTATGACATAAATGAAGACAAAGACTCAAAGCCCAGTGCCATAGTGAGTCAAGTGATTGACATGAGGTAAGCTTTGAAAAGGAGAAGAGTTTTGTGTTAAATGTCTATGAATAAAATTGGTTTCTGATATTTTAAAAAATGATATTGTCATTTAAATCTAACTTTATGTTGAATCTTCAATTTTCTCAATTGCCAAGTGAAATTTACAATGCAAGGTTTTTGCCTAAAGTCTATATCATCACCTTTTAGGCCTGGATTTGATGAAATATTTATAAAACTTTTCTCAGTTGATTTTCTTATTACTTGTGTTTGTGTGTGTATGTGTGTGTGTGTGTGTGTGTGTGTGTGTGTATGTGCATGTGTGCTGAGAAAGGATATAAACCTCAAAGACTTTTAAGATTGAAATATAATTCACAGTATAAAACTTATTTTTTTTTAGTTTTAGATTTTATTACTTAGTAAAAATCTTTTTTTTTTCCTGTTCCTTTCCTCCATTTCACATCAGTAAAAGTTTTAAACATCATGAAAACTGATTTGGCTGTTATTTTAAAGTGTGCAATCCACTGGTTTTTAAGATTACACAATCATCACCACAGTCTAATTTTAGAGCATCTATACCATCCCACAGCAAAAAAACCTTCATATTTAGTAGCAGTCACCCTTCTTTCCTGCAGGTCCTGGCTCCTGCCAATCATTAACCTATTTTCTTATTTTGTCCCTATAGATTTGCCTCCTCTGGACATGGTTTTGTTTTTTTTTTTAATTTTCTCATTTTTTAAAATTTATTTTTAAATTTTGGAATGGACCCACCTTTTAACCCAGTTATCCCACTCCTGGGTTTATACCCAATGGACATGTCTTATGGATGGAATCTTATAGTGTTTTGTGACTGGCTTCACTGAAGATAATGTTTTTCAGCTACATCCACGTGGCATGCATCAGTGTTTCATTACTTTTTATGATTGATAACCTTTATCAGACTAAGGATGTTGTTGCTTTCTATTCCTAATCTGTTGAATATTTTCATCTGGAGAGGGTGTTGGGTTTTGCTGCATGCTTTCTGTGCCCAGCAGGGTGACCGTGTGGAATTTTCCTTCTTTATTCTATCATGTGTACCATCCTGACTGGTTTTTGTACATTAAACCAATCTTGCATTCCTGGGATAAATTCCACTTGGTCTTGGGTTTTAATCCCTTTAATATGTTATGGGATTGGGATTGCCTGAGTTTACTAGGGAGTTTTACATTAACATTCATACAGAATATTTGTTCTATATTTTTCTTTTCTTGTGATATATTTGTCTGGTTTTAATATCAGGATACTACTGGCTCAGAATTAGTTAGAAAGTACTCTCCATTTGGGGGAAGACTTTATAAAGGATTTGTATTAATTTCTTTCAGCATTTGCTATAATTCCCTGGTGAAGCCATTTGTCCTGTTTCTCTTTATGGGAAGTTTTTGATTAATAATTCAATCTCCTTACTGTTTTATTTTTTAAATTATTATTATAATTTTGGTACTGGAAATTGAACCCGAGGTACTTAACCACTGAGCCACATCTCCAATCCTTTTTATTTTTTGTTTTGAGACAAGAGTCTTGCTGAGTTGCTTAGGGCCTCACTAAGTTGCTGAGGCTGGCTTTGAACTTGCAAACCTTCTGCTTCAGCCACCTGAGCCTCTGGGATTACAGTCGTGCACCACCACACCCAGTCTTGTTTTTTTGATTAATAGTTCAATCTCCTCATTAGTTATAAGACTATTTAGAATTTCTTTATCTTCTTGAATCAGTTTTGGTATTTGTATCTTCTGAGGAATTTTTCCATTTCATTTAGATGATCTAATTTGTTGGCATGTGATTGCTCACAGTATTCTCTTGTACTTCTTATAATTTCTGAAAAGTCAATAATAATGTTCCCTTTTTCATTTCTAATAGCAATTTGAGTCTTTTCTCACTGTTTTTCTTGGGCTAAAGTTTTGTCAATTCCATTGATCTCTTCAACGAACCAACTTTCAGTTTTCCTGATTTTTTTTTCTGTTGTTTTTCAGTAGTTCATTAGTTTCCACTGCAATCTTTATTATTTCCTTTCTTTAGCTTGCTTTGGGTTTAGTTTGCTCTTCTTTTTTTGGTTTCTTAAGGTGGACAGTGGGGTTATGGTTTGAGATATTTCTTCTGTTTTGTGTCAGTAACTGATCTTTAAATTTCCCTGTAAGAAAGGGTGAACTTTTGCTGTACCCCATAAGTTTTGCTATGTTGTATGGTTTTTCCATTTATCTTGGTATTCTCTAACTTATTTTTTAATTTCTTATTTGACCCATTGATTATTGGGTAATACATTGCTTAATTTCTTAATAATTGCTCAATTTCTCCATTCTTATGCATTTTCAAATTTTTGTTGTTGTTGGTTTCTAATTTAATTCCATTGTGGTCAGAAATATGCTCTGTATGATTTCAATTCTTTTAAATTCATTAAGAATTGTTTTATGGTATCATATATGGCCTTTCCTGAAGAATGTTCCATTTGAACTGAATGTATTCTACTGTTTTGAATGAAATGTCCCATAGAGGTCTTGTTATAATCCGGTGTTATTCAAGTCTGTTTCCTTGCTTACCTTTTTCCCAGTTGTTTGTCTGTTATAGAAATTCAGTTACAAAATCCCAAACTACCCTTGTTGAATTGTCTATATTCTAATTGCTTCAAGAATTTTGAGACTTTGTTGTAGATGCATATATGTTTGTTATTTATTCTTGGTGGATTGACCCATTTATCAATACAAAATACCTTTATCTTTAGTAACAATTTTTACCTTACAGATTATTTTGTCTGATTTTAATATAGACACTCCAGCTCCATTGAATTACTATCTTTTAAAAAATATTGTAGTGATAGATGGACACAATATCTTTATTTTATTCATTTTTATGTGGTGCTGATCTCTCATACACAGTACATTGGGTTCATTTTCTCTTACATTCAGTCAATCTCTACTTTTTAAATGGAGAATCAAATCCATTTTCATTTAGTATAATTAACAAAAGGAAGGATTTGTCTGCCATTTTCCTGTTTGTTTCTACATGTCTTATGCCATTTTGTTCTTTGAGTCCTCCTTTTTCCTTTTCTTTTTATCAAATAGATATTTCTAGCCCCCCCATTTTAATTCCCTTGTTATTTCTTTTGGAATATATTTTAAATTATTTTCTAGTGGTTTCCCTGAGGTTAAAGATTAGCATCTCAATTTACAGCAATCTGCCTTGGGTTAACTTGAACTGTTTCAATGGCGTACTCAACCGTTCTACAGAGCTGCATCTCCTGCTGTGTGCTACTGTCATCATATACTACATCTTCAGACATAGTGTGTGCATTGGCACAGATTTGTAATCATTGCTTTGTGTCTTTTAATCCTATAGAAGAAAACAGTTATAGACACAAAAATATTTATGCTTTTATATTGATCTCTGTAGTTACCTTTGCTAGTATGTCCTGTGTGGATTGAAGTGACTATCTAGTGACCTTTCATTTCAGCTGGAAGGAGCTCCTTGGTGTTTCTTATAAGGCAGCAGGTCTGATAGAGATGAATTCTCTCCATTTTAGCTTATGTGAGGATGTCTTAATTTGTCCTTCACATTTATTTTTGGAGGGTAGTTTTATTGGACATGTAATTCATGGTTGTCAGGGTTTGGATAAGTTTACTAGGACTGGACTTAAAGAAAATACTATGGATTGTGTGGTTTAAACAATAAAAGAGAACTTATCTCATTAATAGGTTAACCCATTGATGGATTCATAGCTGAATGGTATATTGAAAGATGGGGAAACTGTAGAAGGTTAGACCTAGTTGAAGGGAGTGGGTTCTTGAGTGTGTACCTTAGAGACTATATCTTGTCCTCAGCCCCATTTCTCTCTGCTTTACAGCTGCCACAAAGTGAGCAGCTTTCCTCCACCAAACCCTTATGCAGTGATGTGCTGCCTCACAACAGATGCAGATATAATGAAGCCAGATAATCATCAACTGAAACCTCTGCAACTGTGAGCCCCAATAAATATTTGTTCTTCTAAGCTGATTTTCTCAGGTTATTTTGTCACAGTGATGAAAAGATAACACAGACTTTAACATATACATTTTGGGGAACACAAATTGATACAAAGCATTCAGTTTCTTTCTCCCCAAATTCATGTTCATCTCATAAACAAAATTGACACTCCCTTTCCCACACCACAGTCAAAAATTCTTAACTCATTCCACCATGAACACTAAGTTCATCTTAAATATTTTATGTAAATATTACCCAGTTAGGTTGGATGAGATTCAAAGATGGGAAAAATCACAAAGAAGAAAGGGGTAACAGGATTTTTGCATGTACAAAACCTAGCAAGGCAAATTCTATTAGATGTTAGGGTTTAGGAACAGATATCTGCAACCTGATGCTCTACCCTGCAGGCCCACTAGGCTGACAGCATTGCCTTCTTGGTCTGGGCACCAGCCCTGCTCAAGCAGTGCTGGGTGTGCCAGCGCTGTTCCTGAGTTCCTAACGGGTAGTGGTCTGGGCCACTGAAACTGAGGAGGAGCTATTTGATCCCTGGGCCTTTGGAGGTAGGTACCACTACCAAACTCTTATGCAGTGATATTCATGATTTCTGCACCTGTTGTGAGGCAGCACATCACTGCATAAGAGTTTGGTAGTGGTACCAAACTCCAAAGTGGTAGGTCTGTTAAACTTGGAATCACTTTCAGTATCATTCTGTCCTTGAAGGATGTTTATAGCTGGATGGCTCTATTATCCTGTTCTTTAGAGCCCCAGAAGTCCGATAGCCTTCCTTCATTTTGTCCTACTTCTATTCCCTTTAGTATAAACTGTCAATGTTTCTACTGATATAACCCCATCTCTCCTCCCAGATTTTGCTGAAATGGTTGCTTAGATTCATGAGCCACCACCATAAACTCTTTTTGAAATGATTAGAAATTATAGCTAGAAAGCCACATCTTTGGGGGTCACTCCAGAATATACATTCTCATTTTATTTTTATTTATTTTTTGCAGTATGGATGGGTTGAGTCTCTTACAAATTACTAAGTTCTGGCTCCTTTCTGCTTAACAATCCTTCCTGCAATGTATCTCTCTCTTCTCCTAGTTTACTGCAGCAAACAGGAAAAAAAAAGGTTGCTCCTTCAACACTTTGCTTGGAAACCTCTCCCACTAAGTAAGCAGTTTCTTCACTCACAAGGGTTTCTCGTTCCAGAAAGCACTAGAACATACTTCAGCTCAGTACTTTGACACATTAGAGCATGGATCACCTTTCCTCAGTGTTAATAAATGATCCTCATTGTCACATGAGGCCTCACCAGAACTACCATGAACATCACAATTTCTACCAATTTGACGAGAAAAAAAATATTTCTACCTCTTCAAGGCAATCTAAGTTTTTTAGAAGAAACTTGCATCTCAAAGAGCTTCCAGTTCTTCACCCATTATTCAACTTCCAAGCCATTTCCATGTCTTTAGGTATTTGATACAGCAGCACCTCACTTCTTGGCACCAAAATCTGTATTGGTTTGTTAAAGCTGCCCTAAGAAAGTACCCACTTAAGCAAGACTTAAGCAAGAGAAGTCTATCCTCTCACAGGTCTGGAGCCTGGAATTTCAGGATCAAGGTGATGGGAGAGTTGTTTTTTTCTGAGGCTTCTCTTCTTGGTGCACAGATGTCTGTCTTATCACTGGATCCTCATGTGGTCTTTTCTCTGTGCAAGCACATCTTCTATGTTATTACAGTGCTAGTCATATTGGATTGAGGATTCTTCATGTGGCTTCATTTAATTACATCTCAGGAAGTATATTGTGGGTTAAGACTTCAAGAAATGAATTGGGGTGGTCATAATTCAGCCCATAACAGAATGTTTTTTCTACCCCTTTAAATATATCATCTCAGTGTCCTCTGTCTTTCATGAGTTCCAGTAAGAATTCTTCTGTTAATCTTGTCGGGGAATCCCATGTACATGATGAATTACTTCTTTCTTTTTGCTTTATAAGTTTTCTTTCTCTCTCTTTTTTTTATTGTAAACAAATGGGACACATGTTGTTTCTCCATTTGTACATGGAGTAAAGGCATACCACTTGTGCAATCACAAATTTACATAGGGTAATGTTGTTTAATTTATTCTGTTATTTTTCCCTTCCCCCCACCCCTCCCACCCCTCTTTTCCCTCTATACAGTCCTTCCTCAATTCTTGCCCCCCTCCCTAACCCTAACTCTAACCCTAACAGTAACCCCTCCCACCCCCCATTATGTGCCATCATCCACTTATCAGCGAGATCATTCGTCCTTTGGTTTTTTGAGATTGGCTTATCTCACTTAGCATGATATTCTCCAATTTCATCCATTTGCCTGCAGATGCCATAATTTTATCATTCTTTATGGCTGAGTAATATTCCATTATATATATATATATATATATATACCACAGTTTCTTTATCCATTCATCAATTGAAGGGCATCTAGGTTGGTTCCACAGTTTGGCTATTGTGAATTGAGCAGCTATGAACATTGATGTGGCTGTATCTCTGTAGTGTGCTGATTTTAAGTCCTTTGGGTATAGGCCAAGGAGTGGGATAGCTGGGTCAAATGGTGGTTCCATTCCAAGTCAAGTTTTCTTTCTCTTTCAGCAAATTGTTTATGAGGTGTCTAAGTGGGGGCTATTTAAAAATGTACCCTACTTGGAGTTTCTTGAGATACATGGATATATAGATTAATATTTACCATCAAATTGAGGAATTTTTTAGTCATTATTTCAATTATTCTTTCTTTCCCCTTTTCTCCTTTTCTCTCTAGGACTCTTGTTATTTGTATTTTTAGTATCCTTCAGGTTGTCTCACGTGTTTCTGAGGTGCTTTCATTTTTATTCATTAGTTTTTTTCTTTTCTATAGATTTAGTTATCCTAAGTTGATTGGTTACTTTATCTTCAAGTTTATTAATTCTGTCCTCTGTCAAACTCTGATGTTGAGTTCTTACAGTGAGTTTCTCATTTCAGTCATTATACTTGTAAGGGATCCCACGGAAACCACACAAGAGAAAATCACACGGAAATCACATAAGAGAGTTTATTAAGCAAACAGAGTGTCTCCCTGCAGGGTAAGAGAGAAAATGAGAGGAAAAGAAAGAGAATGAGAAAGGGCGCGTGGTAGAGAGAGTGTGAAAGCCAGGAGGATAGAGAAAGTGAGGAGGAGAGACAGAAGGATGAGAAAAGATGGCGGGGTAGCTACAGTAAAGCAATTGAATTGTGCCGGGCTAACAGGGGACCAATATTGGAGAAGGATACTTGCAAGCTGACTGATGAACCAATAGCTAGCTAGGATGTTCACAGATTGACAAGTGTTTGGGAGGCGGGGAAAATGGCTGCAACGGAAAGGGTGGGGGAGCAGTTTTATACATTACATTCCCCTGTTTCTGTTTTTATAAGAAAATCTTTTGTTCTCCAGTTCTTTCTGAAGCCTTCTTTCTCCTTCCTGCCTAAGTGACTGGGGTTGGTTTTGCAGGTGAGATGTAAAAAGTACATTCTCCTTCCAGACTTGCAAAGGCAGATGGTTTTCGTGGACTTCATTTCCTCGATTTGACTGATCCCCTATTTCTACACTAACTGCCTGTCCCCAATTCTGACTTCATTCACCCCTCTAATTTTAGGAACTCTTTTGCTGTAGGGAAAGGGGGTTGATGACCACTCTGGCTTCTTCGAGCTGGAAGCGGGCAGCGTGGGGCAAGCAGTTTGGAGTTCCCTTTTTAGAAATTGGGTCAATTGAGGCGTCCAAAGTAGAAGTCTGGTTGGGGAAGAGCAGGTTGTAAAGACATCTGGGGATGGGGTGCTTCTATGGGAGAAGAACAAAAAGACATGAGTACTGAAATGAGATTGATACAATATAAATGTTGCAGAATCTGGAACATGCCAATGAATATCATAAAGATGACAGAAGTCAATAATTTCTCACCAGGGGGTGGAAGAACTGAGAAGTTGTTCCCATAACAAGGCCTAGCAAAGGCTGAAGAGGACAAGGCCTTTATTTGGGAACTTTAACATTGTCCAGGTTCTCAGGAATGTAAACACAACATTTGTAGTATGCTGATTTTAAGTTGTTTTGGTTTTTTGGGTTTTTTTTATTTTTTGAGAGACCCCAATCTCAGTCACTATTGTCCCATTTTTGCTATTGTGCATTACACTCTTTCTTAAATGTAATTTTAAGAATTTTACATATATTGACTCCTTAGTCTATATGAACATTAGTTAACACAATTTAACATTATATCTAAAATGTGAATTAAAGAAAGGCTGAGAGAGCTTTTAACTTTCCTTTTGTGTGGCAAAGTGGCAAAATGCTTTCATGCTTAACCTTTAAACAAATCAGGCTCTCAATAACATTTAGAAATACATTTACATTTAAATTTCTTTTATCTCAGTGTAACAAATTTTACATATACTCTATTGATGACAGGTCCTCTAATAGAACATTAAATGATGAGTTTAAAATTACCATTACAGACATGTTTAATTTGGAGAATAGCAGCTTGATACATTTTCTGCTTTAAAGGCTTGTATACCTGGAAAATATGAACACATTTAATATAAAAAGAATAATGTTTTTAAGTATGTTACTCCATGGAATAACATTGTAAATTAATTAGATGTCTCTAACAAACACATTTGAGTAATCCCATACATGTTGACTCTAATTCACTCATCTTATTGTTAAAAAAAAAAACAAGATATCAGACAAGTGTACCAACAGTATTTGCCATCTCTTTCCTATTGAAGAAAAGTCCTAGAAAAATTGATGTTAGACATTTTATAAACATCAACATTTTATTAGTGTGACCACCTAGAGACTTGCGAGTTAATTTTAAAGACATTTTATTTCTATTAGTTTACCCAATTTAAATTGAACCTTTTTAAATCACGTGAATTAAAAGTATTTGGATCCATTTTTTAAAAATTTTAATTTTTATGCACACTTACATTTAACACAAAAGTAAAGGCCTTGTAATGCTTATCTCCATTGCATTGTAACAGATGTTCAAAAATAACTCTAGAGTTGGATAAAAAGAACTGATCAAAAACCATTAACCTAGGTATGTAGGATCAAAATTGTGAGCTCAAAAATATAGCATTTAAGAAAAGCAAAAGTCCTAGAAGAAAAATGATAATGGTCATTAATTAAAGCATGAGAAAATGAGAAGGAGAGAAAAGGTGAGAGGGAGAAAAGTATTCTGAGTTGTAGCTCAGGAGAAATTTAAAATGGACACTTTTTCCTTTGGTTTGAGACTGGTTTCCCACTGAGCATTCTGGTTTCCTCCATTTACATTTCAATGTAAGCCTTGACTGAGATCTGGATCTGAAAGGGGCTAAAATGTTCTAGCAGAAACTTGATGCTTAGGTCCTTTTAACCCTTTTTCCTAGTTAGTAATTAATTTAGGTTTGGACTCAGAAAATTGTCAAACAATTATCTCCCACTACTTGTGGGGAATGGGGCTGCTTATATTATATGCGGACGTGGGGAAAGACAGAGAAGCAGGGTCTGGAGACGCTTGAGCCTTCAGGAAGAGCCAAGAAGCAAGAAAGAAGAGACTTGAAGATAAGGAATCCCTTTCCATCTGCCTGCTCACTCACAGAAGCAGTGTGCCATTATACAAACGAATTTTGATGGCTTTAAGTCGGGGGTCGGGTGAAGGGTTCCAGGGTTGAATCTGCCAGATTGGAGGACCCAGAACCCATGGTGGGGACTGATGCAGCCGAGTCTGTGGCCAGGGCATACGTGGCCATTTTGGATCGATTATCTAAAGGGTACTATGGCCAAATATAAGCCGGGAGTCAGGTAAAGTTTTCCCAGGGTTGAATGTGCCAGATTGGAGGACCCAGATTCCATGGTGGGGATTGATTCAGCCGAGTCTGTGCCCCGGCATCCCGAGGCCACAGAGTAGTCGACTGGAGACGAGAAGGTGGCACATAGATGGTGTCATCACACAAACATCAATGTGGAGCCAGGCAAAAGCTGAGAAGAGTTGAGGACCTGATATCAGGGTTTTCAAGTGTGAGTGTGTGAGCGCGAGATGAGCCTCAACCCTGAGAAAGAATCTCCACCATAAAATCAGGAATCCACCCGGCAGATAAGACCAATAATAGGGGCCTGTTGTAACTATAAAAGTTGTGGCTGGGGGTACCCCCACCCCTCAGCCACCTCAGGGGTATAAATCAGCCTAGGGGAACCGGCCCAGAGGATTCACCAATTTGAAGTCCGGTGATGAATGCAGAGCAGAGCGTCCAGGCAGAATGGAAGGTGGGGCTATTTCTGGGGGGCACTGGGGTTTAGATGGGGTTCCATTAGCTTAAGAGACAGCGGAAGATCCCATCCCAAGTCATGGCACCAATGTAAGGGATCCCCGGAAACCAGGCCGGACATGGGAAATCACATAAGGGAGTTTATTAAGCAAACAGAGTGTCTCCCTGCAGGGTAAGAGAGAAAAATGAGAGGAAAAGAAAGAGAATGAGAAAGGGCGCATGCTAGAGAAAGTGTGAAAGCCAGGAGGATAGAGAAAGTGAGGAGGAGAGACAGAAGGATGAGAAAAGATGGCGGGGTAGCTACAGTAAAGCAATTGAATTGTGCCGGGCTAACAGGGGACCAATATCGGAGAAGGATACTTGCAAGCTGACTGATGAACCAATAGCTAGCTAGGATGTTCACAGATTGACAAGTGGTTGGGAGGCGGGGAAAATGGCTGCAACGGAAAGGGCGGGGGAGCAGCTTTACATTACAATACTCTTTGACTTAAAAAATTCTATCTTGTTCTTGTTTATAATTTCTTTTAGTTGATATTTGCACCTATTTGACTCAGTCGTAGGGAATAATTAGGCCTTTCATAAATGCTTTCTGGTCTTACCTAACACAATTTAAGAACAAGACCTGAAAGGATCAAGTTTTTCCCAGTTTCTGCATACTTAAAAATGCAAAAATATCCAGTATCTGACAAGATAACCTCTACCCATGTCAGGCATTTAGTAAAAAAGAAAAAAAAAATGCTAATCATGCAAAGAAACAGCAAAGTCAGACTCATCATGAGGCAAAAAATTAACAGGTCAAAACAGACCTAGAACTGATGCAGATAAAAACTATAATATCCAATATGAAAAGTACATTGGATATGACTAAAGGAAAATTGGACATTGCGGAAGACAACAATAACTATCCAAAATGAAACAAATAAAAATGACTTTAAAACTGAACAGAAATCAGTGAACTATAGGTCAACTTCAAATGGCTAATAATATGTGTAGTTTGAGTCCCAGAAGGATGGGAGGGAGAGGGGCAGGAAAAAATATCTGAAGAAAAAAATGGCCAAAATATTGCCAAATTTAACACAAAATACAAACATCAGATCCAAGAAATCCAACACAGCCCAATACAAGAAATATGAAGAAATTACACAAAGGTACATAATAGTCAAATTACTGAACAACAGCACCTTATGCACATAGTGTGGGACACACCTTAGGTAGAGATGAACAGAATGAAGGGCACCATTGGCTGTCTCATGACCAACACTGGAAGAATACAGAAAAATATTTAAAATACTGAAAGAAAAAGATACTGTTAATTTTTAATTCTAAACTCAGGGCAAAAATCTTTCAAAAATGTAGATGAAGTAAAACATTTCCAAAGAAAATAATTTTTCTTTTCTATTGGATATATATCCAGGAGTGGGATTGCTGGATACCATGACAGTTCTATCTTTTATTTTTGAGGAGCCTTCATCTTGTTTTCCACAAAGACTGTACTAACTTACATTTCCACCCACAGTGTACGAGGGCACTCTTATCTTCTCTTCCTCACCAGCTCTTGTTATCTTTAATTTTTTAATAATAATCATTCTTATTGGGGCGCAGTGATACAGTTGATCGTGCTTTTGATCTGAGCATTTTTATGTACCTGTTGACTTTTGGTATGTCTTCTTTGGAGAGACATATCTTTTGAGGTCTAGCACCTATTTTTAATTGGTTTATTTATTTATCCTTTGCTATTGAGTTCTTGGAGTTTCTTATACATTCTGGATATCAACTTCTTGTCAGATGCTTAATTTGCAAATATTATCTCCCATTCGGGTTGGTTGCCTCTCTGCTTTGTTGATTGTTTTCTTTGCTGTGCAGAAGCTTTTTTAGTTTGATATAATCCCATTTGTCTATTTTTGCTTTTGTTTCCTGGGTATTTGGGGTCTTCTCCAAAAAGTCCTTGTCCATTGCAATATCATGAAGCATTTCCCCTGTCTTTTCTTCTAGTAGTTTCAAAATTCCAGGTCTAACATTTAAGTCTTTGTTTCATTTTATTTGATTTTTGTAACTGGTGAGATATAGGGGTCTAGTCTCATTCTTCTTCATGTGGATGTACAATTTTCTCAGCACCACTTATTGAAGACTTTTCATTTTCCAGTGTGCGTTCTTATCACCTTTGTTGAAGATCAGCTTGCTGTAGATTCCTGTGTTTTCTTCTAGGTTCTCTATTCTGTTCCAGTGGCCTCTGAGTCTGTATTTGTACCAATACCATGCTGTTTTGATCACTACACTTTTGTAGTGTGTTTCAACACAGTCTTAATCAAAATCCTAGCAAGTTTTAAATTTTTTCTTTTGTTGAAATGGAAAGGTGACCCTAAAATTGATAGGTGAATAGTAAATGTAGAACTGTCAAAATAATTGAAAAAATAATTTTGAAGAATTAACCCTACATGATTCTAAGACTCAAACCACAGTATTTCTTTGTATATACATGTATATATGATATGTGCACATATATATGCGTACATATTATGTATATGATGTATATATACATATATATATGAAATCTAAAAATATATTTGAATTCTCTGTTCTATTACTTGAATATACATATTTTCAACAAGTGACAAAAGTTATCAAATGGCACTGGAACTTAAAAATGAAAAAAAAAAACACTTTATTCTTTGTAACATATACAAAAGTTAATCCAAAAAGATTGTAGAACTAAATGTAAACCTTCAAGTGTATAGAAGTAAACATAGGCAAATATCTTTCAAATAACTCAGTCAAATCCAAGTCAAGTAATTCTTATGTATAACACAAAAGTACAACACATAAAAGAAAAATTGGTTGAATATAAAAAGTCTGCTTTTTGAAATACACTGTTAAGAGAATTAAAAAGAAGTCAGACTCTGGGGAAATATTTGCAAATCAAATACCTGTTGAAGGACTTATATTCAGATACCTGAAGAATTCTGAAATATTAACAAAAAAGGAAAAAAAAATTTAAAAACTAGGAAAGGTATTTGAAAAGATAGTTCAAGAAAGAGGATACACATATAGCAGATAAGCATATTGAAATGCTGCTTGGAAACTCATACAATCACTTTGGCAAACAGTTTAGCAGTTTCTTCAAAAGTTAAATGTACACCTACCATATGCTCCAGTCACTGCACTTCTGGATATTTCCTCAAGAGAAATCAGGGCATATGTCCATAGATGATATGTATGTGAACTCAGCAGCTTTATTTAAAATAGACTCAGACCTGAAACAACCAAAAAGTCTATTAATGGGTAAAAGGCTACACTGTGGCATATCCATACAATGGAGTATCGCTCAACAAGTATCGCTCAACAAGTATCGCTCAACAAGTATCGCTCAACAATTCACTGAAATGAAGCAGGGACCATGCCAATGCCAGTGAAGTTCAAATAATTATGCTAAGAAGCAGAGCCAGACAAAAAGACACATTGTGTGTTTCCATTTATGTAAGATGTGAGAGTGCCAAGTAATCTGGAGGGACAGGAAGCAGATTGGTGGTTGCCTAGGGAATAAAGGGAGGAGACTTTGGGGGTTGGTGGATATGTTCCTTAGATCCATCATAGAGATGGTTTCACAGGTGCATGCATAAATTCAAACTTATTGAATTGCACACTTTAAATATTTATGGTTTATATGACCAGTATACCTCAGTAACATTAAAAAATATACTCGATCATATATTTCAGGGCATGAGGGTTTATTTAGAGGCCTTGCCTCGGGGTCAGACTAGTGCTCTACTTGGACTTTTGGAATGTGAGGCAGACTGGAAGTAACGAGGTTTTCAGTTTCTTGGGGGCGGCTGGCTGGTGCCCGTGACACACAACTTTGCTCACTAGCAATTACTACAGGAAATAAGGTTAAGATGCAGTGAAATTCAAGGAAGGGTTGTGCTTCTGGGTGTTGTTTTGCACTCTCGGGGTGATTCTACTCACCTCCAGTGTCTTGCTTTTCCTCCAGGGATGGAGCATTTTCAGTCGGTTCCGTGTGGCCCTCTGATTTTACTCCCGCCAGGAGAAAGGAAATGCCCCGCATGTTTAAAGTAAGTGCTCATGCTGTCGGGCCCTGGTTTGTTTCTGTTTGGTTTCTGCTGTCTTGCCTGTGCACAGGGGTCAAGGCTCTGGGGGCTGCTGCAGGTCACTGGAGGCTAAGGTTTCAGAAGTGCTGAGAGGTCATTTTCCCCAGCCCCGTTTGCTACAGTAATTCTACCTCCCTGTTCTCAGTCAGATAGACTATAAATAGTTTCTTATACAGGTCATGCTCTTTCATTCCACAAGTAAATAGATTTAAAAAGCTAATATACCTGAGAGTGTCCACTCTGTCCACACCAGGCAGCTCTCCAGGACAGCTGTCAGAGTCCTAGCTGAAAACAGGGTGAGCTGACAGGGCAGGATGGGGGGTAGCAGTGGTGAAAGAGGGAGAAGCAGTAAGAGAGAAAGAGAGAAGATTCCAAAGCATCCGATGTGGACGTTATAGACTCCCAGGGCATGGCTTCCAGACCTGAGGACGCTTGACAAGGCAAGTTTCCTCTGAGCCACTTTCTTGGAAGCCATATTTCAAATTCAAATCAAGACTACCACATGGAGAATATGGAGGCACTATGTGATTTTGCAATTAAAAAAAAATGTCCCATGGCTTAAAAATTCATGTGAAAGTGAAAATGATTCTGGAATGGGTACAAAATGAGACTTAAGGAAGAAACTAGGTCCCCTCATTTGAAACATGGTTAGAGTCAATCTAGGAAAATAGTATCTAACAGCCCCATACAAAAGTGGTCTACATCCCTCAGGTCTAAGACATAGATATATTTAGACTCTATCCATCCTCCAAGAGACCCACAGAGACCTGGCCATTTGGAACTGACTTACAGAGTGGGAGATTCTGTCACTTTTATTATGTCATTGCTTCTTAATGGGTATATAGTAAGAAAGCCTTATATAAAATCCTAGAGTTTTGTTAGCCTAAGGACATACTTTTAATTTGAACTTGATCTGCCATTGACTAGTAACGATGTGAGCTGTAGGTGCAGGCAGACAGCATAGGCATCTTATAAAATTTTTCTTTTTTTTAGTTGTAGGTGGACACAATACCTTTATTTTATTTGTTTGTTTTTGATGTGGTGCTGAGAATTGAACCCAGTGCCTCCCACGTACTACATGAGCGCTCTACCACTGAGCCACAGCTGCAACCCAGCATAGGCATCTTTGAACATATTCTAATTTAACAATTAGAAACCCCTGAGCATCACATAATAGTGCAGTTGTATGCTGATAGCAATTGCAAGGTGCACTGCCAATTCAGAGATGCCAAAAGCTGTTTCCCAGTATTAATAAAATATTAAAGGTCTGGCGTTAGATGACCTGGGTTCTCCTGCTTTGTGCCCTGTTTACTCCCCAGTAAAATGGAGAGAATAGTTGAAACTTCTTGGTGAGGTTTCTGGGAGGATTAAATGAACCAATACCTGTCAATTTCTTAGGTCGGTTCCCTGAGTAGGGTCTATATTCAGTTAAGAGGCTATTTTCATTTGATGGAATTCAATGTGTCACTCAGTCACAGTGTCGGGTGTTTTTATGAAGATGAGATCAGAAGTGACTCTCACATTTTACAGTGTCTGTCCCTTACTACCCACCTGGGTGCAGGTACTCACGCCACTTGATCTCCTGGCTGGGCTGAGGGTGTTCGTACTAGAGGTGTCATTTGCCAATGGTGAGCTTAACGGAAAATGCTAAACAGGCTGCATAAAGGAGTGCCTGCTTTCTTATAACGTAGATATTCCTTACATCGTTCTAGGTCACAGCTTCTCAGATCTCAGCACCTAGTAATAAATATTCAGTCCCAATATTAGCAGATAGCGAGAATGAGAAGAGTGAGTGGGTGGAAGTGCTGAGTGAATTGCACAGGATATTGAAAAAGAATCATTTCAGAGACCGCTCAGGCTATGTTCTCAAAGAGGCTTATGACAGCAGTCTACCCCTGATCAAAACCACCCAGGCAGCTGCAATCATAGGTATGGATTTACATTTACCCCACTAGGGTCACATCTCCTCACTGCAATCCAAAATGCAAACTGTGAATAACATATTGATTTGCAACTCAGTTGGCAGCAAAACCTGATCTGAATTGACAGAAGACTATTTATGGTCTCCTTCTCCCCTTAGTATGCTTATTCACAGGGGGTCTCTGCAAAAAGATCAGTATACTTGATTATAAGATGGAGCCCTGGACAATATGGTGTTTGAAAATATACTGTAATACCTTTCTCAAGTCTGAAAAATTCTGAGTTCCAACGTACATCTGGCCCCAAGGGTATCACCTAATGTGTGGCTCTGCATAATTGTGAACCATTCACTTTGTGGGTAGGAACCATCTTCTAATTCTGTTCTCCCAATGCCCAATACTCAGCAAATAAATGAAAAACATCCAGGAACAGGAACTCATGCTTAGAATCCCAGCTACTCAGGCAGTTGAGGCAAGAGGACAGTAAGTTTGAGGCCAGCCTCAGCAACTTAGTGAGACCCTGTCTCAAAATAAAAAATTAAAAGGGCTACAAATGTAACTCAGTGGTAGAGCACCCCTGGGGTCAATCCCCAGTATGCCCACGCACCACCCCCTCAAAAAAAAAAAAAAAAAAAAAAAAAAAAGAGACAAAGAAGTAGCTGAATCAGTGAATAACTCTACTAAGATCTATATTCAAGCTTTTCTTAATAAGCAAGAATACTTATATTTCCCAAGTGCCATTTCTCCCAATGCAGATGGCGTGGCATGAGGGAATCTCAGTTCCTTGCCACACGTGCAATGTGGAGCAACTGGCTCAACTTCTTTGAGCACTACTGTGCTTGTGGGTTGGGTGCAGATAATGCTGGTTTCTCATGGTC
Organism: Sciurus vulgaris; assembly: GCF_902686455.1. Classification (NCBI taxonomy): domain Eukaryota; kingdom Metazoa; phylum Chordata; class Mammalia; order Rodentia; family Sciuridae; genus Sciurus; species Sciurus vulgaris. The sequence continues at coordinate 31,320,980 of NC_136474.1, forward strand.
ATGTGGAGGAACAGATGAGGGCGTGTGAGTAAAGCCCTGTTCTCAGTGTTCAAGGCCTCAATTCTATGAGTGTTCAGGCCAAGATCACTGACAAATTAGATTATAAAACATTTTCAATTCTGAAATAAATATTTTCAGTCAATCTGAAAGCATATCTTTACTTGACTATTATGCTTTCTTCATGAGGATTCATGAGGATCACTTTGCAATAATCTTTGTAATGAAAAAAGCCATGTTTTACTATGCTTACTTTCATAATCCAAAAGATAATGCTGTCAATCACTTTTTCTAATATTTCTTTTCATTTTATGTATGCTAAGTCTGCATTTGACTTTTAATTAAATTATTTGGTTTGTTTTGAACTTTAAAAAATATTGACCTATTTGTCCAGTTTATTAGTTTTGTTTAGTGTTTTCCAAAAAGAAAGCTTGGTGTTTTTATTTATGTGTCATGTGTAGATTCCAAAAGAATCGCTCTGGGCAATGAAGAAGGGCTATTTGTCGTGCACATTACCATAGATGGTAAGGAGGAGCTTTACGGATCTGGGATAACTTTAAACTCTTATAATTATAGTATCAGATTTGTTCCCTTTTTTGGTTCTGCAAATAAAAAACTTCCCCATCTGGTTTGATGTGTTTTCAAGTCAAACAACTTTTCTAATTTCCAGGGACTCATAATCCCCCAAAGTCTAAATATTTTCTCAGGTGATTCTGTCTGTAAGTCTGCTCTGACAACTCAGATTGCCATCTTACAGTTGGTACATGAAAGAAAGTGGGCTCTGCCTTCTTCTTTCTTCCTCTCTTCTGCCTCTCTTCCGTTGGCACCACACAGCACAACACTGGGTACTTCCTGGACCAGGCAGCAGAGTTGCTTAGGTAGGGAGAAGGGGGCGAGCATTGAAGAGGAGCCAGTCTAGTGCAAGAGGTCCTCCCTCCTAGACGAGGTTAGATAAAGGAGAACCCCATCTATGAGGAACACCAGCTATTCCTTCATTGAAAGCCTTCAGTGGCCATGGGCGACTCGATTCTAGTGAGTAGGTCCATGAATGGTCCACCAAGGTGTCCAGCAGGGAGTCTGGTCTCTTTGGTTCTCGGCTGTACTCCAAACTCTTGGAACAGTGCCTGGCATGCAGCGGGCACTCAACGCATAGTTGTGGAATATAGGAATTAATTTAGTGTCAGACTGTTTCTCCTGAAAGAAGTGGGGTGTTTCCATGTGTTAGGCACTGAGAGGTCTCTACCTCCAGGGCTTAGTTTTGTGCTTTGTTTTGCTAATTTTATCTGGATGACTAATTATGGGTCTTAATCTTCTTTTTTTTTAAACCTACATGATTTGTAGGTAATATACTTTTCTTTCCATCCGTTTTAATCCTTCTCAAACCAACCCTGTGAGTGTGTGTCTGTGGTCTTTTTAGACCCTGACTGAAATCCATTGGGAAAGAATTAAGACATCAGAAAATTTCATTTCTTTGTATTTGAATCAGTATAAATTCTCTTGATACTGTTCCCCAAATACTTGAGGCTCCCCTTTACCCCTCCCCTCCACCTTTCTCCTCTTCCTTCCCCCTCTTTTTATTCTGTCTCTGTCCCAGTTTAGGTATTTCATTGATCTTTTTGGACTCAACCCTTCACTCCTTTGGGATCAGGGCCTGACTTGAATAACCGAGAGAGAATGTAAAGATAAGAAAACAGAGCTAATCTATACAAGTGACGTGCCATTTTTATTTGTGGAGATTCCTCATGTTGATGATATTAAGATGATTTATCAGATGATTTTTATTGGCAATTTTGCTAAATGCGTTTAGGTAAAATTGGGAGAAGGGTAAAAATAAAGAAATAGAAATCACTTTGAACTTGACAATGACTGCCCATCATGTTGGTCCATGTAGAAATTCTTCGGGTTGGTGACTTGAAGAAGGTCTATCAGATTGAGCTCATCCCACACGGCCAGATGGTTGCAGTGATCTCTGGACGAAGTCACCACGTACAGCTGCTCCCCATGTCAGCCCTGGATGGACGAAAGACTAATGTCCACAAACTGGTGGAAACCAGAGGATGCCAGACCATGACCTCTGGAACAGTGTGCCGAGGGGCCCGCACGTGCCTCTGCGTAGCTAGGAAAAGCCAGGTCCTCTGTTTTGAGCTGTTTCAGGGCAAGAAAATTTCTCACAGAAAATTTAAAGAGGTCCAAGTCCCAACCAATGTCCAGTGGATGGCCATTTTTGGTGAACAGCTCTGCGTGGGATTCCAGTCGGGCTTCCTGAGATACCCCTTGAGGAGAGAGGGAATCCCGCATAGGATGCTGCATGCCTACGACCCCACCCTGTCATTCATTGCACATCACCCGGAGGACGCTCTGTGTGCAGTTGAGATCTCCAGCATTGAGTATCTGCTGTGTTTTAAGAGCATTGGAGTGTACATTGACGGCAGGGGCCTCCGATCCAGACCAGTGGAGCTGATGTGGCCGGCGACTCCCAGCTATTGTTGTAAGGCTACTTTGTAGTTGTTTCACTGTCTTTGTGTACCCTTCCTACCTTCTATCACAGCTCTATCCCTTACCTAATATTGTTTTGTTTTGTTTTGGTACTGAGGATTGGAAACAGAGACCTTAGCCACTGATCCACATCCCCGGTCCTTTTAAAATATTTTATTTAGACACAGGGTCTCACTGAGTTGCCTAGGACCTCACTCAGTTGCTGAGGCTGGCTTTGAACTCGAGATCCTCCTGCCTCAGCCTCCCAAGCTGCTGGATTTATAGGCATGCACCACTACGCCCAGTCCTAATATTGTTAATTACAGATTTTCTTTTTAAAAACAATGACACTGAATGTTTTTTCCTAATTTGTCAATGTCCTTTTCAGTAGCATCATGCTAACAATGTTACACCTAAGTCACACATTTGAAATAAACTTACCATTTAATTTTTACTACAAAATATAATTTATCTTGAGTATTGCCTTAATTCAAGTGGTTGCTTTTGTAATGCTCCAAGATAGGTGTCTCTGTGGTCACTGAGAATGTCAAGCATTACTCAATTGTAGAATATAGTTATTAAGTCAATTTTTTTTCTTTTTTAGGTTTGGCTTATATATAGTATACACATAATTGTTCCTAAATAATTTTAGTCTATTTCACATGTCTTATTGATGCAGCCAGTATCTGAAAAAATAAATGTGACCTTTTAGTCACTTAGTGAATAGCAAACTCACCATGCTCAGGGCTGAGGATACAATGTTAAACAGGTCACAAGATACACATAGTATCCTTGTGGAGGTTATAGCCAAAAGAGGAGGAGAGCAACAATTAAGCAAAAACTGTATAGGAGAAGTACAGTGTCCTGTGGAAGCACCCAGGAAGGATACATAATCCAAACTGGTGGGGCAGGGAAGCTTACAAAAATGACTTCACTTTTTCTTTCAGCACTATAAAAATGTCTTTTCTACTTGGTTGCTTTTAAGATTTTCTCATTATCTTTGGTTTTCAGAAATTTGACAATGAAGTGCTCAGATGTGGTTTTCTTTTCACTAATCCTGCTTGGGTCTTGGTGACCTATTTAGATCCCAGGGCTGGCTCTATGTTTGATTTTACTGGGGCCATTTAATTGCAGAACGTCTTATTACTGGGCTGTGGAAGCCAACAGGTACAGACTCAGGAATAATTCTGAGATTTTTGACTTGAGCAAAGGAGTCACTGATGCTGACTGACAGAGTGGAACACAAGGAGGAGCAGATTGAGGGGAAGGGGAGGAAGGGACCTGGCCATTTTCTCCCCCTTTTTGCTATTGTTGAAATACTTTAAATCAAGTCCCAGACATCATGTTACACATTCATCTCTGCATACTTTACATGTATCTCTAAAAATAGACATTTTCTCACATAACCCACTGCTATGATCACTCCTGAAGAAGTTAACAATTCTGGTTACCATGATTTGAGGTATCCCTGTTGACCCCTAATAGGTCTCCTTTTACAATGTATTTGTTGGGATCAAAATCCAAACAGTATCCACACCCTGCACGTCATGGTTTTCTCTGGAATGTCTTCTGATCCGGAGTAGTCTTCCTTGCCATAGAATGTTCCGCAAACTGGATCTGCCTTTCCATTTCTTCATAGTGCTTTTTAACTGTCTATAAGGGAAAACAAGCTCTAAAGTCTTTTAGTAAGAAGGCATCATGAATGGTACTGTGTAAGTCATACTGAATCCCATGGGAGGAGACTTAGGGTCTGACCATGCCACTCATAATGGTACAATTGAGGAGTTTCAGGTGTTGTCAGTCACCACTTGCCTAGTTGAGAGAAGACAGCGTGAGGAGAAAGAGGACACTGGTCAGCAAGAGGTGCCGAGGAAGGAAGCTGGGGAGGAGAGTTTGGGGAAGCAGGAGGGAAACGTAGAGAACAGCACCATCAAGCCCAGGGAGGACCAGTCAAGCCTACTGAGCAGGAGGATGAAGCGGGGGGACAATCCGTTGGATGTAGCAGCAACTGCTGGTTGTGACCTTGCAGTGAGCAGTTTTAATGGAGAGGTTAACATGCAGGTCACATTGCCAAAGACTGCAGTATGAACAGGGGTGAGAAGGGGACATGGAAAGCTGATGGACCTTTCAGGGACTGGACTGTAAGAAAAGAGAAGGAGATATGACGGTGGGAGACTAGGAAGAGGGATGTGGGTGGACAGTATTGTGTTGTTGTTTGAATGGGGAGACATCTTCCTGTTCAGAGGTTGCATCTCCAGGAATCATAAGATGTTATTGTTAAACTAGAAAGTCTCAAGAATGTGACTGGCTGCATGGTTTCACTTCTTTGCTCAGTAATTTCACTCTCCACATGAGCTTCACTCTTTTGTTATGAGTCAAACAGGTTTAGGAGACACGGAGTTCAAAATGTTAGGAAATGACTTCACAAAGCTGCTGTTAGAGGAAGATGTTGTCATTTTTTATTATAAATATTGAAATTATAATTTTCATGTGCATCACTTATTTAATATGTTTTGATTGAACCATGTATATTTCTAAAAAATGTTTTGAGGAAGTTACTATATGATAATAAGGTATTGAAATGGGAATCTGTGAGTTTTCTAATCCTAAATTTAAAAAAATTAATTTGGACTTAGTAGATAAAATTAGTTATGAATGTTATATGGTGCCGTTTAAAATTTTTGAAGCGACAAAATGTTAGAAAGGAAGGATGGATGACTGTTTTCTAGGGATTAGGGAAGGAGGGGCAATGGGTATGGTCATAAAAGGGCACCATGGGGTCATGTAGTATGGGGTCCCAAGGTGTGGGAGTCCTGGGTGTGTAGTCTTGAGGTGTGGGGATCCCGGGTGTGGGTCTTGACTGTGGTGGTAGGTATATCATCCTACATGGGTGATAAAATTGTATGCAATAACACAAACACCCACATGAGCACCCCCTCCGAAACTGCAAGTAAATCTGGGAACAATCTGCTGAAGATCGGTAAATTGATTGGATCAGTATCAATATCTTTGCTTTACTGGGAAGCTGGGTGGAGGTACAAGGAATTATCTATATTATTTTTTACAACTACATGGGAGTCTATAATTATTTCCATAAAAATCTCACTTAAAAATTAAACACAAAGCCCACCTCTGTTGTTCCTTCCCTGCTCCAGGTTATAGTGCTCCATACCTCTCAGTATACAGTGAAAATGCAGTGGACATTTTCGATGTGAACTCCACAGAGTGGATCCAGACTGTCCCCCTCAAGAAGGTATTTGACATGAAGATCATGTAACCGTGGATTACTGATGAAAAAGTAAAGTTGACACAGAAGTATTCCTTTGTGCATGAGTTATTTGGAGGACTAACAGTAAAAGTCAAATACAACCAAACACCATTTCATTAGTTTTGTTACTAGTACTAGAGCTACTTGACATATTTAGATGCATTATAAAAGTCAGGATGGTTATAAATATACTATTTGTTTATATTCTAGAGAATAACAATGATTTTCCATTCAATTAAAGTTACTTTTAATCATTACTAAGTTTTATTCAGTGTAATTTGATCTTCTGTGAAGCAAAATTATACAGACAGGAAAAAAAGAAAGACAAAAACTGAAGTATGTAGCTAATGTGTTTCAAATTCTCAATAAGGATTTCACAGATTCATAAGAAAGTAAATATTTTGTATTTCTACAACAAATAATTTAAATTTTAAAAATTTAAAAATGTAAATTAAAATATCTGCCATTTTGTTGAGAGAAAAGCATTGGAGATTTAAGAATAATTCTAGGATATGTAGAAAATACATAGCATGAACCATCAAAAAAGGAATTTATATGGGAATAGCCACAGTTACCTGTGAGATTTTTGTGCTACTTTCAGCAATATCGACAGTAAAGCTGTCTTAAGGACTATCCCCCACTATAACATCTTCAAATATACTTTTCTGAAAGCATATTCTGAATGTAAACTAGACACAAATACTGTTTGGCTAAATGAGTTCACAAGGAAGATGAGTCTTTTCAGAAATTTTTAGTTACTAGCAGCTTTTTTTAAAAGTTAGTTTAGGGCTGGGGATGTGGCTCAGTGGTAGAGTGCTTACCTGGCATGCACCAGGCCCTGAGTCTGATCCCTAGCACTGCCAAAAATAAAACAAAACCAATCAAAATGAAACAGCTCACCAAAACAATATTAATGGATTTCAATTTAAGTTGGTAATTTTAAATTTTCTTAAACTATGACATTCACATTTTGAAATTTCATCCATACAAGTTTGTGACACCTAATATCATCCACTCTGCTAGATTGATTTTTTTGAGATTATAGTATTTAGAGAGGTGACTCTAAAGAAAGTTTTAAAATAATTAATGTTTTCTCAACAAGTAAATGTTCTTATTATAGTTTTTAAACTATTTGTTGAAATGGTAATCCTGGTTTTTATTATTTTAGGTTCGTCCCTTGAATAATGAAGGATCACTGAATATCTTACATTTGGAGACAATTAGATTGATATATTTCAAAAACAAGTTGGCAAGTAAGAAACGCCTTTTCTTCTTAGTGTAGTGGACTACTTCTAAGAAACCCCTTCTCCAGATGGTCACTCAAGGTCACGGAGCAGGTGTGCAGAGAGGCCAGAGGTCCACATGGGGGATGTGGCCTGAAAGTCTGGTACCCATGGAGCAGCACAGTTCCCTGAAACTTGCACAGGTGTAGATATAGGCACTCGGCTCTGGTGACTGGCAGTCGTCAGAGGTCCTTTTTCTTGGCATCTGTAAGCCCCGACGACCATTTTTGATGCTCCCTGTGAGAACTCATTCACTTCCCCAGAGGACTTGGGTCTATAGTTGCACAAAGCCATAGTACAGACACCAGCCCAGCCTTGAGGTCTCCCATCTACACTGTAGATTCTACAGTGTGAAAAAAACCCATGCAACCAGGAGAGATTCATTTCTCTCTCTTAATTTATGCATAGGAGGAAATGCCCAGTGTAGTTATGTATTAGTTTGCTAGCGCTCCTGTGACAAAATACCACAATGTAGATGGCATAAACAACAGATCAAGGTGTGGGCAGGGTTGATTCCCTCTGAGGCTGGGAGGGAGAATCTGTCCCAGGCCTTCTCCAGTTTCTGGAGCTTTATATCAGTCTGGCATTCCTTGGCTTGCAGAGGATTACCCCACCTCTGCCTCCAACTCACATGGTGCTCTCCCTGTGTGCCTGCCTGTGTCTAGTGTCCCCTTTTCATAAGGACACAGTTATATTGGATCAGGGCTCATGCTAATGGTCTCATCTTAAGTTGATCATCTGTAAAGACCTTGTTTCCAATCGAGTTCACCATGGGTACGGGAGTTAAGACTTCACCACCTCGATAAGGGACATAATTCAACATCTAATGAGCTGTCTTAGTTTCTTTTTGGGGCCCAAGATAGTTTTGAGGGTTTCAGTTTCACAGCTTTGTTTACTTCTGGATATTGAGATCTAAGATGGAACGAGCCCAGATCTCTATGGATCCAGAGAAGAGTCACATCCAGAGAAGAGGGAACAAGTAGGAACTGGTCCTTCCCTCCAGCAGAGAGCAGTGTGGAGACCACAGATTTCTCTGCCTTTACCCTCCCTCTTACCTCCTTTTCCTGCCAGAGGCCTCAGAAATGTCTTGCTATGTTAAAACAATGGTAATTATTCTTATTTGCTTACTGTGTTATTTAAGTTTTTATTGCTTTGATCAAAATACTTGACGAGAACAACTTAGGAGGGTGAAAAGTTTATTCTGGGCTTACAGTTTCAGAGGTTTGGTCCAATGGTCATCTGATTCCATTGTTCTGGGCCTAAGGTGACATAGAACACCATGGCAAAAAGGCATGGAGAGGAAAGCTCTTCACCTGCTGGTAACCAGGAAGGAGAAAGAGCGGGGGCGGGGAGGCGCGCCAGGAACAAAATATGTACTCCCCAAGGCACACCCCCAGTGACCCAGTTCCTCCAGCCTATAGTTAACACCCAGTAATCCATTCGAATTATAAATTCATCCAATGGATTAATCCACCCATTAGGTCACAGTTTTGATCTAATCATTTCACCTTCAGCATTAATGAAGGAGCTTTTTGGGGAGCACCTCATATCTAAACCACAACACTCTGCAGCATAACTGAATATTTTCATATCCTTTAACTCCAAAACTGTGATCGGAAAAAAAAGTTAGCCCATCAAAGTGGAAAGATGCCAAAGCCATTCTGGTGAAATGATTTTATAGCTATAAGTATCAATAGGTTTATTTTTAAGCACTGCTGAAATTGGAAATTAAACCCTTGTGTGTTAATATTGTTTATATTCTTAATAAATTGACTCTCATCTGCTACTTGTAACTTCCTGAAAACCTGAGCAATCTGATATTGGTGCAGCTCCTTAATAATGGGAGTGAAGAGATGTGAGGCATTTTCAAGAACTTCTTCCTTTTGTTTCAATATGTCCATACAGATGAGGATGAGCTGGTAGTCCCTGAAACACCACCGAATCCTCAGAGGCAGATGGTCCCACACGTCAACAGCAAGCGGCGTTACACCTTCCGAGTCCCCAAAGGGAAAAAAACCGTCCCCAAGGGGCTGTGACTACCCTTGCGGGGGCGCGGAGCACGAGGGACCACTCACCCACCTCGTGACTCTCAGTTTCTTTTGGAAGGAAATGAAACAGGGTCAGGCTCATCAGTTCCCTGCGGCGATGTCTTATAAACTGGGTGGTTGTGAGTATGAATGTCAGCGCCATGTGCGGGACCATTTTCTGTGAGCATGGAATGATTGATATTTTGCATGTTAGCCTCTGCTCGAGGCCACCGCAGAGCCTGTGTGCACCCCGCGACGGCCCGTGAGCAATAAACAGGACGTGCCGTGCAGCTGGAGAGACTCCTTTCTGACTCGGTCTGCCTTCCTCAAAGTTAACTCTCCTTATAGTTGGGCTGTGATTTCTGTAACCAGATAGGCAGAAAAAGAGGCCAATCTTTATTTGGCATACAAATAAAAACATTTCCAAATTAAAAACAAAGAGTCACTATTATATGAAAAATACCTGACAAGGATGAATTTGATGTCTATCAAAGATGTGGCTGTTGAAGACCATGAAATTTCTACCTGAAAGTTTTCAGAACAATGTGTAGGGGCACAGAATATTTCTCTGCACTCACTGAGTTTGTTGACTGGATGACTTTTATAAGCTGCCCCCTGAAAAAGTGACCGATACTATTTTGTCTTTGCTCAACAAAGTTGATTGCAACAGCATGTTGTTTGCTTATTAATATCTCCAGTAACAATTTTCAGTAAAGCAGTGGTCTGCAAAGGGCAGCCAGAGGTCTTCTAGTTTCAAACTGAAATTAATAAACTGTTCATCTGAGCTGGCTGTCTTCTCTGTCCCTTTGATATCCTCAAAGAGTGGAGCCCAGAGCCAGCAGCACTAGGCAAGACCTGCCCTGCCGCTGGCCAAGAATTAAAATGCCACCCCACCCCCATCTCCTGTATGCTAATTTATTTCTATGCACTAAAAACTAGTTTTGTTGATTTTGAAGTTTTTCTCTGAAAAATTCCTGGTTTAAGAAGTATGCCATACTCAGAAAGCCAAGGATGTTTTCTCTTCTATGGGGATGCTGGGGGGAGGGACAGGGGGGTTGGGGGGGGGAATTCCGTGGAAATGGAAGGGAGATCAGTGGAGCCCAGGAAGGAGCTGGGGGTGGGGGGGTGGGGAAAGGGAGGAACTGCAGAGTGAAATTAACCAAGTTATGCCATGGACATACATGAATAAACCACAGTGAATTTCACCTTTATCTATAGAGCCCCCCCAAATAGAAAGAAGCCGAATGTAGAGGAAGGGGAACTAGAGAAGGAGGAGGGGAGGGATGAAGGAAGGACTGAGGACTGAAATGAGCAAATTATATTTTATGCATACTTGATTATGTCAAAATGAACCCCCCTATTATGTATAACCATAATGAACTAATAAAAACATTTAAAAATATTAACATTAACAACTCAAGTCTGTTAAGCATCATATCATCAGGAAGTATTTTATTTTCAGAGATTTCTGGGAAAGGACAAATAATTACAGTGACTATGTGTTGGAGCTTGGTCCCCAGGTGTTGGTGCTGGGAGGTAGTGGGGCCTTTAAGAGTTGGGGCCAGTGATAGTGATGGCTAATTAGGACACAGGGATTCACCCTCGGAAGGGATTAATGCTATCTCTCAGGAATGGGTCAGGTCTGATAAAAGTGATTTGTTCATATGACAGCAGGTTGTTCTACAAGAGGGAGGCTTGTCCTCCCCAATCTCTTGGTTCCTGGCCTTGCTATGTGACCTCTTCTGTCTGTACTCCCAGCATTATGACTCCATCTGCCATGAGGCCTTCACTAGAGCAAGCAGAGGCCGGCACCAGAGTTTTATAGACAGATTTCCATAGATAGCCATTTCTTCTCTGGACACAGGGAAGGTGGGAGACTTCTTTGACTCTCCCAGCAAAGAAGGCACCAAGGAGGGTGGTATGGGCTGAGGGATGGAGGGAGGGGCATAGGGAATCCTTCCATCCACCCTGTCTGCTCTGAGGTTCTTGCTCCCTGTGGACACTCCCCATGAGCCTCATCTTCCCCAAGGGTCCCAGTACTCTTTCCTTGCTGTGATAGGGTAGCAGCATATGGCATTAGTGCACAGCATGATAGAAAAGGAATTTGGATAAAGTGATCCTAGGGAAACTGAGACTTTATCTGGGGTAATTTAGTGATTCTGTAGGATGTTTTGAGCCAGAAGCATCACTATCACGTGGCAAGGTTTAAAAATCACACCAGAAATTCAGAGGAGGAGTTTCTGATCTTTTCCCACCAGCCTGCAGGGAATTTGTACACAGGTTATAGTGTGTGAGCCGTTGATCTGGGATAATGGAGCTGTCTTTGGTGCAATATGGACATTTCTAATGGTTTAAACCTTGTTAGGGGCAGTGGTTCTCAACTGATTTTTCCAGTTAGGGTCATTTGCAGGATCTGGAGACCTGTTTGGTTGTCATGGTTTGGGAGGGTGGGCAGAGATCTCCAGCCACAAAGACGTGAAGAATTCACAATCCAAAATGTTAATAATGACAAGATCTAGAATTACGAGGACCTGGGATAATTTAGACTTTTTCAAGTCCTATGTAGGGTAAATTAGCTCTTATTTGCAGCAATTTAGGACTAGAGTAGGCCTTTACATAGTTTTTGTTCACAGCAATTGATGCCTTATTGTGTGGACTAGGGGATTAGCATAATTCAGTGTCCATCTAAGGGCATTTATTATTAAGAGAACTTCACAAGGAGGAAATCCATGTCTGGTCCAGCCCTCTGAGATGAGTGTGCAGTTTTCCTGCTACCAGGTCCTTTCTGCAGACTGAGACTGCAACAGAGGTTATTAGCACCACCTCGTGGCCATCTTGTGCCACTGCAGTGCATAGACCGGGTCTCCTATTAATGGTTAATGATCTATTAGTGACTGATAAGACATAACCCAACCCTTATAGAATCCATTTACTCCCTGGCATAAATTTTAGAGAAAGTTATTAAATAAAATTGTGGGTATGATGATTTAGAGATTTTCTTTAAATGAATAACTTCCTCAATCTTTTAAATTTGAAATATTAATTATAATGATGATAAAACAGTAAAGTGTTATGTTGAGGCAAGTATTCATTGTGAAGGATTTGGTGAAAGGCAACATCTGATTTCAAAGATCTGAATATTGTTTTTATAAATTCCTAGTGATTACAAGAACGATTTAATGAGAACAATAACATCAAATCATTAAAAAATACCTTTTGTCTCAGAAATAGTTACTGAAAAGAATTCATATAAAACGTCATTTTAGCTATCATTTTAATTTACTATGATGAAACTGACATTATAATTTTTTATAAACTGTTGAAGTTGTGTCTGAATAACCTCAATACACCTGTTTAAACTGTTCACTTAGTTTTGACCAATGTAACCTTATAACCATGAAACCACTGAACATTTTCACTGCCCTGAAGCTACTTCCTAACTTCATGAAGCCATTCTCCTCATCCCGGCACCAGGTTACCACAGACCTTATTTCTGTCACTAGACTGCTTTTGCCTCTTCCAGGGATTTAACTTGAATGGGGTCATTAGTATGCCTTATGTTGTGTCTGACTTATTTTGTTTGGAATAATGGGTTTGAATTTCCTACCTCTTGCTTCTTTTTACCGTTAAGTAGGATTCTGTTGTATGGAATACTAAAATTTGTTTTTCTTTTTACTTACTGATAGTTATTTGAGTTCTTTCCAGTTTGGGGCTGTTATGAAGAATTATAAACATTTTTGTAAAAAGTATTTATGTAGACATATATTTCCATTTTTCTTGAGTAATTACTTATGAATAGAATTTCAAGTCACACATTAAGTACACATTTAATTACATGGGAAATTTCCACATGACTACCAATTTATATTCCCACCAGAAATGTGTGAGGGTTCCAATTAAATACACATGCTTACCAATATTTGGCATTTCCTGAGAATTTTTTCATGTGTAATTACAGGTATTTTAATAGGTGTGTAGTGATATCTCAGCAAGGCTTTAATTCACCTTTCCAGAGAACTGCATAATGATGTTGAAATCTTTTCATATGCTCTTTGGCCTTCTTTATTTTCTTTTGTGAAATATTTCTTCCAATCTTCTGCCCCATTTGCTAACATTGAAATTGTACTGATAATATAGATTGACATCCATTTGTGAGAGACACAGAGACATCCATTGAACATCATGCCCAGTTTCCCTTCATGCCCCCATGGTATCATTTTGCAAAACTGTAATGAAATATCACAACCAGGATATTGACACTGATACAGTCAATGACAATCAGATTTCCTGTCTCAATTGTACTGGGGTGTGTGTGTGTGTAAGTTCCATACAGCTTTTATCACCTGTGTACCTTCCTGTAGCCACTACCATAGTAGAGATACTAAACAGCTCCATTAGCACAAGGATCCCTGGGTTGCCATTTTATATCACATCTACATCTTATACTTCCATGGACCCACACTTAATCCCTAACTGGAAACTGATACTCTATTCTCCTTTGCATTAAACTAATAGGTCAATTTGTGCAGAACTGACATATTTAATATATTGATCCTTTCCATCCATAAGTATGGTCTCTTATTTATTTAGATCACCTCTAATTTATTTTATAGTATAACTTTTAGTATTTTATAATTTTTAGCATATAACTCCACATATTTTTTAAAATTTTTATTTTAAGTATTTCATTTTCTGTGGTGCAGTTATAAATGGTATTGTTTTAAATTCTGTTTTCTGCATGGTCATTACAGTTAGTATATAGAAAAGTGATTGTTACTGTTCTTTAACTGACATATTTTCAGTTATCTTCAAGGACAAGATATAACTGTATAGCTAATCAGATGCCAGTTGCTAGACAGTGTAATATGTATATTTTTGTACTGGAGACTGAAACTAGGGCCTTGAATATGCTAGACAAGTGCCCTAACTATCCTTTATCTACATTCTCAGACATTTTGAAATTTTATTTTTAGATAAGAGTCTCACCAAGTTTCCCAGGCTGGCTTTGAACTTGTACTCCTCCTGCCTAAGGCTTTCTGGCAACAAAAAAAAAAAAAAAAAAAAAGGAGAGAGAAAAAAAAAATCTTTGGTAAAAGAGACAACGTAAAACTTATGCTATCAGTTGTTTTTAAGTATACATTTCAGTAGTGTTAAATATATTAATGTTGCTATGCAGTGACTGATATTTGTTTGCTGGCCTTGTATTCTGCAACCATGTTAAATTACTTGAAAGTTTAAGGAGGATTTGTTTTTGTTTTTCAGATCCTCTGGGGTTTTCTAGGTAGACGATTATGTGATGGGGAAAAGTTTTCATTTCCAATTTGTATGACTTTGTTTCTTTTTTCTTGCTTTTTGCAGTGGCTAGTCCTCCCAGCACTATGTTGCATGAAAGTGGTGAGAGTGGGCAGCTATTTCCATCTGTGTAGAGGAGGAGAAAGCCTGATTGAGCTTCTTTTGGTGTCCAGGTCTGGGGTCAGGAAACACAGCATTTGGGTGATCTTTCTCTGCTGAGTGGTGAATGCAGGATGCTCTGCCTCATTTTTGTGCTGTTCTTGTAGACCTGAGATCTCAAACCAGTCTACCTCTTTCTTCCCACTCATTTCAGTTCCCTTTTACTGCCTTTTATGCCATCCATGTACAGGTTTTATAGTTCAGCTTAGTGGAATGGAGCAGGGAAAACTGCATCTGTGATTCCTTGTTCAGGCCAGAGGTCTTTTAACCCAAGTTTTTGATTGGGTTACCCATGGAGAATAATTTCTTTTGGGTTTTAGTTTGTCCTTTTACATACTAAATGGCAGCTTTGGGAGAGAAGTTTTACATTTTAATGAAGTTCAACTTATCATTTTAAAAGTGGTTCTTCCTTTAGGCGCTTTATCTAAGAAATCATTGCTTACCATAAAGGATTAGTTCCAGATATTTTACAATTTTAACACTACATTTAGGTCTATGCGAATTTTTATTTAAATTTTGTGTATGGTGAGAAGTGAGAGATGATATTCATTTTTTCTCAAAGATCTAAGTGACTGGATTGTTTCCCTTCTGAATTATTTGAATCTATTACTTGATTCATTTTTCTGTTCTGCTTATTAGTGACTGTCCTCTGTATTAAGTCTTTAAATAGCCTGTGTAACTTATCCTTTTTCAAAGTTGTTTTGGCTCTTCTAGATCCTTTACATTACTCTATTAAATTTAGTATTTTTTACTCAATTTAAACAAATAATTTAAAAAGCTCAGAGTGGTATTGCCTTTAAATTATTTATAGTAATCTATAGATTACTTTTTATAGAATTATAACAATAATAAATTTTATAATCCTTGAACATGGTGTATCTTGCAACTTATTTAGATTTTGAATTACTTCCATCAATATTTTGTTGTTTTCTCTGTAGATATATTGCACATATTTGGCTATTCCTAAATATTCCATATTTTTTCATGCTATTTTCAGTGGTATTGTAGTTTTTACATTTTATATTGTTCGTTACCGGTGAATAGAAACACAAATTTATCTTTGTATAATTGACCTTGTATCTTACTCTTTGTTAACTTTGACTTACCTAGTATTTTTCCTAGAGTCCTTAGACTTTTCTATTTCCATAAATACATTGTTTCAAATAAACACTTATATTTACTTCTTCCTTTATAATCTGTATATTATTCATTTTTTAGGTCTTGCTTTATTGGACTGGCTTGAATAGCCGATAAAATCTTGAATGGGAAAAGCGAGAAACTTGTCCTGGATAATAGAAGAAGGAATTAAGGCACAAGATTTAGCATTACATTTCCAGTAGATTTTCATTTTCACCCACTGTCATACTGGGGAAATTTCTTTTTACTTAACTTTACTGGGAGGTTTTATTTTATTACACATGGATATTGGAGTTATAATATGTTTATTCTACATCTGCTATGGTTTGAATAAGTGTCCCCTAAAGATTCATGTATTATTAAAGGTTTGGACCCTAGGGTGACAGTATTGGAAAACAGTAAAATCCTCAAGAATTGGGGTCTCATAGGAGTTCTTTTGTGGTTTGGATGTGAGGTGTCCCCCAAAACTCACGTGTGAAATAATGCAAGAAGGTTTAGAGGAGAAATGACTGGGCTATGAGAGTTTTAATCCAATCAGTGAATTACTCCCCTGATGGCATTAACTGGGTGGTAACTGAAGGTGAGTAGGGGGCGGCTGGAGGAGGTGGGTCATTGGGGGCGTGGCTTTGGGGTATATATTTGGTATCTGGTGAGTGAAATATTTCTCTCTGCTTTCTGATCATAATGTGAACCATTTCCCTTTGCCATACTCTTCCGCCATGATACTTTGCATCGCCTAGAACCTGAGGAATGGAGTCAGCCTTCTATGGACTAAGACCTCTGAAACTATGAGCTCTCAAATATTTTTTTCCTCCTTTACAATTGTTCTGGTCAGGTCCTTTGATTGTAGTAACAGAAAAGCTAACTAAAATAAGGTCTTTAGGTCAGTGGAGATGTTCCTTTAAAGGAGATGTTGGACCAGCCCCTCATCTTTCCCTCTTTTGCTCCCTGGCCTTGAGGTGAGTGGTTTTACTCCACCAGGCACCCCCATTGTGGTGGGGCCTCATGCCAAGCAGGCCACATCAATGAGGCCAACAGATCATGGACTGGAATTTTGAAGATTATGATCCAAAAGCAGACCTTTTTTAAATTTATGAATTGATAGCAATGGAAAGTTAACACAGTATCTTTTGAGATGATCGTTCTTTTGTCCTTTATTCTGATATGGTGAATTACAACTCATTTTTCAACATGCATTCCTGGGACGAAGTGTTCTACATCCTGATGTATTACCAATTTTCTATATTACTTGTTTTGAATTGCTACTATCATTTGTAGTTTTTGTTTCTATTTTTATGGCATTTTAGTCATACTTTTTCTTGTTTTGTAATATCTTTGTCTATGGACTCATGATACATCCAGTCTCATTAAATAATTTGCAGAATGTTCTCTCCTCCTTAATTTTCTGAAAGCATTTATGTAAGATTGGTAATTTTTCTAAAAAAAAAAAAAAAATGTTTGGCAGAATTCACCAGTGAAGTGTTCTGGTTCTGGAGTTTTGTTCATGAGAAATTTTTTATTACAAAGTTAATTTTTAAAATACATATGGGAAGGCCCAAGTAGTTTATTTCTTCTTGTGTTATTTATGTGTGATGTCTTCAAGGAGTTTTTCATGTGATCTAAGTTATTTAATTTATTACCAAAATTTTTCATAATATTTAGTTATTACCCTTTCAATATGTATTCAGTTACACTCAGTATTTTTAGCATATATAGTGATGTCTCTTCTTTCATTTTTGGTATTTTCTTTTTTCCCTTAATGAGTATGAATAAAGTTTCCTAAGTTTTACTTATACTTTTAAAGATTTAGGTTTTGATTTCTTTAATCTTCCATACTTCCTTTTTCCCCATCATGTTGGTTTGGTTCTTATAAGAACCTTCTGTTTACTTTGAATTAATTTGCTTTCTTTTTCTAATTATTTTTCTTTTTTAATATATTTAAATCTGTAGATATCTTTTATTTTGGCTTTCATTAGCTGCATCTCACAAATTTGGGCATGCTGAGTTTTCATACTCATTCAATTTCAAAAAAGCTTAAGATTTCCCTTTTTATTTTTCATTGGCCAATGGTCATTTAGAGGAGCACTGTTTAATTTCCCCATATTCTGGGATTTCCCTAATATGTTTCCATTATAAAAATTTTCCTCTGTATAACTGTGTTATGTTCACAGAACATATTCTGCATCATTTCAGTCCTTTAAAATCTGTCGAGACTGGCTTTATGACCAGAATATAGTTTATGTTGGCAAATGTTTCAGGAGCTTTTGAAAAGAATGTGCATTTTGATGTCATTGGCTGGAGTGTTCTGTGTTAGGTAATTCAATTAAGACAAGTCAGGTGTGGAAGTTTTCTTATTGTTCCCACAGACAGTATAGTTTTATTTTCTCAGTCATTGATGGTCTTGTCATTATGAAAATTTCCCCTTTCTCACTGGTAATACTTGGGTTGAGGGGTCTCTTTGGTCTGTAGTCATTTCAGCTCTTCTTCCTTAATATTTGCATCACATACCATTTTCATCCTTTTAATCTATACCTTTATTAGATTTGAAGTTGCACTTCTTATATGTATGTTATAGGGTCAGGTCTTACTGTTCATTGGGTCTCAAAATATCTGCCTTCTCACTGAATTATTTTGAGCATTTACATTTGATGTCAATATTGACATGTCTAGGTTCCAAGATACCGCATATTTTTATTTGTCACACGCCTTTTTTCTTTTTATTCCTCCTTAAAAAAAACTATTTGTGTAAATCTCTTTTATTTTTTCCATTATTAGATTTTATTTGATTTCTCTTTGCAAGTTTTTGTTTTGGTGTGGTTACTCTTTGATTTATATCATTCGCCTTCAACTTATAACCGTTTACCTTCAAATGTGATATCAATTAATGTATATAGTAAAAATCACATAATAGAGGCTGGAGTTGTAGCCCAGTGTAGAGGGCTTGCCTACCTAATATGTGTGAGGTGCTGGTTCGATTCTCAGCACTGCATAAAAATAAATTAATTAAATAAAGGTTCCTCAACAACTAAAAATGTTTTTTTTTTTAAATCACACATCAACATATTTGTTTTCTCCTCCCATTGTTTGTGTATTTCCATGCAATTCAGACATCTCATCTATGTATATGTTAGAAACCCCATCCAGCAGACTCTGCCCAGGGCTGGTCAGTTGTTGTGCAAGAAGCAGGCAGGGCTGGTGAAGGGGTTTCTTCTCCCGGAGGGGTGTGAGAAAGAAAAGTGATCAACACCATGAAAGGCCCAGGGGCCATTGGTCCCTATAGTCAAGCAGTGTTAGTGGACTGGACCATTTACATCTCTGTACAGATAGGCATGGACGCTTCTAGTGGAAAGCTTGTGCCAGGAAGGGTAGCAGCAGAAACTAAACAAGTTCTTACAAACATGGGTGAAATTCTGAAAGCTGCAGGCTGTGACTTTACTAATGTGGGCAAAGCAACTGTTTTTCTGGCTGACGTGAGTGACCTCAACACTGTCAATAAAATCTACAAAGAATGTTTCAAGAGTAATTTTCCTGCTTACCAGGTTGCTGCTTTACCCAAAGGAGCAGGCATTGAGATTGAAGCAGTAGCTGCCTAAGCACCTCTCACAACAGCAGGTCTATAACTGGGCTGTGTTATTCTCATCATGTCTTTAAACTAACACTAACCTAACTTAATTCTACTTATATGGTGAATTATATTTATTGATTTGTGCATGTTGAAACAATTTGTATTCCTGGAATGAAATCCACTTGATCATGATGTACTTCTTTTTAATGTGTTTTTGGACGTGGTTTGCTTATATTTTATTAAGGATTTTTGTGTTTATGTACATTAGGAATATTGGTCTGTAGTTTTCTTTCCTTGATGTGTTTTTGTTTCATTTTAGTATCAAAGTGATACTGTCTCCATAGAACAAATTTGAGAGTATTTATTTCCTTTCTCTTTCATGAAATAATTTGAATAAGATTGGCATTAATTCTTTAAAAGTTTGGTAGAATTTGACTGAGAATTCATCTGGTCCTGGACTTTTCTTTGTTGGAATGCTTTTAATTAATTGCTAATTTAATTTCATTGTTTGTTATTGGTCTATGTTTTCTGTTTAAATATGGGTAGATCATATGTGGCTAGGAATTTGTCAATATCTTCTAAGATTTCCTGTTTATTGGAGTATAAATTTTCTAAACAGTTTCTAATCATCTTCTGGATTTTATAAGTGTCTCTAATTTTGTTGATTTTGTTCTTTCCTCTCTCTCTTTTGGTTAGTTTGGCTTGTTGATTTGATTCTTTTCTTTCTTTCTTTTGGCTAGTTTGGCTTAGGTTTTATCCATCTTTTTTATCTTTTTGAAGAACCAACTCAGTCGTATTGTTTTTTTTTTTTATTCAAAATTTCATTAATTTTGGCTCTGATTTATTTCCTGTCTTCTACTGATTTTGGAATGTTTATTCTTCCTTTTCTAGGGCCTTGAATTGTAACATTAGATTATTTATTTGGGATCATTCTTTATTTTTTAAAATATAAGCACTTAATGCTATAAACTTCCCTTTTAGAAGTACCTTCACCCATTCCAGAGATTTTGATATATTTCCGTTTTCATTTGTTTCTAAAAATTTTTTATTTCTTCCCTAATTTCCTCTATGTCATATTTCTCACTCAAAAGTGTATTATTTAATTTCCAGGTGTTAGAATGGTTTCTGTTTTTTATTTTGTTATAAGTTCTCATTTCATTTCTTTCTGATATGACAGGATTCAATTTTCCTGTTTTTTTGTATTTGCTAAGACTTGCTTTGTGTCCTAAACTATGGTCTATTTTAGAGAAGGTTTCATGTGTCACTGAGAAGAAGTGAATCCAGTTGTTGATGGATAGACTATTCTATAGATGCCTATTAGATCCACTTAATTTATAATATCTTTCAGTTCTGAACAGTCTTCGTTTATGTCTGAATGTACTATATATTGGTGAAAGAAGTCTGTTGAAATCACTCACTATCACTGCGTTGGAGTCTGATTCTTTATTTTGAGTAGGGTTTGTTTTATGTTCATAGGTAGACCAGTGTTACAGTCATAAGTATTTACAATCTTTGTATGTTCTTGTTGGATGAGTCCCTTAATCAGTATGATGTGACTGATTAATTTTGGCTTGAAGATGAGAGTAGTTTACTCCTGTTAGCTTTTGGTCTTCGTTTGCCTGGTCATTTTTTTTTTTTTTTTTTTTTTTTTTTTTTATCTCTCTCTATCTCTTCACCTTCACCCTATGGATGTCTTTGCCTATAATGTAAGTCTCTTCTAACAACAAATGCAACGTGTTGTTTGATGCATTATGTCAAACTACTTCTTTTGTCTAGGGGAGTTTAGACCCTTTACGTTTAGTGTTTTTATAGAGAGATGGTTTTTATTTTTATTTCCTGCCATTTTGATTCATTTCTGATGCTTAATTCAGACTTCATTCTCCTTTAGTTGACATTCTTCTAGCGAGATTCATTCATACCCTGGCTCTAATATTTATTTTTCATTTCTTCTGCATGAAATATCTCACTGAATTTGTTTTGTAGTTCTGGTTTAGTGATTATGAATTATTTTAGTCTTATTTCTCTTCTGAAGGATAGTTTTGCTTGTTAGAACTTATTATCTTTCAAGTTTTTTTGTATATTGATTATTCTAAGACCACCTGGCATTTAGGGTTTGGGTGAGAAATCAATACAAATTCTACTTGACTTACTTCTAAATGTGACTTTCTGTTTTTCACTTGCAGCTTTTATAATCTATCCTTGTTCTGTTTATTAAGCATTTTAATCATAATATGTCTTGGAGAAGATCTCTTTTGATCTTATCTGTTTAGAGTGCTAAATACATCTTGTATTTGGATTTCTGTCTCATTCTTTTTTTTTATTGTAAACAAAAGGGATACATGTTGTTTCTCTGTTTGTACATGGAGTAAAGGCATACCATTTGTGTAATCATAAATTTACATAGGGTAATGTTGTTTGATACATTCTGTTATTTTTTCCCTTCCCCCACCCCTCCCACCCCTCTTTTCCCTCTATACAGTCCTTCCTTCCTCCATTCTTGCCCCCCTCCCTAACCCTAACCCTAACTCTAACCCTAACACTAACCCCTCCCACCCGCCTCTGTCTCATTCTTAAGGTTTGGAAATTTTCTGATATTTCACTTAAAAGTTCATACATTTCTTAGTTTGTATTTCAGTGCCTTCATGTATACCAATGATTCTTATTTTGTTCTCTTAATGTTATCCAAGATTTCTTGAATAATCTTGTCATGATCTTTTAACATATTTTATTTATTGTTGACTTCATTTTCAAGTTTATATACTTCATCTTTGAGGTCTGAGAATATGTCTTCTCTGTGATCTAACCTACTTGTGATGCTTTCAATTGAATTCTTAATTTGATTTATTGAGTCATTTCCAAGATTTCTATTTATTTTTCAGAATCTCTGTCCCTTTATTGAAATATTCTTTTACTTCCTGTATATTTATTCTTTGTTCATTCCTTAGATGTTTAAGTTCATTGAACATTTTAATTATCAACTTTCCAAATTCTTTTTCTGGCATTTTCTCTATTGTGGGCCAGTTGTGTTGTAAACTCTTTGGGGTGACTTGGTCTCTTGATTTTCCCTATTGTGAGTAATTCTACCCATCTTCTGGGATAATTTTCTCTTCTACTTTTTTTGTGAGGGATTTTAGTGAATTTTTTCCCCTTTACTGTGTGTTTTGAGTTGGGCAAATATTTCAATGTCAATATTTCCACTCAATTTGAACTTGCTATGACCAGTCTCTTGTACCACATGGAGAGGAGATACCAAACCCCCATAATTACAATCACTTTATATTGACAATGTCTTATATTAATAAATCTTTAAGGAGAACTTATTGACAGTGTTCTTCAGTAACCCACTCATCTGTTTTTCTTGGCCATATTTTTGCAGTAAGGTGTTTCTTTCTAGGGCTTCAGTTATAGTGCAGTTTGTTTCTTCTCTGCTCTGACTCAAGTGGTCAAGCTTGTTTGGGGAGTCTGAATGCAGAGTTTCATCCCCTTCTTGGTTGGATGACTTTGATGCCCCTGCTCTTTCTGAAAGTTTCAGACTATGTGCTGGGGGAGGAGAGTGGAATGCATCAGCCTATCCTGCAGCCTTTTTTCAGCTTGGAAGAGATGACTCAGGGTTCAGCAGAGTTGGTCTGAATATAATTGGTCTCAGTCCCTGCCCACCAACTGTGGTAGCAAGGCTCCTACTCTTAGCTCAGATTGCCTGTTAAAAGTGAAAGAGTGTCTTTTGCTTTTCTCAGCTTCTGGTGCTGAACTGATGTTTTGATTACCTCTTGGAAAGGTGCTATGATAGTACAGCTTACTCTGAATTTCCATATTCCATTCTCCAAAGGGATAGACCTGTTATGAAGCTGCAATCCTGTCATTTTAATTCCAAACATCAGAGCAAGTGGGAAGTGTATCATATCCCCCTGTAGACCCAGTGACTTATGGGGCTGAGGCTAGAGGATCCAAGTTTGAGGAAAGCCTGTGAAACTCAGCCGGAACCTGTAATACCAGTTACTTGGGAGACGGAGGCAGGAGGATTATAGGCAAGCCTAGGCAATTTAGTGAGACTCTTTTTCAAAATAAAATTTAAAACAGGGATGGGGATATAGCCAGGTGGTATTGCATCACATTCCCTGGCATCTTTTCAGGATGCCTGGCATTCTCCCTACAGATCTTCTAGTACTTTTGCAACCGAGGAACCTGCACCTCTTGAGCATAAGAGAGGAGCCTAGAGATGGATCCGAATCTGTAGGTCTTATTAAAATGTTTTATTAGAAAGATTTGTAAAGTTAGATAGTGACTACATCACAAGTATAACTCATGCAGAGTACATATCGGATGCTAAATAAATGTGTTGGAGTTAAGTTTATGGAAAGGAACGATTGGTAGGTCCCCATAATAAGCAAACTTGATTTCTCCCTCAGTCATTGACATTCCTACTTTTAGAATATGTCCTTGCCTTTAGCACTCATTTAATTTTTCATTTTAAATTAGAACCTTGGAAGCAAAAGTATGCTCTGGTTTTGAGAAACCACAATCAATCCCTGATTCCTTACTCCCTCTGCACCCTGACAGATCCTGGTGCTTTTTCCTATGTGGCCCTGCATAGTGTGTGGGTCCCCTTCCTTCTGGGAATAGAGATTATCAGACTCATTTCAATGCAGTCATCTCCTGCTCTCTTGGTCTCACCAAACCTGAATAATCATAAAAACACTTTTATTTTATTTTTAAAAATATTTTTATAAACTAACAAGAAAAGGCCATGAGTTTTGCCTGGGGCTGGCTCCTCTTCCTTGCCTTTCTGCTCCCGTATTGTGTCAGTGAGTAAGCAGGCCTTATGTGTGACTGCCCACAGTGCATTTATTTTATAATTGCAGAGCATGTGGACCCTATTTAGAGTGTAATGCTATTTAGGAATGCATTCAGGAGTCTAAGATGATTAGATTTATTGGGACACCAGAAATAACATTGTTTCTCACTAACCCAGTGACCACCTGTTCTGTGCTGTCCTGAAGTCCCATCCTCCTTCACCCCAAGCGCCGACAGCAGGCCTAGGCCTCAGCTGTGGTACAGGCACCACATCAAATCAGAGGGCTTCTCAAGGTTGGAACAAGGAGAATTGGTTATCACAGGAATAACCAAGTAAGCCAGCTGGTGAGTTGTCAGCAATGACAGGAGACTCCAGGGTTAAGGACAAGCTCCTTAGGAGCCCAGGATTTACCCAACAGGGCTTAAAAGGAGGGGAAAAACAGCACAGAATGATGATTTTCTTTTTAAAAATCAACAGATACCTAGTAGAATTATGTCTTTCCCTCTCTCTCTCTCTCTCTCTCTCTCTCTCTGTGTTAACATACTATCACAGATAATAACATCTAGTCAAACTGACAAGTAGGGTAAGAAGGGCAAACATTCAACTTCTAAAATTGTTTATAATATGAAATTACTGGAAAAATAGTTAAGGGAATGTCACAAATTATAAAGATAATTACCATGGCAGAAAGGCAATCTACTTACTAGAAGGAGAATATGCTTATTGAAAGCCTGTTTTTCCAATAGAGTCAACAAATGGGCAATACAGTAGGATGAAGTTCGGACAAAATGTAATCTGCCAATCAGTAAGTACAAACTATTAAATTATAAATACACTGGATAAAAAACCGCAGCATTTCTATATATATTAGACCAAGTACACCAAATAACTGATGTTAAAAGATCACAACCAATAATGGTGAGGTCAACAAAAATGATCTCAATATCAGTCAGAGTTGAGTTTAAGGAATATAACCAGTAAGTGAAAAAAAAAAAATCACTTTAATAAGCTGAACAGCAAGGTTTAAAATGAAGGTGTGAACATTTAAAAATCTATGGTCTAATAATATATCAGGATCCAGAAAACAAAAACACAGGGGCAGAAGAAGTGATTGCACACCAAAAGGGGAAGACTGCAATGTTCTTCTCTGACTTATTAATGAATCTAGAGGACAGAAAAAGTGAGGTCAAAGGAGAAATAAACACAGATAAAAACAAGGGAAAAAAACCTCCTTTCATGTTTCATGGAATATTCACTGAAAAAAGTGAAAGCACGTTAGGTCAGCAGAAAACCTCGATAAATGTTATGTATTAGTGTTATTGCCTAAAATAGTCTGTAACTACAGTTTAGTAAAACTAGTAATTAGTGGAAAAATGGAAAGCAGAAAAGCTCTTTTCATCAAAATATTGCAAAACATAATATCTCTTGAGCAATTCATATAAAAAAGGAAATAAGATTAAAACTGCAGAAATTCTAATAAATACAAAGTAGTATTGTATGAATGTTAGAACTGTGATACAGATAAAATGATGATTAGAGGAAATTATAGATTATCTTCATGAAAAGGATTAAAGTAAAGGGACAAAGCAGGCCCTGAAGAGTAGAAGAAATAATTTAATAAAGATAAAATAGAAATTAATCAACTATATTATTGAGGAATAGGATAACTCCAAATGGACAAACAAACACACAAAACAAAATGGAGAAATCACATGAAATGTTTCTTAAGATAGGAAAAAATGAAATGGACACATTTTAGCTGATCTCTCCAAGTCAAAAGAATGATGCACCCAGGTAAGAACTCACACTGGGGGCACTTCTCCCCACCAATACACTGGAACTCACATTTACTCATAAATACAAGGGAAATGGGTAATAAATGTTCATAAAAATATAAGTACATGCAGAAACTTATAAAAGCTTCATTAAAAGAGCTTAAATATGACAAAAGAAATGAAAATCTAAAATAGAGTGAAATACCATGCGTGCATATGAATCAGAAGTCTCATTTTTTTAAAAAATGTCAATTTTACCCAAGTAGTATATATTCAATGGTTTTCCAAACACAATATCACTTTTGGAAACAAGGAGTTGGGAGGACCTGCACTACCATAGAGGTTCTCCGTCGTCATTCCTTGGGTGGCATGGGAGCTGCTAGCTTCATCTAGTAAAGAGAGGTCAGGATGCTTCTCAACCGACTAACTGACACAGGACAGCTCCCAACAAGGAACTGCACAGTTCAAAATGTCATTATTTCTGATGCTGAGAATCTCCGTGCTAGCAGCCATCAACACATAAAGTTCTGGTAATAAGACAATGTGGTGTTCAGACTGGGATAATTAATGGTCAGGTCAACAAAACAGAATAAAGTCCAAGAATAAAGGCGTGCTTTGCAGATGTTGAACCACAGGTGGTGACGCAGAGTAGGAAGGCTTCCTGATTTCATGCCACACCTCAAGTCACATTTGGTTGGGTTAAAGACCCATTTGCCAAGGAGAAAAAAAGAGAGAGAAGGAACTCATGTGGAAGAACATCTCTGTGACATGGAGCATGTGGTGTCGGGAGGGGAAAGTATTTCTAACTATAAAGAGGGAGATCATGCATTTTTTAAGTGGAAGGACCAGCCAGAGAGGGGCAAATATGTTTCAGGTGAGAAAGATCTGAAATGTGGAATACAGTACTTTCAACATGTACAACCCACAAAGGACTAACATTGATAACAGAAAGAATTGAGTTATTAGGTGTCACTTTAGTGTGACTGTCCATGATCCCACCCCTTAAAATGTGTGTGTATGAAAATCAGGGGCCACCTGTGAAAGACTGGCAGCAGAGTTAACTGGCACTGTGACTTGGGAAGCAGTTTGTCATTATTCTTGCTGTCAAATGTGCATGCTCCCAGAGACCAGCAATTCCACTCCCAAGCTCTAGAAACACTCTCACCCATGTTCACAATGAAGATTATATTTGTTGGTATCATCAGTAAGAGCAAACTAAGTAAATAAAAATTAAATTGTAGTACAAAGAATGGTCTATCTGACCAAGTGCTTGCAAAAAATTAATGCAAGTTTCTCAACTTTGACTTTGGCATTTGGGGCTGGCTTATCCTTAGTTGTAGGGGGCTGTCCTGTGTACTGAAGAATGAATCAGCATCTCCAACTTTTCAGGTAAAGAGCAGTAGCATCCACACATTGAGACAATTGAAAATGTCTCTAGATGTTCCCAAATGTCTCTGGGGAGGCAGAGAACCTCGTTGAGAACCTCTGATACAGAGTGAAATAACAACCATAGAAATATATAAATTAGAAAGATAACATACTAATAATGTATAAGAATAATAAAAATTAAAAAGGTAAAAATTTCCTGTGACCAACATGTCACAGTTATGTAAATTGTACATGCACACAAATGTTTGTGTATGTTTGATATGAATATGTGTACATATTCATACCCTCCCAAGACAGACATATTTAAAATCAAGAGAATTATGAGCTCCACATCTGGATGGAGGCTCATCTGGGTTGGGAGGAAAGGAAGGAGAATGAATAGGTGGGGTATATGCAGACAGAGTTAGTGTTCTGGTCATGATCTTTGGTAGATTGTGGCTTTTGGACTTGGCTTTGCTTGGTGGTTCTTCTGGTGGTCTTGCCTCAAATAATGTGGTGACTCTGGGGACTCGACTTGAAACACAATCATCTATGCTGGCCTCATACCTGGCCAGATTTGGATAGAGGATCTTGGCCTATGTTAGGTTTTTCATTCCTGATCTCATCATAGTGTGCTGCTCTCATGTTTGCAAAAGGTAATTACTAACGTGCCAAGTGCTTATAAAGCTTCTGCTTCTGCCACATTGGCCACTATACCCTTGGCCAAAGGATGCTAATTTAGTCAGCTTTTTTTTTTTTTTTTTTTTTTTTTGCCACTGTAACCAAAAGACCTGACAAGAATAATTAGAAGAGGAAAAGTTTATTTCGAGACTCACTGTTTCCGAGGTCTCAGTCTGTAAATGGTTGACTGTTGCTCCAAGACTGAGGTGAGGCAGAACTTCATGGTGGAAAGGTATGGAGGAGGAATCAGGAAGCAGAGGGAGAGAGCTCTGTTCACTGGAGCAAAATAGACACCCCAATGGCAGAACCACTGTGACTTGTCTTTTCCAGCCAACTATATCTGCTTATAGTTACCACCCAGTTAATCCACTCAACTTGATTGATGCACTGATTACGTTAAGGCTCTCGTAATCCAATCATTTCACCTCTAAACTTTCCGTCCCTGTCTCACACATGAGCTTTTGGGAGACACATCATATCTAAACCATAACAGAATTCCCTTGGCTAGGTCAGAATCAGTATATGAGGGGCCAACACAAGGTTGTGGATCTTGGGAACTTGAATAACTGAGGGTCATTGATGTGGCATTTAACCAAATTAATCTCCTGGAACTTTGGCTTAGCTGCACTGTACTTCTCTATTTTTGATATGGCAGGAAACCATAAGTAAAATCGCATCTCACACATTGCCTTTCTTCATCATTAATTATAACAGGAGGTAGAATTAGATATTTAAATATTCATTGCATCATTTCTTTTTGATCTCTCTATAGTTCATATAGAGTGAGAATATGTCAGAAATCAAGGGGTCTCCGTGGTACAGTTAGTTTTCTACAGGAGCTGTTTGACCCAAGGGATGCGTGCTAAGTTCAGAGTATGTCAGAGGTTCAGAAGCCTGACTTTCAGCCTCAAAGTCTGAGCAAATATTCCTGCAATCTTGCACCACTTAGGATCCAAGGAACCACTTGGGAGAAGACCATGCTTCAACCATAACACCAGACTTCCCCTTTATAATTTTGCCTCATTGAAACTATGTACAATAGGAGACTGGAAAAACTTGGACTGGGAATTCTAAGTACAGAGTTGGTCTTAGGTCGTAAGTCAGGGCTGGGGGCATGACTGTCATGCAGAAGACAGGGAGCCCACATCTGAGTGTGAACAAGATAAAAGTGCACTGAGTCCAACTCAAATTTCAACTCAGCCTAATCCTTTTGATTTCTCAATGGGACTGAAATTATAGCCTTCTCATTGATTTACTGAAGAGAGGAATAGGGGAGTCCTTGTTTGTGGAATATGATACTCTCCAGAACATTTGAAGGTTTTTAATACACAATATCTAACAATAACCATGAGGCAAGAAATGATGATCCATAGGCAAGAGGGAAAGAAATACAGGCAGACTTCTAGGAGGCCCTGATATTGGAATTGATCTTTAACATGATCATGTGTTGAAGATGGTAGAGGAAAACATGGTAGAAGGACCCAGAATGTCATTAGGGAATTTGCGTCTATGTTAAAAATCAACAGAATGTTCTAGAACTGATATATGATATTTATGAAATCAATAACTCAGAAAAAATGTATTGAATAGCTGTTTTGATATAGCAGAGCTTAGAATTACTAAACTAGAAGACAGATCAATGGCAAGCATCCAAATTGAAGAAAGGAAAAGATAGAAAAACATATAACTACATTAGAGTGTTCCACACACTCGAAAGTTAACATGAAAAATTTAAGTTCTGAAAAACAGTGAAATAGAAATGGCAAAAATGACATTAAAAGAGAACGATCAAAAATTTTACTAAATTGATGAAAGGCACTAACCCAGAGATTCAACAAATTCTGCAAAAATCCACATCTAAGCATATACCAGTAAGATAGTTTAAACCAAAGCCTCAAGGGAAATATTGAGAATAGCTGGTAAGAAAAGGCACATTGTGCTCAAAGAACACAGGTACAGCTGACTGCTGCACAGAAGCAAATCAGAAGTCAATGGAATGACATTTTTTCAAAGTATCAGGGCTTTATTTCCACAAAATCCTCCAAAAGTAAAGGTGAAATAAATCATTGCTGACAAACAGAAACCCAGGAAATTTATTGCTAACATTCTTATACTAAAAGAAATACTGAAGAGTTCTTGAGGCAGGGAACCGGGAGTGTCTGAGGTGGCACCCTGCTCTCAAGCTCATTAAGTTCCCTTTTCATGGTTTTATGATATTGTCAAGTCCAAGGCCTGTGGGTCAAAGACCCTTTCTGTAAGTTCGTGACCCCAGTAAGAGCAGTAGCCAGAGGAACATGTTCCAAGAGACCCAGTTCCCCCAGGGCAATGCCATAAGTATTGAAGACAGTGCAGTGCTGGTAGGATCGTTGCTGGTGTAGACCAGTGGAATGGGACTGAGAGTCCAGAGGAAAGCCTTTACATTTATGGTCCGTTGATACTTAACAAGGTTGCCAAGACAATTTACTGGGGGAAAAAGAATCTTTTCCACAGTTGGTGCTGGGACAACTGGTTATCCACATGCACAGATATGGAGTTGGATTCCTTCCTCATAGCATGTACAAATATCAACTCAAAATGGATCAAAGATTTAAATTTGATATAAGAAAATTTTTGTTATATTGAGTTAGGCAAGGCCTTGATGGTGGCACAGTTATTCCCTCTGCAGCAGACGTCACCTTGGTCCCTCAGCTGTGAAAAGCCAAGTGCAGGCCCCAGAGGAGGCTGCTGTTGGGCCCAAGGGTTCAAAGCTTCCAATTCCTGTTGCTCTGCCAGACTTTGTGACGCAGGTGGAGGAGATACAGGGAGTGTCCTGATATCCTCCCACCACCCATCCATGCAGGAAACGCTCCTGATTGAATTTGGGAATTGAAAAAGAAGAATCAATGCACAAGGCCCTGGGTTCAATCCCCAGCACCACATAAAAAGAAAAAAGAAAAAAAAAAAAAAAAAAAAGAGAGAGAGAGGAGAATCAAGTTTCCAAAATGAATATGTTTATCTTTTATAAGTGGAATCAAGAATACAACATTCTATAATCCTCGGGAAAGCCACCCTTGGAGAAATTAACAGGAATTTCGCTTTGTTCTTTATGACCTGGTTAATACTATTTTAAAGATCTGAGTTTAACTTCAGGAAATGGAACTTTTTAGATGGTTCACAAATGTAAACATCATGAAATATTTACATGGTAAACATGTAAATATTATAGCACTTTTGTGTTTGGTTGTATATTTCAAATCGCTTTAATGGTTATTATGATTTTTAGAAAAGATCTTATGGTTAATACAGTGAAACCATTGTTTTGGGTTCCTATGTAATGAGTTGATCTGACCACCAGATGGCAGAGGCACACAGTATGGAGCAAGGCTGGATTCTGGGGTCAGTTTTCTTTCTCATTTTGGATGGTATATTTATTGTAAGTTTGATGAATGCACATTTGAGAGCAATGAGATTAATGCTGAATACACATATGAATCTTCAAATGTCTCATAAAAATCATACAAAAATAAGAAATTGAGTAAACCCTTTCCCAAATGGTTCAGATGATCACCTTGTCTCTGACATAGTTCCCACTAAACTGTCTGAGAAAGTAGACTGGGTTACAGACCTAGGAGGAAGGCTACATATGGTAATTTTCTCTACTGAGTGAGGTTCCTTAAATGGTAAATCAAATTGGAATTCTGTGGAAGTGGTCACTTTGATCTGTGTTGAAACTGTAGAGCAGTTGATAAGTATGACTTAAATACTCTAGATGAAATACATAAAATATTATTCTAAATTATTTCAGCAGGATTTGTTATTGTTCTTTTCCTCATTAATGTTTAAATTTCCCATTTCAAATCCCATATATATTATATGTATGCCATATACAAAGTGCACTCAAGAAAGAATTCCATACTACCTAAAATTGAAGAATGTACCCATACATATGTATGTGACCACAGGGATGTAAGTTCTGCTACTTTAATTATGGAGTCAACAATGACCTCTTTTGTCATAAAAAAGAATTGATTTCTCCATGTGTGTTTCCATTTTTTCCTCAGCTACTCAGAAATTGATATAAAGTGGTTTTGGAAAGGTGCAATAATTTTCCTGCTGCCATGTAAAATCAAAAGGGGGAAATACTGGGGAATGATATTTACCAAATTATATTGTTATATCATGTGCATGCATGAATAGTAACAACAAATCCCACTAATATGTGTAATTATGATGCACCAATACAAATATGGGAAAATATCTTCATTCTGAGTAGATTTCACTAGACTCCATTAGTCTGTATTTTTTTACTTAAAAAAATCAAATGCATTTTTGTAGTATTTTAAAAGAAAATGTAGTTGCCACCTGACATAATATGCCTGAGGACATTCAATGCAGTTATTTCATTTGTAATATTTTAAACTAACCATCCAGGATCCGGATTTGTGGCGCCAATCCCCTGAATAGAGAGTGAATGGGTGGGTGATGTCCTTCCCTGGGCTGTGGAGCTCACTGACAATATCACAGTGCTACACCTTGATTCTCCCGGCAGGACCTGAGTGCTGCACACATCTGGGTCTGCTGGACCGGACTTTCCTATGCCCTTTTCCAGACACTGGGCTGATGGTGCTTGAGGAAGCAGAAGGAAGAAGTGACAGAAGTCTCTATGGAGAAACAAGGGATGGGGGCATGCAGGTTGATCGCACTTCTGGGCCTACCCACCCCCCCAGAGACCCTCACTCAGCTACTTAGGAAAGTGGGAATGCTAGAAAGAAGTATGCCCTACTTCCCAAGTTCACATGACCTCAGAATATGCAGAAGCCACAGGAAGATGACACACAGCACAACAGGCTAATGGTGGGTGGAGGAAAGTGAAGCATTTAAGATCCAGCTTAGCTGTTGCTGAGAGATCACCTGAGTGATGTTTGAGCCTGACATCCCACAGTAGGAGCATGAAATGTTGGAGAAATGAAAACAATCTAGTTCAGAAAATTAGAATGTTCAGGCATGTCCTGCTCTCAGTACTGTATGGTCTGTTCCTATATGTCTGTTTGTGATGAAACATTCTTTTATCAAAAGGTATTCTTGTAACTTTTTTTTCTCATAATAAGAATGATACTCTAGAAGAAATTTTTAGAAAACACACATAGGAAAAATAAAAATACCTCATCATCTTACTTCTCAACAATATACATTTCTAAGATTTTGGGTGTTTCTTCATATGTATATTGGGAGATAAATATATATTTTTTTAATTATTTAATAGTTCAAACATACAATTTGGGTTTTTTTTTCCCTGATCAGGACCCCTTGAATTTCCCTTTCTAATCCATCCTGCAGCTCCCAGAATATAAGCACTAACCAGAGTTTAATCTTCATTATCCCTGTATTTTCCTTAGATGCTACTATGTATGTATGCATTCCTAAACAACACAGAGAATTATTTTGTGTAATTTGAACAATGTATAAATATGGTTATAATGGCTATGGCCCAGTTGTGCTAGGGCATGGAATCAGTTGCTGAGAGACCAAGGAAGAGACACCCCGAGATGGGGATGAGAGGTAGGGGAGATGCTTTGGGGCACCTCCAAAAAAATAATAAAATAAAAATCTCAACTCAGGGAGAAGCTAGAACATCATTTCTACAATATATGTCCTTGTGAACTATATTAATGAACAAAGAGAAATAGATCACGTTTCTAGAGTCTGGATACCTGAGAGCACTCTCAGGAGCTTGCTGTAAACCCCTTAACACACAAAAAAAGCCCCTCATGCCCTTTAGGAGATGGTGAAAGTCACCCACACCCAGGGAGGTGCCAGCACTCCGCAGGTGCTCTTGGGTGCATTTGATGACGGGACACAAATGAGACACTGCTGCTACACAGAGGGGAGGGCTATGTGTGAAATGTCCCTTGTCACAGAAAAAGAGGAAATGCTTTGATAAAGCTGAAATCTTTTGCTGCATTCCAAAGGTCAGTAGGGTATAGAGAAAATGTTCATCAAATGTTATTTTCTGCCAACTGCCACCACTGAGAACCCCTTTCTGGGGGAGCTGCAGTTGCAGCATTGCTGACTGTACACTGGGGTCACCTCGCTTCTCCTGTTTTCTCTTACTGCCTTTTAAAACTACTGTGAATAGATGACCCTGGTGTCAGTTCAGCTGTGTCCCTTCTCCTGCTGGTTTTATGCCCTTCATTGGATTTCCCCCTGCACTTATTCCTCTAGGATCCAAGTTTGGAGTTTTTGATTTGCTAACAATATCATAAATTGCATCCTATTGGACATTTCTCATTGTATTTTATGAATAAACTAGAGACAAACAGAACCAGAAGCTCTTTGGAATTCAAATCCACAATAATTAAGACAAACTTTATCAAGTGTTCACGTGCCATAATTTACACAGAGATTAAGCATCTCCAATCTGAAAACCAAAATAGAAAATGATCCCAAATCTGATAATTTGTGAACTTCATAGTAATGCTCAAAATTTTTTAGATTTTGGAACTTTTTAACTTTTCCTTTTGGATTTAGGAATGTCCAACTGGTAAAATCTGTGAAAATATTCCAAAATCTGAAAATTCTGAAATCTGAAACAATTACTCCACTATATGTCCCCAGATTGCAGGGGGCATTGTATCATGTATTCAAAGTCTAAATAATCATACACTGCTGGCACATCCAGTGGGCTTGTCATGGTAGGCATAAAACCTACAAGCCATCTAACTTTTGTGGGGATGGGGTTACGTACGGTACTGGAGATTAAACCCAGGGGTGTTTACCACTGAGCCACATCCCTAGTCCTTTTAATTTTTTATTTTTTGTAAGGGTCTTGCTAAGTTGTTTCCAGTCTCTAAGTTGCTGAGGCTGGCTTTGAACTTGCGATCCTCCTACCTCAGCTTTCTCACTCACTAGAATTTAGTCACGCACTACTATGCCCAGCTCATCTAACTAACTTGACATTGTGAAATTGTGAAGTCTGTACTGAAATCAAGCAGATCCATTGTGATGATTGTAGAAGATAGTGTCACTGTCCACACTCATGGTTTCTGTCACTCTGTTGAGATTTGAAGAAGAAATGAGGAACATAAGGCTAATTCTTAAACTAAAATAAATTTGTCCTAAACCAGTCTCCATACGTGCCTGATAATGTTTGTCCCCAACGTGGCCTCCGTATACGGTGAATTGTAACCGAACTTGCTATGCAAATAAAGTGCAAGCCAACCCCAATGGTAGAACTATTTTTGCACACAAGCCTCTAAGTCTCAGCCAATCACAGCAGCCATGCTTCAGACCATCACGTGCTGCAGCCTGTTCTGACCATGCGCATATGGTCAGGAATGCTCAGATGGTTTCCGGATGGTTCCTAGGTGGCGGTTCTTCTTCTGTGGTGGTGAATATTTTCTGCAGAGGTGGTGCAGTTAACTATTTTTGGTCCCAAGTGCAACCTGGTGCTAAAACCTTTTTTATTTATTTTTTCTTTAGGCAAGCTTTGCTAAATTAAGTGTTCTCAGTTTTACTTTTCTTTTCTTTTTTTTTTTTTTTGGGTGCTGGGGATCGAACCCAGGGCCTTGTGCTTGCAATGCAAGCACTCTACCAACTGAGCTACCTCCCCAGCCCCTCAGTTTTTTCTTAAAACAGTTCCGGGCTGAGGTTGTAGCTCAGTGATAAGAGAGCTTGCCTAGTATGTGTGAGGCACTGGGTTCTATTCTTGGCACTGCATATAAATAAAGAAAGAAAATAAGGGTTCATCAATACCTAAAAAATATATTTAAAAAAAAAAAAAAAGCAGTTCCCATCTAGGAACCAACTGTGAGAACCTACCCATGTCCCTTCTGGCATTTGGGGGAATTCAGAGACTATGATCATCTTTGAGCTATTTAAGAGTAGAGTGAGCTGTAGTTCCCAGAAACCCAGAAGAGGCTGCCTTGGGAATCACTGCTTTCCCACCACACGGTCAAAAATTAGGCCACAGCTTGAGAGCCTTGAGGTTGGGGGAGAGAGGATGACAGCAAGAGTACTACCCAGTGAGCGGGTCGAGGGGAAAACTGTGAGGACCAACCAGAAGAACTACAGGAATGAGGCCCTGGAAACTGCAAGGAATGCCCATGAAATGTCCCCTCTGAGCAAACATCTAGTCCAGACAGCATCCTTGTGGGCTCAGGGAAGAGCAGCATCCAGCAAGTGATATTTTCTTGCTGTTTTACTCCCAGGGTAGCTGCTGGATTTGTAGTGGTCAGAAGACAAGTTCACTAGGCCTGTCTGGCAGAGGAGGTAGATGTACCCAATGCCAATTGAGAAGTCTACCTGCTGCTTGCTGGCCTAGCTCTGCAGGATTTCAGTAAACCTGGCTGTTCCTGAGGAAAACTTCGTGTTTCAATGCCCTTCGTGTCTCATTTTGTCCTTGGAGAGAACTAGTAGAGATTTCTTTAGTTGAATGTAATAAGCAGGTAAGCTATAGGGACTCTATATTTCACCCAAGGGCTGGAGACACCAGCACCAAGGAGCAGGTGTACATAAGCAGTGTGGAGAGAACAAAGTGGAGAGAAACAGTCAGTTTTGAAGAACTGCATGAGTGCAGCTTGTTCACTGTCAAAGCAGCAGTAACTGGGAGTACAGAAAAAGAGTCCTTTAACACCAAAGTAAATTAGTAGAAACCCATTAAATATCATGTTCAAAAAAGTGATTTGAAAAATTACTTGGAAGAATATTCATTT
Organism: Sciurus vulgaris; assembly: GCF_902686455.1. Lineage (NCBI taxonomy): Eukaryota > Metazoa > Chordata > Mammalia > Rodentia > Sciuridae > Sciurus > Sciurus vulgaris. Next base: position 31,357,489 of record NC_136474.1, read on the forward strand.
GTTTCTCAGAACTGTAAATCTAGAGTATGTATTGAACATTAGCTTTTGTGCTAGAAAATTAATTGCTTAATTCTGGAAACACTATACCACAATTGTGTACTTATTTAGCCAGGAAAAGTTAAGTTGGCCATCATGCAGTAAAAAATAAAAACAATGATAATATCAAAATCATCCTGTTAAATTGGTACTGAAAATGAAATAAAAATATAAACAATGATAATATCAAAATCATCCAATAAGAATTATGCAAAGTGTTCTAATATTGTAACTCATTTCCCCTTCACTACAACATTGTTTGCATTCGTTCTCATTTCAGAAAGTGATGTTTGGAGATCCTGAGTGACTTGCCTGTCATAGACTTGGAATGTAGAAAGTTTCTCTCACTCCAGGAACCACAGTGTGCAAAAGAAATTCGTACACCTTGTGTTGGACACAGGTATGTAAAGTGTTTTCTAGCAACCACTTTATGCCAGGAATATAAAAGGGTATTGGGATGGTCTTTTTGCAAAGTTTCAGGAGGACTCCTGAGCTAAGCAATGTGTGTCTGGTCAAGTACTTGTTGGCAAAAAATGGTAGAGATTGTGACAACATCAGGGAGCAGGTGGCAGCAATTTCAAGTACTGGAAAAAAGGGGAAAGAAGAGCTGCAGACATAATGAGAGTGGATGAGGGTGGAAAAAAGCTAATACACAACTTTTCAGGACTGCAGGGCTGTGCCAGCCATGTTTTCTAGAGGAGAGCTTAGCATTTTCTCATCTCCATTCACTGTGGCTGGTATGGCATTATTTTATAGCTTTCTGGACATTAGTTTCACCTGTGTGGTTTGTGTATCTATGATACTGTGGGTGTGAGAAGCATGGGCCACATGTTTATGGGGGAGATGGGCTGTTCTGGGTATGACAGCTCAGTCTAGGGAGGGGCAACCCAAGCAAACCTCTGAGTAACCACAGAGACCTACACCTGTTTGAAAAATGCAGCAATCCACATTGGCCCTGGAAAATAATAATAACAATTGATTGTGTTACAAATTGTGTTACAAGAATTGTTATGAAGTGACTGACCTTAGAGAATACAGGGGGAAGCCATTGGAGCTGTCTGGAGCTGGATGTTCTATACTGTTCAGGTGGTGAGAAGGACAGAAAGCAGAGCTGTGTCTGGGGAAACTTGGAGGAATTTCTTCCTGTGGGAGTCTTCAGAAGTAAAAGTGCTTGAAATTGTCAACAGCATTGTAGTCTATGAAGGGGAATTGTTCTTAGAGATAACATTGTTGAATGCCTCCCTGTTTTCGTTTTGTTTTGATTTTGCTTATTTGCAATAGAGCTTTTTCCCTTGGAGTTGAAGATGGCATCACATAGTTTACCACTCCAAAGTGTATTGGAGTGACTGATCATTGAAGTGAGTGTGAAACCTGTGTTAAATAAAAATCTATTTCAAAACCAATATGCAATAGACTCTAAATGTCATTTAGAGAGTCTTCCATCTGTGAATTTTAGAAGTCACTTCTAGCTGGGCACAGTGGTGCACACCTGAAATCCCAATTAGTCAGGAGTCTGAGGGAGGATAATTGCAAATTGGAAGCCAGCTCCAGCAACTTAGCAAGACTGTGTCTCAAAATGAAATAAAGAAGGGGTTTGGAGTGTAGCTTAGTGATAGCTTGTGCTAGGCACTGGATTCATCTCTAGTACTGTGAAACAAAACAAAAAAAAAATTACTTGATTTCCACAAAATGTTTTGATGTGAAATTTTTTAAAAACAAAGGAGATTTTTTTTGTTATTTTCTCCGTCATCTTATTTTTTTGTTTATCTGTTTCTTGGTATATATAAAAATGCTGAAATATTTATAAGATTTACAGTGGGGAAATTTTATTAAATAAAGTATAGGTGGCCATAAAGTCTGTAATGTAAATATCTTGTAATTAATTGAACCCCCTGGGATTACTTCTTCTGGATAAAGTTCTGGGTTTCTGCCGTGAAAATTGGACACACAAATCATTGAGGTGACATGTGACAGATGCATGTGCAGTGACTGATAGGAGTGTTGCTTTAATGCAAACTGTTCATTGCTATTTTGCACAGCTTATTGAATGATGAATTGCTATTGAGGGACAACACATTCAGCATGTCATAGTAATAAACTATTTGTTATGATTGTTTGTCTGTTTCAGACTTTACAACCACCTCTAAAGATTGAGGAGTAATCACTTAACCATGTTAAAAATAAATTTGAAAAGGACACACTATTCTTTGTAAAGCATTTTCTGTATAGAATCTTTCCTAATTTGTTTACTGTTGCTTTGATAACCTAAACTTAACCAATGTAAGTTCCACTATAAACTACCAAATAGTCCAATAGAGAGTATTAGAGGACATCTGTGATCATGTTACTTCATTTTATGATTTGATGACATTATAAGGGAGTACAGTAGAAAATATAATAGGTTTAAATTTGTAATTATGTTGAAGGGGACTTTTTTTAATGGGATTTCCTTTTTTTAAATTATTTAAAAATTTTTTTACAGTCTGCATTTTGATTCATTGTACACAAATGGGGTACATCTTTTCGTTTCTATGGTTGTGCATGATGTAGATTCATACCATTCATGTAATCATACATGTACACAGGGTAATGATGAAACCAATAGCGTTAAAAGAGCTCTTGTGTCATCTCCACTCCTTTTAATGAAAGGACTCTGATGCTTTCATGATGGATAGTCTGAGACACCCAACCAGTGACACATTCTTGACAGATGTCTTAAAATAAATGATACAAAATCATTGGGTTGCTTGTAAGTGATAAGAAATGTGCAGTCTTTCTGTGGCGTATGAAGAGGTGCTTGGGAAGATGGGCACCTCCAGCCAGGTTCCTGGTGCACCGATTCTGACATCAATGCAAACCCAAAGTAAAAGCAGTTTCTTGCAAATCGAAACTACACTGAGATTCCATCTCACCCCAATTAGAATGGCGATTATCAAGATTACAAGCAACAATAGGTGTTGGAGAGGATGTGGGGAAAAAGGCACACTCATACATTGTTGGTGGGGCTGCAAATTAGTGCAGCCACTCTGGAAAGCAGTGTGGAGATTCCTCAGAAAGCTTGGAATGGAACCAACATTTGTCCCAGCTATCCCACTCCTCGGCCTATACCGAAGGACTTAAAATCAGCATACTTCAGAGATACAGCCACATCAATGTTCATTGCTGCTCAATTCACCATAGCCAGATTGTGGAACCAACCTAGATGTCCTTCAGTTGATGAATGGGTAAAGAAACTGTGGCATATATATACAATGGAATATTACTCAGCTATAAAGAATAATAAAATGATGGCATTTGCAGGTAAATGGATGAAATTGGAGAACATCATGCTAAGTGAATCCAAAAGACGAATGATCTCACTGATAAGCGGATGATGACACATAATGGGGGGTGGGAGGGGTGCAAGAATGGAGGAAGGAGGGACTGTACAGTGGGAAAAGTGGGGTGGGAGGGATGGGGGGAAGGAAAAAAATACCAGAATGAATCAAACATCCTTACCCTATGTAAATGTATGATTACGCAAAATGGTATACTGTTACTCCATGTACAGACAGAAACAACATGTATCCCATTTGTTTACAATAAAAATAAATTAAAAAAAAAGAAAAAAGAGAAAGCATTTTCTTCCTCCTAAGCCATGGCATATCAGTTATACAGAAATACCACTTTGGGAAACAGTCTTCAGGAGAGCCTAGATGAGCTCATACAGACTCAACAGATCACCACCCCAATTTGCCCTTCAAGTTCTGCTTTAGTTTGATAAGGTTATAAACTCAGCATTGTCTTAGAGAGTCAGGAACAGAGTTAATTCCAGGGCCTCTCAAATATGTATGGATTATTCCCATACAAAAATGATACAGATTCTGTGATAATGTGTGTACTTTTGAATTGATTGTTGTTGAATTCAGGAACGTGACAGAACTTATTAAAGTGGATAAAGTGGAAATTATAGCCTGCGATGGTGAAAATACTGGCTCCATACTACAGGATGAATAGGAAAAAAAGACTTTTTAGGGCATCTTCTATTACTATTATCACTTTTTTGAAGAGGAGCAAGGAAGAGACTTTTCAAAATGACTTTTGAAATGACTGCACTGTACTATATTATCAGAGAATTCCAGCAAAAAGAAGCTTATAACTACATTCTATTACATTACCCTTTATTATACAGCATGAAAAATAACTTTTTAAATAATGAATCAAAAGTTGTTGCCTTTTTAAGAACATTCTTTAGTAAACTCATTTTACAACTCAGAAAAAGAAAAAAAGAGATATTCAGTCTTACCAATTGCATCCTTTGGAAAGTGTTGAGGTATAATAAATGAGACTTTTCATTATGGATTATTCCCATACAAAAATGATTAAATGTACAATTTTCTCAATTCAGATGTTTAAATATTCCTTACTAGTAGTTTCATTAGGCTCTGTGAATTAGTGATATATTTGAAGAATTCTAAATTATTTGAAGTAATGTGTGCTTTTTTTGCCCTATAATGAATAAATACAGAACTTGACTGCCTGAGTCTTAGAAAATGTGCATGTCTTAGAATTCTTTTCAAAATGAAATCTTCTACTTAGTCCATCAATGTAAGCTATGTTAACTAAAATTTCATGTTTTGGAAATGTGTAATATTATTTGAGGGTTTTACTACATTTCAGGAACGAAAACATACACTGTAGAGGATTATATATAGTCTTCCCAGAGGATGCAATAAAAATATTTTCAGAAATCTAGTTGTAAAAAAAATCTTTCCATGATTCTTGTTTCATTTGAAAAATAAAGCAAATTCTCCAAACTTGACACTACCTGCTATGTGCAGAATAATGTGCTAGTTGGATTGTCCCCTGGGAGGTGGATGTGAGTCCAGATGCCTCTTTGCTGGTTTATTTCATTCCTAGAGTCCTTTTGTTACATGTCTTTATTGTGGTTCCAAAGTGGACAACCATCTTTAATTCAGTTCTTGTCTCCAATGAAATAAAACGTGACATTGATACATTTGATTTGTCAGTAAAGCTGGACAAGTAAGAAGATTTCTGTCACTGAAGGTTGGCAGCCATTTATTCGTGTTTAAAACTTGTGATTTTCTAACTGTGGGGCCAGAGCTAAGGTTAGTGTAAACTTGTAGGGGAAGGAATTTTGCTGGTCTGGATTTGGAATCTGCAGTTCTTTTGTTCAGAGGCAGTGGCATTACAAAGGAACTTAAGTTCCTGAGGATTTTTCCCAAGTAGAGAACACCATTTGGAGGCCATGTTGACACTGTCCTCCGTGTCTCAGTGTCTTGGGGTTCTGGGGGCAGGACAAGGCTGCCGGTGTTCCTCTTGTGCTTCCAGTTGGCTAAGTGGTTTCAGAGCCACTAGGAAGGAAAAATGGTTGTGGTCTCTCTATAGGAAGTCTCGATGAAAGGTCTCCATGTATCAGATTTCTTTGGAAACTCTATGAAGTGGCCTGTGTGGGGTCTCTTGAAATCTACATGAAGTCTCTTTGGAGCTTGGTGTAGAGGATTCTCTGCAAGAATCTTCTGTGAGGGCTCTGTTGTGGTGACATATCTTAATGTACTGTCTCCGTGGGTTGTCTGTATAGGAGGAATTCCTTGTAAGTCTGGGAAGCACTGTAGGCGGTCTTTGTGAGAGATCTCTGTCAGGACTCTGGAGCAGGGGGAGGTCTTTGTTGTCTCTGGGTCAGTTCCGTATGGGAGAACTCTGTGGAAAACATGTAAAGTCTCTGTGGGAGGTTCTCTGGGTCTGTGGGGCATTATGAGATCCTGTGGGAATTCCTGTGTAAGGTCTCCCTGAGAGGTTACTGTGCCATCACCTGGTAACATGAGGGAGATCACCCTATGGTGCTTCTGCACAAGTTCTATGTAAAGTCTCTCTATGCATTGTTGTATCTTAGAGGTCTCTTCGTGAGATCTCTGGGAAATCTCTGAGAGATTTTGGTGTTGCAGTGAGAGTCCCTGTACTGTCTCTCTGGTTTCTTGTATAGTCATCTTTCAGGGGTCTCTATGAGATCTCTCTGAGAATCTGTGAAGCTTCCATAAGGCCTGGGAGGCTGAGTGATGTCTCTGTGAGGGAGCTGTGTGAAGTCTGTGTGGCATTGAGAAGTTGCTGTGGGAGGTCTCTGCTTAGGTATCCATGAGAGGTCTCTGAAATCTCTTAGTGCAAGTCTCTGTCAGAGGTCTGTGTGGAGGTCTCTCTGACATCTGGGTGAGGATTTATTACTTATTTTTAAGGGAAATCCTTGTAAGGTGTTTTTCTGTGTTAGCTGACAGAGGTCTCTGTGAAGTTCTCTGTGTGGGTCTTTGTTGGAGTCTGTCATGTGGGCCTCAGTAGGGCCTGTGTATGGATCCATGTGGATTTTGTGAGGTCTCTGGGTCTATGGAAGTCTCTGAGGGTGTGTGTTGAGGGCACCGTGAGGACTCTGGGGATCTCTCATTGTGGGTCTCTGTCAGGAATCTGGAGATCTTTGGGAAGGGTCTATCAGTGTGGGTTTCTGTAGGAGTCTCTTGGGAGTTTTTTGTGAAAGACTCTGGGAAATCTGTCAGTGTGGGTCTGTGAGGGAGTCTATGGAATTCACGATGGGCATCTAACTCTATGACTCTGTGGAAGTCCCCTAGGAGGTCTGTGGAGGACTCTGGGTATTTCTCAGTATGGGTCTCTGTCAGGGATTCTGTGGAGATCTCCGTGGGGGGTGTTTCAGTGTAGGTCTCTGTGGGAGTTTCTGTGGAGGCTTCTGTGGAGGATTCTGGGGGTCTCGCAGTGGAGGGTCTGAGAGGGATTTTGTGAAAATCTCTGTGGAGGTCTAACAGTATGGGTCTCTGAGGAGGTTTCTGTGGAAATAATCCCAGTCCATAGCCTTTCTGCCCCTCATGAAGGACAGGACTGGTGGCAGGAGAAGGGACAGAAACTTGCCCCCTCCTACTTCTGACTGGCCCACTGGCATTGCTGTCTGTGGCACTTGTCCCTTCAGGAGCCTTGGGGTTCCTGTCCAACTAACTCCCTTCCACTTAGAACTTGCCACTTGGGTCCATGAGAGGACCTGGCAGTGCCTGGCCCATGGTCATTTCTGCTTTCACTCTGGACTGCCCTAGACACCTGGTGAGACAGAACCTGACTCAGGAGAGGCCTGTGGTGTCTGTACCCACACCCTGAGGGGCCGCTCAGTTCCGTGTAGGGAGGATCTTGATAGGCATGGGGGTAGAGCTCATGCTGTGTTTTCTTCCTCGTGTCTCTTGGAGCAGGACTACAAATGAGGCCTGTGGAGCATTGCCCACTGCTCACTGAATGTGAAGCAACAGCGTGGAAAACTCTAGAGAAATGGATCCTCTCTGCTTTGTGATTTTCTGCTTTCCCAATATGACCAGGGGCTTTGAAGAGGAAATCTGGACTGAAGCAGAGCAAGGCCCAGAAGGGACCAATCCTGACCTGTCCCCCTAGCCAGGAAAACTCCTGCATTTGAACAGATCACTTCCCCTTGTGGGAATCCTGTCTGATTGCCTTTTTCCCTGGAAGTCCTGTGACACAAGCAAAGACTGGAGCCAGGAGACTTGCTCTGTGACCCCAGGCTGGCTCCTTGACCCTTTTAAGTTCTGACTTCTTCCCTGGGAACATTACTAAGCTATATGTATGTGTAAAGGTCCCTAGGCTGCAAGTCACAACCAGAGTGCCCTAGACCTAGATTTTCCACCAATTATCAACTCAGCCTTTCTGGAATTCAAGAGGCAGTGTTGTATAGGCTTATTAATACACTCCTCAGAAATCTATCTTCTCTGCTTGAAGGATTTGCTTCATTTTGGCATTTGTGTCAGCAGGTAGAAGGGGCTTCTCCAGGCCTGTAGTCTGGGAGCCAGGGCAGGGGGAGGCCTGGAGTGGAACTGGAGTGGGGTGGGGTGAACAGCTCAGTCCCTGATGTCCTCTTCCTCCAAGCTGGTGTTTGGCAGTGGGAGGGCATGGACTTCCTATCCATGGCACCAGTTAAGCTCACCCCATGCCACTCTGCCTTCTTCCTTGGCTAAAACATAACATTTTTCTCAAATATTTCACCCCGAACCCACCATGCCAAACCATTGGACAGTTACTGCAGAAATAGTTCTGTCCAGAAGGGGACTCAGGGTTGTTGACCCCTTCCCTATGCCTCAACAAGGCATAGACAGAAGCCACTACCTTTAATGAAAAAAAAAAAAAAAAAAAAAAAAGAGAAAGCAATAGACATCTTGATAGGAAGAAGTCATTAGCACACAAAGAAGGTACATGAGTCAAATAGTCATTCTCTGTATGGACTGATTTTTTTTTTTTTTTTTTTTTCAGAAAGAAAACTTTTCTTACCAGGAAAACTGAAAAACATGATATATTTAACCAGATAAGACCTTTGAAGACAGCATTTTGGGTTATGGTGCAGGTGGCCTGAGATGTCTGCCCCGCTTTGCCGATGCTGGCAGGCACTGACTGGTGGTACAGGCTCTCTGAGCAGCAAGGCCTGATTGCTGTCCTGTGGCTCTTGGGGCTGGCATGATGATTACAGGCCCTATCGCTCATCATTTATCCTTTGCTTTGTGTAGGAGAGACCCCTCTGGTGACAAGATTGCCTACCACTAGGGCTGGAGTTCCCCTTCTGTGTCAGTTTAATTCTGGTAGACCACCTCCATGCTGATGCCCCAGCTTGTCCACCAGGATCTGTCGAACAACTGTCATGATGTTCTGGGCTTTAGCTGTCCCATTGTCTGTTAACACTTTGCTTGTGACTGATCCCTGGGTCTGGGCAGTGGATGACAGTGGTTTGACTTTTTCCAAGGAATCTTCCTGCCCTATGCCTTTTTTACTGGGGCATAGAGACTGCAGAAAGTGATGCTTCCTTTTCTCAGTGTAGCTTTCTGGAGGGTCTGACATTTCTCTGGCAGGGAGGGGAGAGACTGTCACTTCCCATTCAGGAGGCTCCTCCTTCTCTACCTCTGTCCTCCTGGTCTCTTCAGATCTTGAAGACTGGGACTGTAGTTTGATTTCCAGCATTGCCATACCACAGCATGGGTCTCCTGAGACCATACCTCCACTCTCCTCCCATGGTTCATACCTGGCCTTTGCCAAGCTTGGATTGGGCTTGAGGCTGCCTCTTGCAGTTCCCGTGATAATCCTGCCATTCTGGGTTCTGCCGGGGAGACTGTAATTGTGAGGCTGAGAAGGCAGGTGGTCCTCCTGTGTAGTTGGAGGGACCACTGAGGGCTCATGGCTGCCACCCAGTGGGGTTCCTCTCCAGGCCTTCTGCCTCTCTGCAGGTGAGGGATCAGGGAGGGGACTCTGCAGGGTGGGAACTGACATTTTTTTTACCACCTTCTCTTCTGGACCTTTCCAAGGAAGTTCTTCTGGGAAACTGGCAACCTTGGGAATGGAGTTGGCCCAGGAGTCAGAGGAGACCAAGGGAGAGGCTGACTGTGGAAGGGGTGAGGGTGGTCTCTCACCAAAGCTGTGATTCATGGGATCAAGGGCCTGGAGTTGTGGACTCCACCTGTGTCTCACCCGAGACCTCATAATATCTGTTTCTAGCATCAGATGAGTTCCTGGATCAAGGAAGGAAAGATTCTGGGATGTGTTCACTCGGGATTGCTGATCCTTGGAGAATGCTAGATTGATGTGTTTTTTGTGGGTGTTGGACTTGGGAAAAGTGTAGTTGGCAGCAAGCCAGGATCCACGCACGTACACAGGGATTATGCCCTCGTTTATCTGTACCAACTTTTTGCTCAGATGGTCTTGGAGGATTTTTTCCAGAAGTTTCTTGTTTAAGCCTGTAGATAAGTCACTTCCTGAGTCACACTTCCCTGGCCTCATCAAGTCACTTTCAAAATCCTCCTTTTCACCTTCCAGAACCTTTACTGGGGTGCTTCTTGACTTCCAGGGTAGATCCCTCTTTATGTCTTGCTCTGGGCCCTTAGGGAATCTTCCAGAGCATGTGGACGTCACCTTCTGCACACCTTTTCTACTTTCATAAGCAAGTTCAGCAGGCTGGGCAGCCAGGAAGTGGCCATGCTTATCTTTTGTCCGGCACCCACAGCACTTCCTTGAGAATTTGCCCTGATTCTGTGTGAAGTCCTGGGATGCTGGTAATCTGCAGGGAGGGCCAGCCTGGTGTTCATCTGTAATGAACCTCTCTAGTCTGTGTTGCTCTGGTTGCTCATGGAACTTGGTGCTGTTAGAATCCCCAGGAAGGATGGGGGCAGACTTGGGGGTCAGGCAGGGGCGACTGCCCTGGTGATGTTTGAGAGTGGATTGGCTCTTTGCTTCCTGAGACTTTTGAAGTGAAGAGGGTAAAACCTTCCTATGTTTCTGTTGTTTCTGTGGGGGCCGTTCCACATGCTGATTTTCAGTTGGGATGAGAGGCCATACCTCCTCCTGGGATGTAGAGCAAATTGTTCTCTGGGTCCTATTTTGAGGTGGAGAAGAAGGTGGTAGATTTTGGACAGAGGATGTGGCTGGGTGTTGTTCTGGACCTGAGCCACAGATGGGGGCAATGTTTGTGTTAAGAATTGGGATTGGGCCACACAGTTGGGCAAGGGCTGGTCCTGGGAAATCTGTGGAGATTCTTCAGCCTGAGATTGAACTGGCGAAGGGTCAGAGACTTCATTAAATGTAATAGGTTTAGATCGTGCAGAGGAAGACCTCTTAGAGACCCAGGCAGTAGCCACCAGGGACTCACTGTGCAGAGAGGGCAGGCCCCAGAACAGCTGGCTGCATTTATGCTCTAAAGGGTCCCCCAAGGCTTTGTGGTAAGAGAAGTTTTGAGAACCAGGAAGCTGCTCTGGTTTCCCTTTTGTGTTCCAGAAGCGTTGTGCCGTGGTGTCTCTCTTGCCACCCAGTGACTTCAGCATTTTCCCCAGAGAATCCAGGTAGTGGTCTGGGGACATTGGTTTGAAAGAGGATCCATTTTTAGCATTTTCCTTCCACATTTTTAGTTCTGCTCTTTTGGTGATTAGCATTTCCAGTAGTTTCTGGACATCAGGGTTGATGAAAGAGAGACCCTTAGCCTCTACTTGCTGGTGTGTGGGGTCTCCCAGAGTGTGGGGTCTGATGGATGGTGTGAAAGATGTTTTTCTTTCTGGGATTTACCATATGTCCAAGTGGAGAAAAATAAGGCCTTGGTAGTTGTCCACCACCAGGAGAAAAACAGAATGAAATAGCTTATGCAGTCAAGTCCTGAGATGGCTGTGATCAGGGATGCCCAATAGGAGTTACCTGAAAGGGAGCCCTCTGGGACAGTGCCCAGTGGGATTGTATTCAAGCTAGATTGGTCATCTTTAGATTCTGATAGGGATGAGGCCAGAGGTAGAGGGTTGTTGGTCAGAGGAACCAGGGAAGCCAACAGGGACAGGGTAGTAGAAGAAGAATCCTCCACATTCTGCCTAGGTGACTGGTGGGCTCCAACAGGCCTTGGTTTGAATACCTCACCTGGGGCATCTTTATGTAGCAGCTGAAGAAATCTAACTTTATCATGGAACTTCCGTAGGTGGCTGCAGAGGATAGGAGGCACAAACTGCAGTGAGGAGTAGGAAGGACCAAGAGGTGTGCAGGGACGGGTACTTGTGGCCCACGGACCCTCCACTGCCCCACACATTGGCTTCACAAAGTCCATGCTATCCCTCTTTCCAGGGCTTGAGAAACATCCCACTCCAACCTGGAATATCTCACCTAGGTAAGCCCTGGGCCCTGGGGTCACATGGAGGACAGAGGGAAGTGGAAAGTTCCTCACCTTTGCAGAATTAAAGCCAGTTGTTGTGTTTCCTCCACTTTCTTCCGGCAGTCTCTACAAGCTGGAAATGGAGAATGAATTATGGGGAGAAGGGAGGGGCCTGGGACTTTTCAGGAAGCTAAGTGGAATATCCTTTAGGAAAGATTGTGGGAGATTACACTCTGGAACCCAAGCATCAGTGTCCAAGGCCATGCAACCAGTGAGTGATAGCAAGGTACAGGATGGGGTCCACATTTGATCAAGCAGGTTGCCGCTGCATCCATCAATTCCCATGGTCCACACAGCCACATTGTGGGGGGAGTCACCTCCTGAGTAATCGCCTTAGCAAAATAAAAGCCTTCTCCACAGGGGGACCTGGAGGTCCCACCACAAACTTGGCAGCATTGCTATACCTCTGCCTGTGCCACCTGCTACCTGCTGGCCCATCACAGCTTCATTCAGATTACAGAGCCTAAGAAATAGCCTTCGTTCTGACTTTCCTCTCAGGAACCTCCCTCTTGGGCCTCTCTGACTGATGTCCTCAGAGACACAATTCTGGTCCCTAGAGACAGGGAAAGAGACAAGTCACCTCTGGTGGAAGGGCAGAGCCTTACCTTTCAGAATGCCCTTCTTCTTCCTGCTCTTCTTCCTACACACCTCTTCTCTATCTGATGATGAGAGAAAGAAAATGGAGTTGGTGCCCAATTCTCCCTTTCTTCCTAGACAAGCTGCAAGCTCATGTTTCTAAATCACATGCCTTTTTACATTAAAATAATGGAAGTCTGCATCCTTCTCTTTTACTCACTTTTCAAGTGGTAAAAATAGTATACTTTGGTTTTCTTTCTGAGAAAACACAAAATTTTCAATGTAAGCTCCACCATGGATGTCCTCAATCATTGATCCTCTGTTCAGGAACAGACTCATTTCCACAGGCTCATCTCAGCTGCCAGGTAGGCTTCTGCTCCCTGCAGCCAGAGGCGACTCCAGCCTCTGATGGGAAACCCTCAGGGCTCAGCACAGCCCTCACACAGAATCAGCCCAACACAGAAAGATTGGCCCACAGGCACCTGCCAGGAGAAGGTGACTGATGGGACTAGTGTTCCTCCCCAGAGGTCCCCAACCCTCTCAGGAATCCGATCCTCAACCACAGTGTGTGTTTTGCTCTGGGACCTGCAGTTCACCACACAGATGGTCTGAGAGCTTCAGATAGAAGTCTTAGTGCACTCTTTCCATACCCTGCCCCACTTGTCTCAGGAGAATGATTCTCTATTCTTTACTGAAATGTCCTGTCTCAGCACTTTCCATAAGTGGGAAGAACAGTGGGGAAAAAAAGAATCATTGACTATTGGGTTTTGGTCAAAGGTTCCTTACCTTTTTGATACTCCTATTTTTCAAAGATGGTAGCGAGAATACATTACCGTGGAGGTAAGGGCCTAATAGTATAAAGAGCACCAGTCCACCGACAAAGGCAAGGATCATTTCCATCACCCAGGTGGTGGAGCTGGGATTCAGCTAAATGGCATTAATGCTTTTCAGAGGAAAGAGAGGACTCATTATCTGAATTGTAAAGTCACTCTCAGGCAGCTGAGTCCTGAGAGTTCCCTTTGGAAACAGGGAGTAGGGCCCAGGCCTGCATCACAAAGCTGTGACCCCTCACACAAAGGGATCTTGAGAGTGGGGGAGGGGAGATAAGAAGAGGCTGCGCTACACCCCTCCCCATCCTCTAGCCCAGCATGTCCTCCATCCTCCAGGGCCTTCTAGATCCTTCCTACTCCACCTACTCAATATGTCAGATAGAGAATTTAGTGTGTTTTCTGTTGTTTCACCATAGGAACACAGAAATTACCGGTTTGTGTGCAGATTTCTGCTTGAACTTCCTGAGTTTCATAGTTTTTGAAAATGGGAATCGCCTCTGAAATAATAATAGTAATAATAATAATTATATTATTAGTATTATTATTTCACAGGGATTATTACTTTCTGGATCTCCTCATTCTTGAACTTATTCACATTTTATGTTCTTGCCTTGCATCAACTCAGATGTGGAACTAAAATTTATTTTGTACTTAGTTAGCTTTGTGAATTCTGACTAAAAAGTTTTTAGAATTTTCCTTTCAATAAAGTTTACTGTCTTCAGCTAGAGGGTCTTAAGCAAAACATTGTTACTACTTTATTAAAAATTCATGAGGTTAAAAATTTGACACTAATCTTCAAAGACTATTTTTGTATGTTGATTCTATAGTCAGTAACAGTTGAAATATAGAAGAAATTTTGAAGATTTGTGTACATACACAAGTGCATATACATACGGCCCACATCCACACACCCCACCACACACATACACACCACCCCCTTTGACAAATCAACCCAGTGCTTTCAAATCTAAGAATGAATTTCTTACCTTTCAGAAGCCTTCCTTTATTATTTCGTGTAGGGTAGTACTGCTGACTGCAAATTTTCTCAGACTCTGTTTATCTGGGAGTATATTTTTCTTCGTTATTAAAGGACAGATTTACTAGACATGGACTCTTTGGGTGACTCTTGCCCTCCATTGCCTTAAATATGCCACCCACTGTCTCCTTCCATTGTTTCTGATTGGAACTCAACTGATAATCTCATTGTGGTCTCCTTGTGCATGAGAGGAGTTTTTTTGTTTTTGTTTTTAATTTGTTCTTTTTAGTTATACATGAAGGTAGCATATATCTTGAAATATTTATTTGCTGGAAAGTGGATGAATCTGGAGGAAAAGTTTTTCTCTGCTCCTTTTAAGATTCTCTTTTTGCTTTTTCATAGTTTCACTGTGATGTGTCTATGAGTGAATACATTTGTTTTTATTTTACAGAGGGGAAACATTGAACCTAGAAGTCTGTGTTCGATATCAAATTCAGGAAGTTTCTAGCCCTATTTTTATAAGTATTTATTTTCTTTCCTCTTCTCCTTCCTTTTCCCCCCCTCCCTTTGGTACTGGTGAATGAACCCAGGGGTGATTAACCACTGAGCCATGTCCCCAGATCTTTTTATTTTTTATTTTGAGACAGAATATCCCTAAGTTGCGAGGCTCGCTTTGAAGTTGTGATCCTCCTGCCTCAGCTTTCTGAGTAGCTGGAATTTCAAGCCTGTGTTCCTTTGCCGGGCTTCCCTCCTTTCTCTCTGAGTCTCTCCTTCCACATGTGTAGGTAGCCTTGCTTTCCAGGTGATGAGCAACACTTGCTAGAAAGATCTCTGTCCTGTGCTGCTGTGTTCGCTCAGCTCCTTTACTATACACAGATTGGCTATGTTGATGTGGGTCTGTTTTGGGGCTCTCCATTATTTCCACTGATTTATTTGTCTGTTCTTTCTCCAGTATCCCACTGTCCAGGTAAGTGTTGCTCCACAGTAGTCTTGAAGTCAGGTACTGTTAGCTAGTTGTTTATCCAGTTTTGTGTATCCCCAATATTGTTTTAAATATTCTGGATTTTTGCCTCTCCTTATAAACTTTGAAATCAGTTTTTCAGTCTCCACAAATTACCTTGCTGGGGTTTTGTTGGATTGCATTTACTCTATAGAGCTAAGTTGGAAAGAACTGACATCTTAATGATATTTAGCTTTCCTGTCCACGTAAACATCAACTATCTCCCTATTCACTTAATCCTTTGGTTTATTCCATCGCAGTTTATGTTTTTTTTCATGTAGAGCTTACAGATATTGTTAGTTTTTTTTCTGAGTATTTAATTGTAGGGAGGCTAATTAGATGATATCATTTTTAAATGATTCTTTTGAATTCCTTGTCTGATATTTCATCTACTTCAATATTTTTATCATTTACTGTTAAATTATGACCTTTAGGATGTGTCCTATTAGCTTGTTTTTTATATTTCTTGTATTCATGTGTTTTTTTTTTTTCATCTGTTGGAAGGGATTTCTCTTCCACTCTTATGTGTGGACCTTTTTAGGGTACAGTCTTCAGTTGCTGAAGTGCCCTAGAATGATCTGTTTTGAGACCTTTTTGTAGGTGTGGTGTCCACAGCCTTTGTGTTATTTCTGTTTTTGCTATAGCAATGAATGTCCTTAGGTAGGACTTGGGGGCCCACCCCAGCAGTTTCTACTTGGGTCCTGGTCATTAGTTTGGGTTTTTGTTTCTTCTATTCTTTGTATTAAAGTATAGCTGAAGATTGAGTGTCATTAATTTGTGTGTGGAGCAAGGTATGCTTTGGTCAAGTTTAGTTCAGCGGCAGGGTTTCTACCTTGTGAACTTGTAGTGTCTCTGTAGGTTCTCAGCACCTCTCAGAATAGGGGGAAATGAACAGTAGCAACAACCAATGCAAACAATATACAACATAGGTTCCTACTATGACATCTACAGTGTTAATTGCCACAATAAACAAATGGTAGGGTCAGCAATTGCCATCAGCAAGAACAATAAGTAACCATGAACTATAGCTGGCATTAAAGCAAACAACAGATGTCAACTGTGTTATCCCCAGCAGTTAAGAATTGCAGCAGCATTAATACTGGGGACAGGAGTTATATAAACCAATTAGTGTTAAAAGATGTTACGAATACAGTTAATTTGGAGAAAAGAAAATGTGATAGGAAGGTCAAAAAGAGTTTACAGTCTCAAAAAGTGCATGGAGAGAATGTAGAAGAGGTGTAGGATGTGATGGTTATAAGGAAGGAGGAGAAAAATATAAGTAAAATAAAGGTAGAGTGAAAGAATAATAGATTTGGCTGTTAGCAGAAGAAAAGAGAGAAACAAGAGAAGCACAAATGAAAGATGATACAAAAAAAAATATAGTAATAAAAACCCTAACCCTCAAAGGTAAGGCAAGGAAAAGTAACTACACTTAAAGCTAAAAATGAGAAAAAAGAAACAAATATGCATATGTATGTATGTCCATGAGCCAGTCAGCACAGCAAACACACACACACAAAAAAAAAAAAAGGAAAAAAAAAAAGATTGTTAACAAAAAATTAAGGAATCATTTCCTTTGAGGTGGTCAAAGTAATCAATGTCACTGTCTATGCCTGACTGTCTTTCTCACCTTTTCTTCTTGAGCTGTGTTCTGAGCACAAGAGCAAGGGCTGAGGATCTTTCCTTTATTTATGTTGTTCACCAAGCCTCCAGCTGGAGTGACCTAAGACTGCAGCTTGTTCAAAAATTCTCAGCTTCCCTTCTCACCAGTACTTGGTAGGATGGGAAATACTATCATCTGACATTTTGTCTGCACAGAGCAGGTAGATGCATTCCCAGGCTGGGGCATCTGCAGAGTTCTATGTGTGGAATTCCTGCAGGTGGGGGCTTAGGTCTAGTCAGGACTCATGGGCTTTGCTGGCTGGTGACTTCTCTACAGAGATTAGATCAACACACCCCTAGGGCCTGGCAGTTGTCAGTCTCTGCTGGGAGTCTGGGTCTTGGTATATATTTGTTCATGGTATTCCTTGTATTGTCCTTTTGATGTCCTATTGATATTAATGCCACCTCCTTAATTTCTGACACTGGTGATTTGTGTCTTTTTTCTTTTTCTTTGTTTGCCCACCTAGAGGATTATTATATTGGTTTATTTTATTTTTAATTGACAAATAATAATCACATACCTATGGTATAACAGGGTATGATTTTCTCTAGTTAGCAGGGTATCATCAATGTAATGGAACCAGATATCAGTAGGGAATGAGAACAGAGCAAGATCTTGAGTAGTCATGCTGCAGCAGATGAAAGGACTGTGAAGATATCCCAGAGGCTGTACCTGGAATGACCTTGATCCTCTTGAGTATCTGGCACATATGGGGATTGTGGTAGACTGCTACACTGGTGATCCCAAATGAGTCACACCTCCAAATATTGTGATTCCCTGCAAACAATGACTTTAGACTTGACCATATGATTTGCTTCGGCAAAGGATCCATGGTCAAATGTAATGTAAGAGAGACTAGAATTGAACTTAGACATTGGGCTCATTCTCTTAAAAAACACCTGTCATCTATAGAAGCTAAGTCTAGTAGAAGATGAATGATCGTAGGAGACATAAGTCTCAACATTTCAGCCATGTTTCCAAGACCCCAGAAATGTAGACGAAGTTATGTTAGATCCTTTAGGTTCAGCCAACTCAAAATTGAATATAGCTCCAATAATGTTCTAGGCAAGAGTATCTGAGGAGACTACAACCAAACCATATAATCATGAACACTAAAATTATAGTGTTTGAAATCACTATGTTTTGAGATGGTTTGTTATGCAGCAGTAACTAACTGAACTATGAACCTGGGTTCTGGATGAATTTTCAGCATCGACGATTTGAATAGAATTTAAAATAAAGTCAAGTTTGATAATAAATGCTTCACAATGGCTCACATAATCTCATGTTAGATTTTAGTTTACTTAAAAGCTTGTGCTAAGATAAAATATTTTGCATTATTCGCATTGTCTTTTATTTCTAAATATTTGATTTTGTAGTAAATTAGGAAGATTGCTTTTAATCTGAAATTAGCATTTTGGTTTAGTTAGTGTTTCGTTTTAAAATATCTTGCAGTGATTTACCCTGCTCTGGAATAAGAGGGACCACAGTATAGAGAGTGAAGGAAGGATGCAGAGCTCGGCTGCCTTTTCTTGGGCATCATGAGGAACCCTCTACAGAGGGAGGAGAAGCCACATCCCCACCATGTTGATTGATAGTTGGTTCTTGCTGCTAAGACATCAAGTGCTACTTTCATGTTTTAGTAGGGAGGAAGGGTGGTAAAAAACCAGTAGAAATTAGTATATAGAAATTCCATGTGTTGCATAATTGTTTGCTCTACATCCTATAGATTGTAAGCATGTGCATGTGCATTATATGTAATTTGCAGTGTTTCATGACTTGATATCTGGACTAAAAAAGTCAAAATAGATACTTCCCAATCCTCCTGTCATTTTTCACCCTCAGATGTCAGAGTACTATGATGTATCTCTTCCTCAGTGTAAGAGGTTCTTGACTGTCCTAAGTGTTGATCTGGGGATAGCTGTATTCTGGGTGCTTTGAGATGTTTTGGTGTGTGTGTGTGTGTGTGTGTGTGTGTGTGTGTGTGTGTGTGTGTCTTTCTCACTTTATCTTGTTTCTGTTTCTCTCTCTCTCCCCGCTGCAGCTCTCCTGCTTTCACTCCTGGAGCTGTGAAGACCATGCATTCTGATGGGGAGTTCTCACTGGTGAGTTCCTTTTCTAACTTCCACCAAGACATTGTCTGTGATTCCCACCTTTGTGAAAGAGCCACTCCTTTTATATGAATTTGGTTCCAGTCATTCCTGCACCTTCTTCACTTACCTGATCAGCTGTTTAATGACTCAACCATGGCGTAAATTCCATAGGAAGTAGTATTTTTAAGAGGCTTTCTGAGAGCCCCGAAAAGCAATCTTCTGTTCTAGTTCTAGAACCTCCTGCAAATCTTTTAAGTCACTCAGGATCATTTGCCCAATTGAATTGTCTTTGTGTATGTCTGAGTTTTCTTCCAGATGCAAAGATTTGAGGGTCATGGACTATTTAATAAACTTATATGTTTTAGTAATTCAGATCACCTCTGTACACACTAATGCTGTGTTTCACATGTAGCAGCTGCCTGTTGGGAGAACAGGTCAGGCATAGGGGCACACACCAATTTCAGTGAGTCAGGAGGCTCACAAGTTCAAGACCAGCCTCAGTAATTTGAGGCCTTAAGCAACTTAGCAAGACTTTATCTCAAACAAACAAACAAAAAATTAAAGAGGAGCTGGGGATGTAGCTCAGTGGCAAAACACCTCTGTGTTTGAACCCCAATTTAAAAAAAATGGGGAGGCCAGTAGAGTAGAGGCAGTGGGAAGGAGACCAGGGGAGAGGAAGGAGCAGAGAGAAAGGGGAGGTACAGGGAAAAAATTGACCAAATTATATTATGTACATATTCAAATGTTACAGTGAGTCCCACTAATAAATATAACTATAATGTGCCAATCAAAAATAATTTAAAAGGTTTAATTAGCATGTAGTAATTGCATGGTTTTACATGGTTTTACAGTGTTCAGTGTGGTATTTCAATACATGCATACAGAGTGTAATGATCCAGTCAAAGTAATTAAAGCTTCCATCTCCTTATCATTACTTCCTGTTTGGAAACTTGAAGCTCCTCTCTTCTATTGATTTATAAAATATATGATAGGCTATTTTGAACTATAGTCTCCTCACTGTGCCATAGAGTACTATGTTACTTTGTCTGGGTACCCATTGGTAAATAACTTTTTTTTTTCCACCCCTCTTTTTCCCTCTATACATCCTTCCTTCCTCCATTCTTGCCCCCCTCCCTAACCCAACCCTAACTCTAACCCTAAAACCTAACCCCTCCCACCCGCCTCTGTCTCATTCTTAAGGTTTGGAAATTTTCTGATATTTCACTTAAAAGTTCATACATTTCTTAGTTTGTATTTCAGTGCCTTCATGTATACCAATGATTCTTATTTTGTTCTCTTAATGTTATCCAAGATTTCTTGAATAATCTTGTCATGATCTTTTAACATATTTTATTTATTGTTGACTTCATTTTCAAGTTTATATACTTCATCTTTGAGGTCTGAGAATATGTCTTCTCTGTGATCTAACCTACTTGTGATGCTTTCAATTGAATTCTAATTTGATTTATTGAGTCATTTCCAAGATTTCTATTTATTTTTCAGAATCTCTGTCCCTTTATTGAAATATTCTTTTACTTCCTGTATATTTATTCTTTGTTCATTCCTTAGATGTTTAAGTTCATTGAACATTTTAATTATCAACTTTCCAAATTCTTTTTCTGGCATTTTCTCTATTGTGGGCCAGTTGTGTTTAAACTCTTTGGGTGACTTGGTCCTCTTGATTTTCCCTATTGTGAGTAATTCTACTACTCCATCTTCTGGGATAATTTTCTCTTCTACTTTTTTTGTGAGGGATTTTAGTGAATTTTTTCCCCTTTACTGTGTGTTTTGAGTTGGGCCATATTTCAATGTCAATATTTCCACTCAATTTGAACTTGCTATGACCAGTCTCTGTACCACATGGAGAGGAGATACCAAACCCCCATAATTACATCACTTTATATTGACAATGTCTTATATTAAATCTTTAAGGAGAACTTTGACAGTGTTCTTCAGTAACCCACTCATCTGTTTTTCTTGGCCATATTTTTGCAGTAATGTGTTTCTTTCTAGGGCTTCAGTTATAGTGCAGTTTGTTTCTTCTTCTTGCTCTGACTCAAGTGTCAAGCTTGTTTGGGGATCTGAATGCAGAGTTTCATCCCCTTCTTGGTTGGATGAATTTGATGCCCCTGCTCTTTCTGAAAGTTTCAGACTATGTGCTGTGGGGAGGAGTGGAATGCATCAGCCTATCCTGCAGCCTTTTTTCAGCTTGGAAGAGATGACTCGGGTTCAGCAGAGTTGGTCTAATATATTGGTCTCAGTCCCTGCCCACCAACTGTGGTAGCAAGGCTCCTACTCTTAGCTCAGATTGCCTGTTAAAAATGAAAGAGTGTCTTTTGCTTTTCTCAGCTTCTGGTGCTGAACTGATGTTTTGATTACCTCTTGGAAAGGTGCTATGATAGTACAGCTTACTCTGAATTTCCATATTCCATTCTCCAAAGGGATAGACCTGTTTATGAAGCTGCAATCCTGTCATTTTAATTCCAACATCAGAGCAAGTGGGAAGTGTATCATATCCCCCTGTAGACCCAGTGACTTATGGGGCTGAGGCTAGAGGATCCAAGTTTGAGGAAAGCCTGTGAAACTCAGCCGAACCTGTAATACCAGTTACTTGGGAGACGGAGGCAGGAGGATTATAGGCAAGCCTAGGCAATTTAGTGAGACTCTTTTCAAAATAAATTTAAACAGGGATGGGGATATAGCAGGTGGTATTGCATCACATTCCCTGGCATCTTTTCAGGATGCCTGGCATTCTCTACAGATCTTCTAGTACTTTTGCAACCGAGGAACCTGCACCTCTTGAGCATAAGAGAGGAGCCTAGAGATGGATCCGAATCTGTAGGTTCTTATTAAATGTTTATATTAGAAAGATTTGTAAAGTTAATAGTAGTGACTACACATCACAAGTATAACTCATGCAGAGTACATATCGGATGCTAAATAAATGTGTTGGAGTTAAGTTTATGGAAAGGAACGATTGGTAGGTCCCCATAATAATCAAACTTGATTTCTCCCTCAGTCATTGACATTCCTACTTTTGAATATGTCCTTGCCTTTAGCACCATTTAATTTTTCATTTAAATTAGAACCTTGGAAGCAAAAGTATGCTCTGGTTTTGAGAAACCACAATCAATCCCTGATTCCTTACTCCCTCTGCATGACAGATCGGTCGTTTTTTTATGTGGCCCTGCATAGTGTGTGGGTCCCCTTCCTTCTGGGATAGAGATTATCAGACTCATTTCAATGCAGTCATCTCCTGCTCTCTTGGTCTCACCAAACCTGAATAATCATAAAAACACTTTTATTTTATTTTTAAAAATATTTTTATAAACTAACAAGAAAAGGCCATGAGTTTTGCCTGGGGCTGGCTCCTCTTCCTTGCCTTTCTGCTCCCGTATTGTGTCAGTGAGTAAGCAGGCCTTATGTGTGACTGCCCACAGTGCATTTATTTTATAATTGCAGAGCATGTGGACCCTATTTAGAGTGTAATGCTATTTAGGAAGCATTCAGGAGTCTAAGATGATTAGATTTATTGGGACACCAGAAATAACATTGTTTTCTCACTAACCCAGTGACCACCTGTTCTGTGCTGTCCTGAAGTCCCATCCTCCTTCACCCCAAGCGCCGACAGCAGGCCTAGGCCTCAGCTGTGGTACAGGCACCACACATCAAATCAGAGGGCTTTCAAGGTTGGAACGGAAAAGAAATTGGTATCACAGGAATAACCAAGTAAGCCAGCTGGTGAGTTGTCAGCAATGACAGGAGACTCCAGGGTTAAGGACAAGCTCCTTAGGAGCCCAGGATTTACCCAACAGGGCTTAAAAGGAGGGGAAAAACAGCACAGAATGATGATTTTCTTTTTAAAAATCAACAGATACCTAGTAGAATTATGTCTTTCCTCTCTCTCTCTCTCTCTCTCTCTCTCTCTCTCTCTCTCTCTCTCTGTGTTAACATACTATCACAGATAATACATCTAGTCAAACTGACAAGTAGGGTAAGAAGGGCAAACATTCAACTTCTAAAATTGTTTATAATATGAAATTACTGGAAAAATAGTTAAGGGAATGTCACAAATTATAAAGATAATTACCATGGCAGAAAGGCAATCTACTTACTAGAAGGAGAATATGCTTATTGAAAGCCTGTTTTTCCAATAGAGTCAACAAATGGGCAATACAGTAGGATGAAGTTCGGACAAAATGTAATCTGCCAATCAGTAAGTACAAACTATTAAATTATAAATACACTGGATAAAAAACCGCAGCATTTCTATATATATTAGACCAAGTACACCAAATAACTGATGTTAAAAGATCACAACCAATAATGGTGAGGTCAACAAAAATGATCTCAATATCAGTCAGAGTTGAGTTTAAGGAATATAACCAGTAAGTGAAAAAAAAAAATCACTTTATAAGCTGAACAGCAAGGTTTAAAATGAAGGTGTGAACATTTAAAAATCTATGGTCTAATAATATATCAGGATCCAGAAAACAAAAACACAGGGGCAGAAGAAGTGATTGCACACCAAAAGGGGAAGACTGCAATGTTCTTCTCGACTTATTAATGAATCTAGAGGACAGAAAAAGTGAGGTCAAAGGAGAAATAAACACAGATAAAAACAAGGGAAAAAAACCTCCTTTCATGTTTCATGGAATATTCACTGAAAAAAGTGAAGCACGTTAGGTCAGCAGAAAACCTCGATAAATGTTATGTATTAGTGTTATTGCCTAAAATAGTCTGTAACTACAGTTTAGTAAAACTAGTAATTAGTGGAAAAATGGAAAGCAAGAAAAGCTCTTTTCATCAAAATATTGCAAAACATAATATCTCTTGAGCAATTCATATAAAAAAGGAAATAAGATTAAAACTGCAGAAATTCTAATAAATACAAAGTAGTATTGTATGAATGTTAGAACTGTGATACAGATAAAATGATGATTAGAGGAAATTATAGATTATCTTCATGAAAAGGATTAAAGTAAAGGGACAAAGCAGGCCCTGAAGAGTAGAAGAAATAATTTAATAAAGATAAAATAGAAATTAATCAACTATATTATTGAGGAATAGGATAACTCCAAATGGACAAACAAACACACAAAACAAAATGGAGAAATCACATGAAATGTTTCTTAAGATAGGAAAAAATGAAATGGACACATTTTAGCTGATCTCTCCAAGTCAAAAGAATGATGCACCCAGGTAAGAACTCACACTGGGGGCACTTCTCCCCACCAATACACTGGAACTCACATTTACTCATAAATACAAGGGAAATGGGTAATAATGTTCATAAAAATATAAGTACATGCAGAAACTTATAAAAGCTTCATTAAAAGAGCTTAAATATGACAAAAGAAATGAAAATCTAAAATAGAGTGAAATACCATGCGTGCATATGAATCAGAAGTCTCATTTTTTTAAAAAATGTCAATTTTACCCAAGTAGTATATATTCAATGGTTTTCCAAACACAATATCACTTTTGGAAACAAGGAGTTGGGAGGACCTGCACTACCATAGAGGTTCTCCGTCGTCATTCCTTGGGTGGCATGGGAGCTGCTAGCTTCATCTAGTAAAGAGAGGTCAGGATGCTTCTCAACCGACTAACTGACACAGGACAGCTCCCAACAAGGAACTGCACAGTTCAAAATGTCATTATTTCTGATGCTGAGAATCTCCGTGCTAGCAGCCATCAACACATAAAGTTCTGGTAATAAGACAATGTGGTGTTCAGACTGGGATAATTAATGGTCAGGTCAACAAAACAGAATAAAGTCCAAGAATAAAGGCGTGCTTTGCAGATGTTGAACCACAGGTGGTGACGCAGAGTAGGAAGGCTTCCTGATTTCATGCCACACCTCAAGTCACATTTGGTTGGGTTAAAGACCCATTTGCCAAGGAGAAAAAAAGAGAGAGAAGGAACTCATGTGGAAGAACATCTCTGTGACATGGAGCAATGTGGTGTCGGGAGGGAAAGTATTTCTAACTATAAAGAGGGAGATCATGCATTTTTTAAGTGGAAGGACCAGCCAGAGAGGGGCAAATATGTTTCAGGTGAGAAAGATCTGAAATGTGGAATACAGTACTTTCAACATGTACAACCCACAAAGGACTAACATTGATAACAGAAAGAATTGAGTTATTAGGTGTCACTTTAGTGTGACTGTCCATGATCCCACCCTTAAAATGTGTGTGTATGAAAATCAGGGGCCACCTGTGAAAGACTGGCAGCAGAGTTAACTGGCACTGTGACTTGGGAAGCAGTTTGTCATTATTCTTGCTGTCAAATGTGCATGCTCCCAGAGACCAGCAATTCCACTCCCAAGCTCTAGAAACACTCTCACCCATGTTCACAATGAAGATTATATTTGTTGGTATCATCAGTAAGAGCAACTAAGTAAATAAAAATTAAATTGTAGTACAAAGAATGGTCTATCTGACCAAGTGCTTGCAAAAAAATTAATGCAAGTTTCTCAACTTTGACTTTGGCATTTGGGGCTGGCTTATCCTTAGTTGTAGGGGGCTGTCCTGTGTACTGAAGAATGAATCAGCATCTCCAACTTTTCAGGTAAGAGCAGTAGCATCCACACATTGAGACAATTGAAAATGTCTCTAGATGTTCCCAAATGTCTCTGGGGAGGCAGAGAACCTCGTTGAGAACCTCTGATACAGAGTGAAATAACAACCATAGAAATATATAAATTAGAAAGATACATACTAATAATGTATAAGAATAATAAAAATTAAAAAGGTAAAATTTCCTGTGACCAACATGTCACAGTTATGTAAATTGTACATGCACACAAATGTTTGTGTATGTTTGATATGAATATGTGTACATATTCATACCCTCCCAAGACAGACATATTTAAAATCAAGAGAATTATGAGCTCCACATCTGGATGGAGGCTCATCTGGGTTGGGAGGAAAGGAAGGAGAATGAATAGGTGGGGTATATGCAGACAGAGTTAGTGTTCTGGTCATGATCTTTGGTAGATTGTGGCTTTTGGACTTGGCTTTGCTTGGTGGTTCTTCTGGTGGTCTTGCCTCAAATAATGTGGTGACTCTGGGGACTCGACTTGAAACACAATCATCTATGCTGGCCTCATACCTGGCCAGATTTGGATAGAGGATCTTGGCCTATGTTAGGTTTTTTCATTCCTGATCTCATCATAGTGTGCTGCTCTCATGTTTGCAAAAGGTAATTACTAACGTGCCAAGTGCTTATAAAGCTTCTGCTTCTGCCACATTGGCCACTATACCCTTGGCCAAAGGATGCTAATTTAGTCAGCTTTTTTTTTTTTTTTTTTTTTTTTGCCACTGTAACCAAAAGACCTGACAAGAATAATTAGAAGAGGAAAAGTTTATTTCGAGACTCACTGTTTCCGAGGTCTCAGTCTGTAAATGGTTGACTGTTGCTCCAAGACTGAGGTGAGGCAGAACTTCATGGTGGAAAGGTATGGAGGAGGAATCAGGAAGCAGAGGGAGAGAGCTCTGTTCACTGGAGCAAAATAGACACCCCCAATGGCAGAACCACTGTGACTTGTCTTTTCCAGCCAACTATATCTGCTTATAGTTACCACCCAGTTAATCCACTCAACTTGATTGATGCACTGATTACGTTAAGGCTCTCGTAATCCAATCATTTCACCTCTAAACTTTCCGTCCCTGTCTCACACATGAGCTTTTGGGAGACACATCATATCTAAACCATAACAGAATTCCCTTGGCTAGGTCAGAATCAGTATATGAGGGGCCAACACAAGGTTGTGGATCTTGGGAACTTGAATAACTGAGGGTCATTGATGTGGCATTTAACCAAATTAATCTCCTGGAACTTTGGCTTAGCTGCACTGTACTTCTCTATTTTTGATATGGCAGGAAACCATAAGTAAAATCGCATCTCACACATTGCCTTTCTTCATCATTAATTATAACAGGAGGTAGAATTAGATATTTAAATATTCATTGCATCATTCTTTTTGATCTCTCTATAGTTCATATAGAGTGAGAATATGTCAGAAATCAAGGGGTCTCCGTGGTACAGTTAGTTTTCTACAGGAGCTGTTTGACCCAAGGGATGCGTGCTAAGTTCAGAGTATGTCAGAGGTTCAGAAGCCTGACTTTCAGCCTCAAAGTCTGAGCAAATATTCCTGCAATCTTGCACCACTTAGGATCCAAGGAACCACTTGGGAGAAGACCATGCTTCAACCATAACACCAGACTTCCCCTTTATAATTTTGCCTCATTGAAACTATGTACAATAGGAGACTGGAAAAACTTGGACTGGGAATTCTAAGTACAGAGTTGGTCTTAGGTCGTAAGTCAGGGCTGGGGGCATGACTGTCATGCAGAAGACAGGGAGCCCACATCTGAGTGTGAACAAGATAAAGTGCACTGAGTCCAACTCAAATTTCAACTCAGCCTAATCCTTTTGATTTCTCAATGGGACTGAAATTATAGCCTTCTCATTGATTTACTGAAGAGAGGAATAGGGGAGTCCTTGTTTGTGGAATATGATACTCTCCAGAACATTTGAAGGTTTTTAATACACAATATCTAACAATAACCATGAGGCAAGAATGATGATCCATAGGCAAGAGGGAAAGAAATACAGGCAGACTTCTAGGAGGCCCTGATATTGGAATTGATCTTTAACATGATCATGTGTTGAAGATGGTAGAGGAAAACATGGTAGAAGGACCCAGAATGTCATTAGGGAATTTGCGTCTATGTTAAAAATCAACAGAATGTTCTAGAACTGATATATGATATTTATGAAATCAATAACTCAGAAAAAATGTATTGAATAGCTGTTTTGATATAGCAGAGCTTAGAATTACTAAACTAGAAGACAGATCAATGGCAAGCATCCAAATTGAAGAAAGGAAAAGATAGAAAAACATATAACTACATTAGAGTGTTCCACACACTCGAAAGTTAACATGAAAATTAAGTTCTGAAAAACAGTGAAATAGAAATGGCAAAATGACATTAAAAGAGAACGATCAAAATTTTACTAAATTGATGAAAGGCACTAACCCAGAGATTCAACAAATTCTGCAAAAATCCACATCTAAGCATATACCAGTAAGATAGTTTAAACCAAAGCCTCAAGGGAAATATTGAGAATAGCTGGTAAGAAAAGGCACATTGTGCTCAAAGAACACAGGTACAGCTGACTGCTGCACAGAAGCAAATCAGAAGTCAATGGAATGACATTTTTTCAAAGTATCAGGGCTTTATTTCCACAAAATCCTCCAAAAGTAAAGGTGAAATAAATCATTGCTGACAAACAGAAACCCAGGAAATTTATTGCTAACATTCTTATACTAAAAGAAATACTGAAGAGTTCTTGAGGCAGGGAACCGGGAGTGTCTGAGGTGGCACCCTGCTCTCAAGCTCATTAAGTTCCCTTTTCATGGTTTTATGATATTGTCAAGTCCAAGGCCTGTGGGTCAAAGACCCTTTCTGTAAGTTCGTGACCCCAGTAAGAGCAGTAGCCAGAGAACATGTTCCAAGAGACCCAGTTCCCCCAGGGCAATGCCATAAGTATTGAAGACAGTGCAGTGCTGGTAGGATCGTTGCTGGTGTAGACCAGTGGAATGGGACTGAGAGTCCAGAGGAAAGCCTTTACATTTATGGTCCGTTGATACTTAACAAGGTTGCCAAGACAATTTACTGGGGGAAAAAGAATCTTTTCCACAGTTGGTGCTGGACAACTGGTTATCCACATGCACAGATATGGAGTTGGATTCCTTCCTCATAGCATGTACAAATATCAACTCAAAATGGATCAAAGATTTAAATTTGATATAAGAAAATTTTTGTTATATTGAGTTAGGCAAGGCCTTGATGGTGGCACAGTTATTCCCTCTGCAGCAGACGTCACCCTTGGTCCCTCAGCTGTGAAAAGCCAAGTGCAGGCCCCAGAGGAGGCTGCTGTTGGGCCCAAGGGTTCAAGCTTCCAATTCCTGTTGCTCTGCAGACTTTGTGACGCAGGTGGAGGAGATACAGGGAGTGTCCTGATATCCTCCCACCACCCATCCATGCAGGAAACGCTCCTGATTGAATTTGGGAATTGAAAAAGAAGAATCAATGCACAAGGCCCTGGGTTCAATCCCCAGCACCACATAAAAGAAAAAAGAAAAAAAAAAAAAAAAAAAAGAGAGAGAGAGGAGAATCAAGTTTCCAAAATGAATATGTTTATCTTTTATAAGTGGAATCAAGAATACAACATTCTATAATCCTCGGGAAAGCCACCCTTGGAGAAATTAACAGGAATTTCGCTTTGTTCTTTATGACCTGTTAATACTATTTTAAAGATCTGAGTTTAACTTCAGGAAATGGAACTTTTTAGATGGTTCACAAATGTAACATCATGAAATATTTACATGGTAAACATGTAATATTATAGCACTTTGTGTTTTGGTTGTATATTTCAAATCGCTTTAATGGTTATTATGATTTTTAGAAAAGATCTTATGGTTAATACAGTGAAACCATTGTTTTGGGTTCCTATGTAATGAGTTGATCTGACCACCAGATGGCAGAGGCACACAGTATGGAGCAAGGCTGGATTCTGGGGTCAGTTTTCTTTCTCATTTTGGATGTATATTTATTGTAAGTTTGATGAATGCACATTTGAGGAGCAATTGAGATTAATGCTGATATACACATATGATATCTTCAAATGTCTCATAAAAATCATACAAAAATAGAAATTGAGTAAACCCTTTCCCAAATGGTTCAGATGATCACCTTGTCTCTGACATAGTTCCCACTAAACTGTCTGAGAAAGTAGACTTGGTTACAGACCTAGGAGGAAGGCTACATATGGTAATTTCTCTACTGAGTGAGGTTCCTTAAATGGGTAAATCAAATTGGAATTCCTGTGGAAGTGGTCACTTTGATCTGTGTTGAAACTGTAGAGCAGAGTTGATAAGTATGACTTAAATACTCTAGATGAAATACATAAAATATTATTCTAAATTATTTCAGCAGGATTTGTTATTGTTCTTTTTCCTCATTAATGTTTAAATTTCCCATTTCAAATCCCATATATATTATATGTATGCCATATACAAAGTGCACTCAGAAAGAATTCCATACTACCTAAAATTGAAGAATGTACCCATACATATGTGTGACCACAGGGATGTAAGTTCTGCTACTGTTAATTATGGAGTCAACAATGACCTCTTTTGTCATAAAAAAAGAATTGATTTCTCCATGTGTGTTCCATTTTTTTCCTCAGCTACTCAGAAATTGATATAAAGTGGTTTTGGAAAGGTGCAATAATTTTCCTGCTGCCATGTAAAATCAAAAGGGGGAAATACTGGGGAATGATATTACCAAATTATATTGTTATAATCATGTGCATGCATGAATAGTAACAACAAATCCCACTAATATGTGTAATTATGATGCACCAATACAAATATGGGAAAATATCTTCATTCTGAGTAGATTTCACTAGACTCCATTAGTCTGTATTTTTTACTTAAAAAAATCAAATGCATTTTTGTAGTATTTTAAAAGAAAATGTAGTTGCCACCTGACATAATATGCCTGAGGACATTCAATGCAGTTATTTCATTTGTAATACTTTTAAACTAACCATCCAGGATCCGGATTTGTGGCGCCAATCCCCTGAATAGAGAGTGAATGGGTGGGTGATGTCCTTCCCTGGGCTGTGGAGCTCACTGACAATATCACAGTGCTACACCTTGATTCTCCCGGCAGGACCTGAGTGCTGCACACATCTGGGTCTGCTGGACCGGACTTTCCTATGCCCTTTTCCAGACACTGGGCTGATGGTGCTTGAGGAAGCAGAAGGAAGAAGTGACAGAAGTCTCTATGGAGAAACAAGGGATGGGGGCATGCAGGTTGATCGCATTCTGGGCCTACCCACCCCCCCCAGAGACCCTCACTCAGCTACTTAGGAAAGTGGGAATGCTAGAAAGAAGTATGCCCTACTTCCCAAGTTCACATGACCTCAGAATATGCAGAAGCCACAGGAAGATGACACACAGCACAACAGGCTAATGGTGGGTGGAGGAAAGTGAAGCATTTAAGATCCAGCGTAGCTGTTGCTGAGAGATCACCTGAGTGATGTTTGAGCCTGACATCCCACAGTAGGAGCATGAAATGTTGGAGAAATGAAACAATCTAGTTCAGAAAATTAGAATGTTCAGGCATGTCCTGCTCTCAGTACTGTATGGTCTGTTCCTATATTGTCTGTTTGTGATGAAACATTCTTTTATCAAAAGGTATTCTTGTAACTTTTTTTTCTCATAATAAGAATGATACTCTAGAAGAAATTTTAGAAAACACACATAGGAAAAATAAAAATACCTCATCATCTTACTTCTCAACAATATACATTTCTAAGATTTTGGGTGTTTCTTCATATGTATATTGGGAGATAAATATATATTTTTTTATTATTTAATAGTTCAAAACATACAATTTGGGTTTTTTTTTCCCTGATCAGGACCCCTTGAATTTCCCTTTCTAATCCATCCTGCAGCTCCCAGAATATAAGCCACTAACCAGAGTTTAATCTTCATTATCCCTGTATTTCCTTAGATGCTACTATGTATGTATGCATTCCTAAACACACAGAGAATTATTTTGTGTAATTTGAACAATGTATAAATATGGTTATAATGGCTATGGCCCAGTTGTGCTAGGGCATGGAATCAGTTGCTGAGAGACCAAGGAAGAGACACCCCGAGATGGGGATGAGAGGTAGGGGAGATGCTTTGGGGCACCTCCAAAAAAATAATAAAATAAAAATCTCAACTCAGGGAGAAGCTAGAACATCATTTCTACAATATATGTCCTTGTGAACTATATTAATGAACAAAGAGAAATAGATCACGTTTCTAGAGTCTGGATACCTGAGAGCACTCTCAGGAGCTTGCTGTAAACCCCTTAACACACAAAAAAAAGCCCCTCATGCCCTTTAGGAGATGGTGAAAGTCACCCACACCCAGGGAGGTGCCAGCACTCCGCAGGTGCTCTTGGGTGCATTTGATGACGGGACACAAATGAGACACTGCTGCTACACAGAGGGGAGGGCTATGTGTGAAATGTCCCTTGTCACAGAAAAAGAGGAAATGCTTTGATAAAGCTGAAATCTTTTGCTGCATTCCAAAGGTCAGTAGGGTATAGAGAAAATGTTCATCAAATGTTATTTTCTGCCAACTGCCACCACTGAGAACCCCTTTCTGGGGAGCTGCAGTTGCAGCATTGCTGACTGTACACTGGGGTCACCCTCGCTTCTCCTGTTTTCTCTTACTGCCTTTTAAAACTACTGTGAATAGATGACCCTGGTGTCAGTTCAGCTGTGTCCCTTCTCCTGCTGGTTTTATGCCCTTCATTGGATTTCCCCCTGCACTTATTCCTCTAGGATCCAAGTTTGGAGTTTTTGATTTGCTAACAATATCATAAATTGCATCCTATTGGACATTTCTCATTGTATTTTATGAATAAACTAGAGACAAACAGAACCAGAAGCTCTTTGGAATTCAAATCCACAATAATTAAGACAAACTTATCAAGTGTTCACGTGCCATAATTTACACAGAGATTAAGCATCTCCAATCTGAAAACCAAAATAGAAAATGATCCCAAATCTGATAATTGTGAACTTCATAGTAATGCTCAAAATTTTTTAGATTTTGGAACTTTTTAACTTTTCCTTTTGGATTTAGGAATGTCCAACTGGTAAAATCTGTGAAAATATTCCAAAATCTGAAAATTCTGAAATCTGAAACAATTACTCCACTATATGTCCCCAGATTGCAGGGGGCATTGTATCATGTATTCAAAGTCTAAATAATCATACACTGCTGGCACATCCAGTGGGCTTGTCATGGTAGGCATAAAACCTACAAGCCATCTAACTTTTGTGGGGATGGGGTTACGTACGGTACTGGAGATTAAACCCAGGGGTGTTTACCACTGAGCCACATCCCTAGTCCTTTTAATTTTTTATTTTTTGTAAGGGTCTTGCTAAGTTGTTTCCAGTCTCTAAGTTGCTGAGGCTGGCTTTGAACTTGCGATCCTCCTACCTCAGCTTTCTCACTCACTAGAATTTAGTCACGCACTACTATGCCCAGCTCATCTAACTAACTTGACATTGTGAAATTGTGAAGTCTGTACTGAAATCAAGCAGATCCATTGTGATGATTGTAGAAGATAGTGTCACTGTCCACACTCATGGTTTCTGTCACTCTGTTGAGATTTGAAGAAATGAGGAACATAAGGCTAATTCTTAAACTAAAATAAATTTGTCCTAAACCAGTCTCCATACGTGCCTGATAATGTTTGTCCCAACGTGGCCTCCGTATACGGTGAATTGTAACCGAACTTGCTATGCAAATAAAGTGCAAGCCAACCCAATGGTAGAAATATTTTTTGCACACAAGCCTCTAAGTCTCAGCCAATCACAGCAGCCATGCTTCAGACCATCACGTGCTGCAGCCTGTTCTGACCATGCGCATATGGTCAGGAATGCTCAGATGGTTTCCGGATGGTTCCTAGGTGGCGGTTCTTCTTCTGTGGTGGTGAATATTTTCTGCAGAGGTGGTGCAGTTAACTATTTTTGGTCCCAAGTGCAACCTGGTGCTAAAACCTTTTTTATTTATTTTTTCTTTAGGCAAGCTTTGCTAAATTAAGTGTTCTCAGTTTTACTTTTCTTTTCTTTTTTTTTTTTTTGGGTGCTGGGGATCGAACCCAGGGCCTTGTGCTTGCAATGCAAGCACTCTACCAACTGAGCTACCTCCCCAGCCCCTCAGTTTTTCTTAAAACAGTTCCGGGCTGAGGTTGTAGCTCAGTGATAAGAGAGCTTGCCTAGTATGTGTGAGGCACTGGGTTCTATTCTTGGCACTGCATATAAATAAAGAAAGAAAATAAGGGTTCATCAATACCTAAAAAATATATTTAAAAAAAAAAAAAAGCAGTTCCCATCTAGGAACCAACTGTGAGAACCTACCCATGTCCCTTCTGGCATTTGGGGGAATTCAGAGACTATGATCATCTTTGAGCTATTTAAGAGTAGAGTGAGCTGTAGTTCCCAGAAACCCAGAAGAGGCTGCCTTGGGAATCACTGCTTTCCCACCACACGGTCAAAAATTAGGCCACAGCTTGAGAGCCTTGAGGTTGGGGGAGAGAGGATGACAGCAAGAGTACTACCCAGTGAGCGGGGTCGAGGGGAAAACTGTGAGGACCAACCAGAAGAACTACAGGAATGAGGCCTGGAAACTGCAAGGAATGCCCATGAAATGTCCCCTCTGAGCAAACATCTAGTCCAGACAGCATCCTTGTGGGCTCAGGGAAGAGCAGCATCCAGCAAGTGATATTTTCTTGCTGTTTTACTCCCAGGGTAGCTGCTGGATTTGTAGTGGTCAGAAGACAAGTTCACTAGGCCTGTCTGGCAGAGGAGGTAGATGTACCCAATGCCAATTGAGAAGTCTACCTGCTGCTTGCTGGCCTAGCTCTGCAGGATTTCAGTAAACCTGGCTGTTCCTGAGGAAAACTTCGTGTTTCAATGCCCTTCGTGTCTCATTTTGTCCTTGGAGAGAACTAGTAGAGATTTCTTTAGTTGAATGTAATAAGCAGGTAAGCTATAGGGACTCTATATTTCACCCAAGGGCTGGAGACACCAGCACCAAGGAGCAGGTGTACATAAGCAGTGTGGAGAGAACAAAGTGGAGAGAACAGTCAGTTTTGAAGAACTGCATGAGTGCAGCTTGTTCACTGTCAAAGCAGCAGTAACTGGGAGTACAGAAAAAGAGTCCTTTAACACCAAAGTAAATTAGTAGAAACCCATTAAATATCATGTTCAAAAAAGTGATTTGAAAAATTACTTGGAAGAATATTCATTTGTTTCTCAGAACTGTAAATCTAGAGTATGTATTGAACATTAGCTTTTGTGCTAGAAAATTAATTGCTTAATTCTGGAAACACTATACCACAATTGTGTACTTTATTTAGCCAGGAAAAGTTAAGTTGGCCATCATGCAGTAAAAAATAAAAACAATGATAATATCAAAATCATCCTGTTAAATTGGTACTGAAAATGAAATAAAAATATAAACAATGATAATATCAAAATCATCCAATAAGAATTATGCAAAGTGTTCTAATATTGTAACTCATTTCCCCTTCACTACAACATTGTTTGCATTCGTTCTCATTTCAGAAAGTGATGTTTGGAGATCCTGAGTGACTTGCCTGTCATAGACTTGGAATGTAGAAAGTTTCTCTCACTCCAGGAACCACAGTGTGCAAAAGAAATTCGTACACCTTGTGTTGGACACAGGTATGTAAAGTGTTTCTAGCAACACTTTATGCCAGGAATATAAAAGGGTATTGGGATGGTCTTTTTGCAAAGTTTCAGGAGGACTCCTGAGCTAAGCAATGTGTGTCTGGTCAAGTACTTGTTGGCAAAAAATGGTAGAGATTGTGACAACATCAGGGAGCAGGTGGCAGCAATTTCAAGTACTGGAAAAAAGGGGAAAGAAGAGCTGCAGACATAATGAGAGTGGATGAGGGTGGAAAAAGCTAATACACAAACTTTTCAGGACTGCAGGGCTGTGCCAGCCATGTTTTCTAGAGGAGAGCTTAGCATTTTCTCATCTCCATTCACTGTGGCTGGTATGGCATTATTTTATAGCTTTCTGGACATTAGTTTCACCTGTGTGGTTTGTGTATCTATGATACTGTGGGTGTGAGAAGCATGGGCCACATGTTTATGGGGAGATGGGCTGTTCTGGGTATGACAGCTCAGTCTAGGGAGGGGCACCCAAGCAAACCTCTGAGTAACCACAGAGACCTACACCTGTTTGAAAAATGCAGCAATCCACATTGGCCCTGGAAATAATAATAACAATTGATTGTGTTACAAATTGTGTTACAAGAATTGTTATGAAAGTGACTGACCTTAGAGAATACAGGGGGAAGCCATTGGAGCTGTCTGGAGCTGGATGTTCTATACTGTTCAGGTGGTGAGAAGGACAGAAAGCAGAGCTGTGTCTGGGGAAACTTGGAGGAATTTCTTCCTGTGGGAGTCTTCAGAAGTAAAAGTGCTTGAAATTGTCAACAGCATTGTAGTCTATGAAGGGGAATTGTTCTTAGAGATAACATTGTTGAATGCCTCCCTGTTTTCGTTTTGTTTTGATTTTGCTTATTTGCAATAGAGCTTTTTCCCTTGGAGTTGAAGATGGCATCACATAGTTTACCACTCCAAAGTGTATTGGAGTGACTGATCATTGAAGTGAGTGTGAAACCTGTGTTAAATAAAAATCTATTTCAAAACCAAATATGCAATAGACTCTAAATGTCATTTAGAGAGTCTTCCATCTGTGAATTTTAGAAGTCACTTCTAGCTGGGCACAGTGGTGCACACCTGAAATCCCAATTAGTCAGGAGTCTGAGGGAGGATAATTGCAAATTGGAAGCCAGCTCCAGCAACTTAGCAAGACTGTGTCTCAAAATGAAATAAAGAAGGGGTTTGGAGTGTAGCTTAGTGATAGCTTGTGCTAGGCACTGGATTCAATCTCTAGTACTGTGAAACAAAACAAAAAAAAAATTACTTGATTTCCACAAAATGTTTTGATGTGAAAATTTTTAAAAACAAAGGAGATTTTTTTTGTTATTTTCTCCGTCATCTTATTTTTTTGTTTATCTGTTTCTTGGTATATATAAAAATGCTGAAATATTTATAAGATTTACAGTGGGGAAATTTTATTAAAATAAAGTATAGGTGGCCATAAAGTCTGTAATGTAAATATCTTTGTAATTAATTGAACCCCCTGGGATTACTTCTTCTGGATAAAGTTCTGGGTTTCTGCCGTGAAAATTGGACACACAAATCATTGAGGTGACATGTGACAGATGCATGTGCAGTGACTGATAGGAGTGTTGCTTTAATGCAAACTGTTCATTGCTATTTTGCACAGCTTATTGAATGATGAATTGCTATTGAGGGACAACACATTCAGCATGTCATAGTAATAAACTATTTGTTATGATTGTTTGTCTGTTTCAGACTTTACAACCACCTCTAAAGATTGAGGAGTAATCACTTAACCATGTTAAAAATAAATTTGAAAAGGACACACTATTCTTTGTAAAGCATTTTCTGTATAGAATCTTTCCTAATTTGTTTACTGTTGCTTTGATAACCTAAACTTAACCAATGTAAGTTCCACTATAAACTACCAAATAGTCCAATAGAGAGTATTAGAGGACATCTGTGATCATGTTACTTCATTTTATGATTTGATGACATTATAAGGGAGTACAGTAGAAAATATAATAGGTTTAAATTTGTAATTATGTTGAAGGGGACTTTTTTTAATGGGATTTCCTTTTTTTAAATTATTTAAAAATTTTTTTACAGTCTGCATTTTGATTCATTGTACACAAATGGGGTACATCTTTTCGTTTCTATGGTTGTGCATGATGTAGATTCATACCATTCATGTAATCATACATGTACACAGGGTAATGATGAAACCAATAGCGTTAAAAGAGCTCTTGTGTCATCTCCACTCCTTTTAATGAAAGGACTCTGATGCTTTCATGATGGATAGTCTGAGACACCCAACCAGTGACACATTCTTGACAGATGTCTTTAAAATAAATGATACAAAATCATTGGGTTGCTTGTAAGTGATAAGAAATGTGCAGTCTTTCTGTGGCGTATGAAGAGGTGCTTGGGAAGATGGGCACCTCCAGCCAGGTTCCTGGTGCACCGATTCTGACATCAATGCAAACCCAAAGTAAAAGCAGTTTCTTGCAAATCGAAACTACACTGAGATTCCATCTCACCCCAATTAGAATGGCGATTATCAAGATTACAAGCAACAATAGGTGTTGGAGAGGATGTGGGGAAAAAGGCACACTCATACATTGTTGGTGGGGCTGCAAATTAGTGCAGCCACTCTGGAAAGCAGTGTGGAGATTCCTCAGAAAGCTTGGAATGGAACCAACATTTGTCCCAGCTATCCCACTCCTCGGCCTATACCCGAAGGACTTAAAATCAGCATACTTCAGAGATACAGCCACATCAATGTTCATTGCTGCTCAATTCACCATAGCCAGATTGTGGAACCAACCTAGATGTCCTTCAGTTGATGAATGGGTAAAGAAACTGTGGCATATATATACAATGGAATATTACTCAGCTATAAAGAATAATAAAATGATGGCATTTGCAGGTAAATGGATGAAATTGGAGAACATCATGCTAAGTGAATCCAAAAGACGAATGATCTCACTGATAAGCGGATGATGACACATAATGGGGGGTGGGAGGGGTGCAAGAATGGAGGAAGGAGGGACTGTACAGTGGGAAAAGTGGGGTGGGAGGGATGGGGGGAAGGAAAAAAATACCAGAATGAATCAAACATCCTTACCCTATGTAAATGTATGATTACGCAAATGGTATACTGTTACTCCATGTACAGACAGAAACAACATGTATCCCATTTGTTTACAATAAAAATAAATTAAAAAAAAAGAAAAAAGAGAAAGCATTTTCTTCCTCCTAAGCCATGGCATATCAGTTATACAGAAATACCACTTTGGGAAACAGTCTTCAGGAGAGCCTAGATGAGCTCATACAGACTCAACAGATCACCACCCCAATTTGCCCTTCAAGTTCTGCTTTAGTTTGATAAGGTTATAAACTCAGCATTGTCTTAGAGAGTCAGGAACAGAGTTAATTCCAGGGCCTCTCAAATAATGTATGGATTATTCCCATACAAAAATGATACAGATTCTGTGATAATGTGTGTACTTTTGAATTGATTGTTGTTGAATTCAGGAACGTGACAGAACTTATTAAAGTGGATAAAGTGGAAATTATAGCCTGCGATGGTGAAAATACTGGCTCCATACTACAGGATGAATAGGAAAAAAAAGACTTTTTAGGGCATCTTCTATTACTATTATCACTTTTTGAAGAGGAGCAAGGAAGAGACTTTTCAAAATGACTTTTGAAATGACTGCACTGTACTATATTATCAGAGAATTCCAGCAAAAAGAAGCTTATAACTACATTCTATTACATTACCTTTATTATACAGCATGAAAAATAACTTTTTAAATAATGAATCAAAAGTTGTTGCCTTTTTAAGAACATTCTTTAGTAAACTCATTTTACAACTCAGAAAAAGAAAAAAGAGATATTCAGTCTTACCAATTGCATCCTTTGGAAAGTGTTGAGGTATAATAAATGAGACTTTTCATTATGGATTATTCCCATACAAAAATGATTAAATGTACAATTTTCTCAATTCAGATGTTTAAATATTCCTTACTAGTAGTTTCATTAGGCTCTGTGAATTAGTGATATATTTTGAAGAATTCTAAATTATTTGAAGTAATGTGTGCTTTTTTGCCCTATAATGAATAAATAACAGAACTTGACTGCCTGAGTCTTAGAAAATGTGCATGTCTTAGAATTCTTTTCAAAATGAAATCTTCTACTTAGTCCATCAATGTAAGCTATGTTAACTAAAATTTCATGTTTTGGAAATGTGTAATATTATTTGAGGGTTTTACTACATTTCAGGAACGAAAACATACACTGTAGAGGATTATATATAGTCTTCCCAGAGGATGCAATAAAAATATTTTCAGAAATCTAGTTGTAAAAAAATCTTTCCATGATTCTTGTTTCATTTGAAAATAAAGCAAATTCTCCAAACTTGACACTACCTGCTATGTGCAGAATAATGTGCTAGTTGGATTGTCCCCTGGGAGGTGGATGTGAGTCCAGATGCCTCTTTGCTGGTTTATTTCATTCCTAGAGTCCTTTTGTTACATGTCTTTATTGTGGTTCCAAAGTGGACAACCATCTTTAATTCAGTTCTTGTCTCCAATGAAATAAAACGTGACATTGATACATTTGATTTGTCAGTAAAGCTGGACAAGTAAGAAGATTTCTGTCACTGAAGGTTGGCAGCATTTATTCGTGTTTAAAACTTGTGATTTTCTAACTGTGGGGCCAGAGCTAAGGTTAGTGTAAACTTGTAGGGGAAGGAATTTTGCTGGTCTGGATTTGGAATCTGCAGTTCTTTTGTTCAGAGGCAGTGGCATTACAAAGGAACTTAAGTTCCTGAGGATTTTTCCCAAGTAGAGAACACCATTTGGAGGCCATGTTGACACTGTCTCCGTGTCTCAGTGTCTTGGGGTTCTGGGGGCAGGACAAGGCTGCCGGTGTTCCTCTTGTGCTTCCAGTTGGCTAAGTGGTTTCAGAGCCACTAGGAAGGAAAAATGGTTGTGGTCTCTCTATAGGAAGTCTCGATGAAAGGTCTCCATGTATCAGATTTCTTTGGAAACTCTATGAAGTGCCTGTGTGGGGTCTCTTGAAATCTACATGAAGTCTCTTTGGAGCTTGGTGTAGAGGATTCTCTGCAAGAATCTTCTGTGAGGGCTCTGTTGTGGTGACATATCTTAATGTACTG
Source organism: Sciurus vulgaris (assembly GCF_902686455.1). Lineage (NCBI taxonomy): Eukaryota > Metazoa > Chordata > Mammalia > Rodentia > Sciuridae > Sciurus > Sciurus vulgaris. Next base: position 31,397,872 of record NC_136474.1, read on the forward strand.
TCTCCGTGGGTTGTCTGTATAGGAGGAATTCCTTGTAAGTCTGGGAAGCACTGTAGGCGGTCTTTGTGAGAGATCTCTGTCAGGACTCTGGAGCAGGGGGAGGTCTTTGTTGTCTCTGGGTCAGTTCCGTATGGGAGAACTCTGTGGAAAACATGTAAAGTCTCTGTGGGAGGTTCTCTGGGTCTGTGGGGCATTATGAGATCCTGTGGGAATTCCTGTGTAAGGTCTCCCTGAGAGGTTACTGTGCCATCACCTGGTAACATGAGGGAGATCACCCTATGGTGCTTCTGCACAAGTTCTATGTAAAGTCTCTCTATGCATGTTGTATCTTAGAGGTCTCTTCGTGAGATCTCTGGGAAATCTCTGAGAGATTTTGGTGTTGCAGTGAGAGTCCCTGTACTGTCTCTCTGGTTTCTTGTATAGTCATCTTTCAGGGGTCTCTATGAGATCTCTCTGAGAATCTGTGAAGCTTCCATAAGGCCTGGGAGGCTGAGTGATGTCTCTGTGAGGGAGCTGTGTGAAGTCTGTGTGGCATTGAGAAGTTGCTGTGGGAGGTCTCTGCCTTAGGTATCCATGAGAGGTCTCTGAAATCTCTTAGTGCAAGTCTCTGTCAGAGGTCTGTGTGGAGGTCTCTCTGACATCTGGGTGAGGATTTATTACTTATTTTTAAGGGAAATCCTTGTAAGGTGTTTTCTGTGTTAGCTGACAGAGGTCTCTGTGAAGTTCTCTGTGTGGGTCTTTGTTGGAGTCTGTCAATGTGGGCCTCAGTAGGGCCTGTGTATGGATCCATGTGGATTTTGTGAGGTCTCTGGGTCTATGGAAGTCTCTGAGGGTGTGTGTTGAGGGCACCGTGGAGGACTCTGGGGATCTCTCATTGTGGGTCTCTGTCAGGAATCTGGAGATCTTTGGGAAGGGTCTATCAGTGTGGGTTTCTGTAGGAGTCTCTTGGGAGTTTTTTGTGAAAGACTCTGGGAAATCTGTCAGTGTGGGTCTGTGAGGGAGTCTATGGAATTCACGATGGGCATCTAACTCTATGACTCTGTGGAAGTCCCCTAGGAGGTCTGTGGAGGACTCTGGGTATTTCTCAGTATGGGTCTCTGTCAGGGATTCTGTGGAGATCTCCGTGGGGGTGTTTCAGTGTAGGTCTCTGTGGGAGTTTCTGTGGAGGCTTCTGTGGAGGATTCTGGGGGTCTCGCAGTGAGGGTCTGAGAGGGATTTTGTGAAAATCTCTGTGGAGGTCTAACAGTATGGGTCTCTGAGGAGGTTTCTGTGGAAATAATCCCAGTCCATAGCCTTTCTGCCCCTCATGAAGGACAGGACTGGTGGCAGGAGAAGGGACAGAAACTTGCCCCCTCCTACTTCTGACTGGCCCACTGGCATTGCTGTCTGTGGCACTTGTCCCTTCAGGAGCCTTGGGGTTCCTGTCCAACTAACTCCCTTCCACTTAGAACTTGCCACTTGGGTCCATGAGAGGACCTGGCAGTGCCTGGCCCATGGTCATTTCTGCTTTCACTCTGGACTGCCCTAGACACCTGGTGAGACAGAACCTGACTCAGGAGAGGCCTGTGGTGTCTGTACCCACACCCTGAGGGGCCGCTCAGTTCCGTGTAGGGAGGATCTTGATAGGCATGGGGGTAGAGCTCATGCTGTGTTTTCTTCCTCGTGTCTCTTGGAGCAGGACTACAAATGAGGCCTGTGGAGCATTGCCCACTGCTCACTGAATGTGAAGCAACAGCGTGGAAAACTCTAGAGAAATGGATCCTCTCTGCTTTGTGATTTTCTGCTTTCCCATATGACCAGGGCTTTGAAGAGGAAATCTGGACTGAAGCAGAGCAAGGCCCAGAAGGGACCAATCCTGACCTGTCCCCCTAGCCAGGAAACTCCTGCATTTTGAACAGATCACTTCCCCTTGTGGGAATCCTGTCTGATTGCCTTTTTCCCTGGAAGTCTGTGACACAAGCAAAGACTGGAGCCAGGAGACTTGCTCTGTGACCCCAGGCTGGCTCCTTGACCCTTTTAAGTTCTGACTTCTTCCCTGGGAACATTACTAAAGCTATATGTATGTGTAAAGGTCCCTAGGCTGCAAGTCACAACCAGAGTGCCCTAGACCTAGATTTTCCACCAATTATCAACTCAGCCTTTCTGGAATTCAAGAGGCAGTGTTGTATAGGCTTATTAATACACTCCTCAGAAATCTATCTTCTCTGCTTGAAGGATTTGCTTCATTTTGCATTTGTGTCAGAGGTAAAGGGGCTTCTCCAGGCCTGTAGTCTGGGAGCCAGGGCAGGGGGAGGCCTGGAGTGGAACTGGAGTGGGGTGGGGTGAACAGCTCAGTCCCTGATGTCCTCTTCCTCCAAGCTGGTGTTTGGCAGTGGGAGGGCATGGACTTCCTATCCATGGCACCAGTTAAGCTCACCCCATGCCACTCTGCCTTCTTCCTTGGCTAAAACATAACATTTTTCTCAAATATTTCACCCCGAACCCACCATGCCAAACCATTGGACAGTTACTGCAGAAATAGTTCTGTCCAGAAGGGGACTCAGGGTTGTTGACCCCTTCCCTATGCCTCAACAAGGCATAGACAGAAGCCACTACCTTTAATGAGAAAAAAAAAAAAAAAAAAAAAAAAGAGAAAGCAATAGACATCTTGATAGGAAGAAGTCATTAGCACACAAAGAAGGTACATGAGTCAAATAGTCATTCTCTGTATGGACTGATTTTTTTTTTTTTTTTTTTTTCAGAAAGAAAACTTTTCTTACCAGGAAAACTGAAAAACATGATATATTTAACCAGATAAGACCTTTGAAGACAGCATTTTGGGTTATGGTGCAGGTGGCCTGAGATGTCTGCCCCGCTTTGCCGATGCTGGCAGGCACTGACTGGTGGTACAGGCTCTCTGAGCAGCAAGGCCTGATTGCTGTCCTGTGGCTCTTGGGGCTGGCATGATGATTACAGGCCCTATCGCTCATCATTTATCCTTTGCTTTGTGTAGGAGAGACCCCTCTGGTGACAAGATTGCCTACCACTAGGGCCTGGAGTTCCCCTTCTGTGTCAGTTTAATTCTGGTAGACCACCTCCATGCTGATGCCCCAGCTTGTCCACCAGGATCTGTCGAACAACTGTCATGATGTTCTGGGCTTTAGCTGTCCCATTGTCTGTTAACACTTTGCTTGTGACTGATCCCTGGGTCTGGGCAGTGGATGACAGTGGTTTGACTTTTTCCAAGGAATCTTCCTGCCCTATGCCTTTTTTACTGGGGCATAGAGACTGCAGAAAGTGATGCTTCCTTTTCTCAGTGTAGCTTTCTGGAGGGTCTGACATTTCTCTGGCAGGGAGGGGAGAGACTGTCACTTCCCATTCAGGAGGCTCCTCCTTCTCTACCTCTGTCCTCCTGGTCTCTTCAGATCTTGAAGACTGGGACTGTAGTTTGATTTCCAGCATTGCCATACCACAGCATGGGTCTCCTGAGACCATACCTCCACTCTCCTCCCATGGTTCATACCTGGCCTTTGCCAAGCTTGGATTGGGCTTGAGGCTGCCTCTTGCAGTTCCCGTGATAATCCTGCCATTCTGGGTTCTGCCGGGGAGACTGTAATTGTGAGGCTGAGAAGGCAGGTGGTCCTCCTGTGTAGTTGGAGGGACCACTGAGGGCTCATGGCTGCCACCCAGTGGGGTTCCTCTCCAGGCCTTCTGCCTCTCTGCAGGTGAGGGATCAGGGAGGGGACTCTGCAGGGTGGGAACTGACATTTTTTTTACCACCTTCTCTTCTGGACCTTTCCAAGGAAGTTCTTCTGGGAAACTGGCAACCTTGGGAATGGAGTTGGCCCAGGAGTCAGAGGAGACCAAGGGAGAGGCTGACTGTGGAAGGGGTGAGGGTGGTCTCTCACCAAAGCTGTGATTCATGGGATCAAGGGCCTGGAGTTGTGGACTCCACCTGTGTCTCACCCGAGACCTCATAATATCTGTTTCTAGCATCAGATGAGTTCCTGGATCAAGGAAGGAAAGATTCTGGGATGTGTTCACTCGGGATTGCTGATCCTTGGAGAATGCTAGATTGATGTGTTTTTTGTGGGTGTTGGACTTGGGAAAAGTGTAGTTGGCAGCAAGCCAGGATCCACGCACGTACACAGGGATTATGCCCTCGTTTATCTGTACCAACTTTTTGCTCAGATGGTCTTGGAGGATTTTTTCCAGAAGTTTCTTGTTTAAGCCTGTAGATAAGTCACTTCCTGAGTCACACTTCCCTGGCCTCATCAAGTCACTTTCAAAATCCTCCTTTTCACCTTCCAGAACCTTTACTGGGGTGCTTCTTGACTTCCAGGGTAGATCCCTCTTTATGTCTTGCTCTGGGCCCTTAGGGAATCTTCCAGAGCATGTGGACGTCACCTTCTGCACACCTTTTCTACTTTCATAAGCAAGTTCAGCAGGCTGGGCAGCCAGGAAGTGGCCATGCTTATCTTTTGTCCGGCACCCACAGCACTTCCTTGAGAATTTGCCCTGATTCTGTGTGAAGTCCTGGGATGCTGGTAATCTGCAGGGAGGGCCAGCCTGGTGTTCATCTGTAATGAACCTCTCTAGTCTGTGTTGCTCTGGTTGCTCATGGAACTTGGTGCTGTTAGAATCCCCAGGAAGGATGGGGGCAGACTTGGGGGTCAGGCAGGGGCGACTGCCCTGGTGATGTTTGAGAGTGGATTGGCTCTTTGCTTCCTGAGACTTTTGAAGTGAAGAGGGTAAAACCTTCCTATGTTTCTGTTGTTTCTGTGGGGGCCGTTCCACATGCTGATTTTCAGTTGGGATGAGAGGCCATACCTCCTCCTGGGATGTAGAGCAAATTGTTCTCTGGGTCCTATTTTGAGGTGGAGAAGAAGGTGGTAGATTTTGGACAGAGGATGTGAGCTGGGTGTTGTTCTGGACCTGAGCCACAGATGGGGGCAATGTTTGTGTTAAGAATTGGGATTGGGCCACACAGTTGGGCAAGGGCTGGTCCTGGGAAATCTGTGGAGATTCTTCAGCCTGAGATTGAACTGGCGAAGGGTCAGAGACTTCATTAAATGTAATAGGTTTAGATCGTGCAGAGGAAGACCTCTTAGAGACCCAGGCAGTAGCCACCAGGGACTCACTGTGCAGAGAGGGCAGGCCCCAGAACAGCTGGCTGCATTTATGCTCTAAAGGGTCCCCCAAGGCTTTGTGGTAAGAGAAGTTTTGAGAACCAGGAAGCTGCTCTGGTTTCCCTTTTGTGTTCCAGAAGCGTTGTGCCGTGGTGTCTCTCTTGCCACCCAGTGACTTCAGCATTTTCCCCAGAGAATCCAGGTAGTGGTCTGGGGACATTGGTTTGAAAGAGGATCCATTTTTAGCATTTTCCTTCCACATTTTTAGTTCTGCTCTTTTGGTGATTAGCATTTCCAGTAGTTTCTGGACATCAGGGTTGATGAAAGAGAGACCCTTAGCCTCTACTTGCTGGTGTGTGGGGTCTCCCCAGAGTGTGGGGTCTGATGGATGGTGTGAAAGATGTTTTTCTTTCTGGGATTTACCATATGTCCAAGTGGAGAAAAATAAGGCCTTGGTAGTTGTCCACCACCAGGAGAAAAACAGAATGAAATAGCTTATGCAGTCAAGTCCTGAGATGGCTGTGATCAGGGATGCCCAATAGGAGTTACCTGAAAGGGAGCCCTCTGGGACAGTGCCCAGTGGGATTGTATTCAAGCTAGATTGGTCATCTTTAGATTCTGATAGGGATGAGGCCAGAGGTAGAGGGTTGTTGGTCAGAGGAACCAGGGAAGCCAACAGGGACAGGGTAGTAGAAGAAGAATCCTCCACATTCTGCCTAGGTGACTGGTGGGCTCCAACAGGCCTTGGTTTGAATACCTCACCTGGGGCATCTTTATGTAGCAGCTGAAGAAATCTAACTTTATCATGGAACTTCCGTAGGTGGCTGCAGAGGATAGGAGGCACAAACTGCAGTGAGGAGTAGGAAGGACCAAGAGGTGTGCAGGGACGGGTACTTGTGGCCCACGGACCCTCCACTGCCCCACACATTGGCTTCACAAAGTCCATGCTATCCCTCTTTCCAGGGCTTGAGAAACATCCCACTCCAACCTGGAATATCTCACCTAGGTAAGCCCTGGGCCCTGGGGTCACATGGAGGACAGAGGGAAGTGGAAAGTTCCTCACCTTTGCAGAATTAAAGCCAGTTGTTGTGTTTCCTCCACTTTCTTCCGGCAGTCTCTACAAGCTGGAAATGGAGAATGAATTATGGGGGAGAAGGGAGGGGCCTGGGACTTTTCAGGAAGCTAAGTGGAATATCCTTTAGGAAAGATTGTGGGAGATTACACTCTGGAACCCAAGCATCAGTGTCCAAGGCCATGCAACCAGTGAGTGATAGCAAGGTACAGGATGGGGTCCACATTTGATCAAGCAGGTTGCCGCTGCATCCATCAATTCCCATGGTCCACACAGCCACATTGTGGGGGGGAGTCACCTCCTGAGTAATCGCCTTAGCAAAATAAAAGCCTTCTCCACAGGGGGACCTGGAGGTCCCACCACAAACTTGGCAGCATTGCTATACCTCTGCCTGTGCCACCTGCTACCTGCTGGCCCATCACAGCTTCATTCAGATTACAGAGCCTAAGAAATAGCCTTCGTTCTGACTTTCCTCTCAGGAACCTCCCTCTTGGGCCTCTCTGACTGATGTCCTCAGAGACACAATTCTGGTCCCTAGAGACAGGGAAAGAGACAAGTCACCTCTGGTGGAAGGGCAGAGCCTTACCTTTCAGAATGCCCTTCTTCTTCCTGCTCTTCTTCCTACACCTCTTCTCTATCTGATGATGAGAGAAAGAAAATGGAGTTGGTGCCCAATTCTCCCTTTCTTCCTAGACAAGCTGCAAGCTCATGTTTCTAAATCACATGCCTTTTTACATTAAAATAATGGAAGTCTGCATCCTTCTCTTTTACTCACTTTTCAAGTGGTAAAAATAGTATACTTTGGTTTTCTTTCTGAGAAAACACAAAATTTTCAATGTAAGCTCCACCATGGATGTCCTCAATCATTGATCCTCTGTTCAGGAACAGACTCATTTCCACAGGCTCATCTCAGCTGCCAGGTAGGCTTCTGCTCCCTGCAGCCAGAGGCGACTCCAGCCTCTGATGGGAAACCCTCAGGGCTCAGCACAGCCCTCACACAGAATCAGCCCAACACAGAAAGATTGGCCCACAGGCACCTGCCAGGAGAAGGTGACTGATGGGACTAGTGTTCCTCCCCAGAGGTCCCCAACCCTCTCAGGAATCCGATCCTCAACCACAGTGTGTGTTTTGCTCTGGGACCTGCAGTTCACCACACAGATGGTCTGAGAGCTTCAGATAGAAGTCTTAGTGCACTCTTTCCATACCCTGCCCCACTTGTCTCAGGAGAATGATTCTCTATTCTTTACTGAAATGTCCTGTCTCAGCACTTTCCATAAGTGGGAAGAACAGTGGGGAAAAAAAGAATCATTGACTATTGGGTTTTGGTCAAAGGTTCCTTACCTTTTTGATACTCCTATTTTTCAAAGATGGTAGCGAGAATACATTACCGTGGAGGTAAGGGCCTAATAGTATAAAGAGCACCAGTCCACCGACAAAGGCAAGGATCATTTCCATCACCCAGGTGGTGGAGCTGGGATTCAGCTAAATGGCATTAATGCTTTTCAGAGGAAAGAGAGGACTCATTATCTGAATTGTAAAGTCACTCTCAGGCAGCTGAGTCCTGAGAGTTCCCTTTGGAAACAGGGAGTAGGGCCCAGGCCTGCATCACAAAGCTGTGACCCCTCATCACAAAGGGATCTTGAGAGTGGGGGAGGGGAGATAAGAAGAGGCTGCGCTACACCCCTCCCCATCCTCTAGCCCAGCATGTCCTCCATCCTCCAGGGCCTTCTAGATCCTTCCTACTCCACCTACTCAATATGTCAGATAGAGAATTTAGTGTGTTTTCTGTTGTTTCACCATGGAACACAGAAATTACCGGTTTGTGTGCAGATTTCTGCTTGAACTTCCTGAGTTTCATAGTTTTTGAAAATGGGAATCGCCTCTGAAATAATAATAGTAATAATAATAATTATATTATTAGTATTATTATTTCACAGGGATTATTACTTTCTGGATCTCCTCATTCTTGAACTTATTCACATTTTATGTTCTTGCCTTGCATCAACTCAGATGTGGAACTAAAATTTATTTTGTACTTAGTTAGCTTTGTGAATTCTGACTAAAAAGTTTTTAGAATTTTCCTTTCAATAAAGTTTACTGTCTTCAGCTAGAGGGTCTTAAGCAAAACATTGTTACTACTTTATTAAAAATTCATGAGGTTAAAAATTTGACACTAATCTTCAAAGACTATTTTTGTATGTTGATTCTATAGTCAGTAACAGTTGAAATATAGAAGAAATTTTGAAGATTTGTGTACATACACAAGTGCATATACATACGGCCCACATCCACACACCCCACACACACATACACACACACCCCCTTTGACAAATCAACCCAGTGCTTTCAAATCTAAGAATGAATTTCTTACCTTTCAGAAGCCTTCCTTTATTATTTCGTGTAGGGTAGTACTGCTGACTGCAAATTTTCTCAGACTCTGTTTATCTGGGAGTATATTTTTCTTCGTTATTAAAGGACAGATTTACTAGACATGGACTCTTTGGGTGACTCTTGCCCTCCATTGCCTTAAATATGCCACCCACTGTCTCCTTCCATTGTTTCTGATTGGAACTCAACTGATAATCTCATTGTGGTCTCCTTGTGCATGAGAGGAGTTTTTTTGTTTTTGTTTTTTAATTTGTTCTTTTTAGTTATACATGAAGGTAGCATATATCTTGAAATATTTATTTGCTGGAAAGTGGATGAATCTGGAGGAAAAGTTTTTCTCTGCTCCTTTTAAGATTCTCTTTTTGCTTTTTCATAGTTTCACTGTGATGTGTCTATGAGTGAATACATTTGTTTTTATTTTACAGAGGGGAAACATTGAACCTAGAAGTCTGTGTTCGATATCAAATTCAGGAAGTTTCTAGCCCTATTTTTATAAGTATTTATTTTCTTTCCTCTTCTCCTTCCTTTTTCCCCCCCTCCCTTTGGTACTGGTGAATGAACCCAGGGGTGATTAACCACTGAGCCATGTCCCCAGATCTTTTTATTTTTTATTTTGAGACAGAATATCCCTAAGTTGCGAGGCTCGCTTTGAAGTTGTGATCCTCCTGCCTCAGCTTTCTGAGTAGCTGGAATTTCAAGCCTGTGTTCCTTTGCCGGGCTTCCCTCCTTTCTCTCTGAGTCTCTCCTTCCACATGTGTAGGTAGCCTTGCTTTCCAGGTGATGAGCAACACTTGCTAGAAAGATCTCTGTCCTGTGCTGCTGTGTTCGCTCAGCTCCTTTACTATACACAGATTGGCTATGTTGATGTGGGTCTGTTTTGGGGCTCTCCATTATTTCCACTGATTTATTTGTCTGTTCTTTCTCCAGTATCCCACTGTCCAGGTAAGTGTTGCTCCACAGTAGTCTTGAAGTCAGGTACTGTTAGCTAGTTGTTTATCCAGTTTTGTGTATCCCCAATATTGTTTTAAATATTCTGGATTTTTGCCTCTCCTTATAAACTTTGAAATCAGTTTTTCAGTCTCCACAAATTACCTTGCTGGGGTTTTGTTGGATTGCATTTACTCTATAGAGCTAAGTTGGAAAGAACTGACATCTTAATGATATTTAGCTTTCCTGTCCACGTAAACATCAACTATCTCCCTATTCACTTAATCCTTTGGTTTATTCCATCGCAGTTTATGTTTTTTTTCATGTAGAGCTTACAGATATTGTTAGTTTTTTTTCTGAGTATTTAATTGTAGGGAGGCTAATATAGATGATATCATTTTTAAATGATTCTTTTGAATTCCTTGTCTGATATTTCATCTACTTCAATATTTTTATCATTTACTGTTAAATTATGACCTTTAGGATGTGTCCTATTAGCTTGTTTTTTATATTTCTTGTATTCATGTGTTTTTTTTTTTCATCTGTTGGAAGGGATTTCTCTTCCACTCTTATGTGTGGACCTTTTTAGGGTACAGTCTTCAGTTGCTGAAGTGCCCTAGAATGATCTGTTTTGAGACCTTTTTGTAGGTGTGGTGTCCACAGCCTTTGTGTTATTTCTGTTTTTGCTATAGCAATGAATGTCCTTAGGTAGGACTTGGGGGCCCACCCCAGCAGTTTCTACTTGGGTCCTGGTCATTAGTTTGGGTTTTTGTTTCTTCTATTCTTTGTATTAAAGTATAGCTGAAGATTGAGTGTCATTAATTTGTGTGTGGAGCAAGGTATGCTTTGGTCAAGTTTAGTTCAGCGGCAGGGTTTCTACCTTGTGAACTTGTAGTGTCTCTGTAGGTTCTCAGCACCTCTCAGAATAGGGGGAAATGAACAGTAGCAACAACCAATGCAAACAATATACAACATAGGTTCCTACTATGACATCTACAGTGTTAATTGCCACAATAAACAAATGGTAGGGTCAGCAATTGCCATCAGCAAGAACAATAAGTAACCATGAACTATAGCTGGCATTAAAGCAAACAACAGATGTCAACTGTGTTATCCCCAGCAGTTAAGAATTGCAGCAGCATTAATACTGGGGACAGGAGTTATATAAACCAATTAGTGTTAAAAGATGTTACGAATACAGTTAATTTGGAGAAAAGAAAATGTGATAGGAAGGTCAAAAAGAGTTTACAGTCTCAAAAAGTGCATGGAGAGAATGTAGAAGAGGTGTAGGATGTGATGGTTATAAGGAAGGAGGAGAAAAATATAAGTAAAATAAAGGTAGAGTGAAAGAATAATAGATTTGGCTGTTAGCAGAAGAAAAGAGAGAAACAAGAGAAGCACAAATGAAAGATGATACAAAAAAAAATATAGTAATAAAAACCCTAACCCTCAAAGGTAAGGCAAGGAAAAGTAACTACACTTAAAGCTAAAAATGAGAAAAAAGAAACAAATATGCATATGTATGTATGTCCATGAGCCAGTCAGCACAGCAAACACACACACACACAAAAAAAAAAAAAGGAAAAAAAAAAAAGATTGTTAACAAAAAATTAAGGAATCATTTCCTTTGAGGTGGTCAAAGTAATCAATGTCACTGTCTATGCCTGACTGTCTTTCTCACCTTTTCTTCTTGAGCTGTGTTCTGAGCACAAGAGCAAGGGCTGAGGATCTTTCCTTTATTTATGTTGTTCACCAAGCCTCCAGCTGGAGTGACCTAAGACTGCAGCTTGTTCAAAAATTCTCAGCTTCCCTTCTCACCAGTACTTGGTAGGATGGGAAATACTATCATCTGACATTTTGTCTGCACAGAGCAGGTAGATGCATTCCCAGGCTGGGGCATCTGCAGAGTTCTATGTGTGGAATTCCTGCAGGTGGGGGCTTAGGTCTAGTCAGGACTCATGGGCTTTGCTGGCTGGTGACTTCTCTACAGAGATTAGATCAACACACCCCTAGGGCCTGGCAGTTGTCAGTCTCTGCTGGGAGTCTGGGTCTTGGTATATATTTGTTCATGGTATTCCTTGTATTGTCCTTTTGATGTCCTATTGATATTAATGCCACCTCCTTAATTTCTGACACTGGTGATTTGTGTCTTTTTTCTTTTTTCTTTGTTTGCCCACCTAGAGGCTCATTGATTATATTGGTTTATTTTATTTTTAATTGACAAATAATAATCACATACCTATGGTATAACAGGGTATGATTTTCTCTAGTTAGCAGGGTATCATCAATGTAATGGAACCAGATATCAGTAGGGAATGAGAACAGAGCAAGATCTTGAGTAGTCATGCTGCAGCAGATGAAAGGACTGTGAAGATATCCCAGAGGCTGTACCTGGAATGACCTTGATCCTCTTGAGTATCTGGCACATATGGGGATTGTGGTAGACTGCTACACTGGTGATCCCAAATGAGTCACACCTCCAAATATTGTGATTCCCTGCAAACAATGACTTTAGACTTGACCATATGATTTGCTTCGGCAAAGGATCCATGGTCAAATGTAATGTAAGAGAGACTAGAATTGAACTTAGACATTGGGCTCATTCTCTTAAAAAACACCTGTCATCTATAGAAGCTAAGTCTAGTAGAAGATGAATGATCGTAGGAGACATAAGTCTCAACATTTCAGCCATGTTTCCAAGACCCCAGAAATGTAGACGAAGTTATGTTAGATCCTTTAGGTTCAGCCAACTCAAAATTGAATATAGCTCCAATAATGTTCTAGGCAAGAGTATCTGAGGAGACTACAACCAAACCATATAATCATGAACACTAAAATTATAGTGTTTGAAATCACTATGTTTTGAGATGGTTTGTTATGCAGCAGTAACTAACTGAACTATGAACCTGGGTTCTGGATGAATTTTCAGCATCGACGATTTGAATAGAATTTAAAATAAAGTCAAGTTTGATAATAAATGCTTCACAATGGCTCACATAATCTCATGTTAGATTTTAGTTTACTTAAAAGCTTGTGCTAAGATAAAATATTTTGCATTATTCGCATTGTCTTTTATTTCTAAATATTTGATTTTGTAGTAAATTAGGAAGATTGCTTTTAATCTGAAATTAGCATTTTGGTTTAGTTAGTGTTTCGTTTTAAAATATCTTGCAGTGATTTACCCTGCTCTGGAATAAGAGGGACCACAGTATAGAGAGTGAAGGAAGGATGCAGAGCTCGGCTGCCTTTTCTTGGGCATCATGAGGAACCCTCTACAGAGGGAGGAGAAGCCACATCCCCACCATGTTGATTGATAGTTGGTTCTTGCTGCTAAGACATCAAGTGCTACTTTCATGTTTTAGTAGGGAGGAAGGGTGGTAAAAAACCAGTAGAAATTAGTATATAGAAATTCCATGTGTTGCATAATTGTTTGCTCTACATCCTATAGATTGTAAGCATGTGCATGTGCATTATATGTAATTTGCAGTGTTTCATGACTTGATATCTGGACTAAAAAAGTCAAAATAGATACTTCCCAATCCTCCTGTCATTTTTCACCCTCAGATGTCAGAGTACTATGATGTATCTCTTCCTCAGTGTAAGAGGTTCTTGACTGTCCTAAGTGTTGATCTGGGGATAGCTGTATTCTGGGTGCTTTGAGATGTTTTGGTGTGTGTGTGTGTGTGTGTGTGTGTGTGTGTGTGTGTGTGTGTGTGTCTTTCTCACTTTATCTTGTTTCTGTTTCTCTCTCTCTCCCCGCTGCAGCTCTCCTGCTTTCACTCCTGGAGCTGTGAAGACCATGCATTCTGATGGGGAGTTCTCACTGGTGAGTTCCTTTTCTAACTTCCACCAAGACATTGTCTGTGATTCCCACCTTTGTGAAAGAGCCACTCCTTTTATATGAATTTGGTTCCAGTCATTCCTGCACCTTCTTCACTTACCTGATCAGCTGTTTAATGACTCAACCATGGCGTAAATTCCATAGGAAGTAGTATTTTTAAGAGGCTTTCTGAGAGCCCCGAAAAGCAATCTTCTGTTCTAGTTCTAGAACCTCCTGCAAATCTTTTAAGTCACTCAGGATCATTTGCCCAATTGAATTGTCTTTGTGTATGTCTGAGTTTTCTTCCAGATGCAAAGATTTGAGGGTCATGGACTATTTAATAAACTTATATGTTTTAGTAATTCAGATCACCTCTGTACACACTAATGCTGTGTTTCTCACATGTAGCAGCTGCCTGTTGGGAGAACAGGTCAGGCATAGGGGCACACACCAATTTCAGTGAGTCAGGAGGCTCACAAGTTCAAGACCAGCCTCAGTAATTTGAGGCCTTAAGCAACTTAGCAAGACTTTATCTCAAAACAAACAAACAAAAAATTAAAGAGGAGCTGGGGATGTAGCTCAGTGGCAAAACACCTCTGTGTTTGAACCCCAATTTAAAAAAAATGGGGAGGCCAGTAGAGTAGAGGCAGTGGGAAGGAGACCAGGGGAGAGGAAGGAGCAGAGAGAAAGGGGAGGTACAGGGAAAAAAATTGACCAAATTATATTATGTACATATTCAAATGTTACAGTGAGTCCCACTAATAAATATAACTATAATGTGCCAATCAAAAATAATTTAAAAGGTTTAATTAGCATGTAGTAATTGCATGGTTTTACATGGTTTTACAGTGTTCAGTGTGGTATTTCAATACATGCATACAGAGTGTAATGATCCAGTCAAAGTAATTAAAGCTTCCATCTCCTTATCATTACTTCCTGTTTGGAAACTTGAAGCTCCTCTCTTCTATTGATTTATAAAATATATGATAGGCTATTTTGAACTATAGTCTCCTCACTGTGCCATAGAGTACTATGTTACTTTGTCTGGGTACCCATTGGTAAATAACTTTTTTTTTTTTTTTTGATACCAGATACTGAACTCACTGGTTCTTAACCCCTGAGCTGCATCCCCAGTCCTTTTCATTTATTCATTGTTGTTTTGACACAGGTTCTCACTAAGCTGCTTAGGACCTCACTAAGTTTCTAAGGCTGGTTTTAAACTTACAATTCTCCTGTCTCAGCCTCCCAAGCTGCTGGGCTTAAAGGTGAGTGCCACAGTACCTGGTGACAATTAACTTTTTAAAAAAAACAATGTAAGTTTAGTCAGAAGAAAAAGTGCCAAGAGCTAAAGATTTTAAACCTATTTGTAAATTATGCAAACATAATTTTGATGCATTGCTTGATATTTTACAAAGTATGGGGTTTACTTTGAAACCTGGGGACATGCCAATTGCTAAATCTGAGCCTGATTTTAAGATGTGAACTCAGAAAGCAATTTTAAAGGACTCTTTAAAATTTTAAAGTGAGTGCTACCTCTTACTTTTAGCATTTCCTTTTAGAAAATGTAATAGTTTGCATTTGGAATGTCCCCCAAAGACTCATTTGTTGGATGCTATTGATGGCACTGTTCAGAGGTGGTGGAGACTTGGGAAGTTGGGCCCACTTGGAGGTGTGGGTGTGTGCCTTAGAAGTTTTATTTTTTTCCCTTGTACACACTCCCTCGATTTCTTTCTCTCCCTCTCTTCCTCTCCCCTCTTCTCTCCTCCCCATGTCATCATGATGTTCTGCCTCACCACAAGCCCAGAACCAATGGAGCCATGTGACTGTGGGTGAAAACCTCTGAAATCATTAGGCAAAATCTTTCCTCCAAGTTTTTCTCAGGTATTTTATCACAGCAACAGAAAAGTGAATAATTCAGAAAAGAATGTGTGTGACATTTTGAATTATTGAGTGAGCTGTGAGTGCATAAATATGAATTTCTGGATATATCATAAAATTGATACAAGCAACCACTATGTAATTTTTATTTACCATACCTAGCTTAGGAGATATTGAAATACTTTTAAAAGACCTTTAGTCCTGGGTACCAGGTGTCACCAAGGTATAGGTATGTCCCTCTCTGGTCTGAAGTGTGGTTGGATAGTTCATCTTTGAGTTCCATGAGTCAGTCAGTTCCCCTTTTTTCTGTCACTTGTCCTGGATGATAGAACCACCACCCCATGACTGGGGGAAGATCCCACGGAGGGAGTACTATGGTCGGGATCTAAAATGTCCCCAGAGGCCCATGTGTTAAAGGCTTTTTTCCTACAATGCTCACATGATTCTGATAAAAACAAATGGACGTACTCATTAAATATTAAAGTAGATGTCGCCAGATAAGGATATAGAAATGGAAGTTTATGTGAAAAAGGGACGGAGAGACCAAAAGCGAACAAGTAAACTGGTTTGGTGCAAAGTTTCATATCCAGAATAAATCTACTCATTTTACTTCCTTTCAGGCACCCAAATGTCACTAAGCAGAGGGTTTTTGTAAATACAGCAATAGCATTATTCCAAAGTAGTGTGCTATAATTGTATACTATAATTATCACTTTAATTATATAAAACAGTGACTTTCATTGTGGCATATTTATATCTGCAAATAACATACTTCAATCATTCACCCCCATGAACCTCCTGTTCCCCCATACCCATTCTCCTGCATCTTCTCTAATAAGTCTTCTGGCTATTTTCATGTCTTTTTTCACCCCTAGATTTCACATATGAGGGATATTGTGTAATACTTGTCTTTCTGTTTCTGCATTTTTTTTTTGCTTAACATTACATTTGCCATTCCATATCTATTTTTCTATGAATGACATATTTTTATTGTTCTTTATGGCTGGATAATACTCCATGATCTGTGTGTGTGTGTATCATGTTGTCTTTATCCATTCATCCATGAACAGACACACCTAGTCTGATTTCATAACTTGTCTGTTGTAAATTGTGCTGCAATTCACAAAGAACTATAAAATCTAGGGTATTATCTGACTTTAATTCTTTCAAGGAATGGTTTAGCTAGATCACATTATATTATGTTATATTGTATTATATTATATTTATATTATATTTAGTATCCTGAGGAACCATTATCCTGATTTCCATTCAGCTGTACTAATTTAAATTCCTACTAACAGTGTTGTGAGTGTTCCATTTCCCCCACATCCTCAGTAGCATTTATTTATTTATTTATTTATTTATTTGCAGTATGATCAGTTTACTTTTGAACAGTACAATTTCCACATTTTTCAATAAAGTTACAGAAATACGAGTTTAAAATCATCACAGATTTTTTTCAAGAATTCTTTCCCTTTGCATGATATTTACTTCTCAAGCAATTTTAAATAACTGCATCAGCTTTAAATATGGAAGATTTAAATACTACTTTGCCTGCTAAATTGGGACTGTTCCTTTTATTCACTTCATTTTAAAAATCTGAATATCAATATTTTGATTATGATAAAATAAATCTTGTTTTACATGTGTAAAAATTTTTGTCAAATTCCACTTTCAGAATATCCCTCAGAATGTTATACCTATGTTCGGTTATATTTCAGAAATACTTTACATGGAAAATTCTAATGTACTTTATGCTTTTCACACTATTCTGATTTTCTGCTTTTGTATTTTACATCTGGAATATTTTTCCTATGTACTTAATCCACAATTACAAACTTTTACATTCTACCTTCGTCCTTTGCATTTTATGAAATGTTTTCAAAATCAATAATTTCCTAAAAATATAACTCAAAAAATGCAGCAAAAGTCCTTATTTTGTAGTAATAGAAGGGGTAAATAAGAACTAATGAATTATGAATTCTTTACAAAGTCTCTAAGATTATCTTTGATGAACAGACTTTAAAATAAAAGAATATTAGATGAAACTTTTATTTTGAATGTGATTTAGTTGAATGTTCAAACTAAAAGATTAGGTATAATTTACTGCTTGATCAAAATTAACAAAATATAATAGACTATATTTACAACTCAAATTGAAAAATCACTTTCTAAACAAAAATTCTCTGCTTTATATTATCATAATTTTCCTATGGATTATAGGCAAAGAATGAAATGATATTGTACCACAGATGGTTATTGAAAGCAATATGAGGATGATTTGAATAAGATGTACATACATAATTTAAAAACAAATATTAGGGTTTTTTCTCTGAAATTTTAGCTTGCAAATGAAATGAATCAGCCCAAATCCACATATTGTAATAACTGTCCTCTTCAACATTCTACTCTTCCATGTAGATACTTCTTCCATTAATGGTATACGAGTTGGATCATTTTCCCATTCATTTTGCAGCTGCTGAATTAAGTCTTTTAGTTTGCAAACATCTTCACTCAGATCTTCAACATTACTAACAAGTTCTTCATAAACTGAAGTAAAATTCTGGGAAGAAGCCCATTCCAGGACTATCTTATGAGGATTTACAGGTAATTCAGTAATGATATTCTTTACAACTGTTATTAAATGGACACACTGTGTGTTTAATTTCAGAAGGAAGTTGAGGAACTCATCACCATAGCTTTTTGATCCCGCACAAGCCTAATCTTGAGCCAAATGTTTCCATATCTCTAGAATGGTGACAACAGGACTTTCAGAAGGACTGCAGGAGGCAATATAAAGCATTTGTCTTCCAAACAGCTGGCATTCAAGCAGACTTAATTATGGTAATGACTGATTTCCAACTTTGCCACTTCAGGTAACTCTCCAAAATTTATCTCTTCTACTTCTGGTTCTTTAACAGCAGCCAGAATTTTCTGCTGATCTTTATTGGTAATCCCAAACTTTGCAAATTCATCTTTTTTCATGGTCAAAAGGTGTCTTAAAGCTATAGCCCTTTCCTTTAGTAAGTCTGTCATATGTTCCAGTCCAAGACCATGTAAAAATATTTCCAGATCCCCAAATGCTGTGTATGAACCAAATACTTTTCCTTTATCAGAATCTGCTGTCAATTGTTTACAAATAGCCTCTTCTTTAGTTAGCTCTTGAACCTTTCCTTCCAATGGATTTAAAGTCAAAGAAAGAAAGTTGAAGATCTCACAAGCACAAGGCCCTGGGTTCAATCCTCAGCACTCAAGATGTTTGTTTCTTTTTGCAATCTCACTTGGTGTCTTTCCATCTTTGGTTTGTAGCATTTTATTAGCTCCAAGCTCAAGCAACTTCAAAACTACATTTTTATGACCTTGACATGCTGCCCATGTTAAAGCCAGAATCCAGGAGCTCCTCCACTAAGGAAGTATCTCAAGTGGTCAATGCCTTCTTAAACGTTTCATTCTTTTCTTCTGTAGGCAACGGCCTTTTTAATTTCTAAAGAAAGGCAGAAAGTTTAACTCCGTGTTAATTGTGTTTCCATTCCCAGGTCAGGAAACAGTGGCATCTGATGAGGACACAGCTGTCAGGTCTCTCATTTATTTTTAATACATTTTTTTTCTTAAATATTTTTGATGATTGCCATTCTGACTGGGTGAGATGGAATATCAGTGTAGTTTTGATTGGCATTTCCCTGATGCTAAATTTGTTGAATTTTTTTCATATAATTATTGTCCATTTGTACTTCTTTTGAGAAGTATCTGTTCAGTTCATTTGCCCATTTATTGATTGGGTTGTTTGATTTTCTGATGTTAAATTTTTCGAGCTCTCTCTATATTCTGGATATTCTTTGTTTAAGAGTGGCAGTCAAAGATTTTTTTTTTCCCTTCTGGAGTCTGTCTGTGGAAATTGCTTCCTTGGCTATACAGAAACTTTTTAAATCAGTGCATTCTGATTAGTTGACTTTTGCTTTTATTGCCTGAGCAAAGACTGGAGTTCTGTTTGGGAGGTCATTGCCTGTTCCAATGTCTTGAAGTATTTTCCCTATTTTTTCTAGTCATTCCAAAGTTTCAGGTATTTTGTTAAGGTTTTGATCAATTTGGAGTTGACAGGTGAAAGATAGGATCTAGTTTCCATCTTCTACATATGGATATTTAGTTTTCCCAGCATTGTTTGTTAAAGGGGCTGTCTTTTCTCCAGCACGTGCTTTTGCCACCTTTGTCAAGAATCAGATGGCTGTAGTTGTGTAGGTTAGTTTCTATGTCATCTGTTCTGCTCCATTGGTCTACATCTGCTTTTATGCTTGGACCATGCTGTTGTGGTTGCTATCACTCTGCAGTGTATTTTGAATTGAGTATCATGAAGTCTCCTCTGTTTGCTCAGGATTGTTTTTGCTGTCCTAGGTCTTTTGATCTTCCATTTGAGGATTTTTTTTTTGTAGTTCTGCAAAGAATGTTGTTGTTAGTTTGATGGTGTTTTCATCGAGCTCAGTAATACGTTATTAATAACAATGATGTCAGAAAGTTCAATTTATAAAAGTTAGAATGAAGAATGTTTGTCAAAATACTGTACTGATACAGAATTCCTTGTACTGTTTTTCATTGAGTTTTGGGAAAGTTATCACCAAAAGCCAGTTTACAATATTATCAACAGTTTAATTAATATTAATAAGAGTAGTAATAATAATGTATAACCTACATACATTTACAAAGACTTCATTTGACTTTGACTCAGTCATTCAAGTGGTGGTTTACTATGTTAGAAATGTTTCTAGTCACTGGTAACTAAGAGGACATTGTCACCATTTTCTACAGTATACTTGAATCTTACTATAATTAAGGATACAAATAAATCATAAATGAAACCTTATGAGATGAATTTAAGAAATACAAAAGGGACTTTTTGTACTGCCTACCACACTGGGAGACTCTGAATATAACAGTATAACCTATTAGCAAGTACATTGACATAATTAAAATCGAATCTCTGCTTTATTTTCCTTGTATTGTGAAGTAGGCACAAAAACTGGTCTTGATTCATGTCTTTTTTTTTTTGCTGAGTGTGCATGCATAAAACAGTGAATAGCAACTGACACATAATAATTGCTCAATAAAAATGAGCTCTTATTGTCATTTTATATTATCATTATTACTGATTATTTTGGTATATTCTACATAAATATTCAGGATTTTGTGTTCAAAGAAGTCATCAGTAATACTGAACATTTGTTAATCATAATGTGGCTGATCTCTGGCAGGTAAACTATGTAACTTGTACCTCAAACTATATAAAAAAATCTTCATCTGCACATCAAATGATTTTTTAAATTGCAGATGTATATTTTATGCTGTGACATGTGTATTTTCCTGCTCATATATGTATATTGAATTCCAACATCATTTTTTATTTGAAAGGGAGCCCATGATGTCATGGTAAATAATTCCAGTAATTGAGTAAATCTCAGTAATATTCCTAGAAAGTGATACAGTGTTATCCTAGGCATAGAACACACAGGCACAGATGTATGTCTCATCCATTTAACCTTTATGCCATTGTCACAAATAAAAGTAGATAGTGATAGGTGCTCAAGCAATGGATCATTGGCAAAGATAAAATCAACCAGCTGCTTTGAAGAATGATCTTCAGGAGTGGAGAACCTATTTGGCTTCTTTGGAGAATGAGTTCACTCATTGACATTCTGTTCTAGGCCCCCAAGTATAGAACTAAGAATCAATAAGTGGAATGAATTCAAACTAAAAATCTTTTTTTCATCAAAGGAAACAGAAACCACACACACCTCAGATACAGCAGTAATCTCCAGGATGTATAAAGAACACAAAGACTGGGGCTGTAGCTCAGTGGTAGAGTGATTGCTTCTCACATGTGAGGCACTGGGTTTGTTTCTCAGCACCACATAACAATAAATGAATAAACAAAGTTATTGTGTCTATCTACAATTAAAAAAAAATTTCAAAACAACTCAAAAAACAACACCAAAAAAAAAAAAAAAACCCAAATAACCCAATCAATAAATGGGCTAAGGAATTGAACAGACATTTCACAGAAAAGATAAGCATTTGCTCAACATATATATGAAATAATGTTTATCACCTTTAGCAATTAGATAAATGGAAATCAAAACTACTCTAAGATTTCATCTCAACCAAATTAGAATGGCTGTTATCAAGAATATAAGCCAGGCCGCTCGGCACAGCCCTGGGACTCGGAGCAACCACTGGGGCTCCGGCGGCTGCCCAGGGGAGGAGTGGCGAGGAGAGCTGTGTGGACTCAGAACACCGGGGCCTGCCCTGAGGAGGAGGAGGAGGAGCATGGCCGCTTGGATTTGGAGTGACTGCACCAGAGCTACAGGCGGTTGCCAGAGGAGAAGCCGTGCGGCGAGCTGTTTGGACTCAGAACGACTGCTTCTGAACACCGGGGCCTGCCCTGAGGACAAGGAGGAGGAAGAGGAGCGCGGCCACTTGGATTCAGAGTGATCACACCAGAGCTACAGGCGGTAGCCAGAGGAGGGGCTGCGTGGCGAGCTGTTTGGACTCAGACCACTTCTGAACACCGGGGCCTGCCCGGAGGAGTAGGAGGAGGAGGAGGAGGAGCGCGGCGGGTCGTTTGGACTCGCAGTGACTGCATTAGCGCTCCAGGCTGCTGCTCAGAGGAGAAGGCGAGTGGTGAGTTGTTTGGACTTAAAGTGACAGCTCCTAAACACAGGGGGGCTGCCTGGAGGAGAAGCGTGGTGGGTCGCTTGGTCTTGAGTGGCCGCACCAGAGCTCCGGGCGGTTGCCCAGAGGACCCGTGCAGCGGGTCACGTGGATTCAGAGCCACTCAGAGCGACCGCTCCTGAACACCCGGGGGCTTATCTGGAGAAGGAGGAGGAACGGGGCAGGTCACTTCGACTCGGAGTGATTGATTGCCCAGGGCTACGGGTGGTTGGTGGGAGGTGGAGGCATGCAGTGAGTTTCTTGGACTCCTAGTGACCGCACCAGAATACTGGGCAGCTGTCTGGAGGAAGAGGCGTGTGGTGGGTCTCTGGGACTCAGAGCAATTGTACAGGGCCCCAGGTGGCTGCTCAGAGGAGGGGCCGCATAGCCAGGCGATTAGGTGCAGAGCAGGGTCCCAGGATCTAGGAGGCTTCTTGGTGGAAGAGCCACACAGAGGCAGGCTTAGGGTGGAGCGAAGGTTCCAGGCCTGCGGGCAGATTCTCTGAGGAGGGGCAGCCTAAGGAGATTCATCTGCGAAGGGTGAGGCTCCCAGGCCCAGGAGGTGGGGCTGGGCCCCTGGGAACTTTGCAGAGGAAGGCAGCCCAGACCAGGCGGTAGCTGTAAATTGAGGGGAACCTCTAGGAGGGAACTGACCAGCGAGACCTCCCCACCGGGTGAGTCTTCCCTACCGGGTGAGGTTTCCCCACAAGGACGGTAAAACCAGAGACTCAGGCCGAAACAGGCCTTGCCTCAGCCCGCAGCCTAGGTCCTCTTTGGATGACCATTGGTCAACAAGTGGAGGCACCTCTGCCCACTAGCAGGGATTATACCCCACCTGAAGGCCACCACTCCTAGAGAGGCAGCTTCCTTGTGGAGCACCGCATTATCAACTTCCTCCAAGACTTCAGCCTACTGAAGGCTAAGGGGGGATATATATAGAAATCTTCAGGGACATTGTAAGTCAATAGAGGAAATCTGCAATATCTCAGCGGTCCACTGATACCTGAACAATATGAGAAAACAAGGAAAGAAAATGCTGCAAACAAATCTAGATGTTACATCAATAAAACCCAATGACAGCATGGCAGAAGAAATGACAGAAAAGGAGTTCAGAATGTACATAATTAAAATGATCAGAGAAGCAAACGATGAGATGAAAGAGCAAATGCACGCACTGAATGATGAGATGAAAGAGCAAATGCAAGCATTGAATGATCGCACCAATCGACAATTAAAGGAGCAAATACAGGAAGCAAAAGATCATTTCAATAAAGAGTTAGAGATATTGAAAAAAAACCAAACAGAAATCCTTGACATGAAGGAAACAATAAACCAAATTAAGAACTCCATAGAAAGCATATCCAGTAGGATAGAACACCTGGAAGACAGAACCTCAGACATTGAAGACAAAATGTTTAACCTTGAAAACAAAGTTGAACAAACAGAGCAGATGGTAAGAAATCATGAACAAAATCTACAAGAAGTATGGGATATCATGAAAAGGCCAAATTTAAGAATTATTGGGATTGAGGAAGGCCTAGAGAAACAAGCCAAAGGAATGAACAATTTATTCAATGAAATAATATCAGAAAATTTCCCAAATCTGAAGAATGAAATGGAAAATCAAGTTCAAGAGGCTTATAGGACTCCAAATACACAAAATTACAACAGACCCACACCAAGGCACATTATAATGAAAATGCCTAACATAGAAAATAAAGACAGAATTTTAAAGGCTGTGAGAGAAAAGAACCAAATTACATTCAGGGGGAAACCAATACGGATATCAGGAGATTTTTCAATCCAGACCCTAAAAGCTAGAAGGGCCTGGAACAACATTTTTCAAGCCCTGAAAGAAAATGGATGCCAACCAAGAATCTTATACCCAGCAAAACTTACCTTCAAATTTGACGATGAAATAAAATCCTTCCATGATAAACAAAAGCTAAAAGAATTTACAAAAAGAAAGCCAGCATTACAGAACATTCTCAGCAAAATATTCCATGAGGAAGAGATGAAAAACAAAGAAGCAAATCAGCAAAGGGAGGAATTATCCTAAAGGAATTGTCAAATAAAGGAGGAAACAAGTTGTGTCAAACAAATAAATAAATAAAATTTAAAAAATGAACCAAATGACCGGGAAACCAAATCATATCTCTATAATAACCCTGAATATTAATGGCCTGAATTCATCAATCAAAAGACATAGACTGGCAGATTAGATTAAAAAGAAAGATCCAACAATATGTTGCCTGCAAGAGACTCACCTCATAGAAAAAGATACCCATAGACTAAAGGTGAAAGGATGGGGAAAAACATACCATGCACATGGACTCAGCAAAAAAGCTGGAGTATCCATCCTCATTTCAGATAATGTGGACTTCAAGCCAAAGTTAGTCAGAAGGAATAAAGAAGGTCATTTCATACTGCTTAAGGGAAGCATAAATCAGCAAGATATAACAATCATAAACATCTATGCCCCAAACAGTGGCTCATCCATGTATGTCAAACAAATCCTTCTCAATTTCAGAAACCAAATAGACCATAACACAATAATACTAGGTGATTTTTAACACGCCTCTCTCACCACTGGACAGATCTTCCAGACAAAAATTGAACAAAGAAACCATAGATCTCAATAACACAATCAGTAATTTAGACTTAACGGACATTTATAGAATATACCATCCAACCAAGAGCGAATACACTTTCTTCTCAGCAGCACATGGATCCTTCTCTAAAATAGACCATATATTATGCCACAAAGCTAATGTCAGCAAATACAAGAAGATAGAGACACGAGCATGTATTCTATCAGATCACAATGGATTGAAGTTAGAAATAAATGAAAGAGTAAAACACAGAAACTATTCCAACATCTGGAGATTAAACAATATGCTATTACATGATGAATGGATAACAGAAGATATTAGGAAGGAAATTAAAAAATTCTTAGAGGTAAATGAGAACAAAGAAACATCATATCAAAATCTCTGGGACACTATGAAAGCAGTACTTAGAGGGAAATTTATTTCATGGAGTGCATTTAATAAAAGAAGTAAAACTCAACAAATAAACAACCTAACACTACAGCTCAAAGCCCTAGAAAAAGAAGAACAGAACAGCACCAAAAGTAGTAGAAGACGGGAAATAGTTAAACTCAGAGCTGAAATCAATGAAATTGAAACAAAAGAAACAATACAAAAAATTGACAAAATAAATAGTTGGTTCTTCGAAAAAATAAACAAAATTGATAAACCTTTAGCCACACTAACAAAGAGAAGACAAGAGAAAACCCAAATCACTAAAATTCGGAATGAACAAGGAAATATCACAACAGACACGATTGAAATACAAAACATAATTAGCAGCTATTTTGAAAATCTATACTCCAACAAAATAGAAAATTTTGAAGGCATCAACAGGTTTCTAGAGACATATGAATTGCCTACACTGAACGAGGAGGACATAAACAATTTAAATAGACCAATTTCAAGTACTGAAATAGAAGAAGTCATCAAAAGCCTACCAACAAAGAAAAGTCCAGGACCAGATGGGTTCTCAGCCGAGTTCTACAAAACCTTTAAAGAAGAGCTCATTCCAATACTCCTCAAAGTATTCCGTAAAATAGAAGAGGAGGAAACCCTCCCAAAGTCATTCTATGAAGCCAATATCACCCTGATACCTAAACCAGACAGAGACTCATCAAAGAAAGAAAATTTCAGACCAATATCCTTAATGAACATCGACGCAAAAATTCTCAACAAAATTTTAGCAAATCGCATACAAAAACATATTAAAAAGATAGTGCACCATGATCAAGTGGGTTTCATCCCAGGGATGCAAGGTTGGTTCAACATCAGGAAATCAATAAACGTAATTCACCACATTAATAGACTTAAAGTCAAGAATCACATGATTATTTCAATAGATGCAGAAAAAGCATTTGATAAAATACAGCACCCCTTCATGCTCAAAACACTGGAAAAAATAGGGATGGTGGGAACATTCCTTAACATTGTAAAGGCCATTTATGCTAAGCCCAGGGCTAATATCATTCTAAATGGTGAAAAACTGAAAGCATTCCCCCTAAAAACTGGAACAAGGCAGGGATGCCCTCTTTCACCACTCCTATTCAACATCGTTCTTGAGACTCTGGCCAGAGCAATTAGACAAACCAAAGAGATTAAAGGGATACGAATTGGGAAAGAAGAACTCAAACTATCCCTGTTCGCTGATGACATGATTATATATTTAGAGGAACCTGGAAATTCCACCCGAAAACTCTTAGAACTCATAAGTGAATTCAGTAAAGTAGTAGGTTACAAGATCAATGCCCATAAATCCAACGCATTTTTATACATAAGTGATGAATCTTCAGAAAGAGAAGTTAGGAAAACTACCCCATTCACAATAGCCTCGAAAAAAATAAAATACTTGGGAATCAATCTCACAAAAGAGGTGAAAGACCTCTACAATGAGAAGTATACAACACTAAAGAAAGAAATTAAAGAACACCTTAGAAGATGGAAAGATCTTCCATGTTCTTGGATAGGAAGAATTAATATTGTCAAAATGGCCATACTACCTAAAGTGCTATACAAATTCAATGCAATTCCAATTAAAATCCCAATGACGTACCTTACAGAAATAGAGCAAGCAATTATGAAATTCATCTGGAAGAATAAGAAACCCAGAATAGCTAAAGCAATCCTTAGCAGGAAGAGTGAAACAGGGGGTATTGCAATACCAGATCTTCAACTCTACTACAAAGCAATAGTAACAAAAACGGCATGGTATTGGTACCAAAATAGAAAGGTAGATCAATGGTACAGAATAGAGGACACGGACACAAACCCAAATAAATACAATTTTCTCATCCTAGACAAAGGTGCCAAAAATAAGCAATGGAGAAAAGATAGCCTCTTCAACAAATGGTGCTGGGAGAATTGGAAATCCATATGCAACAGAATGAAACTAAACCCATATCTCTCACCATACACGAAACTAAACTCAAAATGGATTAAGGACCTCGGAATCAGACCAGAGACCCTGCAGATTATAGAAGAAAAAGTAGGTCCAAATCTTCACCTTGTTGGTCTAGGATCAGACTTCCTTAACAGGACTGCCATAGCACAAGAAATAAAAGCTAGAATCAACCACTGGGATAGATTCAAACTAAAAAGCTTTCTCTCAGCAAAGGAAACTATCAGCAATGCGAAGAAAGAGCCTACAGAGTGGGAGAATATCTTTGCCAATCATACTTCAGATAGAGCACTAATCTCCAGAATCTATAAAGAACTCAAAAAACTCTACTCCAAGAATTCAAATAATCCAGTCGACAAATGGGCTAAGGAAATGAATAGACACTTCACAGAAGAAGATCTACAAGCAATCAACAAACATATGGAAAAATGTTCAACATCTCTAGTAATAAGAGAAATGCAAATCAAAACCACCCTAAGGTTCCATCTCACCCCAATTAGAATGGCGATTATCAAGAATATGAGCAACAACAGGTGTTGGCGAGGATGTGGGGAGAAAGGTACACTCATACATTGCTGGTGGGACTGCAAATTAGTGCAGCCACTCTGGAAAGCAGTGTGGAGATTCCTTAGAAAACTTGGAATGGACCCTCCATTTGACCCAGCTATCCCACTCCTTGGCCTATACCCAAAGGACTTAAAATCAGCATACTACAGAGATACAGCCACATCAATGCTCATAGCTGCTCAATTCACAGTAGCCAGACTGTGGAACCAACCTAGATGCCCTTCAATTGATGAGTGGATAAAGAAACTGTGGTATATATATACCATGGAATATTACTCAGTCATAAAGAATGATAAAATTATGGCATTTGCAGGCAAATGGATGAAATTGGAGAATATCATGCTAAGTGAGATAAGCCAATCTCAAAAAGCCAAAGGACGAATGATATCGCTAATAAGTGGAGGATGACACATAATGGGGGGAGGGATGGGTTAGTGTTAGGGTTAGAGTTAGGGTTAGGGAGGGGGGCAAGTATGGAGGAAGGAAGTACTGTATAGAGGGTAAAGAGGGGCGGGAGGCGTGGGGGAAGGGAAAAAATAACAGAATGAATCGAACAACATTACTGTATGTAAATTTATGATTACACAAACGGTATGCCTTCACGCCATGTACAAACAGAGAAACAACATGTATCCCATTTGGTTACAACAACAACAACAACAAAAAAGAATAAGCAACAATAGGTGATGGCGAGAATGTGGGGAAAAAGGTACACTCATACGTTGCTGGTGGAGTTGCAGATTGGTGCAACCATTCTGGAAAGCAGTGTATAGTTTCCTCACAAAACTTAGAATGGAACCATCTTTTGATCCAACTATCCCACTCTTTGGTTTATACCCAAAGGACTTAAAATCAGCATACTACAGTGATGCAGCCACATCAATGTTGATAGCAGTTCAATTCATAATACCTAATTTTGGAACCAATGGAGGTGCTCTTCAACAGATGAATGGATGAAGAAAGTGTGGTACATATACACAATGGACTTATTCAACCTTCAGGAAGAATGAAATTATGGCATTTGCAAGTAAATGGATGGAACTGGAGAATATCATGCTAGGTGAAATAAGCCAAACCCAAAAAATCAAAGACCGAATATCCTAATAAGTGGATGGTGATCCATAATGGGGAGAGAGACATAGGAAAGAATGAAGAAACTTTGGATTGTACAGAGGAGAGTGAGGGAAGGAGAGGGGAGTGTAGGGATGGGAAGGAGAGGGGTGTGTAGGGATAGGAAGGACAGTGGAATGAGATGGACATTATTACCCTATTTACATTATGAGTACACTATTTGTGTGACTTAGCACCATGTACAGCCAGAGGAATAAGAGGCTGTGCTCCATTTGTGTACATTGTGCCAAAATGCATTCTATTGTAACACATAACTATTTAGAATGAATTTTTTAAAAAAGGTTGCAGGGTGGGATGCTGCTGGCAGATCTCTGCAACCTTCCTTCAGTATGCATCCACATAGCTCTAGGAACCAAGTGAAGGAATATGTGTTTGCTTAAGGGAATGTGGCTTTAGCTTCTCCTAGTCTGAGACTTCTTTATATAGGTGTTGGCTACTATTGGTCATAAATGAAATATCACAAATGTAATGATATTAAAGAAACGTAAATAAATCAGATTTTTGTCTGAAAAAAAGAGTTTGGTAGGAAGAAAAGCAATTGAGTATGAAGCTACAACTGAGTTCAGATTCACAAAGTTGGGAAAGACCTGAGAGTGATTTTTTACCCCTCCTTCTTTGTTTATATTCTCATCTCATTCCTAAATATTTTATGACTATCCTGGATGACAATAATGAGGTGCATCCCAATTTCAAACGAGTTGGAGCATGAGGAAAATAATACATTTTATGACTATTAAAATGTTTTTCAAGCTTGAAACGTTTCCCAGATTCACATCAGTACAAATAAACAAACAAAAAATCCCAAGAGCCAAGTGTATTAAGCAGAAAGCAAAATATTAACTTTACGATGAAATTTGCAATGGTCTAATTTGGTTTTAATTCCCTTTATTACTATATGGCTTACATGTAAATTTTCTGAACTGGATATAAAATTCAGTCATTTAGGAAATTTTTTCAAAACCAATTTGTAAAGACAGAGGCTCACAATTGCCTTTCATCATTTACTAATAAAGACCATTTCAGTGGTCTTCATCAGCAATCGTCCTCCTTTGGTCCGCACACCATCAGCAGCAGGACGATCACCAGCGTGGCTACCAACACCAGCAGCGTCAGCCACATGTGCCACATCTTGGGTGGAGGGTGCTCAGCTCAGGGCACAGCCGCGCAGCGGACACCGGCGACCCACGACCCGCAGTTCTCCGCAGTGCCCCGTGGGACGGGCTTCCCCCGCAGCTCCTCCCGAGAGGGACTGGGAGCAGCAGGGCGCTGGGGCTACGGCCACTGCCTTCCCATCAATCCAGGGAGCCCGTGGCCGCCTGATGCGCTACCTAGCGGACGCCTCTTCTGAGGAGAGGGGCTGAGGCACCCACACTCTGTGGTTGCCGCCCGCCTGGGATTCCTGGGTCCCCAGGTACACCGGATGTCAAGGTCTCCCTGCTTCTCGGCCCCCAGCATGTCTTAAGATCTTGAGTGTGTCTTAAAATTTTTCAGTTCCTTCTCAATACTTTGGTGATCCACTCATCATTGAAATGTATATTGTTCAATCTGCATGTCTTTGTATAGCTTCTGTGGTTTTCTTCTTGCTGTTGATTTTAAATTTCATTCCATTATCATTGGAATAGGAGACATGGAATTATTTCAACTCTTTCATAGTTGCTAACACTTAATTGTTGCCTGATATATGATCTGTTTTGGAGAAGGCTGAAAAGAAAGTGTATTCAGCTCTTGTTGAATGAAATATTCTGTGATTTCTGTTAAATCCATTTGATCACAGTTTGATTTAGCCATGTAGTATCTTTGCTGATTTTGTGTGTGGATGATCTATGTACTAGCCATTCTAATTGGGGTGAGATGGAATATTGGGGTAGTTTTGATTTGCATTTCTCTTATTACTAGAGATATTGAACATTTTTCCATATGTTTGTTGATTGCTTGTAGATCTTCTTCTGTGAAGTGTCTATTCATTTCCTTAGCCCATTTGTTGATTGGATTCTTTGTATTCTTGGTGTAGAGTTTTTTGAGTTCTTTATAGATTCTGCAGATTAGCACTCTATCTGAAGTATGATTGGCAAAGATTTTCTCCCACTTTGTAGGCTCTCTCTTCACATTACTGATAGTTTCCTTTGTTGACAGAAAGCTTTTTAGTTTGAATCTATCCCAGTTATTGATTCTTGCTTTTATTTCTTGTGCTATGGGAGTCCTGTTAAGGAAGTCTGATCCTAGACCAACAAGTTGAAGATTTGGACCTACTTTTTCTTCTATAAGATGAAGGGTCTCTGGTCTGATTCTGGGGTCCTTGATCCATTTTGAGTTGAGTTTCATGCAGGGTGAGAGATAGGGGTTTAGTTTCATTCTGCTGCATATGGTTTTCCAGTTTTCCCAGTACCATTTGTTGAAAAGGCTATCTTTTCTCCATTGCATATTTTTGGCACCTTTGTCTAATATGAGAAAATTGTATTTATTTGGGTTCATGTTCATGTCCTCTATTTTGTACCATTGATCTACCTTTCCATTTTGGTACCAATACCATGCCGTTTTTGTTACTATTGCTTTGTAGTAGTGTTGAAGTTCTGGTATTGCGATACCCCCTGCTTCGCTCTTTCTGCTAAGGATTGCTTTAGCTATTCTGGGTTTCTTATTCTTCCAGATGAATTTCATGATTGCTTGCTCTATTTCTGTAAGGTACGTCATTGGGATTTTAATTGGAATTGCATTGAATTTGTATAACACTTTAGGTAGTATGGCCATTTTGACAATATTAATTCTGCCTATCCAAGAACATGGGAGATCTTTCCATGTTCTAAGGTTTTCTTTACTGAATTCACTTATGAGTTTTAAAAGTTTTCTTGTGGAATTTCTGGGTTCCTCTAAATATATAATCATGTCATCAGTGAACAGGGATAGTTTGAGTTCTTCTTTTCCAATTCGTATCCCTTTAATTTCTTTGGTCTCTCTAATTGCTCTGGCTAGAGTTTCAAGGACGATGTTGAATAGAAGTGGTGAAAGAGGGCATCCCTGCCTTGTTCTAGTTCTTAGGGAGAAGGCTTTCAGTTTTTCACCATTTAGAATGATATTGGCCATGGGTTTAGCATAGATGAACTTTACAATATTAAGGAATGTTCTCACTATCCCTATTTTTTCTAGTGTTTTGAGCATGAAGGGATGCTGTATTTTATTGAATGCTTTTTCTGCATCTATTGAAATAATCATGTGATTCTTAACTTTAAGTCTGTTGATATGGTGAATGACATTTGTTGGTTTCCGAATGTTGAACCAACCTTGCATCCCTGGGATAAAACCCACTTGATCATGGTGCACTATCTTTTTAATATATTTTTGTATGTGATTTGCTAAAATTTTGTTGAGAATTTTTGCATCAGTGTTCATTAATGATATTGGTCTAAAATTTTCTTTCCTTGATGTGTCTCTGTCTGGTTTAGGTATCAGGGTGATATTGGCTTCATAGAATGAGTTTGGGAGGGTTCCTTTCTCTTCTATTTCATGGAATACTTTGAGAAGTATTGGAATGAGCTCTTCTTTAAAGGTTTTGTGGAACTCGGCTGAGAACCCGTCTGGTCCCAGACTTTTCTTTGTTGGTAGGCTTTTGATGACCTCTTCTATTTCATTGCTTGAAATTGATTTATTTAAGTTGTGTATATCCTCCTGGTTCAGTTTAGGTAATTCATATGTGTCTAGAAACTTGGTGATGTCTTTGAGGTTTTCTGTTTTGTTGGAGTAGAGATTTTCAAACGAGCTTCTAATTATGTTTTGTATTTCACTCATGTCTGTAGTGATATTTCCTTGTTCATTCCGAATTTAGTAATTTGAGTTTTTTCTCTCTTTATCTTTGTTAATGTAGCCACACTAAAGGTTTATCAATTTTGTTTACTTTTGCGAAGAACCAACTCTTTATTTTGTAAATTTTTTTGATTGTTTCTTTTGTTTCAATTTGGTTGATTTCAGCTCTGATTTTAACTATTTCCTGTCTTCTACTACATTTGGTGTTGATCTGGTCTTCTTATTCTAGGGCTTTGAGCTGTAGTGTTAAGTTGTTTATTTGTTGATTTTTACTTCTTTTGTTGAATGCACTCCATGAAATAAATCTTCCGTTAAGTACTGCTTTCATAGTGTCCCAGAGATTTTGATATGATGTGTCTTTGTAAAGTTCTCGTTTACTTCTAAGAATTTTTTTTATTTCCCTCCTGATGTCTTCTGTTATCCATTCATCATATAATAGTATATTATTTAATCTCCAGGTATTGGAGAAGTTTCTGTGTTTTATTCTGTCATTTATTTCTAATTTCAATCCATTATGATCTGATAGAATACAAGGTAGTATCTCTGTCTTCTTGTATTTGCTAACAGTAGCTTTGTGGCATAATATATGGTCTATTTTAGAGAAGGATCCATGTGCTGCTGAGAAGAAAGTGTATTCGCTCTTGATTGGATGTATATTCTATATAAGTCGGTTAAGTCTAAATTGTTGATTGTGTTATTGAGATCTATGGTTTCTTTATTCAATTTTTGTCTGGAAGATATATCCAGTGGTGAGAGAGGTATATTAAAATCACCTAGTATTATTGTATTGTGGTCTATTTGATTTCTGGAATTTAGAAGGATTTGTTTGACGTACATGGATGAGCCAATGTTCGGGGCATAGATATTTATGATTGTTCTGTCTTGCTGATTTATGCTCTCCTTAAGCAGTATGTAATGTCCTTCTTTATCCCTTCTGACCAGTTTTGGCTTGAAGTCCACGTTATCTGAAATGAGGATGGATTCTCCAGCTTTTTTGCTGTGTCCGTGTGCATGGTATGTTTTTTTCCATTCTCTAACCTTTAGTCTGTGGGAATCTCTTTCTATGAGATGAGTCTCTTGCAGGCAGCACATTGTTGGAGTTTTCTTTTTAATCCAACCTTCCAGTCTATGTCTTTTGATTCATGAGTTCAGGCCATTAACATTCAGGGTTATTATTGTGATATGATTTGTATTCCTAGTAATTTGACTCATTTTTGTTTTTTGACATGATTTGGTTTCCCCTTTCTTTGGCTATTCCTTTAGGCTAGTTCCCTCTGTTGCTGATTTGCATTGTTGTTTTTCATCTCTTCCTCATGGAATATTTTGCTGAGAATGTTCTGTAATGCCAGCATTCTTTTTGTAAATTCTTTTAGCTTTTGTTTATCATGGAAGGAATTTATTTCGTCGTCAAATCTGAAAGTAAGTTTTGCTGGGTATAAGATTTTTGGTTGGCATCCATTTTCCTTCAGGGCTTGGTAAATGTTGTTCTAGGCCCTTCTAGCTTTTAGGGTCTGGATTGAAAAATCTGCTGATAATCTTATTGGTTTCCCCCTGAGTGTCATTTGATTCTTTTCTCTCACAGCCTTTAAAATTCTGTCTTTATTTTGTATGTTAGGTATTTTCATAATAATGTGCCTTGGTGTGGGTTTGTTGTGATTTTGTTATTTGGAGTCCTATAAGCCTCTTGTACCTGGTTTTCCATTTCATTCTTCAGATTTGAGAAATTTTCTGATATTATTTCATTAAATAGATTGTTCATTCCTTTGGTTTGTTTCTCTAAGCCTTCCTCAATCCCAATAATTCTTAAATTTGTCCTTCTCCTGTTATCCCATAATTCTTGTAGATTCTGTTCATGATTTCTTACCATCTTCTCTGTTTGGTCAAATTTGTTTTCAAGATTAAATATTTTGTCTTCAATATCTGAGGTTCTGTCTTCCAGATGTTCTATCCTATTTGTTATTCTTTCTATGGAGTTCTTAATTTGGTTTATTGTTTCCTTCATTTCAATGATTTCTGTTTTTTTTATTTCAGCATCTCTAACTCTTTACTGAAATGATCTTTTGCTTCCTGTATTTGCTCTTTTAACTGTTGATTGGTGCAATCATTTAATGCCTGCATTTGCTCTTTCATCTCCTTGTTTGTTTCCCTGATTGTTTTAATTATGTACATTCTGAACTCCCTTTCTGACATTTGTTTTGCTGTGCTGTCATTGGGTTTTATTGATATAGTATCTAGGTTTGTTTGTGACATTTTCTTCCCTTGTTTTCTCACATTAGGCAGATACCAGTGGGATTCTGAGATATTGCAGATTTCCCCTATTGGCTTATAGTGTCCCTGTAGATTTCCAGTATTCACCTCCCAGCCTTCAGTAGCCTGAAGTCTTGGAGGAACTTGATAATGCAGTGCTTCCAAAGAAAGCTGCCCCTAGCCCGCTACTGGGTCCAGGGCTGGGGGCTGGTTCTACGTGGAAATCCTCTCACTGGGCGGTCCTGCTCCTAGAAGCTGGCTATAGACAGGGCCTGCCCCTGCCTGAGGGAGCGAGGCTGCTCGGGAAAGCCTCTCCCTGTCCTGCCTTGGTCCCAGAAGCCGCCTGTGGGCCGGAGCCCACCGCTGGCCGGCGCTTGGGGTTGGCTCTGTGTGGAAAAGCTCTTACTGGGCGGGCCTGCTATGAGGGGCTGGCTGTGGATCATGCCTGCCACTGGAGAGAGCAGGGCTGCTTGGGGAAGATTCTCGCTGCACTGCCCTGCTCCGAGAAGCTGCCCCCTGTCTGGGCCTGCCACCCGGGGGGAGAGATTCACCCCACGGCTCTATGTTGGTCCGAGTCTCTCAATGCCTCCCCTTCTTGAATCCTGAGTTCTGGAGCAACAGGAGATGCAGTCACCCTCTAGTCTGCCATCTTGGATCTCTAATCATGGGATTTTAACCTTTGATTTTATTTATATGCTTATTACATTTATATTCATTTGTATTTGTTAAACTATTCTTGCAATCTTGGAGTGCAACAGAGTTGATCATAACATTTTATATTTTGTGTTTATTACATTTGTTGATTTGTGTTTTTTGAACCATTCTTGCATCCTTGGAAGGCAACAAACTTGGTCATTGCATATCATCCCTTTAATGTGCTACTAAATTAAATCTGAAAGCATTTTATCAAAGATTTTTATACATATGTTTATCAGAGATATTGATCTATAGCTCTTTTTCTGTTGTGCCATTACAGTTTTTGTTAGCAGGGTAATACCATTTTCACAGAATGAGTTTGAAAGCTTGTTTTCCCTGTTTTATGAATTAGTTTGAGCAGCAATGGTGTTAATTATTTAAAAATTTGGTAAAATTCAGCAATGATTTCATCTGGTCCTAGGATTATGCTGCTGCTTCTTCTTTTTTAATCAGAAGACTTTTTGTTACTGCTTCAATCTAAATACTTTTCATTGATCTACTAAGGTATTTCGTATCCTCTTGGTTTGTATTCAGAAACTTTTCCATTTCTTCTCCATTTTTCAATTTTTTTGGCATAGCGTGTTTCAAAAGTTTCCCTAATGATCCTTTGAATTTCACAGTATCTGGCTTAAGACATCTTTTTTTAGACTGATTTTGTTTATTTGGGCCTTCTCTTTTTCTTTTTGTCAGATTAGTTAAGGATTTGTCAATATTATTGTTTTGAAAAAACAACTCTTTGTTTTATTGATGATTTGTATGAGTATTTGTTTTTTTATGGTTTTTAAAATTTTGATTCATTGTACACAAATGGGGCACAACTGTTGTTTCTCTGAACATGAAGTAGAGTCACACCATTTGTGTAATCATACATGTATATAGGGTAATGATGTTTGTCTCATTCGGTTATTTTTCCTTCCTCCCACCCCCTCCCATCCCTCTTTTTGCTCTATACAATTCATCCTTCCTCCATTCTTGCCTCCCTTCCACCCCCATTGTGTATCTTCATCCACTTATCAGAGAGATCATTCGGCCTTTGGTGTTTTGGGATGGGCTTATCTCACTTAGCATGATATTCTCCATCTGCATCCATTTACCTGCTAATGCCATAATTTATTTTTCTTTATGACATATCTATTGTGCATATATACCACAGGTTCTTTATCTATCTATCAACTGAAGGGCATTTAGGTTGGTTCCACAATCTGGTTATTGTGAATTGTGCAGCAATGAACATTGATGTGGCTGTATCACTGTAGTATGCTGATTTTAAGTCCTTTGGGTGTATACCAAGAAGTTGGATAGCTGGGTCAAATGGTGGTTCCATTCCAAATTTTCTAAGAAGTCTCCACACTGCTTTCCAGAGTGGCTGCACTAATTTGCAACTCCACCAGGAATGTATGAGTGTAACTTTTCCCTCACATTCTCGCCAACACCTATTGTTGCTTGTATTCTTGATAATAACCATTCTAATTGGGGTGAGATGGAATCTTAGAGTAGTTTTGATTTGCATTTCTCTTATTACTAGAGATGTTGAACATTTTTTCATATATCTGTTGATTGCTTGTAGTTTTCTTCTGTGAAGTCCCTGCTTATTTCATTTGCCCATTTGATTGGGTTATTTGTATTCTTGGTGTAAAGGTTTTTGAGTTCTTTATAGATTCTGGAGATTAGTGCTTTATCTGCAGTATGTGTACCAAAGATTTTCTCCCACTCTGTAGGCCCTCTTTTCACATTGCTGATAGTTTCCTTTGCTGAGGAAAAGTTTTTTAGTTCATATCTATCCCAATTATTGATTCCTGCTTTTATTTCTTGTGCTTTGGGAGTCATGTTGAAGAAGTCTGGTCCTAAACCAACATAATGCAGATTTGGACCTACTCTTTCTTCTGCAGGTTCTCTGGTCTGATTCTGAGGTCCTTGATCCCTTTTGAGTTTTGTGCAGGGTGAGAGGTAGAAGTTTAGTTTCATTTTACTGCATATGATTTCCAGTTTTCCCAGAACCATTTGTTGAAGAGGCTTTCTTTTATCCATTGTATGTTTTTGGCACCTTTGTCGAGTATGAGAAAACTGTATTTATTTGGGTTTGTCTCTGGGTCCTCTATTCTATACCATTCATCTACCTGTCTGTTTTGTACCAAATCCATGCTGTTTTTATTACTATTGCTCTGTAGTATCACTGAAGGTCTGGTATTGTGATACCCCTCTTCACTCTTCCTGCTCAGCATTTATTTAGGGAATCTGGGTCTCTTATTCTTCCAAATGAATTTCATGATTGCTTGCTCTATTTCTATCAGGTATGTCACTGGGATTTTAATTGGAATTGTATTTTATTTGTATAGGACTTTCGGTAGTATGGCCATTTTGACAATATTAATTCTGCCTATCCAAGAACATGGGAGATCTTTCCATGTTCTAAGGTTTTCTTTAATTTCTTTCTTTTGTGGTCTGTAGTTCTCATTGTAGAGGTCTTTCACCTCTTTTGTTAGATTGATTCCCAAGTATTTTATTTTATTTTTTTGAGACTAATGTGAATGGGGTAGTTTTCTTAAATTCTCTTTCAGAGGATTCATCACTTATGTATAAAAATGCTTTAGATTTATGAGCATTGACTTTATATGCTGCTACTTTACTGAATTCATTTATGAGTTCTACAAATTTTCTGGTGGAATTTTTTGGCTCCTCTAAATATAGAATCATGTCATCAGGAAATAGGGATTTTGAAGTTTTCTTTTTTTAATTGTATCCCTTTAAATTCTTTGGTCTAATTGGTTTATCTAGAGTTTCAAGGACAGTGTTGAATAGAAGTGGTGAAAGAGGTCATCCCTGCTTTATTCCAGTGTTTAGGGGTAATGTTTTCAGTTTTTCTCCATTTAAAATGGTGTTGTCTGTAGGCTTAGCATACATAGCCTTTACAATGTTGAGGAATATTCCTACTATCACTATTTTTCTAGTGTTTTGAGCATGAAGGGGTGCTGTATTTTATCAAATACTTTTACTGCAGCTATGTAAATAATAATGTGATTCTTGACTTTTTGTCTGTTGTAGTGAATTACATTTATTGATTTTTGGATGTTGAACCAAACTTGCATCACTGGGATAAAACCCACTTGATCCTGGTGCACTATCTTTTTAATATTTTTTATGCAATTTGCTAAAATTTTAAGAATTTTTGCATGTATGTTGATTAAGGTTATTGGTCTGAAATTTTCTTTCCTTGATGTGTCTTGTCTAGTTTTGGTATCAGGGTTGTATTGTTCTTTTAGTCTCTAATTTATTCATTTCTTGTCTGATCTTTACTATTTCTTTCCTTCCAAGAATTTTGGATTTGCTTTGTTCTTGTTTTTGTAAGACATTATGATGAATCATGATATTATTAATTTGAATTCTTTTTGTTTACATAGGCATTTATTGCTACAAACTTGCCTATCAGCACTGGGTTCCCTCTTCTGGTATGTTGTGGTTACATTTCTTTGAAATTTTAATCTAGGCACAGTGGTGCTTGCCTGTAAAGCCACCAGCTGTTCAGGCTGAAACTGGAGGATCAGAAGTTCAAAGCCAGCCTCAGCAAAAGGGAGGCCCTAAGTTACTCCATGAGACCCTTCTTAGAAAAATCAGAATAGAGTTGGGGGTGTGATTCAGTGGTCCAATGTCCCTCAGTTCAATCCTTGGTACCAAAAAAAAAAAAAAGAAAGAAATTTTAGTATTTCCCCTCTAATTTCATCCATGACCTGGAAGAAAGTGGTGTGTCCACTGTTCACTTAGTATGTGTTGCTCAGGTTCCATGTGTTTGTGAAATTTCTGCAGTTATTTCTAGCTTCTTTTAAGTGTGATATTTTAAGTACATGATATTATTTCATTTTAAAATATTTTTTTAGTGGTCAGGTTGTGACTCAGTGGTGGAGTGCTTGCCTAGCATGTGTGAGGCACTCGTTTCAATACTCAGCACCGTATTAAAACAATGAATAAAGGTATTGTGTTAATCTACAACTAATAAAATATATTGAAATTAAAAAAATTGTTATGAATTGCTCAATTGCCTAATATATGGTCTATTTTGGAAAACAGTGTTTGTGCTGAAGTAAATGTGTATTTTCAACTATTGCATGGAATATTTTGTAGATGTGTGTTATGTCCATTTGATCTGTAGTGTAATGTAAATCTGATGTTTCTGTGTTGATTTTTTTGGGGTGTCTGGATGATGTATTTATTGTGGCCTATCTTTCCACTTATCTCTAATCATGTTTGTTTTTTAAAATTGGGTGCTTCAACAGTTATTGCTTGTGCATTTTTAAAAATTATATCATTGTGATGAATTGTCTCCTTGATCAATATATAGTGACCTTAATTTTCCTTCTGATTTTGTTTTAAAGTCTGTTTTGCAATCATAAGTATATCTTCTCCTTTTTGCTTTTGGATTCCCTTTGTTTGGAACATAACTTTCCATCTGTTTTCTTTCAGTGTGTGTATGTCTTTGCACATTAAGTTTCTTGGGGCAGCTATT
Source organism: Sciurus vulgaris (assembly GCF_902686455.1). Lineage (NCBI taxonomy): Eukaryota > Metazoa > Chordata > Mammalia > Rodentia > Sciuridae > Sciurus > Sciurus vulgaris. The sequence continues at coordinate 31,437,687 of NC_136474.1, forward strand.
ATTAGGTCTTATTTTTTAATCCATTTAGCCAATCTGCCTCTTTCATATGGAAAATTAAAAACATTTACATTCAGGGTGATTCTTGAAAGGTATGTTGTTATTCCTGTCATTTTGCTCTTTCTTCTTATAGTGGTTTTGAATAGCCCATATTTTTTTCTTTCTGTTTTATTCATCTTAGACCTTTGAGGTTTCCTATATTGATAATTATGATTCTTTACTCTTTCATATTTGCATGTTTACTCCACTAGTGAGATTTAATTTTTCACATATACTGATGATTTGATCTTTCTTCTTCTTCTGGATATACTATTCCCTTTTGCAGTATTTTAGCTTTTCATCACTGTGACAAAATACCTGAGAAAATCAAAGAAAGGTTTATTTTGTCTCATGGTTACAGAGGCTTCCTTCTGTCGTTGGTCAGCTGCATTACTTTGTGCCTAAGGTGAGGCAGAACATCATGGGAGATGGACGTGGCAGAGGAATGTTGCTTACATCCTGTCAGCTGGGAAGCAAAGAAAGGGACAGTAAGGGACTAGTGACAAGATACAGTCCCCACGGTAGTGCTCCCAAGGATCCACTCCCTTCAGCTAGATCCCACGTCCTACAGTATCCAACACCTCTGAGTAATACATTCATATTATGAAGCCATCAGTGGATTAATACACTTAGGAGGTCAGAGTCCTCACAATTTAATCTTTTCTTAAAAGCCCCACCTCTGAATACTACTGCATTGCGGATTGAGCTTTCAGAGTATGAGCCTTTCCAGGGCATTGCTAGATCAAACCTTAACAAGTGTGTTCAGTGGTGCTGATCCAGTGGTCATGCATTCCCTGTTTATTCTCATCCAAGGTCTTCATCCCTCCTTCTTTTTTTGAAGACTATCACTGCTGGGTATAAAAGATTTCTCTGACATTCCACTCCTTTACCCAGACTAAATTCTTTTTTTTAAAGTTCACCAGTCAGAATGGAGTATAGTCAGTCATAAGGACCTCATTTTGCCTTCATTATTTCCTTTTTCTAAAATACTTTTTTAGTTGTAGGTGGACCTGATACCTTTATTTTATTTATCTATTTTTTTGAGGTGCTGAGGATTGAACACAGTGCCTCACACATACCAGTTTGGTTGTCTCTGGTGAGCAGCAGTGACCTCACAGTCATCACAGTGTTTGTAGCATGGGTGGTCATGGGGCCTGTGTTTGAGTGTGGGGTGGCATGACGAGAGAATCTCTGCTTTTGTTTCCCCAGAAAATGTCAATAAGTGACCTCATGCATGAGTCAGTTAGTAAGCAGCCCAAGGACAACCAGGGTCTCTGACAACCTGGTTGTCAAGTGTTTGATTGCTTGATAAAAATAAAAGGTGTTGTGTACATTATTAGCAGTCATACATAGAGTATAAATTGAAGATCCATAGTGGTTGTAGAGTTGTAGAGAATATTATGAATTTGAATCTGTGTGATGTAACCTAGAAAACAAAACAAGTGTGATGACCCTCATTGAAGGTAAAATACTGATTTAATTCATCCATAAGGCCAATATGATGTTTATAGTGCTATTGTGAGAGTACTCAATACTTTAAATATGTGATTATCTTGGAGACATTGCTTTCCATCTCTCTACATTAGGCCACCCCACGAACATCCATTATCCCAAAAGGTCGTGGTGAAGCCTCAGTGGGTCTTGTCAACACTGTTGCATAAAATGGGTTCATTTTGCATTTTCCTACCAGATGGCCAAGACAGAAGCCAAGGTTAATGTGGGACCAGGTCTATGGGGAATGAGAACAGCAAGAATGATGTGATAGGTTTGTCTTAAGTAAAATGAGTCTGATTAAAAGTTCTGTCCTCAGTTCTGAGACTGTGCCCTTCTTAAATTTTGCATTAAAATTTGCTTACTTTTAAGAAATTGAAGGCATAAAATCAGTTTGAAGTTTTTAACTTTCTGCTTTAAGTATTTTTACTTCTTTACTTGGCCAAGCAAAACAAAGAAAACAGATCACACCTTGATTTGGGAATATCAAGTGTTTTGTTTGTTTAGAGGCTCCATAAAAGTATCAAGTTGAAGATTGTTTGTATAAAGCAGCATCTCCTGGGCCCCAGGGCAGCTCCAGGAACAGTGCAGTACAGACAGCTGGCATGAGGAAAGAAGTGTTGGAACCTGTGTGTGCATATGAAGCAGAAGGGGCATCCTTGTCTTCCTCATTGATAGTGAGCATGTGGTAGAGATACCTCCACATGTGGTAGAGATACCTCCCTGGCCATTGGCAGTCCAGGTCCCCGTGGATCCTGGGGTCCACAGTAAGGGAGCATCCTTCATGCAGAAGGTCTGAAGGGGTGTTCTCTGTCAGGGATTCCCTCTAAGCAGAGGGTGATGTCCCCAGCTGTGGGTGCCCCTCAACTGTGGGGGCACATTGTCTAGGTATAATTGAAGAACCCAGAATGGCCTTGTGGTTAGTAAGGTTTCTGCCAAGAACCTTCACACTGTGATGGGAACAAGCAGAACCCTGATAGAATCCTACTCCATGTAGGAGAATTTCATCTGCTAATTGCCTAGTGAAACCAATGGTAAACTACTTACAACTGCACCAAATGAGGCATTGCTGAGAAGACCTTGGAAACACAAGGTCCAGTAGCAAGGAACACCTGCCTCTCTAGCCTTTGAGAGGACCCAGCAGGGTCAGATTGAAGGACCTGACTGTGTTTTTAACCCTTTCTGCCTCTGGGCCTGTTCTTAATGCTAGGCCCATCCTGGGGTCTGCTGTGACAATGAAGGGACAGCACCTGGCTCAGGGTTGGCCTGTAGGGCCTGGTCTCACACTAGGAGGGACTGCCAGGATTTACATATGGAATACTTTCAGGCTTGAGAGCAGGACCATGTCTGTGTCATCTGCCTTGGTGGCACCTCCTGGAATAGGACTCTCCACCAGGAAAAAATAGGGCAGAGGGTCCTGGAGTAGTGCACCTGCCTTCCCCAGGTGGACCATAGCATTGAAAACTCTGCAGACATGGCTTTTCCTCTTCCTCCTGTGGGACCTGACTGCTTTCCCATGTGGACAGGACACAGGAAGTAGAAATGTGTGCTGGAAGCAGAGTAAGGCTGGGTAATACTGCTGGTTGCCCCAACCCAGCTTTCTCTCACATTTTGGAAAGTCACTGCCTTGTTGTCACAAGTTCTAACTGAACCCTCTCTTCTCTAGTCTGTGGAAAACAGGTTCTGGAAGCCTTGAGAAACTTGCTTTGTGACCCCAGGCTTCCCTTTGGGCCTTTTTAGGTCCCCACCATTCCCCTGCAGAAGATGTGCAGGACACTGTGAATGTCTAAAGGTCACCAAACTGGGTGTCACAGGCAGAATTCCCTAGTCCTGGCTACTTCACCAATTGTTAACTCATCCCTTCTGTAATTAAAAAGCAAAGACAGGCAGCCTTATTCAACATAATGTCAGGAAATGAATCTTCTCTACCAAAGGGTTTGCTTCCTCTGTAGCCTGTGTCATTGCCAAGGAGGCTTCCCCAGGCATGCAATCTGGGAGCCAGAGCAGGGTGCACAGTGGTGGAACCAGGGTAACTCCATGATGTCTCCACCCCCAGGTTGGTGGCCAGTACTGGGAGGACAGGGCCTCCCACTGATCTCACATTTGTGGCATTCCCATGTTACTCTGCCTCTGTCTTTGGCTCCATTTCAACCCTCCACATCCCACTCTCTGACGACTATGCCCCAACTGTCAGAAGGTTATTGTATGCGTATTTGTGCTGATGGGAGTGGGGGTCAGGTTGAGGGTTGGTGTGTGGCATGTGACACAGCCCTGAGAGGTCGACTTGCAGTTTGCACCAAGAGACTCACACTTGGAGCAACAATTCCATCCTGGTCACTGGTCTAGCAATTTCATCCTGGTTCTAGAGAGTGAGGAAGGCAGGAGCAAAGGCAGGTGACATGGCCATGTCATCCAGCCTGAGCTAAAAAGAGTTGGCAAGGCCCATCTCCATGTTAGTCTCCATAAGGCAGGGTTTCCAAGCACCTCAGTTGTTACCAAGGTATCTAGCAGCGAAGACCCTTGGACCACCTCTAAACTCAAGGCTAGGAAACCACCCTTCTTCCCAACTTTCCTGGGCCCCTGTCACCTCTGTGCATGTCCAACCTCTTCTAGAATCCATTTTAATTGAGAACAAACATGACCTTATTCCCTATGACCCAGCAAAACAGACAGAAGCATTTCTGATCATGAAAAACATTATTATTAAAACAGTTTTCACATCAATTAGAATGATGCCATTATCAAACACAGGGACAGTTTTTCTCAGTATGGTCTCAGTTATGGGGAAAATTTGTCCCAGCAGGACAGGAGTAAGAAACATGTTGATGTTGACCAGACAAGAAACGTCTCTGCAGAGTACAGTGTCTTGGACAGTGGACATTGTGGCCCGAGATACCTGCCACCCTGTGCCTATGCTGGCAGGGGCTGGCCAGAGGTGCAGAGTCCTTCGGCAGCAAAGTCTGATTGTTGTCGTTTCTGATCCACCTGTTCATAGGATGGCTGTGGCCTCTGGGGCTGGCCTGGTGACCCCTAGTCATAACTTCCATCACTCTCCTTTGGTCCAGGGAGGAGAAATCCCTGGAATAGTGGGCCTGCCTACCCACAGGGGCCTGGGTGTCCTCTTTGAGAATGTTTTTCTTTGAGGCAGAAGGGTCATGATGAAAGCCCATTTTCTGCTCTATGAGCCATCCAACAGTGTCCATGAGTATGTGAGCCTCCGATGAAGTGTTACCTGTAAAGAGTCGGTTTGTGAGTGACCGTCGACTTCGGGTAGAAGTTGATGGGGTCATGATTTTGGGTAGGGAGTTGTCCTGTCCTTTGCCTTTCCAGGGGAATATATACTGAAGAAAGTTCTTTATTCTGTCCCCAAAGTGCTTCTTTGATGGAGCCTGAGAGGAATTCTCCCCCACAGTATCTTGTACCTCCATTATAGGTACAGAGGTGCCAATTTCTCCAGCACAGGAGGGCCTCTCTCCTGTGAACCCCTGTTTCTGTCCTTGTGACCTGTGCCATACTCTCTCCACTCTCTGGGTAGTTGCCCTAAACTTATTTGTCTTGCACTTCTCTGGATCCTGGAGTTGAGGGCTCTGGGGCTCCTGCAGGTCCTGGCTGCTCTCTTCACTCGTTAAGAGTCCGTACAGCCCCTGGGAAGATGGTACCCTGCTACTAGACATGCAGAGGGAGCTGGACAGTCTCTCTCGGGAGGCTAGGATGTCTGCAGCCAAGAGCACCTCAGAGGCACAGTCCTCATGAAACATTTCAGTGGCATAGTCTTGTAGGACGACACCAGGAGCCAGAACTTGAGTCTGGATCTGTGGCTCAGTGTGTGATTTCAGGAATGAGAATCCCTGGTCCTGGGAAATAGAACTTCTACAGGGGGAGGGGGTCTTCCCTGTTGCCCAAGAGTCTGAATTCCCCAAATTAATGTGAACATTTGGGGAGTTTGAGGTCTTCCTGATTTCCATGGAGACTGCCCAGTCAGAACATTCCTCATCATCCTCAAGCTCTTTGATTTCTTCAGCTTTGAAGAACTGGGACCCTACCCCATGTGATGAGAGACTGTGGCATGAGACTTGTGAGCTCACACCTGTAGTTCCCAGTGGCTCTTGTGTGCCCATTTCAAGGCTGAGACTTGGTTTCATGGGGTTTGTTCCAGTACTGAGGAGAGCATCACTGTGCCAGTTTCTTCCCACAAGAATGTAACTGTGAGGCTGAGAGGTCAGGCTGCCCTGTTGTATAGCTGATGAAGCATCTGAAAGCTCACAGATGTCACCATATGCATTTGTGCTCAGGGACTCAAGTGAAGGGCCAGAGAGAGGACACTTCAGGATGGGAACTGAAGGTTTTTCAACCTCCTTGAATCCTGGACCTTTGTGAATGGATTTTCCCAGGTCATTGTTTTCATGGGCAATGGAGTCAGCCCTGGACTTACAGGAGGCTGAGGAGGGAAGGGGAGGCTGTGGAAGTGGGGAAGCCTTAGAGTGTTTCATTTTGAACAGATTCATATGCTTGAGCATCTTGAGGGGTAGGCCCCACTTGTGCCTCACACTCCGGCTTGTAACATGTGCCTCCAGCATGTGCCAAGTGCCAGCATCAAGGAGGGAGTGCTCCTGGGAGGTGTTTCTGAAGGCTTCCTCACATTTGAAGGATGGTCCATCCCCAGTTTTCTTGTGGGTGTTTGACTTTCCAGGTGGGGTAGAGATCTGATAAATTTCACACCTTGGAAAACCAAAACCCACAGGAATCATGCCTTCTTGGAATATGTCTGGCCTCTCTGAACCATTCTCCTGTCCAGCAGGGCTGTTGTCATATGTAATCATGGAGGTACAGGAAGACTCACAATTATTCTCTGCCTGACCTGTTCTTGGGACTTTGCCCCAGGACTCCTTCGGATTGAGATATGGGTATATGTGTGGTGGTAGTCCATACTGGTGGTACATGAACCTCTTTTGAAGGTGTTGCTCCAGTTTTTCCTGGAGGTGAAGGCTGAGGAAATTCCCTGTGATGTTGTTGATGGGCTTGTGCTCATCGGAGGCCCTGTTCTCCAACGTGAGATGACAGAAGACATTCTGAGACTTTTGGACCAAAGATGGTAAACCCTCTGTACTTTGTAATTGTTTCCTGCAAAGGTGATATTCTAGGTGTTGAAGAGAAAAAGGGGAAAGCAGCTGTGTCCCTTGTTGACTTGTCTGACCTGAAAATTCATAGACAGTATTCAAGGGAAGGTGGAATGGCATGCTTGTGAGAGAGGATTTGATATGGTCCTGATTCTGGATCTGAGCCAGTGATGAGGACTGGGACCAGGTCAATGTGGGAGTCACAGGTTGGAGTTGGATAACAGGGTGGAGAAACACCTGGGAGTCAAAGCGTCGTTTGGGTTTAGTGAGCACCAGCTCTGGAATGTAATTCGGAAGTTCATTGAATAAAATGGAGGAGTAGTCTGCCGAGGCTCCAGACATGCTGAGAGTAGCCACCAGGGACTCGCTGTGTAGAATGGGGAGGCCCCAGAAAAGCTGGCTGCACTTCTCCTGTAAATGGTCCCCCAGCATATTGGTGTAAAAATGGTGGTGAGGGAAAGAAAGCTGCTGTGGCTTTCCTTTTGTGTTGGGCTGTGGGATGGTGATGTCCTGCTCCCTGCCCAGGGACTTGGGTGTGGTTTTCAGAGAATTCAGGTGGTGGTCTGATACATCTTTTGTCTTCTCCTTATATATGTTCTGTTCTTCTGCCTTGTTGATCAATATATCTAGCAGTTTCTGCACATGAGGGTTAATGAAAGAGGTTCCTTCAGCATCTCCCCGAGAGAGTGGATGGTTTGGTGAGGATGAGTCCTCTGGTGGTTGGGAATCCTGGTCTCTCTGGGCTTCAGTGTGTTTGTCATGGGAGAGGCACCAGACTGTGGCAGCCATCTGCGACCATGAGGGGGATGAGATGGGAGAGGTGGGGGGGACATGGCCTGAGATTGCAGGGACAGGAGAAGGCGATGGGACAGGAGACAGGTATTGGACAGATGAGGGTGATGGGCGAGGAGGAGGCCATGGTTCTGGAGGAGACAATGGGACAGGAGGAGGCCCTAGTAGTGGAGAAGGCAGTGGGTCCAGAGATGGCAATGGGACAGGAGCAGGGAATGGGACAGAAGAAGGCAATGTGACAGAAGGCAGTGGAACAGGAGATGGCACTGGTACAGAAGGAGGGAATAAGCAGTTGGATGATGAGGAGCTCTGTGGGGTGGTTCCCCAAGAGAGTGTCCTTGAGTCACCATGAGGAATCCGTTCGGGACCTGGCAGAGATGGAGGGCCGGCCATAGGTTCAGGAGGATGAGATGGGGGAGAAGCAATTCCTTGTGACTGAGGTGAATGCTGTTGCAGAGGAATCACAGACTGTGGTGACTGAGAGGCACTTAGGGATGAGTGTGACCCCTCAGACAAGGAGGAAGTCATTAATTCTGGTGAGGAGGTGGGAGGCAGAAGCAGAGGGTCCTTGTACATAGAAGATGGGGAAGGCAAGGGGAAGAAGGCAGTGGCCAGAGCATCATTCCCAGGCAGTGTTCGTGATGGGTGTACTGCATCTGACTCTGGTTTGCACGTTTCATCTGGGTCATCCCTGTGTAAGACATGGTGAAAGCTGCTGTCTTCATGAAGCTTCCCTAGGTGGCTGCAAGAGATAGAAGGCACAGGCTGTAGCTGGAGCAGATGGGGCCAGGAGGTAGGGCAGGTGGGAAGGGGCAGGCACCTGAGGTGTATAGCCTCTCCCTGCCACATATTCCATGTTTACAAAGCCCTTACTCTTTCATATCCCAGAGCTTTAGTGAGATCCTGCCCCATGAGAACTTTGTGTTTTGGGATCATATCATAGACAGCAGCTGGAAGGATGCAGGAAGAAGTGGAATGTTACTTACCTCTGTAAAAGGGAGACCAGATCTTCAGTCTCTTCCACTTCCCTCCAGCTATCCCTGTAACCTGAACATGGAGACTGGGTTATTGTGGAGAGGGAGGATGAGTAGAGTGTCCATATGGGGAAGATTGTGAGATTGTGTGAGAGTAGTCTCTGGAGGGCAAGCAGCAGTGTTCAAGGCCACATGACAGGTGACAGGAATAGGAAGGCATACAGAAGTGATGCACTTTGTCATTTCCTTCTACCTCCACTAGCCCCACTGTACTCATAATCACCCTGTGGGGAGAAAGATTGGACAATCTCAAAGAGGAATGGGTCTTAGGAAAGTGAGAGCTTGTCCACACTTTGACCAGGAAGTTCCACTTCCAAATCCAGACAGCATGGCTGCATGATGGCCCACACTGTCCTACTGGACATCACCCATCCCGGAACCTGAGAAGTGTCTGTGGTATGATGATTTCCGTCCTGAATTTTCCTTCTCTTGCCTCTGCTACTGACATTCTCTGGGATATGGCTTCAGTCTCTTGGGTCAGGGGACAGTAAATCACCTCTGGGCTGGGAGGGCAGCACCTTACCTTTCAGAATGCCACTCTTCTTCCTGGTCTTGCTGTGTCCCTTCTTCACCTTTGGATGCTGACCAACAAGAAAGGAAAATAGGCTGGTGCCCCATTGACCCTCTACTCTCCTAGACCAGTTGTAGACATTCCGTGTTTCTGAACTGTGTAACTATGTACAGTTACCTAGTGAGGACCACTTTAAGAATGTTTTTAAAATGGCCAAAAATTTTATTTTTCTCTTTGGAAAACATAAAAGGGAATTTTCTCTCTAAACTGCACCATGGATGTCCTCAGTCACTGCTCCTCCACTCAGAATCAGACTCATTTCCACAGGCTCTTCTAGGCTGCCAGGCAAGATTCTGCTCCCTGAGGCCAGAGGTGACTCCAGCCTGTGATGGGGGCCCTCAGGACTCAGCACAGCCCTCACATCAGTCAAGCACAGAGGAAAGAATTTTTTCTGAGACTCCTTCCAGGAGAAGGTGACTAATGGACCAGTCCTTAAACCTGTCCTTCTCCACAGGTTCCCAACTCTATCAGGTTTCCAGACCCCAGACACTGAGTCCCAATGTGTGTTTTTCTTTGGGACCTGGAATTCACCACTTGGATAGTCTGGGAACTTCAGATAGGAGAAGACGTAGTGGAAACTCCCTCCCTGCCCTGCCCAACCTGTCCCAGAATGATGCTCTGTTCTGTCTTGAGATTTCTATTTTTTGAGTTGTCTCTACTTATTTTGGAAAAGTGGAAAGAAGCGTGGACAATAGAGAATATTTTTCTGGTGAGTCTCAGCAGAGAGTTTCTTACCTTGGGTTTTTCCTTTTTCCTTGGTGTTGGGAAAGATGGATTACCCTGGAGGCAGGGTAATAGGAGGAGAAAGAACCCCAGTCCACACACCAAGCCAAGGATCATATCCATTGCCCAGGTGGTGAAGCTGGGGTTCAGCCATAAGGCACTAACTCTATTCAGAGAAAAGAGAGGGTTCTCCATAATGTAAATCGCACTGTCCGTTTTGGACAAATGAGTCCTGAGAGGTCTCTGTAGCAATGGGGAGTAGGGCCAAGGCCTGTATCACAGGGCTGTGCTGTCTCATCACAAAGGGATCCTGAGAGCAGGGTAGGAGCAAGAAGAAGAGGCTTCACCACACCCCTGCCCCACCCTCCAGTCCAGCATGTCCTCACCCTCCTGGGTCTTCAAGGTTCCTACTTCCAACTCCACCTGCTTGCCCCGCCCCAGGAGTCCTTAATTCAGTTCCTGTTGTTTCTGTCTCACACCCAGACATGATCTGCTTCCTTATGGATCTCTGCTTAACTCCATCAATACCACACCGTTTGGATGTTGGGTTGTTTCTGTAGTTGTTATTTTGTAGGGATTATTACTTTCAGGTTCTTCTCTCTGCAGTTCCAGCTTTCTCACATAATATCTTCTTTCCTCGAATCAACTGAGACATAGAACTGAAATCTGTCCTCTACTTACTTCATTTTGTTCATTTTGAATAAAATTTCTTCATGAATTTTTTCTAGTTAATTTTATTTTCTTCGTGTAGAGGGTGTTTAACAATAAAACAAAAATAACTAAGTTAAATATACCATTATTCAAAATCCAGAAAAAACAGGTATAGAAAATGAAGAAAACCTTCAAGGAGATTTTTGGGTATTTCTAGTATATTTTCTTCAACATTACGAATGTTCAATTGCAGAAGAAATTTTTGGGAGTTTTCACACACACACACACACACACACACACACACACCCAGAGACAAACCTACTTATTTGTGTGTGATACACATATCAAATATGCATCCTGCCTTCTGTGTAGGAATGACTGTTTTGATTTTACAAAGGGGAAACATTGAATTCGAGGTCTGTGATTTATTTGGTAAGTTTCCAGCCCTTGTTTTATAAGAGTTTTTCTTTCCCCCTCTCCCTCCTTTCTCTCTGAGTCTCTCCCTCCGCATGTGTAGGTAGCCTTGCTGATGGGGATGTCCAGGCCATGAGCACCACTTGCTGGAAAGATCTCTGCCCTGTGCTGCTGTGTTGGCTCTGTTTCTTGACTATATACCAATTAGCTAAACTGACGCGGGTCGGTTTCTGGGTAGTACTTTCTAATACTTCCTTGCATTTCTTTTCTACTTTCATGACATTTAAGTCTGTAGTTGTCTTGTAATCTTTGTCTGATTTTGTATTTCGTTAGTGCTGTTGTGATACAATGAGTTAGAAAGTAGCTCTTTTGCTTTTATGTTTTGGGAGAGATTAATCAGGGGCCTATCTTGAACTTTGTGGAATGTCCTATTGGTTCAGTATCTTTGATGAGTTTCAGTTCTGTTCAGATTGATAATTTGTTTTTGTGTTAAATCTGGCATATTTGATTTATAAGAAATCAATAGATTTTATGTAGTTTTTTGAGTTGAAGAACATGAAGTTCTTTGTGGTACTCCTTGTCTATCTTTGTAATGTCTATGGAATCATATTGATGCCATCTTTTCATTTTCTGATACTATTCATTTACAAATTTTTCTTTGATACATTGCCTAGAGGCTTATGGATTTTAATGTGTTTTAAAGTACTTTTATTTTATTCATTTTTATGGAATGCTGAGCATCAAACCCAGAGCCTCACGCTTGCTAGGAAAGTGGTTGATCTAGCACTGAGCTACAGCCGCAGCTCCTATAGTAATTTTTACTTGACAAATAATCACACATTTTTATGCGACATAATAGGCCTAGGATAATGTTATGATACATTATATCAGGTCAACTACTATATGCTATCCATTGCTACACATAATTATTTCTTTGTTGTGAGAAAATTTACACTCTTACTTTTTAGCAATCTTGAAATATAGAATACAGTATTAAATATCATTTCTATATTAATCAGCATTTTGTCTCTGTGAATGAAATCCCTGAGAAGAACAACTTAGGGGAAGAAAGTATATTTTGATTTCTACCATCTCCATTGCTGGGCCCAGGTGAGGTAGAACTTCAGTGGAAGGGCATGGCAGAGGAAAGCTGCTCAGCTCATGGCTGACAAGTAGCATTGAGAGGCAGGTATGCTGGCACACATCTGTAATCGGAGCAGCTGCAGAGGCTGAGGCAGGAGGATAGAAGGATTGCAAATTCAAAGCCAGCCTCAGAAACTTAAGGCCTAAGGGCCCTAAGTAGTTTAGCGAGACCATGTCAAAATAAAACATAAAAGTCGTGAGGATGTAGCTCACTGGTTAAGCACACCTGGGTTGAATCTGTTCTACACAGAAATAAAGAGAAAAATAAAAGCAGAGAGAGGGAGAAAGAAAGGAGAGAGAGAGAGAGAGAGAGAGGGAGAGGTGTGCGCTCGCGCGCGCGCGCACACACACACACACACACACACACACACACACAAACCCAGGGCTAGACACAATGTTTCTTATTGTTACATTATGCCCTCAAAAGGTACACCTCCGGTGATCTTCTTTCTCCAGCCACACCCACCTGCCTGCAGTTAGAGTGTGGTCCATTCAAACTATTAATTAATGTAAAGGAGTAGTCCATATATAAGGTTGCAGACCTCATAGTCCAGTGTTTTCACCTCTGAATATTTGTGCATTACCTAACACACATGCTTTTTGGGGGACAGTCCTAGATCCAGACCACGATAATCACCATTTTGTACTGAACATTTAAAAATGACTTCCCCTCCCTTTGATTTCCTGCCATTTAAATATAATATATTCATTGTTAGTACTGCTTAGATTGTTTTGCATTTACCCTGCTTGGTGAAGGAAGACGAAACTAGCTCTGTGATTAGATCTCAGTGTTTTAGTGAGACTGGCATCTTGAAAGGAGATTCATCAGGTTCCTCATTTTCCCCACTCTGATGGGACAGGAGTCTGGAGGCAGCTATAGCTGGATATTTTTCTCTCTCATGTGGAAGAGCAGTGGGAGCTCATGTTGAGTGTGTTCCTCCTTCCTGGTTGAGGGCTAGAGCAGGCTTGAGTCTGGTAGTTCCCTTATGTTGGTTCATTTATGTGTGACAAAATTTCAGCAGGCTGTGGCTTTTGTAAAATAGTTTATCTTAAGGTTGAAACATTTCAAGAAGATCAGTATGCTTTGGTTACCCTATGAGAACCTGGTTGAGATTCTGGAGGTAAAAGTCACCAAAGTATGAGGAGCCCAGACTGACTGGGTCAGCTGTCTTCACACTGAGCTTCCAGCTGTTGTTCAATTCTAGTTCAGGTTTTTCTAGTCCCAATGCTGCTTGCAAAGAAGTTTCTGCTAGTGAGTTTCCACTCAAGAAGCTATGAATCTCTGTATGTGCCTTTCTGTTTCACCCATTTGAGGAGACAGAGAGTTGGTCCTGGGATCCAGATTCTTTTGATGAATCTAAGAGTTGTTGATTTTTCATTTTTAGTTTTTATATGGTGTGGGGTCAGAGTGATTTCTAAGATGCTTATATGATGGACCGGAAAGAGGTCCCCCTAACCTGATTTGCGCATTGTTTATCCTTTCTTCCGATATGATCCTGATCCTCGTAGGCATATCTGGCACATATGAGGAGATTGTAGTAGTCTGCTCTGCTGACGATCCCCAGTGAATCACATGTCCCATAAAATATCCAGACCCTTGTGTGGGTCCTTGTGGCAATAGTTCAAGCTTGGCAATATGATTTGCTTTGGCAGCTGGTCCTTTATTGAGTTAATGTAAGTGAGGCCAGAAAGGAGCTTACACATTGGTCTTGCTCTCTTAGAAACTGCTTTCTTCTATGGAGGCTCCTTCTGACCCAGTGGAGTATGAATAATCCTCAGGTCTGTGCCTTCCAAGACCTCACTCCTCACCCTTGCAAGGCCCCGCTCCTCACCCTTGCAAAGCCCCAGATATGTGGGTAAAGCTATTTTAGACCCTCTAAGTTCAGCCAACTCATCAATTGTAGATTCATGAATGACTCAGGCAAAACTAGCTCCAGAAACATAAGTCCTAAAATTATGGTGTTTGAAGTATCTGTGTTTATTATGCAGCTATAGTCAACCGATGCCTCCAACATTGATAATTTGAATAGGATTTAAAATAGTCATGTTCACTATTAAAATCCTTATGATTGTTCATGTATTCTCACATTAAGATTTCACTCTACTTAAATTGTCTTGAAAAAATATGTTGCATTATTTACATTGTGTTATTTGTAAGTATTAGATTTCAGTGTAAATAAGGGATATTGTTTTTATTGTAAATTAACATTTCTGGTTCAGTGAGTAGAACATTTTCCAACTTTTTTTACTCTGCTCTGGAATTACAAGGGACCTCAGCACTGAGAGTAAGCGATGTATACAGAGCTCTGCAGCCTCCTCTTGGGAACCATGAGGAGCCCAGTACAGGAGGAGAAGTCTCATCCCCACCAGGTTGATAGGTATGACCCAAATCTGTCTGCTGTTTTACGAAGAGCCATCTCTTTCAGTAGCGAGGAAATGGTGATAAGAAGTAATAAGAACTTATTGTATATGTTATCCTAGCTGATGAATAGTCATTTGTTATATAGAGGTATAGGATATGGGATACACATATGTGAATTTGCATTACTATGTAATCTGGTACTGATAACATTCACTTTAGAAAGTCAAAACAGATCCTTGTCAATGGCCCACAGTGTTCATCCTCAGTTGTCAGTGTCCTGTGATACTTCTTCCTCATGCACTAGAATTGGTCGTCCTAGGTTTTGAGCTGGAAATAGGTGTATTCTGGGTGCTTTGGCTTATTTTGTTCCCTCTGTCTTTCCCTATTTTTCATTATGGCTTTGTCTTTCTGTTTCTGTTTCTTTTCATGCTCCTCAAGTCTACTGCTTTCACAGTTCATAGTCAGTATGAACATTCTGACTTCTGTTGAGAATTTTCACCAGTGAGTTCTGCTGTATAACTCTTCTGCCAATATATTGTCTGTTTTTCTGCTTTTATAAGAGTGCCCCTCATTTTACCCCAGCTTGGCTGCAGTCACTCCTTCCCTTTCTCCAGACCTGTCTACCAGCTCTTTAATGTCTTAACCATGGTGCAAATTTCATAGGAAATAGTATTTTTAGAGGCCTCCTGAAAATGTGGTAGATATACACAATGGAAAATGACTCAGCCATAAAGAACAATGAAATTATGTCATTTGCTGGTAAATGGATGAAAATGGAGACTGTCATGCTAGGTGAAATAAGTCAGTCCCCCAAAATCAAAGGCTGAATGTTCTCTCTGATATGTGGATGCTAGCACATGATAAGGGGAGGGGAGGGAAGTACTTTGGATTAGACAAAGAGGAATGAAAGGAAGTGAGAGGGGATGGGAATGGCAAAGACAGTAAATGAATCAGGCATTATTTTCCCATATTAATTAATGAATACATGACCAGTGTAACTCCACCTCATGTACAACCAGAAGAATGGGAAGTTATACTTCGTATATGTATAATCTGTCAAAATTCATTCTACTGTCATGTATAACTAAAAAGAGCAATTTTTGAGAAAAGGTCGAGAGCCTTGTAGAGCAATATCTCCTTGTTCTTCCATGACCTCCTGTAAATGCTTTGCCTTTCAAGATCATTTTCCTGGTTGAGTTGTCTTTGTATATGACTTGAGTTTTCTCCTAGATGGTGAATTTTTGGGAATTTAAAAAAAAATTTATAAATTTATATATAAGTAGAAACAAATGTGTGTACACACACACACACACACACACACACACACACATATATATATATATATTTATATATTTATGTTTGGAATATTGAGCCACTTACAGTTGACCTGTTGAAGTACATGCTGTATTCTTTATAATGCCTTTTATTTTTTATTTTGAGAAGTGTCCTGCTAAATTGCTGAGGGCCTTGCTACATTGCTGAGGCTGACCTTGAACTTGTGATCCCCTAGCCTCAGTCTCCATAGTCAGTGGGATCATAAGAGTGTTCCACCACCACTACACCTGGCTGAATTCATGTATTTTAATAATTCAGCTCAGCTCTGTGCACACCAGTACCATTTCTCACATGGAGCATCTGCCTTGTGGTCTTGAATGCAGTCATCTTAAATACTATAAATCAGTATCAAATAATTTTCTCTTGAGCTGTTTCAAACATGTCATAATTGGGGTTTTATTGCCAAATGTACATGAAATAAAACTTACCCTTTAAACATTTGAAGTATAGAACTAAATGGCATTAAATACTTGCACAATGTTGTGCACCATGGATATTTTCCATTTCCTGCATTTTTACAGTTTGCCCAACAGAATTCTCATACCGTTATACAAGAATGTCCCATTCCTCCTCTTCTCCAATTGCTGGTAACCTCTCCTCCACTTTCTTTCTCTACGGAATTGCCTGTTGTAAGGATCTGATATGTGGAATCATAGTTTTTTTCTGGTTTAGCACTTAGAATGTTTTCCCAATTCATCTACATGATTGCAGTTTTAAGAGCTTCATTAATTTTCAAGAGTGAATGATACAACTTGACATGGACATGCAACATGTTACATAATTTTTCAATTGTTTATCTAGGGAAATTTGGGTTGTTTATACCACTTGTCTACTGTGAATAGAGGTGCCATGAACATTGGTGTGCATGTGTTGTTGGTTTTAGTCTTTCCTTCCAGTTGTCTTAGGACTATACCTACAAGTGGATTTGCTTAAGCATGTAATATTTCCACAATGAACATTTGGAGTAACTATCATATTGTTTTGCATAGTAATTGTATAAATTCCCACCAGAAAATATTTAGGGTTTCATTTTCTCCATATTCCCTATCAACATTTATTTCCCATTTATCTTAAAATATCGATTGTAATGCATGTAAGGTGATACCACAGAGTGGATGATTTGCTTTTCCCTCATGACAGTATTGTTTTTCCTATGATTATTGACTGTTTGTACATCTTCTATGAGAAAATGTCTATTGCTTGTTGTCCTTTGTCCATTTTCAAATTGGGTTGCTTTCTTGTTGAATTATAGGAACTCAATAATAATTCTTCAACAAATTTGAATTGGAAATATTTTCTCTCATTCTGCGGATTGTCTTCCTTATTTAACTTTATTTTTAACTGGTTTATTAGGTACAATTGAGTTGCCATAAGCTGAACATACTGAAAATATTTAAGATAGTAAATGTGTGTTTTTGTTTTATATAACCTCTTAAGCACTTCGCAATATACAGTTCTATCATGTTAAGTATATACAAAATGTTGTGCAATGGACCTCCAAAACTTTTTCATCTTGCAAAATTACAATCTATACTCATGAAATACACCCTCCCTTGGCTCTATGCTTGGTGTTCTGGAGTTAGCTAATGCCTTTTTCTACATCACTTTGAAACTGGTCTTTCAAGGCCTGTTCACACTCAATTGTTGGGAAAGGCAGTGGACATTTCAGGTACAGCTTCTGGGATATTGACACAATCCTATCATCTGCCAAGGCATGGTGGCTCATTCTCTACTGAGGTTATCTGATTCAATGTTGTCAATGATATCCTGCTAACAGGAGAGAAGATCATCCTGTGTTACAGGATGCAGTAGAACAACTCATTTACATGGTAGGAGATGGGCCATCAACCTCAACAAAATCCAAGTCCCCGTGAATTTCATGGGGTGGTCAGGTCAGGTAAGACCCATTTGATTCCAGGCATGGCAAGAGATAAGTTGAACACCTTTTACGTCACCTACTGTGTGAAGAATGTAGAGGGGTCTTTAGGCCCCTGGGTTATTAGCAGGCTTTCAGTCCTCATCCCATTCAATATCCATGCCCACTACATGGACTGATAAAGATGGCAATCAGATGGAACTAGGATGTTCACCAGCAGAGAGTATTTGTAAAGGCAGATTTGCTAGCCCAGGTACCATCTCTAGGCACCTCCCTACCAGGGCTGTCAATGTCATTAGATGTCACCTGTCCAGCAGATGGCATGAACTTAGCTTTCTGACAAGAACAAGAATGGAAAATGTGCTTCTAGGATTTTGTCCATAAGTGTGGAAAGGAGCTGAAACTAGTAGATATACAGCCCTTTATGACAGCAGTTTTTAGTAATGTGAAATGATCTACCACAGGTGGAGCTACTGTCCAAAGCTTTACTAGACATAAGGTGAGCTGGTGTACCTACATAGGTGAGTTGATGTCCTATCTCACCAGCATCAGTCTCCTATAGCACACAGCCCTAAATAAATGGCTTGTGTATTAGAGCAATGCAGAGTTCTCACCAACAGCTTTTTGAACAAGTGCCTTTACCTGTTCCTCCTCATCCCAGATGGCTGCCCCAGTTCCATTGATCTCACAAGCCTAAGAAGGCATATCCCTGTGCTTGAAAATTGTTGGTGTACAGATGGTTTGAGCATGGGTGAAGCCAAGTGTGTGTGTACTGATTTTGCAGTACAACCTGATATCCATACTATCTTGCATGAGACAGGAGAAAATCTGAGCAGGCAGAAGACAGAATTATGCAGTATGTCTTGTAGTATCTGTGAGCTGGTCACTGGATATTTGTACTGATAATTGGATGGTTTACTGTGGCCTTACATTGTAGATGGCACAGTCACAAGTGGCATTGGTCTTTACTGGGAGAACCTTTCTTGGAAGCCAACAAATGTGGCAACACATGTGACATGAAACTGGAAGAATTGATTGATACCCTCATCTTTGTCCCTGGCAATAATCACCAGGGACTCAGTGTGTATAGAGGGCAGGACCCAGAACAGCTGACTGCATTTATGCTTTTTTTTTTGTTTGTTTTGATTTTAAGGTTTATCCATGTTACAACATGTATGGGTCCCCTCTTTCCTTTTATTGTCAAATAATATTCCATTGTATGAAAATACCACATTTTATTTGTCCTTTTATCCATTGAGGGAAATTTGAGTTGTTTCTACTTTCAGCTGTCAAAAAAAAATACTACAAGCATATACATGTTTTTATGTGCACATGTTTTTATTTGTCTAAGGTGGACACCAAGGAGTGAATTGTTGATTATGTCCAACTCTATGTTTAGCCCTTCAAGAAATTGCCAGACTAGTTTCCAAAGCACCTCCCCATTTACAATGTGACATGAAACTGGAAAAATTGATTGATACCCTCATCCTTGTCCCTGAAAATATGATGCTGGATGCTTTGACTATGTGCAGGCTCTGTCCAGGACCCCGTCAGTGAATCAGATGAAAACGGTACAGAGAAAGTAATTTACAAAGTGAAAAAATGGGATGAAACAGTGCTAAAGGGACAGGATTATCCCTAAAATATTATGACTTGCCTTTGGTCATATCCCAGTGACAGGTGTGCTCCTTCCTCCACCCAATCCTCTAAGGGACATTCAGGAACAAATACAATGAACTGTCTAACTAGTCTGGGATTGACAGATTGATCATATTTTCCTTTTGCCTGATAATAAAGGAAACAAATATGCCTTAACCTGTGTATCTTTCCCTAGGAAGAGGGCTATTGAATCCACTAATTTCAAAGGTCTTGGGAAGCTAATGTAATGTGTGGGTATCTACACTGGGTTGTCAGTGTCGGGACCCCCATTTCCCAGACCATGGTGTTCAGCATTGGTCCCAGGGACATGATGAGTCATGAAACTTGCATCTTGCATATAACTGTAATGCAGGAAGCAGGTTTGGTGAAGAGAGAGAAAACCTTCTTCAAGCATTAGATATTGGCCATACTAGGAAAACTCAGCTTGACCAGCTGGAGTGGAATCTTTAGAGAAAGGTGTGCATAATATGCGAAAATACACTGTATGTTCATGTATATCTCAAAGGAACAAATAACAAAAGAAATGATAATAAATTTAAATGGTCATATGTCTTGGATGCTTGTCATATGAGCACCTGGGAACTGTGGCCACTGCCCCAACCATGCATGTCCACGCCATGAATCCAGATGGTATACTCCCAGAGTTGATACAAATACAAAGAGCTCTGCTGTTTTGACCCAGTATGCATTAAATCCAGGATAGGGGACATTTCATTGGGGGTTCAAGTGACTTGGCCCCCAGAGATGGGTTGGCTATTTCTTACCACAGTGTGAGGAATTTCAGACCTCCTAACTGGATCCCTGGGATCTTGTTAGACTCTGAACCTGTGATCTTGGCCTAATAGGTTTAAGAAAATATTCAGGGAGGTGAACTTAATCTTCTAGTTTGCCATGTCTTTTTTATTTTTTATATATTTCCAGTTCTAGAGACATGCTGCTCAGATTTTTAGAGATGCTCAGTTTCATCATATATCATATGTCAGTACCCAGATTTTAGGGGACTGAGATAACTGAGAAGCAACCAGCAGGTGGTATGCAGTGGAGCTTGTGGTTAAGGCATCTCAACGACTGTGAACACCTGTCCCAATATGCCAGTCATAGAGAGAAGCAAAGGTGATGGGCTGGAAAGGAGTTTTGATCAGTGTGGCCACACCAGGAAGAACAGGAGTAGGGGTACAATGACCAACAATCTGCCCCAAAGCATTGACAGAAACCTTGACGTTTTATAGAAAAGGTAGCAAAGCCATGTATGGGGGGTTTGATTGGAGTTTGCAAGCTGGCAAAATAGTTAATCTCGTCAGGCTATGTTCTGGTTGCTCATTATCTCAGAACTGGTTCTGTGAGGTGGCTCTGGAGAAGTCCTTATCAGATAAGGGGAGCCATCAGTACACATGGGATAATTGCTCCAGCTTAGTGTGGCAGCCTCAGTTCCAATGGGGGGTAATTGCTCCCATTTAGTGGAATGATCTGTCTGTGAGGCTCTGCTGTTCCTAGAATCCAAACTGACTGCAGGTTTAGGACAGTGACGGGAGACTTGTAGGAGCCACTCAAGGGGTGTGGAAGAGGATTTTATAAAAGCGGACAGTTGAATGTCCCTGCAAATCTTTAAACTTATTCTTATACTAATGTCCTCAGTCGTCAAGTGGGACAATATAGATTAGCTAAATTTAGAACTTATAAACCTTGTAGCTTTTGTACAGTGCTGTACAGACACCTGGTCCCAAATCTAATATGATAAAAACCAAATTGAAAGCAGAGATGGAAGGCTTTATCCTGCCTGCAGTTTCTTTCAGACATTGAAAGGCCTGTGTGAAGAGTCCCTGCTTTAGCAAAAGTGGTTTCAAAGTTCTTTGTATAAATGCATACTTTCATTTCTCCATGGTAAATATCTTGGAGTAGAATAGTGAATAATATGGAAGTTCCATGCTTACATTTTAGAGAAATTGCTGAACTGTTTTGAAAGTATTTGTACTATTTTAATCTGGCCGCAGAGTGTGAGCATTCTAGTCACTCCATATTCTTACCATGAGTCTGTATTGTCAGGTCTTTTTAATTTGATCTATTTTAATATGTACCATACATGGAATGTGTTACTGTGCTATTCATTTGCATTTCCTTATTGACTTAAGTGTGTTTTTAAGTGCTTAATGACCCTTCATATATTATCTTTTAAAATTTATATGTCTATTTAGTTGGGCATGGTGGCATATGCCTATAATCACAGCAGTTCAGGAGGCATGGGTATCATGAATTCAAAGCCAGACTCAGCAAGAGCCAGGCACTTACCAACTCAGTGAGACCCTGTCTCCAAATAAAATACAGAATAGAGCTGGGGATGTGGTCCAAGTTTTGAGTACCTCTGAGTTCAATTCCAGTTACCCTCCCCACCTAATTTATATCCATTTAAATAATGTACCTAAATTTTAAGTAGATTTTTTGTTTACTACAAAATTGGAAGTTTGCTTTGTACATGTAGATATGAGTTTATTGTTAGATATCCATGTTGTAATATGTTTCTCCCAGTTACTGGCTTGCTTTTTACATTCCTAGTAGTGTCTTTTTTGTTTTGTTTTATCATCCTAGGTTTATTCAATACATTTTCATCACTACATGATAAAGTATACCTTATCTAAAATGCTACAAGTTTACAAAACTCAAAACAAATTTTATAGTACTGAGTGTACAGTGAGAGAGAGAAAAAAAGCAATGTACATGTCTCCAGGGCATCCTGCAGGACCACCATGATGGCATTCATGACCTTGAAGAGCTGGCTGGAATCTTGCTCACCAGTTTCAGAGGGTAAGGGAAGTGTGTGGCAGGGGTATGTGGGAGGGCATAGAAAGAACAATTTGTAGCAAGCAACAGGAGGTGGGACAACTCTAGCGATTGGAAGAGAATTCAAGGAGGGGGAAAAGACCAGGCCTAACAGGAATGGGGCTTAGTCCCCCTTCCTGTGGACATAGCCCAGTGACAGAAAGGGTGTGGCCAGGTTTGACAGACAGGCTCAGGTCATCTGTGAAGAGTCTAGGCCACACTGTCACCTGGAAACTTGCTGGTCCCTACTGGCTCTGCTACTGAACAGACTTATTCTATTTGTAAATTCTTTTAACTTTTGTTTATCATGGAAGGCTTTTATTTTGTCCTCAAATCTGAAGGTTAATTTTGCTGGATATAAGATTCTTGGTTTGTATCCATGTTCTTTCAGAGTTTTCAATATGTTGTTCCAGGCCCTCCTAGGTTTTAGAGTCTGTGCTGAGATATCTGCTGATATCTATATTGGTTTCCCCATATGTATAATTTGATGCTTTTCTCTTGCAGCCTTTAAAAGTCTATCTTTATTTTTTATGATGGAAATTTTCATTTCAATGTGCCTTCATGTGGCTCTGTTGTAATTTTTACATTTGGTGTCCGGTAAGCCCCTTGCATTTGATTTTCCATTTCTTTCTTCAGGATTGGGAAATTTTCTGATATCATTACATTGAATACATTGTTCATTCCTTTGATTTTATATCTCTGTGCCTTCTGAAGGGGACTTCTTATTAAGACAAATAGACAAAGTGTTCTTGTGTCAGCTGTTCCTTTTAGTGAGAGAATTGTGATGGTTTTATCATAATGGGTAATCTGAGAGACCCAACATGCTTGACAGATGTCTTTAAAGTAAATGAGACAAGAAGAATGGATTTCTTAGGAGTGATAAGAAATACGTAGTCCCACCAATTGCATTCTTTGAGATTTTCATTATGGATTATTCTAATATAAATATGAATTAAATGTACAGTTTTCTCAATTCAGATGTTGAAATATTCCTTACTAGTATTTTCATTAGGCCTTATGGATTAGTGATATATTTTGAGGGATTCTAAACCCTTTGAAGCAATGTGTCCTTTTTTGCCCTTTAATGAATATATAACAAAGCTTGACTGTCTGAGTCTTAGGAAATGTGCATCTCTTAGAATTCTTTTCAAAATGAAATCTTTCACTTAGTCCATCAGTTTAAGTTATGTTAACTGAACATTAATGCTTTTATGTGTTGGAATTGTGTAATATCATTTGAGGGCTTTACCACATAAGAAGAAATCATTATAACTATAAAGGATTAAATACAGTCTTCCAAGAGGCTAAAATAAGAATATTGCCAGAAATCTCATTTGCATAAAATCTTTCCATGATTCTTAGCTAGTTTCATTTGAAAATAAAGCAGATTCTCCAAACTTGATACTATCTGCTATGTGGTGACTACTGTGCTGGTTGGACAGCCCTAGTTGGATAGCCCCTGGGAGTTGGATGTGAGTCCAGATGTCTGTATGCTGGCTTAATTCATGCCTAGAGTCCATTTGCAACAGATCTTTATTGTGGTTCCAAAGTGGAAATCCATCTTGAATTCAGGTCTTTTTGGGAGATGTCTCCATGAGCCAGGATCCACACACATACACAGCAATAATGCCATCATTGATCTGTACCAATTTTCTGCTTAGATGGAGAGTTGTAGGAATTTTTTCCACAAGTCTTTTTTTTTTTTGGCCCTTAGATATGTCACTCTCTTAGTCACACTTCCTGGACTCATCAAGTCCCATTCTGAATCCATGTTTTCATCTTCCATAACCTTTACTGAGGTACATCTTGAATCCAGTGTAGATATTCTGGGTGCCTCTCTATGTCTTGCTCTGGGCCCTTAGGGGATCTTCCAGAGTAGTGGACGTCACCTTCTGCACACCTTTTCTGCTTTCACAAGCAAGTTCAGCAGGCTGGGCAGCCAGGAAGGGCCACACTTATCTTTTGTTTGGCACCCACGGCACTTCCTTGGGAATCTGCCCTGAGTCTGTGTGAAGTCCTGAGATGCTGGAAATCTGCAGGGAGAGCCTGCTTGGTGTTCATCTGTAATAAGTCTCCCTAGACTGTATTAATGTTTACATAACTAATTGTGTTAATTAAAGCCAACTTACTCACAGACATAAACAGTTTTAAAATTTGGATTCATTGTAAACAAATTTGGTACAACTTTCATTTCTCTGGTTGTAAATGAAGTAGAGTTGCACCATTTGCATCATCACACATGTCCATAGGGTAATGATGTTTGTTTCATTGTATTTATCCTTCCCCTAACCCCCATCCCACCTTTCATTTTCTTCTATACAATCCATCCTTCCTCTATTCTTGCCTCCCTTTTGCTTCCCATTATGTATTATCATTCACTTATCAGAGAAATCATTCGACCTTTCATTTTTTGGGATTGGGTTATCTTACTTAGCATGATATTCTCCAACTCCATTCATTTACCTGAAAATGCCATAATTTTATTCTTCTTTATGCCTGAATAATATTCCATTGTGTTTATCTTTTTTTTTTTTTTTTTTTTTTTTTTTTAATGGTGCTGGAGATTGAACCCAGGGCCTTGTGCATGTGAGCCAGGTACTCTACCACCTGAGTTACATCCCTAGCCCACTTCCACTGTGTTTCTATACCACAGTTTCTTTATCTGTTTATCTGTTGAAGGGCATCTAGGTTGATTTCACAGTCTAGTTATTGTGAATTGAGCTGGTATAAATATTGATATGTGTCACTGTAGTATGTTGATTTTAAGTCCTTTGGGTATAAGCCAAGGAGTGAGATAGCTGAATGAAATGATGGTTCCATTCCAACTTTCTTAAGGAATATCCAAAATGCTTTCCAGACTGGCTGCAGTAATTTTCAAGCCCACCAGCAATGTATCAGCGTGCCTTTTCCCCCACATCCTCACCAACACCTATTGTTGCTCGTATCTTGATAATAAACATTTAAATTGTGGTGAGATGAAATTTTAGGCTAGTTTTGATTTGCATTTCTGTTATTACTAGAGATGTTGAACATTTTTTCATATATCTGTTGATTGCTTGTAGATCTTCTGTGAAGTGTCTGCTCATTTCCTTGGCCCATTTATTGATTGGTTTATGTGTATTCTTAGTGTAAAGTTTTTTGAGTTCTTTGTAAATTCTGGAGGTTAGTGCTCTGTCTGGAGTGCGTGTGGCAAAGATTTTCTCCCACTCTGTAGGCTCTCTCTTCACATTGTTGATTGTTTCCTTTGCTGAGAAAATATTTTTAGTTTGAATCTATCCCAATTATTGATTCCTGCTTTTACTTCTTTTGATTTTGGAGTCATGTTAAAGAAGTCTGATCCTAAGCCAACATGATGAAGATTTGGGCCTACTTTTTCTTCTATTAGGTGCAGGATCTCTCGTCTAATTCCTAGGTCCTTGATTCCCTTTGAGTTGAGTTTTGTGCAGGGTGAGAGATAGGTGTTTAGTTTCATTTTGCTGTTAATGGATTTCCAGTTTTCCCAGCACCATTTATTGAAGAAGCTACCTTTTCTCCATTGTATGTTTTTGGCACCTTTATGTATGAGAAAATACATTTATGTGGGTTTGTCCTGTGTACCATTGATCTACCTGTCTATTTTGGTGCCAATAACATGCTGTTTTTGTTACTAATGCTGCGTAATATAGTTGAAGTCCTGTGATTGTGATACCTTCTTCTTGAATTTTTTTTAAAAGGAATTCTTTCTCTGAATTTTCAATGGCAGGTTTATTTTTTCTCCAATGCTCACCTTATTCCAATAAAGACAATAGGAAGTGCTCATTAAATATTAAAGTAGATGGTGCCAGATAAAGATGTAGAAATGGAAGCTCATGAGCAAAAGGGATGTCATAAAAGAGGCCAAAAACTAACAAGGAAATGGTTTGGCACAAAGTTCACATATTCACAATAAATCTACTCATTTTACTTCCATTGAAGCCCCCAAACGTTGCTAGTAAAAGGGTTTATGTAAACACAGCAACAGCATTAACCCAAAGAAATGGGCTATAATTGTACACTATGGAGGTAGAATTATAGTTTGGATATTTTGGAGTTGGGATCTGCAATGTCCTACAAAACCTCAGGAGGTAAAGCCGTGGTTCCCAGGGTGGTGCTCTTGGGATCTGATGTAAGCCATAAGAGCTCAGGGCCAGTGGGAAGCCTTTAGGTTATTAGTGTGTCTTTGTGGGAATTTTAATATTCTCTGCCTCTCTCTCTTTCTTCCTGCTTTGAGACTAGTAGTTTTGGTTGGCCATCCACTCCATCCATGATAAGTCACCTGCCACCAGAGGTCTTAAACAATAGGTCTGATCAATCATGGACTCTAAAACTCGGAGCCAGAATTCCCCTTTGCTCTTTATTGGTGGATTACACCAGGTATTTTTTTATAGTGTTGGAAAGTTGACTAATACTCCAGGAACCAGTGTTCCCAGGAGATACATCAATATTCTGATGAACTAAAAACTTTGTAGTCTGGCTGCAACACCAGAGTACTGAATTCAGCAGGGGGCTCTCACAGTATGGGAGCTGGGACTGCACTTCCAGTTCTAAGTATGTCAAGAGTGATCCTTGTTAGTGTGATCCTTGAATTACCCAGAGTTAACTCCTGTCATTGTGGCTTTTGATCTGTATAGTCTGTGAAGTCTTAGGACAATTCTTGGAAGTGCATTCTTTTTTAAAAGAATTACCACTGCACTTTAATTATATAGAGCAGTGGCTTTCATTGTGGCATTTTGTACATGCAAATAACATACTTCAATCATATTCATCCCCATGACCCTCTACCTCCATTCTCCTTTTTCTTCTTTAGTAAGTCTCTGTGCTACTTGCATGTGTTTTTTCACCCCTAGACTTCATAATACTTGTGGTTATTTTTCTAGCTTATTTTTCTTAACACTATGATCTCTAGTCCATCTACTTTCTGATGAATGACATGATTTTATTGTTCATTATGGCTGGATAATACTCTATGCTTTGTATTTGCGTGTATCACGTAATCTTTATCCATTCTTCCATGAGTAGACATACTTGGTCTGATTCCATAACTTGTCTATTGTGAACTGTGCTGCAATTCATAAGAACCAATAAACTCTCGAAGAGTATCTGACTTTAATTCTTTCAAGGAATGTTATATCCAGATCATCAGTAGTATTATATTTAGCATCCTAATGAACCACTATCCTGATTTACATTTGGCTGTAGTAACAGCCAAATTCCCACCAACAGTGTGTGAATGCTCCATTTCCCTCACATCATACTCTCCTGGATTTATTTATTTATTTTTTGTTTTCTTCTTTTTTTTCTTTTGTATTCCTGATGATTGCTATTCTGACTGGGTGAAATGGAATCACAATGTAGTTTTGATTTGCATTTGCCTAATGGCTAAATTTGTTGAAACTTTCTTCATATAATTGTTGTTCATTTGTACTTCTTCTGAGAAGTGTCTGTTCAGTTCATTTGCCCACTTATTGATGGGGTTGTGTGATTTTTGTGGTGTGAAATTTTTTGAGTCTATACATATTCTGGATATTCATTCTCTGTTCAACAATAACTGGCAATGATTTTTTCCCTTCTATAGTGTTTCTGTGGAAATTACTTGCTTGTTTGTACAGAAGCTTTTAAAATTGATGCAGTCTCATTTGTTGATCCTTGCTTTTATTTCCTGAACAAAAACTGGAGTTCTATTTGGGAGGTCATTGCCTGTTCCAATGTCTCAAAGTATTTTCCTGATGTTTTCTTCTCGTCATTTCAAACTTTCTGGTATTTCGTTAAGGTTTTAACCCAGTTTGAGTTGACAGGTGAGAGAGAGGGATCTAGTTTCCATCTTCTACATGTGGATATTTAGTTTTCCCAGCATTGTTTGTTTAAAGGGGCTGTCTTTTCTCCCACATGAGTTTTTGTCACCTTTGTCAGAAATCAGATGACTGTAGTTGTGTAGGTTAGGGTTTTTTGTCATCTGTTCCACTCTGTTAGTCTATTTGTCTGCTGTTATGCTAGGATCATGCAGTTTTTGTTACTATATCTCTGCAGTGTATTTCAATTTGAGTATTCTGAAGTCTCCAGCATTGCTCTGTTTGCTCAGGATTATTTTTGCTGTTCTGGGCCTTTTGATCTTCAATTTGAGGATTTTTTTTTTGTAGTTCTATAAAGAGTGTTGTTAGTTTGATGGTGCTCCCATTGAACTCAGTTATGAATTATTAATAACAATATTTCCCAAAGTTCAATTCATAAAAGAATGAAGAGAGATGTGCTAGTCAGGCACTCTGGCTGCAGGGTCTGCTCCCACGTTCACTTTTCCCTGGAGTACTGGGCTTGGGTGTAATTCCAATCCATGGCTGCCAGGATCCAGCTGGGTGTTCCCTTCCTGCTCACCCAGTCTGGCCTTGGGCCTCAGAGCTCTATGCCTCACCCTGTTGGGGCTCACCACATCCTCTCCTGTCCCTGACCAACAGCAAATGTCCTGAACTCACCACCCACAGGCTCTGTGCCCTGGCATGAGTGCTGCTCTGGAAGCTGGGGAGAGGAGGGCTGGTGTGCACCAACACCATGGTCCAGCTCGACTGGTGTCTTGGTGAGATCCCGTGATTCGTGTTGTTGTCACTCTTCATCATGGACCTAGTCACAGTGGGCAGTACCTGATTCAGTGGGTGCTGGCTAGGACTTGACTCCTGCAACCATGACTGGTCAAGCCTGAAGAGGAGCAGTGCCTGGTGTTGAAAGCCCTGCTTTCTTAGATCCTAAGTCTGAACAGCTGGACAAACCAGTGGCCTGGATGACCACCCTGAATCATAAAGCCAGAAGGAGAAGGGTCCCTCTGAAGCTCTCCTTTCAGGACCTCAGGCCCCAGTTCCATGTGCTGGCAGTTGGAGAACTCTCCCACATGGTCCAGTCAGCCTAGGAGAAGACCCTTCAGTTCCTGACCAGTGTAGTGCCCTCGGTGGTGGGCTCTGGACACCATCTGTATGATGTGCAGCTCCCCCTGATTCATCTTTAGCTAGAGATACACATGAGAGAAAGGGAGAAGACCACCAGATGAGGTGGTCCTACATCCATGTGCCAAAAATGACCACCAAGATCTGAGCATCAAGCCCATGGACATAAAGGAAGCAGAATCTACAGATGAACAAATGGTTCAAACATGGGAAATTATTTTAATGAGCTATTCAGATTTCTGCTGTGAATGGTGCTCCTGGCCACATTTTGGGGCATCCTGGTTTTGGCTTCCAGTGGGAAAAATAATAAGTTTGGTACATACTTTTAAACCACTGCATACCTAGCAATCCGCTTCCCTCATCAGAATGCCTATACCTTGGGTCATTCAGTTTCCATCTTGCTCCACTCCTCCTGAATGAGTAATGCCAGCAGACATACTTGATAAAGAGTGATTGTCACTGGAGTGTCAGGTTTTTACCCTTTAATGAGATTGGTATTCTTCTCCTAATATTGGAAAGGCTGGTGTGGCCCTGATCTTTGGCAGATGGGTGAGTGAGTGCATGCCTCCCAGAGGCTTCATTAACCCTTCAATGTGATGGTAATAGAGCCATCAAGAAGGAAGACCCTTTGGAAAAGCCAAAACTGAAGAACATTTTTTCTTTCCTGTTTTTGAGGAAGATATCTATGCGGGAAATTTTACTTTCAAATGCATATTAAAAAATTCTTAGGTGTTCCAGGAATTAACAAGTGATTTTAAAATGACTTTTTAGCCATGCTTTTTTTTTTTTTTTTTTTTTTTTTTTGTGGTCATGTTTCCAAAGATTGAGGTCAGGGCCACTCAACCACTGAGCCACATCTCCAGCCCTATTTTGTATTTTATGAGACCGGTTCTCACTGTGTTGCTTAGGGCCTTGCTGGTGCTCAGGCTGGCTTTGAAGACTCAATCCTTCTTCCTCAGACTCCGGAGTCACTGGCATTACAGGCATGCACCACTGTACCTGTATTGCCTTTGAATGTGAACCATTGTAATGTTTCAAAACATATTAATAGCAAGTTAGTCCCCCACCCCCAAAAAAAGAAAGAATTAAAAACATGTGGCAAAAATACTGTACTGATACACAATTCCTTGTACTGATTTTTATTGAGTTTTAGGAAAATTTATCCCCAAAAGCTAGTTTACAACATTCTCTAAAATTTAATTACTATTAATAGGAGTAGTAATCATAATGTATGACCTACATGGAATAGAAATTTACAAAGACTTCATTTCACTCTGACTCCTTCATTCAAGTGGTGTTTTACTCTGTTAGAAATGTTTCCAGTCACTGTTAAATAAGAGGATATTGTCAACACGTTCCACAGTATCCTTGAATCAGTATAAATCATTTCTGACAATGTAAGTAAGTCACAAACTAAACCTTAAGAGATGAATTTATGAAGCACAAAAGGCACCTGTAATACTACCTACCATACTGGTAGACCCTGAATATAACAGTGTACATTTATCTAATTAAAATCCAATCTCTACTTTTGTCTCCTTGTATTGTGATACAGGCACAAAAGCTATGCCTGATTTATGGCTTGTTTTTTTTCTTTTTTCCTGGCTAACCCTCTCTCTTACTCCTTCTCTGAGTATCTCCATGCTATAGAACCATGTGGTCTCAGGATCAGTCTTCTTTGACATTATCCTCAAGCCGTTAGTCTTTGATTTGCTCTGCTTGCCCCATCTTAGTCAGCTCAGGGTGCTATACCCTGAGTGGCTTAAGCAGCATACACTTCTTTCTCATCCTGCTGGAGGCTGTAAGTGCAAGATTAGAGGGCTAGCATGGCTGGGTTCTGGTGAGGACTTTCATTCTGAATTTAAGATGGCAGCGTTTTCCTTGTATCTTCACATAGCGAAGAGAGATGGGAAGAAATTTCCCTTGTTCATAAGGGCTCAGCACATTCTTGAGATCTCCACTTCCATGACTGAGGCCCCAACAACCTAACAGCATCACATTAGGATTTATGTGTTCAGTGTTTAAAGTGGGGGTCAAGACATTTAATCCATAGCACCTCAGCTACTGGCAGTAGCCTTTAAGTGAATTTGTTTCAAAATTACAGAAAGCCTGTCTACAGGTATGTTCAGGATCCTGTGTATTCAGGAGTTTTCTTTTGTGTTTTGCATTAGATGACCCCTGATTTGTTAAGTGCTGATTTTTTTATTTGTACATAGAAATTGCACAGAATAATGGGTTTCCTTGTGGTATATTTGTATATGTACATTGCATAATTTGATGTTTAAATTCTTAGTACCTCCTTTTCCTCCTTCCCCTAATTCCCTTCCTTTGTCTTACAGCTCTCCATTCTATTTTCATGAGACCTATTTTTCTCTTGGTAAGTACCCACATTTGAGGCAAAACATGATTCTTGGCTTTCTGATTCTACCTTATTTTGTGCAGCACAATGTTCTCTGGTTCCATCCATTTTCCTGCACATGACATAGTTTCATGATTCTGTATGGCTGAGTAAAACTCCATCATGTCTATATGTCACATTTTCTAATCTATTCATCTATTGACTGATATCTAGACTGGTTCCATGACTTGGTAATTTATACAATACTTCACAATTCACAATAATGAATTGTACTGCTAAGCATGGACAGGCATGTGTCACTATTGTATGCTGACCTTAGTTCTTTGGATAAATACTGAGGAGTCAGTGGTATAGCTGGATCATACTTTGATTCATATTTTTCCATTTCTAGTCTTGTGAGGATTTCCATAATGATTTCCATAGTGGCTGTACTAATTTACATTCCTACAAACTGTGTATGAGTGTTCTTTCCTCCCACCATTCTGTCAGCATTTATTGGCATTTGTATTTTTGATGAGTGTCTTTCGAATTGGAGTGAAATGAAATCTCAGTGTAGTTTTGACTTACATTTCCCTGAGGGCTATACTTGTCAAACATTTCTTAAATAGAATTTTTGAGCATTTGTACTTCTTCTTTTGAGAAATATGTTTGACTTTTCCCCATTTGTTGAATGGGTTTTTTGATATGGAGCTTTTGAGTTCTGTATGTACTCTAGATACAAATCCTTTGCCAGAAGAATAGCTGGCAAATATTTTGTTCCATTCTGTAGATTCTGTCCTCATGCTATGAATTGTTTCCTTTGCTGTGAAGAAGCTTTTTAGTTTGATGCCATCTAACTTATTGCTATTGCTTATTTTGAAATATAGAAGTCCTATTAAGGAAGTCATTGCCTACACTATATGTTGGTGCTTTTCCTTTTTTCCTCTTGTATCAGTTGCAGAGTTTCTGATCTTGTTCCTAGGTCTTCCATCCAATTGAGTTGACTTTTGTGCAGAGTGAGATAGGAATCGATTTTCAATCTTTTATGAATATCCAATTGTTTCAGCATGGCTTGTTAAAGAGGCTGTCCAATGTAACTTTTTGGTACCTTTGTCAAACATAGCTGTAGCTGTGCATTTGTTTCTGTGTATTCTGTTCTGTTGCTTTGGTCTACATGTCTATGTTTATGATGGTACAAAGCTGATTTCATTAGTATGGCTGCAAAGTATAATTGAAAGTCAGGCTTTGTGGTTCCTCCAGCTTTCATATTTTTGCTCAGATTTGCTTTGACCATCCAGGGTCTTTTTTTTCTTATAAAAATCTGAGAATTTTTTTCTTGGTTTGAAAAGAATATCATTTGTATTTTGATGGCAATTTCATTGGATCCGCAGATTGATTTTGATAATATGACCATTTTAACAATATTAAATTTCCCGAACCATGAACATGGGAGAGCTCTCCATCTGTTGGTGTCTTCTTCAATTTGATTTATTTTTTCAATGTTTTGTAAATTTTCCTTATGGAAGTGTTTCAACGTTTTGGTTAAATTTGTTGCTAACTCTTTTGTGTTCTTGGAAGCTATTGTGAATAAAACATTTTTTCCTAATTTATTTCTCAGCAGATCTAGTATTTCCTATACTAGTGTATAGGAAAATGATTGATTTCTACATGTTGATTTTGAATGCTAGTACTCTGCTGAAGTTGTTAATCATCTTTAGAAGTTTACTGGTGGAGCTTTACTGGTGGAGCTTCTAAGTTTAGAATAATATCATCTGCAGACAGAGGCAATTTGACTTCTGTTTCTGTTTGAATCCTTTTATTTATGTTTCTTGGCTAATTGCTGTGGCTAAAGTTTCAAGAACAGTAGTGAATAGGAGTGATGAGAGTAGTCAGGCTTGCCTAGCTCCTAATTTTAGAGGAAATCTTTTCAGGTTTTCACTGTTCCTTTCAATGTTGGCATTGGGTTTCTCATATATTGTCTTTATTATGTTAAGGCAAGTTCCTTCTATGCCTGATTCCTTGAGTATTTTTATCATGAATGCATATTAAATTTTGTCAAAGGATTTTTTTGCATCTGTTAAGATTCATCCTTGAGTCTTTTTATGTGGTGGATTTATGTTTATTGATTTGCTTATGTTGAAACATCCTTGCACCCTTGAATTGAAACCATCTTGATCACAATGTACAATCTTCTTAATGTGTTGATGAATTTGATTTGACTTGCTGATATTTTATGGATTTTTTGCATCCATATTCAGTGAGGTTTGTAGTTTTCCTTCCCTGAAGTGTTTTTAATTGGATTTTGTATCAGGTTTATTATACTGGCTTCATAAAATGAGTTTGGAAGTGTTTTTACCCTTTCTGCGTCATGTAATAATTTTAGGAATGTTGGCATTTGTTCTATAAAGCACAGATGGGATTCAACTGAGAATCTATCTGGTCCCAGGCTTTTCATTGTTGGAAGTCATTTTTTTTTTCTTCCAGTCCTAGGAATTGAACCCAGGGCTTTGTGCTTGCAGGGCAAGCACTCTACCCACTGAGCTGTATCTCCAGCCCTGGAAGTCTTTTTATTACTGTGCCAAACTCATTGCTTGTTATTTTTCTGCTTAGATTTTTTGTATCCTCTTGGTTCAATTTTGGTATGTTGTTGGTGTCAAAAAATGTCTATATTTTCTGGATTTTTCAATTTATTTTCCATTTATTGGAATATATGCATTCAAATTTATCTCTATTGGTATTCTGAATTTCTCAAGGGTCTTCTTTAATATCTCCATATTTGTTCTTCATTTTATTCATTTGAGTGTTTTTTCTCTTTCTTTGGTTATATTGACTAAGAAATTATTGATCTTACATATCTTTTTCAGAAAATCAATTCTTTAGTATGTTTTTCCTTCCTATTTTTTAATTCTCTATTTATTAGTTCTGTATTACTTTGATTACAGCTCTGAATTTAAGAATGATTTGTTCTTACTTATAGAAGAGCTCAAGATACATGAGTACCTAATTTATTTGGAATCTTCCTAATTTTAAATGTGGGCAGTTATAGCTATAAACTTTCCATTTACAACTGCCTTCACTGTGTCCTGGAGATTTTGATATGTTGTATTACTATTCTTATTTGATGCTTAGACATTTTCAGCTTCTTCTCAGACTCCTTTGATGATCCACTCATCATTAAATTGTTCAATGTGCATGTCTTTGTATACTTCCTGTGGTTTTCTTCTTGCTTTTGATTTTTAGTTTCATTCCATTATCATTGGAATCGGAGACATGGAATTATTTTAACTTTTTCAGAGTTGTTCACACTTGCTTTGTTTCTTAAAATATCTACTTTCAAGAAAGCTGAAAGGAAAGTGTATTCAGCTGTTGTATGAAATATTCTGTAATATCTCTTAAATCTATGTGATTTACTGCTTGATTTAGCTCTGTAGTGTCTTTGTTGATTTTGTGTTTAGATGACCTTTGTATGTGTGAGAGAGGTATATTGGAATCACCTGATATTATTATATTGTGCCCTAAATGAACCATTACCTTGTACAGTGTTTCATGTCATTAGGTGCACCAGAATTGGGTCATAAGTACTTATTATCTTTATGTTTTCTAGCCATGTTTTTTCATTTATCAGGATGTGGTAATATTTTTCTCCTCTAACTTTGCTTGAAATCTGCTTTGTTAGGTATAAATAGGTATTCCTGGTGGCTTTCAGGTTTCATTTACATGAAATGTCATTTTTCATTCTTTTACTTCTGAATATCTTTGACCATAGATATGTTTCTTGCAGGCAACAAAAATTGGGTCTTGTTTTTTTAATCATGTCTTATGAACTATGTCTATTATTTGGACAAATGAGACCATTTATATTCAGTGTTATTATAGAGAGAAATATGTTTTTTCTTGTCATTTTGAATTACATTTAATGTTTGCTTCTGTCCTAATGGTTACATGTTCATCCTCACTTCTCATGTAGTTTTTTCTCATCTCATATTTCTTGGTTGTTTTTATTCTTTTTCTACGTGTATAATTCTTCTAAGTGTCTTCTTCAATGCTGGCATAATAATAATGAATCACTGTCATTTATGGTCATCTTAGTAGGTTTTTATTTCTTCTTCAGTTTTGATAGTACAATTCTGATGGCTTATTGGATATAATCGTCTTGGTTGGCTGGTATTTTCTTTCAATACTTGGAATATATTATTCCAAATCCTCTCACAGCTTAGGGTTTCTTTTGAGAAATGGGATGTTAATCTGTTTGGTTTTTCTCTAGACATGAACTGACTTTTAAAATTGTAGAAGCATTTAAAATCTCTTCTTTGAACTGAAATTTTGTCAGTATAATTATAGTAGGATGTGAAGAAGTTCTTTTCTAGTCTATTTGAGGTTCTGAATTCTTGTGGTGTCAGGAGGTTCATCTCATCTCAAGGCTTGATGCATTTTTCTGCTATTATATCACTGCCATAACTGTATCTATGATCCTTCTTTAAAGTCTGAGCATCAATTTTGCCTCAGAGTTCTTGTAAATTATAGTTTCTTATTTTTTTCTTTAATACTGTCTGATTGTTCAAGAATGTCCAACTGATGTTCAAGCTCAGACATTCTGTCTTCTACTTAATCTAATGTATTGGAAACACTTTCAATTCAATTTTTGATTTGATTGATTTTGCCTGTCTTTTCCAAGATTTTTGTTTAGTTCTTTTTCGGTATCTCTATATGTTCATTGAATTTATCATTTATATCCTGTACTGACTTCCTTAATTCATAGTTATTTTTTTGAATCAACTTAGAATATATTAGTTTTTCCAAAATCTTTGTTTTGAAATTTTTTACCCTGTATTTCATCCTTTTTGATATTTTTAGAGTCTGCCATTGGTGAATTACAGAGCTTAAGAGTTTCCTTATTACACTGCTTTTTGATATCACTTTTATTCTTATATTGAGATTGGCATATCTATTGAGATATGTATATCTTCCACATGTATATGAGTGTATTCTTAGTGCACAGCCTTCTTTTGGCCAAGCATTCTGGGATATTAGGTTGTTGTGAAATGTTGAATACATTCCATGTTGGTTTTTTAGTATATTTACTCTGCTAACTTTCTGGTGCTGATTAGTAACCAAAGTGAACATTCAAAGTTATATGGTATGTCAGAGCATGAGGATTCTACTTTCTCTGTAGTTTTCATTGTATCTTTCTAGTAGACCAGACGGTTGTGTTGCATGTAACTGTTCATGATTGCTCTTCTAGATTTGGCCACTCTGAATATCCCAAGAGTGTATGGGCGTAACTTATGTTGAGGTCTTTGTGTGATTTCTCTCTGCTGTTGCTGAAGAAGCAGATGTCCATAGTTCTCAGTGTGGGGTTCCCCTCTCCATTCTTTGTGTGAACATATTGCTGAAGTTTGAGCATAGCTAAATTATGTGTGGAACAAGGTTCACAGTCTCTTAGCTGGATTGGGGTATAACTCAGCTGTAGAGCATATTCTCCACCAATTTGCAGTGTCCCATTTCATACCCAACAACTTCAGAAAAGGGGGGAACAAACAACCGCAACAATAAGAGTGAACAATCTGCAACATCCAAGTAAATACCAGGTGTCAATTATGATATGTACAATACTAATAATCAGAAAACCAGAAACGATGGTGTCAGAAATTGAAAGAACCATAACAGCAGTGAACTACATTTAGCATTAAACACTAAGTGTCAGCTACAATATCCACAGTAGTAATAACTGCAGAGTCATGAATGGTGGGAGTGAGATTATATAAACTAAGTAGTTTTAAAAGTTGGCAAAATACAATTCATTTCAGAGGAATAAAATGGGAAAAGAAGGCAGAAGAAGGGATAAAATATTCCAAAGGTGAAACAGATAAAGAGGAGAGTTTCAAAGTGGAAGCCATAAAAGGAGGGATTAAAAATATTTGAAAATGAAACAAAATAGATTGACAGAAAACAAGAGTATTTAAATATTATAGGGTGAAGCTGAGAAAATCAAGCAGACAGTAAAAAAAAAAGAAAAAAGAAAGAAATAAAAAACCCCACTAACTCTCAAAGATCGAAACATAGTAAATGGGTAATAAAATGAGAAAAATTAAATGACAAAAATTTCTTTAAATATGTGTAACATGAACCAATCAACATATACAACAAAAACAAAAGCAAAAAATTTTTAATAAAAAAATGAAAGAACTGTTTTGTACTGAGGTGGTCAAAGCTGTGGACAAGTTGAGCTATGTATCCCTTAGAGAGATCAAGCGCTGGGTGTGCTTTATCCCTTACTCTTGTGTTGCCCAACAGGCTACTGGCTGGAATGGCCTAGGTTCAAAGCTGATTTAGATTATCTCTCACCTTCTCTACTCACCTGTATGGGGTAGTATGAATGGGAAGTACTGTTGTCTGCTGGTTTAGACAGACTAGACTGATACATTTTCAGGTTAGCGCTGACATGGAGTTCTAAACAGGAAGATCTGGTGGCTGATATCTAACTCTGTGTGTAATTTTTGGGTGGCATCTACTACATAGATATTAGGTCAACACACCCCTAGGGGTCTGGTGGATGCTGGGCATCTGGATCTCAGGTGACTCCTTAGAATTCTACTGGTTGGGCAGGGTAACCAACTGTTCTGGGTGGAGGGAGCACAGCAGTTCTGATGCACTCCACAATCAGCTATGGCCTTCCAAGGTTCACTGCTTGAATGCAATCATGTTCCCCTGTTGGGCTTCCAAACCCCTCCTCAGCTGATGGTGCAAGCCACCCAACATAAAGGAAAGCTAGTTGCACTCCACTTCAAATCTCAGTGCTCTGGAATGCAGTCTTCTTTGTGCCTGTTTCAATGACTTTCTGCACCTTCCTTTATTGCAATCAATGGAATTTTTAATTTAATGCCTAGAATGTAGTACAAGAAATGTCCTCTTAAAGAATCATGCTACCTTGCTACATTAATGCTTGTACCATCAAATCTGCCCAGAGAAAACAGTGAATAGATTGCATTAAGAAACAGAAATCAAAACAGAGACACAAAATGCACCCCAAAACATTTGACATTCAGCATTTTGTGACAAACATCTCTAATAAAACATAAGAGTGTAAAGTTGATTCCTTAATGTGCTACAGCCATAACATGCTTTATCCCTTAGATTAAGGGGCTTAGGAGGTCTGCAGGGTGCAGACAAGTGGAAAACCAGGCATCCTATGCAATCTTCCCTAATACTTTCTGTTTGCCTCCTAAATGAAGTTTGTTTGCTTGTTTCTTTCATATAACTGGGTTTTTCATTTTAAAATTGACATGAGTAAAATTGGTTAGATACTCAAATAAGTCTGATACACATGAATAGAATTAAGACACAAATATCAATAAAGCTAGGGAGCAAAATCAGTAATTTGGTCTTACTCTAATCAACTGAGATGTACTTAGGTCAGAATTGCTTAGGTTAATTATAGTTTTCTTTCTCCATGAAAGCAATATTCTAAATGATCTTTCTTTGATCAGTTTAAATCTTATTTCAGTTTGTGATATTGTGTTCTACTACCATGAAGAACAGAGCACTCAGCTTAGGTGTGGCACATAGTAGCTGATCAATACATTTTTGTGTTGAATGAACTAGAAGAAGCGTCTAGAGGTCTAGAGAAGTACATAATTGCTCATATTAATAATTTTTTTATAAATTAAATAAGATTAGGGGATTAGATCCCTTTATAGGTCCATTTCCCACTTCTAAAATGATACAATATGACAGTAGCATGGATTTATTATCATGTTATGCATCACACCAATGATAACACAAGCTATATTCTACACTATCCAAAAAAGGACAAATATCATATGATTAAATGGAATGTAACTAAAATGACACACAATCTCATCATTGGCCATATGTTTAGAACACTTATGAGAATTGAATGGAGATGTATCTGAGATCGCTAGAGTCAGGTGAGATACTCTGGTTCAAGTTTGTCCACAGAACTGCACTTTGAAGTAGGTTTTCTGGGACTGAACATAAGCATCAACTAAGATAAAAGTTTGGGCAATTACCTGCTCCAGCCCCCAACAAATCCAAACAAATAGATGACTGCAAAGAACTTGGGTATCAGTTTGTCTGTGGTAGATATCAAAATCAGAATCTCCAAATGTGTTGATATAGTAAAAGAGGTTTTACAAATCTCACAATTTCTCATGTCCTAGTGAAGTATGTAAGTTCTTTTCAATTTGTATAGCCCTTTGAAGATGTAGGGGCTGATTAGTTTCTGATAATTACTCCCTTAAATATGTTACTGTGTTCATTCTTTCATTATTGCTCTTTGTTTTTGTGCCCCCATGATGACTTTTATTTTGTTCATATTCTTGATACTGTGCACAGACTAATAGGTGAAGAGAATTAAAGTGAGTGTACTTTTAATTATCATGACCAAAGTTACATGACTAATGATCTGGAAGGCATTGTGTTGACAATGGAACATTTCCACACATAAGGGCTTTTTAACAAAGGCCATGTCACTGAATGCCTCTTTCAGAACAGTCTCAGGTTTATTCATTCTGCACAGTATCAACATGGTGAAATTATAGTGTGATGGCCTTATATTAATATTCTACTTTCTCTCCTCTGCTATGCTTTTTAATGAGAGACTTGCATTTGTATGCTACACAGTCAGCACACTGCATGCTATCAGATTACATGTTTTCCCACTATCCAATCACTTTATATGAAGCCTTCCAGAATTTGAATATAAAATCTTAGTTAACAAGTATTTTACCAGCACTAGAGTATCTGTATGCTAATAAATGAAAAATAGTTAAAATAATAAAAAGAATACAAAGATAGTTATCCAGATAGCCCATGCATGTTATTGAAAGGACTCTTTTGAAACTATCGTTATAAGTTTATACAGGTTTGTAGTTCACAGTTCCTGCCACCAGCTCATGTCTACTAATGAGTCAGTGAGGATGTTCTAAGCCCCATTGTAACTCTTCCTTTGTGATGGCCGCATGTTAGAGAGCAAGTTAAATGATTTTTCCAGCTTCCTTGAGTCTTTTCCTGGCATCCAGCTTCACCTGGACAGACTCCTCTGACCACTCAACTGTGCCAGAGACCACACAGTGTGAAATGACACTTGCTGGAGGTGCCTGGTGATGTAGACAATATGCAGTGGACCAAAGAGTACATAGTCTTCCTTCCAACTAGATTAATCTTTATGTGAAAGATTAATTTTGGCATCAAAATCTAGTCCTCAGTCTGGCTTGTTCTCAACACATGGTCCCTCATTGTGCAAGTGACAGCTGAAGAAAGAGATTTCACCAGTAACTTGAGTATGGATTAGAAAGTTCTGTCCTGGGGAGAATCCTTACTCCCTCCCTCAGGATATAATGGCAGAAAAGGTGTTTCAGATCTAACAAGCTTAAGCGGTAAATGAGTATTTTGCTATGGCTCTTTTTCCATAAGAGCAGTGTACTAGTTTCCTTGGGTGGCCATAGCAAAGTACCACAAACTGGGGGCTCATACCAAGAAATTGTTTTCTCAAATTTCCCCTTTTTATATGGGAGACAGTCATATTGGACTGGGGCCTAGGCAATGTCCTCATCTTAACTTGAATGTCTTCAAAATCTCTCTTTCTTTATGGGGTCATGTATGTTGGTATTGGGTTAAGATGTCACAATCTTTTGGGGGACACGTTTTGACCAATAACAATTCCCAAATTAATCTTTAAATGTTGTGAAATATTACAAAGTCCCTTCTTGCTGGTTGCTCTAATGACTGAATAACTATTTGTTCTAATTGGTCTTGCTGACTCTGTCAGTAAGAATCTTTTTCTTTCCTATGTTTCATTTTTGTTTTTCCTGTTTAATTTTCTGCCAATGTCTTTGTTAAGAAATAATTGCCCATTTCTGTTCTTAATCCTCTTGGCCTCTGTAATGTGTACTGTTCTTCTCTTTTTAACTTTTCATTTTCTTAAGCTTCTAATGTTTCCATGTTAGATACTACTTCTCTGTCATGGGAGTTTATTTTGTTGATTTTTATCTTTTCCATCTCACAAATCCTCTTAACGATTATCTGAGCTTGGCAACACTCGAAATAC
This sequence comes from Sciurus vulgaris, assembly GCF_902686455.1. NCBI lineage: Eukaryota > Metazoa > Chordata > Mammalia > Rodentia > Sciuridae > Sciurus > Sciurus vulgaris. Next base: position 31,479,059 of record NC_136474.1, read on the forward strand.
ATGAACGCACTTCATTATTTTTTAAATTCTTTTTAAAAATTTATTTGTATTGTAAACAAATGGGATACATCTTGTTTCTCTGTACATGAAATACAGGCATACCATTTGTGTAATCATACATTTACATAGGGTAATAGTTTTTGACTCATACTGTTATTTTTTCCCTCCCCCATCCCCTCCCACTCCTCTTTTCCCTGTATATAGTCCCTCCTTCTTTCATTCTTGCCCCCCTCCCACCCCCCATTATGTGTCATCATCTGCTTATCAGTGAGTTCATTCATCCTTTGATTTTTTGAGATTGGCTTATCTCACTTAGCATGATATTCTCCAATTTCATCCAGTTGCCTGCAAATGCCATAATTTTATTATTTTTTATGGCTGAGTAATATTCCATTGTGTGTGTGTGTGTGTGTGTGTGTGTGTGTGTGTGTGTATATAATATATATCACTGTTTCTTTATCCATTCATCCATTGAAGGGCATCTAGGTTGGTTCCACAATCCGGCTATTGTGAATTGAGCAGCTATGAACATTGTTGTGGCTGTATCTCTGTAGTATGCTGATTTTAAGTCCTTTGGGTATAGGCCAAGGAGTGGGATAGCTGGGTCAAATAGTGATTCCATTCCAAGTTTTCTAAGGAATCTCCACACTGCTTTCCAGAGTGGCTGCACTAATTTGCAGCCCCACCAGCAATGTATGAGTGCACGTTTTTCCCCACATCCTCTCCAATACCTATTGTTGCTTGTATTCTTGATAATCGCCATTCTAATTGGGGTGAGATGCAATCTTAGGATAGTTTTGATTTGCATTTCTCTTATTACTAGAGATGTTGAACATTTTTTCATATATCTGTTGATTGCTTGTATATCTTCTTCTGTGAAGTGTCTGTTCATTTCCTTAGCCCATTTGTTGATTGGGCTATTTGTATTCTTGGTGTAGAGTTTTTTGAGTTCTTTATATATTCTGGAAATTAGATTCAGGTATGGAAATAGGAGGCTTGCTCTGAATTACACAGTGGTGTTTTTGGGGCTGGTGTGGGGGTGATAGGGAGTGCTTGAACCTGTCAGCATGGCCTGTTTTCCAGACTCACTATGGGTTGATGGACCATCTGGAATGCGGCCAGTACTCCTGATCCTAAAGATATGGTCACAAGGCCCTAGGCAGGGACTAGTGTTTCCCTAGTGACTCTAAATACAGAAAGTGTTAAGCCCTTTTTTTCACCAGGGAGCAGCTCTAGGGGCAAGTGTTTTTAGTTGTTCCCCACCTTCCATGGGATAATTCAGAGTTCCCTGTGGAAAGGACAAGCCTCCTGTTTGTGGGAAGCACATACATGCTAAAGCTGAGAGATGCCCGATTTCTCTTTAGCAAAGCATTAGAAATCCCCAGTTGTCCTCATGAACCACAATGATGAACAAAGAGAAGGAGTCATTTCATGCACCCTTTCATCAGCTTCTTGTGAACACCTGAGCAGGGAAAGCCCTTCATGCAAAGGAGAACTGTGCAAGGACTTGCTTCTGCCCTTGGGAGGGAAATGTTGAGTGTGTCATCCACACCCAGGGAGGTGCCAGCACTGTGCAGGTGTCCTTGGGGGCATCTGATGTCAGGATGGAAGGGAGAAACCACTGTTCCACTGGGCTATGGTATTGAACTCTCCTTTGTTGTAGAGGAAAAAGAAACATTTCTCAATAATCCTGAAATCTATGGCAATACTAAACGAGGTGGAAGTGTGCAGGGCAGAGGTTCCTTTTCAGAAGACAATATGCCTTCCCTCTATAATTCTGATTGTGAGAATTTTTCATTAGGAATCCTGAGCCTACAATGCATTATTGGAAGAAAATTTGAAGAAGTCATCTTCATTACACATAGAAGTTTAGTAATATGTTATTAATATTATTTCAGATAATATTTTGGAAAGTACACACTAAATTGAATTCAGATTTGAATCCCATTGGCATTATTAGGTAAATGTTAATATAATAAGAAAAAATATATTTATATCATTTGCATTTTCCCATTATCATTTTATTCATGAATTTTAGTGAAGTTAAGAAGATAAAGATATCAGGAAGTTCACCTTGCTCACACTCATGGTTTTCATCACAATTCAGTAAGTTATGGAAATTTACTATTGTTTGATTAATGAATATAACAACTTCATGTAGGTTTCTTATCTAATTAGCAGCTGCAGATAGAAAATCTTGTATTTTATAACATTTCAAATGTTCCTAATTAGGTCTTTCATTCTTTCAGGTTTGTATTTTTCCATTCAAGGTATTCCTTGACTCCTAGTCTCATCTCATAACCACTGTTCATAATTCCATGGAAACTGCTTTCCTTCCTCGTGAAAACGACAAGTGAGAGGTGCTGGTTGCTGGTGGTTCTCAGTCAACAAAGCTAGGCTCTGGTAGGGCACTGGACTCAGCTGGTCCTGGTTCTCAGTCAACAAAGCTAGGCTCTGGTAGGGCACTGGACTCAGCTGGTCCTGATGACAAAGCAGGTTCCCATGTCCTTCACTCCCCAGGCCTGTCCATCTATCTCTGTGGCTTCTCACTGGAGTCAAATAGGATCCCACAAGGTCAGCAGCCTCTGTACAGTGGCCCGTACAGATCTGCTGGAGACATCACGCTCCTGCCTCCAGAGCCAGCACTAGCCCCAGGTGAGAGGGGGGTTCTGGATTCAGGAAAATGACCTCTTAAAGTGGCTCCTTCTGCTTGCAAGTGTTGCCCTATGTTACCACTCCATAGTATTCATTCATGTACTCACCAGTACTTGTGGGCATATTCCAAGTGCCTGATATAGCCCACAACTTCCCATCACCTTGTACTTGGAGGAAGGGGGAGTGACAATGAATACATACTTAAATACCATAGATAGCAGTGGGCTAGGAAGCATGAACTAGGAAGGAAGACCTGGCCCTCCTGGGGATCATGGGAGATCTTTGGGATGGGAATTCAAGGAGAAGTCCATTGAGAAGGAAAGGATCCCTGTAGATTTGGGGTGTGGGCATTCCAAGCACAGGGAAGGCAAGCAGGATTTCTAGGAAGGAACAGCATGCAGAATGGTTCAAGGAAACCACCAGCATGGATGGAGTGCCATGGGGCAGGGTTATAGTGAGATTGAGGCCCCAGAGGCCCCATGAGCCACACCTTGTAGTACCTGGGGCACCGAGTGTGAACCTGAGATTATTATACCAAGATGGACTGCACAGGATGATTTTGAGGAAGGAGTGCCTCACATTGCTTTCTCTGTTGGGATGCTGGGCTATTAATGAGGAGGGTTTTGCTGGGTGTCCAGGGGATCTCTCACTCTCTGTGTTCCTGACATTCCAATCTGCTTCCAGATATGGGAGACTGAGCCATTTCCTCTGTCTCCCATGCAACTTGGAGCACTGTTCTGAAGGATGAGGACAGAGGGTAGAGTCTCAGTGCAAAGAGAGTCTGACTGTTCCCTTGTTATAGCCTGGGATTATGAGCTCTCATATTTGCAACTGGATGGCTGAGGGGTTATTAATAATTTTGTGTTTTCTGCCCTGTACTGTACAATTCATATGACAGAAAATTTTTTCTCTATTAAATCACGACTTACTCCACTCTTGTAGTGTGTAGTATGTAGCAGTTTCTCAAAGTATGTTTTTTTTTTTTTGGGGGGGGGGGGTACCTGTGTGTATCAGAGAGAGGGAGGAATGGGGAGGGAAGAGAGACAGACTAACTTCATACTTTATCTTAGTGGAAACTTCTCTTTTTCTTTCCCACTTTCTCTATTTATACTTGTAATTCCATAAATTCCTCACGATCTTTTCTGCATATTTTGTTTGTGTGGATGGCTAGGATAATGATGGTGTGAACAGTCCCTGGGTGCTACTGTGAGTCTAGATTCCTCTTTGCTGGTTTATTTCATTCCTAGTGTCCATTTGCTGTAGGTCTTTGTCATGTTTCCAAAGTAGTCAACCATCCTGAATTCAGTTCTTGTCTCCAAGGAATTTTTTTAAAAAAATGGCATTCATACATTTGACAAGATAATAGCTAAAATTGGACACATAGGAAATTTCTCTCACTGGAGCCTGGCAGCATTTTATTCGAGTTACAATTTGTGTTTCTCTGACTGTGGGTTAGAACTGAGTGTCGTGTAAACCTGTATAAGAAGGAATTTTGTAGGTCTTCACTTGGAATGCACTGCTTTTCTGTTCAGAGGCAGTGACATTACAAAGGCACGAAGTTCCTGAGGATTTTCCCAAGCTGAAAACACCATTTGGGAGGTCATGTTGACAGTGTCTCAGTGTCTCAGGTTTTCAGTGGCAGGAAAAGGCTGGTAGTGTCCTGCTTGTACTTCTAGGTGGCTAGGTGGTTTCAGGTCCACTTGGAAGGAGGAATAGATGTAGGGTCTCTGTGGGATGTAAGTCTGTGTGTGTCAAGTCTCCATGAGAACTTTGTGAGGTGTCTGTGTGACATTTGTGTGATCTCTCAAAATCTATGTGAAGTGTGTACGAGGTCTCTTTTTGTGAACTGTCTGTGAGGTCTCTGTTTCTGTGTGATGTCTGTGTACTATGTCTTAGTCTCTGTGATGAGTTCTCTGTGAGGAATCTGTTGTACATCTTTGTGGAGATTGTTTCTCCAATATCTGAAACTCTGTGGGAGGTCTCTGTGAGGGGTCACTGCATGAGGACCAAGTGGCAGTGAAAGGTTGTGGTAGTGTTAGGTGTCTCTCTGTACAAGCCTGTGTCAGAGTTCTCTGTGGGAAGTCTATATCAGGGGTTCTTTGAGGACCCTGAAGTTGTGTTGTATCTGAGGGAGGTTCTTGTGTTTCTGTGAGTACTGTGGTGGAGGTTCTGTGCTGGTCTCTGGGGCAGTCACCTAGCTGGGTCTTTGAAGGGCTCTGTGGAAGGCTCTCACTTCTGTCAGACAGGGAATTCTGTGAGAATCTTTCATGAGGGTCTCATTGTGGCTTTGTGGGGTCTCCTGTTTGTTGACATTACTACCCCTCATAGATGACAGGGGTTAGAAAGCAGAGGGCACAATGTCTTCTTCCCTAATGCCTCTGGCTGTCCATCACTGTCACTATGTGTGATTATCTCCTCCAGATCCCTGTGTCCATGTTTAGCTCTTCTGCATCAAAAATATGACTCTCTGTGTCTTGGAGGACACCGCAGGGTCAGATTCAAGGACCCAACTCTCTTGTAGTCCATCTGGTTTCTGGGCCTATTCTTGATGTTAGGCCCACCCTGAGGTTTTCTCTGGTTAATGAGTGGCCTCTAGGGCCTGTTCCTGCACCAGGATTGGCTGTCTGAACCCTCACAGTCATTACTTTCTGGCATGAGATTAGTTCCTCGCCCATGTCATCTGCCTTGGTGGCACTTCCTGCCTAAGACTCTCCATCAGGGATCAAACAGGGCAGAGGGAGTGGTGTCATGATGACTGGCACATCCCCTTATCTTTCCTTTGTCGTTTTCCAGGCTGACATTCTTCCCATTCACCACAGCCTGCATGTGAAGCTCATGCTACTCTGCCTGCTTTCCGTCCACCCTTTCCATTTCTCCACATCCCACTCTCTGCTGACAGTGCTGCTCTGTAGATGTTTATGTCTTTATTTTCAGTGATTGAACCCAGGGGAACTTAACCACTGATTTACAACTCCAGCCCTGTATTATATTTTTATTTAGAGACATGGTCTCTGTAAACTGCTTAGGGCCCCAATAATTTTCTGAAGATGACTTTGAACTTGTAGTTGTTCCTGCCTCAACTGGGATTGATTACGTGTGTGCACCACCTCGCAAATATGGAGATCGTGATTGCGTGCATACATGTGCCTATAGACACCAAGTCTCTTTAACCACCTCTAAATTCAAGGCCAGGAAACTACCTTCTCTCCAACTTTGGTGGCCCTTTTGTGGCATGGGAAGCTACTAAATCCCATGGTAACCCTGTACACCAGACCCTACAACCCACTAAATTGAGGGTGGAGGGAAAGTTTGATTCTGACCTAAGGGGGTGGGGTCCTCATGGGATTGTCCATTCTTGAAGAATACAAAATGTATTGTATGATTTCTGTAATGATAAAATATCATGAGTTCTTAAGATATAATGAGGGGATCTGATAAAAGTGTAGGTACTCACTGCTCCTGTGACCTCTGTGCATGTCCAGTCTCTTCTAGAATCCATTTCAATTTAGAACAAACGTGACATTATTCACTATGACCCAGCACAACAGACAGAAGCCTTTTTGGTAATAAAAAACAGTATTATAAAGCAGTTTTCACCTCATTTAGGACAAAGCTATTATCAAACAAAGGATGGACCCACACAGGGACAATTTTTCTCAGTAAGGTCTCAGTTATGGGGAAAACTTTGTCCCAGCAGGACAGGAGTAAGAAACATGTTGATGTTGACCAGACAAGAAACGTCTCTGCAGAGCACAGTGTCTTGGACAGTGGACATTGTGGCCCGAGATACCTGCCACCCTGTGCCTGTGCTGGCAGAGGCTGGACAGAGGTGCAGAGTTCTTCGGCAGCAAAGTCTGATTGTTGTCGTTTCTGATCCACCTGTTCATAGGATGGCTGTGGCCTCTGGGGCTGGCCTGGTGACCACAAGTCATAACTTCCATCACTCTTGTTTTGTCCAGGGAGGCAAAACCCCTGGAATAGTGGGCCTGCCTACCCACAAGTGCCTGGGTTTCCTCTTTGAGCATGTGTTTTTCTGAGGCAGAAGGGTCATGATGAAAGCCCATTTTCTGCTCAATGAGCCATCCAACAGTGTTCTTGAGTACTTGGGCTTCTGATGTCATGATGTCTGTAAAGAGTTGGCTTGTGACTGACTGTCGACATTGGGTAGAAGTTGATGGGGTCATGATTTTGGGTAGGGAGTTGTCCTGTCCTTTGCCTTTCCAGGGGAATATATACTGAAGAAAGTTCTTTATTCTGTCCCCAAAGTGCTTCTTTGATGGAGCCTGAGAGGAATTCTCCCCCACAGTATCTTGTACCTCCATTATAGGGACAGAGGTGCCAATTTCTCCAGCACAGGAGGGCCTCTCTCCTGTGAACCCCTGTTTCTGTCCTTGTGACCTGTGCCATACTCTCTCCACTCTCTGGGCAGTTGACCTAAACTTATTTGTCTTGCACTTCTCTGGATCCTGGAGTTGAGGGCTCTGGGGCTCCTGCAGGTCCTGGCTGCTCTCTTCACTCGTTAAGAGTCCGTACAGCCCCTGGGAAGATGGTACCCTGCTACTAGACATGCAGAGGGAGCTGGACAGTCTCTCTCGGGAGGCTAGGATGTCTGCAGCCAAGAGCACCTCAGAGGCACAGTCCTCATGAAACATTTCAGTGGCATAGTCTTGTAGGACGACACCAGGAGCCAGAACTTGAGTCTGGATCTGTGGCTCAGTGTGTGTTTTCAGGAACGAGAATCCCTGGTCCTGGGAAATAGAACTTCTACAGGGGGAGGGGGTCTTCCCTGTTGCCCAAGAGTCTGAATTCCCCAAATTAATGTGAACATTTGGGGAGTTTGAGGTCTTCCTGATTTCCATGGAGACTGCCCAGTCAGAACATTCCTCATCATCCTCAAGCTCTTTGATTTCTTCAGCTTTGAAGAACTGGGACCCTACCCCATGTGATGAGAGACTGTGGCATGAGACTTGTGAGCTCACACCTGTAGTTCCCAGTGGCTCTTGTGTGCCCATTTCAAGGCTGAGACTTGGTTTCATGGGGTTTGTTCCAGTACTGAGGAGAGCATCACTGTGCCAGTTTCTTCCCACAAGAATGTAACTGTGAGGCTGAGAGGTCAGGCTGCCCTGTTGTGTAGCTGATGAAGCATCTGAAAGCCCACAGATGTCACCAGATGCATTTGTGCTCAGGGACTCAAGTGAAGGGCCAGAGAGAGGACACTTCAGGATGGGAACTGAAGGTTTTTCAACCTCCTTGAATCCTGGACCTCTGTGAATGGATTTTCCCAGGTCATTGTTTTCATGGGCAATGGAGTCAGCCCTGGACTTACAGGAGGCTGAGGAGGGAAGGGGAGGCTGTGGAAGTGGGGAAGCCTTAGAGTGTTTCATTTTGAACAGATTCATATGCTTGAGCATCTTGAGGGGTAGGCCCCACTTGTGCCTCACACTCCGGCTTGTAACATGTGCCTCCAGCATGTGCCAAGTGCCAGCATCAAGGAGGGAGTGCTCCTGGGAGGTGTTTCTGAAGGCTTCCTCACGTTTGAAGGATGGTCCATCCCCAGTTTTCTTGTGGGTGTTTGACTTTCCAGGTGGGGTAGAGATCTGATAAATTTCACACCTTGGAAGACCAAATCCCACAGGAATCATGCCTTCTTGAAACATGTCTGGCCTCTCTGAACCATTCTCCTGTCCAGCAGGGCTGTTGTCATGTGTAATCATGGAGGTGCAGGAAGAACCAAAATTATTCTCTGCCTGACCTGTTCTTGGGACTTTGCCCCAGGACTCCTTCGGATTGAGATATGGGTATATGTGTGGTGGTAGTCCATACTGGTGGTACATGAACCTCTTTTGAAGGTGTTGCTCCAGTTTTTCCTGGAGCTGAAGGCTGAGGAAATCCCCTGTGGTATTGTTGATGGGCTTGTGCTCATCGGAGGCCCTGTTCTCCAACGTGAGATGACAGAAGACATTCTGAGACTTTTGGACCAAAGATGGTAAACCCTCTGTACTTTGTAATTGTTTCCTGCAAAGGTGATATTCTAGGTGTTGAAGAGAAAAAGGGGAAAGCAGCTGTGTCCCTTGTTGACTTGTCTGACCTGAAAATTCATAGACAGTATTCAAGGGAAGGTGGAATGGCATGCTTGTGAGAGAGGATTTGATATGGTCCTGATTCTGGATCTGAGCCAGTGACGAGGACTGGGACCAGGTCAATGTGGGAGTCACAGGTTGGAGTTGGATAACAGGGTGGAGAAACACCTGGGAGTCAAAGCGTCGTTTGGGTTTAGTGAGCACCAGCTCTGGAATGTAATTCGGAAGTTCATTGAATAAAATGGAGGAGTAGTCTGCCGAGGCTCCAGACATGCTGAGAGTAGCCACCAGGGACTCGCTGTGTAGAATGGGGAGGCCCCAGAAAAGCTGGCTGCACTTCTCCTGTAAATGGTCCCCCAGCATATTGGTGTAAAAGTGGTGGTGAGGGAAAGAAAGCTGCTGTGGCTTTCCTTTTGTGTTGGGTTGTGGGATGGTGATGTCCTGCTCCCTGCCCAGGGACTTGGGTGTGGTTTTCAGAGAATTCAGGTGGTGGTCTGATACATCTTTTGTCTTCTCCTTATATATGTTCTGTTCTTCTGCCTTGTTGATCAATATATCTAGCAGTTTCTGCACATGAGGGTTAATGAAAGAGGTTCCTTCAGCCTCTCCCTGAGAGAGTGGATGGTTTGGTGAGGATGAGTCCTCTGGTGGGTGGGAATCATGGTCTCTCTGGGCTTCACTTTGTTTGTCATGGGAGAGGCACCAGACTGTGGCAGCCATCTGCAACCATGAGGGGGATGAGATGGAAGAGGTGGAGGGGACATGGCCTGAGATTGCAGGGACAGGAGAAGGCGATGGGACAGGAGACAGGTATTGGACAGGTGAAGGTGATGGGCGAGGAGGAGGCCATGGTTCTGGAGGAGACAATGGGACAGGAGGAGGCCCTAGTAGAGGAGAAGGCAGTGGGTCCAGAGATGGCAATGGGACAGGAGCAGGGGATGGGACAGAAGAAGGCAATGTGACAGAAGGCAGTGGAACAGGAGATGGCACTGGTACAGAAGGAGGGAATAAGCAGTTGGATGATGAGGAGCTCTGTGGTGTGGTTCCCCATGAGAGTGTCCTTGAGTCACCATGAGGAATCCGTTCGGGATCTGGCAGAGATGGAGGGCCGGCCATAGGTTCAGGAGGATGAGATGGGGGAGAAGCAATTCCTTGTGACTGAGGTGAATGTTGTTGCAGAGGAATCACAGACTGTGGTGACTGAGAGGCACTTAGGGATGAGTGTGACCCCTCAGACAAGGAGGAAGTCATTAATTCTGGTGAGGAGGTGGGAGGCAGAAGCAGAGGGTCCTTGTGCATAGAAGATGGGGAAGGCAAGGGGAAGAAGGCAGTGGCCAGAGCATCGTTCCCAGGCAGTGTTCGTGATGGGTGTACTGCATCTGACTCTGGTTTGCACGTTTCATCTGGGTCATCCCTGTGTACGACATGGTGAAAGCTGCTGTCTTCATGAAGCTTCCCTAGGTGGCTGCAAGAGATAGAAGGCACAGGCTGTAGCTGGAGCAGATGGGGCCAGGAGGTAGGGCAGGTGGGAAGGGGCAGGCACCTGAGGTGTATAGCCTCTCCCTGCCACATATTCCATGTTTACAAAGCCCTTACTCTTTCATATCCCAGAGCTTTAGTGAGATCCTGCCCCATGAGAACTTTGTGTTTTGGGATCATATCATAGACAGCAGTTGGAAGGAAGCAGGAAGAAGTGGAATGTTACTTACCTCTGTAAAAGGGAGACCAGATCTTCAGTCTCTTCCACTTCCCTCCAGCAATCCCTGTAACCTGAACATGGAGACTGGGTTATTGTGGAGAGGGAGGATGAGTAGAGTGTCCATATGGGGAAGATTGTGAGATTGTGTGAGAGTAGTCTCTGGAGGGCAAGCAGCAGTGTTCAAGGCCACATGACAGGTGACAGGAATAGGAAGGCATACAGAAGTGATGCACTTTGTCATTTCCTTCTACCTCCACTAGCCCCACTGTACTCATAATCACCCTGTGGGGAGAAAGATTGGACAATCTCAAAGAGGAATGGGTCTTAGGAAAGTGAGAGCTTGTCCACACTTTGACCAGGAAGTTCCACTTCCAAATCCAGACAGCATGGCTGCATGATGGCCCACACTGTCCTACTGGACATCACCCATCCCGGAACCTGAGAAGTGTCTGTGGTATGATGATTTCCGTCCTGAATTTTCCTTCTCTTGCCTCTGCTACTGACATTCTCTGGGATATGGCTTCAGTCTCTTGGGTCAGGGGACAGTAAATCACCTCTGGGCTGGGAGGGCAGCACCTTACCTTTCAGAATGCCACTCTTCTTCCTGGTCTTGCTGTGTCCCTTCTTCACCTTTGGATGCTGACCAACAAGAAAGGAAAATAGGCTGGTGCCCCATTGACCCTCTACTCTCCTAGACCAGTTGTAGACATTCCATGTTTCTGAACTGCGTAACTATGTACAGTTACCTAGTGAGGACCACTTTAAGAACGTTTTTAAAATGGCCAAATATTTTATTTTTCTCTTTGGAAAACATAAAAGGGAATTTTCTCTCTAAACTACACCATGGATGTCTTCAGTCACTGCTCCTCCACTCAGAATCAGACTCATTTCCACAGGCTCTTCTAGTCTGCCAGGCAAGATTCCGCTCCCTGAGGCCAGAGGTGACTCCAGCCTGTGATGGGGGCCCTCAGGACTCAGCACAGCCCTCACATCAGTCAAACACAGAGGAAAGACTTTTTTCTGAGACTCCTTCCAGGAGAAGATGACTAATGGACCAGTCCTTAAACCTGTCCTTCTCCACAGGTTCCCAACTCTCAGGAGTCCAGACCTCAGACACTGAGTCCTAATGTGTGTTTTTCTCTTGATCCTGCAGCTCACCACTTGGATAGTATGGGAACTTCAGATAGGAGAAGACTTAGTGCAAACCACCTCCCTGCGTTGCCCAATCTGTCCCAGAATGATGCTCTGTTCTGCCCTCAGGTTTCTGTTTTTTGAAGTGTCTCTAGTTATTTTGGAAAAGAGTAAAGAAGAGTAGACAGTAGAGAATCTATTTTTGGTGGGTCTGTGGAGAGGGTTTCTTACCTTGAGTTTTTCCTTTTTCCTTGGTGTTGGGAAAGATGCATTACCCTGGAGGCAGGGTAACAGGAGGAGAAAGAGCCCCAGTCCACACACAAAGCCAAGGATCAGATCCATTGCCCAGGTGTTGAAGCTGGGGTTCAGCCATGAGGCACAAATGCTATTCAGAGGAACGAGAAGATTCTCCATAATGTAAATCGCACTGTCTGTTTTAGACAAATGACTCCTGAGAGACTGCTGCAGCAATGGGGAGTAGGTCCCATACCTGTATCACAGGGCTGTGCTGTCTCATCACAAAGGGATCCTGAGAGCAAGGGAGGGTCAAGAAAAAAAGGCTTCACCACACCCCTGCCCCACCCTCCAGTCCAGCATGTCCTCCACCCTCCTGGGACTTCAAGATCCCTACTTCTAATTCCACCTGCTTGCCCTGCCCCAGGAGGCCTTAATTCATTTCCTGTTGTTTTTTGTCTCACATCCAGATATGATCAGCTTCCTTTTAGATCTCTTCTTAGCTTGCTCAGTAGTACACTGTTTGGATATTGGGTTGTTTCTGTAGTTGTTATTTTATAGGGATTATTACTTTCATGTTCTCCTCTCTGCTGTTTCAGCTTTCTCACTCAATATTTTCTTTCTTTGAATCAACCAAGACATTGAACTGAAATCTGTTCTTTACTTAGTTTTGTGCATTTTGAATAAAATTTCCTCATGATTGTTTTCTCATTAATTTTATTATCTTCATGTAGAGGGCCTTGAACAACACAACAAAAACCTAAATTAAATATATGATCATTCGAAATCCAGAAGAACAGGTACAGAAAATGAAAAAAAAAAACCTTCAGGGAAATTTTTGAATGTTTCTCATATATTTTCTCCAACTTCAGTGATTGTTCTTCAAAATTGCTGAGGAAATTTTTGGGATTTCCTGTATGCACACACATACATGCAGACACAAATCCAGTTATTCATGTGTGATATGCATTTCAAAATGCATCGTTTAATGTGTGTAGTAATGGCTGTTTGGTTTGATTTTACAATGGGGAAATATTGAATCCGGAGGTCTGCATTTTATGTCAAATTTGGTTAGTTTCTAGCCCTTGTTTTCCAAGAGGTTTTTTTTCCCTCTTCTCCCTCCTTTCTCTCTGAGTCTCACTTTGCATGTGTGTAGATAGCCTTGCTGATGGGGATGTCCAGGTCATGGGCGCCACTTGCTGGAAAGATCTCTGCCCTGTGCTGCTATGTTGGCTCTGCTCCTTTAGTATACACCAACTGACTGAAGTGATTTGGGTCTGTTTCTGGGTTATGTTTGCTAATACTTCATTGCATTTCTTTTCTACTTTCACAGACATATTTAAGTCTGTAGTTGTCTTGTAATCTTACACATGTGTTAGAATGTAGCTCTTTGGCTTTTGTCTTCTGAAGAGATTAACTATGAACCTATCTTGAACTGGTGCAATGGCCTTATTGGGTCAGTATCTGATAAGTTTTAGTCCTATTCAGATTGATAATTGTTTTTTGAGTTACGTCTAGCATATTTGTTTTGCATAAAATCAATTGATTTTATTCAGTTTCTTGAATTTAAGAACATCGAGTTCTTTGTGATGATCCTTGACTATCTTTGTAATGTCTATGGAATCAGTATTGATGCCACCTTATTAATTTCTGATCTTCATCATTTATGTTTTTTCTTTGATATATTGCCTAGAGGCGCATGGATTTTGTGATTTTTAAAATACATTTATATTTTTAATGCAGTGCTGAGCATCAAACCCAGTGCCTCACACTTAATAGGCAAGTGGTTGATCTACCACTGAGCTACAGCCACAACCTCTTTAGTAATTTTTACTTGACACATAATCACACATATTTATAGGACTTAATAGACCTAATGTAATGTTGTGATACATTATGTCAGATCCATTAGTATGTGCTGTCTGTTGCTTCACAGACTTATTTCTTTCGTGTGAGAATATTTAAACTCTACTTTTTTAGCAATTTTGAAATGTACAATACAGTATGAACTATCATCCTTATATTAATCAGCATTGTCTCTGTGAGTGAAATACGTGACAAGAATAACTTAGAGGAAGAAAGATTATATTGGGTTCTATCATCTCCATGCTGGGCCCAGGTGAGCTAGATATCAGTGCATGGGCTTGGAAAAGGAAAGCTGCTCAGTTAATGGCATCAAATATCATAGAGAGACAGGCATGGTGGCACACACCTGTAATCCCAGTGGCTCCAGAGGCTGAGACAGTAGGGTAGAAGGTTTTTAAGTTCAAAGCCAGCCTCAGAAACTTAGCAGGGCCCTAAGTAGTTTATCAAGACCCTGTCTAAAAACATATCATAAAAGCGCTGAGGTTGTAGTTCAGTGGGTAAGCACAGCTGGGTTAAATCCATGGTACATAAAATTTCAAATAAAAGCAGAGAAAGGGAGACGAGAGAGAGAGAGAGAGAGAGAGAGAGAGAGAGAGAGAGAGAGAGAGAGAGAGAGAGAGAGAGATTGAGAGAGAGAGAGAGACACCTACATACACACACCCACACACACCCAGGGCCAAACACAATGTTTTCTAATGTTACATTATACTCTTAATAGGCACACCTCCAGTGACCTAATTTCTCCAGCCACACCCCACCTGTCTGCAGTTAGAGACTGTGGTCCTTTCCAATTATTAATTCATATAAAGGAGTAGTCCACATATAAGGTTGCATATCTCATTCTCCTCTGAATATTTATGCATTACCTAACACATGTACTTTGCGGGGTACACTCCTAGGTCCAGACCATGATAATCACCATTCTCTAGTGGGCTTTTAAAAATGAGTTCCCCACCCTTTGATTTCCTGCCATTTGCATATAACATGTATGTATGTTCTTTGTTAGTGCTGCTTAGTTTGTTTTGCATTTACTCTACTTGGTGAGGGAAGATGTAGCTATTCTTATGATTAGATCTCAGTATTTTAGTGAGTCTGAGGTCCTGAAAGACGCATTTCCTCAATTTCCTCTATTTCTCATTTCCTCATTTCCTCATTTTCCCCACTCTGATGGGACAAGATGTTTGGAGGGAGCAGGTCAGTGTGTTGCTGGGACATGAGTCAAGTGAGTTTGAGAAGATGAGTGGACTTGATTCTTCACATGGAAGCTGGAAGACCTGGTCCTTGTGGATCCTGGGGGTCCCCAGGAAATAGATGTCTCCCACACAGAAGGGTTGTGGGTAGGCTGTCAATCATCCTCTCTCAGCCTATGTTGATGAGTCCTGGCTATGGGTGCCCCATATGGTAACCTGCTAATGACATTGCCTAGCTAAAGCCAAGTAACTCTCACAGAGTGGGCTTGTGTCTTCAGAAGGTACCTGCCAAGTGCCTGCTGTCTTAAGGTGCTAGTATCACAATGCAGGGTCAGGTAGCAAGGAGGAACTGGTGGTTCCCCGAGTCTTGCTCCTTGCAAAGCACTTCATCTGCCAATAGATTGGTACATCCAAGGGTGAACTAATCACACCCATGAGAATTCAGACATCGCTGACAAGATGTCTGAAATACAGATTTATAATCCCGTCAGGAGCAATGCACCTTGCTGTAGGAAGGAGGTTTTGGAATATATTACAAGAGGCATAGTGACCTAAAGCCTGGCATTGGCTGTAGTAGACAAACAGACCCATGAGACAGAATAGGCAAACCAGAAATAAATGCATGCATATGTAGCCACTTGCTTCTCAACAAAGGTGCCAAAAACGTATCTTGGAGAAATGACATCCTGTTCAACACAGTGTATTGGAAAAAAATGAATGATCACATGCAGAAGATTGAAGTTTGACTCCTATTTCTCATCAGTACCAAAAAACCAACTTATAAGCCATCAAAGACTTTAATGTAGGACCTAAAAGTCTTAAACTGCAAGGGGAAATATTATGGAAATGTTTAAGATTTTTGACATACTCGGTAGTTTCCTGGTTAGGACCCCAAAGGCATAGGCAACAAAAGAAAAAAAAATTGACAAATGGTATTTCATCAAGCAACCAAAAAACTTCTGCACAGCAAAGGTATCAATCAACAAAGTGAAGATATGATCATCAGAGAGAGAAAAGCTTTGCCAGCTGTACATCTGACAAAACTCAAAACCACTTAACAAAAACAAACAAACAAACAAATCAACCAATAAAAACGGGAAAATCATTTGAAACGACACTTTTTTGAAGAAATACAAATGACAAATAAACACATGAAAAACATGCTCAATATGTTTAACCATCAGGAAAACACAATTTGAAATTATGAGATTCTATTTTATTCAGCTTAGAATAGCTATCATATCAAAATTAATGATACTAAGCTATGAATAAAATGGAACACTTAAAAACTGTTTGTGGAAATGCAATTTAGTATATTCACTTTGGAAACAGGTGGAGGGTTTTCAAAAAACTGAAAATAGAAGTTTCTTATGACCCAGCTGTCCCACACCTAAGTGTTTATCTGAGGGAAATTAAGTCTTCCTCTAGAGATGTCTGCATACCTATGATGATTGTGGCACTGTTCACAACAGCTGAGGTAAAGAATCAACCCAGGGTCCATCAGCAGGGTAATCAAGAAAGAATATATATATACAGATATGTGGGTGTGTGTGCATGTGTGTATGTATACATGTAGACATATATAGGTCTATGTCTATGTATGTATGCTTATGTACTTTATGTGTATATGTGTATATATGTATATTTTACATGCATATGTATATATTTTTAATCTTATTTACTTGTACACATATTTTTTCATATATATACATATATATACATGTGTGTATATATATATATATAAATATATGCCAGATTATTATTGGACCATAAAGAAGAATGAAGTCCTGTTACTCACAGGAAAATGCGTGGAACTTGGGATATTGCATTAAATGAAATGGCACAGAAAGAGAAGAAGACAAATATGGAAGCTTAAAAAGAAAGATTTGAAAGTAGGAGTGAGATTGCTAGGGATTAGAAAAGGTGCTGGGGGAGGTGGAGGGCCATGTATGCATGTGTGGAAATATTCCAGTGAGTTCCATTTCTTTCTACAATTATTATGTGAGACTAATTATAATAAAAATAAATATAGAACATATGGCGCCTCGAAAAATAATAAAATAAATCTTGACTCAGGGAGATACTAAAGCAGCCTTTCTATACTATATGTCATTGTGAACTATATTAACAAACAAAGAGAAATAGACCATATTTATAGACTCTGGATACCTGAGAGTACTCGCAGAAGCTTGCTCTAACTCCTTAATACCAAAGAGAACTGTGCAGGGACTCCTCCTGTCCTTTAGGTGATTGTGTCACCCACACATAGGGAGGTGCCAGCACTCTGCATATGCCCTTGGTTGGTTTGATGACAGATAGTGGGACACAAAAGAGAAGCTACTGCTTCACAGCGGGTAGGATTATGTGAAATATCCCTCCCTGGAAAGAAAAAGGACAACACTTTTTTAAAATTTATTTTTATTGTAAACAAATGGGATACATGTTGTTCTCTGTTTGTACATGGAATAAAGGCATACCATTTGTGTAATCATACATTAAAATAGGGTAATGTTGTTTGAGTCATTCTGTTATTTTTTCCCTTCCCCTCTCACCCCTCCCACCCCTCTTTTCTCTATATACTATCTCTCCTTCCTCCATTCTTGCCCCCTACCACCCCCCATTATGTGTCATCATCCACTTATCAGCGAGATCATTTGTCCTTTGTTTTTTTGAGATTGGCTTATCTCACTTAGTATGATATTCTCCAGTTTCATCCATTTGCCTACAAACACCATAATTTTATTATTATTTATGGCTGACTAACAGTCCATTGTGTATATATATATATATATATATATATATATATATATATATATATATAACCCTAAGGTTCCATCTCACCCCAATTAGAATGGTGATTATCAAGAATAAAAGCAACAATAGGTGTTGGTGAGGATGTGGGGAAGAAGGTACACTCATACATTGCTGGTGGGGCTGCAAATTAGTGCAGCCACTCTGGAAATCAGTGCGGAGATTCCTCACAAAGCTTAGAATGGAGCCACCATTTGAACCAGCTATCCTACTCCTTTGCCTATACCCAAAGGGAAACACTTTGATAAAGCTGAAATCTCTGGCGGCATTCCAAAGGTCAGTAGGGTACAGAGACAATGTTAGTCATATGTGTTTTCTGCCACCTGCCACCACTGAGAACCACCTTCTGGGGGAGCTGCAGTTGTAGCATTGCTGACTGTACACTAGGGTCACCTTGCCTCTCACATTTGCTCTTACTGCCTTTTAAAACTACTGTGAGTAGATGACCCCAGTGTCAGCTGTGTCCCTTCTCCTGCTGGTTTTATGCCCTTCATTGGATTTCCACCTGCACCTATTCCTCTAGGATCCAACTATGGAGTTTTTGATTTGCTAACAATATCATATATTGCATTCTGTTGGACAATTCTCATCTTATTTTGTGAACTAGAGAGGTAAACAGAGCCAGGAGCTCCTAGGAGTTCAAGTCCACAAGAATGAAGACAGAATTTATGAAGGGTTCAAATGCCATAACTTACGTACAGGTGAAGCATCCCCAATCTGAAAATGAAAATAGAAAATGATCCCTAATCTGATATTTTGTGAACATCATAGCAGATCTCAAAAACTTTGTAGATTTTGAAATTTTTTAACTTTTACTTTTTTGCATTAGGGATGTTCAACTGGTAAAATGTCTGGAAATATTCCACAGTCTGAAAATTCTGAAGCATTTTTGGTAAGTTACTCCATAATATGTTTTGGCCAAAACAGTTATTTTCTCACATTAATATCTGTGTCATTTATTTTCTGTTTTTAGTGAATTAAAAGCTAAAAGTGATGTATCAAAAGAGAAAAATTGAACAAATAATAAGATTTTAAAAATACAAGTTCAATTTTATTAATTTTATTTTATTTTTTTTTTTCATTTTAAATCATGGGCATATAACAGGATTAGAAAATAATTCTGTGATATAAATGGCTAGATTTTACATGATGATTTCAGAATTCCAGTCCCTGTGCCAAGCGTGAATGTGCTGTGTCACATTTCCTTGTAATGAGGAGATGAATGCATGACCTTCTGCAGGCTGCCCAGGACACTGTATCTTGTAGTCAGTTCAAACAGTCATGCAGTGGTGTCCTGGCATATCCCGTGGACTTGTCATCGTAGGCATAAAACCTACAAGACATCTAACTTCTTTTCTTTGGAGAGTGGGTACCAGAGATTGAACCCAGGGTGCTTTACCACTGAGCCACATCTCCACTCCTTTTTATTTATTTTGTTTTTTTTTTACTAGGGTCTCTGAGTTGCTGAGGTTGGCCTGGAACTTGGGGATACTTCTGCCTCCGTTTCCTGACTGACTAGGATCATAGGCATGCATCACTATTCCTGGCTCATCTAACTTGACATTGTGAAATTGTGAAGTCTGTATTGAAATCAAGCAGATCAGTTTTGACAATTGTGAATGACATTGTCACTGTCCATATTCATGGTTTTGATCATTCCCTCAAAGATTTAAGTATCTGAATAAAATGGTGATAATTGTTAATCTGAACTATATTTGGCCTAAATGGTTCTCCGTACTTGGGTGATAAAGTTTGTCCAAAAGTGGTCTCCATACATGGTGAACTGTAACCAATCTTGCTATGCAAATCAGGTGTAGTCTATCTTAACTGTAGGAATTTGCCTGTAACCAAGCAACTAATTCTCAGCCAATCACAACAGGACAGCTTCAGGCAATCACGTGCTGAGGACTGATCTGACCATGCACATATGGTCTAATGTGCTGACTGCAGCCAGTCAGATGGTTTCCAGATGGCACTTCCTCTTCTCTGATCCTGAGTGTAATCTATGGAGGTGAGGCGGTTAACCTTCTTTGGTCCCAAGTACCATGTGGTGCTAGTTTTTATTCTTTCTTTTTCTTTACACAAGCTTTTCTAAATCAAGTGTTCTCAGTTTTTGTTAAAACAGTTCCAATCCAGGAACTAACTGTGAGAACCTGCCTATGTTCCTTTTGACATTTGGGGCAATTCAGAGACTTTTCTGAACATCTTTCAGCCTTGTAGGAGTAAAGTGAGCTAAAGTCCCCTGTAACACAGAGGAGGCTGACTTGGGAATAATAGCATTCCCACCACAGGGTCCAATGTTAGATTACAGTTTGAGAGCCCTGAGGTTGGGAAAGAGATGGTGACATGAAGAGTTCTACCCGATGATGGGGTTGAGGGGAAAACTGTGAGGACCAGCCAGGAGACTTACAGGAGAGGAAAGATGTCCTGGAAACCATGGGGAATGTCCTTGAAGGAGTCCCCTCTGAACACATGTGCAGTCCAGACAGCTTCTTTGTGGGCTCAGGGAAGAGCAGCATCCATGAAGTGATAATTTCTTGCTCTTTTACTCCCAGTGTAGTTGCTGGAATTGAAGTGGTCAGAAGACATGATCACTAGGCCTGTCTGTTGGAGGAGGTAGATTATCAAATGCCAATGGATAAGTCTACTTACTGCTTGCTGGCGGGGCTGTGCAGGATTCCAGCAAGCCTGGCTGTTCCTGAGAGAAACTTTGTATTTCAGTGCAGTGACCTTTTTTGACTGTTAACCTGGGATTGTAATTACTGTAAAGAGACCTCATTTTGTGTCTGGAGAGAACCAGTGGATTTTTCCTTATTTGAACATAAGCAGGTGAACTATAGAGACCCTGAATTTCATCCAAGGGGTGGAGACACAGCAGTAAGTAGCAGGTGTGCACAGGCAGTGTGGAGAGAACAGAGTCAATTTGAAGAACTGAGTTCAGCTTGTTAATCATGAAAGCAGCAGTAACTGGGAGTAGAGAAGACACTTCTTTGACACTAAAGTAAATTAGTAGAAACCCACTAAATATGTTCAAAAAAGCAAATTGAAAAATTACTTGAAAGAATATTCATTTGCTTCTCAGAACTGTAAGTCCCTAGTATAGCTTTTGTCCTCGAAAATTAATTGGTTAGTTCTGGAAACAATATACAACAATTGTGTGTAGTTTTATGTAGCGAATAAAGTTAAGTTGACAATTATCAGTAAAAAATATAAATGATAAAATCAAGATCATCCCATAGAAATTATGCAGTGTTCTAATATTTTAACTCATTTCTCCTTCAGTACAACATCATTAATATCAATTCCCATTTTAGGAAGTGCTGTTGGAAGACTCTGAGTGACTTGCTTATGTCATAGACCTGGAATGTGGAAAGTTTCTCTCACTCCAGGGATCACAGTGTACAAAAGAAATTCATGCACTTCATGAAGTTTATCTTGATGTTGGACATAGGTATGTAAAGTGTTCATAGCAACAGATTTTGGCAGGAATCTAAAAGTGTGGTGGCGTGGTCTTGCTTGTAATTTTTTGGAGGATTCCTGAGCTGATAGATGTCTGACTCGTCAAGTGGTTGTTGACAAAAAAGTTAGAGATTGTGACAACATTAGGGAGCAGGTGACTGCAATTTCAAGTACTGGACAAATGGGGAAAGAAGAGCTGTAGACAATGAGAGTGATGAGGGTGAGAAAAGCTAATACACAAAACCGTTCAGGACTTCAGGGCTGTGACAGCCATGTTTCCTAGAGGATAGCTTAGCATTTTCTCATCCCCATTCACTGTGGCTGGCATAGCATTATTTTATAACTTTCTGCATGTTAGTTTCACCTGTGTGGTTTCTGTACCTGTGGTACCATGGGTGTGAGAAGCATGGGCCACAAGTTATGGAGAGATGGAGTGTTCTGGATATGACAGCTCAGTCTAGGGACACACACTCTAGCAAAACTGAGTATCCACAGACACCTCCACCTGTTCGTAAAATGCAGCAATCCACATTGGCTCCTGAAATGATTTGAATTGATTGTGTTACAGTAGCATGGTTATAAATGTTACTGACCATAGAAAACACAGCGGGAAGCCATTGGGACTGTGTGGAGTGTGATGTGTCACTGTTAATGTGGTGAGAAGAACAGAAAGTGTACCTGTGTTGGGGCAATCTTGGAGGAATTTCTTCCTGTGGAAGTTCATTAGAAGTAAAAGTGCTTGAAGTTGTCAACAGTGTTCTAGTCAATGAACAGGAATTGAAGATGGCATGACATATTCTTCCACTCACATTGTGTTCTTGAGTGCCTGATTCAATGAAGTGAGTGTGAAACCGGTTTTAAATAAAAGTCTGTTTCAAAACCAAGTTTGCAACAGATGTGAATGTCACTTAGAGAGTCAAGTGGATTTAAAAAGTCATTTCAAGTTGAACACAGTGGCACAAACCTCTATTCCAGCTCCTCAAGGGTCTGAGGGAGAGTGGCTTCAAGTTGGAAGCCAACCTCAGCAACTTAGCAAGACCCTATCTCAACATGAAATAAAAAAGGTCTTGGGGTATAGGTCAGTGGTATAGCACTTGCTTGTACTAGGCCCTGGATTCAATCTCAAGTACTGTGAAACAAAACAAAACAAATTATTTGCAGCAAAATATTTTGATGTGAAAAAATTTTTAAAAAGACGTATTTTTATTATTTTCTCCAATATCTTCCTGTTTGCTTATCTATTTCTTGGTATGTGTTAAAGTGCTGAAATGTTTGTAAGGTTTACATTTGGTAGTATGGCCATTTTGACAATATTAATTCTGACTATCCAAGAACATGGAAGATGTTTCCATCTTCTAAGGTTTTCTTTAATATCTTTCTTTAGTGTTTTGTAGTTTTCATTGTAGAGGTCTTTCACCTCTTTTGTTAGATTCACTCTTAAGTATTTTATTTTATTTTTTCTCTTTCAGAGAATTCATCACTTATGAATGGAAATGCATTAGGTTTATGATTATTGATTTTATATCCTTCAACTTTGCTGTATTCAGTATGAATTCTAGAAGTTTTCTGGTGGCATTTTGTGGATCCTCTAAATAAAGAATCATGTTGTGGGCAAATATTGATAGTTTGAGTTCTTCTTTTCCCTTAAAATCCTTTTAACTTCTTTGGTGTGTCTGATTGCTTTGGCTAGAGTTTCCTGGACAGTGTTGAATAGAAGTGGTGAAAGAGGACATCACTGTTGTGTTCCAGTGTTTGGAGGGAATGCTTTCAATTTTTCTCCATTTCATATGATGTTGGCTGTGGGCTTAGCATAGATAGCCTTACAATGTTGAGTTACTTTCCTTGTATCTGTATTTTTTCTTGTGTTTTGAGTATGAAGGGGTGCTGTATTTTATTTAATGCTTTCTTTAGCATCTATTGAGATGATCATATGATTCTCAACATTAAATCTGTTGATGTGATAAATTACATTTATTGATTTTCAGATGTTAAACTAACCTTGTATCCACAGGATGAAACCCAGGTGTTTGTTATGCACTGTGTTTTTAATATGTTTTTATATGCGATTTGCCAGAATATTGTTAAGAATATTTCATATGTGTTCATTGGGGCTATTGGGTCTGAAGTTTTCTTCCCTTGATGTGTCCTTACTCATTTTAGTATCAGGGTGACAATCACTTTATAGAATGTGTTTGGAAGGGTTCTCTCCATTTCTTGTTTCATGGAATACTTTGTGGAGTACTGGAATTAGTTCTTCTTTGAAGTCTTGTAGACCTTGATTGAGAATCCTTTGGTCCCAAGCTTTTCTTGGTTGCTAGACTTCTGATGTCTTCTTCTATTTCATTGTTTGAAATAGATCTGTTTAAATTGTGTTGTCCCCCTGATTTAGTATGGGTGGATCATATATCTCTAGAAATCCGTTTATGTCTTTGGGTATTTCTGTTTTCTTGGAGTATAGATTTTCAAAGTAGCTTCTAATTATGTTTTGTATTTCAATAGTGTCTGTCATGATAATTCCTTTTTTTATGACAAATTTTAGTAATTTGAGTTTTTTCTCTCCTCTTTGTTAGTGTGGCTATGGTTTTATCAATTTTGTTAATTTTTTTGAAAGAACTGTTTGTTTTGTTGATTTTTCAATTGTTTGTTTCAATTTCACTGATTTTAGGTCTGATTGTAATTATTTCTTGTCTTCTCTTACTTTGTGTATTGATTTGTTCTTCTCTTTCTAGTGCTTAAGGTATAATGTTAGGCCTATTCGTTGACTTTTTATTTATTTATTTTTTTGAATGAGCTCAATGCAGTGAATTTGCTTCTTAGTTATGTTTTCATAATGTTCCAGAAATTTTCATATGTAACATCAGTGTTGTGCTTTACCTCTAAGAATTTTTTTATCTCCTCCCTGATGGCTTCTGCTATCCATGAATCATTCAGTAGTGTATTATTTAGTCTCCATGTGTTGGAGTAGTTTCTACTGTTTATTTTATTATTGATTTCTAATTTCATTCCAGTGTAATCTGATAGAATACAAGATAGCATCTCTATTTTTTGGTATTTGGAAAGAGTTGCTTTGCTCCATAACATGTGGCATATTTTAGAGAAGGATCCATGTGCCATGTATTCGCTCATTGATGGATAGAATATTGTATGTATGTCTGTTATGTCTAAATTACTGATTGTGTTATTAGGTTGTGTCTTTTCTTTGTTCAGTTTTTGTTTGGAAGATCTATCCTGTGGTGAGAAAGGTGTGTTAAAATAACCCAGTATTATTTTGTTGTTTTCTGTTTGATTCCTGAAATTGAGACAGGTTTGTTTGATGTACATACATGCTTCATTGTTTGGGGCATAAATATCACAATTGTTATGTGTTGTTGATTTAAGGTTCCCTTAAGGAATATGAAATGTCCATCCTCATACCTTCTGACTGACTTTGCCTTGAAGTTCTCTTTATTTGACATGAGGATGGAATCCTCTGCTTTGTACTGACTCTCTGGGCATGATATGTGTTTTCCCATCCTTTTACATTCAGTCTGTGGATATCTTTTTCTATGAGATGAGTCTCTTGTTGGGTCATTTTTTAAAGTCCAATCTGCCAGTCTGTGTCTTTTGATTAATGAGTTTAGGCCATTAACATGCAGGGTTATTATTGAGATATGATTTGCAATCCCGGTCATTTTGTCCAATTTTTGTTTTTTAACTTGACTCCATTTCTCCATTGATTGACTTTTCCTTTAGTGCAGTTCCTCCCCTTTCTGACTTTAACTGTTGTTTTTCAGTTCCTCCTCATGGAATATTGTGCATAGAATGTTTTATAGTGCAGACTATTTGTAAATTCTTTTAACTTTTGTTTCTCATGGAAGGTTTTTATTTTGTCATCACATCTGAAGGTTAGTTTGGCTGGATATAAGATTCTTGGTTTATATCCATGTTCTTTCAGAATATTTTATATGTTTTTCCAGGTCCTTCTAGCTTTTAGAGTCTTGCTGGGATATCTGCTGATATCCATGTTAGTTTCCTCATATATATAATCTGATGCTTTTCTCTTGCAGCCTTTAAAAGTCTATCTTTATTTTTCATGATTATATGTTCATTATAATGTGCCTTCACATGGCTCTGTTGCAGTTTTTACATTTGGTGTCTGATAAGCCCCTTGCATTTGATTTTCCATTTCATTCTCCAGGATTGGGAAATTTTCTGATATCATTACATTGAATACATTGTTCATTCCTTTGGTTTTATATCTCTGTGCCTTCTGAAGGGGACTTCTTGTTAAGACAAATAGACTTAAAGTGTTTTTGTGTCAGCTCTTCTTTTTAGTGAGAGAATTGTGATGGTTTTATCATAATGGATAATCTGAGAGACCCAACATGTTTGACAAATATCTTTAAAGTAAATGAGACAAGAAGAATGGATTTCTTAGGAGTGATAAGAAATATGTAGTCCCACCAATTGCATCCTTTGAGATTTTCACTATGGATTATTCTAATATAAATATGAATTAAATGTACAGTTTTCTCAATTCAGATGTTGAAATATTCCTTACAAGTATTTTCATTAGGCTCTGTGGATTAGTGATATATTTTGAGGGATTCTAAACCCTTTGAAGCAATGTGTCCTTTTTTGCCGTTTAATGAATATATACCAGAGCTTGACTGTCTGAGTCTTAGGAAATGTGCATCTCTTAGAATTCTTTTTAAATGAAATCTTTTACTTAGTCCATTAGTTCAAGCTATGTTAACTGAACATTAGTGCTTTTATGTTTTAGAAATGTATCATATCATTTGAGGATTTTACATTTTTTAAAAGAAAACATTATAAAGGATTAAATATAGTCTTCCAAGAGGCTAAAATAAGAATATTGCCAGAAATCTAATTTGCATAAAATCCTCCCATGATTCTTGGCTAGTTTCATTTGAAAATAAAGCAGATTCTTCAACTCGATACTATTTGCTATGTGGCGAATACTGTGCTCGTTGGACATTCGTCGTTGGATAGCCCCCTGGGAAGTGGATGTGAGTGCAGATGCCTCTTTGCTGGATTATTTCCTGCCTAGATTCCATTTGCTACATATCTTTATTGTGGTTCCAAAGTGGACAACCATCTTGGATTCAGTTCTTTATTCCAGTAAAAGAAAATGTGACATTGATGCATTTGATTTGTCAATAACTGATGCTGGAAAAATAAGAATATTTCTGTCACTGAAGGTTGACAGCATTTATTGATGTTTGAACTCCTGATTCTGTAAGCAGTGGGTCAGAGCTAGGAGTAGTGTAACCTGTAGAGGAAATAATTTTGCTGGTCTGTGTTTGAAATCTGCACTTCTTTTGTTGAGTGGCAGTGGCATTGCAAAATAAGTTCCTGAGGTCTTTTTCCAAGCAGAGAACACCATTTGGAAGGCCATGTTGACAGGGTTTAGGGGACAGGACAAGGCTGTGGTGTCCCTCTTTTTCATGTAACTGACTGGTTTTAGATCTACTTGAAAAGAGGAATGGATATGGAATCTCTGTGGGAAGTCTCTGTGAATGGTCTTTATGTGTGTGGATTCTTTGTGAATTCTTGGAAGTGTCTGTGTGGGGGATCTCTTAAATCTGTGTGAGGTCTCTGTGAAGCTAGATTTAAGGATTCTCTGCAAGAATCTTCTGTGAGATCTCTGTTGTGGTGAGATATCTTTATGTACTGTCTTTGTGGGTTGTGTATGTAGGAGGAGGTCCCTGTGGAAGAAGGAGGCTTTTGTAAGTCTTGGAGGAGGAGTTCTCTGTGAATGTAGAATTTCTCTGTGAATGATATCTCTGCCATAGGGGGAGGTCTTTGTGTGTTGTCTCTGGGTGAGTTCTCTATTTAAGAACTGTGTGGAAAACCTATACAATCTCTGTGGGGCAATATAAGGTCCTGTGGGAATTACTCTGTAAGGTCCTCCTGAGAGTTCAGTATACTGCCAGCTGGTAACTTGTCGGGGGGTCTCTATGGTTCCTCTGCACAAGTTTCTATGTGAGGTCTCTCAATGCATGTTCTGTGCCAGTGGTAAACTTGGGGAGAAGTCTCAGTTAGCCAGGATGCGTGCACATACACAAGGGTAATGCCATCATTGATGTGTACCAACTTTCTTTTTAGAGGGTGTTGCAGCATTTTTTCCCAGAGGTTTTTTGCTTGAGCCCATAGATATGTCACTTCCTGAGTCACACTTCCTGGACTCATCAAGTCACTTTCAAAATCCTTCTTTTCATCTTCGGAACCTTTACTGAGGAACTTCTTGAATTCCAGTGTAGATACTCTGGGTCCCTCTCCATGTCTTGCTCTGGGGCCTTAGGGAATCTTTCATAGCATGTGGACATCACCTTTTGCACACCTTTTCTGCTTTCAGAAGCAAGTTCAGCAGGCTGGGCAACCAGGAAGGGCCAAGCTTATCTTCTGTTTGGCACCCACAGCACTAACTTAGGAATTTGCCCTGAGGCTGTGTGAAGTCCTGGAATGCTGGAAATCTGCAGGGAGAGCTTGCCTGGTGTTCATCAGTTATGAACCTGTCTTGGCTGTGTTTCTCTGTTTGCTTCTGCATCTTGGTGCTCCAAGAATCCCCAGGAAGTTTGGGGACAGACTTGGGAGTCAGGGAGAGGCAACTGTCCTGAAGATAGTTGAGAGTGGATTGGCTCTTTGCTTCCTGAGACTTTTGAAGTGAAGAGGGTAAAACCTTCTTGTGTTTCTGTTTTTTTTTTTTGCAGGGGCCATTTCACACACTGATTTTCAGTTGGGATGATAGCCCATACCTCCTCCTGGGATTTATGGGAAAGTGTTCTATGGGTCCTATTCTGGGGTGGAGAAGAAAGTGGTAGGTTTTGGCGAGAGGATGTAAGGTGGGTGTTGCTCTGGACCTGAGCCACAGATGGGGGCAATGTTTGTGTTAAGAATTGGGATTAGGCCACACAGTTGGATAAGTGCTGGTCCTGTGAAATCTGTGGAGATTCTTCAGCCTGAGATTGAACTGGCGAAGGGTCAGAGATGTTGTTAAATGTAACAGGTTTAGATCGTGCAGAGAAAGACCTCTTAGAAGCCCAGGCAGTAATCATCAGGGAGTCAGTGTGTAGAGAGGGCAGGCCCCAGAACAGCTGCCTGCATTTATGCTGTAAGGGTACTCTAAGACCTTGTGGTAAGAGAAGTGCTGAGAATTGTGAAACTACTGTGGTTTCCCTTTTGTTCAAGAAGGATTTTGCCATGGTGTCTCTTTTGCCACCCAGTACCTTCAGCATTTTCATCAGAGAATCCAGGTAGTGGTCTTGGGTCATTGGGTTGAAAGAAGATATAGTCTTAGCATTTTCCATCCACATTTTTAGTTCTGCTCTTTTGTTGATTAGCATCTCCAGCAGTTTCTAGACATCAGGGTTGATGAACGAGAGGCCCACATCCTCTACTTGCCGGTATATGGGGACTCTGCTGAGAGTGGGGTCTGGTCTACTTTATAAAATGTATGACAGACATTATAGGCTATTGTAATAGAACTATAGTCCCCTCATTGTGCTGTTAAAACTTAAAAGGATTACTTTATCTATTTGGGTACCTAGTGACAATTAACTTTTTTTTTTTTTTGTATAAGGGATTGAACACAGGTATTCTTAACCACTGAACCACATCCAAAGCCCTTTCCATTTTTTTTTCCTTTTGTTTTGAGACAGATTCTCTCTAAGATGCTTAGGACCTCACTGGGTTGCTGAGATTGACTTTGAACTTGCAATTCTCCTGTCTTAGCCTCTCAAACTGCTTGGATTAAGGATGAGTGCCACTGCTCCTGCTGACAATTAACTTTAAAAAAAATCTTGGAAGAAAAATTGCAACAATTTAAACAATTTAAACCTATTTGTACAATTTTTCCAACTTAATTTTGATTCATTGCTTGATATTTTACAGTGTGCAGTTCACTTTGGAACATGGAGACAGCAGTTTGCTTAATCAAGGCCAGATTTTAAGATGTGAAGTTGATCTGCAATTTTAAAGGACTCATGTATGAGCTACATTTTACTTGTGACACTTCCTTTTATGAAAATGTTATAGATTGCATGTGCAATGTCCCCCAAAGATTCATTTGTTGGGTACTTGGTTCCCTATTGGTGGGTCTGTTGGGAAGTGGTGGAGATCTTAGGAGGTTGGGCCCACTTGGAGTTTGGTCACTGGGGATGTGCTTTTCCTAAGTTGTTCTCGGGTACTTTATCACAGCGATAGAAAGCTGAATAATTTCAAAAAAACATGTTTGACAGCATGGATTTTTGGGTGAGCTGTGAGTGCAGAAGTGTGAATTTCTGGATATATCATAAAATTGGTTTAATTCTCCACTATGTAATATTTGTATACCATACCTAGTTTAGGAAAAAAGGTAGAGATGATAACAATTTTAATTCTTGAAATACTTTTTAAAAATTGTATAATACAGTTATATATTTTTTTGATTCATTGTACACAAATTGTACACAAAATTCATTGTACACCAAGTAGAGTCACAGTATTTGTGTAATCATACATGTCCATAGGGTAATGACGTTTGTCTCTTTCTGTTATTTTTCCTTCCCCTAACTTCCAACCCACCTTTCATTTTCCTCTATACAATCCATCCTTCCTCTATTCTTACCTCCCTCCTACTTCCCATTATGTGTCATCATCCACTTATTATAGAAATCATTTGGCCTTTCATTTTTTGGGATTGGCTTATCTCACTTAGCATGATATTCTGCAACTCCATCCATTTACTTTCAAATGCCATTTTATTCTACTTTATGTCTGAATAATATTTGGTAATATGCCACAGGTTCTTTATCCATTCATCTATTGAAGGGCATCTAGGTTGATTCCACAATCTAACTATTGTGAATTGAGCTTCTGTAAACATTGATGTGGTTTCATCACTGTAGTGTGCTGATTTTGAGTGATTTGTGTAGGCCAAAGAGTGGGATAGCTGGGTCAAATGGTGGTTCCATTCCAAGTTTTCTAAGGAATCTCCACACTGCTTTCCAGAGTGGCTGCACTACTTTGCAAGCCCACCAGCAATGTATGAGTGTGCCTTTCTCCCCACATCCTCACCAACACCTATTGTTTTTTGTAATCTTGATAATAGACATTCAAATTATGGTGAGATGAAATCTTAGGGTGGTTTTGATTTGCATTTCTGTTGTTACTAAAGATGTTGAACATTTTTTCATATATCTATTGATTGCTTGGAGATATTCTGTGAAGTGTCTGCTCATTTCCTCTGCCCATTTATTGATTGGGTTCTTTGTATTCTTGGTTTAAAGATTTTTGAGTTCTTTATAGATTCTGGAAGTTAGTGCTCTATCTGGAGTGTGTGCTAAAGATTTTCTCCCACTCTGTAGGCTCTCTCTTCACATTGTTGTTTCCTTTGCTGAGAAAAATGTTTTAGTTTGAATATGTCCCAATTATTGGTTCCTGCTTTTATTTCTTGTGCTTTGGGAGTCATGTTAAGGACATCTGGTCCTAAGCCGACATGATGAAGATTCAGGCGTACTTTTTCTTCTTTTAGGTGCAGGTTCTGGATCCTTGATAACCTTTTGATTTGAGTTTTGTGCAGGGTGAAAGATAGGAGTTTAGTTTCATTTTGCTGCTAATGAATTTCCAGTTTTCCCAAAACAATTTGTTGAACAGGCTCTCTTTTCTCCATTGTACGTCTTTGGCACCCTAGTGTAGTATGAGAAAACTATATTTATGTGGGTTTGTCTCTGTGTCCTCTATTCTGTGTCTCTCTGTCCTCTATTCTATACCATTGACCTACCAGTCTATTTTGGTGGCAATAACATGCTGTTTTTGTTACTAGCACTCTGTATTATCATTGAAGCTCTAGTATTGAGATACCCCCCACTTGAAATATTTTTGCAAGAAATTCTTTCCCTGAATTTTTAATGGCAGGTTTTTTTTCTATAATGCTCAAATTTTTTCAATAAAAACAAATTGAAGGGCTCATTATATATTAGATTTTCCAGATACAGATGTAGAAATGCTCATGTCTAAAAGGAGCAACATAAAAGAGACCAGAAACAAAGAAACTACTTTGGCACAAAGTTCACATGTCCACAATAATTCTGCTCATTTTTCATCCTTTGATGCCCCAAACATTTGTAGTAAGAGGATTTTTGTAAATACAGCAACAGCATTAAGCCAAAGTAGTGTGATATAATTGTACACTATGGAGGTAGAATTATAATTTGTATATTTTAGAGTTGGTTTCTGGAATGTCCTGCAGAACCCCAGGAGGAAAATCCATGGTTTTAAGGGTGATACTCTTGGGATCTGATATAAGCCATGAGTGATCAGGGACAGTGGGAAGCCTTTAGGTTATTAGTGTGTCCTCTTTGTGGGAATTTTAATACCCCACTCTCTGCCTCTCTCTCTCTCTTCCTGCTTTGAGACTAGTACTTTAGGTTGGCCATCCTCTCTATCCATGATGCGTTGCCTGCCACAAGAGGTCTAAAACAATAGGTTTGATCGATCATGGGCTCCAAAACTGTGAGCCAGAATCCCCCTTTTCTCTTTATTGGTTTATTACACCAGGAATTTATTATAGTGGTAGAATGTTGTCTAATTCCCTGGGCAGCAGTGTTCCCAGGAGATACATCAATATGCTGCTGTGTTAAAAAACTTTGTAGTTTGGCTGCAACACCAGAGTTCTGAATTCAGCAAGGGGCTATCACACTGTGGAAGCTGGGACTGCACTTCCAGTTTTAAGTATGTCAGGAGTGATCCTTGTTAGTGTGATCCTTGAATTACCCTTGTGGCTTTTGGTACTGTATAGTCTGTGAAGTCTTAGGACAATTCTTTGTAGTGCACTGCACTTTAAGCATATGGAGCAGTGGCTTTCATTGTGGCATTTTGTACATTCAAATAACATGCTTCAACCATATTCACTCCTATGACCCTACAACCCCATTCTCCTTTGCTTTCTCTAGTAAGACTCCACACTACTTGCATGTCTTTTTTCACCCCTAGATTTCATAATACTTGTGTTTATCTGTCTAGCTTATTTTCCTTACCATTATGATCTCTAACGCATTTACTTTTCAATGAATGACATGATTTTATTGTTCATTATGACTTGATAATACTCTGCTCTGTGTGTGTTTGTGTGTGTGGGGGGGTATCTATTTTTTTGTCTTTATCTATTCATTATTGTCTTTTTCTGTTCATCCATGAACAGACATACCTGGTCTGATTCCATAACTTGTGTATTGGGAATTGTGTTGCAGTTCATAAGAAACAATAAATTCTTAGGGAGTATCTGACTTTAATTCTTTGATGGAATGGTATATCTGGATCATAAGTAGTAGTGTATTTAGTATCCTAAGGAACCACTATCCTGATTTCCATATGGCTGTACTAATTTAAATTCCCACAATAGTGTGAGTTTCCATTTCCCCCACATTCTCACCAACATTCATTTCTTTTTTTTTTTCTTTTTTCTTTCTTTTGTATTCTTGATGATTGCCTTTCTGACTGAATGAGATGGAATCTCACTTAGCTTTGATTTTCATTTCCCTGATGGCTAAATTTGTTGAACCTTTTTTCATATAGTTATTATTCATTTGTACTTCTTTTGAGAAGTATCTGTTCAGTTCATTTGCCCAATTATTGATTGGGTTGTTTGATTTTTTTGGTGTTAAATTTTTTGAGTTCTCTATATATTCTGGATATTCATTCTCTTCTCAATAGTGGCTGGCAATGATTCTTTTCCCCTTCTATAATCTGCCTGTGGATATTGCTTCCTTGTCTATGCAGAAGCTTTTTAAATCAATGCAGTCTCCTTTGTTGATTCTTGCTTTTATTTCCTGAGCAAAAACTAGAGTTCTATGTGGGAGGATATTGACTGTTTGTGTTTCAATGTCTCAAAGTATTTCCCCTATTTGTTCTTCTAGTCATTTAAAAGTTTCTGGTATTTTCTAAGGTTTTGATCCATTTTGAGTTGACAGGTGAGAGATAGGGATGTAGTTTCCCTCTTCTACATGCAGATATTTAGTTTTCCCAGCAGAGTTTGTTAAAGGGGCTACCTTTTCTCCCACATGTGTTTTTGTCATCTTTGTCAGAAATCAGATGACTGTAGTTGTGTAGGTTAGGTTCTGTGTTATCTATTCCACTCTGTTGGTCTACCAGTCTTATTTTATGCTAGGAACATGCTGTTTTTGTTACTATGTCTCGAAGTATATTTTGAATTGAGTATTGTGAAGTCTCCAGCATTGCTCTGTGTGCTCAGGGTTGCTTTTGCTGTCCTGCATCTTTTGATCTTCTATTTGAGGATTTTTTGTAATTCTGTAAAGAATGTTGTTAGTTGGATGATGCCTTCATTGAACTCAGTTATGAATTATTAATAACAATGATATTTCTGAAAGTTCAATTCATAAGAGAATGAAGAGAGATGTGCTAGTTCAGCACTCTGGCTTCAGGGTCTGCTCCCACATTTACTTTTTCCAGGAGTGCTGGGCTTGGCTGCAGTCCCGATCCATGGACCCCTGGGCTCCAGCTGAATATTCCCTTCCTGCTCACCCAATCTGTCCTTTGGCCTCTGAGCTGTATGGCTCACCCTGTTAGGGCCCACCACATTCCCTCCAGTCCCCCACCAACAGCAGATGTCCTGAACTCACCACCCATATGCTCTGTGTCATAGCATGGGTGCTTTTCTGGAAGTTGGGGAGAAGAGGACTGGTGTGCACCAATACCATGGCCCAGCTGGACTGGTATCTTGGTGAGGTCCTGTGGTTCGTGTTGATGTCACTCTTCATTATGGACCTAGTCACATTAGGCCTGTAGCTGATGCAATGTGTGCAAGTCAGGACTTGACTCCTATGCCACAGCTGTTCAACCCTGAAAAGGAGCAGTCCATGGAGTTGGAAGCTCTGCTTTCTTGGATCCTGAGTCTGAACAGCTAGAGGAACCAATGGTCAGTGGTCTGGGTTATCTCCCTGATACATGAGGCCACAAGGAGAGGGGTCCCTCTGAAGCTCTCCTTCCAGCAGGACCTGAAGCTGCAGCTCCAGGTGCTTGCAAATGGAGAAGTATTTCACATGGTCCCATCAGCCTGGGAGAAGAATTTGGCATGTCACATGGTGGAAAAGACCCATCATTTTCTGGTCAGTGCAGTGTCCTAATCAGTGGGCTCTGGACAATGACTGTATGATGTGCAGGTCTCCCTACTTCATGTATAGCGAGAGATATACATAAAAGAAAGAGAGAAGATATCCAGATGAGGTGGTCCAACTTCCACATCCCAAAAATGACCACCAAGATCCGAGCACCAAACCCGTGGACTTAAAGGAAGCAAAATCTACAGATGAACAAATGGCTCATTTTTATGGGCTCTTCAGATTTCTGCTATGAATGGTGCTCCTGGTCACATTTTGGTGCATCCTGGTTTTGGTTTCAGTGGGAAAAATAATAAGTTTGGTACATACTTTTAAACCACTGCATATCTAGCAAACTGCTTCCCTCTTCAGTACACCTACACCTTGAGTCATTCAGTTTCCATGTTGCTCCACTCCTCTTGAATTTTTAATGTCAGCAGACATGCTTGTCAAAGAGTGACTGTCACTAGAGTGACATGTTTTGACCCTTTAATGAGATTGGTATTCTTCCAGTAATATTGGAAAGGCTTTTGTGACCCTGATCTCTGGCACATGGGTGAGTGGGTGCATGCCCTCCAGAGGACTCATTAACCCTTCAATGTGTATGTCAGAGTAATAGAGCCATCAAGGAGCAAGACCCTTTGGGAAAGCCAAAACCAAAGGACATTTTTTCCTTTGCTATTTTTGAGGAAGAGTTTCAAAAACAACAAGGTGAATCTAACTTTTTTTTTTATTCCTTTTTTTAAATTTTTTATTTTTATTGTAAACAAATGGGATACATGTTGTTTCTCTGTTTGTACA
Source organism: Sciurus vulgaris (assembly GCF_902686455.1). Taxonomy (NCBI): domain Eukaryota; kingdom Metazoa; phylum Chordata; class Mammalia; order Rodentia; family Sciuridae; genus Sciurus; species Sciurus vulgaris. The sequence continues at coordinate 31,514,082 of NC_136474.1, forward strand.
TGGCGTAAAGGCATACCATTTGTGTAATCATAAATTTACATACAGTAATGTTGTTTGATTCATTCTGTTATTTTTTCCCTTCCCCCCACCCCTCCCACCCCTCTCTACCCTCTGTACAGTACTTCCTTCCTCCATACTTGCCCCCCTCCCTAACCCTAACTCTAACCCTAACACTAACCCTTCCCTCCCCCCCATTATGTGTCATCCTCCACTTATTAGCGATATCATTTGTCCTTTGGCTTTTTGAGATTGGCTTATCACACTTAGCATGATATTCTCCAATTTCATCCATTTGCCTGCAAATGCCATAATTTTATCATTCTTTATGGCTGAGTAATATTCCATTGTATATATATACCACAGTTTCTTTATCCACTCATCAATTGAAGGGCATCTAGGTTGGTTCCACAGTCTGGCTATTGTGAATTGAGCAGCTATGAACATTGATGTGGCTGCATCTCTGTAGTATGCTGATTTTAAGTCCTTTGGGTATAGGCCAAGGAGTGGGATAGCTGGGTCAAATGGAGGGTCCATTCCAAGTTTTCTAAGGAATCTCCACACTGCTTTCCAGAGTGGCTGCACTAATTTGCAGCCCCACCAGCAATGTATGAGTGTACCTTTCTCCCCACATCCTCGCCAACACCTGTTGTTGCTTGTATTCTTGATAATCGCCACTCTAATTGGGGTGAGATGGAATCTTAGGGTGATTTTGATTTGCATTTCTCTTATTACTAGAGATGTTGAGCATTTTTTTAATATGTTTGTTGATTGCTTGTAGATGATCTTCTGTGAAGTGTCTATTCATTTCCTTAGCCCATTTGTCGACTGGATTATTTGAATTCTTGGAGTAGAGTTTTTTGAGTTCTTTGTAGATTCTGGAGATTAGTGCTCTATCTGAAGTATGATTGGCAAAGATATTCTCCCACTCTGTAGGCTCTTTCTTCGCATTGCTGATAGTTTCCTTTGCTGAGAGAAAGCTTTTTAGTTTGAGTCTATCCCAGTGGTTGATTCTAGCTTTTATTTCTTGTGCTATGGGAGTCCTGTTAAGGAAGTCTGATCCTAAGCCCACATGTTGAAGATCTGGACCTACTTTTTCGTCTATAATCTGCAGGGTCTCTGGTCTGATTCCGAGGTCCTTAATCCATTTTGAGTTTAGTTTCGTGCATGGTGAGAGATATGGGTTTAGTTTCATTCTGTTGCATATGGATTTCCAATTCTCCCAGCACCATTTGTTGAAGAGGCTATCTTTTCTCCATTGCATATTTTTGGCACCTTTGTCTAGTATGAGAAAATTGTATTTATTTGGGTTTGTGTCCGTGTCCTCTATTCTGTACCATTGATCTACCTTGATATTTTGGTACCGATACCATGCTGTTTTTGTTGCTATTGCTTTGTAGTAGAGTTGAAGATCTGGTATTGCGATACCCCCTGTTTCACTCTTCCTGCTAAGGATTGCTTTAGCTATTCTGGGTTTTTTTATTCTTCCAGATGAATTTCATAATTGCTTGCTCTATTTCTGTAAGGTACGTCATTGGGATTTTAATTGGAATTGCATTGAATTTGTATAGCACTTTAGGTAGTATGGCCATTTTGACAATATTAATTCTTCCTATCCAAGAACATGGAAGATCTTTCCATCTTCTAAGGTGTTCTTTAATTTCTTTCTTTAGTGTTCTGTAGTTCTCATTGTAGAGGTCTTTCACCTCTTTTGTGAGATTGATTCCCAAGTATTTTATTTTTTTCGAGGCTATTTTGAATGGGGTAGTTTTCCTAATTTCTCTTTCTGAAGATTTATCACTTATGTATAAAAATGCATTGGATTTATGGGCATTGATCTTGTAACCTGCTACTTTACTGAATTCACTTATGAGTTCTAAGAGTTTTCTGCTGGAATTTCCAGGTTCCTCTAAATATATAATCATGTCATCAGCGAACAGGGATAGTTTGAGTTCTTCTTTTCCAATTGGTATCCCTTTAATTTCTTTGGTTTGTCTAATTGCTCTGGCCAGAGTCTCAAGAACGATGTTGAATAGAAGTGGTGAAAGAGGGCATCCCTGCCTTTTTCCAGTTTTTAGGGGGAATGCTTTCAGTTTTTCACCATTTAGAATGATATTAGCCATGGGCTTAGCATAAATGGCCTTTACAATGTTAAGGAATGTTCCCACTAACCCTATTTTTTCTAGTGTTTTGAGCATGAAGGGGTGCTGTATTTTATCAAATGCTTTTTCTGCATCTATTGAAATAATCATGTGATTCTTGACTTTAAGTCTATTAATATGGTGAATTACGTTTATTGATTTCCTGATGTTGAACCAACCTTGCATCCCTGGGATGAAACCCACTTGATCATGGTGCACTATCTTTTTAATATGTTTTTGTATGCGATTTGCTAAAATTTTGTTGAGAATTTTTGCGTCGATGTTCATTAAGGATATTGGTCTGAAATTTTCTTTGCTTGATGAGTCTCTGTCTGGTTTAGGTATCAGTGTGATATTGGCTTCATAGAATGAGTTTGGGAGGGTTCCCTCCTCTTCTATTTTATGGAATACTTTGAGAAGTATTGGAATGAGCTCTTCTTTAAAGGTTTTGTAGAACTCGGCTGAGAACCCATCTGGTCCTGGACTTTTCTTTGTTGGTAGGCTTTTGATGACTTCTTCTATTTCAGTACTTGAAATTGGTCTATTTAAATTGTGTATGTCCTCCTCGTTCAGTTTAGGCAATTCATATGTCTCTAGAAACCTATTGATGTCTTTGAAATTTTCTATTTTGTTGGAGTATAGATTTTCAAAATAGCTTCTAATTATGTTTTGTATTTCAATCCTGTCTGTTGTGATATTTCCTTGTTCATTCCAAATTTTAGTGATTTGGGTTTTCTCTCGTCTTCTCTTTGTTAGTGCGGCTAAAGGTTTATCAATTTTGTTTATTTTTTCGAAGAACCAACTATTTATTTTGTCAATTTTTTGTATTGTTTCTTTTGTTTCAATTTCATTGATTTCCGCTCTGATTTTAACTATTTCCTGTCTTCTACTACTTTTGGTGCTGTTCTTTCTTCTTTTTCTAGGGCTTTGAGCTGTAGTGTTAGGTCGTTTATTTGTTGAGTTTTACTTCTTTTATTAAATGCGCTCCATGAAATAAATTTCCCTCTAAGTACTGCTTTCATAGTGTCCCAGAAATTTTGATATGATGTGTCTTTGTTCTCATTTACCTCTAAGAATTTTTTAATTTCCTTCCTAATATCTTCTGTTATCCATTCATCATATAATAGCATATTGTTTAATCTCCAGATGTTGGAATAGTTTCTGTGTTTTACTCTTTCATTTATTTCTAACTTCAATCCATTATGATCTGATAGAATACATGGTAGTGTCTCTATCTTCTTGTATTTGCTAACATTAGCTTTGTGGCATAATATGTGGTCTATTTTAGAGAAGGATCCATGTGCTGCTGAGAAGAAAGTGTATTCACTCTTGGTTGGATGGTATATTCTATAAATGTCCATTAAGTCAATATTATTGATTGTGTTATTGAGATCTATGGTTTCTTTGTTCAATTTTTGTCTGGAAGATCTGTCCAGTGGTGAGAGAGGCGTGTTAAAATCACCTAGTATTATTGTGTTATGGTCTATTTGGTTTCTGAAATTGAGGAGGATTTGTTTGACATACATGGATGAGCCACTGTTTGGGGCATAGATGTTTATGATTGTTATATCTTGCTGATTGATGCTTCCCTTAAGCAGTATGAAATGACCTTCTTTATCCCTTCTGACTTACTTTGGCTTGAAGTCCACATTATCTGAAATGAGGATGGATACTCCAGCTTCTTTGCTGAGTCCATGTGCATGGTATGTTTTTCCCCATCCTTTCACCTTTAGTGTATGGGTATCTTTTTCTATGAGGTGAGTCTCTTGCAGGCAACATATTGTTGGATCTTTCTTTTTAATGCAATCTGCCAGTCTATGTCTTTTGATTGATGAATTCAGGGTTATTATTAACCCTGAATTAACATTCAGGGTTATTATTGAGATATGATTTGGTTTCCCGGTCATTTGGTTCATTTTTTAAATTTTATTTATTTATTTGTTTGACACAACTTGTTTCCTCCTTTATTTGACAATTCCTTTAGGATAATTCCTCCCTTTGCTGATTTGCTTCTTTGTTTCTCATCTCTTCCTCATGGAATATTTTGCTGAGAATGTTCTGTAATGAGGCTTTCTTCTTGTAAATTCTTTTAGCTTTTGTTTAGCATGGAAGGATTTTATTTCATCGTCAAATCTGAAGGTAAGTTTTGCTGGGTATAAGATTCTTGGTTGGCATCCATTTTCTTTCAGGGCTTGAAAAATGTTGTTCCAGGCCCTTCTAGCTTTTAGGGTCTGGATTGAAAAATCTGCAGATATCCGTATTTTTTCCCCCCTGAATGTAATTTGATTCTTTTCTCTCGCGGCCTTTAAAAGCCTGTCTTTATTTTGTATGTTAGGTATTTTCATTATAATGTGCCTTGGTGTGGGTCTGTTGTAATTTTGTGTATTTGGAGTCCTATAAGCCTCTTGAACTTGATTTTCCATTTCATTCTTCAGATTTGGGAAATTTTCTGATATTATTTCATTGAATAAATTGTTCATTCCTTTGGCTTCTTTCTCTAGGCCTTCCTCAATCCCAATAATTCTTAAATTTGGCCTTTTCATGATATCCCATACTTCTTGTAGATTTTGTTCATGATTTCTTACCATCTTCTCTGTTTGTTCAACTTTGTTTTCAAGGTTAAATATTTTGTCTTCAATGTCTGAGGTTCTGTCTTCCAGGTGTTCTATCCTATTGGATATGCTTTCTATGGAGTTCTTAATTTGGTTTATTGTTTCCTTCATGTCAAGGATTTCTGTTTGGTTTTTTTTCAATATCTCTAACTCTTTATTGAAATGATCTTTTGCTTCCTGTATTTGCTCTTTTAACTGTCGATTGGTGCGATCATTCAATGCTTGCATTTGCTCTTTCATCTCATCGTTTGCTTCTCTGATCATTTTAATTATGTACATTCTGAACTCCTTTTCTGTCATTTCTTCTGCCATGCTGTCATTGGGTTTTATTGATGTAACATCTAGATTTGTTTGCAGCATTTTCTTTCCTTGTTTTCTCATATTGTTCAGGTATCAGTGGACCGCTGAGATATTGCAGATTTCCTCTATTGACTTACAATGTCCCTGAAGATTTCTCTATATATCCCCCCTTAGCCTTCAGTAGGCTGAAGTCTTGGAGGAAGTTGATAATGCGGTGCTCCACAAGGAAGCTGCCTCTCTAGGAGTGGTGGCCTTCAGGTGGGGTATAATCCCTGCTAGTGGGCAGAGGTGCCTCCACTTGTTGACCAATGGTCATCCAAAGGGGACCTAGGCTGCGGGCTGAGGCAAGGCCTGTTTCGGCCTGAGTCTCTGGTTTTACCGTCCTTGTGGGGAAACCTCACCCAGCAGGGAAGACTCACCTGGTGGGGAGGTCTCGCTGGTCAGTTCCCTCCTAGAGGTTCCCCTCAATTTACACTACCGCCTGGGCTGGGCTGCCTTCCTCTGCAAAGTTCCCAGGGGCCTGGCCCTACCTCCTGGGCCTGGGAGCCTCACCCTTCGCAGAAGAATCTCCTTAGGCTGCCCCTCCTCAGAGAATCTGCCCGCAGGCCTGGAACCTTCGCTTGGCCCTAAGCCTGTCTCTGTGCGGCTCTTCCACCCAGAAGCCTCCTAGATCCTGGGACCCTGCTCTGCACCTAATCGCCTGGCTATGCGGCCCCTCCTCTGTGCAGCCACCTGGGGCCCCGAACAATCGCTCTGAGTCCCAGAGACCCGCCACAGGCCTCTTCCTCCAGACAGCTGCCCAGTATTCCGGTGCGGTCACTAGGAGTCCAAGAAACTCACTTCGTGCCTCCTCCTCCCACCAACCACCCGTAGCCCTGGGCAATCAATCACTCCGAGTCGAAGTGACCCTCCCCGTTCCTCCTACTTCTCCAGATAACCCCCCGGGTGTTCGGGAGCGGTCGCTCTGAGTGGCTCTGAATGCACGTGACCTGCTGCACGGGTCCTCTGGGCAACCGCCCGGAGCTCTGGTGCGGCCACTCAAGACCAAGCGACCCACCGCGCTTCTCCTCCAGACAGCCCCCCTGTGTTCAGGAGCTGTCACTTTAAGTCCAAACAACTCACCACTCGCCTTCTCCTCTGAGCAGCCACCTCTAGTGCTCATGCAGTCATTGCGAGTCCAAAGGACCCGCGCGCTCCTCCTCCTCCTCCTCCTCCTCCTCCTCCTCCTCCTCCGGGCAGGCCCCGGTGTTCAGAAGTGGTCTGAGTCCAAACAGCTCGCCACGCAGCCCCTCCTCTGGCAACCGCCTGTAGCTCTGGTGTAGTCACCCCGAATCCAAGCGGCCACGGTCCTCTTCCTCCTCCTCATCTTCAGGGCAGGCCCCGGTGTTCAGAAGCAGTCGCCCTGAGTCCAAACAGCGCGCCGCGGAGCTTCTCCTCTGGCAACCGTCTGTAGCTCTGGTGCAGTCACTCTGAATCCACGCGGCCACGCTCCTCCTCCTCCTCAGGGCAGGCCCCGGTGTTCTGAGTCCACACAGCTCTCCTCGCCACTCCTCCCCTGGGCAGCCGCCGGAGCCCCAGTGTTTGCTCTGAGTCCCAGCGCTGTGCCGAGCGGCCTCCTTTACGGCGCTCCCCGTTGTCCGAGTTCACTGCTTCAGTGGGGGGAGAGGTGTCTCGCCGGCAGGTCTACTTCACAAAGATCCCTGCGTTCCGGGACCACCGTCCCATCCGGGATGCCTTCCCAATGGGTGAGAGTCACCTGGCTGCTTTGAGTTGGTCCCAAGTGTCTCAATATCTCCTATTTTGAATCCTGAGTCCTAGAGCAACATGAAATGCAGCCACCCTCTAGGCCGCCATCTTGAAACCCCCACTCGGGTGAATTTAACTTTGATTTGCATTTCTCTTATTACTAGAGATGTTGAACATTTTTCCATATGTTTGTTGATTTTGTAGATCTTCTTCTGTGAAGTGTCTATTCATTTCCTTAGCCCATTTGTCGATTGGATTATTTGCATTCTTGGTGTAGAGTTTTTTGAGATCTTTATAGATTCTGGAGATTAGTGCTCTATCTGAAGTATGATTGGCGAAGATTTTCTCCCACTCTGTAGGCTCTCTCTTCCCATTGCTGATAGTTTCCTTTGCTGAGAGAAAGCTTTTTAGTTTGACAGTTATTGATTCTTGCTTTTATTTCTTGTGCTATGGGAGTCCTGTTGAGGAAGTCTGGTCCCAAGCCGAAATGTTGAAGATCTGGACCTACTTTTTCTTCTATAAGATGCAAGGTCTTTGGTCTGATTCCGAGGTCCTTGATCCATTTTGAGTTTAGTTTCGTGCATGGTGAGAGATATGGGTTTAGTTTCATTCTGTTGCATATGGATTTCCAATTCTCCCAGCACCATTTGTTGAAGAGGCTATCTTTTCTCCATTGCATATTTTTGGCCACTTTTTCTAGTATAAGAAAATTGTATTTATTTGGGTTTATGTCCGTGCCCTCTTCTGTACCATTGATCTACCTTTCTATTTTGGTACCAATACCATGCCGTTTTTGTTACTATTGCTTTGTAGTAGAGTTGAAGATCTGGTATTGCGATACCCTCTGTTTCACTCTTCCTGCTAAGGATTGCTTTAGCTATTCTGGGTTTTTTATTCTTCCAGGTGAATTTCATAATTGCTTGCTCTATTTCTGTAAGGTACATCATTGGGATTTTAATTGGAATTGCATTGAATCTGTATAGCACTTTAGGTACTATGGCCATTTTGACAGTATTAATTCTTCCTATCCAAGAACATGGGAGATCTTTCTAAGGTTTTCTTTAATTTCTTTCTTTAGTGTACTGTAGTTCTCATTGTAGAGGTCTTTCACCTCTTTTGTGAGGTTGATTCCCAAATATTTCTTTTTTTTCGATGCTATTGTGAATGGGGTAGTTTTCCTAACTTCTCTTTCTGAAGATTCATCACTTATGTATAAAATGCATTGGATTTATGAGCATTGATCTTGTAACCTGCTACTTTACTGAATTCACTTATGAGTTTTAAAAGTTTTCTGCTGGAATTTCCAGGTTCCTCTAAATATATAATCATGTCTTCAGTGAACAGGAATAGTTTGAGTTCTTCTTTTCCAATTCGAATCCCTTTAATTTCTTTGGTCTGTCTAATTGCTCTGGCTAGAATTTCAAGGACAATGTTGAATAGAAGTGGTGAAAGAGGGTATCCCTGCCTTGTTCTAGTTCTTAGGGAGAAGGCTTTCAGTTTTTCACCATTTAGAATGATATTGGCCATGCGTTTAGCATAGATGACCTTTACAATGTTAAGGGATGTTCTCACTATCCCTATTTTTTCTAGCGTTTTGAGCATGAAGGGATGTTGTATTTTATTGAATGGTTTTTTTGCATCTATTGAAATAATCATGTGATTCTTAACTTTAAGTCTGTTGATATGGTGAATGACATTTGTTGGTTTCTGAATGTTGAACCAACCTTGCATCCCTGGGATAAAACCCACTTGATCATGGTGCACTATCTTTTTAATATATTTTTGTATGCGATTTGCTAAAATTTTGTTGAGAATTTTTGCGTCAATGTTCATTAATGATATTGGTCTAAAATTTTCTTTCCTTGATGTGTCTCTGTCTGGTTTAGGTATCAGTATGATATTGGCTTCATAGAATGAGTTTGGGAGGGTTCCTTTCTCTTCTATTTCATGGAATACTTTGAGAAGTATTGGAATGAGCTCTTCTTTAAAGGTTTTGTAGAACTCAGCTGAGAACCCATCTGGTCCTAGACTTTTCTTTGTTGGTAGGCTTTTATTGACCTCTTCTATTTCATTGCTTGAAATTGATTTATTTAAGTTGTGTATATCCTCCTGGTTCAGTTTAGGTAATTCATATGTCTCTAGAAACTTGGTGATGTCTTCGAGATTTTCTGTTTTGTTGGAGTAGAGATTTTCAAACTAGCTTCTAATTATGTTTTGTATTTCTCTCGTGTCTGTAGTGATATTTCCTTGTTCACTCCGAATTTAGTAATTTGAGTTTTTTCTCTCTTTATCTTTGTTAGTGTAGCCACACTAAAGGTTTATCAATTTTGTTTATTTTTGCGAAGAACCAACTCTTTATTTTGTAAATTTTTTTGATTGTTTCTTTTGTTTCAATTTCATTGACTTCAACTTTGATGTTAACTATTTCCTGTCTTCTACTACTTTTGGTGTTGGTCTGGTCTTCTTTTTCTAGGGCTTTGAGCTGTAGTGTTAAGTTGTTTATTTGTTGAGTTTTACTTCTTTTATTGAATGCACTCCATGAAATAAATCTTCCGTTAAGTAGTGCTTTCATAGTGTCCCAGAGATTTTGAAATGATGTGTCTTTGTTCTCGTTTACTTCTGAGAATTTTTTTATTTCCCTCCTGATGTCCTCTGTTATCCATTCATCATATAATAGTGTATTATTTAATCTTCAGGTATTGGAGAAGTTTCTGTTTTTTTATTCTGTCATTTATTTCTAATTTCACTCCATTATGATGTGATAGAATACAAGGTAGCATGTCTTATCTTCTTGTACTTGCTAACAGTAGCTTTGTGGCATAAATTATGGTCTATCTTAGAGAAGGATCCATGTGCTGCCAAGAAGAAAGTGTATTCGTTCTTTGTTGGATGGTATATTCTATATATGTTCGTTAAGTCTAAATTGTTGATTGTGTTATTAAGATCTATGGTTTCTTTATTCACTTTTTGTCTGGAAGATCTATCCAGCGGTGAGAGAGGTTTGTGAAAATCGCCTAGTATTATTGTGTTGTAGTCTATTTGATTTCTGGAATTGAGAAGGATTTGTTTGACGTACATGGATGAGCCAATGTTCGGGGCATAGATATTTATGATTGTTCTGTCTTGCTGATATATGCTTCCCTTAAGCAGTGTATAATGTCCTTCTTTATCCGTTCTGACCAGTTTTGGCTTGACGTCCATGTTATCTGAAATGAGGATGGATTCTCCAGCTTTTTTGCTGTGTCCGTGTGCATGGTATGTTTTTTCCCATCCTTTCACCTTTAGTCTGTGGGTAACTCTTTCTATGAGATGAGTCTCTTGCAGGCAGCATATTGTTGGAGAATTCTTTTTAATCCAACCTGCCAGTCTTATGTCTTTTGATTGATGAGTTCAGGCCATTAACATTCAGGGTTATTATTGTGATATGATTTGTATTCCCAGTCATTTGACTCATTTTTGTTTTTTGACATGATGGTTTCTCCTTTATTTGGCTGTTCCTTTAGGCTATTTCCTCCTGTTGCTGATTTGCATTGTTGTTTTTCATCTCTTCCTCATGGAATATTTTGCTGAGAATGTTCTGTAATGCCAGCTTTCGTTTTGTAAATTCTTTTAGCTTTTGTTTATCATGGAAGGATTTTATTTCATTGTCAAATCTGAAAGTAAGTTTTGCTGGGTATAAGATTTTGGTTGGCATGTGTTTTCCTTCAGGGCTTGGTAAATTTTGTTCCAGTCCCTTCTAGCTTTTAGGGTCTGGATTGAAAAATCTGCTGATATTCTTATTGGTTTCCCTCTGAATGTCATTTGATTCTTTTCTCTTGCAGCCTTTAAAATTCTGTCTTTATTTTGTATGTTAGGTATTTTCATAATAATGTGCCTTGGTGTGGGTTTGTTGTGATTTTGTTATTTGGAGTCCTATAAGCCTCTTGTACCTGGTTTTCCATTTCATTCTTGAGATTTAAGAAATTTTCTGATATTATTTCATTGAATAGATTGTTCATTCCTTTGGTGTGTTTCTCTAAGCCTTCCTCAATCCCAGTAATTCTTAAATTTGTCCTTCTCCTGTTATCCCATAATTCTTGTAGATTCTGTTCATGATTTCTTACCATCTTCTCTGTTTGGTCAAATTTGTTTTCAAGATTAAATATTTTGTCTTCAATGTCTGAGGTTCTGTCTTCCAGATGTTCTTTCCTATTGGTTATTCTTTCCATGGAGTTCTTAATTTGGTTTATTGTTTCCTTCATTTCAAGGATTTCTGTTTTTTTTTTTTCCAGCATCTCTAACTCTTTTGCTTCCTGTATTTGCTCTTTTAACTGTTGATTGGTGCAATCATTTAAGGCCTGCCTTTGCTCTTTCATCTCCTTGTTTGTTTCCCTGATTGTTTTAATTATGTACATTCTGAACTCCCTTTCTGACATTTGTTTTGCTGTGCTGTCATTGGGTTTTATTGATATAGTATATAAGTTTGTTTGTGACATTTCTTCCCGTGTTTTCTCATATTAGTCAGATACCAGTGGGACTCTGAGATACTGCAGATTTCCCCTATTGGCTTATACTGTCCTTATAGATTTTCAGTATTCACCTCCCAGCCTTCAGTAGCCTGAAGTCTTGGAGGAACTTGATAATGCAGTGCTTCTGAAGAAAGCTGTCCCTAGCCCGCTACTGGGTCCAGGGCTGGGGGCTGGTTCTGCGTGGAAATCCTCTCACTGGGCGGTCCTGCTCCTAGAAGCTGGCTATAGACAGGGCCTGCCCCCGCCTGAGGCAGCCAGTCTGCTCAGGAAAGCCTCTCCCTGTCCTGCCTTGGTCCCAGAAGCTGCCTGCAGGCCAGAGCCCAGCGCTGGGCTGGGGCCCACCGCTGTCCGGTGCTTGGGGTTGGCTCTGTGTGGAAAAGCTGTTACTGGGCGTGCCTGCTCCGAGGAGCTGGCTGTGGATCATCCTGCCACCGGAGAGAGCAGGGCTGCATGGGGAAGATTCTCGCTGCGCTGCCCTGCTCCGAGAAGCTGCCCCCGGTCTGGGCCTGCCGCCCGGGCCGAGTTTCACCCAGGGGGAGAGATTCACCCCACGGCTCTATGTTGGTCCGAGTCTCTCAATGCCTCCCCTTCTTGAATCCTGAGTTCTGGAGCAACAGGAGATGCAGTCACCCTCTAGTCCACCATCTTGGATCTCTAATCATGGGATTTTTACCTTTGATTTTATTTATATTCTTATTACATTTATATTCATTTGTATTTGTTAAACTATTCTTGCAACCTTGGAGTGCAACAGAGGTGATCATGACATTTTATATTTTGTGTTTATTACATTTGTTGATTTGTGTTTTTTGAACTATTCTTGCATCCTTGGAAGGCAGCAAACGTGGTCATTGCATATCATCCCTTTAATGTGCTACTAAATTAAATCTGAAAGCATTTTATCAAAGATTTTATACATATGTTTATCAGAGATATTGATCTATAGCTCTTTTTTCTGTTGTGCCATTACAGTTTTTGTTAGCAGTGTAATACCATTTTCACAGAATGAGTTTGAAAGCTTGTTTTCCCTGTTTTATGAATTAGTTTGAGCAGCAATGGTGTTAATTATTTAAAAATTTGGTAAAATTCAGCAATGATTTCATCTGGTCCTAGGATTATGCTTCTTCTTCTTCTTTTTTGTTATCCATGTTTCATTCAATAGCATATTATTTAGTCTCCAAGTGTTGGGAGTAATGTCCTTTTTTTACTTTGTCATTGATTTCTGCTATCAGTCCATTATGATCTGATAGAACACAAGGCAGTATCTCTATTTTTTTGCATTTCCTAAGGGCTGCTTTGTGGCATAACATATGGTGTATTTTTGAGAAGGTTCCATGTGCTGCTGAGAAGAAAGTGTATCCGCTCTTTGATGGATGGAATATTCTATATATGTCTATTAAGTCTAGTTTATTGATTGTGTTATTGAGTTCTATGGTTTCTTTCGTTGGATTTTGTTTGGAAGATCTATCTAGTGGTGACAGAGTTAAAGTCACCCAGAATTATTGTATTGTGGTCTATGTGATTCTTGAAATTGAGGATTTGTTTGATGTACAGGGATGCACCATTGTTTGGGGCATATTTACTATCGTTATGTCTTCCTGATTTATGGTTCCCTTAAGTAGTATGAAATGTCCTTCTTTATCCCTTCTGACTAACTTTGGCTTGAAGTCCACTTTATCTGATATAAGGATGGAAACCCCCGCTTTTTTACTGAGTCCATGTGCGTGGTAGGTTTTTTCCCATCCTTTTACCTTTAGTCTGTGGATGTCTTTTTCTATGAGATGAGTCTCTTGCAGGCAGCATATTGTTGGGTCTTTCTTTTTAATCCATTCTGCCAGTCTATGTCTTTTGATTGATGAGTTTAGACCATTAACGTTCAGGGTTATTATTGAGATATGATTTGTATTCCCAGTCATTTGGCTCATTTTTGGTTTTTAAGTTGGCTTGGTTTCTCCTTTGAGTGGTTTTTCTCTAAGGTAGTTCCTCCCTTTGCTGACCTCCATTGTTGTTTTTCATTTCCTCCTCCTGGAATATTTTGTTGAGAACATTCTGTAGTGCAGGCTTTCTATTTGTAAATTCTTTTAACTTTTGTTTATCATGGAAGGATTTTATTTCATCTTCAAATCTGAAGGTTAGTTTTGGTGGGTATAGGATTCTTGGTTGGCAACCATGTTCTTTCAGAGTTTGAAATATGTTAGTCCAGGCCCTTCTAGCTTTTAGAGTCTGGGTTGAGAAGTCTGCTGCTATCCGTATTGGTCTCCCCCCATATGTAATCTGATGCTTTTCTCTCGCGGCCTTCAAAATCCTATCTTTATTTTGAATGTTAGGCATTTTCATTATAATGTGCCTTGGTGTGGCTCTGTTGTGATTCTGTGCATTTGGTGTTCTGTAAGCCTCTTGTATTTGATTTTTCTTTTCATTTTTCAGGTTTGGGAAATTTTCTGATATTATTTCATTGAATAGGTTGTTCATTCCTTTGGTTTGTTTCTCTGTGCCTTCCTCAATCCCAGTAATTCTTAAATTTGGTCTTTTCATGATGTCCCATAGTTCTTGGAGATTCTGTTCATGATTTCTTACCATCTTCTCTGTTTGGGCCACTTTATTTTCAAGATTAAATATTTTGTCTTCATTGTCTGAAGTTCTGTCTTCCCAGTGGTCTAGTCTGTTGGTGATGCTTTCCATTAAGTTTTTTATTTGGTTTGTTGTCTCCTTCATTTCAAGGATTTCCATTTGTTTTTTTTTTTTTTTTTTTTTGAGAATGTCTATGTCTTTGTTGAAATGATCTTTTGCTTCCTGCAGGTGCTCTTTCATCTCATTGGTATTATCATTCATTGCCTGCATTTGCTCTCTTATCTCATCGTTTGCTTCGCGAATCATCTTAATCATGTATAATCTGAAGTCCTTTTCTGACATTTCTTCTAACATACTGTCATTGGATTCTGTTACTGTAGAGTCTAGATTTGTTTGGATCATTTTCTTCCCTTGTTTTTTCATGTTGTTCATGTATCTTCCCCTCTAGCGCTGCAGATCTGGGGTATTGCAGATTTCCCCCTATAGTCTTATAGTGGCCCTATAGGTTTCCAAAACCCTTTCTATAAGGGGAGATCAATATTAGCACTGCCCAAATCAGACACTGTGCATTCCTAGACCAAATAGCTCCTATGGGACAATAAGATCATGTAAATAAGGGAGAAAGCGACTCTGAGGGAACAAGTAAACAGAAGGAAAGGAAAGCAAGAAAGGTAAAGAAATAAAAACAAATATTTTTTTTAAAAGGAGAAAGGCAAATCTACTGTATAATAGTCATATACTAATGAAACCTCCCAGTGCTCAGTAGCCTGATGTATAAGAGGTACCTGACAATGAGCTTCAAGCCTCCAGCAGGCATCTCAGGATGGGATTGCCCCACCCGAAGATCAGAGCTATGGCTTCCAGGATTATCCAAGATGGCTGCTCTGGCTTCCAAATGTGTTGGCAAATGGGGAGTTGCAACTCAGGGGTGGACGTGGTCAGCTGGAAGTCCTGGAGACTGGATGCAGTTGGTCTGGCAGTGGTCCTGGAGGTCGGGTGTGTTTGGTGTGGTTGTGGGATCCAGGAGGCCGGGTGCAATCAGTTGGTCTGGGTTCCCGGTTATAGGGCACAGTCAGTTGGTCTGGGGTTTCTGGCGGCAGGGAGCAGTCAGTTGATGTGAGGGCCCCAGAGGCAGGGAGTGATGGATCGGGCTAAGGGATCCTGGAGACGGGACTCAGTCAGTCCAGACAGGGGTCCTACAGGTCCTGGCTGCTGTCTCAAAATGGCCCCAGCCACGTGTAATCAAACCTGCAGTTACTGTAACAGTGAACTTCCAGGCTGCAGCAAGCAGCTGGTTCTCCACTGGTGGTCTGCGTTCAATCTGCTGGCAGTTGTTGGATGATCGGGAGGTGAACCTCGAGCGATGGGTGATGGATGGGGTAAGGCGAGAGGCAGGCAAATGGCGGATGATAGACACCTGACAGTGAGCAATCTGCTCTCAAAAAAGGCATTGATATGCTGGCAGATTGCAGGTGATCACAGCAGACAAATGGGGTAAAGAGCAGGGGATAGATAAGCAGCAAAAACTGCCTCACCGAGAAATAGATATCCTCTGCTTGAAACCTGAGTTAAGGAGCGACAAGGAACGCAGCCTCCCCCTAGACCGCCATCTTGGTTTCTCCTTCTTCTTTTTTAATCAGAAGACTTTTTGTTACTGCTTCAATCTAAATACTTTTCATTGATCTACTAAGGTATTTTGTATCCTCTTGGTTCAATTTTGGTAAGTCATGTATTCAGAAACTTTTCCATTTCTTCTCGATTTTTTAATTTTTTTGGCATAGCGTGTTTCAAAAGTTTCCCTAATGATCCTTTGAATTTCACAGTATCTGGCTTAAGAATTCTTTTTTAGACTGATTTTGTTTATTTGGGCCTTCTCTTTTTCTTTTTGTCAGATTAGCTAAGGATTTGTCAATATTATTGTTTTGAAAAAACAACTCTTTGTTTTATTGATGATTTGTATGAGTATTTGTTTTTTTTATGGTTTTTAAAATTTTGATTCATTGTACACAAATGGGGCACAACTGTTGTTTCTCTGAACATGAAGTAGAGTCACACCATTTGTGTAATCATACATGTATATAGGGTAATGATGTTTGTCTCATTTGGTTATTTTTCCTTCCTCCCAACCCCTCCCTTCCCTCTTTTTGCTCTATACAATCCATCCTTCCTCCATTCTTGCCTCCCTTCCACCCCCCATTGTGTATCTTCATCCACTTATCAGAGAGATCATTCGGCCTTTGGTGTTTTGGGATGGGCTTATCTCACTTAGCATGATATTCCCCATCTGCATCCATTTACCTGCTAATGCCATAATTTATTTTTCTTTATGACATATCTATTGTGCATATATACCACAGTTTCGTTATCCATCTATCAACTGAAGGGCATCTAGGTTGGTTCCACAATCTGGCTATTGTGAATTGAGTAGCAATGAACATTGATGTGGCTGTATCACTGTAGTAGGCTGATTTTAAGTCCTTTGGGTGTATACCAAGAAGTTGGATAGCTGAGTCAAATGGTGGTTCCATTTCAAGTTTTCTAAGAAGTCTCCACACTGCTTTCCAGAGTGGCTGCACTAATTTGCAACTCCACCAGGAATTTATGAGTGTAACTTTTCCCTCACATTCTCGCCAACACCTATTGTTGCTTGTATTCTTGATAATAACCATTCTAATTGGGGTGAGATGGAATCTTAGAGTAGTTTTGATTTGCATTTCTCTTATTACTAGAGATGTTGAACATTTTTTCATATATCTGTTGATTGCTTGTAGTTCTTCTGTGAAGTGTATGCTTATTTCCTTTGCCCATTTGATTGGGTTATTTGTATTCTTGATGTAAAGGTTTTTGAGTTCTTTATAGATTCTGGAGATTAGTGCTCTATCTGCAGTATGTGTACCAAAGATTTTCTCCCACTCTGTAGGCCCTCTTTTCACATTGCTGATAGTTTCCTTTGCTGAGAAAAAGTTTTTTAGTTTATATCTATCCCAATTATTGATTCCTGCTTTTATTTCCTGTGCTTTGGGAGTCATGTTGAAGAAATCTGGTCCTAAACCAACATAATGCAGATTTGGACCTACTCTTTCTTCTGCAGGTTCTCTGGTCTGATTCTGAGGTCCTTGATCCCTTTTGAGTTTTGTGCAGGGTGAGAGGTAGAAGTTTAATTTCATTTTGCTGCGTATGATTTCCAGTTTTCCCAGAACCATTTGTTGAAGAGGCTTTCTTTTATCCATTGTATGTTTTTGGCACCTTTGTCGAGTATGAGAAAACTGTATTTATTTGGGTTTGTCTCTGGGTCCTCTATTCTATACCATTCATCTATCTGTCTTGTACCAATTCCTTGCTGTTTTTATTACTATTGCTCTGTAGTATCACTGAAGGTCTGGTATTGTGATACCCCTCTTCACTCTTCCTGCTCAGCATTTATTTAGGGAATCTGGGTCTCTTATTCTTCCAAATGAATTTCATGATTGCTTGCTCTATTTCTATCAGGTATGTCACTGGGATTTTAATTGGAATTGTATTTTATTTGTATAGGACTTTTGGTAGTATGGCCATTTTGACAATATTAATTCTGCCTATCCAAGAACATGGGAGATCTTTCCATGTTCTAAGGTTTTCTTTAATTTCTTTCTTTTGTGGTCTGTAGTTCTCATTGTAGAGGTCTTTCACCTCTTTTGTTAGATTGATTCCCAAGTATTTTATTTTATTTTTTTGAGACTAATGTGAATGGGGTAGTTTTCTTAAATTCTCTTTCAGAGGATTCATCACTTATGTATAAAAATGCTTTAGATTTATGAGCATTGACTTTATATGCTGCTACTTTACTGAATTCATTTATGAGTTCTACAAATTTTCTGGTGGAATTTTTTGGCTCCTCTAAATATAGAATCATGTCATCAGGAAATAGGGATTTTGAAGTTTTCTTTTTTTAATTGTATCCCTTTAAATTCTTTGGTCTAATTGGTTTATCTAGAGTTTCAAGGACAGTGTTGAATAGAAGTGGTGAAAGAGGTCATCCCTGCTTTATTCCAGTGTTTAGGAGTAATGATTTCAGTTTTTCTAAATTTAAAATGGTGTTGTCTGTAGGCTTAGCATACATTGCCTTTACAATGTTGAGGAATATTCCTACTATCACTATTTTTCTAGTGTTTTGAGCATGAAGGGGTGCTGTATTTTATCAAATACTTTTACTGCAGCTATGTAAATAATAATGTGATTCTTGACTTTTTGTCTGTTGTAGTGAATTACATTTATTGATTTTTGGATGTTGAACCAAACTTGCATCACTGGGATAAAACCCACTTAATCATGGTGCACTATCTTTTTAATATTTTTTATGCAATTTGCTAAAATTTTAAGAATTTTTGCATGTATGTTGATTAAGTTTATTGGTCTGAAATTTTCTTTCCTTGATGTGTCTTGTCTAGTTTTGGTATCAGGGTTGTATTATTCTTTTAGTCTCTAATTTATTCATTTCTTGTCTGATCTTTACTATTTCTTTCCTTCCAAGAATTTTAGATTTGCTTTGTTCTTGTTTTTGTAAGACATTATGATGAATCATGATATGATTAATTTGAATTCTTTTTGTTTACATAGGCATTTATTGCTACAAACTTGCCTATCAGCACTGGGTTCCCTCTTCTGGTATGTTGTGGTTACATTTCTTTGAAATTTTAATCTAGGCACAGTGGTGCTTGCCTGTAAAGCCACCAGCTGTTCAGGCTGAAACTGGAGGATCAGAAGTTCAAAGCCAGCCTCAGCAAAAGGGAGGCCCTAAGTTACTCCATGAGACCCTTCTTAGAAAAATCAGAATAGAGTTGGGGGTGTGATTCAGTGGTCCAGTGTCCCTCAGTTCAATCCTTGGTACCAAAAAAAAAAAAAAAAAAAAAAGAAATTTTAGTATTTCCCCTCTAATTTCATCCATGACCTGGAAGAAAGTAGTGTGTCCACTGTTCACTTAGTATGTGTTGCTCAGGTTCCATGTGTTTGTGAAATTTCTGCAGTTATTTCTAGCTTCTTTTAAGTGTGATATTTTAAGTACATGATATTATTTCATTTTAAAATATTTTTTTAGTGGTCAGGTTGTGACTCAGTGGTGGAGTGCTTGCCTAGCATGTGTGAGGCACTCGTTTCAATACTCAGCACCGTATTAAAACAATGAATAAAGGTATTGTGTTAATCTACAACTAATAAAATATATTGAAATTAAAAAAATTGTTATGAATTGCTCAATTGCCTAATATATGGTCTATTTTGGAAAACAGTGTGCTGAAGTAAATGTGTATTTTCAACTGTTGCATGGAATACTTTGTAGATGTGTGTTATGTCCATTTGATCTGTAGTGTAATGTAAATCTGATGTTTCTGTGTTGATTTTTTTGGGGTGTCTGGATGATGTATTTATTGTGGCCTATCTTTCCACTTATCTCTAATCATGTTTGTTTTTTAAAATTGGGTGCTTCAACAGTTATTGCTTGTGCATTTTTAAAAATTATATCATTGTGATGAATTGTCTCCTTGATCAATATATAGTGACCTTCATTTTCCTTCTGATTTTGTTTTAAAGTTTGTTTTGCAATCATAAGTATATCTACTCCTTTTTGGTTTTGGATTCCCTTTGTTTGGAACATAACTTTCCATCTGTTTTCTTTCAGTGTGTGTATGTCTTTGCACATTAAGTCTCTTGGGGCAGCTATTATTAGGTCTTATTTTTTAATCCATTTAGCCAATCTGCCTCTTTCATATGGAAAATTAAAAACATTTACATTCAGGGTGATTCTTGAAAGGTATGTTGTTATTCCTGTCATTTTGCTCTTTCTTCTTATAGTGGTTTTGAATAGCCCATATTTTTTTCTTTCTGTTTTATTCATCTTTGACCTTTGATGGTTTACTATATTGATAAGTATGATTCTTTACTCTTTCATATTTGCATGTTTACTCCACTAGTGAGATTTAATTTTTCACATATACTGATGATTTGATCTTTCTTCTTCTTCTGGATATACTATTCCCTTTTGCAGTATTTTAGCTTTTCATCACTGTGACAAAATACCTGAGAAAATCAAAGAAAGGCTTATTTTGTCTCATGGTTACAGAAGCTTCCTTCTGTTGTTGGTCAGCTGCATTACTTTGTGCCTAAGGCGAGGCAGAACATCATGGAAGATGGACGTGGCAGAGGAATGTTGCTTACATCCTGTCAGCTGGGAAGCAAAGAAAGGGACAGTAAGGGACTAGTGACAAGATACAGTCCCCACGGTAGTGCTCCCAAGGATCCACTCCCTTCAACTAGATCCCACTTCCTACAGTATCCAACACCTCTGAGTAATACATTCATTTTATGAAGCCATCAGTGGATTAATACACTTAGGAGGTCAGAGTCCTCACAATTTAATCTTTTCTTAAAAGCCCCACCTCTGAATACTACTGCATTGCGGATTAAGCTTTCAGAGTATGAGCCTTTCCAGGGCATTGCTAGATCAAACCTTAACAAGTGTGTTCAGTGGTGCTGATCAAGTGGTCATGCATTCCCTTAGTTTATTCTCTTCCAAGGCCTTTATCCTTCCTTCTTTTCTTGAAGACTATCACTGCTGGGTATAAAAGATTTCTTTGACACTCCACTCCTTTACCCAGACTACTTTCTTTTTTTTAAAGATCACCGGTCAGCATGGAGTATAGTCAGTCATAAGGACCTCATTTTACCTTCATTATTTCCTTTTTCTAAAATACTTTTTTAGTTGTAGGTGGACCTGATACTTTTATTTTATTTATCTATTTTTTTGAGGTGCTGAGGATTGAACACAGTGCCTCACACATGCCAGTTTGGTTGTCTCTGGTGAGCAGCAGTAACCTCACAGTCATCACAGTGTTTGTAGCATGGGTGGTCATGGGGCCTGTGTTTGAGTGTGGGGTGGCATGACCGGAGAATCTCTGCTTTTGTTTCCCCAGAAAATGTCAGTAAGTGACCTTATGCATGAGTCAGTTAGTAAGCAGCCCAAGGACAACCAGGGTCTCTGACAACCTGGTTGTCAAGTGTTTGATTGCTTGATAAAAATAAAAGGTGTTGTGTACATTATTAGCAGTCATACATAGAGTATAAATTCAAGAACCATAGTGGTTGTAGAGAATATTATGAATTTGAATCTGTGTGATATAACCTAGAAAACAAAACAAGTGTGATGACCCTCATTGAAGGTAAAATACTGATTTAATTCATCCATGAGGCCAATATGATGTTTATAGTGCTATTGTGAGAGTACTCAATACTTTAAATATGTGAATATCCTGGAGACATTGCTTCCCATCTCTCTACATTAGGCCACCCCACGAACATCCATTATCCCAAAAGGTCGTGGTGAAGCCTCAGTGGGTCTTGTCAACACTGTTGCATAAAATGGGTTCATTTTGCATTTTCCTACCAGATGGCCAAGACAGAAGCCAAGGTTAATGTGGGACCAGGTCTATTGGGAATGAGAACAGCAAGAATGATGTGATAGGTTTGTCTTAAGTAAAATATGTCTGATTAAAAGTTCTGTCCTTAGTTCTGAGACTGTGCCCTTCTTAAATTTTGCATTAAAATTTGCTTACTTTTAAGAAATTGAGGGCATACAATCAGTTTGAAGTTTTTAACATTCTGCTTTAAGTATTTTTACTTCTTTACTTGGCCAAGCAAAACAAAGAAAACAGATCACACCTTGATTTGGGAATATCAAGTGTTTTGTTTGTTTAGAGGCTCCATAAAAGTATCAAGTTGAAGATTGTTTGTATAAAGCAGCATCTCCTGGGCCCCAGGGCAGCTCCAGGAACAGTGCAGTACAGACAGCTGGCATGAGGAAAGAAGTGTTGGAACCTGTGTGTGCATATGAAGCAGAAGGGGCATCCTTGTCTTCCTCATTGATAGTGAGCATGTGGTAGAGATACCTCCACATGTGGTAGAGATACCTCCCTGGCCATTGGCAGTCCAGGTCCCCGTGGATCCTGGGGTCCACAGTAAGGGAGCATCCTTCATGCAGAAGGTCTGAAGGGGTGTTCTCTGTCAGGGATTCCCTCTAAGCAGAGGGTGATGTCCCCAGCTGTGGGTGCCCCTCAACTGTGGGGGCACATTGTCTAGGTATAATTGAAGAACCCAGAATGGCCTTGTGGTTAGTAAGGTTTCTGCCAAGAACCTTCACACTGTGATGGGAACAAGCAGAACCCTGATAGAATCCTACTCCATGTAGGAGAATTTCATCTGCTAATTGCCTAGTGAAACCAATGGTAAACTAATTACAACTGCACCAAATGAGGCATTGCTGAGAGGACCTTGGAAACACAAGGTCCAGTAGCAAGGAACACCTGCCTCTCTAGCCTTTGAGAGGACCCAGCAGGGTCAGATTGAAGGACCTGACTGTGTTTTAACCCTTTCTGCCTCTGGGCCTGTTCTTAATGCTAGGCCCACCCTGGGGTCTGCTGTGACAATGAAGGGACAGCACCTGGCTCAGGGTTGGCCTGTAGGGCCTATTCTCACACTAGGAGGGACTGCAAGGATTTACATATGGAATACTTTCAGGCTTGAGAGCAGGACCATGTCTGTGTCATCTGCCTTGGTGGCACCTCCTGGAATAGGACTCTCCACCAGGAAAAAATAGGGCAGAGGGTCCTGGAGTAGTGCACCTGCCTTCCCCAGGTGGACCATAGCATTGAAAACTCTGCAGACATGGCTTTTCCTCTTCCTCCTGTGGGACCTGACTGCTTTCCCATGTGGACAGGACACACGAAGTAGAAATGTGTGCTGGAAGCAGAGTGAGGCTGGGTAATACTGCTGGTTGCCCCAACCCAGCTTTCTCTCACATTTTGGAAAGTCACTGCCTTGTTGTCACAAGTTCTAACTGAACCCTCTCTTCTCTAGTCTGTGGAAAACAGGTTCTGGAAGCCTTGAGAAACTTGCTTTGTGACCCCAGGCTTCCCTTTGGGCCTTTTTAGGTCCCCACCATTCCCCTGCAGAAGATGTGCAGGACACTGTGAATGTCTAAAGGTCACCAAACTGGGTGTCACAGGCAGAATTCCGTAGTCCTGGCTACTTCACCAATTGTTAACTCATCCCTTCTGTAATTAAAAAGCAAAGACAGGCAGCCTTATTCAACATAATGTCAGGAAATGAATCTTCTCTACCAAAGGGTTTGCTTCCTCTGTAGCCTGTGTCATTGCCAAGGAGGCTTCCCCAGGCATGCAATCTGGGAGCCAGAGCAGGGTGCACAGGGGTGGAACCAGGGTAACTCCATGATGTCTCCACCCCCAGGTTGGTGGCCAGTACTGGGAGGACAGGGCCTCCCACTGACCTCACATTTGTGGCATTCCCATGTTACTCTGCCTCTGTCTTTGGCTCCATTTCAACCCTCCACATCCCACTCTCTGACGACTATGCCCCAACTGTCAGAAGGTTATTGTATGCGTATTTGTGCTGATGGGAGTGGGGGTCAGGTTGAGGGTTGGTGTGTGGCATGTGACACAGCCCTGAGAGGCCGACTTGCAGTTTGCACCAAGAGACTCACACTTGGAGCAACAATTCCATCCTGGTCACTGGTCTAGCAATTTCATCCTGGTACTAGAGAGTGAGGAAGGCAGGAGCAAAGGCAGGTGACATGGCCATGTCATCCAGCCTGAGCTTAAAGGAGTTGGCAAGGCCCATCTCCATGTTAGTCTCCATAAGGCAGGGTTTCCAAGCACCTCTGTTGTTACCAAGGTATCTAGCAGCGAAGACCCTTGGACCACCTCTAAACTCAAGGCTAGGAAACCACCCTTCTTCCCAACTTTCCTGGGCCCCTGTCACCTCTGTGCATGTCTAGTCTCTTCTAGAATCCATTTTAATTGAGAACAAACATGACCTTATTCCCTATGACCCAGCAAAACAGACAGAAGCATTTCTGATCATAAAAAACATTATTATTAAAACAGTTGTCACATCAATTAGAATGATGCCATTATGAAACACAGGGACAGTTTTTCTCAGTATTTTCTCAGTTATGGGGAAAACTTTGTCCCAGCAGGACAGGAGTAAGAAACATGTTGATGTTGACTAGACAAGAAACGTCTCTGCAGAGTACAGTGTCTTGGACAGTGGACATTGTGGCCCGAGATACCTGCCACCCTGTGCCTATGCTGGCAGGGGCTGGCCAGAGGTGCAGAGTCCTTCGGCAGCAAAGTCTGATTGTTGTCGTTTCTGATCCACCTGTTCATAGGATGGCTGTGGCATCTGGGGCTGGCCTGGTGACCACAAGTCATAACTTCCATCACTCTCCTTTGGTCCAGGGAGGAGAAATCCCTGGAATAGTGGGCCTGCCTATGAACAGGTGCCTGGGTTTCTCCTTTGAGAATGTTTTTCTTTGAGGCAGAAGGGTCATGATGAAAGCCCATTTTCTGCTCAATGAGCCATCCAACAGTGTCCACGAGTACTTGAGCTTCCGATGCAGTGTTGTCTGTAAAAAGTCGACTTGTGACTGACCGTCGACTTCGGGTAGAAGTTGATGGGGTCATGATTTTGGGTAGGGAGTTGTCCTGTCCTTTGCCTTTCCAGGGGAATATATACTGAAGAAAGTTCTTTATGCTGTCCCCAAAGTGCTTCTTTGAGGGAGCCTGAGAGGACTTCTCCCCCACAGTATCTTGTACCTCCATTACAGGGACAGAGGTGCCAATTTCCCCAGCACAGGAGGGCCTCTCTCCTGTGAACCTCTGTTTCTGTCCTTGTGACCTGGGCTGTACGCTCTCCACTCTCTGGGCAGTTGCCCTAAACTTATTTTTCTTGCACTTCCCTGGATCCTGGAGTTGAAGACTCTGGGGCTCCTGCAGGTCCTGGCTGCTCTCATCACTGGTTAAGAGTCCGTATAGCCCCTGGGAAGATGGTACCCTGCTACTAGACATGCAGAGGGAGTTCGACAGTCTCTCCCGGGAGGCTAGGATGTCTGCAGCGAAGAGCACCTCAGAAGCACAGTCCTTATGAAACATTTCAGTGCCATAGTCTTGCAGGATGACACCAGTAGGCAGAACTTGAGTCTGGATCTGTGGCTCAGTGTGTGATTTCAGGAATGAGAATCCCTGTTCCTGAGAAGTAGAACTTCTACAGGGGGAGGGGGTCTTCCCTGTTGCCCAAGAGTCTGAATTCCCCAAATTAATGTCAACATTTGGGGAGTTCGATGTCTTCCTGATTTCCATGGAGCCTGTCCAGTCAGAACACTCCTCATCATCCTCAAGCTCTTTGATTTCTTCAGCTTTGAAGAACTGGGACCCTACCCCATGTGATGAGAAACTGTGGCATGAGACTTGTGAGCTCACACCTGTAATTCCCAGTGGCTCTTGTGTGCCCATATTAAGACTGAGACTTGGTTTCATGGGGTTTGTTCCAGTACTGAGGAGAGCATCACTGTGCCAGTTTCTTCCCACAAGAATGTAACTGTGAGGCTGAGAGGTCAGGCTGCCCTGTTGTGTAGCTGATGAAGCATCTGAAAGCCCACAGATGTCACCAGATGCATTTGTGCTCAGGGACTCAAGTGAAGGGCCAGAGAGAGGACACTTCAGGATGGGAACTGAAGGTTTTGCAACCTCCTTGAATCCTGGACCGTTGTGAATAGATTTCCCCAGGTCATTGTTATCATGGGCA
This sequence comes from Sciurus vulgaris, assembly GCF_902686455.1. NCBI lineage: Eukaryota > Metazoa > Chordata > Mammalia > Rodentia > Sciuridae > Sciurus > Sciurus vulgaris. The sequence goes on from NC_136474.1 coordinate 31,539,585, forward strand.
ATGGAGGCAGCACTGGAGTTACAGGAGGCTGAGGAGGGAAAGGGAGGATGTGGAAGTGGGGAAGCCTTAGAGTGTTTCATTTTGAACAGATTCATATGCTTGAGCATCTTGAGTGGTAGGCCCCACCTGTGCCTCACACTCCGGCTTGTAATATGTGCCTCCAGCACATGCCAAGTGCCAGCATCAAGGAGGGAGTGCTCCTGGGAGGTGTTTCTGAAGGCTTCCTCACGTTTGAAGGATGGTCCATCCCCAGTTTTCTTGTGGGTGTTTGACTTTCCAGGTGGGGTAGAGATCTGATAAATTTCACACCTTGGAAGACCAAATCCCACAGGAATTATGCCTTCTTGAAACATGTCTGGCCTCTCTGAACCATTCTCCTGTCCAGCAGGGCTGTTGTCATGTGTAATCATGGAGGTGCAGGAAGACCCACAATTATTTTCTGCCTGACCTGTTCTTGGGACTTTGCCCCAGGACTCCTTCGGATTGAGATATGGGTATATGTGGGGTGGTAGTCCATACTGGTGGTACATGAACCTCTTTTGAAGGTGTTGCTCCAGTTTTTCCTGGAGGTGAAGGCTGAGGAAATCCCCTGTGGTGTTTTTGATGGGCTTGTGCTCATCGGAGGCCCTGTTCTCCAACGTGAGATGACAGAAGACATTCTGAGACTTTTGGACCAAAGATGGTAAACCCTCTGTACTTTGTAATTGTTTCCTGCAAAGGTGATATTCTAGGAGTTGAAGAGAAAAAGGGGAAAGCAGCTGTGTCCCTTGTTGACTTGTCTGACCTGAAAATTCATAGACAGTATTCAAGGGAAGGTGGAATGGCATGCTTGTGAGAGAGGATTTGATATGGTCCTGATTCTGGATCTGAGTCAGTGATGAGGACTGGGACCAGGTCAATGTGGGAGTCACAGGTTGGAGTTGGATAACAGGGTGGAGAAACACCTGGGAGTCAAAGCGTCGTTTGGGTTTAGTGAGCACCAGCTCTGGAATGTAATTCGGAAGTTCATTGAATAAAATGGAGGAGTAGTCTGCCGAGGCTCCAGACATGCTGAGAGTAGCCACCAGGGACTCGCTGTGTAGAATGGGGAGGCCCCAGAAAAGCTGGCTGCACTTCTCCTGTAAATGGTCCCCCAGCATATTGGTGTAAAAATGGTGGTGAGGGAAAGAAAGCTGCTGTGGCTTTCCTTTTGTGTTGGGTTGTGGGATGGTGATGTCCTGCTCCCTGCCCAGGGACTTGGGTGTGGTTTTCAGAGAATTCAGGTGGTGGTCTGATACATCTTTTGTCTTCTCCTTATATATGTTCTGTTCTTCTGCCTTGTTGATCAATATATCTAGCAGTTTCTGCACATGAGGGTTAATGAAAGAGGTTCCTTCAGCCTCTCCCTGAGAGAGTGGATGGTTTGGCGAGGATGAGTCCTCTGGTGGGTGGAAATCCTGGTCTCTCTGGGCTTCAGTGTGTTTGTCATGGGAGAGGCACCAGACTGTGGCAGCCATCTGCAACCATGAGGGGGATGAGATGGGAGAGGTGGGGGGGACATGGCCTGAGATTGCAGGGACAGGAGAAGGCGATGGGACAGGAGACAGGTATTGGACAGGTGAAGGTGATGGGCGAGGAGGAGGCCATGGTTCTGGAGGAGACAATGGGACAGGAGGAGGCCCTAGTAGAGGAGAAGGCAGTGGGTCCAGAGATGGCAATGGGACAGGAGCAGGGGATGGGACAGAAGAAGGCAATGTGACAGAAGGCAGTGGAACAGGAGATGGCACTGGTACAGAAGGAGGGAATAAGCAGTTGGATGATGAGGAGCTCTGTGGGGTGGTTCCCCATGAGAGTGTCCTTGAGTCACCATGAGGAATCCGTTCGAGACCTGGCAGAGATGGAGGGCCGGCCATAGGTTCAGGAGGATGAGATGGGGGAGAAGCAATTCCTTGTGACTGAGGTGAATGTTGTTGCAGAGGAATCACAGACTGTGGTGACTGAGAGGCACTTAGGGATGAGTGTGACCCCTCAGACAAGGAGGAAGTCATTAATTCTGGTGAGGAGGTGGGAGGCAGAAGCAGAGGGTGCTTGTGCATAGAAGATGGGGAAGGCAAGGGGAAGAAGGCAGTGGCCAGAGCATCGTTCCCAGGCAGTGTTCGTGGTGGGTGGACTGTGTCTGACTCTGGTTTGCACATTTCATCTGAGTCATCCCCACGTAGGACATGGTGAAAGCTGCTGTCTTCATGAAGCTTCCCTAGGTGGCTGCAAGAGATAGAAGGCACAGGCTGTAGCTGGAGCAGATGGGGCCAGGAGGTAGGGCAGGTGGGAAGGGGCAGGCACCTGAGGTGTATAGCCTCTCCCTGCCACATATTCCATGTTTACAAAGCCCTTACTCTTTCATATCCCAGAGCTTTAGTGAGATCCTGCCCCATGAGAACTTTGTGTTTTGGGATCATATCATAGACAGCAGTCGGAAGGAAGCAGGAAGAAGTGGAATGTTACTTACCTCTGTAAAAGGGAGACCAGATCTTCAGTCTCTTCCACTTCCCTCCAGCTATCCCTGTAACCTGAACATGGAGACTGGGTTATTGTGGAGAGGGAGGATGAGTAGAGTGTCCATATGGGGAAGATTGTGAGATTGTGTGAGAGTAGTCTCTGGAGGGCAAGCAGCAGTGTTCAAGGCCACATGACAGGTGACAGGAATAGGAAGGCATACAGAAGTGATGCACTTTGTCATTTCCTTCTACCTCCACTAGCCCCACTGTACTCATAATCACCCTGTGGGGAGAAAGATTGGACAATCTCAAAGAGGAATGGGTCTTAGGAAAGTGAGAGCTTGTCCACACTTTGACCAGGAAGTTCCACTTCCAAATCCAGACAGCATGGCTGCATGATGGCCCACACTGTCCTACTGGACATCACCCATCCCAGAACCTGAGAAGTGTCTCTGGTATGATGATTTCCGTCCTGAATTTTCCTTCTCTTGCCTATGCTACTGACATTCTCTGGGATATGGCTTCAGTCTCTTGGGTCACGGGACAGCAAGTCACCTCTGGGCTGGGAGGGCAGCACCTTACCTTTCAGAATGCCACTCTTCTTCCTGGTCTTGCTGTGTCCCTTCTTCACCTTTGGATGCTGACCAACAAGAAAGGAAAATAGGCTGGTGCCCCATTGACCCTCTACTCTCCTAGACCAGTTGTAGACATTCCATGTTTCTGAACTGCGTAACTATGTACAGTTACCTAGTGAGGACCACTTTAAGAATGTTTTTAAAATGGCCAAATATTTTATTTTTCTCTTTGGAAAACATAAAAAGGGAATTTTCTCTCTAAACTGCACCATGGATGTCCTCAGTCACTGCTCCTCCACTCAGAATCAGACTCATTTCCACAGGCTCTTCTAGGCTGCCAGGCAAATTCTGCTCCCTGAGGCCAGAGGTGACTCTAGCCTGTGATGGGGGCCCTCAGGACTCAGCACAGCCCTCACATCAGTCAAGCACAGAGGAAACTTTTTTCTGAGACTCCTTCCAGGAGAAGGTGACTAATGGACCTTTCCTTAAGCCTGTCCTTCTCCACAGTTTCCCAACTCTATCAGGTTTCCAGACCCCAGACACTGAGTCCCATTGTGTGTTTTTCTTTGGGACCTGGAATTCACCACTTGGATAGTCTGGGAACTTCAGATAGGAGAAGACCTAGTGCAAACTCCCTCCCTGCCCTGCCCAACCTGTCCCAGAATGATGCTCTGTTCTGTCTTGAGATTTCTATTTTTTGAATTGTCTCTACTTATTTTGGAAAAGTAGAAAGAAGAGTGGACAATAGAGAATATTTTTCTGGTGAGTCTCAGCAGAGAGTTTCTTACCTTGGGTTTTTCCTTTTTCCTTGGTGTTGGGAAAGATGGATTACCCCGGAGGCAGGGTAATAGGAGGAGAAAGAACCCCAGTCCACACACAAAGCCGAGGATCATATCCATTGCCCAGGTGGTGAAGCTGGGGTTCAGCCATAAGGCACTAACTCTATTCAGAGAAAAGAGGGGGTTCTCCATAATGTAAATTGCACTGTCCGTTTTGGACAAATGAGTCCTGAGACGTCTCTGTAGCAATGGGGAGTAGGGCCAAGGCCTGTATCACAGGGCTGTGCTGTCTCATCACAAAGGGATCCTGAGAGCAGGGTAGGAGCAAGAAGAAGAGGCTTCACCACACCCCTGCCCCACCCTCCAGTCCAGCATGTCCTCACCCTCCTGGGTCTTCAAGGTTCCTACTTCCAACTCCACCTGCTTGCCCTGCCGTAGGAGTCCGTAATTCAGTTCCTGTTGTTTCTGTCTCACACCCAGACATGATCTGCTTCCTTATGGATCTCTGCTTAACTCCATCAATACCACACCGTTTGGATGTTGGGTTGTTTCTGTAGTTGTTATTTTGTAGGGATTATTACTTTCAGGTTCTTCTCTCTGCAGTTCCAGCTTTCTCACATAATATCTTCTTTCCTCGAATCAACTGAGACATAGAACTGAAATCTGTCCTCTACTTACTTCATTTTGTTCATTTTGAATAAAATTTCTTCATGAATTTTTTCTAGTTAATTTTATTTTCTTCGTGTAGAGGGTGTTTAACAATAAAACAAAAATAACTAAGTTAAATATACCATTATTCAAAATCCAGAAAAAACAGGTATAGAAAATGAAGAAAACCTTCAAGGAGATTTTTGGGTATTTCCAGTATATTTTCTTCAACATTACGAATGTTCAATTGCAGAAGAAATTTTTGGGAGTTTTCACACACACACACACACACACACACACACACACACCCAGAGACAAACCTACTTATTTGTGTGTGATACACATATCAAATATGCATCCTGCCTTCTGTGTAGGAATGACTGTTTTGATTTTACAAAGGGGAAACATTGAATTCGAGGTCTGTGATTTATTTGGTAAGTTTCCAGCCCTTGTTTTATAAGAGTTTTTCTTTCCCCCTCTCCCTCCTTTCTCTCTGAGTCTCTCCCTCCGCATGTGTAGGTAGCCTTGCTGATGGGGATGTCCAGGCCATGAGCACCACTTGCTGGAAAGATCTCTGCCCTGTGCTGCTGTGTTGGCTCTGTTTCTTGACTATATACCAATTAGCTAAACTGACGCGGGTCGGTTTCTGGGTAGTACTTTCTAATACTTCCTTGCATTTCTTTTCTACTTTCATGACATTTAAGTCTGTAGTTGTCTTGTAATCTTTGTCTGATTTTGTATTTCGTTAGTGCTGTTGTGATACAATGAGTTAGAAAGTAGCTCTTTTGCTTTTATGTTTTGGGAGAGATTAATCAGGGGCCTATCTTGAACTTTGTGGAATGTCCTATTGGTTCAGTATCTTTGATGAGTTTCAGTTCTGTTCAGATTGATAATTTGTTTTTGTGTTAAATCTGGCATATTTGATTTATAAGAAATCAATAGATTTTATGTAGTTTTTTGAGTTGAAGAACATGAAGTTCTTTGTGGTACTCCTTGTCTATCTTTGTAATGTCTATGGAATCATATTGATGCCATCTTTTCATTTTCTGATACTATTCATTTACAAATTTTTCTTTGATACATTGCCTAGAGGCTTATGGATTTTAATGTGTTTTAAAGTACTTTTATTTTATTCATTTTTATGGAATGCTGAGCATCAAACCCAGAGCCTCACGCTTGCTAGGAAAGTGGTTGATCTAGCACTGAGCTACAGCCGCAGCTCCTATAGTAATTTTTACTTGACAAATAATCACACATTTTTATGCGACATAATAGGCCTAGGATAATGTTATGATACATTATATCAGGTCAACTACTATATGCTATCCATTGCTACACATAATTATTTCTTTGTTGTGAGAAAATTTACACTCTTACTTTTTAGCAATCTTGAAATATAGAATACAGTATTAAATATCATTTCTATATTAATCAGCATTTTGTCTCTGTGAATGAAATCCCTGAGAAGAACAACTTAGGGGAAGAAAGTATATTTTGATTTCTACCATCTCCATTGCTGGGCCCAGGTGAGGTAGAACTTCAGTGGAAGGGCATGGCAGAGGAAAGCTGCTCAGCTCATGGCTGACAAGTAGCATTGAGAGGCAGGTATGCTGGCACACATCTGTAATCGGAGCAGCTGCAGAGGCTGAGGCAGGAGGATAGAAGGATTGCAAATTCAAAGCCAGCCTCAGAAACTTAAGGCCTAAGGGCCCTAAGTAGTTTAGCGAGACCATGTCAAAATAAAACATAAAAGTCGTGAGGATGTAGCTCACTGGTTAAGCACACCTGGGTTGAATCTGTTCTACACAGAAATAAAGAGAAAAATAAAAGCAGAGAGAGGGAGAAAGAAAGAGAGAGAGAGAGAGAGAGAGAGAGAGAGAGAGAGAGAGAGAGAGAGAGAGAGAGAGAGAGAGAGAGGAAGAGGTGTGCGCACGCGCGCGCACACACACAAACCCAGGGCCAGACACAATGTTTCTTATTGTTACATTATGCCCTCAAAAGGTACACCTCCGGTGATCTTCTTTCTCCAGCCACACCCACCTGTCTGCAGTTAGAGAGTGTGGTCCATTCAAACTATTAATTAATGTAAAGGAGTAGTCCATATATAAGGTTGCAGACCTCATAGTCCAGTGTTTTCACCTCTGAATATTTGTGCATTACCTAACACACATGCTTTTTGGGGGACAGTCCTAGATCCAGACCACGATAATCACCATTTTGTACTGAACATTTAAAAATGACTTCCCCTCCCTTTGATTTCCTGCCATTTAAATATAATATATTCATTGTTAGTACTGCTTAGATTGTTTTGCATTTACCCTGCTTGGTGAAGGACGACGAAACTAGCTCTGTGATTAGATCTCAGTGTTTTAGTGAGACTGGCATCCTGAAAGGAGATTCATCAGGTTCCTCATTTTCCCCACTCTGATGGGACAGGAGTCTGGAGGCAGCTATAGCTGGATATTTTTCTCTCTCATGTGGAAGAGCAGTGGGAGCTCATGTTGAGTGTGTCCCTCCTTCCTGGTTGAGGGCTAGAGCAGGCTTGAGTCTGGTAGTTCCCTTATGTTGGTTCATTTATGTGTGACAAAATTTCAGCAGGCTGTGGCTTTTGTAAAATAGTTTATCTTAAGGTTGAAACATTTCAAGAAGATCAGAATGCTTTGGTTACCCTATAAGAACCCGGTTGAGATTCTGGAGGTAAAACTCACCAAAGTATGAGGAGCCCAGACTGACTGGGTCAGCTGTCTTCACACTGAGCTTCCAGCTGTTGTTCAATTCTAGTTCAGGTTTTTCTAGTCCAATACTGCTTGCAAAGAAGTTTCTGCTAGTGAGTTTCCACTCAAGAATCTATGAATCTCTGTATGTGCCTTTCTGTTTCACCCATTTGAGGAGACAGAGGGTTGGTCCTGGGATCCAGATTCTTTTGATGAATCTAAGAGTTGTTGATTTTTCATTTTTAGTTTTTATATGGTGTGGGGTCAGAGTGATTTCTAAGATGCTTATATGATGGACCAGAAAGAGGTCCCCGTAACCTGATTTGCGCATTGTTTATCCTTTCTTCCGATATGATCCTGATCTTCGTAGGCATATCTGGCACATATGAGGAGATTGTAGTAGTCTGCTCTGCTGACGATCCGCAGTGAATCACACGTCCCATAAAATATCCAGACCCTTGTGTGGGTCTTTGTGGCAATAGTTCAAGCTTGGCAATATGATTTGCTTTGGCAGCTGGTCCTTTATTGAGTTAATGTAAGAGAGGCCAGAAAGGAGCTTACACATTGGTCTTGCTCTCTTAGAAACTGCTTTCTTCTATGGAGGCTCCTTCTGACCCAGTGGAGTATGAATAATCCTCAGGTCTGTGCCTTCCAAGACCTCACTCCTCACCCTTGCAAGGCCCCGCTCCTCACCCTTGCAAAGCCCCAGATATGTGGGTAAAGCTATTTTAGACCCTCTAAGTTTAGCCAACTCATCAATTGTAGATTCATGAATGACTCAGGCAAAACTAGCTCCAGAAACATAAGTCCTAAAATTATGGTGTTTGAAGTATCTGTGTTTATTATGCAGCTATAGTCAACCGATGCCTCTAACATTGATAATTTGAATAGGATTTAAAATAGTCATGTTCACTATTAAAATCCTTATGATTGTTCATGTATTCTCACATTAAGATTTCACTCTACTTAAATTGTCTTGAAAAAATATGTTGCCTTATTTACATTGTGTTATTTGTAAGTATTAGATTTCAGTGTAAATTAGGGATATTGTTTTTATTGTAAATTAACATTTCTGGTTCAGTGAGTAGAACATTTTCCAACATTTTTTACTCTGCTCTGGAATTACAAGGGATCTCAGCACTGAGAGTAAGCGATGTATACAGAGCTCTGCAGCCTCCTCTTGGGAACCATGAGGAGCCCAGTACAGGAGAAGTCTCATCCCCACCAGGTTGATAGGTATGACCCAAATCTATCTGCTGTTTTACGAAGAGCCATCTCTTTCAGTAGCGAGGAAATGGTGATAAGAAGTAATAAGAACTTATTGTATATGTTATCCTAGCTGATGAATAGTCATTTGTTATATAGAGGTATAGGATATGGGATACACATATGTGAATTTGCATTACTATGTAATCTGGTACTGATAACATTCACTTTAGAAAGTCAAAACAGATCCTTGTCAATGGCCCACAGTGTTCATCCTCAGTTGTCAGTGTCCTGTGATATTTCTTCCTCATGCACTAGAATTGGTCGTCCTAGGTTTTGAGCTGGAAATAGGTGTATTCTGGGTGCTTTGGCTTATTTTGTTCCCTCTGTCTTTCCCTATTTTTCATTATGGCTTTGTCTTTCTGTTTCTGTTTCTTTCTTTTCATGCTCCTCAAGTCTACTGCTTTCACAGTTCATAGTCAGTATGAACATTCTGACTTCTGTTGAGAATTTTCACCAGTGAGTTCTGCTATATAACTCTTCTGCCAATATATTGTCTGTTTTTCTGCTTTTATAAGAGTGCCTCTCATTTTACCCCAGCTTGGCTGTAGTCACTCCTTCCCTTTCTCCAGACCTGTCTACCAGCTCTTTAATGTCTTAACCATGGTGCAAATTTCATAGGAAATAGTATTTTTAGAGGCCTCCTGAAAATGTGGTAGATATACACAATGGAAAATGACTCAGCCATAAAGAACAATGAAATTATGTCATTTGCTGGTAAATGGATGAAAATGGAGACTGTCATGCTAGGTGAAATAAGTCAGTCCCCCAAAATCAAAGGCTGAATGTTCTCTCTGATATGTGGATGCTAGCACATGATAAGGGGAGGGGAGGGAAGTACTTTGGATTAGACAAAGAGGAATGAAAGGAAGTGAGAGGGGATGGGAATGGCAAAGACAGTAAATGAATCAGGCATTATTTTCCCATATTAATTAATGAATACATGACCAGTGTAACTCCACCTCATGTACAACCAGAAGAATGGGAAGTTATACTTCGTATATGTATAATCTGTCAAAATTCATTCTACTGTCATGTATAACTAAAAAGAGCAATTTTTGAGAAAAGGTCGAGAGCCTTGTAGAGCAATATCTCCTTGTTCTTCCATGACCTCCTGTAAATGCTTTGCCTTTCAAGATCATTTTCCTGGTTGAGTTGTCTTTGTATATGACTTGAGTTTTCTCCTAGATGGTGAATTTTTGGGAATTTAAAAAAAAAGTTATAAATTTATATATAAGTAGAAACAAATGTGTGTACACACACACACACACACACACACACACACACATATATATATATATATATTTATATATTTATGTTTGGAATATTGAGCCACTTACAGTTGACCTGTTGAAGTACATGCTGTATTCTTTATAATGCCTTTTATTTTTTATTTTGAGAAGTGTCCTGCTAAATTGCTGAGGGCCTTGCTACATTGCTGAGGCTGACCTTGAACTTGTGATCCCCTAGCCTCAGTCTCCATAGTCAGTGGGATCTTAAGAGTGTTCCACCACCACTACACCTGGCTGAATTCATGTATTTTAATAATTCAGCTCAGCTCTGTGCACACCAGAACCATTTCTCACATGGAGCATCTGCCTTGTGGTCTTGAATGCAGTCATCTTAAATACTATAAATCAGTATCAAATAATTTTCTCTTGAGCTGTTTCAAACATGTCATAATTGGGGTTTTATTGCCAAATGTACATGAAATAAAACTTACCCTTTAAACATTTGAAGTATAGAACTAAATGGCATTAAATACTTGCACAATGTTGTGCACCATGGATATTTTCCATTTCCTGCATTTTTACAGTTTGCCCAACAGAATTCTCATACCGTTATACAAGAATGTCCCATTCCTCCTCTTCTCCAATTGCTGGTAACCTCTACTCCACTTTCTGTCTCTACGGAATTGCCTGTTGTAAGGATCTGATATGTGGAATCATAGTTTTTTTCTGGTTTAGCACTTAGAATGTTTTCCCAATTCATCTACATGATTGCAGTTTTAAGAGCTTCATTAATTTTCAAGAGTGAATGATACAACTTGACATGGACAAGCAACATGTTACATAATTTTTCAATTGTTTATCTAGGGAAATTTGGGTTGTTTATACCACTTGTCTACTGTGAATAGAGGTGCCATGAACATTGGTGTGCATGTGTTGTTGGTTTTAGTCTTTCCTTCCAGTTGTCTTAGGACTATACCTACAAGTGGATTTGCTTAAGCATGTAATATTTCCACAATGAACATTTGGAGTAACTATCATATTGTTTTGCATAGTAACTGTATAAATTCCCACCAGAAAATATTTAGGGTTTCATTTTCTCCATATTCCCTATCAACATTTATTTCCCATTTATCTTAAAATATCCATTGTAATGCATGTAAGGTGATACCACAGAGTGGATGATTTGCTTTTCCCTCATGACAGTATTGTTTTTCCTATGATTATTGACTGTTTGTACATCTTCTATGAGAAAATGTCTATTGCTTGTTGTTCTTTGTCCATTTTCAAATTGGGTTGCTTTCTTGTTGAATTATAGGAACTCAATAATAATTCTTCAACAAATTTGAATTGGAAATATTTTCTCTCATTCTGCGGATTGTCTTCCTTATTTAACTTTATTTTTAACTGGTTTATTAGGTACAATTGAGTTGCCATAAGCTGAACATACTGAAAATATTTAAGATAGTAAATGTGTGTTTTTGTTTTATATAACCTCTTAAGCACTTCTCAATATACAGTTCTATCATGTTAAGTATATACAAAATGTTGTGCAATGGACCTCCAAAACTTTTTCATCTTGCAAAATTACAATCTATACTCATGAAATACACCCTCCCTTGGCTCTATGCTTGGTGTTCTGGAGTTAGCTAATGCCTTTTTCTACATCACTTTGAAACTGGTCTTTCAAGGCCTGTTCACACTCAATTGTTGGGAAAGGCAGTGGACATTTCAGGTACAGCTTCTGGGATATTGACACAATCCTATCATCTGCCAAGGCATGGTGGCTCATTCTCTACTGAGGTTATCTGATTCAATGTTGTCAGTGATATCCTGCTAACAGGAGAGAAGATCATCCTGTGTTACAGGATGCAGTAGAACAACTCATTTACATGGTAGGAGATGGGCCATCAACCTCAACAAAATCCAAGTCCCCGTGAATTTCATGGGGTGGTCAGGTCAGGTAAGACCCATTTGATTCCAGGCATGGCAAGAGATAAGTTGAACACCTTTTACGTCACCTACTGTGTGAAGAATGTAGAGGGGTCTTTAGGCCCCTGGGTTATTAGCAGGCTTTCAGTCCTCATCCCATTCAATATCCATGCCCACTACATGGACTGATACAGATGGCAATCAGATGGAACTAGGATGTTCACCAGCAGAGAGTATTTGTAAAGGCAGATTTGCTAGCCCAGGTACCATCTCTAGGCACCTCCCTACCAGGGCTGTCAATTTCATTAGATGTCACCTGTCCAGCAGATGGCATGAACTTAGCTTTCTGACAAGAACAAGAATGGAAAATGTGCTTCTAGGATTTTGTCCATAAGTGTGGAAAGGAGCTGAAACTAGTAGATATACAGCCCTTTATGACAGCAGTTTTTAGTAATATGAAATGATCTACCACAGGTGGAGCTACTGTCCAAAGCTTTACTAGACATAAGGTGAGCTGGTGTACCTACATAGGTGAGTTGACGTCCTATCTCACCAGCATCAGTCTCCTATAGCACACAGCCCTAAATAAATGGCTTGTGTATTAGAGCAATGCGGAGTTCTCACCAACAGCTTTTTGAACAAGTGCCTTTACCTGTTCCTCCTCATCCCAGATGGCTGACCCAGTTCCATTGATCTCACAAGCCTAAGAAGGCATATCCCTGTGCTTGAAATTTGTTGGTGTACAGATGGGTTGAGCATGGGTGAAGCCAAGTGTGTGTGTACTGATTTTGCAGTACAGCCTGATATCCATACTATCTTGCATGAGACAGGAGAAAATCTGAGCAGGCAGAAGACAGAATTATGCAGTATGTCTTGTAGTATCTGTGAGCTGGTCACTGGATATTTGTACTGATAGTTGGATGGTTTACTGTGGCCTTACATTGTAGATGGCACAGTCACAAGTGGTATTGGTCTTTACTGGGAGAACCTTTCTTGGAAGCCAACAAATGTGGCAACAAATGTGACATGAAACTGGAAGAATTGATTGATACCCTCATCTTTGTCCCTGGCAATAATCACCAGGGACTCAGTGTGTATAGAGGGCAGGACCCAGAACAGCTGACTGCATTTATGCTTTTTTTTGTTTGTTTGTTTTGATTTTAAGGTTTATTCATGTTACAACATGTATGGGTACCCTCTTTCCTTTTATTGTCAAATAATATTCCATTGTATGAAAATACCACATTTTATTTGTCCTTTTATCCATTGAGGGAAATTTGAGTTGTTTCTACTTTCAGCTGTCAAAAACAATACTACAAGCATATACATGTTTTTATGTGCACATGTTTTTATTTGTCTAAGGTGGACACCAAGGAGTGAATTGTTGATTATGTCCAACTCTATGTTTAGCCCTTCAAGAAATTGCCAGACTAGTTTCCAAAGCACCTCCCCATTTACATTCCCAGCAGCAGTGTAGGATGGTTGCAAATTCTCCAGTCCTTGCCATCACTTGCTATTGTCTTTCTTTTCAGTGATGGTCATTCTAGTGAATGTAAGGTGGTAGCTCAATGTAGTATTGATTTGTATCTCACTGATGATGAATTATGTGAAAAGATTTCCATGTGGTCATTGGCCATTTGTATACAAGGTATAATGTCTATTCAGATTCTCTGCCCATTTCCCAATGGATTATTTGTCTGTTTCTTATTGAGTTGGAAAAGTTCTTTATATATTCTACATAGAAACCCCTGATCAGGTTACAAGTTGCAAACTTTCTCCCAGATTGTGGGAGTCTTGCAGATTGTTTTTTATTTTCTTCATGGTGAACTTTGATGCATGACAGTTTTAATTTTGATGAAGTCCAATTTATCTCTTGTGCTTTTGGAGTAGTACCCAATGAACCCCCGTGCAAAGATTTAAATCTATGATGAACTTCTCTCATTGAAATAAACACTTAAAAATCTAAAACATCCAGAATTTTCCAAAAGCTAGTTATGCTTTAAGGGTCCTCTAAGACATTGTGGTAAGAGAAGTGCTGAGAATTGTGAAACTACTGTGGTTTCCCTTTTGTTCCAGAAGGATTTTGCCATGGTATCTCTTTTGCCACCCAGTACCTTCAGCATTTTCATCAGAGAATCCAGGTAGTGGTCTTGGGTCATTGAGTTGAAAGAAGACATAGTCTTAGCATTTTCCATCCACATTTTTCGTTGTGCTCTTTTGTTGATTAGCATCTCCAGCTGTTTCTGGACATCAGGGTTGATGAATGCGAGGCCCACATCCTCTTCTTGCTTGTATATGGGGTCTCTGCTGAGTGTGGGGTCTGGTCTACTTTATAAAATGTATGACAGGCATGATAGGCTATTTTAATAGAACTATTGTTCTTTACAATGTGAACCATTGTAAAGTTTCAACCTTTGTTTTAGGAATGTAGTCCACCTGCCAAAAACAAGAAAGAATGAAGAATTTGTGGCAAAAATACTGTACTGATACAGAATTCATTGTGCTGATTTTCATTTAGTTTTAAGGAAAGTTATGAACAAAAGCCTGTTTACAACATTCTCTAATATTTATTTAATACTAATTGAAATAGTAACATAGTGTATGACCTACATGGAATAGAAATTTACAAAGAATTCATTTGACTTTGACTCAATCAAGTGGTGGATTACTTTATTAGAAATGTTTCCAGCCACTGTTAAATAAGGGGATATTGTCAACACTTTCCACAGTGTCTTTAATTTTACTGTAACTCGTTTCTAAGGATATAAATTAGTCACAAACTAAACCTTAAGAGATGAATTTCTGAAGCACAAAAGGCACTTGTAGTACTACCTACCCCATGCTGGGAGACCCTGAATATAATATAATAACCTATGGTGTGTATATTTACCTATTAAAAATCTAATCTTTGCTTTAGTCTCCTTGGGCTGTAAAAAGGGCAGAAAAGCTGCTGCTGATTCATGGCTTTGTTTTTTACTGAGTATATGTGCTCAGAACAGCAAGTGACACATGATAATTGCTCAATAAAAATGAGCTCTCCTTGTTATTGTCATTTCTGTTTTAATAACTACTGATTATTTTGGTATATTCTGTACAAATACCCAGGATTTTGTGTTTAAAGAATTCATAAGCATTATCAACCAATTGTTAATCACAATATAGCTCATCTCTGGCTAATTAAGTACGTACCTTTTACCCCAAACTATTTCAAAAAATCTTCAGCTGCACATGAAATGATTTTCTTTTGAAATGTTTGTGCATCCTGTATTCTCTAACATCTGTGTGTCTTTTAACTGCTCATATATGTACATTGAATTCCAACATTTTTTTATTTGAAAGGGAACCTGTGGATGTCATGGTAAAGACCTTCATCTTAAATGTGCATGTGGAAGTGGACTAGTGTTAAAACTACATTCAAATAATTGAGTAAATCTCAATACTATTCCTAGAAAGTGATGTAGTGTTACCCCAGGCACAGAACACACAGACAAATGTATGTTGCATTCATTAAACTTGTATGCCAATGTCACAAATGAATGTAGGTAGTGATTGGTGCTCAAGCAGTGGTTCACTGGCAAAGATAAAAACAACTGTCTGCTTTGAAGAGTGGTCTTCATGTATGGAGACCCCTACCTGACTTCTTTGGAGAAGTTAAAATATTGTATATAATTTTGAGGTAACCATGGCCTCCTACTCTCCATTGTGGCTCCCTTAAATGAGCATAAACTATGGTGACAAGCCCTGGTTGAGAAGAGCATTAGAGACCATGGACATGAGTGCTGGACACATGCATGGAACCATTTAGAAGGGCTTTGGTAGATGGGGTGGGACATTGCAGTGTGTGGACCAGGGGAATAAGCCAATACATTAGGCAGAAGTTAGTCTGCTTTAGCAATGCTTAGGACGTACTGAGGAGCCTAGAAGTACTGGGATGAATTGACAGATTACTGCAGGAGTCTGATTGAAAGACTGAAGTGGGACACAGTAGGATACAAAGGAAGAGATGGACAGAGAAGAATTTACAAGAAAATAAATGAAGAAGGACAAGTAAATGGATGCAATGAGTGAGAATTATTTGAGGAAGACCCCAAAATTTAGAGACTGAAAAAATAGCAGAAAGAGGCCTGAGTCAGCAACAGATTACAGAGAAAATGAGTACAGAGCTCCAGGGCAAAACCATGTGCATTGTTCTGTGGTTTTGACCTCACCAAAAGAGAAACTCCAGTAGGACCTAGATCAAAGAGCTTGTGTGGGGCTCCAAATGTTTGATATGATGGAGTTGACCCACAGTTGAGTTTCCCTTCCCCTCTTTTGAGGACGAAGACTTGCCCAACAATTTACATTTGAACAGTCTTGGAGCACTCTGGAGGTACCAAAGGGCTCTTGGAGGAAGAGGCTGTGAAAGGCCTGAAGGAGGTGATCCCTGCAAACCATGTTCCTGTCCCCTGGATTCCAAACTCAATAAATCAGCACCTGGTTAACCTCCTCTCCTACTCCCTCTCTGAGTATCTCCATGCCTTAGAACCCCGTGGTCTCAGGCTCAGTCTTCTTTGACATTATCCTCAAGCAGTTAGTCTTTGATTTGCTCTGCTTGCCCCATGGCTTAGTCAGCTCAGGATGCTATGTTATGAGTGACTTAAGCAACAGATACTTCTTTCTCATCTTGATAGATGTTTTAAGTAAAGATTAGAGGGCTAGTATGGCTGGGTTCTGTTGATGACTCTCATTCTGAAGTTTAGATGGCAGCCTTTTTCTTTTATCTTCATATAGTGAAGAGAGTGGGGAAGAAATTTACCTTGTTTATAAGGGCTCATCACATTTTTGAGATCTCCACTTTCATGACTGAAGCCCAAAGGTCCTAACACCATCACATCACAGTAGGGATTAAGTGTTCAGTATTTAAAGTTATTGTCAAGACTTTTAATCCATAGCACTCCAGATACTAGGAATGAAGGTAGACAATCCCATAGATGAAGGGCTGAGGAATGGATAACACTCAACATTCTGAAGATTGATGTTTCAGTTTGTACTTGGTTCAGCTTTTCCTGACTTGTATCTTGGAAACAAGGACTCAAGGGAAGACTTGCATGATGACTTGAGTGAGTGACGTGTCTTGCATAAACCTAGCACCTTGGAGCTGCACACAGGCAGTTGGATGTTAGCAAGAGACTTTTAAATGAAATTGTTTCAAGCTTACAGAAAGTATCTCTACAGTTTGGTTCAGAATCCTGTGTGTTCAGGAGATTTCTTCTGTGTTTTGCTTCAGATGACCCCCAATTTGTTAAGTGTTGACTTTTCTATTGGTACATAAACATTCCTTGTGGTATATTTGTATATGTATGTTACATAATTTGATAAGTTAAATTATCAGTACCTCCTTTTCCTCCCTTCCCCTCATTCCCTTCCTCTACCTTACTGCTCTCCATTCTATTTTTATGAGATCTCTATTTTTTCTTAGTAAGTTCTGCATTTGAGACAAAACATGATTCTTTGACTTTCTGACTATACCTTATTTTGTCTAACACAGTGTTGTCTAGTTCCATCCATTTTCCTGCACATGACATAGTTATGTGATTCTGTATGACTGAGTAAAACTCTTATTACATTGTTTTTTGATATCACTTATATTTTTATATTGAGATTGGCATATGTGTTGAGATGAGTTTTTCTTCCACATTTATGTGAGTGTATTCTTAGGGCACAGCCTTCTTTTGGCTAAGTGCTCTGGGATATCAGGTTGTTTTGAAATGTTTAATATATTTTCAAATATGTTTTGAAGTATATTTGGTCTTCTAACTTTTTGGTGCTGATTAGTAAACAAAGTAAATATTCAAAGAGGTGTAGTATGTCACATCTTGAGGATTCCACTTTCTTAGAAAACTTCATTGGATCTTTCTAGTATATCAGACAATTCTATTCCTTGTAACTCTCCATGATTGCTCTTCTAGATTTGGCAACTCTGTGCCGGGGTCCAGCTCTAGCAGGAGTCCATGGGTTCCACACTGGTAACAGGGGGGCGGGGAGACAGCGTCGGCAATGGATGGAGAATGAAAGACACAGACTCTAGTTCTGGTGCAATCATTCCCACTTTATTATGGGGAAGGCTGGATTTATATACATTTTTCTTCAGGCTTTGATGACAGGCTTGTGACTAATAAAATCAAAGAAGTTTCCAAAGCATAGGCAGAAATTGTTTTTACTGAAAGATTATGAGAAAACAGTAACCTTACATTTTATCCTTACTTAATCACCAGGGCTTGTCATTGATAAAAATAAGCTGGTCCATATCTACTAGCTACTGTGGGAGGTACTTTGTGCTTAGAACCTGGAGAAACATTGTTATCTATAAGTTTCTGTGCCCCAACAGGTTCTGGCTGTGCCAGTAAATGCAGTGTTTGGTTTTTAACATAATAAAAACATTCTTCTTTAGTGAGGTTAACATCACAGGGTTTCAACATGTGTTTTGTCTCCATGATGTTTTTCTGGAAATTTGTAGAATTATTCCCTTCACCTCTAGCAAGATCCCCAGACTGAAGTGAGTAATATGTTATTAGGAAAACTCCACAGGATAACACCCAAGCTAGGGAGGCATACATCTGACATGCAATCCTTTTAGGATGAGTCTTTGCAATCATCCTTCAGTGGAACTCTGTCAAGCACTGTAAGGAGAGCCAGGCGCCCCCGCAACTCTGTATATTCCAAGTGTATATGGGAGAAACCTGTGTAGAAGTTTTTGTGTTATTTCTCTCTGGTGTTGCTGTAGGAGCAGTTGTCCAGGGGCGAGTTGAGCCTTCTTCCCATCTGTTCCTACTTTGGCCATGGTTGTCAGCTTGGGGTTCCCCTCCTGATTCTTTGTGTTATCGTATTGCTGAAGTTTGAACATAGTTATGTGTGAAACTGGGTTCACAATCTCTTAGCTGAATTGGGGTATAACTCAGCCACAGAGCATATTCTCCACCAATTTGAAGTGTCATATTTGATACCCAACAACTACAGAAAAGGGGGAATAAACAACAGCAAGAGTGAACAATCTGCAACATTCAAGTAAATACCAGATATCAATTATGATATGTGCAATACTAATAATCAAAAACCCAGAAATGATTGTGTCAGATTGAAACAGCAAAAATAGTGAACTACATTTAGCATTAGTTCCAACATCCACATTTCTAATAACTGCAAAATCATGAATGGTGGGAGCAAGATTATATAAACTAAATAGTTTTAAAGGATGGCAAAATACAATTCATCAAGAAAAATAAAATGGGAAAAGAAGGCAACAGCAAGGTCAGAATATTCCAAAGGTGAATATAAAGATGAAGAGTAGAGTTTCAAAGTAAGGCCATAATAAAAGGGGAATAAAAAAAATTGAAAGTGAAACAAAATAGATTGACACAATACAAGAGTATTGACTTACTATAGAGTGAAACTGAGAAAATTAAGCAGACTGAAAAAAGAAAAAAAAGCACTCTCAAAATGGATAATAAAATGAGAAAATGAAAAGACAAAAATTTATTTAACTATGTGTAACATGAACCAATCAATTTATTCAATAAAAGGAAAACAAAAAATTTTTATTGAAAAATGAAAGAACTGTATGTAGTGAGGTGCTCAAAGCTGTGAACAAGCACAGATATTTACTGCCTATTCCAGAGTATCCTTCCTTCCATCTTTTTCTTGTGATATGTATCCCTTAGGGAGAGCAGGGGCTGGGGTGCATCATCCCTTACTCTTATGTTGCCCAACAGGCTACTGGCTGGAATGGCCTCGGTTCAAAGCTGGTTTAGATTATTTGTCACCTTCTCTACTCACCTATATGGGGTAGTATGAATGGGAAGTACTGTTGTCTGCTGGAGTTTGGTTTAGACAGACTAGACTGATACATCCCCAGGTTGGGACTGACATGGAGTTCTAAACAGGAATCTCTGGTGGCTGAGGTCTAACTCTGTGTATAAATTTTTGGATGTTGCTGACTCTGTCAGTAAGAATTTTTTTCTTTCCTGTATTTCTTGTTTTTGTTTTTCCTTTTTTTAAATTTACATCAAAGTTTGCTAAGAAATAATTACCCATTTCTGTTCTTAATCTTTGTGGTCTCTGTAATGTATACATTTCTTCTTTTTTAACTTTACTTATCATAAGCTTTCAGTGTTTCCACTCTAGATACTACTTCTCAGTTCTTGGAGTTCTTGTTGGTTTTTATCTTTTCCCTCTCACAAATCCTCTTAACAATTATCTTAACTTCGAACAGATTTTGGTATTCACATATGAGAGAAAACATGCAGTACTTGTTTCTGTCTAAATTATTTCATTTAACATAAATCAAGAAACGTGAGTAAAGTGTTGCACTAAAAAAAAAGATAGACAAATCATCACAGAGAGTCATGTAGCATGTTCTTTATTAACATCTTTTGTGATGTAGGTTAAATGAGAAGCATTTTAAAACTCTCAGATCATCAATACAGATACATTTATATGTATGACATTCACATCTCTGTACTATTTTGCTCTTCTCTGCATGTCACCCCTCAGTAGTATCCTGTGTCCATGCCACTGTGCACCAACCTGTCTCCCTCCCTCTATCTCTGGCAGTTGTTCACCTTCACTCAATGAGAGACACTTCTGGGGTGGGGAGTGAGCTGAATGGGAAAGAGGCCAGGTGCTCATTCCCTGAGCTCTGTGGTCTTGCTTGGAGACAGTCCTGGGCAGGGACTGAGTTCTGAGCCCACTGCTGAGGTGACAGCTCCATGACAGCATCAGGTCAAGGTCCAGGAGCATGTCTCTCCCTGTCACTCACTCCTGGATGTGCAGCCTCCTTGGGAATCCTCATCCTTGCCCAGAGCTCTGTGTGAGGTCCCTGCCTCAAAAGCCCTTCATCACGCCCTCTGTGTGTGCCATGTATTCCAAGGTGGGTGGATTCTGACTTAAAATGTGAATACACTGTCAGGTTTGGGAGCAGAACAGACAGTCTCTAAGAATGCACTCCACTTTTCAGCCAATTGTGAAAATGTCCTATGAAAACTAATTGCTTTCAGAGAAAATTTCTTCATGGGTTATTTTATACTTTTCCAGAATGTTTGAGTTACATGGAGATAAAGGTGTTTTTTTTTTTTTTTTTTTTTTTTAGTTCAGTTAGGGCACCAGCATTTATTGATTACCCTGGAAGGTGAGGCACTGAGCCCTAGGGTAAGAATGCAAAGGCAAGTATTATGTGGACTTAGTCTTCACGATGCCTTATCTACCCTGGGGTCAGACCTTTATTCAGACATAAACATCACCTCTGTCAGAGTGCTCTGGTGTGACTGATTCCACCTGTACTCATAGGCTGGGATTCCGTGGCCCTAACCATTGTGTTTGTGTGTATTATTATAGTAATCTTTGTTACACTCCTCTCACTCTGATACCTGCTTCCTGATCCCTAATGGTCCTTCTTTAGGGATATCTTTTTGGATTTAGGTATTCACATATGAGAGAAAACATGCAGTACTTGCTTGTGTCTAAATTATTTCATTTAACAAGATCCAATTTTATCCCTTTCTCTGCAAATGACAGGAATCCAGTTTTCTTTGACGGAAAAATACTCCAACATGTATATACACGATATTTGCTTTTTCCACAGATCTGTTTTGGGGCAACCTGAGTCCATGTCATACTTATTGTGAAAGGTGTTTCAATAGACATTGTCATTCAGGTGTCCTTTTTATTTTCTGATTTCATTTCCTTTGAGTAAAGACCCAGCAGTGGTCATATGGTAGTTCTATGTTAATTTTCTGAGGGACATCCATATTGTTTTCTATAGATGTGGTACTAATTTACCTTCTTACCAACATTGTATATGGATCCATTTACTCCACATCCTCAGCAGGGTTTGTTTGTTACTTCTTTTTTATAATGATTACTCCATTAGACTAACCATCTTACCCAAGTGGGTGAGATGTAATCTCCTTGTTGACTTGTTTTTTCATTTCTGTGATGGCTAAAGATGTTGTACATTTTCCTCTCTTTTCCCCTCCTTCGTCTCCCCCTTCTTCATTGCTGTGAATAAGATCATTTTCCTGATTACTTTCTTAGAGAATTCAGTATTGTTGTATACAAAAGCAACTGATTTTTGCATGATGTTATTGAATCCTACTTCATGGAATTAGTTTATCAGTTCTAAAAGTATTTTGATGGATTTTTTTCAGCTTTTTAGGTACATACACAATCATATCATCAGCCAACTGAGATAATTGGTCTTCGTACTTTTATTTCTGGCAAACCATTCACTTTCTCTTGCCTAATTTCTCTGGCTACAATTTCTGGTACTATGGTGAATAAGGGTGGTGAGAGTGGGCATCTTTGTCTTGTTCCTGATCTTCCAGGAAGTGCTTTCAGTTTTCTTATTTATGTGCTATATTACATTTATTGTTTTGTGTTTATCTTTGCTGCATCCTTGGGATGAAACAAACACAATCATTGCATATTATCTTTTTAATGTGCTATTAAATTAAATCTGAAAGTATTTATTGGAGATTTTTATTTATATGTTTATCAGCAATATTGTTCTATAGCTTTTATTCTACTGTGTCCTTTATAGGTTTTGTTAGCAGGGTAATACTGATTTCATAGAATGTGTTGGAAAACTTTTTTTCCAGGTTTTATAAATTAGTTCAGCACATGTGTCAGTCCTTTAAAATTTTGGTAAAATTCAGCAATGATTCCATCTGGTCCTAGGATCTTTTTTTTTTTTTTCCCCTTTTAATCAGAAAACTTTCTATTACTGCTTCAATCTCAATACTTATCAATACTTGGCATTGATCTATTTAGTTGTTTTATATCCTTTTGGTTCACTGTTGGTAAGTCATATGTGTCCAGAAATTTTTCCATTTCTTCTAGACTTTCTTATTTATTAGCCATTGAGTTTTGCAAAATTTTTTCTAATGATTTTAAATTTCGCTGTATCTGGCTTAAAACTCCATTTTTAATTCTTGTTTTATTCATTTGGACTTTCTTTTTCTTCTTGTCAGTTTAGCTAACGATTTGTTAATGTGATTGTTTCCAAGAACCAACCCTTTTTTTCATTGATCCTTTGTAGTATTCTTTTAGTATCTAATTTATTTATTTCTTCTCTGATCTTTATTCTTTCTTTCCTTCCATGAATTTTGGATTTGGTTTGTTTTTGCTTTTGAAGACATTATGATGAAGCATGATAATATTGATCTCGATTTTTTTTGATATACATAATCATTACTATAAACTTGTCTATCAGCAGAACTTTCCCTGTCTGGTATGTTATGCCCCCATTTCATTTGATTATAGGAGTTCATTTGATTATAGGATTAAAATTTCCTCCTTGATTACTTGTATGATATACTGTTCATATATTATTGTGTTGCTCAATCTCCATGTCTTTGTGTAATTTCCACAGTTATTTCTGATTTCTTTTAACTGTAATCAGATAAAATACAAGAAATTATTTGTTTTAAAAAAATTTGGTAATAGTTGCTCCATGACCTAATATATTATCTATTTTAGAGGGCATGTTTTTTGTTTGTGCAGAAGACAATAATTTGTCTTTTGCAACTGTTGGATGGAATATTTTGTAGATGATTGTAAATTACATTCGACCATTGATATAATGTAAATCTGAGACTCAGATTTTTTGGTGGGATCTGGATGATGCATTTTTGTGGCCTATCTTTCCAGTTATGTATAATCATGTTTTTTTTAATTGTGTGCTCTAAGACTTATCATTTATACATTTATAATAATTATATCTTTGTGAGGAATTATTGCCTTGATTAAAGTAAAATGACCTTTTCTCTTCTGATTTTGTTTAAGTCTGCTTGTGAATTCTAAATGTAGCTATTCCTTTTTACTTTTGGATTCCCTTTATTGTGAATATCACTTTCTATCCATGGCTTTAGATGTGAGGTTAAGTTTTTTGTAGGCAGCTTATCATTAGGTCTTACTTTTTAATCCATTTAACCAGTCAGCATCTTTTATGCAAAATAGAAACATTTACATTTAGGGTGATGATCAAATGGTGCATACTTGTTCCTGTCAGTTTGTTCTTTTCTCTTCTGATGCTTTTGAATATTTCATCTTTTTTTCTTTCTTAGAAGTTTGATGGTTTATATATTGATAATGTTTGATTCTTTACTTTATCTCATTTTTGTGTCTACTCCTCTAGTGGGATTTGCTTTTTCATATTTGCTAATGATATCTTCATTCTTTTTCTGGGCATAGTATTCCTTTTTGTATTATCCTATTATTTCATTCCTGTGACACAATACCTGAGAAAAACTCTTGAAGTAAGAAAGAATTGTTTTGATTCACGTTTACAGAGGTTTTGTTCTGTGGTTGTCCAACTCCATTATTTGTGTGTAAGTTAAGGCAAAA
Organism: Sciurus vulgaris; assembly: GCF_902686455.1. Taxonomy (NCBI): domain Eukaryota; kingdom Metazoa; phylum Chordata; class Mammalia; order Rodentia; family Sciuridae; genus Sciurus; species Sciurus vulgaris. Next base: position 31,563,580 of record NC_136474.1, read on the forward strand.
TATCATGGCAGGTGGTTGTGTCAGAGTATAGTTTCTCACCTCCTGGTAGCTGGAAAACAGAGAAAGTGACAAGAAGGGGCTGGTGACAAGACATAGTTGCCAAGGTAGTGCCCCCAATGACCCACACCCTTCAACTAGATCCCACTTCCTACAGTTTCCATTACCTCCCAATAGTCCATTTGTATTATGAAGTCATCAATCCACGTCAAATGTCAGAGTCCTCATAAATCAATCATTGCCTAAAAGCCCACCTCGGAATACTACTGCATTGGGGATCAAGCTGTCCCAGTATGAGCTTTTCTGGTACTTTCTGGATCCAAACCATAACAAGCGTCTTCAGTGAAGATGGTTTAGTGGTCATGCATTCCCTTAATTTACTCTTATCCAAGGTCTTTATGTCTCCTGTTTACTTGAAGATTAACACTGCTTGGGTATAGCAGTCTTGTTTGGCACTTCACTCTTTTACCAGAATACTTGGTTCTTTTTAAAGATCACCATCAAAATGGGTTATGGCCAATAATAAGCACCTAATTTTACCTTAATTACTTCTTTGAAGGTCTGATTTCCTAATAAAAATCACATTGTGAAATATTGGTGGTTGAGACCACATATGAATTAGAGGGCACATGATTCAACCATAATAGGCAGGTGTAGAAAGTTTGCTTGTCTCTGCTGAGCATCATGGACCTCAGGGCTACCATATTGTTTGTAACTGGGGTGCTCATGGGGCATGGTGAGGAGGGTGAGGTAGCACCCTTTGTTACCCCAGGAAGTGATGATAACTTGTCAACAGGTTGATTGCTTGATAAAAATGAGTGGTCTTGTGTACAGTATTAGTAGTCATACATAACGTGTAAATGCAAAATCCAAAGTGGATGTAAAGAATGTCCTCCTTGAAGGTAAAAACACTGATTTAATTCATTCACAAGGCCAATCTGATGTTTCTAGTGATGTTGTGAGAGTAATTGATTTTAAGTATATGATCAGCTTGGAGACATGGTATAAGCTTAAACACACATGGCCTCTCATCTTGCTACAGTAGGCCACCCCCATCATCAGTCTTCCTAAAAGTATGTGATGAAGTCTCAGTGGGTCTTATCAACACTGTTGAATAAGATGGGGTCATTTTGCATTTTCCTACTGGTTGACCAAGACGGAATCCAAAGTTCAGTGTAGGTCCAGGTCTGTGAGGAAGGAGAGCAGGAAGAATAATGTGATAGGTTTGTCTTAAGTAAAATGTTTCTAATTAAAACTTCTGCCCTCAATACTGAAATTGTGGCCTTCTTAAATTCTGCATTAAACTTGACTTACTATTAAGAAATTGAAGTCATAAAATCAGTTTGAAGTTTTTCACTTTTTGTTTTATGTTTGAATATTTTTACTTTTTACTTTCCCAAGGCAAAACAAAGAAAATACATCACACATTGATTTGGGAATATCGAATGTTTTGTTTATTTAGAGGCTCCATAAAGTATAAAATTAAAGATTGTTCCTATAAAGCAGCATCTCCTGGGCACCAGCACAGCACCAGAAATCATGTGGTATAGGCAGCTGACATGAGGAAGAAAGTATTGGACTCTGTGTGTGCATATCAAGCAGAAGGGGCATCCTTGTCTTCCTCATTGTTAGTGAGCAGGTGGTGGAGATACCTCTCTGGCCCAGAGAGTCCAGGTCCCTGTGGATCCTGGTCCACAGTGAAGACAAGCATCCTCCATACAGGTCTGAAGTGGGGGACTCTGCAGTTATTCTCTCCAAGCATAGAGTGATGACCGCACCTGTGGCTGCCCCTCTATATGACTTGCTTTAGACATGATCTAGTTGTATTTGAACAACTCATAATGGCCTGTGACTTAAGAAGATTCCTGCCAAGAACTTATAGACTCTAATGGGAAAAAGCAGGACCCTGATAGAGTCCTGCTCCTTGTTGGAGGACTTCATCTGCCAGGTGACTAGTCATACCAATGGTAAACTAATCACAACTGCAAGAAATGAGGCATGGCCACGGGGACCTTTGAAGTACCTTTATTATTGTCCCACTAACAAGGAACTTTCCCTGAGGGTCACAGTAGAGCCATTAGGCACAGAGGCTTTTATTTGTATTAAGTATGAACAGTCCCTTTTGTATAATGTGCTGTGGTTTATACAATGTATATTTTTGACCTTCTTTATCTGGAGTCTTCCTCCCATGGATTCACCTAACTTCAAATGAAAAATTTTAAGAATAATTTGTCTGTATTGAGCATACATAGACTTTTTCCCTTTCTATTATTCCCTAAATGATACTGTATAATTATTATTTATCTGGGCCACAGCCCTTGGGAGACTTGAGGTGGCAGGGCATGGCCCTCCTAGAACATTTGAAGTAACATTCCTGTGCAGTGTGACTGTGGGCCTTGAACTGGGGAGCATCCTGATTAGAAGTCTCTTGAGACAGTAACTGAGGCTAAATTCTGACCTTCTTGGAGGTGCCCTCTCTCTGTCATATGGGGTGCTCAGGGTGCAGTGAATATACTGGGAGAAGGGGCCTGAGGCCACATGTGTAACTGATTCACTGGTAGCTTGGGGTCCAGATGCTAATGGTGGCCCACAGGTATCACTAACCAGACTCAGTTCCCACCATTTGCATGAATTAAATTGTCATGTCCTTACGATTCAGGTATGGGAATAAGAGGCTTGCCCTGAATCACATAGGGGTGTTTGGAGAGCAGAGGGATGATGGAGAGAGTTGAGCCTGCCAGCATGGCCTTTTTTCATTATGGACACTGTGGAGTGTAGTCAGGACTCCTGATCCTACAGACATGCCCATGAGACCCTTGGCAGGGACTAGTGTTTCCCTAATGACTTTAAATGAAGTAAACACATAAGCCCCTCACACAGGGAGCAGCTCCTGGGGCAGGTGTTATTTGTTCCCCACCTTCCATGGTACAATCCAGAGTTCCCTGTGGAAGATAAAAGCTTCCTGTTTGTGGGGACCACATATGCTTTCAAGATGAATGATGCCTGACTTCTACTTAGTAAAGCATAAGAAATGTCCCATTGCCCTCATGAACAATAATCATGAACAAAGAGAAGGAGCCATTTCATGCATGCTTTCATCAGCTTCTTGTGAACACCTGAGCATGGAAAGCCCCTAATGCAAAGGAGAACTGTGCAAGAACTTGCTTCTGCCCTTGGGAGGGAAATGTTGAGTGTGACATCCCTACCCAGGGAGGTGCCAGCACTGTGCAGGTGTCCTTGGGGGCATCTGATGTCAGAGGATGGAAGGGAGAAACTGCTGTTCCACTGGACTGTGGTATTCAACTCTCCTTTGTTGTAGAGGAAAAAGAAACATTTTTCAATAACCCTGAAATCTGTGGCAATACTAAAAGAAGTGGGAGTGTACAGGGTAGAGAATCTTTTTAAGACAATATGCCTTCCATCTGTATATTTTTGATTGTGAGAATTTTTCATTAGAGAACATGAGTCTGCAATGCATTATTGGAAGAAACTTCTAAGAAATCATCTTCATTACACATAAGTTTAGTAATGTGGTACTAATTAATATTATTTCAGGGAATATTTTACAAAAGTATATAGTAATTTGAAATCAAGAGTGAAATCCCATGGACATCATTAGGTAAACAGTAATAAAGTAGGATAAAATACATTTTTATTGTTTATATTTTCCAATTTTCATTTTATTCATGAATTTTGGTAAGTTTAACAAGACAAAGACATGAGAATGTTCACCTTGTTCACACTCCTGGTCACCACCACAATTTAGTAAGTTATGGTATTTTAATATTCTTTTGTTTAACAAACATAACAACTACATTTAGATTCCTTATCTCATTAGCAGCTGCCACATAGAAAACCTTGTATTTTGTAACATTTTAAAGATCCTAATTAGTCTTTCATTAGTTGAGGTTTGAGTTTTTCCATTCAAGGTATTTCTTAACTCCTGTCTCAGTCTCATAACCATTGTTCATAATTCCATGGAAACTGCTTTCTTTCATAGTGGAAATGACAGTGAGAAGTGTGGTGTGTGGTGGGTCTCAGTCACCAAAGCTGGGCTCTGCCAGGACACTAGGATCAGGCCCCACTGATCTTGATGACAAACTAGATGCACAGTTCCTTCACTCCCCAGGCCTCTCCACCCATGCTCTGTAGCTACTCACTGGAGTAAAACAGGATCCCACAAGGCCAGCAGCCTCTGCACAGCAGCCCCTCCAAATCTACTGCTGAAGACACCATTCTCCTGCCTTCAGAGCCCAGCACCAGCTCAGGAGAGGAGGTTTCTAGGCTCAGGGAAATGACCTCTCAGAGTGTCTCCTACTGCTTTCAAAGGAGAAATCCAGGTCATCTGTGGCCCTAAGTTCCCAATTCCCATAGAATCCATTCATGCACTCATCAGTACTTGTGGTCATACTCCAAGTGTCTAATTCTGGCTCACAGCTTCCCATGACCTTCTACTTGGAGGAAGAGGGTGTGACATTGAATAAATACTTAAATACCATAGACAGCAGTGGGCCAGGCAGGTGCATGAACAAGGAAGAACAGACCACACCTACCTGGGGTCCATGGGATATCTTTGGGATGGGCACTCAGGGAGAAGTCCATTGAGAAAGGAAAGAGCCATGTCTATTTGGGGGTGAACATTCCATGCACAGGGAAATCACACAGGGTTCCTGGGCAGGAACAGCATCAAGAATGGTTCAGGGAAACCCAAGATTGGGTGGAGTGCCCTCGGGAAAGGAGTTGGTGAGAGCAAGGCCACAGAGGCCCCCAGGAGCCACACCCTGCAGGACTTGGGGCAGTGAATGAGATGCTAAGGTTATTTTAACCAGGTAAGGTCACACAAGAGGATTTTGAGGAAGGCATGGCTCACGTGGCTTTCACTGTAGGAATTTTGGTGGCTCTGTGAATAGGAAAGAAGGAAAGGCAGGGCTGGGAAAGATACTGGTCTCATGAGAAGGGCTACAGAGAGGGTCCAAGGGGGGTCTCCCATTTGTGTTCCTGACATTTCTATCAGCTTCCAGAAGTGGGAGACTGAACCATTTCCTCTGTGTCACAAAAGACTGTGATGTGCTCCATGCCTGCACCTATGGAGCACTGTTGTGAGGGATGAGGGTAGAAGGCAGAGTCTTGGTGCAGAGAGGGTCTGACAGTTCTCTTGCTGAATCCGGGGGTTATGGGCCCTAACTGTAGTTACACCTTAATGGCTGAGGGGTTCTTGGTAATTGTGTGTTTTCTGTCCTGCACTGTACAATTCCTAGCAGCAGAAAACTTATTTCTCTTTTAAATCAATACTTATTCCAATTTAACCACACTGCTTGGTGTGTAGCACTTCCACAACGTGTGGTATATTAGTGTTCATGGGTGTTTGTGTGTGTGTGTGTGTGTGTGTGAGCGCGTGTGTGCATGTGTGACAGAGAGAGAAGAGAGAAAGAGAGAAAGGTGGTCCCAAGTTTGAGACCAGACTCAGCATCTTAATGTGAGACCCTGTTTCAAAGTAAAAAACTAACAGCCCTGGGGGAATACACTATAGCTCTGTGGTAAAGAGTCATCAGTTCAATCCCCAGCCCCCCACAGATATATGAGGGCTTAGACTCTCCCAACTCTGAACTCAGGGCCAGCACACTAAGCCCCTCCCCAGCTTTCCTAGGCTCATCTTCTTGTATGTGAAGCCACTATGACCCACGGTGCTTCTATACACTTCTCTCCACAGCTGCCCAAATTTCAAGGGAGGGGGAAAGAAAGAGGAAGGCAGGTTGAGAGATCTTCAGGAGTAGTTTGTGTAGGGTGACCCCATACTGGCAAGTCTTGAGAGTTTTCTATTATTTGTGTACGTGATAACCAAATGATAAATACATAACACAATGAGGAATCGAGTGAGGGTGGTAGTCAATATCACTTTTACCTCTCTGTCTGTCCTCTCCCTCCTAGAATACACTGTGAGAAAGAGCATAAGCTGACCCATTCCCAATGTCCCACCATGGGAAATACAGAAGTCCCTACCTCAGATGAGAAAGATCCTGTGTTCAGAAGCAATAGACATCTCAGTGGGAAGATGCTTTTAGCAAACCACGATATGGTCATGACAAAATTTTTTCCTCCATGTGGAATGAGATGATTTTTGGGGTAAAGATTGCCAAGAGGAAAGAAATGAGAAGCATGATGGTATTCATCAGACAACAAACTTCTCTGAAGATGACAGTGTCTGTGACAGTGAAATGGTGGCCTACTCTCCTAGGCCTATGCTGGTAGGAGCTGGTGAGTGTTGTAGACACCCTAGGAGGCATGGTATGATTGCTGTCCCTGTCACTCATCCATCTCTTCTTGATAGGAATGCTGTGTCCCTTGGGGTGAGCTTGGTGACCACAGGCCAAAATTAGACATCACTCTTCTTTGCTCTAGGGGGAGGAACTCTTGTGGCAACAGGAATATCTACCAACCAGGGTCTGGAGTTCCTGATTGTACAAATTATCCTTGGAGGAGGTTCAGGCTGAATCCCCACTTTCAGCTCTTGGATCCCTGCAATAATGGTTATGAATATCTGGGCATCAGCAGTTACCCCTACCCCCAACTGTCATCTGTAGCCTTTATGCTTGCTACTGACATGAGGATTGGGAAATGGCTAATGACAATTTACCTTTTTCTAGTAATGTGACTTCCCTTTACCTTTATTGGGGAATATACTCTTCAAAAAGTTACTTATCCTGTTCCTAAAGTGCCTCTGATGGAGACTGTCCTTTGTCTAGAGAGAGCCTTGGAGGACATGTCCCCATAATGTCTCCTATTTCCCTACCTGTGCAGGGGGTACATCCACCAGCATGGAAGGCTTCCCTCCTGAAAACCATCGTACTTGGATGCCTGACCTGGGCCACACACAGCCCTCTCTCTTGTCAGTTGGACCAAACCTTTTGCTATTGTTCTTCTATGGGTTCTGTAAGTTTGGAAACTTGGGCTTCTGCAGTTCCTGGCTGCTCTTTTTGATGTTTAGGAGATCACATATTCCCTGGGGTATTGACAGGCTGCTGCTGGATATGTTCAGGATGGTGGACAGAGTTTCCTGGGAAGCCAGGATGTCAGGGGTGCAATCCTGAAGGAACACATCAGTGACACAGCCTTGAAGGATGATGCCAGTGGCTATATTTTGAGGCTGGTTGTCTAACTCAGCATCTGTTCTCAGGCAGGAGTATTCTGCAAGGGGGGGAAGGGATTTTTCTTTTCCCAGAACTTCCCAGATTCACATGAACAATTTGAGAGTTGGACATCCTGCTGGTTCTCATAGTGACTACCTTGTCAGGGGCTTCTCAGCTTTCTCTCCCTGTTGTCTTCAGCCTTTGAAGTTTGGAAGTCTTCATTGACCTAGTGTTGTCATGCTGTGATATGGGTCTTGTGAGCCCACCTCTACTCTCCAAATTGCTCATGCCTCCCTCTTCTGGGCCTGGATTTGACTCCCAGGTGCCCCTTCAAGATCCCAGGACAATATTGCTGTGCCAGGTTTTACCCACAGGACCTATGTGGGAGTCCTGAAAGGAAGACCTCTGAGGGCCCACAGTTTTCACAAGATGGAGTCCTGCTGTGGGACTCAAGTGAGAGGCCAGGGAGAGGATTCTGCAGGGTGAGACTTTTCTGAGTGTGTTCTCACAGGACACTGACATTGTGGACAAAGGAGTTAGCCCTGGAATCACAGGAGGCTGATAATGAAAAGGCAGACTACAGAAGGACTGAGGCTTAGACTTCCTCAACTTGAAGAGCTTTATGTACTTGAGGACCTTGAGATTTAGGTCCCACTTGTGCCTCACACAGAGACTTTTAATATGTGCTATTGGCACCTGCTGAGTTTCAGCATTCAGGAGGTAGAGCTCCTGGGAGGTGTTCCTGCAGGTTTCCCAAATTTTTATAGATGGTCCATTCCCAGGTTCCATGTGTTTGAATTTTCAGGCAGGACACACAGATGGTATGTTGCAAACCTTTAATTACAACTACTGAGAGGATTCATGCCATTTTGGTCTGCTCCAACTTCCTTCTTTAAAGTACATGCAAGATATGTATATGTTTCTTGTCTGGGTCTCTTGGTGAATCATTTCCTGCATATTTCTTGAGGGTCTCGTCAAGTCCCTTCCTGATTTTTTCTCAGAGATGACCCTTGGAAAGTTCATTGGGAAGCTCTTCTAGGACCATCTCAAACTGTACCCCAGATTGTTGCCTGAGTATTTCCCCACCTGGAGTATTTCTGGGTTCCCCGTCCTTCTGGCTGCTATCATCTGGAATGTGGAGCTCTAGAAAGATCCATTAGTGTCCTTTGCTGTATCAGTGGTTGGCAGTTTTATCCTGGGCTCCCCTGGGTCTGAAGATAGCTGGATCTTGTGGAATACTCCACTCTAGTGCTGAGTGATCCTCTTCTCATGGGTGTTACTTCAGTTTTTACTATTCATTGCTGATAAAATGTCTTGGCAGTCTGGCAGTGGACTTGTTTCTGTGAGGCCATGTGCTGGCTGTGAGTTATCTAAAGATTTCCTGGGTACTTGGGGACAGAAGATGGCAATGGAACAGAAAAAGGTGATGAAGCTGGAGAAAGTTATGGGCCTGGAGAATGGTGATAGGATAGAAGAAGGTGAAGGGACAAAAGATGGTGATAGGAAAATGTTATGGTTTGGATGTGAGGTGTACCCCAAAACCTTATGTGTGAGCCATTTCAAGAAGGTTCAGAGGAGAAATGATTGGGTTGTGAGATTCCTATCCCAATCAGTGAATTAATCCCCTGATAGTGTCTAACTAAATAAATGATAAATGAAATGGTAGGTTGTGGCTGTAGGAGTGGTTCATTGGTGGCATGGCTATGGAATATATATTTTATATCTAAAGAATAGACTCTGCTTCCTGCTTACCGTGGGAACTGCTTCCCTCTGGCAAACTAGCACATGGACTGCCTGGAGGTGACTCTCAGGACACATCAAATTCCTGTGCCATATGTGGTTTCACTGCCTTACCCTGACCCCTGAGGCCTTAGTGCTCTGGCTCCCAGTCATGCCCACTGCCACAGGTCCTCTGCATGTGGTCTGAGCCACCCTGAGCAGCCTGAACAGGGAGCAGCCCTCATGGGAGTAGCTCAGATCCTCTTGGTTTCACTGGACACAGAAAGCAAGAATGGTCACCACAGCTCCAATGGCCCAGATGTTGGAGGTGAAAATGATAGGAAGTGTGCTCAGTCGAGAAAGCTGGGCTCTAGGATTAGGCCCCAATGAACTTGATGACAAACCAGATGCACAGTTCCTTCACTCCCAAGGCCTCTCCACCCGTGCTCTGTAGCTACTCACTGGAGTAAAACAGGATTCCACAAGGTCAGCAGCCTCTGCACAGCAGCCCCTCCAAATCTACTGCTGAAGACATCATTCTCCTGCCTCCAGAGTCCAGCACCAGCCCAGGCTGAGAGGTTATTTCTCTGCTCAGGGAAATGACCTCTTAGAGTGGCTACTATTGTCTTCAAAGGAGAAATCCAGGTCATCTGTGGCCCTAGTTCCCACTTCCCATAGAATACATTCATGCACTCATCAGTACTTGTGGGCATGTTCCCAGACAACCCCTTTGGCCTTTGTAGGTCCCCACCTTTCCACTGTAGATGACATGGGAGGACCATGTTTATGTCTAAATGTCACTAAACTGGGAATCACTCCTAGAATTCCCTAGTCCTGGCTACTTCACCAATTGTTAACTCCTCCCTTCTGTAATTAAAGAGGCAAAGACATTCACCCTTATTCAACATAATGTCAGGAAGTGAATCTTCTGTATCAAACGGGTTACATCCTCTCTAGCCTGTGTCATTGCTAAAAAGGCTTCTCCAGGCCTGTGACCTGGGAGCCAGAGCAGGGTGTGCAGGACAGGAGCCAGGGTGAAATCATGATGTCTCCTCCCCCCAGTTTGGTCACTGGTACTGGAAGTTCAGGGGCTTCCCATTGAGGACATAATTTGTGGTATCACCATGTTACTCTGCCTCTTTCTTTGGCACCACTTTGATCCTCCACATCCCTAGCTATGCCCACTGTCCCCCAAATGTCAGATGGATATTGCATGCATATTTGTGTCATCAATGGAGGTGGGGGACAGGGTTGATGGGTGGTGTGCTGCATGTGACACAGCCCTGAGAGGCCGGCTTGCAGTTCCCTCACACACTGATTGCAATTCCATTCTGGCCACTGGTCTAGTAATTTTCATCCTGGCTGTAGATGAAGAAGGCAGGAGCAAAAGCAGGTGACATGGCCTTGTCATTCAGTCTGAGCTAAAAGGAGTTGGCAAGGTCCATATCCATGGTAGCCTCTATAGGGCAGGGTTTCCAAGCACCTCTGTTGCTACCAAGGTATCTAGCAGCCAAGACACTTTGACCACCTCTAACTCAAGGCCATGAAACCTCCCTTCTCCCCAATCTCCCTGGGCCCATTTTGTGTCATGGGAAGCTAGTAAGTCCTATGGTGAGCCTGTACACCACAACCCACAAAGGTGAGGGTGGAGGGAAAAGCTGATTCAGTCATTAGGAGGAGTGGTGCTCATGGGATTGTCCCATCTTTTAGAATCCCAAGACTATTATATTATTTCTGTAATGATCAAAAGTCATGAATTCCTAAGGTATAATGAGGGGATGTGTGTAGGTGTAGGTACTCAATGCTCTTGTTACCTCCCTGCATGTCCAGTCTCTTCTAGAATCCATTGTAATGAAGAACAGACATGACCTCATTCCCTATGATACACCACAACAGACAGAAGTCTCTCCAATTATTCAAAACAGTATTATAAAGCAGTTTTCACCTCAATTATGAAGAAGCCATTATTAAACAAAGAACGGGCTCGCATGGGGACAGTTTTTCTCAGTATGGTCTCAGTTATGGGGAAAACTTTGTCCCAGCAGGACAGGATTGAGAAACATGTTGATTCTGACCAGAGAACAAAAGTCTCTGAAGGGTACAGTGTCTTGGATAGTACATATTTTGGCTGGATATACCTGGCCACCCTGAATCTGTGCTGCCCAGAGGTGCAGACCCCTTGTGCAGCAAGGCCTGATATTTGTTGTTGTTTCTGTTCATAGGATGGAGGTGGTCCATGGAGCTTACCTGGTGACCACGAGCCATAGCTTCCATCACTCTCCTTTGGTCAAGGGAGGGAAGAACCCTGGAATAAAGGGGTTGCCTCCCACAGGTGCCTGGGGTTCCTCTTGAGTATGTTTTTTTGGAGGCAGAAAGATCATGATTTAACTTCATTTTCTACTGTATAATCCTTATAAATGTGGTCATGAGTGCCTGGGCTTCTGATGCACTTTTGTCTGTAAAGAGTCAGCTTGTGACCCACCCTCGACTTTGGGTGGAAGCTGATGGTGTCATGATTTTGGGTAGGGAGTTGGCCTGCCCTTTGCATTTCCTGGGGAAAATATACTGCAGAAAGTTCTTTATTCTGTCCCAAAATGCCTGTTTGAAATAGCCTTGGAGGACTTGTCCCACACAGTGTCTATGACCTCTGTTACAGGGATAGAGAGGCTCATTCCTCCAGCATAGGAGGGCCACTTTCCTGCAAACCTCTGTTTCTGGGCTTGTGACCTGGGCCATACACTCTCCCCTCTCTGGCCAGTTGGCCTAAGCTTATTTCCCTTGTACCTCTGTGCTTTCTGGGGTTGAAGGATCTGGGGCTCCTGCAGGTCCTGGCTGCTCTTCCCTGGTTAAGAGTCCATACAGCCCCTGGGAAGTTGGTACACTGCTAGTGGACATGCACAGGGAGCTGGATAGTCTCTCCCGGGAGGCTAGGATGTCTGTAGCCAAGAGCACCTCAGAGGCACAGTCGTCATGAAACATTTCAGTGCCATAGTCTTGTAGGACTACACCAGTAGCCAGAGCCTGAGGCTGGTTCTGTGGCTCAGTGTGTGCTTTCAGGAATGAGTATCCCTGGTCCTGGGAAATAGAACTTCTAAAGGGGGAGGGGCTGTTACTGGTTCCCCAAGATTCTGAATTCCCCAGATTAATACGAACATTTGGGGATTTTGATGTCTTCCTATTTTCCATGGTGACTGCCTGGTCAGAACACTCTTCATCATTCTCAAGGTCTCTGATTTCTTCAGCTTTTAAAAACTGGGATCCTACCCCAACTGATGTCAGACTGTGGCGTGATCCTTGTAAGCTCACACCTCTAGTCCACCATGGCTCTTGTCTGCCTATTTCAAGGCTGAGACTTGGTTCCAGGGTGTCTCTTCCAGAACCGATAAGAGCATCACTGTTTCAATTTTTGCCCACAAGAATGTAACCATGGGGCTGAGAGATCAGGCTGCCCTCATGTGTAGGTGATGGAGATTCTGAGAGCCCACAGATGTCACCAGATGCATTTGTGCTCAGGGACTCAAGTGAGGGGTCAGAGAGAGGACACGTCAGGTTGGGAACTGAATGTTTTGCAACCTCCTTGAATCCTGGAACTTTGTGAATGGATTTTCTCAGGACATTGGTATTATGGGCAATGGAGTCAGCCCTGGAGTTACAGGAGGCTGAGGAGGGAAGGGGAGGATTTGGAAGTGATGAAGCCTCAGAGTGTTTCATCTTGAATGGATTCATGTGCTTGAGGACCTTGAGGGGTAGGCCCCACCTGTGCCTCACTCTTAAATTTGTAACATGTGCTTCCAGCACATACCCAGTGTGAGCATCAAAGAGGGAGAGCTTCTGGAAGGTTTTTGTGAAGGCTTCCTTACCTTTTAAGGATGGTCCATCCCCAGTTTCCTTGTGGGTGTTTGAATTCCCAGGTGGGGCAGAGACATGATAAGTTCCGCAACTGGAAAGATCAAACTCCACAGGAATCAAGCCCCCTTGAAACATTTCTGTCCTCTCTGAACAATTTTCCTGTATAGCAAGGCTGCTGTCATCTGTAAACATGGAGTTCCAGGAAGAACCACAATTATTCTTTGCCTGACCTGTTTTTGGGACTTTGTCCTAGGACTCCTTCAAATTCAGACATGGGTAGATATTGGGTGATAGTCCAAATGGATGTTGCATGAAGCTTCTTTGAAGGTGCTACTCCACTTTCTCCTCAGTTGAAGGCTGAGGAAATTGGTGGGGTCTTGTTGATGGGCTTATGGTTACAGGAGGCCCTGTTCTCAAAAGTGAGATGACTGAATGTGTTCTGAGCCTTTTAGACGAAATAAGGTAAAGGCTGTCTCTGTTGTAGTTGTTTCATGAAAAGGTGACATTCCAGGTGTTGACAAAAAGAAGGACAAAGCAGATGGGTACCTTCTTGACTTGTAGGACTCAAAGATTCATAGGCAGTATTCAGGGGAAAGTGGAATGGCATGCTTGGGAGAGAAGATGTTATTTGGTCCTGATTCTGGATCTGAGCCAGTGATGGGGACTGGGAGCAGGTCAATGCAGGAGTCACGGGCTGGACTTGGACAGCAGGGTGGAGCAAGAACTGACAGAAATAGAGTTGTCTGGGTGGAGCCAGCACCTAAACTGGAATGGAATTAGGAAGTTTGCAGGAAAAGTCTGCAGAGGGTCCAGACATGCTGACAGCAGCCACAAAGGACTTGCTATGCAGAATGGGGAAGACCCTAAAGACCTGGCTGCATTTCTTCTGCAAATGGTCCCACAGGCCCTTGGTGTAATAGGTGCTGAGGAAAAGAAAGCTGCTCTGGCTTGCCAGTTGTATCCCAGGGTTGTGGGATGGTGATGTCCTGTTCCTTGCCCAGTGACTTTACTGTGATTCCCAGAGAATTCAGGGAGCAGTCTGATTCATCTTTTGTCTTCCCATTACCAATGTTCTGTTCTTATGTCTTGCTGACCAGTATTTCCAGCAGTTTATGGATATCAGGTTTACTGAAAGAGGTACCTCCAGTTGCTGCCTGTGAGAGTAGGTGGTTTTCCCAGGAAGAGTCCTCTGGTGGGTGTGAAACATGGTCTCTCTGGGCTCAGTTTTTCTATCATTGGAGAGACAGCAGACTGTGGCAGCGACCTCCCACCATGAGAGGGATGGACATCAGATTGCAAATACAGGAGAAGGCAATGTGACAGAACAAGGCGATGGGACAGGAGGAGGCCATGGGACAGGAGAATGGAATGAAACAGGTAAAAGGGGATGGGAAGTAGAAAGGGATGTGACATGAGAAGGCACTGTAACAGGAGATGGCATTGACTCAGAAGCAGGCACCAAGCAGTTGAGTGATGCAGAGTCCTGTGGTGTGGTTCCCTGTGAGAGTGTCATTGAGTCACATTGAGGAGGATTAAGGCTTTGGTCTGGCAGAGATAGAGGGCAGGCCGTGGAATCAGAATGGTGAGATGGGAGAGAGGCTGAGGTGAATTTTGTTCAGAGGAATCACAGACTCTGGTGACTGAGAGGCACTCAGGCATGAGTGTGACCCAACAGACTCAGAGGAATTCATGAGGTCTGGTGAGGAGGTGGAAGGCAGAAGCAGAGGATGTCTGCTCAGTGAAATGAGGGAAGCCAAGGGGAAGAAGGTAGTGGCCAGAGCATCATGCACAGGCAGTGTTCATGATTGGTGGACTCTAGCTGATTCTGGTTTGTACTTTTCATCTGGGTCATCTCCTTATAAGACATGGTGAAAGGTACTCTCTTCATGAAGCTTCCCTAGGTGGCACAGGCTGTAGCTGGAGCAGATGGGGCCAGGAGGTAGGGCAGGTGGGTAAAGGGTAGGCACCTGTGGTTCATGGTCCCTCACTGTCCCATACCCTGAGTTTACGAAGCCTTACTCTCCCATATCCCAGAGCTTTAGCCACATCCTGCTCAAACTGAGGGCTTCCCCTGACCAATGAGGGTTTTTTGGATTTTGGATCATATCATAGGCAGCAGTCAGAAGGATACAGGAAGTGGAAAGTTACTTACCTTTGTAAAAGTGAAACTAGAGCTTCTGTCTCTTCCACTTCCTTCAAGCAATCCCTATAACCTGAAAATGGAGATCTGGTTATTGTGGAGAGGGAGGGTGAGTGGAATATATATGTGGTGTAGACTGTGGGAGAGTAGTCTCTGTAGGGCAAGCACCAGTGTTCAAGTCTTCCTGACACATGACACATATTGGAAGGCACACAGAAAGGTAGCTCTTCATCATTTCATTCCACTTCCACTAGTGCCACTGTACTCATAACCACTCTGTGGGAAAAAAGATTGGATCATCTCGAAGAGGAATGGGTGTTAGGGAAGTGAGAGCTTGTCCACACTTTGACCAGGAAGTTCCACCTCCAAATCCAGACAGCATGGCTCTACAATGGCCCATATCATCATAATGAGCATCACCCATCCCTGGCCCACCACAGCTTCATTTTGAGCACAGAACCTGAGAAGTGTCTCTGGTATGATGATTTCCTTCCCAGCACCCTTCCTGTCTTGTCTCTGGAGCTGACATTCTCTGGGACATGGCTCTGGATTCTTGGGATAGGGGACAGCAAGTTTCCTCTGGGTTGCAAGGGCAGGGACTTTCCTTTCACAATGTTACTCTTCTTCCTGTTCTTGCTCTATCGCTTCTTTACCTTTGGATGCTGACCAACAAGAATGAAAAAGAGGCTGGTGCCCTATTGTTCCTCTGCTTTCCTAGTCCAGCTGTAGACATTCCATGTTTCTGAACAGCATTCCCAGAATGATGCCCTGTTCTGTCCTGAGATTTCTCTTTTTTGAAGTGTCTGTAGTTATTTTGGAAAAGTGGGAAGAAGAGTAGACAAGAGAGAATCTATTTTTCTGGTGAGGCTGGCCTAAGGGTTTCTTACGTTGGGATTTCTTTTTCCTTGGTGTTGGGAAAGATGGATTTCCCTAGAGGCATGTTAACAGGAGAAGAAAGAGCCCCAGTCCACCCACACAGCCAAGGATCATATCCATTGTCCAGGTGGTGAAGCTTGGGTTCAGCCATGAGATACTAAGACTATTCAGAGGAAAGAGGATTGTCCATCATCTAAGTGGCACTGTCCAATTTGGACAAATGAGTCCTGAGAGGCTCTTCATGAATGGGGAGTAGGGCCCAGGCATGTATCAGAGGGCTGTGCTGTCTCATCACAAAGGGATCCTGAGAGCAGGGGCGGGTCAAGAAGAAGAGGCTGCAGCATACCACTGCCCCATCCTCCAGTCCAGCATGTCCTCCACCCTCCTGGGACTTCAAGGTCCCTACTTCCAACTCTACCCATTCACCTTCCCTAGGAGGCCTTCATTCATTTCCTGTTGTTTCTGCCTAGCACCCAATTGGCTAAACTGATGCCGGTCTCTTTCTGGGTAACACTTGCTAATACTTCATTGCATTTCTTATCAACTTTCATGATATATTTTAAGTCTGTAGTTTCATAATCTTTGTCTGTTTTTGTTATTCCTGCTGGCTGAAACAATGAGTCAGAAAGTAGTCGTTCTTTTGCTTTTATCTTTTTGGAAGAGATTAACCAGGAACCTATCTTGAAATTATGGGATAACTTTAGTGGTTCAGAATCTTCGATAAATTACAGTTCTATTCAGATTGATCATTTTTTTTGTGTGTTAAATCTGCATATTTGTTTTGCAAGAAATCAATAGATTCCATGCAGTTTCTTGAATTTAAGAATTTAAGTTGTTTGTGGTTTTCTTTGACTATCGTTTAAGGTCTATGCAGTGAGTATTGATGCCACCCTTTTAGTTTCCAGTCTTCATCATTTATATATTTTTTCTTTGAGAATTTCTAGAGAGTCATGGATTATATTTTTTTTGAAAACACTTTTCATTTATTCATTTTTATGCAGTGCTGAGCATCAAACCCAGTACCTCACACTTGTTAGACAAGTGTTCTACCATTTAGGTACATTTACAGCCCCTATATTAATTTTTATTTGGCAATTAATCACATATTTATATGGCATAATAGGCCTAATATAATGTTTTGATACTTTATGTCAGGTCAATTATTATATGCTATCTATTGCTTCACATACTTATTTCTTTGTTAGAAAACAAGTCTACATTTTAGCAATTTTGAAATACACAATATTAACTATCATCCCTATATTAATCAACATTTTGTCTCTGTAAATGAAATACCTGACAAGAACAACTTAGAGGAAGAAAGTTTATTTTGGGTTCTACCATCTCCATGCTGGGCCTAGGTGAGGTAGAATCTCAGTGGAAGAGCACGGCAGAGGAAAGCTGCTCACCTCATAGCTGACAGGTAGCCTTAAGATGCAGGTATGCTGGCACACACCTGCTGAAATGGATGTGCAACAGGTTGCATAATTTTTCATTTGTTTATCTAGGGAAATATGGGTTGTTTACGCCACTTGCCTAATGTGAATAAAGGTTCCATGAACATTGGTGTGCATGTGTTGGTTTTAGTCTCTCCTTCCAATTCTCTTGGGAATATACCTGGAAGTGGATTTCACTGATCATATAATAATTCCGTATTCAATGTTTGGAGGAACTCTCATAATGTTTTGCATAGTAGTTGCATAAATTCCCACCAAAAAGTGATACCACAGAGTGGATGATTTTCTTTTCCCTCATGAGAGTACTCTTTTTCCTATGATTATTCACTGTACAACTTCTGTGGGGAAATAACTATTGCATGTTGTACTTGGTCCATTTTCAAATTGGGATGATTCCTTGGTGAGTTATAGGAACTCAAAAATAATTCTTCAACAAAATTGAATTGCAAATATTTTCTCTCATTCTGTTGATTGCCTTCTTTATTTAATTTTACTTTTAACTGTTCATTTGATACATTTGACTTGCCATAAACTGAACATGCTGAACATATTTAAGTTATTAAATGTTTTTATTTTATCTTACCTCTTAAGCACATCTCAATATATAGTAGTACCATGTTAAATATATTCAAAATGTTGTGTAATGGATCTCCAGGACATTTTCATCTTCCAAATTAAAACTTATACTCATGAAATACACCCTCCCTTGGCTCTGTGCATGGTTTTCTTTACTTAGCTAATGCTTTTTTCTACAGCCCTTTGAAACTGGACTTGCAAAGCCACTTCACATTTATTTGTTGGGAAAGGCAGTGAACATTCCAGGTTTGGCCTCTGGGATATCTACAGAGTCCTATCATCTGTCATGGCATGGTGACTTGGAACCTTCAGTTCTCATTCTCTACTGATGTTATCTGGTTCCATTATATGAATGATATTCTGCTAACTGGAGAAGATCATCCTGTGTATAGGATGCAGTAGAACAACTCATTCACATTATAGAAAATGGGCTTTCAACCTCAACAGAATCCAGGGCCCCATGACATTCATGGGGCAGTCAGGTCAGGTAAGACCCATATGATTCAAGGCATGGCAAGATATAAAGTGAACATCTTTACCGCCACCCATGATGTGAGGAATGTAGAAGGGCCTTTAGGCCCCTGGGTTATTAGCAGACTTTCAGTCCTCATCCCACTCAACAACCATGGCCACTACTGGGCTGATGAAGAAGGGAGCCAAATGGAACTAGGATGCTCCCCAGCAGAGAGTATATGAAAAAGCAAATTCAATAGCCCAGGTACAATCTCTGGACACCTCCCTACCATGACTGCCAATGTGGTTAAATGTCCCCTGTCCAGAGATGACATGAAGAACAAGAATTAAAAATGTACTTCAAGAATTTTGTTCAGTGATGTAGAAAGGAGCTGAAACTAGTAGATACAGCCAGCCCTTTATAAGAGCAGTTTTTAGGAGTGTGAAATGACCTATCACAGGTGAGTCATTGTCTAAAACTTTACTGAACATAAGGTGAACTGGTGTACCTACATAGGTGAGTTGAAGACCTATTTCATCAGCATCATTCTCCTATAGGACACAGCCCTAAATAAATTGCATGTGTATTACAGCAATGCAGAGTTCTCACCAACAGCTTGTTGAACAGATACTTTTACCTATTCCTCATCACCCCAGGTGGCTCCCCAGTGCCATTGATCTCACAAGCCTAAGGAGGAATATCTCCCTACCTGAAAATTGTTGGTGTA
Organism: Sciurus vulgaris; assembly: GCF_902686455.1. Lineage (NCBI taxonomy): Eukaryota > Metazoa > Chordata > Mammalia > Rodentia > Sciuridae > Sciurus > Sciurus vulgaris. Next base: position 31,582,502 of record NC_136474.1, read on the forward strand.
CAGATGGGTTGAGCATGGGTGAAGTCAAGTATGTGTACTGATTTAGCAATAAAACCTGTTATCCATACTATCTGGCATGAGACAGGAGAAAACTTGAGCAGGCAGAAGACAGAATTATGCAGTATGGCTTGTAGTACCTGTGAGCTGCTCACTGGATATTTGTACTAACAATTGGATAGTTTAGCATGGCCTTACATTGTAGATAGCACGTTTGCAATCGGTCTTTACTGGGAGAACCTTCCTTAGAAGCCAGCATGTGACAAAAAATGTGACATGAAACTGGAAAAATTGATTGACACCCTCACCTTTGTCCCTGGAAATATGAAGCTGGATGCTTTGACTATGTGCAGGCTCTGGCTAGGAAGCAGGCAGTCAACCAGATGAAAAAGGTACAGAAAACAAATTTATAAACTGTAAAAATTGAATGGAACAGGGCTACAGGGACAAGGTTTTTCTAAAATATCATGACTTGCTCTTGGTTACATCCCAGTGACAGGTGTGTTCCTGCCCCCAGACCTGTCCTCTAAGAGACATTCAGGAATAAATACACTGAACTGTCCAACTAGTGTGGGATTGGCAGAGTGATCATATTGTCCTTTTGCCTGATTATAAAGGACACAAATGTGCCTTAACCTGTGTAGGTTTCACTAGGAATAGAGCTATTCAATCCAGCACTTTCAAAGGTCTTGAGAAGCTAACATAATATATGGGTATTCACACTGTGTTGTCAGTGTCAGGACCCCCATTTCCCAGACCATGGTGTTCAGCATTGGTCCCAAGGACATGATGAGTCATGAAACTTTCATCTTCCATATAACCCTGAGGCAGCAGGTTTGGTCGAGAGAAAAAGTCATCTTTAAGCATTAGTTATTGGCCATATTGGGAAAACCCACTCTGGTCAGTCAGACTGGAATCTTCAGAGAAATATATGTATCATATGCCAAAATACATTTGACTGTCATGTATATTTCAAAAGAAGAAATAACAAAAGGAATGTTATTCAATGTAAATTAAATGGTCATAAGTCTGGGATGCTTGTCCTATGAGGACCTGGGAACTGTGGCCCCTACGCCAACCATGCATGTCCAAGCTTTGCATCCAGATGGAATACTCCCAGAGTTGATACAAAGAAAAAGAGCTCTGCTGTTTTGTAGCCAGTAAGCATTAAATCCAGGATAGGGGACAATTTATTTTTGGTTCAAGTGACTTGGCCCCCAGAGATGGGTTGGCTATCTCATGCCACAGTTTGAGGAATCTTCAACCCTCTTAACTTGATCCCTGGGAGTCTTGTTAGACTCTGAACCTATGATCCTGTCCTAATGGGTTTAATAAAATATTCAGGGAGGTGAACGTAGCCTCCTGGTGGCATGTCATTCATGATGCATTTTTTATTTTTTTTTTAATTTTTAAAATTTGTGTATAGACACACTGCCTTTATTTATTTGGAAAAATAATGGACCCAGCATAGCTAAAGCAATCCTTAGCAGATAGAGCGAAGCAGTTGGTATCACAATACCAGACCTTCAATTATACTACAGAGTAATAGTAACAAAATCAGCGTGGTAATGGCACCATTTCCTACGTGAACTAGGATCACATCTTAGGTCTTAGATGAAACTTTCGCAGATTTGAAAGAATGGAAATCACACAGAACACTAACATGTCCTGATATTAAGGTAGAAATAACCAAGAGAAAGATAACATTGAATTCCTTAAACATATTAACCAGTTCAATTCTCATAGTCGATGGGTCTAAGAGAATTGCTCATGGATATTTAGAAAATATTTTGAAGTAAATGTAATATCAAACTCAGGATTATAGATAAAAGCATTGCTTAAAAGAAAATTTATAGCACTGAAATGCCTATATTACAAAAAAATAAAGTCAGCTAATTCAAAGATAACTCAAGAAAGATAACTGAATTAATAAAAAGATAACTAAAAAAAGATTAACAAGGTGTTCAAGAAAAAAATGAAGAGCAAGAAAATTAAGCCCAATGCAAGCAGGAAGAAAGAAACAGATAAGAACAGATATGTAAAATTGGAAATAGCAGAGAAATATCAATGCAACCAAGAGGCACTTCTTTTAAAACAGCAATATACTGATAAATCTCTAAAAAGACAAAAAAATACCAGAAAGATGATTTAATTTACCAGTAATGTGAAGGAAAAGCTGTCACAGTTGAGATATAAGGAGTCCTGCAAAACTCATGTGTGAGACAGTGAAGATTTAGAGGAAAAGTTTGGGTTATGAGAGTCTTAATGTAATCAGTGCATTAATCCCCTGATAGGGACTCAGATGGCATCTCCTCTGGAGGACAGACACCGAAGTGCCAATCCTTCCTCAGGAATTTCCTATTCCAGCTAGTGAATGAAGGAGCCATCTCTGTCTTGCAGCCCTGGCTGGGGCTGTTTGAGGCAGGAGAGGGCATCAGGGACCCTCCCCTCTTCAGTCTTGGGTGGGAAGGGGTTGCATGTAAGGTGCTTCCAGTCCTAGAGAAGTGCAGGCTCCTCTCAGGTTTTGAGAGATGCTCAGGCTTGGACATATGTCATATGTCAGTACTCAGATTTTAGGGTGGTGAGATAACTAAGAAGCATCCTGCAAGTGGGATGCATTCATGCTTGTCATGGCACCTCAATGCCCATGGCCACCTGTCCCAATATGCCAATCAAAGAGACAAGCAATGGTGAAGGGCTGGAAAGGAGTTTTAATCAGTGTGGCCACACAAGGAAGAACAGGTGTAGGGGTACAGTGACCAAAGATCTGCTTCAAGGCATTGACAGGAACCTTGAGGTTTTACAGAAAATGCTGCAAAGTGTGCAGGGTTTGAATGTGGGTTTTCAGAGCCAGCAAAGTAGTTCATCTTGTTAGGCTATGTTCTGTTTGCTCATTATCTCAGAACTGGTTCTATGTAGTGGCTCTGGAGTAGTCCTTAACAGATAAGGGGAACCATCAGTACACATGGTGTAATTGCTCCAGCTTAGTGTGGCAGCCTCAGTTCCAATGATGGGTAATTGCTCCTATTTGGGGGAATGATCTGTGAGGCTCTGCTGCTCCTAGAATCCAAACTGACTGCAGGTTTAGGACAGTGATAGGAGTCTTGTAGGATCACTGAATGGGTCCGGAACAGGAGGTTATGAAAGCTTGCAGTTGAATGTTGAGCGCTGTCTTGGACAAGATGGCACCTGGCAGTGAGCCAAAGGGCACTGGCTCCCAAAATAAGAAAGTACCCAAAACAGACTGCTTGGTTACTAGTTCCTTGGAGACTTATGATATGTTAATGTGATTTATATAGTGTCATGCTGGCATTCCTCTGCATGCTCTCCTGTGTGACAGAAAGCTTTGATATAATTGGCTGATAAGCTAGTAGCCTGGGGGAGGAAAGGAGAGAGAAGAAATAGGAAGATAGAGAAGAGAACAAAGGAGACAGAGAAACAGGGAGGACACAGTAAATCTCGTCAAACTAAAGATTAGTGGTATCTTCTTTCTCCACACCAGTTCCGCTGGACGGAACAAGTGGTGGCCTGTACGGGGAACCTTTTTTCTCTTTCTGTGTCCTCCCAGATAAGTAACTTAAGATAAGCTATAGGAAAACTAAGTAACTTAATGTAAGCTATAGGAAAACTGTAGGATAACCTCCTGGGAATCTCTGGCCAGAGTGTATAAGGCGGAGGTCACATAACCCTGGGAAAGGGGTCACATAACCCCAGTGGAGCGGTCACATAACTCCAGAATGGGGTCACAAGTGTCTAGAAATCAAATGATAAGAATCATACAAGATGTGCTTAAGACTAATGGGACTGCCGTAGAACAATGTACTGTAACAACATATGTAACCACATTGGCCAAGGTTAGTCCTTGGTTTTTGGAAGAGGGACTCCTAAATATTTCAGAATGGGAACTTCATAAAGAGGATCTTATCAAAGCAGAAAAGCAATCTCCATTACCTAGAGGTACATTTCCCATGTGGCAGCTCATTAAGGAATGTCTAGCATCTGAGAAAGGCAGAATAAAAACTTTAGTAAAAGAAGAAAATATGTGTCTGGAAGAGATAAAGGAACAACTAAGTGTAACTTCTCATAAAGAGAAAGAAGAGGAGGAGGGACTTACCGGGGAGCAATTAGAAAGAGCATCAGGGACAGGGTCGCCCCCGCCAGTTATGTCAGGAAGGAACACCAATCCCTTCCTGGAGGCAGCAGCTCCCCACCAGGCAGCCTGCCCCTTATATCCTCCAAGGTACACTTGAGAGAAGTTAGCTCATGCCATAAATCAGATGGGTTTTTCACCACGGGGAGAAGAAACCCCCATTAAGGAAACCTCAGCAGTCCCACAATTCTTCCCTGTGCTAGAGGACAAAAATAGACAAATATTCCACCAACCTCTGAATTTCAAAACAGTAAAAAAATTTAAGAAAGCACTGGCTACGTATGGTCTACAGGACCCATTTACAATTAGTATGTTGGAATCAGTAGCGGGGCTAAATCAAGTGCCGGAAGATTGGAAAAGACTATGTAAACCTGTGCTATCGGGGCAGTACCTATTGTGGAAAACTGCATGGCAGGAACCCTCATTAGAAATGGCACGCTGTAACACTGCCACAGGCTTTCCCCAAAGAAATGCAGAAACGCTAACAGGAGAAGGAAACAATGTATTCTACAGCAGATTATTTACAATCCTGGGGTGTACACACAAGCCTAGAAATTAATTTAAGGGACAGGAGACTACAGGGACAGTTGTTGAAGGTGATTCAGGGAAGTAACAAAACATTTGCAGTGTTTGTTGATAGATTAATCCAGACTGCTGCTAGAGTATTGGGAGATTCAGAACAAGCAATGCCCTTAATAAAACAATTAGCTTATAAGCAAGCAAATAGATGGTGTAAAAAACTATAAGACCATGGAAAAATAAAGATATAAGTACCTATATAAATGTCTGCAGGGATATCAATGATGCAGTCATAATAGGACAATTAATAGCCACTGCTCTTCATAGGCCAAATTGGGGGCCACTGAACCATTAAAGATAACATATAAATCCAATAATCCTATCTGGGTCCCCCAGTGGCCCCTTTCTAAAGAAAAAATAGAGGCGGCCCAGGAAATGGTTTATCAACAATTAAAGGAAAATCATATCATTCCTTCCACTTCCCCTTGGAATACGCCCAATTTTGTCATAAGAAAGAATTCTGGGAAATGGCGACTCTTACAAGATCCGAGAGCCATAAGTTCCAGTATGCAGATTATGGGCCAGTGCAACTGGGTCTCCCCTCATTAGCCGCTATTCCAAAACATTGTCATATCATCTCTATAGACATAAAAGATTGTTTCTTTTCCATTCCTGTTGATCCTGAGGATAGCCCTCAATTTGCCTTTTACATTCCTTCTTTAAATAATGAAGGGCCTAATACTAGATACCAATGGGTGGTCCTTCCCCAGTGAATGGCAAATAGTCCCCCTATGTGTCAAATATATGTTGGCCAGGCTATATCACAGATTAGACAGAATTGTAAAGAACTTTATTGTCTCCATTATATGGATGATATTCTTTTGGCTCATAGGGAACAGGAGACTTTATTTAGGGTATTTAACAATATTATTGATACCTTAGGAAAATGGGGATTACATGTGGCCCCATAAAAGGTGAAAGCCCACAGCCCTATTACCTTTCTAGGACATCAAATATTAGATACCTGTGTTAGGCCACAAAAAATTTAATTAGCCATGGAAAAGCTTAAGACTCTAAATTATTTCAAAATATTATTAGGTGATATAAATTGGATAAGGCCAAATTTTGGAATCACCACTGGTCAACTTAAGCCTCTGTTTGATATTCTCCAAGGAGATTCACAGCCTACATCCCCCAGAAATTTAACTCCAACTCCTGAAGGTAGAAAAGCCTTGAGGTTAGTAGAACAAGCTTTAGAAAATGCTCATAGTGATAGAGTTGATCTATCCTTGCCTTTTAATCTCATAGTTTTAGATTCTGAATATACTCCTACAAGTCTATTGTGGCAAACTGGACCCCTGATATGGATCCATTTGCCAATGTCCCCCCAAAATGTTGTTTTCCCGTATCCTGTAATGGTGGCAAATCTAGTTGCTTTAGGACTTAAGACAGCCCTTTGAGTTTTTGGAGTTCATCCTCAGACAGTTATTGTCCCATACATGGCAAAACAGATGGAAATACTAGTTAACAATAATTAAGATTGGGCAATTGTCTATTGTTCCACCATGGCCACATTTGATAATCACTTGCCAAGTTCACCTATTGTCAGCTTCTTCAAAAGACATCCTGTTATTTTCCCTCAGGTTGTTAAGGCTCAACCTATCCCAGAAACAAAAACAATCTTTACAGATGGCTCCTCCTCTGGTACAGCTACAGTATTTTCTGATGAAATACAGACTATTATTACTTCTCATAAGTGTGTTCAAAAAACTGAACTAGAAGCAATAACTGCCTTACAAACATTTCCTGAGAAACCTTTAAATATTTATACTGACAGTCTCTATATTGCCCAGCTTGTGCCATGGCTTGAGACAGCTGGACCCATTAGTCCTCAATCTACCTTACAACAAGGCTTTTATCAAGTACAAACTCTTCTGTGGACTCGCAAAGAACCTTTATATATAGGCCATATCAGAGCACATTCAGGCTTACCTGGGCCTTTAGCTCAAGAAAATTCTACTACAGACTCAGCTACTTGAGATACTCATGTGTTTAATATTGTAGAAGAAGCAATTAATTTCCATAAAGATTTTCATGTCAATGCTACTACTCTCAAAATAAAATACAACATTACAAAAGAACAAGCCAGAAATACAGAAAAACAGTGTCCTGCCTGTGTGCCTCATTTTTCTGTTTCTCATTTTGGACTCAATCCTAGAGGACTCCTTCCAAATCATCTATGGCAGATGGATGTCACCCATATCCCTGAATTTGGTACTTTTAAGATTTGTACATGTAACTGTAGATACCTACTCAGGATATATATTTGCTACCGCCCATACAGGGGAAAAGACAAAAGATGTAATCTGTCATTGCCTTCAAGCCTTTGGGAAGGCCAAAATCATTTAAAACAGATCGTGGGCCTGCGTATACTTCTTCTTAATTTCAACAGTTTTGCTCAAAGTTTAATATCTATCATTCTACAGGATTGCCCTAAAATCCACAAGGACAAGCTATCGTGGAAAGGGCTAGTCAAACAATAAAAGTCTGCTTAACTAAACAAAAAGGGGGAATAGGGGCATTAGCCCCTCCCAAGAACAGACTTAACCTTGCTTTATTCACCCTCAATTTTTAAAATTTGGATGCTATGGGCTGTACTGTGGCTGATAGACATTTTAGTGTAAAGTCTGGTGGCCAACCACAAGCAATGTGGAAAGACATCTTGACTGGGTCCTGGAAAGGACCTGACCCAGTATTTATTTGGGGGAGGGGATCTGTTTGTGTTTTTCCTCAGGACCAACAACAACCTATCTGGGTCCTGGAGTGCTTGGTAAGAACTATCCATAAGAAAGAAAATGGCACCAAAACACAAAATGATGGTGATGGTGGTTAGCTTGCTGTTGTTAGCTCTTCCTAAAACTTCTGGGGATATATCCCTCATGATGCACAAGTTTTCCCTCAATTATTTCCTAGTACAGAACTTCTTCTAGGTAGCCCTTACCTACCAGCTGATTCCACTGTAAAGCCACTTAATACTAGTCTAAACTTCAAGTTAAGAGGTAGTCTTTGCTTCCTCTGGTTAGCCACCTCAGAAACTGCCATGATACAGGGAGGCAGTCTCTCTCTTATTCAACTAAGGTGCAGTCAAAAGCAAGCCCAAATAAAGGGAAGTGATACACCTGTTTATAGTTATACAGGGTGCAAGGCCAATTTCACTTCCTTTGATCAAACTTTCCCCCCTACTCCCATATGTGTCATGTCTCCATTTGTGTTCATTCTTTCTAACAGTTCTATGTTTAATATTAACATTACTAATAACAATGATAATGATACTGAGGTCCTTAACTGCGCTAACCAAGAGTGTTATGTATCTAGTTGTTGCTATGCTTTATTATTTCCTTTGGCAGTGATTGCCAGGATTCCTAAATTTATTCCAGTCCCAGTGACCTTAAATCATAGTGAGTGGAATTTTCTACCCATGAGAGCAAAAAGAGATTTTGGTATCTCAGCTATTATAGCCATCGCTGTTGCTGCAGCAGCTGCTGCAGCTGCTGCCACTGCTGCTGGACTTGCCCTAGGAACTGCTATTCCTACTGCTCACATGCTCAACAATCTGTCACAAGCCACTGCAGAAGCATTGACAGCCCAGGAAAATATCAATGTGCATATCACCATGGGAATTCTGATTCTAAACCAAAAAGTGGACTTACTACAAGAACAAGTGGATATGTTGACTGTTACCATACAGATGGGCTATCTAGTGCATGCCCAAGCACTACGTGTTACCCCTATACCCTATTGTAATATTACTGCTGCTGCAAATCTGTCCAAACAGCTTGGAAGCAAGCTTATTGGGACATGGACTAAAGAGTTTACTAATTTGACTACCCTATCAAGAAATTCAATATTTGTGGTAAATAGTACTCAGGTCAAGGTCCTGGGTATGCCAGAAGCCATTAGTTTCTTACAGTCAGTGTTACAATTTGGTAAACAATGGATGGAAAGTTTTGCTATGATGGGATTGTTGTTCTTGCTGTTATTTTTGGGGCTCAGATATCTGTTGTCTCTAAGGAGTCATCAAAGATGACAAGCCTTAGTGGTATGGCAAGCCCTTATGGCCATGGACCAAGGCTCTGATCCGCAGATTTGGCTCTCCCAATTACAGGACTGGTAGTCAAAGATGGGTAAGAACAGGGTGGAATTTATACCAACCTAAGACAGGGATCAAAGCATGCCAAAGTTCTTTGACTCCCAATGACGGGTAAGGATAAAGTCTGACTCTGGCACCTAAGACAGACACAGTCACTGTCCTTTTCTTTTTATAACAAAAAGGGGGAGCCTGTTGAGGGCCGCCTTGGACAAGATGGTCCCTGGCAGTGAGCCAAAGGGCACTGGCTACCAAAATAAGGAAGTACCCCAAAAAGGCTGCTTGCTTACTAGTTCCTTGGAGACTTATGACATGTTAATGCCAAGCTCAAGGATTGGCTATCTAACATCATGCCATGCGTGGACAGCTTGTGATTGATATAGTGTTATGCTGGCATTCCTCTGCATGCTCTCCTGCGTGAGAGAAAGCTTTGATATAATTGGCTGATAAGCTAGGAGCCTGGGGGAGGAGAGAAGGAGAGAAAAGAAGTAGGAAGATAGAGAAGAGAACAAAGGAGACAGAAACAGGGAGGACACAATAAATCTCATCAAACTAAAGATCAGTGGTGTCTCCTTTCTCCATGCCAGTTCCACTGGATGGAACAGTTGAATGTCCCTGCAAATCTTGAAACTTACTCTTATATTGGTGTCCTCAGTTTTCAAGTGTGACAAGATAGGTTAGCTAAATTTAGGACTCTTAAACTTTGTAACTTTTGTACAGAACTGAACTGGATCTTAGTCCAAAGACTAAGATGATAAAAACCAAATTGAAAGCAGAGATGACAGGCTTTATCCTGCTTGAAGTTACAGTTTGGACATTGAAAGGCCTGAGCGAAGAGTCTGTGCTTTTAGCAACAGTGGTTTCCAATTCTCTGTTATAATTACCCACATACCCATCTTTGTATAAATGCATGCTTTCATTTCTCCATGGTGAATATCTAAGAGTAGGATAGTGAACAATATGGTAGTTCCATGCTTACATTTTAGAGAAATTGCTGAACTGTTTTTGAAAGTATTTGTACCATTTTAATCTGGTCACAGAGTTCTTGTCCCTCCATATTCTTACCATGAATCTTTACTGTCAATTATTTTTAATTAGATCACAGAGAAGTTGAAAGACCATGTCCGTGGATTCTGGGGAGGCCCCAGGAAAGATGTCTCCCACAAGAAAGGTTGTGGGTAGTCTGTCTATCAATTATTTTTTCTTAGCATATAGAATATATAAAAACTCAAAACCACATTAAAAAAACAAATAAACCAATAAAGTGGGAAAATAATCTGAGAAAACACTTTTTTGAAGAAATACAAATGACCAACAAACATATGAAAAAATGCTCAATATCATTAGCCATCAGGAAAACACAAGTTAAATTATGAGATTTGATTTTTTTTAAGTTAGAATAGCTATCATATCAAAATGAATACTGACTAAGATATGGATAAAAAGGAATATGTATAGACTGTTTGTGAGAATGTAATTCAGTATATTTGCTTTGGAAATAGATAGGAGGCTTGTCAAAAACTGCAAATAGAACTTTCTTATGATTCAGCTGTCCCAGATCTAAGTGTTTATCTGAGGGAAATTAAGTCTGCCTATAGAGATGTTTGCATACCTATGATGATTGTGGCACTGTTCACAAAGCTAAGGTACAGAATCAACCTAGGTGTCCATCAGCAGGGGAATGGAGAAAAAAATATGGTTACACATATGTGGGTGTGTTAGCATGTGTACATGTATATTGGTGTATGTCTATGTATGTATGCATATATACTTTATATATGTATATATGTATATACATGTATACTTTATATACATATGTACATATTTTCAATGTTATTTATATGTACATATATCTTCTTCATATATTTAAATATATATATATAGATGTATACATACATATAAATGACAGACTATTATTGGACAATAAAGAAGAATGAAGTCCTATCATTTCCAGGAAAGTGGATGGAACTGAGGTTATTGTGTTAAATGAAATGACACAGAGAGACATGAAGACAAGGGCTGCATGTTCTCTCTCAAATGCGGAAATTTAAAAACAAAGATTTGAAAGTAGAAGAAGGTTGCTAGGGATTGGAAAAGGTGCTGGGGGAGGTGGTGTGAGGGCCATGTATGCATGTGTGGAAATATCCCAGTGAGTTCCCTTTCTCTACACAATTATTATGTTGTAGTAATTATGATAAAAATAAATAGAGGAAATGTGACTCCTCCAAAAAATGTTAAAATAAAATCTTGGCTCAGGGAGAAGCTAAAGCATCATTTCTACACTATATGTCCTTATGAACTATATTAATGAACAAAGAGAAATAGACCAAGTTTCTAGAGTCTGAATACCCGAGAGCACTCTCAGGAGCTTGCTGTTAACACTTTAACACAAAAAGTCCCTCATGCCAATGAGAACTGTGCAGGGACTCCTCCTGCCCTTTATCAGATGGTGAAAGTCACCCACACCCAAGGAGGTGACAGTACTCCGAAGGTGTCCTTGGCTGAATTTGATGAAAGACATTAGGTGACATAAAAGAGAAGTTATCACTTAACAGAGGGGAGGGGTGTGTGTGAAATATCACTCCCGCAATGGAAAAGGAAAGCACTTTGATAAAGCTGAAATCTTTGGCTGCATTCCAAAGGCCAGTAGAGTACAGAGAAAATGTTCGTCAAATGTATTTTCTGCTAACTGCACCACTGAGAACCACTTGGGGGAGCTACAGTTGCAGTATTGCTGACTATACCCTAGGGTCACCTTGCCTCTTCAGTTTGCTCTTTCTGCCATTTAAAACTACTGTGAGTAGATGGCCCCAGTGTCAGCTGTGTCACTTCTTCTGCTGGTTTTATGCCCTTCATTGGATTCCACCTGCACCTATTCTTCTAGGATCCAAGCTTGGAGTTTTTGATCTGCTAACAATATCATATTTCATACTGTTGGACAATTCTCATTGTATTTTGTGAACTAGAGAGGGAAACAGGGCCAGGAGCTCCTAGGAGTTCAAGGCCAGAAGAATGAAGACAAAATTTATGAAGGGTTCATATGCCATAATTTACATACAGTTTAAGCATCCCCAATCTGAAAACCAAAATAGAAAATGATCCCAAATCTGATATTTTGTGAACATCATAGCAGTGCTCAAAAACTTTTTGATTTTGGAACTTTTAACTTTTACCCTTCTGAATTAGGGATGTTCAACCAGTAAAATGTGTTTAAATATTTCAAAATTGAAAATTATGAAGTGTGAAACGATTCTCGTCTCAAGCATTTCTAGTAAGTTACTCCACTATGCATTTTTGCCAAGGAATTATTGTTTTACATTAATGTTTGTGTCATTTAATTTCTGTTTTTAGTGAATTAAAAGCTAAAAGTGATTTTGTTTAAAAAGAGAACAATTGAGCAAATGAATGTGATTTTTAAAATAAAATTCGATTTTATTAATTTTATTTGTTATGTGTTTTTTATTTTTAAATCATAGGCATAAAAAAGAGAATCAGGATTTAATTCTGTGATGTAAAAGAATGGATTTTACATGATGATTACAGAATAGGAGGCCCAGGGCCACCTGTGAATGGGTTGTGTCACATTTCCTTGTAATAATGAGACAAATGCACGACCTTCCCCAGGCTGTGGAGGACACTGCATCGTGCACTCAGTTCAAACAGTCATGCACTGCTTTCCTGGCATATCCCTGGACTTGTCAAGGTAGGCATAAGAGCTATAAGACATCTAACTTCCTTTTTGGGGCAGTGGCATTACCAGAGATTGAACCTTGGGCTACTTTGCCACTGAGGCACATCTCCATTTTTTTTTTTAATATTTTATTTTCATTAGGGTCTCCTGAATTAGTTTCTGGTCCTGAAGTTCCAGAGACTGGCCTCGAATTTGTGGTCCTCCTGTCTTGGTTTCCTGATTGGTCAAATATAGCCATGCTTCAGAATGCCCAGCTCATCTAAATAACTTTACACTGGGAAATTAGGAAATCTATATTGAATTCAAGCAGTTTGATTTTGATGATTGTAGAAGATAGTGTCCGTATCTACATTAAATTTTTTGGTCACCCTCTCAAGGATTTAAAAAGATGAACAGGGGCTGGGGAGATAGCGTAGTTTGTAGAGTGGTTGCCTTGTAAGCACAAAGCCCTGGGTTCTATCCCCAGCACCACCCCCCAAATATGAACAAATGGTGCTTAATGTTAAACTGAAATAAATTTGCCCCAAGTCGGTCTCCATACTTGGGTGATAAAATTTGTCCCAAAGTGGCTTCCATATAGGTGAACTGTAACCTATCTTGATATGCAAATAAGGTGTAAACTATCTAACTGTAGGAATTCCCTTGTAATCAAGCAACTATGTCTTAGCCAATCACAGCAGGACAGCTTCATGCAATCCTGTACTGAGGACTGATCCGACCACTTGCCTGTGGTCAAATGTGCTGACTGCAGCCAATCAGATGGTTTCCACATGGAGCTTCCTCTTTTCTGACTGAGTGTAATCTGCAGTGGTGAGGTGGTTAATGGTCTTTAGTCCCAAGTGCAACCTAGTACTAGAACCGTTTCTTTTTTCTTTTTTTTTCTTTTTATTTTTAACTGCAAGCTTTTCCTAATCATCTATTTTAGTTTTTCTTAAACAGTTCCAATCTATGAACCAACTGTGAGAACCTGCCTAAGTTCTTTCTGACATTTGGGGACCAGAGACCATTTTCTTACCATCTTTGAGCCATCTAGGAGAAAGCTGAAGTCCCCAGTAACACTAAAGAGGTTGACTTGGGAATAAGTGCTTTCCCACCACAGGGTATAAAGGTAGACTATAGCTCAAAAGCCCTGAGATTTAGAAAGAGATGGTGACAGCAAGGGTTCTACCCCATGAGAGCTGAAAACTGTGATGACCAGCCAGGAGATGTTCAGGAGCAGGGCTCTGAAAAATGGGGGAATGTCTATGAAATGTTCCCTCTGATCACATGTCCATTCCGGAGGGCATCATTGTGTGTTAAGGGAAGAGCAGCATCCATCAAGTGATATTTTCTTGCTCTTTGAAACTCAGGGTAGCTGCTGGACTTGAAGTGGTCAGAAGACACAATCACTAGGCTGGTAGGGTGGATGAGATAGATAAATGCCAATTGAAAAGTCTACATCCTGCTTGCTGGCCTGGCTATACAGGATTTCAGCAAGCCTGGCTGTTCCTGGGAGAAAGTTCATGTTTAAATGCAATGTCCTGTTTTGACTATTAACCTGGTACTGGCAATGTAATTACTGTAACCAGGCTTTATTTGTGTCTGGAGAGAACCAGTGGATTTTTCTTATTTAAACATAAGATGGTAAGCTATAGGGACCCTGGATTTCACTCAAGGGCTGGAGAGACAGCACCAAGGAGCAGGTGTGCATAGGCAGTGTGGAGAGAACAGAGACAGTTTGAAGAACTGCATGAGTGCAACTCATTAACCATGAAAGTAGCAGTAACTTGGAGTAGAGAAGACAGTTCTTTAACAACAAATTAAATTGGTAGATACCCACTAAATATCATGTTCAAAGAAGGGAGTAGAAAAATTACTTGAAAGAATATTCATTTTCTTCTCAGAACTGTAGGTCTCTAGTAGATATTAAACATTATCTTTTGTCCTAGAAAATTAATTGATTAATTCCAGAAACAATATATGATAATTTTGTGTTTTAGGTAGCAAGTAAAAGTTAAGTTGTTCAAACATGTAGTAAAAATAAAAACAGTGGTAACATCAAAATCATCATGTTTTTGGTAATAATAAGGAAACAAAATTAAAAACAATGATAAAATCATTCAGTAGGAATTATGCAGTGTTGTAATATTGTAACTCATTTTCCCTTCACTACAAAATTATTAGCATTCATTCTCATTTTAGGAATTAACGTTTGGAGATCCCCGGTGAATTGCCTCTGTCTTAGACTTGGAATGTGGAAAGTTTCTCTCACTCCAGGGACCACAGTGTACAAAATAAATTCATAATCTCTTGAAGTTTTTCTTGATATTGCACATAGGTATGTAAAGTGTTTGTAGCAACAGATTATCCAGGCATATTAATAGGTGTTGGAATGGTCTTCCTTGAAGTGTTTCAAGAGGATCACTGAACTGATAGATGTCTGTCACTTAAGATGTTGTTGATAAAATTTGTAGTGATTGTGACAACATCAGGGAGCAGATGGCAGCAATTTCAAGTATTGGAAAAAAGGGGAAGGAAGAGCTGCAGACATAATGAGAGTGGATGAGGGTATGAGGGTGGGAAATCTAAAACACAAACCTGTTCAGGACTGCGGTGCTGTGACAGGCATGATTCCTAGAGGAGAGTTTAGCATTTTCTAATCCCCATTCACTATGGCTGCCACAGCATTTTATCACTTTCTGGATGTTAGTTTCACCTGTGTGGTTTGAATAACTCTGGTTCCATGTGTGTGAGAAGCATGGGCCACATGTTTATGGGGAGATGGTGTGTTCTGGGTATGACAGCTCAGTCTAGGGATGGGCACTCTGATAAACCTCTGAGTAACCACAGAGACCTCCCCTGTTTGGAAAATGCAGCAATTCACATTTGCCCTTGAAATAATTACAATTGATTGTGTAACAGCAGCATGATTATGAACGTGACTGACCTTAGAGAACACAGGGAGAATCCATTGGGACTGTCTGGTGTGTGATGTGTCACTGCTAATGTGATGAGAAGGACAGATAGTGTAGCTGCATCTGGGGAAGCTTGGAGTCATTTTTTCTGTGACAATTCTTTAGAAGTAAAAGTACTTAAAATTGTCAGTCGCATTATCGTCTACAAAGGGAATTGTTCTTATAGATAACATTGTAGAATGCTTCCTTGTTTTTGGTCTGTTTTGAGTTTTTTCATTTGCATCAGTGCTTTTCCCCTTGGAGAATGAAGATAACATCATGTAGTTGGAACACAGTCACATTGGATTGGTGTCTATTCAATGTCCTCATATTAACTTGAATGTCTTTAATATCTGTTTCTTTATGGTTTCATATATGTTGGTAGTGGGTTAAGATGTCACAAACTTTTGGGGGACACATTTCAACCCATAACAAATCACAAATTTCTCTATTCTTTAAATGTTTTCAAATATTAGAGTTCCCTCTTGCTGGCTGCTTTAATGATTAAGTTACTATTTGTTCTAATTGTTCTTGCTGTCAGTAAGAATCTTTTTCCTGTATTTCTTCTTTTTTTTTTTCTTTTAATTTTCCATCAATGAGTTTACTAAGAAATAATTGCCCATTTCTGTTTTTAATCTTCTTGGTCTCTGTAATGTGTACTTTTCTTCTTTTTTCCCTTTGCATTTTCATAAACTTTCAATGTTTCCACATTGAGATACTACATCTCAGTCCTGGGAGTTCATGTTGTTGATTTTTATCTTTTCCATCTCATAAATCCTCTTAACCATTATCTGATCTTGGCAACACTCTAAACACATAAATAGAGAAACATGAGTAAAGTGTCACAGTAAAAAGATAGACAAATCATCACTGAATGTCATGCAGCATGTTCTTTATTAACATCTTCTCTTCTGATGTTGGTTAAGTGAGAAGCATTTTAAAACTCTCAGATCATCAGTGCAGACACATATACATATATGTATCAGATACATATAAATATATGACATTCACAACTGTGCACTATTTAGTTCTTTTTTGCATGTCACCCCTCAGCAGCATCCTGTTTTCATGCCATCCTGCATCAACCTGTCTTCTGGGACCTCTGGAAATGATTCATCTTCACCTAATGAGAGACACTTCTGAGGGGAGGCAAGCTAGAGGAGGAAGAGGCCAGGGTGCTCATTCCCTGAGCTCTGTGGTATTGCTTGGAGACAACCCTGGTAGGGACTGATTTCTGAACCCACTGCTGAGGTGGCAGTATTTCTTCCATGGTGGCCTCACGCCAAGGTCTAGGAGCATGTATCTCCCTGTCACACCTGGATGTGCAGACTCCTTTTAGGTGGTCCATCATTGTACTCCTCATCTTTGCCCACAGCTCTGTGTGAGGTCCCTGCCTCAAAAACCCTTCATCAACCACCCTGTGCATGACATGTATTCCAAGGTGGGGAATTTTTGACTTAATATTTGGATACTGCCCTCCTTTTTTCCCCCTTATGAACCTTGGAAGGAAAATAGAGTCTGTGAGAAAGCACTCACCATTCAGCCAAATGTGAAAATGGCTCATCAAAAATGATTTCCATTCAGAAAATAGTTCTACATGGGTCATTCTACACTTTTCTAGGATGTTCAAGTTACATGGAGATAAAAATGATTTATTTGTTCAGTTAGAGCACCAGCATTTATTGAGCAACCCGGAAGATGAGGCATTGAGACCTATGGCAAGAATGCATGATGACTTCTGTAGCGAGGTCATGTCGCAAACCTAGTGAACACACAGCCTGGGTGTGGGCTCAAGGGTGAGAAAAGGCTACCATTGCCAGGCAGAGGCATGTCCTCAGAGAAAAACCTGGGAAAGACTCTAGACAGGGTGGCCTTTGCACTTTTCATCAAAACGAAACAAGTTCCTGCAGCTCCTTATGAATGTAAAGAAAAATGGTGGAAATGCTGCCAGCAGCTATTCCTGAAGCAGACCAGCATCCATGGACATGTGGCAACACAACCTGCTGATGAAATTTGTCACCAGGCTGCTTTTATTTTAAAGCAACTGGCCACAACATTGAGTACCTCAAAGAGTATCACATCTGTGGACAAAGAGAACCCTCTAAAAGAGTACCTTACTCGTAGCCACAAGGTGTCTGCTTGGCTCCCTGATACAAGCTGCTTTAGCTCTGATGAGCTGAAAAGTGACCTGGGCAGTGAGGAAGGGGAGATGCTACTTTATTACTGCTACTGTGACCTAGAGAATCACCAGTGGATCTGTGCCTGGCAGACAACTCTGTGTCAGCACTTGCACCTCACAGGCAAGATTGGAATTGCTACTGAAGGACTCAATGGGACAGTTGGTGGAAGCAAATTGACCACCAGACTCTATGTAGAAATCATGCTTTCTTGTCCACTATTTAAGGATTATCTTTGTAAGGAAGATTTTAACACCAGCAGAGGAGGAGCTCACTGTTTTCCAGAATTGCGTGTTGGTGTATTTGAAGAAATCGTGCCCACGTGGATCAGCCCCAATAAGATCTCCTACAAGGAGCCTGTAATCCATTTATCCCCAGGTGAATTTCATAAAGAAGTAGAAAAGTTTTTTTAACTCAGCCAGATCAAAAACAAAGTGATACTATGCTACTGGACTACAGAAACTTCTATAAATGCAAAATTGGTCAATTGCAGGGCTGCTTAGCCCCAAACATCAGGAAATTCAGTTAGTTTCCTAGCTATGTTGACAAAAATCTAGAACTTTTCAGAGAAGGTGCTGATGTACTGCACTGGGGGCATCCATTGTGAGTGTGGCTCAGACTACCTGAAGGCCAAGGGAGTGAGTAAGGATGTGTTCCAGGTCAAGGGTAGTATCCACAAGTACCTGGAAGAGTTTCCCAATGCTTTTTATAAGGGGAAGTTGTTTGTTTTTGACAAGGGTTATGCCTTGTGCTACAACAGTGACATGTTATCAGAATGTTCATATGGTGGTGCCCACTGGGACCAGTATAAACTCTGCTCCACTCCCAAGTGCCACCATCTTGTTTTGAACTGTCCTGCATGTCAAGGACAAGGATTCACAGCCTTTTATGTCACATGTCAAGACAAAGGGGACAGACAGGCTTCAGGACTTACACAGGACAGTTTTAAAGAGGAACGTGAGTGCATAGCTCAATGGCCATGCATCCCAAGGGAAATTTCACAGCATCCACAGCTCTCTGTGAACCCCACACCAAAGCCCAGTGTTGGAGAGAATGGGCCTTTGCTTGTGTAAGTGGCGCCTTTAGCATTCCCCAAGCCTTCTCAGATTCAGTGGGCGCCATGTATAAGAGAATGTCAAGGCTGCAGAAAAGGAAATCAGAAACTTTATTGTCAGTCATTACCATCATGGCAAACTGGTAACCATGCTGACCACCTACACTTCACAGGGGGAGGGGAGAGAGAGGCAAGTTTTGATCAATTATTGAAGTATTCTAATTGAGAAGATAATAGAGCATGGTAAACTCTATGGGACCCCAAAGCTTTTGAGGGATAGAGTCTTGAGCCTGGTGATTGTGTCACTCATGCCTTCTCTCTGCTGGGCCACAGGCTATTAGTAGTCATTGCCCTTGTCAGCAAACCTTTCCATCCTGGTGCAAGTCTGTGAATTGTGGCCCTCAATATAGATTCATAAACCAGGCCACCTCGGTCATCTGCTACTTTCCCCTTCCCATTCCCCTGCATCTGTCTCTTCTCTGACTGCCCGAGAAGCTCTGTATACTGGGATTTGGTCCACCTCCTGCTTTTGTAAAGTTTAGCAGAAAAGACATACCCATTTATTCTCATAGGATCTGTGGCACAATTAAGTAGATTCAGAAGAGTCCATGTGGCCCACACAGTCTAAAATACTTATTGCCTGGCCCTTTACAGGAGAGTTTACCATCCCCTGGTCTAGAACAGCAGCTCATCTGATAGAAAATGCCCTTAAAGATGTGGCCCACCTTCATATTTTACTGATTTGGTTTCTGTAAGAGATTTCTCTCTCATAGGACTGTTTCCTCCAACACTTACTCTTCTAGCTTTTAGGTTTTCTCTCTGGGAGTTCCAAATAAGCTCAGTGGCCCTGTAAAATTGTTTTCTTAAGAAGATGATTTGGCAGTACCACTGTGGCTATCCAGGCTTCTGGTCAGCATGCCAGGCACTTGTCCCTGTCACATGGGTCCCAAGAAACACAGAGCCACATATCGACCAATAGATTTAATATTATGTTGCTGTTTCCAGTGATGCAGAATGCAGCTGCAATTGTGTTTCAAGGAGAAGCTGAGTAGGGATGGCCATCGCTGCAGCATGGTGTCACTCCTGGGCCCATTTGCAGCCCCAGTAGATACTCTTCATAGTGGTGAGACCCTGGATTCACCTCTAGTTACACTGTACTCTCCACATCATTACAGTTTAGTGCACAGATTTTTCCTTCTTCATCAGAAGCCTTCTAGTCTGTGTTCATTAGCTATTTGTCCTTGTCCTTCATCAGAAGATTTCCTGAATCCCTAATGAAAATAACTCTCCAAAGTAACAAACAAAAATACAAGTTTAACTGGCACTGTGGTATGTTGAAAGGTACAAGGGCACTGTGGATTAACCTTTTTACCAACTCCCAAAGATGCCATGTTAAAATAGAGGGGCAGGGTCCAGTAGAAATACCAAAATTATGTTTTAAAAATAATCATCTTGAGGTTTTCAAGATGGCAGACTAGAAGGTGGCTGCATTTCATGTTGCTCCAGGACTCAGGATTCAAAAGAGGAGATATTGAGAGACAGGACCAACTCAAAGCAGCCAGGTGAGTCTCTCCAATTGGGGAGGCATCCCGGATGGGGCAGTCGTCCCAGAATGTGGGGAACTTTGTGAAGTAGAGTTGCCCAACGAGACATCCCTCCCCCCACTGGAGCAGTGAACTCGGACAACTGGGAGCATCATAGAGGAGGCCGCTTTGCACAGCACTTGGACTTGGAGCAACCACTGGGGCTCTGGGTGGCTGCACAGAGGAGGAGCTGCATGGTGAGCTGTTTGGACACAGAGCAACCACTCCTGAACACCGGGGGGCTGCCTGGAGGAGGAGGAGGAGTGCAGTGGGTCGCTTGGTCTCGGAGTGACTGCACCAGAGCTACAGGTGGTAGCCAGAGGAAGAGCTGCACGGTGAGCTATTTGGACTCAGAGTGACCACCCTGAACACCAGGGTCTTCCCGGAGGAGGAGGAGGAGAAGGAGGAGGAGCAGCGAGGCGGGTTGCTTGGACTCGGAGTGACTGCACCAGAGCTACAGGTGGTTGCCAGAGGAGGAGCTGCACGGCGAGCTACTTGGACTCAGAGTGACCGCCCCTGAACATGGGAGGGGCTGCCCGGAGGAGGAGGAGGAGTGCGGTGGGTCACTTGGAATCGGAGTGAATGCATCAGAGCTCCGGGTGGCTGTTCAGAGGAGGAGGCGAGTGGTGAGTTGTTTGGTCTCAAAGTGACCGCTCCTAAACACCGGGGAAGCTGCCTGGAGGAGGAGCGCAATGGGTTGCTTGGTCTTGGAGCAACCGCACCAGAGCTCTGTGCGGCTGCCCGGAGGAGGCATGTGGCGGGTCACTTGGACTCAGAGTGACTGCCCAGGGCTACGGGCAGTTGGTGGGAGGAGGAGGTGTGCAGTGAGTTGCTTGGACTCCTAGTGACTGCACCAGAACACCAGGTAGCTGTCCAGAGGAAGAAGCATGCGGTGGGTCGCTGGGTCTTGGAGCGACTGTACGGGGATCCAGGTGGCTGCTCAGAGGAGGGGCCACATAGCCAGGTGATTAGGTGCAGAGCAGGGTCCCAGGACCTAGGAGGCTTCTTGGTGGAAGAGCCACACAGAGACATGCTTAGGGGTGGAGCAAAGGTTCCAGGACTGCAGGCAGATTCTCTGAGGAGAGGCAGCCTAAGGAGACTCATCTGTGAAGGCCCAGGTGGTAGGTCTGGGCCCCTGGGAATGTTGCAGAGGAAGGCAGCTAAGTCCAGGTGTTAGTTACAGATTGAGGGGAAACTAAGAGGGGAACTGACCAGCAAGACCTCCCTACCAGGTGAGTCTTCCCTGCCGGCTGAGGTTTTCCCACAAGGATGGTAAAACCAGAGACACAGGCCCAAACAGGCCTTGCCTCAGCCCACAGCCTAGTTTCCTTTTGGATGACCATTGGTCAACAAGTGGAGGCACCTCTGCCCACTAGCAGGGAATATCCCCACCTGAAGGCCACCACCTCTAGAGAGGCAGCTTCCTTGTGGAGCACTGCATTATCAACTTCCTCCAAGACTTCAGGCTACTGAAGGCTAAGAGGGGATATACTAGAAATCTTCAGGGATATTATAAGTCAATAAAGGAAATCTGCAATATCTTAGTGGTCCATTGATACCTGAACAATATGAGAAAACAAGGGAAGAAAATGCCCCAAGCAAATCTAGATGTTACATCAATAAAATCCAATGACAGCATGGCAGAAGAAATGACAGAAAGGAAGTTCAGAATGTACATAAGTAAAATGATCAGGGAGGAAAATGATGAGATGAAAGAGCAAATGCAGGCACTGAATGTTGAGATGAAAGAGCAAATGCAGGCATTGAATGATCACACCAATCGACAGTTAAAAGAGAAATACAGGAAACAAAAGATCATTTCAATAAAGAGTTAGAGATATTGAAAAAAAAAAACCAAACAGAAAACCTTGAAATGAAGGAAACAATAAACCAAATTAAAAACTTCATAGAAAGCATAACCAATAGGATAGAACACCTGGAAGGCATAACCTCAGATATTGAAGAAAAAATATTTAACCTTGAAAACAAAGTTGACCAAACAGAGAAGATGGTAAGAAATCATGAACAGAATCTCCAAGAACTATGGGATATCATGAAAAGGCCAAATTTAAGAATTATTGGGATTGAGGAAGGCTTAGAGAAACAAACCAAAGGAATGAACAATCTATTCAATGAAATAATATCGGAAGATTTCCCAAATCTGAAGAATGAAATGGAAAATCAAGTTCAAGAGGCTTATAGGACTCCAAATACACAAAATTACAACAGACTCACACCAAGGCACATTATAATGAAAATGCCTAACATGTAAAATAAAGACAGAATTTTAAAGGCTGTGAGAGAGAACCAAATTACATTCAGGGGGAAACCAATACGGATATCAGCAGATTTTTCAATCCAGGCCCTAAAAGCTAGAAGGGCCGGGAACAACATTTTTCAAGCCCTGAAAGAAAATGGATGCCAACCAAGAATCTTATACCCAGCAAAACTTACATTGAAATTTGATGATGAAATAAAATCCTTCCATGATAAACAAAAGCTAAAAGAATTTACAAAAAGAAAGCCAGCATTACATTAGCTGAGAACATTCTCAGCAAAATATTCCATGAGGAAGAGATGAAAAACAAAGAAGCAAATCAGCAAAGGGAGGAATTATCCTAAAGGAATTGTCAAATAAAGGAGGAACCAAGTTGTGTCAAATAAATAAATAAATAAATAAATAAATAAATAAATAAATAAATAAATAAATAAAATTTTAAAAATGAACCAAATGACTGGGAAACCAAATCATATCTCAATAATAACCCTGAATGTTAATGGCCTGAATTCATCAATCAAAAGACATAGACTGGCAGATTGGATTAAAAAGAAAGATCCAACAATATGTTGCCAGCAAGAGAAAAAGATACCCATAGAATAAAGGTGAAAGGATGGGGAAAAACATACCATGCACATGGACTCAGCATAAAAGCTGGAGTATCCATCCTCATTTCAGATAATGTGGACTTCAAGCCAAAGTTAGTCAGAAGGGATAAAGAAGGACATTTCATACTGCTTAAGGGAGCATAAATCAATTTATGTCAGCATAAATCAGACATAACAATCATAAACATCTATGCCCCAAACAGTGGCTCATCCATCTATGTCAAACAAATCCTTCTCAATTTCAGAAACCAAATAGACCATAACACAACAATACTAGGTGATTTTAACATGCCTCTCTCACCACTGGACAGATCTTCCAAACAAAAATTGAACAAAGAAACCATAGATCTCAATAACACAATCAATAATTTAGACTTAACAGACATTTATAGAGTATACCATCCAACCAAGAGCGAATACAATTTCTTCTCAGCAGCACATGGATCCTTCTCTAAAATAGATAATATATTATGCCAGAAAGCTAATGTTAGCAAATACAAGATAATAGAGACACTACCTTGTATTCTATCAGATCATAATGGATTGAAGTTAGAAATAAATGAAAGAGTAAAAAACAGAAACTACTCCAACACCTGGAGATTAAAAGATATGCTATTATATGGTGAATGGATAACAGAAGACATTAGGAAGGAAATTAAAAAAATTCTTAGAGGTAAATGAGAACAAAGAAACATCATATCAAAATCTCTGGGACACTATGAAAGCAGTATTTAGAGGAAAATTTATTTCATGGAGTGCATTCAATAAAAGAAGTAAAACTCAACAAATAAACGACCTAACACTACAGCTCAAAGCCCTAGAAAAAGAAGAACAGACCAACACCAAAAGTAGTAGAAGATAGGAAATAGGTAAACTCAGAGCTGAAGTCAACGAATTTGAAACAAAAGAAACAATACAAAAAATTGACAAAATAAATAGTTGGTTCTCCGAAAAAATAAACAAAATTGATAAACCTTTAGCCACACTGACAAAGAGAGGAGGAGAGAAAACCCAAATCACTAAAATTCGGAATGAACAAGGAAATATCACAACAGACACGATTGAAATACAAAACATAATTAGAAGCTATTTTGAAAATCTATACTCCAACAAAATAGAAAATTTTGAAGACATCGACATGTTTCTAGAGACATATGAATTGCCTAAACTGAACGAGGAGGACATACAAAATTTAAATAGTCCAATTTCAAGTAATGAAATAGAAGAAGTCATTAAAAGCCTACCAACAAAGAAAAGTCTGGGACCAGATGGGTTCTCAGCCGAGTTCTACAAAACCTTTAAAGAAGAGCTCATTCCAATACTTCTCAAAGCATTCCATAAAATAGAAGAGGAGGGAGCCCTCCCAAACTCATTCTATGAAGCCAATATTACCCTGATACCCAAACCAGACAGAGACACACTGAGGAAAGAAAATTTCAGACCAATATCCTTAATGAACATCAATGCAAAAATTCTCAACAAAATTTTAGCAAATTGCATACAAAAACATATTAAAAACATAGTGCACCATGATCAAGTGGGTTTCATCCCAAGGATGCAAGGTTGGTTCAACATGAAGAAATCAATAAATGTAGTGCACCATGATCAAGTGGGTTTCATCCCAAGGATGCAAGGTTGGTTCAACATGAAGAAATCAATAAATGTAGTTCACCATATCAATAAAGTCAAGAATCACATGATTATTTGAATAGATGCAGAAAAGGTTCAGTGAATCCATGGTACAAATTTAAAAGTTCCAACTAAAATCATGCCATGTAGTAGGAAAGGAAGAACATTAACTTGCTCTGTCTACTGAAATTGGTCCACATTGCAAAGTCCTCAAAAACGTATAAGGAAAGCTTACATAGAAAGCAGTTGAGCATCCGTATTTTTGGGAGGGATCTACATATGTAATAATAGCTGAAAACTGTAAATCCAGCAAACAAATTCAAGGAATGGGGGATTTAGAGTGTTACCCAGACCTAATTCTTTACCAGCATGGAACCTATCCATGGAGTATGAGAAAGGCACACACTGATATTTGGACCAGTGAACAAGAATCAAAGGGACGCGGTGCAAAGGGGGCAAAACAATGGTCCTAAATAAGGAGCCTGAGCTTCAGGGTAGAGCTTCCAATGCTGCAGCCAGGGAGGTCTCCAATGTAGGCATGGCAGGTTTGTAACAGTGAACATCACCATGGTTGTTTCAGGTGCACTCGTTGGAAGATGGAGCACCCCGACGCACCCCAGGAAGACCCGCTTTGCAGACCACACCTCACAGATGCTGATGCACTTCCATCCTGTCGTGCAGGCATTCCCCGCTTCCCGCCAGCAGCCCTCGCGCATGCGAACACCCTTGGCCAGAGGCGCTGTGGCGCTCGGGGGCCGCAGTCCAACTGTCCAGAATCCGTTGCTTTGGCCTCTGCGGGGATGACGCGCAGGCGCGAGCGCTGAGGGCGGTTTCCCAACTGCCGGCTTGGCTCCCGTGGTGGTGGCGTCCAGAGTGGGTTCCCAGCCTAGAAGTACTGGACCCGTGTGGCTCTCCCTTCCAGAGACCGTCATGCGCTAGTCTTCCATCCTGGGCGGCGGGCTTCCCCGCTAGGTGTCTGCGCAAGCGACTCTGCCCGCTCCCGGTTCTAACCTGGTTGTGGGCGGCGCCCAGACCAGGCCCTGCGCGGCCGGGGGCCTCTTGTCCTTGAAGCCAGCGTATTTGGCAGTGTGTGAGCTTGTATATGAACGGAGTATAAGATTTTTTATATAGTGGGGGATATTTGCCTATTTGTATGTGGTGGGTAACTGTAGAAATGAGATGCCTATGGAGAGTTACTGGTATATTGAGTTTGTGTTGGGTACCACACCGCAGGGGTGTGTATGTGTGTGTGTGTGTTTGTATTAGTGTTCATGTACTAGCGATAGTTGTGAGAAGGAAGAATATTTAGGTGTCAATTAGTATGTGTATTCGAGGGACATGGAAGATAATATCACTATTAAGTAGAAAGTTATTTGTATGTAAGTGAGAAGGAAAGATGTATATATGGGATGGAAAGGTGACATTGTGCTTTTAAACAGGGGCTGTGGAAATTGCTTGTTTTAGAGATAAATGATAGTTTTTTGTTAGTACTTGTTAGAAATAAAGTTTGTTCTAGTAGGGTGTGATAATTTGGGATTTGTAAGTGAGCTTATGTGTAGCTGGAGATAGTTTTGTGTCTTGGGCATGCAAATTGATTTCTGGATTCTAACTTGGGTACGTGAATTCTGTAAGTTTCTTCATTGGGAAAAAAGTTGCTAGGAGTATTGAAAATCTATTTCTTCAGAGAATGTGTGACATTTCTAGGTTCATATGGGAATGTTTGGCTGCAGAGCTTCGCAGTTTGCTTTCTGGAGATGTGGAATGCTGTAGTTTTAGGGAATCTCTGTATTCATGTTTGAAAATGTGTGTCCATTTCTGTGTCGAAAGTATGTATATATTGATCCATATTTAGAGATTAATGGGTGCATGGTTTTTCATGTGTGCTGGTTTTGAACTCTCTGTCTCATGCATGAAAGATTATCATTTTTGTGTTTTGTGTGTAGGCACACAAGTGATTAGGTGTATGTTCGTGGATTTGTGGATGCAGTATTTAGAATCTGTGTGTATACAAATGCTCAGGAATTGTATTTGTGTTTATTGTGGCACATAATTCTTGAAGATATTGGTGATGCTAGTAGAAGGCGTGGTCCTGGTGTTTCATTATGGTTTGTCTCATACATTTGAGAAGTCTAGGTTGTAGGTGGCTGAGTGTGTCTTGAATTCATGGGGCTCTTGGCCTGTGTACTCTGGCAGATTTGAGAGGTTCATTGTGTGCTTGGGAGTCGATTGTGTCTTTGGGTATTGTGGAATGAATATATTTTAAAAACTGTGGGCTTTTGCTGATAATTCTGAGGAAAGGCTTGTGGCCAGGAAGGGTATGTCACAGTTGGAGTCCAGGTCTTTAGCTCAAGATAGAGTGATTTGTCAAACTCTGAGGGTGGAGCCAGTGTTATAGCAGAGATCTAAGTTGTGATGCCAGGGTAATGAAATGACTGCCAAGAGAAGTCACAATCAGGGAGCACACCCAGCTCCAGGGAGTGGCTATGCAAGGGACAAGGCTGGAGGGGCAAACTTGTCCATGCCTTGGGGATCCATATTACACCATCACATGCCCTAGTTCCCCACTTGGAGCACTAGACTGAATGTTTGCATTGCTTGCTATTTTTTCCTTGTTAGTTTCCTGTTCTTCCCTTTTGGGCTAATTATGTTTCCTCTTGTGCCATTGTATCCTGGAAATATGTTTATTTTCTTTTTGATTATTAGGATTATAGCTAACATAACTGCAAAAGGTTTGATTGTGGTGCTTTGGTTTCACCTGAGTCAGCCAGTACCTGAAGAGGTAGAGAGGTGGGAGAAGAAAAGTTAATTTTGTAGTAATTCAACATGAAGGGGTAGCTGCTGGTTTCATCATGCTTAGTGTTACTGAGTGAAAGTGTATATACTGTGATATGAGGGATTGTTCTCTCAGTGTTGGGCTGGTGGGCACAAGGGGGTAGTTCACTATTCTTGACAGATTTGCTTTTTCAGGAGCTGGTGTTGTGTGGGTCTTATCTGGGTCCAGTGGACACTGAGCCATGCCAGACTTTTGAATCTAAGATTACGTGATTGTTTAGATGCTTGCTGGATTCTGAAGGTTGTGCATCTGGTTTCCACCCTATTCTGTCTCTTCTCTACACTTCTGCCAATGCCTTTGAATTTGGACATTTCCTGTGATGTAGAAAGGGGGAGTGCCTAGTCCAAGGGATAGCATTTTAACTAACTCTGTGATTAGTTATTAAGAGAGGGATGAGGGTGTATGGAGGAAAGAAAGTGATGCTCATGAATCCAAAACAAGAAAGAGTGGAGGAAAAAAACCTTTTAATTCAGGGTTCAGTATCACTGTGTTCCCTTGAATCTCAGAGGAGACTTTGGAGGACTATTGAGAAATGCAGGCATTATTGAGGCTTGTGAACTCTTGGAGATGGACTGAATGCATTTATTTTTCCTGAGACAGATATGAGCTTTTGGGGACAAGGGTAGATATTCTTGTATTGACCTATAATGTTCCGCAAAAGCTTACCTGTTTAACCTGTAGTTCCTAGCTGATGGCACTATTGGGAGGTGGTGGAACATTTTGGAAAGTGGGGTCCAGTTGATGGAAATTAGTTCATTTGGGATGTGCCCCTGAATGGTTACTAGGACCCCTGTACATTTCTGGCTCTGTTTCTCTTTGCCTTCTAGGTGCCATGAGGTGAGCAGTTTCCTCTGCCACACAGTTTCTGCCAGATGTTTTGCCTTGCCACAGGTTCAGATGCAATAGTGGCAAACGACCATAGATCTGAAATGATGAACCAAAATAGATCTCTGCTTCATTGAAGGTGTTGATTTCAGGTACTTGTCACAGGGCTGGAAAATGATCAGGACAGCTCCTGTCCAAAATACAAGAGGCCCCCAGCCCCTTCCTCTAATAAAGTCACCTCCTCTGTAAGTAGCAGGGAAGAGCTGATACTTCACTAACTCATCTTTTGAGCCACAGACATGCCAGTAATGTCCCCAAATTAGAATTGGGGCATGTAAGGATGCCCAAGGTCTCTTGTGTGAGAACACTTCAGACCCCATTCAGGAATTGGGGCCAATGTGGCTGAAGGGAGCCCAGGTGGACAAGCCCGGGCCTTTCGTGGGAATAGACACATCACAACTTTGTGTATTGGCAGTTAGGAGTCTTCTGTCTGTGCTGACAGTGAATACTCAAAAGGGTCTATTTTGGGTGATCCTCTCCTTTGAGTTCCCCTTCAGTGTCCCAGAGTAACTACATCTCCGAAGAGTTATCTGAGAGGGCTTTATTTCTATGTAAAATGTTTTCTCCATATTGAGTACTTATTGAGTGACTGGAATGCACCTTTAAGTGCTTTGTACTTTTATATTCGATTCCATTTTCAACACCAAGGTATGTGCCTGAAATCTTCATTTTCACCCCTCTACTTCTCACTGCCATAGTAGGCAGAAAACCTTCTTTTTTTGGAGGGGAAGGGGAAGCAGTACTAGAGAGTAAACCCAGGGGTGCTTTATCACTTAACCACATCTCCCGTTCTTTTTATTTTTTATTTTATTTTTATTTTTATTTTATTAGGGTCTCCTGAATTTGATTCGTTCTCTAAGTTGCTGAGGCTGGCCTCCAACTTGTGATCCTCCAGTCTCAGATTCCTGACTGGTTACAATTATAGGTAAGTGCCACGATGCCCAGCTCATCTAACTAATTTGACATTGTGAAATTATGAAGTCTGTATTGAAATCAAACAGATTCATTGGGACGATTGTAGAAGATAGTATCACTGTCTATGTTCATGGTTTTTGTCACTCTCTGGAGATTTAAAAATGTGAACAAAATTGGGCTAATTGTTAAACTAAGTTTGTCTTAAACCAGTCCCTGTGTTTGGGTGATAATGTTTGTCCCTATATGACCGCGGTATATTGTAAACTATAACCTAGCTTAATATGCAGATATGCTGTAACTTTATTTTAAGTGTAGGAATGCGCTTGTAACCAAGCAACTAAGTCTCAGTCAATCATAGCAGTACACCTTCAGACAATTATGTGCTCTTGACTGACCTGACCACTGGCTTTTGGTCAGACTGCAGCTATTCAGATTCTTTCCAGATGGCCCTTCGTTTTATCTGATGGTGAGTGTAATGTGCAGAGGTGATGCAGTTAAACCATCTTTGGTCCCATGTGCAACCTGGCACCAGAACCTTTTTTGTTTTTTCTTTTTCTTAAACAAGATTTTATAAATCAAGTTGTTCTCAGTTTTTCTACAAACATCCAATGTAGGAACCAAATGTAAGAAGCTACCTGTTTGATCCTTCTGGCATATGGGAGAATTCAGACGTTTTTTCTGATCATTTTTGAGTCATCTAGGAGTAGATTGAGCTGAAATTCCCAGTAACACAGAAGAGGCTGACTTGGGAATAACTGTTTTTCTACCACAGGGTCAAAAGTTAGATCACAGCTTGAGAGCCCTGAGGTTGGGAGAGAGATTGTGACAGCAAGAGTAGTACCCGGTGAGGGTGTCGAGGGGAAAACTGTGAGGACCAGCCAGGAGACCAACAGGAGTGAGACCCTGGAAAATGCAGGGATGCCCATGAAATGTCCCCTCTGAATGCATGTCCAGTCCAGACAGCATCCTTGTGGGCTTAGGGAAGAGCAGCACCCATCAATTAATATTTTCTTGCTTTTTCACTCCCAGGGTAGCTGCTGGACTTGAAATGGTCAGAAGACATGACCACTAGACCTGTGGGGCAGAAGAGGTATATGAACCAAATACCAATGGAGAAGTCTACCTGCTGCTTGCTGTCTTAACTCTGCAGGATTTCAGTAAGCCTGGCTGTTCCTGAGAGCAAATACATAGTTTCAATGCAGTGTCCTTTATTGACTTTTATCCTGGGAATGGCAGTGTAATTACTGTAACCAGACTTCATTTTGTCTCTGGAGAGAACCATGGATTTTTCCTTATTTGAATATAAATAGGTAAGCCATGAGGACCCTCGATTTCACCCAAGTACTGGAGAAACTAGCACCAAAGAGCTGGTGTGCTTATTCAGTGTGAGGAGAACAAAGTCAGTTGGAAGAACTCCATGGGTGCAGCTTGTTAGGTCAAAGCAGTAGTAACTGGGATTAGAGAAAACTCCTTTAACACCAAAGTAAATTAGTAGAAAGCCACTAAATATCATGCTCAAAAAAGTGAATTAAAAATTACTTGAAAGAATATTCTAGTATGTATTAAGCATTAGGTTTTGTGCTAGATATTAATAGATTAATTCTGGAAACAGTATCACAATTGTTTGTACTTTTATTTTGCAAGTAAATATTTAGTTGGCAATCATGCAGTAAAAATAAAAACAATAATAATATCAAAATCATCCCCTTAACTCATAATAATAATGAAATGAAAATAAAAACTATGATAATATGAAAATTATCCAATAGGAATTATGCAGTGTTCGAATATTGTAACTTATTTCCTCTTCACTACAACATTGTTAACATTCATTCTCATTTTAGGAACTGATGTTTGGAGATACAGAGTGGATTGCCCAAGCCATATACTTGGAATATGGAAAGTTTTTCTCACTCCAGGGACCACAGTGTACAAAAGAAATTCATACACCTCTTGAAGTTTTTCTTGATGTTGGACATAGGTATGTAAAGTGTTCCTAGCAACAGATCATGGTAGGAATATGAAAGGGTGGTGGGATGGTCTTGCTTGCAAAGTCTCAGGAGGATTCCTGAGCTGATAGGTGTCTGTCTGGTCAAGTAGTTGTTGGCAAGAAATGGTAGAGGTTGTGAGAACATTAGAGAGCAGGTGGCAGCGATTTCAAGTACTGGCCAAAATGGGGAAGGAAGAGATGCAGACATAATGAGAGTGAATGAGGGTGAGAAAAGCTAATGCACAAAAATGTTCAGGACTGCAGGGATGTGCCAGCCATGTTTCCTAAAGAAGGGCTTAGCATTTTCTAATCCCCACTCACTGTGGCTGGCACAGCATTATTTGAGACCTTTCTGGATGTTAATTTCACCTGTGTGGTTTGCATAACTGTGGTACCATGGGTGGACCACATGTTTATGGAGAGATGGGTTGTTCTGGGTTTGACAACTCAGCCCAGGGAGGGGCACCACAGCAAATTGGAGTAATCACAGAGTCCTCCACCTCTTTGGAAAATGCAGCAATTCACATTGGCCCCAGAAATAATTACAGCAATTGATTGTGTTACAAGAATGATTATGAATGTGACCAACCTTAGGAACACAGGGGAAGCCATTGGGACTGTCTGGAGCAGAATGTGTCATACTGTTAAGGTGGTGAGAAAGACAAAAGGTGTAACTGTGGTGACTCTTGAAGGAATTTCTTCCTGGGGGAGTTCTTCACAAGTTCAAGAGCTTAAGATTGTCAACAGCATTGTAGTTTATGAAGGGGAATTATTCTTAGAGATAACATTGTAAAAGGCCTCATTGTGTTCGTTCTTTTTTGATTTTCCTTATTTGCAAAAGAACTTTTTCCCTTGGAGTATGAAGATGGTATCACATATTTTGCCACTCCACAATGTGTTCTGGTGTGTCTGATTTCAGTATAGTGAGTTTGAAACCTGTGTTAAATAAAAGTTTGTTTCAAAACCAGATTTGCAATAGATTCTCAAGTCACTTGGAGAGTCTTTCATCTGTGGATTTAAAGAGTCACTTCAAGCAGGGCAGGGTGATACAAACATTTAATCCCAACTACTTAGGAGTCTGAGGAAGGATCATTGTAAGTTGGAAGCCAGCCTCAGCAACTTAGAAGACCTGTTGCAAAATGAAATAAAGAAGGGGTGTTGGGTGTGGCTCAGTGGTAGAACACTTGCTTGTACTAGGCCCCGGATTCAATCTCTAGTACTGTGAAACAAAACAGAACAAATTACTTCATTTGCAGCAAAATGCTTTAATGTGAAAAATTTTAAAAACAAAGGAGATGTATTTTTGTGTTTTCTTTAATGTCTTTCTTTGTGGTTATCTATTTCTTGATATGTATAAAAATGCTGAAATATTTATAAGATTTACAGTAGGGAAATATTATTAATAACACAGCAACATCAATGTTTATAGCAGCTCAGTTCACAATAGCTAGATTCTGGAACCAACCTAGAGGCCCTTCAACAGATGAATGGATAAAGAAACTCTGCAAATAATGGATGGAATTGGAGAATATCATGCTAAGTGAAATAAGCCAAGCCCAAAATTCCAAAGGCCGAATGTTTTCCCTGATAAGTGGAAAATGAGAGAATGATGGGGGATCTTTGGAATATGTAGAAGAAAATGAGAGGGAAGGGGTTATGAAAAATGGTGGAATCAGACAGTCATCATTACCCTATGTACATGTGTTATTACATGAATGGTATGAATCTACATTGTGTACAACCATAGAAATGAAATGATGTACCCCATTTGTGTACAATGAATCAAAATTCTGTAAAAAATTAAAAGTTAAAAAACAATAATACAGGTGGGCCTTTTTTGAGTGCAGATTGCTCACTGTCAGGCGTCTATCATCCAGCATTTGCCTGCCTCTCGCCAGTCCATAACCTGCCTTACACCTATCTATCACCCAATGCAGGAAGTTCACTTCCTGATCACCAACAACAGTCATCAAACTGACCAACAACTGCCAGTGGAGCACCAGCTGCCTGCGGTTGCCTGGAAGTTCACTTCTACTGTACTTGCAGGTTTGATTACACATGGCTGTCACCATTTTGTGACAACAGCCAGGCCCTGTAGGAACCCTGGCCGGACTGACTGAGCCCCTTCTCCAGGATCCCTCAGCCCAACTGATCACTTCCTGCCTCTGGGGCCCTCACATCGACTGACTGCTCCCTCCCATCAGGACCCCCAAGCCAACTGACTGTGCCCTATCACTGGGACCCCAGACTGACTGATTGTAACTGGCCTCTAGGATTTCACAAACACACCAAACACACCTGACCTCTGGGACCCCTGCCTGACCAACCGCATCCCAGCTCCAGGACCTCCTGCTAACCACAGCCACACCCTGAGCTGCAGCTCCCCATTTGCCAACACATTTCGAAGCTAGAGCAGCCATCTTGGATAATGCTGGAAGCTGTAGCTCTGATCTTTAGGTGGGGCACATCCCATCCTGAGACACATGCTAGAGGCTTGAAGCTTATTGTCAGGTACCTTGCATGCATGGGGCTACTGAACTCTGGGAGGTTTCATTACTATATGACTGTTATATTGTAGATTTTCTTTTTTTCATCTTATTGAAAAGGTTTATGTTTTCTTTACTTTTCTTGCTCTCTTTTCCTTTTGTTTACCTGTTCCCTCAGTCACTTTCTCCCTTATTTGCATGCTAACATCCAATTTCTTTTGATTACATTCTCACCCTATCTATTATCTAGAACTCTTTTATATTCTTTTCTTATCCCATTAACAGCCACATTCTACATCCCTCTGCATCCTCTTTGTCCTCCATTTGAAACTGCAGACCTTATTACAAATCTGTATGTTTTACTGAAGATAATATTTGAACTCATTCTGTTTATTATGACAATTTTGTTATTGTCCTCATAGGGTGTATTTGGCCTAGGATTGCATAGTGTCTGAATTGGGCACTGCTAATATTGATCTCCCCTTAAAGAAAGGCTTTTGGAAAGCCTATAGGGGGATATCTGCAATACCCCAGATCTGCAGCATTAGAGGGGAAGACACATGAACAACATGAAAAAACAAGGGAAGAAAATGATCCAAACAAATCTAGATTCTATATTAATAGAATCAAATGACAATATGTTAGAAGAAATGTCAGAAAAGGACTTCAGATTATAGATGATTAAGATGATTCATGAAGCAAAGGATGAGATAAGAGAGCAAATGCGGGCAATGAATGATAATACCAATAAGCTGAAAGAGCACCTGCAGAAAGCAAAAGATCATTTCAACAAAGAGATAGAGATTCTCAAAAAAAACCAAAGGGAAATCCTTGAAATGAAGGAGATAATAAACCAAATAATATACTTAATGGAAAGCATCACCAGCAGACTAGACCACTTGGAAGACAGAACTTCAGACAATGAAGACAAAATATTTAATCTTGAAAATAAAGTTTCCCAAACAGAGAAGATGGCAAGAAATCATGAACAGAATCTCCAAGAACTATGGGACATCATGAAAAGACCAAATTTAAGAATTATTGGGATTGAGGAAGACACAGAGATACAAACCAAAGGAATGAACAAACTATTCAATGAAATAATATCAGAAAATTTCCCAAAAATGAAGAACGAAATGGAAAATCAAATACAAGAGGCTTAGAGAACACCAAATGCACAGAATCACAACAGATCCACACCAAGGCACATTATAATGAAAATGCCTAACATTCAAAATAAAGATAGGATTTTGAAGGCCGTGAGAGAAAAGCATCAGATTACATATAGGGGGAGACCAATACAGATAGCAGCCAACTTCTCAACCCAGACTCTAAAAGCTAGAAGGGGGGTTTTCAAGATGGCGGCCTAGAGGGTGGCTGCATTTCGTGTTGCTCCAGGACTCAGGATTCAAGAGAGGAGATATTGGGACGCTTGGGACCAACTCAAAGTAGCCGGGTGACTCTCACCCCCTGGGGGGGCATCCCGGATGGGACGGGGGTCCCGGAACGCAGGAAACTTTGTGAAGTAGAACTGCCGGCGAGACGCCCCTCCCCCCGCTGGAGCAGTGAACTCGGATAGCTGGGAGCGCCGTAGAGGAGGCCGCTCGGCACAGCGCTGGGACTCAGAGCAGCCACTGGGGCTCCGGCGGCTGCCCGGGGGAGGAGTGGCGGGGAGAACTGTGTGGACTCAGGACACCGGGGCCTGCCCTGAGGAGAAGGAGAGGAGCGTGGCCACTTGGATTCGGAGAGACTGCACCAGAGCTGCAGGCGGTTGCCAGAGGAGAAGCTGCGCGGCGAGCTGTTTGGAATCAGAACGACGCTTCTGAACACCGGGGCCTGCCCTGAGGACGAGGAGGAAGAGGAGCGGCTGCTTGGATTCGGGTGACTACACGGGAGCTACAGGTGGTTGCCAGAGAAGGGGCTGCGTGGCGAGCTGTTTGGACTCTGACCACTTCTGAACCCTGGGGCCTGCCCGGAGGAGTAGGAGAAGGAGGAGAAGGAGCGCGGCGGGTCCTTTGGACTCGCAGTGACTGCATTAGCGCTCCAGGCGGCTGCTCAGAGGAGAAGGCGAGTGGTGAGTTGTTTGATCTTAAAGTGAACACAGGGGGGCTGCCTGGAGGAGAAGCGTGGTGGGACGCTTGGTCTTGACTGGCCGCACCAGAGCTCCGGGCGGTGCCCATCGGACCCGTGCAGCGGGTCACGTGGATTCAGAGCCACTCAGAGGGACTGCTCCTGAACACCCTGGGGGTTATCTGGAGAAGGAGGAGGAACGGGGAGGGTCACTTCGACTCGGAGTGATTGATTGCCCCGGGCTATGGGTGGTTGGTGGGAGGAGGAGGCACGAAGTGAGTTTCTTGGACTCCTAGTGACCGCACCGGCATACTGGGCGGCTGTCTGGAGGAAGAGGCCTGTGGCGGGTCTCTGGGACTCAGAGCGATTGTTCGGGGCCACAGGTGGCTGCTCAGAGGAGGGGCCACGCAGCCAGGCGATTAGGTGCAGAACAGGGTCCCAGGATCTAGGAGGCTTCTGGGTGGAAGAGCCGCACAGAGACAGGCTTAGGGCGGAGCAAAGGTTCCAGGCCTATGGGCAAATTCTCTGAGGAGGGGCAGCCTAAGGAGATTCATCTGCGAAGGGTGAGGCTCCCAGGCCCAGGAGGTAGGGCCGGGCCCCTGGAAACTTTGCAGAGGAAGGCAGCCCAGCCCAGGCAGTAGCTGTAAATTGAGGGGAACCTCTAGGAGGAAACTGACCAGCGAGACCTCCCCACTGGGTGAGTCTTCCCTGCCTGGTGAGGTTTCCCCACAAGGACGGTAAAACCAGAGACACAGGCCCAAACAGGCCTTGCCTCAGCCCACAGC
Organism: Sciurus vulgaris; assembly: GCF_902686455.1. Lineage (NCBI taxonomy): Eukaryota > Metazoa > Chordata > Mammalia > Rodentia > Sciuridae > Sciurus > Sciurus vulgaris. The sequence goes on from NC_136474.1 coordinate 31,619,232, forward strand.
CTAGGTCCCCTTTGGATGACCATTGGTCAACAAGTGGAGGCACCTCTGCCCACTAGCAGGGAATATACCCCACCTGAAGGCCACCACTCCTAGAGAGGCAGCTTCCTTGTGGAGCACCGCATTATCAACTTCCTCCAAGACTTCAGCCTACTGAAGGCTAAGAGGGGATATATATAGAAATCTTCAGGGACATTGTAAATCAACAGAGGAAATCTGCAATATCTCAGCGGTCCACTGATATCTGAACAATATGAGAAAACAAGGAAAGAAAATGCTGCAAACAAATCTAGATGTTACATCAATAAAACCCAATGACAGCATGGCAGAAGAAATGACAGAAAAGGAGTTCAGAATGTACATAATTAAAATGATCAGAGAAGCAAACGATGAGATGAAAGAGCAAATGCAAGCATTGAATGATCGCACCAATCGACAGTTAACGGAGCAAATACAGGAAGCAAAAGATCATTTCAATAAAGAGTTAGAGATATTGAAAAAAAACCAAACAGAAATCCTTGACATGAAGGAAACAATAAACCAAATTAAGAACTCCATAGAAAGCATATCCAATAGGATAGAACACCTGGAAGACAGAACCTCAGACATTGAAGACAAAATATTTAACCTTGAAAACAAAGTTGAACAAACAGAGAAGATGGTAAGAAATCATGAACAGAATCTACAAGAAGTATGGGATATCATGAAAAGGCCAAATTTAAGAATTATTGGGATTGAGGAAGGCCTAGAGAAACAAGCCAAAGGAATGAACAACCTATTCAATGAAATAATATCAGAAAATTTCCCAAATCTGAAGAATGAAATGGAAAATCAAGTTCAAGAGGCTTACAGGACTCCAAATACACAAAATTACAACAGACCCACACCAAGGCACATTATAATGAAAATACCTAACATACAAAATAAAGACAGAATTTTAAAGGCTGTGAGAGAAAAGAACCAAATTACATTCAGGGGGAAACCAATACGCATATCAGCAGATTTTTCAATCCAGACCCTAAAAGCTAGAAGGTCCTGGAACAACATTTTTCAAACCCTGAAAGAAAATGGATGCCAACCAAGAATCTTATACCCAGCAAAACTTACCTTCAAATTTGACGATGAAATAAAATCCTTCCATGATAAACAAAAGCTAAAAGAATTTACAAAAAGAAAGCCAGCATTACAGAACATTCTCAACAAAATATTCCATGAGGAAGAGATGAAAAACAAAGAAGCAAATCAGCAAAGGGAGAAATTATCCTAAAGGAATTGTCAAATAAAGGAGGAAACAAGTTGTGTCAAACAAATAAAAAAACAAAATTTTTAAAATGAACCAAATGACCGGGAAACCAAATCATTTCTCTATAATAACCCTGAACGTTAATGGCCTGAATTCATCAATCAAAAGACATAGACTGGCAGACTGGATTAAAAAGAAAGATCCAACAATATGTTGCCTGCAAGAGACTCACCTCATAGAAAAAGATACCCATAGATTAAAGGTGAAAGGATGGGGAAAAACATACCATGCACATGGACTCAGCAAAAAAGCTGGAGTATCCATCCTCATTTCCGATAATGTGGACTTCAAGCCAAAGTTAGTCAGAAGGGATAAAGAAGGTCATTTCATACTGCTTAAGGGAAGCATAAATCAGCAAGATATAACAATCATAAACATCTATGCCCCAAACAGTGGCTCATCTATGTATGTCAAACAAATCCTTCTCAATTTCAGAAACCAAATAGACCACAACACAATAATACTAGGTGATTTTAACACGCCGCTCTCACCACTGGACAGATCTTCCAGACAAAAAGTGAACAAAGAAACCATAGATCTCAACAACACAATCAATAATTTAGACTTAACGGACATTTATAGAATATTCCATCCAACCAAGAGTGAATACACTTTCTTCTCAGCAGCACATGGATCCTTCTCTAAAATAGACCATATATTATGCCACAAAGCTAATGTTAGCAAATACAAGAAGATAGAGACACTAGCATGTATTCTATCAGATCATAATGGATTGAAGTTAGAAATAAATGAAAGAGTAAAACACAGAAACTATTCCAACATCTGGAGATTAAACAATATGCTATTATATGATGAATGGATAACAGAAGATATTAGGAAGGAAATTAAAAAATTCTTAGAGGTAAATGAGAACAAAGAAACATCATATCAAAATCTCTGGGACACTATGAAAGCAGTACTTAGAGGGAAATTTATTTCATGGAGCGCATTTAATAAAAGAAGTAAAACTCAACAAATAAACAACCTAACACTACAGCTCAAAGCCTTAGAAAAAGAAGAACAGAACAGCACCAAAAGTAGTAGAAGACAGGAAATAGTTAAACTCAGAGCTGAAATCAATGAAATTGAAACAAAAGAAACAATACAAAAAATTGACAAAATAAATAGTTGGTTCTTCGAAAAAATAAACAAAATTGATAAACCTTTAGCCACACTAACAAAGAGAAGACGAGAGAAAACCCAAATCACTAAAATTCGGAATGAACAAGGAAATATCACAACAGACAGGATGGAAATACAAAACATAATTAGAAGCTATTTTGAAAAACTATACTCCAACAAAATAGAAAATTTCGAAGACATCAACAGGTTTCTAGAGACATATGAATTGCCTAAACTGAATGAGGAGGACATAAACAATTTAAATAGACCAATTTCAAGTACTGAAATAGAAGAAGTCATCAAAAGCCTACCAACAAAGAAAAGTCCGGGACCAGATGGGTTCTCAGCCGAGTTCTACAAAACTTTTAAGGAAGAGCTCATTCCAATACTTCTCAAAGTATTCCATAAAATAGAGGAGGAGGGAACCCTCCCAAACTCATTCTATGAAGCCAATATCACACTGATACCTAAACCAGACAGAGACTCATCAAGGAAAGAAAATTTCAGACCAATATCCTTAATGAACATCGACGCAAAAATTCTCAACAAAATTTTAGCAAATCGCATACAAAAACATATTAAAAAGATAGTGCACCACAATCAAGTGGGTTTCATCCCATGGATGCAAGGTTGGTTCAACATCAGGAAATCAATAAACGTAATTCACCATATTAATAGACTTAAAGTCAAGAATCACATGATTATTTCAATAGATGCAGAAAAAGCATTTGATAAAATACAGCACCCCTTCATGCTCAAAACACTAGAAAAAATAGGGATAGTGGGAACATTCCTTAACAATGTAAAGGCCATTTATGCTAAGCCCATGGCTAATATCATTCTAAATGGTGAAAAACTGAAAGCATTCCCCCTAAAAACTGGAACAAGGCAGGGATGCCCTCTTTCACCACTTCTATTCAACATCGTTCTTGAGACTCTGGCCAGAGCAATTAGACAAACCAAAGAAATTAAAGGGATACGAATTGGAAAAGAAGAACTCAAACTATCCCTGTTCGCTGATGACATGATTATATATTTAGAGGAACCTGGAAATTCCACCAGAAAACTCTTAGAACTCATAAGTGATTTCAGTAAAGTAGCGGGTTACAAGATTAATGCCCATAAATCCAACGCATTTTTATACATAAGTGATGAATCTTCAGAAAGAGAAATTAGGAAAACTACCCCATTCACAATAGCCTCGAAAAAAATAAAATACTTGGGAATCAATCTCACAAAAGAGGTGAAAGACCTCTACAATGAGAACTATACAACACTAAAGAAAGAAATTAAAGAACACCTTAGAAGATGGAAAGATCTTCCATGTTCTTGGATAGGAAGAATTAATATTGTCAAAATGGCCATACTACCTAAAGTGCTATACAAATTCAATGCATTTCCAATTAAAATCCCAATTGTGTACCTTACAGAAATAGAGCAAGCAATTATGAAATTCATCTGGAAGAATAAGAAACCCAGAATAGCTAAAGCAATCCTTAGCAGGAAGAGTGAAACAGGGGGTATTGCAATACCAGATCTTCAACTCTACTACAAAGCAATAGTAACAAAAACGGCATGGTATCGGTACCAAAATAGAAAGGTAGATCAATGGTACAGAATAGAGGACACGGACACAAACCCAAATAAATACAATTTTCTCATACTAGACAAAGGTGCCAAAAATATGCAATGGAGAAAAGATAGCCTCTTCAACAAATGGTGCTGGGAGAATTGGAAATCCATATGCAACAGAATGAAACTAAACCCCTATCTCTCGGCCTGCACAAAACTAAACTCAAAATGGATTAAGGACCTCGGAATCAGACCAGAGACCCTGCTGATTATAGAAGAAAAAGTAGGTCCAAATCTTCACCTTGTTGGTCTAGGACCAGACTTCCTTAACAGGACTCCCATAGCACAAGAAATAAAAGCTAGAATCAACCACTGGGATAGATTCAAACTAAAAAGCTTTCTCTCAGCAAAGGAAACTATCAGCAATGCGAAGAAAGAGCCTACAGAGTGGGAGAATATCTTTGCCAATCATACTTCAGATAGAGCACTAATCTCCAGAATCTATAAAGAACTCAAAAAACTCTACTCCAAGAATTCAAATAGTCCAGTCAACAAATGGGCTAAGGAAATGAATAGACACTTCACAGAAGAAGATCTACAAGCAATCAACAAACATATGCAAAAATGTTCAACATCTCTAGTAATAAGAGAAATGCAAATCAAAACTACCCTAAGATTCCATCTCACCCCAATTAGAATGGCGATTATCAAGAATACGAGCAACAACAGGTGTTGGTGAGGATGTGGGGAGAAAGGTACACTCATACACTGCTGGTGGGGCTGCAAATTAGTGCAGCCACTATGGAAAGCAGTGTGGATATTCCTTAGAAAACTTGGAATGGAACCACCATTTGACCCAGCTATCCCACTCCTTGGCCTATACCCAAAGGACTTAAAATCTGCATACTACAGAAATACAGCCACATCAATGTTCATAGCTGCTCAATTCACAATAGCCAGACTGTGGAACCAACCTAGATGCCCTTCAATTGATGAGTGGATAAAGAAACTGTGGTATATATATACTATGGAATATTACTCAGCCATAAAGAATGATAAAATTATGACATTTGCAGGCAAATGGATGAAATTGGAGAATATCATGCTAAGTGAGATAAGCCAATCTCAAAAAGCCAAAGGACGAATGATATCGCTAATAAGTGGAGGATGACACATAATGGGGGGGAGGGAAGGGTTAGAGTTAGGGTTAGGGAGGGGGGCAAGTATGGAGGAAGGAACTACTGTATAGAGGGTAAAGAGGGGTGGGAGGGGTGGGGGGAAGGGAAAAAATAACAATTAATCAAACAACATTGCTCTATGTAAATTTATGATTACACAAATGGTATGCCTTTACGCCATGTACAAACAGAGAAACAACATGTATCCCATTTGTTTACAATAAAAAATAAAATAAAAAAATAAAAGCTAGAAGGGCCTGGACCAACATATTTCAAATTCTGAAAAAACATGGTTGCCAACCAAGAATCCTATACCCACCAAAATTAACCTTCAGATTTGAAGATGAAAGCAAATCCTTCCATGATAAACGAAAGTTAAAAGAATTTACAAATAGAAAGCGTGCACTACAGAATGTTCTCAACAAAATATTCCATGAGGAGGAAATGAAAAACAACAATGGAGGTCAGCAAAGGGAGGAACTACCTTAGGGAAAAACCACTCAAAGGAGAAACCAAGCCAACTTAAAAACCAAAAATAATCCAAATGACTGTGAATACAAATCATATCTCAATAATAACCCTGAAAGTTAATGGCCTAAACTCATCAATCAAAAGACATAGACTGGCAGAATGGATTAAAAAGAAAGACCCAACAATATGCTGCCTGCAAGAGACTCATCTCATAGAAAAAGACATCCACAGACTAAAGATGAAAGGATGGGAAAAAACCTACGACGCACATGGACTCAGTAAAAAAGTGGGGGTTTCGATCCTTATATCAGATAAAGTGGACTTCAAGCCAAAGTTAGTCAGAAGGGATAAAGAAGGACATTTCCTACTGCTTAAGGGAACCACAATTCAGGAAGACATAACAATAGTAAATATTTATGCCCCATACAATGGTGCATCCCTGTACATCAAACAAATCCTTCTCAATTTCAGAAATTATGTAGGCCACAACACGATAATTCTGGGTGACTTTAATGCACCACTGTCACCACTAGATAGATCTTCCAAACAAAATCCAACCAAAGAAACCATAGAACTCAATAACACAATCAATAACCTAGACTTAATAGACATATATAGAATATTCCATCCATTAATGAGTAGAGTCACTTTCTTCTCAGCAGCACATGGAATATTCTCAAAAATAGCCCATATGTTATGCCACAAAGCAGCCCTTAGGAAATGCAAAAAGGTAGAGATACTGCCTTGTGTTCTATCAGATCATAATGGACTGAGAGTAGAAATCAATGACAAAATACAAAACAGAAATTACTCCAACACCTGGAGACTAATTAATATGCTATTTAATGAAACATGGATAACAGAAAACACCAGGGAGGAGATAAAAAAATTCTTAGAGGTCAATGAGAATGACAATACAACATATCAAAATCTCTGGGACAGTATGAATGTGGTACTAAGAGGAAAATTCATTGCATGGAGCACATTCCAGAAAAGAATGAAAAGTCAACATGTAAATGAGCAAACATTACAGCTCAAAGCCCTAGAAAAAGAAGAACAGAATAACAGGAAAACTACTAGAAGACAGTAATAATTACAACCAGAGCTGAAATCAATGAAATTGAAACAAAAGAAACAATTCAAAAAACTGACAAAACAAAAAGTTGGTACTTTGAGAAAGTAAACAAAATAGACAAACTCTTAGACACACTAACAAAGAGAAGGAGAGACAAAACTCAAATTACTAAAATTCATGATGAAAAAGGAAATACGACAGACAACACTGAGCTACATAACATAATAAGAAGATACTTTGAAAATCTGATTTCCAACAAAATAGAAACTACCAAAGACATTTGCAAATTTCTAGAGGCATATTGTCCTCCCAAACTGAACATATGTCCAAACAGGAGGACATACATGATTTAAACAGATCAATATGGAGCAATGAAATAGAAGAAGCCATTAAAAACCTACCATCCAAGAAAAGCTCAGGACCAGATGGATTCTCAGCCTAGTTCTACAAGACCTTCAAAGAAGAACTCATTCCAATACTTCTCAAAGTATTCCAGGAAACAGAAAAAGAGGGTACCCTACCAAACTCATTCTATGAAGCCAATATCACCCTCATACCCAAACCAGGAAAAGACACATCAAGGAAAGAAAGTTTTAGACCAATATCCTTGAGGAATATAGATGCCCAAGTCCTTAACAAAATATTGGCAAACCATATCCAAAAACATATTAAGAAAATGGTGCACCACGATCAATTGGGGTTCATCCCTGGAATGCAAGGATGGTTTAACATCTGTAAATCAATAAACATAATCCATCACATAAGGATAAGAATCATATAGTTATTTCAATTGAGCAGAAAAAGCATTTGACAAAATACAACACCTGTTTATACTCAAAACACTAGAAAAAATAGGGATAGTAGGAACATACCTGAACATTGTAAAGGCTATTTATGCTAAGCCCATGGCCAACATCATTCTTAATGGAGAAAAACTGAAACCATTCCCTTTAAAAACGGGAACCAGACAGGGTTCTACTCTTTCAACACTTCTATTCAACATTGTCCTCGAAACTCTAGCCAGAGCAATTAGGCAGACTAAAGAAAATAAAGGGATACAAATAGGAAAAGAGGAACTTAAGCTGTCACTATTTGCGGATGACATGATTCTATATTTAAAGGATCCAAAAAACTCCTCCAGAAAATTTCTAGACCTCATCAATGAATTCAGCAAAGTAGCAGGCTATAAAATCAACACGCATAAATCTAAAGCATTTTTATATGCAAGCAACCAAACCAGCTGAAAGGGAAATGAGGAAAACAACTCCATTTGCAACAGCCTTAAAAAAAAAACAAAAAAAAAAAACTTGGGAATCAATCTAACCAAAGAGGTAAAAGATCTCTACAATGAAAACTACAAAATATTGAAGAAAGAAATTGAGGAAGACCGTAGAAAATGGAAAGAACTCCCATGTTCTTGGATAGGCAGACTTAATATTGTCAAAATTGCCATACTGCCAAAAATGATATACAGATTCAATGCAATTTCAAGTAAAATCCCAATGATGTACCTTACAGAAATAGAGCAAGCAATCACGAAATTCATCTGGAAGAATAAGAAAACCAGAATAGCTAAAGCAATCTTTAGCAGGAAGAATGAAACAGGGGGTATCACAATACTAGAACTTCAACTATACTACGAAGAAATAGTAACAAAAATGGCATGGTACTGGCACTGAAATAGACAGGTGGATCAATAGTACAGAATAGAGGACATGGACACAAACCCAAATAAATACGACCTTCTCATATGAGACAAAGATGCCAAAAATATGCAATGGAGAAAAGATAGCCTCTTCAACAAATGGTGCTGGGAAAAATGGCAATCCTTATGCAACAGGATGAAATTAAACACCTATCTCTCACCTTGCAGAAAACTCAACTCACAATGGATCAAGGACCTTGAAATCAGACCAGAGACCCTTCATCTTATAGAATAAAAAGTAGGTCCAAATCTTCAACTTGTTGGCTTAGAATCAGACTTCCTTAACAGGACTCCCATAGCACAAGAAATAAAAGCAAGAATCAATAACTGGGACAGATTCAAACTAAATAGTTTTCTGTTAGCAAAGGAAACTATTAGCAATGCAAAGTGAGAGCCTACAGAGTGGGAGCATATCTTTTCCACTCATACTTCAGATCCCTAATTTCCAGAATATATACAAATCTCAAAAAGCTCTACACCAAGAATACCAATAATCCAATCAACAAATGGGCTAAGGAAATGAACAGATGCTTCACAGAAGAAGATCTACAAGCAATCAACAAACATATCAAAAAGTGCTCACCATGTTTAGTAATAAGAGAAATGTAAATCAAAAGTACACTAAGATTCCATCTCATCCCAATTTGAATGGCGATTATCAAGAATACAAACAAGAATAGGTGTTGGAGAGGATGTGGGGAAAAAGGTACACTCATACATTGCTGGTGGGGCTGCAACTAAGTGCAGCCACTCTGGAAAGCAATATGGAGATTCCTTAGAAAACTTGGAATGGACCCACTATCTGACCCAGCTATCCCACTCCTCAGCCTATACCCAAAGATCTTAAAATCATCCTATTTCAGAGATACAGCCACATCAATGTTCATAGCTACTCAATTCACAATATCCAGACTGTGGAACCAACCTAGATGTCCTTCAATTGAAGAATGGATAAAGAAACATATATATATATATATATATATATATATATAATGGATTATTACTCAGCTATAAAGAATAATAAAATTATGGCATTTGCAGGCAAATGGATGAAATTGGAGAACATCATGCTAAGTGAGATTAGCCAATCTCAAACATCCAAACGATGAATGATCTCACTAATAAGCGGAGGTTGACACATAATGGGGAGTGGTAGGGGTGCAAGAATGGAGGAAGGAGGGAGTGTATAGTGGGAAAAGAGGAGTGGGAGAGGTGGGGGGGAAGGAAACAACAGAATGATTCAAACATCATTAATCTATATAAATGTATGATCATGCAAATGGTATTCTGTTACTCCAAGTACAATTAGAAACAACATGTATCCCATTTGTTTACAATTAAAATAAATTAAAAAAAGGAGTCAAATCCCATTGCAATTATTAGGTAAATGTTAATATAATAGGATAAAATATATTTAGATTGTTTCCCATTATCATTTTATTCATGAATTTTAGTGAGGTTAAGAAGATAAAGACATCAGAATGTTCACCTTGCTCACACTCATGGTCATCATCACAATTCAGTAAGTTATGGAAATTTAATATTTATTTTGATTAAGGAGCATAACAACTTCATCTAGGTTTCTTATCTTGTTAGTAGCTGCAGGTAGAAAATATTATATTTTATAACATTTTAAATGTTCCTAATTAGGTCTTTCATTCTTTCAGGTTTGTATTTTTCCATTCAAGGTATTCTTTGATAACTAGTATCATCTCATAACCACTGTTCTAATTCCATGGAAACTGCTTTCCTTCCTCATGAAAATGACAAGTGAAAGATGTTGGGTTTTGGTGGTCCTCAGTCAGCAAAGGTGGGCTCTGGCAGGACACTGGACTCAGCTGGTCCTGATGACAAAGCAGGTTCCCATGTCCTTCACTCCCCAGGCCTCTCCATCCATCTCTGTGGCTTCTCACTGGAGTCAAATAGGATCCCACAAGGTCAGCAGCCTGTGTACAGTGGCCCATTCAAATCTGCTGGAGACATCACCCTCTTGACTCCAGAGCCAGCACTAGCCAAGGGTGAGAGGGGTTTCTGGGTTCAGGAAAATCACCTCTTTGAGTGGCTCCTTCTGCTTGCAAGTGTTGCCCTACATTACCACTCCCTACAGTATTCATTCGTGTACTCACCAGTATTTGTGGGCATATTCCAAGTGCTTGATATAGCCCACAGCTTCCCTTAACCTTGTACTTGGAGGAAGGGTGAGTGTCAATGGATATATGCTTAAATACCATAGATAGCAGTGGGCCAGGCAGGCACATGAACTAGGAAGAACAGTCCAGGCCCTCCTGGGGATCATGGGAGATCTTTGGGATGGCAATTCAAGGAGAAGTCCATTGAGAAGTAAAGGATCCCTGTAGATTTGGGCTGTGGGCATTCCAAGCACAGGGAAGGCAAGCAGGATTTCTGGGAAGGAACAGCATGCAGAATAGTTCAAGGAAATCCCCATCATGGATGGAGTGCCATGGGGCAGGGTCATAGTGAGATTGAGGCCCCAGAGGCCCCATGAGCCATACTTTGTAAAACTTGGGACACTGAGTATGAACCTGAGGTTATTATACCAAGGTGGACTTCACAGGATGATTTTGAGGAAGGAGTGGCTCACATTGCTTTTTCTGTTGGGACATGGAGTCTCTCTGAACAGGAAAAGAAGCATGGGGGATTATAGGGAAGGATGCTGGGCTACTGATGAGGAGGGTGTTGCAGGGTGTCCAGGGGATCTCTCACCCGCTTGTGTTCCTGACATTCCAATCTGCTTTCAGATATGGGAGATTGAGCCATTTCCTCTGTTGCCCATGCAACTGTGGAGCACTATTCTGAAAGATGAGGACAGAGGGTAGAGTCTCAGTGCAAGGAGAGTCTGGCTGTTCCCTTGCTGTGGCCTGGGATTTTGAGCCTTCATATTTGCAACTGGATGGCTGAGGGGTAATTAATAATTTTGTGTTTTCTGCCCTGTACTGTACAATTCATAGTGACAGAAAATTTTTTCTCTTTTAAATCATGAGTTATTTCTCTCTTAATTTGTTTGGAGTGTAGCAGTTTCTCAAATTATTATTATTATTATTTTTTGTATGTGTGTGTGAGAGAGAGAGAAAGAGGGAGGAATGGGGAGGAAAGAGACAGCTAGACAAATTAACTTCAGAAATGGTCTCTGTGAACTGCTTAGGGCCCCAATAATTTTGTGAAGATGACTTTGAACTTGTAGTCATCCTGCCTCAACTAGGATTGATTACTTGTGTGCACTACCTCACAAATATGGAGATTGTTATCGCATGCATACATGAACCCACAGACACCAAGTCTCTTTAACCACCTGTAAATTCAAGGCCAGGAAACCAACTTCTCTTCAACTTTCATGGGCCCATTTTGTGGCATGGGAAGCTACTAAGTCCCATTGTAACCCTGTACACCAGTCCCTACAACACACTAAGTTGAGGGTGGAGGGAAAGCATGATTCTGACCTTAGGGGGTGGGGTCCTCATGGGATCGTCCCATTTGAAAAATCTGAAATGTATTGTATGATTTCTGTAATGATGAAATATCATGAGTTCTGAAGATATAGTGAGGGGATCTGATAAAAGTGTAGGTACTCAATGCTCCTGTGACCTCTGTGCATGTCCAATCTCTTCTAGAATCCATTTTAATTTATAACAAACATGACCTTATTCCCTATGACCCAGCACAACAGACAGAAGCCTTTTTGGTAAAAAAAAAAAAAAAACAAAAAAAAAAAACAGGATTATTACAAAGGAGTTTTCACCTCATTTAGGACAAAGCCATTATCAGACAAAGGATGGACTCACATGGGGACAATTTTTCTCAGTAAGGTCTCAGGTGTGGGGAAAACTTTTTCCCAGCAGGACAGGAGTAAGAAACATGTTGATGTTGAATAAACAAGAAATGTCTCTGCAGAGCACAGTGTCTTGGACAGTGGACATTGTGGCCCGAGGTACCTGCCACCCTGTGTCTATGCTGGTAGGGTTTGGCCAGAGGTGCAGACTCCTTCAGCAGCAAGGCCTGATTGTTGTCATTTCTGATCCACCTGCTCATAGGATGGCTGTGGCCTCTGGGGCTGGCCTGGTGACCAGAAGTCATAGCTTCCATCATTCTCATTTTGTCCACGGAGGAGGAACCCCTGGAATAATGGGCCTGCCTACCCACAGGGGCCTGGGTTTCCTCTTTGAGAATGTGTTTTTTTGAGGCAGACGGGTCATGATGAAAGCCCCTTTTCTGCTCTATGAGCCATCCAACAGTGTTCTTGAGTACTTGGGCTTCTGATGTCATGTTGTCTGTAAAGAGTTGGCTTGTGACTGACCGTGGACTTTGGGTAGAAGTTGATGGGGTCATGATTTTGGGTAGGGAGTTGTCCTGTCCTTTGCCTCTCCATGGGGATATATACTGAAGAAAGTTCTTTATTCTGTCCCCAAAGGGCTTCTTTGAGAGAGCCTGAGAAGACTTCTCCCCCACAGTATCATGTACTTCCATTACAGGGACAGAGGGGCCAATTTCCCCAGCACAGGAGGGCCTCTCCCCTGTGAACATCTGTTTCTGACCTTTTGACCTGGGCCATACTCTCTGCCCTCTCTGGGCAGTTGCCCTAAACTTATTTGTCTTGCACTTCCCTGGATCCTGGAGTTGAGGGCTCTGGGGCTCCTGGAGGTCTGGGCTGCTCTCTTCACTTGTTAAGAGTCCATACAGCCCCTGGGAAGATGGTATACTGCTAGTGGATATGCAGAGGGAGCTGGACAGTCTCTCCCGGTAGGCTAGGATGTCTGCAGCCAAGAGCACTTCAGAGGCACAGTCCTCATGAAACATTTCAGTGCCATAGTCTTGCAGGATGACACCAGTAGCCAGACCTTGAATCTGGTTCTGTGGCTCAGTGTGTGCTTTCAGGAATGAGTATCCCTGGTCCTGGGAAATAGAACTTCTACAGGGGGAGGGGGTCTTCCCTGTTGCCCAAGATTCTGAATTCCCCAGATTAATATGAATATTTGGGGAGTTTGATGTCTCCCTGATTTCCATGGAGACTGCCCAGTCAGAACATTTTTCATCATCCTCAAGCTCTTTGATTTCTTCAGCTTTTAAAAACTGGGACCTTCCCCCTATTGATGACAGACTGTGGCATGAGCCTTTTGAGTTCACACCTGTAGTTTCCAGTGGCTCTTGCATGCCCTTTTGAAGGCTGAGTCTTGGTTCCAGAGTGTCCCTTCCAGAACTGAGGAGAGCATCATTGTGCCAGTTTCTTCCCACAAGAATGTAACTGTGAGGCTGAGAGTTCAGCCTGCCCTCTTATGTAGCTGGTGCACCATCTGAAAGCCCACTGATGTCACCAGATGCATTTGTTCTTAATGACTCAAGTGAAGGGTCAGAGAGAGGACACTTCAGGGTGGGAACTGAAGGTTTTGCAACCTCCTTGAATCGTGGAACTTTGTGAATGGATTTGACCAGGACATTGGTATCATGAGCAATGGAGTCAGCCCTGGAGTTACAGGAGACTGAGGAGGGAAGGGGAGGCTGTGGAAGTGGGGAAGCCCCAGAGTGTTTGATTTTGAATAGATTCATATGCTTGAGGATCTTGAGGGGTAGGCCCCACATGTGCCTCACCCTTTGACTTGTAAGATGTGCCTCCAGCATGTGCCAAGTGCCAGCATCAAGGAGGGAGTGCTCCTGGGAGGTGTTTCTGAAGGCTTCCTCACCTTTGAAGGATGGTCCATCCCCAGTTTTCTTGTGGGTGTTTGACATTCCAGGTAGTGTAGAGACATGATAAGTTCCACACCTGGTAAGCCCAAACCCTTCAGGAATCATGCCTTTTTGAAACTTTTCTGCCCTCTCTGAACCATTCTGTACAGAAGGGCTGCAGTCATGTGTAATCATGGAGGTGCAGGAAGACCCAAAATTATTCTCTGCCTGAACTGTTCTTGGGTCTTTGCCCCAGGATTCCTTCGGATTGAGATATGGGTATATGTGGGGTGGTAGTCCATACTGGTGGTGCATGAACCTCCTTTGAAGGTGTTGCTCCAGTTTTTCCTGTAGCTCAAGGCTGAAGAAATCCCCTGGGGTGTTGTTGATGGTCTTAAAATCATAGGAGGCCCTGTTCTCCAACATGAGATGACAGAAGACATTCTGATACTTTTGGACCAAAGATGGTAAAACCCTCTACATTGGAGTTGTTTCCTGCAAAGGTGATATTCTAGGTGTTGAAGAGAAGAAGGGGAAAGCAACTGTGTCCTCTGTTGACTTGTCTGCCATGAAAATTCACAGGTAGTATTCCAGGGAAGGTGGAATGGCATGCTTGTTAGAGAGGATGTGAGAAGGTCCTGTTTCTGGATCTGAACCACTGATGGGGACTGAGACCAGGTCAACATGGGACTCACAGATTGGAATTGGATAACAGGGTGGAGCAACACCTGGGAGTCAAGGAGTCGTTCAGGTATAGTCAGCCCCAGCTCTGGAATATAATTAGGAAATTCATTGAATAAAATGGAGGAATAGTCTGCTGAGGCTCCAGGCATGCTGAGAGTAGTCATCAGGGACTCGCTATGTAGAATGGGGAGGCCCCCAAAAAGCTGGCTGTACTTCTCCTGTAAATGGTCCCCCAGCATATTGGTGTAAAAGTGGTGCTGAGGGAAAGAAAGCTGCTGTGGCTTTCCTTTTGTGTTCCAGGGTTGTGGGATGGCGATGTCCTGCTCCCTGCCCAATGACTTTGGTGCACTTTTCAGAGAATTCAGGTGGTGGTCTGATTCATCTTTTGTCTTCTCCTTACAAATGTTCTGTTCTTCTGCCTTGTTGATCGATATTTCCATCAGTTTCTGGACATCAAGGTTAGTGAAAGAGGTTCCTTCAGCCTCTACCTGAGAGATTGTATGGTTTGCCAAGGATGAGTCCTCTGGTGGGTGGGAATCATGGTCTCTCTGGGCTTCACTTTGTTGGTCATGGGAGAGGCACCAGTGTGTGGCAGCAATCTGCAACTGTGAGGGGAATGAGATGGGATAGGTGGAGGGGACATGGTCTGAGATTTCAGGGACAGGAGAAGGCAATGGAACGGGAGACAGGTATTGGACAGGTGAAGGTGATGGGCAAGGAGGAGGCCATGGTTCTGGAGGAGACAATGGGACAGGAGGAGGCCCTAGTAGAGGAGAAGGCAATGTGTCCAGAGATGGCAATGGGATAGGAACAGGTGATGGGATAGAAGAAGGCAATATGACAGAAGGCAGTGGAACAGGATATGGCACTGGTACAGAAGCAGGCAATAAGCAGTTTTGTGATGAGGAACTCTGTGGGGTGGTTCCCCATGAGAGTGTCCTGGGGTCACAATTTAAAGTCAGTTCGGGGCCTGGCAGAGATGGAGGGCTGGCCATAGTTTCAGGAGGTTGAGATGTGGGAGAAGAAAATCCATGTGACTGAGGTGAATATCTTTCAAGAGGAATCACAGACTGTGGTGACTGAGAGGCACTCAGGGATGAGTGTGACCCCTCAGACAAGGAGGAAGTCAAGTCTGGTGAGGAGGTGGAAGGCAGAAGCAGAGGGTGCTTGTGCACAGAAGATGGGGAAGGCAAGGGGAAGAAGGCAGTGGCCAGAGCATCATGCACAGGTAGTGTTCATGATGGGTGGACTGCATCTGACTCTGGTTTGCACGTTTCATCTGGGTCATCCCTGTGTAAGACATGGTGAAATCTGCTGTCTTCATGAAGCTTTAATAGGTGGCTGCAAGAGATAGGAGGCACAGGCTGTAGCTATCACAAATGAGGCCCGGAGGTAGGGCAGGTGTGAAGGGGCAGCACATGAGGATTATAGCCTCTTGCTGCCACATATTCCATGTTGACAAGGCCCTTACTCTTTCATATCCCAGAGCTTTAGTGAGATCCTGCCCCATGAGAACTTTGTGTTTTGGGATCATATCATAGACAGCAGTCGGAAGGATACAGGAAGAATTGGAATGTTACTTACCTCTGTAGAAGGGAGACCAGATCATTAGTCTCTTCCACTTCCCTCCAACAATCCCTGTAACCTGAAAATGGAGACTGGGTTATTGTGGAGAGGGAGGATGAGTAGAATGTCCTCATGGGGAAGATTGTGTGAGATTTGTCTCTGGAGGCCCAGCACCATTGTTCAAGGCCACATTACAGGGATAGGAAGGCACACAGAAGTGTTGCACTTTGTCATTTCCTTTCATCTCCACTAGCCTCACTGTACTAATAATCACTCTTTGGGGAGAAAGATTGGACCATCTCAAAAAGAATGCATCTCAGGGAAGTGAGAGCAGATCCACAATTTGATCAGGAAGTCCCACTTTTTAATCCAGACAACATGGCTCCAATGGCCCATAGCCTCATACTGGACCTCACTCATCCCTGGCCCACCACAGCTTCATTATGAGCACAGAACCTGAGAAGTGTCTCTAGTCTGATGATTTCCTTCCCAGAATCCTCCTTCTCTTGTCCCTGCAGCTAATATTCTCTGGGACATGGCTTCAGTCACTTGGGACAGGTTACAGCAAGTCACCTCTGGGCTGGGAGGCCATGGCCTTACCTTTCATGCCACTCTTCTTCCTGTTCTTTCTCTGTCCCTTCTTCACCTTTGGATGCTGAGCAGCATGAAAGAAAAAGAGTCTGGTTCTCCATTGACACTCTTCTCTCCTATCTCCATTGTTAGAAACATTCCATGTTTCTGAACAGCATAACTATGTACATTTAGTGAATGAGGACCACTTTAAGAACATTTTTAAAGTGGCAAAATATTTTATGTTTCTTTTTTGGAAAACAAAAAATAGAATTTTCTCTTTAAACTGTACCATGGATATCCTCAGTCACTGCTCCTCCTCTCAGGATCAGACTTATTTCCACAGGCTCTTCTAGGCTGCTAGGCAAGATTCTGTTCCCTGAGGCCAGAGATGCCTCCAACCTGTGATGAAGGCCCTCAGGACTCAGCACAGCCCTCACATCAGTCAAAATCAGAGGAAAGACTTTTTTTCTGAGACTCCTCCCAGGAGAAGTTGACTGATGGACCAGTCCTTAATCCTGTCCTTCTCCACACGTTCCCAACTCTCAGGAGTCCAGACCTCAGACCCTGTGTTTCAAAATGTGTTTTTCTCTTGATCGTGCAGCTCACCACTTGGATAGTCTGGGAGCTTCAGATAGAAGACCTAGTGCAAACTGCCCCCCTGCCCTACCCCACCTGTCCCAGAATGTTGCTCTGCTCTATCCTGAGATTTCTGTTTTTTGAAGTGTCCCTAGTTATTTTGGAAAAGAGGAAAGAAGTGTAGATGGTAGTGAATCTATTTTTGGTGGATCTGGGCAGAGGGTTTCTTACCTTGGGTTTTTCCTTTTTCCTTGATGGTGGGAAAGATGTATTACCCTGGAGGCAGGGTAATAGGAGGAGAAAGAGCCCCAGTCCACACACAAAGCCAAGGAAAATATCCATTGCCCAGGTGTTGAAGCTGGAGTTCAGCCATAAGGCACTAATGCTATTCAGAGGAAAGAGAGGATTCTCCATAATGTAAATTGTACTGTCCATTTTGGACAAATGAGTCCTGAGAGCTCTCTGCAGCAATGGGGAGTAGGACCCAGGCCTGTATCACAGGACACTGCTGCCTTAGCACAAAGGGATCCTCAAAGCAGGGGTGGGCCAAGAAGAAGAGGCTTCACCACACCCCGCCCCACCCTCCAATCCAGCATGTCTTCCATCCTCCTGGGCCTTCAAGATCTCTACTTCCAACTCTACCTTCTTGCCCTGCCCCAGGAGGCCTTAATTCATTTCTTGTTGTCTTTGTCTCACACCCAGACATGATCAGCTTCCTTTTAGATCTTTTCTTAGTTTCCTCAGGAGTACACTGTTTGGATATTGGGTTGTTTATGTAGTTGTTATTTTATAGGGATTATTACTTTCATGTTCTCCTCTCTCTGCTGTTTCAGCTTTCTCACTCAATATTTTCTTCCTTTGAATCCACCAAGACATTGAACTGAAATCTGTTCTTTACTTAGTTTTGTGCATTTTGAATAAAATTTCTTCATGATTGTTTTCTCATTAATTTTATTATCTTCATATAAAGGGTCTTGAACAACACAACAAAATCCTCAATTAAATATATGATTATTCCAAATCCAGAAGAACAGGTACAGAAAATGAAAAAAAAAAAAAAAAAAACCTTCAAGGAAAAACTTTGAATGTTTCTCATATATTTTCTTCAACTTCAGTGATTGTTCTTCAAATTTGCTGAAGAAATTTTTGGGATTTTCTGTATGCACACACATACTCCCAGACACAAACCTAGTTATTTATGTGTGCTATGCATATCAAATATGGATCATATAATGTTTGTAGTAATGGCTGTTTGTTTTGATTTTACAAAGGGGAAATATTGAATCTGGAGGTCTGCATTTTATGTAAAAATTTGGTAAGTTTCTAGCCCTTGTTTTCCAAGAGGTTTTCTTTCCCCTTTTCCCTCCTTTCTCTCTGAGTCTCACTTTGCATGTGTGTAGATAGCCTTGCTGATGGGGATGTCCAGGTCATGGGCGCCACTTGCTGGAAAGATCTCTGCCCTGTGCTGCTATGTTGGCTCTGCTCCTTTAGTATACACCAACTGACTGAAGTGATGTGGGTCTGTTTCTGGGTTATGTTTGCTAATACTTCATTGCATTTCTGTTCTACTTTCACAGACATATTTAAGTCTGTAGTTGTCTTGTAATCTTACACATGTGTTAGAATGTAGCTCTTTGGCTTTTGTCTTCTGAAGAGATTAACTATGAACCTATCTTGAACTGGTGCAATGGCCTTATTGGTTCAGTATCTGATAAGTTAGATTTCTATTCAGATGGATAATTTCTTTTTGAGTTACACCTAGCATATTTGTTTTGCATGGAATCAATTGATTTCATGCAGTTTCTTGAATTTAAGAACATCGAGTTCTTTGTGATGATCCTTGACTATTTTTGTAATGTCTGTGGAATCAGTATTGATGCCACCTTATTAATTTCTGATTTTCATCATTTATGTTTTTTCTTTGATATATTGCCTAGAGACTCATGGATTTTGTGATTTTTAAAATACATTTATATTTTTAATGCAGTGCTGAGCATCAAACCCAGTGCCTCACACTTAATAGGCAAGTGGTTGGTCTACCACTGAGCTACAGCCACAACCTCTTTAGTAATTTTTACTTGACACATAATCACACATATTTATAGGACTTAATAGACCTAATGTAATGTTGTGATACATTATGTCAGATCTATTACTATATGCTATCCATTGCTTCACAGACATTTCTTTCATGTGAGAAAAGAAATGCTACTTTTTTAGCACATTTGAAATATACAATACAATATTAACTCTCATCCCTATATTAATCAGCATTGTCTCTGTGAGTGAAATACCTGACAAGAATAACTTAGGGGAAAAAAGATTATTTTGGGTTCTACCATCTCCATGCTGGGCCCAGGTGAGCTAGACATCAGTGCATGGGCATAGAAGAGGAAAGCTACTCAGTTAATGGCAAACAAATATCATAGAGAGACATGCATGGTGGCACACACCTGTAATCCCAGTGGCTCCAGAGGCTGAGGCAGTAGGGTAGAAGGTTTTTAAGTTCAAAGCCAGCCTCAGAAGCTTAGCAGTGCCCTAAGTAGTTTATCAAGACCCTGTCTCAAAACATATCATAAAAGTGCTGAGTTTGTAGTTAAGTGATTAGGCACAGCTCTGTTAAATCCATGGTATATAAAATTTCAAATAAAAGCAGAGAAAGGGAGACAGGAGAGAGAGAGAGAGAGAGAGAGAGAGAGAGAGAGAGAGAGAGAGAGAGAGAGAGAGAGAGAGCGCCCCACACACTCCCACACATACCCAGGGCCAAACACAATGTTTTCTAATGTTACATTCTATTCTCACTAGGCACACCTCCAGAGACCTAATTTCTCCAGGAACACCCACCTGTCTGCAGTTAGAGATTGTAGTCCTTTCCAATTATTAATTCATGTAAAGAAGTAGTCCGCATATAAGGTTGCAATTGTCATAATCCATTCTTTTCTCCTCTGATTATTTCTGCATTACCCAACACATGTACATTGGGGGGGGCACTCCTAGATCCAGACCATGATAATCACCATTCTCTAGATTGTTTTGCATTTACTCTGCTTGGTGAAGGAAGATGTAACTACCCTTATGATTAGATCTCAGTCTTTTAGTGAGTCTGGGGTCCTTAAAGCCTCATTTCCCCAATTTCCTCATTTTCTCACTTCCTCACTTCCTCATTTTCCCCACTCTGATGGGACAGGATGTTTGGAGGGAGCAGGTCAGCGTGTTGCTGGGACATGAGTCAAGTGAGTTTGAGAAGATGAGTGGACTTGATTCTTCACATAGAAGCTGGAAGACCCGGTCCTTGCGGATCCTTGGGGTCCCCAGGAAATAAATGTCTCCCACACAGAACGGCTGTCTGTCAATCATTCTCTCTCAGCCTATGTTGATGAGTCCTGGCTATGGGTGCCCCATATGGTAACCTGCTAATGACCTTGCCGAGTTAAAGCCAAGTAATTCTTGTGGCTTCACAAGGTACCTGCCAAGGATCTTCTGTCTTAAGGTGCTAGTATCACAATGCAGGGTCAGGTAGCAAGGAGGACGTGGTGTTTGCCTGAGTCTTGCTTCTTGCACAGCAGTTCATCTGCCAATAGACTCGTACATTCAAGGGTGAACGAATTACACCCATGAGAATTCAGACATCACTGACAAGATGTCTGAAATACAGATTTATAATCCTGTCAGGAGCAATGCACCTTGCTGTAGGAAGGAGGTATTGAAAGATGTTACAAGAGGCATAGTGACCTAAAGCCTGGCATTGGCTTTAGTAGACAAACAGACCCATGAGACAGAACAGGCAAACCAGAAATAAACACGTGCATATATAGCCACTTGCTTCTCCAGAAAGGTGCCAAAAATGTATCTTGGAGAAATGACATCCTGTTCAATGAATGATCACATGCAGATTGAAGTTTGACTCCTATTTCTCATCTGTACAAAAAAAAACAAACTTATAAGTCATCAAAGACTTTAATGTAGTACCTAAAACTCTGAAACTGCCAGGGGAAAGATTATGGAAATTTTTAAGATTTTGACAAACTTGGTAGTTTTCTGGTTAGGACCCCAAAGGCATAGTCAACAGAAGAAAAAAAAATTGACAAATGGTATTTCATCAAGCAACCAAAAAACTTCTGCACGGCAAAGGTAGCAATCAACAAAGTGAAGATATGATCATCAGAGAGAGGAAAGCTTTGCCAGCTGTACATCTGACAAAACTCAAAACCACTTAACAAAAAACAAATCAACCAATAAAAATGGGAAAATATTTGAAATGACACTTATTTGAAGAAATACAAATGACAAATAAATGTTGGGGGCTGTGTTATGTTGGCGGCGCCGGGATGGCACCTGATTACATCCACAGCGAGGAGGTTAATTGACATAAGCACACTCAGGTGATTTTTTCCTCCATGCATACAATGTATGTGCATGTGTTCTCGAGCACTAATTGCCTGCTCCGGAGCGTCTCACCTAATCTTTGCGTAAGAGGCGTGGCCCTGCTCTCTGCCTCCTGGAGGTGATATAAGCGTAGGCGGAGCGAGACAGAGACACAGCAGCCATTAGCAGGAAAACAGCAGAAGAAGACACACGCGGCAGCAGCGAGTGGGGGCAGCGGCGGAAAGCAGATCGCAGAACGGAGAACTGAGACGCATCACTAGGGCACCTTGGGTGGATGTACCCTTAGTTCACAGGATGCAGGACTTTAAGGTGTAGCAAGTCTCTTCCTCTAAGCTCTAAGCAAAGCTTGTCTTTCTCTCAAAGTTTCTCTCTTAAGCAAAGTCTCTTTCTCTCTGATAAGCGGGCTCTCTCTCTCTCCTCTCAAACCAAGTAAACCTCATTTCCTCTATCCTCTATAAACAAGCAAGAAAGCAGTGCACTAAAGAGAAAGATAGAAGTGCCTCAGTTTCCACTCCACCACCCATAAGACCTGTGCAAGTTGTTGCTGCAAGCGGTGACAAATATCCATGGATTTTGGAACCACAAAGAGCCAGAGACAAATAAACACATGAAAAACATGCTCAATATGTTTAACCATCAGGAAAACACAATATGAAATTATGAGATTCTATTTTATTCAGCTTAGATTAGCTAGCATATCAAAATTAATGAATACTAAGATATGAATAAAATGGAACACTTAAAAACTGTGGAAATGCAATTTAGTATATCCACTTTGGAAACAGGTGGAGGGTTTTCAAAAAACTGAAAATAGAAGTTTCTTATGACCCAGCTGTCCCACACCTAAGTGTTTATCTGAGGGAAATTAAGTCTGCCTCTAGAGATGTCTGCATACCTATGATGATTGTGGCATTGTTCACAATAGCTGAGGTAAAGAATCAACCCAGTGTCCATCAGCAGGGGAATCAAGAAAGAACACATGTTTACAGATATTTGGGTGTGTGTGCATGTGTGTATGTATACATATAGACATATATAGGTCTATGTCTATGTATGTGTGCTTATGTACTTTATGTGTATATGTGTATTTACGTATATTTTATACACATATGTATATATTTTTAATCTTATTTACTTGTACACATTTTCATATGTATATATATACATATATATACATGTGTGTATATGTACATATATATGTAATATACATATATATATATATATATATATATATATATATATGCTAGATTATTGTAGGACCATAAAGAAGGATGAAGTTCTGTTTCTCAAAGGAATGTGGATGGAACTGGGAATATTGTGTTAAACAAAATGACACAGGAAGAGAAGACAAGTGCTGCATGTTCTCTCTCAAATATGGAAACTTAAAAAGAAAGATTTGATAGTAGAAGAGAGATGGCTAAGGATTAGAAATAGTGCTGGGGGAATAGCTAAAGCAATCCTCAGTAGAAAGAGTGAAGCAGGGGGTATCGCAATACCAGATCTTCAACTCTATTACAAAGCAATAGTAACAAAAATGGCATGGTATTGGTACCAAAATAGACAGGTAGATCAATGGTACAGAAGAGAGGACATGGATGCAAACCCAAATAAATACAATTTTCTCATACTTGGCACCCACAGCACTAACTTAGGAATTTGCCCTGAGGCTGTGTGAAGTCTTGGGATGCTGGAAATCTGCAGGGAGACCTTGCCTGGTGTTTATCAGTTATGAACCTGTCTTGGCTGTGTTTCTCTATTTGCTTCTGCATCGTGGTGTTGTAAGAATCCCCAGGAAGGTTGGGGACAGACTTGGGAGTCAGGGAGAGGCAACTGTCCTGACAATAGTTGAGAGTGGATTGGCTCTTTGCTTCCTGAGACTTTTGAAGTGAAGAGGGTAAAACCTTCTTGTGTTTCTGGTTTTTTTTGCAGGGGCCATTTCACACACTGGTTTTCAGTTAGGATGATAGGCCATACCTCCTCCTGGGATTTACGGGAAAGTGTTCTATGGGTCCTATTCTGCAGTGGAGAAGAAAGTGGTAGGTTTTGGCAAGAGGATTTAAGGTGGGTGTTGCTCTGGACATGAGCCACAGATGGGGGCCATGTTTGTGTTAAGAATTGGGATTAGGCCACACAGTTGGATAAGTGCTGGTCCTGTGAAATTTGTGGAGATTCTTCAGACTGAGATTGAACTGGTGAAGGGTCAGAGACGTTGTTAAATGTAACAGGTTTAGATCATGCAGAGAAAGACTTCTTAGAACCCCAGGCAATAATCACCAGGGACTCAGCGTGTAGAGAGGGCAGAACCCAGAACAGCTGACTGCATTTATGCTTTTTTTTTGTTTGTTTGTTTTGATTTTAAGGTTTATCCATGTTACAACATGTATGGGTACCTTCTTTCCTTTTATTGTCAAATAATATTCCATTGTATGAGAATACCACATTTTATTTGTCCTTTTATCCACTGAGGGAAATTGGAGTTGTTTCTACTTTCAGCTGTCAAAAACAATACTACAAGCATATACATGTTTTTATGTGCACATGTTTTTATTTGTCTAAGGTGGACACCAAGGAGTGAATTGTTGATTATGTCCAAGTCTATGTTTAGCCCTTCAAGAAATTGCCAGACTAGTTTCCAAAGCACCTCCCCATTTACATTCCCAGCAGCAGTGTAGGATGGTTGCAAATTCTCCAGTCCTTGCCATCACTGCTATTGTCTTTCTTTTCAATGATGGTCATTCTAGTGAATGTAAGGTGGTAGCTCAATGTAGTATTGATTTGTGTCTCACTGATGATGAATTATGTGAAAAGATTTCCATGTGGTCATTGGCCATTTGTATACAAGGTATAATGTCTATTCAGATTCTCTGCCCATTTCCCAATGGATTATTTGTCTGTTTCTTATTGAGTTGGAAAAGTTCTTTATATATTCTACATAGAAACCCCTGATCAGGTTACAAGTTGCAAACTTTCTCCCAGATTGTGGGAGTCTTGCAGATTGTTTTTTATTTTCTTCATGGTGAACTTTGATGCATGACAGTTTTAATTTTGATGAAGTCCAATTTATCTCTTGTGCTTTTGGAGTAGTACCCAATGAACCCCCGTGCAAAGATTTAAATCTATGATGAACTTCTCTCATTGAAATAAACACTTAAAAATCTAAAACATCCAGAATTTTCCAAAAGCTAGTTATGCTTTAAGGGTCCTCTAAGACATTGTGGTAAGAGAAGTGCTGAGAATTGTGAAACTACTGTGGTTTCCCTTTTGTTCCAGAAGGATTTTGCCATGGTATCTCTTTTGCCACCCAGTACCTTCAGCATTTTCATCAGAGAATCCAGGTAGTGGTCTTGGGTCATTGGGTTGAAAGAAGACATAGTCTTAGCATTTTCCATCCACATTTTTCATTGTGCTCTTCTGTTGATTAGCATCTCCAGCAGTTTCTGGACATCACGGTTGATGAATGCGAGGCCCACATCCTCTTCTTGCTTGTATATGGGGTCTCTGCTGAGTGTGGGGTCTGGTCTACTTTATAAAATGTATGACAGGCATGATAGGCTATTTTAATAGAACTATTGTTCTTTACAATGTGAACCATTGTAAAGTTTCAACCTTTGTTTTAGGAATGTAGTCCACCTGCCAAAAAACAAGAAAGAATGAAGAATTTGTGGCAAAAATACTGTACTGATACAGAATTCATTGTGCTGATTTTCATTTAGTTTTAAGGAAAGTTATGAACAAAAGCCTGTTTACAACATTCTCTAATATTTATTTAATACTAATTGAAATAGTAACATAGTGTATGACCTACATGGAATAGAAATTTACAAAGACTTCATTTGACTTTGACTCAATCAAGTGGTGGATTACTTTATTAGAAATGTTTCCAGCCACTGTTAAATAAGGGGATATTGTCAACACTTTCCACAGTGTCTTTAATTTTACTGTAACTCATTTCTAAGGATATAAATTAGTCACAAACTAAACCTTAAGAGATGAATTTCTGAAGCACAAAAGGCACTTGTAGTACTACCTACCCCATGCTGGGAGACCCTGAATATAATATAATAACCTATGGTGTGTACATTTACCTATTGAAAATCTAATCTTTGCTTTAGTCTCCTTGGGTTGTAAAAAGGGCAGAAAAGCTGCTGCTGATTCATGGTTTTGTTTTTTATTGAGTATATGTGCTCAGAACAGCAAGTGACACATGATAATTGCTCAATAAAAATGAGCTCTCCTTGTTATTGTCATTTCTGTTTTAATAACTACTGATTATTTTGGTATATTCTGTACAAATACCCAGGATTTTGTGTTTAAAGAATTCATAAGCATTATCAACCAATTGTTAACCACAATATAGCTCATCTCTGGCTAATTAAGTACGTACCTTTTACCCCAAACTATTTTAAAAAAATCTACAGCTGCACATGAAATGATTTTCTTTTGAAATGTTTGTGCATCCTGTATTCTCTAACATCTGTGTGTCTTTTAACTGCTCATATATGTACATTGAATTCCATCATTTTTTTATTTGAAAGGGAACCTGTGGATGTCATGGTAAAGACCTTCATCTTAAATGTGCATGTGGAAGTGGACTAGTGTTAAAACTACATTCCAATAGTTGAGTAAATCTCAATACTATTCCTAGAAAGTGACGTAGTGTTACCCCAGGCACAGAACACACAGGAAAATGTATGTTGCATCCATTAAACTTGTATGCCAATGTCGCAAATGAATGTAGATAGTGATTGGTGCTCAAGCAGTGGTTCACTGGCAAAGATAAAAACAACCATCTGCTTTGAAGAGTGGTCTTCATATATGGAGACCCCTACCTAACTTCTTTGGAGAAGTTAAAATATTGTATATAATTTTGAGGTAACCATGGCCTCCTACTCTCCATTGTGGCTCCCTTAAATGAGCATGAAGTATGGTGACAAACCCTGGTTGAGAAGAGCATTAGAGACCATGGACATGAGCACTGGACACATGCATGGAACCATTTAGAAGGGCTTTGGTAGATGGGGTGGGGCATTGCAGTGTGTGGACTAGGGGAATAAGCCAATACATTAGGCAGAAGTTAGTCTGCTTTAGCAATGCTTAGGACGTACTGAGGAGCCTAGAAGTACTGGGATGAATTGACAGATTACTGCAGGAGTCCGATTGAAAGACTGAAGTGGGACACAGTAGGAGTGCAAAGGAAGAGATGGACAGAGAATTTACAAGAAAATGAATGAAGAAGGAAGAAGTAAATGGATGCAATGAGTGAGAATTATTTGAGGAAGACCCCAAAATTTAGAGACTGAAAAAATAGCAGAAAGAGGCCTGAGTCAGCAACAGATTACAGAGAAAATGAGTACAGAGCTCCAGGGCAAAACCATGTGCATTGTTCTGTGGTTTTGACCTCACCAAAGAGAAACTCCAGTAGGACCTAGATCAAAGAGCTTGTGTGGGGCTCCAAATGTTTGATATGATTGAGTTGACCCACAGTTGGGTTTCCCTTCCCCTCTTTTGAGGATGGAGACTTGCCCAACAATTTACATTTGAACAGTCTTGGAGCACTCTGGATGTACCAAAGGGCTCTTGGAGGAAGAGGCTGTCAAAGGCCTGAAGGAGGTGATCCCTGCAAACCATGTTCCTGTTCCCTGCATTCTTAACTCAGTAAATCAGCACCTGGTTAACCTCCTCTCCTACTCCCTCTCTGAGTATCTCCATGCCTTAGAACCCCATAGTCTCAGGCTCAGTCTTCTTTGACATTATCCTCAAGCAGTTAGTCTTTGATTTGCTCTGCTTGCCCCATGGCTTAGTCAGCTCGGATGCTATGTTATGAGTGACTTAAGCAACAGATACTTCTTTCTCATCTTGATAGATGTTTTAAGTGAAGATTAGAGGGCTAGTATGGCTGGGTTCTGTTGATGACTCTCATTCTGAATTTTAGATGGCAGCCTTTTTCTTTTATCTTCATATAGTGAAGAGAGTGGGGAAGAAATTTACCTTGTTTATAAGGGCTCATCACATTTTTGAGATTTCCACTTTCGTGACTGAAGCCCAAAGGTCCTAACACCATCACATCACAGTAGGGATTAAGTGTTCAGTATTTAAAGTTATTGTCAAGACTTTTAATCCATAGCACTCCAGATACTAGGAATGAAGGTAGACAATCCCATAGATGAAGGGCTGAGGAATGGATGACATTCAACATTATAAAGATTGATGTTTCAATTTGTACTTGGTTCAGCTTTTCCTGACTTGTATCTTGGAAACAAGGACTCAAGGGAAGACTTGTATGATGACTTGAGTGAGGGACACGTCCTGCACACACCTAGCACCATGGAGCTGCACACAGGCAGTTGGATGCTAGCAAGAGACTTTTAAATGAAATTGTTTTAAGAGTACTGAAAGCATCTCTACAGTTTGGTTCAGAATCTTGTGTGTTCAGGAGATTTCCTCTGTGTTTTGCTTCAGATGACCCCCAATTTGTTAAGTGTTGACTTTTCTATTGATATATAAACATTACACAGAATAATAGGCTTCCTTGTGGTATATTTGTATATGTATGTCACATAATTTGATAAGTTTAAATTATCGGTACTTCCTTTTCCTCCCTTCTCCTCATTGCCTTCCTCTACCTTACTGTTCTCTATTCTATTTTTATGAGACCCCTATTGTTCTTAGCAAGTTCTGCATTTGAGACAAAACATGATTCTTGACTTTCTGAGTAACTTATTTTGTCTAACACAATGTTGTCTAGTTCCATCCATTTTCCTGCACATGACATAGTTTTGTGATTCTGTATGACTGAGTAAAACTCCATCATGTCTATATATCACATTTTGTTTATCCATTCATCTATTGACTGATATCTACTGGTTCCATGATTTGGTAATTCATACAATAATTCACAATTCACAATAATGAAATGTGTTGCTAAGCATGGATGGGCATGTGTCACTGTTGTATACTGACCTTAGTTCTTTGGATAAATACTGAAGGGTCAGTGGTATAGCTGGAACACATGGTTGTTCCATTACTAGTCAGGTGAGGAATCTCCATAATGATTTTCCTAGTGGCCATATGATTTACATTCATACAGCATATGAGTGTTCTTTTTCTACCCCCATTCTGCCAGCACTTTTTGTTATTTGTCTTTTTGATGACTGTCTTTATAAGTGTAGTGAAATGAAATCTCAGTGTAGTTTTGATTTCCATTTCCCTGAGGACTATAGTTGTCAAAAGTTTCTTCAAAAAAGTTTTTTTTTTACCATTTTTGCTTCTTCTTTTGAGAAATGTGTGTTTAACGTTTTTTTGCCCATTGGTGGATGTGTTTTTTGATCTGGAGTTTTTGAGTTCTTTATATATTCTAAATATATATCATCTGCCAGAAGAATAGCTGGGAAAGATTTTCTCCCATTGAATAGATGCTGTCCTTGTGCTGTGAGTTGATTCCTTTGCTGTGAAGAACCTTTTCATTTTGATGCCTTCTAACTTATTGCTATTACTTATTGAACTATGGAAGTCCTATTAAAAGAAGTCATTGCCAACAGTATATGTTGGAGCTTTTCCTTTTTTTCTCTTCTACCATTTGCAGAGTTTCTGATCTTATTTCTAGGTTCAGAGTGAGAGACAGGAATCTATTTTCCATCTTTTATGTATATCCAATTTTCCCAGCATCCCTTGTTAAAGAGGCTGTCCAATGTTACTTTTTTGTAACTTTGTCATCCAGACAGCTGTAGTTGTGCATTTGCTTCTGTGTGTTCTCTTATGTTCTATTGGTCTACATGGCTATATTTTTGCCAGTGCAAAACTGGTTTAATTACTATGACTCTGTAGTATAATTGAAAGTCAGGCATTGTGATATCTCCAGTTTTCATATTTTGCTCAGATTTGCTTTGACCATCCTGAATCTTTTTTCCTTCTGTATAAATGTTAGTATTATTTTTCTGGTTTTGAAAAGAATATCATTGATATTTTGATGGCAATTGCATTGGACCTGCAAATTGATTTTGATAATATGACCATTTTATCAATATTAAATCACTCTAACCATGAACATGGGAAATCTCTTTGTCTGTTGGTGTCTTCTTCAATTTGATTTGTCTTTTCAGTGTTTTGTAAATTTTCCTTATAGAAGTCTTTCAACTTTTTGGTTAAATTTGTTGCTAAGTATTTTGTTTTCTTGGATGTTATTGTGAATAAAACACTGTTTCCTATTTTATTTCTCAGCAGATTTAGTATTTCCTATACTAGTATATAGGAAAGTACTTGATTTGTACACGTTGCTTTTCAATGCTGGTACTCTGCTGAATTTTTTAATCATCTTTTGAAGTTTACCAGTGGAGCTTTTTGGATCTTCTAAGTTTAGAATAATATCATCTGCAGACAGAGGCAGTTTGACTTCTTTCATTTCTATTTGAATCCTTTTATTTCTCTTTCTTGGCTAATTGCTGTGGCTAAAGTTTTAAGGACAATATTGAATAGGAGTGGTGAGATTAAACATACTTGTCTAGTTCCTGATTTTAGAGGAAATCTTTTCAGGTTTTCACTGGTCCTTTCAATGTTGGCCTGGGGTTTCTCATATATGGCTTTTATTATGTTAAGGCAAGTTTCTTCTATGCCTGGTTCCTTCAGCAATTTTTATCATGGATACACATTAAAATTTATCAGGATTATTTTGCATCGATTGAGATTCATTCATGAATCTTTTTATGTGGTGGATTATGTTTATTGATTTGCATATAGTGAATAATCCTTGTACCCTTGAAATGAAACTGTCTTGATCACAATGAACAATCTTAATATGTTGATGAATTTGGCTTATTGATATTTTAAGGATTTAAATAAAGAGAAATAACACAAAGACCTCAACATAGGTTACTCCCATACACTCTTGGAATACACTGAGTGGCCAAATCTAGAAGAGTAATCATGGACAGTTACATGCAACAGAATTATCTGATCTACTAGAAAGTTCCTATGCAATTGACAGAGATACTGGAATCCACAAGCTCTGACATACTACACCCCTTTGAATGTTTACTTTGATTACTAATTGGCACCAAAAAGTTAGAAGAGTAAATATACTTCAAAATCCACTTGGAAATATATTCAACATTTCACAACAACCTGATATCCCAGAACACTCAGCCAAAAGAAGGCGGTGCCCTAAGAAGACACTCATGTAAAGGTGGAAAAGAAACTCATTCCGATATGCCAATCTCAATATAAGAGTATAAGTGATATCAAAGAACAGTCCATGTTCATGGAGGTTTGTAGTTTTATTGACTTGAAGTGTTCTTATTTGTGTTATGTATGAAGGTAATTATACTGGGTTTATAAAATGAGTTTGGAAGTGCTTTTTCCCTTTTTGTTTCATGGAATAATTTTAGGAATGTTGGCATTTGTTCTCTAAAGCTCAGGTAGGATTCAACTGAGAGTCTGTCTGGTTCCAGGCTTTTCATTGTTGGAAATCTTTCTATTACTGTGCCAAACTCACTGCTTGCTATTTTACTGGTTATGTTTTTCTGTATCCTCTTGGTTTGATTCTGGTATGTTGAAAGTGACAAACAATGTGTATTTTTTCTGTATTTTCAATTTATTTTCCATTTATTGGAATATGTGCATTCAAATTAATCTGTAATGTACTCTGAATTTCTCAATTGTCTTCCTTAATATCTCCATTTCTGTCCCTCATTTTATTCATTTGTGTCTTCTTTCTCTTTCTTTTGTCATATTGACTAAGAAATTATTGATCTTAAATATCATTCTCAGGTAATCATTTCTTCATTACATTGTTACTTTGTATGATTTTTTATTCTCCATTTTTAAATTATGTATTTCTTTGATTGCAGCTCTGAAATTTAAGAATGGTTTGTTCTTATTTATAGAAGAGCTCAAGATACATGAGTAGGTAATTTATTTAGAATCTTCCCAATTTTTAAATGTGGGCAGTCATAGCTATAAACTGTCCATTTATAAATGCCTTCTCTGTGTCCTAGTGATTTTGGTATGTTGTATTTATAATCTTTTTAATTTTTAAAAATTTTCAGTTTCTTCTCAGAATCCTTTGTTGATCCACTTATCATTAAAATGCATATTGTTCAATCTGCATGTCTTTGTATTCTTTCTGTGTTTTTTTTTTTCTTGCTGTTGATTTTTAATTTCATCGCATTAATGTTGGAATAGGAGACATGGAATTATTTTAACTTTTTCAGTGTTGCTTACACTTGCTTTGTTTCCTAAAATATCTACTTTTGAGAAAGCTGAAAGGAAAGTGTATTCAGCTGTTGTTGGATGAAATGTTGTGTAATATCTCTTAAGTCTATGTGATTTACTATTTGATTTAGCTCTGTAGTATCTTTGTTGATTTTGTGGCTGAATGACCTATGTATTAGTGTCATAGAGGTATATTGGAATCACTTGATAGTTTTATATTGGGACCTATATGAATGGGTATATTGCATAGTGTTTTGTGTCATTAGGTGCACCAGTGTTTGGGGCATAATGTTTTCTTGTTTGATTGTTCCCTTTTCAGGGTGTGGTGATGTTTTTCTCCTCCAACTAATTTTTCTTGAAATCTTATTGGTTAGGTATGAATAGGTATTCTTGTTGACTTTCAGGTTTCACTAACATGAATTCTTTTTTATTCTTTTACTTCTGAATATCTTTGATGATAGGTGTGTTTCTTGCAGGAAACAATGATTGTGTCTTGTTTTTCTTTTTTTTTTAGTCCAGTTTTATGATCTATGT
The DNA here is from genome assembly GCF_902686455.1 of Sciurus vulgaris. Lineage (NCBI taxonomy): Eukaryota > Metazoa > Chordata > Mammalia > Rodentia > Sciuridae > Sciurus > Sciurus vulgaris. The sequence goes on from NC_136474.1 coordinate 31,651,856, forward strand.
CTATTATTTGGAGAACTGAGACCTTTTATATTGAGTATAATTATAGAGAGAATTGTGTTACTTTTTGTCATTTTCATTTACATTTAATGTTTGCTTCTATCCTAATTGTTATATATTCATTAACACTTCTAATGCAATTTCTTCTCATCCAATATCTCTTGGCTGTTTTTAGTCTTCTTCTATGTGTAGCATTCTTCTAAGTGTCTTCTACAATGCTGGCATAGTAATAATGATTCCCTTTCATTTATGCTCATCTTGATAGGTTTTTATTTCTTCTTCCATTTTGATAGTTCAATTCTGATGGTTTATTGGATACACTGGTCTTAGTTGGCTGTTATTTTCTTTCAAGACTTGGAATATATTTTTCCAAGCTCTTCCAGACATTTGGGTTTCTATTGAGAAATGCGCAATGTTAATCGGATTGTTTTCTGTAATCATGAACTGGCTTTTAAAATTCTAGAAGCTTTTAAGATCCTTTCTTTGAACTAAATTTTGTCAGTGTAATTACAGTATGATTGAAGAAGTTCTTTTTCTAGTTATTTCAGTGTCAGTAGGTTCATCTCATTCTCAAAGCTTCAGGCATTTTTCTGCTGTTATGTTACTGCTACAATCATGTATCTCTGATCCTTCATTAATGTCTGTGAATGTTAATTTTGCCTCAGAATTCTTCTAAATTAGGATTATAGTTTCTTATTTTTTTCGTTAATACTGTCTGAATGTTCAAGAATGTCCAACTGATGTTCATGCTCAGAAATTCTGTCTTCAACTTAATCAAATATATTGGAAACACTTTCAATTCAATTTTTGATTTGATTGATTTTTTTACCTGTCATTTCCAAGATTTCTGTTTAGTTCTTTTTCAATATCTCTATGTCTTCATTGAATTTGTCATTTATATCCTGTACTGACTTCCTTAATTCATAGTTATTGTCTTGAATCATCTTAGAATTCAATAATTATTCAAATATTTAAAAAAATGTTTTTACCCAGTATTTCAGCTTTTCATTTTTACTGTACACAAATGGGATACATCTTATTTCTCTGTTTGTACATGAAGTAGTGGCATACCATGTGTGTAATCATACATTTACCTAGGGTAATAGATTTGCTTCATTCTGTTATTTCCCCCCCCCATCCCATCCCTCTTATCCTTCCATACAGTCCCTCCTTACTCCACTCTTGCCACCTCCCACCCCCCATTATGTGTCATCATCCGCTTAGCAGCGAGATCATTTGTCCTTTGGTTTTTTGAGATTGGCTTATCTCACTTAGCATGACATTCTCCAATTTCAACCATTTGCCTGAAAATGCTATAATTTTATTATTTTTTATGGCTGAGTAATATTCCATTGTGTGTGTATATATATATGTATATACATTGTGTGTGTATATATATATATCACACTGTGTGATATATATATATATATATATATATATATATCTCAAAGTTTCTTTATTCATTCAACAATTGAAGGGCATCTAGGTTGGTTCCATAGTCTGACTATTGTGAGTTGAGCATCTATGAACATTGTTGTGGCTGTATCTATATAGTATGCTGATTTTAAGTCCTTTGGGTATAGGCCAAGGAGTTGGATAGCTGGGTCAAATGGTGGTTCCATTCCAAGTTTTCTAAGGAATCTCCACACTGTTTTCCAGAGTGGCTGCCCTAATTTGCAGCCCCACCAGCAATGTATGAGTGTACCTTTTTCCCCATATCCTCGCCAACAGCTATTATTGCTAGTGTTCTTGATAATCACCATTCTAATTGGGGTGAGATGGAATCTTAGGGTAGTTTTGATTTGCATTTCTCTTATTCCTAAAGTTGTTGAACATTTTTTCATATATCTGTTGATTGCTTGTAGATCTTCTGTGATCTGTCTGTTCATTTCCTTAGACCTTTTGTAGATTGGGTTATTTGTATTCTTGGTGTAGAGTTTTTTGAGTTCTTTATATTTCTGGAGATTAGTGCTCTATCTGCAGTATGTGTACCAAAGATTTTCTCCCACTATGTAGGCCCTCTTTTCACATTGCTGATAGTTTCCTTTGCTGAAAGAAAGCTATTTAGTTTGAATCTATCCCAGTTATCGATCCTTGCTTTTATTTATTGTGCAATGGGAGCTCTGTAAGGAAGTCTGATCTTAAGCTGCATGTTGAAGATTTGAACCTACTTTTTCTTCTATAAGATGCAGGGTCTCTGGTCTGATTCCAAGGTCCTTGATCCATTTTGAGTTGATTTTTGTGCAGGGTGAGAGATAGGGGTTTAGTTTCATTCCGTTGCATATAGATTTCCAGTTTTCCCAGCACCATTTGTTGAAGAGGCTATCTTTTCTCAATTGCATAGTTTTGGCCCCTTTGTCTAGTATTAGAAAATTGTATTTATTTGCATTGGTGTCCATGTCCTCTATTTTGTACCATTGATCTACCTGTCTATTTTGGTGCAATATCATGCTGTTTTTGTTACTATTGCTTTGTATTAAAGTTGAAGGTCTGGTATTGTGATACCCCCTGCTTCACTCTTCCTGCTAAGTATTGCTTTAGCTATTCTGGGTTTCCTATTTCTCTAAATAAATTTCATGATTGCTTGCTCTATTTCTCTAAGGTATGTCATTGGGATTTTAATTGGAATGCATTGAATCTGTATATCACTTTTGTTATTATGGCCATTTTGACAATATTATTTCTACCTATCCAAGAACATGGGAGATCTTTCCATCTTCTAAGGTCTTCCTTAATTTCTTTCTTCAATATTTTGTAGTTTTCATTGTAGAGATCTTTTTCCTCTTTGGTTAGATAGATTCCCAAGTATTTTATTTATTTATTTTTTTTTGAGGCTGTTGCAAATGGAGTTGTTTTCCTCATTTCCCTTTCAGCTGGTTTGGTTGCTTGCATATAAAAATGCTTTAGATTTATGTGTGTTGATTTTATAGCCTGCTATTTTGCTGAATTCATTGATGAGGTCTAGAAGTTTTCTGGAGGAGTTTTTTGGATCCTCTAAATATAGAATCATGTCATCTGCAAATAGTGACAGCTTAAGTTCCTCTTTTCCTATTCGTATTCTTTTAATTTCTTCAGTCTGCCTAATTGCTCTGGCTGGAGTTTCGAGGACAATGTTGAATAGAAGTGTTGAAAGAGTAGAACCCTGTCTTGTTCCTGTTTTTAAAGGGAATGGTTTCAGTTTTTCTCCATCAAGAACAATGTTGGCCATGGGCTTAGAATAAATAGCCTTTACAATGTTCAGGTATATTCTTACTATCCCTATTTTTTCTAGTGTTTTGAGCACGAAGGGGTGTTTTATTTTGTCGAACCCTTTTTCTGCATCAATTGAAATAACCATGTGATTCTTACCCTTAATGTATTGACATGATGGATTACATTTATGGATTTGCAAATGTTGAACCATCCTTGCATTCCAGGGATGAACCCCACTTGATCGTGGTGCAGAATTTTCTTAATATATTTTTGGATACAGTTTGCCAATATTTTGTTAAGGATCTTAGCATCTATATTCCTCAAGGATATTGGTCTAAAATTTTCTTTCCTTGATGTGTCTTTTCCTGGTTTGGGTATGAGATTGATATTAGCTTCATAGAATGAGTTTGTTAGGGTACCCTCCTTTTCTATTTCCTGGAATACTTTGAGAAGTATTGGAATGAGTTCTTCTTTGAAGGTCTTGTAGAACTTGGTTTAGAATCCATCCAGTCCTGGGCTTTTCTTGGATGGTAAAATTTTAATGGCTTCTTCTATTTCATTGCTCCATATTGATCTGTTTAAATCATGTATGTCCTCCTGGTTCAGTTTGGGAGGAGCATATGTCTCTAGAAATTTGTCAATGTCTTTGGTAGTTTCTATTTTGTTGGAATACAGATTTTCAAAGTAGCTTCTCATTATGTTCTGTATCTCAGTGGTGTCTGTCATGATATTTCCTTTTGCATCATGTATTTTAGTAATTTGAGTCTTCTCTTTCCTTCTCTTTGTTACTGTGGCTAAGGGTTTATCTACTTTGTTTACTTTCTCAAAGAACCAACTTTTTGTTATGTCAATTTTTTGAATAGTTTCTTTTTTTCAATTTCATTGATTTCAGCTCTGATTTTAATTATTACTGTCTTCTACTAGTTTTCCTGTTATTCTGGTATCTTTTCCTAGGGCTTCGAGCTGTAATGTTAGGTCATTTAGTTGTTGACTTTTCATTCTTTTCTGGAATGCACTCCATGCAATGAATTTTCCTCTTAGTACCACTTTCATAGTGTCCCAGAGATTTTGATATGATGTATCATCATTCTCACTGACCTCTAATAATTTTTTAATCTCCTCCCTGATGTTTTTTGTTATCCATGTTTCATTCAATAGCATATTATTTAGTCTCCAGGTGTTGGAGTAATTTCTGTTTTGTATTTTGTCATTGATTTCTACTCTCAGTCCATTATGATATGATAGGCAGTATCTCTATTTTTTTCATTTCCTAAGGGCTGCTTTGTGGCATAACATATGTTCTATTTTTGAGAAGGGTCCATGTGCTGCTGAGAAGACAGTGAATCCACTCATTAATGGATGGAATACTCTATATATGTTTATTAAGTCTTGGTTATTGATTGGTTATTGAGGTCTATGGTTTCTTTGGTTGGATTTTGTTCGGAAGATCTATCTAGTGGTGACAGCGTTGTGTTAAAGTCACCCAGAATTATTGTGTTGTTGTCTATGTGATTCCTGAAATTGAGAAGGATTTGTTTGATGTACAGGGATGCACCATTGTTTGGGACATAAATATTTACTATTGTTATGTCTTCCTGATTTATGGTTCCCTTAAGCAGTAGGAAATGTCCTTCTTTATCCCTTCTGACTACCTTTGGCTTGAAGTCCACTTTATCTGATATAAGGATGGAAACCCCCAGTTTTTTACTGAGTCCATGTGTGTGGTAGGTTTTTTCCCATCCTTTCACCTTTAGTCTATGGATGTCTTTTCCTATGAGATGAGTCTCTTGCAGGCAGCATATTGTTGGGTCTTTCTTTTTAATCTCTTCTGCCAGTCTAAGTCTTTTGATTTATGAGTTTAGGCCATTAACATTCAGGGTTATTATTGAGATATGATTTGTATTTCCAGTCATTTGGCTTATTTTTGGTTTTTAAGTTGGCTTGGTTTCTCTTTTGAGTGGTTTTTCTCTAAGGTAATTCCTCCCTTTGGTGACCTCCATTGTTGTTTTTCATTTCCTCCTCCTGGAATATTTTGTTGAGAATCTTCTGTAGTGCAGGCTTTGAATTTGTAAATTCTTTTAACTTTTGTTTATCATAGAAGGATTTTATTTCATCTTCAAATCTGAAGGTTAGTTTTGGTGGGTATAGGATTCTTGGTTGGCAACCATGTTCTTTCAGAGCTTGAAATATGTTGTTCCAGGCCCTTCTAGCTTTTAGAGTCTGGGTTGAGAAATCAACTGCTATCTGTGTTGGTCTCCCCCTATATGTAATCTGATGCTTTTCTCTCACGGCCTTCAAAATCCTATCTTTATTTTGAATGTTAGGCATTTTCATTATAATGTGCCTCGGTGTGGATCTGTTGTGATCTGTGCATTTAGTGTTCTGTAAGCCTCTTGTATTTGATTATCCATTTCATTCTTCACTTTTGAGAAATTTTCTGATATTATTTCATTGAATAGTTTGTTCATTCCTTTGGTTTGTATCTCTGTGTCTTCCTCAATCCCAATAATTCTTCAATTTGGTCTTTTCATTATGTCCCATAGTTCTTGGAGATTCTGTTCATGATTTCTTGCCATCTTCTCTGTTTGGGCAACTTTGTTTTCAAGATTAAATATTTTGTCTTATTTGTCTGAGGTTCTGTCTTCCAAGTGGTCTAGTCTTTTGGTAATGCTTTCCATTGCATTTTTTATTTGGTTTATTGTCTCCTTCATTTCAACAATTCATTTCCCTTTGATTTTTTTGAAAATCTCTATCTCTTTGTTGAAATGATGTTTTGCTTCCTGCACTTGCTCTTTCAGCTTATTGGTATTATCATTCATTGCCTGCATTTGGTCTCTTATCTCATCCTTTGCTTCACGAATCATCTTAATCATCTATAATCTGAAGTCCTTTTCTGACATTTCTTTTAACATACTGTCTTTCGATTCTATTAATATAGAATCTAGATTTGTTTGGATCATTTTCTTCCCTTGTTTTTTCATGTTGTTCATGTATCTTCCCCTCTAGCAGTGCAGCCTGGGGTATTGCAGATTTCCTCCTATATGCTTATAGTGGCCCTATAGGTTTCCTGAAGCCTTTCTTTATGGGGAGATCAATGTTAGCAGTGCCCAATTCAGACACTATGCATTCCTAGACCAAATAGCCCCTATGCGGACAATAACAAAATTGTCATAATAAACAGAATGCTTTCAAATATTATCTTCGGTAAAACAAACAGGTTTGCAATAAAGTCTGCAGTTTCTAATGGAGGATGAAAAGGATGAATATGGATGTAGAATGTGGTTGTTAATGGCCATTTGCCTGCCTCTTGCCTGTCCATCACCTGCCTTATGCCTATCCATCACCCTACGCTCAAGGTTCACCTCCCGTTCGTCGGACAACAGTAAACAAACTGATCGCCAACTGCCAGTGGAGCACCAGCTGCCTTCTGCTGCCTGGAAGTTCACTGTTACAGTACCTGCAGGTTTGATTACACGTGGTTGCTGGCATTTTGGGACAACAGCCAGGCCCCGTAGGACCCCTGGCAGGTCTGACTGAGCCCCGTCTCCAGGATCCCTCAGACTGACCAATCACTCGCTGCCTCTGGGGCCCTCACATCGACTGACTTCTCCCTGCCGCCAGGACCCCCAGACCGACTCATTGCACCCAGCCTCCAGGATCCCACAACAACACCAAACACACCAGTCCTGCAGGACCCCTGCTGGACCAACCGCATCCCATCTCCAGGACCTCCAGCTGACCATGTCCACCCCTGAGCTGCAGCTCCCCATTTGCCAACACATTTTGAAGCCAGATTGGCCATCTTGGATAATCCTGTAAGCCGTAGCTCAGATCTTTGGGTGTGGCAAATCCCATCCTGCAATGCCTGCTGGAGGCTTGAAACTCATTGTGAGGTACCTCTCATGCATCAGGCTACTGAACACTGGGAAGTTTCATTAGTATATGACTGTTATACAGTATATTTTCTTTTTTCTCCTTTTTTAAAAAAATTAAGTTTTTATTTATTTACTTTTCTTGCTCTCTTTTCCTTTTGTTTACCTGTTCCCTCAGAGGCTCTTTCTCCCTTTTTTTACATGCTAACATCAGATTTCTTTTGATTACACTATCACCCTTTCTTTTTTCTAGAACTTCTCTATATTCTTTTCTATTCCATTAACAGCCACATTTTGGTCTCTAATTTTTTTATTACTTCTCTGATCTTTATTCTTTCTTTCCTTCCATGAATTTTGGATTTGGTTTGTTTTTGCTTTTGAAGACATTATGATAATATTGATCTCAATTTTTTTGATATACATAATCATTACTATAAACTTGTCTATCAGCAGAACTTTCCTTGTCTGGTATGTTATGTCTCCATTTAATTTGATTTTAGGAGTTTTAAAATTTCCTCTTTGATTTCTTGTATAGTCTACTGTTCATATAATATTGTGTTGTTCAATCTCCCTGTCTTTGTGTAATTTCCACAGTTATTTTTGATTCTTTTAACTGTGATCAGATAAAATACAAATTATTTGTTTTTAGAAAATTTGGTAGTAGTTGCTCCATGACCTAATATATTGTCTATTTTAGAAGATGTTTTGTGTGTGTGCTGAAGACAATAGTCTTTTGCAACTGTTTGATGGAATATTTTGTAGATGTTTGTAAATTCCATTTGATTGTTGATATAATGTAAATCTGATGTCTCTGATTTTTTGGTGGGATCTGGATGATGTATTTTTGTGGCCTATCTTTCCATTTATTTATAATAATTTTTTAAAAAATTGTGTCCCCTAAGACTTATCATTTATATGTTCATATTAATCATATGTTTGTGAGGAATTGTTGCCTTGATCAATGTAAAATGACCTTCTTTTCTTTTCTGATTTTGTTTTAAAGTCTGTTTATGAATTATAAATGTAGCTACTCCTTTTTACTTTTGGTTTCCCTTCATTGTGAATATCATTTTCTATCCTTTCACTCTCTCTGTGTGTATGGCTTTACACATGAGGTTAAGTTTTTTTGTAGGCAGCATATCATTAGGTCTTATTTTTTAATCCTTTTAGCCATCTGCATCTTTTATGTGGAAAAATAAAAACATTTACATTTAGAGTGATGATAAAATGGTGCATACTTGTTCCTGTCAGTTTGATCTTTTCTCTTCTGAAGCTTTTGAATATTCCATTTTTTTTCTTTCTTAGAAGTTTGATGGTTTACTATATTGATAATGTATGATTCTTTACTTTATATCATTTTTGTGTCTACTCCTCTAGTGTGATTTGCTTTCTCATATTTGCTGATGATTTTTCTCTTCCTTATTCTTCTGGGTATAGTATTCCTTTTTGTATTATCCTATTTTTTCATTCCTGTGACACAATACCTGAGAAAAATTCTTGATGTACGAAAGATTTGTTTTGATTCATGTTTACAGAGGTTTTATTCTGTGGTTGGCCAGCTCCATTACTTTGTGCCTAAGGTGCGGCAGAATATCATGGCAGGTGGGTGTGGAAGAGTATAGTTTCTTACCTCCTGGTAGCTGGAAAACAGAGAAAGGGACAAGAAGGGGCTGGTGGCAGGATATAGTTGCCAAGGTAGTGCCCCCAAGGACCTACACCCTTCAACTAGATCCCATTTCCTACAGTTTCCACCACCTCCTGATAGTCCATTCATATTATGAAGTCATCAATCTACATCAAATGTCAGAGTCCTCATAAATCAATCATTTTCTAAAAGCCCACCACTGAATACTACTGTTTTGGGGATCAAGATGTCCCAGTATGAGCTTTTCTGGTACTTTCTGGATCCAAACCATAACAAGCATCTGCAGTGAAGATGGTTTAGTGGTCATGCATTCCCTTAATTTACTCTTATCCAAGGTCTTTATGTCTCCTGTTTACTTGAAGATTAACACTGCTTGGGTATAGCAGTCTTGTTTGGCACTTCACACCTTTACCCAGAATACTTTGTTCTTTTTAAAGATCACCATCAAAATGGGTTATGGCCAATAATAAGCACCTAATTTTACCTTAATTACTTCTTTGAAGGCCTGATTTCTTAATAAAAATCACATTGTGAAATATTGGTGGTTGAGACCACATATGAATTTGAGGGCACATGATTAAACGATAATAGGTAGGTGTAGAAAGTTTGCTTGTCTCTGCTGAGCATCATGGTCCTCAGGGCTACCATATTGTTTGTAGCTGGGGTGCTCATGTGGCGTGTTTAGGAGGGGGAGGTAGCACCCTTTGTTTCCCCAGGAATTGATGATAAGTGATCTCATGCACTAGTCATTTAGTAAACAGCCCAAAGACCACTAAGGACAACTTGCCAAGGGGTTGATTGCTTGATTAAAATGAGTGGTCTTGGGTACATTGTTAGTAGTCATACATAAAGTATAAATACAAAATCCAAAGTGGATGTGCAGAATGTCCCTCCTCAAAGGTAAAACACTGATTTAATTCATCCTCAAGTCCAATCTGATATTTCTAGTGGAGTTGTGAGAGTAATTGATATTTTAAGTATATGTGCAGCTTGGAGACATGGTATAAGCTTAAACACACATGGCCTCTCATCTTGCTACAGTAGGCCACCCCCACCATCAGTCTTCCTAAAAAAATGTGATGAAGTCTCAGTGGGTCTTTTCAACACTGTTGAATAAGATGGGGCCATTTTGCACTTTCCTACTGGTTAGCCAAGATGGAATCCAAGTTCAGTGTAGGTCCAGGTCTGTGGGGAAAGAGAGCAGCAAGAATGATGTGATAGGTTTGTCTTAAGTAAAATGTGTCTGAGTAAAACTTCTGCCCTCAATACTGAGATTGTGGCCCTCTTAAATTCTGCATTAAAATTTACTTACTATTAAGAAATTGAAGTAATAAAATCAGTTTGAAGTTTTTCACTTTTTGTTTTATGTTTGAATATTTTTACTGTTTACTTTCCCAAGGCAAAACAAAGAAAATACATCAAATATTGATTTGGGAATATCAAATGTTTTGTTTATTTAGAGGCTCCATAAAGTATAAAATTAAAGGTTGTTCCTTTAAAGCAGCATCTCCTGGGCAGCAGTGCAGCTCCAGGAACCATATGGTACAGGCAGCTGACATGAGGAAGAAAATGTTGGAATCTGTGTGTGCATATCAAGCAGAAGGGGCATCCTTGTCTTCCTCATTGTTAGTGAGCAGGTGGTAGAGATACCTCCCTGGCCCAGAGAGTCCAGGTCCCTGTGGATCCTGGTCCACAGTGAAGACAAGCATCCTCCATACAGAAGGTCTGAAGTGGGGGACTCTGCAGTTATTCTCTCCAAGCAGAGAGTGATGACTGCAGCTGTAGCTGCCCCTCTGTATGACTTGCTTTAGACATGTTCTCGTTGTATTTGAACAACTCAGAATGGCCTGTGACTTAAGAAGATTCCTGCCAAGAACTTATAGACTCTGATGGGAACAAGCAGAGTCTATACCCTGATAGAATCTGCTCCATGACACAGGACTTCATCTGCCAGATGGCTGGTCATACCAATGGTAAACTAATCACAACTGCAAGAAATGAGGCATTGCCATGGGGACCTTTGAAGTACCTTTATTATTGTCCCACTAACAAGGAACTTTCCCTGAGGGTCACAGTAGAGCCATTAGGCACAGAGGCTTTTATTTGTATTAAGTATGAACAGTCCCTTTTGTATAATATGCTGTGGTTTATGCAATGTATATTCTTGACCTTCTTTATGTAGAGTCCACATCCACGGATTCCACTAACCTCAAATGTAAAATTTTAAGAATAATTTGTCTGTATTGAACACACATAGACTTTTTCCCTTTCTATTATTCCCTAAATGATACTGTATAATTATTATTTATCTGGGCCCACAGCCCTTAGGAGACTTGAGGGGACAGGGCATGAGGCCTCCTAGAACATCTGAAGTAACATTCCTGTGCAGTGTGACTGTGGGCCTTGGACTGGGGAGCATCCTGATTTGGGGTCTCTTGAGGCAGTGACTGAGACTAAATTCTGACCTTCTTGGAGGTGCCCTCTCTCTGTCATGTGGGGTGTTCAGGGTGCAGTGAATATACTGGGAGAGGGGGCCTGAGGCCACATGTGTAACTGATTCACTGGTAACCTGGGATCCAGGTGCTAATGGTGGCCCACAGGTATCACTCACCAGACTCAGTTCCCACCATTTGCATGAATTAAATTGTCATGTCCTTAGGATCAGGCATGGGAATAAGAGGCTTTCCCTTAATCACATAGGGGTGTTTGGAGAGTGGGGAGATGATGGGGAGTGCTTGAGCCTGGCAGCATGACCTTTTTTCATTATGGACACTGTGGGGTGTAGTCAGGACTCCTGATCCTACAGATATGCCCATGAGACCCTTGGCAGGGACTAGTGTTTCCCTATTTACTTTAAATGCAGCAAACACTTAAGTGCCTCACCCAGGGAGCAGCTCCTGGGGCAGGTGTTGTTATTTGTTCCCCACCTTCCGTGGTATAACCCAGAGTTCCCTGTGGAAGGGAAAAGCCTCCTGTTTGTGGAGACCACATATGCTTTCAAGATGAGTGATGCATGACTTACTTTTTAAAGCATAATAAATGTCCCATTGCCCTTATGAACAATAGTCATGAACAAAGAGAAGGAGCCATTTCATGCACCCTTTTATCAGCTTCTTGTGAACACCTGAGTATGGAAAAGCCCCTCATGCAAAGGAGAACTGTGCAAGGACTTGCTTCTGCCCTTGGGAGGGAAATGTTGAATGTGTCATCCACACCCAGGGAGTTGACAGCACTGTGCAGGTGTCCTTGGGGGCATCTGATGTCAGAGGATGGAAGGGAGAAACTGCTGTTCCACTGGACTGTGGTGTTCAACTCTCCTTTGTTGTAGAGGAAAAAGAAGCATTTTTCAATAACCCTGAAATCTATGGCAATACTAAAAAGATGAGAGTATACAGGGTAGAGAATCTTTTTAAGAAGACAATATGCCTTCCATCTGTATAATTCTGATTGTGAGAATTTTTCATTAGAGAACCTGAGCCTGCAATACATTATTGGAAGAATTCTAAGAAATCATCTTCATTACACATATAAGTTTAGTAATGTGTTACTAATTAATATTATTTCAGGGAATATTTTAGAAAAGTATTTAGTAATTTACACATATAAGTTTACACATATAAGTTTAGTACACATATAAGTTTAGTAATGTGTTACTAATTAATATTATTTCAGGGAATATTTTAGAAAAGTATTTAGTAATTTGAAATCAAGAGTGGAATCCCATGGACATCATTAGGTAAACAATAATAAAGTAGGATAAAATACATTTATATTGTTTATATTTTCTAATTTTCATTTTATTCATGAATTTTTGTAAGGTTAACAAGATAAAGACATGAGAATGTTCACCTTGCTCACACTCATGGTCACCACCACAATTCACTAAGGTATAGAATTTTAATGTTCTTTTGATTAACAAACATAACAACTACATTTAGATTCCTTATCTCATTAGCAGCTGCCACATAGAAAACCTTGTATTTTGCAACATTTTAAAGATCCTAATTAGGTCTTTCATTAGTTCTGGTTTGTGTTTTTCTATTCAAGGTATTTCTTGACTCCTGTCTCAGTCTCATAACCATTGTTCATAATTCCATGGAAACTGCTTTCTTTCCTAGTAGAAATGACAGTGAGAAGTGTGGTGTGTGGTGGGTCTCAGTCAGCAAAGCTGGGCCCTTCCAGGACACTAGGATCAGGCACCACTGATCTTGATGACAAGCCAGATGCACAGTTCCTTGACTCCCCAGGCCTCTCCACCCATGCTCTGTAGCTACTCACTGGAGTAAAACAGGATCCCACAAGGTCAGCAGCCTCTGCACAGCAGCCCCTCCAAATCTACTGCTGACAACATCATTCTCCTGCCTCCAGAGCCCAGCACCAGCTCAGGAGAGGTTATTTCTCGGCTCAGGGAAATGATCTCTCAGAGTGGCTCCTACTGCTTTCAAAAAAGAAATCCAGTTCATCTGTGGCCCTATGTTCCCAATTCCCACAGAATCCATTCATGCACTCATCAGTACTTGTGGTCATACTCCAAGTGCCTGATTCTGGCACACAGCTTCCAATGACCTTGTGCTTGGAGGAAGAGGGTGTGACATTGGATATATACTTAAATACCATAGATAGCAGTGGGCCAGGCAGGTGCATGAACAAGGAAGAACAGACCTGACCTGCTTGGGGATCATGGGAGATCGTTGGGCTGGGCACTAAGAAGAGGATTTTGAGGAAATCATGGCTCACATGGCTTTCACTGTAGGGATTAAGAGGGCTCTGTGAACAGGAAAGAAGGAAGGGGAGGGCTGGGAAAAATACTTGTCTCTTGAGAAGGGCTATTGAGGGCGTCCAAGGGGGGTCTCCCATTTGTGTTCCTGACATTCCTATCTGCTTCCAGAACTGGGAAACTGAGCCATTTCCTCTGTCTCCCAGAAGACTGTGAGGTGCATGAGGCCTGCACCTGTGGAGCACTGTTCTGAGGGATGAGGGCATAAGAGCAGAGTCTTGGTGCAGAGAGGGTCTGACAGTTCCCTTACTGAAGCTAGGGGTTATGGGCCCTAACTGTAGTTCCACCTTAATGGCTGAAGGTTTCTTGGTAATTGTGTGTTTTCTGCCCTGCACTGTACAATTCCTAGCAGCAGAAAACTCTTTCTCTTTTAAATCAATACTTATTCAAATTTAACTACAGTGCCTGGTGTGTAGTACTTCCACAACTTATGGTATGTTAGTGTTCATATGTGTTTCTCTCTCTGTGTGTGTGTGTGTGTGTGTGTGTGTGTGTGTGTGCATGTGTGTGTATGACAGAGAGAGAAGACAGAAAGAGAGAAAGGTGGTACCAAGATTGAGACCAGTCTCAGCATCTTAGTGTGAGACCCTGTTTCAAAGTAAAAAACTAACAGCCCTAGGGGAATACCCAATAGCTCTGTGGTAAAGAGTCATCAGTTCAATCCCCAGCCCCCCACAGATATATGAGGGCTTAGACTCTCCCAACTCTGAATTTAGGGCCAGCACACTAAGTCCCTCCCTAACTTTCCTGAGCTCATCTTCTTGTATGTGAAGCCACTATGTCCCATGGTGCCTCTATATACTTCTCTCCGCAGCTGCCCACATTTCAAGGGAGGGGGAAAGAAAGGGGAAGGCAGGTTGAGAGATCTTCAGGAATGGTTTGTGTAGGGTGGCCCCATACTGGCAAGTCTTGAGAGTTTTTTATTATTTGTGTATGTGATAACCAAACGATAAATACATAACACAATGAGGAATCGGGTGAGGGTGGTACTCAATGTCACTTTACCTCTCTGCCTGTCTTTTCCCTTCTAGAGTCCACTATGAGGAAGAGCATAAGCTGACCCCTTCCCAATGCCCCACCATGAGAAATACAGAAGACCCTACCTCAGATGAGAAAGATCCTATGTTCAGAAGCAATAGACATCTCAGTAGGATGATGCTCTTAACACACCATGATATGATCATGACAAAATATTTTCCACCATGTGGAATGAGATGTTTTTTGGGGTAAAGATTGCCAAGAGGAAAGAAATGAGAAGCATGATGGTATTCATCAGACAACAAACTTCTCAGAAGACAACAGTGTGACACTGAAATGGTGGCCTGCCATCCTAGGCCTATGCTGGCAGGGGCTGGTGAGTGGTGTAGACACCCTAGGAGGCAAGGTCTGATTGCTGTCCCTGTCGCTCATCCATCTTTTCTTGTTAGGAAGGCTGTGCCCCTTAGGGTGAGCTTGGTGACCACAGGTCAAAATTAGACATCACTCTCCTTTGCTCTAGTGGGAGGAACTCCTGTAGCAACAGGAATATCTACCAACCAGGGTCTGGTGTTCCTGTTTGTGCAAATTATCTTTGGAGGTAGAAAGTTTATGCTGAAGCCACATTTTCAGCTCTTGGATCTATGCAACAATGGTTATGAGTATCTGGGCATCAGCAGTTACCCCCACCCCCACTGCCAACTATAAACTTTATGCTTGCTACTGACATGAGGATTGGGAAATGGCTAATGACAATTTACCTTTTTCTAGTAATGTGACTTCCCTTTACCTTTATTGGGGAATATACTCTTCAAAAAGTTACTTATCCTGTTCCTAACCTGCCTCTGATGGAGACTGTCCTTTGTCTAGAGGTAGCCTTGGAGTACATGTCCCCATAATGTCTCCTATTTCCCTACCTGTGCAGGGGGTTCATGCAATAGCATGGCAAGGCTTCCTTCCTGCAAACCATCCTTCTGGATGCCTGACCTGGGCTACACACAGCCCTCTCTCTTGTCAGTTGGACCAAACCTTTTGCTATTGTTCTTCTATGGGTTCTGCAAGTTTGGGATCTTGGGCTTCTGCAGTTCCTGGCTGCTCTTTTTGATGTTTAAGAGATCATACATTCCCTGGAGTGTTGATGGGCTGCTGCTGGATATGTTCAGGATGGTGGACAGAGTTTCCTGGGAAGCCAGGATGTTAGTGGTACAGTCCTGAAGGAACACAACAGTGACACAGCCTTGAAGGATGATGCCAGTGGCCATATCTTGAGACTGGTTGTCTGACTAAGCCTCTGGTCTCAGGCAGGAGTATTCTGCTAGGGGGGAGGGGATTTTACTTTTCCCAGAACTTCCCAGTTTTGCATGAACAATTTGAGAATTGGACATCCTGCTGGTTCTCATAGTGACTACCTTATCAGGGGCTTCTCAAATTTCTCTCCCTGTTGTCTTCAGCCTTTGAAGTTTGGAAGTCTTCATTGTCCTAGTATTGTCATGCTGTGATATGGGTCTTGTGAGCCCACCTCTACTCTCCAAAGTGCACATGCCTCCCTCTTCTGGGCCTGATTTGACTCCCAGGTGCCCCTTCAAGATCCCAGGACAATATTGCTGTGCCAGGTTTTACCATAGGACCTACGTGGGGGTCCTGAAAGGAAGACCTCTGAGGGTCAACAGTTTTCACGAGATGGAGTCCTGGTGTGGGACTGAAGTGAGGGGCCAGGGAGAGGATTCTACACAGTGATACCTTCCTGTGTGTGACACTGACATTGTGGACAAAGGAGTTAGCCCTGGAATCACAGGAGACTGATGAGGGAAGGGCAGACTATGGAAGGACTGAGGCTTAGACTTCCTCAACTTGAAGAGGTTTATGTACTTGAGGACCTTGAGATTTAGGTCCCACCTGTGCCTCACACAGAGACTTTTAATATGTGCTATTGGCACCTGCTGAGTTTCAGCATCCAGGAGGTAGAGCTCCTAGGAGGTGTTCCTACAGGTTTCCCAAATTTTCATAGATGGTCCATCCCCAGGTTCCATGTGTTTGAATTTTCAGGCAGGACAGACAGATGGTATGTTGCAAGCCTTTAGTTACAACTACCAACAGGAATCATGCCCTCTTGTTCTGCTCCAACTTTCTTCTTGAATGTACATGCAAGATATGTATATGTTTCTTGTCTGGGTCTCTTGTTGAATCATTTCCTGTGTATTTCTTGAAGGTCTCATCAAGTCCTTTCCTGATTTTTTTCAGAGATGACCTTTAGAAACTTCATTGGGAAACTCTTCTAGGATCATCTCAGACTGTACGCCAGATTGTTGCCTGAGTATTTCCCCACTTGGAGTATTTCTGGTTTCCCCATCCTTCTGCCTGATGTCATCTGGATTGTGGAGCTCTAGAAAAATCCATTATTGTCCTTTGTCATATCAGTGGTTGGCAATATTATCCTGGACTCCCCTGGGTCTGAAGATAGCTGGATCTTTTGGAATACTCCACACTAGTGCTGAGTGATCCTCTTTTCATGGGTGTCACTTCAGTTTTTTCCATTGTTCATTGCTGATAAAATGCCTTGTCAGTCTGGCAGTGGACTTGTTTCTGGGAGGCCATGTGCTGGCTGTAAGTTATCTAAAGATTTCTTGGGTTATTTTGATCACATAGGGGAAAAACCCTCATGCTTTTTAGTTGATTTTACAAAAGGTGATAGAACATTAAAAAGCAGTTAGAACAGAACATTGTATCCCCATCTTGGGTTGTAGGGCATAAAATGCAACAGATACTATCCAGAGGGGAATGACTGACAGTATGTAAAGAGATGATGTTTGATGACCCAGGTTCTGAATCTGTGCCAGTGCAGGGGACTGAGAGTAGGATAAAGTTGGAGTCCAAGATTGAGGTTTGAGGACATGGTGGAGCAAGGGCTTGGAGAAAAGTGTCATGCACTTTAGTCTGAGCTTGTACTGATATGGAATTTGAGAGTCCATTGCATAAAATGGGATGCCTAGTGGGGATCCCTATAGAAGGCTCCAGAGCATTGCAGTTTAGAAGGACCTACAAAATCTGGGTACAGTTTTCTGTAAGTGGTCTTACAAAGCTGTTGTTGCTTGTTTTTTTTGTTCTAGAAGGCTTGTGGGGTGGAAGTGTCCTGCTCCCTGTCCAATGACTTTTCTGTGCTCTGTAGTGAATGAGGGTGTCATTGGATTTCTTTTTTATTCTCAAATTACAAATTTTCAGTTCTGCTCTCTTGCTGACCAGTGCCTACAGCAGTTTCTGGACAGCAGAATTAATGAAAGAGGTACCTTCAGACTCTACCTGTAATAGTGGATTGTTTCCCCAGAATGAGTCCTTTGGTGGTGGGCAACATGATCTCTCTTGGATTACTGTGTGAGAAACTGGAAAGGAATGAGACCTTGGCAGCTCTCTTGCACTAGGAGAGGAATGAAATGGAATAGTTTGAGAACATGGCCTGAGATTGCTGGGAGAGGATAAGGCAAGGGGACAGAAGATTGCAATGGAACAGAAGAAGGTGATGAAACTGGAGAAAGTTATGGGACTGGAGAATGGTGATAGGAATGAAGAAGGTGAAGGGACAAAAGATGGTGATAGGAAAATGTTATGGTTTGTAGTTGAGGTGTCCCCTGAAAGCTCATGTGTGAGCCAGTGCAAGAAGGTTCAGAGGAGAAATGATTGGGTTGTGAGATTCCTATCCCAATCAGTGAATTAATCCCCTGATAGGGTCTAACTGAATAAATGATAAATAAAGTGGTAGGGTGTGGCTGTAGGGAGTGGTTCATTGGTGGCATGGCTATGGAGTATATATTTTATATCTAAAGAATAGATACTGCTTCCTGCTTACCATGTGAGCTGTTTCTCTCTGGCAAACTCTTCCACCATGATTGTCTGCCTCACCTCAAGCCTTGAGGAATGGAGCAGACCTTCCATGGATTAAGACCTCTGAATCTATGAGCCCTGAAATAAACTTTTTTCTTCTTAACAGTTGTTCTGGTTGGTTCCTGTAGGCAGAACAGTGAGAAGTGAGACTAAAATAGTAATTCTTGTATTTTATAAAATATCTTAAAAGTTATGTCTTCAATTAGTTCAGCATTTTTTCCATTCCAGTTATTTTCTGATTATTTTAATCTCAATATTTTTATCCACAATTCCATGGAAATGACTTTCTTTAATGATGTAAAGGGCAGTGATGAAAGAAACAGAAATTGTTACAGCATTTATTTCTGATATTAAATGAAACAGACACTATGCACACCACTGTAATTGCATGATTCTCATACATGTAAACTGTACTCCTAGTTTTAGTTGCTCAAATGCATAAGAATCACCTGCAAAATGAACTTCTCATGAGGTGGTTTGTGTGCTCAGTTGCAGTGGAGCAGCATGGCTGAGATTTTAAAGAACTTGTTCTGGTCATGAATCACAGCTTATCTCCATGAACTTCTTTTGAAATGAAGACGTTGCTTGGAAGGCTATCACCTGCTGACGACATGATTCTAAAAGTGGTTTCCTTGAAGAACTCCATTAGATGGAAGGAAGTAGGAAACAAGCTCAATGAAGCATGAGTTACTGGTGGTAGGTACTTAATTTCAACTTCTTCTGTGGAGCAATATGAGGGAACAAGATGCATGCTCCAGAGAAAAAGCTCTGGCACAGACCTCTGCTCTTGGGGCCTGAGGCTCATGATTGTGGGTTTGGGTCAGCTGAACACTTTTGGCTCATGGTCACATGCTCAGGTCCCCACTGCCCCTGACTCATGAGGCAACGACAGAGTCTGGGGAGGATGCTGAGTAAGTAATAGGGAAAACAGTAGCTGGAATATGTAGGCATTCTCTGGAGGTGAGAATGGTAATGGTATATTCATTGAGGGTGCATCTCTGAAGACACTGAATTTCTAGTACTATAAAAATGGAATGCAAATAAAGTGAAATGACAGTAAGGAATAGGGTCAAGTTAACTGACCCAAGATGCAGAGGTTTATCAAAAACCTCTTTAGAAACCAGGAACTCTCTGAGGTGAGCTAGAAAGAAAACCAGGAAAACCATGCACAACTTTCCCCACAGCAGGGATCTGCCAATCCTTTGTGGTGTCCTCTTAATGAGCAAGAGCCCTACTGAGTCACCCTTCCACTTTGTTGGTCTGAATCCTATTCACAATCCTTTGGGGGCTGAATTTTGAGTCTCAGGCCCCTGTGGAAAGAACACTGCAGTTAGAACATACTGACCCCCTAGTAGATTATGTGCTATGTCAGGGCTGGTGTCAGAGAAAGAGGACTCAGGGCACAGAAGAATCCAGGTCATCCCTGTACTTTTGTTCCCTGACTGGAGCAGGATAGGGAAGGAGGAGGAGCTGGGCAGTGGTCTAGCACATGGGCTGCCTGGAGTTGGCTGTCAGGATGCATCAAATTCCTGTGCCATGTGTAGTTTCACTGCCTTACCTTGACCTCTGAGGTATCAGTGCTGTGGTTCCCAGCCATGCCCAATGCCACAGGTCCTCTGCATGTGGTCTGAGCCACCCTGAGCAGCCTGAACAGAGATGACCAGTATCTCATGGGAGTAGCTCAAATCCTCTTGGGTTCACTGGACACAGAAAGCAAGAATTGTCACCACAGCCTCCAATGGCCCAGAGGTTTGAGGTGAACATGGCTAATAGGAAGTGGTCTCAGTCAGCAACCCAGGCTGTGCCAGGACACTAGGATCAGGACCCACTGATCTTGATGACAAGCTAGATGCACAGTTCCTTCACTCCCAAGGCCTCTCCACCCATGCTCTGTAGCTACTCACTGGAGTAAAACAGGATCCCACAATGTCAGCAGCTTCTACACATTAGCCCCTCCAAATCTATTGCTGAAGACACCATTCTCCTGCCTCCAGAACCCAGCACCAGCCCAGGCTGAGAGATTATTCCTTGGCTCAGGGAAATGACCTCTTAGAGTGGCTACTATTGTCTTCAAAGGAGAAATCCAGTTCATCTGTGGCCCTAGTTCCCACTTCCCATAGAATACATTCATGCACTCATTAGTACTTGTGGGCATATTCCCAGACCACACTTTTGGCCTTTGTAGGTCCCCATCTTCCACTGAAGGTCACATGGGAGGACCATGTTTATGTCTAAATGTCACTGAACTGGGAATCACTGCTAGAATTCCCTAGTCCTGGCTACTTCATCAATTGTTAACTCCTCCCTTCTGTGATTAAAGAGGCAAAGACATTCACCCTTATTCAACATAATGTCAGGAAGTGAATCTTCCCTACCAAAGGGTAACATCCTCTCTAGCCTGTGTCATTGCTAAAGAGGCTTCTCCAGGCCTGTGACCTGGGAGACAGAGCAGGGTGTGCAGGACTGGAGCCAGGGTGAAATCATGATGTCTCCTCCCCCCAGTTTGGTCACTGGTACTGGAAGTTCAGGGGCTTCCCATTGAGGACACAATTTGTGGTAACACCATGTTACTCTGCCTCTTTCTTTGGCACCACTTTGATCCTCCACATGCCTAGCTATGCCCTCTGTACCCCAAATGTCAGATGGATATTGCATGCATATTTGTGCCATCAATGGTGGCAGGGGACAGGGTTTATGGGTGGTGTGCTGCATGTGACACAGTCCTGAGAGGCCTACTTGCAGTTCCCTCACACACTGACCGCAATTCCATTCTGGTCATTGGCCTAGTAATTTTTATCCTGGCTCTAGATGAAGAAGGCAGGAGCAAAGCAGGTAACATGTCCATGTCATTCAGCCTGAGCTAAAAGGAGTTGGCAAGGTCCATATCCATGGTAGCCTCTATAAGGCAGGGTTTCCAAGCACCTCTGTTGCTACCAAGGTATCTAGCAGCCAAGATGCTTTGACCACCTCTAACTCAAGGCCATGAAACCTCCCTTCTCCCCAATCTCCCTGGGCCCATTTTGTGTCATGGGAAGCTAGTAAGTCCTGTGGTAACCCTGTACACCAGTCCCTACAACCCACAAAGTTGAGGGTGGAGGGAAAAGCTGATTCAGATGTTAGGAGGAGGGTCCTCATGGGATTGTCCCATCTTTTATAATCCCAAGACCATTATATTATTTCTATAATGATCAAAAGTCATGAATTCCTAAGGTATAATGAAGGAATGTGGTGTAGGGGTAGGTACTCAATGCTTCTGTTACCTCCCTGCATGTCCAGTCTCTTCTAGAATCCATTGTAATGGAAAACAGACATGACCTCATTCCCTATGATACAACACAACAGACAGAAGCCTCTCCAATTATTCAAAAGAGTATTATAAAGCAGTTGTCACCTCAATTAGGAAGAAGCCATTATTAAACAAAGAACGGGCTCACATGGGGACAGTTTTTCTCAGTATGGTCTCAGTTATGGGGAAAACTTTGTCCCAGCAGGACAGGATTGAGAAACATGTTGATTTTGACCAGAGAACAAAAGTCTCTGAAGAGCATAGTGTCTTGGATAGTAGATATTGTGGCCAGAGATTCCTGACTACCCTGAACCTGTGTTGACCAAGCTGCACAGACCCTGTGTTGGCCAGGCCCTTTGTGCAGCAAGACCTGATGGTTGTTGTTTCTGTTCATCAGGTGTTGATGGTCCATGGAGTTTACCTGTGACCACAAGCCGCAGCTTCCATCATTCTCCTTTGGTCTGGGCAGGGAGGAAACCTTGAATAATGGGATTATCTCCCACAGTGCCTGGGATTCCTCTTTGAGTATGTTTTTCTTGGAGGCAGAAAGGTCATGTTTTAACTTCATTTTCTGTTCTATGATCCTTGCAAGTGTGGTTATGAGTGCCTGGGATTCTGATGCACTTTTGTCTGTAAAGAGTCAGCTTGTGACTGACCCTCGACTTTGGGTAGAAATTGATGGTGTCATGATTTTGGGTAGGGAGTTGGCCTGCCCTTTGCATTTCCTGGGGAAAATATAGTGCAGAAAGTTCTTTATTCTGTCCCAAAATGCCTGTTTGAAATAGCCTTGGAGGACTTGTCCCACACAGTGTCTATGACCTGTGTTTCAGGGACAGAGAGGCTCATTCCTCCAGCACAGGAAGGCCACTCTCTTGCAAACCTCTGTTTCTGGGCTTGTAACCTGGACCATACACTCTCCCCTCTCTGGCCAGTTGGCCTAAGCTTATTTCCCTTGCACCTCTGTGCTTTCTGGGGTTGAAGGATCTGGGGCTCCTGCAGGTCCTGGCTGCTCTTCCCTGGTTAAGAGTCCATACAGCCCCTGGGAAGTTGGTACACTGCTAGTGGACATGCACAGGGAGCTGGATAGTCTCTCCCGGGAGGCTAGGATGTCTGTAGCCAAGAGCACCTCAGAGGCACAGTCGTCATGAAACATTTCAGTGCCATAGTCTTGTAGGACTACACCAGTAGCCAGAGCCTGAGGCTGGTTCTGTGGCTCAGTGTGTGCTTTCAGACATGAATATCCCTGGTCCTGGGAAATAGTACTTCTAAAGGGGGAGGAGCTGTTACTGGTTCCCCAAGATTCTAAATTCCCCAGATTAATATGAACATTTGGGGATTTTGATGTCTTCCTGATTTCCATGGAGACTGCCTGGTCAGAACACTCTTCATCATCCTCAAGGTGTCTGATTTCTTCAGCTTTTAAAAACTGGGATCCTACCCCAACTGATGTCAGTCTGTGGCATGATCCTTGTGAGCTCACCCCTCTAGTCTGCAATGGCTCTTGTCTGCCTATTTCAAGGCTGAGACTTGGTTCCAGTGTGTCTCTTCCAGAACTGAGAAGAATATCACTGTTCCAATTTCTTCCCACAAGAACTTAACTGTGAGGCTGAGAGATCAGGATGGAGATTCTGAGAGCCCACAGTTGTCACCAGATGCATTTGTGCTCAGGGATTCAAGTGAGGGGCCAGAGAGAGGACACTTCAGGGTGGGAACTGAAGGTTTTGCAACCTTCTGGAATCCTGGACTTTTGTCAATGGATTTTCCCAGGACATTGGTATCATGGGCAATGGAGTCAGCCCTGGAGTTACAGGAGGCTGAGGAGGGAAGGGGAGGAGATGGAAGTGGTGAAGCCTCAGAAGATTTCATCTTGAAAGGATTCATGTTCTTGAGGACCTTGAGGGGTATGTCCCCCCTGTGCATCACTCTAAAACTTCTAACATGTCCCCACAGCACACAACAAACATCAGCATTAAAGAGGGAGAGCTCCTGGAAGGTTTTTGTGAAGGCTTCCTTTCCTTTTTAGGATGGTCCATCCCCAGTTTCCTTGTGGGCATTTGAATTTCTGGGTGGGGCAGAGCATGATAAGTTCCACACCTGGAAAGACCAAACTCCACAAGAATCATGCCCCCTTGAAACATTTCTGGCCTCTCTGAATCATATTCCTGTATAGCACAGCTGCTGTCATCTATAAACATGGAGTTCCTGGAAGACCCACAATTATTCTTTGCCTGATCTCTTTTTGGGTCTCTGCCCCAGGACTCTTTCAGAATCAGATATGGGTTGATATTGGGTGGTTGTCCAAATGGATGTTGCATGAAGCTCCTTTGAAGGTGCTGCTACAGTTTCTCCTCAGTTCAAGCCTGAGGAAATCCACTGGGGTCTTGTTCATGGGCTCATGGTTACAGGAGGCCCTGTTCTCAAAAGTGAGATGACTGAAGGTCTTCTGAGACTTTTGGACCAAATCTGTTGTCGTTTTTTCCTCAAAAGGAGGTATTTTAGGTGTTGACAAGAAGAAGGGCAAAGCAGATGGGTACCTTCTTGACTTGTAGGACCCCAAAATTCACAGGCAGTGTTCAGGGGAAAGTGGAATCTCATGCTTGGGAGAGAAGATGTGATTTGGTCCTGATTCTGGATCTGAGCGAGTGATGGGGACTGGGACCAGATCAATGTTGGAGTCACAGGCTGGAATTAGACAGCAGAGTCAAGCAAGGAGTGGGAGAAAGAGTCATCTGGGTAGATCCAGCACCTAAACTGGAATGGAATTAGGAAGTTTGCAGGAAAAGTCTGCAGAGTGTCCAGACATGCTGACAGCAGCCACAAGGTGCTTGCTATGCAGAATGGGAAGGACCCTAAAGAGCTGGCTTCATTTCCTCTGCAAATGTTTCCCCTGGTCTTTGGTGTAAAAGGTGCTGAGGAAAAGGAAGCTACTCTGGCTTGCCTGTTGTGTTCTAGGGTTGTGGGATGGTGATGTCCTGTTCCTTGCCCAGTGACTTTACTGTGCTTCCCAGAGAATTCAGGGGGTGGTCTGATTCATCTTTTATCTTCCCATTACCAATATTCTGTTCTTATGTCTTGCTGATCAGTATTTCCAGCAGTTTCTGGATATCAGGTTTACTGAATGAGGTAACTTCAGCTGCTGCCTGTGAGAATAGGTGGTTTCCCAGGGGGAGTCTTCTGGTGGGTGTGAAACATGGTCTCTCTGTGCTCAGGTTTGGATCATTGGAGAGACACCAGACTGTGGTAGCCATCTGCCACCATGAGAGGGATGAGATGGGATAGGTGGAGGGGACATGGCTTGAGATTGCAGTGACAGGAGAAGGCAATGTGACAGGAGTAGTTGATGGGACAGGAGAGGGGAAGGGAATAGAAAAAAGGGGATGGGAAGTAGAAGGGGATGTGACAGGAGAAGGCAGTGTAACAGGAGATGGCATTGGCTCAGAAGCAGACAACAAGCAGTTGGGTGACGAGGAGCTCTGTGGTGTGGTTCCCCATGAGAGTGTCATTGAGTCACATTGAGGAGGATTAAGGCTTTGGTCCAACAGAGATAGAGGGTAGGCCATTGGATCAGAAAGGTGAGATGGGAGAGAGGCTGAGGTGAATTTTGTTCAGAGGAATCACAGACTCTGGTGACTGAGAGGCACTCAGGCATGAGTGTGACCCACAGACACAGAGGAATTCATGAGGTCTGGTGAGGAGGTGGAAGGCAGAAGCAGAGGATGTCTGCTCAGTGAAATGAGGGAAGCCAAGGGGAAGAAGGTAGTGGCCAGAGCATCATGCACAGGCAGTATTCATGATTGGTGGACTCTAGCTGACTCTGGTTTGAACTTTTCATGTGGGTCATCTCCTTATAAGACATGGTGAAAGGTACTCTCTTCATGAAGCTTCCCTAGGTGGCACAGGCTGTAGCTGGAGCAGATAGGGCCAGGAGGTAGGGCAGGTGGGTAAAAGGTGGGCACCTGTGGTCCATGGTCCCTCACTGTCCCATACCCTGAGTTTATGAAGCCTTACTCTCCCATATCCCAGAGCTTTAGCCACATCCTGCTCAAACCGAGGGCTCCCCCTGACCCATGAGGGTTTTTTGGATTTTGGATCATATCATAGGCAGCAGTCAGAAGGATACAGGAAGTGGAAAGTTACTTACCTTTGTAAAAGTGAAACCAGAGCTTCTGTCTCTTGCACGTCCTTCGCGCAATCCCTATAATCTGAAAATGGAGATCTGGTTATTGTGGAGAGGGAGGGTGAGTGGAATATACATGTGGTGTAGACTGTGGGAGAGTAGACTCTGGAGGGCAAGCACCAGTGTTCAAGTCTTCCTGACACATGACACATATTGGAAGGCACACGGAAAGGTAGCTCTTGGTCATTTCATCCACTAGTGCCACTGCACGCATAACCACTCTGTGGGAAGAAAGATTGCATCATTTCAAAGAGGAATGGGTGTTAGGGAAGTGAGAGCTTGTCCAAACTTTGACCAGGAAGTTCCACCTCCAAATCCAGACAGCATGGCTCCATGATGGCCCATATCATCATAATGAACATCACCCATCCCTGGCCCACCACAGCTTCATTTTCAGCACAGAACCTGAGAAGTGTCTCTGGTATGATGATTTCCTTCCCAGCACCCTTCCTGTCTTGTCTCTGCAGCTGACATTCTCTGGGACATGGCTCTGGATTCTTGGGATAGGGGACAGCAAGTTTCCTCTGGGTTGCAAGGGCAGGGACTTTCCTTTCACAATGTTACTCTTCTTCCTGTTCTTGCTCTGTCCCTTCTTTACCTTTGGATGCTGACCAACAAGAATGAAAAAGAGGCTGGTGCCCTATTGTTCCTCTGCTTTCCTAGTCCAGCTGTAGACATTCCATGTTTCTGAACAGCATAACTTTCTACAGTGAGCTAATGAAGACTCTTTTATTCACAGAATGTTAATAAAGTGGCAAAATACTTCATTTTTCTACTTTTGAAAACAGAAGGGAATTTTCTCTCTTAACTGCACCATCGATGTCCTCAGTTACTGCTTCTCCACTCAGGATAAGGCTCATTTCCACAGGCTCTTCTAGGCTGCCAGGCAGGGTTCTGTCCTGATGTCAACCTGTGATGGAGGCCCTCAGGGCTCAGCACAGCCCTCACATCAAACAAACTCAGAGGAAAGAGTTGTTTCCCAAGACACCTTCCAGGAGAAGGTGACTAATGGGCCAGTCCTTAAGCCTGTCCTTCTTTACAGATTCCCAACTCTCAGGAGTCCAGACCTTAGACACTGAGTAAGGATATGTGCTTTTCTCTGGGACATGGAACTCACCACTTGGATGGTCTGGGAGCTTCAGATAGGAAAAGACATAGTGCAAGCTCCCTCCCTGCCCTGCCCCAGCTTTCCCAGAATGATGCCCTGTTCTGTCCTGAGATTTCTCTTTTTTGAAGTGTCTGTAGTTATTTTGGAAAAGTGGGAAGAAGAGTAGACAAGAGAGAATCTATTTTTCTGGTGAGGCTGGCCTAAGGGTTTCTTACGTTGGGATTTCTTTTTCCTTGGTGTTGGGAAAGATGGATTTCCCTAGTGGCATGTTAACAGGAGAAGAAAGAGCCCCAGTCCACCCACACAGCCAAGGATCATATCCATTGTCCAGGTGGTGAAGCTTGGGTTCAGCCATGAGATACTAAGACTATTCAGAGGAAAGAGGATTGTCCATCATCTAAGTGGCACTGTCCAATTTGGACAAATGAGTCCTGAGAGGCTCTTCACGAACGGGGAGTAGGGCCCAGGCATGTATCAGAGGGCTGTGCTGTCTCATCACAAAGGGATCCTGAGAGCAGGGGAGGGTCAAGAAGAAGAGGCTGCAGCACACCCCTGGGACTCCACCCTCCTGGGACTTCAAGGTCCCTACTTCCAACTCTACCCATTCACCTTCCCTAGGAGGCCTTCATTCATTTCCTGTTGTTTCTGCCTAGCACCCAACTGGCTAAACTGATGCAGGTCTCTTTGTGGGTAATACTTGCTAATACTTCATTGCATTTCTTATCTACTTTCATGACATATTTTAAGTCTGTAGTTGTCTCATAATCTTTGTGTTTTTTTGTTATTTCTTTACTGCTGGCTGGAACAATGAGTCAAAAAGTCGTTCTTTTGCTTTTATCTTTTGGAACAGATTAACCAGGAACCTATCTTGAAATTGTAGGATAACTTTAGTGGTTCAGAATCTTTGATAAATTACAGTTCTATTCAGATTGATCATTTTTTTTGTGTTAAATCTGCATATTTGTTTTGCAAGAAATCAATAGATTCCATGCAGTTTCTTGAATTTAAGAATTTAAGTTGTTTGTGGTTTTCTTTGACTATCTTTTAAGGTCTATGCAGTGAGTATTGATGCCACCCTTTTAGTTTCCAGTCTTCATCATTTATATATTTTTTCTTTGATATATTGCCTGGAGAGTCATGGATTATATTTTTTTTGAAAACACTTTTCATTTATTCATTTTTATGCAGTGCTGAGCATCAAACCCAGAACTTCATATGTGTTATGCAAGTGTTCTACCATTGAGGTACATTCACAGCCACTATATTAATTTTTATTTGGCAAATAATCACATATTTATATGGCATAATAGGCCTAATATAATGTTTTGATACTTTATGTCAGGTCCATTACTATATGCTATCTATTGCTTCACATACTTCTTTGTTAGGAAATTTAAGTCTACATTTTAGCCATTTTGAAATATACAATATTAACTATCATCCCTATATTAATCAACATTTTGTCTCTGTAAATGAAATACCTGACAAGAACAACTTAGAGGAAGAAAGTTTATTTTGGGTTCTACCATCTCCATGCTGGGCCTAGGTGAGGTAGAATCTCAGTGGAAGAGCACGGCAGAGGAAAGCTGCTCACCTCATAGCTGACAGGTAGCCTTAAGATGCAGGTATGCTGGCACACACCTGCTGAAATGGACGTGCAACAGGTTGCATAATTTTTCATTTGTTTATCTAGGGAAATATGGGTTGTTTACACCACTTGCCTAATGTGAATAAAGGTTCCATGAACATTGGTGTGCATGTGTTGGTTTTAGTCTCTCCTTCCAATTCTCTTGGGAATATACCTGGAAGTGGATTTCACTGATCATATAATAATTCCGTATTCAATGTTTGGAGGAACTCTCATAATGTTTTGCATAGTAGTTGCATAAATTCCCACCAAAAATTTTTAGGATTTCTTTTTCTCCATATCAACCTTTATTTCCCATTTATCTTAAAATATCCTTTGTAATGCATGAAAAGTGATACCACAGAGTGGATGATTTTCTTTTCCTTCATGAGAGTACTCTTTTTCCTATGATTATTCACTGTACAACTTCTATGGGGAAATACCTATTGCGTGTTGTACTTGGTCCATTTTCAAATTGGGATGCTTCCTTGGTGAGTTATAGGAACTCAAAAATAATTCTTCAACAAATTTGAATTGCAAATATTTTCTCTCATTCTGTTGATTGCCTTCTTTATTTAATTTTACTTTTAACTGTTCATTAGGTACATTTGACTTGCCATGAACTGAACATGCTGAACATATTTAAGTTATTAAATGTTTTTATTTTATCTTACCTCTTAAGCATATCTCAATATATGTTTGTACCATGTTAAATATATTCAAAATGTTGTGTAATGGATATCCAGGACATTTTCATCTTCCAAATTAAAACTTATACTCATGAAATACACCCTCCCTTGGCTCTGTGCATGGTTTTCTTTACTTAGCTAATGCTTTTTTCTACAGCCCTTTGAAACTGGACTTGCAAAGCCACTTCACATTTATTTGTTGGGAAAGGCAGTGAACATTCCAGGTTTGGCCTCTGGGATATCTACAGAGTCCTATCATCTGTCATGGCATGGTGACTTGGAACCTTCAGTTCTCATTCTCTACTGATGTTATCTGGTTCCATTATATGAATGATATTCTGCTAACTGGAGAAGATCATCCTGTGTATAGGATGCAGTAGAACAACTCATTCACATTATAGAAAATGGGCTTTCAACCTCAACAGAATCCAGGGCCCCATGACATTCATGGGGCAGTCAGGTCAGGTAAGACCCATATGATTCAAGGCATGGCAAGATATAAAGTGAACATCTTTACCGCCACCCATGATGTGAGGAATGTAGAAGGGCCTTTAGGCCCCTGGGTTATTAGCAGACTTTCAGTCCTCATCCCACTCAACAACCATGGCCACTACTGGGCTGATGAAGAAGGGAGCCAAATGGAACTAGGATGCTCCCCAGCAGAGAGTATATGAAAAAGCAAATTCAATAGCCCAGGTACAATCTCTGAGCACCTCTCCACCATGGCTGCCAATGTGGTTAAATGTCACCTGTCCATGAAGAACAAGAATTAAAAATGTACTTCAAGAATTTTGTTCAGTGATGTAGAAAGGAGCTGAAACTAGTAGATACAGCCAGCCCTTTATAACAACAGTTTTTAGGAGTGTGAAATGACCTATCACAGGTGAGTCATTGTCTAAAACTTTACTGAACATAAGGTGAATTGGTGTACCTACATAAGTGTGTTGATGACCTATTTCATCAGCATCATTCTCCTATAGCACAGAGCCCTAAATAAATTGCATGTGTATTACAGCAATGCAGAGTTCTCACCAACAGCTTGTTGAACAGATACCTTTACCTATTCCTCATTACCCCAGGTGGCTTCCCAGTGCCATTGATCTCACAAGCCTAAGGAGGAATATCTCCCTACCTGAAAATTGTTGGTGTACAGGTGGGTTGAGCATGGGTGAAGCCAAGTATGTGTACTGATTTAGCAATAAAACCTGTTATCCATACTATCTGGCATGAGACAGGAGAAAATTTGAGCAGGTAGAAGACAAAATTATGCAGTATGGCTTGTAGTACCTGTGAGCTGCTCACTGGATATTTGTACTAACAATTGGATGGTTTAGCATGGCCTTACATTGTAGATAGCACGTTTGCAATTGGTCTTTACTGGGAGAACCTTCCTTAGAAGCCAGCATGTGACAAAAAATGTGACATGAAACTGGAAAAATTGATTGACACCCTCACCTTTGTCCCTGGAAATATGAAGCTGGATGCTTTGACTATGTGCAGGCTCTGGCCAGGAAGCAGGCAGTCAACCAGATGAAAAAGGTACAGAAAAAGAAATTTATAAACTGTAGAAATGGAATTGAACAGGGCTAAAGGGACAGGGTTTTTCTAAAATATCATGACTTGCTCTTGGTTACATCCCAGTGACAGGTGTGTTCCTGCCCCCAGACCTGTCCTCTAAAGGACAATCCGGAACAAATACACTGAACTGTCCAACTAATGTGGGGTTGGCAGAGTGATCATATTGTCCTTTTTCCTGATTATAAAGGACACAAATATGCCTTAACCTGTGTAGCTTTCACTAGGAATAGAGCTATTCAATCCAGCACTTTCAAAGGTCTTGAGAAGCTAACGTAATATATGGGTATTAACACTGTGTTGTCAGTGTCAGGACCCCCATTTCCCAGACCATGGTGTTCAGCATTGGTCCCAAGGACATGATGAGTCATGAAACTTCCATCTTCCATATAACCCTGAGGCAGCAGGTTTGGTCAAGAGAAAAAGTCATCTTTAAGCATTAGTTATTGGCCATATTAGGAAAACCCACTGAGGCCAGTCAGACTGGAATCTTCAGAGAAATATATGTATCATATACCAAAATACATTTGACTGTCATGTATATTTCAAAAGAAGAAATAACAAAAGGAATGTTATTCAATGTAAATTAAATGGTCATAAGTCTGGGATGCTTGTCCTATGAGGACCTGGGAACTGTGGCCCCGACGCCAACCATGCATGTCCAAGCTTTGCATCCAGATGGAATACTCCCAGAGTTGATACAAAGAAAAAGAGCTCTGCTGTTTTGTAGCCAGTAAGCATTAAATCCAGGATAGGGGACAATTTATTTTTGGTTCAAGTGACTTGGCCCCCAGAGATGGGTTGGCTATCTCATGCCACAGTTTGAGGAATCTTCAACCCTCTTAACTTGATCCCTGGGAGTCTTGTTAGACTCTGAACCTATGATCTTGGCCTAATGGGTTTAATAAAATATTCAGGGAGGTGAACGTAGCCTCCTAGTGCATGTGGCATATCATTCATGATTCATTTTTTAATATTTTTTAATTTTTAAAATTTGTGTATAGACACTCTCTTTACTTTATTTATTTGGAAGAATAACGGACCCAGCATAGCTAAAGCAATCCTTAGCAGATAGAGTGAAACAGTTGGTATCACAATACCAGACCTTCAATCATACTACAGAGTAATAGTAACAAAACTAGCATGGTAATGGCACCATTTCCTATGTGAACAAGGACTGGTCACATCTTATGTCTTAGATGAAACTTTTGAAGATTTGAAAGAATGGAAATCACACAAAACACATGTCCTTATATTAAGGTAGAAATCACCAAGTGAAAGATAACATTGAATTCCTTAAACATATTAACCAGTTCAATTCTCATAGTCCAGGGGTCTAAGAGAATTGCTAATGGAAATTTACAAAATATTTTGAAGTAAATGTAATATCAAACTCAGGATTATAGATAAAAGCAGTGCTTAGAAGAAAATTTATAGCACTGAATGCCTACATTACAAAAACATAAAATCAGCTAATTCAAAGATAACTCAAGAAAGATAACTGAATTAATTAATAAAAAGATAACTCAAAAAAGATTACCAAGGTGTTCAAGAAAAAAATGAAGAGCAAAAAAAAAAAAAAAAAAATGAAAGGAACAGATAACAGAGAAGTAAAATTGGAAACAGCAGAGAAATATCAATGCAACCAGGAGGCACTTCTTTTAAATTAGCAATATACTGATAAATCTCTAAAAAGACAAAAAAATACCAGAAAGATGATTTAATTTACCAGTAATGTGAAGGAAAAGCTGTCATGGTTGAGATATAAGGAGTCCTGCAAAATTCACTTGTGAGACAATGAAGATTTAGAGGAAAAGTTTAGGTTATGAGAGCCTTAATGTAATCAGTGCATTAATCCCCTGACAGGGACTCAGATGGCATCTCCTCAGGAGGACAGACTTGGAAGTGCCAATTCTTCCTCAGGAATTTCCTATTGCAGCTAGAGGATGAAGGAGCCATCTCTGTCTTGCAGCCCTGGCTGGGGCTGTTTGATGCAGAAGAGGGCATCAGAGACCCTCCCCTCTTCAGTCTTGGGTGGGAAGGGGTTGCATGTAAGGTGCTTCCAGTCCTAGGGAAGTGCAGGCTGCCTCTCAGGTTTTGAGAGATGCTCAGGCTTGGACGTATGTCATATGTCAGTACTCAGATTTTAGGGTGGTGATATAAGTAAGAAGCATCCTGCAAGTGGGATGCATTCATGCTTGTCATGGCACCTCAATGCCTGTGGTCACCTGTCCCAATATGCCAATCAAAGAGACAAGCAATGGTGAAGGGCTGGAAAGGAGTTTTAATCAGTGTGGCAACACCAGGAAGAACAGGGGTAGGGGTACAATGACAAAAGATCTGCTTCAAGGCATTGACAGGAAACTTGAGGTTTTACAGAAAAGGCCTCAAAGTAAAGTGTGCAGGGTTTGAATGTGGGTTTTCATAGCTGGCAAAGTAGTTCATCTTGTCAGGCTATGTTCTGGTTGCTCATTATCTCAGAACTGGTTCTATGAGTTGGCTCTGGAGAAGGCCTTATCACATAAGGGGAGCCATCAGTATACTTGGCATAATTGCTCCAGCTTAGTGTGGCAGCCTCAGTTCCAATGGGGGGTAATTGTTCTCATTTAGTGTAATGATCTGTCTGTGAGGCTCTGCTGCTCCTAGAACCTAAACTGACTGCCAGTTTAGGACAGTGACAGGAGACTTGTAGGAGCCACTGAATGGGTCTGGAACAGGAGGTTATGAAAGCTCGCAGCTGAATGTCCCTGCAAATTTTGAAACTTACTCTTATATTGGTGTCCTCAGTTGTCTAGTGTGACAAGATAGGTTAGCTAAATTTAGGACTCATAAACCTGGTTTGTTTTGTACAGAACTGAACAGGGATCTGGTCCAAAGTCTAAGAGGATAAAAACTGAATTGAAAGCAGAGATGGCAGACTTTATCCTGCTTGAATTTACTGTTTGGACATTGAAAGGCCTGAGTGAAGAGTCTGTACTTTTAGCAAAAGTGGTTTCTAATTCTCTGGTATAATTACCCACATACCCATCTTTGTATAAATGCATGTTTTCATTTCTCCATGGTAAATATCTAAGAGTAGGATAGTGAACAATATGGTAATTCCTTGCTTATATTTTAGAGAAATTGCTGAACTGTTTTTGAAAGTATTTTTACCATTTTAATCAGACAATAGAGTGTGAGAGTTCTAGACTCTCCATATTCTTATCATGAATTTTTACTGTCAAGTCTTATTAATTAGATCTATTTTAATAAGTATCATATGTGGACATATCTTAGTGTGCTATTCATTTGTGTTTACTTTTTGACTGTGTTTTTATATGCTTAGTGACCATTCATATATTGTCTTTTAAAATATTTATGTCTACTGAATTGAGCACAGTGGCATATGCTATAGTGCCAGCAGTTTGGTAGGCAGGAGTATCATGAGTTCAAATGTAGCCTCCTTAAGAGCCAGGGACTGATGAACTCAGTGAGACCCTGTCTTCAAGTAAAATACAAAATAGGTCTGGGGATGTGGTTCATGTTCCATTACCCCTGAGTTCTATCCCAAGTACCCTCCCCTTGTAAATTGAGGTCCATTTTACATAATTTTTAATTAGAATTTTATTGTGTCTACAAAATGGTAAATTTGCTTTGTACATTTAGATATGAGTATATTGTCAGGTATCTGTATTGTGAGATGCTTCCTCCAGTTACAGTTTTGCCTTTTACATTTCTAGTAGTGATTTTTTTTTTTAATTTTGCATTCTCATGCTAGTTTCCTTGGATAAATTTTCATCACTACATAAAAAAGTACAATCCCAAATTTATCTAAAATGCCACTATGTAACACAACTCAAAACAAGCTTATAGTACTGAGTGTACAATAAGAGAGAGGAAAAAGCAATGTACATGTCTCCAAGGTATCCTGCAGGACCACCATGATGGCAGTCATGATCTTGCAGAGCTGGCTCAAAACATGCTCACCAATTTCAGAGAATAAGGGAAATGTGGGGCAGGGTTGCATAGCAACTAACAGGTGGGGGGCAACCCTAGAGGTTGGAAGAGTATTCAAGAAGCAGGGAAAATACTAGGCTTAACAGGAATGGGGCTTGGTCCCCTTTCTGTGGACATAGCCCAGCAACAGCAAGGGTGTAACCAGGTGTGCCAGACTGGCTGAGGTTATCTGTGAAAAGTCTGGGCCACACTGCCACCTGGAAGCTTGCTGGACCCTGCTGGCTCTGCCAGTGAACAGACAGTAATGGGTGAGCTTTCTAACCAGAAAACTGCAGGGCACCTCAATGGGCACACCCCTGAACCATCAGCACTTCTGCAGCCAGAACCTTCCTGAAGAGGAAAGGCCACAACTGCTGTCTTTGAGCCAATCCAAATGAGGGGTCCTTTCCTGCCAACCTTCCTTTAGCTAGGAAAGTGACAGCCCTGAGCTGGGTGGAACATAAGGTATAGATGAGTTTTTGTGGGTCTGTTTATCTGGAGCAGTTAGAATGGAGTGGTTTCTGTGATGGCAGTGTCCTGCAGAGCAGGACTGTCGGCTCATGGGGGATCTGTGTCTTGTAAAGCAGACCTCCTCCTCCTCTGTGGGGGTGATCTATGCCACATAGGAGGTGGCAGCAGCATTCTCCTGGGAGGGCTGAATCACTGGGGTGGTGGGTGGCCTAGACCAGGGGGCCAACACAGCAGTAGCAGTGACCTCCTGGCCATCCATTTATCCTCCATCCATTTGTGCTTCAGTGGCTTCTCAGCTTCATCTGATTCTCAAACTCCACACATGCATAGCCTTTGGATAGTTGAGGATGCACCCTTTCTACAGGCATGTCAAATCATTTTAATTTTTCCAAAGGTGGAAAATATCTCCATGTTGTTATTTTTGGTCACATTCCTGGTGAGGCTTCCAACATGCACTTTGGGTTTAGGGGAAGGGCTCTGCCTTTTGCTGTCCTTTTCATCTTTTAGGTGGTTTGGCTTTTGGAGCAGGATCCTGCCATGTCTGCACCAGAAGGCCTGGGGAATCTAGAGGAGCTGCTGGAATGGGTGCTGCAGGATGTGCTGGAGTTTCCCCAGCACCTGGATGCAGAGGAGGTGTTGGAGACACTGCTGGAGCCTGTGATGCTTCTGGATCCTGAGCTGGAGGTGGATCTGCACAGAGAATTGGTACTGCTGCTGCTTCAACTGTAAACACTATGCCTTTTCCTAGGCTTGTCCCTGCCATGGTCCTTCTCACTTATGTCCTTGGTGGTCCCTTTGTCTTTAGAGTGGTCCTTGCTTCTGGTAGGAGGGGGATCCCTAGTGCTGGACCTTTTATTATTATTTTTGACTCCTATCAAGCTCTTATTTTTCACTCCTGATAAATCCATTCTTCCTTTGAGGAGTTCAGAGAAGCAATGGTGACCTCACTTAACTCTCACTTCTAACTTGAGTCTGAGAAAGGATTCCTGATGGGTTGCCAATTACACTAAAGAGCAGCATCTTCTAGCTGACACCACCTCCTCCTGCTCTCCTCAGCTGCTCCCTCATTGTGTATTCTTAAAATAAATTGTTTTAATTTCTTTTTATTTATTTTGATTTATTGCTAATGGATAGCATTCATTTTTTCTCTCACAAAAATAGTCACTCCCTACCTCAACCAAGTTCATGAGGACTTTTTCCTGTTTCATCATATGAACTTTATAGTTCTAGATTAGATAACTGTCCTATGTTAAACATAGGCCTGTTACACATTTGAATTAATTTTTGTGTGTTCTGTTATTTTTCTGCTGATGGTGTAACACATGTTCACACACGTTTGCTCCTTACAACAGACATTATCAACCTCAAGGTTCCAGAGGACCAAAGCCTAAATCAAGGTGTTGTCAGGTCCCTGCTTCCCCAGCCAGCTCTGAGGGAGAGTCCTCTCAACCTCTTTCAGCTGCTGGGCTGCAGGTGTTCTGGGCTTATGGCAGCATAACCATAGGCTTCCCTCACTTCTTTCCTTGGCTATCTCCTGTGTTTCTCCTCTCTCATCTGTATCTCCCTTTCATCTTGTAAAGACACTCGTCATTGAATATAGAGCCTGTCCAGGTAATCCACTAAAATCTCATTTGAAATCCTTGAATTTATTACCTTGTGATGGTCCCTTAATCAAGCACATGGTCTTTTCTTACAGATACTTGTACAGGTTAATTGGAGTTCAGCTATAAGGCTTAAGGGAAGACCTAATAAAGAGGCAAGCATATAAGATGGCAAAGAGCAAAAAGTGGCTTCCATGGGAAACCAGTCCAGTTTATTATCTATTCCAGGGTCATATCACATTACCTAGGTAACATGTTATAATTAGCTTCGTGCATGCACAAATCACATATCTTGCTTACACCACAGATTTCACTACTCCTGAAGGTTATTATTAAAAAAAAAATGTCTCCAGGTCTCAAGAGCAGAGGATTTACAGAGTATCTCTAAGCCATTCAAATGAGAATCTTTTATCCAATCTTTTATCCTGAGGAGTGCGCTCAATTTGAAGGATTTTCACTCCTCAGTACATTGATTGACCTGAAAAATCCATGCAGATGCTGAAACCTATGATGTAGATGTCCATTTTGGCAGATCACAATCCAACCTCTTACACATGATGTGAGATGAAATTTGTAGGTCATTGTTTTTCTATTTGGACAGTCATTTCTATTGTTCTGTTGAAAAACCATTCATTCCCTATTGAATCATCTTAGAATCTTTTTTGGAAATCAGAAGGCCATTTGCATGTGGATGTATTTCTGAGCTGTCTCTTTAGTTCCACTGGCCTGTATACCAACCTTCATGCTGATACCCTATGACTGATTACTCTGGCTTTCCTTATTCTTTCATCCCTGAGATCAGGTAATATAAATCCTTAAGTCTTCCACAAAAATTATATTGGCCATTCTAGGTCATTTGAAGTCCCACATACATTTTACAATCAGCTTGTTAATTTCTACAAAACAAAGTCTGCTGGGATTTTGATCAAGATTGTATTAGATTTAGAAATCCATTTGGGTAGAAAGGACAGAAAGATATCCTTGGTCTCAGGAATTTCAGTTTAACAGTAACCACTGACCAATCTTTTTCCTCTGGTTATAAGAAATTAGTGATATGAAGATTAAATGAAATCAACCAATACACTGTTGGGGTCAGGTGAGGATTCATTTGTAAAACATCCTGG
The DNA here is from genome assembly GCF_902686455.1 of Sciurus vulgaris. Lineage (NCBI taxonomy): Eukaryota > Metazoa > Chordata > Mammalia > Rodentia > Sciuridae > Sciurus > Sciurus vulgaris. Next base: position 31,689,823 of record NC_136474.1, read on the forward strand.
GTGCAGACATAGAAGTGTTGTTCCCAGTCTGTGTCCAAGGAAGGGTAAAGAAAGGCTGCATCCTGGCTGGTGGCTGATTCTTATAGAACAGGGTGTCCAGGCAGTAGAAAATCTAGAAGATGAGAGATAGGGAGAGTTTCCTCATGTGAGCTGGTTCACATGAGAAGGAGCAGGTTCGTGGGTTGATGGGACATGAGTCACGTGAGAGGATGAGTTGACTTGGTTCTTCACAGAGGAGTTGGAAGACCAGATCCTTGTGGATTCGGCGGGGGGGGGGGGGGCAGGAATGAGATGTCTCCCACAAGAAGGGCTGTGTGTAGATTGTCAATTATTTTTTCTCAGCATATAGAATATATAAAAAACTCAAAACCACTTAAAACAAATAAACCAATATAGTGGGAAAATGATCTGAATAAACACTTTCTTGAAGAAATACAAATGACTAATAAATATATGAAAAATGCTCAAGATCATTAACCATCAAGAAAACACAAATTTAAAATTATGAGATTGATTTTATTCAGTTTAGAATAGTTATCATATCAAAATTAATGAATACTGACTGAGATATGGATAAAAAGGAACATGTATACAGTGTGGGAGTGTAATTTATTATATTTACTTTGGGAATAGATTGGAGGTTTATCAAAAACCTGAAAATAGAACTTTCCTATGACTCAGCTGTCCAAGGTCTAAGTGTTTATCAGAGGGAAATTAAGTCTGCCCATAGAGATGTCTGCATATCTATGATGATTGTGGCACTGTTCACAATAGTTAAGGTACAGAATCAAATTAGGTGTCTATCAGCAGGGGAATGGAGAAAAAATATGGTTACACATATGTGGGTGTGAGTGAGCATGTATATATGTATACATATACACATATATAGTTGTATGTCTATGTATGTATGCATATGTACTTTATATATGTATGTACATGTATACTTTATATACCGATGTACATATTTTCAATGTTATTTATATGTACATATATCTTCTTCATATACATAAATACATAGATAGATGTATACATACATATATATGACAGACTATTATTGGAACTTAATGAAGAATGAAGCTCTATTATTTCCAGGAAAGTGGATGGAACTGAGGTTATTGTGTCAAATGAAATGACACAGAGAGACATGAAGACAAGTGCTGCATGTTCTCTCTCAAATGTGGAAACAAAGAGAAAGATTTGAAAGTAGAAGAAGGTGGCTAGGGATTGGAAACGGTGCTGGGAGAGGTGGTGTGATGGCCACATATGCATGTGTAGAAATATCCCAGTGAGTTTCCTTTCTTTGTACAATTATTAAGTGATATTAATTACCATAAAAATAGAGGAAATGTGACTCCTCTAAAAAATGTTAAAATAAAATCTCAGCTCAGGGAGAAACTAAAGCATCCTTTCTACACTATATGTCCTTATGAACTGTATTAATGAACAAAGAGAAATCGACCACTTTTCTAGAGTCTGGATACCTGAAAGCACTTTGAGGAGCTTGCTGTTAACCCCTTAACACAAAAAGTCCCTTATGCCAATGAGAACTGTGCAGGGACTCCTTCTGCCCTGTGGGAGATGGTGAAAGTCACCCACACCCAGGGAGGTGCCAGCACTCTGAAGGTGTCCTTGGGTGAATTTGATGAAAGACATTGGATGACATAAAAGAGAAGTTACTGCTTAACAGAGAGGAGGGGTGTGTGTGAAATGTCCCTACCTGCAATGGAAAAATAAAATGCTTTGATAAGCTGAAATCTTTGGCTGCATTCAAAAGGTCAGTAAGGTACAGAGAAAATGTTTGTCAAATGTATTAACTGCCACCACTGAGAACCACCTGGGGGAGCTACAGTTGCAGCATTGTTGACTGTACCCTGGGGTCACCTTGCCCCTGTGTCTTGCTCTTACTGCCTTTTAAAACTACTGTGAGTAGATGATCCCACTGTCTGTTGTGTCCCTTCTCCTGCTGGTTTTATGCCCTTCATTAGATTTCCATCTGCACCTATTCCTCTAGGATCCAAGTTTGGAGTTTTTGATCTGCTAACAATATTATGTATTGCATCCTGTTGGACAATTCTCATTGTATTTTATGAACAAGAGGGAAACAGAGCCAGGAGCTCTTAGGAGTTCAAGTCCACAAAAATGAAGACAAAAATTATGAAGTGTTCATATGCCATAAGTTACATACAGTTTAAGCATCCCCAATCTGAAAACCAAAATAGAAAATGATCCCAAATCTGATATTATGTGAACATCATAGCAGTGCTCAAAAACTTTTAGATTTTGGAACTTTTTAACTTTTACCTTTTTGAATTAGGCATGTTCAATTTGTAAAATGTGTTTAAATATTCCGAAATTAAAAATTCTGAAGTGTGAAATGATTCTTCTCTTAAGCATTTCTAGTAAGTTACTCCACTATGCATTTTTGCAAAAACAATTATTGTTTCACATTAATGTCTGTGTCATTTATTTTCTGTTTTAGTGAATTAAAAGCTAAAAGTGATTTGTTTCAAAGAGAAAAATCAAGCAAATGAATGCAATTGTTAAAATAGAAGTTTGATTTTATTAATTTTATTTGTTATGTGTTTTTTATTTTTAAATCATAGGCATAATACAGAGAATCAGAAGTTAATTCTGTGATGTAAAAGAATGGATTTTACATGATGATAACAGAATTGGAGGCCCAGTGCCACCGGGAAATGGGTTGTGTCACATTTTCTTGTAATGATGAGAGGAACGCAGGACCTTCCCCAGGCTGGGGAGGACACTGACTGCATCGTGTACTCAAATAGTCATGCGCCACTGTCCTGGCACTCCTGTGGACTTGGTCACGGTAGGCATAAAACATAGAAGATATCTAACTCCTTTTTGGGACAGTGTCATTACCAGAGATTGAATCTTGGGGTGCTTTGCCACTGAGCCACATCTCCAATTTTTAAATTTTTTATATTTTATTTTTATTAGGGTCTCCTGAATTTGTTTCTGCTCCTGAAGTTCCAGATGCTGGCCTTGAATTCATGATCCACCTGTCTCAGTTTCCTGATTGGTCGAATATAGCCATGCTCCAGAATGCTCAGCTCATCTAAATAACTTTGCACTGGAAAATTATGAAGTCTATATTGAATTCAAGCAGTTGATTTGTTGATTGCAGAAGATAGTTTTCAGTGTCTACAATTTGGTCACTCTCTCAAACATTTAAAATATGAGCAAATGATGCTGATTGTTAAACTGAAATAAATAGCCCCAAGCCAGTCTCCATATTTGTGTGATAAAGTTTGTCCCAAAGTGGCCTCCATATATGGTGAGCTGTAACCTCTCTTGATATGCAAATAAGGTGTAAACTATCTAAGTATAGGAAATCCCTTGTAACCAAGCAACTATGTCTTAGCCAATCACAACAAGGCAGCTTCAGGCAATCCTGTGCTGAGGACTGATCTGACCACTTACCTGTGGTCCAACATGCTGACTGCAGCCAATCAGATGGCTTCTAGATAGAGCTTCCTCTTTTCTGACTGAGTGTAATCTGCAGTGGTGAGGTGGTTAATGGTTTTTAGTCCCAAGTGCAACCTGGCACTAGAACCATTTCTTTTTTCTTTCTTCTTCTTTTTTTTAAATGCAAGCTTTTCCTAATCATCTGTTGTCAGTTTTTGTTTAAACATTTCCAATCTATTAACCAACTGTAAGAAACTACCTACGTTCCTTCTGACATTTGGGGATCAGAGACCATTTTCTTACCATCTTTGAGCCAACTAAGAGAAAGCTGAAGTCCCCAGTAACATTGAAGAGGCTGACTTGGGAATAAGTGCTTTCCCACCACCGGGTCCAAAGTTAGATTATAGCTTGAAAGCCCTGAGTTTGGGAAAGATGTGGTGACAACAAGAGTTCTACCCCATGAGAGTTGAAAACTGTGATGAGCATCCAGGAGATGTACAGTAGCATGGCCCTGGAAAATGCAGGGAATGTCCAGGAAATGTCCACTCTGATCACATGTCCATTCCAGAGAGCATCCTTGTGGGCTCATGGAAGAGCAGCATCCATCAAGTGATATTTTCTTGCTCTTTGAATCTCAGGGTAGCTGCTGGAGTTGAAAAGTGGTCAGAAGACAGATCACTAGGCTGGTCTGGTGGAGGGGATAGATATATCAAATGCCAATCAAAAAGTCTAAATTCTGCTTGCTGGCCTGGATGTACAGGATTTCAGCAAGCCTGGCTGTTCCTGGGAGAAACTTCATGTTTCAATGCAGTGTCCTGTTTTGACTGTTAACCTAGGAATTGCAATGTAATTACTGTAACCAGGCTTCATTTTGTATCTGGAGAGAACCAGTGGGTTTTTCTTTTTTAAACATAAGCTGGTAAGCTAAAGGAACCCTGGATTTCACCCAAGGGCTGGAGAGACAGCAACAAGATGCAGGGGTGCATAGGCAGTGTGGAGAGAACAGAGTCAGTTTGAAGAACTGCATGAGTGCAGATGGTTAACCATGAAAGCAGCAGTAACTGGGAGTAGAGAAGACAGTTCTTTAACAACAAATTAAATTGGTAGAACCCCACTAAATATCATGTTCAAAGAAGGGAGTAGAAAAATTACTTGAAAGAATATTCATTTTCTTTTCAGAACTGTAAGTCTCTAGTAGGTATTAAACATGATCTTTTGTCCTAGAAAATTAATTGGTTAATTCTAGAAACAATATGCAACAATTGTGTGTAGTTTTAGGTAGCATGTAAAAGTTGAGTTGGCAATCATGCAGTAAAAATATAAACAGTGGTAACATCAAAATCATCATGCCTTTGATAATAATAATGAGACAAAAATAAAAACTGATAAAATCATTCAGTAGGAATTATGCAGTACTGTAATATTGGAACTCATTTTCCCTTCACTACAACATTGTTAGAATTCATTCTCATTTTAAGAATTAATGTTTGGAGATCCTGAGTGAATTGCCTATGTCATAGACCTGGAATGTGGAAAGTTTCTCTCACTTCAGGGACCACAGTGTACAAAATAAATTCATACACTTTTTGAAGTTTTTCTTGATATTGGACATAGGTATGTAAAGTGTTTGTAGCACTAGATTATCCAGGCATATAAGGAGGTGGTGGAATGGTCTTCCTTGCAGTGTTTGAAGAGGATCCCTGAACTGATAGATGTGTGTCATTTAAGATGTTGTTGATAAAATTTGTAGTGATTGTGACAACATCAGGGAGCGGGTGGCAGCAATTTCAAGTACTGGACAAAGGGGGAAGGAAGAGCTGCAGACATAATGAGAGTGGATGAGGGTGGGAAAGCTAATACACAAACCTGTTCAGGACTGCAGGGCTGTGACAGCAATGTTTCCTAGAGGAGAGTTTAGAATTTTCTAATCTCCATTCACTGTGACTGGCACAGCATTTTATCACTTTCTGGTTGGTAGTTTCACCTGTGTGGCTTGTGTAATGTGGTTCCATGTGTGTGAGAAGCATGGGCCACATGTTTACGGGGAGATGGTCTGTTCTGGGTATGACAGCTCAGTTTAGGGAGCAGCCCCCTGGAAAACCTCTGAGTAACCACAGAGACCTACACTTGTTTGCAAAACACAGCAATCCACATAGGCCCTGGAAATAATTACAATTTATTGTGTAACAGAAGCATGATTATGAATGTGACTGACAGTAGAGAACACAAGGGGAAGCCATTGGGACTGTCTGGAGTGTGATGTGTCACTGTTAATGTGATGAGAAGGACAGATAGTGTAGCTGTGTCTGGGGAAGCTTGGAGCCATTTTTTTCTGTGACAATTCTTTAGATGTAAAAGTGCTTAAAATTGTGAATTGCTTTTTAGTCTACAAAGGAAATTGTTCTTACAAATAACATTGTAGAATTCTTCCCTGTTTTTGGTCCGTTTTGAGTTTTCTCATTTGCAACAGTGCTTTTTCCCTTGGAGTATGATAGTTGCATCACATAGTTGGAACACAGTCACATTGAATTGGGGTGTAATCAACGTCCTCATATTAACTTGAATGTCTTCAAAATCTGTTTCTTTATGGGTTCATATGTGTTGGTACTGGGTCAAGATGTCACACTCTTCTAGGGGACACATTTCATCCCATAACAAATCACAAATTTCTCTATTCTTTAGATGTTTTTAAATATTACAGAGTTCCCTCTTGCTGGTTGCTCTAATGAGTAAGTAACTACTTGTTCTAATTGTCCCTGATATCAGTAAGAATCTTTTTCTTTCCTGTATTTCTTCCTTTTTTCTTTCTAATTTTCCATCAGTGAGTCTGCTAAGAAATAATTGCCCATTTCTGTTCTTAATCTTCTTGGTCTCTGTAATGTATACTTTTCTTCTTTTTTAGCTTTGCATTTTCATAAGCTTTCAATGTTTCCACACTAGATACTACTTCTCAGTCCTGGGAGTTTGTGTTGTTGATTTTTATCTTTTCCATCTCACAAATTCTCTTAACCATTCTCACCTTGGCAACACTCTAAACACATAAATAGAGAAACATAAGTAAAGTGTTGCACTAAAGAGATAGATAAATCATCACTGATGTCAGGCAACATGTTCTTTATTAACATCTCTTCTGATGTTGGTTCAGTGAGAAGCATTTTAAAACTCTCAGATCTTCAATGCAGATACATATACATATATGACATTCACAACTCTGCACCATTTAGTTCTTTTTTTGCATGTCACCCTTCACCAGCATCCTGTATGCATGCCATTCTGCATCATCATGTCTTCTTGGACATCTGGAAATGATTCACCTTCACCTAATGAGAGACACTTCTGAGTGGAGGCAAGCTAGAGGGGGAAGAGGCCAAGGTGCTCATTCCCTGAACTCTGTGGTATTGTTTGGAGACAACCCTGGCAGGGACTGATTTCTGAGCCCATGGCTGAGGTGGGAGCAGTTCTTCAATGATGGCCTTATGCCAAGATCCAGGAGCAATCTCTCCTGGCACACCTGGATGTTCAGCCTCCTTTTATGTGTTCCATCGGGGGACTCCTCATCTTTGCCCACAGCTTCTGTGTGAGGTCCCTGCCTCAAACACCCTTCATCAACCACCCTGTGTGTGTCATGTATTCCAAGGGGGATTTCTGTCCTAAATTTGAATAGAGTCCTCCTTTCTTCCCTCTATGAACCTTGGAAGGAAAATAGACAGTCTGTGAGAAAGCACTCACCATTCAGCCAAATGTGAAATTGGCTCATCAAAAATGATTTCCATTCAGATAATAGTTCTTCATGGGTCATTTTACACTTTTCTAGGGTGTTCAAGTTACATGGAGATAAAGATGTTTTATTTGTTCAGTTAGAGCAGCAGTATTATTGAGCACCCCAGAAGGCAAGGCATTGAGACCTACAGTAAGAATGCAGGATGACTTCCAGAACCAGGTGATGTCGCAAGCCTAGCGAACACACAGCGTGGGTGTCGGCTTGAGGGAGGGGATAGGTAACCATTGCCAGGCAGATGCAGGTCCTCAGAGAAAAAACTGGGAAAGACTCTGGACAGGTGGGCCTTTGCCCTTTTCATCAACACCAAACAAGTTCCTTCATCTCCTTATGAATGTAAAAAAAAATGGTGGAAATGCTGTCATCAGCTATTCATGAACCAGACCAGCATCCATAGACATGTGGTAACACAACCTGCTGATGAAATTTGTCACCAGGCTGCTTTTATTTTAAAGCAACTGGCTGCAACATTGAGTACCTCAAAGAGTATCACATCTGTGGACAAAGAGAACCCTCTAAAAGAGTACCTTACTCGTAGACACAAGGTGTCTGCTAGGCTCCCTGATACAAGCTGCTTTTGCCCGGATGAGCTGAAAAGTGACCTGGGCAGTGAAGAAGGGGAGATGCTACTTTATTACTGCTACTGTGACCTAGAACATCACCTGTGGATCTGTTCTGGCAGACAACTCTGTCAGCACTTGCACCTCACAGGCAAGATTGGAATTGCTACTGAAGGACTCAATGGGACAGTTGGTGGAAGCAATTGACCACCAGACTCTATGGTAGAAATCATGCTTTCTTGTCCATTATTTAAGGATTATCTTTGTAAGGAAGATTTTAACACCAGCAGAGGAGGAGCTCACTGTTTTCCAGAATTGCGTGTTGGTGTATTTGAAGAAATCGTGCCCACGTGGATCAGCCCCCAATAAGATCTCTACAAGGGCCTGTAATCCATTTATCCCCAGGTGAATTTCATAAGTAGAAAAGTTTTTATCACAGCCAGATCAAAAACAAAGTGATACTATTCTACTGGACTGCAGAAACTTCTATGAAAGCAAAATTGGTCTATTGCAGGGCTGCTTAGCCCCAAACATCAGGAAATTCAGTTACTTTCCTAGCTATGTTGACAAAAATCTAGAACTTTTCAGAGAGAAGAGGGTGCTGGTGTACTGCACTGGTTGCATTTGTTGTGAGCGTGGCTCAGCCTACCTGAAGACCAAGGGAGTGTGTAAGGAAGTGTTCCAGCTCAAGGGTAGTATCCACAAGTACCTGGAAGAGCTTCCCAATGGTTTTTTATAAGGGAAAGTCATTTGTTTTTGATGAGGGTTATGTCCTGTGCTACAACAGTGATGTGTTATCAAAATGTTCATACTGTGGAGCACAGTGGGACCAGTATAAACTCTGCTCCACTCCCCAGTGCCACCATCTTGTTTTGAACTGTCCTGCATGTCAAGGACAAGGATCACAGCCTGTTGTGTCACATGTCAAGACAAAGGGGAAGACAGGCTTCAGGACCTACACAGGATACTTTTAAAGAGGAACGTGAGTGCATAGCTCAATGGCCATGCATCCCTATGGAACTTTCACAGTATGTGCAGCTCTCTGTGAACCCCGCACCGAAGCCCAGTGTTGGAGAGGTTGGGTCTTTGCTTGTGTAAGTGGTGCCTTTAGCATTCCCCAAGCCTTCTCAGAGTCAGTGGGTGCCATGTATAAGAGATGGTCAAGGCTGCAGAAAAGGAAATCGGAAACTTCATTGTCAGTCATTGCCATCATGGCAAACTGGTCACCATGTTGACCACCTACACTTCACAGCAGGAGGGGAGAGAGAGTCAAGTTTTGATCAATTACTAAAATATCCTAATTCAGAAGATGATAGAGTATGTTACAGTGTATGGAATCTCGAAGTTTTTGAGGGATAGAGTCTTGAGCCTGGTGATTGTGTCACTCATGCCTTCTCTCACTGTGCCACAGGCTATTAGTAGTCATTGCCATTGTCAGCAAACCTGTCCATCCTGGTGCAAATCTGTGAATTGTGACCCTCAATATGGATTCCTAAAGCAGGCTACTTTTTCATCTGCCACTTTCCCCTTTCCTTTTCCCTTCCCCTGACTCTGTCTCTTTTCTGGCTGCCTAAGAAGCTCTGTATACTGGGATTTGGCCCACCTCCTGCTCTTGTAAAATTTAGTGGAAAAAGACCTTCCCATTTCTTCCTATGGGATCTATGGCACAATTGAGTAGTTTCAGCAGAGACCATGTGGCCCACACAGTCTAAAATATTTATTGCCTGGCCCTTTACAGGAAAGTTTACCATTCCCTGGTCTACAGCAGCAGCTGTAGAGATATGCCCTTATAGACGTGGCCCACCTTCATATTTTACTGATTTGATTTCTGTAAGAGATTTCTGCCTCATAGGCCTGTTCCCTCCAACACTTACTCTTCTAGTTTTTAAGTGTTTTCTCTGAGAGTTCCAAATAAACTCAATGGCCCCATACAACTTGCTTTCTTAAGAAGATCATTTGGCAGGACCACTGTGGCTGTCCTGGCTTCTGGTCAGCATACCAGGCACTTGTCCCTGTCACATGGGTCCCAAGAAACAGAGCCACACATCAACCAACAGATTTAATATTATGTTGCAGTTTCTAGTGATGCAGAATTCAGCTGCAATTGTGTTCCAAGGAGAAGCAAAGTGGAGATGGCCATCCCTGCAGCATGGTGTTGCTCCTGGGCTCATTTGCAGCCCCAGTAGATGCTCTTTATAGTGGTGAGGCCCTGGCTCCAACTCTAGTTTCCCTGCACTGTCCACATCATTACAGTTTAGTGCACAGATTTTTCCTTCTTCATCATAAGCCTCCTAGTCTGTGTTCATTAGTTCTTTGTCCTTGTCCTTCATCACAAGATTTGCTGAATCCCTAATGAAAATAACTCCCCAAAGCAACAAACAAAAATAGAAGTTTAACTGGCACTGTGGTGTGTTAAATGGCACAAGGACACTGTGGCTTAACCTTTTTGCCAACTCCCAAAAATGCCATGTTAAAAAAGATGGGTGGGGTCCAGTAGAAATACCAAAATTACGTTTTAAGGATAATCATCTTTGCATAGCTTGGCCAGGATTTCCCAGTTCTTTCATATCTAGGTTTTCTAGGCTGTTGTCCTTCAGAGGGTTCATTTCCATGCATGAGAGCAGTAGTGATTTGTCTAATAAGTGATGGGACAGGTACTTTAAGTCTGTAAGCTTGGCCATGATAAACATCATATTCACAGTGGACTGGAAAGTCAACCCTCCAGTGTTTGGCCTCACATGAGCCATTTGCCCACTATTCTGCAGAGAAAGGGTTTTTTCAAGTATTTAGCCATAAGTTTTCACATCTGTCATAAGATTGCCTTGGAACAGGAAAAACTTATTTCTGCTCCAGTATTCAATTGTACATACATCTCAAATGTTCAAAACTAATTCAGGAATATGTTTGTTGCTCAGGTACATTTTTGAAGCTTGAAATTTCACCATTGCCCTCCCCCCCCCATTTCCAGCAAAAGGAATTTATTGGTTTGTTTTTTTTTTTTTTTTTTTGATTCCTTGCAGAGGTTTGTAGCTTCAGTCTGTATTTCTTAAGGGAAATATTGTGGCTCTGATCAAGTAATCAATTTGGCAACTTTAATCTTGAGGTTTTTAAAATTTAAAGGAGGGTTAGTAGTGCTTATCTGTTCTTTTTGCTAAATAGCTAAGATGAAATTTGTAATAAAGTATTTTATAATACTTGCAAAAAAAAACCAAAAAGAATGGAAAGGCAAATGTTATGTGGACGTATCCTCCAGGATGCCTTATCTATACAGCACCCATACCTTTATTCAAACGTAAGCATCACCTCTGTCAGAGTGCTCTTAAGTGACTTTTTCCTCCTGTAGTCATGGGCTGGGTTCCATGGCTCCAACCAGTGTGACTTTGTGGCTTATTACAGAATCGAAGTACTTCCATAGTTGTTGGTGAGGAGTCCTGAGAATTTCTTGCTGCCTACCTGTCCCTGCTTCTCTGACACTATCTACACCTCCCTGTTCTCCTAGCACTCTTTTTGGTCAACTACAGCTCCATGAACAGAGGATCCATTGTTATTGGCTGCAGTCTGTGCTCTTCTGGTGTTTGCATTTTTAAATATCATCTAATGGATCCTGCTTTTATTTAAAGTTTTGACATTTTGGAGTTCATCATAGAGTTTTCTTGTTAATTTGGATTTTGGACAGTTGTACATTCATTATCTTGATTACTATTCTTTGGCAAACCCTTAAGTTTTCATCCAGTCATCATTTTCTTTAATGCGGAACTGTCCCTTCTGTACCCATTCTGGTATTCAGTTTTCAAACTGTTAAGGCTGTTTTTTCATCAAATATTAAAATAATGAGGATGGTGTTAGGTGCTGCTGGATAGTGTGAAAGACTTACATGAGGGCCCCGCCTTCCAGGGAAAGACCAAGGTTGCCATGAGGGATGGCAGAGTCTACTTTCTCTTCTTCTCTGCATAAAGTTGTGTTCCATGGCTCAAATTGGTGTGGCTGTGTGATTATTACAATATTGAAATACTACCATACTGAATACTGAGGAGTTCTGAGTAGCCCCCTGCTGTCATCCTGTCCCTGCTTCTCCTCTCACACTTGGGCTGTCATAATAAAGTGTCCTGACAGATTTGCTTAAACAACAGAATTTTATTGTTTCACAGTTCTGAGGATTTTGAGGCTGACAATTCAGATGTCATTAGAAAGTGTTCTTCTGAGAGTTCTCTCTCTGGATTGTGTATGCTGTCTTCTCCTATGTCCTCACTTGGTTCTTCTTGTTGTGTACCTTCTTCCTAATCTCCTTTTTTTCATGTGCATATATATAGAGAGTGAGTATATATATAGTCACATATTAGTTGTATAAATTAATGGGTTTCTCTGTGTCCATTCCATACATGCTTGTATCATGCATTGACCTTCCTTTCCTTTCTACCCTTTGTTACCCTCCCCTCACCCCACTACCTGCTTTCTTGTTTTTATAATAACCATTCCAACTGGACTAATCATTTTACCCAAGTGGGTAAGGTATAATCTCAGTGTAGATTTGATTTGCATTTTTGTGATAGCTAAAGATGTTGAGCATTTTCACATATATTTATTGGCAGTTTGCATTTCTTTTTTTTTTTTTTTTTTTTTTTTTGAGAAATGTCCTGTTCAGGTCATTCATCCAGTTTTTTTATTATATTGCTTCTTTCTGGTTTAAAGTCTTTCCTATACTCTGGATATTCATCCTCTGTCAGATGAATAGATGGCAAAAATTGTCCCCCTTTCTCTTTCTTTTCTATGTATTCATCTGATTGTATTCTTAGATGTGCAGAAGGTTTTTAATTTGATGCAATTGTGCTTGTTCATTCTTGTTTTGATTTCCTGAGCTGTTGGAGTACTAACTTGGAAATCATTGCTTTCACCATGATCTTGAAGTGTTTCCCTGTGTTCTCTCTAGCAGTTCTAAAGAATCCTGTCTTACATTAAGTTCTCTTTAATCTTGAGTTAATTTTTGTACAGTGAGAGATAGGGATTTAGTTTAAATGTTCTCCACTGGAATATCCTGTTTTTTTTCAGCACAGTTTATTGAAGATGGCTGTTCTTTTTCCAATACTTTGGCACTTTTATGATAGTCATTTGCAGTGTGTATTTATTTTGGGTATCTGTTGTTTTGTTAGTCTACCTGCCAATCTTTATGACAATATTATACTGTTTTTGTAACTGTGGCTCTCAGGTACAATTTCAAATCAGATATTGTGGTGCTCCTAGCATTGCTCTCTTTCTGCTGAAAATTGCTTTAGCTCCTCTGGGTCCTTTTTCTTATTCACTTTCTCTTGCATAATTTGGTAAAATTTCTGGTACTATGTTGATAAAGGGTGGTGAGAGTGGAAATCTTTGTCTTGTTCCTGACCTTATAAGAATTGCTTTCAGCTTTTTGCAGTATGTATAGCCTTCATTATGTTGAGACATGGTTCTATTATATGTAATTTATTCAGGCTTTTCATCATAAAGAGATGCCGATTTGCTTGGGGGGCAGGAGGGCACTGGGGATTGAACTCAGGGGCACTCAACCACTGAGCCACATCCCCAGGCCTATTTTGTATTTTATTTGAGATGGGGCTTCACTGAGTTGTTTAGTGCCTTACTTTTTCTGAAGCTGGTTTGAACTCTGCATCCTCTTGCCTCAGCCTCTGAAGATGCAGGGATTATAGTTGTGCACCACCATGCCTGGCTGAGATGCTGATTTTTATGAAAGGATTTTTTGCATCTACTGCAATAATCATGGGATTTTTATCTTTGATTTTATTTATATGCTTGTTAAGTTTATTCATTTGTATTTGTTGAACCATTCTTGCATCCTTCAAAGGCAACAAACTTGGTCACTGCATGTCATTCTTTAAAGTGCTCTTAAATTTAATCTGAAAGCATTTTATCAAAAAATTTTATACATATGTTTATTAGACATATTGATCTATAGCTCTTTTTCTGTTATGCCCTTACAGGTTTTGTCAGCAAGGTTATACCATTTTCACAGTATGAGTTTGAAGTTTAGTTTTCCCTATTTTATGAAATAGTTTGAGCAGCATTAGTCCTTTAAAAATTTGGTAAAATTCAGCAATGATTCCATGTGGTCCTAGGATCATGCTTCTTCTTCTTCTTTTAATCAGAGGACTTTTTATTACTGCTTCAACCTCAATACTTGACTTTGATCTAGTGGTATTTTGTATCCTCTTGTTTCAATTTTGGTAAGTCATATGTATCTGGAAACTTTTCCATTTCTTCTAGCTTTTCTAATTTATTTGGCATAGGGTGTTTCAAAATTTTCCCTAATGATCTTTTGAATTTCATTGTTTCTGGCTTAAAACTTCTTTTTTAAGTCTAATTTTGTTTAATTGGGCCTTCTCTCTTTTTTCTTTTTTCTAGTTTAGCTACATATTTGTCATTATTATTGTTTCAAAAATCCAACTCTTGGAAAGACCAAGATGGTGGACTAGAGAGTGACTGTATCTCATGTTGCTCCAGAACTCAGGATTCAAGAAGAGGAGGTATTGAGAGCCACTGGGTGAGTCTCTCCCACTGTATGAGGATCAGCCCAGACTGCATGCAGATTTTCAGAGCAGGGTGGGACAGCAAGAGGCTTCCATGAATAGCCAGTCTCCTCCTTCCATGCACAGCCAGGCTCCCTCTGGTCTCAGGCCCGGTCCACAGGCAGCTTCTCGGAGCAGGACCACCCAGTGAGAGGCTTGGGCTTTCACAGATTCCCAGCCCCCACCCCCGTACCCAGCAGCAGGCCCAGACAGCAGGCAGCTTCTTGGACAATGACCACCCAGAGACAGGCTGCCACACAAAACTAGGCTCCCCTGGCCTTGGTGACAGGTCAGACATAGGCCCAGACCAGCCATGCCCCAGCCCACAGTCTAGTTCCCCTTTGGCAGATCATAGGTCAACAAGTGGAGGTACCTCTGTCTGCTAGCAGGGCATATACCCAACCTGAAGGACACCACTCCTTGTGGAGCACTGCATTATCAAGTTCCTCCAGGACATCAGGCTACTGAAGGCTAAGAGGTGATATGCTGGAAATCAACAGGGATAATGTTAGTCAAGAGAAGAAATATGCACTATCTCAGAGTTCCACTGATACCTGATGAATATGAGAAAACAAGGGAAAAAATGTCCCCCAAAAAACCTAGATACTATATCAATAAAACCCAATGACAGCATGGCAGAAGAAATGTCAGAAAGGGAGTTCAGAATGTACATAATTAAAATAATCAGGGAAGCAAACAAGGACATGAAAGAGCAAATGCAGGCATTGAACGATGAGATGAAAGAGCAAATGCAGGCATTGAATGATCACACCAATTGATAGTTAAAAGAGCAAATACGGGAAGCAAAAGATCATTTTAATAGAGTTAGAGATACTGAAAAAAACAAACAAACAGAAATCCTTGAAGGAAACAAAAAACCAAATTAAAAACTCCATAGAAAGCTTAACCAATAGGATAGAACACCTGGAAGACAGAACCTCAGACATTGAAGACAAAATTTTTAGTCTTGAAAACAAAGTTGACCAAACAAAGAAGATGGTAAGAAATCATGAACAGAATCTACAAGAATTTTAGAATATCACAAAAAGGCCAAATTTAAGAATTATTGGGATTGAGGAAGGCACAAAGTAAGAAACCAAAGGAGTGAACAATCTATTCAAATACAAATATCAGAAAATTTCCCAAATCTGAAGAATGAAATGGAAAATCAAGTACAAGAGGCTTATAGGATTCTAAATATACAAAGTTACAACAGACCCACACCAAGGCACATTATAAGGAAAATACCTAACATACAAAATAAACCCAGAATTTTAAAGGCTGTGAGAGAAAAGAATCAAATTACATTCAGAGGGGAAACAATACAGATATCAGCAGATTTTTCAATACAGATTCTAAAAGCTAGAAGCACCTGGAACAACATTTACCAAGCCCTGAAAAAAAATGGATGCCAACAAAGAATCTTATACCCAGTAAAACTTACCTTCAGATTTGACAATGAAATAAAATCCTTCCATGATAAACAAAAGCTAAAAGAATTTACAAAAGGAAAGCTGGCATTACAGAACATTCTCAGCAAAATATTCCATGAGGAAGAGATGAGAAACAATGATGCAAATCAGCAACGGGAGGAACTATCCTAAAGGAATAGCCAAATAAAGGAGAAACCAAGTCAGGTCAAAAAAACAAAAATGAGTCAAATGACCATGAATACAAATCATATCTCAATAATAACCCTGAATGTTAATGGCCTGAACTCATCAATCAAAAGTCATGGACTGGCAGATAGGATTAAAAAGAAAGATCCAAATTATACTGCCTGCAAGAGACTCATCTCATAGAAAGAGATACCCACAGACTAAAGATGAAAGGATGGGGAAAAATATACCAAGCAAATGGACTCAGCAGAAAAGCCAGAGATCCATCCTCATATCAGATAATGTGGACTTCAAGCCAAAGTTAGAAGGGATAAAGAAGGATAGTTCATACTGCTTAGGGAAGCATAAGTCAGCAAGACAGAACAATCATAAATTTCTATGCCCAAAACATTGGCTCATCCATATATGTCAAACAAATCCTTCTCAATTCCAAAAATCAAATAGACCACAACACAATAATACTCGGCAATTTAAACACACCTCTCTCACCACTGGACAGATCTTCCAAACAAAAATTGAACAAAAAAACCATAGATCTCAATAATACAATCAATAATTTAGACTTAACAGACATATATAGAATATACCATCCAACAAAGAGTGGATACACTTTCTTCTCTGCAGCACATGGATCCTTATCTAAAATAGACAACATTTTATGCCATAAAGCTAATGTTAGCAAATACAAGAAGACAGATACACTATGTTGTATTCATTCAGATTATAATGCATTGAAATTAGAAATTAATGACAGAATAAAAAAACAGAAACTACTCTAACCACTGGAGATTAAATAATACACTATTGTATGATGAATGGATAACAGAAGACATCAGGAGGGAAATAAAAATATTCTGAGAAGTAAACAAGAACTAAGACACATCATATCAAAATCTCTGGGACACTATGAAAGCAGTACTTAGAGGAAAATTTATTTCATGTAGCGCATTCATTAAAATATGAAAACAACAACAACAACAACAAATAAACAACACTACAGCTCAAAGCCCTAGAAACAGAACAGAGCAACACCAAAAGTAGTAGAAGACAGGAAATAGTTAAAATCAGAGCTGAAATCAATGAAATTGAAGCAAAAGAAACAATAGAAAAAATTGACAAAATAAATAGTTGGTTCTTTGAAAAAATAAACAAAATTGATAAACACTTAGCCACACTAACAAAGAGAAGGAGAGAGAAAACCCAAATTACTAAAATTCAGTTAGGGTTAGAGTTAGGGTTAGGGAGGGGGGCAAGTATGGAGGAAGGAAGTACTGTATAGAGGGTAAAGAGGGGTGGGAGGGGTGGGGGAAAGGGAAAAAAATAACAGAATGAATCAAACAACATTACTCTATGTAAATTTATGATTACACAAATGGTATGCCTTTACGCCATGTACAAACCGAGAAACAACATGTATCCCATTTGTTTACAATAAAAAAAAATAGAAAAAAAAAGAATGAACAAGGAAATTTCACAACAGACAAGAGTGAAATAGAAAACATAATTAGAAGCTAGTTTGAAAATCTATACTCCAACAAAACAGAAAATCTCAAAGACATCAACAGGTTTCTAGAGACATATGAATTACCTAAACTGAACCAGGAGGACATACATAATTTAAATAGATCAATTTCAATAGTGAAATAGAAGGCATCAAAAGCCTACCAACAAAGAAAAGTCCGGGACCAGATGGGTTCTCAGCCAAGATCTACAAAACCTTTAAAGAAGAGCTCATTCCAATACACCTCAAAGTATTCCATGAAATAGAAGAGGAGGGAACCCTCCCAAGGTCATCCAATATCACACTGATAACTAAACGAGACAGAGACACAAAATGCAAAAAAGCACTTGATAAAATACAGCATCCCTTCATGCTCAAAAGACTAGAAAAAATAGGGATAGTGGGAACATTCCTTAACATTGTGAAGGCCATCTATACTAAGCCCATGGCCAATATCATTCTAAATGGTGAAAAACTGAAAGCATTCCCCCTAAAAACTGGAACAAGTCAGGGATGCCCTCTTTCACCACTTCTATTCAATATTGTCCTCGAAACTCTAGCCAGAGCAATTAGACAGACCAAGGAAATTAAAGGGTTACAAATAGGAAAAGAAGAACTCAAACTATCCCTATTTGCTGATGACATGATTCTATATTAAGAGGAACCAGGAAATTCCACCAGAAAGCTTATAGAACTCATGAATGAATTCAGCAAAGTAGCAGATTTTAAGATTGATACTCATAAATCGAATGCATTTTTATACATGAGTGATGAAACTTCAGAAAGAGAAGTTAGGAAAACTACCCCATTCACAATAGCCTTGAAAAAAGTAAAATACTTGGGAATCAATCTAACAAAAGAGGTGAAAGACCTCTACAATGAGAACTACAGAACACTAAAGAAAGAAATTAAAGAAAACCTTAGAAGATGGAAAGATCTCCCATGTTCTTGGATAGGCAGAATTGATATTGTCAAAATGGTCATACTACCAAAACTGCTATACTGATTCAATGCAATTCCAATTAAAATCCCATTGACATACCTTACAGAAATAGAGCAATTAATCATGAAATTCATCTGGAAGAACAAGAAACCCAGAATTGCTAAAGCAATCCTTAGCAGGCAGAGTGAAGCAGGAGATATTGCAATACCAGTACTGCAACTATACTACAAAGCAATAGTAACAAAAGCGGCATGGTATTGGTAACAAATAGGTAGATCAATCGCACAGAATAGAGGACATGAACACAAACCCAAATAAATAGATTTTCTCATACTAGACAAAGGTGCCAAAATATGCAATGGAAAAAAGATAGCCTCTTCAACAAATGGTGCTGTGAAACTGGAAATCCATATGCAGCAGAATGAAATTAACCTCTATCTCTCACCCTGTAAAGAACTCAATTCAAAATGGATCAAGGGCCTTGGAATCAGACCAAAGACCCCTAATCTTATGGAAGAAAAGGTAGGTCCAAATATTCAACATTTGAGCATAGGATCAGACTTCCTTAACAGGACTCCCATAGCACAAGAAATAAAAGCAACACCTATTGTTGCTTGTATTCTTGATAATCACCATTCTAATTTGGGTGAGATGGAAACTTAGAGTAGTTTTGATTTGCATTTCTCTTATTACTAGAGATGTTGAACATTCTTTCATATATCTGTTGATTGCTTATAGATCTTCTATGAAGTATCTAATCATTTCCTTCACCCATTTATTGATTGTTTTTTTGTATTCTTGGTGTAAAGTTTTGTATTCTTATCGATTCTAAAGATTAGTGCTATTTCTGAAGTATGTGTGGCAAAGATTTTCTCCCACCCTGGAGGCTTTCTCCTCACATTGTTGATAGTTGTCTTTCCTGGGAAAAGACATTTTAGTGTGAATCTATCCCAATTATTGGTTCCTGATTTCATTTCTTTTGCTTTGGGAGTCATTTTAAAGAAGTCTGGTCCTAAGTTAACATGATGCAGATTTGGCCCTACTTTTTCTTCTATAAATTGCAGGATCTCTGGTCTGAATCCAAGGTCCTTGATCCTTTTTGAGTTGAGTTTTGTGCAAGGTGAGAGATCAGAGTGTATTTTCATTTTGCTGCATATGGATTTCCAGTTTTCCCAGTACCATTTGTTTAAGAGTCTATCCTTTCTCCATTCTTTGCTTTTGGCACCTTTGTTTAGTATGAGAAAATTGTATTTATTTGGGTTTGTGTCCATGTCCTCTATTCTGTACCATTGAATGACCTGTCTATTTTGGTGCTAGTACCATGCTGTTTTTATTTTCTATTGTTCTGTAGAATCATTGAATGTCTGGTATTGTGATAGCTCCTGCTTCACTCTTCCTGTTAAGGATTTCTTTAGGTATTCTGGGTCTCTTGTTCTTCCAAATTAATTTCGTGATTGCTTACTCTATTTCTATGAGGTATGTCATTGGGATTTTAATTGGAATTGCATTGAATTTGTTTAGCACTTTTGTTAGTATGACCATTTTGACAGTATTAATTCTGCCTATCCAAGAACATGGAAGATATTTCCATCTTCTAAAGTTTTCTTTAATTTCTCTCTTTAGTGTTCTGTAGTTCTCATTGTAGAGGTCTTTCACCTCTTTTGTTAGATTGATTCTCAAGTACTTTATTTTTTTTTTTTTGAGGCTAATATGAATGGGGTAGTTTTCCTAAATTTCTCTTTCAGTGGATTCATCTCCTATGAATAAAAAATGCTTTAGATTTATTAGAATTAATTTTATATACTGCTACTTTACTGAATTCATTTATGAGTTCTAGAAGTTTTCTGGTGGAATTTTTCAGCTCCTATAAATGTAAAATCATGTCATCAGCAAATAGGCATAGTTTGTGTTCTTCCTTTCCTCTTTGTATCCCTTTAAATTCTTTGGTCTGTCTAATTGCTCTGGCTAGAGTTTCGAGGACAATGTTGAATAGAAGTGGTGAAAGAGGGCATCCCTGCCTTGCTCCAGTTTTTAGGGGTAATGATTTCAGTTTTTCTCCAAGTAGAATATTGTTAGCCATGAGCTTAGTATAGATCATCTTTACAATGTTGAGGAATATTCCTACTGCCCATATTTTTTCTAGTGTTTTGAGCATGAAGGGTTTCTGTATTTTTTCAAATACTTTTTCTGTATCTATTGAAGTAATCATATGATTCTTAACTTTAAGTCTGTTGATATGGTGAATTACTTTTTTTGATTTCTGGATGTTGAACCAACCTTGCATCCTTGGGATAAAACCCACGTGATCATGGTGCACTATCTTTTAAATATGATTTTGTATGCAATTTCATAAAATTTCTAAGAATATTTGCATGTATGTTGATTAAGCATATTGGTCTGGCATTTGTTTTCCTTGATGTGTCTATGTCTGGTTTTGGTATCAGGGCTATATTATTCTTTGTGTCTCTAATTTATGTATTTTTTCTCTGAATTTTATTATTTCTTTCCAAAAAATTTTGATATGATTTGTTCTTTGTTTTGTAAAACATTATGATGAATCATGATATTGTTGATTTGAATTCTTTTTGTTTAGGCATTTATTGCTAAAAACTTGCCTCTCCTCATTGCTTTCCCCTTTCTGGTATGTTGTTCCATTTCTTTGAAATTTTAATCTGGGCAATGTGGTGCATGCCTATAAACACCAGCGACTCAGGAGGCTGAAACTAAAGGATCACATGTTCAAACCAGCCTCAGGAAAAGCGAGGTCCTAAGCTTCTCTGTGAGACCCTCTCAGAAAAATACAGAATAGGGTTGGGGGTGGGACTCAGTGGTCCATTGTCCCACAGTTCAATCTTTGGTACCAAAAAAAAAAAAAAAAAAAAAAAAAGACATGCATGATACATGTACATATGGAATAGGCACAAAGAAACCCATTAATTTTTACAACTAATATGTGACTCTATATATATATATATATATATATATATATACTCACTCTTTATATATATGCACATGAAAAAAAGATTAGGAGAAAGGTACACAACAGGAGAACCATGTGAGGACATAGGAGAAGACAGCATACACAATCCAGGGAGAGAACTCTCAGAAGAACACTTCCTAATGACATCTGAATTGTCAGCCTTAAAATCCTCAGAACTGTGAAACAATAAAATTCTTTTGTTCAAGCAAATCTTTCAGGGTGCTTTGTCATGACAGCCCAAGTATGAGAGGAGATGCAGGGACAGGATGACAGCAGGGGACTACTCAGGACTCCTCAGTACTCAGTATGGAAGTATTTCAATATTGTAATAATCCACACAGCCACACTGATTTGAGCCATGGAGCACACCTTTCTGAGAGCAGCAAGAATGATGTGATAGGTTTGTCTTAAGTAAGGTGTGTCTGATTGAAATTTCTGTCCTCATTTCTGAGACTGTGCCTTCCTTAAATTTTGCATTTAAATTTACTTACTTTTAAGAAGTTGAATGCATAAAATCAGTTTGAATGGTTATCCTGACCTACATCCTCTGTTCTGGAGCAGTCACAATCAAGGAGTCATGTATCACTGGCAGGATGGGGATAGAAGAAGTCCTGTGTGCCATGTGAACAGGGTCCTGTATATGCCTCATCTATCTTCTATCCCTTGCTCCCCTGTCCACCGGTGGCAACTCCATTTCTTACCTACTTTTGTCCTTTATTCTTGTAGTCTACAAGGTATCTCTCTCTGTCTTTTTCACGTGACATCTGTCCCCAAGGCCCAGTAAACCTGGTGTCTTTAACTATGTAGTTCTACCTGGTGCTCCTTTCTCCTGGTCTACCTTTTGTTTCTCACCAACCCCTTGTAATACTGGTGTCCCTGCACTTGTTTTTCAGATATTCTTGCTTCTCTTGTATTGCCAGTGTATCACCAGCCCCTGATCTACTAGGAGACTCTCCTTCCCCTTTACATCTGGTCAGGGGTTAGTCCTTCCTCCTGCTCATGCTCTTTTGTTAAGGACAAGATATTTATATATGGTTCAGAGAAAAGAAGAATTTTTCAGGAAGCAGAGGAAAATCATAGTCTACACCTGGGAAGAGAAGAAAGAGAGTGTGAGTGACCTTACGGGGAAATGACTCTAAGTCTGGAAACATCTAGGACAAACAGGAAGTGGTTATGATCCCATCCTGGTCTGTACCATGGAGTTGTTAATTCCCAACCACCAGCTTCACACGTTTATAAATATATATACGTGTGTATGCACACACACACACACACACACACACACACACACACACACACACACACTACTGAGAATCTAAGCTATGAAGCTACACCAAGATTTTAGACCCAGCCCACCTTGTTGACAAAGTCCTCATTAATGCAGCTCAGGAGATGGATCTGGGTATAAATCATCCTTTCTTGGGTGCTGCTCCAGTCCTTCCTCTCCCAAGTTTGCAGAAGACTGTCTAGTGGACAAGTGGGAGGGCTTCCATGTGGCAAAGTTTGTGGACCCCAAGCTGCACATATGATGGCTTCAGGTGTGATCTCATTGGGTGCCTAGGTCTTGGGTGCCTTGGGTTTGGCTGCTAAAAATCAGGCAGGTCATGCCTTAGGTATCGTCTTTCTGGAGGTGGACACCAGGACAGGGAAGACAAGAGCAGTGCATGGATGGGGGATCCAACTTCATTTCAAACAAATGGTAGAAGGCAGGGTTCAGGGACCTAGCCTGTTCTGCCCTACTCCAGGACATCCTGACTTGAGGACCCAAGGGAGGTGACAGTGCATGAGGTGGACTATCTAGTATGGTCATGTGGGAGGACATTTGGAGCCACTGATAGTCCATGCACTATCCCCATCCAGGATCCAAGTCCTGTAAAGATAGTGAATTGGTTCTTTAGACAGGTAGGGAGAGAAAGGAGTCATGTACTTGGCCTCATCACTACACAGTTAAAAAAAGTTTAGGAGGGACCTTAGGTGCTAATGGGCTCTTCTGTTTGAAAGATTAAATTCTCCATACTGAAGGAAAAGTTCTTATTTTGGACAGCAACCTCCCTTGGCCCTTGGCACCCTTTGGTGTCAAGTCTCAAGTTCCACAAATCTTGGTGGGGTTTGGCTAAGGGAGGCACAGGCTGAGTTGAGAATCAAGTTAGGCATACCAGGCAGGTACTAGCTCAATTCAAAGCAGGAGCTGGTGGCAGGGATGTGGAGTTTTAGCCTGCAGTGGACTGGGCCAGTCCAAGGAGGGAGCTGCTACAAAGGAAGAACCATATTTCTGGGAAACACTATATCAGGCTATATCAGGTAGCACCTGAAGAGAATCAGATCTGATGGACCCAGGCAAGACCCCTAGGTGACTCTTGTTCCAGGTCTCTCCTGTTCTTGCCAGGAACTACACAGATCAGGGAACTGCCAGAAGCTGGTCAGGGATTTGATTCATATCAGGGGTGTTCCAAATTCAGGGATATTGATGCTGGGACCATGAGCCCTGGAAGAATCACCTGGGAGACAGAGGAACAGGAGAGGTCATGTGAAAGTGGAAGCTTAATTGAGAACATTGGGTTGCTTCCAATGAGGGTTGTTTCTTTTTCTTCCTTTACTTGTTAGAATTAGAATGGCAGGGATTACTTAGAGCCATGCTGATATAGACCAGAGATGTGGTGCTGAACCCCTCCATACACTCCCCACTGCCATCCTCTTCTGAAATATCAGGTTGAAGTAGTGACCACTTTCATGACCTCTGATAGTTCCCACTCCAAAAAATGACCATTTCTAGGCAGGTGTGAGGCTAGTGGCCTCTGCAGAGCCCATAAACAGAAGGAGAACTTACAGCTGGACTGGTTACTCCTCCCCAAACTGACCCTGAACCTCAAGGCAGAGTTGGAATCAGGAACATTGAGGTTGGAGTTTCTGGTACAGTTGCAGAGAGATTGCCTAGACCTCTAGCTATTGGGGGCTGCAATTTGGAGAGCTAGATGCCTCAGAATCAACACACAGATAGGTGACAGAACCTACCAGATCCTGCTGTTCAATACATAATCCTGCACCACTTGGGTCTGGGTCCTGAAACCTGACTCTCATTTCTGTGGTTTCATCGATGATCAAAGATGTTTGTGCACTGCCATTCCTGGAAACTCTTTCAAAGGTCCTCCTCTGTGAGGTGTCTCTCAGTCATGTCCCACATGGATGAGAAAAGTGTTAACTGATGGAGGAGGATGTCGGCTGCATATCACTCAATTACCCCCAAACTTATCTACTTAATAAACACGCAAGAGTCAATACTTTTTTTAAATGAGTGGGGGCATGACAGATCTGGCCATGCCAGCTCTGGCCTCTAACAACAACAACAACTTGGAGTAGTTCAACTCTATTTATTTATAGACACACAGGTAAAGGGGGAAAGACCAGGAGGAGATTCTTCTGTACTGGACAGGATAGGGTGGATTTAGGGGAGCCATTTTCTTAGGGAGAATATTCCACAAGGAGACAGGGAACCACTCTCACACGGTGACACATGCTTCCTGGCAATCTGGTGTTGGGGGCTATGCCATGTGGACTACGCCAAGATGGTGCCTGGCAGTCAGCCAGAAATTGTTTTGGTCACATCGGCAGTGAGGAGGTTAATTAACATAAGCACACTCAGGTGATTTGTCATTGGCCGTATTCAATTAAGTCCACACATACAATGCTTGCACATGTGTTCTCAAGTGCTCCTGATTGTGTCTGCTCTTTTTGACCTTTACCATGATTGGGCAGCTGGCTCCTCACCTAATTGGCATCAGCCCTACCCTTCACCTCCTGGAGGGAATGTAAGCCGGCTCTCCTTGAGCGCCAGGGTTCCAGGTTCGAGGTTCTGGTTCCCAGGTTTCCTAAATCTACAATAAACCATTCCGAATTCAAGAGCCTCACTATTTGTTTGTCTCCCATGCCAAATGGACTCCGCTGGATGGCATCAATTGGGACAGTCTTCTGTGGCTGTTAGTTCCTGGAAGACAGGCCTCTGCATCCCATGACTTAACTTAGTCTGATTCTGCTAAGTAAGGATGGCTTACCACACTCCTCCAGAATATGGTGGGCTCCAGTTGGGACTGGCACCAAAGCAATGTAGTGGAATTCATCAGGTGTAGTCAGGGACCACAGGGTCACCCTCTGTTCTCAACTTGCCTGGACCAATACACTGTCCTACCTTTGTTGCATCTGCCCCATCATGTTCAAGTCAAAAGTATTGGCACTGGGGCACTGGCACAATGTACCTTATACCAAAATTAACATTAAGAGCTGCATTGGACTGTATGATTTTACTTGAATTCCTCAATGTGTGGGGTATTATGTGATGAATATCTTTATCCTAAAAATACACATGTTGAAGTTCTTACCCCCAATGTGATGGTATTTAGAGATCAGTTTTAGTCTTTAGGAGGGTTAGATGAGATCCTGAGGGTGAGGCTTCATAAGGGAATTAGTGGTTTTGGTAGGAGAACGAGGAGACACTGAAGGGATGCTGGTCATGTGAGGACACAGGCCAGCCAGGCATATTCTCAAGAAAGAGAGGGAGCCCTCATGGGACTTTGGGTCAGGCATCTTTTTTCTGGGACTCCTGACTCCAGAATGGTGAGAAATGAATGTCTGGGCTTTTAGCCACTAAGTCTATAGCATATGGCAGCCCAAGTTAACTGAGATGGTACACACAATGGCCTGGGTGCATGATTACAGAGTGGGGCAAAGATGAACATACCCATCCAGAATCCAAAGACAGTGAACATCCCCATGAGTGCCCCATAACCACAGGGTCATGATCAGGAGTCCAGGACAATGTGTGTTGGTGTCTGTAGAGTTTTGTCTTGGGGCCAGCATTCCTAACCTTCTGATTGTAATGTCTTCTGTGCCATGAACAATCAGGTTGATGCTGGAATCTGAAATGTCTGGGGGAAAGACCATCATATGGAGTCAGACAGCCAACTCCAAATCCTGGCTTACATTATCTCAGACACCTGCTCTGACCTTGAGTCCGCCATGTGACAGTGATGATAATAGGAAACAGATTGCCTATACTGATGGGGCTGTGATGGGCAACTGAATTAAGGCACATTTCTTCTCCTGGGGTGAGATAAATATTTCTGGGAATATAGGTCTCTGAACTTGTCCCCAAACTTCAGGACCTTCCTTCCAGTTCCCCTACATCCCAGCCTCCTTTTTTCATCCCACGGTTTTCCTCATGTTGGAGCTCTAGGAGGAGTTTGGGGACCCTGGGGAGAGCACTCACATGAGGAAGCAGGAGAGTGCTTCCACATCTGGAGTCTGAGGAAGGTGCCTGTGAACCAGGGACTTAAATCGCTGCCAGTGGCTAAAGTTTTCCACTGATGCTGGAGGGCAAGGCCCTGGTGACACGGGCCCCCATAGTTCCAGGTTGCCCCACTGACTTAGGCAGCCACAGTGGTCCTTGGGTAAGAAGCTACTGTGAGGAAGGGAGCGGGATGCTCCACACCCCCACAGAAGTCCCCTGGGGCCCTCCAGATTAGGGGTCCCTGAGTGTGGCCAATGTTCTGAATATGAGGAGGCTCTCCTGGCCTCAGTTCTGACCCTCATTTTTCAAAGGTGAACAGATCAGCCACACTCAGTTTTCCAGGTGAAGCAGACAGCACCAGAGGTTTATGCTGATAGATGGGTGCAGTCGCCCATGGTGGCAGGGGCACATCCCAGAACAGGTAGTGTGTTGGCACAGGGGCAGAGGGAAAAAAGGGCAGGCCTCTTAAGAGAGACAAGGGGGCACCAGGATTGAATTTCATGCCTGATTTTGTGATGCAGATGCTGTGGATGCAAAGCAAAAAGGAGCATGGAGGAGGGGAATTGTCAGCAGGATTGAGGTCCCAAGTTCCTTAGTCAGTGGGAGTCTTAGGACAAATGGAAAAAGATCAGGGCTCTGTGTGCAAGGAGATCAGGTAGTTTGCAAAAGTTCCTGAGTGAATTTCATGCTATGTTACATTAGTCATAGGAATACCAAGAGAAAATTTGTTTCCAGTACACTAGGATTCCATGAACACTTTCTGTTGAATGTGACACCTCAGCTTTCTCTGCCTCTGAGACTCCCCTTGAAAAGCCTTTGCAGACAATCCATCAACCTCCTACTTGACTCCCTAGAAATGGATCAATTTGAGTGTGCTCAGTGGCACCGTGCCCCTTGGCATGCTCTCCAGGGTAGTTCCAGGCAGTCCAAGGTCATGTTTGAAGGTGACAGTTTCCAAAGATTATTGACCCATCACCTCCTCAGCCTACCTTTTGCTGAAAACTACTTGTATACCCCTCCATTTCTTTCCTAGGCTCACACAAACAAAAAGCACCTGAATAAACTCTCTTCCTGGCTAGGGCCTGAGGAACCCTGAAGTTCATCCTTCCTAGCATGTGGGTGCTTCTCCCAGCATTTACTGCAGCACTCCCTAATGGGGGGACACAGAATCTGGCCAGCCCTGTCCCCAGTGTTCACTAGTTTCTACCATAACACAAGAAGCTTTGTTCCCAGGGGAAAGGTCTGTGTGATAGTCATTGAGTTCCCTGAGATCCTGCCATGATCTGCAAAGGCTGCTGAGGTTTATGAAAGGTGATGTGATGGTGAGTGATGCAGCTTTCAGAGATTTTCACAGCCACTGGTTGTATTATTGGGCCTGGGTATTGGAGCCATTCTGAGGTCCTTTTCCTTTGAGCTCTCAATAATGGGATGGAAAGTGTCACAGAGAACCAGGTATGAGCCAACTGGCAAGGTTGTCTGGAGGCCATCCCTGTTCAGTAGGATGTCATACACAGTGTAGTCAAGGATTTCAAGGTCCACAACACTTTGACACTTGCACATATTAGTCAGGACACCTGCCTTACTTCAAATCAGAATACAAGTAGGGGTCCTTCCTAACTGTGCTATTCTCCTTTTTCTCTTGAAAGAACACAGTTGTCTTCATATCTGATTCTGGAAAATGCAGGACACCCCACACATGTTCACTTCTCATGGATTACCGATTAAGGAAGATGAGTAGAGTCTTCCTGCCAACATAAAATGAAGGACTGATGCTACACCACAGAGAGTGGCCAACACCAAGCAGCTCTGAGAGTCCTCTTCTTTCCATGAAAGTGATAATAATCCAGAAGATCTCATGGAGGTCCAAATATAGGTTAGTTGAGTTTCCCTGGTTCCCTGCCCTTCAGGAATCAAGGACACCTGCTGTCTGGCTCTGCAGCCTCTCCTAGAGTGTATCACACTGCAGATGTGGTCAGTAATATCCCTACTAGGCAGTTTACTAGCTGAGAACATTTCTCTCCACTGCCCACTTATAATCTGAGACCCTAGTGTCAAAACCCTCGGAATGATATCACACACAGCTTCCAGCTGTCTGAAGAATGGGCACAGGCTCATCTTCTACTTTGCTCAGAGCCCTAACTAACCACCACTCTGACACTGTTTCTGACTCCCTAAAAATACTACGCACTGACCTGTATCCATTCTACAAGGAATCAATCTCTTGACCTCTCTCCTTCTGCTGATCCTGTGTACTTCCCTTGAGTTGTCTGATATGTGTCTTAGGAGCCCTCCTCCCCATGAGCACTATCAGTCTTCCCTGGGCTTCCCCAGCCACATCAAGTATGTCATCTAGTGGTCTTTCATTCCTCTACTTCTCCTCACACAAAGGAAGTGCTCCTTTCAAATTCCCAAGGATTTACATGGTGAATGTCAGTCAGAGAACTAGTCCCTGACCCTCCAAGCTCCTCTTCTTCTAAAGGCCAGGACACTGGACACAGAGTCTCACAATCTCCTACATGGAAAATGTCAACAACAGAACCCAGAGTGTGATCTCACTGTAGCAGATTCTCAGGGAACTGGGCAAAGTTTAAATGTAAACCCCAGTGGAATTATGGTCAAGACATTCTTCATGGGGGGAAGGAAAAGGGGTAGCAGGCCTGGGTGCCCTGGGTGGGCAGACATTCCATGAAGAGCTTTGGCTGGTAGGTAGGAACCTCAGGTACCCTTCAAGTAATATAGTGGTGCCACAAGTGGTGTGTGCCTCTGGAACATTTTTAAATAATTTCTCAGATTCACAGAGGGTGAGTGACAGATGCCACTCTATTCCAATACCTCAATTGTCTTTGATTTCTTCCCCTGCTGAGCAAGTCCAGCTGTGGCTCTCACCAGCCACACAATCATGAGTATAAACAATCAATACTTTAAACTGTAGGATGTGGCTTGCATTTTATGGATATAGTGTTTTTTCATCCAATAATGTCTGCAAAACACACACTTGGGTGTCCATGATATATTTAACACCTTATTAAAAGCCTTTTTAAAGGAATGGGATGAAACAGGATACTCAGACACAGAAAATAAGCTTCTTTGTCTCTTTCACTTGTCATATCAGCTTATTATTTCCTACAGTCTTCATTCATGTCATCGATATTAGTCCTGGAGGGTTTCTTTCTTAATTTTTTCTTGACCTAGTGATATGAAATACAATGTGGTAAACTGTCTTCTATTTCCACATTTAATTTTTTAAAATAATGGTTTACTATAGTGAATGGTAGAGACCAAACTTTCAAAGCAAGCTTTATTTGCTAGAACAAGATTGAATTCAGGGCCCTTGCATACATAATCAGATTCACAGATCAATGACAGAAACAACCCTATTCCTCAATGAGTTGGTAGTTGCAACCTTAATCCAACACCATCAATCATCTTTGTTTGCTTCCCTGCTGGGCAGAACAAGTGAGCCCTGGCTCTCCTCTACCATATTAATTATAAACAACAATGAGTATAAACAACCTCTACTCTAAAGTGTAGGATGTGGCTTGCATTTTATGGATATCATGTTTTTTTTTTTGCACCTCATCACACCTGCAAAACTCACACTTGGGTGTTCATGAGTATTCAGCACCCTATTATAAAACTTTTTAAATGAATGGTCTGGCAAAACATGCTATTCAGTCACTAAAAATGGGATTCTTTGGTTCTTCTTCTTTCACTTTTCAAGAGAGCTGATTATTTCCCACAGATTTCATTCATGTAACTGGTATTAATTAGAATTGATAGGTTTATGTTTTTGAAAAGTGATATAAAATATGCAAGGTGGAAAAACTGTCTTCATTCTTAATTCCACAATTGTTTCTTTCTTCTTTTTCTTTAAATAATACTTTACTGTAATGAATTATGAAGACCAGATTTCCAAAGCAAAATTTATTTGGTAGACCAATATCCAATTCAGGCCTATTGCATACTCTCTGTAAGCACTTTAGCACTGAGCTACACTCCTAATCTTATGCAATCAGTTTTGTACCGATTCACAATGTTAGACTGCAGATGCACACACAATCTTACTAGCCCAAATTCAATTTGTGTAGAATTGCCATGGAAAGGAGCAGTTAAATGACCTTTTGCCCTACCATCTGTCCATTGCTGTTGTAAAGTCCAGAGCTACACTGTTCACAGATACATGTATGTATACACACACACTCACACATTTCTGAACATGGATGTTCACCTAATCAGGGAAATTTGGAGGAATGGAAAAGACCCTGTCTGCCTCCTGCATACAGGTTAGATCTGCACATTGGGGGCAATTAGCAGTGTCACATATGACATAGTATCTTCCCCATTATTCTTTGGAAGGAAGTGATACTAATTACCCAAGTCCCAGAAAGAGCATCGAGAAATTTTTTTCCCCATGTATTGCAAGGTTCAGTGAATCCATGGTACAATTTTAAAAGTTCCAACTAAAATCATGCCATGTAGTAGAAAAGGAAGAACATTAACTTGCTCTGTCTACTGAAATTGGTGCACATTGCAAAGTCCTCAAAAACGTATAAGGAAATCTTTCAAAGAAAGCAGTTGAGCTTCCGTATTTATTGGGAGGGTTCTATGTATGTAATAATAGCTGAGTACTGTAAATCCAGCAGGCAAATTCAAGGAATGGGGGATTTAGAGTGTTACCCAGACCTAATTCTTTGCCAGAATAGAACCTATGGATGGAGTATGAGAAAGGCACACACTGATATTTTCACCAGTGAACAAGAATCAAAGGGATGCGGTGCAAAGGGGGACTTCTTTTTTGGTCAAAGTTTACATGCATTTTTTTATGGTTTGTTCTGTTTAGTTACACATGACAGCACAATGCAAAATTGATTCATTGTATACATGAATGGAGTAAAACTTTTCATTTCTCTGGTAAATGATGTAGAGTCACACCATGGTGTAATCACACATGTACATCGGTTAATGATATTTGTCTCATTCCACCATGTTTCCTTTCCCCTGACCCCCCCCTTCCCCTCATTTCCCTTTACACATCCAAATTCCTTCTTTTTTCCCTTACCTCCCTGCCCCCCCATTATATATTGCCATCCACTTACCAGAGAAAACATTTGATCTTTGGTTTTTTTTGGGCTGGCTTATCTCACTTACATGATATTCTCCAAGTCCATCCATTTACCTGCAAATGCCATAATTTTATTCTTTATGAATGAGTAATATTCCATTGTGTCTATATACCACAGTTTCTTTATCATTCATCTATTGAAGGGCACCTAGGTTGGTTCCACAATCTAGCTACTGTGAATTGAGGTGCTATAAACATTGATGTGGCTGCATGATTGCAGTATGTAGTATATATATACCTTTTGGGTATAGGGTTAGGAGTGGGATAACTGAGTCAAATGACAGTTTCATTCCATGTTTTCTAGGGAAACTCCATAATGCTTTCCAGAATGGCTGCACCAATTTGCAATCCCACCTCCAATGCATGAATATACTTTTCTCCCCACTTCCTTGCCAATACACATTGTTGCTTTTATTCTTGATGATAACCAGTGTAATTGGAGTGAGATGAAATCTTAGGGTAGTTTAATTTAAATTTTCTAATTACTAGAGATGTTGAACATTTTTTCATATATTTGTTGATCAATTGTGTATCTTCTTCTGTGAAATGTCTGTGCAGTTCCTTAGTTCATTTATTAATTGGGTTATTTGTATTTTTGCTGTTAAGTTTTTTGAGTTTTTATAATTTTGAGCTTAGTGCTCTATCTGAAGTGCATTGGTAAAGATTTTCTCTCACTCTGTAGGGTCTCTTTCACATTTTTGGTTTTTTCCTTTGCTGAGAAAAAGCTTTTTAGCTTGAATCTATCCCATGTATTGATTCCTGCTTTCATTTCTTGTGCTTTGGGAGTTTTGTTAAGAAGTCTGGACCTAAGCGGACATGATGAAGATTTGGGCCTACTTTTCCTTGTATTAGGTGCAGTGTCACTGGTCTAATTCCAAGGTCTTTGACCACTTTTGAGTTTTGTACAGGGTGAAAGATAGGGGTTTAATTTCATTTTATTGCATATAATTTTACAGTTTTCCCAGCACCATTTGTTGAAGAGGCTATTTTTTTCTCCATTGTATGTTTTCAGCACCTTTGTCTAGTATGAGGTAACTTTATTTATGTTTGTCTCTGGGTTTTCTGTTCTGTACCATTGGTCTACCTGCCTATTTTAGTGCCAATACCATGCTGTTTTTATTTCTATTGCTCTGTAGTATAGTTTAATCTGGTATTGTGATACCTCCTGCTTCACTCTTCCTGCTAAGGATTTCTTTGGCTATTCTGGATCTCTTATTATTCCACATGAATTCATAATTCCTTTCTCTATATCTGTGAGGTACATCATTGGAATTTTAATTGGAATTGAATTGAATTGAATCTATACAGTGCCTTTGATAGTACAACTGTTTTAACAATATTAATTCTGCCGGTCCAAGAACATGGGAGATCTTTACCTCTTCTAAGGTTTTATTTAATTTCTTTATTTTTTTAGTGTTCTGTAGTTCTCATTGTAGAGATCTTTCATTTCTTTTGTTAGATCAATTCTTAAGTTTTTTTTAAGGCTACTATTAATGGAGTAGTTTTCCTAATTTCTCTTTCAGGGGACTCATGACTTATGAATAGAAATCCATTTAATTTATGAATGTTGATCTTATATCCTGCTACACTGCTGAATTCATTTATTAGTTCCAGAAGCTTTCTGGTGGAATTTGTTGGATCCTCTAAATATAGAATCCTGTCATTGGCAAATACTGATAGTTTGAGTTCTTCTTTTGCTATTTATAACCCTTTGATTTCTTTGGTGTGTCCAAATGCTCTGGCAAGTTTTTCCAGTATGATCTTGAATAGAAGTGGTGAAAGAGGGCATCCCTGGCTTGTTCCAGTTTTTAGAGGGAATGCTTTCAGATTTTCTCCATTTAGAATGATGTTGTCCAGGGGTTTAGCATAGATAGCCCTTACAATGTTGTGGTATGTACCTACTATCCCTAGTTTTTCCCAGTGTTTTGAGCATGAAGGGGTGCTGTATTTTATCAAGTGCTTTTTCTGCATCTGCTGAAATAATCCTGTTTCTTTAGTCTATTACGGTGGAATTACATTTATTGATTTCTGGATGTTGAACCAACGTTGCATCCCTGGGATGAAACCCACTTGATCGTGGTGCACTACCTTTTTAATGTGTTTTTTATATGTGAAATCCTGCTTGTTCATTCTCGTTCTGATTTCCTGAGCTGTTGGAGTACTAACTTGGAAATCATTGCTTTTGCCATGATCTTGAAGTGTTTCCCTATGTTCTCTCTAGTAGTTCTAAAGGACCCTGTCTTAAATTAAGGTCTCTTTAATCTTGAGTTGATTTTTGTGCAGTGAGAGATAGGGATCTCGTTTCAGTGTTCTCCATGGGAATATCCAGTTTTCCTAGCACCATTTTTTGAAGACGGCTGTTCTTTTTCCAATACTTTGGCACCTTTGTTGATAGTTGCGGTGTGTATTTATTTTGGGTTCTCAGTTCTGTTCTATTAGTCTGCCAGCCTCTCTTTATGACAATATTATACTGTTTTTATAACTCTGGCTTTCAGGTATAATTTGAAATCAGGTATTGAGGTGCTCCTAGTATTGTTCTTTTTTTGTGAAAATTGCTTTAGCTCTTCTGAGTCTTTTTTTTTAATTCATTTTCTCTTGCCTAATTACTCTTGCTAAAATTTCTGGTACTATGTTGATAAGGGTGATGAGAGTGGGGATGTTTATCTTATTCCTGATCTTATAGGAATTGCTTTCAGCTTTTCTACATTTAGTATGATGTATAGCCTTAGCTATGTTTAGTCATGGTTCTATTATATGTAATTTATTCAGTCTTTTTATCATAAAGAGATGCTGATTTTTTGGTGGGTGGGAGGGTACTGGGGATTGAACTCAGGGGCACTCAACCACTGAGCCACATCCCCAGGCCTATTTTGTATTTTATTTGAGACACGGCTTCACGGAGTTCCTAGCTCCTTACTTTTGCTGAAGCTGGTTTGAACTCTGCATCCTCCTGCCTCAGCCTCCAATGATGCAGGGATCACAGTTGTGCACCACCATGCCTGGTCGAGATGCTGATTTTTTTTTTTTTTTTATTGTAAACAAAAAAAAAAAAACAAAAGGGATACATGTTGTTTCTCTGTTTGTACATGGTGTAAAGACATACCATTGTGTAACCATAAATTTACATAGAGTAATGTTGTTTGATTCATTCTGTTATTTTTTTCCTTCCCCCTATGCCCCCACCCCTCTTTTCCCTCTATACAGTCTTTCCTTCCTCCATTCTTGCCCCCCTCCCTAACCCTAACCCTAACACTAACCCCTCCCACCCCCCATTATGTGTCATTATCCGCTTATCAGCGAGATCATTCGTTTGGTTTTTTGAGATTGGCTTATCTCACTTAGCATGATATTCTCCAATTTCATCCATTTGCCTGTAAATGCCATAATTTTATCATTCTTTATGACTGAGCTATATTCCATTGTATATATATATATATACCACAGTTTCTTTATCCTTTCATCAGCTGAAGGACATCTAGGTTGGCTCCACAATCTGGCTATTGTGAATTGAGCAGCTATGAACATTGTTGTAGCTGTATCTCTGTAGTATGCTGATTTTAAGTCCTTTGGATATAGGCCAAGGAGTGGGATAGCTGGGTCAAATGGTGGTTCCATTCCAAGCTTTCTGAGGAATCTCCGTACTGCTTTCCAGAGTGGCTGCACTAATTTGCAACCCCACCAGCAATGTATGAATGTACAGTTTTCCACACATCCTCGCCAACACCTATTGTTGCTTGTGTTCTTGATAATTGCCATTCTAATTGGGGTGAGATGGAATATAAGTGTAGTTTTGATTTGCATTTCTCTTATTACTAGAGATGTTGAACATTTTTTCATATATCTATTGATTGCTTGTACATCTTCTTCTGTGAAGTGTCTGTTCATTTCCTTAGCCCATTTGTTGATTGGGTTATTTGTATTCTTGGTGTAGAGTTATGATTTCTTTATAGATTCTGGAAATCAGTGCTCTATCTGAAGTATGAGTGGCAAAGATTTTCTCCCACTCTGTAGGCTTCTGATGCTGATTTTTATGAAAGGATTTTTTGCATCTATTGTGATAATCATGGGCTTTTTATCTTTGATTTTATTTATATGCTTATTACAATCATTCATTTGTATTTGTGGAACCATTCTTGCATCCTTGGAGTGCAACAGACTTGATCATGACATTTTATCTTTTGTGTTTGTTACATTTATTGATTTGTCTTTTTTGAACCATTCTTACATCCTTGGAAGGCAACATACTTGGTCATTGCATATCATCCCTTTAATGTGCTACTAAATTAAATTTGAAAGCATTTTATTGAAAATTTTTATACATATGTTTATCAGAGATATTGATCTGTGACTATATTTCTGTTGTGCCCTTTACAGGTTTTGTTAGCAGTGTAATACCATTTTCACAGAATGATTTTGAAAGCTCGTTTTCCCTGTTTTATGAATTAGTTTGAGCAGCATTGGTGTTAGTCCTTTAAAAATTTGGTAAAATTCAGCAATGATTCCATGTGGTCCTAGGATCATGCTTCTTCTTCTTTTTTTAATCATTATACTTTTTATTACTGCTTCAATATCAATACTTGTCTTGATCTACTAAGGTATTTTGTATCATCTTGGTTCAATTTTGGTAAGTCATATGTAATCAGAAACTTTTCCATTTCTTCTAGATTTTCTAACTTATTTGGTAGAGAATGTTTCAAATTTACCCTAATGATCCTTTGAATTTCACAGTAGGTGTCTTAAGACTTCTTTTTTAAGTCTAATTTTGATTATTTGGGCCTTCTCTCTTTTCCTTTTTGTCAGTTTAGCTAAGGATTTGTCAATATTATTATTTGAAAAACCCAACTCTTTTTTTATGGATGCATGTATTATTATTTATTTTATTTTTTAGGATTTTTATGTTTTTTATTTTGATTCATTGTATACAAATGGAGCACAACTGTTGTTTCTCTGGTTGTACATGAAATAGAGTAGCATCATTTGTGTAATCATACATGTACATAGGGTAATGATGTTTTCTCTTTCTGTTATTTTTCCTTCCTCCATCCCCTCCCACCCTCTTTTTTCTCTGTACAATCCATTCTTCCTCCATTCTTGCCTTCCTCCCACTCCTCCATTATGTATCATCATCTAGCTATCAGAAGTATCATTTGGACTTTCATTTTTTGGGATTGGCTTATCTCACTTAGCATGATATTCTCCAACTCCATCCATTGACTGGCAGATGCCATAATTTTATTCTTCTTTATGACTAAGTAATATTCCATTGTGTATATATACCACATTTTCTATATCCATTCATGAACCGAAGGGCATCTACTTTGGTTCCACAATCTAGCTATTTTGAATTCAGCAGCTGTGAACATTGATGTGGCTTTATCACTGTAATATGCTGATTTTAAGTCCTTTGGGTATAGAACAGGAGTGAGATAGCTGGGTCAAATGGTGGTTCCATTCTAAATTCTCTAAGGAATCTCCACACTGCTTTCCCTAGTGGCTGCACTAATTTGCAACCCCATCAGCAATGTATGAGTGTACCTTCCCCCCACATCCTCACCAACACCTATTGTTTGTATTCTTGATAATCGCCATTCTAATTGGGGTGAAATGGAATCTTAGTATAGTCTTGATGTGCATTTCTCTTATTACTAGAGATGTTGAACATTTTTTCATATATCTGTTAATTGCTTATAGATCTTCTTCTGTGATGGGTGCTCATTTCCTTGACCCATTTGTTGATTGGATTATTTGTATTCTTGGTGTAAAGTTTTTGTGTTCTTACAGATTCTGGAGATTAGTGGTTTATCTGAAGTATGTGTGGCAAAGATTTTCTCCCACTCTGTAGGCTTTCTCCTCACTTTGTTGATTTTTTCCTTTGCTGAGAAAAACCTTTTTAGTTTGAATCTACCCAATTATTGATTCTTGCTTTTATTTCTTGTGCTTTGGGAGTCATGTTAAGGAAGTCTCGTCCTAAGCCAACATGATGTGGATTTGGACCTACTTTTTCTTCTATAAGGTCCAGGGTCTCTAGTCTGATTCTGAGATCCTTGATCTCTTTTGAGTTGAGTTTTGTGCAGGGTGAGAGATAGGAGTTAATTTCATTTTTCTGCTAATGAATTTTCAGTTTTCCCAGTACCATTTGTTGAAGAGGCTATCTTTTTTTCCATTGTGTGTTTTTGGCATCTTTGTATAGTTTCAGAAAACTATTTCTGTGGTTTGTCTCTGTGTCCTCTGTTCTGTATCACTGATCTACCTGTCTATTTTGGTGCCAATACCATGCCGTTTTATTACTATTGCTCTGTAGTATCGTTGAAGGTCTGCTATTGTGATAGCCTCTGCTTCATTCTTCTTGCTACGGATTTCTTTAGGTATTCTGGGTCCCTTATTATTCCAAATTAATTTCATAATTGCTTTCTCTATTTCTGTGAGGTACATCATTGGGATTTTAATTGGAATTGCATTGAATTTGTATAGCACTTTTGGTAGTATGGCCATTTTTGCAATATTAATTCTGCCTATCCAAGAACATGGGAGATATTTCCATCTTCTAAGGTTCTCTTCAATTTCTTTCTTTAGTGTTTTGTAGTTCTCATTGCAGAGGTCTCTCACCTCTCTTGTTCGATTGATTCCCAATTACTTTATTTTTTTGAGGCTAATATGAATGGGGTAGTTTTCCTAATTTCTTTTCCTGATGATTCATCACTTATGAATAAAAATGCTTTAGATTTATGAGAATTGATTTTATATCTGCTACTTTATTGAATTCATTTATTAGTTTTAGATGTTTCTGGTGGAATTTTTCAGCTCTTCTAAATATAGAATCATGTCATCAGCAAATAGGTATAGTTTGAGTTCTTCTTTTCCTCTTTGTATCCCTTTAAATTCTTTGATCTGTCTAATTGTTCTGGCTACAGGTTCAACAACAGTGTTGAATAGAAGTGGTGAAAGAGGGCATCCTTGCCTTGTTCCGGTTTTTAGGGGTAATGTTTTCAGTTTTTCTCCATTTAGAATAATGATGGCCATGGGCTTAGCATAGATAGCCATTACAATGTTGAGGAATGTTCCTCCTCTTCATATTTTTTCTAGTGTTTTGAGCATGAATGGGTGCTGTATTTTATCAAATTCTTTTTCTGCATCTGTTGAAATAATCATGTGATTCTTAACTTTAAGTCTGTTGATGTAGTGAATTACATTGTTTGATTTTTCGAATGTTGAAACAACCTTACATTCTTGGGATAAAACCCACTTTATCCAGGTGCACTATCTTTTTAATATTTTTCATGTGATTTGCTAAAATTGTTAAGAAGTTTTTCATTTATGGTCATTAAGGATATAGTCTGATATTTTCTTTCCTTGATGTGTCTTTGTCTGGTTTTGGTATGAGGGTTGTATTATTCTTTTAGTCTCTACTTTATTTATTCCTCTCTGACCTTTACTATTTCTTTCCTTCCAATAATTTTGGATATGGTTTGTTCTTGGTTTTGTAAGACATTATGACGAATCATGATATTATTGATTTGAATTATTTTTGTTTATATAGGCATTTATTCCTACAAACTTGCCTTTTAGCACTGCTTTCCCTGTTCTGGTATGTTGTGGTTCCATTTCTTTGAAATTTTATGCTGGGCACTGTGGTGCATGACTGTAATGCCAGCTGAAACTGGCATTTCAGGACGCTGAAACTGGATTATCACAAGTTCACAGCCAGCCTCAGCAAAAGCAAGGCCCTAAGCTACTCCATGAAATCCTTCTCAGAAAAATACATAATAGGGTTGGGGTTGGGACTCATGGTCCATTGTCCCTCAGTTCAATCCTTGGTACCAAGGAAAAAAAAAAAAAACCAGGAACAAATTTTAATATTTTCCCTCTAATTTTATCCATAACCTAGAAGAAAGCAGTGTGTCCACTGTTCATTTAGTAGTGTGTTGCTCAGGTTCCATGTGTTTTGAAATTTCTGCAGTTATTTCTAGCTTCTTTTCATTGTCATCAGATAAAATACAAGATATCATTTCATTTCAAAAAATTTGTTAGTGGTCGGGTTGTGGCTCAGTGGTGGAGCTCTTGCCTAGCATGTGTGAGGCACTCTGTTCAATACTCAGCACCACATAAAAAATAAAGATATTTTCTCTATCTACAAATAATAAAATATACTTAAATTTTAAAAATTGTGAGGAATTGCTCATTTGCCTAATATATGGTCTATTGTGGAAAATATTTTTTTGTGCTGAAGAAAATAATGTGTATTTTCAAGTGTTGGATGGAATAATTTATAGATGTTCATTATGTCCATTTGATCTGTAGTATAATGTAATCTTTTGTTTCTGTGTTGATTTTTTGTGGGTGTCTAGATGATGTATTTCTCGTGTCCTCTCTTTCCATTTATCTCTAATCATGTTTGTTTTTTTAAAATTGGGTCTTTCAAGACTCATTGCTTATGCATTTTTAAAAATTATATCTTTGTGATGAATTGTTCCCTTGATCAATATATAGTCACTTTTTTTTTCCTTCTGATTTTGTTTAAAAATCTGTTTTGCAATTATAAGTATATCCTTTTTGCTTTTGGATCCTCTTTGCTTGGAATATAACTTTTGATCTGTTTGCTTTAATTGTGTGTATGTCTTTGCACATGGGTTAAGTTTCTTGGGGCAGCTATTGTTGGATCTTCTTTTTTAATCCATTTAGCCAGTCTACCTCTTTCATATGGAAAATTAAAAACATTTACATTCAGGGTGATTCTTCAAAGGTATGTTATTATTCCTGTCATCTTGCTCTTTTTCCTTGTAGTGGTTTTGAATATTTCAAGTTTTATTTTCTTTTTGTTGTATTCATCTTAGAAGTTTGATGGTTTACTATATTGATAATCACCATCCTTTACTCTTTCTCATTTGCATGTTTACTCCACAAGTGAAATTTACTTTTTCACATTTACTGATGATTTGATCTTTCTTTGTCTTCTGGATTCCCTTTTGCATTATTTTGGCTTTTCATTACTGTCACAAAATACCTGGGAAAAACAAAGAAATATTTATTTTGCCTCATGGTTACAGAGGTTTCCTTTGTGGTTGGCCAGCTCCATTACTTTGTGCCTAAGATGAAGCAGAACATCATGGGAGGATGGACTTGGAAGATGAAAGTTGCTTAACTCCTGTCAGCTGGGAAGCAGAGAAAGAAACAAAAAGGGACTGGTGACAAGATATAGTTCCCAAGGTAGTGCCCCTAAGAACCCACTCCCTTCAACTAGATCCCATTTCCTATAGTTTCTACTAACTCTGAGTAATACATTCATATTATGAAGCCATCAATGGATTCATCCACTTAGGAGGTCAGAGTCCACAAAATTTAATCATTATCTAAAAGCCCCACCCCTGAATAATACTGCATTGGGGATCAAGCTGTCAGAGTATGAGCCTTTCCAGAGCATGCTAGATCCAAACCTTAACAAGTGTGTTCAGTGGTGCTGATCAAGTGGTCATGCATTCCTTTTGTTTATTTTCATCCAAGGTCTTTATCCCTCCTCCTTTTCTTGAAGACTAATACTGCTGGGTATAACAGACTTCTCTGACACTCCACTCCTTTACCCAGACTACTTTCTTCTTTTTAAAGATCACCGGTCAGAATGGACTATAGTCAGTCATAAGGACCTCATTTTACTTAATTATTTCCTTTCTCTAAAATACTTTTTTAGTTGTAGGTGGACACGATAACTTTATTTTATTTATCTATTTTTTTGAGGTGCTGAGGATTGAACACAGTGCCTCACACATGCCAGGCAAGTTCTCTACCACAGAGCCACAACCCCAGTCCCCTTAATTATTTCTTTAAAGACCAAAATACCAAATAAAGTCACATTCTTGAGTAATGGTAGTTGAGACCACATATGAATTTTGGGGCACATAACTCAACCATAATAGGAAGGCATGGAGAGTTTGGTTGTCTCTGGTGAGCAGCAGGGACCTCAGGGTCACC
Organism: Sciurus vulgaris; assembly: GCF_902686455.1. Classification (NCBI taxonomy): domain Eukaryota; kingdom Metazoa; phylum Chordata; class Mammalia; order Rodentia; family Sciuridae; genus Sciurus; species Sciurus vulgaris. The sequence goes on from NC_136474.1 coordinate 31,731,556, forward strand.
ACAGTGTTTGTAGCAGGGGTCCTCATGGGGCCTGTGGATGAGGGTGGGGTGGAATCAGTGGAAAAATCTCTGCTTTTATTTCCCTGGAAAATAACAATAAGTGACCTCATTCATCAATCAGTTAGTAAATTGCCCAAGGACAAGCTGGGTCTTGGAGACTTGTCAAGTGTTTGATTGCTTGATAAAAGTGAGTAGTGTTCTGTACATTATTAGTAGTCATATGTAGTGTATAAATTGAGAATCCAAAGTGGTTGTGCAAAATATTATGAATTATGAATGCATGTGATATAATCTAGAAAACAGAACTAGTGTGATGACCCCCCTTGAAGGAAAAAACTGATTTAATTCATCCATGGGGCCAATCTGATGTTTATAGTGATATTGTGATAGTAACCAATACTTCAAATACGTGGTCAGCTTGGAGACATTGCTAGAAGGTAGAACACACATTGCTTCCCATCTCTCTACATTAGGCCACCCCACAACATCAGTTATCCCAAAAGGATGTGGTGAAGCCTCAGTGGGTCTTTTCAACACTGTAGCATAAAATGGGTTCATTTTGCATTTTCCTACCAGATGGTCAAGATGGAAGCCAAGGTCACTGTGGGTCCAGGTCTCTGGGGAATGAGAGCAGCAATAATGATGTAGTTTTTCTTAAGTTTATCAAACTTATCAAACTTGTCTGATTAAAAGTTCTGTCCTCAGTTCAGAGACTGTGCCCTTCTTAAATTTTTCATTAAAATATACTTACTTTTAAAGAAATTGAAGGCATAAAATCAGTTTGAAGTTTTTAACTTCCTGCTTTCTTTTAAATATTTTTACTTCTTTACTTGACCAAGGGAAAACAAAGAAAATACATCACACCTTGATTTGGGAATATTAATTGTTTTGTTTATTTAGAGGCTCCATAAAAGTATGAAGTGAACATTGTTCCTATAAAGCAGCATCTCCTGGGCCCCAGGGCATCTCCAGAAACTGGGTGGTACAGGCAGGTGGCATGAGGGAGAAAGTGTTGGAACCTGTGTGTGCATATGAAGCAGAAGGGGCATCCTTGTCTTCCTCATTGTTAGTGAGCAGGTAGTAGAGATACTTCCCTGGCCATTGGCAGTCCAGGTCCCTGTGGATCCTGGGGTCCACAGTTAGAGGAGCATCCTACATGCAGAATGTCTAAAGGGATGTTCTCTGTCAGGGTTTCCTTCTAAGCAGAGGGGTGATGACCCCAGCTGTGGGTGCCACTCAACTGTGGGAGCACATTGTCTAGTTATAATTGAAGAAACCAGAATGGCCTTGTGGTTAGTAAGGTTCCTGCCAAGAACCTACAGACTGTGATGGGAACAAGCAGGACACTAATAGAATCCTGCTTCATGTAGGAGGACTTCATCTGCTAATTGCCTAGTGACACCAATTGTAAACTAATTACAACTGCAGCAAATGAGGCATTGTTGAGAGGACCTTGGAAACACATTTATTATCATGCCAGTAGCAAGAAACTTGTCCTGAGGGTCATAGCAGAGCCATTAGAAACAGAGGCTTTTATTTGAAATAATTATGAGAATTCCTTTTTGTACAACATGCTGTGGTTTATATAATATAGAGTTAACCTTCTCTATCTGCCATCCTCATTCATGGATTTAACTAATCTCAAATCAAAAATATTGAGAAAGAATAATGTGTCTATATTGAAGACATATACAGATATTCCTCCTCGCTATTTTCCCCTAAACATTACTGTGTAATAATTACCTGTCCCACAGCCCATGGCTGTCATGAGGTGGCAGGGCACAAGGCCTCCCAGAGCATCTGCAGTTCCACACGCTGGGAATACTCCTGTGCAGTGTGACTGTGGCCCTTGGGCTGGGGAGCATCCTGATTTGGGGTCACTTGAGGCAGTGAACTGAGACTACATTTCAACATGCTTGAAGTTGCCCTCTCTCTGTCAGGTGGGGTGCTCAGGGTGCAGTGAATATACCTGGGAGAGGGGTCCTGACTGATACAACTGTAACTGATTCATTGATAGTGAGCCTGGGACCCAGGTGCTAATGACAGACCACAGGTATCATTTGCCAGACACAGTTCCCACCATTTTGCATGAATGAAATAAATTGCCATGTCCTTAGGATTCAGGTATGGAAATAGGAGGCTTGCTCTGAATCACACAGTGGTGTTGTTGGGGCTGGTGTGGGGGTGATAGGTAGTGCTTAAACCTGTCAGCATGGCCTGTCTTCCAGACTTACTGTGGGTTTATGGACCATCTGGAGTGTGTCAGTACTCCTCATCCTCCAGATATGCTCATGAGGCCCTAGGCAGGGACTAGTGTTTCTCTAATGACTCTAAATACAGAAAGAGTTAAACCTCTTTGCTCACCCAGGGAGCAGCTCCTGGGGCAGATGTTGTTAGTTGTTCCCCACCTTCCATGGGATAATCCAGAGTTCCCTGTGGAAAGGACAAGCCTTTTGTTTGTTGGAAGCACACACATGCTAAAGCTGAGAGATGCCCAATTTCTTTTTAGCAAAACATAAGAAATCCCCAACTGTCCTCATGAACCATATTGATGAACAAAGAAAAGTACCCATTTCAAGCACCCTTTCATCAGCTTCTTGTGAACACCTGAGCATGGAAAGTCCCTCATGCAAAGGAGAACTGTGCAAGGACTTGCTTCTGCCCTTGGATGGGAAATATTGAGTGTATCATCCACACCCAGGGAGGTGCCAGCACTGTGCAGGTGTCCTTGGGGACATCTGATGTCAGAGAATGGAAGGGAGAAACTGCTGTTCCCTTGGGCTGTGGTGTTGAACTCTCCTTTGTTGTGAAACTGAAATCTATGGCAATAGAAAAGAGGTGAAAGTGCATAGGGTAGAGAATCTTTTTCAGAAGACAATGTGCCTTCCCTCTGTACAATTCTGATTGTGAGAATTTTACATTCAAGAACCTGAGCCTACAATGCATTATTGAAAGAAAATTAAAATAAATCATTTTCATTACACATATACGTTAAGTAATATGAATAATATTTCAGCTAATATTTTGGAAAATACACAGTAAATTTAAATCAAAAATTGAATCCCATTGGCATTATTAGGTAAATGTAAATATAATAGGATCAAATGTATTTAGATTGTTTGTATTTTCCTAATATCATTTTATTCATGAATTTTAGTAAGGTTAAGAAGATAAAGACATCATAAAGTTCACCTTGCTCACACTCATAGTTGTTATCACATTTCAGTAAGTTATGGAAATTTAATATTATTTTGATTAATGAGCATAACAACTTCATGTAGGTTTCTTATCTTATTAGCAACTGCAGATAGAAAATGTTGTATTTTATAATGTTTTAAATGTTCCTAATTAGGTCTTTCATTCTTTCAGGTTTGTATTTTTTCATTCAAGGTATTCCTTGACTCCTTGTGTCATCTCATAATCACTGTTCATAATTCCATGGAAACTGCTTTCCTGCCTTGTGAAAATGACAAGTGAGAAGTGATGGTTGCTGGTGGTTCTCAGTCAGCAAAGCTGGGCTCTGGCAGGAACTAGGCTCAGCTGGTCCTGATGACAAAGCAGGTTCCCATGTCTTTCACTCCCCAGGCCTCTCCATCCATCTCTGTGGCTACATATAAGTGCCTGATATGGCCACAGCTTCCCATGACCTTGTACTTGGAGGAAGGGGGAGTGACAATAAATAAATACTTAAATACCATAGATAGCAGTGGGCCAGGTAGGCACATGAACCAGGGAGAAAGACCTGGCCCTCCTGGGGACCATGGGAGATGTTTAGGATGGGCATTCAAGGAGAAGTCCATTGAGAAGGAAAAGATCCCTGTAGATTTGGGGTGTGGGCATTCCAAGCACAGGGAAATCAAGCAGGATTTCTGAGAAGTAACGGCATGCAGAATGGCTCAAGGAAACCCCCAGCATGGATGGAGTGCCATGGAGGAGGGACATATATTGAGGCCCCAGAGGCCCCATGAACCACACCTTGTAGTACTTGGGGCACTGAGTGTGAACCTGAGTTTATTATAACAAGGTTGACTGTGTAGGAGAATTTTGAGGAATTAGTGGCCCACATTGCTTTCTCTGTTAGAATATGGAGTCTCAGTGAACAGGAAAAGAATCATGGGGGAGTCCATGGAAAGATACTGACTTATTGATGAGGAGGGTGTTGCAGGGTGTCCATGGGATGTCTCACCCACTTGTGGTCCTGACATTCCAATCTGCTTCCAGATATGGGAGACTGAGCCATTTCCTCTGTCTCCCCAGAAGACTGTAATGTGCTCCAGGCCTGCACCTGTGGAGCCCTTTTCTGAAGGATTAGGACACAGGGCAGAGTCTCAGTGCAGAGAGAGTCTGACTGTTTTCTTGTTGAAGCCCAGGATTATGAGCCCTTTATATTTGCAGCTGGATGGCTGAGGGGTTATTAATAATTTTGTGTTTTCTGCCCTGCACTGTGTGCAGTTCATAGTGATAGAAATTTATTTCTCTTTTAAATCAAAACTTAATCCACTCTTACTGTGTGTGGTGTGTAGCAGTTTCTCAAATTATGTTTTTTTTTCTTTGTATGTGTGTGAGAAAGAGGGGGAATGGTGAGTGAAGAGAGACAGACTAACTTCATACTTTATCTTAGTGGAAACTTCTCTTTTTCTTTCCCAGTTTCTCACTTTACACTTGTAATTCCATAAATTCTTCACCATCCTTTCTTCATATTTTGATTGTATGGATGGCTAGGATAATGGTTGTGTGCACAGTCCCTGGGAGGTTCAGTGAGTCTAGATGCCTCATTGCTGGTATATTTCATTCCTAGTATCCATTTGCTATAAGTCTTTATCATGTTTCCAAAGTAGTCAACCATCCTGCATTCAGTTCTTGTCTCCAAGGAATGTTTTGTAAAAAATGACATTCATACATTTGACAAGATAATAACTAAAATTGGACAAATAGGAAATTTCTTTCACTGGAGACTGGCAGCATTTTACTTGTTATAATTTGTGATTCTCTAACTCTGGGTGAGAACTGAGTGTAGTGTAAACCTGTATAAAAAGGAATTTTGCAGGTCTTCACATGGAATCCGCTAGTTTACTGTTCAGAGGCAGTGATTACAAAAGTGTAGAAGTTCCTGAGGATGTTTCCAAGCTGAAAACACCATTTGGGAGGTCATGTTGACAGTGTCTCAGTGTCTCAGGTTTTCAGTGGCAGGAAAAGGCTGGTTGTGTCCTTCTTGTACTTCTAGGTGGCTAGGTGGTTTCAGGTCCACTTGGAAGGAAGAATAGATAGATGTACGGTCTCTGTGGGATGTAAGTCTGTGTTTGTCAAGTTTCCATGGGAACTTTGTGAGGTGTCTGTGTGACATCTGTGTGGATCTCTCAAAATCTATGTGAAGTGTGTATGAGATCTCTTTTTGCAGACTATCTGTGAGGTCTCTGTTTCTGTGTGGTGTGTCTCTGTGAAAAGTTCTTTGTGAGGAATCTGTTTTACATCTTTGTGGAGATTGTTTCTCTAATATCTGGAACTCTGTGGGACATCTCGGTGAGGGATCACTGCATGAGGATCATGAGGAAGTGAAAGATTGTGATAGTGTTAGGTGTTTCTCTGTACAAGTCTGTGTCAGAGTTCTCTGTGGGAAGTCTGTGTCAGAGGTTCTTTGAGGACCCTGTAGTTGTATTGTATCTGAGGGAGGTTCTTGTGTTTCTGTGACTACTGTGTTGCAGGTTCTATGCTGGTCTCTGGGGTAGTTACCTAGCTGGGTCTTCAAAGGGCTCCATGGGATGATCTCACTTGTGTCTGACAGAGGATTCTGTGAGAACCTGTTGTGAGGGGTCTCATTGTGTTTCTGTGGGGTCTCCTGTTTGTTGATATTACTGCCCCTCGTAGATGACAGGGATTAGAAAGCAGAGGGCACAATGTCTTCTTACCTAACACTTCTGGCTGTCCATCACTGTCGCTATGTGTGTCATTATCTCTTCCAGATCCCTGTGTCCATGTTTAGCTCTTCTGCACCAGAAATCTGCCTCTTTGTGTCTTGGAGGACACAGCAAGTTCAGATTCAATGGCTCAACTCTCTTGTAGTCCATCTGGTTTCTGGGCCTATTCTTGATGCTAGGCCCAACCTTGGGTCTTCCTTTGTTAATGAAGGGGCAGGACCTGGTTCAGGAATGACCTGTAGTACCTGATCCTGCACCAGGAGTGGGTGTCTGAACCCAAATATGCATTATTTTCTGGCATGAGAGCAGTTTCTCGCCCATGTTATCTGCCTTGGTGGCACCTCCTGCATAAGACTCTCCATCAGGGATCAAACAGGGCAGAGGGGGTGGTGTCATAATGAGTGGCACATCCCCTTAGTTTCCTTTGTCTTCCTTTGTGTTCTTCCCATTCACCACAGCCTGTATGTGAATCTCATGCTAATCTGCCTGCTTTCCTGGCTCTGTCCTTTCCATTTCACCACATCCCACTCTCTGCACACAGTGCCGCACTGTAGATGGTTATATCTTTATTTTCAGTGATTTAACCCAGGGAAAATGAACTACTGATTTACAACTCCAGCCTTGTATTATATTTTTATTTAGAGACATAGTCTCTGTAAACTGTGTAGGGCCCCAATAATTTTCTGAAGATGACTTTGAACTTGTAGTTGTCCTGCCTCAACTGGGATTGATTACATGTGTGCACCACCTCGCAAATATGGAGATCATGATTGCGTGCATACATGCACCCACAGACACCAAGTCTCTTAACCACCTCTAAATTCAAGGCCAGGAAACTACCTTCTCTCCAACTTTGGTGGCCCTTTTGTGGCATGGGAACCCTGCACACCAGTCCCTATAACCCACAAAGTTGAGGGTGGAGGGAAAGTCTGATTCTGACCTTAGGGGTGGGGTCCTCATAGGATTGTCCCATCTTGAAGAACCCGAAATGCATTGTATTATTTCTGTAATGATAAAATATCATGAATTCTTAAGGTATAATGAAGGGATCTGATAAATATGTAGGTACTCAATGCTCTGTGACCTCCGTGCATATGCAGTGTCTTCTATAATCCATTTTAATTTATAACAATCACAACCTTATTCTCTATGACCCAGCACAACAGAAGCCTTTCTGGTAATAAAAAACAGTATTATTTTAAATCAGATGTCACCTCATTTAGGGCAAAGCCATTATCACAAATGGATGGGCTCACTCAGGGACAATTTTATCACTATGATCTCAGTTATGAGGAAGACTTTGCCCCAGCAGGATAGGAGTAAGAAAAATGTTGATGTTGAACAGACAAGGAACATCTCTGCAGAGCACAGTGTCTTGGAGAGTGGACATTGTGGCCCGAGATACCCACCATCCTCTGCCTATGCTGGCAGGAGCTGGCCAGAGGTGTAGCGTCCTTGGGCAGCAAAATCTGATTGTTGTTGTTTCTGATCCATTTGTTCATAGGATGATTGTGGCCCTTGGGGTTGGCCTGGTGACCAAAAGTCATAGCTTCCATCACTATTATTTTGTCCATGGAGGCAAAATCCCTAGAATAATGGGACTGCTTACCTTCAGGGGCCTGGGTTTTGTCTTTGAGCATGTTTTACTTTGAGGCAGAAGGGTTGTGATGAAAGCCCATTTTCTGCTCTATGAGCCATCCAACAGTGTTCTTGAATACTTGTGCTTCTGATGCTGTGTTTTCTGTAAAGAGTCGGATTGTGACTGACTGTCAACTTTGGGTAGAAGTTGATGGGTTCATGATTTTGGGTAGGGAGTTGTCCTGTCCTTTGCCTTTCTAGGGGAATATATACTGAAGAAAGTTCTTTATTTTGTCCCCAAAGTGCTTCTTTGAAGGAGCCTGAAAGGACTTCTCCCCCATAGTATTGTGTACCTACATTACAGGGACAGAGGGGCCAATTTCCCCAGCACAGGGGAGCTTCTCTCCTGCGAACCTCTGTTTATGTCCTTGTGACCTGGGCCATACACTCTCTGCTCTCTGGGCAGTTGCTCTAATGTTACTTGTCTTGTACTTCCTTTGCATTGGAATTGAGGGCTCTGGGGCTCCTGCAGGTCCTGGCTGTTCTCTTCACTGGTTAAGAGTCTGTACAGCCCCTGGGAAGTTGGTACTCTGCTAGTGGACATGTAGAGGGAGCTGGACAGTCTCTCCCTGGAGGCTAGGATGTCTGCAGCCAAGAGTACCTCAGAGGCACAGTCCTCATGAAACATTTCAGTGGCATAGTCTTGCAGGATGACACCAGTAGCCAGAACTTGAGTCTGGTTCTGTGGCTCAATGTGTGCTTTCAGGAATGAGAATCCCTGGTCCTGGGAAATAGAACTTCTAAAGGGGGATGGGGCTCTGACTGGTTCCCCAAGATTCTGAATTCCTTAGATTAATGTGAATATTTGGGGAGTTTGATGTCTTCAGGATTTTCATGGAGACTGCCCAGTCAGAACACTCTTTGTCATCCTTAAGCTCTTTGATTTCTTCAGCTTTTAAAAAGTGGAACCCTATCCCATGTGATGACAGACTGTGGCATGAGCCTTGTGAGCTCACACCTGTAGTTCCAGTGGCTCTTGTCTGCCCTTTTCAAGGCTGAGACTTGGTTCCTTGGGGTCTCTTTCAGAACTGAGGAGAGCATCACTGTGCCAGTTTCTTCCCACAGGAATGTATCTGTGAGACTGAGATGGCAGGCTGCCCTCTTGTGTAGTAGTTGAAGCATCTGAGAGACCAATGTTGTCACCAGATGCATTTGTGCTCAGGGACTCAAGTGAAGGGCCAGAGAGAGGACACTCAGTGTGGAAAATGAAGGTTTTCCTATCTCCTTGAATCCTGGACCTTTGTGAATGGATTTTCCCAGGACATTGGTATCATGGGCACTGGAGTCAGCCCTGGAGTTATAGGAGGCTGAGGAGGGAAGGGGAGGCTGTGGAAGTGGTGAAGCCTCAGAGTGTTTGATTTTGAACAGATTCATATGCTTGAGGATCTTGATAGGCAGACCCCACCTGTGCCTCATTCTTCAACTTGTAACATGTGCCTCCAGCATGAGCCAAGTGCCAGCATCAAGGAGGGAGTGTTCCTGGGAGGCATTCCTGAAGGCTTCCTCACTTTTAAGGATGGTCCATCCCCAGTTTTCTTGTGGATGTTTGACTTTCCAGGTGGGAGAGAGACATGAATTCCACACCTGGAAAGACCAAACCCCACAGGAATCATGCCTTCTTGAAACATGTCTGGTCTCTGTGAACCATTCTGTACAGAAGGGCTGCTTTCATGTGTAAACATGGAGGTGCAGGAAAACCCAGAATTATTCTTCACCTGATCTATTCTTGGGACTCTGTCCCAGGACTCCTTGAGATATGGGTAGATGTGGAGTGGGAGTCCATTTGATTGTGCATGATCCTCCTTTGAAGGTGTTGCTCCAGTTTCTCCTGGAGCTGAAGGCTGAGGAAATCCCCTGGGGTATTGTTGATGGTCTTATGATCATAGGAGGCCCTGTTCTCCAACATGAGATGAGAGAAGACATTCTGAGAATTTTGGACCAAAGAAGGTAAATGCTGGAGGCCACTGCCCTGTAGGGCCCACAGTGGTAGCTGGCCTTGCCCTAAGATGGTGCCGAGAAGCCCAAGCACAAAGAAAAACAACTTTAAGGAAGTGCTTTCTATTGGCTGACTGATCTCCTCTGCGTTCGTGCTTAGCTCATGATCAGTACATGTCCTCATTACCCACCATTAAGTCTCCACGAGCCAAACGCCTGACCCATTAAGGTGATTGGCTGTTATATCCCATAAAAGCTGTGTACTTTGCACGGTGGAGGCAGGCAGGCAGCAGCTGCGTGACAAGAGAAGAAGAGAGGCAGTGGCGGCACGACGAGAGAAGAAGGACAGAGAGAGCTGCGCGACAAGAGAAGAAGAAGAAGAAAACAGTGGCAGTGGAGGACGAAGAAGAACCAGGCACTCGTCTCAGAAGCTCTCCCATAAAAGTAAAGACCTTAAAACTTCATCTGAGAGCCGAGTCTTCATTGTACTCGCTGGACGAGACAAGTGGTGCTGAAACCCGGGACCCCTCGCACTGCCACAAAAGAGGTAGGTAATATCCAGGTAAAACAGCTGTTAAAACTAAACAAGTCAAGTAAAATAAGTTAAGAAAGTTTAAAGCAGTATACAGGGAGCTGGGTAAAGTAACCCCCAGTGGAGAGGGCCCAAGTACAGGGAGCTGGGTAAAGTAACACCCGGCGGACTGACCAGGTATTAAAATAATAAGATTTTGGTGTTTGTTGTTTGTCAAGAGCTCATGTCTTTGGTTGTATTGTATTGTTGCAGAGCGCTATTGTTTTTAGTTATTTTAGTGTGACTTAGCATTGTAGTGTGGTTAGCATTTAAAGCTTTAGAAAATGGGCGGCAAAACATCACGGATCAGAATGGAGGGTCCACTTAGAGACTTATTAAAAGCAAATGGAACACCTCTAAAAACAAAGACTGTGAGACTTTTCCTCAGAACAATAGAGGAAGCTGTGCCATGGTTTTTAGATGAGGGACTCTTAAATATACCACAGTGGGATCACTTAGGAGAGGATCTAAGAAAGAGGGAGAAAGTAGTACCATTGCCAGTGGGCAGGAGTGCAATTTCGATTTGCGGGTGCTTAACTGAACCGAGGCCAACATTTAAAGATACGCTAAAAAAAGAAGACATTTTAGAGGAGAAAAAAGAGGAACAGGAAAAAAGAACACAAAGAATACAAAAGCTAAACTTTAAGAGAGGAGGACCTCCAGGATCATGTTTCTATTGTAAACAACATGGACACTTTAGAAAACAATGTCCCCAGTTAAAACGGCAAAACAGACCCCGGAGAAGGCCTAAACCTGGAAATTGTCCAAGATGTAGAAAGGGATATCATTGGGCTAGTGAATGTAGATCTATGATAAATGTAGATGGTAACCCTATCCCTCCTTGTGGAAGCTCAAAAAACGAGGGATGGGGCCCACAAACCCAGGGCCTGGCACAAATATATGGGGTGATTCAAAAAGTGGCCAGGACACATTATCCAGTGACAGACCAAGGAGAGCAACACCAGAAAGTGCAGGACTGGACCTCTGTTCTACCACCAGAGCAATACTAACACCAGAAATGGGAGTACAAGTCATACTTGTTGACTTTAAGGGTCCCCTACCTGAGAACACCATGGGACTATTATTAGGCAGAAGCTCCAGTGCACTCAAAGGACTAATGATAGTTCCAGGAGTCATAGATCAAGATTATACAGGAGAAATTAAAGTGCTTGCTTCATCACCTCAGGGCATTATTTCCATTTCTCCGGGAGACCGAATAGCTCAGCTTTGTATACTACCTAGTCTTCATGTCTCATTCCTGTCACAACAACGTTTTAGGGGAGATAAGGGTATGGGATCTACAGGTATTGATTTGACCTGCCTTACTATGGAACTAATAAACAGACCTATGTTAGAATTAATTGTAAAAGGAAAAATTATAAATGGATTGTTAGACACAGGAGCAGACACAAGTATCATAGCAGAAAAAGACTGGCCAAAGGATTGGCCCACACAAAAGGCAAATCAAACATTGAGAGGATTAGGTATTGCCACAGAACCCAAAAAGAGCTCCATGTGGCTACAATGGAAAAGCCCAGAAGGTCAAGAAGGACTTTTCCAACCATATGTCTTAGAACAAATCCTAGTGACACTATGGGGTAGAGATATTTTAAATCAAATGGGGATGAAAATAACCACAGAAGGAATATACAGTGAACCAGCACAAAACATAATGAAAAAACAAGGGCACAAATGGGGAAAGGGCTTAGGAATCAAAGAACAAGGCATAATGGAGGCAATATCAATTAAACAAAAAGGTGATAGACAGGGATTGGGTTTTTCCTCGGGGCCACTGATGTAATAATTAAAATAAAATGGAATATAGAAAAACCAATCTGGGTCCCTCAGTGGCCCCTAAATACAGAAAAACTTAAAGCAGCCCAGGAATTAGTACAAGAACAATTAGAGGCAGGGCATATAAGGCCCTCCACATCACCTTGGAATACCCCCATATTTGTTATTAAAAAGAAATCAGGTAAATGGAGATTATTACATGACCTAAGAGCCATCAATGCCGTAATGCAATCCATGGGGCCAATTCAGTTGGGCCTACCAGTCTTACCAGCATTACCAAAGGACTGGAAATCAATAATATTAGATATAAAGGATTGTTTTTTTCTCTATTCCTCTCCACCCTGACAACATAGAAAAGTTTGCTTTTATGGTCCCCTCCATTAATCATGGACAGCATGATGCCAGATATGAATGGAAAGTCCTACCCCAAGGGATGGGCAATAGTCCAACTATATGTCAAATTTACGTAAATAGTGCTTTAATACCAATCAGAAATAAGTACCCAGATATAATTATATACCATTATATGGATGATGTATTAATTTTCAACCCAGAACAAACAATACTAGATATTTACTGATCTAATTAGTCATTTAAAGACAAGAGGACTAATTATAGCACCTGAAAAGATACAAAGACAACAAGTTCAAGAATTTTTAGGCACTAAAATAAACAGCACAATCATTACACCCCTAAAAACTTCTCTTAGACTCGACCATCTTAATACCTTAAATGATTTTCAGAGGTTATTAGGTGATATTAATTGGATAAGGCCTTACCTTAGATTAACTACTCAAGATTTAGGACCATTATTTAATATCTTAAAGGGAGATGCTCATCCTTCTTCACCCAGAAAACTTACAGAGGAAGCTAGAAAAACCCTAGATGTACCACAAAAAAAGACTAGACAAGGCACAGGTTGATCATATAGAGCTGTCAGCCTCTCTATCACTCATAATACTTCCAAATAATTTAGTGCTTACAGGAGTCCTCTGGCAACAAGGACCTTTAATTTGGATTCATTTACCCTACTCTCCAGGAAAAACAATAATTTCTTATCCTGGAGCAATGGCACAAATACTATTCAAGGCATTAAAATCAGCCATCACAGTATTTGGAAAATCTCCAGACAAGATAATAACCCCATATAATTCAGAACAAATTTCTTACTTAAGCAATAATAACAATGATTGGGCAATTCTTATGTTCACAACTGCTGCCCAATTTGACAATCGTTATCCAAAACATCCATATATACAATTTTATCTAAGAAATCCAGTGATTCAAATAAAAATTACAAAAAGGGAACCTATAAGACAAGCAGTGGTAGTGTTTACTGATGGTTCCAATAATGGTACTGGAGCATATTTTCATAAAGACAAGGTACAAACATTTCTTTTTCCAAAGGCTTCTGCACAGCAAATAGAATTATTAACAATAGAACAAACATTAAAAGATTTTCATAAATTTCCTGTAAATATTCTGTCGGATAGCCATTACGCTGTTAATGCAGTTCAACAACGCCTGTCTAATCAACAAAAATTCCACCATATCCAACATACTCTTAGTATTACAAAAACTCATTTGGAGTAGAACAGAGCCATTCTACATAGGACATTTAAGAGCTCACACAGACTTGCCAGGACCATTAACACAGGGCAATAATATAGCTGATCTAGCCACAAGGAATCCTCATGTTTTTTTCTATAATAGAAGAAGCACAAACTTCCATAGTAAATTTCATGTAAATTCTAAAACCTTACAAATAAAATTCAATATAACCAAAGAACAAGCCCGAACCATTGTAAAAAACTGTAATAATTGTGTAGCATACATAAATTCACCTAATAATAGCATTAATCCAAAAGGCCTATTGCCCAACCATCTATGGCAAATGGATGTAACACATATTCCAGAGTTTGGAAATCTCAAATTTGTTCATGTAACTATTGATACCTACTCATGGGTTATATTTGCTTCATTACATAGTGGAGAAAAAATAAAAGATGTAATATCACATTGCTTACAGGCCTTTGCGACTTGGGGAAAGCCTAAACAATATAAGACAGACAATGGGCCTGCATATATTTCTGCATCATTTAAAAATTTCTTAAGTACCTTTGATATTTCCCATTCCACTGGAATTCCATACAATCCTATGGGACAAGGAATCATTGAAAGAGCCAATCAAACACTAAAGGCTGTTTTAAATAAACAAAAAGGGGGAATAGGAGACACATACAGGTCTCCTAAAGATCAACTAAACATACATTATTTACTTTAAATTTTCTAAATTTGGACAAAGATGGAAAAACAGCCGCAGATAGACACGAAAATCCTACAAGAGGCTCCAAAGGTCCTTGTACAATGGAAGGATGTACTCAATGGACAATGGAGAGGCCCGGATCCAGTGTTATTCTGGAGTTGAGGCTCCATATGTGTTTTCCCACAGGGTGAAGAAACATCAGTCTGGATCCCAGAGAGATTAACAAGACCCGTATCTAAGACGTCATCATCCTTTACCATTAACTAATATCTCTTCTATTCTTCCACCTATTTTTAGTACCAATGCTTTGACAGGATTGCCTGCAGTTCCCTTTGATTCACAGATCATTCTTTTAATGCTACATCTTTTTCTTTACCAGGATGATGTTCAGTTAGGAATGAAACGTGTCAATCCCTATGATAACTGGCTTCTGCTTTCTAACACAAAAGGATATAATAATATACAGTCATTTTTCAGCTTCTGGGAGGGGAACATAAATTGTGCCAGTGGAACTCCTCTAATTGGGACAATTCTTCTTTCCTATCTGCTACTCAGTCTCTTACCTGTAATAGAAACATAACATTTCCTCCCACTCCAGTTTGTGTGTCACCCCCTTTCATGTTTCTATTAACTAACCATGGTACTACCATCCTAAATTGTTCTGATGCTAACGTAACTTGTTTCCTTTCACAATGTTGGAATGCCTCCCAGTTTTCCATTGCAGTAACCAGTCTCCATAACTGATGAAGAGTTGCCTATGATTTTGTCCAGAAACAAAAGAGACTTCGGCATTACAGCAGCAGTGGATACAGCGGTGGCTGTGTCTGCTGTTGCAGCTGTGGCAGCAGTGACAGCATTAGCTACTACAATACCAATAGCACAAGCTGTCAATAATACAGCTGAAAGAGCCCCCTCAGCTTTACAAACACAAAAGGTTATTGATACCCACTTAAAGGCTGGCATAAATGGTCTTATACTCTTGATAACCTTACCACTCAATTAGGATTAGAGACTAAAACATGGGCAGACATCATGGCTCTTGGAATACTTATGGCACTGGGTTTGGACTAATGATCTGATGCCTTATGCACGTAAGACGCCAACAACAGGGAGAATGTCAGACCATCAAAATGGCACTTATGGTGCTTGAAACTGGCACATCTCCCCAGGTGTGGCTAAATATACTGAATCGGTAGCCAATGACGGGTAAGCAAACAGAGACATATATCAACCTAAGACAGGTTCTCATCCCAAGATGGGTGAGATACCAATGACAGGTAAGAATATGTTCTACTGTTGTGCAACCTAAGACAGGCACGATCCCAGGGATCCAGAGTCACAGATAGGCTCATGCGATCCCATACCAACCTAAGACAGGGTTCTGACGCCTGGAGGTCAGAATTCCCATGATGGGTAAGGATGGTGCTCACCACATGAGCTATCATGATGACCTGATCCTAAGCCCATTAATAAAACAGAAAGGGGGAGATGCTGGAGGCCGCTGCCCTGTAGGGCCTGCAGTGGTAGCTGGCCTCATCCTAAGATGGCGCCAAGAAGCGCAACTGCAAAGAAAAACAACTTTAAGGAAGTGCTTTCTATTGGCTGACTGATCTCCTCTGCGTCCGTGCTTAGCTCGTGATCAGTACATGTCCTCATTATCCACCATTAAGTCTCCATGAACCAAATGCCTGACCCGTTAAGGTGATTGGCTGTTATATCCCATAAAAGCTGTGTACTTTGCGCAGCAGAGGCAGGCAGGCAGCAGCTGCGTGACGAGAGAAGAGAGGCAGTGGTGGTGTGATGAGAGAAGAAGGAGAGAGAGAGCTGTGCGACAGAGAAGAAGAAGAAGAAGAAGAAGACGGCAGCAGTGGAGGAGGAAGAACCAGGCACTCGTCTCAGAAGCTCTCCCATAAAAATAAAGACCTTAAAACTTCATCTGAGAGCTGAGTCTTCATTGTGCTCACTGGTCGAGACAGGTAAAGCCTCTATACTTTGTAGTTGTTTCCTGTAAAGATGATTATCTAAGTGTGGAAGAGAAGAAGGGGAAAGCAGCTGGGTCCCCTGATGACTTGTATGGCCTGAAAATGCACAGGTGGTATTCAGGGGAAGGTGGAGTGGCATGCTTGTGAGAGACAATGTGTAATGGTCCTGATTCTGGATCTGAGCCAGTGATCAGGACTGGGACCAGGTCAATGTTGAAGTCACAGTTTGGAGTTGGATAATGGTGGAGAAACACTTGGGAGGAAAAGAATTGTTCAGGTTTAGTGAGCACCAGCTCTGAAATGTAATTAGGAAGTTCATTGAATAAAATGGAGGAAAAATCTGCTGAGGTTCCAGAAATTCTGAAAGTATTCACCAGGGACTTGCTGTGAAGAATGGGCAGGCCCCAAAAAAGTGACTGTATTTCTCCTGTAAATGGTCCCCCAGCATGATGGTGTCAAAGAGGTGCTGAGGGAAAGAAAGGAGCTCTGGCTTGCCTGTTGTGTTCCAGGGTTGTGGGATGGTGATGTCCTGCTCCCTGCCCAGAGACTTTAGTGTGCTTTTCAAAGAATTCAGGGGTGGTCTGATTCATCTTTTGTCTTCTCATTACAAATGTTCTGTTCTTCTGCCTGGATGATTGATATTTCCAGCAGTTTGTGGACATCAGGGTTAGTGAAAGAGGTTTCTTTAGCCTCTACCTGAGAGAGTGGATGGTTTGCCAAGGATGAGTCCTCTGGTGGGTGGGAATCACAGTCTATTATGGCTTTACTTTGTTGGTCATGGGAGAGGCACCAGACTGGGGCAGCCTTCTGCCACCATGAGGGAGATGAGATGGGATAGGTGGAGGGCACATGGCCTGAGATTGCAGGGACAGGAGAAGGCAATGGGACAGGTGACAGGTATTGGACAGGTGAAGGTGATGGGCAAGGAGGAGGCCATGGTTCTGGAGGAGACAATTGGGCAGGAGGAGGCCCTAGCAGAGGAGAAGACAATGGGTCCAGAGATGGTAATGGGACAGGAGTAGGCGATGGGATAGAAGGCAGTGTGATGCAAGGCAGTGGAACATGAGATGGCACTGGTACAGAAGCAGGGAATAAGCAGGTGGGTGATGAGGAGCTCTGTGGGGTGGTTCCCCATGAGAGTGTCCTTGAGTCACAAGGAGGAGTCAGGCTGGGACCTGGCAGAGATGGAGGACAGGCCATGGTTTCAGGAGGATGAGATGGGAGAGAAGAAACTCCATGTGAATGAGGTGAATGTCGTTCCACAGGAATCACAGACTGGTGAATGAGAGGCACTCAGGGATGAGTGTTTGGAGAGTGTCAAGGAGAAAGTCATTAATTCTTGTGAGCAGGTGGAAGCCAGAAGCAGATTGTGCTTGTGCACAGAAGATGGGGAAGGCAAGGGGAAGAAGGCAGTGGCCAGAGCATCCTGCACAGGCAGTGTTCGTGATTGGTGAACTGTATCTTTCTCTGGTTTGCACTGTTCATCTGGGTCATCTTGTAAGACATGGTGAAAGCTGCTGTCTTCATGAAGCTTCCCTAGGTGGCTGCAAGAGATAGGAGGCACAGGCTATAGCTGGAGCAGATGGGGCCAGGAGGTAGGGTAGGTGGGAAGGGATGGGCACCTGAGGTGTATAGCCTCTCCCTGCCACATAGTCCATGTTTACAAAGCCCTTACTCTTTCATACCCCAGAGCTTTAGTGAGATCCTGCCCCATGAGACCTTTGTGTTTGGGGACCATATCATTGGCAGCAGTCAGAATGATACAGGAAGAAGGGCAATGTTACTTGCCTCTGTAGAAGGGAGATGAGATCCTCAGTCTCTTCCACTTCCTTCCAGCAATCCCTGTAACCTGAAAATGGAGATTGGGTTATTGTGGAGAGGTAGGATGAGGAACATGTCCATATTGGGAAGATTTTGTAAGAGTAGTCCCTGGAGGGCAAGCACCAGTGTTCAAGGCCACATGACAGGTGACAGAGATAGGAAGGCATACAGAAGTGTTGCACTTTGTCATTTCCTTCCACATCCACTAGCCCCATTGTACTCATAATCACCCTGTGGGAAGAAAGTTTGGGCAATCTCAAAGAGGACTGGGTCTTAGGAAAATGAGAGCTTGTCCACACTTTGACCAGTAGGTCCTACCTCCACATCCAGACAGCATGGCTGCATGACGGCCCATGTCGTCTTACTGAAAATCACCCATCCCTGGCCCACCACATCTTCATTTTGATCACAGAACCTGAGAAGTGTCTCTGGTATGGTTATTTTCTTCCTGAATCCTCCCTCTCTTGTCTCTGCAGCTGACATTCTCTGGGATATGACTTCAGTCTCTTGGGTCAGGGGACAGCAAGTCACCTCTGGGCTGGAACAGCAGGGCCTTACCTTTCAGAATGCCACTCTTCTTCCTGGTGTTGCTGTGTCCCTTCTTTACCTTTGGATGCTGACCAACAAGAAAGAAAAAAGGTCTAGTGCCCCATTGACCATCTGCTCTCCTAGACCAGTTATACACATTCCATGTTTCTGAACAGCATAATTATGTACAGTTAGCTAGTGAAGACCACTTTAAGAATGTTTTTAAAGTGGTAAAATGTTCTATTTTTCTTCTTTGGAAAACACCAAAGGGAATTTTCTCTCTAATCTGTACCATGGATGTCCTAAGTCACTGCTCCTCCACTCAGGATCATACTCATTTCCACAGGCTCTTGTAGGCTGCCATGTAAGATTCTGCTCCCTGAGGCCAGAGGTGACTCCAGCCTGTGATGGAGGCCCTCAGGGCTCACCACAGCCCTCCCATCAGTCAAGCACAGAGTAAAGACTGATTTTTTTCTGAGATTCTGTCCAGAGGAAGATGACTGATGGACCACTCCTTAAGCCTGTTCTTCGCCAGAGTTTCCCAACTCTCTCAGGATTCCAGATCTCAGACCCTGAGTCACAATGTGTGTTTTTCTCTTGATCATGCAGCTCATCACTTGGATAGTCTGGGAGCTTCAGATAGGAGAAGACCTAGTGTAAACTCCCTCCCTGCCTTGCCCCACCTGTCCCAGAATGATGCTGTGTTCTGTCCTGAGATTTCTATTTTTTTGAAATGTCTCTAGTTATTTTGGAAAAGTGGAAAGAAGAGTAGACAATAGAGAATCTATTTTTCTGGTGGGTCTGGCCTGAGGGTTTCTTACCTTGGGTTTTTTCCTTTTTCTTTGGTGTTGTGAATGATGAATTACCCTGGAGGCAGGGTAGCAGGAGGAGAAAGAGCCCCAGTCTACACACAAAGCCAAGGATCATATCCATTGCCCAGGTGGTAAAGCTGGGGTTCAGCCATAAGGCACTAATGCTATTCAGAGAAAACAGAGGATTCTCCATAATGTAAATCGCACTGTCCATTTTGGACAAATGATTTCTGAGAGGTCTCTGTAGCAAGGGAGAGTAGGTCCCAGGTGTGTATCACAGGGCTGTACTGTCTCATCACAAAGGGATCCTGAGAGCAGGGGAGGGTCAAGAAGTAGAAGCTTCACCATACCCAACGCCACCCTCTAGTCCAGCATGTCTTCCACCCTCCTGGGTCTTCAAGGTCCCTACTTCCAACTCTACCTGTTCACCTTTCCCTAGGAGGCCTTAATTCATTTCCTGTTGTTTTTGCCTAGCACCCAGACATGATCAGCTTCCTTTTAGATCTCTCCTTAGCTTCCTCAATAGTACACTGTTTGGATATTGGGTTGTTTCTGCAGTTGTTACTTTGTATTGATTATTACTTTCATGTTCTTTCTCTGCTGTTCCAGCTTTCTCACTCAATATTTTCTTTCCTTAAATGCACACAGACATAGAACTGAAATCTGTTCTTTACTTACTTAGTTTTGTGCATTTTGAATGAAATTTATTCATGATCGTTTTCTCATTAATTTTATTTTCTTCATGTAGAGGGTCTTGAGCAACAAAATGAAAACCTAATTAAATATACAATTATTTCAAATCTGGAAGAATAGGTATAGAAAATGAAAAAAAAGCCTTCATGGAAATTTTTGAATGTTTCTCATATATTTTATTCAACTTCAATGAATATTCCATTGCAGAATAAATTTTTGGGGTTTTCTGTAAACACACACACTCCGACACAAACCCAGTTATTCATGTTTGATATGCATATCAAATATGCTTCCTACAATGTGTATAAGAATGGTTATTTGTTTTGATTTTACATACAGGAAATATTGAATCAAATCAAATTTGGTAAGTTTCTAGCCCTTATTTTCCAAGAGATTTTCTTTCCCCTTCTCCCTCCTTTCTTAGTCTCTCTTTGCATTTGTGTAGGTAGCCTTGCTGATGGGGATGTGGAGGTCATTGGCACCACTTGCTGGAAAGATTTCTACCCTGTGCTGCTGTGTTGGCTCTGCTCTTTTACTATACACCAACTGACTAAAGTGATGTGGGTCTGTTTCTTGTTTATATTTGCTCATACTTCATTGCATTTCTTATTTACTTTCATGACAAATTTAAGTCTGTAGCTGTCTTGTAATCTTTGTCTGATTTTGTTATTGCTTTAGAGCTGTCCTGATACTTGTGAATTAGAATGTAGCTCTTTTGTTTTTATCTTCTGGAAGATATTAACTACAAACATATCTTGAACTGGTGGAATGGCCTTTGTGGTTCAGTATCTGATAAGTTACATTTCTATTCAGATTGGTAATTTCTTTTTGAGTTCAATCTAGCATATTTGTTTTGCAAGAAATCAATTGATTTCATGCAATTTCTTGAATTTAAGAACATTGAATTCTTTGTAGTATTTCATGCCTATCTTTGTAATGTCTATGGAATCAGTATTGATGATTGATACTCTGAATTTCTCATGTATCTTCCTTAATATCTCCTTACCTTTCTCTCATTATATTCATTTCATTCTTCTTTCTCTTTCATTTGTTATATTGGCTAAGAAATTATCTATCATATATATCTTTCTCAGGTAATAAAGTCTTCATTATATTTTTCCTTTGTATGATTTTTTTCTCCATTTTTTAATTCTGTATTTCTTTGATTGCAGCTCTGAAATTTAAGAATGGTTTATTCTTATTCATAGAAGAGCTCAAAATATATGAGTAGCTAATTTATTTGGAATCTTCCCAATTTTTAAATGTGGGCAGTCATAGCTATAAACCTTCCACTTACAACTGCCTTCACTGTGTCCTAGAGATTTTGGTATGTCATTTTTTATTCTTAGTAATTCTTAGAAATTTTCAGTTTCTTCTCAGAATTCTTTGATGTTTCTTTTATTATTAAAGTGTATATTGTTCCATCTGCTCATCTTTTCAGGTTTTCTTTTTCCATTTGACTTTTAATTTCATTCCATTATCAATGGAATAGGAGACATGGAGTTACTTTAATTTTTTAAGTGTTGCTTACACTTGCTTTGTTTCCTAAAATATCTACTTTTCAGAAAGCTGAAAGTATTCAGCTATTGATGGATGAAATATTCTGTAATAACTCTTAAATCTATGTGATTTACCATTTAATTTAGCTCTGCATTATCTTTGTAGATTTGATGTCTGGATGAACTATGTATTAGTGTGAGAGAGGTATATTGGAATCACCTGATATTTTTATATTGGGGTCTATATGAACTGTTATGTTGCATAGTGTTTTGTGTCATTGGGTGCACCTGTGTTTGGGGCATGAATATTTATTATCTTTGTTTCTTGTTTGATTGTTGATTGTTTGATTGCTCCCTTTATCAGGATGTGGTGAAGTTTATCTCCTCCAACTAATTTTGCTTGAAATCTGCTTTGTTCAGTATGAATAGGTATTCTTGTTTGCTTTCAGGTTTCACTGACAAGATTTTTTTTGTTCCTTTACTTCTGAATATCTTTGACTGCAGGTATGTTTCTTGCAGGAAACAATGATTGGGTCTTGTTTTTTGAGCCCAGTCCTATGATCTCTGCCTATAAATTGAAGAAATGAGACCTTTTATATTCAGTGTAATTATAGAG
This sequence comes from Sciurus vulgaris, assembly GCF_902686455.1. Taxonomy (NCBI): domain Eukaryota; kingdom Metazoa; phylum Chordata; class Mammalia; order Rodentia; family Sciuridae; genus Sciurus; species Sciurus vulgaris. The sequence goes on from NC_136474.1 coordinate 31,753,626, forward strand.
AGAAATGTGTTACTTCTTTGTCATTTTCATTTACATTTAATATTTGCTTCTATCCCAATTGTTACATGTTCATCCAAACTTCTAATGCAATTTTTTTTCTCATTCAGTATGTCTTAGTGGTTTTTAAGTCTTCTTTTACGTGTAGAGGTCTTCTAAGTGTCTTCTGCAATGATGCTATAGTAATAATGAATGCCTTTCACTTATTCTCATCTTGATAGGTTTTTATTTCTTCCATTTTGATAGTACATTTCTGATGGTTTATTGGATACACTGGTCTTGGTTGACTGTTATTTTCTTTCAAGACTTGGAATATATTGTTCCAAACCCTTCCAGATAGTTGGGTTTCTGTTGAGAAATGAGAGGTTAATCTGATTGTTTTTTTCTCTGAACATGACCTGGCTTTTAAAATTATAGAATTTTTAAAATCCCTTCTTTGAACTGAAATTTTGGCAGTGTAATTATAGTAGGGTGTGAAGAAGTTCTTTTCTATTCTGGTCTATTTGTTATTCTAAATGTTTTCAGTGTCAGCAAGTTCATTTTATTCTCAAGGTTTCAGGCATTTTTCTGCTATTTTATCACTGCCATAATCCTGTATCTCTGATCCTTCTTTAATGTCTGTGAGCATTAATTTAGTCTCAGAGTTCTTGTAAATTATGATTATAGTTTATTTTTTCTTTAATATTGTCTGATTGTTCAAGAATGTCCAACTGATATTCAAGCTCAGAAATTCTGCCTTCTACATAATCAAATGTATTGGAAACACTTTCAATTCAATTTTTGATTTGATTAATTTTTGTCTGTCATTCCCAAGATTTCTGTTCGTTCTTTTTCAATATCTCTATATCTTCATTTATTTGTCATTTTTATCCTGTACTGACTTCTGTAATTCATTGTTATTTTTTTGGATCATCTTAGAATCCACTAATTTCTCAAAATTTTGATAATTTTTAACAGTATTTCATTTTTTGATAGTTTTAAATTCTGTTGGTGAATTACAAACCTTAAGAGTTGTCTTATTACACTGCTTTTTGATATCACTATATTCTTATATTGAGATTGTCATATCTGTTGAGATGGGTTTTTCTTTGACATTCCTATGAGTGTATTCTTAAGGCACAGCCTTCATTTGGCCAAGCATTCTGGGATATCAAGTTGTTGTGAAATGTTGAATATATTTCCAAGTGGGTATAGAAGAATATATACTCTTCTAATATTCTGGTGCTGATTAGTAACCAAAGGAAACATTCAAGTGGTGTAGTATGTCAGAGCTTGAGGGTTCCAGTTTCTCTGTAGATTTCATAGAATCTTTCTAGTAGATCAGACAATTGTGCTGCATTAAATGTCGATGATTGCTCTTCTAGATTTGGCCACTCTGTATATCCCAAGAGTATATGGGAGTAACCTATTTTGAGGTCTTGTGTTATTTCTCTTTGCTGTTGCTGTAGGAGCATATGCCCAGAGGTGAGTTGAGCCTTCTTCCCAGTTGTTTCTACTTGGGCCATGGATGTCAGTGTGGGTTCCCCTATCCATTCTTTGTGTTAAAGTATTGCTGAAGTTTGAGCATAGTTACATGTGGAACACGGTTCACAATCTCTTAGCTGGATTGGTGTGTAACTCAGCCACGGAGCATATTCTCCACCAATTAGGAGAGTCACAATTTGATACCCAAAAACTACAGAAAAGGGATAATAAACAACATCAACAATAAGAGTAACAATATGCAACATTCATACATACCAGGTGTCAATTATGATATGTACAATAGTAATAATCAGAAAACCAGAAATGATGGTGTAAGATTCAATGTAATTCCAATTAAAATCCCAGTGATGTACCTTACAGAAATAGAGCAAGCAATTATGAAATTCATCTGGAAGAATAAGAAACCCAGAATAGCTAAAGCAATCCTCAGTAGAAAGAGTGAAGCAGGGGGTATCGCAATACCAGATCTTCAACTCTATTACAAAGCAATAGTAACAAAAATGGCATGGTATTGGTACCAAAATAGACAGGTAGATCAATGGTACAGAATAGAGGACATGAACACAAACCCAAATAAATACAATTTTCTCATACTAGATAAAGGTGCCAAAAATATGCAATGGAGAAAAGATAGCCTCTTCAACAAAAGGTGCTGGGAGAACTGGAAATTTATATGCAACAGAATGAAATTAAACCCCTATCTCTCACCCTGCACAAAACTCAACTCAAAATGGATCAAGGACCTTGGAATCAGACCAGAGACCCTTCATCTTGTAGAAGAAAAAGTGGATCCAAACCTTCAACTTGTTGGCTTAGGATCAGACTTCCTTAAAAGGACTCCTACAGCCCAAGAAATAAAATCAAGAATCAATAACTGGGATAGATTCCAACTAAAAAGCTTTCTCTCAGCAAAGGAAACTATCAGTAATGTGAAGAGAGAGCCTACAGAGTGGGAGAATATCTTTGCCACTCATACTTCAGATAGAGCACTGATTTCCAGAATCTATAAAGAACTCAAAAAACTCTACACCAAGAATACAAATAATCCAATCAACAAATGGCCTAAGGAAATGAACAGACACTTCACAGTAGAAGATGTACAACAATCAACAGATATATGAAAAGATGTTCAACATCTCTAGTAGTAAGAGAAATGCAAATCAAAACTACCCTAAGATTTCATCTCACCCCAATCAGAATGGTGATTATCAAGAACACAAGCAACAATAGGTGTTGGTGAGGATGTGGGGAAAAAGGTACACTCATACATTGCTGGTTGGGTTGCAAATTAGTGCAGCCACTCTGGAAAGCAGTATGGAGATTCCTCAGAAAGCTTGGAATGGAACCACCATTTGACCCAGCTATCCCACTCCTTGGCCTATACCCAAAGGATTTAAAATTAGCATAGTACAGAGATACAGCCACATCAATGTTCATAGCTGCTCAATTCACCATAGTCAGATTGTGGAACCAACCTATATGCCCTTCAGTTGATGAATGGATAAAGAAACTGTGGCATATAAATACAATGGAATATTACTCTGCCATGAGGAAAGATAAAATTATGGCATTTGCAGGCAAATGGATGAAATTGGAGGATATCATGCTAAGTGAGATAAGCCAATCTCAAAAAACTAAAGGATGAATGATCTCGCTGATAAGCAGATGAGGACATATAATGGGGGTTAGGAGGGGTTAACGTTAGGGTTAGGGTTAGGTTTAGGGTTAGGCATAAGGAGGGTGGCAAGAATGGAGGAAGGAAGCATAGTATAGATGGAAAAGAGGGGTTTGAGGGGTAGGGGAGAAGGGAAAAATAACAGAATGAATCAAACAACATTGCCCTATGTAAATTTATGATTTTTAATTAAATAAAAAATTGCAAAATATAATTCATTAGGAAGGAATTAAATGGGAAAGGAAGGCAAAAGAAAGGTCCCAAAGGTGAAAAGAATGTTCCAAAGGTGAAAGAGATAAAGAGGACAGTTTCAAAGTAAAGGCCATAATATAGGAGGGAATAAAAAAAATTTGAAAATGAAACAAAATAGATTGACAGAAACAAGAGTATTAAACTAATATAGGGTGAAGCTGAGAAAATTAAGCATACAGGAAAAAGAAAAAAAAAACACTGAATCTCAAAAATCAAAACATCGTGAGTTAAAAAATAAGAAAAATTAAAAGAAAAGACAACAATCTTTTTAAATATGTGTAACATGAACCAATGAAAATATACAACAAAAACAAAAGCAAAAAATTCTTAATGAAAAATGAAAAACTACTGAGGTGGTCAAAGCTGTGGACAAGGACAGATGTTTACTGCCTATTCCTGAGTGTCCTTCATTCCATTTTTTATTTTTTGAGCTATGTATCCCTTAGTGAGAGCAAGGACAGAGGGTGCTTCAACCCTTACACGTGTGTTGCCCAATCGACTGCTGGCTGGTATGGCCTAGGTTCACAGCTGGTTTAACTTGTCTCTCACCTTCTCTACTCACCTCTATAGGGTACTATGGAATAGGAAGTATTGTCTGCTGGAGTTTAGTTTGGACAGACTAGATTGATGCATTTTCAGGTTAGGGCTGACATGGAGCTCTAAACAGGAAGCCCTGGTGGGTGAGGACTAATTCTGTGTGTAATTTTTGGGTGGAGTGTACTACATAGAAATTAGGTCAACACAGTGCTAGAGTCCTGGTGGATGCTCATCCTTGCCGGGCATCTGGATCTCAGGTGACTCCTGAGAATTGTACTTGTAGGGCAGGATAGCCAACTGTCCTGGAAGGAGGGAGCACAGTAGTTCTCATGTACTTCACAACAGGCTATGCCCTTACAAGATTCATTCCTTGAATGCTATCATGTCCCCCTCTTTGGCTTGCAAACTGCTCCTCTAGTGATGGTGCAAGCTGTTGGGGGCTGTGCCATGTTGGCAGTGCCGGGATGGCACCTGATCACATAGGCAGTGAGGAGGTTAATTGACATAAGCACCCTCAGGTGATTTTCTCGTCCACGCACACAATGTATGCGCATGTGTTCTCGAGCACTAATTGCCTGCTTGGAGCGTCTTGCCTAATCTTTGCTTAAGAGACGTGGCCGTGCTCTCAGCCTCCTGGAGGTGATATAAGCATAGGTGGAGTGACACAGAGAAGCAGCAGCCATTAGCAGAAAAGCAGCCAGAGGAAAAAACATGCACGGCAGCAGTCAGAGGGGAAAACAAACAGCAGCCATTAGCAGAAAAGCAGTAGAAGAAGACACACGCGCAGCAGCAGCCAGAGGGAAAAGCAGCACAGCAGCGAGTAGGGGCAGCGGCGGAAGGCAGATTGCGGAACGGAGAACTGAGACCCATCACTAGGGCACCTTGGGTGGATGTACCCTTAGTTCACAGGATGCAGGACTTTAAGGTGTAGCAAGTCCCTTCCTCTAAGCTCTAAGCAAAGACTGTCTTTCTCTCAAAGTTTCTCTCTTAAGCAAAGTCTCTCTTTCTCTCTGATAAGCGGGTCTCTCTCTCTCTCCTCTCAAAGCAAGTAAACCTCATTTCCTCTATCCTCTATAAACAAACAAGCAAGAAAGCAGTGCACTAAAGAGAAAGATAGAAGTGCCTCAGTTTCCACTCCACCCGTGCAAGTTGTTGCTGCAGGTGGTGACAAATATCCATGGATTTTGGAACCACAAAGAGCCAGTGACAAGTGGTGGCCCGTCTGGGGAATGGGGAGCATGTGGGGAAGGAAAATTAGCAACATCTTTATAGGAAAAAAGGTAAATCTGCACGGTGTGAAAACTGAGGAACCTCACAGGAATAGGGCAAGGGAAAATTCAAGATCCGCCTCTAGGAATAGATACAGCAGGGAAAGTAGGAACCTCACAGAAGTCTCTGGCCAGAGCAGTTTAAGGACTAGGGATAGTAAAAAGAAATAGTGTTGGTCAAGGATAAATTCAGAATATCATGAAGTTAGTCTGAAGGGATAATTCAAAAGGAGGCATGAAAAATATATTACAAGAAGAAGTGCTGGGAGAGATTAAAAAGGAAGTTACCTGGGGTAACCAAAATCAGGAAAGTTCTGGGGAGGAAGGAAACACTGGGGAAGAATTAGAAAATAAGGAAACCATTGTACAATCATATGTTCAAACTCTAGCAAAAATAAGCCCAGGGTTTATAGAGGAAAAGTTGCTCAATGTGCCACAAGGGGATCTTCATAAACAGGATCTAATAGCAACAGAAAAGAACTGTTAAAGAAAACAAAGTGAGGGATAATGCATGGTAATGACTTATAAAACAATTACTCAGAAAGTTTAAGAACAAGGAAAAAAAAAGTAGGAGAAAGCAAAACCTAATACAAAGAACCCCAAAAAGGTATAACTAAGAGGTAGTGAAAACTTAAGAACAAAGGATAAAGGTAGGAGAGAGCTGATCTAACACAAAGAAAGAGGCAGTTACAACTGATTGGAAAAATCTATGCAGAGCAGTGTTATCTGGAGGACAATCTCTAGTTGGAGAGCTCAGTGGCAAGAAATAGCTGTTGAAACTGCTTTCAGAAATGTACTAGCAAGGTTTCCTGGTGGAAATGTTGGAATGCTAGTAGGAGAAGGCTAATGCTTCGATAGATACTCAAAATCAATATGATCCTGGAGTGTATGCACATATATACAGCAGCAAAGAGACAATGCCCTAACAAAAAAGCAAAGAGATAACTATAGTAAAATCTGTTACACCTTATACCCCAGGCCTCTGCCCAAAGTGCAGAAAGGGAAAACATTGGGTTAACCAGTGCAAATTAGTTACTGATGTTGAGGGAAAGATGTTACCAAATCATTTAAGAAACAAGGCACAGAACTCTTCAACTCAAGGCTCACAAAATGGAAGCAGTTGTCATAGCCCTTGTAGAGTTTGGGGAATAACAGATCTTTTTGCTGATAGTGAATGCATCACTCGGGCAATTCCTAAACTGAAATTGGTTGGACCCATAGCCCCTCATAAGCTGATTTAGCCACACAGATGATTTTCATCTTTTTTCTCAGTAAAACAAGCTGCTTATTTTCATCCTGTGGAACTCACTTTCTAATCACTCATGGTGATACCTCACCTTTAAAGAGGGTTTATAAGTAAAGGGAAGTGCACTGACTAGAAGGTTAATGGAGTTAATAGTGAAAAATGTAGAGAGGGTGAAACAATTGTTTTTTTCAGCACAGTTTGGCACCAGATTTTGGGAATTTTAGGTTTTACACTAATAGGTTTGGGTGTGCTTGTGTTAATTCTACCTTACATCTACAAACGCCTCAAAGCCAGTCAACAGGTTTATGTAATCATAAAATAGGCCATGGCCGCCCTTGAAGCAGAACAATCTCCCAGTATATGGCTTGGTGTGCTGGATCGGTAGTCAAAGACAGGTAAGATTCATGGGGAGCTCATACCAACCTAAGACAGGGTTCTGACGCCTGGAGGTCAGAATTCCGATGATGGTAAGGATGTTGCTCTGCCGTGGACAACCTAAGACAGACACGATCCCTGCCAGCTTTCTTTTCATTGTATATAAAGAAGGGGGAATTGTTGGGGGCTGTGACATGTTGGTGGTGCTGGGATGGCGCCTGATCACATAGGCAGTGAGGAGGTTAATTGACATAAGCACCCTCAGGTGATTTTCTCGTCCACGCACACAATGTATGCGCATGTGTTCTCGAGCACTAATTGCCTGCTCAGAGCATCTCGCCTAATCTTTGTGTAAGAGGCGTGGCCCTGCTCTCCACCTCCTGGAGGTGATATAAGCGTAGGCGGAGTGAGACAGAGAAGCAGCAGCCATTAGCAGAAAAGCAGCCAGAGGAAAAAACATGTGCGGCAGCAGCCAGAGGGGAAAACAAACAGCAGCCATTAGCAGAAAAGCAGTAGAAGAAGACACACGTGCAGCAGCAGTTAGAGGGAAAAGCAGCACAGCAGCGAGTAGGGGCAGCGGCGGAAGGCAGATTGCGGAACGGAGAACTGAGACCCATCACTAGGGCACCTTGGGTGGACATACCCTTAGTTCACAGGATGCAGGACTTTAAGGTGTAGCAAGTCCCTTCCTCTAAGCTCTAAGCAAAGACTGTCTTTCTCTCAAAGTTTCTCTCTTAAGCAAAGTCTCTCTTTCTCTCTGATAAGCGGGTCTCTCTCTCTCTCCTCTCAAAGCAAGTAAACCTCATTTCCTCTATCCTCTATAAACAAACAAGCAAGAAAGCAGTGCACTAAAGAGAAAGATAGAAGTGCCTCAGTTTCCACTCCACCACCCATAAGACCCGTGCAAGTTGTTGCTGCAAGCGGTGACAAATATCCACGGATTTTGGAACCGCAAAGAGCCAGCGACAGCAAGCTGGCAGACTTAAAGGGAAGCTAGTTGTACACAATTGCAAATCTCAATCCCCTCAGATGCAGTCTTCTTTGTGCATGTTTCTATGGCTTTCTGCCAGGTGCACCTTCCATTATTGAAACAATTGGAAATTTTAATTTAATGCCTAGAATGTATCACAAAAAATTGTTCTCTTAAAGAATCACGCTACCTTGCTATATTAATGCTTGTACCACCAAATCCTCCCAGAGGCCAAACACACACACACACACACACACACACACACACACACACATACACACACACAATGAAATTGTTGCATTAAAATACAGTAAACAAAATAGTGACAAAAGTGCAGCCAAACACATTTGACATTTGGCATTTTGTGACAAACATCTCTAATAAGTCATAAGATTATAATGTTGATCCCTTAATGTGCTATGGTCATAACATGCTTTATCCCTTAGATAAAGGGATTTAGGAAGTCTGCAGGGTGCAGACAGGTGGAAAACCAGGCCTCCTATATAGCCTTCGCTAATATTTTCTGTTTGCTTCTTAAATGAGATTTTTTTCCTGTTTCTTTCATATACCTGGGTTTTTCATTTTAAAATTCACATCAGTAAAATTGGTTAGACACTCAAAATAGTCTGATTCACATGAGTAGAAATAAGACAAGAATATCAACAAAGCTAGGGAGCAAAATCACTAATTTGGTCTTACTCTAATCAACTGAGGAGATATCCTTAGCTCAGAATTGCTTAGGTTAATTATAGTTTTTTTCCTCCATGAAAGCAATACTTGAAATGAGCTTTATTGGATGAGTTTAAATATTATTTCAGTTTCTGATGTCCTGTCATACTACCATGAAGAACACAGCACAGCTCAGGTGTGGCACATAGTAACTGATCAATATATTTCTGTGTTGAATGAGCTGGAAGAAGCCTCTAAGAGGTCTAGAGAAGCACATAATTGCTCATATTAATAATTTTTCTACAAATTAAATATGATTAGAGCATTTATTCCCTTTATAGGTCCATTGCCCATTTCTAAAATAATAGAATATGACAGTAACATGGATTTATTATCACTTTATGCATCAGACTTGTGAAAACACAAGCTATATTCTATACTCTCCAAAACAGGACAAATATCATATGATCAAAAGAAATGTAACTAAAATGACACACAATCTCATAATTGGCCATATGTTCAGAAACAGGAGAAGTGAACAGAGTTAACTGAGGTCACTAGAGCCAGGTGAGATACTATGGTTCAAGTTTGTCCATAGAACTGCACTTTGAAGTAGGTTTTCTGGGACTGAACATAAGCATCAACTAAGAAAAATAGTTTGGGCAATTACCTGCTCTAGCCCCAAACAAATCCAGACAAATAGATGGCTGCAAGGAAAACTCAGGTATCTGTTTGTCTGCCTTAGATATCAAAAACAGAATCTCCAAATGTATTTATATAGTAAAAGAGCTTTTACCAATGTGATGATTAGTTTCTCATGTCCTAGGAAATTCTCTATGTTCTTTTCAATTTGTTTAGTCAGTTGAAGATGAAGGGACTGATTAGTTTCTGATAATTATTCTCTTAAATATCTTACTGTGTTCATTCTTTCATTATTGCTGTTTGTTTTTATGCCCCCATGATGACTTTTACTTTTGTTCATATTCTGGATACTGTGTACAGTCTAACAATTGAAGAGAATTAAAGTGAGTATACTTCTAATTATCATGAGCAAAGTTACCTGACTAATGATTTGGAAGGCATTCTTTACAATGGAGTATTTCCACATATAAGGGCTTTCTATAAAAGGCTTAACTCATTCTGCACAGTATCAACTTGGTGGTATTATACTGTGATGGTTTATATTAATGTTCTACTTTCTCTTATATGCTATGTTTTTAATAATAGATGTGCATTTTTATGTTACCCTGTCAGCACACTGCATGCTATCAGATTACATGTTTTCCCACTATCAAGGTACTTTATGTGAAGACTTCCAGAATATGAATATAAAATCTTAGTTAGCAAGTGTTTTACCACCACTAGAGTATCTGTATGCTTATAAATAGAAAATACTTAAAATAATAAAAAGAATACAAAATAGTAATCCAGATCACCCATTTCATGTTCTTGAAGGGAATCTTTTAAAACTATCAAGTTACATTTTATACAGGTTTGTAGTTCACAGTTCCTGACACCAGCTTATATTTACTAATGAGTCAGTGAGGATGTCCTAAGCCACAATGTAACGCTTCCTTTGTGATGGTTGCATGTTAGAGAGCAAGTTAAATGATTTTTCCAGCTTCCTTGAGTCTTTACCTGGCATTCAGCTTCACTTAAACAGTCTTTTCTGTCCACTCAAGTGTGCCAGAAGCCACACAGTGTGAAATGACAGCTGCTGGAGGTGACTGGTGATGCAAACAATATGCAGTGGATCAAAGAGTGCATAGTCTTCCTTCCAACTAGATTAATCTTTATGTAAAAGATTAATTTTGGCATCAAAATCTAGTCCTCTGTCTGGGCTTGTTCTTAACCATGATCCCTCATTGTGTTAGTGACAGCTGAAGACACAGCTTTCACAATAACTTGAGTATGGAATAAAAAGTTCTGTCCTGAAGAGAATCCGTACTCCCTCCATCAGAATATAATGGCAGAAAAAGTATTTCATATCTAACAAGCTTAAGTGGAAAGTGAGTATTTCTTTGCCTGTTAGCTATGGCTCTTTTTCCATAAGAGCAGTGTGCTAGTTTCCTTGGGTGATCATAGCAAAGAACCACAAACTGAGGGCTCATGCCACAGAAATAGTTTTCTCAAATTTTATCTTTTGATACAGTACACAGTCATATTAGATTGGGGTCTACCCAATGTCCTCATCTTAACTTGAATGTCTTCAAAATCTCTGTTTCTTTATGGGGTCATATATGATAGTACTGGGTTAAGATATCACAATCTTTTGGGAGACATATTTTAACCCATAACAAGTCCCAAATTTCTCTAATCTTTAAATGTTGTCAAATATTACAAAGCCCCATCTTGCTGGTTGCTCTAATGACTGAATGACTATTTCTTCTAATTGATCTTGCTGACACTGTCAGTAAGAATCTTATTCTTTCCTGTATGTCTTCTTTTTTGTTTTTCCTTTTCAATATTCTATCAATGAGTTTGCTAAGAAATAATTCCCCATTTCTGTTCTTAGTCTTCTTGTTCTCTGTAATGTATATTTTTTTCTTGTTTTAACTTTGCATTTTTGTAAGCTTTCAATGTTTCCATCTCACAAATCCTCTTAATGATTATCTGAGCTTGGCAACACACTAAACACATAAAGAAAGAAAAGTGAGTACAGTGTTGCACAAAAAAGATAGACAAACCATCACCGAATATCATGCAGCATGCTTTTTATTAAGATCTCCTGTTGTGATGTTGGTTAAATGAGAAGCATTTTAAAACCCTCAGATCATCAATGCAAATACATATACATATATGTACCAGATTCACATACATATATGACATTTATAACTCTGCACTATTTGGCTCTTTTCTGCATGTTATCCCTTAGCAGTATCCTTGTCCATGCCACCATACACCAACGGATCCCTCTACCTCTGGCAATGGTTCACCTTCACCCAATGAGAGACACTTCTGTGTAGAGATGGGCTGGATAAGGAAGAGGCCAGGGTGCTCATTTTCTGACCTTTGTGGTATTGCTTGGAGACAGCTCTGGCAGGAGCTGAGTTCTGAGCCCACTGCTGAGGTGGCAGCAGTTCTTCCATGACAGCCTCAGGCCAATGTCCAGGAGCACCTCACACCTCACACCTGGGTGTGCATTCTTCTTTAAGGTGGTCCATTAGTGGACTCCTCATCCTTGCCTAGAGCTCTGTGTGAGGTCCCTGCCTCTAAAGCCCTTCATCAACCCCTCTGTGTGTGCCAATGTATTCCAAGGTGGGGAGATTCTGACTTAAACTTAATATTTGAATACAGACCTGTTTTTTTTTTTTTTTTACCTATGAGCCTTGTGTGGACAACAGACACTCTCTGAGAAAGCACTCACTTTTCAGTCAATTGTGAAAATGTCCTATGAAGGAGCAATTGCTTTCAGAGAAATGTTCTTCAAGGTCATTGCATACTTTTCTAGAATGTTCGAGTTACATGGAGATAAACATGTTTTCTTTAGTTCAGTTAGAGCACCAGCATTTATTGAGCATCCTAAAGGTGAGGCACTGAGCCCTATGGTAAGAATGCAAAGGCAAATATTATGTAAACTTAGTCTTCATGATACCTTATCTATACAGGGGCTGTACCTATATTCAGATATAATCTCTGACATCACCTCTGTCAGAGTGCTCTGGAGTGACTGATTCCATCTGTAGTCCTTTGCTGAGAGAAAGCTTTGTAGTTTGAATCTATCCCAGTTATTGATTCTTGCATTTGGCCTATACCTAAAGGACTTAAAATCAGCATACTACAGAGATACAGCCACATCAATGTTCATAGCTGCTCAATTCACAATAGCCAAATTGTGGAACTAACCTAGATGCCCCTCAATTGATGAATGGATAAAGAAACTGTGGTATATGTATACAATGGAATATTACTCAGACATAAAGTATAATAAAATTATGGCATTGCAGGCAAATGGAAGAAACTGGAGAATATCATGCTAAGTGAGATAAGCCAATCTCAACAAACCAAAGGACTAATGATCTCACTGATAAGCAGCTGATGATACATAATGGGGGGTGGGAGGGAGGCAAGAATGGAGGAAGGAGGGACTGCATAGAGGGAAAAGAGGGGTGGGAGGTTGGGGGGAAGGGAAAAATAACAGAATGAGTCAAAAACTATTACCCTATGTAAATGTATGATTACACAAATGGTATGCCTCTTCTTCATGTAAAGAGAAACAAGATGTATCCCATTTGTTTACAATAAAAACTAGTCATACATAACATAGAAATGTAAAATTCAAAGTAGATGTGAAGAATGTCCCTCCTTGAAGGTAAAACACTTATTTAACTCATCTATGAGTCCAATCTGATGTTTCTAGTGATGTTGTGAGAGTAATCGGTATTTTAAATATATGATCAGCTTGGAGACATGGTTTAAGCTTAAACACACGTTGCCTCTCATCTTGCTACAGTAGGCCACCTCCACCATCAGTCTTCCTAAAAGGATGTGATGAAGTCTCAGTGGGTTTTGTCAACACTGTTGAATAAGACAGGGTCATTTTGCATTTTCCTACCAGTTGGTCAAGATGGAATCCAAGATCAGTATAGGTCCAGGTTCATGGGGAAAGAGAGTAGCAAGAATGATGTGATAGGTTTGTCTTAAGTAAAATGTGTCTGGTTAAAACTACTACTCTCAATACTGGGATTGTGGCCTTCTTAAATTCTGCATTAAAATTTACTTATTATTAAGAAATTAAAATAATAAAATGAGTTTGAAGTTTTTAATTTTTAGTTTTTTTTTGAATACTTTCACTTCTTTACTTGGCCAAGGAAAAACAAAGAAAATGTATCACATTGTATCACATTGATTTGGGAATATCAAGTGTTTTGTTCCTTCAGAGGCTCCCCATAAAGTATAAAGTTGCAGATTGGTAATTTAAAGCAGCATCTCCTGAGCCCCAGGGCAGCTTCAAGAACCATGAGGTATGGGCAGATGGAATAAGGAAGAAATTGTTGGAACCTGTGTGTACATATCAAGCAGAAGGGGCATCCTTGTCTTCCTCATTTTTAGTGAGCATGTGGTAGAGATACCTCCCTGACCCCTCACAGTCCAGGTCGTGTGGATCCTGGGATCCACCAGGAAGATGAGCATCCTCCATACAGAAGGTCTGAAGTGCAGGACTCTGCAGTTATTCGCTCCAAGCAGAGGATGTTGACCACAACTGTGGCCAACTGTGGTTCTATAGGACTTGCTGAAGACACAGTCTAGTTGTATTTGAACAACTCAGAATGGTCTGTGACTGAAGAATATTCCTGCCAAGAAACTATAGACTCTGGTGGGAACAAGCAGGACCATGATAGAGTCCTGCTCCATGTCAGAGGACTTCATCTGCCAGTTGACTAGTCATACCAATGGTAAATTAATCACAACTGCAAGAAATGAGGCATTGCCATGGGGACCTTGGAAATACAATTATTGTTGTCCCACTAACAAGGAACTCTTCCTGAGGGTCACAGCAGAGTCATTAGAAACAGAATTTTTTATTTGTATTAAATATGAACAGTCCCTTTTTTGCTGTGGTTTATACAATATATACTTGACTTTATTTATCTAGATTCTTCATCCATGGATTCAACTAACCTCAAATGAAAAATATTAAGCATAATTTGTATTGAGCACACATAGACTTTTTCCCTCTCTATTATTCCCTAAATGATACTGTATAATTATTATTTACCTGGGCCCACAGCCTGTGGGATACTTGTTGGGGCAGGAAATGGGGCCTCCCAGAACAACTGAAGTTCCACACACTGGTAATAGTCCTGTGCAGTGTCACTATGGCCCTTGAGCTGGGAAGCATCCTGATTTGGGGTCTCATGAGGTAGTGACTGAGACTAAATTCTGACCTGCTTGGAGGTGCCCTCTCTCTCAGGTGGGGTACTCAGGATGCAGTGAATATACCTGCGAGAGGGGCCTGAGGCCACATGTGCAATGGATTCACTGATGAATCCAGGTGCTAATGGCAGCCCACAGGTATCACTAACCAGACTCAGTTCCCACCATTTTTCATGAATTAATAAATTGCCATACTCTTAGGATGGAAATAAAAGGCTTGCCCTCAGTCACAAAGTGGTTTTTGGAGAGTGAGGGGATGATGGGGAGTTCTTGAACCTGCCAGCATGGCCTTTTTTCATTATGGACCCTGTGGAGTGTGGTCAGGACTCCTGATCCTACAGATATGCTCATGAGACACTTGGCAGGGACTAGTGTTTTCCTAATGAATTTAAATGCAGAAAACAGTTAATCCCCTCACACAGGGAGCAGCTCCTGGGGCAGGTATGATTAGTTGTTCCCCCCCTTCCATGGGATAATCCAAATATCCCTGTGGAAGGGAAAAATCCTCCTGTTTGTGGGGACCACATATGCTTTAAAGCTGAGAGATGCCTGATTTCTACTTAGCAAAGCATAAGAAATGTCCCATTGCCCTTGTGAACAATAGTCATGAACTAAGAGAAATAGGCATTTCAAGCACCCTTTATCACCTTTTTGTGAACATCTGAGCATGGAAATCCCCTCATGCAAAGGAGAACTGTGCAAGGACTTCCTCCTGTCCTTGGGAGGGAAAGGTTGAGTGTGTCTTCCACACCCAAGTAAACTAATCACAACTGCAAGAAATGAGGCATTGCCAAGTTATTCCATGACTCCTTTCTCGGTCTCATAACCATTGTTCATAATTCCATGGAAACTGCTTTCTTTCCTAGTGGAAATATTGAGAGAAGTGTGGTGGGTGGTGGGTCTCAGTCAGCAAAGCTGGGCTCTTCCAGGAAACCAGGATCAGGCCCCACTGATCTTGACAAACCAGATGCACAGTTCCTTCACTCCCTAAGCCTCTCCACCCATGCTCTGTAGCTACTCACTGGAGTAAAACAGGATCCCACAAGGTCAGCAGCCTCTGCACATCAGCCCCTCCAGATCTGCTGCTGAAGATATCATTCTCCTGCCTTCAGAGCCCAACAGCAGTCCAGGCTGAGGGGAAGTTACTGGGCTCAGAGAAATGACCTCTTAGAGTGGCTCCTACTGCTTTCAAAGGATAAATCCAGGTCATCTGTGGCCCTAAGTTCCCAATTGCCACAGAATCCATTCATGTACTCATCAGTACTTGTGGGCATATTCCAAGGGACTGATTCTGGCACACAGCTTCCCATGACCTTGTACTTGGAGGAAGAGGGTGTAAAATTGATTAAATACTTAAATACCATAGATAGTAGTGGGCCAGGCAAGCACATGAACTAGGAAGAACAGACCCGACCTGCCTGTGGACCATCGGATATCTTTGGGATGGACACTCAGAAAGAAGTCCATTGAGAAGGGAAAGAGCCCTGTCTCTTTGACTGTGGGCATCTAATGCACAGGGAAATCAAGCTGGATTTGTGGGAATAAACAGCATGCAGAATAGTTCAGGGAAACCCCCAGGTTGGGTGGAGTGTGGTGGGGGAGGGACTTGGTGAGAGTGAGGTCATGCTTGCCCCCAAGGAGCCACACCCAGCAGGGCTTGGGGCACTGAGTGAGAAACTGAGGTTATTCTAACCAGTTAAGTTCACAGAGGAGGATTTTGAGGAAGGTGTGAATCACATGGCTTTCACTGTAGGAATTTTGGGGTTTCTGTGAACAGGAAAGGAAGGAAGGGGAGAGCAGGGAAGGATGCTGCTCTATTTAGGAGGACTATTGAGGGGATCCAAGTGGGGTCTCCCATTTGTGTTTGTGTTCCAATCTGCTTCCAGAAAGTGGGAGACTGAGCCATTTCCTCTGTGTCCTAGAAGACTGTGATGTGCTCCAGGCCTGCAGCAGTGGAGCACTGTTCTGAGGGATGAGGGCCGAAGGCAGAGTCTCAGTGCGGAGAGTGTCTGACAGTTCCCTTGCTGAAACCAGGGGTTATGGGCCCTAGCTGTAGTCCCAACTGAATGGCTGAATGGTTCTTGGTAATTGTGTGTTTTCTCTCCTGCACTGTACAATTCATGGAAACAGAATTTTTTTTCTCTTTTAAATCAATACTTATTCCAATTTAACTACAGTGTCTGGTGTGGCACTACTGTGGTTGAGGCACAAGTTTCCTCAACTTGTGGTATATTAGTGTTCATGTGTGTTTGTGTGTATGTGTGTGTGTGTGTGTGTGTGTGTGTGTGTGTGTGTGTTTGTGTGCGTGCCTGACAGAGAGGGGGAGAGAGAGAGCAAGAAAGAGAGAGAGAAGGGGGAGACTACACATTCTGTTATTGGATACTCCTCTTTCTTTTTTCTACTTTCTCACTTCTCTTGTAACTCCATAAAATCCTTGATACGTTTGTTGCATATTTTGTTTATGTGGATGGCTAGGGTTATGGGTGTGTGCATAGCCCGTGGGAGGTAGAGTGACTCCAGATGCTTTTTTTCTGGTTTATTTTATTCCTAAGGTCCATTTGCCCTAGGTCTTTATTATGTTTCCCAAGTAGTTGACCATCCTGAATTCAGTTTTTGTCTCTAATGTAATAAAAACGTGGGATTTATACATTTCAGAAGATAGTAAGTAAAACTGGAAAACTAGGAAATTCCTTTCACTGGAGGCTGGCAGCATGTTTCTCATGTGTAACATTCGTGATTCTCTATCTTTCCTCAGAGCTGAGGCTAGTGTAAACCTGTAGAGGAAGGAATTTTGCAGTTCTACACTTGGAATCTTCAGTTCTTCTCTTTAGAGGCAGTGACATTGCAAAGAACTAAATTTCCCATGGATCTTTTCAAGCAGAGAACACCATTTGGGAGACCCATGTTGACAGTATCTCAATGATTCAGAGTTCTGGTGGGAGGACAAGTCTGGTGGCTATGTATTTTCACAGGAAAGAAGAATAGATGTGGAGTCTCTTTGTGAAGTCTTTGTGTGACAAGTCTCCATGGGAACTTCGTGAGATGTGTGACGTCTCTTTGGTCTCTCAGGAGAGTCTTTGAGGTCTCTCTGTTTCTGTGTGACCTCTAGGTACTACATCTTACTCTCTGTGATGAGTTCTCTATGAGGAAACTCTTGGACATGTGAGTGGAGTTTTTTTTTTTTTTTCCTCCAAGGTCTGAATTATGTGAGTGTTCCCTGTGAAAGATCACTGTATGAGGACCATATGTCAGTGAAAGGTTGTAGTAGGTCTATTAGGTCTCTCTTGGTACAAGACTCTCTCAGAGATCCCTCTGGGAAGGGTGTGTCAGGGGTTCTTTGAGGACCCTGAAGTTGTGTTATTTCTGAGGGAGGTTCTTGTGTTTCTGTTGGAGGTTTTGTGGTGGTCTCTGGGGGCAGTCATTTTTTGCATCTCTGGAAGGCTTCTTGGGAGGGCTCACTTGTCTCTGACAGAGTATTCTGTGATCAGTCTCTGTGGGGGATCTCGTTGTGTCTCTGTGGGGGTCTCCTCATTGTTGGCAATATTATCCCTCATAGATGACAGAGGTGACAGAGCAGTGGGCACAGTGACTCACTCATGCTTCTGGCTGCCCTTCAGATAATGTCTGTGGCATTATCTCTGCAGGATCCCTGTGTTCCATGTCCAGCTCTTCTCCAGTGGGAACCTGCCTATCTGGGTCTGGAAGGACTCAAAGGGACCAGACCCAAGGATGTGACTCTCTTCTAGCCCATCTGGTTTCCTGGTCTATTCTTGATGCTTGGAGCACTCTGGTGTCAACTCTGATCAATGAAGGGACATGTTCTGGGTGAGGAGTGACCTAAAGGTCCTGTGCCTACACCAGGAGTGACTGTGTCAACCCACATATGCAGTACTGTTCCATATGAGAGCAGGGCCATACCCATGTTATCTGCCTTGGTGGCACCTGCAGCATAGGGCTCTCCATCAGGAAACAAACAGGGCAGAGAGGGGCCCTGGAGTGGTGCCAGGGTTAGTGGTACATCCCCTTATGTCTGTTTTGTCCTTTAACCAGACTGACATGCTTCCCATTCACCACAGCCTGTATGTGAAGCTCGTGCTACTCTGCCTCCTTTCTTGGCTCCATCCATTTCAATTCTTCACATCCCATCTCTGTCCACAGAGCCCCACTATAGATTGTTATTTATTTATTTCTAGTGATTAAACCCAGGGGCAGTTAGCCACTGAGCCACAACTTCAGCACATAAATTTTTTTTTTTTTTTTTTTTTTATTTAGAGACAGGGTTGCTCTAAGCTGCTTAGGGCCTTGATAAGTTTCCAAGGAGAGTTTGAACTTATAGTCCTCCTGCCTCAGCTGGGATTACATGTGTGTACCACCAGGTGAATGCGTAGATGGTTATTGCATGCACACTTGTGCCCATAGGGCATACAGTGGACCATGGACATGAGTGATACACCCACGTGACCCTCTGCAGTCAGCATGTGCTTTCTACACCCACACATGTGGTGCTCCAATTTCCATCATGGCAGAGGCAGTTGACATGGCCATGTCATAAGTACTGAACTGAATGGGGCTTGTGGGACACATGCCCATGCCAACCTCTATCAGGAAAAACAGGGGCTCTAAATCAGGGTTCCTCTCTTCCCCCTCAAGACATCCAGGCAGATCTGTGATCTCAACTCCTCAGGAGGCTGAGGCAGGATGATCCCAATTTTGAAGCCAGTTTCAGCATCTTAGTGAGACATTGTTTCAAAGTAAAAAACTAACGGCCCTGGGGGAATACCCTATAGCTCTCTGGTAAAGAGTCATCAGTTCAATGCCCAGCAACCTCCCCCCCAGATATATGAGGGGTTAGACTCTCCCACCTCTGAACTCAGGATCAGCACGCTAATCCCATCCCCAACTTTCCGTTCCTGTCTTCTCATATGTGAAGCCACCAGGTCCCACAAAGCCTCCATACACATGTCTCTGCAGCTGCTGCAATTTCCAGGGACAGGGAAAGAACGGGGAAGGCAAGTTGAGACAGATCTTAGGTTCTGGTCTTTCTAGGGTGGCCTCATACTGGCAAGTCTCAAGAGTTTTCTATTATTTGTATATGTGATGACAAAATGATGAATACATAATACAGTGAGGGAATCTGGTGTGAGGGTGGTCTGAAATGTCACGTTTTTGTGACATTGCCTCTTTGCCTGTCCTCTCCCTTTTAGACATCACTGTGAGGAAGAGCAGATACAAATCCCTTCCCAATGCCCCACCACAGCATAGACAGAAGACACTACCTCAGATGAGAAAGAGCATGTGTTCAGAAGAAACAGATATCTCAGTAAGAGGATGCTCTTAGCACACCACACTATGGTCATGAAAATTTTTTTCCTCCAAGTGGAATGAGAAGTTTGCTGGGGAAATGATTGTCAAGAAGAAAGAAACGAGAAGCATGATGGTATTCATCAGACAACAAACTTATCTGAAGACAACAGTGTGTCAGTGGTGGCCTGCCACCCTAAGGAGGCAAGGTCTGATTGCTATCCCTGTCACTCATCCATCTCTTCTTGATAGGAAGACTATGTCCCTTGGGGTCAGCGCAGTGACCACAGTCCAAATTACACATCACTTCCTTTTGCTCTAGGGGGAGGAACTCTTGTGGTAACAGGAATATCTACCAACCAGGGTGTGGAATTCCTGTTTGTGCAAATTATCCTTGGAAGTAGAAAGTTTATGCTGAAGCCACATTTTCTGCTCTTGGATCTATGCCACAATGGTATGAGTATCTGGGTATCAACAGTTACCCCCCCCCCCACCACTGCCAACTATAAACTTTGTGCTTGCTACTGACATGAGGATTGGGAAATGGCTAAAGACAATTTACCTTTTTCTAGTAATGTGACTTCCCTTTAACTTTTTTGGGGAATAACCTCTTCAAAAAATTACTTATTCTGTTCCTAAAGTGCCTCTGAAGGAGCCTATTTTTTGTCTAGAGGGAACCTTGGAGGACATGTCCTCATAGTGTCTCCTATTTCCCTACCTGTGCAGGGCGTACATGCAACAGAATGGCAAGGCTTCCCTTCTGAAAACCATCCTTCTTGGATGCCTGACCTGGGCCACACACAGCCCTCTCTCTTATGAGTTGGATCAAACCTTTTGCTGTTGTTCTTCTATCATTCTTGCAAGTTTGGGATCTTGGGCTCCTGCAGGTCCTGGTTGCACTTTTTCCTGGATAAGAGACACAAATTTCCTGGGATGTTGACAGGCTGCTGCTGGATATGTTCAGGATGGTGGACAGAATTTCCTAGGAAGTCAGGATGTCAGTGGTACAGTCCTGAAGGAACACATCAGTGGCACAGCCTTGAAGGATGATTCCAGTGGCCATATCTTGAGGCTGGTTGTCTGGCTCAGTATCTGTTCTCAGGCAGGGGTTTTCTCCTAGGGGTAATGGGATTTTTCTTTTCCCAAAACTTCCCAGATGCACATGAACAGTCTGAATTGGACATCCTGCTGGTTTTCATAGTAACTTCCTTGTCAGGGGCTTCTTCTAAACTTTCTCTATCTCTGGTGTCTTCAGCCTTTGATGTTTGGAAGTCTTCATTGACCTAGTGTTGTCATGCTGTGACATGAGTCTTCTGAGCCCACACCCCACTCTCCAGTGGCTCATGCCTCCCTCTTCTGGGCTTGGATTTGGTTCCCAGGTGCCCCTTCCAGATCCCAGGACAATACTGCTCTGTCAGGTTTTGCCCACACAGACATATGTGGGGGCACTGAAGATCAGGCTAACCTCCTATGCAGTTGGATGATCTCTGAGGACCCAGTTTTCACCGGATGAATTCTTGCTGAGGGACTCAAGTGAAGGGCCAGGGAGAGGATTCTGCAGGGTGAAACCTTTCTGAATGTGTTTTCACAGGACACTGACATTGTGGACAAAGGAGTTAGCTCTGGAATCACAGGAGACTGATGAGGGAAGGGCATACTATGGAAGGACTGAGGCTTACACTTTCTCATCTTGAAGAGGTTTATGTACTTGAGGACCTTGAGATTTAGGTCCCACCTGTGCCTCACACAGAGACTTTTAATATGTGCTACTGGCACCTGCTGAGTTTCAGCATCCAGAAGGTAGAGCTCCTGGGAGGTGTTCCTGCAGGTTTCCCAAATTTTCATAAAAATGTCCATCCCCAGGTTCCATGTGTTTGAATTTTCAGGCAGGACAGACCGATGTTATATTGCAAACCTTTAATTACAACTTCCCACAGGAATTATGCCCTCTATGGTTTGCCCCAACTTCATTCTTGAATTTACATGCAAAATATGTGTATGCTTTTTGTCTGGGTCTAGGATCATCTCAGACTATACCCCAGATCATTGCCCAAGTATTTCCCAGCCTGGAGTATTTCTGGGTTCCCTGTTCTTCTGGCTGCTGTCATCTGGATTGTGGAGCTCTAGAAAGATTCATTATTGTCCTTTGTCATATCATTGGTTGGCAGTTTTATCCGGGGCTCCCCTGGGTCTGAAGATAGCTGGATCTTGTGGAATACTCCACACTAGTGCTGAGTGATCCTCTTCTCATGGATGTTACTTCAAGTTTTACAATTGTTCATTGCTGATAAAATGCCTTGGCAGTCTGGTAGTGGACTTGAGTTTCTTGGAGGCCATGTGCTGGTTGTGAGTTATCTAAAGATTTCCTGGGTGGATTTGGTCACATGGGGAAAAACCGTCATCCTTTTTAGTTGATTTTACAAAAAGTGGTGTTCTAAGTGTTAAAAAGCAGTTAGAACAGAACATTGTATCCTCTTCTTGGGTTGTAGGGTGCAAAATGCAACAGATACTATCCAGAGGGGAATGGTTGACAGTATGTAAATAGACAGTGTTTGATGACCCTGCTTCTGAATCTGAGCCCATGCTGGGGACTGAGACCAGGATAAGGGTGGAGTCAAAGATTGAGGTTTGAGGACATGGGGGAGCAAGGGCTGGGAGAAAAGTGTCATGCATTTTATTTTATTTTATTTTATTTTCTCACACAGGAACTTTTATTTTATGCAGACGATTCACATATGCATGGGGGAAAGGGAAGAAAGAGAGAACATGGCACAAGGTTTCTCTTAGACATAGGAATTTCGTAGGCTGAGAGGAACCAATCGTGGAGAAGAATTCTTACAGACTGACTGATGGACCAATGACATATTAGAACATAACGTGGGAGGCAGGAAGACCACGGCAACGTAAGCTGGAAATTCCTGTAACGTGAGAGGCGGGCGAATGCAGATTGACAGGTGGTGAGGGAAGCCAGATTCCTTACATTCCCATATTTCCTTTTTTATAAAAAATAAAAAATTCTTGCTCTCCAGTTCTTTTTGAAGCCTTCTCTCTCCTTCCTGCCTAGGTGACTGGGGTTGGTTTTGCAGGTGAGATGTAAAAATTTCATTCTCCTTCCAGGCTTCCAAAGGCAGATGATTTTCATGGACTTCATTTTCTCAATTTGATTGATCCCCTATTTATGTATTAACTGCCTGTCCCCAATTCTGACTTCATTTACCCCTCTAATTATACTAGGAACTCCTTCACTGCTGTATGGAAAAGGGGTTATGACCGATCTGAATTCTTCAAGCTGGAAGTGGGCAGCGTGGGGCAAGCAGTTTGGAGGTTCCTTTTCAGAAATTGGGTCAATTGAGGGGTTCATGGTAGAAGTCCAGTTGTGGGGATAGCAGGCTGTAAAGGCATCTGGGGATGGGTGCTTCTA
The DNA here is from genome assembly GCF_902686455.1 of Sciurus vulgaris. Lineage (NCBI taxonomy): Eukaryota > Metazoa > Chordata > Mammalia > Rodentia > Sciuridae > Sciurus > Sciurus vulgaris. The sequence continues at coordinate 31,776,699 of NC_136474.1, forward strand.
TGGGAGAAGAACAAAAAGACATGAGTACTGAAATGAGATTGAGAGATTGATACAATATAAATGTTGCAGGATCTGGAACATACTAATGCATATTATAAAGATGACAGAAGTCAATAATTCCTCACCAGGGGTGGAAGAACTGAGAAGTTGTTCCCATAACAAGGCCTAGCAAAGGCTGGAGAGGACAGGCCTTCATTTGGGAGCTTTAACATTGTTGAGGTTATCAGGAATGTGAACACAACATTTAGTAGAGATCTCTATACTTCTGTTACTAGCAAACATAGATTAAGACTACCTGTGTCTGTAGGTCTTAAACTGACTAAAAACTTCTGACTCTGGCAGTTTTTCTTGATAGTTACTATTATTTTCAAATGCCCAAGAATGGCTATACTTTGGTTTTAACTGATTTGCTAGGTGTTTAAGATCAAGCTGGTCAAAGTGATCTGTTCCTGTCAAAGAGTCACCTGAGTTTCCACAGGGGTCACTCATAGAGAACTTAAGAGCAGCTTCTTAGCTCCATTAGTGCCATTGGTTATGCAGGGACTTCTCGATGAGGTGGCTCCCCTTGGAAGCATTAGGGGTGTCTCCCTTTTTCCATGACCCTCCTCTGCAGCAGGTGCACTGAGTGGCTTTTCCTCTAGTGGCCTCATCAATCTCCTTGGTCAGGAGGTTGTGTGACCCAGAGTTGCAAAGCTCCTTGGAGAAGTCCTCTTGTTCCCTGGGTTCAGGCTGTCTATGAGGGCAAGACCCAAATATGGACTTTTCTTGACCTCTGTATTTAAAATCTCTATTTCTAAGTTTGATCTTAACCATCAAGCAAGTCAGTCTCACCAGTCATAAAGTAAGAGTACTGGGCTTTGGCTTTAATGTCTATAACTTTACAGTTATTCACCCCCTTTTATCTAATTGGAGTTTACATTTTCTGTTCTATAGGTGATGGCTTACTATTCCAAGTTAATTTATGATGTTTCCTCTTGAAGCAGTACTTCTGCAAAATATTGATCAGGCAACAATTAGAATTTACAAGGAAAATACAAAATGGAGTTATCAACAGTAAAACATTCAGTTTGTGCAATAGCTATTTTGAAATTTGGCTGAGTTCCCATTTGAGATCACAGTAATATGTACAACAAACATTAAACTGTTGAACACAACTTTAAATGAGTTAAAGTCAGGCTTACTTTGGAGCCATTGTAATGTGTAACAGGGTGGTGAAGCAGAACCTTATCTCAGGTAACGTGGGGCTTTTCAGTGAGGGGCAAAGGAGTATATAAACAGAGATTTTGAAGATTAAGCTGAGATCAGATGGAGCTCTGTTCTCTGATGGAAATGTGGATCTAAAGAGTTATGTCAGCAATCTTTATATGTGTGCAATGTTAGGTTATATATACCCTATTGATGACAGGTAATAGAACATTAAATGATAGGTTTACCATTACAGACAAGTTTAATTTGGAGAACAGCAGCTTGATAAATTTTCTGCTTTAAAGACTTGTATACCTGGAAAATATGAAAACATTTAATATACAAAGAATAATGTTTTTAAGTATGTTACTCCATGGAATCACTTTATAAATTAATCAGAAGTCCCTTACAAACACATTTGAGTAATCCCATAGATGTTGCTTATTGTAGAAAAACCAAGACATCAGACAAGTGTGCCAATAGTATTTGCCATCTCTTTCCTGTTGAAGAAAATTCCTAGAAAATTTGATGTTAGACATTTTATAAGCATTAATATTTTATTAGTGTAACCACCTAGAGACTTGTGAGTTAATTCTATTAATTTACCCAATTTAAATTGAACCTCATTAAATCACATGAATTAAAAATATTTGGATCCATTCTTAAAATTTTAATTTTCATGTGTGCTTATATTTAACACAAAAACAAAGGCCTCATAATATTTATTTCCATTAAAATATATTGGATGTTCAAAAATAACTCTAGGGTTGGATAAAAATTACTGATCAAAAATTATTAACCTAGGTCTGTAGGATCAAAATTGTGAGCTCAAAAATACAGCATTTAAGAAAAACAAAGTCCTGGAAGAAAAATGATAATGGTTATTAATTAAAGCATAAGAAAATGAGAAGGAGAGAAAAGTTGAAAGGGAGAAAAGTATTCTGAGTTGTAGCCCAGGAGAAATTTAAAATGGACACTTTTACACTTTTTTTTTTTCTTGGGTTTGAAACTGGTTTCCTACTGCGCCTTTCTTCATTTACATTTCAATGTAACCCTTGACTGAGATCTGAATCTGAAAGGGGCTAATATGTTCTAGCAGAAACTTGATGCTTAGGTCCTTTTAATTTCTTGAGCCTGCAGGGAGAGCTAAGAGAGAAAGAAAAGATTTGAAAATAAGGAATCAGCCAAGAGAACGTGTTCAGGTTTTACTCCTCCCATAAAGGAGCTAGAATGTGTGTACGAGACCATGTGGTGGGGGGACTTGGTGGGCAGAATGGCAGAGTGGAAGGAGAAACAGAATGAGGCAAAGGAGAGACATGAACAGGAGCTTCTGCAGTAGGAGACCTGTAAAGACATGACTGATCAGCTGGATTAAACTTAGAAGAGAAAGGATTAAAAGGGGGAGGAGAAGCAGCAAGAAAGGAAAAACACTAAGGGGAAAAGTTCCTTTCCATTCACCAGGTTGCCCACATATGTACTTAATTATAACTAGTACAATTAGGCATATAATTTTACCTAGTATAAAGCTAGAATTTAGGGTGCCATAAATAGATCATTCTGACTTACTATCTAAAGGAAAATTTAGCTCTGATTTAGGGAATAGGTGAAGGGATTTGAGATGATTTAATAAGCATCTTAGGGGTGACTTTGCCGAGCTAGATGTCCTGAATCTCATGGTAAGCTGAGACCCAACTGGCTAGTGATTTTGGCGTCCCAAGACCATGGTGCCAGGCAATGAGAGGTTAGAACAGAGGCTTGGTCATCACCAAAAACCCAATGTTTAACCAGGCATTAGCCAAGAGAGTTTGAAGACCTGATCAGGATTTTGAGTGAGACGCAGCATGAAATAAAAGAACTTCAAACCCTGAGAAAGAATCTCAGCACCATAAAAACCAGGAGTCCACCCAGCAACTAGGACCAGCTATGGGGACCAAGGAGATACCCCCACACCTTGGCAGTCCGGCGGCAGAAGCTGCGGGGCAGGTGGCAGAAGCTGCGAGCTGGGAGCCGCAGGGTGGCAGGAGGAAGCCGCAAGGCGGGCAGTGAAAGCTGGAAGCAGGAAGCCTCAGAGCAGCGGGAGGAAACCACAAGCCGCAGCGGAGGGAACCGCAGGAATGGCCGCTTCTCAGATACAGGGGGGATGGGGGTGCGGCACCACGGCGGGAGCCGCGGGTGGCTGAGATGTGTTTAAGTGGTCAGGGCCTGCCTAAGGGGAACTCACCAATTCTGTAGTCTGGTGTTGTATGGAGAAAACTGGGCATCCAGGTAAATGGAAGGTGAGCCTGTATCTGCAGGCACCGGGGCCTGCTATCGAATGGGATTCTGCCTGCTTATTCAGCGGAGAAACCCATCTCCGAGTCTTCAGCACCAGATGTTAGGCATTAAGGTGCAGTTATGGTTCACTGCTAGCTCCCAGAAACACTCCACAGATACAGGTCTCACACAAGGAACTTTTATTTTATGCAGACAATTCACATCTGCACGGGGGAAAGGGAAGAAAGAAAGAGAGCAGTGTCATGCATTTTAGTCTGAGCTTGTACTGGTATGGAATTTGAGAGTCCATTGCATAAAATGGGATGCCTAGTGGGGATCCCTATGGAAGGCTCCAGGGCATTGCTGTTTAGAAGGCCCCACAAACGCTGGCTACATTTTTCTGTAAGTGGTCTTCCAAGACCTTGTTTTTTTTTTTTTTTTTTAAGAAAACTGCTGAGGAACAGAAAGCTTGCCTTTTTTGTTCTAGAAGGCATGTGGTTTGGTAGTGTCCTGCTCCCTGCCCAATGACTTTTCTGTGCTCCCCAGTGAATGAGGGGGTCATCTGATTTCTTTTTTATGTTCAATTTACAAATTTTCAGTTCTGGTCTCTTGCTGACCAGTGCCTACAGCAATTTCTGGACAGCAGAGTTAATGAAAGAGGTACCTTCAGCCTCTACCTACAATCATGGATTGTTTACGCAGAACGAGTCCTTTGGTGGTGGTGAACATGATCTCTCTTGGATTCACTGTGTGAGGTGTTGGAGAGGGATGAGACTTTGGCAGCCATTTTACACTAGGAGAGGGATGAAATGGGATAGGTGGAGAACATGGCCTGAGATTGCTGGGAGAGAAGGCAATGGGACAGAGGATGGCAATGGAACAGAAGAAGGTGATGAAACAGGAGAAAGTTATGGAAAAACACAATGTTGATGGGATAAGAGAAAGTGACAGGACAAAAGATGGTGATAGGAAAATGTTATGGTTTGTATGTGAGGTGTCCCCTGAAAGCTCATGTGTGAGCCAGTGCAAGATGTTTCAGAGGAGAAATGATTGGGTTGTGAGATTCCTATCCCAATCAGTGAATTAATCCCCTGATAGGGTCTAACTGAATAAATGATAAACAAAGTGGTAGGTTGTGTCTGTAGGGAGTGGTTCATTGGTGGCATGACTATGGAGTATATATTTTGTATCTAAAGAATAGATTCTGCTTCCTGCTCACCATGTGAGCTGGCAAAGTCTTCCACCATGATTGTCTGCCTCACCTCAATCCTTGAGGAATGGTGCCGGCCCTGAAATAAACATTTTTCTTCTTCACAATTGTTCTGGTTTGTTCCTTTATGCACAGCAATGAGGAATCAGACTAAAATAGTAACCCCTGCATTTTATAAAATCTCTTAAAAGCTTATTAGGTTTTCAATTAGTTCAGCATTTTTTTTTCATTCCAGTTATTTTTTTTCTGATTATTTTAATCTCAATGTTTTTATCCATAATTCCATGGAAATGACTTTCTTTAATGATGGAAAGGACAGTGAGAAAAGAAACAGAAATTGTTATAGAATTTATTTCTGATATTAAATGAAACAGGCAATATGCACATCACTGTAATTTTATGATTCTTATACATGTTAAACTGTACTCCTAGTTTTGGTTGCTCAAATGCGTAAGAATCACCTGAAACATGAACTTTTTCCATCAGTTAGTATGTGTGCTCAGTTGCAGTGGAGCAGCATGGCTGAGATTTTAAAGAACTTGTCCTGGTCATGAATCACTGCTCATCTCCATTGTCCATGAGCTTCCTTTGAAATGAAGCCTTTGCTTTGAAGGCTAACACCTGTTGCAGCCATGACTCTGAAGTGGTTTCCTTGAAATACTCCTTTAGATGGAAGGACGTAGGAATCAAGCTCAATGAAGCATGAGTTACTAGTGGCAGTTACTTAATTTCAGCTTCTTCTGCTGAGTTCTATAAGGCACCAAGATGTACACACCAGAGAAAATGCTGTGGAACAGACCTCTGCTCCTGGGGCATAAGGATCATGTTGGTAGACCTAGGTCAGCTGGGCACTCATGCCTCATATTCACATACTCAGGTCCTCACTGCCATGGCTTATGAGGCAAGGACAGAGTCTGGGGAGGATGCTGAGTAAATGACAGGGAAATCAATAGGTGAAATACATAGGCATTCTCTGGAGGGAAAAATGGTAATGGTAGCGTCATTGAGGGTGCTCAATTGAAGGCACTGAATTTCTAGTACTATAAAAATGGAATGCAAATAGGTTAAATGACAGTAAGGAATAGGGTAAAGACAACTGGCACAAGATGCAGAGGTGTATCAAAACCCCCCTGTAGAAACCAGGAACTCTTCCAGGTGAGCTAGAAAGAAAACCAAAGAAACCATGCACAACCTTCCCCACAGGAGGGGTCTGCCAGTCCTTTGTGGTGTCCACTTCTTAATGAGCAGGAGCTCTACTGAGTCACCCTCCCACATCCTGTGTCTCTGTCTTCATTCACAATCCCTTGGGTACTGACTTTTGAGTCTTGGGTCCCTGGGGAAATAACAGTGCAGTTAGAACATACTGAGCTCCTGATAGATTATGTGCTATGGCAGAGCTGGTATCAGAGAGAGGACTCAAGGCACAGAAGAATCCAGGTCATCACATTTTTGTCCTCTGACTGAAGCAGGACAGGGAAGAAGGAGGATCTGGGCAGTGGCCTAGGGCATGGACTACTCAGAGGTGGTTGGTACACTGCTACTGGACATGCAGAGGGAGATGGAAAGTCTCTTATGGGAAGCTAGGATGAGTGCAGCCAAAAGCACCTCAGAGACACAGTCCTGGTGAAAAATGTGAGTGGCAGAATGACACCAGTACCCAGAACTTGAGGCTGGTTCTGTGACTCAGTGTGTGCTTTCAGGAATGGCTATCCCTGGCCCTGGGAAATAGAACTTCTAAAGGGGAAGTGGCTCTTACTGGTCCCACAAGATTCTAAATTCCCCAGATTAATATTAACATTTGGGGAGGTTGATGTCTTTCTGATTTCCATGGAGACTGCTCAGTCAGAACACTCCTCATCATCCTGTAGCTCTCTGATATCTTCAGCTTTTAAAAACTGACTCTACCATAAGTGATGACAGACTGTGGACTAAGCCTTGTGAACTCACAACTCCACTCAGCAGTGGCTCTTGTCTGCCCATTTCAAGGCTGAGACTTGGTTCCAGGTTATCTCTTCCAGAACCCAGGAGAGCATCCCTGTGCCAGTTTCTTCCCACAAGAATAAATGTGGGGCTGAGAGGTCAGGTTGCCCTCCTGTGTAGTTGATGGAGCATCTGAGAAACCACAGATGTCACCAGATGGATTTGTGCTCAGGGGCTCAAGTGAGGGGCCAGGATGGGAAATGAAGTTTTTTCAACCTCCTTGAATCCTGGACCTTTATGAGTAGATTTTCCCAGGACATTGGTATCATGGGCATTGGTGTCAGCTCAGGAGTTACAGGAGGCTGAGGAGGGAAGGGGAGACTGTGGAAGTGATCAGGCCTCAGAGTGTTTCATCTTGAACAGATTCATGTATTTGAGTACCTTGCATGGTAGGCCTCACCTGTGTCTCACTCTTTGACTTGTAACATGTGCCTCCAGCATCTGCCAAATGTCAGCATCAAAAAGGAAAAGCTCCTGGGAGGTGTTCCTGAAGGCTTCTTTCCTCACCTTTTGAGGATGGTCCATCCCCAGTTTCCTCATGGGTGCATGGATTTCCAGATGGGGCAGAGACATAATTTCCATGCCTGGAATAACCTATTCCTACAGGAATCATGCCCTCTTGGAACATTACTGGTCTCTGTGAACCATTCTCCTGTACAGCAGGGCTGCTGTCATCTGTAAACACAGAGGTGCAGGAAGATCCACAATTATTCTTTGCCTGACCTGTTTTTGGGACTCTGTCCCAGGACTCCTTCATATTCAGATATGCATAGATGTTGTGTGGTAGTCCAAATGGGCATTGCATGAAGCTCCTTTGAAGGTGCTACTCCAGTTTTCTTGGAATTCAAGTTTCATGAATTCCCCTGAGGTCTTGTTGATGGGCTGATGGTTACAGGAGGCCATTCTAAAAAGTGAGATGACTGAAGGTGTTCTGTAACTTTTGAACAAAATAAGGAAAGACCTCTCTATGTTGTAGTTGTTTCCTCAAAAAGTGATATTCTAGTATTGACAAGAAAAAGGGGAAACCAAATGGGTCCCCTATTGACTTGTGGTGCCTGGAAATTCACAGTCAGTGTTCAGGGGCAGTTCGAATGGCATGTTTGGGAGAGAGGATGTCAGATGGTCCAGATTCTGGGTCTGAGTCAGTGATGGGGACTGGGAAGTCACTGACTGGAATTGGACAGCATGTTGGAGCAAGTACTGGGAGAAATAGAGTTGTCAGTGTTGAGCCAGCAACAAAACTGGAATGGAATTAGAAAGTTTGCAGGAAAAGTCTGCAGAGTGTCCAGACATGCTGAGAGTAGCCACAAGGGACTCGCTGTGCAGAATGAGGAGGCCCCCAAAAGGCTGGCTGCATTTCTCCTGTAAATGGTCCCCCAGGCCCTTGGTGTAAAAGGTTATAAGGAAAAGAAAGTTGCTCTGGATTGGCTTTTGTGTCACAGGGTTGTGGGATAGTGATGTCCTGTTCCCTGTCCAGTGACTTTACTGTGCCTCCCAGAGAATTCAAGGGGTGGTCTGATTCATCTTTTGTCTTCCCATTACAAATGTTCTGTTCTTCTGTCTTGCAATCAGGATTTCCAGCCATTTTCATATATCGGGTTTAATGAAAGATGTACCTTTATCCTCTGCTTGTGATTGTAGATGGTTTGCAAGGATGAGTCCTCTGGTGGGTGGGAAATATGGTCTCTCTGGGCTCAGTTTTTGGGTCATGGGAGAGATACCAGAGTGCAGCAGCCATCTGCCACCATGAGAGGGATGATATGGGATAGGTGGAATAACCATGCCCTGAGATTGCAGGGACAGGAGAAGGCAATGGGACAGGAGAAGGCAATGGGACAGGAGGAGGCCATGGGACAGGAGGAGGTCATGGGACAGGAGGAGGCCATGGGAGAGGAGGAGATGATGGGACAGGAGGAGATGATGGGACAGGAGGATGCCATTGCACAGCAGAAGGGAATGGGCCAGGAGAAAGGGGATGGGATGTAGAAGGGTATGTAACAGGAGAAGGCAGTCTAACAGGAAATGGCATTGCCTCAGAAGCAGGCAATCAGCAATGGGGTGATGAGGAGCTCTTTGGGGTGTTTTCCCATGAGAGTGTCATTGAGTCACATTGAGAAGGAGCCAGGCTGTCATCTGGCAGAGATGGGAGGCAAGCCATGGGATCAGAGGATGAGATGAGAGAGAGGAGTTCATTAGACTGTAGTGAATTTCATTTCAGAGGAAACAGACTCTCGTGACTGAGAGGCATCAGTGGTGAGTGTGACCCAGCAGACATGGAGCATGTCATTATGTTTGGTGAGGAAATGGAAGGCAGAAGTAGAGGGTGCTTGCATAAAGAAGCTGGGGAAGCCAAAGGGAAGAACATCCTGCATAGACAGTGATCATGATTAGTGAACTATAGCTGACCCTGGTTTGCAATTTTCATCTGGGTCATTTCCTTGTAAGACATGGTGAAATCTGCTGTCCTCATGAAGCTTCCCTAGGTGGCTGCAAGAGATAGAAGGCATAGGCTGTATCCAGGAGTAGATGAGGCCATAAAAGCTGACTGCATTTTAGACGGTAGAGTAGGTAGGTCAGGGGTAGGAACATGTTGTCTGTGGCACATCACTGTACCACACCCTGATTTTACAAAGCCTTTACTTTCCCATATCCCAGATCTTTAGCCACAACCTGGCCAAACTGATGACTTTCCATGACCCATGAGGGCTTTGTGATGTTGGATCATATCATAGGCAGCAGTCAGAAGGATACAGGAAGAAGTGGAAAGTTACTTACCTTTTAAAAGTGAAAGCAGAGCTTCCATCTCTTCCACTTCCTTCCAGCAATCCCTGTAACCTGAAAATGGAGACTGGGTTATTGTGAGTTAGGATGAGTGGAATGTCCATGTGGTGCAGACTGTGTGAGAGGTAATTTCTGGAGGGCAAGCACCACTGTTCAAGGCCTCCTGACATGTGACAGGGATCACATGGCACACAGAATGGCAATTCTTGGTCATTTCCTTCCATTTCCACTAGCCTCACTGTACTCATAACCACTCTGTGGGGAGAAATATCTCAAAGAGGAATGGGTCTTAAGAAAGTGAGAGCTTGTCTACACTTTGACCAGGAAGTTCCACCTCCGAGTTCAGACAGCATGACTCCAGAACAGCCCACACCATCCTACTAGACAGCACCCATCCCTGGCCCACCACAACTTCATTCTGAGCACAGGATCTAAGAAGTGTGTCTGGTGTGATGACTTCCTTCCCAGCATCCTTACTCTCTTGTCTCTGCAGCTGACATTTTCTGGAACATGGCTCCAGTCTCTTGGGACAGGTTACAAGTCACCTCTGGGTTTGAAGGGCAGGGCCTTACCTTTCTCAGTGCCACTCTTCTTCCTGTTCTTGCTGTGTCCCTTCTTGACCTTTGGATGCTGACCAATAAGAATGAAAAAGAGGCTTGTGGCATATTGTCCCTCTGCTTTCCTAGTCCAGCTGTAGACATTCTATGTTTCTGAACAGCATAACTTTCTACAGTTAAATGGTGAACACCCTTTTATTCATAGAATGTTAATGAAGTGGCAAAATACTTCTTTTTTCTTCTTTGGAAAACACAAAAGGGGATTTTTCTCTCTAAACTATATCATGGATGTAATCAGTCACTGCTCCTCCACTCAGGAACAGACTCATTTCCACAGGCTTTTCTAGGCTGCCAGGCAAGATTTTGCTCCCTGAGGCCAGAGGTGACTCCAGCCTATGTGGGTGGCCCTCAGGGGTCAGCAAAGCCCTTACATCAGTAAAGCACAGAGGAAAGACTTTTTTTCTGAGATTCTGCCAAGAGGAAGATGACTGGTGGATCAGTCCTTAAGCCTGTCCTTCTCCAGTGGTTCCCAACTCTCAGGAGTCCAGACCTCAGACACTGAGTCCCAATGTATGTTTTTCTCTTGATCCTGCAGCTTACCACTTGGATAGTCTTGGATAGTCAGATAGGAGAAGACCTAGTGCAAACTCCCTCCCTGCCCTGCCCCACCTGTCCCAGAATGATGCTCTGTTCTGTCCTGAGATTTCTATTTTTTGAAGTGTCTCTACTTATTTTGGAAAAGTGGAAAGAAGAGTAGACAATAGAGAATCTATTTTTCTGGTGAGTCTGGCCTGAGGGTTTCTTACTTTGGGATTTTCCTTTTTCCTTGGTGGTGGGAAGGATGGATTACCCTGGAGGTAGGGCAATAGAAGAGAAAGAGGCCCAGTCCACACAGAAAGCCAAGGATTATATCCATTACCCAGGTGGTGAAGCTGGGGTTCAGCCATGAAGCACTAATGCTATTCAGAGGAAAGAGAGGATTCTCTATAATCTAAATTGCACTGTCTGGTTTGGACAAATGAGTCCTGAGAAGTCTTTTCAGAAATGGGGAGTAGGGCCTAGTCCTGTATCACAGGTCTGTGCTGTCTCATCACAAAGGGATTCTGAGAGCAGAGTAGGAGCAAGAAGAGGAGGCTTCACCTCACCCCTGCCCCACCTTCCAGTCCAGCATGTCCTCCACCCTCCTGGGCCTTCAAGATCCCTCCTTCCAATTGCACCTGCCTGTCCTGCCCCAGGAGGCCTTAATTCATATCCTGTCATTTCTGCCTGGCACCCAGACATGATCTGCTTCCTTGTAGATCTCTGCTTAGCTCCATGAATACCACACTTTTTGGATATTGGGGTGCTCCTGTAGTTGTTATTTTATAGGGATTATTACTTTCAGGTTCTCCTCTCTCTGCATTTCCTGCTTTCTCACATATTTTCTTTTCTTGAATCAACTCAGACATAGAACTGAATCTGTTCTCTGCTTACTCAGTTTTGTGCATTTTGAATAAAATTTCTTCATGATTTTTTTCTACTTAATTTTATTATCTTCATGTCTCTGGGTCTTGAACAATACAACAAAAATAACTAAATGAAATATACCATTATTCCAAATCCAGAAGAACAGGTATAGAAAATGAAAGAAACCTTCAAGGAAAATGTTATATGATATAGTATATTTTCTTCAACATCACTGATTGTACAATTGGAGAAGAATTTTTTTTTCACATTTTCTGTATATACACATACACACATAAACACATAAACGCATTTATTCATGTATGATATGCATATCAAATATGGATCCTATGATGTGTGTAGGAATGACTTTTGATTTATCAAAGGGGAAACATTGAATCTGGTGGTTTGTTTAATGTCAAATTTTATAATTTCCTATCCCTTATTTTTCAAGAGGAGTTTTTTTCCCCCCTACTCCTTCCTTTCTCTCTGAGTCTCTTCTTCCACATGTTAGGTAGCCTTGCTGATGGAGATGTCCGGGTGAAGAGTACCACTTACTGGAAATCTCTGCTCTGAGCTGCTGTGTTGGCTCTGTTCCTTTAGTATATGCCAATTAGCTAAACTGATGTAGGTATGTTTCTGGGTAATATTTGGTAATACTTCATTGCATTTCATTTCTACTTTCCTGAAAGAGTTAAGTTTGTAGTTGTTTTGTAATCTTTGTTTGTTTTTGTTATTTATTTAGTGCTGGTCTGAAACAATGAGTTAGAAAGTAGTTCTTTTGCTTTGATTTTTTTGGAGGATATTAACTAGGATCGTTTCTTGAACTGGTGGGCTGGACATATTTGTTTATTATCTTTGATACATTACAGTTCTATTTAGATTGATAATTTTTTGTGTTAATCTGCCATATTTATTTTGTAAGAAATCAATAGGTTTCATGCAGTTTCTTGAATTTAAGAATGTCAAATTGTTTGTGGTATTCCTTGGCTATCTTTGTAATGTCTATGGAGTCAGTATTGATGCCATCCTTTTGATTTCCAATCTTCATTATTTATATATATTTTTGGTATATTGTCTAGAGAGTCATGGATTATAGTGTTTTTGAAAAAAACTTTTATTGTTTTCTTTTTTGTGTAGTGCACAGCATCAAACCCAGTGCCTCCCATTTGCTAGGCAAGTGTTCTACCACTGAGCTACATCCACATTCATAATTTTTACTTGACAAATAATCAAACATATTTATATGCCATAATAGGCCTATTGTAATGTTTTGATACATTATGTCAGGATGATTACTATTTGCTATCTATTGCTTCACATATTTATTTATTTGTTAGAAAATTTAAGTCTATGCTGTAGCAATTTTGAAATATACAATACAACATTAACTATCATCCCTATATTAATCAACATTTTGTTTCTGTGAATGAACTACCTGACAAGAAAAACTTAGAGGAAGAAAGTTATTTAAGGTTCTACCACCTCCATGCTGGGCCCAGGTGAGGTAGAACATCAGTGGAAGGACATGGCAGAGGAAAGCTTCTCAGTTAATGGCATACAAATATCATAGAGAGACAGGCAAAGTGGTACACAGCTGTAATTCCAGTGGCTCCACAGGATGAAGCAGTATGATAGAAGGAGTGCAAGATCAAAGCTAGCCTCAGAAACTTAGCAGTGCCCTAAGTAGCAAAAACTTGTCTCAAAATAAACCATAGAAGTGCTAAGGATGCAGTTCAGTGGTTAAGTGCCCCTGGGTGCAATCCCTGCTAAAAAAATACACATAAAAATAAATGCAGAGAGAGGGAGACAGAGAGACAGAAAGAGAGAGACACACACATACCTACACACCCACAGCCAGACACAAATGTTTTTAAATGTTACATTATGCTCTCAAAAGGTACACCTCCAGTGACCTACTTTCTCCAGCCACATCCACCTGTCTGTGTTTGGAGACTGTGCTCCATTCTAATTACTAATTCATCTAAAAGAGTTGTCCATATATGTTTGCAGATCTCATAATGCAGTCTTCTCACCCTTCAATATATCTGCATTACCTAACACATGTGTTCTGGAGGGACATTCCTAGTTCCAGACCACAATAACCACCATTGTATACTGGACTTTTAAAAATTACTTCCCCATCCTTTGATTTCCTCCATTTGAATATAATATGTATATGTTCCTTGTTAGTGCTCCTTAGTTTATTTTGCATTACCCTGCTTGGTGAAGGAAGACATCACTCGCCCTTTGATTAGAATTCAATGTTTTAGTGAGTCTGGCCTCCTAAAAGGAGAATCATCAGTTTCATTTTCCCCACTCCAGTGGGACAGGAGTCTGGAGGCAGATATAACTGGATATTTTTCCCTCTCATGTGGAACAGTAGTAGGTGCTGGTGTTGAGTGTATCGCTCCTTCCTGGTTGAGGGCTAGAGCAGATTTGAGCCTGGTAGTTCCCTTATGTTGGATGATTTAGGATGTGACAAAATTGCAGCAGGGTATGCTTTTGTAAAATAGTTTCTCCCAAGTTTGACACCTTTCAAGAAGACCAGATGAGAACCTGGTTGAGATCATGGAGGTAAAACTCACCAACGTTTTAGGAGCGCTGTGTGACTGGATCAGCCTTGTCCACACTGAGCTTCCAGCTATTATTCTATTTTAGTTCAGGTGTTTCTAGTCCAATACTGCTTCCCAAAGATATTTGTGCTAGTGGGTTTCCACTCCAAGAAGTTTTGAATCCATTATGTGCCTTTCTTTTTCACCAATTTGAGGGAATAGGGAGTTTGTCCTGGGATCCAATTTTTTGATGAATCCAAGAATTGTTGATTTTTCAGTTTGTTTAGCTTTTTATACAGTATGGGGTCAGAGTGATTTCTCAGATGCTTACATGGTAGACCTGAAAGAGGCCCATCAACCTGACTTGTGCATTGTTTATTCTATCTTCTGATCCTCTTAGTCATATCTGGCACATATGAAGGGAGTGTAGTAGACTGCCACACCGATGACTCCAATGAACTGTCCCAAAAAATATCCAGACCCTTGTGTGGGTCCTTGTTGCAATGGTTTCAAGATTGGAAATATGATTTGTTTTCTGAAATGGGCCTTTAATGAGTTAATGTAAGAGAGTCTAGAATGGAGCTTGCACATTGACCTTGATCTTCTTGAAACAGCTGTCATCAATGGAAGCTCCTTCTGATGCAGTGAAGGAGGAATGATCCTCAGGTCTCTACTATCCAAGACCCCACTCTACTCACCCTTGCAAGGCCACAGATATGTGCGTGAAGCTATTTTAGACCCTCCAGATTCAATCAGCTTATCAATTGTAGATTCATGTATGGCTCAGGTAAAACTAGCTCCAGAAACAACAACCAAATCCAAGAACAAAGAGTTCTAAAATACGGTGTTGAGATAACTGTGTTACTTATACAGCAATAGTAGCTGATGCCTCCAACATTGAAAATTTGAGTAGGTTTTTAAATAGTTATGTTACGTATTAAAATCCTTATGATTATTCATGTATTCTCATGTTAACATTTTACTCTACTTAAATTCTTTTGAAAAAGAAGTTGTATTGTTTGCATTGTGATATATCTAAATATTAGATTTCCATGGAAATTATGGAGATTGTTTTTATCATAAATTAACATTTCTGTTTCAGTGAGTAGAATATCTTTCAACTCTTTTTACCCTGCTCTGGAATTACTGGGGACCTCAGTATTGAGAGTAAAGGTTGGACCCAGAGCTCTCTAGCCTCCTCTTGGGCACCATGAGGAGCCCAGTATAGGAGGAGAAGCCCCATACATACCATGTTGATAGGTATGCCCCAAACCTGTCTGCTGATATTCCAAGAGCCGTCTATTTCAGTAGGAAGGAATGGTGATAAGAAGTAATAAGAACTTACTATATATGTTATCCTAGGTCCAATTTAGAAAGTCAAAATAGATCCTTCTCAATAGCCCAGTGTTCACCCTCAGATGTCAGTGTCCTCTGATATCTTCCTCATGCACTAGAGTTGGACATCCTAGGTTCTGAACTGGAGATAGTTGTATTCTGGGTGCTTTGGTTTATTTTGTCCCCTCTGTCTTTCTCTATTTTTCATTATGGATTTGTGTTTCTCTCTCTGTTTCTTTCTTTTCCTGCTCCTCATGTCTACTGCATTCACTGCTAAAAGTATGAACATTCTGAGTTCTGATTGAGAGTTTTCACTAGTGAGTTCCTGGTATATAACACTTTCAACAATATGTATTTTTTGGCTCCTGCTTTTATAGGAGTGTCACTCAATTTACCCCAGCTTGGCTGCAGTCACTCCTTCCCTTTCTCCAGACCTGTCTGCCAGCTCTTTAATGTCTTAACCACAGTACATGGGAAATAGTATTTTAAGAGGCCTCCTAAAAATGTCATAAATTGACCCAATGGAATATTACTCAGCCATAAAGAAGAATGAAATTGTGTCATTTGCTGGTAAATGGATGAAACTGTAGGCCATCATGGTAGGTGAAGTAAGCCAAACCCAAAAACCAAAGGCCAAATGTTCTCTCTGATATGTGAATATGAACACATGATAACAGGAGAGGAGAGAATTTCTTTGTATTAGACCAAGGGGATGAAAGGAAGTGAGAGGGGATGGGAATGGTAAAGACAGTAAATGAATCAGACATTTCTTTCCTATACTAATTTGTGAATACAAGACCAGAGTAACTTCACACCATGTACAACCACAAGAATGTGAAGTTATAATCCATGTGTGTGTATAATATGTCACTTATCATGTATAAGTGAAGTGACTACTTATACTGTCATGTATAAGTAAAAACAACAATTTTTTTAAAATGGTCTTCTGAGAGCCCTGAAAAACAGTCTCTCCCTGTTCTTCTTCATTGATCTCCTGCAAATCCTTTGTCACTCAGGATCATTTTCCTGGCTGAGTTGTCTTTGTATTTGACTGAGGTTTCTCCTAAATGGTGAATTTTGGGGGATTTAAAAAATATGTTATAAATTTACATATAAGTGTGAACAAATGTGTACAAACACACAAAAATACACACACATGTATATCTATATTTATGATTTGTGTATTGAACCACTTACAGTTGACCTGTTGAACTACATGCTTTGTTCTTTTTAGTCCTTTTCATTTTTTATATTGATAAATGTCCTGCTAAATTCTTGAGGGTCTTGCTACATTGCTAGGCCAACTTCAAACTTGTGATCCCCTAGCCTCATTCTGTATAGTCACTGGGATTAGAAGAGTCCTCCACCACTACTGCACCTGGATGAATTCATATATTTTAATAATTCAACTCAGCTCTGTACACACTGGAGCCATTTCTCACATGGAACATCTACCTTGTGTGCCTGAATAAAATCATCTTGAATACTATCAAATTAATGTTTGATAATTTTCTCTTGAGCTGTTTTAAGCATATCACAATTGGGCTTTTATTGCAATGTGTACATAAAATAAAACTTATCCTTTTAACTGTCCGTACTATATAATTAAATGGAATTAAATAGTTTCACAATATTGTACACCATGGATATTTTCCATTTCCTGAACTTTTACAGTTTGCCCAAGAGAATTCCCATACTGTTAAACAAGAATGCCCCATTCCTCCTCTTCTCCCATTGCTGGTAACCTCTACTCCACTTTCTGTCTCTATGGAATTGGCTGTTTTAAGGACCTGATATGTGGAATCATAATTTTTTTCTGGTTTAACACTTAGAATGTTTTCCCATTTCACCCACATTTTTGCACTTTTAAGAGCTTCATTAATTTTCAAGAGTGAATGAACAACTTGGCATTGATGTGCAATGTGTTGCATAATTTTTCATTTGTTAGTCTAGGGGATTTGGGGTTGTTTACACCATTGGCTAATGTGAATAAACATGCCATTAACACTGGTGTGCAGGTGTTGGTTTTAGTCTGTCCTTCCAATTCTCTTGGGAATATACCTAGAAGTAGATTTGCCTGACCGTGTAATAATTTCACATTCAATATTTGGAGGAACAATTGTACTGTTTTGCATAGTAGTTGTGTAAATTCCCACCAAAAAGTTGTTACGGTTTCATTTTCTCCATATCAACATTTATCTCCAATTCATCTTAAAATATCTATTGTAATGCATGTAAGGTGATACCATAGAGTGGATGATTTGCTTTTCCTCATGACAGTGCTGTTTTTCCTATGATTATTGACTATTTGTACATCTTCTATGAGAAATGCCTATTACTTGTTGTTCTTTGTCCATTTTCAAATTGGGATGCTTGCTTGATGAGTTATAGGATCTCAATAATAATTCTTCATCAAATTTGAATTGCAAATATTTTCTCTCATTCTGTGGATTGTCTTATTTATTTAATTTTACTTTTAACCAGTTCATTAGGTACATTTGACTTGCCATAAACTGAACATGCAGAACATATTTAAGTTATTAAATCTGTTTCTTTGTGTTTTATATTACCTCTTCAGCACTTCTAAATATATAGTTCTACCATGTTAATATATTCAAAATATTGTGTAATGGATCTCCACAACATTTCATCTTGCAAAATTAAAACCTTTCTCATGAAATACAATCTCCTTTGGCTCTGTGCATGGTTTTCTTTACTTAGCTAGTGCTTTTTTCTACAACCTCTTGCAACTGGGCTTGCTAAGAAAGTTTACATGCAATTGTTGTGAAAGCAGTGGACATTCCAGGTTTGGCCTCTGGGATATCTACAGAGTCCTATCATCTATCATGGCATGGTGATGCATAACCTTGATCTGTTCTCATTCTCTACTGATGTTATCTGGTTCCATTATATAAATGACATTCTGCTAGTAGAAGATCATCCTGCATAAAGGATGTACTAGAACAATTCATTTACATACTAGGAGATGGGCTTTCAACCTCAACAGTATCCAGGGCCTCATGAAATTCGTGGGGGAAGTCAGTTCAGGTAAGAAACATTTGATTCCATGTATGTCAATAGATAAAGTGAACACATTTATCATCACCCATGATGTGAAGAAAGTAGAAGTGCCTTCAGGCCCCTGGGTCATTAGCAGCTTTTCACTCCTCATCCCACTCAATATCCATGCCCACTACTGGGCTGATGAAGAAGGGAGCCAAATGGAACTAGGATGCTCACCAGCAGACAGTATTTGTAAAAGCAGATTTGATAGCCCAGGTACAATCTCTGGGCATCTCTCTACAAGGGCTGCCAATGTGGACAACTGTCACCTGTAACATGTCCAGCAATGACATGAACTTAGCTTTCTGAAAAGAAAAACAAAAATGTAAAATATACTTTGAGAATTTTTTCCATAGGTATGGAAAGGAACTGAAACTAGTAGATACAGCCCTTTGTATCAGCAGTACTTAGGAGTGTGAAATGACCTACCATGGGTAAGCCACTGTCCAAAACTTTACTGAACATAAGGTGAACTGGCATAACCTATATAGGTGAGTTGATGACTTATTTCACCACCATCAGTTTCTTATAGCATGCAGTAAATAAATGGCAGCAATGTAGAGTACTACAACAATGTAGAGTTCTCACCAACAGCTTGTTGAGGAGGTGCCTTTACCTATTCCTTACCACCCCAGGTGGCTTCCCAGTACTATTGATCTCACAAGCCTAAGGAGGAGTATCACCCTACCTGAAAATTGTTGGTGTGAGAGATGGGTTGAGCATGGGTGAAGCCAAGTATGTGTACTCATTTTGCAATACAATCTGTTATCCATACTATCTGGCATGAGACAGGAGAATATCTGAGCAGGCAGAAGACAAACTTATGCAGTATGGCTTGTAGTACCTGTGAGCTGGTCACTAGATATTTGTACTAACAATTGAAAGTTTTACCATGGCCTTACATTGTAGATGGCATATTCACAAGTGGAATTTGTCCTTACTGGGAGAACCTTTCTTGGAAGCCAACAAGTGGCAACAAATGTGACATGAAACTGGAAAAATTAATTGAAACCCTCACCTTTGTCCCTGGAAATGTGAAACTGGAGGCTTTGACTATGTGTAGGCTCTGGCCACAACCCAGTCAGTGAACCAGATGAAAAAGGTACAGAGACAATAATTTACAAAATGCTAAAATGGGATGGGAAAGGGCTAAAGGGATAGGATTATCCCTATAATATGGCTTGCCCTTGGTCATAACCCAGTGATAGTGTGCTCTTGCCTCCAGGCATGTCCTCTAAGAAACAAATACACTGAACTCTCCAACTAGTGTGGGATTGGCAGATTGATCATACTGTCCTTTTGCCTGCTAATAAAGGACACAAATATGCCTTAACTTGTGTAGCTTTCCCTAGGAAAAGAGCTATTCAATCCACCACTTTCAAAGGTCTTGTGATGGTAATGTAATGATGGGTATGCACACTGTGTTGTCAGTGTCAGGACCCCCATTTCCCAGACCGTGTGATCAGCATTGGTCCTGAGGACATGTTGCATCATGAAACTTCCATCTGCCATATAATCCTAAGGTAGCAAGCAGGTTTGGTAGAGTGAGAGGAGAGAAAGTCTTCTTTAAGCATTGGATATTGGCCATATTAGAAAAACCCACCTTGGCCAGCTGGACTGGAATCTTTAGAGAAATATATGTATAATATGCCAAAATACACCTTACTGTCATGTATTTCTCAAAAGAAAAAAATAACCAAAGAAATGTTATTAAATGTAAATGGTCATTAGTCTGGGATGCTTGTCCAATGAGCACCTGGAAACTGTGACCCCTGCCCCAACCATGCATGTTCAAGCTGTGCATCCAGATGGTATACTCCCAGAGTTGATACAAAGACAAAGAGCTCTGCTGTTTTGCACCCAGTAAGCATTAAATACAGAGTAGGGGACAATTTATTGCTGGTTCATGTGACTTGGTCCCCAGAGATGGGTTGGCTATTTCTTGGCACAGTTTGAGGAATCTTCAGCCCTCCTAACTGGATCACTGGGGTCTTGTTAGGCTCTGGACTTGTGATCATGTCCTAATGGTTAATGAAAACATTCAGGGAAGTGAACTTAGCCTCCTAATATGACATCTCACTCACAATATATTTTTTATTTTTATTTTGTTTATTTTTTTTTAGTTGTGTATTGACACACTGCCTTTAGTTTATTTATTTGGAAGAATAACAAACCCAGCATAGCTAAAGCAATCCTTAGCAGATAGAGTGAAGCAGTTGGTATCACAATACCAGACCTTCAATTATACTACAGAGTAATAGTAACAAAACCATTATGGTAATGGCACAATTTTCCACGTGAACCAGGAGTGATCACTTCTTAAGTCTTAGATCAAACTTATGCAGATTTGAAAGAATGGAAATTATATAAAACACTTATTTGAAATGATATTAACGTAGAAATCACAAAGAGAAATAACATTGAATTCCTAAAACACATTAACCAGTTCAATTCTCATAGTCCATGGGTCTAAGAGAATTGCTCATGGACCTTTAGAAAATATTTTGAAGTAAATATAATATCAAATTCAGGACTATAGATGAAAGAAGTGCTTAGAAGAATATTTGTTGTACTGAAATGCCCACATTACAAAAAAGAAATCAACTAATATAAAGATAACTCAAGAAAGATAACTGAATTAATTAATAAAAAGAAACTCAAAAAAGATTGCCAATGGTGTTCACTTTAGGAAAACAGACAATGAGGACCAAAATTTAAGCCCAGGCACGCAGAAAGAAAGAAGCAGAAAAGAACAGATCCATAGAATTGGAAACAGCAGAGAAATATCAATGCAACCAAGAGGCACTTCTTTTAAAATAGCAATATACTGCTAAATCTCTAAAAAGACAATAAAAAAATACCAGAAAAACCATACAATTTACCAATAATGTGAAGGAAAAGCTGTCATGGTTCAGATATGAGGAATCCTGCAAAACTCATGTGTGAGACAATGAAGATTTAGAGGAAAAGTTTGGGTTATGAGAGCCTTAATGTAATCAGTGCATTAATCCCCTGACAGGGACTCCAGTGGCATCTCCTCTGGAGTACAGACTTGGAAGTGCCAGTCCTTCCTCAGGAATATCCTACTCCACCTAGAGAATGAAGGAGCCATCTCTCTCTTGCAACCCTGGCTGGGACTGCTTGAGGCAGGAGAGGGCATCATGGACCCTCCCCTCTTCAACCTTGAGGTGGAAGAGGTTGCATGTAAGGTGCTTCCAGTCCTAGGGAAGTGCAGGCTGCCTCTCAGGTTTTGAGAGATGCTCAGGCTTGGACATATGTCATGTGTCAGTACTCAGATTTTAGGGTGGTGAGATAACTAAGAAACATCCTGCAGGTGGGATGCAGTCATGCTTGTTATGGCACCTCAATGCCAGTGGCCACATGTCCCAATATGCCAATCAAAGAGACACACAATGGAGAAGGGCTGGAAAGGAGTTTTAATCAGTGTGGCCACACCAGGAAGAACAGGTGTAGGGGTACAATGACCAAAGATCTGCTTCAAGTCATTGACAGGAAACTTGAGGTTTTACAGAAAAGTCTTCACAATCAAGTGTGCAGGGTTTGAATGTGGGTTTTCATAGCTGGCAAAGTAGTTCATCTTGTCAGGATATGTTCTGGTTGCTCATTATCTCAGAACTGGTTCTTTGAGGTGGCTCTGGAGAAGGCCTTATCACATAATGGGAGCCATCAGTGCACTTGGCATAATTGCTCCAGCTTAGTGTGGCAGCCTCAGTTCCAATGGGGGGTAATTGTTCCCATTTAGTGGAACGATCTATCTGTGAGGCTCTGCTGCTCCTAGAACCTAAACTGAGTGCCAGTTTAGGACAGTGACAGGAGACTTGTAGGAGCCACTGAATGGGTCTGGAACAGGAGGTGATATAATCTGGCAGTTGAATGTCCCTGAAAATCTTGAAACTTACTCTTATATTGGTGTCCTCATTTGTCAAGTGGGACAAGATATGTTAGCAAAATTAAAGACTCATAAACCTTGTAGTTTTTGTACAGAACTGAACAGGGATCTGGTCCAAAGTCTCAGATGATAAAAATTGAATTGAAAGCAGAGATGGCAAATTTTATCCTGCTTGAAGTTACTGTTTGGGCTGTGAAAGGCCTGGGTAAAGAGTGCTTTTAGCAAAAGTGGTATCTAATTCTCTGTTATAATTACCCACATACCCATCTTTGTATAAATGCATAATTTCATTTCTCCATGGTAAATATCTAGGAGTAGGATAGTGAATAATATGGTAGTTCCATGCTTACATTTTAGAGAAATTGCTGAACTGTTTAAGAAAGTATTTGTACCATTTTACCTCAGCAGACTGTGAGAGTTCTATTCCTCTGTATTCTTATCATGAGTCTGTATTGTGAGGTATTTTTAATTTGATCTGTTTTAAAAAGTACCATACGTGGACATCTATTATTGTGGTATTCATTTGTGTTTCCTTATTGACTGAGTGGGTATTATGTGCTTAATGATCATTCATTTGTTTTATTTTAAAATTTGTTTGTCTATTTAATTGGGCACAGTGGCATATGCTATAATGCCAGCAGTTCAGGAGGCAGGAGTATCATGAGTTCAAAGTCACTATCAGCAAAAGCCAGGCACACTAATGAACTCAGTGAGACCCTGTCTTCAAATAAAATACAAAATTGGTCTGGGGATGTGGTCCATGTTCAAGGGCCCCTGAGTTCAGTCCCAAGTTCCCTCCTAAATTTAGGTCTGTTTAAATAATATACCTAATTTTTAATTGGAATTTTTTGTTTCTACAAAATGGTAAGTTTGCTTTGTACATGTAGATATGAGTTCACTGTCAGGTGTCTGTATTGTGAGATGTTTCCTCCAGTTACTGGCTTACCTTTTACATTCCTTTTTTTAATTTTGCATTCTCATACTAGATTTATTCAGTACATTTTCATCACTACATAAAAAATACAAACCCAACCTTATCTAAACTGCTACTATGTAATAGAACTCAAAACAAAGTTTAGACTACTGACTATACAATAAGAGAGAGAAAAAATTAAGTACATGTCTCCAAGTTATCCTGCAGGACCACCATGATGGCAGTCATGATCTTGCAGAGCTGGCTCAAAACATGCTCACCAATTTCAGAGAATAAGGGAAATGTGGGGTAGGGGTGCGTGGGAAGGTGTAGAAAGACAGAAACATTTGTAGCATCTAACAGGTGGGTGGCAACCCTAGAGTTTGGAAGAGTATTCAAGAACAGGGAAAAGACTAGGCTTAATAGGAATGGGGCTTGCCCCCCCTTCCTGTGGACATAGCTCAGCAACAGAAAGGGTGCCATCAAGAGTGCCAGACTGACTCAAGTCATCTGTGAAGAGTCTGGGTCGCACTGCCACCTGGTATCTTGCTGGTCGCTGCGAGCTCTACCACTGGAAAGACAGTAATGGGTGAGTTTTCTAACCAGAGAACTGCAGGGCACTTCAATGAGCACATTCCTGAACCATCAGCACTTCTGCAGCCAGAACCTGCCTGCAGAAGAAAGGCCTTGACTGCTGCCTTTTAAGCCAGCCCAAATGAGGGGTCCTTTCCTGCCAACACTCCTTTAGCTAGGAAAGCGATAGCACTGAGCTGGGTGGAACATAAGGTATAGATGAGTTTTGGTGGATTTGTTTATCTGGAGCAGTTAGAATGGAGCACTTTCTGTGATGGCAGTGTCCTGCAGAGCAGGACTGTCTCCTCATGGGGGACCTGTGTCTTGTAAAGCAGACCTCCTACTCCTCTGTGGGGGTGATCTATGCCACATAGGAGGTGGCAGCAGCATTCTCCTGGGAGGGCTAAATCACTGGGATGGTGGGTGGCCTAGACCAGGGGGCCAACACAGCAGTAGCAGTGACTTCCTGGCCATCCATTTATCCTCCATCCATGTGCTTCAGTGGCTTGTCACCTTCATCTGATTCTCAAACTCCACCCATGCATAGCCTTTGGATAGATGAGGATGCAACCTTTCTACAGGCGTGTCAAATCATTTTAACTTTTCCAAAGGTGGAAATATCTCCATGTTGTTATTTTTGGTCACATTCCTGGTGAGGCTTCCAACATGCACTTTGGGTTTAGGGGAAGGGCTCTGCCATTCCTCTCTTTTTGTCTTTGAGGTAGTTTGACTTTTGGAGCAGGGTCACCACTCCTGCCATGTCTGCACCCAGAAGGGCTGGGAGATCCAGAGGAGCTGCTGGAATGGGAGCAGCAGGATGTGCTGGAGCTTTCCCAGCACCTGGATGCAGAGAAGGTGCTGGAGACAATGCTGGAGACTGTGCTGCTGCTGGATCCTGAGCTGGAGGTGGAACTGCACAGAGACTTGGTACTGCTGCTGCTTCCAGTGGAAGCACTGAAACTCTTCCAAGGCTTATCTCTGCCATGTTCCTTTTCACTCATATCCTTGGTGGTCGTCCCTTTGTCTTTAGAGCAGTCCTTGATTTTGGTAGGAGGGGGATCCCTAGTGCTGGACATTTTATTATTTTTTTGACTCCTATCAAGCTCTTCTTTTTCACTCCTGATAAATCCATTCATCCCTTCAGGAGTTCAGAGCAGCAATGGCAGCCTCACTTACCTAGAAGTTACTCACTTCTAACTTGAGTCTGAGAAAGGATTCCTGATGGGTTGCCAATTACACTAAAGAGCAGCAACTTCTAGCTGCCACCACCTCCTCCTACTCTCCTCAGCTGCTCCCTTATGGTGTATTCTTAAAATAAATTATTCTAATTTATATTTATTTATTTTGATTTTTGCTCATGGACAGCATTCATTTTTTTTCTCTCACAAGTCACTTCCTACCTCAACCAAGTTCATTAGGACTTTTTCCTATTTTGTTGTGTGAATTTTATAGTTCTAGATTAGATTATTGTCCTAGATTAAACTTAGACCTGTCAGACATTTGAATTAATTTTTGTGTGTTCTGTTATTTTTCTGCTGATGCTGTAACACATGATCACATACAAGGTGGCTCCTTATAACAGACATTTACAATCTCACAGTTACAATGGCCCAAAACCTAAATCAAGGTGTTGTCAGGTCCCTGCTTCCTCATCCAACTCTGAGGGAGAGTCCTCTCAACCTCTTTCAGCTGCTGGGCTGCAGGCATTCTGGGCATATGGAAGCATAACCATAGGCTTCCCTTACTTCTTTCCTTGGGCATCTCCTGTGTTTCTCCTCTCTCATCTGTATTTGCCCCTCATTGTGTAAAGACACTTGTCATTGAATACAGAGATTGCCCAACAAACCCAGGACAATGTCATTTGAACACCTTCATTTCATTGTCTTTGTGACAGTGCCTTAACCAAGCACGTGGTCTTTTCTTACAGATACCTGTACAGGTTAATTGGAGTCCAGCTATAAGGCTTAAGGGGAGAGCTAATAAAGAGGCAAGCATACAAGATAGGAAAGAGCGAAAAGTGACTTCCGTTGGAAACCAGTCCATTTTATTATCTATTCCAGGGTCATATCATGTTACCTAGGTTACAGATTACAGTTAGCTTTGTACATGTGCAGATCACATATCTTGCTTACATCTCAGAATCCACTACTACCAAAGATTATTATAACAAAATAATGTCTCCTGACCTCAAGGACGGAGGATTTGAAGAGTATCTCTAAGCCATTCAAACAGAGCCCCCTTTATCCTGAGGAGTGTGCTCAACTTGAAGGATTTTCTCTCCTCTGTACATTGACTGACCTGAAATCCACGCAGATGCTGGAGCCTATGACTTAGATGTCCATTTTGGCGGATCACAATCCAACCTCTTACACAGGATGTGAGATGAAATTTGTAGGTCATTATTTTTCCATTGGATAGTCACTTCTATTGTCTGTTGAAAAACCATTCATTTCCCATTAAATCATCTTAGAATCTTTTTTGAAAGTCAGATGACCATTTGTATGTGGATCTGTTTCTGAGCTGTCTCTTTAGTTCCACTGGTCTGTATGCCAGGCTTCATACTGATATCCTACAACTGATTACTCTAGCTTTCATTATCCTTTTATCACTGAGATCAGGTAATATAAATCCTTAGGACTTCCACAAAAATTGTTTTGACCATTCTAGGTCATTTAAAGATCCACATACATTTTACAATCAGCTTGTTAATTTCTACCAAAAAAAAAAAAAAAAAGCCTTCTTGGATTTTGATCAAGATTGCATAGATTTATAAGTCCATTTGGGTAGAAAGGACAGAAAGATATCCTTGGTCTCAGGAATTTCAGTTTAACAGTAACTACTGACCAAATGTTTTTCCTCTTGGTGTAAGAAATTAGTGATGTAAAGATTAAATGAAATCAACCAATAAGCTGTTGGGGTCAGGTAAGGATTCAGGTGTAGAACATCCTAGCTGCACACAGGGGTGTTGTTCCTAATCTGTGTCCAGGGGAGGGTAAAGAAGGGCTGCATCCTGGCTGGTTGTGTAACCCAAGGTGGCTGATTCTTAGAGAAAAGGGTCTCCAGGCAGTGGAAAATCTAGAAGATGAGAGATAGGGAGAGTTTCCTCATGTGAGCTGGTTCACATGAGAAGGAACAGGTTCGTGGGTTGTTGGGACATGAATCATGTGAGAGGATGAGTTGACTTGGGTCTTCACAGAGAAGTTGGAAGACGAGGTCTTTGTGGATTCTGGGAAGGCCCCAGGAATGAGATGTCTCCCACAAGAAGGGCTGTGTGTAGACTGTCAATTATTTTTTCTCATCATATGGAATATATAAAAAACTCAAAACCACTTAAAACAAATTAACCAATAAAGTGGAAAAATGATCTGAATAAACACTTTCTCGAAGAAATACAAATGACCAATAAACATATGAAAAATGCACAATATCATTAACCATCAAGAAAACACAAATCAAAATTATGAGATTTGATTTTAATCATGTTAGAATAGCTGTCATATCAAAATTAATGAATACTGACTAAGATATTGATAAAAAGGAACACATATACAGTGTGGGAGTGTAATTTATTATATTTACTTTGGGAATAGATTGGAGGCTTGTCAAAAAACTGAAAATAGAACTTTCCTATGACTCAGCTGTCCATGATCTAAGTGTTTATCTAAGTGAAATTAAGTCTGCCTATACAGATGTCTGCATACCTATGATGATTGTGGCACTGTTCACAGTAGATAAGGTACAGAATCAAATTAGGTGTCCATCAGCAGGGGAATGGAGAAAAAATATGGTTACATATATGTGTGTGTGTGTGTGAGCATGTATATATGTATACATATACATGTATATAGGTGAATGTCTATGTATGCATATATACTTTATATATGTATATATGTATATACATGTATACTTTATATACATATGTAAATATTTTCAATCTTATTTACATGTACATATAGCTTCTTCATATATATATAAATATACATATATATGACAGACTATTATTGGACCATAAAGAAGAATGAAGTCCTATCATTTCCAGGAAACTGGAAGGAAATGAGGTTATTGTGTTAAATGAAATGACACAGAGAGACATGAAGACAAGTGCTACACATTCTCTCTCAAGTGTGGAAATGTAAAAAGAAAGATCTGTAAGTAGAACAAGATTTCTAGGGATTGGAGAAGGTGCTGGGGGAGGTAGTGTGAGGGCCATGTATGCATGTGTAGAAATATCCCAGTGAGTTCCCTTTCTCTATACAATTATTATGTGATAGTAATTACCATGAAAATAGAGAAAATGTGCCTCCTTCAAAAAATGATAAAATAAAATCTCGGCTCAGGGAGAAGATAATGCATCCTTTCTACTCTATATGTCCTTATGAACTATATTAATAAAGAAAGAGAAAGAGAGCAAGTTTCTAGAGTCTGAGTACCCGAGAGCACTCTCAGGAGCTTGCTGTAAAACTCTTAATACACAAAGCCCCTCATGCCAATAAGTACTGTGCAGGGACACCTCCGGCCCTTTAGGAGATGGTGAGTGTCACCCACACCCAGGGAGGTGCCAGCAATATGTAGGTGCCCTTGGGTGCATTTGATGAAAGAACTGGGTGACAAAAAAGAGAAGGTACTGCTTCACAGAGGAAAGGGGTGTGTGTGTGTGTGAAATATCCCTCACTGCAATGAAAAAGGAAAACACTTTCATAAAGCTGAAATCTTTTGCTGCATTCCAAACGTCAGTAGGGTACAGAGAAAATGTTTGTCCAATGTATTTTCTACCAACTGCCAGCACTGAGAACCACCTGGGGGAGCTACAGTTGCAGCATTGCTGACTGTACACTGGGGTCAACTTGCCCCTCCTGTTTGCTCTTACTGCCTTTTAAAACTACTGTGAGTAGATGACCCCAGTGTCAGCTGTGACCCTTCTGCTGGTTTTGTGCCCTTCATTGAATTTCCACCTGCATCTATTCCTCTAGGATGCAAGTTTGGAGTTTTTGATCTGCTAACAATATCATATATTGCATCCTGTTGGATATTTCTCATTGTATTTTTGAACTAGAGAGGGAAACAGACCCAGGAGCTCCTAGGAGTTCAAGTCACAAGAATGAAGACAAAATTTATGAAGTGTTCATATGCCATAATTTGCATACAGTTTAATCATACCCAACCTGAAAACCAAAATAGAAAATGATCCCAAATTTGATATTTTGTAAACATCATAGCAGTGCTCAAAAACTTTTAGATTTTGGAACTTTTTAACTTTTACCTTTTTGAATTAGGGATATTCAGCCAGTAAAATGTGTTTAAATATTTCAAAATTGAAAATCCTGAAGTGTGAAATGATTCTTGTCTCAAGAATTTTTAGTAAGTTACTCTAACATGCATTTTTGCCAAAACAATTATTGTTTCACATTTATGTCTGTGTCATTTATTTTCTGTTTTTAGTGAATTAAAACCTAAAAGTGATTTTGTTTCAAAAGAGAAAAATCAAGCAAATGAATGTGATTTTTAAAATAGAAGTTTGATGTTATTAATTTTATTTGTTATGTGTTTTTTATTTTTAAATCATAGGCATAAAACAGAGAATCAGAAGTTAATTCCATGATGTAAAAGAATGGATTTTACATAATGATTACAGAATTGGAGGCCCAGGGCCTCCTGTGAATGGGTTGTGTCACATTTCCTTATAATGATGAGAGGAACACATGACCTTCCCCAGGCTGCGGAGGACACTGCATCATGTACTCAGTTCAAACAGTCATGTACTGCTGTCCTGGCACATCCTGTGAACTTGTCATGGTTAGATATCTAACTTCCATTTTGGGGCAGTGACATTACCAGAGAATGAACCTTGGGGTACTTTGCTACTGAGCCACATCTCCTGGTTTTTTATTTTTATATTTCATTTTTATTAGGGTCTCCTGAATTTGCTTCTGGTCCTGATGTTCCAGAGGCTGGCCTTGAATTTGCGATCCTCCTTCCTCAGTTTCCTGACTGGTAGGAATATAGCCATGCTCCAGAATGCCCACTTCATCTAAATAACTTGACATTGGGAAATTATGAAGTCTGTATTAAATCGAAGTAGTCCTATTTTGATGATTGTAGAAGATAGTGTCAGTGTCTATGTTAAATTTTTGGTCACTCTCTCAAAGATTTAAAAATATGAACAAAATGGTGCTAATTGTTAAACTGAAATAAATTTGCCCCAAGCTAGTCTCCATACTTGGGTGATAAAGTTTGTCCCAAAGTGGCCTCCGTATATGGTGAACTCTAACCTATCTCGATATGCAAATAAGGTGTCAGCTATCTTAACTGTAGGAATTCCCTTGTAACCAAGCAACTAAATCTTAGCCATTCAAGGAGGGCAGCATCAGACAATCCTGTGCTGAGGATTGATCTGAACACATGCCTGTGGTCAAAAGTGCTGAATGCAGCCAATCAGGTGATTTCCAGGTGGAGTTTCCTCTTTTCTGACTGAGTGTAACCTGCAGTGGTGAAGCAGTTAATGGTTAGGAGATTAACCTTCTTTAGTCCCAAGTGCAATTAGAACCATTTATTTGTTTTCTTTTTCTTTACTGCAAGCGTTTCCAAATCAACTGTCCTCAGTTTTTCTTAAAATGGTTCCAACTGTGAGAACCTGCCTAGTTCCTTCTGACATTTGGGGATCAGAGATCATTTTCTTACCATCTTTGAGTCATCTAGAAGTAAAGTGACCTAAAGTTCCCAGTAACACTGAAGAGGTTGATTTGAGAATAAGTGCATTCCCACCAGAGGGTCCAAAGTTAGACTACAGCTTGAGAACCCTGAGGTTGGGAAAGAAATGGTTACAGCAAGAGTTCTACCCCCATAGAGAGCAAAAGCTGTGAGGACAAGCCAGGAGATTTATAGGAGCAGGGCCCTGGAAAATGCAGGGAATGCCCTTGAAGGGGTCTCCTCTGAACACATGTCCAGTCCAGACAGCATCCTTGTGGGCTCAGGCAAGAGCAGCATCCATCAAGTGATATTTTCTTCCTCTCTTACTCTCAGGGTAGCTGCTGGACTTGAAGTGGTCAGAAGACACAATCACTAGGCTGGAAATAGATATATCAAATGCCAATTGAAAAGTCTACATCCTGCTTGCTGGCCTGACTGTGCAGGATTTCAGCAAGCCTGACTCTTCCTGGGAGAAAGTTCAGTGTCCTGTTTTGACTACTAACCTGGGATTAGCAATGTAATTACTGTAACCCGTGGATTTTTCCTTATTTAAACATATGCAGGTTAGCTGAAAGGACCCTGGATTTCACCCAAGCGCTGGAGAGACAGCACCAAGGAGCAGGTGTGCATAGGCAGTGTGGAGAGA
The DNA here is from genome assembly GCF_902686455.1 of Sciurus vulgaris. Classification (NCBI taxonomy): domain Eukaryota; kingdom Metazoa; phylum Chordata; class Mammalia; order Rodentia; family Sciuridae; genus Sciurus; species Sciurus vulgaris. The sequence goes on from NC_136474.1 coordinate 31,807,790, forward strand.
ACAGAGTCAGTTTGAAGAACTGCATGAGTGCAGCTCATTAACCATGAAAGCAGCAGTAACTGGGAGTAGAGAAGACAGTTCTTTAACACCAAAGTAAATTAGTAGAAACACAATAAATATCATTTTCAAAAAAGGGAATCAAAACATTACTTCAGAGAATATTCACTTGCTTCTCAGAACTGTAGGTCTCTAGTAGGTATTAAACATATCTTTTTGTCCTAGAAAATTAATTGGTTAATTCTGTGAATAATAGAGGACAATTGTGTGTAGTTTTATGTAGCAAGGAAAAGTTAAGTTGGCAATCACGTAGTAAAAATATAAACAATGGCAACTGTGCTGGCAGGGAGCCAAAGGGCATGCTTAGTATGCCTGGAGAAAAACAGGAAGCTATTACAATTGGCTACATGTATGCTTGAGCTCATGATTGCTTGACCTTTAACAGGATTGGGTGGACATATCTGATTGAAATTGCTTTTGCATGAGACTGCTTATATATGGAGGGTGTTATCCGAATAAAAAAAAGAAGCTCCTTCATGACAATCTGAGGTGTACGTGTCTTTATGTCCCGCTGGACGGCGACATTTGGTGGACAGTTCAGGGAATGGTGAGCACTCAGGTAAGTAATAAAGGAGAAATTTTTTCACTAGCACAGTCAACTAGCAATCAACTAGCAGGTTTCCCTATTTGAGAAAACAGTGGCCTTAAGGTACTAACGGAAGGCTCCCCTAGTGAGGGAACTTAACAGAAGGCTGTCCCAAGAGACAGCAAAGGACATCCTGTAGTAAATGAATGTGTGTAAGGTGTTAGTTGTGTTAATATTTTTGTTACTTTTTCTTGTTTGGTTTCTGTTTGTTGTTGTTGTGGTGATCAGAGAGGCCATATTATACCCATGGGATCGAAAATTTCATGGATTCACATGGAAGGCTCTCTTAAGGCATTGTTAAGAGAAAATGAAACTCCATTAAAGTCTAAAACTGCATGTATGTTCCTTAAAACTATAGAAGAAGCCTGTCGTTGGTTCTTAGAAGAAGGGCTCCTTACTGTCCCTCAGTGGGAGCATTTGGGAAAGGACCTCTATAAACAAAATGAAAAAATGCCTTTCCCTCTTGGTACTTTGCCTATATGGACATTAGTTCATTTCTGTCTGACTTCCAAAAAACCAAAATTTCAAGAACAGCTAAGAGACGGGGAAGAGATATTAGAAACTGTAAAAGAAGAACAATCAAGACAAGCTTCTGAAAGAGAAAGTAGATGTTCAGACTCAGAACAGGGATGTGACTCTGAAGAACAGGAACTATCTGAGACAGAGCTAGAAAAGAAGTTCTCTCAGTGGCATTTAGCCCCCACCACACCTTGCCCTCTGGTGTATGATCCAGATCACCACTCTTTTCCAAGTTGTAAGGGTGCATGTACTTGCTGCACAGAGGTGGCCCCCAGACAGTGGGCTGATGTAGAATCTCGATCAGTGTTCCCAATATTCCCGGTATTTGAAGATCAAAACAATCAGAGATATCATCAAATATTAGAAATAAAATTAGTAAAACAGTTAAAAGAGGTAGTTATGTCCTATGGAGTACAAGCTGCATTTACCATTTCTTTATTAGAGAAGATTGCAAGTCAAAATCTTACTCTGACTGATTGGGGTAATTTAGCAAAAGCATGTTTATCTGGGGGACAATATCTTATGTGGAAGGTGGCCATCCAGGAGTTATGTTCTGATACTGCCCAATGTAATGCAGTTGTTGGCAATCCTCAATGGAATCTAGACATGCTGACAGGCCAAGGATGATATGAGGGACAAGGTAATCAGATTAATTTCCACCCTGGTGTGCATCAACAAATTAGTGCTGCTGCCACTAATGCTTGGAAAACACTTTCAGGTACTGGCAATCTTCAAGGACAGTTATCTAAGGTTATTCAAGGCAACAATGAAACCTATGCCGATTTTATAGACAGATTGATTCAAACAACAGGACGTATATTTGGAGATATAGACCAGGCTATGCCTTTAGTCAAACAGCTTGCATATGAGCAAGCAAATAAGTGGTGTAAAGAAGCAATAAGACCCTGGAAAAACAAAGACCTTGGGGCCTATTTAAAGGCTTGTAGGGATATTAATGAGGCTTTTATTCAAGGTCAGGTGATGGCTGCAGCACTTGCACAGGGTCTTAGAGACAATGCCAACTCCCACCCAGGCCAACAGTGTTATTGGTGTAAACAATATGGAAACATAAAAAAGGACTGCGCCCAGGGTCCTGTGAAAAGGTTCATCTTGATCATATTGACCTAGCTAAGCTTTTATCATTCATTGGCTTGGCCACAAATAAGTTACCCACAGGAGTGTTTTGGCAAAAGGGTCCTATTCTATGGGTTTACATGAATTATGCCCCTAACAAGGTCTTGTCCTTGTTTACTGAATTTGTGGCAGAATTTATCCTTAGGACATTAAACGTATCCCATTCCACCTTTGGGTCACATCCCTTGACAATAACTACTCCTTATACTACTGATTGGATACAATATCTTATTAATAATTCAAATTCATGGGCTATAATCTTTACTAGTATTTCTGCTGTGTTTGACAATCATTTGCCATCTGATACTCTTCTCCAATTTTGGAGTCAACATCCTATAATTTTCCCCAAAGTCACCCAAAAAGAACCTATTATAGGAGCTACCCTTATATTTACTGATGGATCAAAAAATGGTATGGGTGCTATTACTCTAAATAATGTTACAGAAACATTGTTGTTTAATACTCTATTTGCACAACAAACAGAACTATTAGTAGCTATAGAAGTATTCAGAACCCACCATGAGCCCTTTAACCTATTCTCTGATAGCAAATACATTGTTAATGCTATTCAAAATTTAGAATTAACTGGTCTGCTCTCCCTCACTTCCACCATCACTAAGTATTTACAATCTTTACAAAAACTTATTTGGGACAGAAAAAATCCTTTTTTTCAATGGGCATGTTCAGGCTCATACTGGCCTCCAGGTCCTCTAAGTTTACACAATGATTTAACAGACATGGCCACCAGAGACCCACATATCTTTGATGCACTTGAAAATGAAAAAATATTTCATTCCAAATTTCACATAAATGCCCCTATTCTATGTTTACGCTATCAGATTACTAAGGCAACAGCATGGGACATAGTCAAGTCTTGTGCTAAATATGCTACACTTATTCCTAACCCCTCATTAGGCGTAAATCCAAAAGGGCTTCAGCCCAGTCATATTTGGCAAATGGATGTAACTCATTATTCCGAATTTGGAAAACTACAATTCATCCATGTGTCAATAGATATCTTTTCGGGACTTATTATGGGCTCTGCTCATGCTGGAGAAAAAACCAAAGATGTAGTAACACACTGTTTACATTCTTTCTCTATCCTAGGGGTCCCCAAACAAATTAAAACAGATAATTGTCCTGGATATACATCCCAAGCCTTTAAACAATTTTGTTCCACCTTTGGTATTCAACCTGTCACAGAAATTCCCTATAATCCTACTGGACAAAGCATTGTTGAGCGTACCCATTTAACACTTAAAAACATGCTTTATAGACAAAAAGGGGGGAATAGGGGCATCATCCAGATCCCCAAAAGACAAATTATCTGTTGCCTTGTTCATTTTAAATTTTTAAAATCTCGATTCTGAGGACTGATTGGCTGCTGACCATCATTCAGAGCCTAATAAAAAACATCTACCTCAAGTGCTCTGGAAGGACATTCTATTGGGACAATGGAAAGGCCTGGATCCAGTATTTATCTGGACCCTAGGATCTGTTTTCCTGCAGGACACGCAATTGCCAATTTGGGTGACTGAAAGATTGGTCAAGGTTTCCTCAATAGAAAACCAAGAACAACAAGAAGATGTGGAAGTTCTTCCAACTGCTGTTGTTGATGATCCCTTACCATGTTAATGGAGGAGCCGTGCATTACATATGGGGGACAGTAAAGGTTTGGCCTTGCCCTTTGCCCCTTACTAACTCTTCCAATCTATATCCTCCTATTCTTACCACTAATTCCACATTAGGGTTACCTACTGTACCCTTTTCTCCTGACTTAGCACCCTTCCCAAATGGCTCCTACAACTTGGCAGGTTATGTTGGAACCTTCCCCCAAGTTTGGCTATACTAGACCGGTAGTCAGAGATGGGTAAGATTAGTGAAGAGCTCATACCAACCTAAGAAAGGTAATGAAGATATAAGCTTCATTTTCTGATGAGGGGTAAGGATGTTGCTCTGTCATGGATAACCTAAGATAGGCACGGTCTTTTTATAAACAAACAGGGGGAGATGTGGGCTGGCAGGGAGCCAAAGGGCATGCTTGGTATGCTTGGAGAAAAATAGGAAGCTATTACAATTGGTTACATGTATGCTTGAGCTCGTGATTGCTTGACCTTTAACAGAATTTGTTGGACATATCTGATCGAAATCGCTTATGCATGAGACTGCTTATATATAGAGGGTGTTATCTGAATACAAAAAAAAGCTCCTTCATGACAATCTGAGGTGTACGTGTCTTTATGTACTGTTTGATGGCGACAGGTAACATCAAAATCATCCTGTTTTTGGTACTAATAATGAAACAAAAATAAAAACAATGATAAAATCCTTCAGTAGGAATTATACAGTGTATAATTAGTTACAATAATATTGTAACAAATTTTTTCTTCACTACAACATTATTAGCACTCATTCTCATTTTAGGAATTAATGTTTGGAGATCCTGAATGACTTGCCTATGTCACAGACCTGGAATGTTGAATGTTTCTCTCACTCCAGGGACCACAGTGTACAAAATAAATTCATACACCTCTCAAAGTTTTTCTTGATGTTGCATATAGGTATGTAAAGTGTTTGTAGCAACAGATTACCCAGGCATATAAATAGGTGTTGGAATGGTCTTTCTTGCAGTGTTTCAAAAGGATCCCTGAACTGACAGATATCTGTCACTTAAGAGGTTGTTGATAAAATTTATAGTGATTTTGACAACATTATGGAGCAGGTGGCAGCAATTTCAAGTACTGGACAAAAGGGGAAGCAAGAGCTGCAGACATAATGAGAATGGATGTAGGTGGGAAAAGCAAATACACAAACCTGTTCAGGACTGCAGGGCTGTGACAGCAATGTTTCCTAGAGGAGAGTTTAGCATTTTATAATTCCCATTCACTGTGGCTGGGCCAGCATTTTATTGCTTTCTGGTTGTTAGTTTCACCTGTGTGGTTTGTATAACTGTGGTTCCATGTGTGTGAGATGCATGGGCCACATGTTTATGGGGAGATGAGCTGTTCTGGGTATGACAGCTCAGTCTAGGGATGGACACCCTGGGAAACCTCTGAGTAACCACAGAGACCTACACCTGTTTGGAAAATGCAGCAATCCACAAAACCCCAGAAATAATTACAATTGATTGTGTAGCAGAAGCATGATTATGAATGTGACCATCCTTAGAGAACGCAGGGGGAAGCCATTGGGACTGTCTGGAGTGTCACTGCTAATGTGATGAGAAGTACAGATAGTGTAGCTGTGTCTGGTGAAGCTTGGAGCCATTTTTTTTCTGTGACAATTCTTTAAAAGTAAAATTGCTTAAAATTGTCAATTGCTTTGTAGTCTACAAAGGGAATTGTTCTTACAGATAACATTGTAGAGTGCTTCCCTGTTTTTGTTCTGTTTTGAGTTTTTTCATTTACAATAGTGCTTTTTCCCTTGGAGCATGAAGATGGCATCAAATAGTTCACCACTACACAGTGTATTCTGGAGCACAAGATTTGATGAGGTGAGGGTGAAACATGTTTTAAACTGAATTTGCAATAGATTCAAATGTCATTTAAGGAGTCCTGTGTGGATTTAAAAAGTCACTTGTAGCTGGGCACAGTGGCACAAATCTCTGATCCCAACTACTCAGGTGTCTGAGGGAGGATGATTGCAAGTTGGAAGTCAGCCTCAGCAATTAGCAAGACCCTGTCTTAAAATTGGATGAAAAAAAGGGTTTTGGGGTGTAGGGTGTAGGTCAGTGGTAGAGCACTTGCATATACTAGGCCCTGGATTCAATCTCTAGCAGTGTGAAAGAAAAAAAATATTTGCAGCAAAATGTTTTGATGTGAAAAAATTTTAAAAACCAAGGGAACGTATTTTTATTATTTTCTCCAATGTCCTTTTTTTGTTTATGTCTTTCTGGTTATGTGTAAAAATGCTGAAATGTTTATAAGATTTATATTAGGCAGTATGGCCATTTTGACAGTATTAATTCTACCTATCCAAGAGCATTGGAGATGTTTCCATCTTCTAAGGTTTTCTTTCATTTCCTTTCATTTCTTTCTTCAGTCCTTTGTATTTTCCATTATAGGGGACTTTCATCTCTTTTGGTAGATGGATTACCAATAATCTTATTTTTTTGAGGCCATGGCGAATGGGGTAATTTTCCTAATTTCTCTTTCAGAGAATTCATCACTTATGAATAGAAACGTACTAGATTTATTACTGTTGATTTTATATCCCGCTGCTTTGCTGAATTCATTTATGAATTCTAGAACTTTTCTGATGGAATTTTTTGGGTCCTTGAAATACAGAATCATGCCATTGACAAAGAGTGATAGTTTGAGTTTTTCTTTTCCCTTAGTATCCCTTTCATTTCTTTGGTGTGTCTATTTACTTTGGCTACAGTTTCCCAGACACTTTTGAATAGAAGTGGTGAGAGAGGACATCCCTGTCTTGTTCCAGTTTTCGATGGTATGCTTTCAGTTTTTCTCCATTTCATGTGCTGTTGACTGTGGGCTTAGCATAGATAGACTTTACAATGTTGAGGTATGTTACTAGTATCTGTATTTTTTTTAGTGTTTGAGCATGAAGGGGTACTGTATTTTTTAAAACTTTTCCTGTATCTATTCAGTTGATCATATGATTCTAGGGCTATTGGGCCTGAAGTTTTGTTTTCTTGATGTGTCTTTGACTGTTTTGGGTATCAGTGTGATAGTCGCTTCATAGAATGAATTTGGAAGGTTCCCTCCTTTTGTATTTCATGGAATACTTTGTGGAGTATTGGAATTAGGTCTTCTTTGAAATCTTGTAGATGTCAGTTGAGAATCCTTCTGGTCCCGGGCTTTTCTTGTTCTGGTAGGCCTCTGATTGCTTCTTCTATTTCATTGCTAGAAATTGATCTGCTTAAATTGTGTATGTCCTCCTGATTTAGTTTTAGTGAATTGTATGTGTCTAGATGATGATCTGTTGATGTCTTTTAGATTTTCTATATTGTTGGAGTACAGATTTTCAAAATAGCTTCTAATTTTGTTTTTCAGTAGTGTCTGTCATGATATTTCCTTTTTATCATAAATTTTAGTAATTTGAGTTTTCTCTATCCTCTTTGTTGATGTGGCTAAGGTTTTATTAATCTTGTTTATTTTTTCTAAGAACTAACTTTTTGTTTTGTTAAGTTTTCCAATCATTTCTTTGTTTCAATTTCACTGATTTCAGCTCTGATTTTAATTATTTTCTGTCTTCTATTACTTTGTGTGTTGATCTGTTCTTCTCTTTCTAGGGTTCGAGATGTAATGTTAGGTCATTTATGTGTTGACTTTTTATTCTCTTTTTGAATGAGTTCAGTGCAATGAATTTTCCTCTTAACCCTGCTTTCATAGTGTACCAGAGATTTTGATATGTTGCATCAGTTCTGTCTTTTACCTCTGATGATTGTTATTATCTACTCCCTGATGTCTTCTGCTATTCTTGAATCATTCAGCAGTGTATTATTTAGTCTCCAGGCATTGGAGTAGTTTCCAATATGCTGGGGTCCAGCCCTAGCAGGGGTCGTAGTGGTCACAGGTGATGCAGTAGGTGTCGGTGAGGTGGAGAACAAAGCAACACAAACTCAAGGAATGGATGCTAAGTTCTAAATTTTATTTTTCCCAGCCAGCTTTTTATACATTAAAAGGTTGACAGTTACACATGTTTTTCCAGAACAGAAAAAGATCACAAGGAAAAATAACAAAAATATCTTGTATAATCATTAATAGACCAGACAATGAAGTATTCTAATTATTTTTAATAATTGCTTACTCGTGATAACCTATAACTAAGCAATAAGACATATTAATATTGCTTAACTAATCATAAGGGTTAAAGCAAGTTCAGCAGGGTTGAGTAAATGTCAGTTGTGTGGCTACTGCTGTGGTTAATAAGTACTAGACAGTTTAAGCTAACAGTAATATGACATCATCTTCTACTGTGTGAACTTAACATTGAGGAACTTTTTTCTCTGGGGGATAGGTGGCCAATAATATTTACAGCATTTAGTAAATCCTAATCTTTAAGAAATGGACTATCTTGCACTCTTGTATATATACTTTCAAACCAGATTATAACATGTCCTGATTTTACATCTAAATATCCTGTGGGAGATAAAGGAGGTCTAAATCGAGGGGCTTAAGAGGCATCCCTCTGTAAGGATGTCATGGCTTTCCATTAATAAGCATTGTCATAAGGTGTTTTAACTGTAGGAACTCTATTTTCTTTATTTCTTCCATTCCTGTTAATCATTCCTAATGGGGTTGGAGTTATTTGCCTACATACTTCATGTCATCTGAGAGTAGTCAACAGGGGATTGGCTGCTAGAATCTATTTTTGTATTTTCTCATTACATTCTTGGTTACTCAAAGTTTCATTACAAATGACTAAATCTGAAATCACTGTTCCATTAGAAGTCTGTTTTTTTTTTTATGTTTTAATCCTGCTTCCATTAAGACTTCTATTTTCAGGGAAAACACATAAAATATTTATAGTAAACCTACACATATTAAGCAAGCAAGGAAGGAAAGCCCACAACCCAATTTCCAACATGATGAGACTTTGCAAACACCTTTATTACTCAGTGGAATTCTTGTCAAGCACCGCGGGGAATTGTAGGTGGCATAACACTATTATTTATTTTATCATTGATTTCTAATTTCTTTCCATTATGATCTGATAGATACAAGGTAGTATCTCTATCTTTTTGTATTTACTAAGATTTGCTTTGTGTCATAACATATAGTCTTTTTTTTACAGAAGGATCCATGTGCTCCGTATTCACTCATATATGATTGTTAATTCTAAATTATTGATTGTGTTATTAGGTTCTATGGTTTCTTTGTTTGGTTTTTATTTGGAAGATCTATGCAGTGATGATAAAGGTATGTTAAAGTCGCTCCATATTATTGTGTTGTGGTGTGTTCAATTCCTGAAATTGAGACAGGTTTTTTTGATGTACATACATGCTCCATTTTGGGGGGCATATGTAACCACAAGTGTTATGTGTTGTTGATTTATGGTTTTCATAAGCAGTATGAAATGTTCTTCCTTATCCTTTCTGATTAACTTTGACTTGAAGTCATCTTTATCTGACACAACAATGGAAACCCCTGCTTTCTCACTGAGTCTATGTGCATGATATGTTTTTTTCCTAATCATTTTACTTTTTGTTTGTGAATATATTTTTCTGTGAGATAAGTCTCTTGAAGGCAGCATATTGTTGGGTTGTGTTTTTAAAACCCAATCTGTGAGTCTGTGTCTTTTGATTGATGAGTTTAGGCCATTAAATTTCAGAGTTATTATTGAGATATGATTTGTGTTCCCTTTGATTTTGGCTTATTTTTGGTTTTTAACTGACTTGGTGTCTCCATCGATTGACTTTTCCTTTAGTGACATTCCTCCCTTTGTTGACTTTAATTGTTGTATTTCAGTTCCTCCTCATGGAATGTTTTGCTGAGAATGTTCTGTTGTGCAGGTTTTCTAATTATAAATTCTTTTAACTTCTGTTTATCATGGAAGGTTTTATTTCATCATCAAATGTGAAGGTTAGTTTTGTTGGATATAAGATTCTTGGTTTGTTTCTATCCATGTACTTTTAGAGCTTTCAATATGTTGTTCCAGGCCCTCCTAGATTTAGGATCTGGGCTGAGAAATCTGCTGATATCTGTATTGGTTACCCCATATATATAATATGATGCTTTTCTCTTGTAGCCTTTAAATTCTATCTTTATTTTGTATGATGTTCATTTTCATTATAATGTGTCTTTGTGTGATTGTGTTGTAATTTTGTACAATTTTTGTTGTGTAAACCTCTTGTATTTGAGGTATTTACATTTCATTCTTCAGGTTTGGGAAATTTTCTGATATTATTTCACTGACTATATTGTTCATTCCTTTGGTTTATATCTCTGTGCCTTCTGATGGGGATTTCTTGTTGAAGCAAATAGACTGAAAGAGATCTTGCACCAACCTTTCTTTTTAGTGAGAGAATTGTGGTGCTTTTATCATAATGGATAATCTGAGAGACCCAACCAGTGATACATGCTTCACAGATGCCTTTAATGTAAATGTGGCAAGAACAATGGATTGCTTATGAGTGGTAAGAAATATGTAGCTCCATCAATTGCATCCTTTGAGATTTTCATTATTGATTATTCTAATATAAATATGAATTAAATGTACAGTTTTCTCAATTTGGATAGTAAAATATTTCTTACTAGTAGTTTCATTAGGCTCTATGATTCAGTGATATATTTTGAAGGATTCTAAACCCTTTGACGCAATGTGTCCTTTTATGCTCTATAACAAATATATAACAGAGTTTGATTGTCTGAGTCTTAGAAAATGTGCATCTCTTAGAATTCATTTCAAAATGAAGTCTTCTAGTTATTCCATCAGTTTAAGCTATGTTAACTGAACATTAATGTTTTATATTTTGGAAGGGTGTAATATCAGTTGAGGGCTTCATCAAATTTTTAAGAATAAAAGCTTGTAAGTATGAAGGATTAAATATAGTCTTCCAACAAGCTAAAAAATTGCCAGAATTCTCATTTGTATAAAATCTTTCCATGATTCTTAGCCAGTTTCATTAGTAAATAAAGCAGATTCTCCAAACTTGACACTATGTGCTATGTGCAGGATGATGAGTCATTGGACTTTCCCCTGGGAGGTGGATGTGAGTCCAGATGCCTCTTTGCTGGTTTATGTCATTCCTTGGGTCCATTTTCTACAGGTCTTTATTGTGGTTCCAAAGTGGACAACCACCTTGAAATCAGTTCTTCTTTCCAGTGAAAGAAAATGTGACATTGGTACATTTAATTTGTCAATGACTAAAGCTGGACAAACAAGTTGATTTCTGTCACTGAACTTTGGCAGCACTTGTTCACATTTAAAACTTGTGATTCTCTAAACAGTGGGTCAGAGATAAGAGTTGGGTAAACCTGTAGAGGAAGGAATTTTGCTGGTCTGTATTTGGAATCCACATTTCTTTTGTTCAGAGGCAGTGACATTGCAACAGAACCGAAGTTCCCAGGGACCTTTCCCAAGCAGAGACCACCATTTAGAAGACCATGTTGAGAGTTTCTATTGGTTCTGGGGGCAAGACAAGGTTGGTAGTGTCGCTTTTGTGCTTCAGGTTGGTTAAGTGCTTTCAGATCCACTAGGAAAGAGGAATGGGTGTGGTATATCTATGGGAAGTCTCTGTGCAAAGTCTTTATATGAGGGTTTTTGGGAATTCTATGAAGTCCTTGTGTGGGGGTGTGTTGAAATCTGTGTGAGGTCTCTGTGAAGCTAGGTTTAAGGATTCTCTGCAAGAAATTTCTGTGAGGTCTTTGTTGTGGTGAGATATCTTTCTGTACTGTCTTTGTGGGTTGTGTATGTAGGAGGAGATCTCTGTGGAGGACTGAGGCCTTTATAAGTCTTGGAGGCACTATAGGAGTTCTCTGTGAATGGTCTCTGTCACATCTCTGTCATGGAGGGAGGTCTTTGTGTATTGTCTCTGGGTGAGTTCTCTATGGAAGAACTGTGGAAAATGTATAAAATCCCTGTGGGAGATTCGCTGGGTCTGTTGGACAATATGAGGTCTTGTGGGAATTACTGTGTAAGGTCTCCCTGAGAGTTCACTGTACTGCTACCTGGTAACTGGTGGAAAGTCACTGTGTGGTGCCTCTGTACATGTTTCTATGTGAGATCTCTGAATGCATGTTCTGTTCCAGAGGTTTCTTTTGGAGATGTCTCAGAAAGCCAAGATCCACAAATATACACAGGGATAATGCCATCTTGGTTCTGTACCAACTGTCTGCTTAGATGGACTTGCAAGATGTTATTTCCAGAAGTTTCTTGCTTGAGCCCATAGATATGTCACTTCTTGTGTCACACTTCTTGTACTCATCATCACATTCTGAATCATCCATTTTATCTTCCAGAATCATTAGTGAGGTGAATTTTTAATTCTGAAGTGGATCTTCTGGGTCCCTCCTTAGGGGAACTAGCAGAGCATCTGGAGGTCACCTTCTGCACACATTTTCTGCTTTCATAGGAAGTCCAGCAGGCTGGGTGGCCAGAAAGGGATCATATTATCTTTTGTCTGGGACCAATAGCAATTCCTTGAGAGTTTCCCCTGAGACTGTTTCAATTCCTGGGATGCAGGAAATTGGCAGGGAGAGCCAGCCTTTTGTGTTCCAGAAGGTTACTGCCATGGTGTCTCTCTTGCCACCTAGTTACTTCAACATTTTGCCCAGAGAATCCAGGTGGTGGTCTGGGGTCATTGGTTTGAAAGAGGACACATTCTTAGCATTCTCCTTCCCCAATTTTAGTCCTGTTCTTTTGGTGATATGCATCTCCAGTAGTATCTGGACATCAGAGTTGATGAAAGAGAGGCACAAAGCTGCTATTTGCTGCTTTGTGTGGTCTCTGCTGAGTGTGGGGTCTGATCTATTTTATAAAATGTATGATAGGCTATCTTAATAGAACTATAGTTCCCTCACTATGCCATAAAGTACTTAAACTGATTACTTTATTTAGATACCCATTGAAAAGTAAATTTTTTGGAAGAAGAGATTGAATATAAGGTTCTTAACTACTGAGCTATATCCCAAGCCCTTTCTACTTATTTATTTTTGTTTTGACACAGATTCTCACTATGATGCTTAGGACCTCACTGCATTGCTGAGGCTGGCTTTGAACTTGTAATTCTTCTGTCTTAGCCTCCCAAGCAGCTGAGATTAAAGGTGAGTGCCACTGCTCCTGGGGACAATTATTTTTTACAAAGAAACAATCTTGGAAGAAAAAGTGCCAAGATTTAAACAATTTAAACCTATTGGTACAATTTTGCCAACTTTATTCAGATGCATTGCTTGATGTTTTACGAAGTGTGTGGTTCACTTAGGAACCTGGGGACAAGCAGTTTTCTAAATCAGGGCCAGATTTTAAGATATGAATTTGACTTGATATTTTGAAGAACTCATGTGTGAGCTACATTTTATATGTGGCATTTCCTTTTAGGAAAATGTTATAGATTGCATGTGGAATGTCCCCAAAAGATTCATGTGTAGGGTTCTTGGTTCCCAGTTTGTGGCTCTTTGGGGAGGTGGTGGGGACTTTAGGAGGTTGGGCCCACTTGGATGTGGGTCACTGGGGATGTGCCTTTCCTAAGTTGTTCCCAGGTATGTTATCACAGCAATAGAAAGCTGAATAATTCAGAAAAGAATCGTGTTTGACAGTTTGGATTAGTGGGTGAGGTCCGATTGCAGAAATGTGAGTTTCTGGATATATCATAAACTTGATTTCAGTATCCATTGTGTAATGTGTGTGTACCATATCTAGTTTAAGAAAAAGGGTGGAGACTACAACAATTTTAGTTCTTGAAAGACTTTGAAAAGACGTTCTTTCCCTGAATTTTTAATGGCAGATACATTTATTTCTATAATGCTCACATTATTCCAATAAAAACAAATGAAAGTGCTCATTAATTTTAAAGTAGATGCTGTCAGATAAAGATATAAAATGGAAGCTTATATGAAAAAGGGACAGCATAAAAGAGAGCAAAAACTAGCAACCAAATGGGTTTGACACAAAGTTCACATATTCACAATAAATCTACTCATTTTACTTCCTTTCACACCCCAGATATTGGTAAGAAGAGGGTTTTTGTACACACTGCAATAGCATTAACCAAAAGTAGTATGCTATAATTGTACACTATGGGGTAAAATTATATTTTGGATATTTTAGAGTTGGGATCTGGAATGTCCTTCAAAACCCCATGAGGTTATGCTGTGTTTCCCTGGGTGGTTCTCTTGGCATCTGATGTAACCCACGAGAGATCAGGGCCAGTGGGAAGTCTTTAGGTTTATGAAGGTGTCCTCTTAATGGGAATTTTAATACCCCATTCCCTTCCTCTGTTTTTTCTGACTTTGATACAAGTAGTTTGCTTAGCCATAGCTTTTTTCTATGATGAGTTGTCTGCCACCAGAGGTCTAAAAACAATAGATCTGATCAGTCATGAACTCCAACACTGTGAGCCAGAACCCCCCTTTTCTCTTTATTGGTTCACTACATGAGGTGTTTATTATAGTGCTGGAACATTGACTAATACCTTGGACTCTAGTGTTCTCAGGAGTTACATCAATATGCTGATAAGCTAAATAGCTCTGTAGTTTGGCTGCAACACCAGAGTACTATATTCAGCAAGTGTGGGAGTTGGAACTGTACTTCCAGTTCTAAGTATGTCAAGGGTGATATGCAGTGTGATCCTTGAATTACCCAGAGTTTACTCCTGTGATTGTGGATTTTGGTCCTGTATAGCCTGTGAAATCTTAGGGTGATTCTTAGAAGTGCATTCTTGTTTGAAAGAATCATCACTGCATTTTAATTATGTTGAGCAGTGGCTTTCATTGTGGCATACTTGTGCATGCAAATACCATACTTTAATCATATTCACCCCCATGATTTTCCAACCCATTCTTCTTTGTGTTCTGTAATAAATCTTGCTACCTAAATGTCTTTTTTCACCCCTAGATTTTATAATAGTTGTGTTCATGTGTCTACTTATTTTGCTTAACATTATGATCTCCAATCCATGTACTTTACTATGAATGACATGATATTTTGTTCTGTATGGCTGGATAATACTCTACTCTGTGTGTTTGTGTGTGTGTGTGTGTGTGTGCACATGTGATATTGTCTTTATGCATTCATCCATGAAGAGAAATACCAGGTCTGATTCCGTAACTCATCTATTGTGAATTGTGCTGCAGTTCATAAACAATAATAAACTCTAGGATAGTATCTGACTTCAATTCTTTCAAGGAAGGTACTCTTGGATCATAAGTAGTATTATACTTAGTATTGTAAGGAACAAATATCTTGATTTCCATATGGCTGTACTAACTTAAATTCCCAACAACAGTGTGTCAGTGTTCCATTTCCTTCACATCCTCACCATGATTATTTTTTGTTTTCTTATTTTTCTTTTGTATTCCTGATAATTGCCATTCTGACTTGGTGATACGGAATCTCAGTATAGTTTTGATTTGCATTTCCCTGATAGATTCATTTACTGAACTGTTTTTCATATAATTATTGTCCATTTGTATTTCTTTCAAGAAGCAACTGTTCAGTTGATTTGCCCATTTATTGATTGAGTTGTTTTGATTTTCTGGTGTTAATTTGTTTGAGTTCTATGTATATTCTGGATATTCATTCTCTGATCAAGTTTGGCTGGCAGTAATTTTTCCACCTCTATAGCCTGTATGTGGAAATTTCTTCCTTGTCTGTGCAGAAGCTTTTCAAATCAATGCAGCCTCATTAGTTGATTCTTGCTTTTATTTCCTCAGCAAAAACTGGAGTTCTATTTGGGAGGTCATTTTATTGTTTCATTTTGAGTTGACAGGTGAGAGATAGGGATCTAGTTTCCATCTTCTACATATGGATATTTAGTTTTCCCAGCATTGTTTGTTAAAGGGGCTGTCTTTTCCCCTGCTCAAGTTTTTGTCATCTATGTCAGAATTAATATTGTTAAAATGCCATATTATGAAAAGTGCTATACAGATTCAATGTAATTCCAATTAAAATCTCAACGACGTACCTTATAAAAATAGAGCAAGCAATCATGAAATTCATCTGGAAAAATAAGAAACCCAGAATAGCTAAAGCAATCCTTAGCAGGAAGAGTAAAGCAGCAGGTATCACAATACCAGAACTTCAACTATACTACAAAACAATAGTAACAAAAATGGCATGATATTGGCACCAAAATAGACGGGTAGATCAATGTTACAGAATAGAGGACACGGACACAAACCCAAATAAATACAATTTTCTCAAACTAGACAAAGATGCCAAAAATATGCAATGGAGAAAAGATAGCCTCTTCAACAAATGGTGCTCAGACAACTAGAAATCCATATGCAACAGAATGAAACTAAACCCCTATCTCTTACCCTACACAAAACTCAACTCGAAGTATTAGTTTTCATTCTTTTACTTGCAAATATCTTTGACCATAGGTGAGTTTCTTGCAGACAACAATAATTAGGTCTTGCTCTTTTAGTCCAGTCTTATGATCTATTTCTATTATTTGCAGAAATGAGGCCTTTTATATTCAATGTTATTATAGAGAGAAATGTGTTACTTTTTTCCATTTTGATTTACCTTTAATGTTTGCTTCTATGCTAACATTTCTAATATAATTTCTTCTCATCCAATATCTCTTGGTTGTTTTTAATCTTCTTCTATGTATAGCATTCTTTTAAGTGTCTTCTGCAATGCTAGCATAGTAATAATGAATTCCTTTCATTTATGTTCACCTTGAAAGGTTTTAATTTTTTCTTCAATCCTGATAGTACAATTCTGATGGTTTATTTGGTACAATGGTCTTGTTTGGCTGTTATTTTATTCAAGACTAGAAATACATTATTTCAAGCCCTCCCAGACATTTGGGTTTCTGTTGAGAAATGCGATGTTAATTGATTAGTTTTTCTGTGAATGTGAACAGGCCTTTAAAATTCTAGAAGCTTATAGAATCCTTTCTTTGAAATGAATTTTTGTCAGTGCAATTATAGTAGGATTGGAGAAGTTCTTCTCTAGTCAGGTCTATTTGATGTTATAAATATTTTCAGTGTCAGGAGTTTCATCTCATTCTCAAGGCTTCAGGAATTTTTCTGCTGTTACATCACTTCCATAATCTTGTATCTCTGATCCTTCTTCAATGTCTGTGAGCATCAATTTTGCCCCAGAGTTCTGGAAAATTATGATTATAGTTTCTCATTTTTTTCTTTAATAATGTCTGAATGTTCAAGGGTGTCCAACTGATGTTCAAGCTCAGACATTCTTTCCTCTACTTAATCTAATGTATTGGAGACAGTTTCAATTTAATTTTTATTTTATTGATTTTGTCTGTCATTTCTAAGATTTCTGTTTAGTTCTTTTTCAATTTCTCTATATGTTCATTGAATTTGTCATTTATATCCTACACTGACTTCCTTAATTCATAGCTATTTTATTGAATCATCTTACAATCCATTAATTTTTCAAAAACCTTTGTTTTGAATATTTTTACCCAATATTTCAGCATCTTTCATATTTTTGGAATTGCAAACCTTAAGAGTTTTCTTATTACACTGTTTTTTGATATCATTTATATTCTTACATTGGGATGGGTTTCTATTCCATGTTTACATGAGTGTATTCTTAGGGACAGCCTTCTTTTGGCCAAGCATTCTGGGATATAAGGTTGTTGTGAAATGTTGAATACATTTCCAAGTGGATTTTGTCATATACTTACTCTGCTAACTTTCTAGTGCTGATTAGTAACCAAAGTGAACATTCAAAGTTGTGTCGCATGTCAGAACTTGAGGATTCCACTTTCTCTGTAGATTTCATTGGATCTTTCTAGTATATCAGAAAATTCTATTTCTAGTCACTGTCCATGATTGCTCTTCTAGATTTGGTCACTCTGTGTATTCCAAGAATATATGGGAGTAACCTATGTTGAGGTCTTTGTGTTATTTCGCTCTGCTGTTGCTGTAGGAGCACATATCCCAGGGTGAGTTGAGCCTTATTCTCAGCTGTTCCTACTTGGGCCATGGTTGTCAATTTGGGGTTTCCTTCCCATTTATTTGTGTTGAAGTATTGCTGAAGTTTGAGCATAGTTATGTGTGGAACACAGTTCACAATCTCTTAGGTGGTTTGGTGTGTAACTCGGCCATAGAGCATATCTCCACCAATTTGAAGTATCACATTTGATACAAAACAATTACAGAAAAGGGAGAAAAAAATAACAGCAACAGAGTAACAATCTGCAACATTCAAGTATACCAGGTGTCAATTATAATATGTACAATACTAATAATCAGGAAATGAGAAATGATGGTGTCAGAAATTGAAATAGCAACAAAAAACATCAGTGAACTATATTTAGCATTAAGGTAAACACTAAATGTCAGCTCCAAAATCCACAGTACTAATAACTGCAAAATCATGAATGGTGGGAGCAAGATTATATAAACTAAATATTTTAAAAGGTAGCAAAATACAATTCATTAAGAAGAAATGAAATGGGAAAGGAAAGCAAAAGCAAGGTCAGAATATTCCAAAGGTGAAACAGATAAAGAGGAGAGTTAGAAAGTGAAGGCCACAATAAAGGGTGGCTTTAAAAAAGTTTGAAAGTGAAACAAAATACACTGGCAGAGAACTAGAGTATTTAACTGTTAGAGGGAGAAGTTGTGAAAGTTAAGCAGAGTAAAAAGTGGTAAGCCCCTAACCCTCAAAATACAAAAAAAAAATAGTAAATGGATAATAACATGAGAAAAATGACAGAAGAGACAAAAATCTCTTAAATATACATAACATTCACCAATTAACATATACAATCAAAACAAAAACTTAAAATTCATAATAAAAATGAAACATTTAAATTTCTCTGATCTTTTCTGTGCACCTATATAAGGTAGTATGGAATGGGAAGTACTGTTGTCTGCTGGAGTGTGGTTGGACAGACTAGATTGATGCATCCCCAGGTTGGGACTGACATGGAGTTCTAAACAGAAAGCTATGGTGGTTGAGATCTAACTCTGTGTGTAAGTCTGCTACATAGATATTAGCTCACACACCCTAGGGTCCTAGCTGATTTTCATCTCTGGTGCCAATCTGGATCTCATGTGACTCCTGAGAATTATAATTGTTGGGCAGGGTAACCAACTGTCCTAGGTGGA
Source organism: Sciurus vulgaris (assembly GCF_902686455.1). Classification (NCBI taxonomy): domain Eukaryota; kingdom Metazoa; phylum Chordata; class Mammalia; order Rodentia; family Sciuridae; genus Sciurus; species Sciurus vulgaris. The sequence goes on from NC_136474.1 coordinate 31,826,798, forward strand.
GTAAGCACAGCAGATCTCATGCACTCCACAACCAGTTATGACTTTACAAGTTTCAGTCCTTAAATGCAAGCATGTTCCCCTTGTTTGACTTCCAAACCCATCCTCAGGTGACTGTGCAAGCCAACAGACTTAAAGAAAAGCTAATTGCACTCCACTGTATATCTCAATCCCCTCAGATGCAGTCTTCTTTGTGCATGTTTCAATGGCTTTCTGCCAGGTGCATCTTCCTTTATTGCAATAAATGGAATTTTTTTTTTTTTTACTATTAGTATCTTGTAAACTTCATTAATTCTAGCCATCTCTCTCAAGCACAGACATATGTACACAAATAGTTGTACAAAAGCAGACTCATATACTGTATTCAACATATAGCAAATTAATTTCACCCAAATTCAACAGAATGAAAACAAATAAGAGATTGAAGAAATGGTCAGCCATAAGTTTAATTCAAAAAAGATTCCTCTTAAAATTAAGGACAATTATGGAAACAGTGAAGAGGCTAATGTTTCTTCTAGCTTCATGTTTTGATTAGAGACTGTATGGAGTCCTGTATGATAGGTGAAACCTGCACACTTGAGTTTCTTTACCTCTTGTATTATTGCTACATAAGACAATGTTCATATTAAATTCAAACCTACTATTCCTATTACTTTGTTTAAAGTTTCTAAAATGCTTATTACTACCTTTACTGCACATTTTTTCTCATTTGCTTAAATTTTATTATCAGGCAGATTTCCCCCCCACCCCTCAAGGTTCACTACTGTGTACTTTTATTACATACTTGAGAATGTTTATTCCCTTTATAAATTTTTTGGGGGATGGATACTGGGGATGGAACCTAAGGGTGCTTTACCACTGATCTATGTCCCTAGCCCCTTTTTTTTAAAATTTTATTTATTTATTTTTGAGACAGGGTCTAAGTTGCTGGGGTTTGCCTCAAATTTGCAATGCTACCTTAGCCTTCCATGTAGCTGGGATGACAGGCACATGACAGGAGACCCCGCTTATTGACTTGATAAGTTTAATGAAATTTTGGCAAAATGTGAAATTCTTGACACAATATTATTTTTCTCAGAGTTTGGAGCCTTTTGCTTTACTGCCTTTTGTTACATGAGCTGAGACCATCTTCCTTTATCCCTGTTATGGTTTGATTTCTTTGCTTGAATTCCAACATAATTCATTACCTTTTTAATTTATTAGGATATTTGAGAATGCTGGGTTTCCTTTTGTATGTTTTTGGTGCTATTTCTATAGCTTTCTTTTCCAGTTTTTATTTCCCTAGGCCTATTTTCTCTATGCCTTGTTTAAGAGACCAGCTCTTGCTGTTGCCCAGGCTGGCCTCAATTGATTCTATTGCCTCAGCCCTGCAGAGTAGCTGTGACCAAAGGCATGCACCACTGTACCTGACTGTATTTAGTAGTCTGTAATGAGACTTCCATTTCTCTGTTTTATAAAATTTAAACTTCTTTAAGCTCCACCAACCTTATCTTTCATCTCTTATGTTTTAATTTGTTTTTGAGCCTGTATACTTTATAATTTTTTAAAAAACAGGTTGTTTTCTACACTATTTTCTTTTTGTACTGGGGATTGAACCCAGGTGTGCTCTACCATTGAGCTACACCCTCTAGTCCTTTTTATTTTTTAGAGACAATGTCTTGCTAAGTTGCCCAGCCTGGCCTAGAACTTGGGATCCTTTTGCGTCAGCCTCCGGAGTTGCTGTGATTTCAGTGTGTACATTTTTGTGTGTGGAAATTTTACTTTTAACCTTTTTGAGGGAGTGATAGCCATCTGTGATCATTCTTTCTTGATTAATGCTTATTTAAATGTATTGAATAACAGGAAAGATTAATGAAATGAACTTTAAGTTGGGTTGTCACATTGAAACCCTCTCACCAATCGTTATTTCCTTTGTCCCTGAGAACACATCTCCCTTCATTTCTTAGCAGTAAGAGGTCATTGTGCCCAGTGGTAAAGCTTTTAAGACATTATTTCAAATTGTGAAAAATGTAACCAATTCAGTGGTTTGCACCTAATAAGAAAGGCTGACACTGAATATGCATTTTACATAAGGAGTAAGAATTTTCCTAAAATTTGTTTCAGTACAAAGTATACATATGAACAAAGTTGTGAAATATATTTATAATATAGACTGTAGCAAAAGAAGTTAACACTACAATTCTTATTTATCAAAATGATCTTGAAAGATATGTTAAACATATCCTACTTACTTTTATCTTTTTCTTTTTTCTAATTAAAGAATAGGACACCCTGCTCTGTGCTATAAAATGGTTATGCTGCCCCAGTTTTAGTCCAAATTCATCATGTCTAAATAGCTATGCTTTAAATTTACATTTGGGGAGGTTTCTTTCTGTTATTAAAAATTTGTGTGTGTGGTTTTACCTTAAAAAAATACAGTGCACACACAGACACACGTGCGTATCCCCAGTAAAGTGTGTGTGTGTCTTAGCCTTTTTAAATAATTATTTTGAGACAGGATCTTCCTAAGTTGATCAGGCTGCCTCAAACTCATGCTCCTCCTCTGCCTCAACCTTCATGGCTAGTATTACATTTTTATTTTAATGATACATCAATAATGACTTGATTGGTTGATTGGTCCATGGGTCTTTAGTCAGGACCCATGATCACCTAGATCACCTTAGTAAAGAAATAACTGCTAGGAGTCTACAATAGCCTTAAGTAGATATGCTTATATTTAAATTTAAAATAGTCTTGTATATAGTTGTATCACAAACCATATCAGCTCTCATGGACAACTTTCATTCAGGTGTTGTCATGAGAGGAATCACTTAAGAATATGAAAGCTCAAGTATATCAAAAACTTTAATATTGCTATATAACTCCTTCAGTTTAGTAGTGAGCAACAGAGATGTTTATCCTATGACTAGATTCGGCTTTGCAAGAAACCAGGTTCTAAAAGGCAGCTGGTCTTCAAAATTCTGCCTGGGACTAGAACTGTAGGAAGTCATTCAATCATTTTTCCTTTTTAAATGGGTAAAGGTAAGTACAGGTGAAAGGAACTTTTGTAGCAAAGATCCTAATACATTGTTGACTCTTGGTGCCAATGGGGACTATTTAAAGTTCTTTATTTTGCTTCTGTGTCCTCAGACTGTTGGCTTCTTTGATCTACTTTCCTAATTGTTCTTTGTGAATGACTCATTACAGTTTTATATAGATGATTTGTCACCAATGTTGATGATGCCTATAGTGCTACTGTTTGCTCATCTTTTACCTACGTGCACTCCTTGGGCAATCTCATCTACATCTTCCACAATTACATAAACATCAATTCTGGCCTAGATCACTATGCTGAACTCTTATCCCTGTTTCTAAATCATCTGGAATTTATGTAGCTACACCACACACCATAACTGCCTCAAATTAAACTGGTTAAACTGAATGCATCACTTTCATTACCACCTTGATTTATCCTCATTTCCTGCCACTCTAAAAAGCTATCTTCCTACTATATTTTCTGACTTTGTAAATGGCACCACTGTTGAGCAACACAGGTCAAAACCATGATTGTTACTACTTTCAAATCTTTTCCAGTTCTCTAGACCTACTGCTACTGACTAGTACTCATAGAATAAAAGCTAAGGATCTGAACCTGGAATTCAAGGCTCTTGGGGGGCAATAAATGGCACTGTACAGGAATGTGCTGTAAAAGGGTATCAAGTGCTACTATTGAACTATTTGATGAAACTGGATTGATGATCCAAAGCATTATGTTTGAATGTATTCTAATCCTGCAGAACTGCTGCTAACCAGTCAATTTTCAGCTCTATTACCACTTTCTACCACTGGAAAAAGACTAAAGACTATATTTTACTGATCTGACCTTTGAATAATAGCAACAACATACATCTCAGGACTCTCAAAGCAGTTCTAATCACAGACCAAACCAGAAACTAAACTTAAAAAAAAAAAAAAAAAGGAAATGGTTATGTAGGGTTTAATAACAAAAAAAGGAAAGGGTCACTCGCCAGGTAGCCAGATCCTTCCTTTCTCATTCATATTCTCAACCCCCAGACCCTTTCTTACCATCATAACTTTGTAAGTTTGAATGCAGTTATAGTTAGTTGGGTCAACATCTGACCAAAGAAACATCATCCCTCAAAGATATTGATTACAATATTTAAAAAAGAGAAAACTCAGCACCGTTTCGTTTTTTTTTTTTTTAAAAAGGGGGGTGGAGAAACTTGGTAAAAAAAAAACTGAAATACTTTTAAAGCTGCCTGGAAAGCAGATCGTAATCCTTCCACATGGAGATACCTCATAATCACAGGAGGCATTTGGACTGAAACCAAGCTGAATTCTCTACTCATTCCCTCTCCGGCTCTTCTTGTGGCTTTTCTTAGACCTTTCAGGAGATTTTGAACGGCTCCTATGTCTGTGACTACGGTGATGACCTGGGGACTTGGAGCGAGATCTGTGTCGTCGATCTCGGGACCTGCTCCGGTGACGTCTTGGACTTTTGCTTGGATGCCTTTCTCGGCGAGGGGAGGGGCTTCTTCTTTTGGGAGATCGACTCCGCCTTCTGGGAGACCGACTCCTACGCCTCCTGCAGCGCAGTGTGGGAGAGCGACGGGGCTTGTCCAAGTCTCTGTAGCTTCTCCGGCGGTGGTCAGGAGATGGCACTCTTTCCAACTTCTCATCTTCTTCTTCCTCCTCCTCACTGGACTCCACATCATCCATGTCCTCTTCTAGAGCACTAACTCGAGGCTCTAGTTGCTCAGCTTCTTCTAGCACATAGCGTTTCTGTAGCCGGGGCAGAATGATATCACAGACTCTCTTACTGTGCAATAGTTCATCAATAAACTCATCTACATGCATCAGTTCAAACTTTGAAGTCTTCATTTTTTATAAATTCTACAATGATATCCTTCTCAGGTTGAATCTGAAGCATCTTCAAGGTTAAACACAAAAAGGGAGTTGGTTTTATGTTTCCACCATCGACGCCACCCACAAACCTTAACTCCATGGCTTTATCAACTACAAGTTCAGCGGTAAGTCCAAAACACTCTTCTTTCCAGTACTTAGATTCATAGATCCGTGTCCGAATGATCTTCTCCACTAAATATTGAGGGTTGGTGCCATGGATGCTATGCGCATCCTTTTCAATAAATGGAATTTTTAATTTAATACCTAGGATGTATTACAAGAAATGTCTTCTTAAAGGATCATGCTACCTTGCTATATTAATGCTTGCACCAACAAATCCACCCAGAGTGCAAAAATGGAAAACAATGAAAAGTTTGCATTAAAATACAGAAAAAATTGTGACAAAAATATACTCAAACACATTTGGCTTTTGGAATTTTGTGACAAACATCTCTAATAAAACATGAGTATAAAATTGATCCCTCATTGTGCTACAGCCATAACATGCTTTATCACTTAGATAAAGGAGCTTTAGTAGGTCTGCAGTGTGCAGACAAGTGGAAAACCTGGCCTCTTATATAGCCTTACCTAATACTTTCTATTTGCTTCTTAAATGAACTGTTTTGTGAATGAGTTTAAATTTTATTTCAGTCTTTGATGTCCTGTTTGACTACCATGAACAACACAGCACTCAGCTTAGTTGTGGTATATAGTAGCTGAACCATACGTATCTGTATTGAATTAGTTAGGAAAACTCTTTTACACATGTAGAGAAGTACATATTTGCTCATATTAATGATTTTTCTACAAATTAAAAAATATTAGGGGATTAAGTCCCTTTAAAAGTCAATTGACCTCTTTAAAAAATGATAGAATTTGACAGTAACATGGATTTATTACTTTATGCATCAGACGAGTGAAAACACAATCTATATTCTACACTCTCCAACAAAGAACAAATATCATTATGATCAAATGGAATGTAACTAAAAAGACACACAATCTCATAATGGACCATGTGTTTAGAAACACTAGTGACAAGTTAGTGAAGATATAACTGAGGTCAGTAGAGCCATGTGAAAAACTCTGGTTCAAGTTTGTCCATAAAACTGTGCTTTTATGGAGGGTTTCTTGGACTGAACATAAGCATCAACTAAGAAAAATATTGGACAGTTACCTGTTCCACCCCAAAACAAATACAAACAAATGTCTACAAAGAAACCTCGGGTACAAGTTTGTCTCAGATATCAAAAGCAGAATCTCCAAATGTGTTGATATAGTAAAAGAAGTTTTACACTCTGACAGTTTCTCATGTCCTAGTGAAATGTCTAAGTCATCTTCAATTTGCTTATCCCTTTGAAGGTGCAGGGGGCTGATTCGTTTCTGATTATTATTCTCTTAAATAGCTTTCTGTGTTCATTATTTCTTTATTACTATCTGTGTTTCTGCCCCCATGATGACTTTTACTATTGTTCATATTCTGAATACTGTGTGCAGTCTAACAGGTGAAGATAATTAAAATGAGTGTAGTTTTAATCATCATGACCAAAGTTATATCACTAATGATCTCTAAGTCATTGTTTACCATGAAACATTCCCTCATATGGAGGGAGAAAGGACTGTATCGAGGAAAAAGAGGGGTGGAAGGGGTGGGGGGAAGGGAAAAATAACAGAATGAATCAAACAACATTACCCTATGTAAATTTATGATTACACAAATGGTATGCCTTTATGCCATGTACAAACAGAGAAACAACATGTATCCCATTTGTTTACAATAAAAAAATACAAGGGCTTCATAATAAAAATGATGTCACTGCATGGATCTTTCAGAGCACTCTCAGCTTTATTCATTCTGCACAATATCAACATGGTGGCATTATACTGTGTGAGCATGATATTAATATTCTACTCTCTCTCCTCTGCTATGCTTTTAAATGACAGACTTCCATTTTTATGTTATGTAAAGTCAGCAGACTGCATGTTTTCCTACCACTTTATATGAAGCTTTCCAGAATTTGAAAATAAAATCTTAATTAGCAAGTATTTTACCAGCACTAGAGTATCTGTATGCTTGTACATGAAGAAATACTTATAATAATTAAGAGAATACAAAGATATAATCCAGATTGCCCATGGCATGTTGGTAAAATTCAGCAATTATTCCATGTTGTCCTAGGATCATGCATTTTTTTCTTTCTTTTTTTTTTTTTGAGAAGACTTTTTATTACTGCTTCAAACTCAATACTTGTCTTTGATCTATTAAGATATTTTGTATCCTTTTGGTTCAATTTTGGTATGTCGTATGTATCCAGAAACTTTTCCATTTCTTCTAGATTTTCTAATTTATTCAGCATAGAGTAATTAAAAATTCTCCCTAATGATCTTTTGAATTTCATTGTATCTGGCTTAATACTTATTTTTTTAAGTTTAATTTTGTTTACTTGGGCCTTTTCTCTTTTACTTTTTGTCAGTTTTGCTAAGGATTTGTCAATAATATTGTTTCAAAGAACCAACTCTTTGTTTTATGGATACTTCGTATTAGTCTTTTTACATTTTATTTTGTTTGTTTTAAATTTTTTTTAATTTTGATTCATTGTACACAAATGGGGCACAACTGTTGTTTCTCTGTACATGAAGTAGAGTTTCACCATTTGTGTAATCATACATGTACATAGGGTAATGATGTTTGTCTCATTCAGTTATTTTTCCTTCCCCCACCCCCTTCCAATCCTTTTTTTCCTCTGATATTCCACAACTGCATCCATTTACCAGCTAATGCCATAATTTAGTTTTTCTTTATGGCTATATAATAGTCCACTGTGTATATATAACACAGTTTCTTATTCCATTCATCAACTGAAGGGCATCTACGTTGGTTCCACAATCTATCTAGGGTGAATTGAGCAGCTGTGAACATTGATGTGGCTGCATCACTATAGTATGCTGATTTTAAGTCCTTCAAGTATTGGCCATCGAGTGGGATAGCTTGGTCAAATGGTGGTTCAATTCCAAGTTTAGTAAGTTAGCAAGTTTAGTACACACTGCTTTCCAGAATGGCTGCACTAATTTGCAACCCCATCAGGAAGGTATGAGTGTACTTTCCCCCCCACATCCTCACCAACACCTATTGTTGCTTGTATTCTTGATAATCGCCATTCTAATTGGGGTGAGATAGAATCTTAGATAGTTTTGATTTGCATTTTTCTTATTACTAGAGATGTTGAACATTCTTTCATATATCTGTTGATTGCTTATAGAACTTCTTCTGTGAAGTGTCTGCTCATTTCCTTGGCCCATTTATTGATTTTTTTTTTTGTATTCTTGGTGTAATTTTTTTTTTTTTAATCTGGATCTGAGCTTGGTATTTACAATTTTTTTTTGTATTCTTGGTGTAAATTTTGTGTTCTTTATAGATTCTAAAGATTAGTGCTCTATCTGAAGTATGTATGGCAAATATTTTCTCCCACTCTGGAGGCTCTCTCCTCACATTGATAGTTGCCTTTCCTGAGAAAAGACTTTTTAGTTTGAATCCATCCCAATTATTGATTCCTGTTTTCATTTCTTGTGCTTTGGGAGTAATTTTAAAAAGTCTCGTCCTAAGACAACATGATGCAGATTTGGTCCTACTTTTTCCTCTATAAGTTGCAGGATCTCTGGTCTGAATTCAAGGTCCTTGATCCTTTGTGAGTTGAGTTTTGTGCAGGGCAAGAGATCATAGTTTATTTTCATTGTGCTGCATATGGATTTCCAGTATTCCCAGCACCATTTGTTGAAGAAACTATGTCTTCTCTATTGTATGTTTTTGGCACCTTTGTATAGTATGAGAAGAGTGTATTTATGTGGGTTTGTCTCTGTGTCCTCTATTCTATACCATTGATCGACCTGTCTATTTTGGTGCCAGTACCATGTTGTTTTTATTTTCTATTGCTCTGTAGAATTGTTGACGTTCTGGTTCTATGATACTCCCTCTTTCACTCTTCCTGCTAAGGATTTCTTTAGGTATTCTGGGTCTCTTATTCATCCAACTGAATTTCATGATTGCTTGCTCTATTTGTATGAGGTTCATCATTGGGATTTTAATTGGAATTGCATTGAATTTGTATAATAATTTTAGCAGTATGGCCATTTTGACAATATCAATTCTGCCTATCCAAGAACATGGGAGATCTTTCCATCTTCTAATGTTTTCTTTAATTTCTTTTCTTAGTGTTCTGTAGTTCTCATTGTAGAGTTCTTTCACCTCTTTTGTTAGATTGATGCCTAAATATTTTTTTTTTTTGAGGCTAATGTGAATGGGGTAGTTTTCCTAATTTCTCTTTCATTGGATTCATCACTTATGAATAAAAATGCTTTAGATTTATGAGCATTGATTTTATATCCTGCTACTTTACTGAATTTATTTATGAGTTCTAGAAGTTTTCTGGTGGAATTTTTCAGCTCCTCTAAATATAGAATCATGTCATCAGCAAATAGGGATATTTTGAGTTCTTCTTTTCCTATTTGTATCCCTTTGAATTCTTTGGTCTGTCTAATTACTCTGGCTAGAGTTTCAAGGACAGTATTGAATAGAAGTGGTGAAAGAGGGCTTCCTTACCTTGTTCCAGTTATTAGTGGTAAATGTTTTCAGTTTTTCTCCACTTAGAATGATGTTGTTCGTAGGCTTAGCATAGATAGCCATTACAATGTTGAGGGATGTTCCTATTATCCCTACTTTTTCTAGTGCTTTGAGAATGAAGTGGGCTGTATTTTTTTCAAATACTTTTTCTGCATCTACTGAAATAATCATATGATTCTCAACTTTAAGTCTGTTGATGTAGTGAAATACACTTATTGATTTCTGGATGTTGAACCAACCTTGCATCCCTGTTATAAAACCCATTTGATTCTGGTGCACTGTCTTTTTAATATGTTTTTGTATGCAGTTTGATAAAATTATTAAGAATTTTTGCATCTATGTTGATTAAGGATATTGGTCTGAATTTTTCTTTCCTTGATGTGTCTTTGTCTGGTTTTGGTATCAGGGTTGTATTATTCTTTTACTGTCTAATTTATTTATTTTTTCTCTGAATTTTACTATTTCTTTCCTTCCAAGAATTTTGGATTTGGTTTGTTCTTGTTTTTGGAAGACATTATGATGAATCATGATATTATTGATTTGTATTTGTTTTGTTTATATAGGCATTTATTGTTGCAAACTTGCCTCTCCACATTGCTTTCCCCTTTCTGGTATGTTGTGGTTCCATTTCTTTGGACTTTTATTCTGGGCACAGTGGTGCATGCCTATAACACCAGTGGCTCAGGAGGCTGAAACTGAAGGATCACATGTTCAAAGCCAGCCTCAGCAAAAGCGAGGTCCTAAGCTTCTCTGTTATACCCTTCTCAGAAAGATACAGAATAGGGTTGGGGTGTGACCCAGTGGTATACTGTTCCTCAGTTAATTCCTTGGTACCAAAAAAAAAGAAAGAAATTTTAATATTTCCCCCATAATTTCATCCATGACATGGCGGAAAGTAGTGTGCCCACTGTTCATTTAGTAGTGTGTTGCTTAGGTTCCACGTGTTTGTGAAATTTGTGCCATTATTTCTAGCTTCTTTTCATTGTGATCAGATAAGATACAAGATATTATTTTATTTCAAAAATTTTGTCAGGGGTCGGTTGTGGCTCAGTGATGGAGCACTTTCCTAGCACGTATGAGGCACTCAGTTCAATACTCAGTACCACATTAAAAAATGAATAAAGGCATTTTGTGTATCTACAACTAACAAAATGTATTGAAATTTAAAAAGCTGTTATGAATTGCTCAATTGCCTAATATATGGTCTACTTTGGAAAATATTTTTTATACTGAATGAAATAACATGTATTTTCAATTGCTGTGTGGAATACTTTCTAGATTTTGTTATGTCCATTTGATATGTAGTACACTGTAAATCTGATGTTTGTTGATTTTTTTGGGGGGGTGCTTGGATTATGTATTTATTGTGGCCTATCTATTCATTTATATCTAATCATGTTTGTTTTTTAAAATTGGGTGATTCAAGACTTATTGCTTGTGAACTTTTTATTTATTTATTTTTTTTAATTTTTATTTATTTTCTTTTTTTATTGTAAACAAATGGGATACATGTTGTTTCTCTGTTTGTACATGGCGTAAAGGCATACCATTTGTGTAATCAAAAATTTACATAGGGTATTGTTGTTTGATTCATTCTGTTATTTTTTCCCTTCCCCCCACCCCTCCCACCCCTCTTTTCCCTCTATACAGACCTTCCTTCCTCCATTCTTGCCCCCCTCCCTAACCCTAACTCTAACCCTAACACTAACCCCTCTCTCCCCCCATTATGTGTCCTCATTCACTTATTAGCGATATCATTCGACTTTTGGTTTTTTGAGATTGGCTTATCTCACTTAGCATGATATTCTCCAATTTCATCCATTTGCCTGCAAATGCCATCATTTTATCATTCTTTATGACTGAGTAACATTCCATTGTATATATATATACTACAGTTTCTTTATCCATTCATCAACTGAAGGACATCTAGGTTGGTTCCACATCTGGCTATTGTGAATTGAGCAGCTATCTTGGTGATGAATTGTCCCCTTGATCAATATATAGTGACCTTCTTTTTCCTTTTGATTTTGTTTTAAAGGCTATTTTGCAATTATAAGTATATCTACTCCTCTTTGCTTTTGGATTTCCTTTGCTTAGAACATAACTTTCCATCTGTTTGCTTTCAGTGTGTGTATGTCTTTGCACATGTTAAGTTTCTTGGGGAAGCTATTGTTGGATCTTATTTTTTAATCCATTTAGCCAATCTGCCTCTTTCATATGGAAAATTAAAAACATTTACATTCAGCGTGATTCTTAAAAGGTATGTTGTTATTCCTGTCATTGTGCTCTTTATTCTTGCAGTGATTTTGAATATTCCATGTTTTTTTCTTTCTGTTTTATTCATCTTAGAAATTTGATTGTTTACTATATTGATAATTATGATTCTTTACTTTTTCTTATTTTTATGTTTATGCCACTAGTGAGATTTACTTTTTCACGTTTACAGATGATTTGATCTTTCTTCTTCTTCTGGGTATTTCCTTTTGCAAAATTTTGGCTTTTCATCACTGTGACAAAATACCTGAGAAAAACAAAAAAAAAAAGATTTATTTTGTCTCCTGGTTACAGAGGTTTCCTTCAGTGTTTGGTGAACTCCATTACTTTGTGCATAAGCTGAAGCAGAGCATCATGGGAGATGAACTTGGCAGAGGAAAGTTGCTTACCTCCTGTGAGCTGGGAAGCAGAGAATGTGACAGAAAGGAACTAGTGACAAGATTCAGACCCCAAGGTATTGCCCCCAATGTCCTTCTCCCTTCAGCTGTATCCCACTTCCTACAGTTTCCACCACCTCTGAGTAATACATTCATATTATAAAGCCATCAATTGATAAATCCTCTTAGGAGGTCAGAGTTCTCATGATTTAATATTTTCCTAAGAGACCCACCTCTGAATACTACTGCAAGATTTCAGAGTATGAGTCTTTCTGGGGCATGCTCCATCCAAAGCATAACAAGGGTTTTCAGTGATGCTGATCAAGTGGTCATGCATTCCCTTATTTATTCTCATCCACGATATTTATCTCTCCTTTTTTTTTCCTTGAAGACTATCACTTCTTGGTATAACAGACTTCTTTGACGCTCCACTCCTTTACCCAGACTGTTTCCTTCTTTTTAAAGGTCACCAGTCAGAATGGACTATAGTCAGTCATAAGGACCTCATTTTACCTTCATTATTTTCTTTTTCTAAAATACTTTTTTAGTTGTAGGTGGACATGATACCTTTATTTAATTAATTTATTTTTTTGTGGTGCTGAGCATTGAACACAGTGCTTCACACATGCCAGGCAGGCTATCTACCATTGAGCCACAACCCCAGATCGCTTAATTAATTCTTTAATGGCCCAATTACCAAATAAATTCACATTCTTGAGTAATGATTGTTGAGACCACATATTAATTCTGGGTCACATAACCATAGTAGGCAGGTGTGGAGACTTTGGTTGTCTCTGGTGAGCAGCAGTGACCTCAGGGTCACCATTGTGTTTGTACCAGGGGTGGTCCTGGGGTCTGTGGATGAGGGTGGGGTGGTATGGCTGGAGAATCTGTTTTTGTTTCCCCAGAAAATGTCAATAAGTGACCTCCTTCATGAGTCAGTTAGTAAGGAGCCTGAGGACAACCAGTGTCTCTGAGACTTGTCAAGTATTTGACTGCTTGATAAAAATGATGATGTTGTGTACATTATTAGTAGTCATATGTGGAGTATAAATTCAAAATCCAAGGGATTTTGCAAAATATTATGAATTTGAATCCATGTGATATAACCTAGAAAACAGAACTTGTGTGATGACCCTCCTTGGAGGTAAAATACTGATTTAATTCATCCATGAGGCTAATATGATGTTTAAAGTGATGTTGTGAGAGTAATCAATACTTTAAATATGTCATCTGTTTGGAGACATTGCTAGAAGGTAAACACACATTGCTTCATATCTATCTATATTAGGCAACCCCACCAACATCAGTTATCCCAAAAGGATGTGGTGAAGCCTTAGTGGGTCTTGTCAACGATGTTCCATAAAATTGGTTCATTTTGCATTTTCCTACTGGATGGCTAAGACAGAAGCCAAGGTAAATGTGGGACCACGTCTATGGGGAATGAGAACAGCAAGAATGATGTGATAGGTTTGTCTTAAGTAAAATGGGTATGATTAAAAGTTCTGTCCTCAGTTCTGAGACTACCCTTCTTAAATTTTGCATTAAAATTCACTTACTTTTAAGAAGTTGAATGCATAACATCAATGAATGTTTGAATTTTTTAACTTTCTGCTTATTTTAAATATCTTTACTTCATTACTTGGCCAAGGCAAACAAAGAAAGTACATCACACCTTGATTTGGGAATATCAAATGTATTGTTTGTTTAGAGGTTCCATAAAAGTATCAAGTTGAAGATTGTTCCTATAAAGCTGTATCTCCTGGGCCCCAGGGAAACTCCAGGAACCATGCAGTATAGGCAGGTTGAATGAGGAAGAAAATGTTTGAACCTGTGTGTGCAAATCAAGCAGAAGGGGCATCCTTGCCTTCCTCATTGTTAGTGAGCATGTCATAGAGATACCTCTCTGGCCATTGGCAGTCCAGTTTCTGTGGATCCTGGAGTTCACAGTAAGGGGAGCATCCTTCATGCAGAAGGTCTGAAGCATCATTCTCTGTCAGATATTCCCTCTAAGCAGATTGTAATGACCCCAGCTCTTGGTGCCCCTCAACTATGGGGGCACATTTTCTAGTTATAATTGAAGAAATTAAAATGGCTTTGTGGTTTTTAAGGTTCCTGCCAAGAACCAACAGACTGTGGTGGGAACTAGCTGGATCCTGATAGAATCCTGCTCTATGTAGGAGGACTTCATCTGCTAATTGACTAGTGAAACAAATGGTAAACTATTTACAACTGCATCAAATGAGGCATTGCTGAGAGGACCTTGGAAACACAGTTAGTATCACACCAGTAGCAAGGAACTTGCCTTGAGGGTCTTAGCAGAGCCATTAGGAACAGAGGCTTTTATTTGAATTAAATACAAGTAGTCCCTTTTGTACAACATGCTGTGGTTTATATAATATAAAGTTAACCTTTTTTATCTGCAGTCCTATATTGAACACATATACAGAATTTTCCCCTTGCTATTATTCCCTAAACAGTACTGTGTAATAACTACTTATCTGGCCCATGGGCATCATGAGGGGGCAGGGCACAAGGCCTCCTATAGCATCTGCAGTTCCACACACTGGGAATACTCCTGTGCAGTGTGACTGTGGCCCTTGGGCTGGGGAGCATCCTGATTTGGGATCTCTTGAGACAGTGACCTAAGACTAATTTCCAACATGCTTGAAGTTTCCCTCTCTCTGTCCGGTGGGGTGCTCAGGGTGCAGTGAATATACCTGGGAGAGGGGTCCTGACTGACACAACTGTAACTGATTCACTGATAGTGAGCCTGGGGCCAAGGTGCTAATAGCAGGCCACAGGTATCATTTGCCAGACACAGTTCCCACCATTTTGCAAGAATGAAGTAAATTGTCATGTCCTTAAGATTCAGGTATGGAAATAAGAGACTTGCTCTGAATCACACAGTGGTGTGATGGCGTGGGGTGGGCAATGATAGGGAGTGCTTGAACCTGTCAGCATGGCCTGTTTTCCAGACTCACTATGGGTTTATGGACCATCTGAAGTGTGGTCAGTACTCCTGATCCTCCAGATATGCTCATGAGGCTCTAGGCAGGGACTAGTGTTTCCATATTGACTTTAAATGCAGCAAATACTTAAGCCCCTCACAGTAGTCATTTCAAGCACAGGAGTCATTTCATCAGGTTCTTGTGGACACCTGAGCATGGAAAACCCCTCACGCAAAGAGAACTGTGCAACGACTCCTCCTACCCTTGGGAGGAAAATGTTGAGTGTGTCATCCACAGCCATGGAGGTGCCAGCACTGTGCAGGTGTCCTTGTGGGAGTCTGACATCAGAGGATGGAAGGGAGAATCTGCTCTTCCACTGGGCTGTGGTGTTGAACTCTCCTTTATTGTAAAGGAATAAGAAACATTTTTCAATAAACCTGAAATCTATGTCAATACTAAATGAGGTAGAAATGTGCAGGGTAGAGAATCATTTTCAGAGGACAATATGCCTTCCCTCTGTACAATTCTGATTGTGAGATTTTTTCATTAGAGAACCTGAGCTTACAATGCAGTATTGGAAGAAAATTTGAAGAAATCATTTTCTTTACATATATAAGTTTAGTATTATATTACTAATATTATTTCAGATAATATTTTGGAAAGTACACAGTAAATTTAAATCAAGAGTTGAATCCCATTGGCATTATTAGGTAAATTTTAATATAATAGGATAAAATATATTTAGATTGTTTGCATTTTCCCATTATCATTTTGTTCATGAATTTTAGTAAGGTTAATAAGATGAAGACATCAGAATGTTTACCTTGCTCACACTCACACTATGTGTGTCATTATCTTCTCCAGATCCCTGTGTCCATGTATAGCTCTACTGTACCAGAAATCTGCCTCTTTGTGTCTTGGAGGACACAGCAGGGTCAGATTCAATGACCCAACTCTCTTGTAGTCCATCTGGTTTCTGGGCCTATTCTTGATGCTAGGCCCACCCTGGGGTCTTCTCTTGTTAATGAAGGGACAGGATCTGGTTCAGGAGAGACCTACAGGGCATGCTTCTGCACCAGGGGTGGCTGTCTGAACCCACATATGCATTACTGTCTGGAATGAGAGCAGTTCCTTGCCCATGTCATCTGCCTTGGTGGCACCTCCTGCATAAGACTCTCCATCAGGGAACAAACGGGTCAGAGGAGGTAGTGTCATTATGAGTGGCACATCCCCTTATGTTTCCTTTGAGATTTCCAGGCTGGCATTCTTCCCATTCACCACAGCTCTATGTGAAGCTCATGCTAATCTGCCTGCTTTCCTGGCTCCATCCTTTCCAGTTCTCCACATCCCACCCTCTGCCCACAGTGTCCCAATGTAGATAGTTTTATCTTTATTTTCAGTGATTGACCCAGGGGAACTTAACCACTGATTTACAACTCCAGCCCTGTATTATATTTTTATTTACAGACATGGTCTCCCTAAACAGCTTAGGGCCCCAATAATTTTCTGAGGATGGCTTTGAACTTGTAGTTGTCCTGCCTCAGCTGGGATTGATTACGTGTGTGCACCACCTTGAAAATATGGAGATCGTGATTGCATGCATACATGTGACCACAGACACCAAGTCTCTTTAACTGCCTCTAAATTCAAGGCCAGGAAACCACCTTCTCCAAATTTTGTGGGCCCATTTTGTGGAATGGGAAGCTACTAAGTCCCATGGTAACCCTGTACACCAGTCCCTATAACCCACAAAGTTGAGGGTGGAGGTAAAGCCTGATTCTGACCTTAGGGGGTCGAGTCCTGATGGGATTGACCCATTTTGAAGAATCCCAAACGCATTGTATTCTTTTTGTAATGATAAAATATCATGAATTCTTAAGGTATAATGAGCGGATCTAATAAAAGTGTAGGTACTCAATGCTCCCGTCACCTCCTTGCATGTCTAGTGTATTCTAGAATCCATTTTAATTCAGATCAAACATGACCTCATTCCCTATGACCCAGCACAATAGACAGAACACTTTCTGGTAATAAAAAAAAAAAACAGTATTATTATAAAACAGTTGTCACCACATTTAGGACAAAATCATTATCATCAAAGGGTGGGCTCACACGAGGACAATTTTTTTTGGTATGGTCTCAGTTATGGGGAAAACTTTGTCCCATCAGGACAGGAG
Source organism: Sciurus vulgaris (assembly GCF_902686455.1). Classification (NCBI taxonomy): domain Eukaryota; kingdom Metazoa; phylum Chordata; class Mammalia; order Rodentia; family Sciuridae; genus Sciurus; species Sciurus vulgaris. Next base: position 31,844,097 of record NC_136474.1, read on the forward strand.
TAAGAAACATGTTAATGTTGACCAGACAAGAAACGTCTCTGCAGAGCACAGTGTCTTGGACAGTGGACATTGTGGCCTGAGGTACCTGCCACCCTGTGCCTATGCTGGAAGGGGCTGGCCAGAGGTGCAGAATCCTTTGGCAGCAAAGCCTGATTGTTGTTGTTTCTGATCCACCTGTTCATAGGATGGCTGTGGCCCCTGGGGCTGGCCTGGTGACCAGAAGTCACAGCTTCCATCACTCTCGATTTATCCAGGGAGGTGAAACCCCTGGAATAATGGGACTGCCTACTTTTAGGGGCCTGGGTTTCCTCTTTGAGCATGTTTTTCGTTGAGGCAGATTGGTCATGATGAAAGCCCATTTTCTGCTCTACGAGCCATCCAACAGTGTTCATGAGTACTTGTGCTTCTGATGCTGTGTTTTCTGTAAAGAGTCAGATTGTGACTGACCGTTGACTTTGGGTAGAAGTTGATGGGGTCATGATTGTGGGTAGGGAGTTGTCCTGTCCTTTGCCTATCCAGGGGAATATATACTGAAGAAACTTCTTTATTCTGTCCTCAAAGTGCTTCTTTGAAGGAGCCTGAGAGGACTTATCCCCCACAGTATCTTATACCTCCATTACAGGGACAGAGGGGCCAATTTCCCCAGCAAAGGAGGGCCACTCTTCTGCAAAATTCTGTTTCTGGCCTTGTGACCTGGGCTGTATATGCTCCGCTCTCTGGGCAGTTGCCCTAAACTTATTTGTCTTGCATTCCATGGATTCTGGAATTGAGGGCTCTGGGGCTCCTCTCTTCACTGGTTAAGAGTCTGTAGCCCCTGGGAAATTGGTAAACTGCTAGTGGACATGCAGAGGGAGCTGGACAGTCTCTCCCAGGAGGCTAGGATGTCTGCAGCCAAGAGTACCTCAGAGGCACAGTCCTCATGAAACATTTCAGTTGCATAGTCTTGTAGGATGACACCAGTAACCAGAACTTGAGTCTGGATCTGTGGCTCAGTGTGTGCTTTCAGGAATGAGAATCCCTGGTCCTGGGAAATAGAACTTCTAAAGGGGAAGGGGCTCTTACTGGTTCCCTAAGATTCTGATTTCCCCAGATTAATATGAACATTTGGGGAGTTTGTTGTCTTCCTGATTTCCATGGAGACTCCCCAGTCAGAACACTCTTCATCATCCTCAAGCTCTTTGATTTCTTTAGGTTTCAAAAAGTGGAACCCTACCCCATGTGATGAGAGACTGTGGCATGAGCCTTGTGAGCTTACACCTGTAGTTCCCAGTGGCTCTTGTATGCCCATTTCAAGGCTGAGATTTGGTTCCTTGGGGCCCCTTCCAGAACTGAGGAGAGCATCACTGTGCCAGTTTCTTCCCACAAGAATGTAACTGTGAGCCTCAGGGGCAGGTAGCCCTCTTGTGTAGTAGTTGAAGCATCTGAGAGACCAATGATGTCACCAGATGCATTTGTGCTCAGGGACTCAAGTGTAGGGCCAGAGAGAGGACACTTCACAGTGGGAAATGAAGGTTTTGCAACGTCCTTGAATCCTGGACCTTTGTGAATGGATTTTCCCAGGACATTGGTATTATGGGCATTGGAGTCAGCCTTGGAGTTATAGGAGGCTGAGGAGGGAAGGGGAGGGTGTGGAAGTGGTGAAGCCTCAGAGTGTTTCATCTTGAACAGATTTATATACTTGAGGATCTTGATAGGTAGACCCCACCTGTGCCTCACTTTTTGACTTGTAACATGTGCCTCTAGTACATGCCAAGTGCCAGCATCAAGGAGGGAGTGTTCCTGGGAGGCATTCCTGAAGGTTTCCTCACCTTTTAAGGATGGTCCATCCCCAGTTTTCTTGTGGGTGTTTGACTTTCCAGCTGGGGGAAGACGTGATGAATTCCACACCTGGAAAGAACAAACTCCACAGGAATCATGACTACTTGAAACATGTCTGGACTCTCTGAAACATTCTCCTGTACAGAAGGGCTGCTGTCATGTGTAAACATGGAGGTGCAGGAAGACCCACAATTATTTTCTGCCTGATCTGTTCTTGGGACTCTGTCCCAGGACTCCTTGAGTTATGGGTGGATGTGGGGTGATAGTCCACATTGGTGGTGCATGAACCTCCTTTGAAGGTGTTGTTCCGGTTTCCCCTGGAGCTCAAGGCTGAGAAAATCACCTGGGGTGTTGTTGATGGTCTTAAGATCATAGGAGGTCCTGTTCTCCAACGTGAGATTAGAGAAGACATTCAGAAACTTTTGGACCAAGAAGGTAAAGTCTCTATATTTTGTAGTTCTTTCCTATAAAGGTGATTATCTAGGTGTTGAAGAGAAGAAAGGGAAAGCAGCTGGGTCCCCTGATGACTTGTAGGGCCTGAAATTTCACAGGCAGCATTCAGGGAAAGGTGGAGTGGCATGCTTGTGAGAGAGGATGTGAGATGGTCCTGATTCTGGATGAGCCAGTGATGGGGACTGGGACCAGGTTGATGTCTGAGTCACAGGTTGGAGTTTGATAAAAGGGTGGAGCAACAATTGGGAGGAAAAGAGTTGTTCAGTTTTAGTGAGCACCATCTCTGAAATGTAATTAGGAAGTTCATTGAATAAAATGGAGGAAAAGTCTGCTGAGGTTCCAGAAATTCTGAGAGTAGTCACCAGGGACTCGCTGTGTAGAATGGGGAGGCCCCAAAAACCTGGCTGTATTTCTCCTTTAAATGGTCCCCCAGCATGATGGTGTCAAAGAGGTGGTGAGGGAAAGAAAACAGCTCTGACTTGCCTGTTGTGTTCCAGGGTTGTGGGATGGTGATGTCCTCCTCCCTGCCCAGAGATGTTGCTGTGCTTTTCAAAGAATTCAAGGGGTGGTCTGTTTCATCTTTTTTCTTCTCATTACAAATGTTCTATACTTCTGCCTGGTTGATCAATATTTCCAGCAGTTTCTGGACATCAGGGTTAGTGAGAGGTTCCTTCAGCCTCTACCTGAGAGAGGGGATGGTTTGCCAAGGATGAATCCTCTGGTGGGTGGGAATCATGGTCTCTCTGAGCTTCACTTTGTTGGTCATGGGAGTGGCACCAGACTGTGGCAGCCTTTTGCCACTATGAGGGGAATGAGATGGGATAGGTGGAGGGGATATGGCCTGAGATTGCAGGGACAGGAGAAGGCAATGGGACAGGAGACTGATATTGGACAGGTGAAGGTGATGAGAGAGGAGGAGGCCATGGTTCTGGAGGATATAATAGGACAGGAGGAGTCCCTATCAGAGGAGAAGACAATGGGTCCAGAGATGGTAATGGGACAGGAGTAGGCAATGTGACAGAAGGCAATGTGACGGAAGGCAGTGGAATAGGAGATGGCACTGGTACAGAAGCAGGGAATAAGCAGTTGGGTGATGAGGAGTTCTGTGAGGTGGTTCCCCATGAGAGTGTCCTTGAGTCACAAGGAGGAGTCAGGATGGGACCTGGTAGAGATGGAGGGCAGGCCATGGTTTTAGGAGGATGAGATGGGGGAGAAGAAAGTCCATGTGACTGAAGTAAATGTTCCAGAGGAATCACAGACTGTGGTGAATGAGAGGCACTTAGGAATGAGTGTGACCCCTCCAACAAGGATGAAGTCCTTAAGTCTCCAGAGGAGGTGGAAGCCAGAAGCAGATTGTGCTTGTGCACAGATGACGGGGAAGGCAAGAGGAAGAAGGCAGTGGCCAGAACATCCTGCACAGGCAGTGTTCATGATTGGTGGACTGTGTCTTTCTCTGGTTTGCACTTTTCATCTGGGTCATCTTGTAAGACATGGTAAAAGCTGCTGTCTTCATGAAGGTTCCCTAGGTGGCTGCAAGAGATAGGAGGCACAGGCTGTAGCTGGTGCAGATGGGTCCAGGAGATAGGGCAGGTGGGAAGGGGTGGGCACCTGAGGTATATAACCTCTCACTTCCACATAGTCCATGTTTACAAAGCCCTTATTCTTTCATACCCCAGAGCTTTAGTGAGATCCTGCCCTGTGAGAGCATTATGTTTTGGGATCATATCATGGGCCACAGTCAGGATACAGGAAAATGTGGAATGTTACTTATCTCTGTAGAAGGGAGAGCAGACCTTCAGTCTCTTCCACTTCTCTCCAGCAGTCTCTGTAACCTAAAAATGGAGATTGGGTAATTGTGGAGAGGGAGGAAGCACCAGTGTTCAAGGCCACATGACAGGTGACAGGGATAGAAAAGCACAGAGAAGTGTTGCACTTTGTCATTTCCTTCCACCTCCATTAGCCCCACTGTACTCATAATCACCGTGTGGGGAGAAGGATTGGACAATCTCAAAGAGGAATGGGTCTTAGGAAAGTAAGGGCTTGTCTACACTTTGACCAGTAAGTCCTACCTCCAAATCCAGACAGCATGGCTGCATGATGGCCCATGTCATCTTACTGGACATTACCCATCCCTGGACCAGCACATCTTCATTCTGATCACAGAACCTGAGTAGTTTCTATGGTATGATGATTTCCTTCCTGAATCCTCCCTCTCTTGTCTCTGCTACTGACATTCTCTGGGATATGACTTCAGTCTCTTGGGTCAGGGGATAGCAAGTCACCTCTGGGCTGTGAGGACAGGGCCTTATCTTTCAGAATGTCACTCTTCTTCCTGGTGTTGCTATGTCCCTTCTTTACATTTTGATGCTGATGCCTTTAGATACCTTTTGATGCAACAAGAAAGAAAAAGAGTCTGGTGCCCCATTGACCCTCTGCTCTCCTAGACCAGTTATACACATTCCATGTTTCTGAACAACATAACTATTTACAGTTAGCTAGTGAGGACCACTTTATGAATGTTTTTAAAGTGGTAAAATGTTCTATTTTTCTTCTTTGGAAAACACCAAAGGGAATTTTCTCTCTAATATGCACCATGAATGTCCTCAGTCACTACTCCTCCACACAGGATCAACTCATTTCCACAGGCTCTTCTAGGCTGCCAGGCAAGATTCTGCTCCCTGAGGCCAGAGGTGACTTCAGCCTTTGATGGAGGCCCTCAGGGCTCACCACAGCCCTCACATCAGTCAAATATACAGGAAATACTTATTTTTTCGGAGATTCCACTGAGAGGAAGATGACTGATGGACCACTCTTTAACCCTGTCCTTCTCCAGGGGTTCCCAACTCTCTCAGGATTCCAGACTTCTGACACTGAGTCAAAATATGTGTTTTTTTTGTTGATTTTGCAGCTAACCACTTGGATAGTCTGGGAGCTTCAGATAGGAGAAAACCTAGTGCAAACTTCTTCCCTGCCTTGCCCCACCTGTCCCAGAATGATGCTCTGTTCTGTCCTGAGATTTGTATTTTTTGAAGTGTCTCTAGTTATTTTGGAAAAGTGGAAAGAAGAGTAGACAATAGAGAATCTATTTTTCTGGTGGGTCTGGCCTGAAGGTTTTTTACCTTGGGTTTTTCCTTTTTCTTTGGTGGTGGCAAAGATGGATTATCCTGGAGGCAGTGTAACAGGAGGAGAAAGCCCCAGTCCACACACAGAGCCAAGGATCATATCCACTGCCAAGGTGGTGAAGTTGGGGTTCAGCCATGAGGCACTAATACTATTCAGAGGAAAGAGAGGATTCTCCATAGTAAATCGCACTGTTTTGGACAAATGAGTCCTGAGTTGTCTCTGCAGCAAGGGGGAGTAGGGCATAGGCCTTTATCACAGGGCTGTGCTCTCTCATCACAAAGTGATCCTGAGAGCAGAGGACGGTCAAGAAGAGGCTTCACCACACCCTGCCCCACCCTCCAGTCCAGCCTGTCTTCCACCCTCCTGGGTCTTCAAGGTCCCTACTTCCAACTCTACCTGTTCACCTTTCCCTAGGAGGCCTTAATTTATTTCATGTTATTTTTGCCTGGCACCCAGACATGATCAGCTTCCTTTTAGATCTCTCCTTAGCTTCCTCAGTAGTACACTGTTTGGATATTGGGTTGTTTCTGTAGTTGTTACTTTGCAGGGATTATTACTTTCATGTTCTCTCTCTGCTGTTCCAGCTTTCTCACATATTTTCTTTCCTTCAATCAATACATAGAACTGAAATCTGTTCTTAATTCGTTTTGTGCATTTTGAATGAAATTTCTTCATGATTGTTTTCTCATTAATTTTATTTTCTTCATGTAGAGGGTCTTCAACAGCACAACAAAAACCTAATTAAATATACAATTATTCCAATCTAGAAGAACAGGTATAGAAAATGAAAAAAAAAAAAAAAGGCTGCAAGGAAATTTTTTAATGATTCTAGTATATTTTCTTCAACTTCAATGAATGCTCAGTTGCAGAAAAATGGTTTGGGATTTTCTGTATGCATAGTCACACACCAAGACACAAACCAAGTTATTCATGTCTGATATGCATATCAATATGCACCGTTTAATATGTGTAAAAATGGGAGTTTTTTTATTTTACAAAGGAAATATTGAATCCATAAGTCTGTGTTTTATGTCAAATTTGGTAAGTTTCTAGCCTTTGTTTTCCAAGAGGTTTTCTTTCCCCTTCTTCCTCCTTTCTCTCTGAGTCTCTCTTTGTATGTGTGTAGGTAGCCTTTCTGATGGGGATGTGCAGGTCATTGGCACCACTTGCTGAAAAGATTTCTACCCTGTGCTGCTGTGTTGGCTCTGCTCTTTTACTATACACCAACTGACTAAAGTGATGTGGGTCTGTTTCTGGTTTATATTTGCTCATACTTCATTGCATTTCTTATCTACTTTCATGACAAATTTAAGTCTGTAGCTGTCTTGTAATCTTTGTCTGATTTTGTTATTGCTTTAGAGCTGTCCTGATACTTGTGAATTAGAATGTAGCTCTTTTGCTTTTATCTTCTGGAAGAGATTAACTACAAATGTATCTTGAACTGGTGGAATGGCCTTAGTGGTTCAGTATCTGATAAGTTACATTTCTATTCAGATTGGTAATTTCTTTTTGAGTTCAATCTAGCATATTTGTTTTGCAAGAAATCAATTGATTTCATGCAGTTTCTTGAATTTAAAAACATTGAGTTCTTTGTGGTATTCGTTGCCTATCTTTGTAATGTCTATGGAATCAGTATTGATGCTACCCTATTACTTTCTGATCTTCATCATTTATATATTTTTTCTTTGATATATTGCCTAGAGGCTCATAGATTTTGTGATTTTTAAAATATTTGTATTTTTTATGCAGTCTTGTGCATCAAACCCAGTGCCTCACACTTACTAGGCAAGTGGTTGATCTACCATTAAACTACAGCCACAGCCCCCATAGTAATTTTTACTTGACACATAATCACACATATTTATAGGACTTAATAGGCCTAATGTCGTGATACATTATTTCTTTGCTGTGAAAAAATTTAAACTCTACTTTGTAGCAATATTGAAATATACAATACAATATTTACTATCATCCCTATATTAATCAGCATTTTGTCTCTGTGAATGAAATACATGACAAGAACAACTTAGAGGAAGAAAGTTTATTTTGGGTTCTACAATCTCCATGCTGGGCACTAGTGAGATACAACATCAGTGAATGGACATGGCAGAGGAAAGCAGCTCAGTTCATTGCAGACAAATATCATAGTGAGACAGGCATGTTGGCACACACCTGTAATCCCAGTGGCTCCAGAGACTGAGGCAGTAGGGTAGAAGAATTGCAAGTTTAAAGCCAGCCTCAGAAACTTAGCAGGGTCCTAAGTAGCTTAACAAGACATTGTTCCAAAAAATATCATAAAAGTGCTGTGGATGTATTTCAGTGATTAAACATACCTGGGTTCAAAACATGGTAAAAAAATTACAAATAAAAGCAGAGAAAGGGAGACGAGGTAGAGAGCGAGAGAGCGAGAGAGCGAGAGAGCGAGAGAGAGAGAGAGAGAGAGAGAGAGAGAGAGAGAGAGAGAGAGGCACTCTCAAACACCCAGGGACAGAAAAAATGTTTTCTAATGCTACATTATTCTCTCAAAAGGCACACCTCCAGTGACCTAATGTCTCCAGCTACACTCACCTGTCTGAAAATAGACTGTGGTCATTTCAAATTATTAATTCATGTGAAGGAGTAGTTCACATATGAAGTTACAGATCACATTATCCAGTCTTCTTTTTTTTTTTTTTTTAAATTTGAAAATGGTCTTTTCTCCTCTGAATATTTCTGCATTATCTAACACATGTACTTTGGGTGGGGGGGGACACGCCTAGATTCAGACCGTGATAATCACCATTCTCTAGTGGACTTTTAAAAATGAGTTCCCCACCCTTTGATTTCCTGCCATTTGCATATAATGTGTATGTATGTTCTTTGTTAGTGCTGCTTAGTTTGTTTTGCATTTACTCTGCTTGGTGAAGGAAGATATAACTATCCTTGATTAGATCTCAGTCTTTAAGTGAGTCTGGTGTCACGAAAGACTCATTTCCCCAATTTCCTCATTTTCTCATTTCCTCATTTTCCCCACTGTGATGGGACACACAGTTTGGAGGGAGCAGGTTAGCGTGCTCCTGGGACATGAGTCAAGTGAATTTGAGAAGATGTGTGAACTTTATTCTTCACATAGAAGCTGGAAGACCTGGTCATTGTGGATCCTGGTGGTCCCTAGGAAAGAGATGTCTCCCACACAGAAGGGCTGTGGGTAGGCTGTCTGTGAATCATCCTCTCTCAGCCTATGGTGATGAGTCCTGGCTATGGGTGCCCCCTATGGTAACCTGCTAATGACATTGCCTAGTTAAAGCCAAGTAACTCTCACAGAGTGGGCTTGTGGTTTCAGAAGTTACCTGCCAAGGACCTGCTGTCTTAAGGTGCTAGTATCACAATGCAGGGTCATGTAGCAAGGAGGATGTGGTGGTTTCCCCAGTCTTGCTCCTTACACAGCACTTCATCTGCCAATAAACTGGTACATCCAAGGGTGAAGTAATCACACCCATGAGAAATCAGATATTGCTGAGAAGATGTCTGAAATGTAGATTTATAATCCTGTCAGAAGCAACGTATGTTGCCTTAGGAAGGAGGTATTTGAAGAGGTTACAAGAGGCATAGTGACCTAAAGCCTGTCATTGTATACAAACAGACCCATGAAACAGAATAGAGAAACCATAAATAAACCCATGCATGTACAGCCACTTGCTTCTCAGTAATGGTGCCAAAAACGTTTTCTTGGAGAAAATGACATACGGTTCAACGAAGTATGTTGGAAAAAAATGGATGATCACGTGCAGAAGACTGTAGATTGACTCCTGTTTCTCATTCTGTACCAAAAAGATCAACTCATAAGCCATCAAAGACCTTAATGAGGACCCAAAACTCCAAAACTGCTAGGGAAAGTGTGATGTAAATTTTTAAGATTTTGGCATACTTGGTAGTTTCCTGGTTAGGACTACAAAGGCATAGGCAACAAAAGAAAAAAAATTCATAAACAATATTTCATCAACTAACCAAACAACTTCTGCACAACAAAGGAAGCAATCAGAAAAGTGAAGAGATGATCATCAGAGAGATAAAAGTTTGCCAGCTGTACATCTGACAAAACTCAAAACCACTTAACAAAAAACAAATCAATGAACAAAAATCGAAAAACCTAAGCTGACATGTTGAAGATTTGGACCTACTTTTTCTTCTATAATCTGCAGGGTCTCTGGTCTGAATCCAAGGTCCTTGATACATTTTTATTTGTGTTTTGTGCAGCGTGAGAGATAGGGGTTTAGTTTCATTCTATTGTACATGGATTTCCATTTTTCCCAGCATCATTTGTTGAAAAGGCTATCTTTTCTCCATTGCATATTTCTGGTACCTTTGTATAGTATGAGAAAATTGTATTTATTTGGGTTTGTGTCTGTGTCCTCTATTCTGTACCATTGATCTACCTGTCTATTTTGGTGCCAATACCATGCCATTTTTGTTACTATTGTTTTGTAGTATACTTGAAGTTCTGGTATTGTGATACCTGCTGCTTTACTCTTTCTGCTAAGGATTGCTTTAGCTATTCTGGGTTTCTTATTTTTCCAGATGAATTTCATGATTGCTTTCTCTGTTTCTGAAAGGTATGTCCTTGGGATTTTAATTGGAATTGCATTGAATCTGTATAACACTTTTGGTAGTATGGCAATTTTGACAATATTAATTCTGCCTATCCAAGAACATGGGATATCTTTCCATCTTCTAAGGTTTTCTTTAATTTCTTTCATTAGTTTTCTGTAGTTCTCATTGTAGAGGTCTTTCACCTCTTTCATTAGATTAATTCCCAAGTATTTCATTTTTTTGAAGCTATTGTGAATGGGGTAGTTTTCCTAACTTCTCTTTCTGAAGATTCATCACTTATGTATAAAAATGCATTAGAATTATGAGTATTGATCTTATATCCTGCTACTTTACTGAATTCACTTATGAGTTCTAAAGTTTTTTTGGTAGAATTTCCTGCTTCCTCTAAATATATAATCATGTCATCAGCAAATATGGATAGTTTGAGTTCTTCTTTTCCTATTTATATCCCTTTAATTTCCTTGGTCTGTCTAATTGCTCTGGCTAGACTTTCAAGGATAATGTTGAATAGAAGTGGGGAAAGAGTGCATCCCTGCCTTGTTCCAGTTTTTAGGGGGAATGCTTTCAGTTTTTCAACATTTAGAATTATATTGGCCATCGGCTTAGCATAGATGGACTTTACAATGTTAAGGAATGTTCCCACTATCCCTATTTTTTCTAGTGTTTTGAGCATGAAGAGATGCTGTATTTTATCAAATGCTTTTTTGCATCTATTGCAATAATCATGTGATTCTTGAATTTAAGTCTGTCGATATGGTGAATTACTTTTATTGATTTCTGGATGTTGAACCAACCTTGCATCCCTGGAATAAAACCCACTTGATCATGGTGCACTATCTTTTTAATATATTTTTTATGTGATTTGCTAAGATGTTTTTGAAAATTTTTACATCAATATTCATTAAGGATATAGGTCTGAAATTTCTTTCCTTAATGTGTCTCTGTCTGGTTTTGAAATCAGGGTGATATTGGCTTCATAGAATGAGTTTGGGAGGGTTCCTTCATCTTTTATTTCATGAAATACCTTGAGAGGTATTGGAATGAGCTCTTCTTTAAAGGTTTTGTAGAACTCGGCTGAGAACTCCTCTGGTCCAGAACTTTTCTTTGTTGGTAGGCTTTTGATGACTTCTTCTATTTCATTACTTGTAATTAATCTATTTAAATTGTGTATGTCCTCCTGGTTCAGTTTAGGTAATTCATATGTCTCTAGAAACCTGTTGATGTCTTCAAGATTTTCTATTTTTTTGGAGTATAGAGTTTCAAACTTGCTTTTGTTTTGTATTACACTTTTGTCTGTTGTGATATTTCTTTGTTCATTCCAAATTTTAGTATTTTGATTATTCTTTCTTCTTCTCTTTGTTAGTGTGGCTAAGGGTTTATCAAGTTTGTTTATTTTTTCAAAGAACAAACTATTTATTTTGTCAATTTTTAAGTTTTTTGTTTCGATTTCATTGATTTCAGCCCTGATTTTAACTGTTTCCTGTTTTCTACTGCTTTTGGTGTTGCTCTGTTCTTTTTCTAGGGCTTTGAGCTGTGGTGTTAGGTCATTTATTTGTTGATTTTCTCTTCTTTTATTGAATGCACTCCATGAATTAAATTTTCCTCTAAGTGCTGCTTTCACAGCATCCCAGAAATTTTGATATTTCTTTGTTCTCATTTACCTCTATGAATTTTTTAATTTTCTTCCTGATGTCTTCTGTTATCCAAATAATATTGTTTAATCTTCAGGTGTTGGGGTGTTTTCTGTTTTCTACTCTGTCTTTTATTTCTAACTTCAATCCATTTTGTTCTGATAGAATACAAGGTAGTATCTCTATCTTCTTTACTTGCTAACATTAGCTTTGTGGCATAAAATATGGTCTATTTTAGAGAAGGATCCATGTGCTGCTGAGAAGAAAGTGTCTTCGCTCTTTGTTGGATGGTACATTCTATGAATGTCTGTTAAGTCTAAATTATTGATTGTGTTTTTGAGATCTGTGCTTTCTTTGTTCAATTTCTTTTTGGAGGATCTGTCCAGTGGTGAGAGAGGTGTGTTAAATCACCTAGTATTATTGTGTTGTTGTCTGTTTGATTTCTGGTACTGTAAAGGATTTGTTTGACATATATGGATGAGCCACTATTTGGGAGTCAGATATTTATGATTGTTATGTCTTGCTGATTTACGCTTCCCTTAAGCAGTATGAAATGTCCTTCTATATCCCTTCTGACTAACTTTGGCTTGAAGTCCACAATATCTGATATGCGGATGGACACTCTGGCTTTTTTTCTGTGTCCAGGTGCATGGAATGTTTTTTCCAATATTTTCACCTTTAATCTATGGGTATCTCTTTCAATGTGATAAGACTCTTGCAGGCAGCAAATTGTTGAATCTTTCTTTTTACTCTAATCTGCCAGACTATGTCTTTTGATTGATGAGTTCAGGCCATTAACATTCAGGGTTATTATTGAGATATGATTTGTATTCCCAATCATTTGGCTCATTTTTTTTTTTTTTTTTTTTGACACGACTTGGGTTCTCCTTTATTTGGCTGTTCCTTTAGGGTACTTCTTCCCTTTGCTGATTTACATCATTGTTTTTCATCTCTTCCTCATGGAATATTTTGCTGAGAATGTTCTGTAGTGCCGGATTTCTTTTTGTAAATTCTTTTAGCTTTTGTTTATCATGGAAGGATTTTATTTCATTGTCAAATCTGAAGGTAAGTTTTGCTGGGTATAAGATTCTTGGTTGGCATCCATTTTCTTTTAGAGCTTGAAAAATGTTGTTCCAGGCACTTCTAGCCTTTAGAATCTGTATTGAAAAATCTGCTGATATCCATATTGTTTTCCCCCTGAATGTAATTTGATTCTTTTCTCTCACAGCCTTTAAAATTCTGTCTTTATTTTGTATGGTAGCTATTTTCATTATAATGTGCCTTGGTGTGGGTCTGTTGTACTTTTGTATATTTGGAGTCCTATAAGCCTCTTGTACTTGATTTTCCATTTCATTCTTCAAATTTTGGGAAATTATGTAATATTTTTTAATTGAATAGATTGTTCATTCCTTTGGTTTGTTTCTCTGTGCCTTCCTCTATTCCAATAATCTTAAGTTTGGCCTTTTCATGATATCCTAAAATTCTTGTAGATTCTGTTCATGATTTCTTACCATCTTCTCTGTTTGGTCAACTTTGTCTTCAAGGTTAAATATTTTGTCCTCAATGTCTGAAGTTCTGATTTTTCTGCTGTTCTATCCTATTGGTTATGCTTTCTATGTAGTTCTTAATTTGGTTTATTGTTTCCTTCATATCAAGGATTTCTGTCTGGTTTTTTTCAGTATCTTTAATTCTTTATTGAAATGATCTTTTGCTTCCCATATTTGCTCTTTTAACTGTTGAGTGGTGCGATCATTCAAAGCCTGAATTTGCTTTTTCATCTCATCGTTTGCTTGTCTGATTGTTTTAATTATGTACATTCTGAACTCCCTTTCTGTCATTTCTTCTGCCATGCTGTATTGGATTTTATTGCTATACCATCTAGGTTTGCTTGGGACATTTTCTTCCCTTGTTTTCTCATATTGCTCAGGTATCTACCCCTCTAGTAGTGTAACTCTGAGATATTGTAGATATTTTGTATTGACTAATATTGTCTCTGTAGATTTTCAATAACTCACCTCTTAGCCCTCAGTAGCATGAAGTCTTGGAGGAACTTGATAATGAAGTGCTCCACTAAGTTGCTGCCCCCATAGGGGTGTTGGCCTTCAGGTGGGGTATATTCCATGTAAGTGGGCAGATGCACCTCCACTTGTTGACTGATTGTCAGCCAAAATGAGACTAGACTGCAGAATGGGGCATGTCTGATCTGGGCCTGTGTCTCTGGTTCTACTGCTCTGGTGGGAAAACCTTGCCCAATGGGGAAGACTCACCCTGTGGGGATGCTTTCCTGGGCAGCTCTCCTCTGAGATATTCCCTTCAGTCCAGAACTACCACCTGGACTGGGAAGCCTTCCTCTGCAACATTCCCAGGGGTCCTGATCTATTGCCTGGGCTGGGGAGCCTGGCCCTGCAAGGGACACCCTTGCTGAGTGAACCTCCTCTGCTATGTTCCCTGGGGACTGGAGCTACTGCCTGGACCTCAGACACTACTCTGCAAAAAGCTTCTCACTGTCTGGCCCTCCTCTGCAATGTTCCCGGTTGATTGAGTTCTTGGCTCCAGCAGGGGAGTCTCACTGGGCCACTCTACTCTATGAAATTCCCTGTGGTTCAGGTCTTCTGCCCCATCTGGGGAGCCTGACCAGTGGGAGAGACTCATTCAGTGGCTCTGAGTTGGTCCTGAGTCTCTCAATACCTCCTCTTCTTGACTCCTGGATCTTGTCAAAGGTCCTCTAGCCTCCTGTAAGTGTCTCAGGAAGGGAGCTGCCCTTCTAATGATGATGGTCATGCCCTCAGGAAAAATTCAGAATGCCTGCACCAGCCTATAAGGAAACCTCTGACTAGCTCAGCGATGCACGCAGGATGGCTCATCTGCCGGCTTGCTCTGCCTTGGCAACAGACCTCGGTGTTGTGGTCAGACAGCTTCACTCACTAATGAAGTCTGTCTTTGGCCTGGTGGTTGGGCAGGTTGGCTGCCTGCCGCCTTGCTCCACAAGGCATGTAGGTTGGGTGCCTCTCGGCTAGCTCCTCAATGCAGGTGGCCTGACTCACCCTCCAGTTCGCTCCTCAACTCTCAATGTAGTTTTGATTTGCATTTGCCTGATGGCTAAATTTGTTGAAACTTTTTTCACATAATTATTGTCTATTTGTTCTTCTTTTGAGAAGTATCCATTCAGTTCATTTGTCCACTTATTGATTAGGTTGTTTGATTTCTTTGGTGTTAATTTTTTTGAGTTCTATATATATTCTGTACATTCATTCTCTATTCAACAGTGACTGGCAATGATTTTTCTGCTTCTGTAGTCTGTCTGTAGAAATTGCTTTCTTGTCTGTACAGAAGTTTTTTAAATTGATGCAGTGTCATTTGTTGATCCTTGCTTTTATTTCCTGAGCAAAAACTAGAGTTCTATTTGGGAGGACATTGCCTGTTCCAATGTCTTGCAG
Source organism: Sciurus vulgaris (assembly GCF_902686455.1). NCBI lineage: Eukaryota > Metazoa > Chordata > Mammalia > Rodentia > Sciuridae > Sciurus > Sciurus vulgaris. The sequence goes on from NC_136474.1 coordinate 31,859,149, forward strand.
TATTTTCCCCGTGTTTTCTTCTATTCTTTTCAAAGTTTCAAGTATTTTGTTAAGGTTTTGATCCATTTTGAGTTGCCAGGGGAGAGATAGGGATGTAGTTTCCATTTTCTATATGTGGATATTTAGTTTTCCCAGCATTGCTTGCTAAAGGAGCTGTCCTTTCTCCCATATGTGTTTTTGTCACCTTTGTGAGAAATCAGATGGTTGTAGTTGTGTAGGGTAGGTACTGTGTCATCTTTTTCACTCTCTTGGTCTACTTGTCTGCTGTTATGCAAGGACCATGCTGCTTTTGTTATCAAGTCTCTGCAGTGTATTTCAAATTTAATATTGAGAAGTCTCTAGCAGTGCTCTGTTTGCTCAGGATTGCTTTTACTCTCCTGTGTCTTTGATCTTCCATTTGATGATATTTTTGTAGTTTTATAAAGAATGTTGTTAGGTGGATGGTGCCTTCATTGAACTCAGTTATGAATTATTAATAACAATGATATTTCCCAAAATTTATTTCATAAAAGAATGAAGAGAGATGCACTATTTAGGCACTCCGGCTGCAGGGTCTACTCCCACATTCACTTTTTCCAGGTGTACCAGGCATGGGGCACAATTGTGATCCATGTACCCATGGGCTCCAGATGTGTATTTCCTTCCTGCTCACTTAATGTGGTCTTGGGCTTCTGAGATCTATGCTTCACCCTGTTTGGGCCCACTCACCACATCCCCTCCAGTCCTCGACCAACATCAAATATCCTGAACTCACCACCCACATGCTCTGTGTTCTGGCATGGGCACTGCTCTGGAAGTTGGGGAGAGGAGGGTCGGTATGCACCATAACCATGTCCCAGCTGGACTGGTGGCTTGGTGAGGTCCAGTGCTTCATGTTGATGTCACTCTTCATCATGTTGCTGGTCACAGTGTACCTCTACCTGATGCAATGGGCACTGGTCAGGACTTGACTCCTGCTGCCATGGCCCATCAAGCCTGAAGAAGAACAGTGCCTGGAGTTGGAAACTCTGCTTTTTGGATACTGAGTCTGAACAGCTGGAGAAACCTGTGGCAGGTGGTCTTGGTGATCTCCCTGAATCATGAGGCCAAAAGGAGTGGGTTTCCTCTATAGTTCTCCTTTCAGCAGGACCTGAGGCCTCAGTTCCTGGTGCTGGCAGTTGGAGAAGTCTCTAGCATGGTACAGTCAGCTTAGAAGAAGATGGTGGCCTGTCACATGGTGGGCAAGACCCTTCAGTTCATGGTCAGTGAAGTGCCCTCAGTTGTGAGCTCCGGACACCATCTCTATGAAGTGCAGCTCTCACTGGTTCATCTATAGCCAGAGTTTTACATGAAAGTAAAGAAAGAAGACATCCAGATTAGGTGGTCCTACATCCACATGCCAAGAATGACCATCAATATCTCAGTACCAAGCCCATGGGCATAAAGGAAGCACAGTCTACAAAGCACTTCATCTATTGCTCAGGAATTCTGTTCTCCTAAACGTCCATGGGCTCATGAACCATGAGTGAAGAACATGGGCTCATGAACCACTGGTGAAGAACATCCCTGCCTCATTGCTAAGTGATCATGGTGCTTTACAGAGTGTGAACCCTATGTGCATTGCACAGCTGAATGATCCTCCTCTGAGATTCACCAGCACACTAACCAAGAACACTATTCAACTCACTTGGGAGGAAGAGTTCACCTCGGACCTGAACAGCAAGTCCATTGAGTTCTGTGTGCAAACTGCACAGGTCTAGTGGTCCTCAGAAAGTCTATTGACCATGACCACTTTCTCTCTGGACTTGTTTAAGAAGTAGCCTCCTGGACTGCAGAGATTCTCACTGGTCATTGGGCCCACCATCATCACTTCAAAGCTCAGCTGAGTCACAGCAGTTTTCTTACATAGAACTCAGTGAATTGAAACCTTTGCAAACCCCTCCCCTGTTGCTGCTCTCAAGATAGAAAAGGACTTCACAGTGATGTCATGTGGGATTGTGGTCACTACTGTCACTGCTTTGAAGACCAAGCCTCTCTACAAGGTGGGGAGGTGTCCCACCTAAGCTCTGAGGCTCCCCTAAAGATCCCCATATAGGTAAAATTCATTGAGAAGGACATATCCATCCAGGTCATCTCATGACATGGTACACCTGTCAGCAAGATGTTCTCTTCTTCAGGTACAGAATTGCTCATGTTGAATGACTTCTATCAGGTCACTGAAATTGCCATCTGGTAGCTCACTGAATCTTCAAAGCTGAAACTCAAGTCACCATGGAATAAGAGCACTACCATCACTTCAGGATCTTCAAGACCTCATGCTTAGCTACCATGATTTTGCCCTGATGCAGAAGTATGTACTCTCCACAAACAGCAACTACCAGGATGCTCTGTCTGGCCTGAGTTCCACAGAGGCAACTGTGCTCTCTGTCCCCCTAGTGGAAGATGAGCCAGGCTGGGTCTCATCTGCACTGGAGACCCACAGGAATGATCTGGACCCCAAGGCATTGGAGAAGCATCGCCTGGCAAGAGCATGTGGTGGGCCAACCCTTCTTGAACTCAATGGGAAAGAGCTAAACATCTCACAGTCCAGTTTTGCCAAGAAGTTGCAAGAGGAATTTTAAGGAGGAGTGCCAAGATACTTTTCTGCTGTTGACACCCACAGAAAGACCCAGGCATGAGTCAGTCACACAATGACCTTATGTTCCTGCAGTAACACAAACTCACCTGGAAGAAGGGGGCCACACTCATTCGCTGCTGAACAAGAAAGTGATGTCCAGGCATTGGGGCAAGAGTGTCATGAGTGCCATGAATGGGGCCCCTCTGGACTCCTGGACATAGGCCACCTCCTTCCTTCCCTGTAGCTGGAAGAAGAGCACCCAGGAACTCATCCTCACTAGGATGGAGCAGGAGTGCCAGCTGCTTCCATATGCCCACTCTTCCATCTTGTTTTTTTTTTTTTTTTCCCAAAAAACTAGTGTTTTGATGGGAAAGAACAATGTAAGTCTCCACCAGGAAGCATTCCCCAAAGAGAACCGACAAAGCCCAGTTTGTCACCAGAATCCCAGAGGGACCTGAATTCCCCACTAAACTTTGAGGTAATGATTAGGAGAAGAGTTTCTTGCAAGAGAAATACACCAATCAAAGGGGCCTGGGGAGACATTTGGAGATTCTATTTTACCCATGCCACCCTCTAGCACTGTACATTTGGGGTCCATCCCTGGACCATGTCAATGGAAGGTATGCCCCTTTGAGCTGTCACTGTGAAAAGAATGGAGGGGTCACATCTCCTAATTTGCTGCTTAGAATTAAAATGTACAACTGGCCCTGAGGACAGGGAGGTGGAACACAGGTTTGATTTTTGATGAAGAAATTATGATAGAAGTTGATGAAATGCTTTGAGAAATGCTGATGTGGTCCTTTCATCTTCCTCTGCCACATCAGAAGCTCAGAATGCCAGTGGAACTGTTGATGTGCATTTCCTCTCCATGTGGTGCACTTACTAGACTACAGTGAATGAGTCCCAGGAAGTTGGGAGCAATCGGTGACAGTTGTAAATACACACACACACACACACACACACACACACACACACACACTTTTTTTTTTTTGTCAAATATTGTCTATAGCCAAAAGAAAGTAGGGGTGTTGGAAGAAATTATTTTGCATCTCAGGTATCTGTTTTAGGAATAGGAATTTATTAACAAATGGTTCAAACATGGGAAATTCTATTGATGGGCTCTTTAGATTTCTGCTGTGATTTCCTGGCCACATTTTGAGGCACCCTGGTTTTGGTTTCCGGTGGGAAAAATAATAAACTTGGCACATGTTTTAAACCCTGCTTACCTAGCAAACCACTTCCCTCATCAGTACGCCTATACTTGGGTCATTCAGTTTCCATATTGCTCCACTCCTCTTGAATGTGCAATGCCAGCAGATATGCTTGTTAAAGAGTGACTGTCACTGGAATTATATGTTTTGACCCTTTAATGAGAGTTGTATTTTTCCAGTATGATTGGAAAGTCTGACCCTGATCTCTGGCAGATGGGTGAGTGGGCTCATGTCTTCCAGAGGCTTCATTAACCCTTCACTGTGTATTTTAGGGTAATGGAGCCACCAAGGAGCAAGACCTTTTGGGAAAGCCAAAACTAAAGAACTTTTTTTCATTCCTATGTTTGACAAAGAGATTCAAAAACTACATGTGGAATTTCACTTTCAAATGCACATTAAAAAATTCCTAGGTCTTCCAGGAATTATCAAGTTATTTTAAAATGTATTTTTAGCCACACTTTTTTAGGGGGTCTGATACTCAGGGGCACTCAACCACTGAGTCACATCTCCAGTCCTATTTTGTATTTTATGTAGAGACAGGGTCTCACAGAGTTGCTTATGGCCACTTGGACCCTGAGGCTGACTTTGAACTCTTGATCCTCCTGCCTCAGCCTCCTGAGCCACTAGGATTACAGGCCTATACCACTGTGACCAGATTGCATTTCAATGTGAACCATTGTAAAGTTCTGTAATATATTAATAGTAAGTTAGTCCCCCTTCCAAAAACAAGAAAGAATGAAGAACATGTGGCAAAAATACTGTACTGAAACAGAATTCCTTATAGTGATTTTCCTTGAGTTTTAGGGAAAGGTATCACCAACATTCTCTAAAACTTAATTATCATTAATGTAAATAGTAATATATGACCTAAATGAAATAGAAATTTATAAAACTTCATTTTACTTTAACTCAGTCATTCAAGTGGTGCTTTCCTATGTTAGGAATGTTTCCAGTCCCTGTTAAATAAGAGGATATTGTCAACATTTTCCACAATGTCCTTGAGTCTTACTATAACTCATTTCTTTTTTTTATTTCTTTTTTATTGTAAACAAATGGGATACATGTTGTTTCTCTGTTTGTACATGCTATAACTCATTTCTAAGGATATAAATAAGTCACAAACTAAGCCTTCAGAGATGAATTTAAGAAGCACAAAAGGCATGTGTAGTACTACCTACCACACTGGGAGACCCTGAATATAACATTATAACCTATTAACTGTGTATATTTATCTAATTAAAATCCAATCTCTGCTTCAGTCTCCTTGTATTGTGAAACAGGCAGAAAAACTGTGCCTGATTCATGGCTTTTTTTCCCCTGAGTGTATGTACTTAGAACAGTAACTGACACATGATAATTGCTCAATAAAAATGAGCTCTCATTGTTATTGCCATTTGCTATTATAATAACTACTGATTATTTTGGGGTATTCTGTATAAATACCCAGGATTTTATGTTCAAAGAAGTCATAAGCAATATCAAACATTTGTTAATCATAAAATAGTCAATGTCTGGCAAATTATGTATGTAAATTTACCCAAAATATTTCAAAAACTTCACCTACACATTGTGATTTTTTTGAAAATTGGAGATATATCTTGTATACTCTAACATTTGTGTGTATTTTAAATGCTTGTATATGTACATTGAATTCCAATTTTTTTTTTTATTTGAAAGGGAACCAATGATGTCATGGTAAAGGCCTTCATCTTAAATGTGCCATCTTAAACGTGCACCTGGAAGTGGACTGATTTTAAAAATTCATTTCAGTAGTTAAATAAATCTCAATAGTATTCCTATAAAGTGATATGGAGTTACTCCAGGCACAGAACACACAGACAGAGATGTATATCTCATCTGTTAAACCTTTATGCCATTGCCATAAATAAGAGTAAGTAGTGGTTGGTGCTCAAGCAGTGGCTCACTGACAAAGATAAAATCAACCACCTGCTTTGGAGAGTGATTTTCATGTATGCTGACCCCTATCTGGCTTCTTTGGAGAATGAGCTTGCTCATTAGCTTGCTGTCCTGGGCCCCCATGTGTAGAATTAATAGTTTGGCAAGAAGAAAAGAAATTGAGTATGAAGCCACCACTGAGTTCAGATTCATGAAGTTGGCAAAGACCTTGAGAGTAAATTTTTTAACCCCTTCTTTGTTTATATCTTTGACTCATTCTTAATTAACATATTAACCTGAAAGGAATTAAAGAATTAGAAATACTTCTTTGTAACACAGATATGTACTTGTGACCCTCAGTATGACCACAAAATTGTATACCTGGGATAAAAGAATAGAGATGGCAACAACCAGGATTGACATATATAAGATTTTTTGCATGGAACTTAATGAAGCTCAAAAACATAAAATAAAATACATATGGAGTTTCCCTATTTGAATGGGATGAAGATTTTATATCATTCACTCCCCCACACTACCTCATGGCATGCTTCACGGTTCCTGGGGCTGAAGGTGTCAGTCTGAAATCCCTGACTGAGAAAATATGTTGAGGAAGATGCAGAGTCTGCATTACCTGTTGCCTTTTATTTTAAAACAAGGAAAAGGTTACAAGGATTCATAAGCAAGTTACTATAAAATATAATTTAGATCTATATGAATTTTGTATCTTCTCAAGAAAATGTTGAGTTCATATCTGTTTTCTTAAAAGAATAAAGAGTTTTCCTGTTTTGGTGAAACAGTTGTTGAAGTTGTTCCTAGGACTACTGGTTAGAACATTGAGCCTAGGTTATTTATCCAAGAGAACCATGAGAGAGAAGAGTGTGTTTACCTTTGTGAAGGTGATTGTTTTTAGTAACCTGGTGCTGCCCTGCTAATGACACCCTCACAGATTGTTCTAGGATTAATACAATAGTAAATACCTGTGCAAATTGTCTTAAAATCAGGAACATATCTGATGCCCCCCAAAATGTATTTATCGAGTGAAAATTAAAGGTAGACTATATTAACACTCTAAAGTAAAACCAAAGTGCAACTTTCCACAACATTTATGTTCTTACTAACTGGCCCTCAAAATTCCTGAGATAACTAACTAATGAAGATAAAAGTTAAAGATAAAGTAATAACTCACTTATAAAAACTTATAAAAATTAAAGGGCATTTTGGCTCATAGTTTTGGAGTCCATGATCAATTGGCCCCATTGTTGGGCCTGGGGTGAGGCAGCACATCATGGTAAGAGAACATGGTAGAGAAAAATCAGCGATATCACAAGCCATGGAACAAAGAGGAAGAGGAAGAAGTGGGGTCCCATAATCTCCTTCAGGGGAACACCCCATGACCTCAGAACTTTGTACTAGGCTCCTCGTCTGCCTAAAGACTCCCAAGGGCACCATAATAGGGACCAAGTCTTTAACACATAGGCCTTTGGGTAATATTCAAGATCCAAACAATTGTACTGTGCTAAGTGTGAAATCTTTATAAAGTATAAAAATGTGTAAGTAGAACTCATACATTGCTGGTGGATATGCAAATTGGTGCAGCTTCTTTGGAAAGCAATATGGAGATTCTTCAAAAAACTTGGAATGGAACCACCATTTGACCCAGCTATCTCACTCTGGTTTATACACAAAGGACTTAAAATCAGCATACTACAGTGATGTAGCAACATCAATGTTCATAGTTGCTCAATTCACAAGAGCTAGATTATGTAACCAACTTGTTGAGGGCTGTCTTGGACAAGATGGTGCCTGGCAGTGAGCCAAAAGGCACTGGCTACCAAAATAAGGAAGTACCCAAAAAGGCTGCTTGCTTACTAGTTCCTTGGAGACTTATGACGTGTTAATGCAAAGCTCAAGGATTGGCTATCTAATATCATTCTGCATGTGGACAGCTCGTGATTTATATAGTGTTATGCTGGCATTCCTCTGCATGCTCTCCTGCATGAGAGAAAGCTTTGCTATAATTTGCTGATAAGCTAGGAGCCTGGGGGAGGAGAGAGGGAGAGGGAAGAAGAAGGGCGATAGTAACAAAACAAAGGAGGCAGAAAAACAGGGAGGACGCAATAAATCTCATCAACTAAAGATTGGTGGTGTCTCCTTTCTCCGCACTGGTTCTGCTGGACAGAACAAGTGGTGGCCCATACAGGGAATTTCTTTCTCCTTCTGTGTCCTCCCAGGTAAGTAACTTAAGGTAAACTATAGGAAAACTGTAGGATAACCTCCTGGAAATCTCTGGCCAGAGTGCTTAAGGGGGAGGTCACATAACCCCAGTGGTGGGGTCACATAACCCGAGTGGTGGGGTTACATAACCCCGGGAAAGGGGTCACATAAACCCAGTGGAGGGGTCACATAACCCTGGTGAAGGGGCCACATAAACCTGGTGGAGGGATCACATAACTCCAGAATGGGGTCACAAGTGTCTAGAAATCAAATGATAAGAATCATACAAGATGTGCTTAAGGCTAATGGGACTGCCGTAAAACAATCTACTGTAGCAGCATATGTAACCACACTGGCCAAGGTTAGTCCTTGGTTTTTGGAAGAGGGAGTACTAAATATTCCACAATGGGAACATCATAAAGAGGATCTTATCAAAGCAGAAAAGCAATCCCCGTTACCTAGAGGTACTTTTCCCATGTAGCAGCTCATTAAGGAATGTCTCACATCTGAGAAAGGCAGAATAGAAACTTTAGTAGAAGAAAAAAATATGTGATTGGAAGAGATAAAGGAACAACTAAGTGTAACTTCTCAAAAAGAGGAAAAAGAGGAGGAGGAGCTTACTGGGGAGGAATTAGAAAGAGCATCAGGGACACGGTTGCCCCCACCAGTTATGTCAGGAAGGAACACCAATCCCTTCCTGGAGGTAGCAGTTTCCCCCCCAAAGCAGCCTGCCCCCTATATCCCCCAAGGTACCCTTGGGAGGAGTTAGCTTATGCTATAAATCAGATGGGTTTTTCACCACGGGGAAAAGAAACCCCCATTAAGGAAACCTCAGCAGTCCCATAATTCTTACCTGTGCTAGAGGACCTAAATACACAAAGATTCCACCAATCCCTGGATTTTAAAACAGTAAAAAATTTTAAGGAAGCAGTACTGTCCTCAAGCTCCATTTACAATTAGTATGTTGGAATCAGTATTGGGACTAAATCTAGTGCTGGAAATTGGAAAAGGCTATGTAAAGCTGTAATATCAGGGGGGCAGTACCTAGTGTGGAAAACTGCATGGCAGGAAGCCTCATTACAAATGGCATGCCATAATGCTGCCACAGGCTTTCCCCAAAGAAATGTAGAAATGATAACAGGAGAAGGAAACTATGAAGGTATTCAGCAGCAGATTATTTACAATCCTGGGGTGTATGCACAAATTGCTGCTGCTGTCACTAAAGCCTGGAAATTAATTCAAGGGACAGGAGATTTACAGGGACAGTTGTCTAAGGTGATTCAGGGAAGTAACGCTCCTTTCTCCGCTCCAGTTCTGCTGGATGGAACACAACCTAGATGCCCTTCAATTGATAAATGGATAAAGAAACTGTGGTTACATATACACAATGGAATATGACTCAGCCATAAAGAAGAATAAAATTATGACATTTGCTGTTAAATGGATGGAGTTGGAGAATATCATGCTAAGTGAAATAAGCCAACCCCCAAAATGAAAGACTGAATGTTTTCTCTGATAAGTGGATGATAATACATAATGGGGGTGGGAGTTGTGGGGCAAGAGAAGAATGGAGGAACTTTGGCTTGTGTAGAAGAAAATGGGACTGAAGGGGGTGGGGGAATGAAAGACAGTAGACTGAGACAGAGAGTATTAACCTATGCATATGTATGATTACATGTATGGTGTAAATCTACATTGTGTACAACCACAGAAATGAAAATTTGTACCCCATTTGTGTATAATGAATCAAAATGCAGTCTGTAAAAATTAAAATTAAGAAAAATAAACAACAAGAAATGTATAAGTGGAAGCTACAAAATATGACTTTTTTTTTTCCAAAAAAGAACAATAGAGGAACTCCTTGTCTCAAATAGAAAATGTGTAGCTTCAAGTGTGCTGATGACCATGAAGAAACTACCCTTTATAGAATTTGTCCCATTCTGGAAATTTCTTCACACTTTTTGATTTTCCAAGCCCTACTGAATTAAAAGAGTAGGTGGAAGCTACTGAATTCAATGGCAGTGGTGGTGATGGTGGAACATAAAAATTGAATGAGGTCTTTTATTATGGAGTACCACTTCTTAAGGAAAGTGAGTGACCACAGTTCTGGAAAACTAAGTGATTTGATGACTCACATAGAGCAAATGTGTGCTAGTTAACATTTTTTCCCCTAAGAAAAGTATTTAACTTACAAGAGAAAAGGTTTATTTTGGCTCACCCTTTTGGAAATTTCAATCCATGACCCATTGGTCCCAATGGACCCACAGTGAAACAGCATATCATGGTAGTAGGGAGCATGTGGTTGAATAAAAAAGGAACAAACACACTACCTGTATAAGAAAGAAGGTTGAATGAAGCAAGATAAAAGAAACAAGTTAGAGCTGGAAAAATTTCACTAGAAAAATATTCCCACAAAATATGAAATTTGTGACACATCATGAATTTTAAAAGAGAAAAGCAAATTAGTAAATTGATCACTTTGAAAAGGAGATCAATTCAAAACAAACCAAAACAATCACCAAAAATCACATATGTAATAGTTTAAGAAATTATAGTAAGACAATAGGAGGAATATGCAGAGGCAAAAACCTGGCAGAACTTAGCAAAGATGGCAACCTGGAAATAAAGATTACAATGAAGCAGCACAAGGAGACAGGTTCTGCTGAGATCAAGGCAAGTATCCACAGGGTGGGATTGAGGAAAATTAGTGAAATTAAATGGAAATTAATTAAGGTTTGTAAAAGATTAGTAGTCTGAGAGTAGGTAAAATATACCTGAAAAAAATGAAACTGTCAATGTAATACTACTTTACCAAATAAAAAATTTAAAACTTTCCATATGTTAAAGATGGGACTACTGAGATTGAAAGGAGCTACTCTGTTGCAGAAAAAAATTAACACAGAAGGATTTATATTAAGACATATCTGGCGATCCAAGATGGCGGACTAGAGGGTGACTGCATCTCCAGTCGCCCCAGAACTCAGGATTCAAGAAGGGGAGGCATTGAGAGACTCGGACTAAGATAGAACCACGGGGTGAGTCTCCCCCACCCAGCGAAGCTCAGCTGGGCGGCAGGCCCGGATTCGAGTGGCTTAGTAGAGTGGGACAGGGCAGATAGCATCTCCCCCAGGCAGCTCGGTGCAGTCTGGCGGTGGGCTCCGCCCACAGGGACAGATCCTCCAGCCTCTCGGAACAGGCCCCCCAGTGAGAGCCCTTCTGCACAGAAGCAGCTCGGCCAGCTCCGGCCCACCCTGCTGCCAGCTCCGGCCCGCCCGCAGGTTGCTTCAGTGACCAGCACAGGGCGCCAGGGACTCCCCCAAGCAGCCCAGCCCCCTACGGCGGGAAGCACCTCTCTAGGCTAGCTTCCCGGGGCAGACCGCCCAGTGAAAGCCTGTCTACACAGAGCCAGCCACAAGTCCCCAAGCCAGTGGAGACCTCCAACCTACAACCAGCCTCTGGAACCAGGGCTGTGCAACAAGAGACCTCTCCAGGTCTCTCTCCCTGGAACTGGTAGCGGGCTAGGGGCAGCATTCTTCGGAAGCACTGCATTATCAAATTAATCCAAGACTTCTGGCTACTGAAGGCTGGTAGGTGATACACTGGAAATCTACAGGGTCACTATAAGCCAATAGAGGAAATCTACAATATCACAGAGTCCCATTGACATCTGACCAACATGAGAAAACAAGGGAAGAAAATGTTCCAAACAAACCTAGATACTATATCAATAAAACCCAATGATAGCACAGCAGAAGAAATGTCCGAAAGGGAGTTCAGAATGTACATAATTAAAACAATCAGGGAAGCAAACGAGGAGATGAAAGAACAAATGCAGGCATTAAATGAATGCACTAATCAACAGTTAAAAGAGCAAATAACAGAAGCAAAAGAGCATTTCAATAAAGAGTTAGAGATACTGAAAAAAATCCAAACGGAAATACTTGAAATGAAGGAAACAATAAACCAAGTTAAAAACTCCATAGACAGCATAAACAATAGGATAGATCACCTGGAAGACAGAATTTCAGATATTGAACACAAAATATTTAATCTTGAAAACAAGGTTGACCAAACAGAGAAGATGGTAAGAAATCATGAACAGAATCTACAAGAATTATGGGATATCATGAAGAGGCCAAATTTAAGAATAATTGGGATTGAGGAAGGCTTAGAGAAACAAACCAAAGGAATGAACAATCTATTCAATGAAATAATATCAGAAAATTTCCCAAATCTCAAGAATGAAATGGAACACCAAGTACAAGAGGCTTATAGGACTCCAAATACGCAAAATTACAACAGATCTACACCAAGGCACATTATTATGAAAATACCTAACATTCAAAATAAAGACAGAATTTTAAAGACCGCGAGAGAAAAGAATCAGATTACATTCAGGGGAAAACCAATAAGAATATCAGCAGATTTTTCAGTCCAGACCCTAAAAGCTAGAAGGGCCTGAAACAACATTTACCAAGCCCTGAAAGAAAATGGATGCCAACCAAGAATTTTATACCCAGTAAAACTTATTTTCAGATTTGACGATGAGATAAAATCCTTCCACGATAAAGAAAAGCTAAAGGAATTTACTAAAAGAAAGCCGGCATTACACAACATTCTCAGCAAAATATTCCATGAGGAAGAGATGAAAAACAATGATGTAAATCAGCAACGGGAGGAACTAGCCTAAAGGAATAGCCAAATAAAGGAGAAACAAAATCATGTCAAAAAACAAAAATGAGTCCAATGAATAGGAATACAAATCATATCACAATAATAACTGTGAATGTTAATGGCCTGAACTCATCAATCAAAAGACATAGACTGGCAGATTGGATCAAAAAGAAAAATCCAACAATATGCTGCCTGCAAGAGACCAATCTCATAGAAAGAGATACCCATAGACTGAAGGTGAAAGGATGGGACAAAACATACCATGCACACAGACACAGCAAAAAAGCTGGAGTATCCATCCTCATTTCAGATAATGTGGACTTTAAGCCAAAACTAGTCAGAAGGGATAAAGAAGGACATTACATACTGCTTAAGGGAAGCATAAATCAGCAAGACATAACAATCATAAATATCTATGCCCCAAACATTGGCTCATCCATGTACGTCAAACAAATCCTTCTCAAATCCAGAAATCAAATAGACAACAACACAATAATACTAGGCAATTTTAACACACCTCTCTCACCGCTGGATAGATCGTCCAAACAAAAATTGAATAAAGAAACCATAGATCTCAATAACACAATCAACAATTTAGACTTAACCGACTTATATAGAATATACCATCCAACAAAGAACAAATACACTTTCTTCTCAGCAGCACATGGATCCTTCTCTAAAATAGACCATGTTTTATGGCACAAAGCCACTGTTAGCAAATACAAGAAGATAGAGATACTACCTTGTACTCTATCAGATCATAATGGACTGAAATTAGAAATAAATGACAGAATAAAAACCAGAAACTTCTCCAATACTTGGAGATTAAATAATACACTATTATACTATGAATGGATAACAGAAGACATCAGGAGGGAAATTAAAAAATTCTTAGAAGTAAATGAGAACAAAGACACATCATATCAAAATCTCTGGGACACTATGAAAGCAGTACTGAGAGGAAGATTTATTTCATGGGGCGCATTCAACAAAAGAAGTAGAAATCAACAAAAAAATGACTTAACACTACAGCTCAAAGCCCTAGAAAAAGAAGAGCATACCAACACCAAAAGTAGTAGAAGACAGGAAATAGTTAAAATCAGAGCTGAAATTGAAACAAAAGAAACAATCAGAAAAATTAACAAAATAAAGAGTTGGTTCTTCGCAAAAATAAACAAAATTGATAAACCCTTAGCCATGCTAGCAAAGAGAAAAAGGGAGAAAACTGAAATTACTAAAATTCGGAATGAACAAGGAAATATCACAACAGACACAAGTGAAATACAAAACATAATTAGAAGCTATTTTGAAAACCTATACTCCAACAAAACAGAAAACCTCGAAGACATCAACAAGTTTCTAGAGACATATGAATTGCCTAAACTGAAGGAGGAAGATATACACAACTTAAATAAATCAATTTCAAGCAATGAAATAGAAGAGGTCATCAAAAGCCTACCAACAAAGAAAAGTCCGGGACCAGATGGGTTCTCAGCCGAGTTCTACAAAACCTTTAAAGAAGAGCTCATTCCAATATTTCTCAAAGTATTCCATAAAATAGAAGAGGAGGGAACCTTCCCAAACTCATTCCACGAAGCCAATATCACTCTGATACCTAAACCAGACAGAGATATATCGAGGAAAGAAAATTTCAGACCAATATCCTTAATGAACATTGACACAAAAATTCTCAACAAAATTTTAGAAAATCGCATAAAAAAATATATTAAAAAGATAGTGCATCATGATCAAGTGGGTTTTATCCCAGGGATGCAAGGTTGGTTCAACATCCGGAAATCAATAAATGTCATTCACCATATCAACAGACTAAAAGTTAAGAATCACATGATTATTTCAATAGATGCAGAAAAAGCATTCGATAAAATACAGCATCCCTTCATTCTCAAAACACTAGAAAAAATTGGGGTAGTGGGATCATTCCTTAACATTGTGAAGGCCATCTATGCTAAGCCCATGGCCAATATCATTCTAAATGGTAAAAAACTGAAAGCATTCCCCCTAAAAACTGGAACAAGGCAGGGATGCCCTCTTTCACCACTTCTATTCAACATTGTTCTTGAGACTCTAGCCAGAGCAATTAGACAAACCAAAGAAATTAAAGGGATACGAATTGGAAAAGAGGAACTCAAACTATCCCTGTTCGCTGATGACATGATTATATATTTAGAGGAACCTGGAAATTCCACCAGAAAACTCTTAGAACTCATAAGTGAATTCAGTAAAGTAGCAGGTTACAAGATCAATGTTCATAAATCCAATGCATTTTTATAAATAAGTGATGAATCTTCAGAAAGAGAAATTAGGAAAACTACCCCATTCACAATAGCATCAAAAAAAAAAATACTTGGGAATCAATCTCACAAAAGAGGTGAAAGACCTCTACAATGAGAACTACAGAACACTAAAGAAAGAAATTACAGAAAACCTTAGAAGATGGAAAGATCTCCCATGTTCATGGACAGGAAGAATTAATATTGTCAAAATGGCCATACTACCTAAAGTGCTATACAGATTCAATGCAATTCCAATTAAAATCCCAATGGTGCACCTTACAGAAATAGAGCAAGCAATTATGAAATTCATCTGGAAGAATAAGAAACCCAGAATAGCTAAAGCAATCCTCAGTAGAAAGAGCGAAGCAGGTGGTATCGCAATACCAGATCTTCAACTCTATTACAAAGCAATAGTAACAAAAACGGCATTGTATTGGTACCAAAATAGACAGGTAGATCAATGGTACAGAATAGAGGACACAGACACAAACCCAAATAAATACAATTTTCTCATACTAGACACAGGTGCCAAAAATATGCAATGGAGAAAATATAGCCTCTTCAACAAATGGTGCTGGGAAAACTGGAAAACCATACCCAACAGAATGAAATTAAACCCTTATCTCTCACCCTGCACAAAACTCAACTCACAATGGATCAAGGAACTCGGAATCAGACCAGAGACCCTGCATCTTATAGAAGAAAAAGTAGGCCCAAACATTCAACTTGTTGGCTTAGGAGCAGACTTCCTTAACAGGACTCCCATAGCACAAGAAATAAAAGCAAGAATCAACAACTGGGATAGATTCAAACTAAAAAGCTTTCTCTCAGCAAAGGAAACAATCAGTAATGTGAAGAGAGAGCCTACAGAGTGGAAGAATATCTTTGCCAATCATACTTCAGATAGAGCGCTAATATCCCGAATCTATAAAGTACTCAAAAAACTCTACACCAAGAATACAAATAATCCAATCAACAAATGGGCTAAGGAAACGGACACTTCACAGAAGAAGATGTACAAGCAATCAACAGATATATGAATAAATGTTCAACATCTCTAGTAATAAGAGAAATTCAAATCAAAACTACCCTAAGATTTCATCTCACCCCAATTAGAATGGCGATTATCAAGAACATAAGCAACAATAGGTGTTGGCGAGGATGGGGGAAAAAGGTACACTCATACATTGCTGGTGGGGTTGCAAACTAGTGCAGCCACTCTGGAAAGCAGTATGGAGATTCCTCAGAAAGCTTGGAATGGACCCACCATTTGACCCAGCTATCCCACTCCTTGGCCTATACCCAAAGGACTTAAAATCAGCATACTACAGAGATACAGCCACATCAATGTTCATAGCTGCTCAATTCACTATAGCCAGATTGTGGAACCAACCCAGATGCCCTTCAGTTGATGAATGGATAAAGAAACTGTGGCATATATATACAATGGAATATTACTCCGCCATGAGGAATGACAAAATTATGGCATTTGCAGGTAAATGGATGAAATTGGAGGGTATCATGCTAAGTGAGATAAGCCAATCTCAAAAAACTAAAGGACAAATGATCTTTCTGATAAGCGGATGAGGACATACGGGGGTGGGGGGTAGGAGGGGTTAGTGTTAGGGTTAGGTTTAGGTTTAGGGTTAGGGATAAGGAGGGTGGTAAGAATGAGGAAGAAAGGAATGTATAGAGGGAAAATAGGGGTGGGAGGGGAGGGGGGAAGGGGAAAAAATAACAAAATGAATCAAACAACATTGCCCTATGTAAATTTATGATTTTTAATTAGAATTAAAAATAAAAAAAATAAAGAGAATACTGAAAAACAGAAAAAAAAGACATATCCTAGAAAAGTTATTGGATCTTAAAAATATTTATACATGTTTTTGACTCTGGTAGCAAGATCAAATTACCTTGGGGATAAAAAGCAGACTGGGCTTAGGTTTTGCCCCAAAAATACTCTTAGTAGGTAAAAAACACATTTGAATAATGTCTGCAGTATATGACCAAATAATTTTATACTCACACTACTGTCAAAAATCAGAAGACAAAATTTTGAATACACAAAACTAAAAACTTTAAGTCTCTTATGTAAGACTTTGTTTCCCTATCAATTGTGTGTTTTAGTGCAAATAGGCACAGAATAATGTAACTAATAAAATAAATGTAATCGATATATATTGAATTCTATACACTGAAAGCAGAGAATACACTTGGTCAAGTATCTTTGCAAAAATCACAAAAGTTGACCATATACAAGGTCACAAAGAAAACATCAAAAAAATTCTCAAAATTAGAATGAGTACAGATATACTTCTCTGCTCACAAATTAATTCATTTAGAAATGGGTAATAAAACTAGAAGAAAAAATTCTGCCATAAAGAACTGTTAAAATAATCTTACTTGTGCAACTCTCTCATTAGGTTTAGATTTGAATAATATTTTTAAATAAAAATAATTAAGCTACTACATATCACAACCTACAGGATAGAGTTAAAGAAGAATTCTGGGGAAATTTCAAAGGTTTAATACTTATATTAAGATAACAGAAGAAAACAAAGCACCGTGTGTAGTTTCTTAAAGTAAAAATTTAACAAAAAATATAAATTATGTAGAAAACAACTTCAAAATGCTAATGAGAAAAATGTTTAAAGCCAATTTTAATAAACTAATAAATGCACACCTGATAGAAATACAAAATTACAACTGAAAACCAAAGATCATTTAACAAAAGATGGTCTGTGTTGTACATTTTTATTGGTAGGACAACTTATTAAAGCAACAAATATGAAAACACATTTTGCTTTTTTGGAAAGGAAGTACTATATTAGGAAAGAGCTAAGAAAAACTGGAAATAAACCACCTGTGGAAATTCAGTATATGATACAGTCCATGGTAATGTGACAGACAGGGGTGCTTTTTATCCACTTGTGTGTGCATGTTTGTACAAGCATCAGAAACCAAAGGCATGGACCCCAGAAGCAAAGTCTGACAGATTTACCCTATGAAACATGCTGGATCACAATAACAGACTACCCAGGATGGGGAGGCGGTTTGGGTCTGCTCTTTCCTTGGTATAGAATTTCCTTACCAAGTAGCGGGTAATCATACAAAAGTTTGAGTTTCTCTTAAGCTAAACACCCAGGATTACTACAACCAGAAAGCAGTGTTCACTGTTTTGCAAGGACGGCTGAGCAGCGCTACAGAAACAACAGAAAGTTCCTTCATTTTAATCTGGTTATTCACCCAAACCTCGAACCAAGAAATAATTCAGTTAATGGAGCTTATTAAATTACTATAAAACATTTCTTCATCTATGAAACATTTCTTTCTTCCTAAAATTAAAAATTTTAAATAAAATGTCTTCATTTTTGATAAGCAGCTCCACCACCAGTCTGTGGTATCAAATATCAAATATTGTTTAATGCTGCTGTTTCTGGGAATTTCATAACGGTTAGACCAAAATCAATTCCAAGGGTTTCTGCACTCATAAGATTCTTCTTTTCATGAAGGGTCACTCTCTTTAGATGCACTGTGAGGTATCAGAGGGTTTCCAAGTGAGCAGGTGACAGGAGTTTCAGTACTTCAAGAAGGGTTTTCAATTTCTCATCAGGATCCATAATTTTGGCAGACTCTATGAACTTAGGGTAGGCATCATATGCAATGAGTGGAATTGGCAAATCCTTAGAGTACAGTTTAACTGCACCAGTGATAATGCTGATATCTTCAAATGCATTCACAGAAATATCTGCTTTCTCACCATCTCTGTCAAATGTCATTTGACATCTTCAATAGGTCACTAAATCCTGATACTCCGTATAGTTCTTCAGAATTAAGAACTCTAGACTCCATCTTCTGATGCACTTGTCCACCACCATTGATCACTTAATGAAGTGGGCTTCCAGCAGTGTCCTAAGATCACAGTTGTACACCTTCTTCACATGCTTCAAGTCTTGCTTACAGTCATTTGGGACCATCTTGGAACACTGCTTTTGAACATTCAAGCCACAATCTGCATGATTCACTCCCTGAGCAATGAAGACCTACATGAAGTTGGCACAGTATTCACACCAGTGTGATCCTCAGAATGTATGGACCTTGAAATTGTGACCCTTTTCATAGTTTGGAATTTGCTCATTTTCTTTCAGAGTTGCTCCTCTAACAAGTGATGTCAACCTTTTCTCTGATACCCCATCCTGGTATGCAGCATCTCTCTCATCATTTGTCTCTTTCAGGACTGCCATGTGGTTTTTGATGCTGACTCTCTGTTTACGGTTGTGTATCCTTTGTGCTCATGAATTGGATTTATCATCATCTTGGCAATGTATTCTGCTGCCTTGGTTTCAATATAGAAAGTAATCAAGCCATCAGCCACTGGATGGTGGATGGACTCAATGCATTTCTCCCCAACAAAGTGTTTTCCATTGTAGTAGAGTCTTAAGTTTTTGGTTTGACTTCCAAATCTTAAAGCCAAAGTGTAGGTTCCTGGTTGCAGCTAACTCTCCAGAATGAGGTATCTCCCTTCAACTACACTGAAGAGCTGGCCAAGCTACCTCTTTGGAGAGCATGCCATGAAATTCTCTTCCATAACACTTTGGTCTGCTTTCTACCTCACAAGTACAGGTAATCAATCCTTCACGGATGAGGAGCTTCCTGTTCCAGCTGAGTAGGTAAGATTTCCAAATAGGAGGTCTATGTTCATCTGTATCAAACAGGGTCAGGGCCATTGTAAAGGCTCTCACTGTCTCCTGGCCTCCTCCTGCCAGTCCATGTGCTCCTCCAAATTGGGCCAGAGATCACTGCATGGTCCTCCAGAGAGAGAGTGGCTGAGCGACATGGTAGGAGAAGCTGTAGGCCTGGACGCTTGGGGCTGCTGCAAGAAAAAGGGATGCTTTATTGTTGGGCACACCTGGACACAGGGAGCCTCACTAGCCTTGAGGAGCCTGTGATTTTGGCTGCCAACTGAGGACTATGTGGGGCAAGTGCGCTGGCTGTGATACCTGCGAGGCGCACCACATTCCATATCCGTGGCCTGGCCACACCATCTTCTTAAACAGGAAGACTTAAAGAAAAAATTAAACTCTTCCCTAAACAAAGCCATTAATGGAATGTGAAGTCAATAAAAATACAGAATTTTAAAAAGCTAGATATACTATTACTAAACCTTGTAAGAAAAACCAAGACATTCCATTCATAATCATAGGAGGCTCTGTTATTGAGGTTAACTCTTCCACTGGAAACAATGATAATTTATATTAAAAATTAAATAAAATTCTTCTTGAAGGCATTGAAAAGCTGAGGAGGTGACAAGGTAACCAAGGGACTAGATTTTCCCTGACCACATTTTTGATCAGATTCTGATGAGTTGGCTGCAGTATTAATAGACTCAGGATGAAGAAAACAAAAGTCAAAGGCCAGAACTAATCAAGGTGGGAAGGGGTTCTCATAAGAAACTACCCCCCCCATTAAGCTGGAACTCCTCAAAGGACCTCCTGAAAGGAACTTGCTCTCAGGGTATTAACCACAGGTAAATCTGCTCCCTTCCCCATCACAGGAGACCACAGTGAGAATTACCTTGCCACTACACAAAGCAAGGAAAGGAAGAGCAAACTCTAGTCTTTTATGTAGGCAGACACTTTCATCCTAGGCTGCAGGGATATTGAACAAAAGATTTTTCAAAGGTAGTAAACAACATAGTCAAAGATTACCAAATGCTGGAAAGTAAGTCATCAATAATTAATGCTAGCACAATTAAACAGGAGAGTTAAATATCTACAGCTATTTGAGCTTCCAGACACAGACTATATACATGTAAAATAATTTTATTTAAACAATTAAAAAATGAGCTTTAACCATATGGAGATTCCTTAGAAAACTTGGAATGGAACCACCATTTGTTCCAGCTATCCCACTCCTCAGTCTATACCCAAAGGACTTAAAATCAGCCTACTATAGTGACACAGCCACATCAAGGTTTATAGCAGCTCAATTCACAATAGCTAAACTATGGAACCAACCTGAATGCCCTTCAATAAATGAATGGATAAAGAAACTGTGGTATATATACACAATGTAATATTACTCTGCCTTAAAGAATGAAATTACAGCATTTTCAAGTAAATGAATGGAGCTACAGAATATCATGCTAATCAAAATAAGTCAATCCCCCATGGAAAGCAAAGGCAAATGTTTTCTCTGATATGTGAATGCTGATCTGTAATGGGGGGGGGCAAGGGGAGAATGGAGGAACTTTGGATTGGGCAGAGGGGAGTGAGGAGAGGGGAGGGAGTATGCGGGTGGGAAAGATGGTGGAATGAAATGGACATTATTATCCTATGTACATGTATGATTGCATGAATAGTGTGACTCTGCATCATGTACAACCAGAGAAATGAAAAGTGCTCCATTTGTGTACAATGAGTCAAAATGCATTCTGCTGTCATGTATAGCTAATAACAAATACAAATGAGCTTTAAAGTATCTTCCAGAAATAGGAAACAGTAATAAGCTGTCATGATGGTTTTAAAAAAGATCAAACAGAAATTTTAGATATTAAAAATTTAGTAATAGAAATTAAGGGTCAAGGTTGGGGTTGTAACTAAGTGGTAGAGCACTTGCCTAACATGTGTGAGGCACTGGGTTCAATTCTCAGTGCTGCATATAAATAAATAAAATAAAGGTCCAACTAAAAAAAATCAAAACAAAAAGAAATGAAGGAGTCAGTGGATGAGTGTGGCAGAAAATTAGACATAGTGGGAGAGAGGATTAAAAACTGTAGATAGAAGCAAGTAAATTATACAGAACTATAGTGCAGAGAAGCAGTGAAATAGAAAATGAGAAGAAAATGAAAAAGGTTTCTCTTTTACACGAAAGTCTCTTGTATTTCAAAAGTGTAATTGGTCTTTCAGCAAGTGAGAAAAGAATGGGGTAGTAGATTGGTGAAAGAATAATAGTAAATAGTAAAGATAAATGAAAAGAAATCCCCATCAAGACCCATCACAAGGAAACTGTAGAATGTATAGACAAAGAGAACTTAAAAACAGCCAGATGGGCTTTGGGTTGGGCGTGGTGGTTAATAAGTAAGACTAACCTGAGCAGATGTCAAGGTACACTGTGAAGTGATACTCAATTAAGAATTCATGGTATTTTTGGATAAATAGAACTGTTTCAAATAATAAGAAATCCAGAAATATATCAATGATATATTTAGGATATGACAAAAGTTGGCAGCTCAAGTCACTAGGAAAAAGCTTATCCAAGGAATGAAACTGAAATGTAGAGGCTGCTGGAAAAAACTATGTACTTGAATCCCAACTTCACAAATATTCCAATTAAATTCTAGATAGACCTAAAATGTAGAAGAAAAAAAAACTCAGAAAAGTACTAGAAGAAAAAAGAAAAAAAAAAAAAAACTCAGAGTAATGTAGCATTGCTATGTATAACAAAAACCTGAGAAACCATAAAATAAAACATTGATAACTTCTGCAAAAATCATTTGTGTCTCATACAATAATATCATAAATGAACAAAAATAATGAACTGGGAAATCATGTGCAGCTTATTATCATTGATTAAAGATAAATCTTCCTTAATGTGTAAATCATGTTTACAAATTATTGTGCAAATAATACTTAAATATAAAATGAACAAAAGTTCTGAAACATTTCATCAAAGCAGTAAAAAAGCTGGCTTCTAATCATATATAAGATATTCAACTCCATTCAGATGAAGGAAATGCAAATATAAACATAATGCCACCCTTCACTTATCAGACTGGTGAGATGGAAACTTCCCACAGGACATTGCGTGACAGGGTACAAGGAGGCAGATTCTCTCATACATCACTGGTAGGAATGTAAGTTGGTATTATCCTCTTGGATCCAGAGTTTACATCATTTGCTCTTTGACACAGCAATTTCACTTGTAGGAATTTGTCTTACAGATGTATTTTTAAAATACATGAAACAGAATATGTAAGAATATCCATTTATAGTTTGGTAAAGACAGAAGCCTGGAAATGGTCTAACTCTGCTTCAGAGGTCTTAAGAGCCTCCTGCCAAGTGTTTGTTTTCCATTTTTCTATCTTACCTGCATCACAAAGCACATATACACCACCCCTGAGGGTTCCAAATAACTCCAGGCTTTCCTCTCTACTCTCTACTAGAAGAGTAGAGAGGAGCAGTCAGAGTCAGAGCTGCCTACTATCCGGAGCTGTCAACGGAAAGGCAGAAAAAGTGTCAAAGACACCAGAACTAAAACCAACAAACAGCCCACCAGTCTATTCAACAACCCTCTCCCTGCCTTCCTGGAAAATCACAGGAGGTGTTTTCAGCTTCCATGCACACATACCCACACTACTCTTCTACTCCCGCCACGCCCCTGGGTTCTGCTCAAACTGCCCACAAGATCATTCATGCGCTTTCATCTGCCAAACACCTCCATGGCGACCCTGATGCCACCCACCTGACTCTCTCCTCAGTTCAAGGAGCTGGAGTCTCAGGCCCCTTCTCCCCAGTTGCTGAGATGGCTTCCAGTGGCCTCTAGGACTTCAATGTCCCCCACACCTACCCCCACTTTTCTTTTTGGTACCAGGGTTTGAACCTAGGGGACACTTAACTACTGTCACATCTCCTGCTCTTTTTTGTATTTTATACCAGGATGTGGTCTTGCTGAGTTGCTTAGCGCCTCCATAAATTGCTGAGGCTGGCTTTGAAATTGTGATCCTCCTGCCTCAGACTTTCAAGCCACTGGGATTTACAGGTGTGCACCATGGGATGCCCAGCTCTGTTGTCCCCTCCCTTCCCCCCAGCTCTCTCTCCTGCCACCCTCATTGGCTCCTATAGCTTCACTTGTCATTTTTCCCTTCAAGATGAAAATTTATTATAAAGAATCAAGTAGGTAAGCAGTAGGCCTTCAATAGGGGTGCACATCATAATAAACTGTGGGTGCTTTCAAAATTCACATATAGTTGGTTTATCTCAAGGAAGTCCATAATATAATTTAGATGCATATTTTTATGCAGCTCTAAATTTAATTCCAGTTACTGTTCGTGTTGATAATTACTCCAGAGAATCAAAAGGTTCATTTTAAGTGTCAGATCCAACATCACTTACCTTGTAACTTTGAATGTATTATTTAAACTTGCATTTTCCTCAACTGTAAGATAGGAGTAAAGGATACCTACTTAAATTTTTTTAAATTTACTTTTATTTTTTTATTCATTTTATACAAATGGGGTACAACTTTTCATTTCTCTGGTTGTACATGAAGTAGAGTCACACCATTTGTGTAATGATACATATACATAGGGTAATAATGTTTCCCCAGAATGTAAATCCAAACCATTCACTCCCTGTGAATTTCATCTCAATTAAAAAATAATTGATTTTCACCCCCATCTCCAGAGTCATTGTAGCTGCTCCTTCACATGAGGTGTCCTTATGCTCTGGAACCTTCCTCTCTACCTGCAGAGGGAACTTAGTCAGTGGTTTCCTGCCCTCTGCTCCCAGTGCCTTCTCAATCGGGAAATATTGTCCCTGGGATTTGCTGGGGAATGGGTCCTTACAGAACAAGAAATCCTACTGTTTCAGCATGCAAAACACAGATCTACATGCATTATGTGGACACGCCATTTCATGGGGCAGGACAATTAGGAAAAAAGGTTACCAAAAAAGACTCCTTGAAGGAAGATAATAAAACCTGAGAAACCCTTATCTCCATGTTTCTACTGGGATGAGAACACTTGCCAAAGCATTTGTCCAAAACCAAATGCACTCCCCCTCCTAAAGGTGTTCCCTATCCCCGAACCCATGCATCCCATGTTCTTGTGTTACTTTTTAAAATGTTTTTTAGATGTTGATAGACCTTTATTTTATTCATTTATTTTACCTGGTGTTGAGGATCATGCTAGGTTTACCAAGTGCTCCGCCACTGAACCTCAACCCCAGCCCCATGTTCTTGTATTCTTGTCACAGTCAATGTCACTGTCAGTTCCCCAACACCCAGGCTAATCCCTCAGCTTTACTGGCATATTCCTTGACCTTTCTCTGCCAATTTCTCTCAAGTCATGTCCACCCCTCTCCCTGGTACTGCTCCAGCCACCTGGCCTGAGTTGGGGTCTTGCTGTGTCCCACCTGGACTCCTGCAGTGACCTACCAGCTCCATTTCACACTCTTCTTACTGAGCTCCCACTCTGAGCTCCGCAGAGAATGTGTTAAAATGCAAACTAATTATTTCATTTTTATATTTTCTTTTTTTTTTAATTGTAAACAAATGGGATACATGTTGTTTCTCTGTTTGTACATGGCATAAAGGCATACCATTTGTGTAATCATAAATTTACATAGAGTAATGTTGTTTGATTCATTGTTATTTTTTCCCTTCCCCCCACCCCTCCCACCCCTCTTTACCCTCTATACAGTACTTTCTTCCTCCATACTTGCCCCCCTCCCTAACCCTAACTCTAACCCTAACATTAACCCTTCCCTCCCCCCCTTTATGTGTCATCCTCCACTTATTAGCAATATCACTCGTCCTTTGGCTTTTTGAGATTGGCTTATCTCACTTAGCATGATATTCTCCAATTTCATCCATTTGCCTGCAAATGCCATAATTTTGTCATTCTTTATGGCTGAGTAATATTCCATTGTGTATATCTACCACAGTTTCTTTATCCACTCATCAATTGAAGGGCATCTAGGTTGGTTCCATAGTCTGGCTATTGTGAATTGAGCAGCTATGAACATTGATGTGGCTGTATCTCTGCAGTATGCTGATTTTAAGTCCTTTGGGTATAGGCCAAGGAGTGGGATAGCTGGGTCAAAGGGAGGGTCCATTCCGAGTTTTCTAAGGAATCTCCACACTGCTTTCCAGAGTGGCTGCACTAATTTGCAGCCCCACCAGCAGTGTATGAGTGTACCTTTCTCCCCACATCCTCGCCAACACCTGTTGCTTGTATTTTTGATAATCGCCATTCTAATTGGGGTGAGATGGAATCTTAGGGTGGTTTTGATTTGCATTTCTCTTATTACTAGAGATGTTGAACATTTTTTCATATGTTTATTGATTGCTTGTACATCTTCTTCTGTGAAGTGTCTGTTCATTTCCTTAGCCCATTTGTCGACTGGATTATTTGAATTCTTGGAGTAGAGTTTTTTGAGTTCTTTATAGATTCTGGAGATTAGTGCTCTATCTGAAGTATGATTGGCAAAGATATTCTCCCACTCTGTAGGCTCTTTCTTCACATTACTGATAGTTTCCTTTGCTGAGAGAAAGCTTTTTAGTTTGAATCTATCCCAGTTATTGATTCTTGTTTTTATCTCTTGTGCTATGGGAGTCCTGTTAAGGAAGTCTGGTCCTAGCCCGACATGTTGAAGATCGGGACCTACTTTTTCTTCTATAATCTGCAGAGTCTCTGGTCTGATTCCAAGGTCCTTAATCCATTTTGAGTTGAGTTTTGTGCAGGGTGAAAGATATGGGTTTAGTTTCATTCTGTTGCGTATGGATTTCCAATTCTCCCAGCACCATTTGTTGAAGAGGCTATCTTTTCTCCATTGCATATTTTTGGCGCCTTTGTCTAGTATTAGAAAGTTGTATTTATTTGGGTTTGTGTCCGTGTCCTCTATTCTGTACCATTGATCCACCTGTCTATTTTGGTACCAGTACCATGCCGTCTTTGTTACTATTGCTTTGTAATAAAGTTGAAGTTCGGGTATTGCGATACCCCCTGCTTCATTTTTCCTGCAAAGGATTGCTTTAGCTATTCTGGGTTTCTTATTCTTCCAGATGAATTTCATGATTGCTTGCTCTATTTCTGTAAGGTACGTCATTGGGATTTTAATTGGGATTGCATTGAATCTGTATAGCACTTTTGGTAGTATGGCCATTTTGACAATATTTATTCGGCCTATCCAAGAACATGGGAGATCTTTCCATCTTCTAAGGTTTTCTTTAATATCTTTCTTTAGTGTTCTGTAGTTCTCATTGTAGAGGTCTTTCACCTCTTTTGTGAGACAGGTTTCTAGAGACATATGAATTGCCTAAATTGAACGAGGAGGACATACACAATTTAAATAGAACAATTTCAAGTAATGAAGTTGAAGAGGTCATCAAAAGCCTACCAACAAAGAAAAGTCCAGGACCAGATGGGTTCTCAGCCGAATTCTACAAAATCTTTAAAGAAGAGCTCATTCCAATACTTCTCAAAGTATTCCATGAAATAGAAGAGGAGGGTACCCTCCCAAACTCATTCTATGAAACCAATATTACCCTGATACCCAAGCCAGACAGAGACAAATCGAGGAAAGAAAATTTCAGACCGATATCATTAATGAACATTGATGCAAAAATTCTCAATAAAATTTTAGCAAATCGCATACAAAAATATATTAAAAAGATAGTGCACCACGATCAAGTGGGTTTTATCCCAGGGATGCAAGGTTGGTTCCAACATCCGGAAATCAATAAATGTAATTCACCATATAAATAGACTTAAAGTCAAGAATCACATGATTATTTCAATAGATGCAGAAAAAGCATTTGATAAAATACAACACCCCTTCATGCTCAAAACACTAGAAAAAATAGGGATAGTGGGAACATTCCTTAACATTGTAAAGGCCATCTATGCTAAGCCCAGGGCTAATATCATTCTAAATGGTGAAAAACTGAAAGCATTCCCCCTAAAAACTGGAACAAGACAGGGATGCCCTCTTTCACCACTCCTATTCAATATCGTTCTTGAGGCTCTGGCCAGAGCAATTAGACAAAACAAAGAAATTAAAGGGATACGAATTGGAAAAGAAGAACTCAAACTATCCCTGTTCGCTGATGACATGATTATATACTTAGAGGAACCAGGAAATTCCACCAGAAAACTGTTAGAACTCACAAGTGAATTCAGTAAAGTGGCAGGTTACAAGATCAATGCTCATAAATCCAATGCATTTTTATACATAAGTGATGAATCCTCAGAAAGAGAAATTATGAAAACTACCTCATTTTTATATTTTCCAAGTTCTATTATTATTTTCTTAAAATATAAGTTGTCTAGAACAAAATGCACATATTCCACTGCAGTTTTTATTTATTATTGTTAGATTAGTTTCCTGCCTTCCTCTACAGTGCTGTTCTACCCCAACACAAAGAACTCTGTGCTTTCCATGGAATTCACCCTATTCTTCAATAAATATCTGTCTTTTTTGGTACTTAGCATTTTTCTCAATATCCCTTTTTATAACTCTTTTTTTAAAATTCATTTTTATTGTAAACAAATGGGATACATATTGTTTCTGTTTGTACATGGAGTAACAGCATACCATTTGCATAATCATACATTTACATAAGGCAATGATGTTTGATACATTCTGTTATTTTTTCCTTCCCCCCCACCACTCCCAAATCTCTTTTCCTCTTCACAGTCCCTACATCCTCCATTCTTGCCCACCTCTCACACCCCATTATGTGCCATCATCTGCTTATCAGTGATATCATTTGTCTTTTGGATTTTTGAGATTGGCTTATCTCACTTAACATGATATTCTCCAATTTCATCCATTTGACTGCAAATGCCATAATTTTATTATTCTTTATAGCTGAGTAATATTCCATTGTGTATATATATATATATAAATATATATATATATATATCTCACAGTTTCTTTATCCATTCATCAACTGAAGGGCATCTAGTTTGGTTCCACAATCTGGCTATTGTGAATTGAGCAGCTATGAACATTGATGTGGTTGTATCTCCGTAGTATGCTGATTTTAAGTCCTTTGGGTATAGGCCAAGGAGTGGGATAGCTGGGTCAAATGGTAGGTCCATTCCAAGTTTTCTAAGGAATCTCCACACTGCTTTCCAGAGTGGCTGCACTAATTTGCAGCCCCACCAGCAATGTATGAGTGTACCTTTTTCCCCACATCCTCTCCAAAACCTATTGTTGCTTGTATTCTTGATAATCGCCATTCTAATTGGGGTGAGATGGAATCTGAGTGTAGTTTTGATTTGCATTTCTCTAATTACTAAAGATGTTGAACATTTTTTCATATATCTGTTGATTGCTCGTACATCTTCTTCTGTGAACTGTCTGTTCATATCCTTATCCCATTAGTTGATTGGGTTATTTGTATTCTTCGTGTAGAGTTTTTTAAGTTTTTTATATATTCTGGAAATCAGTGCTCTATCTGAAGTATGAGTGGCAAAGATATTCTCCCACTCTGTAGGAGCATCTCTTCGCATGCTGATAGTTTCCTTTGCTGAGAGAAAGCTATTTAGTTTGAATCTATCCCAGTTATTGATTCTTCTTTTATTTATTGTGCTATGGGAGTCCTGTTAAGGAAGTCTGATCCTAAGCCAACAAGTTGAAGATTTGGACCTATTTTTTCTTCTATAAGATGCAGGGTCTCTGGTCTGATTTCAAGGTCCTTGATCCATTTTGAGTTGATTTTTGTGCAGGGTGAGAGATAGGGGTTTAGTTTCATTCTGTTGCATATGGATTTCCAGTTTTCCCAGCACCATTTGTCGAAGAGGCTGTATTTTCTCCATTGCATATTTTTTGCACCTTTGTCTAGTATTAGAAAATTGTATTTATTTGGGTTTGTGTCCGTGCCCACTATTCTGTACCATTGATCTACCTGTCTATTTTGGTGCCAATACCATGCTGTTTTTGTTACTATTGCTTTATAGTATAGTTGAAGTTCTGATATTGTGATACCCCCTGTTTCATTCTTCCTGCTAAGGATTGCTTTACCTATTCTGTGTTTTTTATTCTTCCAGATGAATTTCATGATTGCTTGCTTTATTTCTGTAAGTTATGTCATTGGTATTTTAATTGGAATTGCATTGAATCTGTATAGCAGTTTTGGTAGTATGGCCATTTGACAATATTAATTCTGCCTATCCATGTACTTGGGAGATCTTTCCTTCTTCTAAAGACTTCCTCAATTTCTTTCTTCAATGTTTTGTAGTTTTCATTGTAGAGATCTTTTACCTCTTTGGTTAGATTGATTCCCAAGTATTTTTTTTTTTTTTTTTTGAGGCTATTGCAAATGGGGTTGTTTTCCTGATTTCCCTTTCAGCAGTTTCATCACTTGCATATAAAAATGCTTTAGATTTATGCATGTTGATTTTATAGCCTGCTATTTTGCTGAATTTATTGATGAGGTCTAGAAGTTTTCTGGAAGAAGTTTTGGATCCTCTAGATATACAATCAATTCATCCACAAATAGTTACAACTTAATTTCCTATTTTCCTATTCATATCCCTTTAATTTCTTTGGTCTGCCTAATATTTCTGGCTAGAGTTTCAAGGAAAATGTTGAATACAAGTGGTGAAAGAGAACATCCCTGTCTTGTTCCTCTTTTTAAAGGGAATGGTTTCAGTTTTTCTCCATTAATGATTAATGAATGATGTTGGTCATGGGCTTGGCATAAATTGCCTTTACAATGTTCAGATATGTTCTTACTATCCCTGTTTTTTCTAGTGTTTTGAGCATGAAGGGTTGTTGTATTTTGTTGAACGCTTTTTCTGCATCAATTGAAATAACCATATGATTTTTATCCTTAAGTCTATTGACACGATGGATTACATTTATTGATTTATGGATGTTGAACCATCATTGCTTTCCAGGGAGGAACCCCACTTGATCATGGTGCACAATTTTCTTAATATGTTTTTGGATATGGTGTGCCAATATTTTGTTAAGGATCTTTGCATCTATATTCATCAAGGATATTGGTTTAAAATTTTCTTTCCTTGATGTGTCTTTGCCTGGTTTGGGTATGAGGGTGATATTAGCTTCATAGAATGAGTTTGGTAGGGTACCCTCCTTTTCTATTTCCTGGAATACTTTGAGAAGTATTGGAATGAGTTCTTCTTTGAAGGTCTTGTAGAACGCAGCTGAGAATCCGTCTGGTCCTGGGCTTTTCTTGGATGGTGGATTTTTAATGGTTTCTTCTATTTCATTGCTGATATTGATCTGTTTAAATTGTGTATGTCCTCCTGGTTCAGTTTGGGAGGAGCATATGTCTCTAGAAATTTGTCAATGTCTTTGGTACTTTCTATTTTGTTGCAATAAAGATTTTCAATGTAGTTTCTCATTATGTTCTGTATCTCAGTGGTGTGTGTCATGATATTTCCTTTTGCATTGTATATTTTAGTGATTTGAGGCTTCTGTCTCCTTTTTGTTAGTGTGGCTAAGGGTTTATCTATTTTGTTTACTTTCTCAAAGAACCAACTTTTTGTTTTGTGAATTTTTTGAATTGTTTCTTTTATTTCAATTTCATCTCTGATTTTAATTATTTCCTTACTTCTACTAGTTTTGCTGTTATTCTGTTCTTTTTATAGTGCTTTGAGATTTAATGTTAGGTCATTTAGTTGTTGACTTTTCATTCTTTTCTGGAATGCACTACATGCGATGAATTTTCCTCTTAGTACCACTTTCATAGTGTCCCAGAGATTTTGATATGTTGTATCCTCATTCTCATTGACCCCTAAGAATTTTTTTGTCTCCTCCCTGACGTTTTTTGTTATCCATCTTTCATTCATTAGCATATTATTTAGTCTCCAGGTGTTGGAGTAATTTCTGTTTTTTTATTTTGTTGTTGATTTCTACTCTTAGTCCATTATGATCTGAGAGCACACAAGGCAGTGTCTCTATTCTTTTGCATTTCCTAAGGGCTGCTTTGTGGCATAACATATGGTCTATTTTTGAGAAGGTTCAATGTGCTGCTGAGAAGAAAGTGAAACCGCTTGTTGATGGATGGAATATTTTATATATGTCTATTAAATCTAGGTTATTGATTATGTTATTGAGTTCTATGGTTTCTTTGGTTGGATTTTGTTTGGAAGGTCTATCTAGTGGTGACAGTGGTGAATTAAAGTCACCCAGAGTTATTGTGTTGTGGTCTATACGATTCCAGAAATTGAGAAGGATTTGTTTGATGTACAAGGATGTACTATTGTTTGGGGCATAAATATTTAATATCATTATGTCTTCCTGATTTATAGTTCCCTTAAGCAGTATGAAATGTCCTTCTTTATCCCTTCTGACTTTTGTTGGCTTGAAGTCCATGTTATCTGATATAAGGATGGAAACCCCCACTCTTTTACTGATTCCATGTGCATGGTAGGTTTTTTCCCATCCTTTCACCTTTAGTCTATGGATGTCTTTTTCTATGAGATGATTCTCTTGCAGGCAGCATATTGTTAGGTCTTTCTTTTTAATCCATTCTGCCAGTCTATGTCTTTTGATTGATGAGTTTAGTCCATTAACGTTCAGGGTCATTATTGAGATATGATTTGTATTCCCAGTCATTTGGCTTATTTTTGGTTTTTAAGTTGGCTTGGTTTCTCCTTTGAGTGGTTTTTCTCTCAGGTAGTTCCTCCCTTTGCTGACATATATTCTTGTTTTTCATTTCCTCCTCATGGAATATTTTGTTGATAATATTTTGTAGTGCATGTTTCCTATTTGTAAATTCTTTTAACTTTTGTTTATCATGGAAGGATTTTGTTTCATCTTCAAATCTGAAGGTTAGTTTTGCTGGGTATAGGATTCTTGGTTGGCAACCATGTTCTTTCAGAGCTTGAAATATGTTGTTCCAGACCCTTCTAGG
Source organism: Sciurus vulgaris (assembly GCF_902686455.1). NCBI lineage: Eukaryota > Metazoa > Chordata > Mammalia > Rodentia > Sciuridae > Sciurus > Sciurus vulgaris. Next base: position 31,891,650 of record NC_136474.1, read on the forward strand.
TTTTAGAGTCTGGGTTGAGAAGTCAGCTGCTATCTGTACTAGTCTCCCCCTATATGTAATCTGAAGCTTTTCTCTCGTGGCCTTCAAAATCCTATCTTTATTTTGAATGTTAGGCATTTTTATTATAATGTGCCTTGGTGTGGATCTGTTGTGATTTTGTACATTTGGTGTTCTGTAAGCCTCTTGTATTTGATTGTCCATTTCATTCTTCAGTTTTGGGAAATTTTCTGATATTATTTCATTGAAAAATTTTTTCATTCCTTTGGTTTGTATCTCTGTGCCTTCCTCAATCCCAATAATTCTTAAATTTTGTCTTTTCATGATGTCCCATAGTTCTTGGAGATTCTGTTCATGATTTCTTACCATCTTCTCTGTTTGAGCAACTTTATTTTCAAGATTAAATATTTTGTCTTCATTGTATGAGGTTCTGTCTTCCAAATGGTCTAGTCTTTTGGTGATGCTTTCCATTGAGTTTTTTATTTGGTTTATTGTTTCCTTAATTTCAAGGATTTCCATTTTTTTTTTTTTGAGAATGTCTATATCTTTGTTGAAATGATCTTTTGCTTTCTGCAGGTGCTCTTTCAGCTTATTGGTATTATCATTCATTGCCTGCATTTGTTCTCTAATCTCATCTTTTGCTTTGTGAATCATCTTAATCATGTATAATCTGAAATCCTTTTCTGACATTTCTTCTGACATACTCTCATTGGATTTTATTACCATAGAATGTAGATTTGTTTGGATTATTTTTTTCCCTTGTTTTTTCATGTTATTCATCTGTCTTCTCCTCTATCAATGCAGATCTGGGGTATTGCAGATTTCCCCCTATAAACTTACAGTGGCCCTATTGGTTTCCAAAACCTTTTATTTAAGGGGAGATCAGTATTAGCAGTGCCCAATTCAGACACTTTGCAATCCTAGACCAAATAGCCCCTATGAGGACAATAACAATATTGTCATTATAAACAGAATGAGTTCAAATATTATCTTCAGTGAAACAAACAGATTTGCAATAAGGTCTGCAGTTTCTAATGGAGGACAAAGAGGATGCAGAGGGATGTAGAATGTGTCTTTGAATGGGATAAGATAAGAATATACCGAAGTTCTAGATAATAGAAAGTGTGAGAGTGTAATCAAAATAAATTGAGTGTGAGCATGCAAAAAAGGGAGAAAGATACTCTGAGGGAACAGGTAAACAAAAGGAAAAGAGAGCAAGGAAAGGAAAGATATAAAAACTTAAAATTTTTCAATAAGCAGAAAAAAGAAAATCTATGGTATAAGTGTCATACGCTAATGAAACCTCCCAGAGTTCAGTAGCCTGTTGCATGAGAGGTACCTGAAAATGAGCTTCAAGCCTCCAGCAGGCGTCTCAGGATGGGATTTGCCCCACCTAAAGATCAGAGCTAAGGCTTCCAGGATTACCCAAGATGGCCACTCTGGCTTCCAAATGCGTTGGCAAATGGGGACTGCAGCTAGGGTTTGGATGTGGTCAGCTGGAGGTGGGGTGTGGTGGGTCAGGCAGGGGTCCTGGAGGTCTGATGTGTTCGGTGTGGTTGTGGGATCCTGGAGGCCGGGTGCAATCAGTAGGTCTGCGGTCTTGGTGATAGGGCACAATCCTTGGTCTCAGGGTCATGGAGGCAGGGAGTAGTCAGTCAATGTAAGGGCCCCAGAGGCAGGGAGTGAATGGTAGGGCTGAGGGATCCAAGAGATGGGGATCAGTCATTCTGGCCAGGGGTTTTATGGGGCCTGGCTGTTGTCTCAAAACAACATGGTGGCAGCCATGTTTAATCAAACCTGCAGGTACTGTAACAGTGAACTTCCATGCAACAGCAGGAAGCTGGTGCTCCGCTGTCGTTAGGTGATCAGTTTGCTGACTTTTGTCGGATGAACGGGAGGTGAACCTCGTGTGTTGGGTGATTGATATGTGTATGGCAGGTGAAAGACAGGTGAGAGGCAGGCAAATGGTGGATGATAGGCAGCTGACAGTGAGCAATCTGCACTCAAAAAAGGCACTGATATGCTGGCAGACTGTAGATCATCACAGCAGACAAATGGGGTAAACACCAGGGGATTGATAAGCAGCAAAACCTGCCTCACCGAGAAACAGATATCCTCTGCTTGAAACCAGAGTTATGGAGCGGCAAGGAACGCAGCCTCCCTCTAGTCCACCATCTCAGATCTCCGTTATAACTCTTTTCATATGATCTCCTAACCTCACTTTAAGGTGCAAATGTTACCCTTCTGTTGAGGGTTTCCTCATGTGATTCCTGTGCCTCTATAGCACAATGGACATGTCTCTAACAATGAAGGTATCCACCCGCCTGGTGTTCAGCTGCCTACATCTAGTCTGAATTTGAAGGCCAAGGATACTTATCAAACCCACACGGGCTTTAAGAAAAATATTTTATTTGCAAGGGATCATGCTAACTGTTGTTGCATCAGTAGCAAAGGAACAAGTGTTGCCTTGATGAAGTATAAAACTGGTTTAGACAACAGTTGTTCAAAGATTATTTTGGTAATTGCTTTAAAGGAAAGTAGGGGATGCTGAACAAGATCAGGGAAATCCAACTGCACTTGAGGGATGGAGAACTTCCATAGAAAGAAGAGCTTTAGATAAAGGCCAGAGTGAGTTAGCCAGGTGAAAGACAAGAAATGTATTTTGAGTGGAGGGAATGACAGGTAAGGATGCTCTGTGATAACACAGTAAGATAGGGACTAGAATAACAAAGCAAACAAGACAATGCACAAACAAGATAGTGGGCCTGCAGACAGTGTGAGGTGACACTACTGAACATGTATATGAGAAGCCACTTCCTTCATCTGAAGGGGAATTGTCATATTGCTCCTCTCCATATACCCTGGGCTGCACAGATAGACTACTGACTATGTGTGTCCATGTAGCCGTGCTTTTGCACTTTTGGTCTTATCACCTGAAATAGAGACTCAGAAGTATTTTTCCCCCTGTAACAAAAGGGGGACCAGAAATTTCACTAAAAATAAATGACTGATTTCAACACCTTCCAGAAATACTCCATTTTCCCTATAAGTTCTATGTTAAACTCAACATCTCATACAAATGACAAAAAGCCATGTGGTTAGAATTTTTTAGGATGTGACCTTAATGCCTACTGCTTTGGGATCATGGTCTCAAATTGAAGAAAGAATTTCACTGTGCCTGAAACTTTGGGGTCAAGTTGTATTCATGAACATAGGGTGTGGGGAATCTACATTCTGTTTTGTGAATGCATAACTCAACTGTCTTGTGGACCACTCAGCCCCACCTTCCCTGTCATGCTGTGTAGTGTGGAGCAGGGGACATTGACAGATCTCTTCTCATAGTAGAGTCCCTTGGGTGTTGCAGGTAGAGATGGAATAGAGAGTGGATTTGTCAAAACAAGCTGATCCCACGTTCAGAAAGTCATATGCAGGGTCCCTTATCCCCACACCCCAACAGAGACCAAGTAAGGGAGCAGACCCCATCTGGCTTATGCTCCAAGTGCCAGAATGGACAAATTCCATTTTTATTCCAAGCCAATGGGATGGCAATCTTTGATGTTGACTCACTAAAGACCTTTCCAGACCTGGGACCCAAGCTCACAAGCCTATGGGCTGCTCTGCACTCAGCTCAGGTTGGGTTTACCTGTTGGTTGTGAGAAGAGAAACAGATATTTGATTACAGGTTTACATTAAGTCAATATGCCTCCATCTGCATAGTCAGGCATAGAATTAACAATCATTTGAAAATATCTGCTTCTTTGGTCAAGTTACTAAATGGAAAACCACACAGAGATTGACTTACATGCTCAAACAGATGATAGGATTTCAATCTGAGAGAGCAATGCTCCACCAATTGAAGAGGGTAATACTGGGTAAAGTGTATCAATAAAATAGAAGCAGATTAGATTATTTCCATTCTTAAGATTTTTTCATTTAAAAAAATTAGGGATCTTGTGATTGCTGAAGATGACATAAGAAATCTGGGGGGATGTGTTTGTTTTGAATCCAGGTTGTACAGCATAGACATCAAAATCAACAAAACTCCCAAACAAACTTCAGGGATGCAGGGAACTTTTGTTTGTTTTGCTTTTTTTTAATTTAAAATGGGCTGTTTTAGCATAAAAACAAAGTCCATACACATAATGAATAAAGATGCATTCCATAGTACAAATATGGTAATGACAATGGTGATAGAGAAAGAGTAAAGGATAAAGGAGACAAAAATATATATTAAGGCAATCCCAACAGCGATCCAGATGGCAACCCACATAAATTAGTCAGTTTCCTTAACAGAGATTTACATGTAAAAATCCCTTGATATAACCCAGCAGGAAATTGAACAAGTGATTCTATGTCCAGACTTGGAAACAAAAATAACACTCAGGATCTACATGCATTTGTGTGTTAAAATTTGCACTGATAAAAGCCTTTTTGGTTGGAGCCATAGTGTGTGGTTATGAGAAGAATTCTGTTGGGTGATGACTGGCATGGAAATAATCACAATGTAATATACAGAAAAACAGATTGGATGAAAATTTCAGTTGACACATGGATGATGCAGAATGTGAGATGCTACCTATGCCTTAGCATCATTCATGGGTGATATAAAGGAACCCCACCCCACTAGTTCTTGACAAAACATTCTGCCTCTTAATCCACACTATGGGAATACTGCATCCAACACATACACTATTGTTCACATTTTTGTTTTAAATTTATACCCATCCAATGTTTCTTGGTATGTCCCCAAGAATGAAAACAGTTTTTGCCTTTCTGATTTGTATCCTTGAGAACCTGCAGATGTTGAGCCCTTCAGGCTAAGACTCCAAGGTCCCTTAGGAGCCCTCACATGCCATCCAGTCTCTCTGGTTTTGATGAGTTCCCTTTCATAGCACATTCATGTTCTACATGTTTTTACATGTTTTGATCTTGAACAAGATTTGGACTCATTCTGTGGGAACAACACCAGAAAAGAAAAACAAATTCCTTCCACAGAGGGAAAAATGGAGACTGTGGGAGCATGGAGGAATTTGCATATTTTGCTTGTTCAATTTTCTGGTGATTTCAGAGTCAAAGAATATGTCTTTGGAAAAAAAAATCACACACACACACACAGACACACACAATTTTTAAAAATGCTGGGACTCACCAGCTCTGTATGCCAATCAAATTGTCATTAAAGGGAGAAATGTAAACACTAGCTTATCCATCCCCCACACCCCCATCCATTTCCCTCATCAGTCACTAAAGAATCTAACAAACTAGTCCAGTCTTCATTTGGGTGGACTTAAGGGGCTGTCTGCCAGAAATGGGGGTATTAATGGAGATGGGTAGAGACGGAGTAGAGGTGGAGGTAGGAAGGTGGTGTTTGATGCTGTGTGACTTGTTCTGGCATTTTATGGAGGCAGAGAAGGGCTGCCTGACACTTTACAGAATGGGTGTAACATTCAGAGAATTTGGCATTTCTGCCACAGGGTTCTGGCTGCCCTGCTAATTGATTTCTTTCAACCTGCTGGTAAAAGTGCAGGAGAAAGGGTTAAATAAATGTTTGTGATATGATAAGGTGTTTGCCTACTCAACGAATAACAGATTATTGGCTCCAAAGGCAGCCCTGAAAATAGTACAAAGGAACTGGCTCTCCCCTCCTGCATGATGTGATTTCCTTCCAAGATTCTACTATTTCCTAGGAAAAATTTGCTGTGAGAATTAGGATGATTTCCCTGCAGTCAGAGACAGGAAGCATTGGCGCTAAGGGTTGGAGGCCAGGGAGCCAACTGGGAATTGGGCAGGGCTTATCCTGGGGAATGTTTTTCCTGTGAGAACTGTGACTCTCTGTCCTCATGCTGTCATGTAGTTCCAGCAGAGCTCTATTTCAAGCACCCTTGGGTCCTGCTCATTACCCCCAGGAAGACTGTGTGGCTGACATTGTCTGCTGTTCCTAGAAGCATGGAAAAGGGATTTCCTCACCAGGAGGGGGGCTTCTTCCCAGGAAATCCTGGTGCCATGTTGGTCACAGGACATGCCCATCCCACATCATTCCAACACTCTGCTAGCACACGTCCACAGGTTCACATAGGCATCTGTGTTTCAATACAAATCAACTCAAAATCCATGAAATTTGTCCTCTTGGGATCTAGTGATATTGTAGCTAGTCCTAAAGGACAATTTAGTTTCAGATTCCCAAATAATGGGGCCTAGTCTGTGTGCTTTTACTGAGGGAGAAAAACTACCTTGCTACTGATGCTGAAGAGGCCTGGCTTTGGTGCTGGAGCCATCCACCCTCAAGAGCAGGACACCTTGCCAGGCACTATGAGTTGTTCAGTCCACATCCTGCTTCCACATACCACTCTGAGTTGGCTCCTGCCTGCAGAGAATGGGTTTCTACCCAGTGTGCTTCCACCCACACTCTTCCTTTCCTCTCCTTGCCCCTCTCCTGGGAAGCCTCAGGGAGGATATCCACATGCTTGCTGAGCAGAAGGGGTCACACAAGATGTTTGGCATAGTTCTCATTTGAAAAGAACTCAGTGCCAAAATCAAACACCAAGGGGGAAAAAGTTCTGATTTCACTGCTGTTTTTCCAAGATCCTGGGAACAGATGTGTAATTTTCACAATAGCCAGTCTGCTTTAGCATTGCATGGGCTCCTTTGCAAGACATCAGGCACCAGCCTGGGGAAGATGGTGCTCTTCAGACATGATGACTAAGATTTGAGCTGATGTTATCAAATATCCACATTTGGGCATTTTTTTAAATTGCATTCAGTACTAATAGGGCTTACTGAGTGTACACAATCATGTGCTGATTCTTAACTACACAGGATAAGATCCTTGTCCCCAAGAGCTTACTGCCTGACTTTTGCAAAACCAGATGGAAAAACATAGTTTCCCTCTGCCCATCAGCAGTGATTGAAGGAGTGGAGATGAGAAGGGTGCAGTCAATTCAAAAGTGTCCCAGGGTGGGACCTTTACTTTGGCATTTATCCCATGGGACATTTTAATCATGGACTGTCTCTCCCCATCATCAACTACCCTATCCACTGTATCTCCACATACTCTGAGAATTCAAGCTAATTTGAACAGCAGCTTAATTAAAATGTGATTAGGTCAGCAAGATGCCTCCCTGTGCATAGATATGCAGATTCAGAACCAGCTGTACATGACTTTCGGACTGCCAGTGGGGACATGAGGAAGGGTTGGCTATAGATATCCTTGGCTGTCAATCTGAATCATATATGGTGCAGCAGGATTAAGAAGCACCAACCCAGATGCCCAGGGTTTGGATAAAGTCTCTGTGATGCCTTCTGCCTGTACCACATCCACAGACCTCAGAGGGGTCATCCTCAGTGGGAGCAGCAGAGCAATGGGAGCAGGCGCCCTCAACCTGCACGTCAGTACCACTTTGCGTTAGGAGACTCCCTGCACATAAGCAAGTCCAGTGACCTCATCTCAGTATAGACCCCTCAATCTTCAGGTCATTTGTGACTGCATGGGCTTTCTTGAGGAGTAAACATCTACTTTGTATGACAACATAAGAACAATCTTATCAAAGGTGCACACACTGGTTAAACCCTAGAAACCAGGAAAACGTGCATTATTAGCACTTGCTTTCTCTTTGTCTGGGTTTTCTGAAAGCAGACCCTGAGACTGGGATTGGAGTGGAAGTAGCAGGAAGGGAGGTGACCCAGGAAGTCATAGCCAGGAGCAGGGAAAAGTCAATGTGAAGAGTGTTAAGGAACAGATTACTGCTGTGTTCAGCTAGGCACATCTGGGAGACAACATAGGACACATTCAGAGCTCTCCTTCCCTAAGGGCAAGGAAGCGAAGACATTGATCCCCCAATTCCTCTTGGCTATTGACTGTGGGTTACTCCAGGGACTTCAACCCCTGGGCACTACCAGCCTTGCCCACATGCACACACAGAGGATTCTCTGAACCAGAAAAGGTCTCAAGGAGGAGATGTCAGAGCTGTGGTGAGGGTCACTAGTGATCCAGGCACTGCTGGGCACTTGTCAGGATCCTGCAGAGTTGCCACAGCTTTCCTTCCTCCATCCTTTTCTCCCTTTTCTCTTTCATTCTTTTCTTCTTTTCTTCCTTCCTTTATTTGAATAAGGAACTCATTTGAGTGGAGTTAGGGAGGTATGTACAAATTTGCGCCACAAATGGAAGCCACATGGAGAAGTCTAGGGGAAGACAGCAACAATGGAAATGAGAGAGACATGAAGGGTCTAGCTCAGCTCATTTCTATGGCAATGTCTCCACACTTCTCTTCCCCCTACCTGTTCTGAAGCCTCTTCTATGGCTCAACTAATGCATGGAGAGCACCTTCACACCCCCATCACCCTTCACCCTGAATTGTACAAATCAAAACATTCTTCCCTCATTTAGTGTCTGCATTCCCAGAACTGACATTTTTGCCCACTTATATGTATTTAATTAATGTCTAGGGAATGAATGCAAGATGCCATTGAATTATTTCATCATAATCTCTGCCAAAAGTTTAAAGATTTCATATTTATAAAACGAAGCTCCCAAAGATGGAGCTTTGTTGGTTGAGTTTCTGAGATCTTGGAGCAGCTGTGCTAAGCCAGGATCTAGCCTGTTGCAGTAATGTTCTAGCATCAGGATTCTTCCTATGGAGAAAAAAGACTCCTGAGGAGGAGTCTGAGGTTCAAGGAAGTGGAAAGATCAGATATGCAGTCTGAAAACCATCCCTGAATGTAGTAGCTCATTAAACCTTTTTCCATTTTTGTGAAGAGAAAAGTGGAGGGCAACTTTCTTATTTATCATTTTTCAAAGCTAAGGTAAAAGTCCACAACATGGTAGACTCAGGTCACCATTTATGACCAAGTTCTTCTTCTCCCAGTCTCCATGATTTGGGCATATAAATGGATTTCCATGGTACAATGTGTCTATCCTGCCATAGGTCATTAGATGACACCATAGTAACCTTTGTCTCCACCTTCCCCATGATGCATGCCACTTACTGGCACCCAAACCCACCCATTCCTTGGAAGGTGCTCAAGCTGAGTTTTCTAGAGGCTAGCCAAAAATTGGAGTTGTTTAATATGGAACTTCCCTGGGCTGGGTCATGGCCAGGCAACCCTGCTGCTCCCCATTAGAGGTACCTAGAGTCTCTTCTCATGAGCACTGGAAAGAACCCATGTGACTCCAAAGAAGATTTCTACTTATTCATTGCTGCTGATATTTTGGAAGGGATTGATTGTTGCTGTAGGGGCTGTCCTATGCATTGTAAGGAGGCTTAGCAATGTTCCTGACCTCTACCCACTAGATAACACTAGCATCCCTCCAATCCAATCATAGTGATCAAAAATATCTCCAGATATGTCCACATCTTTCCTGGGGTATAAGAAGGCAATAGTCCCCAGGACTAATATCTTTATTATCCTTGCTATCTTTTGAACCTGTTATATGGAAAACATTGTCCCTTGAGATGGAGCTATTGAATGGATTAAAATATCCCCTTTACTCAGATAGAGAAATATCCCTGCCAAGGCATTCCATTGTACTATCCATAATAAATGGTAGGGCCAGGATTCAAACTTAGGTCTTTTTTTTGTTATTAATTCCAAAGTCTGTTTTCTGTCACCTATTCCTCCTTTTCTCCCTGTGGTAACCAGATTTCCATTCACTGTAACAAAGTACCCAAGATAAATCAACATAAAGGAGGAAAGTTTTAATTTGATTCATGGTTGCTTGGTCCATCAGTTTGAGCCTGTGGTAAGGCAGAAGATCAAGGCAGGGAGCATGTGTGGAGCTAATTGGCTTGCCTCCTAGCAAAGAGGAAGGGACAGAGTTCCTTCAGGGGCACCCCAGTGACCTAATCTCCTTCCACTAGGTCTTACTCTTAAAGGTTCCACCAACAATGCCACAAGTTGGTGAGCAAGACTTCAAAACATGGCCTTTGGGGGACATTTAACTTCAAAAGCATAACACTCCCTGATGTCAATATATACAGTCAAATCTCTGAGGACTGAGTGGAGGTAGAAGTTCAGTAGATCCTTCATGCTTCCTATAAGTACCGCTTTTGTCACACATAAATTCTGAGCGACTAAAAGTTTCTAGCGCACAGATACACAAATGTATATCTATTCAGCAACATTTCTCAAGAGCATTCTTTCTGTAGGCTTCTGCTATGGCCTTTGGGACAGAAATGAATGCCTGTGTTTGAGGAGGTGCTAGGAGTGGAGGAACTATGCCTGAGAAGCTCCATGTGCTATACATTATGGAGAACACTTGCTTTATGAGGGACCAGGAAGGACATTGCAGTATGAGGTTGCATGCCTTCATAGGACAGGGGTCCTGTGGGCCAAATCTGGCCTGAAGCCTATGAACTACAAACCATGACCCACGGACCATGAATCTAGCTGGAAACCTGTTTTTATAAGACCTATGAGCTAAGAATGGTGTCTATACTTGTAAAGAATTGTTAAAAACAACAATCTGACAAAGAAGAAATGGATCAGAAAGTCCAAAATATGTGGTATTTGGTCTTTAAAGAAAACTTTTTGCCAAGTACACATTTAGAATGAAAGAAAGTATATGTACAGTCATGACTAGGTGTATAATCTAACCAGTAACAATGACATTTTGTCCTAGGTTCTTATGACAAAAGTGTCAATGAGGAGAACTTGTGATCCTTCTTAGGGGAGGATCCTTGAGAGTACATGATGATCATATCATAAAGAGGTCAAGTTAAGCACCCCATACTATGTGCTCCTCACTGCTCAGAGGAAGGCAAGTGTGTGTGTGTGAACTGGAATAAAACCTAAAGTATTTCTTTCTTTCTTTTTTTTTTTTTTTTTTTTTTTTGAACCAGAAGTATCGAACCAAGGGGTACTTAACCAACTGAGTTAAGTCCCCAGACCTTTTTATTTTTTATTGTGAGACAGGATCTTGCTAAATTACTTAGAGCTAAGTTGCTGAGGTTGCCTTTGAACTTGGGTTCTCCTGCCTGGACTCCCAAACCACTGAAGATGATTCTTGAAGTTGTTGATGAATCTAAAATTTCTAAGTTTTTACAGAAGAGAAATGTATTTATTGTCCAGACAGTAATTGGTTGATGGGAGTAAGAGGCTCTGCTCCTCACAGTCATTCAGGGACCTGGGCTGAGGGCAGCTCCTCTGTGCTCAGTTTCCCAGTTCATCCAGGATGTCAGCATCTCACTGGGAAATGGAGCAGAGAGACTGGAAAGTCATCTATGGGAGATTTTTATGGGCCAGGCCTGGAAGCGATACTTATCACTTCCATTCACATGTCACTGGCCAGAACTCAGTTACATGGGCTCAGCTAACTGTAAGGAAGGCTGGGTAATGTAGTCTAGCCGTGGGTCAAGGAAGAGGAAGGAAGGACACAAGACACCCACCAGCTCAGGGGTCCTGGGTAAGTCACATCTTCTGAACACTAATCAAATGGATTAGTTGGACTGTTCTTTTACATATAGCATCTAAGAGTAGAGAACCAGGAGACCCTCAGGTAACTACCAACAACATCTCCACGCAAAAGATTTCTATCCTGGGTCAGATATCATCTGCCTTCATGGAGTGCAGCCCCTAGCCTACATCAATTCTCATGCCTGGATAAATAAGGATGAGACACAGGTAGCTTACTTGACAGAAGACAGATAGGAAACAATTTAAAATCAGTGTGATGGAGGTTGTTGACTGGAGGTGGGTGTGCAGAAAGGCTAAGTCCAGGGAGGCTTCCAGGGAAGGGGACATTGGACTGCATGGTGACTGCATTAGCTAAGAGAGGTGTACAATCAGAAGAGGAGAACAGGCAGGGTCCGGTGCTCCAGTATTTCAAATAAAGTCTGGAAGCACTGACAGGCTGGGAGTTGAAGTCCAGATTTGAGGAGCTAGAGACATGGCCAAAAGTTCTCAGGGCCTTCTAACTCCCACTAGGGACCTGATTTTATTCCATGGGCAACAGGGAGTCACTGGGTGGATTAGTTTTTAGAAGTAAACATGTTAAGCTTTGGGTGAATCATTTTCCCCTTTTATGTTAGAACAGTGCTAAAGCTGTATTTTGAGAAAACTAATTTTTATATTTTTTCAACTATAAAACTAACACATGCAAGATAATAATTTTAAAAAATTACACATAAGGGAACTGGGGATGTGGCCCAGTGTCAGAGCACTGGCCTTGGCATGTGTGAGGCACAGGGTTCAATTCTCAGCACCACACATAAATAAATAAATAAAATAATGGTCCATTGACAATTTGAAAAATATTTTTTAAAAATCACACATAAACTCATCATGCAGAGATAATTGCTAACATGTTGGAATACATTCTTCTGTATTTTTTTGTAACCATATTTTAAAATAGCTAAGATTGCATGGTACACAGTACTTTTCAAAAACTTTTACTTAAAACTTTGCTAATGCCAAAATTTATTAAAATAAAATGTGTATTTTATTAAAATCTATATTAATTAAGTACATACTATGCCCATTTCCCATTTCTCTGAAAATGAAGCCAATAAGAAGCTTCTTGCCTGGTCACATCCTTCTGCTCTCCCCTACCCTGGTCTGTTTTCAACACAGAAGCCAAAGTCATTCTGTTAAAACATACAGAAAACTATAAGTAATAATAGGAAAAATAGTTCCTCCAGGCATAGTTTTGCACGCCTATCATCTCAGCAACTCAGGAGGCTGAGGTAGGAGGATCACAATTTCAAGAATAGCTTTGGCAACTTAGAAGACCTTGTTTCAAAATACAATATTTTTTAAAAGTTTAGGAATATGGCTCAGCGGTAAAGTGTCCCTAGGTTCAATCCCTGATACGCCCCCCAAAAAAAACGAGAGCAGGGGGTGTTACCAGCACACTCATCACCAAGAATCCCACATTTTGGTGTATTATGTTTCTAGTTTTTTTTTTTTTTCTTTTCCTGTGAATATTTTAAATACCTTAGGTTAGACTAAATAGAGTATTTTTTTCATTTAACATAGGCCCCAATATGTTAGTCAGCTTTTCATTGTTGAAACAAATACCCAAGATAATCAACTAGTAAAGAGGATGCATTCATTATGTCTCATAGTTTCAAAAGTTTCAGTCCATGGTCAGTTGGTCTCATAACTTTGGGGCTTGTGGGGAAAGCACATAGCAAAACAAAGCTGGTCACCTCACTGTTGGATGAAAAAGAGAGAGCAAGGGGCCTAGGTCCCACAATCTCCTCCCAGGGCATACCCCACACTGATCAAAGACCTCCTATTGGACCCCACCTCTTGAAGGTTCCATCATCTTTCAATAGTACCAAACTGGGGAATAAGTCTTTAACTCACTTTTGGGGGAACATTTAAAACCTAAACCTTTGGGAGAACAATTAAGACCCAAACTATAGCACTCAACTTTTATCAGGAAGTCAATTATATAAACAAAGTATTTCCTAAAGCATATGTTATTCATAGTCATGCAAATAACTTTGTGTCTTCCACTCCAGGTCAAGAGACACCATTGAAGAATAGTGGAATTGGTCTAAATTTCTTAAATGCTATTGTATTTTGAACTGTATTTTGTTGTTATGTGTTAAGCTTGTATTAACACATAGCATTTTAAATATAATATTTGTTGTCATGTTTGCTCTAAGGATGTTACTGAAGTCTCATCCATTAAGTCAAGCAGTGCCATCTTGAAGAAATCTCAAGAGAAACATTCTCATATTTTATTTCTAAAAATGTTTTGCTTCCCCCTATAGAGAGCACGATTTTTTTAAAAAAATCTTATTAGCAAAGCAAACTTTTTTCTTTTTATTAAACACTAGAAAATTAGAGTTGAAGTTACAGGTTCCTTTTAGCCACCATGTAGAACTTACCAAGACACATATTTGTAGCTTAGATTTTTATTTGGGCTTGTCTTAGTCTACTCTTACTTTTCTCATCCCCCTAACCTTTTAGTATATAGATGCACCCTGTGTGTGTGTGTGTGTGTGTGTGTGTGTGTGTGTGTGTGTGCATGTGCTTGCATGCACAGTACCCACCCCTGTCCTTTCCAAGACCCCCAACAAATGCCCAAAAGCACAGATAGCACCAAACTCTATGTATACTATATTTTATTCCCATGCACCCTGCAGCATTGCCACATGGTACCAGAGTTCATTTGAAGGTGACTCCTTTGCCTAACTACTCTTGTGCTTTAGGGTCACTAATAAGTAAGGCAAATTTACTTGAGAACAAGCCCTGGGATACCTCAATAGTTAATCTTCTAATCAATATGGCTACTAAGCCTGCTAAGGGACTAATGGGTTGGTGTGCTGGACAAAGGGATGAGTCACATTGTAGGTAGAATGGAGCAAGATGGTGTGTGATTTCAACACAGTATTCAGAATGGAGTGCAATTTAAAACTTATCTATTATTTACTTTTGGAATTTTCCATTGCATGTTTTCAGAGAGGTTGACTGTAAGTGAAATTGCAGAAAATATAGTCATAAATTATTATATATATGTATAGTTAAGTATAATATGTGTTTGTACATATATATAAAGTAATGCTATATTTATAAGTACATAGAAAATTTAAGCAATTATGATCATCAAGCAATTATGTCATAGTTATGTATACATGTATATGCACATATATATTTATATTCACAGGTATATATAAAATAATAAACATGCATCTATTTCTACAATACTCTCTTACATGGCATTGTAAATTTTATATGAGTTTTTTCTTTTTCTTTGTTCCAATTAGTTATATATGACAATAGAATGCATTATGAAATATCATACATAAACAAAGTATAACCTCTCATTTGGTGGTACATTTTACAAAGGTCATATAATCATATATGACCATAGGGTAATAATGTCTGAATCATTCTACAGTCACTCCTACCCCATGCCTCCTCCCCTCTCTTCACTCCTCACTGTTTAGTCAAAAATACCTATATTCTCACCAACATTGTGAATTAGCATTGACATATCAGAGAAAACATTCAGTGAATGAAAAGTTATACTCCATTTATGTACAATGTGTCAAAATGCATTCCATTGGTATGTACGACTAATTGAAACAAAGAAAAATATATTTAAAAAATTTTTCAAAATATGCATTTGAAACCAGAGTGGAGGCTTATTATCAAAAAAGATAATTATCTCTACTTTGGCAGCTTTTGCAGGCAACTGAAATGCCCCTTAGGTGTTATTCAATTACATTCACCCCCTTTAAGTCTTGCTTTATCATGTTCATCTTGCTACTGAGTGCCCAGCTGTGTAACTTGTAGTTTATTTAAGGTCAGTTCTCTTTTTTTACTCAGGGCAAGTAAATCTCAAAGAAACTGGTAAATTCACAAATCACCACTCCCTTCTTCTCTCCAACACTATAATATAATTTGCTGAACCAAAATCGAGATATGTTTATGAAGTGAACAAATATATTTTCTGAAGAAACAGCTATTGTTCTGTTTCTATTTTTATCTCTTTAGTAGAATTTTGCCTAAAAATAATTTTTCTTTTAAATTTTCTTCTAATAATAATATCTACTTGTAAATCATTATTGAGCCCCAAAGAATTTTTTAAGTAATTAACATTTAAAACTGTATTGTTAGAAATAAAATTATAAATTGTTAGTATTCAATTTTTTCCATTTTCATGATTCGTTTCAATTACACTCAGGATTTTAAAAAAATCTATGGACATTGAGCTTAATATAAGAGTATAATGAAAAACATTTTAAAATAGTAATGAAAATAAAGTAGCATGTTTTTGAGACTATAACTGACTTATGCTCATACACAAGACAATTGAAAGTTTGGCTTAGTGGATTCACTCACTGTAATGAGCAGCAACTCATTAACAAGATGTGTTTTGGTCTCTTTATTTTCCCCAAACTGCACAAATTTTCACCTTATCTTTGTGGGTAATGATTTTGCCAAGGGCCACATGTCCATCTTGTGGGGATCAAATAAAATACTTGGAGAAGTTCAAAACAGAATTTCCAGATTTTTAAAAATTAAGTCCCATTTAAATAAGTAACTGATCCAAGACACTACAATCATGTGTCAACTTGTTTATTTGATGGTTTTAAACAGGAACTTTAAGAGGATGAAAAGCTGTAAATACAAGTGACTCTGAAGAGCTAAATGCTACATTACCCATGGCCTTTATTTTAAAATAAGAAAAAAGTTAGGAAGGATTCACAAGCAAGTTACCAAAAAATATAATTTAAATCTATATGAATTCTGTATCTTGTCAACAAAACACTGACTTCATATCTGTTTACTTAAAAGAATAAAGAGTTTTACTGTTTTATTGATATATTTGTTGAAGTTGTTCCTAGGACTACTAGTTAGAACCTTGAGCCTAGGGTATTTGTTAGAGAGAACCATGACAGAGAAGAGCGTGTTTACCTATGTGAAGGTGATTGTGTTTAGTAACCTGGTGCTGCCCTGCTAATGACACCCTCACAGATTGTTCCAGTACTAATACAACAATAGTAAATACCTGTGCAGATTGTCTTAAACTCAGGAGCATATCCGATGCCCCCCAAAATGTATTTTTCAAGTGAAAATAAAAGGTAGACTGTAATAACACTACAAGGTAAAACAGAAGTTCAGCTTTCCACAACATTTATGTTCCGACTAACTGGCCCTCAAAATTCCTGAGATAAGTACTGGGGATATAGCTCAATTGGTAGACTGTATGCCTCACATGCACAAGACCCTGTGTTCAATCTCCAGCACCATGAAAAAAATCCCTGAGATAACTAATTTATAAAGATAAAATAATAACTCACAGAATAAAATGTTGTTTTTTGTTTGTTTGTTGGTTGGTTTTGGCTCAAAATTTTGGAGGTTCCATTCCATGAAAAATTGGCCTTATTATTTTGGGCCTGGGGTGAGTACATGGTAGAGCAAAATCAGTTTTATCCCAAGGCAGGGAGCAAAGAGGAAGAGGAAGAAGTGGGGTCCTGTAATTCCCTTCAGAGGAGCACCCCCATGACCTTAGTACCTCCCACTATGTTCCTCCTTCTAAAGACTCATAGCACCTCCCAATAGCACCATCCTGGGGACCAAGTTTATAACACATGGGCCTTTGGGAAATAGTCCAGATCCAAACCATAGCACTATACTAAATGTGAAAACTTTTATGAAGTATAAAATGGGTAGAAGTGGAAGCTATCACTTTTTTAAAATAGGTAGAAAATAAGATATTTTAAATAAGTGGAAAATGTTAATTCCAAAAGACAAATATTTTAAGATGATCTTGTAAAATATTACATATAGATATTAATGAATATCACATTATTGAAGAAGCAATATTAATCTTCAAGTCCACTGGTTGCCCCTTTTAGTCCTACCCTATACATTTCCCCCATACCATCCTTCCTCTCTCCTGATTCATTCCCATTTCTCCTCTTCTAACCATTCCAGAGGCCGCAGATCCTACCCACAGGAAGAAACTTCCATATTTCCTTGAAATATGCTTGTTCTTAATTATGCAGAATAATCTACCTTTTTAATTCAACTACCTTCTCCCAGGCAACACACACACACACACACACACACACACACACACACACACAGAAAGCAACCTGTGGTCAGTAGGCCTACCTCCACACTGTCAGTGCTGCAAGAAGAAAGAGGATGGTCTGGCCCATGTGTTTTCTGTAATATGGTGGCTTGCATCAATTGATGGTCTACTATGGCTTCTTGTGTTTTGGTTACCCAAACGACAGAAGTTTGAGAGCCCTCTATATAGAGTGCTAAGGATTATCTGGTCATAAGCAGGGCCATAAAGACCATTCAGAGGGGGAGCAAGGGCATAGTGTCACCTAGTGTGAGTGTGTTATCAGTTGTGTGCCCTTCACTATGTGTCACTTGGAGGAAAAGAGCAGGCCCTCTGCCAGTGCTGAGTGGCACTGGAGCAAGGAACTTCACAATGGATCTTCACTGACAGATCTAACAACAGGTCTCTAAATCAGCTCTGTGCAGGTCAGGCAGGATAGACAAACAAACAGGAGGTGATATGAATCTCTCTGAAGATGTGTAGAGCAGGCTCTTTGGGTGGGAATGTCCAAGTCATAGTATACATCAGAGCAGATAAGAGTGGGCCCTGACAGAAGGAATATCAGAAGTATTATACAAGTACATAAAGAAAACTCTTACGTGAGTGCCTACTGTATGCAAGAGCTAGCTCTTTCAATATTTGATAGTTCTCAGGAAAGAATGTAAATGTGGATTCAAACACCATAATCTAAATATTTGAAAGTTCTAAATCAAGCTAATAGCTAGATAATAAAACATGCTTTGTCCCTCTATCTTGATGAATATTTTTTCCTAACAACCTAAGGTCGGTTTCACATGCTCAAGACCTTTGGGATTTCTGACAATCCTTTGTTTTCCACCCTCGGCTCTACTCTGCACCAGAAGTCACCTTGTGGGTGCTCTGTCTAAATGCCTCAGTCTGCATATCCAGCCTTTTCACTGTCTCTCCATCTTCAGCTCGGGATACATGTTCTAGGGATGCCTCTGACCCTGAACTGGGGAGACTGGTACAGAACATAGATGCAGAATCAGGGGCTGTTTGGGGAAGAAATGCCCATATTCTGGGCATGGTTTAGAGAATTATGGATCCCATATGGGTACTTTCCCTGACCCCATTACACCACCCACATGGAAGGTATGGCTGGAGGAGTGGTGGAATGGGAGCTGTAAATCCCCAGGCAGGGAAGAATCCCTAATGCCTGGGTTTGTGGGTGATACTGCTAAGGACAGACAGAGTAAAGCTACAATAAGAGGAGTCAATTTATCTTAGAAGCTTTCAACCACAAACTGGTTTCTGTTCCTTCCAGATAATATAAGCCATATTAATAGGTACAAAATTTACCTTAACACTCCAGAGTGACCCACTGTGCCACAGTAAGTGATGGAATTTGTCTTCTAGACTATGGGATGATAAGTGGCAAGAAATTTGACATTTTTTAGAGATGGACAGTACATTAAATGTATGTTGGGGCTCTTCCTCTTCTCTTCCTTCACTTTCTGAACAATAAAGTCCAACTTCCTTTAGGTAGAGTCAAGCAAAGTAAGCAAAGTCTGCCTAGTGGGGAAGAGGGAGTAAACTGTGGTTTCCTCAGAGCCCAAGCACTGAGGAGGGTGAGAATATTCCCACAGGGATCTGGCCTGGCTTGGGCTTCAGGGCCTTTGTGGGCCAGGAAAGCATTTGCACAGGGAGTTGGCAGGGCAATGGGAGCAATGGAAGGTTGTGTACAGCTTGGGAAATTGATCCAAAGTGTCAGTATGATAAGGATAATGGAAACCAGAATTCTAACCACTAGAGAAGTGGAGAGGGGGGAAAAAAGACTGAATGAACAATGCCATTTGTTTGCAATTAGAGATATCAATATTTTCAACAGAGAGATAGTTATAGAAATAAAGATGTAACATATGATTACACAATGGGTGTGATTCTACATTACATACAACCAGACGAATGAGAAGTCATACTCCATTAATATATGATGTGTCAAAATGCATTCTACTGTCATATATAATTAGAACAAAAAAGTTTTCAACAGAAAAAAATAGTTGGGAATAAAGGTCAATAACAAAATGTAAAAAAATTAAATAAGTAAAAAAGAAAGATGTAAATGTAGAGGTGTATACATGTGTACAGATGCTCCATATGGGGGACAGCAATAACCCAAATAACAATGAGCCCACATCTTGATTTCTAAATCCCATTTTCTATTATGAAGAAGCAGGACACCTTGGAACCGTGGCTTATTCCAGGGTTGGAGCAGGAAAGGTACAAAATGATCCTGGGATCTCGTCTTGTGCTAGAAGGCTGGAAAGTGATCAAAGAATTAGAGGAACTGCCAAAGGGACAGAGCCAGCTTGAAGGGGTTCTTACTGACCAGATCTGGGACATTTTTGAGTGCTCTGATAGAACATTATAGTAACATTATATAACCCATAGTGGAAAATTGCAATCTAGAGGAATGTCTTGCTACAAATTAGAAAATAAGAGAGTAATTTTAAAGTTTCATGAAACAGGATACTTATATAGTATGAAAGACTTTCCTCCCCAAATACTTATTATTAACTAAGGGAGAAAAAAATAACTTTAGAGCAGAGAAGTTGGCAGGTACCACATTAATCAAGTAACTATAGTAAATGTAACCAGTATCAAGACTAACTGCAACATACCCCATAAAAAATGAAGAAATATAGCATAACTATTACATTCTGTGAAGAGTCATAGTTGAAGTTAAGCCATGAGGAAACATAAGACCAACCTAAACTGGAGGACATTCTACTAAAAAGCCCATAATCTCCAAAAGTCAAGGTTATGAGAGTCAAGGCAAAACTGTGAAATTATTCAAGACTGAAGAAACCTTAAGAGATGAACAGCTGCTCTCAATGCAAGACTTTAGGCTGATTTATTTTGCTAAAGGACATCTTTAAGACAACCAGCAAAAGGTAATGAGGGTTGAGAATGAGATGGTAGTAATGGCAGTGACATCATGTGGGCAAATCCCTTGCAAATGACTGAGGAAAAAATAGTAGTGTGCTGTACTTAGTTTTCCTTTAAGTAAAATTGTTTCACATTTTTAAACCAAAATAAAAGAAATACATTACAAAATAGTGACAGCAATGTGTCACACTTAAAACAATGGGAAAGAATAAGTGGATCAAAGCTCCCAAAGATGGCGAAAAGATAGTATTTCTAGATATGTCAGCATAGTTAAAAGCACATCTCCTCTTGGGAAAAGGGACAGGGACTGCTCACATTTTACATAGTTTTAAATGGGGAATTATAATAGTAGGGCTTATCACTACTTTTCTTTTGAAAGGGGAAATTAAATTATAATATAAAAGAAGTGGACCAAGGTGAACAGACAGGAAAAATAATAAATGATTTTCATCTCATAGGGAAAAGCAAGCAAGAGGCAGAGGATGATATATGGGGAATAGATGATAAGTGGGCAGTATTCACTGTAGGACAAATCTACAGCACAAAGGAAGGAGAAGTCCTCAGGATTAGGAGTAGTAATAAAAAGAACTCTTTCAGTACTCAGGAGAGACTCCATGGGACAGCCAGAGTTTGGATGGGGGAGGGCAGGCAGGGGGTATAATCTGGCAGGACAGAGGGGTGGTTTGCACTCTTGTGCCCAAAGAAGTGAGATGAGCCAAGGATCAAACCAAACTTTGATCCAATCAAATGAGTGAGTCAGAGTCTCATTGGAACCTATTCCACCCCTGGTTGCCGGTCTGTGGGACTCTCTCATTGTGCTAATGGACTGTCATGAGGTGAACCACCAGAAATGGAAGTAAACAGTAATTACAGGCAGGACCACAGTGGGATCCTGGGAGAAACTCATTAACAATTTGTCTGTCAGGTGAAGGAAGAAAAGGGAAGGCTTTGGCTACTTGATCCCATGTCCTTCAGAGAGCTAGTGGGTTCCACCACTGTGCTCTTCACAGACTGATGAGCCATGGAGTTTCCAATGCAGATGATTCCATATTTTCTAATTCCTGGACTCAAGATCTCTACAGATGTCAAAATAAAGCTGCTCCTGGGACCCAATTGAGGTTGTCTTGAGTTTTGAGCAATGCAAGAAACACTGCTTAAGTGGCTGCCCTCCCTCCTAATCCCAGAGTGTGAGGCCAACAGAGGACAGAGTTGACTCCTGGACATGTTGCTCAATGGTGGAAGAGGCTGAATTACTTCGCCTTTTTTGTCACACCCTATTCTTTGCAGCTGTGTGTATAATCTTGATATGCACAGCTTCTATTTGTAGGTTTAATCTGATCTTCCAGAAGTACCCTGTATTGATGTTTCCAGTGAGGCATGCCATTACCATTAGAATAAGTAAAGTTGCCTTTCTCAAACAGGAAAATCTTCTGTTTTTCCTAAATTAGAAAACTATTTACACCTCATTTATGGTGTGGAAAGAGATCCCACAAAGAAAGAACAATTTTCTACTAAACATCTACCATTATCTGTGAAAATTCTGACATGCTGGGATGCACACAAATTTATTCAGAGCTCCCATCTTAACACTAAGAAAATTAAAAATGTGTGCAAACATTTCTCGAATGTTTCTCTCTTCTGCCAACATTTTTGACCTGGAATATTAGCCATTTACACTTGATTTTGTGTAACTGACAAGTTCAAAGCACACTGGCAACCATGATCCAGTATGTCTATCTATACAGTATCAGCATAGAATGGTCAGGGTTCTCTCCACATCTGCACTCAGTATTTGTTAGCTGGAAAGAGCATTCATGCAAAGCCTCCTAAGAGAGAGGGAGAAAATTGTTTTGAAAGCATTTATGAAGTTATATTCCATTTTACACAGACATGAGCACACATTTACTGGTTAGAACTAATAAGTGAATTCAGCAAAATTTCAGGATACAAAATCAACATGCAAAAATCAGTTGTCAATATATACTAATAATAATCTGTCAAAATTAAGAAAACAATACAACATTGAGAAAAATTAAATGCTTAGCAATAAATTTAACCAAGGATATGAAAGTCCTTTACACAAAACTATAAAATATTGCTGAAAGAAATTTAAAAAGCACTAGTAAGTGGAAAGACAGCCTTGCTGATGTTAAGATATTAAGATATTCTTATGATATCAATGCAGCCCAAAGTTGTTTACAGATATATTTCAGTCTCTACCAAAATCCCACTGACATTTATTTTTTGCAGGCAAAAACATAAATTCATACCAAAATTTAGAAGAAATATCAAGGGACCCTGAAAATTACCAAAACAATCATGAAAAAAAAGGGCAAAGCCAGAGGTCTCATATTTCCCGATTTCAAAATCTACTACAAAGTTAGAGTAATCAAAACAATGTAGTTTTGCTGACTTAAGATATCTTGACTAATGGAACCAAAAAAAAAAAAAAAAAAAAAAAAAAAGATCCTGAAATAAATTCCAACATACACAAATGATTTTCTACAAAGGTGCTAAGATGTTTCAATGAGGAAAGGACTTTTTTTTCAACAAATATCTACATGCAAAAGTATGAAGTTGGACCTTTACCTTTTACCATGATTGATTAACAATTAATTGGTAATTAATAACTCAAAATCAACGACATAAACTTTATTGCACTGAATTTTACAATTTTCCTCCAGAGTACTGTTGAACAATTTAACAACTATTTTTTTTAACACGACACTGAAAATACAGGCAATACAGATAAAAATTGGTAAACTGTGTTATATCTAAATTTAAAACTTCTGTGCATCAAAGGACACAATGAACAGAATGAAAAGGAAGCCCACAGAATGAGAGAAATTATTTGTAAATCATGGATCTGATAAGGGATTAATATCCAGAATATTTAAAGACCTTCTACAACAACAACAAAAACTAGCCCAACTAGGCAAAGAACTTGAGTAAACATTTCTCCAAAGAATATGCATGAATCACCAACAAGCACATAAAGAGAGGGTCAACATCTCTAATCATTAAGAAAATGTGAATCAAAACCATAAAGAGATTCTACCTCAAATAAATTAGGATGACTACTAAAAAATTTTTAAATATTAAATAATAAAGCAGAAGAGAAAATAACCAGTGCTGGTGAAGATATGGAGAAATTGGGAGTCTTAGGCACTGTGGATGGGAATGTAAAATGGCACAGTCTCTATGGAAAGAGTATGATGGGTTCTCAAAAAATTAAAAACACAATTATCACATGATCCAGAAATTCTACTTCTGGATAAATACCCAAAATAATTGAAAGTAGTCTCAGAGAAATATTTGAACTTCCATGCTTATAACAGCATTATTTACAATAGGCAAGATGTAGAAGCACACAAGTATCCATCAACAGAGGAATAAATAAGGAAAATTTGGCATATGCATACAGTGGAGTAGAATTTAATCTTCAAAGGGAAGGAAATTCTGACACATGCTGCCATATGGAAAGGCTTTGAGGACATTGTGCTAAATGGAAGAAGCCAGATACAAATGGACAAGAATTAAATGGTTCTCCTTGTATGGGGTATCTAGAACAGTCAAATTCATAGAGACAGAAAGTGGGGAAGGGAAAATTCTTGCTGAATGGACACAGATTTTGAGTTTGGGATGATGAAAAAGTTCTGGAATTGAATAGAAGTTATGTTTGCACCATGTGAACATGATAATTGCCACTGAACTTATACACTTAGTAGAGGTTAAAGTAGTAAATTTTATGTTTTGTGTATTTGACTACACTAAAAATTAAAATAAAAATTGTATTCCTTTTAAGTTAGGATTCCTTAACATGATTTTGTTTGAGGTTGTTGCGAATAACAAAACCAATGAACAGTAACGTGACACCCAAAGTTCCCATCTTAATTAACCCTTGGATTGAGGAGACTAAGGCAGAACAACTCTTACTTTTCTATTTCTGCATTTTTTGAAACTACAGGAAAGCAGATTTTGACTCAATTGGAATCATTAACATACCAAAACCAAAATCTAAATCAACACACAAAGATTAATAGAACAAAAGTGGAGATACATCAAAACAAAGTAACTAAAGGCAAAACACTTAAGAAATCCTACAATGAATAAAGCTAAATGGCAGGTAGCCAGAAAAGGATAAAGCAGGCTTGGAATTCCCCTAGGTTTCTCTAGCACAGGGCCTCAGTCCCCAGGGGTGTTAGAGACCTCCCACCTGGATTCCCGCCTTGGTAAGCAGGTTGGTTTGTAGCCCTTGAAATCAGGTCCACATAAGGGTGGGTTCCAGGCAGAAGGTGGAGACCTTGCAGCGCAGTCTGCCGCCTGCCTGCCAGGACGCGCGGCTGGTGTGCATGCAAGCAGGAAGAGAGCACAGGCTGGTTCGCCTGGGCGCAGCTTGCAAGGACCCAGCCGCACTTCCTGCGCGAGCAGCGGCCTGACCCTAATGGCCACCTGCTCCCGCCTCTCTCTCTAAACCCTCCCATGGTGGGTAGGCCACTCAGCCGTCACAGCTCACTCTGCTGGCCACCACCTACAGCAAGATAGGGCCGCCATCGTCAGGCGACATTAAGGAGGAGGTGGCAGCCGCCGCAGGTGGGACTGGTGTTTAGGCTTCTGCACAGTTAGAAGGAGCGCAAAACCAATGGGAGGTTTTGTCAGCTAAAAGGCTGGTAATCTAGTACAGATTCCAAGAGTTGCTACTTTGAATGTGCATTATGTTCTTCCCCTTCAAAATCTGCAGAATCAGCAAATACTTTCAGTCGCACCAGGATCAGATTCATCAAATGGGGCAGTGTTCAATGTTCAATATCAAGTAATTCCACAGATTTGTCAACACATGGTCAGTAGGTTCAGACTGGTTTCACAGGCTCTTCAGATAATGGCAGTATAAATCAAGAAAGCAGTCAAATTCAGATCATTCCTGGCTCCAATCAAACCTTACTTGCCTCTGGAACACCTCCTGCTAATATCCAGAATCTCATACCACAGAAAGGCCAAGTTCAGGTTCAGGGAGTTTCAATTGCTGGTTCATCTTTCCCTGACCAAATCAAGTAGTTGCTAATGTGCCTCTTGGTCTGCCAGGAAGTATTACCTTGGTACCAATCAATGCTGTCAATCTAGATCCTTTGGGACTCTGGGAAGTTCTCAGACAGTGACTGCAGGCATTAGTGCTGATGGATATTTGGTAAACACAGGACAAGCTGTGGATAGTTCAGACAATTCGGAAAGGGCTGGTGAGCAGATTTCTCCTGATATTAATGAAACTAATAATGACACAGATTTATTTGTGCCAAAATCCTCTTTATCATTGTTGCCTGTTACAATAGAGAGTACAGGTTTATTACAACAAAACACAAACAGCTTGACTACTTCTAGTGGGCAAGTCCATTCTTCAGATCTTCAGGGAAATTATATCCAGTCAACTGTTTCTGTAAAGACCCAGGCTCAGAATATTCAGTCCAGGCTGCAGATGTTACTCAGGCCATGCACTTAAAGGAACCCAAACTTGCCAATTCTGTAACTCCTTGCAATATCTTGGAATTCAACCAGTCTGATGTAACATTGTGTATCTGTACCTTCCATTAAGTTCTCTCTGAGAAAACTGAAATGTGAAGTGCCCAGCCAGCCTCTGCTGCCTGTGGCAAGACTCAGTGTTTACAAATCAACTCTGGAAATATTGGTTCTAAATTGCCTTGGAGCATGACTGTGAAGGAACCACTAAAAAAAATTTACAGATCAAATTTTAGACTGCAGCTCTTCCTCTTGGTTTGCCTTTTTTCTTCTGTTGGCTATATTTTATTTCATGCCCTGAAAGCTGAGCATTTATCATATAGTACTGCCAAGCTTTTACTCCAGTGCTGTTTGGCAATGCATTTCTTTTAACCGTTAGTTTTTAATTTGGGGTGGGAGGGGAGGAACACCAATGTCCTAGCTGTTATGCTTCTTCTGTGAAGACATTGCATGTTGTTTTCACTCCTGTACACTTACCCTGCACATGCAAGAAAAAGGTGGAATGTTTAAAACACCATAATCAACTCAGGGTACTTGCCAATCTGAAATAAAGTGGGATGGGGAAATGTGTCCTTCAGATTCAGGGTACTAAAGTCCCTTTCACTGCAGTGAGTGAAAGGCAGATCTTCTTGAGATGCCAAATATGAAGAGCCAGTTCACTTGGTGAGCATGGATTCTGAGCAAGGGAAGCAAGTTGCCTCATGCATCCATCTCCCTGTGGAGATATTCCTGCTGATATTCACGTTTGTGGGTGAGGGTGCACTCTTCCCCTGGATGAGGCTAGAGATTCTCTGCCAGTAGTTACTTCCCTACATTAACTTCTGATTGGCAATTCCATTAGATGTCATTGCCTTCAGTCTTGTTTCAGTTGAGTTTACCTAGGCTCCATTCCACCTGTGTGGGCTTACTTCTGCTCTGATCAATTATGTTTGTCTAATAGCTTAATACTCAACAGATTAGCTTACAGTTTCCACATTCTCAGGGGCGGGCATCTCGGTGTTGCTTCTGTTTTCCTGTTAGTGTAATAAATCCATTGAAAAGTCATGTTTTGTTACACATATGTGGGAATCACCTTTTATAAATGGAATCTATTTCCATTCCTTGAACTTTGAATTTTGTAGAAAAACTTGAGGATACAAATATTAAGATCACATTTAAAAAAAACAAGCAAATATGGAACAATGTAAAATCCACATGATTTTTTAAGATAAAATAGGAGGTTTAAACGAATTATTGAGCAAGTAACAGCACTTTGGTGCTCTTGGCCCAACACTTGATTGGTGAGGGAGTCTCTTCTTTATTAAGGTTAAGGTCCATGGAGAGAGAATCTTGACAAATCCTTGCTTAACGACAAAAATGGATTCCTTATTAATATTTGTACTCAATGTAAATGTGATCGTGTGTAATGATTCTCTTTTTATAAACAGTAAAAATTACATTTTATGTCCTTTGCAAACATGGGAAATATCCTTGTACCTGAGGTACAGGTTAGACGTGCTAGTAACTCCTTCAAGATTTCAAAAAGGGTTTCTTTTTCTCACAATGCTTACTTGACTTTTATTAAGCTTTCTATTTTCTTCAAACTTTAAAATTTTCATATCAGAAGTTTCCAGTGTCTTCAAACACATATAAGTATTTTAGTGTATAAAATTTGCTTAAATTCCCTATCAGTACCTGCTGATTGATAAAACACAAAATGACCAATATTAACTAATATGAATTCATACTGCTTTTAAGGATATATACACACTAGTTCCTACAGCATCAACATGCATTTAAAACATAGAATAGACATGTGCAAGACAGTTGCAGCCATATCCTGTTAAGGTTCTAACGATGACCTGTAATTTCAAAAACCACAAAGGGTCCATGGTCTACAGGTGGGAAGATCCATACTGTGTGGTGGGGGTGAGTTGGCAAAGGACACATAATGGGTCTCTTTCTTCCTGGTTTCTGTGCTTAACATAGGGCTTGTGTAAATTGGACTATCAATAAACATTTGTTGAACAAATTAATGTGTTCCCTTTTGACGTTTCAAACAATCACTAAGAGAAATTATACTGAAATTAATCTGTTTGTGCTGAAGTCATGTGGTAAACAATATCTGTGTTCCTGTTGTGTACAAAGCATGGCACTGAATGTAATAAAACAGGTATTAACATTTTATAAAATCCTGTTGAAAAGTCATGTTTAAGATTTAATTTGCCAAAATAATGTCTTGTTAATATTTTTTCAAAAATCAACTTGAGTTATATAACCAGTGTTTTAAAAAGTTTAAATGTAGATTGAGGCATGTGGGTGGTAAGTAAATGTTATGGTGTATTATCCCTTTTCTTGAATGCTGGAGGAGCAAAAAAATAAGGTGTATTGCATCTTAGCAGTTATTTTTATACAATCTTGTTTCCCAAAACCATATGCCTGCCAGGGTCTAAAGCCATAATGTAAATTATTATTAAAGGATATCATGCAAACAACAAAGTTACTTCTATAGTAATGATACTCAAACCATATGGATATTAGTTATAGAAAACTGGAGGTTTTAAGATATTTATAAAGCTTTTTTTTAATGTCTAGGAAGTCAGTTTGCATGTAAATATAAACCATTTTAATTTTGCTTCTTCCCTTAAAATTAATGTGTATCCAACATATTTAATTGAGAAACATGTTTTTTATTTTTCTGTATTTTCTTTTTATTTTTTAATTATTTTTTATATTTTCAATTACAATGTACAAAATAAAGTTACACTGCTGGTCTTGTAAGAGATAAAAAATTTTCCTAATTGTATACCTATAACTGCAGCAAATCACCTATTTCAAAAATTTGGAAGTCTGTTCATTTGCTAAGAACACCTCATATTTAAAGGCTACCTTATTTTACATTGGAAGTGTATTATAACAGTGGTATAGTGAATAAACACTATTTAAAAAGAAAAGAAATGAAGTCCACAGTTGCTTTCTCCATCCATCTTCCAGGGCTCCCTCAGAGTCTTCTGTTCCTCTACAACAGGCAGAAGATCCCTTAAGGATGAAAATCAGATCAAGTTACTCCCTTGCCCTCCATCCTTAAAGGCGTCCCAGGAAACTTCACATAACTCAAAAGGAAAGTTATTTTCATAACCTATGAGGCCCAACATACAATATGCATGTTTCTAAACTCCTCCCCAGCTCCAGCCCTCAACCAACCTCATCACATCCTGACTACATACTCCACCCAGCATTGTGACCCAAGGGTATATGCACTTCCTGTGCACTTTTCCTGGAGTGGTTTCCTCCAGAAGTCACAGCACCCTTCCTGCACTAATTGATGATTCCTTTCAAACCTCACCTCTTCAGTAAGGCCTTTGCTGACCACTGTATCTCAAGACATCACATCTCACCATTTTCATGCATCCAAAGGTTACATAACCAATTGTTCACTTGGTATTTTCCCTTCTGAAGAGAAGCCCCATGAATTCACATACTCTTCCTATTTTAATCATTGTATCGCGAGACTATTTGGAAAATACTTGATGAAAGAATGAATGAATGAGAAAACTCTTGATTTGATTTCATGAACAGTAGTTGACTCCACCCAAAACTTGTACAAACTGTCCTTTGAGCATAGAAAATCAGGTTCACAGAGAATGGCATCCCTCCTCTGCACGCAACATTGTATGTCACACTATCCCATATACCTACCACATACATCCCATCTTGTA
Organism: Sciurus vulgaris; assembly: GCF_902686455.1. Lineage (NCBI taxonomy): Eukaryota > Metazoa > Chordata > Mammalia > Rodentia > Sciuridae > Sciurus > Sciurus vulgaris. Next base: position 31,921,293 of record NC_136474.1, read on the forward strand.
CACCCAGCACAATGCCTATTCTCTTCCTTGTCCTGTGCCGTGACTTTGTCCTTTCTTCCTCAGCCCCCCGGATTCCCTAACACCCTTGGATAGGTGATAGGCAAACCATCCCAACCAGGTAACTTGGTCATCCCACAGGAATAGGCTGTCCTATTTCAGAACCTAGCAGATGTCTTCAGGGAGAAGTACAGGGGAAGCGCAAAGGAGTATTGGTCTCTCTCCTTCACCTCTCATCTCCCTTGGACCCAAGATTTCTCTAAAAATAAAATACCATTCTCACTTGCAAAGCTGCTGCATTTGGCTAAATGTAAGAAAGAACATGTCACTAACCCAAACTCTTTTAGTGAGATGGACCACCAAGGAGAGCTGGGGGATTCTCTTCCCCAGGAAACCATGAGGCAGAGTGGTTGCAAGGGATTCCTGCATCAGGCAGATGGCAAAGTACAAGCTCCAGGGGCACTCATGTTGCTAAAATGCACCAGTGTTAGCTCTCTGGGGAACTGGCTGTAGCTGCTACTATATAGGCTACTAATTGTTGTACACAGCCCTATTATCTTCACATAATAACAAACTGTTTCCTTCCTCTATCAGCTGGTTTTTGATGCACAACTAACCATCCCAGAATTTAGTAGCTTAAAACAACAACCATGCTGGGCACTATCAGTGGTACATGCCTGTAATCCCACTGGCTCAGGAGGCTGAGGCAGGTGGATGCAAATTCAAACCAGCCTCACCATCTTAGTGAGACCCTAAGCAACTTAATGAGACCCTATCTCAAAATAAATTTTAAGGGCTGGGGATAGACCAAGTGGCTAAGTGCTTCTGGGTTCAATCCCCAATACAAAAGAAAAAATGTATTTCTTTATCAGTCCATGGATTCCTGTTTTGAGCTAAGCTCACAGAGCAGGCAGCTGGTCTCTATTCCACATGATGGTAGGGACACTTGCTTGTATATTTGCAATCAGCAGTCAGTGATCTCATTCATGTCTGGTAGGTGGCAGAGCCAATGGGGAAAACCAGGTCATATCACTCTCATCTAGCATGGTTGGTGTGAGTCCTTCATGGGAGTGAAGCAGTGAGAGTCAAGTGCCAATTTCCACTTACTTCTCAAGCCTCGGCTTGATTCACATTTACCAACACCACACTGGCCAAGTCACGTGGCCACACCCAGATTCAAGAGGGAAAAATGCATAGATCTCGTTTTTTTTCTTGATACTAGGGATTGAACTCAGGGTCCCTTCACCACTTAGCCTCATCATCAGCCCTATTTTTTGTATTTTATTTAGAGACAGGTTCTCACTGAGTTTCTTAGCACCTTGCCTTTGATGAGGCTGGCTTTGAAGTCGTAATCCTCCTGTCACAGCCTCCCCTAGACTTCATTTCTTGACCAGGAAGTTGCAAAACTTATGTTGCAAGGGGTTTCAACATGAATGCAAAGAATCTGTTACAAAGCTTGCAATCTACCAAAGTGCCTATCTCAGAACAATGCCACATCCAAAAGAAACATAAGCCTAACCCTCAAAGGAAAACTTTAAACTACAAAACATGGCAGGAACAACTCCTAGAACCTCTTTTACCCATTTATATCCCTGAAGTCCCAAACTTCAAGGCAACTGCCAGAGCCTTCATTCCATCTTATCACAAATTCACAGTCCCTAAGGACTCCCTTATTCCATGTCCCCTCCCACTTCCCACCTGCCTCCTGCCTTTCACATTGCTTTCTGATTTTACCCTCCTTCCCCACTGACACCTCCCTTCCATTCATGAACCTATTCAGAATCACAAATAGTCAGCAGCAGAGAAATGCAGACAAAATCCTTCAGAGGGCTCAGGAGGACTGCATGTCTGACCATATTGGTTTGCATATAGCCAGTGAATTCAGAAATTCTAAATGACAAATCAACCCCTTATGCCTCTCTATACCTTTCCTTGTCCCTCTCTGTATTTTCTCCTCTGTCTCACTCTCCTCCTCACTCTATATTTCTCCCTTTGTGTGTGTGTGTGTGTGTGTGTGTGTGTGTATCCCTCAGTAACTTCTCCTTCCTTCTTCTCATTTGAGCATTGTCTTTTTAAGTATTTGTTACATCAATAAAAAATATACAGCTATAATCTGAGCATTTGTAATTTTGAATATATTACAAAAAGATGTTTACATTGATTAATAAGAATGAAAGTACCTAAAGGAGAAAGAAAACAAGGGATAGCAGAAACCATTGAACTGCACAGCTCCACCTACATATGAGGTTGTCTGAGGTCTCTGAGGTTGGTGGAGTCCTTGAGGCCACTGGAGCCGCACATTGCCCTCTCCTTCCCAAGGGTTCTACTGGTTCATTTTCTTACTCGTTTGTTAGTAGATGTAGCCCAAAACCATGCTCTCTAGAGAAAGCATGTCTTTGTCCCCTTTCATCTCTCTTTTTCTAAATTATTCAGCAACTGTTCACTGTAGTCCAGGACACTCAGGCATAGTGCAGGGTTTGTAGGATCTCCGACTTCCTTAACTTCATTCTTCCTTAGATTGCCATGAGACAAGAGCTCTGCAAATTGCCTAGGCAAACATAAGTCTTCCTGTGTGTGCGTGCACATGCAGAGGATTGAACCCATGGACTTCCATGTGTGAGGGAGCTTTCTACCTGTGAATCTTGCATTTTATCATGTATATGGGCTCTCATTCCTTGGGTGCTCACCTTGTGCCAAGCACTGACACCTTGCTTGGTCAAGCAAATCGCCAAGGCCACACAATTCAGATATCTTTTGATGAAGTCTGTTTCAAATAATTTTAGAAAAACACAAATTAAAATGAGTTACTAAATATTTAACCTTTTAAAAGAGAGATATTCTGCTGTGCCTACATATATTTTAGAAATTTTACAAATGCAACTTGAGTTTTCTTTCCTGATTATAAAATAATGATACTTTATTAATAAAATTTGAAAAATCAAGAAAAGCACAAAGATAAACTTAAAATTCTGGAGTCAATCCATTTAGTTTTACATTCTCTTTACTTCACTAAGTATTCTTTCTTGAAGACCTTCCTTTGCCTTCCAAAGCATAGGGTTTTATTTCTTTTTTAAGTAACTGTGTTTTCTTTCATTCTTAATCCATTTTTTTTATCTTTAGCCCTTTTTATTTGATGCCATTTTAAGTATATCTTACTTTTTGGATCATTTCCTTAAGACAGAATCTTTGGAATGTTAAGTCAAAGACCAAGAGCATGGGGGTTCTTAAGTCTATTACCAAAGTACTTTCTAAAATCTGTGAGCCCTGTTTATTGCCAGTCCTGCCTGGGGCCCAGGTGACTCCCACAGATGGTGGAAGGGAATGCAATTTATGAAAAGACAGTAAGATGCAGAATGTTGGAACCACGGCTTCTCTGGGGATCCTCATTCTCTTACCTTTTCACCTTGCTGTCTAGTGATTTCTCTGTCCCTTTCACAATCCTCCTCATTTCCATCTAACAGAAGTTCAACTTCTTTTGAGGCATACTGTGGAATTTCAAAGGTGGGTTCCTCATACACTAACAAAGCAAGGGTAAAATAGCACAATATTTGTCACTTATTGACTCCTGTGCTCAGAGGTCTTAGTGCATAGAAGGTTGACTCCATTCCTCAGGGCTCAAGGTGAGACTGATATGTTTGGATGTCAGAAGTTTTACTATAGCAGAAATCCAGTGTTTATTGGTAATATATTTTATTCTATTTTTAGAGTACTTAATTCAAGTTTCAAGAGATTTGTGATCTTACTTTTTATTGACCACTATTAAAATGTACCTTCCAGTCAAACTGCAAATGCAATTCGGTTAAGACTTTGGAACTGAAAAACATTTTGCAGGGGAAGAAGTACTATTTAACAGTCATTATTCTAAGACTTTATTGCTTCCCATTTTGTATGCAAAACTTAAATGTTCAGCTTTTGGTTTTTAAATTCACAACTTCCAAAACTCAGCAGGCAATTTTATGTTAGAATCCTAATTTGGAGATGGAAAATTAAATTAAGATTGATTCTGTTACATCACACTCAAAATAAAATAAAAATAATATTTGAGTCATTTCTACAAATGCAATTTGTCAGTTAAATGACAATATTTTTAAAAGGAACAAAAAATTTAAAGTTTCCTTTTACAATGCAAGCAGACAAAACAGAACAAACATAACACCAGTGATATACTAGTAAAACACACTAAGTCCAACAAAAAATGAAGAAATTACAAGGATAAACTAGAATGGAAAATAGACTACAGGGATGATATGGGTCTATTAACATGAAGAATTTTTGATTCTGGCCTAAATAATTAATTGCTTTTGACATCATTTTGCTTTCCCTTTGCTAAAGTACATTTTTTCTCAAAGTCAGCAATACTTTCTCTACCTGTCCTGTCTAGGAGACTGGAAGATACAGGTCTGTAAAAGAATGCAAAGAGCTAGAAAGATCAGAATGTTGACAAGAAAAGAGGACTGAATTTTTAAAAACAGTGACTAAATTCAGACTCATTTGTCCATCTTAAGGGATCCAAGATGGCAGACTAGAGGGTGACTGCATCTCCAGTCGCTCCAGAACCCAGGATTCAAGAAGGGGAGGCATTGAGAGACTGGACTAAAATAGAGCCTCGGGGTGAGTCTCCCCCACCTGGTGAAGCACTGCCCGGGCGGCAGGCCCGGATTCAGGTGGCTTATTAGAGTAAGGCAGAGCAGCTAGAGTCCTCCCCAGGTGGCCCTGCACACTCCAGCAGTGGGCTTCTCCCACAAGGACAGATTCTCCAGCATCTCGGAGCAGGCCCCCCAGTGAGAGCCTTTCTGCACAGAACCAAGCTTCGATTCCCTGAACCAGGGCGGTGAGTTCCTGCCCGCAGGTTGCTTCAGGGACCAGGACAGGGCAGCCAGGGACTTCCCCAAGCAGCCCACAGCCCGGCCCCCTTCGGAGGGAAGCACCTTTCCAGGTTAGCTTCTCGGAGAAGACCCCCCAGTGAGAGCATTTCCACACAGAGCCAGCTCTAAGTCCTGGAAACAGTAGAGGACTAGGGGCAGCTTTCCTTGAAAGCACTGCAATATCAAGTTACTCCAAGACTTCAGGCTACTGAAGGCAGGAAGGTGATACACTGGAAATCTACAGGAACAATACAAGCCAGTAGAAGAATTCTGCAATATCACAAAGTCCCACTGACATCTGACCAGTATGAGAAAACAAGGGAAGAAAATGTCCCAAACAAACCTAGATACTATATCAATAAAACCCAATGACAGCACAGCAGAAGAAATGTCAGAAAGGGAGTTCAGAATGTACATAGTTAAAACAATCAGGGAAGCAAACGAGGAGATGAAAGAGTAAATGCAGGCATTAAATGATCGCACCAATCAACAGTTAAAGGAGCAAATACGGGAAGCAAGAGATCATTTCAATAAAGAGTTTGATTGAAAAAAACCAAACAGAAATCCTTGAAATGAAGGAAACAATAAACCAAGTTAAAAACTCCATAGAAAGTATAACCAACAGGATAGAACACCTGGAAGACAGAAACTCAGATATTGAAGACAAAATATTTAATCTTGAAAACAAAGTTGACCAAACAGAAAAGATAGTAAGAAAGCATGAACAGTTTCTACAAGAATTGTGGGATATCATAAAAAGGCCAAATTTAAGAATTACTGGGATTGAGGAAGGCTTAGAGAAACAAACCAAAGGAATGAACAATCTATTCAATGAAATAATATCAGAAAATTTCCCAAGTCTGAAGAATGAAATGGAAAACCAAGTACAAGAGGCTTATAGGACTCCAAATATACAAAATTACAACAGACCCACACCAAGACACATTATTATGAAAATAGCTAACATACAAAATAAAGACAGAATTTTAAAGGCCGCAACAAAAAGAATCAAATTACATTCAGGGGGAAACCAATACGAATATCAGCAGATTTTTCAATCCAGACCCTAAAAGCTAGAAGGGCCTGGAACAACATTTACCAAGCCCTGAAAGAAAATGGATGCCAACCAAGAATTTATACCCAGCAAAACTTACTTTCAGATTTCATGATGAAATAAGATCCTTCCATGATAAAAAAAAAAGCTAAAGGAATTTACAAAACAAAAGCAAGCACTGCAGAATATTCTCAGCAAAATATTCCATGAGGAAGATATGAAAAACAGTGATGCAAATCAGCAACAGGAGGAACTAGCCTAAAGGAATAGCCAAATAAAGGGGAAACCAAATCATGTCAAAAAACAAAAATGAGTCAAATGACTGGGAATACAACTCATATCACAATAATAACCCTGAATGTTAATGGCCTGAACTCATCAATCAAAAGACATAGACTGGCAGAATGGATTAAAAAGAAAAATCCAACAATTTGCTGCCTGTAAGAGACTCATCACATAGAAAGAGATACCCATAGACTAAAGGTGAAAGGATGGGAAAAAAACACACCATGCACATGGACACAGCAAAAAAGCTGGAGTATCCATCCTCATTTCAGATAATGTGGACTTCAAGGCAAAACTAGTCAGAAGTGATAAAGAAGGACATTACATACTGCTTAAGGGAAGCATAAATCAGCAAGACATAACAATCATAAACATCTATGACCCGAACATTGGCTCACCATGTACGTCAAACAAATCCTTCTCAATTCCAGAAATCAAATAGACCACAACACAATAATACTAGGCAATTTTAACACACCTCTCTCACCACTGGATAGATCGTCCAAATAAAAATTGAATAAAGAAACGATAGATCTCAATAACACAATAAACAATTTAGACTTCACCGACTTATACAGAATATACCATCCAACAAAGAATGAATGCACTTTCTTCTCAGCAGCACATGGATCCTTCTCTAAAATAGACCATGTCTTGTGCCACAAAGCTACTGTTAGCAAATACAAGAAGATAGAGATACTACCTTGTACTCTATCAGATCATAATGGATTGAAATTAGATAAATGACAGAATAAAAAACAGAAAATTCTCCGATACCTGGAGATTAAATAATACACTATTATATGAAGAATGGATAACAGAAGACATCAAGAAGGAATTAAAAAAATTTTTAGAAGTAAATGAGAACAAAGACACATCATATCCAAATCTCTGGGACACTATGAAAGCAGTACTTAGAGGAAGATTTATTTCATGGGGCGCATTCAACAAAAGAAGGAGAAATCAACAAATAAATGACTTGACACTGCAGCTCAAAGCCCTAGAAAAAGAAGAGCAGACCAACACCAAAAGTAGTAGAAGACAGGAAATAGTTAAAATCAGAGCCTAAATCAACGAAATTGAAACAAAAGAAACAATTGGAAAAATTAACAAAATAAAGAGTTGGTTGTTTGAAAGAATAAACAATTTTGATAAACCCTTAGCCACACTAACAAAGAGAAAGAAGGAGAAAACTGAAATTACTAAAATTCGGAATGAACAAGGAAATATCACAATAGACATGAGTGGAATAAAAAACATAATTAGAAGCTATTTTGAAAATCTATACTCCAACAAAACAGAAAACCTCGAAGACATCAACAAGTTTCTAGAGACATATGAATTACCTAAACTGAATGAGGAGGACATACAAAACTAAAATAAATCAATTTCAAGCAATGAAATAGAAGAGGTCATCAAAAGCCTACCAACAAAGAAAAGTCCGGGACCAGATGGGTTCTCACCGAGTTATATAAAAACTTTAAAGAAGAGCTCATTCCAATACTTCTCACAGTATTCCAAAAAATAGAAGAGGAGGGAACCCTCCCAAACTCATTCTATGATGCCAATATCACCCTGATACTTAAACCAGACAGACACATCAAGGAAAGAAAATTTCATACCAATATCCTTAATGAACATCGATACAAAAATTCTCAACAAAATTTTAGCAAATCGCATAAAAAATATATTAAAAAGATAGTGCACCATGATCAAGTGGGTTTTATCCCAGGGATGCAAGGTTGTATCAACATCTGGAAATCAATAAATGTCATTCACCATATCAACAGATTAAAAGTTAAGAATCACATGATTATTTCAATAGATGCAGAAAAAGCATTTGATTAAAATAGAGCATCCATTCATGCTCAAAACACTAGACAGAATTGGGGTAGTGGGAACATTCCTTAACATTGTAAAGGCCATCTATGCTAAGCCCATGGCCAATATCATTCTAAATAGTGAAAATATGAAAGTATTCCCCCTAAAAACTGGAACAAGGCAGGGATGCCCTCTTTCACCACTTCTATTCAATATCGTTCTTGAGACTCTAGCCAGAGCATTTAGACAAACCAAAGAAATTAAAGGGATACGAATTGGAAAAGAGGAACTCAAACTATCTCTGTTTGCTGACGACATGATTATATATTTAGAAGAACCTGGAAATTCCACCAGAAAACTCTTAGAACTCATAAGTGAATTCAGTAAAGTAGCAGGTTAAAAGATCAATGCTCATAAATCCAATGCATTTTTATACATAAGTGATGAATCATCAGAAAGAGAAATTAGGCAAACTAGCCCATTCACAATAGCATCAAAAAAAAAAAAAATACTTGGGAATCAATCTCAAAAAAGAGTTGAAAGACCTCTACAATGAGAACTACAGAACACTAAAGAAAGAAATTAAAGAAAACCTTAGAAGATGGAAAGATCTCCCATATTCTTGGATAGGAAGAATTAATTTTGTCAAAATGGCCATACTACCAAAAGTGCTATACAGATTCAATGCAATTCCAATTAAAATCCCAATGGTGTACCTTACAGAAATAAAGCAAGCAATTATGAAATTCATCTGGAAGAATAAGAAACCCAGAATAGCTAAAGCAATCCTCAGTAGAAAGAGCGAAGCAGGTGGTATCGCAATACCAGATCTTCAACTCTATTACAAAGCAATAGTAACAAAAACGGCATGATATTGGTCCCAAAATAGACAGGTAGATCAATGGCACAGAATAGAGGACACAGACACAAACCCAGATAAATACAATTTTCTCATACTAGACAAAGATGCCAAAAATATGCAATGGAGAAAAGATAGCCTCTTCAACAAAAGGTGCTGGGAAAACTGGAAATTTATATGCAACAGAATGAAACTAAACCCCTATCTCTCACCCTGCACAAAACTCAACTCAAAATGGATCAAGGACCTCGGAATCAGACCAGAGACCCTGCATCTTAAAGAAGAAAAAGTAGGTCCAAACCTTCAACTTGTTGGCTTCGCATCAGACTTTCTTAACAGGATTCCCATAGTACAAGAAATAAAAGCTAGAATCAACCAGTGGGATAGATTCAAACTAAAAAGCTTTCTCTCAGCAAAGGAAACTATCAGTAATGTGAAGAGAGAGCCTAGAGAGTGGGAGAATATCTTTGCCACTCATACTTCAGATAGAGCGCTAATTTCCAGAATCTATAAAGAACTCAAAAAACTCTACACCGAGAATACAAATAATCCAATCAACAAATGGGCTAACAAATGAACACACACTTCACAGAAGATGTACAAGCAATCAACAGATATATGAAAAAATGTTCACCATCTCTAGTAATAAGAGAAATGCAAATCAAAACTACCCTACGATTTCATCTCACCTCTATTAGAATGGAGATTATCAAGAAAACAAGTAACAATAGGTGTTGGCGAGGATGTGGGGAAAAAGGTACACTCATACATTGCTGGTGGGGTTGCAAATTAGTGAAACCACTCTGGAAAGCTGTATGGAGATTCCTCAGAAAGCTTGGAATGGAACCACCATTTGACCCAGCTATCCCACTCCTTGGCCTACACCCAAAGGACTTAAAATCAGCATACTATAGAGATACAACCACATCAATGTTCATAGCTGCTCAATTCACTATAGCCAGATTGTGGAACCAACCTAGATGCCCTTCAGTTGATGAATGGATAAAGAAACTGTGGCATATATATGCAATGGAATATTACTCTGCCATGAAGAATGATAAAATTATGGCATTTGCAGGCAAATGGACGAAATTGGAGGATATCATGCTAAGTGAGAAAGCCAATCTCAAAAAACTAAAGGACGAATGATCTCGCTGATAAGTGGATGAGGACATATAAGGGGGGGTAGGAGGTGTTAGCATTAGGGTTAGGTTTAGTTTTAGGGTTATTGATAAGGAGGGTGGTAAGAATGGAGGAAGGAAGGACTGTATAGTGGGAAAAGAGGAGTGGGAGGGGTGGGGGGAAGGGAAAAATAACAGAATGAATCAAACAACATTGCCCTATGTAAATTTATAATTTTAATTAAAATAAAAAAAATAACATGTTATATATAAAAGCCATCAAATCTCCCCAACCTCACACCTCTACCTCCACCCCCAGAGATCATTTCATTTTTAGGCAGATTCCTGGATGTCTCTTAAACCTCCCCCAGTCCCACCAACATCCCAGCTTAAACCCTCCTCTCCCAAGATCCCAGTGTTACACAGTAAACCACTTTTCTATCCAAACAGAATAGATAAAAATACATTCAGAGCATCTGTTTCTTCACTTTGAGGATCTGGTAGATCTCTGTTTCTATCTATTGAGTTTTTGGGAATTAAACTGGTCACTTTCTTCCATCACTGGAAGTGTGTGACTTTTGAACCACTGTAATAAAATCTTTTATTTCTCATAAGCTTCTAGATAAATCCACATTGATTTATAAAAGATCTATCTTAATTATATTCAGGGTGGTTTTAAAAGATGAATGCTACTTCTGAAGTACTGCTTAGATTTTTAAAAATATAATAATCAGTACTTTTCATCAATCATGATATTCAGAATTTTAATTCTTAAGTTCTTGCTTTATAGTAAATTATAATAAATTTGGTAAGAGATTAATAAGCTTATACTTTTGCTCTCAAATAATTTGGGATTAATCTATGGAATTATAATTCTTGATAGATTGTAACTACTTGAAGTAACATAGAAATAAAAAATACATGATAACTCTTCACATTTCAATGTGCTTGGAATAAAGCTCACAGCCATCTAACATACTTAAATTATAGAAGACTTACTGGAAAATTACATGAAGTCAATATATTTTTCAACACTATTTCTTAAAATATAATCAGGACTATACGATCTCAGTTTGACATAAAAAATGTATTTCATTGTTAAAATATTAGCAGATGCCTTATGTACAGAAACACTTGATAAATGTATAACTTTGTGGTTTATTTCCATGTTTAAAACATACCTTCTAAAGCACAAAAAGAAAAACTACTGTGGTTGAAGATATCATCTGGTTATATGTGTTAGAATGGGATCAGTGGATAAATAACAGAAGCATTCACCAGTATTCTATTTAAATAGTACTCTTTCTGTGAAATAATTTTTTTAAGTTACAGGAATGTTATAACCATAATATCACCATCAAAACATATAAACTGCAGTTTACTGCTCTTTATAGACATGAAAAACTATCTTAATAATATACTTTTTTTTTGGGGGGGGGTGCTGGGGATCGAACCCAGGGCCTACCAACTGAGCTATCTCCCCAGCTTTAATAATATAGTTTTAATGATATTCTCTAACTTCATCCATTTACCAGCAAATGTCATAATTTCATTCTTTAAAGCTGAGTAATATTCTATCACATGTACCACATTTTCTTAATCCATTCATCTGTTGAAGGGCATCCAGTTGGTTCTGTATTTTAGCTATTTATAAGCAGGTAGAGGGGAGTGAAGGGAAGGGGAGTGTGGGGGTAACAAGGATAGTAAACAGATATTGTTACCTCATGTACACATATGACTGCATGACTGATGTGATCCTACAATATGTATAATCAGAAAAATGAGAAATTACACTCATGTATGAGCTATCAAAATACATAAATGCATTCTACTGTGAGGTAAAATGAAGTAGAACAAAAATTTAAAAATAGTTTTAATGGAGAATCAAAAATTAAATACCTATGATACATTTATTACAGGCCCTTCATGACTTTTATAAAAACTATACATAGTTAACACTAAGGAGCAAAAGGAAAAAAAGGGGGAAGGTAAGTATCTAGAAATATGAAGATTCCAAACAAGTGGTCAATACATTTTTACAGATGAGTACACAAAATTCACAAATTATTCATTTACTTTAGACCATTATTAATGAATTATGTCACTGTTCCTTGGCATTTAAAATCTATAGCCATACAAGCTTTCTGAAGGCAGTGTTTAATAATTCACATACATTTCAAATTATCATTTTAAGACTTTACAAACTGTAGTGCAGGTTTTACACTGAATCTTTTACTATACTAAGTAGTATCTTCAACTATACTAAATAATATTTGGAGTCCTTTTCTTTGTTCTGAAACAAAATTTTCTTTATTACTCTACATTGTGTTTTCTTCTTTCAAAATTCAATATTTTAAAAGCTGGTAACAGAACATACAAAATATATAGTTACTTAAAATAGTCCTAAGTTTAAACTCTTTATTATCACTACAAACCTCTCCCTTTTGGGACATCAATGGGTATAGCCAGTTTAGATGTGGAGAAATACAGGACTATTTTTACTTTAGAAAGAACTCTGGGAAGTGTTTTTACAGAAAACCTCAACTGTTGCTAATCCTCAGATTTTTTTTAATCTATCATCATATATTTCCTTAATTCAAATGAGCACAGAATTATGTCAAACTGATCCTTTATAAAATGCCAACAACATTTCCAGAACTCAATTTTTGTAAACTGATGCTAATGTATTAACCCTTTGCTGCTTTTGTAGTAATATTTACTTTAAACTAACCAAACATCTGAGCAGTGAGTAGAAATATCAAATATAAGAATTCTCAAGAGAATTCTCAAGATATTTCTATGAAATTTCTAGTATAGCATTGAATGAGATATCAAGACACTTTATCTTTCTCAACTTTGGCTAATATAATAAAATAGCATAATGTGAATTTGAGTGGCCTAGCTACAGTTGTTCTGCTGACATTCAGCCTAGTTTTGGAGGCAAGAGTCACTAATTCTAAAGTATAGGGTTTTATACAACACTGAAGTGTGAATGACTGTTTAAAGTAAATGTCTCCAATCCATGGATTTTCTGGGGTCATGAAAACATTTTTTAATTGGCAGGCTTGCTGACATTTTTGGTGAAGGTAGGAAGCAAAAAGAGTGCCACCTGCCATTTCAGATTAACACAGGTCTGGAAGTAAACACTCTCTGGCTTCTGCAGACTCCATTCCCTGCCTCCAACTCCCAAGGCTGGACCATCCTCGGGTTTTGAGCTTGTTCCAGAAAGAATGGGTTTCTGCTTCGCTTCTGTCCCAGGACTTCTGAAGCAGAGCCAGGGCAATGAGTGCACAGAAAAAGGAATAGGATCTGGATTGGAATCTCAACTCTGCCATCCACAAATGTTGAATTTCAAGTAAATGAGCCTCAGTTCCCTAACCTGTAAAATGGGAAATGATAACCACCCATTAGGTTTACCACTAAGTTTAAAACAAAACCCAAACAATAGCAAACATAGTTTTTAGCATATTGCCATATGCTGTGCAGAGGGGCTTCACATGTTTTAACTCATTTAATCTCAACAACACTGTGAGGCAGGTACTGTTCTAACTGTATAGTAGCCTCTCAGTGTATGTGGATGAGTGCAATCAGCGAGAATCCTTCCCTGCAAGGAACTTGCATTGCTGTGGGAGGTCAAGAGGTGTTACATGTTACTGAGAAAAGAAAAATAGGAAAGGGAGGTGGAGAACAGGGCTCAGGGTTTGCATTTTTCAAAAGAATAATCAGGGAAGGCCTTTCTGAGAGGGTGATATTTGAGTAAAAATCTGAAAAAAATGAGGGGGGAAGACATGAGGGTGTGAAGGGAAGAATCCAGTTCTAGACAGAGGGTAGCATAAGTGCAAAGGCCCTGGGTAACCTGTATGGCTTGTTCAAGGTGCAGTTTGGTGAGGATTAAGTAGATAAGGTCAGAGTCAGAGGGAGGCAGTTTAGAACCACATGGATCTCAGCTCTTTCTCTCAGTGAGATGGGAAGCTCCCTGAGAAGCCTGAGCAGAAGAGGAAATTGGCCAAAATGAATCCAAATGTGAGAAAGAACCCTCTGGATTCATTCACTACAGTTGCTCCTCTTGCTGTTGGTTCCCACAAGTACAGTTGCCAAACTTTTGAGACTATTAAGTGGAACATTTCTTAGTGGGATATCTGGGCCTCTACTGGAAACACTGTCCTTGTTGATTTTAACAGTGGACTTTCTCCAGCTTGCCCAGCATCTGCATCCTGCATCCTTTCTCTTGAATGGTTCTGTCCTTTGCTGCATTTCTGCACTGAGTTGTCTCAATGGCGCTGCTTAACTAGCTGCGCAGACAGCTGTGGTCTGCACTCACAATGCCTAATGTGTTGCTGTGATGAATTAGTTACTGGTACCAGGGTCTAAAAGAATTGCTGGGGCCAGGCAACCAAAGAAGGAATGGGGCAGAAAGATGAGGAAAGAGATGTTTGTAAATGGAGTCACTCCATATGTGGGGCATCTGAAGGATGTTGGTGTCACAGGCAACCAGAAAACATATTATCATTTATAAATTCAGATGAGAGGACTGGCATTGAAAGTTCTGAACCTCAGATCTAGGGGCAGATCCTGGAGCTCATGGTTCTCCTGAAATCACAACCAAATGTGTATCTGTGGACGTTTTTCTGGGGTGAGGTCATAGACTCCATGTGGCTTATTTCTTGAATGACATTATTAAAATTATAGGCCATATTTGTAGCATTAGACATGCTCAAAGGTTAACCTTTGTGCAAACTTGTGGAAAAAATACATGCATTTCAAAACAGTTTAGGGGCTGGGGTTGTAACTCAGTGGTAGTGTGCTTGCCAAGCATGTGTGAGGCACTGGGTTCAGTTCTCAGCACATATAAATAGGTAAAATAAAGGTCCATTGACAACTTAAAAAAACTTATAAAAAACAGTTTAAAGGGATATTTTAGTTTCTTGATATTAGGATTCCATTATGTATATGCAAAAATCCACATATAATATAATATGCATACTATATATTTGACAAATATTATTTCCTGCATTCTTAAGATGGAAAGACAAATCATGGTCTCCTAGAAATCATGGAATGT
Organism: Sciurus vulgaris; assembly: GCF_902686455.1. Taxonomy (NCBI): domain Eukaryota; kingdom Metazoa; phylum Chordata; class Mammalia; order Rodentia; family Sciuridae; genus Sciurus; species Sciurus vulgaris. The sequence continues at coordinate 31,936,357 of NC_136474.1, forward strand.
ATTTTTTAAGACATCAAGGTGTACTGTCAGTCAAGGCCAGTTTTGCCTCCCTGCTCAGTGGCTATTTAAAGCCTGGAATTTACCCACTGTATTGGATCATATGTTTGTAAATGCTCTTCATTGACTTTTTCTTCATTGACTTTCCAGGCATGTACATGAGCCAAGGATACTAGGTCTTCAGTGTCTGGAAGCTCCCCTTCCTTTGGGTTCTTCATGGAACAAGACCCACATGCAAGAAGAAGCCCAAGCTCAGGAAGGAAACAGAACAATTTATGTATATGTAAATATTCCAACATCTGAAAATATCTGAAATACTTCTGGTCTTGAGTATTTCAGATAATGAGTATTCAACCTATATGCATTCCTAAAGCCCTGTTGGTACATAGTGGCATTGTTTGGTATTGGCACTGAGTATAGCTGCTACCTGATGCTCACCTAAGTACCATGCGGCATACCAGGCAGAGTTCTGTGGGGTCTGCTGCTCTCCCTGGTTCCTGGAGCTCTGTCACAATGGTCAGGTCTCCCCAGTTCAGATCAGCGCTCAGGGGGCTCTTAGCCGGGTCTTACAGAAGTCAACAAAAGGATTTGTTGAGAATGACTAATCCTACACCCTGGAATGCAAACCATGCATGGTTTATGGTACATGATTATGTACAATAAACTATAAAGGACATACAGTGGGTTTTGATATCAGGTTCCAGTTCCTCCTCACTAAAGAACTTTTAAAACCCCTTCATCAGTGTGGCTAAGGAAGTAACTCAGACCCTCCTATCTGATTCAATTTCAATGTGTCCTCACTGCTTTCCCCCCATCCATCTCACTGGAGATATCTGCTTGACACACAGTATCAGAAGCCTAAAGAGAGAAGCCACATTATGCCCCAAATATCAAGAATCCAACTATCACTATGGAAGAGGGAAAATGTATGACCATCAAAAACATGATCGAATATGGTAAGCTTCTATCTGATGAGTAGTGTAGACTAGCAATAACAATATGACACAGGAAACTGTGGATTTTATTCTGGCACATGAAAATTTCTTATTTTTCATCAAGAAGGAAAGTTTAACAAAGGAAAGTTGTGAGTGCTTTCATGATAGATTTCAGCTTGTTCTCCTTCCATCTCCACCATTTTAGTTTTGTCCTGAGATATTCACTCACTCATCTCTCTGAAGAATTAATTGTCTTTTGATGCAGAGTTGTAATCTCTGATGGAGAAAAGTTTAACTTATTTGGCCAGAAGCATTTTTCTCCTGGAATATCAGACTAAAAATAGAACCACTCTTCATAAGGCATCATGACACTTCCTGTATTATATCTTTAAATGTCTCCTTGTCAGAAAGTTCTAGGTCCATCCTTGGGTCACCAGGTGCTCCATTTTGGATGACATATTATCCAGTGTTAGTAAATAATACTCTGTCAGGTGTACCCACAAAATAGTAAACTTTTGCCTCTATTTCTACATATATTTCAAAGATTCAGGAGGTATGCTTCAGGTTTTGGCTAAGCAACTTCAGGACTGTGGTGCCTGACTAACTTGAAATGAAATACTACAATAAAACTGAGTGGAGTCATGTTTTGTCTCTTCAGTCTGTTATCTGTTTTGTGTTTCTTGCAGGCAGACTGAGGGAGGAGAGATGAGATTGAAGAAGACCTCAGAAATAAATGCCTGTGCAAAGAGGAATACCTTCATTGTCCAAACCTCCACATTCCCTGAGTTGGGGGGGGATGTAGGACATGAGGATGGGGCTGCCATGTTTGGATCACAGTTTTGGTGCTGCAGGAAGATACTTGGGTGTGGATGTACTGGGAGCTCAAGTCCAGTCCCTTTTTGCCCACCTAGGACATAGATGTGCAACCTTCATTTTGGAAGTCAATCTGTCATTTCAGAAATATGAATATTTACAGTGGACACTAATTGATACTCACCTCTTTCCCTGATGCACTTTGTTGATTTTGCCTTAGATTCCACATATTTCATATAGTGTTAGTTTCCCTTTCACTCTTTGGAACTTGTTCTTTATTACTAACAAAAATTGTCCCTGTAGTCTCCAGGTTCCAGTGAGTGAAACACACATCCTCTACCTCAGGGTTTCCAGCTTCTTAGGATAAGAAATACCCAACAGTAGGGACATTCTCCATGTCTTCCATAAACCTGTTACATTTCCCACTGTCACATCTCTCCCTATCTCCTAGTCTGTCTAGATAATCACAAGTCTTTTCTCTTTTCCTTCAGGGGTTGGAGGAATAATTTCATTGCCCTACTCTGTGATCCTGCCCACCCTACCCTGGGTACCTGCAGCAGAAACCTTTGAAAAAAGGAGCCTTCCCTTAGGTCTGGGACTGCCCAGAACCATGATTTCTCCAGTTTTTCTTGGATAAACATTTCTCTTACATGATTTATGCTCAGCTGTGGTTTGTATCTGGGAAATAAGCAAGCGGGAAACAGATGGATCTTCCACCAAGCTCAAAGCCATGAAAATGAACTTTTGTGTCATAGTTCTATGGAGAAAATTTAACAAATATACAATCCCCACCATTTGGATCTCTGTACCCTAATAAATTAGTACTTCTAATTTTTTTAAGAAACTGGTGTTAATTTTTCACACCCTTATTTTCATTTTTCTTACATGTCTGCAGAACAGCTCAAGACTACTTGGTGGTTGTTCCTAATAGATAGGGAAAATAAAAAATTCTCAAGATAATGTGGCCTGGGAAAGGGAGAGAAAGGGAAGGCCATGCACTGACAGCCTTCATCTTCCAAGACAAATGTTTCCCAATGCCAACCAGGAGGCGATTTGTCACCACTAAAGTAACAGTCTCTAGGAGGCATTAATCTCCTTTGAAGTAGGTCCTCTCAAGATGCTGCCCACAAACAGCATCCCTGAGAGCATTCACAGAAAAAAAACATGAGTATGCATATAAAATATTAACCATGGCTGTCCTTAGATGGTAACACAATTACATGTGGTTTTTATTTTTTTGTTCATTTCCGTATTGCTCAAATTTTATTTTACAATGAACATGTAACATATCTTCCACTCCAATTGATAAAGCTACCCAAATTATTTCTATTAGACTAATTTTTGTATAACATGATATTCTGATTTGCAACAGGCTAATGTTAGAAAAATGCTATGCAATGAAAGTTGAATGTTATGTTTTCAAATTCTCAAGTATTTGCATAAAAATTACACTGTAATATGAACTCATTTCTGAGACTATTGGAAGGTCTGATAAGCCTCATTCTTTAGATGGAGACTATGTATCACTATGTTGAACATAATGCAACCAAAGTTGTTTTTGAACAATGAATAACAGCATAATTTATTAGAGTCTGGAAAAAATCCCAATTTTAAGGCTTCATTTATCACAGTCACAAGTGATTAGTTAATTCTCATAGTTTGAGGACTTCACTGGTTCGGAACCTACTGGGCTGTGTTTTTTTAGAAACACATAATTTGAAAATAAAAATGACCCTGTTGATTTTAATTTAGGTAGCAGTTTTGAAATCTAAATAGTTTAAGATGAAAATTTATCAGTAAACACTATGTCTTAATTTTAATATGATTATAGCTTCCAAATTTACCTTTAATATACAAAGAAGCTGAATACTAGCCTGATACTAAATGGGGCAGAAAACTTGCTTATCTTGACAAGAAAAAGGAGTTGCAGAAGCTACTCAATTTTATATTTTAAAAAATGACAGCAAATTGCCTCTTGTATAAATTACTTAATTTGGACGTGTTGAGCCCTATTGTTTGGGCTCATTAGTTTGATCTACATTCTGGACTTTTAGTTATATGTGGGCAAACTTACCATGTGTTTGGGACCACCTGAAGAGTTATGGAGCCACAGGTAGCTTCCTCCAATTCCTCCCTTCAAAATAAATATATTTTCCATCATTGAACTATTAAATAACTATCAAACCATAGATAATTATATCTTCAGTTTCCAAAGTTATTTTCAAATTAAAAATATTTTTGATTGTTATGTCTTAATTGTAGGTACTAAGGGGGTTCAGTAAGATAATTCAATACATGTACACACATGCAGTGATCAAATCCAGCCTCCTTTACCCTCTTCACCACATCCCAATGTCTAGTAAACAGAGTGTATTTCTTTAAAAAACCTTATTCTTTGGATTTAGTGACTCTCTCAATGTCATGGGGTCACTGTCCTCACAGACAATAATTACCTGATTGAATTCAGACTGGCTTTTTGCCAATATTTGCTTTCTTTTTCTCCTAGCAGATATGCTTCACAACTAGAGGGAAAAGTCATTTAAGCCTTAACAGTTTTTTTGTTGCTTTGTCCATCATCCTTGGGAAGTGCAAAAAGGACAGAAGGATCAGGATCTGTCTTCTCTCCCCAAATGCCTTATGTTGGGGCTTCTCAAGGATCAGGCAGTCTGAAACCATCTTCTCTTTTCTTCCCATATCTTCTTCCCAGATGATTGTTTAAGTTACCCTAAATGATTATCTTTATGCTGCTGTCTCCCAAATGCATGTCTTCACTGAGATCTTTCCACTGAGAAATAAATCAATAGGTCCAACTTTTATAGACACCATCTTAGACCAATTTGTTTGTGTTTGAGCCAGATTTTTGCTGCTCTGACTAAAAAAATCCTGACAAGAACAATTTAAAAGGAGGAAAATTTTATTTGGGGGCTTACTCTTTCAGAGGTATCAATGCAGCTCCATTCCTCAGGGTTTCAGGTAAGACAGAACATTATGGCAGAACAGTGTGCTGGAGGGACACACTCATGAATTTCCAGAGGCAGATGAGGTTTCCCTGGTCTCCCATAACCCATTTGACTATTTTATAGACAAAAGCTCTTTATCCTGTGCACTTGAGCAGATCCCATCATAAGCCCCTTTCCAGCTTTTCCTGTGCCCTATAGAGGAAAGGACTCTTGCTCTCTTGATATTTTTCTAGCATTTTATTCATAATATCTATGAATTGCTAACTATATGTAATGTACTATAATGAGAACTTGGATTTTAGAACCAGATAGAACCTGGTTTCCATCTTCTATCCAGTGTGGTAGGAGGCTTCATACAAAACTTGACAAAGATGCATTAGAAGCAACAGTCACATATCTTTTGGAGTTGCATAGGGACAAGTCTAGGATTCAGGATCTCTCCTCAGCCCCATCTGCTGACTCAGGTGAACAGGCAGGTAGTCCCACTTGCTGGCTGTGGGGAGGCTTGACCTCGCCAGCACCACAACACTGCTCCAGGGGCACAGATGGCTGTGCAAAGCCTTCCTGTGTACAGAACCTTAGAAATGCAATGCTCGCTCTTCCTGACATTGACCAAAAGTAGAGGAAGGAACTTCCAGAGCCACAGGGAAATTCTCTTTAGTCATGTGTACTGAGATTGCTAGTAGCAGCAGTCAGTATGTGCCTCCAGCATGGCCAGGATCAAAGGGTGAGCCCATTCCAGAGGGCCTTGTGAATGATAATGCTGGGAAGAAATGACAACAGCTGCAGACATTGCCTTGCAGCTCGGGGGACTGGTCTTGTCACTCTTCACCTGGGTTTGGCTTTGGGAAAGCTCCCAATTGATCTTTGTTTAAACTCCCAGTCTTTAAAATGGAGATAATAATTTACCTGCATCTGGGGTTGCTGTGAGGGTTGAAAGATTGAATTCATTGAGTGGTGTGGGGGTCAGCCCAGCCCTGGACAGCTGCTCCATCCCTGAGACATGGGAGCCAGAGGGACCAGCACACCACAGCTACAACATTCCTGCAGTGCCTCTGGTACTGTTGCTTTGGCAACCCCTTGGTGGCAAAAACTGCTGGGAAATTTTGTAGGTACACAGAGTGCTATTATACAAGTGTTGGGCAGCTTGATATTAAAAAAAAATTAGGTGAAAAAATTTCAGATGAACATTTTTAGAATATATTGTTGACATACAGTAAATCAAGTGCATCTACCAAGTCCAGTCATTGATTGAAACTCCTGGGCTCCATGTTAAATTCTTAGCTGTGATCATGTCAGTGGATGGGAGCACCTCCTTTCCCTGAAGAGGGGATGCTGAGGTCAGCTCTGCTTAGTGGTGACACTGAGCATCTCAAACATGTATGACAACAGCAGTGTCTTTGTCCTCTCTCAACACTGATATTTTTTGACAAAGGAGTGACCAGTCAGGGACTGGGCCTTAAAGATTCTGAGGGACTTAAGTAGAGACTGTCAGCTGTATTTCTCTTCAGGTCCTCAGCAGGTTCCAGTTCCCCTCAGAATGCTTCTCTACCCAAAAAGATCCTGGTGTTTTCTAGGTGGAAAAATTTCTGTGCTTAATTTTATTCTTTCCCACAAAAAGTACTAAACGGAGAAGGTGGCCTCTAAACTATCTTCTGCATGCTAATCATTTTCCAGCATAGGGAGGATGCTACCCTGTCCTCCAGGAGCCTTTGACTGTGCCACTTGGAGGGAAAAGAGTCTCTTGGGAGATGTATGAGCAAGGGTGCTGAAGGAGTAGTGGGACTCATGAGCAAAGCTGGGCTTCCCTGGATAGGGGGCAGGATGAGAAGTGTTAGTACTCTCTAGATTCTCAGGTATTTGCCAGATGTATGAACAAACACTGACCACAGGGAGTGTACTGAGTAAAAACACTTAGTGGGTGTTCAGAAGGGTTCTTCCTATATTGTTCAATCCTGTAGTAAGGAGTTTAGAAAAGGGAAGAGAAATGGGACTAGGAGGGTTCTGATTCTTGCTACGAAGTTGCCTTGGTGAAGCTTGGAGAAGGAAGGACAGTGGCCACCATGGATTAGTGAGTAAGGGAGCCAAGCCACAGCTCTCCCTCTAGGTGAATGGTCCTTTAGGGGAAGACGAACATCTGACCAGTTAGCAGAGGAGGCCTGTGGGTGGGAGAGGTGGACCTTAGCCTTGAACTTGGAACAGGGAGAAGGGAGGGCATTCCAGGCTAGAGCAAAATCTGGAGGCTGAAGTGAATGTGATCTTGCAGAGTGCAGAGGACCTTGACCACTTTGGAACCAGAAGGAACTATTTGGGAAAGAAATTGGAAGTCCTGACAGGTGACGATGGTTAGGGTCAGGCTGAGGCTGTTCCTGAAGTGGGTCACTGCCTCAGCAAGCCAGAACCTGTACATCATTCTTTGCTGATGGGGAGAAAAGTCAAGCCATGCTCTTGTGGGTGGAGAAGAAAAAGCAGAATTTAGGGTGCATCATTACAAGTCAGGCAGACTGTCCAGGCATCACACATGCTGGTGCTAGGCCAGTGGCACTAATGAGTGAGTGCACTGACATGTGTCCCCAAGGTCACAGGACAGAGCAGGGCAGGGCCAGGACCCAAGTTGAATCCCAAGCCTAAGGGATCTCTGTAGAGTCAACACTTCACTTAACCAGTTCCTCAGGAGCATATGTGAGCCTCACACACACAGGGACAGGAAAGGTGGAGGAAGTAGACCATCTCAGTTCAAGCATGCCTCTTCATTGTATGGAGGTCATTGTTCTAAATGCCAGATATAGAGTAGCTCAGCTTTTGCCCAGAAAGAATTTAACCCTTCAGGTTTGGGTTGTGAAGAAAACTATCTTCTGAAGATGAATTGTTGTTTTTTACTTGAATTTCAGTGATGTGGAAGTAAATTTTTATGCTTTTGGAGACACATTTTCCTTTCTGCTCAATAAAGGATATAATGAGACTGGCAACCTGGCTCTATGGGACTATGTTGGTTTGGACCAACAGGTGGGGGTGGACTGAGGTGCTGTGTATGGTTCAGCAGGGATGGGGAATGGCAATGGAAGTCAGGAAGCAGAGGAATTCTAATGTAGGGGTCTGGGGCAGGGTGGAGGTGGTCCAAGTTCAGGGGGAAATCCCTGGGAAGGTTCAGAGGCTGGAGTTCCTGGAGGAACTGCAACTTCCCCTTCTCCCAGCAGGTGATTCTCCACCAGGTAATTTTGGCTTGGTACTTGAGGGGTTGATGTGATTTAGGATGTCCCTTGAAATGTCCCTGCCTCCTTTTGCTGTTAGTCAGGAGAGAGTCTCTGGGCTGTTGCTGAGAGCTGCTGATCTTCAGTGAGCATTTATGAACCTTGGGAAGAGGATCTCACCATCCCACTTTCAGCAAGGAGCCTGCTGTTCATCGGGTGCCTCCCTGAATAGAGCAGCATGGTGAGGGCAGGGCTGGGCCCACAGCAGCATTGGGCCAAGCTCCTGCCAGGTGCTGGGAAAGTTGCCTAAAGAATGTGTGAGGTGTGTGATTCTGACCTGATGCTCCTGGAGGGATCTTGGAGGCAGTTGCATGCTGGACTGGCCTTTAAGCATCCATGTGGGGCATTGCTGGGCCTTTCTTAGCTTATAGCACACAAACCTTCACTGAGGGTCTTGGGCAAAACAAACCTGGCCTATAGCCTCAGGAAGAGTTCAGATCAAAATAACTTTGTTTAAACACATCCTTCCTCTGAACATCATTTATTTCATGTGTTATCTTTTGAACTAGAATTCAATAATTGAGGTGTCTGGGTGTTTTAGACAGTGTTTTTTTGCTGCTGTCACTGAAGAACTCAAACAGAAATCTGCAAAGGAGAAAAAGTTTATTTGAGGGCTCATTTTCAGAGGTCTTTGGCCATAGAAGGCTGGCTACATTACTTAGGGCTCAAGGGGAGGCTCAATATCATACCAGAAGAGTATGGTTGAAGATAGCAGCCCATGTGATCAGGAAGCAGAGAGTGAGAGGTCTCCATTTGCCAGATATAAATATATACCCCACAGCCACACCCCCAGTTCCCACCTTCTCCTGCAACACCCTACCACTTCTGTTACCCCTATCAGGGATTAATTCACTGCTTGCTTTAAGACTATCACAACCCCATCATTTTTACCTGTGAACCTTCTTACATTGTCTCACACATATTGTTTTGGAGGACACCTCACATCCAACCATAAATCTGAGTTTCCTTTTCATACATTTTTTGTTTGACACTTTGGACATTTTGATTGAAGATGGATAACTGAATTATCTTTGAAGCTGTTGAATCTGATATTTATGCTATTATACTATCAAAGAACAAGGGATGCATTTGCAGTGTAGAGAGTCTCATTTTCTTCCCCCCTCATACTTGGTTAACATCAGATCCAGGACAGAATGGGCATAATCAGTGTGTCAGGAACTGAACAAATGGAACTGGAAGCTGAGTGAGACCCTGAGAAGTGGCAGGCATTGTGTTGGGTTAGGCTAGCCCAGAGCTTGCAGATGAACTCCAGTGGGCTGGAAACTGAGGCTGTAGGTAAAACAATGATAGTAGCAGCAGGTGAGGAATGCCAACCTCTGACCCTCCAGGGGCCCATTATCCTTTGCTGTCATTACACCCATATGATAGACTTGACACCCCAAGATCAGTGGTTACACATGTTTGGAAAGGAATATTTAGAATAGGGCTGGAGATGGGTGGTAAGAAAGTTGCCTGAGATGGGGAACCTGTGCTTATAGCAAGGGACACTCTCCAAGGGTACAGAGGATAAAATTGTGAGAGGTAGTGGTGTTGCAGGGCACATTCTTGGGAGAAGATACTCAGTCCTGAGCCCTCCTGACCTGTCTGGCACAAGGGTGGACTTGGGAATAAACTAACTCAGGCCTGAATTTCACCAGAAGTTTTGTAGGTCACAGCTTGGGGTCAGAGAGGTCCCACTGGTCTGTGCTTAGTCTGTGCACCAATCATATGATAGAAGGGGATGAAGTTGCTCATTTGCTTGCCATGGAGTCACTATGTGAGGATATACTGAGAGTTGATTCTTTGGAACTATTTGTGGGAAGAGTCGGTGTGACTCACTGGACAAAAAGTTTAAAAAATAAAGACAACATCTTATTTTGTTGTCTGTGCTTCTGGACTCTCAGCAACTCCTCAGTACCCTCCTCTTCGTGTGGAATAGGAATCCCAGCTCCCAGCACATTTTGGTTTTGGGTGGATGTTCTGAAGTCCCCTGTGTGTGCTAGGATGGAGAATAGCAAAGAATAAAGGCACAATTCTCAGCCTCAAAATCTATTATATTGGAACACTTTATTGTGTGGCAGCAGAGTCCACTCAAGGTTACCAAGGTGAGATGAACTGCAGGGGAAGGCTCCACAGAGAGGAGGCATTGTATGGAGCTCAGGCTTCTCAGCTCCAGATAAGTGTGTTACTTACCTGGCCATAAGTCTCAGGAGGGGACTATCAGTTTGTTCAGCATTACATCCCTGTGCCTCACATACCCTTGGTACACAGCAGTATTCATAAGTGGTAGGAAGGTATTGGAGCCTCAGAGGTTGAGAGTTAGGGAAGTTTCAATGGGGAAAGGCCAGCTGGCAGTGCTGACAGAGGGATCTCAGTTTCCAATCCTGGAACTGGGTAGGACCTTTGAGGATTTATATAAGCCTCTCTCCTTCCCTCTTTGCATGGAAAAGATAAAGAAATAGCCAGCAAGATTTAGGATCTTATCAAGTGAAGGCCAAGAGTTTGCTGATGATGAAGAGATCTGGCCAGCAGTGCAAGTCCACCATACTGAGTGTATGTGGCTTTTAAATGCTCGGCTTTCATCCCCACCTTACAATTGAAGGGATAGAAATGTGCAGACAAGAGGTTTTTTCAAGGTCCCACATATTTGGTTCAGAGTCATTTATGTGCAGCTCCTCTTGTGAGAATCTGTGGTGGGCATCCTTCTTAAAGAGGTCTGGGATGCCCCATGGCTTTAATGAGATATCAGAATCTCATTTAGCTCATTTCATTGCATCTGTAGGACTGTAATTAAGAAATCTCAAAAGGGTTATCCTTCATTCTTGTCTTCCAAGCTATTGGAGAATGTGTTGGAACTTCTTGGCATCTTTTATCAGCTTTTGGCAAAACATTAGATTGAATGTGTGGGCTTGTTAGAAAAGACTGTCAGGAACCTTTCCTTCTTCTGGCTGGTGTGTCATGACTGGCTCAGTCTGAACTTTTCTCAGGAGGGTGTATAAGGGCACCTTTGCTTTTGGGGTCAAGGGTCAATGACCTGGCCATTATGAGGGTAAAATCCAGGGCATCTTGGCAAGTGTTCCCAGTAGTGTACAGGACTGGGGTTCCTTGGATAGACCTGGTCAGCATACAGCAGAAAGAGGAATGACACTGGGATACTGTGATTCAGGTCTACATCCTCTCTGATATTGGCCTGATGGGGCCATTACAGGGGGTTTCTTCCTCTTTCTGGGGGTTTCTAGAGGAGCCATTGGTGACTGTATATTTTCAAACCTGTTTCCTTTTCTGCAAAATAGAGGCACTCATGTTACTGACTGGGAATGTCATAATATGATATGGGGTGACACAGGTAGAGCTGTAGGCAGCCTGCCTAGCAAAACTCAGCAATACTATATTATGATGTGGCTGATGATGACACACTGTGTGGCACTTGTTGCCAAAAGGCTTTTAGTCTAGCTGAGGACTATAGTGTGGAGGGTTTGATTTAGCTTCGACAGAAGCTGTGACTATGGGATCTTGTTTTGGACGGGCCGAAGTGGCCCCCAAAATGGAGTGTGAGGAGGATCTTGTGTGGCATGTGGAAAAGTTCTGCCTGCCTATCAATCCCCTGGAAGGGGAATACCCTTGGTGGTCTGGTATGAATTGGTGCAACATTCCCCAAAAGAGAGACAACCAGCTGGCCTCCAAATTCTGGAAGAGAGAACTCGGCAGAGGCAAGTTCCTCATCCCCATTCTGATTTTCCCATTCATAACTACTCCCCTCCTCCCTTTTAATATTTTGGATTTTATTGGCAACTGACCTTGTAAATGGCACCCCTATTTAATTTACATGATGTTGCATCCCATGCCATCCTGATTCTGTTCAACTTGCAATGTGTCCACCCAGGCCTGTACATCCTTATACCACTACAGTGCTGGGCCACAAAGTAAAAGGTGCTTTACCCGGAGCACAGTCCCTTGCCTTCCTTGGAACACAAGATAGTGTCTCTGTGGGGATAGAAGTCTGCAGCAAAATAGCAATGGTGGTCATAGGCCCCATTGTGGGCTTACTGACTTAACTGCCACCTGGTTGGTAGTAGGAAGACTTTCTTCTGTTTTCCACTAATGCTTACAGTGAGGCCTACCTGTTCACCTGTACCCCACACTAGGCATTTCCCACTGCAGGGTTTGCCAGTCTCTAGGGATAAAGAACTACCCATGTCCTAAAATTGTGAGTTAATATTCTTTGCCAAACCTCCTTCAATGTCTGTGTTTCTCCTGTAGATACATAGGACATCCTGGAAGATTCCAGATATTGGTCCTTTGTCAGTTTTAGGCAATGTCAATCATGGACAGTATTCAGTCTTTCAACTGTCCAAGGTGTCACGTTCTCAATAGAGATTCTTAATGTCTGATGTAATAATGTGTGTGCACATACATTGATAGAAGTGAACACATGATGTCACCTTCAATGGGTTGAAAATATGCTGGCTTTGGCTTTCAAAAGAAGGCTGCTGAAGGACAGAGTCAGAGCTCAGGCTTAGACCCTGTGTTCTCCTAAACTGCTGAACTGACAGCCTTGCTGAGGAGTCCCTGCTGGGCCACACCTGGGTTGGAGTGGGTCTGTGAAGGAAATAACTGCTGACAGGGTCCCAGAGCTGTCCCACAGTTTAGTAAGCAACTGGAAATCACCCAGACTTTGGAAAGGCTTCCAGGCCAATGACCTTCAGAGGTCTGTGGATGTTCAGCTGGATTCTGGGTCCCATGGGTGGGGGTCATCAAGTCCTGTCCAGAACTCTGGCCTTAGGGATAGCTCTTTGGTTCTGCAGGCCCCCTCTTGTCCCTTACCCTTCCTCTGGGGCCTGTGTTTGTCCCTTCTTAAGGTGTCACCACTGCTACTTTGCCTTCTTATCAGACTTCCCCAGAGTGCTCCTCCTCACCTGGCTGACTCAGCACAGAGTAAAACTCAGGTGTGGCACAGTTCATGCCACCAAGAGGACTGTGCCCTTTAATGCAAAAGCAGGTGGAAGTCCATATGTTCTCTAGGAGCTTCCAGCTGGCTCTAAATAAAATATCCCAGATGGTCAGCTGGGTAGAGACTGTTAGAAAAGTCAGTATTGACAAGAGGTTGGCTAAGAGTTTGAAGACAGAGGACAAGGAGAATATGATAATCCTTTTGATGACCTACTTCCTGTGTGTGCTCCAGTATCCATTGCCTTGGACACTTTCACATCAGTCAAAGGAAGATTTTCAAACATTAACCATTAACACTTTCTCAATTATCCTTTTATTGTTTATCATTAAGATGAGCTAGTTTCTCCTTTCATGGTGCAAATATGTAGTCAAAGCTTATGCCTCTCCTGATAAAGCTAAGAGTCTGAGCTCTGCCACTGAGACTCTTCTATCCGGAACCACTTGTGTTGTCTTCAAGTCCAGCCCAGCCACTGTGGCTGCAGGATCCTGGCAGACTCTTAACTATTCTGCGCCACTCATGCTTCATCTATGGAACTGCTATCATCACTAATAGCTAGTGAGTGACAATATTTGGGAGTATGAGACACTTATCTTGAGGCCTGGTACATTGTAGATGCCCCAAAAGGGGGAAATTGTGTTTACTGCAGTGATTTGGGAGTAATAATTCAGCATGTGATGATCTCCAAACAGAAAGCTTTACTTAGATGTCACCTCATCTGAGAAGCTGTCCCTGGCCCGCTGGTCTGTGTGAGAGGCCATCCAGGGCATCCTCAGCTCTGTACTTTGCTGGCCCCCTTCCCTGCTTGTCTCATGGGTATTTTTCTGCTTAGTACTTGGCCTTGGACACCCAGAGAAGCTCTGTTTTACTGACCTGTATGTTCTTGTTGGTAATAAAAACAGGGAGACACATCAGCTAGCAACAAAAGTTATTTTTCAACTGTGACCTCAGGGTAAGCAGGAAGGACCTGGTTGGCTTAGGGGCCTTTGTTGGGGTGAGAGTGAAGATAAAAATTTCTGATTCACCAGAAATTTTACCTCATTCAGGCCAAATGGGTTGACTCAAAAGAGCACGAACATATAAGCAAGATTTCAATGGACTGGCGGGTGGTTACATTGATGAGAAAGGGAATAGCCCTGATTGAGAGAGACAGAATGAGCCAGGCTTCCAGTGAGTGGCTGGTTGGAAGGGCTGGCATTTTCATGGTAATGCTTTAAAGAAGTTTCCTCCATGTGGAAGGTTCTTGTGATATCTCCTGGGTCATCCTAAGTCCAGTTGATCAATATGTATTTATGGTTGATCTGATGAAGAAGGGAAGGGTATAAAATGACATATTCCATGCATTGTTAAGATAGAAGAGTAGGAAAAGATTTATAGTAACATTATAAATTAAGGCTTTAGAGTTTATCTGCCATTTTGATCCCCATTCTGGTCTCTTACATTCTCATTCCTCCTGAAAGATTTCATTCATATCATTAGTAAGGGGAAAACTTGAGAGTTAATGGGTTAAGGAGACATACAAGGAAGCCAAGTGTTGCCTGTTTTACATGAAATGGCTCATTGTGACACCTTCATCTTTCTTGCTGTTTGACAACAGCAGGATTTCTCATGTCAAATTTGATATCATCTTGCACAATATTAGGTTGAGGAGTATTACACTTTCTTCCTCCCAGTGTTTTCTCATTGCTTTGTTCTGGGTAGTCTAAGTAGGTGTCTCTTGAAATCCTACCAATTTATGAGATACTTGTTTTTGATCCCGAGTTCATGAACAATCTGAATTTACAATACCCGGCCAGTTATATGAGTGAACAAAGGTTAATACCCTTTGGAAACCAACCAATCATGTTTATCCATAGTACCATTGAGATTATTACAAGTACCCACTACTTCTGGTTGAAGCATGTTGGTTCCACTCCTTTTATTCATGCTGAGATGTTGCCAGGTTATTCCACTCTATCATAGTCTTATAGACCAAGAAAGTATTTATAATCTTACCACTTTACAAAGACAATTTTATTATTTCCATCAAATCTAATCATATGCCTTTGTATTATCATCATTATTGTCATTTCAGATAATATCTGTGTGGCCTCTTTTGTTGCTTATGTACAAAATCCTCCCCAAACCTACTATCTGGAAGGTATGTAAACAAGTCATAACCAGTGAACACTGGATTCTGTAAAACTTAAAGCATTTGGAGTACTACCTTACCTTGCTAAAGATCATTGTTAGAAATTTCTTGGGTGCTTTTGCCACAATCCAACACAAGGGGCAACCTGTTAGACATTGCCAGCAGCAGTGTGTCATATTCCACATTTCTAAGCAATATACATAATCCCAGTGTCCTGTTTATAGGACAATTATTTTCAAACATCAACAGTTTGAAATGTAGCACATTCCTAAATATAAAATGACAAACTACTTCAAGAAAATACTTTCATGAATGTGTTTCTTATATTACATGCCCCTCATGTACATACTGGTGCTCCATTGAACATTTAGTAAAAGTGACGTTTGCAGTAGTTTGTCATTTTTACAATAAATTTTTAAATATTTCAAATGATCTAATCACTCACCAATTACCTTTATCAAAAGAATAACACTGTACAAATATTTACTTCAAAATTAACCACAAGTGGTCAACTATTTGCTCAATTTAATGTATAAAACACCTCTACAAACTAATACATAGGACAACTGACATACTAGGCTAATATCAACCACTACTTATCTTGAGAAGTTTACCCCAGGACAACTGGTGGAGTTTAAGTGTGCACAAACTCCTCCCTGCTCAGATCATAGGAAACCAAATGTCTTTCTATTTTTACAGTATTAGTGTTACCTCAAGGTAGGTAAAGCTGTTTTGTTATGATGGTTTAGATATTGGTTATTCCTCAAAAGTTTATATGTGAGACCATGCAAGAAAATTTATAGGTGACATGATTTGGTTATAAGATAATCAAGGTTTATTCCCTTGCTAGGGATAAACTAGGCTAACTGTAGGTTGGTAGGGTATGGCTGGAGGAGGTGCTTCATTGGGGGTGTACCTTGACAAGTGGAGCTCTTTCTGCTTCCTGGTTGTCATGGTCTGAGCTGCCTTGCTCTATCACATCTTTCCACCCTGATATTCTGCCTCTCCTTAGACTCTGAGTTAATATAGGAGGCTGTCTATGAACTGAGACCTCTAAAACCATCAGCATCAAGTAAACTTGATGATCCTCCTCTAAAATTGTTGTCAGTTCTTTTGGTCACAAGGATGGAAAATCTTACTGAAACACTAATCCAGGGAGCAAGAGATGTGACTGCACCTATTACTCCCATGGGAATTCATCCTTTAGCATGTTTATGCCAATGTGCCCTGAGGTCATTGATTTTTCTAAAAGATTGTCATTTGTTCAGGGACAACATTTCAAAAGACAAACCAGTCCCCTCCAAAGTGTTTTGGTTATAAATGCACTCCCAATTTAATGCACCATCTTAAGCCCTGTCTATGTTTCTGGGAAGAACCCCAAACATTTGTTCCTTGGATAGAAGTTAAAGCCCTGCAAGATGCTGGAAAGCAAAGAGCAATTTGGTGATAGAAGACCCAGAGGGTATGTTTAGCTCTTAATATCTTTCCTTCTGAATAGCAGCAGGAAGTAATAGAAAACCATATGAGGAATCTGTATGGATTTTCTTTGTTGTTTTAACTGTAAGGTCTGAATAAGAATGATGAGTTTGCTTTGGGACACAAGTGTGTGTGGGGAGAACATTTGCTTCTATGATATTATAACATTAACTGTTGCATTCCCTGCTTTTATGGCACATTTTTTATAAAACTGCTTCCACCTGTGAATCATTTAGTCACAGGGTTATCTACAGGCACATTCTTTAGTTTTAGCTGGCTATAAAGTTTGTTCAATAATATCCACACATTGGAATTTTAGAGGGGCTCAGTTCAGGAATAAAGTAGCTAGATTTAAAGTTTGACATCCCTGCAAATGTTTGATGTCAGGAGTATCTAACAGTGATGATTATGAACCCATGATGATTCTTGACTTCTAAAATTGTCTGGAGTTGGTGGGAGGACCTGGACCTCTACACACTATCCCAAGGTTAATTGGGAGGTCTTGTTAGCTACCAAAGGAGTCATGGCCATTGTTTTCAAACAGTTTGGTAGCCCCCGACACATAGGATCTAGCTGTTTGTAGAAATGAGTTACTAGTCTTGGGATGGCCTCCACATTTGGGGTTTAGACCCTTAAAGTTAAACCCAGTCTTTTGCATATGACATTTCATTTATCCATATGATGGCACATTTGTCTTTGGGTATACTTTCCTTTTGGACATTCAAGGCTGAGCAGATGGTGCTTTTCTACTGTGAAGGTCAGTCAAGGCTCCTCAGCAGTTACTTTTTAGGGTCTTCAATAACAAATGAATAAGATTTTAATTCTTAGTAATCTTATATTTGAATGAACATCCAGGAAGGAGACTATCTTTTTAACTTTTTCACATATAAATTTTTTTTACCTCTTTTTACATACAACAATTTATAAAAACACACTTAAGAGACCAAAATATATTGTCTTTTATAGACTGTAAGAAGCCAATACTTGAATTTATAATTGGCAATGAATGTTTCAATATTTTAACTTTCAAGATGGGCTTGAGGACTGCAAGGCCATTGTTGCAGCAAGTGGTGTGGCTGCTGGGCATGAAGGGGCCATGCTACTGGGTCTCAGCCTCTGGTTTTGCTCCACTCTCTGGCTGCAGCACCCCCATCTCAACCAGGATGGTGAACTTGCCTGCCATGGTGTGGCACTGCCTCCTGGAAAAGAGTTCCATGCTGGTCCTGGTCTTTCAGCTCTGGCTGGTCTACATCCTCAGCGCACCTTGAAGCAGGAGGAGAGTACAGTGAGAGATAGCAATCTCCTCCTGGCTCAGGACCACAACCAATCCATTCCATGGAAAGTACAATTGAACTTGGGCAATAGCAGCCAACCAAGCATTCAATGCCAGAACTCCTTTCAAGGGAAGCACCTCATCATGGATGATCTAGGGTTTGTCTGTGAAAGGAAGAATCTACTGACCAATGGTTGCTGTGATGTCAAGCATCCCCAGCACAAAGCAATACTGCTGCAATAGCTGCCTGGCCAATGGCTGCTGCAGCACCTATGAGTACTGCATATCCTGGGCCAGCAGCCCAACAAAAACTCTTCCTGAAGTGTTCCTCAACAGGGCAGTTGTGGTACTCCAGAACCTCTTCATGGCTGTGGAAGATCACTTCCAATTGTGCTTGTCTAAGTATAGGAACTCTTCCCAGAGCGAGCATGCAGCATGAGAACACCTAATGGGACCTCATAGCCAAGTACTACTAGGGAAAGAGCCCACCCAAGCTCTTCCCCATGTGATGGCCTGCAGCAGCCTGAGCACTGAGACACTGCCAGAGGATGCACCACCTGGAACCAGACTTGAGGGTCCAGGCTAGTCCTGGACAAGGTGGTGTGGGGACAATTTGCCTGTGACCACTTCCATGCTGTCCACTGCCTTCACCCACAACCTGGGCTACAACTCTTCTATAAACTGGACTGGATGAAACTCTTCTATAAAGTGGACTGGAACCTCTGGCTGGGCTCAGGCAGGAAAGATCTGCAGGCTGAGCTGGGAGTGTTGTTTTCATCCCTGGGAGACTCAGTCTTGGCACCCACATAGGGACCAGGAACTTGTGTTTGTTAGGTGCCATGTGTTCACTGCTATTTTGATGTGGGCTCTTTTGTGTAAAATGGTTTTTTAGATTCCTTTGGAATAGTAGGAAAACAATATGTATGCAGGAAAATGCCTTACCATTCTAGTTGAATATATTTAAGGAAAATTTGAAAATATACTTTAACTTACAAATGACTCAATTGTTTACCCCTTATATAGTTGTCAGATTTTAAACTATATGATAAGTAGTATTACAAATATTTATCTTATTACATTTAATGTATTTTTAATAGTTGATTGTAGATTACCCATGGAAATCAAGATATCAGTCATTTTCAGTTGCTTCATTGAGAGAATACAGGAAGAGTCATGATACCTAAAATACAGAAAACTATAGACATTGCATCCCTCAAACACCCAACAAAGAAAAATACAGCTTTGGCCAGCCAGTCACCTAGGCAAAAATGTGTGCTAACAATTCTGAAAACACCTTTATTTTTAGTACAATTGGAGATTCAGAAGAGAAAAAATTACCAAAACTCATAGGTGCTCCCTATAATTGCAAGTGGAGGATTATTTTAAAATTCTTTATAAGAAATGTAAAGAATTATATTATTATTTTAAAATTCTTTATAAGAAATGCTTTAAAGTAGGCATGTCAATCACCTGCCATGCCACACATGACATATGACTTCTCCAGTGTGATAACAATCTGGGTTCCTGGACCCCTGTGGGTATTTGGACCCTGTCACTTCATGGAGGAATTATGTGCCAGGTAATACAATAGGGGCCCAGGTCTTCTAAAGTAGGGGCAATCAGTCTTCCCATTGCCAGTGCAGCCATAGGAGTCTGGTGTATTTTTGTAATCTTTTATGTATCTGACTGAGGGCCATAATGACCTCCAAATGAGGGCCTTTTGTCCAT
Organism: Sciurus vulgaris; assembly: GCF_902686455.1. Classification (NCBI taxonomy): domain Eukaryota; kingdom Metazoa; phylum Chordata; class Mammalia; order Rodentia; family Sciuridae; genus Sciurus; species Sciurus vulgaris. Next base: position 31,955,869 of record NC_136474.1, read on the forward strand.
TTTCTTTGTTTTTGTAGTAGAGATCTAGTTGTGAATGATGTTGAAACAAGGAAATCATCCCTCTTGACCATCAAGCACATATAGAGGCCAAGCAGTGGTGCAGAAAAAAATATTTTTCTTTATATCATCTAGTTTGAATCTTTTCTGATTATACAATACATTCCCTAAAAGGAACTCTTTTGAATTGCTGTCAGTATTCCCTGTATCTAATACCACTGTAAATTTTGTGTCCCATAATGAGTGTTGCTAGGGAGGGGTGTCAAACACTGGAACAAGTGTCCATATGAAGAGAGTGGTATCATTCATTCTATGGGCTCTGATTATGGTCAAGAGCAGCATGCCATATCAGAGGCTGGGCTCCAAAGTGATCTATTCAGGGTGTCAGGTTTGAAAGAAATCAATCCAGTTCCCCCTCTGACATTAAAACAGTAATTTTATAGTGGCTTATTTTTAGAGGCAACTTTAAAAATTATATTTTGTTTAAATAAATCCATGAGTTAACTTGTAAGTATTACAACTACCTAGGATGGTTTGAGATAATGGATCTATCAAGTAAACCTGCATTACCTTATTAAAGGTAGCAGGGGGCAGCGGGAAAGAGGTGGAGAGCTGCTAAAAGCCTCCACAATTAACCCTATGATTATAGTGTAAGAGTTATTCAGAAGCTGTTTACAAGAAATGCTGAATTAAATATGCCAAACAAACAAAATATCAACTTATATATGCAGGGCCAGAAGGAAAGTTATGAGATGAAATGCATGAGCCTATCAGAGTAAAGAGCCTGGATGGCACACCCCAAGTGCAAGGAAAAGACCAAAAACACAGGTTACAGCATGTGGGCTCCAACTAAGTACTCCTGATCCAGTGGTTCAGCTACAGGAATTTCTCAATTTCCCAGATGCCAGAATCACAGCAGTAGAGTTACTGGAAATTGCTGCTAGTGGGCTATGGGAGTTTCTCTCAACTCCCCAGAAGCCAGAACCAGGTCAGGCAGCCTGGATAGCTGCTGAAGAGATGAGAGTTCTCACACATGAAGCAAGTTTTGGTGACCCAACTATAGAAATTTCTTTCAGTTCTCCAGAAGCTGAAGCCACTGTTGGTGGACTATGGTAGTTTCAACTTTCAGAAGCCAGAACTGACTTTTTGACACCTGAACCCCAGATGCTACTTCCAACTCCCCAGAAATGGAGCCAAATTTCAGTCTCCTTTTATGCCTCTAAAGCAGAGGAAGATCCAGGTGGGCAAGAACCAGAAAAGAGAAAGATAAGATGAGCATATTCCAAGGAAGAAAGAACCCATGAGCTTGTATGTTGAAGAGTTCAACTCCATCAAGTGTCAAGGACATCAACAATCACCCTACTGCCATGTGAATCTGCATGATTCAGAAATTTCCCAGCAACTGTTAAGGGAATAAGCTGGTGAACTGGGCTTCTGACTTATTCTTGTCAGTGAGGGAGGTTAAGAGAGTGAGCAGAGCAAAAGAATAGGATACATTACCAGCAGTGTAAGTAAAACTAGTGTGGTCTGGGTAGACCAGAGGCTTATCCCGTCCTAGTGAGTCTGGAGGTTGGGGTGGTTAGGGTAAGACTTGGCCTAAAGAAGTCTTTCACAAGCAGATGATGGGGGCCTTCAATGAGCAATGGGCCAAGAAGCTGAAAGAGGCACCTCCATCTTGAAAGAGGCTTCCTGGCCTGGTCTGTCCTCCTGGCCACCTCCCTGGTAGAGCTCCCTCCCACACTCCCAGGAACTCCTGTTGCTGCCATTCACAGCTGGTACCCCATGTCTCTAGCTCCATGTGGTTGACATTTACTCAGGGCCATATCAGTGACTGCTTTTATGTGCACTCTTTAGATTTAGCCCTTCCTTAACAATTCACAGGCTTGGAAACAGGAGCAGGACTGCACATCAGGGGTAGAGCTCAAAATTCCAGCACTCCTCTAACAATATTTCCCTTAACTTGGATATGATCTACAAGCAACAGGTTTCTTTGTACAACTGAAAAGGATTGATTTCAATTTGTTCTTGTTTGTTTTTTTTCTCCCAAATTTGCAACTGGTACTGTACTACATTTTCTGACAGTAGCACCCAAAGTCATTAAATCTATTCAGGCCTTGGATAGCCTGAGGAGGTCATCAGCCACCATGGCTGGATGAATCCAGAATTTCCCAGGCCAGATGTGCCCTGCCTCAGGACAGGTTTATGCATATGCCTTTATTAGGTTCTTATCCTTGTTGCCAGATTGCCCATTGACTTCTCAGTGGCTCCAAGTGACACAGAAACTGTGCTATTTTGTGTTCTTTCCTGGTCTTTGGTCCCACAAGCAGTGGTCCAGAAGTCTATTACTGTTCTTCATCTGGCAGAATCATTGGGAAATGAATTGCAGGTCAAGGTTTTGTAATATAAGATTACAGTCTTCTCTTGATCTAGCAACAAAATCATTTACCATGACCTAGAATGAAGCATCAAAGCAGCTCATGCAATGGAGGACCTGAGGTGGTGCTGCACCTATCATGGGCCAGACATAGCCATGAACGGGCTGCATTTTGGCTCCATGGGGTCACTGAGAGTGGAGCCTTTCTGAATGCAAGTGACCCTAGAGAAGACAGGCAGCTTCTCCATCCCTGGAATGGCATACTGGGACAAGCCATGCTGAGGTGGTCTTGGGCACTGCTGGAATTTCATCCCTCACTGGTGTTTTCTACATTTAGAGTGGCACAGGACACTGTGACAAGTTCCCTTGGGTTTCTTAGAGGTTCCTGCTAACACTGAGAGAAGGTAACAATGGGGAGGAATATCTGACAGGCTGTCACATTGGAGGGGTTGTCTTGGCCAGAGCCCATTGGTGATTGTGGGTTGCTCCTGGCTGGAAACTAGCACCTGTGTGTTACTTGTGTACACATTTGCTGTCAGTACAGACTGAATCATACCTGACTGTGTTGTTGGTATTTTGTTTTTCTTTTCCATGCCATAAGGAAAAGCAAGTCTCTGTTTTATGTCTAATTCATGGATTGTCCAGTTGCCTCCTGTGTGTCTTCAGTACACACAACTGTAGGTGTGGTGGTCCCCCATTCCCACTCCCTGCTCTGCAGTGGAGTATCTGATGCATCTCTTTGTGAGGGTTATTAATCATGGGCTCTTCTTTCCCAAGATGCTTGATGCTGATCCTATTGGCTCTTGAAAGCCACCAATATGCTATAGAATGCCTTCCTGTAGGAATTTCCCAAAGGTCTCTATGTGATGCATAGTAACAGACACCAGTGACAAGCCCCAGGGAGTTTCTACCTCCACCAGCACTACACTGCAGAGAGGGATGAGGTGAGACCAAGCAGAAGAACCTTCTGGAGTAGCTGCCAGGCCCCTGTAGGCATCTTCAACTCTGCAGTGAGACTGAAATTCTAGGCTAGGCCAGGCCTGATGGGTGGGTAGCCAAGCCTCTCTGAGCTCCTCTGTCCTGACAGTAGGCTGTAGTTATCCCATTTTACAGAAATAAAAACAAATCCAGAAACTACCAAGGGCTTCAGTGACTTGCTCAAGGCTCCATGAGAAAAACCTAGATTAAGAACTAGGTCTTGAAGACAGGTCTCCACTTGTCACCCTCCATAGGGGGAATGAAGACAAGTGGGAAGGAGGCTGGAATGCTTAGGATTGGGAGAACTATACACTGAGAGGCCCTTTCTTATAGCTGCTCAACCCCAAAGAGGCACTGGCTCCTTATGGTACACCCAACCCCTTTTGTTCTTTGCCCACACTCTGGGTCTCAGTTTCCCCAGGGAGGAGAAATGACTGCCTCCCCAGTTGGAGGGTTAGGGTAAGTGACAAGTGCACACATGCTCAGAAGGTAATCCCTATCGTGATTATGAGGACACCTGGGTCAGAGGCAGGGCCCTCTTGCCATCCTTGGCTGTCCCAACACATTCTCCATACTAGATCACCTCATCTCCTTGGTTCCTCCTTTCTCCACCTCCCACAGTTACTGTGTTGAGTCACTGAGGCCACCAACCCTCCTTGGTAATCCCCAGAGTCCCTCAGCGACTCTATGGGCAGTGTCAGTGAGTCCTGGGCTTTCCTCTGAGGAAGAGCTCAGCCAGGGTAGCAGGAAGAGACTTCATCAACCCTCTCCAAGTGCCTCTCCACTGCAAAATGCAAGCTGGCCCAGTGACCCAGGCAACCATCTGGCTCTGTCTCACTGCTAGGTTTTCAGAGGTCCCTGCAGGCAGATGACAGGGCTGCCTCTGCATCCCTGCCTTTGCTGCCAGGCCTGAGTCTGGCATATGTAAGACCTCTCTCCCCCTGACCTGGCCTTCCCTGTGCAGCCTCAGGTTTCCTATGGTGTTTGCAATAGCTTCCAGCTTTTTTCTGTTACTAAAGGTGGGGTGGGGTCAGTGGCTAAGGCACCTTGCACAGTTGTGGACCTGGAGGGGCTGTTCATGACCTGTGGTGAAAGAGGTGATGAGGGACATGCTTACAATCTGTAGTGACAGAGATGATGGAGGTTGAGAAAGGCCCTGTGAACACCTACCTGAACCAATTCATGGGCAAAATACACTCTTTGTCACTGCTGGTTTGCCTACCTGCAGGAACCTGTGTCTTTTTCTGGCTCCAGGGTTCCTAGAAGAAAACAGAAAAGAAACAATGAGATAACTTTGGGCCCATCCCATGAAACAGGATTATACGTTTTAGGTCTCTTCAAATACTTTGTGGAAAGGGCTAGGGAAAGAAGGAAGAAATGAACAAAGGAACTAAACAAGTAGCTTAACTCTAAGAATGGTTACCTAACACCAGTAGTCAGTGGGTCAACACTTGTCCTGCTACCCTCATAAGAAGGCTCTGAGATGTCCTTGCCATGGAAGAAGGTTGCAGGCGGAACTGTTGGGACAAGTGATATGCACCTGGGAGTCTCCTTCCTTAGAGAGGTGTTATGAATACATTAATTCTCAATATTTTTCACTTCCATTAGGACTGATATTCTGCATAGAAAACCCAATCTTTTTTTTAAAGAATTTTTTTATTGTAAACAAATGGGATACATGTTGTTTCTCTGTACATGGTGTAAAGGCATACCATTTGAGTAATCATAAATTTACATAGGGTAATGTTGTTTGATTCATTTTGTTATTTTTCCCATACTCCCACCCATCCCACCCCTTTTTTCCTGTATACAGTTCTTCCTTCCTTCATTCTTGCCCCCCCTAACTCTAACACTAACCCCTCCCTCCCCCCATTATGTGTCATCATCCACTTATTAGCGATATCATTCAACTTTTGGTTTTTGGAGATTGGCTTATCTCACTTAGCATGATATTCTCCAATTTCATCCATTTGCCTGCAAATGCCATCATTTTATCATTCTTTATGGCTGAGTAATATTCCATTGTATATATATACCACAGTTTCTTTATTAATTCATCAATTGAAGGACATCTAGGTTGGTTCCACAATCTGGCTATTGTGAATTGAGCAGCTATGAACATTGATGTGGCTGTATCTCTGTAGTATGCTGATTTTAAGTCCTTTGGGTATAGGCCAAGGAGGTGGGATAGCTGGGCCAAATGGTGGTTCCATTCCAAGTTTTCTAAGGAATCTCCACACTGCTTTCCAGAGTGGCTGCACTAATTTGCAACCCTACCAGCAATGTATGAGTGTACCTTTCTCCCCACATCCTCGCCAACACCTCTTGTTGCTTGTATTCTTGATAATCGCCATTCTAATTGGGGTGAGATGGAATCTTAGGGTGGTTTTGATTTGCATTTCTCTTATTACTAGAGATGTTGAACATTTTTTCATATATCTATTGATTGCTTGTACTTCTTCTTCTGTGAAGTGTCTATTCATTTCCTTAGCCCATTTGTAGATTGGATTATTTGTATTATTGGTGTAGAGTTTTTTGAGTTCTTTATATATTCTGGAGATTAGTGCTCTATCTTAAGTATGATTGGCAAAGATATTCTCCCACTCTGTACGCTCTCTCTTCACATTTCTGATAGTTCCCTTTACTGAGAGAAAGCTTTTTAGTTTGAATCTATCCCAGTTATTGATTCTTGCTTTTATTTCTTGTGCTATGGGAGTCCTGTGAGGAAGTCTGGTCCTAAGCCGACATATTGAACATCTGGACCTACTTTTCATCTATAATCTGCAGGGTCTCTGGTCTGATTCCAAGGTCCTTAATCCATTTTGAGTTTAGTTTTGTGCATGGTGAGAGATATGGGTTTAGTTTCATTCTGTTGCATATGCATTTCCAATTCTCCCAGCACCATTTGTTGAAGAGGCTATCTTTTCTCCATTACATATTTTTGGCACCTTTGTCTAGTATGAGAAAATTGTATTTATTTGGGTTTGTGCCCGTGTCCTCTATTCTGCACCATTGATCTACCTATTTATTTCGGTACCAATACCATGCCATTTTTGTTACTATTGCTTTGTAGTAGAGCTGAAAATCTGGTATTGCGATACCCCCTGCTTCACTCTTTCTGCTAAGGATTCTTTAGCTATTCTTGGCTTCTTATTCTTTCAGATGAAATGCATAATTGCTTGCTCTATTTCTGTAAGGTACATCTTTGGGATTTTAATTGGAATTGCATTGAATCTGTATAGCACTTTAGGTAGTATGGCCATTTTGACAAAATCAATTCTTCCTATCCAAGAACATGGGAAATCTTTCCATCTTCTAAGGTTTTCTTTAATTTCTTTCTTTAGTGGTCTGTAGTTCTCATTGTAGAGGTCTTTCACCTCTTTTGTGGGATTGATTCCCAAGTATTTTTTTTTTTTTTGATGCTATTGTGAATGGGGTAGTTTTCCTAATTTCTCTTTCTGATGATTCATCACTTATGTATAAAAATGCATTGGATTCATGAGCATTGATCTTGTAATTTGCTACTTTACTGAATTCACCTATGAGTTCTAAGACTTTTCTGGTGGAATTTCCAGGTTCCTCTAAATATATAATCATGTCATCAGCGAACAGGGATAGTTTGAGTTGCTCTTTTCCATTCGTATCCCTTTAATTTCTTTGGTTTGTCTAATTGCTCTGGCTAGAGTTTCAAGGAGGATATTGAATAGAAGTGGTGAAAGAGGGCATCCCTGCCTTGTTCCAGTTTTTAGGGGGAATGCTTTCAGTTTTTAACGATTTAGAATGATATTTGCCATGGGCTTAGCATAGATGGCCTTTACAATGTTAAGGAATGTCCCCACTATCCCTGTTTCTTCTAGTGTTTTAAGCATGAATGGGTGATGTATTTTATCAAATGCTTTTTCTGCATCTATTGAAATAATCATGTGATTCTTGACTTTAAGTATTGATATGGTGAATGACATTTATTGATTTCCTGATGTTGAACCAACCTTGCATCCCTGGGATGAAACCCACTTGATCATGGTCACTATCTTCTTAACATATTTTTGTATGCGATTTGCTAAAATTTTGTTGAGAATTTTTGCATCAATGTTCATTAAGGATATTGATCTGAAATTTTCTTTCCTCGATTTGTCTCTGTCTGGTTTAGGTATCAGTGTGATATTGGCTTCACAGATTGAGTTTGGGAGGGTTCCTACCTTTTCTATTTTATGGAATACTTTGAGAAGTATGGAATGAGGTCTTCTTTAAAGGTTTTGTATAACTCGGCTGAGAACCCATCTGGTCCCGGATTTTTCTTTGTTGGTAGGCTTTTGATGACTTCTTCTATTTCATTACTTGAAATTGGTCTATTTAAATTGTGTATGTCGTCCTCATTCAGTTTAAGCAATTCATATATCTCTAGAAACCTGTTGATATCTTTGAAATTTTCTATTTTGTTGGAGTATAGATTTTCAATATAGCTTCTAATTACATTTTGTATTTCAATCATATCTGTTGTGATATTTCCTTGTTCATTCTGAATTTTAGTGATTTGGGTTTTCTCTCGTCTTCTCTTTGTTAATGTAACTAAAGATTTATCAATTTTGTTTATTTTTTTCAAAGAAACAACTATTTAATTTATCAATTTTTTGTATTGATTCTTTTATTTCAGTTTCATTGATTTCAGCTCTGAGTTTAACTATTTCCTGTCTTCTATTACTTTTGGTGCTGGTCTGTTCTTCTTTTCCTAGGGCTTTCAGCTGTAGTGTTAGGTCGTTTATTTGTTGAGTTTTACTTCTTTTATTGAATGTGATCCATTAAATAAATTTTTCTCTAAGTACTGCTTTCATAGTGTCCCAGAGATTTTGATATATTTCTTTGATCTCATTTACCTCTAAGAATTTTTTAATTTCCTTCCTAATGTCTTCTGTTTTCCATTCATCATATAATAGCATATTGTTTAATCTCCAGGTGTTGGAGTAGTTTGTTTTTTACTCTTTCGTTTATTTCTAACTTCAATCCATTATGATCTGATAGAGTACAAGGTAGTATCTCTATCTTCTTGTATTGCTAACATTAGCTTTGTGGTATAATATGTGGTCTATTTTAGAGAAGGATCCATGTGCTGCTGAGAAGAAAGTGTATTCACTCTTGTTTGGATGGTATACTCTATAAATGTCTGTTAAGTGTAAATTATTGATTGTGTTATTGAGGTCTATGGTTTCTTTGTTCAATTTTTGTTTGGAAGATCTGTCCAGTGGTGAGAGAGGCGTGTTAAAATCACCTAGTATTATTGTGTTATGGTCTATTTGGTTTCTGAAATTGAGAAGGATTTGTTTGACATACATGGATGAGCCACTGTTTGGGGCATAGATGTTTATGATTGTTATATCTTGCTGATTTATGCTTCCCTTAAGCAGTATGAAATGTCCTTCTTTATCCCTTCTAACGTTGGCTTGAAGTCCACATTATCTGAAATGAGGATGGATACTCCAGCTTTTTTGCTGAGTCCATGTGCATGGCATATTTTTCCCCATCCTTTCACCTTAAGTTTATGGGTATCTTTTTCTATGAGGTGAGTCTCTTGCAGGCAACATATTGTTGGATCTTTCTTTTTAATCCAGTCTCTCAGTCTATGTCTTTTGATTGATGAATTCAGGCCATTAACATTCAGGGTTATTATTGAGATATGATTTGTATTCCTGGTCATTTGACTCATTTTTTAATTTTATTTATTTATTTGACACGACTTGGTTCCTCCTTTATTTGACAATTCCTTTAGGATAATTCCTCCCTTTGCTGATTTGCTTCTTTTTCATCTCTTTCTCATGGAATGTTTTGCTGAGAATATTCTGTAATGCTGGTTTTCTTTTCGTAAATTCTTTTAGCTTTTGTTTATCATGGAAGGATTTTATTTCATCATCAAATTTGAAGGTAAGTTTTACTGGGTATAAGATTCTTGGTTGGCATCCATTTTCTTTCAGGGCTTGATACATACAGTATAATATAATATAATATAATATGTGGGGGGCGCCTGGCTCTCCTTACAGTGCTTGACAGAGTTCCACTGAATGATGATTGCAAAGATTCATCCTAAAAGGACTGCATGCCAGATGTATGCCTCCCTAGCTTGGAGTTTTCATAATAACATATTACTCACTTCAGTCTGGGGATCTTGCTAGAGGTGATGGGAATAATTCTACAAATTTCCAGAAAAACATCATGGAGACAAAACACATGTTGAAACCTGTGATGACTAACCTCACAACAGCAGAAATATTTTTATTATGTTAAAAACCAAACACTGCATTTACTGGCATAGCCAGAACCTGTTGGGGCACAGAAACTTATAGATAACAATGTTTCCCCAAGTCCTAAGCACAAAGCACCTCCCACAGTAGCTACTAGATATGGACCAGCTTATTTTATCAATGGCAAGCCCTGATGATTAAGTAAGGATAATCTGTAAGGTTACTGTTTTCTCATAATCTTTCAGTAAAAACAATTTCTGCCTATGCTTTGGAAACTTCTTTGATTTTATTAGTCACAAGTCTGTCATCAAAGCCTGAAGAAAAATGTATATAAACCCAGCCTTCCCCAGAATAAAGTGGGAATGATTGCATCAGAACTAGAGTCTGTGTCTTTCATTCTCCATCCATCGCCGACGCTGTCTCCCCGTGCCCCCTTACCAGTGTGGAACCCATGGACCCCTCCTGGGGCTGGACCCCGGCAATAGTATATAATAATATTCATAGTTACATTTAACATATTATTATCATAATAAGTTGAAATTTGAGAGTTTTAAAAGCCAGTATGACCCAGGCAGTTCTCAGTATTTATTCAAGAGAATTAAAATTACTACAGCAGTTATGCAGGCCCGTATTTAGTACCACAGTTCACAATAGTCAAGTTATTGAACCAGCCTGTATCCACCAACAGATGAATGGTTAAAGAAAATATGGTGTATATATACACACAATGGAATTTTATTCAGTCATCAAAAGTGAAATTGTGGCATTTGCAGGAAAATGCATGGAACATGAAAGCATATGTTGAATAAAATAAATCAGAATCAGTAAAAGATGTGTCCTATGTTTACTCTGGGCACCAGGTGGAGGACAGGAAGGGCAAGAGGAGGAATTAGGGAACAAAATTTCCCAATTTTTGTGTTGTTGTGTCATGCACATGTACACAAATATAAGGAGGAATCCCAGAATTATAGTATTATATACAATATAATGTCCCAATTAAAAAAAAAATGTGATACCCGAGGTTGGTTCCTTATTTCACACCATTCTTTCTCTTTTCTCTCCCCTCCAGACCCCAGGATTGCACAGGACAATGTGAAGTGTGGCCCAGCACCTGATGTGGTGAAGAGGCGTAAAGCTGCCCACCACAGTAGGGGGGAATGCACACTGGGCAGCTGAGGCCTGAAGGGTCTCAGGCTGCAACATGTTACAGGAAGCTCCACAGGAGCCGGCAGGTCCCAGTCTGGTGACTAAGACTGATGTGGACCAACAAATCCAAAGAGAGGACAGGGAGGACACAGATGGCCAGGAGCACTGGCGGTAGCTGAGTCCTGAGTAGCCACAGCAGTCAGGAAGCCCAAGGAAGGCTTTCTGTGGAGTCTGAGTCTGGCCCCCACCCTCTAGCCCTGTGGGTTGTTGTCTGGGTGGATTTAAACAATCAAGTAACTCAAACTGGGGAATCGTGGCAGAAGGTGGATTTGATCCTAGTGAATATGTTTGCTGTCATGAACATGCAAGGAGAAGACTGGTCAATGTGCACCATGATTCTGCTGACAGTGGCATCAGCATTACTATGATCTTGGAGGCCTGAATTGTTATTGTGGTTATCTTGTTCTTGTTGAGACGTCCTGATTGAAAAGGAATCAATTTATTTGGCAAGCCAACCAGTCCTCATAATGGACAGGATCCACCAGCTCCTCCTGTGGACTAACTTTGTGGCACAGGAAGTGGAAATAGCACCTTGCAAAACCAAGAGAACTTTTAACCCCATTAGAACTGTTTCTCATTTTGCATCTGCAATATGGGATGGTACTGTCTTCATGAACTTCTACAAATTTTACTTGCAAACTTATTTTTGCTTCCTGTGTTATCACCATTCCCATTTACGGTATATTTGAGTAAATGATTATATTTAAAAAGTTACATGAGGCTTCTTTGGTTGTCCTAAACTTTAAACATTCCACTCATTCTGTTTGTGTGACTACAATTTTTGGGTGATTTGTGACCTTGTTGAAAAAAATTTGAGTTTTCTGCATTTAAATATTATAAATGGTTTTGCTAGGTTTTTAAGGTTTTTGTCTTCATAAGATATTTATGAAGTTATTTGGGGTTATCTGGGATTATATGAAAGAAGATGAGAACCACACTGTGTTTACATTTACATTGGTAGTTTATTAGTTGGTGGCAGCTTTCTCTAGTTCTTGGGATGTTAGCAACTCTTGGAATATTTTACAAATTAGGGCTGAAATCTGTATCACTTATGCAGCAAACTTACGTGGCTAGGAGAAGTGAATGTTATTATTATTATTATTACTTTTTGGCTCTTTTCAGTTTATTGCATGAAGGAGTTACACTAGTCCAAATAAAAAGCAGACCCCAAATGGTTACATTATACAAGCTGTGATGTTTTTAAACTTGTGACAAAGGACAGAAGGGAAATTCTACTCATTGCAAGGAAATCCTCACTTAAGCTTCAGTGAGCCACAAGCACTTAAAACCCATGAACCTTCAGCTGATCGTCCTTAGCCAGTCCGATCTCTACCAGGAACTGGCATATGTTCTTGCACTGGTCACCCTGTAGCTGAATTACTTCTCCATATTCTGGATGCTCATTTACAGTACCATTGCAGGCAAATTTCTTCTTAAATGCCTTCACTATTTTCTTTTTATCATAATCATCAGTAATTCCTTGGACAGTGGTAAGGGTCTTCCATTTCTTTTAAAATTTCTCTGCATTCCTAAAATGTCAGTGTACTGCACATACATTGTTCTTTTTATCTTCACTAGTGGTTTATATTATTATATTTAATTCTTAAAGTTTCAACACGTGTCCTTTAAATTGAGCATGTTCTTAAATCATTATTTACCTTGTAAACATTCATTTGAAATAGGGTTATAATCCTTTAAAAATAATCTGCATAAAAGAAAGATGAGGCTTACATTTTTATTGCTTTGAACTCTTAAACATAACACAAATGCTATTAAGAGTTTAAGGGTTGGCGATGTAACTCAGTGGTAGAATACTTGCCCTGCATGTGCAAGGGCCTGAGTTTAGTCTTCACCAATATCAAAAGAAAAATGAAGAGGAACACAAGGTAATTGAGGTTGAATGATGGGTGGGGGGAGGGGTGACCCATAAAGAAGTTCAAAGGGGCTGAGTATAAGGGTTTTTTGGGGTAGTGCTTACATCCAGAGGAGGGCCAAAGGGAGGAACTCAATCCAATCTAAGTGAGTATAGATAATTTGGTTAAACTTGCCTTCAGGGTCCTGTTTGTCCTCTCAATTTTCCTGAAGATTGTGGATGGTAGGAAATGTGGAAATTTATATTTAAAATTTTAGCCAATTCTTGGATAATAGATGAATTAAACTTGGAGCCATTATCAGACTGGAGGGAGGCAGGCAAGCCGAAGTATGGAATTTCCTGGGAAGTAAGGCTGCAACTGTAGAGATCTTTATTATTAGTTGGAAAGAATTCAACTCATCCAGTAAAGGTGTCTGCCAAGACTAGAAGATATTTTGTCCTTCATACAGAAGGCAAGTGGGTGCATTCATGTCACCAGTCCATGGTTGGAAGAACTCTTCTAGCCTGGTGTGTAGGAAATGGTGGTGGTTTCACATTAGAGTTGGAGTTAGCCTTGAGACCCGCTGTGCATGAGTGAAAAATTTGCTGGAGATACTGTAAATCTGAAGGGGACAGGTTTAGTAAATTCTTAAGAATTTCTGGAGAGAACAGGTATCTAGGTGAAATAAATTATGGAGGTAAGACAAGAGGATGGTCTCATCAGGGGAAAATTGGACCTTTGTTGGCATGGAATATAAAACCTGCTGGGATTGGTGGCTAGATTGAGCAATTTCATAGCAAGCCTGTCTGCCTCCTGGTTCCCCAAGGAAATGTAATTTTTATTGGTCTGATGGCCTTTACAGTGTAAAATTGCTACCCTAAGGGGTAAAAGTGCAGCTTCAAGCAACTCTGTTATGTAACTAGCATTAAGAATTGGGGTTCCTGTTTAAATTAGGAAGCTTTTCTCTCCAGATTAAGATGTTTAAATGAATAATATTGTATGTGTACTTAGAATCGTAAAACATATTGACTGATTTTTGCCTTGTAACTCAGCTTGCTGGGATGTGGTCCCTGGAGGTAAGGGAGATAACTCTAATATCTGGGAGAGGATTAAAGAAGAATTTGTTGTAGCTTCTCCTTGAATTATATCATAACCTGCAAGGTAAGGGGACTGTTTTGGGGAGCTTCGATTTATGAAGCAATCTGGGGAGTCCAGTCAATGTTGATCTGTTATATGAGAAAATGGACTCATCATAAAGTCCAGAATGTCAGGACAAGAGTGAGAAATGACAGGGACAGAGGGTATTTTTGTTGGAGAGGACTGGCAGGGTTTAGTGAGGAGTCTTGCTGAAAGGTAGTTAGAGATCTAGGAATTGTGCATGAAATAACTGAACTCTGGTTGGGGAAAGGGATAAAAATTAATGATGACTGAGAAGATCTGGGAGAGAGTGTGTTGCAACAACTGTAATGGGTTGATATAATGCAAATTTTCTCACCTGAGGGATCAGGAGAACTGCTGTTGCTAACACCTTGCGGCACTGGTGCCAGCCTAGATAAACTAAGTCTAATTGTTTGGATAGGAAGGCAAAGGGGTGAGGGGTATTTCCTGCCTTCTGGTAAAGAGCTCCCAAGGCTTGTCCATGTTCTGAGTGGAGTGACAGGAAAAAAAGGCTTGTTAGGGCTTGGTAAATATAGAGTTGAGAATTTGAGAAGAGAATTTTGGAGAGTAGAAATGGTCAAGGAAAAAGAATGGGAAAATGGAAGAGGATCTGAAAGATTCCATTGGAAGCTTTATAGAGGGATTTGGCTATGAGGGAGAATTTTAGAATCCAGATGTGAAAATAATTAAAAAGGCCTAAGAGATACAACATGTCCCTTTGGTGGTTGGTAGGAGAATGTCTTTTATAGCCTGGAGTCTTTCTGGGGGTATAGTGCAGGAAGTGGGGCTAAAAGGATGCCTAAATATTGTAACTGAGGGGTTCAGAACTGGGCCCTAGATTGAGAAATCCAGTAATCCCAGGAGGCCAGCATGTTAATGAGGGTACTAGTGTGACAGGTAGAATATTTGGAAAGGGCTACAGAGCAAGAGGTCATCCACATACTGTATAAGGTGGCTAGGGGATAAATTTAGGTTGGCCAGGTCATGCTAGAGAGCCTTGCCAAAGTATGGGGGGCTATCTCGGAAGCCCTGTGGGAGAACAGTCCAGGTAAACTGCCATGAGTAGTTAGTGTCTGGGTCTGTGCAGGAAAAGGTGAAAAGTGGGTGTGAGCCAGGATGGAGGGGAATAGTAAAGAAGGCATCCTTCAGGTCTAATACTGAAAAATGTGTGGTGGAGGCTGGGATATAAGATAAAAGGGTGTCGGGCTTGGGTACTACAGGGTATGTGGGAAAAAATTGACTTGTCGATTTTTCTGAGGTCCTGCACTAGTCGAAACTATTGGGTTTCTTTACTCTGAGGATGCGGGAGGTATGAGGCAAGTGTGGGGGGCCATCCTTAATTTAGTAGAATCAAACTAGGTTGAGCCATGGGATGCAAATGTCTGACTTCTAGGAACTGAGTACCACGGAGGAATGTCCCAGATTGCCAGGAAGCATGCAGTGCTGCGTGGGAGTGTTCCCTGTCTACTTCTGTGATAGTCCCCCTAAGAATGTGGTTCCCCTAACTCCACTTCATCCTGTTCATCACAGAAGTCCTTCCTTTTCTTGGCCCCTTTACCTGTGTGACTATAAAATAAAGGAGAGTTGGGTTACTGCATGTTGTTAGAGGCCAGAGCTGGTATGGCCAGAACTCTCATGCTCCCTCTCATTTATTGATTAGTTTATGGGTAACTGATTGATTTATAGCCAATATCATCCTCCAGCAGTTAACCCTTTCCTCATCCACAGAGTATGTGGCTGAGAGACCCACACAGGTTGGTATGAGGAACTTGGACTACAATAAATGGGAGGTGATGGGTTTCAAACCTTTGAGGGTTGAGTGGGGGGTTAAAGGATATTGGGGGAGGGTTACATAATGGGTGGGGTGTCTCAGTTGGATATGAACTGGGGAATGGTGTTTTGCTATTTGGGGTTGAGGAGTATCCCAGACTCTGGTGTTAATCCCAGCAAGTAAAGGACAATAGGTAGCCTTAGGGGGTTCAGGGACCAGGTCCAGGCCAGTATTAAAAAGATAGTAGTGGGCTTTAAAGTGGGAATGACAATGGAGGCTTTTAGTTTGTGAAGGAGATCTTGAGGATCCTGGGGTCTTGAAAGTGATAAGTCCAATTAGATTCAAGTGTAGGGTAGCAGTGTCTGCAGCTGGATGGCTATTAGGGTTTTGGTTATGTAGAAGGTCCACATGACCTCTTGCAGCCTGCCAAACTTGAGGGCGTTCATCATTGGTCACAGTAGATGTTCCTATATGGTACACATCTGCCCAAGGTGGTAGGCCTGAGTTAAGCAGGTGAACTCTTTCCTATATTTAGCAGGGTTTTCAGAAAAAGATTCCAATCTATCCTCCATTTGGTACTTATCTCTCATGGAGAAGATAACATGAACCCAGACCATACCTTCAGCTCCTGTCACCTCCCAGAGGGAACATGTGTTTTGCTGGGAGTTTATTAGAACTTGTATGGGGAGGGGAGGAGAGGGGAGAGGGGGAACTAGTGTGTGGGGTCTGTGGAGGTGGATTTGATGGCAGGGCACCTGGACTTCATGGGGAGGAGTCAGTTATGGGGTAGTGGGACTTTGTTGAGGGGCACTAGATGTTTTAGCCTTGAAATTTTAGGGAGGGGAGCTGATGTGGGGTCCATGGGACCCCAGGATCTGAAAGGAGGAGTTTCATCTGCTATTTCTGGGGATGTAAATGAGGAAGAGAGTTGAGAGTGTGTAAGAATTGCAAAATGGGACAAGGTTTTCCTAATGGGGGGTTGAGTGAAGGACAAGAAAGGTTTTGAAGTAGAGGACCTCACTCCAATTTGCCATTTTGCAACAAATGACTTTTTAATTTTTGGAAAATTTCTTGATCAAAGGTTCCATATTTGGGCCATTGGTGCAGTTTACCTAATTTTTAGTGTGGCCAACTTCAAATGCTGAGCTTAATGAGCATTTGATTTTGAGGTCACTTTGGGAGTAAGGGGTCTTAAAATTGCCAATGAGACAACCCAAAGGGGAGTCCTGTGAAATTGACTGATTCCCATGTTTTGGAGGGGGTAATTGCAGTGTCAGATTAAAACCAAAGCATCCACTGGATTCTTTCCGACACTGAGCTAGACAGTGCCACCAGAAATAGGGGAACATCTTCACCACAATTTCAATGGTGGAGGAACTCCTGGAGCACCATGGTCCAAAAGGTGGGGTCTCAGGGCAGGGCACCTATCTGCTGGAAACCAGACAACAGTGATGGGGGAACCTTCAGGTTCCCATGGGCCAAAAAGCAGAGGTCTCAGGGCAGGGTGCCTATCTGATAGAGACTTGAGGAATGGATGAGATGGAGTTTTACCTTTCTGAAGAATTTAAATACTGGTGTTGGGTGCAGGAACAAAATGGCAAAGGGGCCTCTGATCTGGAGGTCTGCAGGGTATCAGGAAGGGATCAGGGAGAGGGTGGCAAGGGTGTGGGAAGGGGGTCAGAAAGAGGATGCCTCCAGCACCAACAAAGGACTCGATACAAATTCTTGCACTGTCCATGTAGCATAGGCTGCAAAAACCTAGCCCAGGATCAGGGTCAGTTATGGGTTGCGTACCAGTAGCTATTAAGCCAAAGTGGACTCAGAGGGTATGGAGGGTCACTTTCCACGGAGTAGGGTGTGCACAGTTTAAGATTCAGTCATATTGAAAGTGGTGGCTGGGGGACTCCCAACTTCAGAGGACCATAGGGGTGTCAGAGTCTCAACAGTCACTCCCCAGGTCTCATCAGTTGTTTAACTTAACTGCAGGGGAAGGGGAAAAGGAAAGGGGAAGAGTCCATTTTACCTTACACATATTTTCCAGTCAAGGAACCAAAATGTAAGCACAAAAGGATGGGAAGCAGACTTCAACGGATTCAGAGAACCCTTTACTCCTTCACTGACTCGGGCACCCTTGAGGTCCACTTTCCAGAAGGGAAAATGGCTGTCAGTTACAGAGAGGATTTTGGTTTTATAGGGTACAACAATGTAATCATTGGAAGCCGTGTATATGCAGATTTGACTGTCAGGGGCTAGTTGAATGGATTCAAACTTTAATTTAGGACAGTAGTTGTAAAAAGGTTGAAACTTGTTGTCTGAGAAGTTAAGAGTCCAGATCCTGAGAGGTGAGTACTCAAGTCTTGCCCATTGGTATTTGCTGGACTTCTGTTTTGCCATGGGGGAGGATCATCATGTAGGGTCCAGCATTCAGTATCTTCCCTTTTCCCTGGGGTCCATTGTTTCTTAGCTAGTTTCCCCTCCCTTCTTCTGAGCTGCACCTCTCTCTGTTTTTCTTCAGGGGCTATTTTGCAGGAATATTGTTTTCCATAACCCTTCAGAAGTTATTGTGTTTTAGAGTCATTTAATGTTTTTAAAACAATGGTAATTTTGGCTTTGCTTTTCATATGGAAAAGTTTAAAATTGGAACTATTTATGATAAAAGATTTTATCATGTATCTCTCTAAGCATTGCCACCATGGTCAGCAAATCATATTTTACAACATGTGGAGATTTTCTATAACATAACCATGGAGATATTAGTATCTTTGTGTTATGTGATATTGTAACAGTGGTCTACTTCACCTTTTGAATATAGCTCTGAGGATTATTTTAAAAGGGATATGTTTTCCTTTTCCTCTTCTCCCTCTCCCCCTCCCTAAGCTGGGGGGGTGGGAACAAGATTACCCTGAGTTAGATGTGCTCAACAGGAAGGAGATACCTGCCAGAGGATCTAGAAAGTGACTATCTCCCAAAGCAATAAGTGAATGTTAACACACCATCAGGGTGACCAGGACCCCCTGTCAGGATACACCTGACCTTTGGAGAACTCCTTTAAAACTCCCCTGTTCTTCCTGATGGGCAGAATCACAGGCTTTGGGACAGGAGTTCCCTGTGCTGCTTCTTTGCTAGCAAAGCAATACAATTTTTTTTTTTTTTTTTTCAAAACTATGTCCTCGGTATTGGATTGGCATCAGGGACAAGGACTGAGTTTTCAGTTACAAATTTGGTGCTCCAGGTGGGACCCTAGAGAAGCCCCTGCTCCGGCTTTCTTGGGCAGGCCTGGCACTCCAAGCAACTGCACTTCCATGCTGAGGATGTAGTGAACATTTTGAAAGCTGAAAATTGGAAATTCAGAAGGTGGGCCTTGGGTCAAATCAGAGGAACTATTCCTGTAAGTAAAAGGAGGGACCAAGGGACTCCCAGCAGCCACCAAAGCACCCTTTGCTTCAAGGAACTCCTGTCTTCCTTCCCTGGATTACTCCATCTTGGTCTACTTTGAGAAAAAGGAAACTGAATGCAGTAAATTCAAGACACCTGGGCCATTCAGTAAGCTCCCCTGGTGTGCACACCAAGATTCTTGATTCTACACATATGGTTCCCCTTTGGGGGAACATCTGGTCCCTATCCATCTGTGGCACCTACACCCATCTGTGTAGAAGTCACAGTTGAGGAGGAGTTGGAAACTTGGGATAATTTCTCTTTACCTAGTCTGTTTTAAAAATTTCTATCTGTTGGCCATGGTTTAAGGATTCTGTCTGTCTGTCTTCTGTTCTTTGTTCACATTCACTTCTGGCCCCTTAAGACTTGGGCAAAACAGTGTTGATCCTACACATTGTATCTTGGGAAAGATCTTCATTGAATGGGCCACCTGCAAATGTAAACATGTCTGAGAAAAAAATAATGTTCTCCAGTAACAACTGGGTCTTTGAATAGTTTTTTTCTGAATTATTTTATAATCTCACAGTTGGGAGTTGGTTTGTCAGAGATAAAATAAGTGAAAGATTCTGTATGTATAGGAATGTAGGCAATTACATAATGAATCTTAACAGGCAAAAACTAAGTTAGACGCAAAAAGGTGCTCCCTCTAATATGTGAGTATAGAAAGATAGCAAAGGAGGGTTTAATTTTTTTTTTTTCTTTTTCTTTTCAACCCAGTGCTAACAGTCTAAGTACTACTTCTCAGCCTGGTCCCAGGCAGCTGCCAATCATCCTGCTGTGGGTCAGGGACACCAGTCCTAAGATAAAGGAGAAAAAACAAAATCACAGGAAAACTACCTGTTCTATACAGAGATATTGGCAAAGAGGACCTGGCCTCTGCACAGCTTTCCAGCCATTCTGTGCCCATGGGAATAAATCCAGAGTTTGAGAACAGAGCTCAGTTTGCCACTTCTGCAGATAAATGAAATCTATGTTATTGGCATCAGGTCTGCCATTTTAGGTCAGAAGCCATTTTACATAGGGGGCTCCTAAGTTTTGATTCTGAGCCAATGCTACTTAGCTTACTGTAAAACGTGACTACTACTAAGAGTTCAACCCCACCCCAGCCCATGATGCAAGCACTAAGCATGCATAAAAATTCCTATTGCAGGCTATAAAACCGCTCTGCAAGAACCAATATATTGCTGCTCTCCCCAGGGGGTTAGCCTTGTTGGTTAGCCTGTGTGCTACTGACAATAAATCCCTTGTGTGAGATTCTGGTGTGTGGCGTGGTGCTTGGATTCTGTTTGGATTTTGCATGTTTCCTGTCATATGTGAGCTATATGCCTCAGTGATTTTCTTTCTGGGTTCTTGTCTCATGGGTTCAAAGAATGAAATCCATGGATGTTGGCAGAGGACAAAAGTAAAAGAAATAAAATTAGCTTTGAATGAGAGGGAAAAGGTGGAATGCCCTGTGATGTGAGGGGGAAACTGGTGAAAAACTTTTCCACTTGAGTATACCAGTTCAGGGATGTTGGCTGCTGGATAAAAGTATTGATCAGAGTCCATGCTGAAGAACATTAAAAGCATTAAGGCCAGTTGTTGGAATCTATGTTCTACAGATATTGGGAATGTACCAAGGCTCTTGGCTTGTCCCATGACTTTCTATTTGGCTGTGTACTTTTAGTCCTTAAGTCTAAATTTTTTGTAACCTACATTTGAGTTCACCCCCATTTCCATTTTCCCTGCCACTCTGGGACAAAGGGGTGGATTGGAATGCTTAACCTCACAAAGTTGCCTTTATGTTTAAAAAAACCTATCTGGGGCCCATTACATTCATGTCTGCTGTAATTAACTAGCCTATCTTAAATGGGGATGGAATATAAAAGCTGCCAATCACAAGAATGAAACAATGGGTTCCAATATTATTAATTTATAACCTAGGAACAAAATCATCTCCCCTTATTAAGATCTGCCCTATTTCACCAGGGGACACTTCTGGGTGCAGCCCTGCCTGTTGCTCACAGAGCTAAAAATACAAAGGCCTG
The DNA here is from genome assembly GCF_902686455.1 of Sciurus vulgaris. Lineage (NCBI taxonomy): Eukaryota > Metazoa > Chordata > Mammalia > Rodentia > Sciuridae > Sciurus > Sciurus vulgaris. The sequence continues at coordinate 31,976,901 of NC_136474.1, forward strand.
AGTCTCCATGGATTCAAGCACCTGTGTCTTGGCTCTGCTGATTTCTGGAGTGAGGTCACTAACAATCTCTGTATATGTCAATGTGACATCACTTCACTAGACAGAGTGCCTTAGATACATAGGTGTATAAAGACAGAGTCTCTGGGTATAATTGACAGTGGGGAACTCACTTAAATTTGATGGCATTATGATGATAAGAGAGACTGGTCAAACAATAACCTGTGTTCCAACACCTTCAGTGCAAACTGGAAGAGAAAATGGTTTAAGGCACAGTTTTTTAAATATGCCAGATTGTCTGATCCCTCTCCTGGGACAAAATTTGTTGTCTAAATTAAATACACAGATAACATACTTACCCCAAAATTAACAACTCCATTTAAAGGCCTTCCAGAAAAAGAAAACAGAACCTGCTGTACTGGAGGTCTACTAGAAGTAAGGCCTTTAAAGCCAAAGGACCTTGAGAAAGGTGATCAATGTTATCTTAACCAAGATTTGTTTTAGGAGGAAATAACTTTCCCCGGGGGTGGGGGGAGAACATAACCCCTTAAGACACAGGCATTCATTCTCTTCTGGACAGATGTTTAAATTGTACAATGAGTCAGCTTTGCCAGATATCCTACTCTGCCTCTTCTGCCTATTTAAAAAAAAAAAATTCACACTGATGAGCACCAATTTGTGCAGGATTTGAGAGCTATAAAGTTTTAAAGTGTGATGTGCATTGCTTTTAGGATTTTTCTTTGTCAGAGAAACAGATGACTTAAGATCTTGACCAAGCTTGATTTTCATGAATAACCTAAATATACATGACTAGAGATATAGATAGATCTGAAACTAAATGTTTGTCAGTCTCATCTAAATGTTCTGTAAAAGTTTCTAAAATGAAAGTTCATTTCAATTTAAGCAATAAGTGCTGTCTTTTATACATTTCATCTGGCATAAAAGGGAAACACTATCATTTAAACACCTGACTTATATCTGTCTGCTTTGACTTAGTCTAATTCTGGTTATTAACACTATTCCCTAAGTGTATAAGAGGTTTAAGGCTCTCCTTGATTTTTGCTAATACTGCTAAATTCTGCAAGTCTGTAAATACCTGTGGATTCTGGATTTTACTGTAAAAATTAAACCCAGTTAATAAAAGGACATCTGTGTATTGATGACATTATTAGTTTTTCATAGAGTAAGTATTCTCATATTCTTCTAGTATAGAAATTTTAAGATATAAAGCTTGGAAGTGCACTTTACAGAGACCTAGCAGCAGTCAAATGGAGAGGTGCAACTCACTGCAAAGGTTTATAACATGCCATTTCTGTACATCACTGGAAGATAATCATATGGCTGTTATCAGATGCCATACTATGTCATCTGGGGCAAAAACCTAAGAGCTGCTGTACCACTTTCAGCTCACCTGGGTTTTCACATAACAGCCACATATTAACCCTCTGTGTCTCTCAAGAAAGGGCTCCCAAACCCACTTTAGGAACCTGTATCTGGCTTGCTGAAGTTCAGCCCTCACCCTGCATGGCAACTTTTCACTACAGATAGGAGTTCTTGCCTCTGGACCACAGATGTTGCCATCCATGCAGGTGGGCAACTCCTCCTCATTAGTCTGTGGAGGAGCAGAGATGATGGAAGCAGTGCTGGAGTTGATTCCACATTGAGACTGGCAACATTCCCCTTTTCCTCTCAAAAGCCATCAAGTGAGCATGTAGGGAATAAGACAACACAGCAGCAACTTCCAATTCTGGTCTGTTCTCCGTCAGCAAGGTGAGCCAGGCTGGTAAGGGCAATGCTGGGAAGCATCAAGTCAGGTCCCCTTGGACAATGCAGTGTACCCAGGGCAGAACAGGGTTTGTTTGAGGAGTCTCTGGCCTAATCCCATATGGTGCTAGAAAGCAGGAGGAGGGATGCTCTCATGATTTCCAGGTACCTAGGATTTGTTATATTGGCTAATAGGGGCTACTGGATCAATTTGGAATTTATGGTGTGAACATCATGGGACTTAAAAACTACTTTATGCATCTAAAAATGAAAAGGCTAGGATTGTAAACATCAACTACATCTTTCTTTCCATTAATTTGTGCCATATTTCAAGCCTAGGCTTTTAAAAGATCCAGAGGTACCCAGGGATCCTCTCTGTGTTCTGACCTTCAGTGAGTAGGGCCCTTGAACTGGGCCATCATCAAGGAAGACAGTGCATCAGGATCTGGAGTATAATTTTATTCTTTCTGTAAATACCTGTGGTGAGAAACATGGAATACTGGTCGCAGTGCAGGTCATGGACATTTCTGGTGGTTTCTTTCCAGTTCACTATTCAGATATTGCATTTATCTCTTTCTATGGCTATTCCATTTTAACTAAAAGACCATAATGGGTCAGAATGGAGGCTCTGGAGACAGGGGACACATTTAATTCTTTGTTCTGTCACTTACTGACCATTGACCTTAAACTCGTCCCTCTCCTCCTTGGATTCCTTGGAGTTAAAACAGAGTAACTGGACATATGTCACAGAGTTGTTACCAGGCCTGAGTTTGAAAATTCTCTTCAAAAAATTTAACAGTTCTGCCCTGTATGAGGCAGACACTTAATACATTTTGGCTGCTGTGATTGTTATCATCATTGTTATCATCAAAGAAGTAATAAGTAATACAAATGGAAAGACTATTTTTAAAGTCTGTTCATGTTCATTCATAGATGTGGTATAAGTAACTAAAATTACCCAAGGTAAATTTTTTTTTTTTTTTTTTTTTTCGGTGTTGGGGATTGAACCCAGGGCCCTGTGCTTGCAAGGCAAGCACTTTACCAACTGAGCTATCTCCCCAGCCCGGTAAATCTTGTTTTAATCTTTTTGGTGATCATGTGGTCAACAAACTTATTTGAAAAAATGATGGGCTCTGTAAAAAGATTTGTTCTGGTGTCATGGGTAACATATACAATCGCACAGTGTCTCACAACAGAGGAGGCAGAAGAAATCTTATCACAAGGCTATCTTCTTCACAGAAGACTTAAGTCCAGGGAAGAGAGATTTCATGAAGTAGACAGGGGAAGCAAGAATTGGAATTGTAGGCTGAGAATATAATCGGTGGAGGAGTGGCCTAACACAGTATGAGCAAGGCCTGGGGTCAGACTCCAGCAAAACACACACACACACACACACACACACACACACACACACACACAAATAAGGTCTCATGACTTGCCTCAGTAATGAGATGAAGCAAATAGGTCAGAGCCAGTCAAGCTTCTTTGTGTAGCTGGGGCGAGGGACCGCTCAATGGGCAGAACAACATGAGCACCTACTAGTTCACTCTTTAATACAAGAGATCGAATGCTTATCAAGTGCCCAGTCTGTGTTATGAATGGAAGAACCAAAGATGATTAAGCCATAGGTGGTCCTCAGAGAGTTTCTAGTCAACTGAGAGCCACCAAGTCTAGTCTGCAGAGAAAGGCACCAGAAACAGGGCAACTAGAGAATACTTTGAGATCCACAAGTACTTCATTCAAATGAGAGGAGCTGCAGCCCTAAGTTTTAGGCAGCATGTACTGAATTTATTTTCTTTCTTTTGATCAAACCCATAAAACTGAAACTTCACAATGCTAGAGCCTGCATGTGGGAGCTCTGGGGATTTGACTTGAAGCACGGTGAGACTTTAGAATGCTGGACACATTCATATTCTGTTTGTGGATTATCTGTGCCATTGTTACTGTTACTAGTAAAAAGGACAAAAAATTGACAGCTGTGCAAATCATCAGTTTAACAGTACCTGGATTTCACTCTCTAGCATTAAAGATGGGGTTGGGCACACTTTTCCCTTGGTATTTATGGAGATTGGTTCCAGAAGTCTCTGTGTATGTTCAAGTCCTTTATGTAACATTGCATAGTACTAGCATGTAACATACATTTTCCTGTATATTTTAAATGATCTCAGATGACTTAGAATACCTAATATAATGCAAATGCTGTGTGGTTAGCTGTTACTAGTTTGTTTAGGGAATAATGACAAGAAAATTGCCTGTACATATTTAGGACAGATGCAATCTTTTTCCTTATGGTTTTGTCTTCGGTTGGTGGAATTCATAAAATTGGAACCTGTGGAAATGAAGAGTTGACTACATAGGGAAACAGACTATTGCCTTAGTCTCAGGTGATAGCAGCTTGGTAAATCTTACTCCTTTGCAAAGGAGACTAATGTTAAATTCGCATATTTAAAATAATATTCAGGAAGAAATATCTGCATGACTTCCTCTTTGTAGTTTCAAGAACTGTGATTTTGAAACAGAACTTTGAATTAAGCATTCAGAACTTAAAAAAATGTTTTCTGCAAACAAGTCACCCTTAGCCATAGTGGGTGAAATTCTGTCTCCTTTGTAAACAGGCAAAGGAGGGGAACTAGAGTTAATGTCAACTTGCCTCAAGCCACGCACCGCAGGCATCTCTTTGAAAATAACACTTTCATCAAATTTTCCCGCATCATTTTGTTTTATGATAACTTCAGAAATATATCCCATCTTTAGTGCAATTTTCTTCATGATAACACTAGTATTATTTAAATAGAATAATGGACACTAAATATTTAATAATTTATGCTTCATTCGTAAAATGTATGTTGGTTAATGAGTTTAGGATATGGGGGCACAGTGTTTCAGGATTAAAAACAGTAGTAACCTGTAACCGGGGTTTATGTAACAGAAGCTACCACTTGCTATTTTGCCCAATAATTCATATCTCTTTATTTCCCAATAATCACATCTTCTGCAATTCCAATGTATCAAAATGGCTGACAGGAATATTATTGTAATACAGATGTTCTCAAACTTATGGAAGATTTATAGCAATTTTAGAAACAATAGTAAATACAATTAATCATGGTAATATTGTTGATGCTTATATACTAATTTCTGTGGAACATGTAATTGAGATAAATTATTCCTTTGAAAAGTGTTAAAAATGCAGGTGTTTTCATTTATATATTTAAGTATCCATGGGTAAAATATGGTAAGAAATGTCTACTACTCAAGTTAATATACATTAATTTTGAGAGTATATTGCCATGGGGCTCTGCATGAAAACTTAATATTACAGATCTTTATCTCCCATCCTTTCTTAATAGTTGCTGCATTAAAATGTTTCACCAAAACATTTTAGGATAGGGAAAATAAGAAAATGCTTTGCTTATAGAATAAAATAAATGTACAGGCCTTATAAAACTTTTTAAAGTAAAGAGGTTTTCAGATTTTATTAGTCCAGGCAAGGGTCAAATGAGTTAATAGTCAGAAACAACAAAAAACAAACAAACAAACAAAAAAAATCTATTAGTCATTGATTTGTGAGAGTTTTATAGGACACTAAAACTGAAGATCATGTCAGTTTTTAGTCAGTATTGCCTATATGCAAAAGAATTTCAGGAATTAGTATGAGATGAACAGATTTTAATTTTCTGCCTTTTCCAACTATTTTTGAAGAAGGCACCCCCCCCACTTCTCTCTCTCTCTCTCTCTCTCTCTCTCTCTCTCTCTCTCTCTCTCTCTCTGTCCTTGAGTGTCTTTATGGTCAATGCATATATTTGAGTTGGCTGACTCAGAATGCTGTGGGTAGAGGAAAAGAAGGCCCACACAGGAATGAGCTCAGTTTGGTAGAAATAGGTTCTACCAGCAAAAATGATTAATTATGTCTAGAAATCTAACCTGAGGCTGTGCTTCCCTTTCCCTCTCATTCCCTTTTTTCACTTTTCCACTGCTTCTCCTTTTTAATTGAGGGCACAGGGGGCATTGTGGGACAGGGGGAGACACAGCTGAAAGATCATCTACTCACCAATGAACGTTTCTGGGCCTGAACAAAGAGCATTTGACAGACCTACTGGGCAGGCTTAAATAATGAAATATGCTTGCTACACATCAGTAACACTCCAGCAACTTATCTGTGAACAATGTCATATTTTAACTATTCTGTTTAAAAGCATACTTTTAACATATAGACATGAAATTGGGTGAGAAGTCCTGAACTATTAGAAGTTTTAAGAATTTCTGTTAAATATGACAATTTCTACCACATGATTATTCAGGTTTAAGTTTTATATATTCTAAGAATGAGATATTAGCAAATTTGCCTTATGGAAAATATAGTCTGTATTTTAAAAAATGCAAATACAGAAATGGTGTATGCTGTGAAGACAGCCCTTTAAAGAATACTGAGTTTTAAATAATTAAGTAAAATCTGACAGGACTTATGGGTACTAAGACTAAAGTTGTATCAAGGCCATATGTTACCGCAGGTAATCCCTTCAAGTTTCTAATTTATAAAATGACCTCTGTGACTACCTGAGAGACCTAGGTAGAAAAGATGAATTAATCCATCAGAAATAGACCCTTAGAGGATTAGTTAACATTTAGCTAAAGCCACAGGGCAACTGGATTACTAGCTTCAAGCAATTCCTCACAGAGAGCTTGCTACATGACACAAAGATCCAGTACTTTCCCAGAATTCACAATAAATCACCCTAAAATCTTCAGTTCAATATTCAGGCATGGGAGACCTTATTGTTTCTTAGGTTTAAGTTTTGAAATCTACTACTACTACAAAAATAAAGATAGATCATTGGTAGCAAAAATCAGGTATCTACATAAACATCAAGATGAAGAACATCTAGGGAAAAATCTTAAGAGATGAGAGATAAGGAAGTGGAGAGAAAAAAATTAAATATAAGAAATATGGAGGAAGAAAAGAGAAAAAGGAGGTTATGAAAAGTTCAAGAGAGGTACAGAGAACTAGAATAAAAAGGAAAGAAACATTCAAGGTGATGAGAGCAATTAAATGAAGGGTGAAAAATGAGGGAAAAAAAGGATAAAGCGCATATGACAAGGTATAAAGAACATGAAATGACAAACACCCTAAACCAGTGGGGTGTACAGCTATCGAAGGTCCACACTTCATTCTGGAATTGAACTTGAAGAAAATACACATGGAGAAAGAAGAAATCAGCACACGTGCACATATTTGGATATCAATTCACCCCTTCTATATTGCTATCACCCCAGGCTTTATCTTCATTCTTGATGATGTTGCTCCTTACTCTATAACTCTCTCATGTGAACCCATGGCTTCAGCTCCAAAAAAATTGAAGGTGTATGGACTATGGAATTAAGATTCCTCCACAGGAGCATGCCTACCTACCAGGACACACCTCCCTGAATGGAACCTTGAACTTGACATGTGCACAGTTGAACTCACCATCTTTACTCCTCACATGGGCTCCAGTTCCTCCTCCACTCCACATTTTGGTGAAAGGTGCTGTCTCCACTAACTTGCCCACCCCAGGAGACAGGCTCTCTCTGTATTGTTTGTTCTCCTTCCAAATGGCTAATAAAATTTACCTCTCAACTGTTTCTCAGGTTGCCTCTTCTCTTCACTCAACTGGTCTTCCTGACTAGAGGACTTCCCCTCCTCACTCAGTTCAACTTCCTACCATAAAATCTGGATCATGTTCCTATCTGCTTAAACGACACTGGAAGATTTCAGGACCCAGTCCGGCCTTCAACTTTCAAGACCTTCCTGGACAACCTCTCCTCCTTCACCCGCTACCATCCATGACCTCACTCCTACTCCATGACAGGAATTGTATATAAACCACAGAGAAAAGTAACAAGACCCATGTGTTTCCTCTGTTTTGGAGATTATCCTATCATTTTTGTACCTTCTATATTTTTAAGTTGGTCATTTTTATACAGATTGAAGATTTCGTTGCTAAGTATGGTTTTAATTGTCTTTACAGAGCAAAATGGTTCAATATGGAAGGTAAGAATTGCTTTCTATAACCAGATAGATTGATCTCTTTCCCTAAGATGACTCCTTGGCTAGACAGGGCCAGATTGTAACATTTAACTAGCACACTAACTTGTCCTTAATATGTGTTGATGTTCTGCTATTTTTTTTTTTTTTTTTTTTTTTTTTGAGCAAACACCATGGCATGGGGCCTGCACATAACATGGGCTCATCTTCCTTATAAAATACTGAGGAAAAGTCCTTTCTCATACTCTTGAAAGTCTATAATATACTAGCATGTTAGTAACAATTACTACTAATTCCCTAGCAGGGAAATAGCTTTTAAGATTTTCAAGGCTTTATGCAGTATAAGGCACATAATTCTTATACTATTTTGGCATGATATATTTTGTATATTCAAACAAAACCACAGTCATTTACTCTAAATTTCTTTCCCATAGCTGTGAATATTACATAATGAAAAATGTAGGCAATCACAGAGTCACAGATGTGTCCTGGTCATCAATGCCAACTCAGTAATCAAATACTTTCACACATGAAGCAATCTGACAAACAATGAGACAAAAATTACATTTTGGGCAACAGCTGGGGACTCACCTTTTCTTCATTACGAACACAACTCCAAGAGATATAATAATGAACGGCAAGGTGCTGGCTATGACTCCAGCAATTTTAACTGTGTGGTCTGTTTCTCAGGTTCTGGGACTGGTTTTGGAGTGGTAGCTCCTAAATGTGAAAGGAAATGAAACAGGAAAGAGAGTGGATAAGGTAATGAGATGTTACATTTAAGTTTTGTTTTCTGCATTTAACAGAGTAGTAAGACTTATCCGACCCAGCAGACTGATGAGCTTTGATTTTTATTTAAAAGCTTTCATATGCACTGAAAGGACTGTAATTGTTCACATTGTTCTTCAATGTTTAATTAAATCACGGCATACCCATGTCTCATCCTTTTATCAGACTCATCTCACATACAATTTTAAAATATTTTTATTGTCTTTGCTGCTGGTCTATCATTTAGTTACTTGCTAACAACACAATAGCTTTCCCTAAGCCTTTATCTAAGTTTAATTTGTTGGAATATTTTCCTCATTATTTTTCATAAGTGAAGAAATAATTCCATATTAGCCAAACACACATAAAATTAAGATTAGCTTATTTACCATGCATTTTATGAGAAATCATTTTTTAACACAATAGAGTTTTTTCTCCTTGCCTTTGGAAATCAAAATCTCAGTCACATCTGGTATGCAAAAGACTCCTTCTAAGCAATTTATTCACAAAGTGGGAAGCAGGTGGTGATCACACCACTGGGATGCACATTTAATATCTGTTTAAATGAGATAACCAGGGACATAAGAGTGGCAGCCACGTCTCAGCTCTCCTGGCTTCCCATTTCCAAAACACTATCCTGATTAAGGTATAATGTGATGTAATGTGAAACCCATGTTTCACAAAACAGTCGCTTCCTCTACTAAAGGAATTCATAATGAAAATATTAGGAATGAAATGTTCACTTCACTAAACACAAATAATTTTTTCAGGGCTTCTCCTTTTTGGACCAGGATGGAACAGTGCTTGGTGTCCGAGCTACCATGCCAACCCATACTAGGTAGACAAAAGTATTTTATGTTCAAACATCTCCCTTAGACTTTTCTTTGTAATTCTGTTGGTAAAAACACAATTAAGATTGAATCAGGAGCTGGGTTTGTGGCTCAGTTTGAATGTAAATGCTTTCATTCAGACATAGATAGGTCCTGTTGGCATTATTGAATATAAAACTTGGTTTACAATCTATAAAATATAACCAATATCCAAATTTAAGAGAACTAGCGCTCACAGAACACATACACTGGGTGTGTAGCTATGGTTCACCAGTCTCAGGATGATTTAAACAAATGCCCCCCCTCCCCCGAAAATACCCCCAAAATCCAACCTCCCCAAATAACCCCACAAAACACTCCAAGGGGTTCACAGAGATGAGAGTACAATGCTTACTGGTGAGTCCCCACATCCAAAAACTGCCAACCTAGCAGGTTATGGTTTGCTAAGTGCATGACTTTCATGTCACGCCTGTGCTCTCTGCACCTAATGAAACTTGAGGCTCATACAGATCATGATGTGTCCTATTTAAGCTAGGGTGATGGCATTTCTCATTAGCTCTTATTGTAATAAAGTGGGGGAATCTGCAGGTGGAGAATGTTCATTATCCTATACTGGGGTTAAATGTAAAGACTGGATCCTCTATCAAGAGCTTGATGCAAAGGGGTGAATTTACATGACACCTGGCTCTTTACCACACTCAGCAGCCCACCTCAACAGGATTGTGGAAGACAAAAGGATATACCTAGGTTCAGATAACCATCATCACGCAGCACCTCCTGAATGTATCATCCAAAGATGTAGGAAATAATAAAGCTTTTATGTGTGTGTGTGTGTTTATCTTAGTAACCTGAGGGTTAAAGATTTGGAATACAATAGTTCTTCTCATAAGAGGTCCATCAGTAAGAAAGGGACTAAAATGGACAGATGGTTACATTAAATATGGTTAAAATGGAGCTGGCAGCACCTTCTATGGGTTTCTTATCTTTGGTAACAATAGAACACCTGCTGATCCAGGATAAACCTTCTAGATCAATGAAACCATCAGCATTCTAATCTATATCCTCCATTGTTTCCTGCACTACGAAGTTCTTCATATGGTCATATTCCTCAGGGTGCAGGAAAGCTGTGAATTCTTCCTCTGAGGCAATAAGGTCCCCATCTCCGTCTGCCATCTAAAACCTCTGCTCATCTCTAACCATCATTTGTTTATAGTTAAATCCACCATCAGGATGTGGATCATTAAAATGCAGCCATAGGTGGCATTTTTCTATTCTTCCCAGGAAATGAGGCCATCCTCATTGAGGTCATGCCCCTTCCACTGTTGCTCGAAATCCTTGTATATCTGGCACTTTTGTGCAAATTTAATCCAGTCTTTGAGCTCATCCACAGTGACAAACCTGTCCTTGTTGCCATCTATTTTACTTACAATCTTACAAAGTCTTTCCATGCTCTCTTCTGGTGTCAGCTGATCAAAGGCTTCTTCAGCACCCAAGACATCATGATCACAATCAAAACTAATCGTTGTGAACTTTGTCGCTGAGTTGATGTTCATGATGTACACGGTTCTTCTTTTCTGTGGTTTGCTCAAGGTAAAGGCTGTGCACAGGGAAAGGAACATATGGAACTGTCACAGGTCCATGACAATCAGCTCTTTCTCCACAGCCTCACAACCCAGGTTACCTTGCCCTGGTTCACCCACGGGCTCAGCTCACACGCTCAGGCCATCAATTTCATTTCAGACAAAGTCAAGAGATGTACAGCTATTTTCTTTGAATTAATATCCATGGTTGTCTAGTTAGATGTTGAAAGTATTAATGTTAATTATTTTTATGTTTATTATTTTTATGGCCATTATACACCTGAAATATCCAACCAACCACTGAAATATTCAACCAGATGGCTATCTTGGAGGAAACTTATATTCAATAAATTGTCAAGAATCTAAAAGGGAAAAAAGTACGTGATTTTAAAAAAAGAATAAAATTATTAAAAATAAGGGAAAAAGAAATATTCTGAATTCAGAAACTGAAAAAGTCAAATGATTTTCAAATGATTTTTTGTCCAATTTGAGAGCATACATTTTTAATAAAATAACATGAGTTTTATTTTTCCAAATGTTCAGTTTTAGTTAAAAAACATATATTAAAAAATAGTTTTCCTAATTTCTCTTTCTGAAGATTCATCACTTATGTAAGAAAATGCATTGGATTTATGAGCATTGATCTTGTAACCTGCTACTTTACTGAATTCACTTATGAGTTCTAAGACTTTTTCTGGTGGAATTTCCAGGTTCCTCTAAATATATAATCATGTCATCGGCGAACAGGGATAGTTTGAGTTCTTCTTTTCCAATTCGCATCCCTTTAATTTCTTTGGTTTGTCTAATTGCTCTGGCTAGAGTCTCAAGAACGATGTTGAATAGAAGAGGTGAAAGAGGGCATCCCTGCCTTGTTCCAGTTTTTAGGGGGAATGCTTTCAGGTTTTCACCATTTAGAATGATATTGGCCATGGGCTTAGCGTAGATGGCCTTAACAATGTTAAGGAATGCTCCCACTACCTCGATTTGTTCTAGTGTTTTGAGCATGAAGGGATCCTGTATTTTATCGAATGCTTTTTCTGCATCTACTGAAATAATAATGTGATTCTTCACTTTTAGTCTGTCGATATGGTGAATGACATCTATTGATTTCCGGATGTTGAAACAACCTTGCATCCCTGGGATAAAACCCACTTGATCGTGGTGCACTATCTTTTTAATATATTTTTGTATGTGACTTGCTAAAATTTTGTTGGGAATTTTTGCGTCAATGTTCATTAAGGATATTGGTGTGAAATTCTCTTTCCTCAATGTGTCTCTGTCTGGTTTAAGTATCAGGGTGATATTGGCTTCATAGAATGAGTATGGGAGGGTTCCCTCCTCTTCTATTTTATGGAATACTTTGAGAATTATTGGAATGAGCTCTTCTTCACAGGTTTTGTATAACTCGGCTGAGAACCCATCTGGTCCCAGACTTTTCTTTGTTGGTAGGCTTTTGATGACCTCTTCTACTTCATTGCTTGAAATTGATGTATTTAAGTTGTGTATGTCTTCCTGGTTCAGTTTAGGTAATTCATATGTCTCTAGAAACCTGTTGATGTCTTTGAGGTTTTCTGTTTTGTTGGAGTATAGACTTTCAAAATAGCTTCTAATTATGTTTTGAATTTCACTCATGTCTGTTGTGATATTTCCTTGTTCATTCCGAATTTTAGTAATTTGAGTTTTCTCCCTCTTTCTCTTTGTTAGTGTGGCTAAGGTTTTATCAATTCACAATAGCATCGAAAAAAATAAAATACTTGAATGGTACAGAATAGAGGACATGGACACAAACCCAAATAAATACAATTTTCCCATACTAGACAAAGGTTCCAAAAATATGCAATGGAGAAAAGATAGCCTCTTCAACAAATGGTGCTGGGAAAACTGGAAAACCATATGCAACAGAATGAAATTAAACCCCTATCTCCCACCCTGCACAAAACTCAACTCAAAATGGATCAAGGACCTCGGAATCAGACCAGAGACCCTGCATCTTGTAGAAGAAAAAGTAGGTCCAAACATTCAACTTGTTGGCTTAGGATCAGACTTCCTTAACAGGACTCCCCTAGCACAAGAAATAAAAGCAAGAATCAACAACTGGGATAGATTCACACTAAAAAGCTTTCTCTCAGCAAAGGAAACTATCAGCAATGTGAAGAGAGAGCCTACAGAATGGGAGAATATTTTTGCCACTCATACTTCAGATAGAGCGCTAATTTCCAAAATCTATAAAGAACTCAAAAAACTACACCGAGAATACAAATAATCCAATCAACAAATGGGCTAACAAATGAACAGACACTTCACAGAAGATGTACAAGGAATCAACAGGTATATGAAAAAATGTTCAACATCTCTAGTAATAAGAGAAATGCAAATCAAAACTACCCTAAGATTTCATCTCACCCCTATTAGAATGGCGATTATCAAGAACACAAGCAACAATAGGTGTTGGCGAGGATGTGGGGAAAAAGGTACACTCATACATTGCTGGTGGGGTTGCCAATTAGTGCAACCACTCTGGAAAGCAGTATGGAGATTCCTCAGAAAGCTTGGAATGGAACCACCATTTGACCCAGCTATCCCACTCCTTGGCCTATACCCAAAGGACTTAAAATCAGCATACTACAGAGATACAGCCACATCAATGTTCATAGCTGCTCAATTCACCATAGCCAGATTGTGGAACCAACCTAGATGCCCTCAGGTGATGAATGGATAAAGAAACTGTGGCATATATATATATATATATAAAACTCTGTCATGAAGAATGATAAAATTATGGCATTTGCAGGCAAATGGATGAAACTGGAGGATATCATGCTAAGTGAGATAAGCCAATCTCAGAAAACCAAAGGACGAATGATCTCGCTCATAAGTGGATGAGGACATATAATGGGGGGTAGGAGGGATTAGCGTTAGGGTTAGGTTTAGGTTTTTGGTTAGGGATAAGGATGGTGGTAAGAATGGAGGAAGGAAGGACTGTATAGAGGGAAAAGAGGGGTGGGAGGAGTGGGGGGGAAGGGGAAAAAATAACAGAATGAATCAAACATTGCCCTATGTAAATTTATGATTTTTAATAAAAAAATAGTAAGATACAACCCATACATGGCAAATAGTGACAAATGATTGTATTCCATTAATAGTCACATTTGCTTCTGTTGAGTGACTAGCTGCCTTTCCTTACTCAGCAATGCACCTAGGCTCAGGAAGAACTGCTCATGACTCTTCTGCTTTGGGACAAAGAGAGGTGGTTACCCTCACCTTTTTTCACTGTTAGGAAAAGGTGATCATATCCTTATGCAGCCATTTTAATCTCCATATTTTCATTCTTTAGGACCCATTTTTAACTCACTTCCCTTTGCAGATCAAGAAAATAAAATGCTCTCTTTGTATGACACAGTTGCAATGTGATTATGATAGCAATCATTTGCAAAATGACTGTACAGGTGCAAGATGAGGCTGAAACACTGAGAGAGGTGGAGAGATCTGGGAAAGTGATGAGACATGATGCTGGGGGTAACATCTGCAGATTTCAGCAAGGATTCTCCTTTTTCTCTGTTTGAGATGGGAGCTACAGGAGGATTCTCAGAGGAGGATGGTGATCTGGTTCATATCTAAGAGGTTCACCCTGGCACCAGGTAGCACAGCAGACACTAGGGGGTCCACTGTGGTAACATGGACATTAATTTTAAGGATATCACAGTAATTCAAGCACAAACCTAGGATAGCTGGAACATAATGGTGGCTGTTGAGTTGGGGAGATGAGGTCCAACTTGAGATAACTTTTGATGTTGGGGTCACAGGTCAGTGACCTAGATGTAGAGGGCTTCAGAGTAACATCCACTTGCACTTGGTAGGAGCTGATTGACAGACAAAAGTACCATGTACTGGAAAGAGTCAGGAGTGTTGGAGGAACAGGTTTGGAGGGTGGGTGCGGAAACAAGGAATTTAGTTTTTATACCACTCAGGTTTGATATATTGACATTCAAAGGAGATTCTGAATAGGCAGTTGGATATTTGGGGGAGAGATATGAGTTTGGGACACCTTTTGGAGTTGCATAATAAAAGAAAATGGTGTGTAAAGCCATGAGCCTGCATGAGGACACTTAGGAAGTGAACACAGAAAGAGAGGGTGGATTTATAGGTGGTGACCTTGTGTTCAGAGGACAAAGAAGAAGGGTTTAGGAAGGACAGAGAAAAGAGTCAGGGTTTACACGTGGTAAGGGAACAGAGATGGGGTAAAATGAGAAGTGGGCTGTTCATTCTTGAGAAAAGGGCACAGTGAGGTCTGTCTTGATGTCCTCAAATTTGACAGTGACAGACAGACATGAGGATTGAGGACAGGGTCTGTGGCTTCTCCAGAAGTTCTTTGACCTGTATTCATGCCTCACAACAGGGTGAAAGACAAGGAAGGAAAAAGAGTCAGAGTGTGAGACCTACTTGGAGTTGCATTCCAGTGGTGGGAGGGATTTGACCAGTGGCCATTTCAGTAGTAGATATACATCCTAGAACATCCACGTTACCCATTACCACCTACATACAGTGGTCACAGTACTGGACTTATATACAGCGAACCTGTTCATGTGACACAGCCTTCAAAGGAACACCCTGTATTAAGTTCCTCACATGCTCCAGGTATCATAACTAGGCTCTGTGGGGCAATTAGGGAGAAGAAAGTCTGCACTTTCATGTTGCAAGGTGCAGGCCACCAAATGCAACAGAAGAAGCCATCAAAGTGCCAGATGTGAGCTACAGAGCCAGACTAGTGAAACATGAGAATTTGGAAAGGCTTCTTGACAGAGGTTGCAATAATGAGTGAGTTTGTAGAATTTCCACAAAATGGTGGAAAGGATGCCCAATAAGACCAGACAGAGAAGTCTCTGTAGTTATGCACTAGCTTTGCTCTGTGAAACCTGGGTACAGGTCTGGGAGTAGTGGAGTAGACTTGGAATTGGGCTTAATGGTGAGATGGGCTTTTCCCACTGGAAAGAACAGTCTGTATTAAATTTAATAAATGAGGAACCTCAAAGAACAATGGGGTTATGCCTTGAGGAGAATCCACAGGATCCATGGGCTCACTGAGGAAAGGTAAGAAGGGAATTCAGGAAGTAGTGGGAATGTCACTGCCCCGTCAGACCAGAAATTTACAACTTCTAAGGTGAGAGGTGCCTGGGACTAAAAGGGCACAAGGGACTCGTTGGGCACACAACCAGCTACACACAGGTGGGGACACCCACAGATGGTGCCTGAGTCTCACTGCCTCAGGGTCTAGGGGATGGGCAGTGCTGTCTGTGGGACCAAGTGAATGGCTTCCTCCTGGGAACAAACATGTTTGGGTTCAGTGTTTGAATCAAACTCAAACAACAAATTACATGGTTCTCACTACATGCCTAAGGAATGACAGACCACGGGTCACAATACCACTCCTGGTGCTTGAGAGAGAAAGAAAGAGGAGGTGGGGCAGGAACAAAGGGAACTACTGAAAAGAAACAGTGAGATGTAGAAACCTGATGAGAGGAAGGAAGAAGAGAACAGAATAAAATGGAATCTGTGGAAACATGGAAGAATGCAGCTTCTCCAAGTGTTTCAAACACCACTGGCCCCTACAGATACTCTAATATTTCAACTGAGCAGTCCTCCACCAATTTGTAGCAGCATTTTTATGAATTTATGCAGTTAGTCATCTATTTTAATTAATTTTCATAATTTTACTTTTACCCTATTCTCTTTGCAGAGGTCTTTCTCTTCTTTATTTTAAAAACAGCAGCCTTCTGATTTTAGACAACAATGATTTTAGAAACAATGTTTAGGAAACATTTCATTCATGTCATGTTACTCAACTGTACCTTAACATTACACATAATCACAGATGCTGCGGGTGGCCAAGAGAAGGAGGTGTCTTTTCAGTACACTGATGACGGATGAAAGTCCTTATCAGAAAATTTACTGACCAAACTTCCATCAATGATAAAATGAGATAAACAGAAAGAAAAAGCATGGAAATAAACACCAATGGCAAAATACCAGCCCCCAGTGAAATATATATCCAACAAATGAGGAGAAAGTTAGCTGGATACATATCAGAGAGATAAGAAGTGAGTAGCTGATAACAATAAAGTACTATGAGCTCAATACTCTTAAAGATTAAGTGGATACAGTCCATTTTTCATGCTATATATGGAATTTGTTTTTGAGGTCTTTAAACTAGCCAAAATTTCTGCCTAAGAGCAATTACAATGGTATGGAGTCCTCTGGAAAGAAAAAAAAAAAATACAGAAGTAAGATTCACACTAGTAAGAATAATTTTATTTCATTAAATGGTTATCTCATTCCTATGATCCCAACAAGGGAGCATTTTCTTACTCCTTTATAATTCATGGAAGAAGTAAGTAAATACAAGTAATTCCCTTTACTAGGCCCCTCTGCTGGCTAATGGACACAAATAAATCACTCTGATGAGGCCTTCCCTGTGTGCACATGTTACATTTGTACTTGGACATATACCAATAGCTAAAGAAACTGTTCAGACATATAAGAGCAATCCACCATATTGATAATTCAACAAGATAACTTTCTTTTTCATCATGTTTACTGTGAAGCTATATATATATATAGTCAAGCAAAATAAAAGACACATCAATGTAAGGACAACACCTACACCAAATCACAGGCAAAATTTGATGTGAGAAATGTGTTTTGACCAAGAGCTCCAACGTGAATAATCTATAATTAAAAAAATCATAATTAATAATTGCATCATTAGCAATACCAAGAAGGAAATTACACACAGTAAAGTGAGTATCAATTACATTGGTTGAGTGATGTTGCTTGCCCATTGACTAGACTCACCAGGAAAGCTCATCAAAGATACTGATACGTGTGCTGAGAAGATGACATTTATTAACTCTAAGGCAGGTGCCAGGCTTTCTTTATTTTTTTTAAATGTTCTCCTTATTCAATAATTTTTATATTTTGGCACAGAATAATTGTATGCATTCATAGGATACATTGTGACAATTTAATATATGTATACAATGTATGAAAAGCAATTCAGGGCAATTAGCATTTTCATCTCTATTTATCATCGCTTTATATTGGAAACCTTCTAACTCCTCCTCTGAATTTCCCTTTAAGTGCTATAAACTTACTTTGTTGTAAAATGCTAGAACTTATTCCTCCTAGTTGTATTTCAGGACTTGCCATCCAATATCCCTGGGTCCTTCCTCCCACCTGCACTCCCTAACCTCCATTAACCACACTATCTTCTGGCTTTGAGATCAATGTTTTTAGCTTCCATGTAAGAGTGAGAATGTTCAGGGTTTGTTTTTTGGTGCCTGGATTTTTGCTCTTAGCAATGTTCTCCAGTATTATCCATGTATTTGATTTTCTAATAAAATTTTACAATTTTCCCTAAATAGTATTTTTTAGAATCGTAAATTAAAAAAATAATTGACTATTTGCTTCTTTAATGTCTTTCACCCCATTCAGAAATATAAATTGCAATAGAAGTGAGTGCTACTGAGGAAGAAAGGATGTATTAAAACTCTTCTGAGAGATCTGTAGTGGAGACATATTTGAACTATCTACCTATATGCTCAAGCCATGGAAATTCACTTCTTGATTAGCAAAGTACCCTCAAAGATTTGAAGCAAGTAAGTAAATTCATCCAGGTTCCATCCTCCACTTTTGATTTCACTGTGGAAACACTGCTGAAAGGACTGTATTTAAATGAAAATAAAAATTGAGATTAACTTGCAAAAAGTTATAGGTACTCCAATAACAGGAAATCTACTTTAGAACATCAAAGATGTTTTTAAATTTATTTTTATTGCAAACAAAAGGGGCAGGGGAGAGGGCTTAGTGGTCGAGTGCCCCTAAGTTCAATCCCCATTAATCCCCCAAATAAATGAATGAATAAATAAATAAAGCATGTCAAAGTTACATCTTTACTCCACAATATATCAATTTTTAATAAAAATAATGTTCTACATTATTGATCATCACAGAAAGGGATGCTCCCGGAAACTGCACCATGCTTTGTCCTACAGTGCCATGAAGTCCCTGGCTTTCCAGCTAACAGAGCATTTGAGATAGGCTAGAGCTGGACAAATGGTACAGTTCAACAATGGAGAGAGACCTCTCTCTTCTTCCCTTTCCTTTAAGACAACCTTGCAGATAATGAAAGGTGATTTGATGAATATATGATAACTATGCTAGAAAGTTCATGGCTTGAGAAGGAGCAAACATCCTCTTCCACTAAAAACAATGATGACAATTATAAAAGTAAAGTAGAGTCTGTTTTGCAGACTCAGCAGGGAGATATTTTTCACACAATAGAATGGTAGAAGTCAAATCTTAAAGACTTTGGGTCTTTCAGCCCACTGGAGATACCAGTGAACACATTTTCACTCTAATAGCATTGAAAGGGCAAATGAAGTCCTGTGAAAAGGACTAAAATTATCCCCCTATCATTCATCAGGCCTGGTTTCCCCTGATTCTTTGTAAGTTTAGTAAGATTTAAAATATCTTACTTCAAAACAACAAAATAAGTATTATTTATTCTAGATTCATCCTTGACATTTTCTTGATTCATGGCCTCCTCTACATCTTATTGTCTGAAGATGATAAATGAAATTCTGACTTGCTTTCTATTTGGAATAAATATATTGGATTATACCCTAAAATGTTTCCAAAGAACTCTCACAAATACTAGACATTTCACACTACTTTAAATACATTTATTTATAAGAGAGACTAGTCTGAAGTCAACCAAAAATTTAAACCCCAGAGCAGTACAACATGACCCTTTGCTTATAAATTCTGAGTGAAATTCAATGGGATTCTCAGGCATACAAATGTCACAATTCATGCTGAAGTCTTATATTTTAAATTACAGTAAATGTTTTTCTAAGGTATCTGTAGGGATGAAAAAGTTAAGACAATTGATAACTATATTGATAGCAGTTGATGAGTGGCAGATATGTTAGCCACTGGAGGAAAGAGAAAGAACAAGAAAAAGTAATAACTCAGTTTTTGTTTTTTGTTTTAGGTTCTGGGAATTGAACTTTGAACTCATGGTTTCCTGCATGTGAGGCAAGCACTCTACCACTGAGCCATACCTCCAGCCCATCACTCTGCTTTGATCAATATTTTAAAAATATTTAGGCCTTTCCCATTTTGTACTAATATCAAGGATGCATTCATTTAATTATACTATGTTGGAAATAATATATTTCTTTTTAGAGAAAGCATAGAATAATTTAACTATCAATACAGAATCTTGAATGAAAAAACTTCAATGATTTTTTAAACTGTAAACACTTTCGTTTTTTATATCATTTTTCATCTTTTACCAAACTAGGCATACACTGAGTTCAAAAACTCCCTTTCAGTATCTTTTAGATGTGTACAACACACCAGATTAATATCAAAATGAAAAGGTAGGTTTCCCAAATTACAGAATTTCAATTTATTCTTTCAAGTCAGAAAATTCTATGCATTAAACAAATAAATGTTAAATGTATTGTTTACTTTTTCTTTATCAAACTGCTGATAGAAAGGAAAAACACAAAATGATACTGAAAAATTGAATTGTCTGACTCTATTAAAAGTCATACATGTATTAAAAAGGGAAAATAACATCCTCTTTCAGTTCAATTTACAGCTTTAAAATACATCATCTCTAAAATCAAATACTTGATATTTGACTCAGTATTTCATGTCCGAAAATGACAAGAAAAAAGGAATATAGCCTCCCATGGCATTGCCACATCCTCTCATCATTTTCTTGTAACTATGCTGTTTTATAGATGAAACTACAAAATGACAAATATAACACATAAAAGAATAAAAAAATGGCAATAAATCAACAGTTGACACTATAGTCCATTAAAATGTAGTCAGCTAGTATTGCAAAAAAATTTCCCCTCACTTTACATTCTTCGTAGCTGCAAAGAAAATTTCCGATTCCTCAAGTAAACCTTGAGCTGCTAAAATGCCAACCAAGTTCTCCTCATACTCTCTTCCTGCACTGGTTCCCATGACCAAAATACACAGCACAAATACCCCTTGTGTCATTTAATCCAAAATGCCCAGGAGGATGTATGAGGATTATTAATCACCCATATTTATATGACATTGCATTGGAAAAAAAATGAGATACCTAGTTAGTTGGAAAATGGTAGTTTTAATCAGTCACTATTTCCAATCTGTTGATTATCAATGTAATGAAGAGTTTGACCATTTTTATTTATAAAGGAAGCCTAAAGGAGACATTTTCTTCCCTCAATGTTTAACCAAAGTTTCTTTGAAGCATCTGGTGTGAAAAATGACTGCAGTATAGATATTATTATGGTTTCCAGTACAATTGAATATATATTAGCTTATTTTGTTATCCATTAATCACTATTACAAGATATTAGTGAATCTGGTGAAGTTACTTCATTGACCTGTTTACCTTGGTCTTAACAAAGGCCACAAGAAAGTTCCTTGAGAGCAAAGAGCACGTTACAGTTCTCTGTAAGTTATACTGCAAGTTCTTCAAGGGTATGGGAAGCTCATCAATGAAAGGATGAAGGAATGAATAAAATTCCCTAACAATGCAGAGAACAGCACTCAGAGTACAGTTAAATACAGTTAAATGTTTCAGGGACTGAAAGGTTCAACTTTGACTTTGTCAGAACTGAAAGAAAACCATTTTCTCTATGAAATTCTCAATGATGCATGTACACATTCCTTTTTCTAAATTTATAGGATAAATAATAGCATATTAGCATATAGGAGTGGCCTTACTATATAATTTGTTTTCTTGGGCATTTAATACAAGTAATTAAAAGAAATCTTAATTCACTTTACATCTTGACATTCTTTTCAGTTCTTTTATCAGTATACTTTCATTGTTTTTTTTTGTTTTGTTTTGTTTTTTGTTTCTTGTGGTGCTGGGGATTTAAACCAGGGCCTTGTGCACATGAGGCAAGCACTTTACCTACTGAGCTATATCCCCAGTTCCAACACTTTCATTCTGTAGCATTACAGCCTAGAAATGATGTTCTTGAAACAAAAGCGTGAAAAGGAAAACAGTCTGGAGAAACTTTTCCAGGAGACTAGTGATTAAAAAAGGAAACATTCAGGTTTCTGAATATGGGTAGAAATTTTATCAGAACAACAGAAATCCTTCAGTTTCCTCAAGTCTTCCAACAAAGCATATTGCCATTCAGTACAAAATTGAGTTAAATACAATACGAAACAGAGGGAAGGATTTTTTTTTCCATAAAAAATTCACCTTGAAGTAAATATAACATGGAAAGAGTAGCTTGTTTTCATGGTAAGGTTTGTAATACGACATCTCTAATACATTTTTGAAAAGAATAAAGCACGTGTTTGCACGTAGATTTTCTTCTGACTTCTGGGTACACTGCTGTTAGCCAAATAACAGCAAGAAAAGAACAAATTAAAGATAGAATCCCTGCCCTCCACTTATCAAAAACAACAAACAAGTAAACAAAAAACTCAAAATCTTCAAAAATTGATATATCCATGAATCTGTACTTGGAATTCTTACATGTTAGTCTATACCTAACAAACAGTAGGCATTCAAATAATTTTTTAAAATTAAGTGGGTAAGAGGAAAGCATCAGTGTTATACTGTCAAGGAGAGACACAGGTGACATTATAATATGGAAAATATTATATTACAAAACATTAATGTATACAGTTTAAATTATCATAATTAGAATGAATATACCTCATGATACAAAAGATCTAATTTACTAATAAGACACACTTTGATTTTAAAGTATATCCTGACACTTTAGAGTTGATCATCCATAAAACCTTCCAAAATTCAAATAAAAAGTTTCCACTGACCAGTTACTATAAGGTACATAAAAGTTAAAGAAAACACATACTAATTACTAAGACAGAATTGGACCAAATGGTCATTAAAAGAATCCAGCTATAAAAATGTGAATTTAATTTTTAAAAATTTTGGAAATCTAAGAATAGTTAAGATTTTGCATTCACTCCATGGTACTGATTAAATTGGGAGGATCACATGAAACATCACTCATACCCTACTGTATAGTGCCTTCACCTCTCAAATGAAAAGAGAATGTTCTGTGATGAGTTTGTCTATAGTCAACACACTGTGGTCAGATGTATCTATGGGCATCTCATCTAGCCATACAAATTAAAGGAGGATACATAAAAATATAGGCAATCTTCCAACCATGAAGTTATGTAATAACAAACCTCAGGTTTTCTATGAGATTATATTTAAGATGATGAGTGTCAAAACGTATCTTTGGAATATGACTAAAATAATCACAACTTTAAATTTAGAAATGGTATGAAATATATTTATGACAGACCCTTACTTAAAATTACAAATGATTTCTTTGTGAAAACAAATCCACCGAGTCTGCCAGCATATCCACGCCTTTTTGAGAGCAGATTGCTCACTGTCAGGTGTCTATCATCCGCCATTTGCCTGCCTCTCGCCTGTCCATCACCTGCCTTACGCCTATCCATCACCCAACGCTAGAGGTTCACTTCCCAATCATCCTACAACAGTCAGAAAACTGATCGCCAACCGCCAGTAGAGCACCAGCTGCCGGCTGCTGCCTGGAAGTTCATTGTCACAGTACCTGCATGTTTGATTACACGTGGCTGCCGCCATTTTGAGACAAAAGCCAGGCCCCATAACACCCCTGGCCAGACTGACTGAGCCCCGTCTCCAGGATCCCTCAGCACAACCAATCACTCCCTGCCTCTGGGGCCCGCACATCCACTGACTGCTCCCTGCTGCCAGGACCCCCAGGCCAATGGACTGCGCCCTATCACCGGGACCCCAGACTGACTGACTGCACCCGGCATCCAGGATCCCACAACCACACCAAACACCCAGGACCTCCAGGAACCCTGCAGGACCAACTGCATCCCGTCTCCAGGACCTCCAGCTGACCATGTCCACCCCTGAGCTGCAGCTCCCCATTTGCAAACACATTTCGAAGCCAGACCAGCCATCTTGGATAATCCTGGAACCCTTAGCTCAGATCTTCGGGTGGGGCAAATCCCATCCTGAGACACCTGCTAAAGGCTTGAAGCTCATTGTCAGGTACTTTTCATGCATCAGGCTACTGAACACTGGGAGGATTCATTAGTATATGACTGCTATACAGTAGATTTTCTTTTTTCTCTTTTTTAAAAAAATTTAAGTTTTTATTTCTTTACTTTTCTTGCTCTCCTTTCCTTTTGTTTACCTGTTCCCTCAGAGTCTCTTTCTCCCTTTTTTGCATGCTAACATCCGATTTCTTTTGATTACACTCTCACCCTTTCTATTTTCTAGAACTTCTGTATATTCTTTTCTGATCCCATTAACAACCACATTCTACATCCCTCTGCATCCTCTTTGTCCTGCATTAGAAATTGCAGACATTATTACAAATCTGTTTGTTTTATTGAAGATAATATTTGAACTCACTTCATTTATTATGACAATTTTGTTATTGTCCCCATAGGGGCTATTTGGTCTAGGATTGCATAGTGTCTGACTTGGGCACTGCTAATATTGATCTTCCCTTAAAGAAAGGGTTTTGGAAACCTATAGGGCCACTATAAGCCTATAGGGGGAAATCTGCAATACCCACATCTGCACTGCTAGAGGGGAAGATATGGGAACAACATGAAAAAACAAGGGAAGAAAATGATACAAACAAATCTAGATTCTATAGTAATAGAATCCAATGACAGTATGTTAGAAGAAATGCCAGAAAAGGACTTCAGATTATACATGATTAAGATGATTCGTGAAGCAAAGGATGATATAAGAGAGCAAATGCAGGCAATGAATGATAATACCAATAAGCTGAAAGAGCACCTGCAGGAAGCAAAAGATCATTTCAACAAAGAGATAGAGATTCTCAAAAAAAACCAAATGGAAATCCTTGAAATGAAGGAGACAATAAACCAAATAAAAAACTCAATGGAAAGTATCACCAACAGACTAGACCACTTGGAAGACAGAACATCAGACAACGAAGACAAAATATTTAATCTTGAAAATAAAGTTGCCCAAACAGAAAAGATAGTAAGAAATCATGAACAGAATCTCCAAGAACTATGGGACATCATGAAAAGACTATATTCAAGAATTATTGGCATTGAGGAAGGCACAGAGATAAAAACCAAAGGAATGAACAACCTATTCAATGAAATAATATCAGAAAATTTTCAAAACCTGAAGAATGGAAAATCAAATACAAGAGGCTTACAGAACACCAAATGCACAGAATCACAACAGATCCACACCAAGGCACATTATAATGAAAATGCCTAACATTCAAAATAAACAGGATTTTGAAGGCCTTGAGAGAAAAGCATGAGATTACATATAGGGGGAGACTAGTACAGATAGCAGCCGACTTATCAACCCAGACTCTAAAACCTAGAAGGGCCTGGAACAACATATTTCAAGCTCTGAAAGAACATGGTTGCCAACCAAGAATCCTATACCCACCAAAACGAACCTTCAGATTTGAAGATGAAATAAAAATCTTTCCATGATAAATAAAAGTTAAAAGAATTTACAAATAGAAAGCCTGCACTACAGAATGTTCTCAACAAAATATTCCATTAGGAGGAAATGAAAAACAACAATGTATGTCAGCAAAGGGAGGAACTACCTTAGAGAAAAACCATTCAAAGGAGAAACCAAGCCAAATTAAAAACCAAAAATAAGCCAAATGACTGGGAATACAAATTATTTCTCAATAATAACCCTGAACGTTAATGGCCTAAACTCACCAATCAAAAGACAAAGACTGGCAGAATGGATTAAAAAGAAAGACGCAACAATATGCTGCCTGCAAGACTCATCTCATAGAAAAAGACATCCACAGACTAAAGGTGAAAGGATGGGAATAAACCTACCATGCACATGGACTCAGTAAAAATGCGGGGGTTTCCATCATTATATCAGATAAAGTGGACTTCAAGCCAAAGTTAGTCTGAAGGGATAAAGAAGGACATTTCATACAGCTAAAGGGAACCACAAATCAGGAAGACATAACGATAGTAAATATTTATGTCCCAAACAATGGTGCATCCTTGTACATCAAACAATTCCTTCTCAATTTCAAGAATCACATAGACCACAACACAATAATTCTAGGCGACTTTAACCCACCACTGTCATCACTAGATAGATCCTCCAAACAAAATCCAACCAAAGAAACCATAGAACTCAATAACACAATCAATAACCTAGACTTAATAGACATATATAGAATATTCCATCCATCAACGAGCGGATACACTTTCTTCTCAGCAGCATATGGAACCCTCTCAAAAATAGACCATATGTTATGCCACAAAGCAGCCCTTAGGAAATGCAGAAAAATAGAGATACTGCCTTGTGTTCTATCAGATCATCATGGACTGAGAGTAGAAATCAATGACAAAATAAAAAAGGGAAATTACTCCAACAGTTGGAGACTAAATACTATGCTATTGAATGAAACATGGATAACAAAAAACATCAGGGAGGAGATTAAAAAATTCTTAGAGGTCAATGAGAATGATGATACAACATATCAAAATCTCTGGGACACTATGAAAGTGGTGCTAAGAGGAAAATTCATTGCATGGAGTGCATTCCAGAAAAGAATGAAAAGTAAACAACTAAATGACCTGACATTACAGCTCAAAGCCCTAGAAAAAGAAGAACAGAATAACAGCAAAAGTAGTAGAAGTAAGGAAATAATTAAAATCAGAGCTGAAATCAATGAAATTGAAACAAAAAAAAACAACTATTAAAAAATTAATAAAACAAAAAGTTGGTTCTTTGAGAAAGTAAACAAAATAGACAAACCCTTAGCCACACTAACAAAGAGAAGGAGGGAGAAGACTGAAATTACTAAAATTCATGATGCAAAAGGAAAAATCACGACAGACACCACTAAGATACAGAACATAATGAAAAGCTACTTTGAAAATCTGTATTCCAACAAAATAGAAAGTACTGAAGACATTAACAAATTTCTAGAGACATATGCTCCTCCCAAACTGAACAAGGAGGACATACAGAATTTAAATAGATCAATATGAAGCTTGAAATAGAAGTCACCATTAAAAATCTACCATCCAATAAAAGCCCAGGACCAGACGGATTCTCAGCCGAGTTCTACAAGACCTTCAAAGAAGAAGTCATTCCAATATTTCTCAAAGTATTCCAGGAAATAGAAAAGGAGGGCACCCTTCCAAACTCATTCTATGAAGCTAATATCACCCTCATACCCAAACCAGGAAAAGACACATCAAGGAAAGAAAATTTTAGACCAATATCCTTGATGAATATAGATGCAAAGATCCTTAACAAAATATTGGCAAACCGTATCCAAAAACATATTAAGAAAATTGTGCACCATGATCAAGTGGGGTTCATCCCTGGAATGCAAGGATGGTTCAACATCTGTAAATCAATAAACGTAATCCATCACGTCAATAGACTTAAGGATGAGTATCATATGGTTATTTCAATTGACGCAGAAAACTGTTTGACAAAATACAACACCCTTTCATGCTCAAAACACTAGAAAAAATAGGGACAGTAGGAACATACCTGAATAATATAAAGGCTATTTATGCTAAGCCCATGGGCAACATCATTCTTAATGGACAAAAACTGAAAGCATTCCCTTTAAAAACGGGAACAAGACAGGGATGTCCTCTTTCACCACTTCTATTCAACACTGTCCTCGAAACTCTAGCCAGAGCAATTAGGCAGACTAAAGAAAGTAAAGGGATACGAATAGGAAAAGAAGAACTTAAGCAGTCACTATTTGTGGATGACATGATTCTATATTTAGAGGATCCAAAAACCTCCTCCAGAAAACTTCTAGACCTCATCAATGAATTCAGCAAAATAGCAGGCTATAAAATCAACACGCATAAATCTACAGCATTTTTATATGCAAGCGATGAAACAGCTGAAAGGGAAATGAGGAAAACAACTCCATTTGCAATAGCCTCAAAAAAAAATAAAATACTTGGGTATCAATCTAACCAAAGAGGTGAACGATCTCTACAATGAAAACTACAAAACACTGAAGAAAGAAATTAAGGAAGACCTTAGAAGATGGAAAGATCTCCCATGTTCTTGGATAGGCAGAATCAATATTGTCAAAATGGCCATACTACCAAAAGTGCTATACAGATTCAATGCAATTCCAATTAAAATCCCAATGACGTACGTACCTTACAGAAATAGAGCAAGCAGTCATGAAATTCATCTGGAAGAATAAGAAATCCAGAATAGCTAAAGCAATCCTTAGCAGGAAGAATGAAACAGGGGGTATCGCAATACCAGAACTTCAACTATACTACAAAGCAATAGTAACAAAAACAGCATGGTATTGGCACCAAAATAGACAGGTAGATCAATGCTACAGAATAGAGAACACGGACACAAACCCAAATAAATACAATTTTCTCATGCTAGACAAAGGTGCCAAAAATATGCAATGGAGAAATGATAGCCTCTTCAACAAATGGTGCTGGGAAAACTGGAAATCCATATGCAACAGAATGAAACTAAACCCCTATCTCCCACCCTGCACAAAACTCAACTCACAATGAATCAAGGACCTCGGAATCAGCCCAGACCCTGCATCTTATAGAAGAAAAAGTAGGTCCAAACCTTCAACTTGTTGGCTTAGGATCAGACTTCCTTAACAGGACTCCCCTAGCACAAGAAATAAAAGCAAGAATCAATAACTGGGATAGATTCAAACTAAATAGCTTTCTCTCAGCAAAGGATACTATCATCAATGTGAAGAGAGAGCCCACAGAGTGGGAGAATATCTTTGCTACTCATACTTCAGATAGAGCGCTAATTTCCAGAATCTATAAAGAACTCTAAAAGCTCTACACCAAGAATACAAATAACCCAAACAACAAATGGGCTAAGGAAATGAACAGACGCTTCACCGAAGAAGATCTACAAGCAATCAACAATCAACAAACATATGAAAAAATGTTCACCATCTTTAGTAATAAGAGAAATGCAAATCAAAACTACACTAAGATTCCATCTCACTGCAATTAGAATGGCGATTATCAAGAATACAAGCAACAATAGGTTTTGGAGAGGATGTGGGGAAAAAGGTACACTCATACATTGCTGGTGGGGCTGCAAATTAGTGCAACCACTCTGGAAAGCAATGTGGAGATTCCTTAGAAAACTTGGAATGGACCTACCATTTGACCCAGCTATCCCACTCCTTTCCTATACCCAAAGGTCTTAAAATCAGCATACTACAGAGATACAGCCACATCAATGTTCACAGCTGCTCAATTCACCATAGCCAGACTATGGAACCAACCTAGATGCCCTTCAATTGATGAATGAATAAAGAAACTGTGGTGTATATATATATATATATATATATATATATATATATATATATATATATATATATATAATGGAATATTATTCAGCCATAAAGAATAATAAAATTATAGCATTTGCAGGCAAATGGATGAAATTGGAGAATATCATGTTAAGTGAGATAAGCCAATCTCAAAAATCCAAAAGATGAATGATCTCACTGATAAGCGGATGATGACACATAATGGGAGTGCGAGGGGGGCAAATGGAGGAAGGAGGGATTTTATAGAGGGAAAAGAGAGGCAGGAGGGGTGGGGGGGAAGGAAAAAATAATAGAATGAATCAAACATCATTACTCTATGTAAATGTATGAATATGCAAATGGTAAGCTGTTACTCCATGTACAAACAGAAACAACATGTATCCCATTTGTTTACAATAAAAAATAATAATAATAAAAAAACAAATCCACCTCCATATTTTCTCTATAAAGATACCTGTCAACAGTTGTTTCATGAGAACATTGAAATCTTTGTGCACTTAAGATGCTACTTAGGAAAGCAGTTCAACATCTGAAAACTCAATTAAGTAACCATGCTGTCAGCAACAGGGTGTGTGAACTCTTAAATTTCAAACATTTGTATTGTATAGTATGAATTAAACTACCTATTTCAATGTTTAGACTGTGCTGCAAAAACAATTTGTAGTATAAACACGGAAAAAATTTCTCATTATAAAGGTGGTAAAATATCATGCTGTGCTGCAAAGGGGGAAATGCTGGATCTGTACATGTAGCACTTAACAAAATAGCACAAAATGGTGTTACTTTGCCTGGAGGGAGATTATCTCCCAAGGTTTCCAAATGTACTATGATTTTATGAAACTGAAATGACAATGGTAGGCAGTAAACATTAAAAATGTTTACCTATTTCCCCCAAAGAGATTATCTGGATAGAATCTATTCCTGTGTAATATTTACAAATGACTCAGAACATATAAGTGGGGAATGTTTAGTCAATTGTCATCTGACTGCCTAATCATCCTTTGGTGAATTGAAAAACAAATTTCAATATTGATGAAATCTAGTTGATAGAAGAAAATGATCCAAATCAACATCTAATTCAATTTATTGTGGAAATGGCAAACTTGTCAGGTTTCCATATTTACTAGTGTGTGATTTGTATAATTACTTAATTATGTGGATCAGCATGATGAGAAATAGTTCATTGTTTTCACAGTAGATTGGGCAGTGACTCAATTATAATAAAGGGGAGGTCAGAGGCTCAAAGTACACAATGGTATAATTGGTCAGAATTCCTGCTGGGTGAAAAACCACAAGACAAACTGAAAGAAACCCGCTTTGATGGTGATATCCCTGTTAGAGGCTTTTCCTCTTTCCTTCATGGAAAAATAAATTCTTGAAAGAGTTGTCTACGCTCTATGCTACCACTTCATCATTTTTCATTTATTCGTCAATCAACTGTAATTTATCTTTCACCTTTACCATTCCACAGCAACTTTTAAATTTTCTGGTCCACAGCAAGAATATGTAGCTATTATACATGCAAAGAGAAACAAATCAGAAGCTACAGTTACTATCTAAAATTGAATGTCTCAAGCTGGGCACAATCAACTGCAATTGTAGTTCTAACTGCTGAGGAAGCTCAGGCAGGAGATCACTTGAGCCTAGGAGTAGCCTGGGCAAGACAGGGAGAATCCTGCCTTAAAAAAAAAAAGGAAAGAAAAGAAAAGGAAGAATGAACAAAAAGGTATAGCTATTTTATTAAATGTCCATGAGGATGGGTCTTGTGATGGCAGGAAGCCTAGTGATAGCATTTCAAATTTGGATATGGAGGCCTGAATATGGATTTCAATTGGGAGATTGTGAAGCTTTAAGAAGGTTGAGCTTAGTTCAGATAAAAACTTAGATTACCGGAAATTATTGGCTTGTCAAATTCATGTATTAAGGTAATTTTAACATTTATGCTCTTCATTCTGGAGAAATAAGAGAGAAGTGTTTGCTTGAAGTGTAATTCATTAGAAATTGGAGAAACAGAAATGTACTAAAGATATCACAAGTCAAAAGTCAGAAGTTGTTATCTCTTACCTCAAGGTGGGGAGTTATAACCAGGTCCTATGAGGAGCTACAATCAGAAAATGGAAAGCCAGAAATGGAGTGTTATGGGCTAAA
Source organism: Sciurus vulgaris (assembly GCF_902686455.1). NCBI lineage: Eukaryota > Metazoa > Chordata > Mammalia > Rodentia > Sciuridae > Sciurus > Sciurus vulgaris. Next base: position 32,008,441 of record NC_136474.1, read on the forward strand.
CTGTGTCTCCCTTCTCCTAAATTCATATGCTAAATCCTAATCCCTGCTATCTCAGAATGTGACTGTATAGGGAGGGAATAAGGTTATAGGTCCACCTCTGAGGAGCCCAGGAACTTTTTTCTGTCTTTTATTGTCCTCACTTATCTCTATCTACAGACCGACTTTCTCTGATGATGGTACACATATGACACAAATGGCCTCTCAGTCTTGATTCTAGGTGACCTTTCTCAGCTCCAGTACCTCAGAACAACTATGCAGAGTCTCTCAGCAGAAAGAATCTGACTTAGCTTTTTGGGATGTAAAGTCCATCTTGGTATAACAACAACAGTGGCTTTTGGAGGAGACAGTAGCAAGTCAGAGACCTGGAGACAGACTTGGAAACTTGGAATCCTGTCTTTCTACATAAACTTGAGCGTATGGTAATGATCAACTCAGATAAGGAGGCTGAGGCTAGGGCAGCACCCACAGGGAGATTGACTACAGTTATTCTTAGCAAAACCTTAAAGATAAAAGTATGACTATCAGTCAAAAGCAACACAATATGACTCATTGGGGCTGGATCAATTTTTTTTTTAAATCTCCCTCATTTTAGCTGGTAAGTGGACAGTAAGATGGATTGTAAGGAGAAAATGTCTCCACCAACTTATTTCAGAAAGTCTGGAGACCATTCAACATGTAAGAAGTCAGTGATGACTTTAATCCCAACCATGGACAGAGTAGGACCACATGTCTTACTCGTTCATATAAACATATGCATAAAAACATACTCCTCAGTTTTTTTGTGATTTTTCTTCATTCCTTAATTACTATTATTTTGTTTTAAGCAAGTAGAAAATATACATAGTTGGGAGTTGAAGGAAAAGGATACATGTACTGTTTTGTTTTGTTTGTTTTGGACTGTGTCCCCTGAAAGTGGGTCATAATCTATTTTCTGTTGCTATAACAGAATGCCTTAGACTAAGTGTTCTACAAAGAAAAAAGTTTTATTTTATCTCATGTTTTTGAAAGCTGGGAAGTCCAAGATTGACCAGCTACATCTGGCAAGGACCACAAACTATGTCAAATAATGTTGGAAAAAAGTGAAAGGGGAAGAAGGCGTGAGTGAAAGAGAGAAAACTCTAGGATAACTAGTCCCTTCCCAAGGGAAAGGCATTAATCCATTCATGAGGGCTCCAGCACCATGACCCAAACACCTCCCACTTGGCCCTACCTCCCATCCTTGCTGCACTGGTGATAAAGTTTTAACAAGTGACCTTATGGGATAAACACTGAAATCACAACAGGGTAACACAGTTACACATGTAAATAAAGGTAGTCCCATATCTGTAGAAAGTTTTAGCCAAGCAAATAAATATGCTCTTTTATAAAAAGATATTTGGAAATTATAATGGTATTAACTAGCATATTTGCAAATTTCATAGAAATTTAATAGTGATGAGCTTTAGCAAAAGGGAATATTTGTTTTTAGAATATAAGCATATTGTACAGTCACAGAGAGAAATGTAAGTGAAGCTGGAGTCTCAATCACATTTTTTTCTTATCTTCACCTATGCCTCTCATGCTTTTATTTCTGTGTTCTCTCTGTTTTCCAGTTTCAAGAAGAGGAATAGTCCCTATTGACAGCTCTCAGAAAGAAAGAAGATAAATGCACATCTCTTTGTTCCATTTGCAGATTCACAGGGCAACCATCTGATTGACCTAGCTTGTCGGTCCTCCTTTAGAACAATGAAGAGTGGCAAAGAAGCAGCACTTTGTAAGAACATGGCAGCTCTTATGTGGCCAAATTAGTGGAAGTCACTTCCAGAAAAGTGGGGAGTAGTAGTTGAGAGGCATAGGTAGTGAGCTGGGGAGACAAAATTAGAGGTGCCTGTTTCTACATACAGTGGTCCCTTTACACGAGAAGTTTTTAAGTCCCTAATATAAAATGACAAACCTCTTATCTTAAATGACAGTATTTGCATCAGAACTATGCACATTTATCTTTAAACTTCAAATCATCTCTAGATTATTTTGAATACTTAACACAGTTCAAGTGCTATGTAAATAGTTATTATACTGTAGTGTTTGGGGTATAAAACAAGAAAAGTCTTTACCTATTCAGTACAGATGTGATTTTTTTCCCCTGAATATTTACTATCTACAATTGGTTGAATCTGACATATCAGAGCCTCCGATGCAGAGGGTTGATTGTGTAGGCAAAACAGAGAGAAAAAAAGCCATAATTACATCATTAAAGATAATACTTGGGACCATTTGAATACCCACCTCCATGGAGGAGGGATATATTGATTTACAGTTTAAGGAAGGAATCATGATAGAATGATGTAATTTGAAGTTTTCATATATTTATGTATTTCCTAAATTCTTCAAAATGAATCTGAATTTATCATTTGCTATAAACCATGTATTTAAAAATGATATTGGAGGTAATTCAGGAGACTTCAAGATTTTCAGAGTTTTATTTTTGTTTTCTGATGTCTCATAACTTGTGCATTGAATAGACACGATACATGGGGTGCCATCATGAAGTCATTTAGTTTTATCCATCATTGTTCATTTAAATTTAATCAGTGGGGCTTGTTTTTCTGTCTCTTTGTATTAAACTTTGAGAAGTCCTATAATTTTTCAGGTCTTTCTTAATAAAAAGGATAAAGATATGGGAACTTCCAGTCTCCTGCAATATTCTGAACTCAAACTGGATGGGTGGAAGCAGAGGGTCTCTCCATCCATGACTGCGGGTGAAGCTGGAATGCCCGCAGTTGAGGAAGGGGGAATAGAAAATGGGTCCTTCTCTCCAATTCTCCCTTAAACTCTTCAGTTTACTGACATTATTCCTGGCACCTGCAGGCTTGGCAGTTGCATGGTGAGTCATGGACAAAAAGAGAGGGACTGACCATTAAGTTTCACCTGACACTGTCATGAGTTGCTTTTTTGCTTCCTGTTCTGGAAGATGTCCAAGGCATATCTTTTCTCCCAGGAAGCTTTGTGTGGTTTCCTTGAAGACCTTCTCCCAACACCCATGCAAGTGGGCATCTTCTCTGCAAGTTCCTGATTGGGAATGATAATTTCTTCTGGCTCCTTTTCTGTGACTTGCCCACAGCCCTGGGAATCCAGCAAAATCACACCATTATATCCCTCAAGATGGCCCTGTTGGACAAGATATAAAGAGACCCACAATGGTTTTCTCATAGGTGTGGACCTGAATTGGTCCACAAGAAGCATTCATGGCCCTTTGCCCTGGTGTTCTGGGGCTGCAGGCCTCCTCTGCTCAACTGCAACCTTGTTCACCCTTCATATAGCTCAACTGAGAATCAGAAACCAGTTTCCTGGGCCCCTGCTGCAAGGAACTTATACCAGCTTCTGAGAAGATTGACTTAAGGACAAGAACTGTTCTCCTTTCCCTTGGGCAAAGTGGGCACCTGGAATGCATCAATGGCTCTCAAAAGCCCTGTGTACAAACATTGCAGTCACCCCACACTCTGGCCTTTGATGTAGATGAAGATGGAAGTTTTTCACCACTGATTCATCCAGCATGCTTACTTGGGACTTCAGTAGGCACTCACTTGGTCTTTCTCATCTTAGGGTCTCAGCCTAATTTTCCATTTTTTATATCCCCTTATATACTAAATAATATCCTATTTTGTTTTTGTTTAATTTTTTTAAAAAGAGTATTGCTTCACCCTTGAGAATGGTGTTTTCTTGAAAAAATTTAAAAAATTACCTATACTTTGTTCTTGGTCCATTTTTTTTAATAGACATGGGAGAGGTTTGAAAAATATGTTTTAGAGTTAAAACTGAAAACAATAATACTTTTCATTTATATATCACTTTAGAGTTTAAAATGGAGAGCTTTCACATTGCTTATATCTATACTCAATTTTTCAAAATAAGGTGACACAAAAGAAAAACATTAGAAAAATAAGAAAGCTATAAGTAAGGTTTATCTTTGTGTCTACCTCAAATATATAGGCAAGTAAGAAAGTACATAAAGAATTTTAAAACTTTGGAAGTTTTAACCTCCATCACAAAATTATAGTTTTATTATTTATTTCAAATATTCTTCTGGATTTTCTCACTGACAGTCATGCTATTAAACAAAATTAAATATTTTTCTTGTCTTATGCTGAAAGGAGTTATTAAAGGTTGATGATTAAACCCAACAAAGCTGTATTTTCATGCTTCACACGTTCCCTGGTGTTAATTGTACACAATGGATGCTCTCCAGGGAATGCCATCACTCAGAGAGAGAGAGAGGCAGGCAGGTAAGTCAGGTGAGGTCACTCTAAGCAGCCTTTAGTGCAGTGTTACAGACGAAGCCATCCATTACCTGGACAATATGTGTTTACCGTCCCGCACTGGACTTGTCCTTTTATTTGGAATAAAGATTTATTAATGATGGAAACTTGTTTTTTCTGCCACAGACACACCCAAAGCCTATTTAAGAAAAATATGTACTGTGTCCTCCTTTTCCTCCTTCTTCCTATCTTTTTATTTTTTCTCTGCATAAAAGGCCCACTCAGACTTTAGAGTAGAGCAGCACACATCTTAGCATTTGCCTGATGACTGAACCTCTATGCTCCTCCTACCATAAAGGAGGGGACTAAAAGAATGGACAGAGATGAAGGTTGTCCATTTTAACAACTGTCCTTCCTCTTCATGCCTGGGAGAGAAATGCAGGGTTCCCTGCAGGCTTCCCAGCACTCTAACCTCAGTGGTTTCTGCCCACAAGGAGTCACCAATCTTTCTGAGGAAGTGGGCTAGTCTTAGTCTCTAGCTTCTGATGACTTCTTCAATTTCTTAGCTCTGAATATAATTTAAGAAATATGACAGGAGAAAAAACATTTCACAGTGAGTGATATGGCCTATCAAAGCCCCCTCTGCCTGGACTGCCTTCCTTGCCATGCTGTGTATCTTCCTAAAGTCAGGGACAGGCTTGAAATCACCGTCCATCACCTTCTCCAACCCACTCCCAGGTATACTTGTGCTCTCATGATTTAACAGGGCCCTTTCCTTCCCCAGATGTGGTAAGGCATGGTAAAATCAGAAGCAATTCCACATCCTGTAAGATCTTGCAGTGATTAGCACTACCATCAAGGCAAAGGATATAGGGAGCAAGGGCCCATCATAATCCATTCATTTCCTGGTATAGCTCCTACACGGTCCAGATAGATCATGATAGATGCCAAATCGATCATGAAAATGTAAAGAAAAAGAATAAGTTGCAATGGTTCTTCTGGGTATGATTTTTTTTGGCATAGATTATGCTCCTTTTTGGTACTTGGTATGTAGCTATTGATCTGGCAATGACTTTTTTCAGTGGTTGTCAATAAAAAGAATTTTTAAAAAGCTTGCTTTCACAGGTAAGTACACCAGGGCTTTCTTGAGCTGGGCTATGTTAACTGTCTGATTCTCTGTCATAATAAAATCTACAGGTTGGTTATCTGGACATTCTGCCAACAGCCATGTTGGTCCATTTTACTGATAATATCATCTAAATGGAGTTGCTGAGTATAAACTGGCAAGGACTCCAGTTGCCCTAGCAAACTACAAGGGTGGATGAGGGTGAGAGACATATGTAATGAAACTCCAAGGATCTGCCACTTTGTAAGGATTTGAAGAGTTAATGGTCTGGGAAAAGATGGACCCTCTATAACAGGCAAGGAGGAATAGATGTACTTTGCAGTCTTAACAATGTGTTTGGCAGGCCTCCTTAGATGTTGGAGACATTACACTATTACAGTTTCTCCTTCCAAGACTGGTTTAGGAATGGTTCTTCCAATAGCTTTACTGCAGAGGAGGGGATCTTGTGTCTCTTAAGGTCCTTGATGCTGAAATCTATGTTAAGGAGCTCTGGTTCATTCTTATGGCCTCAGTGATGCTTCCCCAAATCATCACCACCTCTTCTTGCTGTCTGGTCCCCACCTTGGCTCCCACTTGTTGGAAAAATCTGGGTAAACTCTAAATGGGCTATCAGGTCTGCATAGTCTGTGCTGTAACTGGACTAATTCATATAGTATTCAAGCAGCTTTCCCATCTGTAGCCTTGCAAATCCACATGGTGCCCCTAGGAAAATCTATCCCTTCCATAAGTAAAATCTTGTTAGTATTACGTGTATTTCTTCTAAATAAAATACAACAAGCAATTATTTAAAAATTATTGTAGGTCTTTGGCTTGACATGATTGCAGCCATCTTGAGTCATAACTATCATGACTGCCCTGCATAGCCCCAATCTGCTTTCCATGCATGCTATAAATAAAGCCCTTAGAGTAGTGTGTGAAGCTGTACAACTGGATCCTGGTGTTCTCAGCACCAGGAATGTGTCTCATGTACTTAAGATTAGCTTACCATAAACCAGGTACATTTTCCAGTTGAAAGAAGTCACTTTTTTCCTGATCACTTTATAAGCCCCTCTCTTGTCACCCATATCACAGTGATCCACCTGGCACTGCTGTTCAGAGGACCATGCTTCTACCTGCAAGTCCTCAATGAATTGCATACTGTGTTGTCCTGGATTTGTCTGCCTCTTCCTTTGGTCTCATGGCATCTTGGTGTAGGTTAGTATACATTGGAACTAGGTTGTTCTGGAACAGTTATACCAAAATTGGTGAAGTCATTATGGAAAACCATGTGGAGGTTTCTCAAAAAGTTGAAAATAGATCTACCAGTCAATCCAACAATCCCAGTTCTGAATACATATTCAAAGAAAATTAAATCAGTATCTTGAAGAAACATCTGCCTCCCTCCCATGTTCATCGCAGCATTATTCACAATAGCCAAGGTATGGAATCACATTAAATATCCACCCACTGATGAATGGATAAAGAAATTATGGTAAATATACACAATAGAATATGATCTAACCTTAAAAAAGTAAATTTTGCCATTTGCAATAACATGTGTGAACCTGGAGGACATCACACTAAGTGAAATAAACCAGACACAGAAAGACATTGACTGTGTGTTATCACTTGCATGTGGAAACTGAAAAAGCAGAATTCATAGAAATAGAGTAGAATGGTGACCACTTGTCAGGGGATGGGGTGGTGTTGGTCAAAGTTTCAGTAACATAGGATGAATAAGTTCTACATGTCTAATGTACAGTATGCTGACTATACTGAATAATACCACATCTTTTTTTGAAAAAAGTAGATTTTTTTTCTTTCCACATTTTTCATTAGTGTATTATAGTTGTACATGGTGGGATTTGTTGTTATATTTGTACATGCACACAATATAATAATTTATTTTGGTATGTATAATTTGCCAAAATACATTTTACTGTCATGCATAACTAAGAAGATTTTAAAAACTTATATATTTTGGCCAATATTCCTCCCCAGCACCTCCCACCTCTCTATTTCCTCCTCCTGCCCCCCCAGACCCTTTCTTCTACTGATCTTCCTTTATTTTTCATGAGATCCCCACCAGAAACTCTGTTTTTTTTTTTTTTTTGTCTCTCCTTCCATACATGAGGGAAAACATATGTCCCTTGACCTTCTGAGTTTGGCTTATTTTACTTAACATAAAGGTCTCGAGTTCCATCCATTTTCCTTCAAATTGTCTAATTTCATTTTTATTTATGAGTCAACAAAATTCCATTTTATATAGATATACCACATTTTCGTTATCCATCCATCTGTTGGGGACACCTAGGCTGGTTCTATAGTTTGATTATTGTGAATTATGTAGTTATAAATATAGGTATGTGTGTATCACTATAATATGATGACTTGAATTCTTCAGGACAAATACTGAGGAGTGGCATAGCTGGGTCTATGATGGATCCATTTCTAGTCTTTTGAGGAACCTCCATACTAATTTCCATAATGGTTGTATTAATTTGAAATCCTACCAACAGCATAAAAGTGTTTTTTTTTCTCCACATTCTTTACAGTTTTTATTGCTTGTGTTCCTCATCACTGCCATTCTGATTGGTGCAAGATAAAATCTCAATGTAGTTTTGATTTGCATTTCCCTAATTGCTAATGATGTTGAACATTTTTTCTTATATTGGTTGGTCATTTGTATTTCTTTGAGAAAGCTCTGTTTAATTCATTTGCCCATTTATTAATTGGGTTATTTGTTGTTTTTTTAATTATTTACATATTCTAGATATTAATCATCTGTCAGAAGAAAAGCTAGCAAAGATTTTCTTCCATTCTATAGGTTCTCTATTTACATTCCTAAATGTTTCCTTTGCTGTGCAGAAGGAAACTTAATTTGATGTCATCTAATTTATCAACTCTTAGCATTATTGCCTGAGCTTTAGGAATCCTATTGAGAAAGCCGATGCCTGTGCCTACATGATCTGTGCCTAGGAGTCTTGACCCATTATTTTCTTCTCAGAGTTGAATAGTTTTTGTTCTAATTCCTAGGTCTTTGATCCATTTTGAGTTGAGTTTTGTGCAAGGTAAAAGATAAGGGTCTAGTTTCAGTCTTCTACATGTGGATAACCAGTTGTCCCAGCATCATTTGTTAAGAAGGCTCTCTTTTCTCCAGTGTATGTTCTTGATGACTTTTTCAAGGATCAGATGGCTATAGATGTGTGAGTTTGTCTTTTGTTCTGTACCATTGGTCTTTATATGTGTTTTTATGTCATGCATTTATGTTACTATAGCCCTGTAATATAATTTGAAGTCAGGTATTGTGATGCCTCCACCTTTACTTTTTTGGCTTAGGAGTGTTTTACTATTCTGGGTCTTTTATTCTTCCAAATGAATTTTAGGACTATGTTTTCTAGTTTTTTTCAGAAAGGTCATTGTTATTTGGAAGGGGATTGATTGTATTAAATCTGTATATTGTTTTTGATAGTATAACCATTTTAACAATACTAATTCTGCCTATCTATGAACATGGGAGTTCTTTCCATCTTTTGAGGTCTTCTTCAATTTCTTTTTTCAATGTTCGATACTTTTCATTGTATAAGTCTTTCACTTCCTTTGTTAGTTTTCTTCCTATGTATTTTTTAAGCAAGTGTGAATGGAATGGTTCTCCTGATTTCTTTATCAGCAGAATCATTTTTGGTATATATGAAAGCTATTGATTTTTTTCATGTTGATTTTGAAACCTGCTACTTCATCAGATTTGTTTATTAGTTTTAGCAGTTTTTCAGTGGAGTTTTTTGGATCTTCTAAGGGTCATATCATCTGCAAACAGTGATAATTTGACTTTTTCCTTTTCTATTTTATCCCTTTTATTTTACTCCCTTGACTAATTGCTCTGGCTAGAATTTCCAACACTATATTAATTAAGAGTGATGAAAGTAGGCATGTTCGTCTTCCAGATTTTAAAGAAAATGCTTTCAACTTTTCCCCATTTACTATTAGGCTGGTTTTAGGTTTTTCATATACAGTCTTTATGATGTTGAGGTAGGTTCTTTATTCTGTATGATAGGCATTTTAATTATAATGTGTCATGGAGAATTTTTTTTTTTTTTTTGGTTCTGAATGCATACCTATCTGGATAGCCATCTCATTTTCAAGATTTGGAAAGTTTTCTGTTATTATTTCCCTGAGTAGTTTATTCATTTCATTAGTCTGTATCTCATAAGTCTCCTCAATTCTAATGATTCTTAACTTCAAACTCTTGATATTCTTCCAGAATTCTTATATATTCTGCTCATGATCACTTATTTTCTTTTCTTTAATACTGTCTGAATTATTTAATACTGGGCAGTTTGTCTTCCATTTCTGAGATTCTGTTTTCAAAATGGTCTAGTCTAGACTGATCAAACATTTGATTTATTGTCTTTCATTTTGAAAACTTTGATTTGTTTCTTTTATAATATGTCTATCTCCTTATTGAATTTCTTCTTTATGTTCTGCATTGACTTTCTTAATTTGTTCAGTTGTTTTTCTGTGTTCTCTTGGAATTCATTGATCATTTTCATAATCATTCTTTTGAATTATTTGTCTGATAATCCATCCACATTAATATTTAGGGGGTCAGTAGCTGGTGAGTTATGACCCTTAGGTGGTAAAGTGTTACCTTGTTTTTTCATATTTCTGTGTTCCTATGTGGGGAAGTGTAATGCATCTGTTGGGATGCATTTCTCTTCCACTCTTGTGTGTGGGCCTTTTTAGGCACAGCATTCACTTGCCAAAGTTTCCTAGAGTGATCATAGGTGTGGTATCCACAGCCTTTGTGTCATCTCTCTCTTTTTTTTCTATAGTGGAGCAGAAACTCCTTGCTGAGATGTTTCCTTTTATCTCTGTTAATGGCTGCAACCTGCTAGTTTCTGCTCCTGTAATTACTCTTGTGTAGCAGCTGTGGTAGGAACCAGAGCTGCCTGGAGAAAGGGATAGAAAGCAAGGGTACTTGCATGAGAAAGTCCTGAAACCCTGAACTCCATACTGTATAAAAGATACTGGGAACAAAGGGCTGTGCTCAACTGTCAGAGAAGACTGCTGAGCCCACAGAGGTGCTGAATAAACCTGGATTTTCTGCATCTCCAAGCACCACTTGTCTCTTTCCATTGCCATAATGTTCTGTATTTTTTCCATATTTTCTGTAACAGTAGCACTGGATATGTATGAGAGGGACTGGAAAGCCCACCCCTATTTATTCCTAATCATTAGTTTTAGTTTTGATCTCTTCTATTCTTTGTATTAAAGTACAACCGAACACTGAGTCTTGTTAATTTATATGGGGACAAAGTGTGCTCTATTTTAGCTGAGTTTAGTTCAGTAGCAATCTCTAACCTGTGAACTTTTAATGTGACTGTAGGTTTCTAGAACCTCACCGAATAGGGAGAAGCAAACAATAGCAACAACTAACACAAACAATACACAGCATTAAAAATAAATACTTGGTTCCTATCATGACATCTACAACACATACACAAACAAATCATCCCAGGAATGGTGTGTCAGCAATTGATGACAGCAAAAACAATAAGTAACCATGAACTTGATCTGGCATTAAAGAAAACAAGAGGTGTCAACTATGTAATCTACAGCAGTAAAAGTTGCAACAGTATGGGTTATAGTAGCCACTTAGTTATAAAAGATGGTAAAAAATACAGTTTATTAAGAGAAAAGAATATGTGATGGGAAGATGGAAGAGAGCTTACAAATTTAAAAAGTGAACAGACAGAATACAGAAGACATATAGTGGGTGATGGTTATAAGGAAGGAGGAAATAAATAGGAAAAACAAAGTAATGGGGGAGAGGAGAGAGAGAGTGAGAGAGAGAATATATTTGGCTGTTAGCAGGAGAAGAGAAAAAAATAAAAGAGGCAAACATAAACAATACAAAACAAATAAACAAACAACCAAAAATCCCCCAAAACTCTAATCCTCAAAAGATAAGGCTAGGTAAAATAATTACACTTAAAAAAATGGTAAAATTGAGAAAAAAAGAAAATATATATGCATGTATATACACCATGAACCAATCAGCAGAGCAATAACACACACACACTAAAAAAAAAAAAAAAAAAAAAAAAAGAAAAAGAAAAAAAAAAATTATTAAAAATGAAGAAAATGTCTCCATCAAGGTGGTCAAAATAGTCAATGAGAATGGATGGTCACTGCCTATGCCCGACTGTCCATGCCCAGCTGTCCCACTTTCCATTTTCTTTTTGGGATATGTACTGAGATGGAGTGAGTGAGTGAGCAAGGGCTGGGGATTGTTAAACCCTCCCTCTTTTTGTGTTGCTCACCAAGCTGCAGCTGGAGTGACCTAAGACTGAAGCTGATTGAAATAGCTCTCAGCTTCCCTTCTCATCAGCACAAGATAGGATGGAATGAGAAGTACTGTCAGTTGGAGTTTGGTCTCCATAAAGGGATGGATACACTCCCAGTGTGGGGCCTTAGCAGAGTCCTGTGAGGAGAGAGGAGAGTTCCTGTGACTTGGGCTTACATCTAATCAGAGTTTAGGGCCTTTGTTGGGTGGTATCTGTTCTGGAGAGATTAGATCAACACACCCCTAGGGCCCAAGAGTTGCCAATTTCTGTCAGCAGTCTGGATCTCAGAGGAGTCTCCCAAGAATTCTACTCATGGGGCAGGGGAGCCAGCTTTCCACACACTGTGCTGTCCAGAAGCACAGTCTCCCTGAGATTATTCCCTGAGTGTGTTCACACCCACCTGTTCAAATTTCTGTCCCACTCCAGCTGATCTTCTAAGCCTCAAGATTCAAAGGAAAAGCAAGTTGGACTCCTCTTCATCTTTCTGACTTGAATTCCCCTGAGTAAAATCTTCTTTTGCCTGTTCCACTCATGTTCTGCTAGGTACATTCTAGGCCACAATTTAGGCACTTCCCAGGACAATATGGCAATGTCTGCTGTGATCTTCTGGCTCCACTGCAGCAGCTGCAGTGTAGACTCAAGATGGCTCCCCCTTCAACTCTCCACTGCCAGTTGAGAAACACAAAGCACTTTTCAGATACCAGTTCACAGTGAATTCTCTGGACCCCTAAGTTCAAGTTGCTTTTCTTTTTAAAACATTTATTTCTTCTTTTTAGTGATACATGACAGCATGCATTTTGACATATTATACATACATGGAGTGTAACTTCCCATTCTTTGGTTATACATGATGTGGAGTTACACTGTTTGTGTATTCATATATGAACATAGAAAGGTTATATCCAAATCATTCTACTATCTTTCCTATTCTCATACTCCCTCCCTTCCTTTCATTCCCCTTTGTCTAATGCACTGAAATTCTACTCTTCCCTTCCCCATTTATTGTGAATTAGCATCCACATAGCAGAGATAAATATTTGGCCTTTGTTTTCTTTGGCATTTTCTTATTTCACTTAGATAGTGTCCAGTTATATCCATTTACCAGCAAAAGTCATATTTTCATTTTTCTTTATGGCTGAGTTATAATTTATTGTGTATATATACCACACTTCCTTTATCCATTATTTTGTTGAAGGGCACCTAGGCTGGTTCTATAGCTTAGCTATTGTGAATTGAACTGTTATAAACATTGATGTGGCCATGTCACTATAGTATTCTGATTTTAAGTAGAGACTGAGGAGTGGAATAACTGGGTCAAATGGAGGTTACATACCAAGTTTTCTGAGGAATCTTTATACTTCTTTCCATAGTGCTTGAACCAATTTGCAATCCCGCCAGCAATGTATGAGTGTACCTTTTTCCCCACATCCTCACCAACACTTATGGTTTCCTGTATTCTTCATAATTGTTCAGGCTGCTTTTCTGATCTCGGTTTTTCTGTACCAAACCTGTCCATTGTATTTCTCTCTGTGTTCTCCCTCTCTCTGTGGTAAACCAGTACTGCTGCTGTCACAACCAGTGTGGCTCCAATGTACTCTTTGTTCTTTGTTCAGTGCACCCAAATTTCTGAGTCTCTAAGACACTCTGACTGTCCAATATTGAATTTTAATAAAATCCCTCTTTCACCCAACTCACTGAGAAGTAATACACCTGCTGCCTGAATCCTGAGCCACAGAATAACTAGGAATGCAGCCTTCCTTTAACCCACCTTCATGAATCTCCTAAAAGTAGATCCTAATGTCTCACCATATACACACAGGAATGGTAACTATGTGAAGAGATTGATGCTTCAATTAGCTAGACTGAGTTATGAGTACACTATGTGTGATATATACCAAAACATCACATTGCATACTTATATATAATTTTAATAAGAATATAAAATAAAGTTAAGTTATACAAATCAAATAAATGAACATAAAATAGCATGTAATTTAAATTGTCAGCATCAATAATTAGGAACACCAAGGTGTTAGTGTTGTTTGAAAGTTTCTGCAGCAGCCCCAATGCAAAATTATTCCAGAGCACCATTTTCTATAAAAATGGAGATTAGGCTTTGCAGTGACATTGTAGATCTTGAATAAATCTTTTAAAAATTTAATTTTAAGAAGCTATAGGTGGCTGTAAATGGCATAGTTAAATATAGTTTGAGGGCTACAAAAATATTTAGAAATGCATGTGGTAAGTTGTTGTTACAAACATGGTGCAATTCTTCTATAGGAGTTATAGTAGTGTTTAAAAGTCACCCAAGTTCATTACTTCTTCATGTTGCTATCCTATTAATTTCATGAAACATGCCATGTTTATCAACCAACTTCAACTATAAATTTAACTTAGCAGTGGGAATGAGTGCTTACTACAATCTTTAAATTATGGATGCCTTATAAATAATAAAAGTCTATGATTTTTTCAATATTTAAAGCTTTGAGAAAGGATATTATATTTAAAAAGGGAAAAAGAAAAATTAATTTTGAAATTTGATATTTGGCCATATATTCTGATATGTGTGATCAAAATGAGCCTTCTTTCTTCTTTTTCTAGCTTCTAGTATTTTTACATTTGAGAAGTTGGATTCAGTGTCAGGAAACTGCAATTTGTTTCACCTAAGTACTATAAGAATATCATTGCTTCATTTTTCTTCAAATAATTTCTTAATCCCTTTGGTGCTTTCATGTGCATTTTAGCACATTCAATTTTTTGTTTCTGATTATAGGTGCACTCCTGAAATCCCAATAGCTGGTGAGCTGAGGCAGGAGAATTGCAAGTTTAAAGTCAGCATGTGCAATTTAGTGAGGCCCTCAGCAGCTGAGCAAGCACCTGTCTCAAAATAAAAAAAATGAAAAGGACTGAGGATATGGTTCAGTGGGTACAAAAAAAAAGGGAAGAAAAAATTGTTAGTGCATTATTTTCTACTTAAAACCTGATTCCAAATTATTATGGAGCACATACAGTTCAAAGTAGATGTCCAAAAATGATATCTTTGGCCTGAATTCTAGAATATCTTAATTTATATTTTCCAAATAGGTTAATTTGAGGCCTGATGGCACTAATCTTATCTTCACAATGAGATTCAACCACAATTTTAATTGAATACTTGACAGATATGTTCTTAATATACTTTAATATTTATTGAAGCAGCAACATAACTGTATCATTCTAGGATATGAACGAAAAGTTCAGTGTCATCAAAAGTGTTTTCTCTGCAGTGTATAGGAAGACTAGATAGGAAGAATAGATGAATGAATCAGACATTATTACCATATCTGCCTATGTAAATGTATGACCGCTGGGACTCTATATCATGTACAACCAGAAGAAATTATACTTCTTGTGTGTATGATGTATCAAAGTGGATTCTATGCTCATGTATAACTAATTAGAACAAATATAATATAGTGATTTTAGAGACAATCTGGGGCTTCTCTTAAATAATACTCAGAAATAAAACATTTAAAAAAAATAAAAATAAGGAATGGTCAGGTTGCTGCCTGGAGAGCCATTTTGTTACAGTAATGGAAAACTGCTGAACATATGGGCCACTCTGATTATTTGTTCACCAGAAAAGCATGCGAAATTTTGAAACACAGGGTGCTCATCAAATCTGGAAACATAGATACCTTTATTTTATTATATAGTATAGGATAATAATAAACCCCTTTTTATATAATTGACTATTGTATTAGTTTTCTACTGCTACTGTAAACAAATTACCATGACCTTAGTGACTTGAGACAACACAAATTTATTATCACACTGTTATGAATGTGAGAACTCAAAAATGGATTTATAGGGCTAAAAGAGTTGGCAGAGTTTTGTTCCCTCTGAAGTCTCCAGTGGAGAATCCATTTCCCTATTTTCCACCTTCTAGAGGCTGCCTTCTTTCTTAGCCTCCTTCCTTGGCTGGTGACTCCTGCCTCCACCCTCATACCACGTCACTCTCAACTCTGTGTCTGTCATTACACCTACCCTCTCTAATGTTGACCTTTTTGCCTCTACATAAGAATCCCTGTGATAAGGACATCCACCCAGATCTTCCAGGGACAATTTCCCCATCTCAGGATCCTTTACTGAACTATATCTGCCAAGTCCTCATTGATATGTAGGATCACAGAGTCCCTGTATGTTTCTAAGGATTATGACATGGACAATTGGGGAACTGTGATTCTATCACACTATTGCTTTCACATTCAATGGTTCCCCTCACTTTTAAATAAAATTGGTGCATTAGAGAAACCTAGGCTCCTCTGCAGAAGCTGAATTGGCAATAAAATGGTGGCAGAGCTTTTCAGGGTCTGTAGGCTTCTGCTCCTTGAATTTCGAATGCCTACAGAGGCCCAATGGAACCTGAGGGAGGAAAGTCCAAGAATAGAAATGAGTAACACTCCAAGCAGCTGGGCTCCTGCTCTCTGTGTCTGTTGTCCACAGTCAAGCTGCATATGGGTACTTCCTCAAGAAACAGGAGGGACCTGGTGATTACTACCACCCTGGAGAAGAAGCCAGCATTCCCTGTAAACCCCAACTGCCCAACTGTCTCTTTTGTGAATTTATTTTTATATGGCATCTACTTTTACTTCCCTTCATTTCCCTTCCCCTCCCTTCCCTTCCCTTCCCATCCCTTCCCATCCCTTCCCATCCCTTCTCTTAGACACTAGAGATTGAACTCAGGGCCTATTCTTGCTAAACACTTATGGTATTAGCAGGCTACACCCTCAGCCCTCACATCACACCTCTAGAATATTTGGCTCCTAAAACCCAGAAATGGGCCCTACTTCAACAGGCTGCCTTGAGGCAGACCCCAGAGATCCTGGGGATTTTCCCTCTGGACACCCTTTGATTTCTGGCCAAGAAACAGGTGGATATGAAACCCAGCTCACCCACCTGAGCAAAACCTGAGTCTCTGGGTCTGGGCTCATGCAGGGTTTGACTCTTCTACTGCAAGTCTGTCCCTGGTACCTCACTTGCACATGAAGTATCCTCTCAGATCTGCCGAGTGAAACCTTAAGGACAACACAACAATAGGTTAGAACAGACACATGCATCTCAGAGAGACAGAGTGGTGCTCAGGCCAGCAAACTTGACTATTGTCTAATGAATGGTACATAATCATGTAACCAGAGCAGGGCTGTCCAGGAGAGCAGAAGGCAAGTCTTATGTGTCATTTCCACTTCCCTAATAAAACCTTTAAGAAATGTAGAAAAAAGCAGGTGAAACATTTTAGCAACATATTTCCTCTAATATAATATATTCAAAATAGCATTGGTTCAAGATGAATATTTCATGTTCAATTTTTCTCCTACAAAGTCTTTGAAATCCAGTGTGTTTTTGTACTCACAGCACATCTCACTTCAAACTAACCACAAGTCAAGTGTTCAGCAGTCACACACGACTTGTGCCTACTATATGGAGCAGTGC
Organism: Sciurus vulgaris; assembly: GCF_902686455.1. Lineage (NCBI taxonomy): Eukaryota > Metazoa > Chordata > Mammalia > Rodentia > Sciuridae > Sciurus > Sciurus vulgaris. The sequence continues at coordinate 32,025,600 of NC_136474.1, forward strand.
AGCTCAAAAGCCTGATTGTGCTAATTAGAAGAGTGTGCATAAAATTTAGGGAGGCAAGAAGGGCTTCCAGGTGCCTCCCTGAGTGCTGCCTGAAGAGGAGTGTGCCTTGGGCATCGGCCTCCCAGGCTCTTCACATCCCACTGGAATCTACAGAGCTCCTAAGGTCCCTGCTCCTAGCAACCTTCTCATTCCTGATGAGTTTCCTGTTCAGGTGTGCCCCAGGAGAGACTGAGAGGCTGACTTGATAAACAGATTCAGGTATAGGTCCATGCCACTATTTCCATGATAATGAGTAAACAGCATATTGGTTTTATATATTGGTTTCTTTTTTTAAATTAAAAAGTTATTAAATTGATAAATAATAATCATATATGTTTATGGGTTATCATGTGATGTTTTGATGAATGTTTACAATATGGAATGATTAAATCAGGCTAATTAACAAATTCTTCATCTCTCATAGATTTTTCTGTGGTGAAAATGTTTAAAATCTATTCTTTTAGCAATTTTGTAATATGTACTACATTGTTCATTACAGTCACCTTGCCATGCAAGAGATCTTAGACTTATTTCTCTGACTGAAATTTTGTACCCTTTTTATCAGTATCACACCTTTCTTTGTTGTACCCAAGCTGTTAAGCACCAAGGATTTGGCTTTATCCATGGTTCTTCTGAGCCTTCTCTTAAGAGCGATGAGCTACAAAGTCAGGCTTCTGATGCTGCATAGAATCAGAATTAGCACAGACAGAAGCTAATCTAAATTATTAAGTATCTTTTCCCTATATAGAAATAAAATCCAAACACAGTCAGTTCTTCTTCTCTGTAGGCTCTGCAGCCAGCACCTGTCCTAGCGGGGAAGGTTTGTACATGGTTGCCGCCCCTGCCCCTCGGCTAACATGGCTGCTCAACCAGACATGGATTCTAGTTTGCTCTGCATGTACATTGGCTTATCTAATCTCGGCTGTGGCTTTGCAGGCTAATGTCCTGCCTGTCCTTGGCCCTTCAGCATCTGGTCCCTGTTTGGTTCTTCAGCCTTTTCTTTCTTCTTCCCATTCTTACCTCTGAGCCTTTGCACATGCTAATTCCTTTGCCTGGAAAACTCTTCTCTCTTTCTCCTGCCCCATGACTCCAAGCCTTTTACATTCTAAATATAGGTATAAAATTATCTAAATTCTTAAGTGGATTTTCCATTATTAGAAATAAAATTAGTCAGCTCTTTATATCAGCAGTTTCTGCAGCCATGGATTCAACCAACCATGGATACATCTTAAATACCCAGAAAACATCTTATCTGTACTGATCCTGGATTGTTTTCTTCTTGCATTCACTAAGCAATGCCATATAACTATTTACATAGAATTTACATTGTACTAGGGATCATAATAAGACTGAGGCAAAATCCAAATACAGCCTCAAACTTCACTTGCTTTGTTATTTGCTTTTAGTTGACTTTTTAAAAATCACTAGTTCTGGAGGTCACACAACTGAGTATGCATTATGAGTCTCCCACTAGCATTGCTGCAGGTGACATGTGAGTTGTGATCATAGAAATTGTCTAGGTTATTTGTCAAGAATTAAAGGCCACCTTTGTTGAAACTATCACCTCTTCACTTGGGCCTCTGCAAGAATTCTATTCTTACTGACATGGCAGATTCTAATCTCTATCAGAAGAATAAAATAAAGGTGCAACTGTGAGAGAAATAAGACTTTTTAATGGGATGTCCTGCTGGAGAAAAAGGAAGAGAAAGCATTGACCAGGACAGTGTCAGGCTGGTTCAAAAAGAGGACAAAGGTGTACAGCTTTTAAGGCATCTTTGGGGTAGGCAGGGACCTGGTCTCTTGATGTCATCCACTGTGGAAGGGGTTTTAGTTGCTCCTGAGCTCTTCTCCATCATGCTGCATCCTGTGTCCCATGGCTCATTACTGTCTTAGCTCCTCACCTCACCTAGGGCTGTGCATTTCACTATGCTGATAAGGTCAATTCATGAGTGGATCACTTCAGTGGTTGTCCTACCCATGCCTTTGCTCCTCACCTCCTGAAATTTGCTTCTTACCATTGGGGAAAGTTCATAATTGGACTTGGGGCCAGACAAATCATTGTCCTGCCTCAGTAGGTGTGACTTAATGATCTTGTTTTCCTTGACTGTTCTCTTGGTATCTCTGCTGTTGGTCTTTGAAGGTCACACTGACTAGCTAGCCTCCCATCTCCTGACATGTAATGTTAGTTTAGAGCTTTGAAGGTGGGTGCACATTTTAGCTCTTAATATGGGGTATGTTTTTCATGGAGGTCCCTAACTGTGTCACCATGGGTGACCTTTACATGCCAGAGAGTCAAAATATCCTCTCTCAGATCACGTCAACACGGATATTATCTGAAAATGTGTTCTATGAAGAGCCATGAATATTGATTGTGCATGCACAGAACACTGATTTATTTACCTCTGATTACATTTCCCCATGCCATGGACTACTCTGCTACATTACCCCATTAATATGCCCAAACCAAACTTTCTCCATAGTGAGGTGATTTTGAGAGTTGGGTCTCTATCTCTGCTTGGCCACCTTTCAAATAAACTCTTCTGCAAAACTCATTTCAGTGATTGGCATATCACGTGGAGGGAACAACAGGCCTGGTTTAGTAACAGTAAGTAATCTAGAGATGGTTTAAAGTATACAGAATGATGTGAACTGGTTATACACAAATACTCCACAATTTTATATTTTATAATCCATAGATTTTGGTATCTTTATGTTCCTGTGAATACTGACAGACAACTACATTTTTATCATTTTACAGCTTGTGAACAAAAGTCTCTATCTTCCAATAATTTCTGTAGTGAGGGTGTTCTTGGTATCCCAAAACAGGTTTTGGAAATATAATGAAGAGAACTTGTGGAAGTATCCTTGTCAATTCTGAAATATAGAAAAATCTGTTAGCTGTATCAAGTAGTTTGAAGACCAAAACATGAAAGAGAAAACTATAGCATATATTGAAACATTGACATCAAAGGCCTTTGGATGGCCAAGCTAATTAAGCAGAGGGTAATGGGCTGGAGGCCCAGAAGAAATTAGGCCAGGGGAAGTCCTGCTCTGGGAAAGCAAAAACAATGACGAGGAACTAATTACGCCTCCTGCCTGAGCCATAATTAAGTTGTTAGTACCCACCTTTGGAGCCAGCTTCCCAGTCACCTGAGCAGGTATCTGCACAGTGCAGGGGAAACTTTTTCAACAAACTTACAGTGTGATCTGAAGGTTTCCTTTTTAAAAAAAAAATTTAAATGCCAGGATATAGAAATATTTCCAGAACTGTTGCCAAACTAAAAGGATTGTTCTCTTTTAAAAAATAGGTATCTGTCTTGTGTATCCATCTACCTATCTATCATCTATCTAATCAGGTGGTTTGTATTGGTTGATTTAGAGCTATGGCTATCCTACTGTTTCTGCAGAAGTTTTGAGGTAGCCATATGCTTTAGCTAAGGAAGCTTCCTAAGATTTTGAAGGGAACTTCAGGTCCTCCTAGATTATAGGGACATGTGGTTGGGGCTGGGATCATAACTCAGTGGTAGAGAGCTGCCTTACATGTGCACGAAACTGGGTTCAATTCCCAGCACACACACACACACACACACACACACACACACACACACACACACACGTGTGCATGCACATACACACATGAAGACATATGATTACTTAGGCAAATTGCAAAGCTCTTTTCTCATCACAATCTAAGGAAGAATGAAGTTAAGGAAGTCAGAAACCCTACAAACTCCCTGTGCCTGAGTGCCCAGGACTACAGTGAACAGGTGCTGAATAAATTAGAAAAAGAGAGATGAAAGGGGACAAAGGCATATTTTCTCTAGAGAGCATGATTTCAGGCTATATCAACTAACAACTGAGTAAGAAAATGAACCAGCAGAACCTTTGGGAAGGGGAGGGAAATTTGCTGCTCCAGTGGTCTCAAACACTCCACCAGCCTCTGAGACCTCAGGCAACCTCATCTGTAGGTGGGGCTGGGCAGTTGGATGATTTCTGCTCCCCCTTATTTCCTTTCTCCTTTAGGTACTTTCATTATTGTTAATCAATGTAAACATCTTTTTGTAACACGCACTCAAAACTGCAAATACTCAAAATATAGTTTTATATTTTTAATTAATGTAACAAATACTTAAAGAGACAATGGCCAAAATGAGAAGAAGGGAGGAAGAGTGAGGGAGAGATGTATAAAAAGGGAGAAATGTAGAGTGAGGAGGAGAGTGAGACAGAGGAGAAAATGCAGACAGGCACAAGGAAATATGTAGAGGGAGAAAAGGAGGAGTTGATTTATCATTTAGAATTTCTAAACTAACTGACTATACACAAAGCAGAATGGTCAGACATCCAATCCTTCTGAGCCCTTTGAAGGATTTTGTCTGCATTTCTCTGCTGCTGGCTATTTGTGATTCTGATTAGGTTCCTAAATGGAAGGGAGTTATCAGTGGGGAAGAAGGGTAAAATCAGAAAGAGATGTGAAAGCAGGAAAGGGTTGGAATTGGGAGGGGACATGGAATAAGGGAGTCAGTAGGGACTGTGCATTTGGGGATAAGATGGAGTGAAGGATCTGGCAGTTTCCTTGAACTTTGGGACTTCAGGGATATGGATGGGTAAAAAGGTTTCTAGGAAATGTTCCTGCCATATTTTGAAGTTTAAAGTCTTTCTTCAGGGGTTAGGAGGCTTATGTTTCTTTTATAGGTGGCATTGTTCAGAGATAGGCACTTTGGTAGACTGCCAACTTTGTAACAGATTCTTTGCATTATGTTGAAAACCCTTGCAACATAAGTTTTTCAACTTCCCTGTCAAGAAATTAAATCTATGCTTTTTTCCTTTCTTGAATCTGGATATGGCCATGGGGCTTGGCCAATGTGGTGTTGGTACATGTGAGGCAAAAAGAAGCTTGGGAATAAAGTGGACATTGGCACTGGCCCTCTTGCTGCTCATAAAATCTCTAGGACCATCACCACGAAGGAGCCCACCTACCTACTAGATGAGAGTGACATGACCTGGTTTTCCCCATTGACTCTGCTACTTACCAGACATGAATGAGACCACTGACTGCTGATTGCAAATACACAAGCAAGTGTCCCTACCACCACATGAAATAGAGACCACTTGTCTTTTTGAGCTTGGCTAAAAACAGGAATCCATGGACTGGTAAAGAAATACATTTTTTCTTTTGTATTGGGGATTGAACCCAGAAACACTTAACAACTCACTTAACCACTAGGTTCATCTCCAGTCCTTTAACTTTATTTTGAGACAGTGCTAAGTTGCTTAGGGCCTCACTAAGATCCTAAAGCAGGTTTGAACTTGCAACCACCTGCCTCAGCCTCCTGAGCAACTGAGATTATAGGCATGTGCCACTGGTAGTGCCCAGCATGGATGTTGTTTTAAGTTACTAAATTCTGGGATAGTTAGTTGTGCAGCAAAAGCTAGCCAAGAGAGGCAGGAAAGAGTTTGTTATTATATAATGATGGGGCTTTGTTAGTGCTCAACAATTGGTAGCCTATAAAGTAGCAGCTGCAACCAGTTTCTCAGAGAGCTAACAATGGTGCATTTTAGCAATGTGAGTGCCTCTGGAGTTTATGTTTTACCACCTGCCTGATGCAGAAATCCCTTAACACCACACTGCCTCATGACTTCCTGGGGCAGAGAATCCCCAGCTCTCCTTGGCAGTCCATCTCACTCAGAGATTTTGGGTTAGTGACATGTTCTGTCTTATATTTAGTCAAATGCAGCAGCTTTGCAATTGAGAATGATATTTTATTTTTAGAGAAATCTTGGGCCCAGGGGAGATGAGAGGTGAAGGAGAGAGATCAATGATGAGAGGTGAAGGAGAGAGACCAATAGTCCTTTGCGCTCCTTTCTCTGCTTCCCCTGTACTTCTCTATGAAGACATCTACTAGACCCAGTTTCCTGGTTGGGGTGATTCATCTAGCACCTATCAAAGGGTGTAAAGCCTGGGAATCTGGGTTGTTAGGAAGTCCAGGGGGTCAAGAAAGAAAGTTTAAAGATGTGACACAGGACAAGGAAGGGAAAAGGCATTGTGCTGAGTTTACAAGATGGGATGTATGTTTTAGGTATATGGAACAGAGTGGTATACAATGTTGGGTGCAGAGGACGGTTGCCATTCTCAGTGAAACTATTATGACATGATTTTCTATGTTTAAAGGACAAGTTGCACAAGTTTTGTGATAACAAGGAGTTGACCTGGTAAGGTCCTTTACTGTTCTCAAAATCAAATTGAGGGGTTTATCATTCATTCATTCATTCATCAAATACTTTCCAAATACTCAGTCTGGGGATACAGTAACTAAAATATGAAGAATATGTGAATTCACGGGGCTTCTCTTCAGAGGGGAAAATGCCAAGTGAACAATTTGTTATATAACATAATTTTGAATTCATCAAGATGGTGAGATGCGATGTCCTGAGATAAAGGGGTCAGCAAAGGCCTTGCCAAAGAGGTGATGTTTGAATAGAATCCTGAATTAGTGAGGGAAGGGAGCTGTGACTTCTGGAGGAAGCCACTCCAGGCAGAGTGGACAGGATGTGCACAGGCCCTGGGGTCACGATGCTGGGTGGCGGATGCAGTCAGGATGTGATGATGTCTGTTGAGGGCTGGAGCTGGGGAGGAGGTTGGAAACCTGCATATTGTATCCTGGACCTCATAGGTCAAGGAAAGACCTCTCATTTGAGTTCTGTTGAGTTGCCTGGGCATCTTTTAAAGATGGAGGGCATGGAAGTAACTTCATCTGATTTTCATTTTTAAGGGATCTTCTGCCTATTGTAGACAGACAGAAGACTTCGAGAGAGCCATGGAAAGATGGGTGCTCCAACAGTGACTCCACAACTGGCTGATCTTGGCATGTATCTTAACCTTTCTGAGTCTCAGTGTTCTTGTCCATAAATTGGTGACAGGAACCATACATACATACAAACAAACATACATAATTCATCACATCATGGATTAACTTCACAACTACTTTTTGAGGATGTGTTCTGTGCCACTCTTTGAGGTAATGAACTGTATTGAAGACTAAGCAGACTGAGGAGATACAGTTGCCCCTAACCCACAGTGAAGTTTGAGAAATGATGATTATGCTATACCTTTATTATTAGTCCATTGGTGTTTTGGCCTGATGGACCTTATTTCAAGGGCTACAAACAAACCTTCTCCCAAGGAAGGAATCCATGTGGGAGGTCTCTATCACCCCTGGAGACTGAGGCTGAGTATTATAGAAACCTAGCAAAATTCCAAGCCTGCTTTATCCTCTTCTAGCTACCTACCCTTTAGTTTTCTTCATTGTTGGATTTCTTAAGTGTCTTGCCTTTATTTGCTTTTTTTTACATATATTATCCTGTGTTTCACTAATCTTTGTGTGTTGATTTAGACTTTGGTTTTTGTATGTTAATGGTTCCATTGAGTCAAAATCTGCTTCAAACGTGCAGATATTTAAAAATAAGAGTTGTTCTGCCTTAGTCTCCTCAATTCAAGGTTTACAATGGGAGTATTGTGTGTCACATTACTGTTGATTAGTTTTGTTATTCACACCAACCTCTGATAAAACCATGTTAAGGAAACCTAGCTTAAAAGGAATATAATTTTATTTTAATTTTTAATGTGTTCAAATATACAAAGCATAAAATTACTATCATATTCATTTTTATGTGTATCATTCAGTGGCATTAAGAACTTTGACATGGTACAACCATAACTTCTCTTCAATTCCAGAATTTTTTCACGATTCCAAACTCATCCAAATGTGTCTATTAAACAATAACTCTCCCTTCCCCACTTTATGTCTCCATGAATTCAACTATTCTAGATACCTCATCTCATAGGAGGAGAACCATCTAGTACTTGTCCATTTGAATCTGGCTTCTTTTATTTAGCATAGTGTCCTCAAGGTCTATCCATATGGCAGCATATCAGAATTTCCTTCCTTTTGAGGACTTAATAATATTCCACTGCATACATATGCCACATTTTTGTCATCCAATCATCTGTTGATGGATGTTTGTGTTACTTCCACATTTTACCTATTGTAAATAATGCTATTAAGAGCATAGGGGTTCGAATATCTCTTTCAGACCCTACTTTCAATTATTTGGGGTATTTATCCAGAGACAGAATTTCTGGATCATGTGATAATTATAATTTTAATTGTTTGAGGAACCACCATACTATTTCCATAGGGACTGTGCCATTTTACATTCCCATTCACAGTGCCTAAGACTGCCAATTTTTCTGTATCTTCACCAGCACTGGTTATGTTTTGCTTCATTTTTTTTTTTGATTCATCCTAATTTATTTGAGGTAGAATCTCACTATGGTTTTGATTTGTGTTTCTTAATAATTAGAGATATTGACCATCTCTTTATGTGCTTGTTATGGTCCTTTGCCTAACTGGGTTAGTTTTTGTTGTTGCAAAAGGTCTTTAAATATTCTGGATATTAATCCCTTATCAGATCTGTGATTTGCAAATATTTTCTATCCTTCTATGGGCTGCATTTTCATTCTGTTTATTGGGTCCTTTGATGCACAGAAGATTTAAATTTTGAGGTAAATTGGTTCACCTATTTTTTCTGTGATGCCTACATTTTCCATGTCATGTTAAAAAATAGTTGTTAAATTCTTCAACAGTGCTATGGAGGTAAATTGTAAAATTCAGTGCAATGAAGTTTATGTGATTGATCAGTTTGAGTTAATTATTAATTACTAATTAATTGTTAATTAATTATGGTAAAAGGTAAAGGTCCAACATCATTGATTTGCATGTGAATATTTGTTGGAAAAAATTTACTTCCCACACTGAAACATCTTAGCACCTTTGTAGAATATCATTTGACTCTGTATGTGTGACTTTATTTCTGGATCTTTATTGGGGTTTCACTGGTTCATATGTCACTTTTACTTTTTTTATTGTAAACAAATGGGGTACATGCTGTTTCTGTTTGTACATGGAGTAAATGCATACCATTTACCACCATTTGACCCAGCTATCCCACTCCTTGGCCTATACCCAAAGGACTTAAAATCAGCATATGTCACTTTTAAGTCAGCAAAACTGTATTGTTTTGATTAGTTTAACTTTGTAGTAGGGTTTTGAAATCAGGAAGTATAAGACCTCTGAGTTGGTCCTTCTTTTTCAAGATTGTTTTGGTAATTTTCAAGGTCCCTTGATTTTTCTTCTGAATTTTGGGATGAATTTATGTCTTTTCTGCAAAAAATAAATGTCATTGGAATTTTATTATAGATTGAAATATATCTGTAGACAACTTGGGACTGTATTGACATCATAAGAATATTAAGACTTAATAAGAATATTGTCTTCCAGACCATCAGCAAGGCTGTCTTTCCACTTACCAGTGCCTTATCTTGGTAACATTATATAGTTTTTTCTGTATAAATTTTTCATGTCCTTGTTTAAATTTATTGCTAACCATTTAAATTTTCTCAATGCTTTTGTAAATGGAATTGTTTTCTTAATTTTGGCAGGACATTATTAGTATATATAGACATAGCTCATTTTTGCATGTTGATTTTATTTTCTGCAATTTTGCTGAATTCATTTATTAGTTTTACCCAGTGTTTTGTATTTTTAAAATTGAATGTAATTTTTAAAATTCTTTCAAAACCATGTTCTCCTACCATGCATGAATGCTGTCTGCAGCTAACAAATACTGAGTGCAGGTGTGGAGAGAATCCTGACTATTCTGTTCTGAACTGGTACAGATAGAAAAAGCAGATCATAATTCCCAGTGTGCTTTGAACATATCAGTTACACAAAATGAAATATAAATGGCTAACACTCCAGGTAAAAAATATTGGCAGAAGAGAGAAACACTCAAGAGATCTTTGCACACATTTTCAATTTTCTTAGTGTTAAGATGGGACCTCTGAATAAATTTGTGTTTATCCCAGCATGTCAGAATTTTCACAGATAATGGTAGATGTTTAGTAGAAAACTGCTTTGCTTTGTGGGATCTCTTTCACACCATAAAATGAGGTGTAAATAGTTTTCTAATTTAGGAAAAACAGAAGACTTTCTTGCTTGAGAAAGGCAGCTTTACTTTAAAGTTAATGGGAGGCCTCACTGAAAACATCAGTACAGGGTACTTCTGGAAGGTCAGATTAAAGCTACAAATAGACACTGTGCATATTCAGATTACATGCAAGTGCAAAGAATAGGGTGTGACTAAAAAGGTGAAGTAGCTCAGCTACTTCCATCATTGAGCATTATGTCCAGGAGTCAATTCTGTCCTCTGTTGGCCTAGAACTCTGGGATTAGGAGGGAGGGCAGACACCTACACAGTAGCTTCCTGCATTGCTCAGAACTCAAGACAATCTCACTTGAGTCCCAGGAGCAGCCTCATCTTGGCTTACATAGAGAGAGTGAATCCAGGAATTAGAACACATGGAATCATCTGCATTGGTAACTCCATGGCTCATTGGTCTGTGAGGAGCACACTGGTGGAACCCACTAGCTTTCTGCAGAACATAGGATATAGCAGCCAAAGACTTTCTCTTTCCCCCTTCACCTGACAGACAAATTGTTACTGAGTGTCTTCCAGGATCCCATGCAGTCCTTCCTGTAGTTACTGTTTACATCCATTTCTGGTGGTTCACTTCATGACAGTTCATTAACATAATGAGAGGGTTCCACAGCACAGCAACTAGGGGTGAAACAGGTTCCAATGAGATTCTGACTCACTCATTTAATTGGGTCAATCTTTGGTTGCCTCTGCCCTTGGCTTAGCTCACTTCTGAGGCCACAAGAGTGCAAAACACCCCTCTGTCCTGCCAGGTTATAACCCCTGCCTGTCCTCCCCATCCAAACACTGCCTGACCCATGGAGTCTCTCCTGAGAACTGAAAGAGCTCTTTATATTTCTAGTCCTAACCGTGAGAACTTCTCCTTCCTTTGTGCTGTAGATTTGTCCACCAGTGAACACTGCCACCTTAACATCTGTTCCACACATATCATCCTCTGCCCCTTTCTTGCTTCTCCCTGTGAGATGAAAATGGTTTATTATTTTTCCTAATTACCTGAGTGCTTACACAAATGGGTGCAGTTCCAAGGGTGCATGAAAGGTTTCCTGTGATCACATGTGGCTCAGGAATATGTTTTTGGCATCAAACACATAGTTCTTAAATTTATAATAAGTGGAGGCTTACTGTCCATTTATGACCAGTTTGGAGATGTCATATTGTTGGCAAAAACAATTTCACTAGCTCCAGTTCCTGCCTAAGGAGCCTCTATGCCCTCGAGAGGCTGTTTGTTTCCAGAAGAGGTAAGGCTTGGATCCCTGAAAACAAATCTGGACACATTTGGTTGGATCCAGAGTAAGAATTCTGGATGGACAGTGCATAGTAGATGTGGCCAAGCATGTTGAACCTTCAGTATGGCTCCATGCTGGTAGAACTGCTTTGCTCAATCTTATCTTTCTTTCCAGCACTGCCTGTGATTTGGATACAGTTTGACATTGTCCCTGCTGGATTCATGCGTTGGAAGCCAATTCCCAAGTGTGTTGACATTAATAGGTAGTAGAAACTTTAAGAGGTAGAATCTAGTAGCAAGCCTTTAGGTCCCTGGGGTTGCTGACCTCAGAAGGGATTCAAATCATTCTCCTTGAATGACAGTTCTTTTGAGGGTGTAACAAAAGAGCAAGGCTACTCCCTGCCCTAGCTTCCTGAATTACTATGTTATCTTTCACACATGAACCCTGCCATGATGTCATCTCCCATGAAGTCCTTACCAGAACTGATGCCATGCTATATGAACTTTCAAACTCTAAGACTGACCTAAATAAGCCTCTTTTTTGTAAGTTTTCCAGCCTCAGGTATTTTGTTATAGCAACAGATTAAAGACTAATATACTCTCCAAACCACTTTGCCTTGCTCAATATGGGAAGATGACCATCACTGAGAAGTAGGATTGCAAAACTAGATGATCACTAAGTTGCTCTCGAACAAAGGGACTAGAGGTATTCACATACTCCCTTGTCACATGAGGCAGGGAGAGAAAAAAGGAAGGAGGGAAGAATAAAAGAAAAATAGTTATGATATAGCTTCTAGACCCAGTTAAAAATCACTATAGTCCTTGACATTTAAGCTACATGAGTCAGAAAATTTTCCTTTCTACGTAAGCCATTTCAAATCAGTTTCCTGTCACAAGCAACTTGGTCTTTAATAATAAACATGCCTCTTATCTCAGAAAGGCAGCTCTGGAACTGACAATGACTGATATTTCAGTCTCTGATTTTCTGATGTGCATAATGAATATTCAGTAGGACCAACTACTGTTTAAACATATGCCAAGAAACACAGCTAAGACTTGAATATTTTGGATTTTTTAATGTAGAAAGAAGGAACTATTTCTAGAGACATAATAATACCTGTTAGAATAGCAGGCAATTTTCTTTTTCTTTTTAATTTTCACGGTCAGCCTCTTTTATCCTGTTTCATCTTTTAAAAGCAAAAGCAATGCTTCCCCACCAAAAGTACAGACCACAAAAGAAAAAACAGATATATTGAACTTCACCAAAATTAAACACATTTGTGTATCAAATAACACAATATAGAAAGTGAAACCAATAGAATGTGAGGAAATATTTGCCAATCATGTGAAAAGGGATGAATATTTAGAGTGTATAAAGGAATACCCATGGCTTAATAATGACAACAAAACTATGTGATAAAAAATACAGGCAAAGGATTCAGATAGTTATCTAAGTAGATAAGTGGATGACCAATAAGCACATGAAAAGATGCTACAAATCATTAGTCATTAGGTAAATGCAAATCCAAGCCATAGTCAGATATTATTTCATACTTGTTAGATTGGCAATCATAAAAAAAGAGACAAAACCAAAAACCAAATAGTAAATACCAAGTATTGATGGGGAGTTGGACCCCTATGTATTCCTTCTGAGGATGTAAAACAATGCAGCCACTATGGAAAACAATATAGTGGTTCTTCAAAAAGTGAAACATGAAATTACCATGTGGCCCAGAAATTCTACTGCTAAGATGTACCCCAAGGAGTTGAAAGCAGGGGAGCAAAAAGACATTTGTATATCACTATTCATAACAGCATTATTCACAATAGCTAAGAAATAGAAGCAATTTGCATATCCATCCACAGAAGAATGGATCAACAAAATATAATATATATATACAATGGTATGTTATTCAGTCTTAAAAAAGAATGAAATTCTGATACATGCTACAATATAAATGAACCTTGAGGGCTAAGCAGAATAAACCAGAGAACAAGTAGAAAAATACTACATGATTGTACTTATGTGAGGTAAACAGAAGAGTTCAATTTATGGAGACAAAAGGTAGAACAGAGGTTACCAGGGAGGGGGATTTTTTTTAAGTGGATATAGTTTTAGTTTGGGGTACTTAAAATGTTTTGCAGATGGATGATGGTGGTGTTTGTACAACAGTGTGAATGTACTTAACACCACTGATTTGTACATTAGAAATGGCTAAAATGATAAATTTAATGTCACATATTTTTTACCATCCTCCCCCAAATAACAATGTTTCTCAAGGGAGTCTATAGAAACAGAAAGTAAATTAGTGCTTGCCTAGATGGGTGGAAACAGGGATTAACAGTTAATGGGCAGGAGGATCTATTTCATGGGTTGGATGAAAAGTCATAAAACTGATTTATGTTAATGATCACACAGCTGGATATGATATGGAAAATATGCTTCAATAAAGTTGTAAAGAAACCCAACAATTTATCTAAAAATATTTATCAGAATAATTCTACACTATAATGTGCTAATAGGATTTCCTCAATAGAGGAGCTGTGTGGTCCAGTGTGTTTGGGAAACACTGTCCATCTTTCACAGGGAGATTGATGAGCCACACAAGAACATCTAGGTCTGAAAAGACAGGGGGTGAAGAAAAGTGCTCACTCTAACCTTCTACCTGTTCCCCCAGTGCATTAAGAGACATCCTTCCTTCCTCCACAAAGTTGTTCCTTAGATCCCTCTGAACTCAGGTTCTGTAGAATGTACTTTAGTAAATGCTAATTGGAAGTTTGGTAGGAATCACTTCAATGGGCAGGTAGCTGCATAAGATCATGTACATAAGTCATTTTCTCTTAATTCCTGAAGTTGTTTACTTTCCATTGCCATGTATGTCACCAGAGGGGATTATTCAGCTCAGCAAGTGTAAAGATGGCCCTAATGCCACACCAGATGGTGTTTGTCTATATCATCAAAGCTAGGATTATCTGGGATCTTGGGAGTCACTATGAACCCTCTCTCCAAAGGGAGGTATGGAAAGCTGGACACTGACTTAGCACTGGGCATGACCAGGTACTGCCTGGCTCCACCACTCATTTCTCTTTCAGTTATATTAAAACTTTTGTTCTTATAATTTTTATTATGAGTTTTTGATTCATTGTATACAAATGGGGCATAACTTTCATTTTTCGTGTTGTACATGAAGTAGAGTCACACCATTTGTATCATCATACATGTACATAGGGTATATGTACTCTCTATTATCATTCCTTCCCCCTGCCCCTTCCCCACCCCTCATTTTCCTCTACACAATCCATCCTTCCTCCATTCTTCTCTTACGTCCTCTTCCCCCCAGTTATGTATCATCATCCAATTTTCAGAGAAATCATTTGGCCTTTGTTTTTTGGGGATTGGGTTATTTCACTTAGCATGATATTCTCAACTTCATCCATTTATCTGCAAATACCATAATTTTATTTTTTTATGGCTGAATAATATTCCATTGTGTATATATACCACACTTTCTTTATCCATTCATCTTCTTAAGGGCATCTAAGTTATCAGTAAAAGCCAATTTTCCTTCCAGACTGGTTTGACCAAGGTAAAATCCTAGATAACAACTTCTAGTGGGCCTTGCAAAGCACACTGGGAACTTAAAAGTATTTTCAAACACCCACTGAATGCCAGCTACCACCCTAGGTGTATTCCCATTATCTCATTTAATTCTCTCTTGTAAAATATTTTGCTTCTTTGAAGTTGGGGAATGTGAAACCCTGGGGTGAAGTAAGCAATGTGGGCGTCACCTTGGGTCACACAGCAAAGTGTAAGTTCAAATCTGTGTTTGGCCTTCCCAAAGCCTACATTGTATGCACCACAGATTGAAAATCTGGTGAAGTGCAGCCCGAGAAATTACAGCTAGTGAAAAATGAGGTGCCAAAGGTTGTATCCATAGACCACTATTTGGCAGAACCTCCCAGGTAATGATATGTGAATTCCCTTGATACCCACACCTCCAGTGCATGGTACACACTGTGACCAGGGGTCAGTAGTAGCCTGAGACACAAAGATAAGGACAAGGTCATAGCATGCAAGATTGCAGCTGGTGGCCTGTGAGTCAGGGATGCATCTGAGGCAGGGCAAATATTCACAGTGAGCTGGGGAGTGGCTGAGGCAACTGCTGGTCTTATCTCTAGGACTCAGCAACTCAGAAGGCTATAATTCACAGAAGAGTTCAGAATGCCTGAATTGAAGGCAGCACAGACTGATGTCAGCATGTCATGTACCCAGGCTATCAGTGCTTCAAGCAGGCTTGGGTAGGGTGAGACTTCCTGCTCTTTCCCCTGGCCAGTCTGGATGCCCTGCAACTCTTTTGAGGCACTATCTGCCTTATCCACAGGAGGTCACATTCAAGGTGTCCTTAGAGACCTGAGGAGAAATTGTTCTTTCTGTTTCCAGCTGGTGGAGGTGGCTGGGTTGAGAACTGTTGTGACTCCTATGCAGCAGTCATGGACTTGTGCTGGGACGGGGTCCCAGGGAATGTCCCCAGAGGATCATGCCATTATCACTCTCTTGTGACCCTCCATAAATAATAGAGCCACCAACACATCTCAGGAGCTACTCAGTTAACAGAAATAGCTTTGTAGTGGATGTTCTGGTTCCCTAGAAACTGAGAATGCACAGAGATCAAGCAACATGGCTGAGCCTCAGAGCTGTGTGCAGCTGACTCTGGCCTCCCTGGACTTTGACCCCCACTCAGACACGGTGGGGCAGTAGCATGGGCTTTACTTCATCCTCATGTTAGCACAAGATCCAAGTATGGAGATGAGAAGTCAGTTCTCCCTGTCTTGAGACCTGTCTACCTGGCTTTCTCTTGCTAAGCTGGCCTACAGCTTGACACAGGACTGCAGGAGGTCCAGCCACCCCTCCCTGGCTCTCCACGTTCTGTGGTTTGGGCCTCATCTTCAGTGTATTATCTGTCTAAAACCCACACACAGCACTTGGCACCTGGTACAACTGTCCCTCAGTTTCCATAGTGAATTTTCCTTGCAGTAGAAGTAATATATAATGTCTATTTTTAAAGTTACATACAAAAAAAATAATGTTGCATATTACATCTGAGAAATAATCAAGGGTAACTTTGACTTTATTCTCTTATGTTTTTTTAAAATTTTTACATCGTCGAATAAATGTGCTCACAATTTGTTTTAAAATTTTCAAGACATCTACATAGTGAACCTTTGCCTATAATATGAACTACTCTTGAAAACCATGATTTTTAACACCTGATGATAATTCATGATTATTGGTAATATCCTGGCTTACTTTATGTTTAGTTTGTTTTTCCTTTTTCTATATTGTGAAAAACTATTTTGTAAACATTCTTGTAATAAAATTTATATCCCCATTTGAATATTTTCAAGTGATAAATTGTCAGGCACAGAAATCTAATCATAAAATCATTTTAAAAGATACAATTTAAAACCTTTAAAATTATAAAAATGACATACTGTCATTGCATAAAATGTAGAAAATATGTAAAAGTCAAAAGAGTTGTGATTATACCTAGTGACGTCTCTTCAAAAACAACAACTGATAATGTTTCACTTTCTTCCTGTGTTTTGTCTGTGCATTAAAAGCACAATTAACCACTTCAAATATCATATAATTTTGTGTTCAGTAGTTGTCATTTAGCATTCATGGTGCAATAACTCATGTTTGCTCAATATTTCCCTTCATTCTTAGTGTAATCCTATTCTCAACCTTAAGGATTTGCCCAGAGGAAAAAGAGAACTACTTAAATGCTATGGGTATTTAAAATGAACAACTCTCTCCCTCTGGACACTTTTGAGGAGCTTTAGCAAAGCACTGGGAATGCTAAGGAGGCAGGGATGACCAAACAGGGCTCCAGCTTTCCCACCCTTGGGCCTGATCAGACTGAACCCTGCTCAGTCTGAAGGGTCAGGCTCAGCTAGAAGTGAGGAGGGTCCCATCCTGCTGGGGTAGGGGAGAGGACTCCATCCTGCTCAATGGCAATTTCTGGGGAGATGATGGTACTCCAGGGAAACTTTCCACCCAGGACACTTAGGGAGATTGGGAGAAGGTAAGAAGCCTCCCTGCTTCCTCTGGGTCTTCTGAGTCCCATAAGTTACACAGAGGCTGGGTCAGAAGGAATCAAGCAGGCTGGGATCCTGAGAACACTGGAGGGAAACATTTAAACATTTATTCAAGAGGCAGCATTGCATGTGGGAAATTCAGGGATAAATAAGATGGACAATGTCCCTTTATGCATCAGGCTTACAGTCAAGTGCTCAGACACATTTTCATCTGTGAAAAATAAAAACCAGATGAAGTGACAGGCATGGCCTTGGAAGAAATGAGTTCCATGCTCAAGTGCTGGCCAGGGCGTGACCCTGATGCAGGTTATCCCAGGCAGAGGAACACCTAGGACCAAGCCTTAGGATGACCAAACTTGGATGTGCCCAAGCTTAAGGGATAAAAAGGAGGCTGTCATGGACAGGGCAGTGAGAGGGGTGGTTAAGAGGTGACAGAGCCAGAGCCAGGATAAACTGGGGGTAAGAGACAAGATGTCATCCCAAGGATATGGGAAATCATGGCAGGGATTATCACAGAAATGGGGCATAACCACTCTTATCCTTTAAAAGTGCTCTGGATGCTTTCTGAAGGCTTCGCAGGAGTTGAAGGACAATAAATGGAGCAAGGAGGCCAGTGGTCAAGGGTGATGACCTCAGGTCAGGTGGGATGTGGGGCCTGAACAGCTTTGTGGTGAGTTTTGGGGACCAGCCCTGGATGATCTTGGATGTAATGTGGGAGGGTGAAAAAGAGACAGGAATCAAGGAATATAGCTTGGGCATAGATTTAAGCAACTGTGTGGGTGGGCATGTAATTTATAGATCTGAGAAAAGCTGAGGGAGAAATTGAAAATGTCTGGGATGAAACTTCCTCTAATCCTGGGAGATGAAGACTGGATTTGGATTTCACTTAAGGATATAGGAAATGGACATCTCTAACCACCTTGCCCCCCACAGTTTATGGCTGAGTTCTTACTATGGTTTGGATAAGTGTCTTTGAAAGCCTATGTGCTGAAGACTTGGTCCACAGCCCATGGTGTCATTGTGAGGTGGTAGGGGATAGTGGGAGATATTCTGGTCATGAGGGAATATCCTTAAAGGGGATATTGAGATCCCAATTCCTTATTTGTCTCTTTCTTTTCCAGAATACAAGAGAAACAATTGTACCACATGCTCCCTGCCATGACATGCTACCTTTCCATAGGCTCCAAATCAATGAGTGAATAAGTCACAGACTGAATCTCTGAAACCAGGTGCCAAAATAAACTTTACTCTTTATAAGTTGATTGTCTCAGATGTTTGTTACAGTAATGGAAAGCAAATAAGGCAGTACACTCCTCTGTAATATAACAGGATCATGTATTACTATTAACATGTAATATACCAATAATTTACTAGAACTTAGTCATGCACTTTTTGGAATAAAATAAGGTACCAAATATTTGGCCATTGAACATTTGATTATAAACATTTTACTTATCCTAAATTTTTCATAATTAATAACCACTGAATTGAACATTTTGCCTTAATTTCCTGTTGTTACCATAGGATATAATTTTGGTAGTGGAATGATTGAATTAAACTAAAGAATATTCATATCAACATACATTGGAGAAATGATGGCCTCTTCAACAAATGCTTCTCACCCTGCACAAAACTCAACCTGAAGTGTATCAAGGACCTAGGCATTAGAACAGAGACCCTGCACCAAATAGAAGAAAAAGTAGACCCAATTCTTCATCATGTCCACTTAGGAATTGACTTCCTCAGCAAGACTCTGTTTGTTGCAGACTCTTAAGTTTGTTGGCACTTTGGAGCAATACAATAGTGACAGTGCTGGGGAGGAGACAGCTGTTGCTGTTGAGAAGTTCAATGAGGTCTTTCTGCTGTCATTCAAGGTTAATGATGGGAAAAAGATCTTAGAGAAACTGAGTCACAAGTGGTCATGAGAGCAAGAGGCAAGGGAAGTTGAGAATGGGCAGTAGAAGTTAGCCATGGTGACTGTCAGTGATAGCCTGGGACCTATTGCACCATGGTGGATCCGAGCTTGCTCCTTATCTCACATCTTTTAAGTTTCCTGAGTGTGGGAGCAATCAGCATCCTGGAGTTGTAGCTGGATGGAAGGAAACTAAGATGAAAAGTAAGAGGGATTGGGTGGGACAAGTTTTGTAGCAGATAATGTTGTGCTCTGCCCAATGATCTGGGGTTCTTTGACCAGTGAATTGGTGTCCCCTCCCACCTGTGAACTTTGCCAAGTCTTGTCCCTCAGCTATCAAAGCCACCTCTCTTTGTGCAATCACTTCTGCCCCGAAGCAGGCCATAGTTCAGAACTAAAAGGTCCACTCACCTGCCTCAAGCTTCTTTTGGGACTCACTCTCCAGAGATCCGTCAGGATCAAGATGAAACCAGTCTTCTTTCGAAATCACATTCTTATGTGGATCATTCCCAGTCCTGCCCTTACCAATTTGCTCCTGAGAACGTTCTCTATGTAACTCAGGCTCTGCTTCTTAGAAAATGAGCCCAAGATGACAACTCTTCCTCCTTTTCCTTTCAAAGCATGGGTGTTCTCAAAGTTCCTGGGAAATTATTTCTAGTTTGAATACTCTAATAATCTTAATATCTGATTATCTTGAATAAATGAAGAATCTTGAATCCCCTAGAAATCATGTAAGAAAAAATGTCTGCAACATGTTCAGAACAGATGCAATTTTTCTTTCAAATATTTTAAATCCTTGGTTGCCTGAATCTTTATGTTTGGAATTTGGAGATATGAAGGAATGACTATATAGTGCTTTATAAATGGCAGGGAGGTGATACATAGGACTTTATTATTATATGTTAAATATACACTACATGATTCAAGTTTTACTGGTAGATTATAAATATTATTTTACATATGCTATAAATGTAATTGGTTGATTGGACACAGGGCAGGGAAAAAACATTTGCTCTGTGCCAAAAAATTACTACATATGTTTTCATAGGTGTATTAGCCATATTTTATAATTTATGTACCCAGTTTTTTTTTTTTTTTTTTTGGTACCAGTGGTTGAACCCAAAGGTGCTTAACCACTGACCCACATCTGCAGCCATTTTTAATTTTTTTGTTTTGAGACAGGGTCTTAGTAAGTTGCATACCGCTTTGCTAAGTTGCTGAGACTGGCTGTGAATTTGCAATCCTCTTACCTCGACCTTCTCACCTGCTCAGATTACAGGCATGCACCACCACATCCAGTTTGTATCTGATGTTTTGACATCTGGGTACCTGTTGATGTGAGAGCCTGCCCCTCCCAATTTCAAGAGACAACCTGAATTTGTGCCCAAGAGCATGTCTTTATATACAAACCAGCTAATCCAGAGTGCATATCCCCTGTCCACCTGCTTATCTGGCTCTTACTTTTGGGATGCACTAGTCTACCTTCCCATTCTACTCTAATCATCCCAAGCCTAGACATGAAAAATCCCCTTCTGTATCAGATAAGCAAGGCAAAACCCTAGATCCCAGAGCCTACTAAGCTTAGTCAAATTAGCCAGTCCTAACAAAGGCAGCCCCTTTCCATGCCCCCATGCCATTCCTTCCAAAAAATAAAAACCCAATCAAGTATTCCTAGAAGTTCCCTTGTTCTTTGTCCTTGCCTCCAACCAACCCTGCTGTTTCCCCATGTGTCCCTTAATGGTTTGCTGTGCCCCTTCCTGTTAGAAATCTAATAAAATTATCCTTTCAGTGACTGTATTCTGATCTGTTGGTCTTATCATACCTGAATAAAACAAAATTTTATTAAACTCTCCCAGCAGTCTTGCAAAGGAAGCATTATTCTGCCTGTCATCCTAAATGAGAAAAAGGAACTCTGAAAAAGTCAAAGGAACACTACATCTGAAGTTACAACAGGAACCTTGCCTAACTCCAATACCCATACTTTTCAACAACCATTATTGTACACACAGAATACAAGGCAATACTGGGTTAATGTGCTCTATATGAGTATTAAAAGTGTTTATGTGTATTTGATAGCAGGAATTCAGAGGCAAGTAGTATATTTTCTCAAGTACTTTATCTTCAACTTAAAATTAATTCAATAGAGTAAGAATGAAATATTCCCTTCTGTATCAGTTTCTTATTGCTGCTATAACAAATAACCACAAACATAGTATTTTAATATAACTACAGTTTTGAGGTCATAAGTCTAGAATGGACTTTCCTGGGATAAAATCAAATTAAATTATTCATTTCCTTTTTCTTCCAGCTTTTAGAGAACACCAGCATTCTGGGGTTTGAGGCCCCTTCCTCCATCTTCAAAGTCCACAGTGTAGCATCTTCTAGGCTCTCTTTCTGACTCTGAACCTTGCTTCCCTTGTCACCTCTTCTCTCACCCTAGTCTTCCTGCCTTTTTATAAGGACCCACTATGATTATGTTGGATCCACCTGTGTTACTTTTCCTATCTCAAGATTCTTAATTTAATCACATTTATAAAATCCCTCTTGCCATTAAAGTTACTATATTCACAGCTTCCGGGGATCAGGACTGGATAGCTTAGTCATTATTCTGCTTACCTCAGGGATCAGGACTGGATAGCTTAGTCATTATTCTGCTTACCTCAGCTATGAAGAAAATATTTTATGAAATCCAAAATGCTTTCTTAGGAATTGGGAGTGTAGCTGAGTGGTAGAGTGCATACTTAGCATGTGTGAGACCCTGAGGTAAAACCCCAGCACCACAAAAACAAAACCAAAGGAACCTCAAAATTGTTCTTAAATCAGTGTTTATATATCATTATCTTCCTTTTTCTTTTCCTTTTAATCTCACTCTTTAAAAGGTTTCTTCCAGTGTATATCCAAGGATAGCCAATTTATTTATTTCTACCGAATAGATATGCTATGATATCTACTCTTTTACTTTAAAAAAATGTAATACATCTTAAGAGATTTTTCCATGTCACCACATATAGATTACTTTGTTCCTTTTGTTGATATACAAATATTCATTTCATGGATGCAAAATGAATGTATTTAACCAATCTCTTATTAGTGGATATTCAGTTTGTCTGGTGGGCACTGTTGGTTGCCTTCTGAACATCATTTCTCCCCTCTTCACCTTAACACAATCACAAGTCTGTTCAGTTATTTATGCCCTCTCCCCTGGTTCCAGAAGGGGATACTGATTCACATAAGCCCATCAGAACTTGACTTTATTCTGGTGATGATTGTTGCTCAGGAATATACACATGACCTAAGCTCATCCATTAGATTGGAGGTTGGGGCATGTAGTTCATACTCAGTGGAGAAAAGCTAAATTCTGCCTTTTGTCTTCATTTTCCCTCTGAACAAGCTCAAGGAAACGTAGTCATCTTGTGACTCTGAGAAGACTCAGCTGATCCAAGAAATGGCAGAGCTGAGTGAGGAAAGACAGATCATTGATGACATCTTTGACTTGTTGATCACACCACAACTTGGCTTCCAACCTCTGAAATTTTTTTTTTTTTTTTTGTGGTGCTGGGATTTGAACCCAGGGCCTTGTGCTTATGAGGTAAGGCACCCTACCAACTGAGCTATATCCCCAAAACCACTGGAAAATTTCAATTTCATGAGAGTCTTTCTTTCTTTTAGAAGCTGGTTGCAATTACAGTTTCTGAAACTTCAGTATATTAATAGACACAGGTTGTTAGAATTTAATCCATTTATAGTTATGAAATGCTTAGAATGATGCTTAACACATACTAAGCACTAAGTGTACTATCTCAAATAAATAAATAAAATATAGATTGGTTTCAACCTTTTTTCTGTTACAAGTAATGCTGTCATAAACTTCTCACCATAAATCATTGGGAATTTCAGCAAGAATAATTATAGGTTATATGACAGAAGAATGGCTGGTTCTAAAGTTATATGTATTTTACATAAAAGTGGGTATCAAGAAATTGTTCTTCAAAGAAGTTGTTGATTCTACACCCCTATAACACTGTGTAAGAGTACTTATTTTCTTTTTTTTAATCACAATTTCTGCAATTTATTAAGTTCTGGCTACATTTGTTTTTACTGTAAGCAAATGGGATAAATGTTGTTTCTGTTTCTACATGGAGTAACAGCATACCATTTGCATAATCATACATTTACATAGGGTAATGATGTTTGGTGCATTATGTTATTTTTTCCTTCCCCCCTCCCACCCCAATTTTCCATCTATACAGTCCCTCCTTACTCCATTCTTGCCCTCCTCCCACCCCCGATTATGTGTCATCATGGGCTTAACAGCAAGATCATTCTTCCTTTGGTTCTTTGAGATTCGCTTATCCCACCTAACATGATATTCTCCAATTTCATCCATTTGATTCAAATGCCATAATTTTATTATTCTTTATAGCTGAGTAATAGTCCATTGTATTTATATACCACAGTTTCTTTATCCACTCATCAATTGAAAAACATCTAGGTTGGTTCCAAAATCTAGCTATTGTGAATTGAGGAGCTATGAACATTGATGTGGCTGTATCTCTGTAGTATGCTGATTTTAAGACCTTTGGGTATAGGCCAAGGAGTGGGATAGCTGGGTCAAATGGAGGGTCCATTCCACATTTTCTAAGGAATCTCCACACTGCTTTCCAGAGTGGCTGCACTAATTTGCATCCCCACCAGCCATGTATGAGTGTACCTTTTTCCTCACATCCTCTCCAACACCTGTTGTTGCTTGTGTTCTTGATAATCGCCATTCTAACTGGGGTGAGATGGAATCTTAGTGTAGCTTTGACTGCATTTCTCTTATTACTAAAGATGGTGAATATTTTTTCATATGTATGTTAATTGCTTATAGATCTTCTTCTGTGAAGTGTCTGTTCATATCCTTAGCCCATTTGTTGATTGGGTTATTTGTATTCTTGGTGTAGAGTTTTTTGAGTTATTTATATATTCTGGAAACTAGTGATCTATCTGAAGTTTGAGTGGCAAAGATTTTCTCCCACTCTGTAGACTCTCTCTTCACATTGCCGATCGTTTCCTTTGCCGAGAGAAAGCTATTTAGTTTGAATCTATTCCAGTTATTGATTCTTGCTTTTATTTCTTTTGCTATGGGAGTCCTGTTAAGAAAGTCTGATCCTAAGCCAAGAAGTTGAGACATGGACCTACTATTTCTTCTATATGATGCAGTGTCTCTGGTCTGATTTCAAGGTCCTTGATCCATTGAGAGTTGATTTTTGTGCAGGGTGAGAGATAGGGGTTTAGTTTCATTCTGTTGCACATAGATTTCCAGTTTTCCCAGCACCATTTGT
This sequence comes from Sciurus vulgaris, assembly GCF_902686455.1. Taxonomy (NCBI): domain Eukaryota; kingdom Metazoa; phylum Chordata; class Mammalia; order Rodentia; family Sciuridae; genus Sciurus; species Sciurus vulgaris. The sequence continues at coordinate 32,050,255 of NC_136474.1, forward strand.
TGAAGAGGCTATCTATTCTCCATTGCATATTTTTGGCACCTTTGTCTAGTATGAGAAAATTTTATTTATTTGGGTTTGTGTCTGTGTCCTCTATTCTGTACCATTGATCTATGTGTCTATTTTTTTGCCAATACCATGTCATTTTTGTTACTATTGCTTTGTAGTTAGTTGAAGTTCTGCTATTGTATTACCCCCTGTTTTATTCTTCCTGCTGAGGACTGATTAAGCCACTCTGGGTTTCTTATTCTTCCAGATGAATTTCACGATTGTGTGTGCTATTTCTGTAAGGTACATCACTGGGATTTTAATTGGACTTGCATTGAATCTGTATAGCACTTTTGGTATAATGACCATTTTGACAATATTAATTCTGCCTATCCAAGAACATAGGAGACCTTTCCATCTTGTAAGGTCTTCCTCAATTTCTTTCTCCAATGTTTTGTACTTGTAATTGTAGAGGTCTTTCACCTCTTTTGTGAGATTGATTCCCAAGTATTTTATTTTATTTTTTTAAGGCTATTGCAAATGGAGTTGTTTTCTTCATTTCACTTTCAGATGTTTCATCGCTTGCATATAAAAATGCTTTAGAATTATGTGTGTCAATTTTATACCTGCTATTTTGCTGAATTTATTGATGAGGTCTAGAAGTTTTCCAGAAGAGGTTTTTGGTTCCTCTAAATATAGAATCATGTCATCAGCAAATAGTGACAGCTTAAATTCCTCTTTTCCTGTTTGAATCCCTTTAATTTATTTAGTCTGTCTAATTGCTCTGGCTAGTGTTTCAAGGACAATGTTGAATAGAAGTGGTGAAAGAGGATATCCCTGTCTTCTTCCTGTTTTTAAAGGGAATGGTTTCAGTTTTTCTCCATTAAGAATGATGTTGGCTTGGGCTTAGCATAAATAGCCTTTACAATGTTCAGGTATGTTCCTACTATCCCTATTTTTTCTAGTGTTTTGAGCATGAACGGTGTTGTATTTTGTTGAACGCTTTTTCTGCGTCAATTGAAATAACCATATGATTCTTATCCTTAAGACTATTGCCATGATGGATTATGTTTATTGATTTACAGATGTTGAACCATCCTTGCATTCCAGGGATGAACCCCACTTGATCGTGGTGCACAATTTCCTTAATATGTTTTTGGATACAGTTTGCCAATATTTTGTTAAGGATCTTTGCATCTATATTCATCAAGGATATTGGTCTGAAGTTTTCTTTCCTTGATGTGTCTTTGCCTGTTTTGGGTGTGAGGGTGATATTAGCTTCATAGAATGAGGTTGGTAGGGTGCCCTCCTTTTCTATTTCCTGGAATACTTTGAGAAATACTAGAATGAGTTCTTCTTTGAAGGTCTTGTAGAACTCCGCTGAGAATCTGTCTGGTCCTGAGCTTTTTTTGGATGGTAGGTTTTTAATGGCTTCTTTTCTGTCATTGCTTGATATTGATCTGTTTAAATTGTTTATGTCCTCCTGGTTCAGTTTGGGAGGATCTTATGAATCTAGAAAATTGTGAATGTCTTCAGTAGTTTCTATTTTGTTGGATACAGATTTTCAAAGTAGCTTCTCATTATGTTATGTATCTCAGTGCTGTCTGTCATGATATTTCCTTTTTCATCACAAATTTCAGTAATTTGAGTTTTCTCTCTCCTTCTCTTTGTTATTATGACTAACTGTTTGTCTATTTTGTTTACTTTTTCAAGGAACCAACTTTTTGTTTTGTCAATTTTTTGAATTGTTTCTTTTGTTTCAATTTCATTGATTTCAGCTCTGATCTTAATTATTGCCTGTCTTCTACTACTTTTGCTGTTATTCTGTTCTTTTTGTAGGGCTTTGAGCTGTAATGGTAGGTCATTTAGTGTTGACATTTCATTCTTTTCTGTAATGCGCTCCATGCAATGTAATTACCTCTTAGTACCACTTTCATAGTATCCCAGAGATTTTGATATGTAGTATCATCATTCTCATTGAACTCTAAGAATTTTTTTATCTCCTCCCTGAGGTTTTCTGTTATCCATGTTTCATTCAATAGCATATTATTTAGTCTCCAAGTGTTGGAGTAATTTCCATTTTTTATTTTGTCATTGATTTCTTCTCTCAGTCCATTATGACCTGATAGAACACAAGGAAGTATCTCTATTTTTTTGCATTTCCTAAGGGCTGCTATGTGGCATAATATATGGTCTATTTTCGAGAAGGTTCCATGTGCTGCTGAGAAGAGTGTGAATCTGCTCATTGATGGATGGATTATTCTATATATGTCAATTAAGTCTAGGTAATTGATTGTGTTATTGAGTTCTGTGGTTTCTTTGTTTTGATTTTGTGTGGAAGATCTATCTAGTGGTGACAGCAGTGCGTTAGAATCACCCAAAATTATTGTGGTGTGGTCTATTTGATTCCTGAAATTGAGAAGGATTTGTTTGATGTACAGGGATGCACCATTGTTTGGGGCATAAATATTTACTATCATTATGTCTTCCTGATTTATGGTTCCCTTAAGTAGTGTGAAATGTCCTTCTTTCTCTCTTCTGACTAACTTTGGCTTGAAGTCCACTTTATCTGGTATAAGGATGGAAACCCCCCACTTTTTTACTGAGTCCATGCCTGTGGTAGGCTTTTCCCCATCCTTTCACTTTTAGTCTGTAGATGTTTTTTTTCTATGAGATGAGTCTCTTGCAGGCAGCATATTGTTGGGTCTTTCTTTCTAATCCCTTCTGCCAGTCTATGTCTTTTGATTGATGAGTTTAGGCAATTAACGTTCACAGTTATTTTTGAGATATGATTTGTATTCCCAGTTTTGGGCTTATTTTTAGTTCTTAAGTTGGCTTGGTTTCTCTTTGAGTGGTTTTTCTCTAAGGTATTTCCTCCCTTTGCTGACATACATTCTTGTTTTTCATTTACTCCTCATGAAATATTTTGTTGAGAATATTCTGTAGTGCAGGCTTTCTATTTATAAATTCTTTTAACTTTTGTATATCATGGAAGGATTTTATTTCATCTTCAAATCTGAAGGTTCATTTTGCTGGGTATAGGATTCTTGATTGGCAACCATGTTCTTTCAGAGCTTGAAATATGTTGTTCTAGGCCCTTCTAGCTTTTAGAGTCTGGGTTGATAAGTTGGCTTCTATTCTTAATAGTTTCCCCCTATATGTAATTTGATGCTTTTTTCTTGCGGCCTTCAAAATCCTATCTTTATTTTGAATGTTATGCATTTTCATTATAATGTTCCTTGGTGTGGAACTGTTGTGATTTTTGTGCATTTGGTGTTCTGTACACCTCTTGTATTTAATTTTCCATTTCATTCTTCAGGTTTGGGAAATTTTCTGATATTATTTCATTGAATAGGTTGTTCATTCCTTTGGTTTGTATCTCTGTGCCTTCCTCAATCCTAATAATTCTTAAATTTGGTCTTTTCATGATGTCCCATAGTTCTTGGAGATTCTGATCATGATTTCTTTCCATCATCTCTGTTTGGGCAACTTTATTTTCAAGATTAAATATTTTGTTTTCATTTTCTGAGGTTCTGTCTTCCAAGTGGTCTAGTATTTGGTGATGCTTTCCATTGAGTTTTTTATTTGATTTATTGTTTCCTTCATTTGAAGCATTTCTGTGTGTGTGTGTGTGTGTGTGTGTGTGTGTTTTCTGAGATTCCCTCTCTCTTTGTTGAAATGATCTTTTGCTTCCTTCAGTTGCTCTTTCAGCTTATTGGTATTATCATTCATTGCCTGCATTTGTTCTCTTGTCTCATACTTTGCTTCACGAATTGTCTTAATCATGTATAATCTGAAGTCCTTTTCTGACATTTCTTCTGACATGCTGTCATTGGATTTTATTACTATAGAATGTAGATTTGTTTGGATTATTTTCTTCCCTTGTTTTTCATGTTATTCATGTGTCTTCCCCTCTATCAGTGCAGATCTGGGGTATTGCAGATTTCCCTCTATAAGCTTATAGTGGCCCTATTGGTTTCCAAAACCTTTTCTTTAAAGGGAGATCAGTATTAGCAGTGCCCAATTCACACACTATGCAACCCTAGACCAAATAGCCCCTATGAGGATAATAACAATATTGTCATAATAAACAGAATGAGTTCAAATATTGTCTTCAGTAAAACAAACAGATTTGCAATAAGATCTGAAGTTTCCAATGGAGGAGACAGGGGATGCAGAGGGATGTAGAATGTGTCTTTGAATGGGATAAGATAAGAATATACCGAAGTTCTAGATAATAGAAAGTGTGAGAGTGTAATCAAAATAAATTGGGTGTGAGCATGCAAAAAAGGGAGAAAGAGACTCTGAGGGAACAGGTAAACAAAAGGAAAAGAGAACAAGGAAAGTAAAGATATAAAAACTTAAAATTTTTTAATAAGCAGAAAAAAGAAAATCTATAGCATAACAGTCATATACTAATGAAACCTCCCAGAGTTCAGTAGCCTGATGCATGAGAGGTACCTGACAATGAGCTTCAAGCCTCCAACAGGCGTCTTAGGATGGGATTTGCCCCACCTAAAGATCAGAGCTAAGGCTTCCAGGATTATCCAAGATAGCCACTATGGCTTCTAAATGTGTTGGCAAATGGGGAGCTGCAGCTAGGATTTGGATGTGGTCAGCTGGAGGTTCTGGAGGTGGGGTGTGGTTGGTCAGGCAGGGGTCCTGGAGGTCTGATGTGTTTGGTGTGATTGTGGGATCCTGGAGGCTGGGTGCAATCAGTTGGTCTGGGGTCTCGGTGATAGGGCACAATCTGTTGGTCTCATGGTCCTGGAGGCAGGGAGCAGTCAGTTGATGTGAGGATCCCAGAGGCAGGGAGTGAATGGTAGGGTTGAGGGATCCTGGAGATGGGGATCAGTCATTCTGGCCAGGGGTTCTATGGGGCCTGGCTGTTGTCTCAAAATGGTGGCAGCCATGTTTAATCAAATCTGCAGGTACTGTAACAGTGAACTTCCAGGCAACAGCAAGAAGTGTTTAGTTTTATGACTGTTGTCGGATGAACGGGAGGTGAACCTCGTGTGTTGGGTGATTGATATGTGTATGGCAGGGAAGGACAGGCAAGAGGCAGGCAAATGGTCGATGATAGGCAGCTGACAGTGAGCAATCTGCACTCAAAAAAGGCATCGATATGCTGGCAGACTGCAGGTGATCACAGCATACAAATGGGGTAAAGAGCAGGGGATCAATAAGCAGCAAAAACTGCCTCACCAAGAAACAGATATCCTCTGCTTGAAACTGGAGTTATGGAGTGACAAGGAATGCAGCCTCCTTCTAATCTGTCATCTTGGATCTCCTCAAGAGTACTTATTTTCATCAATAAACATAATAGATTAAAATGTCATATTATTGTTTTATATTTTATTTCCTTGGTTGTGAGGGTATGCATTTTGATGTATGTTGATGATCTTACTTAACTTTTTAAAATCACTGTTTAGAAATTCTAGTTTCAAGTAATCAGAACCAACTAATTTTCTATGGATTTAGCTATATAAGAAGTAAAATATCTTTCTGTTAAAAACTAAGAAAATACTACCACTAAATACAAAAAGACACAATGCCATCTCTAAACTGGGGGAAAATGTTTGTAATATACCTGAAAATAGATAATAAATGGTTCACATAAGTAAAAAAGAAAATGATAAATGCTATTTAAAAATAGGCAAAGGGGTTAAACAGGATTAACTAGGATGCAAATAACCAATAACTGTATGGCTCTCTAAAACTCACTAAAAAATCAAAATATGATATCATCCTTCAGCTATCAAATAGGCAAGGATTTCTTTGTTAAAATTCTTAATGTTACAAGAATTCAGAGATAGACACTTTCATACATGCTCCTTTGGTAATTTTTAACTTGCGTTTATTTATTTGTTGATTGGACTGCTTGTTTAGACTCTGTTTGACTGGGTTTAGATAAGAAAACTTGAATAAAACTAACTTTATATTGAGTTCCACTGGTGAAAAATGCAATTTTAGAACTGCTGTTTTTGGTGAATTTTTAGTCAAATAATAAATGCAAAGCACAATAATGTAAATATTGTACTGTTCTAAGGTACTTGTTGGGGAAGTGAAATGATTGTATTCAAACTATCATAATTCTGACCTTTCAAAATAAGTTTTTCAAAGCAGTTGTTTGAATATTAGTATTTGTTTCTAAGCTCTTAAAAGGCAAATTCCAGAAAAAAAAAAAAAAAAAAACAGATAAATCTTGAGTTATTCCAACCAGTTTCTATGAGCATGTAACATATCTTCACCTCCAATCAATAAAGTTAACTAAAGTTGTATTAGATTAATAATTTTTTATAACATGGTATTCTAACTTGCAGTAGGCTAATGCTAGAAAAAATACTATGCATTGAAAATCAAATGTTATCTTTTCAAAATCCCAATTATTTGCATGAAAAGTGCACTGTAATATATAGTTGTTTCTGATAGATTATTGGAAGGTCTGATAAGGCTCATTCTGGAGATGGAGATTATGTATCACTCTGAGGGACATATAGGTACCAAAGATGTTTTTGAATAATGAATAATAGCAGAATTAATTAGAGTCTGAAAAGAATCTCAATTTTAAAGCATCATTTCTGACAGTCCCAAATGATAAGTTAAGTCTCAAAGTTTGAGGACTTTTCTGGTCTGGAAGCTACTGGGTTGCGTTTTTTAGAAACATGTAATTTGAAAATAAAAATGAGCTTGTTCATTTTTGTTTAGGTAGCAGTTTTGGAAGTTAAATAGTTTAAGATGAAAGTGTATCAGTAAGCACCATGTCTTCATTTTAATCTGATTGTAGTCTCTAAATTTGCTTTTAAAATACAAAAAGGCTGAATATTAGCCTAATACCCAATGGGACAGAAAACTTACTTATCTTGATGAGAAAAAGTGTTGGGGAATCTACTCAATTTTATATTTTAAAAAATGACAGCAAATTGTTTCTTGTATCAATTACTTAATTTGGATGTGTTGAGCCCTATTGTTTGTGTTCATTGCTTTGATCTAAATTCTGAACTTAAGTTGTACGTGGGCAAATGCTGTGGCTTGTGTTTGGGACCACCTGAAGAGTTACATAGACACAAGTAGCCTCCTCCAATTCCTCCCTTCAAAAAAAGTTATGTTTTCCATCATGAACTATTTCTTCCTGTTAGTGAACACACTGTGCCTTGGAAACAACTGTCAAACTATAGAAAATCATATCTTCAGTTTCCAAAGGTTTTTTAAAATTGAAAAATATTTTTGATTGACAGGTCTTATTGCACATATTAATGGGGTAAAGTAGGATAATTCAATACATGTTCACACATGCAATGATCACTTCCCAATCTCTATCAAATAGAAAGTGTCTTTCTTTAGAAAACTTTTTCCTTTGGAATTCTAGTGACTCTCTGGATGTCACAGGGTCACTGTCCTCACAGACAGAATAATTTCCAGTTGAGTTCACACTGGCGTTTAGCTGATATTTCTTGTCTTTTTCCTAGCAGTTATGCTTCTCAACTAGAGGGGAAACTTGAGTTATTTAACCCGTAACAGGTTTTCTGTTACATTGCCCATCATCCTTGGGAAGTGCTAAAAAGATAGAAGGTCAATGTCTTTCTTCTCTCCCCAGCTGCTTTATGTTGGGACTCCTCAAGGATAAGGCAGTCTGAAACCATCTTCCCTTTTCTTCCCATATCTTCTTCCCAGATGATTGTCTAATTTCCCCTAAAGGATAATCTTCATGCTGCTGTCTCCTAAATGCATGTCTTCACTAAGATCTTTACACTGAGAAGTAAATCAACAGGTCCAACTTCTATAGAGACACCATCCTAGACCGGTGTGTTGGAGTTTTAGTCAGCTTTTTTTTCTGCTATGCTTAAGAAAAAAAAAAAAAATAAGAAGAACAATTTTAAAGGAGGAAAAGTTTATTTGGGGGCTCACTGTTTCAGAGGTTGATACCATAGCCAGGCATCTCCACTCCTCAGGGTTCAAGGTGAGGGAGAAGATAATGGCAGAAGGGTGTGCTAGAGGGAAGCAGAGAGAGACTCTCATCACCAGATACCAAATTGTACCCCAAAGTCATGCCCCACATGAACCATCTCCTTTAGTCACACCCTACCAGTGACTCAATTAATCAATTAATCTCTTCAAGGAATTAATTCACTGGTTCTTATGAGCCCATTCATTTCTCCTTTGAGCCTTCTTCAGTTGTCTCACTTGTAAGCTTTTGGGTAACACCTCACATTCAAACCATAACAGTTGAAAGGAAGGCTGATGTGGACAATGATGGGTATCACTGTGATTTTTTGCCCAATTCTTTTCATTTCACAGAGAAGGAATCTGAGACCTATAATGGTTCAGGGATAAGTATGCTTGTTGTTTTCAGAACACCACCGGTTGGTTACATTTGACAGAAACACTGCAAAATTAACATGTCCCCAAAATCTCTTAAATCTCTCCCCAGCCAGTTCTCTCTTCCCCAGCTTATCCCTTTGACATTAAATGACACCATGGTTTCCCCACTATTCTTAAGCCAGAAAGTAGGAAATCAGACTTCATTTATCAGTTTCATTAGTAAATTCCTCAGCAAGTCCTACCAGGTCTCCTTCTAAATTCTGTCTTAAGTTTGTCCACTTCTCTCAGTGGCCACACTCTCTATCTTGTCCAGGCCACTATCATCAACTGCTTGGACCACTTGTCTTGCATTGCTCCAAATTTTACACTAAAAACCTGCAAATGTAATGGTTATGGTTTGACTGTTTCTCCCACATTTTCAATTTTAGGAAACTTATTCCTCCAATTGTATGCTAATGGTATTTAGAGGTGGAACCTTTGGGAAGTAACTAGGATTAGATAGTGTCAGGAGGATGGAACCACCATAATAGCATTAGCAGCTTTATAAGAAGAGGAAGAGAGACTAAACATACTTGCTCTGTCTCACCACATGATGCCCTCTGTCATGTTATAATACAGCAAGAAGGTCTTCACCAGATACTGGTGTCATGCTCTAGACTTCCCATATTCTAGAACTGTGAACTATATAAACCTCAATTCCTTATAAATTACCCAGTCTGAAGTATTTTGTGATAGCAAGCAAAAGCAGAGTAAGACAGTGACCATACTAGAATGTAATTTGGAACCCAATAAAACCTAAGCACCTTTACAACTCAGAATAGCATAAGTGATGGTGAGTTGCAGACCAAAGTGACCCTAGGGTGGTGGAGAATGGACAACCAGGAGCTGATGGGATGCAGTTGCTGCCAAGCAAGTCACCAGGTATCTTGTGCCAGAGTGATGGTCAGGAGGTGATGTCCCTTTGCAAATGGCATGAATACCGTGGTATTATGAGGTGTTCTGCTTATCTAGGTCACAGCCAGCACTGGGTTGTTCATTAGTTCTGAGAACACAGATAACCATGAAGCCCTGTACCCAGGAATGAAAGGATGGTATGAATGGCTACCAATGTCCTTTCCAGCTCTGTCACTCTGTTATTCTGTGATTCTAGACAAGACTCTGACTGTATTTTGTTGCACTTCAAAACCAGAGCCTTTCTTGGTGGCTAGAACATCTGTGAATTAATGTATTGCATTAATACTGAGGGCCTGGCTGGCCTAACACAGTCTGTTGAAGTAACAGCTTCTTTTTACACTCTCTCTCCTTCCTCCTCTGCCTGTTTCTTCCCTTTTGACAGTCCTTATCCTCAATAAAACTGGAGTGTTCAGGAGGCTTCTTGGATATCAGCAACTCCTGATTTCAGATGCTCCTTCCCACAAATTCTGTAGACAAGAACTAATATTAGTGTTTCCTCTCCTCTTGCCACCATTAAAACTCTGACTTCTTGGTATGATGAAGGACAAGTTTGACTCTCTAGTGTATGTGTGGAGAACAGAACAACTAACTAGCAAACAACAGAGTATTCCTCACCAGAAACCTACAAGGAAAATGAAATCAGGAGTGGAGATGACAAAAAAAATTTAGAAGCTAGGAAATAGATGGAAAAGGGATAACAGACATAGCAGGCCAGAGGGAACAGAGAACTCTGCTATCATCAGGGGTGTGCAGAAGCAGCAGGGTGCTCTCAGACATTGTTAGTACCAGGACCTTGGGAAACAGGTGCAAGTAGAGCCAACAGCAGGGCTGTTTGAAACTGTGCAGGAAATGATGAACCCAGCCCCACACATCTGCACCCCTCTGGTGACCCCCCTCTCCCCAACCTCAGTGGAAACCTTTTAGACAAATGGGACTAGAGGAAATATGGACTTGCAGACACCAGGCACAGCTGAACTCAGGGGTGTAGTACTAACTAAAAAGAGAGTGCATAGTTGTGAGAAACAGAAATTTAGGTGGACCATTTTCAGAATATAGCATTTGCATTTAATTGGATCCAATTGTAGCCATTTTAATTACATTCCTTCCTTTGCTCACCCCAATTTAAAAATTAGCAAATGGTATAGATTGTAACCCCAATCTCCTCCAATTCTGGGCAAAGGGTAATACTGTGTTAGGAATAAAAGAATGTGGACCACCTGCCCAGGTGCAATTGCTAGCCATGTTAGAAAGCAGACCTTCATGGCAGGGATAAAATTTGCCTTGCCCATTTTATATTTCTAACACAGATGACAGAGTAAATCTATCTAATTGACAAGAACACAAACTCCACCACCACTTGGCCCCAAGGATGCTCACAACCAAGCTGTCATTTCCTGGGATTCCTCTTATGGGAGCCCTTGCCAAGTGAAAATGCTAAAGGGTGAATATTGAGACTCAGTTTCTAGCTGTTTCTTCTCAAGTTCACTTTTAAGTATTTAATGAGCTTTGTCAAGGTGAAAGACATCTCCACACTGATCTTGTTTGATTGGGGCTAGGAATAGGCTTAGATATGCCATACACAAGAAGATAGACTGTAAGTTTCTGCAAAAGAGATGGAAACTAAGCATTACACCCACTTGTGGTTGAAAAGTCAAAGTTTAAAAAAGGAGGTGACGTTTGCAATGGACTTCAAAGTTTTGGTGAGATTGGGCAATGGAGACAAGGCAGGGAACATGGTGGTCAGCACTGAGGCTTTCAGTAAATATGGGGAGGTAGCTGGGAAATACTTCCTAGCTACTGTTTATATGCTGAGGGAAATGAGGAGAAATAAGGGTCAAAGAGGAAATTCTGGTTGAGGTTCTGGAGGGTTTCATTAACTGCCAGGCTAGGACCTTATACTTAACTCCTGAGGCCCTCTTGGGTGATGCACATGGGCAGCCTGGTAGCATGGGCAGAGCAGGAGGCAGCCTCCAGAAAGGTTAATGGTAAGGCTCCTGGAACTGGCTGTTAGAGGCCATGCCTCAGTAGGCCTGGGCTACTCCTCACTTCTGGGTTTATGTAAAGTCCAACATCTGACAGATCCTTAGAACATACTGGTGATGACCAGGTCAGAGTTGACTGAGTGCCTTCTCAGTGAAAATGGGATGTGACCCTTCTTATGATTTTAGTGTAGACACTCTCTGAGACCTTGTATGAAGCAGCCCAGAAGCTATTACTGAGATTGTATTTGAATAGAAGTCTAGATTAATTGTGCTAAGGTCTTACTCCATTTTATATCTTGATTACATGGAAACTTTGTTGATATTGCAAGACTTATTATGATTTCCTAATTTCTGAAATCTATTTAGAAATATTCTCTACCTACAAAAAATTCTCTGACCTAGGCAACCATTATTGGAGCTAATGCATGCAATTTTTATGGAAGTTATTTTTTGACTCATAGAAGAATTGCTCGGGTTGTGAGAAACCTGTCACTTCACTTTGCTTTTTGGTTCATGGTAGCTGTTTCCTAAAGTGATGCTAATTCTACAGTTTTTCCTACCTTCTCTGCTCTCCTTTTCTCTTAGCACTCTTGTCTTTTACATCTCTCTTAATCTAAGTTATAGTTAAGATTGTACAGGGTGTCTTCACCTTGCTTGGGAATGAGCAGGGAATGATGAGCTCACATTTCTTCTCTTTTTTTGCTCTTTGCTCTATTCTGTGGACTCAGTATAAAGACATTGCATTTGTGCACTGGTCAGATATTGCAAGGCAGTTAGTTGATCCTATGTTGACACTGTACTGTTGAGTCTCCTTTGCTGCCTTGCCTTTCTCTTATTTGGTCTTACACAGAACAGTGTGAAGCTTAAGGTGTGTTGAGGACAGGGGCACTACCCTTCAGGATCATAGAATTCTGTGATTACTCCCCTCCCTGCAGGTGTATGGCAGGTCCCACCCCCCCCACCTGATGATCACAGTATGAGCATCCTGCAGGTACTGGTAGTGCTCACACTGGGCAAGTATATTGCTGACCAGTAAAAAATCCAAACAGTACATCTATTTGAGTAGAGAAATGTTACCAAACTTGGCAGAGCTCTTAGGTAGTTCCAGGAACCTCATGAAGCCCAAGGCCATCCTGTGCCCTCAAGGGTATAGTTGACTGGAGTCAGGGTGGCACACATGCTCCTGGTCGGGCATGGCAGGCTCAAGGGCAGCACACATGGAAGCAGGCAACTGGGGCCATCAAGGTCTTGGCTTGCAGGAAGGATGAGAGAGGTCAGGGGCTGCTCTTGGCAACCGTCACCTACCCTGAAGCCCTAGCATCCTGGAAACATGTGTCTCATTCAACACAGAATTCCTTAGGATCCTAAAGCCCAAGTAAACTGTTTTCAAAAGTTCAGAGATTTAATTCTGGAAAGGAAAAATATTAACGTTTAGGAATATTCTTTCCTTTTAGATCTATGGAGTTGGACTAAGGAAATGCCAATGTCATAAATTCATCTCAAACTTGTCCTTTTCCTTTTGTTTAGATACTTGTTAGGCTACTAAAGAAGTTGAGCACCTACATGTTTGGGAAGCACTATGGGCTAAGGGGAAGGGCATAATGGACAGGCATCATGAGACTGTCCACACTAGAACAGAGGCCAGTGTCTGCTCATGAGGAGAGTTTTATCCAGAAGCTCATTTTTCTCTTGGAGCATGAGCTATGTCCTGTGTCCTCCTCTTACCTTACAGCTATCTGTCTGCAAAGAGGCACCATGTGTTTATCCACATCTACATTCTGCTCACTAAGGAGGGAGTACAGTGATGCAGGGAACCAAACTGTAAGGGAAGAGCATCTGGGGTGATGCAGCTATGGATAATCCTTTGTCCCTTCCTTCCTTTCTGTGCCATACTTCCTTTAGTGAGTTCTCCATCAGAAATACTGGTTACTCTCATTTAGCCATTAATTCCATTAAGAAAGAAAAAAATGCCAGGTGTGGTGGTGCATGCTGGTAATCCCAGCAACTCAGGAGGCTCAGGCAGGTGATCAAAAGTTTGAGGCTAGCCTCAGCAAGTTAAAGAGGTCCTACACAACTTAGCAAGACAATCTCAGAATAAAAAATAAAAAGGATTGGGGTTATTGCTCAGGGCTAAAAAGCTGCTGGGTTCAATCCTCAGTATCAAAAGAAAATTAAAAAGAGAAAGAAATAAGAACAAACGAAAAGAAAAGCATGTGTAAGTTGATTGGTAATTTACCTGAAATCATACTCATGGATTTCCATGGGCAGATGAGATTTTTCATGTCTTCTTTGACCCATTTGACTATTTATGCAAAAGCTCTTCTTCCTGTGTACTTGAACAGGTCCCATCATAAGCCCCTTTACAGCTTTCCCTGTGCCCTATGGAGGAAAGGACTCTTGTTCTCTTGATATTTTTGTAACATTGTATTCATAATACATATAAGATAGAACCTGTTTTTCAATCTTCTGTCCAGTATGGTAGGAGGATTGATGCAAAACTTGACAAAGATGCATTAGAAGCATCAGTCACAAAACATCTTTTGGCATTGCACTGGGACAAGACTAGGATTCAGGATCTCTCCTCAGCCCCACCTGCTGGCTCAGGTGCACAGGTAGGCAATCCTACATGCTGGCCCTGGGGAGGCTTGGCCTTGCCAGCACAGCACACTGCTCCAGGGGCAGAGATGGCTGTGCAGAGCCTTCCTATGTACCGACCTTTAGAAATGAAAGTCCTCTCTCTTCTTGACATTGACCGAAACTAAAGGTAGGAACTTCCAGACTCTCATGGAAACTCTATTTTGTCATGTGTACTGAGGTTGCCATTAGCAGCATTCAGTATGCATCTCCAGCACAGCCAGGATCCAAGGTTGAGCCCACTCCAGAGGGCCTTGTGAATGATAGAGTTGGGAGGAAATGACAACAGCTGCAGACATTGCCTTGCAGCTCAGGGGACTGGTCTTGTCACTCTTTGCCTGGGTTTGGCTTTGGGCAAGCTCCCAATTTATCTTTGTTTAAATTCCCAGTCTGTAAAATGGAGATAATAATGTACCCATATCTGGGGTTGCTGTGAAGGGTGAAAGATTGAATTCATGGAGAGGTGCAAAAGTTAACAGAGGCCTGGCCAGGTGCTCCATCCCTGAGACATGGGAGCTGGAGGGACCAGCACATGCACAGCTACAACACACCTGCAGTGCATCTGGTAGTGTTGCTTTGGTTACCCCTTTGTGGCAGAAACTGCTGGGAAATTTTAGTAGCCAGAGTGCTATCATACAAGTTTTGGGCAGCTTGCTATTTAAAAAACTTAGGTGAAAATATTTTAGATGAACATTTTCATAATATATTGTTGGCATATAGCAATCAAGTGGGTCTACCAAGTCCAGTCATTGATTGCACCTCCTGGGCTCCCTGTTAAATTCTTAGCATGATCATGCCAATGGATGGGAACACCTCCTTTGCCTTGAACAGATGGGCTCTGCTCTGTGGTGATGCTGTACATCACCACAGCATGAAATGATCTTGAGATTGTATGACATCAGAAGTGTTTTTGTCCTCTCCCAACACAGATGTTCTTTGACAAAGGAGTGACCAGACAGGAGTCGGGACTGCTAGACTCAGAGTGACTTAGGTACAGACTGTTATCTGTGTTCTCTTCAGGTTCCCAGCAGGTTCCAGTACCCCACAGAAGGCTACTCTACCCCCCACATCCTGGTGTTTTCCAAGTTGAAAAGAGTTTTCTGCTTAATTTTATTCTTTCCCACCCAAAGTTACTAAATGGAGAAGAGTATAAACTGTCTTGTGCATGATGGTCATGTGCCTTCATAGGAAGGATACATCCCTGTCCTCCAGAAATCTTTGACTGTGTCACTTGGAGGGAAAAGATAGTCTCTGGGCAAGGTGTTTGTTCAAGCTGCTGAAGGATTTGCTGGGGCACATGGGGGAAGTGGGACTTCCCTGAGGAAGTTGCAGGATGAGGGGTGTTAGTGCCCCCTTAGGCTCTCAGGTATTTGCCAGATGAATGAACAAACACTGACCACAGGGACAGAGTACTGAGTAGAGTCACTTAGTGGATATTCAGAGGGGTCCTTCCTATAAAGCTCAATCCTGTAGTAGGGGGTTTGGAAAACGGAAGAGAAAAGGGACTAGGATTTTCTGATTCCTGCTATGAAGATCATTCTAGGCTGGAGCAAAATCTGGAGGCTGAAGTGAATGTGGTCTTGCAGAGGGCAGAGGACCTTGACCTCTTTGGAGCCAGAAAGAACTATTATGGATAGAAACTGGAAGTCCTGACAGATGAGGATGGTTAGGGTCAGGCTAAGGCTGTTCCCCATGTGGGTCACTGCCTCAGCAAGCCAGAACCTGGCACTCACTCTTTGCTGATGCTGGGAATAGTTAAGTCATGCTCTTTGGGGGGAAGGAAAAGCAGAATTCAGGTTGCTTCATTATAGGTCAGGCAGGCTGTCCAGCCATCACACATGCTGGTGCTAGGTCAGTGACACTGATGTGAGTGCACTGATATGTGTCCCCAAGGTCACAGGACAGTGCAGGGCAGGGCCAGGACCCAAGTTGAGTCCCAAGCCCAAGGGGTCTCTGTAGTTTCAATTTTTCACTTAACCAGTTCCTCAGGAGCATGTGTAAGCCTCACAAACACAGGGACAGGAAAGGTGGAGAAAGTAGACCCTCTTGGTTCAAGCATGTCTTCTCACTGTCTGAAGGTCATGGTTCTAAATGCCAGATACACAGTAGCTCAGCTATTGCCTGGAAGGAATTTAACCCTTCAGGGTTTGGGTTGTGAAGAAACCTATCCTCTGAAGATGAATTGTTTTTTATTGAATTTCAGTGATATGGAAGTAAATTGTTATGCTGTTGGAGATATACTTTCCTTTCCACTCAGTAAAAGATCTAATGACACTGTGGCAACCTGGCTCTATGGGACTATGTTGGTTTGGACCAACAGGTGAGGGTGGATTGAGGTGCTGTGTATGGTTCAGCAGGGATGGGAAATGGCAATGGAAGTCAGGAAGCAAATAGGAATTATAATGTAGGGGTCAAGGACAGGGTGGAGGTGGACCAAGTTTAGAGGCAAATCCCTGAGAAGGTTCAGGGACTAGGGTTCCTGGAGGAACTGCAACTCCCCCTTCTCCCAGCAGTTGATTCCCTACCAGGTCACTCTGGCTTGGTACTGAGGGGTTGAAGTGACTTAGGATGTCCCTTGAAATGTCCCTGCCTCCTTTTGTTGTTAGTCAGTGTAGAGCATCTGTGCTGTTGCTGAGAGCTGCTTGTTTTCATTGAGCATTTATGAACCTTGGGAAGAGGATCTCACCATCCCACTTTCAGCAAGGAGCCTGCTGTTCATTGCGTGCCTCCCTGCAGCACAGCAGTGTGGTGAGTGAAGGGCTAGGCCCACAGCAGTCCTGTGTCAAGCTCCTGCCAGGTGCTGGGCAGTTGCCTGAAGAATGTGTGAGGTGTGTGCTTCTGACCTGATGCTCCAGGAGGATCTAGCAGGAAGTGGCATGCTGGCCTGGTCTTTGAGCATCCATGTGGGTCATTGCTGGGCCTTTTTCAGCTTATAGCACACAAATCTTCACTGAGGGCCTTGGGCACAACAAACCTGGCCTATAGCCTCAGGGAGAGTTTGGATTAAAATAACTGTTTAAACACATCCTTCATCTGAACATCATTCATTTCATGTGTTCTCTTTTGAACTAGAATTCAATAATTTAAACTTCTAGGTGCTTTAGATTTTTTTTTTTTTTTTTTTTTTTTTTTTTTTTTTTTTTTTTGCTGCTGTGATTTAAGACTCCAACCAGGAACACTGCAAAGGAGAAAAGTTTATTTGCTTGGGGTTCAAGGGGAGCCTCAACATCATGGCCGAAGAGAGTATGGTAGAAGGAAGCAGCCCATGCAATGATCAGGAAGTGGAGACAGAGATGTCTCCACTTACCAGATATAAATATACACCTCAGAGTCACACCCCCAGTTCCCACCTCCTCCTGCCAAACCCTACCACTTCAGTTACCACACAGTTATCCCTATCATGGGATTAATTCACTGCTTGCTTTAACACTATCACAACCCCATCATTTTTCCTCTGAGCCTTCTTGCATTGTCTCACATGTAAAGTTTTGGAGGACACCTCACATCCGAACCATAAACTGAGTTTCCATTTCATCCATTTTTTGTTTGATATTTTGAACAGTTTGATTGAAAATGGATAACTGAATTAACTTTGAAGCTGTTGAATCTGAGATTAGTGCTATTACACTATCAAAGAACAATGGATGCCTTTGCAGGGTAGAGAGTCCCATTTTTTCCCCTTCATACTTGGTTAACATCAGATCCAGGACAAAATGGGAATAGTTAGTGTGGCAGGAACTGAATGACTGCAACTGGGAGCTGGGTGAGATCCTGAGAAGTGGCAGGCATTGTGCTGGGTTAGGCTAGCCCAGAGCTTGCAGATGAACTCCAGGGGACTGGAAACTTAGGCTCTAGGTAAAACAATGATAGTAGGAGCAGGTGAGGAATGCCAGCCTCTGACCCTCCAGGGGCCCATTATGCTTTGCTGTCTTTACACACACGTGACAGACTTCATACACCAAGATCAGTGGTCACCCCTGTTTGGAAAGGAATATTTAGAATAGTGGTGAGGATGGGTGTTAAGAAAGTTGCTGAGATGGAGACCCTGTGCTTATAGCAGGGGACACACTCCAGGTGCACAGAGGATACCATTGTGAGAGGTAGTGGTGCTGCAGGACACATTTTGGGGAGAAGAGACTCAGTCCTGAGTCCTCCTAGCCTGTCTCAGACATGGGTAGATTTGGGGATAAACTGACTCAGGCCTGAACTTCACCAGAAGTTTTGTAGGCTGCAGGTAGGGAACAAAGAGGTCCCACTGGTATGTATTTAGGTTATTCCACCATTCATGTGACAGAAAGGAGGGGCAGTTGCTCATCTGCCCACCATGGAGTCACTATGTGGGGTTATACTGGGAGTTGTTTTTTTTTTAACTATTTGTGGGAAGAGTAGGTGTGACTCATTGGATAAAAAACTTAAAAAAATTGAGACTACAGGTTATTTTGTCGTCTGTACCTCTGGATTCTCAACAACTCCTCAGATCTCTCCTCTTCATGTGGAATAGGAATCCCAGTTCCCAGCACATTTAAGATCTGTGTGGATGCTCTGAAGTCCCCTGTGTTTGCTAGATTGAGAATGGCAAAGAATAAAGGCACAATTCTCAGCCTCAAAATCTATTATATTGGAGTATTTTATTGTGTGTCAACAGAGTCCACTTGAGGTGACCAGTGAGGTATGGACTGCAGGGGAAGACTCCACAGAGGGGAGGCATTGTATGGAGTTCAGGCTTCTCAGCTCCAGATAAGTGTGTTACTTACATGGCCATAAGTTGCAGGAGGGGAGTTTCAGTTTGTTCAGCCTTAATTTCCTGTGCCTCACATACCCTTGGTACACAGCAGGTGTTTATTGAGTATTCGAATGTGATAGGAAGGTGTTTCTGGAGTCTCAGAGTTTGAGAGTTGGGAAAGTTTCAGTGAGGAACAGGCCAGCTGGCAGTGCTGACAGAGGCATCTCAGTTTCAGATCCTGGAACTGTGAAGGACCTTTGAAGATTCTTCTAAGCCTCTCTCCATCTTTGCATGGAACAGATGTAGAAATAACCAGAAAGATGTAGAATCTTGTCAAGTGATGGCCAAGACCTTGCTGATGAGGAAGAGGCCTGGCCTGCAGTGCAAGTCCACCATATTAAGTGTATGTGGCTTTTAAATGCTCGGCATTGGTCCCCACCTTACAGCTGAAGGGACAGAAATGTGCAGACAAGAGACTTTTATGAGGTCCCACATATTTGGTTTAGAGTCATTTCTGTGCAGCTCCTCTTGGAGAGCCAGTGGTGGGCATCATCATTAAAGAGGTCTGGGATGTGCCATGGATTTAATCAGATATCAGAATCTCATTTAGCACATTTCATTGCATCTGCAGGACTGTAAATAAGAAATCTCAAAAGGGTCATCCTTCATTCTTGTCTTCCAAGCTGACGGAAAAGGTATTGGAACTTCTTGGAATCCTTTATCAGCTTTGGATAAAATATTAGATTGAGTGAATGAGCTTGTCAGAAAGAACACTGTCAGGAACCATTCCTTCTGCTGGCTGTTGTGTCATGACTGGCTCACTCTGAACGTTTTTCAGGAGGGTACAAAAGTGCACCTTTGCCTTTAGGGTCAAGGGTTGAGGACCTGGCCATTCTGAGGGTAAATTCGAGGTCTTTGTGGCAAATGGTCCCAGTAGTGTACAGGATTGGGGTTCCTGGGACGTCCTGGTCAGCATAGAACAGAAAGAGAAATGGAACCTGGGCACTGTGATTTAGCTTTACATCCTCTCTGATGGGCCTGATGGGGCCATGACAGGGGGGTTCTGTCTCCTCTTGGCTGAAGAGTCTTTGGTGACTGTATATTTTCAAACCTGTTTCCTTTTGTGCAAAATAGAGGAACTCATGTTACTCACTGCCTGGGATTGTCATAATATGATATGGGGTGACACAGGTAGAGTTGTAGGCAGCCTGCCTGACAAAACTCAGCAATGTTCTATTATCATTCAGCTGATGATGACACAATGTGTGGCACCTGTTGCCAAAAGGCTTTTATTCTAGCTAAGGAATACAGTGTGGAGTGTTTGATTTAGTTTCGAAGGAAGCTGTGACTATGGAAGCTTGTTTTGGAGGGACCCAACTGGCTCCCAAAATTGAGAATGAGGAGGATCTCATGTGGGGTATGGAAAAGTTTCGCCTGCCTACCAATCCCCCTGAAGGGAAATACCCTTCATGGTCTGGTATGAATGGGAGCCATTCCCCGAAAGAGAGACAATCGTCTGGCCTCCGAAATCTGGAAGAGAGAACTTGTCAGAGACAAGTCCCTCATTCCCATACTGTTTTTCCCCTTCATAGCTACTCCCCTCTTCCCTTTAATATTTTGGATTTTATTGACATCTGTCCTTGTAAATGGCATCCCTGTTTAATCTACATGATGCTGAATCCCATGCCATCCTGATTCTGTTCAGCTTGCAATGTGTTCACCCAGGCCTGTACATCCTTGTGCCATTGTAGTGCTGGGCCACAAAGTAAAATGTACTTTACCCAGAGCACAGTCCCTTGCCTTCCCTGGAACACAAAATAGTATCTCTGTGGGGATAGAAGTCAGCAGCAAAATAGCTATGTGGTCATAGGCCCCAAGTGGGCTTACTCATCTGTCACCTGGTTGATGGTAGAGAGACTGCCTCCTGTTTTCCACCAATGCTTACATTAAGGCCTACCTGTTCATCTGTGCCCCACACTAGGCATTTCCCACTCTACAGAGTTTGCCAGTCTCTAGGGACAAAGAACTACCTAAATATAAAATTGTAAGTTAATGTTCTTTGCCAAGCCTCCAGTGAATCCTGTGTTTCTCCTGTAGATGCACAGGACTTATTGGAAGATTCCAGATATTGGTCCTTTGTCAGTTTTAAGCAATGTCAACTGGGGGACAGTACTCAGTCTCTCAGCTTCCTATGAAGTCACATTCTCAATAGATATCCTTAATATTTTATGTATTAATGTGTGTGCATGTACATTGATAGAAGTGAACACATGATGTCACCTTCAATGGGTTGAAAATATGCTGACTTTGGCTTTCAAAAGAAGGCTGCTGAAGGACAGAGTCAGAGCTCAGGCTCAGCCCCTGTGTTCTGATGAACTGCTGAACTGACAGCCATGCTGAGGAGTGCCTGCTGGGCCACACCTGGGCTGGCATGGGTCTGTGAATGAAATAACTGCTGACAGGGTCCCAGAGCTGTCCTACACGTTAGTAAGCAGACTGGAAATCACCCAGGGTTTGGAAAAGGCTGCCAGTTCAATTATCTTTAGAGGTCTGTAGATGTTCAGCTGGATTCTGGTTCCCAAATGAGGGGGTCATCTCATTCTGTCCAGAACTCTGGTCTCAGGGGTATCTCTTTGATCCTGTTGGCCCCCTCTTGTCCCTTACCCTTCTTCTGGGACTGTGTGTGTTTGTCCCTTCTTAAGATGTCACCACTGCTACTTTGCCTTCTTGTCAGACTCCCCAGAGTGCTCCTCCTCACCTGGCTGACTCAGCACAGGGTAAGAGAGACTCAGGTGTGGCACAGTCCATGCCACCAAGAGCACTGTGTCCTTTTATGCAAAAGCAGGTGCAAGTCCATCTGTTCTCTAGGAGCTTCCAGCTGGCCCTAAATAGAAAATCCCAGATGATCAGCTGGGTAGAGACTGTTAGAAAAGTCATTATTGACAAGAGGTTGTCTGAGAGTTTGAAGACAGAGGACAAGGAGAATATGCTATATCCCTTTTATGACCCGTTTCCTGTGTGTGCTCCAGTATCCACTGCCTTGGACCCTTTCACATCAGTCAAAGGAAGATTTTCAACACAGATTAACCATTAACACTTTCTCAATTATCCTTTTATTATTATTAAGATGAGCTAGTTTCTCCTTTCATGGTGCAAACAAGTATTCAAAGCTTATGTCTCTCCTGATAAAGCTGAGAGTATGAGCTCTGCCATTGAGACTCTTCTACCTGGAGCCATTTGTGTTGCCTTCAAATCCAGCCCAGTCACTGTGCCTGCAGGATCCTGGCAGACTCTAATTATTCTGCGCCACTCATGCTTCATCTGTGGAAATGCTGTTAATAGTACTAGGTAGTGGGTGGTAATATTTGGAAGTATGAGACACAGCATGAGGCCTGGTCCATGGTAGGTGCACAAAAAGGGGGAAATATTGTTTATTGCAGTGATTTAGAAGTAATAATTCAGCATGTGATGACCTCCAAACAGAAAGCTTTACTTATATGTCACCTAGTCTGAGAAGCTGTCTCCAGCCCCTTGGTCTGTGTGAGAAGCCCTCCAGGGCATCCTCAGCTCTTTACTTTGCTGGTCCACTTCCCTGCTTGACTCATGGGTAATTTTTTGCTTAGTACTTGGCCTTGGATACCCAGAGAAGCTCTGTTTCACTGACCTGTCTGTTCTTGTTGGTAATAAAAATAGGGAGACACGTCAGCTAGCCACAAAGGGTATTTTTCAACTGTGACCTCAGGGTAAGTAGAAAGGACCTGGCTGGCTTAGGGGTCTTTGTTGTGGTGAGAGTGAAAATGAGAATTTGTGATTCACCAGAAATTTTACCTCATTCAGGCCAAGCCGGTTGACTCAGAAGAGCATGAACATATAAGCAAGTCTTTAATGGACTTGGGTGGGGGGACTTTACATTAAGGAGAAAGGGAACAGCACTGATTGAGAGAAACAGAATGAGCCAGGCTTCCACTGAGTGGCTCGTTGGAAGAGCTGGCATTTTCATGGTAATGCTTTAAAGGAGTTTCCTTCATGTGAAAGGCTGTTGTGATATCTCCTGGGCCATCCTAAGTCCAGTTGATCAACACCTATTTATGGTTGATCTGTGGAAAAATGGAAGGGTACAAAATGGCATATTCCATGCATTGTTAAGGTAGAAGAGTAAAAAAAAATTATAGTAACCTTATAAAATAAAACTTTAAAGTTTATCTGAAATGTTGTTCCCCATTCTGGTCTCTTACGATCTCATTTCCAATGAGAGATTGTATCTTTTCCATTAGTAAGGGAAAAACTTGAGAGCTAATGGGTTAAGGAGACATACAAGGAAGCCAAATGTTGTGTGTTTTACATGAAATGGCTCCTTGTGACACCTTCATCTTTCTTGATGTTTGACAACAGTAGGACTTCTCATGTCAAATCCGATATCATTTGTAAAGCAGTAGGTTCAGGAGTATTACACTTTCTTCTTCACAATCGTTTCTCATTGCATTGTTCTAGGTAGGCTAAATAGATGTCTCTTTTGAAATCCCACCAATTTATTAGATATTTGTTTTTGTTCCCAAGTTTGTGAACAATCTGCATTTACAATACCCATGCCAGTTATATGAGTTAACCAAGGTTAATACCCTTTGGAAACCAACCAATCATGTTTATCCATAGCACCATTGAGATTATTACAAGTACCCACTACTTCTAGTTGAGGCATGTTGGTTCCACTCCTTTTATTCATGCTGAGATGTTGGCAGGTTGTTCCACTCTGTGATAGTTTTTTGCACCAAGTAAGTATTTATAATCTTACCATTTTACAAAGAGAGTTTCAATATTTGCATCAAATCTAATCATATGCCTTTTTATTTTCATCATTATTGTCATTTCAGATAATACATGTGTGGTCTCTTTTGTCTCTGATGAACAAAATCTTTCCCAAATGTACATCTGGATGGGATGTAAACAAGTCAGAACAAGTGAACAGTGGATTCTTTACCACTTAAAGCATTTGGAGAACTACCTTACCATGCTAAAGTTCATTTTTAGAGCTTTCTCTAGTGCTTCTGCCACAATCCAACACAAGGGGCAACACATTAGATGTTGTCAGGCAGCAGTGTGTCACACTCCACATTTCTAAGCAATATACATAGTCCTGTTATCCTATTTAAAGGGCAGTTATTTTCAAACATCAATAATTTGAAATATAGCACATTTCTACATATAAAATGACAAACTACTTCAAGAGAATACTTTCATGAATGCATTTCTTATATTACATACCTGTTATGTACATACTGCTTTCCATTGAACATTTAGTAAAAGTGACTTTTGCAGTTTGCAGTAGTTTGTCGTGTTCACAATAAATTTTTAAATATTTCAAATGATCTCATCACTAACCAATTACCTTTATCAAAAGAATAACACTGTAGAAATATAATATTTACCTCAAAATTAACCAAAAGTGGTCAATTAGTTGCTCAATTTAATGTATAAGACACCTCTAGTTGTCCTAATAAATAGGACAACGGACATACTTGGCTAATATTAACCACTACTTGTCTTGAGGAGTTTACTCCAGGGCAACTGGTAGAGTTTAAGTGTGCACAAACTCCTCCCTGCTCAGATCATAAGAAATCAAATGTCCTTCTATTTTCACAGTATTAGTGTTACTTCAAGGTAGGTAAAGCTGTTTGTTATGATGGTTTAGATATTGGTATTCCTCAAAAATTCATATGTGAGACCATTCAAGAAAATTTACAGGTGACATGATTTGGTTATAAGGTAATAAAGCATTTATTCCCTTGCTAGGGATGAACTGGACTAACTGTAGGCAGGTAGGGTATGGCTGGAAGAGGTGGTTCACTGAGGGTGTGCCTTGACAAGTGTAGCTCTTTCTGCTTCCTAGTTGTCATGGTCTGAGCTGCCTTCCTCCATCACATCCTTTCACCCTGATATTCTGCCTCTCCTTGGGCCCTGAGTTAATGTAGTAGGCAGTCTATGAACTGAGACCTCTAAAACCATCAGCATCAAGTAAACCTGATGATCCTCCTCTAAAATGGTTCTTGTCAGTTCTTTTGGTCACAGTGATGGAAAATCTTACTAAAAATCCTAATCCAGGGAACAAGAGGTATGACTGCTTCTATGACTCCTATGGGAATTCATTCTCTAGCATGCTTATGTCAGTGTGTCCTGAGGTTCTTATTTTTCTAATAGATTATCATTTGTGCAGGGACAACATGTCAAAAGAGAAACCAGTCCCCTCCAAATTGTTTTGGTTATAATTGCACTCCGAATTTAATATACCATCTAAAGCCCTGTCTATATATCGGGAAGAACCCCACACATTTGTTCATTTGATAGAAGTTAAAACCCTGCAAGATGCTGGAAAGCAAAGAGCAATTTGGTGATAGAAGACCCAGAGGGTACATTTAATTCTTAATATCTTTCCTTCTGAATAGCAGCAGGAAGTAATAGAAAACCATATGAGGAATCTGTATGGATTTTCTTTGTTGTTTTAACTGTAAGGTCTGAATAAGAATGATGAGTTTGCTTTGGGACACAAGTGTGTGTGGGGAGAACATTTGCTTCTATGATATTATAACATTAACTGTTGCATTCCCTGCTTTTATGGCACATTTTTTATAAAACTGCTTCCACCTGTGAATCATTTAGTCACAGGGTTATCTACAGGCACATTCTTTAGTTTTAGCTGGCTATAAAGTTTGTTCAATAATATCCACACATTGGTATTTTAGAGGGGCTCATATGTGGAACCTCTGTGGATGTTTTTTTCTTGTTTTAACTATAATGTCTGTATAAAAATGATGAATTTTGTTTTGGGACAGAAGTGTGGGTGTGGAGAACATTTGCTTCTATGATATTATCACGGTAACTGTTGCATTCCTTGTTTTTATGGCATCTTTTTTATAAAACTGCTTCCACCTGTGAATAATTTAGCCACAGGGTTATCTATAGACACATCTTTTAGTTTTAGCTGGCTATAAAGTTTGTTCCATTATGTACACACATTGCTCTTTTAGATGGGGCTCTGTTCAGGAATAGAGTAGCTAGATTTAAAGTTTGATATCCCTGCAAATATTTGATATCAGGAGTATCTAACAGTGATGATTATGAACCAGTGATGATTTTTGGCTTCTAAAACTGTCTAGACATGGAGAGAGGACCTGGACCTCCACATGCTGTCCCGAGATTAATTGGGAGGACTTGTTAACTACCAAAGGAGTCATGGCCATTTTTTATAAACAGCTTGGTAACCCCTGACTCATAGGATCTAGCTGTTTGGAAAAATGAGTTACTAGTCTCGGGATGACCCCACTTTTGGGGTTTAGACCCCTAAAGTTAAACTCAGTCTTTTGCATATGACTTTTTATTTACCCATATGATGGCATGTTTGTCTTTGGGTATACTTTTCTTTTGGGCATTCAAGGCTGAGCAGATGGTGCGTTTCTACTGTGAAGGTCAGTCAAGGATCTTCAGGGGTTATTTTTTAGGGTATACAATTACATGTGAATAAGATTTTAATTCCTAGTAATCTTATATTTGAATGAACACCCAGGAAGGAGATTATCCTTTTAACTTTTTCACATATATTTTTTTTTACTAATTTTTACACACAACAATTTATAAAAACACATTTAAGGGACCCAAATATATTGTCTTTTATAGACTGTAAGAAACCAAGAATACTTGAATTTATAATTAGCAATGAATGTTTCAATATTTTAACTTACAAGCTTAGCTGAGCACTGCAAGGCCAGCGTTGTAGCAAGTGGTGTGGCTGCTGCGCATGAAGGGGGCATGCTACTGGGTCTCAGGCTCTGATTTTGCTCCACTCTCTGACTGTACCACCCCCATCTCAATCAAGCTGGTGAACCTGGCTGCCATAGTGTGGCATTGGCTCCTGCAGAAGAGGTCCATGCTGGTTCTGATCTTCAGGCTCTGGCTGGTCTGAATCCTTAGAAGGACCTTGAAGCAGGAAGAGAGGACAGTGAGAGATATAAATCTCCAGGCTCAGGACCACAACCAATCCATTCCATAAAAAGTACAATTTAACATGGGCAATAGCAGCCAGCCAAGCATTCAGTGCCAGAACTCCTTTCAAGGGAAGCACCTTATCATGGATGACCTAGGGTTTGTCTGTGAAAGGAAGATTCTACTGACCATGGCTACTGTGATGTCAACCAACTCCAGCATAAAGCAGTATTGCTGCGATAGCTGCCTGCAGCACCTATGAGTACTGTGTGTCCTGCTGCCTTCGGCCCAATAAGCAACTCTTCCTGTAGTGCTTCCTCAAAAGGGCAGTTGTGGCATTTCAGAACCTGTTCATGGCAGTGGAATATCACTTCCAATTGTGCTTGGCTAAGTGCAGGACCTCTTCCCAGAATGTGCAGCATGAGAACCCCTACCAGGACCCAATAGCCAAGTTCTGCTAGGGAGAGAGCCCACCCAAGTTCTTCCACATGTGATGGCCTGCTGCAGCCTGAGCACTGAGACACTGCCAGAAGATGTGCCACCTGGAACCACACTTAAGGGTCCAGGTCAGTCCTGGACAAGGTGGTGTGGGGACACATTGACTGTGACCACTTCCATGCTGCTCACTTGCTTTGCCTACCACCTGGGCTGCAACTGGTGGAGCTCTTCTATAAAGTGGACTGTAACCTCTGGCTGGGCCCATGCAGGAAAGAACTGCAGGCTGAGCTGGGAGTGGTGTTGTCCCTGGGAGACTCAGCCTTAGCACCCACACAGTGACCTGGAACTTGTGTTCATTAGGTGCCATGTGTTCACTACTATTTTGATCTGGGCTCTTCTGTGTAAAATATTTTTTTATATTCCTTTGTAATAGTAGGAAAAACATAATGCATGCAGGAAAATGCCTTACCATTCTAGTTGAATATATTCAAGGAAATTTTGAAAACATATTTAAACTTACAAATGACTCAGTTGTTTTACCCCTTATATAGTTTTGAGATTTTAAACTCTATGATAAGTAGTTTTACAAATATTTATCTTACTTACATTTAATGTATTTTTAATAGTTGATTATAGATTTCCCATGGAAATCAAGAAACCAGTCATTTTCAATTGCTTCACTGTCAGAGAATACAGTAAGAGTCATCATCATACCTGAAATACAGAAAACAGTAGTCATTGCATCACTTCAACATTCAACAAGGATAAATACAGCCTTGGTTGGTGAGCAACCCAGGCAAGAATGTGTGCTAACAATTTTGAAAACAACTTTAATTTTAATACAAGTGGGAGACTCAGAAGAGAGAAAATCACCAAAACCTGTAGGTGCTTCCTGTAATTGCAAGTGGAGGATTATTTTAAAATTCTTTATAAGGAATTCTTTAAAGTAGGCATGTCAATCACCTGCCATGCCACACATAACATATGACTTCTCCAGTGTGATAACAATCTGGGTTCCTGGACACCTGTGGGCATTTAGACCATGTCACTTCATGGAGGAATTAATTTTCAGATACTACTAGAGGGTCCAGGTCTTCTCAAGTAGGGACAATCAGTCTTCCCTTTACCAGTGTGGCCATAGGAGTCTGACTGGAATATTTTTGTAGTCTTTTATGTATTCTGACTGAGGGCCATAAAGATCTGCACATAAAGGCCTTATGTCCATTTTCTTTTTTTCTGCAGTAGAGATCTAGTTGTGAATGGTGTTGAAATAAGGAAGTCATCCCTGTTGACCATCAAGCACATATAGAGGGCAAGCAGTGTGGCCAAAAAAATATTTTTCTTTAGATCATCTAGTTTGAATTTTTTCTAATTATACAATACATACCCTAAAAGGGACTCTTTTGAATTGCTGTCAGTGTTCCCTGTATCTAAGACCACTGTAAATTTGTTGTCCCATAATGAGTGGTGCTGGGGAGGGGTTGAATACCTGGAACAAGTGTCCATATAAAGAGAGTGGTAACATTCATTCTATGGGCTCTGATTAAGGACAAGAGCAGCCTATCATACCAGATGCTGGGCCCCAGAGGAATCTATTCAGGGTGTTAGGCTTGAAAGAAATCAGTCAAGTTCCCCCGCTGGACATTAAACAGTGGTTTTTATAGTGGCTTATTTTTAGAGGCACCTTTACAAATTATATTTTCTTGTTTCAAATGAATTTATGAGTTACCTTGTAAGTATTACACCTTTCTAGGATGGTTTGAGAGAATGAATCTATCAAGTGACCCTGCATTACCTTAGTAAACATAGCAGGGATTGGGGGGAAAGAGGGGAAAGAGGTTCTAACACCTTCCAAAATTACCCCTATGATTATATCCTAAGAGTTATTCAGAAACTGTTTAAAAGAAATGCTGAATTAAATATGCCAAACAAACAAAATATCAACTTACATATTTAGGGTCAGAAGGAAAGGTTATAAGAAGAAATGGATGAGCCTATTGGAGTAAAGAGCCTGGATGGCACACCCCAAATACAAGGAAAAGACCAAAAAGACATGTTACAGCATGTGGGCTCCAACTAAATACTCCTGAACCAGTGGTTCAGCTACAGGAATTCTCTCAATTTCCCAGATCCTGGAATCACAGCAGTAGAGCTACTGGAAATTGCTGTTAGTGGGTTGTGGGTGTTTCTCTTTACTCTCCAGAAGACAGAACCAGGGTCAGAAATCCCTGGATAACTGCTGGTGAGATGAGAGCTCTCACACGTGAGTTAGGTTTTGGTGACAAACTAGAAATTTCCTTCAGTTATCCAGAAGCTGGAGCTACTGTTGGTTGGCTATGGTAGTTTCAACTTTCAGAAGCCAGAACTGGCTTTCTCACACCTGAACCATAGATGATACCTTCAAAACCCCCAAAACTGGAGACAAATTTCAGTCCCCTTTTAAGCCTCTAAAGCAGAGGAAGAGCCAGGTGGGCCAGAACCAGAGAGAAGAAAGAAAAGATGAGCATATTTCAAGGAAGAATGAACCAACCCATGAGCTCGTATGGTGAACAGTTTTACTCCATCAGGTGTCAAGGACGTCAACCATCACCCTACTGCCACGTGTACTACTTTATCTGAGAGTAGCACCCAAAGTCATTAAGTCTATTCAGGCCCTGGATAGCCTGAGGTGGTCATCAGCCACCATGGATGGATGAATCCAGCATTTCCCAGGCCAGATGTGCCCTGCTTCAGGACAGGTTTATGCTGATGACTTTATTAGGTTCTTGCTGCCAGATTGCCCATTGACCTCTCAGTGGCTCCAAGTGACACAGGAACTGTGCTATTCTATGTTCTTTCCTGGTCTTTGGTCCTACAATGCCTGAATTAAGGCAGTGGTCCAGACTGATCAGGGCAATGGCAGAAGTCTATTACTGTTGTTTATCTGGTAGAACCATTGAGAAATGAGATGCAGGTCAAGGTTTTGTAATATAAGATTACAATCCTCTCTTGATTTAGCTACAAAATCATTTATCATGACCTAGAAATGAGCATCAAAGCAGTTCATGCAGTGCAGGACCTGAGGTGGTGCTTCACCAATCATGGGCGAGACATAACCATGAACTGGCTGCAGTTTGACTCTGTGGGGCCATTGAGAATGGAGCATTTCTGAATGCAAGTGACCCTAGAGAAGACAGGCAGCTTCTCTATACCTGGAATGGCATACTGGGGCAAGCCATGCTGAGGTGGTCTTGGGCACTGCTGGGATATCATTCCTCAGTAGTATTTTATGCCATTAGAGTGGCACAGGACACTGTGACAATTTCCCTTGGGTTTCTAAGAGGTGCCTGCAAACACTGAGAGAGGGTATTCACCAGACCCCATTGTTGGTAGTGGGTGTCTCCTGAATGGAAACCAGCAGCTGTGTGTTCCTTGGGTACACGCTTGCTGTGGGTACAGACTGAAGTATACCTGATTGTCTTGTTGGTAATTTGTTTTTCTTTTCCATGCCATAAGGAAAAGCAAGTCTTTGTTTTATGTCTAACTCATGGATTGTTCAGTTGCCTGCTGTGTGTCTTCAGTACACACAACTGTAGGTGTGGTGGTCCCCCACTCCCACTCCCTGCTCTACAGTGAAGAATCTGATGCATGTCTTTGTGAGGGTTATTAACCATGGTTCTTGTTTCCCAAGTTGCTTGATGCTGATCCCATTGGCTCTTGAAAGCCATCAATGTGGTATAGAATGCCTTCCTGTAGGAATTTTCCAAAGATCTCTGTGTGATGCATAGTAACAGACACCAGTGACCAACCCCAGGGAGTTTTCACCTCCACCACCACTACACTGCAGAGAGGTTGAACCAGATAGAGGCAGCTTCCAGAGTTGCTGCCAGGCCCCTGCAGGCATCTTCAACTCTGCAGTGAGTATGAAGTTCTAGGCCAGGCCATGTCTGATGGGTGGGTAGCCAAGCCCCTCTGAACTCCTCTGTCCTGAAAATAGGCTGGAGTTATCCCATTTTACAGAAATAGAAACAAATCTGGAAACTACCAAGAGCTCCAGTGACTTGCTCAAGGCTCCATGAGAAAAACCTAGATGAAGACCTAGGTCTTGAGGGCAGGTCTCCTCTTGGCCCCCTCCATAGGTGGATTGAAGAGAAGTGGGAAGGAGGCTGGAATACTTAGGATCTGAGAGAACTGTTCTCTACTCTGAGATGTCCTTTCTTATAGCCCCTCAACCCCAATGAAGTGCTAGCTCCTCATGGCACACCCAACCCCTTTTGTTCTTTGCCCACAATCTGGGACTCAGTTTCCCTGGGGAGGAGAGATGACTGCCTCCCCAGTTGGAGGGTTAGCGCAAGGGACACATGCACAGATGCTCAGAAGGTAATCACTATCATGATTTTAAGGAAACCTGGATCTGAGGCAGGGCCCCTCTGCCATCCTTGGCTCTCCCAACACATTCTCCATGCTAGACCACCTCATCTTCTTCATTCCTCCTTTCTCCATCTCCCACAGTCAATGTTTTGAGTCACTGAAGAAACCAACCTTCCTTGGTGATCTCCAGAGTCCCTCAGCTGACTCTATGTGCAGTGTCAGTGAGTCCTGGGCCTTCCTCTGAGGAAGAGCTCAGTCAGGGTAGCAGGGAGATACTTCATCAACCCTCTCTGAGTGCCTGCTCACTGCAAATGCAAGCTGGCCCAGTGACCCAGGCAGCCATCTGGCTGTGCCACAGGTAGGTCTTCAGAGATCCCTGCAGGCAGATACAGGGCTGTCTCTGCATCCTTGCCTCTGCTGCCAGGCCTGAGTCTGGCACATGCAAGACCTTTCTCCCCCTGACCTGGTCTTCACTGTGCAGCTTCAGATTTCCTGTGTCTTTGGAATAGTGTCCAGCTTTTTTCTGTTACTAAAAGTGGGGTGAGGCCAGTAACTAAGGCCTCTTGCACAAGGGTGGCCTTGAGGGGCTGTTCATAATCTGTGGTGACATAGATGAGAGACATGGTTACAACCTGTAGTGACACAGTTGATGGAGATTGAGAAAGGCCCTGTGAACACCTTACCTGATGCAATTCATGAGGAAAATATACTCTTTGTCACTGCTGGTTTGCCTACCTGCAGGAACCTGTTGTTCTGAGATTGGGACTGCATATTTTTCTGGCTCCAGTGTTCCAAGAAGAAAACAAAAAGAAACAATGAGATAACTTTGGGCCCATTCCATGAAAAAGGATTATATGTTTTAGGTCTCTTCAAATCCTTGGTGCAGAGGACTAGGAAAAGAAGGAAGAAATGAAGAAAGGAAGTAGACAAGTAGCTTACCTCTTTCTAAGAATGATTACAGTCACCAGCAGTCAGTGTACCAACCCTGGAATGTTGTGTCCTGTTGCCCTCATGAGAAGGCTGTGAGATGTCCTTGCCATTGGAGCAGATGGCAGGCAGAACTCTTGGGACAATGTGATGTTCACATGGGAGCCTCCTTCATTAGGTGTTATGAAAATATTAATGCTCAATATTTTCTTCTCTATTAGGACTGATATTCTGCATAGAAAACCCAATCTTGACTTTGATTAGGGATTGCATATCAAACAGAGTCCTGCTCAGAGAGGAGAATCCAGGTGGCATTGTGAGAGCCGGACCTGGTTTTCTAGACTGCCTTTGGACCTCCACAGGCCCCAGGCCACTCTGTAAACTCTTCACCTCCTGTCTTGTCCAGTGAGTGAGTGCTTACTTTGTGCAAGGCTCAGTGCTAGGCTCAGAGGAAAAACATGGGCATGGCCATGGTACCCCTGCCACTGCACTCTAGCAATGCCTCAGCTTCTTGCTGGCTCAGAGGATGCTGAACCTGCCCTGTTGGAAACACACTGCTGCGTTCTTGTGGCAGCCTTGCTACCACTTCAGAGGTGATCTCAAACTTGCCTGCTCCAGGCTGTATACACCTAATCTCTGCTGTCACATCCTTTTACAGGGCCATTTCTTGCTGTCTTTTACCACTCTTTGCTTGTGTAGATCCTATTCTTGAGACCCCAAATGCTTCTTTGACCCCATCTAGAAAACCTTTGCAACTCATTGGATCTTATTTTCTAAGATCCAATCACATGACTCATTGTCTTGCTGGCTACACCAAGGGCTCTATGTGGGCAGATTTGTCTTGAATCACCTTTGAGTGTCCACTTTGTGTTTTCCCGGGACAGTGTTGGATAGCCAGTGCATAGCAACTGTCAGTTGAGTGAGCATGTGAGGGGTCACAGTCAGTCTCTAGAGGTAGTGCTTCTTTCGGTGGTCAGTCACACTGTTCCGTGTGCCACAGAAGAAGCTCCTTAGTCAAATGATTGTGACCTCAGAATGGTTTTGCATCCATGTCTGTTTCTACCACTGCATAGTGAGCTCTGCAAATACCAGCACAGGTCCTGGCAGGAAGCAGGCTTTGTGTGTCTGTGGAATCTGTCACACTATCTGCTCCTCTATACCTTAGCACCTGTCAGGGCATGTGGCAGACAACAGGCAGGCAGCAGACACTGAAGTGCATTGACTAGACCCTTTCCATGCCTGTAGTTACTACACACACACACACACACACACACACACACACACACACACAATTTGAGCTTCTCACAGTGACAGACTTTAGAAATGGCATTCGTGTTTTCTCTCCTGTACTGCCTTCTAAAGGACAGAAGCCAGATCTTTCTTGATGAATGTAATTTAGACACCCTTCACTTAGGTAACTCTGCCTTCTAAAGTATATTAAAATTTGTATAATTCCCTGGAAAAGATGAAAGTTCTCCTTGTTGTAGAATTCCAACTATAGTTGTTTTGATTTTTAATTAAGTATAAGTATTAATTTGCATGACAACAAGTGTACATTTTAAAATGCTTTTATACTGAGATTATCAGATGAAGAATGTTTGATCAATGTCAGTATTGAAGGGGTGAGTGATAATTTTGAACTGGCAATAAGTTTTGCAGGTTGATTACTTGAGCTACAAAAACCTACTGGGTACTCAATATGAGCAAAGCATAATTTTTCAGGCTCTGGGGAAGAAACAAATACCCAGATCTACTAAGCAAACACTTATGGAACACTTTCTGAGGGCACGCTCTGTGCTAATAAAGAAAGAGAACCTGGCTACAGGGGAAGGCCACAGCCTCCTAGGAGCTCTCAGAGACCTTAGTGGGAAGAGTCCTTTAGTGAGCAGAGGACACATTTTTGGTTATAAGCTGTGTGCCTGAGAATGCTCAAAGTGAACTGGACAGGGTGAGAGGACACAAGAAGGGAAGGGAAGAGCCTTTCACAAATGAACATCACTCTGTATTAGTTATCTATTGCTTTGTGTCCATTTACTGCCCAACTTAACTGCTTAGAACAAGATTTCAGTCAGTGGGCACCAAAGCAGAAACAGTATCACAGAAGGGCATATCAGAGTAAATCTGCTCAGGTCATGGCTTCCAGGAAGCAGAAAGAGAGATGTAGGAACAGGTGACAAGGAATACCTTCCAGGGTTCACCCCCAGTGACCTATTTCCTCCAACAAAGTCCCACCACCTCCCAGTAGTTCATTCAGCTCTGGATTGATTAATCCATTGATGAGAACAGAGCCTTTATGATTCAATCACTTTCCAAAAACCCCACTTCTGAGCACTGCTTCACTGGGGACAAGACTTCAACACAAGAGACTTCGGGGCATGCCAGATCCAAACCACAATAAACAACCAACATGTTCATTCACACCTGAGGGTCAGGAATAGGGGTGGCATAGCTGGCTGATTCTGCCCCAAATTTTCTCATGAGGCTGCAGTCAACTGAGCCCTCCCTTGAGTTGTGTGGTCAGGTTTCCACTGCCCACTGGCCTCTCCACAGGGTTGGCTGAGTGTCCTCAAGACACTGTAACTGGCTAAACACAGAGATAATGACCCAATTGTGGGGGAAAGGGGTGGATCACAATGGCCTTTATAACCTGATCTGGAAAGTGTCATAGTTGCTTTACCATATGCTATATTGTATTGGTAACACTGACGATCTTGTGTAGAGATTACACAATGGGGAGACAGATTAAGGAGATGGGAATCATTGAATCACTGTGGCTATCTGGTTATCACACCTTTCTCTGACTGAGGAGAGAAGAAATGCAGAAGGACCCACCATGTGGGATACAGTCATTGCCCAGGTGATAGTGAGAGCTGTCCATAACCCTGGGCAGCACTCATTTACATGACTGCAGGATCCTTGCCTAGGTTTCCTGGATAACTAATCATTCAGATGGCTTACAAACCTGAGTTCACTACCTGAGATTCATAATGTTACAATACATACAGTATAATATAATATAGCAATGTATAATATTAATATAGTTACATTAAACATATTATTATTATCATAATAAATTAAAATTTGAGAGCTTTAAAAGCCAGTATGACCCAACCACTTCTCGGTATTTATTCAAGAGTATTAAAGTTACTACAGCAGTACTGCAGGTGAATTTAGCACCACAGTTCACAATAGCCAAGTTATGGAACCAGCCTGTGTCCAAAAACAGATGAATGGTTAAAGAAAATATGGTGTATATGTACAGAAAGGAATTTTATTCAGCCATCAAGAATGAAATTGAAGGCAGTGGCAGAGTGAGCTGGTGGGTGAGCCAGGACACCTACATCGCAGAAGCAGGCAGTGGGCAGCTATCCCACCCAGCCAGCAGGCCAAGGACAGATGTCATAACTGAGCAACCCCACCTGACCCCTGCACCTAGGTTGGTGCCATGCCTGGTTGGTTGCAGTTGCAGAGCAACCTGGTAGGTGAGTCAGGCTGCTTACATCACTAGGTAGCAGGTGGGCACCCAACCCGCCTGCCTTGCTGAGCCGGGCGACATGTAGCCAACCCACCCAACCACCAGGCCAAAGACAGACGCCATCACTGAACAACCCCGCCCCGCCACCATGTCGAGGATTGTCGCCATCACAGAGTTAGACATAGGCTTCTTTATAGGCTGGTGCAGGCATTTTGAATTACTCCTGAGGGTGTGGCCATCGTCATTGGCAGGGCAACTCCCTTCCTGAGACACCTACAGGAGGCAAGAGGACCTTTGACAAGACCCAGCAGCCAAGAAGAAGAGGTATTGAGAGACACGGGACCAACTCAGAGCCACCAGGGAATATACCCCACCTGATGGCCACCACCCCAAGAAGTCCAGCGTCCTAGTAGAGCACCACATTATTAAGTTCCTCCAAGTCTTCAGGCTACTGAAGGCTAAGAGGTGAGTTATTGGAAATCTACAGTCAATATTAGTCAATAAAGGAAATCTGCCATATCCCAGTGTTTCACTATTAGAGCGGTAGATACCTGAACAATATGAGAAAACAAGGGAAGAAAATGTCCCAAACAAACCTAGATACTATGTCAATAAAACCCAATGACAGCACAGCAGAAGAAATGTAAGAAAGGGAGTTCAGAATATATATATATATATAATTAAAACAATCAGGGAAGCAAATGAGGAGATTAAAGAGCAAATGCAGGCACTGAAGGAAGAGATGAAAGAGCAAATGCAGGCATTAAATGATCACACCAAATGACAGTTAAAAGAGAAAATATGGGAAGCAAAAGATCATTTCAATAAAGAGTTAGAGATACTGAAAAACAAACAAATATTGAAATGAAGGAAAAAATAAACCAAGTTAAAAACTCCAGTGCACCATGATCAAGTGGGTTCATCCCTGGAATGCAAGGATAGTTTAAAATCCGTAAATCAGTAAACATAATCCAACATGTCAATAGACTAAAGGATAAGAATGGTATGGTTATTTCAATTGATGCAGAAAACACGTTCGACAAAATACAACACCCCTTCATGCTGAAAACACTAGAAAATATAGGGATAGTAGGAACATATCTGAACATTGCAAAGGCAATTTATGCTAAACCCTTGACCAAAATCATTCTCCATGGAGAAAAACTGCAAGTATTCCCTTTAAAAATAGGAACAAGAGAGGGATGTCCTCTTTCTCCACTTCTATTCAAAATTGTCCTCAAAACTCCACCCAGAGCAATTAGGCAGACCAAAGAAATTAAAGGGATACAAAAAGGAAAAGAGGAACTTAAGCTGTCACTATTTGCTGATGACATGATTATATATTTAGAGGATCCAAAAACCTCCTACAGAAAACTTCTAAACCTCATCAAGGAATACAGCAAAATAGCAGGCTATAAAATCAACACGCATAAATTGGAAGCATTTTTATACTCAAGCGACGAAACAGTTGAAAGGGAAATAGGGAAAATAACTCCATTTGCAATAGCCTCAAAAAAATAAAATAAAATACTTGGGAATCAATCAAAGCAAAGAGGTAAAAGATCTCTATGATGAAAAGTACAAAACATTGAAGAAAGGAATTGGGAAGACCTTAGAAGATGGAAAGATCTCCCATGTTCTTGGATAGGCAGAATTAATATTGTCAAGATGACCATACTACCAAAAGTGCTATACAGATTCAATGCAATTCCAGTTAAAATTCCAATGACCTACCTTACAGAAATAGAGCAAGCAATCATGAAATTCATCTGGAAGAATAAGAAACTCAGAATTGCTAAAGCAATCCTTAGCAGGAAGAATGAAACAGGGTGTATCACAATACCAGAATTTCAACTATACTACAAAACAATAGTAACAAAAACAGCATGGTATTGGCACCAAAATAGACAGGTAGATCAATGGTACACAATAGAGGACACGGACTAAAACCCCAATAAATACAATTTTCTCATACTACACAAAGGTGCCAAAAACATGCAATGGAGAAAAGATAGCCTCTTCAACAAAAGGTGCTGGGAAAACTGGAAATCCATATGCAACAGAATGAAATTAAACCCCTGTCTCTCACTCTGCACAAAAGTCAACTCACAATGCTTCAAGTACCTTGAAATCAGACCAGTGACCCTCCATCTTATAGAAGAAAATGTAGGTCCAAATATTCAACTTGTTGGCTTAGGATCAGACTTCCTTAACAGGACTCTCATAACACAAGAAATAAATGCAAGAATCAATAACTGGGATAGATTCAAACTAAATAGCTTTCTCTCAGCAAAGGAAACTATCAGCAATGTGAAGAGAGAACCCACAGAGTGGGAGAATATCTTTGCCACTCATACTTCAGATAGAGCGCTAATTCCAGAATATATAAAGAACTCAAAAAACTCTACACCAAGAATACAAATAACCTAATCAACAGATGGCCTAAGGATATGAATAGATGCTTCACAGAAGAAGCTCTACAAACACTCAACAAACATATGAAAAAATGTACACTGTTTTAGTAATAAGAGAAATGCAAATCAAAACTACCCTAAGATTCCATCTCACCCAATTAGAATGGCGATTATCAAGAATAGAAGCAAAAATAAGTGTTGGAGAGGATGTGGGGAAAAAGGTACACTCATACATTGCTGGTGTATTAGTGCAGCCACTCTGGAAAGCAGTGTAGAGATTCCTTAGGAAACTTGGAATGGACCCCCCATTTGACCCAGCTATCCCACTCCTCGGCCTGTACCCGAAGGACATAAAATCAGCATACTACAGAGATACAGCCACATCAATGTTCATAGCTACTCAATTACAATAGCCAGACCCAGACTGTGGATCCAACCTAGATGTCCTTCAATTGATGAATGGATAAAGAAACTGTGATATATATATATATATATATATATATATATATATATATATACACACACACACACACACAATGGAATATTACTCATCTATAAACAATAATAAAATTTTGGCATTTGCAGGCAAATGGATGAAATTGGAGAACATCATGCTAAGTGAGATAAGCCAATCTCTAAAGTCCAAAAATGAATGATCTCACTCATAAACGGATGATGACACATAATGGGGGCTGGGAGGGGGGCAAGAATGGAGAAAGGAGGGACTGTATATAGAGAAAAGAGGGGTTGGAGGGGTGGGGGGTTTGAAAATATAACAGAATGAATCAAATCTCATTACCCTATGTGAATATATGATTATGCAAATGGTATGCTGTTACTCCATGTATAAACAGAAACAACTTGTATCACATTTCTTTACAATAAAAAAAAAACTCAATAGAAAGCATAATAGGATAGAACACCTGTAACACAGAACCTCAGATATTGAAGAGAAAATATTTAATCTTGAAAACAAACTTGACCAAACAGAGAAGATGGCAAGAAATCATGAACAGAGTCTACAAGTATTATGGGATATCATGAAAGGCGAATTTAAAAATTATTGGGGTTGAGGAAGTATTAGAGAAACAAACCAAAGGAGTGAACAATCTATTCAATGAAATATTATCAGAAAATTTCCCAAATCTGAAGAATAAAATGGAAAACCAGGTACGAGAGGCTTATAGTTCTCCAAATACACAAAATTACAACAGACCCACACCAAGGCACATTATTATGAAAATACCTAACATACAAAATAAAGACAGAAATTTAAAGGCTGGGAGAGAAAAGAATCAAATTTCATTCAGGGGGAAACCAAGAGAATATCAGCAGATTTTTCAATCCAGACCCTAAAAGCAGGAAGGGCCTGGAACAACAATTACCAAGCCCTGAAAGAAAACGGATGCCAACCAAGAATCTTACAACCAGCAAAACTTACTTTCAGATTTGACGACAAAATAAAATCCTTCCAGGATAAACAAAAGCTAAAAGAATTTACAAAAGGAAAGTCAGCATTACAAAACATTCTCAGAAAAATATTTCATGAGGAAGAGATGAAAAACAATGCAAATCAGTAATGGGAGGAACTAGCCTAAAAGAATAGCCAAATAAAGGAGAAATCAAATCATGTCAAAAAGCAAAAATGAGTCAAATGACTGGGATTACAAATCATATCACAATAATAACCCTGAATTTTAATGGCCTGAACTCATCAATCAAAAGACATAGACTGGCAGATTGGATTAAAAAGAAAAATCCGACAATATGCTGCCTGCAAAAGACTCATTTCATAGAAAGACATACCCACTGACTAAAGGTGAAAGGATCGGAAAAAAACCTACCATTACACAGCAAAAAAGCTGGAGTATCCATCCTCATTTCAGATAATGTGGACTTCAAGCCAAAACTAGTCAGAATTGATAAAGAAGGACATTACATACTGCTCAAGGGAAGCATAAATCAGTAAGACATTACAATCATAAATATCTATGCCCCAAATATTTTCTCATCCATGTATGTCAAACAAATCCTTCTCAATTCCAGAAATCAAAGAGACCACAACACAATAATACCAGGTGATTTTAACACACCTCTCTCACCACTGGATAGATCTTCCAAACAAAAATTGAATAAAGAAACCAAAGATCTCATTACACAATCAAAAATTTAGACTTAATGGACATATGTAGAATATACCATCCAACAAAGAACGAATACACTTTCTTCTCAGCAGCACATGGATCCTTCTCTAAAATAGACCATATTTTATGCCACAAAGCTAATGTTAGCAAATACAAGAAGATAGACATACTACCTTGTATTCTAGCACATCATAATGGATTGAAATAAGAAATAAATGACAGAATAAAAAACAGAAACGTCTCCAATACCTGGAGATTAACTAATAGGCTATTATATGATGAATGGATAACAGAAGACATCAGGAGGGAAATTAAAAAATTCTTAGAAATAAATGAGAACAAAGACACATCATATAAAAACTCTGGGACACTATGAAAGCAGTACATAGAGGAAGATTTATTTCATGGAGCACATTAATTAAATGATGAAAAAAATCAACAAATCAACGACTTAACACTACAGATGAAAGCCCTAGAAAAAGAAGAGCAGACCAACACCAAAAGTAGTAGAAGACAGGAAATAAACTCAGAGCTGAAATCAATGAAATTGAAACAAAAGAAATAATAAAAAAATTAACAAAATAAATAATTGGTACTTTGAAAAAATGAACAAAATTGATAAACCCTTAGCCACACTAATAAAGGGAAAGACAGAAAACTCAAATTACTAAAATTCTGAATGAACAAGAAAATACCACTACAGACACGAGTGAAATACAAAACATAATTTGAAGCTATTTTGAAAATCTATACTCCAACAAAACAGAAAACCTCAAAGACATCAAGTTTCTAGAGATATATGAATTACCTAAACTGAATCAGAAGGTCATGCACAACTTAAATAAATCAATTTTAAGCAATGAAATAAAAGTCATCAAAAGCCTACCAAAAAAGAAAAGTCTGGGACCAGATGGGTTCTCAGCTGAGTTCTACAAAACCTTTAAAGAAGTACTCATTCCAATACTCCTCAAAGCAGTCCATGAAATAGAAGAGGAGGGAACTCTCCCAAACTCATTCTATGAAGCCAATATCACACTGATACCTAAACCAGACAGATACACATCGAGGAAAGAAAATTTCAGACC
The DNA here is from genome assembly GCF_902686455.1 of Sciurus vulgaris. Classification (NCBI taxonomy): domain Eukaryota; kingdom Metazoa; phylum Chordata; class Mammalia; order Rodentia; family Sciuridae; genus Sciurus; species Sciurus vulgaris. Next base: position 32,091,662 of record NC_136474.1, read on the forward strand.
AATATCCTTAATGAACATTGACGCAAAAATTCTCAACAAAATTTTAGCAAATCGCATACAAAAATATATTAAAAAGATAGTTGCACCATGATCAAGTGGGTTTTATCCCAGGGATGCAAGGTTGTTTCAACATCTGGAAATCAATAAATGTCATTCACCATATCAACAGACTAAAAGTTAAGAATCACATGATTATTTCAATAGATGCAGAAAAAGCATTTGATAAAATAGAGCATTCCTTCATGCTCAAAACACTAGACAAAATTGGGGCAGTGGGAACATTCCTTAACATTGTAAAGGCCATCTACACTAAGCCCATGGCCAATATCATTCTAAATGGTGAAAACCTGAAAGCATTCCCCCTAAAAACTGGAACAAGGCAGGGATGCCCTCTTTCACCACTTCTATTCAACGTCGTCCTTGAAACTCTTGCCAGAGCAATTAGAAGGACCAAGGAAATTAAAGGGATACGAATTGGAAAAGAAGAACTCAAACTATCCCTATTTGCTGATGACATGATTATATATTTAGAGGAACCTGGAAATTTCACCAGAAAACTTTTGGATCTCATAGGTGAATTCAGTAAAGTAGCAGGTTACAAGAACAATACTCATAAATCAAATGCATTTTTATACATAAGTGATGAATCTTCAGAAAGAGAAGTCAGGAAAACTACCTCATTCACAACCACCTCATTCACAAAAAAAATAAATAAATAAATAAAATACTTGGGAATCAATCTCACAAAAGAAGTGAAAGACCTCTACAATGAGAACTATGGAATACTAAAGAAAGTAATTAAAGAAAATCTTAGAAGGTGGAAAGATCTCCCATGTTCTTGGACAGGCAAAATTAATATTGTCAAAATGGCCATACTACCAAAAGTGCTATAAAGATTCAATGCAATTCCAATTAAAATCCCAATGATGTACCTTACAGATATAGAGCAAGCAATTATGAAATTCATCTGGAAGAATAAGAAACTCAGAATAGCTAAAGCAATCCTTAGCAGGAAGAATGAAACAGGGGGTATCACAATACTAGAACTTCAACTATAGTACAAAGCAACAATTATAAAAAGAGCATGGTATTGGTACCAAAATAGGTAGATCAATAGTACAGAATAGAGGACACAGACACAAACACAAATAAATACAATTGTCTCATACTAGACAAAGGTGCCAAAAATATGCAATGGAGAAAAGATAGCCTCTTCAACAAATGGTGCTGGGAAAATTGGAAATCCATATGCAACAGAATGAAACTAAACCCCTATCTCTCACCCTGCACAAAACTCAACTCAAAATGGATCAAGGACCTTGGAATCAGAGCAGAGACCCTGCATCTTATAGAAGAAAAAGTAGGTTCAAATCTTCAACATGTCAGCTTAGGATCAGGCTTCCTCAACAGGACTCCCATAGCACAAGAAATAAAAGCAAGAATCAATAACTGGGATATATTCAAACTAAAAAGCTTTCTCTCAGCAAAGGAAACTATCAGCAATGTGAAGAAAGAGCCTACAGAGTGGGAGAAAATCTTTGCTTCTCATACTTCAGATAGAGCACTAATTTCCAGAATATATAAAGAACTCAAAAAACTCTACACCAAGAATACAAATAATCCAATCAACAAATTGGCTATGGAAATGAACAGACACTTCACAGAAGAAGATCGACCAGAAAACAACAGATATATGAATAAATGTTCAACATCTCTAGTAATATGGGAAATGCAAATCAAAACTACCCTAGGATTCCACCTCACCCCAATTAGAATGGCTATTATCAAGAACACAAGCAACAATAGTTGTTGGCGAGTGTGTGCAGGAAAAGGTACGCTCATACATTGCTGGTGGGGTTGCAAATTAGTGCAGCCACTCTGGAAAGCAGTACGGAGAATTCTCAGAAAGCTTGGAATGGAACTACCATTTGACCCAGCTATTTCACTCCTCGGCCTATACCCAAAGGATGTAAAATTAGCATACTACAGAGATACAGCCACATCAGTGTTCATAGCTGCTCAATTCACAATAGCCAGATTGTGGAACCAACCAACCTAGATGCCCTTCAATTGATGAATGGATAAAGAAACTGTGATATATATATATATATATATATATATATACACAATGAAATATTACTCAGCCATAAACAATGATAAAATTATGGCATTTGCCGGCAAATGGATGAAATTGGAGAATATCATGCTAAGTGAGGTAAGCCAATCATGAAAAACCAAAGGACAAGTGATCTTGCTGATAAGTGGATGATGACCCATAATGGGGGGTGGGAGGTTTTAGGGTTAGGGTCAGGGTTAGGGTTAGGGAGAGAGGCAGAAATGGAATAAGGAAGGACTGTAGAGAGGGAAAAGAGGGGTGGGAGGGGTGGGGGGAAGGGAAAAATAACAGAATGAATCAAACAACATTACCCTATGTAAATTTATGATTACACAAGTGGTATGCCTTACTCCATGTACAAACAGAGAAACAACATGTATCTCATTTGTTTACAATAAAAAAAAAGAAAATAATGCTCACTAGCTGGAGAGGAGAAGGTGAGATAATAGCACAGTAAAGATAGCTGTCTTGGAGCAGAAGATGTAACTTGGTAGTGGAGTGCTTACATGGTATGTGCAAGACCCCAGGTTAAAACCCCACTACTGCAGGAGGGGGGGGGAGGGAGAGAGAGAGAGAGAGAGAGAGAGAGAGAGAGAGAGAGAGAGAGAGAGAGAGAGAGAGAGAGAGAGATTGTTTTGTTAACCAAAGATCCCTAGAAACTCTGAGTCTGTTGTAGATAAGTTTGAGATAATGTGTCTGAGTACGAGCTTGAGAAGAACCTAGCATGACAAGGGAAGAGATGGGGTGCAAGCAGGAATAAAGTTGGAAACTATGTCTTGTGTTTATTAGTTTTGGGGTGGTAGGTACCTATCAGGAAAGATTTGGACATTCGAACTGAGAAGACCAGCTCCAAAGTGGAATCTTGCCTGAGGATAATTCTGAGTCCTCGGTGAATCATGCATCCTGTGCAAAGTACCAGGGTGTGAGAAGTATGCTCAGGTGTTGTTTGTGGCAGTGTTTATGGGTATCTCCTCATGGAAAGTTACAGTGACTAAGCCTGTTTATACCCTTTGATGCACTTGTTTCACTTCTGGTACTGTCACTTAGAGGAATAAATTTGAAACATAGATAGATTTACACATGGCAGCATTATTTATAATGTGATGGAATAAGAAAAATCCTTGCTTTACATATTGGCTTCTCTTCCTGTGGGCATTTTATATCACATTGTAAATATATATATATATATATATATAAAGTATACTTATAATTAATATATACTTAAGTATATAAATTAATTATAAATTAAGTATATATAAATTAAGTCTATATAATTAATTTTTTAATTTTATATGGTATAAAAATATAAAGAATTTGGTAACATGGAAATATTGTGCTATAATGTTAGTGCAAAAGTAAAACTTTACCTGTTATTATCACAACTTAAATTTTAAAAAGTACAGCAATTCCTCCTTATCTATGGAAGACAGGATCTAAGACTGCCAGTGGTTGGCTGAAAGCAGTAACTGTATCAATCAGTTTTGTATTCCTATAACAAAACACTAGAGATAATCAACTTAAAAAGAGGAAACATTTATTTTGGTTCACACTTTGGGGGTTTTGGTCCATGGTCGAAGGGTCTATTGATTTTAGGCCTGTGGTGAGGCAGCACACCAAGTTGGGAGTGCATGGCAGAGAAGGCTGCTCACTTCATGGTTGTTGGGAAAGAGAGGGAGGGGGAGGGAGAGAGAGAGAAAAGAAGGAGCCAGGGTCCCAATATTCCCTTCAAGGGCACAGCCCTATAATCAAAATTCTTTCCCCTAGGCTCTATAATCTAAATAGTGTCACTATGGTGACTAAGTCTGCAACAGGTGTCCTTTGGAAGGCATTAAAAATACAAATTAGAATAATAACTAATAAGAAAATAAAACAATTATAACAATATACTATAATAAATGCTACATGAATGTGATCTTGCCTTTAAAACATTCTTTTGTAAAAATTTTACCATTCCACTTAAAGGACACACTTAATGGCTTCTTTTTAGCGTATCCAAATTGTTAGCATCACTAATCTTGCCCTTTGGGGCTATTAAGTCAAAAAAGGTCATATGAACATATACACTGATACTATGACTGATCATCCATATAGCATCTAAGTGATTAGCAGGGAGGTAGCGTGGTTGTTCTGGACAAAGGTTGATTCTTGCCCTGTGCAGGGATGGAGTAGCTGGAGCAAGAAATTATCACACAGTTCAGAATGGCATGCAATATAAAACTTAGGAATTGTTTATTTCTAGAATTTTCCATTTAATAGTTTTGGCCCATGGTTGGCTGTATGTAATTGTAAAAAAAAAATAATAATCTAGATGAAGGGAGGACTATGGTACATAAGATGATAAAAAGGAAAACTGAAAACAATACATGAAATATTAACAGCAGTAGGAATATAAATAATGTATCATCTTTTTATATTTATATTGTTCCAATTTTATGTAATGAATATTTATTGCCTTTTGTGGTAGATAAAATAGATGCTCGCAAAAAAAATTCCTATAGCATTAATAGATTTGTATCTTTAAAATCAAGTCAGGAATATACACCCTCTTTAAAGATATCCCAGAATTCTAAGGGCCTTTTAATATTTTTAGCTACTTTGGTTTCCTAGTACCTATATCAAGTATTGGATATTTTTTAGAAATTATTAAAAAAATCAATGATTATATCTACCTACAAAGTGATTGTAGGTCTCAAGTTAATGTATGAATTCTCTGCTAGAGGTCTAAAGTTTATTCCAAGTGTTTCAAGAACTCAGGATACATTTCTTTTAAGTGATTTGATAAAGATTTTTTTGGATTTCCTCCAAGGTACATAACAGTCATAAACAACAAACCCAGCTGTCATTCAAACCAAAATATATCAAACCCAAAGGTCACATAACAGTATCTTATTTATGTATTTTTCACTCCTGCCTATGAAGATGAGTTCCAAAAACACTTATACCATGCCTTGCAAACACAGGGATTTCATTGATAATCAGGAAGAATTTTGAATGCTGATATTTTGAGAAAGGCTCAGAACAGTTCAATTTCTGGTAACTAAAACTGTCCAGAACCACAAGATGGTGTTTTAGCTACAGCAAAGGTGTTTAAATACCATGGGGAACTGTGGATTGGTGGAAAGACTCAGCCAGGCCCATGTTTGGCATTATTGATAGAAATAATGGCCTCCACCCTGATTCTATGCTATTTTAAAAAATAGGTTCTGAATTTATTACTAGGTGACTTTAATATGATAACAAATAGGACATCAAAATTATATAAAAGTAAATCTGCAAACAGGTATTTTTTACACTGCTGTTCTGGTCAACATTATTTTTTCCTTATGAACATTGTTTAAATGGAGGGAAATAAGTCATGTTTTAAATCATGGAACAATTTTTGTTCTATAAATCCCAAAGAAGATATTTCTCACTGCACTTTTTTAAATGGTTTGATTTGTCTCATTCATGGCAAGAAACACATGGTTCCTTATAGACTGATTCAATTGAAAAACACTTAATTCAAGATCTCAAGGGTGAAGGTAATTTAGAGGTGCTCAAGCAGCACTCTTGTTTTCACTGTTGGAAAAACAAACTTAGCACAGTGCTGTGGTAACTTATGTAGCAATGTTCAGGTGGGCATTGGCTGGATTGTTCTTGGCAAAGATACCTTTTCTCTTGACACAACACTGAGGTCTAGCACATGTTAACTTGGTCCTGGAGAAACCCAGCAGTAGCAGAGGATGAAGCAGGCCTCAAGGAAACTCCCAGATGGGGAAAGGAGCATGTGGTCACCTCTCCATGTAAGTGGGACAGCAGAAGTCCTACAAGACCTGGACCTACCTTTCTTTTCCTGCCACCATGACCAAGCACCAGAAGGTATCTGGGGGAGCTGCTTCAGGACCCCATACTGCCCTGTAGACTGCCTGGGAGTTTCTTTAGGACCTCAGCACCACTGTCCCACTTGATGCCTGCACTGCAGCTCCCCATCTACCAATGCATTTGGAAGCCAGTGCAACCATCTTGTATTATTCCTGAAGTGGAAGCCATATTTTTTAGGTGGGGCAGCTCCCATCCTGAGACACTGGAAGACTAAAAGCTCATTGTCAGGTGAGGTATTGAAAACGTGCAGGGTCACTCTAAGCCTAAAGGAGGGAACTTCAATACCTCAGATCCATACTGGTAGAGGGGATGTTACATGAACAACATGAAAAAACAAGGGAAGATAGTGTCCCAAACAAACCAAGATGCTATATTAATAGAATCCAGTGACAGCATGGTAGAGGAAATGTTAGAAAAGGTGTTCAAAATGTACATAATTAAAATGCACTGTCAAGCAAAATATGAGATAAGAGAGCAAATGCTGGCAATGAATGATCACACCAACTGTTTACAGTTAAGAGCAAATGCAGAAAGCAAAAAATAATTTCAATAAAGAAACAGAAATTCTGAAAAAAAAAAAAAACAGAAATCCTGGAAATGAAGAAAACAATAAACCAAATTAAAAACTCAATAGAAAGAATCATCAATGGACTAGATCATTTAGAAGACAGAACCACAGACAATGAAGACAAAATACTTAATCTTGAAAATAAAATTCACCAGACAGAGAAGGTGGTAAGAAATCATGAATGGAACTACCAAGAAATATGGAATATCATGAAAAAAAAAAAAACAAATTTAGGAATTATTGGAATTGAGGAAGACACAGAGATACAGATCAAAGGGGTAAACAATCTATTCAATGAAGTAATATCAAAATTTCCCAAACTTGAAGAATTAAATGAAAAATCAAATACAAGAGGCTTATAGAACACCCGATGTATAAAATTACAACAGAGCCACACCAAGGCACATCATAATTAAAATGCCTAATTCAAAATAAAGATAGGATTTTAAAGGAAGAAAGAGAAAAACATCAGATTACATATGGGGATACCAATACAGGTATCAGGAGATTTCTCAGTCCAGACCATGAAAGTTAGAAGGGCATGGAACAACATATTTCAAGCTCTGAAAGAGCATGCATGCCAACCAAAAATCTTAATACAATCTTAACAGCAAAGCTTACCTTCAAATTTGATGATGAAATAAAATCTTTCCATTATAAACAAAATTTAAAAGAATTTACAAGTAGAAAGCCTGAACCACAGAACATTATCAGCAAAATATTCTATGAGGAGGAAGTGAAAAACAACAATGCAATTAAGCAAAGGGAGGAAATACCCTTAAGGAATAGCCAATCAAAGGAGAAACCAAGTCAAGTTAAAAATCAAAAATAAGCCAAATGACCAGGAATATAAATCATATCTCAACAATGAGTTAAAAACAAAAATAAGTAAAAATGATCAGAAATATGAATCATATCTTAATAATAACCCTGAATATTAATTGCCTAAACTCATCAATCAAAAGGCATAGACTGGCGGATTGGATTAAAAAAACAATACCTAAAAATATGCTGCTTTCAAGAGACTCATCTCATAGAAAAAGACACCCACAGACTAAAAGTGAAAGAATGGGGAAAAACATACAACACACAGAGTCAGGAAAAGTCGGGATTTCCATTCTTATATCAAATAAAGTGAACTTCATGCCAACGTTAGTTAGTCAGAAGGGATAAAGAAGGACATTTCATATTGCTTAAGGGAAGCATAAATCAGCAAGTTGTAACAAACATAAATATTTATGCTCCAAACAACAGCACATCTGTGTACATCAAATCCTTCTCAATACCTTGAACCACATAGAACACAACTCAATAATACTGGGTGACTTTAACACACCTCTTTCACCACTGTTTAGATGTTCCAAACAAAAACTGAATATAGAAAACATAGAACTCAATAACACAATGAATAATTAAGACTGAACAAATACATATAGAATATTTCATGCATCAACAAGCGAATATACTTTCTTCTCAGCAGCACATGCATCCTTCTCTAAAACAGACCATATGTTATGCCACAAAGCAGTATCTAGTAAATAGAAAAAACCCAGAGATACTACCTTGTATTCTATCAGATCATAATGGAATTAAGTCAGAAATCAATGATAAAATAAAAAAGAGAAACTACTCCAACACCTGGGGACTAAACAATACACTATTGAATGATGCATGGGTAACAGAAGACACCAGGGGGGAGATTTAAAAATTCTTAGTGGTAAACAAGAACAATGATACAACATATCAAAATCTCTGGGACACTATGAAAGCAGTACTAATACAAAAATTTATTGTATGGAGTGCATTCAGTAAAAGAATAAGAAGTCAAAAAAGGATTATGTAGAGGGAAATGAGGGGAGAGAAGCAGGCAGGAGAAGGAAAGATAATGGAATGAGACAAACATCATTACCCTATGTACATTTATGATTACACAAATGGCATGAATCTACATCATGTACAACTATAGAAATGAAAAGTTGTACCCCACTTGTATGCAATGAATCAAAATGCAGTCTATAAAAATAAAATTAAATGAAAAAATAAGGCATCTAGGTGCACATAATAGGCATAGAAAGCAATTCTGATTTTTAGGTTTATGTGAAGAATTGTCAGGTTTTCATTACCACTTGGAAGTGAGGTGTCTGTGGAGCAAGACTGAGTCCAACAGGAAGAATTCACTGATGAAAAAAAGTGGTTTAAATTGCCTGACACCTCTTTTTCCATCAATCACCTCTAGGAATAATTCAACACATAGCCCTACCCTCAAAAGAAGTGCCCCCAAAATTTCTATCTCATTCCTGCCCCCTCCCAGAAAGACTCCTGAACAGGAGGTATATGGCCTATGTCTCTTTCCTACATATCTCATCACTGAAATAGACCTAGATGGCCATATTTGAACAAACTTGAAGCACAAATATCATTTGAAATGAAGTTCTATTTTGTAAATTCCTATAGAAAACTATGACTTTTATAATTAGAATACAGTCCAATTTTTATTTTAGTTTTAATTGATAACTAATAGTGGAGTACAGTATAACATTTTGATCTACTTGTATGGTATAGAAGATTAAATCAAGCTAATGAACATTTCTATCACCTCACTAATTTGTATTTTTGGACTGAGAGGTGAAAAATTTTTAAAATCTATTTTAGCAATTCTGAAATACACAAGACATTATCATTACCTGTGGTCAACATGCAGTAAAACACATCACTAAAGTTATTTCTCCAATTCAACTGAAACTTTGCACCCTTTGATCACCATCTCTTCTTTGCTTTCTTTCTACCTCCCCTCCCACTTCTGGTAACCACCTTCCTGTTTTTGGCTTCTATGAGTTCAACTTTTTTAGAATCCACATATAAGTGAGATCATATAATATTTGTCTTTCTATTCCTGGTTTTCTTCACTTAACATAATGTTCCTCAGTTGCAAATGACAGAATTCCCTGTCTGAGGTCATATAGTGTTCCATCGCATATGTGTATTGCATTTTCTGCATGCACTTATAGATTGCTAGACACTTAGGTTGCTTCCACATATTGATTGTTGTCAACAGTGATAAGGAATGAAATGTAAATTTTAGCATTAAAATTAATAGAAGTCTTCCTGATATATAAGAACAGACTAGGACACATGATTTCAATAACAAAAATAACTATCCCCTTTAAGAATCTTAAAATTTGTTCATAATATTTGTCAACTAGCAGTACCACAGAGAATTGTGGCAGTTTTGTACCAGCAAAAGCTGCACAGAGGTCAAAGAGTAGAGAGTGGTGGGCACACACACATGCGCCTTGTCTGAGGAGGGCATCAGTTGAGTGGAGAACAGGCCAGTGTTGTATAAAAGGGCACATTACAGGTTTTTCCTGTTGACCAATCAGCCTCTCAGTAGTGACTGAGATTCCTGGGTCTTCTAAGTGACTGTAACTCATTGGATCTTTCAGTCCTTCTGGTGGGAACCATCAGGATGCCATCCTCAGTCATGGGAATTATCCCTGTGGTTTTCTGAGATATGGGAAAACATTTCAAGTTTGGTAACTTCTAGGAGATGACAGGAGTTCATTACAATAATGGTACTTTTTCCTCTGGAAGGAATGGACCTTTTGAAAATCATTGACCTCTGAATTAAACTTCTTGAGAACATGGGAAAGGACATTTCCCTTTATAAACACAAACCAAGAGTTCTCCCTTTTATTGAGAAGTTCCCATGTGCTGTTCACTTATTACACACTTGCCATAAATTTTCTCACTGAATCCTCCAAACATGCCTGGGAAACTAGTGTCATTATCTAGATGAGCAGATAGGAAAACTGAGACCTTGAGAAGTGAAGTGGTCAGACGAATTATGTGTTGGTAAACTGGCACATGAAATAAGATAACCCTGAAGAGCAGAGTATGAGAATTTTCTTGGTGTACTACTTCCTTCCTGGCTGCTCTGGAGGCACCAAGGGCTCACCACTGGCTCACAAAAGTCATACATATTTAACTATTTGCTCTCTCAGGCTGAGAGTCAGCTCCAGGATGACCCTCACTAGGATGTGAAAGTACTTCTGAATAATCACCGGTCCATACCTATTTCCAAAAGTTAAGTTCATTGAGGGCAAAGTCAGTATTTAGAGCAGTTCTCTGATGATGAAGGCTTAGATTCATCAGTTCATATAACAAATACATATTCTGCTTACCTGAGAACCAAGGCCAATAGGATTTTATTTCCTAAGAAAGGCTTTTGTCTAATGAAAGAGTGATGAATTCTCCTGCCTCATGGGCAGCATCCCATGGCCAGGTGTAAAGATGTAGGTATCTGCAAAGTACAGGAGCAGAGCATACCCCTAAGAAGACCTTTGTCCTCACATGTGCCTATTCCACCTACCAACCTACCTTCAAGGTAGTCTTTTCCACTGCACCCTCTTAGTGTCATGTCCCAGTGCCTCTAGATGATCACAAGTTCCTTGAGAGGACACAAAATCAACCCTCTGAGCTCCAGCTCAGCATCTTGCACAAACTACAGCCTCACAAAACAAATTTCAAACACTCACCAAAGGTCCCTCAAAGAACATACACTCATTTTAACAAACACATTTCCAATTTTGACAGGACCCCAGATGGTCTAACTTTTCTAGCTAAGAAGTACCATACACAGAAAAATGTCACTTTATTGTAATTAGAGGCTGATCAAAGCCTATGGAGATAATCCTAGCCATAAGAGAGTTTGGGTAAAGGTGATTTTTATCAGTGTCTTCAATTTCCTTGCCCAGGCTGACCCTGGGGCCCAGATATTCTTACCTGAGAACTACCTCACAGTCATTGTTAATCTTCTGATCAAAGTCAAAATATTCCTCACTACAAAAACTGAAAGTGGTTCTGGGACTTGGAAGAAGGCTGGTACAATAAGGACAGAAAAGTTGGGAGAAGAGCAGAACTCTAGATTCTGTGCCAATCATTAATTTTTATGAGCTTGCTATAGAGGGAAGACTGCCATGCACTGTAAGAGCCTGCACTGTTGTCTGCAGAGCTCTTGCAGGAGCTGTGCTGATGTTCAGAAGAGAGCCTGATTGAAGCACTGGGTGGATGGCACCACAATGCCCCTTATTGACTCGAACCTTAATGTGCCTGTTTCTATAGCAGAGTCTGGCTTGTTGGATATCAGGGGCCAATCTATGTCACGTCTTGTCCTACAGAGATATTACACTTCTCCTCTTGCTTAAATGACACTGCTGAGTCCTCTTTGTTCTGGTAGATTCCAAGATTGCAAAGCTGAACTTACAGAAACCAAACACTATGATTTAGGAAAAGCAAATGAAGCCCACATACCACATGGACTCTACTGTCAGGTAAGAGTGACAGTACTTCCAGATGGAAACTGGCCATAGCTTCAGGCATGCTAACTGCCCCAATCCCCCATCATTTTATTTGGCTTATAATTCAGGCAACAGAAATGTGAGAAAGACAGGTATTAGAAGTGTCCTTTATATTGAGTCTTGCAGGGATTTAGCAAATAGAATGGAGCAAGAGGTGTGGCTGACACTTCCTCAGGAAAGAGCCAGACTGGATGAAGAGACATGCCAAGTCAGGCAGGAAGGAAAACATAGCTGGGATTGAGTCATTTGTCACAAGAACCCTTTATCAAGGCCTGTTCCTGTCAGGAAAACCAATAGGGTGCACAACTGGCCACAGGTTTTCCTGGTGCAGGCCAACAGACCCTAGACCACAGTGGTTATTTCAACTAATTTTATGGGTATTTGGTTTCCTGCCCCCAAAGTATCCTAAGGAATATCACCCCCCCACACACATCCCAACCTACACCAAGCCTGCTGTGACTTCGTTAAAGGTGGCACCATGGAGACAACCTACGTGCCCCACAGCAGCAGCCTGCTGGCCCTGTGTAGCCTCCAAACCAGCCCAAGGGAGGGGCTGAAACATCTGTGCCCTTCAACTCCCATTCCACCATTCTCTCACCCACCCACCCCATGGGAGTGTAGGCTAGCCTGTCCTTCTGAACTCCTCACAATCAGCCCCTTCCTCTCTAGCATCACTTACTTGCCTTCATCCTTCCTCCAGGGTCTCCCCACCCTCAAAGGCTGGGGATGATGCAATATGCAGATTCATCCACTGCTCTTCCTGGAATCCCATCCTTGCTCAGCACTTGTAGGCAAACCATCACTGCCTTCTCTGGCCTGAGGGTGGTGCCTATTCAAGGGAACTTCAGTGCTCAATCCAGGAATGCTGCCACACTTACCCACACTGGGACGGGTTTGTCACTCTACCTCCAGAATCCCTATTACAAGGTAAGCTCAAACACTACCTTGTCCTTGTAAGCAGAGACAATGGCAGGCCTAATGTCCAAAAGCATAGCTTTCAGATGCCAGCCCCCTACCTTTGCACTTTTTATATACTTACTTATTTTTGTTTATTTGTTTTTACTATCCTATGCAATTTCCTAATAACAGCCTGACCAAACTATTGGAGTAATAAGAATTAAAGGACAGAAATATAGTTGGGTCATCATGTTGACAGGCTCCATAGCACAGATTCCATATCAGCAGATTCAAACAACCTAGGGCAAAAACACTTGGGAAAAAAATTGGATCTGTAGTGAACATGAGCAGACTTTTTGGGCTCATTGTTATTCCCTAAACTATTTGTACTGTATTTGGTAGTGTAAGTAATCTTTTTGGGGGGAGTGGGTGCTGTGGATTAAACAGATTGAACACTCATTCACTGAGCCATATCCCCAGTCCTTTCTATACTTTATTTAGAGACATGGTCTTTCTAAGTTGCTTAGAGCCTTTCTAAGTTGCTGAGAATGCTTTGAAGTCATGATACTCCTGCATGTGCCACGATGCCCAATGGTAAATAATCTGGATATGATGCACTGAAAGTACACAGAAAAATGTGCATAGATTATATGAAAATGCTACACTATGTTATAGAGGAGAATGAAGCTTCTGGAGCTATTTGTATGGGGGTGGTTCTCACATTGAGGGATGGTTCTGTTTAGAAAGTCTTATATGTTGGAAGGTATTCAAAACTCCCTATCATAGACTTTGCGATGTTCAAAATGTAGGTATGATTTTAACCATCTTATTGAACTTACCCATTTTCTGTTGTGCTAAGGAAAAAAATGCTACACAATGTAACTAGCAAGAGAAAGGTGTAGATGCTTTTCCAACTTATTTGCTGTGGATTGAGCACAGTGTTCTGTCCCACAGTTCTAATACTCACTCATAGCGGAATGGTCATATCATGTGAGTAAGTGTCCTTTAACTCACCCCAAAATGTGTGCTGATGTGGGTGACCCATGTCTGAGACACAGGTCTATTAAAAAGTGCCAGTTCTGAGACAAGAAGATACAAGAACATATATCACATGTTGCTTTACACAGAAATTGACTCTTAAATTTTTATATCAAACATAAAACCAGAAATAAGTGCAGGGCAGGGAAAAAAGAAAGGGTGGTAGAGCTCAGATCTTGAATGTCCCCCAAAGGCCCACAGGTTAAAGATATTGGCCTCAGTTTGTTGCTATTGGTAGGTGGTAGCACCTGTAAGATGTGGACCTCATGGAAGAAAATTAGGCCATTAGAGGTATACCTTTGTAAGGGTTATTGGGACCTTGAAAATTTATCTCATTGCTTCCTGGTTGCCATGATGTGACCAGACTTTCTCAAACATATGCTCAAGTCATGAGGTCAAGCAGTCATGGACTGAAATCTCTGCAACTGTAAGTCAAAAAATCTGAAAGAAAGGGCTGGGGATGTGGCTCACTGGTTAAGGAACCCTAGGATCAATCCCTGGTACAAAATTACATACAATGTAAAATTTGGTATTTCAACCATTTTAAGTAAAAAATTCAGTGTCACTAAGTATATTCAAATAATTGTAAAGTGATAAAAATGCAGGTATTTTAATTTATATAAATATATTTATCTATGGGTAAATATGGTGAGAAATGTCTACTACTTGAGTTAATATACATTAATTTGAGAGTATATTGCCATAGGGCTCTGTATGAAATCTAATATTATAGATTTTTAGCTCCCATCCTTTCTTAATAGTTACTGCATCAAAATGTTTCACCCTCAAAAGAGTGCATATTTTAGGATAGGGAAAATAAGAAGTTGCTTTGCTTATAGAATAAAATAAATGTTCAGGCCTTATAAAACTTTTTAAAGAAAAGAGGTTTTCATATTTTATTAGTCCAGACAAGGGTCAAATGATTAAATACTCAGAAATAAAAAAGTATTAGTCACTGATTTGTGATACTTTTATAGGACATTAAAACTGAAGGTCATGTCAGTTATTAGTCATTATTGCCTATATGCAAAATAATTCCAGGAATTAGTATGAGCTGAACAGATTTTACTTTTCCACCTCCTCCAACTATTTTTGAAAAATGCCTCTCTCTCTCTCTCTCTCTCTCAGGCCTTGATGGTCTTTATGACCAATGCATATATTTGAGTTGGCTGAGTCAGATTGCTGTGAGTAGAGGAAAAGCAGGCTAACAAGCCTATACAGGAATGAGTTTGGTTGAATTAAGTTCTACCAGTAAAAATGACTAATTATACCTAGAAGTCCACACCTAAGGCTGTGCTTGGCTTTCCCTCTCTCATTTCTTTTTTTGACTTCTCCACTCCTTCTCCTGTTAAATTGAGGGCCTCCTGTGGGAGAGAGGGAGGCACAGCTGAAAGATCAACTACTCACCAATGAGCATTTCTGGGCCTGAAATGACTTAACAAAGAGAGCATCTGACAGACCTACTGGGCAGGCTTAAATAATGAAACATGCTTGCCACACATAAGTAACACTCCAGCAACTTATCTGTGAAAATATCATGTTTTAGCTATTCTGTTTAAAAGCCCTACTTTTAAAATTTAGGCTTGAATTTGGAGTGAAGCCCTGAACTATTAAAAGTTGTAAGACTTTCTGGTAAACATGACAGTTTGTAACAAATGATTACTCAGGCCTAAATTATACAGGTGTTATATATTCTAAGAATGAGATATTGGCTAATTTGACTTATGGTAAACATAGTCTATATTTCAAAAGAAGCAAAGACAGAAGTGGTGCATGCTGTGAAGATAGCCCTTTGAATATTGTGTAGTAAATAATCATGTAAAATCTGACAGCACTTATGGATATTTAGCCTAAAGTTGTATCAAGGCCATATGTTATTGTAGGTAAACCCTTCAACTGCATAATTTATTAACCTCTGTGACTATCTGAGAGATCTAAGTTGAAAAATATGAATTAATCCATCAGAAATAGACCCTTAGAGGATAAATTAACTTTTAACTAAAGTCACAAAAATAACTAGATTATTAACTTCAAACAATTCCTCACAAGAGCTTGTTACATGACACAAAGATTCAATACATTCTCAGAATTTACAATAAATCACCCTAAAATCTTCAGTTTGAATATTCAGTCATGGGAGACCTTATTGTTGCTTAGGTTTAGATTTTAATTGAGTTATACTACTACTAAAATTAAAAGGCAGATCATTGGTACAAAAATCAGGTATCTATATAAACATCAATATGAAGAACATCTAGGGAAAATTATGAGGTGAGAGAAAGATAGTGGAGAGAAAAAATTAAAATATAAGAAATATGGAGGAAGAAAAGAGAAAAAGGGATCTTACAAAAAGTAAAGAGAGGTACAAAGAACAAAAAGAAAAGGGAAAAGAACATTCAGAATGATGAGAGCAATTAAATGAAGGGTGAAAAAAGAAAAAAAGGGTAAAGAACATGTGACAAGATATAAAGAACATGAAATGATGAGGACCCCAAACCAGTGGTGTATACAGTCATGAAAGGGACACACTTCATTCTGGAGCTGAACTGGAAGAAAAAATACATGGAGGAAGAAGAAATCAGCACATGTGCATATATTTGGATATAAATTCACCCCTTCTATATTGCTATCACCTCAGACTTTATCTTCATTCTCGATGCTGCTGCTTCTCACTCTATAACTCCCAGTGGCCTCATTTGAACCCACAGCTTTGGTACCAGAAGTGTTGGAGACATATGGAATGTGGAATTAAGATTCCTCCACAGGAGCATGCCCACCTACCAGGGCACACCTCCCTTAACAGAGCCCTGAACTTGGCATGTGCACAGTTGAACTTACTGTATTTACTCCTCACATGGGCTCCAGTTCCTCCTCCACTCCACATTTTGGTGAAAGGTGCTGTCTCCACTAACTTGCCCACCACAGGAGCCAAGCTCTCTCTCTATTATTTGTTCTCCCTCCAAATGGCTAATAAAATTTACTTTTCAACTATTTCTCAGATTTCCCCCTCTCTTCACTCAACTGGTCTTACTGACTAGAGGATTTCCTCTCCTCACTCAGCTCAACTTCCTACCATAAAATCTGGATCATGTTCTTACCTGCTTAAAGGAAACCAGCAGATTTTAGGACCCAGTCCAACCTCCCCTAATGACAAGGTTTGACTTTCAAGACCTTCCTGGGCAATCTCTCCTCCTTCACTGCCTACCATCCATGACCTCACTCCCACTTCATGAAAATATTTGTTTCAAAACCACAGAGAAAAGTAACAAGACCCATGTATTTCCTCTGTTTTGGAGATTATCCTATCATTTTTGTATCATCTATATTTTTAAATTGGTCATTTTTATATAGATTGAAGATGTTTTTGGCTAAGTATTTTTGGTTTTACTTGTTTTTACAGAACAAAAATCTTCAAATGTGGAAAGTAAGAATTGCTTAGTATAGCCAGATCTATTTATCAATTCCCCCAAATGACCCCTTGGGTAGACAGGGTCATATTATAACATTTAACTTGCACTATAACTTGTCTTGTACGTGTTGATGCTCTGCTGTTTTTCTTTGGGGCTGTTCTTTGAGATTCTCTTTTCTTAAGAGATACTGTGCTGATTAGCAAACACTCTGTCATGAAGTCTGCACAAAACATGGGCTCATCTTCCTTATAAAATAATGAGGAAAGTGCTTTCTTATACCCTTTAGAACCCCAAATATGCTAGCATGTTGTAATAATTACTACTGATTCCCCAGCAGGGAAAGTATTTCTAAGGTTTTTAGAGTTTTATGTATTATAAGGCATATAATTCTTGCACTATTTAGGAATAATATATTTTGTATATTCATATAAAACCAGAGCCATTTACTCCTAAATTTCTGCCCCATAACCTTGAATACTATGTTATGAAAAATGTTAGCAATGACAGAGTCACAGATGTGTCCTGGTCATCAACACCAACTCAGTAACTGAACATTTTCCCACATAAAGCAACCTCACAAACAATGGAAGAAAACTACATTTTGGCAACAGCTGGGGTCTCACCTTTTCTTCATTAGCAACACAACTCCAAGAAATATAACAATGAATGGCAAGGTGCTGGCTCTGACTCCAGCAATTTTAACCATGTGGTCCATTTGTTTCTCATGTTTTGGGACTGGTTTTGGAGTGGTAGCTGCTAATGGTGAAAGAAAATGAAACAGGAGAGAGAGTGGGTAAGGGAATGAAGATGTTACATTTATTTTTTTCTGTATTTAAGAGAGTAATAAGACTTATCAGAGCCAGCAGAGGAATGAGTTTGATTTTTTAAAAATACAGCTTTCATATGCACTGAAAGGACTGTAATTGTTCACATTGTTCTTCAATATTTTACTAAATCACAGCACACCCATGTCTTATCCTTTTATAAGAGACTTTTTTCAAACATAGTCTTAAAATATTTTTATTATTTGTATTGAATCCTGCTTTTCCATTTAAAAACTTGCTCACAACACAATAGCTATTCCTAAGTCTTTAACCACATTTGATTTGCTGGAATATTTTCCTCAATTATTTTTCATAAATGAAGCAATAATTCCATAACATATTGGCCCAAACATGTGGAAAAGAAAGATGAGCTCATTTACCATGCATTTTACCAGTAATAATTTCCCCCTTGCTTTTGGAAATCAAAATCTAGGTCACATCTGGTAGGCAAAAAATACCTTCTAAATAATTTATTCACAAAGTGGGAAGCAGTTGGTGATCACACCATTGGGACCCACATTTCATATCTGTTTAAATGAGATAACCAAGGAATTAAGAGTGGCACCACATCTCAGCTCTCCTGGCTTCCCATTTCCAACACATCATTTGTCCTGTTTAAGGTACTATGTGATGGAATGTTAAATCCATGTTTGACAAAACATCCATTTCCTCTGCTAAATGGGTTCACTATGAAAATATTAGGAATGCAATGTTCAATTTACTAAACAGAAATCATTTTTTCAGGGCTTCTCCTTGTTGAACCAGGATGGGACAGTGCTTGTTGCCTGAGCTACCATGCTACATCATACTAGGTAGACAAAAATATTTCATGTACAAACTTCTCACTTTAGACTTTTCTTTGGGATTTTGTTGGTAAAAAAAAAAAAAAAAAGATCAAGATTGAATCAGGGGCTGTGATTGTGGTTCAGTGGTACAGCAATTGCCCAGAATGTGTGAGGCACTGGGTTTGATTCTCAGCACCACATATAGCTAATGGTCCATCAACAAGTAAAAATATATATAAAGCTTTTTAAGAAAAATGTTGAATCAGTTTTTCCTCTCCTTCTATTGGGGTTTCCACTTAGGAATTCTTCATTCCTGACAACTGAACTCTCACCACATCTATGCCTTTGTGCACAGCAAACTGAACAAATTCTAATGTGAGTCATGGCTGAGAAATAGGAGGTGTCTAGCTACAACTGTCCATGTGGGCCTTCATTCCTTTGGGAACATGCAGATCACACTTCTTCCTGAACACACTCATATTAAGATTATTTGCAAGAAACCTTGCATCCTAAACATGGCTATGGCCTGACCTGAGAAAACTGGTCAAGATCAGGTGAGGGACCTGCCAAGTGAAAGATCCAAGGCCATGTTTATCTGAAATTCTACCACAGAGGCACACTTAAAAGAAGGGATCGTCATAATGACAGCACACCTTAAGTAAAAACCCTTCTGGATAAACTTTACATGTCATTTTTATTGCTGATGAGTTCAAGAGATATTTTGCTACTTTGGTTGAATAAATATCCCTTAACTAGTTGTCTATTTAGATGCTGAAAGTATTAATGTTAATTATTTTCATGGCCATTATACACCTGAAATATCCAACAAACCATGGGAATATATGACCAGATGGCCATCTTGGATGAAACAATTATGTTGAATAAATTGCTAAAAAAAATCTAAGAAAGAAATGGGTATGTGATCAAAAAAGAATTAAAAATTTAAAGGAATCAGGTAAAAGAAATATTTTGAATTCAGAAACGGAAAAAGTCAAATGATTTTCAAATTTAATTTTGCATCCAATTTAAGAGCATACATTTTTATAAAAATAACATGGGTTTTATTCTTCCAAATGTTCACATACTGGAAGTCATTTCATTTATCTCACTAAGTTAGCGTTTATCAGTTCTCAAACATATTTTTAATACATAAATGATTTAAGATTTTTTATTTTCTTTTCTTTTTTCTGATAACTAAATTATTTTAGGAAATGCAAAGGTTGGGAAAGAAAATGTTTATAAAAGATTTAGTTAAAAAATTTTAAACATTAAAAAATAGTAAGATACATCCTGTACTTCATAAATACCTAATAACGGTGAGTAGGTACTGTTAATAGTCACATTTGCTTCTGTTGAGTGAATAACTGGTTATCTCTATTCAGCATTGTACCTATGCTCATGACTCTCCTACTTTGGGAAAAAGAGAGGTGGTCACCCTTGCCTTTTTGTTCCCTGTTGGGACACAGAAAAGCATATTGTTAGGCAGCCATTGTAAGCTCCATATTATCATTCTTTAGTACTTACTTTTAACTCATTTTTCTTTGCAAGTCAAGTAAATAAGATGTTCTATCTCTGCATTGCTCAATTTCAACATGGTTGGTAGCAATCAATTGAAAATGGCACAGTGATTCAAAAAAAATGAGGAAGCTTGCCCATGACCAACCTTCTGGTGAGTTTGAGTGTTTGGGGTTAGGCTTTCTCTGGAAAAACAGCAATATAACCTCAAAGTGGAGATGAAATAAGACACATGTCTCAGACAATGGGTGAGCATGTCCTTGGCTCTGGGCTCCCTCTGGATACAAAC
The DNA here is from genome assembly GCF_902686455.1 of Sciurus vulgaris. Classification (NCBI taxonomy): domain Eukaryota; kingdom Metazoa; phylum Chordata; class Mammalia; order Rodentia; family Sciuridae; genus Sciurus; species Sciurus vulgaris. Next base: position 32,112,322 of record NC_136474.1, read on the forward strand.
AGTGCTTGCCTTTTGCATGTGTGCTCTGCACTTCTTACGCTTCCTAAAATGGTCATGTCCTTGATTTATTTGGAAACATGTGCCTGTGGTTAGGAGCTATCAATAAGCTTTGAACAATCTGTGACAAATTACAATTGTAACTGATAGTCATTCCTTTTTTTTCTTTCCTCAACTGAATCTATGACTTTAACAGCATGATTTACAAACTGCTTGGCGAAAGAGTTGTTTTATAATATTTTCCCTCTACCTTGTTATTCTCTTGCTAGGTTTCTAATGGTGTAAACTTTTATACTTTTTTCTGTATAAATTCTAATTTTTTATGCAAAGACAATTTTTCCTTTTGCTTGTGTTTTGTTTAGAGAATGCTGTGCATACTTTCATTTATAGTGAATAAACATCAATGTGTGCATTTAAGAGTAAACATTGACTAATAAGCTTGACCACATTAACAAAGATGATGAACATGTTAAAATATTACAGAGACTAGAGATGAGGCTGCTGAGATATGGTACACATTCCTTGCAGATGCCCAATCTTGACTCATAGTACCAGCTCTGGGTACTTGTTTTAATGACCAAGCCATGGAGTTCAATCAACTCTGTCATTTAAAGTTTCAGTTAGGATATCTAGTATGAAATTTAAGAGTTCAGAAGAAAGGAAATGATTATCTAATGTAGAATTTGGTTGGTTTTCAAAATGGCTGGAAACAAGTCAGTTTTGGCCCAGTGATCAATGTTAAACAATGGCAGCAAGCTGGGCCTAGAACAAGATATACTCAGGCACTGACTTGAAGTCTAGACCTGATTTTGACTACTAAATTATCTGCACAAATTCACCCAGAAGTCTGAATGGGACAAGTTCAGAAGGCCATAAGGGTCATGACTGGTACCTGGAACTGCTGACAATGTGGCCCATATTATTCTGTGTGGTCTTACCTGGAGAGAGCAGACATATTCTCAGAGGCCATGTCAGCAGAGTCAAGTGGACAGCCTGGCATCAGGGTACCAGTGGGAAGCCTTGCATAACACTGATTAATGCCTGTCTGATCCTGAACGTGGAAGAAAACATCAGCAATGATGTTCATTTATTTGACACGTATTTTCTGAGGACCTAAAAATGTGTCATGCATGATTTTGGGAATATAGCAGTGAGCAAATGGACAAAACAAAGCCCTGTGTCCTCCTGAAACTTATATTCCTATGGAGAAAGACAGACACAAATGTAAACAAATAGTGTAGACAGTATGTGAACTGATTCATGAATACTCAGAGGCAATGGTAAGAAATAGTTCTGAGGTACAAGATGAGGCTGAAACACTGAGAAAGAACTGGAGTGGAGAGATCTGGGAAAGTGGTAGGACACGATGCTGGGGGTGACCTGTGCAGATTACAGCAAGGATTTTAATTTTTCTCTGCTTGAGATGGGAGCTAAAGGAAGATTCTCAGTAGAGGAGGAAGATGATCTAGCTTATATGTAAGAGGTTCACCCTGGCACAAGGTGGCACAGCAGACTGTAGGGGGTCCATGGATGTAACATGGACATTAATTTTAAGAATATAACAATAACTCAAGCACAAATCTAGGGTGGCTGGAACATAATGGTGGCAGTTGAGTTGGGGAGATGAGGTCCAACTTGAGATATCTTTTGATGATGGGACCGTAGATCAGTGACCTAGATGTAGAGAGCTTCATAGTAATATCCACTTGTACTTGGTAGGAGCTGCATGAGAGACAAAGGTGCCATCTACTGAAGCAAGTAGGGAGTGTTGGAGGAACAGGTTAGGATGGTGGGTGGGGAAACCAGGAATATAGTTTTTAGACCACTCAGGTTTGAGATATTGACATCCAAAGGAGATATTAAATAGGCAGTTGAATATATAGGGGAGAGATCTGAGTTTGGAACAAATTTTGAAGTTGCCATAAAAAAAGAAGATGGTGTTTAAAGCCATGAGCCTGCATGAGGACAACTAGGAAGTGAACACAGAAAGAAAGGGTGACTCATGAGGAGGGACCAGTCAGCTGAGGGAGGAGGGAAACTGGCCAGGAGAAGAAGGTGAACATAGACAAAGAGGGGCCCTCCTTGGGGAGTAGCCAGGAAGTATGCAAGGGATTGATGGAGATTTTTTAAATTAACATGGAAGAATTAACAGCATCTTTGAATGTAAATTCTAATGATCCAACAGATCAAAGGTTGGTCATACAGGAGAAGAAAGGAGATGACTATGGGGGCGAGTTCCTAGAAGGGGCAGGAAACTAGGCCTCAGCATTCCAGCAGGTAGAGAAAATCCCCTGGACCAGGGGCAGATGCTTCATGTAGATGAGCAATAGCAATGACAGCTGACAGGCACCAGAATTTGCAGGTAAGTTGACACAGTTGTCGGGGAACAGAACATTCCAATGATCCCTTGTGATGGCTTTATTGTCCTACTGGAAAAAGTACTAAGAGCATGAGGGGAAATGGGTGGTGAAGAAGTGGAGGAAATTCAAGGTGGGAGGAGAAGTGTTAGAAGAGTTGTCTGAACAGCCAGGGGTGAATGCACAAGGCTGGACGCTGGTATCTGTGGAATTTCAAGTGGCTGAACTTGAATACAAAGGACATAGAAGGACACAGAAAGGAGTAGGAGTTTACAGGTGGTAAGGGAACAGACAGATGGCAGAAAATAAGAGCTGGGCTATTGGGCTATTGGCTCTTAAGTGCACAGTGAGGTCCATCTTGATGTCCTCATAGTTGACAATGACAGAGAGATATAAGGGTTGGGGACAGGGGCCCTGGCTTGTCCAGGAAGCTCTTTGACATGTATTCATGACTTGTAACCAGGGTGAAGGAGAGAATGAAGAGAGAAAAAAAGGCAGAGTGCGAGACCTACTTGAAATTGCATTCTTTGATGAGAGGGATTTGACCAGTGGCCATTTCATGAAACATCCAGATGTTACCCATTACCACCTACATACATTGGTCACAATACTGGACTTACACAGAAAAATCCTGTTCATATGACTCAGCCTTCAAAGGAACATCCTCTATTAAGTTCCTTGCATGCTCAAGGTACCATAACTAGGCTCTGCAGGGCAATTAGGGAGAAAGAAGACTACACCTTTATCCTGCAGGCAGCTTGCCACCAAACACAATATAAGAAGCCATGCAAGTGTCAAAGGTGAGCTACAGAGCCAGACTGGGGAAACATGAGAGAAAATTTGGAAAGGTTTCTTGTCAGAGGTTGCAATGAGCTGACCTGAAAGATTTCCAAAGAATGGTGGAAAAGATGCCCCATAAGACCAGAGAGAGAAGTGTTTGTAATCATATACTAGCTTTGCTTTCTGGAGCCTGGGTACAGGTCTGGGAGTAGTGGAGAAGCAGACTTGTAACTTGGACTTAATGGTGTGATGGCCTTTATCCACTTGATAGAACATCCCATATTAAATTTCATATATGAGGAACCACAAAAAGTAATGGGGTCATGCCTTGAGGAGAATTCACAGGCTCACTGAAGAAGCATAAGAATGGAATTCAGGAAGTACTGGGAAGAGAACTGCCCTGTCAGGCCAGAGCCTCTAACTTCTAAGGTGAGAGAGTGCCTGGGACTAAAAAGGACACAGACTTCCTGGGGCACAAACAGGCATATATAGGTAGTGACACCTACACATGCTACTTGGGTCTTACGGTGTCAGGGACTCAGGGAAAGGTAGTGCTGTCTGTGGGACCATGTGCCTGGCCTCATCCTGGGAATAAGCATGTTTGGGTTCAGTGTTTGAATTGAACCCAAGCAACAAATTATGCAGTTCCCAAGGAATGACAAACCAGGTGTCATTCTACCACTCCTGGTGTTTGAGGGAGAAAGACAGAAAGAGTTGGGGTAAGAGAAAGGGAACCACTGGGAAAAAAAAAAAAAAAAAACTGAGACTGAGAAACCTGGTGAGAGTATGAAAGAACAGAGAAAAGTGGAGAATTAAAGGGAAACTGTGGACATATGGAAGAATTCCAATTCTCCAGGTGTGTTTCAAATAGCACCGGCCCCTACAGATACTCTAAAATTTCAACTGAGCAGACCTCAGTCACTTGTAACAGCATTTTTATGAAATTATGGGATTGGTCATCTATTTTAATTAATTTTCATAATTTTATCCTTTACCTTTGCAGAGGTCTTTCTCTTATTTATCTTAAAAACAGCAGTATTATGGTTTTAGAGATTATGAGACAATTCATTCACATTTTGTTACTTAGAGATGTGGAATTCCTTACAATCTTCTTTAGTTTTTTTCAGCTGTACCTTAACATTACAAATAATCACAGATGATCTCCAAGATTTTAAATTACACATCACTGTTTTTCTTCCTGGGAATGTAAAGTTAATCACTACTCCTGGAGTAATCTACATTCACACTTTATGTATTATTTGTAACTTGATTATACTTTTAAATTTATAACTCTTCCTTTGTCTCCCTTTTCCACTATAGGGCATACAGAGCCATGTTTGGCTTACAAGTACTTATCAGAAATATAGCTACTCATATAACACTGAAAGACTGAATTGTTTGAGATATATAAACATAATATCTCTAAAAATGAATCTACTATTTTGTTTTTGTTCTGATTTCATGACATTTATTTTTCTTATTTATTGATTTGGCTGATACCCATAAACAAGATGATCTATCAAAAGACATCACTTGCTATTTAGACATTAAAATTCCAAGAGAATTATTACTGCTATTACTATACTGATGAAAGACTTTCCTTTCCATTTGAGTTTCTCAACCATGGTCAAGTAATAAAATGAGGACAGAAATTGTCAATACTAAGTTATCAACTGTGTGCACCACCTATAAAGGGGATAATCAGTAAAGGGGATCTGGGCAGTTGTTTCTAAAATTGCTGATTTTTGAGAATGAGTTAGTTAAGAGTGGACATTTCCAACAATTTGTCTGAAACTAAACTTTGAAGCATTAAAATCACTATCTGTTGTCCCTCAAATTTTCTTCCAGAATTTGTGCTTTAGATCACAGTCTAGTGCATGCTTAGCTTCTAAAAACTAATTGTGTGGGAGAAAGGATATGACAACTGAAGAAAGTACTAACTACTTGAAAACCTCCTTAGAATCTTTTCTATGCCCTAAAATTTGCCATTCATTCTCTTATCAAAAAGTAATACATAATAAATTGCACATGCTTGCTAGAAGTGTCAATATTTCTAAGGCTTCAACAATGAGCAAGGAGTCCAGCAAACTGTATTTGGATATGGGAGATGATGTTCATGTGGCCTAAGAGCTATACACATGTGGCCCCTGATATGTATGTAACAAAGACTGGGGGAGGGGGCTTAAGAGATAGTAGGGATCCTGATAACTTCAGGTTCTCATTTAGTAAACACACAACATTTCCTCAATGAAGTTCTTTAATAAATAAAGCTTACATGAATTGTGGAATTCTGTTTATTCTGGGATATAGAGTCGCTGATTATAAGAATCATTTGGGGAGGTACTGAAACAGACACATGGGTAGGTTCCCTACCAATTCCAGATCAAAGATCTGGGTTAGGTCTGAGGAATTCATATCTAACATCTTAGGTGATTCCCTACACAGCATGAAGAGAAACACAAACATAGAGGCATTGCTCCTAAATATCTCTGTTGAAGTTTTTCTGACTATGGCAAAAAAAAGGGGAGAAATTTTCTCAGCTATTATTTTTAAAAGACCTCTTGATATAATAATATTGTGCTTTGTCAGTTAGGTATTTACTACCATTGCACTATTTGTAAAGGCCCTTCTTCACAGTTAAGAAGCAAACCTAGTGGAATCAAAGTCTAGCTTATGATTAGACACAGTATACACTGATTGAATGATACTATCAATAATAAAGGCATTTAAAGTATGCTGATCAATTTTCTAAATGCTTACTTAGGAAGGAAGAGAGCTGGTCTTTTTGAACACCTATCATATGCTAAGTATCTTATGGAACTTTCATATAATATAACATGAAGTATGTAAATACTGGTTTATAAATGAGGAAACTGAAGTCGGAAGATGGTAGGGTCAAAAGCTCATCCTAAATTGCTAGGAAGAAATATGGGTACCTTCTCCATCCCACAGGCCTCACTATGAAACCAAAGCCTACTCAAGTTTCATTTTAAGAGTATCTTTTTAGATTAATTAGGAAAACTGAAAATATATCTTTATGAACTTTGAAATCCTGCCAAATTATGTCATTGCTATTGCAAGTCCAGCAAATTTCACTTCCATATCACATTAGACTAGAAAGGAACATACCAACAGACCAAACACACAATGAAAATATGCAGTGGAGTTGTACTTAATGCATGAATATAAATGTGCACATGGAAAAGGCCAAGCATATCACTTAGTTTAATATAAGCACAGGTCAGTATCACAGGTCTGAAACATTATAAACAGGCCTTAAGCAAAGGTGGAAATGTAGAGGGGAAACAAAGCTGAGAAAAATAAGCAGGTAGTGGGCATGATGAAGCATGTATAATTCATCTGACCTGTTAGTTGGTTGACAGACCGCAGCAGGGATGATGTGAGTGTAAGGTGTATGCTGAGTCATGATTACCACAGCTAAGGCAAAGGAAGATTTCCTGGTCAGCATGCATGAAGGGAAAAAGAAAGCCAAGAAGAATCCCCATCAATATATCAAATCATCTCAACTTTGTTCTAACAACAACAAAATGAAAAGAAAAAAAAAAAAACAAGGAAAAAAACCATAGCAAGGTGTTGCATATTATTAATTCTTTTAAACAGTGCTAGTCAGGCAGTAGGATTTCTAACTGACACAGTTCCTAATTTTGGTTGAGATCTTTGATAGATCAACTGAAGAAAAAAGTAGAACAAATAGTCTTATATTAAGCTAAAGACTAAACTGTTTCCAACTGCAATCCACTGTGATGTAGAGAGATTTGTTGCTAATTCTGATGATCCAAATATAAGGCTTTTGATTTATGAGGTTATTTAAAATGTGTGGCTTAAGTCACAATATTTTCTCTTCTTGCTAAAATCACCTTTGTGAAGAATATTTTCCAATTTCACTAAAAATGATTTTATATAGAGAAAATTTTCTGATAACTACATTGTATGCAGATTTCAATTTAGGAACCTTTGTTTTTTCACATTAAGTGAATAAAGAATGTATCTCAAAGTATTGGTTAAAGACAAAATAGTAATTACTAATTGCCTTTGCTATAACTGCCATGGTAAACATGAGACCAAAGAAATGATTTAAGATTATCCAAGTGGACTCTGCTGGATTCTTGATTTGCCCACACACCTCTATAGTTGTGTATAAGTGGTTAACATTAATGACACACAGATACTGAAAACATAGGAAATTAAAATGTTAGTTCTAGCATGATACATCTGGAAAATAATGCAAAGAAAAAAATATTGGGAAATTATGGACAAGCATACATGAAAGATTACTCATTTACAAGGGAATGCCCAGGCACTATTAAAAATGTGGCAGCAAGTAAGGAAAATAGATCATCTACCATCTGTGGACAATTAAACCCAAAACTGCTGCTGTATAATTTTTGGAAATATCCCTCTGCATCATTGAATCAGTGTTGCTTCTTATAACTACACAAGTGCAGCAATTGAGTTTAAAAATGGGGAGACTGCGAGATAAGTCTTCTGCTTGTTATTAATGAATCCATTCTAGTTTTATTAAATGAGATGAACAAACTGTTTCATCATAGATTAGAGCGTTCCAAATGCATTACCATGACGATTTTCTAGAGATGACATATACTGCAATTTTGCATATGGATATACTTTGCACATGGAAAAATGTTTTCTAAGACGTGTTACAAAGTTGGGAGGAATTTCAAGGTCTGTATTCATAGCATTTTTGCTTTGTCACAGATTATTGTTGTTCAACTCATACTCCTCCTGTATGTATTACTTACAGGAAGATCTGATCTATTCTACTTTTGAGAAAAATGATGTTTTATTGAAAAACAGGGCTCTTTTCTATCATCCAAAAAGGTAAATGATATGAACAAAAAGTTATTAGAAAGTCACTATGGTGGTCAGCCAGACATCCACAGATTATAAAGAACTTAAACCACATTCCAAGGCTAAACATTATAATGTGTTAGGAAGAATCTTTATCTAATCTCTACATTCTTCTTTGTAAAGTGTTTATTTGCAAATATTGTTTTTAGTTCAACCAAAATGCTTGGTTGCATTATAAATTAATTTAAAATGGGTGAGTAGGCCCACCTCTTGCTTTTACAAATGCAGGTTTATCCGGCCAGGTGCAGTAATAAATGCCTGTAAATTCCACTAAATTGGAAGGCTAAGGCCATCAAATCTAAAGTTTGAGCCAGTTATCAAGACCCTATCTCAAAATAAAAATAAAAAGGCCTGGGGATGTAGCTCTGTGGTAGAGTGCCCCTGGACTCCATCACCAGTCTGAAGGAAAAAAAAATATTAAAACAAGTTCAGAGTTAATTATTTAGTTGTTGCTTACGACTGATTTGCTTAGTAAGGCAGAACTCAGTAGTTCTGACAAAGAGTCTATGAATACAATGTCTTATTTATTTATTTATTTATTTATTTTTACTGTGTTGGGTAGTGACCCTCAGACTTTGTACATCCCTCTTAAAAAATAGTTATTATCTGGTCATTGACATAAAAATGTACTAATTTCTTCCTAGAAATATCAATAAGAATATATTATAAAAGAGAGTAACATAAATTTACAAAATAAAGTTAGAGATTTTAATCTTATAATTTGAAGACAGCATTTGATGGTGATACATTTAGGGTCTTCTTAGGTATGGAACTGTGCATGGAAGAGTAAATAATGCATTGAATAGGTCACATATCTGAAGTGCCATTTCAGTTGCATGTAGTGAGATCTTTTGGAATTAACTGAGTTGGCGTTTACCAAACTCTGTTTTGCAAGATCCTGGTATTCTTTGAAAAACAAGTTTGTGTCAAATACATGTGGGTGGCATAGAACTCTTCTTTTTTAGGAACCTCTCAGGGGATCTTAATATACTCCTGATATACATTATGCCAACTGTTGAAGAAACAAAAAAACTTTTCTCCATGAAATTCTGAATGCTGCATGTACCTGTTCCCATTTCTAAATTTACACCCTAAGATATACCAGATCAGCATATATGAGTGGCCTTACTATGTAATTTGTTTCCTTGGGCATTGAATATGCATAATTAAAAGAAATCTTAGTTCGCTTTCATTTCAACATTCTTTTCAGTTCTTTTATCAGTACACTTTTATTCTGTAGCATTATGGCCTAGAAATGATGTCCTTAGAACAAAAGTATGAAAAGGAAAACAATCTGGAGAAACTTCTCCAATAGACTAGTGATTTAAAAAAGAAACATTCAGGTTTCTGAATATGAGTAGAAATTTTATCAGAATGATAGAAATCCTTCAAAATTTCCTCAAGGTTTTCCAGTATAGCTTATTCCCCATCAGTACAAATTTGAGAAAAATAAAATACTAAGCTTAGAGTAACACTTTTTTTTTCATAAAATTTACATTAAAGTAAATATAACATGGAAAGAGTAGCCTGTTTTCATGGTAAGGTTTGTAATCTGACATTTCTTATTTTTTTTAAATGTAGCATGTGTTTACATGTAGACTTTCTTCTGACTTCTAGCTATACTGCTGTTAGCCAAATCGTAGCAAGAAAAGAACAAATTGAAGATAGGATCCCTTGCCCCTGCATATCAAAAACAACAAAGAAACAAGCAAACAAAAAATCTCCAAGCTTTCATCAACTCAAAATCTTCAAAAGTTGATATTTTATATATATGTACTTGGAATTCTTACAGATTATTCTAGGCATAACCCACAGTAAGCATTTAAATAAGTTTAAATTAAGCAGATAAGAGTAAAGCATCAATGGTTACTGTCAAGGAGAGACATCGGTGAGACATAGGTGGCATATTATGGAAAATATTATCTTATAGAAAATTAATGTATATAGTTCAGATTTTTTTTGGCGGTTCTGGGGATCAAACCCAGGGCCTCTTGCTTGCAAGGCAAGCACTCTACTGACTGAGCTATCTCCCTAGCCCCCAATGTATATAGTTTAAATTGTCATTACAATTAGAATGAATATGCCTCACAAAACAAAGGATTTAATTTACTAGTAAGACAGACTTTGATTTTTACACATACCCTGTCAGTTTAGAGTTGGTCATCCATTAAATCTTCCAAAATTCAAATAAAAATAGTTTCCACCCAAACACTTACTGTAAGGTAGCCATAATTTATATAAATTTAAAGAAAACACATATGGTGATTACTAAGAAAGAGTTGCACCAAATGGTCATTAAAAGTATTCAGCTATAAAAATGTGAACTTAATTTTTAAAAATTTTTGGAGAATCTAAGAATAGTTAAAAGCTTTTGTAGCCACTCCATGGTATGAATTAAATTGGGAGGATGACATCCAAACACTCATACCCTACTGTATAGCATCTTCTTCTTTTAATTCAAAAGAGAACATTCTGTGATGACTTTGTCTATAGTCAACACACTGTGGTCAGATGTATCTCACCTAGACATACAAATTAAAGGAGGATACATAAAATCATAGTCAATCCTCCAAACATGAAAATAGTAATAACACATAGGTTTTCCATGAGATTTTGTTTGAGATGATGAGTGTCAAAATGTATCTTTGGAATATGATTAAAATAGCCATAACTTTAAAATTATAAATAGTTATATTTAATAATTATAAATAATTATAGTTATACTATTACTATGTTTTTGACAGACCCTTACTTAAAATTACAATCTATTTCTTTATGAAAACAAATCCACCTCCATACTTTCTCTATAAAGTTATTTGTTTCATGAGAACACTGAAATCTTTGCACTTTAGGAAAAGTGGTTCAGGAAAGCAGTTCAATATCTGAAAACTCAGTTAAGCCACCATACTGTCAGCAATATATGGAAAAACACACAGGATGTGTTAACTCTTAAATTTCAAACATTTTTATTGCATGGTACTAATAGAATTATTCAATCTATCTATTTCAATGTTTAGAAGAGTCAAGATAGACAGCCTCCTGTACTGCAAAAACAATTTTTAGTATGAAGAATGGAAATTTTTCTCATTATGAAGTTGTGAAACATTATGCTGTGTTGCAAAGGGGGGAATGCTGAGTCTGTTCATGTAGAACTTCACAAAATAGCACAAAATGGGGTTGTTTTACCTGGAGGGACATCATCTCCCAAGATTTCCTATTGTATTATGATTTTATGAAACAGAAATGACAGCATTAGGCAGCAAATCTTAAAATCTGCTTCCCTTTTTCCCTCAAAGATGTTATGTGGATAGGGTCTGTTCCTGTGTAAATGTTTGCAAATGACTCAGGAAATATGAGTGGGGAATATTAAGTGAATCAGGTCATTTGACTGCCTAATCATTTTTGGTGAATTGAAAAACAAATTACAATATTGATGAAATCTAGCTGATGGAAAAAATGATCCAAATCATCATCTAATTCAATCTATTGTGGAAACAGCAAACTTGTCAGGTTTCCATATTTACTAGTGTGTTTTTTATATAATTACTTAATCAGCATGATAAGAAATAGTTCATTGTTTTCACAGTATATTGGGCAATGACTCAATTCTAATAAAGGAGAGATCAGAAGCTCAAACTACACAATAGTAAAACTGTTCAGAGTTTCTACTGGGTGAAAAACCATAAAACACAGAGAAAGAAACCCTGGGGTAGGAGTTGGAATGCTTGGGATCAAGCTTTGACCCACAGACTATTAGTTGAGTGACCCCGGTAAGTCCACACATCTTCAAATACACACATTTATTTCATCTTAATAATAAGAGTAGAACTACTGTGCTGCATACAGTACAGCTGGAAAATAATGCAAAAGAAAAAATATTGGGAAATTATGGACAAGCTTACATGAAAGATTACATTAGTGGTGAATAAATAAATGAAAATGCATGTATGAAGGTGATTTCAAAACTTTCCAGTGTAATGTTAAACAGAAAGCATTATAAATTAGGCACCTTGGGACTAGATTTATATTTCAGGCTGTAAGTTTAAGTGGAATAAAATAATGCAATATTTCAAAAGTCCTGATCTCAAGCACAGGCCATGAGTTGCAGTTCTAAGATCCTAGATGGATATCTGGTTCAAGGGTTTTGTAATACTATGACACCTAAGAGCAGCTCATGAAGCATACTAAATATAGTTTCATTTACTACTATAAATAAAGGTATTCGTCAGGTACAATATAATACACAGAATTGAAAAATAGATTCACAAAAATAGACCAGTGAGTCCATGAGGACAAATTACTAATGAGGTGAGTGAGGTGAGTAGCTTCCATAGTGCCTGCACATAACATGTCAACAATAAACATTTGTTAACACTAAATGCAAAAGTCATGTATATTCATGAAGCAAGAATGCAATGAAGATTTTATGTCCATGGCACATTCAAACTGTTTCCTGACAGTTAAGCAATAACAAAACTGATAATTTTATCCAACAGCACTTATCCAGCATGAGCTGATATGGATCTTGTGCCACAGACTCAGTGATGCCCATTATTTCTAAGTTAAATCACACAGAACATCTTCATACTCATGGTTACTCTGATGATCTGAAAGAGTATATTTAACTATAAGAGTTAATTTCTAGTGCCTCACTTTAATATGACAATTTATATTTCTCAAAGCATTTTCTCATGCAATTCCAAATGTAATGTTTATCACCTAAATATGGATGAGAGGTCTATCATCCACCATTTGCCTGCCTCTGGCCAGTCCATCACCTGCCTTACACCTATCCATCACACAATGCACGAGGTTCACCTCCCGATCTTCCCACTACAGTCAGCAAACTGATCGCCGACCGCCAGTGGAGCACCAGCTGCCTGCTGTTGCCTGGAAGTTCTCTGCCACAGTACCTGCAGGTTTGATTACATGCAGCTGCCACCATTTTGAGACAACCCCCAGGCCCTGTAGGACCCCTGGCCAGACTGACTGAGCACCATCTCCAGGATCCCTCAGCCTGACTGCTCACTCCTGGCCTCTGGGGCCCTCACATCCACTGACTGCTCCCTGCCACCAGGATCCCCAGACCAACTGACTGCGCCCTATCACTGGGACCCCAGAACAATTGATTGCAACCGGCATCCAGGATCCCACAACCACACCAAACAACCGGACCTCCAGGACCCCTGCTGGACCAACTGCATCCTGCCTCCAGGACCTCCAGCTGACCACATCCACCCCTGAGCTGCAGCTCCCCATTTGCCAAAAAATTTTGAAGCCACAGTGACCATCTTGGATAATACTGGAAGCTGTAGCTCCGATCTTTGGGTGGGGAAAATCCCATCCTGGGATGCATGCTGGAGGCTTGAAGCTCACTGTCAGGTACCTCTCATGCATCAGGCTACTGAACTCTAGGAGGTTTCATTAGTATATGAATGTTATACTGTAGTTTTTCTTTTATCTCCTTTTTAAAAAAAATGTTTTTATTTCATTACTTTTCTTGCTCTCTTTTCCTTTTGTTTACCTGTTTCCTCAGAGTCTCTGTCTCATTTTTTGCATGCTAATATCCAATTTCTTTTGATTACACTCTCTCCCTTTCTATTTTCTAGAACTTCTGTATATTCTTATTTTATCCCATTAACAGCCACATTCTACAACCCACTGAATCCTCTTTGTTCTCAATTAGAAACTACAGATCTTATTGCAAACTTGTTTACTTTACCAAAGATAATATTTGATCTCATTCTGTTTACTATGACAATTTTTTATGCCCTTATAGGGGCTATTTGGTCTAGGATTGCATAGTTTCTGATTTGGGCACTGCTAATATTGATCTCCCCTTAAAGAAAGGGTTTTGGAAAACTATAGAGCCACTATAAGCCTATAGGGGGAAATCTGCAATATCCCAGATCTGCACTGCTAGAAGGGAAGATACATAAACAACATGAAAAAAAAAAGGGAAGAAAATGATCCAAACAAATCTACATTCTATATTAATAGAATCCAATGACAGTATGTCAGAAGAAATGTCAGAAAAGGACTTCAGATTATACATGATCAAGATGATTCATGAAGCAAAGGATGAGATTAGAGAAAAAATGCAGGCAATGAATGATAATACCAATAAGCTGAAAGAGCACTGGCAGGAAGCAAAAGATCATTTCAACAAAGAGATAGAGATTCTCAAATAAAACCAAGTGGGAATCGTTGAAATGAAGGAAACAATAATCCAAATAAAAAACTCAATGGAAAGCATCACCAAATACTAGACCACTTGGAAGACAGAACTTCAGACAATGAAGACAAAATATTTAATCTTGAAAATAAAGTTGCCCAGAGAAGATGGTAAGAAATCATGACCAGAATCTCCAAGAACTATGGGACATCATGAAAAGAACAAATTTAAGAATTATTGGGATTGAGGAAGGGACAGAGATACAAACCAAAGAAATGAACAAACTATTCAATGAAATAATATCAGAAAATTTCCCAAACCTGAAGAGTGAAATGGAAAATCAAATAAAAGATGCTTACAGAACACCAAGTGGACTAAATCACAACAGATCCACACCAAGGCACATTATAATGAAAATGCCTAACATTCAAAATAAAGATAGGATTTTGAAGACCGCAAGAGAAAAACATCAGATTACATATAGGGGGAGACCAATATGGATAGCAGCCAACTTCTCAACCCAGACACTAAAAACTAGAAGGGCCTGGACCAACATATTTCAAACTCCAAAAACATATGGTTGCCAACCAAGAATTCTATACCCACCAAAACTAACCTTCAGATTTGAAGATGAAATAAAATCCTTCTATGATAAACAAAAGTTAAAAAATATTTACAAATAGAAAGCCTGTGCTACGGAATGTTCTCAACAAAATATTCCATGAGGAGTAAATGAAAAACAACAATGTAGGTCAGCAAAGGGAGGAACTACCTTAGAGAAAAAACACTCAAAGGAGAAACCAAGCCAACTTAAGAACCAAAATTAAGCCAAATGACTGGGAATACAAATCATATCTCAATTATAACCCTGAATGTTAATGGCCTGAACGCATCAATCAAAAGACACAGACTGGCAGAATGGATTAAAAAGAAAGACCCAACAATATGCTGCCTGCAAGAGACTCATCTCATAGAAAAAGACATTAACAGACTAAAGGTGAAAGGATGGGAAAAAACATATCAGGTACATGGACTCAGTAAAAAAGCAGGGCTTTCCATCTTTATATCAGATAAAGTGGACTTCAAGCCAAAGTTAGTCAGAAGGGATAAAGAAGGACATTTCATACTGCTTAAAGGAAGCATAAATCAGGAAGACATAACAATAGTAAATATTTATGCCCCAAACAATGGTGTATCCCACAACACAATAATTCTGG
Source organism: Sciurus vulgaris (assembly GCF_902686455.1). NCBI lineage: Eukaryota > Metazoa > Chordata > Mammalia > Rodentia > Sciuridae > Sciurus > Sciurus vulgaris. Next base: position 32,127,738 of record NC_136474.1, read on the forward strand.
GTGACTTTAACTCACTGCTGTCACCACCAGATAGATCTTCCAAACAAAATGCAACCAAGGAAACAATAGAACTCAATAACACAATCAATTACCTAGACTTAATAGACATATATAGAATATTCCATCCATCAAGGAGCGGTTTCACTTTCATCTCAGCAGCACATGGAACCTTCTCAAAAATAGACCATATGATTTGCCACAAAGCAGTCTTAGAAAATGCAAAAAAAAATAGTGACACTGCCTTGTGTTCTATCAGATCATAATGGACTGAGAGTAGAAATCAATGACAAAATAAAAAATGGAAATTACTCCAAAACCTGGAGACTAAATATTATGCTATTGAATGAAACATGGATAACAAAATCCTCAGGGAGGAGATAAAAAAAATTCTTAGAGGTGAATGACAACGATGATATAACATTTCAGAATCTCTGAGACACTATGAAAGCAGTACTAAGAGGAAAATTCATGGCATGGAGTGCATTCCAGAAAAGAATGAAAAGTCAACAACTAAATGACTTAACATTACAGTGCAAAGCCTTAGGAAAAGAATACCAGAATAACAGCAAAAGTAGTAGAAGTCAGGAAATAATTAAAATCAGAGCTGAAATCAATGAAATTGAAACAAAAGAAACAATTCAAAAATTTGACAAAACAAGACATTGGTTCTTTGAGAAAGTAAGCAAAATAGATAAACACTTAGCCATACTAACAAAGAGAAGGAGAGAAGACACAAATTACTAAAATATATCATGCAAAAGGAAATATCACGACAGACACCACTGAGATACAGAACATAATGAGAAGCTACTTTGAAAATCTGTATTCCAACAAAATAGAAACTACCGAAGACATTGACAAATTTCTAGAGACATATGCTCCTCCCAAACTGAACAAGGAGGACATACGCAATCTAAACAGATCAATATCAAGCAATGAAATAGAAGAAGCCATTAAAAATCTACCATCCAAGAAAAACCCAGGACCAGACGAATTCTGAGCTGAATTCTACAAGACCTTCAAGAAAGTACCCATTCCAATACTTCTCAAAGTATTCCAGGAAATAGAAAAGGAGGGTACCCTACCAAACTCATTCTATGAAGCTAATATCACCCTCATACTCAAACCAGGAAAAGACACATCAAGGACAGAAAATTTTAGACCAATATCCTTGATGAATATAGATGCAAAGATCCTTAACAAAATATTGGCAAACCGTATCCAAAAACATATTAAGAAAATTGTGCACCACGATCAAGTGGGTTTCATCTCTGGAATGCAAGGATGGTTCAACATCTGTAAATCTATAAATGTAATTCATCATGTCAATAGACTTTAGGATAAGAATCATATGGTTATTTGAATTGATGCAGAAAAAGCCTTTGAGAAAATACAACACCCCTTCATGCTCAAAACACTAGAAAAAACAGGGATAATAGGAACATACCTGAACATTGTAAAGGCTATTTATGCTAAGCCCATGGCCAACATCATTCTTAATGGAGAAATACTGAAACCTTTTCCTTTAAAAACAGGAAGAAGACAGGATGTCCTCTTTCACCACTTCTATTCAACATTGTCCTCAAAACTCTAGACAGAGCATTTAAGCAGACCAAAGAAATTACAGGGATACAAATAGGAAAATAGGAACTTAAGTTGTCACTATTTGTGGATGACATGATTCTATATTTAGAGGATCCAAAAACCTCCTCCAGAAATCTTCTAGACCTCATCAATGAATTCAGTAAAATAGCAGGCAATAAAATCAACACACATAAATCTAAAGCATTTTTATACGCAAGTGATGAAACAGCTGAAAGGGAAATGAGGAAACAACCCCGTTTGCCATAGTCTCAAAAAAAAAAAAATAAATAAAATACATGGGAATCAATCTAACCAAAGAGGTAAATGATATCTACAATGAAAACTACAAAACATTCAAGAAAGAAATTGAGGAAGACCTTAGAAGATGGAAAGATCTCCCATGGTCGTGGATAGGCAGAATTAATATTGTCAAAATGGCCATACTACCAAAAGTGCTATACAGATTCAATGCAATTCAAATTAAAATCCCAATGACATACCTTACAGAAATAGAGCAAGCAGTCATGAAATTCATCTGGAAGAATAAGAAACCCAGAATAGCTAAAGCAATCCTTAGCAGGAAGAATGAAACAGGGGGTATCGCAATACCAGAACTTCAACTATACTACAAAGCAATAGTAACAAAAACAGCATGGTATTGGCACCAAAATAGACAGGTTGATCAATGGTATACAATAGAGGACATGGACACAAATCCAAATAAATACAGTTTTCTCATACTAGACAAAGGTGCCAAAAATATGCAGGGGAGAAAATATAGCCTCTTCAACAAATGGTGCTGGGAAAACTGGACATCCATATGTAACAGGATGAAACTAAACCCCTATCTCTCAATCTGCACAAAAATCAACTCACCATGGATCAAGGACCTTAAAATCAGACCAGAGACCCTGCATCTTATAGAAGTAAAAGTAGGTCCAAATCTGCAACTTGTTGGCTTAAGATCAGACTTCCTTAACAGGACTCCCGTAGCACAAGAAATAAAAGCAAGAATCAATAACTGGGATAGATTGAAACTAAAAAGGTTTCTCTCAGCAAAGGAAACTATCAGCAATGCGAAGAGAGAGCCTACAGAGTGGGAGAATATCTTTGCCTCTCATACTTCAGATAGAGCACAAATTTCCAGAATATATAAAGAACTCAAAAAACTCTACACAAAGAATACAAATAACCCAATGAACAAATGGGCTAAGGATATGAAGAGACACTTAAGAGAAGAAGATCTACAAGCAATCCACAAACATGAAAAAATGTTCACCATCTTTAGTAATAAGAGGAATGCAAATCAAAATTATAGTAAGAATCCATCTCACCCCAATTAGAATGGCGATTATCAAGAATACAAGCAACAATAGGTGTTGGAGAGGATGTGGGGAAAATGGTACACTCAAACATTGCTGGTGGGCCTGCAAATTAGTGCACCCTCTGTGGAAAGCAGTGTGGAGATTCCTTAGGAAACTTGGAATGTATCTACCACTTGACCCAGCTATCCCACTCTTTGGCCTGTGCCCAAAGGATTTAAAATCAGCATACTACAGAGATACAGCCCCAACAATGTTCATAACTGCTCTATTCACAATAGCCAGACTGTAGAACCAAACTAGATGCCCTTCAATTGATGAATGGATCAAGAAACTGTGGTATATATATGCAATGGAATATTACTCAGCTATAAATAATAAAATTATGGCATTTGCAGGCAAATGGATGAAATTGGAGAATATCATTTTAAGTGAGATAAGCCAATCTCAAAAATCCAAAGGATTAATGATCTCACTGATAAGCGGATGATGACACATAATGGGGGGTGGGAGGGGGGCAACAATGGAGGAAGGAGGAACTGTGTAGAGGTCAAAGAGAGGTGGGAGGGGTGAGGGGAAGGGAAAATTAATGGGATGAATCAAACATCCTTACTGTATGTAAATGTATGATTATTTAAATGGCATGTTGTTACTCTATGTACAAACAGAAACAACATGTATCCCATTTGTTTACAATAAAATAAACTTAAAAAAAGAATTACATTAAATATGTGAAAGAAAATATTGATGAGAGATTACTGCTCATGTCCAAGTACATGCATTTGTACCTTCTTCTTTAGGAGGTGTTTTGTGGGCAGCATATTGTGACTCCCCCTGTCTATAGTTCATCCTTGATCACATTTCTCAGAATTTTATTCAGGCCCTGGAATCGGAAGTTCTAGGATAACATCACCTGGCTACTGGTACTCAAGATCTTGAGTGAAAAAACGTCCATGCAGACTTAATTTTATAGTGCTATTATAATCAGATCACTACTGAAAAATAGCTGGTGTGTCCTGAAGTCTTGCACCTGACATCTCAGCTGTTTGGGAGGTGAGGAACCAAGAATTTGGAGTCAGACTGTATAACACAGCAAGACTTCATCTCATTAAAGAAGGGGGGAGCATAAATATTTTACTGCCTTGTATATGGAGACTCTCTAAACAGACTTTTACTAGGTATGGTGCACTTTGGTCTAAACAGGTATGATATATATATATATATATATAGACTTCATGTAAAAATTAATATTTTAGAACAATTTTTTAAAAGATAAGCATAGAAACTGGTTCAACCATAGCAATATGGATTGTAATTACAAAAAGAATCTACATGAAATAGTGTTAACTGACAAAAATTCTAAAACTTCTATACATATATATATATATATTCATGCATGTACAAATGACACAGATATATCTGCATCATTATTTCAATGAAGTTACTTTGTAAAAAATTTTGAAACATAGTCTAAGGTAAATTTTAAGAGATATAAATCAGAAGATATTCCCACAATTTCAACCTACCTTTTGTGGCCACTTGGAAACAATTTTACTTTCCTGTATTAAGTAAAGAGGGTGAAAATTATTATTCATGTTTTATTTAAAACAACAGAACTATTTGTAGTTTGAGTTGAATGACACCAATAAGGAAAGACTTCACGGTTTCAGATATGACTTTTATCACACTTACTCAGTGAACCATGCCCATAACATTTTCTGGCTCCAGTGCAGATGGTGTTGGGGAATACTGCAGCACTGCAGGGAGGATTCTACACCCAAGATTTTTCCTTTCACTGGCAAAAGTTAGGTGGCCAGTGGTACCTAGACTTGGGGTGCCATGATGGAGGGCATCAATGGAAGAATCTGGAAAATGTTTCCTTCTGTCTAATGAGACATAAAATTTTATCAGAGCTCTAGATGGTTGGAACATGAAAGGGAATGAATTTCAGATGTGAGACTCAATGACAGTTTTTACTTTGTTCCATCTCATATTTCTAAAGCTTTTTATATCTTAAAGAAAAAAAGACATTTAATTTAGTCATAGGGATAGGAAGCATAAAGTCTTGTGGAATTAAATAAATGGGACAGAATATGCTGAAAAGACAGATGTTGTGGAGCTCACAAAACTTCGAATGAGCTAGATCCATGTGTTGTAGTTACACTGTTTTCCTGTAAAATAGCAAGCTAAGCAGAATGTCTAGCCACCTTTTGGTAATAAGAAAATCTGAAAATAAAATCCATCATTGTTGACACTACACTTTCCAAACCAAAAACAAAAAGGATGCATATATTAATATATTCATTTCTTGCTGTATATTTCTTTAGATGAAAATTACACAATTGTAATCCATTTCTCACACAGACCTCAGGGTGATTTGTAATCTTATTAATAATGAAATTATATTAACAGTAGGTTTGTAAGAAAGGTAATGCATTATTCTCTTCAGTGGCATCTGTATGACCTAAAGTGAAGTTTTAACAAGTCACAAAAGAAATGCACAGTAATTCATTCATGTTTTCTAAGGTTTATGTCTCCCATCTTTTCTTACATTCCTTTGTCCTTGACCATATTCAGTCAGTTGGAAAGAGATGATGTGAGAAAAAAAGATGAGGGACCGGAATTTCAAAAGTCAAGCTTTAAAGTTCCATGTGTCTTGGAAGAGGAAACAATGAACAGGTCACTTGAATCACATATAAAGAAGGGATGGGAAAGCACACTTCAACAATATCTGCAAGGATGATGTTCCCCTGAAGAGCAGAACTCTGATGCCTTTTTCTTACAGTACAGAAAAGCACCATGATTTCCTACAAAAATGATGTGATTCAAGAGTTGCTGAATACAGCTGACCATTAATGCCAAGAGAGAGCTTAGGAGTGAGAGCCCATTTCCACCTCTCTGGGGAACACTTCATTGTGGCTCTTTTTGGTGTGAACTCTGAATCTGCATTCAGGCAAACTTTTACTCTGCATACAACCACTTGGTACAAAATGAACCACAAAGTGAGTGTTGCCATTCAATTTATAATTCTGTGTAACTACAATTCAACATCACAGTGATTTCTCAGTGCACAGGTAGTCCAATAGGTTTATGGAGCGGCAATAAAATGAATTTTGACATTTTGACCAGAAAGGAAGGTAGAAAGGGACTTGCTACTGGGTGTAGTCATGTAAGAGGCTCTAGCAAATCTGGTAGATTTCTTCCTGCACAATAGACACAACATGAAAGTATTTAGAGAGCTTCTTCCCAGATTAAGGACACTGGATGCATAAAGAAGCAAAGCAGACTTAGATTTCTCTCATCCTTCTCCTTGACTTCTTACACCTACAAATACTTGGATGTAGTGATTTAAAGATTTACTTGCAAAGACTGTGACATTTCTCAGTTAAGAGGTGGGCTTGGCTATATTTAATGACTCATGGGTAAACAACAGAATGTGGTAGAAGTGTCACTGTACATGCATCTTCTACGACCCTCATAGATGACAGAAGTGACAGAACAGAGGGTACAGTGACTTCCTCACTCATGCTTCTGCTTCCAATCAGTGTCTCTGTCTGTGGCATTATCTCTGCAGGCTCCCTGTATTCCATTTCTGGTTCTTCTGCAGTGGGAACTTGCCTCTCTGAATCTGGGAGGACCCAAAAGGACCAGACTCAAGGACATAACTCTTCTAGTCCATCTTGTTTCCTGGTATATTCTTGATGCTTGCAGCATGCTGTTATCAGCCCTTATCAATGAAGGGACATGTTCTGGGTAAGGAGTGACCTAAAGGTCCTGTGCCTACACCAGGAGTGACTGTGTCAACCCACATATGCAGTACTGTTACGTATGAGAGCAGGGCCATACCCATGTCATCTGCCTTCATGCTGACATCATGCTGCACCTCCAGCATAGGGCTGTCCATCAAGAAACAAACAGGGCTTCTTTGCCGTTCTGCCTTTCACCACATAAGAATGAAGTTTTTGCCCTCTGAAGGATGCAGCATTCAGGCATCATCTTGGAATTAGAGTCTCCAAACCTGCCAGCTCCTTGACTTGGACTTCCAGCCTCCAGAATTATGAACCATTAAATTCGTTCTTTAAAAAGTATCCAGTAGACTCGGAGCAACCACTGGGGCTCCGGTGGCTGCCCAGGGGAGGAGTGGCGAGGAGAGCTGTGTGGACTCAGAACACTGGGCCCTGCCCTGAGGAGGAGGAGGAGGAACGTGGCCGCTTGGATTCAGAGTGACTGCACCAGAGCTACAGGCGGTTGCCAGAGGAGTAGCTGTGCGGTGAGCTGTTTGGACTCAGAACGACTGCTTCTGAACATGGGGGCCTGCCCTGAGGACGAGGAGGAGGAAGAGGAGCGTGGCCGCTTGGATTCAGAGTGACTACACCAGAGCTACAGGCGGTGGCCAGAGGAGGGGCTGCGTGGTGAGCTGTTTGGACTCAGACCACTTCTGAACACCGAGGTCTGCCCGGAGGAGTAGGAGGAGGAGGAGGAGGAGGAGCACGGCGGGTCGTTTGGACTCGCAGTGACTGCATTAGTGCTCCAGGCTGCTGTTCAGAGGAGAAGGCGAGTGGTGAGTTGTTTGGACTTAAAGTGACAGCTCCTGAACACAGGGGGGCTGCCTGGAGGAGAAGCATGGTGGGTCGCTTGGTCTTGGGTGGCCGCACCAGAGCTCCGGGCGGTTGCCCAGAGGACCCGTGCAGCGGGTCATGTGGATTCAGAGCCACTCAGAGCGACCGCTCCTGAACACCCGGGGGGTTATCTGGAGAAGGAGGAGGAACGGGGAGGGTCACTTCGACTCGGAATGATTGATTGCCCAGGGCTACGGGTGGTTGGTGGGTGGAGGAGGCACGCAGTGAGTTTCTTGGACTCCTAGTGACCGCACCGGAATACTGGGCGGCTGTCTGGAGGAAGAGGCGTGTGGAGGGTCTCTGGGACTCAGAGCGATTATACGGGGCCCCAGGTGGCTGCTCAGAGGAGGGGCTGCATAGCCAGGCGATTAGGTGCAGAGCAGGGTCCCAGGATCTAGGAGGCTTCTTGGTGGAAGAGCCACACAGAGACAGGCTTAGGGTGGAGCGAAGGTTCCAGGACTGCGGGCAGATTCTCTGAGGAGGGGCAGCCTAAGGAGATTCATCTGCGAAGGGTGAGGCTCCCAGGCCCAGGAGGTAGGGCCAGGCCCCTGGGACCTTTGCAAAGGAAGGCAGCCCGGCCCACGTGGTAGCTGTACATTGAGGGGAACCTCTAGGAAGGAACTGACCAGCGAGACCTCCCCACCAGGTGAGACTTCCCTGCCGGGTGAGGCTTCCCCACAAGGACGGTAAAACCAGAGACTCAGGCCCAAACAGGCCTTGCCTCAGCCCGCAGCCTAGGTCCCCTTTGGATGACCATTGGTCAACAAGTAGAGGCACCTCTGCCCACTAGCAGGGATTATACCCCACCTGAAGGCCACCACTCCTAGAGAGGCAGCGTCCTTGTGGAGCACCACATTATCAACTTCCTCCAAGACTTCAGCCTACTGAAGGCTAAGGGGGGATATATATAGAAATCTTCAGGGACATTGTAAGTCAATAGAAGAAATCTGCAATATCTCAGCGGTCCACTTATACCTGAACAATATGAGAAAACAAGGAAAGAAAATGCCGCAAACAAATCTAGATGTTACATCAATAAAACCCAATGACAGCATGGCAGAAGAAATGACAGAAAAGGAGTTCAGATTGTACATAATTAAAATGATCAGGGAAGAAAACGATGAGATGAAAGAGCAAATGCAGGCACTGAATGATGAGATGAAAGAGCAAATGTAAGCATTGAATGATCGCACCAATCGACAATTAAAAGAGCAAATACAGGAAGCAAAAGATCATTTCAATAAAGAGTTAGAGATATTGAAAAAAAAAAACCAAACAGAAATCCTTGACATGAAGGAAACAATAAACCAAATTAAGAACTCCATAGAAAGCATATCCAATAGGATAGAACACCTGGAAGACAGAACCTCAGACATTGAAGACAAAATATTTAACCTTGAAAACAAAGTTGAACAAACAGAGAAGATGGTAAGAAATCATGAACAGAATCTACAAGAACTATGGGATATCATGAAAAGGCCAAATTTAAGAATTATTGGGATTGAGGAAGGCCTAGAGAAACAAGCCAAAGGAATGAACAATTTATTCAATGAAATACTATCAGAAAATTTCCCAAATCTGAAGAATGAAATGGAAAATCAAGTTCAAGAGGCTTATAGGACTCCAAATATACAAAATTACACAGACCCACACCAAGGCACATTATAATGAAAATACATAAGATACAAAATAAAGATAGAATTTTAAAGGCTGTGAGAGAAAAGAACCAAATTACATTCAGGGGGAAACCAATACGGATATCAGCAGACTTTTCAATCCAGACCCTAAAAGCTAGAAGGGCCTGGAACAACATTTTTCAAGCCCTGAAAGAAAATGGATGCCAACCAAGAATCTTATACCCAGCAAAACTTACCTTCAAATTTGACGATGAAATAAAATCCTTCCATGATAAACAAAAGCTAAAAGAATTTACAAAAAGGAAGCCAGCATTACAGAACATTCTCAGCAAAATATTCCATGAGGAAGAGATGAAAAACAAAGAAGCAAATCAGCAAAGGGAGGAATTATCCTAAAGGAATTGTCAAATAAAGGAGGAAACAAGTTGTGTCAAACAAAAAAATAAATAAAATTTAAAAAATGAACCAAATGACCGGGAAACCAAATCATATCTCTATAATAACCCAGAATGTTAATGGCCTGAATTCATCAATCAAAAGACATAGACTGGCAGACTGGATTAAAAAGAAAGATCCAACAATATATTGCCTGCAAGAGACTCACCTCATAGAAAAAGATACCCATAGACTAAAGGTGAAAGGATGGGGAAAAGCATACCATGCGCATGGACTCAGCAAAAAAGCTGGAGTATCCATCCTCATTTCCGATAATGTGGACTTCAAGCCAAAGTTGGTCAGAAGGGATAAAGAAGGTCATTTCATACTGCTTAAGGGAAGCATAAATCAGCAAGATATAACAATCATAAACATCTATGCCCCAAACAGTGGCTCATCCATGTATGTCAAACAAATCCTTCTCAATTTCAGAAACCAAATAGACCATAACACAATAATACTAGGTGATTTTAACACACCTCTCTCACCACTGGACAGATCTTCCAGACAAAAATTGAACAAAGAAACCATAGATCTCAATAACACAATCAATAATTTAGACTTAAAGGACATTTAGAGAATATACCATCCAACCAAGAGCGAATACACTTTCTTCTCAGCAGCACATGGATCCTTCTCTAAAATAGACCATATATTATGCCACAAAGCTAATGTTAGCAAATACAAGAAGATAGAGACACTACCATGTATTCCATCAGATCATAATGGATTGAAGTTAGAAATAAATGAAAGAGTAAAACACAGAAACTATTCCAACATCTGGAGATTAAACAATATGTTATTATATGATGAATGGATAACAGAAGATATTAGGAAGGAAATTAAAAAATTCTTAGAGGTAAATGAGAACAAAGAAACATCATATCAAAATTTCTGGGACACTATGAAAGCAGTACTTAGAGGGAAATTCATTTCATGGAGTGCATTTAATAAAAGAAGTAAAACTCAACAAATAAATGACCTAACACTACAGCTCAAAGCCCTAGAAAAAGAAGAACAGAACAGCACCAAAAGTACTAGAAGACAGGAAATAGTTAAACTCAGAGCTGAAATCAATGAAACTGAAACAAAAGAAACAATACAAAAAATTGACAAAATAAATAGTTGATTCTTCGAAAAAATAAACAAAATTGATAAACCTTTAGCCACACTAACAAAGAGAAGACGAGAGAAAACCCAAATCACTAAAATTCGGAATGAACAAGGAAATATCACAACAGACAGGATTGAAATACAAAACATAATTAGAAGCTATTTTGAAAATCTATTCTCCAAGAAAATAGAAAATTTCGAAGACATCAACAGGTTTCTAGAGACATATGAATTGCCTAAACTGAACGAGGAGGACATAAACAATTTAAATAGACCAATTTCAAGTACTGAAATAGAAGAAGTCATCAAAAGCCTACCAACAAAGAAAAGTCCGGGACCAGATGGGTTCTCAGCCGAGTTCTACAAAACCTTTAAAGAAGAGTTCATTCCAATACTTCTCAAAGTATTCCATAAAATAGAAGAGGAGGGAACCCTCCCAAACTCATTCTATGAAGCCAATATCACACTGATACCTAAACCAGACAGAGACTCATCAAGGAAAGAAAATTTCAGACCAATATCCTTAATGAATATCGACGCAAAAATTCTCAACAAAATTTTAGCAAATTGCATACAAAAACATATTAAAAAGATAGTGCACCATGATCAAGTGGGTTTCATCCCAGGGATGCAAGGTTGGTTCAACATCAGGAAATCAATAAACGTAATTCACCATATTAATAGACTTAAAGTCAAGATTCAACTGATTATTTCAACAGATGCAGAAAAAGCATTTGATAAAATAGAGCACCCCTTCATGCTCAAAACACTAGAAAAAATAGGGACAGTGGGAACATTCCTTAACTTTGTAAAGGCCATTTATGCTAAGCCCATGGCTAATATCATTCTAAATGGTGAAAAACTGAAAGCATTCCCCCTAAAAACTGGAACAAGGCAGGGATGCCCTCTTTCACCACTTCTATTCAACATCGTTCTTGAGACTCTGGCCAGAGCAATTAGACAAACCAAAGAAATTAAAAGGATACGAATTGGAAAAGAAGAACTCAAACTATCCGTGTTCGCTGATGACATGATTACATATTTAGAGGAACCTGGAAATTCCACCAGAAAACTCTTAGAACTCATAAGTGAATTCAGTAAAGTAGCAGGTTACAAGATCAATGCCCATAAATCCAACGCATTTTTATACATAAGTGATGAATCTTCAGAAAGAGAAATTAGGAAAACTACCCCATTCACAATAGCCTCAAAAAAAATAAAATACTTGGGAATCAATCTCACAAAAGAGGTGAAAGACCTCTACAATGAGAACTATACAACACTAAAGAAAGAAATTAAGGAACACCTTAGAAGATGGAAAGATCTTCCATGTTCTTGGATAGGAAGAATTAATATTGTCAAAATGGCCATACTACCTAAAGTGCTATACAAATTCAATGCAATTCCAATTAAAATCCCAATGATGTACCTTACAGAAATAGAGCAAGCAATTATGAAATTCATCTGGAAGAATAAGAAAAGCAGAATAGCTAAAGCAATCCTTAGCAGGAAGAGTGAAACAGGGGGTATTGCAATACCAGATCTTCAACTCTACTACAAAGCAATAGTAACAAAAACGCCTTGATATTGGTACCAAAATAGAAAGATAGATCAATGGTACAGAATAGAGGACACGGACACAAACCCAAAGAAATACAATTTTCTCATACTAGACAAAGGGGCCAAAAATATGCAATGGAGAAATGATAGCCTCTTCAACAAATGGTGCTGGGAGAATTGAAAATCCATATGCAACAGAATGAAACTAAACCCATATCTCTCACCATGCACGAAACTAAACTCAAAATGGATTAAGGACCTCGAAATCAGACCAGAGACCCTGCAGATTATAGAAGAAAATGTAGGTCCAAATCTTCACCTTGTTGGTCTAGGATCAGACTTCCTTAACAGGACTTCCATAGCACAAGAAATAAAAGCTAGAATCAACCACTGGGATAGATTCAAACTAAAAAGCTTTCTCTCAGCAAAGGAAACTATTAGCAATGCGAAGAAAGAGCCTACAGAGTGGGAGAATATCTTTGCCAATCATACTTCAGATAGAGCACTAATCTCCAGAATCTATAAAGATCTCAAAAAACTCTACTCCAAGAATTCAAATAATCCAGTCGACAAATGGGCTAAGGAAATGAATAGACACTTCACAGAAGAAGATCTAGAAGCAGTCAACAAACATATGGAAAAATGTTCAACATCTCTAGTAATAAGAGAAATGCAAATCAAAACCACCCTAAGATTCCATCTCACCCCAATTAGAATGGCGATTATCAAGAATACGAGCAACAAAAGGTGTTGGCGAGGATGTGGGGAGAAAGGTACACTCATACATTGGTGGTGGGGCTGCAAATTAGTGCAGCCACTCTGGAGAGCAGTGTGGAGATTCCTTAGAAAACTTGGAATGGACCCTCCATTTGACCCAGCTATCCCACTCCTTGGCCTATACCCAATGGACTTAAAATCAGCATACTACTGAGATACAGCCACATCAATGTTCATAGCTGCTCAATTCACAGTAGCCAGACTGTGGAACCAACCTAGATGCCCTTCAATTGATGAGTGGATAAAGAAACTGTGGTATATATATACAATGGAATATTACTCAGCCATAAAGAATGATAAAATTATGGCATTTGCAGGCAAATGGATGAAATTGGAGAATATCATGCTAAGTGAGATAAGCCAATCTCAAAAAGCCAAAGGACGAATGATATCGCTAATAAGTGGAGGATGACACATAATGGGGGGGAGGCATGGGTTAGTGTTAGGGTTAGAGTTAGCGTTAGGGAGGGGGGCAAGTATGGAGGAAGGAAGTACTGTATAGAGGGTAAAGAGGGGTGGGAGGGGTGGGGGGAAGGGAAAAAATAACAGAATGTATCAAACAACATTACTCTATGTAAATTTATGATTACACAAATGGTATGCCTTTACGCCATGTACAACAGAGAAACAACATGTATCCCATTTGTTTACAATAAAAAAAAAGTAAAAAAAAAAAAGAAAAAAAAGAAACAAACAGGGCAGAGAGGGTCCCTGGAGTGGTGCCAGGGTAAGTGGCACTTAACCACTGAGCCACAATTCCAGCCCTTTTAAATAATTTTCATTTAGAGACAGGGTCTCTCTATGCTGCATATGGCCTTGATAAGTTTCCAAAGATGGTTGTGAGTTGTAGTAGTCCTGCCTCAGCTGGGATCACATGTGTGTACCACCATGTGAATGTGTAGATGGTTATTGCATGCACACTTTTGCCCACAGGGCAAACAATGGACCATGGACAGGGGTCATACAAATGTGTGGCCCTCTGCAGTCAGCTTGAGCTTCCCACATCCACACATGTGGTGCTCCAATTTCCATCATGGCCATTGTTCTTGAGTATGAAGGACACAGTGGCAGATGCAGGTGACATGGTATGTCATAAGTACTGAACTGAGAGGCACTTGTGTGGCTCATGCCCGTGCCAGCCTCCATCAGGCAAAGCAGGGGCTCTAAATCAGGGGTCCTCTCTTCCCCCTCAAGACATCCAGGCAGATCTTCAATCTCAAATCCTCAGGAGGCTGAGGCAGGATGGTCCCAAGTTTGAGGCCAGTCTCACCATCTTTTTGAGACCTTGTTTCAAAGTAAAAAACTAACAGCCCTGGTGTAATACCCTATAACTCCATGGTAAAGAGTGATCGGTTCAATCCCCAGCAACTCCCCCAGATATATGAGGGGTTAGACTCTCCCACGTCTGAACTAAGGACCAGCACACTAAGCCCCTCCCCAAATTTCCATGCCCATATTCTCGTATGTGAATCCACAATGCTTCTATACATCTGACCCTGCAGCTGCTGAAATTTCAAGGGAGAGGGAAAGAAATGGGAAGCAGGGTGAGAAACATCTTGGGATGTGGTCTTTCTAGAGTGGCCTCACACTGGCACTTCTCAATATTTTTCTATTATTTGCATAGTGGATGACTAAATGACAAATATATAATACATTGAGGGAATCTGGTGTGAGGGTGGTCTTCAATGTCACTTTTATTTCTCAGCCTGTCCTCTCCCTTCTAGACACCACTGTGAGGAATAGCAGATTCCAACCCCTTCCCAAAGTCCCAACATGGCACAGACAGAAGACAGTACCTCAGATGAGAAAGAGCATGTGTTCAGGAGAAACAGACTTCTCAGTAGGAAGATGCTCTTAGCACACCACGATATGGTTATGACAAAATTTTTTCCTCCACGTGGAATGTGATATTTGTTGGGGAAAAGATTGCCAGGAGGAAAGAAATGAGAAGCATGATGGTATTCATCAGACAACAAACTTCTCTGAAGACAACAGTGTCTGTGACAGGGAGATGGTGGCCTGCCATCCTAGGCTTATGCTGGGAGGGGCTGGTGAGTGGTGTGCACACTCTAGGAGGCAAGGTCTGATTGCTGTCCCTGTCACTCATCCATCTCTTCTTGATAGGAAGACTGTGTCCTTTGGGGTCATCTTAGTGACCACAGACCAAATTACACATGACTTGCCTATGCTCTACTGGTAGGAACTCTTGTGGTAATAGGAGTATCTACCAAGCAGGGTCTGGATTTCCTGTTTGTGCAAATTATCCTTGGAGGTAGAAAGTTCATGCTGAAGCCCAACTTTCTGCTCTTGGATTCATGTAAGAATGGTTATGAGTATCTGGATATCAGCAAATACCCCCACCCCCAATGCCTTCTGTAAACTTTGTGCTTGCTACTGACATGAGGATTGGAAAATGGCCAAAGATAAATTTACCTTTTTCTAGTAATGTCTGTTCCCTTTACCTTTATTGGGGAATATACTCTTCAAAAATTTACTTATCCTGTTCCTAAAGTGCTTCTGAAGGAGCCTGTACTTTTTCTAGAGGGAGCCTTGGAAGACATGTCCCTATAGTGTCTCTTATTTTCCTACATGTGCAGGGGGTACATGCAACAGCATGGCAAGGATTCCCTCATGAAAACCATCTTTCTTGGATGCCTGACCTGGGCCACACACAGACCTCCATCTTGTCAGTTGGACTAAAGATTTTGCTATTGTTCTTCTATGGTTCCTGCCAGTTTGGGATCTTGGGCTTCTGCAGTTCCTGGCTGCTCTTTTCGATGGTTAAGAGATCACACATCCCCTGGTATGTTGATAGGATGCTTGTGGATGTTCAGGATGATGGACAGAGATTCCTGGGAAGCCAGGATGTCAGGGGTACAGTCCAGATGGAACACATCAGTGTCACAACTTTGAAGGATGATGCCAGTGGCCATATCTTGAGACTGATTGTCTCATTCAGAATCTGTTCTCAGGCAGGAGTTTTCTGATAAGGGAGAGGGAATCTTACTTTTCCCAGAACTTCCCAGAAACACATGTACAGTTTAAGACTTGGATATCCTGCTGGTTCTCATAGTGACTACCTTGTCAGGGAATTCCAAGCTTTCTCTAGCTCCCTGGTGTCTTCTTGCTTTGAAGTTTGGAAGTCTTCATTGACCTAGTGTTGTCATGCTGTGACATGGGTCTTGTGAGCCACACCCTACTCTCCAGTGGCTCATGACTCTCTCTTCTGGGCTTAAATTTGGCTCCCAGGTGCCCCTTCCAGATCCCAGGACAATATTTCTGTGCCAGCTTTTGTCCACAAGGATCTATGTGGGGGACCTGAAAGGGCACGCTATCCCCCTATGCAGTTGAAAGACCTCTGAGGGCCCAAAGTTTTCATCAGATGTAGTCCTGCTGAGGAACTCAAGTGAGGGTCCATGGAGAGGATTCTGCAGGGAGAGACCTTTCTGAGTGTGTTTTCATAGGACACTGACATTGTGGACAAAGCAGTTAGCCCTGGAATTACAGGAGGCTGATGAGGGAAGGGCAGACTATGGAAGGACTGAGGCTTCGACTTTCTCAACTTGAAGAGGTTTATGTACTTGAGGACCTTGAGATTTAAGTCCCACCTGTTCCTCACACAGAGACTTTTAATTTGTGCCTTTGGCACCTGCTGAGTTTCAGCATTCAGCTCCTGGGAGGTGTTTCTGCAGGCTTCCCAAATTTTCATAAATTGTCCTTCCCCAGGTTCCATGTGTTTGAATTTTCAGGCAGGACAGACAGATGGCATTTTGCAAGCCTTCAATTCCAACTTACTACAGGAATTCGGCTCTCTTTGGTCTGCCCCAACTTCATTCTTAAATTTACATGCAAGATATGTGTATGCTTCTTGTCTGGGTCTCTTGGTGAATCATTTCCTGTGTATTTCTTGAGGGTCTCATCAAGTCCCTTCATGATTTTGTCTCAGAGATGACCCTTGGAAAGTTCATTGGGAAACTCTTCTAGGATCATCTCAGACTGTACCCCAGATCATTACCTGAGTATTTCCCCACCTGGAGTATTTTTGGGTTCCCCATTCTTCTGGCTGCTGTCCTCTGGATTGTGGAGCCCTAGAAAGATCCACTATTGTCCTTTGTCATATCAGTGGTTGGAAGTTTTATCCTGGTCTCTCCTGGGTCTGAAGATAGCTGGATCTTATGGAACACTCCACACTAGTGTGGAGTGATCCTCTCTCATGGATGTTACTTCAGTTTTTACAATTGTTCATTAGTGATAAAACACCTTGGTAGTCTGGTAGTGGACTTGAATTCTGGGAGACCATGTGCTGGCTGTGAGTTATCTAAAGATTTCCTGGGTTGTTTTGATCACATAGGGAAAGTGCTTTTTAGTTGACTTTTCAAAAGGTTGTGTTCTAAGTGTTAAAAAGCAGTTAGAACAGATCATTGTATCTCCATCTTGGGTTGTAGTGCATAAAATGCAACAGATATTATCCAGGGGGAATGGCTGACAGTATGTAGAGACAGTGCTTGGTGGCCCTGGTTCTGAAACTGAGCCAGTGCTGGGGACTGAGACCAGGATAAGGTTGAAGTCAAAGATTGAGGTTTGACAACATGCTGGAGCAAGGGCTGGGAGAAAAGTGTCATGCACTTTAGTCTGAGCTTGTACTGGTATGGAATTAGAGAGTCCACTGCATGAATTGGGATGCCTAGTGATGATTCTTATAGAAGTATCCAGAGCATTGCTCTTCAGAAGGTCCCAAAAAAGCTGGCTACATTTTCCTGTAAGTGGTCTTCCAAGACCTTGTTTTTTCTTTCTTTCAAGAAAGCTGCTGAGGAATATAAAGCTGCTGTTGCTTGCCTCTTTTGTTCTAGAAGGCTTGTGGGGTGGTAGTGTCCTCCTCCCTGCCAAATGACTTTTCTGTACTCTCCAGTGAATGAGGGGGTCATCTGATTTCTTTTTTATTCTCTATTTACAAATTTTCAGTTCTTCTCTTTGCTGACCAGTGTCTACAGCAGTTTTTGGACAGCAGAGTTAATGAGGGTACCTTCAGCCTCTACCTGCAATCGTGGATTGTTTATCCAGAATGAATCCTTTGTTGGTGGGGATAGGTGGAGAGAACATGGCCTGAGATTTCTGGGAGAGAAGGCTATGAGACAGAGATGGTGATGGAACAGAAGAAGGTGATGAAACAGGAGAAATTTATGGAACAGCAGAATGGTTATGGGATAAGAGAAGGTGTTGGGACAAAAGATGGTGATAGAAAAATGTTATTGTTTGTATGTGAGGTGTCCCCCAAAACTCATGTGTGAACTAGTGCAAGAAGGGTCAGAGAAGAAATGATTGAGTTGTGATATTCCTATCCCAATCAGTGAATTAATCGCCTGATAGGGACTAAAGGAATAAATGATAAATGAAGTGGTAGGGTGTGGATGTAAGAAGGGATTCATTGGTGCCATGGCTATGGAGTACATATTTTGTATCTGAAGAATAGACTCTCTACTTCCTGCTCACCATGGGAGCTGCATCCCTCTGGCCAACTCTTCCACCATGATTGTCTGCCTCACCTCAAGCCTTGAGGAATGGAGCCAGGCCTTCTATGGACTAAGACTTCTGAAACTATGAACCCTAAATTAAACCTTTTTCTTCTTCACAATTATTCTGATTTGTTCCTTTAGTCACAGCAGTGAGAAATCAGACTAAAATAGTAACCTTTGTATCCTTTGTATTTTATAAAATATCTTAAATGCTTCTAGTTAAGTCTTTAATTAGTTCAGCATTTTTTTCCATTCCAGTTAGTTTTTTTCTCATTATTTTAATATCAATATTTTTATCCATAATTCCATGGAAATAACTTTTTTAATGATGCAAAGGACAGTGAGGAAAGAAACAGAAATTGTTACAATATTTATTTCTGATATTAAATGAAACAGACACTATGCACAGCATTGGAATGATTCTTATACATGTTAACCTGTACTCCTAGTTTTGGATGCTCAAATGCATAAGAATCATCTGAAAAATGAACATCACATCATGTAGTATGTGTGCTCAGTTGCAGTGGAGCAGCTTGGCTGATATTTTAAAGAATTCCTCCGGATCATATATCACAGATTATCTCCATTGTCCAAGACCTTCCTTTGAAATGAAGCCTTTGCTTGGAAGTCTAGCACCTGTTGCTGCTATGACTCTGAAGTCATTTCCTTGAAATACACCATTAAATTGAAGGAAGTAGGAAACAAACTCAATGAAGCATTAGTTACTGGTGGTAGTTACATAATTTCAGCTTCTTCTGCTGAGTTTTATAAGGCAGGAGCTCTACCGAGTCACCCTTCCTCATCCTGTGTCTGTGTCCTCATTCACAATCCCTTGGGTACTGAATTTTGACTCTCAGTCCCCTGGGGAAAGAATAGTGCAGTTGAATATACCAAGCCCCTGATAGATTATGTGCTATGGCACAGCTGGTGTCAGAGAAGGAGATCTCAAGTCACAGAAGAATCCAGGTCATCACAACACTTTTTTCACTGACTGGAGCAGGACAGGGAAGGAGGCACATCTGGGCAGTGGCCTATGACATGGGCTACCAGGAGGTGGTTGGTACACTATTCCTGGACATGCATAGGGAGGTGGACAGTCTCTCCTGGGAATCTAGCTTGACTGCAGCCAAAAGCACCTCAGAGGCAGAGTTCTGAGGAAAAATGTGAGTGGCATAGTCTGGCAGAATGACACCAGTAGCCAGAACTTGAGGCTGGTTCTGTGGCTCAGTGTGTGCTTTCAGGCATGAGTATCCCTGGCCCTGGGAAATAGAACTTATAAAGGGGAAGAGGCTCTTACTTGTCCCCCAGGATTCTAAATTCCCCAGATTAATATTAACATTTGGGGAGTTTGATGTCTTCCTGATTTCCATGGAGACTGCCCAGTCAGAACACTCCTCATCATCCTCTATCTTTCTGATATCTTCAGCTTTTAAAAACTGGGACACTACCCCAAGTGATGACAGACCATGGACTAAGCATTGGGAGCTCACATCTCCACTCCACAGTGGCTCATGTCTGCCCATTTCTAGGCTGAGTCTTGGTTCCAGGATATCTCTTCCAGAACCCAGGAGAGCATCCCTGTGCCAGCTTCTTCCCACAAGAATTTAACTGTGGGGCTGAGAGGTCAGGCTGTACTCTTTTATAGTTGATGGAGCATCTGAGAACCCTCAGATATCAACAAATAGATTGGTTCTCAGGGACTCAAGTGAGGGATCAGGGTGGGAACTGACATTTTTGCAGCCTCCTGGATTCCTGAACCTTTCTGAATTGATTTTCCCAGGGCATTGGTATCATGGGCAATGGAGTCACCCTGGAGTTACAGGAGGCTTAGGAAGGAAGGGGAAACTGTGGAAGTGGTGAAACCTCAGAGTGTTTCATCTTGCACAGATTCATGTGCTTGAATATTTTGAGTGGTAGGCCTCACCTGTGCCTCACTCTTTGACTTGTAACATGTGCCTGCAGCATCTGCCAAGTGTCAGCATCAATGAGCGAGAGCTCCTGGGAGGTGCTCCTGAAGACTTCCTTCCTTACCTTTTAAGGATGGTCCATCCCCAGTTTCTTTGTGGATGCTTGAATTTCCAGGTGGGGCAGAGTCATGATAATTTCCATGCCTAGAATGATGAGACCCAACAGGAATCATGCCCTCTTGGAACATTTCTGGCCTCTGTGAACCATTCTCCTGTACAGCAGGGCTGCTGTCCTCTGTAAACATGGGGTTCCAGGAAGACCCACAATTATTCTTTGCCTGACCTGTTTTTGGGACTCTGTCCCAGGACTCCTTCAGATTTATATATGCATAGATGTTGTGTGGTAGTCCAAATGGGCACTGCAGGAAGTTCCTTTGAAGGTGCCAATCCAGTTTCTCTTGGAGCTCAAGGCTCATGAATTCCTCTTGGGTCATTTTGATGGGCTTATTGTTACAGGAGGCCATTCTAAATCCATAATTTTTAAGTGACAAATAATCTATGATATTTATATGCCATAATAGGCCTAATGTAATGTTTTGATACATTATATCAGATCAATTACTATATGCTATCTATTGATTAACCTACTCATTTCTTTGTTAGAAAATTTGTCTACATTTTAGCAGTTTTGAAATATACAATACAATATTAACTATCATCTCTATATTTATCAGCATTTTGTCTCTGTGAATGGAATACCTGACAAGAACGACTTTGAAGAAGAAAGTTTTTTTTTAGGTTCTGTCATCTCCATTCTAGGTCCAGGTGAGGTAGAACATTGCAAAGGAAAGCTGCTCAACTCATGGCAGACAAATATCATAGAGAGACAGGCAAGGTGGCACACACCTGTAATTCCAGTGGCTCTACAGGATGAGGCAGTAGGATAGAAGGACTGCAAGTTCAAAGCCAGCCTCAGAAACTTACCAGGGCCCTAAGTAGCTTAGTGAGACCCTGTCTCAAAATAAAACATAGAAGTCCTGAGGATGTAGTTCAGTGATTAAGTGCCCCTGGGTTCAATCCCTGCTACAAAAATCTACACACAAAAATAAATGCAGAGAGAGGGAGACAGAGAGGAGAGAGACAGAGAGAAAAAGAGAGAGAGAGAGAAAGAGAGAGACACACATAACTGCACACCCACAGTCAGACACAATGTTTTTTACTGTTACCTTATGCCCTCAAACAGTACACCTCCAGTGACCTACTTTCTCTAGCCACATCCACCTGTCTGCGGTTAGACTGTGGTCCATTCAAATTACTAATTAATCTAAAAGAGTAGTCCAAATATAAGTTTGCATATGTCATAATCCAGTCTTTTCACCCCTCAATATACCTGCATTACCAAACACATGTGCTTTTGGAGGGATATTCCTAGATCCAGACCACAATAACCACCATTCTATACTGGACTTTTAAAAATGACTTCCCCATCCTGTTATTTCCTCCATTTGAATATAATATGTGTATGTTCTTTGTTAGTGCTGCTTAGTGTATTTTGCATTTACCATGCTTGGTGAAGGAAGATGTCACTCGCCCTTTGATTAGAATTCAATGTTTTAGTGAGTCTGGGCTCCTAAAGGGAGAATCATCAGTTTCCTCATTTTCCACACTCTGGTGGGACAGGAGTCTGGAGGCAGCTATAACTGTCTGGAGGCAGCTATAACTGGATATTTTTCCCTCTCACGTGGAAGAGTAGTAGGTGCTGGTGTTGAGTGTGTCCCTCCTTCCTTTTTGAGGGCTAGAGCAGGATTGAGTCTGGTAGTTCACTTATGTTGGGTCTTTTAGGGTGTGACAAAATTTCAGCAGAGTAAGGTTTTGTAAAATAGTTTCTCATAAGCTTGAAACTTTTCAAGAAGATCGGAATGCTTTGGTTACCCTATTAGTACCTAGTTGATATCCTGGAGGTAAAACTCACCAATGTATTAGAAGCCCTATGTGACTGGGTCAGCCTTATCCACACTGAGCTTCCAACTATTGTTCAATTTTAATTCAGGTGATTGTAGCTCAGTACTGCTTCCCAAAGATTTTTCTGCTAGTGGGTTTCCACTCCAAGAAGTTATAAATCTCTGTATGCCTTTCTTTTTCACCAATTTGAGGGAATAGGGGGTTTGTCCTGGGATCCAATTTTTTGATGAATCCAAGAATTGTTGATTTTTCAGTTTGTTTAGTTTTTTATACAGTAGGGGAAGAGAGTGATTTCTAAGATGATTACATGGTGGACCTGAAAAAGGTCCCCCAATCTGATTTGTGCATTGTTTATTCCATCTTCTGATCCTCTTAGGCATATTGGTACATATGAGGGGAGTGTAGTAGACTGCCACAAAGATGACTCCAATGAACTGTCCCAAAAAATATCCAGACCTTTGTGTGGGTCCTTGTTGCAATGGTTTCAAGATTGGAAATATGATTTGTTTTCTGAAATGGGCCTTTATTGAGTTAATGTAAGAGAGGTTAGAATGGAGCTTGCACATTGACCTTGATCTTCTTGAAACAGCTGTCATCTATGGAAGCTCGGTCTGATGCAGTGAAGGATGAGTGATCCTCAGGTCTCTACCTTCCAAGACCCCACTCTACTTACCCTTGCAAAGCCACAGCTACGTGTTTGAAGCTATTTTAGACACTCCAGTTTCAGTAAACTTATGAATTGTAGATTCATGGATGGCTCAGGTAAAACTAGCTCCAGAAACAACAACCAAATCTAAGAACCAGGAGTTCTAAAATATGGTGTTGAGATAACTGTGTTAGTTATGCAGCAACAGTCAACTGACACCTCCAATATTGACAATTTGAGTACGATTTAAAATAGTCATGAGTAATACTAAAATATTTTTGATTGTTCATGTATTGTCATGTTAAGATTTTAATCACTTAAATTCTTTTGAAAAATAAGTTGCATTATTTGCATTGTGTTATATCTAAATATTATATTTCCATATAAATTATGGAAATTTTTATCATAAATTAACATTTCTGGTTAAATGAATAGGACATCTTCCAACTCTTTTTACCCTGCTCGGGAATTACTAGGGACCTCAGTATTGAGAGGAAGGGATAGATACAAAGCTCTGCAGCTCCTTTTGGGCACCATGAGGAGCCCAGTACAGGAGGAGAAGCCACATCCCCACCATGTTGATACATATGCCCCAAATCTGTCTGCTGTTATTCCAAGGGCCATCTATTTCAGTAGGAAGGAATAGTGATAAGAAGTAATAAGAACTTACTGTATATGTTATCCTAGCTGATGAACAGCCATTTGCTATACAGAGGTATAGGATATAGGATACACATGTGAATTTTCATTATTATGTAATCTTTGGGTACTGATACCATTCACTTTAGAAAGTCAAAACAGATTTTTCTCAATAGCCCAGTGTTCACTCTCAGATGTCAGTGTCCTGTGATAGTTCTTCCTTATGCACTAGAGTTGGTTTTCCTAGGTTCTGAACTGAAGAAAGTTCTATTCTGGGTGCTTTGGCTTATTTTCTCCCCTCTGTCTCCATATTTTTCATTATGACTTTGTCTTTGTGTCTCTGTTTCTTTCTTTCACTGCTTCTCCTCATGTCTACTGCTTTCACTGCTAATGGTATGAACATTCTGATATCTGATTGAGAGTTTTCACTAGTGAGTTCCTGGTATATAAGACTTTCACCAATATGTTTACTGTGTCTCCTGCTTTTATAAGAGTGTCACTCATTTTACCCCAGCTTGGATGCAGTCGCTCCTTCCCTTTCTCCAGACCTGTTTGCCAGCTCTTAAATGCCTTAACCATGGTGCATGGGAAATAATATTTTAAGAGACCTCCTAAAAATGTCATATGTTGACACAATGAAATATTACTTGGCCATGAAGAAGAATAAAATTATGTCATTTGCTGGTAAATGGATAAAACTGTAGATTATCATGCTAGGTGAAATAAGTCAATCCCAAAAAAACCAAAGGCTGAATGTTCTCTCTTATATGTGAATACTAACACATGATAAAGGGAGAGGAGAGAAGTTCTTTGGATTAGACAAAAGGGAATGAAAGAAAGTGAGAAGGGAATGGTAAAGACAGTAAATGAATCAGACATTACTTTCTTATATTAATTTGTGAATACATGACCAGTGTAACTCCACACCATGTACAACCACAAGAATAATATGTCAAAATTCATTCTACTGTCATGTATAACTAAAAAGAACATTTTTTTTTAAATAGTCTTCTGAGAGCCCTTATAAACAATCTGTCCTAATTCTTCTTCACTGATCTCCTGCAAATTCTTTGTCATTCAGGATCATTTTACTGGTTGAGTTGTCTTTGTATATGATTGAGTTTCTCCTAGATGGTGAATTTTTGGGGTTTTAAAAATATGCTATATATTTATATATAAGTCTAAACAAATGTGTACAAACACACACACATGCATATATATATATATATATATATATATTTATGAATTGTGTATGGAATCACTTACAATTGACCTGTTGAACTACATGCTCTGTTCATTTTAGTCCTTTTTATATTTTGTATTGAGAAATGTCCTGCTAAATTCCCTAGGGCCTTGCTACTTTTCTGAGCCTGACATCAAACTTGTGATCCCCTAGCCTCATTCTATGTAGTCACTTGGATTACAAGAGTGCTGTACCACTAGTGCACCTGGCTCAATTCATGTATTTTAATAATTCAGCTCAGCTCTGTACACACCAGAGCCATTTCTCACATGGAACATCTACCTTGTGTGACTGAATGCAATCATCTTCAATACTATCAAATTAATGTTCAATAATTTTCTCTTGAACCGTTTCAAGCACATCACAATTGGGTTTTTATTGCAACGTGTACATAAAATAAAACATCCTTTTCACTGTTCATAGTACATAATTAAATGGCATTAAATAGTTTCACAATGTTACACACTATGGATATTCTCCATTTCGTGAACTTTTACAGTTTGCCCAACAGAATTTGCATACTATTAAACAAGAATGTCCCATTCCTGCTCTTCTTGAACTGTTGGTAACCTCTACTCCACTTACTATCTCTATTGAATTGCCTGTTGTAAGGAACTGATATATGGAATCATAACTTTTTTCTGGTTTAACACTTGGAATATTTTCCCTATTCACCCACATTATTGCACTTTTAAGAGCTTCATTAATTTTCAAGAGTGAACCAACAAATTGGCATGGATGTGCAACATGTTGCATAATTTTTCATTTGTTTATCTAGGGAATTATGAGTTGTTTATACCACTTGGCTAATGTGAATAAAAGTGCCATGAACATTGGTGTGCATGTGTTGGTTTTCGTCTCTCCTTCCAATTCTCTTGGGAATATACCTAGAAGTGGATTTCCCCAATCATGTAATAATTCCACATTCAATGTTTGGAGGAAATATCATATTGTTTTGCATAGTAGTTGCATAAATTCCCACCAAAAAATTTTTAGGGTTTCATTCCCTCCATATCAATATTTATTTCCCATTTATCTTAAAATATCTATTGTAAGTGCATGTAAGGTGATACCACAGAGTGGATGATTTGCTTTTCCTCATGACAGTGTTGTTTTATCTATGATTATTGACTGTTTGTACATGTTCTATGGGAAAATGTCTATTACTTGTTGTACTCTGTCCATTTTCAAATTGGGATGCTTCCTTGTTGAGATATCGAAACTCAATAATAATTTTTCATCAAATTTGAATTGCAAATAGTTTCTCTCATTCTGTTGATTGCCTTCTTTATTTATTTAATTTTACTTTTAACTGGTTCATTAGGTACATTTGACTTTCCATAAACTGAACATGCTAAACATATTTAAGTTATTAAATCTGATATTTTATTGTTTTATATTACCTCTTAAGCACTTCTCAATATATAGTTCTACCATGTTAAGTATATTCAAAATGTGTAATGGATCTCCTGAACATTTTCATCTTGAAAATTAAAAACTTTCTCATGAAATACACCCTCCCTTGACTCTGTGCATGGTTTTCTTTACTTAGCTAATATTTTTTTCTACAATTTTTTGAAACTGGGCTTGCAAAGCAAGTTCACATTCAATTGTTGGGAAAGGCAGTGGACATTCCAGGTTTGGCCTCTGGGATATCTGCACAGTCCTATCATCTGTCATGGCATGGTGACGTGGAACCTTGATCTGTTCTCATTCTCTACAAATGTTATCTGATTCCACTGTATCAATGATATTCTGCTAACAGGAGAAGATCATCCTGTTTATAGGATGCAGTAGAACAACTCATTTACATACTAGGAGATGGGTTTTCAACCTCAGCAGAATCCAGGGCACCATGAAATTTGTGAGGCGAACAGGTCAGATAAGAAACATTTGATTCCACGCATGTCAATAGATAAAGTTAACAGCTTTAACATCACCCATATTGTGAAGAATGTAGAAGGGTCTTCAGGCCTCTGGATTATTAACAGCCTTTCACTCCTCATTCCACTCAATATCCATGCCCACTACTGGGCTGATGAAGAAGGGAGTCAAATGGAACTAGGATGTTCCCCAGTACAGTGTGTTTGAAAAAGCAGATTAGATAGCCCAGGTACAATCTCTGGGCACCTCTCTACCAGGGCTTCAAATGTGAATAAATGTCACCTGTCCAGCAATGACATGAACTTAGCTTTCTGTAAAAGAACAAGAATGTAAAATGTACTTCAAGAATTTTTTCCATAGTTATGGAAAGGAACTGAAACTAGTAGATACAGCCCTTTGTTACATCAGTTCTTAGGAGTGTGAAATGACCTACCATGGGTGAGCCACTGTCCAAAACTTTACTGAACATAAGGTGAACTCGCATACCTACATAGGTGAGTTGACGACTTTTTTCAGCACCATCAGTTTCCTAGAGCACAGAGTCCTAAATAAATGGCATGTGTATTACAGCTTGTTGAACAGGTGCCTTTACATATTCCTCATCACCCCAGGAGGCTGCCCCAGTGACATTGATCTCACAAGCCTAAGGAGGAATATCTCCCTACCTGAAGGTTGTTGGTGAGAGAGATGGGTTGAGCATAGGTGAAGCCAAGGATATGTACTCATTTTGAAATACAATATGTTATCCATATTATCTGGCTTGAGACAGGAGAAGATCTGAGCAGGCAGAAGAGAATTATGCACTATTCCTTATAATACCTGTGAGCTGGTCACTGGATATTTGTACTAACAATTGGATGTTTTACCATTACATATTACAATGTAGATGGCACAGTCGCAAGTGGAATTGGTCTTTCCTGGGAGAACCTTCCTTGGAAGCCAACATGTGACAAAAAATGTGACATGAAACTGGAAAAAATGATTGACACCCTCACCTTTGTCCCTGGAAATGTGAAGCTGAATGCTTTGACTATGTGCAG
The DNA here is from genome assembly GCF_902686455.1 of Sciurus vulgaris. Classification (NCBI taxonomy): domain Eukaryota; kingdom Metazoa; phylum Chordata; class Mammalia; order Rodentia; family Sciuridae; genus Sciurus; species Sciurus vulgaris. The sequence goes on from NC_136474.1 coordinate 32,155,619, forward strand.
GCTCTGGCACAGACCCAGGCAGTGAACCAGATCAAAAAGGTACAGAATAAGCAATTTATAAAGTATAAAATTGGAATGGAACAGGGCTAAAGGGACAGAATTTTTTCTAAAATATCATGACTTGCTCTTTGTCACACCTCAGTGACAGTTGTGCTCCTGCCCTCAGCCCTGTCCTCTATGGGACATTCAGGAACAAATACACTGAACTGTCCAACTAGTGTGGGATTGGTAGATAGATCATATTGCCCTTTTTCCTGATAATAAAGGACACAAATATGCCTTAACCTGTGTAGCTTTCCCTAGGAAGAGAGCTATTCATCCACCACTTTCAAAGGTCTTGAGATGCTAATGTAATATATGGGTATGCATACTGTGCTGTCAGTGTCAGGACCCCCATTTCCCAGATAATGTGATCAACATTGGTCCCAAGAACATGATGCATCATGAAACTTCCATCTGCCATATAACTCTAAGGGAGCAAGCACATTTGGTAGAGAGAGAAATTCTTCTTTAAGCGTTGGATATTGACCATATTAGAAAAACCCACCTAGGCCAGCTTGATTGGAATTTTAGAGAACTATATGTATAATATACCAAAACACACTTTATTGTCATGTACATCTCAAAAAAACAAATAACAAAAGAAATGTTATTAAATGTAAATGGTCATAAGTCTGGGGTGCTTGTTCAATGGGCACCTTGGAAATGTGGCCCCTGCCCCAACCATGCATGTCCAAAGTATGCATCCAGGTGGTACACTCCCAGAGTTGATTCAAAGACAAAGAGCTTTGCTGTTTTCCACTCAGTAAGCATTAAATTCAGGAGGGGGGACAATTTATTGAAGGTTCAGGTGATTTGCTTCCCAGAGATGGGTTGGCTATTTCTTGGCACAATTTGAGGAATCTTCAGCCCTCCTAACTTGATCCCTGGGGGTCTTGTTAGGCTCTGGACGTGTGATCATGCCCTAATGGGTTAATGAAAACATTCAGGGAAGTGAACTTAGCCTCCTAGTATGACATTTGATTCAAGATTCATTTTTTTAATTTATTTTTTGTTGTGTATTGACACACTGCCTTTATTTTATTTATTTGATAGAATAACAGACCCAGCATAGCTAAAGCATTCCTTAACAGATAGAGCAAAGCAGTTGACATCACAATACCAGACCTTAAATTATACTATAGAGCTATAGTAACAAAACCAGCATGGTAATGGCACCATTTCACATGTAAACCAACAGATCACATCTTAGGTCTTAGATCAAATGTATGCAGATTTGAAAGAATGGAAATCACACAAAACACTTATATGGTCTGATAATAAGGTAGAAATCACCAAGAGAAAGATAACTTTTAATTCCTTAAACACATTAACCAGTTCAGTTCTAATAGTCCATGTGTGTAAGATAAATGCTCATGGAAATTTAGAAAATATTTTCAAGTAAATATAATATCAAACTCTGGATTATAGATGAGAACAGTGTTTAGAAGAAAATTTGTAGCACTGAAATGCCCACATTTCAAAAAAGAAAATTAATTAAAATAAAGATAGCACAAGAAAGATAATTAATTAATAAAATGATAACTCAAAAAAGATCACTTCAGGAAAACAGATAATGAAGACCAAAAAAATAAAGCCCAATACAAGCAGCAAGAAAGAAACAGATACATAAAGTTGGAAACAGCAGAGAAATATCAATGCAAAACAGAGGCACTTCTTTTAAAATAGGAAAATACTGATAAATCTCTAAAAAGACAGGAAAAAAATACCAGAAAGATGATTTAATTTACCAATAATGTGAAGGAAAAGCTGTCATGGTTGAGATATTAGGAGTCCTGCAAAACTCATGTGTGAGACAATGAACATTTAGGGGAAAAGTTTGGGTTATGAGAACCTTAATCTAATCAGTGCATTAATCTCCTGGTAGGGACTCAGGTGGCATCTCCTCTGGAGGACAGACTTGGAAGTGCCAGTTCTTCCTCAGGAATTAGTATTCCAGCTAGAGAATGAAGAAGCCATCTCTCTCTTGCAGCCTTTGATGGGTTTGTTTGAGGCAGGAGAGGGCATCAGGGACCCTCCACTCTTCAACCTCCAGTTGGAAGAGGTTGCATCTAAGGATATTCCTGTTCTAGAGAAGTGCAGGCTTCCTCTCAGGCTTTGAGAGATGCTCAAGCTTGGACATATGTCATGTATCAGTATTCAGATTTCAGGGTAGTGAGATAACTGAGAAACATCCAGCAAGTGGGATGCAGTCATGATTTTCATGGCACCTCAATGACAGTGGCCACCCCAATATGACAATCAAAGAGAAACAATGGTGAAGGGCTGGAAAGGCATTTCAATCAGTGTGGCCACACCAGGAGGAACAGGGGTAAGGGTACATTGACCAAAGATCTGCTTCAAGGCATTGACAGAAACCTTAAGGTTTTAGAATAAAGACTGCAAAGTCAAGTGTGTGGGGTTTTAATGGGAGTTTTCATAGCTGGCAAAGTAGTTTATCTTGTCAGGCTATGTTCTGGTTGCTCATTATCTCAGAACTGGTTCTATGAGGTGCCTCTTGAGAAGTCCTTATCACATAAGGGAAACCATCAGTACATATGGCATAATTGCTCCAGCTTAGTGTGGCAGCCTCAGTTACAATGGGGGTAATTGTTCCCATTTAGTGGAATGATCTGTCTGAGAGGCCATGCTGCTCCTAGAACCTACACTGAGTGGAGGTTTAGGAGAGTGACAGTAGACTTGTAGGATCCACTGAATGGGTCTGGAACAGAAGGTTGTAAAAAGCTGGCAGTTGAATGTCCCTGCATATCTTGAAAATTACTCTTATATTGGTGTCCTCAGTTGTCAAGTGGGGCAAGACACCTTAGCTAAATTTAAGACTCATAAACCTTGTAGCTTTTGTACAGAACTGAATGAGGACCTGATCCAAAGTCTCAGATGATAAAAACCTAATTGAATGTAGAGATGGCAAACTTTATTCTTCTTGAAGTTACTTTTTAGATATTCAATGTCCCGTGTGAAGAGTCCATGATTTTAGCAGAAGTGGTATTTAATTCTCTGTTATAATTACCCAAATACCCATCTTTGTATAAATACATGCTTTCATTTCTCCATGGTAAATATCTAGGAGTAGGATATTGAATAATATGGTAGTTCCATGCCTACATTTTAGAGAAATAGCTGAACTGTTTTTGAAAGTATTTGTACCATTTTAATCTGACAGCAGTGTGTGGGAGTTCTATTCCCTCTGTATTCTTACCAAGAGTCTGTATTGTTAGGTCTTTTTAATTTGATCTATTTTAATAAGTACCATATATGGACATCTTTTATTGTGGTACTCATTTGTGTTTACTTATTGACTGTGTTATATGTGCTTAATGACCATTCATATGTTTTCTTTAAAATTTGTTTGTCTATTTAGTTGGACACATTGGCATATGCTATAATGCCAGCAGTTTGGGAGGCAGGAGTATCATGAGTTCAAAGCCACCCTAAGCAAGAACCAGGCACACTAATCAAGTCAGTGAGACTCTGTCTTCAAATAAAGTACATAATAGGGCTGTGGATGTGGTTCATGTTCATGTGCCCTGGAGTTGTATCCCAAGTACACTCCCCGCCTAAATTTAGGTCTGTTTCAATAATTTACCTAATTTTTAATTGGAATTTTTTGTTTCTTCAAAATGGTAAATTTGCTTTGTACATGTAGATATGAGTTCCTTGTCAGGTATCTGTTTTGTGAGATGTTTCCTCCAGTTACTGACTTGCCTTCTATATTCCTAGTATTGGCTTTTATAAAATTTGCATTCTCATGCTAGATTTATTCAATACATTTTTATCACTACATAACAAGTACAAACTCAACCTTATCTAAACTGCTACTATGTAACCGAACTCAAAACAAAGTTTATAGTACTACCTGTACAATAAGAGAGAGGAAAAAGTAATGTACATGTCGCCAAGGATCCTGCAGGACCACCATGATGGTAGTCATGATCTTGCAGAGCTGGCTCAAAACTTGCTCACCAATTTCAAAAAATAAGGGAAATGTAGGGCAGGGGTGTGTGGGAGGATGTAGAAAGACAGAAACATTTTTAGCATCTGACAGGTGGGGAGACATCCTTAGAGGTTGGAATAGTATTCATGCAGCAGGGAAAAGGCCAGGATTAAAAGGAATAGGGTTTTTGGTCCTGTATAGTCTGTGAAGTCTTAGGATGATTCTTAGTAGTGCATTCTTTTTTTTAAAGAATCATCACTGCATTTTAATTATGTTGAGCAGTGGCTTTCATTGTGGCATATTTGTACATTCAAATAACATACTGTAATAATATTCACCATCATGATTTACCATCCCCATTCTCCTTTGTGGTCTCTAATAAGTCTCCCTGCTACCTGCATGCATTTTTTAACCCATAGATTTCATAATACTTGTGTTCATGTGCTAGGTTATTTTGCTTAATATTATGATCTCCAATCCATCTACTATCCTATGAATGACACGATATTTTGTTCTGTATGGCTGGATAATATGCCGATCTATGTATTTGTGTATCTGTGTGTGTGTGTGTATGTGTGTGCATTCACATGTGATATTGTCTTTATGCATTCATCCATGAAGAGAAAAGAGAAATACCAGGTCTGATTCTATAATCTATTGTGAATTGAGCTGCAGGTCATAAGAAATAATAAACTCCAGGGTAGTATCTGACTTCAATTCTTTCAAGGAATTGTACTCCCAGATCATAAGCAGTTTTAAATTTAGTATTCTAAGGAAACAATATCCTGATTTCCATATGGCTGTACTAATTCCAACTCCCAATAACAGTGCATGAGTGTTCCATTTTTTCTATGTACTCACCAGGATTCATTAGTTTTTGTTTTTTATTTTTCTTTTGTATTCCTGATGATTGCCATTCTGATTGGGTGATATGGAATCTCAGTATAATTTTGATTTGCATTTCCCTTATGGCTACATTTGTTGAACTGTTTTTCATATATTTATTGTCTATTTGTATTTCTTTAGAGAAGTATCTATTCATTTGATATGCCCATTTATTGATTGAGTTGTTTGATTTTCTGATGTTAATATTTTTGAGTTCTATATACATTCTGGATATTAATTCTCTGTTCAAGAGTGACTGACAATGGTTTTTCCACTTCTATATTCTGTCTGTTGAAATTACTTCCTTGTCTGTGTAGAAGCTTTTTAAATCAATGCAGCCTCATTGGTTGATTCTTGCTCTTATTTCCAGATCAAAAACTGGAATTGTATTCGGGAGGTCAATGTGTGTTCCAATGTCTCAAAATATTTTCTTCAGGGTTTCTTCTAGTCATTTCAAAGTTTCAGGTATTTTGTTAAGGTTTTGATCCATTTTGAATTGACAGGTGAAAAATAGGGATCTAGTTTCCATCTTCTACATGCGAATATTGAGTTATCCCAGCATTATTTGTTAAAGTGGCTGTCTTTTCTCCTGCTTGAGTCTTTGTCACCTTTGTCAGAAATCAGATGGCTGCAGTTGTTTAGGTTATGGTCTGTATCATCTGTTCCACTCCATTGGTCTACTTGTCTACTTTATGCTAGGACTATGCTGTTTTTGTTATTATTGCTCTGCAGTGCATTTTGAATTGAGTATTGTGAAGTCTCCAGCATTGCTCTGTTTGCTCAGGGTTGTTTTGCTGTCCTGGGTCTTTTGATCTTCCATTTGAGAATTATTTTTTGTAATTCTGTAAGAATGTTGTTATTTTGATGATACATTCATTGAACTCAGTTATTATTTATTAATAAAAATTATATTGCAGAAAGTTTGATTGATGAAATAATGAAGGGCGATGCACAAGTAAGCCACTCTGGCTATAGGGTGTGCTTCTGCATTTGCTCTTCCCAGGAGTGCTGGGCCTGGGGTGCAATCCTGGTCTATGGTTGCTTGGCTCAAGCTGGGTATCACCTTCCTCCTCACCCAACCTGGCCTTGGACCTCTGAGATCTGTGCCTCAACCTGTTTGGGCCCATCATATTCCCTCCAGCCCACAGCTACCAGTAGATGTCCTGAGCTTGCCACCCCCAGGCTCTGTGTCCTGGCATGGGAGTTGCTCCAGAAATTGGGTAAAAGTGGGCCAAGAATGCACTGCCACCATGTCCCAGCTGGACTGGTGGCTTGGTGAGGTCCAGTGGTTCATGTTGACGTCACTCTTCATGTCGCTGGTCACATTGGGCCTGTACCTGTCACAGTGGGCACTGGCCAGGATGTGACTCCTGCAGCCATGACCTGTCAAGCCTGAAGAGAAGCAGTGCCTGGAGTTAGAAGCTCTGCTTTCTTGGATCCTGAGTCCAAGCAGCTGCAGGGATGTATGGCAGGTGGTTTGGGTAATCTCCCTGAACAATGTGGCCAGAAGAAGTGGGTTCCCTCTGATGACTCAGCTCCTGGTACTGGGAGTCTCCAGCATGGTCCTGTCAGCCTAGGAGAAGGTGGTGGCCTGTCATGTGGTGGGCAAGACCCTTCAGTTTGTGGTCAGTGCAGTGTCCTCTAGTTGTGGGCTCTGGACAACATCTGTATGATGTACAGCTCTCACTGGTTCATCTATAGCTGGAGTTTCACATGAAAGCATAAAAAGAAGACATCCAGATTAGGTGGTCCTACATCCACAGGCCAAAAAATACCATCAATATCTGAGCACCAAGCCCATGGATATAAAGGAAGCCGAGTCTACAAAGCACCTCATCTACTGCTCAGGAATCTGTTTCTCCTAAACCTCCAAGGGTTTATGAACTAAAACCACTGGTGAAGAACATCCCTGCCTGATTGATATATGATCCTGGTGCTTTAGGCAGTATTAACCCCATGTGCATTGCCCAGCTGAATGATCCTGCCCTGAGGTTCACTAGCACCCTAACCAAGGGCACTACTCAACTCACTTGGGAGGAAGAGTTCACCTTCAAGCTGAATACCAAGGACTAGCAGTCCTCAGAAAATCTGCTGGCCATGATCACTATCTCTCTGGACTTGTTCAAGAAGCAGCCTTCTGGGCTACAGAGTTTCTCACTGTTCAGTGCGCTCACATCATCAGTTTGATGTTCTGCTGAGTCATAGCAGAGTTTCTTACATAGAACCCAGTGAATTGAAATTCAGGGAAACCCCTCCCCCTGTTGCTTCTCTCAAAATAGAAAAGGACTGCATAGTTATGCCATGTAGGACTGTGGCCAATACTGTCACTGCTGTGAAGACCAAGCCTCTCTATGATGTGGGGAGGTGTCCCAGCTAAGCTCTGAGATTCCCTTAAAGATGCCCACCTAGGTGAAAGTCATTGAGAAGGACATCTCTATCCAGGCCATCTCATGCCATGGTACACCTGTCAGCAAGACATTCTCTTCTTCAGGTACGGAATTGCTCATGCTGAATGCCTTCGATAGGTCACTTCACTATCATCTCCAAGACCTCATGCTCTGGACCATAATGCTGCCCTCATGCAGAAGTATGCACTCTCCATGGACAATGCCTCCCAGGATGCACTGTCTGGCCTGTGATCCAGAGAGGCAACTGTGCTCTCTGTCCCACCAATGGAAGATGAGCCAGTCTGGGTCCCATCTGCCATGAAAACCCAGGAGAATAAACTGGACCCCAAGGAATTGGAGAAGCATCCCCTGGACACAGCATGTTGTGGGACAACACTACTTGAGCTCAATGGGGATGAGCTGTCTGAGAGCTCCCTGAGCATCTCACAGCATGGTTTTGCCAAGAAGCTGCAGGAGGAATTTTAAAAATGTTTGCCATGATACTTTTCTGCTGTTGGCATCCCCAAGAAGACCCAGGTATGAGTCACACATTGACCTTGTGTTCCTGCAGCAACACAAGAGTACCTGGAAGAACTGGGCAACCCTCAATCCCAGCTGAATAAGAAAGTGCTATCCAGGCACTGGTGCAAGAGTGTCATGAGTGCCAAGAATGGGGCCCCTCTGGACTCCTGCACATAGGCCACCTCCTTCCTTCCCTGCAGCTGGAAGAGGGGAACATAGAAATGCAACCTCACCAGGATGGAGCAGGAGTGCCAGCTGCTTCCATATGCCCAATCTTCCAGCTTGGTTTTCCCTCAAAAGCTAGTGTTCTGATGGGAAAGAACAATGTGAGTCTCCACCAAGAAGCATTCACCAAAGAGAACTGACAAAACCCAGTTTGCCACCAGAATCCCAGTGGGACCTTCATCCCTCACTAAACATTGAGACAATGGTTAGGAGAAGTGTTCCTTGCAAGAGAAATACCTTAACCAAATGGGCCTAGCAGAGATAGTTGGAGATTCTATTTTACCCATGCAACCCTCTAGCATGGTGTGTTTGGAGCCCATCCTCACACCACGTCAATAGGAGGCATGCATGTCTGAGCTGTCACTGTGAAAAGAATGGAGGGGGTCACATCTCCTAATTTGTGGCTTAGAATTAAAAAGTATAGGAGACAACAGCCTGGCCCTGTAGGACCACTGGCCGGACTGATTGAGTCCCGTCTCCAGGATCCCTCAGCCCAACCTATCACTCCCTGCTTCTGGGGCTTTCACATCAACTGATTGCTTCCTGCCGCCAGGAGCCCCAGGCCAACTGATTGTGCCCTATCACTGGGAACCCAGACCAACTGATTGCACCCAGCCTCCTGGATCCCACAACCACACCAAACACACCCGACCTCCAGGACCACTGCCGGACCAACTGCATCCTGTCTCCAGGACCTCCAGCTGACCACATCCACCCCTGAACTGCAGCTCCCCATTTGCCAACACATTTGGAAGCCGGAGCAGCCATCTTGGATAATACTGGAAGCCGTAGCTCCGATCTTCAGGTGGGGCAAATCTCATTCTGAGATGCCTGCTGGAGGCTTGAAGCTCATTGTCAGGTACCTCTCATACATCAGGCTACTGAACAATGGGAGGTTTCTTTAGTGTATGACTATTATACAGTAGATTTTCTTTTTTCTCCTTTTTTAAAAAAATATTTAAGTTTTTATGTCTTTATGTTTCTTGCTTTCTTTTCCTTCTGTTTACCTGTTCCTTCAGTGTCGCTTTCTCCAATATTTACTTGATGTTATTGTCCCCAAAGGGGCTATTTGGTCTAGGATTGCATAGTGTCTGATTTGGGTACTGCTAATATTGATCTCTCCTTAAAGAAAGGGTTTTGGACACCTAAAGGGCCACTATAACCCTATAGGGGGAAATCTGCAATACACCAGATCTGCAGTGATAGAGGGGAAGATTCATGAACAACATGAAAAAACAAGGGAAGAAAATTATCCAAACAAATCTAGATTCTATAGTAATAGAATCCAATGAAAGTATGTTAGAAGAAATGTCAGAAAATGACTTCAGATTATATATGATTAAGATGATTCGCGAAGCAAAGGATGAGATAAGAGAGCAAATGCAGGCAATGAGTGATAATACCAATAAGCTGAAAGAGCACCTGCAGGGAGCAAAAGATCATTTCAACAAAGAGATAGAGATTGTCAAAAAAAAAAAAAAAAAAAAAAAAAAAAAAACAAACGGAAATCCTTGAAATGAAGGAGACAATAAACCAAATTAAAAACTCAATGGAAAGCATCACCAACAGACTAGATCACTTGGAAGACAGAACCTCAGACAATGAAGACAAAATATTTAATCTTGAAAATAAAGTCACCCAAAAAGAGAAGATGGTAAAACATCATGACCAGAATCTCCAAGAACTATGGGACATCATGAAAAGACCAAATTCAATAATTATTGGGATTGAGGAAGGCACAGAGATACAAACCAAAGGAATGAACAAACTATTCAATGAAATAATATCTGAAAATTTCCCAAACGTAAAGAATGAAATGGAAAATCAAATACAAGAGGCTTACAGAACACCAAATGCACAGAATCACAACAGATCCACACCAAGGCATATTTTAATGAAAATTCCAAACATTCAAAACAAAGATAGGATTTTGAAGGCCGTGAGAGAAAAGCATCAGATTATATATAGGGGGAGACCAATACGATAGCAGCAGACTTCTCAACCCAGACTCTAAAAGCTAGAAGGGCCTGGACCAACATATTTCAAGCTCTGAAAGAACATGGTTGCCAACCAAGAATTCTATACCCACCAAAACTAACCTTCAGATTTGAAGATAAAATAAAATCCTTCCACGATAAACAAAAGTTAAAAGAATTTACAAATAGAAAGCCTGCACTACAGGATGTTCTCAACAAAATATTCAATGAAAAGGAAATGAAAAACAACAATGTAGGTGAGCAAAGGGAGGAACTACCTTAGAGAAAAACCATTCAAAGGAGAAACCAAGCCAACTTAAAAACCAAAAATAAGCCAAATGACCGGGAATACAAATCATTTCTCAATAATAACCCTGAATGTTAATGGCCTAAACTCATCAATCAAAAGACACAGACTGGCAGAATGGATTAAAAAGAAAGACTCAACAATATGCTGCCTGCAAGAGACTCATCTCATAGAATAAGACGTCCACAGACTAAAGATGAAAGGATGGGAAAAAACCTACCATGCACATGGACTCAGTAAAAAAGCAGGGGTTTCCATCCTTATATCAGATAAAGTGGACTTCAAGCCAAAGTTAGTCAGAAGGGATAAAGAAGGACATTTCATACTGCTTAAGGGAACCATAATCAGGAAGACATAACGATAGTAAATATTAATGCCCCAAACAATGGTTCATCCCTGTACATCAAACAAATCCTTCTCAATTTCAAGAATCACATAGACCAGAACACAGTAATTCTGGTCGACTTTAACACACCACTGTCCCCACTAGATAGATCTTCCAAACAAAATCCAACCAAAGAAACCGTAGAACTCAATAACATAATCAATAACCTAGACTTAATAGACATATATAGAATATTCCATCCATCAATGAGCAGATACACTTTCTTCTCAGCAGCACATGGAACCTTCTCGAAAATAGACCATATGTCATGCCACAAAGCAGCCCTTAGGAAATGCAAAAAAAAATAGAGATACTGCCTTGTGTTCTATCAGATCATAATGGACTAAGAGTAGAAATCAATGACAAAGTAAAAAAAGGAAATTACTCTAACACTTGGAGACTAAATAATATGTTATTGAATGAAATATGGATAACAAAAAGCATCAGAGAGGAGATTAAAAAATTCTTAGAGTTCAATGAGAATGATGATACAACATATCAAAATCTCTGGGACACTATGAAAGCGGCACTAAGAGGAAAATTCATTGCATGGAGCACATTCCAGAAAAGAATGAAAAGTCAACAATTAAATGACCTAACATTAAAGCTCAAAGACCCAGAAAAAGATCAGAATAACAGTACAAATATTAGAAAACAGGAAATAATTAAAATCAGAGCTGAAATCAATGAAATTGAAACAAAAGAAACTATTCAAAAAATTGACATAACAAAAAGTTGGTTCTTTGAGAAAGTAAACAAAATAGATAAACCCTTAGCCATACTAACAAAGACAAGGAGAGAGAAGACTCAAATTACTAAAATACATCATGCAAAAGGAAATATCACAACAGACACCACTGAGATACAGAACATAATGAGAAACTACTTTGAAAATCAGTATTCCAACAAAATAGAAAGTACTGAAGACATTGACAAATTTCTAGAGACACATGCTCCTCCCAAACTGAACCAGGAGGACATACACAATTTAAACAGATCAATATCAAGCAATGAAATAGAAGAAGCCATTAAAAATCTACCATCCAAGAAAAGCCCAGGACCAGTCGGATTCTCAGCGGAGTTCTACAAGACCTTCGAAGAAGAACTCATTCCAATACTTCTCAAAATATTCCAGGAAATAGAAAAGGAGGGTACCCTACCAAACTCATTCTATGAATCTAATATCACCCTCATACTCAAACCAGGAAAAGACACATCAAGGAAAGAAAATTTTAGAACAATATCCTTGATGAATATAGATGCAAAGATCCTTAACAAAATATTGGCAAACTGTATCCAAAAACATATTAAGAAAATTGTGCACCATGATCAAGTGAGGTTCATCCCTGGAATGCAAGGATGGTTTAACATCCGTAAATCAATAAATGTGATCCATCATGTCAATAGACTTAAGGATAAGAATCATTTGGTTATTTCAATTGATGCAGAAAAAGCGTTCGACAAAATACAACACCGTTCATGCTCAAAACACTAGAAAAAATAGGGATAGTAGGAACATACCTGAACATTGTAAAGTCTATTTATGCTAAGCGCATGGCCAACATCACTCTAAATGGAGAAAAACTGAAACCATTCCCTTTTAAAACGGGAACAAGACAGGGATGTCCTCTTTCACCACTTCTATTCTACATTGTCCTCGAAACTCTAGCCAGAGCAATTAGGCAGACTAAAGAACTTAAAGTGATACAAATAGGAAAAGAGGAACTTAAGCTGTCACTATTTGCGGATGACATGATTCTATATTTAGAGGATCCAAAAACTTCCTCCAGAAAACTTCTAGAGCTCAACAATGAATTTAGCAAAATAGCAGGCTATAAAATCAACACATATAAATCTAAAGCATTTTTATATGCAAGCTTACAAACAGCTGAAAGGAAAATGAGGAAACAACTGCATTTGCAATAGCCTCAAAAAAAAAAAAATACTTTGGCATCCATCTAACCAAAGAGGTAAAAGATCTCTTCGATGAAACTACAAAACATTGAAGAAAGAAATTAAGGAAGACCTTAGAAGATGGAAAGATCTCCCATGTTCTTGGATAGGCAGAATTAATATTGTCAAAATGGCCATACTACCAAAAGTGCTATACAGATTCAATGCAATTCAAATTAAATTCCCAATGATGTACCTCACAGAAATAGAGCAAGCAATCATGAAATTCATCTGGAAGAATAGGAAACTCAGAATAGCTAAAGCAATCCTCAGCAGGAAGAATGAAACAGGGGGTATGGCAATACCATAACTTCAACTATACTACAAAGCAATAGTAACAAAAACAGCATGGTATTGGCACCAAAATAGACAGGTTGATCAATGGTACAGAATAGAGGACACGGACACAAACCGAAATAAATACAATTTTCTAAAACTAGACAAAGGTGCCAAAAATATGCAATGGAGAAATGATAGCCTCTTCAACAAATGGTGCTGGGAAAACTGGAAATCCATGTGCAACAGAATGAAACAAAACCCCTATCTCTCACCCTGCACAAAACTCATTTCACCATGGATCAATGACCTTGAAATCAGACCAGAGACCCAGCATCTTATAGAAGAAATAGTAGGTTCAAATCTTTACCGTGTTGCCTTAGGATCAGACTTCCTTAACAGGACTCCCTTAGCACAATAAATAAAAGCAAGAATCAATAACTGGGATAGATCCAAACTAAATAGCTTTCTCTCAGCAAAGGAAACTATCAGCAATGCTAAGGGAGAGCCTACAGAATGGGAGAATATCTTTGCCTCTCATACTTCAGATAGAGGACTAATTTCCAGAATATATAAGGAACTCTAAAAACTCTACACTAATAATACAAATAACCCAATCAACAAATGGGCTAAGGAAATGAACAGACACTTCACAGAAGAAGATGTATATACAATCAACAGATATATGAAAAAATTTTCACCATCTTTAGTAATAAGAGAAATGCAAATCAAAACTACAGTAAGATTCTATCTCACCCCAATTAGAATGGTGATTATGAGGAACACAAGCAACAATAGGTGTTGGAGAGGATATGGGGAAAAAGGTACACTCATACATTGCTGGTGGGACTGCAAATTAGTGCAGCCACTCTGGAAAGCAGTGTGGAGATTCCTTAGAAAACTTGCAATGGACCTACCATTTGACCCAGCTATCCCACTCCTTGGCCTATACCCAAAGGACTTAAAATCAGCACTCTACAGAGATACAGCCAGCCACATCAATGTTCATAGTGGCTCAATTCACAATAGCCAGACTCTGGAACCAACCTAGATGCCCTTCAATTGATGAATGGATAAAGCAACTGTGGTATACATATGTAATGGAATATTACTCAGCTATAAATAATAATATAATTATGGCATTTGCAGGCAAATGGATGAAATTGGAGAATATCATGTTAAGTGAGATAAGCCAATCTCAAAAACCCAAAAGACCAATGAACTCACTGATAAGCAGATGATGACACTTAATAGGGGGTGGGAGTGGGACAAGAATGGAGGAAGGAGGGACTGTATAGAGGGAAAAGAGAGGTGGGAGGGGTTGGGGGAAGGAAAAAATAATGGAATGAATCAAACATCATTACTCTGTAAATCCATGAATATGCAAATGGTATGCTGTTACTCCATGTACAAACAGAAACAATATGTATCCCATTTGTTTACAATAAAAATAAATTAAAGAAAAAGTATACCTGGCCTTGAGGACAGGGAGGTGGAACACAGGCTTGATTTTTTAGGTAAAGAAATTATGGTAGAAGTTGATGAAATGCTTTGAGAAATGCTGATGTGGTCCTTTCATCTTCCTCTGCCACATCAGAAGCTCAGAACACCAGGGGAACTGTTGATGTGCATTTCCTCTCCATGTGGTGCACTTACTAGTCTACAATGGAAACCAGTCCCAGGAAATTGGGTTCAATTAGTGACAGTGGTAGACACTCGCACACACACACACACACACACACACATGCATATGTTTTTTTGCCAGGTATTGTCTACAGCCAAAAGGAAGTACTTGTAGGGATGCTGGAAGAAATTAGTTTGCATCTCAGGTATCTGTTTTTGGAATTGGAATTTATTAACAAATTGTTCAAACATGGGAAATTTTATTAATGGGCTCTTTAGATTTCTGCTGTGACTGGTGCTCTTGGGCACATTTTGGGGCATCCTGGTTTTTGGTTTCCAGTGGGAAAAAATAATAAACTTCGTACACACTTTTAATCCCCTGCTTACCTAGAAAACTGCTTCCCTCACCAGTATGCCTATACCTGGGTCATTCAGTTCCCTTGTTGTTTCACTCCTCTTGAATTTGTAATGCCAGCAGACATGCTTGTTAAAGAGTGACTGTCACTGGAATGACATGTTTTGACCCTTTAATGAGATTGGTATTCTTCCAGTATGATTGGAAAGGCAGTTGGGACCTTGATCTCTGGCAGATAGGTGAGTGGGTTCATGTCTTCCAGAGGCTTCATTAACCCTTCAATGTTTATTTCAGGGTAAAAGAGTCATCAAGGGGCAAGACCCCTTGGGAAAGCCAAAACTGAAGAACATTTTCTCATTCCTATATTTGAGAAAGAGATTCAAAAACTAAAGAGGGAGTTTCACTTTCAAATGCACATTACAAAATTCCTAGGTCTTCCAGGAGTTATCAAGTGATTTTAAAACAAATTTTTAGCCACACATTCTTTGGGGCCTAGTATCAAAGTTTGAACTCAGGGGCACTCAACCACTGAGCCACATCACCAGCCCTATTTTTTATTTTGTGTCGAGACAGGATCTCACTGAGTTGCTTAGGGCCTCACTGACCCTGAGACTGATATTGAATTCTCAATCCTCCTGCCTCAGCCTCCTGAGCCACTGGGATTACAGGCCTACACCACCATGCCTGGATTGCATTTGAATGTGAACCATTGTAATGTTCTGTGATATATTAATAGCAAGGTAGTCCTCCCTTTAAAAACAAGAAAGAATGAAGGACATGTGGCAAAAATGCTGTACTGAAGCAGAATTCCTTATAGTGACTTGAGTTTTAGGGAAAGGTATCACCAACATTCTCTAAAATTTAATTATCATTAATAGGAATAGTAACAGAGTGTAAGACCTAAATGGAATAGAAATTTACAAAGATATCATATGACTTTTACTCAATCACTCAAATGGTGTTTATGTTAGCAATGTTTCCAGTCACTGTTAAATAAGAGGATATTGTCAAAATTTTCCACAATTTCCTTGAGTCTTACTATAACTCATTTCTAAGGATACAAATAAGTCACAAACTAAGCCTTAAGAGATGAACTTAAGAAACACAAAGGGCATGTGTAGTACTACCTACCCCACTGGGAGACCCTGAATATAACATTATAACCTATGAACTGTGTATATTTATCTAATTAAAATCCAATCTCTGCTTCAATATCCTTGTATTGTGAAACAGGCAGAAAAGCTGCCCTTGATTCATGGCTTTTATTTTTTCTGAGAGTATGTACTTAGAACAGCAACTGACACATGATAATTGCTCAATAAAAATGAGCTCTCATTGTTATAGTCATTTGCTATTATAATAACTACTTATTATTTTGGTATATTCTGTATAAATGCCCAGGATTTTGTGTTCAAAGAAGTCATAAGCAATATCAAACATTTGTTAATCAAAATATAGCCAATGTCTGGCAAATTATGTATATAACTTTAACTCCAAACTATTTCAAAAAATCTTCACCTGCACATTAAATGATTTGTTTTTGAAATTGGAGATGTATCTTGTATACTCTAACATCTTTGTGTATTTTAAGTGCTCATATAGGTATATTGAATTCCAACTTTTTTATTTGAAAGGGAACCAATGATGTCATGGTAAAGACCTTCATCTTAAATGTGTACTTGGAAGTGGACTGATTTTAAAAATACTTTTGAGTAGTTGAGTAATCTCAATACTATTCCAAGAAAGTGTTATGGAGTTCCCTCAGGCACAGAACACACAGACAGAGATGTATGTCTCATCTGTTAAACATTTATGCCATTGCCACAAACAAAACTAAGTAGTGAATGGTGCTCAAGCAGTGGTTCACTGGCAAAGCTAAAATCAACCATCTGCTTTGGAGAGTGATTTTCATGAATAGAGAACTCTAACTGGCTACTTTGGAGAATGAGCTTGCTCATTAGCTTTCTGTCCTGGGCCCCCAAGTGTAGAATTAATAGTTTGACAGGAAGAAATGCAATTCAGTATGAAGGCACCACTGAGTACAGATTCATAAATTTGGGAAACACCTTGAGAGTAAATTTTTTAACCCCTTCTTCTTTGTTTATATCTTCAACTCATTCCTAATTAAATTAATAACCTGAGAGGAAGTAAAGAATTAGAAATATTTCTTTATAATACAGATATGTACTTGTGACCCTCAGTATCACCACAAACTTGTATAACTGGGATAAAAGAGTAGAGATGACAACAACCAGGATTGACACATCTGATTTAAGATTTTTTGCATGGAACTTAATGAAGCTCAAAAACATAAAAGAAAATATATATGGACTTACTCTATTTGAATGAGGCAAAGATTCTGTATCATTTGCTTCCCCACAATACCTCATGGCATGCTTCAGTGTTCCTGGGACTGAAGGCATCAGTCTAAAAATCCTGACTGTGAAAATATGTTGAGAAAAAAAGGAAAAGACTGATAGGGAGAGATAGAAGTTGTTCTCTACCCTGTCTCTGTGTTAGTCTGCTTTCCATTTCTAATCCAATAACAAGATAGAACTTATAAAGGGCACACATTTTTTAGCTCTCAGTTTTAGAGATTCCATTGCTTTGGGACTTTTAACGAGGTAGGAGCAGGCAGTAGAACAAAACTATTTACCTCCTGGCATGGAAATAAAAGAGATAGAAGGACAGACCAGAATCTCACGGTGTCTTTGACCACACCCCAATGAGAAGAAGGTCCAGTATGCCACCCACCCTGTCTTTCAGGGTACAATTTAATGCCCCAAAGCTTCATGCTAGGTGCCAGCTTTTCAGAATGTGCCAAACTGGGGGACCAGTATTTTAACACATGGACCTTTGGATGACTTTTAAGATCCAAAATGTAGCAGTCACCAAAGTCATCTTTATCTCTATATAGGTTGTGTCACACCTTACACAATGCTCTACAGACTTCCTTGTATGTCTCTGTGCTTTTTGTCATACCTCTAACCTGGTAACTATCTTGTAACACTACTTGCTTAACATTTCTGCAGACATTATGGTAGTAATCTTGATTTTCTTGTTATAGGAAAGCCTTGCATGGGTCAGTCATTTTCTCACTGCCTGACTTCCTCTAACCCTGTTGTTCTGTTCCCCAGGTATACACCCATGTACTTCCAACCCATTGTCCACCATGCTTCAGCTCATTCTTGCTCCCCTGGTTACCTTAGTGCTCCAAGAATTTGAGTTGTTTGAATATATAGTGAACAGACAAACTTAAGTGGGAGTATGTTTGATATCAGGCAATGCACAAGGCATTAGAGAACCCTTTCAAAATTTTGCCCAGTAGTGAAAACAAGGGAAAATGAAACAAACTAAAACAGAAACTGAGAAAGAGTTAAAAAAATGTATATATTTTTGAGGTAGCTATGGCCTCCTACTCTTCATTGTGACACTCTTAAATGACCATGAACCAGGATGAGAAGAGCATTAGCGAACATGGACAAGAGTAAAGGACACATGCACAGAGGAATTTAGAAGGGCTATGGTAGATGGGGTTGGGCATTGCAGTGTGTAGACCAGGGGAATAAGTTAATCAAACCATACATTAGGCAGAAGTTAATCTGCTTTAATAATGCTTAGGATGTACTAAGGAGCCTAGAAGTACTGGGATGAATTGAAAGATTACTGCAGGAGTCTGGTTGAATGACTGATTTTCCTAGTGACTATACTAATTTCCTTTTCTACACACAGTAGGAATGCCAAGGAAGAGATGGATTTCACCATGAAGGATTTACAAAAAAATGGATGAAGAAGGAAGAAATAAATGGATGCAATGACCGAAAATCATCTGAGGAAGTCCCCAAAATTTGGAGATGAAAAAAGAGCAGAAAGAAGCCTGCAGCAGCAACTGATTACAGGGAAAGGTGACTACAGAGCTCCAGGGTAAAACTATCTGCATTGTTCTTTGGTTTTGACCCCACCAAAAGAGAAACTCCAGTAGGACCCAGATCAAAGAGCTCTGGTTCTCCAAATCTTCAATATGATGGAGGTGACCTAATTTGGGTTTCCCTTCCCCTCTGTGGAGGACTAAGGCTTGCCCAAACATTTACATTTGAAGAGTCATGAGTGCCTTGGTATCAAAGGCCTCTTGACAGGAGAGGTTGTATAAGGCCTGAATTAGGGGTTCACTGCAGATCATGTTTCTGTTCCTTGCATTGATAATGCAGGAAATCAGCACCTGGCTAACATCTTCTTCTACTCCCTCTCTGAGTATGTCCATACTTTAGAACCAGGTGGGCTCAGGCTGAGGCTTTTTGATGTTATCCTCAAGCAGTTAGTCTTTTATTTGCTCTGCTTGCCTTATGACTTATTCAGCTCAGGATGCTATGTCACGAGTGACTTAAGAAACAGACAGTTCTTTCTCACTTTCTAGAGGCTGTATGTGGAAGATGAGGGCTAGCCTGGCTGCATTCTTGTGAAAACTCTCATCCTAAATTTTAGATGGCAGGCTTTTTCTCACATGTCACAGAGTGAAGAGAGAGGGGATGAAATTTTCCTTGCTCATAAGGGCTCAGTACATTTAATCCATACCACCCCAAGATATTTAATCCATAGCACCCATTTTAATAGGAATGGAAGTAGACAATCCCACAAAGGGATGAGGAATGGATTATACTGAATATTCTGAAGATTCATGTTTCAATTTGTACTTGGTTCAGGTTTTCCTGATTGATATCTTGAAAAAATGGACTCAAGGAAACACTTGGATGATGATTTGTGTGACTGACATGTCCTGAACACATCTTTCACCAAGGGTCAGCACACAGGCAGATGTATGCTAGCAATAGTCTTTTAAGTGAAATTCTTTCAAGATAACAGAAAGCATCTCTGTAGGTAGGTTCAGGATCCTGTGTGCTCAGGAGTTTTTCTGTGCTTTGTATTAGATGACACCATTTTGGTTAAATGTTGACTTTTTTATTGGTACATAAAAATTACACAGAATAATTGGCTTAATTGTGGAATATTTGTATGTGTACATTGCATAATTTGACAAGTTTAAATTCTCAATACCTTCATTTCCTACCTTCCCCTCATTCCCTTCCTCTACCTTACTGCTCTACATTCTATTTTCATAAGATCTCTTTTTTTCTTGCTATGTTCCTCATTTGAGACAAAACATGGTTCTTGACTTTCTGAGTCTACCTTATTTTCTCTAACACAATGTTCTCTGGTTCCATACATTTTCCTGCACATTACATAATCGTGTGATTCTTTAAGGCTGAATAAATATCCATCACGTCTGTTAGTCACATTTTCTTTATCCATTCATGTATTGACTGACACCTAGGCTGGTTCCATTACTTGGTAATTCATACATTAATTCAAAATTCACAATAGGGAATTGTACTGCTAATCATGGATAGCCATGTGTCACTATTGTATGCTAAACTTAGTTCTTTGGATAAATACTGAGGAGTCAGTGGTATAACTGAATCATATTGTGGTCTTGTGAGGAATGTCCATAATGATTTTCCTAGTGACTATACTAATTTCCTTTTCTACCAACAGTATCTGTGTATTCTTTTGTCTCCTGATATTCCAGCATTTATTGTTACTTGTATTTTTAATGACTGTCTTTCTATGTGTAGTGAATGAAATCTCAGTGTTTTTTTGATTTACATTTCCCTGAGGACTATAGTTGTCAAACCTTTCTTAAATAGAATTTTTGACCATTTGTACATCTTATTTTGAGAAATGTGTGTTTAATATTTTTTGCCCATTCATTGAATGGATTTTTTGATATGGAGGTTTTGAGTTCAGTATATATTCTAGACATAAGTCCTCTGCCAGAAGAATAGCTGGCACAGATCTAATCCATTGTGTAGATTTGTCCTCATGCTATGAATAGTTTCCTTGAAGAAGCTTTTTAGTTTGATGCCATCTAACTTATTGCTATTGTTTACTGAATTGTAGAAGTTCTATTAAGGAAGTCATTGCCTACACTATAAATTGGAGCTTTTCCTTTTATTCTCTTCTACCAGTTGAAGAGTTTGATCTTACTCCGAGGTCTTTGGTTCAATTGAATTGACTTTTGTGCATAGTGAGAGATAGGTATCTATTTTCAATCTTTTATGTATGTCCAATATTCCCAGCATTCCTTATTAAGGAGGTTGTCCAATGTAACTTTTTGGCACCTATGTCAACAACATGACTGTACCTGTGGGTTTGTTTCTGTGTCCTTTATTCTGTTTCATTTGTCAACATGTCTATCTATATTTACCCCAGTATATAAGCTCATTTCATTAGTTTGACTGTAGTATAATTGACAGTCAGGCATTGTGGATACCTCTAGCTGTCATTTTTTTGCTCAGATTTCCTTTGACCATCCATTTACTTTTTTCCTTCTGTATAAATGTTAGTATTTTTTTTTTCTGGTTTTGAAAAGAATATTATTGGTATTTTGATGGCAATTGCATTGGATCTACAGATTGATTTTTATAATATGACCATTTTATAATATTAAATCTCCCTAACCATGGACATGGAAGATCTCTCCATCTGTTATTGTCTTCTTCAATTTGATTTATTTTTTCAGTGTTTCGTAAATTTTCCTTATAATCATCTTTCATCTTTTTGCTTAAATTTGTTGCTAGATATTTTGTGTTCTTGGAAGTTATTGTTATTATAATTTTTTCCTAATTTCTTTCTGAGCAGAACCAATCTCTAGTTATAGGAAAGTGATTGATTTCTATATGTGGATTTTGCATGCTGCTACTGTGCTAAAATTTTTAATTGTCTTTAGAAGTTTACTGGTGGAACTTTTTGGATCTTCTAAGTTCAGAATAATATCATCTGCAGATAGAGGCAATTCGACTTTTTTTCATTCCTATTTGATTCGTTTTGCTTCTTTTTCTTTTCTAATTGCTGTGGCTAACATTTGAGGAACAATATTGAATAGGAGTGATGAGAGTAGACAGACTTGCCTAGCTCCTGATTTTAGAGAAAATCCCTTCAGGTATTCACTGTTCCTTTCAATGTTAGCATTGGGTTTCTCATATGTGAACTTTATTATGTTTAGGCAAGTTCCTTCTATGCCTGGTTCCTTCAGTAATTTTATCATGAATGTATATTAAATGTTGTCCAAGGAATTTTTTTGCATCTGTTGAGATTTATCCTTGAGTCTTTTTAAGTGGTGGATTATGTTTCTTGATTTCCATATGTTGAAACATCCATGGACCCTTGAATTGAAACCATCTTGATAACAATGTACAATGTTTTTAGTGTGTTGATGAATTTGATTTGACTTGCTGATATTTTAAAAATATTTGCATCCATATTCATCGAGGTTTGTAGTTTACTTGCATTGAAGTGTTCTTATTTGGGTTTCATATCAGGTTTATTATAGTGGTTTCATAAAATGAGTTTAGAAGTGTTTTTTTTCTCTTTCTGTTTAATGTAATAATTTTAGGAATGTTGGCATTTGTTACTTTAAGCACAGGTGGGATTCAACTGAGAATCTATCTGGTCCCAGGCTTTTCATTATTGGAAGTCTTTTTTTTTTTTTTCCTTTTTTTCAGTGCTAGGGATTTAACCCAGGGCCTTGTGCTTGCAAGGCAAGCACTCTACCAACTGAGTTATATCTCTGTTTTATCTTCCATTGAATTACTCTTTAAATTTTTTAAAAAAATTTTTACAGACTGCATTTTGATTCACTGTGTAAAAATGTGGTAGAATTTTCATTTCTATGGTTGTACACAATGCAGATGCACACCATTCATGTAATCTTACATATACATAGAGTAATGCTGTCTGTCTCATTCTACTATTTTTAATTCATCCACCCCTCCCAGCCCCTTTTCCTTTACACCATCTGAAGTTATTTAATTCTTCTTTTCTCCCCTCAGTATTGTGAAGGCTATCTATGCTAAGCCCATGGTCAACATCATTCTTATTGGAGGAAAACTGAAAGCCTTCCCTTTAGAAACTGGAAGGAGACAGGGATGCCCTCTTTTACCACTTCTATTCAACATCATTATTGAAATACTAGCCAAAGCAATTAGATCAAAGAAATTACAGGAATACAAACAGGAAAAGACAAACTCAAGCTGTCACTATTTGCTGATGACCTGGTTCTATATTTAGAGGACCCCATAATTACACCAGAAGACTTCTATACCAAATAAATGAATTCAGCAAAATAGCAGTATATAAAATTAACACACATAAATCTAAAGCAGTTTTATTCATAAGCATCAAATCATCTAAAAGGGAAAAGAGGAAAACAACTCCATTCACAATAGCCTTAAAAAAAAAAAAAAACTAAAAATCACTCTATCTAAAGAGTTGAAAGATTTGCACAATGAAAACTACAGAACATTAAAGAAAGAAATTGAATAAGAACTTAGAAGATGGAAAATTTCCTGTGTTCTTGAATTGGCAGAATTAATATTATCAAAATGGCCACAATTCCAAAGACACTATACAGATTTAATGAAATTCCAGTTAAAATCCCAATGATGTTTCTCATAGAAATAGAGAAAGCAAGTCCGAAATTCATATGAAAGAACCAGATCCAGAACAGCAAAAGCAATTCTGGGCAGGAAGAGTAATGCAGGAGATATCACAATATAAGACCTTAAACTCTACTGTAGAGCAACAGTAGCACAAATGGCATGGTATTGTCACCAAATAGACAGGCAGACCAATGGTACAGGAGAGAAGACACAGAGACATACCCACATAAAGTACAATTATCTCATACGACACATAGTTGCCAAAAACACAATGGAGAAAAGAAAAGAAGAGATGCTGGCAAAACTGGAAATCCATATGTAGTAAAATGAAATTAAACCCCCATCTCTCACCATGTACAAAACTCAACTCAAAGTGGATCAAGTATCTAGGAATTTGATCTGAGACTTGTCACCAAATTGAAGAAAAAGTGGGCTCAAATCTCCAACAGTTTGAAGTGTTCTGATATGTTTTGTATCAGGGTTATTATACTGGTTTCATAAAATGAGTTTGGAAGTGCTTTTTCCATTTCTGTTTCATGTAATAATTTTAGGAATATTGGCATTTGCTCTTTAAAGCTCAGGCAGAATTCAAGTGAGAATCTATCTGGTCCCAGGCTTTTCATTGTTGGAAGTCTTTTTATTACTCTACCAAACTCATTGCTTGTCATTTTTCTGCTTAGGTTTTCCTGTATCCTCTTGGTTCAATTTTGGTATGCTGTAGGTGACAAAAATGCCTACTTTTTCTGGATTATTTCAATTTATCTTCAATTTATTGGAATACATGCTTTCAAATTAATCTCCAATGATACTCTGAATGTCTTGAGCGTCTTCCTTAATAACTCCATTTCTATGTCCCATTTTATTCATTTGAGTCTTCTTTTTCTTTTGTTATATTTGCTAAGAAATCACCAATCTTACATATCATTTTGAGAGAATCAATTCTTCATTGTATTTTTCTGTCATATTTTTTATTCCCTCTTTTAAAATTCTGTGTTTCTTTGATTTCAGCTCTGAAATTTAAGGATGATTTCTTCTTATATATAGAAGACTTCAATATACATGAGTATTTGATTTATTTGGAATCTTTCTAATTTTTAAATGTGTGCAGTCATAGCTATAAACTTTCTACTTACAACTGCCTTCACTTTGTCCTCAAGATTTTGGTATGTTGTATTTCTATTGTTATTTGATTCTTAGAATTTTTCAGTTTCTTCTCAGAATCTTAATGATCCACTCATCACTGAAATGTGTATTTTTCGATTAACATGTCTTTGTTTACTGTCTGCGGTTTTCTCCTTGCTGTGATTTTTAATTTCATTCCATTATCATTGGAATAGGAGACATGGAATTATTTCAACATTTTCAGAGTTGCTAACACTTTGTTTTCTAAATTATCTATTTAGAAAGCTGAAAAATGTGTTTTCAGCTATTGTTGGATGAAAGATGCTGTAATATCTGTTAAATCCATTTGATTTAGTTTGATTTAGCTCTGTAGTATCTTTGTTGATTTTGTGTGTGGATGACCTATGTATTAGTGAGAGACTTAAATTGAAATCACCTGACCAAATTGTATTGTGGACTATATGAACATTTATGTTGCATAGTGTTTTATGTCCTTAGGTGCACCAGAGTTTGGGGCATACATATTAATCACCCTTTTGTTTCTTGTTGGAATTTTCCCTTCATCAGGATGTGGTGACCTTTTCATCCTCTAACTAATTTTGCTTGAAATTGGCTTGTTAGATATAAATAAGCATTCATCTGGCTTTCAGGTTTAATTTACATGAAATGTCAGTTTTCATTCTTTTACTTGTGAATATCTTTGACCACATGTGGGTTTCTTGCAGCAACAATAATTTGGTCTTGTTTTTTTTAGTCCAGTTTTCTGATCTCTGTCTATTATTTGGAGA
The DNA here is from genome assembly GCF_902686455.1 of Sciurus vulgaris. NCBI lineage: Eukaryota > Metazoa > Chordata > Mammalia > Rodentia > Sciuridae > Sciurus > Sciurus vulgaris. The sequence goes on from NC_136474.1 coordinate 32,180,912, forward strand.
AATGAGACCTTTTATATTCAGTGTTATTATACAGAGAAATGTGTTTCTTCTTGTCATATTGATTTACATTTAATGATTGCTTCTTACTAATTTTTACATGTTCATCCACACTTCTAATGTAATTTCTTCTCATCCAATATCTGTTGGTGTTTTTTAATCTTCTTTTATGAGTAGAATCTTCTAAGTGACTTTTGCAATGCTGTAATAGTAATAATGAATTCATTTCATTTATGCTCACCTTGAAAGATTTTTTTTATTTCTTCTTCAATTCTGGTAGTACAATTCTGATGGTTTATTGAGTACAATGGTCTTGGTTGGCTGTTTTTGATTTGCAAGACTTGGTATACATTGTTGCAAGCCCTCCTGGACATTAGGATTTCTGTTGAGAAATGGGATGTTAATTTGATTGTGTTTTCTGTAAATGTGAACTGGCTTTTAAAATTCTAGAAGCTTTTTGAATCCCTTCTTTGAACTGGATTTTTTTTCATTGTAATTATATTAGAATTTGAAGAAGTTCTTTTCTAGTCATGTCTATTTGATGTTCTAAATGTTTGCAGTGTCAGGAGGTTCATCTCATTCCAAAGGCTTCAGACATTTTTCTGCTATTATATCACTGCCATAATCCTGTATCTCTGATCCTTTGCTAATGACTGTGAGCATTAATTTTGTCTCAGAGTTCTTGTAAATTATGATTATAGTTTCTCATGTTTTCCTTTAATACTGTCTGAGTGTTCAAGGATGTCCAACTGATGTTGAAGCTCAGAAATTCTGCCTTCTACTTAATCTAATGTATTGGAAACACTTTCAACTCAATTTTTGATTTGATTGATTTTTGTCTGTCATTTCCCAGATTTCTGTTTAGTTCTTTTACAATTTGTCTATATGTTCATTGAATTTGTCCTTTATATCCTGTACTGACTTCCTTAATTCATAGCTGTTTTATTGACTCATCTTAGAATCCATCAATTTTCAAAAAATTTTGTTTTGAATATTTTTACCCAGTATTTAATCCTCTGATATCTGTTGTTGGTGAATTGCAGACTTTAAGAGTTTTCTTATTACACTGTTTTTATATCTCTTATATTCTTATATTGAGATTGGCATACCCATTGGGATGGGTTTCTATTCCACATTTATATGAGTGAGTTCTTAGAGCACAGTCTTCTTTTGGCCAAGCATTCTGGAATATCAGGTTGTTGTGAAATGTTGAATACATTTCCACGTGGATTTTGTAGTATATTTACTCTGCTAACTTCCTGGTGCTGATTAGTAACCAAAGCAAACATTCAAAGTGGTGTCCTATGTCACAGCTTAAGGATTCCACTTTCTCTGTAGATTTCATTGGATCTTTCTAATAGATCAGACAATTTTTTTCCTTGTAACTGTCCATGATTGCTCTTCTAGATTTCATCACTCTGTATATACCAAGAGTGTATGGGAGTAACCTATGTTGAGCTCTTTGTGTTATTTCTCTCTGCTGTTGCTGTAGTACCAGAAGTCCAGGGGTGAGTTGAGCCTTCTTCCCAGCTGTTCCTACTTGGGCCATAGTTGTCAGTTTGGGGTTCCATTCCCATTTCTTTATGTTAAAGTAGTTTGAGCATAATTATGTGTGGAACAAGGTTCAAAACATCTTAGGTTGTTTGGTGTGTAACTCAGCCACAGAGCCTAGTTCCACCAATTTGGAGTGTCACATTTGATACCCAGAAACTACAGAAAATGGGGAATAAATAACAGCAACAATAAGAGTGAACATTCTGCAACATTCAAGTAAATGCCAGGTGTCAATAATGATATGTACAATACTAATAATCAGAAAATGAGAAATGATGGTGTCAGAAATTGAAACAGCAACAAAAAACAACAGTGACCTATATTTAGCATTAAAGTAATCACTAAGTGTCAGCTGCAAAATCCACAGTACTAATAACTGCAAAATCATGAATGGTGGGAGTAAGATTATATAAACTAAATATTTTTAAAAGATGGCAAAATACTATTCATTAAGAAGGAATAAAATGAGAAAGGAAGGCAAAAGAAAGGTTAGAATATTCCAAAGGTGAAACAGATAAAGAGGAGGGTTAGAAAGTGAAGGTCACAATAAAGGGGGGCTTTAAAAAAGTTTGAAGTGAAACAGAATACATTGGCAGAGAACTAGAATATTTATCTGTTGGAGAAGCTGTGAAAATTAAGTAGAGAGTAAAAAGAAATAAACCACTAACCCTCAAAAAATTAGTAAATGGATAATAAAATGAGAGAAATGACAGAAAAGACAAAAATCTCTGTAAACATGCATAACAAGAACCAATCAGCATATACAAGCAAAACAAAAACTAAAAATTCATAATAAAAAAATGAAACATTTTAAATGTCTCTCACATTCTCTATGCCCCTGTATAAGGTACTATGGAATGGGAATTACTGTTGTCTGCTACAGTGTGGTTGGAACAAACTAAAATGATGCATCCTCATGTTGTGGCTGACATGGAATTATAATGGAAATCTTTGGTGGCTGAGATCTAACTCTGTGTGTAAGTTTTGGGTGGAGTGTACTACATAGATATGAGTTCAACACACCCCTAGAGGCCTGGCTGATTGTCATCTCTGGTGCCCATCTGGATCTCATGTGACTCCTGAGAATTCTACTTGGCAGGCAGGGTAACCAACTGTCCTTGGTGGAGGAAGCACAGCAGTTCTCATACACTCCACAACCAGCTATGATCTTCCAAGTTTCAGTCCTTGAACACAATTATTTTCCCTTTTTTTGGCTTCCAAACTCACCCTCAGCTGATTGTGCAAGTCAACAGACTTAAAGCAAAGCTATTTGCACTCTACTGCCTATCTCAGTCCCCTCAGATGCAGCCTTCTTTGTGCATGTTTCAATGGCTTTCTGTCAGGTGCACCTTCCATTACTGCTACAAGTGGAATTTTTAATTTAATGCCTAGAATGTATTATAAGAAATATCCTCTTAAAGAATCATGCTACCTTGTTATATTAATGCTTGTACCACCACATCCACCCACAGGGCAAACACAGAAAACATAAAAAGGTCGCATTAAAATACAGAAAACAAAATAGTGACACAAATACACCCAAACACATTTGACTTTTGGCATTTTGGAACAAACGTCTCTAATAAAACGTAAGAGTATAATGTTGATCCCTCAATGTGCTACTGCCATAACATGCTTTATCCCTTAGATAGAGGAGCTTTAGGAGGTGTGGATTGTGCAGAAAAGTGGAAAACCAGGCCTCTTATATAGCCTTACTTAATACTTCCTGTTTGCTTCTTAAATGAGCTTTGTCTGTTTCTTTCATATACCTGCGTTTTTCATTTTAAAATTGACATCAGCAAAATTGGTTAAATACTCAAGTTGATACACATGAATAGGATTAAGACACAAATATTAATAAAGCTATGGAGCAAACTCCCTAATTTGGTCTTACTCTAATCAACTGAGGAGATGTCCTTAGCTCAGAGTTGCCTAGGTAATTACAGTTTTCATTCTCCATGAAAGGGATAATCTAAATGAGATTTATGGATGAGATTAAATTTTATTTCAGTCTCTGATGTCCTGTTCTACTACCATGAACAACACAACACTCAGCTTAGTTGTGGCATATAGTAGCTGATCTATATGTATCTGTATTGAATTACTTAGAAAAAATTTTAGATGTGTAGACAAGTACATATTTGCTCATATTAATAATTTTTCTACAAATTAAAAATATTAGGGGATTAAGTCCCTTTATAGGTCAATTGATCTCTTCAAAAAATGATAGAATTAGATAGTACCATGGATTTATTACTTTATGCATCAGACCAGTGAAAACACAATCTATATCTACACTCTCCAAAACAGAACAAATATCATTATGACCAAATGGAATGTAACTAAACAGACACACAATCTCATAATGGACCATGTTTTCAGAAACACTAGTGACAATTTAGTGGAGATATAGCTGAAGTCACTATAGCCATGTGAAATACTCTGGTTCAAGTTTTTCCATAGAATTGTGCTTTTAAGGAGGGTTTCTTGGACTGAACATAAGCATCAACTGAGGAAAAGATTGGGCAGTTGCCTGCTCCAGCCCCAAACAAATCCAAACAAATGTCTACAAGGAAACCTCGGGTACAAGGTTGTCTGTCTCAGATATCAAAAGCAGAATCTCCAAATGTGTTGATATAGTAAAAGAGGTTTTACCACACAGTTTCTCATGTCCTACAGAAATGTCTAAATCATTTTCAATTTGCTTATTCCTTTGAAGGTGCTGGGGGGTGATTAGTTTCTGATTATTATTCTCTTAAATAGCTTCCTGTATTCATTAGTTCTTTATTACTATTTGTTTTTCTGCCCCCATGATGACTTTTCTATTGTTCATATTCTGAATACTGTGTGCAGTCTAACAGGTGAAGAGAATTAAAGTGAGTGTAGTTTTAATCATCATGACCAAAGTTATATCGCTAATTATCTGTATGGCATGGTTTACCATGAAACATTCCCTCATATAAGGGCTTTCTAATAAAAATGATGTCACTGCATGGCTCTTTCAGAACACTCTCAGCTTCATTCATTGTGTGCAATATCAACATGGTGGCATTATAGTGTGTTGACCTTATATTAATATTCTGCTCTCTCTCCTCTGCTATGGTTTTAAATGACAGACTTGCATTTTTATGTTACGTTAAGTCAGCACACTGCATGGTATCAGATTACATGTTTTTGTACCACTTTATATGAAGCCTTCCAGAATTTGAATATAAAATCTTGTTTTGTTCTGTTTTGTTTTTGCAGTGCTGGGGTATGAACCTAGGGCCTTGTGCTTGACAGGCAAGCACTCTATGAACTGCACTGTATCACCAGCCCCTGAATATAAAATCTTAATTAACAAGTATTTTACCAGCACTAGAGTATTTGTATCCTTGTAAATGAAAAAACATACTTATAATAATAAAGAGAACACAAAAATAGTAATCCAGATATCCCATGGCATGTTCTTGAAGGGAATCTTTTAAAACTATCAAGTTATACTTTATACAGGTTTGTAATTCACAGTTTCTGCCACCAGATCATGTGTACTAATGAGTCTGTAAGGATGTCCTAAGCCCCAATGTAACACTTCTTTGTGATGGCTGACTCGTAGACAGCAATTAAATGATTTTCCGACTTCCTTGAGTCTTTTCCTGGCATCCAGCTTTACCTGGACAGCCTTCTCTGGCCACGCAACTATGCCGGAGGCCACACAGTGTAAAATGACACCTGCTGGAGGTGTCTGGTGATGCAGACAATATGCAGTGGATCAAAGAGTGCACAGTCTTCCTTCTATCTAGATTAATCATAGTGCAAATGATTAATTTTGGCATCAAAATCTAGTCCTCTGTCTGGGCTTGTTCTCAACCCATGGACCTTCATTGTGCAAGTGACAGCTGAAGACAGAGCTTTCACCAACACCTTGAGTATGGATTAAAAAGTTCTATCCTGGAGATAATCCTTGTTCCCTCCATCAGGATATAATGGCAGAAAATGTGATTCAGATCTAGCAAGTATAAGTGGAAAAAGAGTATTACTTTACGCGTTAGCTCTTTTTCAATAAGAGCAGTGTACTAGTTTCCTTGGGTGGCCATAGTAAAGTACCACAGACTGAGGGCTTATGCCACAGAAGATGTTGTCTCAAATTTCCCCTTATTGTAAGGAACAGAGTCACATTGGATTGAGGCCTATTCAATGTCCTTATATTAACTTGAATGTCTTCAAAATCTGTTTCTTTATGGCATCATATATGTTAGTACTGGGATCAGATATCACAATATTTTGGGCAACACATTTCAACCCAAAACAAATCACAAATTTCTCTAATCTTTAAATGTTGTCAAATATTACAAAGTTCCTTCTTGAAAGTTGCTCTAATAACTAATTAACTATTTGTTCTAATTGATCTTGCTGACACTGTAAGAATCTTTTTCTTTCCTCAATTTCTTCTTTTTTTTTCTTTTTCATTTTCTATCAATGAGTTTGCTAAGAAATAATTGCCCATTTCTGTTCTTAATCTTCTTCTTCTCTAGTGTGTACTTTTCTTCTTTTTTCCCTTTGCATTTCCACAAACTTTCGAAGTTTCCACACTAGATACTAATTCTCAGTCCTGGAAGTTCATGTTGTTGATTTTTATCTTTTCCATCTCACAAATCCTCTTAACCATTACATGACCTTGGCAACACTCTAAACACATGAATAGAGAAACATAAGTAAAGTGTTGCACTAAAGAGACAGACAAATCATCACTGAATGTCATGCAGCATGTTCTTTATTAACATCTTTTCTTCTGATGTTGGTTAAGTGAGAAGCATTTTAAAACTCTCAGATCATCAATGCAGATACATATACATATATGTATCAGACACATATACATATGTGACATTCATAACTTTTGTAATATTTTGTTCTTTTTTGCATATCACCCCTCAGCAGCATTTTCTGTGCATGCCATCCTGCATCAGCCTGTATTCTTGGACCTCTGGAAATGATTCATCTTCACCTAAGGAGAGACACTTCTGTGGGGAGGCAAGCTAGAGGGGGAAGACGCCAGGGTGCTCATTCCATGAGCTCTGTGGTATTGCTTAGAGACAACCCTGGCAGAGACTGATTTCTGAGCCCACTGCTGAGGTGGCAGTATTTCTTCCATGGTGGCCTCATGCCAAGATACAGGAGCCTGCTCTCCCTGTCACACCTGGATGTGCAGCCTCTTGTTTGGTGGTCCATCATTATACTCCTCATCTTTGTCCACAGCTCTGAGTGAGGTCCCTGCCTCAAACACCCTTCATCAACCACCCTGTGCATGCCATGTATTCCAAGGTGCGGAATTTCTGACTTAAAATTTGGATACAGCCCTCCTTTTCTCCCCCTATGAACCTTGGAAGGAAAATAGACAGTCTGTGAGAAAGCACTCACCATTCAGCCAAATGTGAAAATGGCTCATCAAAAATGATTTCCATTCAGAAAATAGTTCTTCATGGGTCATTCTACACTTTTCTAGGATGTTCAAGTTACATAGAGATAAAGATGTTTTATTTGTTCAGTTAGAGCACCAGCATTTATTTAGCAACCCAGAAGGTGAGGCATTAAGACCTGTGGTAAGAATGCACAATGACTTCTGTAGCAAGGTAACTTCACAAACCTAGCAAACGTACAGCCTGGGTGTGGGCTCTAGAGGGAGGAAAGGCAACCATTGTCAGGCAGAGGCAGTTCCTCAAAGAAAAACCTGGGAAAGTCTCTGGACTGGCGGGGCTTTGTCCTCTTTGTCAAAACTGAACCAGTTCCTGCATCTCCTTATGAATGTAAAGAAAAATGGTGGAAATGCTGTCAGCAGCTATTCATGAACCAGAACAGCATCCACAGAAGTGTGGCAACACAACATGCTGATGAAATTTATCACCAGACTGCTTTTATTTTAAAGCAAATGGCTGCAACATTGAGTACCTCAAAGAGTATCACATCTGTGGACAAAAAGAACCCTCTAAAAATGTACATTACTCATGGGCATGAGGTGTCTGCTTGGCTCCCTTATACAAGCTGCTTTAGCCCTGATGAGTTGAAATGTGTCCTGGGCAGTGAAGAAGGGGAGGTGCTACTTTATTACTGCTACTGTGATCTAGAGGATCCCCAGTGGATCTGTGCCTGGCTGACAACTCTGTGTCAGCACTTGCACCTCATAGGCAACATTGGAATTTCTACTGAAGGAATCAATGAGACAATTGGTGGAAGCAAATTGACCACCAGACTCTATGTAGAAGCCATGCTTTCTTGTCCATTATTTAAGGATTATCTTTGTAAGGAAGATTTTAAGAACAGCTGAGGAGGAGCTCACTCTTTTCCAGAATTGTGTATTAGTGTTTTTGAAAAAATCATGCCCATGGATATCAGCCCCAATAAGATCTCCTACAAGAAGCCTGTAATTCATTTATCCCCAGGTAAATTTCATAAAGAAGTAGAAAAGTTTTTATCTCAGCCAGATCAAAAACAAAGTGATACTATTCTACTGGGCTGCAGAAACTCCTATGAAAGCAAAATAGGTCTACTGCAGGGCTGCTTAGCCCAAACATCAGGAAATTCAGTAACTTTTCTAGCTACATTGACAAAAATCTAGAACTTTTCAGAGAGAAGAGGGTGCTGATGTACTGCACTGGGAGAATCTGTTGTGAGCGTGGCTCAGCCTATCTGAAGGCCAAGGGAGTGTGTGAGAAAGTGTTCCAGCTCAAGGGTTTTATTCACAAGTACCTGGAAGAGTTTCCCAATGGTTTTTATAAGGAGAAGTTGTTTGTTTTTGACAAGGGTTATGCCTTGTGCTACAACAGTGACATGTTATCAGAATGTTCACACTGTGGAGCACAGTGGGACCAGTATAAACTCTGCTCCACTCCCAAGTGACACCATTTTGTTTTGACCTGTCCTGCATGTCAAGGACAAGGATTCACAGTCTTCTGTGTCACATGTCAAGACAAAGGGGACAGACAGGCTTCAGGACCTACATAGGACAGTTTTAAAGAAGAATGTGAGTTCATAGCTCGATGGCCATGCATCCCTAGGGAAATTTCACAGCATGCACAGCTCTCTGTGAACCCTAACCAAAGCCCAGGGTTGGAGATGATGGGCCTTTGCTTGTGTAAGTGGTGACTTTAGCATTCCCCAAGCCTTCTCAGAGTCAGTGGGCACCATGTATAAGAAAAGGTCAATGCTGTAGAAAAGGAAATCAGAAACTCATTGTCAGTCATTGCCATCATGGCAAACTGTTCACCATGTTGACCTCCTACACTTCAACAGGGGAGGGGAGAGAACATCAAGTTTTGATCAGTTACTGAATATTCTAATTCAGAAAATGATAGAGCATGGTAAACTCTAAAGGATCCCAAATATTTTGAGGGATAGAGTCTTGAGCCTGGTGATTGTGTCACTCATGCCTTCTCTCTTCTGTGCCACTGGCAATTAGTAGTCATTGCCCTTGTCAGCAAACCTGTCCATCCTGGTGCAAATCTGTGAATTGTGGCCCTCAATATGGATTCCTAAACCAGTCCACTTATGTCATCTGCCACTTTCCCCTTCCCCTTCCCCTGCCTTGGTCTCTTCTCTTACTGTCTGAGAAGCTCTGTATACTGGGATTTGGCCCACCTCCTGCTGTTTAAAATTTGGTGGAAAAGACTTACCCATTTCTTCCCATACGATCTGTGGCACAATTGAGTAGTTTCAGCAGAGTGCATGTGTCCCACACAGTCTAAAATACTTATTGCCTGACCTTTTACAGGAAAGTATACCATCTCCTGGTCTAGAGCAACAGTTCATCTGATAGAGAATGCCCTTAAAGTCATGGACCTCCTTCATATTTTACTGATTTGGTTTCTGTAAGTGATTTCCCCCTCATAGACTTGTTCCCTCAAACACCTACTCTTCTAGCTTTTAAGTGTTCTCTTTGAGAGACTCAAATAAGCTCAATGGCCCTGTCATTGACTTTGGCCTTGCTTTCTTAAGAAGATAATTTGGCAGTAACACTGTGGCAGTCCAGCCTTCTGGTCAGCATGCCAGGAATTTGTCCCTGTCACATGGTTCCCAAGAAGAACAGAGCCACACATTGACCAACAGGTTTAATATTATGTTGCATTTTCCAGTGATGCAGAATGCAGCTGCAATTGTATTTCAAGGAGAAGCTGAGTGGGGTGGCCATCCCTGCAGCATGGTGTCACCCCTGAGCCCATTTGCAGCCCCAGTAGATGCTCTTCATAGTGGTGAGGCCCTGGATCCACTTCTAGTTATACTGTACTGTCCACATCATTACAGTGTAGTGCACAGATTTTTCCTTCTTCATCAGAAGCCTCCTAGTCTGTGTTCATTAGCTCTTTGGCCTCGTCCTCATTCACAAGATTTCCTGAATCCCTAATGAAAATAACTCCCCAAAGCAACAAACAAAAATACCAGTTAACTGGCACTGTGGTATGTTAAAAGCACAAGGGCACTGTGGCTTTACTTTTTTCCAACTCCCAAAGATGCCTGTTGTTAAAAAGGAGGGGCGGGGTCCAGTAGAAATACCAAAATTATGTTTTAAGAATAATCATCTTTGCATAGCTTGGCCAGGATTTCCCACTTCTTTAATATTTAGGTTTTCTGCACTGTTGTCCTTCAGAGGCTTCATTTCCATGCATGAGAGCAGCAGTGATTTATCTAATAAGTGATGAGACAGGTAGTTTAAGTCTGTAAGCTTGGCCATGATAAGCATCATATCCACAGTGGACTGGAAAGTCACCTCTCCAGTGTTAGACCTCACATGAGCCATTTACCCACTATACAGTATAGAAAGGTGTTTTCAAATATTTAGACATAAGTTTTTTCACATCTGTCATAAGATTGGCCTTCGAAGAGGAAAAAACTTATTTCTGCTCCAGTATTCAATTGTATATACATCTCAAATGTTCATAAGTAACTCAGAAATATGTTTGTTGCCCAGGAGGGTTTTTGAAGCTTGAAATTTCACCATTGCCCTTTGCCCTGATATCCATTCAAAGGAATTTAGTGTTTTTTTGTTTCCTGGCAGAGCTCTGTAGCCTCAGTCTGTATTTCTTAAGGTGAATATTGTGGCTCTGATCCAGTAATCAATTTGGCAATTTTATTCTTGAGGTTTTTAAAATTTAAAGGAGGTTAATAGTGTTTTTCTGTTCTTTTGCTAAACAGCTAAGATGAAATTTGTAATAAAGTATTTTATAATATTTGCAAAAAAAAAAAAAAAAAAAAAGGAATTGAAAGGCAAATGTCATGTGGACTTATCCTCCAGGATGTCTTATCCACACAGGGCCCATACCTTTATTCAAACATAAGCATCACCTCTGACAGAGTGCTCTGGAATGACTTATTCCACTTGTAGTCATGGGCTGGATTCCATGGCTAACAATATCTACACCTTCCTATTCTCCTAGCACCTGAAGACTTTTTGATCAATTTCACCTCCATGAACAGAGCATTCATTGTTCTTGGCTGCTGTCTGTGCTGTTCTCCTGTTTACATTTTTTAATGTCATCTAATCGATCCTGCTCTTATTTAAGGTTTTGACATTTTGGAGTTCACCATAGAGTTTTCTTGTTAAATTGGATCTTTGACAGTTGTGCAATCATCGTCATAATTACTATTTTTTGGCATCTCTTAAGTTTTCATCCAATGTTCATTTTCTTTTAATGTGGAATTGTCCCTTATGTACCCATTCTGGAATTCAGTTTTCAAACTGTTAAAGCTGTTTTGTTATCAAACATTAAAATAATGAGAATGGTGTCAGGTTCTGCTGGAGAGTGTGACAGACTTACATGAGGGCCCTGTCTTCCAGGTATAGGACCAAAGTTGCCATGAGGGATGGCAGAGTCCAACTTCTTCTCTGCAGAAAGGTGTTTTCCATGGCTCAAATCAGTGTGTCTGTGTGGATTATTAGAATATTGAAATACTTCCATATCGAATGCTGAGGAGTCCTGAGTATCCCCCTGCTGTCATCCTGTCCCTGCTTCTCCTCTCACACTTTTGCTGTCAATACAAAGCGCCCTGACAGATTGGCTGAACAATAGAAATTTATTGTTTCACAGTTCTGAGGATTGTAAGGCTGACAATTCAAATGATATTAGGAAGTGTTCTTCTGAGAGTTCTCTCCCTGGATTGTGTATGCTGTCTTCTCCTATGTCCTCACATGGTTCTTCCTGTTGTGTAATTTTTCCCCTAATCTCCTTTTCTTATGTGCATATATATATAGAATGAGTATATATATAGTCACATATTAGTTGTATAAATTAATGGGTTTCTTTTTGTCTATTCCACACATGCATGTATCATGCATTGACCTTCCTTTCCTTTCTACCATTGGTTACCTACCTCTCACCCCACTACCTGCTTTCTCATCCCTAATGGTCCTTCTTTCTGAATTTCTTTTGTGGTTTTTATTTTCCACATAAGAGAGAAAACATGCAATACTTGCCTTACTGTTTCTGCATTATTTCATTTTACACAATGCAGTTCTATCCATTTTCCTGCAAATGACAGGATTTAATTTTTTCTTTCCTGAATATTACCCCATCATGTATACATACTATATTTGCCTTATTCATGCATCCGTTAGCTGGCCCCTCAATGAGTTCATATCTTACCTATTTTGAAAAGTGTCATAAAAAACATGGTCTTTCACGTGTCTTTATATTTTGGTGATTTCACTTCATTTGAATAAATACCCAGTAGTGGTATACCTGAGTCATATGCTAGTACTATTTTAATTTTTGGATGAGCATTCATACTTTTTTTTGTTTTTTTTTTTTTTTTTGTGTGTGTGTGTGTGTGTGTGTGTGTGTGATGTAATGATTGTTTATTCGAAGGGGATTGTCTGTTACTCATTAATTAGCTTTAAGGGATATTTGGACTATGAACAGAACATTGATGAAAATGATCACTTTGTTTTTTTTTCCTCTGAGTCAACTGTTTCTTTTTATGAGATCTGTAAAAACATTTACCTTTTGTGAGAGACAGAAGTGTTGAGACATTCCTTGAAGTAATAGTTCAGTGGCTGGCACTGATCACCTGCTCTACTCTTAGCTGTTTTCACTCTATAAGTCTTAAGTTTTCCCTTGTTGTTTCCCAGGTTCATAGAGAGGACTTTTAAGAAGGTGGGAGGATACCTAACAGTTTTAGTTATCTGTGGTTGCTGGATGATAAAGGCCTCATTGCATTTTTGGTTCCTTTTCTCTTGTTGGTCAAGTTCCTGATGGCGGTTTTTATATTCATACTGTTTTCTATATATTTTGTACTATAAAACCTTCTTACCAAAATTGCATGTGGTTCCATTTACTCCACATCCTTATCACTGTTTTGTGGGTTACTTTCTGTTTTTATAATAACCATTCCAACTGGACTAACCATTTTACCCAAGTGGGTAAGGTGTAATCTCAATGTAGATTTGATTTGCATTTCTGTGATGTCTAAAGACATTCAGCATTTCACACATATTTACTGGCATTTTGCATTTGTTTTTTTGAGAAATATCTGTTCAGGTCATTTATCCAGTTTTTATTATATTGCTTCTTTCTGGTTGTAAAGGTTTTCCTATATTCTGGATATTCATTCTCTGTCAGATAAATAGATAGCAAAAATTGTCTCCTCTTTTCTTTCTTTTCTCTTTAATCATCTGATTGTATTGTTAGATGTGCAGAAGGTTTTTTATTTTGATGCAATCGTGCTTGTTCATTCTTGTTTTGATTTCCTGAACTGTTGGAGTATTAACTTGGAAATCATTGCTTTCACCATGATCTTGAAGTGTTTCCCTTTGTTCTCTCTAGTACTTCTAAAGGATCCGGTCTTACACTAAGGTCTATTTAATATTGAGTTGATTTTTGCACAGTGAGAGATAGGGATATCATTTCAATGTTCTCCATTGGAATATCCTGTTTTTCCAGTGTGGTTTGTTGAAGATGGCTATTCTTTTTCCAATACTTTGGCACCTTTGTTGATAGTCACTTGCAGCATGTATTTAGTTTGGGTTCTCTGTTCTGTTCTATAAGCCTACCTGCCTGATTTTATGACAATATTATGCTGCTTTTATAACTGTGGCTCTCAGGTTTAATTTGAAATCAGATATTATGGTGCTATTTTTTTTTTTTGCTGTAAATTGCTTTAGCTCTTCTGGGTCCTTTTTCTTATTCACTTTCTCTTGCCTAATTTGCTAATATTTCTAGTACTATGTTGATAAGTGTTGTGAGAGTGGGGATCTTTGTCTTGTTCCTGATGCTATAGGAATTGCTTTCAGCTTTTCTCAGTTTAGTATGATGTATAGCCTTTACTTTGTTGAGACATGGTTCTATTATATGTAATTTATTCTGGCTTTTCATCATGAGGAGATGCTGATTTGTATGGGGGTCCAGGAGGGTACTGGGGATTGAACTCAGGGGCACTCGACTACTGAGCCACATTGCCAGGCCTGTTTTCTATTTTATTTGAGACAGAGTTTCACTGAGTTGCTTAGCTCCTGGCTTTAGCTGAAGCTGGTTTGAAATCTGCATCCTCCTGCATCAGCCTCCCAAGATGCTGGTATTGCAGTTGTGCACCACAATGCCTGGCCAAAATGCTGACTTTCATCAAAGGATTTTTTGCATCTATTGTGATAATCATGGAATTGTTTAATGCAATTCCAATTAAAATCCCAATGATGTATCTCACAAAAATAGAGCAAGCAATCATGAAATTCATCTGGAAAAATATGAAACCCAGAATAGCTAAAGCAATCCTTACCAGGAAGAGTGAAGCAGGATGTATTGCAATACCAAACTGCAACTGTACTACAAAGCAATACTAACACAAATGGCAAAGTATTGGTACCAAAATAGACAGGTAGATCAATGGTACAGAATAGAAGACATCGACACAACCCCAAATAAATACAATTTTCTCATACTAGACAAAGGTGCCGAAAATATGCAATGGAGAAAAGATAGACTCTTCAACAAATGGTGCTGGGAGAACTGTAAATCTCTATGTAACAGAGTGAAACTAAACCCCTATCTCTCACCCTGCAAAACTCAACTCAAAATAGATCAAAGACCTCAGAATCAGACCAGAAGAAAAGTAGAAGAAAAAGTAGGTCCAAATCTTCCACATGTCAGCTTAGGATCAGACTTCCTTAACAGGACTCCCATATCACAAGAAATAAAAGCAAGAATCAATGACTGTGATAGATTCAAACTAAAAAGCTTTCTCTCAGCAAAGGAAACTATCAGCAATGTGAAGAGAGAGCCTACAGAGTGGGAGAAAATCTCTGCCACTTAAACTTCAGATAGAGCACTAATTTCCAGAATATATAAAGAACTCAAAAAGCTCTACACCAAGAATACAAATAACCCAATCAACAAATGGTCTTGGGAAATGAACAGACACTTTACAGAAGATGATCTACCAGCAATCAACATATATTTGAAAAAATGTTCAACATCTCTAGTAATAAGAGAAATGCAAATCAAAACTATACTAAGATTCCATCTCACACCAATTAGAATGGTGATCATCAAGAATACAAGCAACAATAGGTGTTGGTGAGGATATGGGGAAAAAGGTACACTCATACATTGCTGATGGGGTTGCAAATTAGTGAAGCCACTCTGGAAAGCAGTATGAAGATTCCTCAGAAAGCTTGGAATGGAACCACCATTTGACCCAGCTATCCCACTCCTTGGATTATAACCAAAGGACTTAAAATCAGCATACTACAGAGATGCAGCCACATCAATATTCAATATTCAATTGAATATCAATATTCAATTCATAATAGCCAAACTGTGGAAACAGCCTGGATGTCCTTCAATTGATGAATGGATAAAGAAACTGTGATATATATATATATATATATATATATATATATATATATATATATATATACATATATACAATATATATATATATATACAATGGAATATTACTCACCCATAAAAAAGTAAAATTATGGCAAATTTGCAGGCAAATGGATGAAATTGGAGAATATCATGCTAAGTGAGATAAGCCAGTCTCAAAAAAACAAAGGGGGAATGATCTCACTGATAAGTGGATGACAACACATAATTCGCGGTGGGAGGTGGGCAAAAACAGAGGAAGGAAGGACTGTATAGCAGGAAAAGAGGAGTGGAAGGGATGGGGGCGTGGAAGAAATAATGGAATTAATCAAACACCATTACCCTATGTTAATGTATGATTATACAAATGGTACGCCTTTACTTCATGTACAACCAGAGAAACAACTTGTATCCTATTTGTTTACAATAAAAATAAATTTTAAAAAATAAATAAATGGGAAAAAAACAACAAAAAACATTCAACTCTTTGTTTTATAGATGCTTCGTATTAGTCTTTATTTTCTTTTACTTTTTATGATTTTCAAAATTTTTTATTTTGATTCATTGTACACAAATTGAGCATAATTGTCATTTCTCTGATTGCATATGAAGTAGAGTTGCACCATTTGTGTAATCATACATGTATATAGGGTAATGATGTTTGTCTCATTCAGTTATTTTTCCTTATCCCACTCCCTCCCACTCCTTTTTTTCCTCTGATATTTCCCAAGTGCAACCATTTTTCAGCTAAAGCCATTATTTTACTTTCCTTATGGTTGAGTAATATTCCATTGTGAATGTATACCACAGTTTCTTTATCCATTCATTAATTGAAGGACATCTAGGTTGGTTCCACAATCTGGCTATTGTGAATTGAGCAGCTATGAACATTGATGTGGCTGCATCACTGTAGTATGCTGATTTTAAGTCCTTCAAGTATTCATCATGGAGTTGGATAGCATGGTCAAATGGTGGTTCCATTCCACATTTTCTAAGGAATCCCACACTGCATTCCAGAGTGGCTGCACTAATTTGCAACCCCATCAGCAATGTATGAGTGTACTTTTCCCCCCACATCTTCAGCAACACCTATTGTTGCTTTCATTCTTGATAATCGCCATTCTAATTGGGGTGAGATGCAAACTTAGAGTTGTTTTGATTTGCATTTCTATTATTACTAGAAATGTTGAACTTTCTTTCATATATCTGTTGATTGCTTATAGATCTTCTGTGAAGTGTCTGCTGATTTCCTTGGCTTATTTGTTGATTGGTTTTGTTGTATTCTTCGTGTAAAGTTTTGTGTTCTTCATAGGTTCTAAAGTATCGTTTTCTATCTGAAGTATGTGTGGCAAATATTTTCTCCCACTCTGGAGGCTCTCTCCTCACATTATTGATAGTTGCCTTTCCTGAGGAAAAACTTTTAGTGTGAATCTGTCCCAATTATTGATTATTGCTTTCATTTCTTTTGCTTTGGGAGTTATTTTAAAGAAGTCTGGTCCTAAGATAACATGATGCAGATTTGGGCCTATTTTTTTTTTTTTCTATAAATTGCAGGATCTCTGGTCTGAATCCAAGGTCCTTGATCCTTTTTGCATTGAGTTTTGCACAGGGTGAGAGATCAGAGTTCATTTTAATTTTGCTGCATATGGATTTCCAGTTTTCCCAACACCATTTGTTGAAGAGGCTATCTTTAATCCATTGTATGTTTTTGGCATCTTTGTATAGTATGAGAAAAGTGTATTTATGTGGGTATATTCTGTGTCCTCTATTCTGTACCATTGATTGACCTGTCTATTTTGGTGCCAGTACCATGCTGTTTTTATATTCTATTGCTCTGTAGAATTATTGAAGGACTGGTATTGTGATACCCCCTGATTCACTCATCTTGCTAAGGAATTCTTTAGGTGTTCTGGGTCTCTTATTCTTCCAAATGAATTTCATGACTGCTTGCTCTATTTCCATGAGTTGCATCATTGGGATTTTAATTGGAATTGCATTGTTTTTGTATAGCATTTTTGGTAGTATGGCCATTTTGACAATATCAATTTTGCCTATCCAAGAACATGGGAGATCTTCCCATCTTCTAAGGTTTTCTTAATTTCCTTTTTTAGTGTTCTGTAGTACTCATTTACTTGTAGAGGTCTTTCACCTCTTTGTTAGATTGATTCCTAAGTATTTTTTTTTTTTTTTGAGGCTAATGTGAATGGGGTAGGTTTCCCAATTTCTCTCTCAGTGGATTCATCAGGAATGAATAAAAGTGGTTTAGATTTATGAGAATTAATTATAATTCCTGCTACTTTACTGAATTCATTTATGAGTTCTAGAAGTTTTCTGGTGGAATATTTCAGCTCCTCTAAATATAGAATCATGTCATCGGCAAATAGGTACAGTTTGAGTTCTTCTTTCCTGTTTGTAGCCCTTTAAATTCCTTGCTCTAATTGCTGTGGCTAGATTTTCAAGGAGAGTGTTGAACAGAAGTGGTGAAAGAGGGCATCCTTGCCTTGTTGCAGTTTTCAGGGGTTATGCTTTCAGTTTTTCTCCATTTAGAATGATGTTGGCCATGGACTTATCAGAGATAGCCATTACAATGTTGAGGAATGTTCCTACTATCCCTATTTTTTCCAATGATTTGAGCATGAAGGGTGCTGTATTTTTCCAAATACTTTTTCTGCATCTATTGAAATAATCATATGATTCTTAACTTTAAGTCTGTTGATGCAGTGAATTACATTTATTGATTTCTGGATGTTGAACCAACCATTCATCCCTGGGATAAAACCCACTTGATTATGGTGCACTATTTTTTCAATATGGTTTTGTATGCAATTGCTAAAATTGTTAAACATATTTACATGTATGTTGGACTAAGGATATTAGTCTGAAATTTTCTTTCCTTGACATATCTATGTCTGGTTTTGGTATCAGGAATTATCAATTGTATTATTCTTTTTTTTCTCTCTAATTTATTTATTTTTTCACTGAATTTTACTATTTTTTTCCTTCTAAGAATTTTGGATTTGGTTTATTCTTCTTTTTGTAAGACATTATGATGAATCATGATATTGTTGATATGAATTATTTTGGTTTTGACATTTATTGCTAAAAACTTTCCTCTCCTCATTGCTTTCCCCTTTCTGGTATGTTGTTACATTTCTTTGAAATTTTAATCTGGACACAGTGGTGCATGCCTATAACACCAGTGACTCAGGAGGCTGAAACTGAAGGATCACATGTTCAAAGCCAGCCTCAGGAAAAGCAAGGCCCAAGCTTCTCTGTGAGACCCTCTCAGAAAAATGCAGAATAGTTTTGGGGGTGGGACTCAGTGGTCCATTGTCCCTCAGTTCAATCCTTGGTACCAAAAAAAAAAAAAAAAAAAAAGCATGCATGATACATGTACATATGGAATAGACACAAAGAAACCCATTAATTTATACAACTAATATGTGACTATATATATACTCACTCTCTCTATATATATGCACATGAGAAAAAGGAGATTAGGAAAAAGGTACACAACAGGAAGAATGATGTGAGGACAAAGGAGAAGACAGCATACACAATCCAGGGAGATAACTCTCAGAAGAACACTTCCTAATGACATTTGAATTGTCAGCCTTACAATCCTCAGAACAGTGAAACAATAAAATTCTGTGTTTCAAGCAAATCTGTCAGGGTGCTTTGTTATGATAGCCCAAGTGTGAGAGGAGAAGCAGGGACAGGATGACAGCAGGGGTCTACTCAGGACTTCTCAGTATTCAGTAGGGAAATATTTCAATATTGTAATAATCCACATAGCCACACTTATTTGAGCCATGGAACACACCTTTCTGAGAGCAGCAAGAATGATGTGACAGGTTTGTCTTAAGTAAAATGTGTCTGGCTGAAAGTTCTGTCCTCAGTTCTGAGACTGTGCCCTTCTTAAATTTTGCATTAAAATTTATTTACTTTTAAGAAGTTGAATGCATAGAATCTGTTTGAATGTTTTTATCCTGACCTACATCCTCTGTTCTGGAGCAGTCACAATCAAGGAGTTATGTATCACAGGCAGGATGGGGATAGAAGAAATCCTGCGTGCCTTGTGAACAGGTTCCTGTAGATGCCTCATCTACCTTCTATCCCTTGCACCTGTGGCAACTCCCTTTCTTACCCTCATGTGTTCTTTATTCTTATAGCCTACCAGGTATCTCTCTCTGCATTTTTCACTTGGTGTCTGTGCCCAAGCCCCAGTAAACCTGGTGTATTTAACTCTGTAGATCTACCTGGTGCTCCTTTCTCCTGGTCAACTTTTGTTTCTCACTAACCCCTTGTGTTCCTGATGTCCCTGCACTTGTTTATCAGGTATTCTTGCTTCTCTTGTATAGACAGTGTATCACCAGTCCCTGATCTACTGGGAGACCCTCCTTCCCCTTTACATCTGGTTGGGGGGTGAATCCTTCCTCCTGCTCCTGCTCTTTTGTTAAGGCCAAGATATTTGTATATGGTTCAGAGAAAAGTAGTTCTTCAAGGAAGCAGAGGCGAATAATAGTCTACCTGGGAAGAGAAAAAAGAGAGTGTGAGTGACCTTAGGTGGAAATGACTCCAAGTCTGGAAGACTTCTAGGAAGAATAGGAAATGGTGATGATCCCATCCTGGTCTGCACCATGCAGTTGTTAAATCCCAACCACCATCTTCACACATGTTTAGAAATTTATGTACATGTGTACATACACACACACACACAACACACACACACACACAATGCTAAAAATCTAAACTATGAAGCTACAACAAGATTGTAGGCCCAGCCCACCTTGTTGACAAAGTCCTCATTAATGCAGCTCAGGACACGGATCTGGGTATAAATCATCCTTTCTTGGCTGCTGCTCCAATCCATTCTCTCCCAAGTTTGCAGAAGACTGTCCAGTGGACAAGTGGGAGGGCTGCCATGTGGCAAAGTTTGTAGACTGCAAGATGTACATATGGACGGCTTTAGGTGTGATCTCATTGGGTGCCTAGGTCTTGGGCACCTTGGTCTCTGGCAACTTAGGTTTGGCTGCTAAAAATCAGGCATGTCATGCCTTAGGCATTGTCTTTCTGGAGGTGCACACCAGGACAGGGAAGACAAGAACAGTGCATGAATGGGGGATCCAACTTCATTTCAAACAAATAATAGAAGACAGGGTTCAGGGACCTAGCCTGGCCTGCTGAAATCCAGGACAACCCAACTTGAGGACCCAAGGGTAGTGACAGTGCATGAGGTGGAACATCTAGTACAGTCATGTGGGAGGACATTTGGAGACACTGATAGTCCATGCACTATCACCAAGGACCCAAGTCCTGTAAAAATGGTGTATTGGTTCTTTGGAAAATTAGGGAGAGAAAGGAGCCACATACTTGGTCACATCACCACACAGTTAAAAAAAAAGTTTAGGAGGGACCTTAGATTCTAAGGGGCTCCTCTGCTTGAAAGATTAAATTCCCCATACTGAAGGAAACGTTCCTATTTTGGAGAGCAACCTCCCTTGGCGCCCTTGACACCTGTGGTATCAAGTCTCAGTTTCTACAAATCTTGGAGGGGTTTGGGTAAGGAAGGCACAGGCTGTGTTGAGAATCAAGTTAGGCATACCAGGCAGGTGCAACCTCAATTCCAAGGAGGAGCTGGTGGCAGGGATATGGAGTTGTATCCTGCAGTGGACTGGGCCAGTCCAAGGAGGGAGCTACTACAAAAGAAGAACCACAGTTCTGTGGAAACACTATATCAAGTAGCACCTGAAGAGAATCAGGTCTGAATCACCAGGAAGGACCCCTAGGTGACTCTTGATCCAGGTCTCTCCTGTTCTTGCCAGGAACTACACAGATCAGGGAACTGCCAGAAGCTGGACAGGGATTTGAATCATATCAGGGCACACCATGAAACTAATGCTGGTATCATGAGCCCTGGGAGAATCACCTGAGAAACAGAGGCACAGGAGAGGTCATGTGAAAGAGGAAGCTTGATTGAGAACATTGGGTTGCTTCTAATGAGGGCTGTTTCTTTTGCTTCTTTTCACTTGTTAGAATTAGAATGGCAGGGATTACTTAGAGCCATTCTGATATACACCGGAGATGTGGTGCTGAACTCCTCTATGCACTCCCCACTTCCATCCTCTTCTGAAATATCAGGTTAAAGTAGTGACCACTTTCATGACCTCTGATAGTTCCCACTCCAAAGAAGTGACCATTTCCAGGCAGGTGTGAGGCTAGTGGCCTCTGCAGAGCCCACAAACAGAAGGAGAACTTGTGGCTGGACTGGTTACTCCTACCCGAACTGACCCTGAACCTCAAAGCAGAGTTGGAATCAGGAACATTGAGGTTGGAGTTTCTGGTACAGTTGCAGAGAGAATGTCTAGACCTCTAGCTAGAGGTAGCTGCAATTGAGAAAGCTAGATGCTTCAGAATCAACACACAGGTGACAGAACCTGCCACACCCTACTGTGCAATATATAATCCTGTACCACTTGGATCTGGGCCCTGAAATCTGACTCATATTTCTGGGGTCTCATCGATGATCAAAGATGCTGGTGCACTGCCAGTCCTAGAAACTTTCAAAGGCCCTCATCTGTGACGTGTCTCTCAGTCAAGTCCCACATGGATGAGAAAAGGGTTAACTGATGGAGGAGGATGTTGGCTTCATATCACTCAATTACCCCCAAACTTATCTACTCAATAAACACACAAAATCAATACTTTTATTAAATGAGAGGTGGCATGACAGGTCTGGCCATGCCAGCTCTGGCCTCTAAGAACAACAACAACTTGGAGTAGTTCAACTCTCCTTTATTTATAGACACACAGTTAAAGTGGAAAGACCAGGAGGAGATTATTCTGTGATGGACAGGATAGGGTGGAGTTAAGAGAGCCATTTTCTTACAGACAACATTCCACAAGGAGACAGGGAACCACTCCCACACAGTGCCACATGTTTCCTGGCCATCTGTGACAGGCTTCTGTGGCTGTTAGTTCCTGGAAGACAGGCCTCTGCATCCCATGACTCAACTTAGTCTGATACTGCTAAGTAAGAATGGCTTCCCACACTCCTCCAGGATATGGTGGTCGCCATTTGGGACTGGCACCAAACCAATTAACTGGAATTCATAGGGAGTAGTCAGGGACCACAAGGTCACACTGTGTTCTCTAATTACCTGGACAAATACACTCTCCTACATTTGTTGCATCTGCCCCATCATGTTCAAGTCAAAAGTATTAGCACTGGGGCCCTGGGACAATGTACCTTATACCAAATATTAACATTAAGGGCTTCATTGGACTGTATGATTTTATTTGAATCATTCAATGGTGTGGGGTATTATGTGGTGAATGTCTTTATTCTCCAAAATTCACATGTTGAAGTTCTAACCCCCATAGTGATGGTATTTAGAGATTGGTTTTAGATTTTAGGAGGGTTAGATAAGATTCTAGGGTGAGGCTTCATGAGGGCATTAGTGGTCTTGGTAGGAGAAGGAGAATACCCTGAAGGGATGCTGGTCATGGGAGGACACAGGCCTGCCAAGCATATTCTCATGAAAGAGAGGGAGCCCTCATAGGACTTTGGGTCAGGCATACTTTTTCTGGGACTCCTGACTCCAGAACAGTGAGAAATAAATGTATGGGGTTTCATCCACTGAGTCTATAGCATCTGTTATGGCAGCCCAAGTTAGCTTAGATGGTACACACAATGGCCTGGGAGCATGATTACAGAGTGGGGCAAAGATGAACATACCCATCCAGAATCCAAAGACAGTGAACGTCTCCATGAGTGTCCCTTTACCGCAGGAGTTCAGAAAAATGTGTGTGGTATCTGCAGAGTTTTGTCTTAGGGCCAGCATCCCTAACCTTACTTCTGATTGTGATGTCTTATGTGTCATGAACAATCAGGTTAATGCTGTAATCTGAAATGACTGGGGGAGGAACCATCATATGGAGTCAGACAGCCAACTCTAAATCCTGGCTTACTTTATCTCAGATACCTGATCTGACCTTGAGATAGTGGGGTCCAGGTGGGAAAATTGTGGTGGTGCTGGAGGGGCAAGACACTGGTGCCCGTGGACCCAATAGTTCCAGGTTGCCCCACTGACTGAGGCAGGCATTGGGGTCCTCAGGGCATAAGCTGCTGTGAGGAAGGGGGCAGGATGATCCACAACCCCACAGAAGGCCCCTAGGGACCTCCAGATGAGGGGTCCCTGAGTGTGGCCAATGTTGTGAATATAAGGAGGCTCTCCTGGCCTCAGTTGTGGTCCTCATGTTTCAAAGGTGAACAAATCAGCCACACACAGTTTTCCAGGTTAAGCAGACAGCACCAGAGGTTTATGCAGATAGATGGGTGCAGTAATCCTTGGTGGCAGGGGCACATCCCTGAACAGTTGGTGTGTTGGCACAGGGGCAGAGGGAAAAAGGGGCAGGCCTGTGAAGAGAGACATGGGAGCACCAGGATTGAAATTCATCCCTGCTTTTGTGATGCAGATGCTGTGGATGCAAAGCAAAAGGGAGCATGGAGGAGGGGAAATGTCAGCAGGATTGAGGCCCCCCAGTTCCTTAGTTAGTGGGTATCTTAGGACAAATGCGAATAGATCAGGGCTCTGTGTGCAAGGAGATTGGGTAGTTTGCAAATGTTACTGATTGAATTTCATGCTATGTTACATTTGTCATAGGAATACCAAGAGAAAATTTGTTTACAATACACTAGGATTCCATGAACACTTTCTGTTGAATGTGACACCTCAGCTTTCTCTGCCTCTGAGACTCCCCTTGAACAACATTTACAGACAATCCATCAGCATCCTATGTGACTCCCTAGAAATGGATCAATTTGAGTGTGCTCAGTGACACCGTGACCCTCGGCATGCTCTCCAGGATATTTCTGGGCATTCCAAAGTCATTTTTGAAGGTGACAGTTTCCAAAGATTATTGACCCATCATCTCCTCAGCCTTCCTTTTGCTGACACCTCCTTGTATACCCCTCCATTTCTTTCCTGGGCTCACACAAACAAAAAAGCACCTGAATAAGCTCTTTCCCTGTCTACGGGCTGAGGAACTCTGAAGTTCATCCTTCCTAGCATGTGGTGCTTCTCTCAGCACTTCCTGCAGCACTCCCTAGTAGAGGGCAGAATCTGGCCAGCCCTGTCCCTGGTGTTCACTGGTTCCTACCATGACACAAGAAGCTCTGTTCCCAGGGAAAATGTGCGGAAATCTGCGGCTGCTTGCCAACAGGGTTGCTTCAAGCGACTTGTGCCCCTCTTATGAAAGACCGCAGCTTCTTTGCCTTGTGGCTCCAAGCGGCTCTGCTTATGGAAAGCCGCTTCTCGTGCTTTCGGCCCCGACCAGCGGGACAGAGGACACGTACTCTTTCGAAGTTCACGCAGCTTCCCTTTTATTCCAATAATGCCCTCAATATATAAGCAGTCTCATGCATAAGCAATTGTAACCAGATATGTCCATCCAATCCTTTTAAAGGTCAAGCAGTCACTCACTCGAGCATACATGTAAAGTATATCTGTCCATGTGCTAGGCAGCTGAACTGATTATAATACAGCCAATTGTAAACACATTCTGCCTCTCTCCATGCATATTCAGAACGCCATTTGCTCTCTGCCAGTCGCCATCTTCATCACAGAGAACCAGGTATGAGACAACTGACACTTGTGGCAAGGTTGTCTGGAGGCCATCCCTGTTCAGTAGGATGTCATACATAGTGTAGTCAAGGATTTCAAGGTCCACAACACTTCAACACTTGCACATATTATTCAGGACACCTGCCTAACTCAAATCAGAATACAAGTAGGGGCCCTTCCTGTGTGCTATTCTCCTTTTTCTATTGAAAAGAACCCAGTTGTCTTCATATCTGATTCTGAAAAATTAAGGACACCCCATACGTGTTCACTTCTCATGGATTACCTATTAAGGAAGATGAGTAGAGTCTTCCTGCCAACATAAAATGAAGGACTGAGGCTGCACCACAGAGAGTGGCCAACACCAAGCAGTTCTGAGAGTTCTCTTCTTTCTTTGAAAGTGATAATAATTCAGAAGACCTCATGGCGGTCCAAATATAGGTTGGTTGAATTTCCCTGATTCCCTGCCCTTCAGGAATTAAGGACACCTACTCTCTGTACTGAAGGAGTTTTCCTGGGCAGGGTTTGGTGAGAGGCCCTGGGCTGTGGCACTTGGAGTGCCCTGCAGCCTCTCCCAGAGTGTATCACACTGCAGATGCAGTCAGTAATAACCCTGCTAGGCAGTTTACTAACCGAGAACATTTTGCTCCACTTCCCACTTATAATCTGAAACCCTAGAGTCAAACCCCTCAGAATGATATCACAGGCAGCTTCTAGCTTTCTGAAGAATGGGCACATACTTATCCTCTATTTTCCTGGGAGCCCTAACTGACCACCACTCTGACCCTGTCTCTGACTCTCTAAAAATACCTTGAAGCTACCTGTGTCCATTCTACAAGGAATCAATCCCTTGACCTCTCTCCTTCTGCTGACCCACTATACTTCCCTTGAGTTGTCTGATCTGTGTCTTAGAAACTGTCCTCCCCATGAGCACTATCAGTCTTCCCTGGGCTTCCCCAGTCACATCAAGTGTGTCATCTAGTGGTCTTTCCTTCCTCTACTTCTCCTCACACAGAGAAATTGCTCCTTTCAAATTCCCAAGGATTTACAGGGTGAATGGCAGTCAGAGAACAAGTCACTGACCCTCCAAGCTCCTCTTCTTCTAAGGGCCAGGACATTGGAAACAGAGTCTCACAGTCTCCTAAGTGGGAAATTTCAACAACAGGACCCAGAGAGTGACCTGGCTGTAGCAGATTATCAGGTCACTGGGCAAAGTTTAAATGTAAACCCCAGTGGAATGATGGCTCAATACATTATTCATGGGGAGAAGGAAAAGTGGTAGCACGCCTGGGTGGGACTGGGCAGACATTCCATGAAGAGCTTTGACTGGTAGGGAGGAACCTCAAGTTCCCTTCAAATAATATAGTGGTGCCACAAGTGGTGTGTGCCTCTGGAACATTTCTAAATAATTTCTCAGATTCACAGAGGGTGGGAGGCAGATGCCACTCTATTCCAATACCTCATCAATTGTCTTTGATTGCTTCCCCTGCTGAGCATGACCAGTGAGCTGTGGCTCTCTCCAGCCACACAATCATGTGTATACACAGTCATTACTCTAAACTGTAGGATGTGGCTTGCATTTTATGGATATAGTGCTTTTTCATCCAATCATATCTTCAAAACACACACTTGGGTGTTCATGATATATTTAACATGTTATTAAAAACCTTTTTAATGGAATGGGACTAAACAGGATATTCAGACACTGAAAATAGGCTTCTTTGGCTTTTTCACTTGTCATATCAGCTTATTATTTCTTACAGTCTTCGTTCATGTCATTGGTATTTGACCTAGAGGGTTTCTCTCTTACTTATTTTTTTTTGATCTCGTGGTATAAAATACAATGTGGTAAACTGTCTTCTCCTATTTTCACATTTAACTTTTTAAAATAATGTTTTACTATAATGAATGGCACAGATTGCACTTTCAAAGCAAGCTTTATTTCCTAGACCAAGATTCAATTCGGGGCCCTTGCATACTCTTAGGCAGCACTTTACCACTGAACTTCATCCCTAAGCCCATATAATTAGATTCACAGATGAATGATATAAACAAGGCTATTCATCAATGACTTGGTAGATGAAACCCTAATCCAACACCAGCAATCATCCTTGTTTGCTTCCCTGCTTGGCGGAACAGGTGAGCCATGGCTCTACCATATTAATTATAAATAATAATGAGTATAAACAACATCTACTCTAAACTGTAGGGTGTGGCTTGCATTTTATGGATATAGTGGTTTTTGCACCTCATCACATCTGTAAAACTCACACTTGGGTGTTCATGAGATATTCAGCACCTTATTATAAAACTTTTTAAATGAATGGTCTGGCAAAACACTATCCAGGCACTAAAAATGGGATTCTTTGGTTCTTCTTCTTTCACTTTTCAAGAGAGCTAATTATTTCCCACAGATTTCATTCAAGTAATTGTTATTAATTAGAATTGATAGGTTTATGTTTGTGAACAAGTGATATAGAATGTGAAGTGTGGAAAAACTGTCTTCTCTCTTAATTCCACAATTGTTTCTTTCTTCTTTTTCTTTAAATAATACTTTACTGTAATGAATGATGAAGACCAGATTTCCAATGCAAAGTTCATTTGGTACACCAATATCCAATTCAGGCCCATTGAATACTCTCTGTAAGCACTTTAACACTGAGCTACACTCCTAATCCTATGCAATCAGTTTTGTCCCAATTCACAAGGTTAGTCTGCAGATGTACACATAATCTTACTAGCTCAAATTCAATTTGTATAGAATTGCCATGGAAAGGAGCAGATAAATGATCTTTTGCCCTACCATCTGTACATTGCTGTTGTAAAGACCACAGCTAACTTTGTTCACAGATATATGTATGTACACACACACACACTCACACACACACACACACACACATTTCTGAACATGGATGTTTACCTAATCAGGGAACTTTGGAGGAATGGCAAAGGCCCTGTCTGCCTCCTGCATACACGTTAGATCTGCACATAGGGGGCAATTAGCAGTGTCACATATGACATAGTGTCTTC
This sequence comes from Sciurus vulgaris, assembly GCF_902686455.1. NCBI lineage: Eukaryota > Metazoa > Chordata > Mammalia > Rodentia > Sciuridae > Sciurus > Sciurus vulgaris. Next base: position 32,208,945 of record NC_136474.1, read on the forward strand.
CCCATTATTCTTTGGAAGAAAGTGATACTAATTACCCTAATCCCAGAAAGAGCATGGAGGGATTTTTCTTCCCCATGTATTGCAAGGTTCAGTGAATCCATGGTACAATTTTAAAAGTTCCAACTAAAATCATGCCACGTAGTAGAAAAGGAAGAACATTAACTTGCTCTGTCTACAGAAATTGGTCCACATTGCAAAGTCCTCAAAAACATATAAGGAAAGTTTTCAAAGAAAGCAGTTGAGCATCCATATTTATTGGGAGGGCTCTATGTATGTAATAATAGCTGAGTACTCTAAATCCAGTAAGCACATTAAAGGAATAGGGAATTTAGAGGGTTACCCAGACCTAATTCTTTGCCAGAATAGACCCTATGGATGGATAGAGTATGAGAATGGCACACACTGATGTTTGGACCAGTGAACAAGAATCAAAGGGATGTGGTGTAAAGGGGGTCAAAACAATAGTCCTAAATAAGGAGCCTGAGCTTTAGGGTAGAGAGCTTGCAATGCTGCAGCCAGTGGGGTCTCCAATGCAGGCACAGCAGGTTTGTAATAGTGAACATCATTATGGTCATTTCAGGTGCAGTCACTGGAAGAAGGAGCAGCCTGAGGCTCCCCCAGGAGAAGCCGCCTTGCGGATGACACCTCACAGACGCTGAAGCACTTCCATCCTGTCCTGCAGGCGCTGGGCGCTTCCAGGCAGCAGCCCTCGCGCATGCGCACGCCCAAGGCCAGAAGCGAGTGGCGCTGTTCAACTATCCAGAGTTCATTGCTTCCACTACCCAGAACGACGCGCAGACGCGAGCGCTGATGGCGGTTTCCCAACTGCTGGCGCGGCTCCCGTAGCGGCGTCTAGAGTTGGTTCCTAGCCTAGAGGTACTGAATCCGCGTGGCTCTACCTTCCGACTCCTTAGTGCGCCTGTCTTAGGTCCTGGGCGGCGGGCCTCCCTGCTGTGTGTTCGCGCCAGCGTTGCCGCCTGTGGCCTGTTCTCACCTGGACGCAGGCGGCGCCCAGACCAGGCCCTGCGAGGCCCCGCTTGCCTCCTGTCCTGGAAGCGAGCGTATTTTGGAGTGTGTGAGCTTGTGTATGAAGGTAGTATAAATTTTTTTGAATAGTGGGGGATATTTGCCTATTCCTATGTAGTGGGTAACTGAAGAGATGAGATGCCTATGGAGAGTTACTGGTATATTAAGTTTGTGTTGGCTGCCACACAACAGGGGTGTGTGTGTGTGTGTTTGTACACATGTGTGCATATTTGTATTTGTTGCATGTACTAGCAATAGTTGTGAGGAGGCAGAAGATTCAGGTGTCAATTAGTATGTGTATTCAAGGGATATGGAAGTTGATAGAAAGTTATTTGTATGTAAGTGGGAAGGAAGGAAGTATATATGCGATGGTAAGGTGACGTTGTGCTTTTAAACGGGCTGTGGAAATTCGGTTTTAGTGATAAATGATACAGTTCTTTGTTAGTATTTGTTAGAAATAAAGTTTGTTCTAGTACGGTGTGATATTTTGGGATTTGTAAGTGAGCTTATGTATAGCAGGAGTTAGTTTTGTGTCTTGGGCATGCAGATTGGTTTCTGGATTCTAACATGAGTACTTGAATTCTGTAAGTTACTTCATTGGGAATAAAGTTGCTAGGAGTATTGAAAATGTATTTCTTCAGAAAATGTGTGACATTTCTAGATCCATATGGTAATGTTTGACTGCAGAGCTTGGCAGTTTGCTTACTGGTGATGTGGAATGCTGCAGTTTTGGGGAATCTCTGTATTCATGTTTGAAAATGTTTGTGTCTGTCCATTTCTGTGTGGAAATATGTATAGATCCGTATTTAGAGATTAATAGGTACATGGTTTTTCATGTGTGCTGGTTTTGAACTCTCTGTACCATGCATGCAAGATTATAATTTTTGTGTTTTGTGTGTAGGCACACAAGTGATTAGGTATATGTTCATGGATCTGTGGATGTGGTATTTAGAATCTGTTTGTATACAAATGCTCAGGAATTATGTTTGTGTTTATTGTGGCACATAATTCTTGAAGATATTGGTGATGTTAGTAGATTGTGTGGTCCTAGTGTATAATTATGGTTCATCTCATTCATTTGAGAAGTCTAGGTTGTAGGTGGCTGAGTGTGTCTTGAATTCGTGGGGCTCTTGGCCTGTGTACTCTGGCAGTTGAGAAAGGTTCATTGTGTGTTTGAGGTTCAACTGTGTCTTTGGGTATTGTGGAATGGATATATTTTAAGAATTCTGGGCTTTCACTGATAATTCTGAGGAAAGGCTGTGTCCGGGAAGGGTATGTCACAGTTAGAGTCTAAGTCTTTAGCTCCAGAAAGAGTGATTTATCAAACTCTGAGAGTGGAGCCAGTGTTATAGTGGAGACCTAAGTTAGTAATGCCAGGCTAATGAAATGACTGCCAAGGGAATTCACAAGCAGTGAGCACACCCAGCTCTGGGGAGTGGCTATGCAGGAGACAAGGCTGGAGGGGAAAACTTTTCCAAGCTCTTGGGTATCCATATCACAACATCACATGCCCTGGTTTCCCACTTGGAGCACTAGACCAAATGTTTGCCCTACTTGCTATTTTTTCCTTGTTAGTTTCCTGTTCTTCCATTTTGGGCTAGTTATGTTTCCCCTTGTGCCATTGTATCTTGGAAATATATTTACTTTCTTTTTGAGTATTAGGATTATAGCTGACATAACCACAAAAGGTTTGATTGTGGTACTTTACTTTCACCTGAGTCAGCCAGTACCTGACGAGTAGAGAGGTGGGAGAAGAAAAGAGTTCATTTTGCAGTAATTCAACATGAATGGGTAGCTGCTGCTTTCATCATGCTTAGTGCTGCCGAGTGAACGTGTATATACTATGTTATGAGGGATTGTTCTCTCAGTTTTGGACTGGTGGGCACAAGGGGGTAGTTCACTATTCTTGACAGATGTGCTTTTTCAGGAGTTGGGATAGTGTGGGTCTTATCTGGGTCCAGTGGACACTGAGCCATGCCAGACTTTTGAATCTAAGTTTACGTGATTGTTTAGATGCTTGCTAGATTCTGAAGGTGTGTGCATCTGGTTTCCACACTAGTCTGTCTCTTCTCTACACTTCTGCCAATGCCTTTGAATTTGGACATTTCCTGTGACCTAGAAAGGGGGAGTGCCCAGTCCAAAGGATATCATTTTAACTAACTCTGAGGTTAGTCATTAAGAGAAAGGGGGAGTGTCCAGTCCAAGGGATAGCATTTAACTAACTCTGTGATTAGTCATTAAGAGAGGGATGAGGGTGTGGGGAGGAAAGAAAGTTATGCTCATGAATACAAAAGAAGAAAGAGTGGAGGAAAAAAACCTTTTAATTCAGGGTTCAGTATCACTGTGTTCCCTTGAGTCTCAGAGGAGACTTTGGAGGACTATTGAGAAATGCAGGCACTGTGGAGGTTTGTGGACTCATGGAGATGGACTGAATGCATTTATTTTTCCTGAGACAGACATGAGCTTTTTGGGACAAGGGTAGATATTCTGGTATTGACCTTTAATGTCGCCAAAGGCTTACCTATTAAACCTCTGGTTCCCACTATTGGGAGGTAGTGGAATGTTTTGGAATTTGGGGCCTAGTTGATGGAATTTAGTTCATTTGGGATGTGCCCCTAAATGGCTACTAGGACCCCTGTACATTTCGGGCTCTCTTTCTCTTTGCTTTCCAGGTGCCATGAGGTGAGCAGTTTCCTCTGCCACACAGGCTCTGCCAGATATTTTGCCTTGCCACAGGTACAGATGCAAGAGTGGCAAACGACCATAGATCTGAAATGATGAGCCAAAATAGATCTCTGCTCCATTGAAGCTGATGATCTCAGGTACTTGTCACAGGGTTGGAAAAGTGATCAGGACAGCTCATGTCCAAAATACAAGAGGCCCCCAGTGCCTCCCTCTAACAAAGTCTGTAAGTAACAGGGAACAGCTATAACAGGGAACTCACTCATCTTTTGAGCCAGAAACATGCCAGTAATGTCCCCACATTAGAATTGGGGCATGTAAGGATGCCCAAGGCCTCTTGTGTGAGAACACTTCAGACCCCATTCAGGAATTGGGTCCAATGTGGCTGAAGGGAGCCCAGGTGGACAAGCCCGGGCCGTTCATGGGAACAGACACATCACAACATTATGGCTTGGCAGTTAGGAGTCTTCTGTCTGTGCTGACAGTGGAGACTCAAAAGGGTCTATTTTGAGTTCCCCTTCAATGTCCCAGAGTAACTACATCCCAGGAAAGTTATCTGAGAGGGCTTTATTTCTATATGAAGTGTTTTCTCAGTATTGAGTACTTATTGAGTGACTGGAATGCACCTTTAAGTGCTTTGCACTTTTATATTCCATTCCATTTTCAACACCAAGTTATGTGATATGTGCCTGAAATCTTCATTTTCACCCCTCTACTTCTCACTGCCATAGTAGGCAGAAAATCTTCCTTTGTTGGAGAGGAAGAGGGAGCCATACTAGAGAGTAAACCCAGGAGTGCTTTATCACTGAACCACATCTCCAGTCCTTTTTATTTTTTATTTTATTTTTATTTTTATTTTATTAGGGTCTCCTGAAGTTGATTCTGGTCTCTAAGTTGCTGAGGCTGGCCTGCAACTTGTGATCCTCCTGTCTCAACTTCCTGACTGGTTAGAATTATGGGTAAGTGCCAGTATGCCCAGCTCATCTAATTTAACATTGTGAAATTGTGAAATCTGTATTGAAATCAAAGAGATCCATTTTGACGATTGTAGATGATAGTGTCACTGTCTATGTTCATGGTTTTGATCACTCTCTGGAGATTTAAAAATGTGACTAAAATGGGGCTAATCATTGACTAAAATAAGTTTGTCTTAAACTGGTCTTTGTATTTGGGTGATAATGTTTGTCCCTATGTGGCCACGATATATGGTGAACTATAACCTAGCTTAATATTCAGATATGCTCTAACCTATCTTAACTGTAGAAATTTGCTTGTAACTAAGCAACTAACTCTCAGCCATTCATAGCAATGCAGCTTCAGACAATCACGTGCTGTTGACTGACCTGACCACTGGCTTTTGGTCAGACTGCAGCTAATCAGATTCTTTCCAGATGGCCATTCCTTTTCTCTGATGGTTTGTGTAATGTGCAGAGGTAATGCAGTTAAACCGTCTTTGGTCCCAAGTGCCCCCTGGTGCCAGAATCTTTTTTTTTTTTTCTTTTTTTTACACAACTTTTTCTAAATCAAGTTGTTCTCAGTTTTTCTAAAAACAGTTCCAATGTAGGAACCACCATGAGAAGCTACCAATTTGTTCCTTGTGGCATATGGAGGAATTCAGAGACTTTTTTTCTGACCATTTTTGAGCCATCTAGGAGTAGATTGAGCTGAAATTTCCAGTAAAACAGAAGAGGCTGACTTGGGAATAACTGTTTTTCCACCACAGGGTCAAAAGTTAGACCACAGCTTGAGAGCACTGAGATTGGGAGAGAGATTGTGACAGCAAGAGTAGTATACGGTGAGGGTGTCAAGGGGAAAACTGTGAAGACCAGCCCAGAGACCTACAGGAGTAAGGCCCTGGAAAATGCAGGGATGCCCATGAAACGTCCCCTGTGAATGCATGTCCTGTCCAGACAGCATCCTTGTGGGCTTAGGGAAGAGCAGCACCCATCAAGTAATATTTTCTTTCTTTTTCACTCCCAGGGTAGCTGCTGGACTTGAAGTGGTCAGAAGACATGACCACTAGACTTGTGTGCCAGGAGAGGTAGCTGTATGAAATGCCAATGAAGAAGTCTACCTGCTGCTTGCTGGCCTGACTCTGCAGGATTTCAGTAAGCCTGGCTGTTCCTGAGAGCAAATGCATAGTTTGAATGCAGTGCCCTCTATTGACTATTAACCTGGGAGTGGCAGTGTAATTACTGTAACGAGACTTCATTTTGTCTCTGGAGAGAACCATGGATTTTTCCTTATTTGAACATAAACAGGTAAGCCGTGGGGACCCTAGATTTCACCCAATTACTGGAGACACCAGCACCAAGGAGCTGGTGCGCATATTTAGTTGCATAGTCAGTTGGAAGAACTCCATGAGTGCAGCTTGTTCACAGTCAAAACAGCAGTGACTGGGATTAGTGAAAACAGTTCTTTAACACCAAAGTAAATTAGTAAAAACCTGCTAAATATCATATTCAAAAAAGTGAATTGAAAAATTATGTGAAAGTATATTCATTTGCTTCTCAGAAGTGTAATTTTCTAGTATGTATTAAGCATTAGCTTTTTTTGCTAGAAAATTAATAGGTTAAATCTGGAAACACTATATCACAATTGTTTGTACTTTTATTTAGCAAGTAAAAATTAAGTTGGCAATCATACAGTAAAAATAAAAACAATGATAATATCAAAATCATCCAATAGGAATTATGCAGTGTTTGAATATTGTATCTTCTATTCTATTCACTACAACATTATTAACATTCATTCTCATTTTAGGAAGTGATGTTTGCAGATACAGTGGCTTGCCAAGTCATATACTTGGAATATGGAAAGTTTCTCTCACTCCTGGGACCACAGTGTACAAAAGAAATTCATACACCTCTTGAAGTTTTTCTTGATGTTGGACATAGGTATGTAAAGTGTTCCTAGCAACAGATTATTGCAGGAATATAAAAGGGTGGTGGGGTGGTCTTGCTTGCAAAGTTTCAGCAGGATTCCTGATAGATGTCTGTCGGGCCAAGTGGTTGTTTGCAAGAAATGGTAGAGGAGAAGGTAATGAGTCCAGAGATGGGAATGGGACAGGAGTAGGTAATTTGACAGAAGGCAGTGGAACAGGAGATGGCACTGGTACAGAAGCAGGGAATAAGCAGTTCGGAAATGAGGAGCTCTGTGGGGTGGTTCCCCTTGAGGGTGTCCTTGAGTCACAATGAAAAGTCAGGCTGGGGCTTGGCAGAGGTGTGGGGCAGGCCATGGGTTCCGGAGGATGAGATGTGGGAGAAGAAAGTCCATGTGATTGAGGTGAGTGTTGTTCCAAAGGAATCACAGACTGTGGTGACTGAGATGCACTCAGGTATGAGTACAACCCCTCAGACAAGGAGGGAGACATTAATTTTGGTGAGGAGGTGGAAGCCAGAAGCAGAGGGTGCTTGTTCACAAAAGACAGGGAAGGCTTGGGGAAGAAAGCAGTGGTTAGAGCATCGTGCACAGGCAGTGTTCATGATGGGTGGACTGCATCTGACTCTGGTTTGCACTTTTCATCTGGGTCTTCTCCTTGTAAGACATGGTGAAATTTGCTGTCTTCATGAAGCTTCCCTAGGTGGCTGCAAGCGATAAGATGCACAGGTTGTAGCTGGAGCAGATGGGGCCAGGAGGTTGTGCACATGGGAAGGGGCAGGCACCTGAGGTTTATAGCCCCTTGCTGCCACATATTCCATGTTTACAAAGCCCTTACTCTTTCATACCCCAGAGCTTTAGTGAGATCCTGCCCCATGAGAACTTTGTGTTTTAGGATCATATCATAGACAGCAGCTGGAAGGATACAGGAAGAAGTGGAATGTTACTTACCTCTGTAGAAGGGAGACCAGAACTTCAGTCCTTCCACTTCCCTCCAACAATCCCTGTAACATGAAAATGGTGACTGGGTTATTGTGGATAGGAAGGGTGAGTAGAATGTCCATATGGGGCAGATTGTGTGAAAGTAGTCTCTGGAGAGCAAGCACCAGTGTTCAAGGCCACATGACAGGTGATAGGGATAGGAAGGCACACAGAACTGTTGCACTTTGTCATTTCCTTCCACCTCCACTAGCCCCACTGTACTCATAATCACACTGTGGGGAGAACAATTGGACCATCTCAAAGATGAATGGATCTTAGGAAAGTGAGAACTTATCCACACTTTGACCAGGAAGTCCCACTTCCAAATCCAGACAGCATGGCTCCATGATGGCCCACACTGTCCTACTGGACATCACCTATCCCTGGCCCACCACAGCTTCATTGTGAGCACAGAACCTGAGAAGTATCTATAGGATGATGATTTCCTTCCTGAATATTCACTCTCTTGTCTCTGCTACTGAGATTCTCTGGAATGTTCTTCATTCTCTTGGGTCAGGGGACAAGAAGTCACCTCTGGGCTGGGAGTGCAGCTCCTTACCTTTCAGAATGCCACTCTTCTTCCCTTTCTTGCTCTGTCCCTTCTTCACCTTTGGATGCAGACCAACAAGAAAGGAAAAGAGGCTGGTGCCCCATTAACCCTCTACTCTCCTACACCAGTTGTAGACATCCCATGTTTCTGAACAGCTTAAGTGTGGATCGTTAGCTAATGAGGACCACTTTAAGAATGTTTTTAAAGTGGCAATTTTTTTTCCTTTGGAAAACATAAAAAGGGAATTTTCTCTCTAAACTGCACCATGGATGTCCTCAGTCACTGCTTGTCCACTCAGAATCAGACTCATTTCTATAGGCTCTTCTAGGCTGCCAGGCAAGATTGTGCTCCCTGAGGCCAGAGGTGCCTCCAGCCTGTGATGGAGGGCCTCAGGGCTCTGCACAGCCCTCACATCAGTCAAGCACAGAGGAAAGACTTTTTTCTGAGACTCCTTCCAGGAGAAGGTGACTAATGGACCAGTCCTTAAACCTGTTTTTCTTCACAGGTTCCCAACTCTCTCAGGAATCCAGACCTCTGAAACTGAATCACAATGTGTGTTTTTCTCTTGATCATGCAGCTCACCACTTGGATAGTCTGGGAGCTTCAGAAAGAGAAGAACTAGTGCAGACCACCTCCTTGCCCTGCCCCAACTGTCCCAGAATGATGCTCTGTTGTGTCCTGAGATTTCTGTTTTTTGAAGTGTCTCTAGTTATTTTGGAAAAGTGGAAAGAAGTGTAGACAATAGAGAACCTGTTTTACTGGTGAGTGTCGCCTGACAGTTTCTTACTTTGGAATTTCTTTTTCCTTGGTGTTGGGAAAAATGGATCACCCTGGAGGCAGGGTAACAGGAGGAGAAAGAGCCCCAGTCCACACACAAAGCCAAGGATCATATCCATTGCCCAGGTGGTGAAGCTGGGGTTCAGCCATGAGGCACTAACGCTATTCAGAGGAAAGAGAGGATTCTCCATCATCTGAATGGCACTGTCCATTTTGGAAAAATGAGTCCTGAGAGGTCTCTTCAGCAATGGGGAGTAGGATCCAGGCATGTAACACAGGGCTGTGCTGTCTCATCACAATGGGATCCTGAGAGGAGGGGAGGGTCAAGAAGAAGAGGCTGCAGCACACCCCTGCCCCACCCTCCAGTCCAGCATGTCCTTCACCCTCCTGGGCCTTCAAGATCCCTACTTCCAACTCTACCTGCTTGCCCTGCCCCAGGAGGCCTTAAATAATTTCCTGTTGTTTTTGCCTAGCATCCAGACATGATCAACTTCCTGTTAGATCTCTTCTTAGTTTCCTCAGTAGTACGTTGTTTTGATATTAGGTTGTTTCTGTAGTTGTTATTTTGTAGGGATTATTACTTTCATGTTCTCCTCTCTCTGCTGTTTCAGCTTTCTCAATCAATATTTTCTTTCGTTGAATCAACACAGACATAGAACAGAAACCTGTTCTTTACTTACTTAGTTTTGTGCATTTTAAATAAAATTTCTTCATGATGGTTTTCTCATTAATTTTATTATCTTTATGTAGAGGGTCTTGAACAACACAACAAACACCTAAAGTAAATATACGATTCTTCCAAATCCAGAAGAACAGGTACAGAAAATGAACAAAAAACCTTCAAGGAAATTTTTGAATGTTTCTCATATATATTTTCTTCAACTTCAGTGATTGTTCTTCAAATTTGCTGATGAAATTTTGGGGATTTTCTGTATACACACACACCTGCCCAGACATCCAGTTATTCATGTGTGATGTGCATATCAAATATGCATCCTATAATATATATAGGACTGGCTGTTTGTTTTGATTTTACAAAGGGGAAATATTGAATCTGGAGGTCTGAGTTTTCTGTCAAATTTGTTAAGTTTCTAGCCCTTGTTATCCAAGAGTTTTTCTTCCCCCTTTTCCCTCCTTTCTCTCTGAGTCTCTCTTTGCATGTGTGTAGATAGCCTTTCTGATGGGGATGTCCAGGTCATGAGCACCACTTGCTGGAAAGATCTCTGCCCTGTGCTGCTGTGTTGGCTCTGCTCCTTTACTATACACCAACTGACTAAAGTTATGTGTGTCTGTTTCCGGGTTATGTTTACTAATACTTCATTGCATTTCTTTTCTACATTTATGACAGATTTAAGTCTGTAGTTGTCTTGTAATCTTACACATGTGTTAGAATGTAGTTCTTTGGCTTTTGTGTTCTGAAGAGATTATGAACCTATCTTGAACTGATGTAATGGCCTTAGTGGGTCAGTGTCTGATAAGTTAGATTTCTATTCAGATGGATAATTTCTTTTTGAGTTACATCTAGCATATTTGTTTTGCATGGAATCAATTTATTTCATGCAGTTTCTTGAATTTAAGAATATTGAGTTCTTTGTGGTGTCCCTTGACTATCTTTGTAATGTCTAAGAAATCAGTATTGATGCCACCTTATGAATTTCTGATCATCATTTATATATTTTTTCTGTCATATATTTCCTAGAGGCTCATGGATTTTGTGATTTTTAAAATACCTTTATATTTTTAATGCAGTGCTGAGCATCAAACCCAGTGCTTCACACTTAGTAGGCAAGTGATTGTTCTACCACTGAGCTATAGCCACAACCCCTTTAGTAATTTTTACTTGACACATAATCACACATATTTATAGGACTTAATAGGCCAAATATAATATTGTGATACAATTATGTCAGATCCATTTGTGTTTGCTATCCATTGCTTCACAAACTTATTTCTTTGGTGTGAAAAATTTCAAACTCTACTTTTTAGCAATTTAAAAATATACAATACAATATTAAGTATCATCCCTATATTAATCACCATTTTGTCTCTGTGAGTGAAATATGTGACAAGAATAACTTAGCAGAAGAAAGATTATTTGGGGTTCTACCATCTCCATGCTGGGCCCAGGTGAGATATACATCATTGCGTGGGCATAGAAGAGGAAAGCTGCTCAGTTCATGGCTGATAAATATCATAGAGAGACAGGCATGGTGGCATACACCTGTAATCCCAATGGCTCCAGAGGCTGAGGCAGTAGGGTAGAAGGATTTCAAGTTTAAAGCCAGCCTCAGACACTTAGCAGGTCCCTAAGTAGCTTATCAAGATCCTGTCTCAAAACATACATAAAAGTGCTGAGGTTGTAGTTCAGTGGTTAAGCACAGCTTGGTTAAATCCATGGTACATAAAATTTCAAATAAAAGCAGAGAAAGGGAGACAGGAGAGAGAGAGAGATTGAGAGACAGAGATAGAGAGAGAGATAGAGAAAGAGAGAGAGAGAGACACCCCCACACAAACCCACACACACCCAGTGCCAAACACAATGTTTTCTAATGTTACATTATATTTTCAATAGGCACACCTCCAGTGACCTAATTTCTCCAGCCACACCTACCTGTCTGCAGTTAGAGACTATGGTCCTTTCCAATTATTAATTCACATAAAGGAGTAGTCTGCATATAAGTTTGCAGATCTCATAATCCATTCTTTCTCTTGTGAATATTTCTGCATCACCTAACACATGTACCTTGGGTGGGGGGACACTCCTAGATCCATATCCATGAAAATCACCATTCTGTAGTGGACTTTTAAAGATAAGTTCCCCACCCTTTGATTTCCTGCCATTTGCATATAATATGCATGTATGTTCTTTGTTAGTGCTGCTTAGATTGTTTTCAATTTACTCTGCTTGGTGAAGGAAGATGTAACTATACTTATGATTAGATCTCAGTTTTTTAGTGACTCTGGGGTCCTGAAAGACTCATTTCCCCAATTTCCTCATTTTCTCACTTCCTCATTTCCTCATTTTCCCAACTCTGATTGGACAGGATATTTGGAGGGAGCAGGTCAGCGTGTTGCTGGGACATGAGTCAAGTGAGTTTGAGAAGATGAGTGGACTTGATTCTTCACATAGAAGTTGAAGACCCGGTCCTTGTGGATCCTGGGGGTCCCCAGGAAATAGATATCTCCCACACAGCCTATGGTGATGAGTCCTTCCTATGGGTACCCAATATAATAACCTGCTAATGACCTTGCCTAGTTCACATAGTTCTAGTTCACATAGAAATTGAAGACCTGGTCCTTTTGGATCCTGAGGGTCCCCAGGAAATAGATGTCTCCCACACAGAAGGGCTGTGGGTAGGCTGTCTGTCAATCATCCTCTCTCAGCCTATGATGATCTCTCCTCCTAGCTATGGGTGCCCCATATGGTAACCTGCTAATGACCTTGCCTAGTTAAAGCCAAGTAACTCTCACAGAGTGGGCTTGTGTCTTCAGAAGGTACCTGCCAAGTACCTGCTGTCCTAAGGTGCTAGTATCACAATGGAGGGACAGGTAGCAAGGAGGATGTGGTGGTTCCTTGAGTCTTGCTTCTTGCACAGCACTTCACCTGCCAATACACTCGTACATACAAGGGTTAACTAATTACACCCATGAGAATTCAGACATCACTGACAAGATGTCTGAAATACAGATTTATAATCCTGTCAGGAGCAAGGCATCTTGCTGTAGAAAGGAGGTATTGGAAGATGTTACAAGAGGCATAGTGACCTGAATCCTGGCATTGGGTTTAGTAGACAAACAGACCCATGAAACAGAATAGGCAAAACAGAAATAAATGTGTGCATTTATAGTCACTTGCTTCTCAACAAAGGTGCCAAAAACGTATCTTGGAGAAATGACATCCTGTTCAACACAGTGTATTTGAAAAAAAATGAATGATCACATGCAGAAGATTGAAGTTTGACTCCTGTTTCTCATCAGTACCAAAAAAACCAACTTATAAGCCATCAAAGACTTTAATGTAGGACCTAAAACTCTGAAACTGCCAGAAGAAATATTATGGAAATGTTTAAGATTTTTTACATACTTGTTACTTTCCTGGTTAGAACCCCAAAGGCATAGGCAACAAAAGAAAAAAAAAATTGACAAATGGTATTTCATCAAGCAACCAACAAACTTCTGTACAGCAAAGGTAGCAATCAACAAAGTGAAGATATGATCATCAGAGAGAGAAAAGCTTTGCCAGCTATACATCTGACAAAACTCAAAACCACTTAACATAAAACACATCAACCAAAAAAAAAAAAGGGAAAATCATCTGAAATGACGCTTTTTTGAAGAAATACAAATGACCAATAAACACATGAAAAGCATGCCCAATGGTTAACAATCAGGAAAACACAATTTGAAATTATGAGATTCTATTTTATTCAGCTTAGAATAGCTATAATATCAAAATTAATGAATAGTAAGATATGAATAAAATGGAACACAAAAACTGTGGAAATGTAATTTACTATATCCACTTTGGAAACAGGTGGAGTGTTTTCAAAACCTGAAAATAGAAGTTTGTTATGACCCAGCTGTCCCACATCTAAGTGTTTATCTGAGGGAAATTAAGCCTGCCTCTATGTCTGCATTCCTATGGTGATTGTGGCACTGTTCATAATAGGCGAGGTAAAGAATCAACCCAGTGTCCATCAGGAGGGGAATCAAGAAAGAACATATGTATACAGATATGTGGGTGGGTGTGCATGTGTGTATGTATACATACAGACATATATAGGTCTATGTCTATGTATGCTTATGCACTTTATGTGTATATATGTATATATGCATATTTTACATGCATATGTATATATTTTTAATCTTTACTTGTACTCATATTTTTTATATATAAACATATACATATATATATACATGTGTGTATACATGCATATATACATATATATAATATATATACAGATATATACATATATATGTATATCTATATATGCCAGATTAGTATTGGACCATAAAGAAGGATGAAGTCCTGTTACTCACAGGAAAGTGCATGGTACTGGGGATATTGCATTAAATGAAATGACACAGAAAGAGAAGAAGACAAGTGGTGCATGTTCTCTCTCAAATATGGAAGCTTAAAAAGAATGACTTGAAAGTAGAAGAGAAATTGCTAGGCATTAGAAAAGGTGCTGGGGGAGGTGGTGTGAGGGCCATGTATACATGTGTGGAAATATTTCAGTGAGTTCCATTTCTTTCTACAATTATTATGTGATACTAATTAGAATAAAAATAAATATAGGACATCTGGCATCTCCAAAAAATAATAAAATAAATCTTGACTCAGGGAGATACTAAAGCAGCCTTTCTATACTATATGTCCTTGTGAACTATATTAATGAACAAAGAGAAATAGAGCACATTTCTAGAGTCTGGATACCCGAGAGCACTCGCAGAAGCTTGCTCTAACCCCTTAACATAAAAGGTCCCTCATACCAATGAGAAATGTGCAGGGACTCCTCCTGCCCTTTAGGAGATTGTGTCACCCACACCAAGGGAGGTGCCAATCCTCTGCAGATGCCCTTGGGTGTGTTTGATGACAGAGTGGGACACAAAAAGAAGCTACTGCTTCACATGGGGTGGGATTGTGTGAAATGTCCCTCCCTGGAAAGAAAAAGGACAGCACCATTTTAAAATTTGTTTTTATTGTAAACAAATGGGATACATGTTGATTCTCTGTTTGTACATGGAGTAAAGGCATACCATTTGTGTAATCATACATTTATAGGGTAATGTAGTTTGATTCATTCTGTTAGTTTTTCCTTCCCCCCTCACCCCTCTTTTCTCTGTATACAGTCCCTCCCTCCACCATTCTTGCCCCCTCCCACTCCCCATTATGTGTCATCATCCGCTTATCAGTGAGATCATTTGTCCTTTGGTTTTTTGAGATTGACATATCTCACTTAGCATGATATTCTCCAATTTCATCCAGTTGCCTGCAAATGCCATAATTTTATTATTATTTATGGCTGAGTAATATTCCATTGTGTGTATATATATATATATATATATATATATATATATATATATATACACACACACTACCCTAAGATTCCATCTCACATCTCACCCCAATTACAATGGCGATTATCAAGAATAAAAGCAACAATAGTTGTTGATGAAGGTGTGGGGAAGAAGGTACACTCATACATTGCTGGTGGGGTTGCAATTTGGTGCGACCACTCTGGAAATCAGTGTGGAGATTCCTCAGAAAGCTTAGAATGGAACCACCATTTGAACCAGCTATCCCACTCCTTCACCTATACCCAAATGAAAACACTTTGATAAAGCTGAAATCTGTGGCTGCATTCCAAATGTCAGTAGGGTACAGAGACAATGTTAGTCATATGTGTTTTCTGCCACCTGCCACCACTGAGAACCACCTTCTGGGGGAGCTGCTGTACACTGGGGTCACCTTGCCCCTCAAGTTTGCTCTTACTGCCTTTTAAAACTACTGTGAGTAGATGACCCCAGTGTCAGCTGTGTCCCTTCTCCTCCTATTTTTATGCCCTTCATTGGATTTCCACCTGCACATATTCCTCTAGGATCCAAGTACGGAGTTTTTGATTTGCTAACAATATCATATATTGCATCCTATTGGACAATTCTCATTTTATTTTGTGAACTAGAGAGGCAAACAGAGCCAGGAGCTCCTAGGAAATCAAGTCCACAAGAATTAAGACAAAATTTATGAAGGGTTCATATGCCATAATTTACATACAGGTGAAGCATCCCCAGTCTGATAACCAAAATAGAAAATGATCCCAAATCTGATATTTTGTGAACATCAGAGCAGTGCTCAAAACCTTTTAGATTTTGGAGCTTTTTAACTTTTACCTTTTTGAATTAGGGATGTTCAACTGGTAAATGTGTGGAAATATTCCACAGTCTGAAAATTCTGAAGCATTTTTGGTAAGTTACTCCATAATACGTTTTGGCGAAAACAATTATTTTCTCACATTAATATCTGTGTCATTTATTTTCTGTTTTTTAGTGAATTAAAAGCTAAAAGTGATATATCAAAAGAGAAAAATTGAGCAAATAATGAGATTTTAAAAATACAAGTTCGATTTTACTTTTTTTTCATTTTATATCACGGGTATATTACAGAATTAGAACATAATTCTGTGATATAAATGGCTGGATTTTACATGATGATTTCAGAATTCCAATCCCTGTGCTAAGCATGAATATGCTGTGTCACATTTCCTTGTAATGAGACGAATGTTTGACCTTCTGCAGGCTGCCCAGGACACTGTATCTTGTAGTCAGTTGAAACAGTCATGCAGTGCTGTCCTGGCATATCCCATGGACTTCTCATCATAGGCATAAAACCTACAAGACATCTAACTTCTTTTCTTTGGAGAGTGGGTGGCAGTACCACAGATTGAACCCAGGGTGCTTTACCACTGAGCCACATTTCCACTCCTTTTATTTTTACTAGGGTCTCCACATTGCTGAGGTTGGCCTGGAACTTGGGATACTTCTGCCTCCATTTCCTGACTGACTAGGATCATAGGCATGCACCACTATTCCTGTCTCATCTAAATTGACATTGTGAAATTGTGAAGTCTGTATTGAAATCAAGCAGATTCGTTTTGACAATTGTGAATGACATTGTCACTGTCCATATTCATGGTTTTGATCACTCCCTCAAAAATTTATGAATATGAATAAAATGGTGATAATTGTTAAACTGAAATATATTTGGCTTAAACGTTCTCATACTTGGGTGATAAAGTTTGTCCCAAAGTGGCCCCCATATATGGTGAACTGTAACCAATCTTGCTATGCAAATCAGGTGTAGTCTATCTTAACTGTAGGAATTTGCCTGTAAGCCAGCAACTAATTCTCAGCCAATCACAACAGGGCAGGTTCAGGCAATCTCCTGCTGAGGACTGAGTCATCTGACCATGCGCATATGGTCAAATGTGCTGACTACAGCCAATCGGATGGTTTCCAGATGGCACTTCCTCTTCTCTGATCCTGAGTTTAATCTATGGAGGTGAGGCGGTTAACCGTCTTTGGTCCCAAGTACCACCCGGTGCTAAAACAGTTTTTATTCTTTCTTTTTCTTTACACAAGCTTTTCTAAATCAAGTGTTCTCAGTTTTTGTTAAAACAGTTCCAATCCAGGAACCAACTGTGAGAACCTGCCTCTGTTCCTTTTGACATTTGGGGCAATTCAGAGAGTTTTCTGAACATCTTTGAGCCTTGTAGGAGTAAAGTGAGCTAAAGTCCCCTGTAACACAGAGGAGGCTGACTTGGGAATAATAGCATTCCCACCACAGGGTCCAGAGGTAGATTACGGGTTGAGAGCCCTGAGGTTGGGAAAGAGGTGGTGACATGAAGAGTTCTACCTGATGATGGGGTTGAGGGGAAAACTGAGGACCAGCCAGGAGACTTACAGGAGAGGAAAGATGTCCTGGAAACCATGGGGAATGTCCTTGAAGGAGTCCCCTCTGAACACATGTGCAGTCCAGACACCATCATTGTGGGCTCAGGGAAGAGCAGCATCTATGAAGTGATAATTTCTCACTCTTTACTCCTGGTGTAGTTGCTGGAATTGAAGTTGTCAGAAGACACGATCACTAGGCCTGTCTGTTGGAGGAGGTAGATTATCAAATGCCAATGGAGAACTCTACTTGCTGCTTGCTGGCTGGGCTGTGCAGGATTCCATCAAGCCTGGCTGTTCCTGAGAGAAACTTTGTATTTCAATGCAGTGTCCTTTTATGACTGTTAACCTTGGATTGTAATTCCTGTAAAGAGACCTCATTTTGTGTCTGGAGAGAACCAGTGGATTTTTCCTTATTTGAATATAAGCAAGTAAACTCTAGGGACCCTGAATTTCATCCAAGGGATGGAGACACAGCAGTAAGTAGCAGATGTGCACAGGCAGTGTGGAGAGAACAGAGTCAGTTTGAAGAACTGCATGAGTGCAGCTTGTTAATCATGAAAGCAGCAGTAATTGGGATTAGAAACACTTCTTTGACACCAAAGTAAATTAGTAGAAATCCACTAAATATGTTCAAAAAAGAAAACTGAAAAATGACTTGAAAGAATATTCATTTGCTTCTCAGAATTGTAAGTCCCTAGTATAGCTTTTGTCCTAGAAAATTAGTTGGTTGGTTCTGGAAAAAATATTCGACAATTGTGTTTAGTTTTATGTAGCGAATAAATGTTAAGTTGACAATTATCAGTAAAAAATAAAAATGATAAAATCAAGATAATCCCATAGAAATTATGCAGTGTTCTAATATTTTAACTCATTTCTCCTTCAGTACAACATCATTAATATCAATTCCCATTTTAGGAAGTGCTGTTGGAAGATTCTGAGTGACTTGCTTATGTCATAGACCTGGAATGTGGAAAGTTTCTCTCACTCCATGGACCACAGTGTAAAAAAGAAATTCATGCACCTTGTGAAGTTTATCTTGATGTTGGACAGAGGTATGTAAAGTGTTCATAGCAACAGATTTTGCCAGGAATCTAAAAGTGTGGTGGCAAGGTCTTGCTTGCAATTTTTTGGAGGATCCCTGAGCTGATAGATGTCTGTCTGGTCAAGTGGTTGTTGGCAAAAATGGTAGAGATTGTGACAACATTAGGGAGCAGGTGACCGCAATTTCAAGTACTGGACAAGTGGGGAAAGAAGAGCTGTAGACAATGAGAGTGATGAGGGTGAGAAAAGCTAATACACAAAACTCTTTAGGACTTCAGTGCTGTGCCAGCCATGTTTCCTAGAGGATAGCTTAGCATTTTCTATCCCCATTCACTGTGGCTGGCATAGCATTATTTTATATCTTTCTGCATGTTAGTTTCACCTGTGTGGTTTGTGTACCTGTGGTACCATGGGTGTGAGAAGCATGGGCCACACGTTTATGGAGAGATGGAGTGTTCTGGATATGAAAGCTCAGTCTAGGTACAAACACTCTAGCAAAACTGAGTATCCACAGACACCCACACCTGTTCATAAAATGCAGCAATCCACATTGGCTCCTGAAATAATTTCAGTTGATTGTGTTACAGTAGCATGGTTATGAATGTTACTGACCTTAGAAAACACAGGGGAAAGCCATTGGGACTGTCTGGAGTGTGATGTGTCACTGTTAATGTGGTGAGAAGAACTGAAAGTGTACCTGTGTTGGGGGAATCTCGGAGGACTTTCTTCTGTAGAAGTTCATTAGAAATAAAAGTGCTTGAAGTTATCAACAGTGTTCTAGTCAATGAACAGGAATTGAAGATGGCATGACATATTCTTCCACTCACATTGTGTTCTTGAGTGCCTGATTCAATGAAGTGAGTGTGAAACCTGTTTCAAATAAAAGTCTGTTTCAAAACCAAGTTTGCAACAGATGTGAATGTCACGTAGAGAGTCATGTGGATTTAAAAAGTCATTTCAAGTTGAACACAGTGGAACAAACCTCTATTCCAGCTACTCAAGGTTCTGAGGGAGATGACTTCAAGTTGAAAGCCAACCTCAGCAACTTATCAAGACCCTATCTCAACATGAAATAAAAAATGGTCTTGGGGTGTAGGTCAGTGGTAGAGCTCTTGCTTGTAGTAGGCCCTGGATTAAATCTCAAGTACTGTGACACAAAACAAAACAAATTATTTGCAGCAACATATTTTGATGTGAGAAAATTAAAAAAAGAGATGTATTTTTATTATTTTCTCCAATATCTTCCTGTTTGGTTATCTATTTCTTGGTATGTGTAAAAGTGCTGAAATGTTTGTAAGGTTTACATAAGGTAGTATGTCTATTTAGACAATATTAATTCTGACTATCCAAGAACATGGAAGATGTTTCCATCTTCTAATGTTTTCTTTAATATCTTTCTTTAGTGTTTTGTAGTTTTCATTGTAGAGGTCTTTCACCTCTTTTGTTAGTTCGACTCTTAAGTATGTTATTTTATTTTTTCTCTTTCAGAGAATTCATCACGTATGAATGGAAATGCATTAGGCTTATGATTGTTGATTTTATATCCTTCAACTTTGCTATATTCATTATGAATTCCAGAAGCTTTCTGGTGGCATTTTTTGGATCCTCTAAATAAAGAATCATGTCATGGACAAATATTGATAGTTTGAGTTCTTCTTTTCCCTTAAAATCCTTTTAACTTCTTTGGTGTGTCTAATTGCTGTGGCTCGAGTTTCCTGGACAGTGTTGAATAGAAGTGGTGAAAGAGCACATCACTGTTGTTTTCCAGTCTTTAGAGAGAATGCTTTCAATTTTTCTCCATTTCTTATGACGTTGGCTGTGGGCTTAGCATAGATCAACTTACAATGTTGAGTTACTTTCCTAGTATCTGTATTTTTTCTTGTGTTTTGAGCATGAAGGTTTGCTGTATTTTATTTAATGCTTTCTTTGGCATCTATTGAGATGATCATATGATTCTCAACTTATCTATTGATGTGATAATTTACATTTATTGATTTTCAGATGTTAAACAAACCTTGTATCCCCAGGAAGAAACCCAGGTTTTTGTTGTGCACTGTGTTTTTAATATGTTTTTGTATGCGATTTGCCAGAATATTGTTAAGAATTTTTCATGTGTGTTCATCAGGGCTATTGGGTCTGAAGTTTTCTTTCCTTGATGAGTCTTTAGTGGTTTTAGTATCAGGGTGATAATCACTTCATAGAATGAGTTTAGAAGAGTTCCCTCAATTTCTTGTTTCATGGAATACTTTGAGGTGTACTGGAAGTAGTTCTTCTTTGAAGTCTTGTAGATCTTGTTTGAGAATCCTTCTGGTTCCAAGCATTTCTTTGTTGCTAGGTTTCTTATGTCTTCTTCTATTTTGTTGCTGGAAATTGAATTCTTTAAATTGTGTCTGTCCCCCTGATTTAGTTGGGGTTGTTCAAATATCTCTAGAAATGTGTTTATGTCTTTGGTTTTTACTATTTTGTTGGAGTATAGATTTTCAAAGTTGCTTCTAATTATGTTTTGTATTTCAATAGTATCTGTTGTGATATTTTCTTCTTTATGACAAATGTTAGTAATGTGAATTTTTTTCTCTCCTCTTTGTTGTTAAGGCTGCAATTATATCAATTTTGTTAATTTTTTGAAAGAACTGATTGTTTAGTCAATTTTTCAATTGTTTGTTTCAATTTCACTGGTTTTTGGTCTGATTGTAATTATTTCTTGTCTTCTCTTTGTGTATTGATTTGTTCTTCTCTTTCTAGCACTTAAGTTATAATGCTAGGTCATTTATTTGTTTACTTTTTATTATATTTTTGAATGAGCTCAATGCAGTGAATTTTCCTCTTAGTTCTGCTTTCATAGTGTTCCAGAAATTTTGATATGTTGCATCAGTGTTGTCCTTTACCTCTAAGAATTTTTTTATCTCCTCCCTGATGTCTTCTGCCATCCATGTATCATCATGGATTTCTTATGAGTGATAAGAAATATGTAGTCCCACCAATTGCATCCTTTGAGATTTTCACTATGGATTATTCTAATATAAATATGAATTAAATGTACATTTTTCTCAATTCAGATTTTGAAATATTCCTTACAAGTATTTTCATCAAGCTTTCTGGATTAGTGATATATTTTGAGGGATTCTAAACCCTTTGAAGCAATGTGTCCTTTTTTGCTCTTTAATGAATATATAACAGAGCTTGACTGTCTGAGTCTTAGGAAATGTACACCTCTTAGAATTCTTTTCAAAATGAAATCTTTTACTTAGTCCATCAGTTCAAGCTATCTTAACTGAACATTAGGGCTTTTATGTTTTAGAAGTGTATCATATCATTTGAGGGTTTTACCACATTTTTTAAAAGAAAACATTATAACTATAAAGGATTAAATAAAGTCTTTAAAGAGGCTAATATGAGAATATTGCCAGAAATCTAATTTGCATAAAATCCTCCCATGATTCTTGGCTAGTTTCATTTGAAAATAAAGCAGATTCTCCAACTCGATACTATCTTCCATGTGGTGAATACTGTGCTAGTTGGACATCTGTAGTTGGATAGGCCCCTGGGAAGTGGATGTGAGTGCAGATACCTCTTTGCTGGAATATTTCCTGCCTAGATTCCATTTGCTACATTTCTTCATTGTGGTTCCAAAGTGGAGAACCATCTTGAATTCCGTTCTTTTTTCCAGTAAAGAAAATGTGACATTGATGCATTTGATTTATCAATAACTGATGCTGGAAAAATAAGAATATTTCTGTCACTGAAGGTTGACAGCATTTACTGATGTTTGAACTACTGATTCTCTAAACAGTGGGTCAGAGCTAGGAGTAGTGTAACCTGTAGTGGAAGTAATTTTGCTGGTCTTTGTTTGGAATCTGCACTTCTTTTGTTGAGAGGCAGTGGAATTGCAAAATAAGTTCCTGAGGTCTTTTTCCAAGCAGAGAACACCATTTGGAAGGCCATGTTGACAGTGTCTCAGGGTTTAGGGGGCAGGACAGGGCTGTGGTGTCCCTCTTTTTCTTGTAACTGACTGGTTTTAGATGCACTTGGAAAGAGGAATGGGTATGGAATCTCTGTGGTATGTCTCTGTGAATGGTCTTTATGTGTGTGGATTCTTTGTGAATTCTTGGAAGTGTCTGTGTGTGGGATCTCTTAAACCTGTGTAAGGTCTCTGTGAAGGTAGATTTAAGGATTTCCTGCAAGAACCTTCGGTCTCTGTTGTGGTGAGATATCTTTATGTACTGTCTTTGTGGGTTGTGTATGTAGGAGGAGGTCCCTGTAGAAGAAGGAGGCCTTTGTATGTCTTGGAGGAGGAGTTCTCTGTGAATGTAGGAGTTCCCTGTGAATGATTTGTCACATCTCTGCCATAGGGGGAGGTCTTTTTGTGTTGTCTCTGGGTGAGTTGTCTATTTAAGAACTGTGTGAAAAACCTATACAATCTCTGTGGGAGGTACTCTGGGTCTGTAGGGCAATATGAGGTCCTGTGGGAGTTACTCTGTAAGATCCTCCTGAGAGTTCACTATACTGCTACTTGGTAACTTGTCGGGGTGGGTCACTCTATGGTGCCTCTGCACAAGTTTAAGTGAGGTCTCTCAATGCAAGTTCTGTGCCAGTGGTAACTTGGGGAGAAGTCTCAAAGAGCCAGGATGCATGCACATACACAAGGGTAATGCCATAATTGATGTGTACCAACTTTCTGCTTAGAGGGTGTTGCAGCATTTTTTCCCAGAGTTTTTTTTTTTTTTTTTTTTTTTTTTTTTTTTTTCTTGAGCCCATAGATATGTCACTTCCTGAGTCACACTTCTGGGATTCATCAAGTCACTTTCAACATCCTCCTTTTCATCTTCAGAATCTTTACTGAGGAACTTCTTGAATTCCAGTGTAGATACTTTGGGTCCCTCTCTTTGTCTTTCTCTGGGCCATTAGGTGATCTTTCAGAGCATGTGGACATCACCTTTTGCACACCTTTTCTGCTTTCACAAGCAAGTTCAGCAGGCTGGGGAACCAGGAAGAGCCAAGCTTATCTTCCCACAGCACTAACTTGGGAATTTGCCCTGAGGCTGTGTGAAGTTCTGGGATGCTGGAAATCAGCAGGGAGAGCCTGCCTGGTATTTATCAGGTATGAATCTGTCTTGGCTGTGTTTCTCTGTTTGCTTCTGGATCTTGGTGCTGTAAGAATGCCCAAGAAGGTTGGGGGCAGACTTGGGAGTCAGGGAGACATAACTGTCCTGACAATAGTTGAGAGTGGATTGGCTCTTTGCTTCCTGATACTTTTGAAGTGAAGAGGGTAAAACCTTCCTGTGTTTCTGTTTTTTTTTTTTTTTTTTTTTTTTTGCAGGGGCCATTTCACACACTGATTTTCAGTTGGGATGAGAGGCTATACCTCCTCCTGGGATTTACAGGAAAGTGTTCTATGGGTCCTAGTCTGGGGTGGAGAAGAAAGTGGTAGGTTTTGGAGAGAGGATGTAAGGTGGGTTTTTTTCTGGACCTGAGCCACAGATGGAGGCAATGTTTGTGTTAAGATTTGGGATTAGGCCACACAGTTGGATAAGTGCTGGTCCTGTGAAATCTGTGGAGATTCTTCAGCCTGAGATTGAACTGGTGAAGGGTCAGAGACATTGTTAAATGTAACAGGTTTAGATCATACAGGGAAAGACCTGTTAGAAGCCCAGGCAGTAATCACCAGGGACTCAGTGTGTAGAGAGGGCAGGCCCCAGAACAGCTGCCTGAAGTTAGTCCTCTAAGACTTTGTGGTAAGAGAAGTGCTGAGAATCATGAAATTACTCTGGTTTCCCTTTTTTTCCAGAAGGATTTTGCTATGGTGTCTCTTTTGCCACCCAGTACCTTCAGCATTTTCATAAGAGAATCCAGGTAGTGGTCTGGGGCCATTGAGTTGAAAGAAGATACAGTCTTAGCATTTTCCATCCACATTTTTAGTTCTGCTCTTTTGGTGATTAGCATCTCCAGCAGTTTCTGGACATCAGGGTTGATGAACAAGAGGCCCACATCCTCTACTTGCTGGTATATGGGGACTCTGCTGAGAGTGGGGTCTGGTCTACTTTATAAAATGTATGACAGGAATTATAGGCTATTTTAATAGAACTATAGTCCCCCCATTGTGCTGTTAAAACTTAAATGGATTACTTTATCTATTTGGGTACCTAGTGACAATTAACTTTTTTTTTTTTTTTTTTTTTTTTTTGTAGAAGGGATTGAACACAGGTATTCTTAACCACTGAACCTCATCCACAGCCCTTTCCATAATTTTTATTTGTTTTGAGACAGGTTCCCTCTAAGATGCTTAGGACCTCACTGGGTTGCTGAGACTGACTTTGAACTTGCAATTCTCCTGTCTTAGCCTCTCAAACTGCTCGGATTATGGATGAGTGCCACTGCTTGTGCTGACAATGAATTTTAAAAAAAATATTGGAAGAAAAATTTCAACAATTTAAACAATTTAAACCTATTTATATAATTTTGCCAACTTAATTTTGATTCATTGCTTGATATTTTACAGTGCACATTTCACTTTGGAACATGGAGACAAGCAGTTTGCTTAATCAAGGCCAGGTTTTAAGATGTTAAGCTGCAATTTTGAAGGACTCATGTGTGAGCTACATTTTACTTGTGACATTTCCTTTTATGAAAATGTTATTGATTGCATGTGCAATGTCCCCAAAGATTCATGTGTTGGGTACTTGGTTCCCTATTGGTCGGTCTGTTGGGAAGTGGTGGAGATTTTAGGAGGTTGGGCCCACTTGGAGTTTGGTCACTGGGGATGTCTTTCCCTAAGTTGTTCTTGGGTTAATTTATCATAGCAATAGAAAGCTGAATAATTTTGAAAATACATGTTTGAAATAATTTTGAAATACATGTTTGACAACATGGATTTTCGGGTGAGCTGTGAGAGCAGAAATGTGAACTTCTGGATATATCATAAAATTGATTTAATCCTCCACTATGTAATGTTTGTGTACCATACCTAGTTTATGATAAAATGTAGAGATGATAACAATTTTAATTCTTGAAATATTTTTTAAAATTGTATAATACAGTTATATATATTTTGATTCATTGTACACAAATTGGGTATAAATATTGTTTTTCTGTACACCAAGTAGAGTCACAGTATTTGTGTAATCATACATGTCCATAGGGTAATGACATTTGTCTCTGTTATTTTTCCTTCACCTAACCTCCAACTCACCTTTCATTTTCCTCTATACAATCCATCCTTCCTCTATTCTTACCTCACTCCTATTTCCCATTATGTATCATCATCCACTTATTATAGAAACATTTGGCCTTTTGTTTTTTGGGATTGGCTTATCTCACATAGCATGATATTTTGCAACTCCATCCATTTACTTTCAAATGCCATTTTATTCTTCTTTATGTCTGAATAATATTTCATTGTGGTAATATGCCACAAGTTCTTTATTCATTCATCTATTGAAGGACATCTAGGTTGATTCCACAATCTAACTATTGTGAATTGAGCTTCTGTAAACATTGATGTGGTTTCATCACTGTAGTATGCTGATTTTGAGTAATTTGTGTAGGCCAAGGAGTGGGATAGCTGGGTCAAATGGTGGTTCCATTCCAAGTTTCCTAAGGAATCTCCACACTGCTTTCCAGAGTGGCTGCACTATTTTGCAAGCCCACCAGCAATGTATGAGTGTGCCTTTCTCCCCACATCCTCACCAACATCTATTGTTTTTTGTAATCTTGATAATAGACATTCAAATTGTGGTGAGATGAAATATTAGGGTGGTTTTGTTTTGCATTTCTGTTGTTACTAGAGATGTTGAACATTTTTTCATATATCTGTTGATTGCTTGCAGATATTCTGTGAAGTGTCTGCTCATTTCCTTTGCCCATTTATTCATTGCGTTCTTTGTATTCTTGGTGTAAACATTTTTGAGTTATGTATCGATTCTGGAAGTTAGTGCTCTATCTGGAGTGTGTGCTAATGATTTTCTCCCACTCTCTAGGCTCTCTCGTCACATTGTTGTTTCCTTTGCTGAGAAAAATATTTATTGGTTCCTGCTTGTATTTTTTGTGCTTTGGGAGTCATGTTAAGGACATCTGGTCCTAAGTTGACATGATGATTCAGGCCTACTTTTTCTTCTTTTAGGTTCAGGTTCTGGATCCTTGATACTCTTTGAGTTGAGTTTTGTGCCGGGTGAAAGATAGGAGTTTAGTTTCATTTGGCTGCTAATGAATATCCGGTTTTCCCAAAACAATTTGTTGAAGAGGCTATCTTTTCTCCATTGTAGGTTTTTGGCACCCTAGTGTAGTATGAGAAAACTGTATTTATTTGGGTTTGTCTCTGTGTCCTGTATTCTGTACCATTGATCTACCTGTCTATTTTGGTGCCAATAATATGCTGTTTTTGTTACTAGCACTCTGTATTATCATTGAAGTTCTGGTATTATGATACCCCTGCTCGAAATATTTTTGCAAGAAATTCTTTCCCTGAATTTTTAATGGCAGGTTTCATTTTCTATAATGATCGAATATTTTCAATAAAAACAAATTTTTAAATAATTATATATTAAATACTTACATATTTTAAATACTTATATATTAAAGTAGATGTTGCCAGGTACAGATGTAGAAATAGAAGCTCATGTGTAAAAGGAGCATCATAAAAGAGACCAGAAACAAACAAAGAAACTAGTTTGGCACAAAGTTCACATATCCACAATGAATCTGCTCATTTTTCATCCTTTGAAGCCTGCAAACATTGGCAGTAAGAGGGTTTTTGTAAACACAGCAACAGCATTAAGCCAAAGTACTGTGATATAATTGTATACTATGGAGGTAGAATTATAATTTGTATATTTTAGAGTTGGTTTCTGGAATGTCCTACAAAATCCCAGGAGGAAAATCCATGGTTTCAAGGGTGGTGCTCTTGGGATCTGATATAAGCCATGAGCGATCAGGGACAGTGGGAAGTCTTTAGGTTATTAGTGTGTCCTCTTTGTGGAATTTTAATACCCCAGTCTCTGCCTCTCTCTCTTTCTTCCTGCTTTGAGAGTAGTACTTTTGGTTGGCCATCCTCTCTATCCATGATGAGTTGCCTGCCACAATGAGCCTAAAACAATAGGTTTGATCAATCATGGACTCCAAAACTGTGAGCCAGAATCCCCCTTTTCTCTTTGTTGGTTGATTATACCAGGAATTTATTATAGTGGTAGAATGTTGTCTAATTCCCTGGGCACCAGTGTTCCCAGGAGATACATCAATATGCTGCTGTGTTAAAAAGCTTTGTAGTTTGGGTGCAACACTAGAGTTCTGAATTTAGCAAGGGGATCTCACAGTGTGGAAGCTGGGACTGCACTTCCAGTTCTAAGTATGTCAAGAGTGATTCTTATCAGTGTGATCCTTGAATTACCCTTGTGGCTTTGGTACTGTATAGTCTGTGAAGTCTTAGGACAATTTTTTGTAGTGCACTGCACTTTAAGTATATAGAGCAGTGGCTTTCATTTTGGCATTTTGTACATTCAAATAACATGCTTCAACCATATTCACTTCTATGATCCTCTAACCCCATTCTCCTTTCCCTTCTCTGGTAAGTATCCGCACTACTTGAATGTCTTTTTTCACCCATAGATTTCATAATACTTGTGTTTATATGTCTAGCTTACTTTCCTTAACATTATGACCTCTAGTGCATCTACTTTTCAATGAATGACATGATTTTATTGTTCATTATGACTTGATAATACTCCGCTTTGTGAGTGTGTGTGTGGGTGTGGGGGTATCTATTTTTTTTGTCTTTATCTATTCATCATTGTCTTTTTCTATTCATCCATGAACAGACATACCTGGTCTGATTCCATAACTTGTGTATTGTTAATTGTGTTGCAGTTCATAAGAAACAATAAATTCTTAGAGAGTATCTGACTTTAATTCTTTGATGGAATGGTATATCTGGATCATAAGTAGTAGTATATTTAGTATCCTAAGGAACCACTATCCTGATTTCCATATGACTGTACTAATTTAAATTCCCACAATAGTGTGAGTTTCCATTTCCCCCACATTCTCACCAACATTCATTTCTTTTTTTTTTCTTTTTTCTTTCTTTTGTATTCTTGATGATTGCCTTTCTGACTGAATGAGATGGAATCTCACTTAGCTTTGATTTCCATTTCCCTGATGGCTAAATTTGTTGAACCTTTTTTCATATAGTTATTATTCATTTATACCTCTTTTGAGAAATATCTGTTCAGTTCATTTGCCCAATTATTGATTGGGTTGTTCGATTTTTTTGGTGTTAAATTTTTTGAGTTCTCTATATATTCTGGATATTCATTCTCTTCTCAATAGTGGCTGGCAATGATTCTTTTCCCCTTCTATAGTCTGTCTGTGGAAATTGCTTCCTTGTCTGTGCAGAAGCTGTTTAAATCAACGCAGTCTCCTTTGTTGATTCTTGCTTTTATTCCTTGAGCAAAAACTAGAGTTCTATTTGGGAGGACATTGACTGTTTCAATGTCTCAAAGTATTTCCACATTTGTTCTTCTAGTTATTTCAAAGTTTCTGGTATTTTGTTAAGGGTTTGATCCCTTTTGAGTTGACAGGTGAGAGAAAGGGATGTAGTTTCCCTCTTCTACATGCAGATATTTAGTTTTCCCAGCAGAGTTTGTTAAAGGGGCTATCTTTTCTCCCACATGTGTTTTTGTCATCTTTGTCAGAAATCAGATGACTGTAGTTGTGTAGGTTAGGTTCTGTGTTATCTATTCCACTCTGTTGGTCTACTGGTCTTATTTTATGCTAGGAACATGCTGTTTTTGTTACTATGTCTCTGAAGTATATTTTGAATTGAGTATTGTGAAGTCTCCAGCATTGCTCTGTGTGCTCAGGGTTGCTATTGCTGTCCTGCATCTTTGGGTCTTCCATTTGAGGATTTTTTGTAATTCTGTAAGGAATATTGTTAGTTGGATGATGCCTTCATTGAACTCAGTTATGAATTATTAATGACAATGATATTTCTGAAAGTTCAATTCATAAACAAATGAAGAGATATATCCTAGTTGAGCACTCTTGCTTCAGGGTCTGCTCCCACATGCACTTTTTCCAGGAGTACTGGGCTTGGCTGCAATTCCAACCCATGGACCCCTGGACTCCAGCTGAATATTCCCTTCTGCTCACCCAATCTGGCCTTGGGACTCTGAGCTGTATGGCTCACCCTGTTAGAGCCCACCACATTCCCTCCAGTCTCCCACCAACAGCAAATGTCCTGAACTCACCACATGCTCTGTGTTCTGGCATGGGTGCTGTTCTGAAAGGTGGGGAGAAGAGGACTGGTGTGCACCAATACCATGGCCCAGATGGACTGGTGTCTTGGTGAGGTCCCGTGGTTCGTGTTGATGTCAGTCTTCATTATGGACCTAGTCACAGTAGGCCTGTAGCTGATGCAATGTGTGCTGGTCAGTACTTGACTCCTATGCCACAGCTGGTCATCCCTGAAAAGGAGCAGTCCTTGGAGTTGGAAGCTCTGTTTTCTTGGATCCTGAGTCTGAACAACTAGAGGAACAAGTGGTCAGTAGTCTGGGTTATCTCCCTGATTCATGAGGCCACACGGAGAGGGATCCCTCTGAAGCTCTCCTTCCAGCAGGACCTGAAGCTGCAGCTCCAGGTGCTTGCATATGGAGAAGTGTTCCACATGGTCCCATCAGCGTAGGAGAAGAATTTGGCATGTCACATGGTGGACAAGATCCATCATTTTCTGGTCAGTGCAGTGTCCTAATCAGTGGGCTCTGGACAATGACTGTATGATGTGCAGGTCTCCCTACTTCATGTATAGCTAGAGATATACATAAAAGAATGAGAGAAGATACCCAGATGAGGTGGTCCAAATTTCACATCCCAAAAATGACCACCAAGATCTGAGCACCAAACCTGTGGACATAAAGGAAGCAGAATCTACAGATGAACAAATGGCTCATTTTTATGGGCTCTTCAGATTTCTGCTATGAATGATGCTCCTGGTCACATTTTGGGCCATTCTGGTTTTGGTTTCCAGTGGGAAAAATAATAAGTTTGGTACACTGCATACCTAGCAAACTGCTTCCCTCTTCAGTACACCTACACCTTGAGTCATTCAGTTTCCATGTTGCTCCACTCCTCTTGAATGTGTAATGTCAGCAGACATGCTTGTTAAAGAGTGACTGTCACTAGAGTGACATGTTTTGACCCTATAATGAAATTGGTATTCTTCCAGTAATATTGGGAAGGCTTTTGTGACCCTGATCTCTGGCACATGGGTGAGTGGGTGCATGCCCTCCAGAGGCCTCATTAACCCTTCAATATGTATGTTGGTAATAGAGCCATCAAGGAGCAAGACCCTTTGGGAAAGCCAAAACAAAAGGACATTTTTTTCTTTGCTATTTTTGAGGAAGAGTTTCAAAACTACAGGTTGAATTTCACTTTCAAATGCATATTAAAATATTATTAGGTGTTCCAGGAATCATAAAGGGATTTTAAAATGACTTTTTAGCCATGCCATTTTTTTGTGGGTGTGGTATCAATGATTGAGCTCAGGGACACTCAAGCACTGAGCCACATCTCCTATTTTGTAGTCTATTTAGAGACAGGGTCTCACTGAGTTGCTTTTTGTCTTACAAGTGCTGAGGCTGGCTTTGAAGTCTTGATCCTCCTGCCTCAGTCTCTTGAGCCACTGGGACTACAGACATGCACCACCATGCCAGGATTGCATTTGAATATGAAATATTGTAAAGTTTCAACCTTTATTTTAGCAAGGTAGTCCACCTGCCAAATGCAAGAAAGAATGAAGAATGTGTGGCAAAAATACTGTACTGATACAGAATTCATTGTGCTGATTTTAATTGAGTTTTAGGCAAAGTTATCAAGAAAAACCTGTTTACAACATTCTCAAAGATTTATTTAATACTAATTGAAATGGTAACATAGTGTATGACCTACATGGAATAGAAATTTACAAAGACTTCATTTGACTTTGACTCAGTCAATCAAATGGTGGATTACTTTATTATAAATGTTTCCATCACTGTTAAATACGAGGATATTGTCAACACTTTCGACAGTGTCCTCGAATTTTACTGTAACTAATTTCTAAGAATATAAATTAGTCACAAACTAAATCTTAAGTGATGAATTTCTGAAGCACAAAATGCACTTGTAGTACTACCTACCACTAGCTGGGAGACCCTCAATATAACATAACAACCTATTTGCTGTGTACATTTAGCTAATTAAAATCCAATCTCTGCTTTAGTCTCTTTGGTCTGTGAAAGAGGCACAAAAGCTGCTGGTGTTTATGGATTTTTATTTTAATGAGTGTATGTGCTCAGAACAGCAAGTGACATAGGATAATTGCTCAATAAAAATGAGCTGTCATTGTTATTGTCATTTCTGTTTTAATAACTACTGATTATTTTGGTATATTCTGTATAAATACCCAGGATTTTGTGTTTAAAGAATTCATAAGCATTATCAACAATTTGTTAATCATAATATAGCTGATGTCTGACTAATTAAGTATATACCTTTTACCCCAAACTATTTCAAAAAATATTCAGCTGCACATGAAATGATTTTCTTTTGAAATAGTTGTGTATCCTGTATATTCTAATATCTGTGTGTCTTTTAAGTGCTCATATATGTACATTGAATTCCAACATTTGTTTATTTGAGAGGGAACCCATGATGTCATAGTAAAGACCTTCATCTTAAATGTGCATCTGGAAGTGGACTAATGTTAAAACTACATTCAAGTAGTTGAGTAAATCTCAATAATATTCCTAGAATGTGATGTAGTGTTACCCCAGGCAAAGACCACACAGACAGAGATGTATGTTGCATCCATTAAACCCGTGTGCCAATGTCACAAATGAATGTAGATAGGGATTGGTGCTCAAACAGTGGTTCACTGGCAAAGATAAAATCAACCATCTGCTTTGAAGAGTGGTCTTCATGTATGGAGACCCCTACCTGGCTTCTTTGGAGAAGTTAAAATACTGTTTATAATTTTGACATAAATATGGCATAAATACTACTCTACATTGTGGCATGAATCATGGTGACAAGCCCTGGTTCAGAACAGCATTAGAGACCATGGACAGGAGTGCTGGACACATGCATGGAACCATTTAGAAGGGCTCTGGTAGATGGGGTGGGGCATTGCAGTGTGTGGACTGGGGAATAAGCCAATAAGACCATACATTAGGCAGAAGTTAGTCTGCTTTAGCAATGCTTAGGATGTACTGAGGAGTTAGAAGTATTGGGATGAATTGACAGATTACTGAAGGAGTCTGATTGAAAGACTGAAGTGGAACACAGTAGGAGTACAAAGGAAGAGAATGACAGAGAATAATTTACAAGGAAATGGATGAAGAAGGAAGAAGTAAATGGATGCAATGAGTGAGAATTATTTGAGGAAGACCCCAAAATTTAGAGAATGAAAAAATAGCAGAAAGAAGCCTGAGTCAGCAACAGATTACAGAGAAAGGTGAGTACAGTGCTCCAGGGCAAAACCATGTGCATTGTTCTGTGGTTTTGACCTCACCAAAAGAGAAACTCCAGTAGGACCTAGATCAAAGAGCTTGTCTGGGGCTACAAATGTTTCATATGATGGAGCTGACCCACAGTTGGGTTTCCCTTCCCCTCTGTTGAGGACTAATACTTGCCCAACCATTTACATTTAAACAGTCTCGGAGTGCTCTGGAGGTACCAAAGGCCTCTTGGAGGAAGAGGCTGTGAAAGGCCTGAAGGAGGTGATCCCTGCAAATGATGTTCCCCTGCATTCTTAACTCAGGAAATCAGCACCTGGTTAACCTCCTCTCCTACTCCTTCTCTGGGTATATCCATGCCTTAGAACCCCATGGCCTCAGGCTCAGTCTTCTTTGACATTATCCTCAAGCAGTTAGTCTTTGATTTGCTCTGCTTGCTCCATGGCTTAGTCAGCTCAGGATGCTATGTTATGAGTGACTTAAGCAACAGATACTTCTTTCTCATCTTGATAGATGTTTCAAGTGAAGATTAGAGGGCTAGTATGGCTGGGTTCTGTTGATGACTCTCATTCTGAAGTTTAGATGGCAGCCTTTTTCTTTTATCCTCACACAGTGAAGAGAGTGGGGAAGAAATTTACCTTGTTTATAAGGGCTCATCATATTCTTGAGATCTCCACTTTCATGACTGAAGCCCAAATGTCCTAACACCATCACAGTAGGGATTAAGTGTTCAGTATTTAAAGTTTTTGTCAAGACTTTTAATCCTTAGCACTCCAGCTACTAGGAATAAAAGTAGACAATCCCATAGATGAAGGGCTGAGGAATGGATAACACTCAAAATTCTAAATATTGTTTCAATTTGTACTTGGATCAGA
The DNA here is from genome assembly GCF_902686455.1 of Sciurus vulgaris. Classification (NCBI taxonomy): domain Eukaryota; kingdom Metazoa; phylum Chordata; class Mammalia; order Rodentia; family Sciuridae; genus Sciurus; species Sciurus vulgaris. The sequence goes on from NC_136474.1 coordinate 32,242,691, forward strand.
TTTCCTGACCTGTATCTTAGAAACAAGGACTCAAAGGAAGACTTGGATGATGACTTGAGTGAGTGACATGTCCTGCACACACCTAGCACCATAGAGCTATATACAGGCAGATGGATGCTAGCAAGAGGCTTTTAAATGAAATTGTTTCAAGATTACAGAAAGCATCTCTACAGTTTTGTTCAGAATCCTGTGTGTTCAGGAGTTTTCCTCTGTGTTCTGCTTCAGATGACCCAAAATTTGTTAAGTGTTGACTTTTCTATTTGTACATAAAAATTGCACAGATTAATGGGCTTTCTTGTCATATATTTGTATATGTATGTCACATAATTTGATAAGTTTATCAGTACCTCCTTTTCCTCCCTTCCCCTCATTCCCTTCCTCTCTACCTTACTGCTCTCCATTCCATTTTTATGAAATCCCTATTTTTTTAGTAAGTTCTGCATTTGAGACAAAACATGATTCTTGACTTTCTGACTATACCTCACTTTGTCTAACACAATGTTGTCTAGTTCCGTCCATTTTCCTGCACATGACATAGTTATGTGATTCTGTATGACTGAGTAAAACTCCATCATGTCTATATATCACATTTTGTTTATCCATTCATCTATTGACTGATATCTACTGGTTCCATGATTTGGTAATTTATACAGTAATTCACAACTCACAATAATGAATTGTGTTGCTAAGCATGGACAGTCATGTGTCACTGTTATATGCTGACCTTAGTTCTTTGGATAAATACTGTGGAGTCAGTGGCATATCTGGATCACATGGTTGTTCCATTCCTAGTCTTGTGAAAAATCTCCATAATGATTTTCCTAGTGGCCCTATTATTTACATTCATACAGCGTATGAGTGTTCTTTTCTCCCCCATTCTGCAGCACTTTTTGTTATTTGTAATTTTGATGACTGCCCTTATAAGTGTAGTGAAATGAAACCTCAGTGTAGTTTTGATTTACATTTCCCTGAGGACTATATTTGTCAAATATTTCTTAAATAAACTTTTTTACCACTTTTACTTCTTCTTTTGATAAATGTGTGTTTAACATTTTTTGCCCTTTAGTGGATGGGTTTTTTGATATGGATTTTTTTGAGTTCTTTATATATTCTAAATATAAATCATCTGCCAGAAGAACAGCTGGCAAAGATTTTCTTCCATTCAGTAGATGCTGTCCTTGTGCTGTGACTTGTTTCCTGTGCTGTGAAGAACCTTTAATTTTGATGCCATCTAACTCATTGCTATTGCTTATTGAACTATGGAAGTCCTAGTAAGGAAGTCATTGCCTACAGTATATGTTGGAGCTTTTCCTTTTTTTTCTCTTCTACCATTTGCAGAGTTTCTGATGTTATTCCTTGGTGCAGAGTGAGAGATAGGAATCTATTTTCAATCCTTTATGTATATCCAATTTTCCCAGCATCCCTTGTTAAAGAGGCTGTCCAATGTAACTTTTTGGTACCTTTGTCATCCAGACAGCTCTAGATGTGCATTTGTGTCTGTGTGTTCTGTTCCATTCTATTGGTCTACATTTCTATATTTTTGCCAGCACAAAACTGATTTTATTATTATGACTCTATAGTATAATTGAAAGTCAGGCATTGTGATACCTCCAGTTTTCATCTTTTTTGCTCAGATTTGCTTTGACCATCCAGATTCTTTTTCCTTCTGTACAAATGTTAGTATTATTTTTCTGGTTTTGAAAAAATATCATTGGTATTTTGATGGCAATTGCATTGGATCTGCAGATTGATTTTGATAATATGACCATTTTATCAATATTAAATCACCTTAACCATGAACATGGGAGATCTCTTTGTCTGTTGGTGTCTTCTTTATCTTTTCATAGTTTTGTAAATTTTTCTTATAGAAGTCTTCCAACTTTTTGGTTGAAATTTATTGCTCTTTTGTGTTCTTCACTATTGTGAATAAAACACTTTTTCACAATTTATTTCTCAGCAGATTTGTTTTTCCTATACTAGTATATAGGAAAGTAATTGATTTGTACATGTTGATTTTCAGTGCTGGTACTCTGCTGAATTTTTTAATCATCTTTTGAAGTTCACCAGTGGAGCTTTTTGGATATTCTATGTTTAGAATAATATCATCCACAGACAGAGGCAATTTGACTTCTTTCATTTCTATTTGAATCCTTTTATTTCTCTTTCATGGCTAATTGCTGTGGCTAAAATTTCAAGGACAACATTGAATAGGAGTGGTGAGATTAGACATACTTGCCTACTTCCTTATTTTAGAGGAAATCTTTTCAGGTTTTCACTGTTCCTTTTGATGTTGGCCTGGGGTTTCTCATATATGGCGTTTATTATGTTAAGGCAAGTTTCTTCTATTCCTGGTTCCTTCAGCATTTTTATCATGGATACAAATTAAAGTTTATCAGAGGTTTATTTTGCATCCATTGAGATTCATCCATGAGTCTTTTTATGTGGTGGATTATGTTTATTGATTTGCATATGGTGAATAATTCTTGCACCCTTGAAATGAAACTGTCTTGATCACAATGTACACTCTTCTTAATATGTTGATGAATTTGGCTTGCTGATATTTTAAGGATTTAAAATAGAAAGAAATCACACAAAGACCTCTTACATAGGCTACTCCCACGCACTCTTGGAATACACAGACTGGCCAAATCTAGAAGAGTAATCATGGACAGTTGCATGCAACAGAATTATCTGATCTACTAGAAAGTTCCTATGAAATTTACAGAGATACTGGAATCAACAAGCTCTGACATACTACACCAGTTTGAATGTTTGCTTTGGTTACTAAACAGCACCAAAATATTAGAAGAGTATATGTACTTCAAAACCCACTTGGAAGTATATTCACCATTTCAAAACAACCTGATATCCCAGAATGCTTGGCCAAAAGAAGGCAGCACCCTAAGAATACACTCATGTAAAGGTGGAAGAGAAACTCATTCCAATAGATATGCCAATCTCAATATGTGTATAAGTGATATCAAAGAAGAGTTCATGTCCATTGAGGTTTGTAGTTTCATTGCCTTGAAGTATTCTTATTTGTGTTATGTGTGAAGGTAATTATACAGGGTTCATAAAATGAGTTTGGATGTGCTTTTTCCCTTTTTGTTTCATGTAATAATTTTAGGAATGTTGACATTTGTTTTTTAATGCTCAGATAGGATTTAACTGAGAATCTATCTGGTTCCAGGCTTTTCATTGTTGGAAATCTTTCTATTGCTATGCCAAATTCATTGCTTGTTATTTTACTGGTTAGTTTTTTCTGTATCCTCTTGGTTCAATTCTGGTATGTTGAAAGTGACAAACAATGTGTATTTTTCCTGCATTTTTCAATTTATTTTCCATTTATTGGAATATGTGCATTCAAATTCATCTCTAATGATACTCTGAATTTCTCAATTGTCTTCCTTAATATCTCCATTTCTGTCCCTCATTTTATGCATTTGTGTCTTCTTTCTCTTTCTTTTGTCATATTGACTAAGAAATTATTGATCTTATATATCTTTCTCAGGTAATCAATTCTTCATTATATTGTTTCTTTGTATGATTTTTTATTCTCCATTTTTAATTATACATTTCTTTGATCGCGACTCTGAAATTTAAGGATAGTTTGTTCTTATTCATAGAAGAGCTCAAGATACATGAATAACTTATTTATTTGGAATCTTCCCAAGTTTTAAATGTGAGTAGTCATAGCTATAAACTGTCCATTTATTATAACTGCCTTCATTGTGTCCTAGAGATTTTGGTACATTGTATTTATAGTCTTTTTAATTCTTATAAATTATCAGTTTCTTCTCAGAAACCTTTGTTGATGTACTCATCATTAAAATGTGTATTGTTTAATGTGTATGTCTTTGTATACTTTCCATGGTTTTTATCTTGCTGTTGATTTTTAATTTCATTCCATTATCATTGAAATAGGAGACATAGAATTATTTTAACTTTTTCAGTGTTGTTTACACTTGCTTTGTTTCCTAAAATATCTACTTTTGAGAAAGCTGAAAGGAAAGTGTATTCAGCTGTTGTTGGATGAAATATAGTGTACTAGCTCTTAAATCTATGTGATTTACTGTTTGATTTAGCTCTGTAGTATGTTGGTTGATTTTGTGGCTGAATGACCTATGTTTTATTGTGAGAGTGGTATATTGGAATCACTTGATATTTTTATATTGGGGCCTATATGAACCGGTATGTTTCATAGAGTTTTGTGTCATTAGGTGCACCAGTGCTTGGGGCATAAATATTTATTATCTTTATATTTTCTTGTTTGATTATTCCCTTTATCTGGGTGTGCTGATGTTTTTCTCTACTAACTAATTTTTCTTGAAATCTGCTTAGTTAGGTATGAATAGGTAGTCATGTTTACTTTCAGGTTTCACTAATATGAATTTTTTTTATTCTTTTACTTCTGAATATCTTTGACCATAGGAGTGTTTCTTACAAGAAACAATGATTGTGTCTTCTTTTTTTTTAGTCCAGTCTTATAATCAATGTCTACTATTTGGAGAAATGAGACCTTTTATATTGAGTGTTATTATAGGGAGAAATGTGTTACTTTTTGTCATTTTCATTTACATTTAATATTTGCTTCTATCTTAATTGTTACATATTCATCCTCACTTCTAATATAATTTCTTCTTATCCAATATCTCTTGGTTGTTTTTAGTCGTCTTCTATGTGTAGCATTCTTCTAAGTGTCTTCTACAATGCTGGCATAGTAATAATGATTCCCTTTCATTTATGCTCATCTTGATAGGTTTTTATTTCTTCTTCCATTTTTATAGTACAATTCTGATGGTTTATTGGATACACCGGTCTTGGTTGGCTGTTATTTTCTTTCAAGACTTGGAATATATTGTTCCAAGCCCTTCCAGACTTTTGGTTTTCTACTGAGAATTGCGATGTTAATCGGATTGTTCTCTGTAATTGTGAACTGGCTTTTAAAATTCTAGAAGCTTTTAAAATCCTTGCTTTGAACTGAAATTTTGTATTTGTAATTATAGTAGGATTACTATAATAATAAATATTATTAGTAAATATAGTAGTAATTATAGTAGCCCTTTTCTAGTAGGGCCTATTTGATGTTCTAAATGATTTCAGTGACAGTAAGTTCATCTCATTCTCAAGGCTTCAGGCATTTTTCTGCTATTACATCACTGCTATAATCATGTATCTCTGATCCTTTGTTAATGTCTGTAAACATTAATTTTGCCTCAGAATTCATCTAAATTATGATTATAGTTTCTAATTATTTCTTTAATACTGTCTGACTGTTCAAGAATGTCCAACTAATGTTCAGGCTCAGAAATTCTGTCTTCAACTTAATCAAATATATTGGAAACACTTTCAATTCAGTTTTTGATTTGATTGTTTTTTTCTGTCATTTCCAAGATTTCTGTTTAATTCTTTTTCAGTATCTCTATATCTTCATTGAATATGTCATTTATATCCTCTACTGACTTCCTTAATTCATAGTTGTTTTAGAATCATGTTAGAATTCATTAATTATTCAAATAATTTTTAAATATTTTACCCAGTATTTCATCGTTTTGATATTTTTAGAGTCTGTTGTTGGTGAATTATGGACACTAAGAATTTTCTTATTACATTGTTTTTTGATATCCCTTATATTCTTATATGGAGATTGGCATATGTGTTGAGGTGAGTTTCTCTTCCACATTTATGTGAGCGTATTCTTAGGGTACAGCCTTATTTTGGCCAAGTGCTCTGGGATATCAGGTTGTTTTGAAATGTTGAATATATTTCCAAATGTGTTTTGAAATATATTTGGTCTTCTAACTTTTGGGGGCTGATTAGTAACCAAAGCAAATATTCAAAGAGGTGTAGTATGTCACAGCTGGAGGATTCCACTTTCTTGGTAGATTTCATTGGATCTTTTTAGTAGATTAGGCAATTCTCTTCCTTATAACTGTCCATGATTGCTCTTCTAGATTTGGCAACTCTGTATATTCCAAGAGTGTATGGGAGTAACCCATGTAGAAGTTTTTGTGTCATTTCTCTCTTGTGTTGTTGTAGGAGCATATGTCCAGGGGTGAGTTGAGCCTTCTTCCCATTTGTTCCTACTTGGGCCATGGTGTCAGCTTGGGGTTCCCCTCCCCATTTTTTGTGTTATCTTATTGCTGAAGTTTGAACATAGTTATGTGTGAAACTAGGTTCACAATATCTTAGCTGGTTTGGGGTGTAACTCAACCACAGAGCATATGCTCCACCAATTTGAAGTGTCATATTTGACACCCAACAACTACAGAAAAGGGGGAATAAAGAACAGCAACAGTAAGAGTGAACAATCTGCAACATTCAAATAAATACCAGGTGTCAATTATGATACGTACAATACTAATAATTGAAAAATGATTGTGAAATGATTGGGTCAGAAGTTGAACCAGCAACAACAATAGTGAACTACATTTAGCATTAGCTCCAGCATCCACAGCACTAAAAACTGCAAAATCATGAATGGTGGGAGCAAGATTATATAAACTAAATAGTTTTAAAGGATGCCAAAATACAATTCATTAAGAAGGAATAAAATGGGAAAGGAAGGCAAAAACAAGGTTAGAATATTCCAAAGTTGAAAGAGATGAAGAGGAGAGTTTCAAAGTGAAGACCATAATAAAGATGGGAATAAGAAAAACGTTGAAAGTGAAAATAGATTGACACAATACAAGAGTATTGACTTACTATAGAAAGCAGACTGCAAAAAGAAAATAAAACACTCTAAAAAATAAAAACATAGTAAATGGATAATAAAATGAGAAAATGAAAAGGCAAAAATTTATTTAACTATGTGTAACATGAACCAATAAACTTATTCAATAAAAAGAAAACAAAAAATTCTTATTGAAAAATGAAAGAACTGTATGTACTGTGGTGGTCAAAGCTGTGAACAAGCAGAGATATATATTTCCTATTCCAGAGTATACTTCCTTCCATCTTTTTCTTGAGATATGTATCCCTTATGGAGAGCAGGGGCTGGGGTGTATCATCCCTTGCTCTTGTGTTGGCTAACAGGCTGCTGTCTGGAATGCCCTAGGTTCAAAGCTGGTTTAGGTTATCTCCCACCTTCTCTCCTCACCTGTATTGTGTAGTATGAATGGGAAGTACTGTTGTTCACTGGAGTTTGGTTTGGACAGACTAGAGTGATGCATCCCCAGGTTGGGACTGACATGGAGTTCTAAACAGGAATCTTTGGTGGCTGAGATCTCACTCTGTGTTTAATTTTTGGGTGACATCTACTACATAGAAATTAGGTCAACACACTGCTAGGGGCCTGGTGGATGCTCATCTCTGCTGGGTATCTGTATCTCGGGTGACTCCTGAGAATTGTACTTGTAGGGCAGGATAGCCAACTCTCATGGGTGGAGGGAGCATAGCAGTTCTTATGCACTCCACTACCAGCCATGACCTTCCAAGCTTCAGTCCTTGAATGCAATCATATCACCCTCTTTGGCTTCCAAACCCCTCCTTAGCTGATGGTTCAAGCCATCAGATTTAAATGAAAGCTAGTTGCACACCACTGCAAATCTCAGTCCCTCCAATGTGCTCTTCTTTGTGCCTGTTTCTATGGCTTTCTGCCAGGTGGACGTTCCATTATCGCAACATGGAATTTTTAATTTAATACCTAGAATGTATGACAAGAAATGTCCTCTTAAATAATCACACTACCTTGCTATATTAATGCTTTTACCGCCAAACCCACCCAGACAGCAAACACAGAAAACAGTGAAAAAATTGCATTAAATACAGAAAAGAAAAGAGTGACACAAATTCACCGAAACATATTTGACATTCAGCATTTTGTGACAAACATCTCTAATAAAACATAAGAGTATAAACTAGATCCTTTAATGTGCTTCAACCATAATGTGCTTTATCCCTTAGATAAAGGGCTTAGGAGCTTCTTGTTTTAGACAAGTGGGAAACCAGGCATCCTATGTAGCCTTCACTAATACTTTCTGTTGCCTCCTAAATATGGTTTACTTTCCTGTTTCTTTCATATACCTCAGTTTTTCATTTTAAAATTGACACCATTGAAATAGTTAGATACTCAAAGTAGTCTGATATACCTGAGTAGAATTAAGACACAAATATCAACAAAACTAGGGAGCAAATTTCCTAATTTGATCTTACTCTAATCAACTGAGGCAATGTCCTCAGCTCAGAATTGCTTAGGTTAATTATAGTTTTCTTTCTCCATGAAAGCAGTACTCTAAATGAGCTGTCTTGGATGAGTTTAAATGTTATTTCAGTTTGTGATGTTGTGTCATACTACTATGAAGAACACAGCACTCAGCTTAGGTGTGGCACATAGTAATTCTTCAATATATTTCTGTGTTGAATGAGCTGGAAGAAGCCTATAAGATGTCAAGCAAAGCACAAAATTACTCATATGAATAATTTTTCTACAAATTAAATATATTTAGAGCTTTTGTTTCCTTTATAGGTCCATTGAACACTTCTAAAATGATAGAATATGACAGTAACATGGATTTATTATCAATGAATGCATCAGATATGATCAAATGAAATGTAACTAAAATGACACACAATCTCATAATTGGGCATATGTTTAGAAAGAGTTATGAGCAGTGAATGGAGATATAACTGAGGTCATTAGAGTCATGTGAGTTACTCTGGTTCAAGTTTGTCCATAGAACTGCACTTTGAAGTAGGTTTTCTGGGACTGAACATAAGCATCAACTAATAAAATATTTGGGCAATTACCTCCTCCAGCCCCAAACAAATCCAAAAAATAGATGGATGCAAGGAAAACTCAGATATCAGATTTTCTGTCTCAGATATCAAAAGCAGAATCTCAAAATGTGTTGATATAATAAAAGAGGTTTTACCAATATGACAATCAGTTTGTCATGTCCTAGTGAACTCTCTATATTCTTTCCATTTGTTTTGTCACTTGAAGGTGAAGGGGCTGATAAGTTACTGATAATTATTCTCTTAAATATCTTACTGTGTTCATTCTTTCATTATTACTGTTTGTTTTTGTGTCCCCATGTTGACTTTTACTTTTATTCATGTTCTGGATACTGTGAACAGTTTAACAAGTGAAGAGAATTAAAGTGAATATCCTTTTAATTATCATGAGCAAAGTTACCTGACTAATGATCTGGAAGGCATTCTTTACAATGGAATATTTCCACATGTAAGGGCTTTCTAACAAAGGCTCTACTCATTCTGAACAATATCAACTTGGTGGCATTATACTGGGATGACTTTATATTAATGTTCTACTTTCTCTCGTCTGCTAACGTTTTAGTATAGACTTGGATTTGTATGCTACACAGTCAGCACACTGCATGCTATCAGATTATATGTTTTCCCACTATCCATCCACTTTATATGAAGCCTTCCAGAATTAGAATATAAAATCTTAGTTAACAAGTGTTTTAGCAGGCCTAGAGTATCTGTATGCTTATGAATGAAAAATAGTTATAATAATAAAAAGAATACAAAGAGAGTAATCCAGATCACCTGTGACCTGTTCTTGAAGGGATTCTTTTAAAACTATCAGGTTACACTTTATACACATTTGTGTATAAAGCTTATGTTTACTAATGAGTCAGTGAAGATGTCCTAGGCTGCAGTGTAATGCTTGCTTTGTGATGTTAGAGAGCGAGTTAAATGATTTTTACAACTTCCTTGAGTCTTTCCCTGGCATCCAGCTTCACCTTCACAGCTTTCTCTGACCACTCAACTGTGCCAGATACCACACAGTGTGAAATGACACTTGCTGGAGGTGACTGATGATGCAGACAATATGCAATGGACAAACAGTACACAGTCTTCCTTCCAATTAGATTAATCTTTATGTAAAAGATTAATTTTGACATCAAAATCTAGTCCTCTGGGCTTGTTCTCAACACATGGTCCCTCATTGTGCAAGTGACAGATGAAGACACATCTTTCACCAGTAACTTGAGTATGGATTAGAAAGTTCTGTGCTGAGGAGAGTCCTTACTCCCTCCATCAGAATATAATGGCAGAAAAGGTTTTTTCAGATGTACAAGCTTAAGTGGGAAATGAGTATTACTTTGCGGTTAACTATGGCTCTTTTTCCATAAGAGCAGTGTACTAGTTTCCTTGGGTGGCCACAGGAAAGTACCACAAACTGGGGACTCATGCCACAGAAGTCATTTTCTCAAATTTACCCTTTTTGTATGGGACACAGTCATATTGGATTGGTGTCTACCAAATGTCCTCATCTTATGTTCAATGTATTCAACCTCTCTGTTTCTTTATGAAGTCATATATGTTGGCATGGTGTTAAGATATCACAATAATTTGGGGGACACATTTCGACCAATAACAAGTCAAAAATTTCTCTAATCTTTAAATGTTGTCAAATATTACAAATCCCCTTCTTTCTGGTTGCTCTAGTGACTAAGTAACTATTTGTTCTAATTCATCTTTTAATAATGACTAAGTATTTGTTCTAATTGATGTTGCTGACTCTGTCAGTAAGAATCTTTTTCTTTCCTGTTTTCTTGTTTTTGTTTTTCCTTTTACTAATTTACATCAAGGAGTTTGCTAAGAAATAATTATCCATTTCTGTTTGTAATCTTTGTGGTCTCTGTAATGTATACATTTCTTCTTTTTAAACTTTGCTTTTCATAAGCTTTCAATATTTCCTCTCTATATACTACTCAGTCCTTGGAGTTCTTGTTGATTTTTATCTTTTTCCTCTCACAAATCCTCTTAACAATTATCTTAACTTGGAAAACTGTAAACACATAAATTGAGAAATTTTGAGTAAAGTGTTGCACTAAAACAAAAAGATAGACAAATCATCACTGAGAGTCATGCAGCACGTTCTTTATTAACATCTTTTGTGATGTAGGTTAAATGAGAAGCATTTTAAAACTCTCAGATGATCAATACAAATACATTTATATATATGACACTTACAACTCTGCACTATTGGGCTCTTTTCTGCATGTCACCCCTCAGCAGTATCCTGTGTCCATGCACCGTGCACCAACCTGTCTCACTCCTTCTACCTCTGTCAGTTGTTCACCTTCACTCAATTAGAGACACATCTGGGGTGGGGAATGAGCTGGATGGGGAAGAGGCCAGGTGCTCATTCCCTGAGCTCTGTGTTTTTCCTTGGAGAAAGTCCTGGCAGGGACTGAATTCTGAGCCCACTGCTGAGTTCATGACAGCATGAGGTCAAGGTCCAGGAGCATGTCTCTCCCTGTCACTCACTCCTGGATGTGCAGCCTCCTTGAGAATTCTCATCCTTGCCCAGAGCTCTGTGTGAGGTCCTGCCACAAAAGCCCTTCATCAAGCCCTCTGTGTGTGCCATGTATTCAAAGTTGGGGGGATTCTGACTTAAAATGTAAATACACTGTCAGCATTGGAAGCAGAACAGACAGTCTCTAAGAATGCACTCCACTTTTCAGCCAGTTGTGAAAATGTCATATGAAAATCAATTGCTTTCAGAGAAAATTTCTTCATGAGTTATTTTATACTTTTCCAGAATGTTTGAGTTACATAGAGATAAAGATGTTTTCTTTAGTTCAGTTAGGGCACCAGAATTTATTGATTACCCTGGAAGGCGAGACACTGAGCCCTAGGTTAAGAATGCAAAGGCAAATATTATGTGGACTTAGTCTTCAGGATGCCTTATCTACCCTGTTATCAGACCTTTATTCAGACACAAACATCACCTCTGTCAGAGTGCTTTGGAGTGACTGATTCCATCTGTACTCATAGGCTGGGATTCTATGGCCCTAACCATTGTGTTTGTGTGTATTATTACAGTAATCTTTGTTACACTCCTCTCATTCTGATACCCGCTTCCTGGTCCCTAATGGTCCTTCTTTAGGGATATCTTTTTGGATTTTGGTATTCAAATATGAGAGAAAACATGCAGTACTTGCTTGTGTCTAAAATATTTCATTTACAAGATCCAATTTTATCCCTTTCCCTGCAAATGACAGGAATCCAGTTTTCTTTGACTGAAAAATACTCCAACATGTATATACACTATACTTGCTTTTTCCACAGATCTGTCTTGGGGCAACCTGAGTCCATGTCATACTTATTGTGAATGGTGTTTCTATAGACATTGTCATTCAGGTGTCTTTTTTATTTTCTGATTTCATTTCCTTTGAGTAAAGACCCAGCAGTGGTCATATGGTAGTTCTATGTTAATTTTCTGAGGGACATCCATATTGTTTTCTATAGATGTGGTACTAATTTACCTTCTTATCAACATTGTATATGGATCATTTACTCCACATCCTCAGCAGGGTCTGTTTGTTACTTCTTTTTTATAATAATTATTCCATTGGACTAACCATCTTACCAAATGTGTAAGATGTAATCTCCTTGTTGATTTGATTTTTCATTTCTGTGATGGCTAAAGATATTGTACATTTTCCTCTCTTTCCCCTCCTTTGTCTCCCCCTTCTTCATTGCGGTGAATAAGATCATTTTCCTGATTACATTCTTGGAGAATTCAGTATTGTTGTATACAAAAGCAACTGATTTTTGCATGATGATGTTGAATTGTACTTCATGGAATTAGTTTATCAGTTCTAAAAGTATTTTGATGAATTTTTTACAGCTTTTTAGGTACATACACAATCATATCAGCCAACTGAGATAATTGGTCTTTGTACTTTATTTCTGGTAAACCATTCACTTTCTCTTGCCTAATTTCTCTGTCTACAATTTCTGGTACTATGGAGAATAAGGGTGGTGAGAAGAAGGGCATCTTTGTCTTGTTCCTGATCTTCCAGGAAGTGCTTTCAGTTTTGTCAGTTTAGTATTATATATATCCTTCACAGTGTTGAGACATGATCATAATTTGTGGAATTTATTCAGAGTTTTCATTATAATGAGAATGCTGAATTTTATCAAAGGATTTTTGCATCCATTGAGATAATTTTGTGATTTTTATTCCTTGATTTTATTTATGTGCTATATTACATTTATTGTTTTGTGTTTATCTTTGCTGCATCCTTGGAATGAAACAAATACAAGCATTGCATATTATCTTTTTAATATGCTATTAAATTAAATCTGAAAGTATTTATTAGATTTTTATGTATATGTTTATCAGCGATATTGTTCTATAGCTTTTATTCTACTGTGTCCTTTATAGGTTTTTTAGCAGGGTAATACTGATTTTATAGAATGAGTTGGAAAACTTTTTTTCCAGGTTTTATAAATAAGTTAGTTCAGCACATATGTTAGTCCTTTAAAATTTTGGTAAAATTCAGCAATGATTCCATCTGGTCCTAGGATCTTTTTTTTTTCCTTTTAATCAGAAAACTTTCTATTACTGCTTCAGTCTCAATACTTATCAATATTGTCATTGATCTATTTATTTATTTTATATCCTTTTGGTTCACTGTTGGTAAGTCATACGTGTCCAGAAAGTTTTCTATTTCTTCTATATTTTCTTATTTGTTAGCCATTGAGTTTTGCAAAATTTTTCCTAATGATCCCTTACATTTCACGGTATCTGGCTTAAAACTCCACTTTTAATTCTTGTTTTATTCATTTGGGATTTCTTTTTCTTCTTGTCAGATTAGCTTACGATTCGTTAATGTGATTTTTCCAAGAACTAACCCTTTGTTTCATTGATCCTTTGTAGTATTCTTTTAGTATCTAATTTATTTATTTCTTCTCTGATCTTTATTCTTTCTTTATTTTATTCTGATCTTTATTTCCTTCCATGAATTTTGGATTTGGCTTGTTTTTGCTTTTGAAGACATTATGATAAAGCATGATAATATTGATCTTGATTTTTTTGATATACATAATCATTACAATAAACTTGCCTATCAGCAGGACTTTCCCTGTCCGGTATGTTATGCCTCCATTTCATTTGATTCTAGAAGTTTTAAAATTTCCTCTTTGATTTCTTGCATAGTGTACTGTTCATATATTATTGTGTTGCTCAATCTCCATGTCTTTGTGTAATTTCCAGTTATTTCTGAATTTTTTTAACTGTGATCAGATAAAATACAAGAAATTATTTGTTTTAAAAAATTTGGTAATAGTTGCTCCATGACCTAATATATTGTCTATTTTAGAAGGCATGTTTTTTGTTTGTGCTGAAGACAATAATTTGTCTTTTGCAACTGTTGAATGGGATATTTTGTAGATGACTGTAAAGTACATTCGATCATTGATATAATGTAAATCTGATGTCTCAGGTTTTTGGTGGGATCTGGATGATGTATTTGTGTGGCCTATCTTTCCAGTTATGTATAATCATGATTTTTAATTATGTGCCCTAAGACTTATCATTTATACATTTATAATAATTATATCTTTGTGAGGAATTGTTGCCTTGATTAAAGTAAAATGACCTTCTTTTCTCTTCTGATTTTGTTTTAAAGTCTGCTTGTGAATTCTAAAAGTAGCTATTCCTTTTTACTTTTGGATTCCCTTTATTATGAATATCACTTTCTATCCATGGCTTTACATGTGAGGATTTTTGTAGGCAGCTTATCATTAGGTCTTACTTTTTAATCCATTTAACCAGTCAGCATCTTTTATGCAAAATAAAAACATTTACATTTAGAGTGATGATCAAATGGTGCATACTTGTTCCTGTCAGTTTGTTCTTTTCTCTTCTGATGCTTTTGAATATTCCATCTTTCTTTCTTCCTTAGAAGTTGGATGGTTTACTATATTGATAATGTTTGATTCTTTACTTTATCTCATTTTTGTGTCTACTCCTCTAGTGGGATTTGCTTTTTCATATTTGCTAATGATATCTTTATTCTTTTTCTGGGTATAGTATTCATTTTTGTATTATCCTATTATTTCATTCCTGTGACACAATACCTGAGAAAAACTCTTGAAGTAAGAAAGAATTGTTTTGATTCATGTTTACAGAGGTTTCATTCTGTGGTTGTCCAACTCCATTACTTTGTGTGTACGTTAAGGCAAAATATCATTGCAGGTGGTTGTGTCAGAGTATAGTTTCTCACCTCCTGGTTGCTGGAAAACAGAGAAAGTGACAAGAAGGGGCTGGTGACAAGATATATTTGCCAAGGTAGTGCCCCCAAGGACCCACACCCTTCAACTAGATCCCACTTCCTACAGTTTCCATTACCACCCAATAGTCCATTTATATTATGAAGTCATCAATCCACATCAAATGACAGAGTCCTCATAAATCAGTCATTACCTAAAAGCCCACCTCAGAATACTACTGCATTGGGGATCAAGCTATCCCACTTATGAGTCTTTCAGGGACTTTCTGGATCCAATCCATAATAAGTGTCTTCAGTGAAGATGGTTTAGTGGTCATGCACTCCCTTAATTTATTCTTATCCAAGGTCTTTATGTCTCCTGTTTTCTTGAAGATTAACACTGCTTGGGTATAGCAGTCTTGTTTGGCACTTCACTCCTTTACCAGAATACTTTGTTCTTTTTAAAGATCACCAGTCCAAATGGGTTATGGCCAATAATAAGAACCTAATTTTCCCTTAATTACTTCTTTGAAGGCCTGTTTCCTGATAAAAATCACATTGTGAAATATTGGTGGTTGAGACCACATATGAATTAGAGGGCACATGATTCAATCATAATAGGCAGGTATAGAAAGTTTGCTTGTCTCTGCTGAGCATCATGGAACTCAGGGCTACCATATTGTTTGTAGCTGGGGTGCTCCTGGGGCATGGTGAGGAGGGTGAGGTAGCAGGAAGTGGTGATAAGTGATCTTATGCATTTGTCATTTAGTAAAAAGCCCAAAGACCACTAAGTACAACTTGTCAAGGGGTTGATTGCTTGATAAAAATGAGTGGTATTGTGTACAGTATTAGTAGTCATACATAATGTATAAATGCAAAATCCAAAGTGGATGTGAAGAATCTCCTCCTTGAAGGTAAAAACACTGGTTAAATTAATTCACAAGACCAATCTGATGTTTCTAGTGATGTTGTGAGATAAATGATATTTTCAGTATATGATCAGCTTGGAGACATGGTATAAGCTTAAACACACATTGCCTCTCATCTTGCTACAATAGGCCACCCCCACCATCAGTATTCCTAAAAGGATATGATGAAGTCTCAGTGGGTCTTGTCAACACTGTTGAATAAGACAGGGTAATTTTGCATTTTTCTACTGGTTGGTCAAGGCGGAATCCACATTCAGTATAGCTCCATGTCTGTGAGGAAGGAGAGCAGGAAGAATAATGTGATAGTTTTGTCTCAAGTAAAATGTTTCTGATTAAAACTTCTGCCCTCAATACTGAGATTGTGGCCTTCTTAAATTCTGCATTAATCTTGACTTACTATTAAGAAATTGAAGTCATAAAATCAGTTTGCAATTTTTAACTTTTAGTTTTAATTTTGAATATTTTCTACTTGCCCAAGGCAAAACAAAGAAAATACATCACACATTGATTTGGGAATATCAAATGTTCTATTTATTTAGAGACTCCATAAAGTACAAAATTAAAGATTGTTCCTATAAAGCAGCATCTCCTGGGCACCAGCACAGCTCCAGGAATCATGTGGAATAGGGACCTGACATGAGGAAGAAAGTGTTGGAGTCAGTGTGTGCATATCAAGCAGAAGGGGCATCCTTGTCTCCCTCATTGTTAGTGAGCAAGTGGTACAGATACCTCCCTGACCCAGAGAGTCCAGTTCCCTGTGGATCCTGGTCCACAGTGAAGACAAGCATCTTCCATACAGGTCTGAAGTGGGGGACTCTGCAGTTATTCTCTCCATGCATAGAATGATGACCGCACCTGTGGCTGCCCCTCTATATGACTTGCTTTAGACATGGTCTAGTTGTATTTGAACAACTCAGAATGGCCTGTGACTTAAGAAGATTCCTGCCAAGAACTTGTAGACTTCTGGGAACAAGCAGGACCCTGGTAGAGTCCTACTCCTTGTCGGAGGGCTTCATCTGCCAGGTGACTAGTCATAACAATTTTAAACTAATCACAACCACAAGAAATGAGGCATGACCACGGGGATATTTGAAGTACCTTTTTATTGTCCCACTAACAAGGAACTTTCCCTGAGGGTCACAGTAGAGCCATTAGGCAAAGAGGCTTTTATTTGTATTAAGTATGAGCAGTCCCTTTTGTATAATGTGCTGTGGTTTATACAATGTATATTGTTGACCTTCTTTATCTGGAGTCTTCCTCCATGGATTCACCTAACTTCAAATGAAAAATTTTAAGAATAATTTGTATTGAGCACACATTGACTTTTTCCCTTTCTATTATTCCCAAAATGATACTGTATAATAATTATTTATCTGGGCCACTGCCACTGAGAGACTTGAGGGGGCAGGGAATGGGCCCTCCTAGAACATCTGAAGTAACATTCCTCTGCAGTGTGACTGCGGGCCTTGAAATGGGAAGCATCCTGATTAAAGGTCTCTTGAGGCAGTAACTGAGGCTAAATTCTGACCTTCTTGGAGGTGCCCTCTCTCTGTCATATGGGGTGCTCAGGGTGCAGTGAATATACCTGGGAGAGGGGGCCTGAGGCCACATGTGTAACTGATTCACTGGTAGCTTGGGTTCCAGGTGCTAATGGTGGCCCACAGGTGTCACTAACCAGACTCAGTTCCCACCATTTTACATGAATTAAATTGTCATGTCCTTAAGATTCAGGTATGGGAATAAGAGGCTTGCCCTGAATCACATAGGGTTGTGTGGAGAGTGGGGAGATGATGTAGAGTGCTTGAGACTGCCAGCATGGCCTTTTTTCATTATGGACCCTTTGGAATGTAGTCAAAACTCCTGATCATACAGATATGCCCATGAGACCCTTGGCAGGGACTAGCATTTCCCTACTGACATTAAATGAAGCAAACACATAAGCCCCTCACACAGGGAGCAGCTCCTGGGGCAGGTCTTGTTATTTGTTCCCCACCTTCCATGCTATAATCCAGAGTTCCCTGTGGAAGAGAAAAGCCTCCTGTTTGTGGGGACCACATATGCTTTCAAGATGAGTGATGCCTGACTTCTACTTAGTGAAGCATAAGAAATGTCCCATTGTCCTCATGAACAGTAGTCATGAACAAAGAGAAGGAGCCATTTTATTCACCCTTTCATCAGCTTCTTGTGAACACCTGAGCATGGAAAGCCCCTCATGCAAAGGAGAACTGTGCAAGGAGTTGCTTCTGCCCTTGGGAGGGAAATGTTGAGTGTGACATCCACACCCAGGGCGGTGCCAGCACTTTGCAAGTGTCCTTGGGGGCATCTGATGTCACAGTATGGAAGGGAGAAACTGCTGTTTCACTGGGCTGTGGTGTTGAACTCTCCTTTGTTGTAGAGGAAAAAGAAATGTTTTTCAATAACCCTGAAATCTATGGCAATACTAAAAGAGGTGGGAGTGTACAGGGTAGAGAATCTGTTTAAGAAGACAATATGTCTTCCATCTGTATATTTCTGATTGTGAGAATTTTTCATTAGAGACATGAGCCTGCGATGCATTATTGGAAGAAAATTCTAAGAAATCATCTTCATTACACATAAGTTTAGTAATGTGGTACTAATATTATTTCAGGGGATGTTTTAGAAAAGTATATAGTAATTTGAAATCAAGAGTGAAATCCCATGGACATCATTAGGTAAACAATAATAAAGTAGGATAGAATACATTTATGTTGTTTATACTTTCCAATTTTCATTTCATTCATGAATTTTAGTAAGTTGAACAAGACAAAGACATGAGAATATTCACGTTACTCACACTCATGGTCACCACCACAATTCAGTATGTTATGGTATTTTAATATTCTTTTGATTAACAAACATAACAACATTTAGATTCCTTATCTCATTGGCAGCTGCCACATAGAAAAACCTTGAATTTTGTAACATTTTAAAGTATCATAATTAGGTCTTCAATTAGTTCAGGATTTTGTTTTTCCATTCAAGGTATTTCTTAACTCCTGTCTCAGTCTCATAACTCCTGTCTCAATCTCAGCATTGTTCATAATTCCATGCAAACTGCTTTCTTTCCTAGTTTAAATGATAGTGAGATGTGTGGTGTGTGGTGGGTCTCAGTCAGCAATGCTGGCCTGTGTCAGGACACTAGGATCAGGCTCCACTGATCTTGATGACAAGCCAGATGTTTCTTCACTCCCCAGGCCTCTCCACCCATGCTCTGTAGCTACTCACTGGAGTAAAACAGGATCCCACAAGGTCAGCAGTCTCTGCACAGCAGCCCCTCCAAATCTACTGCTGAAGACACCATTCTCTTGTGTCCAGAGCCCAGCACCAGCTCAGGAGAGGAGGTTTCTGGGATCAGGGAAATGACCTCTCAGAGTGTCTCCTTCTGCTCTCAAATGAGAAATCCAGGTCATCTGTGGCCCTAAGTTCCCAATTCCCATAGAATCCATTCATGCACTCATCAGTACTTGTGGTCATACTCCAAGTGCCTGATTCTGGCACACAGCTTCCCATGACTTTGTACTTGGATGAAGAGGGTGTGACATTGAATAAATACTTATATACCATAGATAGCAGTGGGCCAGGAAGGTGCATGATCAAGGAAGAACAGCAAACACCTGCCTGGGGACCATGGGATATCTTTGGGATGGGCACTCAGGGAGATGTCCATTGAGAAAGGAAAGAGCCCTGTGTCTTTGGGGGTGTACATTCCATGCACAGGGAAATAACGCAGGGTTCCTGGAAGGAACAGCATCAAGAATGGTTCAGGGAAACCCCAGATTGGGTGGAGGGCCCTGGGGAAAGGACTTGGTGAGAAGCAAGGCCACAGAGGCCCCCAGGAGCCACACACTGCAGGACTTGGGGCAGTAATTGAGACTCTAAAGTTATTTTAACCAGGTAAGGTCATGCAAGAGGATTTGAGGAAGGCATGGCTCATGTGGATTTCACTGTAGGAATTTTGGTGGCTCTTTGAATAGGAAAGAAGGAAAGGCAGGGCTGGGAAAGATACTGTTCTCATGAGAAGGGCTATTGAGGGCGTCCAAGGGGGGTCTCCCATTTGTGTTCCTGACATTTATATCAGCTTCCAGAAGTGGGAGACTGAGCCATTTCCTCTGTTTCCAAGAAGACTGTGATGTGCTCAAGGCCTGCACCTAAGGAACACTGTTGTGAGGGATGAGGGTAGAAGGCAGAGTCTTGGTGCAGAGAGGGTCTGACAGTTCTCTTGCTGAATCCAGGGGTTATGGGCCCTAACTGTAGTTCCACCTTAATGGCTGGTAATTATGTGTTTTCTGTCCTGCACTGTACAATTCCTAGAAGCAGAAAACTATTTCTCTTTTAAATCAATACTTATTCCAATTTAAGTACACTGCCCTGCCTGGTGTGTAGCACTTCCACAACATGTGGTATATTAGTGTTCACAGATGTGTGTGTGTGTGTGCATGCATGCATGTGTGACAGAGAGAGAAGAAGAGAGAAAGGTGGTCCCAAGTTTGAGACCAGACTCAGCATTTTAATGTGAGACCCTGTTTCAAAGTAAAAAACTAAGAGTCCTGGGGGAATACCCTATATCTCTGTGGTAAAGAGTCATCATTTCAAACCCCAGCCCCCACAGATATATGAGGGCTTAGACTCTCCCAACTCTGAACTCAGGGCCAGCACACTAAGCCCCTCCCCAACTTTCCTTAGCTCATCATCTCCTATGTGAAGCCACTATGACCCATGGTGCTTCTATACATTTCTTTCTGTAGCTGCCCAAATTTCAAGGGAGGGGTAAAGAAAGGGGAAGGCAGGTTGAGAGATCTTCAGGAAGTTTGTGTACAGTGATCCCATACTGGCAAGTCTTGAGAGTTTATTATTTGTGTATGTGATAACCAAATAATAAATACTTAATACAATGAGGAATCAGGTGAGGGTGGTACTCAATGTCACTTTTACCTCTCTGCCTGTCTTCTCCCTCCTAGAATACACTGTGAGGAAGAGCATAAGCTGACCCCTTCCCAATGTCCCACCACGGGAAATACAGAAGACCCTACCTCAGATGAGAAAGATCCTGTGTTCAGAAGCAATAGACATCTCAGTGGGAAGATGTTCTTAGCACACCACGATATGGTCATGACAAAATATTTTCCTCGACGTGGAATGAGATGTTTTTTGGGGAAAAGATTGCCAAGAGGAAAGAAATGAGAAGCATGATGGTATTCATCAGTCAACAAATTTCTCTGAAGATGAGAGTGCATGTGACAGTGAAATGGTGGCCTGCCATCCTAGGCCTATGCTGGCAGGGGCTGGTAAGTGGTATAGACACCCTAGGAGCCTAGGTCTGATTGCTATACCTGTCACTCATCCATCTGTTCTTGATAGAAAGGCTGTGTCCCTTGGGGTGAGCTCAGTGACCACAGGCCAAAATTAGACATCACTCTCCTTTGCTCTAGGGGGAGGAACTCTTGTGGCAACAGGAATATCTACCAACCAGGGTCTGGAGTTCCAGTTTGTACAAATTATCCTTGGAGGGAGAAGGTTCATGCTGAAGCCCCACTTTCAGCTCTTGGATCCATGCAACAATAGTTATGAGTATCCGGGCATCAGCAGTTACCCCTACCCCTGACTATCATCTGTAAACTTTATACTTGCTACTGACATAAGGATTGGGAAATGGCTAATGACAATTTACCTTTTTCTAGTAATGTGACTGCCCTTTACCTTTATTAGGGAATATACTCTTCAAAAAGTTACTTATCCTGTTCCTAAAGTGCCTCTGATGGAGACTGTCCTTTGTCTAGAAGGAGCCTTGGAGGATATGTCCCCATAATGTCTCCTATTTCCCTACCTGTGCAGGGGGTACATCCACCAGCATGGCAAGGCTTCCCTCCTGAAAACCATCATTCTTGGATGCCTGACCTGGGCCACACACAGCCCTCTCTCTTGTCAGTTGGACCAAACCTTTTGCTATTGTTCTACTATAGTTCTTGCAAGTTTGGGATCTTGGGCTTCTGCAGTTCCTGGCTGCTGTTTTTGATGTTTAGGAGATCACATCTTCCCTGGGGTGTTGACAGGCTGCTGCTGGATATGTTCAGGATGGTTGACAGAGTTTCCTGGGAAGGCAAGATGTCAGGGGTACATTCCTGAATTAATCCCCTGATAGGGTCTAACTGAATAAATGATAAATGAAGCGGTAGGATGTGTCTGTAGGGAGTGGTTCATTGGTGGCATGGCTGTGGAGTATATATTTTATATCTATAGAATAAACTCTGCTTCCTGTTTACCGTGTGAGCTGCTTCCTCTGGCAAACTCTTCCACCATGATTGTCTGCCTCACCTCAAGCCTTGAGGAATGGAGCCGACCTTCCATGGACTAAGACCTCTGAAACTATGAGCCCTGAAATCAACTTTTTTTTTCTTCACAGTTGTTCTGGTTGGTTCCTTTAGGCAGAGCAGTGAGAAATGAGACTAAAATAAATAACTAAAATAACTAAAATAGTAACCCTTGTATTTTATAAAATATCTTGAAAGCTTCTAGTTAAGTCTTCAATTAGTTCAGCATTTTTTCCATTCCAGTTAGTTTTTCTCTGATTATTTTAATCTCAATGATTTTATCCTTAATTCCATGGAAATGGCTTTAATGATGGAAAGGACAGTGTTGAAAGAAAAAGAAATTGTTACAGCATTTATTTCTAATACTAAATGAAAGAGACACTATGCACACTACTGTAATTTCATAATTATCATACATGTTAAGCTGTACTCCTAGTTTTAGTTACTCAAATGCATAAGAATCACATGCAAAATAAACTTCTTATGAGGTGGTTTGTGTGCTAAAATTGCAGTGGAGCAGCATGGCTGAGATTTTAAAGAACTTGTCCTGGTCATGAATCACAGCTCAACTCTGTGAACTTCTTTTGAAATGAAGACTTTGCTTGGAAGACTAGCACCTGCTGTAGACATGATTCTAAAAGTTGTTTCCTTGAAGTACTCCATTAGATTGAAGGAAGTAGGAAACAAGCTCAATGAAGCAAGAGTTACTGTTGGTAGGTACTTAATTTCAGCTTCTTCTGCAAAGCTTTGTGAGGGAACAAGATGCACACTCCAGAGAAAATGCTCTGGCACAGACCTCAGCTCTTGGGGCCTGAGGCTCATGATCATGGGTCTGGGTCAGCTGGACACACATGGCTCATGGTCACATGCTCAGGTCCCACTGCCCCTGACTCACGAGACAAGGACAGAGTGTGGGAAGAATGCTGAGTAAATAATAGGGAAAACAGCAGCTGGAATACTTAGGCATTCTCTGGAGGGGAGAATGGTAATGGTAGAGTTATTAAGGGTCCATCTGTGAAGGCACTGGATTTCTAGAACTCTAAAAATGGAATTCAAATAAAGTTAAATGACAGTAAGGAATAGGGTAAAGTTAACCGGCATAAGATGCAAAGGTGTATCAAAACCCCCTGTAGGAACCAGGAACTCACTGAGGTTAGCTATAAAGAAACCCAGGGAAACCATGCACAACTCTCCCCACAGGAGGGGTCTACCAATCCTTTGTGGTGTCTCTTTAATGAGCAGGAGCCCTAACAAGTCACCCCTCCACTTCATGGGTCTGTATCCTTATGCAAAATCCCTTGGGGGCTGACTTTTGAGTCTCAGGTCCCTTGAAAAAGAACAATGCATTGAGAACATACTGAGCCTCCTGTAGATTTTGTTCTATGGCAGGGCTGGTGTCAGAGAAAGAGGACTCGGGGCACAGAAGAATCCAGGTCATCACCATACCTTTGTCCCCTGAATGGAGCAGGAGAGGGAAGGAGGAGGAACTGGGTAGTTGTCAAGCACATGGGCTGCCTGAGGTGGCTCTCAGGACACATCAAATTACTGTGCCATATCTGGTTTCACTGCCTTACCCTGACCTCTGAGTCCTTAGTGCTCTGGCTCCCAGCCATGCTCACTGCCACAGGTCCTCTGCATGTGGTCTCAGCCACCCTGAGCAGCCTGAACAGGGATTACCAGTACCTCATGGGAGTAGCTCAGATCCTCTTGGGTTCACTGGACACAGAAAGCAAGAATGGTCACCACAGCCTCCAATGGCCCAGATGTTCGAGGTGAAAATGACTGATACAAAGTGTTCTCAGTCAAGAAAGCTGGGCTCTTCCAGGACACTAGGATCAGGCCCCACTGAACTTGATGACAAACCAGATGCACAGTTCCTTCACTCCCCAGGCCTCTCCACCCATGTTCTGTAGCTACTCACTGGAGTAAAACAGGATCCCACAAGGTCAGCAGCCTGTGCACACTAGCCCCTGCAAATCTACTGCTGAAAACACAATTCTCCTGCCTCCAGAGCCCAGCTCCAGCCCAGGCTGAGAGGTTATTTGTCTGCTCAGGGAAATGTCCTCTTAGTGTGGCTACTATTGTCTTCAAAGGAGAAATCCAGGTCATCTGTGGCCCTAAGTTTCCACTTCTCGTAGAATCCATTCATGCACTCATCAGTACTTGTGGACATGTCCCCAGACCACCCCTTTAGCCTTTGTAGGTCCCCACCTTTCCACTGTAGATGACATGGGAGGACCATGTTTATGTCTAAATGTCACTAAACTGGGAGTCATAGCTAGAATCCCCTAGTCCTGGCTACTTTACCAATTGTTAACTCATCCCTTCTGTAATTAAAGAGGCAAAGACACGCAGCCTTATTCAACATAATGTCAGGAAGTGAATCTTCCCTACCAAAGCGTTACATCCTCTCTAGCCTGTGTCATTGCTAAAGAGGCTTCTCCAGGCCTCTGACCTGGGAGTCAGAGCAGGGTGTGCAGGACTGGAGTGAGGGTGAAATCAGAATGTCTCCTCCCGCTAGGTTGGTCACTGGTACTGGGATTTCAGGGGCTTCCCATTGAGGACACAGTTTGTGGTATTACCATGTTACTCTGCCTCTCTCTTTGGCAGCATTTCAATCCTCCACATCCCTAGCTATGCCCACTGTCCCCCAACTGTCAGATGGATATTGCATGCATATTTGTGCCATCAATGGTCGTGGGGGACAGGGTTGACGGGTGGTGTGCTGCATGTGACACAGCCCTGATTGGCTGACTTGCAGTTCCCTCACACACTGAGCTGCAATTCCATTCTGGCCACTGGTCTAGTAATTTTCATCCTATCTGTAGATGAAGAAGGCAGGAGCAAAAGCAGGTGACATGGCCTTGTCATTCAGTCTGAGCTAAAATGAGCTGGCAAGGCCCATATCCATGGTAGCCTCGATAAGGCAGGGCTTCCAATCACCTCTGTTACTACCAAGGTATCTAGTTGCCAAAATGCTTTGACCACCTCTAACTCAAGGCAATGAAACCTCCCTTCTCCCCAATCCCCCTGGCCCATTTTGTGTCATGGGAAGCTAGTAAGTCCCATGGTGAGCCTGTACACCACAACCCACAAAGGTGAGGGTGGAGGGAAAAGCTGATTCAGTCGTTAGGAGGAGCGGTGCTCATGGGATTGCCCCATCTTTTAGAATCCCAAGACTACTATATTATTTCTGTAATGATCAAAAGTCATGAATCCCTAAGGTATAATGAGGGGATGTGGTGTAGGTGTAGGTACTCAGTGCTCTTGTTACCTCCCTGCATGTCCAGTCTCTTCTGGAATCCATTGTAATGAAGAACAGACATGACCTCATTCCCTATGATACACCACAACAGACAGAAGGCTCTAAAATTATTCAAACAGTATTATTATAAAGCAGTTTTCACCTCAATTATGAAGAAGCCATTGTTAAACAAAGAATGGGCTCACATGGGGACAGTTTTTCTCATTATGGTCTCAGTTATGGGGAAAACTTTGTGCCAAAAGGAAGGAGTGAGAAACATGTTGAATTTGACCAGAGAACAAAAGTCTCTGAAGGGTACAGTGTCTTGGATAATACATGTTGTGGCTGGAGATACCTGGCCACCCTGAATCTGTGCTGGCCAGAGTTGCAGACCCCTTGTGAAGCAAGGCCTGATGGTTGTTGTTGTTTCTGTTCATAGGGTGGCGGTGGCCCATGGAGCTTACCTGATGCCCACAAGCCATAGCTTCCATCACTCTCCTTTGGTCAAGGGAGGGAGGAACCCTGGAATAATGGGATTGCCTCGCATAGGTGCCTGGGGTTCCTCTTTGAGTATGTTTTTCTTGGAGGCAGAAAGGTCATGATGAATCTTCATTTTCTGCTGTATGATCCTTACAAATATGGTCATGAGTGACTGGGATTCTGATGCCCTTTTGTCTGTAAAGAGTCAGCTTGTGATTGACCCTGTACTTTGGGTAGAAGTTGATGGTGTCATGATTTTGGGTAGGGAGTTGTCCTGCCCTTTGCATTTCCTGGGGAAAATATACTGCAGAAAGTTCTTTATTCTGTCCCAAAATGCTTGTTTGAAGGAGCCTTGGAGGACTCATCCCATACAGTGTCTATGACCTCTGTTACAGGGATAGATAGGCTCATTCCTCCAGCACAAGAGGGCCACTCTCCTGCAAACCACTGTTTCTGGGCTTGTGACCTGGGCCATACACTCTCACCTCTCTGGTCAGTTGGCCTAAACTTATTTCCCTAACACCTCTCTGAGTCCTGGGGTTGAAGGATCTGGGGCTCTCTTCAGGGTCTCCTGTGGGTCTCTCACAGGAGGCTAGGATGTCTGCATCCAAGAGCACCTCAGAGGCACAGTCCTCAAAACATTTCAGTGCCATAGTCTTGCAGGATGACACCAGTAGCCAGAGCCTGAGGCTGGTTCTGTGGCTCAGTGTGTGTCTTCAGGAATGAGTGTCCATGGTCCTGGGAATTAGAACTTCTAAAGGGGGAGGGGCAGTTACTGGTTCCCCAATATTTTGAATTCCCCAAATTAATATGAACATTTGAGGATTTTGATGTCTTCCTGATTCCCATGGAGATTGCCCAGTCAAAACACTCCTCATCATCCTCAAGGTCTCTGATTTCTTCAGCTTTTAAAAACTAGGATCCTACCCCAACTGATGTCAGACTGTGGGGTGATCCTTGTAAGCTCACACCTCTAGTCTGCAATGGTTCTTGTCTGCCTATTTCAAGACTGAGACTTGGTTCTAGGGTGTCTCTTCCAGAACCACAAACAGAATCACTGTTCCAATTTCTTCCCACAAGAATGTAACTGTGGGGTAAGAGATCAGGCTGCTCTCATGCGTAGGTGATGGAGATTCTAAGAGACCACAGATGTCACCAGGTGCATTTGTTCTCAGGGATTCAAGGGAAGGGCCAGAGAGAGGACACTTCAGGGTGGGAAATGAAGGTTTTGCAACCTCCTTAAATACTGGAACTTTGTGAATGGATTTTCCCAGGACATTGGTATCATGGGCAATGAAGTCAGCCCTGGAGTTACAGGAGGCTGAGGAGGGAAGGGGAGGATATGGAAGTGGTGAAGCCTCAGAGTGTTTTATCTTGAATGGATTCATGTGCTTGAGGACCATGAGGGGTAGGCCCCACCTGTGCCTCACTCTTAAATTTGTAGCATGTGCTCCCAGCACATACCAAGTGTCAGCATCAAAGAGGGAGAGCTTCTGGAAGGTTTTTGTGAAGGCTTCCTCACCTTTGACTGATGGTCCATCCCCAGTTTCCTTGTGGGTGTTTGAATTTCCAGGTGGGGCAGAGACATGATAAGTTCCACACCTGGAAAGATCAAACTCCACAGGAATCAAGCCCCCTTGTAACATTTCTGGCCTCTCAGAACAATTTTCCTGTATAGCATGGCTGCTGTCATCTGTAAACATGGAGTTCCAGGAAGACCCACAATTATTCTCTGCCTGACCTGTTTTGGGGACTCTGTCCCAGGACTCCTTCAGACTCAGACATGGGTAGATATTGGGTGGTAGTCCAAATGGATGTTTCATGAAGCTCCTTTGAAGGTGCTACTCCAATTTCTCCTCAGTTGAAGGCTGAGGAAATTGCTAGGGTCTTGTTGATGGGCTTATAGTTACAGGAGGCCCTGTTCTTAAAAGTGTTCCGAGATGACTGAATGTGTTCTGAGACTTTTGGACCAAATAAGGTAAAGGCTGTCTACATTGTAGTTGTTTCATGAAAAGGTGATATTCCATGTGTTGACAAAAAGTAGGACAAAGCCGACGGGTACCCTCTTGACTTGTAGGACACGCAAATTCACAGGCAGTGTTCAGGGGAAAGTGGAATGGCATGCTTGGGAGAGAAGATGTGATTTGGTCCAGATTCTGGATATGAGCCAGTTATGGGGACTGGGACCAGGTCAATGCTGGAGTCACAGGCTGGAATTGGATAGCAGAGTGGAGCAAGAACTGAGAGAAATAGAGTTGTCTGGGTAGGGCCAGCACCTAAACTAGAATGGAATTAGGAAGTTTGCAGGAAAATTCTGCAGAGAGTCCAGAGATGCTGACAGCAGCCACAAAGGACTTGCTATTCAGAATGGGGAGGACCCTAAAGACCTGGCTGCATTTCTTCTGTATATGGTCCCACAGGCCCTTGGTGTAAAAGGTGCTGAGGAACAAAAAAGCTGCTCTGGATGGCCAGTTGTGTCCCAGGGTTGTGGGATGGTGATGTCCTATTCCTTACCCAGTGACTTCGTTGTGCTTCCCAGAGGATTCAGGGAGTGGTCTGATTCAACTTTTGTCTTCCCATTACCAATGATCTGTTCTTCTGTCTGCTGACCAGTATTTCCAGCAGTTTCTGGATATCAGGTTTACTGAAAGAGATACCTCCAGTTGCTGCCTGTGAGAGTAGGTGGTTTGCCCAGGAAGAGTCCTCTGGTGGGTGTGAAACATGGTCTCTCTGTGCTCAGTTTTTGGATCACTGGAGAGACAGCAGACTGTGGCAGTGACCTACCACCATGAGAGGGATGAGACGGGATAGGTGGAGGGGATGTGGCTTCAGATTGCAAATAGAGGAGAAGGCAATTTGACAGGAGAAGATGATGGGACAGGAGGAGGCCATGGAACAGGAGAAGGGAATTGAACAGGAAAAAGGGGATGGGAAGTAGAAAGGGATATGACATGAGAAGGCACTGTAACAGGAGATGGCATTTGACTCAGAAGCAGGAAACAAGCAGTTGAGTGATGTGGAGCCCTGTAGTGTGGTTCCCTGTGAGAGTGTCATTGAGTCACATTGAGGAGGATTAAGGTTTTGGTCCAGCAGAGATAGAGGGCAGGCTGTGGGATCAGAATGGTGAGATGGGAGAGAGAATTCCATGAGGCTGAGGTGAATTTTGTTCCAGAGGAATCACAGATTCTGGTGACTGAGAGGCACTCAGGGATGAGTGTGACCCAACAGACTCAGAGGAATTCATGAGGTCTGGTGAGGAGGTGGAAGGCAGAAGCAGAGGATGTCTGCTCAGTGAAATGAGGGAAGCCAAGGGGAAGAAGGTAGTGACCAGAGCATCCTGCACAGGCAGTGTTCATGATTGGTGGACTCTAGCTGACTCTGGTTTGTACTTTTCATCTGGGTCATCTCCTTGTAAGACATGGTGAAAGGTACTCTCTTCATGAAGCTTGCCTAGGTGGCTGCAATAGATAGGAGGCACAGGCTGTAGCTGGAGCAGATGGGGCCAGGAGGTAGGGCAGGTGGGTAAAGGGTAGGCACCTATGGTCCATGGTCCCTCACTGTCCCATACCCTGAGTTTACAAAGCCTTACTCTCCCATATCCCAGAGCTTTAGCCACATCCTGCTCAAACTGAGGGCTTCCCCTGACCCATGAGTGTTTTATGGATTTTGGATCATATCATAGGCAGCAGTCAGAAGGATACAGGAAGTGGAAAGTTACTTACCTTTGTAAAAGTGAAACCAGAGCTTCTGTCTCTTCCACTTCCTTCGAGCAATCCCTATAACCTGAAAATGGAGATCTGGTTATTGTGGAGAGAGAGGGTGAGTGGAATACACACATGGTGTAGACTGTGAGAGAGTAGTCTCTGGAGGGCAAGCACCAGTGTTCAAGTCTTCCTGACACATGACACGTACTGGAAGGCACACAGAAAGGTAGCTCTTGGTCATTTCATTCCTCTTCCACTAATGCCCCTGTACTCATAACCACTCTGTGGGGAGAGAGATTGGATCATCTCAAAGAGGAATGGGTGTTAGGGAAGTGAGAGCTTGTCCACACTTTGACCAGGAAGTTCCACCTCCAAATCCAGACAGCATGGCTCCACGATGGCCCATATCGTCATAATGAACATCACCCATCCCTGGCCCACCACAGCTTCATTCTGAGCACAGAACCTGAGAAGTGTCTCTGGTTTGATGATTTCCTTCCCAGCATCCTTCCTGTCTTGTCTCTGCAGCTGACATTCTCTGGGACATGGCTCTGGATTCTTGGGATAGGTGACATCAAGTCTCCTCTGGGTTGAAAGGGCAGGGACTTACCTTTCACAATGCCACTCTTATTCATGATCTTGCTCTGTCCCTTCTTCTCCTTTGGATGCTGACCAACAAGAATGAAAAAGAGGCTGGTGCCCTATTCTTCCTCTGCTTTCCTAGTCCAGCTGTAGACATTCCATGATTCTGAATAGCATAGCTTTCTACAGTGAGCTAATGAAGACTCTTTTATTCACAGAATGTTTATAAAGTGGCAAAATACTTCATTTTCTACTTTTGAAAACAAAAGGGAATTTTCTCCCTTAACTGCATCATCGATGTCCTTAGTTACTGCTTCTCCACTCAGGATAAGGCTCATTTCCACAGGCTCTTCTAGGCTGCCAGGCAGGGTTCTGTATCTGAGGCCAGAGGTGACTCCAACCTTTGATGGAGGCCCTCAGGGCTCAGCACAGCCCTCACATCAAACAAACTCAGAGGAAAGAGTTGTTTCCCAAGACACCTTCCAGGAGAAGGTGACTAATGGGCCAGTCCTTAAGCCTGTCCTTTACAGGTTCCCAACTCTCAGGAGTCCAGACCTCAGACACTGAGTAATGATGTGCAATTTTCTGTGGGACATGGAACTCACCACTTTGATGGTCTGGGAGCTTCAGATAGAAAAAGACATAGTGCAAGCTCCCTCCCTGCCCTGCCCCATCTG
The DNA here is from genome assembly GCF_902686455.1 of Sciurus vulgaris. NCBI lineage: Eukaryota > Metazoa > Chordata > Mammalia > Rodentia > Sciuridae > Sciurus > Sciurus vulgaris. The sequence goes on from NC_136474.1 coordinate 32,273,614, forward strand.
TCACAGAATGGTGCTGTATTCTTTCCTGAAATTTCTCTTTTTTGAAGTGTCTGTAATTATTTTGGAAAAGTTGAAAGAAGTGTAGACAACAGAGAATCTATTTTTCTGGTGCAGCTGGCCTAAGGGTTTCTTACCTTGTGTTTTTCCTTTTTCCTTGGTGTTGGGAAAGATGGATTAGCCTAGAAGCATGGTAACAGGAGAAGAAAGAGCCCCAGTCCACACACACAGCCAAGGATCATATACATTGCCCAGGTGGTGAAGCTTGGTTTCAGCCATGAGATACTAACACTATTCGGAGGAAAGAGGATTCTCCATCATCTAAATGGCACTGTCCGGTTTGGACAAATGAGTCATGAGAGGTCTCTTTAGGAATGGGGAGTAGGCCCAGGCATGTATCAGAGGGCTGTGCTGTCTCATAACAAAGGGATCCTGAGAGCAGGGGAGGGTCAAGAAGAAGAGGCTGCAGCACACCCCTGCCCAACCCTCCAGTCCAGCGTGTCCTCACCCTCCTGGGACTTCAAGGTCCGTACTTCCACCTCTACCCATTCACCTTGCCCTAGGAGGCCTTAATTCATTCCCTGTTGTTTCTGTCTAGCACCCAATTGGCTAAACTGATGCAGGGCTGTTTCTGGGTAATACTTGCTAATACTTCATTGCATTCCTTATCTACTTTCATGACAGATTTAGGTCTGTAGTTGAATCCTAATCTTTGTCTTTTTTTTGTTATTTCTTTAGTGCTGGCTGAAACAATGTGTCAGAAAGTATTTTTCTGCTTTTATCTTTTGGAAGAGATTAACCAGGAACATATCTTGAACTGGTGGGATAACCTTAGTGGTTCAGAATCTTTGATAAATTACAGTTCTATTCAGAGTGATCATTTTTTTGTGTGTTAAATCAGGCATATTTGTTTTGCAAGAAATCAATAGATTCCATGCAGTTTCTTGACAAACAATGTTGAGTTGTTTGTGGTTTTCCTTGACTATCTTTTAAGATGTACGCTGTTAGTATTGATGCTACCCTTTTAATTTCCAATCTTCATCATTTATATATTTTTTCTTTGATATATTGTTTAGAGAGTCATAGATTGTAGTGTTTTGGAAAATACTTTTCTTTTATTCATTTTTATGCAATTCTGAGCATCAAACCCAGTACCTCACACTTGTTAGGCAAGTGTCCTACCACTGAGGTACATCCGCAGTCCCTATATTAATTTTTACATGCAAATAATCACATATTAATATGGCATAATAAGCCTAATGTAATATTTTGATACATTATGTCAAATAAATTACTATATGATATCTATTGCTTCACATACTTATTTCTTTGTTGGAAAATTTAAGTCTGCATTTTAGCAGTTTTGTGAAATATACAAAATTAACTATCATCCCTATATTAATCAACATTTTGTCTCTGTAAGTGAAATACCTGACAAAAGCAACTTAGAGGAAGAAAATTTATTTTCAATTCTACCATCTCCAGGCTGGGCCTAGGTGAGGTAGAATCTCAGTGGAAGAGCATGGCAGAGGAAAGTTGCTCACCTCATGGCTGACAAGTAGCACTAAGTGGCAGGTATGCTGGCACACACATGCTGCCATGGGCATGCAACATGTTGCATGATTTTTCATTTGTTTCTCTAGGGAAGTTTGTTTATCTAGGGAAATTTGGGTTGTTTACACCACTTGCCTAATGTGAATAAAGGTGTCCTGAACATTAGTGTGCACATTGGTGTTGGTTTTAGTCTCTCCTTCCAATTCTCTTGGGAATATACCTAGAAGTGGATTTGACTAATCATGTAATAATTCCATATTCAACCTTTGGAGGAACTCTCATACTGTTTTGCATAGTAGTTGTGTAAATCCCCACCAAAATAATTTTAGGGTTTCTTTTTCTCCTTATCAAAATTTATTTCCCATTTATCTTAAAATATCCATTGTAATTCATGTAAGGTGATACCACAGAGTGGATGATTTGCTTTTCCCTCATGAGAGTACTGTTTTTCTTTCGATTATTCACTGTACAACTTCTATGGGAAAATACCTATAGCTTGTTGTACTTGGTCCATTTTCAAATTGGGATGCTTCCTTGGTGAGTTATAGGGACTGAAAAATAATCCCACAACAAATTTGAATAGCAAATATTATCTCTCATTCTGTTGTTTGCTTTCTTTATTTAATTTTACTTTTAACTGTTCATTATGTACATTTGACTTGTCATAAACTGAACATTGTGAACACATTTAAGTTGTTAAATCAGTTTTTATTTTGTTTTATCTTACCTCTTAAGCACATCTCAATATATAGTTCTACCATGTTAAGCATATTCAAAATGTTGTGTAATGGATCTCCAGAACATTTTCATCTTCCAAATTAAAACTTATACTCAATACATACACCCTCCCTTGGCTCTGTACATGGTTTTCATTACTTAGCAAATGCTTTTTTCTACAGCCCTTTGAATCTGGACTTGCAAAGCAAGTTCACATTTAATTGTTGGGAAAGGCAGTGAACATTTGGAGTTTGGCCTCTGGATATCTACAGAGTCCTATCATCTGTCATGGCATGGTGACTTGAAATCTTCTGTTCTCATTCTCTACTGATGTTATCTGGTTCCATTATATGAATAATATTTGGCTAACTGGAGAAGATCATCCTGTGTATAGGATGCAGTAGAACAACTCATTTACATTATAGAAGATGGGCTTTCAACCTCAAAAGAATCCAGGTGGTCAGGTCAGGTAAGACCCATATGATTCAAGGCATGGCAAGATATAAAATGAACACTTTTACCATCACCCATGATGTGAAGAATATATAAGGGCCTTTAGGTCCCTGGGTTATTAGCAGACTTTTACTCCTCATCCCACTCAATAACCATGGCCACTTCTAGGCTGATGAAGAAGGGAGCCAAATTGAACTAGGATGATCCACAACAGAGAGTATATGAAAAAGCAAATTCAATAGCCCAGGTACAATCTCTGGGCACCTCTATACCATGGCTACCAATGTGTTTAAATGTCACCTGTCCAGAGATGACATGAAGAACAAGAATTAAAAATGTACATCAGGAATTTTGTTCATTGATGTAGAAAGGAGCTGAAACTAGTAGATACAGCCATCCCTTTATAACAGCAGTTTTTAGGAGTGTGAAATTACCTACCACAGGTGAGTCACTGTCTAAAACTTTACTGAACATAAGGTGAACTGGTGTACCTACATAGGTGAGTTGACAACCTATTTCATCAGCATCATTCTCCTGTAGTACACAGCCCTAAATAAATGGCATGTGTATTAAAGCAATGCAGAGTTCTCACCAACAGCTTGTTGAACAGGTACCTTTACCTATTCCTCCTCACCCCAGGTGGCTCCCCAGTGCCAATGATCTCACAAGCCTAAGGAGGAATATTTCCCTACCTGAAAATTGTTGGTGTACAAATGGGTTGAGCATGAGTGAAGCCAAGTATGTGTACTGATTTAGCAATACAACCTGTTATCCATACTATCTGGCATGAGTCAGGAGAAAATTTGAGCAGGCAGAAGACAGAATTGTGCAGTATGGCTTGTAGTACCTGTGAGCTGCTCACTGGATATTTGTACTAACAATTGAATGGTTTAGCATGGCCTTACATTGTAGATAGCACATTCACAATTGGTCTTTACTGGGAGAACCTTCTTTAGAAGCCAGCATGTGACCAAAAATGTGACATGAAACTGGAAAAATTGATTGACACCCTCACCTTTGTCCCTGGAAATATGAAGCTGGGTGCTTTGACTATGTGCAGGCTCTGGCCAGGATGTAGGCAGTCAACCAGATGAAAAAGGTACGGAAAAGAAATTTATAAACTGTAAAAATTGAATGGAACAGGGCTAAAGGGACAGGATTTTTCTAATATATCATGACTTGCTCGTGGTTACATTCCAGTGACAGATGTGTTCCTGCCCCCAGACCTGTCCTCTAAGGGACATTCAGGAACAAATACCCTGTAATGTCCAACTAGTGTTGGATTTGCAGATTGATCATATTGTCCTTTTGCCTGATAATACAGGACACAAATATTCCTTAACCTGTGTAGCTTTCCCTAGGAATACAGCTATTCAATCCAGCACTTTGAAAGGTTTTGAGAAGCTAATGTAATGTATGGGTATCCACACTGTGTTGTCAGTGTCAGGACCCCCATTTCCCAGACCATGGTGTTCAGCATTGGTCCCAGAGACATGATGAGTTGTGAAACTTCCATGTTTCATATAACCCTGAGGCAGCAAGCAGGTCGGTTGAGAGAAAAAGTTTTCTTTAAGCATTAGTTATTGACCATATTAGGAAAACCCACTCTGGCCAGTCGGACTGGAATCTTAACAGAAATATATGTATCATATGCCAAAATACATTCTACTTTCATGTATATTTCAAAAGAAAAAAATAACAAAAGGAATGTTATTAAAAGTAAATGGTCATAAGTCTGGGATGCTTGTCCTATGAGGACCTGGGAACTGTGGCCCCTGCCCCAACCATGCATGTCCAAGCTTTGCATCCACATGGTATACTCCCAGAGTTGATACAAAGAAAAAGAGCTCTACTGTTTTGTACCCAGTAAGCATTAAATCGAGGATAGGGGACAATTTATTGGTGGTTTAAGTGACTTGGCCAACAGAGATGGGTTGGCTATTTCTTGTCACAGTTTGAGGAATCTTCAGCCCTCTTAACTGGATCCCTGGGAGTCTTATTAGACTCAACCTGTGATCTTGGCCTAATGGGTTCAATAAAATATTCAGGGAGGTGAATTTAGCCTCCTAGTGTGGCATGCCATTCATGATTCATTTTTATTATTTTTTTTAAATTTTTTAAATTTGTGTATAGACACACTGCCTTTACTTTATTAATTTGGAAGATTAACGGACCCAGCATAGCTAAAGAAATCCTTAGCAGATAAAGCAAAGCAGTTGGTATCACAATAACAGACCTTCAATTATACTACAGAGTAATAGTAACAAAACCAGCATGGTAATGGCATCATTTCCTACATGAACCAGGACTGGTCACATCTTAGGTCTTAGATGAAACTTTCACAGATTTTAAAGAATGGAAATCATGTAAAACACTTATATGGCCTGATATTAAGTTAGAAATCACTAAGAGAATGATAACATTGAATTCTTTAAACATATTAACCAGTTCAGTTCTCATAATTCATAGGTCTAAGAGAATTGCTCATGAAAATTTAGAAAATATTTTGAAGTAAATGTAATATCAAACTCAGAATTATAGATAAAAGCAGTGCTTAGAAGAAAATTTATAGCACTTAAATGCCCACATTACAAAAAAGAAAATTAACTAATACAAAGATACCTCAAGAAAGATAACCGAATTAATGAAAAGACAACTCAAAAAATATTACTAAAGTTGTTCAAGAAAACAATGAAGACCAAAAAAATCAAGCCCAATACAAGCAGAAAGAAAGAAACACATAAGAACTGATATGTAAAATTCAAACAGCAGAGAAATATCAATGCAACCAAGAGGCACTTCTTTTAAAATAGCAATATACTGATAAATCTCTAAAAATGCAAGAAAAAAAAATACCAGAAAGATGATTTAATTTACTACTAATGTGAAGGAAAACCTGTCACAGTTGAAATATAAGGAGTGCTGCAAAACTCATGTGTGAGACAATGAAGATTTATAGGAAAAGTTTGGGTTAAGAGAGCCTTAATGTAATCAGTGCATTAATTCCATGATAGGGACTCAGATGGCATCTCCTTTGGAGGACAGACTTGGAAGTGCCAATCCTTCCTGAGGAATTTCCTATTCCAGCTAGAGAATGAAGGAGCCATCTCTGTCTTGCAGCCCTGGCTGGGGCTGTTTGAGGCAGGATAGTGCATCTGGGACCCTCCCCTCTTCAGCCTTGGGTGGGAAGAGGTTGCATGTAAGGTGCTTCCAGTTCTAGAGAAGTTCAGGCTGCCTCTCAGGTTTTGAGAGATGCTCAGTCTTGGACATATGTCATGTGTCAGTTCTCAGATTTCAGAGTGGTGAGTTAACTAAGAAGCGTCCTGCAGGTGTGATGCATTCATGGTTGTCATGGCACCTCAATGCTCATGGCCACATGTCCCAATATGCCAATCAAAGGACAAGCAATGGTGAAGGGCTGGAAAGGAGTTTTAATCAGTGTGGCCACACCAGGAAGAACAGGTGTAGGGGTACAATGACCAAAGGTCTCCTTCAAGGCATTGACAGGATTCTTGAGGTTTTACTGAAAAGGCTGCAAAGTGTGCAGAGTTTCAATGTGGTTTTTCAGAGCCAGCAAAGTAGTTCATCTTGTGAGGCTATGTTCTGGTTGCTCATTATCTCAGAACTTGTTCTATGAGGTGGTTCTGGAGTAGTCCTTATCAGATAAGGGGAGCCATCAGTACACATGGGATATTTGCTCCAGCTTATTGTGGCAGCCTCAGTTTCAATGAGGGGTAATTGCTCCCATTTGGGGGAATCATCTGTCTGTGAGGCTCTGCTGCTCCTAGAACCCAAACTGACTGCAGGTTAAGGACAGTGACAGAAGTGTTGTAGGAGCCACTGAATGGGTCTGGAACAGGAGGTTATGAAAGCTCGCAGTTGAATGTTGAGGGCTGTCTTGGATACGATGGCACTTGGCAGTGAGCCAAAGGGCACTGGCTACCAAAATAAGGAAGTACCCAAAAAAGGCTTACTAATTTCTTGGAGACTTATAACATGTTAATGCCGAGCTTAAGGATTAGCTATCTAATATCATGACGCATGTGGACAGCTCATGATTTATATAGTGTTATGCTGGCATTCCTCTGCATGCTCTCCTGTGTGAGAGAAAGCTTTGCTATAAGTGGCTGATAAGCTAGGAGCCTGGGATAGGAGAGGAGAGAGAAGAAGTAGGAAGATAGAGAAGAGAACAAAGGAGACAGAGAAACAGGGAGGATGCAATAAATCTTGTCAAACTAAAGATTAGTGGTGTCTCCTTTCTCCACACCAGTTCCGCTGGATGGAACAAGTGGTGGCCCGTACAGGGAACCTTCTTTCTCCTTCTGTGTCCTCCCTGGCAAGTAACTTAAAGTAAGCTATAGGAAAACTGTAGGATAACCTCCTGGGAATCTCTGGCCAGAGTGTATAAGGGGGAGGTCACATAACCCTGGGAAAGGGGTCACATAACCCTGGGAAAGGGGTCACATAACTCCAGAATGGGGTCACAAGTGTCTAGAAATCAAATGATAAGAATCATACAAGTTGTGCTTAAGACTAATGGGACTGCCATAGAACAATGTGCTGTAACAACATATGTAACCACATTGGCCAAGGTTAGTCCTTGGTTTTTGCAAGAGGGAGTCCTAAATATTTCACAATGGGAACTTCATAAAGAGGATCTTATCGAAGCAGAAAAGCAATCCCCATTACCTAGAGGTGCATTTCCCATGTGGCAGCTCATTAAGAAATGTCTAACATCTGAGAAAGGCAGAGTAAAAACTTTAGTAAAAGAAGAGAATACATGTTTGGAAAAGATAAAGGAACAACTAAGTGTAACTTCTCATAAAGAGAAAGAAGAGGAGGAGGGGCTTACTGGGGAGGAATTAAAAGGAGCATCAGGGACAAGGTCATCCCCACCAGTTATGTCAGGAATGGACATCAGTCTCTACCTGGAGGCAGCACCTCCTCCCCAGGCAGCCTTCCCCCTACTTCCCCCAAGGTACACTTGGGAGGAGTTAGCTCATGTTATAAATCAGATGGTTTTTTTCACCGGGGGTAGAATAAAATCCCATTAAGGAAACCTCAGCAAATCGGACAATTCTTCCCTGTGCTAGAGGATCAAAATAGACAAAGATTCCACCAACTTCTGGATTTCAAAACAGTAAAAAATTTTAAGAAAGCAGTGGCTATGTGTGGTCCACAGGCCCCATTTACAATTAGTATGTTGGAATCAGTAGTGGGGCTAAATCTAGTGCTGGAAGATTGGAAAAGACTATGTAAACCTGTGCTATCAGGGGGGCAATACTTAGTGTGGAAAACTGCATGGCAGGAAGCCTCATTAGAAATGGCATGCTATAAAGCTGCCACAGGCTTTCCACAAAGAAATGTAGAAATGCTAACAGGAGAAGGAAACTATGAAGGTATTCAATAGCAGATTATTTACGATCCTGGGGTGTACACACAAATTGCTGCCACTGCCACTAAAGCCTAGAGCAGATTTTGTTGATAGATTAATCCAAACTGCTGCTAGAGTATTTGGGGATTCAGAAAAAGAAATGCCCTTAATAAAACAATTATCTTATGAGCAAGCAAATAGATGGTGTAAAAAAAGTATTAGACCATGGAAAAATAAAGATTTAAGTACCTATATAAAGGTCTGCAGGGATATCAATGATGCAGTCATAAAAGGACAAGTAATAGCCGCTGCTTTTAATGGGCCAAATTGGGGGCCACTGAACCATTAAAGATAACATAGAAATCCAATATCCTATCTGGGTCCTCCAGTGGCCCCTTTCTAAAGAAAAAATAGAGGCGGCCCAGGAAATAGTTTATCAACAATTAAAGGAAAACCATATCATTCCTTCCACTTCCCTTTGGAATATGCCCATTTTTGTCATAAGAAAGAAGTCTAGGAAATGGCAACTCTTACAAGATCTGAGAGCCATAAAATCCAGTATGCAGATTATGGGCCCAGTGCAAAGCGGTCTCCCCTCATTAGCCCCTATTCCAAAACATTGTCATATCATCTTTATAGACAAAAAAGATAGTTTCTTTTCCATTCCTGTTCATCCTGAGGATAGCCCTCAATTTGTCTTTTCTGTTCCTTCTTTAAATAATGAAGGGCCTAATCCTAGATACCAATGGGTGGTCCTTCCACAGGGAATGGCAAATAGTTCCACTATGTGTCAAATATATGTTGGCCAGGCTATATCACAGATTAGACAGAATTGTAAAGAACTTTATTGTCTCCATTATGTGGATGATATTATTTAGGCTCATAGGGAAGAGGAGACTTTATTTAGGGCATTTAACAATATTATTGATGCCCTAGAAAAATGGGAATTACATGTGGCTGCAGAAAAGGTGCAAGCCTGCAGCCCTATTACCTTACAAGGACATCAAATATTAGATACCTGTGTTAGGCCACAAAAAGTTCAATTAGCCACAGAAAAGCTTAAGACTCTAAATGATTTCCAAAAATTATTAGGTGATATAAACTGGATAAGGCCAAATTTGGGAATCACCACTGGTCAACTTAAGCCTCTGTTTGATATTCTCCAAGGAGATTCAGACCCTACATCCCCCAGAAATTTAACTCCTGAAGGTAGAAAAGCCTGAAGTTAGAAGAAAACTCTTTAGAAAATGCTCATACTGATAGAGTTGATCTATCATTGCCTTTTAATCTCATAGTATTAGATTCTGAATATACTTGTACAGGTCTATTGTGGTAAACTGGAGCCCTGATATGTATCCATTTGCCAGTGTCCCCCAAAAATATTGTTTCCCCGTATCCTGTGATGGTGGCAAATCTAGTTGCTTTAGGACTTAAGACAGCCCTTTGAGTTTTTGGAGTTCATCCTCAGACTGTTATTGCCCCGTATGTGGCAAAACAGATTGAAATACTAGTTAACAAATCTTAGTTAAAAAAGATTGGGTAATTGTCTATTGTTCTACCATGGCCACATTTGATAATCACTTGCCAAGTTCACCTATTGTCAGTGTCATCAAAAGACATCCTGTTATTTTCCCTCAGATTGTTAAGGCTCAACCTATACCAGCAACAAAAAACAATCTTTACAGATGGCTCCTCCTCCAGTACAGCTACAGTAGTTTCTGATAAAGTACAGAATATTATTACTTCTCATAAGTCTGCTCAAAAAACTGAACTAGAAACAATAATAACTACCTTACAATTATTTCCTGAGAAACCTTTAAATATTTATACTGACAGTCTCTATATTGCCCAGCTTGTGGCATGGCTTGAAAGAGCTGGACCCATTAGTCCTCAATCTACCTTACAACAATGCTTTTATCAAGTACAAACTCTTCTGTGGACTCACAAAGAACCTTTATATATAGGCCATATCAGAGCATATTCAGGCTTACCTGGGCCTTCAGCTCAAGAAAATTCTACTACAGACTCAGCTACTTGAGATCCTCGTGTGTTTAATATTGTAGAAGAAGCAATTAATTTCCCTAAAGATTTTCATGTCAATGCTACTGCTCTCAAAATAAAATATAACATTACAAAAGAACAAGCCAGAAATATAGTAAAACAGTGTCCTGCCTGTGCACCTCATTTTTCTGTTTCTCATTTTGGAGTCAATCCTAGAGGACTCCTTCCAAATCATCTATGGCAGATGCATGTCACCCATATCCCTGAATTTGGTACTTTAAGATTTGTTCATGTAACTGCAAATACCTACTCAGGATATATATTTGCTACTGCCCATACAGGGGAAAAGACAAAAGTTGTAATCAGTCATTGCCTTCAAGCTTTTGCTATTATGGGGAGGCCAAAATCATTTAAAACATTTAATGGGCCTGTGTATACTTCTTCATTTCAACAGTTTTGCTCAAAGTTTAATATCTATCATTCTACAGGATTGCCCTACAATCCAGAAGGACAAGCTATCATGGAAAAGGCTAATCAAACATTAAAAGTCTGCTTAACTAAACAAAAAGGGGGAATAGGGGCATTAGCCCCTCTCAAGACTTAACTTTGCTTTATTCACCCTCCATTTTTTAACTTTGGATGCTATGGGCTGTACTTCGGCTGATAGATATCTTAGTGGAAAGTCTGGTGGCCATCCACAAGCCATGTGGAAAGACATCATGACTGGGTCTGGGAAAGGACCTGACCCAGTATTTACTTGGGGAGAGGATTTGTTTGTGTTTTTCCTCAAGACCAACAACAACGTATCTGGGTCCCAGAGCGCTTGGTAAGAACTATCCATAAGAAAGAAAATGGCATCAAAACACCAAATGATGGTGATGGTAGTAAGCCTGCTGTTGTTAGCTCTTCCTAAAACTTTTGGGGATATATCACTCATGGTGCACAAGTATTCCCTCAATTATTTCCTAGTACAAACTTCTAGGTGTCCCTTACCTACCAGCTGATTCCACTGTAAAGCCACTTAATACTAGTCTAACCTTCAAGTTAAGAGGTAATTTTTGCTTCCTCTGGTTAGCCACCTCAGAAACCACCATGATACTGGGAGCCAGTCTCTCTCTCTCTCATTCAACTAAGGTGCAGTCAAAAGCAAGCCTATATAAAGGGAAGTAATAAACCTGTTTATTGTTATACAGGGTGTGAGGCCAATTTCACTTCCTTTAATCAATCTTTCCCCCCTACTCCCATATGTGTCACATCTCCTTTTATGCTCATACTGTATAAGAGTTCTAAGTTGAATATTAACATTACTAATAACATTGATAATGATACTGAGGTCCTTAACTGCATTAACCAAGAGTGTTATGTATCTAGTAGTTGGAATGCTTCATATTTCCTCTGGCTGTGATTGCCAGGATTCCTAAATTTATTCCAGTCCCAGTGACCTTAAATCATAGTGAATGGAATTTTCAACCCATGAGAGCAAAAAGAGATGTTGGTATCTCAGCTATTATAGTCATTATTGTTCCTGTGGCGGCGGCTGGGACTGCTGCTACTGTTGCTGGACTTGCCCTAGGAACTGCTATTCCTACTGCTCACATACTCAACAATCTGTCAGAAGCCACTGCCTAAGCATTGACAGCCCAGGAAAACATCAATGCAGGTCTCACCACAGGAATCCTGATTCTAAACCAAAGAGTGGACTTACTACAAGAACAAGTGGACACGTTGACTGTTACTGCACAGATGGGCTGTCTAGTGCATGCCCAAGCATTATGTGTTACCCCTATACCCTATTCTAATATTACTGCTGCTGCAATTCTGTCCAAACAGCTTGGAAGCATGCTTAATGGGACATGGACTGAAGAGTTTACTAATTTGACTACCCTATTAAGAAATTCTATATTTGTGGTAAATAGTACTCAGGTCAAGGTCCCCAGTATGCCAAAAGCCATTAGTTTCTTACAGTGAGCATTACAATTTGGTAAACAATGGATGGATAGTTTTGCTATGATGAGATTGTTGTTCTTGCTGTTATTATTGGGGCTCAGATATCTGTTGTCCCTAAGGAGTCATCAAAGACAACAAGCCTTAGTGGTACGGCAAGCCCTAATGGCCGTGGACAAAGGATCTGCAGATTTGGCTCTCCCAAATACAGGACTGGTAGTCAAAGACAGGTGAGCAGAGGGTGGACTTTATACCAACCAAAGACACGGATCAAAGCATGCCAAAGCTCATTGACTCCCAATTGCGGGTAAGGATAAAGTCTGACTCTGGCACCTAAGACACAGTCACTGTCCTTTTCTTTTTTTTTTTTATGCTACTTATCTTTCTTTTTTTATTGTAAACAAATAGGATACATGTTGTTTCTCTGTTTGAACATGGAGTAAAGGCATACCATTTGTGTAATCATAAATTTACATAGGGTAATGTTGTTTGATTCATTCTGCTATTTTCTCCCTTCCCCCTACCCTTCCCACACCTCTTTCCCCTCTATATAGTCCTTCCTCCATTCTTGCCTCCCTCGCTAACCCTAACTCTAACCCTAACACTAACCCCTCCCACCCCCCATTATGTGTCATCATCCACTTATCAGCAAGATCATTCGTCCTTTGGTATTTTGAGATTGGCTTATCTCACTTAGCATAATATTCTCCAATTTCATCCATTTGCCTGCAAATGCCATAATTTTATCATTCTTAATGGCTGAGTAATATTCCATTGTGTATATATACCACAGTTTCTTTATCCATTCATCAATTGAAGGGAATCTAGGTTGGTTCCACAGTCTGGCTATTGTGAATTGAGCAGCTATGAACATTGATGTGGCTGTAACTCTGTAGTATGCTGATTTTAAGTCCTTTGGGTATAGGCCAAGGAGTGGGATAGCTGGTTCAAATGGTGGTTCCATTCCAAGTTTTCTAAGGAATCTCCACAGAGTTTTCCAGAGTGGCTGCACTAATTTGCAGCCCCACCAGCAATGTATGAGGGTACCTTTCTCCCCACATCCAGGGTAATACCTGTTGTTGCTTGTATTCTTGATAATCGCCATTCTAATTAGGGTGAGATGGAATCTTAGGGTAGTTTTCATTTGAATTTCTCTTATTACTAAAATACTGAACTTTCCTCCATATGTTTGTTGACTGCTTGAAGATCTTCTGTGAAGTGTCTGTTCATTTCCTTAGCCCATTTGTCGATTGGGTTATTTGTATTCTTGGTGTAGAGTTTTTTTGTGTTCTTTATAGATTCTGGAGATTAGTGCTCTATCTGAAGTATGATTGGCAAAGATTTTCTCTCACTCTGTAGGCTCTTTCTTCGCATTGCTGATAGTTTCCTTTGCTGACAGAAAGCTTTTTAGTTTGAATATATCCCAGTTATTGAACCTTGCTTTTATTTCTTGTGCTATGGTAGTCCTGTTGAGGAAGTCTGGTCCTAAGCTGACATGTTGAAGATCTGGAACTACTTTTTCTTCTATAATCTTCAGGGTCTCTGGTCTGATTCCGAGGTAATTAATCCATTTTAAGTTGAGTTTTGTGCATGGTGAGAGATATGGATTTAGTTTTATTCTGTTGCATATGGATTTCCAATTCTTCCAGCACCATTTTTTGAAGAGGCTATCTTTTCTCCATTGCATATTTTTGTCACCTTTGTGTAGTATGAGAAAATCATGTTTGTTTGGGTTTGTGTTCGTGTCCTCTGTTCTGTATCATTGATCTACCTTTCTATTTCGGTACCAATACCATGCCATTTTTGTTACTATTGCTTTGTCATACAGTTGAATATATGGTATTGCGATACCCCCTGCTTGGCTCTTTCTGCTAAGGATTGCTTTAGCTATTCTTGGTTTCTTATTGTTCCAAATGAATTTCATAATTGCTTGCTCTATTTTGGTAAGGTATGTCATTGGGATTTTAATTGGAATTGCATTGAATCTATATAGCCCTTTTGGTAGTATGGCCATTTTGACAATATTAATTCTGCCTATCCAAGATCATGGGAGATCTTTCCATCTTCTAAGGTGTTCTTTAATTTCTTTCTTTAATATTCTGTAGTTCTCATGGTAGAGGTTTTTCACCTCTCTTGTGAGATTGATTCCCAAGTATTTTATTTTGTTCTAGGCTATTGTGAATGGGGGAGTTTTCCTAATTATTCTTTTCAAAGATACATCACTTATGTATAAAATTGCATTAGATTTATGTGCATTGATCTTATATCCCGCTACATTATTGAATTCATTTATGAGTTCTAAATGTTATCTGGTGGAATTTCCTGGTTCCTCTAAGTATATAATCATATCATCAGCAAATAGGGATAGTTTGAGTTCTTCCTTTCGTATCCCTTCCTTTCTTCCTATTCGTATCCCTTTAATTTCTTTGGTCTGTCTCATTGCTCTGGCTCGAGTTTCAGGGATGATATTGAATAGAAGTGGTGAAAGAGGGCATCCTTGCCTTGTTACAGTTTTTAGGGCGAATGCTTTCAGTTTTCACCATTTAGAATGATATTAGCCATGGGCTTAGCATAGATGGCCTTTACAATGTTAAGGAATGATCCCACTATCCCTATTTTGTCTAGTGTTTTGATCATGAAGGGGTGCTTTATTTTATCAAATGCTTTTTCTGCATCTATTGAAATAATCATGTGATCCTTTACTTTAAGTCTATTGATATGGTGAATTACATTTATTGATTTCCTGATGTTGAACCAACCTTGCATTCCTGGGATGAAACACACTTGATCATGGTGCACTATCTTTTTAATATGGTTTTGTATGTGATTTGCTAAAATTTTGTTGAGAATTTTTGCATTGATGTTCATTAAGTATATTGGTCTGAAGTTTTCTTTCCTCGATGTGTCTCTATCCGCTTTAGGTATCAGGGTAATATTGGCTTCATAGAATGAGTTTGGGAGGGTTCCCTCCTCTTATATTTTATGGAATACTTTGAGAAGTATTGGAATGAGCTCTTCTTTAAAGGTTTTGTAGAACTCGGCTGAGAACCCATCTGGTCCTGGACTTTTTTTGTAGGTAGGCTTTTGATGACTTCTTCTATTTCATTACTAGATTTTGGTTTATTTAAATTGTGTATGTCCTCCTCATTCAGTTTAGACAATTCCTATGTCTCTATAAACTTGTTGATGTCTTCAAAATTTTCTATTTTGTTGGAATATAGATTTTTTCAAAATAGCTCCTAATTATGTTTTGTATTACAATCGTGTCTTTTGTGATATTTCCTTGTTCATTCCGTATTTTAGTGATTTGTGTTTTCTCTCATCTTCTCTTTTTTGGTGTGGTTAAAGGTTTATCAATTTTTTTTTATTTTTTCGAAGAACCAACTATTTGTTTTGTCAATTTTTTGTATTGTTTCTTTTCTTTCAATTTTGTTGTTTTCAGCTCTGAGTCTAACTATTTCCTGTCTTCTACAACTTTTGGTGTTTGTCTCCTCTTCTTTTTCTAGGGCTTTGACCTGTAGTGTTAGATTGTTTATTTGTTGAGTTTTACTGCTTTTATTGAATGTGCTCCATGAAATAAATTTTCCTGTAGGTACTGCTTTCATAGTTTCCCAGAGATTTTGATATGATATGTCTTTGTTCTCATTACCTCTATGAATTTTTTAATTTCCTTCCTAATATCTTCTGTCATCCATTCATCATATAATAGCATATTGTTTAATCTCCAGGTGTTGGAGTAATTTCTGTTTTTTACTCTTTCATTCATTTCTAATTTCAATCTATTATGATCTGATAGAATACAAGGTAGTGTCTCTATCTTCTTGTATTTGCTAACATTAGCTTTGTTGCATAATATATGGTCTATTTTAGGGAAGGATCCATGGGTTGTTGAGAAGAAAGTGTATTCACTCTTGGTTGGATGGTATATTCTATAAATATCCATTAAGTCTAAATTATTGATTGTGTTATTGAGATGTATGGTTTCTTTGTTCAATTTTTGATTGTAAGATCTGTACAGTGGTGAGACAGGCATGTTAAAATCACCTGGTATTATTGTGTTATGGTCTATTTGGTTTCTGAAATTGAGAAGGATTTGTTTGACATACACGGATGAGCCACTGTTTGTGGCATAGATGTTTATGATTGTTATGTTCTCCTGATTTATGTTTCCCTTAAACAATTAGAAATGTTCTTTTTATCCCTTCTGACTAACTTTGGCTTGAAGTCCACATTATCTGAAATGAGGATGGATACTCCAGCTTTCTTGCTGAGTCCATGTGCATGGTATGTTTTTCCCCATCCTTTCAACTTTAGTCTATGTTTCTCTCTTTCTATGAGGTGAGTCTCTTGCAGGCAACATACGGTTGGATCTTTCTTTGTAATCCAATCTGCCAGTCTATGTCTTTTGATTGATGAGTTCAGGCTATTAACATTCAGGGTTATTATTGAGATGTGATTTGTATTCCCAGTCATTTGGTTCATTTTTTAAATTTTATTTATTTATTTTTTAGTTTTCTTGACATGACTTGGTTCCTCCTTTATTTGACAATTCCTTTAGGATAATTCCTCCCTTTGCTGATTCGCTTCTTTGTTTTTCATCTCTTCCTCATGGAATATTTTGCTGAGAATGTTCTGTAGTGCTGGCTTTCTTTTTGTAAATTCTTTTAGCTTTTGTTTATCATGGAAGGATTTTATTTCATCGTCAAATTTGAAGGTAAGTTTTGCTGGGTATAAGATTCTTGGTTGGCATCCGTTTTCTTTCAGGGCTTGAAAAATATTGTTCCCGGCCCTTCTAGCTTTTAGGGTCTGGATTGAAATATCTGCTGATATCCGTATTGGTTTCCCCCCCTGAATGTAATTTGGTTCTTTTCTCTCACAGCCTTTAAAATTCTGTCTTTATTTTGTATGTTAGTTATTTTTATTATAATGTGCCTTGGTGTGGGTCTGTTGTAATTTTGTGTATCTGGAGTCCTATAAGCCTCTTGAAAATGATTTTCCATTTCATTCTTCAGATTTGGGAAATTTTCTGATATTATTTCATTGAATAGATTGTTCATTCCTTCAGTTTGTTTCTCTAGGCCTTCCTCGATCCCAATAATTCTTAAATTTGGCCTTTTCATGATATCCCATAGTTCTTGTAGATGTTGTTCATGATTTCTTACCATCTTCTCTGTTTGTTCAACTTTGTTTTCAAGGTTAAATATTTTGTCTTCAATGTCTGAAGTTCTGTCTTCCAGATGTTCTTTCCTATTGGATATGCTTTCTATGGAGTTCTTAGTTTGGTTTATTGTTTCCTTCATTTCAAGGATTTCTGTTTGGTATTTTTTCAATATCTCTAACTCTTTATTGAAATGATCTTTTGCTTCATGTATTTGCTCTTTTAACTGTCGATTGATGCGATCATTCAATGCCTGCATTTTCTCTTTCATATCATCATTTGCTTCTCTGATCATTTTAATTATGTACATTCTGAACTCCCTTTTTGTCATTTCTTCTGCCATGCTGTCACTGGATTTTATTGATGTAACACTTAGATTTGTTTGGGGCATTTTCTTCCCTTGTTTTCTCATAGTTCAATTATCAGTGGACCATTGATATATTGCTGATTCCCTCTATTGACTTGTAATGTCCCTGAAGATTTCTAGTATATCCCCTGTTAGCCTTCAGTAGGCTGAAGTCTTGGAGGAAGTTGATAGTGCGGTGCTCCACAAGGAAGCTGCCTCTCTAGGTGTGGTGGCCTTCATGTGTGGTATATTCCCTGCTAGTGGGCAGAGGTGCCTCCACTTGTTGACCAATGGTCATTCAAATGGGAACTAGGCTGCGGGCTGAGGCAAGACCTGTTTGGGCCTGTGTCTCTGGTTTTACCATTCTTGTGGGAAAACCTCACCCGGCGGAGAAGACTCACCCGCTGGGGAGGTCTCACTGGTCAGTTCCCCTCCTAGAGTTTTCCCTCAATCCGCAGCTACAGCCTGGCCTGGGCTGCCTTCCTCTGCAAAGTTCCCAGGGGCCCAGACCTACCTCCTGGGCCTGGGAGCCTTGCCCTTCACAGACAAGTCTCCTTAGACTGCCCCTATTCAGAGAAGCTGCCCGCAGTCATCGAACCTTTGCTCTGCCCCTCAGCTTGTCTCTGTGTGCCTCTTCCTTGTTGCTCTTGTTGTTCCTTGTTCCTGTGTGGCTCTTCTACCAAGAAGCCTCCGAGGCCCTGGGACCCAGATCTGCACCTAATTGCCTGGCTATGTGGTCCCTCCTCTGAGCAGCCATGTGGAGCCCTGTACAGATGCTCTGAACCCCAGTGACCCACCACATGCCTCTTCCTCCAGGCAGCCACCTGATGTTCTGGTGCAGTCGCTAAGAGTCCAAGCAACCCACTGTGCACCTCCTCCTCCCAACAACTGCCCATAGCCCTGGTGTAGTCACTCTGAGTCTAAGTGACCCACCATGCTCCTCCTTCTCCTCTGGGCAGCCCCTCAGTGTTCAGGAGTGGTCACTCTGAGTCCAAACAACACACTGTTGCCTCCTCCTCTGGGGAGCTGCTCATAGACCTGGTGCAGTCACTCTGAGTCCAAGCAACCCACCACACTCTTCCTCCTCCTCCAGGCAGCCCAAAGTCCATGCGCTGTGCTGAGCAGCCTCCTCTACGATGCTCCCAGTTGTCCAAGTTCACTGCTCCAGTGGGCGGAGGAGTGTCTCATTGTGCAACTCTATTTCACAAAGTTCCCTGCATTCCAGGACTACCGCGCCATCCGGGATGCCACCCAATGGGAGAGACTCACCTGCTGGGTTTGAGTTGGTTCCAAGTCTCTCAATATATCCTCTTCTTGAATCCTGAGTCCTGGAACAACATGAAATGTAGCCACCCTCTAGTCCGCCAACTTGAAAACCCCCTTCTCTTTTTTAACTAAAATGGGGAGCCTGTTGAGGGCCGTATAGGACAAGATGGCGCCTGGCAGTGAGCTAAAGGGCACTGGCTAAAAAAATAAGAAGTACCCAAAAAAGGCTGCTTGCTTACTAGTTCCTTGGAGACTTATGACATGTTAATGCCAAGCTCAAGGATTTGCTATCTAATATCATGACGCACGTGGACAGCTCGTGATTTATATAGTGTTATGCTGGCATTCCTCTGCATGCTCTCCTGCATGAGAGAAAGCTTTGCTGTAATTGGCTGATAAACTAGGAGCCTGGGGGAGGAGAGAAGGAGAGAGAAGAAGTAGGAAGATAGAGAAGAGAACAAAGGAGACAGAAAAACAGGGAGGACGCAATAAATCTCGTCAAACTAAAGATTAGTGATGTCTCCTTTCTCTGCGCCAGTTCCGCTGGATGGAACAGTTGAATGTCTCTGCAATCTTGAAACTTACTCTTATATTGGTGTCCTCAGTTGTCAAGTGTGAGAAGTTAGATTAGCTAAATTTAGGAATCTTAAACCTTGTAGTTTTTGTACAGAACTGAACAAGAATCTGGTCCAAAGTCTAAGATGATAAAAACCAAATTGAAAGCAGAGATGAAAGGTGTATCCTGCTTGAAGTTACTGTTTGTACATTTAAAGGACTGAGTGATTTTAATTGGAATTGCATTGAATTTGTATAGCACTTTAGGTAGTATGGCCATTTTGACAATATTAATTCTTCCTATCCAAGAACATGGAAGATCTTTCCATCTTCTAAGGTGTTCTTTAATTTCTTTCTTTAGTGTTGTATAGTTCTCATTGTAGAGGTCTTTCACCTCTTTTGTGAGATTGATTCCCAAGTACTTTATTTTTTTTGAGGCTATTTTGAATGGGGTAGTTTTCCTAATTTCTCTTTCTGAAGATTCATCACTTATGTATAAAAATGCGTTGGATTAATGGGCATTGATCTTGTAACCTGCTACTTTACTGAATTCACTTATGAGTTCTAAGAGTTTTCTGGTGGAATTTCCAGGTTCCTCTAAATATATAATCATGTCATCAGCGAACAGGGATAGTTTGAGTTCTTCTTTTCCAATTCGTATCTCTTTAATTTCTTTGGTTTGTCTAATTGCCTGTCCAGAGTCTCAAGAACGATGTTGAATAGAAATGGTGAAAGAGGGCATCCCTGCTTTGTTCCAGTTTTTAGGGGGAATGCTTTCAGTTTTTCACAATTTAGAATGATATTAGCCATGGGCTTAACATAAATGGCCTTTACAATGTTAAGGAATGTTCCCACTATCCCTATTTTTTCTAGTGTTTTGAGCATGAAGGGGTGCTGTATTTTATCAAATGCTTTTTCTGCATCTATTGAAATAATCATGTGATTCTTGACTTTAAGTCTATTAATATGGTGAATTACGTTTACTGATTTCCTAATGTTGAACCAACCTTGCATACCTGTGATGAAGCCCACTTGATCATGGTGCACTATCTTTTTAATATGTTTTTGTATGTGATTTGCTAAAATTTTGGTGAGAATTTTTGCGTTGATGTTCATTAAGGATATTGGTCTGAAATTTTCTTTCCTTGATGAGTCTCTGTCTCGTTTAGGTATCAGTGTGATATTTGCTTCATAGAATGAGTTTGGGAGGGTTCCCTCCTCTTCTATTTTATGGAATACTTTGAGAAGTATTGGAATGAGCTCTTCTTTAAAGGTTTTGTAGAACTCGGCTGAGAACCCATCTGGTCCTGGACTTTTCTTTGTTGGTAGGCTTTTGATGACTTCTTCTATTTCAGTACTTGAAATTGGTCTATTTAAATTGTTTATGTCCTCCTCATTCAGTTTAGGCAATTCATATGTCTCTAGAAACCTGTTGATATCTTCGAAATTTTCTATTTTGTTGGAGTATAGATTTTCAAAATAGCTTCTAATTATGTTTTGTATTTCAATACTGTCTGTTGTGATATTTGCTTGTTCATTCCGAATTTTAGTGATTATGAAATTCATCTGGAAGAATAAGAAACCCAGAATAGCTAAAGCAATCCTTAGCAGGAAGAGTTAAACAGGGGGTATTGCAATACCAGATCTTCAACTCTACTACAAAGCAATAGTAACAAAAACGGCATGGTATTGGTACCAAAATAGAAAGGTAGATCAATGGTACAGAATAGAGGACACGGACACAAACCCAAATAAATACAATTTTCTCATACTAGACAAAGGTGCCAAAAATATGCAATGGAGAAAAGATAGCCTCTTCAAAAATGGTGCTGGGAGAATTGGAAATCGATATGCAACAGAATGAAACTAAACCCATATCTCTCACCATGCACGAAACTAAACTCAAAATGGATTAAGGACCTCGGCATCAGACCAGAGACTGCAGATTATAGAAGAAAAAGTAGGTCCAAATCTTCACCTTGTTGGTCTAGGATCAGACTTCCTTAACAGGACTCCCATAGCACAAGAAATAAAAGCTAGAATCAACCACTGGGATAGATTCAAACTAAAAAGCTTTCTCTCAGCAAAGGAAACTATCAGCAATGCGAAGAAAGAGCCTACAGAGTGGGAGAATATCTTTGTCAATCATACTTCAGATAGAGCACTAATCTCCAGAATCTATAAAGAACTCAAAAAACTCTACTCCAAGAATTCAAATAATCCAGTTGACAAATGGGCTAAGGAAATGAATAGACACTTCACAGAAGAAGATCTACAAGCAATCAACAAACATATGGAAAAATGCTCAACATCTCTAGTAATAAGAGAAATGCAAATCAAAACCACCCTAAGATTCCATCTCACCCCAATTAGAATGGCAATTATCAAGAATATGAGCAACAACAGGTGTTGGCGAGGATGTGGGGAGAAAGGTACACTCATACATTGCTGGTGGGGCTGCAAATGAGTGCAGCCACTCTGGAAAGCAGTGTGGAGATTCCTTAGAAAACTTGGAATGGACCCTCCATTTGACCCAGCTATCCCACTCCTTGGCCTATACCCAAAGGACTTAAAATCAGCATACTACAGAGATACAGCCACATCAATGTTCATAGCTGCTCAATTCACAGTAGCCAGACTGTGGAACCAACCTAGATGCCCTGAAATTGATGAGTGGATAAAGAAACTGTGGTATATATATACAATGGAATATTACTCAGCCATAAAGAATGATAAAATTATGGCATTTGCAGGCAAATGGATGAAATTGGAGAATATCATGCTAAGTGAGATAAGCCAATCTCAAAAAGCCAAAGGACGAATGATATCGCTAATAAGTGGAGGATGACCCATAATGGGGGGGAGGGAAGGATTAGTGTTAGGGTTAGGGAGGGGGGAAAGTATGGAGGAAGGAACTACTGTATAGAGGGTAAAGAGGGGTGGGAGGGGTGGGGGGAAGGGAAAAATAACAATGAATCAAACAACATTACTCTATGTAAATTTATGATTACACAAATGGTATGCCTTTACGCAATGTACAAACAGAGAAACAACATGTATCCCATTTGTTTACAATAAAAAAAAATAAATAAAGGACTGAGTGAAGAGTCCATGCTTTTAGCAACAGTGGTTTCTAATTCTCTGTTATAATTATCCACATACCCATCTTTTTATAAATGCAGGGTTTCATTTCTCCATGGTGAATATCTAAGAGTAGGATAGTGAACAATATGGTAGTTCCATGCTTTCATTTTAGAGAAATTGCTGAATTGTTTTTGAAAGTATTTGTACCATTTTAATCTGGCGACAGAGTGTTAGAGTTCTTGTCCCTCCATATACTTACCATGAATCTTTACTGTCAAGTCTTTTTAATTAGATCTATTTTAATAAATATCATATATGGACATATCTTAGTGTGCTATTAAATTGTGTTTACTTATTGACTGAGTGTGTTTTTATGTGCTTAATTACCATTAATATATTGTCTTTTAAAATTTGTATGTCTACTGAGTTGGGCACAGTGGCATATACTATAGTGCCATCAGTTCGGTTGGCAGAAGTATCATGAGTTCAAACCGAGCCTCAGCAAGAGCCAGGCACAAATGAACTCAGTGAGAACCTGTCTTCAAATAACATACAAAATAGGGCTGGAGATGTGGTCCATGTTTCATTGCCCCTGAGTTCTATCCCAAGGACCCTCCCCTCCTAAATTTAGGTATGTTTAAGTAATTTGCCTTATTTTTAATTAGAATTTTATTGTTTCTACAAAATGGTAAGTTTGCTTTGTATACTTAGATATGAGTTTATTGTCAGGTGTCTGTGTTGTGAGATGTTTCCTTCAGTTCCTGATTTGCCTTTTATGTTCGTAGTAGTGGGGCTTTTGAAATTTTGCATTCTCATGCTGGTTTCACTGAATTCATTTTCATCACTACATAAAAAAGTACAAACCCAACTTTATGTATAATGCTACTATGTAACACAACTCAGAACAAGATTATAGTACTGACTATACAATAAGAGAGAGGAAAAAGCAATGTACAGGTTTCCAAGGTATCCTGCAAGACCACCAGGATGGCAGACATGATCTTGCAGACCTGGCTCAAAACGTATTCACCAATTTCAGGGAATAAGGGAAATGTGGGGCAGGGGTGTGTAGGAACTAATGGGTGGGGGGCAACCCCCTAGAGGTTGGAAGAGTATTCAAGAAGGCGGGAAAAGACTAGGCTTACAAGGAATGGGTCTTGGTCCCCTTCCTGTGGACCCAGCAACAGCAAGGGTATAACAAGATGTGCCAGACTGGCTCAGGTCATCTGTGAAGTGTCTGGGTCACACTGCCACCTGGAAGCTTGCTGGACCCTGCAGGCTCTGCTATTGAACAGACAGTAATGGGTGAGCTTTCTAACCAGAAAACTGCAGGGCACCACAATGGGCACATCCCTGAATCATCAGCAGTTCTGCAGTCAGAACCTGCCTGCAAATGAAAGGCCACAATTGCTGCCTTTGAAGCCAGCGCAAGGGAGGGGTCCATTCCTGCCAACCCTCCTCTAGCTAGGAAAGTGACATCCCTGAGCTGGGTGGAACATAAGGTTTTGATGATTTTTTGTGGGTCTGTTTATCTGGAGCTGTTAGAATGGAGTGGTTTCTGTGATGGCAGTGTCCTGCAGAGCAGGACTGTCTGCTCATGGGGAACTGAGTCTTGTAAAGCAGACCTTCTTCTCCTCTTTGGTGGTGACCTATGCCACATAGGAGGTGGCAGCAGCATTCTCCTGGGAGGGCTAAATTACTGGGGTGGTGGGTGACCTAAGCCAGGGGGCCAACACTGCAGTAACAGTGACCTCTTGGCCATCCATTTGTCCTCGATCCATGTGCTTCAATTGCTTCTCAGTTTCATTTGGATTCTCAAACTCCACTCATGCATAGCCTTTGGATAGACGAGGATGCACCCTTTCTACAGGAATGTCAACCTTTTTAATTTCTCCAAATTTGGAAAATTTCTCCATGTTGTTATCCTTGGTCACATTCCTGGTGAGGCTTCCAACATACATTTTGGGTTTAGGGGAAGGTCTCTGCCACTTGCTGTACTTTTCATCATTTAGGTGGTTTGACTTTTGGAGCAGGATCACCACCTTTGCCATGTCTGTACCCAGAAGGATGAGGAAATCCAGAGGAGATCCTGGACTGGGAGCTACAGGATGTGCTAGAGCTTCCCCAGAACCTGGATGCAGAGTAGGCACTGGAGACACTGTTGGAGTCTGTACTGCTTCTGGATCCTGAGCTGGAGGTGAAACTCCACTGAGACTTAGTACTGCTGCTGCTTCCACTGGAAGCTCTATGCCTCTTCTTAGGCTTATCCCTGCCAAGGTCCTTCTCACTCATGTCCTTTGTGGTTCCTTGTCTTTAGAGCGGTCCTTGCTTTCGATAGGAGGGGAATCCCTAGTGCTGGATCTTTTATTATTATCTTTTTACTCCTATCAAGACCTTCTATTTCATTACTGATAAATCCATTCTCCCCTTGAGGAGTTCATAGCAGCAATGGTGGACTTACTTAACTCAACTCTCACTTCTAACTTGAGTCTGAGAAAGGATTTCTGATGGGTTGCCAATTACACTAAAGAGCAGCATCTTCTAGCTGACACCACATCCTCCTGCTCTCCTTAGCTGCTCCCTTGTGGTGTATTCTTAAATTGATTTAATTTATTTTTATTTCTTTTTATTTTTTGCTAATGGATAGCATTCATTTTTTTTTTCTCTAACAAACAAAAAGTCACTCCCTACCTCAAACAAGGTCATGAGGACGTTTTCCTGTTTCATCATGTGAACTTTATAGTTCTAGATTAGATAACTGTCCTAGATTAAACTTAGGCCTGTCACATATTTGAACTAATTTTTGTGTGTTCTGTTATTTTTCTGCTGATGCTGTAGCACATGATCAAACACAAGGTGGCGCCTTACAACAGACACTTTCACCCTCAGAGTTCCATAGGAGCAAAGCCTAAATCAAGGTGTTCTCAGGTCCCTGCTTCCTCAGCTGGCTCTGAGGGAGAGTCCTCTCAACCTCTTTCAGCTGCTGGACTGCAGGTTTTCTGGGCTTCTGGGAGCATAACTGTAGGCTTCCCTCACTTCTTTCCTTGGCTATCTCCTGTATTTCTTCTCTCTCATATGTATCTACCTCTCATCTTGTAAAAACACTTGTCATTGAATACAGAGCCTGCCCAACTAATCCGCTAAAATCTCATTTGAAATCCTTGAATTTATTACCTTGTGATGGCCTTTTATCCAAGCACATGGTCTTTCTTACAGATACTTGTACAGGTTAATTGGAGTCCAGGTATAAGGCTTACGGGGAGAGCTAATAAAGAGGCAAGCATATAAGATTAGAAAGAGTGAAAAGTGGCTTCTGTGGGAAACAAGTCCAGTTTATTATCTATTCCATGGTCATATCATGTTACATAGGTTACATATTACAGTTAGATTCCTGCATGTGCAGATCACATATCTTGCTTAGACCTCAGATTCCACTACTCCCAAAGGTTATTATTAAAAAAATAATGTCTCCAGGCCTCAAGGACAGAGGATTTGCAGAGTATCTCTAAGCCATTCAAACAGAGTACCTTTTATCCTGAGAAGTGTGCTCGACTTGAAGGATTTTCACTCCTCTGTACATTGAGTGACCTCAAACATAGATTCTGGAGCCTATGACTTAGATGTCCATCTTGGCAGTTCACAATCCAACATCTTACACATGATGTGAGATGAAATTTGTAGGTCATTATTTTTCAATTTGGATAGTCACTTCTATTGTTCTGTTGAAAAACCATTCATTCCCCATTGAATCATCTTCGAATCTTTTTTGAAAATAAGATGATCATTTGTGTGTGGATCTATTTCTGAGCTGTCTATTTAACTGCATTGGTCTGTATGCCAACCTCAATGCTGATATCCTATGACTGATTATTCTAACTTTTGTTATCCTTTCATCCCTGAGATCAGGTAATATAAATTTTTAGGTCTTCCACAAAAAATATTTTGGCCATTCTAGGTCATTTGAAGTTCCACATGCATTTTACAATTGGCTTGTTAATTTCTACAAAAAAAGTCTGTTGGAATTTTGATCAAGTTTGTATTAGTTTTATAAGTTCATTTGAGTACAAAGGTCAGAATGATATCCTTGGTCTCAGGTATTTCAGTTTAAGAGTAACTACTGATGAATCTTTTTCCTCTAGTTGTAAGAAATTAGTGATATGAAGATTAAATGAAATCAATCAATACGCTGTTGGGGTCATGTGAGAATTCAGTTGTAGAACATCCTGGGTGCAGACAGAGAAGTGTTTTTCCCAGTCTGTTTCCAAGGAAGGGTAAAGAAGGCTACATCCTGGCTGGTTGTGTAACCCAAGGTGGCTGACTCTTAGAGAACAGGGTCTCTAGGCAGTGGAAAATCTTCTAGACGATGAGAGATAAGGGAGAGTTTTCTTATGTGAGCTGGTTCACATGAGAAGGAGCAGGTTCACAGGTTAATGGGACATGAGTCACATGAAAGGATGAGTGGACTTGGTTCTTCACAGAGATGTTGAAAGACCATGTCCTTGTGGGTTCTGGGGAGTCCCCAGGAAAGAGATGTCTCCCACAAGAAATGCTGTGGGTGGGCTGTCTTAGCCTATAAACATATACTATATATATATGTATATATATATATATATATATATATATAGAGAGAGAGAGAGAGAGAGAGAGAGAGAGAGAGAGAGAGAGAAAAAATATATATATATATATATATATATATATATAGCATATGTAGAATATATGCTAAGAATATAGCATAAAAGCTAAGCATACATATAGCCCTTTGGTTTGCTCTTTCTGCCTTTTAAAAATACTGTGAGTAGATGACCCCAGTATCAGCTGTGTCACTTCTCCTGCTGGTTTTATGCCCTTAATTGGATTTCCACCTGCACCTATTCTTCTAGAATCCAAGTTTGGAGTTTTTAATCTGCTAATAATATCATATTGCATCCTGTTGGACAATACTCATTGTGTTTTGTGAACTAGAGAGGGAAACAGAGCCAGGAGCTCCTAGGAGTTCAAGTCCACAAGAATGAAGACAAAATTTATGAAGGGTTCATATGCCATAATTTACATACATTTTAAGCATCCCCAGTCCGATAATCAAAATAGAAAATGATCCCAAATCTGATATTATGTGAACATCATAGCAGTGCTCAAAAACTTTTAGATTTTGGAACTTTTTAACTTTTAACTTTTGAATTAGGCATGTTCAACCAGTAAAATGTGTTTAAATATTCCAAAAAATAAAACCCTCTAAAAAAGTACCTTACTTATAGCTAGAAGGTGTTTGATTGGATCCCTGGTACAAGCTGCTTTAGCCCTGATGAGCTGAAATGTGACCTGGGCAGTGAAGAAGGGGAAGTGCTACTTTATTACTGCTACTGTGACCTACAGGATCCCCAGTGGATCTGTGTCTGGCAGACAACTCTGTGTCAGCACTTGCACCTCACAGGCAAGATTAGAATTGCTAAAGAAGGAATCAATGGGACAGTTGGTGGAAGCAAATTGACCACTAGACTCTACGTAGAAATCATGCTTTCTTGTCCATTATTTAAGGATTATCTTTGTAAGGAAGGTTTTAAGACCAGCAGAGGAGAAGCTCACTGTTTTCCAGAATTGCATGTTGGTATATTTGAAGAAATTGTGCCCATGTGGATCAGTCCCAATAAGATCTCCTACAAGGAGCCTGTAATCCATTTATCGCCAGGGGAATTTCATAAAGAAGTAGAAAAGTTTTTAACTCAGCCAGATCCAAAACAAAGTGATACTATTGTAGTGGACTACAGAAACTTCTGTTAAAGCAAAATTGATTGATTGCAGGGCTGCTTAGCCCCAGACATCAGGAAATTCAGTTACTTTCCTAGCTATGTTGACAAAAATCTAGAACTTTTCAGAGAGAAGAGGGTGCTGATGTACTGCACTGGGGGCATCCATTGTTAGTGTGGCTCCGCATACCTGGAGGCCAAGGGAGTGTGTAAGAATGTGTTCCAGTTCAAGGGTAGTATCCACAAGTACTTGGAAGAGTTTTCCAATGGTTTTTATAAGGGGAATTTGTTTGTTTTTGACAAGGGTTATGCCTTGTGCTACAACAGTGACATGTTATAAGAATGTTCGTACAGTGGAGCCCAGTGGGACTAGTATAAACTCTGCTCCACTCCCAAATGTGACCATTTTGTTTTGACCTGTCCTGCATGTCAAGGACAAAGATGCACAGCCTGTTGTGTCACACATCAAGACAAAGAGGACAGAAAACTACAGGATGGCGGTCTAGAGGGAGGCTGCATTACTTGTCACTCCGCAATGCCGGATTCAAGCAGAGAATATCTGTTTCTCAGTGAGGCAGTTTTTGCTGCTTATCGATCCCCTACTCTTTACCCCATTTGTCTGCTGTGATCACCTGCAGTCTGCCAGCATATCGACGCCTTTCTTGAGAGCAGATTGCTCACTATCAGGTGTCTATCATCCGCCATTTGCCTCCCTCTTGCCTTTCCATCGCTTACCTTACCCTATCCATCACCCAACACTCCAGGTTCACCTCCCGATCGTCCGACAGCTGCCAGCAGATTGACCACAGACTGCCTGTGGAGAACCAGCGGCCTGCTGCTGCCTAGAAGTTCACTGTTACAGTACCTGCAGTTTTGATTACACGTGGCTGTCACCACTTTGAGACAACAGCCAGGCCCTTTAGGACCCCTGGCCAGACTGACCAAGTCCTGTCTCCAGGATCCCTCAGCCCAACTGATCACTCCATGCCTCTGGAGCCCTCACATCAACTGACTACTTCCTGCCACCAGGAGCCCCAGGCAAACTGACTGAGCCCTATCACTGGGAACACAGACCAACTGATTGCACCTGGCCTCCTGGATCCCACAACCACACCAAACACACCCGACATCCAGGACCACTGCCGGACCAACTGCATCCTGTCTCCAGGACCTCCAGCTGACCACGTCCACCCCTGAGCTGCAGCTCCCCATTTGCAAACACATTTCGAAGCCAGAGCAGCCATCTTGGATAATCCTGGAAGCCATAGCTCCGATCTTTGGGTGGGGCAAATGCCATCCTGAGACGCCTGCTGAAGGCTTGAAGCCCATTGTCAGGTACTTCTCATACATCAGGCTACTGAACAATGGGAAGTTTCATAAATATATGTCTATTATACAGTAGATTTTCTTTTTTCTCATTTAAAAAAAATTAAGTTTTTATTTCTTTACGTTTCTTGCTTTCTTTTCCTTCTGTTTACCTGTTCCCTCAGAGTCACTTTCTCCAATATTTACATGATGTTATTGTCCACATAAGGGGCTATTTGGTCTAGGATTGCATAGTGTCTGACTTGGACAGTGCTAATATTGACCGCCCCTTAAAGAAAGGGTTTTGGACACCTATGGGGCCACTATAAACCTATAGGGGGAAATATGCAATACCCCAGATCTGCAGTAATAGAGTGGAAGATACATGAACAACATGAAAAAACAAGGGAAGAAAATGATCCAAACAAATCTAGATTCTATAGTAATAGAATCCAATGACAGTATGTTAGAAGAAATGTCAGAAAAGGACTTCAGATTATACATGATTAAGATGATTCACGAAGCAAAGGATGAGATAAGAGAGCAAATGCAGGCAATGAATGATAATACCAATAAGCTGAAAGAGCACCTGCAGGAAGTAAAAGATCATTTCAACAAAGAGATAGAGATTCTCAAAAACAACCAAATGGAAATCCTTGAAATGAAGGAGACAATAAACCAAATAAAAAACTCAATGGAAAACATCACCAACAGACTAGACCACATGGAAGACAGAACCTCAGACAATGAAGAAAAAATATTTAATCTTGAAAATAAAGTCGCCCAAACAGAGAAGATGGTAAGAAATCATGACCAGAATCTCCAAGAACTATGGGACATCATGAAATGACCAAATTTAAGAATTATTGGGATTGAGGAAGGCACAGAGATACAAACCAAAGGAATGAACAACCTATTTGATGAAATAATATCAGAAATTTCCCAAACGTGAAGAATGAAATGGAAAATCAAATACAAGAGGCTTACAGAACACCAAATGCACAGAATCACAACAGATCTACACCAAGGAACATTAAAATGAAAATGCCTAACATTCAAAATAAAGATAGGATTTTGAAGGCTGCGAGAGAAAAGCAT
Source organism: Sciurus vulgaris (assembly GCF_902686455.1). NCBI lineage: Eukaryota > Metazoa > Chordata > Mammalia > Rodentia > Sciuridae > Sciurus > Sciurus vulgaris. The sequence goes on from NC_136474.1 coordinate 32,304,210, forward strand.
CAGATTACATATAGGGGGAGACCAATAGGGATAGCAGAAGACTTCTCAACCCAGATTCTAAAAGCTAGAAGGGCCTGGACGAACATATGTCAAACTCTGAAAGAACATGGTTGCCAACCAAGAAACCTATAACCACCAAAACTAATCTTCAGATTTGAAGATGAAATAAAATCATTCCATGATAAACAAAAGTTAAAAGAATTTACAAATAGAAAGCTTACAGAATGTTCTCAACAAAATATTCCATGAGGACGAAATGAAAAACAACACTGTAGGTCAGCAATGGGAGGAACTAGCTTAGAGAAAAACCACCCAAAGGAGAAACCAAGCCAACTTAAAACCCAAAAATAAGCCAAATGACTGGGAATACAAATCATTTCTCAATAATAACCCTGAATGTTAATGGCCTAAACTCATCACTCAAAAGACATTGACTGGCAGAATGGATTAAAAAGAAAGATCCAACAATATGCTGCCTACAAGAGACTCATCTCATAGAAAAAGACATCCACAGACTAAAGGTGAAAGGATGGGAAAAAACCTACCACACACATGGACCCAGTAAAAAAGTGGGGTTTTTCATCCTTATATTAGATAAAGTGGACTTCAAGCCAAAGTTTGTCAGAAGGGATAAAGAGGGACATTTCATGCTGCTGAAGTGAACCATAAATCAGAAAGACATAACAATAGTAAATATTTATGCCCCAAACAATGGTGCATCCCTGTACATCAAACAAATCCTTCTCAACTTCAAGAATCACATAGACCACAACACAATAATTCTGGGCGAATTTAATGCACTGCTGTCACCACTAGATAGATCTTCCAGACAAAATCCAACCAAAGAAACCATAGAACTCAATAACACAATCAATAACCAAGACTTAATAGACATATATAGAATATTCCATCCATCAATGAGTGTATACACTTTCTGCTCAACAGCACATGGAACCTTCTCGAAAATAGACCATATGTTATGCCACAAAGCAGACATTAGGAAATGCAAAAATAATAGAGATACTGCCTTGTGTTCTATCAGATCATAATGGACTGAGAGTAGAAATCAATGACAAAGTAAAAAAAGGAAATTACTCTAACACTTGGAGACTAAATAATATGCTATTGAATGAAACATGGATAACAAAAAACATCAGGGAAGAGATTAAAAAATTCTTAGAGTTCAATGAGAGTGATGATACAACATATCAAAATCTCTGGGACACTATGAAATCAGTACTAAGAGGAAAATTCATTGCATGGAGTGCATTCCAGAAAAGAATGAAAAGTCAACAATTAAATGACCTAACATTACAGCTCAAAGCCCTAGAAAAAGAAAAACAGAATAAGTGCAAAAGTAGTAGAAGACAAGAAATGATTAAAATCAGCTGAAATCAATGAAATTGAAACAAAAGAAACTATTCAAAATATTGACATAACAAAGAGTTGGTTCTTTGAGAAAGTAAACAAAATAGATAAACCCTTAGCCACACTATCAAAGAGAAGGAGAGAGAAGATTCAAATTACTAAAATGCATGATGCAAAAGGAAATATCATGACAGACACCACTGAGATACAGAACATAATGAGAAGCTACTTTGAAAATCTGTATTCCAACAAAATAGATAGTACGAAAGACATTGACAAATTTCTAGAGACATATGCTCCTCCCAAACTGAACAAGGAGGACATACATGATTTAAACAGATCAATATCAAGCAATGAAATAGAAGAAGTCATTAAAAATCTACCATCCAAGAAAAGCCCAGGACCAGACGGATTCTCAGCTGAGTTCTGCAAGACCTTCAAAGAAGAACTCATTCCAATACTTCTCAAAGTACTCCAGGAAATAGTAAAGGAGGGTACCCTACCAAACTTATTTTATGAAGCTAATATCACACTCATACCCAAACTAGGAAAAGACACATCAAGGAAAGAAAATTTTAGAACAATATCCTTGATGAATATAGATGCAAAGATCCTTAACAAAATATTGGCAAACCGTATCCAAAAACATATAAAGAAAATTGTGCACCACGATCAAGTGGGGTTCATCCCTGGAATGCAAGGATGGTTTAACATCTGTAAATCAAAAAAACGTAATCCATCATGTTAATAGACTTAAGGATAAGAATAATATGGTTATTTCAATTGATGCAGAAAAAGCATTTGAGAATATACAACACCCCTTCATGTTGAAAACACTAGAAAAAATAGGGATAGTAGGAACATACCTGAATATTGTAAAGGCTATTTATGTTAAGCCCATGGCCAACATCATTCTTAATGGAGAAAAACTGAAATCATTCCCTTTAAAAATGGGAACAAGACAGGGATGTCCTCTTTCACCACTTCTATACAACCTTGTCCTCAAAACTCTAGCCAGAACAATTAGGCAGACTGAAGAAATTAAAGGGATACAAATAGGAAAAGAGGAACTTAAGCTGTCACTATTTGCGGATGACATGATTCTATATTTAGAGGATCCAAAAACCTCCTCTAGAAAACTTCTCGACCTCATCAATGAATTCAGCAAAATAGCAGGCTATAAAATCAGCACGCATATATCTACAGCATTTTTATACGCAAGTGATGAAACAGCTGAAAAGGAAATGAGGAAAACAACTCCATTTGCAATAGCCTCAAAAAAAATAAAATACTTGGGTATCAATCTAACCAAAGAGGTAAAAGATCTCTAAAATGAAAACTACAAAACACTGAAGAAAGAAATTAAGGAAGACCTTAGAAGATGGAAATATCTCCCATGTTCTTGGATAGGCAGAATTAATAATGTCAAAATGGCCATACTACCAAAAGTGCTATACAGATTCAATGCAATTCCAATTAAAGTCCCAGTGATGTACCTCACAGAAATAGAGGAAGCAATCATGAAATTCATCTGGAAGAATAACAAACCAAGAATAGGTAAAGCAATCCTTAGCAGGAAGAATGAAACAGGGTGTATCGCAATACCATAACTTCAACTATACTACAAAGCAATAGTAACAAAAACAGCATGGTATTGGCACCAAAAGAGACAGGTAGATCAATGGTACAGAATACAGGACATGGACACAAACTCAAATAAATACAATTTTGTAAAACTAGACAAAGGTGCCAAAAATATGCAATGGTGAAAGATAGCCTCTTCAACAAATGGTGCTGGGAAAACTGGAAATCCATATGCAACAGAATGAAACTAAACCCCTATCTCTCACCCTGCACAAAACTCAACTCACAATGGATCAAGGACCTTAAAATCAGACCAGAGACCCTGCATCTTATAGAAGAAAAAGTAGTTCCAAATCTTCACCTTGTTGGCTTAGGATCAGACTTCCTTAACAGGACTCCCATAGCACAAGAAATAAAAGCAAGAATCAATAACTGGCTTAGATTCAAATTACATAGCTTTCTCTCAGCAAAGGAAACTATGAGCAATGCAAAGAGAGAGCCTACAGAGTGGGAGAATATCTTTCCCTCTCATACTTCAGATAGAGCACTAATTTCGAGAATCTATAAAGAACTCACAAAACTCTGCACCAAGAATACCAATAACCCAATCAACAAATGGTCTAAGGAAATGAACAGACACTTCACAGAAGAAGATGTACACGCAATCAACAGATATATGAGAAAATGTTCAACATCTTTAGTAATAAGAGAAATGCAAATCAAAACTACACTAAGATTCCATCTCACCCCAATTTGAATGGTGATTATCAAGAACACAAGCAACAATAGGTGTTGGAGAGGATATGGGGAAAAAGGTACACTCATACATTGCTGGTTGGACTGCAAATTAGTGCAGCCACTCTGGAAAGCAGTGTGGAGATTCCTTAGAAAACTTGGAATGGACCTACCATTTGACCCAGCTATCCCACTCCTTGGCCTATACCCAAAAGACTTAAAATCAACGCACTACAGAGATACAGCCACATCAATATTCATAGCGGCTCAATTCACAATAGCCAGACTATGGAACCAACCTTGATGCCCTTCAATTGATGAATGGATAAAGAAATTGTGGTATATATATACAATAGAATATTACTTAGCTATAAAGAATAATATAATTATGGCATTTGCAGGCAAATGGATGAAATTGGAGAATATCATGTTAAGTGAGATAAGCCAATCTCAAAAATCCAAAAGAGGAATGATCTCACTGATAAGCGGATGATGATACTTGATAGGGGGTGGGAGTGGGACAAGAGTGGAGGAAGGAGGGATTGTATAAAGGGAAAGGAGAGATGGGAGGGGTGGGGGGAAGGAAAAATATAATGGAAAGTATCAAACATCATTAAAAAATAATAAAATAAAACATGATACTGAAAAAATAAATAAATAAACTACAGCCTTAAAAATAAAAAAAAAGAAAAGACAAAGGGGACAGACAGGCTTCAGGACCTACACAGGACAGTTTTAAAGAGGAATGTGAGAGCATAGTTCAATGGCCATTCATTCCAAGGAAAATTTCACAGCATGCACAACTCTCTGTGAACCCCATAAATAGCCCAGTGTTGAAGAGGATGGGCCTTTGCTTGTGTAAGTGGTGCCTTTAGCATTCCCCATGCCTTCTCAGAGTCAGTGGGCACCATGTATAAGAGAAGGTCAAGGCTGCAGAAAAGGAAATCAGATAATTTATTGTCAGTCATTGCCATCATGGCAAACTGGTCACCATGTTGACCACCTATCCTTCACAGGGGGAGGGGAGAAAGATTCAAGTTTTGATCAATTATTGAAATATTCTAATTCAGAAGATGATAGAGTATAGTAAACTGTATGGGATCCCAAATATTTTGAGGGATAGAGTCTTGAACCTGGTGATTGTGTCACTCATGCTTTCTCTCTGCTGTGCCACAGGGTATTAGTATTCACTGCCCTTCTCAGCAAACCTGTCCATCCTGGTGCAAATCTCTGAAATTTGGCCCTCAATATGGATTCCTAAACCAGGCCACTTAGGTCATCTGCCACTTTCCCCTTCCCCTTCCCCTTCCCCTTCCCTTGCCTCTGTCTCTTCTCTGACTGCCTGAGAAGCTCTGTATACTGGGATTTGGTCCACCTCCTGCTTTTGTAAAGTTTAGCAGAAAAGACCTACTTATTTATTCCCTTAGGATCTGTGGCACAATTAAGTAGTTTCAGCAGAGTCCATGTGGCCCACACAGTCTAAAATACTTATTGCCTGGCCCTTTACAGGAAATTTTACCATCCCCTGGTCTAGAGCAGCAGCTCATCTGATAGGGAATGCCCTTAAAGATGTGGCCCTCCTTCATATTTTACTGATTTGGTTTCTGTAAGAGATTTCTCTCATAGGTCTGTTTCCTCCAACACTTACTCATCTAGAATTAAGTGCTCTCTCTGGGAGATCCAAATAAGCTCAGTGGCACTGTAATATTGCTTTCTTCAGAAGATCATTTTGCAGTACCACTGTGGCTGTCCAGGCTTCTGGTCAGCATGCCAGGCAATTGTCCCTGTCATATGGGTCCCAAGAAACACACAGCCACATATCGACCAATGTATTTAATATTATGTTGCAGTTTCCAGTGATGCAGAATGCAGCTAAAATTGTGTTTCAAGAAGCCAAGTGGGGATGGCCATCCCTGCAGCATGGTGCCACTCTAGGCCTATTTGCAGCCCCAGTAGATACTCTTCATAGTGGTGAGACCCTGAATTCACCTGTAGTTACACTGTGCTCTCCACATCATTAGTTTAGTGCACAGGTTTTTCCTTCTTCATCAGAAGTCTCCTAGTCTGTATTCATTAGCTATTTGGCCTTGTCCTTCATCACAAAATTTCCTGAATTCCTAATGAAAATAACTTCCCAAAGCAACAAACAAAAATACAAGTTTAACTGGCACTGTGGTATGTTGAAATGTACAATGGCACTGTGGCTTAACCTTTTTGCCAACTCCCAAAGATGCCATGTTAAAAAAGAGGGGCAGGGCTAAGTAGAAACACCAAAATTACATTTTAAGAATAATCATCTTTGCATAGCTTGGCCAGGATTTCCCAGTTCTTTAATATCTAGGGTTTCTGCACTGTTGTCCTTCAGAGACTTCATTCCCATGCATGAGAACAGCAGTGATTTGTCTAATAAGTGACAGGTACTTTAAGTCTGTAAGCTTGGCCATGATAAACATCATATTCACAGAGGACTGGAAAGTCACCCCTCCACTGTTTGGCCTCACATGAGCCATTTGTCCTCTATTCTGTATAGAAAGGTGTTTTCAAGTATTTATCCATAAATTTTCACTTCCGTCATAAGATTGGCCTTTGAAAAGGAAAAACTTATTTCTGCTCCAGTATTCAATTGTACATACATCTCAAATGTTCATAAGTAACTCAGGAATATGTGTGTTGCCCAGGAGGGTTTCTGAATCTTGAAATTTCAACAACATTGCCCTCCTCCCCCCCATATCCAGCAAATGGAATTTAGTGGTTTTTTTTTTTTTTTCTTTTTTTTTTTTGTTCCTGGCAGAGCTCTGTATCTTCAGTATGTTTTTCTTAATGGGAATATTGTGTCTCTGATCCAGTAATCAATTTGGCAACTTTACTCTTGAGGTCTTTAAAACTTAAAGGAATGTTAATAGTTTTTTACTGTTCTTTTTGCTAAATAACTAAGATGAAATTTGTAGTAAAGTTTTTTATAATGCTCACAAAAAAAAAAATAATGGAAAGGCAAATGTTATGTGGACTTATCCTCCAGAATGTCTTATCTATAAAAGGTCCATACCTTTATTCAAACCTAAGCGTCACCTCTGTCAGAGTGCTCTGGAGTGACTTATTCCACCTGTAGTCATGGGCTGGGTTTCATGGCTCCAGCCAGTGTGGTTTTGTGGATTATTACAGAATTGAAATACTTCTGTTCTTGTTGGTAAGGAGTCCTGAGAATCCCCTTGCTGCCTGCCTGTTCTTGCTTCTCCTGTGACCCTATCTATACCAACCTGTTCTCCTAGCAGTTGAAGACTTTTTGGTCAACTTCAGCTCCATGAACAGGGGATCCATTGTTCTTGGATGTAGTCTGTGCTCTTCTGGTGTTTACAGGTTTTAATATCATCTAATGGATCCTGGCCTTATTAAAGGTTTTGACATTTTGGAGTTCATCATAGAGTTTTCTTGATAATTTGGATTTTGGAAAATTGTACATCCATTATCTTGATTATTACTTTTTGGCATCCCTTAAGTTTTCATTCAATATTCAATTTCTTTTAATGTGGAACTGTCTCGTATGTACCCATTCTGGCATTCACTATTCAAAATGTTAAAACTGTTTTGTCATCAAACATTAAAATAATGAGAATGGTGTCAGGTGCTGCTGGATAGTGTGACAGACTTACATGATGGCCGTCTTCCAGGGACAGGACCAAAGTTGCCATGAGGGATGGCAGAGTCCACTTTCTCCATAAAGGTATGTTGCATGGCTCAAATTGGTGTGGCTGTGTGGATTATTAGAATATTGAAATATTTCCATACTCAATACTGAGGAGACCTGAGTAGCCCCCTGCTGTCATCCTGTCCCTGCTACTCCTCTCACACTTGTGCTGTCATAACAAAGTGCCCTGACAGATGTGCTTGAATAATAGAATTTTATTGTTTCGCAGTTCTGAGGATTTTAAGGCTGACAATTCAGATGTCATTAGGATGTGTTCTTCTGAGAGTTCTCTCCCTGGATTGTGTATGCTCTCTTCTCCTATGTCCTCACATGGTTCTTCCTGGTGTACCTTTTTCCTACTCTCCTTTTTTTCATGTGCATATATAGAGTGAGTATATATATATATATATATAGTCACATATTAGTTTTATAAATTAATGGGTTTCTTTGTGTCTATTCCATACATGCATGTATCATGCATTGACCTTCCTTTACTTTCTACCCTTGGTTACCCTCCCCTCACCCCACTACCTGTTTTCTTGTCCCTAATGGTCCTTCTTTTTGAATTTCTTTTGAGGTTTTCTTTTTCCACATAAGAGAGAAAACATGCAATACTTGCCTTACTGTTTCTGAATTATTTCATTTTACACAATCCAGTTGTATCTATTTTCCTGCAAATGATAGGATTTCATTTTTCCTTTCCTGATCATTACTCCATCATGTATACATACTATAATTGCCTTATTCATACATGTGTTAGCTAGCACCTCAGCTGAGTTCATATCTTACCTATTTTGAATAGTGTCATAAAAACATGGCCATTCAAGTGTCTTTATTTTTTTATGATTTCACTTCATTTGAATAAATACCCAGTAGTGGTATACCTGGGTCATATTCTAGTGCTATTTTAATTTTTGGATGAACATTCGTACTGTTTTCTATAGATTTTTGTACTATTACACCTTCTTACCAAAATTGCATGCGGTTCCATTTACACCACATCCATATCAGTGTTTATTTGTTGGTTACTTTCTGTTTTTATAATAAGCATTCGAACTGGACTAACCATTTTACCCAAGTGGGTAAGGTGTAATCTCAGTGTAGATTTGTTTTGCATTTCTGTGATAGCTAAAGATGTTGAGCAGTTTCACGTATATTTCCTGGCATTTTGCTTTTCTTTTTTTGAGAAATGTCTGTTCAGATCATTTATCCAGTTTTTTATTATATTGCTTTTTTCTGGTTGTAAAGGTTTTCCTATATTCTGGATATTCATCCTCTGTCAGATGAATAGATAGCAAAAATTGTCTCCCCTTTTCTTTCTTTTCTCTTTAGTCATCTGATTGTATTCTTAGATGTGCAGAAGGTTTTTAATTTGATGCAATCCTGCTTGTTCATTCTTGTTTTGATTTCCTGAGCTGTTGGAGTACTAACTTGGAAATCATTGCTTTCACAATGATCTTGAAGTGTTTCCATGTGTTCTCTCTAGCAGTTCTAAAGAATCCTGTCTTCCATTAAGGTCTCTTTAATCTTGAGTTAATTTTTGTACAGTGAGAGATAGGGATTTAGTTTCAATGTTCTGTTTTATTCAGCACCGTTTATTGAAGATGGTTGTTCTTTTTCCAATACTTTGGCACCTTTATGATAGTTATTTGCAGTGTGTATTTATTTTGGGTATCTGTTCTGTTTTATTAGTCTACCTGCCAATCTTTATGATAATATTATACTGTTTTTGTAACTGTGGCACTGTGGTATAATTTCAAATTACCAGTATATATTATACTGTGGTATAATTTCAAATCAGATATTGTGGTGCTCCTAGCATTGCTCTCTCTTTGCTGAAAATTGCTTTAGCTCTTCTGGGTCCTTTTACTTATTCACTTTCTCTTGCCTAATTTCCTAAAATTTCTGGCACTATGTTGATAAGGGTGGTGAGAGGGGGACCTTTGTCTTGTTCCTGATGTTATAGGAATTGCTTTCAGCTTTTCTCTTTGTAGTATCATGTAGAGCCTTCACTATGTTGAGACATGGTTCTATTATATGTAATTTATTCAGTCTTTTCATCATAAAGAGGTGCTGATTTGTATAGGTGCCAGGAGGGTACTGGGGATTAAACTCAGGGGCAGTTGACTACTGAGCCACATCCCCAGGCCTAGTTTGTATTTTATTTGAGACAGAGTTTCACTGAGTTGCTTAGCACCTTACTTTTGCTGAAGCTGGTTTGAAATCTGCATCCCCCTGCCTCAGCCTCTGAAGATGCTGGGATTCCAGTTGTGCACTACCATGCCTGGCTGAGATGCTGATTTTTTTGTTGTTGTTGTTTTTCATTCTTGTTTTGATTTCCTGAGCTGTTGGTGTACTAACTTGGAAATCATTGCTTTCACCATGATCTTGAAATGTTTCCCTGTGTTCTCTCTAGCAGTTCTAAAGAATCCTGTCTTACATTAAGGTCTCTTTAATCTTGAGTTTATTTTTGTACAGTGAGAGATAGGGATTTAGTTTCAATGTTCACCACTGGAATATCCTGTTTTTTTCAGCACTATATATCCTGAATTTTTCAGAGCATGGTTGTGCACTACCATGACTGGCTGAGATGCTGATTTTTATCAAATGATTTTTTGCATCTATTGCAATATTCTTGCATCCAGAGAAGGCAACAAACTAGGTCATTGCATATCATTCTTTAAATATGCTCTTAAATTAAATCTGAAAACATTTTATCACAGATTTTTATACATATGCTTATTAGAGATATTGATCTATAGCTCTTTTTGTGTTGTGCCCTTCCAGGTTTTATTAGCAAGGTAATACCATTTTCACAGAATGAGTTTGAAATCTTGTTTTCCCTATTTTTGAATTAGTTTGAGCACCACTGGTGTTAGTTCTTTAAAAATCTGGTAAAATTCAGCAATGATTCTATGTGGTCCTAGGATCATGGTTCTTCTATATTTTTTAATCAGAAGACTTTTTATTACTGCTTCAACCTCAATACTTGACTTTCATCTATTAAGGTATTTTGTATCCTCTTGGTTCAATTTTGGTAAGTCATATGTATCCAGAAACTTTTCCATTTCTTCTAGATTTTTTAATTTATTTGACATAGGGTGTTTCAAAATTTTCCCTAATGAGCCTTTAAATTTTATTGTTTCTGGCTTAAGACTTCTTTTTTAAGTCTAATTTTCTTTATTTGGGCCTTCTTTCTCTTTCTTTTTTCCAGTTTAGCTATGGATTTTTCATTCTTTTGTTTCAAAAACCCAACTCTTGGAGACACCAAGATGGTGGACTGGAGAATGACTATATCTCCTGTTGCTGCAGAGCTCAGGATTCAAGAAGAGGAGGTATTGAGAGACTTGGGACCAACTCAGAGCCACTGGGTGAGTCTCTCCCACTGGGCAAGGATTGGCTTGGAATGAAGACAGCTTCTTGGAGCAGGAACAGGCAGCAAGAGGCTTCCACAAACAGCCAGACTCTTCCTTCTGTGCACAGCCAGGGTCCCTCTGGCTGCAGGACCAGTTCCCCGGCAGCTTCTCAGAACAGGACCACCTAGTGAGATGCTTCCACACAAAACTAGGCGATAAACACACACACACACACACACACACACACACACACACACATGGTAAGGGTCTCTCTTTTTATTCTTTGTGTGCTTTCATATATATCTTTTTAGTAAAACAAACTGATAAGCAGAAGCAAAGCAGAAACCAATCAGAGTAAGTGCACGTGTGTGTTCATGTAAAGATGCATGGGCTCCAGGCTAAGGAGATGGGTGCATGCACTGGTCACGAGCTCAGCACGGACCAGGAAAGTAATCAACCACCAATCAGACATGCTTCCTGTTTATTAGCATTGTGCTGCAGACTCATTGTGGCACCGTGCCAGGTGCCATCTTGGAGAGAGTAATGTTGGGGGGGGTGCTGGCAAACACCCCCAACATCTCCCCCTTACTTATTTAATTAGATGGCTTGGGGATCATGTCTGCCTTGGGTTGCTCATGGCGAACAGCATCCTTACCCATCATCAGAATCCTGACCTCCAGGTGTCAGGACCCTGTCTTAGGTTGGTATGAGTTCTCACGAATCTTACCTGTCTTTGACTACCAATCCAGCATATTAAGCCATATGTGGGGGGTATTTTCTGTAGTTAGAGCTGCAAATGCCTGTTTAATCACAGTTGCTTGACGTCTTTGTAATTGGCGGGTTTGTCTAATCTTGTTGTAAACCCAAATACTTGCTATTAAAAAATATCACTCCTAAGATAGCAGTCTGTAGCCAATTTTGTCGGACCCATCCTAGAACCTGGTTGTATAGTGTATGAACAGTAAATGCCAAGGTTGGGATGTTTACTTTAGTGCGATTAATTGTAGTGATTTGTTGTTGTAATTGTGTGGTTAAATTGTCAAATTTATGGGTCCAAGTACCCAATAATAGAGAAGATAGCTGTTTAGAAATATTAGCAGCAAGAGACAAATTGTTATGAGGAGCTGTAGTAATACAGAGGGCAATAGAATGATAAGAGCATCTCATAGAAATGATTTGTTCTACAATATCTGATTGTTCTTGGAGTAGATCTATCCTTTGGTTTAATAACAGAATTTCTGTACGTAAGTGGGTACTTATCTGATCTTGAGCAAGTAATGCTTCTGAAGTAGCAGAAGAGAGTTTATTTAAAGCTTGAGCTGTAGGAACTGTAGTGGCAAGGGCAGCAGCAGCAGTTGCAGCAGCAGCAGCTGATGCAACTATTGTAATAATTGCAACTGTTATACCAAAATCCCTTTTTTGTCTATTTAAGAGAGTATCAGAGAGGGAGCTGACATCCACTGGAACAGGCAGGTATCTTGGTACTCGTAAAATCACCACCAGGGTATGGGTAGATGCGTTCCAACATTGAGCTAAAACACAAGAATAATCTGAACAATTTAGTGTTGAAGAGTTGGTTACATTGGATGTGAGAAGAAACATAAAAGGTGGGGACATGCACATAGGGGTATGTGGATAGGTACGATTTTTTCCATCTTGATTATTCCAGTTTACTTTTACATTATCCTCCCATGTTGTATTGCCATTACTATAATAAGTATAATTATATGAATAATTAGAATATCTCACTTGTCCCCCTAAAAGAAATGCCACGGGGGCAATATTGAAACAGGCTAATGATCTGCATACTGTCCACAAAGTAAAAGGCTTAGAAGGACCATTTAGGGTATCATAATTTGTTGTTGCAAAATTAGTTCCATGCCAAGTTTTATTTTGTTCTGTTCCTGGTCCTCAGTAAGAAAATGATCTTTGGGCGAGGCACTTTGGATAATAACAATCTACACAGGACTGCCAAATAGGTGGCCATTGAGGTGGCCTATCTTTGCATCTAAAAGTAAAATTTATTTGATAACAAGTTTTATTATAGTCCAGTCTTGGTGCAATACCTTGTAACATGATTCCTTCTCCCCATCCATCACTTATACATTTTCCTTGTGAAAAGGAGGGCATTTGTGATGGGGTTCTAGTATCTTTGCTGATTAAGTGTCCATCAGTATAATTAGCTAGGTAAATGCAAGGATTATGTAAGTAACCAGAAATCTGAAAACACAGAGTTCCTGATAACTCAATGATAACTCAAAGACAAATGTTCAATTCACAGCTGCTTGTGTTTTATCATAAGGAACATAGGGCAATCCTGCTGAATCATTGGTAGAAAATATGGCTGAGTACACTGAGGAGCTGTTAGAGGGAGTGGATAGGGGAATGTCTTTAATAGCCCCCAAAACTGTTGACTAGTCACCATAGAGATGAGGCAGGTCAAAATGATTACATGTCTCTGATGTCTTTTCATCTTCTGTCCTTATTTCTTCCATTTGTGGTATAGTCATTATCACTCGCACCAGTCTCTCAGGCACCCAGATAGGCATTGGCTTATCCTGTGGAAAAACACAAACACAGCCTTAACTTCAGTAAAGAACTGGATCCGGGCCATGCCATTGTCCATCAAGAACATCTTTCCATCTTACGGTGGCCCCGTTGCTTTTTACGGGGTTAGCATGCTGCTCTGCAGCAGAGCGACCCTCATTATCCAAGGTTAAAAAAATTATAATAAAGAGGGAAACAGAAAGTTTGTCCTTTGGGAATTGGTGTCCCCAATTACCCCCTTTTGTTCATAAAGTGTATTTTTGAGAGTGAGATGGGCACGTTCTACAATGCCTTGACCTTGAGGATTATAAGGTATTCCTGTAGTAAGGGTGATGTCAAATTTTGTAATGAATAGTTTAAAAGAAGTTGAGGTATACGCTGGGCCATTATCAGTTTTGATTTGTTTAGGTACACCCCAATTAGAGAAGGCCTGAAGACAATGGGTGATCACATCTCTAGTTTTTTCTCCTCTATGGAGAGATGCAAATATAATTCCTGAGTGAGTGTCCACAGACACATGAATGAATTTAAGATTACCAAATTCTGGGATATGAGTAACATCCATTTGCCACAAATGATTAGGTAAAAGTCCTTTTGGATTAATGCCTATAGAGGGTGGATGATGGAGGACTGCACATTGGCCACAAGATTTAACAATAACATGGGCAGCATCTTTAGTAATGTTGAACTTGAGTTTTAGAGTGGTGGAATTAACATGAAACTGTTGTTGGAACTTTTGAGCAGCTTCCACCGCAGAAAAAATATGTATATCTCTAGTAGCCATATCTGCTAAACTATTTCCCTCAGTTAAGGGTCCAGGCAGATTAGTATGGGCTCTAAGATGTCCAATAAAGAAGGGGTCTCTGTGATCCCATATCAATTGTTGTAAAGTCCGTAAAGGACCGGAGATGGCAGAGGTGAGAGCAATAAGTCCTGCACATTCCAGATTAGAAAGAGCTTGAACCACATAAAGACTGTCTGAATATATGTTAATTGGGGTGTCAGAGAACAATTTAAAAGCCTCAATAACAACCAGAATTTCAGCATGTTGAGCAGAGGTGACTGGGAAAATAAAAGTTTGAACTTTACCCTGGTAACTAATAGCTCCAGTCCCTGTCTTTGAGCCATCAGTGAATACCACAGGAGCCATCAGAATAGGCTGATGTCTAGAAACTTTTGGAAAAATTACATGATTACTGATACAAAATTGAAGATAGAGATGCTTAGGAGAATGGTTATCAAATATAGCTTGGGTGGAACATTTAATAGTAGTCCATGAATCTGAGGAATTATAAAACCATGATATCTGGGTTTTGTTTTAAGGAGTTATAATGGTAGTTGGATGAAATCCAAGTACATTAATAGAAGATTTTAGTGCCTTAAATATTAGTTGAGTTACGGCTTCAGTAAAAGGTAATAATGTTTTAGAAGGGGAGCAAGCTAAATGAACCCAAAATAAAGGTCCTTCTTGCCAGAATACTCCAGTAGGTAATTTTCTATCTGGAATAACAATAAATTGTAATGACTTTTTTTGATCAATCCTGTCTATCTGTGCTAGGACAAGTTTTTGTTGTACTAGCTTAAGAACTTGGCGTGCCTCAGAAGTAAGTACCCTGGGAGATGTCGGATGAGGATCTCCTTGAAGGATATTAAGTAGAGGAAGTAACTCCCCAGTAGATAGACGTAGGTAAGGTCGGATCCAACTTATATCTCCTAACAGTTTTGAAAGTCATTTAAGTTTTTAGGTGATCTATTCTAATGATAGTTTTTAGGGGTTTAATTATAGTTCTATTTAACAAAGTTCCCCAAAATTCCTGAGTATTGCCAAATTGTACTTTTTCTAGAGCAATAATAAGCCCCTAGGATTTAAGTTGTTTCACCATCTGAGAATAGACATTCTTTAACTCATTTTCTTCAGGATGACATACCAATATATCATCCATGGAATGATAAATAATTAATTTAGAATACAATTGTTGAATTGGTTTTAAAGCTTGGTCAACATAGATCTGACACATAGTAGGACTTTTAGCCATTCAAACCATTGATCAGGTCCATGATGGTTTAAGAATGGAAGAGTAAATACAAATCTCTCACTATCAGTAGGATGTAATGGAATAGAGAAAAAACAATCTTTGATATCTATAATTAAAGTAGGCCAACCTTTAGGTAAGGCTGTGAGAACTGGAAGGCCCAACTGAACTGGACCCATTGGCTGCATTGTAGCTGCATTGTAGCTCTAAGATCATGTAGAAGTTGCCATTTCCCTGATTTCTTTTTGATAACAAAAATAGGAGTATTCCATGGAGAGGTAGAGGGTTTAATGAGTCCCACTGCTAATTGTTCCTGCACCAATTCTTGGGCCACTTTGAGCTTCTCCTGGGTCAGGGGCCACTGAGGGGCCCAAACTGGTGAATCAGATTTCCAAGTTTTTTTAATCTTTCATTGTTCAGTGGCCCCTAAGAAAAACCCAGGCCCTTGCAACCTTGATTTCTTTGGACGTTAATGGGTTGAATAATTCCCTGATTATGGCAACCAAGCCCCTTACCCCATATATGTCCCTGTTTTAGCATAATAGCCTGAGCTTCAGATTCCTAATGACCTTCTGTCATAAGTTTTAATTCCATTTGTGTAAGAACATCCCTGCCCCATAAATTGACAGGCAGGTGTTTTAAAACATAAGGTTGAAAAGTTCCCTGTTGGCCTTCTGAATTTTTCCAGGATAATAGGGCACTACTTCTTTTTGGACTTGTAGCAATGCCCAGTCCCCTTAATGTTTGTTCTGTTTCATCTAGAGGCCAGTCTTTTGGCCAATCTTTAAAAGTAATAATACTGGTATCAGCTCCTGTATCAAGGAGTCCAGAGAATTTTTTATTTTTAATTGACAGATTCATCATAGGTCTTTGATTTAGATCCATAATAAGGCAAGCTAAATCGACCCCAGTGGATCATAGGCCTGCGTCTCCACGAATTGTTGTGGCAGACAGGATAATTATTATGGCAGCTGGGGACAATTAGGAGTTGGTCAATGTGATCTCCAGGTGTTATAGAAATTATTCCTTGTGGGGAGGATGCAAGAACTTTAATTTCTCCTGTAAAATCTGGATCAATAACTCCAGGGACAACTATAAGTCCTTTAAGTGCACTAGAGCTTCTTCCCAATAGAATTCCCACTGTCTCAGGGGTAGAGGGCCCTTTAAATCTGTAGGAATGGGCTGTACTCCCATCTCAGGAGTTAATATTGCTCTGGCAGTGGCACAGAGGTCCAATGCTGTGCTTCCTTTTGTGGCCCTTCTTGGCTTGTTAGAGGATAATGAGTCCTGGAAAATTGTTGAATCACCCAGTACATTTGTTTTGGGCCCCGGGGAGACGGGCCCCAATTCCCGTTTTTTGTCTGGCCTTGTTGGGGAAGGGGATGTCCATCTACATCTACTATGGATCTACACTCAGATGCCCAGTGGTTACCATTTTTACATCTAGGACATAGTTGGGGTTTTTGCCTCATAAGGGGCCGACTGGGATATCTTAATTGGGGACAATCTTTTTTAAAATGTCCTCACCATTTACAATAAAAGCAAGGCCCCATAAGTCCTCCCCCTTTAAATGTAGATTGTAATCCCTGAGTTATGGCTGTTGCCATAACTTGGCCCTGTATAACATTTTCATTAATACCTCTACATACTTTAATATAAGTACTCAAATCCTTACTTTTCCAGGGGTGAATAGTCTCCTTACACCACTTATTAGCTTGTTCATAGGCCAATTGTTTTATTAAAGGCATGGCTTTGTCCAAATCCCCAAATATGCAACATGCTGTTTGCAGCAGTAGCGCTACAAAATCAGCATAAGGCTCATTTGTTCCTTGTACACTTTTGAATGCTGCCCCTGTAAATCCCCACTTCCTTGAATAGTTCTCCATGCTTTAGAAGCTGCTGCATCAATTTGCATATATACTGCAGGCAGGTATATATGCCTGCTGTCCTGTAAACTGTCCTGTTCCCATAAGCATTTCTAAATTCCATGCTGGATTACCTGCCACAGCATTATGATGGGCAGTGTCAGTGGAATATTCTTGCCATGCTGTTTTCCATACTAAGTATTATTCTCCTGACAGTGTAGCTCTTGCTACATTGCCCCAATCATCTGGGGTAAGATTCATTTCTCCTACAGATTCTACCAATGAGAGAGTAAAAGCTGCTTTGGGGCCATATGACATAACGGCCTCCTTAAGTTGTTTTATAGTTTTAAAATCCAGTGGTTGATGATATCTATGGGTATTTTGATCTTCAAGAACTGTGAAAACTTCCCCTTGTCACAGAGTATCCCATTCATTTGGTATAGTTTTTGCACAATGACACACTGGCATACGCCCACAATATTCAGGATTGTAAGGCGGGGGAGCATGAGGTGTGGGTTTAGTAAGAGTTTTTCTTTTTTCTACTAAATCTTTCCCCATTGATTCCTTGATAGCAAGGTTTGTTGTTAATTCTTTAAGGTCCTCATCCTCATCTGAATCCTCCCCTTTCTCTGATTCTTCCTCTTTCTGTATAGTTCCTCTTTCTGCCTTGGATCATTTCTCTTTTAATTCCTCCAGAGCCTCTTCCCCTTCTCTAAGGGCCTTCTACAGTCCGGCCGTAGAGTTGTTAAGCACCCTCTAATTAAAGTCCAGATGGCTAATGTTCCCGGTGGTAACAGACTTATCTTATCAGCCGCCTTTAAATCTTCTCCCAAATGATCCCACTGAGGAATGTTTAACAGCCCTTCATCTAAAAACCAGGTGCTATTTCTCCTACTGTTTTTAAAAAGAGTCTTGCTGTTTTTGTTTTTAGGGGTGTCCCATTAGCTTTAAGGAGATCCCTCAAAAGCCCCTCCATTTGTGCCCGTGACATTTCAGTACCCATTTTAAAATACAGCTATGTAAACCTATCAGCACACAAAAATAAATCACCTTAATAGCAATAGCAAAAGCGAAAGCACACACATTAACTTTACAATAAACACAAGACTCAGTCACAAATTTCTGTGAACTTTATCTAGTCACAACTCCTGCAAACTTAATCTTGTCACAAATTCTGCGAACTTTATCTCAGTGCAAATTCTGCGAACTTTATCTCATCACAAATCCTGTGAACTTAATCTTGTCGCAAATCCTGTGAATTTAACCTGGCCAGAATTTTTCTTTTATAATTTTTCCTGATTTATCTCCTGCTCTGTTTCTCTGAGTTTCTGGGTATTGGCCTCACTTATCATCGTTCAGCAGCGATAAAACACACACACACACACACACACACACACACACACACACACACACGTAGTAAGTATCTCTCTTTATTCTTTGTTCACTTTCATATATATCATTTTAGTAAAACTAACTGATAAGCAGAAGCAAAGCATAAGGCAATCAGTGTAAGTGCACATGTGTGTTCATGTGAAAGATGCACGGGCTCCAGGCTAAGGAGATGGGTGCATGCACTGGTCGTGAGCTCAGCACGGAACAGGAAAGGAATCAATGGCCAATCAGACATGCTCCTGATTATTAGCATTGTGCTGCAGGTTCATTGTGGCACCATGCCAGGTGCCATCTTGGATTGAGTAATGTTGGGGGGGTGCCAGCAAATGCCCCCAACATGGCAGGATGGACACAGACCCAGACCAGCCATTCCCCAGCCTGCAGTCTAGTTCCCCTTGGGCAGATCATTGGTCAACAAGTGGAGGCACCTCTGCCTGCTACCAGGGAATATACCACACATAATGGCCATCACACCTAGAGGGGCAGCTTTCTTGTGGAGCACTGCATTATCAAGTTCCTCCAGCAAGACTTCAAGCTACTGAAGGACAGGAGGTGATATACTGGAAATCTACAGGGACACTATAAGCCAATAGAGGAAATCTGCAATATATCAGAGTTCCACTGATACCTGAACAATATGAGAAAACAAGGGAAGAAAGTGTCCCAAACAAACCTAAATGTTATATCAATAAAACCCAATGAGAGCATGAAGAAGAAATTTTTGAAAGGAAATTCAAAATGTACATAATTAAAATGATCAGGGAAGCAAATGAGGACATGAAAGAACAAATGCAGGCATTGAATGATGAGATGAAAGAGCTAATGCAGGCATTGAATGATTGCATCAATTGACAGTTAAAAGAGAAAATATGGGAAGCAAAAGATTATTTCAACAAAGAGTTAGAGATACTGAAAAAAAAGCAAACAGAAATCCTTAAAATGAAGGAAACAGTAAACCAAATTAAAAACTTCATAGAAAGCATAACCAATAGCATAGAACAACTGGAACACAGAACCTCAGACATTGAAGACACAATATTTAATCTTGAAAACAAAGTTGACCAAACAGAGACGATGGTTAGAAATCATGAATAGAATCTACAAGAACAATGGGATATCATGAAAAGGCCAAATTTAAGAATTATTGGAATAGAGGAAGGCGCAAAGTAAGAAACCAAAGAAATGAACAAGCTATACAAATAAAAAATATCAGAAAATTTCCAAATCTGAAGAATAAAATGGATAATCAAGTACAAGAGGCTTATAGGACTCCAAATATACAAAATTACAACAGACCCACACCAAGGCACATTATAAGGAAAATATCTAACATCCCAAATAAAGACAGAATTTTAAAGGCTATGAGAGAAAGGAATAAAATTACATTCAGGGGGTAAACAATATGGATATCAGCAGATTTTTCAATCCAGAACCTAAAATTTGGAAGGGCCTAGAACAACATTTACAAAGCCCTGAAAGAAAATGCATGCCAACCAAGAATCTTATACCCTGCAAACCTTACCTTCATACGTGCCAACAAAATAAATTCCTTCCATGATAAACAAAAGGTAAAAGAATTCACAAAAAGAAAGTTGGAATTACAAAACATTCTCAGCAAAATATTTCATGAGGAAGAGATGAAAAACAATAATGCAAATCAGCAAGGGGAGTAAGTACTCTAAAGGAATAGCCAAATAAAGGAGAAACCAAGTCATGTAAAGAAAATGAGCCAAATGACTGGGATTCTAAATCATATCTCAATAATAACCCTGAATGTTAATGGCCTGAATTCATCAATCTAAATCATAGACTGTCAGATTGGATTAAAAAGAAAGATCCAACAATATGTGCCTGCAAGAGATTCAATTCATAGAAAGAGATACCCAGAGAATAAAGGTGAAAGAATGGAAAAACCATACCATGCACATGGACACAGCAAAAAAGTTGGAGAATCCATCCTCAAATCAGATAATGTGGACTTCAAGTCAAAGTTAGTCAGAAAGGATAACAAAGGATATTTCATACAGCTTAAGGGAAGCATAAATCAGAAAGAGAGAACAAACATAAATATCTATGCCCCAAACATTTGCTCATCCATGTAGGTCAAACAAATACTTCTCAATTCCAGAAATCGAATAGACCACAACACAATAATACTAGGCAATTTTAACACACCTCTCTCATCACAGGATAGATCTTCTCAACCAAAATTGAACAAAGAAACCATTGATCTCAATAACACAATCATTAATTTAGACTTAACATACATATATGGAATATATCATCCAACAAAGAGCAAATAAACTTTCTTCTCTGCAGCACATGGATCCTTCTCTAAATTAGATCATATTTTATGCCATAAAGCTAATGTTGGCAAATACAAGAAGATAGAGATACTGCACTGTATTCTATCAGATCATAATGGTTTGAAATTAGAAATAAATGACAGAATAAAAAACAGAAACTACTCCAATCTCTGGAGATTAAATAATACACTATTGTATAATGAATGGATAATAGAAGATATCAGGAAGGAAATAAAAATATTCTGAGAAGTAAAAAAAAAATCATAAAAAAATCTCGTGGACATTATGAAAGCAGTACTTAGAGGAAAATTTATTTCATGAAGCACATTCAATAAAAGAAGAAAACGTCAACAAAAAAAAAAAAAATGACTTAACACTACAGCTCAAAGCCCTAGAAAAAGAACAGAGCAAAACCAAAAATAGTAGAAGATAGGTAATAGTTAAAATCAGAGCTGAAATCAATGAAATTGAAACAAAATAATTGAAAAACTTGACAAAATAAATAGTTGGTTCTTCGAAAAAATAAACAAAATTGATAAACCTTTAGCCACACTAACAAAGAGAAGGAGAGAGAAAACTCAAATTACGAAAATTCGGAATGAAGAAGGAAATATCACAACAGACAGGATTGAAATACAAAACATGATTAGAAGCTCTTTTAAAACTCTATACTCCAACAAAATAGAAAATCTCAAAGATGTTTACAGATTTCTAGAGACATATGTATTACCTAAACTGAACCAGGAGGACTTGCACAATTTAAATAGATCAATTTCAAGTAATGAAATAGAAGAAGTCATCAAATGCCTACCAACAAAGAAAAGTCTGGGACTAGATGTGTTCTCAGTAGAGTTCTATAAAACCTTTAAAGAAGAGCTCATTCCAATACTCCTCAATATATTCCATGAAACACAAGAGGATGAGACCTTCCCAAACTCATTCTATGAAGTCAATATCACCCTGATACCTCGACCAGACAGAGACACATCAAGGACAGAAAATTTCAGGCCAATATCCTTAATGAACATCGAAGCAAATGTCTCAAGTGGGTTTTCTCCCAGCGTTACAAGGTTGATTCAACATCCAGAAGTCAGTAATGTAATTAACCATGTCAACAGACTTAAAGTTCAGGATTACATGATTATTTCGATGCAGAAAAAGAATTTGATAAAACACAGCATCCCTTCATGCTCAAAAGACTAGAAAAAATAGGGATATGGGAACATTCCTTAACATTGTAAAGGCCATCTATGCTGAGCCCATGGCCAATATCACTCTAAATGGTGATAAACTGAAAGCATTCCCCCTAAAACCTGGAACAAGCCAGTGATGCCCTCTTTTACCAGTTCTATTCAACAGTGTCTTTGAAACTCTTGTCAGAGCAATTAGACAGACCAAGGAAATTAAGGGGATATGAATAGGAAAGAAGAACTCAAACTATCCCTATTTGCTGATGACACAATTCCATAGTTAGAGGAACCAGTAAATTCCACCAGAAAGCTTTTAGAACTCATAAGTGAATTCAGTAAAGTATCAGGTTACAAGATCAATGCTCATAAATCTAATGCATTTTTATACATAATTGATGGAACTTCAGAAAGAGAAATTAGGAAAACTACCCCATTCACAATAGCATCGAAAAAAAAATAAAATTCTTGGGAATCAATCTAACAAAAGAGGTTAAAGACCTCTACAATGAGAACTACAGAACACTAATGAAAGAAATTAGAGAAAACCTTAGAAGATGGAAAGATCTCCCATGTTCTTGGATAGGCAGAATTAATATTGTCAAAATGGCCAAACTACCAAAAGTGCTATTCAGATTCAATACAATTCCAGTTAAAATCCCAATGATGTTCCTTACATAAATAGAGCAAGCAATCATGAAATTCATTTGGAAGAATAGGAAACCCAGAATAGCTAAAACAGGAAGAGTGAAGGAAGTGTTCTGGCAATACCAGAACAGCAACTGTACTACAAAGCAATACTAACAAAATGGCATGGTATTGGTAACAAAATAGACGGGTAGATCAATGGCACAGAATAGAGGACATGGACACAAACCCCAACAAATACAATTTTCTCAAACTAGACAAAGGTGACAAAAATATGCAGTGGAGAAAAGATAGACTCTTCAACAAATGGTGCTTGGAAAACTGGAAATCCATGTGCAGCAGAATGAAACTTAACCCCTATATCTCACCCTGCACAAAACTCAATTCAAAGTGGATCAAAGACATCAGAATCAGACCAGAGACACTTCATTTTATAGAAGAAAAAGTAGGTCCAAATCTTCAACATGTCGGCTTAGGATCAGACTTACTTAACAGTACTCCTATAGCAAAAGAAATAAAAGCAAGAATCAACTGGGATAGATTCAAACGAAAAAGCTTTCTCTCAGCAAAGGACACTATTAGCAATGTGAAGAGAGAGCCTACAGAGTGGGAGAAAATCTTTGCCAATCACACTTCAGATAGAGCACTTGTTTCCAGAATATTTAAAGAACTCAAAAAAAATCTACAAAAGGATACAAATAATCCAGTCAAAAAGTGGTCTAAGGAAGTGAACAGAAACTTCACAGAAGATGATCTACAAGCAATCAACAGATATTTGAAAACATGTTCAAAATCTCTAGGAATAGGAGAAATGCAAATCAAAACTAACCTAAGATTCCATCTCACCCCAATTAGAATGGCAATCATCAACAATACAAGCACCAACAGGTGTTGGTGAAGATATGGGGAAAAGGTACACTCATATATTCCTGGAGCGGTTGCAAATTAGTGCTGCCACTCTGGAAAGCAATATGGAGATTCCTCAGAAAGCTTGGAATGGACCCACCATTTGACCCAGGTATCCCACTACTTGTCCTATACCCAAATGACTTAAAATCAGCATACTAGAGAGATACAGCCACATCAATATTCATATCTGCTCAATTTACAATAGCCAGATTGTGGAACCAACCTAGATGTCTTTCAATTGATGAATGGATAAATAAACTGTGGTATATATATACAATGGAATATTACTCAGCTATAAATAATAATAAAATGATGGCATTTGCAGGCAAATGGATGAAATTGGAGAACGTCATGCTAAGTGAGATAAGCCAATCTCAAAAAACCAAAGGATGAATGATCTCACTGATATGCAGATGATGACACAAAATGGGGGGTGGGAGGGGGGCCAGAATCGAGGAAGGAGGGACTGTGTAGTGGGAAAAGAAGGGTGAGAGGGGTGGGGGGAAGAAAAATAACAGAATGAATCAAACACAATTACCCTATGTCAATATGATTACACAAATGGTACACATTTACTTCATGTACAACCAGAGAAACAAGATGTATCCCATTTGTTTATAATAAAAATAAATTGAAAAAATAAATAAATGGGGATTAAAAAAACACAAACATCCAACTCTTTGTTTTATGGATGCTTTCTGTTAGTCTTTATTTTATTTTATTTTTTCTGATTTTTAAAATTTTTATTTTGATTCATTGTACACAAATGGAGCACAACTGTTTTTTTCTCTATACATGAAGTAGAGTTGCACCATTTGTGTAATCATACATGTACATAGGGTGATGACATTTGTCTCATTCGGTTGATTTTCCTTTTCCCACCCCCTCCCACCCTGTTTTTTCCTCTGATATTCCCCAACTGCATCCATTTACCTGCTAATGCCATAATTTTATTTTTCTTTATGGTTGATTAATATTCCATTGTATATCTGTAACACAGTTTCTTATTGCAATCATCAACTGAAGGTCATCTACATTGGTTCCACAATCTATAGATTGTGAATTGAGCAGCTATTAACATTGTTGTGTCTGTATCTCTGTAGTATGCTGATTTTAAGTCCTTCAACTATTGACCATGGAGTGAGATAGCTTGGTCAAATGGTGGTTCCATTTCCAAATTCTTTAAGGACTCTCCATAGAGCTTTCCAGAGTGGCAGCACTAATTTGCAACTCAACTAGCATTGTATTATTGTACTTTTTCCCCACATCCTCACCAACACCTATTGTTGCTTGTATTGTTGATGATCACCATTCTAATTGGGATGAGAAGGTATCTTATCGTAGTTGTGATTTGCATTTCTGTTATTACTAGAGATGCTGAACTTTCGTTCATATATCTGTTATTGCTTATAGATCTTCTGTTGTGAAGTGTCTGCTCATTTTCTTGGCTCATATACTGATTTTTTTTTTTTGCATTCCTTGTGTAAAGTTTTGTGTTCTTTATAGATTGTAAAGATTAGTGTTCAAAAAAAAGAAAAAAGAAAAAAAGATTACTGCTCTATCTGAAGTATGTGTTGCAAAGATTTTCTCCCACTCTGGAGGCTCTCTCCTCACATTTTTGATCATTGCCATTCCTCAGAAAAGAGTTTTAATGTGAATCTATCCCAATTATTGATTCCTGCTTTCATTTCTTGTGCTTTGGAAGTCATTTTATGGAAGTCTGGTCCTAAGTCAACATGATGCAGATTTGGACCTAATTTTTCTTCTATAAGTTGCAGAATCTCTGGTCTGAATACAAGGTCCTCAATGTTTTTGAGTTGAGTTTTATGCAGGGTGAGAGATCAGATTTTATTTTCATTTTGCTGCATATGGATTACCAGTTTTCCCAGCACCATTTGTTGAAGAGGCTATTTTTTCTCCATTGTGTTTCTGGCACCTTTATATAGTATGAGAAGTGTATTTATATGAATTTGTCTCTGTGTCCCCTATTCTGTACCTCTGATCTACCTGTCTATTTTGGTGCCAGTACCATGCTGTTTTTATTTTCTATTGCTCTGTAGGATCCTTGAAGGTCTAGTATTGTGAAAGCCCCATCTTCACTCTTCCAGCTAAGGATTTCTTTAGGTATTCTGAGTCTCTTATTCTTCCAAATGAATTTCATGGTTGCTTGCTCTATTTGTATGAGTTACAACATTGGGATTTTAATTGGAATTGCATTGAATTTGTATAGCACTTTTGGAAGTATGGCCATTTTGACAATATTAATTCTGTGTATCCTAGAACATGGGAGATCTTTCCATCTCCTACAGTTTTTGGTTTTTTAGTGTTCTCTAATTCTCATTGTAGAGGTCTTTCACCTCTTCGTTAGATTGATTCCTAAGTTTTGTTTTGTTTTGTTTTGTTTTGTTTTGTTTTTTGAGGCTAATATGAATGGGGTAGATTTCCTAATTTCTCTTTCAGTGGATTCTTTGCATATGAATAAAAAATGCTTTAGATTTATGAGAATTGATTTTAAATCCTGCTAATTTACTGAATTCATTTATGAGTTCTAGAAATTTTCTGGTGGAATTTTTCAGTTTTTCTAAATATAGAATCATGTCATCAGCAAACAGGTATCGTTTGAGTTCTTCTTTTCCTCTTTGTATCCCTTTAAATTCTTTGGTCTGTCTAATTGCTCTGGCTAGAATTTCAAGGACAGTGTTGAATAGAAGTGGTAGTGGTGAAAGAGGGCATCCCTGCTTTTTTCCAGTTTTTAGGGGTAATTTTTTCAGTTTTTCCATTTAGAATGATGTTGGTCATGGGGTTAATGTTGAGGAATGTTCCTACTATCACTATTTTTTCTAGGGATTTGGGCATGAAGGGTGCTGTATTTTTTCAAATACTTTTTCTGCATCTATTGAAATAACCATATGGTTCTTAACCTTATGTCTGCTGATGCAGTGAATTACATTTATTGTTTCTGGATGTTGACCCCACCTTTTATCCCTGGGATAAAACCTACTTAATGGTACTACACTAAGTTTTTAATATGTTTTTGTATGCAATTTGCTAAAATTGCTAAGAATGTTTGCATGTATATTGATTTTAGGATATTGGTCAGAAATTTTCTTTCCTTGACGTGTCTATATCTGGTTTTGGTATCAGGGTTGCATTATTCTTTTCTTTTTGTCTCCAATTTATTTAATTTTTCTCTGAATTTCACTACTTCATTTCTTCCAAAAATTTTGGATTTGGTTTGTTGTTGTTTTTGTAAGACATTATGATGAATCATGATATTGTTGATTTGAATTTTTTTTTTTTTTTGTTTAGGCTTATAGTGCTAAAATCTAGCCTCTCTGCATTGCTTGCCCCTTTCTGGTATGTTGTTACATTTCTTTGCAATTTTAATCTAGGCACAGTGGTACATGCCTATAACAAAAGTAACTCAGGAGGTTGAAACTGAAGGATCACATGTTCAAAGCCAGCCTCAGGAAAAGCAAGGCCCTAAGCTTCTCTGTGAGACACTTCTCAGAAAAATACAGAATAGGGTTGGGGGGTGGGACTCAGTGGTCCATTGTTCCTCAGTTCAATTCTTGAAATCAAAATTAAAAGACATGCATGATACATACACATATGGAATAGACACAAAGAGACCCATTAGCTTATACAACTTATATGTGACTGATATGCATACTCACTTTCTCTATATATGCACAAAAAAAGGAGATTAGGCAAAAGGTACACCAGGAAGAACCATGTGAGGACATAGGAGAGACAGCATACACAGTCCAGGGAGATAACTTTCAGAACACTTCCTAATAACATCTGAATTGTCAGCCTTACAATCCTCAGAACTGTGAAACAATAAAATTCTGTTGTTCAAGCACATCTGTCAGGGCTCTTTGTTATGACAGCCCAAGTGTGAGAGGAGAAGCAGGGACAGGATGACAGCAGGGGTCTACTCAGAACTTCTCAGTATTCAGTAGGGAAGTATTTCAATATTGTAATAATCCACATAGCCACACTGATTTGAGCCATGAAACACACATTTCTGAGAGCAGCAAGAATGATATGATAGGTTTTTCTTAAGTAAAATGTGTCTGATTAAAAGTTCTGTCCTCAGTTCTGAGACTGTGCCTTTCTAAAATTATGCCTTAGAATTTACTTACTTTTAAGAAGTTGAATGCATAAAATCAGTTTGAATGTTTTTATCCTTACCTACATCCTCTGTTCTGAAGCAGTCACAATCAAGGAGTCATGTATCACAGGCAGGATGAGGATAGAAGAGGTCTTGTGTTCCATGTGAACAGGGTCCTGTGGCAACTCCCTTTCTTACTTACTTGTGTCTTTTATTCTTCTATCCTGCCAGGTATCTCTCTCTGCCTTTTTCACTTGGTGTCTGTCCCCAAGCACCAGTAAACCTTGTGTCTTTAACTCTGTAGTTCTACCTGGTGCTCCTTTCTCCTGGTCTACCTTTTGTTTCTAACCAACCTCTTGTGTTCCTGGTGACCCTGCACTTGTTTATCAGGTGTTCTTGCTTCTCATGTATAGCCAGTATATCACCAGCCCCTGATCTACTGGGAGACCCTCCTTCCCCTTTACATCTGGTTGGGGGTGAATCCTCTCTCCTGATCCTGCTCTTTTGTTAAAGCCAAGATATTTGTATATATTTCAGAGAAAAGTAATTCTTCCAGGAAGCAGAGTTGAATCATAGTTTACACCTGGGAAGAGAAGAAAGAGTGTGAGTGACCTTAGGTGGAAATGACTCCAAGTCTGAAAGACTTCTAGGACAAACAGGAAATGGTGATGATCCCATCCTGTTCTGCACCATGGAGTTGTTAATCCCAACCATCAGCTTCACACATGTTTACAAATGTATGTACGTGTGTACACCCACCCACCCCCCCCCCACACACACACACAATGCTGAGAATCTAAACTATAAAGCTACACCAAGATTTGCAGACCCAGCCCACCTTGTTTACAAAGTCCTCATCAATGCAGCTCAGGAAATGGGTCTGGGTATAAATCATCCTTTCTTGGCTGCTGCTCCAGTCCTTCCTCTCCCAAGTTTGCAGAAGACTGTCCAGTGGACAAGTGGGAGGGCTTCCATGTGGAAAAGTGTGTGGACCCCAAGCTGTACATATGGATGGCTTCAGATGTGATTTGAATGGGTGCCTGTCTTGGGCGCCTTGGTCTCTGGCACCTTTGGTTTGGCTGCTAAAAATCAGGCATGTCATGCCTTAGGCATTGTCTTTCTGGAGGTGCACACCAGGACAGGGAAGACAAGAGCAGTGCATGGATGGGGAATCGAACTTCATTTCAAACAAATGGTAGAAGACAGGGTTCAGGAATCTAGTCTGGTCTGCTCTACTGCAGGACAACCCAACTTGAGGATATAATGGAGAAGATAGTGCAAGAGGTGGAACATCTAGTACAGTCATGTGGAAGGACATTTGGAGCCACTGATAGTCCATGCACTATTCCCACAAAGGACCCAAGTTCTGCAAAGATGGTGTGTTGGTTCTTTGGAAAGGTAGGGAGAGAAAGGAGCCACATCACTTGGCCTCATCACTACACAATTAAAAAAAAAAAAAAAAAGGTTAGGAGGGACCTTAGGTGCTAAGGGACTCTTCTGCTTGAAAGATTAAATTCCCCATACTAAAGGAAATGTTCTTATTTTGGACAGCAGCCTTTCTTGGCCATTGACACCCTTTGGTGTCAAGTCTCAAGTTCCATAAATCTGGGTGGGGTTTGGGTAAGGGAAGCACAGGCTGAGTTGAGAATCAAGTTAGGCATACCAGGCAAGTGCTAGCTCAATTCCAAGCAGGAGTTGGTGGCAGGGATATGGAGTTGTATCTTGCAGTGGACTGGGCCAGTCCAAGGAGGGAGCTGCTACAAAGGAAGAATGATATTTCTGGGGAAACACTATATCAAGTAGCACCTGAAGAGAATCAGATCTGAGGGACCCAGGTAGGACCCCTAGTGGACTCTTGTTCCAGGTCTCTACTATTCTTGCTAGGAACTACACAGATCAGGGAACTGCCAGAAGCTGGTCAGGGATATGATTCATATCAGGGAACACCATGACAAATTCAGGGATATTGATACTGGCACCATGAGCCCTGGATGTATCACCTTGGAGACAGAGGAACAGGAGAGGTCATGTGAAAGTGAAAGAACATTGGGTTGCTTCCAATGAGGGCTGTTTATTTTACTTCTTTTCACTTGTTAGAATTAGAATGGCAGGGATTAATTAGAGCCATACAGATATAGACTGGAGATGTGGTGCTGAACCCCTCCATGCACTCCCCACTTCCATCCTCTTCTGAAATATCAGGATAAAGTAGTGACCACTTTCATGACCTCTGATATTTCCCACTCCAAAGAAGTGACCATTTCCAGGCAGGTGTGAGGCTAGTGGCCTCTGCAGAGCCCACAAACAGAAGGAGAACTTGAGGCTGTACTGGTTACTCCTACCCAAACTGACCCTGAACCTCAAGGCAGAGTTGGAATCAGGAACATTGAGGTTGGAGTTTCTGGTACAGATGCAGAGAGAATGCCTATACTGCTAGCTACAGCGAGCTGCAGTTTGGAAAGCTATATGCCTCAGAATCAACACACAGATAGGTGACAGAACCTACCAGACCCTACTGTGTAATACATAATCCTGCACCACTTGGTTCTGGGCCCTGAAACCTGACTCACATTTCTGGGGTCTCATCAATGATCAAAGATGCTTGTGCACTGCAATTCCTGGAAACATTTTCAAAGTCCCTCTTCTGCGGGGTGTCTCTCAGTCATGTCCCACAGGGATGAGAAAAGAGTTAACTGATGGAAGAGGATGTTGGCTCCATATTACTCAATTACCCCCAAAATTATCTACTCTATAAACACACAAAAGTCAATACTTATTTAAATGAGAGGGGGCATGACAGGTCTGGCCATGCCAGCTCTGGCCTCTAACAACAACAACAACTTGGAGTAGTTCAACTCTCTTTCATTTAAATGGGGAAAGACTAGGAGGAGATACTTCTGTGATGGACAGGATAGGGTGCAGTTAGGGGAGACATTTTCTTAGGGAGAATATGCCACAAGGAGACAGGGAACCACTCCCACAGAGTGTCACATGATTCCTGGAAATCTGGGACAGGATTCTGTGACTGTTAGTTCCTGGAAGACAGGCCTCTTCATCCCATGACTCAACTTAGTCTGATTCTGCTAAGTAAGGATGGCTTACCATACTCCTCCATGTATATGGTTGGCTCCAGTGGGGACTGGCACCAAAGTGATGTACTGGAATTCATCAGCAGTTGTCAGGTCCCACAATGTCACTCTCTGTTCTCAACTAACCTGGACCAATACACTCTCCTACCTTTGTTGCATCTGCTTCATATTGTTCATATCAAAAGTATTGGCAATAGGGCAATGGGGCCCTGGGACAATGTACCTTATACCAAATATTAACATTAAGGGCTTCATTGGACTGTATGATTTTACTTGAATTCCTCAATGGTGTGGGGTATTATGTGGTGAATGTCTTTATTCTCCAAAATTCACATGTTGAAGTTCTAACACCCAATATGATTGTATTCAGAGATTTGTTTTAGTTTTTAGGAGGGGTAGATAAGATCCTGAGGGTGAGGCTTCATGAAGGTATTAGTGGTCTTGGTAGGAGAAGGAGGAGACAGTGAAGGGATGCTGGTCATGTGAGGACATAGGCCTGCCAGTCATATTCTCAAGATAGAGAGGGTGCCCTCAGGGGACTTTGGGTCAGGCATCCTTCTGGGACTCCTGAATCCATAACAGTAAGAAGTGAATGCCTGAGGTTTCAACCACTGAGTCTATAACATCTGGTATGGCAGCCCAAGTTAACTGAGATGGTACACACAATGGCCTGGGAGCATGATTACGGAGTGGGGCAAAGATGAACATACCCACCCAGAATCCAAAGAGAGTGAACATTCCCTTGAGTTTCTTTTTACCACAGGAGTTCAGAACAATGTGTGTGGGTACCTGTAGAGTTTTGTCTTGGGGCCAGCATCCTTAACCTTCCTTCTGATTGTGATGTCTTCTGTGCCATGAACAATGAGGTTGATGCTATAATCGGAAATGACTTGGGGAGATACCATCATATGGAGTCACACAGCCAACTGCAAATCCCAGCTTACATTATCTCAGATACCTGTTCTGACCTTGAGACCTCCATGTGATGTTGATGATCATTGGAAACATTGCCTATTCTCATGGGGCTGTGATGGGCAAGTGAGTTAAAGCAAATTTATCCTCCTAGTGTGAGATAAATATTCCTGGAAATTAGGTCTCTGAACTTGTCCCCCAAACCACAGGACCTTCCTTCCATTTCCCCTACATCCCAGCCTCCTTTTTCCATCCCACGATTTTCCTCATGTCAGAGCACTAGGAGGAGTTTGGGGACCCTGGAGAGAGTGCTTACATGAGGAAACAGGAGAGTGCTTCCACATCTCGAGTCTGAGGAAGGTGCCTGTGGACCAGGGTCTTAAAGCACTGCTCGTGGCTGAAGATTTTATCGATGCTCTAAGGTTCACTGGAGGCACCTGGTGGCACTGCAGTATGGAAGATGGACAGGGTGCCCTCTCCAAACTGTCCACCTGGCTGTTGGTGGGCACCCATTTGGAAGATGGTGGGGTCCAGGTGTGCAAATGGTGGTGGTGCTGGAGGGGCAAGGCCCTGGTGACAGAGGCCCTCATGATTCCAAGTACCCCACTGACTGAGATAGTCACAGTGGTCCTCAGGGCAGAAACTGCTGTGAGGAAGGGAGCAGGATGCTCCACACCCCCACTGAAGGCCCCTGGGGCCCTCCAGATGACGGGTTCCTGAGTGTGGTGAATGTTCTGAATATGAGGAGGCTCTCCTGGCTTCAGTTCTGGCTCTCATGATTCAAAGATGAACAGATCAGCCACACACTGTTTTCCAGGTTAAGCAGACAGCACCAGAGGTTTATGCTGGAATATTGGTGCAGTCACCCATGGGGGCAGGGACACATCACAGAACAGCTGGTGTGTTGGTACAGGGAAACCCCAGTAGAATGGATATAGTGTTTTTTCATCAAATCATGTCTGCAAAAAGCACACTTGGGTGTGCATGATATATTTATCACCGTATTAAAAGCCTTTTAAAAGGAATGGGACAAAACAGGATACTCAGACACTGAAAATAGGCTTCTTTGGCTCTTTTACTTGTCATATCAGCTTATTATTTCCTACAGTCTTCATTCATGTCATTGGTATTAGACCTGGAAGGTTTCTCTCTTTCTTATTTTTTTCTTGACCTAGTGATATGAAATACAATGTGTTAAACTGTCTTCTCCTATTTCCACATTTAATTTTTTTAAATGATGGTTTACTATAATGAATGGCAGAGACCAGACTTTCAAAGCAAGCTTTATTTGATAGACGAAGTTTGAATTCAGGGCCCTTGCATACTCTTAGGCAGCACTTTACCACTGAACTTCATCCCTAACCCCATAAAATCAGATTCACAGATGAATGTCAGAAACAAGTCTATTCATCAATGAGTTGGTAGATGAAACCCTAATCCAACACCATCAATCATCTTTGCTTAACTGATGGGCAGAACATATGAGCCATGGCTCTTGTCTACCATATTAATTATAAACAATAATGAGTATAAAAAACATCTACTCTAAACTGTAGGGTGTGGCTTGCATTTTATAGATATAGTGGTTTTTGCACCTCATCACATCTGCAAAACTCACACTTGGGTGTTCATGAGATATTCAACACCTTTACATAAAACTTTTTAAATGAAGTCTGGCAAAACATGCTATTAGGCACTAAAAATGTAATTCTTTCGTTCTTCTTTCACTTTTCAAGAGAGCTAATTATTTCCCACAGATTTCATTCATGTAATTGTTATTAATTAGAATTGACAGCTTTATGTTTTTGAACAAGTGATATAAAATGTGTAGTGTGGAAAAACTGTCTTCTCTCTTAATTCCACAATTTTTTCTTTCTTCTTTTTCTTTAAATAATACTTTACTGTAATGAATGATGAAGACCAGATTTCCAAAGCAAAATTGATTTGGGAGATCAATATCCAATTCAGGCCCATTGCATACTCTCTGTAACCACTTTACCACTGAGCTACACTCCTAATCCTATGCAATCAGCTTTGTCCCAATTCACAAGGTTAGTCTGCAGATGCACACACACTCTTACTAGCCCAAATTCAATTTGTATAGAATTGCCATGGAAAGGAGCAGTTAAATGACATTTTGCCCTAACATCTGTCCATTGCTGTTGTAAAGTCCAGAGATAACACTGTTCAGAGATTTATGTATGTATGCAGATATATGTACACACACACACACACACACACACACATCTCTGAACATGGATGTTTACCTAATCAGGGAACTTTGGAGGAATGGTAAAGGCCCTGTCTGCCTCCTGCATACAGGTTAGATCTGCACATTGGGGGCAATTAGCAGTGTCACTTATGACATAGTGTCTTCCCCATTATTCTTTGGAAGGAAGTGATACTAATTACCCAAGTCCCAGAAAAAGCATTGAGAGATTTTTTTTTTTTTTTCCCCATGTACTGCAAGGTTCAGTGAATCCACGGTACAATTTTAAAAGTTCCAACTAAAATCATGCCATGTAGTAGAAAAGGATGAACATTAACTTGCTCTGTCTACTGAAATTGGTCCACATTTCAAAGTCCTCAAAAATGTATAAGGAAAGCTTAGAAAGAAAGCAGTTGAGCATCTGTATTTTTGGGAGGTCTCTACGTATGTAATAATAGCTGAATACTGTAAATCTAGCAAGGAAATTCGAGGAATGCGGTATTTAGAGGGTTACCCAGAGCTAATTCTTTGCCATAATGGAACCTATTGATGGAGTATGAGAAAGGTACACACTGATATTTGGCCCAGTGAACAAGAATCAAAGGGACGTGGTGCAAAGGGGGTCAAAACAATAGTCCTAAATAAGGAGCCTGAGCTTCAGCGTAGAGAACTTGCAATGCTGCAGCCAGGGCGGTCTCCAATGCAGGCGTGGCAGGTTTGTAACAGTGACCATCACCATGGTCGTTTCAGGTGCACTCGCTGGAAGTAGGAGCAGCCCAACGCTCCGCCAGGAAGACCCGCCTTGCACACCACACATCACAGATGCTGACGCACTTCTATCCTGTCTTGCAGGCATTCCGCGCTTCCCGCCAGCAGCCCTCGCGTATGCGAACACCCTTGGCCAGAAGCGCTGTGGCGCTCGCGGTCCTCAGTACAACTGTCCAGAATCCCTTGCTTTGGCGCTGCAGGGATGAAGCAGGCGCGAGCGCTGAAGGCGGTTTCCCTACTGCTGGCGCGGCTCCCATGGTGGCGTCCAGAGTGGGTTCCCCGCCCAGAAGTACTGGACCCGCGTGGCTCTCTCTTCCAGAGTGCATCGTGCGCCGGTCTTCCATTCTGGGCGGCGGGCCTCCCCGTTGTGTGTCCGCGCAAGCCACACCGCCTGCGCCCTGTTCTCAACTGGATGTGGGCGACGCCCAGACCAGGCCCTGCGCGGCCCTGGGGCCTCCTGTCCTGGAAGCGAGCGTATTTGGCAGAGTGTGAGCTTGTATATGAACGTAGTATAAGATTATTTATATAGTGGAGGATATTTGCCTATTTGTATGAGGTGGGTAACTGTAGAGATGAGATGCCTATGGAGAGTTACTGGTATACTGAGTTTGTGTTGGGTACCACATTAGCGATAGTTGTGAGAAGGAAGAATATTTAGGTGTCAATTAGTATGTGTATTCGAGGGACATGGAAGATGATATCTGTATTAAGTAGAAGTTATTTGGATGTAAGTGAGAAGGAAGACTGTATATATAGATGGAAAGGTGACATTGTGCTTTTAAACAGGGGCTGTGGAAATTGTTTTAGAGATAAATGATAGTTTTTTGTTAGTACTTGTTAGAAATAAAGTTTGTTCTAGTAGGGTGTGATAATTTGGGATTTGTAAGTGAGCTTATGTGTAGCTGGAGATAGTTTTGTGTCTTGGGAATGCAAATTGATTTCTGGATTCTAACATGGGTACATGAATTCTGTAAGTTTCTTCATTGGGAAAAAAAGTTGCTAGGAGTATTGAAAATGTATTTCTTCAGAGAATGTGTGACATTTTTAGGTCCATATGGGAATGTTTGGCTGCAGAGCTTGGCAGTTTGATTTCTGGAGATGTGGAATGCTGTAGTTTTAGCGGATCTCTGTATTTATGTTTGAAAATGTTTGTGTGTCTGTCCATTTCTGTGTGGAAAGTATTATATATTGATCCATATTTAGAGATTAATGGGTGCATGGTTTTTCATGTGTGCTGGTTTTGAACTCTCTGTCTCATGCATGCAAGATTATCATTTCTGTGTTTTGTGTGTAGGCACACAAGTGATTAGGTGTATGTTCATGGATTTGTGGATGCATTATTTAGAATCTGTGTGTACACAAAGGCCCAGGAAGTGTATTTGTGTTTATTGTGGCACATAATTCTTGAAGATATTGGTGATGTTATTAGAATGTGCCATCCTGGTGTTTAATTATGGTTTGCCTCATGCATTTGAGAATTCTAGGTTGTAGGTAGCTGAGTGTGTCTTGAATTCATGGGGCTCTTGGCCTGTGTGCTCTGGCAGATGCGAGAGGTTCATTGTGTGCTTGGGAGTAGATTGTGTCTTTGGGTATTGTGAATGAATATATTTTAAGAACTGTGGGCTTTTGCTGATAATTCTGAGGAAAGGCTTGTGGCCAGGAAGGTTATGTCACAGTTGGAGTCCAGGTCTTTAGCTCCAGAAAGAATGATTTGTCAAACTCTGAGGTGGAGCCAGTGTTATAGTGGAGACCTAAGTTAGTGATGCCAGGCTAATGAAGACTGCCAAGAGAAGTCACAAGCAGTGAGCACACCCAGCTCCATGGAGTGACTACGCAAGAGACAAGACTGGAGGGGCAAACTTATCCATGTCTTGGGGATCCATATCAAACCATCACATGCCCTAGGTCCCCACTTGGAGCACTAGACTGAATGTTTGCCCTGCTTGCTTATTTTCCTTGTTAGTTTCCTGTTCTTCCCTTTTGGGCAAATTGTGTTTCCCCATGTGCCATTGTATCTTGGAAATATATTTATTTTCTTTTTGATTATTAGAGAGGATTATAGCTAATATAACTGCAAAAGGTTTGATTGTGGTGCTTTGCTTTCACCTGAGTCAGCCAGTACCTGAAGAGGTAGACAGGTGGGAGAAGAAAATATTTCATTTTGCAGTAATTCAACATGAATGGGTAGCTGCTGCTTTCATCATGCTTAGTGCTACAGAGTGAAAATGTATGTACTGTGATATGAGGGATTGTTCTCTCAGTTTTGGACTGGTGGGCACAAGGGGGTAGTTCACTATTCTTGACAGATGTGCTTTTTCAGGAGCTGGTGTTGTGTGGGTCTTATCTGGGTCCAGTGGAACCTGAGCCATGCCAGACATTTGAATCTAAGATTATGTGATTGTTTAGACACTTGCTAGATTCTGAAGGTGTGTGCATCTGATTTCCACCCTAGTCTGTCTCTTCTCTACACTTCTGCCAATGCCTTTGAATTTGGACATTTCCTGTGACCTAGAAAAGGGGAGTGCCCAGTCCAAAGGATAGCATTTTAACTAAGTCTGTGATTAGTCATTAAGAGAGGGATGAGGGTGTAAGGAGGAAAGAAAGTTATGCTCATGAATCTAAAACAAGAAAGAGTGGAAGAAAAAACCTTTTAATTCAGTGTTCAGCTTAACTGTGTTCCCCTGAGTCTCAGAGGAGACTTTGGAGGACTATTGAGCAATGCAGGCACCGTTGAGGTTTGTGGACTCTTGGAGATGGACTGAATGCATTTATTTTTCCTGAGAGAGATATGAGCTTTTGGAGACAAGGGTAGATATTCTGGTATTGACCTTAAATGTTCCCCAAAGGCTTAATGTTAAACCTCTGGTCCTAGCTGATGGCACTATTGGGAGGTGGTGGAACATTTTGGAAAGTGAGGCCCTGTTGATGGAAATTAGTTCATTTGGGATGTGCCCCTGAATGGGTACTAGGACCCCTGTACATTTCTGGCTCTGTTTCTCTTTGTCTTCTAGGTGCCATGAGGTGAGCAGTTTCCTCTGCCACATATTCTCTGCCAGATGTTTTGTCTTGCCACAGTTTCAGATGGAGGAGTGGAAAACGACCATAGATCTGAAATTATGAACCAAAATAGACCTCTCCTCTATTGAAGCTGATGATCTCAGGTACTTGTCACAGGGTTGGAAAAGTGATCAGGACAGCTCCTGTCCAAAATACAAGAGGCCCCCCACCCCTCCCTCTAACAAAGTCACCTCCTCTGTAAGTAACAGGGAACAGCTGTAACAGGGAACTCACTCATCTTTTGAGCCAGAAACATGCCAGTAATGTCCCCACATTAGAATTGGGGCATGTAAGGATGCCCAAGGCCTCTTGTGTGAGAACACTTCAGACCCCATTCAGGAATTGGGTCCAATGTGGCTGAAGGGAGCCCAAGTGGACAAGCTGGTGTCTTTCGTGGGGACAGACACATCACAACATTGTGGCATGGTAGTTAGGAGTCTTCTATCTGTGCTGACAGTGGATACTCAAAAGGGTCTATTTTGGGGGATCCTC
This sequence comes from Sciurus vulgaris, assembly GCF_902686455.1. Taxonomy (NCBI): domain Eukaryota; kingdom Metazoa; phylum Chordata; class Mammalia; order Rodentia; family Sciuridae; genus Sciurus; species Sciurus vulgaris. The sequence goes on from NC_136474.1 coordinate 32,342,469, forward strand.
TCCTTTGAGTTCCCCTTCAGTGTCCCAGAGTAATTACATCCCAGAAGAGTTATCTGAGAGGGCTTTATTTCTATGTGAAGTGTTTTCTCAGTATTGAGTACTTATTGAGTGACTGGAATGCATCTTTAAGTGCTTTGCACTTTTATATTCGATTCCATTTTCAACACCAAGGTATGTGCCTGAAATCTTCATTTTCACCTCTCTACTTCTCACTGCCATAGTAGGCAGAAAACCTTCTTTTGTTGGATTGGAAGGGGAAGCAGTACTAGAGAGTAAACCCAGGGGTGCTTTATCACTGAACCACATCTCCAGTCCTTTTTATTTTTTATTTTTATTTTTATTTTATTAGGGTTTCCTGTAGGTGATTCCAGTCTCTAAGTTGCTGAGGCTGGCCTCCAACTTGTGATCCTCTAGCCTCAGCTTCCTGACTGGTTAGAATTATGGGTAAGTGCCACTATGCCCAGCTCATCTAACTAATTTGACATTGTGAAATTGTGAAGTCTGTATTGAAATCAAAGGGATCCATTTTGACGATTGTAGAAGATAGTGTCACTGTCTATGATCATGGTTTTGGTCACTTTCTGGAAATTTAAAAATGTGAACAAAATTGGTCTAATTGTTAAACTAAAATAAGTTTGTCTTAAATCAATCCCTGTGTTTGTGTGATAATGTTTGTCCCTATATGACCGTGGTATATTGTAAACTATAACCTAGCTTAATACGCAGATATGCTGTAACTTTACCTTAACTGTAGGAATTCACTTGTAACCAAGCAACTAAGTCTCAGTCAATCATAGCAGTACACCTTCAGACAATTATGTACTCTTGACTGACCTGACCACTGGCTTTTGGTCAGACTGCAGCTATTCAGATTCTTTCCATATAGCCCTTCATTTTATCTGATGGTGAGTGTAATGTGCAGAGGTGATGCAGTTAAACCATCTTTGGTCCCAAGTGCAACCTGGTGCCAGAACCTTTTTTGTTTTTTCTTCTTTCTTAAACAATATTTTCTAAATCAAGTTGTCACAGTTTTTCTACAAACAATTCCAATGTAGGAACCAACTGTGAGAAGCTACCTGTTTGATCCTTCTGGCATATGGGGGAATTCAGACTTTTTTTCTGACCATTTTTGAGCCATCTAGGAGTAGATTGAGCTGAAATTCCAAGTAACACAGAAGAGGCTCACTTGGGAATAACTTTTTTTCTACCACAGTGTCAAAAGTTAGATCACAGCTTGAGAGCCCTGAGGTTGGGAGAGAGATTGTTACAGCAAGAGTAGTACCCAGTGAGGGTGTGGAGGGGAAAACTGTGAGGACCAGCCAGGAGTCCTACAGGAGTGGAAATGCAGGGATGCCCATGAAACATCCCCTGTGAATGCATGTCCAGTCCAGACAGCATCCATGTGGGCTTAAGGAAGTGCAGCACCCATGAAGTAATATTTTCTTTCTTTTTCTTTCCCAGGGTAGCTGCTGAACTTGAAGTGTTAAGAAGACATGACCACTAGACCTGTGTGGCAGAAGAGGTAGATGTACAAAATGTCAATGGAGAAATCTACCTGCTGCTTGCTGGCCTGACTCTGCAGGATTTCAGTAAGCCTCACTGTTCTTGAGAGCAAATACATAGTTTCATTGCAGTGTCCTCTATTGACTTTTAACCTGGATCTGGTAGTGTAATTACTGTAACCAGATTTCATTTTATCTCTGGAGAGAACCATGGAGTTTTCCTTATTTGAACATAAACGGGTAAGCCATGGGGACCCTAGATTTCACCCAAGTACTGGAGACACCAGCACCAAAGAGCTGGTGTGCTTATTCAGTGTGGGTATAACAAAGTCAGTTGGAAGAACTCCCTGAGTGCAGCTTGTTAGGTCAAAGCAGTAGTAACTGCGATTAGAGAAAACAGTCCTTTAACACCAAAGTAAATTAGTAGAAACCCACTAAATATCATATTCAAAAAAGTGAATTAAAATATTACTTGAAAGAATATTCATTTGCTTCTCAGAACTGTAAGTCTTTAGCATGTATTAAGCATTAGATTTTGTGCTAGAAAATTTAATAGGTTAATTCTGGAAACCCTATATCACAATTGTTTGTTCTTTTATTTAGCAAGTAAAAATTAAGTTGGCAAACATGCAGTAAAAATAAAAACAACAATAATATCAAAATCATCCTCTTAACTCATAATAATAATGAAATAAAAATAAAAACAATGATAATGTCAAAATTATCCAATAGGAATTATGCAGTGTTTGAATATTGTAACTTATTTCCTCTTCACTACATCATTGATAACATTCATTCTCATTTTAGGAAGTGATGTTTGGAGATACAGAGTGGCTTGCCCAAGTCATATTCTTGGAATATGGAAAGTTTCTCTCATTCCAGGGACCACAGTGTACAAAAGAAATTCATAAACCTCTTGAAGTTTTTCCTGATGTTGGACATAGGTTTGTAAAGTGTTCCTAGCAACAGATCATGGTAGGAATATGAAAGGTTGGTGGGATGGTCTTGCTTGCAAAGTCTCAGGAGAATTCCTGTGCTGATAGATGTCTGTCTGGTCAAGTGGTTGTTGGCAAGAAATGGAAGAGGTTGTGAGAACATTAGGGAGCAGGTGGCAGCAATTTCAAGTACTGGCCAAAACTGGGAAGGAAGAGATGCAGACATAATGAGCGTGAATGAGGGTGAGAAAAACTAATGCACAAAAATGTTCAGGACTGCAGGGCTGTGCCAGTCATGTTTCCTAAAGGAGGGCTTAGCATTTTCAAATCCACATGCACTGTGGCTGGCATAGCATTATTTGAGAACTTTCTGGTTGTTAATTTCACCTGTATGGTTTGCATAACTGTGGTACCATGGGTGTGAGAAGCATGGACCACATGTTTATGGAGAGATGGGTTGTTCTGGGTATGACAACTCAGCACAGGGAGGGTCAACATAGCAAATTTGAGTAATCACAGAGTCCTCCACCTCTTTGGAAAATACAGCAATCCACATTGGCCCCAGAAATAATTACAAGAATTGATTGTGTTAAAAGAATGATTATGAATGTGACCAACCTTAAGAACACAAGGGAAGCCATTGGGACTGTCTGGAGCAGAATGTGTCATACTGTTAAGGTGGTGAGAAAGACAAAAAGTGTAACTGTGTCTGGTGAAGCTTGGAGGAACTTCTTCCTGGGGTAGTTCTTCAGAAGTTCAAGTGCTTGAGATTGTCAACAGCATTGTGGTCTATAAAGGGGAATTATTCTTATAGATAACATTGTAGAAGGCCTCATTGTTTTTCTTCTTTTTTGATTTTCCTTATTTGCAAAAGAACTTTTTCCCTTGGAGTATGGAGATTTTATCACATATTTTACCACTCCACAATGTGTTCTGGTGTATCTGATTTCATTAAAGTGAGTTTGAAACCTGTGTTAAATAAAAGTCTGCTTCAAAACCAGATTTGCAATAGATTTTCAAGTCACTTGGAGAGCCTTTCATTGTGTATTTAAAGATTCACTTCAAGCAGGATAGAGTGGTACAAACCTTTAATCCCAAGTACTTAGGAGTCTGAGGGAGGATGATTGTAAGTTGGAAGCCAGCCTCAGCAACTTAGAAGACCTGTTGCAATATGAAATAAAGAAGGGGCTTTGGGTGTGGCTCAGTAGTAGAACACTTGCTTGTACTAGGCCCCAGATTCAATTTCTAGTACTGTGATACAAAACAGAAAAAATTATTTCATTTGCAGCAAAATGCTTTGGTGTGAAAATATTTAAAAACAAAGGAGATGCATTTTTGGTTTTCCTTCAATGTTTTATTTTGTAGTTATCTATTTCTTGATATGTATAAAAATGCTGAAATATTATTAGTAACACAGCAACATCAATGTTTATAGCAGCTCAGTTCACAATAGCTAGATTGTGGAACCAACCTAGAGGCCCTTCAACAGATGAATAGATAAAGAAATTCTGGTATATATACACAATGGAATACTATTCAGCCATAAAGAGGAAGAATATTATGGCATTTGCAAATAAATGGATGGAATTGGAGAATATCATGCTAAGTGAAATAAGCCAAGACCGAATTGGAGAATATCATGCTAAGTGAAATAAGCCAAGACCAAAATACCAAAGGCCAAATATTTTCCCTGATAAGTGGAGAATGAGTAAATGATGGGGGAATGTTAGAATATGTAGAAGGAAATGAGAGGGAAGGGGTTATGAAAAATGGTGGAATGAGAGTCATCATTACCCTATGTACATGTGTTATTACGTGAATGGTATGAATCTACATTGTGTCCATAGAAATGAAATGATGTACCCTATTTGTGTACAATGAATCAAAATGCAGTCTGTAAAAAAGTAAAAGATGAATAACAAAAATACAGGTGGTCCTTTTTTGAGTTCAGATTGCTCACTGTCAGGCATCTATCATCTGCCATTTGTCTGCCTCTTGCCAGTGCATCACATGCCTTACACATATCCATCACCCAACGCATGAGGTTCACCTCCTGATTGCCGACAACAGTCAGCAAACTGATCACCAACTGCCAGTGGAGCACCAGCTGCCTGTGGTTGCCTGGAAGTTCACTTTTACTGTACTCGCAAGTTTGATTACACATGACTGTTGCCATTTTGTGACAACAGCCAGGCTCTTTAGGACCCCTGGCCGGACCTACTGAGCCCCAACTCTAGGATCCCTCAGCTCAACTGATTACTCCCTGCCTCTGGGGCCCTCACATGGACTGCTACCTCCCACCAGGAACACAAGACCAGCTGACTGCACCCTATCACCAGGACCCAGACTGACTGATTGCACCTGGCCTCCAGGATTCCACAAACACACCAAACACACCTGACCTCTGGGAACCCTGCCTGACCAACTGCATCCCAGCTCCAGGAACTCCTGCTGACCACGGACACACCCTGAGCTGCAGCTCCCCATGTGCCAACACATTTCGAAGCTAGAGCAGCCATCTTGGATAATCCTGGAAGCTGTAGCTCTGATATTTAGGTAGGGCAAATCCCATCCTGAGAAGCATGCTGGAGGCTTGAAGCTCATTGTCAGGTACCTCTCATGCATCTGGCTACTGAACTCTGGGAGGTTTCATTAATATATGACTGTTATACTGTAGATTTTCTTTTTTTCTCCTTATTGAAAAAGTTTACATTTTTATTTCTTTACTTTTCTTGCTATCTTTTTCTTTTGTTTACCTGTTCCCTCAGTCTCTTTCTCCCTTATTTGCATGCTTACATCCAATTTCTTTTGATTACATTCTCACACTTTCTATTATATAGAACTTCTGTATATTCTTTTCTTATCCCATTAACAGCCACGTTCTACATCCCTCTGCATCCTCTTTATCCTCTATTTGAAACTGCAGTACTTATTGGAAATCTGTATGTTTTACCAAAGATAATATTTGAACTCATTCTGTTTATTATGATAATTTTGTTATTCTCCTCATAGGGGCTATTTGGTCAAGGATTGCTAGTGTCTGAATTGGGCACTGCTAATGTTGATCTCCCCTTAAAGAAAGGGTTTTGGAAACCTATAGGGCCACTATAAGCATATAGGGGGAAATCTGTAATACCCCAGATCTGCACTGCTAGAGGGGAAGAAACATGAACAACAAATAACAAGGGAAGAAAATGATCCAAACAAATCTAGATTCTATATTAATAGAATCAATGACAGTATGTTAGAAGAAATGTCAGAAAAGGACTTCACATTATACAAGAATAAGATGATTCATGAAGCAAAGGATGAGATAAGAGAGCAAATGCAGGCAATGAATGATAATACCAATAAGCTGAAAGAGCAAGTGCAGGAAGCAAAACATCATTTCAACAAAGAGATTTTCTGAAAAAAAAAACAAACTGAAATCCTTCAAATGAAGGAAACAATAAACCAAATAAAAAACTCAATGGAAAGCATCACCAAAAGACTAGATAATTTGAAAGACAGAGCCTCAGACAATGAAGACAAAATATTTAATATTGAATATAAAGTTGCCTAAACAGAGAACATGGTAAGAAATCATGACCAGAATCTCCAAGAACTGTGGGCCATCATGAAAAGACCAAATTTAAGAATTATTGGGATTGAGGAAAACACAGAGATACAAACCAAAGGAATGAACAACCTATTCAATGAGATAATATCAGAAAATTTCCCAAACCTGAAGAATGAAATGGCAAATCAAATACAAGAGGCTTACAGAACACCAAATGCACAAAATCACAACAGATCCCCGCCAAGGCTCATTATAATGAAAATCCCTAACATTCAAAATAAAGATAGGATTTTGAAGGCCACGAGAGAAAAGCATCAGATTACATATAAGGGGAGACCAATACAGATAGTAGCCAACTTCTCAACCCAGACTCTAAAAGCGAGAAGGGCCTGGAACAACATATTTCAAGCTCTGAAAGAACATTGTTGCCAACCAAGAATCCTATATCCAGCAAAAATAACCTTCAGATTTGAAGATGAAATAAAATCCTTCCATGATAAACAAAAGTTAAAAGAATTTACAAATAGAAAGCCTGTGCTACAATATGTTCTCAAGAAAATATTCCATGAGGAGGAAAAGTAAAACAAAACTGGAGGTCAGCAAAGGAGAACTTCTTTAGAGAAAAACCACTCAAAGGAGAAACCAAGCCAACTTAAAAACCAAAAATAAGCCAAATGACTGGGAATACAAATCATATCTCAATAATAACCGTAAACAATAATGGCCTAAACTCATCAATCAAAAGACATAAACTGGCAGAATGGATTAAAAGAAAGACCCAACAATGTGCTGCCTGCAAGAGACTCATCTCATAGAAAAAATCTATAGAGTAAAGGTGAATGGATGGGAAAAAATCTACCATACACATGGACTCAATAAAATAGTGGGAGTTTTCATCCTTATATGAGATAAAGTGGACTTCAAGCCAAAGGTAGTCAGAAGTTATAAAGAAGGACATTTCATACTGCTTAAGGGAAAAATAAATCAGGAAGATATAACAATAGTAAATATTTATGCCCCCCAAAATGGTGCATCCCTGTACATCAAACAAATCCTTCTCAATTTCAGGAATCATGTAGACCACAACACAATAATTCTGGGTGACTTTAACACACCACTGTAACCACTAGATAGATCTTCCAAACAAAATCCAACCAAAGAAACCATAGAACTCAATAACACAATCAATAACCTAGTCTTAATAGACATATATAGAATATTCCATCTATCAGTGAGCAGATTCACTTTCTTCTCAGCAGTACATGGGACATTCTCGAAAATAGACCATATGTTATGCCAAAAAGCAGCCCTTAGGAAATGAAAAAATAGAGATACTGCCTTGTGTTCTATCAGATGATAATGGACTGAGGGTAGAAATCAATGACACAATGCAAAACAGAAATTACTTCAACACCTGGAGACTAAATAATATGCTATTGAATGAAACATGGATAACAGAAAACATCAGGGATGAGATAAAAAAAAATTTCTTAGAAGTCAATGAGAATGATGATACAACATATCGAAATCTCTGGCACACTATGAAAGCAGTACTAAGAGGAAAATTAATTACATGGAGCACATTCCAGAAAAGAATAAAAAGTCAACATCTAAGTGACCTATCATTACAGCTCAAAGCCATAGGAAAAGAATACCAAAATAACAGGAAATCTAGGAGAAGACAGTAGTAATTAAAATCAGAGTGGAAATGAATGAAATTAAAAGAAACAATTCAAAAAATTGACAAAAAAGTTGGTACATTCAGAAAGTAAACAAAATAGACAAACCCTTAGCCACACTAATAAAGAGGAGAGAGAAAATTCAAATTACTAAAATTCATGATGAAATAAGAAATATCATGACAGACACCACTGAGCTAAATAGCATAATGAGAAGCTACTTTGAAAATCTGTACAATCCAACATCATAGAAAATACCAAAGACATTGACAAATTCTAGGGACATATGCTCCTGTCAAACTAAACCAGGCAGACATACACAATTTAAACAGATCAATATCAAACAATGAAATAGAAGAAGCCATTAAAAACCTACCATCCAAGAAAAGCCCAGGACCAGGTGGATTCTCAGCCGAGTTCTACAAGGCCTTCAAAGAAGAACTCATTTCAATACTTCTCAAAGTATTCCAGGAAACAGAAAAAGAGGGTACCCTACCAAACTCATTCTATGAAGCTAATATCACCCTCAAACAAACCAGGAAAAGACACATCAAGGAAAGAAAATTTTAGACCAATACCTTTGATGAATATAGATGCACAGATCCTTAACAAAATATTGGCAAAACATATCCAAAAACATATTAAGAAAGTTGTGCACCTCTTTCAAGTGGGGTTCATCCCTGGAATGCAAGGATGGTTTAATATCTGTAAATCAATAAACATAATCCATCATGTAAGGATAAGAATCATATGGTTGTTTCAATTGACACAGAAAAAGCATTCAACAAAATACAACACCCCTTTATGCTCAAAACATTAGAAAAAATAGGGATAGTAGGAACATACCTGAACATTTTAAAGGCTATTTATGCTAAGCCCATGGCCAACATCAATCTTAATGGAGAAAAACTGAAACCATTCCCTTTAAAAACAGGAACAAGACAGCAGGGATGTCCTCTTTCACCACTTCTATTCGACATTGTCCTCAAAACTCTAGCCACAGCAATTAGGCAGACTAAAGAAAATAAAGGGATACGAATAGGAAAAGAGGAACTTAAGATGTCACTATTTGCTGATGACATGATTCTATATTTAGAGGGTCCAAAAAAGTCCTCCAGAAAACTTATAGACCTCATCAATGAATTCAGCAAAATAGCAGGCTATAAAATCAACACGCATAAATCTAAAGCATTTTTATATGCAAGCTAACAAACAGCTGAAAGGGAAATGAGGAAAACAACGCCATTTTCAATAGCCTCAAAAAAAATTGGGGAATCAATCTAACAAAAGAGGTAAAAGATCTCTACACTTAAAACTACAAAATATTGAAGAAGGAAATTGAGGAAGACCTTAGAAGATGGAAAGATCTCCCATGTTCTTGGATAGGCAGAATTAATATTGTCAAAATTGCCATACTACCAAAAGTGATATACAGATTCAATGCAATTTCAATTAAAATCCCAATGATGTACCTCACAGAAATAGAGTAAGCAATCATGAAATTCATCTGGAAGAATAAGAAACCAAGAATAGCTAAAGCAATCCTTAGCAGGAAGAATGAAACAGGGGGAATCGCAATACTGGAACTTCAACTATACTACAAAGCAATAGTAACAAAAACAGCATGGTATTGGCACCGAAATAGACAGGTATATCAATGGTACAGAATAGGGGACATGGACACAAACCCAAATAAATACAATTTTCTCATACTAGACAAAGGTGCCAAAAATATGCAATGGAGAAAAGATAGCATCTTCAACAAATATTGCTGGGAAAACTGGTACTCCATATGCAATAGGATGAAATTGAACACCTATCTCTCACCCTGCACAAAATTCAACTCACAATGGATCAAGGACCTTGAAATCAGACCAGAGACCCTTCATCTTATAGAATAAAAAGTAGGTCCAAATCTTCACCTTGTTGGCTTAGGATCAGACTTTCTTAACAGGACTCCCATAGCACAGGAAATAAAAGCAAGAATAAATAACTGAAACAGATTCAAACTAAATAGCTTTCTCTCAGCAACGAAAACTGTCAGCAATGCAAAGAGAGAGCCTACAGAGTGGGAAATATCTTTGCCACTCATACTTTAGATAAATCACTAATTTCCAGAATATATAAAGTACACAAAAAGCTCTACATCAGGAATACAAATAACCCAATCAAGAAATGGGCTAAGGATATGAACAGATGCTTCACAGAATAAGATCTGCAATCAATCAACAAACATATGAAAAAAAGTTTACCATCTTTAGTAATAAGAGAAATGCAAATCCAAACTACCCTAAGATTCCATCTCACCCCAATTTGAATGGCATTTATGAAGGACACAAGCAACAATAGGTGTTGGAGAGGATGTGGGGAAAAAGATACACTCATACATTTTTGGTGGGGATGCATATAAGTGCAGCCACTCTGGAAAGCAATATGGAGATTCCCTAGAAAACTTGGAATGGACCCACCATTTGACCCAACTATCCCACTCCTCAGCCTATACCCAAAGGACTTCAAATCAGAATACTTCAGAGATACAGCCATATCAATGTTCATAGCTGCTCAATTCACAATAGCCAGACTGTGCAACCAACCTATATGTCCTTCAGTTGATGAATAGATAAAGAATCTGTGGTATATATTGTATATAAATACGATGGAATATTACTCAGCTTTAAAGAATAATAAAATTATGGCATTTGCAGGCAAATGGATGCAATTGGAGAACATCATACTAAGTGAGATAAGCCAATCTCAAACAGCCAAAGGACAAATGATCTCACTGATAAGCGGAGGATGACACATAAAGGGTGTGGGAGGTTTGCAAGAATGGAGGAAGGATGGACAGTGAGAAAAGAGGAGTGGGAGGAGTGGGGGGGAGAAAACAATAACAATGATTCAATCATCAATATATATATAAATGCATGATTACGCAAATGGTATATTGTTCCTCCATGTACAAACAGAAACAACATGTATCCCATTTGTTTACAATAAAAATAAATTTAAAAAAGAGTTGAATCCCATTGTAATTATTAGGTAAATGTTAATATAATAGGATAAAATACATTTAGATGGTTTGCATTTTCCCATTATCATTTTATTCATGAATTTTAGTGAGGTTAAGAAGATAAAGACATCAGAATGTTCACCTTGCTCACACTCATGGTCATCATCACAATTCAGTAAGTTATGGAAATTTAATATTTATTTTATTAATGAGCATAAGAACTTCATGTGGGTTTCTTATCATATTAGCAGCTGCAGATAGAAGATCTTGTATTTTATAACATTTTAAATGTTCCTAATTAGGTCTTTCATTCTTTCAGTTTTGTATTTTTCCATTCAAGGTATTCCTTGACTCCTAGTGTCATCTCATAACCACTGTTCATAATTCCAAGGAGTTTGCTGTCCTTCCTCATGAAAATTACAAGTGAAAGGTGCTGGTTGTTGTTGATTCTCAGTCATCAAAGGTGGGCTCTGGCAGGACACTGGACTCAGCTGGTCCTAATGACAAAGCAGGCTCCCATGTTCTTCACTCCCCAGGCCTCTCCATCTATCTCTGTGACTTCTCACTGGAGTCAAATAGGATCCCATAAGGTCAGTAGCCTTTGTACAGTGGCCCATTTAAATCTGCTGCAGCAGACATCACCCTCTTGCCTCCAGAGCCAGCACTAGCCCAAGGTGAGAGGGGTTTCTGGGGTTCAGGAAATTGACCTGTTTGAGTGGCTCCTTCTTCTTGCAAGTGTTGCCCTACATTACCACTCCCTATAGTATTCACTCATGTACTCACCAGTACTTGTGGGCATATTCCAAGTACCCTATTATGGCCCACAGCTTCCCTTAACCTTGTACTTGGAGGAAGGGGGAGTGGCAATGAATAAATACTTAAATACCATAGATAGCAGTGGGTCAGGCAGGCGCATGAACTAGGAAGAACAGACCTGGCCCTCCTGGGGATCATGGAAGATCTTTGGGATGGGCATTAACTGAGAAGTCCATTGAGAAAGAAAGGATCCCTGTAGATTTGGGGTGTGGGCATTCCAAGCACAGGTAATACAAGCAGGATTTCTGGGAAGGAACAGCATGCAGAATGGTTCAAGGAAACCCCCATCATAGATGGAGTGCCAGAGATTGAGGCCCCAGAGGCCCCATGAGCCATACTTTGTAAAACTTGGGGCACTGAGTGTGAACCTGAGGTTATTACACCAAGGTGGACTGCAAAGGATGATTTTGAGGAAGGAGTGGCTCACACTGCTTTTTCTGTTGGGATATGGAATCTCTCTGAAAAGGAAAAGAAGCATGGGGGAGTATAGGGAAGGATGCTGGGCTACTAATGAGGAGGGTGTTGCAGGGTTTCCAGGGTATCTCTCACCCGTTTGTGTTCCTGACAATCCAGTCTGCTTCCAGATCTGGGAGTCTGAGCCATTTCCTCTGTCTCACATGCAACTGTGGAGCACTCTTCTGAAGGATGAGGGCAGAGGGTAGAGTCTCAGTGCAAAGAGAGTCTGGCTGTTCCCTTGCTGTGGCACGGGATTTTGAGCCTTCATATTTGCAACTGGATGGCTGAGGGGTTATTAATAATTTTGTGTTTTCTGCCCTGTACTGTACAATTCATAGTGACAGAAAAAATTTTCTCTTTTAAATCATGACTTATTCCACTCTTAATTTGTTTGATGTGTAGACATTTCTCAAATTATTATTATTATTATTATTATTTTTTTTTGTATGTGTGTGTGAGAGAGAAAGAGAGAAAGAGGGAGGAATGGGGAGAGAGACAGACAGAAAAACTTTATACATTATCTTTGTGGAAACTTCTCTTTTTCTTTCTTTCTCTCATTATATTTGTAATTCCATGAATTCCTCGACATCTTTTCTGCATATTTTGTTTCTGTGGATTGCTAGGATACTGATGGTGTCAACAGTCTCTGGGTGGTACAGTGAGTCTAAATTCCTCTTTGCTGGTTTACTTCCTTCCTAGTGTCCATTTGCTGTAGGTCTTTATCATGTTTCCAAAGTAGTCAACCATCCTGAATTCAGTTCTTGTCTCCAAGGAATATTTTTTTAAAAAATGACATTCATACATTTGACAAGATAATAGCTAATATTGGACAAATAGGACATTTCTCTCACTGGCGGCTGGCAGCATTTTATTCGAGTTATAATTTGTGATTCTCTAACTGTGGGTTTGAACTGAGTATGGTGTAAACCTGTATAAGAAGGAATTTTGCAGGTCTTCACTTGAAATCCACTGTTTTTCTGTTCAGCAGCAGTGACATTATGAAGATGCAGAAGTTACTGAGGATTTTTCCAAGCTGAAAACACCTCTCTGGAGCTCGTGTTGACAGTGCCTCAGTGTATCAGTTTTTTGGGGGCAGGAAAAGGCTGGTTGTGTCCTTCTTGTACTTCTAGGTGGCTAAGTGGTTTCAGGTCCACTTGAAAGGAGGAATAGATAGATGTAGGGTCTCTGTGGGATGTAAGTCTGTATGTGTCAAGTCTCCATGAGAACTTTGTGAGGTGTCTGTGTGACATCTGTGTGATCTCTCAAAATCTATGTGAAGTGTGTATGAGGTCTCTTTTTGCAGACTGTCTGTGAGGTCTCTGTTTCTGTGTGGTGTCTGTGTACTTTGTCTTAGTCTCTATGATGAGTTCTCTGTGACGAATCTGTTGTACATCTTTGTGGAGATTGTTTCTCCAATATCTGGAACTCTTTGGGAGGTTTCTGTGAGGGGTCACTGCTTGAGGACCAAGTGGCAGTGAAAGGTTGCGGTAGTGTTAGGTGTCTCTCTGTACAAGCCTGTGTCAGAGTTCTGTGGGAAGTCTATATTGGGGGTTATTTGATGACCCTGAAGTTGTGTTGTATCTGAGGGAGGTTCTTGTGTTTCTGTGACTACTATGGTGGAAGTTCTGTGCTTGTCTCTGGAGCAGTCACCTAGTTGAGTCTTTGAAGGGCTCTGTGGAAGGCTCTCACTTCTGTCAGACAGGGAATTCTGTGAGAATCTTTCATGAGGTTCTCATTGTGGCTTTGCAGGGTCTCTTTGTTGTTGACATTACTGCCCCTCATAGATGAAAGGGGTCAGAAAGGAGAAGGCACAATGTCTTCTTACCTAATGCTTCTGGCTGTCCATCACTGTTGCTATGTGTGTCATTATCTCTTCCAGATCCCTGTGTCCATGTTTAGCTCTTCTGCATCAGAAATCTGCCTCCCTGTGTCTTGGAGGACACCACAGGGTCAGATTAAAAGACTCAACTCTCTTGTAATCCATCTGGTCTCTGGGCCTATTCTTGATGCTAGGCCCATCCTGGAGTCTTCTCTGGTTAATGAAGGGACAGGATTTGGTTCAGGAGTGACCTCTAGGGCCTGCTTCTGCACCAGGTGTGGCTGTCTGAACCCTCACATTAATTCCTTTCTGGCATGAGATTAGTTCCTTACCCATGTCATCTGCCTTGATGGTACCTCCTGCATAACACTCTCTATCAGGGATCAAATAGGTTAGAGGGAGTGGTGTCATGATGACTGGCCCATCCCCTTATGTTTCCTTTGTCATTTTCCAGGCTGGCATTCTTCCCATTCACCACAGCCTGTATGTGAAGCTCATGCTACTGTGTCTGCTTTCCTGACTCCATCATTTCCAGTTCTCCACATTCCACTCTCTGTACTCAGTGACCCCTATATATTGTTATTTCTTTATTTTCAGTGATTGAACCCAGGGGAACTTAAACACTGATTCAAAACTCCAACCCTATTTTATATTTTAATTTTGAGATATGGTCTCTGTAAACTGCTTAGGGCCCCAATAATTTTCTGAAGATGACTTTGAACTTGTAGTCATCCTGCCTCAACTAGGATTGATTACTTGTGTGCACCACCTCACCAATATGGAGATTGTTATTGCATGCATACATGTACCCACAGACACCAAGTCTCTTTAACCACCTCTAAATTCAAGGCCAGGAAACCACCTCCTCTTCAACTTTCATGGGCCCATTTTGTGACATGGAAAGCTACTAAGTCCCATTGTAACCCTGCATACCAGTCCCTACAACACACTAAGTTGAGGGTGGAGGGAAAGTCTGATTCAGACTTTAGGGGGTGGGGTCCTCATGGGATTGTCCCATTTAGAATATTCCAAAATGAATTGTATGATTTCTGTAATGATGAAATATTATGAATTCCTAAGGTATAATGAGGGGATCTAATAAAATTGTAGGTACTCAATGATCCTGTCACCTCTGTGCATGTCCAGTCTCTTCTAGAATCCATTTTAATTTAGAACAAACACGACCTTATTCCCTTTGACCCAGCACAACAGACAGAAACGTTTTTGGTAATAAAAAACAGGATTATTACAAAGCAGTTTTCATCTCATTTAGGACAAAGTCATTATCAGACAAAGGATGGACTCACACTGGGACAATTTTTCTCAGTAAGGTCTCAGTTGTGGGGAATACCTCTTCCCAGCAGGACAGGAGTAAGAAACATGTTGATGTTGAATAGACAAGTAATGTCTCTGCAGAGCACAGTGTCTTGGACAGTGGACATTGTGGCCCGAGGTACCTGCCACCCTGTGCCTATGCTGGCAGGGGCTAGCCAGAGGTGCAGACTCCTTCAGCAGCAAGGCCTGATTATTGTCATTTCTGATCCACCTGTTCATAGGATGGCTGTCGCCTCTGGGGCTGGCCTGGTGACCAGAAGTCAAAGCTTCCATCACTCTCGTTTTGTCCACAGAGGAGGAACCCCTGGAATAATGGGCCTGCCTACCCACAGGGGCCTGGGTTTCCTCTTTGAGCATGTGTTTTTTTGAGGCAGATGGGTCATGATGAAAGCCCCTTTTCTGCTCTATGAACCATCCAACAGTGTTCTTGAGTACTTGGGCTTCTGATGTCATGTTGTCTGTAAAGAGTCGGCTTGTGACTAACCGTTGACTTTGGGTAGAAGTTGATGGGCTCATGATTTTGGGTAGGGAGTTGTCCTGTCCTTTGCCTCTCCACGGGAATATATACTGAAGAAATTTCTTTATTCTGTCCCCAATGTGCATCTTTGAAGGAGCCTGAGAGGACTTCTCCCCGACAGTATCACGTACTTCCATTACAGGGACAGAGGGGCCAATTTCCCCAGCACAGGAGGGCCTCTTCCCTGCGAACCTCTGTTTCTGGCCTTTTGACCTGGACCATACCCTCTCCCGTCTCTGGGCAGTTGCCCTAAACTTATTTGTCTTGCACTTCCCTGGATCCTTGAGTTGAAGGCTCTGGGGCTCCTGCAGGTCCTGGCTGCTCTCTTCACTGGTTAAGAGTCCATACAGCCCCTGGGAAGATGGTACATTGCTAGTGGACATGCAGTGGGAGCTGGACAGTCTCTCCCGGGAGGCTAGTATGTCTGCAGCCAAGAGTACCTCAGAGGAACAGTCCTCATGAAACATTTCAGTGGCATAGTCTTGCAGGATGACACCAGTAGCCAGACCTTGAATCTGGTTCTGTGGCTTAGTGTGTGCTTTCTGGAATGAGAATCCCTGGTCCTGGGAAATAGAACTTCTACAGGGGGTGGGGGTCTTACTGTTTCCCCAAGATTCTGAATTCCCCAGATTATTATGAATATTTGGGGAGTTTGATGTCTCCTTGATTTCCATGGAGACTGCCCAGTCAGAACCTTCTTCATCATCCTCAAGCTCTTTGATTTCTTTGGCTTTTAAAACCTGGGACCCTCCCCCTATTGATGACAGACTGTGGCATGAGCCTTTTGAGCTTACACCTGTAGTTCGCAGTGACTCTTGTGTGCCCATTTCAAGGCTGAGACTTGGTTCCAGGGTGTCTCTTCCAGAACTGAGGAGAGCATCATTGTGCCAGTTTCTTCCCAGAAGAATGTAACTGTGTGGCTGAGAGGTCAGGCTGCCCTCTTCTGTAGCTGGTGCAGCATTTGAAAGCCCACAGATGTTGCCAGATACATTTGTTCTTAATGACTCAAGTGAAGGGTCAGAGAGAGGACACTTCAGGGTGGGAACTGAAGGTTTTGCAACCTCCTTGAATCCTGGAACTTTGTGAATGGATTTTCCCAGGACATTGGTATCTTGGGCAATGGAGTCAGCCCTGGAGTTACAGGAGGCTGAGGAGGGTAGGGGAGGCTGTGGATGTGGGGAAGCCTCAGAGTGTTTCATTTTGAATAGATTCATATGCTTGAGGATCTTGAGGGGTAGGCCCCACCTGTGCCTCACACTCCGGCTTGTAACATGTGCCTCCAGCACGTGCCAAGTGCAAGCATCAAGGAGGGAGTGCCCCTGGGAGCTGTTTCTGAAGCCTTCCTCACCTTTGAAGGATGGTCCATCCCCAGGTTTCTTGTGGGTGTTTGACATTCCAGGTAGGGTAGAGATATGATTAGTTCCACACATGGGAAGACCAAACCCTACAGGAATCTTGCCTTTTTGAAACTTTTCTGTCCTCTCTGAACAATTCCCCTGTACAGAAGGGCTACAGTCATGTGTAATCATGGAGGTGCAGGAAGACCCAAAATTATTCTCTTCCTGACCTGTTCTTGGGACTTTGTCCCAGGACTCCTTCAGATTGAGATATTGGTAGATGTGGGGTGGTAGTCCATACTGGTGGTGCATGAACCTCCTTTGAAGGTGTTGCTCCAGTTTTTCTTCTAGTTCAAGGCTGAGGAAATCCCCTGGGGTGTTGTTGATGGTCTTAAGATCATAGGAGGCCCTGTTCTCCAATGTGACATGACAGAAGACATTCTGAGATTTTTCGACCAAAGATGGTAAAGCCTCTCTACATTGTAGTTGTTTCCTGCAAAGGTGATATTCTAGGTGTTGAAGAGAAGAAGGGGAAAGCAGCTTTGTCTTCTGTTGACTTGTCTGCCATGAAAAGTCACAGGCAGTATTCAGGGGAAGGTGGAATGGCATGCTTGTTAGAGAGGATGTGAGATGGTCCTGTTTCTGGATGTGAGCCATTGATGTGGACTGGGAGCAAGTCAACGTGGGACTCACAGGTTGAAGTTGGATAACAGGGTGGAACAACACCTGGGAGTCAAAGAGTCGTTCAGGTTTAGTCAGCCCCAGCTCTGGAATGTAATTAGGAAATTCATTGAATAAAATGGAGGAAAAGTCTGCTGAGGCTCCAGACATGCTGAGAGTAGTCACCAGGGACTCGCTGTGTAGAATGGGGAGGCCCCAAAAAAGCTGGCTGCACTTCTCCTGCAAATGATCCCCCAACATATTGGTGTAAAAGTGGTGGTGAGGGAAAGAAAGCTGCTGTGGCTTTCCTTTTGTGTTCCAGGATTGTGGGATGGTAATGTCCTGCTCCCTGCCCAGTGACTTTGGTGTACTTTTCAGAGAATTCAGGGGCTTGTCTGATTCATTTTTTGTCTTGTCCTTACAAATGTTCTGTTCTTCTGCCTTGTTGATCGATATTTCTGGCAGTTTCTGGACATCAACTTTAGTTAAAGAGATTCCTTCAGCCTCTACCTGAAAGAGTGGATGGTTTGCCGAGGATGAGTCCTCTGGTGGGTGGGAATTATGGTCTCTCTGGGCTTCACTTTGTTGGTCATGGGAGAGGCTGCAGACTGTGGCAGCCATCTGCGACCATGAGGGGATTGAGATGGGATAGGTGGAGGGGACATGGTCTGAGGTTGCAGGGACAGGAGAAGGCGATGCAACAGGAGACAGGTATTGGACAGGTGAAGGTGATGGGAGAGGAGGAGGCCATGGTTCTGGAGGAGACAATGGGACAGGAGGAGGCCCTACCAGAGGAGAAGGCAATGTGTCCACAGATGGCAATGGTACAGGAGCAGGCAATTTGATAGAAGAAGGCAATATGACAGAAGGCAATGGAACAGGAGATGACACTGCTACAGAAGCAGGCAATAAGTAGTTCGGTGATGAGGAGCTCTGTAGGGTGGTTACCCATGAGAGTGTCCTTGGGTCACAATGAGAAGTCAGTTCAGGACATGGCAGAGATGGAGGGCTGGCCATATTTTCAGGAGGATGAGATGGGGGAGAAGAAAGTCCATGTGACTGAGGTGAATGTCTTTCAAGAGGAATCACAGACTGTGGTGACTGAGAGGCACTCAGGGGTGAGTGTGACCCCTCAGACAAGGAGGACATCATTAACTCTGGTGAGGAGGTGGGAGGCAGAAGCAGATGGTGCTTGTGCACAGAAGACAGGGAAGGCAAGGCGAAGAAGGCAGTGGCCAGAGCATCATGCACAGGCAGTGTTCGTGATGGGTGGACTGCATCTGACTCTGGTTTGCACTTTTCCTCTGGGTCATCCCCATGTAAGACATCGTGAAAGGTACTGTCTTCATGAAGCTTCCCTAGGTGGCTGCAAGAGATAGGAGGCACAGGCTGTAGCTATTGCAAATGAGGCCAGGAGGTAGGGCAGGTGGAAAGGGGCAGGCACATGAGGATTATAGCCTCTCAATGCCACATATTCCATGTTTACAAAGCCCTTATTCTTTCATATCCCAGAGCTTTAGTGAGATCCTGCCCCATGAGAGCTTTGTGTTTTCAGATCATATCATACGCAGCAGTCAGAAGGATACAAGAAGAAGTGGAATGTTACTTACTTGTGTAGAAGAGAGACCAGATCTTTAGTCTCTTCCACTTCCCTCCAACAATCCCTGTAACCTGAAAATGGAGACTGGGTTATTGTGGAGAGGGAGGATGAGTAGAATGTCCTCATGGGGAATATTGTGTGAGAGTTGTCTCTGGAGGCCCAGCACCATTGTTCAAGCCCACATTACAGGGATAGGAAGGCACACAGAAGTGTTGCACTTTGTCATTTCCTTTCACCTCCACTAGCCTCACTGTACTCATAATCACTTTTGCAAAGAAATATTGGACCATCTCAAAAGGAATGCATCTTAGGGAAGTGAGAGCAGGTCCACATTTTGAGCAGGAAGTCCCACTTTTAAAACCAGACAATGTGGCTCCCCGATGGCCCATATCCTCATACTGGACCTCACTCATCCCTGACCCACCACAGCTTCATTCTGAGCACAGAACCTGTGAAGTGTCTCTAGTATGATTATTTTCTTCCCCAAATCCTCCTTCTCTTGTCCCTGCAGCTGACATTCTCTGGGACATGGCTTCAGTCTCTTGGGACAGGTTACAGCAAGTCACCTCTGGGCTGGGAGGGCAGGGCCTTACCTTTCACAATGCCACTCTTCTTCCTGTTCTTTCTCTGTCCCTTCTTCACCTTTGAATGCTGAGCAACATGAAAGAAAAAGAGGCTGGTTCCCCATTGACCCTCTTCTCTCCTATACTCATTGTAGACATTCGCTGTTTCTGAACAGCATAACTATGTAGAGTTAGCTAGTAAGGACCACTTTAAGAATGTTTTTAAAGTGGTAAAATACTTTATGTTTCTTCATTAGAAAACAAAAAAGAATTTTCTCTCTAAACTATACCATGGATATCCTCAGTCACTGCTCCTCCACTCAGGATCAGACTCATTTCCACAGGCTCTTCTAGGCTGCTAGGCCAGATTCTGCTCCCTGTGACTAGAGGTGCCCCCAAACTGTGATGGAGGCCCTCAGGGCTCAGCACAGACCTCACATCAATCAAACTCAGAGAAAAGACTTTTTTTCTGAGACTCCTTTGAGGAGAAGTTGACTGATGGACCACTCCTTAAACCTGTCCTTCTCCACATGTTCCCAACTCTCGGGAGTCCAGATCTCAGACCCTGAGTCCCAAAGTGTGTTTTGCTCTTGATCATGCAGCTCACCACTTGGATAGTCTGGGAGCTTCAGATAGAAGACCTAGTGCAAACTCCCTCCCTGCCCTGCCCCACCTGTCCCAGATGATGCTCTGTTCTGTCCTGAGATTTTTGTTTTTTAAAGTGTCTCTAGTTATTTTGGAAAAGAGGAAAGAAGTGTAGACAGTAGTGAATCTATTTTTGGTGGGTCTGGGCAGAGGGTTTCTTACCTTGGGTTTTTCCTTTTTCCTTGATGGTGGGAAAGATCGATTACCCTGGAGGTAGGGTAACAGGAGGAGAAAGAGCCCCAGTCCACACACAAAGCCAAGGATAATATCCATTGCCCAGGTGGTGAAGCAGGGGTTCAGCCATAAGGCACTAATGCTATTCAGAGGAAAGAGAAGATTCTCCATAATGTAAATCACACTGTCCATTTTGGACAAATGAGTCCTGAGAGCTCTCTGCGGTAATGGGGAGTAGGACCCAGGCCTGTATCACAGGACTGTGCTGTCTCATCACAAAGGGATCCTGAGAGCAGGGGTGGGTCATGAAGAAGAGGATTCACCACACCCCTGCCCCACCCTCCAGTCCAGCATATCCTCCACCCTCCCGGGCCTTCAAGATCCCTACTTCCTACTCTACCTTCTTGCCCTGCCGCAGGAGGCCTTAATTCTTTTCCTGCTGTTTTTGTCTCACACCCAGATATGATCAGCTTCCATTGAGATCTCTTTTTAGTTTCCTTGGTAGTACACTGTTTGGATATTGGGTTCTTTCTGTAGTTGTTATTTTGTAGCAATTATTACTTTCATGTTCTCCTCTCTCTGCTGTTCCAGCTTTCTCACTCAATATAGTCTTCCTTTGAATCCACCAAGACATTGAACTAAAATCTGTTCTTTACTTGGTTTTGTGCATTTTGAATAGAATTTCTTCATGATTGTTTCCTCATTAATTTTATTATCTTCATATAGAGGGTCTTGAACAACACAAAAAAAAACCTAAATTCAATATATGATTATTCCAAATCCAGAAGAACAGCTACAGAGGATGAAAAAAAAAAAAAAAAAAAGCTTTCAAAGAAATTTTTGTATGTATCTCACATATTTTCTTCAACTTCAGTGATTGTTCTTCAAATTTGCTGAAGAAATTTTTGGGATTTTCTGTACGCACACACATACCCCCAGACACAAACTCAGTTATTCATGTGTGATATGCATATCAAATATCATTGTATAATGTGTGTAGAAATGGCTGTTTTGATTTTACAAAGGGGAAATATTGAATCTGGAGTTCTGCACTTTATGTCAAATTTGGTAAGTTTCTAACCCTTGTTTTCCTAGAGGTTTTCTTTCCCCTTTTCCCTCCTTTCTCTATGAGTATCACTATGCATGTGTGTAGATAGCCTTGCTAATGGGGATGTCCAGGTCATGGGCACCACTTGCTGGAATGATCTCTGCCCTGTGCTGCTGTGTTGGCTCTGCTTTTTTACTATACACCAACTGACTGAAGTGATGTGGGTCTGTCTCTGTGTTATGTTTGCTAATACTTCACTGCATTTCTTTTCTATTTTCATGACATATTTAAGTCTGTTGTTGTCTTGTAATCTTACACATGTGTTAGAATGCAGCTCTTTGGCTTTTGTCTTCTGAAGAGATGAACTATGAACCTATCTTGAATGGGTGGAATGGCCTTATTGGTTCAGTATCTGATAAATTACATTTCTATCCAGATGGATAATTTCTTTTTGAGTTACATGTAGCATATTTGTTTTGCACAGAATCTATTGATTTCATGCAGTTTCTTGAATTTAAGAACATGAATTTCTTTTTGGTATTCCTTGACTATGTTTTTAACATCTATGGAATCAGTATTGATGCCAGCCTATTAATTTCTGATCAACATCATTTATATATTTTTCCCTGATATATTGCCTCGAGGTTCATGGATTTTGTGATTTTTAAAATACACATTTTAAATGCATATTTTTATATTTTTAATGCAGTGCTTTAATGCAGATTTATATTTTTAAAGCAGTGCTGAGCATCAAACCCAGTGCTTCACACTTAGTAGGCAAGTGATTGTTCTACCACTGAGCTACAGCCACAACCCCTTTAGTAATTTTTACTTGACACAAAATCACACATATTTATAGGACTTAATAGACCTAATGTAATGTTGTGATACATTATGTCAGATCCATTAGTATATGCTATCCATTGCTTTACTGACTTCTTTCTTTCATGTGAGAAAATTTAAATTCTACTTTTTAGCAATTTTGAAATATACAAAACAATATTAACTATCATCCATATATTAATTAGCATTGTCTCTGAGTGAAATACATGACAAGAATAACTTAGAGGAAGAAAGATTATTTTGGGTTCTACCATCTTCATGCTGGGCCCAGGTGAGCTAGACATTAGTGCATGGGCATAGAAGAGGAATGCTACTCAGTTAATGGCAGACAAATATCATAGAGAGACAGGCATGGTGGCACACACCTGTAATCCCAGTGGCTCCAGAGGCTGAGGCAGTAGGGTTTTCAAGTGCAGAGCCAGCCTCAGAAACTTAGCAGGGCCTTAAGTAGCTTATCAATACCGTGTCACAAAACATATCATAAAAGTGCTGAGGTTGTAGTTCAATGATTAAGCACAGCTCGGTTAAATCCATGGTACATAAAATTTCAAATAAAAGCAGAGAAAGGGAGACAGGAGAGAGGAGAGAGAGAGAGAGAGAGAGAGAGAGAGAGAGAGAGAGAGAGAGAGAGAGAGAGACCGACACCCCCCCCATACACACCCACACACACCCGGTGCCAAACACAATGTTTTCTAATGTTACATTATATTCTCAATAGGCACACCTCCAGTAACCTAATTTCTCCAGCCACACCCACCTGTCTGAAGTTAGAGACTGTAGTCCTTTCCAATTATTAATTCATGTAAAGGAGTAGTCCCCATATAAGTTTGCAGAACTCATAATCCATTCTTTTCTCCTCTGAATATTTCTGCATTACCTAACGCATGTGCTTTGCAGGGTGGGGGGACACTCCTAGATCCAGACCATGATAATCACCATTCTCTAGTGGACTTTTAAAAATGAGTTCCCCACCCTTTGATTTCCTGCCATTTGCATATAATGTGTATGTATGTTCTTTGTTAGTGCTGCTTAGATTGTTTTGCATTTACTTAGCTTGGTGAAGGAAGATGTAACTATACTTATGATTAGATCTCAGTCTTTTAGTGAGTCTGGGGTCCTGAAAGACTCATTTCCCCAATTTCCTCATTTTCTCACTTCCTCATTTCCTCATTTTCCCAACTCTGATGGGACAGGATATTTGGAGGGAGCAGGTTAGCGTGTTGCTGGGACATGAGTCAAGTGAGTTTGGGAAGATGAGCAGACTTGATTCTTCACATAGAAGTTGAAGACCTGGTCCTTGTGGATCCTGGGGGTCCCCAGGAAATAGATATCTCCCACACAGCCTATGGTGATGAGTCCTTCCTATGGGTACCCAATATAATAACCTGCTAATGACCTTGCCTAGTTAAAGCCAAGTAACTCTCACAGAGTGGGCTTGTGGCTTCACAAGGTACCTGCCAAGGACCTCCTGTCTTAAAGTGCTAGTATCACAATGCAGGGTCAGTTAGTAAGAAGGACGTGGTGGTTTCCTGAGTCTTGCTTCTTGCGCAGCACTTCATCTGCCAATAGACTCGTACATCCAAGGGTGAAGTAATTACCCATGAGAATTCAGACATCACTGAAAAGATTTCTGAAATACAGATTTATAATCTTGTCAGGAGCAATGCACCTTGCCATAGGAAGGAGGTATTGGAAGATGTTAAAAAGCCATAGTGAACTAAAGCCTGGCATTGGCTTTAGTAGACAAACAGACCCAAGAGACAGAACAGGCAAACCAGAAATAATCACGTGCATGTATAGCCACTTGCTTCTCAACATAGGTGCCAAAAACGTATCTTGGAGAAATGACATCCTGTTCAACACAGTGTGTTGGAAAAAAAATGAATGATCACATTCAGATTGAAGTTTGACTCCTATTTCTCATCTGTACAAAAAAAAAAAAAACTTATAAGTCATCATAGACTTTAATGTAGTACCTAAAACTCTGAAACAGCCAGGGGAAAGATTATGGAAATTTTTAAGATTTTGACATACTTGGTAGTTTTCTGGTTAGCACCCCAAAGGTATAGGCAAAAGAAGAAAAAAAAATTGACAAATGGTATTTCATCAAGCAACCAAACACTTCTGCACAGCAAAGGTAGCAATCAACAAAGTGAAGACATGATCATCAGAGAGAGAAAAGCTTTACCAGCTCTACATCTCACAAAACTCAAAACCACTTAACAAAAAACAAATCAACCAATAAAAATTTGAAAAACATTTGAAATGACACTTTTTTGAAGAAATACAAATGACCAATAAGCACATGAAAAACATGCTCAATATGTTTAACCATCAGGAAAACACAATTCAAAATTATGAGATTCTATTTAATTCAGCTTAGAGAAGCTGTCATATCAAAATTAATGAATACTGAGCTATGAATAAAATGGAATACTGAAAAACTGTTTGTGGAAATGTAATTTAGTATATCCACTTTGGAAACAGGTGGAGGGTTTTCAAAAAACTGAAAATAGAAGTTTCCTATGATCCAGCTGTCCCACAACTAAGTGTTTATCTGAGGGAAATTAAGTCTGCCTCTAGAGATGTCTGCATACCTATGATGATTGTGGCACTGTTCACAACAACTGAGGTAAAGAATCAACCCAGTGTCCATCAGCAGGGGAATCAAGAAAGAACATATGTTTACAGATATGTGGGTGGGTGTGCACGTGTGTATTTATACATATAGACATATATAGGTCTATGTCTATGTATGTATGCTTATGTGCTTTATTTATGTGTATATTTGTATACATGTATATTTTGTACACATATGTATATATTTTAATCTTATTTACTTGTATACATAATTTTTCATATGTATATATATACTTATATATACATGTGTGTATACATACATATATATGTAATATATATACATATGTATATGCCAGATTATTATTGGACCATAAATAAGGATGAAGTCCTTTTACTCAAAGGAAAGTGGATGGAACTGGGGATATTGTGTTTAAAAAAAAATGACACAGAAAGAGAAGAAGACAAGTGATGCATATTCTCTCTAAAATATGGAAACTTAAAAAGAAAGATTTGAATGTAGAAGACAGATTCCTAGCTATTAGAAAAGGTGTGGGGGAGGTGGTGTGAGGGCTATGTATGCATGTGTGGAAATACTCCAGTGAGTCCCATTTCTTTCTGCAATTATTATGTGAGATGAATTATAATAAAAATAAATATAGAACATCTGGCACCTCCAAAAAATAATAAAATAAATCTTGTCTCAGGGAGATACTAAAGCAGCCTTTCTATACTATATGTCCTTGTGAGCTATATTCATGAACAAAGAGAAATAGATGACATTTCTAGAGTCTGGATACCTGAGAGCACTCGCAGAAGCTTGCTCTAACACCTTAACACAAAAAGTCCCTCATACCAATGAGAACTGTGCAGGGACTCCTCCTGACCTTTAGGAGATTGTGTCACCCAAACCCAGGGAGGTGCCAACCCTGTGCAGATGCCCTTGGGTGTGTTTGATGACAGATAGTGGGACACAAAAGAGGAGCTACTGCTTCACGGGGGGGGGGGGGGATGTGTGAAATAAATGTCCCTTACTGGGAAGCAAAAGAACAACATTTTTTTTAAATTTATTTTTATTGTAAACCAATGGGATACATGTTTCACTGTTTGTACATGGAGTAAAGGCATACCATTTGTGTAATCATATATTTACATAGGGTAATATTGTTTGATTCATTCTTTTAATTTTTCCCTTCCCCCTCCCACCCCTGTTTTCTCTCTATACAGTCTTTTCTTCCTCCATTCTTGCTCCCCTCCCACCCTACATTATGTGTCATCAACCGCTTATCAGCGAGATCATTTGTCCTTTGGTTTTTTGAGATTGGCTATCGTGCTTAGCATGACATTCTCCAATTCCATCCATTTGCCTGAAAATGCCATGATTTTATTATTCTTCATGGCCGAGTAATATTCCATTGTATATGTATCCCACAGTTTCTTTATCCATTCATCAACTGAAGGGCATCTAGGTTGGTTCCACAGTCTGGCTATGGTGAATTGAGCAGCTATGAACATTGATGTGACTGTATCTCTGTAGTATGCTGATTTTAAGTCCTTTGGGTATAGGCCAAGGAGTGGGATAGCTAGGTCAAATGGTGATTCCATTCCAAGCTCTGAGGAATCTCCATACTGCTTTCCAGAGTGGGTGCACTAATTTGCAAACCCACCAGCAATGTATGAGTGTACCTTTTCCCCCACATCCTCGCCAACACCTATTGTTGCTTGTGTTCTTGATAATCGCCATTCTAATTGGGGTGAGATGGAATCTTAGTATAGTTTTGATTTGCATTTCTCATTACTAGAGATGTTGAACATTTTTTCATATATCTGTTGATTGCTTGTAGATCTTCTTCTGTGAAGTGTCTGTTCATTTCCTTAGCCCATTTGTTGATTGGATTATTTTTATTCTTGGTGTAGAGTTTTTTGAGTTCGTTATATATCCTGGAAATTAGCGCTCTATCTGAAGTATGAGTGGCAAAGATATTCTCCCACTCTGTAGGCTCTCTCTTCACATTACTGATAGTTTCCTTTGCTGAAAGAAAACTTTTTAGTTTGAATCTATACCAGTTGTTGATTCTTGATTTTATTTCTTGGGTTATGGGAGTCCTGATAAAGAAGTCTGATCCTAAGCCAACAAGTTGAAGGTTTGGACCTACTTTTTCTTCTATAAGATGCAGGGTCTCTGGTCTGATTCCGAAGTCCTTGATCCATTTTGAGTTGAGTTTTGTGCAGGGAGAGAGATAGGGGTTTAATTTCATTCTGTTGAATATGATTTTCTAGTTTGTTTTTTTTTTTTTTTTTTTTTTTTAGTTCTTATTCTTCCAGATGAATTTCATAATTGCTTGCTCTATTTCTGTAAGGTACATCATTTGGATTTTAATTGGAATTGCATTGAATCTGTATAGCACTTTTGCCATATAGCACATCTCCTTCTTTTTCTTTACACAAGCTTTTCTAAATCAAGTGTTCTCAGTTTTTGTTAAAACAGTTCCAATCTAGGAAACAACTGTGAGAACCTGCCTATGTTCCTGTGACATTTGGGGCAATTCACAAACTTTTCTGAACATCTTTTGCCATGTAGAAATAAAGTAAGCTAAATTCCCCACAACACAGATGAGGCTGACTTGGGAATAATAGCATTCCCACCAGAGTGTACAAAGTTAGATTACAGGTTGAGAGCCCTGAGGTTGGAAAAGTGATGATGACATGAAGAGTTCTATCTGATGATGGGGTTGAGGGGAAAACTGTGAGGACCATCCTGGACACTTACAGAAGAGGAAAGAGGCCCTGGAAACTGCAGGGAATTTCCTTGAGGGAGTCCCCTCTGAACACATGTGCAGTCCAGACACCATCTTTGTGGGCTCAGGGAAGAGCAGCATTCATGAAGTGATAATGTCTCGCTCTATTACTCCCAGTGTAGTTGC
Source organism: Sciurus vulgaris (assembly GCF_902686455.1). Lineage (NCBI taxonomy): Eukaryota > Metazoa > Chordata > Mammalia > Rodentia > Sciuridae > Sciurus > Sciurus vulgaris. The sequence goes on from NC_136474.1 coordinate 32,370,468, forward strand.
TGGAATTGAAGTGGTTAGAACACATGATCACTATGCCTGTCTGTTGGAGGAGGTAGATTATCAAATGCCAATGGAGAAGTCTACTTGCTGCTTGCTGGCGGGGCTGTGCAGGAAAGCCTCACTGTACCTGAGAGAATCTTTGTATTTCAATACAGTGTCCTTTTTTGACTGTTAACCTGGAATTGTAATTACTGTAATGAAAACTCATTTTGTGTCTGGAGAGAACCAGGGGAGTTTTCCTTATTTGAACATGAGCAGATAAACTATAGGGACCCTGAATTTCATCCAATGGGTGGAGACACAGCAGTCAGTAGCAGTTGTGCACAGGCAGTGTGGAGAGAACAGAGTCAGTTTGAAGAACTGCATGAGTGCAGCTTGTTAATTGTGAAAGCAGCAGTAACTGGGAGTAGAGAAGACATTTCGTTGACAACAAAGTAAATTACTAGAAGCCCACTAAATATTATGTTCAAAAAATCGAATTGAAAAATTACTTGAAATAATATTCATTTGCTTCTCAGAACTGTTAAGTCCCTAGTATAGCTTTTGTCCTAGAAATTAATTGTTTTAGTACTGGAAACAAAATGCGACAATTGTGTGTAGTTTTATGTAGTGAATAAATGTTAAGTTGACAATTATTAGTAAAAAATATAGATGATAAAATCAAGATCATCCCATAGAAATTATGCAGTATTCTAATATTTTAGCTAATTTCTCCATCAGTACAACATCGTTAATATCAATTCCCATTTTAGGAAGTGCTGTTGGAAGACCCTGAGTGACTTGCCTATGTCATAGACCTGGAATGTGGAAAGTTTGTCTAACTCCAGGGACCACAGTGTACAAAAGAAATTCATGCACCTCATGAAGTTTATTTTGATGTTGGACATAGTTATATAAAGTGTTCATAGCAACAGATTTTGTCAGAAGTATAAAAGGGTGGTGGCGTTGTATTGCTTTCAATATTTTGCAGTATCCCTGAGCTGATAGATGTCTGTCTGTTCATTTGGTTGTTGGCAAAAATGGTAGAGATTGTGACAACATCAGGGAACAGGTGACCACAATTTCAAGTACTGGACAAAAGGGGAAGGAAGAGCTGTAGACAATGAGAGTGGATGAGTGTGAGAAAAGCTAATACACAACATTGTTCAGGACTTCAGGGCTGTACCAGCCATATTTCCTAGAGGAGAGTTTAGCATTTTCTCATCCCCATTCACTGTGGCTGGGAGAGCATTATTTTATAGCTTTCTGGACATTAGTTTCACCTGTGTGGTTTGTGTACCTGTGGTACCATTGGTGTGAGAAGCATAGGCCACATGTTTATGAGGAGATGGAGTGTTCTGGGTATCACAGCTCAGTCTAGGGATGGACACTCTAGAAAAACTCTAAGTATCCAGGGACACCTCCACCTGTTCATAAAATGCAGCAATCCTCATTGGCTCCCGAAATAATTTCAATTGATTGTGTTACAGTAGCATGATTATGAATGTGACTGACCTTAGAAAACACAGGGAGAAGCCATTGGAACTGTCTGGAGTATGATGTGTCACTGTTAATGTGGTGAGAAGAACAGAAAGTGTACCTGTGTTGGGGAAATCTCAGAGGAATTTCTTCCTGTGGAAGTTCATTAGAAGTAAAAGTGCTTAAAGTTCTCAAGAGTGTTGTAGTCTATGAACAGGAATTGAAGATTGCAAGACATATTCTTCCAGTCACATTGTGTTCTTGAGTGCCTGATTCAATGAAGTGAGTGTGAAACCTGTTTTAAATAAAAGTCTGTTTCGAAACCAAGTTTGCAACAGATGTGAATGTCACTTAGAGAGTCATGTGGATTTAAAAAATCATTTCAAGTTGAACACAGTGGCACAAAACTCTATTCCAGGTACTCAAGGGTCTGAGGGAGCATGACTTCAAGTTGGGAGCCAACCTCAGCAACTTAGCAAGACCCTATCTCAACATGTAATAAATAAAAATGTCTTGGTGTGTAGGTCAGTGGTAGAGCACTTGCTTGTACTAGGCCCTGGATTCAATCTCAAGTACTGTGAAACAAAACAAAACAAATTATTTGCAGCAAAATATTTTGATGTGAAAAAAATTTTAAAAAGTAGATGTATTTTTATTATTTTCTCCAATATCTTCCTGTTTGGCTATCTATTTCTTGGTATGTGTAAAAATTCTGAAATGTTTGTAAGGTTTACATTAGGTAGTATGGCCATTTTGACAATATTAATTCTGATTATCCAGGAACATGGAAGATGTTTCCATCTTCTACTGTTTTATTTAATATCTTTCTTTAGTGTTTTGTAGTTTTCATTGTAGAAGTCTTTCATCTCTTTGTTAGATCGACTCCCAAGTATTTTATTTTTTTTGAGCTATGTTGAATGGGTTAGTTTACCTAATTTCTCTTTCAGAGAATTCATCACTTATGAATGGAAATGCATTATGTTTATGATTATTGATTTTATATCCTTCAACTTTGCTGTATTGATTATGAATTCTAGAAGTTTTCTGGTGGCATTTTGTGGATCCTCTAAATAAAGAATCATGTCATGGGCAAATATTGATGGTTTGAGTTCTTCTTTTCCCTTAAAATCCTTTTAACTTCTTTGGTGAGTCTAATTGCTGTGACTAGATTTTCCTGGATAATGTTGAATAGAAGTGATGAAAGAGCACATCACTGTCATGTTCTACTCTTATGGAGGGAATGTATTCAATATTTATCCATTTCATATGATGTTGGCTGTGGGCTTAGCATATATAGTCTTACAATGTTGAGTTACTTTCCTAGTATCTGTATTTTTTCATGTGTTTCGAGCATGAAGGGGTGCTGTATTTTATTTAACACTTTCTTCAGCATCTATGGAGATGCTCATATGATTCTCAACCTTAAAACTTTTGATGTGATAAATTACATTTATTGATTGTCATATGTTAAACCAACCTTGTATCCACAGGATGAAACCCTGGTGTTTGTTGTGCACTTTGTTTTAAATATGATTTTGAACATGATTTGCCAGGATATTGTTAAGCATTTTTTATGTATGTTCATCAGGGCTATTGGGCCTGAAGTTTTCTTTCCTTGATGTGTCCTTACTCATTTTAGTATCAGGGTGACAATCACTTTATAGAATGTGTTTGGAAGGGTTCCCTCCATTTCTTGTTTCATGGAATACTTTGTGGAGTCCTGGAATTAGTTCTTCTTTGAAGTCTCGTAGACCTTGCTTGAGAATCCTTTTCTCCCAAGCATTTCTTGGTTGCTAGACTTCTGATGTCTTCTTCTATTTCATTGCTTGAAATTGATCTGTTTAAATTGTGTCTGTCCCACTGATTTAGTATGGGTGGATCATATATCTCTAGAAATCCGTTTATGTCTTTGGGTTTTTCTATTTTGTTGGAGTATAGATTTTCAAAGTAGCTTCTAATTATGTTTTGTATTTCAATAGTGTCTGTCATGATAATTTCTTTTTTTATGACATTTTAATAATTTTTTTCTGTCCTCTTTGTTAGTGTGGCTATGGTTTTATCAATTTTGTTAATTTTTTGAAAGAACTGTTTGTTTTGTTGATTTTTCAATTGTTTGTTTCAATTTCACTGATTTTAGGTCTGACCGTAATTATTTCTTGTCTTCTCTTACTTTGTGTATTGATTTGTTCTTCTCTTTCTAGTGCTTAAGGTATAATGTTAGGGAATTTATTTGTGGACTTTTTTATTCTTTTTTTTTTTTTTTTTTTTTGAATGAGCTCAATGCAGTGAATTTTCTTCTTAGTTCTGCTTTCATAGTTTTCCAGAAATTTTCATATGTTACATCAGTGTTGTCCTTTACCTCTAAGAATTTTTTTTTATCTCCTCCCTGATGGCTTCCTCTATCTATAGTGTATTATTCAGTAGTGTATTATTTAGTCTCCACGTGTTGGAGTAGTTTCTACTGTTTATTTTATTATTGATTTCTAATTTCCTTCCATTATGATCTGATAGAATACAAGATAGTATCTCTATTTTTTTGGTATTTGCAAGGAGTTTCTTTGCTCCTTAACATGTGGTGTAATTTAGAGAAGGATCCATATGCCATGTATTCGCTCATTGATGGATAGAATATTGTATGTATGTCTGTTAAGTCTAAATTACTGATTGTGTTATTAGGTTGTACCTTTCATTGTTCAGTTTTTGTTTGGAAGATCTATCCAGTGGTGAGAAAGGTGTGTTAAAATCACCCAGTATTATTTTGTTGTTGTCTGTTTGATTCCTGAAATTGAGACAGGTTTGTTTGATGTACATACATGCTCCATTGTTTGGGGCATAAATATTCACAATTGTTATGTGTTGTTGATTTAAGGTTCCCTTAAGGAGTATGAAATGTCCATCTTCATACCTTCTCACTAACTTTGCCTTGAAGTTCTCTTTATCTGATATGAGGATGGAATCCTCTACTTTGTACTGACACTCTGGGCATAATATGGGTTTTCCCACCCTTTTACATTCAGTCTGAATCTTTTCTATGAGATGAATTTCTTGTTGGGCCATTTTTTAAAGTCCAATTATGTCTTTTGATTAATGAGTTTAGGCCATTTACATGCAGGGTTATTATTGAGATATGGTTTGTATTCCTGGTTATTTTGTCCAATTTTTGGTTTTTAACTTGACTCCATTTCTCCATTGATTGACTTTTCCTTTAGTGGAGTTCCTCCCCTTTCTGACTTTAACTGTTGTTATTCAGTTCCTCCTCATGGAATATTGTGCTGAGAATATTCTGTAGTGCAGACTATTTGTAAATTCTTTTAACTTTTGTTTCTCATGGAAGGTTTTTATTTTGTCATCAAATCAGATGGTTAGTTTGACTGGATATAAGATTCTTGGTTTATATCCATGTTCTTTCAGAACTTGTTATATGTTTTTCCAGGCCCTCCTAGCTTTTAGATTCTGTGCTGGGATATCTGCTGATATCCATGTTGTTTTCCTCACATATATAATCTGATGATTTTCTCTTGCAGCCTTTAAAATTCTATCTTTATTTTTTATGATGATGTTTTCTTTATAATGTGCCTTCACATGGCTCTATTGTAATTTTTACCTTTAGTGTCCGGTAAGCCCCTTGCATTTGATTCTCTATTTCATTCTTCAGGATTGGGAAATTTTCTGATATCAATTCATTGAATACATTAATTCCTGGGGTTTGATATCTGTATGCCTTCTGAAGGGGATTTCTTGTTAAGACAAATAGACAGTATTTTGTGTCAGCTGTTCTTTTTAGTGAGAGAATTGTGATGGTCTTATCATAATGGATAATCTGAGAGAACCAACATGCTTGATAGATGTCTTTAAAGTAGATGAGAGAAGTAGAATGGATTTCTTATGAGTTTTAAGAAATATGTAGTCCCACTAATTGCATTCTTTGAGATTTTCACTATGGATTATTCTAATATAAGTATGAACTAAAGGTACAGTTTTCTCAATTCATATATTGAAATATTCCATACTAGTATTTTCATTTGGCCCTGTGGAATAATGATATATTTTGAGGGATTCTAAACCCCTTGAAGCAATGTGTCATTTTTTTGCCCTTTAATGAATATATAACAGAGCTTGACTGTCTTAGTCTTAGGAAATATGCATCTTTTAGAATTCTTTTCAAAAGGAAATCTTTTATTTATTCCATCAGTTTAAGCTATGTTAACTGAACATTAAATTTTTATGTTTCTTATATAAGTATTATCATTTGAGGGCTTTGCCACATTTTTAAGAAAACATTAAAATTAAAAAGGATTATATATAGTCTTCCAGGCGGATAACATAAGAATATTGCCAGAAATCTCATTTGCATAAAATCTTCCCAGAATTCTTAGCTAGATTCATTTGAAAATAAAGCAGATTCTCCAACTTGATACTATCTGCTATGCGGTGAATACTGGGCTAGGTGGACATCCATAGTTGAATAGCCCCCTGGGAAGTGGATGTGAGTGCAGATGCCTCTTTGCTGGAATATTTCCTGCCTAGATTCCATTTGCTACATTTCTTTATTGTGGTGCCAAAGTGGACAACCATCTTGAATTCAGTTCTTTTTTCCAGTAAAAGAAAATGTGACATTGATGCATTTGATTTATAAATAACTGATGCTGGAAAAATAAGAATATTTCTGTCACAGAAGGTTTGCAGCATTTTTTGATGTTTGAACTCCTGATTCTCTAAACAGTGGGTCAGAGCTAGGAGTAGTGTAACCTGTAGAGAAAGTAATTTTGATGGTTTGTTTTTGGAATCTGCATTTCTTTTGTTGAGAGGAAGTGGCATTGCGAAAGAAGTTCCTGAGTTCTTTTTCCAAACAGAGAACACCATTTGGGAGGCCATGTTGACAGTGTCTCAGGTTTTAGGGGGCAAGACAGGGCTGTGGTGTCCCTGTTTTTCTTGTAATTTACTGGTTTTATATCCACTTGGGAAGAGGAATGGGTATGGAATCTCTGTGGTAAGTCTCTGTGAATGGTCTTTATGTGTGTGGATTCTTTGTGAATTCTTGGCAGTGTCTGTGTGAGGGATCTCTTAAATCTGTGTGAGGTCTATGTGAAGCTAGGTTTAAGGATTCTCTGCAAGAATCTTCTGTGAGGTGTCTGTTGTGGTGAGATATCTTTATGTACTGTCTTTGTGGGTTGTGTATGTAGGAGGAGGTCCCTGTGGAAGAAGGAGGCCTTTGTAAGTCTTGGAGGAGGAGTTCTCTGTGAATGTAGAAGTTCTCTCTGAATGATTTGTCACATCTCTGCCATAGGGAGGGTCTTTGTGTGTTGTCTCTGGGTGAGTTCTCTATGTAAGAACTGTGCAAAAAACCTACACAATCTCTGTGGGAAGTTCTCTGAGTCTGTGGGGCAATATAAGATCCTGTTGGAATTACTTTGTAAAGTCCTCCTGAGAGTTCACTATACTGCCACCTGGTAACTTATGGGAGGTCACTCTATGGTGCCTCTGCAAAAGTTTCTATGAGAGGTCTCTTGATGCATGTTCTGTGCCAGCGGTAACTTGGGGAGAAGTCTCAGTGAGCCAGGATGCATGCACATACACAGGGATAATGCCATCATTGATATGTACCAACTTTCTGTTTAGAGGGTATTGCAGCATTTTTTCCAAGAGGTTTTTTGCTTGAGCTCGTAGATATGTAACTTCCTGAGTCACACTTCCTGGACTCATGAAGTCACTTTCAAAATCCTCCTTTTCATCTTCAGAACCTTTACTGAGGAACTTCTTGAATTCCAGTGTAGATACTTTGGGTCCCTCTCTATGTCTTGCTCTGGGCCCTTAGTGGATCTTTCAGAGCATGTGGATGTCACCTTTTGCACACCTTTTCTGCTTTCAGAAGCATGTTCAGCAGGCTGGGCAACCAGGAAGGGCCAAGCTTATCTTCTGTCTGGCATCCACAACACTAACTTGGGAATTTGCCCTGGGGCTGTGTGAAGTCCTGGGATGCTGGAAATCTGCAGGGAGATCTTCCATGGTATTTATCAGTTATGATCCTGTCTTGGCTGTGCTCCTCTCTTTGCTTCTGGATCTTGGTGCTGTAAGAATCCCCAGGAAGGTTGGGGGCAGACTTGGGAGTCAGGGAGAGGCAACTCTCCTGATGATAGTTGAGAGTGGATTGGCTCTTTGCTTCCTGATACTTTTGAAGTGAAGAGGGTAAAACCTTCCTGTGTTTCTGTTTTTTTGCTGAGATTATTTCACACACACTGATTTTCAGTTGGGATGAGAGGCCATACCTCCTCCTGGGATTTATGGGAAAGTGTTCTATGGATCCTATTATTGGGTGGAGAAGAATGTGATAGGTTTTGGAGACAGGATGTAAGGTGGGTGTTGTTCTGGACCTGAGCCACAGATGGGGGCAATGTTTGTGTTAAGAATTGGGATTAGGCCACACAGTTAGATAAGTGCTGGTCCTGTGAAATCTGTGGAGATTCTTCAGCCTGAGATTGAACTGGCAAAGTGTCAGAGACTTTGTTAAATGTAACAAGTTTAGATTGTGCAGAGAAAGACTTCTTAGACGCCCAGGCAGAAACCACCATGGACTCAGTGTGTAGAGAGGGAAGGCCCCAGAATAGCTGCTTGCATTTATGCTTTAAGGGTCCTCTAAGACCTTGTGGTAAGAGAAGTGCTGAGAATCATGAAACTACTCTGGTTTCTCTTTTTTTCAAGATGGGTTTTGCCATGGTGTCTCTCTTGCCACCCAGTAACTTCAGCATTTTCATCAGAAAATCCAGGTAGTGGTCTGGGGTCATTGGTTAGAAAGAGGATACATTCTTTGCACTTTCTGTCCACATTTTTTTTTTTCTGCTTTTTTGGTGATTAGTATATCCAGCAGTTTCTTGACAACAGAGTTGATTAACAAGAGGCCCACATACACTACTTGCTGGTATATGGGGTCTCTGCTGAGTGTGTGATCTGGTCTAATTTATAATATATATGCCAGGCATGATAGGCTCTTTTAATAGAACTATTGTTCTTTATAATGTGATCCATTGTAAAGTTTCAACGTTTGTTTTAGGAATGTAGCCCACCCGCCAAAAACAAGAAGGAATAAAGAACATGTGGCAAAAATACTGTACTGATACAGAATTCATTGTGCTGATTTTCATTGAGTTTTAGGGAAAGTTATCAAAAAAAAAGCCTGTTTACAACATTCTCTAAGATTTATTTAATACTAATTGGAATAATAACATAGTGTATGACCTACATGGAATAGAAATTTACAAATACTTCATTTGACTTTGACTCAATCAAGTGGTGGATTACTTTATTAGAAATGTTTCCAGTGACTGTTAAATAAGAGGATATTGTCAACACTTTCCACAGTGCCCTTGAATTTTACTGTAACTTGTTTCTAAGGATATAAATTAGTCACAAACTAAACCTTAAGAGATGAATTTCTGAAGCACAAAAGGCACTTGTAATACTACCTACCACATGCTGGGAGACCCTGAATATAACATAATAACCTATTTGCTGTGTACATTTACCTAATTAAAATCTAATCTCTGCTTTAGTCTCCTTGGGCTGTAAAAAGGGCACAAAAACTGCTGCTGATTCATGACTTTCTTTTTTACTGAGTGTATATGCTCAGAAGAGCAAGTGACACATGATAATTGCTCATGTCATTGCTTTTTATTGTCATTTCTGTTTTAATAACTACTGATTATTTTTGGTTTACTCTATATAAATACCCAGGATTTTGTGTTTAAAGAATTCATAAGCATTATCAACCATTTGTTAATCATAATATTGCTGATCTCTAGCTAATTATGTATGTACCTTTTACCCCAAACTATTTCAAAAAATCTTCAGCTGCACATGAAATGATTTTCTTTTGAAACGTTTGTGCATCCTGTGTACTCTAACATCTGTGTGTCTTTTAACTGCTCATATATGTACAATATGTACATTGAATATTAACATTTTTTTCTTTGAAAGGGAACCTGTGGATGTCATGGTAAAGACTGTCATCTTAAATGTACATCTGCAAGTGGACTAGTGTTAAAACTACATTCAAGTAGTTGAGTAAATCCCAATACTATTCCTAGAAAATGATGTAGTGTTACCCCAGGCACAGAACACACAGACAAATGTTTGTCACATCCATTAAACCTGTATGCCAATTTCATAAATGAATGTAGATAGTGATTGGTGCTCAAGCAGTGGTTCACTGGCAAAGACAAAAACAACCATCTGCTTTGAAGAGTGGTCTTCATGTATGGAGACTCCTACCTGGCTTCTTTGGAGAAGTTGAAATATTGTATATAATTTTGAGGTAACCATGGCCTCCTACTCTCCATCGTAGCTCCCTTAAAGAAGCATGAACTGTGGTGACAAGCCCTGGTTGAGAAGAGCATTAGAGACCAAGGACAGGAGTGCTGGACACATGCATGGAACCATTTAGAAGGACTCTGGTAGATGGGGTGGAGCATTGCAGTGTGTGGACCAGGAGAATAAGCCAATCGGTCCATACATTAGGAAGAAATTATTCTTTTTTAGCAATGCTTAGGATGTACTGAGGAACCTAGAAGTACTGGGATGAATTGACAGATTACTGCAGGAGTCTGATTGAAAGACTGAAGTGGGACACAGTAGGATACAAAGGAAGAGATGGACAGAGAAGAATTTACAAGAAAATGAATGAAGAAGGAAGAAGTAAATGGATGCAATGAGTGAGAATTATTTGAGGAAGGCCCCAAAATTTAGAGACTGAAAAAATAGCAGAAAGAAGCCCGAGTCAGCAACTGACTATACAGAAAGGTGAGTACAGTGCTCCAGGGCAAAACCATGTGCATTGTTCTGTGGTTTTGACCTCACCAAATGAAAAACTCCAGTAGGACCTAGATCAAAGAGCTTGTCTGGGGCTCCAAATGTTTCATATGATCGAGGTGACCCACATTTGGGTTTCCCTTCCCTTCTGTTTAGGACTAAGACATCCCCAACCATTTACATTTGAACAGTCTTGGAGCACTCTGGAGGTACCAATGGTCTCTTGAAGCAAGAGACTGTGTAAGGCCTGAAGGAGGTGATCCCTGCAAATGATGTCCCCTTCATTCTTAACTCAGGAAGTCAGCATCTGGTTAACCTCCTCTCCTACTCCCTCTCTGAGTATCTCCAGGCCTTAGAACCCCGTGGGCTCAGGCTCAGTCTTCTTATCCCCAAGCAGTTAGTCTTTGATTTGCTCTGCTTGACCCATGGCTTAGTCAGCTCAGGATGCTACATAATGAGTGACTTAAGCAACAGACACTTCTTTCTCATCTTGATAGATATTTTAAGTGAAGATTAGAGGGCTAGTATTGCTGGGTTCTGTTGATGACTCTAATGCTGAATTTTAGATGGCAGCCTTTTTCTTTAATCTTCACACAGTGAAGAGAGTGGGGAAGAAATTTACCTTGTTTATAAGGGCTCATCACATTCTTGAGATCTCCACTTTCATGACTGAAGCCCTAACGTCCTAACACCATCACAGTAGGGATTAAGTGTTCAGTATTTAAAGTTTTTGTCAAGACTTTTAATCCATAGCACTCCAGCTACTAGGAATAAAAGTAGACAATTCCATAGATGAAGGGCTGAGGAATGGATTACACTCAACATTCTAAAGATTAATGTTTCAATTTGTACTTGGTTCAGCTTTTCCTGACTTGTATCTTGGAAACAAAGACTCAAAGGAAGACTTGGATGATGACTCCAGTGAGTGACATGTCCTGCACACACTTAGCACCATGGAGCTACACACAGGCATATGGATGCTAGCAAGAGGCTTTTAAATGAAATTGTTCCAAGATTACAGAAAGTATCTCTACAGTTTTGTTCAGAATTCTGTGTGTTCAGGAGTTTTCCTCAGTGTTTTGCTTCAGATGACGCCCAATTTGTTAAGTGTTGACTTTTCTATTAGTACATAAAAATTACACAGATTAATGGGATTCCTTTATATATTTGTATATATATATGTCACATAATTTGATAAGTTTAAATTATCAGTACCTCATTTTCCTCCCTTCCATTCATTCCCTACCTCTACCTTACTGCTCTCCATTCTATTTTTCTGAGATCCCTAATTTTCTTAGTAAGTTCTGCATTTGAGGCAAAACATGATTCTTGACTTTCTGACTATACCTTATTTTGTCTAACACAATGTTGTCTTGTTCCATCCATTTTCCTGCACATGACATAGTTATGTGATTCTGTATGACTGAGTAAAACTCCATCATGTCTGTATATCACATTTTGTTTATCCATTCATCTATTGACTGATATCTACTGGTTCCATGATTTGGTAATTCATAAAATAATTCACAATTCACAATAATGATGTGTGTTGCTAAGCATGGATGGGCATGTGTCACTGTTGTATGCTGACCATAGTTCTTTGGATAAATACTGTGGAGTCAGTGGTATAGCTGGATCACATGGTTGTTCCATTCCTAGTCTTGTGAGGAATCTTCATAATGATTTCCCTAGTGGCCCTATAATTTACATTCATACAGCGTATGAGTGTTCTTTTTTCCCCCCATTCTGCCTGCACTTTTTGTTATTTGTATTTTTGATGACTGTCTTTACAAGTGTAGTGAAATGAAATCTCAGTGTAGTTTTGATTTACATTTCCCTGAGGACTATAGTTGTCAAACATTTCTTAAATAAATTTTTTACCACTTTTGCTTCTTCTTTTGAGAAATATGTTTAACATTTTTTGCCCATTAGTGGATGTGTTTTTTTTAATGGATTTTTTTAGTTCTTTATAATCTCTAAATATAAATCATCTGCCAGAAGAATAGCTGGCAAAGATTTTCTCCCATTCAGTAGATGCTCTCCTTGTGCTGTGACTTGTTTCCTTTGCTGTGAAGAACCTTTTCATTTTGATGCCATCTAACTTATTGCTATTGCTTATTGAACTATGGAAGTCCTATTAAAGAAGTAATTGCCTATAGTATATGCTGGAGCTTTTCCTTTTTTACTCTTCTACCATTTGCAGAGTTTCTGATCTTATTCCTAGGTACAAAGTGAGAGATAGGAATCTATTTTTCATCTTTTATGTATATGCAATTTTCCCAGCATCACTTGTTAAAGAGGCTGTCCAATGTAACTTTTTGGTACCTTTGTCATCCAGACAGCTGTAGTTGTGCATATTCTTCTGTGTGTTCCCTTGTGTTCTATTGGTCTACATGGAAATATTTTTATCAGTGCAAAACAGTTTTAATTGCTATGACTCTGTAGTATAATTGAAAGTCAGGCATTGTGATACCTCCAGTTTTCATATTTTGCTCAGATTTGCTTTGACCATCCTGGATCTTTTTCCTTCTGTATAAATATTAGTATCATTTTTCTGGTTTTGAAAAGAATATCATTGGTATTTTGATGGCAATTGCACTGGATCTGCTGATTGATTTTGATAATATGACCATTTTATCAATATTGAATCATCCTAACCATGAACATGGGATATCTCTCCATCTGTTGGTTTCTTTTTCAATTTGATTTATCTTTTCAGTGTTTTGTAAATTTTCCTTGTAGAAGTCTTTCAACTTTTTGGTTAAATTTGTTGCTAAGTATTTTGGTTTCTTGGAAGTTATTGTGAATAAAACACTGTTTCCTACTCTATTTCTCAGCAGATGTAGTATTTCCTATACTAGTATATAGGAAAGTAATTGATTTGTACATGTTGATTTTCAATGCTGGCACTCTGCTGAATATTTTAATCATCTTTTGAAGTTCACCAGTGGAGCCTTTTGGATCTTCTAAGTTTAGAATAATATCATCTGCAGACAGAGGCAGTTTGAATTATTTCGTTTCTATTTGAATCCTTTTATTTCTCTTTTTTGGCTAATTGCTGTGGCTAAAGTTTCAAGGACAATATTGAAAAGGAGTGGTGAGATTAGACATACTTGCCTAGTTCCTGATTTTAGAGGAAATCTTTTCAGGTTTTCACTGTTCCTTTCAATGTTGGCCTGGGGTTTCTCATATATGGCTTTTATTATGTTAAGGCAAGTTCCTTCTATGCCTAGTTCCTTCAGCATTTTTATCATGGATACACATTAAAATTTATCAGAGGATTATTGTGCATCCATTGAGATTCATCCATGAATCTTTTTATGTGGTGGATTATGTTTATTGATTTGCATATGTTGAATAGCATTTCCATCCTTGAAACTATCTTGATCATAACAAACAATCTTCTTAATATGTTGATGAATTTGGCTTGTTGATATTTTAAGATTTTAAATAAGGAGAAATAACACAAAGACCTCAATATAGGTTAATCCCATACACTCTTGGAATACACGGAGTGGCCAAATCTAGAAGAGTAATCATGGACAGTTACATGCAACAGAATTATCTGATGTACTAGAAAGTTCCTATGCAATTTACAGAGATACTGGAATCTGCAAGCTCTGATATACTACACCACTTTGAATGTTTGCTTTGACTACTAATTGGCACCAAAATGTTAGAAGAGTAAATATACTTCAAAATCCACTTGGAAATATATTCAACATTTCACAACAACCTGATATCCCAGAACGCTCAGCCAAAGAAGGCTGTGCTCTAAGAATACACTCATGTAAAGGTGGAAGAGAAACTCATTCCAATAGATATGCCAATCTCAATATAAGAGTATAAGTGATATCAAAGAACAGTCCATGTTCATGGAAGTTTGGAGTTTTATTGCCTTGAAGAGTTCTTATTTGTGTTGTGTATGAAGGTAATTATACTGGGTTCATAAAATGAGTTTGGAAGTGCTTTTTCCCTTTTTGTTTCATGGAATAATTTTAGAAATGATGGCATTTGTTCTTTAAAGCTCAGGTAGGATTCAACTGAGAGTCTGTCTGGTTCCAGGCTTTTCATTGTTGGAAGGCTTTCTTTTACTGTGCCAAACTCACTAATTTTTATTTTACTGCTTAGGTTTTTCTGTATCCTCTTGGTTCAATTCTGGTATATAGAAAGTGACAAACAATGTGTATTTTTCCTGCATTTTCAATTTATTTTCCATTTATTGGAATATGTGCATTCAAATTAATCTGTAATGTACTCTGAATTTCTCAATTGTCTTCCTTAATATCTCCATTTCTGTCTCTCATTTTATTCATTTGTGTCTTCTTTCTCTTTCTTTTGTCATATTGAATAAGAAATTATTATTCTTATATATCTTTCTCAGGTAACCAATTCTTCATTATATTATTCCTTTGTATGATTTTTTATTCTCCATTTTTTAATTATGTATTTCTTTGATTGCAGCTCTGAAATTTAAGAATGGTTTGTTCTTATTCATAGAAGAGCTCAAGATACATGAGTAGATAATTTATTTGGAATCTTCCAAATTTTTAAATGTGGGCAGTCATAGCTATAAACTGTCCATTTATAACTGCCTTCTCTGTGTTCTAGAGATTTTGGTACATTGTATTTATAGTCTTTTTAATACTTATAAATTTTAGTTTCTACTCAGAATCCTTTGTTGATCCACTCATCATTAAAATGTGTATTGTTCAATCTGCATGTCCTTGTATATTTTTTTTGTTTTTTTTTTTTTTTGCTGTTGATTTTTAACTTCATCCCATTATCATTGGAATAGGAGACATGGAATTATTTTAATTTTTGCAGTGTTGCTTATACTTGCTTTGTTTCCTAAAATATCTTCTTTAGAGAAAGCTGAAAGGAAAGCATATTCAGCTGTTTTTGGATGAAATATTGTGTACTATCTCTTAAGTGTATGTGATTTACTGTTTGATTTAGCTCTGTAGTATCTTTGTTAATTTTGTGGCTGAATGACCTATGTATTAGTGTGATAGATGTATATTGGAATCACTTGATATTTTTACATTGGGGCCTATATGAACCAGTATGTTTCATAATGTTGTGTCATTAGGTTCACCAGTGCTTGGGACATAAATATTTATTATCTTTATGTTTTCTTGTTTGATTGTTCCCTTTATCAGGGTGTGGTGATGTTTTTCTCCACTAACTAATTTTTCTTGACATCTGCTTAGTTAGGTATGAATAGGTATTCTTGTTGACTTTCAGGTTTCACTAACATGAATTTTTTTTTATTCTTTTACTTATGAATATCTTTGATGATAGGTGTGTTTCTTGCAGGAAACAATGATTGTGTCTTGTTTTTTTTTTTTTTTAGTCCAGTCTTATGATCTATGTCTGTTATTTGGAGAACTGAGACCTTTTATATTGAGTGTAATAATAGAGAGAAATGTGTTACTTTTTGTCATTTTCATTTACATTTAATGTTTTTTTCTATCCTAATTGTTACATATTCATTCACACTTCTAATGCAATTTCTTCTCATCCAATATCTCTTGGTTGTTTTTAGTCTTCTTCTATGTGTAGCATTCTTCTAAGTGTCTTCTACAATGCTGGCATAGTAATAATGATTCCCTTTGATTTATACTCATCTTGATAGGTTTTTATTTCTTCTTCCATTTTGATAGTTCAATTATGATGGTTTATTGGATACACTGGTCTTGGTTGGCTGTTATTTTCTTTCAAGACTTGAAATATATTGTTCCAAGCTCTTCCAGACATTTGGGTTTCTATTGAGAAATGCACAATGTTAATCTGATTGTTTTTTCTCTAATCATGAACTGGCTTTTAAGATCCTTTCTTTGAACTAAATTTTTGTCGGTGTAATTATAGTAGGATTAAGAAGTTCTTTTCTAGAAGGGTCTATTTGATGTTCTGAATGTTTTCAGTGTCATTAGGTTCATCTCATTCTCAAGGCTTCAGGCATTTTTCTGCTATTACATCCCTGCTATAATCATGTCTCTCTGATCATTTGTTAATGTCTATGAGCATTAGTTTTGCCTCAGAATTATTCTAAATTATGATTATAGTTTCTTATTTTTTCTGTAATACTGTCTGAAAGTTCAAGAATATCCAACTGATGTTCATGCTCAGAAATTCTGTCCTCAACTTAATCAAATATATTGGAAACACTTTCAATTCAATTTTTGATTTGATTCATTTTTTTCTGTCATTTCCAATATTTCTGTTTAGTGCTTTTTTAGTATCTCTATATCTTCATTGAATTTGTCATTTATATCCTGTACTGACTTCCTTAATTCATAGTTATTTTTTTGAATCATCTTAGAATTCATTTATTATTCAAATATATTTAAAATATTTTTACTCAATATTTTATCTTTTTTTAAATTCATTTTTACTGTAATGGGATACATCTTGTTTCTCTGTACATGAAGTAACAGCATACCATGTGTGTAATCATACATTTACCTAGGGTAAAAGATTTGCTTCATTCTGTTATTTTTTTCTTCCCTCCCACTCCTCCCATCCCTCTTTTCCTTCTATACATTCCCTCCTTACTCCATTCTTGCCACTTCCACCCCCGCATTATGTGTCATCATCTTCTTATCATTTGTACTTTGATTTTTTGAGATTGGCTTATCTCACTTAGCAAGACATTCTCCAATTTCAACCATTTGCCTGAAAGTGCCATAATTTTATTATTTTTTATGGCTTAGTAATATATATTCCATTATATATATATATATATATATATATATATATGTGTGTGTGTGTGTGTGTGTGTGTGACAGTTTCTTTATCCATTCAACAATTGAAGGGCATCTAGGTTGGTTCCACAATCTGGCTATTGTGAATTGAGCAGCTATGAACATTGTTGTGGCTGTATCTCTGTAGTATGCTGATTATAATTCCTTTGGGTATGGGCCAAGGAGTGGGATAGCTGTGTCAAATGGTGGTTCCATTCCAAGTTTTCTAAGGAATCTCCACACTGTTTCCAGAGTAGCTGCAGTAATTTGCAGCCCCACCAGCAATGTGTGAGTGTACCTTTTTCTCCAAATCCTCACCAACACCTATTATTGCTAGCGTTCTTGATAATCGCCATTCCAATTGGGGTGAGATGGAATCTTAAGGTAGTTTTGATTTGCATTTCTCTTATTACAAAAATTGTTGAACATTTTTTCAAATATATGTTGATTGCTTGTAGATCTTTTTCTGTGACATGTCTGTTCATTTCCTTAGCCCATTTGTTGATTGGGTTATTTGTATTCTTGGTGTAGAGTTTTTTGAGTTCTTTACATATTCTGGTAATTAGTGCTCTATCTGAAATATGAGTGGCAAAGATTTTCTCCCACTCTCTATGTTCTCTCATCACATTGCTGATAGTTTTTTTTTTTTTTTTTTTTTTTTTTTTTTGCTGAGATAAAGCTATTTAGTTTGAATCTAGCCCAGTTATTGATTCTTGCTTTTATTTCTTGTGCAATGGGAGTCCTGTAAGGAAGTCTGATCCTAAGCCAACAAAGTGAAGATTTGGACCTACTTTTTCTTCTATAAGATGCAGGGTCTCTGATCTGATTCCGTGGTCCTTGATCCATTTTGAGTTGTTTTTTGTGCAGGGTGAGAGATAGTGGTTTATTTTCATTCTGTTGCATATGGATTTCCAGTTTTCTCAGCACCATTTGTTGAAGAGGCTATCTTTTCTCCATTGCATATTTTTGGCACCTTTGTCTAGTTTGAGAAAATATATTTATTTGGGTTTGTGTCCATGTCCTCTATTCTGTACCACTGATCTACCTGTCTATTTTGGAGCAATACCATGCCGTTTTTGTTACTATTGTTCTGTATTAAATTTGAAGGTCTGGTATTGCGATACCCCCTGCTTCACTCTTCCTGCTAAGTATTGCATTAGCTATTCTGGCTTTCCTATTCTTCCAAATGAATTTCATGATTGCTTGCTCTATTTCTGTGAGATATGTCATTGGGATTTTAATTGGAATTGCATTGAATCTGTATAGCACTTTTGGTAGTATGGCCATTTTGACATTATTAGTTCTGCCTATCCAAGAACATGGGAGATCTTTCAATCTTCTATGGTTTTCTTTAATTTCTTTCTTTGGTGTTCTGTAGGTCTCATTGTATAGGTCTTTCACCTCTTTTGTTAGATTGATTCCCAAGTATTTTATTTTTTTCAAAGCTATTGTGAATGCAATAGTTTTCCTAACTTCTCTTTCTGAAGATTCATAACTTATGTATAAAAATGCATTGAATTTATGAGCATTGATCTTATATCCTGCTACTTTATGAATTCATTTATGAGTTTTATAACTTTTCTGGTGGAACTTCCGGGTTCCTCTAAATATATAATCATGTCATCTACAAATAGGGATAGTTTGAGTTTGTTTTACTATTCATATCCTTTTAATTTCCTTGTTCTCTCTAATTGCTCTGGATAAAGTTTGTAGGACAATGTTGAATAGAAGTGGTGAAAGAGGGCACCCCTGCTTTGTTCCAGTTTTTAGGGGGAATGCTTTCAGTTTTTCACCATTTAGAATGATATTGTCCATGGGCTTAGCATTGATGGCCTTTACAATGTTAAGGAATGTTCCCACTATCCCTATTTTTTCTAGTATTTTAATCATGAAGGGATGCTGTATTTTATCAAATGCTTTTTCTGCATCTATCAAAAAATTTATGTGATTTTTGACTTTAAGTTTGTTGAATATTTATTGATTTCAGAATGTTGAAAAACCTTGCATCCCTGGGATAAAACCCACTTGATCGTGGTGCACTATCTGTTTAATATATTTTTGTATGCAATTTGCTACGATTTTGTTGAGAATTTTTGCATCAATGTTCATTAAGGATATTGGTCTAAAATTTTCTTTCCTTGATGTGTCTCTGTCTGGTTTAGGTAACAGGGTGATATTGGCTTCATAGAATGAGTTTGGGAGGGTTCCCTCCTCTTCTATTTCATGAAATACTTTGAGAAGTGTTGGAATGATCTCTTCTTTAAAGGTTTTGTAGAACTCAGCTGAGAACCCATCTGGTCCCAGACTTTTCTTTGTTGGTAGGCTTTTGATGTCTTCTTCTATTTCATTACTTGAAAAAGTGATCTATTTAAATTGTGTATGTCCGGGCGGCCCCGCTCCTTCCTCCCGGGCCGCTCCTTCCTCCCATCGGCCTCGGCTTGCGGGCCTTTCAAACATGGAGGAGCGGGAGCCAGGGGCGAGGCCGGCTCTCGATGGGAGCCCATTGCGCCCGCCCAGCCCGCGGCTGGATGTCAGCTCTGACAGCTTCGACCGGATGCTGGCCCTGTATGCGCCCCGCCTGCCCCCCATCCCTTACCCCAACGCCCCCTGCTTCAACAACCTGGCCGAGTAGGAGAGCTTCCTCCGGACCGGGGTCCGGGGTGGCGGGCGCGGGCGGGCGCGGGGCGGGGCCGCGAGGGGCCCCGCCGCCGCCGCCGCCGGACCCCCGGGCAGGACCCGCCGCTGCCAGGACGCCCCTGCCCCGGACCCCGAGCGCGTCCAGCGCCTCCGCAGTCTCATGGTGGCCAAGGAGGAAGAGCACGGGACCGCCTGGGCGCGCCGGCGGGATCCGGGTCGCAGCAGGAAGGCGCCGCGCAACGTGCTCACGCGAATGCCCTTGCACGAAGGCAGCCCTCTGGGTGAATTACATCCTTGTATCCGGGAGGGGGTGAAGGTGAATGTTCACATCCCCACTTTCAAGGGACTCCGGGGCGTCTGTACAGGCTTCCTTGTCGCATTTGACAAGTTCTGGAATATGGCACTTACTGATGTGGATGAGACCTAACGAAAACCTGTTCTAGGCAAAGCGTATGAGCGGGATTCTTCGTTGACTCTCACTAGGCTATTTGGTCGGCTGAAACTTCAAGATTCCTCCAAGAAGGAAGCAGATTCTAAGTCTGCAGTTGAAGACTCCACTCTGTCCAGATACTCCCAAACATCCACTTGGAAGGTGGCTTCAGTGTGGGGAAGAGGAGACACTGACCGGGGCTCACTCAAGCGTTCCGCTCTGTTCCCTTCTTCCCTGCAGGCATCAGCAAGGGAGGAGTCCAGATCAGAGCTGTCAGGGAGGACTACACGGACAGAAGGGTCCAGTACGGGAGGTACCTTTTCCAGGGCTACCACCCTTTCCAGGGGCCAATCCCGTAAAAAAAAAGCGAAAGCCCAAGGCGGATTACCAGCAGGTATTCACCCGACACATAAATCAGATTTTCATTCGAGGTGAGAATGTCCTGCTGGTTCACCTTGCACAGTAACCAGCTCAGCCTCATTTGAGCTTTGGTTTTTAAAAATAAAGTGCATGAATTGCTACTCTGCTGTATCCTAGTATCCCAAGGAAACCCTGAATTGGAATGCTTCCCTCTGGTACTGCACCTGCAGAGGACAGAGCAGGCTCGACCCTCTGGACGATGAGATCAAGGGGAGGATAGGCCTTAATGAAGGTGGGCATGTGAGTTACTGTCAAGACAGAAGCCATGCTTAGGTACATGGCATCTGACTGGGTGTCATGGTCTACTTCATACTCTCAAACCAAATATAAGATCTTCCATTTGACTTAGGGTCACAATATAAGTGGAATTCACTCTTCAGAGATTATAGAAAAATGTCTCAAAAAGAATTCTCATTTTTAAAGCTTGTATCCTGACTAGGCATAAATTTGACTCTATAAGTAGCAATGTAAATTGCCCCAGAGGCCTGCACCCACCTCTTGTAACTGATCTATGAATTTGCTCTACACCATTCTCTCTTGATCAAAAATGAAATTATTATCTTTGAATATCTGTAAGATCTAGAAAAGTTACCAACTAACATAGAGGTGAAATTTAGGTAGGTTAGGTTAGTGTGCTCAAAGCAGGCAGCAGTGAATGCTGCTTTGCTCCCTCTCCTTGTTATAGAAAGAATGCAGGACCTCATCAGTCTTCCCCTAACCAGAGGTAGCCTCTGCAAACAGCACACCAGATGGGACTGTCACATGCTTGTGTGGTGGCTTCTTGTCCTTCTGACTTCTGTGGCATGGTGCTAGTGCATGTACCCTGTGGTATTACCCTGCTGTACATGGTGTGAACTGTCCTGTGAGCTTTGTGGCAGGAGACTGTGACCTTCATATCTGCTTTCAAAGAGTTCTTCATGAACTCGGTAACACACATCACATGACTGAGAGTCCCCTTTCCCAGGCAGGGCTGGCCTTGTGTAGAAAATCTTTCAGAATGATTTTACCAAGAATTAAGGATGGTAGTTTTATTCCCACATGTCAGGCCAAAGAGAGGCTTACAAAATACAGTGGGTGGTGTCTAAAGAGACACCTCACTTACAGCCTTGCTTGGGTAACACGTAACCACAGGACCTGGGAATGCTCCTACTTGAATCATTATGTGCTTTTTCAATCAACAGTGCAGAATAGGCTGCATCTTGACACAGACTGTTAGGCAATATTGACTTTTTGTTAGTTCATATTTGTTTTATCTTAGATAACTCATGTTCAAAGTGAGAATAAGAAACTAACCAGTTAAAATACATGAAAAGAAGAAGTTCCCCTGCTCTACTTGTTTTGTCCTTGGATAAGCCTTCTGAGAAGCAGGATGAATGAAGTTTAGGGAGCTGGGACACCTGTTCTTCTGCTAGCTGGATCACTGGCTTACCAGACAATGAAAGGTGATCAGATTTAACCCCTCTGTGCCTCAGTTTCTCCCATTAGACACCTACCTCACAGGGGCATTGCGACAAAGAATTTTAGGAAGGCATTTTACAGCCTCTAAACATATTTAAGTGCCATGAACAATTTTTATAATCTCTGTTTCATAGCTCTGTAAGAATTCTATGTCTTATGAGCAAGGCAGGTGCTATATGAACAAGTAATCTTCCTAGGTGACATACTATGGTCTACTAATTATTATTGGAAGGCAGAGAAACTTCAGGAACTGTTATCCATATTCCATTCCATCCTCTGGAGGGACAGTGGAAGTTCTCAGAAGAATATCTTCAGTTAAGAGAAGAGCCACCTTTTTTGCTACTCCCCCCACATCTCATCCCCCACCTTTTTCTGATAATTATCAGAAAACATTCCCTTGAACTTTGCAAGGGGTTTATATGATAGTACCAAAGGGAGAATGAGCATCTAAAGATGGCAGGTCCCCAAAGGGGAATTTGCAGAAGTTTTTGTTGTTGTTGTTGTTGTTTTATATTTACTTGTTTTTATTTTTAAATGCACATTAAAGTGTACTCTAGAGCCAGATCAGATGCTCTAAAGTTTAAAGAGGTTCCAGATCATAAACTTAAGTTAACAGTTATCTTTGGAATCAACCAGTCTAAATTCTCTTCTAAATAGTTTATCCAAAAGTCTTATTTCCCAAATTAAGAGTTGTGCTATTTAATCATCAGGCTATCCTGCCTATCTGTATCTCCATGTGACTGCCTTCATCTGCCTGCCTGCTTGTCCCTCATTTAGAAACCATATTACAGTTTTCCCAATAATGTAGACATTTGGAATCAAAGGCAATATAATCAGTGTCCATTCATTCTAGTACCTAGTTAAATCTAACCTGATTTGTTTTAAACATGCCAATTTTCATATTTATGCATAACTTTCATATATCCACATAAGGATTGATTTACTATTTTCTCCCTGCATAACCGTCCTAAGAATGCCGGGGACCAGCCCAAGCAGCAGAGTCCAGGGGTCCTTGATGGCCTGAAATACAAAAGCCCCGAGTGATTAGACGGCGCAGCGTCGGCGATGGACAGCAACCACACAGACTCCGGTCAATGTTAGGATGCTGACAAGTTTATTGAATTTTCTAACAGTTTATATACCCTTACACGTTTTACTAAAAATATTTATGATTTCATATGAAGAAGGAAGTTCTTAGAAGTTTATTAATAGATAACAGAAGTTAGGTCTGCACAGTTAGTCAATTAGCGCCATCTGGCACATTCATCTTACTCAACATTTCCCTACAATGAACTTTTTTTGACCTGAAACTTACAAAAGCAAGTTGATGTACACTACTTGTTTTTTTTTTTTTCTTTAAAGTTTAACTTCTATTTGATCTCTTACCGCTAAGATTAATTATAACTTCTAGTAATTTGTTATTAATTTTTTGTGACTATAATTACATGTCTATGCTATGTTAAATCATATTATACTATTAAGAACCAAGTTATTATTTTTAAAGTAAAAAATCTTCATCTAAAAGAACTAAAACTTCTCTTTTGAACTAAATATAATGTATTTCTGTGGGAGGCTTATTACTTTGTAGAAGAAGCCAGATGTAATAAATATGTTGATCACTGAAGCTAAGGGAATCACTTATATGTAACTAGATGTCTGGGAATCTTGTAAAAGTTAACAAAAACATCATAAGACATATTGCTTCAGAATGTCCACCATTCCCTATAGGAATATTAGTGCTTTGTGTAAACAAATGAACTTTATTTTACTGGAATTGGGTTGACTCATATGAACTGTTTGTGTTCCCATCATCCTTCAACCGAAGAACTTTATTAAACATGATTAATCAGCGTAATATTGTGAGTTCTGGTGAAAAACAAAAAAGGAAGAGAGATTAACACTCTGAGGAAGGGGCTCCAGCTTTACTCAACTTACGACGAGTCCTTGCTATCATCTTCCAGGGAAGGCCTTGGCAGCACCCAACTTATGACGAGTCCTTGCTATCATCCTCCAGAGGAAGATTACCAACCTCTGGCATGGGTCTTTATGTGCCAGGCACACTTCCCTGGCATGAGTTTTATGTGCTAGGCGCCCCCGCATAAGAAAAATATTTTTGAACTGTGCTCTATACCAGGTATGACATATGAGCCCATTTATTTGCTTGGACAGTGATTCTGGAATGAATACTACCAAGTAAATGTGATAGTTCACACAAATAATGATAATTATTTTTAGAGAAGTCAGTTCTTTTTAATTATTCCTTCCTCTTTTTCATTACAGAAATTTTTCAAAAGAAAAAAATAGGTCCTAATAATATATTGCTGCTAAAACAATGTGATCATCTAGGCCATTATACATTGCTCTGGAGTGTGGGGGAGTAGCTCAGTGGTAGTGTGTGTGCTTAGCTTAGCATGTGTAAGGCCCTGGGTTCTATACCCAGCACCTTAAATAAATAAATAAGTAAATAAATAAATATTTTTTAAGTTGTTATAGAAATAACTGAAGTCTACCTCAGGAGAAGGAAAGGGCAAAGTAATGGTAGAGCACAGGCACCCTCCTCCCTCAACTCACCTGGGATGGGCCCTACACAGCTGAAATGCAGAACTGGTCTCTAATATTCTCCAAGGATTCCAGCTTGGGAAGCTCATTAAGAACTGTACATATTTTTGAATATCCAACTTTTGTTCTTCAAAGTAATCTCTAGGCACACAAATATGTTTCCAAGACAATTCACAGGACATACCTGTGCCATGAGGAAGGCTTCTCAGGGGTATTCACCTTTGTTAGATAGTAACAAGTGATTAAGAAATTCAAGATTTGGTTTCACACTTAGAACAATTTCAGGTGCTGTTCTTTGTACACAGAAGCAATTCTACTGCTTCATCATTAGTAGAACTTGCACTTGGTGGTTGTTTTCATATTGGGGAAGCATTTCTGCTTCCTTTCAGGGGACCGTCTTGTGTGGAGGCAGGCAGCTTTGGACCAGTCGGCACCTTACTCAATGTGCATGGCGCAGGTCAAGTCAGAAAGCCTGGGAGACATTGACCTTAAGGTCTAGGTGCATAGAAAAAAACACCTCTACATCCTGCACATCCAGAGAAATGACAATTTGTACTCCATTTGAGTACAATGAATCAAAATGCATTCTGCTATCATGTCTAACTAAATAAAACAATTAAAAAAAATAATACCTGTGCTACAGGCAGATCAGGAGCAGCTTCTGCCCCAGTGGTGTAAAGGTCAAGCAGTACCTGCAGAGATGTCAGGTCATGTATGACCTGCCTCCATCCCCACAAGCCTCACAGGCATCTGTACCTCTCTACCCCTTGAGGAAAAAGAACTAGAAACCTAACTTGATACAGAATGGACATTTGTATTTCTATTTGCACTACTCCTTTAGCAGCTCACATGGGCAAAGTCATGAAATAGAATTGGTTTTATAAATTGCTTTAAATCTTCTCTAAATTTTGCCTTTAGGAAAAAATTAAAATTCTTCAAAGACAGCTAGCTGTCATTGGTGCTGCCCCAGAACTTCTCTTTCTTTTAGGTATTTTTTTCAGAATGAAATGGTCGCTGTGGAAAGGTCAAGGTTCATATAAGAGAGGAGTATCATGTAAGAATATAATAGTTTTGCAACTGTTTCAATTTTTCTTTTCCCTTGCCAGACACACAGTGCAGCCAGCCCCATTTCAGTAACTTGGGTTCTCGGATCTGTGTTTCTCTTCTCCCAGAAGGCCTTTCTTAGTGGTTGTAAAGCAAACACATTGGATCGGGGCCCATGTTGCAAAGGTGGGCAGTCTGTCATTACTTTCTGGCAAGTTGAGCTGATGGATTTAAGATAAGCCTTTGGGGTTCCTGTCACCATTTTCTGTCCTCTGAAGAAGGGTTGGGCCTCCTTTACTCTCAGTGTTTTGAGTATTTTTCAAATGTTTGTAAGTTCTCTTGCACTCTTCTAATAAAAATGAAAGCTCTCTGTCAAGAAATGGCTTTGGATGGCTCAGAGATCTAGGGAAGGAAACATAAGTACACCTGAGACTTTCAGTTGGTTTTTTATTTATTTAGAATAAAAAGTAGTTTGATAAGCTACCAGAGTTACTGCTCCTTTAAAAACACTCTCTGAAAAGATGGGAACTGTCCCTTAGGAAAGCTATAAAAGCTATTCCCAATACATTGCAATTGCTTTTGATTTTGAGTCCTTTGGAGCAAATATTTGATGTTTTGTCTGATGTGATGTTTTTAGATCTGTGAAGAAAATATCTGAGAATTTTTAGGGGTATTATTTAAACTCTGATTATCTGGCTGTATTATGTGGAGCTAGGTTTTAGGGCAGCTACTCACTTCTTTTCCTGTTGTCCTGACAGTAAAGCAGATAGTGAGCCATGTCTTTAAAACTAATTTGCTTATTCCATACTGACATCTGAAGACATCAGCCTTCTGTTGGGCAACCCGGGGGATTCCCCTGTACACCATGACTTATTAATGATTTTTAGACAAGGCTAAAGCTGAGTGACTCTATGTGTTTGTAGTTTCTGTATTCATATACCAGCTGCTAAAAGAAAAACCGTGAGTGTAATCTCATCTTTATATTGCTCCTAATTGTTAATTGAACCCTTTCCTGTTTGGGGAGGATTGCTGCTAATAACATCAATTTGCAATGTTAAGCTTTAGGTATGTGTCATATGGGAGTCTGGAAACTGTAATAGATATGATTGATTTAAAAAAAATAAATTGTGTATGTCCTCCTGGTTCAGTTTAGGTATTTCATATGTCTCTAGAAACCTGTTGATGTCTTTGAGATTTTCTATTTTGTTGGAGTATTGATTTTCAAATTAGCTTCTAATTATGTTTTTTGTTTCACTTGTGTCTGTGGTGATATTTCTGTGTTCATTCTGAATTTTATTAATTTGGGTTTTCTCTCTCCTTCTCTTAGTGTGGCTAAGGGTTTATCAATTTTGTTTATGTTTTTCAAAGAACCAACTATTTGTTTTGTCAATTTTTTTCTATTGTTTCTTTTGATTCAATTTTGTTGATTTCAGCTCTAATTTTAACTATTTCCTGTCTTCTAGATTTGGTGTTGATCTCTTCTTTTTCTAGGAGTTTGAGATGTAGTGTTTGGTCATTAATTTGTTGATTTTTTTTCTTCTTTTATTGATTGCAGTCCATGAAATAAATTTTCCTCTAAATACTGCTTTCATAGTGTCCCAGAGATTTTGATATGGTGTTTCTTTGTTCTCATTTACCCCTAATAATTTCTAAATTTCCTTCCTGATGTCTTCTGTTATCTATTCATCATACAATAGCTTATTATTTAAACGCCAGGTGTTGAAATAGTTTCTGTTTTTCACTCTGTCATTAATTTCTAATTTCAATCCATTATGATCTGATAGCATACAAGGTAGTATCTCTGTTTTCTTGTACTTGCTATCATTAGCTTTGTGGCATTGAATATGATCTATTTAGAGAAGTATCCATGTTCTGCTGAGAAGAAAGTGTTTCCACTCTTTGTTGGATGGTATATTCTATAAATGTCCATTAAGTCTAAATTATTGATTGTGTTATTGAGATCTATGGTTTCTTTGTTCAATTTTTGTTTGGAGGATCTGTCCAGTGGTGAGAGAGGTGTGTTAAATTGCCTATTATTATTGTGTTGTGGTCTATTTGATTTCTGGAATTGAAAAGGATTTGTTTGACATACATTGATGAACAACTGTTTGGGGCATAGATATTTATGGTTGTTCTCTCTTGCTGATTTATGCTTCCCTTAAGCAGTATGAAATGTCCTTCATTATCCCTTCTGACTAACTTTGGCCTGAAGTCCACATTATCTGATATGAGGATGGATACCCCGGGTTTTTTGCTGTGTCCATGTGCATGTGGGTATCTCTTTCTATGAGTCTCTTGCAGTTAGCAAATTTGGATCTTTCTGTTTAATCCTATCTGCCAGTCTGTGTGTTTTGATTGATGAGTTCAGACCATTAACATTCAGGGTTATTATTGAGATATGATTTGTATTCCTGGTCATTTGGCTCTTTTTTTTTTTTTTTTTTTTGACACAACTTGGTTTCTCCATTATTTGGCTGTTCCTTTAGGGCAATTCCTCCCTTTGCTGATTTACATCATTGTTTTTCATCTCCTCCTCATGAAATATTTTGCTGAGAATGTTCTGTAACCCTGGCTTTCTTTATGTAAATTCTTTTACCTTTTATTTATCATGGGAGGATTTTATTTCATTGCCAAATCTGAAGGTAAGTTTCGCTGGGTACAAGATTCTTGGATGGCATCCATTTTCCTTGGGCCTGAAAAATATTGTTCCAGGCCCTTCTAGCTTTAGGGTCTGGATTGAGAAATCTGTTGATATCTGTATTGGCTTCCCCCTGAATGTAACTTGATTATTTTCTCTCGCAGCCTTTACAATTCTGTCTTTATTTTGTATGTTAGTTATTTTCATCATATGTGCCTTGGTGTGGCTCTGTTTTAATTTTGTGTATTTGGAGACCTATCTGCCCTTTGTACTTGATTTTCCATTCAGATTTGGGAAATTTTCTGATATTATTTCATTGAATAGATTGTTCATTCTTTTGGTTTGTTTCTCTGTGCCTTCCTCCATCCCAATAATTCTTAAATTTGGCCTTTTCATGATATCCCATAATTCTTGTAGATTCTGTTCATGATTTCTTACCATCTTCTCTGTTTGGTCAACTTTGTTTTCAAGATTAAATATTTTGTCTTCAATATCTGAGGTTCTGTCTTCCAGGTGTTCTGTCCTATTGGTTATGCTTTCTACAGAGTTCTTACTTCATTTATTGTCTCCTTCATTTCAAGGATTTCTGTTTTATTTTTTCAATATCTCTAACTCTTTATTGAAATGATCTTTTGCTTCCTGTATTTGCTCTTTTAACTGTTGATTGGTGGGATCATTCAATTCCTGCATTTGCTCTTTCATCTCATCATTCTATGACTGCATTTGCTCTTTCACCTCCTCATTTGCTTCCCTGATAATTTTGATTGTGTACATTCTGAACTCCCTTTCTGATATTTCTTCTGCCATGCTGTCATTGGATTTTATTGCCATACTGTGTAGGTTTGTTTGGGACATTTTCTTCACTTGTTTTCTCATATTCTTCAGGTATCTACTCCTTTGGTAATGAAATTCCTGGGATATTGAATATCTCTGCTATTCACTAATATTGTCCTCCACAGATTTCCCATAACTCAACTCTTAGCCTTCAGTAGCCTGAAGTCTTGGAGGAACTTGATACTGTGGTGGTCCACAAGAAAGCTGCCCCTCTAGTTGTGGTAGCATTCAGGTGGGGTATATTCCCTGTCAGTAGGCCAACGTGCCTCCACTTGTTGATTGATGGTCAGCCAAAGAGGGACTAGACTGCAGACTGGGGCACATTTGATCTGGGCCTGTGTCTCTGGTTCTACTGCCCTGGTGGGAAAGCCTCACTCAGTGGGGTATATTCACCTGGTCAGGAAGTTTTGCTGGGCAGCTCTCCTCTCAGCAGTTTCCTTTGGTCCAGAACTACCACCTGGACTGGGAAGCCCTCCTCTGTGATGTTCCCTGGGTTCTTGTTCTACCGCCTCGGTTGGGTAGCCTGTCCCTGTGAGGTACTCCCTCTCTGAGCAGCCGTCCTCTGCCACATTCCCTGGGGACTGGAGGTACTGCCTGGGCCTCGGACCCTCACACTGTATCTAAGCCAATCACTGTGTGGCCCTGCTCTGCAATGCTCCCAGTTGACTGGGTTCTCTGCTCCAGCAGGAGAGTCTCACTGGGCCACTCTAGTCCACAAAGTTCCCTGTGTTTTGGGACTACTTCCCCATCCAGGGAGCCTGACCAGTGGGGGAGACTCACTCGAGGCTCTAAGTTCATCCCGAGTCTCTCAATAGCTCCTCTTCTTGACTCCTGGGTCTTGTCAAAGGTCCTCTAGCCTCTTGTTAGTGTCTCATGAAGGAAACTGCCTTTCCGATGATAATAGCCACACCCACAGAAATAATTCAAAATGCCTGCACCAGCCTATAAAAAAGCCTCTGGCTAACTCTGTGATGCAGGTGGGCTGGCTGGTCTGCCAGCTTACTCCGCAATAGCAACAGACCTTGACGTGGTGATCAGGTGGGGTTGCTCAGTGATGGTGTTTGTGCTTGGCCTGGTGGTTGCGAGGGCTGGCTGCCAGCCGCCTAGCTCCACAAGACAGGAGGGTTGGATGCCCGCCTGTTACCTCCATAGAGCAGGCGACCTGACTCACCTGCCAGCTTGCTCTGCCAGTATTTCATCTTTCTGATATTTGTAGAGTCTGTTGGTGAATTACGGACACATTCCCTCGGGTGTTGATGGGCTGCTGGATGGTGGGCAGAGTTTCCTGAGAAGCCAGAATGTCAGGGATGCAGTCCTAAAGGAACGCATCAGTGTCACAGCCTTGAAGGATGATGCCAGTGGCCATATCTTGAGCCTGGTTGTCTGATGCAGCCTCTGTTCTCAGGCAGGAGTATTCTGCTAGAGGGGAGGGGATTTTAATTTTCCCAGAACTTTTCAGATTCACATGAACAATTTGAGAGTTGGACATCCTGCTGGTTCTCATAGTGACTACCTTATCAGGAGCTTCTCAGCTTTCTCTCCCTGTTGTCTTCAGCCTTTGAAGTTTGGAAGTCTTCATTGGCCTAGTGTTGGCATGCTGTGATATGGTTCTTGTGAACCCACACCCTACTCTCCAATTGCTAATGCCTCCCTCTTTGGGACTTGGATTTGACTCCCAGGTGCCCCTTACAGATCTCAGGACAATATTGCTGTTCCAGGTTTTACCCACAAGGACCTATGTGGGGGCCCCCTTATCCATTTGGAAGACTTCTGAGGGCCAACAGTTTTCATGAGATGGGAGTACTGCTGAGAGACTCAAGTGAGGGACAGGGAGAGGATTCTGCAGGGTTATAACTTCCTGAGTGTGTTCTCACAAGACACTGACATTGTGGACAAAGGAGTTAGCCCTGGAATCACAGGAGGCTGAAGAGGGAAGGGCATATTATGGAAGGACTGAGGCTTAAACTTCCTCAACATGAAGAGGTTATGTACTTGAGGACCTTGAGATTTAGGTCCCACCTATGCCTCACACAGAGACTTTAATATGTGCTACTGGCACCTGCTGAGTTTCAGCATCCAGGAGGTAGAGCTCCTAGGAGGTGTTCCTGCAGGTTTCTCAAATTTTCATAAATTGTCCATCCCCAGGTTCCATGTGTTTGAATTTTCAGGCAGGACAGACAGATGGTATGGTGCAAGCCTTTAATTACAACTACTGACAGGAATCATGCCCTCTTTGGTGTGCTCCAACTTCCTTCTCGAATGTTCATGCAGGATATGTATATGTTTCTTGTCTGGGTCTCTTGTTGAATCATTTCCTGTGTTTCTCTTGAAGATCTCATCATGTCCCTTCCTGATTTTTTCTCAGAGATGACCTTTAGAAACTTCAATGGGAAACACTTCTAGGATCATCTCAGACTATACCCCAGATCGTTGCCTGAGTATTTCCCCACCTGGAATATTGCTGGGTTCCCCGTCCTTCTGGCTGCTGTCATCTGGATTGTGGAACTCTAGAAAGATCCATTATTGTCCTTTGTCCATATCAGTGGTTGGTAGTTTATCCTGGGTTCTCCTGGGTCTGACGATAGCTGGATCTTGTGGAATTCTCCATAGTAGTGCTGAGTGATCCTCTTCTCATGGGTGTTACTTCAGTTTATTCCATTGTTCATTGCTGATACAATGTTTGGCAGTCTGGCAGTGGACTTGTTTCTTGGAGGCCATGTGTTCACTGTAAGTTATCTAAAGATATCTTGGGTTGTTTTGATTACATAGGGAAAAACCCTCATGCTTTTAGTTGATTTTACAAAAGGTGGTATTCTAAGTGTTAAAAAGCAGTTAGAACAGAACATTGTATCCCCATCTTGGGTTGTAGGGTGTAAATGCAACAGGTACTATCCAGAGGGAATGGTTGACAGTATGTAAGAGACAGTGTTTGATGACACTGGTTCTGAGTCTGTGCCAGTGCTGGGGACTGAGACGAAGATAAGGTTGGATTGAGGTTTGAGGACATGGTGGAGCAAGGTCTGGGAGAAAAAGTGTCATGAACTTTAGTCTGAGCTTGTACTGGTATGGAATTAGAGATTCCATTGCATAAAATAAAATGGGATGTCTAGTGGGATCCCTGTAGAAGGTTCCAGAGCATTGTCTCTAGAAGGCCCCACAAAAACGCTGGCTACATTTTTCTGTAAGTGGTCTTCGAAGACCTTGTTTTTTTTTTTTTTTTTTTTTTTTTTTAGAGAATTGCTGAGGAACAGAAAGCTGTTGGTGCTTGCTTTTTTTGTTCTAGAAGGCTTGTGGGGTTGAAGAGTCCTGCTCCTCCTCCCTGCCCAATGACTTTTATGTGCTCTATAGTGAAATGAGGGGTCATCTGATTTCTTTTTTATTCTCAATTACAAATTTTCAGTTCTGCTCTCATGCTGACCAGTGCCTACCATAGTTTCTGGACAGCAGAGTTAATGAAAGAGGTATCTTCAGCCTCTACCTGTAATAGTGGATTGTTTCCCAAGAATGAGTCCTTTGGTGGTGGGCAACATGAATCTCTCTTGGATTACTGTGTGAGGAACTGGAAAGTAATGAGACTTTGGCAGCTATCTTCCACTAGGAGAGTAATGAAATGGGATAGGTGGAGATCAGGGCCTGAGATTGCGGGGAGAGGATAAGGCAATGAGACAGAAGATGGCAATGGAACAGAAGAAGGTAATGGAAGTGGAGAACGTTATGGGACTGGAGAATGGTGATAGGATTGGAGAAGGTTAAGGGACAAAAGATGGTGATAGGAAAATGTTATGTTTTGTAAGTGAGGAGTCCCCCAAAAGCTCCTGTGTGAGCCAATGCAAGAAGGTTCAGAGGAGAAATGAATGGGTTGTAAGATTCCTATCCCAATCAGTGAACTAATCCCCTGATAGGGTCTAACTGAATAAATGATAAATAAAGTGGTAGGGTGTGGCTGTAGGTAGTAGTTCATTGGTGGCATGGCTATGGAGTATATATATCTAAAGAATAGACCTCTGCTTTCCTGCTCACCATGTGAGCTGCTTCCCTCTGGCAAACTCTTCCACCATGATTGTCTGCCTCACCTCAAGCCTTGAGGAATGGAGCAGACCTTCCATGGACTAAGACCTCTGAAACAATGAGGCCCTGAAATATACTTTTTTCTTGTTCACAGTTGTTCTGGTTGGTTCCTTTAGGCAGAGAAGTGAGAAATGAGACTAGATAGTAACTCTTGTATTTTATAAATATCTTAAATGCTTCTAGTTATGTCTTCGATTAGTTCAGCACTTTTTGCATTCCAGTTATGTTCTGATTACTTTAATCTCAATGTTTTTATCCACAATTCCATGGAAATGACTTTCGTTAATGATGGAAAGGAAAGTGATGAAAGAAACAGAAATTGTTACAGCATTTATTTCTGACATTAAATGAAACAGACACTATGCAACACCACTGTAATTTCATGATTCTCATACATGTTAAACTGTACTCCTAGTTTTAGTTGCTCAAATGCATAAGAATCACCTGCAAAATGAACTTCTCATGAGGTGGTTTGTGTGCTCAGTTGCAGTGGAGCAGCATGGCTGAAATTTTAAAGAACTTGTCCTGGTCATGAGTCACAGCTCATCTCCGTGGAACTTCTTTTGAAATGAAGACTTTGCTTGGAAGGCTAGCACCTGCTGAAGACATGATTCTAAAAGTGGTTTCCTTGAAGTACTCCATTAGATGGAAGGAAGTAGGAAACAATCTCAATGAAGCATGAGTTACTAGTGATAGGTACTTAATTTCAGCTTCTTCTGCTGAACTCTATGAGGGAACAAGATGCATGCTCCATGGAAAATCCTCTTGGCACAGACCTCTGCTCTTGTGGCCTGAGGCTCATGATTGTGGATTTGGGTCAGCTGAACACTTTTGGCTCATGGTCACATGCTCAGGTCCCCACTGCCCCTGACTACTGAGGCAAGGACAGAGTCTGGAGAGGTTGATGAGTAAATGATAGGGAAAACAGTAGCTGGAATCCATAGGCATTCTCTGGAGGTGAGAATAGTAATGGTACATTCATTGAGGGTGCATCCCTGAAGGCAGTGGTTTTCTAGTACTATAAAAAAGGAATGCAAATAAAGTGAAATGACAGTAAGGAATAGGGTCAAGTTAACTGACCCAAGATGAAGAGGTGTATCAAAAACCCCTTTAGAAACCAGGAACTCTCTGAGATGAGCTAGAAAAAAAGCCAGGGAAACTATGCACAACCTTCCCCACAGCAGGGATCTGCCAATCCTTTGTGTTGTCCTTTTAATGAGCAGGTGCCCTACCGAGTCACCCTTCCACTTCTTTGGTCTGTATTCAAATCCTTGGGGGCTGACTTTGAGTCTCAAACCCCTGGGCGAAGACATTGCAGTTAGAACACACTGAGCCCCTAGTAGATTATGTGCATGTCAGGCTGGTGTCAGAGAAAGAGGACTCAGGGCACAGAAGAATCCAGGTCATCACTGTACTTTTGCCCTGACTGGAGCAGGACAGGGATGGAGGAGAAACTTGGCAGTGGTCTAGCGCATGGCTGCTGGGAGGTGACTGTCAGATGCATCAAATTCCGTGCCACATCTGGTTTTACTGCCTTACCCTGACCTTGAGGCCTCAGTGCTGTGGCTCCCAGCCATGCCCAATGACACAGGTCCTCTGCATGTGGTCTGAGCAACCCTGAGCAACCTGAACAGGGAGGACCAGTACCTCATGGGAGTAGCTCAAATCCTTTGTGTTCACTGGACAAAGAAAGCAAGAATGGTCACCACAGCCTTCAATTGCACAGATGTTCAAGGTGACAATGATTGATAGGAAGTGTTCTCAGTCATGAAAGCGGCCTCTGCCAGGACAATAGGATCAGGCCCCACTGATCTTGATGACAAACTAGATGCACAGTTCCTTCACTCCCCAGGCCTCTCCACCCATGCTCTGTAGCTACTCACTGGAGTAAAACAGGATCCACAAGGTCAGGCAACCTCTGCACATTAGCCCCTAAATGGTGAAGACACCATTCCTGCCTCCAGAGCCAGGCACCATCCCAGACTGAGAGATTATTTCGTGGGTCAGGGAATCACCTCTTTGATTGGCTGCTATTGCCTTCAAGGGAGAAATCAGGTCATCTGTGGCCTTCAGTTCCCAATTCCCATACGAATCCATTCATGCACTCATTAGTACTTGTGGGCATATTACCAGATCACCCTTTTGGTCTTTGTAGTTCCCCACCTTCCACTGAAGATGACATCGGAGGACCTGTTTATGTCTAAATGTCACTAAACTGGAGTCACAGCTAGAATTCCCTAGTCCTGGCTACTTCACCCAATTGTTAACTCATCCCTCTGTAATTAAAGAGGCAAAAACAGGCAGCCTTATTCAACATAATGTCAAGAAGTAAATTTTTCCCTACCAAAAAGTTATATCCTCTCTAGTTAAAGAGGTTTCTCCAGGCCTGTGACCTTGGAGCCCGAGCAGGGTGTGCAGGACTAGAGACAGGGTGAAATTATGATATCTCCTACCCCCAGTTTGGTCACTGGTTACTGGTGGTTCAGGGGCTTCCCATTGAGGACATTTGTGATATCACCATATTACTCTGTCTCTTTCATTGGCATCACTTCAATCCTCCATATCCCTAGCTATGCTCACTGTCCCCCAACTGTCAGATGGATATTGTATGCATATTTGTGCCATCAATGGTGGTGGGGGATAGGGTTGATGGGTGGTGTGCTGCATGTGACACAGCCCTGAGAGGCTGACTTGCAGTTCCCTCACACTCTGAACTGCAATTCCATTCTGGCCACCAATATAGTAATTTTATCCTGGCTCTAGATGAAAAGGCAGGAGCAAAAGCAGGTGACATGTCCATGTCATTCAGCCTGAGCTAAATGGTGCTGCAAGGACCATCTCCATGTTAGCCTCTATAAGGCAGGGTTTCAAAGCACCTCTGTTGCCACCAGTGTATCTAGCAGCCAAGACACTTTGACCACCTCTAACTCAAGACCATGAAACCTCCTTTCTCCCCAATCTCCCTGGACCCATTTGTGTCATGGGAAGCTAGTAAGTCCCATGGTAACACTAGTACACCAGTTCCTACAACCACAAAGGTTGAGAGTGGAGGGAAAAGCTGATTCAGACATAGGAGGAGGGTCCTCATGGAATTGTACCATCTTTGGAATCCCAAGACCGTTATATTATTTCTGTAATGATCAAATCCATGAATTCCTAAGGTATAATGAAGGAAAATGTGGTGTACGGGTAGAGTACTCAATGCTTCTATTACCTCCCTGCATGTCCAGTCTCTTCTAGAATCCATTGTAATGAAAAAACAGACATGACTTCATTTCCAATGATACACCACAACAGACGGAAGGTTCCTCCAATTATTCCAAGCAGTATTATAAAGCGGTTGTCACCTCAATTAGGAAGAAGTAATTATTAACAAAAAAACAGGCTCACATGGGGACAGTTTTTTCTCAGTATTGGCCTCAGTTATGGGAAAAACTTTGTCCCAGCAGGACAGGAGTGAGAAATGTGCTGATTTTGAACAGAGAACAAATTCTTGAAGAGCATAGTGTCTTGGGTAGTAGATGTTGTGGGCCAGAGATACCTGACTACCCTGAACATGTGTTGGCCAGAGCTGCAGATCCTTTGTGCAGCAGGACCTGATGGTTGTTGTTGTTTCTGTTCATTGGATGGTGGTGACCCCTGGAGCTTACCTGGTGACCACAAGCCATAGCTTCCATCACTCTCCTTTGGTCCAGGCAGGGAGAAAACCTGGAATAATGGGATTGCCTCCCACAGATGCATGGAATCCCTCTCTGAGGACGTTATTCTTGGAGGCAGAAAGGTCATGATGAAACTTCATTTTTCTGTGCTTATGATCCTTGCAAATGTGGTCATGAGGGCCTGGGCTACTGATGCACTTTGGTCAGCTTGTGACTGACCCTTGACTTTGGGTAGAAATTTATGGTGTCATGATTTGGGGTGGGGAGTTGGCCTGCCCTGTGCATTTCCTGGGGAAAATATACTGCAGAAATTTCTTTATTCTGTCCCAAATGCCTGCTTGAAGGAGCCTTGGAGGACTTATCCCACACACTGTCTATGACCTGTGTTACAGGGACACAGAGACTCATTTCTCCAGCACAGGATGGCAACTCCCCTGAAAACCTCTGTTTCTGAGCTTGTGACCTGGGCCATACACTCTCCCCTCTCTGGCCAGTTGGCCTAAGCTTATTTACCTTTCACCTCTGTGAGTCCTGGGGTTGAAGGATCTGGGGCTCCTGCAGGTCCTGGCTGCTCTCTTCCCTGGTTGAGATTCCGTATAGCCCTGGGAAGTTGGTACACTGCTAGTGGACATGCAGAGGGAGCCAGATAGTCTCTTCTGGGAAGCTAGGATGTCTGTAGCCAAGAGTACCTCAGAGGCACAGTCCTCATGAAACATGTGAGTGGCATAGTCGTGCAGGACAACACCAGTAGCCAGAGCCTGAGCCTGGTTCTGCGGCTCAGTGTCTGCTTTCAGACATGAGTATCCCTGGTCCTGGGAAATAGGACTTCTAAAGAGTGAGGGGCTCTTACTGGTTCCCCAAGATACTAAATTCCCCAGATTAATATGAATATTTGGGGATTTTGATGTCTTCCTTATTTCCATGGAGACTGCCCAGACAGAACACTCTTTGTCATCCTCAAGGTCTTTGATTTCTTCAGCTTTTAAAAACTGTGACCCTACCCCAACTGATGTCAGACTGTGGCGTGATCCTTGTGAGCTCACCCTTCTAGTCTGCTATGGCTCCTGCCGAGCTATTTCAAGGCTGCGACTCGGTTCCAGTGGTCTTCCAGAACTGAGAAGAGCATCACTGTTCCAATTTCTTCCCACAAGAATTTAACTGTGAGGCTGAGAGTTCAGGCTGCCTTCATGGGTAGGTGATGGAGATTCTGAGTGCCCACAGATATCACCAGATGCATTTGTGCTCAGGGACCCAAGTGAGGGGCCAGAGAGAGGACACATAGGGGTGAGAACTGAAGCTTTGCAACCTTATGGAATCCTGAACCTTTGTGAATGGATTTTCCAAGGACATTGGTATCATGGGCAATGGAGTCATCCCTGAAGTTACAGGAGGCTGAGGAGGGAAGGAGAGGAGATGGAAGTGGTGAAGCCTCAGAGTGTTTCATCTTGATAGGATTCATGCTTTTGAGGACCTTGAGGGATATGCCCTACCTGTGCATCATGCTTAACCTTGTAACATGTCCCTGCAGCACAACAAGTGTCAGCATCAAAGAGGGAGAGCTCCCAGGAGGTTTTTGTGAAGGCTTCCTTACCTTTTAAGGATGGCCCATCCCCAGTTTCCTTGTGGGTGTTTGAATTTCCAGGTGGGGCAGAGACATGATAATTCCACACCTGGAAAGACCAAACTCCACAAGAATCATGCCACCTTGAAATGTTTCTGGCCCCTTTGAATCATTCCTGTATAGCACAGTTGCTGTCATCTGTAAACATGGAGTTCCAGGAAGACCCACAATTATTCTTTGCCTGACCTCTTTTTGGGACTCTGTACCAGGACCTTCAGATTCAGATATGGGTAGATATTGGGTGGTTGTCCAAATGGATGTTGCATGAAGCTCCTTTGAAGGTGCTGCTCCAGTTTCTCCTCAGTTCAAGCCTGAGGAAATCCGCTGGGGTCTTTTTCATGGCCTATGGTTACAGGGTGCCCTGTTCTCAAACATGAGATGACTGAAAGTCTTCTGAGACTTTGGACCAAATAAGGTAAAGGCTTGTCTCTGTTGTAGTTGTTTCCACAAAAGGTGATATTTTAGGTGTTGACAAGAAGAAGGGCAAAATCTGCAGACAGAGGCAGTTTGAATTATTTCGTTTCTATTTGAATCCTTTTATTCTCTTTTTGGCTAATTGCTGTGGCTAAAGTTTCAAGGACAATATTGAAAAGGAGTGGTGAGATTAGACATACTTGCCTAGTTCCTGATTTTAGAGGAAATCTTTTCAGGTTTTCACTGTTCCTTTCAATGTTGGCCTGGGGTTTCTCATATATGGCTTTTATTATGTTAAGGCAAGTTCCTTCTATGCCTAGTTCCTTCAGCATTTTTATCATGGATACACATTAAAATTTATCAGAGGATTATTGTGCATCCATTGAGATTCATCCATGAATCTTTTTATGTGGTGGATTATGTTTATTGATTTGCATATGTTGAATAGCATTTCCATCCTTGAAACTATCTTGATCATAACAAACAATCTTCTTAATATGTTGATGAATTTGGCTTGTTGATATTTTAAGATTTAAATAAGGAGAAATAACACAAAGACCTCAATATAGGTTAATCCCATACACTCTTGGAATACACGGAGTGGCCAAATCTAGAAGAGTAATCATGGACAGTTACATGCAACAGAATTATCTGATGTACTAGAAAGTTCCTATGCAATTTACAGAGATACTGGAATCTGCAAGCTCTGATATACTACACCACTTTGAATGTTTGCTTTGACTACTAATTGGCACCAAAATGTTAGAAGAGTAAATATACTTCAAAATCCACTTGGAAATATATTCAACATTTCACAACAACCTGATATCCCAGAACGCTCAGCCAAAGAAGGCTGTGCTCTAAGAATACACTCATGTAAAGGTGGAAGAGAAACTCATTCCAATAGATATGCCAATCTCAATATAAGAGTATAAGTGATATCAAAGAACAGTCCATGTTCATGGAAGTTTGGAGTTTTATTGCCTTGAAGAGTTCTTATTTGTGTTGTGTATGAAGGTAATTATACTGGGTTCATAAAATGAGTTTGGAAGTGCTTTTTCCCTTTTTGTTTCATGGAATAATTTTAGAAATGATGGCATTTGTTCTTTAAAGCTCAGGTAGGATTCAACTGAGAGTCTGTCTGGTTCCAGGCTTTTCATTGTTGGAAGGCTTTCTTTACTGTGCCAAACTCACTAATTTTTATTTTACTGCTTAGGTTTTTCTGTATCCTCTTGGTTCAATTCTGGTATATAGAAAGTGACAAACAATGTGTATTTTTCCTGCATTTTCAATTTATTTTCCATTTATTGGAATATGTGCATTCAAATTAATCTGTAATGTACTCTGAATTTCTCAATTGTCTTCCTTAATATCTCCATTTCTGTCTCTCATTTTATTCATTTGTGTCTTCTTTCTCTTTCTTTTGTCATATTGAATAAGAAATTATTATTCTTATATATCTTTCTCAGGTAACCATTCTTCATTATTTATTCCTTTGTATGATTTTTTATTCTCCATTTTTTAATTATGTATTTCTTTGATTGCAGCTCTGAAATTTAAGAATGGTTTGTTCTTATTCATAGAAGAGCTCAAGATACATGAGTAGATAATTTATTTGGAATCTTCCAAATTTTTAAATGTGGGCAGTCATAGCTATAAACTGTCCATTTATAACTGCCTTCTCTGTGTTCTAGAGATTTTGGTACATTGTATTTATAGTCTTTTTAATACTTATAAATTTTAGTTTCTACTCAGAATCCTTTGTTGATCCACTCATCATTAAAATGTGTATTGTTCAATCTGCATGTCCTTGTATATTTTTTGTTTTTTTTTTTTTTTGCTGTTGATTTTTAACTTCATCCCATTATCATTGGAATAGGAGACATGGAATTATTTTAATTTTTGCAGTGTTGCTTATACTTGCTTTGTTTCCTAAAATATCTTTAGAGAAAGCTGAAAGGAAAGCATATTCAGCTGTTTTTGGATGAAATATTGTGTACTATCTCTTAAGTGTATGTGATTTACTGTTTGATTTAGCTCTGTAGTATCTTTGTTAATTTTGTGGCTGAATGACCTATGTATTAGTGTGATAGATGTATATTGGAATCACTTGATATTTTTACATTGGGGCCTATATGAACCAGTATGTTTCATAATGTTGTGTCATTAGGTTCACCAGTGCTTGGGACATAAATATTTATTATCTTTATGTTTTCTTGTTTGATTGTTCCCTTTATCAGGGTGTGGTGATGTTTTTCTCCACTAACTAATTTTTCTTGACATCTGCTTAGTTAGGTATGAATAGGTATTCTTGTTGACTTTCAGGTTTCACTAACATGAATTTTTTTTTATTCTTTTACTTATGAATATCTTTGATGATAGGTGTGTTTCTTGCAGGAAACAATGATTGTGTCTTGTTTTTTTTTTTTTTAGTCCAGTCTTATGATCTATGTCTGTTATTTGGAGAACTGAGACCTTTTATATTGAGTGTAATATAGAGAGAAATGTGTTACTTTTTGTCATTTTCATTTACATTTAATGTTTTTTCTATCCTAATTGTTACATATTCATTCACACTTCTAATGCAATTTCTTCTCATCCAATATCTCTTGGTTGTTTTTAGTCTTCTTCTATGTGTAGCATTCTTCTAAGTGTCTTCTACAATGCTGGCATAGTAATAATGATTCCCTTTGATTTATACTCATCTTGATAGGTTTTTATTTCTTCTTCCATTTTGATAGTTCAATTATGATGGTTTATTGGATACACTGGTCTTGGTTGGCTGTTATTTTCTTTCAAGACTTGAAATATATTGTTCCAAGCTCTTCCAGACATTTGGGTTTCTATTGAGAAATGCACAATGTTAATCTGATTGTTTTTTCTCTAATCATGAACTGGCTTTTAAGATCCTTTCTTTGAACTAAATTTTGTCGGTGTAATTATAGTAGGATTAAGAAGTTCTTTTCTAGAAGGGTCTATTTGATGTTCTGAATGTTTCAGTGTCATTAGGTTCATCTCATTCTCAAGGCTTCAGGCATTTTTCTGCTATTACATCCCTGCTATAATCATGTCTCTCTGATCATTTGTTAATGTCTATGAGCATTAGTTTTGCCTCAGAATTATTCTAAATTATGATTATAGTTTCTTATTTTTTCTGTAATACTGTCTGAAAGTTCAAGAATATCCAACTGATGTTCATGCTCAGAAATTCTGTCCTCAACTTAATCAAATATATTGGAAACACTTTCAATTCAATTTTTGATTTGATTCATTTTTTCTGTCATTTCCAATATTTCTGTTTAGTGCTTTTTTAGTATCTCTATATCTTCATTGAATTTGTCATTTATATCCTGTACTGACTTCCTTAATTCATAGTTATTTTTTTGAATCATCTTAGAATTCATTTATTATTCAAATATATTTAAAATATTTTTACTCAATATTTATCTTTTTTTAAATTCATTTTTACTGTAATGGGATACATCTTGTTTCTCTGTACATGAAGTAACAGCATACCATGTGTGTAATCATACATTTACCTAGGGTAAAAGATTTGCTTCATTCTGTTATTTTTTTCTTCCCTCCCACTCCTCCCATCCCTTTTCCTTCTATACATTCCCTCCTTACTCCATTCTTGCCACTTCCACCCCGCATTATGTGTCATCATCTTTTATCATTTGTACTTTGATTTTTTGAGATTGGCTTATCTCACTTAGCAAGACATTCTCCAATTTCAACCATTTGCCTGAAAGTGCCATAATTTTATTATTTTTTATGGCTTAGTAATAATATTCCATTATATATATATATATATATATGTGTGTGTGTGTGTGTGTGTGTGTGTGTGTGTGTGTGTGACAGTTTCTTTATCCATTCAACAATTGAAGGGCATCTAGGTTGGTTCCACAATCTGGCTATTGTGAATTGAGCAGCTATGAACATTGTTGTGGCTGTATCTCTGTAGTATGCTGATTATAATTCCTTTGGGTATGGGCCAAGGAGTGGGATAGCTGTGTCAAATGGTGGTTCCATTCCAAGTTTTCTAAGGAATCTCCACACTGTTTCCAGAGTAGCTGCAGTAATTTGCAGCCCCACCAGCAATGTGTGAGTGTACCCTTTTTCTCCAAATCCTCACCAACACCTATTATTGCTACGTCTTGATAATCGCCATTCCAATTGGGTGAGATGGAATCTTAAGGTAGTTTTGATTTGCTTTCTCTTATTACAAAATTGTTGAACATTTTTTCAATATATGTTATTGCTTGTAGATCTTTTTCTGTGACATGTCTGTTCATTTCCTTAGCCCATTTGTTGATTGGGTTATTTGTATTCTTGGTGTAGAGTTTTTTTGAGTTCTTTACATATTCTGGTAATTAGTGCTCTATCTGAAATATGAGTGGCAAAGATTTCTCCCACTCTCTATGTTCTCTCATCACATTGCTGATAGTTTTTTTTTTTTTTTTTTTTTTTTTTTTTTTTGCTGAGATAAAGCTATTTAGTTTGAATCTAGCCCAGTTATTGATTCTTGCTTTTATTTCTTGTGCAATGGGAGTCCTGTAAGGAAGTCTGATCCTAAGCCAACAAAGTGAAGATTTGGACCTACTTTTTTCTTCTATAGATGCAGGGATCTCTGATCTGATTCCGTGGTCCTTGATCCATTTTGAGTTGTTTTTTGTGCAGGTGAGAGATAGTGGTTTATTTTCATTCTGTTGCATATGGATTTCCAGTTTTCCCAGCACCATTTGTTGAAGAAGGCCTATCTTTTCTCCATTGCATATTTTTGGCACCTTTGTCCTAGTTTGAGAAAATATATTTATTTGGGTTTGTGTCCATGTCCTCTATTTGTACCACTGATCTACCTGTCTATTTTGGAGCAATACCATGCCGTTTTGTTACTATTGTTCTGTATTAAATTTGAAGGTCTGGTATTGCGATAACCCCTGCTTCACTCTTCCTGCTAAGTATTGCATTAGCTATTTGGCTTTCCTATTCTTCCAAATGAATTTCATGATTGCTTGCTCTATTTCTGTGAGATATGTCATTGGGATTTAATTGGAATTGCATTGAATCTGTATAGCACTTTTTGGTAGTATGGCCATTTTGACATTATTAGTTCTGCCTATCCAAGAACATGGGAGATCTTTCAATCTTCTATGGTTTTCTTTAATTTCTTTCTTTTGGTGTTCGTAGGTCTCATTGTATAGGTCTTTCACCTCTTTTGTTAGATTGATTCCAAGTATTTATTTTTTTCAAAGCTATTGTGAATGCAATAGTTTTTCCTAACTTCTCTTTCTGAAGATTCATAACTTATGTATAAAAATGCATTGAATTTATGAGCATTGATCTTATATCCTGCTACTTTATGAATTCATTTATGAGTTTTATAACTTTTTCTGGTGGAACTTTCCGGGTTCCTCTAAATATATAATCATGTCATCTACAAATAGGGATAGTTGAGTTTGTTTTACTATTCATATCCTTTTAATTTCCTTGTTCTCTCTAATTGCTCTGGATAAAGTTTGTAGGACAATGTTGAAATAGAAGTGGTGAAAGAGGGCACCCCCTGCTTTGTTCCAGTTTTTAGGGGGAATGCTTTCAGTTTTTCACCATTTAGAATGATATTGTCCATGGCTTAGCATTGATGGCCTTACAAATGTTAAGGAATGTTCCCACTATCCCTATTTTTTTCTAGTATTTTAATCATGAAGGATGCTGTATTTATCAAATGCTTTTTCTGCATCTATCAAAAAAATTTATGTGATTTTTGACTTTAAGTTTGTTGAATATTTATTGATTTCAGAATGTTGAAAAACCTTGCATCCCTGGGATAAAACCCACTTGATCGTGGTGCACTATCTGTTTAATATATTTTTGTATGCAATTTGCTACGATTTTGTTGAGAATTTTGCATCAATGTTCATTAAGGATTGGGTCTAAAATTTTCTTTCCTGATGTGTCTCTGTCTGGTTTAGGTAACAGGGTGATATTGGCTTCATAGAATGAGTTTGGGAGGGTTCCCTCCTCTTCTATTTCATGAAATACTTTGAGAAGTGTTTGAATGATCTCTTCTTAAAGGTTTTGTAGAACTTCAGCTGAGAACCCATCTGGTCCCAGACTTTTCTTTGTTGGTAGGCTTTTGA
Source organism: Sciurus vulgaris (assembly GCF_902686455.1). NCBI lineage: Eukaryota > Metazoa > Chordata > Mammalia > Rodentia > Sciuridae > Sciurus > Sciurus vulgaris. The sequence goes on from NC_136474.1 coordinate 32,415,396, forward strand.
TGTCTTCTTCTATTTCATTACTTGAAAAAGTGATCTATTTAAATTGTGTATGTCCCGGGGTCCGGGCGGCCCCGCTCCTTCCTCCCATGGGCCTCGGCTTGCTGGGCCTTTCAAAACGTGGAGGAGCGGGAGCCAGGGGCGAGCCGGCTCTCGATGGAGCCCATTGCGCCCGCCCAGCCCCGCGGCTGGATGTCAGCTCTGACAGCTTCGACCGGATGCTGGCCCTGTATGCGCCCCGCCTGCCCCCATCCCGTACCCCAACGCCCCCTGCTTCAACAACCTGGCCGAGTAGAGAGCTTCCTCGGACCGGGTCCGGGGTGGCGGGCGCGGGCGGGCGCGGGGCGGGGCCGCGAGGGGCCCCGCCCCGCCCCGCCGGACCCCCGGGCAGGGACCCGCCGCCGCCAGGACGGCCCCTGCCCTGGACCCCCGAGCGCGTCCAGCGCCTCCGCAGTCTCATGGTGGCCAAGGAGGAAGAGCACGGGACCGCCTGGGCGCGCCGGCGGGATCCGGGTCGCAGCAGGAAGGCGCCGCGCAACGTGCTCACGCGAATGCCCTTGCACGAAGGCAGCCCTCTGGGTGAATTACATCCTTGTATCCGGGAGGGGGTGAAGGTGAATGTTCACATCCCCACTTTCAAGGGACTCCGGGGCGTCCTGTACAGGCTTCCTTGTCGCATTTGACAGTTCTGGAATATGGCACTTACTGATGTGGATGAGACCTAACGAAAACCTGTTCTAGGCAAAGCGTATGAGCGGGATTCTTCGTTGACTCTCACTAGGCTATTTGGTCGGCTGAAACTTCAAGATTCCTCCAAGAAGGAAGCAGATTCCTAAGTCTGCAGTTGAAGACTCCACTCTGTCCAGATACTCCCAAACATCCACTTGGAAGGTGGCTTCAGTGTGGGGAAGAGGAGACACTGACCGGGGCTCACTCAAGCGTTCCGCTCTGTTCCCTTCTCCCTGCAGGCATCAGCAAGGGAGGAGTCCAGATCAGAGCTGTCAGGGAGGACTACACGGACAGAAGGGTCCAGTACGGGAGGTACCTTTTCCAGGCTACCACCCTTCCAGGGGCCAATCCCGTAAAAAAAAGCGAAAGCCCAAGGCGGATTACCAGCAGGTATTCACCCGACACATAAATCAGATTTTCATTCGAGGTGAGAATGTCCTGCTGGTTCACCTTGCACAGTAACCAGCTCAGCCTCATTTGAGCTTTGGTTTTTAAAAATAAAGTGCATGAATTGCTACTCTGCTGTATCCTAGTATCCCAAGGAAACCCTGAATTGGAATGCTTCCCTCTGGTACTGCACCTGCAGAGGACAGAGCAGGCTCGACCCTCTGGACGATGAGATCAAGGGGAGGATAGGCCTTAATGAAGGTGGGCATGTGAGTTACTGTCAAGACAGAAGCCATGCTTAGGTACATGGCATCTGACTGGGTGTCATGGTCTACTTCATACTCTCAAACCAAATATAAGATCTTCCATTTGACTTAGGGTCACAATATAAGTGGAATTCACTCTTCAGAGATTATAGAAAAATGTCTCAAAAAGAATTCTCATTTTTAAAGCTTGTATCCTGACTAGGCATAAATTTGACTCTATAAGTAGCAATGTAAATTGCCCCAGAGGCCTGCACCCACCTCTTGTAACTGATCTATGAATTTGCTCTACACCATTCTCTCTTGATCAAAAATGAAATTATTATCTTTGAATATCTGTAAGATCTAGAAAAGTTACCAACTAACATAGAGGTGAAATTTAGGTAGGTTAGGTTAGTGTGCTCAAAGCAGGCAGCAGTGAATGCTGCTTTGCTCCCTCTCCTTGTTATAGAAAGAATGCAGGACCTCATCAGTCTTCCCTAACCAGAGGTAGCCTCTGCAAACAGCACACCAGATGGGACTGTCACATGCTTGTGTGGTGGCTTCTTGTCCTTCTGACTTCTGTGGCATGGTGCTAGTGCATGTACCCTGTGGTATTACCCTGCTGTACATGGTGTGAACTGTCCTGTGAGCTTTGGTGGCAGGAGACTGTGACCTTCATATCTGCTTTCAAAGAGTTCTTCATGAACTTGGTAACACACATCACATGACTGAGAGTCCCCTTTCCCAGGCAGGGCTGGCCTTGTGTAGAAAATCTTTCAGAATGATTTACCAAGAATTAAGGATGGTAGTTTTATTCCCACATGTCAGGCCAAAGAGAGGCTTACAAAATACAGTGGGTGGTGTCTAAAGAGACACCCTCACTTACAGCCTTGCTTGGGTAACAGGTAACCACAGGACCTGGGAATGCTCCTACTTGAATCATTATGTGCTTTTTCAATCAACAGTGCAGAATAGGCTGCATCTTGACACAGACTGTTAGGCAATATTGACTTTTTGTTAGTTCATATTTGTTTTATCTTAGATAACTCATGTTCAAAGTGAGAATAAGAAACTAACCAGTTAAAATACATGAAAAGAAGAAGTTCCCCTGCTCTACTTGTTTTTGTCCTTGGATAAGCCTTCTGAGAAGCAGGATGAATGAAGTTTAGGGAGCTGGGACACCTGTTTCTTCTGCTAGCTGGATCACTGGCTTACCAGACAATGAAAGGTGATCAGATTTAACCCCTCTGTGCCTCAGTTTCTCCCATTAGACACCTACCTCACAGGGGCATTGCGACAAAGAATTTTAGGAAGGCATTTTACAGCCTCTAAACATATTTAAGTGCCATGAACAATTTTTATAATCTCTGTTTCATAGCTCTGTAAGAATTCTATGTCTTATGAGCAAGGCAGGTGCTATATGAACAAGGAATCTTCCTAGGTGACATACTATGGTCTAGTAATTATTATTGGAAGGCAGAGAAACTTCAGGAACTGTTATCCATATTCCATTCCATCCTCTGGAGGGACAGTGGAAGTTCTCAGAAGAATATCTTCAGTTAAGAGAAGAGCCACCTTTTTTGCTACTCCCCCCACATCTCATCCCCCACCTTTTTCTGATAATTATCAGAAAACATTCCCTTGAACTTTGCAAGGGGTTTATATGATAGTACCAAAGGGAGAATGAGCATCTAAAGATGGCAGTCCCCAAAGGGGAATTTGCAGAAGTTTTTGTTGTTGTTGTTGTTGTTTATATTTACTTGTTTTTATTTTTAAATGCACATTAAAGTGTACTCTAGAGCCAGATCAGATGCTCTAAAGTTTAAAGAGGTTCCAGATCATAAACTTAAGTTAACAGTTATCTTTGGAATCAACCAGTCTAAATTCTCTTCTAAATAGTTTATCCAAAAGTCTTATTTCCCAATTAAGAGTTGTGCTATTTAATCATCAGGCTATCCTGCCTATCTGTATCTCCATGTGACTGCCTTCATCTGCCTGCCTGCTTGTCCCTCATTTAGAAACCATATTACAGTTTTCCCAATAATGTAGACATTTGGAATCAAAGGCAATATAATCAGTGTCCATTCATTCTAGTACCTAGGTAAATCTAACCTGATTTGTTTTAAACATGCCAATTTTCATATTTATGCATAACTTTCATATATCCACATAAGGATTGATTTACTATTTTCTCCCTGCATAACCGTTCTAAGAATGCCGGGGACCAGCCCAAGCAGCAGAGTCCAGGGTCCTTGATGGCCTGAAATACAAAAGCCCCGAGTGATTAGACGGCGCAGCGTCGGTGATGGACAGCAACCACACAGACTCCGGTCAATGTTAGGATGCTGACAAGTTTATTGAATTTTCTAACAGTTTATATACCCTTACACGTTTTACTAAAAATATTTATGATTTCATATGAAGAAGGAAGTTCTTAGAAGTTTATTAATAGATAACAGAAGTTAGGTCTGCACAGTTAGTCAATTAGCGCCATCTGGCACATTCATCTTACTCAACATTTCCCTACAATGAACTTTTTTTGACCTGAAACTTACAAAAGCAAGTTGATGTACACTACTTGTTTTTTTTTTTTTCTTTAAAGTTTAACTTCTATTTGATCTCTTACCGCTAAGATTAATTATAACTTCTAGTAATTTGTTATTAATTTTTTGTGACTATAATTACATGTCTATGCTATGTTAAATCATATTATACTATTAAGAACCAAGTTATTATTTTTAAAGTAAAAAATCTTCATCTAAAAGAACTAAAACTTCTCTTTTGAACTAAATATAATGTATTTCTGTGGGAGGCTTATTACTTTGTAGAAGAAGCCAGATGTAATAAATATGTTGATCACTGAAGCTAAGGGAATCACTTATATGTAACTAGATGTCTGGGAATCTTGTAAAAGTTAACAAAAACATCATAAGACATATTGCTTCAGAATGTCCACCATTCCTATAGGGAATATTAGTGCTTTGTGTAAACAAATGAACTTTATTTTACTGGAATTGGGTTGACTCATATGAACTGTTTGTGTTCCCATCATCCTTCAACCGAAGAACTTTATTAAACATGATTAATCAGCGTAATATTGTGAGTTCTGGTGAAAAACAAAAAAGGAAGAGAGATTAACACTCTGAGGAAGGGGCTCCAGCTTTACTCAACTTACGACGAGTCCTTGCTATCGTCTTCCAGGGAAGGCCTTGGCAGCACCCAACTTATGACGAGTCCTTGCTATCATCCTCCAGAGGAAGATTACCAACCTCTGGCATGGGTCTTTATGTGCCAGGCACACTTCCCTGGCATGAGTTTTATGTGCTAGGCGCCCCCGCATAAGAAAAATATTTTGAACTGTGCTCTATACCAGGTATGACATATGAGCCCATTTATTTGCTTGGACAGTGATTCTGGAATGAATACTACCAAGTAAATGTGATAGTTCACACAAATAATGATAATTATTTTTAGAGAAGTCAGTTCTTTTTAATTATTCCTTCCTCTTTTTCATTGCAGAAATTTTTCAAAAGAAAAAAATAGGTCCTAATAATATATTGCTGCTAAAACAATGTGATCATCTAGGCCATTATACGTTGCTCTGGAGTGTGGGGGAGTAGCTCAGTGGTAGTGTGTGTGCTTAGCTTAGCATGTGTAAGGCCCTGGGTTCTATACCCAGCACCTTAAATAAATAAATAAGTAAATAAATAAATATTTTTTAAGTTGTTATAGAAATAACTGAAGTCTACCTCAGGAGAAGGAAAGGGCAAAGTAATGGTAGAGCACAGGCACCCTCCTCCCTCAACTCACCTGGGATGGGCCCTACACAGCTGAAATGCAGAACTGGTCTCTAATATTCTCCAAGGATTCCAGCTTGGGAAGCTCATTAAGAACTGTACATATTTTTGAATATCCAACTTTTGTTCTTCAAAGTAATCTCTAGGCACACAAATATGTTTCCAAGACAATTCACAGGACATACCTGTGCCATGAGGAAGGCTTCTCAGGGGTATTCACCTTTGTTAGATAGTAACAAGTGATTAAGAAATTCAAGATTTGGTTTCACACTTAGAACAATTTCAGGTGCTGTTCTTTGTACACAGAAGCAATTCTACTGCTTCATCATTAGTAGAACTTGCACTTGGTGGTTGTTTTCATATTGGGGAAGCATTTCTGCTTCCTTTCAGGGGACCGTCTTGTGTGGAGGCAGGCAGCTTTGGACCAGTCGGCACCTTACTCAATGTGCATGGCGCAGGTCAAGTCAGAAAGCCTGGGAGACATTGACCTTAAGGTCTAGGTGCATAGAAAAAAACACCTCTACATCCTGCACATCCAGAGAAATGACAATTTGTACTCCATTTGAGTACAATGAATCAAAATGCATTCTGCTATCATGTCTAACTAAATAAAACAATTAAAAAAAATAATACCTGTGCTACAGGCAGATCAGGAGCAGCTTCTGCCCCAGTGGTGTAAAGGTCAAGCAGTACCTGCAGAGATGTCAGGTCATGTATGACCTGCCTCCATCCCCACAAGCCTCACAGGCATCTGTACCTCTCTACCCCTTGAGGAAAAAGAACTAGAAACCTAACTTGATACAGAATGGACATTTGTATTTCTATTTGCACTACTCCTTTAGCAGCTCACATGGGCAAAGTCATGAAATAGAATTGGTTTTATAAATTGCTTTAAATCTTCTCTAAATTTTGCCTTTAGGAAAAAATTAAAATTCTTCAAAGACAGCTAGCTGTCATTGGTGCTGCCCCAGAACTTCTCTTTCTTTTAGGTATTTTTTTCAGAATGAAATGGTCGCTGTGGAAAGGTCAAGGTTCATATAAGAGAGGAGTATCATGTAAGAATATAATAGTTTTGCAACTGTTTCAATTTTTCTTTTCCCTTGCCAGACACACAGTGCAGCCAGCCCCATTTCAGTAACTTGGGTTCTCGGATCTGTGTTTCTCTTCTCCCAGAAGGCCTTTCTTAGTGGTTGTAAAGCAAACACATTGGATCGGGGCCCATGTTGCAAAGGTGGGCAGTCTGTCATTACTTTCTGGCAAGTTGAGCTGATGGATTTAAGATAAGCCTTTGGGGTTCCTGTCACCATTTTCTGTCCTCTGAAGAAGGGTTGGGCCTCCTTTACTCTCAGTGTTTTGAGTATTTTTCAAATGTTTGTAAGTTCTCTTGCACTCTTCTAATAAAAATGAAAGCTCTCTGTCAAGAAATGGCTTTGGATGGCTCAGAGATCTAGGGAAGGAAACATAAGTACACCTGAGACTTTCAGTTGGTTTTTTATTTATTTAGAATAAAAAGTAGTTTGATAAGCTACCAGAGTTACTGCTCCTTTAAAAACACTCTCTGAAAAGATGGGAACTGTCCCTTAGGAAAGCTATAAAAGCTATTCCCAATACATTGCAATTGCTTTTGATTTTGAGTCCTTTGGAGCAAATATTTGATGTTTTGTCTGATGTGATGTTTTTAGATCTGTGAAGAAAATATCTGAGAATTTTTAGGGGTATTATTTAAACTCTGATTATCTGGCTGTATTATGTGGAGCTAGGTTTTAGGGCAGCTACTCACTTCTTTTCCTGTTGTCCTGACAGTAAAGCAGATAGTGAGCCATGTCTTTAAAACTAATTTGCTTATTCCATACTGACATCTGAAGACATCAGCCTTCTGTTGGGCAACCCGGGGGATTCCCCTGTACACCATGACTTATTAATGATTTTTAGACAAGGCTAAAGCTGAGTGACTCTATGTGTTTGTAGTTTCTGTATTCATATACCAGCTGCTAAAAGAAAAACCGTGAGTGTAATCTCATCTTTATATTGCTCCTAATTGTTAATTGAACCCTTTCCTGTTTGGGGAGGATTGCTGCTAATAACATCAATTTGCAATGTTAAGCTTTAGGTATGTGTCATATGGGAGTCTGGAAACTGTAATAGATATGATTGATTTAAAAAAAATAAATTGTGTATGTCCTCCTGGTTCAGTTTAGGTATTTCATATGTCTCTAGAAACCTGTTGATGTCTTTGAGATTTTCTATTTTGTTGGAGTATTGATTTTCAAATTAGCTTCTAATTATGTTTTTTGTTTCACTTGTGTCTGTGGTGATATTTCTGTGTTCATTCTGAATTTTATTAATTTGGGTTTTCTCTCTCCTTCTCTTAGTGTGGCTAAGGGTTTATCAATTTTGTTTATGTTTTTCAAAGAACCAACTATTTGTTTTGTCAATTTTTTTCTATTGTTTCTTTTGATTCAATTTTGTTGATTTCAGCTCTAATTTTAACTATTTCCTGTCTTCTAGATTTGGTGTTGATCTCTTCTTTTTCTAGGAGTTTGAGATGTAGTGTTTGGTCATTAATTTGTTGATTTTTTTTCTTCTTTTATTGATTGCAGTCCATGAAATAAATTTTCCTCTAAATACTGCTTTCATAGTGTCCCAGAGATTTTGATATGGTGTTTCTTTGTTCTCATTTACCCCTAATAATTTCTAAATTTCCTTCCTGATGTCTTCTGTTATCTATTCATCATACAATAGCTTATTATTTAAACGCCAGGTGTTGAAATAGTTTCTGTTTTTCACTCTGTCATTAATTTCTAATTTCAATCCATTATGATCTGATAGCATACAAGGTAGTATCTCTGTTTTCTTGTACTTGCTATCATTAGCTTTGTGGCATTGAATATGATCTATTTAGAGAAGTATCCATGTTCTGCTGAGAAGAAAGTGTTTCCACTCTTTGTTGGATGGTATATTCTATAAATGTCCATTAAGTCTAAATTATTGATTGTGTTATTGAGATCTATGGTTTCTTTGTTCAATTTTTGTTTGGAGGATCTGTCCAGTGGTGAGAGAGGTGTGTTAAATTGCCTATTATTATTGTGTTGTGGTCTATTTGATTTCTGGAATTGAAAAGGATTTGTTTGACATACATTGATGAACAACTGTTTGGGGCATAGATATTTATGGTTGTTCTCTCTTGCTGATTTATGCTTCCCTTAAGCAGTATGAAATGTCCTTCATTATCCCTTCTGACTAACTTTGGCCTGAAGTCCACATTATCTGATATGAGGATGGATACCCCGGGTTTTTTGCTGTGTCCATGTGCATGTGGGTATCTCTTTCTATGAGTCTCTTGCAGTTAGCAAATTTGGATCTTTCTGTTTAATCCTATCTGCCAGTCTGTGTGTTTTGATTGATGAGTTCAGACCATTAACATTCAGGGTTATTATTGAGATATGATTTGTATTCCTGGTCATTTGGCTCTTTTTTTTTTTTTTTTTTTTTGACACAACTTGGTTTCTCCATTATTTGGCTGTTCCTTTAGGGCAGTTCCTCCCTTTGCTGATTTACATCATTGTTTTTCATCTCCTCCTCATGAAATATTTTGCTGAGAATGTTCTGTAACCCTGGCTTTCTTTATGTAAATTCTTTTACCTTTTATTTATCATGGGAGGATTTTATTTCATTGCCAAATCTGAAGGTAAGTTTCGCTGGGTACAAGATTCTTGGATGGCATCCATTTTCCTTGGGCCTGAAAAATATTGTTCCAGGCCCTTCTAGCTTTTAGGGTCTGGATTGAGAAATCTGTTGATATCTGTATTGGCTTCCCCCTGAATGTAACTTGATTATTTTCTCTCGCAGCCTTTACAATTCTGTCTTTATTTTGTATGTTAGTTATTTTCATCATATGTGCCTTGGTGTGGCTCTGTTTTAATTTTGTGTATTTGGAGACCTATCTGCCCTTTGTACTTGATTTTCCATTCAGATTTGGGAAATTTTCTGATATTATTTCATTGAATAGATTGTTCATTCTTTTGGTTTGTTTCTCTGTGCCTTCCTCCATCCCAATAATTCTTAAATTTGGCCTTTTCATGATATCCCATAATTCTTGTAGATTCTGTTCATGATTTCTTACCATCTTCTCTGTTTGGTCAACTTTGTTTTCAAGATTAAATATTTTGTCTTCAATATCTGAGGTTCTGTCTTCCAGGTGTTCTGTCCTATTGGTTATGCTTTCTACAGAGTTCTTACTTCATTTATTGTCTCCTTCATTTCAAGGATTTCTGTTTTATTTTTTCAATATCTCTAACTCTTTATTGAAATGATCTTTTGCTTCCTGTATTTGCTCTTTTAACTGTTGATTGGTGGGATCATTCAATTCCTGCATTTGCTCTTTCATCTCATCATTCTATGACTGCATTTGCTCTTTCACCTCCTCATTTGCTTCCCTGATAATTTTGATTGTGTACATTCTGAACTCCCTTTCTGATATTTCTTCTGCCATGCTGTCATTGGATTTTATTGCCATACTGTGTAGGTTTGTTTGGGACATTTTCTTCACTTGTTTTCTCATATTCTTCAGGTATCTACTCCTTTGGTAATGAAATTCTGGGATATTGAATATCTCTGCTATTCACTAATATTGTCTCCACAGATTTCCCATAACTCAACTCTTAGCCTTCAGTAGCCTGAAGTCTTGGAGGAACTTGATACTGTGGTGGTCCACAAGAAAGCTGCCCCTCTAGTTGTGGTAGCATTCAGGTGGGGTATATTCCCTGTCAGTAGGCCAACGTGCCTCCACTTGTTGATTGATGGTCAGCCAAAGAGGGACTAGACTGCAGACTGGGGCACATTTGATCTGGGCCTGTGTCTCTGGTTCTACTGCCCTGGTGGGAAAGCCTCACTCAGTGGGGTATATTCACCTGGTCAGGAAGTTTTGCTGGGCAGCTCTCCTCTCAGCAGTTTCCTTTGGTCCAGAACTACCACCTGGACTGGGAAGCCCTCCTCTGTGATGTTCCCTGGGTTCTTGTTCTACCGCCTCGGTTGGGTAGCCTGTCCCTGTGAGGTACTCCCTCTCTGAGCAGCCGTCCTCTGCCACATTCCCTGGGGACTGGAGGTACTGCCTGGGCCTCGGACCCTCACACTGTATCTAAGCCAATCACTGTGTGGCCCTGCTCTGCAATGCTCCCAGTTGACTGGGTTCTCTGCTCCAGCAGGAGAGTCTCACTGGGCCACTCTAGTCCACAAAGTTCCCTGTGTTTTGGGACTACTTCCCCATCCAGGGAGCCTGACCAGTGGGAGAGACTCACTCGAGGCTCTAAGTTCATCCCGAGTCTCTCAATAGCTCCTCTTCTTGACTCCTGGGTCTTGTCAAAGGTCCTCTAGCCTCTTGTTAGTGTCTCATGAAGGAAACTGCCTTTCCGATGATAATAGCCACACCCACAGAAATAATTCAAAATGCCTGCACCAGCCTATAAAAAAGCCTCTGGCTAACTCTGTGATGCAGGTGGGCTGGCTGGTCTGCCAGCTTACTCCGCAATAGCAACAGACCTTGACGTGGTGATCAGGTGGGGTTGCTCAGTGATGGTGTTTGTGCTTGGCCTGGTGGTTGCGAGGGCTGGCTGCCAGCCGCCTAGCTCCACAAGACAGGAGGGTTGGGTGCCCGCCTGTTACCTCCATAGAGCAGGCGACCTGACTCACCTGCCAGCTTGCTCTGCCAGTATTTCATCTTTCTGATATTTGTAGAGTCTGTTGGTGAATTACGGACACATTCCCTCGGGTGTTGATGGGCTGCTGGATGGTGGGCAGAGTTTCCTGAGAAGCCAGAATGTCAGGGATGCAGTCCTAAAGGAACGCATCAGTGTCACAGCCTTGAAGGATGATGCCAGTGGCCATATCTTGAGCCTGGTTGTCTGATGCAGCCTCTGTTCTCAGGCAGGAGTATTCTGCTAGAGGGGAGGGGATTTTAATTTTCCCAGAACTTTCCAGATTCACATGAACAATTTGAGAGTTGGACATCCTGCTGGTTCTCATAGTGACTACCTTATCAGGAGCTTCTCAGCTTTCTCTCCCTGTTGTCTTCAGCCTTTGAAGTTTGGAAGTCTTCATTGGCCTAGTGTTGGCATGCTGTGATATGGTTCTTGTGAACCCACACCCTACTCTCCAATTGCTAATGCCTCCCTCTTTGGGACTTGGATTTGACTCCCAGGTGCCCCTTACAGATCTCAGGACAATATTGCTGTTCCAGGTTTTACCCACAAGGACCTATGTGGGGGCCCCCTTATCCATTTGGAAGACTTCTGAGGGCCCACAGTTTTCATGAGATGGAGTACTGCTGAGAGACTCAAGTGAGGGGACAGGGAGAGGATTCTGCAGGGTTATAACTTCCTGAGTGTGTTCTCACAAGACACTGACATTGTGGACAAAGGAGTTAGCCCTGGAATCACAGGAGGCTGAAGAGGGAAGGGCATATTATGGAAGGACTGAGGCTTAAACTTCCTCAACATGAAGAGGTTTATGTACTTGAGGACCTTGAGATTTAGGTCCCACCTATGCCTCACACAGAGACTTTTAATATGTGCTACTGGCACCTGCTGAGTTTCAGCATCCAGGAGGTAGAGCTCCTAGGAGGTGTTCCTGCAGGTTTCTCAAATTTTCATAAATTGTCCATCCCCAGGTTCCATGTGTTTGAATTTTCAGGCAGGACAGACAGATGGTATGGTGCAAGCCTTTAATTACAACTACTGACAGGAATCATGCCCTCTTTGGTGTGCTCCAACTTCCTTCTCGAATGTTCATGCAGGATATGTATATGTTTCTTGTCTGGGTCTCTTGTTGAATCATTTCCTGTGTTTCTCTTGAAGATCTCATCATGTCCCTTCCTGATTTTTTCTCAGAGATGACCTTTAGAAACTTCAATGGGAAACACTTCTAGGATCATCTCAGACTATACCCCAGATCGTTGCCTGAGTATTTCCCCACCTGGAATATTGCTGGGTTCCCCGTCCTTCTGGCTGCTGTCATCTGGATTGTGGAACTCTAGAAAGATCCATTATTGTCCTTTGTCATATCAGTGGTTGGTAGTTTTATCCTGGGTTCTCCTGGGTCTGACGATAGCTGGATCTTGTGGAATTCTCCATAGTAGTGCTGAGTGATCCTCTTCTCATGGGTGTTACTTCAGTTTATTCCATTGTTCATTGCTGATACAATGTTTGGCAGTCTGGCAGTGGACTTGTTTCTTGGAGGCCATGTGTTCACTGTAAGTTATCTAAAGATATCTTGGGTTGTTTTGATTACATAGGGAAAAACCCTCATGCTTTTTAGTTGATTTTACAAAAGGTGGTATTCTAAGTGTTAAAAAGCAGTTAGAACAGAACATTGTATCCCCATCTTGGGTTGTAGGGTGTAAAATGCAACAGGTACTATCCAGAGGGGAATGGTTGACAGTATGTAAAGAGACAGTGTTTGATGACACTGGTTCTGAGTCTGTGCCAGTGCTGGGGACTGAGACGAAGATAAGGTTGGATTGAGGTTTGAGGACATGGTGGAGCAAGGTCTGGGAGAAAAGTGTCATGAACTTTAGTCTGAGCTTGTACTGGTATGGAATTAGAGATTCCATTGCATAAAATAAAATGGGATGTCTAGTGAGGATCCCTGTAGAAGGTTCCAGAGCATTGTCTCTAGAAGGCCCCACAAAAACGCTGGCTACATTTTTCTGTAAGTGGTCTTCGAAGACCTTGTTTTTTTTTTTTTTTTTTTTTTTTTTAGAGAATTGCTGAGGAACAGAAAGCTGTTGGTGCTTGCTTTTTTTGTTCTAGAAGGCTTGTGGGGTTGAAGAGTCCTGCTCCTCCTCCCTGCCCAATGACTTTTATGTGCTCTATAGTGAATGAGGGGGTCATCTGATTTCTTTTTTATTCTCAAATTACAAATTTTCAGTTCTGCTCTCATGCTGACCAGTGCCTACCATAGTTTCTGGACAGCAGAGTTAATGAAAGAGGTATCTTCAGCCTCTACCTGTAATAGTGGATTGTTTCCCAAGAATGAGTCCTTTGGTGGTGGGCAACATGATCTCTCTTGGATTACTGTGTGAGGAACTGGAAAGTAATGAGACTTTGGCAGCTATCTTCCACTAGGAGAGTAATGAAATGGGATAGGTGGAGATCATGGCCTGAGATTGCGGGGAGAGGATAAGGCAATGAGACAGAAGATGGCAATGGAACAGAAGAAGGTAATGGAAGTGGAGAACGTTATGGGACTGGAGAATGGTGATAGGATTGGAGAAGGTTAAGGGACAAAAGATGGTGATAGGAAAATGTTATGTTTTGTAAGTGAGGAGTCCCCCAAAAGCTCCTGTGTGAGCCAATGCAAGAAGGTTCAGAGGAGAAATGAATGGGTTGTAAGATTCCTATCCCAATCAGTGAACTAATCCCCTGATAGGGTCTAACTGAATAAATGATAAATAAAGTGGTAGGGTGTGGCTGTAGGTAGTAGTTCATTGGTGGCATGGCTATGGAGTATATATATCTAAAGAATAGACTCTGCTTCCTGCTCACCATGTGAGCTGCTTCCCTCTGGCAAACTCTTCCACCATGATTGTCTGCCTCACCTCAAGCCTTGAGGAATGGAGCAGACCTTCCATGGACTAAGACCTCTGAAACAATGAGGCCTGAAATATACTTTTTTCTTGTTCACAGTTGTTCTGGTTGGTTCCTTTAGGCAGAGAAGTGAGAAATGAGACTAAGATAGTAACTCTTGTATTTTATAAAATATCTTAAATGCTTCTAGTTATGTCTTCGATTAGTTCAGCACTTTTTGCATTCCAGTTGTGTTCTGATTACTTTAATCTCAATGTTTTTATCCACAATTCCATGGAAATGACTTTCTTTAATGATGGAAAGGAAAGTGATGAAAGAAACAGAAATTGTTACAGCATTTATTTCTGACATTAAATGAAACAGACACTATGCACACCACTGTAATTTCATGATTCTCATACATGTTAAACTGTACTCCTAGTTTTAGTTGCTCAAATGCATAAGAATCACCTGCAAAATGAACTTCTCATGAGGTGGTTTGTGTGCTCAGTTGCAGTGGAGCAGCATGGCTGAAATTTTAAAGAACTTGTCCTGGTCATGAGTCACAGCTCATCTCCGTGAACTTCTTTTGAAATGAAGACTTTGCTTGGAAGGCTAGCACCTGCTGAAGACATGATTCTAAAAGTGGTTTCCTTGAAGTACTCCATTAGATGGAAGGAAGTAGGAAACAATCTCAATGAAGCATGAGTTACTAGTGATAGGTACTTAATTTCAGCTTCTTCTGCTGAACTCTATGAGGGAACAAGATGCATGCTCCATGGAAAATCCTCTGGCACAGACCTCTGCTCTTGTGGCCTGAGGCTCATGATTGTGGATTTGGGTCAGCTGAACACTTTTGGCTCATGGTCACATGCTCAGGTCCCCACTGCCCCTGACTACTGAGGCAAGGACAGAGTCTGGAGAGGTTGATGAGTAAATGATAGGGAAAACAGTAGCTGGAATCCATAGGCATTCTCTGGAGGTGAGAATAGTAATGGTACATTCATTGAGGGTGCATCCCTGAAGGCAGTGGTTTTCTAGTACTATAAAAAAGGAATGCAAATAAAGTGAAATGACAGTAAGGAATAGGGTCAAGTTAACTGACCCAAGATGAAGAGGTGTATCAAAAACCCCTTTAGAAACCAGGAACTCTCTGAGATGAGCTAGAAAAAAAGCCAGGGAAACTATGCACAACCTTCCCCACAGCAGGGATCTGCCAATCCTTTGTGTTGTCCTTTTAATGAGCAGGTGCCCTACCGAGTCACCCTTCCACTTCTTTGGTCTGTATTCAAAATCCTTTGGGGGCTGACTTTGAGTCTCAAACCCCTGGGCGAAGAACATTGCAGTTAGAACACACTGAGCCCCTAGTAGATTATGTGCTATGTCAGGGCTGGTGTCAGAGAAAGAGGACTCAGGGCACAGAAGAATCCAGGTCATCACTGTACTTTTGCCCCTGACTGGAGCAGGACAGGGATGGAGGAGAAACTGGGCAGTGGTCTAGCGCATGGGCTGCTGGGAGGTGACTGTCAGATGCATCAAATTCCTGTGCCACATCTGGTTTTACTGCCTTACCCTGACCTCTGAGGCCTCAGTGCTGTGGCTCCCAGCCATGCCCAATGACACAGGTCCTCTGCATGTGGTCTGAGCAACCCTGAGCAACCTGAACAGGGATGACCAGTACCTCATGGGAGTAGCTCAAATCCTCTTGTGTTCACTGGACAAAGAAAGCAAGAATGGTCACCACAGCCTTCAATTGCACAGATGTTCAAGGTGAAAATGATTGATAGGAAGTGTTCTCAGTCATGAAAGCTGGCCTCTGCCAGGACAATAGGATCAGGCCCCACTGATCTTGATGACAAACTAGATGCACAGTTCCTTCACTCCCCAGGCCTCTCCACCCATGCTCTGTAGCTACTCACTGGAGTAAAACAGGATCCCACAAGGTCAGCAACCTCTGCACATTAGCCCCTAAATGGTGAAGACACCATTCTCCTGCCTCCAGAGCCCAGCACCATCCCAGACTGAGAGATTATTTCGTGGGTCAGGGAAATAACCTCTTTGATTGGCTGCTATTGCCTTCAAGGGAGAAATCCAGGTCATCTGTGGCCTTCAGTTCCCAATTCCCATAGAATCCATTCATGCACTCATTAGTACTTGTGGGCATATTCCCAGATCACCCTTTTGGTCTTTGTAGTTCCCCACCTTCCACTGAAGATGACATCGGAGGACCATGTTTATGTCTAAATGTCACTAAACTGGGAGTCACAGCTAGAATTCCCTAGTCCTGGCTACTTCACCAATTGTTAACTCATCCCTTCTGTAATTAAAGAGGCAAAAACAGGCAGCCTTATTCAACATAATGTCAAGAAGTAAATTTTCCCTACCAAAAAGTTATATCCTCTCTAGTTAAAGAGGTTTCTCCAGGCCTGTGACCTTGGAGCCAGAGCAGGGTGTGCAGGACTAGAGACAGGGTGAAATTATGATATCTCCTACCCCCAGTTTGGTCACTGGTACTGGGTGTTCAGGGGCTTCCCATTGAGGACGTTTGTGATATCACCATATTACTCTGTCTCTTTCATTGGCATCACTTCAATCCTCCATATCCCTAGCTATGCTCACTGTCCCCCAACTGTCAGATGGATATTGTATGCATATTTGTGCCATCAATGGTGGTGGGGGATAGGGTTGATGGGTGGTGTGCTGCATGTGACACAGCCCTGAGAGGCTGACTTGCAGTTCCCTCACACTCTGAACTGCAATTCCATTCTGGCCACCAATATAGTAATTTTTATCCTGGCTCTAGATGAAAAAGGCAGGAGCAAAAGCAGGTGACATGTCCATGTCATTCAGCCTGAGCTAAATGGTGCTGCAAGGACCATCTCCATGTTAGCCTCTATAAGGCAGGGTTTCAAAGCACCTCTGTTGCCACCAGAGTATCTAGCAGCCAAGACACTTTGACCACCTCTAACTCAAGACCATGAAACCTCCTTTCTCCCCAATCTCCCTGGACCCATTTTGTGTCATGGGAAGCTAGTAAGTCCCATGGTAACACTGTACACCAGTTCCTACAACCCACAAAGGTGAGAGTGGAGGGAAAAGCTGATTCAGACATTAGGAGGAGGGTCCTCATGGAATTGTACCATCTTTTGGAATCCCAAGACCGTTATATTATTTCTGTAATGATCAAATCCATGAATTCCTAAGGTATAATGAAGGAAAATGTGGTGTACGGGTAGGTACTCAATGCTTCTATTACCTCCCTGCATGTCCAGTCTCTTCTAGAATCCATTGTAATGAAAAACAGACATGACTTCATTCCAATGATACACCACAACAGACGGAAGGTTCTCCAATTATTCCAAGCAGTATTATAAAGCGGTTGTCACCTCAATTAGGAAGAAGTAATTATTAAACAAAAAACAGGTTCACATGGGGACAGTTTTTCTCAGTATGGCCTCAGTTATGGGAAAAACTTTGTCCCAGCAGGACAGGAGTGAGAAATGTGCTGATTTTGAACAGAGAACAAATTCTTGAAGAGCATAGTGTCTTGGGTAGTAGATGTTGTGGCCAGAGATACCTGACTACCCTGAACATGTGTTGGCCAGAGCTGCAGATCCTTTGTGCAGCAGGACCTGATGGTTGTTGTTGTTTCTGTTCATTGGATGGTGGTGACCCCTGGAGCTTACCTGGTGACCACAAGCCATAGCTTCCATCACTCTCCTTTGGTCCAGGCAGGGAGAAAACCTGGAATAATGGGATTGCCTCCCACAGATGCATGGAATCCCTCTCTGAGTACGTTATTCTTGGAGGCAGAAAGGTCATGATGAAACTTCATTTTCTGTTCTATGATCCTTGCAAATGTGGTCATGAGGGCCTGGGCTACTGATGCACTTTTGTCAGCTTGTGACTGACCCTTGACTTTGGGTAGAAATTTATGGTGTCATGATTTTGGGTGGGGAGTTGGCCTGCCCTGTGCATTTCCTGGGGAAAATATACTGCAGAAATTTCTTTATTCTGTCCCAAAATGCCTGCTTGAAGGAGCCTTGGAGGACTTATCCCACACACTGTCTATGACCTGTGTTACAGGGACACAGAGACTCATTTCTCCAGCACAGGAGGGCAACTCCCCTGAAAACCTCTGTTTCTGAGCTTGTGACCTGGGCCATACACTCTCCCCTCTCTGGCCAGTTGGCCTAAGCTTATTTACCTTTCACCTCTGTGAGTCCTGGGGTTGAAGGATCTGGGGCTCCTGCAGGTCCTGGCTGCTCTCTTCCCTGGTTGAGATTCCGTATAGCCCTGGGAAGTTGGTACACTGCTAGTGGACATGCAGAGGGAGCCAGATAGTCTCTTCTGGGAAGCTAGGATGTCTGTAGCCAAGAGTACCTCAGAGGCACAGTCCTCATGAAACATGTGAGTGGCATAGTCGTGCAGGACAACACCAGTAGCCAGAGCCTGAGCCTGGTTCTGCGGCTCAGTGTCTGCTTTCAGACATGAGTATCCCTGGTCCTGGGAAATAGGACTTCTAAAGAGTGAGGGGCTCTTACTGGTTCCCCAAGATACTAAATTCCCCAGATTAATATGAATATTTGGGGATTTTGATGTCTTCCTTATTTCCATGGAGACTGCCCAGACAGAACACTCTTTGTCATCCTCAAGGTCTTTGATTTCTTCAGCTTTTAAAAACTGTGACCCTACCCCAACTGATGTCAGACTGTGGCGTGATCCTTGTGAGCTCACCCTTCTAGTCTGCTATGGCTCCTGCCGAGCTATTTCAAGGCTGCGACTCGGTTCCAGTGTGTCTTCCAGAACTGAGAAGAGCATCACTGTTCCAATTTCTTCCCACAAGAATTTAACTGTGAGGCTGAGAGTTCAGGCTGCCTTCATGGGTAGGTGATGGAGATTCTGAGTGCCCACAGATATCACCAGATGCATTTGTGCTCAGGGACCCAAGTGAGGGGCCAGAGAGAGGACACATAGGGGTGAGAACTGAAGCTTTGCAACCTTATGGAATCCTGAACCTTTGTGAATGGATTTTCCAAGGACATTGGTATCATGGGCAATGGAGTCATCCCTGAAGTTACAGGAGGCTGAGGAGGGAAGGAGAGGAGATGGAAGTGGTGAAGCCTCAGAGTGTTTCATCTTGATAGGATTCATGCTTTTGAGGACCTTGAGGGATATGCCCTACCTGTGCATCATGCTTAACCTTGTAACATGTCCCTGCAGCACACAACAAGTGTCAGCATCAAAGAGGGAGAGCTCCCAGGAGGTTTTTGTGAAGGCTTCCTTACCTTTTAAGGATGGCCCATCCCCAGTTTCCTTGTGGGTGTTTGAATTTCCAGGTGGGGCAGAGACATGATAATTCCACACCTGGAAAGACCAAACTCCACAAGAATCATGCCACCTTGAAATGTTTCTGGCCCCTTTGAATCATATTCCTGTATAGCACAGTTGCTGTCATCTGTAAACATGGAGTTCCAGGAAGACCCACAATTATTCTTTGCCTGACCTCTTTTTGGGACTCTGTACCAGGACTCCTTCAGATTCAGATATGGGTAGATATTGGGTGGTTGTCCAAATGGATGTTGCATGAAGCTCCTTTGAAGGTGCTGCTCCAGTTTCTCCTCAGTTCAAGCCTGAGGAAATCCGCTGGGGTCTTTTTCATGGCCTATGGTTACAGGGTGCCCTGTTCTCAAACATGAGATGACTGAAAGTCTTCTGAGACTTTTGGACCAAATAAGGTAAAGGCTGTCTCTGTTGTAGTTGTTTCCACAAAAGGTGATATTTTAGGTGTTGACAAGAAGAAGGGCAAAGCAGATGGGTACCCTCCTGACTTGTAGGACCTGAAAATTTACAGGCAGTGTTCAGGGAAAAGTGGGATGCCATGTTTGGGAGAGAGGATGTGAGTTGGTCCTGATTCTTGATCTGAGCCAGTGATGGGGGCTGGGACAAGATCAATTTTGGAGTCACAGGCTGGAATTGGACAGCAGAGTGGAGCAAGAAGTGGGAGAAATAGAGTCATCTGGGTGGATCCAGCACCTAAACTGAAATGGAATTAGGAAGTTTGCAGGAAAAGTCTTCAGAGGTTCCAGATACACTGACAGTGGCCACAAGGGACTTTCTATGAAGAAAGGGAAGGACCCTAAAGAGCTGGCTGCATTTCTTCTGCAAGTGGTCCCCCATGCTTTGTTGTAAAAGATGCTGAGGAAAGAAAGCTGCTCTGGATTGCCTATTGTGTCCTAGGGTCATGGGATAGTGATGTCCTGAGAGCAGGGGAGGTCAAGAATAGGCTCATCACACCCCTGCCCCATCCTCCCGTCCAGCATGTCCTCCACCCTCCTGGCCCTTCAAGATCCCTCCTTCCAACTCCACCTGATTGCCCTGCCCCAAGAGGCCTTAATTCATTTACTGTTGTTTCTGCCTAGCACCCAATTGGCTAAACTGATGCAGGTCTCTTTCTGGGTAGTACTTGCTAATACTCCATTGCATTCCTTATCTACTTTCATGACAGATTTAGGTCTGTAGTTGTCTCCTAATCTTTGTCTGTTTTTGTTATTTCTTTAGTGCTGGCTGAAGCAATGAGTCAGAAAGTAGTTCTTTTGCTTTTATCTTTTTATCTTTTGCTTTTGCTTTTATCTTTTATCTTTTTTATCTTTATCTTTTATCTTTTTGGAAGGAACCTATCTTGAGCTGGTGGGATAATCTTAGTGGTTCAGAATCTTTGATAAATTACAGTTCTATTCAGATTGATCATTTTTTTGTGTTAAATCTGGCATATTTGTTTTGCAAGAAATCAATAGATTTCTTGAATTTAGTTTCTTGAATTTAAGAACGTTGAGTTGTTTGTGGTTTTCCTTGACTACGTTTTAAGGTCTATGCTGTTAGTATTGATGCTACCCTTTTAATTTCTAATCTTCGTCATTTATTTATTTTTTCTTTGATACGTTGTCTAGAGAGTCATAGATTGTAGTGTTTTTGAAAATACTTTTCTTTTATTCATTTTTATGCAATGCTGAGCATCAAACCCAGTACCTCACACTTGTTAGGCAAATGTTCTACCACTAAGGTACATCCACAGCCCCTATATTAATATTTATTTGGCAAATAATCATATATTTATATGACATAATAGGCCCAATGTTATGTTTTGATACATTACGTCAGGTAAATTACTGTATGCTATCTATTTCTGTCATGGCGTGGTGACTTGGAACCTTCAGTTCTCATTCTCTACTGATGTTATCTAGTTCCAATTTATCAATGATATTCTGCAAACTAGAGAATATCATCCTGTGTTATAGAGTGCAGTAGAACAACTCATTTACATTCTAGGAGATGGGCTTTCAACCTCAACAGAATCCAGGACTCCATGACATTCATTGGGTGATCAGTTCAGGTAAGACACATATGATTCCAGGCATTGCATGATATAAAGTGAACACCTTTATCATCACACATGATGTGAAGAATGCAGAAGGGCCTTTAGGCCCCTGGGTTATTAGCAGACTTTCATTCATCATACCACTCAATAACAATGCCCACGACTGGGCTGATGAAGAAGGGAGCCAAATGGAACTAGGATTATCCCCATCAGAGACAATATGAAAAAGCAAATTCAATAGCCCAGGTACAATCTCTGGGTCCCTCCCTACCAGGGCTGCCAATGTGGTTAAATATCACCTGTCCAGCAGATGACATGAACTTAGCTTTCTGACAAGAAGCACAAGAATTAAAACTGTATTTCAAGAATTTTGTCCATTAATGTAGAAGGGAGCTGAGACTAATAGATACAGCCCTTTAAGACAGCAGTATTTAGGAGTGTGAAATGACCTACCACAGGTGAGCCACTGTCTAAAACGTTACTGAACATAAGGAGAACTGGTGTACCTACATAGGTGAGTTGACAACCTATTTCATCAGTTTCCTATAGCACACAGCCCTAAATAAATGCATGTGTATTACAGCAATGCAGAGTTCTCACCAACAGCTTGTTCAACAGGTGCCTTTACCTATTCCTCATCACCTCAGGTGGCTGCCCCAGTGCCTTTGATCTCACAAGCCTAAGGAGGAATATCTCCCTACCTGAAAATTGTGGGTGTACAGATGGATTGAGCATGAGTGAAACCAAGTATGTGTACTGATTTAGCAATACAACTTGTTATCCATACTATGTTGCATGAGACAGGAGAAAATCTGAGCAGGAAGAAGAAAGAATTATGCAGTATGGATTATAGTACCTCTGAGATGTTCACTGGATATTTGTACTGATAATTGGATGGTTTACCATGGCCTTGCATTGTAGATGGCACAGTCACAAGTGGAATTTGTCTTTACTTGGAGAACCTTTCTTGGAAGACAACATGTGGCAACAAATGTGACATGAAACTGGAAAAATTGATTGAAAGCCTCACCTTTGTCCATGGAAATGTGAATCTGAAGTCTTTGACGATGTGCAGGTTCTGGCCACAACCCAGGCAGTGAACCAGATGAAAAAGGTACAGAGACAGTAATTTACAAAGTGCTAAAGTGGGATGGAAAAGGGCTAAAGGGATTGAATTATCTCTATAATATTATGGCTTGCCCTTGGTCATAACCCAGAGAGTGTGCTCCTGCCTCCAGGCATGTCCTCTAAGGAACAAATACACTGAACTCTGCAACTAGTGTGGGATTAGCAGATTGATCATATTGTCCTTTTGCCTGCTAATAAAGGACACAAATATGCCTTAACCTGTGAAGCTTTCCCTAGGAAGAGAGCTATTCAATCCACCACTTTCAAAGGTCTTGCGAAGCTAATGTAATGTATGGGTATCCACACTGTGTTGTCAGTTTCAGGACCCCCATTTTCCAGACCATGGTGTTCAGCATTGGTCCCAAGTACATTATGAGTCATGAAACTTCCATCTGGCATATAACCCTGAGGCAGCAAGCAGGTTTGGTAGAGAGAGAAAGTCTTCTTTAAGCATTAGATACTGGTCATATTAGGAAAACCCACTTTTGGCCAGCTGGACTGGAATCTCTAGGGAAACATATATATATATATATATATATATATATATATATATATATTTATATATATATATATATTTATAGTGCCAAAATACACTCTACTGTCAAGTGTATCTCAAAAGAACAAAGAACAAAAGGAAAGTTTTTAAATGTAAATGGTCATAAGTCTGGGATGCTTATCCTATGAGGACCTGGGAACTGTGGCCCCTGCCTCAATCATGCATGTCCAAGTTTTGCATCCAGATGGTATACTCCCAAAGTTGATACAAAGACAAAGAGCTCTGCTTTATGCACCCAGTAAGCATTAAATCCAGCATAGGTGACAATTTTTTGGTGGTTCAAGTGATTTGGCCCCCAGAGGTGGGTTGGCTATTTCTTGGCACAGTTCAAGCAAACTTCAGCCATCCTAACTGGATCCCTGGGAATCTTGTTTGGTTCTGAACCTGTGATCTTGGCCTAATGGGTTTAATAAAATATTCAGGGAGGTGAACTTAGCCTCCTAGTGTGGAATGTCATTCACGATTCATTTTTTATTTTTATTTTTTAATGTGTTTTAGTTGTGTATGGACACACTGCCTTTATTTATTTGGAAGAAAAACGGACCCAGCATAGCTAAAGGAATACTTAGAAGATAGAGTGAAGCAGTTGGTATCACAATACCAGACCTTCAATTATACTACAGAGCAATAGTAACAAAACCAGCATGGTAATGACACCATTTCTCACCTGAACCAGGACTAATCACATCTTAGGTCTTAGATCAAACTTTCACAGATTTGAAAGAATGGAAATCACACAAAATACTTATATGTCTTGATATTAAGGTAGAAATCACCAAGAGAAAGAGAACATTAAATTCCTTAAACACATTAACCAGTTCAATTCTCATAGTCCATGGGTCTAAGAAAAATGGTCATGGAAATTTAGAAAATATTTTGAAGTAAATGTAATATCAAACTCAGGATTATAGATAAAAGCAGTGCATAGAAGAAAATTTATAGCACTGAAATGCCTACATTACAAAAAAATAAAATCAACTAATTCAAAGAGAACTCAAGAAAGATAACTGAATTAATTAATAGAAAGATAACTCAAAAAAGATTACCAAGGTGTTCAAGAAGAAAATGAAGAGCGTTTTCAAGATGGCGGCCTAGAGGGTGGGTGCATTTCATGTTGCTCCAGGACTCAGGATTCAAAAGAGGAAATATTGAGACACTTGGGACCAACTCAAAGCAGCCAGGTGACTCTCACCCATTGGGAAGGCGTCCCGGATGGGAAACTTTGTGAAGTAGAGCTGCGGCGAGACGCCCGTCCCCCCGCTGGAGCAGTGACCTCGGACATCTGGGAGCGCCGAAAAGGAGGCCGCTCGGCACAGCGCTGGGACTCGGAGCAACAACTGGGGCTCCGGCGGCTGCCCAGGGGAGGAGCAGTGAGAAGAGCTGTGTGGACTCAGGACACCGGGGCCTGCCCTGAGGAGGAGGAGGAGGAATGTGGCCGCGTGGATTCAGAGTGACTGCACCAGAGCTACAGGCAGTTGCCAGAGGAGAAGCTGTGTGGCAAGCTGTTTGGACTCAGAACGACTGCTTCTGAACACCGGGGCTGGCCCTGAGGATGAGGAGGAGAAAGAGGAGCACGGCCGCTTGGATTCGGGGTGACTACACCACAGCTACAGGGGGTTGCCAGAGGAGGGGCTGCATGGCGAACTGTTTGGACTCAGACCACTTCTGAACCCCAGGGCCTGCCCAGAGGAGTAGGAGGAGGAGGAGGAGGAGGAGCGCGGCGGGTCGTTTGGACTCGCAGTGACTGCATTAGCGCTCCAGGCGGCTGCTCAGAGGAGAAGGCGAGTGGTGAGTTGTTTGAACTTAAAGTGACAGCGCCTGAACACAGGGGGGCTTCCTGGAGGAGAAGCGTGGTGGGTCGCTTGGTCTTGAGTGGCTGCACCAGATCTCCGGGTGGTTGCTCAGAGGACCCGTGCTGCGGGTCACGTGGATTCAGAGCCACTCAGAGCGACCGCTCCTGAACACTCAGGGGGTTATCTGGAGAAGGAGGAGGAACGGGGAGGGTCACTTCGACTCGGAGTGATTGATTGCCCAGGGCTACGGGTGGTTGGTGGGAGGTGGAGGCACACAGTGAGTTTCTTGGACTCCCAGTGACCGCACCGGAATACTGGGCGGCTGTCTGGAGGAAGAGGCGTGTGGTGGGTCTCTGGGTCTCAGAGCAATTGTATGGGGCCCCAGGTGGCTACTCAGAGGAGGGGCTGCATAGCCAGGCAATTAGGTGCAGAGCAGGGTCCCAGGATCTAGGAGGCTTCTGGGTGGAAGAGCCACACAGAGACAGGCTTAGGGCGGAGCAAAGGTTCCAGGCCTGCGGGCAGATTCTCTGAGGAGGGGCAACCTAAGGAGATTCATCTGCGAAGGGTGAGGCTCCCAGGCCCAGGAGGTAGGGCCGGGCCCCTGGGAACTTTGCAGAGGAAGGCAGCTCAGCCCAGGCAGTAGCTGTAAATTGAGGGGAACCTCAAGGAGGGAGCTGACCAGCGAGGCCTCCCCACCGGGTGAGTCTTCCCTGCCGTGTGTGGTTTCCCCACAAGGACGGTAAAACTAGAGACTCAGGCCCAAACAGGCCTTGCCTCAGCCCGCAGACTAGATCCCCTTTGGATGACCATTGGTCAACAAGTGGAGGCACCTCTGCCCACTAGCAGGGATTATACCCCACCTGAAGGCCACCACTCCTAGAGAGGCAGCTTCCTTGTGGAGCACCGCATTATCAACTTCCTCCAAGACTTCAGCCTACTGAAGGCTAAGGGGGGATATATATAGAAATCTTCAGGGACATTGTAAGTCAATAGAGGAAATCTGCAATATCTCAGCGGTCCACTGATACCTGAACAATATGAGAAAACAAGGATAGAAAATGCTGCAAACAAATCTAGATGTTACATCAATAAAACCCAATGACAGCATGGCAGAAGAAATGACAGAAAAGGAGTTCAGAATGTACATAATTAAAATGATCAGAGAAGCAAACGATGAGATGAAAGAGCAAATGCAAGCATTGAATGATCGCACCAATCGACAGTTAAAAGAGCAAATACAGGAAGCAAAAGATCATTTCAATAAAGAGTTAGAGATATTGAAAAAAAACCAAACAGAAATCCTTGACATGAAGGAAACAATAAACCAAATTAAGAACTCCATAGAAAGCATATCCAATAGGATAGAACACCTGGAAGACAGAACCTCAGACATTGAAGACAAAATATTTAACCTTGAAAACAATGTTGAACAAACAGAAAAGATGGTAAGAAATCATGAACAGAATCTACAAGAACTATGGGATATGATGAAAAGGCCAAATTTAAGAATTATTAGGATTGAGGAAGGCCTAGAGAAACAAGTCAAAGGAATGAACAACCTATTCAATGAAATAATATCAGAAAATTTCCCAAATCTGAAGAATGAAATGGAAAATCAAGTTCAAGAGGCTTATTGGACTCCAAATACACAAAATTACAACAGACCCACACCAAGGCACATTATAATGAAAATACCGAAAATACAAAATAAAGACAGAATTTTAAAGGCTGTGAGAGAAAAGAACCAAATTACATTCAGGGGGAAGCCAATACGCATATCAGCAGATTTTTCAATCCAGACCCTAAAAGCTAGAAGGGCCTGGAACAACATTTTTCAAGCCCTGAAAGAAAATGGATGCCAACCAAGAATCTTATACCCAGCAAAACTTACCTTCAAATTTGATGATGAAATAAAATCCTTCCATGATAAACAAAAGCTAAAAGAATTTACAAAAAGAAAGCCAGCATTACAGAACATTCTCAGCAAAATATTCCATGAGGAAGAGATGAAAAACAAAGAAGCAAATCAGCAAAGGGAGGAATTATCCTAAAGGAATTGTCAAATAAAGGAGGAAACAAGTTGTGTCAAACAAATAAATAAACAAAATTTTAAAAATGAACCAAATGACCGGGAAATCAAATCGTATCTCTATAATAACCCTGAATGTTAATGGCCTGAATTCATCAATCAAAAGACATAGACTGGCAGATTGGATGAAAAGAAATATCCAACAATATGTTGCCTGCAAGAGACTCACCTCATAGAAAAAGATACCCATAGACTAAAGGTGAAAGGATGGGGAAAAGCATACCATGCGCATGGACTCAGCAAAAAAGCTGGAGTATCAATCCTCATTTCCGATAATGTGGACTTCAAGCCAACGTTAGTCAGAAGGGATAAAGAAGGTCATTTCATACTGCTTAAGGAAAGCATAAACAGCAAGATATGACAATCATAAACATCTATGCCCCAAGCAGTCGCTCATCCATGTATGTCAAACAAATCCTTCTCAATTTCAGAAACCAAATAGACCATAACACAATAATACTAGGTGATTTTAACACGCCTCTCTCACCACTGGACAGATCTTCCAGACAACAATTGAACAAAGAAAACATAGATCTCAATAACACAATCAATAATTTAGACTTAACGGATATTTATAGAATATACCGTCTAAACAAGAGCGAATACACTTTCTTCTCAGCAGCACATGGATCCATCTCTAAAATAGACCATATATTATGCCACAAAGCTAATGTTAGCAAATACAAGAAGATAGAGACACTAGCATGTATTCTATCAGATCATAATGGATTGAAGTTAGAAATAAATGAAAGAGTAAAACACAAAAACTATTCCAAAATCTGGAGATTAAACAATATGCTATTATATGATGAATGGATAATAGAAGATATTAGGAAGGAAATTAAAAAAATTCTTAGATGTAAATGAGAACAAAGAAACATCATATCAAAATCTCTGGGACACTATGAAAGCAGTACTTAGAGGGAAATTTATTTCATGGAGCGCATTTAATAAAAGAAGTAAAACTCAACAAATAAACGACCTAACACTGCAGCTCAAAGCCCTAGAAAAAGAAGAACAGAACAGCACCAAAAGTAGTAGAAGACAGGAAATAGTTAAACTCAGAGCTGAAATCAATGAAATTGAAACAAAAGAAACAATACAAAAAATTGACAAAATAAATAGTTGGCTCTTCGATAAAATAAACAAAATTGATAAAACTTTAGCTACACTAACAAAGAGAAGACGAGAGAAAACCCAAATCACTAAAATTCGGAATGAACAAGGAAATATCACGACAGACACGAGTGAAATACAAGACATAATTAGAAGCTATTTTGAAAATCTATACTCCAACAAAATAGAAAATTTCGAAGACATCAACAGGTTTCTAGAGACATATGAATTGCCTAAACTGAATGAGGAGGACATAAACAATTTAAATAGACCAATTTCAAGTACTGAAATAGAAGAAGTCATCAAAAGCCTACCTACAAAGAAAAGTCCGGGACCAGATGGGTTCTCAGCCGAGTTCTACAAAACCTTTAAGGAAGAGCTCATTCCAATACTTCTCAAAGTATTCCATAAAGTAGAAGAGGAGGGAACCCTCCCAAACTCATTCTATGAAGCCAATATCACACTGATACCTAAACCAGACAGAGACTAATCAAGGAAAGAAAATTTCAGACCAATATGCTTAATGAACATCGACACAAAAATTCTCAACAAAATTTTAGCAAATCGCATACAAAAACATATTAAAAAGATAGTGCACCATGATCAAGTGGGCTTCATCCCAGGTATGCAAGGTTGGTTCAACATCAGGAAATCAATAAACGTAATTCACCATATTAATAGACTTAAAGTCAAGAATCACATGATTATTTCAATAGATGCAGAAAAAGCATTTGATATAATACAGCACCCCTTCATCTTCAAAACACTAGAAAAAATAGGGATAGTGGGAACATTCCTTAACATTGTAAAGGCCATTTATGCTAAGCCCATGGCTAATATCATTCTAAATGGTGAAAAACTGAAAGCATTCCCCCTAAAAACTGGAACAAGGCAGGGATGCCCTCTTTCACCACTTCTATTCAACATCGTTCTTGAGACTCTGGCCAGAGCAATTAGACAAACCAAAGAAATTAAAGGGATACGAATTGGAAAAGAAGAACTCAAACTATCCCTGTTCGCTGATGACATGATTATATATTTAGAGGAACCTGGAAATTCCACCAGAAAACTCTTAGAACTCATAAGTGAATTCAGTAAAGTAGCAGGTTACAAGATCAATGCCCATAAATCCAACGCATATTTATACATAAGTGATGAATCTTCAGAAAGAGAAATTAGGAAAACTATCCCATTCCCAATAGCCTCGAAAAAAATAAAATACTTGGGAATCAATCTCACAAAAGAGGTGAAAGACCTCTACAATGAGAACTACAGAACACTAAAGAAAGAAATTAAAGAACACCTTAGAAGATGGAAAGATCTTCCATGTTCTTGGATAGGAAGAATTAATATTGTCAAAATGGCCATACTACCTAAAGTGCTATACAAATTCAATGCAATTCCAATTAAAATCCCAATGATGTACCTCACAGAAATAGAGGAAGCAATTATGAAATTCATCTGGAAGAATAAGAAACCCAGAATAGCTAAAGCAATCCTTAGCAGGAAGAGTGAAACAGGGGGTATTGCAATACCAGATCTTCAACTCTACTACAAAGCAATAGTAACAAAAACGGCATGATATTGGTACCAAAATATCAAGGTAGATCAATGGTACAGAATAGAGGACACGGACAAAAACCCAAATAAATACAATTTTCTCATACTAGACAAAGGGGCCAAAAATATGCAATGGAGAAAAGATAGCCTCTTCAACAAATGGTGCTGGGAGAATTGGAAATCCATATGCAACAGAATGAAACTAAACCCATATCTCTCACCATGCACGAAACTAAACTCAAAGTGGATTAAGGACCTCGGAATCAGACCAGAGGCCCTGCAGATTATAGAAGAAAAAGTAGGTCCAAATCTTCACCTTGTTGGTCTAGGATCAGACTTCCTTAACAGGACTCCCATAGCACAAGAAATAAAAGCTAGAATCAACCACTGGGATAGATTCAAACTAAAAAGCTTTCTCTCAGCAAAGAAAACTATCAGCAATGCGAGAAAGAGCCTACAGAGTGGGAGAATATCTTTGCCAATCATACTTCAGATAGAGCGCTAATCTCCAGAATCTATAAAGAACTCAAAAAACTCTACTCCAAGAATTCAAATAATCCAGTCGACAAATGGGCTAAGGAAATGAATAGACACTTCACAGAAGAAGATCTACAAGCAATCCACAAACATATGGAAAAATGTTCAACATCTCTAGTAATAAGAGAAATGCAAATCAAAACCACCCTAAGATTCCATCTCACCTCAATTAGAATGGCGATTATCAAGAATACGAGCAACAACAGGTGTTGGCGAGGATGTCGGGAGAAAGGTACACTCATAAATTGCTGGTGGGACTGCAAATTAGTGCAGCCACTCTGGAAAGCAGTGTGGAGATTCCTTAGAAAACTCGGAATTGACCCTCCATTTGACCCAGCTATCCCACTCCTTGGCCTATACCCAAAGGACTTAAAATCAGCATACTACAGAGATACAGCCACATCAATGTTCATAGCTGCTCATTTCACAATAGCCAGACTGTGGAACCAACATAGATGCCCTTCAATTGATGAGTGGATAAAGAAACTGTGGTATATATATACAATGGAATATTACTCAGCCATAAAGAATGATAAAATTTTGGCATTTGCAGGCAAATGGATGAAATTGGAGAATATCATGCTAAGTGAGATAAACCAATCTCAAAAAGCCAAAGGACGAATGATATCGCTAATAAGTGGAGGATGACCCATAATGGGGGGGAGGGAAGGGTTAGTGTTAGGGTTAGAGTTAGGGTTAGGGAGGGGGGCAAGTATGGAGGAAGGAAGTACTGTATAGAGGGTAAAGAGGGGTGGGAAGGGTGGGGGGAAGGGAAAAAATAACAGAATGAATCAAACAACATTACTCTATGTAAACTTATGATTGCACAAATGGTATGCCTTTGCGCCATGTACAAGCATAGAAACAACATGTATCCCATTTGTTTACAATAAAAAAAAAGAAAATGAAGAACAAAAAAAAACAGAAAGAAAGAAAAACAGATAATAGAGAAGCAAAATTGGAAACAGCAAAGAAATATCAATGCAACCATGAGGCACTTGTTTTAAAATAGCAATATACTGATAAATCTCTAAAAAGAAAAAAATACCAGAAAGATGATTTACTTTACTGCTAATGTGAAGGAAAAACTTTCATGGTTGAGATAAAAGGAGTCCTGCAAAACTCATTAGTGAGACAATGAAGATTTAGAGAAAAAACTTCGATTATGAAATCCTTAATGTAATCAGTGCATTAATCCCCTGATAGGGACTCAGATGGCATCTCCTCTGGAGGACAGACTTGGAAGTGCCAATTCTTCCTCAGGAATTTCCTATTCCAGCTAGAGGATGAAGGAGTCATCTCTGTCTTGCAGCCCTAGCTGGGGCTGTTTGTGGCAGGAGAGGGCATCAGGGACGCCCCTCTCTTCAGTCTTGGGTGGGAAGAGGTTGCATGTAAGGTGCTTCCAGTCCTAGGGAAGTGCAGGCTGCCTCTCACATTTTGAGAAATGCTCAGGCTTGGACATATGTCATATGTCAGTACTCAGATTTTAGGGTGGTGAGATAACTAAGAAGCATACTGCAGGTGGGATGCAGTCATGCTTGTCATGGCACCTTGATGCCTGTTGCCACCTGTCCCAATATGCCAATCAAAGAAACAAGCAATGGTGAAGGCCTGGAAAGGAGTTTCAATCAGTGTGGTCTCACCAGGAAGAATGGGTGTAGGGGTACAATGACCAAAGATCTGCTTCCAGGCATTGACAGGAACCTTGAGGTTCTACAGAAAAGGCTTCGCAATCAAGTGTGTGGGGTTTGAATGTGGATTTTCATAGCTGGCAAAGTAGTTCATCTTGTCAGCCTATGTTCTGGTTGCTCATTTTCTCAGAACTGGTTCTATGAGTTGGCTCTGGAGAAGGCCTTATCACATAATGGGATCCATCAGTACACATGGCATAATTGCTCCAGCTTAGTGTGGCAGCCTCAGTTCCAATGCAGGGGTAATTGTTCCCATTTAGTGGAATGATCTGTCTGTGAGACTCTGCTGCTCCTAGAACCTAAACTGAGTGCCAGTTTAGGACAGTGTCAGGAGACTTGTAGGAGCCACTGAATGGGTCTGGAACAGGAGGTTATAAAATCTGGCCAATGAATGTCCATGAAAATCTTAAAACTTACTCTTATATTGGTGTCCTCAGATGTCAAGTGGGACAAGATAGGTTAGCAAAATTTAAGACTCATAAACTTTGTAGTTGTTGTACAGAACTGAACATGGATCTGGTCCAAATTCTCAGATGATAAAAACCAAATTGAAAGCAGAGATGGCACATTTTATCCTGCTTAAAGTTACTGTTTGAGCAGTGAAAGGCCTGTGTAAAGAGTGCTTTTAGCAAAAGTGGTATCTAATTCTCTGTTATAATTACCCACATACACATCTTTGTACAAATGCATGCTTTCATTTCTCCATGGTAAATATCTAAGATTAGGATAGTGAACAATATGGTAGTTCCATGCTTATATTTTAGAGACATTGCTGAACTGTTTTTGAAAGTATTTGTGCCATTTTAATCAGACAGTAGAGTGTGAGAGTTCTAGACCATATATTCTTACCATGAATTTTTACTGTCAAGTCTTATAAATTAGATCTATTTTAATAAGTATCATATGTGGACATATCTTAGTGTGTTGTTCATTTGTGTTTACTTATTGACTGTGTTTTTATGGCACTTAGTGACCATTCA
This sequence comes from Sciurus vulgaris, assembly GCF_902686455.1. Classification (NCBI taxonomy): domain Eukaryota; kingdom Metazoa; phylum Chordata; class Mammalia; order Rodentia; family Sciuridae; genus Sciurus; species Sciurus vulgaris. The sequence goes on from NC_136474.1 coordinate 32,447,940, forward strand.
TATATTGACTTTTAAATTTTGTATGTCTACTGAGTTGAGCACAGTGGCTTATGCTATATTGCCAACAGTTTTTTAGACAGGAATATCATGAGTTCAAACCTACCCTCAGCAAGAGCCAGGCACTAATGAACTCAGTGAGACCCTGTCTTCAAATAAAATACAAAATAGGGCTGGGGTTGTGGTTCATGTTCCATTGCCCCTAGTTCTATCCCAAGTACCCTCCCCTCCTAAATTGAGGTCCATTTTACCTAATTTTTAATTACAATTTTGTATCTACAAAATGGAAAATTTGCTTTGTACATTTAGATATGAGTATATTTTCAGGTATCTGTATTGTGAGTTGTTTCCTCTAGTTACAGTTTTGCCTTTTACATTCCAAGTAGTGTTTTTTTTTAATTTTGCATTCTCATGCTAGTTTCATTGGATACATTTTCATCACTACATAAAAAAGTACAAACACAAATTTATCTAAAATGCTACTATGTAACACAACTCAAAACAAGTTTATAGTTGAGTGTACAATAAGAGAGAGGAAAAAGCAATGTACATGTCTCCAACGTACCTGCAGGACCACCATGATGGCAGTCATGATCTTGCAGAGCTGGCTCAAAACGTGCTCACCAATTTCAGGGAATAAGGGAATTGTAGGGCAGGGTTGTGTAGCAAATAACAGGTGGGAGGCAACCCTAGAGATTGGGAAAGTATTCAAGAATCAGGGAAAGACTAGGCTTAACAGGAACGGGGCTTGGTCCCCTTCCTGGGAACATAGCCCAGCAACAGCAAGGGTATAACCAGGTGTGCCAGACTAGCTCAGGTCATCTGTGAAGAGTCTGGGTCACACTGCCACCTGGAAGCTTGCTGGACCCTGCTGGCTTTGCCACTGAACAGACAGTAAAGGGTGAGCTTTCTAACCTCAATGGGCACATCCCTGAACCATCAGCACTTCTGCAGCCAGAACGTGCAGGAAAGACCACAACTGCTGCCTTTGAAGCCAACCCAAGCAAAGAGTCCTTTCCTGCCAACCCTCCTTTAGCCAGGAAAGTGACAGTCCTGAGCTGGGTTGAACATAAGGTATAGATGAGTTTTGGTGCATTTGTTTATCTGGAGCAGTTGGAATGGAGTGGTTTCTGTGATGGCAGTGTCCTGCAGAACAGGACTGTCTGCTCATGGGGTACCTGTGTCTTGTAAAGCAGATCTCCTCCTCCTCTGTGGGGATAATCTATGCCACATAGGAGGTGGCAGCAGCATTCTCCTGTGAGGGCTGAATCACTGGGGTGGTGCATAGCCTAGACCAGGGGGCCAACACAGCAGTAGCAGTGACCTCCTGACCATCCATTTGTCCTCCATCCATCTGCTTCAGTGGCTTCTTATCTTCATCTGGATTCTCAAACTCCACCTTTGATAGATGAGGATGCACCCCTTTCTACAGGCATGTCAGTCATTTTAATTTTTCCAAAGCTGGAAAATATCTCCATGTTGTTATCCTTGGTCACATTCCTTATTAGGCTTCCAACATGCACTTTGGGTTTAGGGGAAGGGCTCTGCCTTTTGCTGTCCTTTTCATCTTTTAGGTGGTTTGGCTTTTGGTGTAGGGCCACCACTCCTGCCATGTCTGCACCCAGAAGGACTTGGGAATCCAGAGGAGCTGCTGGAATGGGAGCTGCAGGTTGTGCTGGAGTTTCCCCAGCAACTGGATGCAGGGGAGGTGCTGGAGACACTGCTGGAGCCTGTGATGCTTTTGGAGCCTGAGCAGGAGGTGGATCTGCACAGAGAATTGGTACTGCTGCTGCTTCCACTGGAAGCACTACACATCTTCCTAGGCTTATCCCTGCCATGGTCCTTCTCACTTATGTCCTTGGTAGGCCCTTTGTCTTTAGAGCGGTTCTTGCTTCTGGTAGGAGGGGGATCCCTAGTGTTGGACCTTGTATTATTATTTTTTGACTCCTATCAAGCTCTTCTTTTACACTCCTGATAAATCCATTCTCCCCTTGAGGAGTTCAGAGCAGCAATGGTGCTCAACTCTCACTTCTAACGAGTCTGAGAAAGGAGTCCTGGTGTGTTGCCAATTACACTAAAGAGCAGCATCTTCTAGCTGACACCACCTCCTCCTGCTCTCTTCAGGTGTTCCCTCATGGTGTATTCTTAAAATAATTTGTTTTAATTTCTTTTTATTTATTTTGATTTATTGCTAATGAATAGCATTCATTTTTTCTCTCACAAAAAAAATGTCACTCCCTAACTCAACCAAGGTCATGAGGACTTTTTTCTGTTTCATCATGTGGACTTTATAGTTCTAGATTAGATAACTGTCCTAGGTTAAAGTTAGGCCTGTCACACATTTGAATTAATTTTTGTGCGTTCTGTTATTTTTCTGCTGATGCTGTAACACATGATCACACACAAGATGGTTCCTTACAACAGACATTTTCAGCCTCACAGTTACAGTGGCCCAAAACCTAAATCAAGGTGTTTTCAGGTCCCTGCTTCCTCATCCAGCTCTGAGGGAGAGTCCTCTCAACCTCTTTCAGCTGCTGGGCTGCAGGCATTCTGGGCATATGGAAGCATAACCATAGGCTTCCCTCACTTCTTTCCTTGGCTATCTCCTGTGTTACTCCTCCCTCATCTATATCTCCCTTTCATCTTGTAAAGACACTCATCATTAAATATAGAGCCTGTACAACTAATCCACTACAATCTCATTTGAAATCCTTGAGTTTATTACCTCGTGATGGTCCCTTAATCAAGCACATGGTCTTTTCTTACAGATACGTGTACAGGTAAATTGGAGTTGAGCTATAATGATTAAGGGGAGAGTTAATAAAGAGGCAAGAATATAAGAGGGCAAAGAGTGAAAAGTGGCTTCCATGGGAAACCAGTCCAGTTTATTACCTATTCCAGGGTCATATCATGTTACCTAGGTAACATGTTATAATTAGCTTCATGCGTACGCAAATCACATATCTTGCTTACACCACAGATTTCACTACTCCAAAAGGTTATTTTTTAAAAAATAATGTCTCCAGGCCTCAAGTACAGATGATTTGCAGAGTATCTCTAAGCCATTCAAATGAGAACCTTTTATCCTGAGGAGTGTGCTCGATTTGAAGGATTTTCACTCCTCTGTACTTTGACTGACCTGAAATCCATACAGGTGCTGAAACCTATTATGTAGATATCCATTTTGGCAGATCACAATCCAACCTGTTACACATGATGTGAGATAAAATTTGTAGGTCATTATTTTTCTATTTGGACAGTCACTTCTATTGTTCAGTTGAAAAACCATGCATTCCCTATTGAATCATCTTAGAATCGTTTCTGAAAATCAGATGACCATTTATACGTGAATCTGTTTCTGAGCTGTCCCTCTAGTTCTACTGGTCTGTATGCCAACCCTCATGCTGATATCCTATGACTGATTACTCTAACTTTTGTTATTCTTTCATCCCTGAGATCAGGTAATATAAATCCTTAGGTCTTCCACAAAAATTATTGTGGCCATTCTAGGTCATTTGAAGTCCCCCATACATTTTACAATCAGCTAGTTAATTTCTACAAAACAAAGTCTGCTGGGATTTTGATCAAGATTATATTAGCTTTATAAATCCATTTGGGTAGAAAGGACAGAAAGAAATCCTTGGTCTCAGGAATTTCAGTTTAACAGTAACCACTGACCAACTTTTTTCCTCTGGTTATAAGAAATTAGTGATATGAATATTAAATGAAATTAACCAATTCGCTGTTGGGGTCAGGTGAGGATTTATTTGTAGAACATCCTGGGTCCAGACAGATAAGTTTTGTCCCCAGTCTGTGTCCAAGGAAAGGTAAAGAAGGCTGCATCCTGGCTGGTGGCTTATTCTTAGAGAACAGGGTCTCCAGGCAGTGGAAAATCTTCTATAAGATGAGAGATAGGGAGAGTTTCCTCATGTGAGCTGGTTCACATGAGAAGGAGCAGGTTCATGTGTTGATGGGACATGAGTCACATGAGAGGATGAGTGGACTTGGTTCTTCACAGAGAAGTTGTAAGACCAGGTCCTTGTGGATTCTGTGGAGGTCCCAGAAAAGAGATGTCTGCCACAAGAAAGGCTGTGCGTAGGCTATCAATTATTTTTTCTCAGCATAAAAAATATATAAAAACTCAAAACCACTTAAAAAAACAAATAAACCAATAAAGTGGGAAAATGATCTGAATAAGCACTTTCTTGAAGAAATACAAATGACCAATAAACATATGAAATGTGCTCAATATCATTAACCACCAAGAAGACACAAATTAAAATTATGAGATTTGATTTTATTCAGTTTAGTATAGCTATCATATCAAAATTAATGAATACTGACTGAGATATGGATAAAAAGGAACATGTATATAGTGTGGGAGTGTAATTTATTATATTTACTTTGGGAATAGATTGAAGGCTTGTTAAAAAAACTGAAAATAGAACTCTTCTATGACTCAGCTGTCCCAGATCTAAGTGTTTATCTGAGGGAAATTAAGTCTACCTACAGAGATGTCTGCATACCTATGATGATTGTGGCACTGTTCACAATAGCTAAGGTACAGAACCAAATTAGGTGTCTATCAGCAGGGAAATGGAGACAAAATATGGTTACACATATGTGGGTGTGAGTGAGCATGTATATATGCATACATATATTCATATATAGGTGTATGTCTAAGTATGTACGCATATGTACTTTATGTGTATACATGTATACTTCATATACATATGTACATATTTTCAATGTTATTTATATGTACATATATCTTCTTAATATGCATAATTATATATATAGATGTATACCTACATATATATGACAGGCTATTATTGGACCATAATGAAGAATGAAGTTCTATTATTTCAAGGAAAGTGGATGGAACTGAGGTTATTGTGTTAAATGAAATGACACAGAGAGACATGAAGACAAGTGCTGCATGTTCTCTTTCAAATGTGGAAATCAAAAGAAAGATTTGAAAGTAGAAGAAGTTTGCTAGGGATTGGAAATGATGCTGGGAGAGGTGGTGTGAGGGCCACGTATGCATGTGTGGAAATATCCCAGTGAGTTCCCTTTCTTTGTACAACTATTAAGTGATATTAATTACCATAAAAATAAATAGAGGAAATGTGACTCCTCCAAAAAATGTTAAAATAAAATCTCGGCTCAGGGAAAGCTAAAGCATCCTTTCTATACTATATGTAGTTATGAACTGTATTAATGAACAAAGAGAAATAGACCACTTTTCTAGAGTCTGGATACCTGAAAGCACTTTCAGGAGCTTGCTGTTAACCCCTTAATACAAAAAGCCTCTTATGCCAATGAGAACTGTGCAGGGACTCCTCCTGCCCTTTAGGAGACCGGGAAAGTCACCCGCACCAGGGAGGTGCCAGCACTCCGAAGGTGTCCTTAGCTGAATTTGATGAAAGACATTGGGTGACATAAAAGAGAAGTTACTGCTTAACAGAGGGGAGGGGTGTGTGTGAAATGTCCTTACCAGCAATGGAAAAAAAAAATGCTTTGATAAAGCTGAAATCTTTGGCTGCATTCAAAAGGTCAATAGGGTACAGAGAAAATGTTTGTCAAATGTCTATTCTGCCAACTGCCACCACTGAGAACCACCTGGGGGAGCTACAGTTGCAGCATTGCTGACTGTACCCTGGGGTCACCTTGCCTCTCTGGCTTGCTCTTACTGCCTTTTAAAACTACTGTGAGTAGATGATCCCGCTTTCAGTTGTGTCCCTTCTCCTGCTGGTTTTATGCCCTTCATTGGATTTCCATCTGCACCTATTCCTCTAGGATCCAAATTGTGAATTTTTGATCTGCTAACAATATTATATATTGCATCCTGTTGGACAATTCTTATTGTATTTTATGAACAAGAGGGGAAACAGAGCCAGGAGATCCTAGGAGTTCAAGTCCACAAAAATGAAGACAAAAATTATGAAATGTTCATATGCCATAAATTACATACAGTTTAAGCATACCCAATCTGAAAAGAAAAATAGAAAATGATCCCAAATCTCATATTATGTGAACATCACAGCAGTGCTCAAAAACTTTTAGATTTTGGAGCTTTTTAACTTTTACCTTTTTGAACTAGGCATGTTCAACTGGTAAAATGTGTTTAAATATTTCAAAATTGAAAATTCTGAAGTGTGAAATGATTTTTTTAAAATTTATTTCTATTGTAAACAAATGGGATATATATTGTTTCTGTTTGTACATGGAGTAAAATCATACCATTTGCATATTCATAAATTTACAAGGAGTAATGATGTTTGATTCATTCCATTATTTTTTTCCTTCCCCCTACCCCTCCCACCTCTCTTTTCCCAATATAGAGTCCCTCCTTCCTCCATTCTTGTCCCACTCACACGCCCCATTAAGTGTCATCATCCACATATCAGTGAAATCATTCCTCTTTTGGATTTTTGAGATTGGCTTATCTCACGTAACATGATATTCTCCAATTTCATCCATTTGCCTGCAAATGCCATAATTTCATTATTCTTTATAGCAGAGTAATATTCCATTGTATATATATATACCACAGTTTCTTTATCCATTCATCAATTGAAGGGCATCTAGGTTGGTTCCATAGTCTGGCTATTGTGAATTGAGCCACTATAAACATTGACGTGGCTGTATCTCTGTAGTGTGCTGATTTTAAGTCCTTTGGGTATAGGCCAAGGAGTGGGATAGCTGAGTCAAAGGGAGGTCCATTCCAAGTCTTCTAAGGAATCTCCACACTGCTTTCCAGAGTGGCTGTACTAATTAGCAGTCCCACCAGCAATGTATCAGTGTACCTTTTTCCCCACATCCTCGCCAACACCTATTGTTGCTTGTGTTCTTGATAATCGCCATTCTAATTGGGGTGAGATGGAATCTTACTGTAGTTTTGATTTGCATTTCTCTTATTACTAAAGATGGTGAACATTTTCTCATATATCTGTTGATTGCTTGTACATCTTCTTCTGTGAAGTGTCTGTTCATTTCCTAAGCCCATTTGTTGATTGGGTTATTTGTATTCTTAGTGTAGAGTTTTTTGAGTTCTTTATATATTCTGGAAATTAGTGCTCTATCTGAAGTATGAAAGGCAAAGATATTCTCCCACTCTGTAGGATCTCTCTTCGCATTGCTGAGAGTTTCCTTTGCTGAGAGAAAGCTATTTAGTTTGAATCTATCCAAGTTATTGATTCTTGCTTTTATTTCTTGTGCTATGGGAGTCCTTTTAAGGAAGTCTGATCCTTAGCCAACAAGGTGAAGATTTGGACCTACTTTTTCTTCTATAAGATGCAGGGTCTCTGGTCTGATTTCAAGGTCTCTGATCCATTGTGAGTTGAGTTTTGTGCAGGGTGAGAGATAGGGGTTTAGTTTCATTCTGTTGAATATGGATTTCCAGTTTTCCCAGCACCATTTGTTGAAGAGGCTATCATTTCTCCATTGCATATTTTTGGCACCTTTGACTAGAATTAGAAAATTGTATTTATTTGGGTTTGCATCCGTGTCCTCTACTCTGTACCATTGATCTACCTGTCTATTTTGGTGCCAATACCATGCTGTTTTTGTTACTATTTGTTTGTAGTATAGTTGAAGTTCTAGTATTGCAATACCCCATTTCATTCTTCCTGCTAAGGATTGTTTTACCTATTCTTGGATTCTTATTCTTCCAGATGAATTTCATGATTGCTTGCTCTATTTCTGTGAGGTACATCACTGGGACTTTAATTGGAATTGCATTGAATCTGTATAGCACTTTTGGTAGTATGGCCATTTTGACAATATTAATTCTACCCATCCAAGAACATGGGAGATATTTCCATCTTCTAAGGTCTTCCTTAATTTCTTTCTTCAGTGTTTTGTAGTTTTCATTGTAGAGATCTTTTACCTCTTTCATTAGATTAATACCCAAGTATTTTATTTTTTTTGAGGCTATTGCAAATGGAATTGTTTTCCTGATTTCCCTTTCAGCTGTTTGTTAGCTTGCATGTAAAAATGCTGTAGACTTATGCGTGTTGATTTTATAGCCTGCTATTTTGCTGAATTCATTGATGAGGTCTAGAAGTTTTCTGGAGGAGGTTTTTGGATCCTCTAAATATAGAATCATGTCATCCGCAAATAGTGACAGCTTAAGTTCCTCTTTTCCTATTCATATCCCTTTAATTTCTTTAGTCTGCCTAATTGCTCTGGCTAGAGTTTCAAGGACAATGTTGAATAGAAGTGGTGAAAGAGGACATCCCTGTCTTGTTCACATTTTTAAAGGGAATGGTTTCAGTTTTTCTCCATTAAGAGTGATGTTGGCCCTAGGCTTAGCATAAATACCTTTTACAATGTTCAGGTATGTTCCTACTATCCCTATATTTTCCAGTGTTTTCAGCGCGAAGGGGTGTTGTATATTGTCAAATGCTTTTTCTGCGTCAATTGAAATAACCATATGATTCTTATCCTTAAGTGTATTGACATGATGGATTACGTTTATTGATTTACGGATGTTAAACCATCCTTGCATTCCAGGAATGAACCCCACTTGATCGTGGTGCACAATTTTCTTAATATGTTTTTGGATACGGTTTGCCAATATTTTGTTAAGGATCTTTGCATCTATATTCATCAAGGATATTAGTCTAAAATTTTCTTTCCTTGATGTGTCTTTTCCTGGTTTGAGTATGAGGGTGATATTAGCTTCATAAAATGAGTTTGGTAGGGTACCCTCCTTTTCTATTTCCTGGAATATGTTGAGAAGTATTGGAATGAGTTCTTCTTTGAAGGTCTTGTAGAACTCGGCTGAGAATCAATCTGGTCCTGGGCTTTTCTTGGATGGTAGATTTGTAATGGCTTCTTCTATTTCATTGCTTGATATTGATCTGTTTAAATTGTGTATGCCCTCCTGGTTCAGTTTGGAAGGAGCATATGTCTGTAGAAATTTGTCAATGTCTTCAGTACTTTCTATTTTGTTGGAATACAGATTTTCAAAGTAGCTTCTCATTATGTTCTGTATCTCAGTGGTGTCTGTCATGATATTTCCTTTTGCATCATGCAATTTACTAATTTGAGTCTTCTCTCTCCTTCTCTTTGTTAGTGTGGCTAAGGGTTTATCTATTTTGTTTACTTTCTTAAAGAACCAACTTTTTGTTATGTCAATTTTTTGAATAGTTTCTTTTGTTTCAATTTCATTGATTTCAGCTCTGATTTTAATTATTTCCTGTCTTCTACTACTTTTGTTGTTATTCTGTTTTTCTTTTTGTAGGGCTTTGAGCTGTAATGTTAGGTCATTTTATTGTTGACTTTTCATTCTTTTCTGGAATGTGCTCTATGTAATGAATTTTCCTCTTAGTACCGCTTTCATAGTGTCCCAGAGATTTTGATATGTTGTATCATCATTCTCATTGACCTCTAAGAATTTTTTAATCTCCTCCCTGATGTTTTTTGTTATCCATGTTTCATTCAATAGCATGTTATTTAGTCTCCATGTGTTGGAGTAATTTCCTTTTTTTACTTTGTCATTGATTTCTACTCTCAGTCCATTTTGATCTGATAGAACACAAGACAGTATCTCTATTTTTTTGCATTTCCTAAGGGCTGCTTTGTGGCATTACATATGGTCTATTTTCGAGAAGGTTCCATGTGCTGCTGAGAAGAATGTGTATCGGCTCATTGATGGATGGAATATTCTATATATGTCTATTAAATTTAGGTTATTGATTGTCTCAAGCATTTCTAGTGAGTTACTCCACTATGCATTTTTGCCAAAATAATTATTGTTTCACATTAATGTCTGTGTCATTTATTTTCTGTTTTTAGTGATAAAAGCTAAAAGTGGTTTTGTTTCAAAGGAGAAAAATCAAGCAAATGAATGCAATTTTTAAAATAGAAGTTTGATGTTATTAATTTTATTTATGTTTTTTATTTTTAAATCATAGCATAATACCAAGAATCAGAAGTTAATTCTGTGATGTAAAAGAATGGATTTTACATGATGACTACAGAATTTGAGGCCCAGGGCTACCCGTAAATGGGTTGTGTCACATTTCCTTGTAATGATGAGAGGAACGCACAACCTTCTCCAGGCGGGGGAGAACACTGCATCATGTACTCAAACAGTCATGCACTGCTGTCCTGGCACATCCCGTGGACTTGTCATGGTAGGCATAAAACCTAGAAGATATCTAACTCCCTTTTAGGGACAGTGTCATTACCAGAGATTGAATCTTGGGGTGTTTTGCCACTGAGCCACATCTCCGGTTTTTAAATTTTTTTATATTTTATTTTTATTAGGTTCTTCTGAATTTGTTTCTGGTCCTGAAGTTCCAGAGACTGGCCTTGAATTCGTGATCCTCCTGACTCAGTTTCCTGATTGGTCGAATATAGCTGAGGACTGATCTGACCACTTGCCTGTGGTCAAACTTGCTAACTGCAGCCAATCAGATGATTTCCAGATGGAGCTTCCTCTCTTCTGACTGAGTGTATTCTGCAGTGGTGAGGTGGTTAATGGTTTTTAGTCCCAAGTGCAACCTGGCAATAGAAACATTTCTTTTTTCTTTCTTCTTCTTTTTTTAACTGCAAGCTTTTCCTAATCATCTGTTGTCAGTTTTTGTTTAAACGGTTCCAATCTATAAACCAACTGTGAGAACATGCCTAAGTTCCTTCTGACAGTTGGGGTCCAAAGACCATTTTTTAACCATCTTTGAGCCAACTAGGAGAAAGCCAAAGTCTCCAGTAATACTGAAGAGGCTGACTTGGGAATAAGTGCTTTCCCACCAGAGGGTCCAAAGTTAGACTATAGCTTGAAAGCCTCAGGTTGGGAAAGATGTGGTGACAACAAGAGTTCTACCCCATGAGAGTTGAAAACTGTGATGACCAGCCAGGAGATGTACAGGAGCAGAGCCCTGGAAAATGCAGGGAATGTCCATGAAATGCCTCCTCTGATCACATGTCCATTCCAGAGAGCATCCTTGTGGGCTCAGGGAAGAGCAGCATCCATCAAGTGATATTTTCTTGCTCTTTGAATCTCAGGGTAGCTGCTAGAGTTGAAGTGGTCAGAAGACAGATCACTAGGCTGGTCTGGTGGAGGAGATAGATATATCAAATGCCAATCAAAAAGTCTACATCCTGCTTCCTGGCCTGGCTGTACAGGATTTCAGCAAGCCTGGCTGTTCCTGGGAGAAAGTTCATATTTCAATGCAGTGTCTTGTTTTGACTGTTAACCTAGGATTGGCAATGTAATTACTGTAACCAGGCTTCATTTTGTGTCTGGAGAGAACCAGTGAGTTTTCTTTTTTAAACATAAGTGGTAAGCTAAAGGAACCCCGGATTTCACCCAAGAGCTGAAGAGATAGCAACAAGGAGCAGGGGTGCATAGGCAGTGTGGAGAGAACAGAGTCAGTTTGAAGAACTGCATGAATGCAGCTGGTTAACCATGAAAGCAGCAGTAACTTGGTGTAGAGAAGACAATTCTTTAACAACAAATTAAATTGGTAGAAACCCACTAAATATCATGTTCAAAGAAGGGAGTAGTAAAATTACTTGAAAGAATATTCATTTTCCTCTCAGAACTGTAAGTCTCTAGTAAGTATTAAACAGGATCTTTTGTCCTAGAAAATTAATTGGTTAATTCTGGAAACAATATACAAAAATTGTGTGTAGTTTTAGGTAGCAAGTAAAAGTTGAGTTGGCAATCATGCAGTAAAAATATAAACAGTGGTAACACCAAAATAATCATGTTTTTGGTAATAATAAGGAGACAAAAATAAAAATGATAAAAACATTCAGTAGAAATTATGCAGTGTTATAATATTGTAACTCATTTTCCCTTCACTACAACATTATTATCATTCATTCTCATTTTAGGAATTAACATTTGGAGATCCTGAGTGAATTGCCTATGTAATAGACCTGGAATGTGGAAAGTTTCTCTCACTCCAGGGACCACAGTGTACAAAATAAATTCATACACCTTTTGAATTTTTTCTTGATGTTGGTCATAGGTATGTAAAGTGTTTGTAGCAATAAATTATGCAGACATATAAAGTGGTGGTGGAATGGTCTTCCTTGCAGTGTTTCAAGAGGATCCCTGAACTGATAGATGTGTGTTGCTTAAGATGTTGTTGATAAAATTTGTAGTGATTGTGACAACATCAGGGAGCAGGTGGCAGCAATTTCAAGTACTGGACAAAAGGGGAAGGAAGAGCTGCAAACATAATGAGAGTGGATGAGGGTGGGAAAGCTAATACAGGAACCTATTCAGGACTGCAGGGCTGTGCCAGCCAGGATTCCTAGAGGACAGTTTAGCATTTCTAATCCCCATTCACTGTGACTGGCATAGCATTTTATCACTTTCTGATAGTTAGTTTCACCTGTGTGGTTTGCATAACTGTGGTTCCATGGATGTGAGAAGCATGGGCCACATGTTTATGGGAAGATGGGCTGTTCTGGGTATGCCAACTCAGTCTAGGGAGGGGCACCCTGGGAAACCTCTGAGTAACCACAGAGACCTACACCTGTTTGCAAAACAAAGCAATCCACATTGGCCCTGGAAATAATTACAATTTATCGAGTAACAGAAGCATGATTATGAATGTGACTAACCTCAGAGAACACAGGGAGAAGCCATTGGGACTGTCTGGAGAGTGATGTGTCACTGTTAATGTGATGAGAAGGACAGATAGTGTAGCTGTGTCTGGGGAAGCTTGGAGCCATTTTTTTCTGTGACAATTCTTTTGAAGTAAAAGTGCTTAAATTTGTCAATTGCTTTGTAGTCTACAAAGGGAATTGTTCTTACAGATAACATTGTTGAATTCTTTCCTGTTTTTGGTCTGTTTTGAGTTTTTTCATTTGCAACAGTGCTTTTTCCCTTGGAGTATGACAGTCGCATCACATAGTTGGAACACAGTCACATTGAATGGTGTCTATTCAATGTCCTCATATTAACTTGAATGTCTTTAAAATCTGTTTCTTTATGGGTTCATATATGTTGGAACTGGGTTAAGATGTCATACTCTTTTAGGGGACACGTTTCAACCCATAACAAATCACAAATATCTCTATTCTTTAAATGTTTTCAAATATTACAGAGTTCCCTCTTGCTGGTTGCTCTAATGACTAAGTAACTATTTGTTCTGATTGTTCCTGATGTCAGTAAGACTCTTTTTCTTTCCTGTATTTCTTCTTTTATTTTCTCTCTAATTTTCCATCAGTGAGTTTGCTAAGAAATAATTGCCCATTTCTGTTCTTAATCTTCTTGGTCCCTGTAATGTATGCTTTTCTTCTTTTTTAGCTTTGCATTTTCATAAGTTTTCAATGTTTCCACACTAGATACTACTTCTCAGTCCTGGGAGTTCGTGTTGTTGATTTTTATCTTTTCCATCTCACAAATCCTCTTAACCATTATCTGACCTTGGAAACACTCTAAACACATAGAGAAACTTAAGTAAAGTGTTGCACTAAAGAGATAGACAAATCATCACTGAATGTCATGCAGCATATTCTTTATTAACATCTTCTCTTCTGATGTTGGTTAACTGAGAAGCATTTTAAAACTCTCAGATCATCAATGCAGACACACATACATATATGTATCAGATACATATACATATATGATATTCACAACTCTGTACTATTTAGTTCTTTTTTGCATGTCACCCCTCAGCAGAATCCTGTATGCATGCCATTCTGCATCAGCATGTCTTCTTGGAACTCTGGCAATGATTCACCTTCACCTCATGAGAGACACTTCTTGGGGGAGGCAAGCTAGAGGGGGAAGAGGCCAGGTTGCTCATTCCCTGAGCTCTGTGGTATTGTTTGGAGACAACCCTGGCAGGGACTGATTTCTGAGCCCATGGCTGATGTGGGAGCAGTTATTCAATGATGGCCTCACACCAAGATCCAGGAGCATGTCTCATCCTGTCACACCTGGATGTGCAGCCTCCTTTTAGGTGGTCCATCAGTGGACTCCTCATCTTTGCCCACAGCTCTGTGGGAGGTCCCTGCATCAAACACCCTTCATCAACCACCCTGAGTGTGTCATGTATTCCAAGGTGGGGGAATTCTGACTTAAAATTTGAATAGAGTCCTCCTTTTTTCCCCCCTATGAACCTTGGAGGGAAAATAGACTGTCTGTGAGCAAGCACTCACGTTTCAGTCAAATGTGAAAATGGTTCATCAAAAATGATTTCCATTCAGGTAATAGTTCTTCATTGGTCATTCTACACTTTTCTAGGATGTTCAAGTTACATGGAGATAAAGATGTTTTATTTGTTCTGTTAGAGTACCAGCATTTATTGAGCACCCCAGAAGGCAAGGCATTGAGACCAATGATAAGAATGCAGGATGACATCCAGAGCGAGGTGACGTTGCAAGCCTAGGGAAAATGCAGCTTTGGTGTCAGCTCGAGGGAGGGGAAAGGCAATCATTGCCAGGCAGAGGCAGGTCCTCAGAGAAAAACCTGGGAAAGACTCTGGAAAGGTGGGCCTTTGCCCTTTTCATCAAAACCAAACAAGTTCCTGCAGCTCCTTATGAATGTAAAATGGTGGAAATGCTGTCATCAGATATTCATGAACCAAACCAGCATCCATAGACATGTGGCAACAGAACCTGCTGATGAAATTTATCACCAGACTGCTTTTATTTTAAAGCAAGTGGCCGCAACATTGAGTACCTCAAAGAGTATCACATCTGTGGACAAAGAGAACTCTCTAAAAGAGTACCTTACTCATAGCCACAATGTGTCTGCTCGGCTCCCTGATACAAGCTGCTTTAGCCTTGATGAGCTGAAAAGTGACCTGGGCAGTGAAGAAGGGGAGATACTACTTTATTACTGCTACTGTGACCTAGAGAATCACCAGTGGATCTGTGCCTGGCAGACAACTCTGTGTCAGCACTTGAAACTCACAGGCAAGATTGGAATTGCTACTAAAGGAATCAATGGAACAGTTAGTGGAAGCAAATTGACCACCAGACTCTATGTAGAAGCCTTGCTTTCTTGTCCATTATTTAAGGATTATCTTTGTAAGGAAGATTTTAACACCAGCAGAGGAGGACCTCACTGTTTTCCAGAATTGCGTGTTGGTGTATTTGAATAAATTGTGCCCATGTGGATCAGCCCCAAGAAGATCTCCTACAAGAAGCCTGTAATCCATTTATCCCCAGGTGAATTTCATAAAGAAGTAGAAAAGTTTTTATCTCAGCGACATCAAAACAAAGTGATACTATTCTACTGGACTGCAGAAACTTCTATGAAAATGAAATAGGTCTATTGCAGGGCTGCTTAGCCCCAGACATCAGGAAATTCAGTTACTGTCCTAGCTATGTTGACAAAAATCTAGAACTTTTCAGAGAGAAGAGGGTACTGATGTACTGCACTGGGGACATCTATTCTGAGCATGGCTCACCCTACCTGAAGCCCAAGGGAGTGTGTAAGGAAGTGTTCCAGCTTAAGGGTAGTATCCACAAGTACCTGGAAGAGTTCCCCAATGCTTTTTATAAGTGGAAGTCGTTTGTTTTTGAAGAGGGTTATGCCCTGTGCTACAACAGTGACATGTTATCAGAATATTCATACTGTGGAGCACGGTGGGACCAGTATAAACTCTGCTCCACTCCCCAGTGTCACCATCTTGTTTTGAACTGTCCTACATGTCAAGGACAAGGATTCACAGCCTGTTGTGTCACATGTCAAGACAAAGGGGCAGACAGGTTTAGGACCTACACAGGACACCTTTAAGAGGAATGTGAGTGCACAGCCTGATGGCCATGCATCCCTAGGGAACTTTCCCAGCATGTGCAGCTCTCTGTGAACCATGCACCAAAGCCCAGTGTTGGAAAGGTTGGGCCTTTGCTTGTTTAAGTGGCACCTTTAGCATTCCCCAAGCCTTCCCAAAGTCAGTAGGTGCCATGTATAAGAGATGGTCAAGGCTGCAGAAAAGGAAATTGGAAACTTCATTGTCAGTCATTGCCATCATGGTAAATTGGTGACCATGTGGACCACCTACACTTCACAGGACAAGGGGAGAGGGAGTCAAATTTTGCTCAATTACTGAAATATTCTAATTCAGAAGATGATAGAGTATGTTAAACTCTATGGAATCCCAAAGTTTTTAGGGAGTGAGTCTTGAGCCTGGTGATTGTGTCACTCATGCCTTCTCTCGCTGTGCCACAGGCTATTAGTAGTCATTGCCCTTGTCAGCAAAACCTGTCCATCTTGGTGCAAATCTGTGAATTGTGGCCCTCAATATGGATTCCTAAATCAGGCCACTTAGGTCATCTGCCACTTTTCTTTTCCCCATCCTCTGCCTCTGTCTCTTCTCTGGCTGCCTGAGAAGCTCTGAATACTGGGATTTGGCCCACCTCCTGCTTTTGTAAAATTTAGTGGAAAAAGACCTACCCATTTCTTCCCATAGGATCTGTGGCACAATTGAGTAGTTTCAGCAGAGACCATGTGGACCACACAGTCTAAAATACTTATTGTCTGGCCCATTACAGGAAAGTTTACCATTCCCTGGTCTAGTGCAGCAGCTCATCTGATAGAGAATGACATACACATGGCCCATCTTCATATTTTACTGATTTGATTTCTGTAAGAGATTTCTCCCTTATAGGCCTGTTCTCTCCAACACTTACTCTTCTAGCTTTTAAGTGTTCTCTCTGAGAGATCCAAATAACCTCAATGGCCCTGTACAACTTTCTTTCTTAAGAATATCATTTGGCAGTACCACTGTGGCTGTCCAGGCTGCTGGTCAGCATGCCAGACACTTGTCCTTGTCACATGGGTCCCAAGAAACACAGAGCCACATATCAACCAACAGATTTAATATTATGTTGCAGTTTCTAGTGATGCAGAATGCAGCTGCAATTGTGTTTCAAGGAGAAACCAAGTGGGGATGGCCATCCCTGCAGCATGGTGCAGCTTCTGGGCCCATTTGCAGCCCCAGTAGACGCTCTTTATAGTGGTGAGGCCCTACCTCCACCTCTAGTTTCCCTGCACTGTCCACATCATTGCAGTTTAGTGCACAGATTATTCCTTCTTCATCAGAAGCATCCTAGTCTGTTCATTAGCTCTTTGGCCTTGTCTTTCATCACAAGATTTGCTGAATCCCTAATGAAAATAACTCCCCAAAGCAACAAACAAAAATAGAAGTTTAACTGGCACTGTGGTGTGTTAAATTACACAAGGACACTGTGGCTTAACCTTTTTGCCAAGTCTGAAAGATGCCATGTTAAAAAAGAGGTGCAGGGTCCAGTATAAATACCAAAATTACATTTTAAGAATAATCGTCTTTGCATACCTTGGCCAGGATTTCCCAGTTCTTTCATAGGTCTTCTACACAATTGTCCTTCAGAGGCTTCTTTTCCATGCATGAGAGTAGCAGTGGTTTATCTAATAAGTGATGAGACAGGTAGTTTAAGTCTATAAGCTTGGCCATGATAAACATCATATCCACAGTGGACTGGAAAGTCATCCCTGCAGTGTTTGGCCTCACAAGAGCCATTTGCCCACTATTCTGTAGAGAAAGGTATTTTCAAGTATTTAGCCATAAGTTTTCACATCTGTCATAAGGTTGGCCTTCAAAGAGGAAAAACTTATTTCTGCTCCCGTATTATATTGTACATACATCTCAAATGTTCAAAGTAATTCAGGAATATGTTTGTTACCCAGGAGGGTTTTTGAAGCTTGAAATTTCACCATTGCCCTCCCCCACATATCCAGCAAAAGGAATTTAGTGGTTTTTTTTTGTTGTTGTTTTTTTTTTTTTTTTTTTTTTTTTTTTTTTTTTTTTTTTTTTTTTACTCCTAGCAGAGGTCTGTAGCTTCAGTCTGTATTTCTTAAGGGGAATATTGTGGCTCTGATAGAGTAATCAATTTGGCAACTTTACTCTTGAGGTTTTTAAAATTTAAAGGAGGGTTAGTAGTGCTTATACATTCCTTTTGCTAAATAGCTAAGATGAATTTTGTAATAAAGTATTTTTTGCAAAAAAACAAAAAGAATGGAAAGGCAAATATTATGTGGACTTATCCTCCAGCATGCCTTATCTATACAGGGCCCATACCTTTATTCAAACGTAAGTGTCACCTCTGTCAGAGTGCTCTGAAGTGACTTATTCCTCCTGTGCTCATGGGCTGGGTTCCATGGCTCCAACCAGTGTGACTTTGTGGCTTATTACATAATTGAAGTACTTCCATACTTGTTGGTGAGGTGTCCTGAGAATTCCTTGCTGCCTGCTTGTCCCTGCTTCTCCTCTGACACTATCTACACCTCCGTGTTCTCCTAGCAGTCTTTTTGGTCAACTCCACCTCCATGAACAGAGGATCCATTGTTATTGTCTGCAGTCTGTGCTCTTCTGGTGTTTACAGGTTTTAATATCATCTAATGGATCGTGCTCTTATTTAACGTTTTGACATTTTGGAGTTCATCATAGAGTTTTCTTGATAATTTGGATTTTGGAAAATTGTACATCCATTATCTTGATTATTACTTTTTGGCATCCCTTAAGTTTTCATTCAATATTCAATTTCTTTTAATGTGGAACTGTCTCGTATATACCCATTCTGGCATTCACTATTCAAAATGTTAAAACTGTTTTGTCATCAAACATTAAAATAATGAGAATGGTGTCAGGTGCTGCTGGATAGTGTGACAGACTTACATGATGGCCGTCTTCCAGGGACAGGACCAAAGTTGCCATGAGGGATGGCAGAGTCCACTTTCTCCATAAAGGTATGTTGCATGGCTCAAATTGGTGTGGCTGTGTGGATTATTAGAATATTGAAATATTTCCATACTCAATACTGAGGAGACCTGAGTAGCCCCCTGCTGTCATCCTGTCCCTGCTACTCCTCTCACACTTGTGCTGTCATAACAAAGTGCCCTGACAGATGTGCTTGAATAATAGAATTTTATTGTTTCACAGTTCTGAGGATTTTAAGGCTGACAATTCAGATGTCATTAGGATGTGTTCTTCTGAGAGTTCTCTCCCTGGATTGTGTATGCTCTCTTCTCCTATGTCCTCACATGGTTCTTCCTGGTGTACCTTTTTCCTACTCTCCTTTTTTTCATGTGCATATATAGAGTGAGTATATATATATATATATATAGTCACATATTAATTTTATAAATTAATGGGTTTCTTTGTGTCTATTCCATACATGCATGTATCATGCATTGACCTTCCTTTACTTTCTACCCTTGGTTACCCTCCCCTCACCCCACTACCTGTTTTCTTGTCCCTAATGGTCCTTCTTTTTGAATTTCTTTTGAGGTTTTCTTTTTCCACATAAGAGAGAAAACATGCAATACTTGCCTTACTGTTTCTGAATTATTTCATTTTACACAATCCAGTTGTATCTGTTTTCCTGCAAATGATAGGATTTCATTTTTCCTTTCCTGATCATTACTCCATCATGTATACATACTATAATTGCCTTATTCATACATGTGTTAGCTAGCACCTCAGCTGAGTTCATATCTTACCTATTTTGAATAGTGTCATAAAAACATGGCCATTCAAGTGTCTTTATTTTTTTATGATTTCACTTCATTTGAATAAATACCCAGTAGTGGTATACCTGGGTCATATTCTAGTGCTATTTTAATTTTTGGATGAACATTCGTACTGTTTTCTATAGATTTTTGTACTATTACACCTTCTTACCAAAATTGCATGCGGTTCCATTTACACCACATCCATATCAGTGTTTATTTGTTGGTTACTTTCTGTTTTTATAATAAGCATTCGAACTGGACTAACCATTTTACCCAAGTGGGTAAGGTGTAATCTCAGTGTAGATTTGTTTTGCATTTCTGTGATAGCTAAAGATGTAGAGCAGTTTCACGTATATTTCCTGGCATTTTGCTTTTCTTTTTTTGAGAAATGTCTGTTCAGATCATTTATCCAGTTTTTTATTATATTGCTTTTTTCTGGTTGTAAAGGTTTTCCTATATTCTGGATATTCATCCTCTGTCAGATGAATAGATAGCAAAAATTGTCTCCCCTTTTCTTTCTTTTCTCTTTAGTCATCTGATTGTATTCTTAGATGTGCAGAAGGTTTTTAATTTGATGCAATCCTGCTTGTTCATTCTTGTTTTGATTTCCTGAGCTGTTGGAGTACTAACTTGGAAATCATTGCTTTCACAATGATCTTGAAGTGTTTCCATGTGTTCTCTCTAGCAGTTCTAAAGAATCCTGTCTTCCATTAAGGTCTCTTTAATCTTGAGTTAATTTTTGTACAGTGAGAGATAGGGATTTAGTTTCAATGTTCTGTTTTATTCAGCACCGTTTATTGAAGATGGTTGTTCTTTTTCCAATACTTTGGCACCTTTATGATAGTTATTTGCAGTGTGTATTTATTTTGGGTATCTGTTCTGTTTTATTAGTCTACCTGCCAATCTTTATGACAATATCATACTGTTTTTGTAACTGTGGCACTGTGGTATAATTTCAAATTACCAGTATATATTATACTGTGGTATAATTTCAAATCAGATATTGTGGTGCTCCTAGCATTGCTCTCTCTTTGCTGAAAATTGCTTTAGCTCTTCTGGGTCCTTTTACTTATTCACTTTCTCTTGCCTAATTTCCTAAAATTTCTGGCACTATGTTGATAAGGGTGGTGAGAGGGGGATCTTTGTCTTGTTCCTGATGTTATAGGAATTGCTTTCAGCTTTTCTCTGTGTAGTATCATGTAGAGCCTTCACTATGTTGAGACATGGTTCTATTATATGTAATTTATTCAGTCTTTTCATCATAAAGAGGTGCTGATTTGTATAGGTGCCAGGAGGGTACTGGGGATTGAACTCAGGGGCAGTTGACTACTGAGCCACATCCCCAGGCCTAGTTTGTATTTTATTTGAGACAGAGTTTCACTGAGTTGCTTAGCACCTTACTTTTGCTGAAGCTGGTTTGAAATCTGCATCCCCCTGCCTCAGCCTCTGAAGATGCTTGGATTCCAGTTGTGCACTACCATGCCTGGCTGAGATGCTGATTTTTTTTTTTTTTGTTCATTCTTGTTTTGATTTCCTGAGCTGTTGGTGTACTAACTTGGAAATCATTGCTTTCACCATGATCTTGAAGTGTTTCCCTGTGTTCTCTCTAGCAGTTCTAAAGAATCCTGTCTTACATTAAGGTCTCTTTAATCTTGAGTTTATTTTTGTACAGTGAGAGATAGGGATTTAGTTTCAATGTTCACCACTGGAATATCCTGTTTTTTTCAGCACTATATATCCTGGTTTTTTCAGAGCATAGTTGTGCACTACCATCACTGGCTGAGTTGCTGATTTTTATCAAATGATTTTTTGCATCTATTGCAATATTCTTGCATCCAGAGAAGGCAACAAACTAGGTCATTGCATATCATTCTTTAAATATGCTCTTAAATTAAATCTGAAAACATTTTATCACAGATTTTTATATAGATTTTATCAGAGATATTGATCTATACCTCTTTTTGTGTTGTGCCCTTCCAGGTTTTATTAGCAAGGTTATACCATTTTCACAGAATGAGTTTGAAATCTTGTTTTCCCTATTTTTGAATTAGTTTGAGCACCACTGGTGTTAGTTCTTTAAAAATTTGGTAAAATTCAGCAATGATTCTATGTGGTCCTAGGATCATGGTTCTTCTATATTTTTTAATCAGAAGACTTTTTATTACTGCTTCAACCTCAATACTTGACTTTCATCTATTAAGGTATTCTGCATATTCATCCTCGGTCAGATGAATGAATAGATGGCAGAAATTGTTGCTCTTTCTCTTTCTTTTCTATTTATTCATCTGATTGTATTCTTAGATGTGCAGAAGGTTTTTAATTTGATGCAATCGTGATTGTTCATTCTTGTTTTGATTTCCTGAACTGTTGGATTACTAATTTGGAAATCACTGCTTTCACCATGATCTTGAAGTGTTTCCCTGTGTTCTCTGTAGTAGTTCTAAAGGATACTGTCTTACATTAAGGTCTCTTTAATCTTGAGTTGATTTTTGTACACTGAGAGATAGGGATTTAGTTTCAATGTTCTCTATTGAAATATCCTGTTTTTCCAGCATCGTTTATTGAAGATGGCTTTTCTTTTTCCAATACTTTGGCATCTTTGTTGATAGTCAGTTGCAGTGTGTATTTATTTTGGGATCTCTGTTTTGTTCTATTAGTCTACCTGCCTCTCTTTAGGACAATATTATACTGTTTTTATAACTCTGGCTCTCAGGTATAATTTGAAATCAGATATTATGGTGCTCCTAGCATTGTTCTTTTTTTGCTGAAAATTGCTTTATGTCTTCTGGATCCTATTTCTTATTCATTTTCTCTTGCATAATTTGGTAAATTTTCTGGTACTACGTTGATAAGGGTGGTGAGAGTGGGGATCTTTTTCTTGTTCCTGATCTTATAAGAATTGCTTTCAGCTTTTCTCAGTTTACTATGATGTATAGCCTTAGCTATGTTGAGACATGGTTCTATTATATGTAATTTATTCAGGCTTTTCATCATAAAAAGATGCTGATTTGCATGGGGGGCAGGAGGATACTAGGGAATGAACTCAGGGGCACTCGACCACTGAGCCACATCCCCAGGCCTAGTTTGTATTTTATTTGAGATAGGGCTTCACTGAGTTGCTTAGTGCCTTACTTTTTATGAAGCTGGTTTGAACTCTGCATCCTCCTGCCTCAGCCTCCAACAATGCAGGGATTAAAGTTGTGCACCACCATGCCTGGGCGAGATGCTGATTTTTATGAAAGGATTTTTTGCATCTATAGCAATAATCATGGGATTTTTATCTTTGATTTTATTCATATGCTTGTTAAGTTTATTCATTTGTATTTGTTGAACCATTCTTGCATCCTTCAAAGGCAACAAACTTTGTCATTGCATAGCATTCATTTAAAGTGCTCCTAAATTTCATCTGAAAGCATTTTATCAAAGATTTTTATACATATGTTTATTAGAGATATTGATCTATAGCTCTTTTTCTGTTGTGCCCTTACATGTTTTGTTAGCAAGGTTATACCATTATCACAGTATGTGTTTGAAGTCTTGTTTTCACTGTTTAATGCAATAGTGTGAGCAGCATTAGTCCTTTAAAAATGTGGTAAAATTCAGCAGTGATTCCATGTGGTCCTAAGATCATGCTTCTTCTTCTTCTTTTTTTTAATCAGAAGAATTTTATTACTGCTTCAACCTCAATACTTGACTTTGATCTATTAAGGTATTTTGTATCCTCTTGTTTCAATTTTGGTAAGTCATATGTATCTGAAAAATTTTCCATTTCTTCTAGATTTTCTAATTTATTTTGCATAGGGTGTTTCAAAAATTTCCCTAATGATCCTTTGAATTTCATTGTTTCTGGCTTAAAATTTCTTTTTTAAGTATAATTTTGTTTAATTGGGTCTTCTGTTTTTTTCTTTTTTCCAGTTTAGCTATGGATTTGTCATTATTATTTTTTCAAAAATCCAACTCTTGGAGAGACCAAGAGGGTGGACTAGAGAGTGGCTGTATCTCATGTTGCTCCAGAACTCAGGATTCAAGAAGAGGAGGTATTGAGAGCCACTGGGTGAGTCTCTCCCACTGGATGATGATTGGCCCAGACTGCAGGCAGCTTCTTGGAGTGGGGGGAGGCAGTGAGAGTCTTCCATGAATAGCCAGTCTCTCCCTTCCATGCACAGCCAGGCTCCCTCTGGTCGCAGGCCCGGTCCACAGGCAGGTTCTCAGAGCAGGGCTGCCCAGTGAGAGGCTTGGGCTTTCCAGACGCCCAGCCCCCACCTCTGTACCCAGCAGCAGGGCTGAACAGCAGGCAGCTTCTCGAAGAACAACCACCCAGTGAAAGGCTTCCGCACACAAGTAGCCTCCCCTGGCCTTGGCAATAGGCCAGACATGGGCCGAGACCAGCCATGCCCCAGCCTGCAGTCTAGTTCCCCTTTGACAGATCATAGGTCAACAAGTGGAGGTGCCTCTGTCTGCTAGAAGGGCATATACCCCACCTGAAGAACACCTCTCTTAGAGGGGCAGCGTACTTGTGGAGCAATGCATTGTGAACTTCCTCCAAGACTTCAGGCTACTGAAGGCTAGGAGGTGATATGCTGGAAATCTACAGGGATAATATTAGTCAATAGAGGAAATATGCACTATCTCAGAGTTCCACTGATACCTGACAAATATGAGAAAACAAGGGAAGAAAATGTCCCAAACAAACCTAGATGCTATATCAATAAAACCCAATGACAGCATGGCAGAAGAAATGTCAGAAAGGAAGTTCAGAATGTGCATAATTAAAATGATCAGGGAAGCAAATAAGGACATGAAAGAGCAAATGCAAGCATTGAATAATCAAACCAATTGATAGTTAAAAGAGCAAATACGGGAAACAAAAGATAATTTCAATAGAGTTAGAGATACTGAATAAAAAAAAAATCAACAAGAAGAAATCCTTGAAGGAAACAATAAACCCAATTAAAAACTCCATAGAAAGCTTAACCAATAGGATAGATCACCTGGAAGAAAGAACCTCAGACATTGAAGAAAAAATATTTAATCCTGAAAATAAAGTTGACCAAACAGAGAAGATGGTAACATATCATGAACAGATTCTACAAGAATTATAGTATATCATGAAAAGGCCAAATTTAAGAATTATTGGGATAGAGGAAGGCACAAAGTAAGAAAACAAAGGAATGAATCTATTCAAATAAAAAATATCAGAAAATTTCCCTAATCTGTAAAATGAAATGGAAAAGCAAGTACAAGATGTTTATAAGACTCTAAATATTCAAAATTACAACAGAGCGACACCAAGGCACATTATGAGTAAAATACCTAACATACAAAATAAAGACAGAATTTTAAAGTTTGTGAAAGAAAAGAATCAAATTACATTCAGAGGGGAACCATACGGATATCAGCAGATTTTTCAGTACAGATCCTAAAACCTAGAAGGGCCTGGAACAACATTTACCAAGCCCTGAAAGAAAAAGAATGACAATCAAGAATCTTAAACTCAGCAAATCTTACCTTCAGATTTGACAATGAAATAAAATCCTTCCATGATAAACAAAAGCTAAAAGAATTTACTAAAAGAAAGCTGGCATTACAGAACATTCTCAGGAAAATATTCCATGAGGAAGAGATAAGAAACAATGATGCAAATCATCAAAGGGAGGAACTATCCTAAAGGATTGCCAAATAAAGGAGAAATCAATCTTTGTCAAAAAATAAAAATGAGTCAAATGACTGGGAATACAAATTATATCTCAATAATAACCCTGAATGTTAATAGCTTGAACTCATCAATCAAAACACATAGACTGGCAGATAGGATTAAAAAGAAAGATCCAAAATATGCTGCCTGCAAGAGACTCATCTCATAGAAAAAGATACCCACAGACTAAAGGTCAAAGGATAGGGAAAAACATACCATGCACATGGACTCAGCAAAAAAGCCAGAGAATCCATCCTCACATCAGATAATGTGGACTTCAAGCCAAAGTTAGAAGGGATAAAGAAGGATAGTTCATACTGCTTAGGGAAACATAAGTCAGCAAGAGAGAACATTCATAAATACCTATGCCCAAAACATTGGCTCATCCATATATGTCAAACAAATCCTTCTCAATTCCAGAAAGCAAATAGGCCACAACACAATAATACTAGGCAATTTGAACACACCTCTCTCACCACTAGAAAGATCTTCCAAACAAAAATTGAACAAAGAAACCATAGATCTCAATAATACAATCAATAATTTAGACTTAACAAACATATATAGAATATACCATCCAACAAAGAGCAGATACACTTTCTTCTCAGCAGCACATGGATCCTTACCTAAAATAAACCGTATTTTATGCCATAAAGCTAATGTTAGCAAATACAAGAAGATAGAGATACTACGTTGTATTCATTCATATCATAATGGATTGAAATTAGAAATAAATGACAGAATAAACAACAGAAACTACTCCAAACCCTGGAGATTAAATAATACACTATTGTATGATGAATGGATAACATAAGACATCAGGAGGGAAATGAAAATATTCTGAGAAGTCAACAAGAACAAAGACACATCATATCAAAATCTCTGGGACACTATGAAAGCAGCACTTAGATGAAAATTTATTTCATGGAGTGCATACTGTAAAAGATGAAAAAAAATCAACAAATAAACAACTGAACACTACAGGTCAAAGCCCTAGAAAAAGAAGAGCAGACCAACACCAAAAGTAGTAGAAGACAGGAAATAGTTAAAATTAGAGCTGAAATCAATGAAATTGAAGCAAAAGAAACAATAGAAAAAATTGACAAAATAAGGGTTGGTTCTTTGAAAAAAATAAACAAAATTGATAAACTCTTAGCCACACTAACAAAGAGAAGGAGAGAGAAAACCCAAATTACTAAAATACAGAATGAACAAGGAAATTTCACAACAGACACGAGTGAAATACAAAACAGAATTAGAAGCTATTTTGAAAATCTATACTCCAACAAAACAGAAAATCTCAAAGACATCACAAAGTTTCTAGGGACATATGAATCACCTGTACTGAACCAGGAGAACATACACAAATTAAATAGGTCAATTTCAGTAGTGAAATAGAAGTCATCAAAAGCCCACCAACAAAGAAAATTCCGGAACCAGATGGGTTCTCAGTCAAGATCTACAAAACATTTAAAGAAGAGCTCATCCAATACTCCTCAAAGTATTCCATGAAATAGAAGAGGAGGGAACCCTCCCAAGCTCATTTTATGAAGCCAATATCACACTGATAACTAAACCAGACAGAGACACATTGAGGAAAGAAAATTTTAGACCAATATCCTTAATGAACATTGATGCAAAAATTCTCAGCAAAATCTTAGCAAATCGCACAGAAAAATATATTAAGCAGATCGTGTACTATGATCAAATGGGTTTTATTCCAGGGATGCAAGGTTGGTTCAACATCCAGAAATCAATAAATGTAATTCACCATATCAACAGACTTAATGTCAAGAATTACAGATTATTACAATTATGGTTATTTTGATAGATGCAGAAAAAGCATTTGATAAAATACAGCATCCTTTCATGCTTAAAACACTAGAAAAAATAGGGATAGTGGGAACATTCCTTAAATGTAAAGGCCGTCTATGCTAAGCCCATAGCAAATATTCTAACTGGTAAAAAACTGAAAGCATTTCCCATAAAAACTGGAACAAGCCAGGGATGCCCTCGTTCACCATTTCTATTCAACATTGTCCTCGAAAATCTAGCCACAGCAATTAGACAGGCCAAGGAAATTAAAGGGATACGAATAGGAAAACAAGAATTCAAACTATCCCTATTTGCTGATGACATGATTCTATATTAAGAAGATCCAGGAAATTCCACCAGAAAGGTTATAGAACTCATGAATGAATTCAGCAAGGTAGCAGGTTATAAGATCAATACTCATAAATCGAATGCATTTTTATAAATGAGTGATAAATGTTCAGAGGAGAAGTTAGGAAAACTATCCCATTCACAACAGCCTTGAAAAAAAAAATACTTGGGAATCAATCTAACAAAAGATGTGAAAGACCTCTACTATGAGAACTAGAGAACACTAAAGAAAGAAATTAAAGAAAACCTTAGAAGATGGAAATATCTCCCATGTTCTTGCATAGGCATAATTGATATTGTCAAAATGGTCATACTACTAAAACTGCTATACAGATTCAATGCAATTCCAATTAAAATCTCAATGAGGTACCTTATAGAAATAGAGCAAGCAATCATGAAATTCATCTGGAAGAACAAGAAACTCAGAATTGCTAAAGCAATCCTTAGCAGGCAGAGTGAAGCAGGAGGTATTGCAATACCAGTACTGCAACTATACTACAAAGAAATACTAACAAAAGTGGCATGGTATTGGTACCAAAAATATGTAGATCAATCACACAGAATAGAGGACATGAACGCAAACCCAAATAAATACAATTTTCTCATACTAGACAAAGGTGCCCAAATATGCAATGGAGAAAAGATAGCCTCTGCAACAAATGGTGCTGTGAAAACTGGAAATCCATATGCAGCAGAACGAAATTAACCCCTATCTCTCACTCTGTAAATAACTCAATTCAAAATGGATCAAGGACCTCGGAATCAGACTAGAGCCCCTTAATCTTATAGAAGAAAAGGGAGGTCCAAATCTTCTACATGTAGGCATAGGTTCAGACTTCCTTAACAGGACTCCCATAGCACAAGAAACAAAAGTAACACCTATTGTTGCTTGTATTCTTGATAATCACCTTTCTAATTTGGGTGAGATGGAAACTTAGAGTAGTTTTGATTTGAATTTCTCTTATTACTACAGATGTTGAACATTCTTTCATATATCTGTTGATTGCTTATAGATCTTCTTCTGTGAGGTGTCTGCTCATTTCCTTCACCCATTTATTGATTTTTTTTGTATTCTTGGTGTAAAGTTTTGTGTTCTTTATAGATTCTAAAGATAAGTGCTCTTTCTGAAGTATGTGTGGCAATAATTTTCTCCCAATCTGGAGGCTCTCTCCTCACAGTGTTGATAGTTGCCTTTCCTGAGAAGAGAATTTTTAGTGTAAATCTATTGCAATTATTGATTCTTGCTTTCAATTCTTGTGCTTTGGGACTCATTTTAAAGAAGTCTTGTCCTAAGTTAACATGATGCAGATTTGGTCCTACTTTTTCTTCTATAAATTGCAGGATCTCTGGTCTTAATCCAAGGTCCTTGATCCTTTTTGAGTTGAGTTTTGTGCAGGGTGAGAGATCAGAGTTTATTCTCATTTTGCTGCATATGGATTTCCAGTTTTCCCAGTACCATTTGTTTAAGAGGCTATCTTTTCTCCATTCTTTGCTTTTGGCACCTTTGTTTAGTATGAGAAAATTGTATTTATTTGGATTTGTGTCCGTGTCCTCTATTCTGTACCATTGATTGACCTGTCTATTTAGTGCCAGTACCATGCTGTTTTTATTTTCTATTGTTCTGTAGAATCGTTGAATGTTTGGTATTGTGATAGCCCCTGCTTCACTGTTCCTGCTAAGAATTTCTTTAGGTATTCTGGGTCTCTTATTCTTCCAAATTAATTTCATGATTGCTTACTCTATTTCTATGAGGTATGTCATTGGGATTTTAATTGGAATTGCATTGAATTTGTATAGCACTTTTGTTAGTATGGCCATTTTGACAGTATTAATTATGCCTGTGCAAGAACATGGGAAATACTTCCATTTTCTAAAGTTTTCTTTAATTTCTTTCTTTAGTGTTCTGTAGTTCTCATTGTAGAGGTCTTCCCCCTCTTTTGTTATATCGATTCTCAAGTACTTCATTTTTTTTTAGTATAATATGAATGGAGTAGTTTTACTAATTTCTCTTTCAGTACATTCATCTCCTATGAATAAAAATGCTTTAGATTTATGAGAATTGATTTTATATACTGTTACTTTACTGAATTCACTTATGAGTTCTAGAAGTTTTCTGGAGGAATTTTTCTGCTTCTATAAATATAAAATCATGTCATCTGCAAGTTGGTATCATTTGTGTTCTTCTTTTCCTCTTTGTATCCCTTTAAATTATTTGGTCTGTCTAAGTGCTCTGGCTAGAATTTCGAGGACAATGTTGGATAGAAGTGGTGAAAGAGGGCATCCCTGACTTGCTCCAGTTTTTAAGGGTAATGCTTCCAGTTTTTCTCCATTTAGAATGTTGTTAGCCATGAGCTTAGTATAGATCATCTTTACAATGTTGAGGAATGCTTCTACTGTCCATAATTTTTTTAGTGTTTTGAGCATGAAGGGATGCTGTATTTTTTCAAATACTTTTTCTGCATCTATTGAAATAATCATATGATTCTTAACTTTAACTCTGTTGATATGGTGAATTACATTTATTGATTTCTGGATGTTGAACCAACCTTGCATCCCTGGGATAAAACCCACGTGATTATGGTGCACTATCTTTAAAATATGATTTTGTATGCAATTTGATAAAATTGCTAAGAATATTTGCATGTATGTTGATTAAGGATATTTGTCTGACATTTTTGTTCCTTTATGTGTCTATTTCGGGTTTTGGTATAAGGGCTATATTATTCTTTTTTTCTCCAATTTATTTATTTTTTCTCTGAATTTTCCTATTTCCTTCCAAAAATTTTGGATATGATTTGTTCTTTGTTTTGTAAAACATTATGATGAATCATGATATTGTTGTTTTGAATACTTTTTGTTTAGACATTTATTGCTAAATACTTGCCTCTCTGCATTGCTTCCCGCTTTTTGGTATGTTGTTCCATTTCTTTGAAATTTAATCTGGGCACTGTGGTGCATGTCTATAACACCAGCGACTCAGGAGGCTGAAACTGAAGGATCACATGTTCGAAGCCAGCCTCAGGATAAGCGAGTTCCTAAGCTTCTCTGTGAGACCCTTCTCAGAAAAATACAGAATAGGGTTGGGGGTGGGATTCAGTGGTCCATTGTCCCCCATTTCAATCCTTGGTAGCAAAAAATAAAATAAAATAAAAAAAAGACATGCATGATACATGCACATATGGAATAGATACAAAGTAACCCATTAATTTATACAACTAGTATTTGACTATATATATATATATACTCACTCTTTATATACATGCACATGAAAAGAAGATTAGGAGAAAGGTACACAACAGGAGAACCATGTGAGGACATAGGAGAAAACAGCATACAAAATCCAGGGAGAGAACTCTCAGAAGAACATTTCATAATGACATCTGAATTGTTAGCCTTAAAATCCTAAGAACTGTGAAACAATAAAATTCTGTTGTTCAGGCAAATCTGTCAGGGCGCTTTGTCATGACAGCCCAAGTGTGAGAGGAGAAGCAGGGACAGGATGATAGCAGGGGGCTACTCAGGACTCCTCAGTATTCAGTAGGGAAGTATTTCAATATTGTAATAATCCACACAGCCACAGTGATTTGAGCCATGGAACACACCTTTCTGAGAGCAGCAAGAATGATGTGATAGGTTTGTCTTAAGTAAAATGTGTCTGATTGAAAGTTCTGTCCTCAGTTCTGAGACTGTGCCTTTCTTAAATTTTGCATTAAATTTTACTTTCTTTTAAGAAGTTGAATGCATAAAATCAGTTTGGATGTTTTTATCCTGACCTATATCCTCTGTTCTGGAGCAGTCACAATCAAGGAGTCATGTATCACTGGCAGGATGGGTATAGAAGAAGTCTTGTGTGACATGTGAACAGGGTCCCACATATGCCTCATCTACCTTCTATCCCTTTCTCCCCTGTCCACCGGTGGCAACTCCTTTTCTTACCTCCTTGTGTCCTTTATTCTAGTCTACCAGGTATCTCTCTCTGTCTTTTTCACTTGGTGTCTGTCCCCAGGCCCCAGTAAACCTGGTGTCTTTAACTATGTAGTTCTACCTGGTGCTCCTTTCTTCCTGGTCTACCTTTTGTTTCTCACCAACCTCTTGTGTTCCTGGTGTCCTTGCAATTGTTTGTCAGATGTTCTTGCTTCTCTTGCATAGCCAGTGTATCACCAGCCCCTGATCTACTGGGAGACCCTCCTTCCCCTTTACATCTGTTCGGGGTGTGTCCTTCCTCCTACTCGTGCGCTTTTGTTAAGGCCAAGATATTTATATATGGTTCAGAGAAAAGAAGAATTTTCCAGGAAGCAGAGGCAAATCATAGTCTACTCCTGGGAAGAGAAGAAAGAGAGTGTGAGTGACCTTCGAAGGAAATGACGCCAAGTCTAGAAACATCTAGGATATACAGGAAGTGGTGATGATCCCATCCTGGTCTGCACCATGGAGTTATAAAATCCCAACCACCAACTTCACACATGTTTACAAATATATATACGTGTGTATGCACACACACAAACACACACACACATACACACACACTACTGAGAATCTAAGCTATGAAGCTACACCAAGATTTTAGACCCAGCCCACCTTGTTGACAAAGTCCTCATTAATACAGCTCAGGAGATGGATCTGGGTATAAATTTTCCTTTCTTGACTGCTGCTCCAGTCCTTCCTCTCCCAAGTTTGCAGAAGGCTGTCTAGTGGACAAGTGGGAGGGCTTCCATGTGGCAAAGTTTGTGGACCCCAAGCTGCACATATGGATGGCTTCAGGTGTGATCTCGTTGGGTGCCTAGATCTTGAGTGCCTTGGTTTCTGGCACCTTGGGTTTGGCTGCTAAAAATCAGGCAGGTCATGCCTTAGACATTGTCTTTCTGGAGGTGCACACCAGGATGGGGAAGACAAGAGCAGTGCATGGATGGGGGATCCAACTTCATTTCAAACAAATGGTAGAAGGCAGGGTTTAGTGACCTAGCCTTGTCTGCCCTACTCCAGGACAACCTGACTTGAGGACACAAGGAAGGTGACAGTGCATGAGGTGGAACATCTAGTACAGTCATGTGGGAGGACATTTGGAGCCACTGATAGTTCATGCACTATCCCCACCAAGGATCCAAGTGCTGCAAAGATGGTGTATTGGTTCTTTGGACAGATAGGGAGAGAAAGGAGTCACATACTTGGCCTCATCACTACACAGTTAAAAAATAAAGTTTACAAGGGACCCTAGGTGCTAACAGGCTTTTCTGCTTGAAAGATTAAATTCCCCATACTGAAGGAAATGTTCTTATTTTGGACAGCAACCTCCCTTGGCCCTTGGCACCCTTTGGTGTCAGGTTTCATGTTACATAAATCTTGGTGGGCTTTGGGTAAGGGAGACACAGGCTGTGTTGAGAATCTTGAGAATTGAGTTACGCATACCAGACAGGTACTAGCTCAATTCCAAGCAGGAGCTGGTAGCAGGGATGTGGAGTTGTATTCTGCAGTGGACTGTGCCAGTCCAAGGAGAGAGGTGCTACAAAGGAAGAACCACAGTTCTGGGGAAACACTATATCAAGTAGTGCCTGAAGAGAATCAGATCTGAGGGACCCAAGCATGATCCCTAGGGGACTATTGTTCCAGGTCTCTCCTGTTCTTTCAAGGAACTACAAAGATCAGGGAACTGCCAGAAGCTGGTCAGGGATTTGATTCATATCAGGGGTGTTCCAAATTCAGGGATATTGATGCTGGGACCATGAGCCCTGGAAGAATCACCTGTTAGACAGACGCACAGGACAGGTCATGTGAAAGTAAAAGTTTAATAGAGAGCATTGGGTTGCTTCCAATGAGGGCTGTTTCTTTTTCTTCTTTTCACTTGTTAGAATTAGAATGGCAGGGATTACTTAGAGCCATGCTGATATAGATCAAACATGTGCTGAACCCCTCCATACACTCCCCACTGCCATCCTCTTCTGAAATATCAGGTTGAAGTAGTGACCAGTTTCATGACCTCTGATAGTTCCCACTCCAAAGAAGTGACCATTTCTAGGCAGGTGTGAGGCTACTGGCCTCTGCAGAGCCCACAAACAGAAGGAGAACTTGTGGTTGGACTGGTTACTCCTCCTCATACTTAACCTGAAACTCTAGGCACAGTTGGAATCAGGAACATTGAGGTTGGAGTTTCTGGTACAGTTGCAGAGAGATTGCCTAGACCTCTAGCTAGAGGGGGCTGCAATTTGGAGAGGTAGATGCATCAGAATCAACACACAGGTGACAGATCCTACAAAACCCTGCTGTTCAATACATAATCCTGCACCACTTGGGTCTGGGTCCTGAAACCTGACTCTCATTTCTGGGGTTTCATTGATGATCAAAGACATTTGTGCGCTGCCATTCCTGGAAACTCTTTCAAAGGCCCTCCTCTGTGTGGTGTCTCTCAGTCATGTCCCACATGGATGAAAAAAGGGTTAACTGATGGAGGAGGACGTTGGCTGCATATCACTCAATTACCCCCAAACTTATCTACTCAATAAACACACAAGTGCCAATACTCTTTTTAAATGAGAGGGGGCATGACAGGTCTGGCCATGCCAGCTCTGGCCTCTAACAACAGCAACAACTTGGAGTAGTTCAACTTATTTATCTATAGACACACAGGTAAAGGGGGAAAGACCAGGAGGAGATTCTTCTGTGATGGAGAGGATAGGGTACAGTTAGGGGAGCCATTTTATTAGGGAGGTATTCCACAACGAGACAGGGAACCACTCCCACACTGTTCCCCATGCTTCCTGGTAATATGAGACAGATTTCTGTGGCTGTTAGTTCCTGGAAGACAGACCTCTGTATCCCATGACTCAACTTAGTCTGATTCTGCTAATTAAGGATGGCTTCCCACACTCCTCCAGGGTATTTTGGACTCCAGTTGGGGCTGGCACCAAAACTATGTACTGGAATGCATCAGAAGTAATCAGGGTCCAAAGGTCATCCTCTGTTCTCAACTTACCTGGACCAATATTCTCCTACTTTTGTTGCATCTGCCCCATCATGTTCAAGTCAAAAGTATTAGCACTGGGGCCCTGGGACCATGTACTTTATACCAAATATTAACATTAAGGGCTGCATTGGACTGTATAATTTTACTTTAATTCCTCAATGGTGTGGGGTATTATGTGGTGAATATCTTTATCCTCCAAATTTCACATGTTGAAGATCTAACCCCCAATGTAATGGTATTTGGAGATTGGTTTTAGTGTTTAGGAGTGTTAGATGAGATCCTGAGTGTGAGGCTTCATGAGGGCATTAGTGGTCTTGGTAGGAGAAGGAGGAGACACTGAAGGGATGCTGGTCATGTGAAAACACAGGCCAGCCAGGCATATTATCAAGCAATTTGGAATTTTGGAGCAGTCATTCTTCTGGGACTCCTGACTCCAGAATGGTAAGAAATGAATGTCTGGGGTTTCAGACAGTGAGTCTATAGCATCTGATATGGAGCCCAAGTTAACTGAGATGGTACACACAATGGCCTTGGAGCATGATTACAGAGTGGAGCAAAGATGAACATACCTATCCAGAATGCAAAGACAGTGAACTTCCCCATGAGTGCCCCATAACCGCAGGGTCCTGATCAGGAGTTCAGGATAATGTGTGTGGGTGTCTATAGAGTTTTGTCTTGGGGCCAGCATTCCTAACCTTACTTCTGATTGTGATGTCTTCTGTGCCATGAACAATCAGGTTGATGCTGGAATCTGAAATGCCTGGAGGAAGGACCATCATATGGAGTCAGACAGCCAACTCGAAATCCTGGCTTACATTATCCCAGTCACTTGCTCTGACCTTGAGTCTTCTGTGTGAGGGTGATGTCATTGGAAACAGATTGCCTATACTCATGGGGCTGTGATGGGCAACTGAGTTAAGGCACATTTCTTCTCCTGGGGTGAGATAAATATTCCTGGGAATCAGGTATCTGAACTTGTCCCCCAAACCTCAGGACATTCCTTCCAGTTCCCCTACATCCCAGCCTCCTTTTACCATCCCACACTTTTCCTCATGTCAGAGCTCTAGGAGGAGTTCAGGAACCCTGGGGAAAGCACTCACATGAGGACGGAGGAGAGTGCTTTCTCTTCTGGAGTCTGAGGAAGGTGCCTGTGGACCAGGGTCTTCAAGCGCTGCCAGTAGCTGAAGTTTTCATTGATGCTCTAAGGTCCACCTGAGGCACCTGGTGGCACTGCAGTCTGGAAGGTGGGTAGTGCACCCTCTCCAAATTGTCCACCTGGTCATTGGTGAACACCCATTGGGAGGATGGTGGGGTCCAGTTGAGCAAATGGTGGTGGTACTGAAGGGGAAAGGCCCTGGTGCCAATGGCCCCCATGTTTCCAGGTTGCCCCACTGACTGAGGCAGGCACAGGGGTCCTCAGGGCAGAAGCTACTGCGAGGAAGGGAGCATGATGCTCCATGACCCCAAAGAAGGCCCCTGGGGCCCTCCAGATGAGGGGTTCCTGAGTGTGGCAATTGTTCTGAATATGAGGAGGCCCTCCTGGCCTCAGTTCTGGCCCTCATGTTTCCAAGGTGAACAGATCAGCCACACTCA
Source organism: Sciurus vulgaris (assembly GCF_902686455.1). Classification (NCBI taxonomy): domain Eukaryota; kingdom Metazoa; phylum Chordata; class Mammalia; order Rodentia; family Sciuridae; genus Sciurus; species Sciurus vulgaris. Next base: position 32,483,820 of record NC_136474.1, read on the forward strand.
GTTTTCCAGGTTAAGCAGACAGCACCAGAGGCTTATGCTGGTAGGTGGGTACAGTCACCCATGGTGGCAGGGGCAAATCCCAGAACAGGTGGTGTGTTGGCAGAGGGGCAGCGGGAAAATAGGGCAGGCCTGTGAAAAGGGACAAGGGGGCACCAGGATTGAATTTTATGCCTTGTTTTCTGATGCAGATGCTGTGGATGCAAAGTAAAAAGGAGCATGGAGGACGGGAAATGTCAGCAGGATTGAGGCCACCCTGTTCCTTAGTCAGTGGGAATCTTAGGACAAATGGAAAAAGATCAGGGCTCTGTGTGCAAAGAGATCAGGTAGTTTGCAAAAGTTCCTGAGTGAATTCCATGCTATGTTACATCAGTCATAGGAATACCAAGAGAAAATTTGTTTCCAGTACACTAGGATTCCCTGAACACTTTCTGTTGAATGTGACACCTCAACTTTCTCTGCCTCTGAGACTCCCCTTGAAAAGCCTTTGCAGACAATCCATCAACCTCCTACTTAACTCCCTAGAAATGGATCAATTTGACTGCTCAGTGGCACTGTGCCCTGCGGCATGCTCTCCAGGGTAGTTCCAGGCATTCCAAGGTCATTTTTGAAGATGACAATTTCCAAAGATTATTGGCCCATCACCTCCTCAGCCTTCCTTTTGCTGACATCTCCTTGTATACCCCTCCATTTCTTTCCTAGGCTCACACAAACAAACAAACAAAACACCTGTATAAACTCTCTCCCTGGCTAGGGACTAAGGAACCCTGAAGTTCATCCTTCCTAGCATGTGGGTGCTTCTCCCATCACTTACTGCAGCACTTCCTAATGGGAGGGTACAGAATCTGGCCAGCCCTGTCCCCAGTGTTCACTAGTTTCTACCATGACACAAGAAGCTTTGTTCCCAGGGAAAAGGTCTGTGTGATAGTCATTGAGTTCCCTGAGATCCTGCCATGATCTGCAAAGGCTGCTGAGGTTTATAAAAGGTAATGTGATGGTGAGTGATGAGGCTTTCAGAGGTTTTCACAGCCACTGGTCATATTATTGGGCCTGGGTATTGGAGCCATTCTGAGCTCCTTTTCCTTTGAGCTCCCAATAAAGGGAAGGAAAGTGTCACAGAGAACCAGGTATGAGCCAACTGACACTTGTGGTAAGGTTGTCTGGAGGCCATCCCTGTTCAGTAGGATGTCATACATAGTGTAGTCAAGGATTTCAAGGTCCACAACACTTTGACACTTGCACATATTAAACAGGATACCTGCCTAACTTCAAATCAGAATACAAGTAGGGGCCCTTCCTCTGTGCTATTCTCCCTTTTCTCTTGAAAAGAACACAGTTGTCTTCATATCTGATTCTGGAAACTGAAGGATACCCCACATGTGTTCACTTCTCATTGATTACCTATTAAGGAAGATGAGTAGAGTCTTCCTGTCAACATAAAATGAAGGACTGACGCTACACCACAGAGAGTGGCCAACACCAAGCAGCTCTGAGAATCCTCTTCTTTCCATGAAAGTGACAATAATCCAGAAGACTTCATGGAGGTCCAAATATAGGTTGGTTGAGGTTCCCTGGTTCCCTGCCCTTCAGGAATCAAGGACACCTGCTGTATGGACTGAAGGATTTTTCCAGGGCAGGGGTTTGGTGAGAGGCCCTGGGCTGTGGCACTTGGAGTGCCCTGCATCCTCTCCCAGAGTGTATCACACTGCAGATGTGGTCAGTAATAACCCTACTAGGCAGTTTACTAGCTGAAAACATTTCTCTTGACTACGCACTTATAATCTGAGACCCTAGCGTCAAACCCCTCAGAATGATATCACAGGCAGCTTCCAGTTTTCTGAAGAATGGGCACAGGCTCATCCTCTATTTTCCTGGGAGCCCTCACTAACCACCAATCTGACACTGTATCTGACTCCCTAAAAATACCTTGTAGCTACCTGTGTCCACTCTACAAGGAATTGATCCCTTGACCTCTCTCCTTCTGCTGACCCAGTGTACTTCCCTTGATTTGTCTGATCTGTGTCTTAGGAGCCCTCCTCCCCATGAGCACTATCAGTCTTCCCTGGGCTTCCACAGTCACATCAAGTGTGTAATCTAGTGGTCTTTCCTTCCTCTAGTTCTCCTCACTCAGAGGAAGTGCTCCTTTCAAATTCCCAAGGATTTACATGGTGAATGTCAGTCAGAGAACAAGTCCCTGACCCTCCAAGCTCCTCTTCTTCTAAAGGCCAGGACACTGGACACAGAGTCTCACAGTCTCCTACGTGGAAAATGTCAACAACAGGACCCAGAGTGTGACCTGACTGTAGCAGATTCTCAGGGCACTGGGCAACGTTTAAATGTAAACCCCAGTGGAATTATGGCCAAAACATTCTTCATGGGGGGAAGGAAAAGGGATAGCAGGTCCCGCTGGGTCTGGGCAGACATTCCATGAAGAGTTTTGGCTGGTAGGGGGCAACCTCACGTTCCCTTCAAATAATATAGTGGTGCCACAACATTTTTAAATAATTTCTGGAACATTTTTAAATAATTTCTCAGATTAACACAGGGTATGTGACAGATGCCACTCTATTCCAATACCTCATCATTTGTCTTTGATTGCTTCCCCTGTTGAGCACGAGCAGCTGTGGCTCTCACCAGCCACACAATCATGAATATAAACAATACTCCAAACTGTAGGATGTGGCTTGCACTTTATGGATATAGTGTTTTATCATCCATGTCTGAAAAACACACACTTGGGTGTCCATGATATATTTAACACCTTATTAAAAGCCTTTTTAAAGGAATGGGAACAAACAGGATACTCAGACACTGAAAATAGTCTTCTTTGTCTCTTTCACTTGTCAAATCAGCTTATTATTTCCTACGGTCTTCATTCATGTCATCAGTATTAGTCCTGGAGGGTTTCTTTCTTAATTTTTTCTTGACCTAGTGATATGAAATACAATGTGGTAAACTGTCTTCTCCTATTTCCACATTTAATTTTTTAAGTAGTGGTTTACTATAATGAATGGCAGAGACCAAACTTTCAAAGCAAATTTTATTTGCTAGACCAAGATTGAATTCAGGGTCCTTGCATACATAATCAAATTCACAGATGAATAACAGAAACATACATATTTACAAATGAGTTGGTAGTTGCAACCCTAATCCAACACCATCAATCATCTTTGTTTGCTTCCCTGCTGGGCAGAACATGTGAGCCATGGCTCTCGTCTACCATATTAATTATAAACAATAATGGGTATAAACAACCTCTATTCTAAAGTGTAGGGTGTGGCTTGCATTTTATGGATATAGTGGTTTTTTCACCTCATCACACCTGCAAAACTCACACTTGGGTGTTCATGAGTATTCAGCACCTTATTATAAAACTTTTTAAATGAATGGTCTGTCGAAATATGCTATCCAAGCACTAAAAATGGGATTCTTTTTTCTTCTTCTTTCACTTTCCAAGAGAGCAGATTATTTCCCACAGATTTCATTCATGTAACTGGTATTAATTAGATTTGATAGTTTTATGTTTTTTAATAAGTGATATAAAATGTGCAGTGTGGAAAAACTGTCTTCTCTCTTAATTCCACAATTGTTTCTTTCTTCTTTTTCTTTAAATAATACTTTACTGTAATGAATAATGAAGACCAGATTTCCAAAGCAAAATTTATTTGGGAGATCAATATCCAATTCAGGCCTATTGCATACTCTCTGTAAGCACTTTACCACTGAGCTACACTCCTAATCCTATGCAATCAGTTTTGTACCGATTCACAATGTTAGACTGAAGATGCACACTCAATCTTACTAGCCCAAATTCAATTTTTATAGAATTGCCATGGAAAGGAGCAGTTAAATGACCTTTTGCCCTACCATCTGTCCATTGCTGTTCTAAGGTCCAGAGCTGACACTGTTCACAGATACATGTATGTATACGCACACACTCACACATTTCTGAACATCAGGGAGCTTTGGAGGAATGGCAAAGACCCTGTCTGCCTCCTGCATACAAGTTAGATCTGCACATAGGGGGCAATTAGTAGTGTCATATATGACATAGTATCTTCCACATTATTCTTTGGAAGGAAGTGATACTAATTACCCAAGTCCCAGAAAGAACATCCAGGGATTTTTTTCCCCATGTATTGCAAGGTTCAGTGAACCCATGGTACAATTTTAAAAGTTCCAACTAAAATCATGTCATGTAGTAGAAAAGGAAGAACATTAACTTGCTCTGTCTACTGAAATTGGTCTACATTGCAAAGTCCTCAAAAACGTATAAGGAAAGCTTTCAAAGAAAGCAGTTGAGCTTCTGTATTTATTGGGAGGGCTCTAAGTATCTAATAATAGCTGAGTACTGTAAATCCAGCAGGCAAATTCAAGGAATGCGGTATTTAGAGGGTTACCCAGACCTAATTCTTTGCCAGAATGGAGCCTATTGATGGAGTATGAGAAAGGCACACACTGATGTTTGGACCAGTGAACAAGAATCAAAGGGATGCGGTGCAAAGGGGGTCAAAACAATGGTCCTAAATAAGGAGCCTGAGCTTCAGCATAGAGAGCTTGCAATGCTGCAGCCAGGCGATATCCAATGCAGGCCTGGCAGGTTTGTAACAGTGAACATCACCGCGGTCGTTTCAGGTGCACTCGCTGGAAGAAGGGGCAGCCGGAGGCTCCCCCAGGAGCAGCCGCCTTGCAGATGACACCTCACAGACGCCAAAGCACTTCCATCCTGTCCTGCAGGAGCTCCGTGCTTCCCGCCAGCAGCCCTCGCGCATGCGCACTCCCTTGGCCAGAGTCCCTGTGGCGCTCCTGGGCTTCCCCAACTGTACAGCGTCCGTTGCTTTGGCTGCTGCGGGGATGACCCGAAGGCGCGAGCGCTGCAGGCGGTTTCCCAACCGCTGGCGCGGGTACCATGGCGGCGTCCAGAGTGGGTTCCCAGTCTAGAGGTAGTGGACCCGCGTGCCTCTCCCTTCCCGAGTCCATCGTGCGCTGCTCTTCAGTCCCGGCGGCGGGCCTCCCAGTCGTGAGTCCGCGCGGACAACGCTGCACCGCAAACCATTCTCACCTGGACGCGGGTGGAGCCCAGACCAGACACTGCTTGGTCCCGGAGTCTCCTGTCCTGGAAGTGATCATATTTGGGAGTGTGTGAGCTTGTATTAGATTTTTTGAATAGTGGGGGATATTTGCCTGTTCTTATGTAGTGGGTAACTGTAGAGATGACACGCCTATGAAGAGTTACTGGTATATTGTTTGTGTTGGCTGCCACACCGCAGGGGTGTATGCGTGTGTGTGTGTGTGTGTTTGCACACGTGCGCGTGTTTGTATTTGTGTTGCATGTGCTAGTGATAGTTGTGAGAAGGCAGAATACTTAGATGTCAATTAGTATGTGTATTTAAGGGACAATGAAGTTGATATCTGTATTAAGTAGAAAGTTATTTGTTATGTGAAAAGGAGGATGTATATTTGGGATGGAAAGTGACATTGTGGTTTTAAACAGGGGCTGTGGAAATTGTTTGTTTTAGAGATAAATGATACAGTTTTTGTTAGTATTTGTAAGAAATAAAGTTTGTTCTAGTAGGGTGTGATAATTTGGAATTTGTAAGTAAGCTTATATGTAGCTGGAGATAGTTTTGTGTCTTGAGCATGCAAATTGGTTTCTAGATTCTAACATGGGTACGTGAATTCTGTAAGTTTCTTCATTGGTAATAAAGTTGAGAGGAGTATTGAAAATCTATTTCTTCAGAGAATGTGTGACATTTCTAGGTCCATATGGAAATGTTTGGCTGCAGAGCTTGGCAGTTTGCTTTCTGGAGATGTGGAATGCTGCAGTTTTAGGGAATCTCTGTATTCATGTTTGAAAATTTTTGTGTGTCTGTCCATTTCTATGTGGAAAGTATATATATATGGATCCATATTTAGAGATTAATGGGTGCATGGTTTTTCATGTGTGCTGCTTTAAAACTCTCTGTCTCATGCATGCAAGATTAGCAATTTTGTGTTTTCTGTGTAGGCACACAAGTGATTAGGTGTATGTTCATGGATTTGAGAATGCGGTATTTAGAATCTGTGTGTATACAAATGCTCAGGAATTGTATTTGTGTTTATTGTGGCACATAATTCATGAAGATATTGGTGATGTTAGTAAAATGTGTGGTCCTGGTGTTTAATTACGGTTCGTCTCATGCATTTGAGAAGTCTAGGTTGTAGGCAGCTGAGTGTGTCTTGAATTCATGGGGCTCTTGGCCTGTGTATTCTGGCAGATGTGAGAGGTTCATTGTATGCTTGGGAGTAGATTGTGTCTTTGGGTATTGTGGAATGAATATATTTTAAGAACTGTGGGCTTTCGCTGATAATTCTGAGGAAAGGCTTGTGGCCAGGAAGGGTATGTCATAGTTGGAGTCCAGGTCTTTAGCTCCAGAAAGAGTGTTTTGTCATACTCTGAGGGTGGAGCCAGTGTTATAGTGGAGACCTAAGTTAGTAATGCCAGGCTAATGAAATGACTGCTGAGGGATTTCACAATCAGTGAGCACACCCAGCTCCAGGGAGTGGCCCCGCAAGAGACAAGGCTGGAGGGTCAAACTTGTCCAAGCTTTGGGGATTCATATCACACCATCACATGCCCTAGTTCCCCACTTGGAGCACTAGACTGAATGTTTGCCCTGCTTGCTATTTTTTCCTTGTTAGTTTCCTGTTCTTCCCTTTTGGGCTAATTGTGTTTCCCCTTGTGCCTTTGTATCTTAGAAATATGTTTATTTTCTTTTTGATTATTAGAGAGGATTATAGCTAACATAATCACAAAGATTTGATTGTGGTGCTTTGCTTTCACCTGAGTCAGCCAGTACCTGAAGAGGCAGAAAGGTGGGAGAAGAAAAGAGTTCATTTCGCAGTAATTCAACATGAATGAGTAGCTGCTGGTTTCATCATGCTTAGTGTTGCTGAGTGAAAGTGTATATACTGTGATATGAGGGATTGTTCTCTCAGTGTTGGGCTGGTGGGCACAAGGAGTGGTTCACTATTCTTGACAGATGTGCTTTTTCAGGAGCGGGGGTTGTGTGGGTCTTATCTGGATCCAGTGGACACTGAGCCATGCCAGACGTTTGAATCTAAGATTACATGATCGTGTAGACTCTTGATAGATTCTGAAGGTGTGTGCATCTGGTTTCCATCCTAGTCTGTCTCTTCTCTACACTTCTGCCAATGCCTTTGAATTTGGACATTTCCTGTGACCTAGAAAGGGGGAGTGCCCAGTCCAAGGGATAGCATTTTAACTAACTTTGTGGTTAGTAATTAAGAGAGGATGAGTGTGTAGGGAAGAAAGAAAGTTATGCCGATGAATCCAAAAGAAGAAAGAGTGGAGGAAAAAAAACCTTTTAATTCAGGGTTCAGCATAACTGTGTTACCTTGAGTCTCAGAGGAGACTTTGGAGGACGATTGAGAAATGCAGGCACTATTGAGGTTTGTGGACTCTTGGAGATGGACTGAATGGATTTATTGTTCCTGAGACGGACATGAGCTTTTGGGGACAGGGGTAGATATTCTGGTATTGACCTTTAATGTCCCCAAAGGCTTACCTGTTAAACCTCTGGTTCCCAGCTGATGGCACTATTGGGAGGTTGTGGAACATTTTAGAAAGTGGGGCCCAGTTGATGAAATTAGTTCATTTGGGATCTGCCCTTGAATGGTTCCTGGGACCCTTCTACAATTCTGGCTCTGTTTCTCTTTGCTTTCCAGGTGCCATGAGGTGAGCAGTTTCCTCTGCCACACAGTCTCTGCCAGATGTTTTGCCTTGCCACAGGTTCAGATGCAGGAGTGGAAAAACGACCATAGATCTGAAATGATGAGCCAAAATAGATCTCTGCTCCATTGAAGGGGATGATCTCAGGTACTTGTCACAGGGTTGGAAAGTGATCAGAACAGCTCCTGTCCAAAATACAAGAGGCCCCCCGCCCCTTCCTCTAACAAAGTCACCTCCTCTGTAAGTAGCAGGGTACAGCTGATATTTCACTCACTCATCTTTTGAGCCACACACGTCAGTAATGTCCCCACATTAGAATTGGGGCATGTAAGGATGCTGAAGGCCTCTTGTGTGAGAGCACTTCAGACCCCATTCAGGAATTGCGGCCAATGTGGCTGAAGGGAGCCCAGGTGGGAACAGACACATCACAACATTGTGGCTTGGCAGTTAGGTGTCTTCTATGTGTGCTGACAGTGAATACTCAAAAGGGTATATTTTGGCTGATCCTCTCCTTGAGTTCCCCTTCAATGTCCCAGAGTAACTACATTCCAGAAGAGTTATCTGAGAGGGCTTTATTTCTATGTGAAGTGTTTTCTCTGTGTTGAGTACTTATTGAGTGACTGGAGTGCACCTTTAAGTGCTTTGCACTTTTATATTCCATTCCATTTTCAACACCAAGGTTTGTGCCTGAAATCTTCATTTTCACCCCTCCACTTCTCACTGCCATAGTAGGCAGAAAACCTTCTTTTTTTGGGGGGGGGAAGGTGGAACAGTCCTGGAGAGTGAACCCATGGATGCTTTATCACTGAACCAATCCCCAGTCCTTTTGATTTTTTATTTTATTTTAATTTTATTTTATTAGGGTATCCTGAAGTTGATTGCAGTCTGTAAGTTGCTGAGGCTGGCCTCCAACTTGTGATCCTCCAGTCTCAGCTTCCTGACTAGTTAGAATTATGGGTAAGTGCCACAATGCCCAGCTCATCTAACTAATTTGACATTGTGAAATTGTGAAGTCTGTGTTGAAATCAAACAGATCCATTTTGACGATTGTAGAGCATAGTGTCACTGTCTATGTTCATGGTTTTGGTCACTCTCTGAAGATTTAAAAATGTAAACAAAATTGGGCTAATTGTTAAACTAAAATAAGTTTGTCTTAAACCGGTCTCTGTATTTGGGTGATAATGTTTGTCCCTATGTGGCCATGGTATATGGTTAACTATAACGCAGCTTAATACATAGATATGCTGTAACCTATCTTAACTGTAGGAATGCGCTTGTAACCATGCAAGTATGTCTCAGTCAATCATAGCAGTGCAGCTTTAGGCAATCACATGCTCTTACCTGACCTAATGACTGGCTTTTTGGTCACATTGCAGCTAATCAGATTCTTTCCAGATGGCCCTTCATATTCTCTGACTGTGAGTGGAATGTGCAGAGGTGATGCAGTTAAATGATTTTTGGTCCCAAGTGCAAACTGGTGCTAGAACCTTTTTTTTTTTTTCTTTTTTTTTTTTAACACAAGCTTTTCTAAATCAAGTTCTCACTTTTTCTACAAACAATTCCAATCTAGGAACCACTGTGAGAATCTAACTCTTTATTCATTGCGGCATATGGGGGGATTCAGAGACTTTTTTTCTGACCATTTTTGAGCCATCTAGGAGTAGAGTGAGCTGAAATCCCCAGAAGAGGCTGATTTGGGAATAACTGATTTTCCACCATGGGGTCAAAAGTTAGACCACAGCTTGAGAGCCCTGTGGTTGGGAGAGAGATTGTGACAGCAAGAGTAGTACCCAGTGAGGGGGTCGAGGAGAAAACTGTGAGGACCAGCCAGGAGTCCTACAGGAGTGAGGCCCTGGAAAATGCAGGGATGCCCATGAAATGTCCCCTCTGAATGCATGTCCGGTCCAGACAGAATCCTTGTGGGCTTAGGGAAGAGCAGCACCCATCAAGTAATATTTTCTTGCTTTATCACTCCCAGGGTAGCTGCTGGACTTGAAGTGGTCAGAAGACATGACCACTAGAACTGTGTGGCAGAAGAGGTAGATGTACCAAATGCCAATGGAGAAGTCTACATGCTGCTTGCTGGCCCGACTCTGCAGGATTTCAGTAAGCCTGGCTGTTCCTGAGAGCAAATACGTAGTTTCAATGCAGTGTTCTCTATTGACTATTAACCTGGGACTGCCAGTGTAATTACTGTAACCAGACTTCATTTTGTCTCTGAAGAGAACCATGGACTTTTCCTTATTTGAACATAAGCAGGTAAGCCATGGGGACCCTTGATTTCACTCAAGTAGTGGAAACACCAGCACCAAAGGGCTGGTATGCATATTTAGTGTGGAGAGAACAAAGTCAGTTGGAAGAACTCCATGAGTGCAGATTGTCCACAGTCAAAGCAGCAGTAAGTGAGATTAGAGAAAACAGTCCTTTAACACGAAAGTAAATTAGTAGAAACCCACTAAATATCATGTTCAAGAAAGTGAATTGAAAAATTACTTGAAAGAATATTCATTTGCTTCTCAGAACTGTAAGTCTCTGGTATGTATTAAGCATTAGCTTTTTTTCCTAGAAAATTAATAGGTTAATTCTGGAAACCCTATATCACAATTGTTTGTTCTTTTATTTAGCAAGTAAAAATTAAGTTGACAATCATGCAGTAAAAATAAAAACAATGATAATATCAAAATCATCCTCTTAACTCATAATAATAATGAAATAAAAATAAAAACAATGATATCAAAATCATCCAAAAGGAATTATGCAGTGTTCAAATACTGTAACTTATTTCCTCTTCGCTACAACATTATTAACATTCATTCTCATTTTAGGAAGTGATGTTTGGAGATAGAGTGGCTTGCCCAAGTCATATACTTGGAATATGGAAAGTTTCTCTCACTCCAGCGACCACAGTGTACGAAAGAAATTCATACACCTCTTGAAGTTTTTCTTGATGTTGGACATAGGTATGTAAAGTGTTCCTAGCAAACAGAACATGGCAGGAATATGAAAGGGTGGTGGGATGGTCTTGCTTGCAATGTCTCACGAGGATTCCTGAGCTGATAGATATCTGTCTGGTCAAGTGGTTGTTGGCAAGAAATGGTAGAGTTTGTGAGAACATCAGGGAGCAGATGGCAGCAATTTCAAGTACTGGCCAAAACTGGGAAGGAAGAGATGCACACATAATGAGAGTGAATGAGGGTGAGAAAAACTAATGCACAAAATATTCAGGACTGCAGGGCTGTGCCAGCCATGTTTCCTAAAGAAAGGCTTAGCATTTTCTAATCCCCATTCACTGTGGCTGGCACAGCAGCATCATTTGAGACCTTTCTGGATGTTAATTTCACCTGTGTGGCTTGTATAACTGTGTTACCATGGGTGTGAGAAGCATGGACCACATGTTTATGGGGAGATGGGTTGTTCTGGATATGACAACTTAGTCCAGGGAGGAGCACCCTAGCAAATTTGAGTAATCAGAGAGACCTCCACCTCTTTGGAAAATGCAGCAATACACATTGGCCCCAGAAAGAATTATGGCAATTGATCGTGTTACAAGAATGATTATGAATGTGACCAACCTTAGGGAACACAGGGGAAGCCTTTGGGACTATCTGGAGCAGAATGTGTCATACTGTTAAGGTGGTGAGAATGACAAAAAGTGTAACTGTGTCTGGTGAAGCATGGAGAATTTCTTCCTGGGGGAGTTCTTCAGAAGTTCAAGTGCTTGAGATTGTCAACAGCATTGTAGTCTGTGAAGGGGAATTGTTCTTCGAGATAACATTGTAGAAGGCCTCCCTGTTTTATTCTTTTTGGTTTTGATTATTTGCAAAAGAACTTTTCCCATGGAGTATGAAGATGGTATCACATATTTTACTACTCCACAATGTATTCTGGTGTGTCTGATTTCAGTAAAGTGAGTTTAAACCTGTGTTAAATGAAAGTTTGTTTCAAAACCAGATTTGCAATAGATTCTCAAGTCACTTGGAGAGTCTTTCATCTGTGGATTTAAAGAGTCACTTCAAGCAATGCAGGGTAATACAAACATTTAATCCCAGCTACTTAGGAGTCTGAGGGAGGGTGATTGCAAGTTGGAAGCCAGCCTCAGCAATTTAGCAGTCTTGTTGCAAAATGAAATAAAGAAGGGGCTTTTGGTGTGGCTCAGTGGTAGAACACTTGATTGTACTAGGCCCTGGATTCAATTTCTAGTACTGTGAAACAAAACAGAACAAATTACTTCATTTGCAACAAAATGCTTGATGTGAAGAATTTTAAATCAAAGGAGATGTATTTTTGGTTTTTCTTTATTGTCTTACTTTGTGGTTATCTATTTCGTGATAGGTATAAAAATGCTGAATATTTATAAGATTTACAGTAGGGAAATATTATTAGTACCACAGTCACATCAAGTTTATAGCAGCTCAGTTCACAATATGTAGATTGTGGAACCAACCTAGATGCCCTTCAAAAGATGAATGGATTAAAGAAACTCTGGTATATATACACCGTGTAATACTATTGAGCCATAAAAGAGGAAGATATTATGGTATTTGCAAATAAATGGATGGAATTTGAGAATATCATGCTAAATGAAATAAGCCAAGCCCAAAATACAAAGGCCGATGAATATTTTTCCTGATAAGTGGAGAATGAAAGAATGAGGGGAAACTTTAGAATATGTAGACAGAAATGAGAGGGAGGGTTATGAAAAGTGGTGGAATTAGACATCATTACCCTATGTACATGTAGATTACCGAATGGTATGAATCTACATGGTGTACAACCATAGAAATGAAATGATGTACCCCATTTGTGTACAATGAATCAAATGCTGTCTGTAAAAAATAAAAGCTAAATAAAAAAAAAAACAGGTGGCCATAATATCTATAATGTAAACATTTTTGTAATGGATTGAACCTCCTTGATTACTTCTTCTGGATAAAGTTCTGGGTTTCTGCCATGAAAACTGGACACACAAATCATTGAGGTGGCATGTGACAGGTGCATGTGCAGTGACTGATGGGAATGTTGCTTAAATGCAAACTATTCATTGCTTTTTTGCACAGCTTATTGAACTATGAATTGCTACTAGGGACAAAGTGTTCAGCATGTCATAGTAATGCAACTGTTTGTTATGAACATTCTCTGATTTAGACTTTACATCTACCTCTAATGTTTGAGGAGTAATTAATTTATCATTTTAAAAATGAACTTGAAAAGGATACACAATTCTTAGTAAAGCATTTTCTGTATAGGAGCTTTCTTAATTTGTTTCCTGTTGCATTGATGACCTGAACTTACACTGTGGTAAGTTCCACTGTAAACAGCCATATAGTTCAATGGAGAGTATTAGAGGACATCCATGATCATATTGCTTCAATTTTTTGATTTGATAAAATTATAAGGCTTAGAGTAGAAAAATAATAGATATAAATTGTAACAACTATGTTGAAGGTGACTTCTTTTTTGGTCAAAGATTACATGCATTTTTTTATGATTTGTTTGTTCTGTTAGTTACACATGACAGCACAATGCATTTTGATTCACTGTACATGAATGGAGTAAAACTTTTCATTTCTCTGGTAAATGATGTAGAGTCACACCATGGTGTAATCACACATGTACATAGGTTATGATGTTTGTCTCATCAACCATGTTTCCTTTCCCCTGCCCCCTCACTTCCCCTCATTTCCCTTACACATCCAAATTCCTTCTTTTTTCCCTTTACCTCCCTGTCCCCCCCCCCCATTAATATTGCAATCCACTTACCAGAGAAAACATTTGATCTTTAGTTTTTTGGGCTGGCTTATCTCACTTACATGATATTCATCCAAGTCCATCCATTTACCTGCAAATGCCATAATTTTATTCTTTATGAATGAGTAATATTCCATTTGTGTCTATATACCACAGTTTCTTTATCCATTCATCTATTGAAGGGCGTCTAGGTTGGTTCCACAATCTAGCTATTGTGAATTGAAGCTGCTATAAACATTGATGTGGCTGCATGGTTGTAGTGTGTAGTATATTTTAAAGCCATTTGGGTATAGGTTTAGGAGTGGGATAACTCGGTCAAATGACGGTTTCATTCCATGTTTTCTAGGAAAACCTCCATAATGCTTTCCAGAATGGCTGCACCCACATTTGCAATTCCACTTCCAATGCATGAATATATTTTTCTCCCCATACCCTTGCAATACATATTGTTGCTTTTATTCTTGATGATAGCCATTGTAATTGGAGTGAGATGAAATCTTACAGTACTTAATTTGCATTTTTCTAATTACTAGAGATGTTGAACATTTTTTCATATATTTGTTGATCAATTGTGTATCTTCTTCTGTGAAATGTCTGCTCAGTTCCTTAGTTCATTTATAATTGGGTTATTTGTATTTTTGCGGTTAAGTTTTTTTGAGTTTTTATAATTTTGGAGCTTAGTGCTCTAACTGAAGTGCATTGGTAAAGATTTTCTCTCTGTAGGGTCTCTTTCACATTTTTGGTGGTCTCCTTTGCTGAGGAAAAAGCTTTTTTAGCTTTAAACTATCCCATGTATTGATTCCTGCTTTCAGTTCTTGTGCTTTGGGAGACTTGTTAAGAAGTCTGGACCTAAGCAGACACTGATGAAGATTTGGGCCTACTTTTTCTTGTATTAGGTGCAAGGCTCACTGGCTAATTCCAAGGACTTTGATCACTTTTGAGTTTTGTGCAGGGTGAGAGATAGGGGTTTAATTTCATTTTATTGCATAAAATTTTACAGTTTTCTGAGCACATTTGTTGAAGAGGCTATTTTTTTCTCCATTGTAGGTTTTGGCACCTTTGTCTAGTATGAGGTAACTTTATTTATGTTTGTCTCTTCTGTACCATTGGTCTACCTGCCTATTTTCTGTTCTGTACCATTGGTCTACCTGCCTATTTTGGTGCCAATACCATGCTGTTTTTATTACTATTGCTCTGTAGTATAGTTTAATCTGGTATTGTGATACCTCCTGTTTCACTCTTCTTGCTAAGGATTTTCTTGGCTATTCTGGGTCTCTTATTATTCCAAATGAATTCATAATTTCTTTCTCATAATCTGTGAGGAACATCATTGGAATTTTAATTGGAATTGAATTGAATCTGTACAGTGCCTTTGATAGTACGACTGTTTTAACAGTATTAATTCTGCCTATCCAAGAACATGGGAGATCTTTCCCTCTTGTAAGGTTTTATTTAATTTCTTTTTTTTTTTTTTTTTTTTTTTTTTTTAGTGTTCTGTAGTTCTCATGTAGAGATCTTTCATCTCTTTTTATTAGATCAATTCTCAAGTATTTTTATTTTGAGGGCTATTATGAATGGAGTAGTTTTCCTAATTTCTCTTTCAGGGGACTCATCACTTATGAATAGAAATCCATTCAATTTATGATGTTGATTTTATATCCTGCTACTCTGCTGAATTCATTTTTTAGTTCCAAAAGCTTTCTGGTGGAATTTTTTGATTCCCCTATGATAGAATCCTGTCATAGGCAAATACTGATAGTTTGAGTTCTTCTTTTGCTATTTATAACCCCTTTGATTTCTTTGGTTGTGTCTAATTGCTCTGGCTAGTTTTTCCAGTATGATCTTTAATAGAAGTGGTAAAAGAGGGCATCCCTGGCTTGTTCCAGTTTTAGAGGGAATGCTTTCAGATTTTCTCCATTTATAATGATGTTGGCCAGGGGCTAACATAGATAGCCCTTACAATGTTGAGGTATTCTACCTACTATACCTATTTTTTTCCAGTGTTTTGAGCATGAAGGGGTGCTGTATTTTATCAAATGCTTTTTCTGCATCTGCTGAAATAATCATGTTTCTTAGTCTATTATTGTGGTGAATTACATTATTGATTTCTGGATATTGAACCCACATTGCATCCCTGGAATGAAACCCACGTGATCGTGGTGCACTACCTTTCTAATGTGTTTTTTCTATGTGAAATCCTGCTTGTTCATTCTCGTTCTGATTTCCTGAGCTGTTGGAGTACTAACTTGGAAATCATTGCTTTTGCCATGATCTTGAAGTGTTTCCCTGTGTTCTCTCCAGTAGTTCTAAAGGATGATGTCTTAAACTAAGGTCTCTTTAATCTCGAGTTGATTTTTGTAAATGAGAGATAGGGATCTCCTTTCAGTGTTCTCCATGGGAATATTCAGTTTTCCTAGCACCGTTTATTGAAGACGGTCGTACTTTTTCCAATACTTTGGCACCTTTGTTGATAGTTGCTGTGTGTATTTATTTTGGGTTCTCCGTTCTGTTCTATTAGTCTACCAGCCTCTCTTTATGACAATATTATACTGCTTTTATAACTCTGGCTCTCAGGTATAATTTGAAATCAGGTATTGTGGTGCTCCTAGCATTGTTCTTTTTTGTGAAAATTGCTTTAGCTCCTCTGGGTCTTTTTTCTTATTCACTTTCTCTTGCCTAATTACTCTTGCTAAAATTTCTGGTACTATGTTGATAAGCATGGTGACAGTGGGGATGTTTGTCTTGTTCCTGATGTTATAGGAATTGCTTTCAGCTTTTCTCAGTTCAGTATGATTTATAGCCTTAACTATGTTGAGACATGGTTCTATTATATGTAATTTTTAAGGCTTTTCATCATAAAGAGATGCTGATTTTTATGGTGGGGTGGGAGGATACTGGGGATTGAACTCAGGGCCACTCGACCACACCCACATCACCAGGCCTAGTTTGTATTTTATTTGAGACACAGCTTCACTGAGTTGCTTAGTGCCTTACTTTTGCTGAAGCTGGTTTGAACTCTCCACCACCCTCCTGCCTCAGCCTCTGAAGATGCAGGGATCAGTTTGCACCACCATGCCTGGCCGAGATGGTGATTTTTTTTTTTTTTTATTGTGAACATATGGAATACATGTTATTTCTCTGTTTGTACATGGAGTAAAGGCATACAATTTGTGTAACCATAAACTTACATAGGGTAATGTTGTTTGACTCATTGTTAATTTTTCCCTTCCACCACCCCTCCCCACCCCCTTTTCCCTCTATACAGTCCTTCCTTTCTCCATTCTTGCCCCCCTCCCTAACCACCCTAACCCTAACACTAACCCCTCCCACCCCCCATTATGTGTCATCATCTGCTTATCAGCAAGATCATTCGTCCTTTGGTTTTTGAGATTGGCTTATCTCACTTAGCATGATATCTCCAATTTCATCCATTTGCCTGCAAATGCCATAATTTTATCATTCTTTATGGCTAAGTAATATCATATATATATGTATGTATATATATATATAATATATATATATATATCCTTTATTCTCAATTGAAGGACATCTAGGTTGGTTCCACAATCTGGCTATTGTGAATTGAGCAGTGATGAACATGATGTGGCTGTATCCTGTAGTATGCTGATTTTAAGTCCTTTGGGTATAGGCCAAGGAGTGGGATAGCTGGGTCAAATGGTGAGTCCATTCCAAGATTTCTGAGGAATCTCCGTTCCGCTTTCCAGAGTGGCTGCACTAATTTGCAACCCCACCAGCAATGTATGAGTGTACCTTTTCCCCACATCCTGGCCAACACCTATTGTTGCTGTGTTTCTTGATAATTGCCATTCTAATTGGGGTGAGATGGAATCTTAGGGTAGTTTTGATTTGCATTTCTCTTATTACTAGAGATGTTGACATTTTTTCATATATCTGTTGATTGCTTGTACATCTTCTTTTGTGAAGTGTCTGTTCATTTCTTAGCCCATTTGTTGATTGGATTATTTGTATTCTTGGTGTAGAGTTTTTTTGACTTCTTTATATACCTGGAAATTAGTGCTCTATCTGAAGTATGAGTGGCAAAGATATTCTCCCACTCTGTAGGCTTCGAGATACTGATTTTTATAAAAGGATTTTTTGCATCTGTTGCGATAAATCAGTGCTTTTATGTTTCATTTTTATTTATATGCTTATTACAATCATTCATTTGTATTTGTGGAACCATTCTTGCATCCTTGGAGGCAACAGACTTGATCATGACATTTTATCTTTTGTGTTTGTTACATTTATTGATTTGTCTTTTTTGAACCATTCTTACATCCTTGGAAGGCAACATACTTGGTCATTGCATATCATCCCTTTAATGTGCTCTAATTAAATTTGAAAGTATTTTATTGAAGATTTTATGCAATGTTTATCAGAGACTTGATCTGTGACTATATTTCTGTTGTGCCCTTTTGTTAGCAGGGTATTACTATTTTCACAGAATGAGTTTGAAAGCTTGTTTTCCTTTTTTTTATGAATTAGAGCAGCAGATGTGTTAGTCCTTTAAACGTTTTTGGTAAAATTAGCAATGTGGTCCGAGGATCTTGCTGCTTCTTCTTTTTTAATCAGAGGACATTTTATTACTGCTTCAATATCAATACTGTCTTGATCTACTAAGGTATTTTGTATCATCTTGGTTCAATTTTGGTAAATCATATGTAATCAGAAACTTTTCCATTTCTTCTAGATTTTCTAATCAATTCCAGAAAGCAAATAGGCCACAACACAATAATACTAGGCAATTTGAACACACCTCTCTCACCACTAGAAAGATCTTCCAAACAAAAATTGAACAAAGAAACCATAGATCTCAATAATACAATCAATAATTTAGACTTAACAAACATATATAGAATATACCATCCAACAAAGAGCAGATACACTTTCTTCTCAGCAGCACATGGATCCTTACCTAAAATAAACCGTATTTTATGCCATAAAGCTAATGTTAGCAAATACAAGAAGATAGAGATACTACGTTGTATTCATTCATATCATAATGGATTGAAATTAGAAATAAATGACAGAATAAACAACAGAAACTACTCCAAACCCTGGAGATTAATAATACACTATTGTATGATGAATGGATAACATAAGACATCAGGAGGGAAATGAAAATATTCTGAGAAGTCAACAAGAACAAAGACACATCATATCAAAATCTCTGGGACACTATGAACAGCACTTAGATGAAAATTTATTTCATGGAGTGCATACTGTAAAGATGAAAAAAAATCAACAAATAAACAACTGAACACTACAGGTCAAAGCCCTAGAAAAAGAAGAGCAGACCAACACCAAAAGTAGTAGAAGACAGGAAATAGTTAAAATTAGAGCTGAAATCAATGAAATTGAAGCAAAAGAAACAATAGAAAAAATTGACAAAATAAGGGTTGGTTCTTTGAAAAAAATAAACAAAATTGATAAACTCTTAGCCACACTAACAAAGAGAAGGAGAGAGAAAACCCAAATTACTAAAATACAGAATGAACAAGGAAATTTCACAACAGACACGAGTGAAATACAAAACAGAATTAGAAGCTATTTTGAAAATCTATACTCCAACAAAACAGAAATCTCAAAGACATCACAAAGTTTCTAGGGACATATGAATCACCTGTACTGAACCAGGAGAACATACACAAATTAAATAGGTCAATTTCAGTAGTGAAATAGAAGTCATCAAAAGCCCACCAACAAAGAAAATTCCGGAACCAGATGGGTTCTCAGTCAAGATCTACAAAACATTTAAAAGAGCTCATCCAATACTCCTCAAAGTATTCCATGAAATAGAAGAGGAGGGAACCCTCCCAAGCTCATTTTATGAAGCCAATATCACACTGATAACTAAACCAGACAGAGACACATTGAGGAAAGAAAATTTTAGACCAATATCCTTAATGAACATTGATGCAAAAATTCTCAGCAAAATCTTAGCAAATCGCACAGAAAAATATATTAAGCAGATCGTGTACTATGATCAAATGGGTTTTATTCCAGGGATGCAAGGTTGGTTCAACATCCAGAAATCAATAAATGTAATTCACCATATCAACAGACTTAATGTCAAGAATTACAGATTATTACAATTATGGTTATTTTGATAGATGCAGAAAAAGCATTTGATAAAATACAGCATCCTTTCATGCTTAAAACACTAGAAAAAATAGGGATAGTGGGAACATTCCTTAAATGTAAAGGCCGTCTATGCTAAGCCCATAGCAAATATTCTAACTGGTAAAAAACTGAAAGCATTTCCCATAAAAACTGGAACAAGCCAGGGATGCCCTCGTTCACCATTTCTATTCAACATTGTCCTCGAAAATCTAGCCACAGCAATTAGACAGGCCAAGGAAATTAAAGGGATACGAATAGGAAAACAAGAATTCAAACTATCCCTATTTGCTGATGACATGATTCTATATTAAGAAGATCCAGGAAATTCCACCAGAAAGGTTATAGAACTCATGAATGAATTCAGCAAGGTAGCAGGTTATAAGATCAATACTCATAAATCGAATGCATTTTTATAAATGAGTGATAAATGTTCAGAGGAGAAGTTAGGAAAACTATCCCATTCACAACAGCCTTGAAAAAAAAAATACTTGGGAATCAATCTAACAAAAGATGTGAAAGACCTCTACTATGAGAACTAGAGAACACTAAAGAAAGAAATTAAAGAAAACCTTAGAAGATGGAAATATCTCCCATGTTCTTGCATAGGCATAATTGATATTGTCAAAATGGTCATACTACTAAAACTGCTATACAGATTCAATGCAATTCCAATTAAAATCTCAATGAGGTACCTTATAGAAATAGAGCAAGCAATCATGAAATTCATCTGGAAGAACAAGAAACTCAGAATTGCTAAAGCAATCCTTAGCAGGCAGAGTGAAGCAGGAGGTATTGCAATACCAGTACTGCAACTATACTACAAAGAAATACTAACAAAAGTGGCATGGTATTGGTACCAAAATATGTAGATCAATCACACAGAATAGAGGACATGAACGCAAACCCAAATAAATACAATTTTCTCATACTAGACAAAGGTGCCCAAAATGCAATGGAGAAAAGATAGCCTCTGCAACAAATGGTGCTGTGAAAACTGGAAATCCATATGCAGCAGAACGAAATTAACCCTATCTCTCACTCTGTAAATAACTCAATTCAAAATGGATCAAGGACCTCGGAATCAGACTAGAGCCCCTTAATCTTATAGAAGAAAAGGGAGGTCCAAATCTTCTACATGTAGGCATAGGTTCAGACTTCCTTAACAGGACTCCCATAGCACAAGAAACAAAAGTAACACCTATTGTTGCTTGTATTCTTGATAATCACCTTTCTAATTTGGGTGAGATGGAAACTTAGAGTAGTTTTGATTTGAATTTCTCTTATTACTACAGATGTTGAACATTCTTTCATATATCTGTTGATTGCTTATAGATCTTCTGTGAGGTGTCTGCTCATTTCCTTCACCCATTTATTGATTTTTTTTGTATTCTTGGTGTAAAGTTTTGTGTTCTTATAGATTCTAAAGATAAGTGCTCTTTCTGAAGTATGTGTGGCAATAATTTTCTCCCAATCTGGAGGCTCTCTCCTCACAGTGTTGATAGTTGCCTTTCCTGAGAAGAGAATTTTTAGTGTAAATCTATTGCAATTATTGATTCTTGCTTTCAATTCTTGTGCTTTGGGACTCATTTTAAAGAAGTCTTGTCCTAAGTTAACATGATGCAGATTTGGTCCTACTTTTTCTTCTATAAATTGCAGGATCTCTGGTCTTAATCCAAGGTCCTTGATCCTTTTTGAGTTGAGTTTTGTGCAGGGTGAGAGATCAGAGTTTATTCTCATTTTGCTGCATATGGATTTCCAGTTTTCCCAGTACCATTTGTTTAAGAGGCTATCTTTTCTCCATTCTTTGCTTTTGGCACCTTTGTTTAGTATGAGAAAATTGTATTTATTTGGATTTGTGTCCGTGTCCTCTATTCTGTACCATTGATTGACCTGTCTATTTAGTGCCAGTACCATGCTGTTTTTATTTTCTATTGTTCTGTAGAATCGTTGAATGTTTGGTATTGTGATAGCCCCTGCTTCACTGTTCCTGCTAAGAATTTCTTTAGGTATTCTGGGTCTCTTATTCTTCCAAATTAATTTCATGATTGCTTACTCTATTTCTATGAGGTATGTCATTGGGATTTTAATTGGAATTGCATTGAATTTGTATAGCACTTTTGTTAGTATGGCCATTTTGACAGTATTAATTATGCCTGTGCAAGAACATGGGAAATACTTCCATTTTCTAAAGTTTTCTTTAATTTCTTTCTTTAGTGTTCTGTAGTTCTCATTGTAGAGGTCTTCCCCCTCTTTGTTGTTATATCGATTCTCAAGTACTTCATTTTTTTTTAGTATAATATGAATGGAGTAGTTTTTACTTAATTCTCTTTCAGTACATTCATTCTCCTATGAATAAAAAATGCTTTAGATTTATGAGAATTGATTTATATACTGTACTTTACTGAATTCACTTATTGAGTTCTAGAAGTTTTCTGGAGGAATTTTTCTTGCTTCTATAAATATAAATCATGTCATCTGCAAGTTGGTATCATTTGTGTTCTTCTTTTCCTCTTTGTATCCCTTTAAATTATTTGGTCTGTCTAAGTGCTCTGGCTAGAATTTCGAGGACAATGTTTGGATAGAAGTGTGGTGAAAGAGGGCATCCTGACTTGCTCCAGTTTTTAAGGGTAATGCTTCCAGTTTTTCTCCATTTAGAATGTTGTTAGCCATGAGCTTAGTATAGATCATCTTTACAATGTTGAGGATGCTTCTACTGTCCATAATTTTTTTAGTGTTTTGAGCATGAAGGGATGCTGTATTTTTTCAAATACTTTTTCTGCATCTATTGAAATAATCATATGATTCTTAACTTTAACTCTGTTGATATGGTGAATTACCATTATTGATTTCTGGATGTTGAACCAACTTGCATCCCTGGATAAACCCACGTGATTATGGTGCACTATCTTTAAAATATGATTTTGTATGCAATTTGATAAAATTGCTAAGAATATTTGCATGTATGTTGATTAAGGATATTTGTCTGACATTTTTGTTCCTTTATGTGTCTATTTCGGGTTTTGGTATAAGGAGGCTATATTATTCTTTTTTTCTCCAATTTATTTATTTTTCTCTGAATTTTCCTATTTCCTTCCAAAAATTTTGGATATGATTTGTTCTTTGTTTTGTAAAACATTATGATGAATCATGGATATTGTTGTTTTGAATACTTTTGTTTAGACATTTATTGCTAAATACTTGCCTCTCTGCATTGCTTCCGCTTTTTGGTATGTTGTTTCCATTTCTTTGAAATTTAATCTGGGCACTGTGGTGCATGTCTATAACACCAGCGACTCAGGAGGCTGAAACTGAAGGATCACATGTTCGAAGCCAGCCTCAGGATAAGCGAGTTCCTAAGCTTCTCTGTGAGACCCTTCTCAAGAAAATACAGAATAGGTTGGGGTGGGATTCAGTGGTCCATTGTCCCCCATTTCAATCCTGGTAGCAAAAAATAAAATAAAATAAAAAAAAGACATGCATGATACATGCACATATGGAATAGAATACAAAGTAACCCATTAATTTATACAACTAGTATTTGACTATATTATATATATATACTCACTCTTTTATATACATGCACATGAAAAGAAGATTAGGAGAAAGGGTACACAACAGGAGAACCATGTGATGGACATAGGAGAAAAACAGCATACAAAATCCAGGGAGAGAACTCTCCGAAGAACATTTCATAATGACATCTGAATTGTTAGCCTAAAATCCTAAGAAAGAACTGTGAAACAATAAACTTCTGTTGTTCAGGCAAATCTGTCAGGGCGCTTTGTCATGACAGCCCAAGTGTGAGAGGAGAAGCAGGGACAGGATGATAGCAGGGGGCTACTCAGGACTCCTCAGTATTCAGTAGGGAAGTATTTCAATATTGTAATAATCCACACAGCCACAGTGATTTGAGCCATGGAACACACCTTTTCTGAGAGCAGCAAGAATGATGGATAGGTTTGTCTTAAGTAAAATGTGTCTGATTGAAAGTTCTGTCCTCAGTTCTGAGACTGTGCCTTTTCTTAAATTTTGCATTAAATTTTACTTCTTTTAAGAAGTTGAATGCATAAAATCAGTTTGGATGTTTTATCCTGACCTATATCCTCTGTTCTGGAGCAGTCACAATCAAGGAGTCATGTATCACTGGCAGGATGGGTATAGAAGAAGTCTTGTGTGACATGTGAACAGGGTCCCACATATGCCTCATCTACCTTCTATCCTCTTCTCCCCTGTCCACCGGTGGCAAACTCCTTTTCTTACCTCCTTGTGTCCTTTATTCTAGTCTACCAGGTATCTCTCTCTGTCTTTTTCACCTTGGTGTCTGTCCCCAGGCCCCAGTAAACCTGGTGTCTTTAACTATGTAGTTCTACCTGGTGCTCCTTTCTTCCTGGTCTACCTTTTGTTTCTCACCAACCTCTTGTGTTCCTGGTGTCCTTGCAATTGTTTGTCAGATGTTCTTGCTTCTCTTGCATAGCCAGTGTATCACCAGCCCCATGATCTACTGGGAGACCCTCCCTTCCCCTTTACATCTGTTCGGGGTGTGTCCTTCCTCCTACTCGTGCGCTTTTGTTAGGCCAAGATATTATATATATGAGTTCAGAGAAAAGAAGAATTTTCCAGGAAGCAGAGGCAAATCATAGTCTACTCCTGGGAAGAGAAGAAAGAGAGTGTGAGTGACCTTCGAAGGAAATGACGCCAAGTCTAGAAACATCTAGGATATACAGGAAGTGGTGATGATCCCATCCTGGTCTGCACCATGGAGTTATAAAATCCCAACCACCAACTTCACACATGTTACAAATATATATACGTGTGTATGCACACACACAAACACACACAACACATACACACACACTACTGAGAATCTAAGCTATGAAGCTACACCAAGATTTTAGACCCAGCCCACCTTGTGACAAAGTCCTCATTAATAAGCCTCAGGAGATGGATCTGGGTATAAATTTTCCTTTCTTGACTGCTGCCCAGTCCTTCCTCTCCCAAGTTTGCAGAAGGCTGTCTAGTGGACAAGTGGGAGGGCTTCCATGTGGCAAAGTTTGTGGACCCCAAGCTGCACATATGGATGGCTTCAGGTGTGATCTCGTTGGGTGCCTAGATCTTGAGTGCCTTGGTTTCTGGCACCTTGGTTTGGCTGCCTAAAAATCAGGCAGGTCATGCCTTAGGCATTGTCTTTCTGGAGGTGCACACCAGGATGGGGAAGACAAGAGCAGTGCATGGATGGGGGATCCAACTTCATTTCAAACAAATGGTAGAAGGCAGGGTTTAGTGACCTAGCCTTGTCTGCCCTACTCCAGGACAACCTGACTTGAGGACACAAGGAAGGTGACAGTGCATGAGGTGGAACATCTAGTACAGTCATGTGGGAGGACATTTGGAGCCACTGATAGTTCATGCACTATCCCCACCAAGGATCCAAGTGCTGCAAAGATGGTGTATTGGTTCTTTGGACAGATAGGAGAGAAAGGAGTCACATACTTGGCCTCATCACTACACAGTTAAAAAATAAAGTTTACAAGGGACCCCTAGGTGCTAACAGGCTTTTCTGCTTGAAAGATTAAATTCCCCATACTGAAGGAAATGTTCTTATTTTGGACAGCAACCTCCCGTGGCCCTTGGCACCCTTTGGTGTCAGGTTCATGTTACATAAATCTTGGTGGGCTTTGGGTAAGGGAGACACAGGCTGTGTTGAGAATCTTGAGAATTGAGTTACGCATACCAGACAGGTACTAGCTCAATTCCAAGCAGGAGCTGGTAGCAGGGATGTGGAGTTGTATTCTGCAGTGGACTGTGCCAGTCCAAGGAGAGAGGTGCTACAAGGAAGAACCACAGTTCTGGGGAAACACTATATCAAGTAGTGCCTGAAGAGAATCAGATCTGAGGGACCCAAGCATGATCCCTAGGGGACTATTGTTCCAGGTCTCTCCTGTTCTTTCAAGGAACTACAAAGATCAGGGAACTGCCAGAAGCTGGTCAGGGATTTGATTCATATCAGGGGTGTTCCAAATTCAGGGATATTGATGCTGGGACCATGAGCCCTGGAAGAATCACCTGTTAGACAGACGCACAGGACAGGTCATGTGAAAGTAAAGTTTAATAGAGAGCATTGGGTTGCTTCCAATGAGGGCTGTTCTTTTTCTTCTTTTCACTTGTTAGAATTAGAATGGCAGGATTACTTAGAGCCATTGCTGATATAGATCAAACATGTGCTGAACCCCTCCATACACTCCCCACTGCCATCCTCTTCTGAAATATCAGGTTGAAGTAGTGACCAGTTTCATGACCTCTGATAGTTCCCACTCCAAAGAAGTGACCATTTCTAGGCAGGTGTGAGGCTACTGGCCTCTGCAGAGCCCACAAACAGAAGGAGAACTTGTGGTTGGACTGGTTACTCCTCCTCATACTTAACCTGAAACTCTAGGCACAGTTGGAATCAGGAACATTGAGGTTGGAGTTTCTGGTACAGTTGCAGAGAGATTGCCTAGACCTCTAGCTAGAGGGGGCTGCAATTTGGAGAGGTAGATGCATCAGAATCAACACACAGGTGACAGATCCTACAAAACCCTGCTGTTCAATACATAATCCTGCACCACTTGGGTCTGGGTCCTGAAACCTGACTCTCATTTCTGGGGTTTCATTGATGATCAAGACATTTGTGCGCTGCCATTCCTGGAAACTCTTTCAAAGGCCCTCCTCTGTGTGGTGTCTCTCAGTCATGTCCCACATGGATGAAAAAAGGGTTAACTGATGGAGGAGGACGTTGGCTGCATATCACTCAATTACCCCCAAACTATCTACTCAATAAACACACAAGTGCCAATACTCTTTTTAAATGAGAGGGGGCATGACAGGTCTGGCCATGCCAGCTCTGGCCTCTAACAACAGCAACAACTTGGAGTAGTTCAACTTATTTATCTATAGACACACAGGTAAAGGGGGAAAGACCAGGAGGAGATTCTTCTGTGATGGAGAGGATAGGGTACAGTTAGGGGAGCCATTTTATTAGGGAGGTATTCCACAACGAGACAGGGAACCACTCCCACACTGTTCCCCATGCTTCCTGGTAATATGAGACAGATTTCTGTGGCTGTTAGTTCCTGGAAGACAGACCTCTGTATCCCATGACTCAACTTAGTCTGATTCTGCTAATTAAGGATGGCTTCCCACACTCCTCCAGGGTATTTTGGACTCCAGTTGGGGCTGGCAACCAAAACTATGTACTGGAATGCATCAGAAGTAATCAGGGTCCAAAGGTCATCCTCTGTTCTCAACTTACCTGGACCAATATTCTCCTACTTTTGTTTGCATCTGCCCCATCATGTTCAAGTCAAAAGTATTAGCACTGGGGCCCTGGGACCATGTACTTTATACCAAATATTAACATTAAGGGCTGCATTGGACTGTATAATTTTACTTTAATTCCTCAATGGTGTGGGGTATTATGTGGTGAATATCTTTATCCTCCAAATTTCACATGTTGAAGATCTAACCCCCCAATGTAATGGTATTTGGAGATTGGTTTTAGTGTTTAGGAGTGTTAGATGAGATCCTGAGTGTGAGGCTTCATGAGGGCATTAGTGGTCTTGGTAGGAGAAGGAGGAGACACTGAAGGGATGCTGGTCATGTGAAACACAGGCCAGCCAGGCATATTATCAAGCAATTTGGAATTTTGGAGCAGTCATTCTTCTGGGACTCCTGACTCCAGAATGGTAAGAAATGAATGTCTGGGGTTTCAGACAGTGAGTCTATAGCATCTGATATGGAGCCCAAGTTAACTGAGATGGTACACACAATGGCCTTGGAGCATGATTACAGAGTGGAGCAAAGATGAACATACCTATCCAGAATGCAAAGACAGTGAACTTCCCCATGAGTGCCCCATAACCGCAGGGTCCTGATCAGGAGTTCAGGATAATGTGTGTGGGTGTCTATAGAGTTTTGTCTTGGGGCCAGCATTCCTAACCTTACTTCTGATTGTGATGTCTTCTGTGCCATGAACAATCAGGTTGATGCTGGAATCTGAAATGCCTGGAGGGAAGGACCATCATATGGAGTCAGACAGCCAACTCGAAATCCTGGCTTACATTATCCCAGTCACTTGCTCTGACCTTGAGTCTTCTGTGTGAGGGTGATGTCATTGGAAACAGATTGCCTATACTCATGGGGCTGTGATGGGCAACTGAGTTAAGGCACATTTCTTCTCCTGGGGTGAGATAAATATTCCTGGGAATCAGGTATCTGAACTTGTCCCCCAAACCTCAGGCCATTCCTTCCAGTTCCCCTACATCCCAGCCTCCTTTTACCATCCCACACTTTTCCTCATGTCAGAGCTCTAGGAGGAGTTCAGGAACCCTGGGGAAAGCACTCACATGAGGACGGAGGAGAGTGCTTTCTCTTCTGGAGTCTGAGGAAGGTGCCTGTGGACCAGGGTCTTCAAGCGCTGCCAGTAGCTGAAGTTTTCATTGATGCTCTAAGGTCCACCTGAGGCACCTGGTGGCACTGCAGTCTGGAAGGTGGGGTAGTGCACCCTCTCCAAATTGTCCACCTGGTCATTGGTGAACACCCATTGGGAGGATGGTGGGGTCCAGTTGAGCAAATGGTGGTGGTACTGAAGGGGAAAGGCCCTGGTGCCAATGGCCCCCATGTTTCCAGGTTGCCCCACTGACTGAGGCAGGCACAGGGGTCCTCAGGGCAGAAGCTACTGCGAGGAAGGGAGCATGATGCTCCATGACCCCAAAGAAGGCCCCTGGGGCCCTCCAGATGAGGGGTTCCTGAGTGTGGCAATTGTTCTGAATATGAGGAGGCCCTCCTGGCCTCAGTTCTGGCCCTCATGTTTCCAAGGTGAACAGATCAGCCACACTCAGTTTTCCAGGTTAAGCAGACAGCACCAGAGGCTTTATGCTGGTAGGTGGGTACAGTCACCCATGGTGGCAGGGGGCAAATCCCAGAACAGGTGGTGTGTGGCAGAGGGGCAAGCGGGAAAATAGGGCAGGCCTGTGAAAAGGGACAATGGGGCACCAGGATTGAATTTTATGCCTTGTTTTCTGATGCAGATGCTGTGGATGCAAAAGTAAACAGGAGCATGGAGGACGGGGAAATGTCAGCAGGATTGAGGCCACCCTGTTCCTTAGTCAGTGGGAATCTTAGGACAAATGGAAAAAGATCAGGGCTCTGTGTGCAAAGAGATCAGGTAGTTTGCAAAAAGTTCCTGAGTGAATTCCATGCTATGTTACATCAGTCATAGGAATACCAAGAGAAAATTTGTTTCCAGTACACTAGGATTCCCTGAACACTTTCTGTTGAATGTGACACCTCAACTTTCTCTGCCTCCTGAGACTCCCCTTGAAAAGCCTTTGCAGACAATCCAATCAACCTCCTACTTAACTCCCTAGAAATGGATCAATTTGACTGCTCAGTGGCACTGTGCCCTGCGGCATGCTCTCCAGGGTAGTTCCAGGCATTCCAAGGTCATTTTTGAAGATGACAATTTCCAAAGATTATTGGCCCATCACCTCCTCAGCCTTCCTTTTGCTGACATCTCCTTGTATACCCCTCCATTTCTTTCCTAGGCTCACACAAACAAACAAACAAAACACCTGTATAAACTCTCTCCCTGGCTAGGGACTAAGGAACCCTGAAGTTCATCCTTCCTAGCATGTGGGTGCTTCTCCCATCACTTACTGCAGCACTTCCTAATGGGAGGGTACAGAATCTGGCCAGCCCTGTCCCCAGTGTTCACTAGTTTCTACCATGACACAAGAAGCTTTGTTCCCAGGGAAAAGGTCTGTGTGATAGTCATTGAGTTCCCTGAGATCCTGCCATGATCTGCAAAGGCTGCTGAGGTTTATAAAAGGTAATGTGATGGTGAGTGATGAGGCTTTCAGAGGTTTTCACAGCCACTGGTCATATTATTGGGCCTGGGTATTGGAGCCATTCTGAGCTCCTTTTCCTTTGAGCTCCCAATAAAGGGAAGGAAAGTGTCACAGAGAACCAGGTATGAGCCAACTGACACTTGTGGTAAGGTTGTCTGGAGGCCATCCCTGTTCAGTAGGATGTCATACATAGTGTAGTCAAGGATTTCAAGGTCCACAACACTTTGACACTTGCACATATTAAACAGGATACCTGCCTAACTTCAAATCAGAATACAAGTAGGGGCCCTTCCTCTGTGCTATTCTCCCTTTTCTCTTGAAAAGAACACAGTTGTCTTCATATCTGATTCTGGAAACTGAAGGATACCCCACATGTGTTCACTTCTCATTGATTACCTATTAAGGAAGATGAGTAGAGTCTTCCTGTCAACATAAAATGAAGGACTGACGCTACACCACAGAGAGTGGCCAACACCAAGCAGCTCTGAGAATCCTCTTCTTTCCATGAAAGTGACAATAATCCAGAAGACTTCATGGAGGTCCAAATATAGGTTGGTTGAGGTTCCCTGGTTCCCTGCCCTTCAGGAATCAAGGACACCTGCTGTATGGACTGAAGGATTTTTCCAGGGCAGGGGTTTGGTGAGAGGCCCTGGGCTGTGGCACTTGGAGTGCCCTGCATCCTCTCCCAGAGTGTATCACACTGCAGATGTGGTCAGTAATAACCCTACTAGGCAGTTTACTAGCTGAAAACATTTCTCTTGACTACGCACTTATAATCTGAGACCCTAGCGTCAAACCCCTCAGAATGATATCACAGGCAGCTTCCAGTTTCTGAAGAATGGGCACAGGCTCATCCTCTATTTTCCTGGGAGCCCTCACTAACCACCAATCTGACACTGTATCTGACTCCCTAAAATACCTTGTAGCTACCTGTGTCCACTCTACAAGGAATTGATCCCTTGACCTCTCTCCTTCTGCTGACCCAGTGTACTTCCCTTGATTTGTCTGATCTGTGTCTTAGGAGCCCTCCTCCCCATGAGCACTATCAGTCTTCCCTGGGCTTCCACAGTCACATCAAGTGTGTAATCTAGTGGTCTTTCCTTCCTCTAGTTCTCCTCACTCAGAGGAAGTGCTCCTTTCAAATTCCCAAGGATTTACATGGTGAATGTCAGTCAGAGAACAAGTCCCTGACCCTCCAAGCTCCTCTTCTTCTAAAGGCCAGGACACTGGACACAGAGTCTCACAGTCTCCTACGTGGAAAATGTCAACAACAGGACCCAGAGTGTGACCTGACTGTAGCAGATTCTCAGGGCACTGGGCAACGTTTAAATGTAAACCCAGTGGAATTATGGCCAAAACATTCTTCATGGGGGGAAGGAAAAGGGATAGCAGGTCCCGCTGGGTCTGGGCAGACATTCCATGAAGAGTTTTGGCTGGTAGGGGGCAACCTCACGTTCCCCTTCAAATAATATAGTGGTGCCACAACATTTTTAAATAATTTCTGGAACATTTTTAAATAATTTCTCAGATTAACACAGGGTATGTGACAGATGCCACTCTATTCCAATACCTCATCATTTGTCTTTGATTGCTTCCCCTGTTGAGCACGAGCAGCTGTGGCTCTCACCAGCCACACAATCATGAATATAAACAATACTCCAAACTGTAGGATGTGGCTTGCACTTTATGGATATAGTGTTTTATCATCCATGTCTGAAAAACACACACTTGGGTGTCCATGATATATTTAACACCTTATTAAAAGCCTTTTTAAAGGAATGGGAACAAACAGGATACTCAGACACTGAAAATAGTCTTCTTTGTCTCTTTCACTTGTCAAATCAGCTTATTATTTCCTACGGTCTTCATTCATGTCATCAGTATTAGTCCTGGAGGGTTTCTTTCTTAATTTTTTCTTGACCTAGTGATATGAAATACAATGTGGTAAACTGTCTTCTCCTATTTCCACATTTAATTTTTTAAGTAGTGGTTTACTATAATGAATGGCAGAGACCAAACTTTCAAAGCAAATTTTATTTGCTAGACCAAGATTGAATTCAGGGTCCTTGCATACATAATCAAATTCACAGATGAATAACAGAAACATACATATTTACAAATGAGTTGGTAGTTGCAACCCTAATCCAACACCATCAATCATCTTTGTTTGCTTCCCTGCTGGGCAGAACATGTGAGCCATGGCTCTCGTCTACCATATTAATTATAAACAATAATGGGTATAAACAACCTCTATTCTAAAGTGTAGGGTGTGGCTTGCATTTTATGGATATAGTGGTTTTTTCACCTCATCACACCTGCAAAACTCACACTTGGGTGTTCATGAGTATTCAGCACCTTATTATAAAACTTTTTAAATGAATGGTCTGTCGAAATATGCTATCCAAGCACTAAAATGGGATTCTTTTTTCTTCTTCTTTCACTTTCCAAGAGAGCAGATTATTTCCCACAGATTTCATTCATGTAACTGGTATTAATTAGATTTGATAGTTTTATGTTTTTTAATAAGTGATATAAAATGTGCAGTGTGGAAAAACTGTCTTCTCTCTTAATTCCACAATTGTTTCTTTCTTCTTTTTCTTTAAATAATACTTTACTGTAATGAATAATGAAGACCAGATTTCCAAAGCAAAATTTATTTGGGAGATCAATATCCAATTCAGGCCTATTGCATACTCTCTGTAAGCACTTTACCACTGAGCTACACTCCTAATCCTATGCAATCAGTTTTGTACCGATTCACAATGTTAGACTGAAGATGCACACTCAATCTTACTAGCCCAAATTCAATTTTTATAGAATTGCCATGGAAAGGAGCAGTTAAATGACCTTTTGCCCTACCATCTGTCCATTGCTGTTCTAAGGTCCAGAGCTGACACTGTTCACAGATACATGTATGTATACGCACACACTCACACATTTCTGAACATCAGGGAGCTTTGGAGGAATGGCAAAGACCCTGTCTGCCTCCTGCATACAAGTTAGATCTGCACATAGGGGGCAATTAGTAGTGTCATATATGACATAGTATCTTCCACATTATTCTTTGGAAGGAAGTGATACTAATTACCCAAGTCCCAGAAAGAACATCCAGGGATTTTTTTCCCCATGTATTGCAAGGTTCAGTGAACCCATGGTACAATTTTAAAAGTTCCAACTAAAATCATGTCATGTAGTAGAAAAGGAAGAACATTAACTTGCTCTGTCTACTGAAATTGGTCTACATTGCAAAGTCCTCAAAAACGTATAAGGAAAGCTTTCAAAGAAAGCAGTTGAGCTTCTGTATTTATTGGGAGGGCTCTAAGTATCTAATAATAGCTGAGTACTGTAAATCCAGCAGGCAAATTCAAGGAATGCGGTATTTAGAGGGTTACCCAGACCTAATTCTTTGCCAGAATGGAGCCTATTGATGGAGTATGAGAAAGGCACACACTGATGTTTGGACCAGTGAACAAGAATCAAAGGGATGCGGTGCAAAGGGGGTCAAAACAATGGTCCTAAATAAGGAGCCTGAGCTTCAGCATAGAGAGCTTGCAATGCTGCAGCCAGGCGATATCCAATGCAGGCCTGGCAGGTTTGTAACAGTGAACATCACCGCGGTCGTTTCAGGTGCACTCGCTGGAAGAAGGGGCAGCCGGAGGCTCCCCCAGGAGCAGCCGCCTTGCAGATGACACCTCACAGACGCCAAAGCACTTCCATCCTGTCCTGCAGGAGCTCCGTGCTTCCCGCCAGCAGCCCTCGCGCATGCGCACTCCCTTGGCCAGAGTCCCTGTGGCGCTCCTGGGCTTCCCCAACTGTACAGCGTCCGTTGCTTTGGCTGCTGCGGGGATGACCCGAAGGCGCGAGCGCTGCAGGCGGTTTCCCAACCGCTGGCGCGGGTACCATGGCGGCGTCCAGAGTGGGTTCCCAGTCTAGAGGTAGTGGACCCGCGTGCCTCTCCCTTCCCGAGTCCATCGTGCGCTGCTCTTCAGTCCCGGCGGCGGGCCTCCCAGTCGTGAGTCCGCGCGGACAACGCTGCACCGCAAACCATTCTCACCTGGACGCGGGTGGAGCCCAGACCAGACACTGCTTGGTCCCGGAGTCTCCTGTCCTGGAAGTGATCATATTTGGGAGTGTGTGAGCTTGTATTAGATTTTTTGAATAGTGGGGGATATTTGCCTGTTCTTATGTAGTGGGTAACTGTAGAGATGACACGCCTATGAAGAGTTACTGGTATATTGTTTGTGTTGGCTGCCACACCGCAGGGGTGTATGCGTGTGTGTGTGTGTGTGTGTTTGCACACGTGCGCGTGTTTGTATTTGTGTTGCATGTGCTAGTGATAGTTGTGAGAAGGCAGAATACTTAGATGTCAATTAGTATGTGTATTTAAGGGACAATGAAGTTGATATCTGTATTAAGTAGAAAGTTATTTGTTATGTGAAAAGGAGGATGTATATTTGGGATGGAAAGTGACATTGTGGTTTTAAACAGGGGCTGTGGAAATTGTTTGTTTTAGAGATAAATGATACAATTTTTGTTAGTATTTGTAAGAAATAAAGTTTGTTCTAGTAGGGTGTGATAATTTGGAATTTGTAAGTAAGCTTATATGTAGCTGGAGATAGTTTTGTGTCTTGAGCATGCAAATTGGTTTCTAGATTCTAACATGGGTACGTGAATTCTGTAAGTTTCTTCATTGGTAATAAAGTTGAGAGGAGTATTGAAAATCTATTTCTTCAGAGAATGTGTGACATTTCTAGGTCCATATGGAAATGTTTGGCTGCAGAGCTTGGCAGTTTGCTTTCTGGAGATGTGGAATGCTGCAGTTTTAGGGAATCTCTGTATTCATGTTTGAAAATTTTTGTGTGTCTGTCCATTTCTATGTGGAAAGTATATATATATGGATCCATATTTAGAGATTAATGGGTGCATGGTTTTTCATGTGTGCTGCTTTAAAACTCTCTGTCTCATGCATGCAAGATTAGCAATTTTGTGTTTTCTGTGTAGGCACACAAGTGATTAGGTGTATGTTCATGGATTTGAGAATGCGGTATTTAGAATCTGTGTGTATACAAATGCTCAGGAATTGTATTTGTGTTTATTGTGGCACATAATTCATGAAGATATTGGTGATGTTAGTAAAATGTGTGGTCCTGGTGTTTAATTACGGTTCGTCTCATGCATTTGAGAAGTCTAGGTTGTAGGCAGCTGAGTGTGTCTTGAATTCATGGGGCTCTTGGCCTGTGTATTCTGGCAGATGTGAGAGGTTCATTGTATGCTTGGGAGTAGATTGTGTCTTTGGGTATTGTGGAATGAATATATTTTAAGAACTGTGGGCTTTCGCTGATAATTCTGAGGAAAGGCTTGTGGCCAGGAAGGGTATGTCATAGTTGGAGTCCAGGTCTTTAGCTCCAGAAAGAGTGTTTTGTCATACTCTGAGGGTGGAGCCAGTGTTATAGTGGAGACCTAAGTTAGTAATGCCAGGCTAATGAAATGACTGCTGAGGGATTTCACAATCAGTGAGCACACCCAGCTCCAGGGAGTGGCCCCGCAAGAGACAAGGCTGGAGGGTCAAACTTGTCCAAGCTTTGGGGATTCATATCACACCATCACATGCCCTAGTTCCCCACTTGGAGCACTAGACTGAATGTTTGCCCTGCTTGCTATTTTTTCCTTGTTAGTTTCCTGTTCTTCCCTTTTGGGCTAATTGTGTTTCCCCTTGTGCCTTTGTATCTTAGAAATATGTTTATTTTCTTTTTGATTATTAGAGAGGATTATAGCTAACATAATCACAAAAGATTTGATTGTGGTGCTTTGCTTTCACCTGAGTCAGCCAGTACCTGAAGAGGCAGAAAGGTGGGAGAAGAAAAGAGTTCATTTCGCAGTAATTCAACATGAATGAGTAGCTGCTGGTTTCATCATGCTTAGTGTTGCTGAGTGAAAGTGTATATACTGTGATATGAGGGATTGTTCTCTCAGTGTTGGGCTGGTGGGCACAAGGAGTGGTTCACTATTCTTGACAGATGTGCTTTTTCAGGAGCGGGGGTTGTGTGGGTCTTATCTGGATCCAGTGGACACTGAGCCATGCCAGACGTTTGAATCTAAGATTACATGATCGTGTAGACTCTTGATAGATTCTGAAGGTGTGTGCATCTGGTTTCCATCCTAGTCTGTCTCTTCTCTACACTTCTGCCAATGCCTTTGAATTTGGACATTTCCTGTGACCTAGAAAGGGGGAGTGCCCAGTCCAAGGGATAGCATTTTAACTAACTTTGTGGTTAGTAATTAAGAGAGGATGAGTGTGTAGGGAAGAAAGAAAGTTATGCCGATGAATCCAAAAGAAGAAAGAGTGGAGGAAAAAAAACCTTTTAATTCAGGGTTCAGCATAACTGTGTTACCTTGAGTCTCAGAGGAGACTTTGGAGGACGATTGAGAAATGCAGGCACTATTGAGGTTTGTGGACTCTTGGAGATGGACTGAATGGATTTATTGTTCCTGAGACGGACATGAGCTTTTGGGGACAGGGGTAGATATTCTGGTATTGACCTTTAATGTCCCCAAAGGCTTACCTGTTAAACCTCTGGTTCCCAGCTGATGGCACTATTGGGAGGTTGTGGAACATTTTAGAAAGTGGGGCCCAGTTGATGAAATTAGTTCATTTGGGATCTGCCCTTGAATGGTTCCTGGGACCCTTCTACAATTCTGGCTCTGTTTCTCTTTGCTTTCCAGGTGCCATGAGGTGAGCAGTTTCCTCTGCCACACAGTCTCTGCCAGATGTTTTGCCTTGCCACAGGTTCAGATGCAGGAGTGGAAAAACGACCATAGATCTGAAATGATGAGCCAAAATAGATCTCTGCTCCATTGAAGGGGATGATCTCAGGTACTTGTCACAGGGTTGGAAAGTGATCAGAACAGCTCCTGTCCAAAATACAAGAGGCCCCCCGCCCCTTCCTCTAACAAAGTCACCTCCTCTGTAAGTAGCAGGGTACAGCTGATATTTCACTCACTCATCTTTTGAGCCACACACGTCAGTAATGTCCCCACATTAGAATTGGGGCATGTAAGGATGCTGAAGGCCTCTTGTGTGAGAGCACTTCAGACCCCATTCAGGAATTGCGGCCAATGTGGCTGAAGGGAGCCCAGGTGGGAACAGACACATCACAACATTGTGGCTTGGCAGTTAGGTGTCTTCTATGTGTGCTGACAGTGAATACTC
Organism: Sciurus vulgaris; assembly: GCF_902686455.1. Lineage (NCBI taxonomy): Eukaryota > Metazoa > Chordata > Mammalia > Rodentia > Sciuridae > Sciurus > Sciurus vulgaris. Next base: position 32,520,535 of record NC_136474.1, read on the forward strand.
AAAAGGGTATATTTTGGCTGATCCTCTCCTTTGAGTTCCCCTTCAATGTCCCAGAGTAACTACATTCCAGAAGAGTTATCTGAGAGGGCTTTATTTCTATGTGAAGTGTTTTCTCTGTGTTGAGTACTTATTGAGTGACTGGAGTGCACCTTTAAGTGCTTTGCACTTTTATATTCCATTCCATTTTCAACACCAAGGTTTGTGCCTGAAATCTTCATTTTCACCCCTCCACTTCTCACTGCCATAGTAGGCAGAAAACCTTCTTTTTTTGGGGGGGGGAAGGTGGAACAGTCCTGGAGAGTGAACCCATGGATGCTTTATCACTGAACCAATCCCCAGTCCTTTTGATTTTTTATTTTATTTTAATTTTTATTTTATTAGGGTATCCTGAAGTTGATTGCAGTCTGTAAGTTGCTGAGGCTGGCCTCCAACTTGTGATCCTCCAGTCTCAGCTTCCTGACTAGTTAGAATTATGGGTAAGTGCCACAATGCCCAGCTCATCTAACTAATTTGACATTGTGAAATTGTGAAGTCTGTGTTGAAATCAAACAGATCCATTTTGACGATTGTAGAGCATAGTGTCACTGTCTATGTTCATGGTTTTGGTCACTCTCTGAAGATTTAAAAATGTAAACAAAATTGGGCTAATTGTTAAACTAAAATAAGTTTGTCTTAAACCGGTCTCTGTATTTGGGTGATAATGTTTGTCCCTATGTGGCCATGGTATATGGTTAACTATAACGCAGCTTAATACATAGATATGCTGTAACCTATCTTAACTGTAGGAATGCGCTTGTAACCATGCAAGTATGTCTCAGTCAATCATAGCAGTGCAGCTTTAGGCAATCACATGCTCTTACCTGACCTAATGACTGGCTTTTTGGTCACATTGCAGCTAATCAGATTCTTTCCAGATGGCCCTTCATATTCTCTGACTGTGAGTGGAATGTGCAGAGGTGATGCAGTTAAATGATTTTTGGTCCCAAGTGCAAACTGGTGCTAGAACCTTTTTTTTTTTTTTCTTTTTTTTTTTTAACACAAGCTTTTCTAAATCAAGTTCTCACTTTTTCTACAAACAATTCCAATCTAGGAACCACTGTGAGAATCTAACTCTTTATTCATTGCGGCATATGGGGGGATTCAGAGACTTTTTTTCTGACCATTTTTGAGCCATCTAGGAGTAGAGTGAGCTGAAATCCCCAGAAGAGGCTGATTTGGGAATAACTGATTTTCCACCATGGGGTCAAAAGTTAGACCACAGCTTGAGAGCCCTGTGGTTGGGAGAGAGATTGTGACAGCAAGAGTAGTACCCAGTGAGGGGGTCGAGGAGAAAACTGTGAGGACCAGCCAGGAGTCCTACAGGAGTGAGGCCCTGGAAAATGCAGGGATGCCCATGAAATGTCCCCTCTGAATGCATGTCCGGTCCAGACAGAATCCTTGTGGGCTTAGGGAAGAGCAGCACCCATCAAGTAATATTTTCTTGCTTTATCACTCCCAGGGTAGCTGCTGGACTTGAAGTGGTCAGAAGACATGACCACTAGAACTGTGTGGCAGAAGAGGTAGATGTACCAAATGCCAATGGAGAAGTCTACATGCTGCTTGCTGGCCCGACTCTGCAGGATTTCAGTAAGCCTGGCTGTTCCTGAGAGCAAATACGTAGTTTCAATGCAGTGTTCTCTATTGACTATTAACCTGGGACTGCCAGTGTAATTACTGTAACCAGACTTCATTTTGTCTCTGAAGAGAACCATGGACTTTTCCTTATTTGAACATAAGCAGGTAAGCCATGGGGACCCTTGATTTCACTCAAGTAGTGGAAACACCAGCACCAAAGGGCTGGTATGCATATTTAGTGTGGAGAGAACAAAGTCAGTTGGAAGAACTCCATGAGTGCAGATTGTCCACAGTCAAAGCAGCAGTAAGTGAGATTAGAGAAAACAGTCCTTTAACACGAAAGTAAATTAGTAGAAACCCACTAAATATCATGTTCAAGAAAGTGAATTGAAAAATTACTTGAAAGAATATTCATTTGCTTCTCAGAACTGTAAGTCTCTGGTATGTATTAAGCATTAGCTTTTTTTCCTAGAAAATTAATAGGTTAATTCTGGAAACCCTATATCACAATTGTTTGTTCTTTTATTTAGCAAGTAAAAATTAAGTTGACAATCATGCAGTAAAAATAAAAACAATGATAATATCAAAATCATCCTCTTAACTCATAATAATAATGAAATAAAAATAAAAACAATGATATCAAAATCATCCAAAAGGAATTATGCAGTGTTCAAATACTGTAACTTATTTCCTCTTCGCTACAACATTATTAACATTCATTCTCATTTTAGGAAGTGATGTTTGGAGATAGAGTGGCTTGCCCAAGTCATATACTTGGAATATGGAAAGTTTCTCTCACTCCAGCGACCACAGTGTACGAAAGAAATTCATACACCTCTTGAAGTTTTTCTTGATGTTGGACATAGGTATGTAAAGTGTTCCTAGCAACAGAACATGGCAGGAATATGAAAGGGTGGTGGGATGGTCTTGCTTGCAATGTCTCACGAGGATTCCTGAGCTGATAGATATCTGTCTGGTCAAGTGGTTGTTGGCAAGAAATGGTAGAGTTTGTGAGAACATCAGGGAGCAGATGGCAGCAATTTCAAGTACTGGCCAAAACTGGGAAGGAAGAGATGCACACATAATGAGAGTGAATGAGGGTGAGAAAAACTAATGCACAAAAATATTCAGGACTGCAGGGCTGTGCCAGCCATGTTTCCTAAAGAAAGGCTTAGCATTTTCTAATCCCCATTCACTGTGGCTGGCACAGCAGCATCATTTGAGACCTTTCTGGATGTTAATTTCACCTGTGTGGCTTGTATAACTGTGTTACCATGGGTGTGAGAAGCATGGACCACATGTTTATGGGGAGATGGGTTGTTCTGGATATGACAACTTAGTCCAGGGAGGAGCACCCTAGCAAATTTGAGTAATCAGAGAGACCTCCACCTCTTTGGAAAATGCAGCAATACACATTGGCCCCAGAAAGAATTATGGCAATTGATCGTGTTACAAGAATGATTATGAATGTGACCAACCTTAGGGAACACAGGGGAAGCCTTTGGGACTATCTGGAGCAGAATGTGTCATACTGTTAAGGTGGTGAGAATGACAAAAAGTGTAACTGTGTCTGGTGAAGCATGGAGGAATTTCTTCCTGGGGGAGTTCTTCAGAAGTTCAAGTGCTTGAGATTGTCAACAGCATTGTAGTCTGTGAAGGGGAATTGTTCTTCGAGATAACATTGTAGAAGGCCTCCCTGTTTTTATTCTTTTTTGGTTTTGATTATTTGCAAAAGAACTTTTTCCCATGGAGTATGAAGATGGTATCACATATTTTACTACTCCACAATGTATTCTGGTGTGTCTGATTTCAGTAAAGTGAGTTTTAAACCTGTGTTAAATGAAAGTTTGTTTCAAAACCAGATTTGCAATAGATTCTCAAGTCACTTGGAGAGTCTTTCATCTGTGGATTTAAAGAGTCACTTCAAGCAATGCAGGGTAATACAAACATTTAATCCCAGCTACTTAGGAGTCTGAGGGAGGGTGATTGCAAGTTGGAAGCCAGCCTCAGCAATTTAGCAGTCTTGTTGCAAAATGAAATAAAGAAGGGGCTTTTGGTGTGGCTCAGTGGTAGAACACTTGATTGTACTAGGCCCTGGATTCAATTTCTAGTACTGTGAAACAAAACAGAACAAATTACTTCATTTGCAACAAAATGCTTTGATGTGAAGAATTTTAAATCAAAGGAGATGTATTTTTGGTTTTTCTTTATTGTCTTACTTTGTGGTTATCTATTTCGTGATAGGTATAAAAATGCTGAAATATTTATAAGATTTACAGTAGGGAAATATTATTAGTACCACAGTCACATCAATGTTTATAGCAGCTCAGTTCACAATATGTAGATTGTGGAACCAACCTAGATGCCCTTCAAAAGATGAATGGATAAAGAAACTCTGGTATATATACACCGTGTAATACTATTGAGCCATAAAGAGGAAGAATATTATGGTATTTGCAAATAAATGGATGGAATTTGAGAATATCATGCTAAATGAAATAAGCCAAGCCCAAAATACCAAAGGCCGAATATTTTTCCTGATAAGTGGAGAATGAAAGAATGATGGGGAAACTTTAGAATATGTAGACAGAAATGAGAGGGAGGGGTTATGAAAAGTGGTGGAATTAGACATCATTACCCTATGTACATGTATGATTACACGAATGGTATGAATCTACATGGTGTACAACCATAGAAATGAAATGATGTACCCCATTTGTGTACAATGAATCAAAATGCTGTCTGTAAAAAATTAAAAGCTAAATAAAAAAAAAAAAACAGGTGGCCATAATATCTATAATGTAAACATTTTTGTAATGGATTGAACCTCCTTGATTACTTCTTCTGGATAAAGTTCTGGGTTTCTGCCATGAAAACTGGACACACAAATCATTGAGGTGGCATGTGACAGGTGCATGTGCAGTGACTGATGGGAATGTTGCTTAAATGCAAACTATTCATTGCTTTTTGCACAGCTTATTGAACTATGAATTGCTACTAGGGACAAAGTGTTCAGCATGTCATAGTAATGAACTGTTTGTTTATGAACATTTCTCTGATTTTAGACTTTACATCTACCTCTAATGTTTGAGGAGTAATTAATTTATCATTTTAAAAATGAACTTGAAAAGGATACACAATTCTTAGTAAAGCATTTTCTGTATAGGAGCTTTCTTAATTTGTTTCCTGTTGCATTGATGACCTGAACTTACACTGTGTAAGTTCCACTGTAAACAGCCATATAGTTCAATGGAGAGTATTAGAGGACATCCATGATCATATTGCTTCATTTTTTGATTTGATAAAATTATAAGGGCTTAGAGTAGAAAAAATAATAGATATAAATTTGTAACTATGTTGAAGGTGACTTCTTTTTTGGTCAAAGATTACATGCATTTTTTTATGATTTGTTTGTTCTGTTTAGTTACACATGACAGCACAATGCATTTTGATTCACTGTACATGAATGGAGTAAAACTTTTCATTTCTCTGGTAAATGATGTAGAGTCACACCATGGTGTAATCACACATGTACATAGGTTAATGATGTTTGTCTCATTCCACCATGTTTCCTTTCCCCTGCCCCCTCACTTCCCCTCATTTCCCTTTACACATCCAAATTCCTTCTTTTTTCCCTTACCTCCCTGTCCCCCCCCCCCCATTATATATTGCCATCCACTTACCAGAGAAAACATTTGATCTTTAGTTTTTTGGGCTGGCTTATCTCACTTACATGATATTCTCCAAGTCCATCCATTTACCTGCAAATGCCATAATTTTATTCTTTATGAATGAGTAATATTCCATTGTGTCTATATACCACAGTTTCTTTATCCATTCATCTATTGAAGGGCGTCTAGGTTGGTTCCACAATCTAGCTATTGTGAATTGAGCTGCTATAAACATTGATGTGGCTGCATGGTTGTAGTGTGTAGTATATTTTAAGCCATTTGGGTATAGGTTTAGGAGTGGGATAACTCGGTCAAATGACGGTTTCATTCCATGTTTTCTAGGAAAACTCCATAATGCTTTCCAGAATGGCTGCACCAATTTGCAATCCCACTTCCAATGCATGAATATATTTTTCTCCCCATATCCTTGCTAATACATATTGTTGCTTTTATTCTTGATGATAGCCATTGTAATTGGAGTGAGATGAAATCTTACAGTAACTTAATTTGCATTTTCTAATTACTAGAGATGTTGAACATTTTTTCATATATTTGTTGATCAATTGTGTATCTTCTTCTGTGAAATGTCTGCTCAGTTCCTTAGTTCATTTATTAATTGGGTTATTTGTATTTTTGCGGTTAAGTTTTTTGAGTTTTTATAATTTTGGAGCTTAGTGCTCTAACTGAAGTGCATTGGTAAAGATTTTCTCTCTGTAGGGTCTCTTTCACATTTTTGGTGGTCTCCTTTGCTGAGAAAAAGCTTTTTAGCTTTAAACTATCCCATGTATTGATTCCTGCTTTCATTTCTTGTGCTTTGGGAGACTTGTTAAGAAGTCTGGACCTAAGCAGACATGATGAAGATTTGGGCCTACTTTTTCTTGTATTAGGTGCAAGGTCACTGGCTAATTCCAAGGACTTTGATCACTTTTGAGTTTTGTGCAGGGTGAGAGATAGGGGTTTAATTTCATTTTATTGCATAAAATTTTACAGTTTTCTGAGCACCATTTGTTGAAGAGGCTATTTTTTTCTCCATTGTATGTTTTTGGCACCTTTGTCTAGTATGAGGTAACTTTATTTATGTTTGTCTCTTCTGTACCATTGGTCTACCTGCCTATTTTCTGTTCTGTACCATTGGTCTACCTGCCTATTTTGGTGCCAATACCATGCTGTTTTTATTACTATTGCTCTGTAGTATAGTTTAATCTGGTATTGTGATACCTCCTGTTTCACTCTTCTTGCTAAGGATTTCTTTGGCTATTCTGGGTCTCTTATTATTCCAAATGAATTCATAATTTCTTTCTCTATATCTGTGAGGAACATCATTGGAATTTTAATTGGAATTGAATTGAATCTGTACAGTGCCTTTGATAGTACGACTGTTTTAACAGTATTAATTCTGCCTATCCAAGAACATGGGAGATCTTTCCCTCTTGTAAGGTTTTATTTAATTTTTTTTTTTTTTTTTTTTTTTTTTTTTTTTTAGTGTTCTGTAGTTCTCATGTAGAGATCTTTCATCTCTTTTATTAGATCAATTCTCAAGTATTTTTATTTTGAGGCTATTATGAATGGAGTAGTTTTCCTAATTTCTCTTTCAGGGGACTCATCACTTATGAATAGAAATCCATTCAATTTATGAATGTTGATTTTATATCCTGCTACTCTGCTGAATTCATTTTTTAGTTCCAAAAGCTTTCTGGTGGAATTTTTTTGATCCCCTATGATAGAATCCTGTCATAGGCAAATACTGATAGTTTGAGTTCTTCTTTTGCTATTTATAACCCTTTGATTTCTTTGGTGTGTCTAATTGCTCTGGCTAGTTTTTCCAGTATGATCTTTAATAGAAGTGGTAAAAGAGGGCATCCCTGGCTTGTTCCAGTTTTTAGAGGGAATGCTTTCAGATTTTCTCCATTTATAATGATGTTGGCCAGGGGCTTAACATAGATAGCCCTTACAATGTTGAGGTATATACCTACTATACCTATTTTTTTCCAGTGTTTTGAGCATGAAGGGGTGCTGTATTTTATCAAATGCTTTTTCTGCATCTGCTGAAATAATCATGTTTCTTTAGTCTATTATTGTGGTGAATTACATTTATTGATTTCTGGATATTGAACCCACATTGCATCCCTGGAATGAAACCCACGTGATCGTGGTGCACTACCTTTCTAATGTGTTTTTCTATGTGAAATCCTGCTTGTTCATTCTCGTTCTGATTTCCTGAGCTGTTGGAGTACTAACTTGGAAATCATTGCTTTTGCCATGATCTTGAAGTGTTTCCCTGTGTTCTCTCCAGTAGTTCTAAAGGATGATGTCTTAAACTAAGGTCTCTTTAATCTCGAGTTGATTTTTGTAAATGAGAGATAGGGATCTCCTTTCAGTGTTCTCCATGGGAATATTCAGTTTTCCTAGCACCGTTTATTGAAGACGGTCGTACTTTTTCCAATACTTTGGCACCTTTGTTGATAGTTGCTGTGTGTATTTATTTTGGGTTCTCCGTTCTGTTCTATTAGTCTACCAGCCTCTCTTTATGACAATATTATACTGCTTTTATAACTCTGGCTCTCAGGTATAATTTGAAATCAGGTATTGTGGTGCTCCTAGCATTGTTCTTTTTTTGTGAAAATTGCTTTAGCTCCTCTGGGTCTTTTTTCTTATTCACTTTCTCTTGCCTAATTACTCTTGCTAAAATTTCTGGTACTATGTTGATAAGCATGGTGACAGTGGGGATGTTTGTCTTGTTCCTGATGTTATAGGAATTGCTTTCAGCTTTTCTCAGTTCAGTATGATTTATAGCCTTAACTATGTTGAGACATGGTTCTATTATATGTAATTTATTAAGGCTTTTCATCATAAAGAGATGCTGATTTTTATGGTGGGGTGGGAGGATACTGGGGATTGAACTCAGGGCCACTCGACCACTGACCCACATCACCAGGCCTAGTTTGTATTTTATTTGAGACACAGCTTCACTGAGTTGCTTAGTGCCTTACTTTTGCTGAAGCTGGTTTGAACTCTCCACCACCCTCCTGCCTCAGCCTCTGAAGATGCAGGGATCAGTTGTGCACCACCATGCCTGGCCGAGATGGTGATTTTTTTTTTTTTTTATTGTGAACATATGGAATACATGTTATTTCTCTGTTTGTACATGGAGTAAAGGCATACAATTTGTGTAACCATAAACTTACATAGGGTAATGTTGTTTGACTCATTGTTAATTTTTCCCTTCCACCACCCCTCCCACCCCTCTTTTCCCTCTATACAGTCCTTCCTTTCTCCATTCTTGCCCCCCTCCCTAACCCTAACCCTAACCCTAACACTAACCCCTCCCACCCCCCATTATGTGTCATCATCTGCTTATCAGCAAGATCATTCGTCCTTTGGTTTTTTGAGATTGGCTTATCTCACTTAGCATGATATTCTCCAATTTCATCCATTTGCCTGCAAATGCCATAATTTTATCATTCTTTATGGCTAAGTAATATTCATATATATATGTATGTATGTATATATATATATATATATATATATATATATCAGTTTCTTTATCCTTTCATCAATTGAAGGACATCTAGGTTGGTTCCACAATCTGGCTATTGTGAATTGAGCAGTGATGAACATTGATGTGGCTGTATCTCTGTAGTATGCTGATTTTAAGTCCTTTGGGTATAGGCCAAGGAGTGGGATAGCTGGGTCAAATGGTGAGTCCATTCCAAGATTTCTGAGGAATCTCCGTTCCGCTTTCCAGAGTGGCTGCACTAATTTGCAACCCCACCAGCAATGTATGAGTGTACCTTTTCCCCACATCCTGGCCAACACCTATTGTTGCTTGTGTTCTTGATAATTGCCATTCTAATTGGGGTGAGATGGAATCTTAGGGTAGTTTTGATTTGCATTTCTCTTATTACTAGAGATGTTGAACATTTTTTCATATATCTGTTGATTGCTTGTACATCTTCTTTTGTGAAGTGTCTGTTCATTTCCTTAGCCCATTTGTTGATTGGATTATTTGTATTCTTGGTGTAGAGTTTTTTGACTTCTTTATATATCCTGGAAATTAGTGCTCTATCTGAAGTATGAGTGGCAAAGATATTCTCCCACTCTGTAGGCTTCGAGATACTGATTTTTATAAAAGGATTTTTTGCATCTGTTGCGATAATCATGTGCTTTTATGTTTCATTTTATTTATATGCTTATTACAATCATTCATTTGTATTTGTGGAACCATTCTTGCATCCTTGGAGTGCAACAGACTTGATCATGACATTTTATCTTTTGTGTTTGTTACATTTATTGATTTGTCTTTTTTGAACCATTCTTACATCCTTGGAAGGCAACATACTTGGTCATTGCATATCATCCCTTTAATGTGCTACTAAATTAAATTTGAAAGTATTTTATTGAAGATTTTTATGCATATGTTTATCAGAGACATTGATCTGTGACTATATTTCTGTTGTGCCCTTTTGTTAGCAGGGTATTACTATTTTCACAGAATGAGTTTGAAAGCTTGTTTTCCTTTTTTTATGAATTAGTTTGAGCAGCATTGGTGTTAGTCCTTTAAAGTTTTTGGTAAAATTCAGCAATGTGGTCCGAGGATCTTGCTGCTTCTTCTTTTTTTAATCAGAGGACATTTTATTACTGCTTCAATATCAATACTTGTCTTGATCTACTAAGGTATTTTGTATCATCTTGGTTCAATTTTGGTAAATCATATGTAATCAGAAACTTTTCCATTTCTTCTAGATTTTCTAATTTATTTGGTAGAGAATGTTTCAAAATTTACCCTAATGATCCTTTGAATTTCACAGTTTCTGGCTTAAGACTTCTTTTTTAAGTCTAATTTTGATTATTTGGGCCTTCTTTCTTTTCCTTTTTGTCAGTTTAGCTAAGGATTTGTCAATATTATTATTTGAAAAACCCAACTCTTTGTTTTATGGATGCATGTATTATTATTTCTTTTCTTTTCTTTTTTGGGATTTTTTTATTTTTTATTTTGATTCATTGTATATAAATGGAGCAGAACTGTTGTTTCTCTGAATGCACATGAAATAGAGTAGCATCATTTGTGTAATCATACATGTACATAGGGTAATGATGTTTTCTCTTTCTGTTATTTTTCCTTCCTCCATCCCCTCCCACCCTCTTTTTTCTCTGTACAATCCATTCTTCCTCCATTCTTGCCTTCCTCCCACTCCTCCATTATGTATCATCATCTAGCTATCAGAAGTATCATTTGGACTTTCATTTTTTGGGATTGGCTTATCTCACTTAGCATGATATTCTCCAACTCCATCCATTGACCGGCAGATGCCATAATTTTATTCTTCTTTATGATTGAGTAGTATTGCATTGTGTATATATACCACATTGTCTATATCCATTCATCAACTGAAGGTGATCTGCTTTGGTTCCACAATCTAGCTATTTTGAATTCTGCAGCTATGAATATTGATGTGGCTGCATCACTGTAATATGCTGATTTTAAGTCCTTTGGGTATAGACCAAGGAGTGGGATAGCTGGGTCAAATGGTGGTTCCATTCTAAGTTTTCTAAGGAATCTCCACACTGCTTTCCAGAGTGGCTGCACTAATTTGCAAACCCACCAGCAATGTATGAGTGTACCTTTTCCCCCACATCCTTGCCAACACCTATTGTTGCTTGTGTTCTTGATAATCGCCATTCTAATTGGGGTGAAATGGAATCTTAGTATACTTTTGATGTGCATTACTCTTATTACTAGAGATGTTGAACATTTTTGCATATATCTGTTGATTGCTTATAGATCTTCTGTGAAGTGTCTGCTCATTTCCTTGACCCATTTATTGATTGGATTATTTGTATTCTTCTGTAGTTTTTGTGTTCTTACAGAATTTGGGGATTAGTGGTCTTTCTGAAGTATGTGTGGCAAAAATTTTCTTCCACTCTGTAGGCTTTCTCCTCACTTTGTTGATTGTTTCCTTTGCTAAGAAAAATCTTTTTCGTTTGAATCTACCCAATTATTGTTTTTCGCTTTTATTTCTTGTGGTTTGGGAGTCATGTTAAGGAAGTCTCGTCCTAAGCCAACATGATGTGGATTTGGACCTACTTTTTCTTCTATAAGGTGTAGGGTCTCTAGTCTGACTCCGAGGTCCTTGATTCCCTTTGAGTTGAGTTTTGTGCAGGGTGAAAGATAGGAGTTAATTTCATTGTGCCACTAATGAATTTTCAGTTTTCCAAGTACCGTTTGTTGAAGAGACTATCATTTTTCCATTGTGTGTTTTTGGCATCTTTGTGTAGTTTCAGAAAACTGTATTTCTGTGGGTTTGTTTCTGTGTCCTCTGTTCTGTACCACTGATCTACCTGTCTATTTGGGTGCCAATACCATGCTGTTTTATTACTATTGCTCTGTAGTATCATTGAAGGTCTGCTATTGTGATAGCCCCTGCTTCACTCTTCTTGCTAAGGATTTCTTTAGTATTCTGGGTCTCTTATTATTCCAAATTAATTTCATAATTGCTTTCTCTATTTCTGTGAAGTACATCATTGGGATTTTAATTGGATTGGCATTGAATTTGTATAGCACTTTTGGTAGTATGGCCATTTTTGCAATATTAATTCTGCCTATCCAAGAACATGGGAGATCTTTCCATCTTCTAAGGTTCTCTTTAATTTCTTTCTTTAGTGTTCTGTAGTTCTCATTGTAGAGGTCTTTCACCTCTTTTGTTTGATTGATTCCCAAGTACTAAATTTTTTTGGAGGCTAATATGAGTGGGGTAGTTTTCCTAATTTCTCTTCCTGAGGATTCATGACTTATGAATAAAAATGCTTTAGATTTATGAGAATTGATTTTATATTCTGCTACTTTATTGAATTCATTTATTAGTTCTAGAAGTTTTCTGGTGGAATTTTTCAGCTCCTCTAAATATAGAATGATGTCATCAGCAAATAGGTATAGTTTGATTTCTTCTTTTCCTCTTTGTATCCCTTTAAATTCTTTGATCTGTCTAATTTTTCTGGCTAGAGTTTCAACAACAGTGTTGAATAGAAGTGGTGAAACAGAGCATCCTTGCCTTGTTCCAGTTTTTAGGGGTAATATTTTCAGTTTTTCTCCGCTTAGAATAATGATGGCCATGGGCTTAGCATAGATAGCCATTACAATGTTGAGGAATGTTCCTCCTCTTCGTATTTTTTCTAGTGTTTTGAGCATGAAGGGGTGCTGTATTTTATCAAGTACTTTTTCTGCATCTGTTGAAATAATTATGTGATTCTTAACTTTAAGTCTGTTGATGTAGTGAATTACATTGATTGATTTTTCAGGTGTTGAATCAACCTTACATTCGTGGGATAAAACCCACTTTATTCCGGTGTACTATATTTTTAATATTTTTCATGTGATTTGCTAAAATTGTTAAGAAGATTTTCATTTACAGTCATTAAGGATATAGTCTGAAATTTTCTTTCATTGATGTGTCTTTGTCTGGTTTTGATATGAGGGTTGTATTATTCTTTTAGTCTCTACTTTATTTATTCCTCTCTGACCTTTACTATTTCTTTCCTTCCAATAATTTTGGATATGGTTTGTTCTTGGTTTTGTAAGACATTATGATGAATCATGATGTTATTGATTTGATTTCTTTTTGTTTATATAGTGTTTATTCCTACAAACTTGCCTCTTTGCACTGCTTTCCCTGTTCTGGTAAGTTATGGTTCCATTTCTTTGAAATTTTATGCTGGGGACAGTGGTGCATGTTTGTAATGCCAGCTGAAACTGGCATTTCAGGAGACTGAAACCGGATTATCACAAGTTCAGAGCCAGCCTCAGCAAAAGCAAGGCCCTAAGCTACTCCATGAGATCCTTCTCAGAAAAATACATAATAGAGTTGGGGTTGGAACTCATGGTCCTTTATCCCTCATTTCAATCCTTGGTACCAAAAAAAAAAAAAAAAAAAAAAAAGACAGGAACAAATTTTAATATTTTCCCTCTAATTTTATCTATGACCTAGAAGAAAGTTGTGTGTCCACTGTTCATTTAGTAGTGTGTTGCTCAGGTTCCATGTGTTTGTGAAATTTCTGCAGTTATTTATAGCTGCTTTTCATTGTCATCAAATAAAATAGAAGATATCATTTCATTTCAAAAAATTTGTTAGTGGTCGGGTTGTGACTCAGTGGTGGAGCACTTGCCTAGCATGTGTGAGGCACTCTGTTCAATACTCAGCACCACATTAAAAAATAAAGATATTTTCTCTATCTACAAATAATAAAATATACTTAAATTTTAAAAATTGTGAGGAATTGCTCATTTGCCTAATATATGGTCTATTGTGGAAAATATGTTTTGTGCTGAAGAAAATAATGTGTATTTTCAACTGTTGAATGGAATAATTTATAGATGTTCATTGTGTCCATTTGATCTATGGTATAATGTAAATCTGATGTTTCTGTGTTGATTTTTTGGGGTGTCTAGATGATGTATTTCTTGTGTCCTCTCTTTCCATTTATCTCTAATCATGTTTGTTTTTTTAAAATTGGGTCCTTCAAGACTCATTGCTTATGCATTTTTAAAAATTATATCTTTGTGATGAATTGTTCCCTTCATCAATATATAGTCACTTTCTTTTTCCTTCTGATTTTGTTTTAAAGTATGTTTTGCAATTATAAGTATATCTGCTCCTTTTTGCTTTTGGATTCTCTTTGCTTGAAACATAACTTTTGATGTTTGCTTTAATTGTGTGTATGCCTTTGCACATAGGTTAAGTTTCTTGGGGCAGCTATTGTTGGATTTTGTATTTTAATCCATTTAGCCAGTCTACCTCTTTCATATGGAAAATTAAAAACCATTTACATTCAGGGTGATTCTTCAAAGGTATATTGTTATTCCTGTCATCTTGCTCTTTTTCCTTGTAGTGGTTTTGAATATTCCATGTTTTATTTTCTTTTTGTCGTATTCATCTTAGAAGTTTGATGGTTTACTATATTGATAATAATGATCCTTTACTCTTTCTCATTTGCAAGTTTACTCCACAAGTGAAATTTACTTTTTTCACATTTACTGATGATTTGATCTTTCTTTGTCTTCTGGATTCCCTTTTGCATTATTTTGGCTTTTCATCACTGTGACAAAATACCTGAGAAAAACAAAGAAATATTTATTTTGCCTCATGGTTACAGAGGTTTCCTTTGTGGTTGGCGAACTCCATTACTTTGTGCCTAAGATGAAGCAGAACATCATGGGAGATGGACTTGGAAGATGAAAGTTGCTTAACTCCTGTCAGCTGGGAAGCAGAGAAAGGAACAGAAAGGGACTGGTGACAAGATATAGTCCCCAAGGTAGTGCCTCCCAAGGACCCACTCCCTTCAACTAGATCCCATTTCCTACAGTTTCTATCACTTCTGAGTAATACATTCATTTTATGAAGCCATCAATGGATTCCTCCACTTAGAAGATCAGAGTCCTCACAATTTAATCATGTCCTAAAAGCCCCACCCCTGAATAATACTGCATTGGGAATCAAGCTTTCAGAGTATGAGCCTTTCTGGAGTATGCTAGATCCAACCCTTAACAAGTATGTTCAGTGATGCTGATCAAGTGGTCATGCATTCCTTTAGTTTATTCTCATCCAAGGTCTTTATCTCTTCTCCTTTTCTTGAAGACTAACACTGCTGGGTATAACAGACTTCTCTGACACTCCACTCCTTTACCCAGTCTACTTTCTTCTTTTTAAAGATCACCAGTCAGAATGGACTATAGTCAGTCATAAGGACCTCATTTTACTTAATTATTTCCTTTCTCTAAAATACATTTTTAGTTGTAGGAGGACACAATACCTTTATTTTACTCACTTATTTTTTTGTGGTGCTGAGAATTTAACACAGTGCCTCACTCATGCCGGGCAGGTTCTCTACCACAGAACCACAACCCCAGTCCCCTTAATTATTTCTTTAAAGGACCACTTACCAAATAAAGTCACATTCTTGAGTAATGGTGGTTGAGACCACATATGAATTTTGGGGCACATAACTCAACCATAATAGGAAGGCATGGAGAGTTTGGTTGTCTCCGGTGAGAAGCAGGGACCTCAGAGTCACCACAGTGTTTGTAGCAGGGGTCTTCATGGGGCCTGTGGATGAGGGTGGGGTGGCATGTCTGGAAAATCTCTGCTTTTATTTCCCTGGAAAATGACAATACGTGACCTCATTCATCAATCAGTTAGTAAACTGCCCAAGGACAACCAGGGTCTTGGAGACTTGTCAAGTGTTTGTTTGCTTGATAAAAGTGAGTAGTGTTCTGTACATTATTAGTAGTCATATGTAGTGTATAAATTCAAAATCCAAAGTGGTTGTGCAAAATATTATGAATTATAAATGCATGTGATATAACCTAGAAAACAGAACTAGTGTGATGACCCTCCTTAAAGGAAAAAACTGATTTAATTCATGTATGGGGCCAATCTTATGTTTATAGTGATATTGTGAGAGTAACCAATACTTCAAATATGTGATCAGCTTGGAGACATTGCTAGAAGGTAAAACACACATTGCTTCCCATCTCTCTACATTAGGCCACCCCACAACATCAGTTATCCCAAAAGGATGTGGTGAAGCCTCAGTGGGTCTTTTCAACACTGTAGCATAAAATGGGTTCACTTTTTGCATTTTCCTATCAGATGGTCAAGACGGAAGCCAAGGTCACTGTGGGTCCAGGTCTTTGGGGAATGAGAGCAGCAATAATGATGTGGTTTGTCTTAAGTAACATGTGTCTGATTAAAAGTTCTGTCCTCAGTTCTCAGACTGTGCCCTTCTTAAATTTTTCATTAGAATATACTTACTTTTAAGAAATTGAAGGTATAAAATCAGTTTGAAGTTTTTAACTTCCTGCTTTCTTTTAAATATTTTTACTTATTTACTTGACCAAGGCAAAACAAAGAAAATACATCACACCTTGATTTGGGAATATCAATTGTTTTGTTTATTTAGAGGCTCCATAAAAGTATCAAGTTGAAGATTGTTCCTATAAAGCAGCATCTCCTGTGCCCCAGGGAATCTCCAGAAACTGGGTGGTACAGGCAGGTGGCATGAGGGAGAAAGTGTTGGAACCTTTGTGTGCATATCAAGCAGAAGGGGCATCCTTGTCTTCCTCATTGTTAGTCAGCAGGTGGTAGAGATACCTCCCTGGGCATTGGCAGTCCAGGTCCCTGTGGATCCTGGGGTCCAGAGTTAGAGGAGCATCCTTCATGCAGAAGGTCTGAAGGGATGTTCTCTGTCAGGGTTTCCTTCTAAGCAGAGGGGTGATGACCCCAGCTGTGGTGCCTCTCAACTGTGGGGACACATAGTTGAGTTATAATTAAAGAAGCCAGAATGGAGTTGTGGTTAGTAAGGTTCCTGCCAAGAACCTACAGACTGTGATGGGAACAAGCAGGACCCTGATAGAATTCTGTTCCATGTAGGAGGACTTCATCTGCTAATTGCCTAGTGATACCAATTATAAAGTAATTACAACTGCAGCAAATGAGGCATTGCTGAGAGGACCTTGGAAACACATTTATTATCATGCCAGTAGCAAGTAACTTGTCCTGAGGGTCATAGCAGAGCCATTAGAAACAGAGGCTTTTATTTGAATTTTATATGAGAATTCCCTTTTGTACAATGTGCTATGGCTTATATAATATAGAGTTAACCTTCTCTATCTGCTGTCCTCATTCATGGATTCAACTAACCTCAAATCAAAAATATTGAGAAAGAATAATGTGTCTATATTGAAGACATATATAGATATTCCTCCTCACTATTATTCCCTAAACAGTACTGTGTAATAATTACCTATCCCACAGCACATGGGCATCATGTGGGGGCAGGGCACAAGGCCTCCCAGATCATCTGCAGTTCCACACACTGGGAATATTCCTGTGCAGTGTGACTGTGGCCCTTGGGCTGGGGAGCATCCTGATTTGGGGTCTCTTGAGGCAGTGAACTGAGACTAAATTCTGACATGCTTGAAGTTGCCCTCTCTCTGTCAGGTGGGGTGCTCAGGGTGCCGTGAATATACCTGGGAGAGGGTTCCTGACTGTCACAACTGTAACTGATTCACTGATAGTGAGCCTGGGGCCCAGGTGCTAATGGCAGCCCACAAGTATCATTTGCCAGACACAGTTCCCACAATTTTGCATGAATGAAGTAAATTGTCATGTCCTTAGGATTCAGGTATGGAAATAGGAGGCTTGCTCTAAATCCCACAGTGGTGTTGTTGGGGGTGGTGTGGGGGTGATAGGTAGTGCTTGAACCTGTCAGCATGGCCTGTCTTCCAGACTTACTGTGGGTTTATGGACCATCTGGAGTGTGTCAGTACTCCTCATCCTCCAGATATGCTCATGAGGCCCTAGGCAGGGACAAGTGTTTCTCTAATGACTTTAAATACAGAAAGAGTTAAACCCCTTTCCTCCCCCAGGGAGCAGCTCCTGGGGCAGATGTTGTTAGTTGTTCCCCACCTTCCATGGGATAATCCAGAGTTCCCTGTGGAAAGGACAAGCCTTTTGTATGTTGGAAGCACATACATGCTAAAGCTGAGAGATGCCCAATTTCTCTTTAGCAAAACATAAGAAATCCCCAACTATCCTCATGAAACATATTGATGAACAAAGAAAAGTACCCATTTCAAGCACTCTTCCATCAGCTTCTTGTGAACACCTGAGCATGGAAAGTCCCTCATGCAAAGGACAACTGTGCAATGACTTGCTTCTGCCCTTGGAAGGGAAATGTTGAGTTTATCATCCACACCCAGGGAAGTGCCAGCACTGTGCATATGTCCTTGGGGGCATCTGATGTCAGAGGATGGAAGGGAGAAACTGCTATTCCCCTGGGATGCAGTGTTGAACTCTCCTTTGTTGTGAACCTGAAGTCCATGGCAATAGAAAAGAGGTGAAAGTGCGTAGGGAGGGTAGAGAATATTTTTCAGAAGACAATGTGCCTTCCCTCTGTACAATTCTGATTGTGAGAATTTTTCATTAGCGAACCTGAGCCTACAATGCATTATTGGAAGAAAATTAAAATAAATCATTTTCATTATACATATAAGATAAGTAATATTATTTCAGCTAATATTTTGGAAAGTACACAGTAAATTTAAATCAAAAGTTGATTTTGATTGGCATTATTAGGTAAATGTTAATATAATAAGATCAAAAGTATTTAGATTGTTTGTATCTTTCTAATATCATTTTATTCATGAATTTTAGTAAGGTTAAGAAGATAAAGACATCAGAAATTTCACCTTGCTCACATTCATGGTTGTCATCACATTTTAGTAAGTTATGGAAATTTAATATTCTTTTGATTAATGAGCATAACAACTTCATATAGGTTTCTTATTAGCAACTGCAGATAGAAAATGTTGTATTTTATAATGTTTTAAATATTCCTAACTAGGTCTTTCATTCTTTCAGGTTTGTATTTTTCCTTTCAATGTATTCCTTGACTCCTTGTGTCATCTCATAACCACTGTTCATAATTCCATGGAAACTGCTTTCCTGCCTTGTGAAAATGACAAGTGAGAAGTGCTGGTTGCTGGTGGTTCTCAGTCAGCAAAGCTGGGCTCTGACAGGACATTAGGCTCAGCTGGTCCTGATGACAAAGCAGATTCCCATGTCTTTCACTCCCCAGGCCTCTCCATCCATCTCTGTGGGTACTCAGTGGAGTACAATAGGATCCCAGAGGTCAGCATCCTCTGTAGAGTGGCCTGTTCAAATCTGCTGGAGACATCACCCTCCTGCCTCCAGAGCCAGCACTAGCCCAAGGTGCCAGGGGATTCTGGGTTCAGGGAAATGACCTCTTAAGAGTGGCTCCTCTGCTTGCGTTTGTGGCCCTGTTTTCCCACTCTGCTTAGAAATCATTCATGTACTCACCAGTACTTGTGGGCATATTCCAAGTGCCTGATATGGCCCACAGCTTCCCATGACGTTGTACTTGGAGGAAGGGGGAGTGACAATGAATTAATACTTAAATACCAGAGATAGCAGTAGGTCAGGAAGGCGCATGAACTAGGGAGAAAGACCTGGCCCTCCTGGGGACCATGGGATCTCTTTGGGATGGGCATTCAAGAAGGAGTCCATTGAGAAGGAAAGGATCCCTGTAGATTTGGGGTCTGGGCATTCCAAGCACAGGGAAATCAAGCAGGATTTCTGTGAAGTAACAGCATGCAGAATGGTTCAAGGAAACCCCCAGCATGGATGGAACGCCATGGAGGAGGGACATAGATTGAGGCCCCAGAGGCCCCATGAACCACACCTTGTAGTACTTGGGGCACTGAGTGTGAACCTGAGTTTATTATAACAAGGTTGACTGTGTAGGATGATTTTGAGGAATTAGTGGCTCACATGGCTTTCTCTGTTAGAATATGGAGTCTCAGTGAACAGGAAAAGAATCATGGGGGAGTTCATGAAAAGATGCTGATTTATTGATGAGGAGGGCATTGCAGGGTGTCCATGGGATATCTCGCCCACTTGTGTTCCTGACTTTCCAATGTGCTTCCAGATATGGGAGACTAAGCCATTTCCTCTGTCTCCCCAGAAGACTGTAATGTGCTCCAGGCCTGCACCTGTGGAGCACTATTCTGAAAGATTAGGACAGAGGGCAGAGTCTCACTGCAGAGAGAGTCTGACTGTTTTCTTGTTGAAGCCCAGGACTATGAGCACTTATATTTGCAGCTGGATGGCTGAGGGATTATTAATAATTTTGTGTTTTCTGCTCTGCACTGTGCAGTTCATAGTGACAGAAAATTATTTCTTTTAAATCAAAACCTAATCCACTCTTACTGTGTGTGGTGTGTAGCAGTTTCTCAAATTATGTTTTTTTTTTTTTCTTTGTATGTGTGTGAGAAAGAAGGAGGAATGGTGTGGGAAGAGAGACAAACTAACTTCATACTTTATCTTAGTGGAAACTTCTCTTTTTCTTTCCCAGTTTCTCACTTTACACTTGTAATTCCATAAATTCCTCACCATCTTTTCTTCATATTTTGATTGTATGGATGGCTAGGATAATGGTTGTGTGCACAGTACTGGGAGGTACAGTGAGTCTAGATGCCTCTTTGCTGGTACATTTCATTCCTATTGTCCATTTGCTATAGATCTTTATCATGTTTCCTAAGTAGTCAACCATCCTGCATTCAGTTCTTGTCTCCAAGGAATGTTTTGTAAAAAATGACATTCATACATTTGACAAGATAATAACTAAAATTGGACAAATAGGAATTTTCTCTCACTGGAGGCTGGCAGCATTTTACTTGAGTTATAATTTGTGATTCTGTAACTCTGGGTGAGAACTGAGTGTAGTGTAAACCTGTATAAAAAGGAATTTTGCAGGTCATCACTTGGAATCCTCCAGTTTTCTGTTCAGAGGCAGTGATTACAAAAGTGCAGAAGTTCCTGAGGATTTTTCCAAGCTGAAAACACCATTTGGGAGGTCATGTTGACAGTGTTTCAGTTTCTCAGAGTTTTGGTGGCAGGAAAAGACTGGTTGTGTCCTTCTTGTACTTCTAGGTGGCTCGATGGTTTCAGGTCCACTTGGAAGGAGGAATAGATAGATGTAGGGTCTCTGTGAGATGTAAGTCTGTGTGTGTCAAGTCTCCATAGGAACTTTGTGAGGTGTCTGTGTGACATCTGTGTGATCTCTCAAAATCTATGTGAAGTGTGTATGAGGTCTCTTTTTGCAGACTATCCGTGAAGTCTCTGTTTCTGTGTGGTGTGTCTCTGTGAAAAGTTCTTTGTGCCGAATCTTTTACATCTTTGTGGAGATTGTTTCTCCAATATCTGGAACTCTGTGGGAGGTCTCTGTGAGGGGTCACTGCATGAGGATCATGTGGCAGTGAAAGATTGTGATAGTGTTAGGTGTTTCTCTGTACAAGTCTGTGTCAGAGTTCTCTGTGGAAAGTCTGTGTCAGGGGTTCTTTGAGGACCCTGAAGTTGTATTGTATCTGAGGAAGGTTCTTGTGTTTCTGAGACTACTGTGTTGGAGGTTCTATGCTGGTCTCTGGGGCAGTCACCTAGCTGGGTCTTCAAAGGGCTCCATGGGATGGTCTCACTTGTGTCTGACAGAGGATTCATTGAGAATATGTTGTGGGGGGTCTCATTGTGTTTCTGCGGGGTCTCCTGTTTGTTGACATTACTGCCCCTCATAGATGACAGGGATTAGAAAGCAGAGGGTACAATGTCTTCTTACCTAATGCTTCTGGCTGTCTATCACTGTTGCTATGTGTGTCATTATCTCTTCCAGATCCCTGTGCCCCTGTTTAGCTCTTCTGCACCAGAAATCTGCCTCTTTGTATCTTGGAGGGCACAGCAGGGTCAGATTCAATGACCCAACTCTCTTGTAGTCCATCTAGTTTCTGGGCCTATTCTTTTTTTTTTTTTTTTTTTTTGCGGTACTGGGGATCGAATGCAGGGCTTTGTGCTTGGGAGGCAAGCACTCTACCAGCTGAGCTATCTCCCCAGCCCTCTGGGCCTATTCTTGATGCTAGGCCCACCCTGGGGTTTTCTCTTATTAATGAAGGGACAGGACCTGGTTCAGGAATGACCTGTAGTACCTGATCCTGCACGAGTAGTGGGTGTCTGAACACACATATGCATTATTGTCTGGCATGAGAGCAGTTTCTCACCCATGTTATCTGCCTTAGTGTCACCTCCTGCCTAAGACTCTCCATCAGGGAACAAACAGGGCAGAGGAGGTGGTGTCATGATAAGTGGCACATGCCTGTAGTTTCCTTTGTTTTCCTTTGTGTTTTTCCCATTCACCCCAGCTCTATGTGAAGCTCATGATAATCTGCCTGCTTTTCTGGCTCCATCCTATCCATTTCTCCACATCCCCCTCTCTGCACACAGTGTTGCACTGTAGATGGTTATGTCTTTATTTTCATTGATTGAACCCAGGGGAACTGAACCACTGATTTACAACTCCAGTCCGATATTATATTTTTATTTAGAGACATGGTCTTTGTAAACTGCTTAGGGCCCCAATAATTTTCTGAGCATGACTTTGAACTTACAGTCCTCCTACCTCAACTGGGATTGATTACATGTGTGCACCCTCTTTCATATATGGAGATCGTGATTGCATGCATACATGTGCCCACAGACACCAAGTCTCTTTAACCACCTCTAAATTCAAGACCAGGAAACCACCTTCTCTCCAATGTTCATGGGCCAATGGTAACCCTGTACACCATTCCCTATAACCCACAAAGTTTAGGGTGGAGGGAAAGTCTGATTCTGACCTTGGGGGTGGGGTCCTCATAGGATTGTCCCATCTTGAAGAATCTGAAATGCATTGTATTATTTCTGTAATGATAAAATATCATGAATTCCTAAGGTATAATGAAGGGATCTGATAAATATGTAGGTACTCAATGCTCTGTGACCTCCGTGCATGTCCAGTGTCTTCTATAATCCATTTTAATTTATAACAATCACAACCTTATTCCTTATGACCCAGCACAACAGAAGCCTTTCTGGTAATAAAAAAAGTATTATTTTAAATCAGTTGTCACCTCATTTTGGGCAAAGCCATTATCACAAATGGATGGGCTCACACAGGGACAATTTTATCACTATGATCTCAGTTATGAGGAAAACATTACCCCAGCAGGACAGGAGTAAGAAAAATGTTGATGTTGAATAGACAAGAAACGTCTCTGCAGAGCACAGTGTCTTGGACAGTGGACATTGTGGCCTGAGATACCCACCATCCTGTGCCTATGGTGGCAGGGGCTGGCCAGAGGTGCAGAGTCCTTCAGCAGCAAAGCCTGATTGTTGTCGTTTCTGATCCACCTGTTCATAGGATGACTGTGGACCTTGGGGCTGGCCTGGTAACTAGAAGTCATAGCTTCCATCACTCTCGTTTTGTCCAGGGAGGCAAAATCCCTAGAATAATGGGACTGCCTACCTTCAGGCGCCTGGGTTTTCTCTTTGAGCATGTTTTTCTTTGAGGCAGAAGGGTCATGAAGAAAGCCCATTTTCTGCTCTATGAGCCATCCAACAGTGTTCTTGAGTACTTGTGCTTCTGATGCCATGTTTTCTGTAAACATTCGGATTGTGACTGACCGTCAACATAGGGAGTTGTCCTGTCCTTTGCCTTTCCAGGGGAATATATAATGAAGAAAGTTCTTTATTCTGTCCCTAAAGTGCTTCTTTGAAGGAGCCTGAGAGGACTTCTCCCCCACAGTACCTTGTACCTCCATTACAGGGACAGAGGGGTCAATTTTCCCAGCACAGGGGGGCCTCTCTCCTGCGAACCTCTGCTGATGTCCTTGTGACCTGGGCCATACACTCTCCACTCTCTGGGTAGTTGCTCTAATGTTACTCATCTTGTACTTCTGTGGATTCTGGAATTGAGGGCTCTGGGGCTCCTGCAGGTCCTGGCTGCTCTCTTCACTGGTTAAGAGTCTGTACAGCCCCTGGGAAGTTGGTACACTGCTAGTGGACATGCAGAGGGAGTTAGACATTCTCTCCCAGAAGGCTCGGATGTCTGCCACCAAAAGTATCTCAGAGGCACAGTCCTCATGAAACATTTCAGTGGCATAGTCTTGTAGGATGATACCAGTAGCCAGAACTTGAGTCTGGATCTGTGGCTCAGTGTGTGCTTTCAGGAATGAGTATCTCTGGTCCTGGGAAATAGAACTTCTAAAGGGGGAGGGGCTCTTACTGGTTCCCCAAGATTCTGAATTCCCCAGATTAATGTGAACATTTAGGGAGTTTGATGTCTTCCTGATTTCCATGGAGACTCCTCAGTCAGAACACTCTTCGTCACCCTCAAGCTCTTTGATTTCTTTAGGTTTTAAAAAGTGGAACCCTGCCCCATGTGATGACAGACTGTGGCATGAGTCTTGTGAGCTCACACCTGTAGTTCCCAGTGGCTCTTATATGCCCATTTCAAGGCTGAGACTTGGTTCTATGGGGTCTCTTCCAGAACTGAGGAGAGCATCACTGTACCAGTTTCTTCCCACAAGAATGTAACTGTGAGGCTGAGATGGCAGGCTGCCCTCTTGTGTAGTAGTTGAAGGATCTGAGAACCCAATGATGTCACCAGATGCATTTGTGCTCAGGGACTCAAGTGAAGGGCAATTCAGGGTGGGAAACAAAGGTTTTGCAATCCTCTTGAGTCCTGGGCCTTTGTGAATGGATTTTCCCAGGACATTGGTATCATGGGAATTGGAGTCAGCCCTGGAGTTATAGGAGGCTGAGGAGGGAAGGGGAGGCTGTGGAACTGGTGAAGCCTCAGAGTGTTTCATCTTGAACAGATTCATATGCTTGAGGAACTTGAGGTAGACCCCACCTGTGCCTCACTCTTTGACTTGTAACATGTGCCTCTAGTACATGCCAAGTGCTAGCGTCAAGCAGGGAGTCCTCCTGGGAGGTGTTCCTGACGGCTTCCTCACCTTTTTAGGATGGTCCATCCCCAGTTTTCTTGTGGATGTTTGACTTTCCAGGTGGGATAGAGACGTGATGAATTCCACACCTGGATAGAATAAACCCCATGGGAATCATGCCTTCTTGAAACATGTCTGGTCTCTGTGAATCATTCTCCTGTACAGAAGGGCTGCTTTCATGTGTAAGCCTGGAGGTGCAGGAAGAACCACAATTATTCTTCGCCTGATCTATTCTTGGGATTCTGTCCCAGGACTCCTTGAGATATGGGTAGATGTGGAGTGAGAGTCCATACTGGTTGTGCATGAACCTCCTTTGAAGGTGTTGCTCCAGTTTCTCCTGGAGCTCAAGGCTGAGAAAATCCCCTGGGGTGCTGTTGATGGTCTTAAGATCATAGGAGGCCCTGTTCTCCAATGTGAGATGAGAGAAGACATTCTGAGACTTTTGGACCAAAGAGGTAAAGCCTCTATACTTTAAAGGTGATTATCTATGTGTGGAAGAGAAGAAGGGGAAAGCACCTGGGTCCCCTGCTGACTTATAGGGCCTGAATATTCACAGGCAGTATTCAGGGAAAGGTGGAGTGGCATGCTTGTGAGAGAGGAAGTTTGATGGTCCTGATTCTGGATCTGAGCCAGTGATGGGGACTGGGACCAGGTCAATGTTGGAGTCACAGGTTAGAGTTGGATAACAGGGTGGAGAAACACCTGGTAGGAAAACAATTGTTCAGGTTTAGTGACACCAGTCTGAATTGTAATTAGGAAGTTCATTGAATAAAATGGTAGAAAAGTCTGCTGTAGTTCCAGACATGCTGAGAGTAGTCACCAGGGACTCACTGTGAAGAATGGGGAGGCCGCAAAAAAGCTGGCTGTATTTCTCCTTTAAATGGTCCCCCAGCATGATAGTGTCAAAGGGGTGCTGAGGGAAAGAAAGCTGCTTTGGCTTGCCTGTTGTGTTTCAGGGTTGTGGGATGGTGATGTCCTGCTCCCTGTCCAGAGACTTTGATGTGGTTTTCAGAGAATTCAGGTGGTGGTCTGATTCATCTTTTGTCTTCTCATTACAAATGTTTTGTTCTTCTGTCTGGTTTATTGATATTTCCAGCAGTTTCTGGACATCAGGTTTAGTGAAAGAGGTTTCTTCAGCCTCTACCTGAGAGTGGATGGTTTGCTGAGGATGAGTCCTCTGGTGGGTGGGAATCACAGTCTACCAGGACTTCACTTTGTTGGTCATGGGAGAGGCAACAGACTGTGGCAGCCTTCTGCCACCATGAGGGGGATGAGATGCGATAGGTGGAGGGGACATGGCCTGAGATTGCAGGGACAGGAGAAGGCAGTGGGACAGGTGACAGGTATTGGACAGGTGAAGGTGATGAGAGAGGAGGAGGCCATGGTTCTGGAGGAGACAATGGGACAGGAGGAGGCCCTAGCAGAGGAGAAAACAATGGGTCAAGAGATGGTAATGGTACAGGAGTAGGCGATGTGACAGAAGGCAGTGTGACAGAAGGCAGTGAAACAGGAGATGGCACTGGTACAGAAACAGGGAGTAAGCAGTTGGGTGATGAGGAGCTCTGTGGGGTGGTTCCCCATGAGAGTGTCCTTGAATCACAATGAGGAGACCTGGCAGAGATGAAAGACAGGCCATGGTTTTAGGAGGATGAGATGGGGGAGAAGAAAGTTTATGTGAATGAGGTGAGTGTCGTTCCAGGGGAATCTCAGACTCTGGTGACTGAGAGGCACTCAGGGATGAGTATAAGTAGAGTGACAAGGAGAAATTCATTAATTCTTGTGAGAAGATTGAAGACAGAAGCAGAGTGTGCTTGTGCACAGAAGACAGAAAAGGCAAGGCAAAGAAGGCAGTGGCCAGAACATCCTGCACAGACAGTGTTCGTGATTGGTGGACTGTGTCTTTCTCTGGTTTGAACTTTTCATCTGGGTCATCTTGTAAGACATGGTGAAAGCTGCTGTCCTCATGAAGGTTCCCTAGGTGGCTGAAAGAGATAGGAGGCACAGGCTGTAGCTGGAGCAGATGGGGCCAGGAGGTAGGGCAGGTGGGAAGGGGTGGCACCTGAGGTTTATAACCTCTCACTGCCACATAGTCCATGTTTACAACGCCCTTACTCTTTCATATCCCAGAGCTTTAGTGAGATCCTGCCCCATGAGAGCTTTGTGTTTTGGGATCATATAGACAGCAGTCAGAATGATACAGGAAGAAGTGCAATGTTTCTTGCCTCTCTAAAAGGGAGACCAGATCTTCAGTTTCTTCCTCTTCCTTCCAGCAATCCCTGTAACCTGAAAATGGAGATTGGGTTATTGTGGAGAGGGAGGAGGAGGAGAATGTCCATATTGGGAAGATTTTGTGAGAGTTGTCTCTGGAGGTTAAGCACCAGTGTTCAAGGACACATGACAGGTGACAGAGATAGGAAGGCACACAGAAGTGTTGCACTTGGTCATTTCCTTCCACCTCCAATAGTCCCACTGTACTCATAATCACCCTGAGGGGAGAAAGTTTGGACAATCTCAAAGAGGAAGAGGTCTTAGGAAAGTGAGAGCTTGTCCACATTTTAACCGGAAAATCCTACCTCCAAATCCAGACAGCATGGCTGCATGATAGCCCATGACGTCTTACTGGACATCACCCATCCCTGGCCCATTACAGCTTCATTCTGATCACAGAACCTGAGAAGTGTCTCTGGTATGATGATTTCCTTCCTGAATCCTCCCTCTCTTGCCTCTGCAGCTGACGTTCTCTGGGATATGACTTCAGTCTCTTGGGTCAGGGGACAGCAAGTCACCCCTGGCCTGGAAGGGCAGGGCCTTACCTTTCAGAATTCCACTCTTCTTCCTGGTGTTTCTGTGTCCCTTCTTTACCTTTGGATGCTGACCAACAAGAAAGAAAAAGAATCTAGTGCCCCATCGACCATCTGCTCTCCTAGACCAGTTATACACATTCCACGTTTCTAAACAGCATAATTATGTACAGTTAGCTTGTGAAGAACACATTAAGAATGTTTTCAGAGTGGTAAAATGTTCTATTTTTCTTCTTTAGAAAACACCAAAGGGAATTTTCTCCCTAAACTGCACCATGGATGTCTTCAGTCACTGCTCCTCCACTCAGGATCAGACTCATTTCCACAGGCTCTTCTAGGCTGTCAGGCAAGATTCTGCTCCCTGAGGCCAGAGATGACTTCAGCCTGTGATGAAGGCCCTCAGGGCTCACCACAGTCCTCACATAAGTGAAGCACAGAGGAAAGACTATTTTTTTCTGAGATTCCACTGAGAGGAAGATGACAGATGGATCACTCCTTAAGCCTGTTCTTCTCCAGAGTTTCCAAACTCTCTCAGGATTCCAGATCTCAGACCCTGAGTCACATTGTGTGTTTTTCTCTTGATCATGAAGCTCACCACTTGGATAGTCTGGGAGCTTCAGATAGGAGAAGACCTAGTGCAAACTCCCTCCCTGCCCTGCCCCACCTGTCCCAGATGATGCTCTGTTCTGTCCTGAGATTTTTGTTTTTTAAAGTGTCTCTAGTTATTTTGGAAAAGAGGAAAGAAGTGTAGACAGTAGTGAATCTATTTTTGGTGGGTCTGGGCAGAGGGTTTCTTACCTTGGGTTTTTCCTTTTTCCTTGATGGTGGGAAAGATGGATTACCCTGGAGGTAGGGTAACAGGAGGAGAAAGAGCCCCAGTCCACACACAAAGCCAAGGATAATATCCATTGCCCAGGTGGTGAAGCTGGGGTTCAGCCATAAGGCACTAATGCTATTCAGAGAAAAGAGAGGATTCCCCATAATGTAAATGGCACTGTCTGTTTTGGACAAATGAGTCCTGAGAGGTCTCTGTAGCAATCTGGAGTAGGACCCAGGTCTGTATCACAGGACTGTGCTGTCTCATCACAAGGGGATCCTGAGAGCAGGGGAGGGTCAAGAAGAAGAGGCTTCACCACACCCCTGCCCTACCCTCTAGTCCAGCATGTCCTCCACCCTCCTGTGTCTTCAAGGTCCCTACTTCCAACTCTATCTGCTCACCTTTCCCTAGGAGGCCTTAATTCAATTCCTGTTGTTTTTGCCTAGCACCCAGACATGATCAGCTTCCTTTTAGATCTCGCCTTAGCTTCCTCAGTAGTACACTGTTTGGATATTGGTTGTTTCTGTAGTTGTTACTTTGAATTGATTATTACTTTCATGTTCTCTTTGTCCTGTTCCAGCTTTCTCACTCAATATTTTCTTTCCTTCAATCCACACAGTCATAGAACTGAAATATCTGTTCTTTACTTACTTAGTTTTGTGCATTTTGAATGAAACTTCTTCATGATTGTTTTCTCATTAATTTTATTTTCTTCATGTAGAGGGTCTTGAGCAACACAACAAAAACCTAATTAAATATATAATTATTTTAAATCTGGAAGAATAGTTATAGAAAATGGAAAAAAAAATTTCATGGAAATTTTTGAATGTTTCTAATGTATTTTTTTCAACTTCAATGAATATTCCATTGCAGAAGAAATTTTTGGGAGTTTCTGTAAACACACACACACACACACACACTAACACAAACCCAGTTATTCATGCTTGATATGCATATCAAATATGCTTCCTACAATGTGTATAAGAATGTCTATTTGTTTTGATTTTACATACAGGAAATATTGAATCAAACCAAATTTGGTAAGTTTCTAGCCCTTATTTTCCAAGAGATTTTCTTTCCCCTTCTCCCTCCTTTCTGACTCTCTTTGCATGTGTATAGGTAGCCTTGCTGATGGGGATGTCCAGGTCATGAGCACCACTTGCTGGAAAGATATCTGCCCTGTGCTGCTGTTTTGTTTTGGCTTTGCTCATTTTAGTATACTTCAATTGACTAAAGTGATGTGGGTCTGTTTCTGGGTTATGTTTGCTCATACTTCATTGCATTTCTTATCTACTTTCATGACAAATTTAAGTCTGTAGCTGTCTTGTACTCTTTGTCTGATTTTGTTATTGCTTTAGAGCTATCCTGATACTCGTGAGTTAGAATGTAGCTCTTTTGCTTTTATCTTCTGGAAGAGATTAACTACAAACATATCTTGAACTGGTGGAATGGCTTTATTGGTTCAGTATCTGATAAATTGCATTTCTATTCATATTGGTAATTTCTTTTTGAGTTCAATCTAGCATATTTGTTTTGCAAGAAATCAATTGATTTCATGCAGTTTCTTGAATTTAAGAACATTGAATTCTTTGTGGTATTTCATGCCTACCTTTGTAATGTCTATGGAATCAGTATTGATGCTACCTTATTAATTTCTGATCTTCATCTTTGGATATTTTTCCTTTGATATATTGCCTGGAGGCTCATGGATTTTTTGATTTTTAAAATACATTTATATTTTTTATGCAGTGCTGAGCATCAAACCCAGTGCCTCACACTTACTATGCAAGTGGTTGATCTACAAATGATCTACAGCCACAGACCCTATAGTAATTTTTACTTGACACAGTCACACATATTTATAGGACTTAATAGGCCTAATGTAATGTTGTGATACATTATTTCATTGCTGTGAGAAAATTTAAACTCTACATTTTAGCAATTATGAAATGTACAATACAGTATTAACTATCAATCCTATGTTAATCAGCATTTTAAACATTTAGAATTAAGAATGAACTACGTGACAAGAACTACTTAGAGGAAGGAAGTTTATTTTGGGTTCTACTTTCTCCATGCTGGGCCCAGGTGAGGTAGAACATCAGTGAATGAGCATGGCAGAAGAAAGCTGCTCAGTTAATGGCAAACAGATATAGAGAGTCAGGCATGATGGCACACAGCTGTAATCTCAGTAGTTCCAGAGACTGAGACAGTAGGGTAGAAGGATTGCAAGTTCAAAACCAGCCTCAGAAACTTTGCTGGGCCCTAAGTACCTTAGCAAGACCCTGTCTCAAAAAATATCATAAAAGTGCTGAGGATGTAGTTCAGTGGTTAAGCACAGCTGGGGTCAATCCATGGCAGAGAAAGGGAGATAGGCATCTTCACACCTCCAGTGACCTAATTTCTCCAGCCACACCCACCTTAAAGGAGTAGTCTGCATGTAAGTTTGCATATCTCATAATCCAGTCTTTTCACCTCTGAATATTTCTGCATTACCTAACACATGTACTTTGGGAGGGGTATACTCCTAGATCCAGACCACAATAATCACCATTTTGTAGTGGACTTTTAAAAATGAGTTCCCCACCCTTTGATTTCTTGCCATTTGAATATGATATGTGTGTGTGTTGTTTGTTAGTGCTGCTTAGTTTTTTTTTTTTTTTTTGCATTTACTCTGCTTGGTGAAGGAAGATGTAACTAGCCTTATGATTAGACCTCAGTCTTTTAGTGAGTTTGGGGTCCTGATAGTCTCATTTCCCCATTTTCCTCAATATATGAGTATAAATGATATCAAAGAACAGTCCATATACATTGAGGTTTGTATTTTTCTTGCCTTGAAGTGTTCTCATTTATGTTTTGTATCAAGGTTATTATACTGGGTTTATAAAATGAGTTTGGAAGTGCTTCTTCCCTTTCTGCTTCATGTAATGATTTTAGGAATATTGGCATTTGCTCTTTAATGCTCAGGTAGGATAAAACTGAGAATCTGTCTGGTTTCATTGCTAGAATCTTTTTATTACTGTGCCAAACTCATTGCTTGTTATTTTTCTCCTTGGATTTTCTGTATACTCTTGGTTCAATTCTGGTATGTTTAAAGTGAAAAACAATGTCTGTCTTTTCTGGATTTTTCAATTTATTTTCCATTTATTGGAATATGTGCACTCAAATTAATCTGTAGTGATACTCTGAATTTCTCATGTATCTTCCTTAATATATCCATACCTTTCTCTCATTATATTCATTTCAGTCTTCTTTCTCTTTCATTTGTTATATTGGCTAAGAAATTATCAATCATATATATCTTTCTCAGATCATAAATTCTTCATTATATTTTTCCTTTGTATGATTTTTTATTCTCTATTTTTAAATTCTGTATTTCTTTGATTGCAGCTCTGAAATTTAAG
This sequence comes from Sciurus vulgaris, assembly GCF_902686455.1. Taxonomy (NCBI): domain Eukaryota; kingdom Metazoa; phylum Chordata; class Mammalia; order Rodentia; family Sciuridae; genus Sciurus; species Sciurus vulgaris. Next base: position 32,552,229 of record NC_136474.1, read on the forward strand.
AATGGTTTGCTCTTATTTGTAGGAGAGCTCAAAATACATGAGTAGCTAATTTATTTGGAATCTTCCCAATTTTTAAATGTGGGCAGTCATAGCTATAAACCTTCCACTTACAAGTGCCTTCACTGTGTCCTAGAGATTTTGGTATGTCATTTTTTATTCTTATTAATTCTTAGAAATTTTCAGTTTCTTCTCAGAATCCTTTGATGTTTCACTCATTATTAAAATGTATATTGTTTCATCTGCACATCTTTTCAGGTTTTCTTTTTCCTTTTTTTTTTTTATCAGGCTGGGCATATCAATATTTATTGAAATACTGAAAAAAAAATTCCACTTTCTTGAGAAATTCCTGGCAAGAACTGACATGACAATATGTATTTCACTGATACAGTAAGAAAATATCAACAAGTACCTGACTCCACACTCTATAAACATTGCATGGATTTGAGCCCAAGGCAGCTGCAGAAGATCTGTAACACAAATATTCAGAAACTACAGGTTGCATGTTTACAACATAGACCAACTATAACAAACCAAGCTAAGCCAAAAATCTTTATATTTGAGTCTGCTTTTACTAATAAGTCCTGTAATTGATAAGGCAGTTGGCTGAATGGATGTCTGGTTATGAACTGGTTAACAATTAACATCAGAAAACTGCCATCAGCCAACTTTGGATGGGCCACAGATGCTGGCTATGGCACTTTCTTATCAGCTTCTGTCCTTAGTATCATAACCAGCAGTGTGGATGTAGCTCCATGTGGCCTCTTTCTAATCATTCCCAGGGTGTGATCAACTCGCTTAACAACATACCAAAATTTGATATTTTATGGTCACTGTTTAGTGGGAACACTGTATATTTAAAATAAGGAAACATAAAGAGTCAATGTATTTGACTATTTTTTTGGGTGTGTGTGTGGGGGGGGGGGGTACCAGGATTTGAACTCAGGGACCCTCAACCACTGAGCCACATTCCCAGCCCTATTTTGTATTTTATTTGGAGACAGGATCTCACTGAGTTGCTTAGCACCTCGCTGTTGCTGAGGCTGGCTTTGAACTTGCGGATCCTCCTGCTGGGATTGCAGGTGTTCCTTCACCGCCACGCCCAGCTGTACTTGACTTTTTTGTAATGTTAAAGACCCTCCTCACAGCTCTCCTAATTTCATAATGGCCTCTGCTCCTGTCTTGCACACACTGGATAGAAGCGACTTCCTCGCTATCATTTCCACACTAGTGTTATCCACGCATCTTCTCACTGACTTGATTTTTAACTGGGGCGGCAATGATGCTGCCCAGCCTGGACTGCTTTGGCTGTGAGCTCTGACCAGTGATTCTTCACTGTCCTTTGGGCCGTGAAGTCAACACAGGTGACAGACACTGCACAAGTCAAGGCGAGACTTTGCTAGCCTAGACCCTTCAGGTGGGCTGGCATTAGAAATGATTAATAGAAGTAATAAAATAATTCTCTTTGTACACGCTGAAGTCAGAACTAATATCTTTGGTATATGACTTACAATGCTTGAAAGGAAAACCGGGTAAGACTCCACCTTGTCAAATTTACTTGAAACAGGCAATTACAAGTCACATAATTTACAATAGATATTAAATAAAGTACAGTATGAATTAGAAAGATTTATAGACATTTAATCAAGTGGATGATTTTAATTCATTCAGACCCTTCTATGTCCCTGAACTATGTCCCACTAACTTGAAGACATGCTACAGTAAACTCATGTATTTGGTTTCTTCAGTCTTGTCTATATCTTATACAAAGGTGAAACCAAGCAACAATAAATTAGCATCATAATTGTCTACAGTTGAAACTATGATATACAATATAAATAAACTATTCAAAAGCAAGAAACATTTATCGAAAAAATTAAGGGACTAGGAGATACTTTCAGTTTTTACAGTTTGTACAAGTGATTGTGCTGCAGATAATCTCAAAAAATTAAAGTCTACATGAGATTTCCATCTTTTGATTTTACTCTCACGACATACAATAAAGTACTGTTAAAAATAATTACTGATCAGAAAAATAACATTAAAGAAATTACTCTACCCCATTCACAATAGCCTCAAAAAAAATAAAATACTTGGGAATCAATCTCACAAAAGAGGTGAAAGACCTCTACAATGAGAACTATACAACACTAAAGAAAGAAATTAAAGAACACCTTAGAAGATGGAAAGATGTTCCATGTTCTTGGATGGGAAGAATTAATATTGTCAAAATGGCCATACTACCTAAAGTGCTATACAAATTCAATGCAATTCCAATTAAAATCTCAATGACGTACCTTACAGAAATAGAGCAAGCAATTATGAAATTCATCTGGAAGAATAAGAAACCCAGAATAGCTAAAGCAATCCTTAGCAGGAAGAGTGAAACAGGGGGTATTGCAATACCAGATCTTCAACTCTACGATAAAGCAATAGTAACAAAAACGACATGGTATTGGTACCAAAATAGAAAGGTAGATCAATGGTACAGAATAGAGGACACGGACACAAACCCAAATAAATACAATTTTCTCATACTAGATAAAGGTGCCAAAAATATGCAATGGAGAAAAGAGCCTCTTCAACAAATGGTGCTGGGAGAATTGGAAATCCATATGCAACAGAATGAAACTAAACCCATATCTCTCACAATGCACGAAACTAAACTCAAAATGGATTAAGGACTTCGGAATCAGACCAGAGACCCTGCAGATTATAGAAGAAAAAGTAGGTCCAGATTTTCAACATGTCGGCTTAGGAACAGACTTCCTTAACAGAACTCCCATAGCACAAGAAATAAAAGCTAGAATCAACCACTGGGATAGATTCAAACTAAAAAGCTTTCTCTCAGCAAAGGAAACTATCAGCAATGCGAAGAAAGAGCCTACAGAGTGGGAGAATATCTTTGCCAATCATACTTCAGATAGAGCACTAATCTCCAGAATCTGTAAATAACTCAAAAAACTCTACTCCAAGAATTCAAATAATCCAGTTGACAAATGGCCTAAGGAAATGAATAGACACTTCACAGAAGAAGATCTACAAGCAATCAACAAACATGGAAAAATGTTCAACATCTCTAGTAATAAGAGAAATGCAAATCGAAACCACCTTAAGATTCCATCTCACCCCAATTAGAATGGCGATTATCAAGAATACGAGCAACAACAGGTGTTGGCGAGGATGTGGGGAGAAAGGTATACTCATACATTGCTGGTGGGGCTGCAAATTAGTGCAGCCACTCTGGAAAGCACTGTGGAGATTCCTTAGAAAACTTGGAATGGACCCTCCATTTGACCCAGCTATCCCACTCCTTGGTCTATACCCAAAGGACTTAAAATCAGCATACTACAGAGATACAGCCACATCAATGTTCATAGCTGCTCAATTCACAATAGCCAGACTGTGGAACCAACCTAGATGCCCTTCAATTGATGAGTGGATAAAGAAACCGTGGTATATATATACAATGGAATATTACTCAGCCATAAAGAATGATAAAATTATGGCATTTGCAGGCAAATGGATGAAATTGGAGAATATCATGCTAAGTGAGATAAGCCAATCTCAAAAAGCCAAAGGACAAATGATATCGCTAATAAGTGGATGATGACACATAATGGGGGGAGGGAAGGGTTAGTGTTAGGGTTAGAGTTAGGGTTAGGGAGGGGGGCAAGTATGGAGGAAGGAAGCACTGTATAGAGGGAAAAGAGGGGTGGGAGGGGTGGGGGGAAGTGAAAAAATAGCAGAATGAATCAAACAACATTACTCTATGTAAATTTATGATTACACAAATGGCATGCCTTTACTCCATGTACAAACAGAGAAACAACATGTATCCCATTTGTTTACAATGAAATAAAAAAAAATTACTGCTTCTGCTATTTTGTAATATCACGGTCCCCCCCGCAACCCACCCCCAAGACCTAAAGAATGTAAACACTATATTTTATTTGACTTTAAAGTATTAATACTTTATTTTAAACATGTTGATCCACATTTGCACAGCTACCTTTTAGAATTGTGAAATAAGGCAAGATTTTCATACCTGTGGCATCACGTGTGAATAATACTGACAGCATTGTTTGGAGAGTTTGTTTGCAATTCTTTGTCCTCCATATTTTTTCTACAGCAGACTTTGGTCTATGATTTAGAAAGGTCAGTATCGCTCCCTTCCTTTCCCCTTTGGGGAAGATTTAAATGACTTTAGGATCTTTCCAGGTGGTATGTAAAAATGACTATTCCCATCTCAAGTTAGGAAGGTGCTTCCTCAGTGGCAACTAGTGTCAATCTAGCAGCTTCTTCTTCCTTTTCATTTTGCATAGCTTTACATGCTTCAATTTTTATCCCCTACACCAGCTCACCCAAGTCCATCATGGGCTATTCTTTTTCCTTTTGATTTTCAGTTTCATTCCATTATCAATGGAATAGGAGACATGGAGTTATTTAATTTTTTAAGTGTTGCTTTCACTTGCTTTGTGTTCTAAAATATCTACTTTTGAGAAAGCTGAAAGTATTCGGTTGTTGATTCTGTAATGTCTCTTAAATCTATGTGATTTACCATTTAATTTAGGTCTGTATTATCTTTGTAGATTTGATGTCTGGATGAACTATGTATTAGTGTGAGAGAGGTATATTGGAATCACCTGATATTTTTATATTGGGGTCTATATGAACCGTTATGTTGCATAGTGTTTTGTGTCATTGGGTGCACCTGTGTTTGGGGCATAAACATTTATTATCTTTGTTTCTTATTTGATTGTTGATGATTGATTGTTCCCTTTATCAGGATGTGGTGAAGTTTATCTCCTCCAACTAATTTTGCTTGAAATCTGCTTTGTTCAGTATGAATAGGTATTCTTGTTTGCTTTCAGGTTTCACTGACAAGAATTTTTTTTTGTTCCTTTATTTCTGAATATCTTTGACAGTATGTTTCTTGCAGGAAACAATGATTGGGTTTTGCTTTTTTTGAGTCCAGTCCTATGATCTCTGTCTATAATTTGGAGAAATAAGACCTTTTATATTCAGTGTAATTATAGAGAGAAATGTGTTACTTTTTGTCATTTTCATTTACATTTAATGTTTGCTTCTATCCCAATTGTTACATGTTCATCCACACTTCTAATGTAATTTTTTCTCATTCAGTATCTCTTAGTGGTTTTTAAGTCTTTTATGTGTAGAGGTCTTCTAAGTGTCTTCTGCAATGATGCCATAGTAATAATGAATCCCTTTCACTTACTCTCATCTTGATAGGTTTTTATTTCTTCCATTTTGATGGTACATTTCTGATGGTTTATTGGATATACTGGTCTTGGTTGACTGTTATTTTCTTTCAAGATGTGGAATATATTGTTCCAAGCCCTTCCAGATATTTGGGTTTCTGTTGAGAAATGAGAGGTTAATCTGATTGTTTTTTCTCTGAACATAAACTGGCTTTTAAAATTCTAGAAGCTTTTAAAATCCCTTCTTTGAACTTAAATTTTGTCACTGTAATTATAGTAGTGTGTGAAGAAGTTCTTTTCTATTCTGGTCTATTTGTTATTCTAAATGTTTTCAGTGTCAGCAAGTTCATCTTATTCTCAAGGCTTCAGGCATTTTTCTGCTGTTAAATCACTGCCATAATCCTGTATCTCTGATCCTTCTTTAATGTCTGTGAGCATTAATTTAGTCTCACAGTTCTTGTAAATTATGGTTATAGTTTATTTTTTCTTTAATACTTTCTGATAGTTCAAGAATGTCCAACTGATATTCAAGCTCAGAAATTCTGCCTTCTACTTAATCAAATGTATTGGAAAAACTTTCAATTCCATTTTTGATTTGATTAATTTTTGTCTGTCATTCCCAAGATTTCTGTTCGTTCTTTTTCAATATCTCTATATCTTCATTTGTCATTTATATCCTGTACTGACTTCTGTAATTCATTGTTATTTTTTTTTTTTTGGATCATCTTAGAATCCATTAATTTTTCAAAAATTTTAAGAAGTTTTTAACAGTATTTCATTTTTTGATAGTTTTAAATTCTGTTGGTGAATTATAGACCTTAAGAGTTGTCTTATTACACTGATTTTTTATATCACTTATATTCTTATATTGAGATTATCATATCTGTTGAGATGGGTTTTTCGTTGATATTCCTATGAGTGTATTCTTAGGGCACAGCCTTCGTTTGGCCAAGCATTCTAGGATATCAAGTTGTTGTGAAATGTTGAATATATTTCCAAGTGGGTATAGAAGAATATATACTCTTTTAATTTTCTGGTGCTGATTAGTAACCAAAGGAAACATTCAAAGTGGTGTAGTATGTCAGAGCTTGAGGGTTCCAGTTTCTCTGTAGATTTCATAGGATCTTTCTAGGAAAATCGACAATTGTGCTGCATTAAATGTCGATGATTGCTCTTTTAGATTTGGCCACTCTGTATATCCCAAGAGTGTATGGGAGTAACCCATGTTGAAGTCTTGTGTTATTTCTCTTTGCTATTGCAGTAGGAGCATTGGGTGAGTTGAGCTTTCTTCCCAGTTGTTCCTACTTGGGCCATGGTTGTTACTGTGGGTTCCCCTCCCCATTCTTTGTGTTAATGTATTGCTGAAGTTTGAGCATAGTTACATGTGGAACATGGTTCACAAACTCTTAGCTGGATTGGTGTGTAACTCAGCCACAGAGCATATTCTCCACCAATTCGGTGATTCACATTTAATACCCAAAAACTACAGAAAAGGGATAATAAACAACAGCAACAATAAGAGTAACAATATGCAACATTCAAATAAATATCAAGTGTCAATTATGATATGTACAATAGTAATAATCAGAAAACCAGAAATGATGGTGTCAAAAATTGAAAGAGAAACAAGAAACAACAGTTTGTTAGTAATTTAGAAAACAAACTAAATTTAACATTAAACATTAAATGTCAGCTCCGACATCCACAGTACTAATAACTGCAAAATCATGAATGGTGGGAGCAAGATTATATAAACTAAATATTTTTAAAAGATTGCAAAACACAATTCATTAAGAAGGAATTAAATGGGAAAGGAAGGCAAAAGAAAGGTCCCAAGGGTGAAAAGAATGTTCCAAAGGTGAAAGAGATAAAGAAGACAGTTTCAAAGTAAAGGCCATAATAATGGAGGGAATAAAAAAATTTTGAAAATGAAACAAAATAGATTGACAGAAACAAGAGTATTAAACTAATATAGGGTGAAGCTGAGAAAATTAAGCAGACAGGAAAAAGAAAAAAAAAACATTAAATCTCAAATATCAAAACATAGTAAGTGGATAATAAAATAAGAAAAATTAAAGGAAAAGACAACAATCTTTTAAAATATGTGTAACATGAACCAATAAAAATATACAACAAAAACAAAAGCAAAAAAATTCTTAATGAAAAATGAAAAACTACTGAGGTGGTCAAAGTTGTGGACAAGGACAGATGTTTATTGCCTATTCCAGAGTGTCCTTCATTACATTTTTTCTTTTTTTTTTGAGCTATGTATCCCTTAGTGAGAGCAAGGACAGAGGGTGCTTCAACCCTTACACTTGTGTTGCCCAATCAACTGCTGGCTGGTATGGCCTAGGTTCAAAGCTGGTTTAACTTGTCTCTCACCTTCTCTACTCACCTATATAGGGTACTATGGAATAGGAAGTATTGTCTGCTGGAGTTTGGTTTGGACAGACTGGATTGATGCATTTTCAGGTTAGGGCTGACATGGAGCTCTAAACAGGAAGCTCTGGTGGCTGAGGTCTAACTCTATGTGTAATTTTTGGGTAGAGTGTGCTACATAGAAATTAGGTCAACACATCGCTAGGGTCCTGGTGGATCCTCATCTGTCGGGCATCTGGATCTCAGGTGACTCCTGAGAATTTTACTTGTAGGGCAGGATAGCCAACTGTCCTGGATGGAGGGAGCACAGTAGTTCTCATGCTCTCCACAACAGGCTATGTCCTTACAAGATTCATTCCTTGAATGCTATCTTGTCCCCGTCTTTGGCTTACAAACCACTCCTCAACTGATGGTGCAACCTGGCAGACTTAAAGGAAAGCTAGTTGTACACCATTGCAAATCTCAATCCCCTCAGATTCAGTCTTCTTTGTGCATGTTTCTATGGTTTTCTTCCAGGTGCACCATCCATTATTGAAACAATTGGAATTTTTAATTTAATGCGTAGAATGTATGACAAAAAATGTCCTCTTATAGATTCATGCTACCTTGCTATATTAATGCTTGTACCACCAAATCCTCCCAGAGGGCAAACACACACACACACACACACACACACACACACACACAAAATGAAAATGTTGCATTAAAATACAGTAAACAAAATAGTGACAAAAGTGTACCCAAACACATTTGACATTTGGCATTTTGTGACAAATATCTCTAATAAATCATAAGATTATAAAGTTGATCCCTTAATGTGCTATGGTCATAACATGCTTTATCCCTTACATAAGGGATCTAGGAAGTCTGCAGGGTGCAGACAAGTGGAAAACCAGGCCTCCTATATAGCCTTCGCTAGTATTTTCTGTTTGCTTCTTAAATGAGATTTGTTTTCCTGTTTCTTTCATATACCTGGGTTTTTCACTTTAAAATTCATACCAGTAAAATTGGTTAGACACTTGAAATAGTCTGATTCACATGAGTAGAAATAAGACAAAAATATCAACAAAGCTAGGGAATAAAATCACTAATTTGGTCTTACTCTAATCAACTGAGGAGATATCCTTAGCTCAGAATTGCTTAGGTTATTATAGTTTTCTTTCTCCATGAAAGCAATACTTGAAATGAGCTTTCTTGGATGATGATGATATTATTTCATTTTGTGATATCCTGTCTTACTACCAAGAAGAACACAGCACAGCTCAGGTGTGGCACATAGTAACTGATCAATACATTTCTGTGTTGAATGAGCTGGAAGAAGCCTCTAAGAGTTCTAGAGAAGCACATAATTGCTCATATTAATAATTTTTACAAATTAAATATGATTAGAGCTTTTGTTCCCTTTATAGGTCCATTGCCCAGTTCTAAAATGATAGAATATGACAGTAGCATGAATTTATTATCACTTTATGCATCAGACTTGTGAAATCACAAGCTATATTCTATACTCTCCAAAACAGGACAAATACCATATGATCAAAAGAAATGTAACTAAAATGACACACAATCTCATAATTGGCCATATGTTTAGAAACACTTAAGAGAAGTGAATAGAGTTAACTGAGGACACTAGAGTCAGGTGAGATACTCTGGTTCACGTTTGTCCATAGAACTGCACTTTGAAGTAGGTTTTCTGGGACTGAACATAAGCATCAACTAAGAAAAAAGCTTGGGCAATTACCTGCTCCAGCCCCAAACAATCCAGACAAATAGATGGCTGCAAGAAAAACTCAGGTATCTGTTTGTCTGCCTTAGATATCAAAAGCAGAATCTCCAAATCTGTTGATATAGTAAAAGAGGTTTTACCAATGTGATGATCAGTTTCTCATGTCCTAGGAAATTCTCTATGTTCTTTTCAATTTGTTTAGTCAGTTGAAGATGAAGGGACTGATTAGTTTCTGATAATTATTCTCTTAAATATCTTACTGTGTTCATTCTTTCATTATTGCTGTTTGTTTTTGTGTCCCCATGATGACTTTTACTTTTTTTTTTTTTTTTTTTTTGGTACTGGGGATAGAACTTAGGGCCTTGTGCTTGTGAGGCAAGCACTCTACCACCTGAGCTATCTCCCCAGCCCCTGACTTTTACTTTTGTTCATATTCTGGATACTGTGTACCGTCTAACAATTAAAGAGAACTAAAGTCAGTATACTTCTAATGATCATGAACAAAGTTACCTGACTAATGATCTGGAAGGCATTTTTACAATGCAGCATTTCCACATATAAGGGCTTTCTAACAAAGGCTTAACTCATTCTGCACAGTATCAACTTGGTGGTATTATACTGTGATGGTTTTATATTAATGTTCTATTTCTCTCATCTGCTATGCTTTTTAATAATAGATGTGCATTTTCATGTTATGCTGTCAGCACACTGCATGTTATCAGATTACATGTTTTCCCACTATCAAAGCACTTTATGTGAAGACTTCCAGAATATGAATATAAAATCTTAGTTAGCAAGTGTTTTACCAGCACTAGAGTATCTGTATGCTTATAAATAGTAAATACTTAAAATAATAAAAAGAATACAAAATAGTAATCCAGATCACCCATTTTATGTTCTTGAAGGAAATCTTTTATTTTTTATTTTTTTCTCTTTTTTTTCTTTTATTTTAATTAAAAATCATAAATTCACATAGGGCAATGTTGTTTGATTCATTCTGTTATTTTTTCCCTCCCCCCCACTCCTCCCACCCCTCTTTTCCCTCTGTACAGTCCTTTCTTCCTCCATTCTTACCACCCTCCTTATTCCTAACCCTAAACCTAAACCTAACCCTAATGCTAACCCCTTCTACCCCCGCTTATATGTCCTCATCCACTTATCAGCGAGATAATTCATCCTTTAGTTTTTTGAGATTGGCTTATCTCACTTAGCATGATATCCTCCAATTTCATCCTTTGCCTGCAAATGGCATAATTTCATCATTCTTCATGGTGGAGTAATATTCCATTGTATATATATGCTACAGTTTCCTTATCCATTCATCAACTGATGGGCATCTAGGTTGGTTCCACAATCTGGCTATAGTGAATTCAGCAGCTATGAACATTGATGTGGCTGTATATCTGTAGTATGCTGATTTTAAGTCCTTTGGGTATAGGCCAAGGAGTGGGATAGCTGGGTCAAATGGTGGTTCCATTCCAAGTTTTCTGAGGAATCTCCATACTGCTTTCCAGAGTGGCTGCACTAATTTGTAACCCCACCAGCAATGTATGAGTGTACCTTTTTCCCCACATCCTATCCAACACCTATTGTTGCTTATGTTCTTGATAATCGCCATTCTAATTGGGGTGAGATGAAATCTTAGGGTAGTTTTAATTTGCATTTCTCTTATTACTAGAGATGTTGAACATTTTTTCATATATCTGTTGATTGCTTGTACATCTTCTTCTGTGAAGTGTCTGTTCATTTCCTTAGCCCATTTGTTGATTGGATTATTTGTATTTTCGGTGTAGTTTTTTGAGTTCTTTATCGATTTGGGATATTAGCGCTCTATCTGAAGTTTGAGTGGCAAAGATATTCTCATACTCTGTAGGATCTCTCTTCACATTACTGATAGTTTCCTTTGCTGAGAGAAAGCTTTTCAGTTTGAATCTATCCCAGTTGTTGATTCTTACTTTTATTTCTTGTGCTATGGGAGTTCTGTTAAGGAAGTCTGCTCCTAAGCCAAGAAGTTGAAGGTTTGGACCTACATTTTCTTCTATAAGATGCAGGGTCTCTGGTCTGATTCCGAGGTCCTTGATCCATTTTGAGGTGAGTTTTGTGCAGGGTGAGAGATAGGGATTTAATTTCATTCTGTTGCATATGGATTTCCAGTTTTCCCAGCACCATTTGTTGAAAAGGCTATCTTTTCTCCATTGCATATTTTTGGAACCTTTGCCTAGTATGAGAAAATTGTATTTATTTGGTTTTGTGTCTGTGTCCTCTATTCTGTACCATTGATCTACCTGTCTATTTTGGTAACAATACTATGCCGTTTTTGTTACTATTGCTTTGTAAAAGAGTTGAAGATCTGGTATTGTGACACCCCCTGCTTCGCTCTTTGTACTGAGGATTGTTTTAGCTATTCTGGGTTTCTCACTCTTCCAGATGAATTTCATAATTCCTTGCTCTATTTCTGTAAGGTACACCATTGGGATTTTAGTTGGAATTGCATTGAATCTATATAACACTTTTGGTAGTATGGACATTTTGACAATATTAATTCTCTGTCCATGAACATTGGAGATCTTTCCATCTTCTAAGGTGTTCTTTAATTTTTTTCTTTAGTGTTCTGTAGTTCTCATTGTAGAGGTCTTTCACCTCTTTTGTGAGATTGATTCCCAATATTTCATTTTTTGATGCTATTGTGAATGGGGTAGTTTTCTTTCTGAAGATTCATCACTTACCTATAAAAATGCATTGGATTTATGAGCATTGATCTTGTAACCTGCTACTTTACTAAACTCACTTATGAGTTCTAAGAGTTTTCTGGTGGAATTTCCAGGTTCCTCTAAATATATAATGATGTCATCAGCTAACAGGGATAGTTTGAGTTCCTCTTTTCCAATTCATGTGCCTTTAATTTCTTTAGTTTGTCTAATTGCTCTGGCTACAGTCTCGAGAACAATGTTGAAAAAAAGTGGTGAAAGAGGGCATCCCTGCCTTGTTCTAGTTTTTAGGGGGAATGCTTTCAGTTTTTCACCATTTAGAATGATATTGGCCATGGGATTAGTATAGATGGCCTTCACAATGTTAAGGAATGATCCCACTACCCCAATTTTTTCTAGTGTTTTGAGCATGAAGGGATGCTGTATTTTTTTTTTATTGTAAACAAATGGGATACATGTTGATTCTCTGTTTGTACATGGCGTAAAGGCATACCATTTGTGTAATCATAAATTTACATAGAGTAATGTTGTTTGATTCATTCTGTTATGTTTTCCCTTCCCCCCACCCCTCCCACCCCTCTTTACCCTCTATAGAGTAGTTCCTACCTCCATATTTTCCCCCCTCCCTAACCCTAACTCTAACCCTAACACTAACCCTTCCCTCCCCCCCATTATGTGTCATCCTCCACTTATTAGCGATATCATTCGTCCTTTGGCTTTTTGAGATTGGCTTATTTCACTTAGCATGATACTCTCCAATTTCATCCATTTGCCTGCAAATGCCATGATTTTATCATTCTTTATGGCTGAGTAATATTCCATTGTATATATATATACCACGGTTTCTTTATCCACTCATCAATTGAAGGGCATCTAGGTTGGTTCCACAGTCTGGCTATTGTGAATTGAGCAGCTATGAACATTGATGTGGCTGTATCTCTGTAGTATGCTGATTTTAAGTCCTTTGGGTATAGGCCAAGGAGTGGGATAGCTGGGTCAAATGGAGGGTCCATTCCAAGTTTTCTAAGGAATCTCCACAGTGCTTTCCAGAGTGGCTGCACTAATTTGCAGCCCCACCAGCAATGTATGAGTGTACCTTTCTCCCCACATCCTCGCCAACACCTGTTGTTGCTCGTATTCTTGATAATTGCCTTTCTAATTGGGGTGAGATGGAATCTTAGGGTGGTTTTGATTTGCATTTCTTTTATTACTAGAGATTTTGAGCATTTTTCCATATGTTTGTTGATTGCTTGTAGATCTTCTTCTGTGAAGTGTCTATTCATTTCCTTAGGCCATTTCTCGACTGGATTATTTGAATTCTTGGAGTAGAGTTTTTAGAGTTCTTTATAGATTCTGGAGATTAGTGCTCTATCTGAAGTATGATTGGCAAAGATATTCTCCCACTCTGGAGGATCTTTCTTCGCATTGCTGATAGTTTCCTTTGCTGAGAGAAAGCTTTTTAGTTTGAATCTATCCCAGTGGTTGATTCTAGCTTTTATTTCTTGTGCTATGGGAGTCCTGTTAAGGAAGTCTGATCCTAGAACAACAAGGTGAAGATTTGGACCTACTTTTTCTTCTATAATCTGCAGGGTCTCTGGTCTGATTCCGAGGTCCTTAATCCATTTTGAGTTTAGTTTCGTGCATGGTGAGAGATATGGGTTTAGTTTCATTCTGTTGCATATCGATTTCCAATTCTCCCAGCACCATTTGTTGAAGAGGCTATCTTTTCTCCATTGCATATTTTTGACACCTTTGTCTAGTATGAGAAAATTGTATTTATTTGGATTTGTGTCCGTGTCCTCTATTCTGTACCATTGATCTACCTTTCTATTTTGGTGCCAATACCATGCCGTTTTTGTTACTATTGCTTTGTAGTAGAGTTGAAGATCTGGTATTGCAATACCCCCTGTTTCACTCTTCCTGCTAAGGATTGCTTTAGCTATTCTGGGTTTCTTGTTCTTCCAGATGAATTTCATAATATTTTGCTCTATTTCTGTAAGGTACGTCATTGGGATTTTAATTGGAATTGCATTGAATTTGTATAGCACTTTAGGTAGTATGGCCATTTTGACAATATTAATTCTTCCTATCCAAGAACATGGAAGATCTTTCCATCTTCTAAGGTGTTCTTTAATTTCTTTCTTTAGTGTTGTATAGTTCTCATTGTAGAGGTCTTTCACCTCTTTTGTGAGATTGATTCCCAAGTATTTTATTTTTTTCGAGGCTATTTTGAATGTGGTAATTTTCCTAATTTCTCTTTCTGAAGATTCATCACTTATGTATAAAAATGCGTTGGATTTATGGGCATTGATCTTGTAACCTGGTACTTTACTGAATTCACTTATTAGTTCTAAGAGTTTTCTGATGGAATTTCCAGGTTCCTCTAAATATATAATCATGTCATCAGCAAACAGGGATCGTTTGAGTTCTTCTTTTCCAATTCGTATCCCTTTAATTTCTTTGGTTTGTCTAATTGCTCTGGCCAGAATCTCAAGAATGATGTTGAATAGAAGTGGTGAAAGAGGGCATCCCTGCCTTGTTCCAGTTTTTAGGGGGAATGCTTTCAGTTTTTCACCATTTAGAATGATATTAGCCATGGGCTTAGCATAAATGGCCTTTACAATGTTAAGGAATGTTCCCACTATCCCTATTTTTTCTAGTGTTTTGAGCATGAAGGGGTGCTGTATTTTATCAAATGCTTTTTCTGCATCTATTGAAATAATCATGTGATTCTTAACTTTTAGTCTGTTGATATGCTGAATGACATTTATTGATTTCCAGATGTTGAACCAACCTTGCATCCCTGGGATAAAACACACTTGATCGTGGTGCACTATCTTTTTAATATATTTTTGTATGCGATTTGCTAAAATTTTGTTGAGAATTTTTGCATCGATGTTCATTAATGATATTGGTTTGAAATTTTCTTTCCTCGATGTGTCTCTGTCTGGTTTAGGTATCAGGGTGATATTGGCTTCATAGAATGAGTTTGGGAGGGTTCCCTCCTCTTCTATTTTATGGAATACTTTGAGAAGTATTGGAATGAGGTCTTCTTTAAAGGTTTTGTAGAACTCAGCTGAGAACCCATCTGCCCCGCACTTTTCTTTGTTGGTAGGCTTTTGATGACTTCTTCTATTTCATTGCTTGAAATTGATTTATTTAAGTTGTGTATGTCCTCCTCGTTCAGTTTAGGTAATTCATATGTCTCTAGAAACTTGTTGATGTCTTCGAGGTTTTCTTTTGTGTTGGAGTATAGATTTTCAAAATAGCTTCTAATTATGTTTTGTATTTCACTCGTGTCTGTCGTGATATTTCCTTGTTCATTCCGAATATTAGTAATCTGAGTTTTCTCCCTCTTTCTCTTTGTTAGTGTGGATAAGGGTTTATCAATTTTGTTTATTTTTTCAAAGAACCAACTATTTATTTTGTTAATTTTTCCGATTGTTTATTTTGTTTCAATCTCATTGATTTTGGCTCTGATTTTAACTATTTCCTGTCTTCTACTACTTTTGGTGTTGGTCTGCTCTTCTTTTTCTAGGGTTTTGAGATGTAATGTTAAGTCATTTATTTGTTGATTTCTACTTCTTTTGTTGAATGCGCCCCATGAAATAAATCTTCCTCTAAGTACTGCTTTCATAGTGTCCCAGAGATTTTGATATGATGTGTCTTTGTGCTCATTTACTTCTAAGAATTTTTTAATTTCCCTCCTGATGTCTTCTGTTATCCATTCATTGTATAATAGTGTATTATTTAATCTCCAAGTATTGGAGACGTTTCTGTTCTTTATTCTGTCATTTATTTCTAATTTCAGTCCATTATGATCTGATAGAGTACAAGGTAGTATCTCTATCTTCTTGTATTTGCTAACAGTAGCTTTGTGGCATAAAACATAGTCTATTTTAGAGAAGGATCCATGTGCTGCTAAGAAGAAAGTGTATTCATTATTTGTTGGATGGTATATTCTATATAAGTTGGTTAAGTCTAAATTGTTGACTGTGTTATTGAGATCTATGGTTTCTTTATTCAATTTTTGTTTGGATGATCTATCCAGCGGTGAGAGAAGTGTGTTAAAATCACCTAGTATTATTGTGTTGTATTCTATTTGATTTCTGGAATTGACAAGGATTTGTTTGATGTACATGGAGAGCCAATATTCGGGGCATAGATATTTATGATTGTTATGTCTTGCTAATTTATGTTTCCCTTTAGCAGTATGTAATGTCCTTCTTTGTCCCTCCTGACTAGTTTTGGCTTGAAGTCCACATTATCTGAAATGAGGATGGATACTCCAGCTTTTTTGCTATGTCCGTGTGCATGGTATGTTTTTTCCCATCCTTTCACCTTTAATCTATGGGTATCTTTTTCTATGAGATAAGTCTCTTGCTGGCAGCATATTGTTGGATTTTTCTTTTTAATCCAATCTGCCAATCTACACCTTTTGATTGATGAGTTCAGGCCATTAACATTCACGGTTATTATTGTGATATGATTTGTAATCCTAGTCATTGGACTCATTTTTGTTTTTTGACATGATTTGGTTTCTCCTTTATTTGGCTATTCCTTTAGGCTAGTTCCTCCCGTTGCTGATTTACATCATTGTTTTTCATCTCTTCCTCATGGGATATTTTGCTGAGAATGTTCTGTAATGCTGGCTTTCTTTTTGTAAATTCCTTTAGCTTTTATCATGGAAGGATCTTATCTCATCGTCAAATCTGAAAATAAGTTTTTCTGGGTATAAAATTCTTGGTTGGCATTCATTTTCTTTCAAGGCTTGGTAAATGTTGTTCCAGGTCTTTCTAGCTTTTAGGGTCTGAATTGAAAATTCTGCTGAATTTCTTATTGGTTTCCCCCTGAATGTAATCTGATTCTTTTCTCTCGCGGCCTTTACAATTCTGTCTTTATTATGTACTTTAGGTATTTTCATAATAATGTGCCTTGGTGTAGGTCTGTTGTAATTTTGTATATTTGGAGTCCTATAAGCCTCTTGTACTTGGATTTCCATTTCATTCTTCAGATTTGGAAAATTTTCTGATATTATTTCATTGAATAGATTGTTCATTGCTTTGGTTTGTTTCTCTAAGCCTTTCTCAATCGCAATAATTCTTAAATTTGGCCTCTTCATGATATCACATAATTCTTTTAGATTTTGTTCATGATTTCTTACCATCTTTTCTGTTTGGTCAACCATGTTTTCAAGATTAAATATTTTGTCTTCAATATCTGAGGTTCTGTCTTCCAGGTGTTCTATCCTATTGGTTATGCTTTCTATGGCATTTTTAACTTGGTTTATTGTTTCCTTCATTTCAAGGATTTCTGTTTGTTTTCTTTTCAGTATCTCTAACTCTTTATTGAAATGTTCTTTTGCTTCCCTTATTTGCTCTTTTAACTGTTGATTGGTGCGTTCATTTAATGCCTGCATTTGTTCTTTCATCTGCTCGTTTGCTTCCCTGATTGTTTTAATTATGTACATTCTGAACTCCCTTTCAGACATTTCTTCTGCTCTGCTGTCATTGGATTTTATTGATATAGTATCTAGGTTTGTTTTGGACATTTTCTTCCCTTGTTTTCTCACATTGGTCAGATGTCAGTGGGACTCTGTGATATTGCAGATTTCCTCTATTAGCTTATAGTGTCCCTGTAGATTTCGAGTGTATCACCTACCAGCCTTCAATAGCCTGAAGTCTTGGATTAACTTGATAATGTAGTGCTTCTAAAGAACACTGCCCCTAGCCCTCTACTGGTTCCAGGGAGAGAGACCTGGAGAGGTCTCTGGCTGCCCAGCCCTGGTCCCAGAGGCTGCTTGCAGGTCAGAGGTCTCCACTGGCTTGGGTACTTGTGGCTGGCTCTGTGTAGACAGGCTCTAACTGGGTGGTCTGCCCTGAGAAGCTAGCTTAGAGAGGCGCTTCCCGCCGGATGGTCTGGGCTGCTTGTGGAAGTCCCTGGCGCCCTGTGCTGGTTTCTGAAGCAACCTGTGGGTGGGCCAGAGCTGGCAGGAGGGCGGGCCAGAGATGGCCACGCTGCTTCTGTGCAGAAAGGCTCTCACTGGGGGGCCTGCTCCGAGAGGCTGGAGAATCTGTCCCCCGTGGTTCTATTTCAGTCTGAGTCTCTCAATGCCTCCCCTTCTTGAATCCTGGATTCTGGAGCAACTGGAGATGCAGTCACCCTCTAGTCCGCCATCTTGGATCACCCCGTGGAAGAAGCCTGCACCTGGAGGGGCGGGGGGGCAAGGCTGTCTGGAGAGGTCTCTGGCTGCCCAGCTCTGGTCCCAGAAGCTGTTTGCAGGTCGGAGGTCTGCATCGCGAGGCTCTCACTGGGAGGTCTGCCCCGAGATGCTAGCCTAGAGAAGTGATTCCCCTCGGAGGGGGCTGGGCTGCTTGGGGAAGTCCCTGGCGCCCTGTGCTGGTCTCTGAAGCAACCTGCCAGAAAATCTTTTAAAACTATCAAGTTACACTTTATACAGGTTTGAAGTTCACAGTTCCTGACACCAGCTTATACTTACTAATGAGTCAGTGAGGATGTCCTTAGCCACAATGTAACGCTTCCTTTGTGATGGTTTCTTGTTAGAGAGCAAGTTAAATGATTTTTCCAGCTTCCTCAAGTCTTTACCTGGCATTCAGCTTCACCTGGACAGCCTTTTCTGTACACTCAAGTGTGCCAGAAGCCACACTTTGTGAAATGAGAGCTGCTGGAGGTGACTGGTGATGCAAACAATATGCAGTGGATCAAAGAGTGCACAGTCTTCCTTCCAACTAGATTAATCTTTATGTAAAAGATTAATTTTGGCATCAAAATCTAGTCCTCTGTCTGGGCTTGTTCTTAACACATGGTTCCTCATTGTGTTAGTCGTAGCTGAAGACACAGTTTTCACAGTAACTTAAGTATGAAATAAAAGTTCTGTTTAAGAGAATCCTTACTCCCTCCATCAGAATATAATGGCAGAAAAGGTATTTCAGATCTAACAAGCTTAAGTGGAAAGTGAGTATTTCTTTGCCTGTTAGCTATGGCTCTTTTTCCATAAGAGCAGTGTGCTAGTTTCCTTGGGTGGTCAGAGCAAAGAACCACAAACTGAGGGCTCATGCCACAGAAATAGTTTTCTCAAATTTTCTCTTTTGATATGGGACACAGTCATATTAGATTGGGGTCTACCCAATGTCCTCATCTTAACTTGAATATCTTTAAAAATCTCTTGTTTCTTTATGGGGTCATATATGATAGTACTGGTTTAAGATGTCAAAATCTTTTTGGGAGACATATTTTGACCCATAACAAGTCCCAAATTTCTCTAATCTTTAAATGTTGTCAAATATTACAAAGCCCCTTCTTGCTGGTTGCTCTAATGACTGAATAACTATTTGTTCTAATAGATCTTACTGACACTGTCAGTAAGAATCTTATTCTTTCCTGTATTTCTTCTTTTTTGTTTTACCTTTTTAATATTCTATCAATGAGTTTGCTAAGAAATAATTCCCCATTTCTGTTCTTAGTCTTCTTGTTCTCTGTAATGTATATTTTTTTCTTTGTTTTTGTAAGCTTTCAGTGTTTCCATCTCACAAATCCTCTTAATGATTATCTGAGCTCGGCAACACTCTAAACACATAAAGAGAGAAAATTGAGTAAAGTATTGCACAAAAAATATCTACAAACCATCACTGAATGTCATGCAGCATGTTTTTTATTAAGATCTCCTGTTGTGATGTTGGTTAAATGAGAAGCATTTTAAAACTCTCAGATCATCAATGCAAATACATATACATGTATGTACCAGATACACATACATATATGATATTTATAACTCTGCACTATTTTGCTTTTTTCTGCATGTTATCCCTTAGCAGTATCCTTGTCCATGCTACCATACACCAACCTGGCTCCCTCTATCTCTGGCAATGGTTCACCTTCATCCAATGAGAGACACTTCTGAGTAGAGATGTGCTGGATAAGGAAGAGGCCAGGGTGCTCGTTTTCTGACATTTGTGGTATTGCTTGGAGACAACCCTGGCAGGAGCTGAGTTCTGAGCCCACTGCTGAGGTGGCAGCAGGTCTTCCATGACAGCCTCAGGCTAAGGTCCAGGAGCATGTCTCTCCTGTCACTCACACCTGGATGTGCATTCTTCATGAAGGTGGTCCATCAGTGGACTCCTCATCCTTGCCCAGAGTCTGTGTGAGGCCCCTGCCTCTAAAGCCCTTCATCAACCCCTCTTTGTGTGCCATGTATTCCAAGGTGGGGGGATTCTGACTTAAAAGTTGAATACAGACCTGTTTTTTTTTTTTTTTTTTTTTTTTTTAACCGACGAGCCTTGTGGAGACAACAGACACTCTATGAGAAAGCACTCACTTTTCAGTCAATTGTGAAAATGTCCTATGAAGGAGCAATTGCTTTCAGAGAAACGTTCTTCAAGGTCATTACATACTTTTCCAGAATGTTTGAGTTACATGGAGATAAACATGTTTTCTTTAGTTCAGTTAGTGCACCAGCATTTATTGAGCATCCTGAAGGTGAGGCACTGAGCCCTATGGTAAGAATGCAAAGGCAAATATTATGTAAACTTAGTCTTCATGATACCATATCTATACAGGGGCTGGATCTATATTCAGACATAAACAACCCCTCTGTCAGAGTGCTCTGGAGTGACTGATTCCCTCTGTAGTCCTTGGCTGAGAGAAAGATTTGTAGATTGAACTATCCCAGTTATTGATTATTGCATTTGGCCTATACCCAAAGAACTTAAAATCAGCATACTACAGAGATACAGCCACATCAATGTTCATAGCTGCTCAATTCACAATAGCCAGTTTGTGGAACCAACCTAGATACCCCTCAATAGATGAATGGATAAAGAAACTGTGGCATATGTATACAAAGGAATATTACTCAGCCATAAAGTATAACAAAATTATGGCATTGCAGGCAAATGGATGAAATTGGAGAATATCATGCTAAGTGAGATAAGCCAATCTCAAAAAACCAAAGGACTAATGATGTCACGGATAAGCGGATGATGATACATAATGGGGGTGGGAGGGAGGCAAGAATGGAGGAAGGAGGGACTGTATAGAGGGAAAAGAGGGGTGGGAGATTGTGGGAAGGGAAAAAATAACAGAATGAGCCAAAAACTATTACCCTATGTAAATGTATGATTACACAAATGGTATGCCTCTACTTCATGTACAGAGAAACAAGATGTATCCCATTTGTTTACAATAAAAAAGTCATACATAACATAGAAATGTAAAATCCAAAGTGGATATGAAGAATGTCCCTCCTTGAAGGTAAAACACTGATTTAGTTAATCCATGAGGCCAATCTGATGTTTCTAGTGATGTTGTGAGTGTAATCGGTATTTTAAATATATGATCAGCTTGGAGACATGGTTTAAGCTTAAACACACACTGCCTCTCATCTTGCTACAGTAGGCTACCTCAACCATCAGTCTTCCTAAAAGGACGTGATGAAGTCTCAGCGGGTCTTGTCAACACTGTTGAATAAGACAGGGTCATTTTGCATTTTCCTACCAGTTGGCCGAGATGAAATCCAAGATCAGTATAGGTCCAAGTTTATGGGGAAAGAGAGTAGCAAGAATGATGTGATAGGTTTGTCTTAAGTAAAATGTGTCTGATTAAAACTTCTACCCTCCATATTGGGATTGTGGCCTTCTTAAATTCTGCATTAAAATTTACTTACAATTAAGAAATTAAAATCATAAAATCAGTTTGAAGTTTTTAATTTTTAGTTTTATTTTTGAATATTTTCACTTCTTTACTTGACCAAGGAAAACAAAGAAAATGTATCACACATTGATTTGGGAATGTCAAGTGTTTTGTTCCTTCAGAGGCTCCATAAAGTATAAAGTTGCAGATTGGTCCTTTAAAGCAGCATCTCCTGAGCTCCATGGCAGCCCCAGGAACCATGAGGTATAGGCAGGTGGAATAAGGAAGAAATTGTTGGAACCTCTGTGTACATATCAAGCAGAAGGGGCATCCTTGTCTTCCTCATTGTTAGCTAGCAGGTGGTAGAGATACCTCCCTGGCCCTTGAGAGTCCAGGTAGTGTGGATCCTGAGATCCACCATGAAGATGAGCATCCTCCATACAGAAGGTCTGAGGTGGGGGACTCTGCAGTTACTCACTCCAAGCAGAGGGTGTTGACCACAACTGTGGCTTTCCCTCTATAGGACTTGCTGAAGACACAGACTAGTTGTATTTGAACAACTCAGAATGGTCTGTGACTTAAGAATATTCCTGTCAAGAACCTGTAGACTCTGATGGGAACAAGCAGGACCATGATAGAGTCCTGCTCCATGTTAGAGGACTTCATCTGCCAGTTGACTACTCATACCAATGGTAAATTAATCACAACTGCAAGAAATGAGGCATTGCCACGGAGACCTTGGAAATACAATTATTATTGTCCCACTAACAAGGAACTTTTCCTGAGGGTCACAGCAGAGCCATTAGAAACAGGATTTTTTATTTCTATTAAATATTTGCAGTCCCTTTTTTGCTGTGGTTTATACAATATATACTCGACTTTATTTATCTGGAGTCTTCATCCATGGATTCAACTAACCTCAAATGAAAAATATTAAGCATAATTTGTATTGAGCACACATAGTCTTTTTCCCTTTCTATTATTCCCTAAATGATACTGTATAATTATTATTTACCTGGGCCCACAGCCTGTGGGATACTTGTGGGGTCAGGGAATGGGGCCTCCCAGAACAGCTGAAGTTCCACACAGTGGTAATATTCCTGTGCAGTATCACTATGGCCCTTGAGCTGGGGAGCATCCTGATTTGGGTCTCTTGAGGCAGTGACCGAGACTAAATTCTGACCTGCTTGGAGGTGCCCTCTCTCTCAGGTGGGGTGCTCAGGATGCAGTGAATATACCTGGGAGGGGGGCCTGAGGCCACATGTGCAATGGATTCACTGATAGCTTGGTGCCCAGGTGCTAATGGCAGCCCAGAGGTATCACTAACCAGAATCAGTTCCCACCATTTTGCATGAATTAATAAATTGCCATGTTCTTAGGATGGAAATAAGAGGCTTGCCCTGAATCACAGAGTGGTTTTTGGAGAGAGAGGGGATGATGGGGAGTTCTTGAACCTGCCAGCATGGCCTCTGTTCATTATGGACCCTGTGGAGTGTGGTCAGGACTCATGATCCTACAGATATGCTCATGAGACCCTTGGCAGTGACTAGTGTTTTCCTAATGAATTTAAATGCAGAAAAAAGTTAAGCCCCTCACACAGGGAGCAGCTCCTGGGGCAGGTATAATTAGTTGTTCCCCCCCTTCCATGGGATAATTCAGAGATCCCTGTGGAAGGGAAAAATCCTCCTGTTTGTGGGTACCTCATATACTTTAAAGCTGAGAGATGCCTGATTTCAATTTAGCAAAGCATAAGAAATGTCCCATTGCCCTTGTGAACAATAGTCATGAACTAAGAGAAGTAGGCATTTCAAGCACCCTTTATCACCTTGTGAACATCTGAGCATGGAAATCCCCTCATGCAAAGGAGAACTGTGAAAGGACTTCCTCCTGCCCTTGGGAGGGAAAGGTTGAGTGTGTCTTCCACACCCAAGTAAACTAATCACAACTGCAAGAAATGAGGCATTGCCAAGTTATTCGTGACTCCTTTCTCAGTCTCATAACCATTGTTCATAATTCCATGGAAACTGCTTTCTTTCCTAGTGGAAATAGTAGGAGAAGTGTGGTGGGTGGTGGGTCTCAGTCAGCAAAGCTGGGCTCTTCCAGGACACTAGGATCAGGCTCCACTGATCTTGATGACAAACCAGATGCACAGTTCCTTCACTCCCCAGGCCTCTCCACCCATGCTATGTAGCTACTCACTGGAGTAAAACAGGATCCCACAAGGTCAGCAGCCTCTGCACATCAGCCCCTCCAGATCTGCTGCTGAAGATATCATTCTCCTGCCTTCAGAGCCCAACAATAGTCCAGGCTGAGGGGAAGTTTCTGGGCTCAGGGAAATGACCTCTTAGAGTGGCTCCTACTGCTTTCAAAGGAGAAATCCGGGTCATCTGTGGCCCTAAGTTCCCAATTCCCACAGAATCCATTCATGCACTCATCAGTACTTGTGGGCATATTCCAAGGGGCTGATTCTGGCACACAGCTTCCCATGACCTTTACTTGGAGGTAGAGGATGTGAAATTGAATAAATACTTAAATACCATAGATAGTAGTGGACCAGGCAAGCACATGAACTAGGAAGAACAGACTGACCTGCCTGGGGACCATGGGATATCTTTGAGATGGGCACTTAGGGAGAAGTCCATTGAGAAGGGAAAGAGCCTTGTCTCTTCGACTGTGGGCATCTAATGCACAGGGAAATCAAGCTGTGTGTGTGTGAATAAACAGCATGCATAATGGTTCAGGGAAACCCCCAGGTTGGGTGGATTGGACTTGATGAGAGTGAGGTCATGCTTGTCCCCAAGGAGCCACACCCAGCAGGACTTGGGGCACTGAGTGAGAAACTGACGTTATTCTAACCAGTTAAGTTCACAGAGGAGGATTTTGAGGAAGGTGAGTCACATGGCTTTCACTGTAGGAATTTTGGGGTCTCTGTGAACAGGAAAGGAAGGAAGGGGAGAGCAGGGAAAGATGCTTGTCTATTGAGGAGGGCTATTGAGGGGATCCAAGTGGGGTCTCCCATTTGTGTTTGTGTTCCAATCTGCTTCCAGAAGTAGGAGACTGAGCCATTTCCTCTGTGTCCTAGAAGACTGTGATGTGCTCCAGGCCTGCTGCAGTGGAGCACTGTTCTGAGGGATGAGAGCAGAAGGCAGAGTCTCAGTGTGGAGAGGGTCTGACAGTTCCCTTGCTGAAGTCAGGGGTTATGGGCCCTAACTGTAGTCCCAACTGAATGGCTGAAGGGTTCTTGGTAATTGTGTGTTTTCTCTCCTGCACTGTACAATTCATAGAAACAAACATTTTTCTCTTTTAAATCAATACTTATTCCAATTTAACTACAGTGTCTGGCATGGCACAACTGTGGTTGAGGCACAAGCTCCTCAACTTGTGGTATATTAGTGTTCATGTGTGTTTGTGTGTACGTGTGTGTGTGTGTGTGTGTGTGTGTGTGTGTGTGTGTGTGCACGCATGACAGAGAGGGGGAGAGAGTGAGAGAGAAGGGGGAGACTACACATTCTGTTATTGGATACTTCTTTTTTCTACTTTCTCACTTCTCTCTTAACTCCATAAAATCCTTGATATGTTGGTTGTCTATTTTGTTTGTGTGGATGGCTAGGGTTATGGGTGTGTGCATAGCCCCTGGGAAGTAGAGTGATTTCAGATACTTTTTTTCTGGTTTATTTTATTCCTAAGTTCCATTTGCTCTAGGTCTTTATCATGTTTCCCAAGTAGTTGACCATCCTGAATTCAGTTTTTGTCTCTAATGTAATAAAAAAGTGGGATTTATACATTTCAGAAGATAGTAAGTAAAACTGGAAAACTAGGAAATTCCTTTCACTGGAGGCTGGCAGCATGTTGTTCATGTTTAACATTTGTGATTCTCTGTCTTTCCTCAGAGCTGAGGCTAGTATAAACCTGTAGAGGGAGGAATTTTACAGTTCTACACTTGAAATCTGCAATTCTTCTCTTCAGAGGCGGTGACATTGCAAAGAACTAAATTTCCCATGGATTTTTCCAAGCAGAGAACACCATTTGGGATACCCATGTTGACAGTATCTCAATGTTTCAGAGTTCTGGTGGGAGGACAAGTCTGGTGGCTACGTATTTTCACAGTACAGAAGAATAAATGTGGAGTCTCTTTGGGAAGTCTTTGTGTGACATGTCTCCATGGGAACTTTGTGAGATGTGTGACATCTCTGTGGCCTTTCAAAATCTGTGTGAAGTCTTTAATAGGTCTCTCAGGAGAGACTTTGAGGTCTCTCTGTTTCTGTGTGACATCTAGTTACTACATCTTACTCTCTGTGATGAGTTCTCTATGAGGAAACTCTTGGACATGTGAGTGGAGTTTTATTTTTTTCCTCCAAGGTCTGGAACTATGTGAGTGTTCTCTGTGAAAGATCACTGTATGAGGACCATATGTCAGTGAAAGGTTGTGGTAGGTCTATTAGGTCTCTCTTGGTACAAAACTCTCTCAGAGGTCCCTCTGGGAAGGGTGTGTCAGGGGTTCTTTGAGGACCCTGAAGTTGTGTTATTTCTGAGGGAGGTTCTTGTATTTCTGTTGGAGATTTTGTGGTGGTCTCTGGGAGAAGTCATTTATTTGCATCTCTGGAAGGCTCCTTGGGAGGGTCTCACTTTTCTCTGACAGAGGATTCTGTGATCAGTCTCTGTGGGATCTCATTGAATCTCTGTGGGTGTCTCCTCATTGTTGGCAATATTATCCCTCATAGATGACAGAGGTGATAGAGCAGTGGGCACAGTGACTCACTCATGATTCTGGCTATCCTTCAGTGTCTCTGTCTGTGGCATTATCTCTGCAGGATCCCTGTGTTCCATGTCCAGCTCTTCTCCAGTGGGAACCTGCCTAGCTGGGTCTGGGAGGACCCAAAGGAACCAGACTCAAGGACGTGACTCTCTTCTAGTCCATCTGGTTTCCTGGTCTATTCTGGATGCGTGGAGCACTCTGATGTCAGCTCTGATCAATGAAGAGACATGTCCTGGATCAGGAGTGACATAAAGATCCTGTGTCTACACCAGGAGTGACTGTGTCAACCCACATATGCAGTACTGTCACATATGAGAGCAGGACCATACCCATGTTATCTGCCTTGGTGGCACCTGCAGCCTAAGGCTCTCCATCAGGAAACAAACAGGGCAGAGAGGGGCCCTGGAGTAGTGTCAGGGTGAGTGGCACATCCCCTTATGTCTGTTTTGTCCTTTTCCCAGACTGGCATGCTTCCCATTCACCACAGCCTGTATGTGAAGCTCGTGCTACTCTGCCTCCTTTCTTGGCTTCATCCATTTCAATTCTTCACATCCCATCTCTGCCCACAGAGCCCCACTATAGATTGTTATTTATTTATTTATTTATAGTGATTAAACCCAGGGGTAGTTAGCCACTGAGCCACAACTTCAGCTCTTTTAATTTTTTTTTTTTTTTTTTTTTTTTTTTAATGTAGAGACAGGGCTCTCTAAGCTGCTTAGGGCCTTTATAAGATTCCAAGGAGAGTTTGAACTTATAGTTCTCCTGCCTCAGCTGGGATTACATGTGTGTACCACCAGGCGAATGTGTAGATGGTTATTGCATGCACACTTGTGCCCATAGGGCATACAGTGGACCATGGACAGGAGTGACACACCCACGTGGCCCTCTGCAGTCAGCATGTGCTTCCCACACCCACACGTGTGGTGCTCCAATTTCCATCATGTCCACTGCTCTTGAGTATGGAGGATCCAGGGGCAGAGGCAGTTGACATGGCCATGTCATAAGTACTGAACTGAATGGGGCTTGTGAGACCCATGCCCATGCCAAACTCCATCAGGTAAAACAGGGGCTCTAAATTAGGGGTCCTCCCTTCCCCCTCAAGACATCCAGGCAGATCTGTGATGTCAACTCCTCAGGAGGCTGTGGCAGGTTGATCCCAATTTTGAGGCCTGTTTCAGCATCTTAATGAGACATTGTTTCAAAGTAGAAAACTAACAGCCCTGGGGTATACCCTATAGCTCTGTGGTAAAGAGTCATCAGTTCAATGCCCAACACCCCACAGATGTATGAGGGGTTAGACTTTCCCACCTCTGAACTCAGGACCAGCATGCTAATCCCCTCCCCAACTTTCTGTTCCCCTCTTCTCATATGTGAAGCCACCAGTTCCCATGAAGCCTCGATATGCATGTCTCTGCAGCTGATGAAATTTCCAGGGAGAGGGAAAGAAAGGGGAAGGCAAGTTGAGAGAGATCTTGGGGTCTGGTCTTTCTAGGGTGGCCTCATACTGGCAAGTCTCAAGAGTTTTCTATTATTTGTATATGTGATGACAAAATGATGAATACATAATACAGTGAGGGAATCTGGTGTGAGGGTGGTCTGCAATGTCACTTTTACCTCTTTGCCTGTCCTCTCCCTTTTAGACATCACTGTGAGGAAGAGCAGATACCAATCCCTTCCCAATGCCCCAACGGCATAGACAGAAGACACTACCTTAAATGAGAAAGAGCATGTGTTCAGAAGAAACAGACATCTCAGTAAAAGATGTTCTTAGCACACCACACTAAAGTCATGAAAAATTTTTCTTACACGTGGAATGAGAAGTTTGCTGGGGAAAAGATTGCCAAGAGGAAAGAAACGAGAAGCATGATGGTATTCATCAGACAATAAACTTCTCTGAAGACAACAGTGTGTCAGTGAAATTGTGGCCTGCCACCCTAAGGAGGCAAGGTCTGATTGCTATCCCTTTCACTCATCCATCTCTTCTTGATAGGAAGACTGTGTCCCTTGGGGTTAGCACGGTGATCACAGGCCAAATTATACATCACTTCCCTTTGCTCTAGGGGGAGGAACTCCTGTGGCAACAGGAATATCAACCAACCAGGGTGTGGAGTTCCTGTTTGTGCAAATTATCCTTGGAGGTAGAAAGTTTATGCTGAAGCCACATTTTCTGCTCTTGGATCTATGCAACAATGGTTATGAGTATCTTGGCATCAGCAGTTACCCCCACCCCCCACTGCCAACTAGAAACTTTGTGCTTGCTACTGACATGAGGATTGGGAAATGGCTAATGACAATTTACCTTTTTCTAGTAATGTGACTTCCCTTTACCTTTTTTGGGGAATAACCTCTTCAAAAAACTACTTTTTCTGTTCTAAAATGACTCTGAAGGAGCCTGTTCATTGTCTAGAGGGAGCCTTGGAGAACATGTCCCCATAGTGTCTCCTATTTCCCTACCTGTACAGGGGGTACATGCAACAGCATGGCAAGGCTTCCCTCCTGAAAACCATCCTTCTTGGATGCCTGACCTGGGCGACACACAGCTCTCTCTCTTATGAGTTGGACTAAACCTTTTGCTGTTGCTCTTCTATCATTCTTGCACATTTGAGATCTTGGGCTCCTGCAGGTCCTGGCTGCTCTTTTTGCTGGTTAAGAGACACACATTTCCTGGGGTGTTGACATGCTGCTGCTGGATATGTTCAGGATGGTGGACAGAGTTTCCTGGGAAGCCAGGATGTCAGTCCTGAAGGAACACATCAGTGGAACAGCCTTGAAGGATGATGCCAGTGGCCATATTTGAGGCTGGTTGTCTGGCTAAGAATCTGTTCTCAGGCAGGAGTCTTCTCCTGGGGGTAAGGGGATTTTCTTTTCCCAAACTTCCCAGGTGCACATGAACGGTCTGAGTTGGACATCCTGCTGGTTTTCATAGTAACTTCCTTGTCAGGGGCTTCTTCTAAACTTTCTCTGTCTCCCTGGTGTCTTCAGCCTTTGAAGTTTGGAAGTCTTCATTGACCTAGTGTTGTCATGCTGTGACATGGGTCTTCTGAGGCCACACCCCACTCTCCAGTGACTCATGCCTCCCTCTTCTGGGCTTGAATTTGGTTCCCAGGTGCCCCTTCCAGATCCCGAGGCAATACTGCTCTGTCAGGTTTTGCCCACAAGGACATATGTGGGGGCACTGAAGATCAAGCTACCCTCCTATGCAGTTGGATGATCTCTGAGGACCCACAGTTTTCACCAGATAGATTCTTGCTGAGGGACTCAAGTGAAGAGCCAGGGAGAGGATTCTGCAGGGTGAAACCTTTCTGAATGTGTTTTCACAGGACACTGACATTGTGGAAAAAGCAGTTAGCCCTGGAATCACAGGAGGCTGATGAGGGAAGGGCATACTATGGAAGGTCTGAGGCTTAGACTTTCTCATCTTGAAGAGGTTTATGTACTTGAGGACCTTGAGATTTAGGTCCCCCTATGCCTCACACAGAGACTTTTAATATGTGCTACTGGCACCTGCTGAGTTTCAGCATCCAGAAGGTAGAGCTCCTGGGAGGTGTTCCTGCAGGTTTCCCAAATTTTCATAAATTGTCCATCCCCAGGTTCCATGTGTTTGCATTTTCAGGCAGGACAGACAGATGGTATGGTGCAAGCCTTTAATTACAACTTTCCACAGGAATTATGCCCTCTTTGGTTTGCCCCAACTTCATTCTTGAATTTACATGCAAAATATGTGTATGCTTTTTGTCTGGGTCTTTTGTTGAATCATTTCCTTTGTATTTCTTGAGGGTCTCAAGTCCCTTCCTGATTTTGTCTCAGAGATGACCCTTGGAAAGTTCATTGGAAAGCTCTTCTAGGATCATCTCAGAATGTACCCCAGATCGTTACCTGAGGATTTCTCTGCCTGGAGTATTTCTGGGTTCCCTATCCTTCTGGCTGCTGTTATCTGGATTGTGGAACTCTAGAAAGATCCATAAGTGTCCTTTGTCATATCAGTGGTTGGCAGTTTTATCCTGGGCTTCCCTGGGTCTGAAGATAGATGGATCTTGTGGAATACTCCACACTAGTGCTGAGTGATCCTCTTCTCATGGGTTTTACATCAGTTTTTACAATTGTTCATTGCTGATAAAATGCCTTGGCAGTCTGGTAGTGTATTTGAGTTTCTGGGAGGCCATGTGCTGGCTGTGAGTTATCTAAAGATTTCCTGGGTTGTTTTGGTCACATAGGGAAAAACCCTCATGCTTTTTAGTTGATTTTTCAAAAGGTGGTGTTCTAAGTGTTAAAAAGCAGTTAGAACAGAACATTGTATCCCCATCTTGGGTTGTAGGGCACAAAATGGAACAAAAACTATCCAGAGGGGAATGGTTGACAGTATGTAAAGAGACAGTGTTTGATGACCCTGGTTCTGAATCTGAGCCTGTGCTGGGGCTGAGACCAGGATAAGGTTGGAGTCAAAGATTGAGGTTTGAGGACATGGTGGAGCAAGGCCTGGAGAAAAGTGTCATGCATTTTAGTCTGAGCTTGTACTGGTATGGAATTAGAGAGTCCACTGCATAAAATGGGATGCCTAGTGGGGATCCCTATACAAGGCTCCAGGGCATTAGTGTTTAGAAGGACCCACAAAAGCTGGTTACATTTTTCTGTAAGTGGTCTTCCAAGACCTTGTTTTGTTTTTTTGTTTTTTTTTTTTTAGAAAACTGCTGAGGAACAGAAAGCTTGCCTTTTTTGTTCTAGAAGGCTTGTGGTTTGGTAGTGTCCTGCTCCCTGCCCAATGACTTTTCTGTGCTCCCCAGTGAAAGAGGGCTCATCTGATTTCTTTTTTATAATCAATTTACAAATTTTCAGTTCTGCTCTCTTTTTATTTATTTATTTATTGTAAACAAATGGGATACATGTTTCTCTGTTTGTACATGGCGTAAAGGCATACCATTTGTGTAATCATAAATTTACATAGAATAATGTTGTTTGATTCATTCTGTTATTTTTCTGACCAATGCCTACAGCAATTTCTGGACAGCAGAGTTAATGAGAGGTACCTTCAGCCTCTACCTGCAATCATGGATTGTTTACACAGAATGAGTCATTTGGTGGTGGGGAACATGATCTCTCTTGGATTCACTGTGTGAGGAGTTGGAGAGGGATGGGACTTTGGCAGCCATTTTACACTAGGAGAGGGATGAAATGGCATAGGTGGAGAACATGTCCTGAGATTACTGGGAGAGAAGGCAATGGGACAGAAGATGACAATGGAACAGAAAAAGGTGATGAAACAGGAGAAAGTTATGGAAAAACACAATGTTAATGGGATAAGAGAAAGTAATGGGACAAAAGATGGTGATAGGAAAATGTTATGGTTTGTATGTGAGGTGTCCTCTGAAAGCTCATGTGTGAGCCAGTGCAAGAAAGTTCAGAGGAGAAATGGTTGGGTTGTGAGATTCCTATCCCAATCAGTGAATTAAACCCCTGATAGGGTCTAACTGAATAAATGATAAATGAAGTGGTAGGTTGTGCTGTAGGAAGTGGTTCATTGGTAGCATGACTATGATGTATATATTTTGTATCTAAAGAATAGACTCTGCTTCCTGCTCACCATGTGAGCTGGCAAACTATTCCACCATGATTGTCTGCCTCACCTCAAACCTTGAGGAATGGAGCCAGCCTTCCATGGACTAAGACCTCTGAAACTATGAGCCCTGAAATAAACATTTTTGCTTCTTCACATTTGTTCTGGTTGGTTCCTTTATGCACAGCTATGAGGAATCAGACTAAAATAGTAACCCTTGTATTTTATAAAATATCTTAAAAACTTATTAAGTCTTCAATTAGTTCAGCATTTTTTTCATTCCAGTTAGTTTTTTGCCGATTATTTTAATCTCAATGTTTTTATCCATGATTCCATGGAAATGACTTTCTTTAATGATTGAAAGGACAGTGAGGAAAGAAACAGAAATTGTTATAGTATTTATTTCTGATATTAAATGAAACAGACAATATGCATATCACTGTAATTTCATGATTCTTATACATGTTAAACTGTACTCCTAGTTTTGGTTGCTCAAAAGCATAAGAATCACCTGAAATATGAACTTCCCATCAGTTAGTATATGTGCTTAGTTGCAGTGGAGCAGCATGGCTAAGATTTTAAAGAACTTGTCCTTGTCATGAATCACTGCTCATCTCCATTATCCATGAACTTCCTTTGAAATGAAGACTTTGCTTGGAAGGCTAACACCTGCTTCAGCTATGACTCTGAAGTGGTTTCCTTGAAATTCTCCTTTATATGGAAGGAAGTAGGAAACAAGCTCAATGAAGCATGAGTTACTGGTGGCAATTACTTAATTTCAGCTTCTTCTGCTGAGTTCTATAAGGCACCAAGATGCACACACCAGAGAAATTGCTCTAGCACAGGCCTCTGTTCCTGGGGCCTAAGGATCATGATGGTAGACCTAGGTCAGCTGGACACTCATGCCTCATGTTCACATACTCAGGTCCTCACTGCCCCTGGCTCATAAGGCAAGGACAGAGTCTGGGAGGATGCTGAGTATGTAATAGGGAAATCAATAGGTGGAATACATAGGCATTCTCTGGAGGGAAATATGGTAATGGTAGAGTCATTGAGGGTGCATCTCTGAAGGACTGGATTTTTAGTACTATAAAAATGGAAAGCAAATAAGGTTAAATGACAGTAAGGAATAGGGTAAAGATAATGGGTGCAAGATTCAGAGGTGTATCAAAACACCCTGTAGAAACCAGGAACTCTTCCAGGTGAGGTAGAATGAAACCCAAAGAAACCATGCACAACCTTACCCACAGAAGGGGTCTGCCAGTCTTTTGTGGTGTCCTCTTCTTAATGAGCAGGAGCTCTACTGAGTCACCCTTCCACATCCTGTGTCTGTGTCCTCATTCACAATCCTTTGGGTACTGACTTTTGAGTCTTGGGCCCCTGCCGGGGACCAGCCCAAGCAGCAGAGTCCAGGGGTCCTTGATGGCCTGAAATATAAAAGCCCCGAGTGATTAGACGGTGCAGCGTCAGTGATGGACAGCAACCACACAGACTCAGGTCAGTGTTAGGTTGCTGACAAGTTTATTGAATTCACCAGCAATTTTTATACCCTTTACAAACTTACTAAGAATAAAGGAGGAAGTTTCAAGGGCATAGATAACAGAAGAAGGATTTGGGCATTTAGCCAACAGGCGCCATCTGGTAATATCTTATCTTACTTGACATTTTTTCACAATGAAGTATCCTTGACTCGAAACTTACAAAAGCAAGTTGTTGTATACCACTTGTTTTTCCTTGAAGTTTAACTTCTATTTGATTTCTTACTGCTAAGATTAATTATAACTTCTAGTAATTTGTTGTTAATTTTTCATGACTATAATTACATGTCTATGCTATGTTAAATCATATTATACTATTAAGAACCAAGTTATTATCTTCAGAGTAAAAAATCTTCATCTAAAAGAACTAAAACTTTTCTTTTGAACTAAATATAATGTATTTCTGTGGGAGGCTCATTACTTTGCAGAAGAAACCAGATGTAATAAATATGTTGATCACTGAAGCTAAGAGAATCACTTATATGCAACTAGATGTCTGGGAGTCTTGTAAAAGTTAGCAAAAACATCACAAGACATATTGCTTCAGAATGTCCACCATTCCCTATAGGAATATTAGTGCTTTGTGTAAACAAATGAACTTTATTTTACTGGAATTGAGTTAACTCATATGAACTGTTTGTGTTCCCATCATCCTTCAACCGAAGAACTTTATTAAACATGATTAATCCGTGTAATATTGTGAGTTCTGGTGAAAAACAAAAAAGGAAGAGAGATTAACACTCTGAGGAAGGGGCTCCAGCTTTACTCAACTTACGACGAGTCCTTGCTATCGTCTTCCAGGGAAGGCCTTGGCAGCACCCAACTTATGACGAGTCCTAGCTATCATCCTCCAGAGGAAGATTACCAACCTCTGGCATGGGTCTTTATGCGCCAGGCACACTTCCCTGGCATGAGTTTTATGTGCTAGGCGCCCCCGCAGGCCCCTGGGGAAAGAACAGTGCAGTTAGAACATACTGAGCTCATTATAGGTTATGTGCTATGGCAGAGCTGGTGTCAGAGAGAGAGGACTCAAGGCACAGAAGAATCCAGGCATCACATTTTTGTCCCCTGACTGGAGCAGGTCAAGGAAGAAGGAGGATCTGGGCAGTGGCCTAAGGCATGGACTACCCAGAGGTGGTTGGTACACTGCTACTGGACATGCAGAGGGAAAGTCTCTTATGGGAACTTAGGATGTGTGCAGCCATGAGCATCTCAGAGGCACAGTCCTGATAAAACATGTGAGTGGCAGAATGACACCAGTAGCCTGAACTTGAGGCTGGTTCTGTGGCTCAGTGTGTGCTTTCAGGAATGACTATCCCTGGCTATGGGAAATAGAACTTCTAAAGGGGAAGTGGCTTTTACTGGTCCCCCAGGATTCTAAATTCCCCAGATTAATATTAACATTTGGAGAGTTTTATGTCTTTCTGATTTCCATGGAGACTGCCCAGTCAGAACACTCCTCATCATTCTCTTGCTCTCTGATTTCTTCAGCTTTTAAAAACTGTGACTCTACCATAAGTGACATAAGTGATGACAGACTTTGGACAAAGCCTTATGAGCTCACACCTCCACTCAACAGTGGCTCTTGTCTGCCCATTTCAAGGCTGAGACTTGGTTCCAGGGTATCTCTTCCAGAACCCAGGAGAGCATCCCTGTGCCAGTTTCTTCCCATAAGAAAAACTGTGAGGCTGAGAGTTCAGGCTGCCCTCCTGTGTAGTTGATGGAGCATCTGAGAAATCACACATGTCACCAAATGGATTTGGGCTCAGGGGCTCAAGTGAGGGGCCAGGATGGGAAATGAAGTTTTTTGAACCTCCTTGAATCCTGGACCTTTATGAATAGATTTTCCTAGGACATTGGTATCATGGGCATTGGTGTCAGCTCAGGAGTTACAGGAGGCTGAGGAGGGAAGGGGAGACTATGGAAGTGATCAGGCCTCAGAGTGTTTCATCTTGAACAGATTCATGTATTTGAGTACCTTGCATGGTAGGCCTCACCTGTGCCTCAGACTTTGACTTGTAACATGTGCCTCCAGCATCTGCCAAATGTCAGCATCAAAAAGGAAGAGCTCCTGGGAGGTGTTCCTGAAGGCTTCTTTCCTCACCTTTTGAGGATGGTCCATCCCCAGTTTCCTCATGGGTGCATTAATTTCCAGACGGGGCAGAGACATAATTTCCATGACTGGAATAACCTATTCCTACAGGAATCATGCCCTCTTGGAACATTCCTGGTCTCTGTGAACCATTCTCCTATTCAGCAGGACTGCTGTCATGTGTAAACACAGAGGAGCAGGAAGATCCACAATTATTCTTTGCCTGGGACACTGTCCCAGGACTCCTTTATATTCAGATATGCGTAGATGTTGTGTGGTAGTCCAGTTGGGCATTGTATGAAGCTCCTTTGAGCTTCATCCTTTGAAGGTGCTACTCCAGTTTTCTTGAAATTCAAGTTTCATGAATTTCCCTGGGGTGTTGTTGATGGGCTTATGGTTACAGGAGGCCGTTCTAAAAAGTGAGATGACTGAAGGTGTTCTGTGACTTTTGAACCAAATAAGGAAAGACCTCTCTATGTTGTAGTTGTTTCCTCAAAAAGTGATATTCTAGTATTGACAAGAAAAACGGGAAACCAAATGGGTCCCCTGTTGACTTGTAGTGCCTTAAAATTCACAGTCGGTGTTCAGGGGCAGGTGGAATGGCATGTTTGGGAGAGAGGATGTCAGATGGTCCAGATTCTGGGTCTGAACCAGTGATGGGGAGTGGGACCAGGTCAGTGTTGAAGTCACTGACTGGAATTGGACAGTACGTTGGAGCAAGTACTCAGAGAAACAGAGTTGGGTACAGCCAGCAACGAAACTGGAATGGAATTAGGAAGTTTGCAGGAAAAGTCTGCAGAGTGTCTGGACATGCTGAGAGTAGCCACAAGGGACTTGCTGTGCGGAATGGGGAAGCCCCCAAAAAGCTGGCTGCATTTCTCCTGTAAATGGTCCCCCAGGCCCTTGGCATAAAAGGTCATAAGGAAAAGAAAGTTGCTCTGGATTGGCTTTTGTGTCACAGGGTTGTGGAATGGTGATGTCCTGTTCCCTGTCCAGTGACTTTACTGTGCCTCCCAGAGAATTCAAGGAGTGGTATGATTCATATTTTGTCTTCCCATTACAAATGTTCTGTTCTTCTGTCTTGCAATCAGGATTTCCAGCCATTTTCAGATATCAGGTTTAATGAAAGATGTACCTTTATCCTCTGCTTGTGATTGTAGATGGTTTGCAAGGATGAGTCCTCTGGTGGGTGGGAAACATGGTCTCTCTGGGCTCAGTTTTTGGGGCATGGGAGAGATACCAGACTCCAGCAGCCATCTGCCACCATGAGAGGGATGATATGGGATAGGTGGAAGAACCATGCCCTGAGATTTCAGGGACAGGAGAAGGCAATGGGACAGGAGGATGCCATTGCACAGCAGAAGGGAATGGGCCAGGTGAAAGGGGATGGGACGTAGTAGGGTATGTAACAAGAGAAGGCAGTCTAACAGGAAATGGCATTGCCTCAGAAGCAGGCAATCATCAATGGGGTGATGAAGAGCTCTATGGGTTGTTTCCCCATGAGAGTGTCATTGAGTCACATTGAGAAGGAGTCAGGCTGTCGTCTGGCAGAGATGGGAGGCAAGCTATGGGATCAGAGGATGAGATGAGAGAGTGAAGTTTATTAGACTGTAGTGAATTTCATTCCAGAGGAAACAGACTCTCATGACTGGGAGGCATCAGTGGTGAGTGTGACCCAGCAGACATGGAGCATGTCATTAGGTTTGGTGAGGAAATGGAAGCCAGAAGTAGAGGGTGCTTGCACAAAGAAGCTGAGGAAGCCAAAGGGAAGAACACAGTGTCCAGAGTATCTGCATAGACAGTGATCATGATTGGTGGACTATAGCTGAACCTTGTTTGCAATTTTCATCTGGGTCATTTCCTTGCAAGACATGGTGAAAGCTGCTGTCCTCATGAAGCTTCCCTAGGTGGCTGCAAGAGATAGAAGGCATAGGCTGTATCCAGGAGTAGATGGGGCCAAAAAAGCTGGCTGCATTTTAGAAGGTAGGGTAGGTGGGTCAGGGGTAGGAACATGTTGTCTGTGGCATGTCACTGTACCACACCCTGAGTTTACAAAACCTTTACTTTCCCATATCCCAGAGCTGTAGCCACAACCTGGCCGAACTGAGGACTTTCCCTGACCCATGAGGGCTTTGTGATGTTGGATCATATCATAGGCAGCTATCAGAAGGATACAGGAAGAAATGGAAAGTAACTTACCTTTGTAAAAATGAAACCAGAGCCTCCGTCTCTTCCACTACCTTCTAGCAATCCCTGTAACCTGAAAATGGAGACTGGGTTATTGTGAGTTAGGGTGAGTGGAATGTCCATGTGGGGTAGACTGTGTGAGAGGTAATTTCTGGAGGGCAAGCACCACTGTTCAAGGCCTCCTGACATGTGACAGGGATCACACGACACACAGAATAGCAACACTTGGTCATTTCCTTCCACTTCCACTAGCCCCACTCTACTCATAACCTCTCTGTGGGGAGAAATATTGGACCATCTCAAAGAGGAATGGGTATTATGAAAGTGAGAGCTTGTATTACACTTTGACCAGGAAGTTCCACCACCAAGTTCAGACAGCATGACTCCAGAACAGGCCACACCATCCTACTAGACATCACCCATCCTTGGCCCACCACAACTTCATTCTGAGCATAGAATCTCAGAAGTGTGTCTGGTGTGATGACTTCCTTCCCAGCATCCTTCCTCTCTTGTCTCTGCAGCTGACATTTTCTGGGACATGGCTCCAGTCTCTTGGGACAGGTTACAGCAAGACACCTCTGGGTTTGAAGGGCAGGGCCTTACCTTTCTGAATGCCACTCCTCTTCCTGTTCTTGCTGTGTCCCTTCTTCACCTTTGGATGCTGACCAATAAGAATGAAAAAAAAAAAAAAAGGCTTGTGCCCTATTGTCCCTCTGTTTTCCTAGTCCAGCTGTAGACATTCTATGTTTCTGAACAGCATAACTTTCTACAGTTAAATGGTGAAGACCCTTTTATTCATAGAATGTTAATGAAGTGGCAAAATATTTCTGTTTTCTTCTTTGGAAAACACAAAAGGGGATTTTTCTCTCTAAATTGCATCATGGATGTAATCAGTCACTGCTCCTCCACTCAGGAACAGACTCATTTCCACAGGCTTTTCTAGGCTGCCAGGCAAGATTCTGCTCCCTGAAGCCAGAGGTGACTCCAGCCTATGTGGGTGGCCCTCAGGGGTCAGCACAGCCCTCAAATCAGTAAAGCACAGAGGAAAGACTTTTTTTCTGAGATTCTGCCCTGAGTAAGATGACTGATGGACCAGTCCTTAAGCCTGTCCTTCTCCACAGGTTCCCAACTCTCAGGAGTCCAGAACTCAGACACTGAGTCCCAATGTGAGTTTTTCCTCTTGATCCTGCAGCTTACCACTTGGATAGTCTTGGATAGTCAGATAGGAGAAGACCTAGTGCAAACTTCCTCCCTGCCCTGCCCCACCTATCCCAGAATGATGTTCTGTTCTGTCCTGAGATTTCTATTTTTTGAAGTGTCCCTACTTATTTTGGAAATGTGGAAAGAAGAGTAGACAATAGAGAATCTATTTTTCTGGTGCGTCTGGCCTGAGGGTTTCTTACTTTGGGATTTTCCTTTTTCCTTGGTGGTGGGAAGGATGGATTACCCTAGAGGTAGGGCAATAAAAGAGAAAGAAGCACAGTACACACACAAAGCCAAGGATTATATCCATTACCCAGGTGGTGAAGCTGGGGTTGAGCCAGGAGGCACTAATGCTATTCAGAGGAAAGGGAGGATTCTCTATAATCTAAATTTCACTGTCTGGTTTGGACAAATGAGTCCTTAGAAGCCTTTTCAGAAATGGGGAGTAGGGCCTAGGCCTGTATCACAGGTCTGTGCTGTCTCATCACAAAGAGATCCTGAGAGCAGGGTAGGAGCAAGAAGAAGAGGCTTCACCACATCCCTGACCCACCCTCCAGTCCAGCATGCCTTCCTCCCTCCTGGGCCTTCAAGATCCCTCCTTCCAACTGCACCTGCCTATCCTGCCCAAGGAGGCCTTAATTCATATCCTGTCATTTCTGCCTGGCACCGAGACATGATCCTCTTACTTGTAGATCTCTGCTTAGCTCCATGAATACCACACTTTTTGGATATTGGGGTGCTCCTGTAATTGTTATTTTAAAGGGATTATTACTTTCAGGTTCTCCTCTCTCAGCAGTTCCTGCTTTCTCACATATTTTCTTTCCTTGAATCAACTCAGACATAGAACTGAATCTGTTCTCTGCTTACTTAGTTTTGTGCATTTTGAATAAAATTTCTTCATGATTTTTTTCTACTTAATTTTATTATCTTCATGTCTCTGGGTCTTGAACAGTACAACAAAAATAACTAAATGAAATATACCATTATTCCAAATCCAGAAGAACAGGTATAGAAGATGAAAGAAACCTTCAAGGAAAATGTTACATGATATAGTATATTTTCTTCAACATCACTGATTGTACAATTGGAGAATTTTTTTTCAGATTTTTTGTATATACACATACACACATAAACACATAAATGCATTTATTCATGTATGATATGCATATCAAATATGGATCCTATGATGTGGGTAGGTGTGACTGTTTTGATTTATCAAAGGGGAAACATTGAATCTGGTGGTTTGTTTAATATCAAATTTTATAATTTTCTATCCCTTATTTTTCAAGAGGAGTTTTTCCCCCCTTCTCCTTCCTTTCTCTCTAAGTCTCTTCTTCCACGTGTTAGGTAGCCTTGCTGATGGGGATGTCCAGGTGAAGAGTACCACTTACTGGAAATCTTCTGCTCTGAGCTGCTGTGTTGGCTCTGTTCCTTTAGTATATGCCAATTGGCTAAACTGATGTAGGTATGTTTCTGGGTAATATTTGGTAATACTTCATTGCATTTCTTTTCTACTTGCCTGAAAGATTAAAGTTTGTAGTTGTTTTGTAATCTTTGTTTGTTTTTGTTATTTATTTAGTGCTGGTCCGAAACAATGAGTTAAAAAGTAGTTCTTTTGCTTTTATCTTTTGGAGGATATTAACTAGGAACATTTCTTGAACTGGTGGGCTGGACATATTGGTTTATTATCTTTGATACATTACAGATCTATTTAGATATATAACATTTTGTGTTAATCTGCCATATTTGTTTTGTAAGAAATCAATAGGTTTCATGCAGTTTCTTGAATGTAAGAATGTCAAATTGTTTGTGGTATTCCTTGGCTATCTTTGTAATGTCACTAGAGTCAGTACTGATGCCATCCTTTTAATTTCAAATCTTCATTATTTATATATATATATTTGGTATATAGTCTAGAGAGTCATGGATTATAGTGTTTTTGAAAAAACTTTTATTGTTTTCTTTTTTGTGTAGTGCAGAGCATCAAACCCAGTGCCTCACATTTGCTAGGCAAGTGTTCTACCACTGAGCTACATCCACATCTCTAATTTTTACTTGACAAATAATCAAACATATTTATACGCCATAATAGGCCTAATGTAATGTTTTGATATGTTATGTCAGGATGATTACTATTTGCTATCTATTGCTTCACATACTTATTTATTTGTTAGAAATTTTAAGTCTACGTTGCAGCAATTTTGAAATATACAATACAACATTAACTATCATCCCCATATTAATCAACATTTTGTCTCTGTGAATGAACTACCTGACAAAAAAAACTTAGTGGAACAAAGTTTTTAAGGTTCTACCATCTCCATGCTGGGCCCAGGTGAGGTAGAACATCAGTGGAAGGACATGGCAGAGGGAGGCTTCTCAGTTAATGGCAGACAAATATCATAGAGAGACAGGCAAAGTGGCACACACCTGTAATCCCAGTGGCTCCACAGGATGAGGCAGTATGACCAAAGCCAGCCTCAGAAACTTAGCAATGCCCTAAGTAGCAAAAACTTGTCTCAAAATAAAACATAGAAGTGCTAAGGATGCAGTTCAGTGGTTAAGTGCCCCTGGGTGCAATCCCTGCTAAAAAAAATAATAATAATACACATAAAAATAAATGCAGAGAGAGGGAGACAGAGAGACAGAAAGAGAGAGGCACACATACCTACACACCCACAGCCAGACACAAATGTTTTCTAATGTTACATTATGCTCTCAAAAGGTACATCTCCAGTGACCTACTTTCTCCAGCCACATCCACCTGTCTGTGTTTAGAGACTGTGCTCCATTCTAATTACTAATTCATCTAAAAGAGTACTCTATAAATGTTTGCAGATCTCATAATGCAGTCTTCTCACCCCTCAATATGTGCTTCTGGAGGGACATTCCTAGATCCAGACCACAATAACCACCATTGTATACTGGACTTTTAAAAATGACTTCCCCATCCTTTGATTTCCTCCATTTGGATAATATATATATATATATATATATATATATATATATATATATATTCCTTGTTAGTGCTCCTTTAGTGCTCCTTAGTTTATTTTGCATTACCCTGCTTGGTGAAGGAAGACGTCACTTGCCCTTTGATTAGAATTCAATGTTTTAGTGAATCTGGGCTCCTAAAAGGAGAATCATCAGTTTCATTTTTCCCACTCCGGTGGGACAGGAGTCTGGAGGCAGCTATAACTGGATATTTTTCCCTCTCATGTGGAACAGTAGTAGGTGCTGTTGTTGAGTGTATCCTCCTTCCTGGTTGAGGGCTAGAGCAGACTTGAGCCTGGTAGTTTCCTTATATTGGATGATTTAGGATGTGACAAAATTGCAGCAGGGTATGCTTTTGTAAAATAGTTTCTCCTAAGGTTGAAACCTTTCAAGAAGATCAGATGAGAACCTGGTTGAGATCCTGGAGGAAAAACTCACCAACGATTGAGGAGCCCTGTGTGACTGGATCAGCATTGTCCACACTAAGCTTCCAGCTATTATTCTATTTTAGTTCAGGTGTTTCTAGTCTAATACTGCTTCCCAAAGATATTTGTGCTAGTGGGTTTCCACTCCAAGAAGATTTGAATCCGTTATGTGCCTTTCTTTTTCACCAATTTGAGGGAATAGGGAGTTTGTCCTGGGATCCAAATTTTGATGAATCCAATAATTTTTGATTTTTCAGTTTCTTTAGCTTTTTATATATCATGGGATCAGAGTGATTTCTCAGATGCTTACATGGTAGACCTGAAAGAGGCCCGCCAAACTGACTTGTGCCTTGTTTATTCTATTTTCTGATACTCTTAGTCATATCTGGCACATATGAGGGGAGTGTAGTAGACTGCCACACTGATGACCACAATGAACTGTCCCAAAAAATATCCAGACCCTTGGGTGGGTCCTTGTTGCAATGAGTTCAAGCTTGGAAATATGATTTGTTTCCTCAAATGGTCCTTTATTGAGTTAATGTAAGAGAGGCTAGAATGGAGCTTGCACATTGACCTTGATCTTCTTGAGACAGCTGTCATCAATGGAAGCTCCTTCTGATACAATGGAGGATGAATGATCCTCAGGTCTCTACCTTCCAAGACCCCATTCTACTCACCCTTTCAAAGCCACAGATATGTGTGTGAAGCTATTTTAGACCCTCCAGGTTCAGTCAGCTTATCAATTGTAGATTCATGTATGGCTCAGGTAAAACTAGCTCCAGAAATAACAACCAAATCCAAGAACCAAGAGTTCTAAAATACGGTGTTGAGATAACTGTGTTACTTATACAGCAATAGTAACTGATGCCTCCAACATTGAAAATTTGAGTAGGTTTTAAAATAGTCATGTTACATATTAAAATCCTTATGATTATTCATGTATTCTCATGTTAAGTATTTACTCTACTTAAATTCTTTTGAAAAAGAAGTTGCATTGTTTGCATTGTGTTATATCTAAATATTAGATTTCCATGGAAATTATGGAGATTGTTTTTATCATAAATTAACATTACTGGTTCAGTGAGTAGGACATCTTCCAACTCTTTTTACCCTGCTCTGGAATTACTGGGGACCTCAGTATCAAGAGTAAAGGTTGGACAGAGAGCTCTGCAGCCTCCTCTTGGGCACCATGAGGAGCCCAGTACAGGAGGAGAAGCCCCATACCTACCATGTTGATAGGTATGCCCCAAACCTGTCTGCTGATATTCCAAGAACTGTCTATTTCAGTAGGAAGGAATGGTGATAAGAAGTAATAAGAACTTACTGTATATGTTATCCTAGGTGATGAATAGTAATTTGCTATATAGAGGGGTAGGATACACATATGTGAATTTGCATTACTCTGTAATCTTTTGGTACTGGTAACGTCCAATTAGGAAAGTCAAAATAGATCCTTCTCAATAGCCCAGTGTTCACCCTCAGATATCCGTGTCCTGTGATATCTTCCTCATGCACTAGAGTTAGTCATCCTAGGTTATGAACTGGAGATAGTTCTATTCTGGGTGCCTTGGCTTATTTTGTCCCCTCTGTCTTTCTCTACTTTTCATTATGGCTTTGTGTTTCTCTCTTTGTTTCTTTCTTTTCCTGTTCCTCATGTCTACTGCATTCACTGCTAAGGTATGAACATTCTGAGTTCTGATTGAGAGTTTTCACTAGTGAGATCCTGGTATATAACACTTTCACCAATATGTATTTTGTGACTCCTGCTTTTATAGGAGTGTCACTCACTTTACCCCAGCTTGGCTGCAGTCACTCCTTCCCTTTCTCCAGACCTGTCTGCTAGCTCTTTAATGTCTTAACCATGGTGCAGGGGAAATAGTATTTTAAGAGGCCTCCTAAAAATGTCATAAATTGACACAATGGAATATTACTCAGCCATAAAGAAGAATGAAATTATGTCATTTGCTGGTAAATGGATGAAACTGTAGAC
Source organism: Sciurus vulgaris (assembly GCF_902686455.1). Lineage (NCBI taxonomy): Eukaryota > Metazoa > Chordata > Mammalia > Rodentia > Sciuridae > Sciurus > Sciurus vulgaris. The sequence continues at coordinate 32,596,645 of NC_136474.1, forward strand.
TATCATGGTAGGTGAAGTAAGCCAAACCCAAAAAACCAAAGACCACATGTTCTCTCTGATATGTGAATATGAACACATGATAAGGGGAGTGGAGAGAATTTCTTTGGATTAGACCAAGGGGATGAAAGGAAGTGAGAGGGGATGGGAATGGTAAAGACAGTAAATGAATCAGACATTTCTTTCCTATACTAATTTGTGAATACATGACCAGAGTAACTTCACACCATGTGCAACCACAAGAATGTGAAGTTATAATCCATGTGTGTGTATAATATGTCACTTATCATGTATAAGTGAAGTGACTACTTATACTGTCATGTATAAGTAAAAAGAACAATTTTTTTTAAGTGGTCTTCTGAGAGCCCTGAAAAACAATCTCTCCCTGTTCTTCATTGATTTCCTGCAAATCCTTTGTCACTCAGGATCATTTTCCTGGCTGAGTTGTCTTTGTATTTGACTGAGTTTTCTCCTAAATGGTGAATTTGGGGGGATTTAAAAAATATGTTATAAATTTATATATGTGTAAATAAATGTGTACAAACACAAAAATACACACACATGCATATCTATATTTATGATTGGTGTATTGAACCACTTACAGTTGATCTGTTGAACTACATGGTTTGTTCTTTTTAGTCCATTTCATTTTTTATATTGAGAAATGTCCTGCTAAATTTTTGAGGGTCTTGCTACACTGCTACACCAACATCCAACTTGTGATCCCCTAGCCTCATTCTGTATAGTCACTGGGATTACAAGAGTCCTCCGCCACTACTGCACCTGGATGAATATATAAATAAATTATATATTCCAATAATTCAACTCAGCTCTGTACACACCATTTCTCACATGGAACATCTACCTTGTGTGCCTGAATACAATCATCTTGAATACTATCAAATTAATGTTCAATAATATTCTCTTGAGCTGTTTCAAGCATATAACAATTGGGTTTTTATTGCAATGTGTATGTAAAATAAAACTTATCCTTTTAACTGTTCATAGTATATAATTAAATGGCATTAAATAGTTTCACAATATGTACCCCATGGATATTTTCCATTTCCTGAACTTTTACAGTTTGCCCAAGAGAATTCCCATACTGTTATACAAGAATGCCCCATTCCTCCTCTTCTCCCATTGCTGGTAACCTCTACTCCACTTTCTGTCTCTATGGAATTGGCTGTTGTAAGGACCTGATATGTGGAATCATAATTTTTTTTCTGGTTTAACACTTAGAATGTTTTCCCATTTCACTCACATTATTGCACTTTTAAGAGCTTCATTAATTTTCAAGAGTGAATGAAAAACTTGGCATTGGTGTGCAATGTGTTGCATATTTTTTCATTTGTTTATCTAGGGGATTTTGGGTTGTTTACACCATTGGCTAATGTGTATAAACCTGCCATTAACATTGTTGTGCAGGTGTTGATTTTAGTCTCTCCTTCCAATTCTCTTGGGAATATACCTAGGAGTAGATTTCCCTGATGGTGTAATAATTTCACATTCAATATTGGAGGAACAATCATACTGTTTTGCATAGTAGTTGTGTAAATTCCCACCAAAAAATTGTTCGGGTTTCATTTTTTCCATATCAATATTTATTTCCCATTTATCTTAAAATATCTATTGTAATGCATGTAAGGTGATACTGCAGAGTGGATGATTTGCTTTTCCTCATGACAGTGCTGTTTTTCCTATGATTATTGACTATTTGTACATCTTCTATGGGAAAATGCCTATTATTTGTTGTTCTTTGTCCATTTTCAAATTGGGATGCTTGCTTGATGAGTTATAGGATCTCAATAATAATTCTTCATCAAATTTGAAATTAAAATAATTTCTCTCATTCTGTGGATTGTCTTATTTATTTAATTTTACTTCTAACTGGTTCATTAGGTACTTTTGACTTGCCATAAACTGAACATGCAGAACATATTTAAGTTATTAAATCTGTTATTTTGTGTTTTATATTACCTCTTAAGCACTTCTAAATATATAGTTCTACCATGTGGTGCCTTTACCTATTACTTACCACACCAGGTGGCTGCCCCAGTACCATTGATCCCACAAGCCTAAGGAGGAGTATTGCCCTACCTGAAAATTGTTGGTGTGAGAGATGGGTTGAGCATGGGTGAAGCTATGTATGTGTACTCATTTTGCAATACAATCTGTTATCCATACTATCTGGCATGAGACAGGAGAAAATCTGAGCAGGCAGAAGACATACTTGTGCAGTATGGCTTGTAGTACCTGTGAGTTGGTCACTAGATATTTGTACTAACAATTGAAAGTTTTACCATGGCCTTACATTGTAGATGGCATATTCGCAAGTGGAATTTGTCTTTCCTGGGAGAACCTTTCTTGGAAGCCAACATGTGACATGGAACTGGAAAAATTGATTGAAAAACCTCATCTTTGTCCCTGGAAATGTGAAACTGGAGGCTTTGACTATGTGCATGCTCTGGCCACAACTCAGTCAGTGAACCAGATGAAAAAGGTACAGAGACAGTAATTTACAAAGTGCTAAAATGGGATGGAATAGGGCTAAAGGGATAGGATTATCCCTATAATATTATTGCTTGCCATTGGTCATAACCCAGTGAGTGTGCTCCTGCCTTCAGGCATGTCCTCTAAGGGACAAATACACTGAACTGTCCAACTAGTGTGGGATTGACAGATTGATCATACTGTCCTTTTGTCTGCTAATAAAGGACACAAATATCCTTAACCTGTAATGTAATGATGGGTATGCACACTGTGTTGTCAGTGTCAGGACCCCTATTTTCCAGACCATGGTGTTCAGCATTGGTCCCAAGGACATGATGCATCATGAAACTTCCATCTGCCATATAATCCTAGGTAGTAAGCAGGTGTGGTAGAGAGAGAAAGTCTTCTTTAAGCATTGGATATTTGCCTTATTAGGAAAACCCACCTTGGCCAGCTGGACTAGAATCTTTAGAGAAATATATGTATAATATGCCAAAATACACCATACTGTCATGTATTTCTCAAAAGAAAACTTAACCAAAGAAATGTTATTAAATGTAAATGGCCATACGTCTGCGATGTTTGTCCAATGAGCACCTGGGAACTGTGGTCCCTGCCCCAACCATGCATGTCCAAGCTGTACATCCAGATGGTATATGCCCAGAGTTGATACAAAGACAAAGAGCTTTACTGTTTTGCACCCAGTAAGCATTAAATCCAGAGTAGGGGACAATTTATTGCTGGTTCATGAGACTTGGTCCCCAATGATGGGTTGGCTATTTCTTGGCACAGTTTGAGGAAACTTCAGCCCTCCTAACTGGATCCCTGTGGGTCTTGTTAGGCTCTGGACTTGTGATCATGTCCTAATGGTTAATGAAAGCATTCAGGGAAGTGAACTTAGCCTCCTAATATGGCATCTCATTCACAATATATTTTTTATTTTTATTTTGTTCATTTTTTTTAGTTGTGTATTGACACACTGCCTTTAGTTTATTTATTTGGAAGAATAACGAACCCAGCATAGCTAAAGCAATCTTTAGCAGATAGAGCAAAGCAGTTGGTATCACAATACCAGACCTTCAATTATACTACAGAGTAATAGTAACAAAAAAAAGCATGATAATGGCACCATTTCCCACATGAACCAGGAGTGATCATTTTTTAAGTCTTACATCAAAATTATGCAGATTTGAAAGAATGAAAATTACATAAAACACTTATTTGACCTGATATTAAGGTAGAAATCACAAAGAGAAAGATAACATTGAATTCCTAAAACACATTAACCAGTTCAATTCTCATAGTCCATGGGCCTAAGAGAAATGCTCATGGAAATTTAGAAAATATTTTGAAGTAAATACAATATCAAACTCAGGATTATAGATGAAAGCAGTGCTTAGAAGAAAATTTATACCACTGAAATGCCCACATTACAAAAAGAAGTCAACTAATATGAAGATAACTCAAGAAAGAAAACTGAATTAATTAATAAAAAGTTAACTAAAAAAGATTGCCAATGGTGTTCACTTTAGGAAAACAGACAATGAGGACCAAAAAAAAACTAAGCCCATGCATGCAGAAAGAAAGAAACAGAAAAGAACAGATACGTAGAATTGGAAACAGCAGAGAAATATCAATGCAACCAAGAGGCACTTCTTTTAAAATAGCAATATACTGATAAATCTCTAAAAAGACAAGAAAAAAAAAATACCAGAAAGACCATACAATTTACTAATAATGTGAAGGAAAAGCTGTCATGATTCAGATATGAGGAGTCCTACAAAACACACATGTGAGACAATGAATATTTAGAGGAAAAGTTTGGGTTGTGAAAGCCTTAATGTAATCAGTGCATTAATCTCCTGATAGGGACTCAGATGCCATCTTCTCTGGAGGACAGACTTGGAAGTGCCAGTCCTTTGTCAGGAATTTCCTACTCCACCTAGAAAATGAAGGCACCATCTCTTGCAGCCCTGGCTGGGACTGTTTGAGGCAAGAGAGGGCATCTTGGACTCTCCCCTCTTCAGTCTTGGGTCAGAAGAGGTTGCATGTAAGGTGCTTCCAGTCCTAGGGAAGTGCAGGCTGCCTCTCAGGTTTTGAGAGATGCTCAGGCTTGGACATATGTCATGTGTCAGTACTCAGATTTTAGGGTGGTGAGATAACTAAGAAGCATCCTGCAAGTGGGATGCAGTCATGCTTGTCATGGCACCTCAATGCCTGTTGCCACCTGTCCCAATATGCCAATCAAAAGACAAGCAATGGTGAAGGCCTGGAAAGGAGTTTTAATCAGTGTGGCCACACCAGGAAGAATGGGTGTAGGGGTACAATGACCAAAGATCTGCTTCCAGGCATTGACAGGAACCTTGTGTTTTACAGAAAATGTTTCACAATCAAGTGTGCAGGATTTGATTGTGGGTTTTCATAGCTGGCAAAGTAGTTTGTCTTCTCAGGCTATGTTCTGGTTTCTCATTATTTCAGAACTGGTTCTATGAGGTGGCTCTGGAGAAGACCTTATCACATAATGGGAGCTGTTGGAGACCGTTGCCCTGTAGGGCCCGCAGTGGTGGCTGGCCTCACCCTAAGATGGCGCCGAGAAGCCCAACTGCAAAGAAAAACAACTTTAAGGAAGTGCTTTTTATTGGCTGACTGATCTCCTCCGCGTCTGTGCTTAGCTCATGATCAGTACATGTCCTCATTGCTCACCATTAAGTCTCCATGAGCCAAACGCCTGACCTGTTAAGGTGATTGGCTGTTACATCCCATAAAGCTGCGTACTTTGCGAGGCGGAGGCAGGGCAGGCAGCAGCTGGTTGACGAGAGAAGAAGAGAGGCAGTGGCGGCACGACGAAAGAAGAAGAGAGGCAGTGGCAGCGCGACGAGAGAGGAAGAAGAGAGAAGCAGCAGCTGCATGAGGAAAAAGAAGGAGAGAGAGAGCTGCTGCGCAGCAAGAGGAAGAAGAAGAAGACGGCAGCGGTGGAGGAGGAGGAAGAACCAGGCAATTGGCTCAGAAGTTCTCCCATAAAAAAAAAGACCTTAAAACTTCATTTGAGACCTGAGTCTTCATTGTACTCGCTGGACGAGACAGGGAGCCATCAGTACACATGGCATAATTGCTCCAGCTTAGTGTGGCAGCCTCAGTTCCAATGCAGGGGTAATTATTCCCATTTAGTGGAATGATCTGTCTGTGAGGCTCTGCTGCTCCTAGAACCTAAACTGAGTGCCAGTTTAGGACAGTGTCAGGAGACTTGTAGGAGCCACTGAATGGGTCTGGAACAGGAGGTTATGAAAGCTTGCAGCTGAATGTCCCTGCAAATCTTAAAATTTACTCTTATATTGGTGTCCTCAGTTGTCAAGTGGGACAAGATAGGTTAGCAAAATTTAAGACTCATAAACCTTGTAGTTTTTGTACAGAACTGAGCAGGGATCTGGTCCAAAGTCTCAGATGATAAAAACCAAATTGAAAGCAGAGATGGCAAATTTTATCCTGCTTGAAGTTACTATTTGGGCAGTGAAAGGCCTGTGTAATGAGTGCTTTTAGCTAAAGTGGTATCTAATTCTCTGTTATAATTACCCACATACCCATCTTTGTACAAATGCATTATTTCATTTCTCCATGGTAAATATCTAGGAATAGGATAGTGAATAATATGATAGTTCCATGTTTACATTTTAGAGAAATTGCTGAACTGTTTAAGAAAGTATTTGTACAATTTTAACCTAGCAGCAGAGTGTGAAGGTGCTATTCCTCTGTATTCTTATCATGAGTCTGTATTGTCAGGTATATTTAATTTGATCTATTTTAATAATTATGATACATGGACATCCTTTATTGTGGTATTCATTTGTGTTTCCTTATTGATTGAGTGGGTTTTATGTGCTTAATGACCATTCATATGTTTTCTTTAAAATTTTTTTGTCTATTTAGTTGGACATAGTGGCATATGCTCTAATGCCAGCAGTTCAGGAGGCAGGAGTATCATGAGTTCAAAGCCACCCTCAGCAAAAGCCAGGCACACTAATGAACTCAATGAGACCCTGTCTTCAAATAAATTACAAAATAGGGCTGGGGATGTGGTCCATGTTCAAGGGCTACTGAGTTCAATCCCAAGTACCCTTCCCTCCTAAATTTAGGTCTGTTTAAATAGTATACCTAATTTTTAATTAGAATTTTTTGTTTCTACAAAATGGTAAGTTGGCTTTGTACATGTAGATATGAGTTCATTGTCAGGTATCTGTATTGTGAGACGTTTCCTCCAGTTACTGGCTTACCTTTTACATTCCTTTCTTTTATTTTGCATTCTCATGCTAGATTTATTCAATACATTTTCATCACTACATATAAAAGTACAAACCCAACCTTATCTAAACTGCTACTATGTAACAGAACTCAAAACAAAGTTTAGAGTACTGACTATACAATAAGAAAGAGGAGAAATTCAGTACATATCTCCAAGGTATCCTGCATGACCACCATGATGGCAGTCGTGATCTTGCAGAGCTGGCTCAAAACTTGCTCACCAATTTCAGGGAATAAGGGAAATGTGGGGTAGGGGTGCGTGGGAAGGTGTAGAAAAACAGAAACATTTGTAGCATCTAACAGGTGGGTGGCAACCCTAGAGTTTGGAAGAGTATTCAAGAGCAGGGAAAAGACTAGGCTTAACAGGAATGGGGCTTGGTCTCCCTTCCTGTGGACATAGCTCAGCAATAGAAAGGGTGTAACCAAGAGTGCCAGACTGACTCAAGTCATCTATGAAGAGTCTGGGTCACACTGCCACCTGGTAGATTGCTCGTCCCTGTGAGCTCTGCCACTGGAAAGACAGTAATGGGAAAACAGCAAGGCACCTCGATGGGCACATTCCTGAACCATCAGCACTTCTGCAGCCAGGATCTGCCTGCAGAAGAAAGGTCTCAACTGCTGGCTTTTAAGCCGGACGAAGGGAGGGGTCCTTTCCTGCCAACATTCCTTTAGCTAGGAAAGTGACAGCACTGAGCTGGGTGGAACATAAGGTATAGATGAGTTTTGGTGGGTTTGTTTATCTGGAGCAGTTAGAATGGAGCGGTTTCTGTGATGGCAGTGTCCTGCAGAACAGGACTGTCTGCTCATGGGGGACCTGTGTCTTGTAAAGTAGATCTCCTCCTCCTCTGTGTGGGCAACCTATGCCATATAGGAGGTGGCAGCAGCATTCTCCTGGGAGGGCTGAATCACTGGGGTGGTTCATAGCCTAGACCAGGGGGCCAACACAGCAGTAGCAGTGACCTCCTGGCCATCCATTTGTCCTCCATCCATCTCATCCATCTGCTTCAGTGGTTTCTCAGCTTCATCTGATTCTAAAACTCCATACATGCATAGCCTTTGAATAGATGAGGATGTACCTTTTCTACAGGCATGTCAATTGTTTTAATTTTGCAAAGGTGTAAATATGTTATTATCCTTGGTCACATTCCTGGTGAGGCTTCCAACATTCACTTTGAGTTTAGGGGAAGGGCTCTGCCATTTTTCTCTTTTTGTCTTTGAGATGGTTTGACTTTTGGAGCAGGATCATCACCTTTGCCATGTCTGCACCCAAAAGGGCTGGGAGATCCAGAGGAGCTGCTGGAATAGGAGCAGCAGCATATGCTGGAGCTTCCCCAGAACCTGGATGCAGAGGAGGTGCTGGAGACGCTGCTGGAGACTGTGCTGCTGCTGGATCCTGAGCTGAAGGTGGAACTGCATAGAGACTTGGTACTGCTGCTGCTTCCAGTGGAAGCACTGAAACTCTTCCAAGGCTTATCCCTGCCATGGTCCTTCTCACTCATGTCCTTGGTGGTCCCTTTGTCTTTAGAGCAGTCCTTGAATTTGGTAGAAGGGGGATCCCTAGTGCTGGACATTTTATTATTTTTTTGACTCCTATCAAGCTCTTCTTTTTCACTCCTGATAAATCCATTCTCCCTTTCAGTATTTTAGAGCAGCAATGGCAGCCTCACTTACCTCAACTCTCACTTCTAACTTGTGTCTGAGGGAAAGAATCCCTGATGGGTTGCCAATTACACTAAAGAGCAGCAAATTCTAGCTACCTCCTCCTGCTCTCCTCAGCTGCTCCCTCATGGTGTATTCTTAAAATAAATTGTTTTAATTTATATTTATTTATTTTGATTTTTGTTAATGGTTAGCATTCATTTTTTTCTCTCACAAGTCACTTCCTACCTCAACCATGTTCATGAGGACTTTTTCCTATTTTGTTGTGTGAACTTTATAGTTCTAGATTAGATTATTGTCCTTGATTAAACTTAGACCTGTCAGATATTTGAATTAATTTTTGTGCGTTCTGTTATTTTTCTGCTGATGCTGTAACACATGATCACACACAAGATGGTTCCTTACAACAGACATTTTCAGCCTCACAGTTACAGTGGCCCAAAACCTAAATCAAGGTGTTTTCAGGTCCCTGCTTCCTCATCCAGCTCTGAGGGAGAGTCCTCTCAACCTCTTTCAGCTGCTGGGCTGCAGGCATTCTGGGCATATGGAAGCATAACCATAGGCTTCCCTCACTTCTTTCCTTGGGTATCTTCTGTGTTCCTCCTCTCTCATCTGTATTTCCCCCTCATTGTGTGAAGACACTTGTCATTGCATACAGAGATTACCCAACAAACCAGGACAATCTTATTTGAAAGCCTTGATTTTATTGTCTTTGTGACAGTCCCTTAACCAAGCATGTGGTCTTTTCTTACAGATACCTGTACAGGTTAATTGGAGTCCAGCTATAGGGCTTAAGGGGAGAGTTAATAAAGAGGCAAGCATACAAGATGGGAAAGATCAAAAAGTGGCTTCCGTTGGAAACCAGTCCAGTTTATTATCTATTCCAGGGTCATATCATGTTACCTAGGTTACATATTACAATTAACTTTGTGTGCGCAGATCACATATCTTGCTTATATCTCAGAATCCACTACTACCAAAGATTATTATAACAAAATAATGTCTCCTGACCTCAAGGACAGGAATTGCAGAGTATCTATAAGCCATTCAAACAGCATTCTTTATCCTGAGGAGTGTGCTCAACTTGAAGGATTTTCTCTCCTCTGTATATTGACTGACCTGAAATCCATGCAGATGCTGGAGCCTATGACTTATATGTCCATCTTGGCAGATCACAATCCAACTTCTTACACATGATGTGAGATGAAATTTGTAGGTCATTATTTTTCCATTTGGATAATCACTTCTATTGTCTGTTGAAAAACCATTCATTTCCCATTAAATCAACTTAGAATATTTTTTGAAAGTCAGATGACCATTTGTATGTGGATCTGTTTCTGAGCTGTCTCTTTAGTTGCACTGGTCTGTATGCCAGGCTTCATGCTGATATCCTATGACTGTGATTACTCTAGCTTTCGTTATCCTTTCAACCCTGAGATCAGGTAATATAAATCCTTAGGTCTTCCACAAAAATTGTTTTGACCATTCTAGGTCATTTGAAGACCCACATACATTTTACAATCAGGTTGTTAATTTCTATAAAAATAAAGCCTTCTTTGATTTTGATCAAGATTGTATTAGATTTATAAGTCCATTTGGGTAGAAAGGACAGAAAGATATCCTTGATCTCAGGAATTTCAGCTTAACAGTAACTACTGACCAAATGTTTTTCCTCTGGGTGTAAGAAGTTAGTGATATGAAGATTAAATGAAATCAACTAATAGACTGTTGGGGTCAGGTGAGGATTCAGTTGTAGAACATCCTGGCTGCACAGAGGGGTGTTGTTCCAAATCTGTGTCCAGGGGAGGATAAAGAAGGGCTGCATCCTGGCTGATTGTGTAACCCAAGGTGACTGATTAATAGAGAACATGTTCTCCAGGCAGTCAAAAATCTAGAAAATGAGAGATAGGGAGTTTCCTCACGTGAGCTCATTCACATGGGAGGGAACAGGTTTGCAGGTTGTTGGGACATGAGTCATGTGAGAGGACAAGTTGACTTGGTTCACCACAGAGAAGTTGGAAGACCAAGTCCTTGTGGATTCTGAGGGGGCCCCGGGAATGAGATGTCTCCCACAAAAAAGGCTGTGTGTAGGCTGTCAATTATTTTTTCTCATTGTATAGAATATATAAAAATTTCAAAAACACTTAAATAAACCAATAAAGTGGGAAAATGATCTGAATAAACACTTTCTTGAAGAAATACAAATGATCAATAAACATATGAAAATGCTCACTATCATTAACCATCAAGAAAACACAAATCAAAATTATGAGATTTGATTTTATTCAGGTTAGAATATATATCATATCAAAATTAATGAATACTGACTAAGATATGGATAAAAAGGAACACATATACAGTGTGGGAGTGTAATTTATTATATTTACTTTGGGAATAGATTGGAAGCTTGTCAAAAAACTGAAAATAGAGCTTTCCTATGACTCAGCTGTCCATGATCTAAGTGTTTATCTAAGGGAAATTAAGTCTGCTTATAGAGATGTCTGCATATCTATGATGATTGTGGAACTGTTCACAATAGCTAAGGTACAGAATCAAATTAGGTGTCCATCAGCAGGGGAATGTAGAAAAAAATATGGTTACACATATGTGGGTGTGTGTGAGCATGTATATATGTATACATATACATGTATATAGGTGAATGTCTATGTATGCATATATATTTTATATATGTATATACATGTATACTTTATATACATATGTAAATATTTTCAATCTTATTTACATATATATATAGCTTCTTCATATATATAAATATACGTATACATGACAGACTATTATTGGACCATAAAGAAGAATGAAGTTCTATCATTTCCAGGAAAGTGGATGGAACTGAGGTTATTGCGTTAAATGAAATGACACAGAGAGACATGAAGACAAGTGCTGCACATTCTCTTTCAAGTGTGGAAATGTAAAAAGAAAGGTCTGTAAGTAGAAGAAAATTTTTAGGGATTGGAGAAGGTGCTGGGGGAGGTGGTGTGAGGGCCATGTATGCATGTGTGCAAATATCCCAGTGAGTTCCCTTTCTCTATACAATTATTATTTGATAGTAATTACCATAAAATAGAGGAAATGTGACTCCTCCAAAAAATGATAAAATAAAATCTCGGCTCAGGGAGAAAAAGCATCATTTCTACACTATATGTCCTTATGAACTATATTGATGAATAAAGAGAAAGAGAGCAAGTTTCTAGAGTCTGAACATCCGAGAGCACTCTCAGGAGCTTTTTGTATACCCCTTAAGACACAAAGCCCCTCATGCCAATGAGTACTGTGCAGGGACATCTTCTGCCCTTTAGGAGATCGTGAGTGTCATCCTCACCCAGGGAGGTGCCAGCAATATGCAGGTGCCCTTGGGTGCTTTTGATGAAAGAACTGGGTGACATAAAAGAGAAGTCACTGCTTCACAGAGGAAAGGTGTTTGTGTGAAATATTCCTCCCTGCAATGAAAAAGGATAACACTTTCTTAAAGCTGAAATCTTTTGCTGCATTCAAAAGGCCAGTAGGGTACAGAGAAAATGTTTGTCAAATGTATTTTCTGCCAACTGCCACCACTGAGAACCACCTGGGGAAGCTACAGTTGCAGCATTGCTGACTGTACACTGGGGTCAACTTGCCCCTCCTGTTTGCTCTTACTGCCTTTTAAAACTACTATGAGTAGATGACCCCAGTGTCAGCTATGTCCCTTCTGCTGGTTTTACATCCTTCATTGGATTTCCACCTGCACCTATTCCTCTAGGATGCAAGTTTGGAGTTTTTGATCTGCTAACAATATCATATATTGCATCCTTTTGGATATTTCTCATTGTATTTTTGAACTAGAGAGGGAAACAGACCCAGGAGCTCCGAGGATTTCAAGACATGAGAATGAAGACAAAATTTATGAAGTGTTCATATGCCATAATTTGCATACAGTTTAAGCATACCCAATCTGAAAGCCAAAATAGAAAATGATCCCAAATTTAATATTTTGTGAACATCATAGCAGTGCTCAAAAACTTTTAGATTTTGGAACTTTTTAACTTTTGTCTTTTTGAATTAGGGATGTTCAGCCAGTAAAATGTGTTTACGTATTTCAAAATTGAAAATTCTGAAGTGTGAAATGATTCTTGTCTCAAGCATTTCTAGTAAGTTACTCCACTATGCATTTTTGCCTAAACAATTATTGTTTCACATTTATGTCTGTGTCATTTTTTTTGTTTTTAGTGAATTAAAAGCTAAAAGTGATTTTGTTTCAAAAGAGAAAAATCAAGCAAATGAATGTGATTTTTAAAATAGAAGTTTGATGTTATTAATTTTATTTGTTATGTGTTTTTTTATTTTTACATCAGGCATAAAACAGAGAATCAGAAGTTAATTCTGTGGTGTAAAAGAATGGATTTTACATGATGATTACAGAATTGGAGGCCCAGAGCCTTGTGTGAATAGGTTGTGTCACCTTTCTTATAATGATGAGAGGAACACATGACCTTCCCCAGGCTGTGGAGGACACTGCATCTTGTACTCAGTTCAAACAGTCATGCACTGCTGTCCTGGCACATCCTGTGGACTTGTCATGTTTAGATATCTAACTTCCTTTTTGGGGCAGTGGCATTACCAGAGATTGAAACTTGGAGTGCTTTGCCACTGAGCCACATCTCCTGTTTTTTTTTTAAATTTTTTATATTTTATTTTTATTAGGGCCTCCTGAATTTGCTTCCAGTTCTGATGTTCCAGAGACTGGCCTTGAATTTTCAATTCCTCAGTTTCTCAACTGGTAGGAATATAGCCATGCTCCAGCATGTCCTCCTCATCTCAATAACTTGACATTGGGAAATTATGAAGTCTGTATTAAATTCAAGCAGTCCTATTTTGATGATTGTAGAAGATAGTGTCAGTGTCTACATTAAATTTTTAGTCACTCTCTCAAAGATTTAAAAATATGAACAAAAGGGTGCTAATTGTTAAAATGAAATAAATTTGCCCCAAGCCGGTCTCCATAATTGGGTGATAAAATTTGTCCCAAAGTGTCCTCCATATATGGTGAACTCTAACCTATCTGGATATGCAAAAAAGGTGTAATCTATCTTAACTGTAGGAATTCCCTTGTAACCAAGCAACTAAACCTTAGCCAATCACAGCAGGGCAGCTTCAGGCAATCCTGTGCTGAGGATTGATCTGAACACGTGCCTGTGGTCAAAAGTACTGAATGCAGCCAATCAGATGATTTCCAGGTGGAGCTTCCTCTTTTCTGACTGAGGGTAACCTGCAGTGGTGAGGCAGTTAATGGTTAGGCGGTTAACCTTCTTTAGTCCCAAGTGCAACCTGGCATTAGAACCGTTTATTTTTTTTTCTTTTTCTTTACTGCAAGCTTTTCCAAATCAACTCTTCTCCATTTTTCTTAAAATAGTTCCAATCTATGAACCAACTGTGAAATCTGCCTATGTTCCTTCTGACATTTGGGGATCAGAGACCATTTTCTTACCATGTTTGAGTCATCTAGAAGTAAAGTGACCTACAGTCCCCAGTAACACTGAAGAGGCTGACTTGAGAATAAGTGCATTTCCACCAGAGGGTCCAAAGTTAGACTACAGCTTGAGAGCCCTGAGGTTGGGAAAAAATGGTGACAACAAGAGTTCTACCCCCATGAGAGCAAAAGCTGTGAGGACCAGCCAGAAGACTTACAGGAGCAGGGCCCTGGAAAATGCAGGGAATGCCCTTGAAGGGGTCCCCTTCTGAACACATGTCCAGTCCAGACAGCATCCTTGTGGGCTCAGGGAAGAGCAGCATCCATCAAGATATATTTTCTTCCTCTCTTACTCTCAGGGTAGCTGCTGGACTTGAAGTGGTCAGAAGACACAATCACTAGGCTGGTCTGGTGGAGAAGATAGATGTATCAAATGCCAATTGAAAAGTCTACATCCTGCTTGCATGTGCAGGATTTCAGCAAGCCTGACTGTTCCTGGGAGAATGTTCTTATTTCAATGCAGTGTCCTGTTTTGTCTATTAACCTGGGATTAGCAATGTAATTACTGTAACCAGTGGATTTTTCCTTATTTAGACATAAAAGGACCCTGGATTTCACCCAAGGGCTGGAGAGACAGCACCAAGGAGCAGGTGTGCATAGGCAGTGTGGAGAGAACAGAGTCAGTTTGAAGAACTGCATGAGTGCAGCTTGTTAACCATGAAAGCATCAGTAACTGGGAGTAGAGAAGACAGTTCTTTAACACCATAGTAAATTAGTAGAAAACCAATAAATATCATTCAAAAAAGGGAATCAAAAAATTACTTCAAAGAATATTCACTTGCTTCTCAGCACTGTAAGTCTCTAGTAGGTATTAAACATATCTTTTTGTCCTAGAAAATTAATTGGTTAATTCTGGAAATAATAGAGGACAATTGTGTGCAGTTTTATGTAGCAAGAAAAAGTTAAATTGTAAATCATGCAGTAAAAATATAAACAGTGGTAACTGTGGGCTGGCAGGGAGCCAAAGGGCGTACTTGGCATGCCTGGAGAAAAACAGGAAGCTATTACAATTGGCTACATGTATGCTTGAGCTAATGATTGCTTAACCTTTACCAGGATTGGATGGACATATGTGTTTGAAATTGATTATGCATGAGACTGCTTATATATAGAGGGTGTTATCCGAATACAAAAAAAATAAAAAGCTCTTTTATGACAATCTGAGGAGTACATGTCTTTATGTCCCGCTGGACGGCGACATTTGGTGGCCCATATGGGGAATGGTGAGCACTCAGGTAAGTAATAAAGGAGAAAATTTTCACTAGCACAGTCAACTAGCAGGCAGCTAGCAGGTTTCCCTATTTGAGGAAACAGTGGCCTTACAGTACTAACAGAAGGCTTCCCTAGTGAGGGTACTTAACAGAAGGCTGTCCCAAGAGACAGCAAAGGACGTCCTGTAGTAAATGAATGTGTGTAAGGTGTTAGTTGTGTTAATATTTTTGTTACTTTTTCTTGTTTGGTTTCTGATTGTTGTTCTGGTGGTGATCAGAGAGGCCATATTATAGCCATGGGATTGGAAATTTCATGGATTCACATGGAAGGCTCTCTTAAGGCATTGTTAAGAGAAAATGGAACTCTGTTAAAGTCTAAAACTGCATGGATGTTCCTTAAAACTATAGAAGAAGCCTGTCCTTGGTTCTTAGAAGAAGGGCTCCTTACTGTCCCTCAGTGGGAGAGTTTGGGATAGGACCTCCGTAAACAAAATGAAAAAACCCCTCTCCCTCTTGGTACTTTGCCTATATGAACATTAGTTCATTTCTGTCTGACTTCCAAACAACCAAAATTTCAAGAACAGCTAAGAGAAGGGGAAGAGATATTAGAAAAGAAGAACAAGAGATATTGTAAAAGAAGAACAATCAAGTCGAGCTTCTGAAAGAGAAAGTAGATGTTCAGACTCAGAACAGGGATGTGACTCTGAGAACAGGAACTATCTGAGACAGAGCTAGAAAAGAAGTTCTCTCAGTGGCATTTAGCCCCTACCACACAGCATTCTCTGGCATATAATCCAGATCACCACTCTTTTCCAAGTTGTAGGGGCGCATGTACTTGCTGCAAAGGGGTGGCCCCCAGACAGTGGGCTGATGTAGAATCTCGATCAGTGTTCCCAATATTCCCGGTATTTGAAGATCAAAACAATCAGAGATATCATCAAATATTAGATATAAAATTAATAAAACAGTTAAAAGAGGCAGTTATGTCCTATGGAGTACAAGCTGCATTTACCACTTCTGTATTAGAGAAGGTTGCAAGTCAAAATCTTACTCTGACTGATTGGGGTAATTTAGCAAAAGCATGTTTATCTGGGGGACAATATCTTATGTGGAAGGTGGCCAACCAGGAGTTATGTTCTGATACTGCCCAACATAATGCAGTTGCAGGCAATCCTCAATGGAATCTAAACATGCTGACAGGCCAAGGACCATATGAAGGGCAAGGTAATCAGATTAATTTCCACCCCGGTGTGTATCAACAAATTAGTGCTGCTGCCACTAAAGCTTGGAAAATGCTTTCAGGTGCTGGCAATCTTCAAGGACAGTTATCTAAGTTTATTCAAGGCAACAATGAACCCTATGCTGATTTTGTGGACAGATTGATTCAAACAGCAGGACGTATATTTTGAGATGTAGACCAGGTTATGCCTTTAGTCAAACAGCTTGCATACAAGCAAGCAAATGAATGGTGTAAAGGAGCAATAAGACCTTGGAAAAACAAAGATCTTGGAGTCTATTTAAAGGCTTGTAGGGATATTAATGAGGCTTTTATTCAAGGTCAGGTGATGGCTGCAGTACTTGCACAGAGTCTTAGAGGCAATGCCAACTCCTGCCCAGGCCAACAGTGTTATTGGTGTAAGCAATATGGACACATAAAAATGGACTGCCCCCAGAGTCCTGTGAAAAGGTTCTTGATTGCATTGACCTAGCTAAGCCTTTATCATTCATTGTCTTGGCCACAAATAAGTTACCCACAGGAGTGTTTTGGCAAAAGGGTCCTATTCTATGGGTTCACATGAATTATGCCCCTAACAAGGTCTTATCCTTGTTTACTGAATCTGTGGCAAAATTAATCCTTAGGGCATTAAAAGTATCCCTTTCCACCTTTGGGTCACATCCCTCGACAATAACTACTCCTTATACCACTGATCAGATACAATATCTTATTAATAATTTAAATTCATGGGCTATAGTCTTTACTAGTACTTGTGCTATGTTTGACAATCATTTGCCATCTGATCCTCTTCTCCAATTTTGGAGTCAACATCCTATAATTTTCCCCAAAGTCACCCAAAAAGAACCTATTATAGGAGCTACCCTCATATTTACTGATGGATCAAAAAATGGTAGGGGTGCTATTACTGTAAATAATGTTACAGAAATATTGCTGTTTAATACTCTATCTGCACAACAAACAGAACTATTAGTAGCTGTAGAAAGAAGTATTCAGAACCCACCATGAGCCCTTTAACCTACTCTCTGATAGCAAATACGTTGTTAATGCTATTCAAAATTTAGAATAAACTGGTCTGCTCTCCCTCACTTCCACCATCACTAAGTATTTACAATCTTTACAAAAACTTATTTGGGATAGAAAAAGCCCTTTTTTTATTGGGCATGTTTGGGCTCATACTGGCCTTCCAGGTCTTCTAAGTTTACACAATGATTTAACAGACATGGCCAACAGAGACCATTATATCATTCATGCACTTGAAAATGCAAAAAAAAAAATTTCATTCCAAATTTCACGTAAATGCTTCTACTCTATGTTTATGCTATCAGTTTACTAAGGCAACAGCTTGGGACATAGTCAAGTCTTGTGCTAAATGTGCTACTCTTATTCCTAACCCCTCCTTAGGAGTAAATCCAAAACGGCTTCATCCCAATCATATTTGGCAAATGGATGTAACTCATTATTCAGAATTTGGAAAACTACAATTCTTCCATGTTTCAATAGATACCTTTTTAGGATTAATTATGGCCTCTGCTCATGCTGAAGAAAAAAAAAAAACAAAGATGTAATAACACACTGTTTACGTTCTTTCTCCATCCTAGGGTCCCCAAACAAATTAAAACAGATAATGGTCCTGGATATATGTCCCAGACCTTTAAACAATTTTGTTACACCTTTGGTATTTAACATGTCACAAGAATTCCCTATAATCCTAGTGGACAAAGAATTGTTGAGCATGCCCATTTAACACTTTAAAACATGCTTTATAAACAAAAAGGGGGAATAGAGGCATCATACAGGTCCCCAAAAGACAAATTATCTGTTGCCTTGTTCATTTTAAATTTTTAAAATCTCAAATCTGAAGGCCGATCAGCTGCTGACAGTCATTCAGAGCCTAATAAAAAACATATACCTCAAGTGCTCTGGAAGGACATTCTATTGGGACAATGGAAAGGCCCAGATCTGGTATTAATCTGGACCCAAGGATCTGTTTGTGTTTTCCCGCAGGATGTGCAATCGCCAATTTGGATGCCTGAAAGATTGGTCAAGGCCTCCTCAATAGAAAACTAAGGACAACAAGAAGATGAGGAAGTTCTCCAACTGCTGTTGTTGATGATCCCTTACCATGTTAATGGAGCAGCCCTGCGTTACCTATGGGGGTTAGTAAAGGCGTGGCCTTGCCTTTTGCCCCTTACCAACTCTTGCAATCTATATCCTCCTATTCTTACCACTAATTCCACATTAGGGTTACCTACTATACCCTTTTCTCCTCACTTAGCCCCCTTCCCAAATGGCTTCTACAACTTGGCAGGTTATGTGGGAACCTTCCCCCAAGGTTGGCTATGCTAGACCGGTAGTCAGAGATGGGTAGATTCGTGAAGAGCTCATACCAACCTAAGACAGGGAATGAAGATATAAGCTTCATTTTCTGATGATAGATAAGGATGTTGCTCTGTCATGGACAACCTAAGACAGGCACGGTCTTTTTATAAACAAACAGGGGAAGATGTGGGCTGGCAGGGAGCCAAAGGGTGTGCTTGGTATGCCTGGAGAAAAACAGAAAGCTATTATAATTGGCTACATGTATGCTTGAGCTCATGATTGCTTGACCTTTACCAGGATTGGGTGGATATATCTGATCGAAATTGCTTATGCATGAGACTGCTTATATATAGAGGGTGTTATCTGAATACAAAAAAAGGCTCCTTCATGACAATCTGAGGTGTATGTGTCTTTATGTCCCACTGGACAGCGACAGGTAACACCAAAATCATCCTGTTTTTGGTATTAATAATGAAACAAAAATAAAAAAAATGATAAAAATCATTCAGTAGGAATTATGCAGTGTTGTAATATTGTAACTAATTTTTCCTTCACTACAACATTATTAGCATTAATTCTCATTTTAGGAATTAATGTTTGGAGATCCTGAATGACTTGCCTATGTCACAGACCTGGAAAGTTGAAAATTTCTCTCACTCCAGGGACCACAGTGTACAAAATAAATTCATACACTCTTGAAGTTTTTCTTGATGTTGGACATAGGTATGTAAAGTGTTTGTAGCAACAGATTAATCAGGCATATAAATAGGTGTTGGAATGGTCTTCCTTGCAGTGCTTCAAGAGGATCCCTGAACTGACAGATGTCTGTCACTTAAGAGGTTGTTGATAAAATTTGTAGTGATTTTGACAACATTAGGGAGCAGGTGGCAGCAATTTCAAGTACTGGACAAAAGGGGAAGCAAGAGATGCAGACATAATGAGAATGGATGTAGGTGGGAAAAGCGAATATGCAAACCTGTTCAGGACTGTAGGGCTGTGACAGCAACGTTTCCTAGAGGAGAGTTTAGCATTTTATAATTCCCATTCACTGTGACTGGGTCAGCATTTTATTGCTTTCTGGTTGTTAGTTTCACCTGTGTGGGTTTGCATAACTGTGGTTCCATGTGTGTGAGATGCATGGGCCACATGTTTATGGGGAGATGGGCTATTCTGGGAATGACAGCTCAGTCTAGGGATGGACACCCTGGGAAAACTTTGGGTAACCACAGAGACCTACACCTGTTTGCAAAACAAAGAAATCCACATTGGCCCTGGAAATAATTACAATTTATCATGTAACAGAAGCATGATTATGAATGTGACCAACCTTAGAGAATGCAGGGGTAAGCCATTGGGACTGTCTGGAGTGTCACTGTTAATGTGATGAGAAGGACAGATAGTATAGCTGTGTCTGGGGAAGCTTGGAGCCATTTTTTTCTGTGACAATTCTTTAAAACTAAAACTGCTTAAAATTGTCAATTGCTTTGTAGTCTACAAAGGGAATTGTTCTTACAGGTAACATTGTAGAGTTGTTCCCTGTTTTTGTTCTGTTTTAAGTTTTTTTCATTTACAATAGTGCTTTTTCCCTTGGAGTGTGAAGATGGCAACAAATAGTTCACCACTGCACAGTGTACTCTGGAGCACCAGATGTGATGAAGTGAGTGTGAAACATGTTTTAAATAATGGTCTTTTTCAAAACTGAATTTGCAATAGATTCAAATGTCATTTAGAGAGTCCTGTGTGGATTTAAAAAGTCACTTCTAGTTGGGACAGTGGCACAAACCTCTGATCCCAACTACTCAGGGGTCTGAGGGAGGATGATTGCAAGTTGGAAGTCAGCCTCAGCAATTAGCAAGACCCTGTCTTAAAATGGGATGAAAAAAAAAAAGGGTTTTGGGGTGTAGGGTGTAGGTCAGTGGTAGAGCACTTGCATATAGTAGGCCCTGGATTCAATCTCTAGCAGTGTGAAAGAAAAAAAAATATTTGCAGCAAAATGTTTTGATGTGCAAAAAATTTAAAAACCAAGGGAATGTATTTTTATCATTTTCTCCAAAGTCCTTTTTTTGATTATGTCTTTCTGGTTCTGTGTAAAAATGCTGAAATGCTTATAAGATTTATATCAGGCAGTATGGCCATTTTGACAGTATTAATTCTGCCTATCCAAGAGCATAGGAGATGTTTCCATTTTCTAAGGTTTTCTTTCATTTCTTTCTTTAGTCTTTTGTAGTTTCCATTATAGGGGACTTTCATCTCTTTTGGTAGATGGATTCCCAATAATTTTAGTTTTTTGAGGCCATGGTGAATGGGGTAATGTTCCTAATTTCTCTTTCAGAGAATTCATCACTTATGAATAGGAATTCATTAGATTTATTACTGTTGATTTTATATTCCACTGCTTTGCTGAATTCATTTATGAATTCTAGAACTTTTCTGATGAAATTTTTTGGATCCTTGAAATACAGAATAATGTCATAGTGATAGTTTGAGTTTTTCTTTTCCCTTAGTATCCCTTTAATTTCTTTGGTGTGTCTATTTACTTTGGATACATTTTCCCAGACACTTTTGAATAGAAGTGGTGAAAGAGGACATCCCTGTCTTGTTCCAGTTTTCGAGGGTACGCTTTCAGTTTTTCTCCATTTCATGTGCTTTTGACTGTGGGCTTAGCATAGATAGCCTTTACCATGTTGAGGTATGTTACTAGTATTCGTATTTTTTGACTCTTTTGAGCATGAAGGTCCTGTATTTTTTAAAACTTTTCCTGTATCTATTGAGTTGATCATATGATTCTAGGGCTACTGGGCCTGAAGTTTTGTTTCCTTGATGTGTCTTTGACTGTTTTTGGTATCAGTGTGATAGTCGCTTCATAGAATGAATTTGGAAGGTTCTCTCCTTTTGTATTTCATGGAATATTTTGTGAAGTATTGGAATTAGGTATTCTTTGAAGTCTTGTAGATGTCAGTTGAGAATCCCTCTGGTCCCAGACTCTTCTTGTTCTGGTAGGCCTCTGATTGCTTCTTCTATTTCATTGCTTGAAATTGATCTGCTTAAATTGTGTATGTCCCCCTGATTTAGTTTGGGTGAATCGTATGTGTCTAGAAATCTGTTGATGTCTTTTAGATTTTCTATATTGTTGGAGTATAGATTTTCAAAATAGCTTCTAACTTTGTTTTTCAGCAGTGTGTGTCATGATATTTCCTTTTTTATAATGAATTTTAGTAATTTGAGTTTTCTCTATCCTCTTTGTTGATGTGGCTAAGGTTTTATTAATCTTGTTTATTTTTTCTAAGAATTAACTTTTTGTTTTACTGTTTTCCCATCATTTCTTTGTTTTAGTTTCTTTGATTTCAGCTCTGATTTTAATATTTTTCTGTCTTCTATTACTTTGTGTGTTGATCTGTTCTTCTCTTTCTATGGTTTGAGATGTAATGTTAGGTCATTTATGTGTTGACTTTTTATTCTTTTTTTGAATGAGTTCAGTGCAATGAATTTTCCTCTTAGCCCTCCTTTCTAAAGATTTTGATATGTAGCATGAGTTCTGCCTTTTACCTCTAAGAATTGTTCTTATCCACTCCCTGATGTCTTCTGCTATTCTTGAATCATTCAACAGTGTATTATTTAGTCTCCAGGCATTGGAATAGTTTCTAATATGTGGGGGTCCAGCCCTAGCAGGGGTCGTAGTGGTCACAGGTGATGGAGTAGGTGTCCATGAGGTGGAGAACAAAGCAACACAACTCAAGGAATGGATGCTAAATTCTAAATTTTATTTTTCCCAGCCAGATTTTTATACATTAAAAGGTGACAGTTACACATGTTTTTCCAGAACAGAAAATGATCACAAGGAAAAATAAAAAAAAAAAAATCTTGTATAATCATTACTAGACCAGGCAATGAAGTATTCTAATTATTTTTAGTAATTGCTTACTCGTGATAACCTATAACTAAGCAATAAGACATATAAATATTGCTTAACTAATCATAATGGTTAAAGCAAGTTTGGCAGGGTTGAGTAAATGTCAGTTGTGTGGCTACTGCTGTGGTTAATAAGTGCTAGACAGTTTAAGCTAACAGTAATATGACATCATCCTCTACTGTGTGAACTTAACATTGAGGAACTTTTTTCTCTGGGGGATAGGTGACCAATAATACATACAGCATTTAGTAAATCCTAATCTTTAATAAATGGAATATCTTGCACTCTTTTATATATACTTTCAAACCAGATTATAACATGTCCTGATTTTACATCTAAATATCCCATGGGAGATAAAGGAGGGTCTAAATTCAGGGGCTTAGGAGGCATCCCTCTGTAAGGATGTCATGGCTTTCCATTAATAAGCATTGTCATAAGGTGTTTTAACTGCAGGAACTCTATTTTCTTTATTTCTTCTGTTCCTGTTAATCATTTTTGATGGGGCTAGAGTTATTTGCCTACATACTTCAGGTCATCTGAGAATATTCAACAGGGGATTGGCAGGTAGAATCTACTATTTTATTTTCTCATAACATTCTTGGTTACTCAAAGTTTCATTACAAATGACTAAATCTGAAATCACTGTTCCAATCACTGTTCCATTAGAAGTCTATTTTTTTTTTTTTTTATGTTTTAACCCTGGTTCTGTTAAGACCCCTGTTTTCAGGGAAAACACATAAAATATTTATAGTAAACCTACACATATTAAGCAAGCAAGGAAGGAAAGTCCACAACCCAATTCCCAACATGATGAGGCTTTGCAAACACCTTTATTACTCAGTGTAATCCTTGTCAAGCACTGAGGGGAATTGTAGGTGGTGTAACACTAATATTTATTTTATCATTGATTTCTAATTTCTTTCCATTATGATCTGATAGATACAAGGTAGTATCTCTTATCTTTTTGTATTTACTAAGATTTGCTTTGTGCCATAACATATAGTCTTTTTCACAGAAGGATCCATGAGCTCCATATTCACTCATTGATGGATACAATAATCTATATATGATTGTTAATTCTAAATTATTGATTGTGTTATTAGGTTCTGTGGTTTCTTTGTTTGGTTTTTGTTTGGAAGATCTATGCAGTGGTGAGAAAGGTATGTTAAAGTCGCTCCATATTATTGTGTTGTGGTGTGTTCAATTCCTGAAATTGAGACAGGTTTTTTTGATGTACATACATGCTCCATTTTGGGGGGCATATATATCCACAAGTGTTTTGTGTTGTTGATTTATGGTTCTCTTAAACAGTATGAAATGTCCTTCTTTAACCCTTCTGATTAACTTTTACTTGAAGTCATCTTTATCTGACACAAAAATTGAAACCCCTGCTTTTTCACTGAGTCTATGTGCATGATATGTTTTTTTCCCAATCATTTTACTTTTTGTTTGTGAATATATTTTTCTGTGAGATAAGTCTCTTGAAGGCAGCATATTGTTGGGTTGTGTTTTTAAAACCCAATCTGTGAGTCTGTGTCTTTTGATTGATGAGTTTAGGCCATTAAATTTCAGAGTTATTATTGAAATATGATTTGTGTTCCCTTTGATTTTGGCTTATTTTTGGTTTTTAACTGACTTGATGTCTCCATCGATTGACTTTTCCTTTAGTGACATTCCTCCCTTTGTTGACTTTAATTGTTGTATTTCAGTTCCTCCTCATGGAATGTTTTGCTGAGAATGTTCTGTTGTGCAGGTTTTCTAATTGTAAATTCTTTTAACTTCTGTTTATCATGGAAGGTTTTATTTCATCATCAAATGTGAAGGTTAGTTTTGTTGGATATAAGATTCTTGGTTTGTTTCTATCCATGTACTTTTAGAGCTTTCAATATGTTGTTCCAGGCCCTCCTAGATTTAGGATCTGGGCTGAGAAATCTGCTGATACCTGTATTGGTTACCCCATATATATAATCTGATGCTTTTCTCTTGTAGCCTTTAAATTCTATCTTTATTTTGTATGATGTTCATTTTCATTATAATGTGTCTTTGTGTGATTGTGTTGTAATTTTGTACAATTTTTGTTGTGTAAACCTCTTGTATTTGAGGTATTTACATTTCATTCTTCAGGTTTGGGAAATTTTCTGATATTATTTCACTGACTATATTGTTCATTCCTTTGGTTTATATCTCTGTGCCTTCTGATGGGGATTTCTTGTTGAAGCAAATAGACTGAAAGAGATCTTGCGCCAGCATTTTTTTTTAGTGAGAGAATTGTGGTGTTTTTATCATAAAGGATAATCTGAGAGACCCAACCAGTGATACATGCTTCACAGATGCTTTTAATGTAAATGTGGCAAGAACAATGGATTGCTTATGAGTGATAAGAAAGAAGTAGTCCCATCAATTGCATCCTTTGAGATTTTCATTATTGATTATTCTAATATAAATATGAATTAAATGTACAGTTTTCTCAATTCAGATAGTGAAATATTCCTTACTAGTAATTTCATTAGACTCTATGGTTTAGTGATATATTTTCAATGATTCTAAACCTTTGAAGCAATGTGTCCTTTTTTGCTCTTTAATGAATATATAACAGAGCTTGACTGTCTGAGTCTTAGAAAATGTGCATCTCTTAGAATTCATTTCAAAATGAAATCTTCTAGTTATTCCATCAGTTTAAGCTATGTTAACTGAACATTAATGTTTTATGTTATGGAAGTGTGTAATATCAGTTGAGAGCTTTACCACAATTTTATGAAAAAAACCTTGTAAGTATGAAGGATTAAATATAGTCTTCCAAGAGGCTAAAATAAGAATATTGCCAGAATTCTCATTTGTATAAAATCTTCCCATGATTCTTAACCAGTTTCATTAGTAAATGAAGCAGATTCTCCAAACTTGACACTATGTGCTATGTGCAGGATGATGTGTCATTGGACAGTCCCCTAGGAGGTGGATGTGAGTCCAGATGCCTCTTTGCTGGTTTATTTCATTCCATGGGTCCATTTTCTACAGGTCTTTTTTGTGGTTCCAAAGTGGACAACCACCTTGAAATCTGTTCTTTTTTTCCAGTGAAAGAAAATGTGATATTGGTACATTTAATTTTTCAATGATTAAAGCTGGACAAATAAGTTGATTTCTGTCACTGAAGGTTGGCAGCACTTATTCACTTTTAAAACTTGTGAATCTCTAAACAGCAGGTCAGAGATAAGAGTTGCGTAAACTTGTAGAGGAAGGAATTTTGCTTGTCTGTATTTGGAATCCACATTTCTTTGTTCAGAGGCAGTGACATTGCAATGGAACTGAAGTTCCCAAGGACATTTCCCAAGCAGAGACCACCATTTGGAAGACCATGTTGAGAGTGTCTATTGGTTCTGGGGGCAAGACAATGTTGGTAGTGTCACTTTTGTGCTTCCAGTTGACTAAGTGGTTTCAGATCCACTAGGAAAAAGGAATGGGTGTGGTATATCTATGGGAAGTCTCTGTGCAAAGTCTTTATGTATGAGGGTTTTTGGGAATTCTATGAAGTCCTTGTGTGGGGGTGTGTTGAAATCTCTGTGAGCTCTCTGTGAAGCTAGGTTTAAGGATTCTCTGCAAGAAATCTCTGTGAGGTCTCTGTTATGGTGAGATATCTTTCTGTACTCTCTTTGTGGGTTGTGTATGTAGGAGAAGATCTCTGTGGAGGACTGAGGACTTTGTAAGTCTTGGAGGCACTGTAGGAGTTCTCTGTAAATGGTCTCTGTCATATCTCCATTATGAATGGAGGTCTTTGTGTATTGTCTCTGGGTGAGTTCTCTATGGAAGAACTGTGGAAATTGTATAAAATCCCTGTGGGAGATTCTCTGGGTCTGTTGGACAATATGAGGCCTTGTGGGAATGACTGTGTAAGGTTTCCCTGAGAGTTCACTGTACTGCTACCTGGTAACTGGTGGAAAGTAATTGTATGGTGCCTCTGTACAAGTTTATATGTGAGATCTCTGAATGCATGTTCTGTTCCAGAGGTTTCTTTTGGAGATGTCTCATCAAGCCAGGATCCACAAATATACACAGGATAATGCCATCTTTGTTCTGTACCAACGGTCTGCTTAGATGGACTTGCAAGATATTTTTTCCAGAAGTTTCTTGTTTGAGCCCATAGATATGTCAGTTTTTGTGTCACACTTCCTGTACTCATCATCACATTCTGAATCATCCATTTTATTTTCCAGAATCATTAGTAAGGTGCATTTTTAATTCTGAAGTGGATCTTCTGGGTTCCTCCTTAGGGGAACTATCAGAGCATCTGGAGGTCACCTTCTGCACACATTTTCTGCTTTCATAGGAAGTCCAGCAGGCTGGGTGGCCAGAAAGGGACCATGCTTATCTTTTGTCTGGGACCAATAGCACTTCCTTGAGATTTTCCCCTGAGACTGTTTCAAGTCCTGGGATGCAGGAAATTGGCAGGGAGAGCCAGCCTTTTGTGTTCCAGAAGATTACTGCCATTGTGTCACTCTTGCCACCTAGTTACTTCAACATTTTGCCCAGAGAATCCGGGTAGTGGTCTGGGGTCATTGGTTTGAAAGAGCACATTCTTAGCATTTTTCTTCCTCACTTTTAGTCCTGCTCTTTTGATGATATGCATCTCCAGTAGTATCTGGACATCAGAGTTGATGAAAGAGAGGCACACAGCTGCTATTAGCTGCTTTGTGGGGTCTCTGCTGAGTGTGGGGGCTTGTCTATTTTATAAAATGTATGATAGGCTATTTTAATAGAACTATAGTTTCCTCACTATGCCATAAAGTACTTAAACTGATTACTTTATTTAGGTACCATGGAAAAGTAAACTTTTTTGGAAGAAGAGATTGAATATCAGGTTCTTAACTACTGAGCTATATCCCAATCCCTTTCTACCTATTTATTTTTGTTTTCACACAGATGCTCACTATGATGCTTAGGACCTCACTGTATTGCTGAGGCTGGCTTTGAACTTGTAATTCTTCTGTCTTAGCCTCCCAAGCAGCTGAGATCAAAGGTGAGTGCCACTGCTCCTGGGGACAATTATTTTTTACAAAGAAACAATCTTGGAAGAAAAAGTGCCATGATTTAAACAATTTAAACCTATTGGTACAATTTTGTCAACTTTATTCAGATGCATTGCTTGATGTTTTACAAAATGTGTGGCTCACTTAGGAACCTGGGGACAAGGAGTTCTCTAAATCAGGGCCAGATTTTAAGGTATGAAGTTGACTTGATATTTTGAAGAACTCATGTGTGAGCTACATTTTTTATGTGGCATTTCCTTTTAGACAAATGTTATAGATTGCATGTGGAATGTCCCCAAAAGATTCATGTGTTGAGTTCTTGGTTCCAAGTTGGTGGCTCTTTGGGGAGGTGGTGGGGACTTTAGGAAGTTGGTCCCACTTGGATGTGGGTCACTGGGGATGTGCCTTTCCTAAGTTGTTCTTGGGTACATTATCACAGCAGTAGAAAGCTGAATAATTCAGAAAAGAATCATAATTGACAGTTTGAATTAGTGGGTGAGGTCCAATTGCAGAAATGTGAGTTTCTGGATATATCATAAACATGATTTCACTATCCATTGTGTAATGTGTGTGTACCATATCTAGTTTAAGAAAAAATGTGGAGACTACAATTTTAATTCTTGAAAGACTTTTAAAAGACATTCTTTCCCTGAATTTTTAATGGCAGATACATTTATTTCTACAATGCTCACATTATTCCAATAAAAACATATGGAAGTGCTTATTACATATTAAAGTAGATGCTGTCAGATAAAGATATAGAAATGGAAGTTTATATGAAAAAGGGACAGCATAAAAGAGACCAAAAACTAGCAAGCAAATGGGTTTGGCACAAAGTTCACATATTCACAATAAATCTACTCATTTTACTTCCTTTTATGCCCCAAACATTGGTAAGAAGAGGGTTTTTGTAAACACTGCAACAGCACTAACCAAAAGTAGTATGCTATAATTGCACACTATTGGGTAGAATTATATTTTGGATATTTTAGAGTTGAGATCTGGAATGTCCTTCAAAACCCCATGAGGTTATGCTCTGTTTCACCGGGTTGTGCTCTTGGCATCTGATGTAACCCATGAGAGATCTGGGCCAGTGGGAAATCTTTAGGTTTATGAAGGTGTCCTCTTAATGGAAATTCTAATACCCCATTCCCTGCCTCTCTTTTTTTCTGACTTTGATACAAGTAGTTTGCTTAGCCATAGCCTTTTTCTATGATGAGTTGTCTGCCACCAGAGGTCTAAAAACAATAGATCTGATCAGTCATGAACTCCAACACTGTGAGCCAGAACCCCCCTTTTCTCTTTATTGGTTCACTACATGAGGTGTTTATTATAGTGTTGTAACATTGACTAATACCTTGGACTCCAGTGTTCTCAGGAGTTACGTCAATATGCTGATAAACTAAATAGCTCTGTAGTTTGGCTGCAACACCAGAGTACTATATTCAGCAAATGTGGGAGCTGAACTGTACTTCCAGTTCTAAGTATGTCAAGGGTGATATGCAGTGTGATCCTTGAATTACCCAGAGTTTACTCCTGTCATTGTGGCTTTTGGTCCTGTATAGTCTGTGAAATCTTAGGGTGATTTTTAGAAGTGCATTCTTCTTTGAAAGAATCATCACTGCATTTTAATCATGTTGAGCAGTAGCTTTCATTGTGGCATACTCATACATGCAAATACCATACTTTAATCATATTCACCCCCATGATTTTCCAACCCATTCTCCTTTGTGTTCTATAATAAGTCTTCTTGCTACTTGAATGTCTTTTTTTCACCCCTAGATTTTATAATAGTTGTGTTCATGTGTCTACTTATTTTGATTGACATTATGATCTCCAATCCATGTACTTTCCTATGAATGACATGATATTTTGTTCTGTATGGCTGGATAATACTACACTCTATGTGTTTGTGTATGTGTGTGTATGCACATGTGATCTTGCCTTTATGCATTCATCCATGAAGAGAAATACCAGGTCTGATTCCATAACTCATCTATTGTGAATTGTGCTGCAGTTCAAAAACAATAATAAACTCTAGGATAGTATCTGACGTCAATTCTTTCAAGGAAAGTTCTCCTGGATCATAAGTAGTATTATATTTAGTATTCTAAGGAACAAATATCTGGATTTCCATATGGCTGTACTAACTTAAATTCCCAACAACAGTGTGTCAGTGTTGCTATTTCCCTCACATCCTCACCATGATTTTTTTTTTCTTATTTTTCTTTTGTATTCCTGATGATTGCCATTCTGACTGGGTGATAAGGAATCTCAGTATAGTTTTGATTGGCATTTCCCTGATGGATTCATTTACTGAACTTTTTTTCATATAATTATTGTTCATTTGTATTTCTTTTAAGAAGTATATGTTCAGTTGATTTTACCATTTATTGATTGAGTTGTTTTGATTTCCTGGTGTTAATTTTTTTGAATTCTATATATATTCTGGATATTCATTCTCTGTTCAAGTTCGGCTGGCAATAATTTTTCCACTTCTATAGCCTGTCTGTGGAAATTTCTTCCTTGTTTGTGCAGAAGCATTTTAAATCAATGCAGCCTCATTAGTTGATCTTTGCTTTTATTTCCTCAGCAAAAACTGGAGTTCTATTTGGGAGGTCATTTTATTGTTTCATTTTGAGTTGACAGGTGAGAGATACGAATCTAGTTTCCATCTTCTACATGTGAATATTTAGTTTTCCCAGCATTGCTTGTTAAAGGGGCTATCTTTTCTCCTGGTCAAGTTTTTGTCACCTATGTCAAAATGAATATTGTTAAAATGCCATATTATGAAAAGTGCTATATAGATTCAATGCAATTCCAATTAAAATCCCAAGGACATACCTTATAGAAATAGAGCAAGCAATCATGAAATTCATCTGGAAGAATAAGAAACCCAGAATAGCTAAAGCAATCCTTAGCAGGAAGAGTGAAGCATGGGGTATCACAATAGCAGAACTTCAACTATACTACAAAACAGTAGTAACAAAAATGGCATGGTGCTGGTACCAAAAGAGATAGGTAGATCAATGGTACAGAATAGAAGACACGGACACAAACCCAAATAAATTCAATTTTCTGATACTAGACAAAGGTGCCAAAAATATTCAATGGAGAAAAGGTGACCACTTCAACAATGATGCTGGGACAACTAGAAATCCATATGCAACAGAATGAAACTTAACCCCTATCTCTTACCCTGCACAAAACTCAACTCGAAGTATTAGTTTTCATTCCTTTACTTGCAAATATTTTTGACCATAGGTGGGTTTCTTGCAGACAACAAAAATTGAGTCTTGCTTTTTTAGTCCAGTCTTAGGATCTATGTCTATTATTTGCAGAAATGAGACCTTTTATATTCAGTGTTATTATAGAGAGAAATGTGTTACTTTTTTCCAGTTTGATTTACATTTAATGTTTGCTGGTATGCTAATTGTTACATATTCATGCACACTTCTAATATAATAATTTCTTCTCATCCAATATCTCTTGGTTGTTTTAATCTTCTATAAGTAGAATTCTTCTAAGTGTCTTCTGCAATGCTGGCATAGTAATAATGAATTCCTTTCATTTATGCTCACCTTGAAAGATTTTTATTTTTTCTTAAGTTCTCATAGTACAATTCTGATGGTTTATTTGGTACAATGGTCTTGTTTGACTGTTATATTTTTAAAGACTAGAAATACATTATTTCAAGCCCTCCCTGACATTTGGGTTTCTGTTGAGAAATGGAATGTTAATCCGATTAGTTTTTCTGTGAACGTGAACAGGCCTTTAAAATTCTAGAAGCTTATAGAATACTTTCTTTGAAATAAATTTTTGTCAGTGTAATTATAGTAGGATTGAAGAAGTTCTTCTCTAGTCAGGTCTGTTTGATGTTAAATATTTTCAGTGTCAGGAGTTTCATCTCATTCTCAAGGCTTCAGGCACTTTTCTGCTGTTACATCACTTCCATAATCTTGTATCTCTGATCCTTCTTCAATGTCTTTGAGTATCAATTTTGCCCCAGAGTTCTGGAAAATTATGATTATAATTTCTTATTTTATTCTTTAATAATGTCTGAATGTTCAAGAATGTCCAACTGATGTTCAAGCTCAGACATTCTTTCCTCTACTTAATCTAATGTATTAAAGACACTTTCAATTTAATTTTTTATTTTATTGATTTTGTCATTTCTAAGATTTCTGTTTAGTTCTTTTTCAATTTCTCTATATGTTCATTGAATTTGTCATTTATATCCTGTACTGACTTCCTTATATTATAGCTATTTTTTTGAATCAACTTACAATCCATTAATTTTTCAAAAATTTTTGTTTTGAATATCTTTACCCAATATTTCTCCATCTTTCATATTTTTGGAATTGCAAACCTTAAGAGTTTTCTTATTACACTGTTTTTTGTTATCATTTATATTCTTACATTGGGATGGGTTTCTATTCCACATTTACATGAGTGTATTCTTAGGGCACAGCCTTTTTAGCCAAACATTTTGGAATATAAGGTTGTTGTGAAATGTTGAATGCATTTCCAAGTGGGTTTTGTAGTATATTTACTCTGCTAACTTTCTAGTGCTGATTAGTAACCAAAGTGAACATTCAAAGTGGTGTCATATGTCACAACTTGAGGATTCCACTTTCTCTGTAGATTGCATTGGATCTTTCTAGTATATCAGAAAATTATGTTTCTAGTAATTGTCCATGACTGCTCTTCTAGATTTGGCCACTCTGTGTATTCCAAGAGTATATGGGAGTAACCTACGTTGAAGTTTTTGTGTTATTTCACTCTGCTTTTGCTGTAGGAGCACATATCCAGGGGTGAGTTGAGCCTTCTTCTCAGCTGTTCCTACTTGGGCCATGGTTGTCAATTTGGGGTTTCCTTCCCATTTATTGTGTTGAAGTATTGCTGAAGTTTGAGCATAGTTATGTGTGGAACACAGTTCACAATATCTTAGGTGGTTTGGTGTGTAACTCGGCCACAGAGCATATCTCCACCAATTTGAAGTATCACATTTGATACCCAACAACTACAGAAAAGGGAGAAAAAATAACAGCAACAATTAGAGTAATAATCTGCAACATTCAAGTATATACCAGGTGTCAATTATAATATGTAGAATACTAATAATCAGAAAATGAGAAACAATGGTGTCAGAAATTGAAACAGCAACAGAAAACAGCAGTGAACTATATTTAGCATTAAGGTAAACACTAAATGTCAGCTCCAAAATCCACAGTACTAATAACTGCAAAATCATGAATGTTGGGAGCAAGATTATATAAACTAAATATTTTAAAAGGTAGCAAAATACAATTCACTAAGAAAGAATGAAATGAGAAAGGAAGGCAAAAGCAAGGTCAGAATATTCTGAAGGTGAAACAGATAAAGGGGAGAGTTAGAAAGTAGAGGCCACAATAAAGGGTGGCTTTAAAAAAGTTTGAAAGTGAAACAAAATACATTGGCAGAGAACTAGAGTATTTAACTGTTAGAGGGAGATGTGAAAATTAAGCAGAGTAAAATGTAATAAGCCCCTAACCCTCAAA
The DNA here is from genome assembly GCF_902686455.1 of Sciurus vulgaris. Classification (NCBI taxonomy): domain Eukaryota; kingdom Metazoa; phylum Chordata; class Mammalia; order Rodentia; family Sciuridae; genus Sciurus; species Sciurus vulgaris. The sequence continues at coordinate 32,629,852 of NC_136474.1, forward strand.
ATACAAAAAAATAGTAAATGGATAATAACATGAGAAAAATGACAGAAAAGACAAAAATCTCTTAAATCTACATAACATGCACCAATTAACATATACAATCAAAACAAAAACTTAAAATTCATAATAAAAAATGAAACATTTGAATTTCTCTGAACTTTTCTGTGCACCTATATAAGGTAGTATGGAATGGGAAATATTGTTGTCTGCTGGAGTGTGGTTGGGACAGACTAGATTGATGCATCCCCAGGTTGGAACTGACATGGAGTTCTAAACAGAAAGCTATTGTTGTTGAGATCTAACTCTGTGTGCAAGTTTTGGGGTGGAGTCTACTACAGAGATATTAGCTCAACACACCCCTAGGGTCCTAGCTGATTGTCATCTCTGGTGCCCATCTGGATCTCATGTGACTCCTGAGAATTATAATTGTTGGGCAGGGTAACCAACTGTCCTGGGTGGAGTAAGCACAACAGATCTCATGCACTCCACAACCAACTATGACCTTACAAGTATCAGTCCTTAAATGCAAGCATGTTCTCCTTGTTTGACTTCCAAACCCATCCTCAGCTGACTGTGCAAGCCAACAGTCTTAAAGAAAAGCTAGTTGCACTCCACTGTATATCTCAATCCCCTCAGATGCAGTCTTCTTTGTGCATGTTTCAATGGCTTTCTGCCAGGTGCACCTTCCTTTATTGCAATAAATGGAATTTCTTATTTAATGCCTAGAATGTACTACAAGAAATGTCTTCTTAAAGATTCATGCTATATTAATGCTTGTACCACCAAATCCACCCAGAGTGCAAAAAATGGAAAACAATGAAAAGTTTGCATTAAAATACAGAAAAAATAGTTACAAAAATACCCAAACACATTTGACTTTCCGAATTTTGTGACAAACATCTCTAATAAAACATGAGTATAAAATTGATCCCTCATTGTACTACAGCCATAACATGCTTTATCACTTAGATAAAGGAGCTTTAGAAGGTCTGCACTGTGCAGACAAGTGGAAAACCTGGCCTCCTATATAGCCTTCCCTAATACTTTCTATTTGCTTCTTAAATGAACTGTTTTGTAAATGAGTATAAATTTTATTTCAGTCTTTGATGTCCTGTTCTACTACCATGAACAACACAGCACTCAGCTTAGTTGTGGTATACAGTAGCTGATCTATATGTATCTGTATTGAATTAGTCAGAAAAACTCTTTTAGACATGTACAGAAGTACATATTTGCTTATATTAATGATTTTTCTACAAATTAAAAAATAACAGGGGATCAAGTCCCTTTAAAAGTCAATTGTCCTCTTCAAAAAATGATAGAATTTGACAGTAACATGGATTTATTACTTTATGCATCAGATCAGTGAAAACACAATCTATATTCTACACTCTCCAAAAAAGAACAAATATCATTATGATCAAATGGAATGTAACTAAAAAGTCGCACAATCTCATTATGGACCATGTGTTTAGAAACACTAGTGACAAGTTGGTGAAGATATAACTGATATCAGTAGAGCCATGTGAAATACTCTGGTTCAAGTTTGTCCATAAAACTATGCTTTTAAGGAGGGTTTCTTGGACTGAACATAAGCATCAACTAAGAAAAAGATTGGACAGTTACCTGCTCCACCTCCAAACAAATCCAAACAAATGTCTACAAGGAAACCTCAGGTACAAGTTTGTCTGTGTTAGATATCAAAAGCAGAATCTCCAATTGTGTTGATATAGTAAAAGAAGTTTTATATTCTGACAGTTTTTCATGTCCTAGTGAAATGTCTAAATCATTTTCAATTTGCTTATCCCTTTGAAGGTGCCAGGGGCTGATTAGTTTCTGATTATTATTCTCTTAAATAGCTTTCTGTGTTCATTATTTCTTTATTGCTATTTGTGTTTCTATCCCCATGATGACTTTTACTATTGTTCAAATTCTGAATACTGTGTGCAGTCTAACAGGTCAAGAGAATTAAAATGAGTGTAGTTTTAATCATCATGACCAAAGTTATATCGCTAAGGATCTCTAAGGCATTGTTTACCATGAAACATTCCCTCATATAAGGGCTTTCTGATAAAAATGATGTCACTGCATGGCTCTTTCAGAACACTCTCAGCTTTATTCATTCTGCAAAATATCAACATGGTGGCATTATAGTGTGTTGGCATTATATGAATATTCTACTCTCTCTCCTTTGCTATGGTTTTAAATGACAGACTTGCATTTATGTTAAGTCAGCAGACTGCATGGTATCAGATTACATGTTTTCCTACCAGTTTATATGAAGCCTTCCAGAATTTGAAAGTAAAATCTTAATTAGCAAGTATTTTACCAGCACTAGAATATCTGTATGCTTGTACATGAAAAAATATTTATAATCATAAAGAGAATACAAAGATATAATCCAGATCGCCCATGGCATGTTGGTAAAATCCAGCAATGATTCCATGTTGTCCTAGGATCATGCATCTTTTTCTTTTTTTTTTTTTCAGAAGACATTTTATTACTGCTTCAAACTCAATATTTGTCTTTGATCTATTAAGGCATTTTGTATCCTCTTGGTTCAATTTTGGTATGTCATATGTATCCAGAAACTTTTCCCTTTCTTCTAGATTTTCTAATTTATTCAGCATAGATTAATTCAAAATTTTCCCTAATGATCTTTTGAATTTCATTGTATTTGGCTTAAGACTAATCTTTTAAGTCTAATTTTGTTTATTTGGGCCTTTTCTCTTTTTCTTTTTATCAGTTTTGCTAAGGATTTGTCAATAATATTGTTTCAAAAAACCAACACTGTTTTACGGATGCTTTGTATTAGTCTTTTTAAATTTTATTTTGTATGATTTTAAAAAAATATTTTGATTCATTGAACACAAATGGGGCACAACTGTTGTTTCTCTGTACATGAAGTAGAGTTTCACCATTTGTGTAATCATACATGTACATAGGGTAATGATGTTTGTCTCATTCAGTTATTTTTCCTTCCCCCACCTCCTTCCACTCCTTTTTTTTCTCTGATATTCCACAACTACATCCATTTACCAGCTAACACCATAATTTAATTTTTCTTTATGGCTGCAGAATAGTCCATTGTGTATATAAACCACAGTTTCTTATTCCACTCATCAACTGAAGGGCATCTACGTTGGTTCCACAATCTATCTAGTGTGAACTGAGCAGTTGTGAACATTGATGTGGCTGCACCACTATACCACTATACTATGCTGATTTTAAGTCCTTCAAATATTGGCCATAGAGTGGGATAGCTTGGTCACATGGTGGTTCAATTCGAAGTTTAGTAAGGAATCACACACTGCTTTCCAGAATGCCTGCACTAATTTGCAACCCCATCAGGAAGGTATGAGTGTACTTTTCCGCCCATATCCTCACCAACACCTATTGTTGCTTGTATTCTTGATAATTGCCATTCTAATTGGGGTGAGATGGAATCTTAGAGTAGTTTTGATTTGCATTTCTCTTATTACTAGAGATGTTGAACATTCTTTCATATACCTGTTGATTGTTTATAGAACTTCTGCTGTGGAGTGTCTGCTCATTTCCTTGGCCCATTTATTGATTTTTTTCTTTTTTGTATTCTTGGTGTAAATTTTCTGTTCTTTATAGATTCTAAAGATAAGTGCTCTATCTGAAGTATGTATGGCAAATATTTTCCCCCACTGTGGAGGCTCTCTCCTCACATTGTTGATAGTTGCCTTTCCTGAGAAAAGACTTTTTAGTTTGAATCCATTCCAATTATTGATTCCTGCTTTCATTTCTTGTGCTTTGGGAGTAATTTTAAAAAGTCTGGTCCTAAGACAACATGATGCAGATTTGGTCTTACTTTTTCCTCTATAAGTTGCATGATCTCTTGTCTGAATCCAAGGTCCTTGATCCTTTGTGAGTTGAGTTTTGTGCAGGGTGAGAGATCATAGTTTATTTGCATTGTGCTGCATATGGATTTCCAGTATTCCTAGCACCATTTGTTGAAGAAACTATGTCTTCTCCATTGTATGTTTTTGGCACTTTTGTATAGTATGAGAAAAGTGTATTTATGTGGGTTTGTCTCTGTGTCCTCTATTCAGTACCATTGATTGACCTGTCTATTTTGGTGCCAGTACCATGTTGTTTTTATTTTCTATTGCTCTGTAGAATTGTTGACATTCTGGTATTATGATACTCCCTGTTTCACTCTTCCTGCTAAGGATTTCTTTAGGTATTCTGGGTCACTTATTCATCCAAATGAATTTCATGATTTCTTGCTCTATTTGTATGAGGTTCATCATTGGGATTTTAATTGCAATTGCATTGAATTTGTATAGCACTTTTAGCAGTATGGCAATTTTGACAATATCAATTCTGCCTGTCCAAGAACATGGGAGATCTTTCCATCTTTTAAAGTTTTCTTTAATTTCTTTCCTTAGTGTTCTGTAGTTCACATTGTAGAGTTCTTTCACCTATTTTGTTAGATTGATTCCTAAGTATTTTTTAAGCTAATGTGAATGGGGTAGTTTTCCTAATTTCTCTTTCAGTGAATTCATCACTTATGAATAAAAATGCTTTAGATTTATGAGCATTGATTTTATATCCTGCTACTTTACCGAATTTATTTATGAGTTCTAGAAGTTTGCTGGTGGAATTTTTCAGCTCCTCTAAATATAGAATCATATCATCAGCAAATAGGGATATTTTGAGTTCTTCTTTTCCTATTTGTATCCCTCTAAATTCTTTGGACTGTCTAATTACTCTGGCTAGAGTTTCAAGGACATTGTTGAATAGAAGTGGTGAAAGAGGGCATCCCTACCTTGTTCCAGTTTTTAGGTGTAATGTTTTCAGTTTTTCTCCATTTAGAATGATGCTGTTCATAGGCTTAGCATAGATAGCCATTACAATGTTGAGGAATGTTCCTATTATCCCTATTTTTTCTAGTGCTTTGAGAATGAAGTGGGCTGTATTTTTTTCAAATACTTTTTCTGCATCTACTGCAATAATCATATGATTCTCAACTTTAAATCTCTTGATATAGTGAATTACATTTATTGATTTCTGTAGGTTGAACCAACCTTGCACCCCTGGTATAAAACCCACTTGATTGAGGTGCACTATCTTTTTAATATGTTTTTGTATGCAGTTTGCTAAAATTGTTAAGAATTTTTGCATCTATGTTGATTAAAGATATTGGTCTGAATTTTTCTTTCCTTGATGTGTCTTTGTCTGGTTTTGGTATCAGGGTTGTATTATTCTTTTAGTCTCTAATTTATTTATTTTTTTTCTCTGAATTTTACTATTTCTTTCCTTCCATGAATTTTGTATTTGGTTTGTTCTTGTTTTTGAAAGACATTATGATGAATCATTATATTATTGATTTGAATTATTTTTGTTTATATAGTCATTTATTGTTGCAAACTTGCCTCTCCCCATTGCTTTCCCCTTTCTGGCATGTTGTGGTTCCATTTCTTTGGAATTTTAATCTGGGCACAGTGGTGCATGCCTATAACACCAGCTGCTCAGGAGGCTGAAACTGAAGGATCACATGTTCAATGCCAGCCTCAGCAAAAGTGAGGTCCTAAGCTTCTCTGTGAGACCCTTCTCAGAAAAATACAGAATAGGGTTGGGGTGTGACTCAGTTGTATACTGGTCCCCAGTTAAATCCTTGGTACAAAAAAAAAAAGAAAGAAATTTTAATATTTCCCCCATAATTTCATCTATGACATGGAGGAAAGTAGTGTGTCCACTGTTCATTTAGTGGTGTGTTGCTCAGGTTCCACGTGTTTGTGAATTTTGTGCCATTATTTCTAGCTTCTTTTCATTGTGATCAGATAAGATACAAGATATTATTTTATTTCAAAAATTGTGTTAGGGGTCGGTTGTGGCTCAGTGATGGAGCACTTGCCTAGCATGTATGAGGCACTCAGTTTAATACTTAGCACCACATTAAAAAAATGAATAAAGGCATTATGTGTATCTACAACAAACAAAATGTATTGAAATTAAAAAAGTTGTTATGAATTGCTCAATTGCCTAATATATGGTCTACTTTGGAAAATATTTTTTATACTGAATGAAATAACATGTATTCTCAATTGCTGTGTGGAATACGTTGTAGATTTTGTTATGTCCATTTGATCTGTAGTACATTGTAAATCTGATGTTTGTTGATTTTTTGGGGGGGTGCTTGGATTATGTATTTATTGTGGCCTATCTATTCATTTATATCTAATTACTTTTGTTTTTTTTTTAAATTGGATGCTTCAAGACTTATTGCTTGTGCACTTTTAAAACATATCTTGGTGATGAATTGTCCCCTTGATCAATATATAGTGACCTTCTTTTTCCTTCTGATTTTGTTTTAAAGGTTATTTTGCAATTATATCTACTCATCTTTGCTTTTGGATTCCCTTTGCTTAGAACATAACTTTCCATCTGTTTGCTTTCAGTGTGTGTATGTCTTTGCACATGTTATACTTCTTGGGGAAGCTATTGTTGGATCTTATTTTTTAATCCATTTAGCCTATCTGCCTCTTTCATACAGAAAATGAAAAACATTTACATTCAGAATGATTCTTGAAAGATATGTTGTTATTCCTATCATCGTGCTCTTTATTCTTGTAGTGGTTTTGAATATTCCATGTGTTTTTCTTTCTGTTTTATTCATCTTAGAAATTTGGTTGTTTACTATATTGATAATTATGATTCTTTACTCTTTCTTATTTGCATGTTTATGCCAATAGTGAGATTTACTTTTTCACATTTACAGATGATTTGATCTTTCTTCTTCTGGATATTGCCTTTTGCAATATTTTGACTTTTCATCACTGTGACAAAATACCTTACAAAAACAAAGATTTATTTTGTCTCATGGTTACAGAGGTTTCCTTCAGTGTTTGGTGAACTCCATTTCTTTGTGCATAAGCTGAAGCAGAGCATCATGGGAGATGAACTTGGCAAAGGAAAGTTGCTTACATTCCTGTGAGCTGGGAAGCAAAGAATGGGACAGAAAGGAACTAGTGACAAGATTCAGACCCCAAGGTATTTCCCTAAAGGACCTTCTCCCTTCAGCTGTATCCCACTTCCAACGGTTTCCACCACCTCTGAGTAATACTTTCATACTATAAAGTCATCAATTGATAAATCCTCTTAGAAGGTCAGAGTCTACATGATTTAGTCTTTTCCTAAGAGCCCCACCTCTGAATACTACTGCACTGGGGATCAAGATTTCAGAGTATGAGCCTTTCTGTGGCATGCTAGATCTAAATCATAACAAGGGTCTTCAGGGATGCTGATCAAGTGGTCCTGCGTTCCCTTAATTTATTCTCATCCAAGGTATTTATCTCACCTTCTTTTGTTCAAGACTATCACTGCTGGGTATAACAGACTTCTTTGACACTCCACTCCTTTTCCCAGACTACTTTCTTCTTTTTAAAGGTCACCAGTCAGAATGGACTATAGTCAGTCATAAGGACCTCATTTTACCTTCATTATTTTCTTTTTCTAAAATACTTTTTTAGTTGTAGGTGGACATGATACCTTTATTTAATTAATTAATTTATTTATTTTGTTGTGCTGAGCATGGAATACAGTGCTCACACATGCCAGGCAGGCTATCTACCATTGAGCCACAACCCCAGATCCCTTAATTAATTCTTTAATGGCCCAATTACCAAATAAATTCACATTCTTGAGTAATGATTGTTGAGACCACATATTAATTTTGGGTCACATAACCATAGTAGGCAGGTGTGGAGACTTTGTCTGTCTCTGGTGAGTGAGCAGCAGTGACCTCAGGGTCACCACTGTGTTTGTAGCAGAGGTGGTCCTGGGGCCTGTGGATGAGGGTGGGGTGGCATGGCTGGAGAATCTGTTTTTATTTCCCCAGAAAATGTCAATAAGTGACCTCCTTCATGAGTCAGTTAGTAAGCAGCCTGAGGACAACCGGTGTCTCTGAGACTTGTCAAATGTTTGACTTCTTGATAAAAATAATTATGTTTTGTACATTATTAGTAGTCATATGTAGAGCATAAATTCAAAATCCAAGGGGGACAGAAGCAGTGCAGCCAGCTCTGGCCTACCATGCTGACAGCTCCGGCCCACCCACAAGTTGCTTTAGAGACCAGCACAGGGTACCAGGGACTCCCCCAAGAAGCCCAGCCCCCTCCGGTGGGAAGCGCCTCTCTAGGCTAGCTTCCTGGGACAGACCACCCAGTGAGAGCCTCTCGATGCAGAACCAGCCACAAGTCCCCAAGCCAGAGGAGACCTCTGACACGCAAGCAGCTTCTGGGACCAGGGCTGGGCAGCCAGAGACATCTCCAGGCAGCCTTGTCCCCCTCCAGCTGCAGGCTTTTTCCATGAGGTGATCCAAGGTGGTGGACTAGAGGGTGAATGCATCTCCAGTCACTCCAGAACCCAGGATTCAAGAAGGGGAGGCATTGACAGACTTGGACTAAAATAGAACCACGGGGTGAGTCTCCCCCACCCAGCGAAGCTCAGCTGGGAAGCAGGCCTGGATTCGAGTGGCTTATTAGAGTAGGACAGGGCAGATAGAGTCTCCCCCAGGCAGCTCTGTGCAGTCTGGTGGTGGGCTCCTCCCAAAGGGACAGATCCTCCAGCCTCCTGGAGCAGGCCCCCCAGTGAGAGCCCTTCTGTGCAGAAGCAGCACAGCCAGCTGCGACCCACCATGCTGACAGCTCAGGCCACCTGCAGGTTGCTTCAGAAACCAGCACAGGGCACCAGGGACTCCCCCAAACAGCCCAGCCCCCTCCGGTGGGAAACACCTCTCTAGGCTAGCTTCCCGGGGCAGACCGCCCAGTGAGAGCCTCTCAACGCAGAGCCAGCCACAAATCCCCAAGCCAGCGGAGACCTCTGACACGCAAGCAGCTTCTGGGACCAGGGCTGGGCAGCCAGAGACCTCTCCAGGCAGCCTTGTCCCCGGCCAGCTGCAGGCTTCTTCCACGGGATGATCCAAGATGGCAGACTAGGGGGTGACTGCATCTCCAGTCACTCCAGAACCCAAGATTCAAGAAGGGGAGGCATTGAGAGACTCGGACTAAAATAGAATCATGGGGTGAGTCTCCCCACCCAGCGAACCTCAGCTGGGTGGCAGGCCCAGATTTGAGTGGATTATTAGATTAGGACAGGGCAGATAGTGTCTCCCCCAGGCAGCTCAGTGCAGTCTGGAAGTGGGCTCCTCCCACAGGGACAGATCCTCCAGCCTCACGGAGCAGGCCCCCCAGTGAGAGCCTTTCTGCACAGAAGTAGCATGGCTAACTCCGGCCCGCCCCGGCCAGCTCCGGCCCGCACCGCTACCAGCTCCAGCATGCCCACAGGTTGCTTCAGTGACCAGCACAGGGCGCCAGGGACTTCCCCAAGCAGCCCAGACCCCTCAGTGGGAAGTGCTTCTCTAGGCTAGTTTCCCAGGGCAAACCACCCAGTGAGAGCCTGTCTACACAGAGCCAGCCACAAGTCCCCAAGCCAGTGGAGACCTCTGACCTGCAAGCAGGTCTGCAAGGGCTGGGCACCAAGAGACCTCTCCAGGTCTCTCTCCCTGGAACCAGTAGCGGGCTAGGGACAGCGTTCTTTGGAAGCACTCCATTATCAAATTAATCCAAAACTTCTGGCTACTGAAGGCTGGTAGGTGATATACTGGAAATCTACAGGGACACTATAAGCCAATAGAGGAAATCTACAATATCACACAGTCCCACTGACATCTGACCAATATGAGAAAACAAGGGAAGAAAATGTCTGAAACAAACCTAAATATTATATCAATAAAACCCAATGACAGCACAGCAGAAGAAATGTCTGAAAGGGAGTTCAGAATGTACATAATTAAAACAATCAGGGAAGCAAATGAGGAGATGAAAGAACAAATGCAAGCATTAAATGAATGCACCAAACAACAGTTAAAAGAGCAAATAAGGGAAGCAAAAGAACATTTCAATGAAGAGTTAGAGATACTGAAAAAAAAAAAAACAAACAGAAATCCTTGAAATGAAGGAAACAATAAACCAAGTTAAAAACGCCATAGAAAGCATAACCAATAGGATAGATCACCTGGAAGACAGAACCTCAGATATTTAAGACAAAATAATTAATCTTGAAAACAAGGTTGACCAAACAGAAAAGATGGTAGGAAATCATGAACAGATTCTACAAGAATTATGGGATATCATGAAGACACCAAATTTAAGAATTATTGCGATTGAGGAAGGCTTAGAGAAACAAACCAAAGGACTGAACAATCTATTCAATGAAATAATATCAGAAAATATTCCAAATCCGAAGAATGAAATGGAAAACCAAGTACATGAGGCTTATAGGACTCCAAATATGCAAAATTACAACAGACCTACACCAAGGCACATTATTATGAAAATATCTAACATTCAAAATAAAGACAGAATTGTAAAGGCCACGAGAGGAAAGAATCAGACTACATTCAGGGGGAAACCAATAAGAATATCAGCAGATTTTCAGTCCAGACCCTAAAAGCTAGAGGGCTTGGAAAAACAATTACCAAGCCCTGAAAGAAAATGGATGCCAACCAAGAATTTTATACCAAGAAAAACTTACTTTCAGATTTGAGGATGAGATAAGATCCTTCCATGATAAACAAAAGCTAAAGGAATTTACAAAAAGAAAGCCAGCATTACAGAATATTCTCAGCAAAATATTCCATGAGGAAGAGATGAAAAACAACGATGTAAATCAGCAACAGGAGGAACTAGCCTAAAGTAATAGCCAAATAAAGGAGAAACCAAATCATGTCAAAAAACAAAAATGAGTCCAATGACTAGGGATACAAATCATATCACAATAATAACCATGAATATTAATGGCCTGAACTCATTAATCAAAAGATATAGACTGGCAGATTAGATTAAAAAGAAAAATCCAACAATATGCTGCCTGCAAGAGACTCATCTCACAGAAAGAGATACCAAAGGACTATAGGTGAAAGGATGCGAAAAAAACATACCATACACATGGAAACAGCAAAAAAGCTGGAGTATCCATCCTCATTTCAGATAATGTGGACTTTAAGCCAAAACTAGTCAGGAGGGATAAAGAAGGACATTACATACTGCTTAAGGGAAGCATAAATCAGCAAGACATAACAATCATAAATATCTATGCCCCGAACATTGGCTCTCCATGTACATCAAACAAATCCTTGTCAATTCCAGAAATCAAATAGACCACAACATAATAATACTAGGTGATTTTAACACACCTCTCTCACTGCTGGATAGATCGTCCAAACAAAAATTGAATAAAGAAACCATAGATCTTAATAACACAATCTACAATTTAGACTTAACCGACTTATATAGAATATACCATCCAACAAAGAACAAATACACTTTCTTCTCAGCAACACATGGATCCTTCTCTAAAATAGACCATGTTTTATGCTACAAAGCTACCATTAGCAAATACAAGAAGATAGAGATACTACCTTGTACTCTATCAGATCATAATGGACTGAAATTAGAAATAAATGACAGAATAAAAAACAGAAACTTCTCCAATACTTGGAGATTAAATAATACACTATTATATGATGAATGGATAACAGAGGACATCAGGAGGGAAATTAAAAAATTCTTAGAAGTAAATGAGCACAAAGACACATCATATCAAAATCTCTAGGACACTATGAAAGCAGTACTGAGAGGAAGATTTATTTCATGGAGCACTTTCAACAAAAGAAGTAGAAATCAACAAATAAACGACTTAACATTACAGCTCAAAGCCCTAGAAAAACAAGAGCAGACTAACACCAAAAGTAGTAGAAGACAGGAAATAGTTAAAATCAGAGCCGAAATCAATGAAATTGAAAAAAAGAAACAATCGGAAAAATTAACAAAATAAATAGTTGGTTCTTGTAAAAATAAACAAAATTGATAAACCTTTAGCCATACTAACAAAGAGAAAGAGGGAGAAAACTCAAAGTACTAAAATTCAGAATGAACACGGAAATATCACAACAGACATGAGTGAAATACAAAACATAGTTAGAAGCTATTTTGAAAATCTATACTCCAACAAAACAGAATATCTCGAAGACATCAAGTTTCTAGAGACATATGAATTACCTAAACTGAACGAGGAGGACATACACAACTTAAATAAATCAATTTCAAAAAATGAAATAGAAGAGGTCATCAAATGCCTACCAACAAAGAAAAGTCCGGGACCAGATCGGTTCTCAGGCGAGTTCTACAAAACCTTTAAAGAAGACCTCATTCCAAAACTTCTCAAAGTATTCCATAAAATAGAACAGGAGGGAACCCTTCCAAACTCATTCTATGAAGCCAATATCACCCTGATACATAAACCAGACAGAGATACATGGAGGAAAGAAAATTTCAGACCAATATCCTTAATGAACATCGACGCAAAAATTCTCAACAAAATTTTAGCAAATTGCATACAAAAATATATTAAAAAGATAGTGCACCACGATCAAGTGTGTTTTATCCCAGGGACACAAGGTTGGTTCAACATCTGGAAATCAATAAATACCATTCACCATATCAACAGACTAAAAGTTAAGAATCACATGATTATTTCAATACATGCAGAAAAGCATTCGATAAAATACAGCATCCCTTCATGCTCAAAACACTAGAAAAAATTGGGGTAGTGGGATCATTCCTGAACATTGTGCGGGGCACCTATGCTAAGTCCATGGCCAATATCATTCTAAATGGTGAAAAACTGAAAGCATTTTCCCTAAAAACTGGAACAATGCAGGGATGCCCTCTTTCACCACTTCTATTCAACATTGTTCTTGAGACTCTAGCCAGAGTAATTAGACAAACCACAGAAATTAAAGGATATGAATTGGAAAAGAGGAACTCAATCTATCAATGTTCGCTGATGACATGATTATATATTTGGAGGAACCTGGAAATTCCACCAGAAAAGTCTTAGAACTCATAAGTGAATTCAGTAAATTAGCAGGTTACAAGATCAATGCTCATAAATCCAATGCATTTTTATACATAAGTGATGAATCTTCAGAAAGAGAAATTAGGAAAACTACCCCATTCACAATAGCATCAAAAAATAAAATAAAATAAAATACTTGGGAATGAATCTCACAAAAGAGGTGAAAGACCTCTACAATGAGAACTACAGAACACTAAAGAAAGAAATTAAAGAAAACCTTAGAAGATGGAAAGATCTTCCATGTTCATGGATAGGAAGAATTAATATTGTCAAAATGGCCATACTACCAAAAGTGCTATATAGATTCAATGCAATTCCAATTAAAATCCCAATGATGTACTCTACAGAAATAGAGAAAGCAATTATAAAATTCATCTGGAAGAATAAGAAACTCAGAATAGCTAAAGCAATCCTCCGTAGAAAGAGCAAAGCAGGGGGTATTGCAATACCATATCTTCAACTCTATTACAAAGCAATAGTAACAAAAACGGCATGGTATTTGTACCAAAATAGACAGGTAGATCAGTCGTACAGAATAAAGGACTCGGACACACACCCAAATAAATACAATTTTCTCATACTAGTCAAAGGGGCCAAAAATATGCAATGGAGAAAAGATAGCCTCTTCAACAAATGGTGCTGGGAAAACTGGAAAACCATATGCAACAGAATGAAATTAAATCCCTATCTCTCACCCTGCACAAAACTCAAAATTGATCAAGGACCTTGGAATCAGAACAGAGTCCCTGCATCTTATAGAAGGAAAAGTAGGTCCAAACCTTCAACTTGTTGGCTTAGGAGCAGACTTCATTAACAGGACTCCCATAGCACAAGAAATAAAAGCAAGAATCAACAACTGGGATAGATTCAAACTAAAAAGCTTTCTCTCAGCAAAGGAAACTATCAGTAATGTGAAGAGACAGTCTACAGAGTGGGAGAATATCTTTGCCACTCATATGTCAGATAGAGTGCTAATATCCCGAATCTATAAACAACTCAAAAAACTCTATACCAAGAATACAAATAATCCAACCAACAAATGGGCTAAGGAAATTAACAGACACTTCACAGAAGAAGATGTACAAGCAATCAACAGATATATGAAAAAATGTTCAACATCTCTAGTAATAAGAGAAATGCAAATCAAAAGTACCCAAAGATTTCATCTCACCCCAATTAGAATGGCGATTATCAAGAACATAAGCAACAATAGGTGTTGGCAAGGATGTGGGTAAAAAGGTACACTCATACATTGCTGGTGGGGTTGCAAATTAGTGCAGCCACTCTGGAAAGCAGTATGGAGATTCCTCAGAAATCTTGGAATGGAACCACCATTTGACCCAGCTATCCCACTCCTTGGCCTATACCCAAAGGACTTAAAATCAGCATACTACAGATATACAGCCACATCAATGTTCATAGTTGCTCAATTCACTATAGACAGATTGTGGAACCAACCCAGATGCCCTTCAGTTGATGAATGGATAAAGAATCTGTGGCATATATATACAATGGATTATTAGTCCACCATGAGGAATGACAAAATTATGGCATTTGCAGGCAAATGGATGAAATTGGAGGATATCATGCTAAGTGAGGTAAGCCAATCTCAAAAAACTAAAGGACAAATGATCTCACTGATAAGCGGATGAGGACATATAAGGGGGGGGTAGGAGGGGTTAGTGTTAGGTTTAGGGTTAGGTTTTGGGTTAGGGATAAGGAGGGTGGTAAGAATGGAGGAAGAAAGGAATGTATAGAGGGAAAAGAGGGGTGGGAGGGGAGGGGGGAAGGGAAAAAAATAACAGATGAATCAAACAACATTGCCCTATGTAAATTTATGATTTTTACATAAAATTAAAAAAAAAGAAAAAAACGAATTAAAAAAAATCCAAGGGGTTGTGCAAAATATTATGAATTTGAATCCCTGTGATATAACCTAGAAAACAGAACTTGTGTGATGACCCTCCTTGTAGGTAAAATGCTGATTTAATTCATCCTTGATACTAATATGTTGTTTCAAGTGATGTCGTGAGAGTAATCGATACTTTAAATATGTCATCTGTTTGGAGACATTGCTAGAAGGTAAACACACATTGCTTCACATCTCACTATATTAGGCAACCCCACCAACATCAGTTATCCCAAAAGGATGTGGTGAAGCCTTACTAGATCTTGTCAACAATGTTCCATAAAATTGATTCATTTTGCATTTTCCAGCCAGATTGGCAAGACAGAAGGCAAGTTCGATGTGGGACCATGTCTATGGCGAATGAGAACAGCAAGAATGATGTGATAGGTTTGTCTTAAGTAAAATGTGTCTGATTAAAAGTTCTGTCCTCAGATCTGAGACTGCCCTTCTTAAAGTTTGCATTAAAATGCACTTACTTTTAAGAAATTGAATGAATAACATCAGTTTGAATGTTTTAACTCTCTGCTTATTTTAAATATATTTACTTCTTTACTTGGCCAAGGCAAAACAAAGAAAGTACATCACACCTTGATTTGGGAATATCAAGTGTTTTGTTTGTTTAGAGGTTCCATAAAAGTATCAAGTTGATGATTGTTCCTATAAAGCAATATCTCCTGGGCCCCAGGGCAGCTCCAGGAACCATGCAGTAAAGGCAGGTGGCATGAGAAAGAAAATGTTTGAACCTTTGTGAGCAAATCAAGCAGAAGGGGCATGCTGGCCTTCCTCATTGTTAGTGAGCATGTCATAGAGATATCTCCCTGGCCATTGGCAGTCCGATCTCTGTGGATCCTGGGTTTCACACTAAGGGGAGCATTCTTCATGCAGAAGGTCTGAAGCATCATTCTCTGTCAGGTATTCCCTCTAAGCAGATTGTAATGACCCAAGCTGTGGGTGCCCCTCAACTGTGGTGGCACATTTTCTAGTTACAATTGAAGAAATTAAAATGGCCTTGTGGTTTTTAAGGTTCCTGCCAAGAACCTACAGACTGTGGTGGGAACTAGCTGGATCCTGATAGAATCCTGCTCTATGTAGGAGGACTTCATCTGCTAATTGACTAGTGAAACAAATGGTAAACTACAACTGCAGCAAATGAGGCACTGCTGGGAGGACCTTGGAAACATAGTTATTATCACACCAGTAGCAAGAAACTTGCCCTGAGGGTCATAGTAGAGCCATTAAGAAGAGAGGCTTTTATTTGAATTAAATACAAATAGTCCCCTTTGTACAACATGCTGTGGTTTATGTAATATACAGTTAACTTTCTTTATCTGCAGTCCTTATCTACAGATTCAACTAAATTAAAATAAAAAATATTGAGAAAGAATATTGTGCCTATATTGAACACATATACAGAATTTTCCCCTTGCTATTAGTCCCTAAACAGTACTGTGTAATAACTACTTACCTGGCCCATGGGCATCATGAGTGGACAGGGCACAAGTCCTCCTAGAGCATCTGCAGTTCCACACACTGTGAATACTCTTGTGCAGTGTGACTGTGGCCCTTGGGCTGGGGAGCATCCTGATTTGGGGTCTCTTGAGACAGTTACCTAAGACTAATTTCCAATGTGCTTGATGTTGCCTTCTCTTTGTCAGGTGGGGTGCTCAGGGTGCAGTGAATATA
Source organism: Sciurus vulgaris (assembly GCF_902686455.1). Classification (NCBI taxonomy): domain Eukaryota; kingdom Metazoa; phylum Chordata; class Mammalia; order Rodentia; family Sciuridae; genus Sciurus; species Sciurus vulgaris. The sequence goes on from NC_136474.1 coordinate 32,646,392, forward strand.
CCTGGGAGAGGGGTCCTGACTGGCACAACTGTAACTGATTCACTGATAGTGAATAGTGATAGTGGGGCCCGGGTGCTAATGGCAGCCCACAGGTATCATTTGCCAGACATATTTCCCACCATTTTGCAAGAATGAAGTAAATTGTCATGTCCTTAGAATTCAGGTATGGAAATAAGAGGCATGCTCTGAATCACACAGTGGTGTTACTTGAAGTGGGGCAGGGAATGATAGGGAGTGCTTGAACCTGTCAGCATGGCCTGTTTTCCAGACTCACTATGGGTTTATGGACCATCTGGAGTGTGGTCAGTACTCCTGATCCTCCAGATATGCTGATGAAGCCCTAGGCAGGGACTAGTGTTTCCCTATTGACTTTAAACGCAGCACACACTTAAGCCCCTTACACAGTAGTCATTTCAAGCACAGTAGTCATTTCATCAGGTTCTTGTGAACACCTGAGTATGGAAAACCCCTCATGCAAAGAGAACTGTGCAACGACTCCTCCTGATCTTGGGAGGAAAATGTTGAGTGTGTTATCCACAGCCAGGGAGGTGTCAGCACTGTGCAGGTGTCCTTGTGGGAGTCTGACATCAGAGGATGGAAGGGAGAATCTGCTCTTCCACTGGGCTGTGGTGTTGGACTCTCCTTTATTGTAAAGGAATAAGAAACATTTTTCAATAAACCTGAAATCTATGGCAATACAAAATGAGGTGGAAATGCGCAGGGTAGAGAATCTTTTTCAAGATGATATGCCTTCCCTCTGTATAATTCTGATTGTGAGAATTTTTCATTAGAGAACCTGAGCTTACAATACATTATTGGAAGAAAATTTGAAGAAATCATTTTCATTACATATATAAGTTTAGTATTATATTACTAATATTATTTCAGATAATATCTTGGAAAGTGCACAGTACATTTAAATAAAGAGTTGAATCTCATTGGCATTATTAGGTAAATTTTAATAGGATAAAATATATTTAGATTGCATTTTCCAATTATCATTTTATTCATGAATTTTAGTAAGGTTAATAAGATGAAGACATCAGAATGTTCACCTTGCTCACACTCATGATCATCATAATAATTCAGTAAGTTATGGAAATTTAATATTATTTTGTTTAATGAGCATAACAACTTCATGTAGTTTTCTTATTAGCAACTGCAAATAGAAAATATTGTATTTTATAACATTTTAAATGTTCCTAATTAGGTCTTTCATTCTTTCAGGTTTGTATTTTTCTATTCAAGGTATTCCTTGACTCCTTGTTTCATCTCATAACCACTATCCATAATTCCATGGAAACTGCTTTCCTTCCTTGGGAAAATGAAAAGTGAGAAGTGCTGGTTGCTGCTGGTTCTCAGTCAGCAAAGCAGGGCGCTAACAGGACACTGGACTCAGCTGGTCCTGATGACAAAGCAGGTTCCCATGTCTTTCACTCCCCAGGCCTCTCCATCCATCTCTGGCTACTTAGTGGAGTAAAATGGGATGCCACAAGGTCAGCAAGCAGTGTAAAGTGGCCCATTCATATCTTCTGGAGACATCACCCTCCTGCCTCCAGAGCCAGCACTAACCCAAGGTGAGTGGGGGTTCTGGATTCAGGGAAATAACCTCTTAGAGTGGCTCATTCTGCTTACATCTGTGGTTCTATGTTCCTACTCCCAATAAAATTTATTCATGTACTCACCAGTACTTGTGGGCATATTTCAAGTGCCTGATTATGGCCCACAGTTTCCCACAACACTGTACTTGGAGGAAGGGGGAGTGACAATGAATAAATACTGAAATACCATAGATAGCAGTGGGCCAGACAGGCACATGAACTAGGAAGAACAGACTTGGCCCTCCTGGGGACCATGGGAGATCATTGGGATGGGCATTCAAGGAGAAGTCCTTTGAGAAGGAAATTATCCCTACAGATTTGGGGTGTGGAAATTCTATACACAGGGAAGTCAAGGAGGATTTTTGGGAAGGAACAGCATGCAGAATGTTTCAAGGAAACCCACAGCATGGATGGAGTGCCATAGGGGAGGGGCATAGTGAGATTGAGGCTGAGAGGCCCATTAGCCACACCTTTTAAAACTTGGGACACTGAGTGTGAACCTGAGGTTATTATAACAAGGTGGACTGCATAGGAGGATTTTGAGGAATCAGGGGCTTACATTGCTTTCTCTGTTGGGATATGGAGTCTCAGTGAACAGGAAAAGAATCATGGGAGAGTTCAGGGAAAGTTGCTGGGCTATTGATGAGGAGGGTGTTGCAGAGTGTCCATGGGGTCTATCACCCACTGGTTTCTGACATTCCAATATGCTTCCAGGTATGGGAGAGTGAGACACTTCCTCTGTCTCCCCAGAAGACTGTAATGTGCTCCAGGCCTGCACCTGAGGAGCACTCTTCTGAAGGATGAGGACAGAGGGTACAGTCTCACTGCAGAGGGAGTCTTACTGTTCCCTTTTTATAGCCTGGGATTTTGAGCCCTCAAATATTTAGCTGGATGGCTGAGGGGTTACTAATAATTTTGTGTTTTCTGCTCTGCACTGTAGAATTCATAGTGACAGAAAATTATTTCTCTTTTAAAACAAACTTATTCCACTCCTACTGTGTGTGGTACATAGCAGTCTATCAAATTATGGGTTTTTTGTTTTTTTTTGGTATGTGAGTGTGAGAGAGAAAGAGGGAGGAATGGGGAGGGAAGAGAGACAGACAGACAGACTAGCTTCATACTTTATCTTAGTGGAAACTTCTCTTTTTCTTTCCTAGATTCTCACTTTACCCTTGTAATTCCATAAACACCTTGCCATCTTTTCTACATATTTTGTTTGTGTGGATGATTAGGATAATGGTTAGTTGCACAGTCCTGGGGAGGTACAGTGAGTCTAGATGCCTTTTTGCTGGTTTATTTAATTCCTAGTGTCCATTTGCTATAGGTCTTTATCATGTTTTCAAAGTAGTCAACCATCCTGAATTCAGTTCTTGTCTTCAAGGAATTTTTTTTAAATGACATTCATACATTTGTCAAGATAATAACTAAAATTGGACAAATAGGAAATCACTCTCACTGGAGGCTGGCAGAATTTATTCGAGTTATAAATTGTGATTCTCTAACTGTGGGTGAGAACTGAGTGTAGTGTAACCTGTATAAGAAGGAATTTTCCAGGTCTTCCCTTGGAATCCACTGTTTTACTGTTCAGAGGCAGTGACATTATAAAGGCACAGAAGTTCCTGAGGATTTTTCCAAGCTGAAAACATCATTTGGGAGGTTATCTTAACAGTGTATCAGTGTCTCAGGTTTTTGGTGGCAGAGAAAAGCTGGTGTAATTAGCCACCAAGAAGTACACATTCTTTTACTTCTAGGTGGCTAAGAGGTTTCATATCCACTGGGAAAAAGGAATAAATGTAGGATCTTTGTGGGATGTAAGTCTGTGTGTGTCAAGTATGTCCATGGGAACTTTGTGAGGTGTCTATGTGACATCATTGTGATCTCTCAAAATCTATGTGAAGTGTATATGAGGTCTCTTTTTGCAGACTATTTGTGAGGTCTATGTGTGTCTGTGTGGTTTCTGTGTACTACGTCTTACTATCTGTGATGAGTTCCTAGTGAGGAATCTGTTTTACACCTTTGTGGAGATTGTCTCTCCAATATCTTGAACTCTGTGGGAGCTCTCTGTGAGGGATCACTGCATGAGGACCATGTGGCCATGAGAGGTTGTGGTAGTGTTAAGTGTCTCTTTGTAAATGTCTGTGTTAGAATTCTCTGTGGGAAGTCTGTGTCAGGGGTTCTTTAAGGAACCTGAACTTGTGTTATATCTGAGGGAGTTTCTTATTTTTCTATGACTACTGTGTTGGAGGATCTTTACTGGTATCTGGGGCAGTCATGTAGTTGAGTCTTTGGAGGGCTATGTGGGTGGGTCTCCCTTGCATCTGACATAGGAGTCTGTGAGAATCCATTGTAAGGGGTCTCGTGTTTCTGTGGAGTCTCCTTGTTGTCGACATTACTGCCCCTCATAGATGACAGGGGTTAGAAAGCAGAGGGCACAATGTATTATTCACTAATGCTTCTGGCTGTCCATCACTGTCACTATGTGTGTCATTATCTCCTCCAGATCCCTGTGTCCATGTTTATCTCTTCTGTACCTGAAATCTGCCTCTTTGTGTCTTGGAGAACACAGCAGGGTCAGATTCAATGACCCAAATCCATTGTAGTCATCTGGTTTCTGGACCTATTCTTGATGCTAGGCCCACCCCAGGGTCTTCTCTTTTTAATGAAGGGACAGGATCTAGTTCAGGAGAGAACTATAGGGCATGTGTCTGCACCAGGGGTGGCTGTCCAAATCCACATATGCATTACTGTCTGGAATGAGAGCAGTTCCTTGCCCATGTCATCTGCCTTGAAGGCACCTCCTTATGTTTCCTTTGATATTTCCAGGTTGGCGTTCTTCCCATTCACCACAGCTCTATGTGAAGCTCATGCTACTCTGCCTGCTTTCCTGGCTCCATCCTTTCCAGTTCTCCACATCCCACTCTCTGCACACAGTGCTGCACTGTAGATGGTTATGTCTTTATTTTCAGTGATTGAACCCAGGGGAACTGAACCACTGATTTACAACTCCAGCCCTGTATTATATTTTTATTTAGAGACATGGTCTCCGTAAACTGCTTAGGGCCCCATTAATTTTCTGAGCATGACTTTGAACTTGTAGTCCTCCTACCTCAACTGGGATTGATTACATGTGTGCACCACCTTGCAAATATGGAGATCATGATTGCATGCCTACATGTGCCCACAGACACCAAGTTTCTTTACCTCTAAATTCAAGGCCAGGAAGCCACCTTCTCCAACTTTTGTGGGCCCATTTTGTGGAATGGGAAGCTACTAAGTCCCATGGTAACCCTGTACACCTTTCCCTATAACCCACAAAGTTGAGGGTGGAGGGAGAATCTGATTCTGACCTTAGGGGGTCAAGTCCTGATGGGATTGGCCCATTTTGAAGAATACCAAATGCATTGTATTATTTTTGTAATGATAAAATATCATGAATTCTTAAGGTATAATGAGGGAATCTGATAAAAGTGTAGGTACTCAATGCTCCTGTCACCTCCTTGCATGTACAGTGTCTTCTAGAATCCATTTTAAGTCAGATCAAACATGACCTCATTCCCTATGACCCAGCACAACACACAGAACACTTTCTGGTAATAAAAAAAAAACAGTATTATTATAAAGCAGTTGTCACCGCATTTAGGACAAAACAATTATCATCAAAGGGTGGGCTCACATGAGGACATTTTTTTTTTTGGTATGGTATCAGTTATGGGAAAAACTTTGTCCCAGCAGGACAGGAGTAAGAAACATGTTGATGTTGACCAGACAAGAAACATCTTTGTAGAGCACAATGTCTTGGACAGTGGACATTGTGGCCTGAGGTACCTGCCACCCTGTGCCTATGCCGGCAGGGGCTGGCCAGAGGTGCAGAATCCTTTGGCAGCAAGGCCTGATTTTTGTCGTTTCTGACCCACCTGTTCATAGGATGGCTGTGGCCCCTGGGGCTGGCCTGGTGAACAGAAGTCGTAGCTTCCATCACTCTCAATTTGTCCAGGGAGGTGAAACCCCTGGAATAATGGGACTGCCTACTTTCAGGGGCCTGGGTTTCCTCTTTGAGCATGTTTTTCTTTGAGACAAAAGGGTCATGATGAAAGCCCATTTTCTGCTTTACGAGCCATCCAACAGTGTTCATGAATACTTGTGCTTCTGATGCCATGTTTTCTGCAAGTGTCGGCTTGTGACTGACCATCGACTTTGGGTAGAATTTGATGGGGCCATGATTTTGGGTAGGGAGTTCTCCTGTCCTTTGCCTTACAGGGGAATATATACTGAAGAAAGTTCTTTATTCTGTCCCTAAAGAGCTTCTTTGAAGGAGCCTGAGAGGATTTCTCCCCCACAGTATCTTGTACCTCCATTACAGGGAGAGAGGGGCCAATTTCCCCAGCACAGGAGGGCCCCTCTTCTGCAAAACTCTGTTTCTGGCCTTGTAACCTGGTCTGTACATGCTCCACTCTCTGAGAAGTTGCCCTAAACTTACTTGTCTTGCACTTCTGTGGATTCTGGAATTGAGGGCCCTGGGGCTCCTGTAGGAATTGACTGCTCTCTTCACTGGTTAAGACAATGTACAGCCCCTGGGAAGTTGGTACACTGCTAGTGGACATGCAGAGGGAGCTGGATGGTCTCTCCTGGGAGGCTAGTATGTCTGCAGCCAAGAGTACCTCAGATGCACAGTCCTCATGAAACATTTCAGTGGCATAGTCTTGTAGGACGACACCAGTAGCCAGAACTTGAGTCTGGATCTGTGGCTCAGTGTGTGCTTTCAGGAATGAGTATCACTGGTCCCAGGAAATAGAACTTATGAAGGGGAAGGGGCTCTTACTGATTCCCTAAGATTCTGAATTCCCCAGATTAATATGAGCATTTGGGGAATTTGTTGTCTTCCTGATTTCCATGGAGACTCCCCAGTCAGAACACTCTTCATCATCCTCAAGCTCTTTGATTTCTTTAGGTTTTAAAAAGTGGAACCCTACCCCATTTGATGACAGACTGTGGCATGAGCCTTGTGAGCTCACACCTGTAGTTCCCAGTGGCTCTTATATGCCCATTTCAAGGCTGAGACTTGGTTCTATGGGGTCTCTTCCAGAACTGAGGAGAGCATCACTGTGCCAGTTTCTTCCCACAAGAATGTAACTGTGAGGCTAAGAGGGCTGGCTTACCTCTTGTGTAGTAGTTGAATAATCTGAGAGCCCAATGATGTCACCAGATACATTTGTGCTCAGGGACTCAAGTGAAGGGGCAGAGAGAGGACACATCAGGGTGGGAAATGAAGGTTTTGCAACCTCCTTGAAACCTGGACTTTTGTGAATGGATTTTCCTAGGACATTGGTATCATGGGCAATGGTGTCATCCCTGGAGTTATAGGAGGCTGAGGAGGGAAGGGGAGGCTATGGAACTGGTGAAGCCTCAGAGTGTTTCATCTTGAACAGATTTATATGCTTGAGGATTTTGAGGGGTAGTCCCCACCTGTGCCTCATTCTTCGACTTGTAACATGTGCCTCCAGTACGTGCCATGTGCCAGTATCAAGCAGGGAGTCCTTCAGGGAGGTGTTCCTGAAGGCTGCCTCACTTTTTAAGGATGAGGATGAGTAGAATGTTCATATGGGGAAGATTATGTGAGAGTAGTCTCTGGAGGGCAAGCACCAGTGTTCAAGGCCACATGACAGGTGAGAGGGATAGGAAGGCACACAAAAGTGTTATACTTTGTCATTTCCTTCCACCTCCACTAGCCACACTGTACTCATAAGCACCCTGTGGGGAGAAAGTTTGGACAATCTCAAAGAGGAATAGGTCTTAGGAAAGTAAGACCTTGCCTACACTTTGAACAGTAAGTCCTACCTCCAAATCCAGAGAGCATGGCTGCATATGACCCATGTTGTCTTACTGGACATTACCCATCCTTGGCCCACCACATCTTCATTCTGATCACAGAACCTGAATAGGTTCTATGGTATGATTATTTCCTTCCTGAATCCTCCCTCTCTTGTCTCTGCTACTGACATTCTCTGGGATATAACTTCAGTATCTTGGGTCAGGGGACAACAAGTCACCTCTGGGCTGGGAGGGCAGGGCCTTAACTTTCAGAATGCCACTCCTCTTCCTGGTGTTTCTGTGTCCCTTCTTTACCTTTTGATGCTGACCAATAAGAAAGAAAAAGAGTCTGGTGCCCCATTGACCCTCTGCACTCCTAGACCAGTTATACACATTCCATGTTTCTGCACAGCAAAACTATTTATAGTTAGCTAGTGAAGACCACTTTAAGAATGTTTTTAAAGTGGTAAAATGTTCTATTTTTCTTCTTTGGAAAACAGCAAAGGGAATTTTCTCTCTATTCTGCACCATGGATATCCTCAATCTTCTCCTCCACTCAGGATCAGACTCATTTCCACAGGCTCTTCTAGGCTGCCAGGCAATATTCTGCTCCCTGAGGCCAGAGGTGACTCCAGTCTTTGATGGAGGCACTCAGGGCTCACCACAGCCCTCACATCAGTCAACCATATAGGAAATGCTTATTTTTTCTGAGATTCTGCCCAGAGGAAGATAACTGATGGACCACTCCTTAAGCCTGTCCTTCTCCAGAGGTTCACAACTCTCTCAGGATTCCAGACTTCTGACACTGAGTCAAAATGTGTTTTGTTTTTGTTTTTGTTTTTGTTTTTTGTTTTTGTTTTGTTTATTTTGCAGCTCACCACTTGGACAGTCTGGGAGCTTCAGATAGGAGAAAACCTAGCTCAAACTCCTTCCCTGCCTTGCCCCACCTGTCCCAGAATGATGCTCTGTTCTGTCCTGAGATTTGTATTTTTTGAAGTGTCTCTAGTTATTTTGGAAATTTGGAAAGAGGAGTAGACAATAGAGAATCTATTTTTCTGGTGGGTCTGGCTGATGTTTTCTTACCTTTGGTTTTTCCTTTTTCTTTGGTGGTGGGAAAGATGGTTTATCCTGGAGGCAGTGTAACAGGAGGAGAAAGAGTCCCAGTCCACACACAAAGCCAAGGATCATATCCACTGCCCAGGTGGTGAAGCTGGGGTTCAGCCATGAGGCACTAACGCTATTCAGAGGAGAAAGAGGATTCTCCATAATCTAAATCATACTGTCTGTTTTGGACAAATGAGTCCTGAGTTGTCTCTGCAGCAAGGGGGAGTAGGGTCTAGGCCTGTATCAGAGGGTTGTGCTGTCTCATCACAAAGTAATCATGAGAGTGGAGGAGGGTCAAGAAGAAGAGACTTCACCACACTCTGCCCCACCCTCCAGTCCAGCCTGTCCTCCACCCTCCTGGGTCTTCAAGGTCCCTAATTCCAACTCTACCTGCTCACCTTTCCCTAGGAGGCCTTAATTCATTTTGTGTTGTTTTTGCCTGGCACCCAGACATGATCAGCTCCCTTTTAGATCTCTCCTTAGCTTCCTCAGTAGTACACTATTTGAATATTGGGTTGTTTCTGTAGTTGTTACTTTGCAGGGATTATTACTTTCATGTTCTCTCTCTGCTATTCCAGCTTTCTCACATATTTTCTTTCCTTTGATCAATACATAGAACTGAAATCTGTTCTTTACTCACTTAGTATTGTGCATTTTGAATGAAATTTCTTTGTGATTATTTTGTCATTAATTTTATTTCCTTCATGTAGAGGGTCTTCAACAGCACAACAAAAACCTAATTAAATATACAATTATTCCAATCTAGAAGAATAGGCATAGAAAATGGAAAAAATAAAAAGCCTGCAAGGAAATTTTTTAACGATTCTAGTATATTTTCTTGAACTTCAATGAATGTTCAATGCAGAAGAATGTTTTGGGATTTTCTGTATGCACAGTCACACACTAAGACACAAACCAAGTTATTCATGTCTGATATGCATATCAATATGCATCCTATAATATGTGTTAGAATGGGTGTTTGATTTTACAAAGGGAAAATATTGAATCCATATTGAATATTGAATATTGAAAACAAGTCTGTGTTTTATGTTAAATTTAGTAAGTTTCTAGCCTTTGTTTTCCAAGAGGTTTTCTTTCCCCTTCTTCCTCCTTTCTCTCTGAGTCTCTCTTTGCATGTGTGTAGGTAGCCTTTCTGATGGGGATGTGCAGGTCATTGGCACCACTTGCTGGAAAGATTTGTACCCTGTGCTGCTCTGTTGGCTCTGCTCTTTTACTATACACCAACTGACTAAAGTGATGTGGGTCTGTTTCTGGGTTATGTTTGCTAATACTTCATTGTATTTCTTTTCTACTTTCATGACATATTTAAGTCTGTAGTTGTCTTGTAATCTTTTTCTGATTGTGTTACTGCCTTGGTGCTGGCTTGATACACATGTGTTAGAATGTAGCACGTTTGCTTTTATCTTATGAAAGCAATAACGAGGAACATATATTGTACTGGTAGAATGGCCTCACTGGTTCAGTATCTCATAAGTTACATTTCTGTTCAGATTGGTAATTTTTTTTGTGTTCGATATAGTATATTTGTTTTGCAAGAAATCAATTGATTTCATGGAGTTTCTTGAATTTGAAAACATTGAGTTCTTTGTGGTATTCCTTGCCTATCTTTGTAATGTCTATGGAATCAGTATTGAAGCTAACGTATTACTTTCTGATCTTCATCATTTATATATTTTTTCTTTGATATATTGCCTAGATGCTCATAGATTTTGTGATCTTTAAAATATTTATATTTTTATGCAGTGTTGTGCATCAAACCCAGTGCCTCACACTTACTAGGCAAGTGGTGAACTAATCACACCCATGAAAAATCACATATTGCTGAGAAGATGTCTGAAATATAGATTTATAATCCTGAAAAAAGCAATGTATGTTGCCGTAGGAAGGAGGTATTTGAAGAGGTAACAAGAGGCATAGTGACCTAAAGCCTGGCATTGGCTTTAGTAGACAAACAGACCCATGGAACAGAATAGAGAAACCATAAATAAAACCATGCATGTACAGCCACTTGCTTCTCAGTAATGGTGCCAAAAATGTATTCTTGGAGAAAATGACATACGGTACAACAAATTGTGTTGGAAAAAAATGGATGATCACGTGCAAAAGACTGAAGATTGACTCCTATTTCTCATTCTGTACCAAAAAAATCAACCCATAAGCCATCAAAGTGTAATGGAAATTTTTAAGATTTTGGCATACTTGGTAGTTTCCTGATTAGGACTACAAAGGCATAGGCAACAAAAGAAAAAAAATTTATAAACAATATTTCATCAACTAACCAAAAAACTTCTGCACAGCAAAGGAAGCAATTAGAAAAGTGAAGAGATGATCATCAGAGAGATAAAAGTTTGCCAGCTGTACATCTGACAAAACTCAAAACCACTTAACAAAAAACAAATCAACCAATAAAAATCAGAAAATCCTAAGCTGACATGATGAATATTTGGACCTACTTTTTCTTCTATAATCTGCAGGGTCTCTGGTCTGATTCCAAGATCCTTGATCCATTTTGATTTGTGTTTTGTGCAGTGTGAGAGATAGGGGTTTAGTTTCATTCTGTTGCATATAGATTTCCAGTTTTCCCAGTATCATTTGTTGAAAAGGCTATTTTTTCTCCATTGCATATTTTTGGTACCTTTGTCTAGTATGAGATAATTGTATTTATTTGGGTTTGTGTCTGTGTCCTCTATTCTGTACCATTGATCTACCTGTCTATTTTGGTGCCAATACCATGCCATTTTTGTTACTATTGTTTTGAAGTATAGTTCCTGCTTTACTCTTCCTGCTAAGGACTGCTTTAGCTATTCTGGGTTTCATATTGTTCCAGATGAATTTCATGATTGCTTGCTCTGTTTCTGTAAGGTATGTCAAAGGGATTTTAATTGGAATTCCATTGAATCTTTATAGAACTTTTGGTAGTATGGACATTTTGACAATATTAATTCTTCCTATCCAAGAACATGTGAGATGTTTCCATCTTCTAAGATTTTCTTTAATTTCTTTCATTAGTGTTCTGTCGTTCTCATTGTAGAGGTCTTTCACCTCTTTCGTTAGATTGATTCCCAAGTATTTCATTTTTTTTTGAAGCTATTGTGAATGGGGTAGTTTTCCTAACTTTTCTTTCTGAAGATTCATCACTTTTGTATAAAAATGCATTAGATTTATGAGCATTGATCTTATATCCTGCTACTTTGATGAATTCACTTATGAGTTATAAAGTTTTTTTGGTAGAATTTCCTGCCTCCTCTAAATATATAATCATGTCATCAGCAAATAGGGATAGTTTGAGATCTTCTTTTCCTATTCATATCCCTTTAATTTCCTTGGTCTGTCTAATTGCTCTGGCTAGACTTTCAAAGATAATATTGAATAGAAGTGGAGAAAGAGGGAACCTTGTTCCAGTTTTTAGGGGTAATGCTTTCAGTTTTTCACCATTTAGAATGATATTGGCCATGGGTTTAGCATAGATGGCCTTTACAATGTTAAGGAATGTTCCCAATATCCCTATTTTTTTGAGTGTTTTGAGCATGAAGGGATGCTGTATTTTATCAAATGCTTTTTTGCATCTATGGCAATAATCATGTGATTCTTCACTTTAAGTCTGTCGATATGGTGAAATACATTTACTGATTTCCGGATGTTGAACCAACCTTTCATCCCTGGGATAAAGCCCACTTGGTCATGGTGCACTATCTTTTTAATATATTTTTGTATGTTATTTGCTAAGATTTTGTTGAAAATTTTTTCATCAATATTCATTAAGGATACAGGTCTGAAATTTTCTTTCCGTAATGTGTCTCTGTCTGGTTTTGGTATTTGGGTGATATTGGCTTTATAGAATGAGTTTGGGAGGGTTCCTTCATCTTTTATTTCATGAAATACTTTGAGAGGTATTGGAATGAGCTCATCTTTAAAGGTTTTGTAGAACTCGGCTGAGAACTCATCTGGTCCCGGACTTTTCTTTGTTGGTAGGATTTTGATGACTTCTTCTATTTCATTACTTGTAATTAATCTATTTAAGTTGTGTATGTCCGCCTGGTTCAGTTTAGATAACCAACTCAAAGCAGCCGGGTGACTCTCACCCCATGGGGGGGCATCCCGGATGGGACGGGGGTCCCGGAACGCAGGAAACTTTGTGAAGTAGAACTGCCGGCGAGACGCCCCTCCCCCCGCTGGAGCAGTGAACTCGGACAGCTGGGAGCACCGTAAAGGAGGCCGCTTGGCACAGCGCTGGGACTCGGAGCAGCCACTGGGGCTCCGGCGGCTGCCCAGGGGAAGAGTGGCGAGGAGAACTGTGTGGACTCAGGACACCGGGGCCTGCCCTGAGGAGGAGGAGAGGAGCATGGCCACTTGGATTCGGAGAGACTGCACCAGAGCTACAGGCGGTTGCCAGAGGAGAAGCTGCGCGGCGAGCTGTTTGGAATCAGAACGACGCTTCTGAACACCGGGGCCTGCCCTGAGGACTAGGAGGAGGAAGAGGAGCGCGACCGCTTGGATTTGGGTGACTACACCAGAGCTACAGGCGGTTGCCAGAGAAGGGGCTGCGTGGCGAGCTGTTTGGACTCTGACCACTTCTGAACCCCGGGGCCTGCCCGGAGGAGTAGGAGGAGGAGGAAGAGGAGCGCGGCGGGTCCTTTGGACTCGCAGTGACTGCATTAGCGCTCCAGGCGGCTGCTCAGAGGAGAAGGCGAGTGGTGAGTTGTTTGGTCTTAAAGTGACAGCTCCTGAACACAGGGGGGCTGCCTGGAGGAGAAGCGTGGTGGGACGCTTGGTCTTGAGTGGCCGCACCTGAGCTCCGGGCGGTGCCCAGAGGACCCGTGCAGCGGGTCACATGGATTCAGAGCCACTCAGAGGGACTGCTCCTGAACACCCGGGGGGTTATCTGGAGAAGCAGGAGGAACGGGGAGGGTCACTTCGACTCGGAGTGATTGATTGCCCCGGGCTACGGGTGGTTGGTGGGAGGAGGAGGCACGAAGTGAGTTTCTTGGACTCCTAGTGACCGCACCGGCATACTGTGCGGCTGTCTGGAGGAAGAGGCCTGTGGCGGGTCTCTGGGACTCAGAGCGATTGTTCGGGGCCACAGGTGGCTGCTCAGAGGAGGGGCCACGCAGCCAGGCGATTAGGTGCAGAGCAGGGTCCCAGGATCTAGGAGGCTTCTGGGTGGAAGAGCCGCACAGAGACAGGCTTAGGGCGGAGCGAAGGTTCCAGGACTGTGGGCAAATTCTCTGAGGAGGGGCAGCCTAAGGAGATTCATCTGCGAAGGGTGAGGATCCCAGGCCCAGGAGGTAGGGCCGGGCCCCTGGAAACTTTGCAGAGGAAGGCAGCCCAGCCCAGGCAGTAGCTATAAATTGAGGGGAACCTCTAGGAGGAAACTGACCAGCGAGACCTCCCCACTGAGTGAGTCTTCCCTCACTGGTGAGGTTTCCCCACAAGGACGGTAAAACCAGAGACACAGGCCCAAACAGGCCTTGCCTCAGCCCACAGCCTAGGTCCCCTTTGGATGACCATTGGTCAACAAGTGGAGGCACCTCTGCCCACTAGCAGGGAATATACCCCACCTGAAGGCCACCACTCCTAGAGAGGCAGCTCCTTGTGGAGCACCGCATTATCAAATTCCTCCAAGACTTCAGCCTACTGAAGGCTAAGGGGGGATATATATAGAAATCTTCAGGGACATTGTAAATCAACAGAGGAAATCTGCAATATCTCAGCGGTACACTGATACCTGAACAATATGAGAAAACAAGGAAAGAAAATGCTGCAAACAAATCTAGATGTTACATCAATAAAACCCAATGACAGCAGGGCAGAAGAAATGACAGAAAAGGAGTTCAGAATGTACATAATTAAAATGATCAGGGAAGCAAACGATGAGATGAAAGAGCAAATGCAAGCATTGAATGATCGCACCAATCGACAGTTAAAAGAGCAAATACAGGAAGCAAAAGATCATTTCAATAAAGAGTTAGAGATATTGAAAAAAAACCAAACAGAAATCCTTGACATGAAGGAAACAATAAACCAAATTAAGAACTCCATAGAAAGCATATCCAATAGGATAGAACACCTGGAAGACAGAACCTCAGACATTGAAGACAAAATATTTAACCTTGAAAACAAAGTTGAACAAACAGAGAAGATGGTAAGAAATCATGAACAGAATCTAGAAGAACTATGGGATATCATGAAAAGGCCAAATTTAAGAATTATTGGGATTGAGGAAGGTCTAGAGAAACAAGCCAAAGGAATGAACAACCTATTCAATGAAATAATATCAGAAAATTTCCCAAATCTGAAGAATGAAGTGGAAAATCAAGTTCAAGAGGCTTATAGGACTCCAAATACACAAAATTACAACAGACCCACACCAAGGCACATTACAATGAAAATACCTAACATACAAAATAAAGACAGAATTTTAAAGGCTGTGAGAGAAAAGAACCAAATTACATTCAGGGGGAAACCAATACGCATATCAGCAGATTTTTCAATCCAGACCCTAAAAGCTAGAAGGTCCTGGAACAACATTTTTCAAGGCCTGAAAGAAAATGGATGCCAACCAAGAATCTTATACCCAGCAAAACTTACCTTCAAATTTGACGATGAAATAAAATCCTTCCATGATAAACAAAAGCTAAAAGAATTTACAAAAAGAAAGCCAGCATTACAGAACATTCTCAACAAAATATTCCATGAGGAAGAGATGAAAAACAAAGAAGGAAATCAGCAAAGGGAGGAATTATCCTAAAGGAATGGTCAAATAAAGGAGGAAACAAGTTGTGTCAAACAAATAAATAAACAAAATTTTAAAAATGAACCAAATGACCGGGAAACCAAATCATTTCTCTATAATAACCCTGAATGTTAATGGCCTGAATTCATCAATCAAAAGACATAGACTGGCAGACTGGATTAAAAAGAAAGATCCAACAATATGTTGCCTGCAAGAGACTCACCTCATAGAAAAAGATACCCATAGATTAAAGGTGAAAGGATGGGGAAAAACATACCATGCACATGGACTCAGCAAAAAAGCTGGAGTATCCATCCTCATTTCCGATAATGTGGACTTCAAGCCAAAGTTAGTCAGAAGGGATAAAGAAGGTCATTTCATACTGCTTAAGGGAAGCATAAATCAGCAAGATATAACAATCATAAACATCTATGTCCCAAACAGTGGATCATCTATGTATGTCAAACAAATCCTTCTCAATTTCAGAAACCAAATAGACCACAACACAATAATACTAGGTGATTTTAACACGCCGCTCTCACCACTGGACAGATCTTCCAAACAAAAATTGAACAAAGAAACCATAGATCTCAATAACACAATCAATAATTTAGACTTAACGGACATTTATAGAATATACCATCCAACCAAGAGTGAATACACTTTCTTCTCAGCAGCACATGGATCCTTCTCTAAAATAGACCATATATTATGCCACAAAGCTAATGTTAGCAAATACAAGAAGATAGAGACACTAGCATGTATTCTATCAGATCATAATGGATTGAAGTTAGAAATAAATGAAAGAGTAAAACACAGAAACTATTCCAACATCTGGAGATTAAACAATATGCTATTATATGATGAATGGATAACAGAAGATATTAGGAAGGAAATTAAAAAATTCTTAGAGGTAAATGAGAACAAAGAAACATCATATCAAAATCTCTGGGACACTATGAAAGCAGTACTTAGAGGGAAATTTATTTCATGGAGCGCATTTAATAAAAGAAGTAAAACTCAACAAATAAACAACCTAACACTACAGCTCAAAGCCCTAGAAAAAGAAGAACAGAACAGCACCAAAAGTAGTAGAAGACAGGAAATAGTTAAACTCAGAGCCGAAATCAATGAAATTGAAGCAAAAGAAACAATACAAAAAATTGACAAAATAAATAGCTGGTTCTTCGAAAAAATAAACAAAATTGATAAACCTTTAGCCACACTAACAAAGAGAAGACGAGAGAAAACCCAAATCACTAAAATTCGAAATGAACAAGGAAATATCACAACAGACAGGATTGAAATACAAAACATAATTAGAAGCTATTTTGAAAATCTATACTCCAACAAAATAGAAAATTTCGAAGACATCAACAGGTTTCTAGAGACATATGAATTGCCTAAACTGAACGAGGACGACATAAACAATTTAAATAGACCAATTTCAAGTACTGAAATAGAAGAAGTCATCAAAAGCCTACCAACAAAGAAAAGTCCGGGACCAGATGGGTTCTCAGCCGAGTTCTACAAAACCTTTAAGGAAGAGCTCATTCCAATACTTCTGAAAGTATTCCAT
Source organism: Sciurus vulgaris (assembly GCF_902686455.1). Taxonomy (NCBI): domain Eukaryota; kingdom Metazoa; phylum Chordata; class Mammalia; order Rodentia; family Sciuridae; genus Sciurus; species Sciurus vulgaris. Next base: position 32,663,238 of record NC_136474.1, read on the forward strand.
AAAATAGAAGAGGAGGGAACCCTCCCAAACTCATTCTATGAAGCCAATATCACACTGATACCTAAACCAGACAGAGACTCATCAAGGAAAGAAAATTTCAGACCAATATCCTTAATGAACATCGACGCAAAAATTCTCAACAAAATTTTAGCAAATCGCATACAAAAACATATTAAAAAGATAGTGCACCATGTTCAAGTGGGTTTCATCCCAGGGATGCAAGGTTGGTTCAACATCAGGAAATCAATAAACGTAATTCACCATATTAATAGACTTAAAGTCAAGAATCACATGATTATTTCAATAGATGCAGAAAAAGCATTTGATAAAATACAGCATCCCTTCATGCTCAAAACACTAGAAAAAATAGGGATAGTGGGAACATTCCTTAACATTGTAAAGGCCATTTATGCTAAGCCCAGGGCTAATATCCTTCTAAATGGTGAAAAACTGAAAGCATTCCCCCTAAAAACTGGAACAAGGCAGGGATGCCCTCTTTTTTTTTTTTCTTTTTTTTTTTTTATTGTAAACAAATGGGATACATGTTGTTTCTCTGTTTGTACATGGCGTAAAGGCATACCATTTGTGTAATCATAAATTTACATAGAGCAATGTTGTTTGATTCATTCTGTTATTCATTCTGTTATTTTTTCCCTTTCCCCCACCCCTCCCACCCCTCTTTACCCTCTATACAGTAGTTCCTTCCTCCATACTTGGTGGAATCTTTGTCAATTTAGGTCCTCTAGTACAGGGAAGAATTGTGGGACTGCTGAGGTTTCTTTAATGGGGGTTTCTTCTCCCCATGGTGAAAAACCCATCTGATTTATAGCATAAGCTAACTCCACCCAAGGGTACCTTGGGTGTACAGGGGGCAGTCTGCTTGGGGGGTTGCTGCTGCCTCCAGGAAGGGATCGGTGTTCCTTCCTGACATAACTGGTGGGGGAAACCATGTCCGTGATACTCTAATTCCTCCCCAGTAAGCCCCTCTTCCTCTTTTTTCTCTTTTTGAGAACTTATACTTACTTGTTCCTTTATCTCTTCCAAACACATATTTTTTCTTCTATCAAAGTATTTATTCTGCCTTTTTCAGATGTTAGACATTCCTTAATGAGCTACCACATGGGAAAAGTACCTCTAGGTAACAGGGATTGCTTTTCTGCTTTGATAAGATCCTCTTTATGTTGTTCCCATTGTGGAATATTTAAGACTCCTTCTTCCAAAAACCAAGGACTGTCCTTGGGCAGTGTGGTTACATATGCTGCTACAGTAGATTGTTTTATGGCAGTCCCATTAGCCTTAAGCACATCTTGTATGATTCTTATCATTTGATTTCTAGACACTTGTGACCCCATTCTGGAGTTATGTGACCCTTCCACCAGTGTTATGTGACCCCTTCACCAGGGTAATGTGACCCCTCCACCGGGGTTATGTGACCTTCCACTTAAGCACTCTGGCCAGAGTTTTCTGGGAGGTTATCCTACAGTTTTCCTATAGTTTACCTTAAGTTACTTAGTTTTCCTATGGCTTACCTTAAGTTACTTACCTGGGAGGACACAGAAGGAGAAAGAAGTTCCCTGTGTGGGCCACCACTTGTTCCATCCAGCGGAACTGGCATGGAGAAAGGAGACACCACCAATCTTTAGTTGACGAGATTTATTGTGTCCTCCCTGTTTTTCTGCCTCCTTTGTTCTGTTACTATCTCCCTTCTTCTTCCCTCTCCCTCTCCTCCCCCAGGCTCCTAACTTATCAGCCAATTATAGCAAAGCTTTCTCTCACACAGGAGAGCATGCAGAGGAATGCCAGCATAATACTATATAAATCAGGAGCTGTCCATGCGCGGAATGATATTAGATAGCCAATCCTTGAGCTTGGTGTTAACACGTCATAAGTCTCCAAGGAACTAGTAAGCAAGCAGCATTTTTGGGTACTTCCTTATTTGGGTAGCCAGTGCCCTTTGGCTCACTGCCAGGCTCCATCTTGTCCAAAGCAGACCTCAACAAGTTTGGTTACATAATCTAGCTCTTGTGAATTGAGCAACTATGAACATTGATGTTGCTACATCACTGTAGTATGCTGATTTTAAGTCCTTTGCGTATAAACCAGAGTGGGATAGCTGGGTCAAATGGTGGTTCCATTCCAAGTTTTTTGAAGAATCTCCATACTGCTTTCCAGAGTGGCTACACCAATTTGCACATCCACCAGCAATGTGTGAGTTCCACTTACACATTTTTACACTTTATAAAAATTTCACACTTAGCATAGTGCTATTGTTTGGATTTGCAATATTCCCCAAAGGCCCATGTGTTAAAAAATTGGTCCCTATGATGGTGCCCTTGGGAGTCTTTCAGTGGAGGAGGAGCCTAGTAGAAAATCCTGAGGTCATGGGGTGTTCCCCTGAAGGAGATTATGGGACCCCACTTCTTTCCCTTCCTCTTTGTTCCATGGCTTGTGATATAGCTGATTTTACTCTACCATGTTTTCTTACCATGATGTGCTGCCTCACCCTGGGCCCCACAATGGGGCCAATTGATCATGGACTGGAACCTCCAAAACTATGAGCCAAAATGCCCTTTAATTTTTATAGGTTTTTATAAGTGAGTTATTACTTTATCTTTAACTTTTATCTTTATTAGTTAGTTATCTCAGGAATTTTGAGGGCCAGTTAGTCAGAACATAAATGTTGTCGAAAGTTGCACTTTGGTTTTACCTTAGAGTGTTAATATAGTCTACTCTTAATTTTCACTTGATAAATACATTTTGGGGGGCATCAGATATGCTCCTGATTTTAAGACAATCTGCACAGGTATTTACTATTGTATTAATCCCAGAACAATCTGTGAGGGTGTTGTTAGCAGGGCAGCACCAGGTTACTAAAAACAATCACCTTCACATAGGTAAACACACTCACACACTCTTCTCTATCATGGTTCTCTCAGATAAATACCCTAGGCTCAATGTTCTAACCAGTAGTCCTAGGAATTAGTTCAACAACTGTTTCACCAAAACAGAAAATCTCTTTTAAGAAAACAGATATAAACTCAACATTTTGTTGAGAAGATACAAAATTCACATAGATCTAAATTATATTTTATAGTAACTTGTTTGTGAATTCTTGTAACCTTTTCCTTGATTTAAAATAAAAGGCAACAGGTAATGCAGACTCTGCCTCTTCCTCAAAATATTTTTTCAGTCAGGGATTTCAGACTGACACCTCAGCCCCAGAAATCCTGAAGTATGCCATGAGGTAGTGTGGGGGAGTGAATGATATAAAAGCTTCACCCCATTCAAATAGAGAAACTCCATATGTATTTTATTTTATGTTTTTGAGCTTCATTAAGTTCCATGCAAAAAATCTTGTATCATATATGTCAATCCTGGTTGTTGCCATCTCTATTCTTTTATCCCAGGTATACAAGTTTGTGGTGATACTGAGGGTCACAAGTACATATCTGTGTTATAAAGAAGTATTTCTAATTCTTTAATTCCTTTCAGGTTAGTATTTTAATTAAGAATGAGTCAAAGATATAAACAAGGCAGAAGGGGTTAAAAAATTTACTCTCAAGGTCTTTGCCAACTTCATGAATCTGAACTCAGTGGTGGCTTCATACTCAATTGCTTTTCTTCTTGCAAAACTATGAATTCTCCACTTGGGGGCCCAGGACAGCAAGGTAATGAGCAAGCTCATTCTCCAAAGAACCCAGATAGGGGACAGCATACATGAAAATCACTCTCCAAAGCAGATGGTTGATTTTATCTTTGCCAGTGAACCACTGCTTGAGCACCAATCACTACTTACTCTTATTTGTGGCAATGGTATAAAGATTTAACAGATGAGACCTACATCTCTGTCTGTGTGTTCTGTGCCAGGGGTAAATCCATATCACTTTATAGGAATACTATTGAGATTTATTCAACTACTCAAATGAATTTGTAAAATCAGTCCACTTCCAGGTGCATGTTTAACATGGCACATTTAAGATGAAGGTCTTTACCATGACATCATCGGTTCCCTATCAAATAAAAAAAAATATTGGAATTCAATGTACGATACAAGCACTTAAAATACACACAAATGTTAGAGTATACAAGATATATCTCCAAGTTTTAAAAAAATCACTTAATGTGTAGGTGAAGTTTTTTGAAATATTTTGGGTAAATTTACATACATAATTTGCCAAACATTGGTTATTTTATGATTAACAAATGTTTGATATTGCTAATGACTTCTTTGAACACAAAATCCTGGGTATTTATACAGAATACACTAAAATAATCAGTAGTTATTATAATAGCAAATGGCAATAACAATGAGAGCTCATTTTTATTGAGCAATTATCATGTGTCAGTTACTGTTCTAAGTACATACACTCAGTAAAAAAAAAAAAAAAAAAAAAAAATGCCATGAATCAGGCACAGATTTTCTGCCTGTTTCACAATGCAAGGAGAGTAAAGCAGAGATTGGATTTTAGTTAGATAAATATACACAGTTAATAGGTTATAATGTTATATTCAGGGTCTCCCAGTGTGGTAGGTAGTACTACACATGCCTTTTGTGCTTCTTAAATTCATCTCTGAAAGCTTAGTTTGTGACTTATTTATATACCTAGAAATGAGTTATAGTAAGACTCAAGGACATTGTGGAAAATATTGACAATATCCTCTTATTTAACAGTTATTTAACATTTCTAACACAGTAAAACACCACTTGAATGACTGAGTCAAAGTAAAATGAAATTTTGTAAATTTCTATTTCATTTAGGTCATATATTACTATTTACATTAATGATAATTGAATTTTAGAGAATGTTGGTGATACCTTTCCCTAAAACTCAAGGAATATCAGTATAAGGAATTGTTTCAGTATGGTATTTTTGCCACATGTTATTCACTCTTTCTTGTTTTTGGAGGGGGGACTAACTTACTATTAATATATTAGAGAACTTTACAATGGTTCACATTGAAATGCAATCCGGGCATGGTGGTGTAGGCCTGTAATCCTAGTGTCTCAGGAGGCTGAGGCAGGAGGATAGAGAGTTCAAAGTCAGCCTCAGGGTCCATGAGGTCATAAGCAACTCTGTGAGATCCTGTCCCTACATAAAATACAAAATAGGGGTGGAGATGTGACTCAGTGGTTGAGTGCACTTGAGTATCAGACCCCCTATAAAAGTGTGGCTAAAAAAACATTTTAAAATAACTTAATAATTCCTGGAAGACCTAGGAATTTTTTAATGTGCATTTGAAAGTGAAATTCCACATGTAGTTTTTGAATCTCTTTGTCAAATATAGGAATGAAAAAAAGTTCTTCAGTTTTGGCTTTCCCAAAAGGTCTTGTTCCTTGAAGGCTCCATTACCCTGAAACACACAGTGAAGGGTTAATGAAGCCTCTGGAAGGCATGAGCCCATTCACCCATCTGCCAGAGATCAGGGTTTCACAGCCTTTCAAATCATACTGGAAGAATACAAATCTCATTAAAGGGTCAAAACATATCATTCCAGTGACAGTCACTCTTTATCAAGCATGTATGCTGGCCACTGCACATTCAAGAGGAGTGGAGCAATATAGAAACTGAATGACCCAAGTATAGGCATACTGATGAGGAAAGTGGTTTGCTAGGTAAGCAGGGTTTAAATGCATGTGCAAAGTTTATTATTTTTCCCACCGGCAACCAAAACCAGGATGCCGCAAACTGGCCAGGAAATCACAGCAGAAATCTAAAGAGCCCATCAATAGAATTTCCCATGTTTGAACCATCTGTTAATAAATTCCTATTCCTAAAACAGATACCTGAGATGCAAAATAATTTCCTCCAACACCCCTACAAGTACTTTCTTTTGGTTATAGACAATATTTGACAAAAAAAATATGTGTTTGTGTGTGTGTGTGTGTGTGTGTGTGTGTGTGTGTGTGTGTGTGTATTTACAACTGTCACCAATTGTTCCCAACTTCCTGGGACTCGTTCACTGTAGTCTAATAAGTGCACCACATGGAGAGGAAATGCACATCAACAGTTCCACTGGTGTTCTGAGCTTCTGATGTGGGAGAGGAAGATGAAAGGACCACATCAGCATTTCTCAAAGCATTTCATCAATTTCTATCATAATTTCTTTATCAAAAATCAAGCCTGTGTTCCACCTCCCTGTCCTCAGGACCAGTTGTACATTTTAATTCTAAGCAGCAAATTAGGAGACATTACACTTCCATTCTCTTTACAGTGACAGCTCAGAGAGGCATAACTTCCATTGATATGGTCCAGGGATGGACCCCAAATGTACAGTGCTAGAGGGTTGCATGGGTAAAATAGAGTCTCCAAATATGTCCCCAGGCCACTTTGAGTAGGGTATTTCTCTTGCAAGGAACTCTTCTACTAACCATTAACTTAAAGTTTAGTGGGGAATGCAGGTCCCTCTGGGATTCTGGTGGCAAACTGGGCTTTGTCAGTTCTCTTTGGGGAATGCTTCCCGGTGGAGACTCACATTGTTCTTTCCCATCAAAACACTAGTTTTTTGGGGAAAAAACAAGATGGGGGAGTGGGCATATGGAAGCAGCTGGCACTTCTGATCCATCTGGGTGAGGATGAGTTCCTGGGTGCCCCTCTTCCAGTTGCAGGGAAGGAAGGAGGTGGCCTATGTGCAGGAGTCCAGAGGGGCCCCATTCATGGCACTCATGACACACTTGCCCCAATGCCTGGACACCACTTTCTTGTTCTGCAGTGAGTGAGGGTGGCCCCCTTCTTCCAGGTGCTTTTGTGTTACTGCAGAAACATAAGGTCATTGTGTGACTGACTCATGTGTGGGTCTTTCTCTGGGTGCCAACAGCAGAAAAGTATTTTGGCAGTCCTTCTTAAAATTCCTTTTGCAACTTCTTGGCAAAACTGGACTGTGAGATGCTCAGGGAGCTCTTGTTTAGCTCATCCCCATTGAGTTCAAGCAGGGTTGGCCCACCACATGCTCTTGCCAGGCAATGTTTCCCAATGCCTTGGGGTCCAGATCATTCTTGTGGGTCTCCAGGGCAGATGAGACCCAGCCTGGCTCATCTTACACTGGGGGACAGAGAGAAGAGTTGCCTCTGTGGAACTCAGGCCAGACAGAGCATCCTGGTAGTTGCTGTTTGTGGAGAGTACATACTTCTGCATCAGGGCAAAATTGTGATACTAAGCATGAGGTCTTGAAGATCCCTGAAGTGATGATAGTGCTCTTATTCCATGGTGACTTGAGTTTCAGCTTTGAAGATTCAGTGAGCTACAAGATGGCAATTTCAGTGACCTGATTGAAGGCATTCAACATGAGCAATTCTGTACCTGAAGAAGAGAATATCTTGCTTAAAGGTGTACCATGTCATTCCTTCTCAATGACTTTTACCTAGATGGGGATTTTTAGGGGAGCCTCAGAGCTTAGATGGGACAACTCCCCACTTCGTAGAGAGGCTTGGTCTTCACCGCAGTGATAGTGACCACAGTCCCACATGGCATCACTGTGAAGTCCTTTTCTATCTTGAGAGCAGCAACAGGGGAGGGGTTTGCAAAAGGTTTCAATTCACTGAGTTCTATGTAAGAAAACTGCTGTGACTCAGCTGAGCTTGGAAGTGATGATGTTGGGCCCAATGACCAGTGAGAATCTCTGCAGTCCAGGAGGCTGCTTCTTAAACAATTCCAGAGAGAAAGTGGTCCTGGTCAGTTGACTTTCTGAGGACCACTAGACCTGTGCAGTCTGCACATAGAACTCATTGGACTTTCTGTTCAGGTCTGAGGTGAACTCTTCCTCCCAAGTGAGTTGAGTAGTGTTCTTGGTTAGCGTGCTGGTGAATCTCAGAGCAGGATCATTCAGCTGGGCGATGCACATAGGGTTCACACTGCATAAAGCACCATGATCACTTAGCAATGAGGCAGGGATGTTCTTCACCAATTGTTCATGAGCCCATGTTCTTCACTCATGGTTCATGAGCCCACGGACATTTAGGAGAACAGGATTCCTGAGCAATAGATGAAGTGCTTTGTAGACTCTTCTTCCTTTATGTCCATGGGCTTGGTACTGAGATATTGATGGTCATTCTTGGCATGTGGATGCAGGACCACCTAATCTTGATGTCTTCTTTCTTTACTTCCATGTAAAACTCCAGCTATAGATGAACCAGTAAGAGCTGCAGTTCATAGAGATGGTGTCTGGAGCCCACCACTGAGGTCACTGCACTGACCATGAACTGAAGGATCTTGCCCACCATATGACAGGCCACCACCTTCTTCTAGGCTGACTGGACCATGCTAGAGACTTCTCCAACTGCCAGCACAAGAAACTGAGGCCTCGGGTCCTGCTGAAAGGAGACCTATAGAGGGAACCCACTCCTTTTGGCCTCATGATTCAGGGAGATCACCAAGACCACCTGCCATAGGTTTCTCCATATGTTCAGACTCAGTATCCAAAAAAAGCAGAGTTTACAACTCCAGACACTGTTCTTCTTCAGGCTTCATGAGCCATGGCAGCTGGAGTCAAGTCCTTTCCAGTGTCCATTGCATCAGGTATAGGCCCACTGTGACCAGTAGCATGATGGAGAGTGACATCAACATGAACCACTGGACCTCACCAAGCCACCAGTCTGGCTGGGATGTGGTTGTGGTGCATACCAACCCTACTCTCCCCAACTTCCAGAGCAGTACCCATGCCAGAACACAGAGCATGTGAATGGTGAGTTCAGGACATTTGCTGTTGGTTGAGGACTGGAGGGGATGTGGTGGGCCCAAACAGGGTGAGGCATAGATCTCAGAGGCCCAAGACCACATTAGGTGAGCAGGAAGAAAATACACATCTGGAGCCCATGGGTGCATGGATCACAATTGTGCCCCAAGCCTGGTACACCTGGAAAAAGTGAATGTGGGAGCATACCCTCCAGCTGGAGTGCCTAAATAGTGCATCTCTCTTCGTTCTTTTATGAAATAAATTTTGGAAAATATCATTGTTATTAATAATTCATAACTTAGTTCAATGAAGGCACCATCCACCTAACAATATTCTTTATAAAACTACAAAAATATCATCAAATGGAAGATCAAAGACACAGGACAGTAAAAGCAATTCTGAGCAAACAGAGCACCACTAGAGACTTCTCAATACTCAATTTGAAATACACTGAAGAGACATGGTAACAAAAACAGCATGATCCTTGCATAACAGCAGACAAGTAGACCAAGAAAGTGGAAAAGGTGACACAGTACCTACCCTACACAACTACAACCATCTGATTTCTCACAAAGGTGACAAAAACACATATGGGAGAAAGGACAGCTCCTTTAGCAAGCTGAGAAAACTAAATATCCACATATAGAAAATGGAAACTACATCCCTATCTCTCCCCTGGCAACTCAAAATGGATCAAAACCTTAACAAAATACTTGAAACTTTGAAAAGAATAGAAGAAAACATGGGGAAAATACTTCAATACATTGGAACAGGCAATGTTCTTCCAAATAGAACTCTAGTTTTTGCTCAGGAAATAAAAGCAAGGATCAACAAATGAGACTGCATTGATTTAAAAAGCTTCTGCACAGACAAGCAAGCAAATTCTATAGACAGAATACAGAAGCAGAAAAACCATTGCCAATCACTCTTGAATAGAGAATGAATACACAGAATATATATAGAACTCAAAAAAATTAACACCAAAGAAATCAAACAACCTCATCAATAAGTGGATAAATGAACTGAATGGATACTTCTCAAAAGAAGTACAAATAGACAATAATTATGTGATAAAAGTTTCAACAAATTTAGCCATCAGGCAAGTGCAAATCAAAACTACATTGAGAGTCGAGGAGCAAGGTGGTGGGTGAGTCAGGCCACCTGCATTTCGGAACTAGCTGAGAGGAACCCAACCTACAAGCCTTGTGGAGTGAGGCGGTGGACTGCCAACCCGCCCAACCACCAGGCCAAAGACAGACTTCATTACTGAGTGAAGCTGTCCGACCAAAACACTGAGGTCTGTCTCCGTCGCAGAGCAAGCCGGCAGATGAGCCATCCCACATGCATCCCTGACCTAGCCAGAGGCTTCCTTACAGGCTGGTGCAGGCATTTTGAATTTTTCCTGAGGGCGTGGCCATCATCATTGGAAGGGCAGCTCCCTTCCTGAGACACTTACAGGAGGCTAGAGGACCTTTGACAAGATCCAGGAGTCAAGAAGAGGAGGTATTGAGAGGACAACTCAGAGCCAGCGAATGAGTCTCTCCCACTGCTCAGGCTCCCTGGATGGGGCAGGAGTCCTGAACCACAGGGAATTTCATAGAGTAGAGTGGCCCAGTGAGACTCCCCTGCTGGAGCCAAGAATCCAGTCAACCGGGAACATTGCAGAGGAGGGCTGCACAGTCAGAAGCTTTGATGCAGAGTAGAGTCTGAGGCCCAGGCAGTAGATGCAGTCCCCAGGCAACATAGCAGAGGAGGGTTGCTCAGCAAGGGTGTCCCTTGCAGAGCCAGGCTCCCCAGCCCAGGCGGGAAGTCAGGACCCCGGAATGTTGCCGAGTAGGGCTTCCCAGTCCAGGAGATAGTTCTGGACTGAAGGGAATATCTCAGAGGAGAGATGCCCAGGAAAACTTCACCACCAGGTGAGTCTTCCCCATTGGGCAAGGTTTTCCCACCAGCGCATTAGAACCAGAGACACAGGCCCAGATCAGAGGTGCCCCAGTCTGCAGTCTAGTCCCATTTTGACTGATGATCAGTCAAAAAGTGGAGGTGCCTCAGCCCACTGATAGGGAATATACCCCACCTGAAGGCCAACACCCCTAGGGGGGCAGCATCCTAGTGGAGCACTGAATTATCAAGTTCCTCCAAGACTTCATGCTATTGAAGGCTAAGAGGTGAGTTATTCGAAATCTACAGAGACAATATTAGTCAATACAGGATATATGCAATATCTCAGAGTTACACTACTAGAAGGGAAGATACCTGATCAGTATGAGAAAACAAGGGAAGAAAATGTCCCAAGCAAACCTAGCTGGTATAGCAATAAAATCCAATACAGCATGACAGAAGAAATGTTAGAAAGGGTGTTCAAAATGTAAATAATTAAAACAATCAAAGAAGCAAATGATGAGATGAAAGAGCAAATGCAAGCTTTCATTGATCTCACCACTCAACAGTTAAAAGAGGAAATTTGGGAAGCAAAATATCATTTCAAAAAAGAATTAGAGATACTGAAAAAAAAAAAAACACAGAAATCCTTGATATGCAGGAAACTATAAACCAAATTAAGAACTCCATAGAAAGCGTAACCAATAGGATAGAACAGCAGGAATACAGAACTTCAGACATTGAGGAAAAAATATTTAACCTTGAAAGCGAAGTTGACAAAACAGAGAAGATGGTAAGAGATCATGAACAGAATTTACAAGAATTTTAGGATATCATGAAAAGGCCAAATTTAAGAATTATTGGGATAGAGGAAGGCAAAGAGAAACAAACCAAAGGAATGAACAATCTATTCAATTAAAAAATATCAGAAAATTTACCAAAATCTGAAGAATGAAATGGAAAATCAAGTACAAGAGGCTTATAGGTCTCCAAATATACAAAATAACAACAGACCCACACCAAGGCACATTATAATGAAAATAGCTACCATACAAAATAAAGACAGAATTTTAAAGGCTGTGAGAGAAAAGAATCAAATTACATTCAGAGGAAAGCAATATTGATATCAGCAGACTTTTCAACCCAGACCCTAAATGCTAGAAGGACCTGGAACAACATTTTTCAAGCTCTGAAAGAAAATGGATGCCAACCAAAAATCTTATACCCAGCAAAACTTAACTTCAGATTTGACAATGAAATAAAATCCTTCCATGACAAACAAAAGCTAAAAGAATTTACAAATAGAAAGCCTGCAGTACAGAACATTATCCGCAAAATATTCCATGAGGAAGAGATGAAAAACAATGATGTAAATCAGCAAAGGGAGGAAGTACCCTAAAGGAAGAGCCAAATAAATGAGAAACCAAGTCATGTCAAACAAACAAAAAAAATGAGCCAAATGATTGGGAATACAAATCATATCTCAATAATAACCCTGAATGTTAATGGCCTGAACTCATCAATCAAAAGACATAGTCTGGCAGAATGGATTAAAAAGAAAGATTCAACAATTTGCTGCCTGCAATAGTCTTATCTCATAGAAAGAGATACCCATAGACTAAAGGTGAAAGTATGGGAAAAAACATACCATGCACCTGGACACAGAAAAAAAAGCCAGAGTATCCATCTGCATGTCAGATATTGTGGACTTCAAGCCAAAGGTAGTCAGAAGGGATATAGAAGGACATTTCATACTGCTTAAGGGAAGCATAAATCAGCAAGACATAACAATCATAAATATCTATGCCCCAAATAGCGGCTCATCCATATACATCAAACAAATCCTTTTCAATACCAGAAATCAAATGGACAACAACACAATAATATTCCATGATTTTAACACACCTCTCTCACCAGTGGACAGACCCTCCAAGTAGAAATTGAACAAAGAAAGCACAGATATCAAAAACACAATCAATAATTTAGACTTAACAGATATTCATAGAATATACCATCCAACAAAGAGCAAAGACACTTTCTTCTCAGCAGCACATGGATCCTTCTCTAAAATAGACCACATTTTATGCCAGAAAGCTAATGTTAGCAAGCACAAGAAGATAGAGATACTACCTTGTATTCTATCAGATCATAATGCATTGAAGTTAGAAATAAAAGACAGTAAAAAACAGAAAATACCCCAACACCTGAAGATTAAATAATATTATTTGGATAACACAAGACATGAGGAAGGAAATTAAAAAATTCATAGAGGTAAATGAGAACAAAGAAATATCATATCAAAATCTCTGGGACACTATGAGAGCAGTACTTAGGGTAAAATTTAAATCATGTAGTGCATTCAATAAAAGAAGAGAAAATCAACAAATAAATGACCTAACACCACAGCTCAAAGCGCTAGAAATGATGAACAGAGCAACACCAAAAGCAGTAGAAAACAGGAAACAGTTAAAATCAGGACTGAAATCAATGAAATTGAAACAAAAAAGCAATCTAAAAAATTGACAAAATAAATAGTTGGTTCTTTGAAAAAGCACACAAAATTGATAAACCCTTAGCCACACTAACAAAGAGAAGAAGAGAGAATACTCGAAATTACTAAAATTTGGAACAAACAAGGAAATATCATGAGACAAAAGTGTAATACCAAACAATTAAAAGCTCTTTTGAAATTATATACTCCAACAAAACAGAAAATCTCAAAGACATCAACAGGTTTCTAGAGACATATGAATTATCACAATTAGAATGAATATTCCTCACAATACAAAGGATGTAATTTACTAATAAGACAGACTTTGTTTTTACACATACCCTGTCAGTTTAGAGTTGGTCATCCATAATACCTTCCAAAACTCAAATAAAAGAGTTTTCACCTTACAGTATGGCTACTGTAAGGTAGCCATAATTTATATAAAAGTTAAAGAAAACTCATACGGTGATTTCTAAGAAAGAGTTGCACCAATGGTCATTAAAAGTATTCAGCTATAAAAACATGAACTTAATTTTTAAAAATTTTTGGAGAATCTAAGAATAGATAAAAGCTTTTGTAGCCACTCCATGGTATGAATTAAATTGGGAGGATGACATTCAAATACTCATAACCTACTATATAGCATCATCTTCTTTTAACTCAAAAGAGAACATTCTGTGATGACTTTGTCTATAGTCAACACACTGTGGTCAGATGTATCTCATCTAGACATACAAATTAAAGGAGGATACATAAAATCATTATCAATCCTCCAAACATGAACATAGGTTTTCCATGAGATTATGTTTGAGATGATGTGTCAAAATGTATCTTTGGAATATGATTAAGATAGACATAACTTTAAAATTATAAATAGTTATATTTAATAATTATGAATAGTTATAAATAGTTATATTATTACTATGTTTTTGACAGACCCTTACTTGAAATTACAATCTATTTCATTATGAAAACAAATCCACCTCCATACTTTCTCTATAAAGTTATTTGTTTCATGAGAACACTGAAATCTTTGCACTTTAGGAAAAGTGGTTTAGGAAAGCAGTTCAATATCTGAAAACTCACTTAAGCCACCATGCTGTCAGCAATATATGGAAAAACACACAGGATGTGTTAACTCTTAAATTTCAAACATTTTTTTTTTATTGCATGGTACTAATAGAGTTATTCAATCTATGTATTTCAATGTTTAGAAGAGTCAAGATAGACAGCCTCCTGTGCTGCAAAAACAATTTTTAGTTTAAAGAATAAAAATTTTTCTCATTATGATTTATGAAGTTGTGAATCATTGTGCTGTGCTGCAAAGAAATGCTGAATCTGTTCATGTAGAACTTCACAAAATAGCACAAAATGGGGTTGTTTTACCTGGATGGACATTATCTCCCAAGATTTCCTACTGTATTATGATTTTATGAAACAGAAATGACAGCATTAGGCAGCAAATCTTAAAATCTGCTTCCCTATTTCCCTCAAAGATGTTATGTGGATAGGGTCTGTTCCTGTGTAAAAGTTTGCAAATTACTCAGAAAATATGAGTGGGGAATATTTAGTCAATCAGGTCATTTGACTGCCTAATCATTCTTTGGTGAATAGAAAACAAATTACAATATTGATAAAATCTAGCTGATGAAAAAAATCATCCAAATCATCATCTAATTCAATGTATTGTGGAAACAGCAAACTTGCCAGGTTTCCATATTTACTAGTGTGCTATTTATATAATTACTTAACTATCTGAATCAGCATGATAATAAATAGTTCATTGTTTTCACAGTATATTGGGAAATGACTCAATTCTAATAAAGGGGAGGTCAGAAGCACAAACTACATGATAGTATAACTGGTCAGAGTTTCTACTGGGTGAAAAACCATAAAATACAGTGAAAGTAACCGTGGGGTAGGAGTTGGAATGCTTGGTATCAAGCTTTGACCCACAGACTATTAGCTGAGTGACCCGGTAAGTCCACTCATCTCCAAATACAGACATTTTCTTCATCTTAATAATAAGAGAAGAACTACCTGTCTCCTTTTTTGCATTAGTGGTGAATAAGTACATGAGAATGCATGTATGAAGGTGATTTCAAAACTTCCCACCGTAATGTTAAACACAAAGTATTATAAATTAGGCACCTTGGGACTAGATTTATATTTCAGACTGTAAGTTTAAGTGGAATAAAATAATGCAATATTTCGAAAGTCCTGATCTCAAGCACAGGCCATGAGTTGCAGTTCTAAGATCCTAGATGGATATCTGGTTCAAGGGCTTTGTAACACTATGACACCTAAGAGCAGCTCATGAAGCATACTACATATAGTTTCATTTACTACTTATTTCTATAAATAAAGGTATTCATCAGGTACAATATGATATACAGAATTGAAGATTTTAAAAGCAACAAAAATAGATTCTCAAAAATAGACCAGTGAGTCCACGAGGACAAATTACTAATGAGGTGAGTAGCTTCCATAATTCCTGCACATAACATGTCAACAATAAACATTTGTAAACACTAAATGAAAAAGTTATGTATATTCATGAAGCAAGAATGCAATGAAGATTGGATGTCCATGGCACATTCAAACTGTTTCCTGACAGTTAAACAATAACAAAATTGATAATTTTATCCAACAGCACTTATCCAGCATGAGCTGATGTGGATCTTGTGCCACAGACTCAGTGATGCCTTCTTCTCATTATTTCTAAGTTAAATAACACAGAACATCTTCATACTCATGGTTACTCTGATTATCTGAAAGAGTATATTTAACTGTAAGGGTTAATTTCTAGTGCCTCACTTTAATATGACAATTTATATTTCTCAAAGCATTTTCTCATGCAATTCCAAATGTAATGTTTATCACCTTAATATTGATGAGAAACTACTGCTCATGTCCCAGTACATGCATCTGTACCTTCTTCATTTTTTTTATTGTAAACAAATAGGATACATGTTGTTTCTCTGTTTGTACATGGAGTCAAGGCATACCATTTGTGTAATCATAAATTTACATAGGGTAATGTTGTTTGATTCATTCTGTTATATTTTTCCCTTCCCACCCACCCCTCCCACCCCTATTTTCCCTCTATACAGTCCTTCCTTCCTCCATTCTTACCACCCTCCTTATCCCTAACCCTAAACCTAACCCTAACC
Source organism: Sciurus vulgaris (assembly GCF_902686455.1). Classification (NCBI taxonomy): domain Eukaryota; kingdom Metazoa; phylum Chordata; class Mammalia; order Rodentia; family Sciuridae; genus Sciurus; species Sciurus vulgaris. The sequence goes on from NC_136474.1 coordinate 32,679,453, forward strand.
CTAATGCTAACCCCTCCTATCCTCCATTATATGTCCTCATCTCCTTATCAGTGAGATCATTCGTCCTTTAGTTTTTTGAGATTGGCTTATCTTACTTCACATGATATTCTCCAATTTCATCCATTTGCCTGCAAATACAATGTACCTTCTTCTTTAGGAGGTGTTTTGTGGGCAGCACATGGTGACTCCCCCTGTCTATAGTTCATCCTTGATCACATTTCTCAGAATTTTAAACAGGCCCTGGAAACAGAAGTTCTAGGATAACATCACCTGGCTACTGGTACTCAAGCATCATGAGTGAAAAACGTCCATGCACTTGATTTTATAGTGCTATTATAATCAGATCAATTCTGAAAAATAGCAGGTGTGCCCTGATGGCATGCACCTTTCATCTTAGCTGTTTTTGAGGTGAGGAACCAGGAATTTGGAGCCAGACTGGACAACACAGCAAGACTTCATCTCATTAAAGAAGGGGGGAGCATAAATATTTTACTGCCTTGTATATGGAGACTCTCTAAACAGACTTTTACTAGGTATGGTGCACTTTGGTCTAAAGAGGTATGATATATATAGACTTCACGTAAAAATTAATATTTTAGACAATTTTAAAAAATATAAGCATTGAAACTGCTTGGAAGACAACATTATGGATTGTAATTATAAAAAGTATCTACATGAAATAGTGTTAAGTGACAAAATTCCAAAACTTATATATATATATATATATATATATATATATATATACATGCATGTACATATGACACAGATATATGCACATAATTATTTCAATGAAATTACTTTGCAAAAAATTTTGAAACATAGTCTAAGGTAAATTTTAGGAGATATAAGTCAGAAGATATTCCCACAATTTCAACCTACCTTTTGTGGCCACTTGGAAACAAGTGGCTAATTTTAGTTTCCTGTATTAAATAAATTGACTAATTTTAGTTTCCTGTATTAAATAAAGAGGGTGAAATTATTATTCATGTTTTATTTAAAACAACAGAATTATCTGTAGTTTGAGTTGAATGACACCAAAAAGGAAAGACTTCACTGTTTCAGGTATGACTTTTATCACTTACTCAGTGAACCATGCTCATATACATTTTCTGGCTCCAGTGCAGATGGTGTTGGGGAACACTGCAGCACTGTGGGGAGGATTCTACACCCAATATTTTTTCTTTCACTTGCAAAAGTTAGGTGGCCAGTGGTACCTAGACCTGGTGTGCCATGAGGGAGGACATCAATGGAAGAATCTGGAAAATGTTTCCTTCTGTCTAATGAGACATAAAATTTTATCAGAGCTCTAGATGTTTGGAACATGAAAGGGGATGAATTTCAGATGTGGGACTCAATGATAGTTTTTACTTTGTTCCATCTCATATTCCTAAAGCTTTTTATATCTTAAAGAAAAAAAGACATTTAATTTAGTCATAGGGGTAGGAAGCATAAGGTCTTGTGGAATTAAATAAATGGGACAGGATATGCTGAAAAGACAGATGTTGTGGAGCTCACAAAACTTCAAATGAGCTGGATCCATGTGTTGTAGTTACACTGTTTTCCTGTAAAATAGCAAGCTAAGCATAATGTCTAGCCAACTTTTGGTAATAAGAAAATCTGAAAATAAAATCCATCATTGTTGACACTACACTTTCCATACCAAAAACAAAAAGGATGCATATATTAATGTATTCATTTCTTGCTATATATTTCTTTAGATGAAAATTACACTATTGTAATCCATTTCTCACACAGACCTCATGGTGATTTGTAATCTTATTAATAATGAAATTATATTAACAGTAGGTTTGTAAGAAAGGTAATGCATTATTCTCTTCAGTAGCATCTGTATGACCTCAAGTGAAGTTTTAACAAGTCACAAAAGAAATGCACAGTGATTCATTCATGTTTGCTAAAGTTTATGGCTCCCATCTTTTCTTACATTCCTTTTTCCTTGACCATATTCAATCAGTTGGAAAGAGATGATGTGAGAAAAAAAGAAGATGAGGGACTGGAATTTCAAAAGTCAAACTTTGAAGTTCCATATGTCTTGAAAGAGGAAACAATGAACAGGTCACTTGAATCACATATAAAGAAGGGATGGGAAAGCACACTTCAACAATATCTGCAAGGATGATGTTCCCCTGAAGAGCAGAACTCTGATGCCTTTTTCTTACAGTACAGAAAAGCACCATGATTCCCTACAAAAATGATGTGATTCAAGAGTTACTGAATATAGCCTACCATTAATGCCAAAAGAGAAGCTTACGAGTGGGAGCCCATTCCCACCTCCCTGGGGAACACCTCATTGTGGCTCTTTTTGGTGTGAACTCTGAATCTGCATTCAGGCAAACTTTTACTCTGCATACTACCACTTGGTACAAAATGAACCACAAAGTGAGGGTTGCCATTCAACTTATAATTCTGTGTAACTACAATTCAACATCACAGTGATTTCTCAGTGCACAGGTAGTCCAATAGGTTTATGGTGTGGCAATAAAATGAATTTTGACATTTTGACCAGAAAGGAAGGTAGAAAGGGACTTGCTACTGGGTGTAGTCATGTAAGAGGCTCCACCAAATCTGGTAGATTTCTTCCTGTGCAATACACACAACATGAAAGTATTTAGAGAGCTTCTTCCCAGATTAAGGACACTGGATGCATAAAGAAGTAAAGCAGACTTTTATTTCTCTCTTCCTTCTCCTTGACTTCTTACACCTACACATACTTGGATGTAGTGATTTAAAGACTTACTTGCAAATACTGACATTTATCCATTAAGAGGTGGGCTTGGCTATATTTAATGACTCATGTGTAACCAACAGAATGTGGTAGAAGGGTCACTTGTACATGCACCTTCTACGTCCCTCATAGATGACAGAAGTGACAGAAAAAAGGGCACAGTGACTTTCTCACTCATGCTTCTGGCTGTCCATCAGTATCTCTGTCTGTGGCATTATCTCTGCAGGCTCCCTATGTTCCATGTCTGGTTCTTCTGCAGTGGGAACCTGCCTCTCTGAATCTGGGAGGACACACAAGGACCAGACTCAAGGACATGACTCTCTTGTAGTCCATCTTTTTTCCTGGTATATTCTTGATGCTTGGAGCACTCTGGTGTCATCTCTGATCAATGAAGGGACATGTCCTGGGTAAGGAGTGACCTAAAGGTCCTGTGTCTACACCAGGAGTGACTGTGTCCACCCACTTATGCAGTACTGTCACATATGAAAGCAGGGCCATACCCATGTCATCTGCCTTCAAGCTGCCATCATGCTGCCATCATGCCACACCTCCAGCATAGGGCTCTCCATCAGGAAACAAGTAGGGCAGAGAGGGTCCCTGGAGTAGTGACAGGGTGAGTGGCACTTAACCACTGAGCCACAATTCCAGCCCTTTTAAATATTTTTTATTTAGAGACAGGGTCTCTCTAAGCTGCTTATGGCCTTGATAAGTTTCCAAAGATGGTTTTGAACTGTAGTCCTCCTGCCTCAGCTGGGATCACATGTGTGTACCACCATGTGAATGTGTAGATGGTTATTGCATGCACACTTGTGCGCATAGGACAAACAATGGACAATGGACAGGGGTGATACAAACATGTGACTCTCTGCAGTCAGCTTGAGCTTCCCACACCCACACATGTGGTGCTCCAGTTTCCATAATGGCCACTGTTCTTGAGTATGAAGGGTACAGGGACAGAGGCAGGTGACATGATATGTCATAAGTACTGAACTGAGAGTCACTTGTGTGCCCCATGCCCATGCCGGCCTCCATCAGGCAAATCAGGGGCTCTAAATCAGGGGTCCTCTCTTCCCCCTCAAGACATCCAGGCAGATCTTTGATCTCAAATCCTCAGGAGGCTGAGGCAGGATGGTCTCAAGTTTGAGGCCAGTCTCAGGATCTTTGTAAGACCTTGTTTCAAAGTAAACAACTAACAGCCTATACCCTATACCTCCATTATAAAGAGTCATCAGTTCAATCCCCAGCAACACCCCCAGATATATGAGGGGTTAGACTCTCCCACCTCTGAACTGAGGACCAGAACACTGAGCCCCTCCCCAAATTTCTGTGCCCATCATCTCATATGTGAATCCACCAGGTCCCACAGTGCCTCTATACATCTGATCCTGCAGCTGCTGAAATTTCAAGGGAGAGGGAAAGAAATGGGAAGGAAAAGAAAGTTGCTCTGGATTGGCTTGTGTGTCCTAGGGTTGTGGGATGGTGATGTCTTGCTCCCTGTCCTGTGAATTTACTGTGGCTCCCAGAGAATTCAGGGAGTGGTCTGATTCATCTTTTGTCTTCCCTTTACAAAAGTTCTGTTCTTCTGTCTTGCTGATCAGTATTTCCAGCCATTTTCAGATATCAGGTTTAATGAAAGATGTACCTTTTAGTCTCTGCCTCTGAGAGTATGTGGTTTGGGAGGATGAGTCATCTGGTGGGTGGGAAACATGGTCTCTCTGGGCTCAGATTTTGTGTCATGGGAGAGACACCAGACTGTGGCAGCCATCTACCACCATGAGAGGGATGAGATGGGATAGGTGGAGAAAGCATGGCCTGAGATAGCAGGGAGAGAAGGCGGCAATGGGACAAGAGAAGGAATTGGGACAGGAGGAGGCCATGGAACAGGAGGAGATGATGTGACAGGAGGACACCATTGCACAGGAGAAGGGAATGGGCCAGGAGAAAAGGGATGGAAATAGAAGGGGATGTAACAGGAGAATAAAATTTCTTTATGATTTTTTCTAATTAATTCCATTATCTTCATGTCTCTGGGTCTGAACAACACAACAAAAATAACAAAATTAAATATACCATTATTCCAAGTCCAGAAGAACAGGTATAGAAAATGAAAGAAGCCTTCAAGGAAAATTATGAATGTATCTAGTATATTTTCTTCAACATCACTGATTTTACAATTAGAGAAATTTTTCAAGTTTTGTGTATACACACACACACACGGATACAAACTCATTTATTCATGTATGATATGCATATTAAATATGCATCCTATAATGTGTGTAGTAATGACTGTTTGTTTTGATTTAACAAAGCGGTTTCTTTTTTTTTTTTTTTTTTTTGGCGGTGCTGGGGATTGAACCCAGGGGGTTGTGCTTGCAAGGAGAGCAAGCACTCTACCAACTGAGCTATCTCCCCAGCCCACGGTTTCTGTTTTATGTCAAATTTTGTAATTTCCTATCCCTTATTTTCCAAGAGGTTTTCTTTTCCCTTCTCCTTCCTGTCTCTCTGAGTCTCTTCTTCCATGTGTTAGGTAGCCTTCCTGATGGGGAAGTACAGGTCAACAGCACCACTTACTGGGAATATCTCTGCTCCATGCTGCTGTGTTGGCTCTATTCCTTTACTATATGCCAGTTGGCAAAATTAATGCAAGTATGTTTCTGGATAATATTTGGTAATACTTCATTGCATTTCTTATCTACTTTCCTAATAGATTTATATTTGTATTTGTCTTGTAATCTTTATGTGTTTTTGTTATTTTTTAGTGCTGGCCCAAAACAATGAGTTAGAAAGAAACTCCTTTGCTTTTATCCTTTGGAAGAGATTAACTAGGACCCATTCTTGACTGGTGAGATGGACATATTGTTTCATTATCTTTGTTATGTTACATTTTATTCACATTGATTTTTTTGTTTTAAATCTTCCATACTTGTTTTGCAAGAAATCAATAGATTTCATTCCATTTGTTAAATTTAAGAACATGGAATTGTTTGTGGTATTCCTTGACTATCTTTGTAATGTCTATGGAATCAGTATTGATGATACCCTTTTAATTTCCAAACTTCATCATTTATATATGTTTTTTGATATATTGTCTAGAGAGTCATTGATTATAGTGTTTTTGAAATTATTCATATTTTATTCATTTATGCAGTGCCGAGCATTAAACCCAATGCCTCATACTTGCTAGGCAAGTGTTCTACCACTGAGCTACATCCACATCCATAATTTTTAAGTGACAAATAATCTATGATATTTATATGCCATAATAGGCCTAATGTAATGTTTTGATACATTATATCAGATCAATTACTATAAGCTATCTATTGATTAACATACTCATTTCTTTGTAAGAAAGTTTGTCTACATTTTAGCAGTTTTGAAATATACAATACAATAGTAACTATCATACCTATATTTATCAGCATTTTGTCTCTGTGACTGGAACACCTGATAAGAACAACTTTGAAGAAGAAAGTTTTTTTTTTAGGTCCTGTCATCTCCATTCTGGTTCCAGGTGAGGTAGAACATCATTGGAAGGGCATCGCAAAGGAAAGCTGCTCAACTCATGGCAGACAAATATCATAGAGAGACAGGCAAGGTGGCACACACCTGTAATCTCAGTGGCTCCATAGGATGAGGCAGTAGGATAGAAGTACTGCAAGTTCAAAGCCAGCCTCAGAAACTACCAGGGCCCTAAGTAGCTTAGTGAGACCCTGTCTCAAAATAAAACATAGAAGTCCTGAGGATGTAGTTCAGTGATTAAGTGCCCCTGGGTTCAATCCCTGCTACAAAAATATACACATAAAAATAAATGCAGGTAGAGGGAGACAGAGAGGAGAGAGACAGAGAGAAAAAGAGAGAGAGAGAGATAAAGAAAGAGACACACATAACTGCACATCCACAGCCAGACACAATGTTTTTTACTGTAACATTATGCCCTCAAAAGGTACACCTCCAGTGACCTACTTTCTCTAGCCACATCCACCTGTCTGCGGCTAGACTATGATCCATTCTAATTACTAATTCATCTAAAAGAGTAGTCCAAATATAAGTTTGCATATGTCATAATTCAGTCTTCTCACACCTCAATATATCTGCATTACCAAACACATGTGCTTTTGGAGGGACATTCCTAGATCCAGACCACAATAACCACCATTCTATACTGGACTTTTTTAAAAATGACTTCCCAATCATGTTATTTCCTCCATTTGAATATAATATGTGTATGTTCTTTGTTAGTGCTGCTTAACGTATTTTGCATTTACCGTGCTTGGTGAAGGAAGATGTCACTCGCCCTTTGATTAGCATTCAATGTTTTTGTGAATCTGGGCTTCTAAAAGGAGAATCATCAATTTCCTCATTTTCCCCACTCTCGTGGGACAGGAGTCTGGAGGCAGCTATAACTGGATATTTTTCCCTCTCACGTGGAAGAGTAGTAGGTGCTGATGTTGAGTGTGTCCCTCCTTCCTTTTTGAGGGCTAGAGCAGGCTTGAGTCTGGTAGTTCAATTATGTTGGGTCTTTTATGCTGTGACAAAATTTCAGCAAAGTATGCTTTTGTAAAATAGTTTCTCCTAAGCTTAAAACTTTTCAAGAAGATCAGAATGCTTTGGTTACCCTATGAGAACCTAGTTGATATCCTGGAGGTAAAACTCACCAATGTATAAGAAGCCCTGTGTGACTGGGTCAGCCTTATCCACACTGAGCTTCCAGCTATTGCTCAATTTTAATTCAGGTGTTTCTAGCTCAATACTGCTTCCCAAAGATTTTTGGCTAGTGGGTTTCCACTCGAAGAAGTTATAAATCTCTGTATGCCTTTCTTTTTCACCAATTTGAGGGAATAGGGGGGTTTGTCCTGGGATCCAATTTTTGATGAAACCAAGGATTGTTGATTTTTCAGTTTGTTTAGTTTTTTATACAGTATGGGAAGAGAGTGATTTCTAAGATGCTTACGTGGTGGACCTGAAAGATGTCCCCCAACCTGATTTGTGCATTGTTTATTGCTCTTCTGATCCTCTTAGGCATATCTGGTACATATGGGAGGAGTGTAGTAGACTGCCACACTGATGACTCCAATGAACTGTCTCAAAAAATATCCAGACCCTTGTGTGGGTCCTTGTTGCAATGGGTTCAAGCTTGGAAATATGATTTGTTTTCTGAAATGGGCCTTTATTGAGTTGATGTAAGACAGGTTAGAATGGAGCTTGCACATTGACCTTGATCTTCTTGAAACAGCTGTCATCTATGGAAGCTCGGTCTGATGCAGTGAAGGATGAGTGATCCTCAGGTCTCTACCTTCCAAGACCCCACTCTACTTACCCTTGCATAGCCACAGATATGTGTGTGAAGCTATTTTAGACACTCCAGTTTCAGTAAACTCATCAATTGTAGATTCATGGATGGCTCAGGCAAAACTAGCTCCAGAAACAACAACCAAATCCAGGAACCAGGAATTCTAAAATATGGTGTTGAGATAACTGTGTTAGATATGCAGCAACAGTCAACTGATGCCTCCAATATTGACAATTTGACTAGGATTTAAAATAGTCATGAGTAATTCTAAAATACTTATGATTGTTCATGTATTCTCATGTAAGATTTTAATCACTTAAATTCTTTTGAAAAATAAGTTGCATTATTTGCATTGTGTTATAACTAAATATTAGATTTCCATGTGAATTATGGAGAACATTTTTATCATAAAATAACATTTCTGGTTAAATGAGTAGGACATCTTCCAACTCTTTTTACCCTGCTCTGGAATTACTAGGGACCTCAGTATTGAGAGCAAGGGATAGATACAAAGCTCTGCAGCCTCCTCTTGGGCACCATGAGGAGCTAAGTACAGGAGGAGAAGCCACATCCCCACCATGTTGATACGCATGCCCCAAATCTGTCTGCTGTTATTCCAAGAGCCATCTATTTCAGTAGGAAGGAATGGTGATGAGAAGTAATAAGAACTTACAGTATATGTTATCCCAGCTGATGAATAGTCATTTGCTATATAGAGATATAGGATATAGTTTACACATATGTGAATTTTCATTACGTAATCTTTGGGCACTGATAACATTCAATTTAGAAAGTCAAAACCGATCTTTCTCAATAGCCCACAGTGTTCACTCTCAGATGTCAGTGTCCTGTGATAGTTCTTCCTCGTGCACTAGAGTTGGTTGTCCTAGGTTCTGAACTGAAGATAGTTCCATTCTGGGTGCTTTGGATTGTTTTGTCCCCTATGTCTTTCTCTATTTTTCATTATGACTTTGTCTTTCTGTCTCTCTTTCTGTCTTTTCCTGCTGCTCCTCATGTCTACTGCTTTCACTGCTAAAGTATGAACATTCTGAGATCTGATTGAGAGTTTTCACTAGTGAGTTCCTAGTATATAACACTTTCAACAATATGTTTACTGTGTCTCCTGCTTTTATAAGAGTGTCAATCGTTTTACCCCAGCTTGGATGCAGTCACTCCTTCCCTTTCTCCAGACCTAACTGCCAGCTCCTTAATGCCTTAATCATGGTGCATTGGAAATAGTATTTTTTTCTTTCTCTTTTTTTATTGTAAACAAATGGAATACATGTTGTTTCTCTGTTTGTACATGGAGTAAAGGCATACCATTGTGTAATCATAAATTTATGTGGGTAATGTTGTTTGATTCATTCTGTTATTTTTTCCCCTTCCCCGCACCCCTCCCACCCCTCTTTTCCCTCTATATAGTCCTTCCTCCCTCCATTCTTAACCCCTCCCTAACCCTAACTCTAACCCTAACACTAACCCCTCCCTCCCCCCATTATGTGTCATCATCCACTTATTAGAAATATCATTCATCCTTTGGTTTTTTGAGATTGGCTTATCTCCCTTACCATGATATTCGCCAATTTCATCCATTTGCCTGCAAATGTGATGATTTTATCATTCTTTATGGCTGAGTAATATTCCACTGTGTGTGTATATATATATATATATATATATATATATATATATATATATATCACAGATTCTTCATCCATTCTTCAGTTGAAGGACATCTAGGTTGGTTCCACAATCTGTCTATTTTGAATTGAGCAGCTGTGAACATTGATGTGGCTGTATCTCTGTAGTATGCTGATTTTAAGTCCTTTCGGTATAGGCCAAGGAGTGGGATAGCTGGGTCAAACGGTGGTTCCATTCCAAGTTTTCTAAGGAATCTCCACACTGCTTTCCAGAGTGGCTGCACTAATTTGCAGCCCCACCAGCAATGGATGAGTGTACCTTTCTTCCCACATCCTCACCAACACCTATTGTTGCTTGTATTCTTGATAAACGCCATTCTAATTGGAGTGAGATGGAATCTTAGGGTAGTTTTGATTTGCATTTCTCTTATTACTAGAGATGTTGAACATTTTTCCATGTTTGTTGATTGCTTGTAGATCTTCTTCTGTGAAGTGTCTATTCATTTCCTTAGCCCATTTGTCGATTGGATTATTTGTATTCTTGGTGTAGAGTTTTTTGAGTTCTTTATATATTCTGGAGATTAGTGCTCTATCTGAAGTATGATTGGCAAAGATTTTCTCCCACTCTGTAGGCACTTTCTTCACATTGCTGATAGTTTCTTTTGCTGAGAGAAAGCTTTTTAGTTTGAATCTATACCACTTATTGATTCTTGCTTTTATTTCTTGTGCTATGGGAGTTCTGTTGAGGAAGTCTGGTCCTAAGCCAACATATTGAAGACCTGGACCTACTTTTTCTTCTATAATCTGCAGGGTCTCTGGTCTGCTTCCGAGGTCCTTTTCCATTTTGAGTTTAATTTCATGCATGGTGAGATATATGGGTTTAATTTCATTCTGTTGCATATGGATTTCCAATTCTCCCAGCACCATTTGTTGAAGAGGCTATCATTTCTCCATTGCATATTTTTGGAACCTTTGTCTAGTATGAGAAAATTGTATTTATTTGGTTTTGTGTCCATGTCCTCTATTCTGTACCATTGATCTACCTTTCTATTTTGGTACCAATAGCATGCCGTTTTTGTTACTATTGCTTTGTAGTAGAGTTGAAGACCTGGTATTGCGATACCCCCCGTTTCACTCTTCCTGCTAAGGATTGCTTTAGCTATTCTGGGTTTCTTATTTTTCTAGATGAATTTCATAATTTCTTGTTCTATTTCTGTAAGGTACATCATTGGGATTTGAATTGGAATTGCATTGAGTCTGTATAGCACGGAAATAGTATTTTGAGAGACCTCCTAAAAATGTCATATATTGACACAATGGAATATTACTTGGCCATGAAGAAGAATAAAATTATGTCATTTGCTGGCAAATGGATGAAACTGTAGATTATCATGCTAGGTGAAATAAGCCAATCCCAAAAAAACCAAAGGCTGAATGTTTTGTCTAATATGTGAATACTAACACATGATAAGGGGAGGGGAGAGAAATTATCTTGATTAGACAAAAGGGAATGAAAGTCTGTGAGAAGGGATGGAAATGTTAAAGACAGTAAATGAATCAGACATTACTTTCTTACATTAATTTATGAATACATGACCAGTGTAACTCCACACCATGTACAACCACAAGAATAATATGTCAAAAGTCATTCTACTGTCATATATAACTAAAAAGAACATTTAAAAAAATAGTCTTCTGAGAGCCCTGAAAAACAATCTGTCCTAATTCTTCTTCACTGACCTCCTGCAAATTCTTTGTCATTCAGGATCATTTTACTGATTGAGTTGTATTTGTATATGACTGAGTTTCTCCTAGATGGTGAATTTTTGGGGATTTTTTTTTTTATTGTAAACAAATGGGATACATGTTGTTTCTCTGTTTGTACATGGCGTAAAGGCAAACCATTTGTGTAATCATAAATTTACATACAGTAATGTTGTTTGATTCATTCTGTTATTTTTTTCCCTTCCCCCCACCCCTCCCACCCCTCTTTACCCTCTATACAGTACTTCCTTCCTCCATACTTGCCCCCCTCCCTAACCCTAACTCTAACCCTAACACTAACGCTTCCCTCCCCCCCATTATGTGTCATCCTCCACTTATTAGTGATATCATTCGTCCTTTGGCTTTTTGAGATTGGCTTATCTCACTTAGCATGATATTCTCCAATTTCATCCATTTGCCTGCAAATGCCATAATTTTATCATTCTTTATGGCTGAGTAATATTCCATTGTATATATATACCAGAGTTTCTTTATCCACTCATCAATTGAAGGGCATCTAGGTTGGTTCCACAGTCTGGCTATTGTGAATTGAGCAGCTATGAACATTGATGTGGCTGTATCTCTGTAGTATGCAGATTTTAAGTCCTTTGGGTATAGGCCAAGGAGTGGGATAGCTGGGTCAAATGGAGGGTCCATTCCAAGTTTTCTAAGGAATCTCCACACTGCTTTCCAGAGTGGCTGCACTAATTTGCAGCCCCACCAGCAGTGCATGAGTGTACCTTTCTCCCCCCATCCTCGCCAACACCTGTTGTTGGTCGTATTCTTGATAATCGCCATTCTAATTGGGGTGAGATGGAATCTTAGGGTGGTTTTGATTTGCATTTCTCTTATTACTAGAGATGTTGAACATTTTTCCATATGTTTGTGGATTGCTTGTAGATCTTCTTCTGTGAAGTGTCTATTCATTTCCTTAGCCCATTTGTCGACTGGATTATTTGAATTCTTGGAGTAGAGTTTTTTGAGTTCTTTGTAGATTCTGGAGATTAGTGCTCTATCTGAAGTATGATTGGCAAAGATATTATCCCACTCTGTAGGCTCTTTCTTCGCATTGCTGATAGTTTCTTTTGCTGAGAGAAAGCTTTTTAGTTTGAATCTATCCCAGTGGTTGATTCTAGCTTTTATTTCTTGTGCTATGGGAGTCCTGTTAAGGAAGTCTGGTCCTAGACCAACAAGGTGAAGATTTGGACCTACTTTTTCTTCTATAATCTGCAGGGTCTCTGGTCTGATTCCGAGGTCCTTAATCCATTTTGAGTTTAGTTTCGTGCATGGTGAGAGATATGGGTTTAGTTTCATTCTGTTGTATATGGATTTCCAATTCTCCCAGCACCATTTGTTGAAGAGGCTATCTTTTCTCCATTGCATATTTTTGGCCCCTTTGTCTAGTATGAGAAAATTGTATTTATTTGGTTTTGTGTCCATGTCCTCTATTCTGTACCATTGATCTACCTTTCTATTTTGGTACCAATAGCATGCCGTTTTTGTTACTATTGCTTTGTAGTAGAGTTGAAGATTTGGTATTGCGATACCCCCTGTTTCACTCTTCCTGCTAAGGATTGCTTTAGCTATTCTGGGTTTCTTATTCTTCCAGATGAATTTCATAATTGCTTGCTCTATTTCTGTAAGGTACACAATTGGGATTTTAATTAGAATTGCATTGAATTTGTATAGCACTTTAGGTAGTATGGCCATTTTGACAATATTAATTCTTCCTATCCAAGAACATGGAAGATCTTTCCATCTTCTAAGGTGTTCATTAATTTCTTTCTTTAGTGTTGTATAGTTCTCATTGTAGAGGTCTTTCACCTCTTTTGTGAGATTGATTCCCAAGTATTTTATTTTTTTCGAGGCTATTGTGAATGGGGTAGTTTTCCTAATTTCTCTTTCTGAAGATTCATCACTTATGTATAAAAATGTGTTGGATTTATGGGCATTGATCTTGTGACCTGCTACTTTACTGAAATCACTAATGAGTTCTAAGAGTTTTCTGGTGGAATTTCCAGGTTCCTCTAAATATATAATCATGTCATCAGCGAACAGGGATAGTTTGAGTTCTTCTTTTCCAATTCGTATCCCTTTAATTTCTTTGGTTTGTCTAATTGCTCTGGCCAGAGTCTCAAGAACGATGTTGAATAGAAGTGGTGAAAGAGGGCATCTCTGCCTTGTTCCAGTTTTTAGGGGGAATGCTTTCAGTTTTTCACCATTTAGAATGATATTAGCCATGGGCTTAGCATAAATGGCCTTTACAATGTTAAGGAATGTTCCCACTATCCCTATTTTTTCTAGTGTTTTGAGCATGAAGGGGTGCTGTATTTTATCAAATGCTTTTTCTGCATCTATTGAAATAATCATGTGATTCTTGACTTTAAGTCTATTAATATGGTGAATTACGTTTATTGAATTCCTGATGTTGAACCAACCTTGCATCCCTGGGATGAAACCCACTTGATCATGGTGCACTATCTTTTTAATATGTTTTTGTATGCAATTTGCTAAAATTTTGTTGAGAATTTTTGCGTCGATGTTCATTAAGGATATTGGTCTGAAATTTTCTTTCCTTGATGAGTCTCTGTCTGGTTTAGGTATCAGTGTGATATTGGCTTCATAGAATGAGTTTGGGAGGGTTCCCTCCTCTTCTATTTTATGGAATTCTTTGAGAAGTATTGGAATGAGCTCTTCCTTAAAGGTTTTGTAGAACTCGGCTGAGAACCCATCTGGTCCCGGACTTTTCTTTGTTGGTAGGCTTTTGATGACTTCTTCTATTTCAGTACTTGAAATTGGTCTTCTTAAATTGTTTATGTCCTCCTTGTTCAGTTTAGGCAATTCATATGTCTCTAGAAACCTGTTGATGTCTTCAAAATTTTCTATTTTGTTGGAGTATAGATTTTCAAAATAGCTTCTAATTATGTTTTGTATTTCAATCCTGTCTGTTGTGATATTTCCTTGTTCATTCCGAATTTTAGTGATTTGGGTTTTCTCTCGTCTTCTCTTTGTTAGTGTGGCTAAAGGTTTATCAATTTTGTTTATTTTTTTGAAGAACCAACTATTTATTTTGTCAATTTTTTGTATTGTTTCTTTTGCTTCAATTTCATTGATTTCGGCTCTGAGTTTAACTATTTCCTGTCTTCTACTACTTTTGGTGCTGTTCTGTTCTTCTTTATCTAGGGCTTTGAGCTGTAGTGTTAGGTTGTTTATTTGTTGAGTTTTACTTCTTTTATTAAATGCGCTCCATGAAATAAATTTCCCTCTAAGTACTGCTTTCATAGTGTCCCAGAGATTTTGATATGATGTTTCTTTGTTCTCATTTACCTCTAAGAATTTTTTAATTTCCTTCCTAATATCTTCTGTTATCCATTCATCATATAATAGCATATTGTTTAATCTCCAGATGTTGGAATAGTTTCTGTGTTTTACTCTTTCATTTATTTCTAACTTCAATCCACTATGATCTGATAGAATACATGCTAGTGTCTCTATCTTCTTGTATTTGCTAACATTAGCTTTGTGGCATAATATATGGTCTATTTTAGAGAAGGATCCATGTGCTGCTGAGAAGAAAGTGTATTCACTCTTGGTTGGATGGTATATTCTATAAATGTCCGTTAAGTCTAAATTATTGATTGTGTTATTGAGATCTATGGTTTCTTTGTTCAATTTTTCTCTGGAAGATCTGTCCAGTGGTGAGAGCGGCGTGTTAAAATCACCTAGTATTATTGTGTTGTGGTCTATTTGGTTTCTGAAATTGAGAAGGATTTGTTTGACATACATAGATGAGCCACTGTTTGGGGCCTAGATGTTTATGATTGTTATATCTTGCTGATTTATGCTTCCCTTAAGCAGTATGAAATGACCTTCTTTATCCCTTCTGACTAACTTTGGCTTGAAGTCCACATTATCGGAAATGAGGATGGATACTCCAGCTTTTTTGCTGAGTCCATGTGCATGGTATGTTTTTCCCCATCCTTTCACCTTTAATCTATGGGTATCTTTTTCTATGAGGTGAGTCTCTTGCAGGCAACATATTGTTGGATCTTTCTTTTTAATCCAGTCTGCCAGTCTATGTCTTTTGATTGATGAATTCAGGCCATTAACATTCAGGGTTATTATAGAGAAATGATTTGGTTTCCCGGTCATTTGGTTCATTTTTAAAATTTTGTTTATTTATTTGTTTGACACAACTTGTTTCCTCCTTTATTTGACCATTCCTTTAGGATAATTCCTCCCTTTGCTGATTTCCTTCTTTGTTTTTCATATCTTCCTCATGGAATATTTTGTTGAGAATGTTCTGTAATGCTGGCTTTCTTTTTGTAAATTCTTTTAGCTTTTGTTTATCATGGAAGGATTTTATTTCATCATCAAATTTGAAGGTAAGTTTTGCTGGGTATAAGATTCTTGGTTGGCATCCATTTTCTTTCAGGGCTTGAAAAATGCTGTTCCAGGCCCTTCTAGCTTTTAGGGTCTGGATTAAAAATCTGCTGATATGCGTATTGGTTTCCCCCTGAATGTAATTTGGTTCTTTTCTCTCACAGCCTTTAAAATTCTGTCTTTATTTTGTATGTTAGGTATTTTCATTGTAATGTGCCTTGGTGTGGGTCTGTTGTAATTTTGTGTATTTGGAGTCCTATAAGCCTCTTGAACTTGATTTTCCACTTCATTCTTCAGATTTGGGAAATTTTCTGATATTATTTCATTGAATAAATTGTTCATTCCTTTGGCTTGTTTCTCTAGGCCTTCCTCAATCCCAATAATACTTAAATTTGGCCTTTTCATGATATCCCATAGTTCTTGTAGATTCTGTTCATGATTTCTTACCATCTTCTCTGTTTGTTCAACTTTGTTTTCAAGGTTAAATATTTTGTCTTTAATGTCTGAGGTTCTGTCTTCCAGGTGTTCTATCCTATTGGATATGGAGTTCTTAATTTGGTTTATTGTTTCCTTCATGTCAAGGTTTTCTGTTTGGTTTTTTTTCAATATCTCTAACTCTTTATTGAAATGATCTTTTGCTTCCTGTATTTGCTCTTTTAACTGTCGATTGGTGCGATCATTCAATGCTTGCATTTGCTCTTTCATCTCATCGTTTGCTTCCCTGATCATTTTAATTATGTACATTCTGAACTCCTTTTCTGTCATTTCTTCTGCCCTGCTGTCATTGGGTTTTATTGATGTAACATCTAGATTTGTTTGCAGCATTTTCTTTCCTTGTTTTCTCATATTGTTCAGGTATCAGTGGACCGCTGAGATATTGCAGATTTCCTCTATTGACTTACAATGTCCCTGAAGATTTCTATATATATCCCCCCTTAGACTTCAATAGGCTGAAGTCATGGAGGAAGTTGATAATGCGGTGCTCCACAAGGAAGCTGCCTCTCTAGGAGTGGTGGCCTTCAGGTGGGGTATAATCCCTGCTAGTGGGCAGAGGTGCCTCCACTTGTTAACCAATGGTCATCCAAAGGGGACCTAGGGTGCGGGCTGAGGCAAGGCCTGTTTGGGCCTGAGTCTCTGGTTTTACTGTTCTTGTGGGGAAACCTCAACCAGCAGGGAAGACTCACCCGGTGGAGAGGTCTCGCTGGTCAGTTCCCTCCTAGAGGTTCCCCTCAATTTACAGCTACCGCCTGGGCTGGGCTGCCTTCCTCTGCAAAGTTCTCAGGGCCCGGCCCTACCTCCTGGGCCTGGGAGCCTCACCCTTCGCAGATGAATCTCCTTAGGCTGCCCCTCCTCATAGAATTTGCCCACAGGCCTGGAACCTTCGCTCCGCCCTAAGCCTGTCTCTGTGCGGCTCTTCCACCCAGAAGCCTCCTAGATCCTGGGACCCTGCTCTGCACCTAATCGCCTGGTTGTGTGGCCCCTCCTCTGAGCAGCCACTTGTGGCCCCGAACAATCGCTCTGAGTCCCAGAGACCCGCCACAGGCCTCTTCCTCCAGACTGCCGTCCAGTATTCCGGTGCGGTCACTAGGAGTCCAAGAAACTCACTTCGTGCCTCCTCCTCCCACCAACCACCCATAGCCCGGGGCAATCAATCACTCCGAGTCGAAGTGACCCTCCCCGTTCCTCCTCCTTCTCCAGATAACCCCCCGGGTGTTCAGGAGCAGTCCCTCTGAGTGGCTCTGAATCCACGTGACCCGCAGCACGGGTCCTCTGGGCAACCGCCCGGAGCTCTGGTGCGGCCACTCGAGACCAAGCGTCCCACCACGGTTCTCCTCCAGGCAGCCCCCCTGTGTTCAGGAGCTGTCACTTTAAGACCAAACAACTCACCACTCGCCTTCTCCTCTGAGCAGCCGCCTGGAGCGCTAATGCAGTCACTGCGAGTCCAAAGGACCCGCCGCGCTCCTCTTCCTCCTCCTCCTACTCCTCCGGGCTGGCCCCGGGGTTCAGAAGTGGTCAGAGTCCAAACAGCTCGCCACGCCGCCCCTTCTCTGGCAACCGCCTGTAGCTCTGGTGTAGTCACCCGAATCCAAGCAGCCGCGCTCCTCTTCCTCCTCCTCGTCCTCAGGGCAGGCCCCGGTGTTCAGAAGCATAGTTCTGAGTCCAAACAGCTCGCCGCACGGCTTCTCCTCTGGCAACCGCCTGTAGCTCTGGTGCAGTCACTCCGAATTCAAGTGGCCACGCTCCTCCTCCTCCTCCTCAGGGCAGGCCCCGGTGTCCTGAGTCCACACAGCTCTCCTCGCCACTCCTCCCCTGGACAGCCGCCGGAGCCCCGGTGGTTGCTCCGAGTCCCAGCCCTGTGCCGAGCGGCCTCCTTTACGGCGCTCCCAGCTGTCCGAGTTCACTGCTCCAGCGGGGGGAGGGGCGTCTCGCCGGCAGCTCTACTTCACAAAGTTTCCTGCGTTCCGGGACCACCATCCCATCCGGGATGCCTCCCCAGGGGGTGAGAGTCACCCAGCTGCTTTGAGTTGGTCCCAAGCGTCTCAATATCTCCTCTTTTGAATCCTAAGTCCTGGAGCAACATGAAATGCAGCTACCCTCTAGGCCGCCATCTTGAAACCCCCCGAATTTTTGGGGATTTAAAAAATGTTATATATTTATATAAAAGTCTAAACAAATTTGTACAAACACACACACACATGCATATATATATATATATATATATATATTTATGATTGGTGTATTGAACCACTTACAGTTGACCTGTTGAACTACATGCTCTGTTCTTTTTAGTCCTTTTTATATTTTGTATTGAGAAATGTCTGACTAAATTCCCGAGGGCCTTGCTACTTTTCTGAGGCTGACTTCAAACTTGTGATCCCCTAGCCTCATTGTATGTAGTCACTGGTATTACAAGAGTGCTGTACCACCAGTGCACCTGGCTGAATACATGTATTTTAATATTTCAGCTCAGCTCTGTACACACCAGAGCCATTTCTCACATGGAACATCTACCTTGAGTGACTGAATGCAATCATCTTCAATACTATCAAATTAATGTTCAGTAATTTTCTCTTGAACTGTTTCAAGCACATCCCAATTGGGCTTTTATTGCAACATGTATATAAATAAAACATCCTTTTCACTGTTCATAGTATATAATTAAATGGCATTAAATAGTTTCACAATGTTACACACTATGGATATTCTCCATTTCCTGAACTTTTACAGTTTGCCCAACAGAATTTGCATACTATTAAACAAGAATGTCCCATTCCTCCCCTTCTTGAACTGCTGGTAACAGCTACTCCACTTACTATCTCTATTGAATTGCCTGTTGTAAGGAACTGATATATGGAATCATAACTTTTTTCTGGTTCAACACTTGGAATATTTTCCCTATTCACCCACATTATTGCACTTTTAAGAGCTTCATTAATTTTCAAGAGTGAACCAACAAATTGGCATGGATGTGCAACATGTTGCATAATTTTTCATTTGTTTATCTAGGGAATTTTGATTTGTTTACACAACTTGGTAATGTGAATAAAAGTGCCATGAACATTGGTGTGCATGTGTTGGTTTTAGTCTCTCCTTCCAATTCTCTTGGGAATATACCTAGAAGTGGATTTCCCCAATCAAATAATTCCACATTCAATGTTTGGAGGAACTATCATACTGTTTTGCATAGTAGTTGAATAAATTCCCACCAAAAAAATTTTAGGGTTTTATTCCCTCCATATCAATATTTATTTCCCATTTATCTTAAAATATCTATTTTAATGCATGTAAGGTGATACCGCAGAGTGGATGATTTGCTTTTCCTCATGACAGTGTTGTTTTTATCTATGATTATTGACTGTTTGTACATCTTCTATGGGAAAATGTCTATTGCTTGTTGTTCTTTGTCCCTTTTCAAATTGTGATGCTTCCTTCTTGCGATATAGAAACTCAATAATAATTTTTCATCAAATTTGAATTGCAAATAGTTTCTCTCATTCTGTGGAGTGCCTTCTTTATTTATTTAATTTTACTTTTAACTGGTTCATTAGGTACATTTGACTTGCCACAAACTGAACATGCTAAACATATTTAAGTTATAAAATCTGATTTTTTTATTGTTTTATATTACCTCTTAAGCACTTCTCAATATATAGTTCTATGATGTTAAATATATTCAAAATGTGTAATGGATCTCCTGAACATTTTCATCTTGAAAATTAAAAACTTTCTCATGAAATACACTCTCCCTTGACTCTGTGCATGGTTCTCTTTACTTAGCTAATATTTTTTTCTACAATTTTTTGAAACTGGGCTTGCAAAGCAAGTTCACACTCAATTGTTGGGAAAAGGCAGTGGACATTCCAGGTTTGGCCTCTGAGATATCTGCACAGTCCTACCATCTGTCATGGCATGGTGACATGGAACCTTGATCTATTCTCATTCTTTACTAATGTTATCTGGTTCCACTATATCAATGATATTCTGCTAACAGGAGAAGATCATCCTGCTTATAGGATGCAGTAGAACAACTCATTTACATACTAGGAGATGGGTTTTCAACCTCAGCAGAATCCAGAGCACCATGAAATTTGTGAGGCGGTCAGGTCAGACAAGAAACATTTGATTCCACACATGTCAATAGATAAAGTTAACAGCTTTAACATCACCCATATTGTGAAGAATGTAGAAGGGTCTTCAGGCCTCTGGATTATTAGCAGCCTTTCACTCCTCATTCCACTCAATATCCATGCCCACTAATGGACTGATGAAGAGGGGAGCCAAATGGAACTAGGATGTTCCCCAGTACAGTGTGTTTGAAAAAGCAGATTTGATAGCCCAGGTACAATCTCTGGGCACCTCACTACCACAGCTTCAAATGTGGATAAGTGTCACCTGTCCAGCAATGACATGAACTTAGCTTTCTGTAAAGAAGAACAAGAATGTAAAATGTACTTAAAGAATTTTTTCCATAGGTATGGAAAGGAACTGAAACTAGTAGATACAGCCCTTTGTTACATCAGTTCTTAGGAGTGTGAAATGACCTACCATGGGTGAGCCACTGTCCAAAACTTTACTGAACATAAGGTGAACTGGCATATCTACATAGGTGAGTTGACAACTTTTGTCAGCACCATTAGTTTCCTATAGCACAGAGTCTTAAATAAATGGCATGTGTATTACAGCTTGTTGAACAGGTGCCTTTACATATTCCTCATCACCCCAGGAGGCTGCCCCAGTGCCATTGATCTCACAAGCCTAAGGAGGAATATCTCCCTACCTAAAGAATGTTGTTGAGACAGTTGGGTTGAGCATAGGTGAAGTCAAGTATATGTACTCATTTTGTTATCCATATTATCTGGCTTGAGACAGGAGAAGATCTGAGCAGGCAGAAGAGAGAATTATGCACTATTCCTTGTAGTACCTGTGAGCTGGTCACTGGATATTTGTACTAACAATTGGATGTTTTACCATGACATTACATTGTAGATGGCACAGTTGCAAGTGGAATTGGTCTTTACTGGGAGAACCTTCCTTGAAAGCCAACATGTGACAAAAAATGTGACATGAAATTGGAAAAAATGACTAACACCCTCACCTTTGTCCCTGGAAATGTGAAGCTGTAAGCTTTGACTATGTGCAGGCTCTGGCACGGACCCAGGCAGTGAACCAGATCAAAAAGGTACAGTAAAACCAATTTATAAAGTGTAAAACTGGAATGGAACAGGGCTAAAGGGACAGAATTTTTTCTAAAATATCATGACTTGCTCTTTGTCACACCTCAGAGACAGGTGTGCTCCTGCCCTCAGCCCTGTCCTCTAAGGGACATTCAGGAACAAATACAGTGAACTGTCCAACTAGTGTGGGATTGGTAGATAGATCATATTGTCCTTTTGCCTGATAATAAAGGACACAAATAAGCCTTAACCTGTGTCACTTTCCCTAGGAAGAGTGCTATTCATCCACCAATTTCTAAGGTCTTGAGATGCTAATTTAATGTATTTAATGGGTATGCATACTGTGTTGTCAGTGTCAGGACCCCCATTTCCCAGATCATGTGATTAGCATTGGTCCCAAGGACATGATGCATCATGAAACTTCCATCTGCCATTTAACCCTAAGATAGCAAGCACGTTTGGTAGAGAGAGAAATTCATCTTTAAGCATTGGATATTGACCATATTAGGAAAACCCACCTAGGCCAGCTGGACTGGATTTTTTAGATAACTATATGTATAATATACCAAAATACACTTTACAGTCATGTATATCTCAAAAAAACAAATAACAAAAGAAATGTTATTAAATGTAAATAGTCATAAGTCTGGGATGTTTTTTCAATGAGCACCTGGGAATTGTGGCCCCTGCCCCAACCATACATTTCCAAAGTATGCATCCAGGTGGTACACTCCCAGAGTTGATTCAAAGACAAAGAGCTTTGCTGTTTTGCACTCAATAAACATTAAATTCAGGAGAGGGGACAATTTATTGCAGGTTCAGGTGATTTGCTCCCCAGAGATGGGTTGGCTATTTCTTGGCAAAATTTGAGGAATCTTCAGCCCTCCTAACTTGATCCCTGGATGTCTTGTTAGTCTCTGGAATTGTGATCATGCCCTAACGGGTTAATGAAAACATTCAGGGAAGTGAACCGAGACTTCTAGTATAGCATTTCATTCATGATTCATTTTTATTTATTTATTTTTTATTGTGTATTGACACACTGACTTTATTTTATTTATTTGATAGAATAATAGACCCAGCATAATTAAAGCAATCCTTAGCAGATAGAGCAAAGCAGTTGACTTCACAGTATCAGACCTTACATTATACTACAGAGCAATAGTAACAAAACCAGCATGGTAATGGCACCATTTCCCATGTAAACCAATAGATCACATCTTAGGTCTTAGATCAAATGTATGCAGATTTGAAAGAATAGAAATCATTCAAAACACTTATGTGGCCTGATAATAAGGTAGAAATCACCAAGATAAAGATAACTTTTAATTCCTTAAACACATTAAACAGTTCAGTTCTCATAGTCCGTGGGTGTAAGAGAAATGCTCATGGAAATTTAGAAAACATTTTGAAGTAAATATAATATCAAACTCTGGATTATAGATGAAAGTAGTGCTTAGAAGAAAATTTGTAGCACTGAAATGCCCACATTACAAAAAAGAAAATTAATTAAAATAAAGATAACACAAGAAAGAAAACTCAATTAACTAATAAAATGATAACTCAAAAAAGATCACTTCAGGAAAGCAGACAATGAAGACCAAAAAAAAAAAAAAAAAAAAAAAAAAAAAAAAAAAAAAAAAAAAAGCCCAATACAAGCAGCAAGAAACAGATAAGAACAGATACATAAAATTGGAAACAGCAGAGAAATATCAACCCAACCAAGAGGCACTTCTTTTAAAATAGCAAAATACTGATAAATCTCTAAAAAGACAAGAAAAAATACCAGAAAGATGATTTAATTTACCAATAATGTGATGGGAAAAGCTGTCATGGTTGAGATATTAGGAGTCCTGCAAATCTCATGTGTGAGACAATGAACATTTAGAGGAAAAGCTTGGGTTATGAGAACATTAATCTAATCAGTGCATTAATCCCCTGATAGGGACTCAGGTGGCATCTCCTCTGGAGGACAGACTTGAAAGTGCAAGTTCTTCCTTGGGAATTTCCTATTCCAGCTAGAGAATGAAGAAGGCATCTCTCTCTTGCAGCCCTTGATAGGGTTGTTTGAGGCAGGAGAGGGCTTCAGGGACCCTCCACTCTTCAACCTCCAGTTGAAAGTAGTTGCATCTAAGGAGCTTCCTATTCTAGAGAAGTGCAGGCTTCCTCTCAGGCTTTGAGAGATGCTCAAGCTTGGACATATGTCATGTATCAGTATTCAGATTTCAGAGTAGTGAGGAGAAAACTTAGAAAAATCCAGCAAGTGGGATGCAGTCATGATTTTCATGGCACCTCAATGACCGTGGCCACCTGTCCCAATATGACAGTCAAAGAGAAGCAATGGTGAAGGGCTGGAAAGGAGTTTCAATCAGTGTGGCCACACCAGGAGGAACGAGGGTAAGGGTACATTGACCAAAGATCTGCTTCAAGGCATTGACAGAAACCTTAAGGTTTTAGAGTAAAGACTGCAAAGTCAAGTGTGTTGGCTTTTAATGGGAGTATTCATAGCTGGCAAAGTAGTTCATCATGTCAGGCTATATTCTGGTTCCTCATTACCTCAGAACTGGTTCTATGAGGTGCCTCTTGAGAAGTCCTTATCACATAAGGGAAACCATCAGTACACGTGACATAATTGCTCCAGCTTAGTGTGGCAGCCTCAGTTAAAATGAGGGGTAATTGTTCCCATATAGTGGAATGATCTGTCTGTGAGGCCATGCTGCTCCTAGAACCTAAACTGAGTGCAAGTTTAGGAGAGTGACAGTAGAATTGTAGGAGCCACTGAATGGGTCTGGAACAGGAGGTTATAAAATCTGGCAGTTGAATGTCCCTGCAAATCTTGAAACTTACTCTTATATTGGTGTCCTCAGTTGTCAAGTAGGACAAGACACCTTAGCAAAATTTAAGACTCATAAACCTTGTAGCTTTTGTACAGAACTGAATGAGGACCTGGTCCAAAGTCTCAGATGATAAAAACCTAATTGAAAGTAGAGATGACAAACTTTATCCTGCTTGAAGTTACTTTTTAGATATCGAAGTCCCATGTGAAAAGTCCGTGACTTTAGCAGAAGTGGTATTTAATTCTCTGTTATAATAACCCAAATACCCATCTTTGTATAAATGCATGCTTTTATTTCTCCATGGTAAATATCTAGGAGTAGGATAGTGAATAATATGGTAGTTCCATACTTACATTTTAGAGAAATTGATGAACTGTTTTTTGAAAGTATTTGTACCATTTTAATCTGGCAGCAGTGTGTGAGAATTCTATTCCCACACAATTATTCATGATAAGAATAGTTGTATTCTTATCATGAGTCTGTATTGTTAGGTCTTTTTAATTTGATCTATTTTAATAAGTACCATAGATGGACATCTTTTATTGTGGTATTCATTTGTGTTTACTTATTGAATGAGTGTGTTTTATGTGCTTAATGACCATTCATATGTTTTCTTTTAAAATTTGTTTGTCTATTTAGTTGGACACAGTGGCATATGCTATAATGCCAGAAGTTTGGGAGGCAGGAGTATCATGAGTTCAAAGCCACCCTAAGCAAGAACCAGGAACAATAATCAAGTCAGTGAGACTCTGTCTTCAAATAAAATACATAATAGGGCTGGGGATGTGGTTCATGTTCATGTGCCCTGGGGTTCTATCCCAAGTACTCTCCTCTCCTAAATTTAGATCTGTTTAAATAGTTTAACTAATTTTTAATTAGAATTTTTGGTTTCTTCAAAATGGTAAGTTTGCTTTGTACATGTAGGTATGAGTTCATTGTCAGGTGAGATGTTTCCTCCAGTTACTGACTTGCCTTTTACATTCCTAGTATTGGCTTTTTTTAAAATTTGCATTCTCATGCTAGATTTATTCAATACATTTTCATCACTACATAACAAAGTACAAACCCATCCTTATCTAAACTGCTACTATGTAACTGAACTCAAAACAAAGTGTATAGTACTGACTGTGCAATAAGAGAGAGGAAAAAATAATGTGCATATCTCCAAGGTATCCTGCAGGACCACCATGATGGCAGTCATGATCTTGCAGAGCTGGCTCAAAACTTGCTCACCAATTTAAAAAATAAGTGAAATGTGGGGCAGGGGTGTGTGGGACGATGTAGAAAGACAGAAACATTTGTAGCATCTAACAGGTGGGGAGACATCCTTAGAGGTTGGAATAGTATTCAAGCAGCAGGGAAAAGGCCAGGATTAAAAGGAATAGGGCTTTTAGTCCTGTATAGTCTGTGAAGTCTTAGGATGATTCTTAGTAGTGCATTCTTTTTTTAAAGAATCATCACTGCATTTTAATTATGTTGAGCAGTGGCTTTCATTGTGGCATATTTGTACATTCAAATAATATACTTTAATAATATTCACCATCTTGATTTTCCATCCCCATTCTCCTTTGTGGTCTCTAATAATTATCTCTGGTACTTGCATGTCTTTTTTAACCCATAGATTTCATAATACTTGTGTTCATGTGTCTAGGTTATTTTCCTTAACATTATGATCTCCAATCCATCTACTATCCTATGAGTGACACGATATTTTGTTCTGTATGGCTGGATAATATGCCAATTTATGTGTTTGTGGATCTGTGTGTGTGTGTGTGTGTGTGTGTGTGTGTGTGCACATGTGATATTGTCTTTATGCATTCATCCATGAAGAGAAAAGAGAAATACCAGGTCTGATTCCATAACTCATCTATTGTGAATTGAGGTGCAGTTCATAAGAAATAATAAACTCTAGGATAGTATCTGACTTCAATTCTTTCAAGGAATTGTACTCCTGGATCATAAGTAGTATTAAATTTAGTGTTCTAAGGGACAAATATCCTGATTTCCATATGGCTGTACTAATTCCAACTCCCAAGA
Organism: Sciurus vulgaris; assembly: GCF_902686455.1. Taxonomy (NCBI): domain Eukaryota; kingdom Metazoa; phylum Chordata; class Mammalia; order Rodentia; family Sciuridae; genus Sciurus; species Sciurus vulgaris. Next base: position 32,705,819 of record NC_136474.1, read on the forward strand.
ACAGTGCACGAGGGTTCCATTTTTTCCATGTACTCACCAGGATTCATTAGTTTTTGTTTTCTATTTTACATTTGTATTCCTGATGATTGCCATTCTGATTGGGTGATATGGAATCTCAGTATAATTTTGATTTGCATTTCCCTGATGGCCACATTTGTTGAACTGTTTTTCATATATTTATTGTCCATTTGTATTTCTTTTGAGAAGTATCTGTTCAGTTGATTTGCCCATTTATTGATTTAGTTGTTTGATTTTCTTATGCTAATTTTTTTGAGTTCTATATATATTGTAGATATTCATTCTCTGTTCAAGAGTGACTGACAATGATTTTTCCACTTCTATAGTCTGTGTGTGGAAATTACTTCCTTGTCTGTACAGAAGCTTTTTAAATCAATGCAGCCTCATTAGTTGATTCTCGCTTTTATTTCCAGACCAAAACTGGAGTTTTATTTGGGAGGTCAATGCGTGTTCCAATGTCTCGAAATATTTTCCTCAGGTTTTCTTCTAGTCATTTCAAAGTTTCAGGTATTTTGTTAAGGTTTTGATCCATTTTGAGTTGACAGGTGAAAGATAGGGATGTAGTTTCCATCTTCTACATGTGGATATTGAGTTATCCCAGCATGCTTGTTAAAGGGGCTGTCTTTTCTCCTCCTTGAGTCTTTGTCACCTTTGTCAGAAATCAGATGGCTGCAGTTGTTTAGGTTATGCTCTATGTCATCTGTTCCACTCCATTGGTCTACTTCTCTGCTTTTATGCTAGGACCATGCTGTTTTTGTTACTATTGCTCTGCAGTGCATTTTGAATTGAGTATTGTGAAGTCTCCAGCATTGCTCTGTTTGCTCAGGGTTGTTTTGCTGTCCTGGGTCTTTTGATCTTCCATTTGAGATTTTTTTTTTTGTAGTTCTGTAAGAATGTTGTTAGTTTGATGACACATTCATTGAACTCAGTTATGAATTATTAATAAAAATTATATTTCAGAAAGTTTGATTGATGAAAGAATGAAGGGAGATGCACTAGTAAGCCACTCTGGCTACAGGGTGTGCTTCTGCATTTGCTTTTTCCAGGAGTGCTGGTCATGGGGTGCAATCCTGGTCTGTGGTTGCCTGGCTCAAGCTTGGTATCACCTTCCTGCTCACCCAACCTGGCCTTGGGTCTCTGAGTTCTGTGCCTCAACCTGTTTGGGCCCATCATATTCCCTCCAGCCCACAGCTACCAGCAGATGTCCTGTCATGGGAGCTGCTCCAAAAAGTTGGGTCAAAGTGGGCCAGGTATGCACTGTCACCATGTCCCAGCTGGACTGGTGGCTTGGTGAGGTCCAGTGGTTCATGTTGATGTCATTCTTCATCATGTTGCTGGTCACATTGGGCCTGTACCTGACACAGTGGGTACTGGCCAGGATGTGACTTCTGCAGCCATGACCAGGCAAGCCTGAAGAGGAGCAGTGCCTGAAGATAGAAGCTCTGCTTTCTTGGATCCTGAGTCCAAACAGCTTTAGGAATGTATGACAGGTGGTTTGTGTAATCTCCCTGAACAATGTGGCCAAAAGAACTGGGTTCCCTCTGATGACTCAGTTCCTGGTACTTGGAGTTGGTGAAGTCTCCAGCATGGTCCAGTCAACCTAGGAGAAGGTGGTGGCCTGTCATATGGTGAGCAAGACCCCTCAGTTTGTGGTCAGTGCAGTGTCCTCACGTTGTGGGATCTGGACACCATCTGTATGATGTACAGCCCTCACTGGTTCATCTATAGCTGGAGATTCACATGAAAGCATAAAGAGAATACATCCAGATTAGGTGGTCCTGCATCCATAGGCCAAAAAATACCATCAATATCTGAGCACCAAGCCCATGGACATAAAGGAAGCTGAGTCTACAAAGCACTTTATCTTACTGCTCAGGAATCTGATTCCCCTAATCCTCCAAGGGCTTGTGAACTAGAACCACTGGTGAAGAATGTCCCTGCCTGATTGATATATGATCCTGGTGCTTTAGGCATTATTAATTCCATGTGCATTGCACAGCTGAATGATCCTGCCCAGAGGTTCACTAGCACCCTAACCAAGAGCACTACTCACTCACTTGGAAGGAAGAGTTCACCTTAGAGCTGAACACCAAGGACTAGCAGTCCTCGGAAAATCTGCTGACCATGACCACTATCTCTGTGGACATGTTCAAGAAGCAGTCTCCTGGGCTACAGAGTTTCTTGCTGTTCAGTGGGCTCACCATCATCAGTTTGAAGTTCTGCTGAGTCATAGCAGAGTTTCTTACATAGAACCCAGTGAATTGAAATTCAGGGAAACCCCTCCCCCTGTTGCTGTTCTCGAGATAGAAAAATACTGCATAGTCATGCTATGTGGGACTGTGGCCAATACTGTCACTGCTGGGAAGACCAAGCCTCTCTATGAAGTGGGGAGGTGCCCCAGCTAAGTTCTGAGGATCCCTTAAAGATGCCCATCTAGGTAAAAGTCATTTAGAAGAACATCTCTATCCAGGCCATCTCATGCCATGGTACACCTGTCAGCAAGACATTCTCTCTTTCAGGGACGGAATTTCTCATGCTGAATGCCTTTGATCAGGTAACTGAAATTGCCATCTGGTAACTCACTGAATCTTCAAAGCTGAAACTCAAGTCACCATGGAATAAGAGCACTATCATCACTTCAGGGATCTCCAAGACCTCATGCTCTGGACCATAATGCTGCCCTCATGCAAAAGTATGAATCCTCCATGGACAATGCCTCCCAGGATGCTCTGTCTGGCCTGTGTTCCAGAGATGCAATTGTGCTCTCTGTCCCACCAGTGGAAGATGAGCTAGTCTGGGTCCCATCTGCCCTGGAAACCCAGGAGAATAAACTGGACCCCAAGGAATTGGAGAAGCATCCCTTGGCCACAGCATGTGGTGGGCCAACACTACTTGAGCTCAATGGGGATGAGCTGCCCGAGAGTTCCCTGAGCATTTCATAGAATGGTTTTGCCATGAAGCTGCAGGAGGAATTTTAAAAAGGTTTGCCATGATACTTTTCTGTTGTTGGCATCTCCAGGAAGACCCAGGTGTGAGTCAGTCACCCATTGACCTTGTGTTCCTGCAGCAACACAAGAGCACCTGGAAGAACTGGGCCACCCTCATTCCCTGCTGAACAAGAAAGTGCTTTCCAGGCACTGGGGCAAGAGTGTCATGAGTGCCAAGAATGGGGTCCCTCTGGACTCCAGTGCATAGGCCACCTCCTTCTTTCCCTGTAGCTGGAAGAGGGGCACACAGGAATGCAACCTCAACAGGATGGAGCAGGAGTGCCAGCTGCTTCAATATGCTCAATCTTCCAGCTTGGTTTTCCCTCAAAAGCTAGTGTTTTGATGGGAAAGAACAATGTGAGTCTCCACCAAGAAGCATTCACCAAAGAGAACTGACAAATCCCAGTTTGCCACCAGAATCCCAGTGGGACCTTCCTCTCACACTAAACATTGAGGCAATGGTTAGGAGAAGAGTTCCTTGCAAGAGAAAACCCTAGCCAAATGGGCCTAGCAGAGATAGTTGGAGATTCAATTTTACCCATGCATCCCTCTAGCATGGTGTGTTTGGGGCCTATCCCTGCACCATGTCAATAGGAGGCATGCCCCTCTGAGCTGCCACTGTGAAATGAATGGAGGGCGTCACATCTCCTAATTTGTGGCTTAGAATTATAGAGTACACCTGGCCTTGAGGATAGGGAGGTGGAACACAGGCTTGATTTTTGGTAAATAAATTATGATAGAAGTTGATGAAATGCTTTGAGAAAAGCTGATGTGGTCCTTCATCTTCCTCTGCCACATCAGAAGATCAGAACACCAGGGGAACTGTTGATGTGCAGTTCCTCTCCATGTAGTGCACTACTAGTCTACACTGGGAACCAGTCCCAGGAAATTGGGTGCAATTAGTGACAGTGGTAAACACACACACACACACACACACACATATGGTTTTTGCCAAATATTGTCTACAGCCAAAAGAAAGTACTTGTAGGGATGCTGGAAGAAATTATTTTGCATCTCAGGTATCTTGGTTTTTGGAATAGGAATTTATTAGCAAATTGTTCAAACATGGGAAATTCTATTAATGGATTAATGGGCTCTTTAGATTTCTGTTGTGACTGGTGCTCCTGGGCACATTTTGGGGCATCCTGGTTTTTGGTTTCCAGTGGGAAAAATAATAAACTTGGCACACACTTTTAATCTCCTGCTTACCTAGACAACTCCTTCCCTCATCAGTATGCCTATACCTGGGTCATTCAGTTCCCTTGTTGGTTCACTCTTCTTGAATGTGTAATGCCAGCAGACATGCTTGTTAAAGAGTAACTGTCATTGGAATCACACGTTTTGACCCTTTAATGAGATTGGTATTCTTCCAGTATGATTGGAAAGACAGTTGGGACCCTGATCTCTGGCAGATGGGTGAGTGGGTTCATGTCTTCCAGAGGCTTCATTAACCCTTCAATGTTTATTTCAGGGTAAAAGAGTCATCAAGGAGCAAGATCCCTTGGGAAAGCCAAAACTGAAGAAAATTTTTACATTCCTATATTTGAGGAAGAGATTCAAAAACTAAAGAGGGAATTTCACTTTCAAATGCACATTAAAAAATTCCTAGGTCTTCCAGGAATTATCAAGTGATTTTAAAATGTTTTTTAGCCACACATTTTTGGGGGTCTGGTATCAAAGTTTGAACTCAGGGGCACTCAACCACTGAGCCACATCACCAGCCCTATTTCTTATTTTATGTAGACACAGGATCTCACTGAGTTGCTTAGGGCCTCACTCACCCTGAGGCTGATATTGAATTCTTGATCCTCCTGCCTCGGCCTCCTGAGTCACTGGGATTACAGGCCTACACCATCGTGCCTGGATTGCTTTTGAATGTGAACCATTGTAATGTTCTGTGATATATTAATAGCAAGTTAGTCCTCCTTTTAAGAATGAGAAAGAATGAATGACATGTTGCAAAAATACTGTTCTGAAGCAGAATTCCTTATAGTGACTTGAGTTTTAGGGAAAGGTATCACCAACATTCTCTAAAATTTAATTATCATTAATAGGAATAGTAACATAGTGTATGACCTAAATGGAATAGAAATTTACAAAAACATCATTTGACTTTGACTCAATCACTCAAGTGGTGTTTAAGTATATTAGAAATGTTTTCACTCACTGTTAAATAAGAAGATATTGTCAAAATTTTCCTCAATGTCCTTGAGTCTTACTATAACACATTTCTAAGGATATAAATAAGTCACAAACTAAGCCTCAAGAGATGAACTTAAGAAGCACAAAGGGCATGTGTAGTACTACCTACCCCACTGGGAGACCCTGAATATAACATTATAACCTTTTAACTGTGTATATTTAGCTAATTAAAATCCAATCTCTGCTTTAGTCTCCTTGTATTGTGAAACAGACAGAAAAGCTGCCCTTGATTCATGGCTTTTTTTTTTTTTCTTTCAGAGTGTATGTACTTAGAACAGCAACTGACACATGATTATTGCTCAATAAAAATGAGCTCTCATTGTTATTGTCATTTGCTATTACAATAACTAGGTATTATTTTGGTATATTCTGTATAAATGCCAAGGATTTTGTGTTCAAAGAAGTCATAAGCAATATCAAACATTTGTTAATCAAAATATAGCCAATATCTGGCAAATTATGTACGTAACTTTAACTCCAAACAGCCACAAAAACAAGAGTGACCTATATTTAGCATTAAAGTTATCACTAGGTGTCAGCTGCAAAATCCACAGTACTAATAACTGCAAAAACATGAATTGTGGGAACAAGATTATATAAACTAAATATTTTTAAAACATGGCAAAATACAATTCACTAAGAAGGATTAAAATGAGAAAGAAAGGCAAAAGAAAGGTTAGACTACTCCAAAGGTGAAACAGATAAAGAGGAAGGTTAGAAAGTGAAGGTCACAATAAAGGGGGGCTTTAAAAAACTTTGAAGTGAAACAAAGTACACTGCAGAGAACTAGAATATTTAACTGTTGGAGAAGCTGTGAAAATTAAGTAGAGAGTAAAAAGAAATAAACACTAACCCTCAAAGAAAATTAGCAAATGGATAATAAAATGAGAGAAATGAGAGAAAAGACAAAAATCTCTGTAAACATGCATAACGTGAACCAATCAGCATATACAAGCAAAACAAAAACTAAAAATCCATAATGCAAAATGAAACATTTTAAATGTCTCTCACATTCTCTATGCCCCTGTATAAGGTACTATGGAATGGGAAGTACTGTTGTCTGCTACAGTGTGGTTGGGACAGATTAACATGATGCATCCTCATGTTGGGGATGACATGGAATTCTAATGGAAAGCTTTGGTGGCTGAGATCTAACTCTGTGTGTAAGTTTTGGGTGGAGTGTACTACATAGATATGAGATCAACACACTCCTATGGGCCTGGCTGATTGTCATCTGTGGTACCCATCTGGATTTCATGTGACTCTTGAGATTTCTACTTGCCAGGCAGGGTAACCAACTGTCCTGGGTGGAGGAAGCACAGCAGTTCTCATACACTCCACAACCAGCTGTGACCTTCCAAGTTTAAGTCCTTGAACGCAATCATTTTCCCCTTTTTTGGTTCCCAAACCCACCCTCAGCTGATTGTGCAAGTCAACAGAGTTAAAGCAAAGCTAGTTGCACTCCACTGCATATCTCAATCCCCTCAGATGCAGTCTTCTTTGTGCATGTTTCAATGACTTTCTGCCAGGTGCACCTTCCATTATTGCTACAAGTGGAATTTTTAATTTAATGCCTAGAATGTATTATAAGAAATATCCTCTTAAAGAATCATGCTACCTTGTTATGTTAATGCTTGTACCACCACATCCACCCACAGGGCAAGCACAGAAATCATGAAAATGTTGCATTAAAATACAGAAAACAAAATAGTGACACAAATACACCCAAAGATATTTGACTTTTGTCATTTTGTGACAAACATCTCTAATAAAACATAGGAGTATAATGTTGATCCCTCAATGTGTGCTACAGCCATAACATGCTTTATCCCTTAGATAGAGGAGGTTTTGGAGGTGTGCAGTGTGCAGAAAAGTGGAAAACCAGGCCTATTATATAGCCTTACTTAATACTTTCTGTTTGCTTCTTAAATGAGCTTTGTCTATTTCTTTCATATACCTGTGTTTTTCATTTTAAAATGGACATGAGCAAAATTGGTTAAATACTCATGTTGATACACATGAATAGGATTAAGACACAAATATCAATAAAGCTGTGGAGCAAACTCCCTAATTTGGTCTTACTCTAATCAACTGAGGAGATGTCCTTAGCTCGGAGTTGCCTAGGTAAATACAGTTTTCATTCTCCATGAAAGGAATAATCTAAATGAGATTTGTGGATGAGTCTAAATTTTATTTCAGTCTATGATGTCCTGTTCTACTACCACGAACAACATAGCACTCAGCTTCGTTGTGGCATATAGTAGCTGATCTATATGTATCTGTACTGAATTACTTAGAAAAACTTTTAGATGTGTAGAGAAGTACATATTTGTACTTAGATTAGATTAGATGTGTAGAGAAGCTCATATTAATAATTTTTCTACAAATTAAAAAATATTAGGGGATTAGGTCCCTTTATAGGTCAATTGATCTCTTCAAAAAATGATAGAATTAGACAGTACCATGGATTTATTACTTTATGCATCACACCAGTGAAAACACAATCTATATTCTACACTCTCCAAAACAGAACAAATATCATTATGATAAAATGGAATGTAACTAAAAAGACACACCATCTCATAATGGACCATGTGTTCAGAAACACTATTGACAGTTTAGTGGAGATATAACTGAGGTCACTATAGCCATGTGAAATACTCTGGTTCAAGTTATTCATAGAACTGTGCTTTTAAGGAGGGTTTCTTGGACTGAACATAAGCATCAACTAAGGAAAAGACTGAGCAGTTACCTGCTCCAGCCCCAAACAAATCCGAACAAATGTCTACAAGGAAACCACGGGTACAAGTTTGTCTGTCTCAGATATCAAAAGCAGAATCTCCAAATGTGTTGATATAGTGAAAGAGATTTTACCACTCACTTTCTCATGTCCTACAGAAATGTCTAAATCATTCTCAATTTGCTTATTCCTTTGAAGGTGCCAGGGGCTGATTAGTTTCTGATTATTATTCTCTTAAATAGCTTCCTGTATTCATTAGTTCTTTATTGCTATTTGTTTTTCTGCCCCCATGATGACTTTTACTATTGTTTATATTCTGAATACTGTGTGCAGTCTCACAGGTGAAGAAAATTAAAGTGAGTGTAGTTTTAATCATCATGACCAATGTTATATCACTAATGATCTCTAAGGCATTGTTTACCATGAAACATTCCCTCATATAAGGGCTTTCTAAAAAAAAAAAATGATGTCACTGCATGGCTCTTTCAGAACACTCTCAGCTTTATTCTTTCTGCATAATTTCAACATGGTGGCATTATAGTTTGTTGATCTTATATTAATATTCTGCTCTCTCTCCTCTGCTATGGTTTTAAATGACAGACTTGCATTTTTATGTTATGTTAAGTCAGTGCACTTTATGGTATCAGATTACATGTTTTTGTACCACTTTATTTGAATTCTTTCCAGAATTTGAATATAAAATTTTGTTTTGTTCTGTTTTGTTTTTGCAGTGCTGGGGATTGAACCTAGAGCCTTGTGCTTGTCAGGCAAGCACTCTATGAACTGCACTATGTTGTCAGCCCCTGAATATAAAATCTTAATTAACAAGTATTTTACCAGCACTAGAGTATTTGTATGCTTGTAAATAAAAAAAATACTTATAATAACAAAGAGAACACAAATATAGTAATCCAGTTAATCCATGGCATGTTTTTGAAGGGAATCTTTTAAAACTATCAAGTTATACTTTATACAGGTTTGTAATTCACAGTTTCTGCCACCAGATCATGTGTACTAATGAGTCTGTAAGGATGTCCTAAGCCCCAATGTAACACTTCTTTGTGATGTCTGACCCTTAGACAGCAATTAAATGATTTTCCAACTTCCTTGAGTCTTTTCCTGGCATCCAGCTTCACCTGGACTGGCTTCTCAGGCCACTCAACTGTGCCAGAGGCCACGCAGTGTAAAATCACACCTGCTGGAGGTGTCTGGTGATGCAGACAATATGCAGTGGATCAAAGAGTGCACAGTCTTCCTTCCATCTAGATTAATCATAGTACAAATGATTAATTTTGGCATTAAAATCTAGCCCTCTATCTGGGTTTATTCTCAACACATGGACCCGCATTGTGCAAGTGATAGCTGAAGACAGAGCTTTCACCAATAACTTGAATATGGATTAAACAGTTCTATCCTGGAGAGAATCCTTACTTTCTCCATCAGGATGTAATGGCAGAAAATATGATTCAGATCTAATAAGCTTAAGTGGAAAATGAGTATTACTTTATGTATTAGCTATGGCTCTTTTTCAATGAGAGCAGTGTATTAGTTTCCTTGGGTGGTCATGGCAAAGTACCACAGACTGAGGGCTTATGCCACAGAAGTTGTTGTCTCAAATTTCCCCTTATTGTAAGGAACACAGTCACATTGGATTGGTTTCTATTCAATGTCCTTATATTATCTTGAATGTCTTCAAAATCTGTTTCTTTATGGCATCATATATGTTGGTACTGGGATAAGATATCACAATATTTTGGGGAACACATTTCAACCCCAAAAAAATCACGAATTTCTCTAATCTTTAAATGTTGTCAAATATTACAAAGTTCCTTCTTGATGGTTGCTCTAATGACTATTTGTTCTAATTGATCTTGCTGACACCATTAGTAAGAATCTTTTTCTTTCCTGTATTCTTTTTTTTTTTTTTTTTTTTTTTTTCATTTTCCACCAATGAGTCTGCTAAGAAATAATTGCCCATTTCTGTTCTTAATCTTCTTGGTCTCTGTAATGTGTATTTTTCTTCATTTTTCCCTCTGCATTTCCATAAACTTTCAATGTTTCCACACTAGATACTACTTCTCTAGTATCTACTTCTCTAGTCCTGGGAGTTCATGTTGTTGATTTTTATCTTTTCCATCTCACAAATCCTCTTAAAAATTATCTGACTGTGGCAACACTCTAAACACATAAATAGTGAAACGTGAGTAAAGTGTCACAGTAAAAAGAGAGACAAATCAGCACTGAATGTCATGCAGCATGTTCTTTACTAACTTCTACTGTTATGATGTTGGTTAAATCAGAAACATCTTAAAACTCTCAGATTATCAATGCAGATACATATACATATATGTATCAGATACATATACATATATGACATCCACAACTTTTTGCAATATTTTGTTCTTTTTTACATGTCACCCCTCAGCAGCATCTTGTGTGCATGCCATCCTGCATCAGCCTGTCTTCTTGGACCTCTGGACTTGATTTATCTTCACTTAATGAGAGACACTTCTGAGGGGAGGCAAGCTAGAGGGAGAGGAGGCCAGGGTGCTCATTCCCTGAGCTCTGTGGTATTGCTTAGAGACAGCCCTGCCAGGGTCTGAGTTCTGAGCCCACTGCTGTGGTGGAAGCAGTTCTTCCATGATGGCCTCACAACAAGGTCCAGGAGCATGTCTCTCCCTGTCACACTTGGATGTGCAGCCTCCTTTTAGGTGGTCCGTCAGTGGATACCTCACCTTTGCCTTCAGCTCAGTATGAGGCCCCTGCCTCAAAAGCCCTTCATCAACCCCTCTGTGTGTGGCATGTCTTCCAATGTTGGGACTTCTGAATTAAAATTTGAATAGAATCCTTCTTTTTTTCCCTACGAATCTTGGAAGAAAAATAGTCTGTGAGAAAGCACTCACCCATTAGCCAAATCTGAAAATTGCTCATCAAAAATGATTTCCCTTCAGAAAATAGTTCTTCATGGGTCATTCTACAATTTTCTAGGATGTTCAAGTTACGTGGAGATAAAGGTGGTTTTATTTGTTCAGTTAGAGCACAAGCATTTATTGAGCAACCCGGAAGGTGAGGCATTGAAACCTATGGTAAGAATGCACGATGACTTCTGTAGCAAGATGACTTCACAAACCTAGCAAATGCACAGCCTGGGTGTGGGCTCAAGGGTGAGGAAAGGCAACCATTGTCAGCCAGAGGCAGGTCCTCAAAGAAAACCCTGGGAAAGACTCTGGACAGGGTAGCCTTTGCCCTTTTCATCAAAACCAAACAAGTTCCTGCATCTCCTAATGAATGTAAAGAAAAATGGTGGAAATGCTTTCAGCAGCTATTCATGAACCAGACTAGCATCCATAGAAATGTGGCAACAGAGCATGCTGATGAAATTTATCAACAGACTGCTTTTGTTTTAGAGCAAATGGCTCCAACATTGAGTACCAAAGTATCACATCTGTGGACACAAAGAACCCTCTAAAAAAGTACATTACTCATAGCCACAAGGTATCTGCTTGGCTACCTGATACAAGCTGCTTTAGCCCTGATGAGGTGAAAAGTGATCTGGGCAGTAAAGAAGGGAGGTGCTACTTTATTACTGCTACTGTGATCGATAGGATCCCCAGTGGATCTGTGTCTGGCAGACAACTGTGTGTCAGCACTTGTACCTCACAGCAAAATTGGAATTGCTACTGAAGGAATCAATGAGACAGTTGGTGGAAGCAAATTGACCACCAGACTCTATGTAGAAATCATGCTTTCTTGTCCATTTCTTAAGGATTATCCTTGTAAGGAAGATTTTTAAGACCAGCAAAGGAGGAGCTCACTGTTATCCAGAATTGTGTATTAGTGTATTTGAAGAAATCATGCCCTAGTGGTTCAGCCCCAATAAGATCTCCTACAAGAAGCCTGTAAGCCATTTATCCCCAGGTGAATTTCAGAAAGAAGTAGAAAAGTTTTTATCTCAGCAAGATCAAAAACAAAGTGATACTATTCTACTGGAATGCAGAAACACCTATGAAAGCAAAATAAGTCTATAACAGAGTTGCTTAGCCCAAGACATTGGGAAATTCAGTTACTTTTCTAGCTATGTTGACGAAAATCTAGACCTTTTCAGAGAGAAGAGGGTGCTGATGTACTGCACTGGGGACATCCGTTGTGAGCATGGCTCAGCCTACCTGAAGGCCAAGGGAGTGTGTAAGAAAGTGTTCCAGCTCAAGGGTAGTATCCACAAGTACCTGGAAGAGTTTCCCATTGGTTTTTTATAAGGGGACGTTGTTTGTTTTTGACAAGGTTTATGCCCTGTGCTACAATAGTGACATGTTATCAGAATGTTCATACTGCGGAGCACAGTGGGACCAGTATAAACTCTGCTTCACTCTCAAGTGCCACCATTTTGTTTTGACCTGTCCTGCATGTCAAGGACAAGGATTCACAGCCTGTTGTGTCACATGTCAAGAAAAAGGGGACAGACAGGCTTTAGGACCTACACAGGAGAGTTTTAAAGAGGAATGTGAGTGCATAGCTCAATGGCAATGCATCCCAAGAGAAATTTCACAGCACACACAGCTCTCTGTGAACCCCGCATCAAAGCCTAGTTTGGAGAGATTGGGCCTTTGCTTTTGTAAGTGGTGACTTTAGCATTCCCAAGCCTTCTCATAGTCAGTGGGCACTATGTATAAGAGAAGGTCAAGGCTGCAGAAAAGGAAATCAGAAACTTCATTGTCAGTCATAGCCATCATGGCAAACTCGTCCCCATGTTGACCGCATACACTTCACAGGGGGAGGAGAGAGAGTCGAGTTTCGATAAATTACTGAAGTATTCTAATTCTGAAAATGATAGAGCATGGTAAACTGTGTTTCCATTTACTCCACATTTGTATCAGTGTTTGTTTGTTGGTTACTTTCTGTTTTTATAATAGCCATTCCAACTGGACTAACCATTTTACCCAATTGGGTAATGTGTAATCTCAGTGTAGATTTGATTTCCATGTCTGTGATCTCTAAAGACATTCAGCATTTTCACATATATTTACTGGCATTTTGCCCTTCTTTTTTTGAGAAATATCTGTTCAGGTCATTTATCCAGTTTTTTATTATATTGCTTCTTTCTGATTGTATAGGTTTTCCTATATTCTGGATATTCATCCTTTGTCTGATGAATAGATGGCAAAAATTGTCTCCCCTTCTCTTTCTTTTCTCTTTATTCATCTGATTGTACACTTAGATGTGCAGAACATTTTTAATTTGATGCAATCATGATTGTTCATTCTTGTTTTGGTTTCCTGAGCTGTTGAATTACTAACTTGGAAATCATTGCTTTCACCATGATCTTGAAGTGTTTCCCTTTGTTCTCTCTAGTACTTCTAAAGGATTTTGTCTTACATTAAGGTCTCTTTAATCTTGAGTTAATTTTTGCACTGTGAGAGATAGCAATATCATTTCAATGTTCTCCATTGGAATATCCAGATTTTCCAGCACTGTTTATTGAAGATGGATATTCCTTTCCCAACATGTTGGCACATTTTTTGATAGTCATTTTCAGTGTGTATTTATTTTGAGTTCTCTGTTCTGTTCTAATTGTCTACCTGACTGTCTTTATGACAATATTATACTGTTTTTATAACTGTGGCTCTCAGGTACAATTTGAAATCAGATATTATGGTGCTCCTAGCTTTGTTCTTTCTTTTTATTTATTTATTTTTTTGCTGTAAATTGCTTTAGCTATTCTGAGTCCTCTTTCTTATTCACTTTATTTTGCCTAATTTGCTAATATTTCTAGTATTATGTTGATAAGGGTGGTGTGAGTGGGGATATTTTTCTTGTTCCTGATATTATACTTTCAGCTGAATTACTTTCAGCTTTTCTCAGTTTAGTATGATGTATAGCCTTCACTATGTTGAGACATGGTTCTATTATATGTAATTTATTCAGGCTTTTCATCATAAAGAGATGCTGATTTGTATGGGGGCCAGGAGGGTACTGGGGATTGAACTCAGGGGCACTCGACCACTGAGCCAAATCCCCAGGCATGTATTTTATTTTATTTGAGACAGAGTTTCATTGAGTTGCTTAGCTCCTTGCTTTTGCTGAAGCTTGTTTAAACTCTGAATCCTCCAGCATCAGCCTCCCAAGATGCTGGTATTGCAGTTGTGTGCCACAATGCCTAGCCAAAATGTTGATTTTTCAAAGGATTTTTTTCATCTATTGTGATAATAATGTAATTAAAAAAAAAAAATTAGGAGGGACCTTAGGTCCTAAGGGGTTCTGCTTGAAAGATTAAATTCCCCATACTGAAGGAAAAGTTCTTATTTTGGACAGCAACCTTCCTTGGCCCTTGACACCCTTTGGTTTCAAGTATCAGTTTCCACAAATCTTGGTGAGGTTTGGGTAAGGGAGGCACAGGCTGAGTTGAGAAGCAAGTTAGGCATACCAGGCAGGTGCGAGCTCAATTCCAAGGAGGAGCTGGTGGCAGGAATATGGAGTTGTATCCTACAGTGGACTAGGCCAGTCCAAGGAGGGAGCTGCTACAAAGGAAGAACCACAGTTCTGGGGAAACACTATATCAAGTAGCACCTGAAGAGAATCAGATCTGAGTCACCAGGCAGGACCCCTAGGCAACTCATGTTCCAGACATCTCCTGTTCTTGCCAGGAAATACACAGGTCAGGGAACTGCCAGAAGCTGGTCAGGGATTTGAATCATATCAGGAAACACCATGAAAAATTCAGGGATATTAATCCTGGGACCATGAGCCCTGGGAGAATCACCAGGGAGACAGAGGCACAGGAGAGGTTATGTGAAAGTGGAAGCTTAAAAGAGAACATTGGGTTGCTTCCAATGAGGACTGTTTCTTTTTCTTCTTTTCACTTGTTAGAATTAGAATGCAGGGATTACTTAAAGCCATGCTGATATAGACTGGAGATGTGGTGCTGAACCCCTCCATGCACTCCCCACTGCCATCCTCTTCTGAAATATCAGGTTAAAGTAGTGACCATTTTCATGACCTCTGATAGTTCCCACTCCAAAGAAGTGACCTTTTTTAGGCAGGTGTGAGACTATTGGCTTCTGCAGTGCCCATAAGCAGGAGAACTTGTGGCTGGACTGGTTACTCCTCCCCAGACTGACTCTGAACCTCAAGGCAGAGTTGGAATCAGGAACATTGAGGTTGGAGTTTTTGGTACAGTTGCAGAGAGAATGCCTGGACCTCAAGCTAGAGGGAGCTGCAATTGAAAAAGCTATATGACTCCGAATCAACACACAGAGAGGATACAGAACCTACCAGACCCTATTGTGCAATACATAATCCTGCACCACTTGGATCTGGGCCCTGAAACCTGACTCACATTTCTGGGGTCTCATCGATGATAAAAATGCTTGTGTGCTGCCATTCCTGGAAACTCTTTCAAAGGCCCTCCTCCGTGGGGTGTCTCTCAGTCACGTCCCACAGGGATGAGAAAAGAGTTAACTGATGGAAGAGGATGTTGGCTCCATATTACTCAATTACCCCCAAACTTATCTACTCTATAAATACACAAAAGTCAATACTTTTTTTGAATGAGAGGGGGCATGACAGGTCTGGCCATGCCAGCTCTGGCCTCTAACAACAACATCTTGGAGTAGTTCAACTCTCTTTTATTTATAGACACACAGGTAAATAGGGAAAGACCAGGAGGAGATTCTTCTGTGATGGACAGGATTGGGTGGAGTTAGGGGAGCCAATTTCTTAGGGGGAATATTTCACAAGGAGACAGTGAAGCACTCCCACACAGTGCCACATGCTTCCTGGCAATCTGGGACAGGTATTTGTGGCTGTTAGTTCCTGGAAGACAGGCCTCTGCATCCCATGACTCAGCTTAGTCTGATACTGCTAAGTAAGGATGGCTTACCACACTCCTCCAGGATATGGTGGGCTCCACTTGGGTCTGACACCAAAGCTATGTACTGGAATTCATCAGGAGTGGTCAGGGACCAAAAGGTCACATTCTGTTCTCCACTTACCTGGAACAATACACTCTCCTACATTTGTTACATCTGCCCCATCATGTTCAAGTCAAAAGTATTGGCACTGGGGCCCTGGGACAATGTACCTTATACCAAATATTAACATTAAGGGCTTCATTGGACTGTATGATTTTACTTGAATTATTCAATGGTGTGGGGTATTATGTGGCAAATGTCTTTATTCTCAAAAATTCACATGTTGAAGCTCTAACCCCCAATGTGATGGTATTTAGAGATTTGTTTTAGATTTTAAAGGGTTAGATAAGATCCTAGGGTGAGGCTTCATGATGGCATTAGTAGTCTTGGTAGGAGAAGGAGAACACCCTGAAGGGATGCTGGTCATGTGAGGACATAGACCTGCCAGTCATATTCTCAAGAAAGAGAGGGAGCCCTCATGGGACTTTGGGTCAGGCATCCTTCTTCTGGGACTCCTGACTCCAGAAGAGTGAGGAATGAATATATGGGTTTTCATCCACTGAGTCTATAGCATCTGGTATGGCAGCCCAAGTTAACTGAGATGGTACACACAATGGCCTGGGAGCATGATTACAGAGTGGGGCAAAGATGAACATACCCATCCAGAATCCAAAGACAGTGAACTTTTCCATGAGTGCCTCTTTACTGCAGGAGTTCAGGACAATGTGTGTGGGTATCTGTATAGTTTTGTCTTGGGGCCAGCATCCCTAAACTTACTTCTGATTGTGATGTCTTTTGTGCCTTGAACAATCAGGTTGATGCTGGAATCTGAAAAGGTTGAGGGAGGGACCATCAGATGTAGTCAGATAGCCAACTCCAAATCCTGGCTTACTTTATCTCAGATATCTGATCTAACCTTGAGACAGTGGGGTCCAGGTGGGAAAATTGTATTGGTGCTGGAGGGGCAAGGCCCTGGTGCCAGTGGACCCAATAGTTCCACGTTGCCCCACTGACTGAGGCAGGCACAGGGGTCCTCAGGGCAGAAGCTGCTGTGAGGAAGGGGGCAGGATGATCCATACCCCCACAGAAGGCCCCCTAGTTCCCTCCAGATGAGGTGTCTGAGTGTGGCCAATGTTCTGAATATGAGGAGGCAATCCTGGCCTCAGTTCTGGCCCACATGTTTCAAAGGTGAACAGATCAGCCACACACAGTTTTCCAGGTTAAGCAGATAGCACCAGAGGTTTATGCTGGTAGATGGGTGCAGTCACCCATGGTGGCAGGGGCACATCCCTGAACAGTTGGTGTGTTGGCACAGGGGCAGAGGGAAAAAGGGGCAGGCCTGTGAAGAGAGACATGGGAGCACCAGGATTGAAATTCATGCCTGGTTTTGCGATGCAGATTCTGTGGATGCAAATCAAAAAGGAGTATGGAGGAGGGGAAATTTCAGCAGGATTGAGGCCCCCCAGTTCCTTAGTTAATGGGAATCTTAGGACAAATGGGAATAGATGAGGGCTCTGTGTGCAAGGAGATCGGATAGTTTGCAAATGTTCCTGAGTGAATTTCATGCCACGTTACTTTTTGTCATAGGAATACCAAGAGAAAATTTGTTTCCAGTACACTAGGATTCCCTGAACACTTTCTGTTGAATGTGACACCTCAGCTTTCTCTGCCTCTGAGACTCCCCTTTAACAACATTTACAGACAATCCAACAGCATCCTATGTGACTCCCTATAAATGGATCAATTTGAGTGTGCTCAGTGGCACTGTGCCCCTCGGCATGCTCTCCAGGATAGTTGTGGGCATTCCAAGGTCATTTTTGAAGGTGACAGTTTCCAAAGATTATTGACCCATCACCTCCTCAACCTTCCTTTTGCTGACACCTCCTGGTATACCCCTCCATTTCTTTCCTAGGCTCACACAAACAAACAAAAAACACCTGAATAAACTCTCTCCCTGGCTACGGGCTGAGGAACCCTGAAGTTCATCCTTCCTAGCATGTGGTGCTTCTCCCAGCACTTCCTGCAGCAATTCCTAATAGAGGGAGAGAGTCTGGCCAACCCTGTCCCCAGTGTTCAGTGGTTCTACCATAACACAAGAAGCTCTGTTCCCAGAGAAAATGTCTGTGTGATAGTCATTGAGTTCCCTGAGATCCTGCCATGATCAGCAAAGGCTGCTGAGGTTTATGAAAGGTAATATGATGGTGAGTGATGCAGCTTTCAGAGGTTTTCACAGCCACTGGTTGTATTATTGGGCCTGGGTATTGGAGCAATTCTGAGGTCCTTTTCCTTTGACCTCCCAATAATGGGAATGAAAGTGTCACAGAGAACCAGGTATTAGCCAACTGATACTTGTGGCTAGGTTGTCTGGAGGCCATCCCTGTTCAGTAGGATGTCATACATAGTGTAGTCAAGGATTTCAAGGTCCACAACACTTCATCATTTGCACATATTATTCAGGACACCTGCCTAACTCAAATCAGAATACAAGTAGGGGTCCTTCCTAACTGTGTGCTATTCTCCTTTTTCTGTTGAAAAGAACCCAGTTGTCTTCATATCTGATTCTGGAAAATGAAGGATACCCCACATATGTTCACTTCTCATGGATTACCAATCAATGAGTAGATGAGTAGAGATCCTGCCAACATAAAATGAAAGACTGAGGCTATCCCACAGAGAGTGGCCAACACCAAGCAGTTCTGAGAGTCCTCTTCTTTCCTTGAAAGTGATAATAATACAGAAGACTTCATGGAGGTCCAAATATAGGTTGGTTGAATTTCCCTGGTTCCCTGCCCTTCAGGAATCAAGGATGCCTAATCTCTGTACTGACGGAGTTTTCCTGGGCAGGGTTTTGGTGAGAGGCCCTGGGCTGTGGCACTTGGAGTGCCCTCCAGCCTCTCCCAGAGTGTATCACAGTGCAGATGCGGTCAGTAATAACCCTAATAGGCAGTTTACTAGCCAAGAACATTTTGCGCCACTTCCCACTTATAATCGGAAACCTTAGAGTCAAACCCCTCAGAATGATATCACAGGCAGCTTCCAGCTATCTGAAGAATGGGCACAGTCTCATCCTCCATTTTCCTGGGAGCCCAAACTCACCATCATTCTGACCCTGCCTCTGACTCCCTAAAAATACCTTGCAGCTACTGTGTCCATTCTACAAGGAATCAATCCCTTGACCTCTCTTTCTGCTGACCCAGTGTACTTCCCTTGACTTGTCTGATCTGTGTCTTAGGAGCCCTCCTCCCCATGAGAACTATCAGTCTTCCCTGGGCTTCCCCAGTCACATCAAGTGTGTCATCTAGTGGTCTTTCCTTCCTCTACTTCTCATTATGCAGAAGAATTGCTCCTTTCAAATTCCCAAGGATTTACAAGGTAAATGGCAGTCGGAGAACAAGTCCATGACCCTCCAAGCTCCTCTTCTTCTAAAGGCCAGGACACTGGAAACAGAGTCTCACAGTCTCCTAAGTGGGAAATTTCAACAACAGGACCCAGAGAGTGACCTGCCTGTAGCATATTCTAAGGGCACTGCAAAGTGTAAATGTAAACCCCAGTGTAATGATGGGTCAAAACATTAGTGATGGGGAGAAGGAAAAGTGGTAGCAGCCTGGGTGGGACTGGGCAGACATTCCATGAAGAACTTTGGCTGGTAGGGAGGAACCTCAAGTTCCCTTCAAATTATATAGTGGTGCCACAAATGGTGTGTGCCTCTAGAACATTTTAAAATAATTTCTCAGATTCACAGAGGGTGAGTGACAGATGCCACTCTATTCTAATACCTCATCAATTGTCTTTGATTGCTTCCCCTGCTGAGCATGACCAGTGAGCTGTGGCTCTCACCAGCCACACAATCATAAGTATAAGCAGTCATTACTCTAAACTGTAGGATGTGGCTTGCATTTTATGAATATAGTGCTTTTTCATCCAATCATATTTGCAAAAAACACATTTGGGTGTTCATGATATATTTCACACATTATTAAAATCCTTTTCAAAGGAATGGGATGAAACAGGATACTCAGACACTGAAAATAGGCTCCTTTGGCTCTTTCACTTGTCAAATCAGCTTATTATTTCCTACAGTCTTCATTCATGTCATTGGCATTAGACCTAGAGGGTTTCTGCCTTTCATATTTTTTCTTGACCTAGTGATATGAAATTCAATGTGGTAATCTGTCTTCTCCTATTTCCACATTTAATTTTTTAAAATAATGGCTTACTATAATGAATGGCGGAGACCACACTGTCAAAGCAAGGTTTATTTGCTAGACCAAGATTGAATTCGGGGAACTTGCATACTCTTAAGCAGCACTTTACTACTGAACTTCATCCCTAAGCCCATATAATCAGATTCACAAATGAATGACAGAAACAAACCTATTCATCAAAGACTTGGTAGATAAAACCCTAATCCAACACCATCAATCATCTTTGTTTGCTTCCCTGCTGGGCAGAACAGGTGGGCCATGGCTCTCATCTACCATATTAATTATAAACAATAATGAAAGAGTAGGGTGTGGCTTGCATTTTATGGATATAGTGGTTTTTGTACCTCATCACATCTGCAGAATTCACACTTGGATGTTCATGAGATATTCAGCACCTTATTATAAAGCTTTTTTAAATGAATGGTCTGGCAAAACACTATCCAGGCTCTAAAAATGGGATTCTTTGGTTCTTCTTCTTTCACTTTTCAAGATAGCTAATTAATTCCCACAGATTTCATTCATGTAATTGTTATTAATTAGAATTGATAGGTTTATGTTTTTGAACAAGTGATATAAATGTGCGGTGTGGAAAAACTGTCTTCTCTCTTAATTCCACAATTGTTTCTTTCTTCTTTTTCTTTAAATAATACTTTACTGTAATGAATGATGAAGACCACATTTCCAATGCAAAATTCATCTGGTAGACCAATATCCAATTCAGGCCCATTGCATACTCTCTGAAAGCACTTTAACACTGAGCTACTCTCCTAATCCTATGCAATCAATTTTGTACCAATTCACAAGGTTAGACTGCAAATGCACACATAATCTTACTAGCCCAAATTCAATTTGTATAGAATTGCCATGGAAAGGATAAGTTAAATGACCTTTTGCCCTACCATCTGTACATTGCTGTTGTAAAGTCCAGAGCTAACATTTTTCACATATACATGTGTGTATACAGATATATGTACACACACACACACACACTCACATACACACACATTTCTGAACATGGATGTTTACCTAATCAGGGAACTTTGGAGGAATGGAAAAGGCCCTGTCTGCCTCCTGCATATAGGTTAGATCTGCACATAGGGGGCAATTAGCAGTGTCACATATGACATAGTGTCTTCCCCATTATTCTTTGGAAGGAAGTGATACTAATTACCCAAGTCCCAGAAAGAGCATGGAGGGATTTTTTTTTTTTCCCACGTATTGCAAGATTCAGTGAATCCATGGTACAATTTTAAAAGTTCCAACTAAAATCATGCCATGTAATAGAAAAGGAAGAACATTAACTTGCTCTGTCTACTGAAATTGGTCCACATTGCAAAGTCCTGAAAAACATATAAGAAAAGTTTTCAAAGAAAGCAGCTGAGCATCTGTATTTATTGGGAGGGCTCTATGTATGTAATAATAGCTGAGTACTCTAAATTCAGTAGGCAAATTCAAGGAATGGGGGATTTAGAGTGTTACCCAGACCTAATTCTTTGCCAGAATAGAACCTATGGATGGATGGAGTATGAGAAAGGCACACACTGATGTTTGGACCAGTGAACAAGAATCAAAGGGACGCGGTGCAAAGGGGGTCAAATCAATGGTCCTAAATAAGGAGCCTGGGCTTTAGAGTAGAGAGCTTGCAATGCTGCAGCCATTGGGGTCTCCAATGCAGGCACGGCAGGTTTGTAATAGTGAACATCATGGCGGTCATTTCAGGTGCAATCACTGGAAGAAGGAGCAGTCTGAGGCTCCCCGGAGGAGCCGCCTTGCAGATGACACCTCACAGACGCTGAAGCACTTCCATCCTGTCCTGCAGGCGCTCCACGCTATCCACCAGCAGCCCTCCCACATGCGCACGCCCAAGGCCAGAAGCGCTGTGGCGCTGTGGCGCTGGCGGGCAGCTGTCCAACTATCCAGAGTCCCTTACTTAGACTACCGGGGGCGACGCGCAGGCGCGAGCGCTGAAGGCGGTTTCCCAACTGCTGGCGCGGCTCCCGTGGCGGCGTCCAGAGTTGGTTCCTAGCCCAGAGGTACTGAATCCGCGTGGCTCTACCTTCCGACTCCTTAGTGCGCCTGTCTTAGGTCCTGGGCGGCGGGACTCCCTGCTGTGTGTTCGCGCCAGCGTTGCCTCCTGTGACCTGTTCTCACCTGGACGCAGGCAGCGCCCAGACCAGGCCCTGCGAGGCCCCGCTTGCCTCCTGTCCTGGAAGCGAGCGTATTTTGGAGTGTGTGAGCTTGTATATGAAGGTAGTATAAGATTTTTTGAATAGTGGGGGATATTTGCCTATTCCTATGTAGTGGGTAACTGAAGAGATGAGATGCCTATGGAGAGTTACTGGTATATTAAGTTTGTGTTGGCTGCCACAAGGCAGGGGTGTGTATGTGTGTGTGATTTTGCACACGTGTGCGTTTTTGTATTTGTGTTGCATGTACTAGCGAAGGTTGTGAGAAGGCAGAATATTTAGGTGTCAATTAGTATGTGTATTCAAGGGATATGGAAGTTGATATCTCCATTAAGTAGAAAGTTATTTGTATTTAAGTGAGAAGGAAGGATGTATGTATGGAATGAAAGGTGACATTGTGCTTTTAAACAGGGGCTGTGGAAATTCGGTTTCTTTTAGTGATAAATGATACAGTTCTTTGTTAGTATTTCTTAGAAATAAAGTTTGTTCGAGTAGGGTGTGATGTTTTGGGATTTGCAAGTGAGCTTATGTATAGCTGGAGATAATTTTGTGTCTTGGGCATGCAGATTGGTTTCTGGATTCTAACATGAGTACTTGAATTCTGAAAGTTACTTCAATGGGAATAAAGTTGCTAGGAGTATTGAAAATGTATTTCTTGAGAGAATGTGTGACATTTCTAGGTTCATATGGGGATGTTTGACTGCAAAGCTTGGCAGTTTGCTTTCGGGAGATGTGGAATGCTGCAGTTTTAGGGAATCTCTGTATTCATGTTTGAAAATGTGTGTGTCTGTCCATTTCTGTGTGGAAAGTATGTATAGATCCGTATTTAGAGATTAATGGGTGCATGGTTTTTTGTGTGTGCTGCTTTTGAACTCTCTATCTCATGCATGCAACATTATCATTTTTGTGTTTTGTGTGTAGGTACAGAAGTGATTAGGTGTATATCATGGATCTGTGGATGCGGTATTTAGAATCTGTTTGTATTCAAATGCTCAGGAATTTTGTGTTTATTGTGGCACATAATTCTTGAAGATATTGGTGATGTTAATAGATTGTGTGCTCCTAGTGTATAATTATGGTTCATCTCATGCATTTGAGAAGGCTAGGTTGTAGGTGGCTGAGTGTGTCTTGAATTCATGGGGCTCTTGGCCTGTGTACCCTGGAAGTTGCGAGAGGTTCATGTTGTGCTTGGGGTTCAACTGTGTCTTTGGGTATTGTGGAATGAATATATATTTATGAACCGTGGGCTTTTGCTGATAATTCTGAGGAAAGGCTTGTGGCCAGGAAGGGTATGTCACAGTTAGAGTCCAAGTCTTTAGCTCCAGAAACAGGGATTTATCAAACTCTGAGGGTGGAGCCAGTGTTATAGTGGAGACCTAAGTTAGTGATGCCAGGCTAATGAAATGACTTCCAAGGGAATTCACAAGCAGTGACCACACCCAGCTCCAGGGAGTGGCCCCGCAAGAGACAAGGCTAGAGGGGAAAACTTGTCCAAGCTCTTGGGTATCCATATCACACCATCACATGCCCCACTTGGAGAACTAGACCGAATGATTGCCCTGCTTGCTATTTTTCCTTGTTAGTTTCCTGTTCTTCCCTTTTGGGCTAATTGTGTTTTCCCTTGTGCCATTGTATCTAGGAAATATGTTTATTTTCTTTTTGATTATTAGGATTATAGCTAACATAACCACAAAAGGTTTGATTGTGGTGCTTTGCTTTCACCTGAGTCAGCCACTACCTGAAGAGGTAGAGAGGTGGGAGAAGAAAAGAGTTCATTTTGCAGTAATTCAACATGAATGAGTAGCTGCTGGTTTCATCATGCTTAGTGCTGCTGAGTGAAATTGAATATACTGTGTTATGAGGGATTGTTCTCTCAGTGTTGGACTAGTGGGCACAAGAGGGTAGTTCACTATTCTTGATAGATGTTCTTTACAGGAGCTGGGGTAGTGTGGGTCTTATCTGGGTCCAGTGGACACTGAACCATCCCAGACTTTTGAATCTAAGTTTACAAGATTGTTTAGACACTTGCTAGATTCTCAGTGTGTGTGCATCTGGTTTCCAGCCTCGTCTGTCTCTTCTCTACACTTCTGCCAATGCCTTTGAATTTGGACATTTCCCGTGACCTAGAAAGGGGAAGTGCCCAGTCCAAAGCATATCATTTTAACTAACTCTGAGGTTAGTCCTTAAGAGAAAGGGGGAGTGCCCAGTCCAAGGGATAGCATTTAACTAACTCTGTGGTTAGTCATTAAGTGAGGGATGAGGGTGTGGGGAGGAAAGAAAGTTGTGCTCATGAATCCAAAAGAAGAAATTGTGGAGGAAAAAGCCTTTTAATTCAGGGTTCAGCATCACTGTATTCCCTTGAGTCTCAGAGGAGACATTGGAGGACTATTGAGAGATGCAGGCACTGTTGAGGTTTGCAGACTCTTGGAGATGGACTGAATGCATTTGTTTTTCCTGAGACAGACATGAGCTTCTTGGGACAAGGGTAGATATTCTGGTATTGACCTTTAATATCCCCCAAAGGCTTACCTGTTAAACCACTCATTCCCACTATTGGGAGATGGTGGAACATTTTGAAAATTGGGGCCCAGTTGATGGAAATTAGTTCATTTGGGATGTGCCCCTGAATGGGTACTAGGACCCCTATACATTTCTGGCTCTCTTTCTCTTTGCTTTCCGGGTGCCATGAGGTGAGCAGTTTCCTCTGCCACACAGTCTCTGCCAGATGTTTTGCCTTGCCACAGGTTCAGATGCAGGAGTGGAAAAACGACCATAGATCTGAAATGATGAGCCAAAATAGATCTCTGCTCCATTGAAGGGGATGATCTCAGGTACTTGTCACAGGGTTGGAAAGTGATCAGGACAGCTCCTGTCCAAAATACAAGAGTCCGCCAGCCCCTTCCTCTAACAAAGTCACTTCCTCTGTAAGTAGCAGGGAACAGCTGATATTTCACTCACTCATCTTTTGAGCCACAAACATGTCAGTAATGTCCCCACATTAGAATTGGGGCATGTAAGGATGCCCAAGGCCTCTTGTGTGAGAACACTTCAGACCCCATTCAGGAATTGGGGCCAGTGTGACTGAAGAGAGCCCAAGTGGACAAGCCTAGGCCTTTTGTAGGAACACACATATCACAACATTGTGGCTTGGCAGTCAGGAGTCTTCTGTGTGCTTACAGTGGATACTCAAAAGGATCTATTTTGGGTGATCCTCTCCTTTGAGTTCCCCTTCAGTGTCCCAGAGTAACTATATCCCAGAAGAGTTATCTGAGAGGGCTTTATTTCTATGTGAATTGTTTCCTCTGTGTTGATAACTTATTGAGTGACTGGAATGCACCTTTATCACTTCCATTTTCAACACCAAGGTATGTGTCTGAAATCTTTAATTTCACCCCTCTACTTCTCACTGCCATAGTAGGAGAAAACCTTCTTTTGTTGGAGGGGAAGGGGAAGCAGTACTAGAGAGTAAACCCAGGGGTGATTTATCACTGAACCACATGTCCAATTCTTTTGATTTTTTTATTTTATTTTTATTTTTATTTTATTAGAGTCTCCTGAAGTTGTTTCTGGTCTCTAAGTTCCTGAGGCTGGCCTCCAACTTGTGATCCTCCTGTCTTAGCTTCCTGACTGGTTAGAATTATGTGTAAGTGCCCTTGTGAAATTGTGAAATCTGTATTGAAATCAAACAGATCCATTTTGATGATTGTAGAAGATAGTGTCACTGTCTATGTTAATGGTTTTGGTCACTCTCTGGAGATTTAAAAATATGACCACAATGGGGCTAATCAGTTAACTGAAATATGTTTGTCTTAAACTGGTCTTTGTATTTGGGTGATAATGTTTGTCCCTATGTGTCCACTGTATATGGTGAACTGTAACCTAACTTAATATGCAGATATGCTGTAACCCATCTTAACTGTAGGAATTTGCTTCTAACCAAGCAACTATGTCTCAGCCATTCATAGCAGTGTAGCTTGCTGTTGACTGACCTGATCACATGCTGTTGACTGACCTGATCACTGGCTATTGGTCAGACTGCAGCTAATCAGATTATTTCCAGATGGCCATTCATTTTCTCTGATGGTGTGTGTAACGTGCAGAGGTGATGCAGTTAAACCATCTTTGGTTCCAAGTGCCCCCTGGTACCAGAATCTTTTTTGTTTTTATTCTTTTTTTTTTTTTTTTACACAAGCTTTTCTAAATCAAATTGTTCTCAGTTTTTCTACAAACAATTCCAAAGTAGGAACCACCGTGAGAAGCTACCAGTTTGTTCCTTGTGGCATATGGAGGAATTCAGAGACTTTTTTCTGACCATTTTTGAGCCATCTAGGAGTAGAGTGAGCTGAAATCCCCAGTAACACAGAATAGGCTGACTTGGGAATAACTGTTTTTCTACCACAGGTTCAAAAGTTAGATCACAGCTTGAGAGCCCTGATGTTGGGAGAGAGATTGTGACAGCAAGAGGAGTACCCAGTGAGGGCATCAAGGGGAAAACTGTGAGGACCAACCAGGAGACATACAGGAGTGATGTCTGGGAAATGCAGGGATGCCCATGAAATGTCCCCTCTGAATGCATGTCCAGTACAGACAGCATCCTTGTGGGCTTAGGGAAGAGCAGCACCCATCAAGTAATATTTTCTTTCTTTTTCACTCCCAGGGTAGCTGCTATACTTGATGTGGTCAGAAGACATGGCCACTAGACCTGTGTGCTAGGAGAGGTAGCTGTACCAAATGCCAATGGAGAATTCTACCTGATGCTTGCTGGTCTGACTCTGCAGGATTTCAGTAAGCCTGGCTGTTCCTGAGAACAAATGCGTAGTTTGAATGCAGTGTCCTGTATTGACTATTAATCTTGGACTGTCAGTGTAATTACTGTAACCAGACTTCATTTTGTCTTTGGAGAGAACCATGGATTTTTCCTTATTTGAACATAAACAGGTAAGCCATGGGGACCCTAGATTTCACCCAAGTACTGGAGACACCAGCACCAAAGAGCTGGTGTGCATATTTAGTGTGGAGAGAACAAATTTAGTTGGAAGAACTCCATGAGTGCAGCTTGTTCACAGTCAAAGCAGCAGTAACTGGGATTAGAGAAAATAGTCCTTTAACACCAAACTAAATTAGTATAAACCTGCTAAATATCATGTTGAAAAAAGTGAATTGAAAAATTACTTGAAAGTATATTCATTTGCTTCTTAGAACTGTAATTCTCTAGTATGTATAAAGCATTAGCTTTTGTGCTTGAAAATTAATAGGTTAATGCTGGAAACACTATATCACAATTGTTTGTACTTGGCAATCATGCAGTAAAATAAAACAATGATAATATCAAAATCTTATCAGTATTCGAATACTGTATCTTATTTTCTCTTCACTACAACATTATTAACATTCATTCGCATTTTAGGAAGTGATGTTTGCAGATACAGAGTGGCTTGCCAAGTCATATACTTGGAATATGGAAAGTTTCTCTCACTCCAGGGACCACAGTGTACAAAAGAAATTCATACACCACTTAAAGTTTTTCTTGATGTTGGACATAGGTATGTAAAGTGTTCCTAGCAACAGATTAATGGCAGGAATATAAAAAGGTGGTATGGTGGTCTTGTTTGCAAAGTTTCAGGAGGATTCCTGATAGATGTCTGTCTGGTCAAGATGTTATTGGAAAGAAATGGTAGAGGAGAAGGTAATGAGTCCAGAGATGGGAATGGGACAGGAGCAGGCAATGTGACAGAAGGCAGTGGAACAGGAGATGGCACTGGTACAGAAGCAGGGAATAAGCAGTTGGGAAATGAGGAGCTCTGTGGGGTGTTTCCCCATGAGACTGTCCTTGAGTTACAATGAAAAGTCAAGCTGGGGCCTGGCAGAGGTGTAGGGCAGCCCATGGGTTCCAGAGGATGAGATGGGGGAGAAGAAAGTCCATCTGATTGAGGTGAGTGTTGTTCCAGAGGAATCACAGACTGTGGTGACTGAGAGGCACTCAGGTATGAGTGCGACCCCTCAGACAAGGAGGAAGACATTAATTTTGGTGAGGAGATGGAAGCCAGAAGCAGAGGGTGCTTGTGCACAGAAGACAGGGAAGGCAAGGGGTAGAAGGAAGTGGCCAGAGCATCCTGCACAGGCAGTGTTCATGATGGGTGGACTGCATCTGACTCGGATTTGCACTTTTCATCTGGGTCATCCCCGTGTAAGACATGGTGAAAGCTGCTGTCTTCATGAAGCTTCCCTAGGTGGCTGTAAGCGATAGGAGGCACAGGTTGTAGCTGGAGCAGATGGGGCCAGGAGGTAGTGTACATGGGAAGGGGCAGGCACCTGAGGTTTATAGCCTCTCACTGCCACATATTCCATGTTTACAGAGCCCTAACTCTTTCATACCCCAGAGCTTTAGTGACATCCTGCCCCATGAGAATTTTGTGTTTTAGGATCATATCATAGACAGCAGCTGGAAGAATACAGGAAGAAGTTTAATGTTACTTTAATGTTACTTCCACTTCCCTCCAGCAATCCCTGTAACATGAAAATGGAGACTGGGTTACTGTGGAGAGGAAGGGTGAGTAGAATGTCCATATGGGGAAAATTGTGTGAAATTAGTCTCTGGAGAGCAAGCACCAGTGTTCAAGGCCACATAACAGGTGATAGGGATAGCAAAGCACATAGAAGTTTTGCACTTTGTCATTTCCTTCCACCTCCACTTCCCCACTGTACTCATAATCACCCTGTGGGAAGAACGATTGTACCATTTCAAAGATGAATGGATCTTAGGAAAGTGAGAGCTTATCCACACATTGACCAGGAAGTCACACGTCTAAATCCAGACAGCATGGCTCCATGATGGCCCACACTGTCCTACTGGACATCACTCATCCCTGGCCCACCACAGCTTCATTGTGAGCACAGAACCTGAGAAGTGTCTATAGGATGATGATTTCCTTCCTGAATCTTCCCTTTCTTGTCTATGCTATTGAGATTCACTGGAATGTGTCTTCATTCTCTTGGGTCAGGGGACAGCAAATCACCTCAGGGCTGGGAGTGCAGCTCTTTACCTTTCAGAATTCCACTCTTCTTCCTCTTCTTGCTCTGTGCCTTCTTCACCTTTGGATGCAGACCAACAACAAAGGAAAAGAGGCTGGTGCCCATTAATCCTCTACTCTCCTAGACCAGTTGTAGACATTCCATGATTCTGAACAGCATAAGTGTATATAGTTAGCTAGTGAGGACCACTTTAAGAATGATTGTAAAGTGGAGAAATATTTTATTTTTTTTCTTTGGAAAACATAAACAGAGAATTTTCTCTCTAAAGTGCACCACGGATGTCCTCAGTCACTGCTCCTCCACTCAGGATCAGACTCATTTCTGTAGGCTCTTCTAGGCTGCTAGGCAAGCTTATGATCCCTGAGGCCAGAGGTGACTCCAGCCTGTGATGGAGGCCCTCAAGACTCAGCACAGCCCTCACATCAGTCAAGCAGAGAGGAAAGACTTTTTTTCTGAGACTCCTTCCAGGAGAAGGTGACTGATGGAACAGTCCTTAAACCTGATTTTCTTCACAGGTTCCCAACTCTTTCAGAAATCCAGACCTCTGACACTGAGTCACAATGTGTGTTTTTCTCTTGATAATGCAGCTCACCACTTGGATAGTCTGGGAGCTTCAGAAAGTGCAGACCCTCTCCCTGCCCTGCCCACCTGTCCCAGCATGATGCTCTGTTCTGTCCTGAGATTTCTGATTTTTGAAGTGTCTAGTTATTTCGGATTAGTGGAAAGAAGAGTAGAAAACAGAGAATCTATTTTTCTGGTGAGTCTGGCCTGAGGGTTTCTTTCCTTTGGATTTCTTTTTCCTTGGTGTTGGGAAAGATGGATCACTCTGGAAGCAGGGTAACAGGAGGAGAAAGAGCCCCAGTCCACACACAAAGCCAAGGATCATATCCATTGCTCAGGGTGAGTAGAAGCTGGGGTTCAGCCATGAGGCACTAACGCTATTCAGAGGAAAGAGAGGATTCTCCAACACCTAAATGGCACTGTCCATTTTGGACAAATGAGTCCTGAGAGGTCTTTTCAGCAATGGGGAGTAGGGCCTAGGCATGTAACACAGGGCTGTGCTGTCTCATCACAAAGGGATCCTGAGAGCAGGGGAGGGTCAAGAAGAAGAGGCAGCAGCACACCCCTGCCCCACCCTCCAGTCCAGGATGTCCTCCACCCTCCTGGGCCTTCAAGATCCCTATTTCCAACTCTACCTTCTTGCCCTGCCCCAGGAGGCCTTAAATCATTTCCTGTTGTTTTTGTCTAGCACCCAGACATAATCAACTTCCTTTTAGATCTCTTCTTAGTTTCCTCAGTAGTACACTGTTTTGATATTGGGTTGTTTCTGTAGTTGTTATTTTGCAGGGATTATTACTTTCTTGTTCTCTTCTCTCTGCTGTGTCAGCTTTCTCAATCAATATTTTTTTTCTTTGAATCAACACAGATGTAGAACTGAAATCTGTTCTTTAATTACTTAGTTTTGTGCATTTTAAATAAAATTTCTTCATGTTTGTTTTCTCATTAATTTTATTACCTTCATGTAGAGGGTCTTGAACAACACAACAAAAACCTAAATTAAATATATGATTATTCCAAATCCAGAAGAACAGGTACAGAAAATGAAAAAAAAAAAAAAAACAAACAAAACTTCAAGGAAATTTTTGAATGTTTCTCATATATTTTCTTCAACTTCAATGATTGTTCTTCAAATTTGCTGATGAATTTTGTGGGATTTTCTGTATACACACACACCCACCCAGACACAAACCCAGTTATTCATGTGTGATATGTATGTCAAATATGCATCATATCATGTGTGTAGGAATGGCTGTTTGTTTTGATTTTACAAGGGGAAATATTGAATCTGGAGGTCTGAATTTTATGTCAAATTTGGTAAATTTCTAGCCCTTGTTTTCCAAGAGGTTTTCTTTCCCCTTTTCCCTCCTTTCTCTCTGAGTCTCTCTTTGCATGTGTGTAGATAGCCTTGCTGATGGGGATGTCCAGGTCATGAGCACCACTTGCTGGAAAGATCTCTGCCTTGTGCTGCTCTGTTGGCTCTGTCCTTTACCATATACCAACTGACTAAAGTGATGTGGGTCTGTTTCTGGGTTATGTTTGCTAATACTTCATTGCATTTCTTTTCTACTTTTATGACATATTTAAATCTGTAGTTTTCTTATAATCTTACACATGTGTTAGAACGTCGTTCTTTGGCTTTTGTGTTCTGAAGAGATGAACTATGAACCTATCTTGAACTGTTGTAATGGCCTTATTGGGTCAGTATCTGATAAGTTATAGTTGTATTCAGATGGACAATTTCTTTTTGAGTTACATCTAGCATATAAATCAATTGATTTCATGCAGTTTCTTGAATTTAAGAATATTGAGTTCTTTGTGGTATCCCTGGACTATCTTTGTAATGTCTAAGAAATCAGTATTGATGCCACCTTATGAATTTCTGATCATCATTTATATATTTTTTCTTTCATATATTGCCTACAGGCTCATGGATTTTGTGATTTTAAAAATATATTTATATTTTTAATGCAGTGCTGAGCATCAAACCCAGTGCTTCACACTTAGTAGGCAAGTGGTTGATCTACCACTGAGCTACAGCCACA
Organism: Sciurus vulgaris; assembly: GCF_902686455.1. Classification (NCBI taxonomy): domain Eukaryota; kingdom Metazoa; phylum Chordata; class Mammalia; order Rodentia; family Sciuridae; genus Sciurus; species Sciurus vulgaris. The sequence goes on from NC_136474.1 coordinate 32,737,699, forward strand.
ACCCCTTTAGTAATTTTTTACTTGACACATAATCACACATATTTATAGGATTTAATAGGCCAAATATAATATTGTGATACATTATGTCAGATCCATTAGTGTTTGCTATCCACTGCTTCACAAACTTATTTCTTTGGTGTGAGAAATTTCAAACTCTACTTTTTAGCAATTTTAAAATATACAATACAATACTAACTATCATCCCTATATTAATCAGCATTTTGTCTCTGTGAGTGAAATATGTGACAAGAATAACTTAGAGGAAGAAATATTATTTTGGGTTTTACCATCTCCATGCTGGACCCAGGTAGCTAGATATCAGTGTGTGGGCATACAAGAGGAAAGCTGCTCAGTTAATGGCAGATAAATATCATAGAGAAACAGGCTTGGTGGCATACACCTGTAATCCAAGTGGCTCCAGAGGCTGAGGCAGTAGGGTTAAAGGTTTTCAAGTTTAAACCTGGCCTCAGAAACTTAGCAGGGCCCTAAGTAGCTTATCAAGACCCTGTCTCAAAACATATCATAAAAGTATAAAAGTGCTGAGGTTGTAGTTCAGTGGTTAAGCACAGCTTGGTTGAATCCATGGTACATAAAATTTCAAATAAAAGCAGATAAAGGGAGAAACAGGAAAGAGAGAGAGAGAAAGAGAGAGAGAGAGAGAAGAGAGAGAGAGAAAGAGAGAGAAACACACACACACACACACACACACACACACACACACACACACACACACCACCCAGGGCCAAACACAATGTTTTCTAATGTTACATTCTACTCTCAATAAGCACACCTCCAGTCACCTAATTTCTCCAGCCACACCTACCTGTCTGCAGTTAGAGACTGTGGTCCTTTCCAATTATTAATTCAAGTAAAGGAGTAGTCCGCATATAAGGTTGCAGATGTCATAATCCATTCTTTTCTCCTCTGAATATTTCTGCATTGCCTAACACATGTACATGGGGGGGGGGGACTCCTAGATCCAGATTCACGATAATCACCATTCTGTAGTGGACTTTTAAAAATGAGTTCCCCACCCTTTGATTTCCTGCCATTTGCATATAACATGCATGTATGTTCTTTGTTAGTGTTGCTTAGTTTGTTTTGCATTTACTCTGCTTGGTGAAGGAAGATGTAACTATAATTTTGATTAGATCTCAGTCTTTCAGTGACTCTGGGGTCCTGAAAGACTCATTTCCCCAATTTCCTCATTTTCTCACTTCCCCATTTCCTCATTTTCCCCACTCTGATGGGACAGGATGTTTGGAGGGAGCAGGTCAGTATGTTGCTGGGATATGAGTCAAGTGAGTTTGAGAAGATGAGCGGACTTGATTCTTCACATAGAAGCTGGAAGACCCGGACCTTGTGGATCCTGGGGGTCCCCAGGAAATAGATGTCTCCCACACAGAAGGGCTGTGGGTAGGCTGTCTGTCAATCATCCTCTCTCAGCCTATGGTGATGAGTCCTGGCTATGGGTGCCCCATATGGTAACCTGCTAATGACCTTGCCTAGTTAAAGCCAAGTAACTCTCACAGAGTGGGCTTGTGGCTTCACAAGGGACCTGCCAAGGACCTACTGTCTAAAGGTGCTAGTATCACAATGCAGGGTCAGGTAGCAATGAGGATATGGTGGTTCCTTAAGTCTTGCTTCTTGCACAGCACTTCATTTGCCAGTAGTCTCATACATCCAAGGGTTAACTAATTACACCCATGAGAATTCAGACATTGTTGACAAGATATCTGAAATATAGATTTATAATCCTGTCAGGAGCAATGCATCTTGCCATAGGAAGGAGATATTGGAAGATGTTGCAAGAAGCATAGTGACCTGAATCCTGGCATTGGCTTTAGTAGACAAACAGACCCATGAAACAGAATAGGCAAAACAGAAATAAATGCATGCATGTATAGTCACTTCCTTCTTAACAAAGGTGCCAAAAACACATTTTGGAGAAATGACATCCTGTTCAACACAGTGTGTTGTAAAAAAATGAATGATCACATGCAGAAGATTGAAGTTTTACTCCTATTTCTCATCCGTACCAAAAAACGAACTTATACGCTATCAAGGACTTTAATGTAGGACCTAAAACTCTGAAACTGCCAGGAGAAATATTATGGAAATGTTTAAGATTTTTGACATACTCAGTAGTTTCCTGGTTAGGACCTCAAAGGCATAGGCAACAAAAGAAAAAAATTGACAAATGGTATTTCAACAAGCAACCAAAAAACTTCTGCACAGCAAAGGTAGCAATCAACAAAGTGAAGATATGATCATCAGAGAGAGAAAAGCTTTGCCAGCTGTACATCTGACAAAACTCAAAACCACTTAACAAAAAACAAATCAACCAATAAAAATGGGAAAATCATCTGAAATGACACTTTTTTGAAGAAATACAAATGAGCAATAAACACATGAAAAAAATGCTCAATATGGTTAACCATCAGGAAAACACAATTCAAAATTATGAGATTCTATTTTATTCAGCTTAGAATAACTATCATATCAAAATTAATGTATAGTAAGCTATGAATAAAATGGAACAATTAAAAACTGTTTGTGGAAATGTAATTTAGTATATCCACTTTGGAAACAGGTGGAGTGTTTTCAAAAAACTGAAAATAGAAGTTTGTTATGACCCAGCTGTCCCACACCTAGGTGTTTCTCTGAGGGGAATTAAGTCTGCCTCTAGAGATGCCTGCATACCTATGATTATTGTGGCACTGTTCACAATTGATGAGGTAAAGAATCAACCCAGGGTCCATCAGCAGGGGAATCAAGAAAGAACATATGTATACAGATATGTGGGTGTGTGTGCATGTGTGTATGTATACATACAGACATATATAGGTGTATGTCTATGTATGTATGCTTATGCACTTTATTTATGTGTATATGTGTATATATGTATATTTTACATGCCTATGCATATATGTTTAATCTTATTTACTTGTACACATATTTTTACATATACATATATACATATATATACATGTGTGTATATGTACATATGTATATATGTAATATATATACATATATATATGCCAGATTATTATTGGACCATAAAGAAGGATGAAGTCCTGTTACTCACAGGAAAGTGCATGGAACTGGGGATATTGTGTTAAACAAAATGACACAGAAAGAGAAGAAGACAAGTGCTGCATGTTCTTTCTCAAATATAGAAGCTTAAAAAGAAAGATTTGAAAGTAGAAGAGATTGCTAGGGATTAGAAAAGGTGTTAGGGGAGGTGGTGTGAGGGCCATGTATGCATGTGTGGAAATATTCCAGTGAGTTCCATTTCTTTCTACAATTATTACATGAGACCAATTATAATAAAAATAAATATAGAATATCTGGCATCTCTGAAAAATAATAAAATAAATCTTGACTCAGGGAGATGCTAAAGCAGCCTTTCTATACTATATGTCCTTGTGAACTATATTAATGAACAAAGAGAAATAGACCACATTTCTAGAGTCTGAATACCCGAGAGCACTCGCAGAAGCTTGCTCTAACCCCTTAACACAAAAAGTCCCTCATACCAATGAGAAATGTGCAGGGACTCTTCCTGCCCTTTAGAAGATTGTGTCACCCACAAACAGGGAAGTGCCAGCACTCTGCAGATGCCCTTGGGTGTGTATGATGACAGATAGTGGGACAAAAAAAGAAAAGATACTGCTTCACAGGGGCTGGGATTGTGTTAAATGTCCCTCCCTGGAAGAAAAAGGACAACACCTTTTTAAAATTTATTTTTATTGTAAACAAATGGGATACAGGTTGTTTCTCTGTACATGGAGTAAAAGCACACCACATGTGTAATCATACATTTACATAGGGTAATGTTGTTTGATTCATTCTGTTATTTTTTCCTTTCCCCTTACCTACCACTTTTTTTTCCTTTCCCCTCCTACCACTCTTTTCTCTGTATACAGTCCGTCCTTCCTCCATTCTTGACCCTCCCACCCCCCATTGTGTGTCATCATCCACTTATCAGCAGGATCATTTGTCCTTCGGTTTTTTGAGATTGGCTTAACTCACTTAGCATGATATTCTCCAATTTCATCCATTTGCCTGCAAATGTCTTAAATATAATATTATTTAAGGCTGAGTAACATTCCATTGTGTGTGTGTGTGTGTGTGTGTGTGTGTATATATATATATATATATATATATATATATATATATATATAAAACCCTAAGATTCCATCTCACCACAATTAGAATGGAGATTATCAAGAATAAAAGCAACAATAGGTGTTAGGGTGTGGGGAAGAAGGTACACTCCTACATTGCTGGTGGGGTTGCAAATTAGTGCAGCCACCCTGGAAATCAGTGCAGAGATTCCTCAGAAAGCTTAGAATGGAACCACCATTTGAACCAGCTATCCCACTCCTTGGTCTATACCCAAAGGAAAACACTTTGATAAAGCTGAAATCTCTGGCTGCATTCCAAAGGTCAGTAGAGTACAGAGACAATGTTAGTCAGATGCGTTTTCCGCCACCTGCCACCACTGAGAACAACCTTCTGGGGGAGCTGCAGTTGTAGTATTGCTGACTGTACACTGAGGTCAACTTGCACCTCCTGTTTGCTCTTACTGCCTTTTAAAACTACTGTGAGTAGATGACCCCAGTGTCAGCTGTGTTCCTTCTCCTGCTGGTTTTATGCCCTTCATTGGATTTCCACCTGCACATATTCCTCTAGGATCCAAGTATGAAGTTTTTGATTTGCTAACAATATCATATATTGCATCCTATTGGACAATTCTCATTTTATTTTGTGAACTAGAGAGGCAAACAGAGCCAGGAGCTCCTATGAGTTCAAGTCCACAAGAATGAAGACAAAATTTATGAAGGGTTCAAATGCCATAACTTAGATATAGGTGAAGCATCCCCAATCTGAAAACCAGAATAGAAAATGATCCCAAATCTGATATTTTGTTAACATAATAGCAGTGCTCAAAAACTTTTAGATTTTGGAACTTTTAAGTTTTACCTTTTTGAATTAGGGATGTTCAACTGGTAAAATGTGTGGAAATATTCCACAGTCTGAAAATTCTGAAGCATTTTTGGTAAATTATTAAATAATATGTTTTGGCCCAAACAATTATTTTCTCACATTAATATCTGTGTCATTTATTTTGTTTTTAGTGAATTAAAAGCTAAAAGTGATGTATCAAAAGAGAAAAATTGAACGAATAATGAGATTTTAAAAATACAAGTTCAATTTTATTAATTTTATTTATTTATTTTTTCATTTTAAATCACAGGCATAAATGGCTGGATTTTACATGATGATTTCAGAATTCCAGTCCCTGTGCCAAGTTTGAATGTGCTGTGTCACAGTTCCTTGATAATGAGTAAATGAACGCATGACCTTCTGTAAGCTGCCCAGGACACTGTATCTTGTAGTCAGTTCAAACAGTTATGCAGTGGTGTCCTGACATATTGCGTGGACTTGTCATCGTAGGCATAAAACCTACAAGACATCTAACTTCTTTTCTTTGGAAAGTGGGTGGCAGTACCAGAGATTGAACCCACTCCTTTTTATTTATTTTGTTTTATTTTTACTAGGGTCTCCAAGTTGATGAGGTTGGACTGGAACTTAGGATACTTCTGCCTCCGTTTCCTGACTGACTGTGATCATAGGCATGCACCACTATTCCTGGCTCATCTAACTTGACATTGTGAAATTGTAAAGTCTGTATTGAAATCAAGCAGATTCGTTTTGACAATTGTGAATGACATTGTCACTGTCCATATTCATGGTTTTGATCACTCCCCCAAAGATTTAAGAATATGAATAAAATGGTGATAACTGTTAAACTGAAATATATTTGGCCTAAAAGGTTCTCCATACTTAGGTGATAAAGTTTTACAAAAGTGACCTCCATAGATGATGAACTGTAACATATCTTGCTATGCAAATCAGGTGTAATCTATCTTAACTGTAGGAATTTGCCTGTAACCAAGGAACTAATTCTCAGCCAATCACAACAGGGCAAGTTCAGGCAATCAGGTGCTGAGGACTGATCTGACCATGCTCATATGGTCAAATGTGCTGGCTGCAGACAATCAGATGGTTTTCAGATGGCACTTCCTCTTCTCTGATTCTGAGTGTAATCTATGAAGGTGAGGCGGTTAACCGTCTTGGTTCCCAAGTACCACCTGGTGCTAGAAGAGTTTTTATTCTTTCTTTTTCTTTACACAAGCTTTTCTAAATCAAGTGTTCTCAGTTTTTGTTAAAACAGTTCCAATCCAGGAACCAACTGTGAGAACCTGCCTCTGTTCCTTTTGACATTTGGGGCAATTCAGAGACTTTTCTGAACATCTTTGATCCATGTAGGAGTAAAGTGAGCTAAGGTCCCCAGTAACACAGATGAGGCTAACTTTGGAATAATAGCATTCCCTCCACAGGGTCCAAAGTTAGATTACAGTTTGAGAGCCCTGAGGTTGGGAAAGAGGTGGTGACATGAAGAGTTCTACCTGATGATGGGGTTGAGGGGAAAACTGTGAGGACCAGCCAGGAGACTTACAGGAGAGGAAAGATGTCCTGGAAACTTCAGGGAATTTCCTTGAAGGAGTCCCCTCTGAACACATGTCCAGTCCAGACAGCTTCTTTGTGGGCTGAGGGAAGAGCAACATCCATGAAGTGATAATTTCTCGCTATTTTACTCCCAGTGTAGTTGCTGGAATTGATGTGGTCAGAAGACACGATCACCATGCCTGTCTGTTGGAGGAAGTAGATTATCAAATGCCAATGGAGAAGTCTTCTTACTGCTTGCTGGCAGGGCTGTGCAGGATTCCACCTAACCTCGCTGTTCCTGAGAGAAACTTTGTATTTTGATACAGTGTCTTTTTTGACAGTTAACCTGGGATTGTAATTACTGTAAAGAGACCTCATTTTGTGTCTGGAGAGAACCAGTGAATTTTTCCTTATTTGAACATAAGCAGGTAAACTATAGGGACCCTGAATTTCATCGGAGGGGTGGAGACACAGCAGTAAGTAACTTATGTGCACAGGCAGTGTGGGGAGAACAGAGTCAGTTTGAAGAACTGCATGCGTGCAGCTTGTTAATTGTTAAAGCAGCATTAACTGAGAGTAGAGAAGACACTTTTTTGACACCAAAGTAAATTAGTAGAAACTCACTAAATATTAGGTTCAAAAAAGCAAATTGAAAAATTAATTGAAAGAATATTCATTTGCTTCTCAGAACTGTAAGTCTCTAGTATAGTTTTTGTCCTAGATAATTAATTGGTTAGCTCTGGAAACAAAATATCACAATTGTGTATAGTTTCAGGTAGTGACTAAATGTTAAGTTGATAATTATCAGTAAAAAAATAAATGACAAAATCAAGATCATCCCATAGAAATTATGCAGTGTTCTAATATTTTAACTCATTTCTCCTTCAGTACAACATCATTAATATCAATTCCCATTTTAGGAAGTGCTGTTGGAAAACTCTGAGTGATTTGTTTATGTCATAGACCTGGAATGTGGAAAGTTTCTCTCTCTCCACAGACCACAGTGTACAAAAGTCATGCACTTCGTGAAGTTTATCTTGATGTTGGACATAGGTATGTAAAGTGTTCATAGCAACAGATTTTGGCAGAAATCTTAAAGTGTGGTGTTGTGGTCTTGCTTGCAATTTTTTGGAGGATCCCTGAGCTGATATATGTCTGTCTGGTCAATTGGTTGTTGGCAAAAATGGTAGAGATTGTGACAACATCAGGGAGCAGGTGACTGCAATTTCAAGTACTGTATAAGTGGGGAAAGAAGAGCTATAGACAATGAGAGTGGATGAGGGTGAGAAAAGCTAATACACAAAACTGTTCAGGACTTCAGGGCTGTGCCAGCCATGTTTCCTATAGGATAGCTTAGTATTATCTCATCCCCATTCTCTGTGGCTGGCATAGCATTATTTTATAAATTTCTGGATGTTTGTTTCACCTGTGTGGTTTGTGTACATGTGGCACCATGGGTGTGAGAAGCATGGGCCACAAGTATATGGGGAGATGGAGTGTTGTGGATATGACAGCTCAGTGTAGGGACACACACTCTATCAAAAGTGAGTATCCACAGACACCTCCACCTGTTCATAAAATGCAGCAATCCACATAGGCTCCTGAAATAATTTCAATTGGTTGTGTTACAATAGCATGGTTATGAATGTGACTGACCTTAGAAAACACAGGGGAAAGCCATTGGGACTGTCTGGAGTGTGATGTGTCACTGTTAATGTGGTGAGAAGAACTGAAAGTGTACTAGTGTTGGGGAATATTGGAGGAATTTCTTCTTGTGGAAGTTCCTTAGAAGTAAAAGTGCTTGAAGTTGTCAACAGTGTTGTAGTCTATGAACAGGAATTGAAAATGGCATGACATATTCTTCCACTCACATTGTGTTCTTGAGTGCCTGATTCAATGAAGTGAGAAACTTGTTTTAAATAAAAGTCTGTTTTGAAACCAAGTTTGCAACAGATGTGAATGTCACTTAGAGAGTCATGTGGATTTAAAAAGTCATTTCAAGTTGAACACATTGGCACAAACCTCTATTCCAGCTACTCAAGGGTTTGAGGGAGTATGACTTCAAGTTGGAAGACAACCTCAGCAACTTAGCAAGACCCTGTCTCAACACGAAATAAAAAAGGTTCTTGGGGTGTAGGTCAGTGGTAGAGCACTTGTTTGTACTAGGCCCTGAATTCAATCTCGAGTACTATGAAACAAAACAAAACAAATTATTTGCAGCAAAATATTGTGATGTGAAACAATTTTTAAAAAGATATATTTTCATTATTTTCTCCAATATCTTCCTGTTTGGTTATCTATTTCTTGGTATGTGTAAAAGTGCTGAAAGTTTGTAAGGTTTACATTTGGTAGTATGGCCATTTTGACAATATTAATTCTGACTAAATATCCAAGAACATGAAAGATGTTTCCATCTTCTAAGGTTTTATTTAATACCTTTCTTTAGTGTTTTGTATTTTTCATTATACAGGACTTTCACCTCTTTTGTTAGATCAACTCTTCAGTATTTTATTTTATTTTTTTCTCTTTCAGAGAATTCATCACGTATGAATGGAAATGCATTAGGTTTATGATTGTTGATTTTATATCCTTCAACTTTGCTGTATTCATTATGAATTCTAGAAGTTTTCTGGTGCCATTTTGTGGATCCTCTAAATAAAGAATCATGTCGTGGGCACATATTGATAGTTTGAGTTCTTCTTTTCCCTTTAAATCCTTTTAACTTCTTTGGTGTGTCTAATTGCTGTGACTAGAGTTTCCTGGACAGTGTTGAATGGAAGTGGTGAAAGAGGACATCACCATTGTGTTCCAGTCTTTAGAGGGAATGCATTCAATTTTTCTCCTTTTCATATCATGTTGGCTGTGGGCTTAGCATTGATATGCTTACAATGTTGAGGTACTTTCCTAGTATCTGTACTTTTTTCTTGTGTTTTCAGCATGAAGGGGTGCTGCATTTAATTTAATGCTTTCTTTGGCATCTATTGAGATGATCATATGATTCTCAACTTTAAATCTGTTGATGTGATAAATTACATTTATTGATTTTCAGATGTTAAACCAACATTATATCCCCAAGATGAAACCCAGATGTTTATTGTGCACTGTGTTTTTAATGTTTTTGTATGTGATTTGCCAGAATATTGTTAAGAATTTTTCATGTATGTTCATCAGGGCTATTGGGTCTGAAGTTTTCATTCCTTGATGAGTCTTTACTGGTTTTAGTGTCAGGGTGATAATCACTTCATAGAATGAGTTTGGAAAGGTTCCCTCCATTTCTTGTTTCATGGAATACTTCGTGGTGTATTGGAAGTAGTTCTTCTTTGAAGTCTTGTAGATCTTGGTTGAGAATTCTTCTGGTCCCAAGCTTTTCTTGGTTGCTAGGTTTCTTATGTCCTCTTCTATTTGATTGCTTCAAACTGATTTGTTTAAATTGTGTCTGTCCCCCTGATTTAATTTGGGTGGATCAAATATCTCTAGAAATGTGTTTATGTCTTTGGGTTTTTCTATTTTGTTGGAGTATAGATTTTCAAAGTTGCTACTAATTATGTTTTTTATTTCAATAAGTATCTGTTGTGATATTTTCTTCTTTATGACAGGTGAGAGTAATTTGATTTTTTTCTCTCCTCTTTTTTGGTAATGCTATGTTTTATCAATTTTGTTAATTTTTTGAAAGAACTGTTTGTGTTGTCAATTTTTCTATTGTTTATTTCAATTTCACTGATTTTATGTCTGATTGCAATTATTTCTTGTCTTCTCTTACTTTGTGTATTGATTTGTTCTTTTCTTTCTAGTGCTTAGGGTATAATGTTAGGTCATTTATTTGTTGACTCTTTATTCTTTTTTTGAGTGAGCTCAATGCAGTGAATTTTCCTCTTAGTTCTGCTTTCATAGTGTTCCAGAAATTTTGATATATTGCATCTGTGTTGTCCTTTACCTCTAAGAATTTTTTTTTTTTTTATCTCCGCTCTGATGTCTTCTGCCATCCATGTATCATTCAGTAGTGTATTATTTAGTCTTTGTGTGTTGGAGTAGTTTCTACTGTTTATTTTATTATTGATTTCTAATTTCATTCCAGTATAATCTGATAGAATACAAGATAGCATCTCTATTTTTTGGTATTTGGAAAGAGTTGCTTTGTTCCATGACATGTGGCATATTTTAGAGAAGGTTCCATGTGCCATGTATTCGCTCATTGATGGATAGAATATTGTATGTATGTCTGTTATGTCTAAATTACTTATTGTGTTATTAGGTTGTATCTTTTCTTTGTTCAGTTTTTGTTTAGAACATCTATCCAGTGGTGAGAAAGGTGTGTTAAAAACACCCAGTGTTATTGTGTTGTTTTCTGTTCGATTCCTAAAATTGAGACAGGTTTGTTTGATATACATACATGCTCCCTTGTTTGGGGCATAAATATTCACAATTGTTATGTGTTGTTGATTTAAGTTTTCCTTAAGGAGTATGAAATATCCATCCTTATTCCTTCTGACTAACGTTGCCTTGAAGTTCTCTTTATCTGATATGAGGATGGAATCCTCTGCTTTTTACTGACTCTCTGTGCATGATATATGTTTTCCCATCCTTTTACATTCAGTCTGTGGATGTCTTTTTCTATGAGATGAGTCTCTTTTTGGCCATTTTTTAAAGTCCAATCTGCCAGTCTGTGTCTTCTGATTAATGAGTTTAGGCCATTAACATGCAGGGTTATGATTGAGGTAAGATTTGTATCCCAGTACATTTTGTCCAATTTTTGGTTTTTAACTTATTCCATTTCTCCTTGATTGACTTTTTCTTTAGTGCACTTCCTCCCCTTTCTGACTTTACCTGTTGTTTTTCAGTTCCTCCTCATGGAATATTGTGCATAGAATGTTCTGTAGTGCAGACTATTTGTAAATTCTTTTAACTTTTGTTTCTCATGGAAGGTTTTTATTTTGTCATCAAATCTGATGGCTAGTTTGGCTAGAAATAAGATTCTTGGTTTATATCCATGTTCTTCCAGAACTTGTTATATGTTTTTCCAGGGCCTCCTAGCTTTTAGAGACTGTGCTGAGATATCTGATGATATCCATGTTGGTTTCCTCATATACATAATCTGATGCTTTTCTCTTGCAGCCTTTAAAATTCTATCTTTATTTTTTTATGATTATATTTTCATTATAATGTGCCTTCACATGGCTCTGTTGCAATTTTTACATTTGGTGTCTGATAAGTCCCTTGCATTTGATTTTCCATTGCATTCTCCAGGATTGGAAATTTTCTAATACAATTACATTGAATACATTGCTATTTCCTTTGGTTTGATATTCTATGCATTCTAAAGGGGACTTCTTGTTAAGAAAATAGAATTAAAGTGTTTTTGTGTCAGCTTTTCTTTTTAGTGAGTGAATTGTGATGGTTTATCATAATGGTTAATCTGAGAAATCCAACATGCTTGACAAATATCTTTAAAATAAACGAGACAAGAAGAATGGATTTCTAATGAGTAATAAGTAATAGGTACTCCCACCAATTGCATTCTTTGAGATTTTCGCTATGGATTATTCTAATATAAATATGAATTAAATGTACAGTTTCCTCAATTCAGATGTTGAAATATTCCTTACAAGTATTTTCATTAGGCTCTGTGGATTAGTGATATATTTTGAGGGATTCTAAACCCTTTGAAGCAATGTGTCCTTTTTTGCCCTTTAATGAATATATAACAGAGATTGACTCTCTGAGTCTCAGGAAATGTGCATCTCTTAGAATTCTTTTCAAAATAAAATCTTTTACTTAGTCCATCAGTTCAAGCTATGTTAACTGAACATTAGTGCTTTTATGTTTTAGAAGTGTATTATATCATTTGAGGGTTTTACTACATTTTTAAAAAGAAAACATTTATAACTCTAAAGGATTAAATATAATCTTTCAAGAAGCTAAAATAAGAATATTGCCAGAAATCTAATTTGCATAAAATCATCCCATGATTCTTTGCTAGTTTCATTTGAAAATAAAGCAGATTCTCCAACTCGATACTATCTGCTATGTGGCAAATACTGTGCTAGTTGGACATCTGTAGTTGGATAGCCCGCTGGGAAGTGGATATGAATACAGATGCCTCTTTGCTGGATTATTTCCTGTGTTGAGTCCATTTGCTACATTTCTTTATTGTGAATCCAAAATGAACAATCATCTTGAATTCAGTTTATTTTTCTAGTAAAGAAAATTTGACATTGATGCACTTGAATTGTCAATAACTGCTGCTAGAAAAATAAGAATATTTCTGTCACTGAAGGTTGACAGCATTTATTGATGTTTCAACTCCTGATTCTCTAAACAGTGGGTCAGAGCTAGGAGTAGTGTAACCTGTAGTGGAAGTAATTTTGCTGGTTTGTGTTTGGAATCTGCACTTCCTTTGTTGAGAGGCAGTGGCATTGCAAAAGAAGTTCCTGAGGTCTTTTTCCAAGCAGAGAACACCATTTGGACGGCCACGTTGACAGTTTCTCAGGGCAGGACAGGGCTGTGGTGTCCCTCTTTTGCTTGTAACTGACTGGTTTTAGATCCACTTGGAAAGAGGATTGGGTATGGAAACTCTGTGGTAAGTGTCTGTGAATGGTCTTTATGTGTGTGGATTCTTTGTGATTTCATGGAAGTGTCTGTGTGGGGAGATCTCTTAAATCTGTGTGAGGTTTCTGTGAAGGTAGGTTTAAGGATACTCTGCAAAAATTTCTGTGAGGTCTCTGTTCTGGTGAGATATCTTTATGGGTTGTGTATGTAGGAGGAGGTACCTGTGGAAGAAGGAGGCCTTTGTAAGTCTTGGAGGAGGAGTTCTCTGTGAATGTAGGAGTTCTCTGTGAATGATTTGTCACATCTCTGCCATAGGGAGAGGTCTTTGTGTATTGTCTCTGGGTGAGTTCTCTATTTAAGAACGGTGTGGAAAACCTATACAATCACTGTGGAAGGTTCTCTGGGTCTGTGGGGCAATATGAGATCCTGTGGGAATTACTCTGAAAATTCCTCCTGAGAGTTCACTATATTTCCAGCTGGTAACTTGTGGGGGGTCACTCTATGGTGCCTCTAAACAAGTTTCTATGTGAGGTCTCTCAATGCATGTTCTGTGCCAGTGGTAACCTGGGGTGAAGTCTCAGTGAACCAGGATGCATGCACATACACAGGGGTAATGCCATCATTGATGTGTACCAAATTTCTGCTTGGAGGGTGTTGCAGCATTTTTTCTCAGAGATTTTTTGCTTGAGCCCATAGATATGTGACTTCTTGAGTCACACTTCCTGGACTCATCAAGTTACTTTCAAAATCCTCCTTTTCATCTTCGAAACCTTTACTGAGGAACTTCTTGAATTCCAGTGTAGATACTCTGGGTCCCTCTCTATGTCTTGTCTGGGGCCTTAGGGGATCTTTCAGAGCATGTGGATGTCACCTTTTGCACACCTTTTCTGCTTTCAGAAACAAGTTCAGCAGGCTGGGCAACCAGGAGGGGTCAAGCTTATCTTCTGTTTGGCACCAACAGCACTAACTCGGGAATTTGCCCTGAGGCTGTGTGAAGTCCTAGAATGCTGGAAATTTGTAGGGAGAGCTTGGATGGTGTTTATCAGTTATGAACCTGTCTTGGCTGTGTTTCTCTGTTTGCTTCTGGATCTTGGTGCTGTAAGAATCCCCAGGAAGTTTGGGGGCAGACTTGGAAGTCAGGGAGAGGCAACTGTCCTGACGATAGTTGAGAGTGGATTGGCTCTTTTCTTCCTGAGACTTTGGAAGTAAAGAGAATAAAACCTTCCTGTGTTTCTGTTTTTTTGCTGGGGCCATTTCATACACTGATTTTCAGTTGGGATGAGAGGCCATACCTCTTCTTGGGATTTATGGGAAAGTGTTCTATGGGTCCTCTTCTGGGGTAAAGAAGAAAGTAGTAGGTTTTGGAGAGAGGATGTAAGGTGGGTGTTGTTCTGGACCTGAGCCACAGATGGGGGCAATGTTTGTGTTTAGAATTGGGTTTAGGCCACACAGTTGGATAAATGCTGGTCCTGTGAAATATGTGGAGATTCTTCAGCCTGAGATTGGACTGGAGAAGGGTCAGAGACTTTGTAAAATGTAACACATTTAGATCATGCAGAGAGAAAAACCTCTTAGAAGTGAGGCAGTAATCACGAGGGACTCAGTGTGCAGAGAGGGGAGGCCCCAGAAGAGCTGCCTGCATTTATGCTGTAAGGGTCCTCTAAGACCTTGTGGTAAGAGAAGTGCTGAGAATCATGAAAGTACTCTGGTTTCCCTTTTGTTCCAGAAGGATTTTGCCATGGTGTCTATTTGCCACCCAGTAACTTCAGCATTTTCATCAGAGAATCCAGGTAGTGGTCTGGGATCATTGGGTTGAAAGAAGATACAGTGTTAGCATTTTTCATCCACATTTTTGTTCTGCTCTTCTGGTGATCAGCATCTCCAGCAGTTTCTGGACATCAGAGTTGATGAACGAGAGGTCCACATCCTCTACTTGCTGGTATATGTGTACTCTGCTGAGAGTGGGGTCTGGTATACATTATAAAATGTATGACAGGCATTATAGGATATTTTAATAGAACTATAGTCCTCTCATTGTGCTGTTAAAACTTAAATGGATTACTTTATCCATTTGAGGACTTAGTGACAATTAACTTTTTTTCTTTTTTTTGTAGAAGGGATTGAACACAGGCATTCTAAACCACTGAACCACATCCACAGACCTTTCCATTATTTTTCATTTGTTTTGAGACAGATTCTCTCTAAGATGCTTAGGACCTCACTGGGTTGCTGAGACTGACTTTGAACTTGCAATTCTCCTGTTTTAGCCTCTCAAACTGCTCGGATTAAGGATCAGTGCCACTGCTGGTGCTGATAATTAACTTTAAAAATATCTTGGAAGAAAAATTGCAACAATTTAAACAATTTAATCCTATTTGTACAATTTTGCCAACTTAATTTTGATTCATTGAATGATATTTTACAGTGTGAAGTTCACTTTAGAACATGGAGACAAGCAGTTTGCTTAATCACGGCCAGATTTTAAGATGTGAATTTGACCTGCAATTTTGAAGGACTCATGTGTGAGCTACATTTTACTTGTGACATTTCCTTTTATGAAAATGTTGTTGATTGCATGTGCAATGTGCCCCAAAGTTTCATGTGTTAGGTACTTGGTTCCCTATTGGTTGGTCTGTCGGGAAGTGGTGGAAATTTTAGGAGGTTGGGCCCACTTGGAGGTCAGTCACTGGAGATGTGCTTTCCCTAAGTTGTTCTTGGGTACTTTATCACAGCAATAGAAAGCTGAATAATTTTGAAAAAACATGTTTGACAGCATGGATTTTTGAGTGAGCTGTGGGGGCAGAAATGTGAATTTCTTGATATATCATAAAATTGATTTAATCCTCCACTATGTAATGTTTGTGTACCATACTTAGTTTAGGAAAAAAGGTAGAGATAATAACAATTTTAATTCATGAAATATTTTTTAAAATTGTGTACTACAGTTATATATATTTTTTGATTCATTGTACACAAATTGGGTATACCAATTGTTTTTCTGTACACTATGTAGAGTCACAGTATTTGTGTAATTATACATGTCCATAGGGTAATGACGTTTATCTATTTCTGTTATTTTTCCTTGCCCTAACCTCCAACCCACCTTTCATTTTCCTGTAAACAATCCATCCTTCCTCTATTCTTACCTCCCTCCTACTTCCCATTAATTCTCATCATCCGCTTATTATAGAAATCATTTGGCCATTTGTTTTTTGGGATTGGCTTATCTCACTTAGCATGATATTCTGCAACTCCATCCATTTACTTTCAAATGCCATTTTATTCTACTTTATGTCTGAATAATATTTCATTGTGTTAATGTTCCACAGGTTCTTTATTCATTCATCTATTGAAGGACATCTAGGTTGATTCCACAATCTAACTATTGTGAATTGAGCTTCTGTAAACATTGATGTGTTTTCATCACTGTAGTATCTGATTTTGAGTATTTTGTGTAGGCCAAGGAGTGGGATAGCTGGGTCAAATGGTGATTCCATTCCAAGTTTCCTAAAGAATCTCCACACTGCTTTACAGAGTGGCTGCACTACTTTGCAAGCCCACCAGCAATGTATGAGTATGCCTTTCTCCCCACATCCTCACCAACACGTATTGTTTTTTGTAATCATTTTTTTTTTTAGATATTGATAGACCTTTATTTTATTCATTTATTTACATGTGGTACTGAGAATCAAACCCAGTGCCTCACACATGCTAGGCAAGTGCGCTACCACTGAGCCACAACCACAGCCTCCAGATTATTCGTTTTTTCTTTTTTTTTAATTTTAATTAAAAACCATAAATTTATATAGGGCAATGTTGTTTGATTCATTTTGTTATTTTTTTCCCTTCCCCCCCTCCAACCCCTCTTTTCCCTCTATACATTCCTTTCTTCCTCATTCTTACCACCCTCCTTATCCCTAACCCTAAACCTAACCCTAACCCTAACACTAACCCCACCTACCCCCCCCCCGTATGTCCTCATCCGCTTATCAGCGAGATCATTCGTCCTTTAGTTTTTTGAGATTGGCTTATCTCACTTAGCATGATATCCTCCAATTTCATCCATTTGCCTGCGAATGCCATAATTTTGTCGTTCCTCATGGTGGAGTAATATTCCATTGTATATATATGCCACAGTTTCTTTATCCATTCATCAACTGAAGGGCATCTGGTTTGGTTCCACAATCTGGCTATAGGGAATTGAGCAGCTATGAACATTGATGTGGCTGTATCTCTGTAGTATGCTGATTTTAACTCCTCTGGGTATAGGCCAAGGAGTGCGATAGCTGGGTCAAATGGTGGTTCCATTCCAAGCTTTCTGAGGAATCTCCATAGTGCTTTCCAGAGTGGCTGCACTAGTTTGCAACCCCACCAGCAATGTATGAGTATACCTTTTTCCCCACATCCTCGCCAACACCTATTGTTGCTTATGTTCTTGATAATCGCCATTCTAATTGGGGTGAGATGAAATTTTAAGGTAGTTTTGATTTGCATTTCTCTTATTACTAGAGATGTTGAACATTTTTTCATATATCTGTTGATTGCTTGTACATCTTCTTCTGTGAAGTGTCTGTTCATTTCCTTAGCCCATTTGTTGATTGGATTATTTGTATTCTTGGTGTAGAGTTTTTTGAGTTCTTTATAGATTCGGGATATCAGCACTCTATCTGAATTATGATTGGCAAAGATATTCTCCCACTCTGTAGGCTCTCTCTTCACATTACTGATAGTTTCCTTTGCTGAGAGAAAGCTTTTTAGTTTGAATCTATCCCAGTTGTTGATTCTGCTTTTATATCTTGGGCTATGGGAGTCCTGTTAAGGAAGTCTACACCTAAGCCAACAAGTTGAAGGTTTGGACCTACTTTTTCTTCTATAAGATGCAGGGTCTCTGGTCTGATTCCAAGGTCCTTGATCCATTGTGAGTTGAGTTTTGTGCAGGGTGAGAGATAGGGTTTTAATTTCATTCTGTTGCATATGGTTTTCCAGTTTTCCCAGCACCATTTGTTGAAGAGGCTATCTTTTCTCCATTGCATATTTTTGGCCCCTTTGTCTAGTATGAGAAAATTGTATTTATTTGGGTTTGTGTCCGTGTCCTCTATTCTGTACCATTGATCTACCAGTCTATATTGGTACCAATACCATGCCGTTTTTGTTACTATTGCTTTGTAATAGAGTTGAAGATCTGGTATTGCGATACCCCCTGCTTCACTCTTTCTACTGAGGATTGCTTTAGCTATTCTGGGTTTCTTATTCTTCCAGAAGAATTTCATAATTTCTTGCTCTATTTCTGTAAGGTACATCATTGGGATTTTAATTGGAATTGCATTGAATCTATATAGCACTTTTGGTAGTATGGCCATTTTGACAATATTTATTCTGCCTCTCAATGAACATGGGAGATCTTTCCAACTTCTACGGTTTTCTTTAATTTCTTTCTTTAGTGTTCTGTAGTTCTCATTGTACAGGTCTTTCACATCTTTTGTGAGATTGATTCCCAAGTATTTTTTTTTTTTTTGATGCTATTGTGAATGGGGTAGTTTTCCTAATTTCTGTTTCTGAAGATTCATCACTTATGTATAAAAATGCATTGGATTTATGAGCATTGATCTTGTAACCTGCTACTTTACTGAATTCACTTATGAGTTCTAAGAGTTTTCTGGTGGAATTTCCAGGTTCCTCTAAATATATAATCATGTCATCAGCGAACAGGAATAGTTTGAGTTCCTCTTTTCCAATTCGTATCCCTTTAATTTCTTTGGTTTGTCTAATTGCTCTGGCTAGAGTCTCAAGAACAATGTTGAATAGAAGTGGTGAAAGATGGCATCCCTGCCTTGTTCCAGTCTTTAGGGGGAATGCTTTCAGTTTTTCACTATTTATAATGATATTAGCCATGGGCTTAGCGTAGATGGCCTTCACAATGTTAAGGAATGTTCCCACTACCCCAATTTTTTCTAGTGTTTTGAGCATGAAGGGATGCTGTATTTTATCGAATGCTTTTTCTGCATGTATTGAAATAATCATGTGATTCTTAACTTTTAGTTCGTTGATATGGTGAATGACATTTATTGATTTCCGGATGTTGAACCAACATTGCATCCCTGGGATAAAATCCACTTGATCTTGGTGCACTATCTTTTTAATATATTTTGTATGCCATTTGCTAAAATTTTGTTGAGAATTTTTGCGTCGATATTCATTAAGGATATTGGTCTGAAATTTTCTTTCCTCGATGTATCTCTGTCTGGTTTAGGTATCAGGGTGATATTGGCTTCATAGAATGAGTTTGGGAGGGTTCCCTCCTCTTCTATTTTATGGAATACTTTGAGAAGTATTGGAATAATCTCTTCTTTAAAGGTTTTGTAGAACTCGGCTGAGAACCCATCTGGCCCTGGACTTCTCTTTGTTGGTAGGCTTTTGATGACCTCTTCTATTTCATTGCTTGAAATTGATTTATTTAAGTTGTGTATGTCTTCCTCGTTTAGTTTAGGTAATTTATATGTCTCTAGAAACTTGTTGATGTCTTCGAGGTTTTCTGTTTTGTTGGAGTAGAGATTTTCAAAATAGCTTCTAATTATATTTTGTATTTCACTTGTGTCTGTTGTGATATTTCCTTGTTCATTCCAAATTTTAGTAATCTGAGTTTTCTGCCTTTTTCTCTTTGTTGGAATGGCTAAGGGTTTATCTATTTTGTTTTTTTTTTTCAAAGAACCAGCTCTTTATTTTGTTAATTTTTCCGATTGCTTCTTTTGTTTCAATTGCGTTGATTTTGGCTCTGATTTTAACTATTTCCTGTCTTCTACTACTTTTGGTGTTGGTCTGCTCTTCTTTTTCTAGGGCATTGAACTGTAGTGTTAAGTCGTTTATTTGTTGATTTCTACTTCTTTTGTTGAATGCTTTCCATGAAATAAATCTTCCTCTAAATAGTTCTTTCATAGTGTCCCAGAGATTTTGATATAATGTGTCTTTGTTTTCATTTACTTCTAAGAATTTTTAAATTTCCCTCCTGATGTCTTCTGTTATCCATTCATCATATAATAGTGTATTATTTAATCTCCAAGTATTGGAGAAATTTCTGTTTTTTATTCTGTCATTTATATCTAATTCCAGTCCATTATGATCTGACAGAGTACAAGGTAGTATCTCTATCTTCTTGTATTTGCTAACAGTAGCTTTCTGGCATAAAACATGTTCTATTTTAGAGAAGGATCCATGTACTGCTGAGAAGAAAGTGTGTTCCTTCTTTGTTGGATGGTATATTCTATATAAGTCGGTTAAGTCTAAATTGTTGATTGTGTTGTTGAGATCTATGGTTTCTTTATTCAATTTTTGTTTGGATGATCTATCCAGCGGTGAGAGAGGTGTGTTAAAATCACCTAGTATTATTGCACTGTCGTCTATTTGATTTCTGGAATTGAGAAGGATTTGTTTGAGGTACATGGATGAGCCAATGTTCAGGACATAGATATTTATGATTGTTATGTCGTGCTGATTTATGCTTCCCTTAAGCAGTATGTAATGTCCTTCTTTATCCCTTCTGACTAGTTTTGGCTTAAAGTCCACATTATCTGAAATGAGGATGGATATTCCAGCTTTTTTGCTGTGTCCGTGTGTATGGTATGTTTTTTCCCATCCTTTCACCTTTAGTCTATGGATATCTCTTTCTATGAGATGGGTCTCTTACAGGCAGCATATTGTTGGACTTTTCTTTTTAATCCAATCTGCCAGTCTATGTCTTTTGATTGATGAGTTCAGGCCATTAACATTCACAGTTATTATTGTGATATGATTTGTATTCCTAGTCATTGGACTCATTTTTGTTTTTTGACATGATTTGGTTTCTTCTTCATTTGGCTATTCCTTTAGGCTAGTTCCTCCCGTTGCTGATTTACATCATTGTTTTTCATCTCTTCCTCATGGAATATTTTGCTGAGAATGTTCTGTAATTCCAGCTTTCTTTTAGTAAATTCCATTAGCTTTTGTTTATCGTGGAAGGATTTTATCTCATCGTCAAATCTGAAAGTAAGTTTTGCTGGGTATAAAATTCTTGGTTGGCATCCATTTTCTTTCAGGGCTTGGTAAATGTTGTTCCAGGCCCTTCTAGCTTTTAGGGTCTGGACTGAAAAATCTGCTAATATTCTTATTGATTTTCCCCTGAATGTAATCTGATTCTTTTCTCTCGCGGCCTTTCAAATTCTGTCTTTATTTTGAATGTTAGGTATTTTCATAATAATGTGCCTTGGTGTAGGTCTGTTGTAATTTTGCATATTTCGAGTCCTATAAGCCTCTTGTACTTGGTTTTCCATTTCATTCTTCAGATTTGGAAAATTTTCTGATATTATTTCATTGAATAGATTGTTCATTCCTTTGGTTTGTTTCTCTAAGCCTTCCTCAATTCTAGTTATTCTTAAATTTGGCCTCTTCATGTTATCCCATAATACTTGTAGATTCTGTTCATAATTTCTTACCATCTTCTCTGTTTGGTCAACCTTGTTTTCAAGATTAAATATTTTATCTTCAATATCTGAGGTTCTGTCTTCCAGGTGATCTATCCTACTGTTTATGCTTTCTATGGCGTTTTTAACTTGGTTTATTGTTTCCTTCATTGCAAGGATTTCCATTTGGTTTTTCTTTTTTTTTTTTAAGTATCTCTAACTCTTTATTGAAATGCTCTTTTGCTTCCATTATTTGCTCTTTTAACTGTTGATTAGTGCGTTTAATGCCCGCATTTGTTCTTTCATCTCCTTGTTTGCTTCCCTGATTGTTTTAATTATGTACATTCTGAACTCCCTTTTGGACATTTCTTCTGCTGTGCTGTCATTGGGTTTTATTGATATAGTATCTAGGTGTGTTTCGGACATTTTCTTCCCTTGTTTTCTCATATTGGTCAGATGTCAATGGGACTCTGTGATATTGTAGATTTCCTCTATTGGCTTATAGTGACCCTGTAGATTTCCAGTGTATCACCTACCAGCCTTCAGTAGTCTCAATTCTTGGATTAACTTGATAATGTAGTGCTTCTGAAGAATGCTGCCCCTTGACCACTACTGGTTCCAGGGAGAGAGACCTGGAGAGATCTCTTGCTGCCCAGCCCTGGTCCCAGAGGCTGCTTGCAGGTCGGAGGTCTCCACTGGCTTGGATACTTGTGGCTGGCTCTGTGTAGATAGGCTCTAACTGGGTGGTCTGCCCCGAGAAGCTAGCCTAGAGAAGCGCTTCCTGCCGGAGAATCTGGGCTGCTTGTGGAAGTCCCTGGCGCCCTGTGCTGGTTTCTGAAGCAACCTGCTGGCGGGCAGGAGCTGGCAGCAGGGCAGGCCGGAGCTGGTCACGCTGCTTCTGTGCAGAAGGGCTCACACTGGGGGGGACTGTTCCGAGATGCTGGAGGATCTGTCCCTGTGGGTGGAGCCCACTGCCAGACTGCACAGAGGTGCCTGGGGGAGACACTATCTGCCCTGTCCTACTCTAATAAGCCACTTGAATCCTGGCCTGCCACCCAGCTGAGCTTCGCTGGGTGGGGGAGACTCACCCCGTGGTTCTATCTTAGTCTGAGTCTCTCAATGCCTCCCATTCTTGATTCCTGAGTTCTGGGGTGACTGGAGAGGCAGTCACCCTCTAGTCTGCCATCTTGGATCACCCTGTGGTAAAAGCCTGCAGCTGGAAGGGGACAATGCTGCCTGGAGAGGTCTCTGGCTGCCCAGCCCTGGTCCCAGAAGCTGCTTGTGTGTCGAAAATCTCCGCTGGCTTGGGGACTTGTGGCTGGCTCTGCATCAAGAGGCTCTCATTGGGCGGTCTGCCCCGGGAAGCTAGCCTAGAGAGGTGCTTCCCACTGGAGGGGGCTGGGCTGCTTGGGGGAGTCCCTGGCGCCCTGTGCTGGTCTCTGAAGCAACCTGTGGGCCGGACTGGCAGTGGGGCGGGACGGAGCTGGCCGCACTGCTTCCTGTTTTTTGTAATCTTGATAATAGACATTCAATCTGTGGTGAGATGAAATATTAGGTTGGTTTTGATTTGCATTTCTGTTGTTACTAGAGATGTTGAACATTTTGTCATATATCTGGTGATTGCTTGGAGATATTCTGTGAAGTGTCTGCTCATTTCCTTTGCCCATTTATTGATTGGGTTCTTTGTATTCTTGGTTTAAAAATTTTTGAGTTCCGTATAAATTCTGAAAGTTAGTGTTCTATCTGGAGTGTGCTAATGATTTTCTCCCACTCTCTAGGCTCTCTCTTCACATTGTTGTTTCCTTTGCTGAGAAAAATATTTATTGCTTCCTGATTTTATGTCTTGTGCTTTGGGAGTCATGTTAAGGACATCTGGTCCTAAGCCAAAATGATGAAGATTCAGGCCTACTTTTTCTTCTTTTAAGTGCAGCTTCTGGAACCTTGATATCCTTTGAGTGGGTTTTTCTCTGTGTCCTCTATTCTGTACCATTGATCTACCTGTCTGTTTTGGTGCCAATAACATACTGTTTTTGTTGCTAGCACTCTATATTATCATTGAAGTTCTGGTATTATGATAACCCCCTGCTTGAAATATTTTTGCAAAAAATTCTTTTCCTAAATTTTTAATGACAGTTTTTTTCTCTAATGATTGAATTTTTTCAATAAAAACAAATTGAAGGACTCATTATATGTTAAAGTAGATGTTGCCATATCAGATGTACAAATAGAAGATCATGTGTGAAAGGAGCATCATAAAAGTTACCAGATACAAACAAAGAAACTCGTTTGGTGCAATGTTTACATATCCACAGTAAATCTGCTCATTTTTTTATCCTTTGGAGCCTCCAAACATTGGCAGTAAGAGAGTTTTTGTAAACACAGCAACAACATAAAGCCAAAGTAGTGTGATATAATTGAACACTATGGAGGTAGAATTATAATGTGGATATTTTAGAGTTGGTTTCTGGAATGTCCTACAAAATCCCAGGAGGAAAATCCATGGTTCCAAGGGTGATGCTCTTGAGATCTGATATAAGCCATGAGTGATGAGGGACTGTGGGAAGTCTTTAGGTTATTAGTGTGTCCTCTGTGGGAATTTTAATACTCCATTCTCTTCCTCTCTCTCTTTCTTCCTGCTTTGAGACTAGTACTCTTGGTTGGCCATCCTTTGTCTCCATGATGAGTTGCCTGCCACAATAGCCTAAAACAATAGATTTGATCAATCGTGGACTCCAAAACTGTGAGCCAGAATCCCCCTTATCTCTTTATTGGTTGATTACACCAGGAATTTATTATAGTGGTAGAACATTGTCTAATTCCCTGGGCACCAATGTTCCCAGGAGATACATAAGTATGCTGCTGTGTTAAAAAGCTTTGTAGTTTGGCTGCAACACTAGAGTTCTGAATTCCGCAAGGGGCTATCACACTGTGGAAGCTGGGACTGCACTTCCAGTTTTAAGTATGTCAAGATTCTTGTCAGTGTGATCCTCGAATTACCCTTTTGTCTTTTGCTACTGTATAGTCTGTGAAGTCTTAGGACAATTCTTTGTAGTGCCCTGAACTTTAAGTATATAGAGCAGTGGCTTTCATTGTGGCATTATGTACATTCAAATAACATGCTTCAACCATATTCACTCCTATGATCATCTAACCCCATTCTCCTTTCCCTTCTCTGGTAAGTCTCCACGCTACTTGCATGTCTTTTTTCACCCCTAGATTTCATAATACTTGTGTTTATATGTCTAGCTTATTTTCCTTAACATTATGATCTCTAGGGCATCTACTTTTCAATGAATGACATGATTTTATTGTTCATTATGGCTTGATAATACTCTGTTCTGTGTGTGTTTGCGTGTGAGTGTGTGTGTGCATCTTTTATGCAAAATAAAAACATTTACATTGAGGTTGATGATCAAATGGTGCATACTTGTTCCTGTCAATTTGATCTTTTCTCTTCTGATGCTTTTGAATATTCCATCTTTTTTTCGTTCTTAGAAGTTTGATGGATTACTATATTGATAATGTATGATTATTTACTTTATCTAATTTTTGTGTCTACTCCTCTAGTGGAATTTGCTTTTACATATTTGCTGATGATTTTCTTTTCCTTATTCTTCTGGATATAGTATTCCTTTTTGTATTATCCTATTTTTTTCATTCCTGTGACACAATACATGAGAAAAAATCTTGAAGTAAGAAAGATTTGTTTTGATTCAAGTTTACAGAGGTTTCATTCTGTGTTTGTCCATCTCCATTACTTTGTGTCTAAGGTAACGCAGAATATCATGGCAGCTGGGTGTGGAAGAGTATAGTTTCTCACCTCCTGGTAGCTGGAAAGCAGAGAAAGTGACGAGAAGGGGCTGGTGACAAGATATACTTGCCAAGGTAGTGCTCCCAAGGACCCACGTCCTTCAACTGGATCCCACTTCCTACAGTTTCCATCACCTCCCAATAGTTCATTTATATTATGAAGTCATCAATCCATGTCAAATGTCAGAGTCCTCATAAATCAATCATTACCTAAATGCCCACCTCGGAACACTACTGCATTGGGGATCAAACTATCCCAGTATGAGCCTTTCAGGGACTTTATGGATCCAAACCATAACAAGCATATTCAGTGAAGATGGTTTAGTGGTCATGTATTCCCTTAATTTACTCTTATCCAAGGTCTTTATGTCTCCTGTTTTCTTGAAGATTAACACTGATTGGGTATAGCAGTCTTGTTTGGCACTTGACTCCTTTACCAGAATACTTTGTTCTTTTTAAATATCACCAGTCAAAATGGATTATGGCCAATAATAAGGACCTAATTTTACCTTAATTACTTCTTTGAAGTCCTGATTTCCTAATAAAAATCACATTGTGAAATATTGGTGGTTTAGACCACATATGAATTAGAGGGCACATGACTTAATCATAATAGGCAGGTATACAAAGTTTGCTTGTCTCTGCTGAGCATCACGGAACTCAGGGCTACCATATTGTTTGTAGCTGTGTGCTCATGGGCATGGTGAGGAGGGTAGGGTAGCACCCTTTGTTACCCCAGTAAGTGATGATATGTGATCTCATGCATTAGTCATTTAGTAAACAGCCCAATGACCACTAAGGACAACTTGTCAAGGGGTTGATTGCTTGATAAAAATGACTGGTCTTGTGTACAGTATTAGTAGTCATACATAACATATAAATGCAAAATCCAAAGTGGATGTGAAGAATGTCCTCCTTGAAGGTAAAAACACTGATTTAATTCATTCACAAGGTCAATCTGATGTTTCTAGTGATGTTGTGAGAGTAGCTGATATTTTAAGTATGTGATTAGTTTGGAGACATGGTCTTAAACACACATTGCCTCTCATCTTGCTACAGTAGGCCACCCCCAGCATCAGTCTTCCTAAAAGGATATGATGAAGTCTCAGTGGGTCTTGTCAACACTATTGAATAAAACAGGGTTATTTTGAATTTTCCTGCTGGTTGGCCAAGATGGAATCCAAGTTCAGTGTAGGTCCATGTCTGTGCGGAAGAAAGCAGGAAGAATAATATGATTGTTTGTCATAAGTAAAATGCTTCTGATTAAAACTTCTTTCCTCAATACTGAGATTGTGGCCTTCTTAAGTTCTGCATGAAACTTTACTTACTATGAAGAAATTGAAGTCATAAAATCAGTTTGAAATTTTTAACTTTTAGTTTTATTTTTGTATATTTTTTACTTGCCCAAGGCAAAACAAAGAAAATACATCACACATTGATTTGGGAATATGAAATGTTTTGTTTATTTGGAGGTTTCATAAAGTATAAATTGAAGGATTGTTCCTATAAAACAGCATCTCCTGGGCACCAGCACAGCTCCAGGAACCATGTGTTATATGCAGCTGACATGACGAAAAAAGTGTTGGAATCTGTGTGTGCATATCAAGCACAAGGAACATCCTTGTCTTCCTCATTGTTAGTGAGCAAGTGGTAGAGGTACCTCCCAGGCCCAGAGAGTCCAGGTCCCTGTGATTCCTGGTCCACAGTGAAGACAAGCAACCTCCATATGATTCTGAAGTCAGGGACTGTGCAGTTATTCTCTCCAAGCATAAAGTGATGACCGCACCTGTGGCTGCTCCTCTATATGACATGTTTAGACATGGTATAGTTGTATTTGAATAACTCAGAATGGCCTGTGACTTAATAAGACTCCTGCCAAGAACTTATAGACTCTGATGGGAACCAGCAGGACCCTGATAGAGTCCTGCTCCTTGTCAGATGACTTCATCTGCCAGGTGACTAGTCATACCAATGTTAAACTAATCACAACCGCAAGAAATGAGACATGGTCATGGGGACCTTTGAAGTAACTTTATTATTGTCCCACTAACAAGGAACTTTCCCTGAGGGTCACAGTAGAGCCATTAGTCACAGAGGCTTTTATTTGTATTAAGTATGTACAGTCCCTTTTGTATAATGTGCTGTGGTTTATACAATGTATATTCTTGACCTTCTTTATCTGGAGTCTTCCTCCATGGATTTGCCTAACTTCAAATGAAAAATTTTAAGAATAATTTGTCTGTATTGAGCACACATAGACTTTTTCCCTTTCTATTATTCCCAAAATGATACCGTATAATTATTATTTATCTGGGCCACAGCCCTTGGGAGAGTTGAGGGGGCAGGGAATGGGCCCTCCTAGAACATCTGAAGTAACATTCCTGTGCAGTGTGACTGTGGGCCTTGAACTGGGAAGTACCCTGATTAGAGGTCTCTTGAGGCAGTAACTGAGGCTAAATTCTGACCTTCTTGGAGGTGCTCTCTCTCTATCATGTGCGGTTCTCGGGGTGCAGTGAATATACTGGGAGAGGGGGCCTGAGGCCACATGTGTAACTGATTACTGGTAGCTTGGGGTCCAAGTGCTAATGGTGGCCCACAGGTGTCATTAACCAAACTCAGTTCCTACCATTTTGCATGAATTAAATTGTCATGTCCTTAGGATTCAGGTATGGGAATAAGAGGCTTGCCCTGAATCACATAGGGGTGTTTGGAGAGCAGGGATATGATGGAGAGTACTTGAGCCTGCCAGCATGGCCTTTTTTCATTATGGACCCTGTGGACTGTAGTCAGGACTCCTGATCATACAGATATGCCCATGAGACCCTTGGCAGGGACTAGTGTTTCCCTAATGACTTTAAATGAAGCAAACACATAAGCCCCTCACACAGGGAGCAGCTCCTGGGGCAGGTGTTGTTATTTGTTCCCCTCCTTCCATGGTATAATCCAGAGTTCCCTGTGGAAGAGAAAAGCCTCCTGTTTGTGGGGACCACGTATGCTTTCAAGATGAGTGATGCCTGACTTCTACTTAGTAAAGCATAAGAAATGTCCCATTGCCCTCACGAACAATAGTCATGAACAAAGAGAAAGAGCCATTTCATACACCCTTTCATCAGCTTCTTGTGAACATCTGAGCATGGAAAGCCCCTCATGCAAAGGAGAACTGTGCAAGGAGTTGCTTCTGCCTTTGAGAGGGAAATGTTTAGTGTGACATCCACACCCAAGGAAGTGCCAGCACTGTGCAGGTGTCCTTGAGGCATCTGCTGTCAGAGGATGGAAGGGAGAAACTAGTGATTCACTGGTCTGTGGTGTTGAACTCTCCTTGGTTGTAGAGGAAAAAGAAACATTTTTCAATAACCCTGAAATCTATGGCAATACTAATAGAGGTGTGAGTGTATGGGGTAGAGAATCTTTTTAAGAAGACAATATGCCTTCCATCTGTATATTTCTGATTGTGAGAATTTTTTATTAGAGAACATGAGTTTGCAATGCATTATTGGGAGAAAATTCTAAGAAATCATCTTCATTACACATAAGTTTAGTAATGTGGTACTAATTATTTCAGGGAATATTTTAGAAAAGTATATATTAATTTAAAATCAAGAGTGAAATCCCATGGACATCATTAGATAAATAATAATAAAGTAGGATAAAGTACATTTATTTTGTTTATATTTTATAATTTTTTATTTTATTCATGAAATTTGGTATGTTTAACAAGACAATGACATAAGAATGTTCATCTTGCTCACACTCCTTGTCACCACCATAATTCAATAAGTTATAGTATTTTAATATTCTTTTGATTAACAAACATAATAACTACAAAGCAAAGCAAGTTAACATTTAATTGTTGGGAAAGACAGTGAACATTCCCAGTTTGGCCTTGGGATATCTACAGAGTCCTATCATCTGTCATGGCAAGGTGACTTGAAACCCCCAGTTCTCATTCTCTACTGATGTTATCTGGTTCCATTATATGAATGTTATTCTGCTAACAGGAGAAGATCATCCTGTGTATAGGATGCAGTAGAACAACTCATTTACATTATAGAATGTGGGCTTTCAACCTCAACAGAATCCAGGGCCCCATGACATCATGGGGCGGTCAGGTCAGGAAAGACCCATATGATTCAGGGCATGGCAAGATATAAAGTGATCACCTTTACCGCCACCCATGATGTGACGAATGTAGAAGGGCCTTAGGCCCCTGGGTTATTGGCAGACTTTCACTCCTCATCCCACTCAATAACCATGGCCACTACTGGGCTGATGAAGAAGGGAGCCAAATGGAACTAGGATGATCCCCAGCAGAGATTATATAAAAAAGCAAATTCAATAGCCCAGGTACAATCTCCGGGCACCTCTCTACCAGTGTGGTTAAATGTCACCTGTCCAGAGATGACATGAAGGACAAGAATTAAAAATGTACTTCAAGAATTTTGTTCAGTGATGTAGAAAGTAGCTGAAACTAGTAGATTCAGCCAGCCCTTTATAACAGCAGTTTTTGGGAGTGTGAAATGACCTACCACAGGTGAGTCCACTGTCTAAAACTTTACTGAACATAAGGTGAACTGGTGAACCTACATAGGTGAGTTGGCGACCTATTTCATCATCATCATTCTCCTATAGCACACAGCCCTAAATGGCATGTGTAGTACAGCAATGCAGAGTTCTCACCAACAGCTTGTTGAACAGGCACCTTTACCTATTCCTCATCATCCCAGGTGGCTCCCCAGTGCCATTGATCTCACAACCCTAAGGAGAAATATCTCCCTACCTGAAAATTGTTGATGTACAGATGGGTTGAACATGGGTGAAGTCAAGTATGTGTACTGATTTAGTAATACAACCTGTTATCCATACTATCGGGCATGAGACAGGAGAAAATTTGAGCAGGCAGAAGACAGAATTATGCAGTATGGCTTGTAGTACCTGTGAGCTGCTCACTGGATATTTGTACTAACAATTGGATGGTTTAGCATGGCCTTACATTGTAGATGGCACATTCGCAATTGGCTTTACTGGAAGAAACTTTCTTAGAAGCCAGCATGTGACAAAAAATGTGACATGAAACTGGAAAAATTGATTGACACCCTCACCTTTGTCCCTATAAATATGAAGCTGGATGCTTTGAGTATGTGCAGGCTCTGGCCAGGACGCAGGCAGTCAACCAGATGAAAAAGGTACAGAAAAAGAAATTTATAAACTGTAAAAATGGAATGGAACAGGCTAAAGGGACAGAATTTTTCTAAAATATCATGAGTTGCTTTTGGTTACATCCCAGTGACAGGTATGTTTCTTCCCCAGACCTGTCCCCTAAGGAACATTCAGGAACAAATACACTGAACTGTCCAACTAGTGTGGGATTGGCAGATTGATCATATTATCCTTTTGCCTGATAATAAAGGACACAAACATGCCTTAACCTGTGTAGCTTTCGCTAGGAATAGAGCTATTCAATCCAGCACTTTCAAAGGTCTTGAGAAGCTAATGTAATGTATGGGTGTCCACACTGTGTTGTCAGTGTCAGAACACGCATTTCCCAGAAAATGGTGTTCAGCATTGGTCCCAAGGACATGATAAGTCATGAAACTTCCATCTTCCATATAACCCTGAGGCAGCAAGCAGGTTTGGTTGAGAGAGAAAGTCTTCTTTAAGCATTAGTTATTGGCCATATTAGGAAAAAACTGTCTGGCCAGCCAGACTGGAATCTTCCTAGAAATATATGTATCATATGCCAAAATTCATTCTACTGTCATATATATTTCAAAAGAACAAACAAAAAAAGAAATGTTATTAAATGTAAATAGTCATAAGTCTGGGATTCTTGTCCTATCAGGACCTGGTAACTGTGGCCCCTGCCCCAACCATGCATGTCCAAGCTTTGCATCCAGATGGTATACTCCCAGAGTTGATATGAAGAAAAATAGCTCTGCTGTTTTGTACCCAGTAAGCATTAAATCCAGGATAGGGGACAATTTATTGGTGGTTCAAGTGATTTGGCCCCCAGACATGGGTTGACTATTTCTTGCCACAGTTTGAGGAATCTTCAGCCCTCTTAACTGGATCCCTGGGAGTCTTGTTAGACTCTGAACCTGTGACCTTGGCCTAATGGGTTTAATAAAATATTCAGGGAAGTGAACTTAGACTCCTAGTGTGGCATGTCATTCACGATTCATTTTTTATTATTATTTTTTTAATTTTTTAAATTTGTATATAGACACTCTGCCTTTACTTTATTTATTTGGAAGAATAACAGACCCAGTATAGGTAAAGAAATCCTTAGCAGATAGAGCAAAGCAGTTGGTATCACAATAACAGACCTTCAATTATGCTACAGAGTAATAGTAACAAAACCAGCATGGTAATGGCATCATTTCCCACGTGAACCAGAACTGATCACATCTTAGATCTTAGATGAAACTTTCACAGATTTGAAAGAATGGAAATCACACAAAACACTTATATGGCCTGATATTAAGTTAGAAATCACCAAGAGAAAGATAACATTGAATTCCTTAAACACTGTTGGGGGTGTTTGCCGGCACCCCCGCCAACATTACTCTCTCCAAGATGGCACCTGGCACGGTGCCACAATGAGTGTGCAGCACAATGCTAATAAACAGGAAGCATGTCTGATTGGCTGTTGATTCCTTTCCTGGTCCGTGCTGAGCTCGTGACCAGTGAATGCATCCATCTCCTTACCTTGAAGCCCATGCATCTTACACATGAACACTCACGTGCATTTACTTTGATTGACTTATGCTTTGCTTCTGCTTATCTGTTTATTTTTACTTAAAACATATATATGAAAGTGAACAAAGAATAAAGAGAGAGACCTTTACTGTGTGTGTGTGTGTGTGTGTGTGTGTGTGTGTGTGTGTGTGTGTGTGTTTATTTATCGTCCCTGGATGATGATAAGTGGTGCTGAAACCCAGGAAACAAAGAAACAAAGCAGAGATAAATCAGGTAAAATTATAAAAGAAAAATTCTGGCCAGATAAAGTTCGCAGGGATTTGCGACCCAGACAAAGTTCACAGGGATTTGTGACTAAAACAAAGTTCACAGGATTGCGACTGAGACTCGTGTCTATTGTAATGTTAGTGTGTGTGCTTTTGCTTTTGCTATTGTTATTAGGGTGATTCATTTTTGGGTGCTGATAGATTTATGTAGCTGTATTTAAAAATAGGTACTGAAATGTCACGGGCACAAATGGAGGGGCCTTCGAGGGATCTTCTTAAATCTAATGGGATGCCCCTAAAAACAAAAACAGCAAGGCTCTTTCCAAGAATGGTAGAGGAAATAGCACCATGGTTTTTTGATGAAGGGCTGTTAAACGTTCCTCAGTGGGATCAATTGGGAGAAGATTTAAAGGCGGCTGATATAACAAGTCCATTACCATCGGGAACATTAGCCATCTGGACTTTAATTAGGGGGTGCTTAACAACTCCACGGCCCTGCTGTAGAGAGGCCCTTAGAGAAGGGGAGGAGGCTCTGGGGAAATTAAAAGAAGAACCATCCAAGGCATCAGAAAGAGGGACTATAGAGAAAGAGGAAGAATCAGAGAAAGGGGAGGATTCAGATGAGGATGAGGACCATAAAGAATTGACAAAAACCTTGCTATCAAAGAATCAATGGGAAAAGATTTAGTAAAAAAAAGAAAAACTCTTACTAAACCCACACCTCATGCTCCCCCGCCTTACAATCCTCAATATCGTGGGAGTATGCCAGTGTGTCATTGCACAAAAACTATATCAAATGAATGGGATACCCTGAGACAAGGGGCAGTTTTCCCAGTTTTTGAAGACCAAAATACCTGTAGGTATCATCAACCATTGGATTTTAAAATAATAAAACAACTTAAGGAGGCCGTTATGTCATATGGCCCCCAAGCAGCTTTTACTCTCTCATTGGTAGAATCTGTAGGAGGAATGAATCTTACCCCAGATGATTGGGGCAATGTAGCAAGAGCTATGCTGTCAGGAGGACAATACTTAGTATGGAAAACAGCATGGCAAGAATATTCCGCTGATACTGCCCATCATAATGCTACGGCAGGTAATCCAGCATAGAATTTAGAAATGCTTATGGGAACAGGACAGTTTACAGGATAGCAGACACAGCTTAATTATGATCCTGCACTATATATGCAAATTGCTGCAACAGCTACTAAAGCATGGAGAACTATTCAAAGAAGTGGGGATGTACAGGGGCAGCTTTCAAAAGTCCTACAAGGAACAAATGAGCCGTATGCTGATTTTGTAGCGCGACTGCTGCAAACAGCAGGTTGCATATTTGGGGATGTGGACCAAGCTATGCCCTTAATAAAACAATTAGCCTATGAACAAGCTAACAAGTGGTGTAAGGAGGCTATTTGCCCCTGGAAAAGTAAGGATTTAAGTACTTATATTAAATGATAGAAATAAATCCTCAATAAAATTTGCTCTTTATGAGTTTAAAATTACCATTACAGACAAGTTTAACCTGGAGAATAGCAGCTTTATAAATTCCCTGCTTTAAAAACTTGTGTACCTGAAAAATATGAACACATTTAATATACAACTAGTGACCATTTCACAATTACCTTGACACTTTTATCTTACCAAATTTAGTTTTTAGAGAAAAATGTAGACTCTGTAACATAGTACAATAATCTAACAGTTGTTTAACCATAATTGTATAAACCCCTAATTTTTAAGACTAATTGTTCTAAAGAATAAAACTTAATGGACATAAATTAATAGTAAATTAGTGTTTCTAAGAAATCCTTGTTATTTTACCATGTAGATTAAACTTTTGTTTATATCAGAACATTAATATTTCACCTTAGGAAAAACCTTAAACAGCTTTAGTTGTCTCACATACATATAACCAACTTAGTTACACACAAACTTGTTGAAACTTGCCCTTTACTTACACAGACTTTCTTAGTACTTACTTAGACCCTCATGTATTTCATCACACAAGAACTTTCTTACCCAGAAACATTTCCTTTTTCCTTTTACTAAATATATTTCCATACCCAGAACCTTTTATTTTCTCTTTCCTATTTGTTGACCCCTTTTTGTTCACATTCTGAAACAACTCTTATGAAAAATTTCTGAATTTAGATAAATTACTTTATTTTAATAAGATTAAATATTTTGTTGTTTATAGTACTCTAATTGAAACACAGTTGAAACTTTTGGGACCCTTTGTATATAGAATTGCACTTGTTAGGACCTTACTCTTAGTAACCTTGTTTTTAGTTTAGTGATGACACAAAGCAAGTTTAAACCCTTTTATTTACCAACCTATGAAAACACCAATAATGTTCAAGTATGATACCCCATGGAATTTAAGGAGTTAAAAGTACTCGATGCTATTTAATAATTAGCATTTTAACTTTGTAAATTAATCCGATGTCTCTACAAACACATTTGAGTAATCCCATACATGTTAACTCTAATTCACTTATTCTGTAAAAACCAAGATATCAGACAAGTGTCCTGAACAGTATTTGCTATCTCTTCCCTGTTGAAGAAAAGTCCTAGAAACAATTGATATTAGACATTTTATTAACATCAATATTTTATTAGCTTGACCACCTAGAGACTTGCGAGTTATTTTCAAAAACATTTTACTTTTATTAGTTTACCCAAGTTGAACCTTTTTAAATCACGTGAATTGAGAGTATCTGGATCCATTTTTAAATTTTAATTTTAGGAGCACTCAGTTTTGATACAGACAAAACATGACATTAGACAGCACGACATACAATAGGGTGTATGTAAAATTTGTTACTTTTTACACTGAGATAAAGAATTTCAAATGTAAATGTATTTCTAAACATTAGAGTCTGACTTGTTTAAAGGTTAATATTGTGAAACATGAATACATTTTACCACTTAAGTTAAAAGCTCTCTCAGTCTTTCTTTAATTCATGTTTTAGATATAATGTTAAATTGTTTTAACTAGGGTTCATATAGACTCAGGAAACAATATATGTAAACTTCTTAAAATGACATTTAAGAAACAAGCAAAGATCAACATCAGAATAGAACACTTAAGATTCGTAAAGAGCCACATCTTACCTGAGATAAGGCTCTGCCTCCCACCTCACTGTGTGTAGAATAGCTCCAAAATAAGCCAGACTTCAGCTTATTTAAAGTTTATAGTCAAAAGATTGGTTTTTGTTGTAAAAGTACTGTGATCTCAAATAGGGGATACAATGTGGTTCTCAGTCAAAATTCAAGATAGCTATTATACAAGCAGAATATATTTTTACTCTTGCTAATTTCATTTTGTAAAACTGTTACCTTTAATGTTTTGCAGAAGTAGCTGCTTCAAGAACACACAACCTAGGTAACTTGTGATAATAAGCCATCACCTATAGAACAGATAGTGGTAACTTCCAGTACTAATACAGACTCCAGTTAGATAAAAGGGTAAATAACTGTAAAGTTATAGACATTGAAGTTAAAGCCCAGTACTCTTACTTTATGACTGTGAGACTGGCTTGCTGGATAATTAAGATCAAACTTAGAGATTGGAGTTAAATACAGAGGTCAAGAAAAGTCCATATTTGGGTCTTGCCCTCAACGTCAGCCTGAACCCAGGGAATAAGAGAACTTCTCTAAGGAGTGTTGCAACTCTGGGTCACACAACTTCCTGATCAAGGAAATTGTTGAGACTAGAGGATGAAAAATCACCCAGTGCATCTGCTGCAGAGGAGGGTCATGGAAAAAGGGAAACATCCCTTAATGCTTCCAAAGGAAGTCACCTCATCAAGAGACCCTGCCTAACCAAAGTCACTGGTGGAACTAGGAAGCCGCTCTTAAGTTCTCTATGAGTGACCCCTGTGGGAACTCAGCTGACTCTTTAACAAGACAGGAACCCGGTCAATTTGACCAGCTTGATCTTAGATACCCAGCAAAACAGTTAAAACCAAAGTATAGCCATTCTTGGGCATTTAAAAGAAATAAAAGTTAAATGTGACTTAAGATGTACACTTGTACTAGCCCACTAGAATAAAGACTGGAAGCTACAAATGAAAGAAAGATTCTTCAGCAAATGTGCCTGATAACTATCAAGAGAAACTGCCAGAATCAGAAGTTTTAGTCAGTTTAAGACCTTCCTAAGCTACACAGGTATGATTATCTAGCCCTAAGTAACAGAAGTATAGAGATCTCTACTAAACACAGGTTATACCAATAAAGGGATATTTTACAAAATCAGGTGACATTAAGTAGCTTAACTATATTTTCTGGGGACATCAATGACATTAAGAGTTAAATGTTGTGTTTACATTCCTGATAACCTGGACAATGTTAAAGTCCCCAAATAAAGGCCTTGTCCTCTCCAGCCTTTGCTAGGCCTAGTTATGGGAACAATTTCTCAGTTCTTCCACCTCCTGGTGAGAGATTGACTTCTGTCATTTTCATGATACTCAGTGGCATGTTTCAGATGCTGCAACATTTACTTTGTACTAATCTCATTTCAGTACTCATGACTTTTTGTTCTTCTATCATAGAAGCACCCACCCCCAAATGACTTTACAACCTGCTCTTCCCCAACCAGGCTTCTTCCTGGGACCCCTCGATTGACCCGATTTTTAGAAAAGGAACTCCAAGCTGCTTGCCCCATACCACCCACTTCCAGCTCGAAGAAGTCGAAGCAGTCATCGACTTCCTTCCCCAGCAGCATGGAGTTCCTAAGATTAGAGGGGGGAATGAAGCCAGAATTGGGGACAGGTAGTTAGTGTAGAAATAGGGAATCGGGACAATTCGAGGAAATGGAGGCCATGAAGCCATCTGCCTCTGGAAGTTGGAGACTGCCCCTGGAAGAATGGAATGTGAAGGATCTCCGGAGGCCATTGATTACCAAATTTACCTGCCCTTATCAAGGACTGCTGGCAAGGAGCTGCTAATTAATGCCCCCTGGGCCCTTGCCTTCCTGAATCACCTTGGCCCTCCCCCTGCCCACGGCTTCTCACTTAATGCAAAACCAGGCCTAGTCACTAGGTAGGAAGGAGAGATAAGCAGGGAGAGAACTGGAGAACAAAAGAGAATTTAACCTATAAAAGATGTAGGGTGCGCTCACTTCTTGGGACTTTAGAACATCAGCCATGGCCCCCTTCTCCCTGCTGGGAGAAGTCTGTATTATTAGCTTTAAATAAAACCTGCTTAATATGCTTAAAAAAATAAGCACTTATATTAAAGTATGTAGAGATATTAATGAAAATGTTATACAGGGCCAAGTTATGGTGGCAGCCATAACTCAGGGATTACAATCTACATTTAAAGGGGGAGGACCCATGGGACCTTGCTTTTATTGTAAACAACAAGGATATTTTAAAAGAGATTGTCCTCAATTACCAAATCCCAATCGGCCCCCTATGAGGCAAAAACCCCAACTATGCCCCAGATGTAAAAAAGGTAACCACTGGGCATCTGAGTGTAGATCCATACTAGATATAGATGGAAATACCCTTCCCCATCAAGGCCAGACAAAAAATGGGAATCGGGGCCCAACTCCCTGGGGCCCAAAACAAATATACCGGGTGATTCAACAATTGGCCAGGACTCATTATCCTCTAATAAGCCAAGAAGGACCACAAAAGGACGCACAGGATTGGACCTCTGTGCCACTGCCAGAGCAATATTAACTTCTGAGATGGGAGTACAACCTCTTCCTACAGACTTAAAGGGCCCTCTACCCCCTGAGATGGTAGGACTTCTATTGGGAAGAAGCTCTAGTGCACTTAAAGGACTTATAGTTGTCCCTGGAGTTATTGATCCAGATTTTACAGGAGAAATTAAAGTTCTTGCATCCTCCCCACAAGGAATAATTACTATAACACTTGGGGATCGCATAGCCCAACTCCTGATTGTCCCCAGCTGCCATAATAATTATCCATCTGCCATGACAATTTGTGGAGATGCAGGCCTAGGATCTACTGGGGTCTATTTAGCTTGCCTTACTATGGATTTAAAACAAAGACCAATGAAGAATTTGTCAATTAAAAATAAAAAATTCTCTGGACTCCTTGATACAGGCGCTGATACTAGTATTATTACTTTTAAAGATTGGCCAAAAGACTGGCCTCTAGATGAAACAGAACAAACATTAAGGGGACTGGGCATTGCTACAAGTCCAAAAAGGAGTAGTGCCCTATTATCCTGGGAAAAATTCAGAAGGCCAACAGGGAACATTTCAACCTTATGTTTTAGAACACCTGCCTGTCAATTTATGGGGCAGGGATGTTCTTACACAAATGGAATTAAAACTTACAACAGAAGGTCATTATGGATCAGGATCTCAGACTATCAAGCTAAAACAGGGACATATATGGGGTAAGGGGCTTGGTCGCCATAATCAGGGAATTATTTAACCCATTAAAATCCAAAGTAATCAAGGTCACAAGGGCCTGGGTTTTTCTTAGGGGCCACTGGACAACAAAAGATTAAAATAACTTGGAAATCTGATTCACCAGTTTGGGCTGCTCAGTGGCCCCTTACCCAGGAAAAACTCAAAGCGGCCCAAGAATTGGTGCAGGAACAATTAGCAGTGGGACACATTAAATCCTCTACCTCTCCATGGAATACTCCTATTTTTGTCATTAAAAAGAAATCAGGGAAATGGCGACTTCTACATGATCTTAGAGCTATTAATGCTATAATGCAACCCATGGGTCCAGTTCAATTGGGCCTTCCAGTTCTCACAGCCTTACCTAGGGGCTGGCCTACTTTAATTGTAGATATCAAAGATTGTTTTTTCTCTATTCCATTACATCCTACTGATAGTGAGAGGTTTGCATTTACTCTTCCATCCTTAAACCATCTGGACATGATCAACGGTTTGAATGGGTAGTATTGCCACAGGGTATGGCTAATAGTCCTACTGTGTGTCAGATCTATGTTGACCAAGCTTTAAAACCAATTCAACAATTGTATTATAAGCTAATTATTTATCACTACATGGATGATATATTGGTATGTCATCCTGAAGACAATAAGTTAAAGAATGTCTATTCTCAGATGGTTAAACAACTTAAATCTTGGGGGCTTATTATTGCTCCAGAAAAGGTACAATTTGGCAATACTCAGGAATTTTTGGAAACTCTGTTAAATAAAACTATATTTAAACCCCTAAAAACAACTATTAGAATAGATCATCTAAAAACTTTAAATGACTTTCAAAAACTGTTAGGAGATATAAATTGGATCCGAACTTACCTACGGCTATCTACAGGGGAGTTACTTCCTCTACTTAATATCCTTCAAGGAGATCCTCATCCTACATCTCCCAGAGTACTTACTCCTGAGGCACACCAAGTTCTAAAGCTATTACAACAAAAACTTGACCTAGCACAGGTGGACAGGATTGATCTAGAAAAGCCATTACAATTTATTGTTATTCCAGATATAAAATTACCTACTGGAGTATTCTGGCAAAAAGGGCCTTTATTTTGGGTTCATTTAGCTTGCTCCCCTGATAAAACATTGTTACCATATCCTGAAGCCGTAGCTCAACTAATATTAAAGGAACTAAAATCCTCTATTAATGTATTTGGATTTCTTCCAACTACCATTATAACTCCTAATGACAAAAAACAGCTTTTGTGGCTTTATAATTCCTCAGATTCATGGACTATTATTAAATGTTCCACCCAAGCTATATTTGATAACCATTTTCCTAAGCATCTATATCTTCAATTTTGTATCAATAATCATATAATCTTTCCAAAAGCTAGTAGACATCAGCCTATTCCGATGGCTCCTGTGGTATTCACTGATGGCTCAAAGACCAGAGCTATTAGCTACCAGGGTAAAGTTCAAACTTTTATTTTCCCAGTCACTTCTGCTCAACATACTGAAATTCTAGTTGCTATTGAGGCTTTTAAATTGTTCTCTGACACCCCAATTAACATATATTCAGACAGTCTTTATGTGGTTCAAGTTCTTTCTAATCTAGAATGTGCAGGACTTATTGCTCTCACCTCTACCATCTCTGGTCCTTTACGGACTTTACAACAATTGATATGGGATCGCAGGGACCCCTTCTTTATTGGATATCTTAGAGCCCATACTAATCTGCCTGGACCCTTAACTGAGGGAAATAGTCTAGCAGATACAGCTACTAGAGATATACATATTTTTTCTGCCGTGGAAGCTGCTCAAAAGTTCCATCAGCAGTTTCATGTTAATTCCACTACTCTAAAACTCAAGTTTAACATTACTAAAGATGCTGCCCAGGCTATTGTTAAATCTTGTGGCCAATATGCGGTCCTCCATCATCCCCCCTCTATAGGTGTTAATCCAAAAGGACTTTTATCTAGTCATTTGTGGCAAATGGATGTTACTCATGTCCCAGAATTTGGTAATCTTAAATTCGTTCATGTGTCTGTGGACACTCACTCAGGAATTATATTTGCATCTCTCCATAGAGGAGAAAAAACTAGAGATGTGATCACCCATTGTCTTCAGGCCTTCTCAAATTGGGGCATACCTAATCAAATCAAAACTGATAATGGCCCAGCATATACCTCAACTTCTTTTAAACAATTCCTTACAAAATTTGACATCACCCTTACTACAGGAATACCTTTTAATCCTCAAGGTCAAGGCATTGTTGAACGTGCCCATCTCACCCTCAAAAACACACTTTATAAACAAAAAGGGGGAATTGGGGACACCTTCCGGTCCCCAAAGGACAAAATTTGTTTCCCTCTTATTATAAATTTTTTAACCTTGGATAATGAGTGTTGGTCTGCTGCAGAGTGGCATGCTAACCCTGTAAAAAGCAATGGGACCACCGTAAAATGGAAAGATGTTCTTGATGGACAATGGCATGGCCCGGATCCAGTTCTTTACTAGAGCCGAGGCTCTGTTTGTGTTTTCCCACAGGATAAGCCAATGCCAATCCGGGTGCCTGAAAGACTGGTGCGAGGGCTAACGACTATACCACAAATGGAAGAAGTAAGGACAGAAGATGAAAAAACATCAGAGACATGTGATCATTTTGACTTGCCTTATTGGTATGGTGACTAGTCAACAGTTTTGGGGGCTATTAAAGACATTCCCCTACCCACTCCCTCTAACTAACACTTCCTCGGTGTACCCAGCCATATTTTCTACCAATGATTCAGCCAGATTGCCCTATGTTCCTTATGATAAGACACAAGCAACTGTGAAATGGATGTTTGTCTTTGAGTTATTATGAACTCTGTATTTTCAGATTTCTGGTTACCTACATAATCCTTGCATTTACCTAGCTAATTATACTGATGGACACTTAATCAGTAAAGATACTAGGACCCCATCACAAATGCCCTCCTTTTTAAAAGGTAAAGGTATAAATGATGGATGAGGAGAAGGAAGCATATTACAAAGTATTGCACCAAGATTGGACTATAATAACTTGTTATCAAATAAATTTTCCTTTTATATGTGAGGATAGGCCACCTCAATGTCCACCTATTTGGCAGTCCTGTGTAGATTGATATTATCCAAAGTGCCTCACCCAAATATCATTTTCTTACTGAGGACCAGGAAAAGAACAAAATAAAACCTGGCATGGAACTAATTTTACAACAACAAATTATGACACCCTAACTGGCCCTTCTAATCCTTTTACTTTGTGGACAGTATGTGGATCATTAGCCTGTTTCAAAATTGCCCCCATGGCATTTCTTTTAAGGGGACAAGTAAGATACTCTAATTATTCATATAATTATACATATTATAGTAATGGCAATACAACATGGGAGGATAATGTAAAAGAAAACTGGAATAATCAAGATGGAAAATATCGTACCTATCCACCTACCCTGGTGTGTGTGTCCCCACCTTTTATGTTTCTTCTCACATCCAATGTAACCAACTCTACAACACTAAATTGTTCATATTATTCTTGTGTTTTAGCTCAATGTTGGAACACGTCTACCCATACCCTGGTGGTGATTTTACGGGTACCAAGATACGTGCCTGTTCTAGTGGATGTCAGTTCCCTCTCTAATACTCTCATAAATAGACAAAAAAGAGATTTTGGTATAACAGCTGCAATTATTACAACAATAGCTATGTCAGCTGCTGCTCCTGCAACTGCTGCTGTTGCCCTTGCCACTACAGTTCCTACAGCTCAAGCTTTAAATACACTCTCTTCTGCTACTTCAGAAGCATTACTTACTCAAGATCAGATAAGTACCCACTTGCATACAGGAATTCTGTTACTAAATCAAAAGATAGATCTACTCCAAGAACAGTTAGATATTGTAGAGCAAATCATTTCTATGTGGTGCTCTTATCATTCTATTGCCCTCTGTGTTACTACAGCTCCTTATAACAATTTATCTCTTGCTGCTAATATTTCCAAACAACTATCTTCTCTATTATTGGGTAATTGGACCCATAAATTTGACAATTTAACCACACAATTACAACACCAAATCACTACAATTAATCGTACAAAAGTAGACATCCCAACCCTGGCATTTACTGTTCATACACTATCCAAACAGGTTCTAGGATGGGTCCAACAAAATTGGCTGCAGACTGCTATCTTAAGAGTGATATTATTAGCAGCAAGTATTTGGATTTACAACATGATTAGACAAACCTTCCAATTACAAAGACGTCAAGCTACTGTGATTAAACAGGCATTTGCAGCTCTAACTACAGAAAATACCCCTCATATATGTCTTAATATGCTGGATCGGTAGTCAAAGATGGATAAGATTGGTGGGAACACATACCAACCTAAGACAGGGTCCTGATGCCTGGAAGTCAGGATTCCGATGATGGGAAAGAATGATGTTCACCAAGGACAACCTAAGACAGGCACGATCCCAAGCCATGTAATTAAATAAATAAGGGGGAGATGATGGGGGTGTTTGCCGGCACCCCCGCAACATTGCTCTCTCCAAGATGGTGCCTCGCATGGTGCCACAATGAGTCTGCAGCACAATGCTAATAAACAGGAAGTGCATCTGATTGGCTGTTGATTCCTTTCCTGATCCATGCTGAGCTCGTGACCAGTGCATGCATCCATCTCCTTTCCTTGAAGCCCATGCATCTTACACATGAACACTCACGTGCACTTACTTTGATTGACTTATGCTTTGCTTCTGCTTATCAGTTTATTTTTACTTAAAAGATATATATGAAAGCGAACAAAGAATAAAGAGAGAGACCTTTACTGTGTGTGTGTGTGTGTGTGTGTGTGTGTGTGTGTGTGTGTGTGTGTGTTTCTTTATCATCACTGGATGGCAATAAAACACATTAACCAGTTACAAAGATAACTCAAGAAAGATAACCGAATTAATAAAAAGACAACTCAAAAATTATTACAAGAGGTGTTCAAGAAAACAATGAAGACCAAAAAAATTAAGCCCAATGCAAGCAGAAAGAAAGAAACAGATAAGAACAGATACATAAAATTGAAAACAGTAGAGAAATATCAATACAACCAAGAGGCACTTCTTTTAAAATAGCAATATACTGACAAATCTCTAAAAAGACAAGAAAAAAATACCAGAAAGATGATTTAATTTACCAGTAATGTGAAGGAAAAGCTGTTATGGTTGAGATATAAGGAGTCCTGCAAAACTCATGTGTGAGACAATGAAGAGTTAGAGGAAAATTTTGGATTATAAGAGCCTTAATGTAATCAGTGCATTAATCCCCTGGTAGGGACTCAGGTGGCATCTCCTTAGGAGGACAGATTTAGAAGTGCCAGTCCTTCCTCAAGAATTTCCTATTCCAGTTAGAGAATGAAGGAGATATCTCTGTCTTGTAGCCCTGGCTGGGGCTGTTTGAGGCAGGAGAGGGCATCAGGGACACTCCCCTCTTCAGCCT
The DNA here is from genome assembly GCF_902686455.1 of Sciurus vulgaris. NCBI lineage: Eukaryota > Metazoa > Chordata > Mammalia > Rodentia > Sciuridae > Sciurus > Sciurus vulgaris. The sequence goes on from NC_136474.1 coordinate 32,781,842, forward strand.
TGGGTGGGAAGAGTTTGCATGTAAGGTTCTTCCAGTCTTAGAGAAGTGCAGGCTGCCTCTCAGGTTTTGAGAGATGCTAAGGCTTGGACATATGTCATGTGTCAGTACTCAGATTTCAGGGTGGTGAAATAACTAAGAAACATTCTGCAGGTGGGATGCAATCATGCTTGTCATGGCACCTCAATGTCCATGGCCACCTGTCTCAATATGCCAGCAAGAGACAAGCAATGGTGAAGGGCTGGAAAGGAGTTTTAATCAGTGTGGCCACACCAGGAAGAATAGGGGTAGGGGTACAATGACCAAAGATCTGCTTCAAGGCATTGACAGGAAACTTGAGATTTTACACAAAAGGCTGCAAAGTGTACAAGGGTTGAATGTGGGATTTCAGATCCAGCAAAGTAGTTCATCTTGTCAGGCTATGTTCTGGTTGCTCATTATCTCAGTACTGGTTCTATGTAGTGGAGTAGTCCTTATTAGATAAGGAGAGCCATCAGTACAAATGGGATAATTGCCTCAGCTTAGTGTGGCAGTCTCAGTTCCAATGTGGGGTAATTGCTCCCATTTAGTGGAACGATCTGTCTGTAAGGCCCTGCTGCTCCTAGAACCCAAACTGTCTGCAGGTTTAGGACAGTGACAGGAGTCTTGTAGGAGCCACTGAATGGGTCTGGAATAGGAGGTTATGAAAGCTCACAGTTGAATGTCCCTGCAAATCTTGAAATTTACTCTTATATTGGTGTCCTCAGTTGTCAAGTGTGACAAGACAGGGTAGCTAAATTTAGGACTCTAAAACCTTATAGCTTTTGTACACAACTGAACCAGGATCTTGTCCAAAGTCTAAGATGATAAAAACCAAATTGAAAGCAGAGATGACAGGCTCTATCCTGCTTGAAGTTACTGTTTGGACATTGAAATTGAAAGGCCTGAGTGAAGAGTCTGTGCTTTTAGCAAAAGTGGTTTCTAATTCTCTGTTTTAATTACCCACATACCCATCTTTGTATAAATTCATGCTTTAATTTCTCCATGGTGAATATCTAGGAGTAGGGTAGTGAACAATATGGTAGTTCCATGCTTACATTTTAGAGAAATTGCTGAACTGTTTTTGAAAGTATTTGTACCACTTTAATCTGGCCACAGAGTGTTAGAGTTCTTGTCCCTCCATATTCTTACCATGAATCTTTACTGTCAATTTTTTAAATTAGATCTATTTTAATAAGTATCATACGTGGACATATCTTAGTGTGCTATTCATTTGTGTTTACTTATCGACTGAGTGTGTTTTTATGTGCTTAATTACCATTCATATATTGTCTTCTAAAATTTGTATGTCTACTGAGTTGGGCACAGTGGCATATACGATAGTGCTATCAGTTTGGTTGGCAGAAGTATCATGAGTTCAAATCCAGCCTCAGCAAGGGTGAGGTCTTCAAATGACATACAAAATAGGGCTGGGGATGTGGTCCATGTTCCATTGCCCCTGAGTTCTATCCCAAGTTCCCTCCCCTCCTAAATTTAGGTCTGTTTAAGTAATTTACCTTATTTTTAATTAGAATTTTATTGTTTCTACAAAATGGTAAGTTTTCTTTGTACATTTAGATATGAGTTTATTTTCAGGTATCTGTGTTGTGAGATGTTTCCTCCAGTTCCTGGTGTGCCTTTTACATTCCTAGTAGTGGGGCTTTTGAAATTTTGCATTCTCATGCTGATTTCATTGAATACACTTTCATCACTACATAAAGAAGTACAAACCCAACTTTATCTATAATGCTACTATGTAACACAACTCAGAACAAGTTTATAGTACTGAATGTACAATAAGAGAGAGGAAAAAGCAATGTACAGGTTTCCAAGGTATCCTGCAGGACCACCGGAATGGCAGTCATGATCTTGCAGAGCTGGCTCAAAAGTTACTCACCAATTTCAGGGAATAAGGAAAAAGTGGGTCAGGGGTGTGTAGCAACTAATGGGTGGGGGGCAACCCTAGAGGTGGGAAGAGTATTCAAGAACCAGGGAAAAGACGAGGCTTAACAGGAATGGGGCTTGTTCCCCCTTCCTGTGGACATAGCCCAGCAACAGCAAGGGTATAACGAGGTGGGCCAGACTGGCTCAGGTCATCTGTGAAAAGTCTGGGTCACACTGCCACCTGGAAGCTTGCTGGACCCTGCGGATTCTGCTACTGAACAGACAGTAATGGGTGAGCTTTCTAACCAGAAAACTGCAGGGCACCTCAATGGGCACATCCCTGAACCATCAGCACTTCTGCATACAGAACCTGCCTGTAGATGAAAGGCCACAACTGCTGCTTTTGAAGCCAGCCCAAGGGAAGGGTCCTTTCCTGCCAACCCTCCTTTAGCTAGGAAAGTGACAGCCCTGAGCTGGGTGGAACATTCGATGGGTTTTGGTGGGTCTGTTTATCTGGAGCTGTTAAAATGGAGTGGTTTCTGTGATGGCAGTGTCCTGCTGAGCAGGACTGTCTGCTCATGGGGGACCTGTGTCTTGTAAAGCAGACCTCCTCCCCCTCTGTGGTGGTGACCTATGCCACATAGGAGGTGGCAGCAGCATTCTCCTGGGAGGGCTGAATCCCTTGTGTGGTGGGTGGACTAGACTAGGGGGCCAACACAGCAGTAGCAGTGACCTCCTGGCCATCCATTTATCCTCCATCCATGTGCTTCAATGGCTTCTCAGTTTCATTTGGATTCTCAAACTCCACACATGCATAGCCTTTGTATAGATGAGGATGCACCCTTTCTACAGGCATGTCAATCATTTTAATTTTTCCAAAGGTGGAAAATATCTCCATGTTGTTATCCTTGGTCATATTCCTAGTGAGATTTCCAACATGCATTTTGAGTTTAGGAGAAGTTTAAAAGACAGCCTTTTGCTGTCCTTTTCATCTTTTAGGTGGTTTGACTTTTGGAGCAGGATCACCACCTTTGACATGTCTGCACCCAGAAGGGCTGGGAGATATAGAGGAGCTCCTGGAATGGGAGCTGCAGGTTGTGCTAGAGATTCCAGAACCTGGATGCAGAGGAGGCGCTGGAGACATTGTTGGAGTCTGTGCTGCTTCTGGATCCTGAGCTGGAGGTGAAACTCCACTGAGACATGTTACTGCTACTGCTTCCACTGGAAGCACTATGCCTCTTCCTAGGCTTATCCCTGCCAAGGTCCTTCACACTCATGTTCTTGGTGGTTCCTTTGTCTTTAAAGTGGTCCTTGCTTTCGGTAGGAGGGGAATCCCTAGTGCTGGACCTTTTATTATTTTTTTGACTCCTATCAAGATCTTCTATTTCATTACTGATAAATCCATTCTCCCCTTGAGGAGTTCATAGCAGCAATGGTGGCCTCACTTTCTTCAACTCTCACTTCTAACTTGAGTCTGAGAAAGGATTCCTGATGGGTTGCCAATTACACTGAAGAGCAGCAACTTCTAGCTGACACCACCTCCTCCAGCTCTCCTCAGCTGCTCCCTTATGGTGTATTCTTAAAATAATTTGATTTAATTTCTTTTAATTTCTTTTTATTTATTGCTAATGGATAGCATTCATTTTTTTCTCTGACAAAAATAGTCACTCCCTACCTCAACCAAGGTCATGAGGACTTTTTCCTGTTTCATCATGTGAACTTTATAGTTCTAGATTAGATAAATGTCCTAGATTAAACTTAGGCCTGTCACATATTTGAAATAATTTTTGTATGTTCTGTTATTTTTCTGCTGATGCTGTAGCACGTGATCACACACAAGTTGGGTCCTTACAACAGACATTTTCACCCTCAGAGTTCCAGAGGAGCAAAGCCTAAATCAAGGTGTTGTCAGGTCCCTGCTTTCTCAGCCAGCTCTGAGGGAGAGTCCTCTCCAGCCTATTTCAGCTGCTGGGCTGAAGGTTTTCTGGTCTTCTGGGAGCATAACCCTAGGCTTCCCTCACTTCTTTCCTTGGCTATCTCCTGTGTTCCTCCTCTCTCATATGTATCTTCCTCTCATCTTGTAAAGACACATGTCATTGAATACAGAGCCTGCTCAATTAATCCACTAAAATCTCATTTGAAATCCTCAAATTTATTACCTTGTGGTGGTCTTTTAACCAAGAACATGGTCTTTTCTTACAGATACTTGTACATGTTAATTGGGGTCCAGCTATAAGGCTTAAGGGCAGAGCTAATAAAGAGGCAAGCATATAAGATGGGAAAGAGTGAAAAGTGGCTTCTGTGGGAAACAAGTCCAGTTTATTATATCTTTCAGGTTCATATCATGTTACCTAGGTTACATATTACAGTTACCTTCTTGCATGTGCAGGTCACATATCTTTCTTAGACCTCAGATTCCACTAGTCTTAAAAGTCATTATTAAAAAATAATTTCTTCAGGCCTCAAGGACAGAGGATTTGCAGAGTATCTCTAAGCCATTCAAGCAGAGTACCTGTTATCCTGAGGAGTGTGCTCAACTTGAAGGATATTTGTTCCTCTGTACATTGACTGACCTGAAATCCATGCAGATGCTGAAGCCTATGACTTAGATGTCCATCTTGGCAGATCACAATCCAACATCTTACACATGATGTGAGATGAAATTTGTAGAATATTATTTTCCACTTGGATAGTCACTTCCATTGTTCTGTTGAAAAACCATTCATTCCCCATTGAATCATCTTAGAAAATCATCTTTTTGAAAATCAGATGACCATTTGTATGTGGATCTGTTTCTGAGCTGTCTCTTTAGTTGCACTGGTCTGTATGCCAACCTCAATGCTGATATCCTAAGACTGATTACTCTAACTTTTGTTATCCTTTCATCCCTGAGATCAGGTAATATAAATAAATCCTTAGGTCTTCCACAAAAATTATTTTGGCCATTCTAGGTCATTTGAAGTCCCATGTACATTTTACAATCAGCTTGTTAATTTCCACAAAAAAGTCTGCTGGGATTTTGATCAAGATTGTATTAGTTTTATAAGTCCATTTGGGTACAAAGGACAGAAAGATGTTCTTGGTCTCAGGAATTTCAGTTTAAGAGTAACTACTAATGAATCTTTTCCCTCTAGTTGTAAGAAATTAGTGATATGAAGATTAAATGAAATCAACCAATACACTGTTGTGGGTCAGGTGAGAATTCAGTTGTAGAACATCCTGGCTGCAGACAGAGAAGTGTTTTTCCCAGTCTGTTTCCAGGGAAGGGTAAAGAAGGCTGCATCCTGGCTGGTTGTGTAACCCAAGATGGCTGATTCTTGGAGAACAGAGTCTCCAGGCAGTGGGAAATCTTCTAGAAGATGACAGATAAGGGAGAGTTTTCTTATGTGAGCTGGTTCACATGAGAAGGAGCAGGTTCACGGGTTGATGGGACATGAGTCACATGAGAGGATGAGTGGACTTTGCTCTTCACAGAGAAGTTGAAAGACCAGGTCCTTGTGGATTCTGGGAGGCTCCAGGAAAGAGATGTCTCCCACAAGAAAGGCAGTGGGTAGGCTGTCTATCAATTATTTTTTCTTAGCATATAGAATATATAAAAACTCAAAAGAGCACATAAAAAAACAAACCAATAAAGTGGGAAAATAATCTGAAAAAATACTTTTTTGAAGAAATACAAATGACCAATAAACATATGAAAAAATGCTCAATATCATTTGTCATCATGAAAACACAAGTCAAAATTATGATTTTTGATTTTTTTCAGGTTAGAATAGCTATCATATCAAAATTAATACCGACTAAGATATGGATAAAAAGGAATACATATACACTGCTTTTGAGAATGTAATTTAGTATATTTTCTTTGGAAATAGATAGAATGCTTGTCAAAAACTGAAAATAGAACTTTCCTATGACTCAGCTGTCCCAGATCTAAGTGTTTATCTGAGGGAAATTAAGTCTGCCTTTAGAGATGTTTGCATACCTATGATGATTGTGACACTGTTCACAAAGCTAAGGTACAGAATCAACCTAGGTGTCCATAAGCAGGGGAATGGAGAAAAAAATATGGTTATGCATATCCGGGTGTGTGTTAGCATGTACACATGTATACATATACATGTATATAGGTGTATGTCTATGTATGTATGCATATATACTTTATATATGTATATATGTTTATACATGCATACTTTATATACATATGTACATATTTTCAATGTTATTTATAAGTACATATATATTCTTCATATATATAAATATATATATATAGATGTATACATACATATATATGACAGACTATTATTGGACCATAAAGAAGAAGGAAGTCCTATCATTTCCAGGAAAGTGGATGGAACTGAGGTTATTGTGTTAAATGAAATGACACAGAGAGACATGAAGACAAGGGCTGCATGTTCTCTCTCAAATGTGGAAACTTAAAAGAAAGATTTGAAAGTAGAAGAAGGTTGCTAGGGATTGGAAAAGGTGCTGGGGGAGGTGGTGTGAGGGCCATGTATGCATGTGTGGAAATATCCCACTGAGTTCCCTTTCTCTATACAATTATTATTTTGTAGTAATTACAATAAAAATAAATAGAGGAAATGTGACTCCTCCAAAGAATGTTAAAATAAAATCTCAGCTCAGGGAGAAACTAAAGCATCCTTTCTACACTGTATGTCCTTATGAACTATATTCATGAACAAAGAGAAATAGAACAAGTTTCTAGAGTCTGAATACATGAGAGACTTTCAGGAGCTTGCTGTTAACCATTTAACACAAAAAGCCCCTCATGCCAATGAGAACTGTGCAGGGACTCCTCCTGCTCTTTTTCAGATGGTGAAAGTCACCACACCCTGGGAGGTGCCAGCACTCTGAAGGTGTCCTTGGCTGAATTTGATGAAAGACATTAGGTGACATAAAAGAGATGTTACCACATAACAGAGGGGACAGGTGTGTGTGAAATATCACTCCCCACAATGGAAAAGGAAAACACTTTGATGAACCTGAAATCTTTGGCTGCATTCCAAAGGTCAGTAGAGTACAGAGAAAATGTTCATCAAATGTATTTTCTCCTAACTGCACCACTGGGAACCACTTGGGGGAGCTACAGTTGCAGCACTACTGACTGTATCCTAGGGTCACCTTGCCCCTTCAGTTTGCTCTTTCTGCCTTTTAAAACTACTGTGAGTAGATGACCCCAGTGTCAGCTGTGTCACTTCTCCTGCTGGTTTTATGCCCTTAATTGGATTTCCACCTGCACCTATTCTTCTAGGATCAAAGTTTGGAGTTTCTGATCTGCTAACAATATCATATTGCACCCTGTTGGACAATTTTCATTGTATTTTGTGAACTAGAGAGGTAAACAGAGCCAGGAGCTCCTAGGAGTTCAAGTCCACAAGAACAAAGACAAAATTTATGAAGGGTTCATATGCCATAATTTACATACAGTTTAAGCATCCCCAATCTGAAAACCAAAATAGAAAATGATCCCAAATCTGATATTTTGTGAACATCATAGCAGTGCTCAAATACTTTTTGATTTTGGTACTTTTAACTTTTACCTTTTTGAATTAGGGATACTCAACCAGTAAAATGTGTTTTAGTATTTCAAAATTGAAAATTATGAACTGTGAAACAATTCTTGTCTCAAGCATTTCTAGTAAGTTACTCCACTATGCATTTTTGCCAAACAATTATTGTTTTACATTAATGTCTGTGTCATTTATTTTGTTTTTAGTGAATTAAAAGCTAAAAGTGATTTTGTTTTAAAAGAGAACAATTGAGCAAATGAATGTGATTTTTAAAATAAAAGTTCAATTTTATTAATTTTATTTGTTATGTGTTTTTTTTATTTTTAAATCATAGGCATTAAAAAGAGAATCAGAATTCTGTGATGTAAAAGAATGGATTTTACATGATGATTACAGAATTGGAGGCTCAGGGCCACCCGTGAATGGGTTGTGTCACATTTCCTTGTAATAATGAGAGGAATGCACAACCATCCCCAGGCTGTGGAGGACACTGCATTGTGAACTCATTTCAAACAGTCATGCACTGCTTTCCTGGAATATCCCTGGACTTGACAAGGTAGGCATAAAAGCTATAAGACATCTAACTTCCTTTTTGGGGCAGTGGCATTACCAGCGATTGAACCTTGGGCTGGCTTGCCACAGAGCCACATATCCATTTTTTTTTTTTTTTTTTACTTTTTTATTCTTTATATTTTATTTTCATTAGGGTCTAAAAATTTGTTTCTCATCCTGAAATTCCAGAGACTGGCCGTGAATTTGTGATCCTCCTGTCTCAGTTTCCTGATTGGTCAAATATAGCCATGCTTCAGAATGCCTAGCTCATCTAAATAACTTTACACTGGGAAATTACAAAGTCTATATTGAATTCAAGCAGTTTGATTTTGATGATTGTAGAAGATAGTGTCGGTATCTACATTAAAATTTTTGGTCACTGTCTCAAAGATTTGAAAATATGAACAGGCGCTGGGGAGAGAGCTCAGTCAGTAGAGTGGTTGCCTTCTAAGCACAAAGCCCTGGGTTCTATCCCCAGCACCCCCCCAAAAAATATGAATAAATGGTGCTAATTGTTAAACTGATATAAATTTGCCCCAAGCCAGCCTCCATACTTGTGTCATAAAATTTGTCCCAAAGTGGCTTCCATATAGGTGAACTGTAATCTATCTTGATATGCAAATAAGGTGTAAACTATCTAACTATAAGAATTCCCTTGTAATCAAGCAACTATTTCTTAGCCAATCACAGCAGGACAGCTTCAGGCAATCCTGTGCTGACGACTGATCTGACCATGTGCCTTGTGGTCAAACGTGCTGACTGCAGCCAATTAGATGGTTTCCAGATGGAGTTTCCTCTTTTCTGACTGAGTGTAATCTGCAGAGGTGAGGTGGTTAATGGTCTTTAGTCCCATGTGCAACCTAGTACTAGAACCATTTCTTTTTTTTTTTTTTAACTGCAAGCTTTTCCTAATCATCTGATTTAGTTTTTCTTAAAACAATTCCAATCTATGAACCAACTGTGAGAACCTGCCTAAGTTCCGTCTGATATTTGGGGATCAGAGACCATTTTCTTACCATCTTTGAGCCATCTAGGAGAAAGCTGAAGTCCCCAGTAACACTGAAGAGGTTGACTTGGGAATAAGTGCTTTCTCACCACAGAGTATAAAGGTAGAATATAGCTCAAGAGCCCTGAGGTTTAGAAAGAAATGGTGACAGCAAGGGTTCTACCCAATGAGAGCTGAAAACTGTGATGACAAGCCAGGAGAGTTACAGGAGCAGGACCCTGGAAAATGCAGGAAATGCCTATGAAATATTCCCTCTGATCACATGTCCATTCCAGAGAGCATCCTTGTGGGTTCAGGGAAGAACAGCATCCATCAAGTGATATTTTCTTGCTCTTTGAATCTCAGGGTAGCTGCTGGACTTGAAGTAGTCAGAAGACATGATCATTAGGCTGGTAGGGTTGAGAAGATAGATAAATCAAGTGGCGATTGAAAATTCTACATCCTGCTTGCTGGCCTGGCTGTACAAGATTTCAGCAAGCCTGGCTGTTCCTGGGAGAAAGTTCATGTTTAAATGCAATGTCCTGTTTTGACTATTAACCTGATATTGGCAATGTAATTACTGTAACCAGGCTTCATTTGAGTCTGGAGTGAACCAGTGGATTTTTCTTATTTAAACATAAGATGGTAAGCTATAGGGACCCTGGATTTCACCCCAGGGTTGGAGAGACAGCACCAAGTAGCAGGTGTGCATAGGCAGTGTGGAGAGAACAGACACAGTTTGAAGAACTGCATGAGTGCAACTCATTAACCATGAGAGTAGCAGTAACTGGGAGTAGAGAAGACAGTTCTTTAACACCAAATTAAATTGGTAGATACCCACTAAATATCATGTTCAAAGAAGGGACTAGAAAAATTGCTTGAAAGAATATTCATTTTCTTCTCAGAATTGTAAGTCTCTAGTAGATATTAAACATTAACTTTTGTCCTAGAAAAGTAATTGGTTAATTCTGGAAACAATATATGACAATTTTGTGTAGTTTTAGGTGGGAAGTAAGAGTTAAGTTGTTCAAACATGTAGTAAAAATAAAAACCGTGGTAACATCAAAATCATCATGTTTTTGGTAATAATAAGGAAACAAAAATAAAAATAATGATAAAATCATTCAGTAGGAATTATGTAGTGTTGTAATATTGTAACTCATTTTCCCTTCACTACAGCATTATTAGCATTCATTCTAATTTTAGGAATTAATGTTTGGACATACTGAGTGAATTGCCTATGTCATAGACTTGGAATGTGGAAAGTTTCTCTCACTCCAGGGACCACAGTGTACAAAATAAATTCATACATCCCTTGAAGTTTTTCTTGATGTTTCACATAGGTATGTAAAGTGTCTGTAGCAACAGATTATCCATGCATATAAATAGGTGTTGGAATGGTCTTCCTTGAAGTGTTTCTGTGGGTCACTGAACTAATAGATGTCTCTCACTTAAGATGTTGTTGATAAAATTTGTAGTGATTGTGACAACATCAGGGAGCAGATGGCAGCAATTTCAAGTATTGGAAAAAAGGGGAAGAAGAGCTGCAGACATAATGAGAGTGGATGAGGGTGGGAAATCTAAACTACAAACCTGTTCAGGACTTCAGGGCTGTGCCAGCCATGATTCCTAGTTTAGCATTTTCTAATCCCCATTCACTGTGGCTGCCACAGCATTTTATTACTTTCTGGATGTTAGTTTCACCTGTGTGGTTTGCATAACTGTGGTTCCATGTGTGTGAGAAACATGGGCCACATGTTTATGGGGAGATGGTCTGTTCTGGGTATGACAGCTCAGTCTAGGGATGGGCACTCTGATAAACCTCTGAGTAATCACAGAGACCTCCACCTGTTTGCAAAACACAGCAATCCACATTTGCCCTTGAAATAATTACAATTGATTGTGTAACAGTAGCATGATTATGAATGTGATTGACCTTAGGGAACACAGGGAGAAGCCATTGGGACTGTCGGGAGTGTGATGTGTCACTGCTAATGTGATGAGAAGGACAGATAGTGTAGCTGTGTCTGGGGAAGCTTGGAGCCATTCTTTTCTGTGACAATTCTTTACAAGTAAAAATGCTTAGAATTGTCAATCACATTATCATCTACAAAGGGAATTTTTCTTACAGATAACATTGTAGAATGCTTCCTGGTTTTTGGTCTGTTTTGAGTTTTTTTCATTTGCAATAGTGCTTTTTCCCTTGGAGAATGAAGATAACATCATATATTTGGAACACAGTCACATTGGATTGGTGTCTATTCAATGTCCTCATATTAACCTGAATGTCTTTAAAATCTGTTTCGTTATGGGTTCATATATGTTGGTGCTGGGTTAAGATGTCAAAAACTTTTGTGGTACCCATTTCAACCCACAACAAATCACAAATTTCTCTATTCTTTAAATGTTTTCAAATATTACAGAGTTCACTCTTGCTGGTTGCTTTAATGACTAAGTTACTATTTGTTCTAATTGTTCTTGCAGTTAGTAAGAATCTTTTTCTTTCCTGTATTTCTTCTATTTTTTCTTTTTAATTTTCCATCAATGAGTTTGCTAAGAAATAATTGCCCATTTTGTTCTTAATCTTCTTGGTCTCTGTAATGTGTACTTTTCTTCTTTTTTCCCTTTGCATTTTCATAAACTTTCAATGTTTCCACATTGAGATACTACATCTCTATCCTGGGAGTTCATGTTGTTGATTTTTATCTTTTCCATCTCACAAATCCCCTAAACCATTATTTGATCTTGGCAACACTCTAAACACATAAATAGAGAAACATGAGTGAAGTGTCACAGTGAAACGATAGACAAATCAGCACTGAAAGTCATGCAGCATGTTCTTTATTATCATCTCCTCTTGTGATGTTGATTAAGTAAGAAGCATTTTAAAACTCTCAGATCATCAATGCAGATACATATACATATATGTATCAAATACATAGAAATATATGACATTCACAACTGCACTATTTAGTTTTTTTTTTTTTTTTTTTTTTTTTTTTTGCATGTCACCTCTCAGCAGCATCTTGTTTGCATGCCATCCTGCATCAACCTGTCTTCTTGGACCTCTGGAAATGATTCATCTTCACCTAATAAGAGACACTTCTGAGGAGAGACAAGCTAGAGGCAGAAGAGGCCAGGGTGCTCATTCCCTGAGCTCTGTGGTATTGTTTGGAGACAACCCTGGCAGGGACAGATTTCTGAGCCCACAGCTGAGGTGGCAGTATTTCTTCCATGGTGGCCTCATGCCAAGATCCAGGAGCATGTCTCTCCCTGTCACACCTGGATGTGCAGCCTCCGTATAGGTGGTCCATCATTGTACTCCTCATCTTTGCCCACAGCTCTGTGTGAGGTCCCTGCCTCAAAAACCTTTCATCACCTGCCCTGTGCATGCCATGTATGCCAAGGTGGGGAATTTCTAACTTAAAATTTGGATAGAGCCCTCCTTTTTTCCCCCTAAGATCCTTGGAAGGAAAATAGATAGTCTGTGAGAAAGCACTCACCATTCAGCCAAATGTGAAAATGGCTCATCAAAAATGATGTCCATTCAGAAAGTAGTTCTCCATGGGTCATTCTACACATTTCTACGATGTTCAACTTACATGGAGATAAAAATGTTTTATTTGTTCAGTTAGAGCACCAGCATTTATTGAGCAATTCAAAAGGTGAGGCATTGAGACTTATGGCAAGAATGCACGATGACTTCTGTACCGAGGTGACTTTGCAAACCTAGCGAATGCACAGCCTGGGTTTGGGCTCAAGGGTGAGAAAAGGCAATGATTTCTCAGACCTCAGCAATTTCTCAGCAATTCAGATGGGAATTGCTACTGAAGGAATTAATGGGACAGTTGGTGGAAGCAAATTGACCACCAGACTCTATGTAAAAGCCATGCTTTCTTGTCCATTATTTAAGGATTATCTTTGTAAGGAAGATTTTTAACACCAGCAGAGGAGGAGCTCACTGTTTTCCAGAATTGCATGTCAGTGTATTTGAAGAAATCATGCCAATGATTTCTGCAGAGGCAGGTCCTCAGAGAAAAACCTGGGAGAGACTCTCGACATGGTGGCCTTTGCCCTTTTCATCAAAACCAAACAAGTTCCTGCAGCTCCTTATGAATGTGAAGAAAAATGGTGGAAATGCTGCCAGCAGCTATTCATGAACCAGACCAGCATCCGTAGACATGTGGCAACAAAACCTGCTGATGAAATTTATCACCAGACTACTTTAATTTTAAAGCAACTGGCTACAACATTGAGTACCTCAAACAGTATCACATCTGTGGACAAAGAGAACCCTCTAAAAGAGTACCTTACTCATAGCCACAAGGTGGCTGCTTGGCTCCCTGATGCAAGCTGCTTTAGCCCTGCTGAGCTGGAAAGTGACCTGCACAGTGAAGAAAGGGAGATACTACTTTATTACTGCTACTGTGACCTAGAGGATACCCAGTGGATCTGTGCCTGGCAGACAACTCTGTGTCAGCACTTGCACCACACATGCAAGATGGGAATTGCTACTGAAGGAATCAATGGGACAGTTGGTGGAAGCAATTTGACCACCAGACTCTATGTAGAAGCCACGCTTTCTTGTCCATTATTTAAGGATTATCTTTGTAAGGAAGATTTTTAACACCAGCAGAGGAGGAGCTCACTGTTTTCCAGAATTGCATGTCAGTGTATTTGAAGAAATCATGCCCATGTGGTTCAGCCCCAATAAGATCTCCTACAAGAAGCCTGGAATCCATTTATCCCCAGGTGAATTTCATAAAGAAGTAGAAAAGTTTTTATCTCAGCCAGATCTAAAACAAAGTGATACTTTTCTACTAGACTGCAGAAACTTCTATGAAAGCAAAATAGGTCTAATGCAGGGCTGCTTAGCCCCAGACATCAGGAAATTCAGTTACTTTCCTAGCTTTGTTGACAAAAATGTAGAACTTTTCAGAGAGAAGAGGGTGCTGATGTACTGAACTGGGGGCATCATTTGTGAGCATGGTTCAGCCTACCTGAAGGCCAAGGGAGTGTGTAAGGATGTGATCTAGCACAAGGCTAGTATCCAGAAGTACCTGGAAGAGTTTCCCAATTGTTTTTATAAGGGCAAGTCACTTTTTTTTTACAAGGGTTATGCCCTGTGCTACAACAGTGATGTGTTATCAGAATGTTCATACTGTGGAGCACAGTGGGACCAGCATAAATTCTGCCCCGCTTCCAAGTGCCACCATCTTGTTTTTACCTGTCCTGCATGTCAAGGACAAGGATTCACAGCCTGTTGTGTCACATGTCAAGACAAAGGGGACAGACAGGCTTCAGGACCTACACAGGACACTTTTAAAGAGGAATGTGAGTGCACAGCCTGACGGCCATGCATCCCGAGGGAACTTTCACAGCATGAACAGCTCTCTGTGAACCCTGCACCAAAGCCCAGTGTTGGAGAGGATGGGCCTTTGCTTTTGTAAGTGGAGCCTTTTTCATTACCCAAGTCTTCTCAGAGTCAGTGGGTGCCATGTATAAGAGAAGGTCAAGGCTGCAGAAAAGAAAATCAGAAACTTCATTGTCAGTCATTGCCATCATGGCAAACTGGTCACCATGTTGACCACTTACATTTCACATTTTGATCAATTACTGAAGTATTCTAATTCAGGAGATGAAAGAGCATGGTAAAATGTATGCCCCAAAGTTTTTGAGGGATAGAGTCTTGAGCCTGGTGATTGTGTCACTCATGCCTTCTCTCACTGTGCCACAGGCTATTAGTAGTCATTGCCCTTGTCAGCAAACCTGTCTATCCTGGTGCAAATCTATGAATTGTGGCCCTCAATATGGATTCCTAAATCAGGCCACTTAGGTCATCTGCCACTTTCCCCTCCCCCTTCCCCTGCTTCTGTCTCTTCTCTGACTGCCTGAGAAGCTCTGTATACTGGGATTTGGCCCACCTCCTGCTTTTGTAAAATTTAATGGAAAAAGACCTGCCCATTTCTTCTCAGGAACTGTGGCACAATTGAGTAGTTTCAGCAGAGTCCATGTGGCCCACACAGTCTAAAATACTTATTGTCTGGCCCTTTAAAGGAAAGTTTTCCATTCCATGGTCTACAGCAGCAGCTTATCTGATAGAGAATGCCCTTATACACGTGGCCCACCTTCATATTTTTCTGATTTGATTTCTCCCTCATTGGCCTCTTCCCTCCAACACTTACTCCTCTAGCTTTTAAGTGTTCTCTCTGAGAGATCCAAATAAGCTCAATGACACTGTAAAACTTGCTTCTTAAAAAGTTCATTTGGCAGTACCACTGTGGCTGTCCAGGCTTCTGGTCAGCATATCAGGCACTCGTCCCTGTCACATGAGTCCCAAGAAACACAGAGCCACACATCAACCAACTGATTTAATATTATGTTGCAGTTTCTAGTGATACAGAATGCAGCTGCAATTGTGTTTCAAGGAGAAGCCAAGTGGGGATGGCCATCCCTGCAGCATGGTGCTGCTCCTGGCCCCATTTACAGCCCCAGTAGATGCTCTTTATAGTGGTGAGGCCCTGGCTCCAACTCTGGTTTCCCTGCACTGCCACATCATTACATTTTAGTGCACAGATTTTTCCTTCTTCATCAGAACCCTCCTAGTCTGTGTTCATTAGCTCTTTGGGTTTCTCCTTCATCACAAGATTTGCTGAATACTTAATGAAAATAACTCCCCAAAGCAACAAACAAAAATACAAGTTTAACTGGCACTGTGGCTTAACCTTTTTGCCAACTCCCAAAGATGCCATGTAAAAAAGAGTCGTAGGGTCCAGTAGAAATACTGGATGATTATTTTAAGAATAATCATCTTTGTATAGCTTGGCCAGGGTTTCCCAGTTCTTTAATATCTATGTTTTCTGCACTGTTATCCTTCAGAGACTTCATTGCATGAGAGCAGCAGTGATTTGTCTAATAAGTGATGAGACAGGTAGTTTAAGACTGTAAGATTGTCCATGATAAACATCATATCCACATCCACAGTGGACTGGAAAGTCATCCCCCCCCCATTGTTCACCCTCACATGAGCCAATTGCCCACTATTCTGTAGAGAAAGGTGTTTTCAAGTATTTAGCCATAAATTTTCACATCTGTTATAAGATTGGCCTTCGAAAAGGAAAAATTTATTTCTGCTCCAGTATTCAATTTTACATACATCTCAAATGTTCATAAGTAACTCAGGAATATGCCCAGGTTTCTGAAGCTTCAAATTTCACCATTGCCCTTCCCCCCATATCCAGCAACAGGGATTAATGTTTTTTTGTTTCCTGGAAGAGCTCTGTATTTTCAGTCTGTATTTCTTAATGGGAATATTGTGTCTCTGATTCAGTAATCAATTTTTCAACTTTCCTCTTGAGGTTTTTAAAATTTAAAAAAATGTTAATAGTTTTTAACTGTTCTTTTTGCTAAATAACTAAGATGAAATTTGTAATAAAGTATTTTATAATGCTTGCAAAAAAAACAATGAATGGAAAGGCAAATGTTATGTGGACTTATCCTCCAGGATGCCTTATCTATATAAGGTCCATACCTTTATTCAAACCTAAGTATCACCTCTGTCAGAGTGCTCTTCATTGACTTATTCCACTTGTAGTCATGGGCTGAATTTCATGGCTCTAGCTAGTGTGGCTTTGTGGATTATTACAGAATGAAATACTTCCGTACTTGTTAGTAAGGAGTCCTGAGAATCCCCTTGCTGCCTGCCTGTCCTTGCTTCTCCTGTGACACTATCTACACCTCTCTATTTTCCCAGCAGTAGAAGACTTTTTGGTCGACTCCAGCTATATGAACAGAGGATCCATTGTTCTTGGCTGCACTCTGTCCTGTTCTGGTGTTTACATTTTTTAATATCATCTAATGGATCCTGCTCTTATTTAAGGTTTTGACATTTTGGAGTTCATCATAGAGTTTTCTTGATAATTTGAATTTTGGAAAAGTGTACATTCATTATCTTTATTACTACTTTTTGACATCCCTTAAGTTTTCATTCAATCTTCAATTTCTTTTAATGTGGAACTGTCCCTTCTGTACACATTCTGGAATTCAGTTTTCAAACTGTTAAAGCTGTTTTGTCATCAAACATTAAAATAATGAGAATGGTGTCAGGTGCTGCTGGATAGCATGACAGACTTACATGATGGCCCTGTCTTCCAGGGAGATGACCAAGGTTGCCATGAGGGATGGCAGAGTCCATCTTCTCTTCTTCTCTGCAGAAAGGTGTGTTCCATGGCTCAAATCAGTGTGGCTATGTGGATTATTAGAATATTGAAATACTTCCATACTTAATACTGAGGAGTTCTGAGTAGCCCCCTGCTGTCATCCTGTCCCTGCTTCTCTTCTCACACTTGTGCTGTCATAACAAAGCGCCCTGACAGATGTGCTTGAATAATAGAATTTTATTGTTTCACAGTTCTGAGGATTGTAAGGCTGACAATTCAGATGTCATTAGGAAGTGTTCTTCTGAGAGTCCTCTCCCTGGTTTGTGTATACTGTCTTCTCCTATGTCCTCACATGGTTCTTCCTGTTATGTACCTTTTTCCTAATCTCCTTTTTTTCATGTGCATATAGATAGTGAGTATATATATATATATATATATATATATATATATATATATATAGTCACATATTAGTTGTATAAATTAATGGGTTTCTTTGTGTCTATTCCATACATGCATGCATCATGCTTTGACCTTTCTTTCCTTTCTACCCTTGGTTACCTCCCCTCACCACACTACCAGCTTTCTTGTCCCTAATGGTCCTTCTTTTTGGATTTATTTTGAGGTTTATATTTTCCACATAAGAGAGAAATCATGCAATACTTTCCTTACTGTTTCTGAATTATTTCATTTTACACAATCCAGTTCTATCTGTTTTCCTGCAAATGACAGAATTTCATTTTTCCTTTCCTGATCATTACCCCATCATGTATACCTACTATATTTGCCTTATTTATGCAACTGTTAGCTGGCCCCTCAACTGAGTTCATATCTTACCTATTGTGAATAGTGTCATAAAAAACATGGTCATTCGAGTGTCTTTAGTTTTTGGTGATTTCACTTCATTTGAAAAAATACCCAGTACTGGTACACCTGGGCCATATTCTAGTGCTATTTTAATTTTTGGATGAACATTCTTACTGTTTTCTATAGATTTTGTACTATTACACCTTCTTACCAAAATTGCATGTGGTTCAATTTACTCCACATCCGTATCAGTGATTGTTTGTTACTTTCTGTTTTTATAATAACCATTTCAACTGGACTAACCATTTTACCCAAGTGGGTAAGGTGTAATCTCAGTGTACATTTGATTTGCATTTCCATGATAGCTAAAGATGTTGAGCATTTTCACATATATTTACTGGCATTTTGCTTTTCTTTTTTTGAGAAATGTCTGTTCAGGTCATTTATCCACTTTTTTATTATATTGCTTTTTTTTGGTTGTAAAAGTTTTCCTATATTCTGGATATTCATCCTCTGCCAGATGAATAGATGGCAAAAATTATCTCTCCCATTTTCTTTCTTTTCTCTTTATTCATCTGATTGTATTCTTAGATGTGCAGAGGTTTTTAATTTAATGCAATCATGCTTGCTCATTCTTGTTTTGATTTCCTGAGCTGTTGGAGTACTAACTTGGAAATCATTGCTTTCTCCAGGATCTTGAAGTGTTTCCCTGTGTTCTCTCTTGTAGTTCTAAAGGATTCTGTCTTACATTAAGGTCTCTTTAATCTTGAGTTAATTTTTGTACAGTGAAAGTTAGGGATTTAGTTTCAATGTTCTCTATTGGAATATCCTGTATTTCCAGCACCGTTGATTGAAGATGGCTGTTATTTTTACAATAATTCAGCACCTTTGTTGATAATCATTTTCAGTGTGAATTTATTTTGGGTTCTCTGTTTTGTTCTATTAATCTACTCGCCTCTCTTTAAGACAATATTATACAGTTTTTATAACTGTGGCTCTCAGGTATAATTTGAAATCAGATATTGTGGTGCTCCTAGCATTGTTCTTTCTTTTGCTGAAAATTGCTTTAGGTAGTCTGGGTACTTTTTCATATTCACTTTCTCTTGCCTAATTTCCTAAAATTTCTGGTACTATGTTGATAAGTGTGGTGAGAGTGGGAATCTTTGTCTTGTTCCTGATGTTATAGGAATTGCTTTCACCTTTTCTCAGTTTATTATGATGTATCACCTTCACTATGTTGAGACATGGTTCTATTATATGTAATTCATTCCGGCTTTTCATCATAAAGAGATGCTGACTTGTATGGGTGCCAGGAGGGTACTGGGGATTGAACTCAGGGGCACTCAACCACTGAGCCACATCCCCAGGCCTATTTTGTATTTTATTTGAGACAGTGTTTCACTGAGTTGCTTAGCACCTTACTTTTGCTGAAGCTGGTTTGAACTCTGCATCCTCCTGCCTTGGCCTCTGGAGATGCTGGGATTCCAGGTGTGCACCACCATGCCTGGCTGAGATGCTGATTTTTATCAAATGATTTTTTGCATCTACTGCAATAATCATGGGATTTTTATCTTTGATTTTATTTATAGGCTTATTACATTTATTGATTTATCTTTTTGAACCATTCTTGCATCCTTGGAAGGCAACAAACTTGGTCATTGCATATCATTCTTTTAATATGCTCTTAATTAAATATGAAAGCATTTTATCAAAGATTTTTATATATATGTTTATCAGAGATATTGATCTATAGCTCTTCTTGTGTTGTGCCTTTCCAGATTTTGTTAGCAAGGTAATGCCATTTTCACAGAATGAGTTTAAAATCTTCTTTTCCCTATTTTTGAATTAGTTTTAGCAGCACTGGTGTTGGTGTTTAAAAATGTGGTAAAATTCAGTAATGATTCCATGTGGTCCTAGGATTATGCTTCTTGTTCTTCTTTTTTAATCAGAAGACTTTTTATTACTGTTTCAAGCTCAATAATTGACTTTGATTTATTATTTATTTTGTATCCTCTTGTTTCAATTTTGGTAAGTGATATGTATCCAGAAACTTTTCCATTTCTTCTAGATTTTTTAATTTATTTGGCATAGGGTGTTTCAAAATTTTCCCTAATGATCCTTTAAATTTTATTGTTTCTGGCTTAAGACTTCTTTTTTAAGTCTCCTTTTGTTTATTTGGGCCTTCTCTTTCTTTCTTTTTAACAGTTTAGCTAAGGATTTGTCATTATCATTTTTTCAAAAACCCAACTCTTGAAGACACCAATATGGTGGAGAGTGACTATATCTCATGTTGCTCCAGAGCTCAGGATTCAAGAAGAGGAGGTATTGAGAGACTTGGGACCAACTCAGAGCCACTGGGTCTCTCCCACTGGGCAAGGATCAGCTTGGAACACAGACAACTTCTTGGAGCAGAGCCAGGCAGCAAGAGACTTCTGCAAACAGCCAGACTCTTCCTTCTGTTCACAGCCAGGGTCTCTCTGACTGCAGGACCAGTCTCCTGGCAGCTTCTCAGACCAGGACCACCTAGTGAGAGACTGCCACACACAACAAGGCTACCTGGCCTGGGCGGCAGGCCGGACACACACCCAGACCAGCCATGCCCCAGGCTGCAGTCTAGTTTCCCATGGGCAGATAATGGGTCAACAAGTGGAGGCACCTCTGCCTGCTAACAGGGAATATACCTCACCAGATAGCCACCACCCTTAGAGGGACAGCTTTCTTGTAGAGCCCTGCATTATCAAGTTCCTTCAGCAAGAATTCAGTCTACTGAAGGCTAGGAGGTGTTATATAGAAAATCTACAGGGATGCTATAAGCCAATAGAGAAGATCTGCAATATATCAGAGTTCCACTGATACCTGACCAATATGAGAAAACAAGGGAAGAAAATGTCCCAAATAAACCTAGATGCTATATCAATAAAACACAGTGAGAGCATGAAGAAGAAATGTCAGAAAGGGAGTTCAGAATGTACATAATTAAAATGATCAGGGAAGCAAACGAGGACATGAAAGAGAAAATGCAGCATTGAAGGGTGAGATGAAAGAGCTAATGCAGGCATTGAATGATCACACCAATTGAAGTTAAAAGAGCAAATATGGGAAGCAAAAGATCATTTCAATAAAGAGTTAGAGATACTGAAAAAAAACAAGCAGAAATCCTTGAAATGAAGGAAACAATAAACCAAATAAAAAACTCCATAGAAAGCATAACCAATAGCATAGAACAACTGGAATACAGAATCTCAGACATTGAAGACAAAATATTTAATCTTGAAAACAAAGTTGACCAAACAGAGACGATGGTAAGAAATCATGAATAGAATCTACAAGAATTATGGGATATCATGAAAAGACCAAATTTAAGGATTACTTGGATTGAGGAAGGCTTAGAGAAACAAACCAAAGGAATGAACAATCTATTCAATAAAAGAATATTAGGAAATTTCCCTTACCTGAAGAACGAAATGGAAAATCAAGTGCGAGAGGCTTATAGGATTCCAAATATACAAAAATACAACAGACCCACACCAAAGCACATTATAATGAAAATACCTAACATACAAAATAAAACAGAATTTTAAAGGCTGTGAGAGAAAAGAATCAAATTACATTCCAGGAGAAACCAATACGAATATCAGCAGAATTTTCAATCCAGAACCTAAAATTTGGAAAGGCCTGGAACAATATTTACCATTCCCTGAAAGAAAACACATGCCAACCAAGAATCTTATTTCCAGCAAAACTTACCTTCAGATTTGCCAACAAAATAAATTCCTTCCATGATAAACAAAAGGTAAAAGATTTACAAAAAGAAAGCCAGGATTACAGAACATTCTCAGCAAAATATTTCATGAGGAAGAGATGAAAAACATGATGCAAATCAGCAAAGGGAGGAACTAGCCTAAAGGAATAGTCAAATAAAGGAGAAACCAAGTCATGTAAAAAATGAGCCAAGTGACTGGGAGTATAAATCATATCTCAATAATAACTCTGAATGTTAATGGCCTGAAGTCATCAATCTAAAGACATAGACTGGCAGATTGGATTAAAAAGAAAGATCCAACAATATGCTGCCTGCAAGAGATTCATTTCATAGAAAGAGAAACCCACAGACTAAAGGTGAAAGAATGGGAAAAAACATACCATGCAAATGGACACAGCAAAAAAGCCATAGTATCCATCCTCATTCAGATAATGTGAACTTCAAGCCAAAGTTAGTCAGAAAGGATAATAAAGGATATTTCATACTGCTTCAGGGAAGCATAAATCAGCAAGACAGAACAATCATGAATATCTATGCCCCAAACAGTTGCTCATCCATGTATGTCAAACAAATACTTCTCAATTCCAGAAATCAAATAGACCACAACACAATAATACTAGGGAATTTTAACACACCTCTCTCACCACTGGATAGATCTTCCAAACAAAAATTGAACAAAGTAACCATATATCTTAATAACACAATCAATAATATAGACTTAACATACATATATGGAATATACCATCCAACAAAGTGCGAATAAACATTCTTCTCAGCAGCACATGGAGCCTTCTCTAAATTAGACCATATTTTATGCTACAAAGCTACTGTTAGCAAATACAAGAAGATAGAGACACTACCTTGTATTCTATCAGATCATTATGGATCAGAATTAGAAATAAATGATAGAATAAAAAACAGAAACTACTCCAAGACCTGGAGTCAAATAATACACTATTTTATCATAAATGGATAACAGAAGACATCAGGAGGGAAACAAAAAAATTCTAAAAAGTAAATGAGAACAAAGACACATCATATCAAAATATCTGGGACACTATGAAAGCAGAGGAAAATTTATTTCATGAAGTGTAATCAATAAAAGAAGGAAAAGTCTACAAAAATGTGACTTAACACTATAGCTCAAAGCCCTAAAAAAAGAGCAGAGCAACACCAAAAGTAGTAAAAGAGAGGAAACAGTTAAAATCAGAGCTGAAATCAATGAAATTGAAACAAAAGAAACAATTCAAAAAATTGACAAAACAAAAAGTTGGTTCTTTGAAAAAATAAACAAAATTGATAAACCCTTAGCCACATTTACAAAGAGAAAGAGGGACAAAACTCAAATTACTAAAATTCGGAATGAACAAGGAAATATCACAACAGACATGAGTGAAATATAAAACAATTAGAAGCTATTTTGAAAATCTATACTCCAACAAAATAGAAAATCTCAAAGACATTAAGAGGTTTCTAGAGACATATGAATTACCTAAACTGAACCAGGAGGACTTGCACAATTTAAATAGATCAATTTCAAGTAATGAAATAGAAGAAGTCATCAAAAGCCTACCAACAAAGAAAAGTCCAGGACCAGATGGGTTCTCAGTCAGGTTCTATAAAACCTTTAAAGAAGAGCTCATTCCAATACTCCTCAAAGTATTACATGAAACACAAGAGGAGGGGACCTACCCAAACTCATTCTATGAAGCCAATATCACACTGAAACCTGAACCAGACAGAGACACATCGAGGAAAGAAAATTTCAGACCAATATCCTTAATCAACATTGATGCAAAAAGTCTCAAGTGCGTTTTCTCCCAGCGATACAAGGTTGGTTCAACATCCAGAAATCAATAAATGTAATTCACCATTTCAACAGACATAAAGTTAAGAATTACATGATTATTTTGATAGATGCAGAAAAAGTATTTGATAAAACACAGCATCCCTTCATGCTCAAAACACTAGAAAAAAAAAGGAATATGGGAATATTCCTTAACTTTGTAAAGGCTATCTATGCTGAACCCAATGCCAATATCATTCTAAATGGTGAAAAACTGAAATCATTCCCCCTAAAAACTGGAACAAGACAGTGATGCCCTCTTTCACCAGTTCTATTCACCGATGTCTTTGAAACTCTTTCCAGAGCAATTAGACAGACCAAGGAAATTAAAGGGATATGAATAGGAAAGAAGAACTCAAACTATCCCTATTTGCTGATGACATGATTCTATATTTACAGGAACGAGTAATTTCACCAGAAAGCTTTTAGAACTCATAAGTGAATTCAGTAAAGTATCAGGATACAAGATCAATGTTCATAAATCTAATACAATTTTATACATAAGTGATGAAACTTCAGAAAGAGAAGATAGGAAAACTACCCCCTTCACAATAGACTTGAAAAAAAACAAAATACTTGGGAATCAATCTAACAAAAGAGGTGAAAGACCTCTATAATGATAAGTACAGAATGCTAATAAAAGAAATTAAAGAAAACCTTAGACGATGGAAAGATCTCCCATGTTCTTGGATAGGCAGAATTAATATTGTCAAAATGGCCATACTACCAAATGCGCTATACAGCTTCAGTGCAATTCCAATTAAAATCCCAATGATGTATCTCACAGATAGAGCAAGCAATCATGAATTTAATTTGGAAGAATAGGAAACCCAGAATAGGTAAAGCAATCCTCAGCAGGAAGAGTGAAGCAGGGAGTATCACAATACCAGAACTGCAACTGTACTACAAAGCAATACTAACAAAATGGCATGGTATTGGTACCAAAACAGACTGGTAGATCAATGGCACAGAATAGCAGACATGGACACACACCCAAATAAATACAATTTTCTCATACTAGAAAAAGGTGCCAAAAATATGCAATAGAGGAAAGATAGCCTCTTCAACAAATGGTGCTGGGAAAACTGGAAATCCATTATGCAACAGAATGATGCTAAAACCCTATCTCTCACCCCTGCACAAAACTCAATTCAAAGTGGATCAAAGATATCAGAATCAGACCAGAGACACTTTATTTTATAGAAGGAAAAGTAGGCCCAAATCTTCAACATGTCGGCTTAGGATCAGACTTACATGACAGGACTCCCATAGCACAAGAAATAAAAGCAAGAATCAATAACTGGGATGGATTCAAACTAAAAACCTTTCTCTCAGGAAAGGACACTATTAGCAAAGTGAAGAGAGAGCCTACCAAGTGGGAGAAAATCTTTGTCACTCACACTTCAGATAGAGCACTAATTTCCAGAATATTTAAAGAACTCAAAGAAATCTACAAAAGGATACAAATATTCCAATCAAAAAATATTCTAAGGAAATGAACAGACACTTCACAGAAGATGATCAACAAGCAATCAACAGATATTTGAAAACATGTTCAACATCTCTAGTAATAGGAGAAATGCAAATCAAAACTAACCTAAGATACCATCTCACACCAATTAGAATGGCGATCATCAACAATACAAGCATCAATAGGTGATGGTGAGGATGTGGGGAAAAGGTACACTCATATATTCCTGGTGGGGTTGCAAATTAGTGCTGCCAATCTGGAAAGCAGTATGGAGATTCCTCAGAAATCTTGGAATGGACCCACCATTTGACCCAGCTATCCCACTCCTTGGCCTATGCCCAGAGGACTTAAAATAAGCATACTACAGTGATACAGCCATATCAATGTCTATGGCTGCTCAATTCACAATAGTCAGATTGTGGAACCAACTTAGATGTCTTTCAACTGATGAATGGATAAAGAAACTGTGGTATAGATATATAATGGAATATTACTCAGCCATAAATAATAATAAAATTATGGCATTTGCAGGCAAATGGATGAAATTGGAGAACATCATGCTAAGTGAGATAAGCCAATCTCAAAAAACCAAAGGACGAATAATCTCACTGATATGTGGATGATGACATGTAATGGGGGGTCAGAGGGGTGCAAGAATGGAGGAAGGAGGGACTGTATAGATGGAAAAGAGGGGTGAGAGGGGTGGGGGGAAGGAAAAATAACAGAATGGATCAAACACCATTACCCTATGTCAATGTATGATTACACAAATAGTACACATTTACTTCATGTACAACCAGAGAAACAAGATGTATTCCATTTGTTTATAAGAAAAATAAATTTAAAAAATAAATAAATGGGGATAAAAAACAAAAATAAATTCCAACTCTTTGTTTTATGGATGCTTTGTATTAGTCTTTATTTTATTTTATTTTTTGTGATTTAAAAATTTTTTTATTTTGATTCATTGTACACAAATGGAGCACAACTGTTGTTTCTCTGTACATGAAGTAGAGTTGCACCATTTGTGTAATCATACATGTACATAGGGTAATGACATTTGTCTCATTCGGTTGTTTTTCCTTTTCCCACTCCCTCCCACCCTGTGTTTTTGTCTGATATTCCCCAACTGCATCCATTTACTTGGTAATGCCGTAATTTTATTTTTCCTAATGGTTGAGTAATATTCCATTGTATATGTATTATACAGTTTCTTATCCTATTCATCAACTCAAGGGCATCTACATTGATTCCACAATCTATTGATTGTGAATTGAGCAGCTATTAACATTGTTGTGGCTGTATCTCTGTAGTATGCTGATTTTAAGTCCTTTGAGTATTGACCATGGAGTGGGTTAGCTTGGTCAAATGGTGGTTCCATTTACAAGTTCTTTAAGGACTCTCCATATAGCTTTCCAGAGTGGCAGCACTAATTTGCAACTCGACTAGCAATATATTAGTGTACTTTTCCCCCACATCCTCACCAACACCTATTGTTGCTTGTATTGTTGATGATCACCATTCTAATTGGGGTGAGATGGAATCTTAGAGTAGTTTTGATTTGAATTTCTCTTATTACTAGAGATGTTGAAATTTCTTTCATATATCTGTTATTGCTTATAGATCTTCTGTGAAGTGTCTGCTCATTTCTTTGTCTCATATATTGATTTTTTTTGTATTATTTGTGTAAAGTTTTGTGTTTTTTATACATTGTAAAGATTAGTGTTCAATTAAAAAAAAAAGAAAAAAAAAGATTAGTGCTCTATCTGAAGTATGTATTTCAAAGTTTTTCTCCCATTCTGGAGGTTCTCTCCTCACATTGTTGATCATTGCCCTTCCTGAGAAAAGACTTATTAATGTGAATCTATCCCAATTATTGATTCCTGCTTTCATTTCTTGTGCTTTGGAAGTCATTTTAAGGAAGTCTGGTCCTAAGTCAACATGATGCAGATTTGGACCTAATTTTCCTTCTATAAGTTGCAGAATCTCTGGTCTGAATACAAGGTCCTCAATGTTTTTTGAGTTGAGTTTTGTGCAGGGTGAGAGATCAGATTTTATTTTCATTTTGCTGCATATGTATTTCCAGTTTTCCCAGTACCAGTTGTTGAAGAGGCTATCTTTTCTCCATTGTATGTTTTTGGCACCTTTATATAGTATGAGAAGTGTATTTATATGGGTTTGTCTCTGTGTCCTCTATTCTGTACCTCTGATCCACCTGCCTATTTTGGTGCCAGTACCATGCTGTTTTTATTTTCTATTGCTCTGTATTATTGTTGAAGTTCTAGTATTGTGATAGCCCCCTCTTCATTCTTCCTGCTAAGGATTTCTTTAGGAATTCTGGGTCTCTTATTCTTCCAAATGAATTTCATGATCGCTTGCTCTATTTGTATGAGTTACAACATTGAGATTTTAATTGGAATTGCATTGAATTTGTATAGTACTTTTGGTAGCGTGACCATTTTGACAATATTAATTCTGCTTATCCAAGAACATGGGAGATCTTTCCATCTTCTAAGGTTTCCTTTAATTTGTTTTTTAGTGTTCTTTCATTCTCATTGTAGAGGTCTTTCACCTTTTCTGTTAGATTGATTCCTAAGTTTTTATTTTTTGTTTTTTGAGGTTAATGTGAATGGCATAGTTTTCCTAATTTCTCTTTCAATGGATTCTTCACATATGAATAAAATATGCTTTCAATTTATGAGAATTGATTTTAAATCCTGCAACTTTACTGAATTCATTTATGAGTTCTAGAAATTTTCTGGTGGAATTTTTCAGCTCCTCTAAATATAGAATCATGTCATCAGCAAATAGGTATAGTTTGAGTTCTTCTTTTCCTCTTTGTATCCTTTTAAATTATTTGGTCTGTCTAATTGCTCTGGCTAGAATTTCAAGGGCAGTGTTGAACAGAAGTGGTGAAAGAGGGCATTCCTGCCTTTTTCCTGTTTCTAGGAATAATGTTTTCAGTTTTTCTCCATTTAGAATGATGTTGGCCATGGACTTACTATTGATAGCCATTACAATGTTGAGGAATGTTCCTACTATCACTATTTTTTCTAGTGATTTGAGCATGAAGGGTGCTTTATTTTTTCAAATACTTTTTCTGCTACTATTGAAATAATCATGTGATTCTTTACTTTAATTCTATTGATGCAGTGAATTTCATTTATTATTTCTGGATGTTGACCCCACCTTTTATCCCTGGAATAAAACCCACTTGATGGTGGTGCACTATGTTTTTAATATGTTTTTGTATGCAATTTGCTAAAATTGCTAAGAATATTTGCATGCATGTTTAGTATTTTTATTAGGCCCAATGGATTAGGAATATATTTTGAAAGGATTCTAAACCCTTTAAAGCAATGTGTCCTTTTTCGCCCTTTAATGAATATATAACAGAGCTTGACTGTCTGAGTATTAGGAAATGTGCATCTCTTAGAATTCTTTTCAAAATTAAATCTTCTATTTAGTCCATCAATTTAAGATATGTTAACTGAAAATTAATGTATTTATGTTTTCAATGTGTGTATTATCATTTGAGAGCTTTACCACATTTTTAAGAAAACATTATAATATAAAGGATTAGATATAGTCTTCCATGAGGCTAACATAAGAATAACGCCAGAAATCTCATTTGCAAAAAATCTTCGCATGATTCTTTGCTAGTTTCATTTGAAAATAAAACAGATTCTCCAACTTGATACTATCTCCTATGTGGTGAATACTGTGCTAGTTGGACATTCATAGTTGGCTAGTCCCCGGGGAAGTGGATGTGAGTACAAATGCCTCTTTTCTGGTTTATTTCCTGAGTTGAGTCCATTTCCTACATTTCTTTATTGTGGATCCAAAGTGGACAACCATCTTGAATTCAGTTCTTTTTTCTAGGAAAAGAAAATGTGACATTGATGCATTTGATTTGTCAACAACTGATGCTGGAAAAATAAGAATATTTCTTTCACTGAAGGTTTGCAGCATTTATTGATGTTTCAACTCCTGATTCTCTAAACAGTGGGTCAGAGCTAGGAGTAGTGTAACCTGTAGAGGAAGCAATTTTGCTGGTCTGTGTTTGGAATCTGCATTTCTTTTGTTGAGAGACAGTGGTATTGCAAAAGAAGTTCCTGAGGTCATTTTCCAAGCAGAGAACACCATTTGGAAGGCCATGTTGACAGTGTCTCAGGGTTTAGGGGGAAGAACAGGGCTGTGGTGTCCCTCTTTTTCTTGTAATTGACTGGTTTTAGATCCACTTGGGAAAAAGAATGGGTATAGAATCTCTGTGGGAAGTCTGTTAATGGTCTTTATGTGTGTGGATTCTTTGTGAATTCTTGGAAGTGTCTGTGTGGGGGATCTCTTAAATCTGTGTGAGGTCTCTGAAGCTAGGTTTAAGGATTATCTGCAAGAATCTTCTGTGTGGTCTCTGATCTGGTGAGATATCTTTGTGTACTGTCTTTGTAAGTTGTGTATGTAGGAGGAGGTCCATGTGGAAGAAGGAGGCCTTTGTAAGTCTTGGAGGAGGAGTTTTCTGTGAATGATTTGTCACATCTCTGCCGTAGGGGGAGGTCTTTGTGTGTTGTCTCTGGGTGAGTTTTCTATTTAAGAATGGTGTGGAAAACCTATACAATCTCTGTGGGAGGTTCTCTGGGTCTGTGGGGCAATATGAGGTCCTGTGGGAATGACTCTGTAAGGTCCTACTGAGAGATCACTATACTGCACCTGGTAACTTGTGGGAGGTCACTCTATGGTGCCTCTGCACAAGTTTCTAAGTGAGGTCTCTTAATGCATGTTCTGTGCCAGTGGTAAATTGGGGAGAAGTCTCAGTGAGCCAGGATGCATGCACATACACAGGGGTAATGCCATCATTCATGTGTACCAAATTTCTGCTTAGAGCGTGTTGTAGCATTTTTTCCCAGAGGTTTTTTGCTTGAGCCCATAGATATGTCACTTCCTGAGTCACACTTCCTGGACTTATCAAGTCATTTTCAAAATCCTCCTTTTCATCTTCAGAACTTTTACTGAGGATCTTCTTGAATTCCAGTGTAGATACTCTGGGTCCCTCTCTAAGTCTTGCTCTGGGGCCTTAGGGGATCTTTCAGAGCATGTGGATGTCACCTTTTGCACACCTTTTCTGCTTTCAGAAGCAATTTCAGCAGGCTGGGCAATCAGGAAGGACCAAGCTTATCTTCTGTTTGGCACCCACACACTAACTTGGGAATTTGCCCTGAGGCTGTGTGAAGTCCTGGGATGCTGGAAATCTGCAGGGAGAGCTTGGCTGGTGCTTATCAGTTATGAACCTGTCTTGGCTGTGTTTCTCTGTTTGCTTCTGGATCTTGGTGCTGTAAGAATCTCCAGGAAGTTTGGGGGCAGACTTGGAAGTCAGGGAGAGGCAACTGCCCTGAGGATACTTGAGAGTGGATTGGCTCTTTTCTTCCTGAGACTTTTGAAGTGAAGAGGGTAAAACCTTCCTGTGTTTCTGTTTTTTTGCTGGGGCTATTTCATACACTGATTTTCAGTTTGGATGAGACGCCATACCTCCTCCTGGGATGTATGGAAAAGTGTTCTATGGGTCCTATCCTGGAGTGGAGTAGAAAGTGGTAGGTTTTGGAGAGAGGATGTAAGGTGGGTGTTGTTCTGGACCTGAGCCAAAGATGGGGGCAATGTTTGTGTTTAGAATTGGGATTAGGCCAAACAGTTGGATAAGTGCTGGTCCTGTGAAATCTTTGGAGATTCTTCAGCCTGAGAATTAACTGGTGAGGTGTCAGAGGTATCAGAGACTTTGTTAAATGTAAAAGGATTAGATCATGCAGAGGAAGACTTCTTAGAAGCCCAGGCAGTACTTGCGAGGGACCTGGTGTGTAGAGGGCAGACCCCAGAACAGCTGCCTGCATTTATACTTTAAGGCTCCTCCAAGACCTTGTGGTAAGAGAAGTGCTGAGAATCATGAAGCTACTCTGGTTTCCCTTTTGTTCAAGAAGGGTTTTACCATGGTGTCTCTCTTACCACCCAGTAACTTCAGCATTTTCATCAGATAATCCAGGTAGTGGTCTGGGGTCATTGGGTAGAAAGAGGATACATTCTCAGCACTTTATGTCCACATTTTTTTCTGCTTTTTGGTGATTAGCATTTCTGGACATCAGGGTTGATGAATCCTCTACTTGCTGGTATATGGGGCTCTGCTGAGAGTGGGGTCTGGTCTACTTTATAAAATGTATGACAGGCATTATAGGCTATTTTAATAAAACTATAATCCCCTCATTGTGCTGTTAAAACTTAAATAGATTACTTTATATATTTGGGTATCTAGTGACAATTAACTTTTTTTTTTTTGTAGAAAGGATTGAACACAGGCATTCTTAACCACCGAACCACATTCACAGCCCTTTACATTATTTTTCTTTTGTTTTGAAACAGATTCTCTCTAAGATGCTTAGGACCTCACTGGGATGCTGAGACTGACTTTGAACTTGCAATTCTACTGTCTTAGCCTCTCAAACTGCTTGGATTAAGGATGAGTGGCAATGCTCGTGGTGACAATGAACTTTAAAAATACCTTGGAAGAAAAATTGCAATGATTTAAACAATTTAAACCTATTTGTACAATTTTGCCAACTTAATTTTGATTCATTGAATGATATTTTACAGTGTACAGTTCACTTTGGAACATGGAGACAAGCAGTTTGCTTAATCAAGGCCAGATTTTAAGATGTGAAGTTGACCTGCAATTTTGAAGGACTCATGTGTGAGCTACATTTTACTTGTGACATTTCCTTTTATGAAAATGTTATTGATTACATGTGCAATGTCCCCCAAAGATTCATGTATTGGGTACTTGGTTCCCTATTGATGGGTCTGTTGGGAAATGGTGGAGATTTTAGGAGGTTGGGTCCACTTGGAGCTCGGTCACTGGGGATGTGCTTTTCCTAAGTTGTGCTTGGGTACTTTATCACAGCAATAGAAAGCTGAATAATTAAAAAAAAAAAAAAAACATGTTTGACAGCATGGATTTTTGGGTGAGCTATGAGGGCAGAAAGAGAATTTCTTGATATATCATAAAATTGATTTAATCCTCCACTATGTAATGTTTGTGTACCATACCTAGTTTAGGAAAAAAGGTAGAGATAATAACAATTTTAATTCTTGAAATACTTTTTAAAAATTGTATACTACAGTTATATATATATTTTTATTCATTGTACACAAATTGGTATACCAATTGTTTTTCTGTACACCAAGTAGAGTCACAATATTTATGTAATCATACATGTCCATAGGGTAATGACGTTTATCTATTTCTGTTATTTTTCCTTCCCCTAACCACCAACCCACCTTTCATTTTCCTCTGCACAATCCATCCTTCCTCTATTCTTACCTCCCTCCTACTTCCCATTAATTCTCATCATCCGCTTATTATAGAAATCATTTGGCCATTTGTTTTTTGGGATTGGCTTATCTCACTTAGCATGATATTTTGCAACTCCATCCATTTACTTTCAAAAGGCATTTTATTCTTCTTTATGTCTGAATAATACTCCATTGTGGTAATATGCCGCAGGTTCTTTATCCATTCATCTATTGAAGGGCATCTTGGTTGATTCCACAATCTAACTATTGTGAATTGAGCTTCTGTAAACATTGATGTGGTTTCATCACTGTAGTATGCTGATTTTGAGTAATTTGTGTAGGCCAAGGAGTGGGATAGCTGGGTCAAATGGTGGTTCCATTCCAAGTTTTCTAAGGAATCTCCGCATTGCTTTCCAGAGTGGCTGCACTACTTTGCAAGCCCACCAGCAATGTATGAGTGTGCCTTTCTCCCCACATCCTCACTAACACCTATTGTTTATTGTAATCTAGATAATAGACATTCAAATTGTGGTGAGATTAAATATTAGGTTGGTTTTGATTTGCATTTCTCTTGTTACTAGAGATGTTGAACATTTTGTCATATATCTGTTGATTGCTTGGAGATATTCTGTGAAGTGTCTGCTCATTTCCTTTGTCCTTTTATTGATTGGGTTCTTTGTATTCTTGATGTAAAGGTTTTTGAGTTCTTTATAGATTCTGGAAGTTAGTGCTCTATCTGGAGTGTGTGCTAAAGATTTTCTCCCACTCTATGGCTCTCTCTTCACATTGTTGTTTCCTTTGCTGAGAAAAATATTTATTGGTTCCTGCTTTTATTTCTTGTGCTTTGGGAGTCATGTTATGGACATCTGGTCCTAACCAACATGATGAAGATTCAGGCCTACTTTTTCTTCTTTTAGGTGCAGGTTCTGGATCCTTGATATCCTTTGAGTTGAGTTTTGTGCAGGATAAAAGATAGGAGTTTAGTTTCATTTTGCTGCTAATGAATCTCCAGTTTTCCCAACACAATTTGTTGAAGAGCCTATATTTTCTCTATTGCATGTTTTTGGCACCCTAGTGTAGTATGAGAAAACTGTATTTATGTGGGTTTGTCTCTGTGTCCTCTATTCTGTACCATTGATCTACCTGTCTATTTTGGTGCCAATAACATGCTGTTTTTGTTACGAGCACTCTGTATTATCATTGAAGGTCTGTTATATATGATACCCCCCGCTTGAAATATTTTTGCAAGAAATTCTTTCCATGAATTTTTAATGGCAGGTTTTTTTTTTCTATAATGATCAAATTTTTTCAATAAAAACAAATTGAAGAGCTCATTATATGTTAAAGTAGATGTTGCCAGATACAGATGTAGAAATAGAAGCTCATGTGTAAAAGGAGCATCATAAAAGAGACCAGAAACAAAGAAACTAGTTTGTCACAAAGTTCACACATCCATGATGAATCTGCTTATTTTTCATCCTTTGAAGCCCTCAAACATTGGCAGTAAGAAGGTTTTTGTAATCACAGCAATAGCATTAAGCCAAAGTAGTGTGATATAATTGTACACTATGGAGGTACAATTATAATTTGGATATTTTAGAGTTGGTTTCTGGAATGTCCTACAAAACCCCAGGAGGAAAATCCATGGTTTCAAGGGTGGTGCTCTTGGGATCTGATATAAGCCATGAACGATCAGGGACAATGGGAAGTCTTTAGATTATTAATGTGTCCTCTTGGTGGGAATTTTAATACCCCATTCTCTGCCTCTCTCTCTTTCTTCCTGCTTTGAGACTAGTACTTTTGGTTGGCCATCCTTTCTATCCATGATGAGTTGCCTGCCCAATGGGCCTAAAACAATAGGTTGATCAATCATGGACTTCAAAACTGTGATCCAGAATCCCCCTTATCTCTTTATTGGTTGATTACACCAGGAATTTATTACAGTGGTAGAACGTTGTCTAATTCTCTGGGCACCAGTATTCCCAGGAGATACATCAATATGCTGCTGTGTTAAAAAGCTTTGTAGTTTGGCTGCAACACTAGAGTTCTGAATTCTGCAAGGGGCTCTCACAGTGTGGAAGATGGGACTGCACTTCTAGTTCTAAGTATGTCAAGAATGATTCTTATCAGTGTGATACTTGAATTACCCTTGTGGCTTTTGATACTGCATAGTCTGTGAAGTTTTAGAACAATTCTTTGTAGTACACTGCACTTTAAATATATAGAGCAGTGGCTTTCATTGTGGCATTATGTGCATTCAAATAACATGCTTCAACCATATTCACTCCTATGATCCTCTAACCCCATTCTCCTTTCCATTCTCTGGTAAGTCTCCATGCTACTTGCATGTCTTTTTTCACCCCTAGATTTCATGATACTTGTGTTTATATGTCTAGCTTATTTTCCTTAACATTATGATTTCTAGTACATTTACTTTTCAAAGAATGACATGATTTTATTGTTATTTGTGGCTTGATAATACTCTGCATTGTGTGTGTTTGTGTGTGTGTGTGTGTGTGTCTATTTTTTTGTCTTTATATATTCATCATTGTCTTTTTCTATTCATCCATGAACATACATACCTGGTCTGATCCCATAACTTGTGTATTGTGAATTTTGTTGCAGTTCATAAGAAACAATAAATTCGTAGAGAGTATCTGACTTTAACTCTTTGATGGAATGGTATATCTGGATCATAAGTAGTAGTATATTTAGTATCCTAAGGAACCATTATCCTGATTTCCATATGGCTGTACTAATTTAAATTCCCACAATAGTGTGAGTCTTCCATTTCCCCCGCATTCTCACCAACATTCATTTCTTTTTTTCTTTTCTTTCTTTTGTATTCTTGATGATTGCCTTTCTGACTGAATGAGATGGAATCTCACTTAGCTTTGATTTCCATTTCCCTGATGGCTAAATTTGTTGAACCTTTTTTCATGTAATTATTATTCATTTGTACTTCTTTTGAGAAGTATCTGTTCAGTTAATTTGCCCAATTAGTGATTGGGTTGTTTGATTAATTTGGTGTTAAATTTTTGAGTTCTTTATATATTCTGGATATTCATTCTCTTCTCAATAGTGGCTGGCAATGATTCTTTTCCACTTCTATATACTGTCTGTGGAAAGCGCTTCCTTGTCTGTGCAGAAGCTTTTTAAATCAAAGCAGTCTCCTTTGTTGATTCTTGTTTTATTTCTTGAGCAAAAACTAGAGTTCTATTTGGGAGGACATTGACTGTTTCAATGTCTCAAAGTATTTCCCCCATTTGTTCTTCTAGTCATTTCAAAGTTTCTGGTATTTTGTTAAGGTTTTGATCCATTTTGAGTTGACAGGTGAGAGATAAGGATGTAGTTTCCCTCTTCTACATGCAGATATTTAGTTTTCCCAGCAGATTTTGTTAAAGGGGCTACCTTTTCTCCCACATGTGTTTTTGTCATTTTTGTCAGAAATCAGATGACTGTAGTTGTGTAGGTTAGGTTCTGTGTCATCTATTCCACTCTGTTGGTCTACCTGTCTTATTTTATGCTAGGAACATGCTGTTTTTGTTACTATGTCTCTGAAGTATATTTTGAATTGAGTATTGTGAAGTCTCCAGCATTGCTCTGTGTGCTTCGGATTGCTTTTGCTGTCCTGCATCTTTTGGTCTTCCATTTGAGGATTTTTTGTAATTCTGTAAAGAATGTTGTTAGTTGGATGAAGCCTTAATTTAACTCAGTCATGAATTATTAATAACAATGATATTTCTGAAAGTTCAATTCATAAAAGAATGAAGAGAGATGTGCTACTTCAGCACTCTGGCTTCAGGGTCTGCTCCCACATTCACTTTTTCCAGGAGTTTTGGGCTTGAGTGCAATCCCGATCCATGGACCCCTGGGCTCCAGCTGAATATTCCCTTCCTGCTTACCCAATCTGGCCTTGGGCCTCTGAGCTGTATGGCTCACCCTGTTAGGGCCCACCACATTCCTTCCAGTCCCCCACCAACAGCAAATGTCCTGAACTCACCACCCACATGCTCTGTGTCTTGGCATGGGTGCTGTTCTGGAAGTTGGGGAGAAGAGGACTGGTGTTCACCAACACCATGGCCCAGCTGGACTGATGTCATGGTGAGGTCATGTGGTTCATGTTGATGTCACTCTTCATTATGGACTTAGTCACAGTAGTCCTGCAGCTGATGCAATGTGTTCTGGTCAGAACTTGACTCCTATGCCACAGCTGGTCAACCCTGAAAAGGAGCAGTCCCTGGAGTTGGAAGCTCTGCTTTCTTGGATCCTGAGTCTGAACAGACAGAGGAACCAGTGGTCAGTGGTCTGAGTTATCTCCCTGATACATGAGGCCACAAGGAGAGGGGTTCCTCTGAAGCTCTCCTTCCAGCAGGACCTGAAGCTGCAACTCCAGGTGCTTGCATATGGAGAAGTGTTCCATGTGGTCCCATCAGTGTAGAAGAATTTGGCATGTCACATGGTGGACAAGACCCATCATTTTCTGGTCAGTGTAGTGTCCTAATCAGTGGGCTCTGGACAATGACTGTATAATGTGCAGGTCACCCTACTTCATGTATAGCTAGAGATATACATAGAAGAAAGAGAAGATATCCAGATGAGGTGGTCCATCTTCCACATCCCAAAAATGACCACCAAGATCTGAGCACCAAACCCATGGACATAAAGGAAGCAGAATCTATAGATGAACAAATGGTTCATTTTTATGGGCTCTTCAGATTTCTGCTATGAATGGTGCTTCTGGTTACATTTTGGGGCATCCTGGCTTTGGTATCCAGTGGGAAAAATAATAAGTTTGGTACACACTTTTGCACCACTGCATACCTAGCAAACTGCTTCCCTCTTCAGTACACCTATACCTTGGGTCATTCAGTTTCCATGTTGCTCCAATCCTCTTGAATGTGTAATGTCAGCAGACATGCTTGTTAAAGAGTGACTGTCACTAGAGTGACATGTTTTGACACTTTAATGAGATTGGTATTCTTCCAGTAATATTGGAAAGGCTTTTGTGACACTGATCTCTGGCACATGGGTGAGTGGGTGCATGCCCTCCAGAGGCCTCATTAACCCTTCAATGTGTATGTCAGGGTAATAGAACCATCAGGAGCAAGACCCTATGGGGAAGCCAAAACCAAAGGACATTTTTTCCTTTGCAAATTTTGAGGAAGAGGTTCAAAAACTACATGTTGAATTTCACTTTCAAATGCACATTAAAAAATTATTAGGTGTTCCAGGAATCAAAAAGAAATTTTAAAATGACTTTTTAGCCATGCTATTTTTTTGTGGGTGTGGTATCAATGATTGAGCTCAGAGGCACTCAAGCACTGAGCCACATCTCCTATTTTGTATTTTATTTAGAGACAGGCTCTCACTGAGTTGCTTTGTGTCTTACAAGTGCTGAGGCTGACTTTGAAGACTTGATCTTGCTGCCTGAGCCTTTTGAGCCACTGGGATTACAGACATGCACCACCATGCCAGAATTGCATTTGAATGTGAACCATTGTAAAGTTTCAACCTTTGTTTTAGCAATGTAGTCCACCTGCCAAAAATAAGAAAGAATGAAGAACATGTGGCAAAAATACTGTACTAATACAGAATTCATTGTGCTGATTTTAGTTGAGTTTTAGGCAAAGTTATCAAGAAAAGCCAGTTTACAACATTCTCAAAGACTTATTTAATACTAATTGGAATAGTAACATAGTGTATGACCTACAAGGAATAGAAATTTACAAAGAGTTCATTTGACTTTGACTTAGTCAATGAAGTGGTAGATTACTTTATTAGAAATATTTCCAGTCACTATTAAATAAGAGGATATTGTCAACACTTTCCACAGTGTCCTTATATTTTACTGTAACTAATTTCTAAGGATATAAATTAGTCACAAACTAAACCTTCAGAGATGAATTTCTGAAGCACAAAATGCACTTGTAGTCCTATGTACCACACGCAGGGAGACCATGGATATAACACAATAACCTATTTGCTGTGTACATTTAGCTAATTAAAATCCAATCTCTGCTTTAGTCTCCTTGGTCTGTGAAACAGGCACAAAAGCTGCTGCTGATTCATGGATTTTCGTTTTTGTTTTTTTACTGAATGTATGTGCTCAGAAGAGCAAGTGACATAGGATAATTGTGCAATAAAAATGAGCTCTCATTGTTATTGTCATTTCTGTTTTAATAACTACTGATTATTTTGGTATATTGTGTGTAAATACCCAGGATTTTGTATTTAAAGAATTCACAAGCATTATCAATTTGTTAATCATAATATAGCTGATCTCTAGCTAAATAAATATGTACCTTTTACCCCAAACTATTTCAAAAAATCTTCAGCTGCACATGAAATGATTTTCTTTTGAAATAGTTGTGTATCCTGTA
This sequence comes from Sciurus vulgaris, assembly GCF_902686455.1. Taxonomy (NCBI): domain Eukaryota; kingdom Metazoa; phylum Chordata; class Mammalia; order Rodentia; family Sciuridae; genus Sciurus; species Sciurus vulgaris. The sequence goes on from NC_136474.1 coordinate 32,820,564, forward strand.
TACTCTAATATATGTGTGCCTTTTAAGTGCTCATATATGTACATTGAATTCCAACATTTTTTTTTTTATTTGAAAGGAAAACTGTGATGTCATGGTAAATACCTTCAGCTTAAATGTGCATCTGGAAGTGGACTAATGTTAATACTACAATCAAGTAGTTGAGTAAATCTCAATAATATTCCTAGAAAGTGACGTAGTGTTACTCCAGGCACAGACCACACAGACACAGATGTATGTTGCATCCATTAAACCCGTATGCCAATGTCACAAATGAATGTAGATAGTGATTGGTGCTCAAGCAGTGGTTCACTGGCCAAGATAAAATCAATCATCTGCTTTGAAGAGTGGTCTTCATGTATGGAGACCCCTACCTGGCTTCTTTGGAGAAGTTAAAATATTGTTTATAATTTTGAGGTAACCATGGTCTCCTACTCTCCATTGTGGCTCCCTTAAAAGAGCATGAACCATGGTGACAAGCCCTGGTTGAGAAGAGTATTAGAGACCATGGACAGGAGTGCTGGACACATGCATGGCACCATTTAGAAGGGCTCTGGTAGATGAGGTAGGGCATTGCAGTGTGTGGACCAGGGGAATAAGCCAATCAGATCATACATTAGGCACAAGTTAGTCCTCTTTAGCAATGCTTAGAATGTACTGAGGAGCTAGAAATATTGGGATGAATTGACAGATTACTGGAGGAGTCTGATTGAAAGATTGAAGTGGGACACAGTATGAGTGCAGAGGAAGAGATTGACAGAGAAGGATTTACAAGGAAATGGATGAAGAAGGAAGAAGTAAATAGATGCAGTGAGTGAGAATTATTTGAGGAAGACCCCAAAATTTAGAGACTGAAAAAATAGCAGAAAGAAGCCTGAGTCAGCCACTGATTACAGAGAAAGGTGAGTACATAGCTCCAGGGCAAAACCCTGTGCATTGTTCTGTGGTTTTGACCTCACCAAGAGAGAAACTCCATTAGGACCTAGATCAAAGAGCTTGTCTGGGGCTCCAAATATTTGATATGATGGAGTTGACCCACAGTTGGGTTTTCCTTCCCCTCCGATGAGGGCTAAGACTTGCCCAACCATTTACATTTGAACAGTCTTGGAGCACTCTGGAGGTACCAAAGGCCTCTTGGAGGAAGAGGCTGTGTAAGGCCTGAAGGAGGTGATCCCTGCAAACCATGTTCCTGTCCCCTGCATTCTTAACTCAGGAAATCATCATCTGGTTAACCTCCTCTCCTACTCCCTCTCTGAGTATCTCCATGCCTTAGAACCCCATGGTCTCAGGCTCAGTCTTCTTTGACATTATCCTCAAGCAGTTAGTCTTTGATTTGTTCTGCTTGTCCCATGGCTTAGTCAGCTCAGGATGCTATGTTATGAGTGACTTAAGCAACAGTCATTTAATTCTCATCTTGATAGATGTTTTAAGTGAAGATTAGAGGACTAGTATGGCTGGGTTCTGTTGAAGACTCTCATTCTGAATTTTAGATGGCAGCATTTTTCTTTTATCTTCACATAGTGAAGAGAGTGGGGAAGAAATTTACCTTGTTTATAAGGGCTCATCACATTCCTGAGATCTCCACTTTCATGACTGAAGCCCCAATGTCCTAACACCATCACAGTAGGGATTAAGTGTTCAGTATTTAAAGTTATGGTCAAGACTTTTATTCCATAGCACTCCAGCTACTAGGAATATAAGTAGACAATCCCATAGATGAAGGGCTGAGGAATGGATAACACTCAAAATTCTAAAGATTGATGTTACAATTTATACTTGGTTCAGCCTTTCCTGACTTGTATCTTGGAAACAAGGACTCAAAGGAAGACGTGGACGATGACTTGAGTGAGTGACATGTCCTGCACACACCACACCTAGCACCATGGAGCTACACAAAGACAGATGGATGCTAGCAAGAGGCTTTTAAATGAAATTGTTTCAAGATTACAAATGTATCTCTACAGTTTTGTTCAGAATCCTGTGTGTTCAGGAGTTTTCCTGTTTTTTGCTTCAGATGACCCCCAAATTGTTAAGTGTTGACTTTTCTATTGGTTCATACAAATTACACAGAATAATGGGCTTCCTTGTGGTATATGTATGTCACATAATTTGATAAGTTTAAATTATGAGTACCGCATTTTCCTCTCTTCCCCTCATTCCCTTCCTCTACCTTACTGCTCTCCATTCTATTTTTATGAGATCCCTATTTTTCTTAGTAAGTTCTGCCTTTGAGTCAAAACATGATTCTTGACTTTCTGACTATACCTCATTTTGTCTAACACTATGTTGTCTAGTTCCATCCATTTTCCTGCACATGACATACTTACGTGATTCTGTATGACTGAGTAAAACTCCATCATGTCAATATATCACATTTTGTTTATCCATTCATCTATATTGACTGATATCTACTGGTTCCATGATTTGGTAATTCATACAATAATTCACAATTCACAATAATGAATTGTGTTGTTAAGCATGGACAAGCATGAGTCACTGTTATATGCTGACCTTAGTTCTTTGGATAAATGCTGAGGAGTCAGTGGCATAGCTGGATCACATGGTTGTTTCATTCCTAGTCTTGTGAAAAATCTCCATAATGATTTTCCTTGTGGCCCTATTATTTATATTCACACAGCATATGAATGTCCCCCATTCTGCCAGCACTTTTTGTTATTTGTAATTTTGATGACTGTCTTTATAAGTGTAGTGAAATGAAATCTCAGTGTAGTTTTTATTTACATTTCCCTGAGGACTATAGTTGTCAAACATTTCTTAAATAAATTTTTTTACCATTTTTACTTCTTTTTGAGAAATGTGTGTTTAACTTTTTTTGCCCTTTAGTGGATGGGTTTTTTGATAGGGATTTTTTTGAGTTCTTTATATATTCTAAATATAAATCATCTGCCAGAAGAACAGCTGGCAAAGATTTTCTTCCATTCAGTAGATGCTGTTCTTGTGCTGTGACTTGTTTCCTTTGCTGTGAAGAACCTTTTAATTTTGATGCCATCTAACTCATTGCTATTGCTTATTGAACTATGGAAGTCCTATTAAGGAAGTCATTGCCTACAGTATATGTTGGAGCTTTTCCTTTTTTTCTCTTCTACCATTTGCAGATTTTCTGATGTTATTCTTTGGTGTAGAGTGAGAGATAGGAATCTATTTTCAATCTTTTATATATATGCAATTTCCCCAGCATCTCTTGTTAAAGAGGCTGTCCAATGTAACTTTTAGGTACCTCTATCAACCAGACAGCTGTAGTTGTGCATTTGCTTCTGTGTGCTCTGTTCTGTTCTATTGGTCTACATGTGTATATTTTGCCAGTACAAAACTGATTTCATTAGTATGACTCTAAAGTATAATTGAAAGTCAGGCATTGTGATACCTCCAGTTTTCAACTTTTTGCTCAGATTTGCTTTGAACATCCAGAGTCTTTTTTCCTTCTGTATAAATGTAAGTATTATTTTTCTGGTTTTGAAAAAATTAGCATTGGTATTTTGATGGCAATTGCATTGTAACTGCAGATTAATTTTGATAATATGACCATTTTGTCAATATTAAATCACTCTAACCATGAACATGGGAGATCTCTTTGTCTGTTGGTGTGTTCTTCAATTTGATTTATCTTTTCAGTGTCTTGTAAATTTTCCTCATAAAAGTCTTCCAACTTTTTCATTGAAATTTGTTGCTAACTCTTTTGTGTTCTTCGCTATTGTGAATAAAACACTTTTTCTTAATTTATTTCTCAGCATATTTGCTTTTCCTATACTAGTATACAGGAAAGTAATTGATTTGTACATGTTGATTTTGAATGCTTGTACTCTGATGAAGTTGTTAATCATCTTTTGAAGTTCATCAGTGGAGCTTTTTGGATATTCTATGTTTAGAATAATATCATCTGAAGACAGAGGCAATTTGACTTCTTTCATTTTATTTGAATCCTTTTATTTCTCTTTCTTGGCTAATTGCTGTGGCTAAAGTTTCAAGGACAATATTGAACAGGAGTGGTGAGATTAAGCATACTTGCCTAGTTCCTTATTTTAGAGAAAATCTTTTCAGGTTTTCACTGTTCCTTTCAATGTTGGCCTGGGGTTTCTCATATATGGCTTTTATTACGTTAAGGCAAGTTCCTTCTATGCCTGGTTCCTTCTATGCCTGGTTCCTTCAGCATTTTTATCATGGATAGCCATTAAAATTTATCAGAGGATTATTTTGCATCCATTGAAATTCATCCATGAGTATCTTTATGTGGTGGATTATGTTTATTGATTTGCATATGTTGAATAATCCTTGCACCCTTGAATTGAAACTATCTTGATCACAACATACACTCTTAATATGTTGATGAATTTGGCTTGCTGATATTTTAAGGATCTAAAATAGAGAGAAATAACACAAAGACCTCAACATACGCTACTCCCATGTTTGCTTTGGTTACTAAAGAGCACCAAAATGTTAGAAGAGTAAATGAACTTCAAAATCCACTTGGAAGTATATTCAACATTTCACAACAACCTGATATCCCAGAACAATTGGTCAAAAGAAGGCAGTGCTGTAAGTATACACTCATGTAAAGGTGGAAGAGAAACTCATTCCAATAGATATGCCAATCTCAATATGAGTATAAGTGATATCAAAGAAGAGTTCATGTCCATGGAGGTTTGTAGTTTCATTGTCTTGAAGTATTCTTATTTGTGTTATGTATGAAGGTAATTATAATGGGTTCATAAAATGAGTTTGGAAGTCCTTTTTAACTTTTTGTTTCATGTAATAATTTTAGAAATGTTGACATTTGTTTTTTAATGCCAGGTAGGATTCAATTGAGAATCTGTCTGGTTCCAGGCTTCTCATTGTTGGAAGTCTTTCTTTTATTGTGCCATACTCATTGCTTGTTATTTCACTGCTTAGGTTTTTCTGTATCCTCCTGGTTCAATTCTGGTATGTTGAATGTGACAATATGTATTTTTCCTGCATTTTTTAATTTACTTTCCATTTATTGGAATATGTGCATTCAAATTAATCTCTAATGATACTCTGAATTTCTCAATTGTCTTCCTTAATATCTCCATTTCTGTCCCTCATTTTATTCATTTGTGTCTTCTTTCTCTTTCTTTTGTCATATTGACTAAGAAATTATTGAACTTATATATCTTTCTCAGGTAATCAATTCTTCATTATATCGTTTCTTTGTATGATTTTTTATTCTCCATTTTTTAAATCATATATTTCTTTGATTGCAGCTCTGAAATTTAAGAATGGTTTGTTCTTATTCATAGAAGAGCTCAAGATACATGAGTAGCTAATTTATTTGGAATCTTCCCAATTTTTAAATGTGGGTAGTCATAGCTATAAACTTTCCATTTATAACTGCCTTCACTGTGTCCTAGAGATTTTGGTACATTGTATTTATAGTCTCTTTAATTCTTATAAATTTTCAGTTTCTTCTCAGAATCCTTTGTTGATCCACTCATCATTAAAATGTGTATTGTTCAATCGGCATGTCTTTGTGTATTTTCCGTGGTTTATTTTTCCTTGCTGTTTATTTTTAATTTCATCCCATTATCATAGAAATAGGAGACATAATTATTTTACATTTTTCAGTGTTTCTTACACTTGCTTTGTTTCCTAAAATATCTACTTTTGAGAAAGCTGAAAGGAATGTGTATTCAGCTGTTGTTGGATGAAATATCCAAAGACCACTAAGGACAACTTGTCAAGGTGCTGATTGCTTCATAAAAATGACTGGTCTTGGGTACAGTGTTAGTAGTCATACATAAAGTACAAATCCAAAATCCAAAGTGGATGTACAGAATGTCCTTCCTCGAAGGTAAAACACTGATTTAATTCATCCACGAGGCCAATCTGATATTTCTAGTGATATTGTGAGAATAATTGATATTTTAAGTATATGATCAGCTTGGAGACATAGTATAAGCTTAAACACACATTGCCTCTCATCTTGCTACAGTAGGCCACCCCCACCATCAATCTTCCTAAAAGGATGTTGGTGAAGTCTCAGTGGGTCTTGTCAACACTGTTGAATAAAATGGGGTCAATTTGCATTTTCTGACTGGTTGGCTAAGATGGAATCCATGTTCAGTGTAGGTCCAGGACTGTGGGGAATGAGAGCAGCAAAAATGATGTGATAGGTTTGTCTTAAGTAAAATGTGTCTGATTAAAACTTCTTCCCTCAATAATGAGATTGTGGCCTTCTTATATTCTGCATTAAAATTTACTTACTATTAAGAAATTGAAGTCATAAAATCAGTTAGAAGCTTTTCACTTTTTGTTTTATTTCTGAATATTTTTACTTTTTACTTGCCCAAGGCAAAACAAAGACAATACATCACATATTTATTTTGGAATATCAAATGTTTTGTTTAATTAGAGGCTCCATAAAGTATAAAATTGAACGTTGTTCCTATAAAACAGCATCTCCTGGGCACCAGTGCAGCTCGCAGAACCATGTGGTACAGGCAGCTGATATGAAGAAGAAAGTGTTGAAATCTGTGTGTGCATATCAAGCACAAGGAGCATCCTTGTCTTCCTCATTGTTAGTGAGCAAGTGGTAGAGGTACCTCCCAGGCCCAGAGAGTCCAGGTCCCTGTGGATCCTGGTCCACAGTGAAGATGAGAATCCTCCATACAGAAGGTCTGAAGTGTGGGACTCTGCAGTTATTCCATCCAAGCATCAAGTGATGACCACAGCTGTGTCTGCCCCTCTATAGGACTTGCTTTCGACATGGTCTCGTTGTATTGAACAACTCAGAATGGCCTGTGACTTAAGAAGATTCCTGCCAAGAACTTATAGAATCTGATGGGAACAATGAGGACCCTGATAGAATCTGCTCCATGTCATGGGACTTCAACTTCCAGGTGACTAGTCATCTCAATGGTAAACTAATCACAACTGCAAGAAATGAGGCATTGCCATGGGGACATTTGAAGTACCTTTATTATTATCCCACTAACAAGGAATTTTCCCTGAGGGTCACAATAGAGCCATTAGGCACAGAGGCTTTTATTTGTATTAAGTATGAGCAGTCCCTTTTGTATAAAGTGCTGTGGTTTATACAATATATATTCTTGACATTCTTTATCTGGAGTCTTCATCCATGGATTCAACTAATCTCAAATGAAAAATTTTAAGAATAATTTGTCTGTATTGAATACACATAGACTTTTTCCCTTTCTATTATTCCCTAAATGGTACCGCATAATTATTTTTTATCTGGGCCCACAGCCCTTGGGAGACTTGAGGGGGCAGGGCATGGGGCCTCCTAGAACATCTGAAGTAACATTCCTCCTGTGCAGTGTGACTGTGGGCCTTGGACTTGGGAGGATCCTGATTTGGGGTCTCTTGAGGCAGTGAATGTGACTAAATTCTAACCTTCTTGGAGGTGCCCTTTCTCTGTCATGTGGGGTGCTCAGGGTGCAGTGACTATACTGGGAGAGGGGGCCTGAGGCCACATGTGTAACTGATTTACTGGTAACCTGGAGTCCAGGTGCTAAAGGTGGCCCACAGGTATCACTAACCAGACTCAGTTCCCACCATTTTGCATGAATTAAATTGTTATGTCCTTAGGATTCAGGTATGGGAATAAGAGGCTGGCCCTGAAACATAGGGGTGTTTGGATAGCGGGGAGATGATGGGGAGTGCTTGAGCCTGCCAGCATAGCCTTTTTTTCATTATGGACCCTATGGCATGTAGTCAGGACTCCTAATCCTGCAGATTTGCCCATGGGACCCTTGGCAGGGACTAGTGTTTCCCTACTGACTTTAAATGCAGCAAACACAAGCACCTCACACAGGGAGCAGCTCCTGGGGCAGGTGTTGTTATTTGTTCCCCACCTTCCATGCTATAATCCAGAGCTCCCTGTGTAAGAGAAAAACTTCCTGTTTGTGGGGACCACATATGCTTTCAAGATGAGTGATGCCTGACTTCTACTTAGTAAAGCATAAGAAATGTCCCATTGCCTTCATGAACAATAGTCATGAACAAAGAGAAGGAGCCATCTCATGCACCCTTTTATCAGCTTCTTGTGAACACCTGAGCATGGAAAGCCACTCATGCAAAGGAGAACTGTGCAAGGACTCCTTTCTGCCCTTGGGAGGGAAATGTTGAATGTGTCATCCACACCCAGGGAAGTGCCAGCACTGTGCAGGTGTCCATGGGGGCATCTGATGTCAGAGGATGGAAGGGAGAAACTGCTGTTCCACTGGGCTGTGGTGTTCAGCTCTTCTTTGTTGTAGAGGTAAAAGAAACACTTTTCAATAACCCTGAAATCTATGGCAATATTAAAAGTGGTGTGAGTGTACAGGGTAGAGAATCTTTTTAAGAAGACAATATGCCTTCCATCTGTATAATTCTGATTGTGAGAAATTTTCTTCAGAGAACCTGAGCCTGCAATATATTATTGGAAGAAAATTCTAAGAAATTATGTTCATTACACATATAAGTTTAGTAATGTGTGACTAATTAATAATATTTCAGGGAATATTTATAAAAGTATGTAGTAATTTGAAATCCCATTTCCTCTCTCTCCCAGAAGACTGTGATGAGCTCCAGGCCCGAAACTTGGAGCTCTGTTCTGAGGGATGAGAGCACAAGAGCAGAGTTTTGGTGCAGAGAGGGTCTGACAGTTCCCTTGCTGAAGCCAGGGCTTATGGGCCCTGACTGTACTTCCACCTTAATGGCTGAGGGATTCTTGGTAATTGTGTGTTTTCTGCCCTGCACTGTACAATTCCTAGCAGCAGAAAGCTATTTCTCTTTTAAATTAATACTTATTCCAATTTAACCACAGTGCCTGGTGCGTAGCACTTCCACAACATGGGTATATTAGTGTTCGTGTGTGTGTGTGTGTATGTGTGCATGCATGAATGTGTGACAGAGAGGGAAAAGAGAAAGAGAGAAAGGTGGTCCCAAGTTTGAGACCAGTCTCAACATCTTACTGTGAGACCCTGTTTCAAAGTAAAAAACTAATAGCCCTGGGGGAATACCCTATCGCTCTGTGGTAAAGAGTCATCAAGTTGAATCCCCAGCCCCCCACAGATATATGAGGGGTTATACTCTCCCAACTCTGAACTCAGGGCCAGCACACTAGGCCTCTCCCCAACTTTCCTGAGCTCATCTTCTCCGTGAAGCCACTATGACCCATGGTGCTTCTATACACTACTCTCCCCAGCTGCCCAAATTTCAAGGGAGGGGGAAAGAAAGGGGAAGGCAAGTTGAGAAAACTTCAGGAATGGCTTGTGTAGGGTGACCCCATACTGGCAAGTCTTGAGAGTTTTCTATTATTTGTGTATGTGATAACCAAATGATAAATACATAATACAATGAGGAATTGGGTGAGGGTGCTACTCATGTCAGTTTTACCTCTCTGCCTGTCTAGAATACACTGTGAGGAAGAGCATAAGCTGACCCCTTCCCAATGCCCCACCATGGGAAATACAGAAGACCATACCTCAGATTAGAAAGATCCTGTGTTCAGAAGCAATAGACATCTCAGTAAGAAGATGCTCTTAGCACACAACGATATGGTCATGACGAAATCTTTTCCTCCATGTGGAATGAGATGTTTTTTGGGGAAAAGATTGCCAAGAGGAAAGAAATGAGAAGCATGATGGTATTCATCAGACAACAAATTTCTCTGAAGACAACAGTGTGACAGTGAAATGGTGTCCTGATGTCCTAGGCCTATGCTGGTAGGGGCACGTGAGTGGTGTAGACACCCTAGGAGGCAAACTCTGATTGCTATCCCTGTCGCTCATCCATCTCTTCTTGATAGGAAGGCTGAGTCCCTTGGGGTGAGCTCGGTGACCACAGGCCAAAATTACGCAGCACTCTCCTTTGCTCTAGGGGGAGCAACTCTTGTGGCAACAGGAATAACTACCAACCAGGGTCAGGAGTTTCTGTTTATGCAAATTATCCTTGGAGGGAGAAGTTTCATGCTGAAGCCCCACTTTCTGTTCTTGGATCCATTAAACAATGGTTATGTGTATCTGGGCATCAGCAGTTACCCTCACCCCCGACTGCTGTCTGTAAACTTTATGCTTGCTACTGACATAAGGATTGGGAAATGACTAATGACAATTTACATTTTTCTAGTAATGTGCCTTCCCTTTATCTTTATTGGGGAATATACTCTTCAAAAAAGTTACTTATCCTGTTCCTAACGCGCCTCTGACAGAAACTGTCTAGAGTGAGCCTAGGTGGACATGTCCCCATAATGTCTCCTGTGCAGGGGGTACATCCACCAGCATGGCAAGGCTTCCCTCCTGAAAACCATCTTTCTTGGATGCCTGACCTGGGCCACACACAGTCCTCTCTCTTGTCAGTTGGAACAAACCTTTTGCTATTGTTCTTCTATGGGTTCTGCAAGTTTGGGATCTTGGGCTTCTGAAGTTCCTGGCTGCTCTTTTTGATGTTTGAGAGATCACACATTGCCTGAGGTGTTGATGGGCTGCTGCTGGTTATGTACAGGATGGTGGACAGAGTTTCTGGGAAGCCAGGATGTCAGGGATGCAGTCCTGAAGGAACACATCAGTGGCAAAGCTTTGAAGGATGATGCCAGTGGCCATATCTTGAGGTTGGCTTTCTGACTCAGCTTCTGTTCTTAGGCAGGAGTATTCTGGGAGGGGGATGGGGATTTTACTTTTCCCAGAACTTCTGAGATTCACATGAACGATTTGAGAGTTGGACATTCTGCTGGTTCTCATAGTGACTACCTTGTCAGGGGCTTCTCATCTGTCTCTCCCTGTTGTCTTCAGCCTTTGAAGTTTGGAAGTTTTCATTGTCCTAGTGTTGTCATGCTGTGATATGGTTCTTGTGAGCCCACACCCTACTCTCCAATTGCTTGTGCCTCCCTTTTCTGGGCTTGGATTTGATTCCCAGGTGCCCCTTCAAGATCCCAGGACAATATTGCTGTGCCAGATTTTACCCACAAGGACTTATGTGGGGGCCCTGAAAGGGCAGGCTACCCACTTATCCATTTGGAAGACCTCTGTGGGCCCACAGTTTTCATGAATTGGAATCCTGCTGAGGGACTCAAGTGAGGGGCCAGGGAGAGGATTCTGCATGGTGATACCTTTCTGAGTGTGTTCTCACAGGACACTGATGTTGTGGACAAAGGAGTTAGCACTGGAATAACAGGAGGCTGATAAGGGAAAGGAAGACTATGGAAGGACTGAGGCTTAGACTTCCTCAACACGAAGAGATTTATGTACTTGAGGACCTTGAGATTTAGGTCCCACCTGTGCCTCATACAGAGACTTTTCATATGTGCTATTGGCACCTGCTGAGTTTCAGCATCCAGGAGGTAGAGCTCCTGGGAGGTGTTCCTGCAGGTTTCCCAATTTTCATAGATGGTCCTTCCCCAGGTTCCATGTGTTTGAATTTTCAGGTAGAACAGACAGATGGTATGTTGCAAGTCTTTAATTACAACTACTGACAGGAATCATGCCCTCTTTGTTCTCCTCCAACTTCCTTCTTAAATGTACATGCAAGATATGTATATGTGTCTTGTCTGGTTCTTTTGATGAATCATTTCCTGTGTATTTCTTGAAGGTCTCATCAAGTCCCTTCCTATTTTTTTTCTCAGAGATGACCTTTAGAAACTTCATTGGGAAACTCTTCTAGGATCATCTCAGACTGTACTCCAGATCGTAGCCTGAGTATTTCCTCATCTGGAGAATTTCTGGGTTCCCCATCCTTCTGGCTGCTGTCATCTGGATGTGGGGCTCTAGAAAGATCCATAATTGTCCTTTGCCATATCAGTGCTTGGCAGTTTTATCCTGGGCTCCCCTGGGTCTGAAGAGAGCTGGATCTTGTGGAATACTCCACACTAGTGCAGAGTGATCCTCTTCTCATGGGTGTTACTTCAGATTTTTCCATTGTTCATTGCTGATAAAATGCCTTGGCAGTCTGGCAGTGGACTTGTTTCTGGGAGGCCATGTGCTGGCTGTGAGTTATCTAAAGATTTCTTGGGTTATTTTGATCACACAGGGAAAAATTCCCATGATTTTTAATTGATTTTTCAAAAGGTGGTATTCTAAGTGTTAAAAAGTAGTTAGTACAGAACATTGTATCTCCATCTTGGGTTGTAGGACATAAATGGAACAGATACTATCCAGAGGGGAATGGCTGACATTATGTAAATAGTGTTTGATGACCCTGGTTCTGAATCTGAGCCAGTGTTGGGGACTGAGACCAGGATAAGGTTGGAGTCAAAGATTGAGGTTTGAGGACATGGTGGAGCAAGGACTGGGAGAAAAGTGTCATGCATTTTAGTCTGAGCTTGTACTGGTATGGAATTAGAGAGTCCATTGCATAAAATAGCATGCCTAGTGGGGATCCCTATAGAAGGCTCCAGAGCATTGCTGTTTAGAAGGCCCCACAAAAGCAGGCTACATTTTACTGTAAGCGGTCTTCCAAGACTTTAGTTTTTTTTTTTTTTTTTTTTTTTTTTTTTTTAAGAAAGCTGCTGAGGAACAGAAAGCTCTTGGTGCTTGCCTTTTTTGTTCTAGAAGGCTTGTGGGGTGGACATGTCCTGCTCCCTGCCCAATGACTTTTCTGTGGTCCCCAGTGAATTAAGGGGTCATCTGATTTCTTTTTTATTCTCAAATTACAAATTTTCAGTTCTGCTCTCTTGCTGACCAGAGTCTATAGCAGTTTCTGGACTGCAGAGTTAATGAAAGAGGTACCTTCAGCCTCTACCTGCAATTGTGTATTTTTTACACAGAATGAGTCCTTTGGTGGTGGGGAACATGATGCCTCTTGGATTCACTGTGTGAGGAGTTGGAGAGAGATGAGACTTTGGTAGCCATCTTCCAGTAGGAGAGAAATGAATTGGGATAGGTGGAGAACATGGCCTGAGATTGCTGTGAGAGGATAAGGCAATGGGACAGAGGATGGCAATGGACCAGAAGAAGGTGATGAAACTGGAGAAAGTTATGCTACTGGAGAATGCTGATAGGATAGGAGAAGGTGAAAGGACAAAAGATGGTGATAGGAAAATGTTATGGTTTGCATGTGAGGTGTCCCCCAAATCTCCTGAGTGAGCCAGTGCAAGACAGTTCAGAGGAGAAATGATTGGGTTGTGAGATTCCTATCCCAATCAGTGAATTAATCCCCTGATAGGGTCTAACTGAATAAATGATAAATGAAATGGTAGGGTGTGGCTATAGGTGTGGTTCATTGGTGGCATGGCTATGGAGTATATATTTTATATCTAAAGAATAGACTCTGCTTCCTTCTCACTATGTGAGCTGCTTCCCTCTTCCACCATGATTGTCTGCCTCACCTCAAGCCTTGAGGAATGGAGCAGACCTTCCATGGACTAAGACCTCTGAAACTATGAGCCCTGAAATAAACTTTTTTCTTGTTCACAGTTGTTCTGGATGGTTCCTTTAGGCAAAACATTGAGAAATCAGACTAAAATAGTAACTCTTGTATTTTAAAAAATATCTTAAAAACTTCTAGTTAAGTCTTCAATTAGTTCAGTATTTTTTCCATTCCATTTAGTTTTTTTTCTGATTATTTTAATCTCAATGTTTTTATCCATAATTCCATGGAACTGACTTTTTTAATGATGGAAAGGGCAGTGATGAAAGAAACAGAAATTGTTACAGCATTTATTTCTGACATTAAATGAAACAGACACTATGCACACCACTGTAATTTCATGATTCTCATACATGTTAAACTGTACTCCTAGTTTTAGTTGCTAAAATGCATAAGAATCACCTGCAAAATGAACTTCTCATGAGGTGGTTTATGTGCTCAGTTGCAGCAGAGCAGAATGTCTGAGATTTTAAAGAACTTGTCCTGGTCATGAATCACAGCTCATCTCTGTGAACTACTTTTGAAATGAAGACTGTGCTTGGAAGACTAGCACCTGCTGTGGACATGATTCTAAAACTGGTTTCCTTGAAGTACTCCATTAGATGGAAGGAAGTAGGAAACAAGCTCAATGAAGCATGAGTTACTGGTGGTTAGGTACTTAATTTCAGCTTCTTCTCCTGAGCTCTATAAGGGAACAAGATGCATGCTCCAGAGGAAAAGCTCTGGCACAGACCTCTGCTCTTGGGGCCTGAGGCTCATGATGTGGGTTTGGGTCAACTGAACACTTGGCTCATGGTCATATGCTCAGGTCCCCACTGCCCCTGACTCATGAGGCAAGGACAGAATCTGGAGAGGATTCTGAGTAAATAATAGGGAAAAGAGTAGCTGGAATACACAGGCATTCTCTGGATGTGAGAATAGTAATGGGATAGTCATTGAGGGTGCATCTCTGAAGGCACTGGATTTCTAGTATTACAACAATGGAATGGAAATAAAGTGAAATGACAGTAAGGAATAGGGTCAAGTTAACTGACCCAAGATGCAGTGGTGTATCACAAACCCCTTTGGAAACCAGGAACTCTCTGAGATGAGCTAGAAAGAAACCCATGGAAACCATGCACAACCTTCCCCACAGCATGGATCTGCCAATCCTTTGTGGTGTCCTCTTAATGAGCAGGAGCCCTACCAAGTCACCCTTCCACTTCGTGGATCTGTATCCTTGTTACAAACCTTTGGGGGCTGACTTTGAAGTCTCAGGCCCCTGGGGAAAGAACATTGCAGTTAGAACCTACTGAGCCCCTAGTAGATTATGGGTGATAGTTAATATTGTATATATTATGGCAGGGTTGGTGTAAGAGAAAGAGGACTCAGGGCACAGAAAAATCCAGGTCATCACTGTACATTTGACCCCTGACTGGGGACAGGGAAGGAGGAGTTAGTTGGGCAGTGGTCTAGTGCATGGGCTGCCTGGAGGTGGCTCTCAGGGTGCATCAAATTCCTGTGTCTGGTTTCACTGCCTTACCCTGACCTCTGAGGCCTCAGTGCTGTGGCTCCCAGCCATGCCCACTGCCACAGGTCCTCTGCATGTGGTCTCTGCCAGCCTGAGCAGCCTGAACAGAGATGACCAGTACCTCATTGGAGTAGCTCAAATCCTCTTGGAATCTCTGGCCACAGAAAGCAAGAATGGTCACCACAGCCTCCAATGGCCCAGATGTTTGAGGTGAAAATGGCTGATAGGAAGTGGTCTCAGTCAGCAAAGCTGGGCTCTGCCAGAACACTAGGATCAGGCCCTAATGAACTTGATGGCAAACCAGATGCACAGTTCCTTCACTCCCCAGGCCTCTCCACCCATGCTCTGTAGCTACTCAATGGAGTAAAACAGGATCCCACAAGCTCAGCAGCCTCTGCCCATTAGCCCCTCCAAATCTGCTGAAGACATCATTCTCTTGCCTCCAGAACCCAGCACCAGGCCAGGCTGATTCTCTACTCAGGCTACAATTGCCTTCAAAGGAGAAGTACAGGTCATCTGTGGCTCCTCAGTTTCCAATTCCCATAGAATCCATTCATGTACTCATTAGTACTTGTGGGCATGTTCCCAGACCACCCTTTAGGCCTTTGTGGGTCCCCACCTTCCACTGAAGTTGTCATGGGAGGACTATGTTTATGTATAAATATCACTAAACTGGGAGTCAAAGCTAGAATTCCCTAGTCCTGGCTACTTCACCAATTGTTAACTCATCTCTTCTGTAATTAAAGAGGTAAAGACAGGCAGCCTCATTCAACATAATGTCAGGAAGTGAATCTTTCCTACCAAAGGGTTACATCCTCTCTAGCCTGTGTCATTACTAAAGAGGCTTCTCCAGGCCTGTGACCTGGGAGCCAGTGCAGGGTGTGCAGGACTGGAGCCAGGGTGAAATCATGATGTTTTCTCCCCCGAGTTTGGTCGCTGGTACTGGGAGTTCAAGGACTTCCCATTGAGGACAACATTTGTGGTATCACCTTGTTACTCTGCCTCTTTCTTTGGAACTACTTCAATCCTCCACATCCCTAGCTATTCCCACTGTCCCCCAAATGTCAGATGGATATTGTATGCATATTTGTGCCATCAATGTTGGTGGAAGACAGGGTTGATGGGTGGTGTGCTGCATGTGACACAGCCTTGAGAGGCCATCTTGCAGTTCCCTTGCAGTCTGAACTGCAATTCCATTCTGGCCACTGGTGTAGTAATTTTTATCCCAGCTCTAGATGAAGAAGGCAGGAGCAAAAGAAGATGACATGCCCAAGTCATTCAGCCTGAGTTAAAAGGAGCTGGTAAGGCCCATCTCCATGTTAGCATCTGTAAGGCAGGGTTTCAAAGTACCTCTGTTGCTACCAAGGTATCTAGCAACCAAGACTCTTTGACCACCTATAATTCAAGGCCAGGAAACCTCCCATCTCCCCAATCTCCCTGGGCCCTTTTTGTGTCATGAGAAGCTAGTAAGTCCCGTGGTAACCCTGTACACCAGTCCCTACATCCCACAAAGGTAAGTGTGGAGGGAAAAGCTGATTCAGACGTTAGGAGGAGGGTCCTCGTGGGATTGTCCCATCTTTTAGAATCCCAAGACCAGTATATTATTTCTGTAATGAATAATGAAGTCATGAATTTATAATGTATAATGAAGGAATGTGGTGTAGGGGTAGGTACTCAATGCTTCTGTTACCTCCCTGCATGTCCAGTCTCTTCTAGAATCCATTGTCATGAAAAACAGATATGACCTCATTCCCTATGATACACCACAACAGACAGAAGCCTCTCTAATTATTCCAAGCAATATAATAAAGCAGTTGTCATCTCACTTAGGAAGAAGTCATTATTAAACAAAGAACAGGCTCACATGGGGACAGTTTTTCTCAGTATGGTCTCAGTTATGGAGAAAACTTTGTCCCAGCAGGGCAGGAGTGAGAAACATGTTGATTTTGACCAGAGAACAAAAGTATCAGAAGAGCATAGTATCTTGGATAGTAGATATTGTGGCCAGGGATACCTGATTACCCTGAACCTGCTCTGGCCAGAGCTGCAGACACTTATGGTGGTTTTTTCTGTTCATTGTATGGTGGTGGCCCCTGGAGCTTACCTGGTGACCACACGCCATAGCTTCCATTACTCTCCTTTGGTCCAGGCAGGGAGGAAACCTGGAATAACGGGATTGCCTCCCACAGGTGCCTGGGGTTCCTCTTAGAGTACATTTTTCTTGGAGGCAGAAATGTCATGATGAAACTTCATTTTCTGTTCTATGATCCTTCCAAATGTGGTCATGAGTGCCTGGGATTCTGATGCCCTTTTGTCTGTAAAGAGTCAGCTTGTGACTGACCCTTGACTTTGGGTAGAAATTGATGGTGTCATGATTTTGGGTAGGAAGTTGGCCTGCCCTTTGCATTTCCTGGGGAAAACACACTGCATAAAGTTCTTTATTCTGTCCCAAAATGCCTGTTTGAAGTAGCCTTGGAGGACTTGTCCCACACAGTGTCTATGACTTTTGTTACAGGGACAGAGAGGCTCATTTCTCCAGCACAGGAGGGCCACTCTCCTGAAAACCTTTGTTTCTGGGATTGTGACCTGGGCCATGCACTCTCCCCTCTCTGGCCAGTTGGCCTAACCTATTTCCCTTGCACCTCTCTGAGTCCTGGGGTTGAAGGATCTGGGGCTCCTGCAGGGCCTGGCTGCTCTCTTCCCTGGTTAACAGTCTGTATAGCCCCTGGGATGTTGATACACTGCTAGTGGACATGCAGAGGGAGCTGGAGAGTCTCTCCTGGGAAGCTAGGATGTCTGTAGCCAAGAGTACCTCAGAGGCACTGTCCTCACGAAACATGTGAGTGGCATAGTCTTGCAGGATAACACCAGTCGCCAGAGCCTGAGGCTGGTTCTGTGGCTCAGTGTGTGCTTTCAGGAATGAGTATCCCTGGTCCTGGGAAATAGAAATTCTAAAGGGGGAGGGGCTCTTACTGGTTCCCCAAGATTCTAAATTCCCTAGATTAATATGAACATTTGGGGATTTTGATGTCTTCCTTATTTCCATGGAGACTGCCCAGTCAGAACACTCTTCATCATCCTCAAGTTCTCTGATTTCTTCAGTTTTTAAAAACTGGGATCCTACCCCAACTGATGTCAGACTGTGGCATGATCCTTGTGAACTCACCCCTCTAGTCTGCAATGGCTCTTGTCTGCCTTTTTCAAGGTTGAGACTTGGTTCCAGTGTGTCTCTTCCAGAATTGAGAAGAGCATCACTGTTCCAATTTCTTCCCACAAGAATTTAACTCTGAGGCTGAGAGATCAGGCTGCCCTTATGTGTAGGTGATGGAGATTCTGAAAGCCCACAGATGTCACCAAATGGATTTGTGCTCAGGGACTCAAGTGAGGTGCCAGAGAGAGGTGGGAACTGAAGGTTTTGCAACCTTCTGGAATCCTGGACCTTTGTGAATGGGTTTTCCCAGGACATTGGTATCATGGGCAATGGAGTCATCCCTGGAGTTACAGGAGGCTGAGGAGGGAAGGGGAGGATATGGAAGTGGTGAAGCCTCACAGTGTTTCATCTTGAATCGATTCATGTTCTTGAGGACCTTGAGGGGTATGCCCTACCTGTGCATCACTCTTAAACTTGTAACATGTCCCTCCAGCACATACCAAGTGTCAGCATCAAAGAGGGAGAGCTCCTGGGAGGTTTTTGTGTAGGCTTCCTTACCTTTTAAGGATGGTCCATCCCCAGTTTCCTTGTGGGTATTTGAATTTCCAGGTGGGGCAGAGACATGATAAGTTCTACACCTGGAAAGACCAAACTGCACAAGAATCATGCCCCCTTGAAACGTTTCTGGCCTCTCTGAATCATATCCCTGTATAACACAGCTGCTGTCATCTGTAAACATGGAGTTCCAGGAAGACCCACAATTATTCTTTGCCTGACCTCTTTATGGGACTCTGTCCCAGGACTCCTTCAGATTCAGATATGGGTAGACATTGGGTGGTTGTCCAAATGGATGTTGCATGAAGCTCCTTTGAAGATGCTGCTCCAGTTTCTCCTCAGTTCAAGGCTGAGGAAATCCACTGGGGTCTTTTTCATGGGCTTATGGTTACAGGATGTCCTGTTCTCAAAAGTGAGATGACTGAAGGTCTTCTGAGACTTTTGGACCAAATAAGGTAAAGGCTGTCTCTGTTGTAGTTGTTTACTCAAAAGGTGATATTTTAGGTGTTGACAAGAAGAACGGCAAAGCAGATGGGTACCCTCTTGACTTGTAGGACCTGAAAATTCATGGGCAGTGTTCAGGGGAAAGTGGGATGGCATGCTTGGGAGAGAGGATGTGAGTTGGTCCTGATTCTTGATCTGAGCCAGTGATGGGGACTGGGACCAGATCAATGTTGGAGTCACAGGCTGGAATTGGACAGCAGAGTGGACAAGAATTGGGAGAAATAGAGTCATCTGGGCGGATCCAGCACCTAAACTGAAATGGAATTAGAAAGTTTGCAGGAAAAGTCTTCAGAGGTTCCAGACATGCTGACAGCAGCCACAAGGGACTTGCTATGAAGAAAGGGAAGGACCCTAAAGAACTGGTTGCATTTCTTCTGCAAGTGGTCCCCCAGGCCTTTGTTGTAAAAGGTGCTGAGGAAAAGAAAGCTGCTCTGGATTGTCTGTTGTGTCCTAGGGTTGTGGGATAGTGATGTCCTGTTCCTTTCCCAGTGACTTTACTGTACTTCCTGGAGAATTCAGGGGGTGGTCTGTTTCATCTTTTGTCTTTCCATTACCAGTGTTCTGTTCTTATGTCTTGCTGATCAGTATTTCCAGCAGTTTGGGGATATCAGGTTTACTGAAAGAGGTAACTTCAGCTGCTGCCTGTGAGAGTAGGTGATTTTCCCAGGATGTGTCTTCGGGTGGGTGTGAAACATGGTCTCTCTGGGCTCAGTTTTTGGATCAGTGGAGAGACACCAGACTGTGGTAGCCATCTGCCACCATGAGAGAGATGAGATGGGATAGGTGGAGGTGACATGGCTTGACATTGCAGGGACAGGAGAAGGCAATGTGACAGGAGAAGGTGATGGGACAGGAGAAGGGAAGGGAACAGGGAAAAGGGGATGGGAAGTAGAAGGGGATATGACAGGAGAAGGCAGTGTAACAGGAGATGGCATTGGCTCAGAAGCAGGCAACAAGCAGTTGGGTGATGAGGAGCTCTGTGGTGTGGTTTCCCATGAGAGTGTCATTGAGTCACATTGAGGAGGAGTCAGGCTTTGATCCAGCAGACATAGAGGGCAGGCCATGGGATCAGAATGGTGAGATGGTAGATAGAAATTCATGAGGTTGTGGTGAATTTTGTTCCAGAGGAATCACAGACTCTGGTGACTGAGAGGCACTCAGGTATGAGTGTGACCCAACAGACACAGAGGAAGTCATTAGGTCTGATGAGGAGGTGGCAGGCAGAAGCAGAGATTGTCTGCTCAGTGAAGCAAGGGAAGCCAAGGGGAGGAAGGCAGTCTACAGCATCCTGCACAGGCAGTGTTCATGATTGGTGGGCTGTAGCTGACTCTGGTTTGTACTTTTCATCTGCGTCATGTCCTTGTAAGACATTGTGAAAGGTACTGTCTTCACAAAGATTGCCTAGGTGGCTGTATGACATAAGAGGCCCAGGCTGTAGCTGGATCAGATGGGGCCAGGAAGTAGGGCAGGTGGGGAAAGGGTAGACACCTATGGTCCATGGCCCCTCACTGCCCCATGCCCCGAGTTTACAAAGCCTTTACTCTCCCATATCCCAGAGGTTTACCCACATCCTGCTCAAACTGAGGGCTTCCTCTGACCCATGAGGTTTTTTTGATGCTGGATCATATCATAGGCAGCAGTCAGAAGAATACAGGAAGTGGAAAGTTACTTATCTTTGTAAAAGTAAAACCAGAGCTTCAGTCTATTCCACTTCCTTCCAGCAACGAGTGTAACCTGAAAATGGAGATCTGGTTATTGTGGAGAGTGATGGTTAGTGGAATGTACACAGGGGGAAGAATGTGGGAGAGTAGTTTCTGGAGGGCAAGCACCAGTGTTCAAAACTTCCTGACGTGTGATACATATTGGAAGGCACGCAGAAAGGTAGTTCTTGGTCATTTGCTTCCACTTCCACTAGTGCCACTGTACTCATAACCACTCTGTGGGGAGAAAAATTGGACCATCTCAAAGAGGAATTAGTGTTAGGGAAGTGAGAGCTTGTCCACACTTTGACCAGGAAGTTCCACCTTCAAATCCAGACAGCATGGCTCCATGATGGCCCATATTGTCATAATGGACATCACCCTTCCCTGGCCTACCACAGCTTCATTCTGAGAACAGAACCTGAGAAGTGTCTCTGATATGATGATTTCCTTCTCAGCATCCTTCATCTCTTGTCTCTTCAGCTGACATTCTCTGGGATATGGCTCTGGATTCTTGGGATAGGGGACAGCAAGACACCTCTCGGTTGAAAGAGCAGGGACTTACCTTTCACAATGCCACTCTTCTTCCTGTTCCTGCTCTGCCCCTTCTTCACCTTTGGATGCTGACCAACAAGAATGAAAAAGAGGCTGGTGCCCTATTGTTCCTCTGCTTTCCTAGTCCAGCTGTAGACATTCCATGTTTCTGAACAGCATAATTTTCTACAGTGAGCTAATGAAGACTCTTTTATCCACTCAGCTTTAATAAAGTGGCAAAATACTTCATTTTTCTTCTTTTGAAAATAAAGGGGTACTTTCTCCTTTATCTGAACCAGGGATGTCCTCAGTCACTGCTCCTCCACTCAGGATCAGACTCATTTCCACAGGCTCTTCTAGGCTGCCAGGCACGGTTCTCTTCCCTGAGGCCAGAGTTGACTCCAACTAGTGATGGAGGCCCTCAGGGCTCAGCAAAGCCCTCACATCAGTCAAACTCAGAGGAAAGAGTTGTTTCTGAAGACACCTTCCAGAAGAAGGTGACCAATGGGCCAGTCCTTAAGCCTGACCTTCTTTACAGGTTCCCAACTCTCAGGAGTCCAGACCTCAGAAACTGAGGCCCAATGTGTGTTCTTCTCTTGATCCTGCAGCTCACCACTTGGATGGTCTGAGAACTTCTGATAGAAGACCTAGTGCAAACTCCCTCCCTGCCCTGCCCCACCTGTCCCAGAATGATGCTCTGATCTGTCTTGAGATTTCTGTTTTCTGAAGTGTCTCTATTTATTTTGGAAAAGTGGAAAGAAGAGTACAGAAGAGAGAATCTATTTTTCTGTTGGGTCTGGCCTGAGGGTTTCTTGACTTGGGTTTTTCCCTTTTCCTTGGTATTGGGAAAGATGGATTACCCTGGAGGCAGGGTAACAGGAGGATAAAGAGCCCCAGTCCACACACAAAGCCAAGGATCATATCCATTGCCCAGGTGGTGAATCTGGGGTTCAGCCATGAGGCACTAATGGTATTCAGAGGAAAGAGAGAATTCTCCATAAACTAAATTGCACTGTCCATTATGGACAAATGAGTCCTGACAGCTCTCTTCAGCAAAGGGGAATAGGGCCCAGTCCTGTATCACAGGGCTCTGCTCTCTCATCACAAAGGGATCCTGACAGCAGGGAGGGTCAAGAAGAAGAGGCTTCACCACACCACACCACACCCTCCAATCCAGCATGTCCTCCACCCTCCTGGGTCTTCAAGGTCCCTACTTCCAACTCTACCCATTCACCTTGCCCTAGGAGACCTTAATTCATTTCCTGTTGTTTCTGCCTAGCACCCAATTGGCTAAACTGATGTGGGCCTGTTTCTGGGTAATACTTGCTAATACTTCATTGCATTCCTTATCTACTTTAATGACAGGTTTAGGTCTGTAGTTGTCTCCTAATTTTTGTCTGTTTTTTGTTATTTCTTTAGTGCTGGCTGAAACAATGAGTCAGAAAATAGTTTTTTAGCTTTTATCTTTTGGAAGAGATTAACCAGGAACGTATCTTGAGCTGGTGGGATAACATTAGTGGTTCAGAATCTTTGATAAATTGCAGTTCTATTGAGATTGATCATTTTTTGTGTGTTAAATCTGGCATATTTGTTTTGCAAGAAATCAATAGATTCCATGCAGTTTCTTGAATTTAAGAACATTGAGTTGTTTGTGAGTTTCCTCGACTATCTTTTAAGGTCTATGCTATTAGTATTGATGCTACACTTTTAATTTCCAATCTTCATCATTTATATATTTTTTCTTTGATATGTTGTCTAGAGAGTCATAGATTGTAGTGTTTTTGAAAATATTTTTCTTTTATTCATTTTTATGCAATGCTGAGCATCAAATCCAATACCTCACACTTGTTAGGCAAGTGTTCTACCACTGAGGTACATCCACAGCCCTTATATTAATTTTTATTTGGCAAAAATCACATTTATATGGCATAATAGGCCTAATGTAATGTTTTGATACATTATTTCACAGAAATTACTATATGCTATCTATTGCTTCACATACTTATTTTTTGTTAGAAAATTTCAGTCTACATTTTAGCAATTTTGAAATATACAATATTTATAATTATCCACATACACATCTTTGTGTAAATTCATGCTTTCATTTCTCCATGGTAAATATCTAAGAGTAGGATAGAGAACAAAATGGTAGTTCCATGCTTATATTTTAGAGAAATTGCTGTTTTTGAAAGTGTTTGTATCATTTTAATCAGACAGTAGAGTGTGAGAGTTCTAGACTTTCCATATTCTTACCATGAATCTTTACTGTCAACTCTTATTAATTAGATCTATTTTAATAAGTATCATATGTGGACATATCTTAGTGTGCTATTCATTTGTGTTTATTTATTGACTGAGTGTGTTTTTAATGTGCTTAGTGACCATTCATATATTGTCTTTTAAATTTTGTATGTCTACTGAGTTGAGCACAGTGGCATATGCTATAGTGCCAGCAGTTTGGTAGGCAGGAGTATCATAAGTTTAAACCTAGCCTCAGCAAGAGCCAGGAACTAATGAACTTAGTGAGAATCTGTCTTCAAATAAAATACAAAATAGGGCTGGGGATGTGGTTCATGTTCCATTGCCCCTGAGTTCCATCCCAAGTACCCTCCCCTCCTAAATTCAGGTCTGTTTTACCTAATTTTTAAGTAGAGTTTTATTGTATCTACAAAATGGTAAGTATGCTTTGTGCATTTAGACATGAGTATATTGTCAGGTATCTGTATTGTGAGATGTTTCCTCCAGTTACAGTTTTGCCTTTTACATTCCTAGCAGTGGTTTTTTTCTTAAATTTTGCATTCTCATGCTAGTTTCATTGGATACATTTTCATCACTACATAAAAAAGTACAATCCCAAATTTATCTAAAATGATACTATGTAACACAACTCAAAACAAGTTTATAGTACTGAATGTACAATAAGAGAGAGGAAAAAGCAATGTACACATCTCCAAGGTATCCTGCAGGACCACCATGATGGCAGTCATGATCATGCAGAGCTGGCTCAAAACTTGCTCATCAATTTCAGAGAAGAAGGGAAATGTCAGGCAGGGATGCATAGCAACTAACAGGTGGGCGACAACCCTAGAGGGTGGAAGAGTATTCAAGAACCAGGGAAAATACTAGGCTTAACAGGAATGGGGCTTGGTCCCCTTCCTGTGGATATAGCCCAGCAAGAGCAAGGGTATAACCAGGTGTTCCAGACTGGCTCAGGTCATCTCTGAATAGTCTGGGACACACTGCCACCTGGAAGCTTGCTGGACCCTTATGGCTCTGCCACTGAACAGACAGTAATAGGTGATCTTTCTAACCAGAAAACTGCAGGGCACCTCAATGGGCTCATTCCTGGACCATCAGCACTTCTGCAGCCAGAACCTGCCTGTAGATGAAAGGCCACAACTGCTGCCTTTGAAGCCAACCCAAGTGAGGGGTCCTTTCCTGCAAACACCCTTTAGCTAGGAAAGTGACAGCCCTGACCTGGGTGGAAAATAAGGTATAGATGAGTTTTGGTGGGTCTGTTTATCTGGAACAGTTAGAATGGAGTGGTTTTCTTGATGGCAGTGTCCTGCAGAGCAGGACTGTCTGCTCATGAGGGACCTCTGTCTTGTAAAGTGAATATTCTCCTCTTTGGGGGTGACCTATGCCACATAGGAGGAGGCAGCCACATTCTCCTGGGAGGGATGAATCACTGGGGTGGTGGGTGGCCTAGATCAGGGGGCCAAGACAGCAGTAGCAGTGACCTCCTGGCCATCTATTTGTCCTCCATCCATGTGCTTCTCAGCTTCATCTGGATTCTCAAACTCCACACATGCATAGCCTTTGTATAGATGAGGATGCACCCTTTCTACAGGCATGTCAATCATTTTAATTTTTCCGACGGTAGAAAATATCTCCATGTTGTTATTTTTGGTCACATTCTTGGTGAGGCTTCCAACATGCACTTTGGATTTAGGGGAAGGACTCTGCCTTTTGCTGTCCTTTTCATCTTTTATGTGGTTTGACTTTTGGAGGAGGATTGCAACCCCTGCCCTGTCAGCACCCAGAAGGACTGGGGAATCTAGAGGAGCTGCTGGAATGGGAGTTTCAGGATGTGCTGGAGCTTCCCCAGCTACTGGATGCAGAGGAGGTTCTGGAGACACTGCTGGAGCCTGTGATGCTTCTGGATCCTGAGCTGGAGGTGGATCTGCACAGAGTATTGGTGCTACTACTGCTTCCAATGGAAGCACTACACCTCTTCCTAGACTTATCCCTGCCATGGTCCTTCTCACTCATGTCCTTGGTGGTCCCTTTGTCTTTAGAGTGGTCCTTGCTTTTGGTAGGAGGGGGATCTCTAGTGCTGGACCTTTTATTATTATTTTTTTTACTGCTATGAAACTCTTCTTTTTCACTCCTGATAAATCCATTCTCCCCTTGAGGACTTCAGAACAGAAATGGTGGCCTCAGTTATCTCAACTCTCACTTCTAACTTGAGTCTGAGAAAGGTCCCCTGGTGGGTTGCCAATTACACTAAAGAGCAGCAACTTCTAGCTGACACCACCTCCTCCTGCTCTCTTCAGGTGCTCCCTCATGGTGTATTCTTAAAATAATTTGTTTTAATTTCTTTTTATTTATTTTGATTTATTGCTAATGAATAGCATTCATTTTTTCTCTCACAAAAAAATGTCACTCCCTAACTCAACCAAGGTCATGAGGACTTTTTTCTGTTTCATCATGTGGACTTTATAGTTCTAGATTAGATAACTGTCCTAGGTTAAACTTAGGCCTGTCACACATTTGAATTAATTTTTGAGTGTTCTGTTATTTTTCTGCTGATGTTCACACACAAGTTTGCTCCTTACAACAGACATTTTCAACCTCAAGTTTCCAGGGGACCAAAGCCCAAATCAAGGTGTTGTCAGGTCCCTACTTCCCCAGCCAGCTCTGAGGGAGAGTCCTCTCAACCTCTTTCAGCTGTTGGGCTGCAGGTGTTCTGGGCTTATGGCAGCATAACCATAGGCTTCCCTCACTTCTTTCCTTGGCTATGTCCTGTGTTTCTCCTTTCTCATCTGTATCTCCCTTTCATCTTGTAAAGACACTCATCAATAAATATAGAGCCTGTCCAAATAATCCACTACAATATCATTTGAAATCCTTGAATTTAATACCTTGTGATGGCCCCTTAATCAAGCACAAGGTCTTTTCTTACAGATGTTGTACAGGTTAATTGGAGTTCAGCTATAAGGCTTAAGGGCGGAGCTAATAAAGAGGCAAGCATAAAAGATGGCAAAGAGCAAAAAGTGGCTTCCATGGGAAAACAGTCCATTTTATTATCTATTCCATGGTCATATCGTGTTACCTAGGTAACATGTTATAGTTAGCTTCATGCATGTGCAAATCACATATCTTGCTTACACCACAGATTTCACTACTCCCAAAGGTTATTATTAAAAAATAATGTCTCCAGGCCTCAAGGACAGAGGATTTGCAGAATATTTCTAAGCCATTCAACTGAGTACCTTTTGTCCTGAGGAGTGTGCTCTATTTGAAGGATTTTCACTCCTCTGTACATTGACTGACCTGAAATCCATGCAGCTGCTGAAACCTAATACTTAGATGTCATTTAGGCAGATCAGAATCCAACCTCTTACACATGATGGGAGATGAAATGTGTAGGTCATTATTTTTTCTATTTGGACTGTCACTTCTATTGTTCTGTTGAAAAACTATTCATTCCCCATTGAATCATCTTAGAATCTTTTTTGAAAATCAGATGACCATTTGTATGTGGATCTGATCTGAGCTGTCTCTTTATTTCCACTGGCCTGTATGCCAACCTTCATGCTGATATCCTATGACTGATTACTCTAACTTTTGTTATTCTTTCATCCCTGTGATCAGGTAATATAAATTCTCAGGTCTTCCACAAAACTTATTTTGGCCATTCTAGGTCATTTGAAGTCCCACATACATTTTATAATCAGTTTGTTAATTTCTAAAAAAAAAATTCTGCTGGGATTTTGATCAAGATTGTATTAGATTTCTAAGTCCATTTGTGTAGAAAGGATAGAAAGATATCCTTGGTCTCAGGAATTTCAGTTTAACAGTAACCACTGACCAATCTTTTTCCTCTGGCTGTATGAAATTAGTGATATAAATGAAATCAACCAATATGCTGTTGGGGTCAGGTGAGGATTCATTTGTAGAACATCCTGGCTGCAGACAGAGAAGGGTTGCTCCCAGTCTGTGTCCAAGGAAGGGTGAAGAAAGGCTGCATCCTGGCTGGTGGTTGATTCTTAGAGAACAGGGTCTCCAGGCAATGGAAAATCTTCTAGAAGATGAGAGGTAGGGAGATTTTCCTCATGTGTGCTGGTTCACATGAGAAGGAGCAGGTTCACAGGTTGATGGGACATGAGTCACATGAGAGGATGAGTGGACTTGGTTCTTCACAGCGAAGTTGAAAGACCAGGTCCTTGATGATTCTGGGGAGGTTCCAGGAAAGAGGTGTCTCCCAGAAGAGAGGCTGTGGGTAGGCTGTCTATCAATTATTTTTTCTCATCATATAAAATATATAAAAACTCAAACCACTTAAAAAAAACAAATAAACCAGTAAAGTGGGAAAACGATCTGAATAAACACTTTCTTGAAGAAATACAAATAACCAATAAACATATGAAAAATGCTCAATATCATTATCCATCAAGAAAACACAAATTAAAATTATGAGATTTGATTGTATTCAGTTGAGAATAGCTAACACATCAAAATTAATGAATACTGACTGAGATATGGATAAAAAGGAACACGTATACATTGTGGGAGTGTAATTTAGTATATTTAATTTGGGAATAGGTTGGAGGCTTGTCAAAAACCTGAAAATATAACTTTCCTATGACTCAGCTGTCCCAGATCTAAGTGTTGATCTGAGGGAAATTAAGCCTGCCCATAGAGATGTCTGAATACCTATGATGATTGTGGCACTGTTCACAATAGCTAAGGTACAGAATCAAATTAGGTGTCCATCAGCAGGGGAATGGAGAAAAAAATATGGTTACACATATGTGGGTGTGAGTGAGCATGTATATATGTATACATATAAACATATATAGGTGTATGTCTATGTATGTATGCATATATACTTTATAAATTTATATACATGTATACTTTATATACATATGTACATATTTTCAATGTTATTTATGTGTACATGTATCTTATTCATATACATAAATATATATATATGTATACATACATATATATGACAGATTATTATTGGACCATAAAGAAGAATGAAGTTCTATTATTTCCAGGAAAGTGGATGGAACTGAGGTTATTGTGTTAAATGAAATGACACAGAGAGACATGAAGACAAGAGCTGCATGTTCTCCATCAAATGTGGAAACAAAGAGAAAGATTTGAAAGTAGAAGAAGGTTGCTAGGGTTTGGAAAATGTGCTGGGAGAGGGGGTGTGAGGGCCACATATGCATGTGTGGAAATATCCCAGTGAGTTTCCTTTCTTTATACAATTATTATGTGATAGTAATTACCATAAAAATAAATAGAGGAAATGTGATTCCTCTAAAAAATATTAAAATAAAATCTTGGCTCAGGAAGAAGCTAAAACATCCTTTCTACACTATATGTCCTTATGAACTGTATTAATGAACAAAGAGAAATAGACCACTTTTCTAGAGTCCAGATACTGATAGCACTTTCAGGAGCTTGCTGTTAACCCTTTACCACAAAAAGCCCCTCATGCCAATGAGAACTGTGCAGGGACTCCTCCTGCCCTTTAGGAGATGGTGAAAGTCACCCACACCCAGGGAGGTGCCAGCACTCTGAAGGTGTCCTTGGCTGAATTTGATGAAAGACATTGGGTGACATAAAAGTTACTTCTTAAGAGAGGCAAGGGGTGTGTGTGAAATGCCCCTACCTGCAATGGAAAAGGAAAATGCTTTGATAAAGCTGAAATCTTTGGCTGCATTCAAAAGGTCAGTAGGGTACAGAGAAAATGTTTGTCAAATATATTTTCTGCCAACTGCCACCACTGAGAACCACCTGAGGGAGCTACAGTTGGAGCATTGCTGACTGTACCCTGGGGTAACCTTTCCCCTCTGGCTTGCTCTTACTGCCTTTTAAAGCTACTGTGAGTAGATGATCCCACTCTCAGTTGTGTCTCTTATCCTGCTGGTTTATGCCCTTCATTGGATTTCCATCTGCACCTATTCCTCTAGGATCCAAGTTTGGAGTTTTTGATCTGCTAACAATATCATATATTGCATCCTGTTGGACAATTCTTATTATATTTTATGAACAAGAGGAAAACAGAGCCAGGAGCTCCTAGGAGTTCAAGTCCACAAGAATGAAGACTAAAACTATGAACTGTTCATATGCCATAATTTACATACAGTTTAAGCATACCCATTCTGAAAACAAAAATAGAAAATGATTCCAAACCTGATATTTTGTGAACATCATACCAGTGCTCAAAAACTTTTAGATTTTGAACTTTTTAACTTTTACCTTTCTGAATTAGGAATGTTCAAATGGTAAAATGTGTTTAAGTATTCCAAAATTAAAAATTCTGAAGTGTGAAATGATTCTTGTCTCAAGCATTTCTAAAAAGTTACTCCACTATGCATTTTTGCCAAAATAGTTATTTGTTTCACATTAATGACTGTGTCACTTATTTTCTGTTTTAGTGAATTAAAAGCTAAAAGTGATTTTGTTTCAAAAGAGAAAAATCAAGCAAATGAATGCAATTTTTAAAATAGAAGTTTGATTTTATTAATTTTATTTGTTATGAGTTTTTTATTTTTAAATCATAGGCATAAAACAGAGAATCAGAAGTTAATTCTGTGATGTAAAAGAATGGATTTTGCATGATGATTACAGAATTGGAGGCCCAGGCCCAGGGCCACCTGTGAATGGGTTGTGTCACATTTCCTTGTAATGATGAGAGGAATGCATGACTTTCCCCAGGCTAGGGAGGACACTGCATCATGTACTCAGTCATGCACTGCTGTCCTGGCATATCCCATGGACTTGTCACGGTAGGCATAAAACCTAGAAGATATTTAACTTCCTTTGTGGGGCAGTGTCATTACCAGAGATTGAACATTGGGGTGCTTTGCCACTGAGCCACATCTACAGTTTTTAAATTTTTTATATTTTATTTTTATTAGGGTCTCCCAAATTTATTTCTGGTCCTGAAGTTCCGGAGACTGGCCTTGAATTCATGATCCTCCTGTCACAGTTTCCTGATTGGTCGAATATAGCCATGCTCCAGAATGCTCAGCTCCTCTAAATAACTTTACACTGAGAAATTACGAAGTCTATATTGAATTCAAGCAATTCGATTTTGCTGATTGTAGAAGATAATGTCAGTGTCTACATTTTGGTCACTTTCTCAAACATTTAAAAATATGAAGAAATGGTGCTGATTGTTAAACTGAAATAAATTGCCCCAAGCCAGTCTCCATACTTGGGTGATAATGTTTGTCCCAAAGTAGTCTCCAACTATGGTGAATTGTAATCTCTCTTGATATGTAAATAAGGTGTAAACAATCTAACTATAAGAATTCCCTTGTAATCAAGCAACTATGTCTTAGCCAATCACAGCAGGACAGCTTCAGGCAATCCTGTGCTGAGGACTGATCTGACCATGTACCTGTGGTCAAACATGCTGACTGCAGCCAATCAGATGGTTTCTAGATGTAGCTTCCTCTTTTCTGACTAAGTGTAATCTGCAGTGGTGAGGTGGTTAATGGTCTTTAGTCCCAAGTGCAACCTGGTACTGGAAACGTTTCTTTCTTTCTTTTTTTTCACTGCAAGCTTTTCCTAATCATCTGTTTTAGTTTTTCTTAAAACAGTTCCAATCTATGAAACAACTGTGAGAACCTGCCTATGTTCTTTCTGATATTTGGGGATCAGAGACCATTTTCTTACCATCTTTGAGCCATCTAGGAGAAAACTGAAGTCCCCTGTAACACTGAAGTGGCTGACTTGGTGTCTCGTCCAGCGAGTACAATGAAGACTTGGCTCTCAGATGAAATTTTAAGGTCTTTATTTTTATGGGAGAGCTTCTGAGTCAAGTGCCTGGTTCTTCTTCCTCCTCCACCACCGCCATCTTCTTCTTCTTCTTCCTCTCACCGCACAGCTCTCTCTCTCCTTCTGTTCTCTCGTGCAGCTGCTGCTTCTCTCTTCTTCTTCTCTCGTCACGCTGCCGCTGCCTCTCTTCTTCTTCTCTCATCATGCAGCTACTGCTTGCCTGCCTCTGCCGCGCAAAGTACACAGCTTTATGGGATATAACAGCCAATCACCTTAATGGGTCAGGCGTTTGGCTCGTGGAGACTTAATGGTGGGTAATGAGGACATGTACTGATCACGAGCTAAGCACAGATGCGGAGGAGATCAGTCAGCCAATAGAATACACTTCCTTAAAGTTGTTTTTCTTTGCAGTTGAGCTTCTTGGTACCATCTTAGGGTGAGGCCAGCTACCACTGCGAGCCCTAGAGGACAGCAGTCTCCAACATCTCCCCCTTTCTGTTTTATTAATGGACTTAGGATCAGGTCATCATGATAGCTCATGTGGCGAGCACCATCCTTACCCGTCATCGGAATTCTGACCTCCAGGCATCAGAACCCTGTCTTAGGTTGGTATGGGCCTCCATGAGCCTATCTGTGACTCTGGATCCCCGGGATTGTGCCTGTCTTAGGTTGCATACCAGCAGAACATATTCTTACCCGTCATTGGTATCTCACCCATCTTGGGATGAGGACCTGTCTTAAGTTGATATATGTCTCTATTTGCTTACCCGTCATTGGCTACCGATCCAGCATATTTAGCCACACCTGGGGAGATGTGTCAGTTTCAAGCGCCATAAGTGCCATTTTGATGGTCTGACATTCTCCCTGTTGTTGGCATCTTACATGCATAAGACATCAGATCATTAGTCCAAATCCCAGTACCATAAGTATTCCAAGAGCCATGATGCCTGCCCATGCTTTGGTCTCTAATCCTAATTGAGTGGTAAGGTTATCAAGAGTATAAGACCAGGTATGCCAGCCTTTAAGTGGGCATCGATAACCTTTTGTGTTTGTAAGGCTGAGATGGCTCTTTCAGCTATATTATTGACAGCTTGGGCTATTGGTATTGTAGTAGCTAATGCTGTCACTGCTGCCGCAGCTGCAGCAGCAGACACAGCCACTGCTGTAACCACTGCTGCTGTATGCCAAAGTCTCTTTTGTTTCTAGATAAAATCATAGGCAGCTCTTCATCAGTTATGGTGACTGGTAGAAGCAAGAAAGTAGGAACACACATAATCACTGCAACAGAAAACTGGGAGGCATTCCAACATTGTGAAAGGAAACAAGTTATGTTAGCATCAGAACAATTTAGGATGGTAGTACCATGGTTAGTTAATAGAAACATGAAAGGGGGTGACACACAAACTGGAGTGGGAGGAAAGGTTATGTTTCTATTACAGGTAAGAGACTGAGTAGCAGATAGAAAAGAAGAATTGTCCCAATTAGAGGAGTTCCACTGGCACAATTTATGTTCCACTCCCAGAAGGCTGAAAAATGACTGTATATTAGTATATCCTTTTGTGTTAGAAAGCAGAAGCCAGTTATCATAAGGATTGACACGTTTCATTACTAACTGAACATCATTCTGGTAAAGAAAAAGATATAGCATTAAAAGAATGGTCCGTGAATCAAAGGGAATTGCAGGCAATCCTGTCGAAGCATTGGTACTAAAAATAGGTGGAAGAATAGAAGAGGTATTAGTTAATGGTAAAGGATGATGACGTCTTAGATGTAGGTCTTGTTAATCTCTCTGGGATCCAGACTGGTGTTTTTTCACCCTGCGGGAAAACACATAAGGAGCCTCAACTTCAGAATAACACTGGATTCGGGCCTCTCCATTGTCCATTGAGTACATCCTTCCATTGTACAAGGACCTTTGGAGCCGCTGTAGGATTTTTGTGTCTATCTGTGGCTCTTTTTCCATCTTTGTCCAAATTTAGAAAATTTAAAGTAAATAATGCTATGTTTAGTTTATCTTTAGGAGACCTGTATGTGTCTCCTATTCCCCCTTTTTGTTTATTTAAAACAGCCTTTAGTGTTTGATTGGCTCTTTCAATGATTCCTTGTCCCATAGGATTGTATGGAATTCCAGTGGAATGGGAAATATCAAAGGTACTTAAGAAATTTTTAAATGATGCAGAAATCTATGCAGGCCCATTGTTTGTCTTATATTGTTTGGGCCTTCCCTAAGTCGCAAAGGCCTGTAAGCAATGTGATCTTACGTCTTTTATTTTTTCTCCACTATGTAATGAAGCAAATATAACCTCTGAGTAGGTATCAATAGTTACATGAACAAATTTGAGATTTCCAAACTCTGGAATATGTGTTACATCCATTTGCCATAGATGGTTGGGCAATAGGCCTGTTGGATTAATGCTATTATTAGGTGAATTTATGTATGTTACACAATTATTACAATTTTTTACAATGGTTCAGGCTTGTTCTTTGGTTATATTGAATTTTATTTGTAAGGTTTTAGAATTTACATGAAACTTACTATGGAAGTTTTGTGCTTCTTCTATTATAGAAAAAACATGAGGATCCCTTGTGGCTAGATCAGCTATATTATTGTCCTGTGTTAATGGACCTGGCAAGTCTGTGTGAGCTCTTAAATGTTCTATGTAGAATGACTCTGTTCTACTCCAAATGAGTTTTTGTAATGCTAAGAGTATGTTGGATATGGTGGAATTTTTGTTGATTAAACAGGCATCTTCCTGTTGTTGAACTGCATTAACAGCGTAATGGCTATCCGACAGAATATTTACAGGAACTTTATGAAAATCTTTTAATGTTTGTTCTACTGTTAATAATTCTATTTGCTGTGCAGAAGCCTTTGGAAAAAGAAATGTTTGTACCTTGTCTTTATGATAATATGCTCCAGTACCATTATTGGAACCATCAGTAAATACTACCACTGCTTGTCTTATAGGTTCCCTTTTTGTAATTTTTATTTGAATCACTGGATTTCTTAGATAAAATTGTATATATGGATGTTTTGGATAATGATTGTCAAATTGGGCAGCAGTTGTGAACATAAGAATTGCCCAATCATTGTTATTATTGCTTAAGTAAGAAATTTGTTCTGAATTATATGGGGTTATTATCTTGTCTGGAGTTTTTCCAAATACTATGATGGCTGATTTTAATGCCTTGAATATTATTTGTGCCATTGCTTCAGAATAAGAAACTATTGTTTTTCCTGGAGAGTAGGATAAATGTATCCACATTAAAGGTCCTTGTTGCCAGAGAATTCCTGTAGGGACTAATTTATTTGGAAGTACTATGAGTGATAGAGATGCTGACAGATCTATACGATCAAACTGTGCCTCGTTTAGTCTTTTTTTTTACTACATCTAGGGTTTTTCTAGCTTCCTCTGTAAGTTTTCTAGGTGAAGAAGGATGGGCATCTCCCTTTAAGATATTAAATAATGGTCCTAAATCTTGAGTAGTTAATCTAAGGTAAGGCCTTATCCAATTAATATCACCTAATAACTTTTGAAAATCATTTAAGGTATTAAGATGGTCAAGTCTAAGAGAAGTTTTTAGGGGTATAATGATTGTGCTGTTTATTTTAGCACCTAAAAATTCTTGAACTTGTTGTCTTTGTATCTTTTCAGGTGCTATAATAAGTCCTCTTGTCTTTAAATGACTGATTAGATCAGTAAATACCTTATCTAGTATTGTTTGTTCTGGGTGGCAAATTAATACATCATCCATATAATGGTATATAATTATATCTGGGTACTTATTTCTGATTTGTATTAAAGCACTATTTATGTAAATTTGACATATGGTTGGACTATTGGCCATCCCTTGGGGTAGGACTTTCCATTCATATCTGGCATCAGGCTGTCCATGATTAATGGAGGGGACCATAAAAGCAAACTTTTATATGTCGTCAGGGTGGAGAGGAATAGAGAAAAAACAATCCTTTATATCTAATATTATTGATTTCCAGTCCTTTGGTAATATTGGTAAGACTGGTAGGCCCAATTGAATTGGCCCCATGGATTGCTTATGGCATTGATGGCTCTTAGGTCATGTAATAATCTCCATTTACCTGATTTCTTTTTTATAACAAATATGGGGGTATTCCAAGGTGATGTGGAGGGCCTTATATGCCCTGCCTCTAATTGTTCTTGTACTAATTCCTGGGCCGCTTCAAGTTTTTCTGTATTTAGGGGCCACTGAGGGACCCAGACTGGTTTTTCTATATTCCACTTTATTTTAATTATTTCATCAGTGGCCCCGAGGAAAAACCCAATCCCTGTCTATCTCCTTTTTGTTTAATTGATATTGGTTCCGTTATGCCTTGTTCATTGATTCCTAAGCCCTTTCCCCACTTGTGCCCTTGTTTTTTCATTATGTTTTGTGCTTGTTCACTGTATTTTCCTTCTGTGGTTATTTTCATCCCCATTTGATTTAAAATATCTCTACCCCACAGTGTCAATGGGATTTGTTCTAAGACATGGTTGGAAAAGTCCTTGACCTTCTGGGCTTTTCCATTGTAGCCACATGGAGCTCTTTTTTGGTTCTGTGGCAATACCTAATCCTCTCAATGTTTGATTTGCCTTTTGTGTGGGCCAATCCTTTGGCCAGTCTTTTTCTGCTATGATACTTGTGTCTGCTCCTGTATCTAAAAATCCATTTATAATTTTTCCTTTTACAATTAATTCTAACATAGGTCTGTTTTTTAATTCCATAGTAAGGCAGGCCAAATTGATACCTGTAGATCCCATATCCTTATCTCCCCTAAAACGTTGTTGTGACAGGAATGAGCCATGAAGACTTGGTAGTATACAAAGCTGAACTATTCGGTCTCCCGGAGAAATGGAAATAATGCCCTGAGGTGATGAAGCAAGCACTTTAATTTCTCCTGTATAAACTTGATCTATGACTCATGGAACTATCATTAATCCTTTGAGTGCACTGGAGCTTCTGCCTAATAATAGTCCCATGGTGTTTTCAGGTAGGGGACCTTTAAAGTCAACAGGTATGACTTGTACTCCCATTTCTGGCATTAGTATTGCTCTGGTGGTAGAACAGAGGTCCAGTCCTGCACTTCCTGGTGTGGCTCTCCTTGGTCTGTTACTGGATAATGTGTCCTGGCCACTTTTTGAATCACCCCATATATTTGTGCCGGGCCCTGGGGTTGTGAGCCCCATCCCTCGTTTTTTGAGCTTCCACGAGGAGGGATAGGGTTACCATCTACATCTATCATAGATCTACATTCACTAGCCCAATGATATCCCTTTCTACATCTTGGGCATATTCCAGGTTTAGGCCTTCTCTGGGGTCTGTCTTGCTGTTTTAACTGGGGACATTGTTTTTCAAAGTGTACTTGTTGTTTACAATAGAAACATGATTCTGGAGGTACTCCTCTCTTAAAGTTTGGCTTTTGCATTCCTTGTGTTCTTTTTTCCTGTTCCTCTTTTATCTCCTCTAAAATGTCTTCTCATTTTTCTAGTGTATCTTTAAACGTTGGCCTCGGGTTAGTTAAGCACCCACGAATCAATGTCCAAATTGCGCTTGTGCCCACCGGCAATGGTTCTACTTTCTCCCTCTTTCTTAGATCCTCTCCTAAGTGATCCCACTGTGGTATATTTAAGAATCCCTCATCTAAAAACCATGGTGCAGCTTTCTCTATTGTTCTGAGGAAAAGCCTCGCAGTCTTTGTTTTTAGAGGTGTTCCATTTGCTTTTAATATGTCTCTAAGCGGACCCTCCATTCTGATCCATAATGTTTCACCACCCATTTTCTAAAGCTTTAAATCCTAACCACACTACAATGCTAAGCCACACTAAAACAACTAAAAACAATAGTGCTCTGCAACAATACAATACAACCAAAGACATGAACTCTTGACAAACAACATACACACAAAATCTTATTATTTTAATACCTGGCCAGTCCGCCGGGGGTTACTTTACCCAGCTCCCTGTCCACCGGGAGTTACTTTACCCAGTTCCCTGTACTTAGGCCCTCTCTGCCTGGGGTTACTTTACACAGCTCCCTGTATCTGGGGTTACTTTACCCAGCTTCCTGTACCTGGGGGTTACTTTACCCAGCTTCCTGTATACTGCTTTAACCTTTCTTAACTTATTTTACTTGACTTGTTTAGTTTTAACAGCTGTTTTACCTGGATATTACTTACCTCTTTTGTGACGGTGCGAGGGGTCCCGGGTTTCGGCACCACTCATCTCATCCAGCGAGTACAATGAAGACGGCTCTCAGATGAAGTTTTAAGGTCTTTATTTTCATGGGAGAGCTTCTGAGCTGAGTGCCTTGGTCTTCTTCCTCCTCCACTGCTGCTGTCTTCTTCTTCTTCTTCCTCTCACCGTGCAGCTCTCTCTCTCCTTTTCTCTCATGCAGCTGCTGCTTCTCTCTTCTTCTCTCATTGCGCCACCGCTGCCTCTCTTCTTCTTCTCTCATCATGCAGCTGCTGCCTGCCTGCCTCTGCCGTGCAAAGTACACAGCTTTATGGGATATAACAGCCAATCACTTTAATGGGTCAGGCGTTTGGCTCGTGGAGACTTAATGGTGGGTAATGAGGTCATGTACTGATCATGAGCTAAGCACAGACACGGAGGAGATCAGTCAGCCAATAGAAAGCACTTCCTTGGAGTTGTTTTTCTTTGCAGTTGGGCTTCTCAGCGCCATCTTAGTGCGAGGCCAGCTACCACTGCGGGCCCTACAGGGCAGCGGTCTCCAACACTTGGGAATAAGTGCTTTCCCACCAGAGGGTCCAAAGTTAGACTATAGCTCAAAAGCTCTGAGTTTGGGAAAGAGATGGTGACAGCAAGAGTCTCACCCATGAGAGTTGAAAACTGTGAGGACAAGCCAGGAGATGTACAGGAGCAGGGCCCTGGAAAATGCAGGGAATGTCCATGAAATGTCCCCTCTGATCACATGTCCATTCCAGAGATCATCCTTGTGGACTCATGGAAGAGCAGCATCCATCATGTGATATTTTCTTGCTCTTTTAATCTCAGGGTAGCTGCTGGACTTGAAGTGGTCAGAAGATAGATCACTAGGCTAGTCTGGTTGAAGATATATATCAAATGCCAATCAAAAAGCCTACATCCTGCTTGCTGGCCTGGCTGTATAGGATTTCAGCAAGCCTGGCTGTTACTGGGAGAAAGTTCATGTCTCAGTGCTGTGTCCTGTTTTGACTGTTAACCTAGGATTGGCAATGTAATTACTCTAACCCGTCTTCATTTGGTGTCTGGAGAGAACCAGTGGATTTTTCTTATTTAAATATAAGATGGTAAGCTAAAGGAACCCTGGATTTCACCCAAGGCCTGGAGAGACAGCACCAAGGAGCACGGGTGCATAGACAGTTTGGAGAGAAGAGAGTCAGTTTGAAAAACTGCATGAGGGCAGCTCATTACCCATGAATGCAGCAGTAATTGGACATAGAGAAGACAGTTCTTTAACAACAAATTAAATTGGTAGAAACCCACTAAATATCATGTTCAAAGAAGGGAGTAGTAGAAAAATTATTTGAAAGAATATTCATTTTCTTCTCAGAACTGTAATTCTCTAGTAGGTATTAAACATGATCTTTTGTCCTAGAAAATTAATTGGTTAATTCTGGAAACAATATATGACAATTGTGTGTAGTTTTAGGTAGCAAGTAAAAGTTGAGTTGGCAATCATACAGTAAAAATATAAAGTGGTAACAACAAAATCATCATATTTTTGGTAATAAGAAGGAAGCAAAAACAAAAACAATGATAAAATCATTCAGTAGGAATTATGCAATGTTGTAATATTGTAAC
Source organism: Sciurus vulgaris (assembly GCF_902686455.1). Lineage (NCBI taxonomy): Eukaryota > Metazoa > Chordata > Mammalia > Rodentia > Sciuridae > Sciurus > Sciurus vulgaris. The sequence continues at coordinate 32,859,702 of NC_136474.1, forward strand.
TCATTTTCCCTTCACTACAACATTAGTAGAATTCATTCTCATTTTAAGGATTAACATTTGGAGATCCTGAGTGAATTGCCTATGTCATAGACCTGGAATGTGGAAAGTTTCTCTCACTCCCGGGACCACATTGTACAAAATAAATTCATACACCTTTTGAAGTTTTTCTTGATGTTAGACATATGTATGTAAAGTGTTTGTAGCAATAGATTATCCAGGAATATAAAGAGGTGGTGGAATGGTCTTCCTTGCAGTGTTTCAAGAAGATCCCTGAACTGATAGATGTCTGTCACTTAAGATGTTGTTGATAAAATTTGTAGTGATTGTGACAATATCAGGGAGCAGATGGCAGCAATTTCAAGTACTGGACAAAGGAGGAAGGAAGAGCTGCAGACATAATGAGGGTGGATGAGGGTGGGAAATCTAAAACACAAACCTGTTCAGGACTGCGGTGCTGTGCCAGCCATGATTCCTAGAGGAGAGTTTAGCATTTTCTAATCCCCATTCACTGTGACTGGCACAGCATTTTATCACTTTCTGGTTGGTAGTTTCACCTGTGTGGTTTGCATAAGTGTGGTTCCATGTGTGTGAGAAGCATGGGTCACATGTTTATGGGGAGATGGGCTGTTCTGGGTATGACAGCTCAGTCTAGGGAGGAGCACACTGGGAAACCTCTGAGTAACCACAGAGACCTCCACCTGTTTGCAAAACACAGCAATCCACATTGGCCCTGGAAATAATTACAATTTATTGTATAACAGAAGCATGATTATGAATGTGGCTGACATTAGCGAACACCAGGGGAAGCCATTGGGACTGTCTGGAGTGTGATGTGTCACTGTTAATATGATGAGAAGGACAGATAGTGTAGCTGTGTCTGGGGAAGCTTGGAGTAATTTTTTTTTTCTGTGACAATTCTTTAGGAGTAAGAGTGTTTAAAATTGTCAATCACTTTATAGTCTATGAAGGAGATTATTCTTACAGATAACATTGTAGAATTCTTCCCTATTTTTGGTCTGTTTTGAGTTTTTTTTTCATTTGCAACAGTGCTTTTTCCCTTGGAGTATGACAAATGTATCACATAGTTGGAGCACAGTCCATTGAATTGGGATCTATTCAATGTCTTCATATTAACTTGAATGTTTTCAAAATCTGTTTCTTTATGGGTTCATATATGTTGGTACTGGGTTAAGATGTCACAGTCTTTTGGGGGATGCATTTCAACCCATAACGAATCACAAATTTGTCTATGCTTTAAATGTTTTCAAATATTACAGAGATCCCTCTTGCTGGTTGCTCTAATGACTAAGTAACTACTTTTTTCTGATTGTTCCTGATGTCAGTAAGAATCTTTTTCTTTCCTGTATTTCTTCTTTTTTTTTTTCTTTTTAATTTTCATCAGTGAGTTTGCTAAGAAATAATTGCTTATTTCAGTTCTTAATCTTCTTGGTCCCTGCAATGTATACTTTTCTTCTTTTTTAGCTTTTCATTTTCATAAGCTTTCAATGTTCCACACTAGATACTACTCAGTCCTGGTAGTTCATGTTGTTGATTTTTATCTTTTCGACCTCACGATTCCTCTTAACCATTATCTCACCTTGGCAACACTCTAAACACATAAATAGAGAAACATAAGTAATGTGTTCAACTAAAGAGATAGACAAATCATCACTGAATGTTATGCAGCATGCTCTTTATTAACATCTTCTCTTCTGATATTGGTTAAGTGAGAAGCATTTTAAAACTCTCAGATCTTCAATGCAGATACATATACATATATGTATCAGATACATATACATATATGACATTCACAACTCTGCACTATTTAGTTCTTTTTGCATGTCATCCCTCAGCAGCATCCTGTATGCATGCCATTCTGCATCAGCATGTCTTCTTGGACTTCTGGCAATGATTCACCTTTACCCAATGAGAGACACTTCTGGGGGAAGGCAAGCTAGAGGGGGAAAAGTCTAGGTTGCTCATTCCCTGAGCTCTGTGCTATTGCTTGGAGACAACCCCAGCAAGGACTGATTTCTGAGCCCATGGCTGAGGTGGGAGCAGTTCTTCAATGATGGCCTCATGCCAAGATCCAGGAGTATTTCTCTCCCTGTCACACCTGGATGTGCAGCCTCCTTTTAGGTGGTCCATCAGTGGACTCCTCATCTTTGCCCACAGCTCTGTGTGAGGTCCCTGCCTCAAAAACCCTTCATCAACCACCCTGTGTGTGTCATGTATTCCAAGGTGAGGGATTTCCTGACCTAAATTTTGAAAAGTCCTCCTTTTTTCCCCCTATGAACCTTCGAATGAAAATAGACTGTCTGTGAGAAAGCACTCACCTTTCAGTCAAATGTGAAAATGACTCATCAAAAATATTAATTTCCCTTCAGATAATAGTTCTTCATGGTCATTCTACACTTTTCTAGGATGTTCAAGTTACATGGAGATAAAGATGTTCAGTTAGAGCAGCAGCATTTATTGAGCACTCCAGAAGGCAAGGCATTCAGACATATGGTAACAATGCAGGATGACTTCCAGAGCGAGGTGATGTCGCAAGCCTAGTGAACACGCAGCATGGGTGTTGGCTTAAGGGAGGGGAAAGGCAAACATTGCCAGGCAGAGGCAGGTCCTCACAGAAAAACCTGGAAAAGACTTTGGACAGGTGGGACTTCCCCCTTTTCATCAAAACCAAACAAGTTTCTTCATCTCCTTATGAATGTAAAAAAAAATGGTGGAAATGCTGTCATCAGCTATTCATGAACAAAACCAGCATCCATAGACATGTAGCAACAAAACCTGCTGATGAAATTTGTCACCAGACTTTTTATTTTAAAGGAAATGGCCACAATATTGAGTACCTCAAAGAGTATCACATCTGTGGACAAAGAGAACCCTCTAAGAGAGTACCTTACTTGTAGCCACAAGGTGTCTGCTTGGCTTCCTGATACAAGCTGCTTTAGCCCTGATGAGCTGGAAAGTGGCCTGGGCAGTGAAGAAGGGGAGATGCTACTTTATTACTGCTACTGTGATCTAGAGAATCCCCAGTGGATCTGTGCCTTGCAGACAACTCTGGGTCAGCACTTGCACCTCACAGGCAAGATTGGAATTGCTACTGAAGGAATCAATGGGACAGTTGGTGGAAGCAAATGGACCACCAGACTCTATGTAGAAGCCATGCTTTCTTGTCCATTACTTAAGGATAATCTTTATAAGGAAGATTTTAACACCAGCAAAGGAGGAGCTTGCTGTTTTCCAAAATTGCATGTTGGTGTATTTGAAGAAACCATGCCCATGTGGATCAGCCCCAATAAGATCTCCTACAAAAAGCCTGGAATCCATTTATCCCCAGGTGAATTTCAAAAAGAAGTAGAAAAGTTTTTATCTCAGCAAGATATAAAACAAAGATATAAAACTACTGGAATGCAGAAACTCCTATGAAAGCAAAATAAGTCTATGTCAAGGCTGCTTAGACCAAGACATCAGGAAATCCAGTTACTTTCCTAGTTATGTTGATGAAAATCTAGAACTTTTCAGAGAGAAGAGGGTGCTGATGTACTGCACTGGGGACATCCATTGTGAGCGTGGCTCAGCCTACCTGAAGGCCAAGGGAGTGTGTAAGAAAGTGTTCCAGCTCAAGGGTAGTATCCAGAAGTACCTGGAAAAGTTTCCCAATGGTTTTTTATAAGGGTAAGTTCTTTGTTTTGGACAAGGATTATGCCCTGTGCTACAACAGTGACATGTTATCAGAATGTTGATACTGTAGAGCACAGTGGGACCAGTATAAATTCTGCTGTACTCCCCAGTGCCACCATCTTGTTTTGAACTGTCCTGCATGTCAAGGACAAGGATTCACAGCCTGTTGTGTCACATGTCAAGACAAAGGGGAAGACAGGCTCCAGGACCTACACAGGATGGTTTTAAAGAGGAATGTGAGTGCACAGCCTGACGGTCATGCATCCGGAGAGAATTTTCTCAGCATGTGCAACTCTCTGTGAATCCCACACCAAAGCCCAGTGTTGGAGAGATTGAGCCTTTTCTTGTGTAAGTTGTGACTTTAGCATTCCCCAAGCCTTCTCAGAGTCAGTGGGTGCCATGTATAAGAGAAGATCAAGGCTGCAGAAAAGAAAATCAGAAACTTCATTGTCAGTCATTGCCATCATGGCAAACTGGTCACCAATTTGACCACCTAAACTTCATAGGGGGAGGACATAGAGAGTCAAATTTTGATCAATTACTGAAGTACTCTAATTCAGGACATGATAGAGCATGGTAAAATGTATGGCATCCCAATGTTTTTGAGGGATAGAGTCTTGAGCCTGGTGATTGTGTCACTCATGCCTTCTCTCACTGCCACAGGCTATTAGTAGTCATTGCCCTTGTCAGCAAACTTGACCATCCTGGTGCAACTCTGTGAATTGTGGCCCTCAATATAGATTCATAAACCAGGCCACTTCGGTCATCTGCCACTTTCCCCTTCCCATTCCCCTGCATCTGTCTCTTTTCTGGCTGCCTGAGAAGTTCTGTATACTGAGATTTGGTCCACCTCATGCTTTTGTAAAATTTAGTGGAAAAAGACCTACCCATTTCTTCCCATAGGATCTTTGGCACAATTGAGTAGTTTCAGCAGAGTCCATGTGGCCCACACAGTCTAAAATACTTATTGCCTGGTTCTTTACAGGAAAGTTTACCATTCCATGGTCTAGAGCAGCAGCTCATCTGATATAGGACGCCCTTATACACGTGGTCCACCTTCATATTTTTCTGATTTGGTTTCTGTAAGAGATTTCTCCCTCCTAGGCCTGTTCCCTCCAACACTTAATCTTCTAGCTTTTAAGTGTTCTCTCTGAGAGATCCAAATAAGCTCAATGGCCCTTTACAACTTGCTTTCTTAAGAAGATCATTTGGCAGTATAACTGTGGCTGTCCAGGCTTCTGGTCAGCATGCTAGGCACTTGTCCCTGTCACATGGGTCCCAAGAAACACAGAGCCACACATCATACAACAGATTTAGTATTATGTTGCAGTTTCCAGTGATGCAGAATGCAGCTGCAATTGTGTTTCAAGGAGAAGCCAAGTGGGGATGGCCATCCCTGCAGCATGGTGCCATTCATGGGCCCATTGCACCACTACTCTTCACAGTGGTGAGGCTCTGACTCCACTTCTAGTTCCCCTGCACTGTCCACATCATTACAGTTTAGTGCCCAGATTTTTCCTTCTTCATCAGAACCCTCCTAATCTGTGTTCATTAGCTCTTTGGGCTTGTCCGTTATCACAAGATTTGCTGAATTCCTAGAAAATAACTCTCCAAAGCAACTAACAAAAATACAAGTTTAACTGGCACTGTGGTATGTTAAAAGACACAAGGGCACTGTGGCTTATCCTTTTTGCCAACTCCCAAATATGCCATGTTTGGCATTGGCAGGGTCCAGTGGAAATACCAAAGTTACATTTTAAAGGTAATCATCTTTGCATAGCTTGGCCAGAATTTCCCAGTTCTTTCATATCTAGGTTTTCTACACTGTTGTCCTTCAGAGCCTTCATTTCCATGCATAAGAGCAGCAGTGATTTGTCTAATAAGTGATGAGACAGTTAGTTTAAGTCTGTAAGCATGACCATGATAAACATCATATCCACAGTGGACTGGAAAGTCACCCCTCCAGTGTTTGGCCTCATACGAGCCATATGCCCACTATTCTGTATAGAAAGGTGTTTTCAAGTATTTAGCCATAAGTTTTCACATCTGCCATATGATTGGCCTTTGAAGAGGAAAAACTTACTTCTGCTCCAGTATTCAATTGTACATACATCTCAAATGTTCATAAGTAATTCAGGCATATGTTTGTTGCCCAGGAGGGTGTTTTAAAGCTTGAAATTTCATCATTTCCCTCCCCCCATATCCCACAAAATAAATTTAGTGGTTTTTTTTGTTTGTTTGTTTGTTTGTTTGTTTTTTTGTTTGTTTTTTTTTTTTTTTTTTTTTTTTGATTCCTGGAAGAGCTCTGTGGCTTCAGTCTCTATTTCTTAAGGGGAATATTGTGGCTCTGATGCAGTAATCAATTTGGCAACTTTACTCTTGAGGTTTTTAAATTTTAAAGGAGGGTTAATAGTGCTTATCTGTTCTTTTTTCCAAATAGCTAAGATGATGTTAGTAATAAAGTACTTTATAATACTTGCATTAGAAAAAAAAAAAAAACGAAGAATAAAAAAGAAAGCAAAAAGAATTGAAAGGCAAATGTTATGTGGACTTATCCTCCGGGATGCCATATCTATACAGGACCTGTACTTTTATTCAAACCTAAGCATCACCTCTGTCAAAGTGCTCTGGAGTGACTTATTCCTCCTATAGTCATGGGCTGGGTTCCCTGGCTCCAACAAGTGTGGCTTTTTTGCTTATTATAGAATTGAAGTAGTTCCATACGTGTTGGTGAGGAGTCCAGAGAATCCCCTTGCTGCCTGCCTGTCCCTGCTTCTCCTCTGACACCATCTACACCTCTCTGTTCTCCTAGCAATTGAAGCCTTCTTGGTAAATTCCAGCTCCATGAACAGAGGATCCATTGTTATTGGCTGCAGTCTGTGCTCTTCTGGTGTTTACAATTTTTAATATCATCTAATGGATCCTGCTCTTATTATGGTTTTGACATTTTGGAGTTCATCATAGAGTTTTCTTGTTAATTTGGATTTTGGACAGTTGTACATTCATTATCTTGATTACTATTTTTTGCAAACCCTTAAGTTTTCATTCAATCTTCACTTTCTTTGATGTGGAACTGTCCCTTCTGTACCCATTCTGGCATTCAGTTTTCAAACTGTTAAGACTGTTTTGTCATCAAACATTAAAATATTGAGAATGGTGTCACGTGATGCTGGATAGTGTAGACTTACATGAGGGCCCCGTCTTCTAGGGAAAGAACATAGGTTGCCATGAGGGATGGCAGAGTCCACTTTCTCTTCTTCTCTGCATAGTGGTGTGTTCCATGGCTCAAATTGGTTTGGCTGTGTAGATTATTAGAATATTGAAATACTTCCATACTGAATACTGAGGAGTCCTGTGTAGCCCCCTGCTCTCATCCTGTCCCTGCTTCTCCTCTCACACTTGGGCTATCATAACAAAGTGCCCTGACAGATTTGCTTGAACAACAGAATTTTATTGTTTCACAGTTCTGAGGATTGTAAGGCTGACAATTCAGATGTGATTAGAAAGTGTTCTTCTGAGAGTTCTCTCCCTGGATTGTGCATGCTGTCTTCTCCTATGTCCTCACATGGTTCTTCTTGTTGTGTACCTTTTTCCTAATCTCCTTTTTCATGTGCATATATATAGAGTGAGTATATAAATAGTCACATATTACTTGTATAAATTAATGGGTTTCCTTGTGTCTATTCCATACATGCATGTATCATGCATTGACCTTCCTTTACTTTCTACCCTTGGTTACTCTCCCCTCACCCCACTACCTGCTTTGTCCTCCCTAATGGTCCTTCTTTCTGTATTTCTTTTGAGGTTTTTATTTTCCACATAAGAGAGAAAACATGCAATAATTGCCTTACTGTTTCTGAATTATTTCATTTTACACAATCCAGTTCTATCTGTTTTCCTGCAAATGACAGAATTTCATTTTTTCTTTCCTGAACATTATCCCATCATGTACACATACTATATTTTCCTTATTGATGCATCTGTTAGCTGGCCCCTCAACTGAGTTCATATCTTACCTGTTTTGAATAGTGTCATAAAAAACATGGTCATTCAAATGTCTTTATTTTTTGGTGATTTTATTTCATTTGAATAAATACCCACTAGGGGTATACCTGGGTCATATACTAGTGCTACTTTAATTTTTGGATGAACATTCTTACTGTTTTCTATAGATTTTGTACTATTACACCTTTTTACCAAAATTGCCTTTGGTTCCATTTACTCTACATCCTTATCAGTGTTCCTTTATTGGTTACTTTCTGTTTTTATAATATCCACTCCAACTGGATCAATCATTTTACCCAAGTGGGTAAGGTGTAATCTCAGCATAGATCTGGTTTGCATTTCTGTGATAGCTAAAGATGCTGAGCATTTTCACATATATTTACTGGCGTTCTACATTTATTCTTTTTCTGGGGGGAAATGTCTGTTCAGGTCATTTATCCACTTTTTTATTATATTGCTCCTTTCTGGTTGTAAAGTTTTTCCTATATTCTGGATATTCATCCTCTGTCAGATGAATAGAGGGCAAAAATTGTCGCCCTTTCTTTTTCTTTTCTCTTTAGTTATCTGATTGTATTCTTAGATATGCAGAAGGTTTTTAATTTGATGCAATCGTGCTTGTTCATTCCTGTTTTGATTTTCTGAGCTGTTGGAGTACTAACTTGGAAATCATTGCTTTCACCATGATCTTGAAGTGTTTCCCTGTGTTCTCTCTTCTAATTCTAAAGGATTCTGTCTTACATTAATTTCTCTTTAATCTTGAGTTAATTTTTGTACAGTGAAAGTTAGGGATTTAGTTTCAATGTTCTCTATTGGAATATCCTGTATTTCCAGCACTGTTGATTGAAGATGGCTGTTCTTTTTACAATATTTTGGCACTTTTGTTGATAGTCATTTTCAGTGTGTATTTATTTTGGGTTCTCTGTTTTGTTCTATTAATCTACCTGCCTCTCTTTATGACAAAATTATACAATTTTTATAACTGTGGCTTTCAGGTATAATTTGAAATCAGATATTGTGGTGCTCCTAGCATTGTTCTTTCTTTTGCTGAAAATTGCTTTAGGTAGTCTGGGTACTTTTTCATATTCACTTTCTCTTGCCTAATTTCCTAAAATTTCTGGTACTATGTTGATAAGTGTGGTGAGAGTGGGGATTTTTGTCTTGTTCCTGATGTTATAGGAATTGCTTTCAGCTTTTCTCAGTTTATTATGACGGATAGCCTTCACTATGTTGAGACATGGTTCTATTATATGTAATTTATTCAGGCTTTTCATCATAAAGAGATGCTGATTTGTATGGGTGCCAGGAGGGTACTGGGGATTGAACTCAGGGGCACTCAACCACTGAGTCACATCCCCAGGCCTATTTTGTATTTTATTTGAGACAGGGCTTCACTGAGTTGCTTAGCACCTTACTTTTGCTGAAGCTGGTTTGAACTCTGCATCCTCCTGCCTTGGCCTCTGAAGATGCTGGGGTTACAGTTGTGCACCACTATGCCTAGCCGAGATGCTGATTTTTATGAAAGGATTTTTTGCATCTATTGTGATAAACATGTGATTTTTATCTTTGATTTTATTTATATGCTTGTTACATTTATTCATTTGTATTTGTTGAACCATTCTTGCATCCTTCAAAGGCAACAAACCTGGTCATTGCATATTATTATTTTAATGTGCTTTTAAATTTCATCTGAAAGCGTTTTCTCAAAGATTTTTATACATATGCTTATTAGAGATATTGATCTATAGCTCTTTTTGTATTGTGCCCTTACAGGATTTTTTTAGCAAGGTAATACCATTTTCACAGTACGAGTTTGAAGTCTTGTTTTCCCTGTTTTATGAATTAGTTTGAGCAGCATTAGTTCTTTTAAAATTTGGTAAAATTCAACAATGATTTCATGTGGTCCTAGGACCATGCTTCTTCTTTTTCTTTTTTTAATCAGAAGACCTTTTTTTTACTCCTTCAATCTCAATATTTGACTTTGATCTATTAAGGTCTATTAAAGTAATTTTGTATCCTCTTGTTTCAATTTTGGTAAGTGATATGTATCCAGAAACTTTTCCATTTCTTCTAGATTTTCTAATTTATTTTGCATAGGGTGTTTCAAAATTTTCCTTAATGATTCTTTGAATTTCATTGTTTCTGGCTTAAAACTTATTTTTTAAGTCTTATTTTGTTTAATTGGGCCTTCTGTCTTTTGGCTTTTTCCAGTTTAGCTACGGATTTGTCATTATTATTGTTTCAAAAATCCAACTCTTGGAGAGACCAAGCTGATGGACTAAAGAGTGACTGTAACTCATGTTGCTCCAGAACTCAGGATTCATGAAAAGGAGGCATTGAGAGACTCAGGACCAACTCAGAGTCACTGAGTAAGCCTCTCCCACTGGGTAAGGATCGGCTCAGACTTCAGGCAGCTTCTCAGAGCAGGGTGGGGCAGTGAGACGCTTCCATGAATAGCCAGTCTCCCCTATCCTTGCATAGCCAGGCTCCCTCTGGTCGCAGGCTGGTCCACAGGCAGCTTCTCAGAGCAGGACAGCCCAGTGAGAGGCTTCTGCATGCAACTAGGCTCCCATGGCCTTGGTGACAGGCCAGACATAGGCCAAGACAAGCCATGCCCCAGCCCATAGTCTAGTTCCCCTTTGGCAGATCATAGATCAACATGTGGAGGTGCCTCTGTCTTTTAGCAGGGCATATACCCCACCTGAAGGACACCACTCCTAGAGGGGCAGCATACTTGTGGAGCACTGCATTATCAACTTCCTCCAAGACTTCAGGCTACTGAAGGCTAGGAGGTGATATGCTGGAAATCTACAGGGATAATATTAGTCAATAGAGGAAATATGCACTATCTCAGAGTTCCAATGATACCTGACCAACATGAGAAAACAAGGGAAGAAAATGGACCAAACAAACCTAAATGCTATATCAATAAAGCCCAATGACAGCATGGCAGAAGAAATGTCAGAAAGGTAGCTCAGAATGCACATAATGAAAATGATCAGGGGAGCAAATGAGGACCTGAAAGAGCAAATGCAGGCATTGAATGATGAGATGAAAGAGCAAATGCAGGCATTTGCTCTCACTCCAGGGACCACAGTGTACAAAAAAAAAATTCATACACCTCTTGAAGTTTATTTGATGTTGGACATAGGTATATAAAGTGTTCCTAGCAAAAGATCATGACAGGAATATGAAAGGGTGGTGGGATGGTCATGCTTGCAATGTTTCTTGAGGATTCCTGAGCTGATAGATGTCTGTTTGGTCAAGTGGTTGTTGGCAAGAAATGGTAGAGGTTGTGAATGCATCAGGGAGCAGGTGGCAGCAATTTCAAGTACTGACCAAAATGGGGAAGGAAGAAATGCAGACATAATGAGAGTGAATGAGGGTGAGAAAAGCTAGTGCACAAAAATGTTCAGGACTGCAGGGCTGTGCCAGCTATGTTTCCTAAAGGAAGGCTTAGCATTTTCTAATCCCCATTCACAGTGGTTGGCACAGCAGCATTATTTGAGACCTTTCTGAATGTTAATTTCACCTGTGTGGTTTGCATAACTGTGGTACCATGGGTGTGAAAAGCATGGACCACATGTTTACAGGGAGACGGGCTGTTCTGCATATGACAACTCAGCCCAGGCACCCTACCAAATTTGAGTAATCACAGAGTCCTCCACCTCTTTGTAAAATGCAGCAATCCACATTGGCCCCAGAAATAATTACAGCAATTGATCCCATTACAAGAATGTGACCAACCTTAGGGAACACAGGGGAAGCCATTGGGACTGTCTGGAGCAGAATGTGTCATACTGTTAAGGTGGTGAGGACAAAAATTGTAACTGGTGAAGCTTGGAGGAATTTCTTTCTGGGGAAGTTCTTCAGAAGTTCCAATGCTTAAGATTTTCAACAGCATTGTAGTCTATGAATGGGAATTGTTCTTAGAGATAACATTGTAGAAGGCCTCATTGTTTTTGTTCCTTTTTGATTTTCCTTATTTGCAAAAGTACTTTTTCCCTTGGAATATGAAGATGGAATCACATATTTTACCACTCTACAATGTGTTCTGGTGTGTCTGATTTCAGTAAAGTGATTTCAAAACCTGTGTTAAATAAAAGTCTGTTTCAAAACCAGATTTGCAATAGATTCTCAAATCACTTGGAGAGTCTTTCATCTGTGGATTTAAAGAGTCACTTCAAGCAGGGCAGGGGGATACAAATGCTTAATCCCAACTACTTAGGAGTCTGAGGGAGGATGACTGCAAGTTGGAAGCCAGACTCAGCAACTTAGCAGATCTGTTGCAAAATGAAACAAAGAAGGGGCTTTGGGTGTGGCTCAGTGGTAGAACACTTGCTTCTACTAGGCCCCAGATTGAATCTCTAGTACTGTGAAACAAAATAGAACAAATTACTTCATTTTCAGCAAAATGCTTTGATGTGAAAAATTTTAAAAACAAAGGAGATGTATTTTTTGTTTTTCTCTATGTTTTATTTTGTGGTTATCTATTTCTTGATATGTATAAAATGTTGAAATATTTATAAGATTTACAGTAGGGAAAGATCTTTAGTAACACAGCAACATCAATGTTTATAGCAGCTCAGTTCACAATAGCTAGATTGTGGAACCAACCTAGAGGCCCTTCAACAGATGAATGGATAAAGAAACTCTGGTATATATATATACACAATGGAATACTATTCAGCCATAAAGAGGAAGAATATTATGGCATTTGCAAATGAATGGATGGAATTGGGGAATATAATGCTAAGTGAACTAAGCCAAGCCCAAAATACCAAAGGCTGAAGGTTTTCCCTGATAAGTGGAGAATGTGAAAATGATGGGGGAACTTTAGAATATGTAGAACGAAATGAGAGGGAGGGGGTATGAAAAATTGTGGAATGAGACAGACATCATTACCCCATGTACATGTATGATTACACAAATGGTATGAATCTACATTGTGTACAACCATAGAAATGAAATGATGTACCCCATATGTGTACAATGAATCAAAATTCAGTCTGTAAAAAATTAAAAGCTAAATAAAAAAAATACAGGTGGCCAATATCTGTAATGTAAATATTTTTGTTATGGATTGAACCCCCTCGATTACTTCTTCTGGTTTAATTTCTGGGTTTCTGCCTTGAAAACTGGACACAGAAATCACCTTGGTGACATGTGATGGATGAATGTGCAATTACTGATGGGAATGTTGCTTAAATGCAAACTGTTCATTTGTTTTGCACAGTTTATTGAACTATGAATTGCTACTAGGGACAAAGTGTTCAGCATGTCATAGTAATGAACTGTTTGTTTATGAACATTTCTCTGATTTTAGACTTTACAACTACCTGTAATGTTTGAGGAGTAATCACTTAATTTATCATTTTAAAAATGAATTTGAAAAGGATACACTATTCTCAGTAAATCATTTTCTGTATAGGAGTTTTCTTAATTTGTTTCCTGTTGCATTGATGACCTGAACTAACAATGTGTAAGTTCCACTATAAACAACCGTATAGTCCAATGGAGAGTAGTAGAGGACATTCATGATCGTATTGCTTCATTTTTTTATTTGATAACATTATAAGGGCTTAGGGTATAAATAATAATAGGTATAAATTTGTAACTATGTTGAAGGTGACTTCTTTTTGGTCAAAGTTTGCATGCATTTTTTTATGGTTTGTTCTGTTTAGTTATCCATGACAGCACAATGCATTTTGATTCATTGTACATCAATGGAGTAAAACTTTTTATTTCTCTGGTAAATATGTAGAGTCACACCGTGGTGTAATCATACATGTACATAGGTTAATAATGTTTGTCTCATTCCACATGTTTCTTTTCCCCTGTTCCCTCTCTTCCCCTCATTTCCCTTTACACATCCAAATTCCTCCTTTCTTCCCTTACCTCCCTGCTCCCCCATTATATATTGCCATCCACTTACCAGAGAAAACATTTGATCTTTGGGTTTTGGTGACTGGTTTATCTCACTTCCATGATATTCTCCAACTCCATCCATTTACCTGAAAATGCCATAATTTTATTCTTTATGAATGAGTAATATTCCACTGTGTGTATAAACCACAGTTTCTTTATCCATTCATCTATTGAAGGACATGTAGGTTGGTTCCACAATCTAGGTATTGTGAATTGAGCTGCTATAAACATTGATGTGGCTGCATGATTGTAGTATGTAGTATATTTTAAGCTTTTTGGGTATAGGTTTAGGAGTGGGATAACTGGGTCAAATGATGGTTTCATTCCATGTTTTCTAGGAAAACTCCATAATGCTTTCCAGAATGACTGCACCAATTTGCAATCCCACCTCCAATATGTGAGTATACTTTTCTCCCCACATCCTTGCCAATACCTTTTGTTGTTTGTATTCTTGATGATAGCCAGTATAATTGGAGTGAGATGAAATCTTAGGGTAGTTTAATTGGCATTCTCTAATTACTAGAGATGTTGAACATTTTTTCAAATATTTGTTGACCAATTGTGTATCTTCTGTGAAATGTCTGCTCAGTTCCTTAGTTCATTTATTAATTGGGTTATTTGTATATTTGCTGTTAAGTTTTTTGAGTTTTTATAATTTTGGAGCTTAGTGCTGTATCTGAAGTGCATTGGTAAAGATTTTCTCTCACTCTGTAGGGTCTCTTTCACATTTTTGGTTGTCTTCTTTGCTGAGACAAAGCTTTTTAGCTTGAACCTATCCTATTTATTGATTCCTGCTTTCATTTCTTGTGCTTTGGGAGTCTTGTTAAGGAAGTCTGGACCTTGCGGACATGATGAAGATTTGGGCCTACTTTTTCTTCTATTAGGTGCAGTCTCAAGTGTCTAATTCCTAGGTCTTTGATCCCTTTTGCGTTTTGTGCAGGGTGAGAGATAGGAGTTTAATTTCATTTTATTGCATAAATATTTACAGTTTTCCCATCACTATTTGTTGAAGAGGCTATTTTTTTCTCCATTGTATGATTTTGTCTCCTTTGTCAAGTATGAGATAACTTTATTTATGTGGGTTTGTCTCTGTTTTTTATGTTCTGTACCATTGGTCTACCTGCCTATTTTGGTGCAAATACCATGCTGTTTTTATTACTATTGCTCTATAGTATAGTTTAATCTGGTATTGTGATACCTCCTGCTTCACTCTGCCTGCTATGGATTTCTTTGAGTATTCTGGGTCTCTTATTATTCCAAATGAATTCGTAATTGCTTTCTCTATATCTATGAGGTTCATCATTGGAATTTTAATTGAAATTGAATTGAATCTGTACAGTGTCTTTGATAGTACGACTGTTTTAACAGTATTAATTCTGCCTATCCAAGAATATGGGAGATATTTCCCTCTTCTAAGGTTTTATTTAATTTCTTTTCTTTTTTTTTTTTTTTTAGTGTTCTGTAGTTTTCTTTGTACAGATCTTTCATCTATTTTGTTAGATCAATTCTCAAGATTTTTTTTTTGATGCTATTATGAATGGAGTAGTTTTCCTAATTTCTCTTTCAGGGGACTCATCACTTATGAATAGAAATCCATTCAATTTGTGAATGTTGATTTTATATCCTGCTACTCTGCTGAATTCATTTATTAGTTCAAGAAGCTTTCTGGTGCAATTTTTGGATCCTCTAATTATAGAATCATGTCATTGGCAAATACTGATAGTTTAAGTTCTTCTTTTGCTATTTGTAACCCTTTGATTTCTTTGGTGTGTCTAATTTCTTTGGCTAGTTTTTCCAGTATGATCTTGAATAGAAGTGGTGAAAGAGGGCATCCCTGCTTGTTCTAGTTTTTAGAGGCAATGCTTTCAGATTTTCTCCATTTAGAATGATGTTGGCCAGGGGCTTAGCATAGATAACCCTTACAATGGTGACGTATGTTCTTACTATCTCTATTTTTTCCCAGTGTGTTGAGCATGAATCGGTGCTGTATTTTATCAAATGCTTTTTCTGCAACTGCTGAAATAATCCCATTTCTTTAGTCTATTACTGTGGTGAATTACATTTATTGATTTCTGAATGTTGCATCCCTGGGATGAAACCCATTGTTCATGCTGCACTACCTTTTTAATGTGTTTTTTGTATGTGGAATCCTGCTTGTTCATTCTCATTCTGATTTCCTGATCTGTTGGAGTACTTACTTGGAAATCATTGCTTTTGCCATGATCTTGAAGTGTTTCCCTATGTTCTCTCTAGTACTTCTAAAGGACCTTGTCTTAAATTAAGTTCTCTTTAATCTTGAGTTGATTTTTGTACAGTGAGAGATAGGGATCTAGTTTCAATGTTCTCCATGGGAATATCCAGTTTTTCTAGCACCGTTTATTGAAGACGGCCGTTCTTTTTCCAATACTTTGGCACCCTTGTTGATAGTTGCGGTATGTATTTATTTTGGGTTCTCAGTTCTGTTCTATTAGTCTACCAGCCTCTCTTTATGACAATATTATACTTTTTTTATAACTCTGGCTCTCAGGTATAATTTGAAATCAAGTATTGTGGTGCTCCTAGCATTGTTCTTTTTGGTAAAAATTGCTTTAACTCTTCTCAGTCATTTTTCTTATTCACTTTCTCTTGCCTAATTACTCTTGCTAAAATTTCTGATACTATGTTGATTAGGGTGGTGACAGTGGGGATCTTTGTCTTATTTCTGATGTTATAGGAATTGCTTTCAGCTTTTCTCAGTTTAGTATGATGTATAGCCTTCACTATGTTGAGACATGGTTCTACTATATGTAATTTGTTCAGGCTTTTCATCATAAAGAGATGCTGATTTTTATGATGAGGTAGGATGGTACTGGATATTGAACTCAGGGGCACTCAATCACTGAGCCACATCGCCAGGCCTATTTTGTATTTGATTTGAGACAGGTCTTCACGGAGTTGCTTAGTGCCTTACTTTTGCTGAAATTGGTTTGAACTCTGAATTCTACTGCCTCAGCCTCTGAAGATGTGGGGATTACAGTTGTGCACCACCACACCTGGCTGAGATGCTGATTTTTTTTATTGTAAACAAATGGGATACATGGTATTTCTCTGTATATGTAGTAAAGGCATAAGATTTGTGCAATCATAAATTTACATAGGGTAATGTTGTTTGATTCATTCTGTTATTTTTCCTTTTCCCCCACCCCTCTTTTCCTTCTCTACAGTCCTTCCTTCCTCCATTCTGTCCCCCCTCCCTAACCCTAAACCTAACCCTAACCCTAACACTAAACCCTCTCGCACCCCATTATGTGTCATCATCCACTTATCAGCGAGATCATTCATCCTTTGGTTTTTTGAGATTGGCTTATCTCACTTAGCATGATATTCTCCAATTTCATCCATTTGCCTGCAGATGCCATAATTTTATCATTCCTTCTGGCTGAGTAATATTCCATTGTTTATATATATATATATATATATATATATATATATATATATATCACTTTTTTTAATCCATTCATCAATTGAAGGACATCTAGGTTAGTTCCACAGTCTAGCTATTGTGATTTGAGCAGCTATTATCATTGATGTGGCTATATCTCTGTAGTATGCCTTTTTTAAGTCCTTTGGGTATAGGCCACGGTGTAGGATAGCTGGGTCTAATGGTGGTTCCATTCCAAGCTTTCTGAGTAATCTCCACACTGCTTTCCAGAGTGGCTACACTAATTTGCAACCCCACCAGCAATGTATGAGTGTATCTTTTTCCCCTCATCCTCACCAACACCTATTGTTGCTTGTGTTCTTGATAATCGCCATTCTAATTGGGGTGAAATGGAATCTTAGGGTAGTTTTGATTTGCATTTCTCTTATTACTAGAGATGTTGAACATTTTTTCATATATCTGTTAATTGCTTGTAGATCATCTGTGAAGTGTCTGTTCATTTCCTTATCCCATTTGTTGATTGGATTATTTGTATTCTTGGTATATAGTTTTTGAGTTCTTTATATATTCTGGAAATTATTTCTCTTCCAGAAGTATGAGTGGCAAAGATTTTCTCCCACTCTGTAGGCTATGAGATGCTGATTTTTATGAAAGAAGTTCTTGCATCTATTGTGGTAATCATGGGATTTTTATCATTTATTTTATTTATATGCTTATTACATTCATTTGTATTTGTTGAACCATTCGTCCATCCTTGGATTGCAACAGACTTGATCATGTCATTTTATCTTTTGTGTTTGTTACATTTATTGATTTGTCTTTTTTGAACCATTCTTACATCTTTGGAAGGCAACATACTTGGTCATTGCCTATAGTCCCTTTAATGTGTTACTAAATTAAATTTGAAAGCATTTCATTGAAGATTTTTATACCTATGTTTATCAGAGATATTGATCTATGCCTTTTTTTCTGTTGTGCCCTTTACAGGTTTTGTTAGCAGGGTAATACCATTTTCACAGAATGAGTTTGAATGCTTGTTTTCTCTGTTTTATGAATTAGTTTGAGCAACATAGGTGTTAGTCCTTTAAAAATTTGGTAAACTTCAGCAGTGATTCAATGTGGTCCTAGGATCATGCTTCTTCTCCTTCTTTTTTTTTTAAATCAGAAGACTTTTTATTACTGCTTCAATACCAATACTTTTCTTGATCTACTAAGGTATTTTGTATCATCTTCGTTCAATTTTGGTAATTCATATGTAATCAGAAACTTTTCCATTTCTTCTAGATTTTCTAATGTAATTGGTAGAGAATGTTTCAAAATTTATCCTAATGATCTTTGAATTTCACAGTATGTGGCTTAAGACTACTTTTTAAAGTCTAATTTTGATTTTTTGGGCCTTCTCTCTTTTCCTTTTTGTTAGGTTAGCTAAGGATTGTCAATATTATTATTTGAAAAACCCAACTCTTTGGTTTTTGGATGCATGTATTATTATTTACTTTATTTTATTTTTTGGGATTTTTTTTATTTTTTATTTTGATTCATTGTATACAAATGGAGCACAACTGTTGATTCTCTGGTTGTACATGAAATAGAGTAGCATCATTTGTGTAATCACACATGTATGTAGGGTAATGATGTTTTCTCCTTCTGTTATTTTTCCTTCCCCATCCCCTCACACCCTCATTTTTCTCTGTACAATCCATCCTTCCTCCATTCTTGCCTTCCTCCCACCCCCCCCATCATGTATCATCATCCAGTTATCAGAAGTATCATTTGGACTTTCAGTTTTTGGGATTGGCTTATCTCACTTAGCATGATATTCTCCAACTCCATCCATTTACCAGCAGATGCCATAATTTTATTCTTCTTTATGACTGAGTAATATTCCATTGTGTATATATACCACATTTTCTATATGCATTCATCAACTGAAGGGAATCTATGTTTGTTCCACAATCTAGCTATTTTGAATTCAGCAGCTGTGAACATTGATGTGGTTGCATCACTATAATATGCTGATTTTAAGTTCTTCTAGTATTGACCATGGAGTGGGATAACTTGTCAAATGGTGGTTCCATTCCAAGTTTTCTAAGGAATCTCTACACTGCTTCCCAGAGTGGCTGCACTAATTTGCAACCCCATTAACAATGTATGAGTGTACCCTTTCCCCCACATCCTCGCCAACACCTATTGTTGCTTGTATTCTTGATAATAGACATTCTAACTGCGGTGAGATGGAATCTTAGTACAGTTTTGGTATGCATTTCTCTTATTACTAGAGATGTTGAACATTTTTTCACATATCAGTTGATTTCCAGTAGATCTTCTGTGAAGTGTCTGCTCATTTCCTTGACCCACTTATTGATTGGATTATTTGTATTCTTGGTGTAAAGTTTTTGTGTTCTTACAGATTCTGGACATTAGTGGTCTAATTGAAAAATGTGTGGCAAACATTTCCTCCCACTCTTTCTCCTCTCTTTATTGATTGTTTCCTTTGCTTAGAAAAACCTGTTTAGTTTGAATCTACCCAATTATTGATTCTTGCTTTTATTTCTTGTGCTTTGGGAGTCATGTTAGGGAAGTCTCATACTAAGCCAACATGATGCGGATTTGGACCTACTTTTTCTTCTATAAGGTGCAGGTTCTCTGGTCTGATTCTGAGGTCCTTGTTCCCTTTTGAGTGGAGTTTTGTGTAGGGTGAGAGATAGGAGTTAATTTCATTTTGCTGCTATGAATTTCCAGTTTTCCAAGTATCATTTGTTGAAAAGGCCATCTTTTTTCCTTTGTATGTTTTTGGCATCTTTGTGTAGTTTCAGAAAACTGTATTTATGTGAGTTTGTCTCTGTGTCCTCTATTCTGTGCCACTGATCTACCTATTTTGATGCCAATACCATGACATTTTTATTACTATTACTCTAGTATCTGTAGTATCGTTGAAGTTCTGTTATTGTGATAGCCCCTGATTCACTCTTCTTCCTAAGGATTTCTTTAGGTATTCTGGGTATCTTATTATTCCAAATTAATTTCATAATTGCTTTCTCTATTTCTGTGAGGTACATCATTGGGATTTTAATTGGAATTGCATTGAATTTGTATAGCACTTTTGGTAGTATGTCCATTTTGGCAATATTAATTCTGCCTATCCAAGACCATGGGAGATCTTTCCTTCTTCTAAAGTTTTCTTTAATTTCTTTCTTTATTGTTCTGTAGTTCTCATTATAGAGGTCTTTCACCTCTTTTGTTAGATTGATTCCCAAGTCCTTTTTTTTTTGAGGCTAATATGAATGGGGTAGTTTTCCTACTTTCTCTTCCTGAGGATTCATGAATTATGAATAAAAAATGCTTTAAATTTATGAGAATTGATTTTATATCCTGCTACTTTACTGAATTCATTTATTAGTTCTAAAAGTTTTCTGGTGGAATTTTTCAGCTCCTCTAAATATAGAATCATGTCATCAGCAAATAGGGATATTTTGAGTTCTTATTTTCCTCTTTGTATCCCTTTAAATTCTTTGATCTGTCTAATTGCTCTGGCTAGAGTTTCGAGAACAGTGTTGAAAAGAAGTGGTGAAAGAGGGCATTCTTGCCTTGTTCCAGTTTTTAGGGGTAATGTTTTCAGTTTTTCTCCATTTAGAATAATGATGGCCATGGGCTTAGCATAGATAGCCATTACAATGTTGAGGAATATTCCTCCTCGTTGTATTTTTTCTAGTGTTTTGAGCATGAAGGGGTGCTGTATTTTATCAAGTACCTTTTCTGCATCTGTTCAAATAATCATGTGATTCTTAACTTTAAGTCTGTTGTTGTAGTGAATTACATTGATTGATTTTTCAGGTGTTGAACCAACCTTACATTCTTGGGATAACACCCACTTTATCCAGGTGCACTATCTTTTTAATATTTTTTTATGTGATTTGCTAAAATTGTTAAGAAGTTTTTCATTTATGGTCATTAAGGATATAGTCTGAAATTTTTTTTTCCTTGATGTGTCTTTGTCTGGTTTTGGTATGAGGGTTGTATTATTCTTTTATTCTGTACTTTATTTCTCTCTGATCTTTACTATTTCTTTCCTTCCAATTATTTTGGATATCGTTTGTTCTTGGTTTTATAAGACATTATGATGAATCATGATATTATTGATCTGAATTCTTTTTGTTTATATAGGCATTTATCCCTACAAACTTGCCTCTTAGCACTGCTTTCCCTGTTCTGGTATGTTGTGGTTCCATTTCTTTGAAATTGTATGCTGGGTGCAGTGCTGCATGCCTGTAATGCCAGTGGCTCAGGAGGTTGAAACTGGATTATCACCAGTTCACAGCCAGCCTCAGCAAAAGCAAGGACCTAAGCTACTCCATGTGATCCTTCTCAGAAAAATACATAATAGGGTTGGGGTTGAGTCTCATGGTCCATTGTCCCTCAGTTCAATCCTTGGTACACACACAAAAAAAGACAAGAACAAATTTTAATATTTTCCCTCTAATTTTATCCATGATTTAGAAGAAAGTAGTTTGTCCACTGTTGATTTAGTAGTGTGTTGCTCCGGTTCCATGTGTTTGGAAATTTCTGCAGCTATTTCTAGCTTCTTTTCATTGTCATCAGATAAAATACAAGATATTATTTCATTTCAAAAAATTTGTTAGTGGTCGGGTTGTGGCTCAGTGGTGGAGCACTTTCCTAGCATGTGTGAGGAACTCTGTTCAATACTCAGCACCACATAAAAAAATAAAGATCTTTTCTCTATCTATAAATAATAAAATATACTAAAATTTTAAAAATTGTGAGGAATTGCTCAATTGCCTAATATATGGTCCATTGTGGAAAAAACTATTTTTTATGCTGAAGAAAATAATATGTATTTTCAACTGTTGGATGGAATGATTTATAGATGTTCATGTTCATTTTTATGTCCATTTGATCTGTAGTGTAATGTAAATCTGATGTTTCTGTGTTGATTTTTTGGGGGTGTCTAGATTATGTATTTCTTGTGTCCTCTCTTTCCATTTGTCTCTAATCATGTTTGTTTTTTAAAATTGGGTCCTTCAAGACTCATTGCTTATGCATTTTAAAAAATTATATGTTTGTGATGAATTGTTCCCTTGATCAATATATAGTGACCATATTTTTCCTTCTGATTTTGTTTGTTTTATTTTTCCCTCTGTTTTGCAATTATAAGTATATCTTCTCCTTTTTGCTTTTGGATTCTCTTTGCTTGGAACATAACTTTCAATCTGTTTGCTTTAATTGTGTGTATGTCTTTGCACATAGGTTAAGTTTCTTGGTCAGCTATTCTTGGATCCTGCTTTTAATCCATTTAGTCAATCTACCTCTTTCATATGGAAAACTAAAAACATTTACACTCAGGGTGATTCTTTAAAGGTATGTTGTTCTTCCTGTCATCTTGGTTTTTTTCCTTGTATTGGTTTTGAATATTCCATGTTATTTTTTTCTTTTTCTTTTATTCATCTTAGAAGTTTGATGGTTTACTATATTGATAATTATGATCCTTTAGTCTTTCCCATTTGCATGTTTACTCCACTAGGGAAGTTTACTTTTTCACATTTACTGATGATTTGATCTTTCATTGTCTTCTGGATTCCCTTTTGCATTATTGTGGCTTTTCATCACTGTGACAAAATACCTGAGGAAAACAAAGAAATGTTTATTTTGCCTCATGGTTACAGAGGTTTCCTTTGTGGTTGGCCAGCTCCATTACTTTGTGCCTAAGATGAAGCAGAACATCATTGGAGATGGACTTGGCAGATGAAAGTTGATTAACTCCTGTCAACTGGGAAACAGAGAAAGGGACAGAAAGGGACTGATGACAAGATATAGTCCCCAAGGTAGTGCCCCCAAGGACCCACTCCCTTCAACTAGATCCCATTTTCTACAGTTGCTACCACCTCTGAGTAATACATTCATATTATGAAGCAATCAGTGGATTAATACACTTAGGAGGTCAGAGTCCCCATGATTTAATCACTTCCTAAAAGCCACACCCCCGAATAACACTGCATTGAGGATCAAGCTGTCAGAGTATAAGCCTTTCTGGAGTATGCTAGATCCAAACCTTAACAAGTGTGTTCAGTGGTGCTGATCAAGTGGTCATGCATTACTTTAGTTTATTCTCATCCAAGGTCTTTATCTCTCCTCCTTTTCTTAAAGACTAACACTGCTAGGTATAACAGACTTCTCTGACACTCCACTCCTTTACCAAGACTACTTTCTTCTTTTTAAAGATCACCAGTCAGAATGGACTATAGTCAGTCATAAGGACCTCATTTTACTTATTTCCTTTCTCTAAAATACTTTTTTAGTTGTAGGTGGACACAATACCTTTATTTTACTCATTTATTTTTTTGTGGTGCTGAGAATTTAACACAGTGCCTCACTCATGCCAGGCAGGTTCTCTACCACAGAACCACAACCCCAGTCCCCTTAATTATTTCTTTAAAAGACCACTTACCAAATAAAGTCACATTCTTGAGTAATGGTAGTTGAGACCACATATGAATTTTGGGGCACATAACTCAACCATAATAGGAAGGCATGGAGAGTTTGGTTGTCTCTGGTGAGAAGCAGGGACCTCAGAGTCACCACAGTGTTTGTAGCAGGGGTCTTCATGGGGCCCGTGGATGAGGGTGGGGTGGCATGTCTGGAAAATCTCTGCTTTTATTTCCCTGGAAAATGACAATAAGTGACCTCATTCATCAATCAGTTAGTAAACTGCCCAAGGACAACCAGGGTCTTGGAGACTTGTCAAGTGTGTTTGCTTGCTTGATAAAAGTGAGTGGTGTTCTGTACATTATTAGTAGTCATATGTAGTGTATAAATTCAGAAACCAAAGTGGTTGTGCAAAATATTATGAATTATGAATGCATGTGATATAACCTACAAAACAGATCTATTGTGATGACTTTCTTTGAAGGAAAAAACTGATTTAATTCATGTATGGCGCCAATCTGATGTTTATAGTGATATTGTGATAGTAACCAATACTTCAAATACGTGATCAGCTTGGAGACATTGCTAGAAGGTAAAACATGCATTGCTTCCCATCTCTCTACATTAGGCCACCCCACCAACATCAGTTATCCCAAAAGGATGTGGTGAAGCCTCAGTGGGTCTTTTCAACACTGTAGCATAAAATGGGTTCATTTTGCATTTTCCTACCAGATGGCCAAGACAGAATCCAAGGTCACTGTGGGTCCAGGTCTGTGGGGAATGAGAGCAGCAATAATGATGTGTTTGTCTTAAGAAGCATGTGTCTGATTAAAAGTTCTGTCCTCAGTTCTGAGACTGTGCCCTTCTTAAATTTGCCTTAAAATATACTTACTTTTAGGAAATTGAAGGCATAAAATCAGTTTTTTTTAATTTTTTTATTCATTTATTTTTTTAATTGTAAACAAATGGGATACATGTTGTTTCTCTGTTTGTACATGGAGTAAAGGCATACCATTTGTGTAATCATAAATTTACATACGGTAATGTTGTTTGATTCATTCTGTTTGATATTTTTAACTTCTGGCTTTATTTTAAATATTTTTACTTCTTTACTTGACCAAGGCAAAACAAAGAAAATACATCACACCTTGATTTGGGAATATCAAGTGTTTTGTTTATTTAGAGGTTCCATAAAAGTATCAAGTTAAAGATTGTTCCTATAAAGCAAAGTCTCCTGGGCCCCAGGGAAGCTCCAGAAACTAGGCGGTACAGGCAGGAGGCATGAGGGAGAAAGTGTTGGAAGCTATGTGTGCATATCAAGCAGAAGGGGCATCCTTGTATTCCTCATTGTTAGTGAGCCGGTGGTAGAGATACCTTCCTGGGCATTGGCAGTCCAGGTCCCTGTGGATCCTGGGGTCCACAGTTAGAGGATTATCCTTCATGCAGAAGGTCTGAAGGGATGTTCTCAGTCAGGGTTTCCTTCTAAGCAGAGGGGTGATGACTCCAGCTGTGAGTGCCCCTCAATTGTGGGGGCACATTGTTTAGTTATAATTGAAGAAGCCAGAATGGCCTTGTGGTTAGTAAGGTTCCTGCCAAGAACCTACAGACTGTGATGGGAACAAGAAGGACTCTGATAGAATCCTGCACCATGTAGGAGGACTTCATCTGCTAATTGCCTAGTGACACCAATTGTAAACTAATTACAACTGCAGCAAATGAGGCATTGCTGAGAGGACCTTGGAAACACATTTATTATCATGCCAGTAGCAAGAAACTTGCCCTGAAGGTCATAGTAGAGCCATTAGAAACAGAAGCTTTTATTTGAATTAAATATGAGAATTACCTTTTATACAATGTGCTGTGGTTTATATAATATAGAGTTAACCTTTTCTATCTGCCATCCTCATTCATGGGTTGAACTAACCTGATATAAAAAATATTGAGAAAGAATAATGTGTCTACATTGAAGACATATGCAGATATTCCCCCTCGCCATTATTCCCTAAACTGTATTGTGTAATAATTACATGTAACACAGCCCATGGGTGTCATGAGGTGGCAGGGCACAAGGCCTCCCAGAGCATCTGCAGTTCCACACACTGGAAATACTCCTGTGCAGTGTGACTGTGGCCCTTGGGCTGGGGAGCATCCTGATTTGGGGTCTCTTGAGGCAGTGAACTGAGACTAAATTCCAACATGCTTGAAGTTTCCCTCTCTCTGTCAGGTGGGGTGCTCAGGGTGCAGTAAATATAACTGGGAGAGGGGTCCTGACTGGCACAGCTGTAACTGATTCACTGATAGTGAGCCTGGGGCCGAGGTGCTAATGGCAGCCCACAGGTATCATTTGCCAGACAAAGTTCCCACCATTTTGCATGAATGAAGTAAATTGCCATGTCCTTTTTATTCAGGTATGGAAATAAGAGGCTTGCTCTGAATCCCACGTGGTGTTGTTGGGGGTGGTGTGGGGGTGATAGTGCTTGAACCTGTCAGCATGTCCTGTCTTCCAGACTTACTATGGGTTTATGGACCATCTGGAGTGTGTCAGTACTCCTGATCCTCCAGATATGCTTATGATATGCTTATTCATGAATTTTAGTAAGTTTAAGAAGATAAAGACACCAGAATGTTCACCTTGCTCACACTCATGGTCATCATCACATTTCAGTAAGTTATGGAAATTTAATATTATTTTGATTAATGAGCATAACAACTTCATGTGGATTTGTTATCTTATTAGCAACTGCAGACAGAAAATGTTGTATTTTATAATGTTTTCAATGTTCCTAATTAGATCTTTCATTCTTTCAGGTTTGTATTTTTTCATTCAAGTTATTACTTGACTCCTTGTCTCATCCTCATAACCACTGTTCATAATTCCATGGAAACTGCTTTAGTTCCTTGTGAAAATGACAAGTGAGAAGTGCTGGTTGCTGGTGGTTCTCAGTCAGCAAACCTGAGCTCTCACAGGACACTAGGTTCAGCTGGTCCTGATGACAAAGCAGGTTCCCATGTCTTTCACTCCCCAGGACTCTCCATCCACCTCTGTGGCTACTCAGTAGAGTAAAATAGGATCCCAGAGGTCAGTATTCTCTGTACAGTGGCCTGTTGAAATCTGCTGGATACATCACCCTCCTGCCTCCAGAGGCAGCACTAGCCCAATGTACCAGGGGGGTTCTGGGTTCAGGGAAATGGCCTCTTAAGAGTGGGTCCTGCTGCTTGCATCTGTGGCCCTATTTTCCCACTCTGCTTAGAAATCATTCGTGTACTCACCAGTACTTGTGGGCATATTCCAAGTGCCTGATTATGGCCCACAGCTTCCCATGACCCTGTACTTGGTTGAAGGGGGAGTGACAATAAACAAATACTTAAATACCATAGATAGCAGTGAGCAAGGTAGGTGCATGAACTAGGAAGAAAGACCTTGTCCTTCTGGGGCTCATGGGAGATCTTTGGGATGGGCATTAAAGGAGAAGTCCATTGGGAAGGAAAGGATCCCTGTAGATTTGGGGTGTGGGCATTCCAAGCACAGGGAAGTCAAGCAGGATTTCTGGGAAGGAACAGCATGCAGAATGGCTCAAGGAAACCCATAGCTTGGATGGAGTGCCATGGAGGAGGGACGTAGATTGAGGCCCCAGAGGCCCCATGAACCACACCTTGTAGTATTTGGGGCACTGAGTGTGGACCTGAGTTTATTATAAAAAAGGTGGACTGTGTAAGAGGATTTTGAGGAATTACTGGCTCACATTGCTTTCTCTGTTAGGATATGGGGTCTCATTGAACAGGAAAATAATCATGGGGTAGTCCAGGGAAAGATGCTGACTTATTGATGAGGAGGGTGTTGCAGGGTGTCCATGGAATGTCTCACCCACTTTTGTTCCTGACATTCCAAACTGCTTCCAGATATGGGAGACTGAGCCATTTCCTCTGTCTCCCCAGAAGACTGTAATGTGCTCCAGGCCTGCACCTGTGGAGCAATGTCCTGAAGGATTAGGACAGAGGGCAGAGTCTCACTGCAGAGAGAGTCTGACTATTTTCTTGTTGAAGTCCAGGATTATGAGCCCTTATATTTGCAGTTGGATGGCTGAGGGGTTATTAATAATTTTGTGTTTTCTGCACTGCAATGTGTAGTTCATAGTGACAGAAAATTATTTACCTTTCAATAAAAACTTATTCCACTCTACTGTGTGTGTTGTGTAGCAGTTTCTCAAATTATGTTTTTTTCTTTGTATGTGTGTGAGAAAGAGGGAGGAATGGTGAGGGAAGAGAGACAGAGAGACAGACTAACTTCATACTTTATCTTAGTGGAAACTTCTCTTTTTCTTTCCAGTTTCTCACTTTACACTTGTAATTCCATAAATTCCTCACCTCATAAATTCCTCATAAATTTCTGCATATTTTGTTTGTGTGGATGGCTAGGATAATGGTTGCGTGCACAACACCTGGGAGGTACAGTGAGTCTAGATGCCTCTTTGCTAGTTTATTTCATTCCTAGTGTCCATTTGCTATAGGTATTTATCATGTTTCCAATGTAGTCAACCATCCTGCATTCAGTTCTTGTCTCCAAGGAATGTCTTTTTAAAAAATGACATTCATACATTTGACAAGATAATAACTAAAATTGGACAAATGGGTAATTTCTCTCACTGGAGGCTGGCAGCATTTTACTTGAGTTGTAGTTTGTAATTCTGTAAATGTGGGTGAGAACTGAGTGTGGTGTAAACATGTATAAAAAGTAATTTTGCAGGTCTTCACTTGGAATCTGCTAGTTTTCTGTTTAGAGGCAGTGACATTACAAAAGTGCAGAAGTTCCTGAGGATTTTTCCTAAGCTGGAAACACCATTTGGGAGGTCATGTTGACAGTGTCTCAGTTTCTCAGATTTTTGTTGGCAGGAAAAGGCTGGTTGTGTCCTTCTTGTACTTCTAGGGGGCTAGGTGGTTTCAGGTCCCCTTGGAAGGAGGAATAGATAGATGTAGGGTCTCTGTGGGATGTAAGTCTCTGTGTGTCAAGTCTCCATGGGAACTTTGTGAGGTGTCTGTTTGACATCTGTGTGATCTCTCAAAATCTATGTGAAGTGTGTATGAGGTCTCTTTTTGAAGACTGTTTGTGAGGTCTCTGTTTCTGTGTGGTGTCTGTGTACTATGTCTTAGTCTCTGTGAAAAGTTCTTTGTGAGGAATCTGTTGTACATCTTTGTGGAGATTGTTTCTCCAATATCTGGAACACTTTGGGAAGTCTCAGGTGTCACTGCATGAGGATCATGTGGCAGTGATAGGTTGTAGTAGTGTTAGGTGTCTCTCTGTACAAGTCAGTTTCAGAGTTCTCTGTGGGAAGTCTATGTCAGGGGTTCTTTGAGGACCCTGAAGTTGTATTGTATCTGAGGGAGGTTCTTGTGTTTCTGTGACTACTGTGTTGGAGGTTCTGTGCTGGTCTCTGGGACAGTCACCACTCTGGGTCCTCAAAGCTCTCCGTGGATTGGTCTCACTTGTGTCTGACAGAGAATTCTGTGAGAATCTGTTGTGAGGGGTTTCATTGTGTTTCTGTGGGGTGTCCTGGTTGTTGACAATACTGCCCCTTGTAGATGACAGGAATTAGAAAGCAGAGGGCACAATGTCTTCTTCCCTAATGCTTCTGGCTGTCCATCACTGTCGCTATGTGTGTCATTATCTCCTCCAGATCCCTGTGTCCATGTTTAGTTCTTCTGCACCAGAAATCTGCCACTTTGTGTCTTGGAGGACACAGCAGGGTCAGATTCAAGGACCCAACTCTCTTGTAGTCCACTTGGTTTCTGGGCCTATTCTTGATGCTAGGCCCACACTGGGGTCTTCTCTTGTTAATGAAGGGACAGGACCTCATTCAGGAATGACCTATAGTACCTGATACTGCACCAGGAGTGGGTGTCTGAACCCAAATATGCATTATTGTCTGGCATGAGAGCAGTTTCTCACCCATGTTATCTGCCTTGGTGGCACCTCCTGCCTGAGACTCTCCATCAGGGAACAAACAGGGAAGAGGGGGTGGTGTCATCATGAGTGGCCCATCCCTTATGTTTCCTTTGTCATTTTCCAGGCTGGTGTTCTTCCCATTCACCAGAGCTGTATGTGAAACTCATGCTACTCTGCCTGCTTTCCTGTCTCCATACTTTCCATTTCTCCACATCCTACTTGCTGCATACAGTGCCACACTGTGTAGATGGTTATGTCTTTATTTTCAGTGATTGAACCAGGGGAACTGAACCACTGATTTACAACTCCAGCCCTGTATTATATTTTTATTTAGAGGCATGGTCTCTGTAAACTGCTTAGGGCCCCAATAACTTTCTGAGGATGACTTTGAACTTGTACTCCTACTACCTCAACTGGGATTGATTACATGTGTGCACCCACCACCTTGCTAATATGGAGATCGTGATTGCATGCATACATGTGCCCACAGACACCAAGTCTCTCTAACCATCTCTAAATTCAAGGCCAGGAAACCACCTTCTATCCAACTTTCATGGGCCCATTTTGTGGCATGGGAAGGTACTAAGTCCCATGGTAACCCTGCACACCAGTCCCTAAACCCACAAAGTTGAGGGTGGAGGGAAAGTCTGATTCAGACCTTAGGGGGTGGGATCCTCATAGGATTGTCCCATTTTGAAGAATCCCAAATGCATTGTATTATTTCTGTAATGATAAAATATCATGAATCCTTAAGGTATAATGAGAGGATCTGATAAATACATAGGTACTCAATGCTCCTGTGACCTCTGTGCATGTTCAGGGTCTTCTAGAATCCATTTTAATTTATAACAATCATGACCTTATTACGTATGACTCAGCACAACAGAAGCCTTTCTGGTAATAAAAAACAGTATTGTTATAAAGCAATTGTCACCTCATTTAGGGCAAAGCCATTATCGCAAAAGGATGGGCTCACACAGGGACAATTTTATCAGTATGATCACAGTTATGGGGACTTTGCCCCAGCAGGACAGGAGTAAGAAACATGTTGATGTTGAATAGACAAGGAACGTCTCTGCAGAGCACAGTGTCTTGGACAGTGGATATTGTGGCCCAAGATACACACCATCCTGTGCCTATGCTGGCAGGAGCTGGCCAGAGTTGCAGAGTCCTTCTGCAGAAAAGCCTGATTGTTGTCCTTTCTGATCCACCTGTTCATAGGATGGCTGTGGACCCTGTGGCTGGCCTGGTGACCAGAGTCAAAGTGCCTATCACTCTCATTTTGTCCAGGGAGGCAAGACCCCTGGAATAATGGGACTGCTTACCTTCAGGGGGGCCTGAGTTTTCTCTTTGAGCATGTTTTTCTTTGAGGCAGAAGGGTCGTAATGAAAGCCCATTTTCTGCTCTATGAGCCATCCAACAGTGTTCTTGAGTACTTGTGCTTCTGATGCCCTGTTTTCTGTAAAGAGTCAGCTTGGGACTGAACGTCGACTTTGGGTAGAAGTTGATGGGGTCATGATTTTAGGTAGGGAGTTGTCCTGTCCTTTGCCTTTCCAAGGGAATACATACTGAAGAAAGTTATTTATTTTGTTCCCACAGTGCGTCTTTGAAGGAGTCTGAGAGGACTTCTCCCCCATAGTATTTTGTACATGCATTACAGTGTCAGAGGGACCAATTTCCCCAGCACAAGAGGGCCTCTCTACTGCAAACCTCTGTTTATGGCCTTGTGACCTGGGCCATACACTCTCTGCTCTCTGGGCAGTTGCTCTAAAGTTACTTGTCTTGCACTTCCGTGGATCCTAGAATTGAGAGCTCTGGGGCTCCTGCAGGCCCTGGCTGCTCTCTTCACTGGTTACAAGTCCATACAGCTCCTGTGAAGTTAGTACTCTGCTACTGGACATGCAGAGGGAGCTGGACAGTCTCTTCTGGGAGGCTAGGATGTCTGCAGCCAAGAGTAAATCAGAGGCACAGTCCTCATGAAACATTTCAGTGGCATAGACTTGTAGGATGACACCAATAACTAGAACTTGAGTCTTGATCTGTGGCTCAGAGTGTGCTTTCAGGAATGAATATCTTTGGTCCTGGGAAATAGATTTACTAAAGGGGAGGAGCTCTTACTGGTTCCCCAAGATTCTGAATTCCTCCGATTAATGTGAACATTTGGGGAGTTTGATGTCTCCCTGATTTCCATGGAGACTGCCCAGTTAGATCTCTCCTCATCATCCTCTAGCTCTCTGATTTCTGAGAGGTCAGGCTGCCCTCCTATGTAGTTGATGGAGCATCTGAGAAACCACAGATATCACCAAATGGATTTGTGCTCAGGGACTCAAGTGAGGGGCCAGGGTGGAAAATGAAATTTTTGCAACCTCCTTGATCCTGGACCTTTGTGTGTATCATGGGCATTGGAGACAACTCTGGAGTTACAGGAGGCTGAGAAGCAAAGGGGAGACTGTGGAAGTGATCAGGCCTCAGAGTGTTTCATCTTCAACAGATTCATGTGTTTGAGTACCTTGAGTGGTAGGCCTCACTTGTGCCTCACTCTTTGACTTATAACATGTGCCTCCAGCATCTGCCAAATGTCAGCATCAAGAAGGACAATCTCCTGGGAGGTGTTCCTGAAGGCTTCCATCCTCACCTTTTAAGGATGGTCTGTACACAGTTTCCTCAATGATGCATGAATTTCCAGATGGGGCCAAGACATAATTTCCATGCCTGGAATGACCAAACCCCACAGGAGTCATGCCCTCTTGGAACATTTCTGCAATCTGTGAACTATTCAGGGCTGTTGTCATCTGTAAACATGGAGGTCCAGGAAGACCCACAATTATTCTTTGCCTGACCTGTTTTTGGGACTCTGTCCCAGGACTCCTTCATATTCAGATATGCATAGATGTTGTATGGTAGTCCAAATGGGCATTTCATGAAGCTACTTTGAAGGTACAACTCCAAATTCCCCTGGGGTCTTGTTGATGGGCTTATGGTTACAGGAAGCCATTCTAAAAAGTGAGATGACTGAACGTGTTCTGTGACTTTTGAAGCAAATAAGGAAAGACCTCTCTATGTTGTAGTTGTTTCCTCAAAAAGTGATATTCTATGGCCATACTACCAAAAGTGCTATACAGATTCAATGCAATTCCAATTAAAATCCCAATGACATACTTTACAGAAATTGAGCAAGCAATCAGGAAATTCATCTGGAAGAATAAGAAACCCAGAATAGCTAAAGCAATCCTCAGTAGAAAGAGCAAAGCAGGGGGTATCGCAATACCAGATCTCTAACACTACTACAAAGCAATAGTAATAAAAACAGTATTGGTACCAAAATAGACAGGTATATCAATGGTACAGAATAGAGGACACTGACACAAACCCAAATAAATACAATTTTCTCATATTAGACAAAGGTGCCAAAAATATGCAATGGAGAAATGATAGCATTTTCAACAAATGGTGCTGGGAAAACTGGAAAACCATGTGCAACAGAATGAAACTAAACCCCTATCACTTGCTTCACAAAACTCAAATCAAAATGGATCAAGGACCTTGGAATCAGACCAGAGACCCTGCATCTTATAGAAGACAAAGTAGGTCCAAATCTTCAACTTGTTGGCTTAGAATCAGACTTCATTAACAGGACTCCCATAGCAGAAGAAATAAAAGCAAGAATCAATAACCGGGACAGATTCAAACTAAACAGCTTTCTCTCAGCAAAAGAAACTATCATCAATGCAAAGAGAGAGCCTACAGAGTGGGAGAATATCTTTGCCACTCATATTTCAGGTAGAGCAGATAGTTATTTATACTTCAGATAGTTACTCATACTTCAGATAGTTATTTATATATATCCAGAATATATAAATAACTCAAAAAACTCTACATGAAGAATACAAATAACCCAATCACCAAATGGGCTAAGGATATAACAGACACTTCACAGAAAAAGATCTACAAGCAATCAACAAACATATGAAAAAATGTTCACATCTTTAGTAATAAGAGAAATGCAATTCAAAACTACCTAAGATTTCATCTCACCCCAATTAGAATGGTGATTATCAAGAACACAAGCAGCAATAGGTTTTGGAGAGGATGTGGGGAGAAAGGTATACTCACACATTGCTGGTGGGGCTGCAAATTAGTGCAGCCACTCTGGAAAGCAGTGTGGAGATTCCTTAGAAAACTTGGAATGGACCCACCATTTGACCAGCTATACCACTCCTCAACCTATACCCAAAGGACTTAAAATCAGCGTACTACAGAGATACAGCCACATCAATGTTCATAGCTGCTCAAATCACAATAGACAGACTGTGGAACCAACCTAGATGTCCTTCAATTGATGAATGGATAAAGAAACTGTGGTATATACATATACAATGGAATATTACTCAGCTATTAAGAATAATAAAATTATAGCATTTGCAGGTAAATGGATGAAATTGGAGAACATCATGCTAAGTGAGATAAGCTAATCTCCAAAATCCAAATGATGAATGATCTCACTGTTAAATGGATGATGACACATTATGGGGGGTGGAAGGGGTGCAAGAATGGAGGAAGGAGAGACTGTATAGAGGGAAAGGAGGGGTGGGGGGAGAAAAAATAACAGAATGATGCAGACATCATTACCCTATGTAAATGTATGATTACACAAATGGTAAGTTGTTACTCCATATACAAACAGAAACAACACGTATCCCATTTGTTTACAATAAAAATAAATTTTAAAAAAGTAATATTCTAGTATTGATAAGAAAAAGAGGAAAGCAAATATTTCCCTTGTTGACTTGTAGTGCCTGAAAATTCGCAATCGGTGTTCAGGGGCAGGTGGAATGGCATGTTTGGGAGAGAGGATGTCAGATGGTCCAGATTCTGGGTTTGAGCCAGTTATGGGGACTGGGACCAGGTCAATGTTGAAGTTACCAGCTGGAATCGGACAGCAGGTTGGAGCAAGTACTGGGAGAAATAGAGTTGTTTGGGTGGAGCCAGCAAATAAACTGGAATGGAATTAGGAAGTTTGCAGGAAAAGTCTGCAGAGGGTCCAGATATGTTGAGAGTAGCCACATGGGACTTGCTGAGCAGAACGGAGAGGCCCCCAAAAAACTGGCTGCATTTCTCCTGTAAATGGTCCCCCCAGGCCCTTGGTGTAAAAGGTTGAAAGGAAAAGAAATTTGCTCTGGATTGCCTTGTGTGTCACAGGGTTGTGGGATGGGATGTCCTGTTCCCTGTCCAGTGACTTTACTGTGACTCCCAGAGAATTCAAGGGGTGGTATGATTCATATTTTGTCTTCCCATTACAAATGTTCTGTTCTTCTGTCTTGCAATCAGGATTTCCAGCCATTTTCAGATATCAGGTTTAATAAAACATGTACCTTTATCCTCTGCTTGTGATTGTAGGTGGTTTGCAAGGATGAATCCTCTGGTGGGTGGGAAACATGGTCTCTCTGGGCTCAGTTTTTGGGTCATGGGAGAGACACCAGACTGTGGCAGCCATCTGCCACCATGAGAGGGATGTGATGGGATAGGTGGAAGAACCATTCCCTGAGATTGCAGGGACAGGAGAAGGCAATGGGACAGGAGAAAGGGGATGGGATGTAGAAGGGGATGTTGCAGGAGAGGGCAGTGGAACAGGAAATGATATTGTCTCAGAAGCAGGCAACAAGCAATGGGGTGATGAAGAGCTCTTTGGGGTGTTTCCCCATGAGAGTGTCATTGAATCACATTGAGAAGGATTCATACTGTGGTCTGGCAGAGATGGGGGGCAAGCCATGGGATCAGAAGGATGAGATGAGAGAGAGGAGTTCAGTAGGCTGTAGTAAATTTCATTCCAGAGGAAACAGACTCTGGTGACTGAGAGGCATCAGGGGTGAGTGTGACCCAACAGACACGGAGCATGTCATTATGTTTGGTGAGGAAATGGAAGTCAGAAGTCGAGGGTGCTTGCACAAAAAAGCTGGGGAATTCAAAGGGAAGAACACAGTGTCCAGAGCATCCTTCATAGACAGTGACCATGTTTGGTGGACTATAGCTGACCTTAATTTGCAATTTCATCTGGGTCATTTCCTCGTAAGACATGGTGAAAGCTGCTGTCCTCATGAAGCTTCCCTAGGTGGCTGCAAGAGACAAAAGGCATAGGCAGGCTATAGCCAGGAGTAGTTGGGGCCAGAAAGTAGGGTAGGTTGGTCAGGGGTGGGAAACTGTTGTCCGTGGCACATCACTGTACCACACCCTGAGTTTATAAAGCCTTTACTCTCCCATATCCAAGAGCTGTAGTAGCCACAACCTGGCCAAACTGAGGACTTTCCCTAACCCATGAGGGCTTTGTGATGTTGGATTATATCATAGGCAGCTGTCAGAAGGATACAGGAAGAAGTGGAAAGTTACTTACCTTTGTAAAAGTGAAACCAGAGCTTCTGTCTCTTCCACTACCTTCCAGCAATCCCTGTAACCTGAAAATGGAGACTGGGTTATTGTGAGTTAGGGTGAGTGGAATGTCTATGTGATGCAGACTGTGTGAGAGGTAATCTCTGGAGGGCAAGCACCACTGTTCAAGGCCTCCTGACATGTGACAGAGATCACATGGCACAAATAATGGCAGCTCTTGGTCATTTTCTTCCGCTTCCACTAGCCCCACTGTACTCACAGACACTCTGTGGGGAGAAATATTGGACCATCTCAAAGAGCAATGGGTCTTAAGAAAGTGAGAGCTTGTATTACACTTTGATCAGGAAGTTCCACCTCCAAGTTCAGACAGCATGACTCCAGAACAGCCCACACCATCCTACTAGACATCACCCATTCCTGGCCCACCACAACTTCATTCTGAGCACAGAATCTAAGAAGTGTCTCTGGTGTGATGATTTCCTTCCCAGTATCCTTCCTCTCTTATCTCTGCAGCTGACATTTTCTGGGACATGGCTCCAGTCTCATGGGACAGATTACAACAAGTCACTTCTGAGTTTGAAGGGCAGGGTCTTACCTTTCTGAATGCCACTCTTCTTCCTGTTCTTGCTCTGTCCCTTCTTCACCTTTGGATGCTGACCAACAAGAATGAAAAAGGCTGGTGCCCTATTGTCCCTCTGCTTTCCTAGTCCATCTGTAGACTTTTCATGTTTCTGAACAGCGTAACTTTCTACAGTTAAATGGTGAAGACCCTTTTATTCATAGAATGTTAATAAAGTGGCAAATTACTTCTTTTTTCTTCTTTGGAAAACACAAAAGGGGATTTTTCTCTCTAAACTGCATCATGGATGTAATCAGTCACTGCTCCTCCACTCAGGATCAGACTCATTTCCACAGGCTCTTCTAGGCTGTCAGGCAGGGTTCTGCTCCCTGAGGCCAGAGGTGACTCCAACCTGTGATGGAGGCCCTCAGGGCTCAGCACAGTCCTCACATCAGTCAAACACAAAGGTGAGACTTTTTTCCCAAGACACCTTCCAGGAGAAGCTGACTGATGGACCAGTCCTCAAGCCTGTCCTTCTCCACAGGTTCCCAACTCTCTCAGGAATCCAGACCTTAAACAATGAATTACAATGTATGGTTTTCTCTGGGACCTGCAGTTCCACTTTGATGGTTTGAGAGCTTCAGATAGGAGAAGACCTTGTGCAGACTTCCAGCCCTGCCCTGCCCAGTATGATGCTCTGTTCTGTCCTGAGATTTCTATTTTTTGAATTGTCTGTACTTATTTTGGTAAAGTGGAAAGAAGAGTAGACAATAGAGAATCTATTTTTCTAGTGGGTCTGGCCTGAGGGTTTCTTACTTTGGATTTTTCCTTTTTCCTTGGTGGTGGAAAGGATAGATTACCCTGGAGGTAGGGCAATAGAAGAGAAAGAGCCCCAGTACACACACAAAGCCAAGAATTATATCAATTAACCAGTTGGTGAAACTGGGCTTCAGCCATGAAGCACTAATGCTATTCAGAGGAAAGAGAGGATTCTCCATACTCTAAATTGCACTGTCTGGTTTGGACAAATGAGTCCTGAGAAGTCTATTAAGAAATGGGGAGTAGGGCCCAGGCCTGCATCACAGGGCTGTGCTGTCTCATCACAAAGGGATCCTGAGAGCAGGGTAGGAGCAAGAAGAAGAGGCTTCACCACACCCCTACCCCACCCTCAAGTCCAGCATGTCCTTCACCCTCCTGGGCCTTCAAGATCCCTCCTTCCATCTGCACCTGCCTGCCCTGCCCCAGGAGGCCTTAATTCATATCCTGTTGTTTCTGCCTGGCACCCAGACATGATCTGCTTCCTTGTAGATCTCTGCTTAGTTCCATGAATACCACACTTTTTGGATATTGGGTTGTTCCTGTAATTGTTATTTTATAGGGATTATTATTTTCAGGTTCTCCTCTCTCTGCATTTCCTGATTTCTCACATATTTTCTTTCCTTCACTCAACTCAGACATAGAACTGAATCTGTTCTCTCTTACTTAGTTTTGTGCATTTTGAATAAAATTTCTTAATGATTTTTTTCTAGTAAATTTTATTATCTTCATGTCTCTGGGTCTTGAACAATACAAGAAAAAACCAAATTAAATATACCATTATTCCAAATCCAGAAGAACAGGTATAGAAAATGAAAGAAACCTTCAAGAAAAATTTTGTATGATCTAGTATATTTTCTTCAACATCACTGATTATACAATTGGAGAAGAATTTTTTCAGATTTTCTGTATACACACACACAAGCAGACATAAATCCATTTATCCATGTATGATACTCATATGAAATATGGATCCTATGATGTGTGTAGGAATGACTGTTTGTTTTGATTTATTAAAGGGGAAACATTGAATCTGGTGGTTTGTTTTATGTCAAATTTTGTAATTTCCTATCACTTGTTTTTCAAGAGCTTTTTTCCCCCTTCTTCCTTTATCTCTGAGTCTCTTCTTCCACATATTAGGTAGCCTTGCTGATGGGGAAGTCCAGGTGAAGAGTACCACTTACTGGAAAGCTCTCTGCTCTGAACTTCTGTGTTGGCTCTGTTCCTCTACTATATGCCAATTGGCTAAACTGATGTAGGTATGTTTTTGGGTAATATTTGGTAATACTTCATTGCATTTCTTTTCTACTTTCCTGAGAGATTTAAGTTTGTAGTTGTTTTGTAATCTTTGTTTGTTTTTGTTATTTCTTTAGTACTGGTCCAAAATAATGAGCTAGAAAGTAGTTCTTTTGCTTTTATCTTTTGGAGGATATTAACTAGGACCCTTTCTTGAACTGGTGGGCTGGACATATCAGTTTATTATCTTTGAAACATTACAGTTCTATTTAGATTGATGATTTTTTGTGTTAAATCTGCCATGTTTGTTTTGCAAGAAATCAATAGGTTTCATGCAGTTTCTTGAATGTAAGAATGTCAAATTGTTTGTGGTATTCCTTGGCTATCTTTGTAATGTCTATGGAGTCAGTATTGATGCCATCCTTTTAATTTCCAATCTTCATCATTTATATGTATTTTTGATATATTGTCTAGAGAGTCATGGATGATAGTGTTTTTGAAAAAAGTTTTAATGTGTTCTTTTTTGTGCAGTGCAGAGCATCAAACCCAGTGCCTCACATTTGCTAGGCAAGTGTTCTACCACTGAGCTACATTCACATCCATCATTTTTACTTGACAAATAATCAAACATATTTATATGCCATAATAGGCCTAATGTAATGTTTTGATACATTATGTCAGGTTGATTTCTATTTGCTATCTATTGCTTCACATACTTATTTGTTAGAAAATTTAAGTCTATGTTGTAGCAATTTTGAAATATACAATACAACATTAACTATCATCCCTATATTAATCAACATTTTGTCTCTGTGAATGAATTACGTGACAAGAACAATTTAGAGGGAGAAAGTTTATTTTAGATTCTACCATCTCCATGCTGGGCCCAGGTGAGGTAGAACATCACTGGAAGGACATGGCAGAGGAAAGCTCCTCAGTTAATGGTTGACAAATATCATAGACAGGCAAAGTGGCACACACCTGCAATTCTAGTGGCTCCACATGATGAGGCAGTAGGATAGAAGGAGTGCAAGATCAAAGCCAGCATCAGAAACTTAGCAGTACCCTAAGTAGCTTAGCAAAAACTTTTCTCAAAATAAAACATAGAAGTGCTAAGGATGCAGTTCAGTGGTTAAGTGCCTCTGGGTTCAATCCCTGCTAAAAAAAAATACACATAAAAATAAATGCAGAGAGTGGGAGACAGAGAGACAGAAAGAGAGAGAGAGACACACGTACCTACACACCCACAGCCAGACACAAATCTTTTTTAATTTTACATTATGCTCTCAAAAGGTACACCTCCAGTGACCTACTTTCTGCAGCCACATCCACCTGTCTGTATTTAGAGACTGTGCTCCATTATAATTACTAATTCATCTAAAAGAGTAGTCCATATATGTTTGCATATCTCATAATGCAGTCTTCTCACCCCTCAATATATCTGCATTACCTAACACATGTGCTTCTGGAGGGGCATTCCTAGATCCAGACCACAATAACCACCATTGTATACTGGACTTTAAAAAATGACTTCCCCATCCTGTTATTTCCTCCATTTGAATATAATATGTGCATGTTCCTTGTTAGTGCTCCTTAGTTTATTTTGCATTTACCCTGCAAAATAGTCTTTTATAGTTTCCATTATAGGGGCTTTCATCTCTTTTGGTAGATTGATTCCCAATAATTTTATTTTTTTGAGGCCATGGTGAATGGCGTAATGTTCCTAATTTCTCTTTCAGAGGATTCATCACTTATGAATAGAAATGCATTAGATTTAATACTGTTGATTTTATATCCCGCTGCTTTTCTGAATTAATTTATGAATTCTAGAAGTTTTCTGATGGAATTTTTTGGAACCTCGAAATACAGAATCATGTAATTGATAAATAGTGATAGTTTGGGTTTTTCTTTTCCCTTAGTATCCCTTTAATTTCTTTGGTGTGTCTATTTACTTTGGCTACAGTTTCCCAGACACTTTTGAATAGAAGTGGTGAAAGAGGACATCCCTGTCTTATTCCAGTTTTTGAGGGTATGCTTTCAGTTTTTCTCCATTTCATGTGCTGTTGACTGTGGGCTTATCATAGATAGTCTTTACAATGTTGAGGTATGTTACTAGTATCCATATTTATTCTAGTGTTTTGAGTATGAAGGGGCACTGTTTTTTTTTTTTTTTTAACTTTTCCTGTATCTATTGAGTTGATCATATGATTATAGGGCTATTGGGTCTGAAGTTTTGTTTCCTTGATGTATCTTTGACTGTTTTTGGTATCAGTGTGATAGTCGCTTCATAGAATGAATTTGGAAGGATCCCTCCTTTTGTATTTCATGGAATACTTTGTGGAGTATTGGAATAAGGTCTTCTTTGAAGTCTTGTAGATGTCATTTGAGAATCCTTCTGGTCCCAGGCTTTTCTTGTTCTGGTAGGCCTTGATGGCTTCTTCTATTTCATTGCTTGAAATTGATCTGCTTAAATTGTGTATGCCCCTGATTTAGTTTGGGTGAATTGTATGTATGTGTCTAGAAATCTGTTGATGTCTTTTAGATTTTCTATATTGTTGGAGTATAGATTTTCAAAATAGCTTCTAATTTTGTTTTTCAGTAGTGTCTGTCATGATGTTTTCTTTTTTATCATGATTTTAGTCATTTGAGTTTTCTCTATCCTCTTTGTTGGTGTGGCTAAAGTTTTATTAATCTTTTTTATTTTTTCTAAGAACTAACTTTTTGTTTTGTTAAGTTTTCCAATTGTTTCTTTGTTTCAATTTCACTGATTTCAGCTCTGATTTTAATTATTTTCTGTCTTCTATTACTTTGTATGTTGATCTGTTCTTCTCTTTCTAGGGTTTGAGATGTAATGTTAGGTCATTTATTTGTTGATTCTTTATTCTTTTTTTGAATGAGTTCAGTGCAATGAATTTTCCTCTTACCCCTGCTTTCATAGTGTACCAGAGATTTTGATATGTTGCATCAGTTCTGTCTTTTATCTCTAAGGATTGTTCTTATCTACTCCCTGATGTCTTCTGCTATTCTTGAATCATTCAGCAGTGTATTATTTAGTCTCCAGGCACTGGAGTAGTTTCTAATATGCAGGGGTCCAGCCCCAGCAGGGGTCATTGTCTTCACAGGTGATGGAGTAGGCATCAGTGAGGTGGAGAACAAAGCAACACAAACTCAAGGAATGGATGCTAAGTTCTAAATTTTATTTTTCCCAGCCAGCTTTTTATACATTAAAAGGTTGACAGTTACACATGTTTTTCCAGAACAGAAAAATGTTATGAGGAAAAATAACAAAAATATCTTGTATAATCATTACTAGACCAGTCAATGAAGTATTCTAATTATTTTTAGTAATTGCTTACACATGATAACCTATAACTAAGCAATAAGACATATTAATATTGCTTAACTAATCATAAAGTTTAAAGCAAGTTCAGCAGGGTTGAGTA
Organism: Sciurus vulgaris; assembly: GCF_902686455.1. Taxonomy (NCBI): domain Eukaryota; kingdom Metazoa; phylum Chordata; class Mammalia; order Rodentia; family Sciuridae; genus Sciurus; species Sciurus vulgaris. Next base: position 32,901,563 of record NC_136474.1, read on the forward strand.
AATGTCAGTTGTGTGGCTACTGCTGTGGTTAATAAGTGCTAGGCAGTTTAAGCTAGCAATAATGTGACATCATCTTCTACTGTGTGAACTTAACATTGAGGAACTTTTTTTCTCCGGGGGATAGGTGGCCAATAATATTTACAGCATTTAGTAAGTCCTAATCTTTAAGAAATGGAATATCTTGCACTCTTGTATGTATACTTTCAAGCCAGATTATAACATTATTTACATCTAAATATCCCATGTGAGGTATAGGAGGGTCTAAATCGAGGGGCTTAAGAGGCATCCCTCTGTAAGGATGTCATGGCTTTCCATTAATTAAATAAGCATTGTCATAAGGTATTTTAATGGTAGGAACTCTATTTTCTTTATTTCTTCTGTCCCTGTTAATCATTCCTGATGGGGTTGGAGTTATTTGCCTACATACTTCAGGTCATCTGAGAGTAGTAAACAGGGGGATTGGTGGCTAGAATCCATTTCTGTATTTTCTCATAACATTCTTGGTTACACAAATTTTCATTACAAAGGACTAAATCTGAAATCACTGGTCCATTAGAAGTCTGTTTCTTATGTTTAAACTCTGGTTCTGTTAAGACCCTGTTTTCAGGGAAAACACATAAAATATTTATAGTAAACATACACATATTAAGCAAACAAGGAAGGAAAGTCCGCAACCCCATTCCCAACATGATGAGACTTTGCAAACACCTTTATTACTCAGCAGAATCCTTGTCAATCACTAAGGGGAATTGTAGGTGGTGTAACACTAATATTTATTTTATCATTGATTTCTAATTTCTTTCCAGAGAATGAGATGAAACTCCTGACACTGAAAACATTTATAACATCAAATCGACCTGACTAGAGAAGAACTTCTTCAATCTTACCATAATTACACTGACAAAAATTCATTTCAAAAAGGGATTCTAAAAGCTTCTAGAATTTTAAAGGCATGTTCATGTTCACAGAAAAAATAATCAGATTAACATCCCATTTCTCAACAGAAACCCAAATGTCTGAGAGGGCTTGAAACAATGTATTTATAGTATTGAATAAAATAACAGCCAAACAAGACCCATTGTACCAAATAAACAATCAGAATTGTACTATCAGAATTGAAGAAAAAATAAAAACCTTTCAAGGTGAGCATAAATGAAAGGAATTTATTATTACTATGCCAGCATTGCAGAAGACACTTAGAAGAATGTTACACATAGAAGAAGATCAAAAACAACCAAGAGATATTGGATGAATATGCAATAATTAGCATAGAAGCAAACATTAAATGTAAATCAAAATGAAAAAAAGTAACACATTTCTCTGTATAATAACATTGAATATAAAAGGTCTCATTTCTCCAAATAATAGGCATAGATCATAAGACTGGACTAAAATAGGAAGACCCAATTATTGTTGTCTGCAAGAAACCCACCTATGGTCAAAGATATTCGTAAGTAAAAGAATGAAACTAATACTTCAAGTTGAGTTTTGCTCAGGGTAAGAGATAGGGGTTTAGTTTCATTCTGTTGCATATGAATTTCTAGTTTTCCCAGCACATTGGTTGAAGAGGCTATCTTTTCTCTTTTGCATTTTTTTGGCACCTTTATCTAGTATGAGAAAATTGTATTTATTTGGTTATGTGTCTGTGTCCTCTATTCTGTACCATTGATTGACCTGTCTATTTTGGTACCAATACCATGCCATTTTTGTTACTATTGTTTTGTAGTATAGTTGAAGTTCTGGTATTGCAATAACCCATGCTTCACTCTTCCCGCTAAGGATTTCTTTAGCTATTTTGGCTTTCTTATTCTTCCAGATGAATTTCATGATTGCTTGCTCTATTTCTGTAAGGTACGTCATTGGGATTTTAATTGGAATTGCATTGAATCTGTATAGCACTTTTGGCAATATGGCCATTTTAGCAATATTAATTCTGACATAGGTGACAAAAACTTGAGCAGGAGAAAAGACAGCCCCTTTAACAAACAATGCTGGGAAAACTAAATATCCACACATAGAAGATGACAGCTAGATCCCTATCTCTCACCTGTCAACTCAAAATGAAACAATAAAATGACCTCCTAATTAGAACTCCAGTTTTTGCTGAGGAAATAAAAGCAAGAATCAACTAATGAGGCTGCATTGATTTAAAAAGCTCCTGCACATACAAGGAAGTAATTTCCACAGACGGGCTAGAAAAGTGGAAAAATTATTGCCAGCCAAACTTGAACAGAGAATGAATATCCAGAATATATATAGAACTCAAAAAAATTAACACCAGAAAATCAAAGCAACTCAATTAATAAATGGGCAAATCAACTGAACAGATACTTCTTGAAAGAAATACAAATGGACAATAATTATATAAAAAACAGTTCAACAAATGAATCCATCAGGGAAATGCAAATCAAAACTATACTGAGATTCCATATCACCCAGTCAGAATGGCAATCATCAGGAATACAAAAGAAAAATAAAAAACAAAAAATAATCCTGGTGAGGATATGAAGGAAATGGAACACTTGCACACTGTTGTTGTGTATTTAAGTTAGTACAGCCATATGAAAACCCAGATATTGGTTCCTTAGAATACTAAATATAATACTATTTATGATACAGGAGTACCATTCCTTGAGAGAATTGAAGTCAGATACAATCCTAGAGTTTATTATTTTTTTATGAACTGCAGCACAATTCACAATAGATGAGTTATGGAATCAGACCTGGTATTTCTCTTCATGGATGAATGCATAAAGACAATATCACATGTGCACACACAGAGATACACAAACACATAGAGTGGAGTATTATCCAGCCATACAGAACAAAATATCATGTCATTCATAGGAAAGTAGATGGATTGGAGAACATAATGGTAAGCAAAATAAGTAGACACATGAATCCAACTATTATAAAATCTAGGAGTGAAAAAATTACATTCAAGTAGCAAGAAGACTTATTAGAGAATACAAAGGAGAATGGGGATGGAAAATCATGGGGGTGAATATGATTAAAGTATGGTATTTGCATGTACAAATATGCCACAATGAAAGCCACTGCTCAACATTAAAATGCAGTGGTGATTCTTTCAAACAAGAATGCACTTCTAAGAATCACCCTAAGACTTCACAGACTATACAGGACCAAAAGCCACAATGACAGGAGTAAACTCTGGGTAATTCAAGGATCACATTGCATATCACCCTTGACATACTTAGATTTGGAAGTACAGTTCCAGCTCGCACACTTGCTGAATACAGTACTCTGGTGTTGCAGCTGAACTACAGAGCTATTTAGCTTATTAGCATATTGATGTAACTTTTGAGAACACTGGAGTCCAAGGTATTAGTCAATGTTCCAACACTATAACAAACACCTGATTTAGTGAACCAATAAAGAGAAAAGCGGGGTTCTGGCTCACAGTGTTGGCGTTCATGACTGATCAGATCTATTGTTTTTAGATCCCTGGTGGCAGACAACTCATCATAGAAAAAGGCTATAACTAAGCAAAACTACTTGTATCAAAGTCAGAAGAAAAGAGAGGCAGGAATGAGGTATTAAAATTCCCATTTAAAGGGCACCTTCATAAACCAAAAGTCTTCTCACTGGCCCCAATCTCTCATGGGTTACATCAGATGCCAACAGCACCACCTGGGGAAACACAGCATAACCTCATGGGGTTTTGAAGGACATTCCAGATCCCAACTCTAAAATATCCAAAATATAATTCTACCTGATAGTGTACAATTAATTATAGCATACTACTTTTGGTTAATGTTGTTGCAGTGTTTACAAAAACCCTCTTCTTACCAATGTTTGGGTCGTGAAAGGAAGTAAAATGAGTAGATTTATTGTGAATATGTGAGCTTTGTGCCAACCCCATTTGCTTGATAGGTTTTGGTCCCTTTTATGCTGTCCCTTTTTCATATAAGCTTCCATTTCTATATCTTTATCTGACAGCATCTACTTTAATATGTAATGAGCACTTCCATTTGTTTTTATTGAAATAATGTGAGCATTGTAGAAACAAATGTATCTGCCATTAAAAATTCAGGGAAAGAATGTCTTTTAAAAATCTTTCAAGAATTAAAATGGTATGTCTTTACGCCATGTACAAACAGAGAAACAACATGTATCCCATTTGTTTACAATAAAAAAAAAAGAATTAAAATTGTTGTAGTCTCCACCTTTTTTCTTAAATTAGATATGGTACACACACATTACACAATGGATACTGAAATCAAGTTTATTATATATCCAGAAACTCACATTTCTGCAATTGGAACTCACCTGCTAATCCAAACTGTCAAACATGATTCTTTTCTGAATTATTCAGCTTTCTATTGCTGTGATAACATACCTGAAAACAACTTAGGAAAGGTACAACGCCAGTGACTCACATCCAAGTGGGTCCAACCTCCTAAATTCCCCCTCCCCAAAGAGCCACCAATTGGGAACTAAGAACCCAATACATGAATCTTTTGGGGACATTCAACATGCAATCTATAACATTTTCCTAAAAAAAAATGCCACATATAAAATGTAGCTCACACATGAGTTCTTCAAAATATCAAGTCAACTTCATACCTTAAAATCTGGCCCTGATTTAGAAAACTGCTTGTCCTCAGGTTCCTAAGTGAACTACACACTTTGTAAAACATCAAGCAATGCATCTGAATAAAGTTGGCAAAATTGTACCAATAGGTTTAAATTTTTTAAATCTTGGCACTTTTTCTTCCAAGATTGTTTCTTTGTAAAAATAATTGTCCCCAGGAACAGTAGCACTCACATTTAATCTCAGCTGCTTGGGAGGCTAAGACAGAAGAATTACAAGTTCAAAGCCAGCCTCAGCAATACAGTGAGGTCCTAAGCATCATAGTGAGAATCTGTGTCAAAACAAAAATAAATAAGTAGAAAGGGCTTGGGATATAGCTCAGTAGTTAAGAACGTGATATTCAATCTCTTCTTTCAAAAAAAATTACTTTTCAATGGGTACCTAAATAAAATAATCAATTTAAGTACTTTATGGCATAGTGAGGGAACTATAGTTCTATTAAAATAGCCTATCATACATTTTATAAAATAGACCAGCCCCCACACTCAGCAGAGTCCCCACAAAGCAGCTAATAGCAGCTGTGTGCCTCTCATCAACTCCCATGTCCAGATACTACTGGAGATGCATATCACCAAAAGAGCAGGACTAAAAGTGGGGAAGGAAAATGCTAAGAATGTGTCCTCTTTCAAACTAATGACCCCAGACCACCACCCAGATTCTCTGGGCAAAATGTTGAAGTAACTAGGTGGCAAGAGAGACACCATGGCAGTAACCTTCTGGAACACAAAAAGCTGACTCTCCTTGCCAATTTCCTGCATCCCAGGAATTGAAACCATCTCAGGGAAAACTCTCAAGGAAGTGCTATTGGTCCCAGACAAAAGATAAGCATGGTCCCTTTCTGGCCACCCAGCCTGCTGGACTTCCTATGAAAGCAGAAAATGTGTGCAGAAGGTGACCTCCAGATGCTCTGATAGTTCCCCTAAGGAAGGACCCAGAAGATCCACTTCAGAATTAAAAATGCACCTTACTAATGATTCTGGAAGATAAAATGGATGATTCAGAATGTGATGATGAGTACAGGAAGTGTGACACAAGAACTGACATATCTACGGGCTCAAACAAGAAACTTCTGGAAAAAATATCTTATAAGTCCATCTAAGCAGACAGTTGGTACAGAACAAAGATGGCATTACCCCTGTGTATATTTGTGAATCCTGGTTTGCTGAGACATTTCCAAAAAAACCTCTGGAACAGAACATACATTGAGAGATCTCACGTAGAAACTTGTGTAGAGGCACCATACAGTGACTTCCCACCAGTAACCAGGTAGCAGTACAGTGAACTCTCAGGGAAACCTTACACAGTAATTCCCACAAGACCTCATATTGTCCAGCAGACCCAGAGAACCTCCCACAGGGATTTTATACATTTTCCACAGTTCTTGCATAGATAACTCACCCAGAGACAATACACAAAGACCTCCCTCCATGACAGAGATGTGACAGAGTCCATTCACAGAGAACTCCTACAGTGCCTCCAAGGCTTACAAAGGCCTCAGTCTTCCGCAGAGACCTCCTCCTACATACACAATCCACAAAGAAAGTACATAAAGATATTTCACCACAACAGAGACCTCACAGAGATTTTTTGTAGAGAATCCTTAAACTTAGCTTCACAGAGACATCACACAGATTTCAACACACCCCCACACAAGGACTTCATAGAATTCCCAATAGATATACTGCACCCATTTCTCTTTCCTTGTGGATCTGAAACCACTTATTCAACTTGAAGCACAAGAGTGACACCACCAACCTTGTCTTGCCCCCAGAACCAAATGGTCTTCCAAATGGTGGTCTCTGCTTGGGAAAGGTCCTTGGGTACTTCTGTTGTGTTGCAGTGTCTCTGCCTCTGAACAAAAGAAATGTAGATTCCAAATACAGACCAGCAAAATTCCTTCCTCTACGGGTTTACCAAACTCTTATCTCTGACCCACAGTTTAGAGAATCACAAGTTTTAAATGTGAATAAGTGCTGCCAACCTTCAGTGACAGAAATCAACTTATTTGTCCAGCTTTAGTCATTGAAAAATTAAATGTACCAATGTCACATTTTCTTTCTCTGGAAAAAAGAACTGATTTCAAGGTGGTTGTCCACTTTGGAACCACAATAAAGACCTGTAGATAATGGACCCTAGGAATGAAATAAACCAGCAAAGAGGCATCTGGACTCACATCCACCTCCAGGGGACTGTCCAATAAGCACATCATCCTGCATTTAGCACATAGTGTCAAGTTTGGAGAATCTGCTTTATTTACTAATGCAACTGGCTAAGAATCATGGGAAGATTTCATACAAATGAGATTTCTGGCAATATTCTTATTTTGGCCTCTTGGAAGACTATATTTAATCCTTCATACTTATGAGGTTTTATTCTTAAAAATGTGGTAAAGCCCTCAACAGACTTCCAAAACATAAAAACATTAATGTTCAGTTAACATAGCTTAACTATGGAATAATTAGAAGATTTCATTTTGAAATGAATTCTAGGAGATGCACATTTTCTAATACTCAGACAATCAAGCTCTGTTATATATTCCATATAGAGCAAAAAAGGACATGTTGCTTCAAAGGGTTTAGAATCCTTCAAAATATATCACTAAACCATAGAGCTTAATGAAACTACTAGTAAGGAATATTTCACTATCTGAATTGAGAAAACTATACATTTAATTCATATTTATATTAGAATAATCAATAATGAAAATCTCAAAGGATGCAATTGATGGGACTACACATTTCTTATCACTCATAAGCAATCCGTTGTTCTTGTCACATTTATATTAAAGGCATCTGTGAAGCATGTAATCACTGGTTGGGTCTCTCAGATTATCCATTATGATAAAAGCACCACAATTCTCTCACTAAAAAGAAAGGCTAAAACAAGATCTCTTTCAGTCTATTTGCTTCAACAAGAAATCCCCATCAGAAGTCACAGAGATATAAACCAAAGGAATGACAATACAATAATTAAAGTCAACAAAGGGAGGAATGTTACTAAAGGAAAAGTCAATCAATGGAGACACCAAGTCAAGTTAAAAACCAAAAATAAGCAAAAATCAAAGGGAACACAAATCATATCTCAAAAATAACTCTTAAATTTAATGGCCTAAACTCATCAATCAAAAGACACAGACACACAGATTGGATTTTAAAAACACAACCCAACAATATGCTGCATTCAAGAGACTCATCTCATAGAAAAAGATTTTCACAAACAAAAAGTAAAATGATTGGGGAAAAAAACATATCATTCACATAGACTCAGTGAAAAAGCAGGGGTTTCCATTGTTGTGTCAGATAAAGATAACTTCAAGTCAAAGTTAATCTGAAGGGATAAGGAAGGACATTTCATGCTGCTTAAGAGAACCATAAATCAACAACACATAACACTTGTAGATATATATGCCCCCCAAAATGGAACATGTGTGTACATCAAAAAAACCTGTCTCAATTTCAGAAATTGAACACACCACAACACAATAATATGGGGGGAATTTAACATACCTTTCTCACCACTGCATAGATCTTCCGAACAAAAACCAAAGAAGCCACAGAACCTAATAACACAATTAATAATTTAGAATTAACAATCATATATAGATTATTCTATCCATCAATGGGTGAATATGGAGCACATGGATCCTTCTGTGAAAAAGACTATATGTTATGGCACAAAGCAAATCTTTGTAAATACAAAAAGATAGAGATACTATCTTGTATCTATCAGATCTTAATGCAAGGCTTCAGGCATTTTTCTGCTATTACATCACTTCCATAATCTTGTATCTCTGATCCTTCTTCAATATCTGTGAGCATCAATTTTCCCCCAGTTCTGGAAAGTTATGATTATAGTTTCTCATTTTTTTCTTTAATACTGTCTGAATGTTCAAGGGTGTCCAAATGATGTTCAAGCTCAGACATTCTTTCCTCTACTTAATCTAATTGTATTGGAGACACTTTCAATTTAATTTTTTTTAATAAAAAGTGTCCCACGGCATTTATATTCATCTGGTAATAACATAAGGGTAATCAAAACAATATGAACAAATGTTTTAGAACTATATTCCCAGCAAAGGACACAAAAAAATTGTAGCCTTCTCTGTAACTTCTCACTTCATTCATCATTTCTAGTTGGAGAGACTTTGTAGCAGAGTAATATTATCTCCTTTTAGCATGATCTGACCCAGTTGTTTTCTTGACTTCGTTTTAGAATGAATCTCTTCTTCATCATCTAATACAAGGTTCATGTATTCATCAAAACCAGTAATACAGTCCTCTATCCACATATTCACTTGCTCATAGAGCCACACCTGAATCCAGGATCTATTTTGCAGGTATCTGAAGATGAGGTTGATGGGCTGCACCATCACCTTCTGGACCTTCTGGCCTTGGCCTCGGTACACCATGGTGGAATCTCACAAAGACCACACCAACCAGCACATTACCTCAGATAGCAACTTCCAGAATTGAGAACCGGAAGCCTAATTTTTTTATTTTATTGATTTTGTCTGTCATTTCTAAGATTTCTGTTTAGTTCTTTTTCAATTTCTCTATATGTTCATTGAATTTGTCATTTATATCCCGTACTGACTTCCTTAATTCATAGCTATTTTATTGAATCATCTTATAATCCATTAATTTTTCCAAAATCTTTGTTTTGACTATTTCATCATCTTTCATATTTTTGGAATAACAAACCTTAAGAGTTTTCTGATTACACTGTTTTTTGATACCTTTTATATTCTTACATTGGGATGGGTTTCTATTCCACCTTTATATGTGTGTATTCTTAGGGCACAGCCTTCTTTTGGCCAAGCATTCTGGGATATAAGGTTGTTGTGAAATGTTGAATACATTTCCAAGTGGATTTTGTAGTATATTTACTCTGCTAACTTTCTGGGGCTGATTAGTAACCAAAGTGAACATTCAAAGTGGTGTCACATGTCACTTGAGGATTCCACTTTCTCTGTAGACTTCATTGGATCTTTCAAGTATATCAGACCATTTTCTTCCTAGTAAGTGTCCATGATTGCTCTTCTAGATTTGGTCACTCTGTGTATTCCAAGAGTGTATGGGAGTAACCTATGTTGAGGTCTTCATGTTATTTCTCTCTGCTCTTGCTGTAGGAGCAGATGTCCAGGGGTGAGTTGAGCCTTCTTCCCAGCTGTTCCTACTTGGGCCATGGCTGTCAATTTGGGGTTCCCTTCCCATTTCTTTGTGTTGAAGTATTGCTGAAGTTTGAGCATAATTATGTGTGGAACACAGTTCACAATCTCTTAGGTGGTTTGGTGTGTAACTCAGCCACAGAGCATAGCTCCACCAATTTGAAGTATCACATTTGATACAGAACAAGTACATAAAAGGGAGAAAAAATAACAGCAAGAATTAGAGTAACAATCTGAAACATTCAAGTATATACCAGGTGTCGATTATAATATGTACAATACTAATAATCAGAAAATGAGAAATGGTGTCAGAAATTGAAACAGCATCAAAAAAATCAGTGAACTATATTTAGCATTAAGGCAAACATTAAATGTCAGCTCCAAAATCCACAGTACTAATAACTGCAAAATCATGAATGGTGGAAGCAAGATTATATAAACCAAATATTTTAAAAGGTACCAAAATACAATTCATTAAGAAGGAATGAAATGGAAAAGGAAGGCAAAAGCAAGGTCAGAATATTCCAAAGGTGAAACAGATAAAGAGGAGAGTTAGAAAGTGAAGGCCACAATAAAGGGTGGCTTTACAAAAGTTTGAAAGTGAAACAAAATACATTGGCAGAGAACTAGAGTATTTAACTGTTAGAGGCAGAAGTTGTGAAAATTAAGCAGGGAGTAAAAATTAATAAGCCACTAACCCTCAAAATACAAAAAAAAGTAAATGAATAATAAAATGAGAAAAATGACAGAAAAGACAAAAATCTCTTAAATATACATAACATGCACCAATCAACATATAAAATTTTAAAAAACTTAAAATTTATAATAAAAATGAAACATTTAAATATTTCTCACCTTTTCTGTGCACCTCTATAAGGTAGCATGGAATGGGAAGTACTGTTGTCTGCTGGAGTGTGGTTGGGACAGACTAGATTGATGCATCCCCAGGTTGGGACTGACATGGAGTTCTAAACAGAAAGCTATGGTGATTGAGATCTACCTCTGTGTAATTTTGGGGTGGAGTCTCCTACATAGATATTAGCTCAACACATGCCTAGGGTCCTAGCTGATTATCATCTTTGGTGCCACCTGGATCTCATGTGACTCCTGAGAATTATAATAGCCAGGAAGGGTAACCAACTGTCCTGGGTGGAGTAAGCACAAAAGAACTCATGCACTCCACAACCAGCTATGACCTTCCAAGTTTCAGTCCTTAAATGCAAGCATGTTCCCCTTGTTTGACTTCCAAACCCATCCTCAGGTGACTGTGCAAGCCAACAGACTTAAAGAAAAGCTAGTTGCACTCCACTGCATATCTCAATCCCCTAAGATGCAGTCTTCTTTGTGCATGTTTCAATGGCTTTCTGCCAGGTGCACCTTCCTTTATTGCAACAAATGGAATTTTTTAATTTAATGACTAGAATGTATTACAAGAAATGTCTTCTTAAAGAATCATGCTACCTTGCTATATTAATGCTTGTACCACCAAGTCCACCCAGAGTGCAAAAATAGAAAACAATGAAAATTTTGCATTAAAATACAGAAAAAAGTGACACAAATATACCCAAACATATTTGACTTTTGGCATTTTGTGAAAAAAATCTCTAATAAAACTTAAGAGTATAAACTTGATCCCTCATTGTGCTACAGCCATAACGTGCCTTATCCCTTAGATAAAGGAGGTCTGCAGTGTGCAGACAAGTGGAAAACCTGGCCTCATATATAGCCTTACCTAATACTTTCTGTTTGCTTCTTAAATGAACTTTTTTGTGAATGAGTTTAAATTTTATTTCAGTCTTTGATGTCTTGTTCCACTACCATGAACAACACAGCACTCAGCTTAGTTGTGGCATATAGTAGCTTATCTATACGTATCTGTATTGAATTTGTTAGAAAAATTCTTTTAGATGTGTAGAGAAGTACATATTTGCTCATATTAATGATTTTTCTACAAATTAAAAAATATTAGGGGATTAAGTACTTTTAAAGGTCAATTGACCTCTTCAAAAAATGATAGAATTTGACAGTAATGTGGATTTATTACTTTATGCATCAGACCAGTGAAAACACAATCTATATTCTATACTCTCCAAAAAAGAACAAATATCATCATGATCAAATGGAATGTAACTAAAAAGACACACAATCTCATAATGGACTATGTGTTTAGAAACACTAGTGGCAAGTTAGTGAAGATATAACTGAGGTCACTAGAGTCATATGAAATACTCTGGTTCAAGTTTGTCCATAGCACTGTGCTTTTAAGGAGGGTTTCTTGGACTGAACATAAGCATCAACTAAGAAAAAGATTGGGCAGTTACCTGCTCCAGCCCCAAACAAATCCAAACAAATTTCTACAAGGAAACCTTGGGTACAAGTTTGTCTGTCTCAGATATCAAAAGCAGAATCTCCAAATGTGTTGATAGAGTAAAAGAGATTTTACCATTCAGTTTCACATGTCCTAGAGAAATGTCTAAATCATTTTCAATTTGCTTATTCCTTTGAAGGTGCCAGGGGCTGATTAGTTTCTGATTATTATTCTATTAAAGAGCTTTCTTTGTTCATTATTTCTTTATTATTATTTGTGTTTCTGCCCCCATGATGACATTTACTATTGTTCATATTCTGAATACTGTATGCAGTCTAACAGGTGAAGAGAATTAAAGTGAGTGTAGTTTTAATCGTCATGATCAAAGTTATCTCACTAATGATCTCTAAGGCATTGTTTCCCTTGAAACATTCCCTCATGTAAGGGCTTTCTAATAGAAATGATGTCATTGCATGGCTCATTCAGAACACTCTCAGCTTTATTCATTCTGCACAATATCAACATGGTGTCATTATAGTGTGTTGGCATTATATTAATATTCTACTCTCTCTCCTCTGCTATGCTTTTAAATGACAGACTTGCAGACTGCATGGTATCAGATTACATGTTTTTGTAGCACTTTATATGAAGCTTTCCAGAATTTGAAAATAAAATTAGCAATTATTTTAAAGCACAAGAGTATCTGTAAGCTTGTACTAGAAAAAATACTTATAATAATAAAAAGAATACAAAGATAGTAATCCAGATCGCCCATGGCATGTTGGTAAAATTCAGCAATGATTCCATGTTGTCCTAGGATCATGCATCTTTTTCTTTATTATTTCAGAAGACTTTTTATTACTGCTTCAAACTCAATATTTGTCTTTGATCTATTAAGGTATTTTGTATCCTCTTGGTTCAATTTGGTATGTCATATGGATCCAGAAACTTTTTCATTCCTTGTAGATTTTGTAATTTATTCAGTATAGAGTAATTCAAAATTTTTCTTAATGATCTTTTGAATTTCATTGTATCTGGCTTAAGACTTCCTTTTTACGTCTAATTTTGTTTATTTGGACCTTTTCTCTTTTTCTTTTTGTCAGTTTTGCTAAGGATTTGTCAGTAATATTGTTTCAAGAAACCAACTCTTTGTTTTATGGATGCTTTGTATTAGTCTTTTTTTCATTTTATTTTGAATGAATTAAAAATTATTTTGATTCTTTGTACACAAATGCGGGATAACTCTTGTTTCTCTGTACATGAAGTACAGTTGCACGACTTGTGTAATCATACATGTACATTGGGTAATGATGTTTGTCTCATTCAGTTATTTTTCCTTCCCCCACCCACTTCCACTCCTTTTTTTCCTTTGATAATCCCAAACTGCATCCATTTACCAGCTAATGCCATAATTTAATTTTTCTTTATGGCTGCATAATCGTCCATTGTGTATATATACCAGTTTCTTATTCCATCCATCAACTAAAGGGCATCTGCATTGGTTCCACAATTTATCTATTGTGAATTAAGCAGCTGTGAACATTGATGTGGCTGCATCATTCTAGTATGCTGATTTTTAGTCCTTCAAGTATTGGCCATTGAGTGGGATAGCTTGGTCAAATGGTTGTTCAATTCCAAGTTTAGTAAGGAAATCCCACACTGCTTTCCAGAATGGCTGCACTAATTTGCAACCCCACCACCAAGGTATGAGTGTATTTTTCCCTCCACATCCTCACCAACACCTATTGTTGCTTGTGTTCTTGATAATTGCCATTCTAATTGGGGTGAGATGGAATCTTAGAGTAGTTTTGATTTGCATTTCTCTTATTGCTACAGATGTTGAACATTCTTTCATATATCTGTTGATTGCTTAAAGATCTTCTTCTGTGAAGTATCTGCTCATTCCTTGGCCCATTTATTGATTGTTTCTTGTACTCTTGGTGTAAATTTTGTGTTCTTTATAGATTCAGAAGATTAGTGCTGTATCTGAAGTATATATGGCAAACAATTTCCCCACTCTGGAGGCTCTTTCCTCTCATTGTTGATAGTTGGCTTTCCTGAGAAAAGACTTTTTAGTTTGAATCTATCCCAATTATTGATTCCTGCTTTCATTTCGTGTGCTTTGGGAGTCATTTTTAAAAAGTCTGGTCCTAAGACAACATGATGCAGATTTGGTCCTACATTTTTCCTGTATAAGTTGCAAGATCTCTAATCTGAATCCAAGGTCCTTGATCCTTTTTGATTTGAGTTTTGTGCAGGGTGAGAGATCAGAGTTTATTTTCATTTTGCTGCATAAGGATTTCCAGTTTTCCCAGCACCATTTGTTGAAGAAGCTATGTTTTTTCCATTGTATGTTTTTGGCACCTTTGTATAGTATGAGAAAAGTGTATTTATGTGGGTTTGTCTCAGTGTCCTCTATTCTGTACCATTGATTGACCTGTCTATTTTGGTACCAGTACCATTTCTATTACTCTGTAGAATTGTTGACGTTCTGGTATTATGATACTCCCTGTTTCACTCTCCCTACTAAGGATTTCTTTAGGTATTCTGGGTCTCTTATTCATTCAAATGAATTTCATGATTGCTTGTTCTATTTCTAAAAGATTCATCATTGGGATTGTAATTGGAATTGCATAGAATTTGTATAGCACTTTAGCAGTATGGCCATTTTGACAATATCAATTCTGCCTATCCAAGAACATGGAAGATCGTCCCATCTTCTGAAGTTTTCTTTAATTACTTTTTTTTTTTTTTTTTTTTTTTTTTTGGTGGTGCTGGGGATTGAACCCAGGGCCTTATACTTGCAAGGCAAGCATTCTAACTGAGCTATATCCCTAGCCCAAGTTTTCTTTAATTTCTTTCCTTAGTGTTCTGTAGTTCTCACTGTAGAGGTCTTTCACCTCTTTTGTTAGATTGATACCTAAGTATCTTTTTTGAGGCTACTGTGAATGGGGTAGTTTTCCTAATTTCTCTCTCAGTGGATTCATCACTTATGAATAAAAATGCTTTAGATTTATGAGCATTGATTTTATATCCTGCTACTCTACTGAATTTATTGATGAGTTCTAGAAGTTTTCTGGTGGAATTTTTCAGCTCCTCTAAATATAGAATCATGTCATCAGCAAATAGGGATAGTTTGAGTTCTTATTTTCCTATTTGTATCCCTTTAAATTATTTGGTCTGTCTAATTATTCTGGCTAGAGTTTCAAGGACAGTGTTGAATAGAAGTGGTGAAAGAGGGCATCCCTAACTTCTTCCAGATTTTAGGGGTAATATTTTCAGTTTTTCTCCATTTAGAATCCTATTGTTCATGGGCTTAGCATAGATAGTCATTACAAAGTTGAGGAATGTTCCTATTATCTCTATTTTTTTCTAGTGCTTTGTGAATGAAGTGGGCTATATTTTTTCAAATACTTTTTCTGTATCTACTCAAATAATCATATGATACTCAACTTTAAGTCTGATGATGTAGTGAATTACATTTATTGATTTCTGGATGTTGAACCATCCTTGCATCCCTTGGATAAAACCCAATTGATTGTGCTGTACTATATTTTCCCACCCCTCTTTTCCCTCTATACAGTCCTTCCTTCCTCCATTCTTGCCACCCTCCTTAACCCCAATCCTAAACCTAACCCTAACCCTAATGCTAACTCCTCCCACCCCCCATTATGTGTCCTCTTCTGCTTATCAGTGAGATCATTCATCCTTTAGTTTTTTGAGACTGGCTAATCTCGCTTAGCATGAAATTCTCCAGTTTCATCCATTTGCCTGCAAATGCCATAATTTATCATTCTTTATGGTGGAGTAATATTCCATTGTATATATATGCCACAGTTTCTTTATCTTTTCATCAACTGAAGGACATCTAGGTTGGTTCCACAATCTGGCTATGGTGAATTGAGCAGCTATAAACATTGGTGTGGCTGTATCTCTGTAGTATGCTGATTTTAAGTGTTCTGGGTATGGGCCAAAGAGTGAAATAGCTTGGTCAAATGGTGGTTCCATTCCCAGCATTCTGAGGAATCTCCATACTGCTTTCCAGAGTGGATTAATTTACAAACCCACCAGCAATGGATGAATGTACCTTTTTCCCCATATCCTCACCAACACCTATTGTTGCTCGTATTCTTGATAATCACCATTCTAATTGGGGTGAGATGGAATATTAGAGTAGTTTTGATTTGCATTTACCTTATTACTAGAGAGGTTGAACACTTTTTTTTCAAATATCTGTTGATTGCTTGTAGATCTTCTTCTGTGAAGTCTCTGTTCATTTCCTTGGCCCATTTGTTGATTGGATAATTTGTATTCCAAGTGTAGTTTTTTGAGTTCTAAATATGTTCTGGAAATTAGCACTCTATCTGAAGTATGAGTGGCAAAGATATTCTCCCAAACTCTAGGCTCTCACTTCACATTACTGATAGTTTCCTTTGCTAAGAGAAAGCTTTCTAGTTTGAATCTATCCCAGTTGTTGATTCTTGCTTTTATTTCTTGTGCTATGGGAGTCCTGATAAGGAAGTCTGATCCTAAGCCAACAAGGTGAAGATTTGGACCTACTTTTTCTTCTGTAAGATGCAGGGTCTCTGGTCTGATTCTGAGGTCCTTGATCCATTGTGAGTTGAGTTTTGTTCAGGGTGAGAGATAGGGGTTTAATTTCATTCTGTTGCATATGGTTTTCCAGTTTTCCCATTACCATTTGTTGAAGAGGCTATCATTTCTCCATTGCATATTTTTGCCCCTTTAGTCTAGTATGAGAAAATTGTATTTACTTGGGTCGGAGTCCATGTCCTCTATTCTGTACCATTCATCTACCTGTCTATTTTGGTACCAATACCATGTCATTTTTGTTACTATTGCTTTGTAGTATAGTTGATGATCTGGTACTGCGATACCCTCTGCTTTGCTCTTTCTACTGAGGATTGTTTTAGCTATTCTGAGTTTCTTATTCTTCCACATGAATTTCAAAATTGCTTCCTTATTTCTGTGAGGTACATCTTTGGGATTTTAATTGGAATTGCATTGAATCTGTATAGCACTTTAGGTAGTATGGCCATTTTGACAATATTAATTCTCCCTATCCAAGTACATGGGAGATCTTTCCATCTTCCAAGGTTTTCTTTAATTTCTTTCTTTAGTGTTCTGTAGTTCCCATCGTAGAGGTCTTTCACCTCTTTTGTGAGATTGATTCCCAAGTATTTTATTTTTTTTTTTTGATGTTATTGTAAATGGGGTAGTTTTCCTAATTTCTCTTTCTGAAGATTTATCACTTATGTATAAAAATGCATTCAATTTATGAGCATTGATCTTGTAACCTGCTACTTTACTGAATTCAATTATGAGCTCTAAAAGTTTTCTGGTGGATTTTCCAGGTTCCTCTAAATATATAATCATGTCATCAGTGAATGGGTATAGTTTGAGTTCTTCTTTTCCAATTCATATCCCTTTAATTTCCTTGGCCTGTCTAATTGCTCTGGCTAGAGTTTCAAGGACGATGTTGAATAGAAGTGGTGAAAGAGGGCATCCCTGCCTTGTTCCAGTTTTTTGGGGGAATGCTTTCAGGTTTTCACCATTTAGAATGCTGATGGCCATGGGCTTACCATACATGACCTTTACAATGTTAAGGAATATTCCCACTACCCCAATTTTTTTCTAGTGTTTTGAGCATGAAGGGATGCTGTATTTTATCAAATACTTTTCTGCATCTATTGAAATAATCATGTGATTCTTAATTTTAAGTCTGTTGATATGGTGAATGACGTTTATTGATTTCCAGATGTTGAACCAACCTTGCATCCTGGGATAAAACCCACTTGATCGTGATGCATTATCATTTTAATATATTTTTGTATGCAATTTGCTAAAATTTTCTTGAGAATTTTTGTTTCGATGCTCATGAAGGATGTTGGTCTGAAATTTTCTTTCCTTGATGTGGTTCTCTCTGGTTTAGGTATCAGGGTGATATTGGATTCATAGAATGAGTTTGCGAGGGTTCCCTCCTCTTCTATTTCATGGAATACTTTGAGGAGTATTGGAATGAGCTCTTCTTTAAATGTTTTGTAGAACTTGGCTGAGAACCCATCTGGATCCAGACTATTATTTGTATATTTTGTATTTCAGTCGTGTGTGTTGTGAACGTTTCTTGTTCGCTCCGAATTTTAGTAATTTTGAGTTTTCTCCTTCTTTCTCTTTGTTAGTGTGACTAAGGGTTCCTCAATTTTGTTTATTTTTTCAAACAACCAACTATTTTGTAAATTTTTTCGATTGTTTCATTTGTTTCAATTTTGTTGACTCAGCTCTGATTTTAACTATTTACTGTCTTCTACTACTTTTGGTGTTGGTCTGCTCTTCGTTTTCTAGGGCTTTCAGCTGTAGTGTTAAGTCGTTTATTTGTTGATTTCCACTTCTTTTGTTGAATGCACCCCATGAAATAAATTTTCCTCTAATTACTGCTTTCATAGTGTCCCAGAGATTTTGGTATGATGTACTTTTCTTCTCGTTTACTTCTAAGAATTTTTTTAATTCCCTCCTGGTGTCTTCTGTTATCCATTCATCATATAATAGTGTATTATTTAATCTTCAGGTATTTGAGAAGTTTCTGTTTTTTATTTTGTCATTTATTTCTAATTTCAATCCATTATGATCTGATAAAATACAAGGTTTCTCTATCTTCTTGTATTTGCTACCGTTAGCTTTGTGGCATAAAATATGGTCTATTTTAGAGAAGGATCCATGTGCTGCTGAGAAGAAAGTGTACTCATTCTTTGTTGGATGGTATATTCTATATATGTCCTTTAAGTGTAAATTGTTGATTGTGTTATTGAGATCTATGGTTTCTTTATTCAGTTTTTGTTTGGAAGGTCTATTCAGTGGTGAGAGAGGTGTGCTAAATCACATAGTATTATTGTGTTGTGGTCTATTTGATTTCTGGAATTAAGAAAAATTTGTTTGACATACATGGATGAGCATGTTCAGGGCATAGATATTTATGACTGTTATGTCTTGTTGATTTTGCTTCCCTTAAGCAGAATGTAATGTCCTTCTTTATCGCTTCTGACAAGTTTTGGCTCGAAGTCCACATTATCTGAAATGAGGATGGATACTCCAGCTTTTTTGCTGTGTCCATGCCATGTGCATGGTATGTTTTTCCCCATCCTTTCACCTTTAGTCTATTTGTATCTCTTTCTATGAGATGAGTCTCCTGCAGGCAGCATATTGTTGGATTTTTCTTTTTAATTCGATCTGCCAGTCTATGTCTTGATTGCTGAGTTCAGGCCTTTAACATTCAGCGTTATTATTGTGATATGATTTGTAATCCCAGTCATTTGACTCATTTTTGGTTTTTGACATGATTTGGTTTCTCCTTTATTTGGCTATTCCTTTAGGCTAGTTCTTCCCGTTGCTGATTTGCATCATTGTTTTTCATCTCTTCTTCATGGAATATTTTGCTGAGAATGTTCTGTAATGCTGGCTCTCTTTTTTTATATTCCTTTAGCTTTTGTTTATCATGGAAGGATCTTATTTTGTCGTCAAATCTGAAAGTAAGTTTTTCTGGGTATAAGATTCTTTGTTGGCATCCATTTTCTTTCAGGGCTTGGTAAATGTGTTCCAGGCCCCTCTAACTTTTAGGGTCTGGATTGAAAAATCTGCTGATATTCTTATTGGTTTCCCCCTGAATGTAATTTGATTCTTTTCTCTCGCGGCCTTTAAAATTCTGCATTTATTTTGTATGTTAGGTATTTTCATACTAATGTGACTTGTTGTTGTTCTGTTGTAATTTTGTGTATTTGGAGTCCTATAGGCCTCTTGTACTTGGTTTTCCATTTCATTCTTCAGATTTGGAAAATTTTCTGATATTATTTCATTAAATAAATTGTTCATTCCTTTGGTTTGTTTCTCTAAGCCTTCCTCAATCCCAATATTTCTTAAATTTGGCCTTTTCATGATTTTCCATAATTCTTGTAGATTCTGTTCATGATTTCTTACCATCTTCTCAGTTTGTTCAACTTTGGTTTCAAGGTTAAATATTTTTGTCGTCACTGTCTGAGCTTCTGTCTTCCAGGTGTTCTATCCTATTGGTTTTGCTTTCTATAGAGTTTTTAAGTTGGTTTATTGTTTTCTTCATTTCAAGTATTTCTGTTTGTTTTTTCTCAGTATCTCTAACTCTTTATTGAAATGATCTCTTGCTTCCTGTATTTGCTCTTTTAACTGTTGATTGGTGTGATCATTTAATCCCTGCATTTGCTCTTTCATCTCCTCCTTCAATGCCTGCATTTGCTCTTTCATCTCCTCATTTGCTTCCTTGATTGTTTTAATTATGTACAATCTGAACTCCCTTTCTGACATTTCTTCTGCTGTGCTGTCATTGGGTTTTATTGATATTGCATCTAGGTTTTTTGGGACATTTTCTTCCCTTGTTTTCACATATTGGTCAGATATCAGTGGTACTCTGAGATATTGCAGATTTCTTCTATTGCTTATAATGTCCCTGTAGATTTCCAGTATGTCACCTCCCAGCCTTCAGTAGCCTGAAATCTTGGAGGGACTTGATGATGCAGTGTTTCTGAAGAAAGCTGCCCCTAGCCCGTTACTGGTTCCAGGGCATGGAGCTGGCTCTGTATGGACAGGTTCTCACTGGGCTGTCTGCTCCAAGAAGCTGGCCTTGGAAGGACCCTGCCATTGGAGGGAGCAGGACTGCTTGAAGAAGTCTCTGGCTGCCCTGCCCTGGTCCCAGAGGCTGTCTGTGGGACAGATCTCACCGCTGGCTCTGGGACTTGGAGCTGGCTCTGTGCATAAAAGCTCTCCCTGGGTGGCATGCTCCAAGAAGCAGGTCATGGAAGTAGCCCACTGCCAGAGGGAGAAGGGCTGCCTGGGAAAGACTCTAGCTGTCCTGCCCTGCTCTGAGAAGCTGCCCCTTTCCAGGCCTGCCACCCGGGCTGAGTTTCACCAGGTGTGGGAGACTCACCCTGAGGTTCTATGTTAGTCTGAGTCTCTCAATGCCTCCCCTTCTTGAATACTGGGTTCTGGAGTGACAGGAGATGCAGTCACCCTCTAGTCCACCATCTTGGATCATGCCTGCACTATGTTTTTAGTATGCTTTTGTATGTAGTTTGCTAAAATAGTTAAGAATTTTTGCATCTATCTTGATTAAGGATATTGGTCTGAAATTTTCTTTCCTTGATATGTCTTTATCTGGTTTTGGTATCAGGGTTGCATTATTCTTTTAGTCTCTAATTTATTTATTTTTTCTCTGAATTTTACTATTTCTTTCCTTCCAAGAATTTTGGATATGGTTTGTTCTTGTTTTTGTAAGACATTATGATAAATCATGATATTATAGCTTTGTATTCTTTTTGTTTATACCGGCATTTATTTTTGCAAACTTGCCTCTCCGCATTGCTTTCCCCTTTCTGGTATTCCATTTCTTTGAAATTTTAATCTGGGCACAGTGGTGCATGCCTATAACACCAGCGGTTCAGGAGGCTGAAACTGAATGATCACATGTTCAAAGCCAGTCTCAGCAAAAGCAAAGTCCTAAGCTTCTCTGTGAGACCATTATCAGAAAAATACAGAATAGGGTTGGGGTGTGACTCAGTGGTACACTGTACCTCAGTTAAATCCTTGGTACCAAAAAAAAAAAAAAGAAAGAATGAATTTTAATATTTCCCCCATAATTTCATTCATGACATGGAGGAAAGTAGTGTGTACACTGTTCATTTAGTAGTGTGTTGCTCAGGTTCCACATGTTTGTGAAATTTCTGCCATTATTTCTAGCTTCTTTTCATTGTGATCAGATAAAATACAAGGTATCATTTTATTTCAAAAATTTTGTCAGTGTTTGGTTGTGGCTCAATGATGGAGCACTTGCCTAGCATGTGTGAAGCAATCAGTTCAATACTCAGCACCACATTAAAAATATAAATAAAGGCATTTTGTGTATCTACAACCAACAAAATGTATTGAAATTTAAAAAATGTTATGAATTGCTCAATTGCTTAATATATGGTCTATTTTGCAAAATATTTTCTATACTGAATGAAATAACATGTAATTTCAACTGCTGTGTGGAATACTTTGTAGATTTTGTTATGTCCATTTGATCTGTAGTACAATGTAAATATGATGCTTGTTTATTTTGGGGGGGGGTGCTTGGATTATGTATTTATTGTGGCCTATCTATTTATATTTAATCATGTTTGTTTTTTAAAATTGGGTGCTTCAAGACTTATTGCTTGTGCACTTTTAAAACATATCTTTGTGATGAATTGTCTCCTTGATCAATATGTAGTGACCTTCTTTTTCCTTCTGATTTTATTTTAAAGTCTATTTTGCGATTATATCTATTCCTCTTTGCTTTTGGATTCCCTTTGCTTAGAACATAACTTTCTATCTGTTTGCTTTCAGTGTGTGTATGTCTTTGCACATGTTAAGTTTCTTGGGGAAGCTATTGTTGGATCTTATTTTTTAATCCACTTAGCCAATCTGCCTCTTTCATATGGAAAATTAAAAACATTTACATTCAGTGTGATTCTTGAAAGGTATGTTGTTATTCCTGTCATTGTGCTTTTTATTCTTGTAGTGGTTTTGAATATTCCATGTTTTTTCTTTGTTTTATTCATCTTAAAAATTTGATTGTTTACTATATTGATAATTAAGATTCTTTACTCTTTCTTATTTGCATGTTTATGTCACTAGTGAGATTTACTTTTTCATGTTTACAGATGATTTGATCTTTCTTCCTCTTCTGGATATTTCCTTTTTCAATATTTTGGCTTTTCATCACTGTGACAATATACCTGAGAAAAAACAAAGAAAGATTTATTTTGTCTCATGGTTACAGAGGTTTCCTTCAGTGTTTGGTGAACTCCATTACTTTGTGCATAAGCTGAAGTCGAGCATCATGGGAGATGAACTTGGCAGAGGAAAGTTGCTTACCTCCTGTGAGCTGAGAAGCAGAGAATGGGAAAGAAAGGAACTTGTGACAAGATTCAGAACCCAAGGTATTGCCCCCAAGGTCCTTCTCCCTTCAGCTGTATCCCACTTCCAACAGTTTCCACCACCTCTGAGTAATACATTCATATTATAAAGCCATCAATTGATAAATCCTCTTAGGAGGTCAGAGTCCTCATGATTTATTTTTTTCCTAGGAGCCCCACCTCTGAATACTACTGCACTGGGGATCAAGATTTCAGAGTATGAGTCTTTCTGGGGCATACTTTATCCAAACCATAACAAGGGTCTTCAGTGATGCTGATCAAGTGTTCATGCATTCCTTTAATTTATTCTCATCCAAGGTATTTATCTCTCCTTCTTTTCTTGAAGACTATCATTGCTGGGTATAACACTCCACTCCACTCTTTGACACTCCACTCCCTTACCCAGACTACTTTCTTCTTTATAAAGATCACCAGTCAGAATGGACTATGGTCAGTCATAAGGACCTCTAAAATGAGGTCCTTCTTTTTCTTAAATCCATTTTTAGTTGTAGGTGGACATGATACCTTTATTTAATTAATTTATTTTTTTGTAGTGCTGAGCATTGAACACAGTGCCTCACACATGCCAGTCAGGCTATCTGCCATTGAGCCACAACTCCAGACCCCTTAATTAATTCTTAAATGGCCCAATTACCACATAAAGTCACATTCTTGAGTAGTGATTGTTGAGACCACGTATGAATTTTGGGGCACATAACCATAGTAGGCAGGTGTGGAGAGTTTGGTTGTCTCTGGTGAGCAGCAGTGACATCAGGGTCACCACTATGTTTGTAGCAGGGGTGGTCCTGGGGCCTGTGTATGAGGGTGGGGTGGCATGGCTGGAGAATCTCTGTTTTTGTTTCCCCAGAAAATGTCAATAAGTGGCCTCCTTCATGAGTCAGTTAGTAAGCAACCTGAGAACTACCAATGTCTCTGAGACTTGTCAAGTGTTTGACTGCTTGATAAAAATGATGATGCTGTGTACATTATTAGTAATCATATGTAGAGTATAAATTCAAAATCCAAGGGGTTGTGCAAAATATTATGAATTTGAATCCCTGTGATATAACCTAGAAAACAGAACTAGTGTGATGACCCTCCTTGAAGGTAAGATACTGATTTAATCCATCCATGAGGCTAATATGATGTTTAAAGTGATGTTGTGAGAGTAATCAATACTTTAAATATGTGATCTGCTTGGCAACATTGCTAGAATGTAAATACGCATTGCTGCACATCACTCTATATTAGTGGGATTGTCAACAATGTTCTATAGGGAATGAGAACAGCAAGAATGATGTGATATGTTTGTCTTAATTAAAATGTGTCTGATTAAAATTCTGTCCTCAGTTCGGAGACTGCCCGTCCTAAATTTTGCATTAAAATTCACTTACTTTTAAGAAGTTGAATGCATAACATCAGTTTGAATGTTTTAACATTCTGCTTATTTTAAATATCTTTACTTCTTTACTTGGCCAAGGCAAAACAAAGAAAATATATCACACCTTGATTTGGGAATATCAAGTGTTTTGTTTGTTTAGAGGTTCCATAAAAGTATCAAGTTGAAGATTGTTCCTATAAAGTTGTATCTCCTGGGCCCCAGGGAAGCTCCAGGAATCATGCAGTATAGGCAGGTGGCATGAGGAAGAAAATGTTTGAATCTTTGTGTGAAAATTGAGCAGAAGGGGCATCCTTTCCTTCCTCATTGTTAGTGAGCATGTTATAGAGATACCTCCCTAGCCGTTGGCAGTCCAGTCTCTGTGGATCCTGGGATTCAGAGTAAGGGGAGCATCCTTCATGCAGAAGGTCTGAAGCATCATTCTCTGTCAGGTATTCCCTCTAAGCAGAGTGTGATGACCCCAGCTGTGGGTGCCCCTCAACAGTGGGGGCACATTTTCTAGTTATAATTGAAGAAGCTAAAATGGCCTTGTGGTTTTTAAGGTTCCTGCCAACAACCTACAGACTATGGTGGGAATTAGCTGAATCCTGTTAGAATCCTGCTCCATGTAGGAGGACTTCATCTGCTAATTGACTAGTGAAACAAATGGTAAACTATTTACAACTGCATCAAATGAGGCAGTGCTGAGAGGACCTTGGAAACAAAGTTATTATCACACCAGTAGCTAGGAACTTGCCCTTACGGTCATAGCAGAGACATTAGGAACAGAAGCTTTTATTTGAATTAAATACAAAACGTCCCATTTGTACAACATCTGTGGTTTATATAATATAGAGTTAAACTTCTTTATCTGCAGTCCTCATCCACAGTTTAACTAACCTCAAATCAAAAATATTGAGAAAGAATAAGGTGTCTATATTGAACACATATACAGAATTTTCTCCTTGCTAATATTCCCTAAAGAGTACTGTGTAATAACTACTTACCTGGCCCATGGGCAACATGCAGGGGCAGGGCACAAGGCCTCCAAGAGCATCTGCAGTTCCACACACTGGGAATACTCCTGTGAAGTGTGATTGTGGCCCTTGGGCTGGGGACCATCCTGATTTGGGGTCTCTTGAGACAGTGACCTAAGACTAATTTCCAATATGCTTGAAGTTTCCCTCTCTCTGTCCCGGTGGGGTGCTCAGGGTGCAGTGAATATACCTGGGAGAGGGGTCCTGACTGGCACAACTGTAGCTGATTCACTGATAGTGAGCCTGGGGCCCAGGTGCTAATGGCAGCCCACAGGTATCCTTTGCCAGACACAGTTCCCACCATTTTGCATGAATGAAGTAAATTGTTATGTCCTTAGGATTCAGGTATGGAAATAAGAGGCTTGCTCTGAATCACACAGTGGTGTTGCTTGGGGTGGGGTGGGGAATGATAGGGAGTGCTTGAACCTGTCAGCATGTCCTGTTTTCCAGACTCACTATGGGTTTATGGACCAACTGGAGTGTGGTCAGTACTCCTGATCCTCCAGATATGCTCATGATGCCCTAGGAAGGGACTAGTGTTTCCCTATTGACTTTAAAAGCAGCAAAGTCTTAAGCCCTTCACACAGTAGTCATTTCAAGCACCATTTCATCAGGTTACTATGAACACCTGAGCATGGAAAACCCCTCATGCAAAAAGAACATGCAACTACTACTCCTGCCCTTGGGAGGAAAATGTTGAGTGTGTCATCCACAGCCAGGGAGGTGCCAGCACTGTGCAGGTGTCCTTGTGGGAGTCTGACATCAGAGGACAGAAGGGAGAATCTGCTGTTCCACTGGGCTGTGGTGTTGAACTCTCCTTTATTGTAAAGGAATAAGAAATATTTTTCAATAAACCTGAACTCTATGGTAATATTAAAAGAGGTGGAAGTGTGCAGGGTAGAGAATCTTTTTCAGAAGACAATATGCCTTCCCTCTGTACAATTCTGATTATGAGAATTTTTTATTAGAGAACCTGAACCCACAATGCATTATTGGAAGAAACTTAGAATAAATCATTTTCATTACACATATAAGATAAGTAATACGTTACTAATATTATTTCAGCTAATATTTTGGAAAGTACACAGGAAATTTAAGTCAAGAGTTGAATCCCATTGGCATTATTAGGTAAATGTTAATAAAATAGGATAAAATGTATTTAGATTGTTTGCATTTTCCCATGATCATTTTATTCATGAATTTTAGTAAGGTTAATAAGATGAAGACATCAGAATGTTCACCTTGCTCACACTCATGGTCGTCATCATATTTCAGTAAGTTATGGAAATTTAATATTATTTTGATTAATGAGCATAACAACTTCACGTGGGTTTCTTATCTTATTAGCAACTGCAGATAGAAAATGTTGTGTTTTGTAATGTTTTAAATGTTCCTAATTAGGTCTTTCATTCTTTCAGGTTTGTATTTTTTCATTCAAGTTATTACTTGACTCCTTGTCTCATCCTCAAAACCACTGTTCATAATTCCATTGAAACTGCTTTCCTTCCTCATGAAAATGACAAGTGAGAAGTGCTGGTTGCTGGCGGTTCTCAGTCAGCAAAGCTGGGCTCTGGCAGGCTCAGCTTGTCCTGATGACAAAGCAGGTTCCCATGTCTTTCACTCTCCAGGCCTCTCCATCCATCTCTGGCTGCTCAGTGGAGTAAAATGAGATCCCACAAGTTCAGCAACCTCTGTAAAGTGGTCCCTTCAAATCTGCTGCAGACATCACTCTTCTGCCTCCAGAGCCAGCACTAGCCCAAGGTGCCATGGGGGTTCTGGATTTAGGGAAATAACCTCTTAGAGTGGCTCATTCTGCTTGCATCTGTGGCCTATGTTCCCACACCCCATAGAATTTATTCATGTACTCACCAGTACTTGTGGGCATATCCCAAGTGCCTGATTATGGCCCACAACTTCCCATGACATTGTACTTGGAGGAAGGGGAAGTGACAATGAATACATACTTAAATACCATAGATAGCAGTGGGCCAGGCAGGCGCATGGACTAGGAAGAACAGACTTGTTCCTCCTGGGGACCATTGGAGATCTTTGGGATGGGCATTCAAGGAGAAGTCCTTTGAGAATGAAAGGATCCCTGTAGATTTGGGGTGTGCAAATTCAAAGCACAGGGAAGTCAAGCAGGATTTCTGGGAAGAAACAGCATGCAGAATGATCCAAGGAAACCCACAGCATAGATGGAGTTCCATGGGCAAGGGGCATAGTGAGATTGAGGCTGAGAGGCCCCATGACCACACCTTTTTAAACTTTGGGCACTGAGTGTGAACCTGAGGTTACTATAACAAGGTGGACTGCTTCGGAGAATTTTGAGGTCAGTGGCTCACATTCCTTTCTCTGTTGGGATATGGAGTCTCTGTGAACAGGAAAAAAGCATGGGGAAGTTCAGGGAAAGTTGCTGGGCTATTGATGAGGAGGGTGTTGCAGGGTGTCCGTGAGGTTTGTCACCCACTGTGTTTCTTACATTCCAATATGCTTCCAGATATGGGAGACTGAGCCACTTCCTCTGTCTCCCCAGAAGACTGTAATGTGCTCCAGTTCTGCACCTGAGGAGCACTGTTCTGAAGAATGAGGACAGAGGGTAGAGTCTCAGTGCAGTGAGAGTCTGACTGTTCCCTTTTTATAGCCTGGGATTATGAGCCCTCATATATTTAGCTGGATGGCTGAGGGGTTACTAATAATTTTGTGTTTTCTGCTGTGCACTGTAGAATTCATAGTGACAGAAAATTATTTCTCTTTTAAATAAAAACTTATTCCACTCTTACTGTGTGTGGTGTGTAGCAGTCTATCAAATTATGGGGTTTTTTTTTTTTTTTTTTTTTTTTGGTATGTGCATGTGAGAGAGAAAGAGGAAGGAATGGGGAGGGAAGAGAGACAGATAGACTAACTTCATACCTTATCTTACTGGAACCTTCTCTTTTTCTATTGCAGTTTCTCACTTTACACTTGTAATTCCATAAACTCCTCACCATCTTTTCGGCTTATTTTGTTTGTGTGGATGGCTAGGATAATGGTTGTGTGCACAATCCCTTGGAGATACAGTGATTCTAGATGCCTCTTTGCTGGTTAATTTCATTCCTAGTGTCCATTTGCTATAGGTCTTTATCATGTTTCCAAAGTAGTCAACCATTCTGAGTTCAGTTCTTGTCTCCAAGGAATTTTTTTTAAATGACATTCATACATTTGTCAAGATAATAACTAAAATTGGACAAATAGTAAATCTCTCTCACTGGAGGCTGGCAGAATTTATTCAAGTTATAAATTGTGATTCTCTAACTGTGGGTGAGAACTGAGTGTAGTGTAAACCTGTATGAAAAGGAATTTTGCAGGTCTTCACTTGGAATCTGTTAGTTTTCTGTTCAGAGGGAGTGGCTTTACAAAAGTGCAGAAGTTCCTGAGAATTTTTCCAAGCTGAAAACACCATTTGGGAGGTTATCTTAACAGTGTATCAGTGTCTCAGGTTTTTAGTGGCAGGGAAAAGCTGGTGTACTTATCTACCAAGAAGTACACATTATTTTACTTCAAGGTAGCTAAGAGGTTTCAGGTCCACTGGGAAGGAGGAATAAATGTAGGGTATCTGTGGGATGTAAGACTCTGTGTGTCCAGTCTCCATGGGAACTTTGTGAGGTGTCTGTGTGACATCTGTGTGATCTTTAAAAATCTATGTGAAGTGTTTTTGAGGTCTCTTTTTACAGACTATCTGTGAGGTCTGTGTGTTTCTTTGTGGTGTCTGTGTACTATGTCTTACTATCTGTGATGAGTTCTTTGTGAGGAATCTGTTTTACATCTTTGTGGAGATTGTTTCTCCAATATCTGGAACTCTGTGGGAGGTCTCTGTGAGGGATCACTGCATGAGGACCATGTGGCAGCGATAGGTTGTGGTAGTGTTAGGTGTATCTTTGTAAGTGTCTGTGTTAGAATTCTCTGTGGGAAGTCTGTGTCAGGGGTTCCTTGAGGACCCTGAACTTGTGTTATATCTGAGGGAGTTTCTTATTTTTCTATGACTACTGTGTTGGAGAATCTTTACTGGTATCTGGGGCAGTCATGTAGTTGGGTCTTTGGAGAGCTATGTGGGAGGGTCTCACTTGTGTCTGACATAGGAGTCTGTGAGAATCCGTTGTGAGGGGGGTCTCATGTTTCTGTGGAGTCTCCTTGTTGTTGACATTACTGCCCCTCATAGATGACAGGGGTTAGAAAGCAGAGGCACAATGTCTTCTTCCCTAATGCTTCTGGCTGTCCATTACTGTCACTATGTGTGTCATTATCTCCTCCAGATCCCTGGGTCCATGTTTAGCTCTTCTGCACCAGAAATCTGCCACTTTGTGTCTTGGAGTACACAGATTCAAGGACCCAACTCTCTTGCAGTCCATCTGATTTCTGGGCTTATTCTTGATGCTAGGGACACCCTGGGGTCTTCTCAGATTAATGAAGGGACAGGATCTGGTTCAGGAGAGACCTATAGGCCCTGCTTCTCCACCAGGGGTGGCTGTCTGAACCCACATATTCATTACTGTCTGGAATGAGAGCAGTTCCTTGCCCATGTCATCTGCCTTGATGGCACCTCCTGCCTAAGACTCTCCATCAGGGAACAAACAGGGCAGAGGGGGCGTTGTCATCATGAGTGGCACATCCCCTTATGTTTTCTATGTAATTTTCCAGGCTGGTGTTCTTACCATTCACCACAGCCTGTATGTGAAGCTCATGCTCCTCTGTCTGCTTTCCTTGCACCATCCTTTCAGTTCTCCACATCCCACTCTCTGCCCAGAGTGCCCCACTGTAAAGTTTTATCTTTATTTTCAGTGATTGACACAGGGGAAATTAACCACTGATTCACAACTCCAGCCCTGTATTATAGTTTTATTTAGAGACATGGTTCCCTAAACTGTTTAGGACCCCAATAATTTTCTGAAGATGACTTTGAACTTCTAGTTGTCCTGCCTCAGCTGGGATTGATTATGTGTGTGCACCACCTTGCAAATATGGAGATTGTGATTGCATGCATACATATGCCCACAGACAACAAGTCTCTTTAACCACCTCTAAATTCAAGGCCAGGAAACCACCATCTCTCCAACTTTCATGGGCCCATTTTGGGGCATGGGAATCTACTAAGTCCCATGCTAACCCTGTACATCAGTCCCTATAACCAACAAAGTTGAGGGTGGAGGGAAAGTCTGATTCTGACCTTAGGGAATGGGGTCCTCATGGGATTGTCCAATCTTGAAGAATCCCATATGCAACATACTATTTTTGTAATGACAAAATATCATGAATTCTTAAGATATAATTAGGGGATGTGACAAAAGTGTAGGTACTCAATCCTCCTGTAACCTCCTTGCATATCTAGTGCTTTCTAGAATCCATTTTAATTTAGAACAAACATGACCTCATTTCCTATGACCCAGCACAACATAGAGAACACTTTCTGGTAATAAAAAGCAGTATTATTATAAAGCAGTTGTCACCACATTTATGACAAAACCATGATCATCAAAGGGTGGGCTCACACGGGGATAATTATTTTTGGTATGGTCTCAGTATGTGGAAAACTTTGTCCCAGCAGGACAGGAGTAAGAAACATGTTGATATTGACCAGACAAGAAATGTCTCTGCAGAGCACAGTGTCTTGGAGAGTGGACATTGTGGCCTGAGGTACCTGCCACCCTGTGCCTATGCTGGCAGGGGCTGGCCAGTGTTGCAGTCTCTTTTAGCAGCAAGACCTGATTGTTGTCATTTCTGATCCACCTGTTCATAGGATGGCTGTGGCCCCAGGGGCTGTCCCCATGACCAGAAGTGATAGCTTCCATCACTCTTGTTTTGTCCAGGGAGGTGAAACCCCTGGAATAATGGGACTGCCTACTTTCAGGGGCCTGGGTTTCCTCTTTGAGCATGTTTTTCTTTGGAGGCAGAAGGGCCATGATGAAAGCCCCTTTTCTGCTCATTGAGCCATCCAACAGTGTTCATGAGTACTTGTGCTTCTGATGCCATGTTCTCTGTAAAAAGCCGGCTGTGACTGACCATTGACTTTGGGTAGAAGTTTGTGGGGTCATGATTTTGGGTAGGGAGTTGTCCTGTCCTTTGCCTTTCCAGGGGAGTATATACTGAAGAGAGTTCTTCATTTTGTCCCCAAAGTGCATCTTTGAAGGAGCCTGAGAGGACTTCTCCCCCACAGTATCTTTTACCTCCATTACAGGGACAGAGGAGCCAATTTCCCCAACACAGGAGGGCCCCTCTTCTGCAAAACTCTGCTTCTGGCCTTGTGACCTGTGCCATACACTCTCCCCTCTCTGGGCAGTTGACATAAACTTATTTGTCTTGCATTTCCTTGGATTCTAGAATTGAGGGCTCTGGGGCTCCTGCAGGTCTTGGCTGCTCTTTTGTTGAAGAAGACAAAAGTCAAAGGCCAGAACTAATCAAGGTGGGAAGGAGTTCTCATAAGAAACTACCGACCCCCCATTAAGCTGGAACCCCTCAAAGGACCTCAAAGGAGTTGTTTTCAGCTTCCATGCACACATACTCACACTACTCTTCTACTCCTGCTACGCCCCTGGGTTCTGCTCAAACTGCCCACAGGATCATTCATGTGCTTCCATCTGCCAAACACCTCCATGACAAACCTGCTGCCACCCACCTGGCTCTCTCTTCAGTTCTAGGAGCTGGAGTCTCAGGCCCCTTCTCCCCAGTTGCTGAGATGGCTTCCAGTGGCCTCTAGGACTTTGATGTCTCCCACTCCTGCCCCCACTCTTCTTTTTGATACCAGGGTTTGAACCTAGGGAACACTTAACTACTGTCACATCTCCTGCTCTTTTTTGTACTTTATGCCGGGATGGGGTCTTGCTGAGTTGCTTAGTGCCTCCGTAAGTTGCTGAGGCTGGCTTTGAAATCGTGATCCTTCTGCCTCAGCCTTTCAAGCCACTGGGATTTACAGGTGTACACCATGGTGTGCCCAGCTCTGTTTTCCCCTTCCTTTCCCCCAGCTCTCTCTCCTGCCACCCTCATTGGCTCCTGTAGCTTCACTTGTCATTTTTTTCCTTCAAGATAATTTATTATAAAGAATCAAGTAGATAAGCAGTAGGTCTTCATCAGGGGTGCACGTCATAATAAACTGTGGGTGCTATCAAAATTCACAAATAGTTGGTTTGCCCCAAGGAAGTCCAGGATGTAATTTAGATGCATATTTTTATGCAGCTCTAAATGTGATTCCACTTATTGTTCATGTTGATAATTACTCCAGAGAATCAAAAGGTTCATTTTAAGTGTCAGATCCAATATCACTTACCTTATATCTTTGAATGTATTATTTAAACTTGCATTTTCCTCAACTGTAAGATAGGAGTAAAGGACACCTACTTAAAATTTTTAAATTTACTTTTATTTTTTTATTCATTTTACACAAATGGGTACAACTTTTCATTTCTCTGGTTGTACATGAAGTAGAGTTACACCATTTGTGTAATGATACATATACATAGGGTAATAATGTTTCCCCAGAATGTAAATTCAAACCATTCACTCTCTGTGAATTTCATCTCAATTAAAAAAATAATTGTTTTTCACCCTCATCTCCAGAGTCATTGTGGCTGCTCCTTCACATGAGGTGTCCTTATGCTCTGGAACCTTCCTCCCTACCTGCAGGGGGAGCTGAGTCAGTGGTTTCCTTCCCTCTGCTCCCAGTGCCTTCTAAATGGGGAAATATTGTCCCTGGGGGTGCTGGTGAATGGGTCCTTACAGAACAAGAAATCCTACTGTTTTAGCATGCAAAACACAGATCTACATGCATTATGTGGACAGGCCATTTCATGGGGGCAGGACAATTAGGAAGAAAGGTTATCAAAAAAGACTCCTTGAGGGAAGATAATAAAACCTGAGAAACCCTGCTCTCCATGTTTCCACTGGGATGAGAACACTTGCCAGAGCATTTGTCCAAAACCAAATGTGCTCCCCCTCCTCAAGGTGCTCCCTATCACCAAACCCACGTATCCCATGTTCTTGTGTTATCTTTCAAAAAATGTTTTTTAGATATTGATAGACCTTTATTTTTTTATTTATTTTATTCATTTATTTTTACCTGGTGTTGAGGATCATGCTAGGTTTACCAAGTGCTCTGCCACTGAACCACAACCCCAGCCTCATGTTCTTGTGTTCTTGTCACAACCAATGTCACTGTCAGTTCCCCAACACCCAGGCTAATCCATCAGCTTTACTGGCATATTTCTTGACCTTTCTCTATTTCTCTCAAGTTGTGTCCACCCCTCTCCCTGGTATGGC
Organism: Sciurus vulgaris; assembly: GCF_902686455.1. Lineage (NCBI taxonomy): Eukaryota > Metazoa > Chordata > Mammalia > Rodentia > Sciuridae > Sciurus > Sciurus vulgaris. Next base: position 32,935,327 of record NC_136474.1, read on the forward strand.
TCCAGCTACCCAGCCTGTGTTGGGGTCTTGCTGTGTCCCACCTGGACTCCTGCAGTGACCTTCTAGCTCCATTTCACACTCTTCTCATCTAGTTCCCACTCTGCTGCTGTAGAGAATGTGTTAAAATGCAAACTGATTATTTCATTTTCATATTTTCCAAGTTCTATTATTGTTTTCTTAAAATATAAGTTGTCTAGAACACAATACATGTATTCAATTGTGGTTTTTTTTTTTTTTTTCAGATTAGTTTCCTGCATACATCTACAGTGCTGTTCTACCCCAACACAAGGAACTCTATGCTTTCTCTGAAATTCACCCTATGCTTTCATAAATATCTGTCTTTTTTTGGTACTAAGCATTTTTCTCAAAATCCCCTTTTATAACTCTTTTCACATGAACTCTTAACCTCACTTGAAGGTGCAAATGTTACCCTTCTGTTGAGTATTTCCTCATGTGATTCCTGTGCCTCTATAGCACAATGGACATGTCTCTAACAATGAAAGTATCCACCTGCCTGGTGTTCAGCTGCCTACATCTAGTCTGAATTTGAAGGGCCAGGATACTTATCAAACCCACACAGGCTTTAAGAAAAATAGTTTATTTGCAAGGCATCATGCTGGTGCTTGAAGCATCAGTAGTGAAGGAACAAGGGTTGCCTTGATGAAGTATAAAACCTGGTGAAGACAACAGTTGTTCAAAGATTGTTTTGGTAATTGCTACAAAGGAAAAGTAGGGGATGCTGAACAAGATCAGGGAAATACAACTGCACTCAAGGGATGGAGAACTTCCCTGGAAAGAAGAGCTTTAGATAAAAGCCAGAGGGAAATAGCCAAGTGAAGGACAAGAAATGTATTTAAAGTGGAGGGAATGTGAGGTAAGGATGTTCTGTGATAACAGAGTAAGATAGGGACTAGCATAACAAAGCAAACAAGACAATACACAAACAAGATAGTGGGCCTGCAGGTGAGAGGAGACAGTGTGAGATGACACTACTGAACATGTATATGAGAAGCCACTCAGTTCATCTGAAGGGGAATTGTCATGTTGCTCCTCTGCATACTCCCTAGGCTGCACAGATAGACTACTGACTGGGTATGTCTATGTAGCAATGCTTTTGCACTTTTGGTCTTATCACCTGAAATAGAGACTCAGAAGTTTTTCCCCCCTGTAATAAAAGGGGGACCAGAAATTTCAATAAAAATAGATGGAGGGTTCCCTCCTCTTCTATTTTATGGAATACTTTGAGAAGTATTGGAATGAGCTCTTCTTTAAAGGTTTTGTAGAACTCGGCTGGGAACCCATCTGGTCCCGGACTTTTCTTTGTTGGTAGGCTTTTGATGACTTCTTCTATTTCAGAACTTGAAATTGGTCTATTTAAATTGTGTATGTCCTCCTCGTTCAGTTTAGGCAATTCATATGTCTCTGGAAACCTGTTGATGTCTTTGAAATTTTCTATTTTGTTGGAGTATAGATTTTCAAAATAGCTTCTAATTATGTTTTGTATTTCAATCTGTGTTGTGATATTTCCTTGTTAATTCCGAATTTTAGTGATTTTGGTTTTCTCTCATCTTCTCTTTGTTAGTGTGGCTAAAAGTTTATCAATTTTGTTTATTTTTTCGAAGAACCAACTATTTACTTTGTCAATTTTTTGTATTGTTTCTTTTGTTTCAATTTTATTGATTTCAGCTCTGAGTTTAACTATTTCCTGTCTTCTACTACTTTTGGTGCTGTTCTGTTCTTCTTTTTCTAGGGCTTTGAGCTGTAGTGTTAGGTCATTTATTTGTTGAGTTTTACTTCTTTTATTAAATGCACTCCATGAAATAAATTTCCCTCTAAGTACTGCTTTCATAGTGTCCCAGATATTTTGATATGATATTTCTTTCTTCTCATTTACCTCTAAGAATTTTTTTAATTTCCTTCCTAATATCTTCTGATATCCATTCATCATACAATAGCATATTGTTTCATCTCCAGATGTTGGAATAGTTTCTATGTTTTACTCTTTCATTTATTTCTAACTTCAATCCATTATGATCTGATGGAATACAAGGTAGTGTCTCTATCTTCTTGCATTTGCTAACATTAGCTTTGTGGCATAATATATGGTCTATTTTAGAGAAGGATCCATGTGCTGCTGAGAAGAAAGTGTATTCGCTTTTGGTTGGATGGTATATTCTATAAATATCCGTTAAGTCTAAATTATTGATTGTGTTATTGAGATCTATGGTTTCTTTGTTCAATTGTTGTCTGGAAGATCTGTCCACTGGTGAGAGAGGCGTGTTAAAATCACCTAGTATTATTGTGTTATGGTCTATTTGGTTTCTGAAATTGAGAAGGATTTGTTTGACATACATGGATGAGCCACTGTTTGGAGCATAGATGTTTATGATTGTTATATCTTGCTGATTTATGCTTCCCTTAAGCAGTATGAAATGACCTTCTTTATCCCTTCTGACTAACTTTGGCTTGAAGTCCACATTGTCTGAAATGAGGATGGATACTCCAGCATTTTTGCTAAGTCCATGTGCATGGTATTTTTCCCCATCCTTTCACTTTTAGTCTATGGCTATCTTTTTCTATGAGGTGAGTCTCTTGTAGGCAACATATTGTTGGATCTTTCTTTTTAATCCAATCTGCCAGTCTATGTCTTTTGATTGATGAATTCAGGCCATTAACATTCAGGGTTATTATTGAGCTATGATTTGGTTTCCTGGTCATTTGGTTCATTTTTTAAATTTTATTTATTTATTTATTTGACACAACTTGGTTCCTCCTTTATTTGTCAATTCCTTTAGGATAATTCCTCCCTTTGCTTATTTGCTTCTTTGTTTTTCATCCCTTCCTCATGGAATATTTTGCTGAGAATGTTCTGTAATGCTGGCTTTCTTTTTGTAAATTCTTTTAGCTTTTGTTTATCATGGAAGGATTTTATTTCATCGTCAAATTTGAAGGTAAGTTTTGCTAGGTATAAGATTCTTGGTTGGCATCCATTTTCTTTCAGGGCTTGAAAAATGTTGTTCCAGCTTCTAGCTTTTAGGGTTTGGATTGAAAAATCTGCTGATATCCGTATTGGTTTCCCCCTGAATGTAATTTGGTTCTTTTCTCTTACAGCCTTTAAAATTCTGTCTTTATTTTGTATGTCAGGTATTTTCATTATAATGTGCCTTGGTGTGGGTCTGTTGTAATTTTGTGTATTTGGAGTCCTATAAGCCTCTTGAACTTGATTTTTCATTTCATTCTTCAGATTTGGGAAATTTTCTGATATTATTTCATTGAATAGATTGCTCATTCCTTTGGTTTGTTTCTCTAGGCCTTCCTCAATCCCAATAATTCTTAAATTTGGCCTTTTCATGATATCCCATAGTTCTTGTAGATTCTGTTCATAATTTCTTATCATCTTCTCTGTTTGTTCAACTTTGTTTTCAAGGTTAAATACTTTGTCTTCAATGTCTGTGGTTCTGTCCTCCAGGTGTTCTATCCTACTGGATATGCTTTCTATGGAGTTCTTAATTTGGTTTATTGTTTCCTTCATGTCAAGGATTTCTGTTTCTTTTTTTTTTTTTCAATATCTCTTACTCTTTATTGAAATGATCTTTTGCTTCCCATATTTGCTCTTTTTATTGTCGATTGGTACGATCATTCAATGCCTGCATTTGCTCTTTCATCTCATCATTCAGTGTGTACATTTGCTCTTTCATCTCCTCATTTGCTCCCCTGATCATTTTAATTATGTACATTCTGAACTCCTTTTCTGTCATTTCTTCTGCCATGCTGTCATTGGGATTTATTGATGTAACATCTAGATTTGTTTGCGTCATTTTCTTTCTTTGTTTTCTCATATTGTTCAGGTATCAGTGGACCTCAGAGATATTGCAGATTTCCTCTATTGACTTACAATGTCCCTGAAGATTTCTATATATATCCCCTTTTAGCCTTCAGTAGGCTGAAGTCTTGGAGGATGTTGATAATGCGGTGCTCCACAAGGAAGCTGCCTCTCTTGGAGTGGTGGCCTTCTGGTGGGGTATATTCCCTGCTAGTGGGCAGAGGTGCCTCCACTTGTTGACCAATGGTCATCCAAAGGGGAACTAGGCTGCGGGCTAAGGCAAGGCCTGTTTGGGCCTGTGTCTCTGGTTTTACCGTCCTTTTCTAACAAAGAAAAAATGGATCAGAAAGTCCAAAATATGTACTATTTGGTTTTTAAAGAAAACTTTTTGCCAAGTACACATTTATTTAGAATGAAAGAAAGTATATGTACAGTCATGACTAGGTGTATAACCTAATCAGTAACAATGACGTTTTGTCCTAGTTCATATGACAAAAGTGTCAATGAGGAGAACTTTTGATCCTTCTTAGGTGGAGGATCCTTGACAGCACATGATAGTCATGTCATAAAGAGGTCAAGTTAAGCACCCTGTACTATGTGCTCTTCACTGCTCAAAGGAAGGCAAGTGTGTGAGTGTGTGAACTGGAATAAAACCTGATGTAGTTCTGTTTTTTTTTTTTTTTTTTTTTTTTTGAACCAGAAGTATTGAACCAAGGGGTACTTAACCAACTGAGTTAAGTATCCAGTTCTTTTTATTTTTTTATTTTGAGACAGGATCTTGCTAAATTACTTAGAGCTAAGTTGCTGAGGTTGCCTTTGAACTTGGGTTCTCCTGCCTGGACTCCAAGACCACTGAAGATAATTCTTAAAGTTGTTGATGAATCTAAAATTTCTGATTTTTTGCATCAGAGAAATGTATTTATTGTCCAGACAGTAATTGGGTGATGGGAGTAAGAGGCTCTGCTCCTCACAGTCATTCAGGAACCTGGGCTGAAGGTGGTTCCTCTGTGCTCAGCTTCCCAGTTCATCCAGGATGTCAGCATCTCACTGGGAAAAGGAGGAGAGAGACTGGCAAGTCAACTATGGGAGATTTTTATGGGCCAGGGCTGGAAGTGATACTTATCACTTCCACTTCCATGTCAGTGGCTAGAACTCAGTCACATTGGCACAGCTAACTGTAAGGAAGCCTGGGTAATGTAGTCTACCTGTGGGTCAAGAAAGAGGAAGGAAGGACACAAGACACCCACCAGCTCAGGGGTCCTGGATAAGCCACATCTTCTGAACACTAATCAAATGAATTAGTTGGACCATTCTTTTACATATAGCATCTAAGAGTAGAGAACCAGGAGATCCCTCAGGTGACTACCAACAACATCTACACTAGAAAGATTTCTATCCTGGGTCAGATATCGTCTGTCTCCATGGAGTGCAGCCCCTAGCCTACATCAATACTCATGCCTGGATAATCAAGGATGAGACACAGGTGGTTTACTTGATAGAAGACAGATTGGAAACAATTTAAAGTCAATGTGATGGAGGTTGCTAAGTGGAGGTGGGTATGCAAAGAGGCCAAGTCCAGGGAGGCTTCCAGGGAAGGGGACATTGGACTGCATGGTGACTGCATTAGCTAAGAGAGGTATGCAGTCAGAAAAAGAGAACAGGCAGGGTCCGGTGCTCCAGTATTTCAAATAAAGTCTGGAAGCACTGACAGGCTGGGAGTTGAAGTCCAGATTTGAGGAGCTAGAGAAGTGGCCAAAAGTTCTCAGGGCCTTCTGACTCCCACTAGGGACCTGATTTTATTCCATAGGCAAAAGGGAGTCACTGTGTGGATTAGTTTTTAGAAGTAAACGTGTTAAGTATTGAGTGAATCATATTCCCTTTTATATTAGAACAGTGCTAAAGCTGTATTTTGAGAAAATGAATTTTTACATTTTTTCAACTATAAAACTAACACATGCAAAAGAATAATTTTAAAAAATTACACATAAGGAAACTGGAAATGTGGCTCAGTGTTAGAGCACTGGCCTTGGCATGTGTGAGGCACTGGGTTCAATTCTCAGCACCACACATAAATAGATAAATAAAATAACGGTCCATTGACAGTTTGAAAAATATATTTTTTAAATCACACATAAACTCATGCAGAGATAATTGTTAACATGTTGGAATACATTCTTCTGTATTTTTTTGTAACCATATTTTAAAATAGCTAAGATTGCATGGTACATAGTACTTTTTAAAAACTTTTACTTAAAACTTTGCTGATGCCAAAATTTATTAAAATAAAATGTGTATTTTATTAAAATCTATATTAATTAAATACATACTATGCCCATTTCCCATTTCTCTGAAATGAAGCCAATAAGAAGCTTCTTACCTGGTTACATTCTTCTGCCCTCCCCTACCCTGGTCTGTTTTCAACACAGAAGCCAAAGTAATTCTGTGAAAGCATACAGAAAAGTATAAGTAACAATAGGAAAAAAAGTTCCTCCAGGCATAGTTTTGCACGCCTATCATCTCAGAAGCTCAGCAGGCTGAGGTAGGAGGATCACAATTTCAAGAATAGCTTTGGCAACTTAGAAGACCTTGTTTCAAAATAAAATATTTTTTTAAATGTTGGAAATATGGCTCAGTAGTAAAATGTTCCCAGGTTCAATCCCTGGTACAAAAAAAAAAAAAAAAAAAAAATGAGAGCAGGGGGTGTTACCAGCATACTCATCACCTAGAATCCCACATTTTGGTGTATTATGTTTCTAGTTTTTTTGTTCTTTTCCTGTGAATATTTTAAATACCTTAGGTAAGAATAAATAGAGTATTTTTTTCATTTTCCTTTAGCATAGGCCCCAATATGTTAGTCAGTTTTTCATTGTTGAAACAAATACCCAAGATAATCAACTAGTAAAGAGGATACATTCATTATGTCGCATAGTTTCAAAAGTTTCAGTCCATGGTCAGTTGGTCTCATAACTTTGGGGCTTGTGGGAAAAGCACATAGCAAAACAAAGCTGGTCACCTCACAGTTGGATGTGAAAGAGAAAGAGGCCAAGGTCCCTCAATCCCCTCCCAGGGCATACCCCACACTGATCAAAGACCTCCTATTGGACCCCACCTCTTGAAGGTTCCATCATCTCCCAATAGTACCAAACTGGGGACTAAGCCTTTAACTCACTTTTGGGGTAACATTTAAGACCTAAACCTTTGGGAGAACAATTAAGACCCAAACTATAGCACCCAACTTTTATCAGGATTCATTTATATAAATAAAGTATTTCCTAAAGCATATGTTATTCATAGTCATGCAAATAACTTTGTGTCTCCCACTCCAGGTCAACAGACACCATTGGAGAACAGTGGAATTGGTCTAAATTGCTTAAATGCTGTTGTATTTTGAACTGTATTTTGTTGTTATGTGTTAAACTTGTATTAAGATATAGCATTTTAAATATAATATTTGTTGTCATGTTTGCTCTACGGATGTTACTGAAGTCTCATCCATTAAGTCAAGCAATGCCTTCTTGAAGAAATCTCAAGAGAAACATTCTCTTATTGCTAAAAATGTTTTGCTTCCCCTTATAGAGAACACAATTCTTTAAAAAAGAATCTTATTGTCAAACACACTTCCTTCTTTTTGTTAAACACTAGGAAATTAGAGTTGAAGTTACAGGTTCCTTCTAGCCATGTAGAACTTACCAGGACACATATTTGTAGCCTAGATTTTTATTTGGGCTTCTCTTAGTCTATTCTTATTTTTCTCTTCTCCCTAATCTTTTAGTATATAGATGCACCCTTTGTGTGTGTGTGTGTGTGTGTGTGTGTGTGTGTGTGTGCATGTGCATGCATGCACAGTACCCACCCCGTCCTTTCCAAGACCCCCAACAGATGCCCAAAAGCACAGATAGCACCAAACACTATGTATACTATATTGTATCCCCATGCACCCTGCAACATTACCACATGGTACCAGAGTTCATTTGAAGGTGATTTCTTTGCCTAATTACTCTTATGCTTTAGGGTCACTAATAAGTAAGGCAAATTTACTTGAAAACAAGCCCTGGGATACCTCAATAGTTGATCTGTTAATCAATAAGGCTACTAAGCCTGCTAAGTGACTAATGGGTTGGTGTGCTGGACAAAGGGATGAGTCACATTGTAGGTAGAATGGAGCAAGATGTTGTGTGATTTCAACACAGTACTCAGAAGGGTGTGCAATTTAAAACTTATCTATTATTTACTTTTAGAATTTTCCATTGCATATTTTCAGACAGGTTGACTGTAAGTGAAATTGCAGAAAATATAGTCATAAATTATTATATATATGTATAGATGAGTACATATGTTTGTACATATAATTAAAGAATGCTATATTTATAAGTACATACATAATTTAAGCAATTATGATCATTAAGCAATTATGTCATTGCTATATATACATATATATGCACACATATATTTATATTCACAGGTTTATATAAAATAATAAACATGCATCTATTTCTACAATACTCTTTTACATGGCATTGTAATTTTTATATGAGTTTTTTTCTTTGTCTTTGTTCTAATTAGTTATATGTGACACTAGAATGCATTATGAAATATCATACATAAACGAAGTATAACCTCTCATTCGGTGGTACATGTTACAAAGGTCATATAATCATAAATGACCATACGGTAATAATGTCTGAATCATTCTACTGTCATTCCTACCCCATGCCTCCTCCCCTCTCTTCACTCCTCATTGTTTAGTCAAAAATATCTCTATTCCCACCAACACTGTGAATTAGCATTCACATATCAGAGAAAACATTCAGTGAATGAGAAGTTATACTCCATTTATGTATAATGTGTCAAAATGCATACCATTGGTATGTACAACAAATTAGAACAAAAAAAAATTATATTTAAAAAATTTTTCAATATATGCATTTGAAACCGGTGGGAGGGGTGGGGGGGAGGGGAAAAATAACAGAATGAATCAAACAACATTGCCCTATGTAAATTTATGATTACACAAATGGTATGCCTTGACTCTATGTACAAATAGAGAAACAAGTATCCCATTTGTGTACAATAATAAAAAAAATAAAAAAAGATTATTTGAATAAGATACTTCCACTTCTTTTTGCAACTTATATTCTATTGTTTTCCAGAAGAAGGAATAATACAAGCTTTTCAGAGGAGGGATCATAATAGGTAAAAATGTATCCATTTTTAAATTTGATAATTTGTTACTCTTCAAAAAGTAAAAGGCATGCTGTAATCATTTAGGTACTGAATTACTAAAAAGCCATCAAAGTGTTTAGAAAACAATATGAATAATTTTCTTAATTTTTATCTGAGCAAACATGGACATTTAATTAATGTGACTCAAACTTTACTCTTCAAAAGTTTCTATCAAAAAACAAGGAGCTGAGCAACTAGTTCTATCACAACTAATATCTTAGAATGTGACTTCATATAGGCATTTTCTGAAAAGGAAGGATCACAATCATAGCTGGGCTGAAAAATTAAGTTACCTCTATTTTTGGTGAACTTAAGGAACAACTTTACTCCCTATTGCACTTTTTTATTTCTTAATACATATGATTATACCATGTATTTTAATTATTTGATTTATCAATTTGACATAAGTTATTAAAATAACACATAAGATAAGAAAAGAAAAAAATATTTTTTTAAAATATGCATTTGAATCCAGAGTGGAGGCTTATTATCAAAAAAGATAATTATCTCTACTTTGGCAGCTTTTGCAGGCAACTGAAATGTCTTTTAGGTGTTATTCAATTACATTCACCCCTTTTAATTCTTGCTTTATCATGTTCATCTTGCTACTGAGTGCCCAGCTGTGTAACTTGTAGTTTATGTAAGGTCAGTTCTCTTTCTTTGATCAGAGCAAATAAATTTCAGAGAAACTGGTAAATTCACAAATCACCACTCCCTTCTTCTTTCCAACACTATAATATAATTTGCTGAACTAAAATCGAGATGTTTCTATGAAAAGAAGTGAACAAATATATGTTCTGAAGAAACAGCTATTGTTCTGTTTCTATTTTTACCTCTTTAGTAGAATTTTTCCTAAAAATAATTTTTATTTTTAAATTTTCTTCTAGAAATAATAATATCTATTTGTAAATCATTATTGAGCCCCAAATAATTTTTTTAAGTAATTAACATTTAAAACTGTATTGTTAGAAATAAAATAATAAATTGTTAGTATTCATTTTTTTCCATTTTTATGATTAGTTTTGATTACACTCAGGATTTTAAAAATTCTATGCACATTGAGGTTAATACAAAGGTATAATGAAAAACATTTTTTAAAAAAGTAATGAAAATAAAGTAGCATGCCTTTGAGACTATATGCTCACACACAAGACAATTGAAAGTTTGGCTTAGTGGATTCACACATTGTAATGAGCAGCAACTCATTAACAAGATGTCTTTTGATCTCATTATTTTCCCCAAACTGCACAAATTCTCATCTTCTCTTTGTGGATAATGATTCTGCCAAGGGCCACATGGCCATCTTGTGGGGATCAAATAAGATGCTTGGAGAAGTTCAAAATAGAATTTCCAGATTGTTAAAAATTAAGTCCCATTTAAATAAATAAATGATCCAAGAGGCTACAATCATGTGTCAGCTTGTTTATTTGATGGTTTTAAACAGGAACTTTAAGAGGATGAAAAGCTGTGAATACAAGTGACTCTGAAGAGGTAAATTCTACATTACCTGTGGCCTTTTATTTTAAAATAAAAAAGGAAGGATTCACAAGCAAGTTACCAAAAAATATTATTTAAATCTATATGAATTTTGTATCTTGTAAACAAAACACTGACTTCATATCTGTTTACTTAAAAGAATAAAGAGTTTTCTTTTATTGAAATATTTGTTAAAGTTGTTCCTAGGACTACTAGTTAGAACCTTGAGTCTAGCATATTTGTCAGAGAGAACCATGACAGAGAAGAGTGTGTTTACCTATGCGAAGGTGATTTTCTTTAGTAACCTGGTGCTTCCCTGCTAATGACACCCTCACAGATTGTTCCAGTACTAATACAAAAATAGTAAATGCCTATGCAGATTGTCTTAAACTCAGGAGCATATCTGATGCCCCCCAAAATGTATCTTTCAAATGAAAATAAAAGGTAGACTGTACTAACACTACAAAGTAAAACAGAAGTTCAACTTTCCACAACATGTATGTTCTGACTAACTGGCCCTCAAAATTTCTTAGATAAGTACTGGGGATATAGCTCAGTTGGTAGACCGAATGCCTCACATGCACAAGGCCTTGTGTTCAATCTCCAGCACCAGGAGGGAAATTCCTGAGATACCTGATTTATAAAGATGAAATAATAAATCACTTATAGAATAAAAGGTTGTTTTTTGTTTGTTTGTTTGTTTTGGCTCAGAGTTTTGGAGGTTCCAGTCCATGAAAAATTGGCCCTATTATTTTGGGCCTGGGGTGAGGCACTACATCATGGTAAGAGTACATGGTAGAGCAAAATCAGTTATATCCCAAGGCAGGGAGCAAAGAGGAAGAGGAAGAAGTGGGGTCCTGTAATTCCCTTCAGAGTAACACCCCATGACCTTAGTACTTCTCACTATGCTCCTCCTTCTAAAGATTCATAGCACCTCCCAATAGCACCATCCTGGGGACCAAGTTTATAACACAAGGGCCTTTGGGAAATATTCCAGATCCAAACCATAGCACTATACTAAATGTGAAAACTTTTATGAAGTATAAGAAGTGTAGAAGTGGAAGCTATCACTTTTTTAAAATAGGTAGAAAATAAGATATTTTAAATAAGTGGAAAATGTTAATTCCAAAAGACAAATATTTTAAGATGATCTTGTAAGATATTACATATAGATATTAATGAATGTCACATTATTGGAGAAGCAATATTAATCTTCAAGTCCACTGGTTGCCCCTTTAGGCCTACCCTATTCATTTTCCCCATACCACCCTTCCTCTCTCCTGATTCATCCCCATTTCTCCTTTTCTAACCATTCCAGAGGCCAGAGATCCTACCCACAGGAAGAAACTGAAATATGCTTGTTCTTAATTATGCAGAATAATCTACCTTTTTAATTCAAGTACCTTCTCCAAGGCAACACACACATACACACACAGAAATCAACCTGTGGTCAGTGGGCCCACCTCCACACTGTTAGTGCTGCAAGAAGAAAGAGGATGGTCTGGCCCATGTGTTTTCTGTAATATGGTGGCTTGCATCAATTGATGGTCTACTATTGCTTCTTATGTTTTGGTTACAAATAACCAAATGACAGAAGTTTCAGTGCCCTCTCTGGAGAGTGCTAAGGATGATCTGGTCATAAGCAGAGCCATAAAGACCATTCAGAGGGGAAGCAGGGCACAGTGTCACCTAGTGTGTGTTATCAGTTGTGTGCCCTTCACTGTGTGTCACTTGGAGGAAAAGAGCAGGCCCTCTGCCAGTGCTGAGTGGCACTGGAGCAAGGACCTTCACAATTGATCTTCACTGACAGATCTAACGACAGGTCTCCAAATCAGCTCTGTGTGTGTCAGGCAGGATGGACAAACACAGGAGATGATATGAATCTGTATGCAGATATGTACAGCAGGCTCTATGAGTGGGGATGCCCAAGCCATTGTATACATCAGAGCAGATAAGAGTGGGCCCTGATGGGAGAAATATCAGAAGTATTATACAAGTACATAAAGAAAACCCTTACATGAGTGCCTACTGTATGCAAGAACTAGCTCTTTCAATATTCGATAGTTCTCAGGAAAGAATGTAAATGTGGATTCATACACCATAATCTAAATATTTGAAAGTTCTAAATCAAGCTAATAGCTAGAAAATAAAACATGCTTTGTCCCTCTATCTTGATGAATTATTTTTCCTAACAACCTAAGTTCAGTTTCACATGCCCAAGACATTTTGTATTTCTGACAATCCTTTTTTCTTCCACCATCAGCTCTATTCTGCACCAGAAGTCAACTTGTGGGTGCTCTGTCTAAATGTCCCAGTCTGCATACCCAGTCTTTGCACTGGCTCCCTGTCTTCAGCTTGGGAATACGTGTTCTAGGGATGCCTCTGACCCTAAACTGGGGAGACTGGTACAGAATATAGATGCAGAATCAGGGGCTGTTTGGGGAAGAAATGTCCATATTCTGGGCATGGTTTAGAGAGTTATGAACCCCCTGTGGGTACTTTCCCTGACCACCGTACACCACCCACATGGAAGGTATGGCTGGAGGAGTGGTGGAATGGGGGCTGTAAATCCCCAGGCAGGGAAGAATCCCTAATGCCTGGGTTCATGAGTGATACTGCTAAGGACAGACACAGTAAAGCTACAATAAGAGGAGTCAATTTATCTGAGAAGCTTTCAATCACAAACTGGTTTCTGTTCCTTCCAGATAATATAAGCCATATTAATAGGTACAAAATTTACCTTAATATTCCAGAGTGACACACTGTGCCACAGTAAGTGATGGAATTTATCTTCTAGACCATGGAATGATAAGTGGCAAAAAAGTTGACATTTTATAGAGATGGACAGTACATTAAATGTATGTTGGGGCTCTTCCTCTTCTCTTCCTTTCCTTTCTAAACAATAAACTCCAACTTCCCTTAGGTAGAGTCAAGCAAAGTAAGCAAAGTCTGCCTGAGTGGGGAAGAGGGAGTAAAATGTGGTGTCCTCACAGCCCATGTACTGAGGAGGGTGAGAATATTCCCACAGGGATCTGGCCTGGCTTGGGCTTCAGGGCCTGTGTGGACCAGGAAAGCATTTCCACAGGGAGCTGGCAGGGCAGTGGGAGCAATGGAATGCTGGGTACAGCTTGGGGAATTGATCCAAAGTGTCAGTATGCTAAGGATAATGGAAACCAGAATTCTCACCACTAGAGATGTGGAGAGGGGGAAAAAGGACTGAATGAACAATGTTGTTTGTTTGCAATTAAAGATATCAATATTTTCAACACAGAGAGATAGTTATAGAAATAAAGATGTAACATATGATTACACAATGGGTGTGATTCTAGATCATATACATCCAGATGAATGAGAAGTCATACTCCATTAATATATGATGTGTCAAAATGCATTCTACTGTCATATATAATTAGAACAAAAATGTTTTCATCAGAAAAAATAGTTGGGAATAAAGGTCAATAACAAAATGTAAAAAAAAATCAATAAATCAAAATGAAAGATGTAAATGTAGAGGTGTATACATGTGTATGGATGTTCTGTATGGGGGACAGCAATAACCCCAATAACAATGAGCACACTTGGGGCCCATATCTTGATTTCTAAATCCCATTTTCTATTATGAAGAAGCAAGACACCTTGGAACCATGGCTTATTCCAGAGTTGAGGCAGGAAATGTACAAAATGATCCTGGGATCTCTTCTTGTGCCAGAAGGCTGGAAAGTGCTCAAAGAATGAGAGGAACTGCCAAAGGGAGAGAGCCAGCTTGATGGGGTTCTTACTGACCAGATCTTGGACATTTTCCAGTGTTCACATAAATCATGATAGTAACATTATATAACCCATAGTGTAAAATTGCAATCTACAGGAATGTCTTGTTGCAAATTAGAAAATAAGAGAGTAATTTTAAAGTTTCATGGAATAGGATACTTACATAGTATGAAAGATTTTCCTCCCCATATATTAATTATTAACTAAATGAGAAAAAAATAACTTTAGAGCAGAGAAGTTGGCAGGTACCACATTAATCAAGTAACTATAGTAAACATAACCAGTATCAAGACTAACTGAAACATACCCCATAAAAAATAAAGAAATATAGCATAACTTTTACATTCCTGTGAAGAGTCATGGTTGAAGTTAAACCATTAGGAAACATAAGACCAACCTAAACTGGAGGACATTCTACTAAAAAGCCCATAATCTCCAAAGTCAAGGTTATGAGAATCAAGGCAAAACTGTGAAATTATTCAAGACTGAAGAAACCTTAATAGATGAACAGCTGCTATCAATGCAAGACATTAGGCTGATTTATTTTGCTAAAGAACATCTTTAAGACAATCAGCAAAAGGTAAAGGAGGGTTGAGAATGAGATGGTAGTCATGGGAGGGACAACATGTGGGCAAATCCCTTGCAAATGACTGAGGAAAAAATAGTAGTGTGCTGTACCTAGTTTTCCTTTAAGTGAAATTGTCTCACATTTTTAAACCAAACTAAGAGAAATACATTACAAAAGAGTGACAGCAATGTGGCACACTTAAAACAATGGGAAAGAATAAGTGGATCAAAGCTCCCAAAGATGGTGAAAGGATAGTATTTCTAGATATGTCAGCATAGTTAACAGCACATCTCCTCATGGGAAAAGGGACAGGGACTGTTCATATTTTACATAGTTTTAAATAGGGAATTATAATAGTAGGGCTTATCACTACTTTTCTTTTAAAAGGGAGAAATACAGTTATAATATAAAAGAAGTGGACAAAGGTGAACAGACAGGGAAAATAATAAATCATTTTCATCTCATAGGGAAAAGCAAGCAAGAGGCAGAGGATGATATATATGGAATAGATGGTAAGTGGGCAGTATTCACTGGAGGACAAATCTAACAAAGGAAGAAGAAGTCCTCAGGATTAGGAGTAGAAATAAAAAGAACTCTTTCAGTACTCAGGAGAGACTCCATGGGTCAGCCAGAGTTTGGATGGGGGAGGGCAGGCAGGGGATATAACCTGGCAGGACAGAGGGGTGGTTTGCACTCTTGTGCCCACAGAAGTAAGATGAGCCAAGGGCAGAGGCAACCAAATTTGATCCAATCAAATGAGTGAGTCAGAGTCACATTGGAACCTATTCCTCCCCTGGTTGCTAGTCTGTGGGACTCTCTCATTGTGTTAATGGACTGTCATGAGGTGAACCACCGGAAATGGAAGTAAACAGTAATTACAGGCAGGACCACAGTGGGATCCTGGGAGAAACTCAGTAACAATTTGTCTGTCAGGTGAAGGAAGAAAAGGGAAGGCTTTGACTACTTGATCCCATGTGCTTCAGAGAGCTAGTGGGTTCTATTGGTGTGCTCTTCACAGACTGATGAGGCATGGAGTTGCCAATGCAGATGATTCCATATGTTCTAATTCCTGGACTCAAGATCTCTACAGAAGTCAAAATAAAGCTGCTCCTGGGACCCAAGTGAGGTTGTCCTGAGTTTTGAGCAATGCAGGAAACACTGCTTAAGTGGCTGCCCTCCCTCCTAATCCCAGAGTGTGAGGCCAACAGAGGACAGAGTTGACTCCTGGACATGTTGCTCAGTGGTGGAAGTGGCTGAATTACTTCACCTTTTTAGTCACACCCTATTCATTGCAGCTGTGTGTATAATCTTGATATGCACAGCTTCTATTTGTAGCTTTAATCTGAACTTCCAGAAGTTCCCTAAGCTGATGTTTTCAGTGAGGCATGCCATTACCATTAGAATAAGTAAAGCTGCCTTTCTCAAACAGGAAAATCTTCTGTTTTTCCTAAATTAGAAAACTATTTACACCTCATTTATGGTGTGGAAAGAGATCCCACAAAGCAAGAGCAATTTTCTACTAAACATCTACCATTATCTGTGAAAATTCTGACCTGCTGGGATACACACAAATTTATTCACAGATCCCATCTTAACACTAAGAAAATTGAGAAGTGTGCCAAGATCTCTCAAATGTATCTCTCTTCTGTCAACATTTTTGACCTGGAATATTAGCCATTTACACGTGATTTTGTGTAACTGAAAAGTTCAAAGCACACTGGCAATCGTGACCCACTGTATATCTATGCAGTATCAGCGTAGAATGGTCAGGGTTCTCTCCACATTTGCACACAGTATTTGTTAGCTGCAAAGAGCATTCATGCAAAACCTCCTAAGAGAGAGGGAGAAAGTTGTTTTGAAAGCATTTATAAAGCTATATTCCATTTTACACAGACATGAGCACACATTTACTGGTTAGAACTGATAAGTGAATTCAGCAAAATTTCAGGATACAAAATCAACATGCAAAAATCAGTTGTCAATATATACTAATAATAACCTGTCAAAATTAAGAAAACAATACCATTTACAACAACATTGAGAAAAATTAAATTCTTAGCAATAAATTTAACCAAGGATATGAAAATCCTTTACACTAAACTATAAAATATTGCTGAAAGAAATTTAAAAAAAACACTAGTAAGTGGAAAGACAGCCTTGCTGATGACCTGAAAGATTTAATATTCTTACGATATCAATGCAGCCCAAAGTTGTTTACAGATTTTTTTCAGTCTCTACCAAAATCCCACTGACATTTATTTTTGCAGGCAAAAACATAAATTCACCCCAAAATTTAGAAGAAATATCAAGGGACCCTGAAAATTACCAAAACAATCATGAAAAAAAGGGCTAAGTCAGAGGCCTCATACTTCCTGATTTCAAAATCTACAACAAAGTTAGTGTAATCAAAACAATGTAGTTTTGCTGACTTAAGACATCTTGACTCATGGAACAAACAAACTAACAAAAAAAAAAAGATTCAGAAATAAATTCCAACATACACAGTCAAATGATTTTCTACAAAGGTGCTTATATGTTTCAATGAGGAAAGGACCTTTTTAATCCAACAAATATCTACATGAAAAAGAATGAAGTTGGACCTTTACCTTTTACCATATTGATTAATAATTAATTGGTAATTAATAACTCAAAATCACAGACATAAACTTTATCACACTGAATTTTACAATTTTCCTCCAGAGCACTGTTGAACAATTTAACAACTATTTTTTTAACATGACACTGAAAATACAGGCAATACAGAAAAATATTGGTGAACTGTGTTATATCAAAATTTAAAACTTCTGTGCATCAAAGGACACAATGAACAGAATGAAAAGGAAGCCCACAGAATGAGAGAAATTATTTGTAAATCATGGATCTGATAAGGGATTAATATCCAGAATATTTAAATATCTTCTACAACAACAACAAAAACTAGCCCAGCTAGGCAAAGAACTTGAGTAAACGTTTCTCCAGAGAATATACATGAATCACCAACAAGCACATAAAGAGAGGGTCAACATCTCTAATCATTAAGAAGATGTGAATCAAAACCATAAGGAGATTCTACCTCAAATAAATTAGGAAGACTACTAAATTTTTTTAAAAATATTAAATAAAAAAGCAGAACAGAAAATAACCAGTGCTGGTGAAGATATGGAGTAATTGGGAGTCTTAGGTTCTTTGGATGGGAATGTAAAATGGCACAGTCTCTATGGAAAGAGTATGATGGTTCCAAAAAAATTAAAAACACAATTATCACATGATCCAGAAATTCTACTTCTGGATAAATACCGAAAATAAGTGAACGTAGTCTCAAAGAGATATTTGAACTTCCATGCTTATAACAGCATTATTTACAATAGGCAAGATGTAGAAGCACACAAGTATCCATCAACAGATGAATGAATAAGGAAAATTTGGCATATGTATCCAATGGAGTAGAATTCAATCTTTGAAGGGAAGGAAATTCTGACACATGCTGCCATATGAAAAGGTTTTGAGGACATTGTGCTAAATGAAGAAGCCATATACAAATGGACAAGAACTAGATGGTTCTCCTTGTATGGGGTATCTAGAACAGTCAAATTCATAGAGACAGAAAGTGGGGAAGGGAGAATTCTTGCTGAATGGACACAGATTGAGTTTGGGATGATAAAAAAGTTCTGGAATTGAATAGAAGTTATGGTTGCACCATGTGAACATGATCAATGCCACTGAACTTACACACTTAACAGTGGGTAAGGTAGCAAATTTTGTTATGTGTATTTGATCACACTAAAAATTAAATTAAAATAAAAATTGTATTCCTTTTTAGCTAGGATTCCTTAACATGATTTTGTCTGAGGTTGGTGTGAATAACAAAACCAATGACCAGCAACGTGACACCCAAAGTTCCCATCTTAATTAACCCTTGAATTGAGACTAAGCAGAACAACTCTTACTCTTCTACTTCTGCATTTTTGAAACTACAGGAAAGGAGATTTTGACTCAATTGGAACCATTAACATACCAAAACCAAAATCTAAATCCACACAAAGATTGATGGAACAAAAGATGAGATACATCAAAACAAAGTAAATAAAGGCAAAACACTTAAGAAATCCGACAATGAATAAAGCTAAATGGCAAGTAGCCAGAAGAGTATAAAGAAGGCTTGGAATTCCCCTAGGTTTCTCTAGCACTGGGCCTCAGTCCCCAGGGGTGATAGAGACCTCCCACATGGATTCCCACCTTGGTAAGCAGGTTGGTTTGTAGCCCTTAAAATCAGGTCCACATAAGGGTGGATTCCAGGCGGAAAGTGGAGACCTTGGGTGCAGTCCACCACCCGCCTGCCAGGACGCTCAGGCAGTGTG
This sequence comes from Sciurus vulgaris, assembly GCF_902686455.1. NCBI lineage: Eukaryota > Metazoa > Chordata > Mammalia > Rodentia > Sciuridae > Sciurus > Sciurus vulgaris. The sequence goes on from NC_136474.1 coordinate 32,954,543, forward strand.
CATGCAAGTAGGAGGAGAGTGCAGGCTGGCTCAGCAGGGTGCAGCCTATAAGGACGCAGCAGCACTTCCTGTGCTAGCAGCGGCCTGACCCTAACTGCCACCTGTTCCCACCTCTCTCTCTAAACCCTCCCATCATGGGTAGGTCACTCAGCGATCACCGCTCCCTCTGCTGGCCACCACCTCCAGCAAGATAGGGCCGCCATTGTCAGGAAACATTAAGGAGGAGGTGGCAGCCACCGCAAGAGGGACTGGTGTTTAGGCTTCTGCACAGTTAGAAGGAGCACCAAACCGATGGGAGGTTTTGTCAGCCAAAAGGCTGGTAATCTAGTACAGATTCCAAGAACTGCTACTTCAAGTGGGCAGTATGTCCTTCCCCTTCAAAATTTGCAAAATCACCAAATACTTTCAGTTGCACCAGGATCAGATTCATCAAATGGAGCAATGTCCAATGTTCAATATCAAGTAATTCCACAGATTTGTCTGTTGTAATTTTGTATATTTGGAGTACTATAAGCCTCTTGTACTTGGTTTTCCATTTCATTCTTCAGATTTGGAGAATTTTCTGATATTATTTCATTGAATAGATTGTTCATTCCTTTGGTTTGTTTCTCTAAGCCTTCCTCAATCAAAATAATTCTTAAATTTGGCCTTTTCATGATTTCCCATAATTCTTGTAGATTCTGTTCATGATTTCTTACCATCTTCTCTGTTTGGTCAACTTTGTTTTCAAGATTAAATATTTTGTCTTCAATGTCTGAGGTTCTGTCTTCCAGATGTTCTACCCTATTGGTTATGCTTTCTATGAAGTTTTTAACTTGATTTATTGTTTCCTTCATTTCAAGGATTTCTGTTTTTTTTTTTTCAGTATCTCTAACTCTTTATTGAAATGATCTCTTGCTTCCTGTATTTGCTCTTTTAACTGTTGATTGGTGTGATCATTTAATGCCTGCATTTGCTCTTTCATCTCCTCATTTGCTGCCATGATTGTTTTAATTATGTACATGCTGAACTCCCTTTCTGGCATTTCTTCTGCTGTGCTGTCATTGGGTTTTATTGATATAGTATCTAGGTTTGTTTGGGACATTTTCTTCCCTTGTTTTCTCATATTGGTCAGATGTCAGTGGGACTCTGAGATATTGCAGATTTCCTCTATTGGCTTATAGGGTCCCTGTAGATTTCTAGTGTATCACCTCCCAGCCTTCAGTAGCCTGAAGTCTTTTAGGAACTTGATAATGCAGTGCTTCTGAAGAAAGCTGCCCTTAGCCCACTACTGGTTCCAGGGCTTGGAGCTAGCTTTGTGTGGAAAGGCTCTCACTGGGGGGCCTGCTCCAAGAAGCTGGCCCTGTGGGAGGAGCCCATCCCCAGAGTGAGCAGGGCAACCTGGGGAAGCCTCTAGCTGCCCTGCCCTGCTCTGATAAGCCGCCCCTATCCAGGCCTGCTGCCCAGGCCAAGCTTCACCCAGTGGGGGAGACTCACCCCGTGGCTCTATTTTAGTCTGAGTTTCGCAATGCCTCCCCTTCTTTAATCCTGGGTTCTGGAGTGATTGGAGATGCAGTCACCCTCTAGTCCACCATCTTGGATCACCCTGTGGAAAGAGCCTGTGGCTGGAGGGGGCAGGACCACCTAGAGAAGTCTCTGGCTGCCCTGCCCTAGTCCCAGAGGCTGCCTACAGGTTGGAGCACTTCGTTGGCTTGGGGACTTGTGGCTGGCTCTGTGTAGAAAGGCTCTCACTGGGCAGTCTGCTCCACGAAGTTAGACTTGAAAGGTGCCTCCCACCGGAGGGGGCCGGGCTGCTTGGGGAGGTCCCTGGCTGCCCTGTCCTGGTCCCTGAAGCGGCCTGTGAGCAGAGCTCACTGTGCTGGCTCCAGGACTCGGAGCTGGTTCTGTGCAGAAAGGCTCTCAGTGGGGGGCCTGCTCTGAGAAGCTGGAGAAGCTGGCCATGTGGCTCCACACATTTGTCAACACGTGGTCAGCAGGTTGAGATTGGTTTCACAGGCTTTTCAGATAATGGTGGTATAAATCAAGAAAGCAGTCAAATTCAGATCATTCCTGGCTCCAATCAAACCTTACTTGCCTCTGGAACACCTCCTGCTAATATCCAGAATCTCATACCACAGAATGGTCAGGTTCAGGTTCTGAGAGTTGCAATTGCTGGTTCATCTTTCCCTGACCAAAGTCAAGTAGTTGCAAATGTGCCTCTTGGTCTTCCAGGAAGTATTACCTTGGTACCAATCAATGTTGTCAATCTAGATCCTTTGGGACTCTGGGAAGTTCTCAGACAGTGACTGCAGGCATTAGTGCTGATGGATATTTGGTAAACACAGGACAAGCTGTGGATATTTCAGACAATTCAGAAAGGACTGGTTAGCAGGTTTCTCCTGATATTAATGAAACTAATACTGACACAGATTTATTTGTGCCAAAATCCTCTTCATCATTGTTGCCTGTTACAATAGAGAGTACAGGTTTATTACAACAAAACACAAACAGCTTGACTACTTCTAGTGAAGTCCATTCTTCAGATCTTCAGGGAAATTATGTCCAGTCAACTTTTTCTGAAGAGTTTCACGCTCAGAATATTTAGTCCAGGCTGCAGATGTTACACAGGCCATGCACTTAAAGGAACCCAAACTTGCCAATTCTGTACCTCCTTGTGATATCTTGGAATTCAACCAGTCTGATGTAACATTGTGTACCTGTACCTCCCATTAAGTTCTCTCTGAGAAAACTGAAATGTGAAGTACCCAGCCAGGCTCTGATGCCTGTGGCAAGACTCAGTGTTTACAAATCAAATCTGAAAATATTGGTTCTAAATTGCCTTGGAGCATGACTTTGAAGGAACCACTAAAAAAAAAATTTACAGATCAAATTTTAGACTGCAACTCTTCCTCCTGGTTTGCCTTTTTTCTTCTTTGGATGCCACCAAAGTCTTCTGTTGTCTATATTTTATTTCATGCCCTGGAAGCTGAGCATTTATCATATAGTACAGACAAGCTTTTACTCAAGTGCTGTTTAGCAATGCATATTTTTAACCGTTAGTTTTTAATTTGGGGTGAGAGGGGAGGAACACCAATGTCCTAGCTGTTACAATTCTTCAGTGAAGATATTGCAAGTTGTTTTCACTACTGTACACTTGACCTGCACATGTAAGAAAAAGGTGGAATGTTTTAAACACCATATTCAACTCAGGGTACTTGCCAATCTGAAATAAAGTGGGATGGGGAAGTGTGTCCTTCAGATCCAGGATACTAAAGTCCCTTTCATTGCAGTGAGTGAAAGGCAGATCCTCTTGAGAAGCCAAAAAGAAGAGCCAGTTAACTTGGTGAGCATGGATTCTGAGCAAGGGAAGCAAGTTGCTTCATGCATACATCTCCCTGTGGAGATATTCCTGCTGATATTCATGTTTGTGGGCTAGGGTGCACTCTTCCCCTGGATGAGGCTAGAAATTATCTGCCTGTAGTTACTTCCCCACATTAGTTTCTGATTGACAATTCCATTAGATGTCTTTGCCTTCAGTCTTGTTTCAGTTGAGTTTACCTAAACTCCATTCTACCTCTGTGGGCTTACTTCTACTCTGATCAATTATGTTTGCCTAATAGTTTAATACTCAACAGATTAGCTTACAGTTTTCATATTCTCAGCGGGGGACATCTTGGTGTTGCTTCTGTTTTCCTATTAGTGTAATAAATCCATTGAAAAGTCATGTTTTGTTACGTATATGTGGGAATCACCTTTTATAGCGTTGCTTTTTAAATGGAACCTATGTTCCTTGAACTTTGAATTTTGTAGAAAAACTTGAGGATACAAATATTAAGATCACATTTTTAAAAAAATAAGCAAATATGGAACAATGTAAAATCCACGTGTATTTTTAAGATAAAATAGGAGGTTTAAAAGAATTATTGAGCGTGTAACAGCCTTTTGGTGCTCTTGGCCCAACTTGACTGGTGAGGGAGTCTCTTCTTTATTAAGGTTAATGTCCATGGAGAGAAAATCTTGACAAATTCTTGCTTAATAACAAAAATGGGTTCCTTATTAATATTTGTACTCATTGTAAATGTAATAGTGTGTAATGATTCTCTTTTTATAAACAGTAAAAATTACATTTTATGTCCTTTGCAAACATGGGAAATATCCTTGTACCTGAGGTACAGATTGGATGTGCTAGTAACTCCCTCAAGATTTCAAAAAGGGTTTCTTTTTCTCACAAAGCTTTCTTGACTTTTATTAAGCTTTCTATCTTCTTCAAACTTTAAAATTTTCACATCAGAAATATCCAGTGTCTTCAAACACATATAAGTATTTTAATGTAATAACTTTGCTTAAATTCCCTGACAGTACCTGCTGATTGAGAAAACACACAATGACCAATATTAACTAAAATGAATTCATACTGCTTTTAAGGATATATACACACTAGTTCCTACAGCATCAACATCCATTTAAAACATAGAATACACATGTGCAAGACAGTTGCAGCCATATCCTGCTAAGTTTCTAAAGATGACCTGTAATTTTGGAAACCACAAAGGGTCCATGGTCTACAGGTGGGAAGATCCCTACTCTGCCATGGGGGAGAGTTGGCAAAGGACACATAATGGGTCATCCCACAGGAATAGGCTGTCCCATTTCAGAACCTAGCAGATGTCTTCAGGGAGAAGTACAGGGGAAGCAGAGAAAGGAGCACGAAGTACAAGCTCCAGGGGCACTCACATTGCTAAAATGCACCAGCGTTAGCTCTCTGGGAAAATGGCTGCAGCTGCTACTTTATAGGCTACCAATTGTTGAGCATTAACACAGCCCCATCATCTTCACATAATAACACTCTTTCCTATCTCTATCAGCTAGCTTTAGATGCACAACTAACCATCACAGAATTTAGTAGCTTAAAACAACAACCATGTTGGGCACTACCAGTAGTACATACCTGTAATCCCACTTTCTCAGGAGGCTGAGGCAGGTGGATGCAAGTTCAAACCAGCCTCAGCATCTTAGTGAGACCCTAAGCAACTTAATGAGACCTTATCTCAAAATAAATTTTAAGGGCTGGGGATAGACCAAGTGGCAACGTGCTTCTGGGTTCAATACCCAATACAAAAGAAAAAATGTATTTCGTTATCAGTCCATGGATTCCTGTTTTGAGCTAAGCTCACAGAGGCAGCTGGTCTCTATTTCACATGATGGTAGGGACACTTGCTTGTGTATTTGCAATCAACATTCAATGGTCTCATTCATGTCTGGTAGGTGGCAGAGCCAATGGGGAAAACCAGGTCATGTCACTGTCATCTAGCATGGTTGGTGTGGATCCTTCATGGGAATGAAGCAGTGAGAGGCAATAGCCAATTTACACTTACTTCTCAAGCCTCTGCTTAATTCACATTTACCAATACCACACTGGCCAAGTCACATGTCCACACCCAGATTCAAGGGGGAGAATGCATAGACCTCCTTTTCTTTATCTTGGTACTAGGATTGAACTCAGGGGCCCTTCACCACTTAGCCTCATCATCAGCCCTATTTTTTGTATTTTATTTAGAGACAGGGTCTCACTGAGTTTCTTAGCACCTTGCCTTTGCTGAGGCTGACTTTGAAGTCATAATCCTCCTGTCGCAGCCTCCCCTAGAGTTCATTTCTTGACCATGAAGTTGCAAAACTTACATTGCAAGGAGTATCAACATGAATGCAAAGACTGTTTCAAAGCTTGCAATCTACCAAAGTGCCTATCTCAGCACAATGCCACATCCAAAAGAAACATAATCCTAACCCTCAAAGAAACACTTTAAACTACAAAACATGGCAAGAACATCTCCTAGAACCTCTTTCATCCATTTATATCCCTGAAGTCCCTAACTTCAAGGCAATTGCAAGAGCCTTCATTCCATCTTATCCCAAATTCACAGTCCCTAAGGACTCCCTTATTCCATGTCCCATCCCAATTCCCACTTGCCTCCTACCTTTCACATTGCTTTCTGATTTTACCCTTCTTCCCCACTGACAACTCCCTTCCATTCATGAACCTAATCAGAATCACAAATAGCCAGCAGCAGAGAAATGTAGACAAAATCCTTCAGAGGGCTCAGGAGGACTGGATGTGTAACCATATTGGTTTGCATATAGCCAGTGAATTCAGAAATTCTAAATGACAAATCAACCCCTCTCTTTCTCCCTCTCTACATCTCTCCTTGTCCCTCTCTGTATTTTCTCCTCTGTCTCACTCACTCTCCTCCTCACTCTATATTTCTCCATATATATATATATATATATATATATATATATATATATATATATAACTCACTTCTCCCTTCTTCTCATTTGAGCATTGTCTTCTTAAGTATTTGTTACATTAATAAAAAATATACAGCTGTAATCTGAGCATTTGTAATTTTGAGTATGTTACAAAAAGATGTTTACATTGATTAACAAGAATGAAAATACCTAAAGGAGAAAGGAAACAGGGGTAGCAGAAACCATCCAACTGCACAGTCCCACCTACATATGAGGTTGCCTGAGGTCTCTGAAGTTGGTGGAGTCCTTGAGGCCACTGGAACTGCACATTGCCCTCTCCTTCCCAAGGGTTCTACTGGTTCATTTTCTTACTCATTTTTTAGTAAATGTAGCCCAAAACCATGCTCTCTAGAGAAAGTGTGACTTTGTCCCCTTTCATCTCTCTTTTTCTAAATTATTCAGCAACTGTTCACTGTAGTCCTGGACACTCAGGAATAGTGCAGGGTTTGTAGCATCTCTGACTTCATTAACTTCATTCTTCCTTAGATTGCCATGAGACAAGAGCTCTGTAAATTGCCTAGGCAAACATAATTCTCCCTGTATGTGCATGCATGCAGCAGATTGAACTCATGGTCTTCCATGTGTGAGGGAGCTCTCTACCAGTGAATCTTGCATTTTATCATTGTATAAGGGCTATCATTCCTTGGGTGCTCACCTTGTTCCAAGCACTGACACTTTGCTTGGTCAAGAAATTTGCCAAGGCCACACAATTCAGATGTCTTTTGATGAAGTCTGTTTCAAATAATTTTAGAAAAACACAAATTCAAATGAGTTACTAAATATTTAACCTTTAAAAAGAGAGAGATTCTGCAGTGCCTACATATATTTTAGAAATTTTACAAATGCAACTTGAGTTTTCTTTCCTGATTATAAATTAATGATACTTCATTAATAAAATTTGGAAAATCAAGAAAAGCACAAAGATAAACTTTAAATTCTGGAGTCAATCCATTTAGTTTTTCATTCTCCTTACTTCACTAAGTATTCTTCCTTAAAGACCTTCCTTTGTCTTCCAAAGCATAGGGTTTTATTTCTTTTTTAAGTAACTGTGTTTTGTTTCATTCTTAATCCATTTTGTTGATCTTTAGGACTTTTCATTTGATGCCATTTTAAGTATAGCTTACTTTTTAATCATTTCCTTAAGACAGAATCTTCGGAATGTTAAATCAAAGACCAAGAGCATGGGGGTTCTTAAGTCTATTTCTAAAATCTGTGAGCCCTGTTCATTGCCAGTCCTGCCTGGGGTCCAGGTGACACTCACAGATGGTGGAAGGGAATGCAATTTATGAAAAGAAAGTAAGATGCAGAATGTGGGAATGATGGCTTCTCTGGGGATCCTCATTCTCTTACCTTTTCACCTTGCTGGCTAGTGATTTCTCTGTCCCTTTCACAATCCTCCTCATTTCCATCTAACAGAAGTTCAATGTCTTCTGAAGCATGCTGTGGAATTTCAAAGGTGTGTTCCATCACACACTAGCAAAGCTAGGGTAAACCAGCACAATATTTGTCACTTATTGACTCCTGTGCTCAGAGGTTTTAGTTCATAGAAGGTTGACTCCATTTCTCAGGGCTCAAGGTGAGACTGATATTTTTGGATGTCAGAAGTTTTGCTATAGCAGAAATCCAGTATTTATTGGTAATATATTTTATTCTATTTTTAGAGTTCTTAATTCAAGTTTCAAGAGATTTGTGATCTTACTTTTTATTGACCACTATTAAAATGTACCTTCCAGTCAAACTGTAAATGCAATTCTGTTTAGACTTTGAAACTGAAAACCATTTTGCCAGGGAAGAAGCACTATTTGACAGTCATTATTCTAAGACTTTATTGCTTCCCATTCTGTATGCTAAATTCTCAATGTTCAGCTTTTGGTTTTTAACTTCACAGCTTCTAAAACTCAGCAGGCAATTTTATGTTAGAATCCTAATTTGGAGATGGAAAATTAAATTAAGATTGGTTCTGTTACATCACACTCAAAATAAACTAAGCTTTTATATTTGAGTCTTTTCTACAAATGCAATTTGTCAGTTAAATGACAATATTTTTTATAAGGAACAAAAAATTTAAAGTTTCCTTTTACAATGCAAGCAGACAAAACAGAACAAACAACACCAGTGATATACTAGTAAAACACACTAAGTACAACAAAAGATGAAGAAACTACAAGGAGAAACTAGAATGGAAAATAGACTACAGGGATGATATGGGTCAATTAACATGAAGAACTTTTTATTCTGGCCTAAATAATTAGTTGCTTTTGACATCATTTTGCTTTCCCTTTGCTAAACTTCATTTTTTTCTCAAAGTCAGCAATACCTTCTCTATCTGTCCTGTCTAGGAGACTGGAAGATAAAGGTCTGTAAAAGAATGGAAAGAGCTAGAAAGATCAGAATGTTCAGAAAAAAAGAGGACTGAATTTTTAAAAAGTGACTAAATTCAGACTCATTTGTCCATCTTAAGATTAACATGTTATATATAAAAGCCATCAAACCTCCCCATCCTCACACCTCTACCTCCACCCCCAGATATCATTTCATTTTTAGGCAGATTCCTGCCTGCCTCTTAAACCTCCCTCAAATCCCACCGACATCCCAGCTTAAATCCTCCTCTCCCAAGATCCCAATGTTACACAGTAAACCACTTTTCTATCCAAACAGAATAGATAAAAATACATTCAGAGCAACTGTTTCTTCTCTTTGAGGATCTGGTAGATCTTTGTGTCTACATATTGAGGTTTTGGGAATTAAACTGGTCACTTACTTGCATCACTGGAAATGTGTGACTGTTGAACCAATGTATTAAAATCTTTTATTTCTAATGAGCACCTAGATAAATCCACATTGATTTATAAAAGATCTATCTTAATTATATTCAGGGTGGTTTTTAAATGATGAATGCTACTTCTGAAGTATTGCTTAGATTTTTAAGAATATAATAATCATTACTTTTCATCAATCATGTTATTCAGAATTTTAATTCATAAGTTTTTGCTTCATAGTAAATTATAATACATTTGGTAAGAGATTAATTAGCTTATACTTTTGCTCTCAAATAATTTGGGATTAATCTATGGAATTATAATTCTTGATAGATTCTAACTAGTTGAAGTAAAATAAAAATAAAAAATACATGATAAGAGGTGATCCAAGATGGCAGAATAGAGGGTGACTGCATCTCCTGTTGCTCCAGAACCCAGGATTGAAGAAAGGAATGCTTTGACAGACTCAGACTAAAATAGAGCCAGGGGGTGAGTCTCCCCCACTAGGTGAAGCTTGGCCCGGGCACCAGAGCAGTGTCTCAGAGCAGGGCAGGTAAGCTAGATTCTTCCCCAGGTAGCCTGCTCCCTCCAGACACTGGCTCTTTTCATGGGGTGATCCAAGATGGCAAAGTAGAGGTTGACTGCATCTCCTGTAACTCCAGAACCCAGGATTCAAATGGGGAGGCATTGAGAGACTCAGGCTAAAATAGAGTCATGGGGTGAGTCTCCCCCACAAGGTGAAGCTCGGCCCAGGCAACAGGCCTGGATAGGGGCTATATCTCAGAGCAGGGCAGGGCAGCTAGAGTCTGCAAAGGTAGCCCTGCTCCCTCTGGCAGTGGGCTCCTCCCACATGGCCAGCTTCTCGGAGCAGGCTCCCCAGTGAAAGCCTTTCTTCACAGAAACAGCTCCAAGTCCTGGAGCCAGTGGTGAGCTCCAGCCTGCAGGCAGCTTCACAGAATGGGACAAGGCAGTCAGGGCTTCCCCAAGCAGCCCTGCTCCCTCAGGTGGCAGGCTCCATTCACGGCCACTTTTTCAGAGCAGACCACCCAGTGAGAGTCTTTCCACACAGAGCCAGCTCCATGCCCTGGAAGCAATAGCAGGCTAGGGGCAGCTTTCTTTGAAAACACTGCATTATCATGTTCCTCCAAGACTTCAGGCTACTGAAGGTTGAGAGGTGATACACTGGAAATGCACAGGGACACTATAAGCCAATAGAGGAAATCTGCAATATCTCAGAGTCCCACTGACATCTGACCAATATGAGAAAACAAGGGAAGAAAATGTCCCGAACAAACCTAGATACTATATCAATAAAACCCAGTGAGAGCACAGCCAAAGACATGTCAGAAAGGGAATTCAGAATGTACATAACTAAAACAATCAGGGAAGCAAATGAGGAGATGAAAGAGCAAATGCAGGCATTGAAGGAGGAGATGAAAGAGCAAATGCAGGCATTAAATGATCACACCAATCAACAGTTAAAAGAGCAAATATGGAAAGCAAGAGATCATTTCAATAAAGAGTTAGAGACATTGAAAAAAAACAAACAAACAGAAATCCTTCAAATGAAGGAAACAATAAACCAAGTTAAAAACTCCATAGAATGCATAACCTATATGATAGAACACCTGGAAGTCAGAACCTCAGATATTGATGACAAAATATTTAATCTTGAAAACAAAGTTGACCAAAGAGAGAAGATGGTAAGAAATCATGAACAGAATCTACAAGAATTATGGGATATCATAAAAAGGCCAAATTTAAGAATTATCGGGATTGAGGAAGGCTTAGAGAAACAAACCAAAGGAATGAACAATCTATTCAATGAAATAATATCAGAAAATTTCCCAAATCTGAAGAATGAAATGGAAAGCCAAGTACAAGAGGCTTATAGGACTCCAAATACACAAAATTACAACAGACCCACACCAAGGCACATTATTATGAAAACACCTAACATACAAAATAAATGCAGAATTTTAAAGGCCGCAAGAGAAAAGAATCAAATTACATTCAGGGGGAAATCAATAAGAATACCAGCAGATGTTTCAATCCACACCCTAAAAGCTAGAAGGGCTCGGAACAACATTTACCAAGCCCTGAAAGAAAACAGATGCCAACAAAGAATCTTATACCCAGAAAAACTTACTTTCAGATTTGTCGATGAAATAAGATCCTTCCATGATAAACAAATCTAAAGGAATTTACAAAAAGAAAGCTGGCATTACAGAACATTCTCAGCAAAATATTCCATGAAGAAGCGATGAAAAACAATGATGCAAATCAGCAATGGGAGCAACTAGCCTAAAGGAATAGCCAAATAAAGGAGAAACCAAATCTTGACAAAAAACAAAAATGAGTCAAATGACTGGGAATACAAATCATATCACAATAATAAACCTGGAAGTTAATGGCCTGAACTCAGCAATCAAAAGACATATACTGACAGATTGGATTAAAAAGAAAAATCCAACAATATGCTGCCTGCAAGAGACTCATCTCATAGAAAGTGATACCCATAGACTAAACTTGAAAGGATGGGAAAAAACATACCATGCACATGGACACAGCAAAAAAGCTGGAGAATCCATCCTCATTTCAGATAATGTGGACTTCAAGCCAAAACTAGTCAGAAGGGATAAAGAAGGATAATTCATACTGCTTAAGGGAAGCAAAATCAGCAAGACTTAACAATCATGAATATCTATGCCCGAAATTTGGCTCATCCATGTATGTCAAACAAATCCTTCTTAATTCCAGAAATCAAATACACCACAGCACAATAATACTAGGCAATTTTAACACACATCTCTCATCATTGGATAGATCCTCCAAAAAAAAAAATTTAATAATGAAACCATAGATCTCGATAACACAATCAACAATTTAGACTTAACGTACATATATAGAATATACCATCCAACAAAGAACGAATACACTTTCTTCTCAGCAGCACATGGATCCTTCCCTAAAATAGACCATATTTTATGCCACAAAGCTACTGTGAGCAAACAGAGGAAGTTAGAGATACCACCTGGTATTCTATCAGATCATAATGGACTGAAATTAGAAATAAATGACAGAATAAAAAAACAGAAACTTCTCCAATACCTGGAGATTAAATAATATGCTATTTTATGATGAATAGATAACAGAAGACATGAGGAGGGAATTAAAAAATTCTTATAAGTAAACGAGAACAAAGACACATGATATCAAAATCTCTGGGACACTGTGAAAGCAGTTGAGGAAGAATTATTTCATTGAGTGCATTCAACAAAAGAAGTAGAAATCAACAAACGACTTAACACTACAGCTCAAAGCCCTAGAAAATGAAGAGCAGACCAAAACCAAAAGTAGTAGAAGACAGGAAATAGTTAAAATCAGAGCTGAAATCAATGAAATAGAAACAAATGAAACAATCAAAAAAATTAACAAAATAAATAGTTGGTTCTTTGAAAAAGTAAACAAAATTGAAAAACCCTTAGCCACACTAACGAAGAGAAAGAGAGAGAAAACTCAAATTACTAAAATTCGGAATGAACAAGGCAACTTCACAACAGACACAAGTGAAATACAAAATATAATTAGAAGCTATTTTGAAAATCTATACTCCAAGAAGACAGAAAACCTCGAAGACTTCAACAAGTTTCTAGAGACATATGAATTACCTAAACTGAATGAGGAGGGTATACACAACTTAAATAAATCAATTTCAAGCGATGAAATAGAAGAGATCATCAAAATCCTACTAACAAAGAAATGCCCAGGACCAGATGGGTTCTCAGCCGAGTCCTACAAAAACTTTAAAGAAGATGTCATTCCAATACTCCTCAAAGCATTCCATGAAATAGAAGAGGAGGGAACCCTCCCAAACACATTCTATGAATCCAATATCACCCTGATACCTAAACCAGACAGAGCCACATCAAGGAAAGAAAATTTCAGACCAATATCCTTCATGAACATCAACGGAAAAATTCTCAACAAAATTTTAACAAATTGCATACAAAAATATATTAAAAAGATAGTGTACCACGATCAAGTGAGTTTTATCCCAGGGATGCAAAGTTGGTTCAATATCTGGAAATCAGTGAATGTCATTCACCATATCAACAGACTTACAGTTAAGAATCACATGATTATTTCAATAGATGCAGAAAAAGCACTCAATAAAATACAGCATCCCCTCATGCTCAAAACACTAGAAAAAAAATGGGGTAGTGGGAATATTCCTTAACATTGTAAAGGCCATCTATGCTAAGCCCATGGCCAATATCATTCTAAATGGTGAAAAACTGAGAGCATTCCCCCTGGAATAGGCAGGGATGCCCTCTTTCACCACTTCTATTCAACATCGTCCTTGAAACTCTAGCCAGAGCAATAAGACAGACCAAGGAAATTAAAGGCATATGAATTGGAAAAGAAGAACTCAAACTATCCCTGTTTGCTGATGACATGATTATATATTTAAAGGAACCTGGAAATTCCACCAGAAAACTCTAAGAACTCATAAGTGAATTAAGTAAAGTAGCAGGTTTCAAGACCAAAGCTCATAAATCCAATGCATTTTTATACATAAGTGATGAATCTTCAGAAAGAGAAATTAGGAAAACTACCCCATTCACAATAGTATCGAAAAAAATAAAATACTTGGGAATCAATCTCACAAAAGAGGTGTAAGACTACTACAATGAGAACTAAAGAACACTAAAGAAAGAAATTAAAGAAAACCTTAGAAGATGGAAAGATCTCCCATGTTCTTGGATAGGCAGAATTAATATTGTCAAAATGGCCACACTACCAAAAGTGCTATACAGATTCAATGCAATTCCAATTAAAATCCCAATGATGTACCTTACAGAAATAGAGCAAGCAATTATGAAATTCATCTGCAAGAATAAGAAACCCAAAATAGCTAAAACAATCCTCAGTAGAAAGAGCGAAGCGGGGGGTATCATAATGCCAGATCATCAACTCTATTACAAAGCAATAGTAACAAAAACAGCATGGTATTGGTACCAAAGTACACAGGTAGATCAATGGTACAGAATAGAGGACATAGACACAAACCCAAATCAATACAATTTTCTCATACTAGACATAGGGGCCAAAAATATGCAATGAAGAAAAGATAGCCTCTTCGACAAATGGTGCTGGGAAAACTGGAAAACCATATGCAACAGAAAGAAATTAAACCCCTATCTCTCACCCTGCACAAAACTCAACTCAAAATGGATCAAGGACCTTGAAATCAGACCAGAGATCCTGCATCGTATAGATGGAAATGTAGGTACAAATCTTCACCTTGTTGGCTTAGCATCAGTCTTCCTTAACAGGACTCCCATAGCTCAAGAAATAAAAGCAAGAATCAACAACTGGGATAGATTCAAACTAAAAAGCTTTCTCTCAGCAAAGGAAACTATCAGTAATGTGAAGAGAGAGCCTACAGAGTGGGAGAATATCTTTGCCACTCATACTTCAGATAGAGCGATAATTTCCAGAATCTATAAAGAACTCAAAAAACTCTACACCAAGAATATAAACAATCCAATCAACAAATGGGCTAAGGAAATGAACAGACACTTTGCAGAAGAAGATGTACAAACAATCAACAGATATATGAAAAAATATTCAACATTTCTAATAATAAGGGAAATACAAATCAAAACTACCCTAAGATTCCATCTCACCCCAATTAGCATGGTGATTATCAAGAACACAAGCAACAATAGGTGTTGACGAGAAGTGGGGAAAAAGGTACACTCATATATTGCTGGTGGGGTTGCAAATTAGTGCAGCCACTCTGCAAAGCAGTATGGAGATTCCTCAGAAACTTGGAATGGAACCACCATTTGACTCAGCTATCCCACTCCTTGGCCTATACCCAAAGGACTTAAAATCAGTATACTACAGAGATACAGCACATCAATGTTCATTGCTGCTCAATTCATCATAGCCAGTTTGTGGAACCAACCTAGATTTCTTTCTATTGATGAAAGGATAAGGAAACTGTGGCATATATATACAATGGAATATTACTCTGCCTTAAAGAATGATAAAATTATGGCATTTACAGGCAAATGGATGAAATTGGAGAATATCATGCTAAGTGAGATAAGAAAATCTCAAAAAACTAAAGGATGAATGATGTTGCTGATAAGTGGATGAGGACATATAATGGGGGGTGGGAGCGGTTAGCATTAGGGTTAGGGTTAGGTTTAGGATCAGGGTTAAGAAGGGTGGTAAGAATGGAGGAAGTAAGGACTGTATAGAGGGAAAAGAGAGGTGGGAGGGGTGGGGGGAAGGGGAAAATAACAGAATGTATCAAGCAACAGTACCCTATGTAAATTTATGATTACACAAATGGTATGCCTTGATTCCATGTACAAATAGAGAAACCACATGTATCCCATTTGTTTACAATAAATAAAAAAGTCAAAAAAAATACGTGTTAACTTTTCTCATTTCAATGTGCCTGGAATAAAGCTCACAGCCATCTAACATACTTAAATTATACAAAACTTGCTGGAAAATTATATGAAGTCAATATATTTGTCAACACTATTTCTTAATATATAATCAGGACGGAATGATCTCAGTTTGACACAAAAAATGTATTTTATCATTAAAATATTAGCAGATACTTTATGTACAGTAACACTTGATAAATGTCTAAATTTTGGTTTATTATCATATTTAAAACATACCTTCTAAAGCACAAAAAGAAAAACTACTGTGGTAAAAGATATCAACTGGTTATATGTGTTAGAATAGTATCAGTGCATAAATAACAGAAGCATTCACCAGTATTCTATTTAAATAGTACTGTTTCTGTGAAATAATTTTTTTTAATTTTACAGGTATGTTATAACCATAATATTACCATCAAAACATGTAAACTGCAGTTTACTGCTGTTTATAGACAAGAAAAACTATCTTAATAATATAGTTTTAATGTTGTTCTCTAACTTCATCTGTTTATCAGAAAATGTCATAATTTCATTCTTTAAATCTGTGTAATATTCTATCACATGTACCTCATTTTCTTAATCAATTCATCTGTTGAAGGGCATCCATGTTGGTTCCACATTTTAGCTTTTTATAAGCAGGTAGAGGGGAGTGAAGGGAAGGGGAGTGTGGGGGTAGGAAGGATAGTAGAGTAAAACAGATATTGTTACCTCATGTACATATATGACTGCATGACTGATGTGATCCTACAATATGTATAATCAGAAAAATGAGAAATTACAGTCATGTATGAGCTATCAAAATGTATAAATGCATTCTACTATCAGGTAAAACAAAGTAGAACAAAAATTTAAAAATTGTTTTAGTGGAGAATCAAAAAGTAAATACCTATGATACATTTATTACAGGCCCTTGATGGCTTTTATAAAAAACTATACATAGCTAACACTAAGGAGCAAATATCTGGGCCTCTTCTGGAGACATTGTACTTGTTGGTTTTAACAGTGAACTTTCCCCAGCTTGTGCAGCATCTGCATCCTGCATCCTTTCTCTTGAATGGTTCTGTCCTTTGCTGCATCTCTGCACTGAGTTGTCTCAATGGTGCGACTTAACTACCTGCAGACAGCCATGGTCTGCACTCACAATGCCTAATGTGTTGCTGTGATGAATTATTTATTGCAACCAGGGTCTAAAAGAATTGCTGGGGCCAGGCAACCAAAGAAGGAATGGAGCAGAAAAATGAGAAAAAAGATGTTCGTAAATGGAGTCACTCCATCTGTGGGGCATCCAAAGGATGTTGATGTCGCAGGCAACCAAAAAAACATATGTGTATTTATAAATTCAGATGACAGGACTGGCATTGAAAGTTTTGAACCTCAGATCTAGGGGTAGATCCTGGAGCTCATGGTTCTCCTGAAATCACAACTAAATGTGTATCTGTGGATGTTTTTCTGGGGTGAGTTCATAGCCTCCATGTGGCTTATTTCTTGAATGACATTGTCAAAATTATATGCCATATTTGTAGCATTAGATGTGCTTGCAGGTTAACCTTTGTGCAAACTGGTGGAAAAAAATACATGCATTTCTAAACAGTTTAGGGGCTGGGACTGTAACTCAGTGGTAGAGTGCTTGCCTGGCATGTGTGAGGCACTGGGTTCAGTTCTCAGCACATATAAAAAGATAAAATAAAGGTCCATTGACAACTTTAAAAAAATTATAAAAAACAGTTTAAAGGGATATTTGAGTTTCTTGATATTAGAATTCCATTATGCATATGCAAAAATTCACATATAACATAATATGCATATTATATATTTGGCAAATATTATTTGTGGCATTCTAAAGTTGGAAATACAAATCATGGTCTCCTATAAATCAAGAAATGTATTTTTTAAGACATCAAGGTATACTGTCAGTCAATGCCAGTTTTGCCTCCATGCTCAGTGGCTATTTAAAGCCAGGAATTTACCCACTGTATTGGATCATATGTTTGAAATGCTCTTCACTGACTTTGTCTTCATTGACTGAAGTTCTAGCAGTGCTTTGCAGGCATGCACATGAACCAAGGATACTAGGTCTTCAGTATCCGGAAGCTCCCCTTCCTTTGGGTTTTTCATGGAACAAAACCCACATGCAAGAAGAAGCCCAAGCTCAGGAAGGAAACAGAACAATTTATGTATATGTAAATATTCTAACATCTGAAAATATCTGAAATTATTCTGCTCTTAAGTATTTCAGATAATGAATATTCAACCTATATGCATTCCTGAAGCCCTGTTGGCACATAGTGGCATTGTTTGGTATTGGCACTGAGTATAGCTGCTACTTGATGCTCACCTGAGTAAGTACCATGAGGCATACCAGGCAGAGTTCTGTAGGGCCTGCTGCTCTCCCTGGTTCCTGGAGCTCTGTCACAATGGTCAGGTCTCCCCAGTTCAGATTATCCCTCACGAGTTCTTAGCTGGGACTTACAGAAGTCAACAAAAGGATTTGTTGAGAATGACTAATCCCACACCCTGGAATGCAAACTATGCATGGTTTATGACACATAATTATGTATAATAAACTATAAATGACATACAGTGGTTTTTGATATCAGGTTCCAATTCCTCCTCACTAAAGAACTTTTAAAACCCCTTCATCAGTGTGGCTAAGGAAGTAACTCAGACCCTCCTATCTGATTCAATTTCTATGTGTCCACACTGCTTTTCCCCCATCCATCTCACTGGAGATATCTGCTTGACACACAGGGTCAGAAGCCTAAAGAGAGAAGCCACATTATGTCCCTATTATCAAGAATCCAACTATCATTATGGAAGAGGGAAAATGTATGACCATCAAAAACATGAATGAATATGGTAAGCTTCTATTTGATGAGTAGTATAGACTAGCAATAACCGTATGACACAGGAGACTGCGCATTTTATTCTGGCACATGAAAATTTCTTATTTTTCATCAAGAAGGAAAGTTTAACAAAGGAAAGTTGGGAGTGCTTTCATGATAGATTTCAGCCTGTTCTCCTTCCACCTCCACCATTTTAGTTTTGTTTTAATTATAGGGAGATGTAGTCTATGCTTCTCACTCACTCATCTCTCTGAAGAATTAATTGTCTTTTGATGCAGAGATGTAATCTCTGAAGGAGAAAAGTTTAACTTATTTAGCCAGAAGCCTTTTTCTCCTGGAATATCAGACTAAACTTGGAACCACTCTTCATAAGGCATCATGACACTTCCTGTATTATATTTTTAAATGTCTCCTTCTCAGAAAGTTCTAGGTCCATCCTTGGGTCACCAAGTGCTCCATTTTGTATAAAATATATTATCCAGTGATAGTAAACAATACTCTGTCAGGTGTACCCACAAAATAGGAAACTTTTGCCTCTATTTCTACAATTATTTCAAAGATTCAGGAGGTATTCTTCATGTTTGACTAAGCAACTTCAGGACTGTGGTGCCTGACTAACTTGAAGTAAAATAGTACAATAAAAATGAGTAGAGTCATGTTTTGTCTCTTCAGTCTGTTATCTGTTTTGTGTTTCTTGCAGGCAGACTGAGGGAAGGGAGATGAGATTGAAGAAGACCTCAGAAATAAATGCCTGTACAAAGAGGAATACCTTCATTGTCCAAACCTCCACATTCCTGAGTTGGGGAGGATGTAGGACATGAGGGTAGAGCTGCCATATTTGGATCACAGTTTTGGTGCTGCAAGAAGAGACTTGGGTGTGGATGTAATGTGAGCTCAAGTCCAGGCCCTTTTTGCCCACCAAGGACACAGATGTGCAACCTTCATGTTGGAAGTAAATCAGTCATTTCAGAAATATGAATATTTACAGTGGAGACTAATTGATACTCACTTCTTTCCCTGATGCACATTGCTGACTTTGCCCTAGATTCCACATATTTCATATAATGTTAGTTTCCCTTTCACTCTTTGGAACTTGTTCTTTATTACTAAAAATATTGTCCCTTTGGTCTCCAGGTTCCAGTGAGTGAAGCACACATCCTCTACCTCAGGGTTTCCAGCTCCTTAGGATAAGAAATACCCAACAGTAGGGACATTCTCCATGTCTTCCATAAACCTGTTACATTTCCCACTGTCACATCTCTCCCTATCTCCTAGTCTGTCTAAATAATCACAAGTCTTTGCTCTTTTCCTTCAGGGGTTGGAGGAATAGTTTCATTGCCCTACTCTGTGATCCTGCTCACCCTCACCTGGGTTCTTGCAGCAGAAACCTTTGATAAAAAGAGCCTCCCCTTAGGCCTGGGACTACCTGGAGCCATGATTTCTCCAGTTCTGCTTGGATAAACATTTCTCTTACATGATTTATGCTCAGCTGTGGTGTGTGTCTGGGAAATAAGCAAGAGGGAAACAGATGGATCTTCCACAAAGCTCAAAACCATGAAAATGAACTTTTGTATCATAGTCCTATGGAGAAAATTTAATAAATATGCAATCCCCACCATTTGGATCTCTATACCCTAATAAATTAGTACTTCTAATTTTTTTGAGAAACTGGTGTTAATTTTTCATACCCTTATTTCCATTTTGCTTATGTGTCTGCAGAACAGCTCAAGACTACTTGGTGGTTGTTCCTAATAGATATGGAAAATAAAAAATTCTCAAGATAATGTGGCCTGGGGAAGGAAATGAAAAAGAAGGTCATGCACTGACAGCCTTCATCTCTCAAGGCAAATGTTTCCCAATGCCAACCAGGAGGTGATTTATCACCACTAAAGTGACAGTCTCTAGGAGGCATTAATCTCCTTTGAAGTAGGCCTTTTCAAGATGCTGCCCACAAACAGCATCCCTGTGAGCATCCACAAAAAAAAAAAAAAAAAAAAACATGAATATTCATATAAAACATTAACCATGGATGTCCCTAGATGGTAACACAATTACACGTGGTTTTTATTTTTTTGTACATTTCCATATTGTTCCATTTTTATTTTACAATGAGCATGTAACATATCTTCCACTCCAATTGATAAAGCTACCCAAATTATTTCTATTAGACTGATAAATTTTGTATAACATGATATTATGATTTGCAATAGGCTAATGTTAGATAAATGCTATGCAATGAAAGTTAAATGTTATGTTTTAAAATTCTCAACTATTTGCATGAGAATTACACTGTAATATGTACTCATTTCTGAGACTATTGGAAGGTCTGATAAGCCTCATTCTGGAGATGGAGACTATGTATCACTATGATGAACATAAAGCAACCAAATTGTTTTTGAACATTGAATAACAGCAGAATTTATTAAAGTCTGGAAAAAAATCCCAATTTTAAATCTTCATTTCTCACAGTCACAAGTGATTAGTTAATTCTCATAGTTTGAGGACTTTTCTGGTCTGGAAGCTACTGGGTTATGTTTTTTTTTTAGAAACACATAATTTGAAAATAAAAATGACCCTGTTGATTTTCATTTAGGTAGCAGTTTTGGAATCTAAATAGTTTAAGATGAAAATTTATCCATAAACACTATGTCTTAATTTTAATATGATTATAACTTCCAAATTTACTTTTAATATACAAAGAAGCTGAATACTAGCTTGATACCAAATGGAGCAGAAAATTTGCTCATCTTGACAAGAAAAAAGAGTTGGGGAACCTACTCAATTTTATATTGTAAAAAATGACAGCAAATTGCCTCTTGTATGAATTACTTAATTTGGACGTGTTGAGCCCTATTGTTTGGGCTCATTGGTTTGATATACATTCTGGACTTTTAGTTGTATGTGGGCAAACTTGCCATGTGTTTGGGACAACCTGAAGAGTTATGGAGCCACACATAGCCTCCTCCAATTCCTCCCTTCAAAAAAATTATGTTTTCCATCAGTGAACTATTAAATAACTATCAAATCACAGATAATTATATCTTCAGTTTCCAAAGTTATTTTTAAATTAAAATATATTTTGATAGTTATGTCTTAATTGTAGATATTAAGGACAGTAAGATAATTCAATACATGTACGCACATGCAATGATCAAATACAGCCTCCTTTACCCTCTCCACCACATCCCAATGTCTAGTAAAGGAGAGTGTATTTCTTTAACAAACCTTATCCTTTGGATTTAGAGTGACTCTCTCAATGTCATGGGCTCACTGTCCTCACAGACAATAATTACCTGATTGAATTCAGACTCAATATTTGAATTCAGAATTAAATATTTCCTTTCTTTTTCTCCTAGCAGATATGCTTCACAACTAGAGAGAACACTTAAGTCATTTAAGCCTTAACAGGTTTTTGTTACTTTGTCCATCATCCTTGAGAAGTGCTCAAAGGACAGAAGAATCAGGGTCTGTCTTCTCTCCCAAACTGCCTTCTGTTGGGGCTCCTCAAGGATCAGGCAGACAGAAACCATCTTATCTTTTCTTCCCATATCTTCTTCCCAGATGATTGTTTAAGTTCCCCCAAAATCCTTCGTGCTGCTGTCTCCCAAATGCATGCCTTCACTGAGATCTTTCCACTGAGAAATAAATCAACAGGTCCAACTTCTATAGAGACATCATCCTAGACCACTGTGCTTGTGTTTTAGTTAGATTTTTGCAGCTGTGACTAAAAAAACCCTGACAAGAACAATTTTAAAGGGGGAAAAGTTTATTTGGGGGCTCACTGTTTCAGATGTATCAATCCAAAGAAATCCAGCTCCATTCCTCAGGGTTTCAGATAAGACAGAACATTGTGGCAGAAGAGTGTGTGGGAAGGACACACTCATGAATTTCCAAGGCAGATGAGATTTTCCTGGTCTCCCATAACCCATTTGACTATTTTATAGACAAAAGCTCTTTATCCTGTGCACTTGAGCAGATCCCATCATAAGCCTCTTTCCAGTTTTCCCTGTGCCCTATAGAGGAAAGGACTCTTGCTCTCTTGATATTTTTCTAGCATTTTATTCATAATATCTATGAATTGCTAACTATATGTAATGTACTATAATAAAAACTTAGATTTTAGAACCTGATAGAACCTTGTTTCCATCTTCTCTCCAGTGTGGTAGGAGGCTTGATACAAAACTTGACAAAGATGCATTAGAAGCAACAGTCACATATCTTTTGGAGTTGCATAGGGACAAGGCTAGGATTCAGGATCTCTCCTCAGCTCCATCTGCTGACTCAAGTGCACAGGCAGGTAGTCCCACTTGCTAGCCCTGGGGAGGCTTGACCTCGCCAGCACCACAGCACTGCTCCAGGGGCACAGATGGCTGTACAGAGCCTTCCTGTGTACAGAACCTTAGAAATGCAATGCTCACTCTTCCTGACATTGACCAAAAGTAGAGGAAGGAACTTCCAGAGCCACAGGGAAACTCTCTTTTGTCATGTGTACTGAGGTTGCCAGTAGCAGCAGTCATTATGCGCCTCCAGCATGGCCAGGATCAAAGGGTGAGCCCATTCCCAAGGGCCTTGTGAGTGGTAGTGCTGGGAGGAAATGACAACAGTTGCAGACATTGCCTTGCAGCTCAGTGGACTGGTCTTGTCACTCTTTGCCTGGGTTTGGCTTTGGGAAAACTCTGTTTATATTTGTTTAAATTCCCAGTCTGTAAAATGGAGATAATAATGTAACTGCATCTGGGGTTGCTGTGAGGGTTGAAAGACTGAATTCATAGAGTGGTGTGAAGATCAGCCCAGGCCTGGACAGGTACTCCATCCCTGAGACATGGGAGATAGAGGGACCAGCATACTACAGCTACAACACTACTGCAGTGCCTATGGTACTGTTGCTTTGGCAACTCCTTCGTGGCAAAAACACAGAATGCTATTATACAAGTTCTGGGCAGCTTGCTATTAAAAAATTTGGTGAAAAAAATTTCAGATGAACATTGTCAGAATATATTGTTGGCATATAGTAAATCAAGTGCATCTACCAAGTCCAGTCATTGATTGAAACTCCTGGGCTCCATGTTAAATTCTTAGCTGTGATCATGTCAGTGGATGGGTATACCTCCTTTCCCTGAAGAGGGAATGCTGAGGTCAGCTCTGCTTAGTGGTGACACTGAGCATGTATGACATCAGCAGTGTCTTCGTCCTCTCTCAACGCTGATGTTCTTTGACATAGGAGTGACCAGTCAGGAACCGGGCCTGATAGATTCTGAAGGACTTAAGTAGAGACTGCCAGCTGTACTTCTCTTCAGGTCCCCAGCAGTTTCCAGTTCCCCACAGAAGGCTTCTCTACCCAAGAAGATCCTGGTGTTTTCAAGGTGGAAAAATTTCTGTACTTAATTTTATTCTTTCCCACAAAAAGTACTAAATGGAGAAGGTTGTCGCTAAACTAACTTCTGCATGCTAATCATTTCCAGCATTGAAAGGATGCCACGCTGTCCTCCAGGGACCTTCAACTGTGCCACTTGGAGGGGAAAGACAGTCTCTTGGGAGATGTATGTGCAAGGGTGCTGAAGGAGTAGTGGGAATCATGGGCAAAGCGGGGCTTCCCTGGATAGGGGGCAGGATGACAAGTGTTAGTACTCTCTAGACTCTCAGGTATTTGCCAGGTGAATGAACAAACACTGACCACAGGGAGTGTACTGAGTAGAAGCACTTAGTGGGTGTTCAGAAGAGTTCTTCCTATATTGCTCAATCCTGTAGTAAGGGGTTTAGAAAAGGGAAGAGAAATGGGACTAGGAGGGTTCTGATTCCTGCTATGAAGTTGCCTTGGTGAAGCTTGGAGAAGGAAGGACAGTGGTCACCATGGATTAGTGAGTAGGGGACCAAGCCACAGATCTCCCTCTTGGTGAATGGTCCTTTAGGGGAAGATGAACTTCTGGCCAGTTAGCAGAGGAGGCCTGTGGGTGGGAGAGGTATACCTTGGCCTTGAACACGGAACAGAAAGAAGGGAGGGCATTCCAGGCTGGAGCAAAATCTGGAAGCTGGAGTGAATGTGATCTTGCAGAGTGCAGAAGACCTTGACCAATTTGGAACCAGAAGGAACTATTAAGGAAAGAAAATGGAAGTTCTTACAGAAGAGGATGGTTAGGGTCAGGCTGAGGTTGCTCCCCAAGTGGGTCACTGCCTCAGCAAGCCAGAACATGTGCATCATTCTTTGCTGATGCTGATAAAAGTCAAGTCATGCTCTTGGTGGGGAAGAAAAAGCAGAATTTAGCGTGCATCATTACAAGTCAGGCAGACTGCCCAGGCATCACACATGCTGATGATAGGCCAGTAACACTGATGAGTGAGTGCACTGACATGTGTCCCCAAGGTCATAGGACAGAGCAGGGCAGGGCCAGGACCCAGGTTGAGTCCCAAGCCAAAGGGATCTCTGTAGAATCAACACTTCATTTAACCAGTTCCTCAGGAGCATGTGTGAGCCTCACACACACAGAGACAGGAAAGGTGAAGGAAGTAGACCCTCTCAGTTCAAGCATGCCTCTTCACTGTCTGGAGGTCATGGTTCTAAATGTCAGATACAGAGTAGCTCAGCTTTTGCCTGGAAAGAATTTAACCCTTCAGGTTTGGGTTGTGAATAAACCTATCTTCTGAAGATGAATTTTTGTCTTCCCCTTGGATTTCAGTGATGTGGGTGTAAATTTTTATGCTTTTGGAGACACATTTTCCTTTCTGCTCAGTAAAGGATCTAATGAGACTGGCAACCTGGCTCTATGGGACTATGATGGTTTGAACCAACAGGTGGGGGTGGACTGAGGTGCTGTGTATGGTTCAGCAGGGATGGGAAATGGCAATGGAAGTCAGGAAGCAAAGAGGAATTCTAATGTAGGGGTCCTGGACAGGGTGGAGGTGGACCAAGTTCAGGGGGAAATCCCTGGGAAGGTTCAGGGGCTGGTGTTCCTGGAGGAACTGCAACTCCCCCTTCTCCCAGCAGGTGATTCACCACCAGGTTTTTTTGGCTTGGTACCTGAGGGATTGATGTGATTTAGGATGTCCTTAGAATAGACTATCAGGAACATTTTCTTCTGATGACTGGTGTGTCATGACTGGCTCACTCTGAACTTTTCTCAGGAGGGTGTAGAAGGGCACCTTTGCTTTCAGGGTCAAGTGTCAAGGGCGTGGCCATTTGGAGGGTAAAATCCAGGGCATCGTGGCAAGTGTTCCCAGTAGTGTACAGGACTGGGGTTCCTGGGATAGACCTGGACAGCATACATCAGAAAGAGAAATGACACTGGGCTACTGTGATTCAGGTCTACATCCTCTCTGATATTGGCCTGATGGGGCCATTACAGGAAGTTTCTGCCTCTTTCTGGCTGAAGAGTCTTTGGTGACTGTATATTTTCAAACCTGTTTCCTTTTCTGTACTCATGAGGCACTCATATTACTCACTGACTGGGATTGTTATAATATGTTATGGGGTGACACAGGTAGAGCTGTAGGCAGCCTGCCTGGCAAAACTCAGCAATACTATATTTTGATGTGGCTGATGATGACACAATTTGTGGCACATGTTGTCAAAAGGCTTTTAGTCCTGCTGAGGACTATGGTGTGGAGGGTTTGATTTAGCTTCGACAGAAGCTGTGACTATGGGATCTTGTTTTGGATGGGCTGAAGTGGCCCCCAAAATGGTGAGGAGGATCTTATGTGGGGTGTGGAAAAGTTTCACCTGCCTACCAGTCACCCTGTAGGGCAATACCCTTGGTGGTCTGGTATGAATTGGTGCAACATTCCCCAAAAGAGAGACAACCAGCTGGCCTCCAAATTCTGGAAGAGAGAACTTGGCAGAGGCAAGTCCCTCATTCCCATTCTGTTTTTCCCACTCATAATGACTCCCCTCCTCCCTTCTAATATTTTGGATTTTATTGGCAACTGACCTTGTAAATGGCATCCCTGTTTAATCTACATGATGTCACATCCCATGCCATCCTGATTCTGTTCAACTTATTATGTGTCCACCCAGGCCTGTACATCCTTGTACCACTGTAGTGCTGGGCCACAAAGTAAAATGTGCTCTACCCAGGGCACAGCCTCTTGCCTTCCCTGGAACACAAGATAGTATCTCTGTGGGGATAGAAGTCTGCAGCAAAATAGCTATGTGGTCATAGGCCCCATGTGGTCTTACTGACCTAACTGCCACCTGGTTGGTGATAGGAAGACTTTCTCCTGTTTTCCACCAATCCTTACAGTGAGGCCTTCCTATTCACCTATACTCCACACTACGCATTTCCCACTCTCCAGGGTTGGCCAGTCTCTAGGGACAAAGAGCCACCTATGCCCTAAAATTGCAAGTTAATATTCTTTGCCAAACCTCCTTTAATGACTGTTTCTCCTGTAGATACATAGGACATACTGGAAGATTCCAGATAATGGTCCTTTGTCAGTTTAAGACAACGTCAATGGGGGACAGTATTCAGTCTCTCAACTGTCCAAGGTGTCACATTCTCAATACAGATTCTTTTTTTTTTTTTTCAATACAGATTCTTAATGTTTGATGTAATAAAGTGTGTGCACGTACATTGATAGAAGTGAACACATGATGTCACCTTCAATGGGTTGAAAATATGCTGGCTTTGGCTTTCAAAAGAAGGCTGCTGAAGGACAGAGTGAGAGCTCAGGCTCAACCCCTGTGTTCTGATGAACTGCTGAACTGTCAGCCTTGCTGAGGTGTCCCTGCTGGGCCACACCTGGGTTGGAGTGGATCTGTGAAGGAAATAACTTCTGACAGGGTCCCAGAGCTGTCCCACAGTTTAGTAAGCAACTGGAAATCACCCAGACTTTGGAAAAGGCTTCCAGGCCAATTGTCTTCAGAGGTCTGTGGATTTTCAGCTGGATTCTGGGTCCCACAGGAGGGTGTCATCAAGGACTGTCCAGAACTCTGGTCTCAGGGATAGCTCTTTGATTCTTTGGGCCCCGTATTGTCCCTGGCCCTTCTTCTGGGCCTGTGTTTGTCCCTTCTTATGGTGTCACCACTGCTACTTTGCCTTCTTGTTAGACTTTCCCAGAGTGCTCCTCCTCACCTGGCTGACTCAGCACAGGGTAAAACACAGGTGTGGCACAATTCATGTCACCAAGAGGACTGTGCCCTTTTATACAAAAGCAGGTGCAAGTCCATCTGTTCTCTAGGAGCGTCCAGCTGGCTCTAAACAAAAAATCCCAGATGATCAGCTGGATAGAGACTGTTAGAAAAGTCATTATTGACAAGAGGTTGGCTAAGAGTTTGAAGACAGAGGACAAGGAAAATATGACAGATCCTTTTTATGACCTACTTCCTGTGTGTGCTCCAGTGTCCACTGCATTGGATACTTTCACATCAGTCAAAGGAAGATTTTCAAACATCAACCATTAACAACTTCTCAATTATCCTTCTATTGTTTATCATTAAGAAGAGCTAGGTTCTCCTTTCATGGCACAAATAAGTAGTCAAAGCTTATGCCTCCCCTGATAAAGCTAAGAGTCTGAGCTCTGCCACTGAGACTCTTCTACCCGGAACCACTTGTGTTGTCTTCAACTCCAGCCCAGCCCCTGTGGCTGCAGGATTATGGCAGACTCTAACTATTCTATGCCATTCATGCTTCATCTGTGGAACTGCTGTTATCACTACTAGGTAGTGAGTGGCAATATTTGGAAGTATGAGACACTTAGCTTGAGGCCTGGTACATTGTAGATGCCCAATAAGGGGGAAATAACATTTATTGCAGTGATTTGGGAGTAATAATTCAGTATGTAATGACCTCCAAGAAGAAAGCTTTACTTAGATGTCACCTAATCTGAGAAGCTGTCCCTGGCCCCCTGGTCTGTGTGAGAGGCCCTCTAGGGCATCCTCAGGTTTGTACTTTGCTGGTCCACTTCCCTGCTTGTCTCAAGGGTATTTTTCTGCTTAGGACTTGGCCTTGGATGCCCAGAGAAGCTCTGTTTTACTGACCTGTATGTTCTTGTTGGTAATAAAAACAGGGAGACACATCAGATAGCAACAAAGGGTATTTTTCAACTGTGACCTCAGGGTAAGCAGGAAGGACCTGGTTGGCTTAGGGGCCATTGTTGGGGTGAGAGTGAAGATAAAAATTTCTGATTCACCAGAAATTTTACCTCATTCAGGCCAAGTGGGTTGACACAGAAGAGCACGAACACATAAGCGAGGTTTTAATGGACTTGGGGGAGGGGTTACATTGATGAGAAAGGGAACAGCCCTGAATGAGAGAGACAGAATGAGCCAGGCTTCCAGTGAGTGGCTGGTTGGAAGGGCTGGCATTTTCATGTAATGCTTTAAAGGAGATTCCTCCATGTGGACAGTTCTTGTGATATCTCCTGGGTCATCCTAAGTCCAGTTGATCAACACCTATTTATGGTTGATCTGATGAAGAATGGAAGGCTATAAAATGACATATTCCATGCATTTTTAAGGTAGAAGAGTTGGAAAAGATTTATAGTAACATTATAAATTAAGGCTTTAGAGTTTATCTGCCATTTTGTTTCCCATTCTGCTCTCTTACACTCTCATTCCTCCTAAGAGATTTTATCCTTATCATTATTAAGGGGAAAACTTGAGAGTTAATGGGTTAAAGAGACATACAAGGCAGCCAAGTGTTGCCTGTTTTACATGAAATGGCTCATTGTGACAACTTCATCTTTCTTGCTCTTTGACAACAGTAGGATTTCTCATGTTAAATCTGATATCATATTGAACAATAGTAGGTTCAGGAGTATTACACTTTCTTTCTCCCAGTAGTTTCTCATTGCTTTGTTCTAGGTAGGCTAAGTAGATGTCTCTTTTGAAATCCTACCAATTTATTTTTTTGTTCCCAAGTTTGTGAATAATCTCTGCATTTACAATATCCATGCCAGTTATATGAGTGAACAAAGTTAATACCCTTTGGAAACCAACCAATCATGTTTATCCACAGTACCACTGAGATTATTGTAAGTACCCACTACTTCTGGTTGAAGAATGTTGGTTCCACTCCTTTTATTGATGCTGAGATGCTGCCAGGTTATTCCACTCTCTCATAGTTTTATGGACCAAGAAAGCATTTATAATCTTACCACTTTACAAAGACAATTTTATTATTTGCATCAAATCTAATCATATGCCTTTGTATTATCACCATTATTGTCATTTCAGATAATACTTGTGTGGCCACTTTTTTTGCTTATGTACAAAATCCTCCCCAAAACTACTATCTGGAAGTTATATAAACAAGTCATAACCAGTGTACACTGGATTCTCTACCATTTAAAGCATTTGGAGTACTACCTTACCTTGCTAAAGATTATTGTTAGAAATTTCCTGGGTGCTTTTCCCACAATCAAACACAAGGAGCAACCTGTTAGACATTGCCAGACAGCAGTGTGTCACATTCCACATTTCTAAGAAATATACCTAATCCCAGTGTCCTGTTTATACGACAGTTATTTTCAAACATCAACAATTTGAAATGTAACCCATTCCTAAATAAAAAATGACAAACTACTTCAAGAAAATACTTTCATGAATGTGTTTCTTATATTACATGCCCCTTATGTACATACTGGTGTTTCATTGAACATTTAGGAAAAGTGACTTTTGCAGTAGTTTGTCATTTTCACAATAAAGTTTTAAATATTTCAAATGATCTAATTGCTCACCAATTACCTTTCTCAAAAGAATAACACTGTACAAATATAATATTTACTTCAAAATTAACCACAAGTGGTCAATTATTTGCTCAATTTAATGTACAAAACACCTCTACAAAATAATACGTAGGACATACTGACATACTCCGCTAATATCAACCACTACTTATCTTGAGGAGTATACCCCAGGGCAACTGGTGGAGTTTAAGTGTGCACAAACTCCTCCCTGCTTAGATCATAAGAAATCAAATGCCCTTCTATTTTCACAGTATTAGTGTTACCACATGGTAGGTATAGCTGTTTGTTATGATGGTTTAGATATTGGGCATTCCTCACAAGTTCATATATGAGACCATGCAAGAAAATTTATAGGTGAAATGATTTGGTTATATGATAATCAAGGATTTATTCCCTTGCTAGGGATAAACTGGGCTAACTGTAGGCAGATAGGGTATGGCTCGAGGAGGTGGTTCATTGGGGGTGTACCTTGAGAAGTGGAGCTCTTTCTGCTTCCTGGTTGTCATGATCTGAGCTGCCTTCCTCCATCACATCTTTCCACCCTGATATTCTGCCTCTCCTGAGTTAATATAGGAGTCTATCTATGAACTGAGACCTCTAAAATCATAGCATCAAGTAAAATTGATAATCCGCCTCTAAAATTGTTGTCAGTTCTTTTGGTCACAGTGATAGAAAATCTTAATGACACACTAATCCAGGGAACAAGAGATCTTACTACACCTATTACTTCCATGGGAATTCATCCTCTAGCACGTTTATGCCAATGTGTCCTGAGGTCATGCTTTTTTCTAAAAGATTGTCATTTGTTCAGGGCCAACATGTCAAAAGACAAACCAGTTCCCTGCAAAGTGTTTTGGTTATAAATGCACTCCCAGTTTAATGCACCATATTAAGCCCTGTCTATGTTTCTGGGAAGAACCCCAAACATTTGTTCCTTGGATAGAAGTTAAAGCCCTGTAAGATCCTGGGAAGCAAAGAGCAATTTTGTGATAGAAGACCCAGAGGGTATGTTTATCTCTTTATATCTTTCTTTCCTTCTGAATAGCAGCAGGAAGTATAAAAAACCATATGAGGAATCTGTATGGAATTTATTTTGTTTGTTTTAACGGTAAGATCTGAATAAAAATGATAAGTTTGCTTTGGGACACAAGTGTGAGTGGGGAGAAATTTGCTTCTATGATATTATATCAGTAACTGTTGCATTCTCTGCTTTTATGGCATATGTTTTATAAAACTGCTTCCACCTGTGAATCATTTAGCCACAGGGTTATCTACAGGCACATTCTTTAGTTTTAGCTGGCTATAAAGTTTGTTCAATAATGTCCACACATTGGTATTTTAGAGGGGCTCAGTTCAGGAATAACGTAGCTAGATTTAGAGTTTGACATCCCTGCAAATGTTTGATGTCAGGAGTGTCTAACAATGATGATTATGAACCAGTGATGATTCCTGACTTCTAAAATCATCTGGAGTTGGTGGAAGGACCTGGACCTCCACATGCTGTCCCAAGGTTAATTGGTAGGTCTTGTTCTCTACCAAAGGAATCATGGCCATTGTTTTTAAATAGTTTGGTAACCCCTGACACATAGGATCTAGTTGTTTGGAGAAATGAGTTACTAGTCTTGGGATGGACTCCACATTTGGGGTTTAGACCCCTAACGTTAAACCCAGTCTTTTGCATATGACTTCATTTACCCATATGATGGCACATTTGTCTTTGGGTATACTTTCCTTTTGGACATTCAAGGCTGAGCAGATGGTGCTTTTCTACCATGAAGTTCAGTCAAGGCTCCTCAGCAGTTACTTTTTAGGGTCTCCAATTACAAATAAATAAGATTTTAATTCTTAGTAATCTTATATTTGAATGAACACCCAGGAAGGAGACTATCCTTTTAACTTTTTCACATATAAATTTTTTACTCCTTTTTACATAAAATAATTTATAAAAACACATTTAAGTAACTCAAATATATTGTCTTTTATAGACTGTAAGAAGTCAAGAATACTTGAATTTATAATTAGCAATGAATGTTTCAATATTTTAACTTACAAGCTGGGCTGAGGTCTGCAAGGCCAGTGTTGCAGCAAGTGGTGGGGCTGCTGGGCATGAAGGGGCCATGCTACTGGGTCTCAGCCTCTGGTTTTGCTCCACTCTCTGGCTGCAGCACCCACCTCAACCAGGATGGTGAAACTGGCTGCCATGGTGTGGCGCTGCCTCCTGGAGAAGGGTTCCATGCTGCTCCTTTTCTTTGGGCTCTGGCTGGTCTGCATTCTCAGAAGCACCTTGAAGCAGGAGGAGAGTACAGTGAGAGATAACAATCTCCTCCAGACTCAGGACCACAACCAGTCCATTCCATGGAAAGTACAATTTAACTTGGGCAATAGCAGCCAACCAAGCATTCAGTTCCAGAACTTCTTTCAAAGGAAGGACCTCATCATGGATGATCTAGGGTTTGTCTGTGAAAGGAAGAATCTACTGACCCATGGCTGCTGTGATGTCAAGCATCCCCAGCACAAAGCAGTACTGCTGCAATAGCTACCTGGCCAATGGCTGCTGCAGCACCTATGATTACTGCATGTCCTGGGCCAGCAGCCCAGCAGGAACTCTTCCTGAAGCATGACTCAACAAGGCCCTTGTGGCATTCCAGAACCTCTTCATGGCTGTGGAAGATCACTTCCAATTGTGCTTGGCTAAGACCAGGAAGTCTTCCCAGAGTGTGCAGTGTGAGAATACCTAATGGAACCTCATAGCCAAGTCCTGCTAGGGAGAGAGTCTACTCAAGCTCTTCCCCATATGATGGCCTGCTGCAGCCTGAGCACTGAGTCACTGCCAGAAGATGCACCACCTGGAACCAGACTTAAGGGTCCAGGCCAGTCCTGGACAAGTTGGTGTGGGGACAAATTGCCTGTTACAACTTCCATGCTGTCCACTGGCTTCACCCACCACCTGGGCTGTAACTCTTCTATAAAGTGGACTGGAACCTCTGACTGGGCCCAGGCAGGAAAGATCTGCAGGCTGAGCTGGGAGTGTTGTTGTCATCCCTGGGAGAGTCAGTCCCAGCACCCACACATGGACCAGGAACTTGTGTTTGTTAGGTGCCATGTGTTCACTGCTATTTTGATCTGGGCTCTTCTGTGTAAAATGGCTTTTTAGATTCCTTTGGAATAGTAGGAAAAACAATGTGTATGCAGGAAAATGCTTTACCATTCTAGGTGAATATATTCAAGGAAATTTTGAAGACATATTTTAACTTACAAATGACTCAGTTGTTTACCCCTTACATAGTTGTCAGATTTTAAACTATATGATAAGTACTATTACAAATATTTATCTTACTTACATTTAATGTATTTTTAATAGTTGATTGTAGATTACCCATGGAAATCAAGATATCAGTCATTTTCAGTTACTTCATTGAGAGAATATAGTAAGAGTCATCATACCTAAAATACAGAAAACTATAGACATTGCATCTCTCAAACACCCAACAAAGAAAAATACAGCTTTGGTTGGCCAGTCACCCAGGCAAAAATGTGTGCTACCAATTCTGAAAATACCTTTATTTTTAGTACAAGTGGAGATTCAGAAGAGAAAAAAATACAAAAACCTGTAGGCACTCCCTATAATTGCAAGTGGAGGATTATTTTAAAATTCTTTATAAGAATTATAAAGAATTATATTATTATTTTAAAATTCATTTTAAGAAATTCTTTAAAGTAGGCATGTGAATCACCCACCATGCCACACATGACATATCACTCCTCCAGTGTGATAACAATCTGGGTTCCTGGACCCCTGTGGACATTTGGACCCTGTCACTTCATGAAGAAATTATGTTCCAGGTAGTACAAGAGGAGCCCAGTTCTTCTAAAGTAGAGACAATCAGTCTTCTCATTGCCAGTGTGGCCATGGAGTCTGACATATTTTTGTAATCTTATGTATCCTGACTGAGGGCCATAATATCCTCCAAATAAGGGCCTTTTGTCCATTTTCTTTGTTTTTGCAGTAGAGATCTAGTTGTGAATGGTGAGGAAGAGCCAGGTGTGCCAGAACCAGAAAGGAGAAAGAAAAGATGAGCATATTCCAAGGAAGAAAGAACCCATGAGCTTGTATGGTGAAGAGTTCAACTCCATCAGGTGTCAGGGACATCAACAATCACCCTACTGCCAATGAATCTGCATGGTTCAGAAATTTCCCAGCAGCTGTTAAGGGAATAAGCTGGTGAACTGGGCTTCTGCCTTTTATCCTTGTCAGTGAGGGAGGTTAAGTGAGTGAGCAGAGCAAATATAGGATGCATTGCCAGCAGTGTGGGTAAAACTAGTGTGGTCTGTGTAGACCAGAGGCTAACCCCGTCCTCCTGAGTCTGGATGAAATAATCAAGTTGGTGTGGTTAGTGTTAGACTTTGCCTAAAGTAGGCTTTCACAAATATGATGGGAGCCTCAAGGAGCACTAGACCAAGAAGCTGAAAGAGGCACCCCCATCTTGAAAGAGGCTTCCTGGCCTGGTCTGTCCTACTGGCCACCACACTGGTAGAGCTCCCTCCCACACTTCCAGGAACTCCTACTGCTGCCATCCACAGCTGGTACTCCATGTCTGTAGCTTCATTTGGCTGACATTTACTCAGGGCCATAACAGTGACTGCTTTCATGTGCACTCTTTAGATTTAGCCCTTCCTTACCAATTCACAGGCTTGGAAACAGAAGCAGAACTGCACATGGGGTAGAGCCCAAAATTCCAGCACTCTTCTAACAATATTTTCCTTAACTTGGATATTGTCTACTAGTGACAGGTCCCTTTGCACAGTTGAAAAGGATTGATATCAGTATGTTCTTGTTTGGCTTTTTCTCCCAAATTTTCAACTGGTACTGGTACTACTTTTTCTGAGAGTAGAACCCAAAGTCATTAAGTCTATTCAGGTCCTGGATAGCCTGAGGTGGTCACCAGCCACCATGGATGGATGAATCCAGCATTTCCCAGGCCAGATGTGCCGTGCCTCAGGACAGGTTTATGCTGATGCCTTTCTTAGGTTCTTATCCTTGCTGCCAGATTGCCCATTGACCTCTCAGTGGCCCCAAGTGACACAGAATCTGTGTTATCCTGTGTTCTTTCCTGGTCTTGGTCCCACAATGCCTAAATTAAGGCAGTGGTCCAGACTGATCAGGGCAATGGCAGAAGTCTATTACTGTTGTCCATCTGGCAGAATCATTGAGAAATGAATTGCAGGTCAAGATTTTGTAATAGAAGATTACAGTCCTCTCTTGGTCTAGCAACAAAATCATTTACTATGACCTAAAATGGAGCATCAAAGCAGCTCATGCAGTGGAGGACCTGAGGTGGTGCTGCACCAATCATGGGCCAGACATAACCATGAACTGGCTGCAGTTTGGCTCTATGGGGCCACAGAGGGTGGAGCCTTTCTGAGTGCACGTGACCCTAGAGGAGACAGGCAGCTTCTCCATACCTGGAATGGCATACTGGGACAAGCCATGCTGAAGTGGTCTTGGGCACTGCTGGAATTTCATCCCTCAGTGGTGTTTTCTCCCTTTAGAGTGGCACAGGACACGTGACAAGTTCCCTTGGGTTTCACTGAGGTGCCTGCAAACACTGAGAGAGGGTAACAATGGGGATGAATATCTGAGAGTCTGTCTCATTGGAGGGGGTGTCTTGGCCAGAGCCCATTGTTGGTTGTGGGTGGCTCCTGGCTGGAAATGAGGACCTGTGTGTTCCTTGTGTACACACTTGCTGTTGGTACAGACTGAATAATACCTGACTGTGTTGATGGTAATTTGTTTTACTTTTCCATGTCATAAGGAAAAGCAAGTCTCGTTTTATGTCTAATTCATGGATTGCCCAGTTGCCTGCTGTGTGTCTTCAGTACACACAACTGTATGTGCAGTGGTCCCCCACTCCCACTCTGTGCTCTGCAGTGGAGTATCTGATACATCTCTTTGTGAGGGTTATTAACCATGGGCTCTTCTTTCCCAAATTGCTTGATGCTGATCTCATTGGCTCTTGAAAGCCACCAATGTGCTACTGAATGCCTTCCTGTAGGGATTTCCCAAAGGTCTCTGTGCAATGCATAGTAACAGACACCATTGTCCAACCCCAGGGAGTTTCCACCCCCACGAGCACTACCTGCAGAGAGGGATGAGGTGGGACCAAGCAGAGGAAGCTTCCAGAGTGGCTGCCAGGCCCCTGCAGGCATCTTTAACTCTGCAGTGAGACTGAAGTACTAGGCTAGGCCAGGCCTAATAGGTGGGTAGCCAAGCCCCTCTTAGCTCCTCTGTCTTGACAGCAGGCTGGAGTTATCCCATTTTACAGAAATAGAAGCAAATTCAGAAACTACCAAGGGCTTCAGTGAGTTCCTCATGGCTCCATGAGAAAAATCTGGATGAAGACCTAGGTCTTGAGGACAGGTCTCCACTTGTCACCCTTCATATGGGGAATGAAGAGAAGTGGGAAGGAGGCTGGAATGCTTAGGATCTGGGAGAATTATTCTCTACTCTGAGAGGCCCTTTCTTATAGCCCCTCAACCCTACAGAGGCACTGGCTCCTTATGGCACACCCAACCCCTTTTGTTCTTCCCCACAATCTGGGACTCAGTTTTCCAGGGAGGAGAAATGACTGCCTCCCCATTTGGATGTTTAGGGCAAGGGACAAGTGCACACATGCTCAGAAGGTAATCACTATCATGATTATGAGGACACCTGGGTCAGAGGCAGGGCTCTTCTGCCATCCTTGGCTGTCCCAACCTAGACCACCTCATCTTCTTGGTTCCTCCTTTCTCCATCTCCACAGCCACTGTGTTGAGTCACTGAGGACACCAACCCTCCTTGATGATCCCCAGAGCCCCTAGCTGACTCTACGTGCAGTGTCAGTGAGTCCTGGGCCTTCCTCTGAGGACGATTTCAGTGTCTCCTCATGGCAAATGCAAGCTGGTCCAGTGATCCAGGCAGCCATCTGGCTGTGCCACAGCTATGTCTTCAGAAGACACTGCAGGCAGATGACAGGGCTGCTTCTGCATCCCTGCCATTGCTTCCAGGCCTGAGTCTAGCACACTCGAGACCTCTTTCCACCTGACCTTGCCTTCACTGGGCAGCTTCAGTTTTCCTGTGTCTATGGAATAGCATACAGCTTTTTTCCATTACTAAAAGTAGGTTGGGGTTGGTGACTAAGACCTCTTGCACAAAGGTGGACTGGAGGGGCTGTTCATAAATTGTGGTGACAAAGATGAAGGACATGCTTACAATCTGTAGTGACAGAGATGATGGAGATTGAGAAAGGCCCTGTGAACACCTTACCTGACCCAATTCATGGGGAAAATATACTCTTTGTCATTGCTGATTTGCCTACCTGCAGGAACCTCTTGTTCTGAGATTGGGACTGCATCTTTTTCTGGCTCCAGTGTTCCTAGAAGAAAACAAAAAAGAAACAAGGAGATAACTTTGAGCCCATCCAATGAAACAGGATTATATGTTTTAGGACTCTTCAAATTCTTTGTGGAAAGGGCTAGGAACAGAAGGAAGAAATGAACAAAGAAACTAAACAAGTAGCTTGTCTCTTTCTAAGAATGATTACCTAACACCAGTGGTCAGTGTGCCAACACTGGAACGTCCTGTCCTGCTACCCTCATGAGAAGGCTGTGAGATGTCCTTGCCATGGAAGCAGATGGCAGGCAGAAGTGTTGAGACAAGTGATGTGCACATGGGAGCCTCCATTCTTAGAAAGGTGTTATGAAAACATTAATGCTCAATATATTTCATCTCCATTAGGACTGATATTCTGCATAGAAAACCCAATCTTGACCTTGGTTAGGGATTGCATATCAAACACAGAGTCCTGCTCAGAGAGGAGAATCCAGGCGGCATTGTGAGAGCCAGACTTGTTTTTCTAGGCTGCCTTTGGACCTCCACAGGCCCCAGTCCACTCTATAAATGCTTCACCTCCTGTTCTTGTCCAGTGAGTGAGAGCCTACTTTGTGCGAGGCTCAGTGCTAAGCGCAGAGGAACAACATGGGCATGGCCCCTGTACCCCTGCCACTGCACTCTAGCAATGCCTCAGCTTCCTTTCTGGGTTAGGGGATGCTGGACCTGCCCTGCTGGAAACACACCGGTGCCTTCTTTTGACAGCCTTGCTACCACTTCAGGGTGATCTCACACTTGCCTTCTCCAGGCTGTATACACCTAATCTCTGAGTCACGTCCTATAAGAGGGTCATTTCTTGCTGTCTTTTAACACTCTTTTCTTGTGTAGATCCTGTTCTTCAGACCTGAACTGCCTCTTTGACCCCATCAAGAAAACCTTTGCACCCCATCCTTATTCTCTAAGATCCGATCACATGACTCATTGTCTTGCTGGCTACACCATGGGCTCTATGTGGCAGATTTGTCTTGAACCACCTGAGTGT
The DNA here is from genome assembly GCF_902686455.1 of Sciurus vulgaris. Taxonomy (NCBI): domain Eukaryota; kingdom Metazoa; phylum Chordata; class Mammalia; order Rodentia; family Sciuridae; genus Sciurus; species Sciurus vulgaris. The sequence goes on from NC_136474.1 coordinate 32,992,990, forward strand.
TCACTTTGTGTGTTCCAGAGACAGTGTTGGATAGCCAGTGCACAGCATCTGTCAGTTGAGTGAGCATGTGAGGGGTCACAGTCAGCCTCTTGAGGAAGTGCTTCTTTCAGTGGTCAGTCACACTGTTCTGTGTCCCACAGATGAGGCTCTTTATTCAAATGGCTGTGACCTCAGGATGGTTTTGCATTCATGTCTGTTTCTCTCACTGCATAGTGAGCTCTGCAATGGGCCTGGCAGGAAGCAGGCTTTGTGTGTCTGTGGAATCTGTTATGCTATCTGCTCATTTGTACCTCAGCACCTGTCAGGGTATCTGGCACACAGCAGGCAGGCAGCAGACACTGAAGTGAGTCGATTAGGCCCTTTTCATGCCTGTAGTCAGCACACACACACACACACACACACACACACACACACACACACAAACACACCATTTGAGCTTCTCACAGTGACAGACTTAAGAAATGGCACTCATGTTTTCTCTCCTGTACTGCCTTCAAAAGGACAGAAGCCAGATCTTTCTTGATGAATGTAATTTGGACACCCTTTACTTAGGTAACTCTGCCTTATAAAGTATATTAAAATTTATATATTTCCCTGGAAAAGATAAAAATTCTCCTTGTTGTAGAATTCCAACTATAGTTGTTCTGATTTTTAATTCACTGTAAGTATTAATTTGCATGACAACAATCGTGCATCTTAACATATTGCTATACTCAGATTATCAGATGAAGAATGTTTGATCAATGTCATTATTAAAGGGGTGAGTGATAATTTTGAAATGACAATGAGTTTTGAAGGTTGTTTACTTGATCAACAAAACCTACTGAGTGCTCCCTATGAGCAAAGCATAATTTTTCAGGCTCTGGGGAAGAAACAAATACCCAGATCTAAGCAAACACTTATGGAACATTTACTGAGGGCAGGCTCTCTGCTAGTAGAGAAAGAGAGCCTGGTGACAGGGGAAGGCCACAGCCTCCTAGGAGCTCTCAGAGACCTTAGTGGGAAGAGTCCTTAGTGAGCAGAGGACACATTTTTGGTTATGAGCTGCATGCCTGAGAATTGTCAAAGTGACATGGACAGAGTGGAAAGGGCACATGGATGGTAGAGCAGAGCCTTCCACAGATGGCATCACTGTATATTAGTCATCTATTGCTTTGTGTCCATTTACTGACCAACTTAACTGCTTAGAACAAGATTTCAGTCAGCAGGCACCAAAGCAGAAACAGCACAGAAGGGCATATCAGAAGAAAGCTGCTCAGCTCATGGCTGCCAGGAAGCAGAAAAAGAGAAGTAGGAACAGGTGACAAGGATACCTTCCAGGGCTCACCCCCAGTGACTTATTCCTCCAGCAAAGTCCCACCAACTCCCAGTAGTTCATTCAGCTCTGTATTGATTAATCCATTGATGAGATTGGGCCTTCATGATTCAATCGCTTTCCAAAAACCCCACCTCTGATTACTGCTGGACTGGGGACAAGACTTCAACACAAGAGACTTTGGGGACATGCCAGATCCAAATCACAAGTAACCAACATGTTCATTCACACCTGAGGGTCAGGAATAGTGGTGGCCTACCTGGCTGATTCTGCCCCAGATTTTCTCATGAGGCTGAGGTCAATTGAACCCTCCCTTGAGTTGTGTGGTCAGGTTTCCACTGCCCACTGGCCTCTCCTCAGGGTTGGCTGAGTATCCTCAAGACACTGTAACTGGCAAAACACAGAGGTAATGATCCAATTGTGCGGAAAAGGGGTGGATCACAGTGTCCTTTATAACCTGATCTGGAAAGTGACATAGTCAATTTACCATGTGCTATATTGTATTGGTCACACTGACCATCTTAGTAAAACAAGGGTGAAGATTACACAGAGGTGAGACAGACTCCAGGAGATAGGAACTATTGAATCAGTGTGGCTCTCTGGCTATCACACCCTCCTCTGACTGAGGAGAGAAGAAATGCAGAAGGGCCCACCATGTGGGATACAGTCACTGCCCAGTGATAGTGAGATCTGGCCACATCCCTGGGCAGCGCTCATTTACATGGCTGCAGTATCCTTGCCTAGGCTTCCTGGATAACTAATCATTCAGATGGCTTACAAACCTGTGTTCACTACCTGAGATTCATAATGTTACAATACATACAGTATAATATAATATAGTAATATATAATAATATTAATATAGTTACATTAAACATATTATTATCATAATAAATTGAAATTTGAGAGCTTTAAAAGCCAGTATGACCCAACCACTTCTCAGTATTTATTCAAGAGAATTAAGTACTGCAGGCCCACATTTAGCACCACAATTCACAATAGCCAAGTTATGCAATCAGCCTGTGTCCATCAACAGATGAATGGTTAAAGAAAATATGGTGTATATACACAATGGAATTTTATTCAGCCATCAAGAATGAAATTGCAGCATTTTCAGGAAAATGGATGGAATGTGAGAGCATATGTTGAGTAAAATAAGCCAGAGTCAGAAAATGTAGTGTTCTATATTTATTCTGGGCACCAGGGGAAGGACAGGGAGTGCAAGAGGAAGAACCAGGGAATAAAATTGTCCAATTTTTGTGTTGTTCTGTCATGCACATGTACACATAGGTAAGGAAGAATCATTATATAATGTCCCAGTTTAAAAAAAGAGGGGGGGGGATCCTCGAGGTCACTTATTTATTACCCATGATTCTTTCTCTTTTCTCTCTCCTCCAGGCCCCCAGGAGAGCGCAAAAGTACAATGCCAAGTGTGGCCCAGCACCTGATGTGGTGAAGAGGCCTAAAGCTGCCCAACAAGGAGTGGGGGTTGTGCACACTGGTCACCCGAGGCCTGCAGGGTCTGGAGGGGCTGCAACATATTGTGCCAAGCTCCACAGGAACCAGCAGGTCCAGGGCTGGTGACTAAGACTGACGTGGTCCAACAAATCCAAAGAAAGGACAAGGAGGACACAGGTGGGCAGGAGCACTGATGGCAGCTGAGTCCCTAGTTGCTGTACCATTCCAAAAGCCCAGGACAGTCCTTCTGTGAAGTCTGAGTCTGGCCCCCACCCACTAGCCCCGTGGGTTGTTGTCTGGGTGGATTTAAACAATCAAGTCACTCAAACTGGGGAATCATGGCAGAAGGTGGATTTGATCCCAGTGAATGTGTTTGCTGTCATGAACATGCAAGGAGAAGACTGGTCAATGTGTACCATGATTCTGGTGATAGTGGCATTAGCATTACTATGATCTTCAAGGCCTGACAGGTTATTGTGGTTATCTTGTTCTTGTTGAGACATCCTGACTGAAAAGGATTCAATTTCTTTGGAAAGCTAACCAGTCCTCTTAATGGGCAGGATCCACCAGCTCCTCCTGTGGACTAACTCTGTGACACAGGAAGTGGAAATAGTTAGCAACTTGCAAGGCCAAAATAACTTTTAACCTCATTAGAATTATTTCTCATTTTGCATCTGCAATATGGGATGGTACTGTTTTCACAAACTTCTAGAAGTTTTACTTGCAAACTTATTTTTGCTTCCTGTCTTATCACCATCCCCATTTACAGTATATTTGAGTAAATGATTATATTTAAAAAGGTACATAGGGCTTCTTTGGTTGTCCTAAACATTTAACATTCCACTCATTCTGTTTGTGTGACCACAATTTTTGGGTGATTTGTGAACTTGTTGAAAGAAATTTGAGTTTTCTGCATTTAAAATTATAAATGGTTTCCACAGGTTTTTAAGGTGTTTGTTTTCATAAGATATTTATGAAGTTATTTGGGGTTATCTGGGATTATATGAAAGAAGATGAGAATCACACTGTGTTTACATTTACTTTGGTAGTTTATTAGTGGGTGGCAGCTTTCTCTAGTTCTTGGGACTTTAGCAAATCTTGGAATATTTTACAAATTAGAGCTGAAATCTGTATCATTTATTGCAGTCAACTTATGTGGCTAGAATAGGAGAAGTGAATTTGTTATTTTAATATTATTTTTTACTTCCATTAAAAATGTCTAATGCTAAGAATGTTGTGCTTTTTGCAGTGCTGTGCATTGAACCCAGGGCCACTGAGCTATCTCCCCAGCTGATCATACTTTACATAAACATGACTAATCAATGTGGTAGGTGATTTATGACATTTGCCATCCACTACACCTTAGTCATACAAGGTTCATGAAAGGAGGGTTCATTCTTTCCATTTTTGCCAGGAATAATCTATCCAGGAATAACAAGATATAATTTATATATAATCCAGTATTGACTTCTTGCATTCCTCCTTGTGCTTCTGGGTTTTGTGCTCAATTTTTTGAAATAATATAACCTACTTTTAATTACTTTTGCTGACAAGGGGTAATGTTAACACAGGTAAGTTAAATCTTGGATAAATGAACACCACAGAGTAAAGATTTGTCTTGCAGTGGCCCACTGGAAGCCTTCCCAGCTCTATCCACAGCTAGTAAAGTATTTAAAGCAGAAAAGTCTGGAATGGTAAATATGAGCTAACTGCCTGTTGCATTCCTTTATCTGTCCATACTCCTTGAACATTGGAGGCTCACCCACATATCCTAAGGTCTCTTACCTAACTTTCTAGAAAACCATTCCTGGGGGAGATGCATGTATATCCACTGAGTCTGTAGTTCACAAATGAGAATTGGCTTCTGTTGAAGAAGTGGCCAAATTATGGTCAAAATAGTCTAATATTAGAGACCTGAAAAATGTGAATTTGTAATCCTCATTTTTTTTTATTTTTGCCACATACACTTAATTGGCATTGTATCTAAATACATTAGCCTTTTCTATATAAATCTTCTATTAAGTTAGTAATAGAAGTTCTTAGTGAAATATTTAGTCTTGTGTTTATTATGGGCCACGTTATATGGACAATGACAAAAGAGATTCCATTTTACCCTAAGACTCCATGTCATGTAGGAAATGCTTTTCCCATGAGAAAACTCCACCTCTGTACCCATCAACAATTGCCTAGCATAGCATGTTTGGCAACACAAAATGACAATTCTTATACAATGCAATAATTTTCTCCTCCTGGGGTTCCATTTTTCTTGGGCAGTATACCCTAACATTAGTTGAAATGTTAGTAATCATTTTCTGATTGTCATAGCAACAGTCACTTATGATTAATGTTCTGATATGCTTTAGTTATGGTATTAAAGGTGTACTCTAATCCTTGGAGGGGGTCAAAAGGTGCAGATTTGCAGCCTGCCCCTCTGTTCCACCAGCTGGTGAATCCAGACCACCAGTTGCTGAATAAATATGGTTCCATCTCCACCTTTAAGATCAACTCAGTGATTTATTGTGATCTCACCATAACAGGTTTTTGCTTTCAAAATTTCTCTGCACTACTGAAAAGTGAGTGTACTGCACATAAAACATTCTTGTTAACCTAACTTATTAGTGATTTATATTATTATATTTAATTCTTAAGGCATCAACATGTGACCTTTAAATTGAGCACATTCTCAAATCATTACTTACCTTGTAAATAGTCATTTGAATTATGACTATAATCCTTTTATAATAATCTGCATAAAAATATGAAGCTTACATTTTCATTACTTTGGACTCTTTTTTTTAATTTTTATTGTAAACAAATGGAATACATGTTGTTTCTCTGTTTGCACATGGCATAAAGGCATACCATTTGTGTAATCATAAATTTACATAGAGTAATGTTGTTTGATTCATTCTGTTATTTTTCCCTTCCCCCCACCCCTCCCACCCCTCCTTTCCCTCTATACAGAGCTTCCTTCCTCCATACTTGCCCCCCTCCCTAACCCTAACTCTAACCCGAACACTAACCCTTCCCTCCCCCCATTATGTGTCATCATCCACTTATTAGTGATATCAAGAATGATAAAATTATGGCATTTGCAGGCAAATGGATGAAATTGGAGAATATCATGCTAAGTGAGATAAGCCAATCTCAAAAAGCCAAAGGACGAATGATATCGCTAATAAGTGGATGATACTTTGGACTCTTAATCTGCAAATGCTATTAAGAGTTTATTTTGAGGGTTGGGGAAGTAAGTCAGTGGTAGAATGCTTGCCAAACATGTACAAGGTCCTGAGTTTAATTCTCAGCACCATCAAAAGAAAAAAAAAGAGTGTATTGTGTTTTAGAGTCATTTAATGATCATTTTGATTTTGATTTTCATGGCACTGTTTATAGTAAAAGATTTTATCATATCTATCTAAGCATTGTGAGTCATATTTTACAACTTGCAGAGACTTTCTATAATATAGCCATGGAATAACTGTACTCCATGGTTACTGTTATAACCTCTGTGTTATGTGATATGATACTATATATGGAATTACAAACATTTTAAAATTTCAAAGAAACATTGAAAATCTATTGCTCCAAATGAAAGTCTGTCACTCTAAATGAATATGTGCTCAAATTTGTCCAGTTCAGTTTAAGACATGGAATAGCAACTTGAAGAAGGTAAAATGAAGATATTTTACAATTAATGGGTTAAACTTTGTTATTGTAATCTTAGGATTAGTCTTACGATATTTCTAAATGAAAAATTTTATGTATTTGTTACCATGTCTGATGATTACTTTACTAAAAGCAAAAGTAGTCATGTGATGTAGTAAATGTAAATTGTTGTTTTTAAATGTTTAAATCATGTCAAACAAATTATGTATGTGCCATCCAGGGTTTATTGTTAATCTTTTAGTGAGTACTTGGACTGGGATAAAGAGCTTGTACTGTGCACATTTTATTGATGAATAAATAGAAAATGTTAGTCATACACACACACACACACACACAGTATAGAATATCTGCATTGGACAGGACATTTAGCCTCACAGGGACCTTACTCACTTTGTAAAATGGACCCACTATATCTGGCTGCAGCAGCAAACAGCTATTCTCTATAAGCAGCTGAATGTACTTCACAATTAATTAGTTCAGCCAGTCCTTCAACCACCAAACAGTCACCCAGTTGCTTAAGCTTGTCAACAAATGCAGACCAGAGATGAGCAGAAGAAACAGAGACTGTTGTCCTGGGCTGAGAAGAAAGCTGCTGGCAAAGGGGATGTCCCCATGAAGAGACTGTCCTTCGAGCAGAGGTCAATACTGTCACCACTTTGGTGGAAAAACAAGAAGTCTCAGCTGGTGGTGACTGAACATGATGTGGATCCAATCAAGCTGGTTGTCTTCCTGCCTGCCCTGTGTCACAAGATGTGAGTCCCTTTACTGCATCATCGAGGAGAAGGCCAGGCTGGGATGTATGGTTCACTGGAAGACATACATCATGGTTGCCTTCACACAGGGTAACTCAGAAGACAAAGGAGCTCTGGCTCAGCTGGTAGAAGCTATCAGAACCAACTCCTATGACATGTGATGAGAGCCTTCACCACTGGGAAGGCAGCATCCCGGGTCCAAAATCCATGATTCACTTTGCCAAGTTGGAAAATGCAAAGAACTCACATGTATGCTGTTGGGTTTCTGTATATAAAATGAACAAATTGTCCTTCATCCAGTGGGTGAGGGAAGCTATTTCCTAATAACTGATGTTTAAATTGTGAAGGTTATGCAGCATTTGAGTTAATCATTTGCTGTATCCTATTGGGTGACACACTTCGCTAATATAAATTAACTAATAACTGAATTTAACATTTTTCTTTCAAGTGGATTTGATTGTGGTGGGAAACAATAACCTATGGGGTGTTTCCTTGCATTAATTGCTCAGAGTCATGCTGGCCACTTGGTGTTTGCTTGGGTTTCATCTGTAAATGAATCTTTCCTCCCTGGATAAGAGAGAATTCACTATTACACAGGGTCCTTCTCCTTTATCTTGGCTTTGCATCACATCATGGTCAGATAAGAGTAAATTGTGGAGACTGAAATATTAGATCTCTAAGTAAACAGGGAAGATAAGTTGTTTCTAATCAGATACTATCTACAGTAAGAGAGCTCATCAGAGATGAGAGGCAGTGACGTTGAGGACAGAGTCAGAGTGGAGGTTGTAAGGTGGTGTTTCCTTCCCTTCAGCATCATCTTATCAGCACAAAGTACATAGTCTCAGGAGAAAGTGGTTCAGGTATTATGGGCCCCTCCTCCACCACATGCCAGGTGGAGAATTCATGTAAATTGTAGGGAAAATGTTCATTAGTTGTTCATCATGGTGACCAAAATACCTTAGAGTAGGAAAACTTTTTCTTGGCTCATGGTTTCAGAGGTTTTAGTGCCTGGTCAGCTGATTCCATAGCTCTCGGCCCAAGGTGAGGTGGCACATTATGGGAGAAGGGTGTAACAGAGAAAAGTACCTTAGCTCATGGCAGCCAGAAAGCAGAGTGACACAAAATACTAACTATAAATGCCTCCCCCAGTGTCCTAATTCCTCCAGCTACAACTTAACCTGCCTATAATTACTACCCAGTAGAGCAATCCTTTTGAACTAATTATCTATCAAAAGGATTAATCCATGCGTGAGGTTATACCTCTTATAATGTAATCATTTCCCCTCTGAACACTCCTGCATTACATCACATGAGTTTTTGGGGGGAACCTCATATTCAAATCCTAACAGAAGCCTTTCTTGTATCAGGGTGTCACTTCCTACATAATCCTCCAGCTCTGGCTCCCAAGGACACTATTATCACAAAGCCCCAGTAAATGATTTGTTTGATCTTTAGTGGCAATTTCAAATGTTTATAAAATAAAGGTCTGTTTACCTGTAACTTGGGCTCCAGTGGTGCATCTGGCCAGTAAGCCATTTTCCACTTCTCACACCGTGGCAGTAGCCTCTTGGGGCCTTTGTCTGCACCAAAGAAAGACAACCCCTCTGACCAGACAGCCCATTGTGGGAGGTGGAAAGGGCCTTTCTATGAAGTAAAATACAAATAATAAATAATAAAAGGATCCCCAGGTAGGCTCAGGACTTGGAAGCAAGCAAGGTCTACATGTCACCTGCCACAGCCCTCACCAGGCCCCCTGTGCAGGGTCCACTAAGTAGCCATGGCTCAAACCTCTAGTGTTGCTGCATCCTCAACCCAGCTCACCTATTTCCCTGCCACTCATTTTTCTGAGGAAGGAAAACTATTTGATATTTAGGAGTTCTATATATTTTCTGGATATTAATCTCTTGATCACATATATGGTTTGCAAATATTTTCCCTGTTCTTTGGGTTGCCTTTTGACTTTGTCAACAAGTTTTGTTTTGTTTTGATGTGAGGGATTCAACCCAGGGACACTTGATTAACTAGCTGGTTTTAACCAGCAAACTGGGGGAAGGGAGGTTAGGAGAGTACAGAAATGGTCAGCTGCTTTGGGAGTTGATCACTTCCAAAGTGGACCTAATTGGACTGGCCCCTGGTCCACCAACTTCAAGGGCTGGAACTCTTCACCTGCATTGCTGGGAGGCTCATGAGAGAGTCAGCTGAAGAAGTGAAGTGGCCAGCCTAACTCACAGCAATGTGAAGTCCACTGGTCAGTACATGACACACACTGGCATGCACAGAGAACCTGAAGACCTCTTTTAGAGACTCACCCTTAACAAAGGTAGCCAAGGACCCCCCAGGCACTTTAGGAAATCTGCCTTAATATGAAAGACAGAAACCAGACAAATAAATTTAGGAATTCAAAAAAGACAGGGACTAGAATATAATTTTTTTTAAAAAATCATATCTTTAGTGTTTCATGAGACAAGAACACTCTACATTTATCTTTCACTAATAGATATTAAAACTGAGAACAGAAATTAAAAAGTTGAATGGAAGAGTCAGATAATAAAGTGATGATATCCCAAAATGTATGACAATGACAAAAGATGTAGGAGAAAAATAGTAAGAGAATTCAATGATTATTCCAGAGGGTCCAATAAGAAAATAATAAACATTTAAGAAATTTAGAGTAGAGAAAATATAGGGGAGAAAATGATGAGACAATTTCAAGATTTAACAGGATGGAAAGTTTCCAATTGGAAAGGACTCATTCAGTGTTCAATCCAGTAAGTGAAAAGGGCTCTGGGAAGGCACATGAGCATGAACTTTCAGAAAACAGAGAAAGAATAGGTATTTGTTTGGTTTTGGAGTGCTGGGGATGAATCCATGGACTGCATATCAGTAAATGCTCCACCACTGAGCTGCACCCCAAATTCAAGAATAAATTTTTAAATCCACTAAATAAATAACAGGTAACAAAAAGGATTTTAAAAAAGTAGAATAGCAACAACAGATGTTACAAAAACAATGGCACAGTCCTATAAAATTCAGATGGAACATAATCCCCAAAATAAATGCTATCATTTGTTCTAAGCATTGTGTTCCCTCCAACTTCTAATGTTTCCTTCATTCCCAAAGTGATAATGTTAGGAGGTGAGGAATTTGGAAGGTGGTTAGGTCATGAGGGTGGGATCTTCTTCTCATAACCCTGATTCTTTGCACAAAATGCATGATTTACTACTGTTTGTCATAAGCCTTATACAACATCCAGCTTTTGAAAGTATTTACATACATAAAACAGAATGGAGGAGGAAAGAAGAAAGAAAAGGAGGAGAGAGGGTATGATAGATAATCTTGGTTTTCAACTTAACTGGATTGAGAGACACCTAGAACATTAGGAAAACACACTTCTGGCCATTCCTGTGAGGGTATCTCCAGAGATGATTTGCATGTGGGTAAGCAAATGGGAGGGAGATCTAGCCTGAATTTGGGCAGCCCCTACCAATATGCTAGGGAACCAGATGTCATGAAATGCAAAAGGGGAAGCCTGCCATTGTGCACAAGCCTGATTCTTCTTGAGCAGGTGCATCAGGCCTCAGCTTCATCAAATGCTTAATGTGAACTCATAACAACAATTCTCCAGGAACTTTATAGGAAGGCCTTCAGGCTCAAACATGGGCTTCACCATTGTCCCTCTTGTTCTGAGGCTTGGACTGAGCAGCTTCTGTCTTCTCTGGCTCTCTACCTACAGATGGCCGCTGTGCAACAACCCAGTCTCAGACCGCATGAGTCAATAATAAACACTTTTTTATAATTACACAGACATTTTATGGTCCTGTTGCTCTAGTGAATCCTGATTAATATAGAGAGAAAAGGGGAAGAAAAGGAGGAGAGAGAGGGACCTGATTAATGAGCTCATATTAGGCTATTTATGTTCCTAATAGTTTAGTGAATTCCCTTTCTCAAGAGCATTCACATTTTAAAAGGTGTCAAGAAACACCATTTATACTTTAGCCCACAGAAATGAATCAGGCCTGTAATGAGTAAATGGGGTCTATATGTGGTACCACATAATCTGGGAAGATTACCCAACATTGAAAGTCACAAGCAGAATGTAAAGATGCTGGCTAACTGGAGAAGAGAAAGTGAGAGAATAGCACAGTAAAGATTGCTTTCTTGGAGCAGAAGATGTAACTTGGTAGTAGAGTGTTTACCTGGTGTGTGCAAGGCCCCAGGTTAAAACCCCATTACTGCAGGAGAGAGAGAGAGAGAGAGAGAGAGAGAGAGAGAGAGAGAGAGAGAGAGAGAGAGAGAGAGAGAGAGAGAAATTGTTTTGTTAACCACAGATCCCTAGAGACTCTGAGTCTGCTGTAGATAAGATTGAGATAATGTGTCTGAGCACGAGCTTGAGAAGAACCTAGCCTGGCCAGGGAAGAGATGAGGTGCAAGCAGGAATAAAGTTGGAAACTATGTCTTGTGTTTTATTAGTTTTGGTGTGGTAGGTACCTATCAGGAAAGATGGGGACATTCAAACTGAGAAGACCAGCTCAAACATGGAACCCTGCCTGAGGATAATTCTGAGTCCTTGGCGAATATGCATCTTCTGCAAAGGACCAGGGTATGAGAAGTATGCTCAGATGTTGTTTGTGGCAGTGTTTATGGGTATCTCCTCATGGAAAGTAACAGTGACTAAGCCTGTTTATACTGCAGTTGTTTCACTTCTGGTACTGTCTCTTAGAGCAATAAATTTGAAATATAGAGAGATTTACCCATGGCATCATTATTTATAATGTGAAGGAATAAGAAAATCCCTGCTTTACATATTGGCTTCTCTTCCTGTGGGCATTTTATATCACATTGTAACTATAAATAAATAAATAATTATATATATATATATATAGACATAATTTTTGTTTATGAGAAATTTTATATGGTATAAAAATATTTATAAAGACTATGTCAACATGGAAATATTGTGTTATAATTTTAGTGCAAAAGTAAAACTTTACCTGTTATTATCACAACCTAAATTTTAAAAACTACAGCAATTTCTCCTTATCTATGGAAGTCAGGATCTAAGACTCCCAGTGGTTGACTGAAAACAGTAACTGTATCAATCACTTTTGTATTCCTATAACAAAACACCAGAGATAATCAACTTAAAAAGAGGAAACATTTATTTTGTTTCACAGTTTTGAGGGTTTTAGTCCCTGGTCAATGGGTCTATTGGTTTTAGGCCTGTGGTGGGCAGGACACCAAGGTGGGAGTGCATGGCAGAGAAGGGTGCTCACTTCATGGTTATGGGGAAAGAGAGGGAGAGGGAGGGAGAGAAAAGAAGGATCCAGGGTCCTGATATTCCCTACAAAGGCACACCCCTATAATCAAAATTCTTTCCCCTAAGATCTACCACCTAAATAGTGTCACTATGGTGACTAAGTCTGCAACAGGTGGCCTTTGGAACACATTCAAAATCCAAATTAGAGTAATAACTAATAAGAAAATAAAACAATTATAACAATATACTATAATAAAAATCACATGAATGTGATCTCACCTTTAAAATATCTTTTTTTAAAAATTTCACCACTTCACTTAAGGACACACTTAATGGCTTCTTTATAGCATATCCAAATTGTTAGCATGACTAATCTTGCCCTTTGGGGCTATTAAGTCAAAAATGGTTATATGAACATACACTGATACTATGACTGGTCATCCATATAGCATCTAAGTGATTAACAGGCAGGTAGCATGGTTGTTCTGGACAAAGGGTGATTCCTGCCCCAAGTAGGGATGGAGCAGCTGGAGCAAGAATTCATCACATTGTTCAGAATGGCATGCAATTTAAAACTTAGGAATTGATTATTTCTAGAATTTTCCATGTAATAGTTTTGGCCCATGGTTGGCTGTATGTAATTGTAACAAAAGCAATCTAGGCAAAGGGAGGAATATGATACATAACATGATAAAAAAGAAAACTGAAAACAATACATGAAATATTAACAGCAGTAGGAATATAAATAACATATCACCTTTTTATATTTATTTTGTTCCAATTTTATGTAATGAATATTTATTGCTTTTGTGGTAGATAAAATAAATGCTTGCAAAACAAATGTCTATAGCATCAATAGATTTGTATCTTTAAAATCAAGTCAGGAATATACACCCTCTTTAAAGGTATCCCGCAATTTTAAGGGCCTTTTAATATTTTTAACTATTTTGGTTTCCTAGCACCTATATCAAATATTGAATTTTTTTTAAAAATTGGTTAAAAAATTCAATGATTATACCTTCCTACAGAGTGATTGTAGGTCTCAAGTTAAAGTATGAATTCTCTGCTAGAGGTCTCAAGTATATTCCAAGTGTTTCAAGAAGTCAGGATACCATTTTTTAAAGTGATTTGATAAAGATTTTTATTGGATTTCCTCCAAAGTACATATCAGTCATAAACAACAAACCCAGCTGTCATTCAAACCAAAATACATCAAACCCAAAGGTCACACAGTATATTATTTATGTATTTTTCACTCCCACCTATGCAGATGAGTTCAAAAAACACTTATACCCTGCCTTGCAAACACAGGAATTTCACTGATTATCAGGAAGGATTTTGAAAGCTGATATTTTGAGAAAAGCTCAAAGCCATTCAATTTCTGGTAACTAATACTGTCCAGAAACACAAGATGGTGCTTTAGCTACAGCAAAAGTGGTTAAATACCATGGATGTTGGGGAACTGTGGATTGGTGGGAAAGAATCAGCCACACCCATGTTTGGCATTATTGATAGAAATAATAGCTCCCACCCTGATTCTATGCTATTTAAAAAAATAGGTTCTTAATTTATTACTAGGTGGCTTTAATATGGTAACAAATAGAACATCAAAATTATATAAAAGTAAATCTGCAAACAGGTATTTTTACACTGCTGTTCTGGTCAACATTATTTTCTCCTTATGAACATTGTTTAAAAGGAGGGGAATAAGTCATGTCTTAAATCATAGAAAAAGTTTTGTACTATAAATCCCAAAGAAGATATTTCTCACTGCACTTTTTTGAATGGTTTGATTTGTCTCATTCATGGGCAAGAAACACATGGTTCCTTATAGACTGATTCAATTGAAAAATACTTAATTCAAGATCTCAAGGGTGAAGGTAATTTAGAGGTGCTCAAGCAGCACTCTTGTTTTCACTGTTGGAAAACAATTTTCCTGAACAAACTTAGTACAGTGATGTGGTAACTTATGTAGCAATGTTCAGGTGGGCATTGGCTGGATTGTTCTTGGCAAAGATTCCTTTTCTCTTGACACAACACTGAGGTCTAGCACATGTTAACTTGGTCCTGGAGAAACCCAGCAATTAGCAGAGTATGGAGCAGGCCTCAAGGAAACTTCCAGATGGGGAAAGGAGCATGTGGTCACCTCTCCATGTAAGTGGGACAGCAGAAGTCCGGCAAGACCTGGACCTACTTTCTTTTCCTGCCACCATGACCAGGCACCAGAAGGTATCTGGGGGAGCTACTTCAGGACCCTATAATGCCCTGTAGACTGCCGGTGAACTCCTTTAGGACCTCAGCACCCCCATCCCACTTGATGCCTGCACTGCAGCTCCCCATCTACCAATGCATTCAAGAGCCAGTGCAACCATCTTGTATTATCCCTGAAGTGGAAGCCACCATCTGTACGTGGGGCAGCTCCTATCCTGAGACACTAGGAGACTAAAAGCTCATTGTCAGGTAAGGTATTAAAAACCTGAAGGGTCACTATAAGTCTTAATGGGGGGCACTTCAATACCTCAAATCCATACTGCTAGAGGGGAAGTTACATGAACAACATGAAAAAACAAGGGAAGATAGTGTCCCAAACAAACCAAGATGCTATATTAATAGAATCCAGTGACAGCATGGTAGAGGAAATGTTAGAAAAAGAGTTCAGGATGTACATAATTAAAATGCACTGCCAAGCAAAATATGAGATAAGAGAGCAAATGCTGGCAATGAATGATCACTCCACCTGTTTACAGTTAAGAGCAAAAGCAGAAAGCAAAAGATCATTGCAATAAAGAAATAGAGATTCTGAAAAAAAAAAAAAACAGAAATCCTAGAAATGAAGAAAACAATAAACCAAATTAAAAACTCGATAGAAAGCATCACCAATAGACTAGATCATTTGGAAAACTGAACCTCAGACAAAGAAGACAAAATATTTAATCTTGAAAATAAAGTTGACCAAACAGATAAGATGGTAAGAATCATAAATGGAACTGCCAAAAATTATGGAATATCATGAAAAAAATAAATTTAAGAATTATTGGGATTGTGGAAGACACAGAGTTACAGACCAAAGGGATAAACACTCTATTCAAAAAAATAATATCAAAATTTCCCAAACCTGAAGAATTAAATGGAAAATAAAATACAAGAGGTTTATAGGAAAAAAAATGTACAAAATTACAACAGAGCCACAGGAAGGCACATTATAATGAAAATGCCTAACACAAAATAAAGATAGAATTTTAAAGGAAGCAAGAGAAAAGCAACAGATTACATATGGGGGAAACCAATACAGATATCAGCAGATTTCTCAGACCAGACCATAAAAGTTAGAAGGACATGGAACAACATATTTCAAGCTCTGAAAGAACATGAATGCCAAACAAAAATCTTAATAGAATCTTAACAGCAAAACTTACCTTCAAATTTGATGATGAAATAAAATCCTTCCATTATAAACAAAATTTAAAAGAATTTACAAATAGAAAGCCTGCACCACAGAACATTCTCAGCAAAATATTCTATGAGGAGCAAGTGAAAAACAACAATGCAGGTCAGCAAAGGAACTACCCTTAAGGAAAAGCCAATCAAAGGAGAAACCAAGTCAAGTTAAAAATCAAAAATAAGCCAAAATGACCAGGAATATAAATCATATCTCAACAATAAGTTAAAAACAAAAATAAGCCAAAATGACCAGAAATACAAATCATATCTCAATAATAACCCTAAATGTTAATTGTCTAAACTCATCAATCAAAAGGCATAGACTGGCAGATTGGATTAAAAAACAAGACCTAAAAATATGTTGCCTTCAAGAGAATCATCTCATAGAAAAAGACACCCACAAACTAAAAGTGAAAGGATGGGGGAAAATATACCACACACACATAGTCAGGAAAAGTCGGGATTTCCATCCTTATATCAAATAAAGTGAATTTCAAGTCAACGTTAGTCAGAAGGGATAAAGAAGGACATTTCATATTTCTTAAGGGAAGCATAAATCAGCAACATAAATAATTATGCCCCAAACAACAGCACATTCATGTATATCAAACAAATCCTTCTCAATTCCTTGAACCACATAGACCACAAATCAATAATACTGGGTGACTTTAACACACCTCTGTCACCACTGGATAGGTCTTCCAAACAAAACTGAATATAGAAACCATAGAACTCAATAATGCAATGAATAATTTAGACTTAACAGATACATATAGAATATTCCATCCATCAACAAGTGAATACACTTTCTTCTCAGCAGCACATGCATCCTTCTCTAAAACAGACCATATGTTATGCCACAAAGCAGCCTTTAGTAAATAAAAAATAAACTAGAGACACTACCTTGTATTCTATCAGATCATCATAGAATGAAGTCAGAAATCAATGATAAAATAAAAAAGAGAAACTACTCCAATACCTGGGAACTAAATAATACACTATTGAATGACGCACGGATAACAGAAGACACCAGGGAGGAGATTTAAAAATTCATAGTGGTAAACAAGAACAATGATACAACATATCAAAATCTCTGGGACACTATGAAAGCAGTACTAAGACAAAAATTCATTGTACAGAGTGCATTCAGTAAAAGAATAAGAAGTCAACAATAAATGACCTAGCATTACATTTCAAAGTCCTAGTAAAAGAATAACAGATAAAACAGTAAAAAAAGTAGCAGAAGACAGGAAGTAATTAAAATATGAGCCAAAATTAATTAAATTGAAACAAAATTCAAAAAATTGACAAAATAAAAAGTTGGTTCTTTGAAAAATTAAACAAAATTGATAAACCCTTAGCCACACTAATGAAGAGGAGAGAAAAAACTCACATTACTAAAATTCATGACAAAAAAGGAAATATCATGAGAAACACAATTGAAATATATAAAATAAATAGAAGCTATTTTGAAAATCTGTACTCCAACAAGATAGAAAATCTCAAAGATGTCAACAAATTTCTAGACACATATGATCCTCCCAAACTGAATCAGGAAGACATATACAATTTAAGTAGATCAATTTCAAGCAGTGAAATAGAACCAGACATCAAAAGCCTACCAACAAAGAAAACCCCAGGATCAGATGGATTCTCAGTTGAGTTCTACAAGACTTTCAAAGAAGAACTAATACCAATACTCCTCAAAGTATTTCATAAAATAGAAAAGGAGAGAAACCTTCCATATTTGTTCTATGAGGCTAGTATCACCCTGGTATCAAAGCCAGACAAAGAAGTTTCAGGAAAGAAATTTCAGACCTGTATCCCTGATGATCATAGACACAAAAATCATTGACAAAATTCTGACAAATTACATACAAAAACATATTAAAAAGATAGTGCACCATGATCAAGTAGGGTTCATCCCAGGGATGCAAGATTGGTTTAACATCTGGAAATCAATAAACGTAATCCATCACCTCAATAAAGTTAAAGTTAAGAATCATATGATTATTTCAATAGATGCAGGAAAAGCATTTGATAAAATATAGCACCCCTTCATGCTCAAAATGTGAGAACAAACAGGGATAGTAGGAACATACCTCAACATTGTAAAGGCTATGCAAAGCCCACAGTCAACATCATTCTAAATGGAGGAAAACGGAAAGCATTCCCCCTGAAAACTGGAACATGGCAGGGATTCCCTCTTTCACCACTTCTATTCGACATCACCCTTGAAACACTAGCCAGAGCAATTAGACAGAATAAAGAAATTAAAGGAATACAAATAGGAAAAGAGGAATTCAAGGTGTCACTACTTGCCAATGACATAATTCTATATTTAAAGGTTCCAAAAAACTCCACCAGAAAACTTCTAGAATTAACAAATAAATTACATAAGGTAGCAGGATATAAAATCAATATGAATAAATCTAATGAAAGTGATGAATCTTCTGAAAGAGAAATTAGGAAAACTACTCCACTCAAAATAGCCTCAAAAATATCAATTTAATGAAAGAGGTGAAAGACCTTTACAATGAGAACTACAGAACACTAAAGAAAGAAATTAAAGAAAACCTTAGAAGATGGAAAGATCACCCATGTTCTTGGGTGGGCAGAATTAATATTGTCAAAATGGTAATACTATCAAAGGTGCTATACAGATTCAATGCAATTCCAATTAAAATCCCAATGATGTTTCTCATAGAAATAGAGAAAGCAATCATGATATTCATTTGGAAGAATAAGAAACCCAGAATAGCCAAAGCAATCCTTAGCAGGAAGAGTGATGCAAGAGGTATCACAATACCAGACCTTCAACTATACTACAGAGCAATAGTAGCAAAAATGTCATGGTATTGGCACCAAAATAGACAGGAAGACTGATGGTACAGAAGACACAGAATCAAACCCACATAAATACAGTTTTCTCATACCAGACAAAGGTGCAAAAAACATACAATGGGGAAAAGACAGCCTGTTCAACAAATGGTGCTGGGAAAACTGGAATTCCATATGCAGCAGAATGAAACTTAACCCCTATCTCTCACCCTACACAAAACTCAACTCAAAATGGATCAAGGATCTTGGGATCAGACCAGAGACCCTGCACCTTATAGAAGAAAAATTAGGGCCAAATCTTCATCATATCAATTTAGGGTCAGACTTCCTTAATATGACTCCCAAAGCACAACAAATAAAAGAAGGAATCAATAATTGGGATATATTCAAACTAAAAAGCTTTTTCTCAGTAAAGGAAACTATCAGCAATATGAAGAGAGAGCCTAAAGAGTGGGAGAAAATCTTTGCCACACATACTTCAGAGAGAGCACTAATCTCCAGAATCTATAAGGGACTCAAAAAAGTACACCAAAAATTACAAATAACCCAATCAATAAATGGGCTAAGGAACTGGGAAGACAGTTAACAGAAGATATATAAGTTATCAACAAATATATAAAAAAGTGTCTAACATCTCTATTAATCAGAGAGAAGCAAATCAAAAACACTCTAATATTTCCTCTTGCTCAAATTAGAATGACTATTATCAAGAATACAAGCAACAATAGGTGTTGGCATGGATGTGGGGAAAAAGGCACACTCATACATTGCTGGTGGAGTTGCAAATTGGTGTAGCCACTCTGGAAAGCAGTATGGAGATTCCTCAGAAAACTTGGAATGGACCTACCATTTGAGCCAGTTATCCCACTCCTGATTTATACCCAAAGGACTTAAAATCATCATAGTACAGTAACACAGCCACATCAATGTTTATAGCAGGTCAATTCACAATAGCTACAATGTGGAACCAATATAGATGCCTTTCAGTTGATGACTGGATAGGGAAACTGTGGTATATATACACAATGGAATATTATTCAGTCAAAAAGAAAAACATAATTATGGCATTTGCAGGTAAATGGATGAGTTGGAGATTATCATGCTAAGTGAAATAAGCCAATCCCCAAAACCAAAGGCCAAATATTTTCTCTGGATGACCATATTTGAACAAACTTGAAGCACAAATATCATTTAAAATGGAGGCCTATTTCCTAAATTTCTATAGAAAACTACGGTTTTAAAATTAGAATAAAGTTCAATTTTTATTTTAGTTTTAATTGATAAATAATAATTATGTGTAATTACAGAGTACAGTATAACATTTTGATCTACTTGTATGTTATAGAAGATTAAATCAAGCTAGTTAACATTTCTATCACCTCACTAAATTGTCCTTTTGGACTGAGAGGTTTAAAATTTTTTAAATCTATTTTAGCAATTCTGAAATACAGAAGACATTATCATTACCTGTGGTCAACATGAAGTAAAACACATCACTAAAGTTATTTCTACAATTCAACTGAAACTTTGCACCCTTTGATCAACATCTCTTCTTTGCTATTCTTTCTACCTCCCCACAGCATCTGGTAAACACCTTTCTGTTTTCGACTTCTATGAGTTCAACTGTTTTAGAATCCACATATAAGTGAGATCATATAATATTTGTCTTTCTATTCCTGGTTTACCTCACTTAACATAATGTTTTTCAGTTGCAAGTGACAGAATTCCCTTTCTAAGTCTATAGAGTATTCCATCACATATATGTACTACATTTTCTACATGCACTTATAGATTGATGGACACTTAGGTTGCTTTCACATATTGATTGTTGTCAACAGTAATAAGGAATAAAATATAAATTTTAGCATTAAAATGAATAGAAGTCTTCCTCACATATAAGAACAGTCTAGGACACAGGACTTCAACAACAAAAATGAGTATCCCCTCTAAGAATCTTAAAATTTGTTCATAATATTTGTCAACTAGCAGTACCACAGAGAATTGTGGCACTTTTGTACCATCAAAAGCTGCACAGAAGTCAAAGAGTAGAGAGTGGTGGGCACACACACATATACTTTGTCTGAGGAGGGCATCAGATGAGTGGAGACCAGGCCAACGTTGTATAAAAGGGCACATTACAGGTTTTCCTGTTTACCAGTCAGCCTCTCAGTAGTGACTGAGATTCCTCGGTCTTCAAAGTGGCTGTGACTCATTGGATCTTTCAGTCCTTCTGGTGGGAACCATCAGGATGCCATCCTCAGTCATGGGAATTATCCCTGTGGTTTTCTGAGATATGGTAAAATACTTTGAGTTTGGCAACTTCTAGGAGATGACAGGAATTCACTACAATAATGGTATTTTTCCTTCTGGAAAGAATGGACCTTTTGAAAATCATTGGCCTCTGAATCTATCTTCTTTAGAACATGGGAAAGAGCATTTCCCTTTATCAACACAAACCAAGAGTTCTCCCTTTTATTGAGAACTTCCCATGTGCTGGTCACATATCACACACTTGCCATGAATTTTCTCACTTAATCCTCCCAACCTGCCTGGGAAACTAGTATCATTATCTAGATGAGCAGATGGGAAAACTGAGGCCTTGAGAAATGAAGTGGTCAAACCAGTGATGTGTTGGTAAACTGGCACATGAAATAAGATAACCCTGAAGAGCAGAGTATGAGAATTTTCTTGGTATACTACTTCCTTCCTGGCTGGTCTGAAGGTACTAAGCTCTCACCACTGGCTCACAAAATTCATACATATTTAACCATTTGCTCTCTCAGGCTGAGAGTCAGCTCTAGGATGACCCTTACTAGGATATGAAGGTACTTCTGAATAATCACCGGTCCATACCTATTTCCAAAAGTGAAGTTCATTGAGGGCAAAGTCAGTTTTTAGAGCAGTTCTCCGCTGATGTAGGCTTAGATTCATCAGTTCATATAACAAATACATATTCTGCTCACCTGAGAACCAAGGCCAATAGGATTTTATTTCCTAAGAAAGATTTTGCCTAATGAAAGAGTGATGAATTCCCCTGCCTCATGGACAGCATCCCATGGCCAGGTGTAAAGATGTAGGTATCTGCAAAGTACAGGAGCAGAGCATACCCCTAAGAAGACCTTTGTCCTCACATGTGCCTATTCCACCTAAAAACCTACCTTCAAGGTAGTCTTTTCCACTGCACCCTCTTAGTGTCATCTCCCAGTGTCTCTAGATAATCACAAGTTCCTTGAGAGGACACAAAATCAACCCTCTAAGCCCCAGCTCAGCGCCTTGCACAAACTACATCCTCACAAAACAAAGTTCAAACACTCACCAAAGGTCCCTCAAAGTGCATACACTCATTTTAACAAACACATTTTCAGTTTTGACAGGACCCCAGATGGTCTAACTTTTCTAGCTAAGAAGTACCACACACATAAAAATGTCACTTTATTGTAATTAGAGGCTGATCAAAGCCTATGGAGACAATCCTGGCCATAAGAGAGTTTGGGTAGAGGTGATTTTTACCAGTGTCTTCAATTTCCTTGCCCAGGGTGACCCTGGGGCCCAGATATTCTTTCCTGAGAACTACCTCACAGTCATTGTTAATCCTCTGATCAAAGTCAAAATATTCCTCATTGCATAAATTGGAAGTTGTTCTGGGACTTGGAAGAAGGCCAGTTCAATAAGGACAAAAACGTTGGGAGAAGAGTAGAACTCTAGATCCTGTGCCAGTCATTAGTTTTTATGAGCTTTCTATAAGGACTGCTCTGCACTTTAAGAGCCTTCACTGTTGTCTGTAGAGCTCATGCGGAAGCTGTGCTGATGTTCAGAAGAGAACCTGGGTGAAGCACTGGGTGGATGGAACCACAATGCCCCATATTGACTCGAACCTTAGTGTGCCTGTTTCTACAGCAGTGCCTGGCTTGTTGGATATTGGGGGCCAATCTATTTCACATCTTGTCCTACAGAGATATCACATTCCTTCTCTTGCTCAAATGACACAGCTGAGTCCTCTGTGTTCTGGTGACAGTATCTACAGTAGAGTCCAAGGGTGCAGAGCTGAGCTTACAGAAACCAAAGGATATGATTTGGGAAAAGTCAATGAAGCCCACATACCACGTGGACTCTATTGTCTGGTAAGAGTGACAGTACTTCCAGATGGAAACTGGCCATAGCTCCAGCCATGCTAACTGCCCCAACCCCCCATCATTTCATTTGCCTTATAATTTAGCAGGCAGAAATATGAGAAAGACAGTTATTAGAAGCATCCTCCATATTAAGTCTTCCTGGGATTTAGCAAATAGAATGGAGCAAAAGGTGTGGCTGACACTTCCTCAGGAAAGTGCCAGACTGGATGAAGAGACATGCCAAATCAGGCAGGAAGGAAAACATAGCTCGGATTGAGTCATTTGTCACAAGAAAAACCCTTTATCAAGGCCTGTTCCTGTCAGGAAAACCAATAGGGTACACAACTGGCCACAGGTTTTCCTGGTGCAGGCCAACAGACCCTAGACCCCAGTGGTTATTTCAAGTAATTTTATGGGCATTTGGTTTCCTGTCCCCAAAGTATCCAAAGGAATATCATTCCCCCCACATCCCAACCTACACCAACCATGCTGTGGCTTCATTAAAGGTGGCACCGTGGAGACAACCTACCTGCCCCACAGGACCAGTCTGCTAGCCCTGTGTAGCCTCCAAACCAGCCCAAGTGAGGGGCTGAAATATCTGTGCCCTTCAACTCCCATTCCACCATTCTCTCACCCACACAACCCATGGAAGTGTAGGCTGGCCTGTCCTTCTGAACTGAACTTCTTCACAATCAGCCCCTTCCTCTCTAACATCACTTACTTGCCTTCATTCTTCCTCCAGGCTCTCCTCAACCTCAAAGGCTGGGGATGATGCAATATGCAGGTTCATCCACTGCTCTTCCTGGAATCCCATCCTTGCTCAGCACTTGTAGGCTAACCATCACTGCCTTCTCTGGCCTGAGGGTGGTGCCTGTTCAAGGGAACTTCAGTGCTCAATCCAGGAATGCTGCCACACTTACTCACACTGGAACAGGTTGGTCACTCTACCTCCAGAATCCCTATTACAACACAACCTTGTCCTTGTAAGCTGAGACAATGACAGGCCTAACATTCAAAGCATACATTTTGGCACCTACCTCAATGCCATCACTGGTTGGTCGCAGTCACGGAGCGAGCTGGCGGGTGAGCCAGGCCACCTACATCATGGAGGTAGGCAGCGGGCAGCTAACCCGCCCAGCCAGCAGGCCAAGGACAGACATCATTACTGAGTGACCCCACCTGACCCCTGCACCTAGGTTAGTGCCATCACTGGTTGGTCGCAGTCACCGAGTGAGCAGGCTGGTGAACCAGGCTGCTTGCATTGCTGAGGTAGCAGGTGGACACCGATCCCACCTGCCTTGCGGAGCTAGGTGGTGGGTAGCCAACCCCCCCAACCACCAGGCCAAAGACAGATGCCATCACTGAACAACCCTGCCCAACCACCACTCAGAGGTTTGTCGTCATCATGGAGTTAGCCAGAGGCTTCTTTATATGCTGGTGCAGGCATTTTGAATTACTCCTGAGGGTGTCGTCATCATCAATGGAAGGGCAACTCCCTTCCTGAGACACCTACAGGAGGCTAGAAGACCTTTGACAAGACCCAGGAGCCAAGAAGAGGAGGTATTGAGAGACTTGGGACCAACTCAGAGCCATCGGGAAATATACCCCACCTGAAGGCCACCCCATAGGCCAGCTTCCTAGTGGAACACCGCATTATCAAGCTTTTCCAAGACTTCAAGCTACTGAAGGCTAAGAGATGAGTTGTTGGAAATCTATAGAGACAATATTAGTCAATAGAGGAAATATGCAATATCCCAGAGTTTCAGTACTAGAGGGGTAGGTATCTGAACAATATGAGAAAACAAGGGAAGAAAATGTCCCAAACAAACCTAGATAGTATAGCAAAAAAAAATCCAATGACAGCATGACAGAAGAAATGTCAGAAAGGGAGTTCAGAATGTACATAATCAAAACAATCAGAGAAGCAAACGAGGAGTTGAAAGAGAAATGCAGTCATTGAAGGATGAGATGAAAGGGCAAATGCAGGCATTGAATGATCACACCAATCGACAGTTAAAAGAGCAAATACAGGAAGCAAGAGATCATTTCAATAAAGAGTTAGAGATATCAAAAAAAAAAAAACAGAAATCATTGAAATGAAGGAAATAATAAACCAAATTAAAAACTCCATAAAAAGCATAACCAGTAGGATAGAACACCTGGAAGACAGAACCTCAGATATGGAAGACAAAAGCATACCTTTCAGATGCCAGCCCCCTACCTTTGCACTTTTAATAGACTTACTTATTTTTGTTTGTTTGTTTGTTTTTCCTGTCCCATGAAGCTTCCTAATAGTAGCCTGACCAAACTCTTGGAGTAATAAGAATTAAAGGAGAGAAATACAGTTGAGTCATCATGTTGACAGGCTCCATAGCACAGATTCCATATCAGCAGATTCAAACAACCTAGGGCAAAAACATTTGGGAAAAAAATTGGATCTGTAGTGAACATGAACAGAATTTTTTTATTCTGTTATTCCCTAAACTATTTGTACTGTATTTGGTAGTGTAAGTAATCTTTTTTGGGGGGAAGTGGGTGCTGGGGATTGAACACAGGGACACTAAATCACTGAGCCATATCCTAGCCCATTTTATATTTTATTTAGAGACATGATCTTTCTAAGTTGCTTATAGCCTTTCTACGTTGCTGAGGCTGCTTTGAACTCATGATACTCCTGCCTCAGCCTCCCAAGTCACTGGGATTAAGGCATGTGCCACCATGCTCAATGGTAAGTAATCTAGATATGATACACTGAAAGTACACAGAAAAATGTACATAGATCATACGAAAATGTTACCCTATGTTATAGAGGAGAATGAAGCTTCTGGAGCTATTTGTATGGGGGTGGTTCTCACATTGAGGGATGATTCTATTTAGAAAGTCTTATATGTTGGAAGGTATTCAAAACTCCCTATCATAGACTTTGTGTTGTTCAAAATGTAGGTATGATTTTAACCATCTTGTTGAACTTACCCATTTTCTGTTATGCTAAGGAAAAAAATGCTACACACTGAAACTAGCAAGAGAACAGTGTGGATGCTTTTCCAACTTATTTGCTGTGGATTGAGCACCGTGTTCTGTCCCACAGTTCTAATACCCACTCATAGCAGAATGGTCACATCATGTGAGTAAGTGTCCTTTAACTCACCCCAAAATATATGCTGATGTGGGTGACCCATGTCTGAGACACTGGTCTATTATAAAGTGCCAGTACTGGGAAAAGAAAATACAAGAACATATATCACATGTTGCTTCACACAGAAATTTCCTCTTAAATTTTAATATCAAACATACAACCAAAAATCAGGGCAGAGCAGGGAAAAAAGAAAGGGTGGTAGAGTTCAGATCTTCAATGTCCCCCAAAGGCCCACAGGTTAAAGGTATTGGCCTCAGTTTGTTGCTATTGGTAGGTGGTAGCACCTTTAAGATGTGGACCTAATGGAAGAAAATTAGTTTGATTTGAGGTATACCTTTGTAAGGGTTATTGGGACCTTGAAAATTTATCTCATTGCTTCTTGGTTGCCATGATATGACCAGACTTTCTCTAACATATACTCAAGTCATGAGGTCAAGCAGTCATGAACTGAAATCTCTGCAACTGTAAGTCAAAAAAATCTTTTCTCATTTTTTTTAATTTATTTATTTTGATTCATTGTAACCAAATGAGGTAAGTCAATTTCTGGTTGTACATGAGGAAGTCATACCATTTGTGTAATTATACATGCTCATAGGGTTATGATGTTTGTCTCTATCTATTATTTTTCCCCTCCCATCACCCCTTCCACCACTCTTTTCTTTATACAATCCATCCTTCCTCCAGTCTTGTCTTCCTCCCATGCCCCATTATGTATCATCATCCACTTATCAGTGAGATCATTCGGCCTGTGGTTTGTTGGGATTGGCTTATCTCACTTAGCATAAAATCTCCAACTCCATCCATTTACCTGCAAATGACATAATTTTATTCTTCTTTATGGTTGAATAATATTTCATTGGGTATATATGCCACAGTTTCTTTATCCATTCATCAATTGAAGAGCATCAAGGTTGGTTCCACAATATAGCTACTGTGAATTGAGCAGCTATGAACATTGATGTGGCTGCATCACTGTAGTATGCTGATTTTAAGTCCTTAGGGCATAAACCGAGGAGTGGAATAGCTGGGTCAAATGATGGTTCCATTCCAAGTTTTCTAAGGAATCTCCACTCTGCTTTCCCGAGTGGCTGCACTAGTTTGCATCCCCACCAGCAATGAATGAGTGTATCTTTTTTCTCACATCCTCTCCAACACCTATTGTTGCTCGTATTGTTGATAATCGCCATTCTAATTGGGGTGAGATGAAATCTTAGGGTAGTTTTGATTTGCATTTCTTTTATTACTAGATATGTTGAACATTATTTCATATATCTGTTGATTGCTTGTAGATCTTCTGTGAAGTGTCTGCTCATTTCCTTAGCCCATTTTTTGATGGGGTTATTTGTATTCTTGGTGTAAAGTTTTTGAGTACTTTGTAGATTCTGGAGATTAGTGCTCTCTCTAAAGTATGTGTGGCAAAGATTTTCTCCCACTCTGTAGGCTCTCTCTTCACATTGCTGATAGTTTCTTTGGCTTAGAGAAGATTTTTTAGTTTTAATCTATCCCAATTATTGATTCCTTCTTTTATTTCTTGTGCTTTGGGAGTCATGTTAAGGAAGTCTGAACCTAAGCTGACATGATGAAGGTTTGGACCTATTTTTCTTCTATAAGGTGCAGGGTCTGTGCTCTTATTCCAAGGTCCTTGATTCATTTTGAGTTGAGTTTTGTGCAGGGTGAGATATAGGAGCTTAATTTCATTCTGCTGCATATGGATTTACAGTTTTCCAACCTCATTTGTTGAACAGACTATCTTTTCTCCATTGTATATTTTTGGCACCTTTGTCTCATATGAGAAAACTGTAATTATTTGGGTTTGTGTCCGTGTCCTCTATTCTGTACCATTGAACTACCTGCCTATTTTGGTTGCAATACCATGCTGTTTTTGTTACTATTACTCTGTAGTATGAGAAATGCAAATTAAAACTACCCTAAGATTCCATCTCACTCCAAATAGAATGGTGATTATCAAGAATACAAGCAAACATAGGTGTTGGCAAGGATGTGAGGAAAAGGTACACACATACATTGCTGGTGGTGTTGCAAAGTAGTGCAGCCACTCTGGAAAGCAAGGTGGAG
Source organism: Sciurus vulgaris (assembly GCF_902686455.1). NCBI lineage: Eukaryota > Metazoa > Chordata > Mammalia > Rodentia > Sciuridae > Sciurus > Sciurus vulgaris. Next base: position 33,021,043 of record NC_136474.1, read on the forward strand.
ATTCCTTAGAAAACTTGGAATGGAACCACCATTTGACCCAGCTGCCCCACTCCTTGGTTTATGCCCTAAGGACTTAAAATCAGCATACTACAGTGATGCAGCCACATCAAGGTTCATAGTTGCTCAATTCACAGTAGCTATATTGTGGAACCAACCTTGATGCTCTTCAATTGATGAATGGATAAAGAAACTGTGGTATATTACTCAGACATAAAGATGGAATGTTACTCAGTCATAAAAAAGAATAAAATTGTGGCATTTGCAGGTCAATGGATGGAATTGGAGAATATCATGCTAAGTGAGATAAGCTAATCCCAACAAACCAAAGGCCAAATGATCTCTCTGATAAGTAGCTGATGATACATAATATGGGGTGGGAGGATGATAAGAATGGAGGAAGGATGGAATGAATAGAAGAAAAAGAGGGGTGGGGATCGGGGGAATGAAAAATAACAGAATAAGACAAACAACATTACCCTATGCATATGTATGATTACACAAATGGTGCAACTCTACTTCATGTACAACCAGAGAAGATTTGTACCCCATTTGTGTACAATGAATCAAAATAAATAAATGAAACAAAAAACAAAAAAAAATCCCAAAAAATGAAAAAGAAGATGAACTTTTTAATCTGATCCATAAGTAATTATGAGTACAACTATCAACAGGGCTTTCAAATGAAGAATATTATTCAACTCTACATGGATTTACAGGACTGAGAGAATTGCATTCTACTGTAGTAATTGTTCTTTACTAAGACTGACTTCCCTTTCAAAAAGTGACTGACCTTGAAATTTGTTTTCCCTGTGTGATTGTTGGTGCTGTGGAAAATCTGAGCAAAATCCTTAATGTAACCACTGGGTGTGCTGTAGCAAATGTTCACATGACCTTTCTTTCATCAGTCATTTGGACATTCAAAATAAGTGACAAATTATTATCCCATTGGTTCCCTTTATTAACAGAGAGCTCTTTGGGGTACAACCAATGATCAATAGCAATGTTCTACATAATGGGAGTACTAAATCCTAGACACATATCTTTTTTTCAAACAGTGAACTTCTGAATAAAGAAAAGTCACATAATTTTTGTTTACTGTTTAACTATGGGAATTAAAGAAGTGGAAAGAACTGCAGAAGTGCCAGATCCAAATAGATTCAACTCCCTGCCTCCAGGCACATCACTGAAATCACTGAGGATAGATGCTTATTCGACCTATTTTTAGAGAATGAAACAGACACAGAATACACAGGCTCCCTTGTTAGCTTGCTTAGAAAAAAAAATTCTAGGTTAAGTCTAGATTAAGTCTTTCTCTCTTCATTATACTTCCATACAATAAGCAATTATTAGTTGCTCAAAATACTGAATGAGTTTCCCCTCAGGAAACTCTTAACAATGAAAGCTGATAAATTTATGAATTTCCCAATTTGTCCCTGGATGAACTAAATCTTTATTTTTAATACTTTGTGAATATTGCTTCTCTTAATTAACTTGCAAAGCCCTTAATATTTAAAATGCTGCCTCCCCCCTTTTATAGTCATAGGAATGCTTGTTTGTCCTCTAGTCTTCAGCATCTAAGGAATGAGAAACAAGTAAGAAAACAGAAGAGAAAGGCATGGACCACTCACAAATAAGTCTATTTTACATCTTCACTAAGAAAACCCAATTCTTTGCCTGAGAGACAATCTCCCTGCTAAAACCTATACTAGTTTCAAAGTAGAAATCCTTGCAATTCTAATTCTTCACTATGTGCAACCAACATAGTTACCTTTGAGATTCTCACTTGACTCAGGATGCAAAGCTAGGCCACCATCCTGAAGGCACTTTCCTTCACAGGAGCTGAATATTAACAGTTGGAATTCATGGCACTAAAACTTGGCCTAAGACATTCATAGGTAAAAATTTAAAACATGGAAATTATATATTGGCTATTTAAATTCCAGGTTGTAAATGCTGGAAGCTGGGAAGTGGTTATTTATAGATTGTCAGTGTGATTTACTATAGCAATGTTTATTAAACATCTGCATCTTCTGGAAACAAAACAAAAATAAAACCAAAGTTATTACACACTAAAGTTTCTATAGGAATTTGACAGTTCCATCTCAATTTTTCTCCAAGGCTTCAAATATACAGCTTTATCTTGAATTCCTTCCGGTTGTAGAATATTGATTAACTTCAGTTGTAGGAGTCTGTTTTAAAGCACAAACATCACTTCTTTAGACTCCTATGGGTCAGAGAAAAGTCAAATAATGTTAAAAATTAATTTTCTTGACTATGGTATAGGAACCATAATTAGCAGTAAATCCTTTGCTCTATTTGCATTTGCTAAAATTTCCTTACTTACTCTGCATTCTAATTATAGAGCTTAATCTACAGAATTCACAAAAAGTAGTGAGGCAGAAAGCAGAAGACAATGCCTTCCACTGCCTGAATTTACTGCTCTGGAGTTCTATAGCGAAGCAGTTGGAACAGAGTCTATTTGTGAGGGCATTAGCAAGTAAACAGTGTCTGAGAGAAGACACATGGAGCCAAACAGCCATGTTAATGGAAAGTGATATTGAGTTCACTAACTCAGATAAGGGGATGTTTTCTACAAAGCACAGGGACTATAAGAGAAATAAATGCATGATAGCCCATGTTAAAATTAATTATAGAGCTGTACTTGTGAATTTAATTAAAACTTTCATACACTGGGCACATTCAGGAAGGATGTGATTTTAATGGCTTCATTTGAATGAAAGCAGCAGTAGAAGAAGGTATGATTCAAACAGTATCAGACAATCATAAGAGAAATATTTTTAATAAGAAAGTGTGTTCATTCTCAGGTAGCAAGTCATTTTTTAGTTTAATAAAAGACAACAAATTGCCCTTTCCCTGGAGGTATTTCATCTCTCTACTTATTGCATTATGATTTCTGACTCAAATACTCCTCTCCACTCTGCTACATTGTACTTATACTACTTAATTTATAATTTCTTTCATCAAATTAATATCAGATCCATTTTCTCTCTCTCTCTCTCTCTCTCTCTCTCTCTCTCTCTCTCTCTCTGTGTGTGTGTGTGTGTGTGTGTGTGTGTGTGCGTGTGTGTGTGTGTGTGTGTGAGACACTGGGATTTAAACCCCATGGTGCTCTACCACTGAGTTCATCCCCATCTATTTTATTCTTTTAGATAGGATCTCACTAAATTGTTGAGGCTGACCTCAACTTGTGATCCTACTGCTGCTCTTCTGAGTCCTAGAATTAAAAGTGTGTGCCACCATGCTCAACTCCTATCTATTTTATGTCATAAGATCCAAAGTCCATTTGTCTTTGCTTTGGTCTTTAGGTTTACTTTCAAAATCATAATTAATTATTTTATTTGCTTTATAAATGCACTAATATCCTTTGTTGGAAAACAGTACTTTCCTGACCTGACCTGTTTGTGTCACTCAGCACAAGCACTAATAAGAAATTAACAAAGCTGGGGGCACCTCTGTTTATTTCAAATGTAATGAAATATCAAGAAAATATTGACTATTAATAATGATGATATTTACTTGAGTAGCACAGATATCATTGTCATTCATTTTGCATTTTTCATAGATAAGAACTTCAGCACAATTGCCACTTCCTCCTTGGGGATTTCCTGATTCTTCCAGATAAAATCACGTTTTCCTTCTGAGTTGACAGAGCCTTTACATGTACATGCTTCAGTGTTTTTTTTTTTTTTTTTTTTTAATTTTCACCCTCAAATCATTTTTATGGAATGCTTGTGTCCTACTACACTATAATAAGTTTGAAATTCAGTCTGATATTTGTCATACTGCAGCACAGGGCATAAACATTCATTGAATGAATCAATATTTCTCTACTCCTAATCCCTAACCTGGACAAAGCTCCTTTTAAAAAGAATGTAAACTTAAATATATCACAAATGGAAAAGATGTATGTGAGTGAATACATAAATAAGTGTACACACATGCATGTTAAGCTTGGTTTTATGTATCATCACAGTCTGGTACAAGTAATGACAGTGCTGGATTAGTTAGTTTGACTACCATCCATTTAAGAATACACCAAAAGGTGTTTGCTGTACTTGTGGGATGGTCTCCAAGCACTAGTGGAAATGAATCAGCACCACAGAATTAGATTCCCTTGAAATCTTTCTCTTGCTTCAGATGTTCTCATCCTGAGATGAAGTAAAAATATTTTGTTTTTGTGTTTAATCCAACATTTTATGGTTCAGAAGCTTCCTCACAGCTTGGATTCTGAAATACATGGGAATGTCTGTGGCTGGTCTGACCATCTTGACAGTGGTTCTTAAATATTTGTAAGGACCACTATCCGTAAGGAACACTGTCACATAGGGAACTTGTGCCAACCTTCTCTGCCCCACATTCTGTCCCAATGTGACTGAAAGTATGACCAAGAAACAGTCACTACTGTAAGAATCTCAGATGATTTTAAAGCAGAGGGTTCCAGAACACTATGAGGAAAATACTGCTGTGTCTTGGAACAGCTCTCTCTTGCACATTGAATTTCCTAATGCACTGGGTACACAGCTGTTAATGGACAACGAATAGCAGCAGACCATAAAACAAAGCTGGAAAGATCATACCTCCAATATACTGCAGGGAGTGGGTCAGTCTATAGGACAAATAGGTCAAAACTTGAAATGTTACACAGGAAAAGCCATGTTAACTTATAGCACTTATCCTCTTTCATCCATCATATAAATCTTGGTGACAAGAGAGCATGGGTCTAAAAATATATTGACCAATCCTTCATTTATTAATTCATGCTTTTCCTTTAAGGTGATGAAATGATGGGCATTATCTAGGGGCAATATTAAGCCCTTATTACTGTAAAGAGAGTAGCTGAGGGCCAAGTTGGATGCTTTGGAGATACAATGAATAGATTTCAAACTGCATTTGTAGCCATCATGTGCAATACAATGTAAGAAAAAATGAGTTTAATTAATTTAAGGCTATCCATCTGGCAGGCTGGAATGCATGTCATAGAAATGAACAAATCAAATAATTGAACAAGAAGTTTCACAGAAGGAATCAAAGTATTAGTTTATCTTACTTATTCATTTGTTGTAAAGATCATAGCTGGTAATGATGAAATCATAAATTAGCAGTGCTACGAATGTAAAGTGGTCTTTGAGTTGATTAATCATGAGCATCCAGGGACTTTCCAAAGGACTGATATAGTGGTCCTGCTAAAGTAAACACCAGGTCCCTAGTCATAACCCAAGGTCTGTTCTCCCAAAGTAGGATAAGCTTAATAATTCTTTCAGAAGCATCTTAACATTTTTCTTTCACCAGCATTCTCTTGCAGTTAACTGTTGCTGTATAAAATGGTCACAAAATAAAATGCACAGAGCAGTCATCAGGGTTTTGACTAGGAACTTGATAAGAGGATCTATCTACTTTGCTTTAGTTTTCAAAACCTTTCTTTTCTATTATGAGCTGCAAAGGGTTGGCCCAGGACCAAATGGGGCTATATAAGTAAGGCTTTCAACTGCTGCTATTGAATGAAATGTTGTCCACTTCTGTCCAAAAGTACTTGGAAAAACTGACAACTTTCAGTTTCACATAGTTAAGAGCTAATCCAGGGGACATCAGAGATTCAGTTATCTAGAGAGAATCTTCTTATGGACATGAATCCTTCTATACCAAACTTTATACCCACAAGTTTTGCTTTATGTGTAAAAAAAATAAAGCACATAAAGAAAAGATCCATGCTGCATCCTTCTCATTGTTTCTCGCATGTGACCTTCTGCTGAGTGCTCTTGGATACTGGTGAGAAGTGAAAAAAAATGGGTTTTTTTATAAAAAAAAAAAAAAAACAGAGGTACATTTAAAAAAATCAACATTTAAAAAATCTTAAGCTAAACAAACAGGGGATCAAAGATTGGGCAATAGAACAGAGATCCTGAGCATAATAGAAAAAAAAGTAGGCTAAATCTTTATCATGTCAGCTTAGGACCTGACTTCCTTAACAAGACTCCTAAATGGCAAGAAGTCAAATCAAGAATCAATAAATGGGATGGATTCAAACTAAAAAGCTTCTCCTCAGCAAAGGAAACAATCAATAATGTGAAAAGATGGCCTACAGAATGGGTGCAAATCTTTACTCACCCACTTCAAATACAGCACTAATCTCTGGAATATATAAAGAACTCCAAAAAAACTTAACACCAAAATAATAAATAAATAAATAACCCAATCCATGATTGGCTAAGGAACTTAACAGACATTTTGCAGAAGAAGAAATACATTGGTCAGAAAACATATGAAAAAACTTTCATCATCTCTAACAATTAGAAAAATGAAAATCAAAACTATTCTAAGATTTTGTCTTATTCAAGTCAGAATGGCAAATATCAGAATAAAAGAAATAAGTGTTGGTGAGGATGTGGGGGAAAAGGTACATTCATACATTGCTGGTGGTACTGCAAATTAGTGCACCCACTCTGGAAAAGATTGTGGAGATTCTTCAGAAAACTTGGAATGGAATCACCATTCAACCCAACTATCCCATTTTTTCTGTTTGTACACAACAGACTTAAAATCAGCATACTACAGTGAGGCAGTCATGTCAATGTTCATAGCAGCTCAATTCATAATAACTAAACTATGGAAAAAAAACCAGATGCCCTTCAACAAAGGAATGCATAAAAAATGTGGTACATATACACAATGGAATATTACTCAGCTTTAAAGAATGAAATTGTAGCATTTCCAGTAAAATGGATAGAGTCAAAGAATATCACCCTAGGTGAAATAAGTCAAGCCCCAAAAAGCAAAGGTCAAATGTTTTGTCTGATAAGTGAATGCTAATCCATAATGGGGGATGGGGTATGGAAGAATGAAGAAACTTTGGATTGTGGCAGAGGGAAGTGAGGGGAGTTGAGGGGAGAGGGTTTGTGGATGGGAAGGATGGGGGAATGAGGTGGACATTATGACCCTATGTACATGTATGATTACACTATTGGTATGAATCAGCACCATGAGCAGCCACAGCAAGAAGTTGTGCTCCATTTGTGTACAATGCGTGAAAATGTCATGTATGATTAATTAGAACAAGCTAAAAAGTAAAAAATATATAGTTGTCACTTATGAGTACTCAAAGCCAGACACCTTTGATGGCAATCAAGAACGGAAGGAAACGTGAGGGTTCCATGCCCTACTACTCAGTTACAATCATAATGACAGACACAATTAAAGCACCTGGATAGACAGAGACTGAATCTTTAAGAATTTCCCTGTAATTTGCTGCTTAATGAGTAATTTGCTCCTACTCCAGGATATAAATATAAACTTATAGTTGTAATTATAATGAGAAAGGAAGGTAAATATTTGTATGTTAATTATAAGGGCTCCAAAGAGATTAATTGTATGTATAAGACTGCCTAAAGGTAACTTGAAGGCTGTTTTTTTTTCTCTTCTTGAGTGAATACAATGTTAAATGTTTGTTGCACAGAAAATAGTAAAATGAAGCTTTTAGCAACAAATGCTCAGCTACTTTACTAATTCACTGCTTGGTAGTTTGATGGAGCAGACTGTAATGACTGTAACTGTGGAACGGGCATGGCATTCCATCACACAGGCCATTTCTGGGTCTAGCACTTTCCCCAGGCACCTGGGGTCTCTCATGGATGAAGACTTTCACTAAAGAAGTATAACATTCTCCAATTAATTGTGCGGCCTGTGAATTGCCACTGACATGGCATGAAATTAGCAGAGCTGACATCACTCAATTAAGCAGCCAACAGAAAATCACATGAAAGCAATGTATGCAGAAACTGTAAATTAGGATTCATAAACTAAACTCAAAATGGATTAAGGACCTCGGAATCAGACCAGAGACCCTGCATATTACAGAAGAAAAAGTAGGTCCAGATCTTCAACATGTTAGCTTAGGACCAGGCTTCCTCAACAGGACTCCCATAGCACAAGAAATAAAGAAGGATTCAATAACTGGGATAAATTCAAACTAAAAAGCTTTCTCTCAGCAAAGGAAACTATCAACAATGCGAACAGAGAGTCTACAGAGTGGGAGAAAATCTTTGCCACTCATACTTCAGATAGAGCACTAATTTCCAGAATGTATAAGGAACTCAAAAACTCTACACCAAGAATGCAAATAATCCAATCGACAAATGGGCTAAGGAAATGAACAGACACTTCACAGAAGAAGATCTACAAGCAATCAACAAACATATGGAAAAATGTTCAACATCTCTAGTAATAAGAGAATTGCAAATCAAAACCACCCTAAGATTCCATCTCACCTCAATTAGAATGGCAATTATCAAGAAAACAAGCAACAATAGGTGTTGGAGAGGATGTGGGGAGAAAGGTACATTCATACATTGCTGGTGGGGCTGCAAATTAGTGCAGCCACTCTGGAAAGCAGTGTGGAGATTCCTTAGAAAACTTGGAATGGAGCCACCATTTGACCCAGCTATCCCACTCCTTGACCTATACCCAAAGGACTTAAAATCAGCATACTACAGAGGTACAGCCACATCAATGTTCATAGCTGCTCAATTCACAATAGCCAGTTTGTGGAACCAAACTAGATGTCCTTCAATTGATGAATGGATAAAGAAACTGTGATATATATATACAATGGAATATTACTCCACCATAAAGAATGATAAAATTATGGCATTTGCAGGCAAATGGATGAAATTGGAGAATATCATGCTAAGTGAGATAAGCCAATCTCAAAAAACCAAAGGACGAATGATATCGCTAATAAGTAGATGATGACACAGAATGGGGGGTGGGAGGGTATAGTGTTAGGGTTAGAGTTAGGATTAGGGAGGGGGGCAACAATGGAGGAAGGAAGGACTGTATAGAGGGAAAAGAGGGGTGGGAGGGGTGGGGGGAAGGGAAAAATAACAGAATAAATCAAACAACATTACCCTATGAAATTTATGATTACACTAATGGTATGCCGTTATGCCATGTACAAACAGAGAAACAACATGTATCCCATTTGTTTACAATAAAATAAATAAATAAACGAATAAAAAATAAAAATTAGCCATAAATTTAAGTGAGAAAAAAAAAAACAAAAAACTAGGATTCATAGCTGTGTAGTTCCCCTCCTCCATAGAAGCATTTTAACTTACCTGGGATTTTTTTTAACCTTTAAAATGAGAGGTTAAGAAGGGATGAACTCTAAGATTCTTCGCAATTCTTGAAATTGTTTACACTCTTCAGTTTGAACAATCTTGTGCATCAAATCCATTCAAAGAGATAGGAACAGAAAGTGAATACTTACATACTAAATCATGTTTCTAAATTACTCACAATTTTGTTTAAGAAATAAGTGCTTAGAGAAAAAAAAATGGACTCAATATAGAAAAACAAAAATCTCCAGTTTGGGAACTAGTAAATTTGTTAGAGGAGGAGGAAAAAAATTCAAAGCAAAGAGTACTACAGGGTCTAAGTGTAGTGTATACATTTATTTTTGCTAGCTTAATTTGACATATTTATGATGATACTTAAAAGTATATTTTGTCAGAATTACAAAATATGTTATAAAGACTTTATTGTATCTTTTCTATTACTTAGTCTTGTTTGAAAAGTGGCCAGGAGCTGCAAGGTTTAATTTGAAAACCAAATTGTTTACCACAAAAGTGTGATTAGCTGTGCTCAAATATAAAAATATGTCCTTGTCAAAGTTATTTTAAAATATTTAATAACTCTCAGGATACACCTGCCCAACTAATACTACTACTGTTGAAATACATGGCAAAAAACATATTCATTCCAGTAAATATTTTTAACTGAGTGCTAGAAATACATTCTGTGTTATCCAGACTTGAGAAGAAGAGAACATTTTCTACTTGTCAGAAGACAATGCTAATGGAAAATATTTACAGCTGGGAATAACCAAGCAAGAGCAGGAAGCCGGCATGGAAATTGGTGCAGAGACCTAGCAGTCGCCAAAATGGAGAAGCGTAATTCACTACAAAGGTTTATAATATGCCATTTCTGTACATCACTGGAAGATAATAGTATCACTGTTATCAGATGCCATACTATGTCATCAGGGGAAAAATCTAAGTGCTGCTGTATCACTTTCAGCTCATCCAGTTTTTCATATACCAGAGCCACAAACTAAACTAGGGTTCAGTTAGTTAGGACCTAAGCAACTTAGTTAAACCCTGTTTAAAATTTTCAGAAAGGGCTTGGGATGTGGCTCACTGGTTAAGGAACCCAGGATCAATCCCTAGTACAAAATTACACACAATGTAAAATTTAGTATTTCAACCATTTTAAGTATAAAATTCAGTGGCACTAAGTATACTCAAATAATTGTAGAACCATTACCAACTTCTATCTCCAGAAATTTTCATCATTCTAAATTTCAACCATTCTAATTCTGTATCCATTAAATACTAACTCCTCATTTCCTCCAGCCCATGTCCTGTAAACACATTTCTGCTCTCTGTCTGTGAATGTGAACACTCCAGGTACCTTACATAAACAGAATCACACAGTCTTTAACTTTTTGTGACTGGTTTACTTCAGTTATCATAATGTTCTAAAGGTTTGTCTATGCTGCAGCAAGTGTCAGAATATCCATCCTTTCCATTGGGTGAAAACCATAATGTGTTCATCTATCAAAGGACACACAGTTCACGTTATATTTTGACTGCAGTGATTAATGCAGCTATGAACATGTGTGTACAAATAGCTCTTCAAGTCCCTGCTTTTATTTCTTTAGGACATATACCTGAAAAGACATTTCTGTAATTAAAAAAAGCAGTCTATATTGGTAGGCCCTAGTGTAGAACTTTTTTCATCATGTGCACACCTGAAAATCAGATTTCATGCTGCCAGAGTAATAAGTTCAATAGATTGTGTTAGCCAAATCACAAAATTAACCAAGAGACTTCTTGGCTAATGGCCTCATCCAGTGTAGTCCTCAAGTCATGAGAGAAAACAACATTTTAGAATCCAAAAATCTGTTTTGATTTGTTTCTCTATATTCTGCTTAGTTTCTCTCTTAATTTATGGATATTTCATTAGGGCTAATTCATTTACCTTAGTTTAATTTGATTTGTTATTTGTTCAGAGCTCCAGTTAAATTGTTCTAAGTTCTTCACGTACTATCCCTAAAATTAGTGGTGCAACATCTGAAAGAGAAATGATTGCTGAGCACCCTTGATTGAACTAAACAATGTAAAAGTCAATCCAGTGGTCAGTAATTAAAGACATTTTTGAGAATTTACAATTTTATAAATCATAGAACACATGGCATTTTAAAAATCATGAGCAGTGTCCTTTATGTCTTGTGTTGGGAAAAGTACCTGAAAATCAATGAAGAGTGCTATAGTGTACATAAACAGATCTAAAATTTTGACCTTTTAAACTGTGAACTTGTTAGTGGTGCTCATTAACCATTCACACTTTCCCAGTAATGAATTTCTTTCTCCACATAATACATTATACTTTTACTTATATAACTATGTTTAACTTCATCTAAATTTAGGTGCTGCTGTTCTTTATGTCAACTATAAAATGAAAATGTCCACAGGAAAAGAACTGTTTATTTATGTTGCATTCCTTTGGTAAAATCTTGTCTGTAATGGCAGAATTTCCTTGAGGGTACAATACCATGACTGTGGAGGGCATCGGACATTTCAGACTAACTACAAGGTTATAGAAACTCAGCCTCACCACTGGCAAGTTCAGGCATGGTGAGTGTCCTTCCTTGAGGGGACATCAACAAACTTGACTTAATATAGTTTAGAGAACCAGGACTGTACCCTGAAGTTCCAGTTAGAAAAATATAACAATTTTGAGTTTTAGGGAGAAGTTGTGAGACAAGAGTTAGATGTTGTTTGGAAATTCAAATGAATAAGGTCACTGAAGTCTAAACACCTTCCAGCAATTAGGACATCCAGAAGCTAAGCCTGTTCCCCCTCAGGATCCCAAGCAGGTGTGTGTAATCTGGCCTCAGGTGTGGGCTGGGGCAGCACTCAGGTGCTGCAACTCTGTGAGGGAGGGTGACAGGCCTGTGGTACTATGTGGGTTAGATGTACTGTGATGGCCCCTGGTGTGCTTCAGCCAAAAGCAGCAGAGGACCAAGTAGGGGCACAAAGCTGTGGATGGGATGGACACTGGACAACTCATAAATTTCACAGCCCTGGAGATTGTTTCAATTATATTCTTTAAAAACAGGTCCTAAAGATGGGGTTGGGTACAGTTTCCCATTGGTATTTATGGTGCTTGGTTCCATAAATCTCTGGGATGTTCAAGTCATTTATGTAAAATAGCATAGTACTTGCATATAATATACATCTTAGTGTATATTTTAAATTATCTCAGATGATTTACAACACTAATACAATGCAAATGCTGTGTGACTAGTTGTTACTAGTTTATTTAGAAAATATTGACAAGAAAAAATTCTGTACTTTTTTGGGACAGATGCAATATTTTCCTAATGTTTTTGGTCTTCAGTTGGTTGAATTCATAAATTTGGATGCTGTGGAAATGAAGAGATGACTGCATAGGGAAACAGACTATTTCCTTAGTCTCAGGTGATAGCAGCTTGATAACTCTTACTCCTTATCAAATACAAGGAAAAAAAGAGTACATGAAGAAACTCATACCCAAGTGTTACCAACAGTCTTGCTATTACATGACTCCCAGGATTCCTGCATTCTCACATGGGCTGGATGAGGCAGCAGGTGCCCCTGGACACTTGGGTCTCTGAATAATCCCTTAGGAAGGAGAATGTGAATGGGTGCTTTCCCCTGGAACCATCCACAGAAACTAGTACAATGAGGGGCAGCCCATCACTCTATCCTTGACTAGGGGGTTATTGCCAAAGACCATAAAGATTATTCAAGGGAACAGAATTTAAGAAATCTAACCCTCTAAGAGAAAGTTGTGTAACAGGACTATCTGAGGCTCCAAAGTTCTAAGGATTCCAGCTTGGACCAGAGAGAGATTCAGGAGTCAGGAGCGATTTGAACTGCAGAATAGGAGATTGTACTCTGATGGTAAATGGGAGGTATGCTCCTTCACAACCACCTGACCACATCATCCACAAGATAACTGTAGCATAAAGTTCTTTGTGTTTTCAAGTAGGAATCACTTATTCACAGAGGAGGTTGCAGGCCAGTTGAGCTACCTGTGGGCATTACAGAGCAGTAGCAAGTAGTAAGGAGGAAACATGAATGAGGAAAGGGCCTACCACCTTCTCCTGGATTAAGACACCAGCTATCGCCAGAAACATAGGTAAAAAGATTTTAAAAATGTGGTCAAGTATATGTCTTGGTTCAGCTTTTCTTAAAATAGAATTAGAATCACAAACTGGTGACTGAATACTAGTTGGTCAACATTATATTAAAATTAATTTACAACAAATAAAATTCAAAGATTTAATCAAAGAAATCAAGATTTTTTTTCCTTTTAGAGAGGAAAGGAAGATACAAGACCTTGTTATATGTAACTGAAACTGGTATGGGAATGCCTTCTGGACATATGCTCTGTGCCAGGACTCACCTGTACTCACCTGGGTGATCCTTAGGGGCCCCATGTGGGCAGTTATTTCTGAGACATTCAGGACCAGACCCCTCCCTTAACAAATCATAAAAGAAAAATCTTGGCCTTTTTTGAGAGCAGATTGCTCACTGTCAGGCATCTATCATCCGCCATTTGCCTGCCTCTTGCCTGTCCATCGTCTGCCTTACTCCTATCCATCACCCAACGCTCGAGGTTCACGTCCGGATCATCCGACAACAGTCAGCAAACTGATCGCCTACTGCCAGTGGAGCACCAGCTGCCTGCTGTTGCCTGGAAGTTCACTGTTACAGTACCTGCAGGTTTGATTACACGTGGCTGCCACCATTTTGGACAACAGCCAGGCCCTGTAGGACTCCTAGCTGGACTGACGGAGCCCCGTCTCCAGGATCACTCAGCCCAACCTGTCATTTCCTGCCTCTGGGGCCCTCACATCGACTGACTGCTCCCTGCCATAAGGACCCCCAGACCAACTGACTGCGCCCTATCACCGGAACCCCAGACTGACTGATTGCACCCGACCTCCAGGATCCCACAACCACACCAAATTCACTGGACTCCCAGGACCCCAGCCAGACCAAACGCACCCCGTCTCCAGGACTTCCAGCTGACCACGTCCACCCCTGAGCTGCAGTTCCCCATTTGCCAACACATTTCGAAGCCAGAGCAGCCATTTTGGACAATCCTGGAAGCCATAGCTCTGATCTTGGGAGGGGCAAATCCCATCCTGCGATGCCTGCTGGAGGCTTGAAGCTCATTGTCAGGTACCTCTCATACATCAGGCTACTGAACACTGGGAGGTTTCATAAGTATATGACTGTTATACAGTAGATTTTCTTTTTTCTCCTTTTTAAAAAAAATTAAGCTTTTATTTCTTTACTTTTCTTGCTCTCTTTTCCTTTTGTTTACCTGTTCCCTCAGAGTCTCTTTCTCCCTTTTTCCCATGCTAACATCTGATTTCTTTTGATTACACTCTCACCCTTTCTATTTTCTAGATCTTTTGTATATGCTTTTCTTATCCCATTAACAGCCACACTCTGCATCCCTCTGCATCCTCTTTGTCCACCATTAGAAACTGCAGACCTTATTGCAAATCTGTTTGTTTTACCGAAGATAATATTTGAATACATTTTGTTTATTATGACAATTTTGTTATTGTCCTCATAGGGGCTATTTGGTCTAGGACTGCATAGTGTCTGATTTGGGCACTACTAATATTGATCTCCCCTTAAAGAAAGGGTTTTGGAAACCTATAGGGCCACTATAAGCCTATCGGGGGAAATCTGCAATACCCCAGATCTGCACTGCTAGAGGGGAAGATACATGAACAACATGAAAAAACAAGGGAAGAAAATGATCCAAACAAATCTAGATTCTATAGTAATAGAATCCAGTGACAGTATGTTAGAAGAAATATCAGAAAAGGACTTCAGATTATACATGATTAAGGTGATTCATGAAGAACAGAATGAGATAAGAGAGCAAATAAAGGCAATGAATGATAATACCAATAAACTGAAAGAGCACCTGCAGGAAGCAAAAGATCATTTCAACAAAGAGATAGAGATTCTCAAAAAAAAATGGAAATCCTTGAAATGAAGGAAACAATAAACCAAATAAAAAAGTCAATGGAAAGCATCACCAATAGACTAGACCACTTGGAAGACAGAACCTCAGACAATGAAGACAAAATATTTAATCTTAAAAATAAAGTTGCCCAAACAGAGAAGATGATAAGAAATCATGAACAGAATCTCCAAGAACTATGGGACATCATGAAAAGACCAAATTTAAGAATTATTGGGATCAAGGAAGGCACAGAGATACAAACCAAAGGAATGAACAACCTATTCAATGTAATAATATCAGAAATTTCCCAAACCTGAAGAATGAAATGGAAAATCAAACAAGAGGCTTACAGAACACCAAATGCACAGAATCACAACAGATCCACACCAAGACACATTATAATGAAAATTCCTAACATTCAAAATAAAGATAGGATTTTGAAGGCTGCAAGAGAAAAGCATCAGATTACATATAGGGGGAGGCCAATACAAATAGCAACCAACTTCTCAACCCAGACTCTAAAAGCTAGAAGTGCCAGGACCAACATATTTCAAGCTCTGAAAGAACATGGTTGACAACCAAGAATCCTATACCCAGCAAAACTAACCTTCAGATTTGAAGATGAAATAAAATCCTTCCATAATAAACAAAAGTTAAAAAAATTTACAAATAGAAAGCCTGTGCTACAGAATGTTCTCAACAAAATATTCCATGAGGAGGAAATGAAAAACAACAATGTACATCAGCAAAGGGTGGAACTACCTTAGAGAAAAAGCACTCAAAGGAGAAACCAAGCCAATATAAAAATCAAAAATAAGACAAATGACTGGGAATACAAATCATTTCTCAATAATAACCCTGAATGTTAATGGCCTAAACTCATCAATCAAAAGTCATAGACTGGTAGAATGGATTAAAAATAAAGACCCAAAAATATGCTGCCTGCAAGAGACTCATCTCATAGAAAAAGACATCCACAGACTAAAGGTGAAAGGATGGGAAAAAACCTACCATGCACATGGACTCAGTAAAAAAGCAGGGGTTTCCATCCTTGTATCAGATAAAGTGGACTTCAAGCCAAAGTTAGTCAGAAGGGATAAAAAGGACATTGCATACTGCTTAAGGGAACCATAAATCAGGAAGACATAATGATAGTAAATATTTATGCCCCAAACAATGGTGCATCCCTGTACATCAAGCAAATCCTTCTCAATTTCAAGAATCACGTAGACCACAAGACAATAATTCTGGGTGACTTTAACACACACGCTGTCACCACTAGATAGATCTTCCAAACAAAATCCAACCAAAGAACCATAGAAATCAATAACACAATCAATAACCTAGACTTAATAAAAATTTATAGAATATTCCATCCATCAACAAGGGGATACACTTTCTTCTCAGCAGCACATGGAACCTTCTCGAAAATAGACCATGTGTTATGCCACAAAGCAGCCATTAGGAAATGAAAAAAAAATAGAGATAATGCCTTGTGTTCTATCAGATCATAATGGACTGAGAGTAGAAATCAATGACAAAATAAAAAAGGGAAATTACTCCAACACTTGGAGACTAAATAATATGCTATTGAATGAAACATGGATAACAAAAAACATCAGGGAGGTGATTAAAAAATTCTTAGAGGTCAATGAGAACGATGATACAACATATCAAAATCTCTGGGACACTATGAAAGCAGTGCTAAGAGGGAAATTCATTGCATGGAGCACATTCCAGAAAAGTATGAAAAGTCAACAACTAAATGACCTAACATTAAAGCGCAAAGCCCTAGAAAAAGAAGAACAGAATAACAGCAAAAGTAGTAAAGACAGGAAATAATTAAAATCAGAGCTGAAATCAATGAAATTGAAACAAAAGAAACTATTCAAAAAATTGACAAAACAAAAAGAAAAATCTTGAGGGTTGTGACTCTAATACTATGGCATGCTGGCAGCATTTCAAATACTGCAGTCTTAAAGCAATGGTGAAATGTGACAAGCTGATGGTGGTACTGTGTTTTCAGTCAATGAGCACAGAGCAACAGAGCAAGGGAACCTGTAAATTTTACTCCCAGGAGTCCGTGCAACAGGGTGGTAAGGACTCAGACACATTTGTACTTGATTCAGCCTCTGCCAACTCTGCCACTACTGCATATGTGCCCTGGGACAAGTTTCTGAGTTTCTGAATCCTTAAGCTATGATTTATCAAGCACCGACAATGTACATACATTAACTACTTTAACCCTTACTTCTTCCCCATGAAATACACTTTATCCACATATTCCCATTTCACAGATGCAAATTAGTGCATAGAGGTAAAAAAAAAAACTTATTTAAATTTGTACTTCTTCAAAGTAGAAACCTGGAAGGTGAGAATCTAAAGGTATGTCCCTTAGTATTCTCTGACTGCTTCCTCCATCAAATGGCGTTTTTCTCCACCGTCTTCTAAAATAAAATCCTTTTTATACATATTTCCAAAAGAATCCCCAAATAAACCATTAGACTCAATTAAATAAACTATTAGAAATGGGGGTTAATGCAGAAGCTAGAGTAATCACATGAAGTCCAGGTTAGGAGATCTATTTATTCAACCTACCCTTAACTGCCAGTCTATTCAGTTATCATGTAGAAACCTGAAGGACAGAAGTTAATTGGTAAGTGGAAATGACATGCCCATTATACATCTGTGTGCATATATATCCTGTTTCAAACATGACAGAGCATGTGCCAGGTTAGAAGATGTCAGGATGTAGTTCTTATATAAGACAAATGTAAAATTCACATATTTAAATAATATTCAGGAAGAAATATCAGTATGACTTCCTCCTTGTAGTTTCAAGAACTGTGACTTTGAAACAGGACTTTGAATTATGCATTCAGAACTTAAAATGTTTTCTTCAAACAAGTCACACTTTGCCATAGTGGGGGAAATTCTATCTCCTACATAAACTGGCAAAGGTGGGGACCTAGAGTTAATGTCAACTTGCCTCCAACCCCATACCATAGGCACCTCTTAGAAAATAGGGCTTTCAACAATCTTTCCCTCTTTTTGTTTCATGATGACTTCAGAAATATTTCCCATCTTTATTACCATTTTCTTCTTGATAATACTAAAATTGTTTAAATATAACAGAATGGCTACAAAATGATACTTTATGCTTCATTTGTAAAATGTATTTTAGTTAAAATGAGTTATGGAGACGGGGTCACAGTGTTTCAGGATTAAAACAATTATATTTCCCTATAACTAGTATTTAATAATAGAAAACCTACCATTTGCTATTTTGCCCAGTTATTCATAACTCTTTAATTATTTTCCAATAATCACAACTTCTGTACTTTCAATGTATCACAATGGCTGAGACAGAAATATTATTATGATTAATACAGTTGTTCTCAAACTTATGAAAGATTTATAGCAATTTTAGGAACAATAGTAATATAATTAATCATGGTAAAACCGATGGTGCTTATATACTAATTTCTGCCTAACATGTAACTGAGATAAATTATTCCTTTGAGAAGTGATGAAAATGCAGGTATTTTCATTTATATAAATGAATTTATCATGAGTAAGATATGGTGAGAAATGTCTACTACTCAAGTTAATATACATTAACTTGAGAGTATATTGCCATGGGGCTCTGTATGAAACCTAATATTACAGATCTTTAGCACCCATCCTTTCTTAATAGATGCTGCATCAAAATGTTTCACTCTCAAAAGAGTGTGTATTTTAGGATAGGGAAAATAAGAAGTTGCTTTGCTTTTAGAATAAAATAAATGTGCAAAATTACATAAGGTAGCAGGATATAAAATCAATATGAATAAATCTAATGAAAGTGATGAATCTTCTGAAAGAGAAATTAGGAAAACTACTCCACTCAAAATAGCCTCAAAAATATCAATTTAATGAAAGAGGTGAAAGACCTTTACAATGAGAACTACAGAACACTAAAGAAAGAAATTAAAGAAAACCTTAGAAGATGGAAAGATCACCCATGTTCTTGGGTGGGCAGAATTAATATTGTCAAAATGGTAATACTATCAAAGGTGCTATACAGATTCAATGCAATTCCAATTAAAATCCCAATGATGTTTCTCATAGAAATAGAGAAAGCAATCATGATATTCATTTGGAAGAATAAGAAACCCAGAATAGCCAAAGCAATCCTTAGCAGGAAGAGTGATGCAAGAGGTATCACAATACCAGACCTTCAACTATACTACAGAGCAATAGTAGCAAAAATGTCATGGTATTGGCACCAAAATAGACAGGAAGACTGATGGTACAGAAGACACAGAATCAAACCCACATAAATACAGTTTTCTCATACCAGACAAAGGTGCAAAAAACATACAATGGGGAAAAGACAGCCTGTTCAACAAATGGTGCTGGGAAAACTGGAATTCCATATGCAGCAGAATGAAACTTAACCCCTATCTCTCACCCTACACAAACTCAACTCAAAATGGATCAAGGATCTTGGGATCAGACCAGAGACCCTGCACCTTATAGAAGAAAAATTAGGGCCAAATCTTCATCATATCAATTTAGGGTCAGACTTCCTTAATATGACTCCCAAAGCACAACAAATAAAAGAAGGAATCAATAATTGGGATATATTCAAACTAAAAAGCTTTTTCTCAGTAAAGGAAACTATCAGCAATATGAAGAGAGAGCCTAAAGAGTGGGAGAAAATCTTTGCCACACATACTTCAGAGAGAGCACTAATCTCCAGAATCTATAAGGGACTCAAAAAAGTACACCAAAAATTACAAATAACCCAATCAATAAATGGGCTAAGGAACTGGGAAGACAGTTAACAGAAGATATATAAGTTATCAACAAATATATAAAAAAGTGTCTAACATCTCTATTAATCAGAGAGAAGCAAATCAAAACACTCTAATATTTCCTCTTGCTCAAATTAGAATGACTATTATCAAGAATACAAGCAACAATAGGTGTTGGCATGGATGTGGGGAAAAAGGCACACTCATACATTGCTGGTGGAGTTGCAAATTGGTGTAGCCACTCTGGAAAGCAGTATGGAGATTCCTCAGAAAACTTGGAATGGACCTACCATTTGAGCCAGTTATCCCACTCCTGATTTATACCCAAAGGACTTAAAATCATCATAGTACAGTAACACAGCCACATCAATGTTTATAGCAGGTCAATTCACAATAGCTACAATGTGGAACCAATATAGATGCCTTTCAGTTGATGACTGGATAGGGAAACTGTGGTATATATACACAATGGAATATTATTCAGTC
Source organism: Sciurus vulgaris (assembly GCF_902686455.1). Lineage (NCBI taxonomy): Eukaryota > Metazoa > Chordata > Mammalia > Rodentia > Sciuridae > Sciurus > Sciurus vulgaris. Next base: position 33,041,442 of record NC_136474.1, read on the forward strand.
AAAAAGAAAACATAATTATGGCATTTGCAGGTAAATGGATGAGTTGGAGATATCATGCTAAGTGAAATAAGCCAATCCCCAAAACCAAAGGCCAAATATTTTCTCTGGATGACCATATTTGAACAAACTTGAAGCACAAATATCATTTAAAATGGAGGCCTATTCCTAAATTTCTATAGAAAACTACGGTTTTAAATTAGAATAAAGTTCAATTTTTATTTTAGTTTTAATTGATAAATAATAATTATGTGTAATTACAGAGTACAGTATAACATTTTGATCTACTTGTATGTTTAGAAGATTAAATCAAGCTAGTTAACATTTCTATCACCTCACTAAATTGTCCTTTTGGACTGAGAGGTTTAAAATTTTTTAAATCTATTTTAGCAATTCTGAAATACAGAAGACATTATCATTACCTGTGGTCAACATGAAGTAAAACACATCACTAAAGTTATTTCTACAATTCAACTGAAACTTTGCACCCTTTGATCAACATCTCTTCTTTGCTATTCTTCTACCTCCCCACAGCATCTGGTAACACCTTTCTGTTTTCGACTCTATGAGTCACTGTTTTTAGAATCCACATATAAGTGAGATCATATAATATTTGTCTTTCTAGTCCTGTTTACCTCACTTAACATAATGTTTTTCAGTTGCAGTGACAGAATTCCCTTTCTAAGTCTATAGAGTATTCCATCACATATATGTACTACATTTCTACATGCACTTATAGATTGATGGACACTTAGGTTTGCTTTCACATATTGATTGTTGTCAACAGTAATAGGAATAACAATATAAATTTTAGCATTAAAATGATAGAGTCTCCTCACATATAAGAACAGTCTAGGACACAGGACTTCACAACAAAAATGAGTATCCCCTCTAAGAATCTTAAATTTGTTCATATCTTTGTCAACTAAGCAGTACCACAGAGAATTGTGGCACTTTTTGTACCATCAAAAGCTGCACAGAAGTCAAGAGTAGAGAGTGGTGGGCACACACACATATACTTTGTCTGAGGAGGGCATCAGATGAGTGGAGACCAGGCCAACGTTGTATAAAGGGCACATTACAGGTTTTTCCTGTTTACCAGTCAGCCTCTCAGTAGTGACTGAGATTCCTCGGTCTTCAAAGTGGCTGTGACTCATTGGATCTTTCAGTCCTTCTGGTGGGAACCATCAGGATGCCATCCTCAGTCATGGGAATTATCCCTGTGGTTTTCTGAGATATGGTAAAATACTTTGAGTTTGGCAACTTCTAGGAGATGACAGGAATTCACTACAATAATGGTATTTTCCTTCTGGAAAGAATGGACCTTTGAAATCATTGGCCTCTGAATCTATCTTCTTAGAACATGGGAAAGAGCATTTCCCTTTATCAACACAAACCAAGAGTTCTCCCTTTTATTGAGAACTTCCCATGTGCTGGTCACATATCACACACTTGCCATGAATTTTCTCACTTAATCCTCCCAACCTGCCTGGGAACCTAGTATCATTATCTAGATGAGCAGATGGGAAAACTGAGGCCTTGAGAAATGAAGTGGTCAAACCAGTGATGTGTTGGTAAACTGGCACATGAAAATAAGATAACCCTGAAGAGCAGAGTATGAAATTTTCTTGGTATACTACTTCCTTCCTGGCTGGTCTGAAGGTACTAAGCTCTCACCACTGGCTCACAAAATCATACATATTTAACCATTTGCTCTCTCAGGCTGAGAGTCAGCTCTAGGATGACCCTTACTAGATATGAAGGTACTTCTGAATAATCACCGGTCCATACCTATTTCCAAAAGTGAAGTTCATTGAGGGCAAAGTCAGTTTTTAGAGCAGTTCTCCGCTGATGGTAGGCTTAGATTCATCAGTTCATATAACAAATACATATTCTGCTCACCTGAGAACCAAGGCCAATAGGATTTTATTTCCTAAGAAAGATTTTGCCTAATGAAAGAGTGATGAATTCCCCTGCCTCATGGACAGCATCCCATGGCCAGGTGTAAAGATGTAGGTATCTGCAAAGTACAGGAGCAGAGCATACCCCTAAGAAGACCTTTGTCCTCACATGTGCCTATTCCACCTAAAAACCTACCTTCAGGTAGTCTTTTCCACTGCACCCTCTTAGTGTCATCTCCCAGTGTCTCTAGATAATCACAAGTTCCTTGAGAGGACACAAAAATCAACCCTCTAAGCCCCAGCTCAGCGCCTTGCACAAACTACATCCTCACAAAACAAAGTTCAACACTCCACCAAAGGTCCCTCAAAGTGCATACACTCATTTTAACAAACACATTTTCAGTTTTGACAGGACCCCAGATGGTCTAACTTTTCTAGCTAAGAAGTAACCACACACATAAAAATGTCACTTTATTGTAATTAGAGGCTGATCAAAGCCTATGGAGACATCCTGGCCATAAGAGAGTTTGGGTAGAGGTGATTTTTACCAGTGTCTTCAATTTCCTTGCCCAGGGTGACCTGGGGCCCAGATATTCTTTCCTGAGAACTACCTCACAGTCATTGTTAATCCTCTGATCAAAGTCAAAATATTCCTCATTGCATAATTGGAAGTTGTTCTGGGACTTGGAAGAAGGCCAGTTCAATAAGGACAAAAACGTTGGGAGAAGAGTAGAACTCTAGATCCTGTGCCAGTCATTAGTTTTTATGAGCTTTCTATAAGGACTGCTCTGCACTTTAAGAGCCTTCACTGTTGTCTGTAGAGCTCATGCGGAAGCTGTGCTGATGTTCAGAAGAGAACCTGGGTGAAGCACTGGGTGGATGGAACCACAATGCCCCATATTGACTCGAACCTTAGTGTGCCTGTTTCTACAGCAGTGCCTGGCTTGTTGGATATTGGGGGCCAATCTATTTCACATCTTGTCCTACAGAGATATCACATTCCTTCTCTTGCTCAAATGACACAGCTGAGTCCTCTGTGTTCTGGTGACAGTATCTACAGTAGAGTCCAAGGGTGCAGAGCTGAGCTTACAGAAACCAAAGGATATGATTTGGGAAAAGTCAATGAAGCCCACATACCACGTGGACTCTATTGTCTGGTAAGAGTGACAGTACTTCCAGATGGAAACTGGCCATAGCTCCAGCCATGCTAACTGCCCCAACCCCCCATCATTTCATTTGCCTTATAATTTAGCAGGCAGAAATATGAGAAAGACAGTTATTAGAAGCATCCTCCATATTAAGTCTTCCTGGGATTTAGCAAATAGAATGGAGCAAAGGTGTGGCTGACACTTCCTCAGGAAGTGCCAGACTGGATGAAGAGACATGCCAAATCAGGCAGGAAGGAAAACATAGCTCGGATTGAGTCATTTGTCACAAGAAAAACCCTTTATCAAGGCCTGTTCCTGTCAGGAAAACCAATAGGGTACACACTGGCCACAGGTTTTCCTGGTGCAGGCCAACAGACCCTAGACCCAGTGGTTATTTCAAGTAATTTTATGGGCATTTGGTTTCCTGTCCCCAAAGTATCCAAAGGAATATCATTCCCCCCACATCCCAACCTACCCAACCATGCTGTGGCTTCATTAAAGGTGGCACCGTGGAGACAACCTACCTGCCCCACAGGACCAGTCTGCTAGCCCTGTGTAGCCTCCAAACCAGCCCAAGTGAGGGGCTGAAATATCTGTGCCCTTCAACTCCCATTCCACCATTCTCTCACCCACACAACCCATGGAAGTGTAGGCTGGCCTGTCCTTCTGAACTGAACTTCTTCACAATCAGCCCCTTCCTCTCTAACATCACTTACTTGCCTTCATTCTTCCTCCAGGCTCTCCTCAACCTCAAAGGCTGGGGATGATGCAATATGCAGGTTCATCCACTGCTCTTCCTGGAATCCCATCCTTGCTCAGCACTTGTAGGCTAACCATCACTGCCTTCTCTGGCCTGAGGGTGGTGCCTGTTCAAGGGAACTCAGTGCTCAATCCAGGAATGCTGCCACACTTACTCACACTGGAACAGGTTGGTCACTCTACCTCCAGAATCCCTATTACAACACAACCTTGTCCTTGTAAGCTGAGACAATGACAGGCCTAACATTCAAAGCATACATTTTGGCACCTACCTCAATGCCATCACTGGTTGGTCGCAGTCACGGAGCGAGCTGGGCGGGTGAGCCAGGCCACCTACATCATGGAGGTAGGCAGCGGGCAGCTAACCCGCCCAGCCAGCAGGCCAAGGACAGACATCATTACTGAGTGACCCCACCTGACCCCTGCACCTAGGTTAGTGCCATCACTGGTTGGTCGCAGTCACCGAGTGAGCAGGCTGGTGAACCAGGCTGCTTGCATTGCTGAGGTAGCAGGTGGACACCGATCCCACCTGCCTTGCGGAGCTAGGTGGTGGGTAGCCAACCCCCCCAACCACCAGGCCAAAGACAGATGCCATCACTGAACAACCCTGCCCAACCACCACTCAGAGGTTTGTCGTCATCATGGAGTTAGCCAGAGGCTTCTTTATATGCTGGTGCAGGCATTTTGAATTACTCCTGAGGGTGTCGTCATCATCAATGGAAGGGCAACTCCCTTCCTGAGACACCTACAGGAGGCTAGAAGACCTTTGACAAGACCCAGGAGCCAAGAAGAGGAGGTATTGAGAGACTTGGGACCAACTCAGAGCCATCGGGAAATATACCCCACCTGAAGGCCACCCCATAGGCCAGCTTCCTAGTGGAACACCGCATTATCAAGCTTTTCCAAGACTTCAAGCTACTGAAGGCTAAGAGATGAGTTGTTGGAAATCTATAGAGACAATATTAGTCAATAGAGGAAATATGCAATATCCCAGAGTTTCAGTACTAGAGGGGTAGGTATCTGAACAATATGAGAAAACAAGGGAAGAAAATGTCCCAAACAAACCTAGATAGTATAGCAAAAAAAAATCCAATGACAGCATGACAGAAGAAATGTCAGAAAGGGAGTTCAGAATGTACATAATCAAAACAATCAGAGAAGCAAACGAGGAGTTGAAAGAGAAATGCAGTCATTGAAGGATGAGATGAAAGGGCAAATGCAGGCATTGAATGATCACACCAATCGACAGTTAAAAGAGCAAATACAGGAAGCAAGAGATCATTTCAATAAAGAGTTAGAGATATCAAAAAAAAAAAAACAGAAATCATTGAAATGAAGGAAATAATAAACCAAATTAAAAACTCCATAAAAAGCATAACCAGTAGGATAGAACACCTGGAAGACAGAACCTCAGATATGGAAGACAAAAGCATACCTTTCAGATGCCAGCCCCCTACCTTTGCACTTTTAATAGACTTACTTATTTTTGTTTGTTTGTTGTTTTTCCTGTCCCATGAAGCTTCCTATAGTAGCCTGACAAACTCTTGGAGTAATAAGAATTAAAGGAGAGAAATACAGTTGAGTCATCATGTTGACAGGCTCCATAGCACAGATTCCATATCAGCAGATTCAAACAACCTAGGGCAAAACATTTGGGAAAAAAATTGGATCTGTAGTGAACATGAACAGAATTTTTTTATTCTGTTATTCCCTAAACTATTTGTACTGTATTTGGTAGTGTAAGTAATCTTTTTTGGGGGGAAGTGGGTGCTGGGGATTGAACACAGGGACACTAAATCACTGAGCCATATCCTAGCCCATTTTATATTTTATTTAGAGACATGATCTTTCTAAGTTGCTTATAGCCTTTCTACGTTGCTGAGGCTGCTTTGAACTCATGATACTCCTGCCTCAGCCTCCCAAGTCACTGGGATTAAGGCATGTGCCACCATGCTCAATGGTAAGTAATCTAGATATGATACACTGAAAGTACACAGAAAAATGTACATAGATCATACGAAAATGTTACCCTATGTTATAGAGGAGAATGAAGCTTCTGGAGCTATTTGTATGGGGGTGGTTCTCACATTGAGGGATGATTCTATTTAGAAAGTCTTATATGTTGGAAGGTATTCAAAACTCCCTATCATAGACTTTGTGTTGTTCAAAATGTAGGTATGATTTTAACCATCTTGTTGAACTTACCCATTTTCTGTTATGCTAAGGAAAAAAATGCTACACACTGAAACTAGCAAGAGAACAGTGTGGATGCTTTTCCAACTTATTTGCTGTGGATTGAGCACCGTGTTCTGTCCCACAGTTCTAATACCCACTCATAGCAGAATGGTCACATCATGTGAGTAAGTGTCCTTTAACTCACCCCAAAATATATGCTGATGTGGGTGACCCATGTCTGAGACACTGGTCTATTATAAAGTGCCAGTACTGGGAAAAGAAAATACAAGAACATATATCACATGTTGCTTCACACAGAAATTTCCTCTTAAATTTTAATATCAAACATACAACCAAAAATCAGGGCAGAGCAGGGAAAAAAGAAAGGGTGGTAGAGTTCAGATCTTCAATGTCCCCCAAAGGCCCACAGGTTAAAGGTATTGGCCTCAGTTTGTTGCTATTGGTAGGTGGTAGCACCTTTAAGATGTGGACCTAATGGAAGAAAATTAGTTTGATTTGAGGTATACCTTTGTAAGGGTTATTGGGACCTTGAAAATTTATCTCATTGCTTCTTGGTTGCCATGATATGACCAGACTTTCTCTAACATATACTCAAGTCATGAGGTCAAGCAGTCATGAACTGAAATCTCTGCAACTGTAAGTCAAAAAAATCTTTTCTCATTTTTTTTTAATTTATTTATTTTGATTCATTGTAACCAAATGAGGTAAGTCAATTTCTGGTTGTACATGAGGAAGTCATACCATTTGTGTAATTATACATGCTCATAGGGTTATGATGTTTGTCTCTATCTATTATTTTTCCCCTCCCATCACCCCTTCCACCACTCTTTTCTTTATACAATCCATCCTTCCTCCAGTCTTGTCTTCCTCCCATGCCCCATTATGTATCATCATCCACTTATCAGTGAGATCATTCGGCCTGTGGTTTGTTGGGATTGGCTTATCTCACTTAGCATAAAATCTCCAACTCCATCCATTTACCTGCAAATGACATAATTTTATTCTTCTTTATGGTTGAATAATATTTCATTGGGTATATATGCCACAGTTTCTTTATCCATTCATCAATTGAAGAGCATCAAGGTTGGTTCCACAATATAGCTACTGTGAATTGAGCAGCTATGAACATTGATGTGGCTGCATCACTGTAGTATGCTGATTTTAAGTCCTTAGGGCATAAACCGAGGAGTGGAATAGCTGGGTCAAATGATGGTTCCATTCCAAGTTTTCTAAGGAATCTCCACTCTGCTTTCCCGAGTGGCTGCACTAGTTTGCATCCCCACCAGCAATGAATGAGTGTATCTTTTTTCTCACATCCTCTCCAACACCTATTGTTGCTCGTATTGTTGATAATCGCCATTCTAATTGGGGTGAGATGAAATCTTAGGGTAGTTTTGATTTGCATTTCTTTTATTACTAGATATGTTGAACATTATTTCATATATCTGTTGATTGCTTGTAGATCTTCTGTGAAGTGTCTGCTCATTTCCTTAGCCCATTTTTTGATGGGGTTATTTGTATTCTTGGTGTAAAGTTTTTTGAGTACTTTGTAGATTCTGGAGATTAGTGCTCTCTCTAAAGTATGTGTGGCAAAGATTTTCTCCCACTCTGTAGGCTCTCTCTTCACATTGCTGATAGTTTCTTTGGCTTAGAGAAGATTTTTTAGTTTTAATCTATCCCAATTATTGATTCCTTCTTTTATTTCTTGTGCTTTGGGAGTCATGTTAAGGAAGTCTGAACCTAAGCTGACATGATGAAGGTTTGGACCTATTTTTCTTCTATAAGGTGCAGGGTCTGTGCTCTTATTCCAAGGTCCTTGATTCATTTTGAGTTGAGTTTTGTGCAGGGTGAGATATAGGAGCTTAATTTCATTCTGCTGCATATGGATTTACAGTTTTCCAACCTCATTTGTTGAACAGACTATCTTTTCTCCATTGTATATTTTTGGCACCTTTGTCTCATATGAGAAAACTGTAATTATTTGGGTTTGTGTCCGTGTCCTCTATTCTGTACCATTGAACTACCTGCCTATTTTGGTTGCAATACCATGCTGTTTTTGTTACTATTACTCTGTAGTATGAGAAATGCAAATTAAAACTACCCTAAGATTCCATCTCACTCCAAATAGAATGGTGATTATCAAGAATACAAGCAAACATAGGTGTTGGCAAGGATGTGAGGAAAAAGGTACACACATACATTGCTGGTGGTGTTGCAAAGTAGTGCAGCCACTCTGGAAAGCAAGGTGGAGATTCCTTAGAAAACTTGGAATGGAACCACCATTTGACCCAGCTGCCCCACTCCTTGGTTTATGCCCTAAGGACTTAAAATCAGCATACTACAGTGATGCAGCCACATCAAGGTTCATAGTTGCTCAATTCACAGTAGCTATATTGTGGAACCAACCTTGATGCTCTTCAATTGATGAATGGATAAAGAAACTGTGGTATATTACTCAGACATAAAGATGGAATGTTACTCAGTCATAAAAAAGAATAAAATTGTGGCATTTGCAGGTCAATGGATGGAATTGGAGAATATCATGCTAAGTGAGATAAGCTAATCCCAACAAACCAAAGGCCAAATGATCTCTCTGATAAGTAGCTGATGATACATAATATGGGGTGGGAGGATGATAAGAATGGAGGAAGGATGGAATGAATAGAAGAAAAAGAGGGGTGGGGATCGGGGGAATGAAAAATAACAGAATAAGACAAACAACATTACCCTATGCATATGTATGATTACACAAATGGTGCAACTCTACTTCATGTACAACCAGAGAAGATTTGTACCCCATTTGTGTACAATGAATCAAAATAAATAAATGAAACAAAAAACAAAAAAAAATCCCAAAAAATGAAAAAGAAGATGAACTTTTTAATCTGATCCATAAGTAATTATGAGTACAACTATCAACAGGGCTTTCAAATGAAGAATATTATTCAACTCTACATGGATTTACAGGACTGAGAGAATTGCATTCTACTGTAGTAATTGTTCTTTACTAAGACTGACTTCCCTTTCAAAAAGTGACTGACCTTGAAATTTGTTTTCCCTGTGTGATTGTTGGTGTTGTGGAAAATCTGAGCAAAATCCTTAATGTAACCACTGGGTATGCTGTAGCAAATGTTCACATGACCTTTCTTTCATCAGTCATTTGGACATTCAAAATAAGTGACAAATTATTATCCCATTGGTTCCCTTTATTAACAGAGAGCTCTTTGGGGTACAACCAATGATCAATAGCAATGTTCTACATAATGGGAGTACTAAATCCTAGACACATATCTTTTTTTCAAACAGTGAACTTCTGAATAAAGAAAAGTCACATAATTTTTGTTTACTGTTTAACTATGGGAATTAAAGAAGTGGAAAGAACTGCAGAAGTGCCAGATCCAAATAGATTCAACTCCCTGCCTCCAGGCACATCACTGAAATCACTGAGGATAGATGCTTATTCGACCTATTTTTAGAGAATGAAACAGACACAGAATACACAGGCTCCCTTGTTAGCTTGCTTAGAAAAAAAAATTCTAGGTTAAGTCTAGATTAAGTCTTTCTCTCTTCATTATACTTCCATACAATAAGCAATTATTAGTTGCTCAAAATACTGAATGAGTTTCCCCTCAGGAAACTCTTAACAATGAAAGCTGATAAATTTATGAATTTCCCAATTTGTCCCTGGATGAACTAAATCTTTATTTTTTAATACTTTGTGAATATTGCTTCTCTTAATTAACTTGCAAAGCCCTTAATATTTAAAATGCTGCCTCCCCCCTTTTATAGTCATAGGAATGCTTGTTTGTCCTCTAGTCTTCAGCATCTAAGGAATGAGAAACAAGTAAGAAAACAGAAGAGAAAGGCATGGACCACTCACAAATAAGTCTATTTTACATCTTCACTAAGAAAACCCAATTCTTTGCCTGAGAGACAATCTCCCTGCTAAAACCTATACTAGTTTCAAAGTAGAAATCCTTGCAATTCTAATTCTTCACTATGTGCAAACCAACATAGTTACCTTTGAGATTCTCACTTGACTCAGGATGCAAAGCTAGGCCACCATCCTGAAGGCACTTTCCTTCACAGGAGCTGAATATTAACAGTTGGAATTCATGGCACTAAAACTTGGCCTAAGACATTCATAGGTAAAAATTTAAAACATGGAAATTATATATTGGCTATTTAAATTCCAGGTTGTAAATGCTGGAAGCTGGGAAGTGGTTATTTATAGATTGTCAGTGTGATTTACTATAGCAATGTTTTATTAAACATCTGCATCTTCTGGAAACAAAACAAAAATAAAACCAAAGTTATTACACACTAAAGTTTCTATAGGAATTTGACAGTTCCATCTCAATTTTTCTCCAAGGCTTCAAATATACAGCTTTTATCTTGAATTCCTTCCGGTTGTAGAATATTGATTAACTTCAGTTGTAGGAGTCTGTTTTAAAGCACAAACATCACTTCTTTAGACTCCTATGGGTCAGAGAAAAGTCAAATAATGTTAAAAATTAATTTTCTTGACTATGGTATAGGAACCATAATTAGCAGTAAATCCTTTTGCTCTATTTGCATTTGCTAAAATTTCCTTACTTACTCTGCATTCTAATTATAGAGCTTAATCTACAGAATTCACAAAAAGTAGTGAGGCAGAAAGCAGAAGACAATGCCTTCCACTGCCTGAATTTACTGCTCTGGAGTTCTATAGCGAAGCAGTTGGAACAGAGTCTATTTGTGAGGGCATTAGCAAGTAAACAGTGTCTGAGAGAAGACACATGGAGCCAACAGCCATGTTAATGGAAAGTGATATTGAGTTCACTAACTCAGATAAGGGGATGTTTTCTACAAAGCACAGGGACTATAAGAGAAATAAATGCATGATAGCCCATGTTAAAATTAATTATAGAGCTGTACTTGTGAATTTAATTAAAACTTTCATACACTGGGCACATTCAGGAAGGATGTGATTTTAATGGCTTCATTTGAATGAAAGCAGCAGTAGAAGAAGGTATGATTCAAACAGTATCAGACAATCATAAGAGAAATATTTTAATAAGAAAGTGTGTTCATTCTCAGGTAGCAAGTCATTTTTTAGTTTAATAAAGACAACAAATTGCCCTTTCCCTGGAGGTATTTCATCTCTCTACTTATTGCATTATGATTTCTGACTCAAATACTCCTCTCCACTCTGCTACATTGTACTTATACTACTTAATTTATAATTTCTTTCATCAAATTAATATCAGATCCATTTCTCTCTCTCTCTCTCTCTCTCTCTCTCTCTCTCTCTCTCTCTCTCTGTGTGTGTGTGTGTGTGTGTGTGTGTGTGTGCGTGTGTGTGTGTGTGTGTGTGAGACACTGGGATTTAAACCCCATGGTGCTCTACCACTGAGTTCATCCCCATCTATTTTATTCTTTTAGATAGGATCTCACTAAATTGTTGAGGCTGACCTCAACTTGTGATCCTACTGCTGCTCTTCTGAGTCCCTAGAATTAAAAGTGTGTGCCACCATGCTCAACTCCTATCTATTTTATGTCATAAGATCCAAAGTCCATTTGTCTTTGCTTTGGTCTTTAGGTTTACTTTCAAAATCATAATTAATTATTTTTATTTGCTTTATAAATGCACTAATATCCTTTGTTGGAAAACAGTACTTTCCTGACCTGACCTGTTTGTGTCACTCAGCACAAGCACTAATAAGAAATTAACAAAGCTGGGGGCACCTCTGTTTATTTCAAATGTAATGAAATATCAAGAAAATATTGACTATTAATAATGATGATATTTACTTGAGTAGCACAGATATCATTGTCATTCATTTTGCATTTTTCATAGATAAGAACTTCAGCACAATTGCCACTTCCTCCTTGGGGATTTCCTGATTCTTCCAGATAAATCACCGTTTTCCTTCTGAGTTGACAGAGCCTTTACATGTACATGCTTCAGTGTTTTTTTTTTTTTTTTTTTTTTAATTTTCACCCTCAAATCATTTTATGGAATGCTTGTGTCCTACTACACTATAATAAGTTTGAAATTCAGTCTGATATTTGTCATACTGCAGCACAGGGCATAAACATTCATTGAATGAATCATATTTCTCTACTCCTAATCCCTAACCTGGACAAAGCTCCTTTAAAAGAATGTAAACTTAAATATATCACAAATGGAAAAGATGTATGTGAGTGAATACATAAATAAGTGTACACACATGCATGTTAAGCTTGGTTTTATGTATCATCACAGTCTGGTACAAGTAATGACAGTGCTGGATTAGTTAGTTTGACTACCATCCATTTAAGAATACACCAAAAGGTGTTTGCTGTACTTGTGGGATGGTCTCCAAGCACTAGTGGAAATGAATCAGCACCACAGAATTAGATTCCCTTGAAATCTTTCTCTTGCTTCAGATGTTCTCTCCTGAGATGAAGTAAAAATATTTTTGTTTTTGTGTTTAATCCAACATTTTATGGTTCAGAAGCTTCCTCACAGCTTGGATTCTGAAATACATGGGAATGTCTGTGGCTGGTCTGACCATCTTGACAGTGGTTCTTAAATATTTGTAAGGACCACTATCCGTAAGGAACACTGTCACATAGGGAACTTGTGCCAACCTTCTCTGCCCCACATTCTGTCCCAATGTGACTGAAAGTATGACCAAGAAACAGTCACTACTGTAAGAATCTCAGATGATTTTAAAGCAGAGGGTTCCAGAACACTATGAGGAAAATACTGCTGTGTCTTGGAACAGCTCTCTCTTGCACATTGAATTTCCTAATGCACTGGGTACACAGCTGTTAATGGACAACGAATAGCAGCAGACCATAAAACAAAGCTGGAAAGATCATACCTCCAATATACTGCAGGGAGTGGGTCAGTCTATAGGACAAATAGGTCAAAACTTGAAATGTTACACAGGAAAAGCCATGTTAACTTATAGCACTTATCCTCTTTCATCCATCATATAAATCTTGGTGACAAGAGAGCATGGGTCTAAAAATATATTGACCAATCCTTCATTTATTAATTCATGCTTTTCCTTTAAGGTGATGAAATGATGGGCATTATCTAGGGGCAATATTAAGCCCTTATTACTGTAAAGAGAGTAGCTGAGGGCCAAGTTGGATGCTTTGGAGAATACAATGAATAGATTTCAAACTGCATTTGTAGCCATCATGTGCAATACAATGTAAGAAAAAATGAGTTTAATTAATTTAAGGCTATCCATCTGGCAGGCTGGAATGCATGTCATAGAAATGAACAAATCAAATAATTGAACAAGAAGTTTCACAGAAGGAATCAAAGTATTAGTTTATCTTACTTATTCATTTGTTGTAAAGATCATAGCTGGTAATGATGAAATCATAAATTAGCAGTGCTACAGAATGTAAAGTGGTCTTTGAGTTGATTAATCATGAGCATCCAGGGACTTTCCAAAGGACTGATATAGTGGTCCTGCTAAAGTAAACACCAGGTCCCTAGTCATAACCCAAGGTCTGTTCTCCCAAAGTAGGATAAGCTTAATAATTCTTTCAGAAGCATCTTAACATTTTTCTTTCACCAGCATTCTCTTGCAGTTAACTGTTGCTGTATAAAATGGTCACAAAATAAAATGCACAGAGCAGTCATCAGGGTTTTGACTAGGAACTTGATAAGAGGATCTATCTACTTTGCTTTAGTTTTCAAAACCTTTCTTTTCTATTATGAGCTGCAAAGGGTTGGCCCAGGACCAAATGGGGCTATATAAGTAAGGCTTTCAACTGCTGCTATTGAATGAAATGTTGTCCACTTCTGTCCAAAAGTACTTGGAAAAACTGACAACTTTCAGTTTCACATAGTTAAGAGCTAATCCAGGGGACATCAGAGATTCAGTTATCTAGAGAGAATCTTCTTATGGACATGAATCCTTCTATACCAAACTTTATACCCACAAGTTTTGCTTTATGTGTAAAAAAAATAAAGCACATAAAGAAAAGATCCATGCTGCATCCTTCTCATTGTTTCTCGCATGTGACCTTCTGCTGAGTGCTCTTGGATACTGGTGAGAAGTGACAAAAATGGGTTTTTTTATAAAAAAAAAAAAAACAGAGGTACATTTAAAAAAATCAACATTTAAAAAATCTTAAGCTAAACAAACAGGGGATCAAAGATTGGGCAATAGAACAGAGATCCTGAGCATAATAGAAAAAAAAGTAGGCTAAATCTTTATCATGTCAGCTTAGGACCTGACTTCCTTAACAAGACTCCTAAATGGCAAGAAGTCAAATCAAGAATCAATAAATGGGATGGATTCAAACTAAAAAGCTTCTCCTCAGCAAAGGAAACAATCAATAATGTGAAAAGATGGCCTACAGAATGGGTGCAAATCTTTACTCACCCACTTCAAATACAGCACTAATCTCTGGAATATATAAAGAACTCAAAAAACTTAACACCAAAATAAATAAATAAATAAATAACCCAATCCATGATTTGGCTAAGGAACTTAACAGACATTTTGCAGAAGAAGAAATACAATTGGTCAGAAAACATATGAAAAAACTTTCATCATCTCTAACAATTAGAAAAATGAAAATCAAAACTATTCTAAGATTTTGTCTTATTCAAGTCAGAATGGCAAATATCAAGAATAAAAGAAATAAGTGTTGGTGAGGATGTGGGGGAAAAGGTACATTCATACATTGCTGGTGGTACTGCAAATTAGTGCACCCACTCTGGAAAAGATTGTGGAGATTCTTCAGAAAACTTGGAATGGAATCACCATTCAACCCAACTATCCCATTTTTCTGTTTGTACACAACAGACTTAAAATCAGCATACTACAGTGAGGCAGTCATGTCAATGTTCATAGCAGCTCAATTCATAATAACTAAACTATGGAAAAAAACCAGATGCCCTTCAACAAAGGAATGCATAAAAAATGTGGTACATATACACAATGGAATATTACTCAGCTTTAAAGAATGAAATTGTAGCATTTCCAGTAAAATGGATAGAGTCAAAGAATATCACCCTAGGTGAAATAAGTCAAGCCCCAAAAAGCAAAGGTCAAATGTTTTGTCTGATAAGTGAATGCTAATCCATAATGGGGGATGGGGTATGGAAGAATGAAGAAACTTTGGATTGTGCAGAGGGAAGTGAGGGGAGTTGAGGGGAGAGGGTTTGTGGATGGGAAGGATGGGGGAATGAGGTGGACATTATGACCCTATGTACATGTATGATTACACTATTGGTATGAATCAGCACCATGAGCAGCCACAGCAAGAAGTTGTGCTCCATTTGTGTACAATGCGTGAAAATGTCATGTATGATTAATTAGAACAAGCTAAAAAGTAAAAAATATATAGTTGTCACTTTATGAGTACTCAAAGCCAGACACCTTTGATGGCAATCAAGAACGGAAGGAAACGTGAGGTTCCATGCCCTACTACTCAGTTACAATCATAATGACAGACACAATTAAAGCACCTGGATAGACAGAGACTGAATCTTTAAGAATTTCCCTGTAATTTGCTGCTTAATGAGTAATTTGCTCCTACTCCAGGATATAAATATAAACTTATATTTGTAATTATAATGAGAAAGGAAGGTAAATATTTGTATGTTAATTATAAGGGCTCCAAAGAGATTAATTGTATGTATAAGACTGCCTAAAGGTAACTTGAAGGCTGTTTTTTTTCTTCTTCTTGAGTGAATACAATGTTAAATGTTTGTTGCACAGAAAATAGTAAAATGAAGCTTTTAGCAACAAATGCTCAGCTACTTTACTAATTCACTGCTTGGTAGTTTGATGGAGCAGACTGTAATGACTGTAACTGTGGAACGGGCATGGCATTCCATCACACAGGCCATTTCTGGGTCTAGCACTTTCCCCAGGCACCTGGGGTCTCTCATGGATGAAGACTTTCACTAAAGAAGTATAACATTCTCCAATTAATTGTGCGGCCTGTGAATTGCCACTGACATGGCATGAAATTAGCAGAGCTGACATCACTCAATTAAGCAGCCAACAGAAAATCACATGAAAGCAATGTATGCAGAAACTGTAAATTAGGATTCATAAACTAAACTCAAAATGGATTAAGGACCTCGGAATCAGACCAGAGACCCTGCATATTACAGAAGAAAAAGTAGGTCCAGATCTTCAACATGTTAGCTTAGGACCAGGCTTCCTCAACAGGACTCCCATAGCACAAGAAATAAAAGAAGGATTCAATAACTGGGATAAATTCAAACTAAAAAGCTTTCTCTCAGCAAAGGAAACTATCAACAATGCGAACAGAGAGTCTACAGAGTGGGAGAAAATCTTTGCCACTCATACTTCAGATAGAGCACTAATTTCCAGAATGTATAAGGAACTCAAAAACTCTACACCAAGAATGCAAATAATCCAATCGACAAATGGGCTAAGGAAATGAACAGACACTTCACAGAAGAAGATCTACAAGCAATCAACAAACATATGGAAAAATGTTCAACATCTCTAGTAATAAGAGAATTGCAAATCAAAACCACCCTAAGATTCCATCTCACCTCAATTAGAATGGCAATTATCAAGAAAACAAGCAACAATAGGTGTTGGAGAGGATGTGGGGAGAAAGGTACATTCATACATTGCTGGTGGGGCTGCAAATTAGTGCAGCCACTCTGGAAAGCAGTGTGGAGATTCCTTAGAAAACTTGGAATGGAGCCACCATTTGACCCAGCTATCCCACTCCTTGACCTATACCCAAAGGACTTAAAATCAGCATACTACAGAGGTACAGCCACATCAATGTTCATAGCTGCTCAATTCACAATAGCCAGTTTGTGGAACCAAACTAGATGTCCTTCAATTGATGAATGGATAAAGAAACTGTGATATATATACAATGGAATATTACTCCACCATAAAGAATGATAAAATTATGGCATTTGCAGGCAAATGGATGAAATTGGAGAATATCATGCTAAGTGAGATAAGCCAATCTCAAAAAACCAAAGGACGAATGATATCGCTAATAAGTAGATGATGACACAGAATGGGGGGTGGGAGGGTATAGTGTTAGGGTTAGAGTTAGGATTAGGGAGGGGGGCAACAATGGAGGAAGGAAGGACTGTATAGAGGGAAAAGAGGGGTGGGAGGGGTGGGGGGAAGGGAAAAATAACAGAATAAATCAAACAACATTACCCTATGAAATTTATGATTACACTAATGGTATGCCGTTATGCCATGTACAAACAGAGAAACAACATGTATCCCATTTGTTTACAATAAAATAAATAAATAAACGAATAAAAAATAAAAATATAGCCATAAATTTAAGTGAGAAAAAAAAAAACAAAAAACTAGGATTCATAGCTGTGTAGTTCCCCTCCTCCATAGAAGCATTTTAACTTACCTGGGATTTTTTTTAACCTTTAAAATGAGAGGTTAAGAAGGGATGAACTCTAAGATTCTTCGCAATTCTTGAAATTGTTTACACTCTTCAGTTTGAACAATCTTGTGCATCAAATCCATTCAAAGAGATAGGAACAGAAAGTGAATACTTACATACTAAATCATGTTTCTAAATTACTCACAATTTTGTTTAAGAAATAAGTGCTTAGAGAAAAAAAAATGGACTCAATATAGAAAAACAAAAATCTCCAGTTTGGGAACTAGTAAATTTGTTAGAGGAGGAGGAAAAAAATTCAAAGCAAAGAGTACTACAGGGTCTAAGTGTAGTGTATACATTTATTTTTGCTAGCTTAATTTGACATATTTATGATGATACTTAAAAGTATATTTTGTCAGAATTACAAAATATGTTATAAAGACTTTATTGTATCTTTTCTATTACTTAGTCTTGTTTGAAAAGTGGCCAGGAGCTGCAAGGTTTAATTTGAAAACCAAATTGTTTACCACAAAAGTGTGATTAGCTGTGCTCAAATATAAAAATATGTCCTTGTCAAAGTTATTTTAAAATATTTAATAACTCTCAGGATACACCTGCCCAACTAATACTACTACTGTTGAAATACATGGCAAAAAACATATTCATTCCAGTAAATATTTTTAACTGAGTGCTAGAAATACATTCTGTGTTATCCAGACTTGAGAAGAAGAGAACATTTTCTACTTGTCAGAAGACAATGCTAATGGAAAATATTTACAGCTGGGAATAACCAAGCAAGAGCAGGAAGCCGGCATGGAAATTGGTGCAGAGACCTAGCAGTCGCCAAAATGGAGAAGCGTAATTCACTACAAAGGTTTATAATATGCCATTTCTGTACATCACTGGAAGATAATAGTATCACTGTTATCAGATGCCATACTATGTCATCAGGGGAAAAATCTAAGTGCTGCTGTATCACTTTCAGCTCATCCAGTTTTTCATATACCAGAGCCACAAACTAAACTAGGGTTCAGTTAGTTAGGACCTAAGCAACTTAGTTAAACCCTGTTTAAAATTTTCAGAAAGGGCTTGGGATGTGGCTCACTGGTTAAGGAACCCAGGATCAATCCCTAGTACAAAATTACACACAATGTAAAATTTAGTATTTCAACCATTTTAAGTATAAAATTCAGTGGCACTAAGTATACTCAAATAATTGTAGAACCATTACCAACTTCTATCTCCAGAAATTTTCATCATTCTAAATTTCAACCATTCTAATTCTGTATCCATTAAATACTAACTCCTCATTTCCTCCAGCCCATGTCCTGTAAACACATTTCTGCTCTCTGTCTGTGAATGTGAACACTCCAGGTACCTTACATAAACAGAATCACACAGTCTTTAACTTTTTGTGACTGGTTTACTTCAGTTATCATAATGTTCTAAAGGTTTGTCTATGCTGCAGCAAGTGTCAGAATATCCATCCTTTCCATTGGGTGAAAACCATAATGTGTTCATCTATCAAAGGACACACAGTTCACGTTATATTTTGACTGCAGTGATTAATGCAGCTATGAACATGTGTGTACAAATAGCTCTTCAAGTCCCTGCTTTTATTTCTTTAGGACATATACCTGAAAAGACATTTCTGTAATTAAAAAAAGCAGGTCTATATTGGTAGGCCCTAGTGTAGAACTTTTTTCATCATGTGCACACCTGAAAATCAGATTTCATGCTGCCAGAGTAATAAGTTCAATAGATTGTGTTAGCCAAATCACAAAATTAACCAAGAGACTTCTTGGCTAATGGCCTCATCCAGTGTAGTCCTCAAGTCATGAGAGAAAACAACATTTTAGAATCCAAAAATCTGTTTTGATTTGTTTCTCTATATTCTGCTTAGTTTCTCTCTTAATTTATGGATATTTCATTAGGGCTAATTCATTTACCTTAGTTTAATTTGATTTGTTATTTGTTCAGAGCTCCAGTTAAATTGTTCTAAGTTCTTCACGTACTATCCCTAAAATTAGTGGTGCAACATCTGAAAGAGAAATGATTGCTGAGCACCCTTGATTGAACTAAACAATGTAAAAGTCAATCCAGTGGTCAGTAATTAAAGACATTTTTGAGAATTTACAATTTTATAAATCATAGAACACATGGCATTTTAAAAATCATGAGCAGTGTCCTTTATGTCTTGTGTTGGGAAAAGTACCTGAAAATCAATGAAGAGTGCTATAGTGTACATAAACAGATCTAAAATTTTGACCTTTTAAACTGTGAACTTGTTAGTGGTGCTCATTAACCATTCACACTTTCCCAGTAATGAATTTCTTTCTCCACATAATACATTATACTTTTACTTATATATGTTTAACTTCATCTAAATTTAGGTGCTGCTGTTCTTTATGTCAACTATAAAATGAAAATGTCCACAGGAAAAGAACTGTTTATTTATGTTGCATTCCTTTGGTAAAATCTTGTCTGTAATGGCAGAATTTCCTTGAGGGTACAATACCATGACTGTGGAGGGCATCGGACATTTCAGACTAACTACAAGGTTATAGAAACTCAGCCTCACCACTGGCAAGTTCAGGCATGGTGAGTGTCCTTCCTTGAGGGGACATCAACAAACTTGACTTAATATAGTTTAGAGAACCAGGACTGTACCCTGAAGTTCCAGTTAGAAAAATATAACAATTTTGAGTTTTAGGGAGAAGTTGTGAGACAAGAGTTAGATGTTGTTTGGAAATTCAAATGAATAAGGTCACTGAAGTCTAAACACCTTCCAGCAATTAGGACATCCAGAAGCTAAGCCTGTTCCCCCTCAGGATCCCAAGCAGGTGTGTGTTAATCTGGCCTCAGGTGTGGGCTGGGGCAGCACTCAGGTGCTGCAACTCTGTGAGGGAGGGTGACAGGCCTGTGGTACTATGTGGGTTAGATGTACTGTGATGGCCCCTGGTGTGCTTCAGCCAAAAGCAGCAGAGGACCAAGTAGGGGCACAAAGCTGTGGATGGGATGGACACTGGACAACTCATAAATTTCACAGCCCTGGAGATTGTTTCAATTATATTCTTTAAAAACAGGTCCTAAAGATGGGGTTGGGTACAGTTTCCCATTGGTATTTATGGTGCTTGGTTCCATAAATCTCTGGGATGTTCAAGTCATTTATGTAAAATAGCATAGTACTTGCATATAATATACATCTTAGTGTATATTTTAAATTATCTCAGATGATTTACAACACTAATACAATGCAAATGCTGTGTGACTAGTTGTTACTAGTTTATTTAGAAAATATTGACAAGAAAAAATTCTGTACTTTTTTGGGACAGATGCAATATTTTCCTAATGTTTTTGGTCTTCAGTTGGTTGAATTCATAAATTTGGATGCTGTGGAAATGAAGAGATGACTGCATAGGGAAACAGACTATTTCCTTAGTCTCAGGTGATAGCAGCTTGATAACTCTTACTCCTTATCAAATACAAGGAAAAAAAGAGTACATGAAGAAACTCATACCCAAGTGTTACCAACAGTCTTGCTATTACATGACTCCCAGGATTCCTGCATTCTCACATGGGCTGGATGAGGCAGCAGGTGCCCCTGGACACTTGGGTCTCTGAATAATCCCTTAGGAAGGAGAATGTGAATGGGTGCTTTCCCCCTGGAACCATCCACAGAAACTAGTACAATGAGGGGCAGCCCATCACTCTATCCTTGACTAGGGGGTTATTGCCAAAGACCATAAAGATTATTCAAGGGAACAGAATTTAAGAAATCTAACCCTCTAAGAGAAAGTTGTGTAACAGGACTATCTGAGGCTCCAAAGTTCTAAGGATTCCAGCTTGGACCAGAGAGAGATTCAGGAGTCAGGAGCGATTTGAACTGCAGAATAGGAGATTGTACTCTGATGGTAAATGGGAGGTATGCTCCTTCACAACCACCTGACCACATCATCCACAAGATAACTGTAGCATAAAGTTCTTTGTGTTTTCAAGTAGGAATCACTTATTCACAGAGGAGGTTGCAGGCCAGTTGAGCTACCTGTGGGCATTACAGAGCAGTAGCAAGTATGTAGTAAGGAGGAAACATGAATGAGGAAAGGGCCTACCACCTTCTCCTGGATTAAGACACCAGCTATCGCCAGAAACATAGGTAAAAAGATTTTAAAAATGTGGTCAAGTATATGTCTTGGTTCAGCTTTTCTTAAAATAGAATTAGAATCACAAACTGGT
Source organism: Sciurus vulgaris (assembly GCF_902686455.1). Taxonomy (NCBI): domain Eukaryota; kingdom Metazoa; phylum Chordata; class Mammalia; order Rodentia; family Sciuridae; genus Sciurus; species Sciurus vulgaris. The sequence continues at coordinate 33,063,037 of NC_136474.1, forward strand.
GACTGAATACTAGTTGGTCAACATTATATTAAAATTAATTTACAACAAATAAATTCAAAGATTTAATCAAAGAAATCAAGATTTTTTTTCCTTTTAGAGAGGAAAGGAAGATACAAGACCTTGTTATATGTAACTGAAACTGGTATGGGAATGCCTTCTGGACATATGCTCTGTGCCAGGACTCACCTGTACTCACCTGGGTGATCCTTAGGGGCCCCATGTGGGCAGTTATTTCTGAGACATTCAGGACCAGACCCCTCCCTTAACAAATCATAAAAGAAAAATCTTGGCCTTTTTTGAGAGCAGATTGCTCACTGTCAGGCATCTATCATCCGCCATTTGCCTGCCTCTTGCCTGTCCATCGTCTGCCTTACTCCTATCCATCACCCAACGCTCGAGGTTCACGTCCGGATCATCCGACAACAGTCAGCAAACTGATCGCCTACTGCCAGTGGAGCACCAGCTGCCTGCTGTTGCCTGGAAGTTCACTGTTACAGTACCTGCAGGTTTGATTACACGTGGCTGCCACCATTTTGGACAACAGCCAGGCCCTGTAGGACTCCTAGCTGGACTGACGGAGCCCCGTCTCCAGGATCACTCAGCCCAACCTGTCATTTCCTGCCTCTGGGGCCCTCACATCGACTGACTGCTCCCTGCCATAAGGACCCCCAGACCAACTGACTGCGCCCTATCACCGGAACCCCAGACTGACTGATTGCACCCGACCTCCAGGATCCCACAACCACACCAAATTCACTGGACTCCCAGGACCCCAGCCAGACCAAACGCACCCCGTCTCCAGGACTTCCAGCTGACCACGTCCACCCCTGAGCTGCAGTTCCCCATTTGCCAACACATTTCGAAGCCAGAGCAGCCATTTTGGACAATCCTGGAAGCCATAGCTCTGATCTTGGGAGGGGCAAATCCCATCCTGCGATGCCTGCTGGAGGCTTGAAGCTCATTGTCAGGTACCTCTCATACATCAGGCTACTGAACACTGGGAGGTTTCATAAGTATATGACTGTTATACAGTAGATTTTCTTTTTTCTCCTTTTTAAAAAAAAATTAAGCTTTTATTTCTTTACTTTTCTTGCTCTCTTTTCCTTTTGTTTACCTGTTCCCTCAGAGTCTCTTTCTCCCTTTTTCCCATGCTAACATCTGATTTCTTTTGATTACACTCTCACCCTTTCTATTTTCTAGATCTTTTGTATATGCTTTTCTTATCCCATTAACAGCCACACTCTGCATCCCTCTGCATCCTCTTTGTCCACCATTAGAAACTGCAGACCTTATTGCAAATCTGTTTGTTTTACCGAAGATAATATTTGAATACATTTTGTTTATTATGACAATTTTGTTATTGTCCTCATAGGGGCTATTTGGTCTAGGACTGCATAGTGTCTGATTTGGGCACTACTAATATTGATCTCCCCTTAAAGAAAGGGTTTTGGAAACCTATAGGGCCACTATAAGCCTATCGGGGGAAATCTGCAATACCCCAGATCTGCACTGCTAGAGGGGAAGATACATGAACAACATGAAAAAACAAGGGAAGAAAATGATCCAAACAAATCTAGATTCTATAGTAATAGAATCCAGTGACAGTATGTTAGAAGAAATATCAGAAAAGGACTTCAGATTATACATGATTAAGGTGATTCATGAAGAACAGAATGAGATAAGAGAGCAAATAAAGGCAATGAATGATAATACCAATAAACTGAAAGAGCACCTGCAGGAAGCAAAAGATCATTTCAACAAAGAGATAGAGATTCTCAAAAAAAAATGGAAATCCTTGAAATGAAGGAAACAATAAACCAAATAAAAAAGTCAATGGAAAGCATCACCAATAGACTAGACCACTTGGAAGACAGAACCTCAGACAATGAAGACAAAATATTTAATCTTAAAAATAAAGTTGCCCAAACAGAGAAGATGATAAGAAATCATGAACAGAATCTCCAAGAACTATGGGACATCATGAAAAGACCAAATTTAAGAATTATTGGGATCAAGGAAGGCACAGAGATACAAACCAAAGGAATGAACAACCTATTCAATGTAATAATATCAGAAATTTCCCAAACCTGAAGAATGAAATGGAAAATCAAATACAAGAGGCTTACAGAACACCAAATGCACAGAATCACAACAGATCCACACCAAGACACATTATAATGAAAATTCCTAACATTCAAAATAAAGATAGGATTTTGAAGGCTGCAAGAGAAAAGCATCAGATTACATATAGGGGGAGGCCAATACAAATAGCAACCAACTTCTCAACCCAGACTCTAAAAGCTAGAAGTGCCAGGACCAACATATTTCAAGCTCTGAAAGAACATGGTTGACAACCAAGAATCCTATACCCAGCAAAACTAACCTTCAGATTTGAAGATGAAATAAAATCCTTCCATAATAAACAAAAGTTAAAAAAATTTACAAATAGAAAGCCTGTGCTACAGAATGTTCTCAACAAAATATTCCATGAGGAGGAAATGAAAAACAACAATGTACATCAGCAAAGGGTGGAACTACCTTAGAGAAAAAGCACTCAAAGGAGAAACCAAGCCAATATAAAAATCAAAAATAAGACAAATGACTGGGAATACAAATCATTTCTCAATAATAACCCTGAATGTTAATGGCCTAAACTCATCAATCAAAAGTCATAGACTGGTAGAATGGATTAAAAATAAAGACCCAAAAATATGCTGCCTGCAAGAGACTCATCTCATAGAAAAAGACATCCACAGACTAAAGGTGAAAGGATGGGAAAAAACCTACCATGCACATGGACTCAGTAAAAAAGCAGGGGTTTCCATCCTTGTATCAGATAAAGTGGACTTCAAGCCAAAGTTAGTCAGAAGGGATAAAAAAAGGACATTGCATACTGCTTAAGGGAACCATAAATCAGGAAGACATAATGATAGTAAATATTTATGCCCCAAACAATGGTGCATCCCTGTACATCAAGCAAATCCTTCTCAATTTCAAGAATCACGTAGACCACAAGACAATAATTCTGGGTGACTTTAACACACCGCTGTCACCACTAGATAGATCTTCCAAACAAAATCCAACCAAAGAAACCATAGAAATCAATAACACAATCAATAACCTAGACTTAATAAAAATTTATAGAATATTCCATCCATCAACAAGGGGATACACTTTCTTCTCAGCAGCACATGGAACCTTCTCGAAAATAGACCATGTGTTATGCCACAAAGCAGCCATTAGGAAATGAAAAAAAAAATAGAGATAATGCCTTGTGTTCTATCAGATCATAATGGACTGAGAGTAGAAATCAATGACAAAATAAAAAAGGGAAATTACTCCAACACTTGGAGACTAAATAATATGCTATTGAATGAAACATGGATAACAAAAAACATCAGGGAGGTGATTAAAAAATTCTTAGAGGTCAATGAGAACGATGATACAACATATCAAAATCTCTGGGACACTATGAAAGCAGTGCTAAGAGGGAAATTCATTGCATGGAGCACATTCCAGAAAAGTATGAAAAGTCAACAACTAAATGACCTAACATTAAAGCGCAAAGCCCTAGAAAAAGAAGAACAGAATAACAGCAAAAGTAGTAAAAGACAGGAAATAATTAAAATCAGAGCTGAAATCAATGAAATTGAAACAAAAGAAACTATTCAAAAAATTGACAAAACAAAAAGAAAAATCTTGAGGGTTGTGACTCTAATACTATGGCATGCTGGCAGCATTTCAAATACTGCAGTCTTAAAGCAATGGTGAAATGTGACAAGCTGATGGTGGTACTGTGTTTTCAGTCAATGAGCACAGAGCAAGGGGAACCTGTAAATTTTACTCCCAGGAGTCCGTGCAACAGGGTGGTAAGGACTCAGACACATTTGTACTTGATTCAGCCTCTGCCAACTACTGCATATGTGCCCTGGGACAAGTTTCTGAGTTTCTGAATCCTTAAGCTATGATTTATCAAGCACCGACAATGTACATACATTAACTACTTTAACCCTTACTTCTTCCCCATGAAATACACTTTATCCACATATTCCCATTTCACAGATGCAAATTAGTGCATAGAGGTAAAAAAAAAACTTATTTAAATTTGTACTTCTTCAAAGTAGAAACCTGGAAGGTGAGAATCTAAAGGTATGTCCCTTAGTATTCTCTGACTGCTTCCTCCATCAAATGGCGTTTTTCTCCACCGTCTTCTAAAATAAAATCCTTTTTATACATATTTCCAAAAGAATCCCCAAATAAACCATTAGACTCAATTAAATAAACTATTAGAAATGGGGGTTAATGCAGAAGCTAGAGTAATCACATGAAGTCCAGGTTAGGAGATCTATTTATTCAACCTACCCTTAACTGCCAGTCTATTCAGTTATCATGTAGAAACCTGAAGGACAGAAGTTAATTGGTAAGTGGAAATGACATGCCCATTATACATCTGTGTGCATATATATCCTGTTTCAAACATGACAGAGCATGTGCCAGGTTAGAAGATGTCAGGATGTAGTTCTTATATAAGACAAATGTAAAATTCACATATTTAAAATAATATTCAGGAAGAAATATCAGTATGACTTCCTCCTTGTAGTTTCAAGAACTGTGACTTTGAAACAGGACTTTGAATTATGCATTCAGAACTTAAAATGTTTTCTTCAAACAAGTCACACTTTGCCATAGTGGGGGAAATTCTATCTCCTACATAAACTGGCAAAGGTGGGGACCTAGAGTTAATGTCAACTTGCCTCCAACCCCATACCATAGGCACCTCTTAGAAAATAGGGCTTTCAACAATCTTTCCCTCTTTTTGTTTCATGATGACTTCAGAAATATTTCCCATCTTTATTACAATTTTCTTCTTGATAATACTAAAATTGTTTAAATATAACAGAATGGCTACAAAATGATACTTTATGCTTCATTTGTAAAATGTATTTTAGTTAAAATGAGTTATGGAGACGGGGTCACAGTGTTTCAGGATTAAAACAATTATATTTCCCTATAACTAGTATTTAAATAATAGAAAACCTACCATTTGCTATTTTGCCCAGTTATTCATAACTCTTTAATTATTTTCCAATAATCACAACTTCTGTACTTTCAATGTATCACAATGGCTGAGACAGAAATATTATTATGATTAATACAGTTGTTCTCAAACTTATGAAAGATTTATAGCAATTTTAGGAACAATAGTAAATATAATTAATCATGGTAAAACCGATGGTGCTTATATACTAATTTCTGCCTAACATGTAACTGAGATAAATTATTCCTTTGAGAAGTGATGAAAATGCAGGTATTTTCATTTATATAAATGAATTTATCCATGAGTAAGATATGGTGAGAAATGTCTACTACTCAAGTTAATATACATTAACTTGAGAGTATATTGCCATGGGGCTCTGTATGAAACCTAATATTACAGATCTTTAGCACCCATCCTTTCTTAATAGATGCTGCATCAAAATGTTTCACTCTCAAAAGAGTGTGTATTTTAGGATAGGGAAAATAAGAAGTTGCTTTGCTTTTAGAATAAAATAAATGTGCAGGCTTTATAAAACTTTTTAAAGAAAAGAAGTTTTCATATTTTTTATAGTCCAGACAAGGGCCAAATGATTTAATACTCAGAAATAAAAAAACTATTAGTCAATGATTTGTGAGACATTTATAGGACATTAAAACTGAAGATCATGTCAGTTTTTAGTCATTATTTCCTATATGCAAAAGAATTCCAGGAATTAGTATGAGCTGAACAGATTTTACTTTTCCACCTTCTCCAACTATTTTTGAAGAAGGACACACTCTCTCTCTCTCTCAGGCCTTGATAGTCTTTATGACCAATGCATGAATTTGAGTTGGCTGACTCAGATTGCTGTGGGTAGAGGAAAAGAAGGCTAACAAGCCTATACAGGAGCGAGTTCACAATTTGGTTGAATTAGGTTCTACCAGTAAAAAATAAGTAATTACATCTAGAAATCCACACCTGAGGCTGTGCTTGCCTTTCCCTCTCTCATTCCTTTTTTCACTTCTCCACTGTTTCTCCTTTTAAATTGAGGGCCTCCTGTGGGACATGGGGAGGCACAACTGAAAGATCAACTACTCACCAATGAACATTTCTGGGCCTGAAATGACTGAGAAAAGGGAGCATCTGACAGACCTACTGGGCAGGCTTAAATAATGAAACATGCTTACCACACATCAGTAACACTCCAGCAACTTATCTGTGAAAATATCATGTTTTAGCTATTCTGTTTAAAAGCACTACTTTTAAAATATAGACTTGAATTTGGGTGTGAAGACCTGAATTATTAAAAGTTTTAAGAATTTCTGATAAATATGACAGTTTGTAACACATGATTACTCAGGCCTAAATTTTAAAGGTGTTATTTATTCTAAGAATGAGATATTGGCAAGTTTGCCTTATGGCAAATATAATCTATATTTAAAAAAAAGCAAAGACAAAAGTGTTGCATACTGTGAAGTTAGCCCTTTGAAGAAGATTGTGTAGTAAATAATCATGTAAAATCTGACAGTACTTATGGATATTTAGCCTATACTTATATCAAGGCCATATGATATTGTAGATAATCACTTCGACTGCATAATTTTTTAACCTCTGTGACTATCTAAGAGATATAAGTAGAAAAATATGAATTAATCCATCAGAAATAGACCTTTAGAGGATAAATTTACATTTAACTAAAGTCACAAAAATAACTGGATTACTAACTTTAAACAATTCCTCACAGACTGCTTGCTACATGACACAGAGATCCAATACATTCCCAGAATTTATAATAAATCACTCTAAAATCTTCAGTTTGAATATTCTGTCATGGGGGACCTTATTTTTGCTTAGGTTTAGATTTTAATTGAGTTATATTACTATCATAATAAAAAGACAGACCATTGGTACCAAAAAAATCAGTTATCTACATAAACATCAATGTGAAGAACATCTAGGGAAAAATTATGAGTTGAGAGAAAGAAAGTGGAGAGAAAAAATTAAAATATAGGAAACATGGAGGAAGAAAAGAGAGAAAGGGGTCTTACAAAAAGTAAAGAAAGGTATAGAGAACTAGAATGAAAGGGAAAAGAGCATTCAGAATGATGAGAGCAATTAAATGAAGAGTGAAAAAAGAAAAAAGGATAAAGAACATGTGACAAGGTATAAAGAAGATGAAATGTTGAAGACTGCAAACCAGTGGTGTGTACAGTTATGAAAGGGACACACTTCATTCTGGAGCTGAACTGGAAGAAAAAATATGTGGAGGAAGAAGAAATCAGCATATGTGCACATATTTGGATATCGATTTGCCTCTTCTATATTGCTATCACCCCAGGTTTTATCTTCATTCTCGATGCTGCTGCTTCTCACTCTATAACTCCCAGTAGCCTCATTTGAACCCACAGCTTTTGTTCCAGAAGTGTTGAAGACATATGGAATGTGGAATTAAGATTCCTCCACAGGAGCATGCCCACCTACCAGGGCACACCTCCCTTAATGGAGCCCTGAACTTGGCATGTGCACAGTTGAACTCACTGTCTTTACTCCTTACATGGGCTCCAGTTCCTCCTCCACTCCACATTTTGGTGAAAGGTGCTGTCTTCACTAACTTGCCCACCCCAGGAGCCAGGCTCTCTCTCTATTGTTTGTTCTTCCTCCAAATGTCTAATAAAATTTACTTTTCAAGTGTTTCTCAGATTTCCCCCTCTCTTCACTCAACTGGTCTTCCTGAATAGAGGACTTCCTCACCTCACTCAGCTCAACTTCCTACCATAAAATCTGGAACATGTTCCTACCTGCTTAAAGGACACCAGCAGATTTCAGGACCCAGTCCAGCCTCCTCTCATGACAAGGTATGACTTTCAAGACCTTCCTGGGCAATCTCTCCTCCTTCACTACCTACCATGACCTCCCTCCCACTTCATGAAAGTATTTGTTTCAAAACCACAGAGAAAAGTAACAAGACCCATGTATTTCCTCTGTTTTGCAGATTATCCTATCATTTTTGTACCATCTGTATTTTTAAGTTGGTCATTTTTATATAGATTGAAGATTTTGTTGCTAAGTATGGTTTTACTTGTTTTTACAGAACAAAAATTTTTAAGTATGGAAAGTAAGAATTGCTTAGTATAGCCAGATCTGTTTATCAATCCCCTCAAATGACCCCTTGGGTAGACAGGTTCATATTATAACATTTAACTTGAACTCTAACTTGTCCTTGTGTTGATGCTCTGCTGTTTTTCTTTGGGGCTGTTCTTTGAGATTCTCTGTTTTCAAGGGGTAATGTGCTGATTAGCCAACACTCTGTCATGAGGCCTGCACAAGACATGGGTTCATCTTCCTTATAAAATAATAAAGAAAGTGCTTTCTTATACCTTTTGGAACCCCAAATATACTAGCATGTTGTAATAATTACTACAAATTCCCCAGCAGGAAAATTACTTCTAAGATTTTTAGAGTTTTTTTTTTTTTTTTTGTATTATAAGGCATATAATTCTTATACTATTTTGACATAATATATTTTATATATTTATACAAACCAAAGGCATTTACTCCTAAATTTCTGTCCCAAAACCTTGAATACTACATTATGAAAAATATTAACAATTACACGGTCACAGATGTGTCCTGGTCATCAACACCAACTCAGTAACTGAATATTTTCCCACATAAATCAACCTGGCAAACAATGGAAGAAAACTACATTTTTGGCAACAGCTGGGGACTCACCTTTTCTTCATTAGCAACACAACTCCAAGAAATATAACAATGGACAGCAAGGTGCTGGCAATTTTAACCATGTGGTCTATTTGTTTCTCATGTTCTGGGACTGGTTTTGGAGTGGTAGCTCCTAAAGGTGAAAGAAAATGAAACAGGAGAGAGAGTGGGTAAGGGAAAGAAGATGTTGCATTTAACTTTTTTTCTATATTTAACAGAGTAATAAGATTTATCAGAGCCAGCAGAGGAATGAGTTTGATTTTTAAAAAATACAGCTTTCATATGCACTGAAAGGACTGTAATTGTTCACATTGTTATTCAATATTTTACTAAATCACAGCTCACCCATGTCTGATCCTTTTATAACAGACTTTTCTCAAACATACTTTTCAAATATTTTTATTATTTTTCTTGAATCCTGCTTTTTCATTTAAAAACTTGCTAACAACACAATAGCTATTCCTAAGTCTTTATCCACATTTGATTTGCTGGAATTTTTTGCTCAATTATTTTTCATAAATGAAGCAATAATTCCATAATATATTAGCCCAAATGTGTGGAAAAGAAAGATGAGCTCATTTACCATACATTTTACCAGCAATAATTTCCCCCTTGCCTTTGGAAATCAAAATCTACATCACATCTTGTAGGCAAAAGACTCCTTCTGAGCAATTTATTCACAAAGTGGGAAGCAGTTGTTGATCACACCATGGAGACCCACATTTCATATCCGTTTCAATGAGATAACCAAGTACTTAAGAGTGGCAGCCACATCTCAGCTCTCCTGGCTTCTCATTTCCAACACATCATTTGTCCTGTTTTAGGTACAATATGATGGAATGTTAAATCCATGTTTGACAAAACATCCATTTCCTCTGCTAAATGAGTTCACCATGAAAATATTAGGAACGCAATGTTGAATTTACTAAACAGAAATCATTTTTTCAGGGCTTCTCCTTTTTGAACCATGATGGGACAGTGCTTGGTGCCTGAGTTACTATGCTACCTCATACTAGGTAGACAAAAGTATTTCATGTACAAACTTCTCACCTTAGGATTTTCTTTGGGATTTTGTTGGTAAAGAAAAATGATTAAGAATGAATGAGGGGAAAGATCTCCCATGTTCTTGAATAGGCAGAATTAATATTGTCAAAATGGCCATACTATCAAAAGTGCTATACAGATTCAAAGCAATTCCAATTAAAAATCCCAATGATGTACCTTACAGAAATAGAGCAAGCAATCATGAAATTCATCTGGAAAAATAAGAAACCCAGAATAGCTAAAGCAATCCTTAGCAGGAAGACTGAAGCAGGGGGTATCGCAATACCAGATCTTCAACTCTACTACAAAGCAATAGTAAGAAAAGCGGCAGGGTATTGGCACCAAAATACACAGGTAGATCAATGGTACAGAATAGAAGACATGGACACAAACCCAAATAATACAATTTTCTAATACTAGACAAAGGGACTAAAAATATGCAATGGAGAAAAGACAGCCTGTTCAACAAATGGTGCTGGAAAAACTGGAAATCCATATGCAACAGAATGAAACTAAACCCCTATCTCTCACCCTGCACAAAAATCAACTCACAATTGATCAAATATCTTGAAATCAGACCAGAGACCCTGCATCTTATAGAAGAAAGAGTAGGTCCAAATCTTCAACTTGTTGGCTTAGGATCAGACTTCCTTAACAGGAATCCCATAGCCCAAGAAATAAAAGCAAGAATCAACAACTGGGATAGATTCAAACTAAAAAACTTTCTCTCAGAAAAGGAAACTATCAGCAATGTGAAGAGAGATCCTACAGAGTGGGGGAATATCTTTGTCACTCATACTTCAGATACAGCACTAATTTCCAGAATATATAAAGAACTCAAAAAACTCTACATGAAGCATACAATTAACCCAGTCAACAAATGGGCTAAGAATGTGAACAGACACTTCACAGAAGAAGATCTACAAGCAATCAACAAACATATGAAAAAATGTTCAACATCTTTAGTAATAAGAAAAATGCAAATCAAAACTACACTAAAATTCCATCTCACCCCAATTAAAATGGCGATTATCAAGAATACAAGCAACAATAGGTGTTGGAGAGGATGTGGGGAAAAAGGCACACTCATACATTACTGGTGGGGCTACAAGTTAGTCCAGCCACTCTAGAAACAGTGTGGAGATTCCTTAGAAAACTTGGAATGGACCAACCATTTGACCCAGCTATCTCACTCCTCGGCCTATAGCCAAAGGACTTAAAATCAGCATACTACAGAGATACAGCCACATCAATGTTCATAGCTGCTCAATTCACAATAGCCAGATTGTGGAAACAACCTAGATGTCCTTCAATTGATGAATGGATAAGGAAACTGTGATATATATATTACTCAGCTATAAAGAATAATAAAATTTGCAGACATTTGGCATTTGCAGACAAATGGATGAAATTGGAGAATATCAAGCTAAGTGAGATAAGCCAATCTCAAAAATCCAAAAGACAAATGATCTCACTGATAAGGGGATGATGACACATAATGTGTGGTGGGAGGGGGCAAAGAATGGAGGAAGGAGGGACTGTAAAGAGGGAAAAGAGGGGTGTGGGGGGAGGAAAAATAATAGAATTAATCAAACATTATCCTATGTAAATGTATGATTATACAAATGGTATGCTGTTACTCCATGTACAAACAGAAACAACATGTATCCCATTTGTTTACAATAAAAATAAATTAAAGAAAAAAGAATGAATCAGGGGCTGTGATTGTGGTTCAGTGGTAGGGCAATTGCCAAGCATGTGTGAGGCACTGGGTTTGATTCTCAGCACCACATATAGATAAAGGTCCATCAACAAGTAAAAATATATAGAATTTTTTTTAAATCAGTTTTTTTTTAATCAGTTTTTCCTCTCCTTCTATTGGGGTTTCCACTTAGGAATTCTTCATTTCTGACAACTGAATTCTCACCACATCTATGCCTTCATGCACAGCAAACTGGACAAATTCTAATGTGAGTCATGGCTGAGAAATAGGGAGTGTCTAGCTACAACTGTCCATGTGGGCCTTCATTCCTTTGGGAACATGCAGATCACACTTCTTCCAGAAAACTCTCATATTAAGATTTTTTTCAAGAAATCTTGCATCCTAAACATGGCTATGGCCTGACCTGAGAAAACTGGTCAAGATCAGGTGAGAGACCTTCCACGTGAAAGATCCAAGGCCATGTTTATCTGAAATTCTACCACAGAGGCACACTTTAAAGAAGGGATAGTCATAATGACAGCACACCTTAAGTAAAAACACTTCTGGATAAACTTTCAGGTAATTTTTATTGCTGATGAGGTCAAGAGATGTCCTGCTATTTTGGTTGAATAAATATCCCTTAACTAGTTGTCTAGTTAGATGTTGAAAATATTAAAGTTAATTATTTTTATGGCCATTATACACCTGAAATATCAAAAAAAAAAAAAAGAAAAGAAAAAACCATGGGAATATACGAACAGATGGCCATCCTGGATTAAACAATTATGTTAAATAAATTGCTAAGAAAAATCTAAAAGTGAAATGAGTATGTGATCAAAAAAGAATTAAAAATTTAAAGGAATCTGGTAAAGGAAATACTTTGAATTCTGAAATGGAAAAAGTCAAATGATTTTCAAGTTTGATTTTGCATCCAATTTAAGAGCATACATTTTTGTAAAAATAGCATAGGTTTTATTCTTCCAAATGTTCACATACTGGAAATCATTTCATTTATCTCACTAAGTTAGCATTTACCAGTTATCCAAACATATTTTTTAATACATAAATTATTTATGATTTTTTTATTTCCTTTTCATTTTTCTGATAACTAAATTATTTTAGGAAATGCAAAGGTTGGGAAAGAAAATGTTTAGAAAAGCTTTAGTTAAAAATTTTTAAACATTAAAAAATAGTAAGATACAACCTCTACATCATAAATACCTAGTAACAGTGAGTATGTACTGTTAATAGTCACATTTGCTACTGTTCAGTGAATAACTGGTTATCTCTATTGAGCATTGTACCTATGCTCATGATTCTTCTACTTTGGGAAAAAGAGGGGTGGATACCCTTGCCTTTTTTTCCCTGTTGGGACACAAGAAAGCATATTATTATGCAGCCATTGTAAGCTCCATATTATCATTCTTTAGGACTTACTATTAACTCATTTTCATTTGCAAGTCAAGAAAATAAGATGTTCTCTCTCTGCATTGCTCAATTTCAACATGGTTAATAGCAATCATTTGCAAAATGGCACACTGATTCAAAAAAATGAGGAAGCTCACTTGTGACCACCTTCTGGTGGGTTTGGGTGTTTCAGATTAGGCTTTCTCTGGAAAAAGAACAACATAACCTCAAAGTGGAGATGAAATAAGACACATGTCTCAGACAATTGGGTGAGCATGTCCTTGGCTCTGGGCTCCCATTGGATACAAACAGTGCTTGCCTTTCGCATGTGAGCTCTATAACTCTTGCCCTTCCTAAATTGGTCATGTCCTTCATTTCTTTGGAAACATGTGCCTCTGGTTAGGAGCTGTCAATAAACTTTAAACAATGTGTGACAAAGTACAATTGTAACTGATAATCATTCCTTTTCTTTTTTATCTCTCCTCACCCCCATCCACATCTATGAATTTAACAGCACAATTTACAAACTGTTTGGCAAAAGAGTTGTTTTGTGGGCTGGAGATGTAGCTCAGTAGGTAGAGTGCTTGCCTTGCATGCACAAGTCCTTAGGTTCAATCCCTAGCACCACAAAAAAAGAGTTGTTTTGTAATATTTTCCCTCTACCTTGTTATTTTCTTGCTAGGTTTCTAATGGAGTAAACTTTTATACTTTTTTCTGTATAAATTCTAATTTTTTATTCAAAGGCAATTTTTCCTTTTGCGTGTGTTTTATTTAGAGAATACTGTGCATAATTTCATTTATAGTGAATAAACCTTAATATGTGCATTTAAGAGTAAGCATTGACTAATAAGCTTGACCATATTAACAAAGATGATGTACGTGTTAAAATATTACAGAGACTAGAGATGAGGCTTTTGAGATATGGTGCACACTCCTTGCAGATGCCCAATATTGACTTATAGTACCAGCTCTGGGTACTTGTTTTAATGACCAAGCAATGGAGTTCAATCAACTCTCTCATTTAAAGTTTCAGTTATGACATCTGGTATGAATTTAAAAAGTTCAGAAGAAAGGGAATTATTATCCAATGTAGAATTTTGTTGGTTTTCAAAATGGCTGGAAACAAGTCAGTTTTGGCCCAGTGCTCAATGTTAAACAAGGGCAGCAAGCTGGGCCTAGAACAAGATGTACTCAGGAACTAATTTGAAGTCTAGACCTGATGTTGACTACACAACACACACAAATTCTCCAAGAAGTCTGAACAGGACAAGTCCAGAAGGCCATAAGGGGCATGACTGGTGCCTGGAACTGCTGACAATGTGGCCCATATTATTCTGAGTGGTCTTACCTGGAGAGAGCAGACATATTCTCAGAGGCCATGTCAGAAGAGTCAAGTGGACATCTGGCATCAAGGTACCATTGGGAACCCTTGCATAACAATGATTAATGCCAGTCTGACCCTGAATGTGGAAGAAAACTTCAGCAATGATATTCATTTATTTGGCAAGTGTTTTCTGAGGACCTAACAATGTGTCATGCATGATTTTGGGAATATAGCAGTGAGCAAATGGACAAAACAAAGCCCTGTATCCTCCTGGAACTCATGTTCTTATGGAGAAAGACAGACATGAATATAAACAAATAGTGTAGACAGTATGTGAACCGATGCTCTGCACTCTCCTTGACTGAAGAGAGGCACTGGGAGAACTGGGATGTGGTGGTTGGTAAGATGAGAATCAGAGAAGGAATCACTGAGAAAAAATCACTGGATTGAGACCTGAAAGAGGAAAAGGGTGACTCAGGATGAAGCCTCAGAGGGAATGGTAAGAAATACTTCTGAGGTGCAAGATGAGGCTGAAACACTGAGAAGGACTGTAGTGGAGAGATCTGGGAAAGTGGTGGAACATGATGTTGGGGGTAACCTCTGGAGATTGCAGCAAGAATTCTGCTTTTTCTCTGCTTGAGATGGGAGCTACAGGAAAATTCTCAGTAGAGGAAGAAGGTGATCTGGCTTATATTTAAGAGGTTCACCCTGGCACCAGGTGGCACAGCAGACTATATGGGATCCATGGTGGTAAAATGGACATTAATTTTAAGAATATCACAATAACTCAAGCACAAATCTAGGATGGCTGGAACATAATGGTGGCAGTTGTGTTGGGGAGATGAGGTCCAACTTGAGATATCTTTTGATGATGGAGCCACAGCTCACTGACCTAGATGAAGAGAGCTTCAGAGTAATATCCACTTGTACTTGGTAGTAGCTGAATGAGAGACAAAGGTACCATTTACTGAAGCAATTAGCGAGTGTAGGAAGAACAGGTTTGGATGGTGGGTGGGGAAATCAGGAATTTAGTTTTTAGACCATTCAAGTTTGAGATATTGACATCCAAAGGAGATATTAAATAGGTAGTTGAATATACAGGGGAGAGATCTGAGTTTGGGACAAATTTTTAAGTTGCCATAAAATACAAGAAGATGGTGTTTAAAGCCATGAGCCTGCATGAGGACAATTAGGAAGTGAACAAAGAACAAAAGGGTGAGTCATGAGGAGGGGCCAGTCAGCTGAGGGAGGAGGGAAACTGGCCAGGAGGAGGAGGTGAACATAGACAAAGAGGGGCCCTCCCTGGGGAGCAGCCAGGAGGCATGCAAGGGATTGATGGAGATTTTTAAATTAAGATGGAAGAAGTAACAGCATATTTGAATGTAAATTCTAAGGATCCAGCAGATCAAAGATTGGTCATACAGGAGAAAAAAGTACATGACTATGGGAGCAAGGTCCTAGAAGGGGCAGGAAGCTAGACCACAGCATTCCAGCAGGTAGAGAAAATGCCCTGGACCAGGGGCAGATGGATCATGTAGATGAGCAACAGCAATGACAGCTGACAGGCACCAGAATTTGCAGGCAACTTGACACAGTTGTCTGGGAACAGAACATTCCAATGATCCCTTGTGATGCTTTTATTGTTCTACTGGAAAAAGTAGCAAGAGCATGAGGGGAAATGGGAGGTGAAGAAGTGGAGGAAATTCAAGGTGGGAGGAGAAGTCTGAACAGCCAGGTGTGAATACACAAGGCTGGACTCTGGGATCTATGGAATTTCAAGTAGCTGAACTTGAATACAAAGCACATAGAAGGACACAGAAAGGAGTAGGAGTTTATAGGTGGTAAGGAAACAGACAGATGGCAGAAAATAAGAGCTGAGCTATTGGGCTATTGGCTCTTAAGGATGCAGTGAGGTCTGTCTTGAGGTCTTCAAAGTTGACAATGAGAGGGAGATATAAGGGTTGGGGACAGGGGCCCTGGCTTGTCCAGGAAGCTCTTTGACATATATTCATGACTCATAGCAAGGGTGAAGGAGAGAATGAAGAGAGAAAAAAAGGCAGAGTGTGAGACCTACTTGAAGTTGCATTCTTGTGGTGAGAGGGATTTGACCAGTGGCCATTTCCTGAAACATCCAGATGTTACCCATTACCACCTACATACATTGGTCACAGTACTGAACTTATGCAGAAAGATCCTGTTCATATGACTCAGCCTTCAAAGGAACACCCTCTATTAAGTTCCTTGCATGCTCAAGGTATTACAACTAGGCTCTGCAGGGCTATTAGGGAGAAAGAAGACTACACCACTTATCCTGCAGGCAGCTTGCCACCAAACACAATATAAGAAGCCATGCAAGTGTCAAAGGTGAGCTACAGAGCCAGACTGGGGAAACATGAAAGAAAATTTGGAAAGGCTTCTTTTCAGAGGTTGCAATGAGCTGACCTGAAGGATTTCCAAAGAATGGTGGAAAAGATGCCCCATAAGACCAGAGAGAGAAGTGTTTGTAATTATATACTAGCTTTGCTTTCTGGAACCTGGGCACAGGTCTGGGAGTAGTGGAGAAGCAGACTTGGAACTTGGACTTAGTGGTGTGATGGCTTTTACCCACTTGATAGAACAGTCCATATTAAATTTAATAAATGAGGAACCACAAAAAGTAATGGGGTCATGACTTGAGGAGAATTCACAGGCTCACTGAGGAAGCATAAGAAGGGAATTCAGGAAGTACTGGGAAGGAAACTGCCCTGTCAGGCTGGGAGCCTCTAAATTCTAAGGAGAGAGAGTGCCTGAGACTACAAGGACACAGACTTCCTGGGGCACAAACAGCTATATATAGATAGTGACACCCACACATGCTACTTGGGTCTTACATTTCAGGGACTCAGGGAAAGGTAGTGCTGTCTGTGGGACCATGTGCCTGGCCTCATCCTGGGAATAAGCATGTTTGGGTTCAGTGTTTGAATTGAACCCAAGCAACAAATTATGCAGTTCTCACTATATGCCTAAGGAATGACAAACCAGGTGTCATACTACCACTCCTGGTGTTTGAGGGAGAAATACAGAAAGAGTTGGGGTAAGAGAAAGGGAACCACTGGAAAAAAAAACAACTGAGACTGAGAAACATGGTGAGAGGATGAAAGAACAGATAAAAGCAGAGAATAAAATGGAAACTGTGGACATATGGAAGAATTCAGATTCACCAGGCATTTTTCAAATAGTACTGGCCCCTACAGATACTCTAAAATTTAACTGAGCAGACCTCAGTCACTTGTAACAGCATTTTTATGAAATTATGGGTTTGGTCATCTATTTTAATTAATTTTCATAATTTTACTTTTATCCTTTACCTTTGCAGAGGTCTTTCTCTTATTTATCTTATAAACAGCAGTCATATGGTTTTAGAGATTATGAGACAATTCATTCACATCTTGTTACTTAGAGATGTGGAATTCCTTACAGTCTTATTTAGTTTTATTCAGCTGTACCTTAACATTACACATAATCACAGATGATTGCCAAGATTTTAAATTACACATCACTGTTTTTCTTCCTGGGAATGTAAATTTAATCACTACTCCTGGAATAATCTGCATTCACACTTTATGTATTATTTGTAACTTGATTATACTTTTAAATTTATAACTCTTCCTTTGTCTCCCATTTCCACTATAGGACATACAGAGCCATGTTTGGCTTATAAGTACTTATCAGAAATATAGCTACACATGTAACACTGAAAGACTGAATTGTTTGAGGTATATAAACATATTATCTCTAAAAATGAATCTAATTTTTTGTTTTTGTTCTGATTTCTTATAATTCATTGTTCTTATTTATTGATTTGGTTGATACCCATGAATAAGATGATCTAGCAAAGACTTATCACTTGCTATTTAGACATTAAAATTCCAAGGGAATTATTACTGCTATTACTATACTGATGAAAGATTTTCTTTTCCATTTGAGTTTCTCAATCATGGTCAAGTAATAAAATGAGTAAAGAAGTTGTCAATACTAAGTTATAAACTGTGTGTACCTTTCCTATAAAACAGATAATCAGTAAGGGGGATCTGGGCAGTTGCTTCTAAAATTGTTGATTTTTGAGAATGAGTTAGTTAAGAGTGGACATTTCCAACAATTTATCTGAAACTAAACTTTGAAGCATTAAAATCACTATCCACTGTCCCTCAAATTTTCTTCCAGAATTTGTGCTTTAGAGCACAGTCTAGTGCATGCTTAGCTTCTAAAAACTAATTGTGTGGGAGAAAGGATATGACAACTGAAGAAAGTACTAACTGCTTGAAAACCTCCTTGGAATCTTTTCTATGCCCTCAAATTTGTCATTCATTCTCTTATCAAGAAGTAAGAACACATAATAAATTCCACATGCTTGCTAGAAGTGTAAATATTTCTAAGGCTCCAATAATGTGCAAGGAGTCCAGCAAACTGCATTTGGATATGGGAGATAATGTTCATGTGGCCTAAGAGCTATACACATGTGGCCCCTGATATGTAATGAAGATTGGGGGAGGGGGCTTAAGAGAGAGTAGGGATCCTGATATCTTCAGGTTCTCATTTAGTAAACATGCAATATTTCCTCAATGAAGTGCTTTAATAAATAAACCTTACATGAATTGAGGCAATCTGTTTAATCTATTTTGGGATATAGAGTTGCTGATTATAAGAATCGTTTGGGAAGGTACTGAAGCACACACATGGGTAGCTTTCCTACAAATTCCAGATCAAAGATCTGGGTTAGGTGTGAGGAATTTATATTTAACATCTTAGGTGATTCCCTACACAACATGAAGAGAAACACAAACATAGAGGCATTGCTCCTAAATATCTCTGTTGACGTTTTTCAGACTATGGCAAAAAAAGGGGGATAAATTTTCTCAACTATTACTTTTAAAAGACCTCTTGATATAATAATATTGTGATTTGTCAGTTACGTAATTTCTACCATTGCACTATTTGAACAGGCCATTATTTACAGTTAAGAAGCAAACCTGGTGGAATCAAAGTCTAGTTTATGATTAGACTCAGTATATACTGATTAAATGATACTATCATTTTATCAGTATACTAGCTTTAAAGTATGCTGATCAATTTTCTAAATGATTACTTAGGAAGGAAGAAAGTTTTTTGAACAACTATCATATGCTAAGAATCTCATGGAACTTTCATTTAATATACCATGAAGTATGTAAATACTGGTTTATAAATAAGGAAACTGAAGTCAGAAGATGTCAGGGTCAAAAGCTCATCCTAAATTGCTAGGAAGTAATACGGGTACTTTCTCCATCCCACAGGTCTCACTATGAAACCAAATCCTACTCAAGTTTCATTTTAACAGTACCTTTTTAGATTAATTAGGAAAACTGGAAATACATCTTTATGAACTTTGAAATCCTGTCAACTGATGTCATTGCTATTGCAAGTCCAGCAAATTTCACTTCCATATCACATTAGGCTAGAAAGGAGCATACAAACAGACCAAACATACAATGAAAATATGCAGTGGAGTTGTACTTAATGCATGAATATAAAGGCCAACCAACGATATCAATTAATTTAATATAAGCACAGGTCTGTATCAAAGGTCTGAAACATCATAAACAGGCCTTAAGCAAAGGTGGAAATGTAGAGGGGAAACAAAGCTGATAAAAATAAGCAGGAAGTGGGCATGATGATGCATCTATAGTTCATCTGACCTGTTAGTTGGTTGACAGACTGCAGCAGGGATGATGTGAACATAAAGTGTAAGCTGAGCCATGATTATCACAGCTAAGGCAAAGGAGAATTTCCAGGTCAGCATGCATGAAGGGCAAAAGAAAGCCAAGAAGAATCCTCATCAATATATCATATCACCTCAACTTTGTTCAAACAACAATAAAATGAAAAGAAAAAAGACAAGGAAAAAATCATAGCAAGGTGTTGCATATTTTGAATTCTTTTAAACAAGTGATAGGCAGTAGGATTTCTAACTGATACAGTTCCAAATTTTGGCTGAGATCTTTGATAGATCAACTGAAGAAAAAAGTAAAACAAATAGTCTTATACTAAGCTGAATACTAAACTGTTTCCAACTGCAATCCACTGTGATGTAGAGAGATTTGCTGCTAATTCTGATGACAAAACATCAGGCTTTTAATTTATGAGGTTATTTAAAATGTGTGGCTTAAGTCGTAATATTTTCTCTTCTTGCTAAAATCACCTTTGTGAAGACTATTTTCCAATTTCACTAAAAATGATTTTATGTAAAGAAAATTTTCTGATAACTACATTGTATGCAAATTTCAATTTAGGAACATTTGTTTTTTCACATTAAGAGAATAAAGAATGTTTCTCAAAGCATTAGTTAAAGACAGAATAGAAATTCATAATTGCCTTTGCTATAACTGTCATGGTTAACATGAGACTGAAGAAATGATTAAGATTTTCCAAGTGGACTTGTGCTGGCTTCTTGATTTGCCTGCACACCTCTATAGTTGTGTATAAGTGGTTAACATTTATGACACACAGATACTGAAAATATAGGAAATTAAACTGTTAATTCTAACATGATACAGCTGGAAAAGGATGCAAAGAAAAAATATTGGGAAATTATGGACAAGCTTACATGAAAGATTACTCATTTACATGGGAATGCCTGGGCACTATTAAAAATGTGGCAGCAATTAAGGAAAATAGATCAGCTACCATCTGCAGACAATTAAACCCAAAATTGCTGCTGTATAATTTTTTGAAGTATCCCTCTGCATCATCCAAACAGTGTTGCTTCTTATAACTACACAAGTGCAGCAATTGAGTTAAAAAAATGGTGAAACCGTGAGATAAGTCTTTTGCTTGTTATTAGTGAATTCATTCTAGTTTTGCTAAGTGAGATGAACAAACTGTTTCATCATAGAATAAAGAGCTCCAAATGCATTACCAAGATATTTTCTAGAAATGATATATGCTGCAATTTTGCATATGGATATACTTTGCACATGGAAAAATGTGTTTTCTAAGACTTGTTACAAAGTTGGGAGCAATTCCAAGGTCTGTATCTGTAATATTTTCTCTTGGTCACAGATTATTGTTGTTAAACTCATACGCCTCCTGTATGTATTACTTATAGGAAGATCTGATCTATTCTACTTTTGAGAAAAATGATATTTTATTGAAAAACAGAGCTCTTTTCTATCATCCGAAAAGGTAAATGATATGAACAAAAAGTTTTTTGAAAATCACTATAGTGGTCGGCCAGGCGTCCACAAATCATAAAGAACTTAAACCACAATCCAAGGCTAAACATTACAATGTGTGTTAGGAAGAATTTTTATGTAATCTCTACATTCCTCTTTGTAAAGTGTTTATTTGCAAATATTGTTTTTAGTTCAACCAAAATGCTTGATTGCATTACAAATTAATTTAAAATGATTCAGTAGGCCCAACTCTTGCTTTTACAAATGAAGTTTTATTGGGTCAGGTGCAGCAATAAATGCCTGTAATTCCAAAAAACTGAAAGGCTCAGGCCATCGAATCTAAAGTTTGAGTCAGTTAGCAAGACTCTATCTCAAAATAAAAATAAAAAGAGCTGGGGATGTGGCTCTATGGTAAAGTGCCCCTGGACTCCATCACCAGTCTGGAGGAAAAAAAATATTAAAACAATTCTAGAGTTAATTATTTAGTTGTTGCTTATGACTGCTTTGTTTAGTAAGGCAGAACTCAGTAGTTCTGACAAGGAGTCTATGAATATGACATCTTATTTATTTATTTATTTACTTATTTTTGATGTGCTGGATAGTCACCCTCAGGCTTTGTACATCCCTAGTAAAAAATAGTTATTATCTGGTCATTGACATAAAAATGTACTAATTTCTTCCTAGAAATATCAATAAGAATGTATTATAAAAGAGAATAGCATAAATTTGAAAATGAAGTCAGACATTTCAGTCTTATATTTTGAAGACAACATTTGATGGTGATACATTTAGGGTCTTCTTAGGTATGGTACTCTGCATGGAAGAGTAAATAATGCATTCAACAGGTCACATATCTGAAGTTCCATTTCAGTTGCATGTGGTGGGATCTTTTGGAATTAACTGAGTTGGCATTTACCAAACTCTGTTTTGCAAGACCCTGGTATTCTTTGAAAAACATGTTTGGGTCAAACATGTGGGTGGCATAGAACTTTTTAGGTTTCTTCTTTTTAGGAACCTCTCAGGGGTCTTACTATACTCCTGATATACATTATGCCAACTATTTAAGGAAAGAAAACATTTTTTCTCCATGAAATTCTGAATGCTGCATGTACCTGTTTCCATTTCTAAATTTACAAACTAAGCAATACCAGAGCAGCATATATGAGTGGCCTCACTATATAATTTGTTTCCTTGGGCATTGAATATGAGTAATTAAAAGAAATCTTAATTAGCTTTCATTTCAACATTCTTCTCAGTTCTTTTATTGGTACTCTTTTATTCTGTAGCATTATGGCCTAGAAATGATGTCCTTAGAACAAAAGCATGAAAAGGAAAACAATCTGGAGAAGCATCTCCAAGAGACTAGTGATTAAAAAAAAGAAATATTCAGATTTCTGAATATGAGTAGAAATTTTATCAGAACAGTAGAAATCCTTCAAAATTTCCTCAAGGTTTCCAGGATAGTATATACCCCCTCAGTACAAATTTGAGTGAAATAAAATACTAAGCTTAGAGTAAAGCTTTTTTTTTTTTTTTTTCATAAAATTTATCCTAAAGTAAATAAAACATGGAAAGAGTAGCCTGTTTCCATGGTAAGGTTTGTAATCTGACATCTATTATTTTTTTTAAATGTAGCATGTGTTTACATGTAGATTTTCTTCTGACTTCTAGCTACACTGCTGCTAGCCAAATCATAGCAAGAAAAGAACAAATTGAAGATAGAATCCCTTCCCTCTGCATATCAAAAACAACAAATGAACAAGCAAACGAAAAAACTCCAAGCTTTCATCAACTCAAAATCTTCAAAAGTTGAGATTTTATATATACATACTTGAAATTTGTACAGATTAGTCTATACCTAACCAATAGTAAGCATTTAAATAAATTTAAATTAAGCAGGTAAGAGGAAAGCATCAATGGTTACTGTCAAGGAGAGACATAGGTGGCACATTATGGAAAATATTATCTAATAGAAGATTAATGTATATAGTTTAAATTGTCATTATTATTAGAATGAATATGCCCCACAATACAAAGGATCTAATTTACTAATAAGACTGACTTTGATTTTTACACATACCCTGTCAGTTTAGAGTTGGCCATCCATAAAAACTTTCCAAAATTCAAATAAAAAGAGTTTCCACCCAACCACTTACTGTAAGGTAGCCATAATTTATATAAAAGTTAAAGAAAGCGTATACAGTTATTACTAAGAAAGAGTTGCACTCAATGGTCATTAAAGTTATTCAACTATAAAAATGTGAACTTAATTTTTAAAAATTTTTGGAGAACCTAAGAATAGTTAAAAGCTTTTGTAGCCACTCCACGGTATGAATTAGGCTGGGAGGATGACATCCAAACACTCATACCCTATTGTATAACATCTTCATCTTTTAACTCCAAAGAGAACATTCTGTTATGACTTTGTCTATAGTCAACAAACTGTGGTCAGATGTATCAAATCTAGACATACAAATTAAAGGAGCATACATAAAATCATAGTCAATCCTCCAAACATGAAGATATGTAATAACACATAGTTTTTCCATGAGACTATGTTTGAGATGATGAGTGTCAAAATGTGTCTTTGGAATATGATTAAAATAGTCATAATTTTAAAATTATAAATATTGTGAGATATATTTTTGACAGACCCTTACTTGAAATTACAAACTATTTCTTTATGAAAGCAAATCCACCTCCATACTTTCTCTATAAAGTTATTTGTTTCATGAGAACACTGAAATATTTGTGCACTTTAGGAAAAGTGGTTTAAGAAAGCGGTTCAATATCTGAAAACTCAGTTAAGCCACCATGCTGTCAGCAATATATGGCAAAACACACAGAATGTGTTAAATCTTAAATTTCAAACATTTTTATTTCATGGTACTAATAGAGTTAGTAAAGCTACCTATTTCAATGTTTACACTAAAGAGTCAAGATGGACAGCCTCCTGTGCTGCAAAAACAATTTTTAGTATAAAGAAGGGAAAATTTTCTCATTTTAAAGGTTGTGAAGCATTATGCTGTGCTGCAAAGGGGGAAATGCTAAATCTGTTCATGTTGAACTTCACAAAATAGCACAAAATGGGTTGTTTTACCTGGAGGGAGATTATCTCCCAAGGTTTCCTACTGTATTATGACTTTATGAAACAGAAATGACAGCATTAGGCAGCAAATCTTAAAATCTCCTTCCCTATTTCCCTCAAAGATGGTATGTGGATAGAGTCTGTTCCTGTGTAAATGTTTGAAAATGACTCAGAAAATATGAGTGGGGAATATTTAGTCAATCAGGTCATTTGACTGCCTAATCATTCTTTGTTGAATTGAAAAACAAATTACAATATTGATGAAATCTAGCTGATGGAAAAAAATGATCCAAATCATCATCTAATTCAATGTATTGTGGAAACAGCAAACTTGCCAGGTTTCCATATTTACTAGTGTGCTATTTATATAATTACTTAACTATCTGAATCAGCATGATAATAAATAGTTCATTGTTTTCACAGTATATTGGGAAATGACTCAATTCTAATAAAGGGGAGGTCAGAAGCACAAACTACATGATAGTATAACTGGTCAGAGTTTCTACTGGGTGAAAAACCATAAAATACAGTGAAAGTAACCGTGGGGTAGGAGTTGGAATGCTTGGTATCAAGCTTTGACCCACAGACTATTAGCTGAGTGACCCGGTAAGTCCACTCATCTCCAAATACAGACATTTTCTTCATCTTAATAATAAGAGTAGAACTACCTGTCTCCTTTTGTGCATTAGTGGTGAATAAATAAATGAGAATGCATGTATGAAGGTGATTTCAAAACTTCCCACTGTAATGTTAAACACAAAGCATTATAAATTAGGCACCTTGGGACTAGATTTATATTTCAGATTGTAAGTTTAAGAGGAATAAAATAATGCAATATTTCAAAAGTACTGATCTCAAGCACAGGTTATGAGTTGCAGTCCTAAGATCCTAGATGGATATCTGGTTCAAGGGTTTTTCTAACACTATGACACCTAAGAGCAGCTCATGAAGCATACTAACTATAGTTTCATTTACTACTAATTTATTCCTATAAATAAAGGTATTCATCAATATGATATACAAAATTGAAATGATATATCAATATGATATACAATATGATATACAGAATTGAAAATTTTAAGAGCAACAAAAATAGATTCTCAAAAATAGACAATTTAGTCCATGAGGACAAATTACTAATGAGATGAATAGCTTCCATAATGCCTGCACATAACATGCCAACAATAAACATTTGTTAACACTAAATGCAAAAGTCATGTATATTCATGAAGCAAGAATGCAATGAAGATTGGATGTCCATGGCACATTCAAACTGTTTCCTGACAGTTAAACAATAACAAAA
Organism: Sciurus vulgaris; assembly: GCF_902686455.1. NCBI lineage: Eukaryota > Metazoa > Chordata > Mammalia > Rodentia > Sciuridae > Sciurus > Sciurus vulgaris. The sequence goes on from NC_136474.1 coordinate 33,088,832, forward strand.
TTGATAATTTTATCCAACAGCACTTATCCAGCATGAGCTGATGTGGATCTTGTGCCACAGACTCAGTGATGCCTTCTTCTCATTATTTCTAAGTTAAATCAAACAGAACATTTTCATACTCATGGTTACTCTGGTGATCTGAAAAAGAATATTTAACTATAAGGGTTAATTTCTAGTGCCTCACTTTAATATGACAATTTATATTTCTCAAACCATTTTCTCATGCAATTCCAAATGTAATATTTATCACCTTAATATTGATGAGAGATTAATGCTCATGTCCAAGTACATGCATCTGTACCTTCTTCTTTAGGAGGTGTTGTGTGGGCAGCACATGGTGACTCCCCCTGTCTATAATTCATCCTTGATCACATTTCTCAGAATTTTCACCAGGCCCTGGAAACAGAAGTTCTAGGATAACATCACCTGGCTACTGGTACTCAAGCATCATGAGTGAAAAAAGTCCATGCAGACTTGACTTTATAGTGCTATTATAATCAAATCACTGCTGAAAAATAGCAGGTGTTTCGTGATGGCATGCACATGCAGCTGTTTGGGAGGTGAGGAACAAGGAATTTGGAGACAGGCTGGACAACACAGCAAGAATTCATCTCATTAAAGAAGGGGGTAGCAGAAAAGATTCCACGTGCTTCAAGCCTGTAGCAAGGGCAGCAAATGGCAGGAAAAAGTCTATCCCAGATTCTGCTCCTCTCTTTCTCCTTAAGAACTAAATGCTTAAGCTGCTAGGAATGCAGAATATCTTATAACTCTCTGGGCACAAAGTGAGCTGGGAAAAGGAGAATGGAAAAACATCTGGAAATCCAAGATGGCAGACTAGAGGGTGACTGCATCTCCCATTACTCCAGAACTCAGGATTAAAGAAGGTGAGGTAGTGAGAGACTCAGACCACATAGAGTGGCGGGGTGCATCTCTCCCACTGGGTGAAGCTCAGCCCGGGGAGCAGGCCTGGACAGGGGGCAGCTTCTCAGAGCAGGGCAGGGCAGCAAGAGTCTTCCCCAAGCAGCCCTGCTCTTTCTGGCAGTATGTGTGATCCACAGACAGCTTCTAGGAGCAGGCCCACCAGGTGAGAGCTTTTCCACACGGAGCCAATCCCAAGCCCCAGACCCAGCAGCTGGCCTGGCATGCAGGTGACTTCTTGGACCAGGGCAGGTCAGCGAGAGACTACCCCAAGCAGCCCTGCTCTTTCTGGCAGTAGGTGTGATCCACAGACAGCTTCTAGGAGCAGGCCCACCAGGTGAGAGCTTTTCCACACAGAGCCAATCCCAAGCCCCAGACCCAGCAGCTGGCCCTGGCATGCAGGTGGCTTCTTGGACCAGGGCAGGTCAGTGAGAAACTACCCCAAGCAGCTCTGCTCCCTCCCATGGCAGGCGGGTCCACAGTCAGCTTCTGGGAGCAGGCCCACCCAGTGGGAGCTTATCCACACAGAACCAACCCCAATCCCTGGACCTAGCGGTGGGCCCCGGCCCGGCCCACAGTCGGCTTCAGGGACCAAGACAGGACAGGGAGAGGCTTTCCCCAAGCAGCCTGGCTCCCTCAGGCAGGGGCAGGCCCGGTCTATAGCCAGCTTCTAGGAGCAGGACCGCCCAGTGAGAGGATTTCCATGCAGAATCTGCCCCCAGCCGTGGACCTAGTAGCAGGCTAGTGGCAGTTTTCTTCAGAAGCACTGCATTATCAAGTTCCTCCAAGACTTCAGGCTACTGAAGGCTGAGAGGTGATATACTGGAAATCTACAGGAACACTATAAGCCAATAGAGGAAATCTGCAATATCTCAGAGTCCCACTAATATCTGACCAATATGAGAAAAGAAGGGAAGAAAATGTCCCAAACAAACCTAGATACTATATCAATAAAACCCAATGACAGCACAGCAGAAGAAATGCCAGAAAGGGAGTTCAGAATGTACATAATTAAAACAATTAGGGAAACAAACGGGGAGATGGAAGAGCAAATGCAGGCATTAAATGATTGCACCAATCAACAGTTAAAAGAGCAAATATGGGAAGCGAAAGATCATGTCAATAAAGAGTAAGAGATACTGAAAAAAAAAAAAAACAGAAATCGTTGAAATGAAGGAAACAATAAACCAAGTTAAAAGCTCCATAGAAAGCATAACCAATAGGATAGAACACCTGGAAGACAGAACCTCAGACATCGAAGATGAAATATTTAATCTTGAAAACAAAATTGACCAAACAGAAAAGATGGTAAGAAATCATGAACAGAATCTGCAAGAATTATGGGATATCATAAAAAGGCCAAATTTAAGAATTATTGGGATTGAGGAAGGCTTAGAGAAACAAACCAAAGGAATGAACATTCTATTCAATAAAATAATATCAGAAAATTCTCCAAATCTGAAGAATGAAATGGAAAACCAGGTACAAGAGGCTTATAGGACTGCAAATATACAAAATTAAAACAGACCCACACCAAGGCACATTATTATGAAAATAACTAACATATAAAATAAATGCAGAATTTTAAAGGCCGCAAGAGAAAAGAATCAAATTACATTCAGGGGGAAACCAATAAGGATATCAGCAGATTTTTCAATCCATACCCTAAAAGGTAGAAGGGCCTGGAACAACAATTACCAAGCCCTGAAAGAAAACACATGCCAACCAACACTTATGCCCAGCAAAACTTACTTTCAGATTTGATGACAAAATAAAATTCTTCCATGACAAAAAAAAGCTAAAAGTATTTGCAAAAGAAAGCCAGAATTACAGAACATTCTGAGCAAAATATTCCATGAGAAAGAGATGAAAAACAATGATGCAAATCAGGAATGGGGGGAACTAGCCTAAAGGAATGGCCAAATAAAGGAGAAACAAAAATGAGTCAAATGACTGGGAATACAAATCATATCATAATAATAAACCTGAATGTTAATGGCCTGAACTCATCAATCAAAAGACATAGACTGGCAGATTGGAATAAAAAGAAAAATCCAACAATATGCTGCCTGCAAGAGACTCATCTCATAGAAAGAGATACCCACAGACTAAAGGTGAAAGGATGGGAAAAAACATACCATGCACACGGACACAGCAAAAAAGCTGGAGTATCCATCCTCATTTCAGATAATGTGGACTTCAAGCCAAAACTAGTCAGAAGGGATAAAGAAGGACATTACATACTGCTTAAGGGAAGCATAAATCAGCAAGACATAACAATCATAAATATCTATGCCCCAAACATTGGCTCATCCATGTACGTCAGATAAATCCTTCTCAATTCCATAAATCAAATAGACCAAAACACAATAATACTAGGTGATTTTAACACACCTCTCTCACCACTGGATAGATCTTCCAAACAAAAACATAACAAAGAAAACATAGTCCTCAATAGTACAATAAATAATTTAGACTTAATGAACATATATAGAATGTACCATCCAACGAAGAACGAATACACTTTCTTCTCAGCAGCACATGGATCCTTCCCCAAAATAGACCATATTTTATGCCACAAAGCTACTGTTAGCAAATACAAGAAGATAGAGATACTGCATTGTATTCATTCAGATCATAATGGATTGAAATTAGAAATAAATGACAGAATAAAAAACAGAAAATTCTCCAATACGTGGAGATTAAATAATATGCTACTATATGATGAAAGGATAATAGAAGGGATCAGGAGGGAAATAAAAAAATTCTTAGAAATAAATGAAAACAAAGACACATTATATCAAAATCTCTGGGACACTATGAAAGAACTACTTAGAGGAAGATTTATTTCATGGAAAGCATTCAACAAAAGAAGTAGAAATCAACAAATAAATGACTTAACACTACAGCTCAAAGCCCTAGAAAAAGAAGAGCAGACCAAAACCAAAAGTAGTAGAAGACAGGAAATAGTTAAAATCAGAGCTGAAATCAACGAAATTGAAACAAACAAAAAAAAAAACAAATAAAAAATTAACAAAATAAATAGTTTGTTCTTTCAAAAAATAAACAAAATTGATAAACCCATAGCCACACTAGTAAAGAGAAAGAGAGAAAACTCAAATTACTAAAATCTGGAATGAACAAGGAAATATCACTATAGACACGAGTGAAATACAAAACCTAATTACAAGCTATTTTAAAAATCTATACTCCAACAAAACAGAAAACCTCAAAGACATCAACAAGTTTCTAGAGACAAATGAATTACCTAAACTGAACCAGGAGGACATACACAACTTAAATAAATCAATTTCAAGCAATGAAATAGAAGAGGTCATCAAAAGCCTACCAACAAAGAAAAGTCCAGGACCAGATGGGTTCTCAGTCAAGTTCTACAAAATCTTTAAAGAAGAGCTCATTCCAATACTCCTCAAAGTTTCCATGAAATAGAAGAGGAGGGAACCCTCCCAAACTCATTCTATGAATCCAATATCCCCCTGATACCTAAATGAGACAGAGACATATTGAGCAAATAATATTTCAGATCAATATCCTTAATGAACCTCTACGCAAAAATTCTCAACAAAATTTTAGCAAATAGCATACAAAAATATATTAAAAAGATAGTTTACAATGATCAAGTGGGATTTATCCCAGGGATGCAAGGTTGGTTCAACATCCAGAAATCAATAAATATCATTCACCATATCAATAGACTTAAAGTTAAGAATCACATGATTAATTCAATAGATAAAGAAAAAGCATTCGATAAAATGCAGCATCCTTTCCTGCTCAAAAGTCTAGAAAAAATAGGGATAGTGGGAAAATTCATTAACATTGTAAAGGCCATCTTTGCTAAGCCCATGGCCAATACGATTCTAAAAGGTGAAAAACTGAAAGCATTTCCCCTAGAAAGTGGAACAAGGCCAGGGATGCCCTCTTTCTCCACTTCTATTCAACATTATCCTTGAAACTCTAGCCAGAGCAATTAGAAAAACCAAAGAAATTAAAGGGATACGAATTGGAAAAGAAGAACTCAAACTATACCTGTTCGCTGATGACATGATTATATATTTAGAGGAACCTGTAAATTCCACCAGGAAACTTTTAGAACTCATAAGTGAATTCAGTAAAGTGGCAGGTTCCAAGATCAATGCTCATAAATCCACTGCATTTTCATACATAAGTGATGAATCTTCAGAAAGAGAAGTTAGGAGAACTACCCCATTCACAATAGCCTCAAAAAAATTAAATATGTGGGAATCAGAGCTCCGGGTCCGCTTGGCCACTTGGTTCCCTGCCATCTCTACCTCTGCCGCCGCCGCCACCATGCTCTTGGTCCGCGTCCCGCTGGCCACCATCGCAGACCAGCAGCAGCTGCAGCTCTCGCCGCTGAAGGGGCTCAGCCTGGCCGACAAGGAGAACACCCCTCCACCCCCACCCCCACCCACCCCCGGCCCTCAGCGGGACCCGCGTCCTGGCCAGCAAGACTGCGCGGAGAATCTTCCAGGAGCCCATGGAGCCCAAAACTAAAGTACCTGCCCCCAGCGTGGAGGATGAACCACTACTAAGAGAGAACCCCCACCGCTTTGTCATCTTTCCTATCGAATACCATGATATTTGGCAGATGTACAAGAAAGCTGAGGCTTCCTTTTGGACAGCCGAGGAGGTGGATCTTTCCAAGGACATTCAGCATTGGGAAGCCCTGAAGCCTGAGGAACGATATTTTATATCGCATGTTCTGGCTTTCTTTGCAGCAAGTGATGGCATAGTAAATGAAAATTTGGTGGAGCGATTTAGCCAAGAAGTTCAAATTACAGAAGCCCGCTGTTTCTATGGCTTCCAAATTGCCATGGAAAACATACATTCTGAAATGTATAGTCTCCTTATTGACACTTACATTAAAGATCCTAAAGAAAGGGAATTTCTCTTCAATGCTATTGAAACTCTGCCTTGTGTGAAGAAGAAAGCGGACTGGGCCTTGCGTTGGATTGGGGACAAAGAGGCTACCTACGGAGAACGGGTTGTAGCCTTTGCCGCTGTGGAAGGAATCTTCTTTTCTGGTTCTTTTGCGTCAATATTCTGGCTCAAGAAACGAGGACTGATGCCTGGCCTCACATTTTCCAATGAACTTATTAGCAGAGATGAGGGTTTACACTGTGACTTCGCCTGCCTGATGTTCAAACACCTGGTACACAAACCATCAGAGCAGAGGGTGAAAGAAATAATCATCAATGCTGTCAGGATAGAACAGGAGTTCCTTACAGAGGCCTTGCCTGTGAAGCTCATCGGGATGAATTGCACTTTGATGAAGCAATACATTGAATTCGTGGCGGACAGGCTCATGCTGGAGCTGGGTTTCAACAAGGTTTTCAGAGTAGAAAATCCATTTGACTTTATGGAGAATATTTCACTGGACGGGAAGACTAACTTCTTTGAAAAAAGAGTAGGCGAGTATCAGAGGATGGGAGCGATGTCAAATCCAACAGAGAATTCTTTCACCTTGGATGCTGACTTCTAAATGAACGGAAGATGTGCTTTTATTTGGCTGGTTTTTTTTTTTTTTTTTTTTTTTCTTATTACCCCTAACCCTGCAAAAAAAATCAGCTAAAATGCATCGGCCAGCTACACCATTGTCCACGTGTTCCTTAATGGCATCTAAAAACTGTGTAGCTACCTCAGATGATCCCAGCTTCAAAGTGAGGGAACCCTCAAGCAAGCCTGACCCAGTAGAATTAAGCATCAGTTACAATCATCAGGCATTTAAAAGAACAATATCACTGCTACAAAGCAGAATTAAGTATATTTAACTTGTTTGTAAATAAAACTGGCACTTTACACACAAATGAACATTATACTGTCAAGGGGGAAGCCTGATTTGTTTGGTTTGCACCAAATGCAAAGTGTTGTATTTACCACTCATGAGGGCCAATTCAAAATTCAGTAAGCAACTAGAGTTAAACTTCTGTTGACTAAGCATGTAATTTGTTTTGTTTTGTTTAATGAATTGAAATATTTAATCAATTTTTAAGTCAGTTCCTGTGCATACCTAGACTTTAGTCTGCTGGTGCCAATAGAAGACAATTTGTATTTTACTCTGTACTTCAGGTAAGGTGTCGTGGCAATTGCTGCTCAACTGAGATATATCTTTCAGGGCAAGGAGCTTCTAACTTAAGTCCCTGGGAACAGGCATGTTGTGGGTGAGTGCTAGTGACCAAGTGACTTGTGAGAAGCGGTATCGTTTCTCAAAATTGTACTTTCTTCAATTTATAGTTGGTGTGGAAAGACTTAAAAGGTGTGTGTAGGTGGGATTTAAGATAGTATTATGACTTTTCAGATCTTCCTTAGACAAAGTGACCTGCCTCAGCTTTCTTAAGTGGTGAAACCAGAACTGAAATTGACTCTCCTAAAAGTTCTGTTTATTCTAACTTTGTAAGTAGGTACTGTTGAGACTTCATTTTAACACGTCTCTTATTTAGAAAATATTTTTTACTCTGTGTCCCTTTAGGTTTTACTTATTTGTATTTGGGGAAAAAAATCATCCAGTATTATCTTGAAAGTTAATAATTGTAAGACATTGCTCACTAATTCTAACATTTGCCTAAATATGAGCATAACCTGGTGAATTCCTTAACCAGTAGAAAATTGGTGATATGATCTTATTAATGCATCTTCCATTTAAATGTTAATTTTAGTTAGAGGTGTAAATAAACTAACAGCCAGTTTAGACTGATCTACCTTTTGTGTGAAAAAAAAGCCAAGATGTTACACAGAAGATGGTGCATGACTTGTGTTGATCTCTGGCCCTGTTTGTTAACTGGTTGGATTGTATATTGGCTGACCATTCATCTGTTTCCTTCCTTTGTTGTACAGTCTTTTTCAATTCTTATAATATGGGACTTGTGTCTTGTAAATTATTGTTGCCTAAGGTTATGTGGTCCTTACCCCTTGTGCGACACTAAAGTGAACCCTTTGCTTTGCACTGCCAGGTACAGATATAAGTTGGGAACTGATTTTAGGATTCTACCTCCCATCAGCTCAGTAATGTGAGAATTCACTTCTTTCAGCTCAGACTGTTTCCTAATCTGTTTAAAGGGAAACTAGCATAAAGCATTTCAGTGTTGACTACCACTGAATACTTCACAGATGTTAAATGATTGAAACGAAACTGTTCTGTCAGTTCCTTGATTGGCAAAATTCGCGTTTTAGCTGAGGAAGAAAAAGCATTTTTCATAAAGGCTTGCGAGTTTGTTTGCTTTGTATCTGTTCTGGGGAAGACACCTCCCTTGTGCTCACTCGGGCACAGGGGGCATAGGAGGCACAAGTACACCTGAGAGTTGATGCCAGCTGCAGCTGCACCGTGTGTGGGATTTGGGAACCAGGACTGAGTATTACTTTCTGACAGCTGTGGGCTGGCCACTTCTGGGTCCCTGCCTTCCCATCTCAACAGTGGGGCTGGCTCTGCTCCCCATCATTCAGCTGACCTGTGTGGGCTTCTGTGGGGATTCTGGTCTGTACCTGACAGTTCTACCCACCTTCCTGAAGCCTTTGAGAACAAACACCTCCTGTCTGTTCCCGAAATAAAAACCAGTCCTTACTTGCATACTGCAAAAAAAAAAAAATGTAGGAATCAATCTATCAAAAGAGGTGAAAGAACTCTTCAATGAGAACTATAGAACACTAAAGAAAGAAATTAAAGAAAATCTTAGATGGAAAGATCTCCCATGTTCTTGAATATGCAGAATTAATATTGTGAAAATGGCCATACTACCTAAAGTGCTATACAGATTCAATGCAATTGCAATTAAAATCCCAGAAATAGAGCAAGCAATTATGAAAATCATCTGGAAGAGTAAGAAATCCAGAATAGCTAAAGCAATCCTTAGCAGGAAGACTGAAGCAGGGTTATCGCAATACCAGATCATCAACTCTACTACAAAGCAATAGTAACAAAAATGGCATGGTATTGGTACCAAAATACACAGGTAGATCAATGATACTGAATAGAGCACATGGACACAAACCCAAATAAATACAATTTTCTAATAATAGACAAAGGGGCCAAAAATATGCAATGGAGAAAAGACAGCCTGTTCAACAAATGGTGCTGGGAAAACTGGAAATCCATATGGAACAGAATGCAATTAAACCCCTATTTCTCACCCTGCACAAAAGTCAATTCACAATGGATCAAGGACCTTGAAATCAGATCAGAGACCCTTCATCTTATAGAAGAAAATGTAGGTACAAATCTTCAAAATGTCGGCTTAGGATCAGACTTCCTCAACAGGACTTCCATAGCACAAGAAATAAAAGCAAGAATCAACAACTGGGATAGATTCAAAATAAAAAGCTTTCTCTCAGCAAAGGAAAGTATCAGTAATGTGAAGAGAGAGCCTACAGAGTGGGAGAAAATCTTTGCCACTCATACTTCAGATAGAGCACTAATTTCCAGAATGTATAAAGAACTCAAAACACTCTACACCAAGAATGCAAATAATCCAATCAACAAATGGGCTAAGGAAATTAACAGACACTTCATAGAAGAAGATGAATAAGCAATCAACAAACATATGAAAAAATGTTCAACATCTTCAGTAATAAGAAAAATGCAAATCAAAACTACACTAAGATTCCATCTCACCCCAATTAGAATGGTGATTATCAAGAACACAAGCAACAATAGGTGTTGGGGAGGATGTGGTATTTGCTGGTGGGGCTGCAAATTAGTGCAGCCACTCTGGAAAGCAGTGTGGAGATTCCTCAGAAACCTTCAATAGAACCACCATTTGACCCAGCTCTCCCACTCCTTGGCCTATACCCAAAGGACTTACAGAGATTCAGCCACATCAATGTTCATAGCTGCTCAATTCACAATAGCCAGATTGTGGAACCAACCTAAATGTCCTTTAATTGATGAATGGATAAAGAAACTGTGGTATATATATATATATATATATATATATATATATATATATATATATATATATATATATACACACACACACACACACACAATGGAATATTGCTCCACCATAAAGAACGATAAAATTATGGCATTTGCAGGCAAATGGATGAAATTGAAGAATATCTTGCTAAGTGAGATAAGCCAATCTCAAAAAACCAAGGGACAAATGATCTCGCTGATAAGTGGATGATGACACATAATGGGTGGCGGGAGGGGTTAGTCTTAGGGTTAGGCTTAGGGTTAGGCTTAGGTTTATGGTTAGGGAGGGGGGCAAGAGTGGAGGAAGGAAGGTCTGTATAGAGTAAAAAGAGGGGTGGGAGGGGTGGGGGAACTGAAAAATAACAGAATGAATCAAACAACTTTACCCTATGTAAATTTATGATTACACAAATGGTATGCCTTACTCCATGTACAAACAGAGAAGCAACATGTATCCTATTTGTTTACAATTAAAAAAAGAAGGGGGGAGCATACATAAATATTTTACTCCCTCATATATGAAGACTCTCTAAACAGACTTTTACTAGGTATGGTGCACTTTGGTCTAAACAGATATGATATATACAGACTTCATGTAAAAATTAATATTGTAGAACAATTTTTAAAAAGATAAGCATTGAAACTGCTTGGAACACATCAATATGGATTGTAATTATAAAAAGTATCTACATGAAATAGTGTTAACTGACATAAATCCTAAAACTTCTGTACATATATATGCATGCATATACATATGATGCAGATATACGCACAGAATTATTTCAATGAAGTTATATTGCAAAAAGTTTTGAAACATAGTCTAAGGTAAATTTTAAGAGACGTAAGTCAGAAGATATTCCCACAATTTCAACCTACCTTTAGTGGCCACTCGGAAACAGTCAATTTTAGCTTCCTGTATTAAAAAAAGAGGGGGGAAATTATTATTCATGCTTTATTTAAAACAACAGAATTATCTGCAGTTGGAGTTGAATGACACCAATTAGCAAAGACCTCACTATTTCAGGTATGGCTTTTATCACACTTACTCAGTGAACCATGCTCATATACATTTTCTGGCTCCAGTGCAGATGGTGTTGGGGAACACTGCAGCACTGCAGGGAGGATTCTATACCCAAGATTTTTCCTTTCACTGGCAAAAGTTAGGTGGCCAGTGGTACCTAGACCTGGTGTGCCATGAGGGAGGGCATCAACGGAAGAATCTGGAAAATGTTTCCTTCTGTCTAATGAGACATAAAATTTTATCAGAGCTCTAGATGGTTGGAACATGAAAGGGAATGAATTTCAGATGTGGAACTCAATGATAGTTTTTACTTTGTTCCATCTCATATTCCTAAAGTTTTTTTTATCTTAAAGACAAAAAGACATTTAATTTAGTCATAGGGGTAGGAAGCATAAAGTCTTGTGGAATTAAATAAATGGGACAGAATATGCTGAAAAGACAGATGTTGTGGAGCTCACAAAACTTCAAATGAGCTGGATCCACATGTTGTAGTTACACTGTTTTCCTGTAAAATAGCAAGATAAGCAGAATGTCTAGCCAACTTTTGGTAATAAGAAAATCTGAAAATAAAATCCATCATTGTAGGAACTACACTTTACAAAATAAAAACAAAAAAGAATGAATATATTAATATATTCATTTCTTGCCATAAATTTCTCTAGATGAAAATTTTAAAGAAGGAAAAAAATTGTTTACAATAAAAGCACACAAACACATGACTTCATTTATTTACTACCATCTTACTTAACTTATATTCACATTAATAAACTAAAATAACACTGGTAAAAATGATCTATAAGATTTACCCCACTGGCTCTACTAGAAGCTTGGAAATAAATTTTGTAGCTTTTATGGGGGAAGAGGAGAGTGTTCCAGTATCTATTGCATGTCTTGTAACCAACAGTAAAAGGCTGAGCAGCTTGGAGACTGTCTGCTAGAAATTCTACACCAAAGTAGCACTGTGAGTTCAGCATGGATGCATTCTGGAAGTGAATTGGCACTGGGCACCATTTCAACACCTCTGTTGTCTTTTTAGTTCTTCGAGGACACTTTTCTTCAACTATTTGATAGACACTAGAAAAAAAAAAGGGAGTATCATAAGTAATATCTTTAAACTAATCTAATCTGGTCTGCCTTCAACTGTAGGGAAGAACACAACATATCTAAAATAAGAAACACACTAAACACAGTCAATAATAAGTGCTCAGTACTTAAGGGCCACTCACTTGATGCTCATTCATTAAAAGAGAGAGGAAGAGTGCTTGTACTCTCTCTCAGAACTCTCTTACCCCAAATAACCCAAAATAATTTACTGAGAGAAGCAAAACTCACCATAATTTAAAACATTTAGAAACTGCTGTTTGTAAGCAAGACACTATTGTAATCCATTTCTCACACAGACCTCATGGTGATTTCTAAGCTTATTAATAATAAAATTATATTAACAGTAGGTTTATAAGAAAGATAATGCATTATTCTCTTCAGTGGCATCTGTATGACCACAAGTGAAGGTTTAACAAATCACAAATGAAATTCACAGTGATTCATTCATCTTTGCTAAGGTTTATGGCTTAGCATTCCTTTGTCCTTGACCATATTCAGTCAGTTGGAAAGAGATGATGTGAGAAAAAGAATGAGGGGCTGGAATTTCAAAAGTCAAGCTTTAAAGTTCCATGTGTCTTGAGAGAGGAAACCATGAGCAGGTCACTTGAATCACATATAAAGAATTGATGGGAAAGCACCCTTCAACAATATCTGCAAGGATGATGTTCCCCTGAAAAGCAGAACCCTTGTGCCTTTTTCTTACAGTACAGAAAAGCACCCTGATTCCCTACAAAAGTGATGTGATTCAAGAGTTGCCGAGTACAGTCAACCATTAATGCCAAGAGAGAAACTTAGGAGTGGGAGCTCATTCCCACCTCCCTGGGGAAAACCTCATTGTGGCTTGCGCTTCCCACACCCACACATGTGGTGCTCCAATTTCCATCATGGCCACTGTTCTTAAGTATGAAGGATCCAGAGGCAGAGGTAGGTTACATGGTATGTCATAAGTACTGAACTGAGAGGCACTTGTGTGGCCCATGCCCATGCCAACCTCCATCAGGCAAAGCAGGGGCTCTAAATCAGGGATCCTCTCTTCCCCCTCAAGACATCCAGGCAGATCTTTGATCTCAAATCCTCAGGAGGCTGAGGCAGGATGGTCCCAAGTTTGAGGCCAGTCTCAGCATCTTTGTGAGACCATGTTTCAAAGTAAACAACTAACAGCCCTGGTGTAATACCCTATACCACCATGGTAAAGAGTTATTGGTTCAATCCCCATCAACCCCCCAGAGATATGAGGGATTACTCTCCAACCTCTGAACTGAGGACCAGCACACTAAGCTCCTCCCCAAATTTCTGTGCCCATCTTCTTTTATGTGAATCCACCAGGTCCAACAGTGCTTCTATACACCTGTCTCTGAAGCTGCTGAAATTTCAAGGGAGAGGGAAAGAAATGGGAAGGCAGGCTGAGACAGATATTGCAATGTAGTCTTTCTAGGGTGGCCTCATACTGCCACTTCTCAAGAGTTTTCTATTATTTGTATAGGTGATGACCAAATGATGAATACATAATACATTGAGGGAATCTGGGGTGAGGGTGGTCTTCAATGTCACTTTCATCTCTCAGCCTGTCCTCTCCCTTCTAGACACCACTGTGAGGAATAGCAGATGCCAACCCCTTCCCAAAGTCTCAACACGGCACAGACAGAAAACAGTACCTCAGATGAGAAAGAGCATGTGTTCAGAACAAACAGACGTCTCAGTAGCACAGCACGATATGGTTATGACAAAATTTTTTCCTCCATGTGGAATGAGATGTTTGTTTTGGGGAAAAGATTGCCAAATGGAAAGAAATGAGAAACATGATGTATTCATCAGACAACAAACTTCTCTGAAGGAAACAGTGTCTGTGACAGTGAGATGGTGGCCTGCTCTCCTAGGCCTATGCTGGCAGGGGCTGTGAGTGGTATAGACACCATAGGAGGCAACGTCTGATTGCTGTCCCTGACACTCATTCATCTCATCTTGATAGGAAGGCTGTGTCCCTTGGGGTCAGCTCAGTGATCACAGGCCAAAATTACACATCACTCTTCTATGCTCTAGGGATAGGAACTCTTGTGGTAATAGGAATATCTACCAACCAGGGTCTGGATTTCCTGTTTGAGCAAATTATCCTTGGAGGTAGAAAGTTCATGCTGAAACTCCTCTTTCTGCTCTTGGATCCATGCAACAATGGTTATGAGTATCTGGACATCAACAATTACCCCCACCCCCACTGCCTTCTATAAACTTTGTGCTTGCTACTGACATGAGGATTGGAAAATGGCCAAAGATAAATTAACTTTTTCTAGTGATGTCTCTTCCCTTTACCTTTATTGGGGAATTTACTCTTCAAAAATTTACTTATCCTGTTTCTAAAGTGCCTCTGAAGGTGCCTGTTCTTTGTCTAGAGGGAGCCTTGGAGGGCATGTCCCCATAGTATCTGCTATTTCCCTACCTGTGTAGGGGGGAAAATCCACCAGCATGGTAAGGCTTCCCTCCTGAAAACCATCCTTCTTTGATGCCTGATCTGGGCTACACACAAAGTCAGTTGGACCAAAGTTTTTGCTATTGTTCTTCTATGGGTCCTGCAAGTTTGGAATCTTGGGCTTCTACAGTTCCTGGCTGCTGCTTTTGATGGTTAAGATATCACACATCCCCTGGGATGTTGACAAGATGCTGCTGGATGTTCAGGATGATGGACAGAGTTTCCTGGGAAGCCAGGATGTCAGGGGTACAGTCCTGAAGGAACACATCAGTGGCACAACCTTGAAGGATGATGCCAGTGGCCATATCTTGAGACTGGTTGTCTGACTCCAAATCTGTTCTCAAGCAGGAGTTTTCTGCTAAGGGGGAGGGGATTTTACTTTTCCCAGAACTTCCCAGATTCCCATGAACAGTTTGAGAATTGGACATCCTGCTGGTTCTCATAGGGACTACATTGTCAAGGGCTTCTCAGCTTTCTTTATCTCCCTGGTGTCTTCTTGCTTTGAAGTTTGGAAGTCTTCATTGACCTAGTGTTGTCATGCTGTGACATGGGTCTTGTGAGCCCACACTCTACTCTCCAGTTGCTCATGCCTCCCTCTTCTGCACCTGGATTTGGCTCCCAGGTGCCCCTCCCAGATCCCAGGACAATATTGCTCTGCTAGGTTTTGCCCACAAGGACCTATGTGGGGACACTGAAAGGGCAGGCTACCCCCCTATGCTGTTGGAAGACCTCTGAGGGCCCACAGTTTTCACCAGATGTAGTCTTGCTGAGGGACTTAAGTGAGGAACCAAGGAGAGGATACTGCAGGGAGATACCTTTCAGAGTGTGTTTTCACAGGACACTGATATTGTGGACAATGGAGTTAGCCCTGGAATTACAGGAGGCTGATGAGGGAAGGGCAGACTATGGAAGGACTAAAGGCTTAGTCTTTCTCAACTTGAAGAGGTTTATGTACATGAGGACCTTGAGATTTAGGTCCCGCCTGTGCCTCAAACAGAGACTTTTAATTTGTGGCTTTGGCACCTGCTGAGTTTCAGCATCCCTGAGGGAGAGCTCCTGGGAGGTGTTCCTGCAGATTTCCCAAATTTTCATAGATGGTCCATCCCCAGGCTCCATGTGTTTGAATTTTCAGGCAGGACAGACAGATGGTATGTTGCAAGACTGGAATTACAACACCCCACAGAATTATGTCCTCTTTGGTCTGCTCCAACTTCCTTCTTGAATGTACATGCAAGATATGTGTATGTTTCTTGTCTGGATATCTTGGTGAATCATTTCCTATGTATTTCTTGAGGGTCTCATCAAGTCCCTTCTGACTTTGTCTCAGGGATGACTTGTAGAATCTTCTTTGGGAAAGTCTTCTAGGATCATCCTTAGACTGCCCCAGATCATTGCCTGAGTATTTCCCCACCTGGCAAATTTCTGGGTTCCCTGTCCTTCTGGCTGCTGTCATCTGGATTGTAGAGCTCTAGAAAGATCCAAAATTGTCCTTTGTCATATCAGTGCTTGGCAGTTTTATCCTGGGCTCTCTTGGGTCTTAAGATAGCTGGATCTTGTGGAATTCTCCACACTAGTGCTGAGGGATCCTCTTCTCATGGGTGTTACTTCAGTTTCTTCCATTGTTCATGGCTGATAAAATGCCCTTTCAGTCTGGAAGTGGACTTGTCTTTCTGGGAGGCCATGTGCTGGCTGTGAGTTATCTAAAGATTTCCTGGGTTAAACCCTCATTCTTTTTAGTTGATTTTTCAAATGGTGATGTCCTAAGTGTTAAAAAGCAGTTAGAACAGAACATTGTATTCCCATCTTGGGTTTAAGGGCACAAAATGCAACAGATACTATTCAGAGGTGAATGGCTGACAGTATGTGAAGAGACAGTGTTTGATGGCCCTGCTTCTGAATCTGAGCCAGTGCTGGGGACTGAGACCAGGATAAAGTTGGAGTCAAAGGTTGAGGTTTGACAACATGGTGGTAGCAAGGGCTGGGAGAAAAGTGTCATGCACTTTAGTCTGAGCTTGTACTGGTATAGAATTAGAGAGTCCATTGCATAAAATGGGATGCCTGGTGGTGATTCCTATAGAAGGCTCCAGAGCATTGCTCTTCAAAAGGCCCCACAAAAGCTGGCTACATTTTTTCGTGGTGTTCCAAGACCTTGTTTTTTCTTTTTTCTTTTTTTCTTTTTTTTTCCTTTTAAGAAAGCTGCTGAGGAACAATGCTGCTGTTACTTGCCTCTTTTGTTCTAGAAGGCTTGTGGGGTGGTCGTGTCCTGCTCCCTGCCAAATGACTTTTCTGTGCCCTCCAGTGAATGAGGGGGTCATCTGATCCCTTTTTTATTCTCAATTTACAAATTTTAAGTTCTCCTCTCTTGCTGACCAGTGCCTACAGCAGTTTCAGGACAGCAGAGTTAATGAAAGAGGTACCTTCAGCCTCTATTTTCAATCATGGTTTGTTTACCCAGAATGAGTCCTTTGTTGGTGGGGAACATGATCTCTCTTGGATTCACTGTGTGAGGAGTTGGAGAGGGATGAGACTTTGGCAGGCATATTCCACTAGAAGAGGGATGAAATGGTATAGATGGAGAGAACATGGCCTGAGATTTCTGGGAGAGAAGGCAATGGGACAGAAGATGGCAATGGAACAGAAGAAGGTGATGAATCAGGTGCAATTTATGGAACAGCAGAATGATGGGATCAGAGAAGGTGATGGGACAAAAGATGGTGATAGGAAAATATTATCATTTGTATGTGAGGTGTCTCACAAAAGCTCATGTGTGAGCCATTTCAAGAAGGTTCAGAGAATGATTGGGTTGTGAGATTCCTATTCCAATCAGTGAATTCATCCCCTGATAGGGACTAACTGAATAAATGATAAATGAAGGGGTAGGGTGTGACTAGAGGGAGTGATTCATTGGTGGAATGGCTATGGAGTATATATTAGTATCTGAATAATAGACTCGCTACTTCCTGCTCACCATGTGAGATGCATCCCTCTGGCAAACTCTTCCACCATGATTGTCTGCTTCACCTCAAGCCTTGTGGAATGGAGCAGGCCTTCTATGGACTAAGACCTCTGAAACTATGAGCCCTGAAATAAACTTTTTTCTTCTTCGCAATTGTTCCAGTTTGTTCGTTTAGGCACAGCAATGAGAAATCAAACTAAAATAGTAACCTTGTATT
Organism: Sciurus vulgaris; assembly: GCF_902686455.1. Classification (NCBI taxonomy): domain Eukaryota; kingdom Metazoa; phylum Chordata; class Mammalia; order Rodentia; family Sciuridae; genus Sciurus; species Sciurus vulgaris. The sequence goes on from NC_136474.1 coordinate 33,106,459, forward strand.
TTATAAAATATCTTAAAAGCTTATTAAGTCTTCAATTATTTCAGCATTTTTTCCATTCCAGTTAGTTTTTTCTGATTATTTTAATCTCAATTATTTTATCCATAATTCCATGGAAATGACTTTCTTTAAAGATGGAAAGGACAGAGGAAAGAAACAGAAATTGTTACAATATTTACTTCTGATATTAAATGAAACAGACACTATGCACACCATTGGAATGATTCTTTTACATGATTCTTATACATGTTAACCTGTACTCCTAGTTTTGGTTGCTCAAATGCATAAGAATCACCTGAAAATGAACTTCCCATCAGATAGTATGTGTGCTCAGTTGCAGTGGAGCACCTTGGCTGATATTTTAAAGAACTTGTCCTGATCATGAATCACAGCTTAACTCCATTGTCCATGATCTTCCTTTGAAATGAAGCCTTTGCTTGGAAGGCTAGTACCTGCTGCAGCTATGACTCTGAAGTGGTTTCCTTGAAATACTCCATTAGATGGAAGGAAGTTGGAAACAAGTTCAATGAAGCATGAGTTATTGGTGGTAGTTACTTAATTACAGCTTCTTCTACTGTGTTCTGTAAGGCATCAGGATGCACATACCAGAGAAAATGCTCTGTCACAGAGCTACCAGGAGGGGCCTGAGGCTTATGATGGTGGGCCTCGGTCAGCTGGACACTCGTGCCTCATGATCACATACTCAGGTTTACTGCTTCTGGCTCATAAGGCAAGGACAGAGTCTGGGGAGGAGGCTGAGTAAATAATATGTAAATCAATAGCTGGAATACATAGGCATTCTCTGGAGGGAAATGGTAATGGTAGAGTCACTGATGATGCATCTCTGAAGGCACTGGATTTCTAGTACTATAAAAATGGAATGCTAATAAAGTGAAATGACAGTAAGAATAAGGTAAAATTAACTGGCACAAGATGCAGAAGTGTATCAAAAACCCCTGAAGAAACCAGGAACTCTTCAAGGTGAGATAGAAAGAAACCCAAGGAAACCATCACAACCATCCCAACAGGAGGCGTCTGTCAGCCCTTTGTGTTGTCTACTTCTAAAAGAGCAGGAGCTCTACTAAGTCCTGCACATCCTGTGTCTGTGTCCTCATTCACAATCCCTTGGGTACTGACTTTTGACTCTCAGGCCCCTGAGGAAAGAAAAGTGCAGTTGAATGTACTGAGTCCCTGATAGATTACATGCTATGGCAAAGCTGGTGTCAGAGAAAGAGAACTCAAGGCACAGAAGAATCCATGTCACCACAACATTTTGTCTCCTGACTGGAGCAGGACAGAGAAGGAGGAGCACCTGTACAGTGGCCTATGATATGGACTACCAGGAGGTGGTTGGTACACTGCTATTGCACATGCATAGGGAGGTGGACAGTCTCTCCTGGGAATCTAGGATGTTTGCAGTTAAGGGCACTTCAGAGGCATAGTCCTGATAAAACATGTGAGTGGCATAGTCTTGCAGAATGACACCAGTAGCCAGAACTTGAGGCTGGTTCTGTGACTCAGTGTGTGCTTTCAGGAATGAGTATCCCTGGCCTTGGGAAATAGAACTTCTAAAGGGGAAGGGACTCTTACTGGTCCCCCAAGATTATAAATTCCCCAGATTAATATTAACATTTGGGGAGTTTGATGTCTTCCTGATTTCCATGGAGACTGCCCAGTCAGAACACTCCTCATCATCCTCTATCTTTCTGATATCTTCATCTTTTAAAAACTGGGACTCTACCCCAAGTGATGGCAGACCATGGCCTAAGCCTTGGGAGCTCACACCTCCACTCAACAGTGGCTCATGTCTGCCCATTTCTAGGCTGAGTCTTGGTTCCAGGGTATCTCTTCCAGAACCCAGGAGAGCATCCCTGTGCCAGCTTCTTCCCACAAGAATGTAACTATGGGGCTGAGAGGTCAGGATGCACTCTTGTATAGTTGATTGAGCATCTGAGAACACACAAATATCACCAAATGGATTGGTTCTCAGGGACTCAAGTGAGGTGCCAGGGTGGGAACTGATGTTTTTGCAACTTCCTGGAATCCTGAATCTTTCTGAATTGATTTTCCCATGGCATTGGTATCATGAGCAATGGAGGCACCCTGGAGTTACAGGAGGCTGAGGAGGAAAGGGGAGACTGGAAGTGGTGAAGCCTCAGAATATTTCATCTTGAACAGATTCATGTGCTTGAGTACCTCAAGTGGTAGGCCTAACCGGTGCCTCACTCTTTGACTTGTAACACGTGCCTCCAGCATCTGCCAAGTGTCAGCATCTAGAGCTCCTGGGAGGTGTTCCTGAAGGCTTCCTTCCTCACCTTTTAAGGATGGTCCATCCCCAGTTTCCTTGTGGGTGCTTGAATTTCCAGTTGGGGCAGAGACATGATAATTTCCATACCTGGAATGACCAAACCCCACAGGAATCATGCCCTCTTGAAACATTTATAGCCTCTGTGAACCATTCTCCTGGACAGCATGGCTGCTATTATCTGTAAACTCAGAGGTGTGGGAAGACCCAAAATTATTCTTTGCATGACCTGTTTTTGGGACTCTGTCTGAGGATTCCTTCAGAATCAGATATGCATAGATGTGTGGTAGTCCAAATGGGCACTGCATGAAGTTCCTTTGAAGGTGCTACTCCAGTTTCTCTTGGAGCTTGGGGCTCATGAGTTACCCTATGGTCTTGTTGATGGGTTTATGGTTACAGGAGGCCATTCTAAAAAGTGAGATGACTGAAGGTGTTCTGAGACTTTAGAACCAAATAAGGAAAACCTCCCTATTTTGAAGTTGTTTCCTTAAAAAGTGATATTCTAGAGTTGACAAGAAAAAGTGGAAAGCAAATGGGTCCTCTGTTGACTTGCAGGTCCTGAAAATTCACAGGCAGTGTTCAGGGAAAGGTGGAATGGCACATTTGGGAGAGAGGATATAAGATGGTCCTGGTTCTGGATCTGAGCCAGTGATGGGTACTGGGACCAGGTCAATGTTAGAGTCACAGGCTGGAATTGGATAGCAGGGTGGAGCAAAAACTGGGAGGAATAGATTAATCTGGGTGGAGCCAGCAACTAAACTGGAATGGAATTAAGAAGTCTGCAGGAAAAGTCTGCAGAGGGTCTGGACATGCTGAGAGTAGCCACATTGGACATGCTGTACAGAATGGGGAGGCCCTTAAAGAGTTGGCTGCACCTTTTCTGTAAATAGTCCCCCAGGCCCTTGGTTTAAAAGGTTCTAAGGAAAATAAAGTTGCTTTGGATTGACTTGTGTGTCCCAGGGTTGTGGGATGGTGATGTCCTGCTCCCTGTCCAGTGACTTTACTGTGCCTCCCTGAGAATTCAGGGGGTGACCTGATTCATCATTTGTGTTCCCATTACAAATGTTCTGTTCTTCTGTCTTGCTAATCAGTATTTCCGGCCATTTTCGGATATCAGGTTTAATGAAAGATGTACCTTTATTCTCTGATTGTGATTGTAGGTGGTTTGCAAGAATGAGTCCTCTGGTGGGTGGGAAACATGATCTCTCTGGGCTCAGTTTTTGTGTCATGGGAGAGACACCAGACTGTGGCAGCCATCTACCACCATGAGAGGGATGAGAAGGGATAGGTAGAGGAAGCATGGCCTGAGATTTCAGGGACAGGAGAAGGCAATGTGACAGGAGAAGGCATTGGGACAGGAGGAAGCCATGGGACAGGAGGAGATGATGTGACAAGAGGACACCATTGGGCAGGAGAAGGGAATGGGCCAGGAGAAAGGGGATAAGAAGTAGAAGGCAAGGTAACAGGAGAATAAAATTTCTTCATGATTTTTTCTAGTAAATTTTATTATCTTTGTGTCTCTGGGTCTTAAACAACACAACAAAAATAACTAAATTAAATATACCATTATTTCAAATCCAGAGGAACAGGTATAGAAAATGAAAGAAGCCTTCAAGGAAAATTGTGAATATTTCTAGCACATTTTCTTCAACATCACTGATTTTACAATTGGCGAAGAAATTTTTGGATTTTCTGTATACACACACATATACAGATATAAACTCATTTATTCATGTATGATATGTATATCTAATATGCATCCTATGATGTGTGTAGGAATTACTTTTTGTTTTGATTTAACAAAGGGAAACATTGAATCTGACAGTTTCTGTTTTATGTCAAATTTTGTAATTTCCTATCCCTTATTTTCCAAGAGGTTTTCTTTCCCCTTCTCCTTCCTTTCTCTCTGAGTCTCTTCTTCAATGTGTTAGGTAGCCTTGTTGATGGGGATACCCAGGTCAAGAGCACCACTTACTGGAAAGATCTCTGCTCCATGCTGCTGTTTTGGCTCTATTCCTTTACTATATGCCTGTTAGCTAAACTAATGCAGGTATGTTTCTGGGTAATATTTGGTAGTACTTTATTGCATTTCTTGTCTACTTTCCTGACAGATTTACATTTGTTGTTGTCTTGTAATCCTTGTTCATTTTTGTTAAGTTTTTAGTGCTGGCTGAAAACAATGAGTTAGAAATTAGCTCCTTTGCTTTTATCCTTTGGAAGTGATTAACCAGGATTCATTCTTGAACTGATGAGATGGACATATTGTTTCACTATCTTTGTTATGTTACAGTTTTATCCAGATTGATTTTTTTGTGTTAAATCTTCCATATTTGTTTTGCAAGAAATCAATAGATTTCATGCAGTTTCTTAAATTTAATAACATAAAATTGTTTGTGGTATTCCTTGACTATCTTTGTAATATCTATGGAATCAGTATTGATGACACCCTTTTATTTTCCAATCTTCATCATTTATATATGCTTTTTGATATATTGTCTTGAGTCATGGATTATAGTGTTTTTGAAAGTACTCATATTTTATTCATTTATGCAGTGCTGAGCATTAAACCCAGTGCCTCACACTTGCTAGGCAAATGTTCTACCACTGAGCTACATCCACATCCATAATTTTTAATTGACAAATAATCTATGATATTTATATGCCATAATAGGCCTAATGTAATGTTTTGATACATTATGTCAGATCAATCACTACATGCTACCTATTGCTTAACATACTTTTTTCTTTGTTAGAAAATTTGTCTACATTTTAGCAATTTTGAAATATACAATACAATATTAACTATCATCCATATTTATCAGCATTTTGTCTCTGTGAATGGAACACCTGACAAGAACAACTTTGAGGAAGAAGGATTTTTTTAGGTTCTGTCATGTCCATGCTGGGTCCAGGTGAGGTAGAACATCATTGGAAGGGCATCACAAAGGAAAGCTGCTCAATCATGGCAGACAAATGTCATAGAAAGACAGGCAAGGTGGCACACACCTGTAATTCCAGTGGCTCCACAGGATGAAGCAGTAGGGTAGAAGGACTGCAAGTTCCAAGCCAGCCTCAGAAACTTACCAGGGCTCTAAGTAATGTAGTGAGACCCTGTCTCAAAAATAATACATAGAAGTCCTGAAGATGTAGTTCAGTGATTAAGTGCCCCTGGTTTCAATCCCCACTACAAAAATATACACATAAAAATAAATGCAGAGAGAGGGAGACACAGAGGAGAGAGATAGAGAGACAGAGAGAAAAAGAGAGAACGAGAGAGACACACTAACTACACACCCACAGCCAGACGCAATGTTTTTTAATGTTACATTATGCCCACAAAAGGTACACCTCCAGTGACCTACTTTCTCTAGCCACATCCACCTGTCTGCAGTTAGATGTGGTCCATTCAAATTACTAATTCATCTAAAAGAGTAGTCCAAATGTAAGTTTGCATATGTCATAATCCGGTCTTCTCACCCCTCAATATATCTGCATTACCAAACACATGTGATTTTGGAGGGACATTCTTAGATCCAGACCACAATAACCATCATTCTATACTGGACTTTTAAAAATGACTTCTCCATCCTGTTATTTCCTCCATTTGAATATAATATGTGTATGTTCTTTGTTAGTGCTGCTTAGTGTAGTTTGCATTTACCATGCTTGGTGAAGGAAGATGTCACTCGCCCTTTGAATAGAACTCAGTGTTTTAGTGAATCTGGGCTCTGAAAAGATAAATCACCAGTTTCCTCATTTTCCCCACTCTGGTGGGACAGGAGTCTGGAGGCAGCTATAAGTGGATATTTTTTGCTCTCATGTGGAAGAGTAGTAGGTGCTGGTGTTAGTGTGTGTCCCTCCTTCCTTTCTGAAGGCTAGAGCAGGCTTTAGTCTGGTATTTCATTTATGTTGGGTCTTTTAGGATGTGACAAAATTTCAGCAGGTTATGCTCTTGTAAAATAGTTTCTCCTAAGGTTGAAACTTTTCAAGAAGATCAGAATGCTTTGGTTACCCTGGGAGAACCTGATTGAGATCCTGGAGGTAAAACTCACCAATGTATGAGAAGCCCTGTGTGACTGGGTCAGCTCATCCACTCTGTGCTTCCATCTATTGTTCAATTTTAATTCAGGTGTTTCTAGTTCAATACTGCTTCCCAAAGATGTTTCTGCTAGTGGGTTTCCACTCCAAGAAGGTATAAATCTCTGTATGCCTTTCTTTTGCACCAATTCGAGGGAATAGTGGGTTTCTCCTGGGAATTAGTTTTTTGATAAATCCAAGAATTGTTGATTTTTCAGTTTGTTTAGCTTTTTATACAGTATGGGGACAGAGTGACTTCTAAGATGCTTACATGGTGGACCTGAAGGAGGTCCCCCAACCTGATTTGTGCATTGTTTATTCCATCTTCTGATGCTTTTAGGCATATCTGGTACATATGAGGGTAGTGTAGTACATTGCCACACTGATGACGCAAATGAACTGTCCCAAAATATATCCAGACCATTGTGTGTGTCCTTGTTGCAATGGGTTCAAGCTTGGCAATATGATTTGTTTTCTCAAATGGGCCTTTATTGAGTTAATATAATAGAGGATAGAATGGAGTTTGCACATTGACCTTGATCTTCTTGAAATAGCTATCATCTATGGAAGCTCCTTCTGATGCAGTGAAGGATGAATGATCCTCAGGTCTCTACCTTCCAAGACCCCACTCTACTCACCCTTGGAAAGCCATACATATGTGTGTGAAGCTATTCTAGACCCTCCAGGTTCAGTAAACTTATCAACTGTAGATTCATGTATCGCTCAAGAAAAACTAGCTCCAGAAACAACAACCAAATCCAAGAACCAGGAGTTTTAAAATATGGTGTTAGTTATGCAGCAACAGTCAACTAATACCTCCAATATTGACAATTTCAGTAGGATTTAAAATAGTCATGTGTAGTACTAAAATACTTATGATTGTTCATGTATTCTCATGTTAAGATTTTACTCTACTTAAATTCTTTTGAAAAAGAAGTTGCATTATTTGCATTGTTTTATATCTAAATATTAGATTTCCATGTAAATTATGGAGATCATTTTTATCATAAATTAACATTTATGTTTCAGTAAGTAGAACATCTTCCAACTCCTTTTACCCTGCTCTGGAATTACTAGGAACCTCAGTATTGAGAGCAAGGGATGGATACAGAGCTCTACAGGCTCCTCTTGGGCACCATGAGGAGCCCAGTACAGAAGAAGCAGCCCCATCCCCACCATGTTGATAGGTATGTCCCAAATCCATCTGCTGTTATTCCAAGAGCCATCTATTTCAGTAGGAAGGAATGGTGGTAAGAACTAATAAGAACTTACTGTATATGTTATCCTAGGTGATGAATAGTCATTTGCTATATAGAGGTATAGGATATAGGATACACATATGTGAATTTTCATTATTATGTAAACTTCAGGTACTAATAACATTCACTTCAGAAAGTCAAAATGGATCTTTCTTAATAGCCCACAGTGTTCACCCTCAGATGTCAGTGTCCTATGATAGTTCTTCCTCATGCACTAGAGTTGGTTGTCCTACGTTCTTAACTGAAGATAGCTCTATTCTAGGTGCTTTGGCTTGTTTTTTCCCCTCTGTCTTTCTGTATTTTTCATTTTGGCTTTGTCTTTTTGTCTGTTTCTTTCTTTTCCTGCTCCTCATGTCTACTGCATTCACTGCTAAAGGTATGAATATTCTGAGTTCTGAATGAGAATTTTCACTAGTGAGTTCCTGATATATAACACTTTCACCAATATGTTTTCCATGTCTCCTGCTTTTATAAGAGTGTCACTCATTTTAGCCCAGCTTGGCTACAGTCATTCCTTCCCTTTCTCCATACCTGTCTGCCAGCTCTTTAATGCCTTAATGATGGAGCATGGGAAATAGTATTTTAAGAGACCTCCTAAAAATGTCATATATTGACACAATGAACTTTTACTCAGCCATAAAAAAATAATGAAATTATGTCATTTGCTGGTAAATGGATTAAACTGTAGATTATCATGCTAGGTGAAACAATCCTAAAAAACCAAAGGTCAAATGTTCTCTCTTATATGTGAATACTACTAACACATGATAAGGGGAGGGGAGAGAAGTTCTTTGGATTAGACAAAAGGGAATGAAAGGAAGTGAGAAGGGATGGGAATGGTAAAGACAGTAAATTAATTGGACATTACTTTCTTATATTAATTTGTGAATACATGAGCAGTATAACTCTATACCATGTACAACCACAAGAATAATATGTCAAAATTCATTCTACTGTCATGTATAACTAAAAAGAACATTTGTTTCTTAAATAAATGGTCTTCTGAGAGCCCTGAAAAACAATCTCTCCTAATTCTTCTTCACTGATCTCCTGCAAATTCTTTGTCATTCAGGATCATTTTTCTGGTTTAATTGTCTTTGTATATGACTGAGTTTCTCCTAGATGGTGAATTTTGGGGGATTTAAAAAATATGTTATATATTTATATATAAGTCTAAACAAATGTGTACAAACACACAAAAACTCACACACATGCATATATATATATATATATATATATATATATATTTATGATTGGCATATTGAACCACTTACAGTTGACCTGTTGAACCACATGCTCTGTTCTTTCTAGTACTTTTTATATTTTTATTGAGAAATGTCCTACTGAATTCCTGAGGGCCTTGATACTTTTCTGAGACTGACTTCAAACTTGTGATCCCCTAGCCTTATTCTATGTAGTGCTCCACCACCAGTGCACCTGGCTGAAATCATATGTTTTAATCATTCAGCTCAGTTCTGTGCACACCAGGGTCATTTCTCACATGGGACATCTACCTTGTGTGCCTGAATGCAATTATTCTTAATACTATCAAATTAATGTTCAATAATTTTCTCTTGAACTGTTTCAAGTATATCACAATTGGATTTTTATTGCAACATGTATGTAAAATAAAACATCCTTTTAACTGTCCATAGTATATAATTAAATGGCATTAAATAGTTTCACAATGTTGTGCACTATGAATATTCTCCATTTCCTGAACTTTTACAGTTTGCCCAACAGAACTCGCATACTGTTAAACAAGAATATCCCATTCCTCCTCTTCTCGAACTGTTGATAACCTCTCCTCCACTTACTGTCTCTATTGAATTGCCTGCTGTAAGGAACTGATATGTGAAATCATAACTTTTTTTCTGGTTTAACACTTGGAATATTTTTCCTATTCACCCACATTATTGCAGTTTTAAGAGCTTCATTAATTTTCAAGAGTGAATGAACCAATTGGCATGGATGTGCAACATATTGCATAATTTTTCATCTGTTTATCTAGGGAATTTCAGGTTGTTTACACTACTTGGCTAATGTGAATAAAGGTGCCATGAACATCGGTGTGCATGTGTTGGTTTTAGTCTCTCCTTCCAGTTCTCTTGGGAATATACCTAGAAGTGGATTTCACCAATCATGTAATAATTCCACATTCAACGTTGGGAGGAACTATCATACTGTTTTGCATAGTAGTTGCATAAATTCCCACCAAAAAATGTTTAGGGTTTCATTTTCTCCATATCAATATTTATTTCCCATTTATCTTAAAAATATCTGTTGTAATGCATGTAAGGTGATATCACCGAGGGGATGATTTGCTTTTCCTCATGACAGTGCTGTTTTTCCTATGATTATTGAATGTTTGTACATCTTCTTTGGGAAAATGTCTATTACTTGTTCTTTGTCCATTTTCAAATTAGAATGCTTCCTTTTTGAGATATAGAAACTCAATAATAATTCCTCATCAAATTTGAATTGCAAATATTTTCTCTCATTCTGTTGATTTCCTCATTATTTATTTAATTTTAATTTTAACTGGTTCATTAGGAACATTTGACTTGCCATAAACTGAACATGCTGAACATATTTGTTATTAAATCTGTTTTTTTTTATTTTTTTATATTACCTCTGAAGCACTTCTCAATATACAGTTCTACCATGTTAAGTATATTAAAAATGTGTAATGGATCTCCTGAACATTTTCATCTTGAAAATTAAAATCTTTCTCATGAAATACACCCTCCCTTGTCTCTGTGCATGGTTTTCTTTACTTAGCTAATACTTTTTTCTACAACCTTTTGAAACTGGGCTTGCAAAGCAAGTTCACATTCAATTTTGGGGAAAGGCAGTGGACATTCCAGGTTTGGCCTCTGGGATATCTACACAGTCATGGTGACATGGAACCATGAACTGTTCTCCTTCTCTACAAATGTTATCTGGTTCCATTATATCAATGATATTCTGCTAAAAGGAGAAGATCATTCTGTGTATAGGATGCAGTGTAACAACTCATTTACATACTAGGAGATGGATTTCCAACCTCAGCAGAATTCAGGGCCCCCTGAAATTTGTCGGACGGTCAGGTCAGGTAAGAAACATTTGATTCCACACATGTCAATAGATAAAGTGAACAACTTTACCATCACCATGATGTGAAGAATGTAGAAGGGTCTTCAGGCCTCTGGATTATTAGCAGCCTTTCACTCCTAATCCCACTCAGTATCCATGCCCACTAATTGACTGCTGAAGAAGGGAGCCAAAAGGAGCAAGGATGCTCCCAAGCAGAGTATATTTGAAAAAGCTGATTCGATAGCCCAGGTACAATCTCTGTGAACCTCTCTACTAGGGCTTCCAATGTGGAAAAATGTCACCTGTCCAGCAATGACATGCTGAAAAGAAGAACAAGAATGTAAAAAGCACTTTGAGAATTTTTTCCATAGGTATGGAAAGGAACTGAAACTAGTAGATACAGCCCTTTATAACATCAGTTCTTAGGAGTGTGAAATGACCTACCATAGGTGAGCCACTGCCCAAAACTTTGCTAAACATAAGGTGAACTGGCTTACCTACATAGGTGAGTTGACGACCTTTTTCACCACCATCAGTTTCTATAGCACAGAGTCCTAAATAAATGGCATGTGTATTACAGCAATGCAGAGTTCTCATCAACAGCTTGTTGAACAGGTTCCTTTATATATTCCTCATCAGCCCAGGAGGCTGCCCCAGTGCCATTGATCTCACAAGCCTAAGGAGGAATATCTCCCTACCTGAAAATTGGTGTGAGAGATGAGTTGAGCATAGGTGAAGCCAAGTATATGTACTCATTTTGCAATACAATCTGTTATCAATATTATCTGGCATGAGACAGAAGAAAATATGAGCAGAGAGAAGACAGAATTATGCAGTATGGCTTGTAATACCTGTGAGCTGGTCACTGGATATTTGTGCTAACAATTGGATGTTTTACCATGGCCTTACATTGTAGATGGCACAGTCACAAGTGGAATTGGTCTTTACTGGGAGAACCTTCCTTGGAAGCCAACATGTGACAAAAACTGTGACATGAAACTGGAAAAAATGATTGATACCCTCACCTTTGTCCCTGGAAACATGAAGCTGGATGCTTTGACTATGTGCAGGCTCTGACATGGATGCAGGTAGTGAACCAGATCAAAAACGTACAGAAAAAGCAATTTATAAAGTGTAAAAATAAAATGGAACAGGGCTAAAGGGACAGAATTTTTTCTAAAATATCATGACTTGCTCTTGGTCACACCCCAGTGACAGGTGTGCTCCTGCCCCCAGCTTTGTCCTCTAAGAGGCATTCAGGAACAAATACACTGAACTGTCCAACTAGTGTGGGATTGGTAGGTAGATCATATTTTCCTTTTGCTTGATAATAAAGGACACAAATATGCCTTAACCTGTGTATCTTTCCCTAGAAAGAGAGCTATTCAATCCGCCACTTTAAAAGATCTTGAGATGCTAATGTAATGTATGGGTATGAACATTGTGTTGTCAGTGTCAGGACCCCCATTTCCCACACCATGCGATCAGCATTGGTTCCAAGGACATGATACATCATGAAACTTCCATCTGCCATATAACCCTAAGGTAGCAACCAGGATTGGTAGAGAGAGAAAGTCTTCTTTAAGCATTAGATATTGGCCATATTAGGAAAACCCACATTGGCCAGCTGGACTGGATTTTTTAGAGAACTATATGTATAATATGCCAAAATACACTTTACTGTCATGTATATCTCAAAAGAACAAATAACAAAAGAAACATTATTAAATGTAAATGGTCATAAGTCTTGGATGCTTATCCTATGAGCACCTGGGAAATGTGGTCCCTGCCCCAAGCATCCATGTCCAAAATATGCATCCAGATGTTAGTCTCCCAGAGTTGATACAAAGACAAAGAGCTTTGCTGTTTTGCACTCAGTAAGCATTAAATCCAAGATAGGGGACATTTATTGCAAGTTCAGGTGATTTGGACCCCAGAGACAAATTGGCTATTTCTTGCCACAGTTTGAGGAAACTTCAGCCCTCCTAACTGGATCCCTGTGGGTCTTGTTAGGCTCTGGACTTGTGATCATGCCCTAATGGGTTAATTAAAACATTCAAGGAAGTGAACTTAACCTCCTAGTATGGCATCTCATTCATGATTCCTTTTTATTTTTATTTTTATTTTTTTGTTGTTGTTGTGTATTGACACACTGCCTTTACTGCATTTATTTGATAGAATAACGGACACAGCGAAGCTAAAGCAATCATTAGCAGATAGAGCAAAGCAGTTGATATCACAATACCAGGCCTTAAATTATACTACAGAGCAATAGTACCAAAAACAGCATGGTAATGGCACCATTACCCAAGTAAACCAGAACAGATAACATCTTAGGTCTTAGATCAAATGTATGCAAATTTGAAAGAATGGAAATTATGTAAAACACTTATATGGCTTGATAAAAAGGTAGAAAACACCAAGAGAAAGATAGCATTGAATTCCTTAAACACATTAACCAATTCAATTCCCATAGTCCATGAGTCTAAGAGAAATGCTCATGGATATTTAGAAAATATTTTGAAGTAAATATAATATCAAACTCTGGATTATAGATGAAAGCAGTACATAGAAGAAAATTTGTAGCACTGAAATGCCCACATTACAAAAAAGAAAATCAACTAATATAAAGATAACTCAAGAAAGATATCTGAATTAATTAATAAAATGTTAACTCAAAAAAGATCACTACAGGTAAACAGACAAGGAAGACCAAAAAAAAAGCCCAATACAAGCAGAAAGAAAGAAACAGATAAGAACAAATATGTAAAATTGGAAAGAGAAGAGAAATATCAATGCAACCAAGAGGCACTTCTTTTAAAATAGCAATATACTCATACATCTCTCTAAAGACAAGAAAAAATACTAGAAAGATGATTTAATTTACCAATAATGTGAAGGAAAAACTGGTATGTTGAGATATGAGGAGTCCTGCAAAACTCATGTGTGAGACAATGAAGATTTAGAGGAAAAGTTTGGGTTATGAGAGCCTTAATGTAATCAGTGCATTAATCCCCTGATAGGGACTCAGGTGGCATCTCCTCTGAAGGACAGACTTAGAAGTGTCAGTCCTTCCTCAGGAATTTTCTATTCCAGTTAGAGAATGAAGGCTCCATCTCTCTCTTGCAGCCCTGGATGAGACTGAGGCAGGAGAGGGCATCAGGGACCCTCCCCTCTTCAACCTCGAGTTGGAAGAGGTTGCATCTAAGGTGCTTCCTGTTCTAGAGAAGTGCAGGCTGCCTCTCAGGTTTTGAGAGATGCTCAGGCTTGGACATATGTCATTTATCAGTATTCAGATTTCAGGGTGGTGAGATAACTGAGAAGCATCCTGCAGGTGGGATGCAGTGATGCTTGTCATTGGCATCTCAATGACCATGGCCACCTGTCCCAATATACCAATAAAAGAGACAAGCAATGGTGAAGGGCTGGAAAGGAGTTTCAATCAGTGTGGCCACACCAGGAAGAACAGGGGTAGGGGTTCAGTGACCAAAGATCTGCTTCAAGGCATTGACAGAAACCTTGAGGTTTTAGAGTAAAGGTTGCAATGTCAAGTGTGCAGGGTTTGAATCGGTGTTTTCATACCTGGAAAAGTAGTTCATCTTGTCAGGCTATGTTCTGATTGCTCATTGTCTCAGAACTGGTTCTATGAGGTGCCTCTGGAGAAGTCCTTATCACATAAGGTAAACCATCAGTACACACGGCATAATTGCTCCAGCTTATTGTGGCAGCCTCAGTTCCAATGGGGGGGGGGCGGTAATTGTTCTCATTTAATGGAATGATCTGTCTGTGTGGCCCTGCTGCTCCTAGAACCTAAACTGAGTGCAGGTTTAGGAGAGTGACAGTAGACTTGTAGCAGCCACTTAATGGGTCTGGAACAGGAGGTTATAAAAGCTGGAGTTGAATGTCCCTGCAAATCTTGAAACTTACTCTTATATTGGTGTCCTCAGTTGTCAAATGGGACAAGACACGTTAGCTAAATTTAAGAATGAGGACTTGGTCCAAAGTCTTAGATGATAAAAACCTAATTGAAAGTAGAGATGGCAAACTTTATCCTGCTTGAAGTTCTTCTTTAGATATTGAAAGTCCTGTGTGAAGAGTCCATGCTTTTAGCAAAAGTGGTATCTAATTCTCTGTTATAATTACCCACATACCCATCTTTGTATAAATGTATGCTTTCATTTCTCCATGGTAAATATCTAGGAGTAGGACAGTGAATAATATGGTAGTTCCATGCTTACATTTTAGAGAAATGGCTGAAATGTTTTTGAAAGTATTTGTACCATTATAATCTGGCTGCAGTGTGTGAGTTCTATTTCCTCTGTATTCTTATGATGTGTCTGTATTGTTAGGTCTTTTTAATTTGATCTATTTTAATAAGTACCATATATGGACATCTTTTATCATGCTATTCATTTGCATTTCCTTATTGACTGAATGTGCTTTTCTGTGCTTAATGATCATTCATATGTTGTCTTTTAAAATTTGTATTTCTATTTAGTTGGGCACAGTGTCATATGCTATAATGCCAGCAGTTTGGGAGGCAGGAGAATCATGAGTTCAAAGCCAGCCTCAGCAAGAGCCAGGCACACTAATTAAGTCAATAAGACCCTTTCATCAAATAAAATATAAAATAGGGCTGGGGATGTGGTCCATGTTCATGTGTCCCAGAGTTCTATCCCAAGTACCCTCCCCTCCTAAATTTAGGTCTGTTTAAATAATTTACCTAATTTTTAATCAGAATTTTTTTTCTTCAAAATGGTAAATTTGTTTTGTACATGTAGGTATGAGTTCACTCTCAGGTATCTGTATTGTGAGATGTTTCCTCCAGTTACTGACTTGCCTTTTACATTCCTAGTATTGGCTTTTTTTTAAATGTGCATTCTCTTGTTAGATTTATTCAATACATTTTCATTACTACATAACAAAGTGCAAACACAACCTCATCTAAACTGCTACTATGTAACAGAACTCAAAACAAAGTTTATAATACTGACTGTACAATAAGAAAGAGGAAAAAGTAATGTACATATCTCCAATGTATCCTGCAGGACCACCATGATGGCAGTCATGATCTTGCAGAGCTGGGTCAAAACTTGCTCACCATTTTCACAGAATAAGAGAAATGTGGGGCAGGGGTGTGTGGGAGAGTGTAGAAAGAAAGAAACATTTTTAGCATCTACCAGGTGGGGAAACATCCTTAGAGGTTGGAATAGTATTCAAGGAGCAGGGAAAAGGCCAGGCTTCACCAGAATGGGGCTTTTGGTTCTGTATAGTCTGTGAAGTCTTATGATGATTCTTAGAAGTGCCTTCTTTTTTTGAAAGAATCATCACTGCATTTTAATTATGTTAAGCAGTGGCTTTCATTGTGGTGTATTTGTACATTCAAATAACATACTTTTATCATATTCACCATCATGATTTCCCATCCTCATTCTCCTTTGTGGTCTCTAATAAGTCTTCCCGCTACTTGCATGTCTTTTTTAACCCATAAATTTCATAATACTTGTTTTCATGTGTCTAGGTTATTTTGCTTAACATTATGATCTCCAATCCATCTACTACCCTATGAATGACATGATATTTTGTCCTGTGTGGCTGGATAATATGCCACTCAATGTGTGTTCCAATGTCTTGAAATATTTTCCTCAGGTTTTCTTCTAGTCATTCAAAGTTTCAGGTATTTTGTTAAGTTATTCATCCATTTTGAGTTGGCAGGTGAAAGATAGGGATCTAGTTTCCATCTTCTACATGCAGGTATTTAGTTATCCCAGCATTGTTTGTTAAAGGGCTGTCTTTTCTCCTGCTTGAGTTTTTGTCACCTTTGTCAGAAATCAGATGGCTGCAGTTGTTTAGGTTATGCTCTGTGTCATCTATTCCACTCCATTGGCCTACTTGTTTGCTTTTATGCTAGGACCATGCTGCTTTTGTTACTATTGCTCTGCAGTGCATTTTGAATTGAGTATTGTGAAGTCTCTGGCATTGCTCTGTTTACTCAGGGTTATTTTGCTGTCCGGGGTCTTTTGATCTTCCTTTTGAGAATTTTTTTTTTTGTAGTTCTGTAAGAATGTTGTTAGTTTGATGATACATTCATTGAACTCAGTTATGAATTATTAATAACAATTATATTGCAGAAATTTTGATCAATGAAAGAAGGAAGGGAGATGTGCTAGTCAGCCACTCTGGCAATAGGGTGTGCTCCTGTCTTTGCTTTTCCCAGGAGTGCAGGGCTTGGGGTGCATTCCTGGTCTATGGTTGCCTGGCTCAAGCTGGGTATTACCTTCCTGTTCACCCAACCTGGCCTTGGGCCTCTGAAATCTGTGCCTCAACCTGTTTGGGCCCACCACATTCCCTCCAGCCCACGGCTACCAGCAGATGTCCTGAGCTTGCCACCCCCAAGCTCTGTGTCCTGGCATGGGAGCTACTCCAGAAAGTTAGGTCAAAGTGGGCCAGTTATGCACCACCACCATGTCCCAGCTGGACTGGTGGCTTGGTGAGGTCCAGTGGTTCATGTTGATGTCACTCTTCATCATGTCGCTAGTCATGTTGGGCCTGTACCTGTCACAATGGGCACTGGCCAGGATGTGACTCCTGCAGCCATGACCAGTCAAGCCTGAAGAGGAGCAGTGCCTGGAGTTAGAAGCTCTGCTTTCTTAGATCCTGAGTCTGAAGAGCTGCAGAAATGTATGGCAGGTGGTTTGGGTAATCTCCCTGAACAATGTGGCCAAAAGAAGTGGGTTCCTTCCGATGTCTCAGCTCCTGGTACTTGGAGTTGGTGAGGTCTCCAGCATAGTCCAGTCAGCCTAGGAGAAGGTGGTGGCCTGTCACATGGTGGGCAAGACAATTCAGTTTGTGGTCAGTGCAATGTCCTCAAGCTGTGGGCTCTGGACACAATCTGTATGATGTACAGCTCTCATTGGTTCATCTATAGCTGGATTTTCACATGAAAGCAAAAAGAGAAGACATCCAGATTAAGTGGTCCTAAATCCACAGGCCAAAAAATACCATCAATATCTGAGCACCTAGCCCATGGATATAAAGGAAGCCGAGTCTACAAAGCACTTCATCTACTGCTCAGGAATCTGATTCTCCTAACACTCCAAGGGCTCATGAACTAAAATAACTGGTGAAGAACATCCCTGCCTGATTGATATATGATCCTGGTGCTTTAGGCAGTATTAACCCCATGTGCGTTGCCCAGCTGAATGATCCTGCCCTGAGGTTCACTAGCACCCTAACCAAAAGCACTACTCAACTCACTTGGGAGGAAGAGTTCACCTTCGAGCTGAACACCAAGGACTAGCAGTTCTCAGAAAATCTGCTGGCATGACCACTATCTCTCTGGACTTGTTCAAGAAGCAGCCTTCTGGGCTACAGAGCTTCTCACTGTTCAGTGGGCTCACCATCATGAGTGTGAAGTTCAGCTGAGTCATAGCAGAGTTTCTTACATAGAACCCAGTGAATTGAAATTCAGGGAAACCCCTCCCCCTGTTGCTGCTCTCAAGATAGAAAAGGACTGCATAGTCATGCCATGTGGTACTGTGGCCAACACTGTCACTGCTGTGAAGACCAAGACTCTCTATGAAATGGGGAGGTGCCCCAGCTAAGCTCTGAGGCTCCCTTAAAGATGCCCATCTAGGTGAAAGTCATTGAGAAGGACATCTCTATCCAGGCCATCTCATGCCACGGTACACCTGTCAGCAAGACGTTCTCTTCTTCAGGTACGGAATTTCTCATGCTGAATGCCTTTGATCAGGTCACTGAAATTGCCATCTGGTAACTCACTGAATCTTCAAAGCTGAAACTCAAGTCACCATGGAATAAGAGCACTATCATCACTTCAGGGATCTCCAAGACCTCATGCTCTGGACCATAATGCTGCCCTCATGCAGAAGTATGCACCCTCCACGGACAATGCCTCCCAGGATGCTCTGTCTGGCCTGTGTTCCAGAGAGGCAACTGTGCTCTCGGTCCCACCAGTGGGAGATGAGCCAGCCTGCGTCCCATCTGCCCTGGAAACCCAGGAGAATAAACTGGACCCCAAGGAATTGGAGAAGCATCCCCTGGCCACAGCATGTGGTGGGCCAACCCTGCTTGAGATCAATGGGGATGAGCTGTCTGAGAGCTCCCTGAGCATCTCACAGCATGGGTTTTCCGAAAAGCTGCAGGAGTAATTTTAAAGAGGGTTGCCATGATACTTTTCTGCTGTTGACATCCTCATGAAACCCAGGTGTGAGTCAGTCACCCATTGACCTTGTGTTCCTGCAGCAACACCAGCGCACCTGGAAGAATGGGGCCACCCTCACTGCTGCTGAACAAGAAAATGCTGTCCAGGCATTGGGGCAAAGAGTGTCATGAGTGCCAAGAACGGGGCCCCTCTGGACTCCTGCACATAGGCCACCTCCTTCCTGTGGAAGAGGGGAACACAGGAATGCACCTCACCAGGATTGGAGCAGGAGTGCAGCTGCTCCCATATGCCCAATCTTCCAGTTTGGTTTTCCCTCAAAAGTGTTTTGATGGGAAAGAACGATGTGAGTCTCCACCAGGAAGCATTCACCAAAGAGAACTGACAAAGCCCAGTTTGCCACCAGAATCCCAGCGGGACCTTTATCCCCTCACTAAACATTGAGGCAATGGTTAGGAGAAGAGTTCCTTGAAAGAGAACTACCCTAATCAATGGGCCTAGGAAAGAGAGTTGGAGATTCTATTTTACCCATGCATCCTCTAGCATAGTTGTTTGGGGCCCAGCCCTGCACCATGTCCATAGGAGGCATGCCCCTCTGAACTGTCACTGTTGAAAAGAATGGAGGGGGACACCTCCTAATTTGTGACTTAGAATTAAAAAGTACACCTGGCCTTGAGGACAGGGAGGTGGAACACAGCTTGATTTTTGGTAAAGAATTATGATAGAAGTGATGAAAGCTTTGAGAAATGCTGATGTGGACCTTTCATCTCCTCTGCACACATCAGAAGCTCAGAACAACAGGGAACTGTTGATGTGCATTTCCTCTCCATGTGGTGCACTTACTAGTCTACACTGGGAACCAGTCCCAGGAAATTGGGTGCAATTAGTGACAGTGGTAAACACACACACACACACACACACACAAACGCATAAGTTTTTTGCCAAATATTGTCTACAGCCAAAAGAAAGTGCTTGTAGGGGTGCTGGAAGAAATTATTTTGCATCTCAGGTACCTGTTTTTGGAATAGGCATTTATTAACAAATTGTTCAAACATGGGAAATTCTATTAATTCGCTCTTTAGATTTCCGCTGTGACTGGTGCTCCTGGGCACATTTTGGGGCATCCTGGTTTTGGTTTCTAGTGGGAAAAATAATAAACTTGGCACACATTTTTAAACCCCTGATTACCTAGAAAACTGCTTCCTTCATCAGTATGCCTATACCTGGGTCATTCAGTTTCCTTGTTCTTTCACTCCTCTTGAATGTGTAATGCCAGCAGACATGCTTGTTAAACAGTGACTGTCACTGTAATGACATGTTTTTACCCTTTAATGAGATTGGTATTCTTCCAGTATGATTGGAAAGGCAGTTGTGACCCTGATCTCTGGCAGATGGGTGAGTGGGTTCATGTCTTCCAGAGGCTTCATTAACCCTTCAATGTTTATTTCAGGGTAAAAGAGTCATCAAGGGGCAAGACCCCTTGGGAAAGCCAAAACTGAAGAACATTTTTTCATTCCTATATTTGAGGAAGAGATTCAAAAACTAAAGAGGGAATTTCACTTTCAAATGCACATTACAAAATTCCTAGGTCTTCCAGGGAATTATCAAGTGATTTTAAAATGAATTTTAGCCACACAATTTTTGGGGCCTGGTATCAAAGTTTGAACTCAGGGGCACTCAACCACTGAACCACATCACCAGCCCTATTTTTTATTTTATGTAGAGACAGGATCTCACTGAGTTGCTTAGGGACCTCACTCACCCTGAGGCTGATATTGAATTCTCAATCCTCCTGCCTCAGACTCCTGATTAACTGGGATTACAGGCCTACACCACCAGTGCCTAGATTGCAGTTTGAATGGGAACCATTGTAATGTTCTGTGATATATTAATATCAAGTTAGTCCTCCCTTTAAAAACTAAGAAAGAATGAGGGACATGTGGCAAAAATACTGTACTGAAGCAGAATTCCTTATAGTGACTTGAGTTTTAGGGAAAGGTATCACAACATCTCTGAATTTAATTATCATTAATAGGAATAGTAACATAGTCTATGACCTAAATGGAATGGAAATTTACAAAGATATCATTGACTTTAACTCAATCACTCAAGTGGTGTTTAACTATGTTAGAAATGTTTCCAGTCACTGTTAAATAAGAGGTTATTGTCAAAATTTTCCAGCATGTCCTTGAGTCTTACTATAACTCATTTCTAAGTATATAATAAGTCAAAACTAAGACTTAAGAGATGAATTTAAGAAGCACAAAGGGCATGTGTAGTACTACTACCTCCACTGGGAGACCCTGAAGATAACATTATAACCTATTACTGTGTATATTTAGCTAATTAAAATCCAATCTCTGCTTAGTCTCCTGTATTGTGAAACAGGCAGAAAAGCTGCCCTTGATTCATGGCTTCTTTTTTTTCTGAGTGTATATACATAGAATAGCAACTGACACATGATAATTGCTCAATAAAAATGAGCTCTGATTGTTATTGTCATTTGCTATTATAATAACTACTTATTATTTTGGTATACTCTGTATAAATGCCCACGATTTTGTGCTCAAAGAAGTCATAAGCAATATCAAACATTTGTTAATCAAAATACAGCCAATGTCTGGCAAATTATATACATAACTTTAACTCCAAACTATTTAAAAAATTCTTTATCTGCACATTAAATGATTTGTTTTTGAAATCAGAGATGTATCTTATATACTCTAACATCTTTGTGTGTTTTAAGTTCTAATATTTGTATATTGAATTCCAACTTTTTTATTTGAAAGGGAACCAATGATGTCATGGTAAAGACCTTCATCTTAAATGTGAACCTGGAAGTGGACTGATTTTAAAAATACATTTGAGTAGTTGAGTGAATCTCAATACTATTCCTAGAAAGTGTTATGGAGTTCCCTCAGGCATAGAGCACACAGACAGAGATGTATGTCTCATCTGTTAAACCTTTATGCCATTGCCACAAATAAAAGTAAGTAGTGGATTGGTGCTCAACAGTGGTTCATGGCAAAGATAAAATCAAACCATCTGCTTAGGAGAGTGATTTTCCATGAATGGAGAAACGTCTAACGGGCTACCTTTGGAGAATGAGCTTGCTCATTAGCTTTCTGTCCTGGCCCCCAAGTATAGAATTACTAGTTTGCAGGAAGGAAAACGCAATTCAGTATGAAGGCACCACTGAGTACAGATCTCATAAAGTTTGGAAACACCTTGAGGGTAAATTTTTAACACTTTCTTCTTTGTTTATATCTTCAACTCATTCCTAATTAAAATAATAACCTGAGAGGAAGTAAAGAATTATAAATATTTGTTTATAACACAGATATGTACTTGCGACCCTCAGTACCCCCCCACAACTTGTGTAACTGGGAAAAAGAATAGAGATGACAACAACCAGGATTGACACATCTGATTAAGATTTTTTACAGGAACTTAATGAAGCTCAAAAACATAAAAGAAAATACATATGGACTCACTCTTTTTGAATGAGGCAATATTCTGTATTCATTCACTCCCCTACAATACTCATGGCATGCTTCAGGGTTCAGTCTAAAAACCCTGACTGAGAAAATATGTTGAGAAAAAAAGAAAAGATTGATAGGGAGAGATAGAAGTTGTTCTCTACCTTAGTCTCGTGTTAGTCAGCTTTCCATTTCTAATTCCAATATCAAGATAGAACTTATGAAGAGCACAAATTTTTTAGCTCTCAGTTTTAGAGATTCCATTGCTTTGGGACTTTTGAAGAGGTAGGAGCAAGCAGTAGAACAAAATTATTTACCTCCTGGCTGAAAATAAAAGAGATAGGACAGACCAGAATCTCACAGTGTCTTTGAGCACACCCCAATGAGAAGAAGAGTCCAGTATGCCACCCACCCTGTCTTTCAGGGCACATTCAATGCCCAAAACTTCATGCTAGGCTCCAGCTTTTCAGAATGTACCACCTGGGGGACCAGATTTTAACACCTGGACCTTTGGATGACTTTTAAGATCCAAACTGTAGCAGTCACCAAGTCATCTTTATCTCTATATAGATTGTGTCACACCTTACACAGTGCCCTACACACTTCCTTGTGTCTCCCTGTGCTTTTTTTTCATACCTCTATCCTGGTACCTATCTTGTAACACTACTTGCTTAACATTTCTGCAGACATTGTGGTAGTAATCTGTGAATTTCTTGTTATAGGAAAGCCTTGTATGGGTCAGTCATTTTCTCACTGCATGAACTTTCTCTAAACCTGATGTTCTGTTCCCCAGATATACACCCATGTACTTCCAACCCATTGTCCACCATGCTTCAGGTCATTGTTGCTCCCCTGGTTGCCTTAATGCAAGAAGTTGAGTTGTTTGAGTATGTAGTGAACAGACAAACTTACGTGGGAGTATTATTTGATATCAGGCAATGCACAAGGCATTAGAGAACCATTTGAAAACTTCTCCCAGGAGTGAAAACAAAGAAAAATGAAACAAACTAAAACAGAAACTGAGAAAGAGTTTTAAAAAAAATGTATATATTTTTGAGGTAGCTATGGCCTCCTACTCTTCATTGTGACACTCTTAAATGACCATGAACCAAGGTGAGAAGAGCATTAGAGGCCATGGACAGGAAGTAAAGGACACATGCACAGAGGCATTTAGAAGGGCTCTGTAGATGGGTTGGGCATTTCAGTGTGTGAACCAGGGGAATAAGTCAATCAAACCATACGTTAGACAGAAGTTAGTCTGCTTTAGCAATGCTTAGGATGTACTGAGGAGCCTGGAAGTGCTGGGATGAATTGACAGATTACTGCAGGAGTCTGGTTGAATGACTGAAGTGGGACACACAGTAGGAATGCCAAGGAAGAGATGCATTTCACCATGAAGAATTACAAATAATGAATGAGGAAGGAAGAAGTAATGGATACAATGACTGAAAATCATCTGAGGAAGTTCCCAAAATTTGGATGATGAAAAAATAGCAGAAAGAAGCCTGCAGCAGCAACTGATTACAGAGAAAGGTGACTACAGAGCTCCAGGGTAAAACTATCTGCATTGGTCTGTGGTTTTTGACCCTACCAAAAGAGAAACTCCAGTAGGACCGAGATCAAAGAGCTCTGGCACTCCAAATCTTTGATATGATGGAGGTGACCCACATTTGGGTTTCCCTTCCCCTCTTTGGAGGACTAAGTCTTGCCCAATCATTACATTTGAAGAGTCCTGAGTGCCTTGTTACCAAAGGCTTCTTGAAGGGAGAGGTTGGGTAAGGCCTGAATTAGGGGGTCACTGCAGATCATATTTCTGCCCCTTGCATTGATAACACAGGAAATCAGCACCTTGCTAACATCCTCTTCTCCCTCTCTGAGTATGTCGATACTTTAGAACCAGGTGGGCTCAAGCTGAGGCTTTTTGATGTTATCTTCTAGCAGTTAGTCTTTGATTTGGTGTGCTTACCTTATGACTTATTCAGCTCAGGATGCTATGTCATGAGTGACTTAAGCAACAGACAGTTCTTTCTCACCTTCTAGAGGCTGTATGTGGAAGATGAGGGCTAGCCTGACTACATTCTTGTGAGGGACTCTCATCCTAAATTTTAAGATGGGCAGCTTTTTCCTCATATGTCACAGAGTAAAGTGAGAGGGGAAGAAATTTTCCTTGCTCATAAGGGTTCAGTACATTGAATCCATACCACCCCAAGATATTTAATCCATAGCACCCAAGTTAATAGGAATGGAAGTAGACAATCCCACAAAGGGATGAGGAATGGATAATACTGAAAATTCTGAAGATTCATGTTTCAATTTGTACTTGGTTCAGGTTTTTCCTGACTGATATCTTGGAAAAAAGGACTCAAGGAAACATTTGGATGATGATTTGTGTGACTGACATGTCCTGAACACATCTTTCACCAAGGGTCAGCACACAGGCAGATGTATGCTAGCAATAGTCTTTAAAGTGAAATTGTTTCAAGATAACAGAAAGCATCTTTGTAGGTATGTTCAGGATCCTGTGTGCTCAGGAGTTTTCCTGTGTTTTGTATTAGATGACACCAATTTGGTTAAGTGTTGACTTTTTTTATTGGTACATGAAAATTACACAGAATAATTGGCTTCATTGTGGGATATTTGTATGTGTACATTGCATAATTTGACAAGTTTAAATTCTCAGTAACTTCATTTCCTACCTTCCACCCATTCCCTTCCTCTACTTTATTGCTCTACATTCTATTTTCATAAGATCTCTTTTTTTCTTGCTATGTTCCTCATTTGAGACAAAACATGGTTCTGGACTTTCTGAGTCTACCTTATTTTCTCTAACACAATGTTCTCTGGTTCCATACATTTTCCTGCACATTACATAATTGTGTGATTCTTTATGGCTGAATAATTATCCATCGTATCTGTTAGTCACATTTTCTTTATCCGTTCATCTATTGAATGACACCTATACTGGTTCCATGACTTGGTAATTCATACAATAATTCAAAATTCACAATAGTGAATTGTGCTACTAATCGTGGACAGGCATGTGTCACTCTTATATGCTGAACTTAGTTCTTTGGATAAATACTGAGGAGTCAGTGGTATAACTGAATCATATTGTGGTCTTGTGAGGAATCTCCATAATGATTTTCCTAGTGACTATACTAATTTCCTTTTCTACCAACAGTGTCTGAGTATTCTTTTGTCTCCCGTTATTTCAGCATTTATTGTTACTTGTATTTTTGATGACTGTCTATGTGTAGTGAAATGAAATCTCAGTGTAGGTTTGATTTACATTTCCCTGAGGACTATAGTTGTCAAACCTTTCTTAAATAGAATTTTTGACCATTTGTACATCTTATTTTCAGAAATTTGTGTTTAATATTTTTCGCCCATTCATTGAATGGGTTTTTTGATATGGAGGTTTTGAGTTCATTATATATTCTAGACATAAATCCTCTGCCAGAAGAATAGCTGGCACAGATCTAATCCATTGTGTAGATTTGTCCTCATGCTATGAATAGTTTCCTTGAAGAAGCTTTTTAGTTTGATGCCATCTAACTTATTGCTATTGTTTACTGAATTGTAGAAGTTCTATTAAGGAAGTCATTGCCTACACTGTATATTGGAGCTTTTCCTTTTTTTCTCTTCTACCAGTTGAAGAGTCTGATCTTATTCCTAGGTTTTTGGTTCAATTGAATTGACTTTTGTGCATAGTGAGAGATAGGTATCTATTTTCAATCTTTTATATATGTCCAATTTTCCCAGCATTCCTTATTAAGGAGGTTGTCCAATATAACTTTTTGGCACCTATGTCAACAACATAACTGTACCTGTGGATTTGTTTCTGTGTCTTTTATTCTGTTTCATTTGTCTACATGTCTATATTTATGCCAGTATATCAGCTCTATTCATTAATTTTTTTTTCTGTTATCACCTTCTTTTTTAAATTTTTTTTATTGTAAACAAATGGGATACATGTTGTTTCTCTGTTTGTACATGGCGTAAAGGCATACCATTTGTGTAATCATAAATTTACATAGAGTAATGTTGTTTGATTCATTCTGTTATTTTTTCCCTTCCCCCCACCCCTCCCACCCCTCTTTACCCTCTATACAGTCCTTCCTTCCTCCATACTTGCCCCCCTCCCTAACCCTAACTCTAACCCTAACACTAACCCTTCCCTCCCCCCCATTATGTGTCATCCTCCACTATTAGCGATATCATTTGTCCTTTGGCTTTTTGAGATTGGCTTATCTCACTTAGCATGATATTCTCCAATTTCATCCATTTGCCTGCAAATGCCATAATTTTATCATTCTTTATGGCTGAGTAATATTCCATTGTATATATATACCACAGTTTCTTTATCCACTCATCAATTGAAGGGCATCTAGATTGGTTCCACAGTCTGGCTATTGTGAATTGAGCAGCTATGAACATTGATGTGGCTGTATTTCTGTAGTATGCAGATTTTAAGTCCTTTGGGTATAGGCCAAGGAGTGGGATAGCTGGGTCAAATGGAGGGTCCATTCGGAGTTTTCTAAGGAATCTCCACACTGCTTTCCAGAGTGGCTGCACTAATTTGCAGCCCCACCAGCAATGTATGAGTGTACCTTTCTCCCCACATCCTCGCCAACACCTGTTGTTGCTCGTATTCTTGATAATCGCCATTCTAATTGGGGTGAGATGGAATCTTAGGGTGGTTTTGATTTGCATTTCTCTTATTACTAGAGATGTTGAACATTTTTCCATATGTTTGTTGATTGCTTGTAGATCTTCTTCTGTGAAGTGTCTATTCATTTCCTTAGCCCATTTGTCGACTGGATTATTTGAATTCTTGGAGTAGAGTTTTTTGAGTTCTTTATAGATTCTGAAGATTAGTGCTCTATCTGAAGTATGATTGGCAAAGATATTCTCCCACTCTGTAGGCTCTTTCTTCGCATTGCTGATAGTTTCCTTTGCTGAGAGAAAGCTTTTTAGTTTGAATCTATCCCAGTGGTTGATTCTAGCTTTTATTTCTTGTGCTATGGGAGTCCTGTTAAGGAAGTCTGATCCTAGACCAACAAGGTGAAGATTTGGACCTACTTTTTCTTCTATAATCTGCAGGGTCTCTGGTCTGATTCCGAGGTCCTTAATCCATTTTGAGTTTAGTTTCGTGCATGGTGAGAGATATGGGTTTAGTTTCATTCTGTTGCATATGGATTTCCAATTCTCCCAGCACCATTTGTTGAAGAGGCTATCTTTTCTCCATTGCATATTTTTGGCACCTTTGTCTAGTATGAGAAAATTGTATTTATTTGGGTTTGTGTCCATGTCCTCTATTCTGTACCATTAATCTACCTTTCTATTTTGGTACCAATACCATGCCGTTTTTGTTACTATTGCTTTGTAGTAGAGTTGAAGATCTGGTATTGCAATACCCCCTGTTTCACTCTTCCTGCTAAGGATTGCTTTAGCTATTCTGGGTTTCTTATTCTTCCAGATGAATTTCATAATTGCTTGCTCTATTTCTGTAAGGTACGTCATTGGGATTTTAATTGGAATTGCATTGAATTTGTATAGCACTTTAGGTAGTATGGCCATTTTGACAATATTAATTCTTCCTATCCAAGAACATGGAAGATCTTTCCATCTTCTAAGGTGTTCTTTAATTTCTTTCTTTAGTGTTGTAAGTTCTCATTGTAGAGGTCTTTCACCTCTTTTGTGAGATTGATTCCCAAGTATTTTATTTTTTTCGAGGCTATAGTGAATGGGGTAGTTTTCCTAATTTCTCTTTCTGAAGATTCATCACTTATGTATAAAAATGTGTTGGATTTATGGGCATTGATCTTGTAACCTGCTACTTTACTGAATTCACTTATGAGTTCTAAGAGTTTTCTGGTGGAATTTCCAGGTTCCTCTAAATATATAATCATGTCATCAGGGAACAGGGATAGTTTGAGTTCTTCTTTTCCAATTCGTATCCCTTTAATTTCTTTGGTTTGTCTAATTGCTCTGGCCAGAGTCTCAAGAACGATGTTGAATAGAAGTGGTGAAAGAGGGCATCCCTGCCTTGTTCCAGTTTTTAGGGGGAATGCTTTCAGTTTTTCACCATTTAGAATGATATACCCCTTCATGCTCAAAACACTAGAAAATAGGGATAGTGGGAACATTCCTTAACATTGTAAAGGCCATTTATGCTAAGCCCATGGCTAATATTCATTTCATTAATTTGACTGTAGTATAATTGACAGTCAGGCATTGTGGATACCTCTAGCTATCATCTTTTTACTCAGATTTGCTTTGACCATCCAGGGCCTTTTTTCCTTCTGTATAAATGTTAGTATTTTTTTTCTGTTTTTGAAAAGAATATCATTGGTATTTTGATGGCAATTGCATTGGATCCTCAGACTTATTTTTATAATATGACCATTATATAATATTAAATCTCCCTAACCATGGACATGGGAGATCTCTCCATCTGTTACTGTCTTCTTCAATTTGATTTATTTTTTGTGTTTTGTAAATTTTCCTGATGATCATCTTTCATCTTTTTGGTTAAATTTGTTGCTAGATATTTTTGTTCTAGGAAGCTATTGTTATTACAAATTTTTTTCCTAATTTCTTTCTGAGCAAAACCACTCTAGTTATAGGAAAGTGATTGATGTCTATAAGTGGATTTTGCATCCTGATACTGTGCTGAAATTTTTAATTGTCTTTAGAAGTTTACTGGTGGAACTGTTTGGATCTTCTAAGTTCAGAATAATATCATCTGCAGATAGAGGCAATTCAACTTTTTTTTCATTTCTATTTGATTCCTTTTGTTTCTTTTTCTTGGCTAATTGCTGTGGCTAATGTTTGAGGAAAAATATTGAATAGGAGTGATGAGAGTAGACAGACTTGCCTAGCTCCTGATTTTAGAGAAAATCTCTTTAGGTATTCGCTGTTCCTTTCAATGTTGGCATTGGGTTTCTCATACTTGACCTTTATTATGTTTAGGCAAGTTTCTTCTACGCCTGGTACCTTCAGTAATTTTATCAAGAATGCATATTAAATGTTGTCAAAGGATTTTTTTTGCATGTGTTGAGATTTATCCTTGAGTCTTTTTAAGTGGTGGATTATGTTTCTTGATTTCCATAAGTTGAAACATCCTTGGACCCTTGAATTGAAACCATCTTGATCACAATGTACAATGTTCTTAGTGTGTTGATGAATTTGATTTGACTTGCTGATATTTTAAGGATTTTTGAATCCATATTCATCGAGGTTTGTAGTTTATTTGCCTTGAAGTGTTCTTATTTGGGTTTCACATCAGGTTTATTATAGTGGCTTCATAAAATGAGTTTGGAAGTGTTTTCTCTCTTTCTGTTTAATGTAATAATTTTAGGAATGTTGGCATTTGTTCCTTTAAGCACAGGTGGGATTCAACTGAGAATCTATCTGGTCCCAGGCTTTTCACTGTTGGAAGTCTTTTTATTACTCTGCCAAACTCATTGCTTGCCATTTTTCTGCTTAGGTTTTCCTGTATCCTCTTGGTTCAATTGTGGTAGGCTGTAGGTGATGAAAATGTCTACTTTTCCTGGATTTTTTCAATTTATTTCGATTTATTGGAATATATGCTTTCAAATTAATCTCCAATGATACTCTGAATGTCTTGAGTGTCTTCCTTAATAACTCCATTTCTATGTCCCATTTTATTGATTTGAGACTTCCTTTTCTTTTAATATATTAGCTAAGAAATCACAATCTTACATATTAGTTTGAGAGAATCAATTCTGCATTCTAAAATATCTATTTTGGAGAAAGCTGAAAAATGTGTATTCAACTATTGTTGGATGAAAGATTCTGTAATATCTGTTAAATCCATTTGAGTTAGTTTGATTTAGCTCTGTAGTACCTTTGTTGATTTTGTGTGTGGATGACCTATGTATTGCTGAGAGACTTATATTGAAATCACCTGACCAAATTGTATTGTGGACTATGAACCTTTATGTTGCATAGTGTTTTATGAGATTAGGTGCACCAGAGTTTGGGGCATACATATTAATCATCCTTTTGTTTCTTGTTGGATTTCTCCCTTCATCAGGATGTGGTGACCTTTTCGTCCTCTAACTAATTTTGCTTGAAATTGGTTTGTTAGGTATAAATAAGCATTCATCTGGCTTTCAGGTTTAATTTACATGAAATGTCAGTTTTCATTCTTTTACTTGTGAATACCTTTGACCATGTGTGGATTTCTTGCAGGTAACAATAATTGGGTCTTGTTTTTTAGTCCAGTCTTCTGATCTATGTCTATTATTTGGAGAAATGAGACATTTTATATTCAATGTTATTATAGAGAGAAATGTGTTCCTTCTTGTCATATTGATCTATATTTAATGATTGCTTCTATACTAATTGTCACGTGTTCATCCACACTTCTAATGTAATTTCTTCTCATCCAATATCTCTTGGTGTTTTTTAATGTTCTTCTATGAGTAGAATTCTTCTAAGTGTCTTTTGCAATGCTGGCATAGTAATAATGAATTCATTTCATTTA
Source organism: Sciurus vulgaris (assembly GCF_902686455.1). Lineage (NCBI taxonomy): Eukaryota > Metazoa > Chordata > Mammalia > Rodentia > Sciuridae > Sciurus > Sciurus vulgaris. The sequence goes on from NC_136474.1 coordinate 33,137,348, forward strand.
TGCTCAAATTGAAAGGTTTTTTATTTCTTCTTCAAATCTGGTAGTACAATTCTGATGGTTCATTGAGTACAATGGTCTTGGTTGGCTGTTATTGTTTTGCAAGACTTGGAATACATTGTTGCAAGCCCTCCTGGACATTAGGGTTTCTGTTGAGAAATGGGATGTTAATCTGATTGTGTTTTCTGTAAACGTGAACTGGCTTTTAAAATTCTAGAAGCTTTTCAAATCCCTTCTTTGAACTGAATTTTTTTCATTGTAATTATAGTAGAATTTGAAGAAGTTGTTTTCTAGTCAGGTCTATTTGATGTTCTGAATGTTTGCAGTGTCAGGAAGTTCATCTCATTCCAAAGATTTCAGGCATTTTTGTGCTCTTATATCACTGTCATAATCCTGTATCTCTGATCCTACATTAATGTCTGTGAGCATTAATTTTGTCTCAGAGTTCTTGTAAATTATTATTATAGTTTCCCATGTTTCTCTTTAATGCACTCTGAGTGTTCAAGGATGTCCAACTGATGTTGAAGCTCAGAAATTCTGCCTTCTACTTAATCGAATGTATTGGAAACACTTTCAACTTAATTTTTTTTTATTGTACACAAATGGGATACATGTTTCTCTGTTTGTACATGGAGTCAAGACATACCGTTTGTGTAAACATAAATTTACATAGGGTAATGTTGTTTGATTCATTCTTTTAATTTTTTCCTTCCTCCCACCCCTCTTCTCCCTCTATACAGTCCTTCCTTCCTCCATTCTTCCACCGACCTTAACCCTAACGCTAAACCTAACCCTAACCCTAACACTAACCCCTCCCACCCCTCATTATATGTCCTTATCTGCTTATCAGTGAGATAATTCATCCTTTAGTTTTTTGAGATTGGCTTATCTCACTTAGCATGATATTCTCCAATTTCATCCATTTGCATGCAAATGCCATAATTTTATTATTCTTTATGGTGGAGTGATATTCCATTGTATATATATGCCACAGTTTCTTTATCCATTCATCAATTGAAGGACATCTAGGTTGGTTCCACAATCTGGCTATGGTGAATTGAGCAGCAATGAACACTGATGTGGCTGTATCTCTGTAGTATGCTGATTTTAAGTCCTTTGGTCAAATGGTGTTTCCATTCCAAGCTTTCTGAGGAATCTCCATACTGCTTTCCAGAGTGACTGCACTAATTTGCAACCCAACCAGTAATGTATGAGTGTACCTTTTTTCTCACATCCTCGCCAACACCTATTGTTGCTTGTGTTCTTCATGATCGCCATTCTAATCGGGGTGAGATGGAATCTTAGGGTAGTTTTGATCTGCATTTCTCTTATTACAAGAGATGTTGAACATTTTTTCATATATCTGTTGATTGCTTGTACATCTTCTACTGTGAAGTGTCTGCTCATTTCCTTAGCCCATTTCTTGATTGGATTATTTGTATTCTTGATGTAGAGTTTTTTGAGTTTTTTATACATTCTGGAAATTAGTGCTCTATCTGAAGTATGAGCGGCAAATATTTTCTCCCACTCTGTATGCTCTCTCTTCACATTACTGATAGTTTCCTTTGCTGCGAGAAAGCTTTTTAGTTTGAATCTATCAGAGTCACTGATTTTGCTTTTATTTCTCGTGCTTTGGGAGTCCTCTTAAGGAAGTCTGATCCTAAGCCAACAAGTTGAAGATTTGGATGTATCCATCTTATGGATTTTTCTTCCATAAGTTGCAGGGTCTCCGGTCTGATTCCGAGATCTCTAATCCATTTTGAGTTTCATTTTGTGCAGGGTGAGAGATAGGAGTTTAATTTCATTCTGTTGCATATGGATTTCCAGTTTTCCCAGCACCATTTGTTGAAGAGGCTATCTTTTCTCCATTGCATGTTTTTGGCACCTTTGTCTAGTATGAGAAAATTTTATTTATTTGGGTTTGTGTCCATGTCCTCTATTCTGTATCATTGATCTACCTGTCTATTTTGGTACCAATACCATGCCATTTTTGTTACTATTGCTTTGTAGTAGAGTTGAAGATCTGGTATTGCAATACCCCCTGCTTCGCTCTTTCTACTGAGAAAGAGCTATTCTGGGTTTTTTATTCTTCCAGATGAATTTCATGATTGCTTGCTCTATTTCTGTGAGGTACATCATTGGGATTTTAATTGGGATTGCATTGAATCTGTATAGAACTTTAGGTAGTATGGCCATTTTGACAATATTAATTCTGTCTATCCAAGAACATGGGAGATCTTTCCATCTTCTAATGTTTTCTTTAATTTCTTTCTTTAGTGTTCTGTAGTTCTCATTGTAAAGGTCTTTCACCTCTTTTGTGAGATTGATTCCCAAGTATTTTATTTTTTTCAATGCTATTGTGAATGGGGTAGTTTTCCTAATTTCTCTTTCTGAAGATTCATCGCTTATGTATAAAAATGCATTGGACTGAATTCACTTATGAGTTCTAAAAGTTTTCTGGTGGAATTTCCAGGTTCCTCTAAATATATAATCATGTCATCAGCAAACAGGGATAGTTTGTCAACTCAATTTTTGATTTGATTGATTTTTGTCTGTCATTTCCCAGATTTCTGTTTTGTTCTTTTACAATTTGTCTATATGTTCATTGAATTTGTCATTTATATCCTGTACTGACTTCCTTAATTCATAGCTATTTTATTGACACATCTTAGAATCCATTAATTTTCAAAAAATTTTGTTTTCAATATTTTTACCCAGTATTTCATCCTCTGATATCTTTGCGATCTTCTGTTGGTGAATTGCAGACTTTAAGAGTTTTCTGATTACACTTTGTTTTTATATCTCTTATATTCTTATATTGAGATTGGCATATCCATTGTGATGGGTTTCTATTCCACATTTATATGAGTGAATTCTTAGGGCACAGTCTTCTTTTGGCCAAGCATTCTGGGATATTGGTTTGTTGTGAAATATTGAATACATTTCCAAGTGGATTTTGTAGTATATTTGCTCTGCTAACTTCCTAGTGCTGATTAGTAACCAAAGCAAACATTCAAAGTGGTGTTGTATGTCACAGCTTAAGGATTCCACTTTCTCTGTAGATTTCATTGGATCTTTATAATAGATCAGACAATTTTGTTCCTTGTAACTGTCCATGATTGCTCTTCTAGATTTTGTCACTCTGTATATTCCAAGAGTTTATGGGAGTAACCTATGTTGAGCTCTTTGTGTTATTTCTCTTTGCTGTTGCTGTAGTAGCAGAGGTCCAGGGTTGAGTTGAGCCTTCTTCCCATGGGCCATGGTTGTCAGTTTGGGGTTCCCTTCCCATTTCTTTGTGTTAAACTAGTTTGAGCATAATTATGTGTGGAACAAGGTTCAAAACCTCTTAGGTGGTTTGGTGTGTAACTCAGCCACAGAGCCTAGTTCCACCAATTTGGACTGTCACATTTGATACCCAGGAACTACAGAAAATGGGGAATAAATAACAGCAACAATAAGAGTGAACATTCTGCAACATTCAAGTAAATGCCAAGTGTCAATTATGATATGTACAATATTAATAATCAGAAAATGAGAAATGATGGTGTCTGAAATTGAAACAGCAACAAAAAACAACAGTGACCTATATTTAGCATTAAAGTAATCACTAAGTGTCAGCTGCAAAATCCACAGTACTAATAACTGCAAAATCATGAATGGTGGGAGCGAGATTATATAAACTAAATATTTTTAAGAGATGGTAAAATATGACTCATTAAAAAGGAATAAAATGAGAAAGGAAGGCAAAAGAAATGTTAGAATATTCCAAAGATGAAACAGATAAAGAGGGTTAGAAAGTGAAGGTCACAATAAAGGGGGGCTTTAAAAAAATTTGAAGTGAAACAAAATACATTGGCAGAGAACCAGAATACTTAACTGTTGGAGAAGCTGTGAAAATTATGTAGAGAGTAAAAAGAAATAAAACACTAACCCTCAAAAAAATTAGTAAATGGATAATAAAATGAGAGAAATGACAGAAAAGACAAAAATCTCTTTAAACATGCATAACATGAACCAATCAGCATATACAAGCAAAACAAAAACTAAAAATTCATAATGCAAAATGAAACATTTTAAATGTCTCTCACATTCTCTATGCCCCTGCATAAGATACTATGGAATGGTAAGTACTGTTGTCTGCTACAGTGTGGTTGGAACAGACTAAAATGATGCATCCTCATGTTGGGGATGACATGGAATTCTAATGGAAAGCTTTGGTGGCTTATATCTAACTCTGTGTGTAAGTTTTGGGTGGAGTGTACTACATAGATATGAGCTCAACACACCCCTAGGGGCCTGGCCGATTGTCATCTCTGGTGCCCATCTGAATCTCATGTGACTCCTGAGAATTCTACTTGGCAGGCAGGGTAACAAACTGTCCTGTGTGGAGGAAACACAGCAGTTCTCATGCACTCCACAATGAGCTATGACCTTCCAAGTTTCAGTCCTTGAACGCAATCATTTTCCCCTTGTTTGGCTTCCAAACCCACCCTCAGCTGATTGTGCAAGTCAACAGACTTAAAGCAAAGCTAGTTGCATTCCACTACATATCTCAATCCCCTCAGATGCAGTCTTCCTTGTGCATGTTTCAATGACTTTCTGCCAGGTGCACCTTCCATTACTGCTACAAGTGGAATTTTTAATTTAATGCCTAGAATGTATTATAAGAAATATCCTCTTAAAGAATCATGCTACCTTGTTATATTAATGCTTCTACCACCACATCCACCCACAGGGCAAACACAGAAAACATGAAAAGGTTGCATTAAAATACAGAAAACTAAATAGTGACACAAATACACCCAAACACATTTGACTTTTGACATTTTGGGACAAACATCTCTAATAAAACATAAGAATATAACGTTGATCCCTCAATGTGCTACAGCCATAACATGCTTTATCTCTTAGATAGAGGAGCTTTAGGAGGTGTGTGGTGTGCAGAAAAGTGGAAAACCAGGCTTCTTATATAGCCTTACTTAATACTTTCTGTTTGCTTCTTAAATGAGCTTTGTCTGTTTCTTTCATATACCTGTGTTTTCATTTTAAAATGGACACGAGCAAAATTGGTCAAATTCTCAAGTTGATACACATGAATAGGATTAAGACAGAAATATCAATAAAGCTATGGAGCAAACTCCCTAATTTGGTCTTACTCTAATCAACTGAGGAGATGTCTTTAGCTCAGAGTTGCCTAGGTTATTACAGTTTTTATTCTCCATGAAACGAATAATCTAAATGAGATTTGTGGATGAGTTGAAATTTTATTTCAGTCTCTGATGTCCTGTTCAACTACCACTAACAACACAGCACTCAGCTTAGTTGTGGCATATAGTAGCTGATCTATACATATCTGTATTAAATTACTTAAAAAACTTTTAGATGTGTAGAGAAGTACATATTTGCTCATATTAATAATTTTTCTATAAATTAAAAAATATTAGGGGATTAGGTCCCTTTATAGGTCAATTGATCTCTTCAAAAAATGATAGAATTCCACAGTACCATAGATTTATTACTTTATGCATCAGACCAGTGAAAACACAATCTATATTCTACACTCTCCAAAACAGAACAAATATCATTATGAACAAATGGAATGTAACTAAAAAGGCACACCATCTCATAATGGACCATGTGTTCAGAAACACTAGTGACAATTTAGTGGAGATATAACTGAGGTCAGTATAGCCATGTGAAATACTCTGGTTCAAGTTTGTCCATAGATCTGTGCTTTTAAGGAGGGTTTCTTGGACTGAACATAAGCATCAACTAAGGAAAAGATTGGGCAGTTTCCTGCTCCAGCCCCAAACAAATCCAAACAAATGTCTATAAGGAAACCTCGGGTACAAGTTTGTCTGTCTCAGATATCAAAAGCAGAATCTCCAAATGTGTTGATATAGTGAAAGAGATTTTACCACTCAGTTTCTCATGTCCTACAGAAATGTCTAAATCATTTTCAATTTGCTTATTCCTTTGAAGGTGCTGGGGGCTGATTAGTTTCTGATTATCATTCTCTTAAATAGCTTCCAGTGTTCATTATTTCTTTATTGCTATTTGTTTTTCTGCCCCCATGATGACTTTTCTATTGTTCATATTCTGAATACTGTGTGCAGTCTAACAGGTGAAGAGAATTAAAGTGAGTGTAGTTTTAATCCTCATGACCAAAGTTATATTGCTAATGATCTCTAAGGCATTGTTTACCATGAAACATTCCCTCATATAAGGGCTTTCAAATAAAAACAATGTCACTGCATGGCTCTTTCAGAACACTCAGCTTTATTCATTCTGTGCAATATCAACACGGTAGCATTATAGTGTGTTGACCTTATATTAACATTCTACTCTCTCCTTTGCCATGGTTTTAAATGACACACTTGCATTTTTATGTTAAGTCAGCACACCGCATGGTATCAGATTACATGTTTTCGTACCACTTTATATGAAGCCTTCCAGAATTTGAATATAAAATCTTGTTTTGTTCCATTTTGTTTTTGCAGTGCTGGGGATTGAACCTAGGGCCTTGTGCTTGACATGCAAGCACTCCATGAACTGTGCTATATTGCCAGCCCCTGAATATAAAATCTTAATTAACAAGTATTTTACCAGCACTAGAATATTTTATGCTTGTAAATGAAAAAATACTTATAATAATAAAGAGAACACAAATATAGTAATCCAGATATCCCATGGCATGTTCTTGAAGGGAATCTTTTAAAACTATCAAGTTATACTTTATACAAGTTTGTAATTCACAGTTTCTGCCACCAGATCATGTGTACTAATGAGTCTGTAAGGATGTCCTAAGCCCCAGTGTAACACTTCTTTGTGATGGCTGACTCTTAAACAGCAATTAAATTATTTTCCAACTTCCTTGAGTCTTTCCCTGGCATCCAGCTTCACCTGGACAGCCTTCTCTGGCCACTCAACTGTGCCAGAGGCCACACAGTATAAAATCACACCTGCTGAAGGTGTCTGGTGATGCAGACAATATGCAGTGGATCAAAGAGCGCACAGTCTTCCTTCCAGATAGATTAATCATAGTGCAAATGATTAATTTTGGCATCAAAATCTAGTCCTCTGTCTGGGTTTGTTCTTAACACATGGACCCTCATTGTGCAAGTGACAGCTGAAGACAGAGCTTTTATCAATAACTTGAGTATGGATTAAACAGTTCTATCCTGGAGAGAATCCTTACTCCCTCCATCAGGATATAATGGCAGAAAATTTGATTCAGATCTAACAAGCTTAAGTGGAAAATGAGAATTACTTTACGTATTAGTTATGGCTCTTTTTCAATAAGAGCAGTGTACTAGTTTCCTTGGGTGGTCATAGCAAAGTACCACAGACTGAGGGCTTATGCCACAGAAGTTTTTGTCTCAAATTTCCCCTTATTGTAAGGAACACAATCACGTTGGATTAAGGCCTATTCAATGTCCTTATATTAACTTGAATGTCTTCAAGATCTGTTTCTTTATGGCATCATATATGTTGGTTCTGGGATAAGATATCACAATATTTTGGGGAACACATTTCAACCCAAAACAAATCACAAATTTCTCTAATCTTTAAATGTTGTCAAATATTACAAAGTTCCTTCTTGACAGTTGCTCTAATGACTAATTAACTATTTGTTCTAGTTGATCTTGCTGACAACATAAGTAAGAATCTTTTTCTTTCCTGTATTTCTTCTTTCTTTTCTTTTTCATTTTCCATCAATGAGTTTGCTAAGAAATAATTGACCATTTCTGTTCTTAATCTTCTTGGTATCTGTAATGTGTACTTTCCTTCTTTTTTTCCTGTTGCATTTCCATAAACTGTCAATGTTTCCACACTAGATACTACTTCTCAGTCCTGAGAGTTCATGTTGTTGATTTTTATCTTTTCCATCTCACAAATCCTCTTAACAATTATCTGACTGTGGCAACACTCTAAACACATAAATAGTGAAATGGAAGTAAAATTTCACAGTAAAAAGATAGACAAATCAGCACTGAATGTCATGCAGAATGTTCTTTACTAACATCTCCTGTTGTGATGTTGGTTAAATGAGAAGCATTTTAAAACTCTCAGATCATTAATGCAGATACATATACATATATGTATAAGATACATATACATATATGACATTCACAACATTTTGCAATATTTTGTCTTTTTTTGCATGTCACCTCTCAGCAGCATCTTGTGTGCATGCCATCCTGCATCATCCTGTCTTCTTGGATCTCTGACAATGATTCACCTTCACCTAATGAGAGACACTTCTGAGGGGAAGAAAGCTAGAGGGGGAAGAGGCCACAGTGCTCATTCCCTCAGTTCTGTGGTATTACTTGGAGACAGCCCTGGCAGGGACTGAGTCTGAGCCCACTGCTGTGGTGGCAGCAGTTCTTCCATCATGGCCTCACGCCAAGGTCCAGGAGCATGTCTGTCCCTGTCACACTTGGATGTGCAGCCTCCTTTTAGGTGGTCCATCAGTGGACTCCTCATCTTTACCTTCAACTCATTGTGAGGTCCCTGCCTCAAAAGCCCTTCATCAACCCTCTGTGTGTGCCATGTCTTCCAATGTTGGGGACTTCTGACTTAAAATTTGAATATAGTCCTCCTTTTTTTTCCCTACGAACCTTGGAAGAAAAATAGTCTGTGAGAAAGCACTCACCTATTAGCCAAATCTGAAAATGGCTCATCAAAAATGATTTCATTCAGAAAATAGTTCTTCATGGGTCATTCTACACTTTTCTAGGATGTTCAAGTTACATGGAGATAAAGATGTTTTATTTGTTCAGTTAGAGCACCAACATTTATTGAGCAACCCGGAAGGTGAGGCTTTGAGACCTATGGTAAGAATGCAGAATGACTTCTGTAGCAAGGTGACTTCACAAACCTAGCAAACACACAGCCTGGGTGTGGCCTCAAGGGTGAGGAAAGGCAACCATTGTCAGGCAGAGACAGGTCCTCAAAGAAAAACCTGGGAAAGACTCTGGACTGGCGGGCCTTTGCCCTCTTTGTCAAAACCAAACAAGTTCCTGCATCTCCTTATGAATGTAAAAAACATGGTGGAAATGCTGTCAGCAGCTATTCATGAACCAGACCAGCATCCATAGAAATGTGGCAACACAACATGCTGATGAAATTTATCACCAGACTGCTTTTATTTTAAAGCAAATGGCTGCAACATTGAGTACCTCAAAGAGTATCACATCTGTGGACAAAAAGAACCCTCTAAAAAAGTACATTATTCATAGCCACAAGGTGTCTGCTTGGCTCCCTGATACAAGCTGTTTTAGCCCTGATGAGTTGAAAAGTGATCTGGGCAGTGATGAAGGGGAGGTGCTACTTTATTACTGCTACTGTGACCTGGAGAATCCTCAGTGGATCTGTGCCTGGCAGACAACTGTGTGTTAGCACTTGCACCTCACAGGCAACATTGGAATTGCTACTGAAGGAATCAATGAGACAGTTGGTGGAAACAAATCGATCACCAGTCTCTATGTAGAAATCATACTTCCTTGTCCATTATATAAGGATTATCTTTGTAAGGAAGATTTTAAGACCAGCAGAGGAGGAGCTCACTGTTTTCCAGAATTGTGTATTAGTGTATTTGAAGAAATCATGCCCATGGAGATCAGCCCCAATAAGATCTCCTACAAGAAGCCTGTAAACCATTTATCCCCAGGTGAATTTCATAAAGAAGTAGAAAAGTTTTTATCTCAGCAAGATCAAAAACAAAGTGATACTATTCTACTGGACTGCAGAAACTCCTATGAAAGCAAAATAAGTCTATTGCAGGGCTGCTTAGCCCAAGATATCAGGAAATTCAGTTACTTTTCTAGCTATGTTGATGAAAATCTAGAAATTTTCAGAGAGAAGAGGATGCTGATATACTGCACTGGTGACATTCATTGTGAGCGTGACTCAGCCTACCTGAAGGCCAAGGGAGTGTGTAAGAAAGTGTTCCAGCTCAAGGGTAGTATCCACAAGTACCTGGAAGAGTTTTCCAATGGTTTTTTATAAGGGGAAGTTGTTTGGTTTTGACAAGGATTATGCCCTGTGCTACAACAGCGACATGTTATCAGAATGTTCATACTGTGGAGCACAGTGGGACCAGTATAAACTCTGCTCCTCTCCCAAGTGCCACCATTTTGTTTTGACCTGTCCTGCATGTCAAGGACAAGGATTCACAACCTTCTGTGTCACATGTCAAGACAAAGGGGGCAGACAGGCTTTAGGACCTGCACAGGAGAGTTTTAAAGAGGAACATGAGTGCATAGCTCAATGGCAATGCATCCCAAGGGAAATTTCACAGCACGCACAGCTCTCTGTGAACCCTGCACCAAAGCCCAGTGTTGGAGAGGATGGGCCTTTGCTTGTGTAAGTGGTGACTTTAGCATTCCCAAGCCTTCTCAGTGTCAGTGGGCACCATGTATAAGAGAAGGTCAAGGCTGCAGAAAAGGAAATCAGAAATGTCATTGTCAGTCATAACGATCATGGCAAACTTGTCACCATGTTGACTGCCTATACTTCACAGGGGGAGGAGAGAGAGAGTCAAATTTTGATCAATTACTGAAGTATTCTAATTTAGAAAATGATAGAGCATGGTAAACTGTATGGAATCCCAAAGCTTTTGAGGGACAGAGTCTTGAGCCTGGTGATTGTGTCACTCATGCCTTCTCTTTGCTGGACCACAGGCTATTAGTAGTCATTGCCCTTGTCAGCAAACCTGTCCATCCTGGTGCAAATCTGTGAATTGTGGCCCTCAATATGGATTCCTAAACCAGGCCACTTAGGTTATCCACCACTTTTCACTTCCCCTTCCCCTTCCCCTTCCCCTGCCTCTGTCTCTTCTCTGACTGCCTGAGAAGCTCTGTATACTGGGATTTGGCCCACCTCCTGCTTGTGTAAAATTTGGTGGAAAAGACTTACCCATTTCTTCCCACACAATCTGTGGCACAATTAAGTAGTTTCAGCAGAGTCCATGTGGCCCACACAGTCTAAAATACTTATTGCCTGGCCCTTTACAGGAAAGTTTACCATCCCCTGGTCTAGAGCAGCAGCTTATCTGATAGAGAATGCCCTTAAAGTCATGGCCCTCCTTCATATTTTACTGATTTGGTTTCTGTAAGAGATTTCCACCTCATAGGCTTGTTCCCTCCAACACTTACTCTTCTAGCTTTTAAGTGTTTTCTCTGGGAGATCCAAATAAGCTCAATGGCCCTGTACAACTTGCTTTCTTAAGAAGATCATTTGGCAGTACCACTGTGCCTGCCCAGTCTTCAGGTCAGCATGCCAGGCATTTGTCCCTGTCACATGGGACAGAGCCACATATTGACCAACAGATTTAATATTATGTTGCAGTTTCCAGTGATGCAGAATGCAGCTGCAATTGTGTTTCAAGGAGAAGCCGAGTGGGGTGGCCATCCCTGCAGCATGGTGCCACTCCTGGGTCCATTTACAGCCCCAGTAGATGCTCTTCATAGTGGTGAGGCCCTGGATCCACCTCTAGTTACACTGTATTGTCCAGATCATTACAGTTTAATGCACAGATTTTTCCTTCTTCATCAGAAGCCTCCTAGTCTGTGTTCATTAGCTCTTTGGTCTTGTCCTTCATCACAAGATTTGCTGAATCCCTAATGAAAATAACTCCCCAAAGCAACAAACAAAAATACAAGTTTAAATGGCACTGTGGTATGTTAAAAGGCACAAGGGCACTGTGGCTTTGCATTTTTATCAACTCCCAAAGATGCCATGTTGTTAAAAAGGAGGGGTGGGGTCCAGTAGAAATACCAAAATTATGTTTTAAGAATAATCATCTTTGCATAGCTTGGCCAGGATTTCCCAGTTCTTTCATATCTAGGTTTTCTGCACTGTTGTCCTTCAGAGGCTTCATTTCCATGCATGAGAGCAGCAGTGATTTGCCTAATAAGTGATGAGACAGGTAGTTTATGTCTGTAAGCTTGGCCATGATAAGCATCATATCCACAGTGGACTGGAAAGTCACCTCTCCAGGGTTAGGCCTCACATGAGCCATTTACCCACTATACAGTATATGAAGGTGTTTTCAAATATTTAGCCATAAGTTTTCACATCTGTCATAAGATTGGCCTTCAAAGAGGAAAAACTTATTTCTGGTCCAGTATTCAATTGTATATACAACTCAAATGTTCATAAGTAATTCAGGAATATGTTTGTTGCCCAGGAGGTTTTCTGAAGCTTGAAATTTCACCATTACCCTTCACCCCAATACCCAGCAAAAGGAATTTAGTTTTTTTTTTTTTTTTTTTGTTTCCTGGCAGAGCTCTGTAGCTTCAGTCTATATTTCTTAAGGGGAATATTGTGGCTCTGATCCAGTAATCAAATTGGCAACTTTATTCTTGAAGTTTTTAAAATTTAAAGGAGGCTAATAGTTTTTTCCTGTTCTTTTGCTAAATAGCTAAGATGAAATTTGTAATAAAGGATTTTATAATACTTGCAAAAAAAAAGAATGGAAAGGCAAATGTTATGTGGACTTATCCTCCAGGATGTCTTATCTATACAGAGCCCATACCTTTATTCAAACCTAAGCATCACCTCTGTCAGAGTGCTCTGGAATGACTTATTCCACCTGTAGTCATGGGCTGGATTCCATGGCTCCAGCCAGTGTGGCTTTGTGGATTATTACAGTATTGAATTGTTGGGGGCTGTGCCATGTTGACAGCACCAGAATGGCACCTGATCACATTGGCAGCGAGGAGGTTAATTGACATAAGCACACTCAGGTGATTTATCATTCATGCACACAATGTATGTGCATGTGTTCTCAAGCACTCCTAATTGTGCCTGCTCGGACATCTAGCATCTTGCTTAATCTTTGCATAAGAGGCATGGCCCTGCTCTCCACCTCCTGGAGGTGATATAAGCATAGGCAGAGTGAGACAGCACAACACAGCAGCTAGCAGTAATAGGGCAAGAAGAAAGAAAAGACAACACGCAGCAGCAACTAGCAGAAAGAAGCAGTGCAGCAGCTAGTAGGGAAAAGCAGCAGCTAGTAGAAAGAAGCACAGCAGCAGCTAGCAGAAGACACAGCAGCTAGTAGAAAGAAGCGGCACAGCAGCTAGCAATACAGCAGCTAGCAGATAGAAGAAGCACAGCAGCTAGCAGATAGAAACAGCAGCTAGCAGAAAGCGAAGGAAGGCAGATCGCAGAGCGGAGAACAGAGACGCATCACTAAAGCACCTTAGGTAGACACACACTTAGTTCACAGGATGCAGGATGCACCAGTAAGAAGCAGCAGACCTTAAGTAAGGCATAGCAAGTCTCTCTTCCTCTAAGCAAAGCCTGTCCTTCTCTCAAAGTCTCTCTCTTAAGCAAAGTCTCTTTCTCTCTGATAAGCAAAAGTCTCTTTCTCTCTCCTCTCAAAGTAAGTAAACCTCATTTCCTCTATCCTCTATAAACAAGCAAGCAAGGAAGCAGCCCAGAGATAGAAGTGGCTCAGTTTCCAGTCCACCACCCATAAGACCTGTGCAAATTGTTGCTGCAAGTGGTGACAAATTTGGTACCACAAAGAGCCAGTGACATTGAATTACTTCCATACTTGTTGATAAGGAGTCCTGAGAATCCCCTTGCTGCCTGCCTGTCCCTGCTTCTCCTCTAACAATATCTACACCTCCCTATTCTCCTAGCAGCTGAAGCATTTTCAGTCAACTACACCTCCATGAACAGAGGGTCCATAGTTATTGGCTGCAGTCTGTGCTGTTCTGGTGTTTACATTTTTTAATGTCATCTAATGGATCCTGTTCCTATTTAAGGTTTTGACATTTTGGAGTTCATCATAGAGTTTTCTTGTTAATTTGGATTTTTGACAGTTGTACATTCATTATCTTAATTACTATTTTTTGGCATCCCTTAAGTTTTCATCCAATCTTCATCTTCTTTTATGTAGAACTGTCCCTTCTGTACCCATTCTGGCATTCAGTTTACAAGCTGTCAAAGCTGTTTTGTCATCAAACATTAAAATATATAGAATGGTGTCAGGTGCTGCTGGATAGTGTGACACACTTACATGAGGGCCCTGTCTTCCAGATACAGGACAAATGTAGCCATTAAGGACGGCAGAGTCCAACTTCTCTTCTTCTCTGCAGAAAGGTGTTTTCCATGGCTCAAATCAGTGTGGCTGTGTGGATTGTTACAATATTGAAAAACTTCCATGTTGAATGCTGAGGAGTCCTGAGTAGCCCCCTGCTGTCATCCTGTCCCTGCTTCTCCTCTCACACTTGTGCTGTCAATACAAAGTGCCCAGACAGATTTGCTTGAACAATAGAAATTTATTGTTTCACAGTTCTGAGGATTGTAAAGCTGACAATTCAGATGTCATTAGGAAGTGTTCTTCTGAGAGTTCTCCCACTAGATTGTGTATGCTGTCTTCTCCTATGTCCTCACATGGTTCTTCCTGTTTTGTACCTTTTTTCTAATCTCCTGTTTTCCATGTGCATATATAGAGAGTATATATATTGTTACACATTAGTTGTATAAATTAATGGGTTTCTTTGTGTCTATTCCATACATTCATGTATCATGCATTGACCTTCCTTTCCTTTGTACCCTCACCCCACTACCTGTTTTATTGTCCCTAATGGTCCTTCTTTCGGATTTCTTTTGTGGTTTTTATTTTCCACATAAGAGAGAAATTATGTAATACATTCCTTACTGTTTCTGATTTATTTCATTTTACACAATCCAGTTCTATCCATTTTCCTGCAAATGACAGGATTTCATTTTTCCTTTCCTGATCATTACCCCATCATGTATACATACTATATTTGCCTTATTCATGCATCTGTTATCTGGTCCCTCAACTGAGTTCTTATCTTACCTAATTTGAATAGTGTCATAAAAAACATGGTCATTCAAGTGTCTTTATTTTTTGGTGATTTCACTTCATTTGAATAAATACCCAGTAGTGGTATACCTGGGTCGTATTCTAGTGCTATTTTAATTTTTGAATGAACATTCTTACTGTTTTCTCTTGATTTTGTACTATTACACCTTCTTACCAAAATTGCCTTTGGTTCCATTTACTCCACATCCTTATCACTGTTTTGTGGGTTACTTTCTGGTTTTATAATAGCCACTCCAACTGGACTATCCATTTTACCCAAGTGGGTAAGGTGCAATCTCATTGTAGATTTGATTTGCATTTCTGTGATCTCTAGAGACATTCAGCATTTTCACATATATTTACTGGCATTTTGCATTTCTTTTTTTGAGAAATATCTGTTCAGGTCATTTATCCAGTTTTTTATTATATTGCTTCTTTCTGGTTGTATAGGTTTTCCTATATTCTGGATATTTATCCTCTGTCAGATGAATATATGGCAAAAATTGTCTCCCCTTCTCTTTCTTTTCTCTTTATTCATCTGATTGTATTCTTAGATGTGCAGAATGTTTTTAATTTGATGCTATCGTGATTGTTCATTCTTGTTTGGATTTCCTGAGCTGTTGGATTACTAACTTGGAAATCATTGCTTTCACCATGATCTTGAACTGTTTCCCTTTGTTCTCTCTAGTACTTCTAAAGGATCCTGTCTTACATTAAGGTCTCTTTAATCTTGAGTTGATTTTTGCACAGTGAGAGATAGGGATATCGTTTCAATGTTCTCCATTGGAATATCCTGTTTTTCCAGTGCCATTTATTGAAGGTGGCTATTCCTATCCCAATGCTTTGGTACCTTTGTTGATAGTCATTTTCAGTGTGTATTTATTTTGGTTTCTCTGTTCTGTTCTGATTGCCTACCTGCCTGTCTTTATGACAATATTATGCTGTTTTTATAACTGTGGCTCTCAGGTATAATTTGAAATTAGATATTATGGTGCTCCTAGCATTGTTCTTTTTTTTCCTGTAAATTGCTTTAGCTATTCTGGGTCCTTTTTCATATTCACTTTCTCTTGCCTAATGTGCTAAAATTTCTAGTACTATGTTGATAAGTGTGGTGAGAGTGGGGATATTTATCTTGTTTCTGATCTCATAGGAATTACTTTCAGCTTTTCTCAGTTTAGTATGATGTATACACTTCACTATGTTGAGATATGGTTCTATTATATGTAATTTATTCAGGCCTTTCATCATAAAGAGATGCTGATTTGTAGGGGGCCAGGAGGGTACTGGGGATTGAACTCAGGGGCACTCAACAACTGAGCCACATCCCCAGGCATGTTTTGTATTTTATTTGAGACAGAGTTTCATTGAGTTGCTTAGCTCCTTGCTTTTGCTGAAGCTTGTTTAAACTCTGCATCCTCCTGCATCAGCCTCCCAAAATGCTGATATTGCAGTTGTGCACCACAATGCCTGGCCAAAATGTTGATTTTTATCAAAGAATTTTTTGCATCTATTGTGATAAGAATTTTTAATGCAATTCCAATTAAAATCCCAATGATGTACCTCACAGAAATAGAGCAAGCAATCATGAAATTCATCTGGAAGAATAAAAAACCCAGAATAGCTCTTTCTCAGTAGAAAGAGCGAAGCAGGGGGTATTGCAATACCAGATCTTCAACTCTACTACAAAGCAATACTAAAGAAAATGGCAAGGTATTGGTACCAAAATAGACAGGTAGATCAATGGTACAGAATAAAGGACATGGACACAAACCCAAATAAATACAATTTTCTCATAATAGACAAAGGTGCCAAAAATATGCAATGGAGAAAAGATAGCCTCTTCAACAAATGGTGCTGGGAAAACTGGAAATCCATATGCAGCAGAATGAAACTAAACCCCTATCTCTCACCCTGCAAAACTCAACTCAAAATGCATCAAAGACCTCAGAAACACACTAGAAGAAAAGTAGAAGAAAAAGTAGGTCCAAATCTTCCACATGTCAGCTTAGGATCAGACTTCCTTAACAGGACTCCCATAGCACAAGACATAAAAGCAAGAATCAATGACTGTGATAGATTCAAACTAAAAAGCTTTCTCTCAGCAAAGGAAACTATCAGCAATGCGAAGAAAGAGCCTACAGAGTGGGAGAATATCTTTGCCACTCATACTTCAGATAGAGCGCTAATTTCCAGAATCTATAAAGAACTCAAAAAACTCTACACCAAGAATACAAATAATCCAATAAACAAATGGTCTAAGGAAATGAACAGACACTTCACAGAGGATGATCTACCAGCAATCAACAGATATATGAAAAAATGTTCAACATCTCTAGTAATAAGAGAAATGAAAATCAAAACTCCAGTAAGATTCCATCTCATACCAATTAGAATGGTGATTATCAATAATACAAGCAACAATAGGTGTTGGTGAGGATATGGGGAAAAAGGTACACTCATACATTGCTGGTGGGGTTGCAAATTAGTGCAGCCACTCTGGAAAGCAGTATGGAGATTCCTCAGAAACCTTGGAATGAAACCACCATTTGACCCAACTCTCCCACTCCTTGGATTATACCCAAAGGCCTTAAAATCAGCATACTATAGAGATGCAGCCACATCAATATTCAATTCACAATAGCCAGATTGTGGAAACACCCTAGATGTCCTTCAATTGATGAATGGATAAAGAAACTGTGATATATATATATCATATATATATATATATCTATATATATATATATCACAATTGGATATTACTCAGTCATAAAGAAAAATAAAATTATGGCATTTGCAGGCAAATGGATGAAATTGGAGAATATCATGCTAAGTGAGATAAGCCAATCTCAAAAAACCAAAGGAAGAATGATCTCGCTGATAAGCGGATGATGACACATAATGGGGGGGTGGGAGGTGGGCAAGAACAGAGGAAGGAAGGACTGTATAGCAAGAAGAGAGGTGTGGAAGGGGTGTGGGGGGAGGAAAAAATAACAGAATGAATCAAACACCATTACCCTATGTAAATGTATGATTACACATATGGTATGCCATTACTTCATGTACAACCAGACCAACAACATGTATCCCATTTGTTTACAATAAAAATAAATTTAAAAAAATAAATGGGGATAAAAAAAGACAAATAAACATCCAACTCTTTGTTTTATGGATGCTTTGTATTAGTCTTCATTTTATTTTACTTTTTATGATTTTAAAAATTTTTTATTTTGATTCATTGTACACAAATTGAGCACAACTGTTGTTTCTCTGATTGTATGTGAAGAGTTTGCAACATTTGTGTAATCATACATGTACATAGGGTAATGATGTTTGTGTCATTCAGTTATTTTTCCCTCTCCCACTCCCTCCCACCCCTTTTTTTCCTCTGATATTTCCCAACTGCATCCATTTAAGAGATAATTCCATAATTTTATTTTTCCTTATGGTTGAGTAATATTCCTTTGTGTATGTATAACACAGTTTCTTATTCCATTCATCAACTGAAGGGCATCTACATTGGTTCCACAAATATCTATTGTGAATTGGGCAGCTATGAACATTGATGTGGCTGCATCACTGTAGTATGCTGATTTTAAGTCCTTCAAGTATTGATCATGGAGTTGGATAACTTGGTCAAATTGTGGGTCCATGCCAAGTTTTCTAAGCAATTCCACACTTCTTTCCAGAGTGGCTGCACTAATTTGCAACCCCATCAGCAATGTATGAGTGTACTTTTTCCCCCACATTCTCAACCAACACCTATTTTTGCTTTTATTCTTGATAATCGCCATTCTATTTGGGGTGAGATGCAAACTTAGAGTTGTTTTGATTTGCATTTCTCTTATTACTAGAGATGTTGAACATTATTCATATATCTGTTGATTGCTTATAGATCTTCTTCTGTGAAGTCTCTGCTGATTTCCTTGGTCTATTTATTGATTGGTTTTGTTGTATTCTTGGTGTAAAGTTTTGTGTTCTTTATAGGTTCTAAAGATTAGTGCTCTATCTGAAGTATGTGTGCCAAAGATTTTCTCCCACTCTGGAGGCTCTTTCCTCACATTGTTGATAGCTGCATTTCCTGAGAAAAGTCTTTTAGTGTGAATCTATCCCATTATTGATTCTTGCTTTCATTTCTTGTGCTTTGGGAGTCATTTTAAAGAAGTCTGGTCCTAAGTGAACATGATGCAGATTTGGACCTATTTTTTTTCTGTAAATTATAGGATCTCTCATCTGAATCCAAGGTCCTCAATCCTTTTTGAGTTGAGTTTTGCACAGGGTGAGAGATCAGAGTTCATTTTCATTTTGCTACATATGGATTTCCAGTTTTCCCAGCACCATTTGTTGAAGAGGCTATCTTTACTCCATTGTATGTTTTTGGCATCTTTGTATAGTATGAGAAAAGTGTATTTTTGTGGGTTTGTCTCTGTGTCCTCTATTCTGTACCATTGATTGACCTGTCTATTTTGGTGCCAATACCATTTCTATTGCTCTGTAGAATTGTTGAAGTTCTGGTATTGTTATACCCCCTGTTTCACTCTTCCTGCTAAGGATTTCTTTATGTGTTCTGGGTCTCTTCTTCTTTTTTTTTTTTTATTGTAAACAAATGGGATACATGTTGTTTCTTTATTTGTACATGGCATAAAAGCGTACCATTTGTGTAATCATAAGTTTACATAGGGTAATGTTGTATGATTCATTCTGTTATTTTTCCCTTCCCCCCACCCCTCCCATTCCTCTTCTCCCTCTCTATAGTCCTTCCTTCCTCCATTCTTGCCCCCTCCCTAACCCTAACTCTAACCCTAACACTAACCCCTCCCTCCCCCCATTATGTGTCATCTCCACTTATTAGCGATATCATTTCTCCTTTGGTTTTTTGAGATTGGCTTATCTCACTTAGCATGATATTCTCCAATTTCATCCATTTGCCTGCAAGTCAAGTGGTGGTTCCATTCAAAGTTTTCTAAGGAATCTCCACACTCCTTTCCAGAGTGGCTGCACTAATTTGCAAACCCACCAGCAATGTATGAGTGTACATTTCTCCCAACATCCTTGCCAACACCTGCTGTTGCTTGTATTCTTGATAATCGTCATTCTAATTGGAGTGAGATGGAATCTTAGGGTGGTTTTGATTTGCATTTCTCTTATTACTAGAGATGTTGAACATTTTTCCATATGTTTGTTGATTCCTTGTAGATCTTCTTCTTTGAAGTGTCTGTTCATTTTCTTAGCCCATTTGCCAATTGGTTTATTTGTATTCTTGGTGTGGAGTTTTTTGAGTTCTTTATAGATTCTGGAGATTAGTGCTCTATCTGAAGTATGATTGGCAAAGATATTCTCCCACTCTGTAGGCTCTTTCTTCGCATTGCTGATAGTTTCCTTGGCTGAGAGAAACATTTTTAGTTTGAATCTATCTCAGTTATTGATTCTTGCTTTTACTTCTTATGCTATGGGAGTCCTGTTGAGGAAGTCTGGTCACAAGCCAACATGTCGAAGGTCTGGTCTTACTTTCTCTTCTATAATCTGCAGGGTCTCTAGTCTGATTCTGAGGTCCTTAATCCATTTTGAGTTTAGTTTCATGCATGGTGAGAGATATGGTTTTAGTTTCATTCTGTTGCATATGGATTTCCAATTCTCCCAGCACCATTTGTTGAAGAGGCTATCTTTTCACCATTGCATATATTTGGCCCCTTTGTCTAGTATGAGAAAATTGTATTTATTTGGATTTGTGTCCATGTCCTCCATTCTGTACCATTGATCTACCTCCTGATTTTGGTACCAATACCATGCCATTTTTGTTACTATTGCTTTGTAATAGAGTTGAAGATCTGATATTGCGATACCCCCTGCTGCACTCTTTCTGCTAAGGATTGCTTTAGCTATTCTGGGTTTCTTATTCTTCCACATGAATTTCATAATTGCTTGCTCTATTTCTGTAAGGTATGTCATTGGGATTTTAATTTGAATTGCATTGAATCTGTATAGAACTTTAGGTAGTATGGCCATTTTGACAATATTAATTCTTCCTATCCAAGAACATGGGAGATCTTTCCATCTTCTAAGATTTTCTTCAATTTCTTTCTTTAGTGTTCTATAGTTCTCATTGCAGAGGTCTTTCACCTCTTTTGTGAGATTGATTCCCAAGTATTTTATTTTTTTGGATGCTATTGTGAATGGGGTAGTTTTCCTAATTATTCTTTCCAAAGATTCATCACTTATGTATAAAAAGGCATTAGATTTATGTGCATTGATATTATATCCTGCTACTTTACTTAATTCACTTATGAGTTCTTAAAGTTTTCTGGTGGAATTTCCTGGTTCCTCTAAGTATATAATCATATCATCAGCGAACAGGGATAGTTTGAGTTCTTCTTTTCCTATTTGTATCCCTTAAATTTCCTTGGTCTGTCTAATTGCTCTGGCTAGAGTTTTGAGGATAATGTTGAATAGAAGTGGTGAAAGAGGGCATCCCTGCCTTGCTCCAGTTTTTAGGGGGAATGCTTTCAGTTTTTCACCATTTAGAATGATATTAGCCATGGGCTTAGCATAGATGGCCTTTACAATGTTAAGGAATGTTCCCACTATCCCTATTTTGTCTAGTGTTTTGAGCATGAAGGGGTGCTGTATTTTATCAAATGCTTTTTCTGCATCTATTGAAATAATCCTGTGATTCTTGACTTTAAGTCTATAGATATGGTGAATTACATTTATTGATTTCCTGATGCTGAACCAACCTTGAATCCCTGGGATGAAACCCACTTGATCATGGTGCACTATCTTTTTAATATGTTTTTGTATGCGATTTGCTAAAGTTTTGTTGAGAATTTTTGCATCCATGTTCATTAAGGATATTGGTCTGAAATTTTCTTTCCTTGATGTGCCTCTGTCTGGTTTAGCTATCAGGGTGATATTGGCTTCATAAAATGAGTTTGGGAGGGTTCCCTCCTCTTGTATTTTATGGAATACTTTGAGAAGTATTGGAATGAGCTCTTCTTTAAAGGTTTTGTAGAACTCGGCTGAGAACCCATCTGGTCCCGGACTTTTCTTTGTTGGTAGGCTTTTGATGACTTCTTCTACTTCATTACTTGAAATTGGTGTATTTAAATTTTGTATGTCCTCCTTGTTCAGTTTAGGCAATTTATGAATGGTCTCTAGAAACCTGTTGATGTCTTCAAAATTTTCTACTTTTTGGAATATAGATTTTCAAAATACCTTCTAATTATGCTTCGTATTTCAATTGTATCTGTTGTGATATTTCCTTGTTCATTCCGAATTTTAGTGATTTCGGTTTTCTTTCGTCTTCTCTTTGTTAGTGTGGCTAAAGGTTTATCAATTTTGTTTATTTTTTTGAAGAACCACCTATTTATTTTGTCAATTTTTTTATTGTTTCTTTTCTTTCAATGTCGTTGATTTCAGCTTGGAGTTAACTATTTCCTGTCTTCTACTACTTTTGGTGCTGGTCTGTTCTTCGTTTTCTAGGGCTTTGAGCTGTAGGATTGGTCATTTATTTGTTGAGTTTTACTTCTTTTATTAAATGTGCTCCATCAAATAAATTTTCCTCTAAGTACTGCTTTCATAGTGTCCCAGAGATTTTGATATGACGTTTCTTTGTTCTCATTTACCTGTAAGCATTTTTTAATCTCCTTCCTAATATCTTCTGTTATCCATTCATTGTATAATAGCATATTGTTTAATCTCCAGGTGTTGGAGTAGTTTCTGTTTTTTACTCTTTCATTTATTTCTAACTTCAATCCATTATGATCTGATCAAATACAAGATAGCGTCTCTATCTTCTTGTATTTGCTAACATTAGCTTTGTGGCATAATATATGGTCTATTTTAGAGAAGGATTCTTATTCTTCCAAATGAATTTCATGACTTCTTGTTCTATTTCTTTCTTTCTTTCTTTCTTTCTTTTTCTTTTTTTAACAGTGTTGGGGATCAAACCCAGGGCTTTGTGCATGCAAGGCAAGCACTCTACCAACTGAGCTATCTCCCCAACCCTGCTTGCTCTATTCCTATGAGTTACATCATTTGGATTTTAATTGGAATTGCATTGAATTTGTATAGCACTTTTGGTAGTATGGCCATTTTGACAATATCAATTCTGCCTATCCAAGAACATGGGAGATCTTTCCATCTTCTAAGGTTTACTTTAATTTCTTTTTTTAGTGTTCTGTAGTACTCATTTACTTGTGGAGGTCTTTCACCTCTTTGTTAGATTGATTCCTAAGTTGTTTTTTTTTTTGTTTGTTTGTTTGTTTGTTTGTTTTTGAAGCTAATGTGAATGGGGTAGTTTTCCTAATTTCTCTTTCAGTGCATTCATAACATATGAATAAAATTGCTTTAGATTTATGAGAATTGATTTTAAATCCTGCTATTTTACTGAATTCATTTATGAGTTCTAGAAGTTTTCTGGTGGAATATTTCAGCTCCTCTAAATATAGAATCATGTCATCAGCAAATAGGTAAAGTTTGAGTTCTTCTTTCCTCTTTGTAGCCCTTTAAATTCTTTGCTCTGTCTAATTGTTCTGGCTAGATTTTCAAGGAAAGTGTTGAACAGAAGTGGTGAAAGAGGGCATCCTTGCTTGTTTCAGGTTTTAGGGATTAATTTTCAGGTTTTTTTTTTTCCATTTAGAATGATGTTGGCCATGGACTTAGCTGAGATAGCCATTACAATGTTGAGGGATGTTCCTATTATCCCTATTTTTTCCAGTGATTTGAGCCTGAAGGGTGCTGTATTTTTCCAAATACTTTTTCTGCATCTATTGAAATAATCATATGATTCTTAACTTTAAGCCTGTTGATGTGGTGAATTACATTTATTCATTTCCAGATGTTGAACCAACATTTCATCCCTGGGATAAAACCCACTTGATCATGGTGCACCATCTTTTCAATATGGTTTTGTATGCAATTTGCTAAAATTGTTAAAAACATTTGCATGCATGTTGATTAAGGATATTAGTCTGAAGTTTTCTTTCGATGACATGTCTATGTCTGGTTTTGTTGTCAGGGTTGTATTATTCTTTTTTTCTCTAATTTATTTATTTTTTCACTGAATTTTACTATTTATTTCCTTCCAAGAATTTTGGATTTGGTTTGTTCTTCTTTTTGTAAGACATTATGATGAATCATGATATTGTTCATTTGAATTCTTTTTGTTTAGGCATTTATTGCTAAAAACTTGCCTCTTCTCATTGCTTTCCCCTTTCTGGTATGTTGTTACATTTCTTTGAAATTTTAATCTGGACACAGTGGTGCATGCCTGTAACACCAGTGACTAAGCAGGCTGAAACTGAAGGATCACATGTTCAAAGCCAACCTCAGGAAAAGCAAGGCCCAAGCTTCTCTGTGAGACCCTCTCAGAAAAATGCAGAACAGTTTTGGGGGTGGGACTCAGTGGTCCATTGTCCCTCAGTTCAATCAATCCTTGGTACCAAAAAAAAAAAAAAAAAAAAAAAAAAAAAAAAAAAAAAAAAAAAGCATGCACGATACATGCATATATGGATGGAATGGACACAAGGAAACCCATTAATTTATACAACTAATATGTGACTGTATATATACTCACTCTCTCCATATATGCACTTGAGAAAAAGGAGATTAGGAAAAAGGTACACAACAGGAAGAATGATGTGAGGACAAAGGAGAAGACAGCATACACAATCCAGGGAGATAATTCTCAGAAGAACACTTCCTAATGACATCTTAATTGTCAAACTTACAATCCTCAGAACAGTGAAACAATAAAATTCTGTTTTTCAAGCAAATCTGTCAAGGTGCTTTGTTATGACAGCCCAAGTGTGAGAGGAGAAACAGGGACAGGATAATAGCAGGGACTCCTACTCAGGACTCCTCAGTATTCAGTAGGGAAGTATTTCAATATTCTAATAATCCACATAGCCACACTGATTTGAGCCATGGAATACACATTTCTGAGAGTAGGAAGAATGATGTGATAGGTTTGTCTTAAGTAAAATGTGTCTGATTAAAATTCTGCCCTCAGTTCTGAGACTGTGCCCTTCTTAATTTTTGCATTAAAATTTACTTACTTTTAAGAAGTTGAATACATCAAATCCATTTGAATGTTTTTATCCTGACCTACATCCTCTGTTCTGGAGCAGTCACAATCAAGGAGTCATGTATTACAGGCAGAATGGGGATCGAAGAAGTCCTGCATGCTGTGTGAACAGGTTCCTGTACATGTCTCATCTACCTTCTATCCCTTCCACCTGTCCACCTGTGGCAACTCCCTTTCTTACCCTCTTGTGTCCTTTATTCTTCTAGCCTTCCAGGTATCTCTCTCTGCCATTTTCACTTGGTGTCTGTCCCCAAGCCCCAGTAAACCTGGTATCTTTAACTCTGTAGATCTACCTGGTGCTCCTTTCTCCTGGTCTACCTTTTGTTTCTCACTAACCCCTTGTGTTCCTGGTGTCCCTGCACTTGTTTATCAGGTATTCTTGCTTCTGTGGTATAGACAGTGTATGACCAGCCCCTGATCTGGGAGACCCTCCTTCCCCTTTACATCTGGTTGGGGGGTGAATCCTTCCTCCTGCTACTGCTCTTTTTTTAAGGCCAAGATATTTGTATATGGTTCAGAGAAAAGGAGTTCCTCAAGGAAGCAGAGGCAAATCATAGTCTATACCTGGGAAGAGAAGAAAGAGAGTGTGAGTGACCTTAGGAGGAAATGACTCCAAGTCTGAAAGACTTCTAGAATAAATAGGAAATAGGGATGATCCCATCCTGGTCTGCACCATGGAGTTGTTAAATCCCAACCACCAGCTTCACACAGGTTTACAAATGTATGTCTGTGTGTGTACGCACACACACACACACACACACACACACACACACACACACACACACAAACACACAAACACACACACACACAATGCTAAGAATCTAAACTATGAAGCTACAACAAGATTGTAGACCCAGCCCACCTTGTTGACAAAGTGCTCATTAATGCAGCTCAGGAGACGGATCTGGGTATAAATCATCCTTTCTTGGCTGCTGCTCCAGTCCTTCCTCTCCCAAGTTGGCAGAAGACTGTCCAGTGGACAAGTGGGAGGGATTCCATGTGGCAAAGTTTGTAGACCCCAAGCTGTACATATGGATGGCTTCAGGTGTGATCTCATTGGGTGACTAAGTCTTGGGCACCTTGATCTCTGGCACCTTAGGTTTGCCTGCTAAAAATCAGGCAGGTCATGCCTTAGGCATTGTCTTTCTGGAGGTGCACACCGGGACAGGGAAGACAAGAGCAGTGCATGAATGGGGGATCCAACTTCATTTCAAACAAATGGTAGAAGGCAGGGTTCAGGGACCTAGACTTGTCTGCCCAAATCCAGGACAACCCGACATGAGGACCCAAGGAAGGTGACAGTGCATGAGGTGGAACATCTAGTACAGTCATGTGGGAGGACATTTGGAGACACTGGTGGTCCATGCACTATCCCCAAGGACCCAAGTCCTGCAAAACTGGTGTATTGGTTCTTTGGAAAGGTAGGGAAAGAAAGGAGCCAAGTACTTGGCCACATCACTACACAGTTAAAAAAAATTTAGGAGGGACCTTAGGTCCTAAGGGGCCCTTCTGCTTGAAAGATTGAATTCTCCATACTGAAGGAAAAGTTCTTATTTCGGACAGCAACCTCCCTTGGCCCTTGACACCCCTTGGTGTCAAGTCTCAATTTCCACAAATCTTGGTAGGGTTTGGGTAAGAGAGGCACACGCTGAGATGAGAATCATGTTAGGCATACCAGGCAGGTGCTAGCTCAATTCCAAGGAGGAGCTGGTGGCAGGGATATGGAGTTGTATCCTGCAGTGGACTGGGCCAGCCCAAGGAGGGAGCTACTATAAAGGAAGAACCACATTTCTGGGGAAACACTATATCAAGTAGCACCTGAGGAAAATCAGATCTGAGTCACCAGGCAGGACCCCTAGGTGACTCTTGTTCCAGTTCTCTCCTGTTCTTGCCAGAAACTGCACAGATCAGGGAACTGCCAGAAGCTGGTCAGGGATTTGAGACATATCAGGGAACACCATGACAAATTCAGGGATATTGATGCTGGTGCTATGAGCCCTGGGATAATCACCCAAAAGACAGAGGCACAGGAGAAATCATGTGAACATGGAAGCTTAATTGAGAACATTAGGTTGCTTCCACTGAGGGCTGTTTCTTTTACTTCATTTTACTTGTTAGAATTAGAATGGCAGGGATTACTTAGAGCCATGCTGATATACACCGGAGATGTGGTGCTAAACTGCTCCATGCCCTCCCCACTGCCATCCTCTTCTGAAATATCAGGTTAAAGTAGTGACCATTTTCATGACCTTTGATAGTTCTCACTCCAAAGAAGTGACTGTTTCCAGGCAGGTGTGAGGCTAGTGGCCTCTGCAGAGCCCACAAACAGAAGGAGAACTTGAGGCTGAACTGGTTACTCCTACCCAAACTGACCCTGAACCTCAAGGCAGAGTTGGAATCAGGAACATTGAGGTTGGAGTTTGTGGTACAGTTGCAGAGAGAATGCCTGGACCTCAAGCTAGAGGGAGCTGCAATTGAGAAAGCTAGATGCCTCAGAATCAACACACAGATAGGCGACAGAACCTAACAGATCCCACTGTGCAATACATAATCCTGCACCACTTGGATCTGGGCCCTGAAACTCACATTTCTGGAGTCTCATCGATGATCAAAGATGCTTGTGCACTGCCATTCCTGGAAACTCTTTCAAAGGCTCTCCTCTGTGGGGGGTCTTTCAGTCATGTCCCACATGGATGAGAAAAGGGTTAACTGATGGAGGAGGATGTTGGCTGCATATCACTCCATTACCCCCAAACTTATCTACTCAATAAACTCACAAGAGCCAATACTCTTTTTAAATGAGAGGGGGCATGACAGGTCTGGCCATGCCAGCTCTGGCCTCTAACAACAACAACTTGGAGTAGTTCAACTCCCTTTTATTTATAGACACTCAGGTAAAGGGAGAAAGACCAGGAGGAGATTCTTCTGTGATGGACAGGATAGGGTGGAGTTAGGGGAGCCATTTTCTTAGGGGGGATATTCCATAAGGAGACAGGCAACCACTCCCACACAGTGCCACATGCTTCCTGGATATCCGGGACAGGTTTCTGTGGCTGTTAGTTCCTGGAAGACAGGCCTCTGCATCCCATGACTCAACTTATTCTGATACTGCTAAATAAGAATGGCTTCCCACACTCCTCCAGGATATGGTGGGCTCCAGCTGGTACTGGCACCAAACCAGTGTACTGGAATTCATCATGAGTAATCGGGGACCACAACATCACACTGTGTTCTCAACTTACCTGGACCAATACACTCTCCTACCTTTGTTGCATCTGCACCATCATGTTCAAGTCAAAAGTATTGGCACTGGGGCCCTGGGACAATATACCTTATACCGAATATTAACATTAAGGGCTTCATTGGACTGTATGATTTTACTTGAATTATTCAATGGTGCGGGTTTTATGTGGTGAATGTCTTTATTCTCCAAAGTTCTAACCTCCAATGTGATGGCATTTAGAGATTGGTTTTAGTTTTTAGGAGGGTTAGACAAGATCCTAGGGTGAGGCTTTATGAGGGCATTAGTGGTCTTGGTAGGAGATGAAGAACACCCTGAAGGGACGCTGGTGATGTGAGGACACAGGCCTGCCTTCTTCTGGGACTCCTGACTCCAGAACAGTGAGAAATGAATATCTGGGGTTTCATCCACTGAGTCTATAGCATCTGGTATGGCAGCCCAAGTTAACTGAGATGGTACACAAAATGGCCTGGGAGCATGATTACAGAGTGGGGCAAAGATGAACATACCCATCCAGAATCCAAAGACAGTGAACTTCTCCATGAGTGCCCCTTTACCACAGGGGTTCAGGACAATGTGTGTGGGTATCTGTAGAGCTTTTGTCTTGGGGCCAGCATCACCAAGATGTCTTCTGTGCCATGAACAATCAGGTTGATGCTGGAATCTGAAATGACTGGGGGAGGGACCATAATATGTAGTCAGACAGCGAACTCCAAATCCTGCCTTACTTTATCTCAGATACCTGATCTGACCTTGAAATAGTGGGGTCTAGGTGGGCAAATTGTGGAGATTCTGGAGGGGCAAGGCCTTGGTGCCAGGCCTTGGTGGCCCCAATAGTTCCAGGTTGCCCCACTGACTGAGGCAGGCACAGTAGTCCTCAGGACAAAAGCTGCTGTGAGGAAGGGGCAGGATGCTCCACACCCCCACAGAAGACCCCTAGGACCCGCCAGATGAGAGGTCCCTGAGTGTGGCCAATATTCTGAATATGAGGAGGCTCTCCTGGCCTCAGTTCTGGCCCACATGTTTCAAAGGTGAACAGATCAGCCACACACAGTTTTCCAGGTTAAGCAGACAGCACCAGAGGTTTATGCTGGTAGATGGGTGCGGTTGCCCATGGTGGCAGGGGCACATCCCTGAGCAGTTGGTGTGTTGGCACAGGGGCAGAGGGAAAAAGGGGCAAGCCTCTGAAGAGAGACATGGGAGCACCAGGATTGAAATTCATGTCTGCTTTTGCGATGCAGATGCTGTGGATGCAAAGCCAAAAGGAGAATGGAGGAGGGGAAATGTCAGCAGGATTGAGGCCCCCTAGTTCCTTAGTTAGTGGGAATCTTAGGACAAATGGGAATAGATCAGGGCTCTGTGTGCAAGGATATCGGGTAATTTGCAAATGTTCTTGAGTGAATTTCATGCCATGTTACTCTTGTCATAGGAATACCAAGAGAAAGAAACTGTGGTATATATGTACAATGGAATATTACTCAGCCATAAAGAATGATAAAATTATGGCATTTGCAGGCAAATGGATGAAATTGGAGAATATCATGCTGAGATAAGCTAATCTCAAAAAACCAAAGGTCGAATGATATCACTAATAAGTGGATGAGGACACATAAAGGGGAGAGGGAGGGATTAGTGTTAGGGTTAGAGTTAGGGTTAGGGAGGGGGGCAAGAATGGAGGAAGGAAGGACTGTATAGAGAGAAAAGAGGGGTGGGAGGGGTGGGGGGAAGGAAAAAAATAACAGAATGAATCAAACAACATTACCCTATGTAAATTTATGATTACACAAATGGTATGCCTTTATGCCATGTACAGAGAAACAAGATGTATCCCCATTTGTTTACAATAAAAATAAACAAATAAAATTTAAAAAAGAGAGAAAATTTGTTTCCAGTACACTAGGATTACCTGAACACTTTCTGTTGAATGTAACACCTCAGCTTTCTCTGCCTCAGAGACTCCCCTTGAACAGCATTTACAGACAATCCATCAGCATCCTATGTGACTCCCTAGAAATGGATCAATTTGAGTGTGCTCAGTGGCACCGTGCCCCTCGGCACGCTCTCCAGGATAGTTGTGGGCATTCCAAGGTCATTTTTGAAGGTGACAGTTTCCAAAGATTATTGATCCATCACTTCCTCAGCCTTCCTTTTGCTGACACCTCCTTGTATACCCCTCCATTTCTTTCCTAGGCTCACACAAACAATAAAGCACCTGAATAAACTCTCTCCCTGGCTAGGGCCTGAGGAACCCTGAAGTTTATCATTCCTAGAATGTGGTGCTTCTCCCAGCACTTCCTGCAGCACTCCCTAATAGAGGGACAGAATCTGTCCAGCCCTATCCCCAGTGTTCACTGGTTCCTACCATGCATGACACAAGAAGCTCTGTTCCCAGGGGAAAGGGCTGTGTGATAGTCATTGAGTTCCCAGAGATCCTGCCATGATCTGCAAAGGCTGCTGAGGCTTATGAAAGGTGATGTTATGATGAGTGACACAGCTTTCAGAGATTTTCACAGCCACTGGTCATATTATTGGGCCTGGGTATTGGAGTCATTCTGAGGTCCTTTTCCTTTGAGCTCCCAATGATGGGAAGGAAAGTGTCACAGAGAACCAGGTATGAGCCAACTGACACTTGTGGCAAGGTTGTCTGGAGGCCATCCCTGTTCAGTAGGATGTCATACATAGTGTAAGTCAAGGATTTCAAGGACCACAACACTTCATCACTTGAATATATTATTCAGGACACTTGCCTAACTCAAATCAGAATACAAATAGGGACCCTTCCTAACTGTGTGCTATTCTCCTTTTTCACTTGAAAAGAACACAGTTGTCTTCATATCTGATTCTGAAACTGAGGGATACCCCACATATGTTCATTTCTCATGGATTACCGATTAAGGAAGATGAGTAGAGTCTTCCTGCCAACATAAAATGAAGGATTGAGGCTATACCACAGTGAGTGGCCAACACCAAGCAGCTCTGAGAGTCCTGTTCTTTCCTTGAAAGTAATAATAATTCAGAAGATCTCATGGAGGTCCAAATATAGGTTGGTTGAGTTTCCCTGGTTCCCTGCCCTTCAGGAATCAAGGACACCTACTCTCTGTACTGAAGGAGTTTTCCTGGGCAGGGGTTTGGTGAGAGCCCTGGGCTGTGGCACTTGGAGTGCCCTGCAGCCTCTCCCACAGTGTATCACATTGCAGATGCAGTCAGTAATGACCCTACTAGGCAGTTTACTAGCCGAGAACATTTTGCTCCACTTCCCACTTATAATCTGAGACCTTAGAGTCAAACCCCTCAGAATGATATCACAGGCAGATTCCAGCTGTCTGAAGAATGGGCACAGGCTCATCCTCTATTTTCCTGGGAGCCCTAACTGATCACCACACTGACCCTGTCTCTGACTCCCTAAAAATACCTCGAAACTACCTGTGTCCATTCTACAAGGAATCAATCCCTTGACCTCTCTCCTTCTGCTGACCCAGTGTACTTCCCTCGAGCTGTCTGATCTGGGTATTAGGAACTGTCTTCCCCACGAGCAATATCAGTCTTCCCTGGGCTTCCACAGTCACATCAAGTGTGTCATCTAGTGGTCTTTCCTTCCTCTACTTCTCTCACACAGAGGATTGCTCCTTTCAAATTCCCAAGGATTTTCAGGGTGAATGGCAGTCAGAGAACAAGTCCCTGACCCTCCAAGCTCCTCTTCTTCTAAAGGCCAGGACACTGGAAGCAGAGTCTCACAGTCTCCTAAGTGGGAAATTTCAACAACAGGACCCAGACAGTGACCTGGATGTAGCAGATTCTCAGGGTACTGGGCAGAGTTTAAATGTAAACCCCAGCGGAATGATGGGTCAATACATTATTCATGGGGAGAAGGAAAAGTGGTAGCAGGCCTGGGTGGGACTGGGCAGATATTCAATGAAGAGCTTTGACTGGTAGGGAGGAACTTCAAGTTCCCTTCAAATAATATAGTGGTGCCACAAGTGGTGTGTGACGCTGGAACATTTTTAAATAATTTCTCAGATTCACAGAGGGTGGGTGACAAATGCCACTCTATTGCAATACCTCATCAATTGTCTTTGCTTCCCCTGCTGAGCATGAGTAGTGAGCTGTGGCTCTCACCAGTCACACAATCATGAGTATAAACAGTCATCACTCTGAACTGTAGGATGTGGCTTGCATTTTATGGATATAGTGCTTTTTCATCCAATCATATCTCAAAAACACACACTTGGGTGTTCATGATATATTTACCACCTTATTAAAAACCTTTTTAAAGTAATGGGACAAAACAGGATACTCAGATACTGAAAATAGGCTTCTTTGGCTCTTTCACTTGTCATATCAGCTTATTATTTCCTACAGTCTTCATTCATGTCACTGGTATTAGACCTAGAGGGTTTCTCTCTTTCTTATTTTTTTCTTGACCTAGTGATATGAAATACAATGTGGTAAACTGTCTTCTCCT
Organism: Sciurus vulgaris; assembly: GCF_902686455.1. NCBI lineage: Eukaryota > Metazoa > Chordata > Mammalia > Rodentia > Sciuridae > Sciurus > Sciurus vulgaris. The sequence continues at coordinate 33,169,980 of NC_136474.1, forward strand.
ATTTCCACATTTTTTTTTAAAATAATGGTTAACTATAATAAATGGCAGAGACCATACTTTCAAAGCAAGCTTTATGTGCTAGACCAAGATTGAATTTGAGGCCCTTGCATACTCTTAGGCAGCACTTTACCACTGAAATTCATCTCTAAGCCCATATAATCAGATTCACAGAAGAATGACAGAAACAAGCCTATTCATCAATGACTTGGTAGATGAAACCCTAATCCAACACCATCAATCATCTTTGTTTGCTTCCCTGCTGGGCAGAACAGGTGAGCCATGGCTCTCAACTACCATATTAATTATAAACAATAATGAGTATAAACAACCTCTACTCTAAACTATAGGGTGTGGCTTGCATTTTATGTATATAGTGGTTTTTGCACCTCATCACATCTGCAAAACTCACACTTGAGTGTTCATGAGATATTCAGCACCTTATTATAAAACTTTTTAAATGAATGGTCTGGGAAAACATGCTATCCAGACACTAAAAATGGGATTCTTTGGTTCTTCTTCTTTCACTTTTCATGAGAGCTGATTATTTCCCACAGATTTCATTCGTGTAATTGTTATTAATTAGAATTGTTAGGTTTATGTTTTTGAACAAGTGATATAAAATGGATATAAAATGTGCAGTGTGGAAAAACTGTCTTTTCTCTTAATTCCACAATTGTTTCTTTCTTCTTTTTCTTTAAATAATACTTTACTGTAATGAATGATGAAGACAAGATGTCCAATGCAAAATTCTTTTGGTAGGCCAATATCCAATTCAGGTCCATTGCATACTCTCTGTAAGTACCTTACCACTGAGCTACACTCCTAATCCTATGCAATCAGTTTTGTACCAATTCACAAGGCAGATGCACACATAATCTTACTAGCCCAAATTCAATTTGTATAGAATTGCCATGGAAAGGAGCTGTTAAATGGCCTTGTGCCCTATCATCTGTCCATTGCTGTTGTAAAGTCCACTGCTAACATTGTTCACAGATATATGTATGTACACACACACACTCACCCCCCCCACACACACACACACACATTTCTGAACATGAATGTTTACCTAATCAGGGAACTTTGGAAGAATGGTAAAGGCCCTGTCTGCCTCCTGCATACAGGTTAGATCTGCACATTGGGGGCAATTAGCAGTGTCATATATGACACAATATCTACCCCATTATTCTTTGGAAGGAAGTGATACTAATTACCCAAGTCCCAGAAAGAGCATCCAGGGATTTTTTTCCCCATATATTGCAAGGTTCAATGAATCCATGGTACAATTTTAAAAGTTCCAACTAAAATCATGCCATGTAGTAGAAAAGGAAGAACATTAACTCGCTCTGTCTACAGAAATTGGTCCACATTGGAAAGTCCTCAAGAACATATAAGGAAAGTTTTCAAAGAAAGCAGTTGAGCTTCCGTATTTATTGGAGGTCTCTACGTATGTAATAATAGCTGAGTACTGTAAATCCAGCAGGCAAATTCAAGGAATGGGGGATTTAGAGTGTTACCCAGACCTAATTCTTTGCCAGAATAGAACCTATCAATGGATGGAGTATGAGAAAGGCACACACTGATGTTTGGACCAGTGAACAAGAATCAAAGGGACGAGGGGCAAAGGGGGTCAAAACAATGGTCCTAAATAAGGAGCCTCAGCTTCAGGGTAGAGAGCTTGCAACGCTGCAGCCAGGGCAGGCTCCAGGGCAGGCACGGCAGGTTTGTAATAGTGAACATCATGGAGGTCATTTCAGGTAAAGTCACTGGAAGAAGGAGCAGCCTGAGGCTCCCCCAGGAGGAGCTGCCTTGCAGAGGATACTTCACAGACGCCAGCGCACTTCCATCCTGTCCTGCAGGCGCTCCGCGCTTCCAGCCAGCAGGCCCCCCACATGCGCTCGCCCAACACCAGAGGCGCTATGGCGCTAGCAGGCCGCTGTCCAACTATCTAGATTCCCTTGCGACCGGCAGGTGCGAGCGCTGATGGAGGTTTCCCAATGGCGGGAGCGGCTCCCTTGGCGGCTCCCTTGGTGGTAGCCCAGAGGTACTGAACCCACATGGCTCTCCCGTCCTGAGTCTGTCGCTGGTCTTCCATCTCCGCGGCGGGCCTCCCCGCTGTGTGTTCGCACCAGCGACACAGCCTGTGGCCTGTTCTCACCTGAAAGTGGGCGGCGCCCAAACCAGGCCCTGCGAGGCCCCGCTGGCCTCCTGTCCTGGAAGCGAGCATATTTGGAGTGTGTGAACTTGCATGTGAAGGTAATATAAGATTTTTTGTATACTGGGGGATATTTGCCTATTCCTATGTAGTGGGTAACTGTAGAGATGAGATGCGTATTGAGAGTTACTGGTATATTAAGTTTGTGTTGGCTGCCACACCACAGGGGTGTGTATATGTGTGTGTGTTTTTGCACACATGTGCGCGTGTTTGTATTTGTGTTGCATGTACTAGCAATAGTTATGAGAAGAAAGAATATTTAGGTGTCACTTAGTATGTGTATTCAAGGGACATGGAAGTTGATATCTGTATTAAGTAGAAAGTTATTTGTATGTAAGTGTGCTTTTAAACAGGGGCTGTGGAAATTGTTTTAGAGATAAATGATACAGTTTTTTGTTAATATTTGTTAGAAAAATAGTTTGTTCTAGTAGGGTGTGAAATTTTGGGATTTGTAAGTAAGCTTATGTGTAGCTGGAGATAGTTTTGTGTCTTGGGCATGCAGATTGGTTTCTGGATTCTAACATGAGTACTTGAATTCTGTAAGTTACTTCATTGGGAATAAAGTTGCCAGGAGTATTGAAAATGTATTTCTTCAGAGAATGTGTGACATTTCTAGGTCCATATGGGAATGTTTCACTGAAGACCTTGGCAGTTTGCTTGCTGGAGATGTGGAATGCTGCAGTTTTAGGGAATCTTTGTATTCATGTTTGAAAATGTTTGTGTCTGTCTATTTCTGTGTGGAAAGTATGTATATATTGATCCATATTTAGAGATTAACAGGTGCATGGTTTTTCGTGTGTGCTGGTTTTGAACTCTGTCTCATGCATGCAAGATTATCATTTTTGTGTTTTGTGTGTAGGCACACAAGTGATTAGGTGTATGTTCATGGATCTGTGGATGTGGTATATAGAATCTGTTTGTATACAAATGCTCAGGAATTTTGTTTGTGTTTATTGTGGCACTTAATTCTTGAAGATATTGGTGACATTAGTAGATTATGTGGTCCTGGTGTATAATTATGGTTCGTCTCATGCATTTGAGAAGTCTAGGTTGTAGGCTGCTGAGTGTGTCTTGAATTCATGGGGCTCTTGGTCTGTGTTCTCTGGCAGTTGTGAGAGGTTCATTGTGTACTTGGGGTTCAACTGAGTCTTTGGGTATTGTGGAATGAATATATTTTAAGAACTGTGGGCTTTCACTGATAATTCTGAGGAAAAGCTTGCAGCCAAGAAAGGTATGTCACAGTAAGAGTCCAAGTCCTTAGCTCCAGAAAGAGTGACTTATCAAACTCTGAGAGTGAAGCCAGTGTTATAGTGGAGACTTAAGTTATTGGTACCAGGCTAATGAAATGGCTGTGGCTGCCAAGGGAATTCACAAGCAGTGAGCACACCCAGCTCCAGGGAGTGGCCCAGCAGGAGACAAGGCTGGAGGGACAAACTTGTCCAAGCTCTTGGTGGATCCATATCACACCATCACATGCCCTAGTTCCCCACTTGGAAAACTAGACTGAATGTTTGCCCTGCTTGCTATTTTTTCCTTGCTAGTTTCCTGTTCTTCCCTTTTGGGCTAGTTGTGTTTCCCCTTGTGCCATTGTATCTTGGAAATATGCTTACTTTCTTTTTGATTATTAGAGAGGATTATAGCTAACATAACTGCAAAAGGTTTGATTGTGGTGCTTTGCTTTCACCTGAGTCAGCCAGTACCTGAAGAGGCAGAGAGGTGGGAGAAGAAAAGAGTTCATTTTGCAGTAATTCAACATGAATGAGTAGCTGCTGGTTTCATCATGCTTAATGCTGCTGACTGAAAGTGTATATACTGTGTTGTGAGGGATTTTTCTCTCAGTGTTGGACTGGTGGGCACAAGGGGGTAGTTCACTATTCTTGACAGATGTGCATTTTCAGGAGCTGGGATATGTGGGTCTTATCTGGGTCCAGTGGACACTGAACCATCCCAGACTTTTGAATCTAAATTTACATTATTCTTTAGAGGCTTGCTACATTCTGAATGTGTGGGCATCTGGTTTCCACCCTAGTCTGTCTCTTTTCTATACTTCTGCCAATGCATTTGAATTTGTACATTTCCTGTGACCTAGAAAGGGGGAGTTCCTAGTCCAAAGGATATTAATTTAACTAACTTTGTGGTTAGTCATTAAGAGAAAGGTGGAGGAGGAACATGGCAGGTCACTTGGACTCAGAGTGACTGCACAAGGAACACGGGAGGCTGTCTGGAGGAGGAGGTGCAGTGAGTTGCTTGGACTTGTAGCGACTGCACTGGAACTTCAGTTCGTTGCCTGGAGGAGGAGAAGGTAAGAGGTGGGTCACTCGGACTCAGAGTGACGACATGGAACACCGGGTGGCTGCCCAGAAGAAGATGCATGCGGCAGGTTGCTGGGACTCAGAGTGTCTGTAAGGGGAACCAGGTGGCTGCTCAAAAGAGGGGCCGCAGAGTCAGGCAATTAGGTGCAGAGCAGGGTTCCAGGAACTAGGCAGCTTCTTGCTGGAAGAGTCACCCAAAGACAAGCTGAGGGGCGGAGCAAAGGTTCCAGGACTATGGGCAGCTTCTCTGAGGAGGGACAGCCTAAGGAGACTCCTCTGTGAAGGGCAAGGCTTCCAGGCCCAGAAGGTAAGTCCAGGCCCTGGGAACATTGCAGAAGAAGGCTGTCCAGCCCAGGTGGTACTTGTGGATTCAGGGGAATCTCTAGGAGGGGAAATGACCAGCGAGACCTCCCCACTGGGTGAGTCTTCCCCGCTCACTGGGTGCGGTTTTCCCACAAGGATGGTAAAACCAGTGACACAGGCCCAAACAGGCCTTGCCTCACCCTGTAGCCTAGTTCCCCTTTGGATGACCATTGGTCAACAAGTGAAGGCATCTCTGCACACTAGCAGGGAATATACCCCACCTGAAGGCCTCCACCCCTAGAGAGGCAGCTTCCTTGTGGAGCACAGCATTATCTACTTTCTCCAAGATTTCAGGCTACTGAAGGCTAAGAGGGGATATACTAGAAATATTCAGGGATATTATAAGTCAATAGAGGAAATTTGCAACATCTCAGTGATCCACTGATAACCTGAAGTATTATGAACAAACAAGGGGAAAAAATGCCCCAAACTAATCTAGATGGTACATCAATGAAATCCAATGACAGCATGGCAGAAGCAATGACAGAAAGGGAGTTCAAAATGTACATAATTAAAATGATCAGGGAAGCAAATGATGAGATGAAACAGCGAATGCAGGCATTGAATGATCACACCAATCGACAGTTAAAAGGGTAAATATAGGAAGCAAATGATCATTTCAATAAAGAGTTAGAGATATTGAAAAAAAAAACAGAAATCCTTGAAAAGTAGGAAACAATAAACCAAATTAAGAACTCCATAGAAAGCATAACCAATAGAATAGAACATCTGGAAGACAGAACCTGACATATTGAAGACAAAATATTTAACCTTGAAAACAAAGTTGAACAAACAGAGAAGATGGTAAGAAATCATGAACAGAATCTCCAAGAACTATTGGATGTCATGAAAAGGAAAATTTAAGAATTATTGGGATTGAGGAAGGCTTAGAGAAACAAACCAAAGGAATGAAAAATCTATTAAATGAAATAATATCAGAAATTTTCCCAAATCTGAAGAATGAAATGGAAAATCAAGTTCAAGAGGCTTATAAGACTCCAAATACACAAAATTACAACAGAACCACACCAAGGCACATTATAATGAAAATGCCTAACATACAAAATAAAGAAAGAATTTTAAAGGCTGTGAGAGAAAAGAACCAAATTACATTCAGGGGAAAACCAATATGGATATCAACAGATTTTTCAATACAGACCCTAAAATCTAGAAGTGCCTGGAACAATATTTTTCAAGACCTGAAAGAAAATGGATGCCAACCAAGAATCTTATACCCAGTAAAACTTACCTTCAAATTTGAAAATGAAATAAAATATTTCCATGATAAACAAAAGCTAAAAGAATTTACAAAAAGAAAGCCAGCTTTACAGAACATTCTCAGCAAAATATTCCATGAGGAAGAGATGAAAAACAAAGAAACAAATCAACAAAGGGAGGAATTATGCTAAAGGAATTGTCAAATAGAGAAGGAACCAAGTCGTGTCAAAAAATAAATAAATAAAATGAGCCAAATGACTGGGAATACAAATCATATCTCAATAATAACCCTGAATGTTAATGGCCTGAACTCATCAATCAAAAGACATAGACTGGCAGATTGGATTAAAAAGAAACATCCAACAATATGTTGCCTGCAAGAGACTCACTCATAGAAAGAGATACCCATAGAATAAGGTGACATGATGGAGAAAAATATACCATGCACATGCACTCAGCAAAAAAGCTGGGGTATCCATCATCATTTCAGATAATGTGGACTTCATTAGAAGTAAATGAGAATAAAGAAACCTCATATCAAAATCTCTGTGACACTATGAAGGCAGTACTTAGAGGAAAATTTATTTCATGGAGCACATTCAATAAAAGAAGTAAAACTCAACAAATAAATGACCTAACACTACAGCTTAAAGCCCTAGAAAAAGAAGAACAGACCAACAGCAAAAGTTGTAGAAGACAGGAAATAGTTAAACTCAGAGCTGAAATCAATGAAATTGAAACAAAAGAAACAATACAAAAAATTGACAAAATAAATAGGTGGTTCTTTGAAAAAATAAACAAAATTGATAAACCCTTAGCCAAATAAACAAAGAGAAGATGAGAGAAAACCCAAATCTTTAAAATTTGGAATGAACAAGGAAATATCACAACAGACATGATTGAAATACAAAGCATAATTAGAAGGTATTTTGAAAATCTATACTCCATCAAAATAGAAAATTTCAAAGACATCAGCGCAGGTTTCTAAGACATATGAATTGCCTAAACTGAACAAGGAGGACATACAAAATTTAAATAGACCAATTTCAAGTAATGAAATAGAAGATGTCATTAAAAGTCTACCAACAAAGAAAAGTCCAGGACCAGATGGGTTCTCAGCTGAGTTCTACAAAACCTTTAAAGAATAGCTCATTCCAATACTTCTCAAAATATTCCATAAAATAGAAGAGGAGGGAACCCTCCCACACTCATTATATGAAGCCAATTTTACCCTGACACCTAAACCAGAGAGAGACATATTGAGGAAAGAAAATTTCAGACCAATACCTTGATGAACATTGACGCAAAAATTATCAACAAAACTTTAGCAAATCACATACAAAAACATATTAAAAAGATAGTGCACCATAATCAAGTGGGTTTCATCCCAGGGATGCAAGGTTGGTTCAACATCAGGAAATCAATAGACTTAAAGTTAAGAATCACAAAATTATTTCAATAGATGCAGGAAAAGCATTTGATAAAATATAGCACCCCTTCATGCTCAAAACACTAGAAAAAATAGGGATAATGGGAACATTCCTTAACATTATAAAGGCCATCTATGCTATGCCCATGGCTAATATCATTCTAAATGGTGAAAAACTGAAAGCATTGACCCTAAATACAGGAACGAGGCAGTGATGCCCACTTTCACCACTTCTATTCAATATCGTCCTTGAAACTCTAGCCAGAGCAATTAGACAGACCAAAGAAATTAAATTGATATGAATTGGAAAAGAAGAACTCAAACTACCCCTATTTCCTGATGATATGATTATATACTTAGAGGAACCCGGAAATTCCACCAGAAAACTTTTAGAACTCATAAGTGAATTCAGTAAAGTAGCAGGATATAAGATCAATGCTCATAAATCTAATGCATAAGTGATGAGTCTTTGGAAAGAAAAATTAGGAAAACTACCCAATTCACAATAGCATCAAAAAAAAAAAAAATACTTGGGAAAAAATCTGAAAAAGAGGTGAAGGACCTATACAATGAGAACTACAGAACAGTAAAGAAAGAAATTCAAGAAAACCTTAGAAGATGGAAAAATCTCCCATGTTCTTGGATAGGAAGAATTAATATTGTCAAAATGCCCATACTACCAAAAGTGCTATACAGATTCAATGTAATTCCAATTCAAATCTCAATGACGTACCTTACAGAAATAGAGCAAGCAATTATTAAATTCATCTGGAAGAATAAGAAACCCAGAATAGCTAAAGCAATCCTTAGCAGAAAAAATGAATCTGTGGGTATCACAAAACCAGAACTTCAACTATCCTACAAAGCAATAGTAACAAAAATGGCATGGTATTGGTACCAAAATAGACAGGTAGGTCAATGGTACAGAATAGAGGACATGGACACAAACCCAAATTAATACAATTTTCTCATACTAGACAAAGTGGCCAAAAATAGGCAATGGAGAAAAGATAGCCCGTCAACAAATGGTGCTGGGAAAATAGGAAATCCATATGCAACAGAATGAAACTAAACTCATATCTGTCACCGTGTATGAAACCAAACTCAAAATGGATTAAAGACCTCAAAATCAGACCAGAGAGAGACCTTGCAGATTATAGAAGAAAAAGTAGGTCCAGATCTTCAACATGTCGGCTTAGGATCAGACTTCCTCAACAGGACTCCCATAGCACAGGAAATAAAAGCAAAATCAGTGACTCTGATATATTCAAACGAAAAAGCTTGCTCTCAGCCAAGGAAACTATCAGCAATGCAAAGAAAGAGCCTACAGAGTGGGAGAAAATCTTTGCCAATCATCCTTCAGATAGAGCACTAACCTGCAGAATCTATAAAGAACTCAAAAAACTCTACACCAAGAATACAAATAACCCAATTGGCCAATGGACTAAGGAAATGAACAAACACTTCACAGAAGAAGATCTACAAGCAATCAACAAACATATGAAAAAACGTTCAACATCTCTAGTAATAAGAGAAATGCAAATCAAAACCACCCTAAGATTCCATCTCACCCCAATTAGAATGGCGAATATCAAGAATACAAGCAAAAACAGGTGTTGGCAAGGATGTGGGGAGAAGGGTACACTCATACATTGCTGATGGGTATGCAAATTAGTGCAGCCACTCTGGAAAGCAGTGTGGAGATTCCTTAGAAAACTCCGAATGGAACCACCATTTGACCCAGCTATCCCACTCCTTGGCCTATACCCAAAGGACTTAAAATCAGCATACTACAGAGATACAGCCACATCAATGTTCATAGCTGCTCAATTCATAATAGCCAGACTGTGGAACCAAACTAGATGTCTTTCAATTGATGAATGGATAAAGAAACAGTGGTATATATATACAATGGAATATTACTCAGCCATAAAGAATGATAAAATTATGGCATTTGCATGCAAATGGATGAAATTGGAGAATATCATAAGAAGTGAGATAAGCCAATCTGAAAAAAGCAAAGGACGAATGATCTCACTGATAAGTGAATGATGACACATAATGGGGGGTGGGAGGGGTTAGTGTTAGGTTTAGAGTTAGGGTTAGGGATGGGGGCAAGAATGGAGAAAGAAGGACTGTATAGAGGGACAAGAGGGGTGGGAGGAGTGGAGGGAAGGGAAAATAACAGAATGAATCAAACAAGATTACCATATGTAAATTTATGATTACACCAATAGTATGCCTTTACTCCATATACAAACAGAGATACAACATGTATCCCATTTGTTTACAATAAAAAAAAATTTAACGGAAAAAAACAACAGAAAGGTGGAGTGCTCTGTCCAAAGGATAGCATTTAACTAACTCTGTGGTTAGTCATTAAGAGAGGGATGAGGGTGTGGGGAGTAAAGAAAGTTATTCTCATGAATCCAAAAGAAGAAAGAGTGGAGGAAAAAGCCTTTTAATTCAGGGATCAGCATGATTGTGTTCCCTTGAGTCTCAGAGGAGACTTTGGAGGACTATTGAGAAATGCAGGCACTGTTGATTTTTGTGGACTCTTGGAGATGGACTGAATGCATTTATTTTTCCTGAGACAGACGAGCTTTTAGGGACAAGGGTAGATATTCTGGTACTGATCTTTAATGGCCCCCAAAGGCTTACCTGTTAAACCTCTGGTTCCTAGCTGATGGCACTATGGGGAGGTGGTGGAACATTTTGGAAAGTGGGGCCCAGTTGACGGAAATTAGTTCATTTGGGATGTGCCCGTGAATGGGTACTGGGACTCTTGTACAATTCTGGCTCTGTTTCTCTTTGCTTTCCAGGTGCCATGAGGTGGGCAGTTTCCTCTGCCACACAGGCTCTGCCAATGTTTTGCCTTTCCACAGGTCCAGATGCAAGAGTGGCAAATGACCATAGATCTGAAATGATGAGCCAAAATAGATCTCTGCTCCATTGAAGGGTATGATCTCAGGTACTTGTCACAGGGTTGGAAAAGTGATCAGGACAGCTCCTGTCCAAAATACAAGAGGCCCCCCGCCCCTTCCTCTAACAAAGTCACCTCCTCTGTAAGTAGCAGGAAACAGCTGATATTTCACTCACTCATCTTTTGAGCCACAAACATGCCAGTAATGTCCCCACATCAGAATTGCGGCATGTAAGGATGCCCAAGGCCTCTTGTGTGAGAACACTTCAGACTCCATTCAGGAATTGGGGCCAATGTGACTGAAGGGAGCCCAGGTGGACAAGCCCAGGCCTTTCGTGGGAATAGACACATCACAACATTGTGGCTTGGCAGTTAGGAGTCTTCTGTCTGTGCTGACAGTGGATACTCAAAAGGGTCTATTTTGGGTGATCCTCTCCTTGAGTTCCCCTTCGGTAACCCAGAGTAACTATATCCCAGACGGGTTATCTGAGAGGGCTTTATTTCTATGTGAAGTGTTTTCTCTATATTGAGTACTTGAGTGACTCGAATGCACCTTTAAGTGATTTGCACTTTAATATTTGTTCCATTTTCAACACCAAGGCATGTGCCTGAAATCTTCATTTTCACCCCTCTACTTCTCACTGCCATAGTAGGCAGAAAACCTTCTTTTGTTGAAGGGGAAGGGGGAGCCATACTAGAGAGTAAACCCAGGGGTGCTTAATCACTGAACCACATCTGCAGTCCTTTTGATTTTTTATTTTGTTTTTATCTTTATTTTATTAGGGTCTCCTGAAGTTGATTCCAGTCTCTAAGTTGCTGAGGCTGGCCTCCAACTTGTGATCCTCCTGTCTCAGCTTCCTGACTGGTTAGAATTATGGGTAAGTGCCACAATGCCCAGCTCATTTAACTAATTTGACATTGTGAAATTGTGAAGTCTGTATTGAAATCAAACAGATCCATTTTGACAATTGTAGAAGATAGTGTCACTGTCTTTGTTCATATTTTTTTCACTTTCTGGAGATTTAAAAATGTGACCAAAATGGGGCTAATTGTTAACTAAAGTAAGATTGTCTTAAACTGGTCTTTGTATTTGGGTAATAATGTTTGTCCCTATGTGGCCATGGTATATGGTGAACTATAACCTAACTTAATACACAGATATGCTGTAACCTATCTTAACTGTAGGAATTTGCTTGTAACCAAACAACTAAATCTCAGCCAATCATAACAGTGAATCTTCAGACAATCACATGCTCTTGACTGACCTGACCACTGGCTTTTGGTCAGACTGCAGCTAATCAGATTCTTTCCAGATGGCTATTCATTTTCTCTGATGGTGTATGTAATGTGCAGATGTGATGCAGTTAAACCATCTTTGGTCCCAAGTGCCCCCTGGTCCCAGAACCTTTTTTGTTTTTTCTTTTTTTTTTTTAACACAAGCTTTTCTAAATCAAGTTGTTCTCAGTTTTTCTAAAAACAATTCCAATGTAGGAACCACCATGAGAATCTACAAGTTTGTTCCTTGTGGCATATGGGGGAATTCAGAGACTTTTTTTCTGACCATTTTTGAGCCATATAGGAGTAGAGTGAGCTGAAATCCCCAGTAACACAGAAGAGGCTGACTTGGGAATAACTGTTTTTCACCACAGGGTCAAAAGTTAGATTACAGGTTGAGTGCCCTGAGGTTGGGAGAGAGATTGTGACAGCAAGAGTAGTACCCAGTGAGGGTGTCAAGGGGAAAACTGTGAGGATCAGCCAGGAGTCCTACAGGAGTGAGGCCCTGAAAAATGCAGGGATGCCCATGAAATGTCCCCTCTGAATGCATGTCCAGTCCATACAGCATCCTTGTGGGTTTAGGGAAGTGCAGCACCTATCAAGTAATATTTTCTTTCATTTTCACTTCCAGGGTAGCTGCTGGACTTGAAGTGGTCAGAAGACATGACCACTAGACTTGTGTGCCAGGAGAAGTAGCTGTACCAAATACCAATAGAGAATTCTACCTGCTGCTTGCTGGCCAGACTTTGTAGGATTTCAGTAAGCCTGACTGTTCCTGAGAGCAAATATGTAGTTTGAATGCAGTGTCCTGTATTGACTATTAACCTGGGACTGAGAGTGTAATTACTGTAAGCAGACTTCATTTTATCTCTGGAGAGAACCATGGATTTTTCCTTATTTGAAAATATCAGGTAAGCCATGGGTACCCTAGATTTCACCCAAGTACTGGAGACACCAGCACCAAAGAGCTGGTGTGCATATTCAGTGTGGAGAGAATAAAGTCAGTTGGAAGAACTTCATGAGTGCAGCTTGTTCACAGTCAAAGCAGCAGTAACTGGGATTAGAGAAAACAGTCCTTTAACACCAAACTAAATTAGTAGAAACCTGCTAAATATCATATTCAAAAAAGTGAATTGAAAAATTACTTGAAAGAATATTCATTTGCTTCTCAGAACTGTAATTCTCTAGTATGTATTAAGCATTAGCTTTTGTGCTAGAAAATTAATAGGTTAATTCTGGAAACACTATATCACAATTGTTTGTACTTTTATTTAGCAAGTAAAAATTAAGTTGGCAATCATGCAGTAAAAATAAAAACAATGACAATATCAAAATCATCTAATAGGAATTATGCAGTGTTCAAATATTGTATGTTATTTTCTCTTCACTACAATATTATTAACATTCATTTTAATTTTAGGAAGTGATGTTTGCAGATACAGAGTGGCTTGCCAAGTCATATACTTGGAATATGGAAAGTTTCTCTCACTCCAGGGACCCCAGTGTACCAAAGAAATTTGTACACATCTTGAAGTTCTTCTTGATGTTGTACATAGGTATGTAAAGTGTTCCTAGCAACAGATTATGGCAGGAATATACAAGGGTGGTGGGGTGTTCTTGCTTGCAAAGTTTCAGAAGGATTCCTGATAGATGTCTGTCTGGTCAAGAGTTGTTGGAAAGAAATGGTAGAGGAGAAGGCAATGAGTCCAGAGATGGGAATGCGACAGGAGCAGCAATGTGACAGAAGGCAGTGGAACGGAGATGGCACTGGTACAGAAGCAGGAAATAAGCAGTTCAGAAATGAGGAGCTCTGTGAGGTGGTTACCCATGAGAGTGTCCTTGAGTCACAATGAAAAGTCAGGCTGGGGCCTGGCAAAGATGGAGGGAAGGCCATAGGTTCTGGAGGATGAATTGGGGGAGAAGAAAGTTCATGTGATTGAGGTGATTGTAGTTTCAGAGGAATCACAGACTGTGGTGACTGAGAGGCACTCAGTTATGAGTGTGACCCCTCAGACAAGGAGGAAGACATTAATTCTGGTGAGGAGGTTGAAGCCAGAAGCAGAGGGTGCTTGTACACAGAAGGCAGGGAAGGCAAGGGGAAGAAGGCAGTGGTCAGAGCATCGTGCACAGGCAGTGATCGTGATGGGTGGACTGCATCTGACTCTGGTTTGCACTTTTCATCTGGGTCATTCCCATGGAAGACATGGTGAAAGCTGCTGTCTTCATGAGGCTTCCCTAGGTGGCTGCAAGAGATAGGAGGCACAGGTTGTAGCTGGAGCAGATGGGGCCAGGGGGTAGTGTACATGGAAAGGGGCAGGTACCTGAGGTTTATAGCCTCTCGCTGCCACATATTCCATGTGTACAAAGTCCTTATTCTTTCATACCGCAGAGCTTTAGTGAGATCCTGCCCCATGACAACTTTGTGTTTTAGGATCATATCATAGACAGCAGCTGGAAGAATACAGGAAGAAGCGGAATGTTAACTTACCTCTGTAGAAGGGAGACCAGAACTTCAGTCTCTTCCACTTCCCTCCAGCAATCCCTGTAACTTGAAAATGGAGACTGGGTTATTGTGGATAGGAAGGATGAGTAGAATGTCCACATGGGGAATATTGTGTGAGAGTAGTTTCTGGAGAGCAAGCACCAGTGTTCAAGGCCACATGGCAGGTGATAGAGATAGCAAAGCAAACAGAAGTGTTGCACTTTGTTATTTCCTTCCACCTCCACTAGCCCCACTGTACTCATAATCACCCTGTGGGGAGAATGATTGGACCATCTCAAAGATGAATTGATATTAGGAAAGTGAGAGCTTATCTGCACTTTGACCAGGAAGTCCCAATTCCAAATACAGACAGCATGGCTCCATGATGGCCCACATGTCCTACTGGACATCACTCATCCCTGGCCCACCACAGCTTCATTGTGAGCACAGAACCTGAGAAGTGTCTATGGGATGATCATTTCCTTCCTGAATCTTCCCTCTCTTGTCTCTGCTACTGAGATTCTCTGGAATGTGTCTTCAGTCTCTTGGGTCAGGGGACAGCAAGTCACCTCTGGGCTGGGAGTGCAGTTACTTACCTTTCAGAATGCCACTCTTCTTCCTGTTCTTGCTCTGTGCCTTCTTCACCTTTGGATGCTGACCAACAAGAAAGGAAAAGAGGCTGGTGCCCCATTAATTCTCTACTCTCCAAGACCAGTTGTAGACATTCCATGTTTCTGAACAGCATAAGTGTGTATAGTTAGCTAGTGAGGACCACTTAAAGAAAGTTTTTAAAGTGGCGAAATATTTTATTTTTGTTCTTTGGAAAACATAAAAAGGGAATTTTCTCTCTAAACTGCACCATGGATGTCCTCAATCACTGCTCCTCCACTCAGGATAGGACTCATTTCTATAGGCTCTTCTAGGCTGCAGGCAAGAATGTGCTTCCTGAGGCCAGAGGTGACTCCAGCCTGTGATGGAGGTCCTCAGGGCTCAGCACAGCCCTCACATCAGTCAAGCATGGAGGAAAGATTTTTTTTCTGAGACTCCTTCCAGGAGAAGGTGATGGATGGCCCAGTCCTTAAACCTGTTTTTCTTCACAGGTTCCCAACTCAGGAATCCAGACCTTTGACACTGAGTCACAATGTGTGTTTTTCTCATGACTGTGCAGCTCACCACTTGGATAGTCTGGGAGCTTCAGAAAGAGAAGAACTAGTGCAGACCCCCTCCCTGCCCTGCCCCACCTGTCCCAGAATGATGCTCTGTTCTGCCCTGAGATTTCTATATTTGAAGTGTCTCTAGTTATTTTGGAAAAGTGGAAAGAAGAGTAGACAATAGAGAATCTATTTTTCTGGTGAGTCTGGCCTGAGGGTTTCTTACCTTGGGTTTTCTTTTTTCTTGGTGTTGGGAAAGATGGATCACTCCGGAGACAGGTTAACAGGAGGATAAAGAGCCCCAGTCCACACACAAAGCCAAAGGTCATATCCATTGCCCCGGTGGTGAAGCTGGGGTTCAGCCATGAGGCACTAATGCTATTCAGAGGAAAGAGAGTATTCTCCATCATCTAAATGGCACCGTCCATTTTGGACAAATGAGTCCTGAGAGGTCTCTGCAGCAATGGGGAGTAGGGCCCAGGCATGTATCAGAGGACTGTGCTGTCTCATCACAAAGGGATCCTAAGAGCAGAGGAGGGTCAAGAAAAAGAGACTGCAGCACACCCATGCCCCACCCTCCAGTCCAGCATGTCCTCCACCCTCCTGGGCCTTCAAGATCCCTACTTCAAACTCTACCTGCTTGCCCTGCCCCAGGAGGCCTTAAATCATTTCCTGTTGTTTTTGCCTAGCACCCAGACATGATCAACTTCCTTTTAGATCTCTTCTTAGTTTCCTCAGTAGTACATTGTTCACATATCGGGTTGTTTCTGTAGTTGTTATTTTGTAGGGATTATTACTTTCATGTTCTTCTCTCTCTGCTGTGTCAGCTTTTTCAATCAATATTTTCTTTCTTTGAATCAACACAGATGTAGAACTGAAATCTGTTCTTTACTTACTTAGTTTTGTGCATTTTAAATAAAATTTCTTTGTGATTGTTTTCCTAGTAATTTTATTATCTTCATGTAGAGGGTCTTGAACAACACAACAAAAAGCTAAGTTAAATATATGTTATTCCAAATCCAGAAGAACAGGTACAGAAAATGAACAAAAACCTTCAAGGAAATTTTTGAATGTTTCTCATATATTTTCTTCAACTTCAGTGATTGTTCTTCAAATTTGCTGATGAAATTTTTGGGATTTTCTGTATACACACACACTCACCCAGACACAAACCCAGTTATTCATGTGTGATATGCATATCAAATATGCATCATATAATGTGTGTAGGAATGGCTGTTTGTTTTGATTTTACAAAGGGGAAATATTGAATCTGGAGGACTGCATTTTATGTCAAATTTGGTAAGTTTCTAGCCCTTGTTTTCCAAGATGTTTTCTTTCCCCTTTTCCCTCCTTTCTCTCTGAGTCTCTCTTTGCATGAGTGTAGATAGCATTGCTGATGGGGATGTCCAGGTCATGAGCACCACTTGCTGGAAAGATCTCTACCCTTTGCTGCTGTGTTGGCTCTGCTCCTTTACTATACACCAACTCACTAAAGTAATCTGGGTCTGTTTCTGGGTTATGTTTGCTAATACTTCATTGCATATCTTTTCTACTTTTATGACAGATTTAAGTCTATAGTTGTCTTGTAATCTTACACATGTGTTAGAATGTAGCTCTTTGTCTTTTGTGTTCTGAAGTGATTAAATATAAACCTATCTTGAACTGACGTAATGGCCTTATAAGTTATAGTTCTATTCAGATTGATAATTCTTTTTGAGTACATCTAGCATATTTTTTTGCACAAAATCAATTTATTTCATGCAGTTTCTTGAATTTAATAATATCATGTTCTTTGTGATATTCCTTGACTATCTTTGTAATGTCTAAGAAATCAGTATTGATGCCACCTTATGAATTTCTGATCATCGTTTATATATTTTTTCTTTGATATACTGCCTAGAGGCTCATGGACTTTATGATTTTTAAAATACAGTTATATTTTCAATGCAGTGCGGAGCACCAAACCCAGTGCTTCATACTTAGTAGGCAAATGGTTGATCTACAACTGAGCTACAGCCACAACCCCTTATGTAATTTTTACTTGACACATAATCACACATTTATAGGACTTAATAGGCTGAATATAATGTTGTGATACATTATGTCAGATCCATTAGTGTATGCTATCCATTGCTTCACAAACTTATTTCTTTGGTGTGAGAAAATTTAAACTCTACTTTTTAGCAATTTTAAAATATACAATACAATATTAACTATCATCCCTATACTAATCAGAATTTTGGCTCTGTGAGTGAAATATGTGACAAGAATAACTTAGAGAAAGAAAGATTATTTTGGGTTCTACCATCTCCATGCTGGGCCCAGGTGAGCTAGACATCAGTGCATGGGCATGGAAGAGGAAAGCTTCTCAGTTAATGGCAGACAAATATCATAGAGAGACAGGCATGGTAGCACACACCTGTAATCCCAGTGCCTCCAGAGGCTGAGGCAGTAGGGTAGAAGGTTTTCAAGTTTAAAGCCAGCCTCAGAAACTTAGCAGGGCCCTAAGTAGCTTATCAAGGCCCTGTCTCAAAACATATCATAAAAGTGCTGAGGTTGTAGTTCAGTGGTTAAGCATAGCTTGGTTAAATCCATGGTACATAAATTTCAAATAAAAGCACAGAAAGGGAGACAGGAGAGAGAGAGGAAGAGAGAGAGAAAGACACACACACACACACACACACACACACACACACACACACACACCCAAGGCCAAACACAATGTTTTCTAATTTTACATTCTACTTTCAAAAGGCATACCTCCAGTGACCTAATTTCTCCAGCCACACCCACCTGTCTGTGATAAGAGACTGTGGTCCTTTCCAATTATTAATTCACATAAAAGAGTAGTCCGCATATAAGGTTGCAGATCTCATAATCCATTCTTTTCTCCTCTGAATATTTCTGCCTTACCTAACACATGTACATTGTGGGGGACACTCCTAGATCCAGATCCACAATAATCACCATTCTGTATTGGACTTTTAAAATGAGTTCCCCACCCTTTGATTTCCTGCCATTTTCATATAATGTGCATGTGTGCTCTTTGTTAGTGCTGCTTTCTTTGTTTTGCATTTACTCTGCTTGGTGAAGGAAGATGTATCTATACTTATGATGAGATCTCAGTCTTTTAGTGAGTCTGGGGTCCTGAAAGACTCATTTTTCCAATTTCCTCATTTTCTCATTTCCTCATTTTCCCCACTCTGATGGGACAGGATGTTTGGAGGGAGCAGGTCAGCGTGTTGCTGGGACATGAGTCAAGTGAGTTTGAGAAGATGAGTGGACTTGATTCTTCACATAGAAGCTGGAAGACCCAGTCCTTGTGGATCCTGGGGGTCCCTAGGAAATAGATGTCTCCCACACAGAAGAGCTATGGGAAGGCTGTCTGTCAATCATCCTCTTTCAGCCTATGGTGATAAGTCCTGGCTATGGGTGCCCCATATGATAACCTGCTAATGACTTGCCGAGCTAAAGCCAAATAACTCTCACAGAGTGGGCTTGTGGCTTCACAAGGAACCTGCGAAGGACCTGCTGTCTAAAGGTGCTAGTATCACAATGCAGGGTCAGGTAGCAATGAGGATATGGTGGTTCCTTAAGTCTTGCTTCTTGCACAGCACTTCATCTGCCAATAGACTCATACATCCAAGGGTTAACTAACTACACCCTTGAGAATTTAGACATTGCTGACAAGATGTCTGAAATACAGATTTATAATCCTGTCAGGAGCAATGCATCTTGCCATAGGAAGGAGGTATTCAAAGATGTTACAAGAGGCATAGTGACCTGAATCCTGGCATTGGATTTAGTAGACAAACAAACCCATGAAACAGAATAGGCAAAACAGAAATAAACACATGCATGTATAGTCACTTGCTTCTCAACAAAGGTGCCAAAAACGTATCTTGGAGAAATGAAATCTTGTTCAACACAGTGTGTTGTAAAAAAAAATGAATGATCACGTGCAGAAGATTGAAATTTGACTCCTATTTCTCATCCGTACCAAAAAAACCAACTCATAAGCCATCAAAGACTTTAATGTAGGACCTAAAACTAAAACTATCAGGGGAAATATTATGGAAATTTTTAAGATTTTTAAGATTTTGACATTCACAGTAGTTTCCTGGTTAGGATCCCAAGGCACAGGCAACAAAAGAAAAAAAATTGACAAATGGTATTTCATCAAGCAACCAAAAAACTTCTGCACAGCAATGGTAGCAATCAACAAAGTGAAGATATGATCATCAAAGAGAGGAAAGCTTTGCCAGCTGTACATCTGACAAAACTCAAAACCACTTAACAAAAAACAAATCAACCAATAAAAATGGGAAAATCATCTGAAATGACACTTTTTTGAAAAAACACAAATGAACAATAAACACACGAAAAATATGCTCAACCATCAGGAAAACACAATTCAAAATTATGAGATTCTATTTTATTCATCTTAGTATAGTTATCATATCAAAATTAATGAATACTAAGATATGAATAAAATAGAACACTTAAAAATTCTTTGTGGAAATGTAATTTAGTATATCCACTTTGGAAACGGGTGGAGGGTTTTCAAAAAATTGAAAATAGAAGTTTCTTATGACCCAGCTGTCCCACACCTAAGTGTTTATCTGAGGGAAATTAAGATGTCTGCATACCTATGATGATTGTGGCACTGTTCACAATAGCTGAGGTAAAGAATCAACCCAGTGTCCGTCAGAAGGGGAATCAAAAAAAAAAAAAAAAACATATGTATACAGATGTGTGGGTGTGTGCGCATGTGTGTATGTATACATAAAGACATGTATAGGTGTATGTCTACATATGTATGCTTATGTACTTTATTTATGTGTATATGTGTATATATGTATATTTTACATGCATATGTATATATGTTTAATCTTATTTACTTGTACACATATTTTTTCATATATATACATATACTGTTATATATACATTTGCATATACATATATATATATATATATATGCCAGATTATTATTGGACCATAAAGAAGGAGGAAGTCCTGTTACTCACAGGAAAGTGCATGGAACTGGGGATATTGTCTTAAATGAAATGATACCAAAAAAGAAGAAGATAAGTGCTGCATGTTCTCTCTCAAATATGGAAATTTAAAAAGAAAGATTTGAAAGTAGAAAATAGATTGCTAGGGATTAGAAAAGGTGCTGGGGGATGTGGTGTGAGGGCCATGTATGCATGTGTGGAAATATTCCAGTGAGTTCCATTTCTTTCTTCAATTATTATGTGATACCAATTATAATAAAAATAAATATAGAACATTTGGTACCTCCAAAAAATAATAAAATAAATCTTGACTTGGGGAGATACTAAAGCATCTTTTCTATACTATATGTCCTTGTGAACTATATTAACGAACAAAGAGAAATAGACCACATTTCTACAGTCTGGATACCTGAGAGCACTAACAGAAGCTTGCTCTAACCACTTAACACAAAAAGTCCCTCAAACCAATGAGAACTGTTCAGGGACTCCTCCTGCCCTTTAGGTGATTGTATCACCCACACATAGGGAGGTGCCAGCACTCTGCATATGCCCTTGGTTGTGTTTGATTAAAGATAGTGGGACACAAAAGAGAAGCTACTGCTTCACAGGGGGTGGGATTGTGTGAAATGTCCCTCCCTGGAAAGAAAAAGGACAACACTTTTTTAAAATTTAATTTTATTGTAAACAAATGGGATACATGTTGTTTCTCTGTTTGTACATGGAGTAAAGGCACACCACTTGTGTAAACATACATAGGGTAATGTTGGTTGATTCATTGTTATTTTTCCCTTCCCTCCCTCCCCTTCCCACCCCTCTTTTCTCTCTACACAGTCCCTCCTTCCTCCATTCTTGCCCCCTCCCACCCCCATTATGTGTCATCATCCACTTATCAGCAAGATCATTTGTCCTTTGTTTTTTTGAGATTGGTTTATGATATTCTCCAATTTCACCCATTTGCCTAAAAATGCCATAATTTTATTATTATTTATGGCTGAGTAATATTCCATTATATATATATATATATATATATATATATATATATATATATATTACCCTAAGATTCCAACTCACCCCAATTAGAATGGTATTTATCAAGAACACAAGCAACAATAGGTGTTGGTGAGGATGTGGGGAAGAAGGTACATTCATACATTGCTGGTGAGGTTGCAAATTAGCACAGCAACTCTGGAAATCAATGCTAAGATTCCTCAAAGCCTATAATGGAACCACCATTTGACCCAGCTCTCCCACTCCTTGGCCTATACCCAAAGGAAAACACTTTGATAAAGCTGAAATCTCTGGCTGCATTCCAAAGGTTAGTAGGGTACAGAGACTATGTTAGTCAGATGTGATTTCTGTCAACCGCCACCACTGAGAAACACCTTCTGGGGGAGCTGCAGTTGTAGCATTGATGTCTGTACACTGGGGTCACCTTGCCCCTCAGGTTTGCTCTTACTGCCTTTTAAAACTACTGTGAGTAGATGACCCCAGTGACAGCTGTGTCCCTTCTCCCGCTGGTTTTATGCCCTTCATTGGATTTCCACCTGCACATATTCCTCTAAGATCCAAGTATGGAGTTTTTGATTTGCTAACAATATCACATATTGCATTCTGTTGGACAATTCTAATTTTATTTTGTGAACTAGAGAGACAAACAGAGCCAGGAGCTCCGAGGAGTTCAAGTCCACAAGAATGAAGACAAAATTTATGAAGGGTTCATATGCCATAACATGCATACAGGTGAAGCATCCCCAATCTGAAAATGAAAATAGAAAATGATCCCAAATCTCATATTTTGTGAATATCATAGCAGTGTTCAAAAACTTTTAGATTTTGGAACTTTTTAACTTTTATCTTTTTGAATTAAGGATGTTCAACTGGTAAATTGTGTGGAAATATTCCACAGTCTGAAAATTCTGAAGCATTTTTGGTAAGTTACTTACTCCATAATATGTTTTGGCCAAAACAACTATTTTCTCATATTAATATCTGTGTCATTTATTTTCTGTTTTTAGTGAATTAAAAGCTAAAAGTGATGTTGTATCAAAAGAGAAAAATTGAACAAATCAGGAGATTTTAAAAATACAAGTTCAATTTTATTAATTTTATTTGTTTTTTTTTTTTTCATTTTAAATCATGGGCACATAACAGAATTAGAAAATAATTTTGTGATGTAAATGGCTGGATTTTACATAATGGTTTCAGAATTCCAGTCCCTGTGCTAAGCATGAATGTGCTGTGTCACATTTCCTTGTAATGAGGAAATGAACGCATGACCTTCTGCAGGCTGCCCAGGACACTGTATCTTGCAGTCACTTCAAACAGTCATGCAGTGCTGTCCTGGCATATCCCATTGACTTGTCATCATAGGCATAAGACTTACAAGACATCTAACTTCTTTTCTTTGGAGAGTGGGTTGTAGTACCACAGATTGAACCCAGGGTGCTTTACTACTGAGCCACTTCTCCACTCCTTTTATTTTGTTTTATGTTTACTAGGGTCTCCAAGTTGCTGAGGTTTGCCTGGAACTTGGGATACTTCTGCCTCCATTTCCTGACTGACTAGGATCATAGGCATGCACCACTATTCCTGGTTCATCTAACTTTACACTGTGAAATTGTGAAGTCTGTATTGAAATCAAGCATATCCGTTTTGACAATTGTGAATGACATTGTCACTGTCCATATTTGTGGTTTTGATCACTCCCTCAAAGATTTAAGACTATGAATAAAATGGTGATAATTGTTAAACTGAAATACATTTGGCCTAAACGTTCTCCATACTTGGGTGATAGTTTGTCCAAAAGTGGCCTCCATACATGGTGAACTGTAACCAATCTTGCTATGCAAAACAGGTGTAGGCTATCTTAACTGTAGGAATTTGCCTGTAACCAAGCAACTATTTCTCAACCAATCACAACAGGGCAGCTTCAGGCAATCACGTGCTGAGGACTGATCTGACCATATGCATATATTCAAATGTGCTGACTGCAGCCAATCAGATGGTTTCCAGATAGCACTTCCACTTCGCTGATCCTGAGTGTATTCTATGGAGGTGAGGCGGTTAACTGTCTTTGGCCCCAAGAACCACCTAATGCTAGAACAGTTTTTATTCTTTTTCTTTACACAAAGTTTCTACATCAAGTGTTCTCAGTTTTTGTTAAAACAGTTCCAATCCAGGAACCCACTGTGAGAACCTGCCTATGTTCCTTTTGACATTTGGGGCAATTCAGAGACTTTTCTGAACATCTTTGAGCCATGTAGGAGTAAAGTGAGCTAAAGTCCCCTGTAACACAGAGGAGGCTGACTTGGGAATAATAGCATTCCCACCACAGGGTCCAAAGTTAGATTACAGATTGAGAGCCCTGAGGTTGGGAAAGAGATGGTGACATCAAGAGTTCTACCCAATGATGGGGTTGAGGGGAAAACTGTGAGGACCAGCCAGGAGACTTACAGGAGAGGAAAGAGGCCCTGGAAACCACAGAGAATGTCCGTGAAGGAGTCCCCTCTGAACACATGTGCAGTCCAGACAGCTTCTTTGTGGGCTCAGGGAAGAGCAGCATCCATGAAGTATAATTTCTCACTCTTTTACTCCCAGTGTAGTTGCTGGAATTGAAGTGGTCAGAAGACATGATCACTAGGCCTGTCTGTTGGAGGAGGCAGATTATCAAATGTAAATGGAGAAGTCTACTTGCTGCTTGCTGGTGGGGCTGAGCATGATTCCAGCAAGCCTCGCTGTTCCTGAGAGAAACTTTGTATTTCAATGCAGTGTCCTTTTTTGACTGTTAACCTGGGATTGTAATTACTGTAAAGAGACCTCATTCTGGGTCTGCAGAGAACCAGTGCATTTTTCCTTATTTGAACATAAGCAGGTAAACTATAGAGACCCTGAATTTCATCCAAGGAGTGGAGACTAAGCAGTAAGTAGCAGGTGTGCACAGGCAGTGTGGAGAGAAGAGTCAGTTTGAGGAACTGCATGCATGCAGCTTGTTAATCATGAAAGTAGCAGTAACTGGGAGTAGAGAAGACACTTTTTTGACACCACAGTGAATTAGTAGAAACCTACTAAATATTATGTTCAAAAAAGCCAATTGAAAAATTACTTGAAAGAATATTCATTTGCTTCTCACAACTGTAAGTCCCTAGTATAGCTTTTTTCCTAGAAAATTAATTGGTTAGTTCTGGAAACAAAATACAACAATCATGTGTAGTTTTATGTAGAGAGGAAATGTTAAGTTGACAATTATCAGTAAAAAATATAAATGATAAAATCAAGATCATCCCATAGAAATTATGCAGTGTTCTAATATTTTAACTATTTTCTACTTCAGTACAACATCATTAATTTCAATTCCCATTTTAGGAAGTGCTGTTGGAAGACCCTGAGTGATTTGCTTATGTGATAGACCTGGAATGTGGAAAGTTTCTCTCACTGCAGGGACCACAGTGTACAAAAGAAATTCATGCACCTCGTGAAGTTTATCTTGATGTTGGACATAGGTATGTAAAGTGTTCATAGCAACAGATTTTGGCACGAATCTAAAAGTATGGTGGCATGGTCTTTTTGCAATTTTTCTAGAGGATCCCTGAGCTGAAAGATGTCTGTCTGGTCATTTGCTTGTTGGCAAAAATGGTAGAGATTGTGACATCATCAGGGAGCAGGTGACCACAATTTCAAGTACTGGACAAAAGGGGAAAGAAGACCTGTAGACAATGAGAGTGGATAAGGTTGAGGAAAGCTAAAACACAAAACCATTCAGGACTTCAGGGCTGTGCCAGCCATGTTTCCTAGAGGAGAGCTTAGCATTTTCTCATCCCCATTCACTGTGGCTGCCACGGCATTATTTTATAGCTTTCTGAACAATAGTTTCACCTGTGCGGTTTGTGTACCTGTGGTACCATGGGTGTGAGAAGCATGGGCCACAAGTTTATGGGGAGATGGAGTGTTCTGGGTATGACAGCGCAGTCTAGGGATGGACACTCTAGCAAAACACGTTTGTAAAATGCAGCAATCCACAATGGCTCCTGAAGTAATTTCAATTGATTGTATTCCAGTAGCATGGTTATGAATGTGACTGATCTTAGAAAACACAGGGGAAGCCATTGGGACTGTCTGGAGTGTGATGTGTCACTGTTAATGTGGTGAGAAAGACTGAAAGTGTACCTGTGTTGGGGGAGACTGAAAGTGTACCTGTGTTGGGGGAATCTCAGAGGAATTTCTTCCATGGAAGTTCATTAGAAGTAAAAGTGCTTGAAGTTATCAACAGTGTTGTAGTCTATGAACAGAAATTGAAGATGGCGTGACATATTCTTCCAATCACATTGTGTTCTTGAGTTCCTGATTCAATGAAGTGAGTGCGAAACCTGTTTTAAATAAAAGTCTGTTTCAAAACCAAGTTTGCAACAGATGTGAATGTCACTTAGAGAGTCATGTGGATTTAAAAAGTCATTTCAAGTTGAACACAGTGACACTATTCCAGCTACTCAAGGGTCTGAGGGAGAGTGACTTCAAGTTGGAAGCCAACCTCACCAACTTAGCAAGACCCTATCTCAACATGAAATAAAAAAATGTCTTGGGTTGTAGGTCAGTGGTAGAGCACTTGCTTGTACTAGGCCCTGAATTCAATCTCGAGTACTATGAAACAAAACAAAACAAATTATTTGCAGCAAAATATTGTGATGTGAAAAAATTTTTTAAAAGATGTATTTTTATTATTTTCTCCAATATCTTCCTGTTTGATTATCCATTTCTTGGTATGTGTAAAAGTGCTGAAATATTTGTAAGGTTTACATTAGGTAGTATGGCCATTTTGACAATATTAATTCTGTCTATCCAAGAACATGGAAGATGTTTCCATCTTCTATAGTTTTCTTTAATATCTTTTTTTAGTGTTTTCTAGTTTTCATTGTAGATGTCTTTCACCTCTTTTGTTAGATCGACTCCCAAGTATTTTATTTTAATTTTTCTCTTTCAGAGAATTCATCATTTATGAATGGAAATGCATTAGGTTTATGATTGTTGATTTCATATCCTGCAATTTTGCTGTATTCATTATAGAATTCTAGAAGTTTTCTGGTGGCATTTTGTGGATCCTATAAATAAAGAATCATGTTGTGGGCAAATAGTGATAGTTTGAGTTCCTCTTTTCCCTTTAAATCCTCTTAACTTCTTTGGTGTGTCTAATTGCTGTGGCTAGAGTTTCCTGGACAGTATTGAATAGAAGTGGTGAAAGAGGACATCACTGTTGTGTTCCAGTCTTATAGAGGGAATGCTTTCAATTTTTTTCCATTTCATATGATGTTGGCTGTGGGCTTAGCTTAGATAGCCATACAATGTTGTTACTTTCCTAGTATCTGTATTTTTTCTTGTGTTTTGAGCATGAAGAGGAGCTGTGTTTTATTTAATGCTTTCTTCAGCATCTATTGAAATGATCATATGATTCTCAACTTTAAATCTATTGATGTGATAAATTACATTTATTGATTTTCAGATGTTAAACCAACCTTGTATCCCCAGGATGAAACCCAGGTGTTTGTTGTGCACTGTGTTTTTAATGTGTTTTTGAATGCAATTTGCCAGAATATTGTTAAGAATTTTTCATGTATGTTCATCCGGGCTGTTGGGCCTGAAGTTTTCTTTCCTTGATGAGTCTTTACTGGTTGTAGTATCAGGGTGATAATCACTTCATAGAATGAGTTTGGGACGGTTCCCTCCATTTCTTGTTTCATGGAATACTTTGCGGAGTACTGGAAGTAGTTTTTGAAGTCTTGTAGATCGTGGTTGAGAATCTTTCTGGTCCCAAGCTTTTTTTGGTTGCTAGGTTTCTGATGTCTTCTTCTATTTCATTTCTTGAAATTGATTTATTTAAATTGTGTATGTCCCCCTGATTTAGTTTGGATGGATCAAATATCCCTAGAAATCTGTTTATGTCTTTGGGTTTTTCTATTTTGTTGAGTATAGATTTTCAAAGTTGCTTCTAATTATATTTTGTATTTCAATAGTATCTGTTGTGATATTTGCTCCTTTATGACAAATTTTAGTAATTTGGTTTTTTTCTCTCCTCTTCTTTGGTAAGGCTATGGTTTTATCAATTTTGTTAAGTTTTTGAAAGAACTGTTTGTTTTTTGATTTTTCAATTGTTTGTTTCAAGTTCACTGATTTTAGGTCTGATTTTAATTACTTCTTGTCTTCTCTTACTTTGTGTATTGATTTGTTCTTCTCTTTCTAGCACTTAAGGTATAATGCTAGGTCATTTATTTGTTGACTTTTTATTCTTTTTTTGAATGAGCTCAATGCAGTGAATTTTCCTCTTAGTTCGGCTTTCATAGTGTTCCAGAAATTTTGATATGTTGCATCAGTGTTGTCCTTTACCTCTAAGAATTTTTTTTATCTCCTCCCTGATGTCTTCTTCTATCCATGCATCATTCAGCAGTGTATTATTTAGTCTTCGTGTGTTGGAGTAGTTTCTCCTGTGTATTTTATTATTGATTTCTAATTTCATTCCATTATGATCTGATAGAATACAAGATAGTATCTGTATTTCTTGGTATTTGCAAAGAGTTGCTTTGCTCCTTCTCATGTGGTGTATTTTAGAGAAGGATCCATGTGCCATGTATTCGCTCATTGATGGATAGAATATCATATGTATGTCTGTTAAGTCTAAAACACTGATTGTGTTATAAGGTTGTATCTTTTCTTTGTTCAGTTTTTGTTTGGAAGATCTATCCAGTGGTGAGAAAGGTGTGTTAAAATCACCCAGTATTATTGTATTATTGTCTGTTTGATTTTTGAAATTGAGACAGGTTTATTTGATGTACATACATGCTCCCTTGTTTGGGGCCTAAATATTCACAATTGTTATGTGTTGTTGATTTATGGTTCCCTTAAGGAGTATGAAATGTCCATCCTCATACCTTCTGACTAACTTTGCCTTGAAGTTCTCTTTATCTGACATGAGGATGGAATCCTCTGCTTTGTACTGACTCTCCGGGCATGATATGTGTTTTCCCATCCTTTTACATTCAGTCTGTGGATATCTTTTTCTATGAGATGAGACTCTTGTTGGGCCATTTTTTAAAGTCCTATCTGTCAGTCTGTGTCTTTTGATTAATGAGTTTAGGCCATTAACATGCAGGGTTATTATTGAGATATGGTTTGTATTCCTGATCATTTTGTCCAATTTTTGGTTTTTAACTTGACTCCATTTCTCCACTGACTGACTTTTCCTTTAGTGCAGTTCCTCCCCTTTCTGACTTTAACTGTTGTTTTTCAGTTCCTCCTCATGGAATATTGTGCTGAGAATGTTCTGTAGTGCAGACTTATTTGTAAATTCTTTTAACTTTTGTTTCTCATGGAAGGTTTTTATTTTGTCATCAAATCTGAAGGTTAGTTTGGCTGGATATAAGATTCTTGGTTTATATCCATGTTCTTTCAGTCCTTGTTATATGCTTTTCCAGGCCCTCCTAGCTTTTAGAGTCTGTGCTGAGATATCTGCTGATATCCATGTTGGTTTCCTCATTCACATAATCTGATGCTTTTCTCTTGCAGCCTTTAAAATTCTATCTTTATTTTTTATGAGCCTTCACATGGCTCTGTTGCAATTTTTACATTTTGTGTCTGATAAATCCCTTGCATTTGATTTTCCATTTCATTCTCCAGGATTGGGATATTTTCTGATATCATTACATTGAATACGTTGTTCATTCCTTTGGTTTGATATCTCTATGCATTATGAAGGGGACTTCTTGCTATGACAAATAGACTTAAAGTGTTTTTGTATCAGCTGCACTTTTTAGTGAGAGAATTGTCATGGTTTTATCATAATGGATGATCTGAGAGACCCAACATGCTTGACAAATATCTTTAAAGTAAATGAAACAAGAAGAATGAATTTCTTATGAGTTTTAAGAAATATGTAGTCCCACCAATTGCATCCTTTGAGATTTTTCACTATGGATTATTCTAATATAAATATGAATTATATGTACAGTTTTCTCAATTCATATGTTGAAATCTTCCATGCTAGTATTTTATTAGGCTCTGTGGATTAGTGATATATTTGAGGGATTCTAAACCCTTTGAAGCATGTGTCCTTTTATGCCCTATATTGAATATATAACAGAGCTTGACTGTCTGAGTCTTAGGAAATGTGCATCTCTTAGAATTCTTTTCAAAATGGAATCTTTTACTTAGTCCATAGTTCAAGCTATGTTAACTGAACATTAGTGATTTTATGTTTTAGAAGTGTATTATATCATTTGAGGGTTTTTCCACATTTTTAAAAGAAAACATTATAACTAAAGGATTAAATATCATCTTTCATGAGGCTAAAATAAGAATATTGCCAGAAATCTAATTTGCATAAAATCTTCCCATGATTCTTGGCTAGTTTCATTTGAAAATAAAGCAGATTCTCCAACTTGATATTATCTGCTGTGTGGCAAATACTGTGCTCGTTGGACATCCGTAGTTGGATAGGCCCCTGGGAATTGGATATGAGTGCAGATGCCTCTTCACTGCATTATTGCCTGCCTAGATTCCATTTGCTATATTTCTTTATTGTGGTTCCAAAGTGGACAACCATTTTGAATTCAGTTCATTTTTCCAGTAAAGAAAATGTGACATTGATGCATTTGATTTGGCAATAACTAAAGCTGGAAACATAAGAATATTTCTGTCACTGAAGGTTGACAGCATTTATTGATGTTTGAACTCCTGATTCTCTAAACAGTGGGTCAGAGCTAGGAGTAGTGTAAACCTGTAGAGGAAGTAATTTTGCTGGTCTTTGTTTGGAATCTGCACTTCTTTTTTTGAGAGGCAGTGGCATTGCAACAGAAGTTCCTGAGGTCTTTTTCCAAGCAGAGAACACCATTTGGACGGCCATGTTGACAGTGTCTCAGGGTTTAGGGGGCAGGACACGTCTGTGGTGTTCCTCTTTTTCTTCCAATTGACTGGTTTTAGATCCACTTGGAAAGAGGAATGGGTGTGGAATCTCTGTGGGAAGTCTCAGTGAAATATCTTCACGTGTGCAGATTCTTTGGGAGTTCTTGGAAGTGTCTGTGTGGGGGATCTCTTAAATCTATGTGAGGTCTCTGTGAAGATAGGTTTAAGGACTCTCTGCAAGAATCTTCTGTGAAGTCTCTGTTGTGGGGAGATATCTTTATGTACTGTCTTTGTTGATTATGTATGTAGGAGGAGGTCCCTGTGGAAGAAGAAGGCGTTTGTAAGTCTTGGAGGAGGAGTTCTCTGTGAATATTGGAGTTCACTGTGAATGATTTGTCACATCTCTGCCATAGGGGGAGGTCTTTGTGTGTTGTCTCTGGGTGAGTTCTCTATTTAAGAACTGTATGGGAAACCTATATAATCTCTGTAGGAGGTTCTCTGGGTCTGTGGGGCAATATGAGGTCCTGTGGGAATTACTCTGTAAGGTCCTCCTGAGAGTTCACTATACTGCCAGCTGATAACTTGTGGGAGGTCACTCTATGGTGCCTCTGCACAAGTTTCTATGTGAGGTCTCAGAATGCATGTTCTGTGCCAGAGATAACTTGGGGAGAAGTCTCAGTGAGCCAAGATGCATGCACATACACAGGGGTAATGCCATCATTGATGTGTACCAACTTTCTACTTAGAGGGCATTTTTTCCCAGAGGTTTTTTGCTTGAACATTTTTTTCCAGAGGTTTTTTTCTTGAGCCTGTAGATATGTCACTTCCTGAGTCATACTCCCTGGACTCATCAAGTCACTTTCAAAATCCTACTTTTCATCTTCAGAACCTTTACTGAGGCACTTCTTGAATTCCAGTGTAGATATTCTGGGTCCCTCTCTATGTCTTGCTCTGGGGCCTTAGGGGATCTTTCAGAGCATGTGGACATCACCTTTTGCACACCTTTTCTGCCTTCACAAGCAAGTTCAGCAGGCTGGGCAACCAGGAAGAGCCAAGCTTATCTTCTCTTTGGCACCCACAGCACTAACTTGGGAATTTTCCCTGAGGCTGTGTGAAGTCCTGGGATGCTGGAAATCTTCAGGGAGAGCTTGCCTGGTGTTTATCAGTTATGAATCTGTCTTGACTGTGTTTCTCTGTTTGCTTCTGGATCTTGGTGCTGTAAGAATCCCCAGGAAGTTTGGGGGCAGACTTGGGAGTCAGGGAGAGGCAACTGTCCTGACATAGTTGAGAGTGGATTGGCTCTTTGCTTCCTGAGACTTTTGAAGTGAAGAGGGTAAAACCTTCCTGTGTTTCTACTTTTTTGCAGGGGACATTTCACACACTGATTTTTACTTGGGATGAGAAGCCATACCTCCTGCTGGGATGTACAGGAAAGTGTTCTATTCTGGGATTGAGAAGAAGGTGGTAGGTTTTGGAGAGAGGATGTAAGGTGGCTGTTGTTCTGGACCTGAGCCACATATGAGGGCAATGTTTGTGTTTAAAATTGGGATTAGGCCACACAATTGGATAAGTGCCAGTCCTGGGAAATCTGTGGCGATTCTTCATGGTCAGAGATGTTGTTAAATGTAATGGGTTTAGATCATGCAGAGAAAGACCTCTTAAGGACCCAGGCAGTAGCCACCAGGGACTCACTGTGCAGAGAGGGCAGGCCCCAAACAGCTGACTGAATTTATGCTCTAAAGGGTCCCCCAAGGCCTTGTGGTAAGAGAAGTCCTGAGAATCGTAAAACTACTCTGTTTTCCCTTTTGTTCCAGAAGGGTTTTGCCATGGTGTCTCTTTTGCCACCCAGTAACTTCAGCATTTTCATCAAAGAATCCAGGTAGTGGTCTGGGGTCCTGGGGTTGAAAGAGGATATAGCCTTAGTATTTTCCATCCACATTTTTAGTTCTGCTCTTTTGGTGATTAGCATCTTAGCAGTTTCTGGACATCAGGGTTGATGAATGAGAGGCTCACATCCTCTACTTGCTGGTATATGGGGTCTCTGCAAGAGTGGGGTCTGGTCTACTTTATAAAATGTATGACAGGCATTATAGGCTATTTTAATAGAACTATAGTCCCCTCATTGTGCTGTTAAAACTTAAATGGATTACTTTATCTATTTGGGTACCTAGTGACAATTAACTTTTTTTTTTTTTTTTTTTTTTTTTTTTGTAGAAGGGATTGAACACAGGCAATCTTAACCACTGAACCACATCCACAGCCCTTTCCATTTTTTTTTTTTTTTCTGTTGTTTTGAGACAGATTCTCTCTAAGATGCTTAGGACCTCACTGGGTTGCTGAAACTGACTTTGAACTTGCAATTCTCCTGCCTTAGCCTCTCAAACTGCGGATTAAAGATGAGTGCCACTGCTCCTGCTGACAATTAATTTTTAAAAAAATCTTGGAAGAAAAATTGCAACAATTTAAACAATTTAAACCTATTTTTACAATTTTGCCAACTTAATTTTGATTCATTGCTTGATATTTCACAGTGTGCAGTTCACTTTGGAACATGGAGACAAGCAGTTTGCTTAATCAAGGCCAGATTTTAAGATGTGAAGTTGACCTGCAATTTTAAAGGTCTTATGTGTGAGCTACATTTTACTTGTGACATTTCCTTTTATGAAAATGTTATCAATTGCATGTGCAATGTCCCCCAAAGATTTATGTGTTGGGTACTTGGTTCCCTATTGGTGGGTCTGTTGGAAAGTGGTGGAGATTTTAGGAGGTTGGGCCCACTTGGAGGTCAGTCACTGGGGATGTGCTTTCCCTAAGTTGTTCTCGGGTACTTTATCACAGCAATAGAAAGCTGAATAATTTTGAAGAAACATGTTTGACAGCATGGATTTTTGGGTGATCTGTGAGTGCAGAAATGTGAATTTCTGGATATATCATAAAATTGATTTAATCCTCCACTATGTAATATTTGTGTACCATACCTAGTTTAGGAAAAAAGGTAGAGATGATAACAATTATAATTCTTGAAATACTTTTAAAAAATTGTATAATACAGTTATATATATTTTTTGATTCATTGTACACAAATTGGATATAACTATTGTTTTTCTGTACACCAAGTAGAGTCACAGTATTTGTATAATCATACATGTCCATAGGGTAATGACATTTGTCTCTTTCTGTTATTTTTCCTTCCCCTAACTTCCAACCCAGCTTTCATTTTCCTCTATACAATCCATACTTCCTCTATTCTTACCTCCCTCCTACTTCCCATTATGTATCATCATCCACTTATACAAATCATTCAGCATTCATTTTTTTTTTGGATTGTCTTATCTCACTTAGCTTAATATTCATCAACTCCATCCATTTACTTTCAAATGCCATTTTATTCTACTTTATGCCTGAATAATATTTCATTGTGGCAATATGCCACACGTTCTTTATTCATTCATCTATTGAAGAGCATCTAGGTTGATTCCAAAATCTAGCTATTGTGAATTGAACTGCTGTAAACATTGATGTGGTTTCATCACTGTGGTATGCTGATTTTGAGTAATTTGTATAGGCCAAGGAGTGGGATAGCTGGGTCAAATGGTGGTTCCATTCCAAGTTTCCTAAGGAATCTCCACACTGCTTTCTAGAGTGGCTGCTCTACTTTGCAAGCCCACCAGCAATGTATGAGAGTACCTTTCTCCCCAAATCCTCACCAACACCTATTGGTTTTTGTAATCTTGATAATAGACATTCAAATTGTGGTGAGATGAAATCTTAGGGTGGATTTGGTTTGCATTTCTGTTGTTACTAAAGATGTTGAACATTTTTTCATATATCTATTGATTGCTTGGAGATATTCTGTGAAGTGTCTGCTCATTTCCTTTGCCCATTTATTGATTGGGTTCTTTGTATTCTTGGTGTAAAGATTTTTGAGTTCTTTACAGATTCTGGAAGTTAGTGCTCTATCTGGAGTGTGTGCTAAAGATTTTCTCCCACTCTGTAGGCTCTCTCTTCACATTGTTGTTTCCTTTGCTGAGAAAAAATGTTTTAGTTTGACTCTGTCCCAATTATTGGTTCCTGCTTTTATTTCTTGTGCTTTGGGAGTCATGTTAAGGACATCTGGTCCTAAGCCGACATAATGAAGATTCAGGCCTACTTTTTCTTCTTTTAGGTGCAAGTTCTGGATCCTTGATACCCTTTGATTTCAGTTTTGTGCAGGGTGAAAGATAGGAGTTTAGTTTCATTTTGCTGCTAATGAATCTCCAGTTTTCCCAAAACAATTTGTTGAACAGGCTATCTTTTCTCCATTGTACGTCTTTGGCACCCTAGTGTAGTATGAGAAAACTATATTTATGTGGGTTTGTCTCTGTGTCCTCTATTCTATACCATTGATCTACCAGTCTATTTTGGTGCCAATAACATGCTGTTTTTTTTACTAGCATTCTGTATTATCATTGAAGCTCTAGTATTGAGATACTCCCTACTTGAAATATTTTTGCAAAAAATTCTTTCCCTGAATTTTTAATGGTAGGTTTTTTTTTTCTATAGTGCTCAAATTTTTTCAATAAAAACAAATCAAGGGCTCATTATATATTAAAGTAGATTTTCCAGATACAGATGTAGAAATAGAAGCTCATGTCTAAAAGGAGCATCATAAAAGAGACCAGAAACAAACAAAGAAAGTAGTTTGGCACAAAGTTCACATGTCCACAATAAATCTGCTCATTTTTCATCCTTTGAAGCCCCAAACATTTGTAGTAAGAGGGTTTTTGTAAACGTAGCAACAACAATAAGCCAAAGTAGTGTGATATAATTGTACACTATGGAGGTAGAATTATAATTTGGATATTTTAGAGTTGGTTTCTGGAATGTCCTGCAAAACCCCAGGAGGAAAATTCATGGTTTCAAGGGTGGTACTCTTGGGATCTGATATAAGCTATGAGCGATCAGGGACAGTGGGAAGTCTTTAGGTTATTAGTGTGTCCTCTTTGTGGGAATTTTAATACCCCATTCTCTGCCTCTCTCTCTCTCTTCCTGCTTTGAGACTAGTACTTTAGGTTGGCCATCCTCTCTATCCATGATGCGTTGCGTGCCACAAGAGGTCTAAAACAATAGGTTTGATCAATCGTGGGCTCCAAAACTGTGAGCAAGAATCCCCCTTTTCTCTTTATTGGTTGATTACACCACGAATTTATTATAGTGGTAGAATGTTGTCTAATTCCCTGGGCACCTGTGTTCCCAGGAGATACATCAATATGCTGCTGTGTTAAAAAACTTTGTAGTTTGGCTGCAACACCAGAGTTCTGAATTCAACAAGGGGCTATCACACTGTGGAAGCTGGGACTGCACTTCCAGTTCTAAGTATGTCAGGAGTGATCCTTGTTAGTGTGATCCTTGAATTACCCTTGTGGCTTTTGGTACTGTATAGTCTGTGAAGTCTTAGGACAATTCTTTGTAGTGCACTGCACTTTAAGCATATGGAGCAGTGGCTTTCATTGTGGCATTTTGTACATTCAAATAACATGCTTCAACCATATTCACTCCTATGACCCTACAACCCCATTCTCCTTTGCTTTCTCTAGTAAGACTCCACACTACTTGCATGTCTTTTTTCACCCCTAGATTTCATAATACTTGTGTTTATCTGTCTAGCTTATTTTCCTTAACATTATGATCTCTAACGCATCTACTTTTCAATGAATGACATGATTTTATTGTTCATTATGGCTTGATAATACTCTGCTCTGTGTGTGTTTGTGTGTGGGGGGGGGTATCTATTTTTTTGTCTTTATCTATTCATTATTGTCTTTTTCTATTCATCCATGAACAGACATACCTGGTCTGATTCCATAACTTGTGTATTGGGAATTGTGTTGCAGTTCATAAGAAACAATAAATTCTTAGGGAGTATCTGACTTTAATTCTTTGAAGGAATGGATCATAAGTAGTAGTATATTTAGTATCCTAAGGAACCACTATCCTGATTTCCATATGGCTGTACTAATTTAAATTCCCACAATAGTGTGAGTCTTCCATTTCTCCCACATTCTCACCAACATTCATTTTTTCTTCTTTGTTTTTTTTTCTCTTTTAGATTTTTGATTATTGCCTTCATGACTGAATGAGATGGAATATCACTTAGTTTTGATTTCCCTGATGGCTAAATTTGTTGAACCTTTTTTCATATAATTATTATTTGTTTGTACTTCTTTTGAGAAGTATCTGTTCAGTTCATTTGCACAATCATTGATTGGGTTGTTTGATTTTTTTGCTGTTAAATTTTTTGACTTTTCCATATATTCTGGATATTCATTCTCTTCTCAATAGTGGCTGGCAATGATTCTTTTCGCCTTCTATAGCCTGTCTGTGAAAATTGCTTCCTTGTCTGTGCAAAAGCTTTTTAAATCAATGCAATATCATTTGTTGATTCTTGCTTTTATTTCTTGAGCAAAAATTAGAGTTCTATTGGAGAGGACATTGACTGTTTCAATGTCTCAAAGTATTTCCCTGATTTGTTCTTCTAGTCATTTCAAAGTTTCTGGTATTTTGTTAAGGTTTTGATCCATTTTGAGTTGACAGGTGAGAGATAGGGATGTCATTTCCACCTTCTACATGCAGATATTTAGTTTTCCCAGCACTGTTTGTTAAAGGGGCTATCTTTTCGCCCATATGTGTTTTTGTCATCTTTTTCAGAAATCAGATGACTGTAGTTGTGTAGGTTAGGTTCTGTGTCATCTATTCCACTCTGTTGGTCTACCTGTCTTATTTTATGCTAGGAACATTCTGTTTTTGTTACTATGTTTCCGAAGTATATTTTGTTTTTTGTTTTTTTGGGTTTTTTTTATTGTAAACAAATGGGATACATGTTGTTTCTCTGTTGGTACATGACGTAAAGGCATACCATTTGTGTAATCATAAATTTACATAGAGTAATATTGTTTGATTCATTCTGTTATTTTTTCCCTTCCCCCCACTCCTCCCACCCCTCTTTACCCTCTATACAGTGCTTTCTTCCTCCATATTTGCCCCCGTCCCTAACCCTAACTCTAACCCTAACACTTCCCTCCCCCCAATTATGTGTCATCCTCCACTTATTAGCGATATCATTCATCCTTTGGCTTTTTGAGATTGGCTTATCTCACGTAGCATGATATGCTCCAATTTCATCCTTTTGCCTGCAAATGCCATAGTTTTATCATTCTTTATGGCTGAGTAATATTCCATTGTATATATATATACCACAGTTTCTTTATCCACTCATCAATTGAAGGGCATCTAGTTGGTTCCACAGTCTGGCTATTGTGAATTGAGCAGCTATGAACATTGATGTGGCTGTATCTCTGTAGTATGCTGATTTTAAGTCCTTTGGGTATAGGCCAAGGAGTGGGATAGCTGGGTCAAATGGAGGTTCCATTCCAAGTTTTCTAAGGAATCTCCACACTGCTTTCCAGAGTGGCTGCACTAATTTGCAGCCCCACCAGCAATGTATGAGTGTACCTTTCTCCCCACATCCTCGCCAACACCTGTTGTTGCTCGCATTCTTGATAATCGCCATTCTAATTGGGGTGAGATGGAATCTTAGGGTGGTTTTGATTTGCATTTCTCTTATTACTAGAGATGTTGAACATTTTTCCATATGTTTGTTGATTGCTTGCAGATCTTCATCTGTGAAGTGTCTATTCATTTCCTTAGCCCATTTGTCGACTGGATTATTTGAATTCTTGGAGTAGAGATTTTTGAGTTCTTTATAGATTCTGGAGATTAGTGCTCTATCTGAAGTATGATTGGCAAAGATATTCTCCCACTCTGTAGGCTCTCTTTTCACATTACTGATAGTTTTCTTTGCTGAGAGAAAGCTTTTTAGTTTGAATCTATCCCAGTGGTTGATTTTAGCTTTTATTTCTTGTGCTATGGGAGTTCTGTTAAGGAAGTCTGATCCTAGACCAACAAAGTGAAGATCTGGACCTACTTTTTCTTCTATAATCTGCAGGGTCTCTGGTCTGATTCCGAGGTCCTTAATCCATTTTGAGTTTAGTTTCATGCATGGTGAGAGACATGAGTTTAGTTTCATTCTGTTGCATACGGATTTCCAATTCTCCCAGCACCATTTGTTGAAGAGGCTATCTTTTCTCCATTGCATATTTTTGGCACCTTTGTCTAGTATGAGAAAATTGTATTTATTTGGGTTTGTGTCCGTGTCCTCTATTCTGTACCATTGATCTACCTTTCTATTTTGGTACCAATACCATGCCATTTTTGTTACTATTGCTTTGTAGTAGAGTTGAAGATCTGGTATTGCAATACCCCCTGTTTCACTCTTCCTGCTAAGGATTGCTTTAGCTATTCTGGGTTTCTTATTCTTCCAGATGAATTTCATAATTCCTTGCTCTACTTCTGTAAGGTACGTCATTGGGATTTTAATTGGAATTGCATTGAATCTATATAGCACTTTTGGTAGTATGGCCATTGTGACAATATTAATTCTTCCTATCCAAGAACATGGAAGATCTTTCCATCCTCTAAGGTTTCCTTTAATTTCTTTCTTTACTGTTGTATAGTTCTCATTGTAGAGGTCTTTCACCTCTTTTGTGAGATTGATTCCCAAGTATTTTATTTTTTTCGAGGCTATTGTGAATGGGGTAGTTTTCCTAATTTCTCTTTCTGAAGATTCATCACTTATGTATAAAAATGCGTTGGATTTATGAGCATTGATCTTGTAACCTGCTTTACTTTACTGAATTCACTTATGAGTTCTAAGAGTTTTCTGGTGGAATTTCCAGGTTCCTCTAAATATATAATCATGTCATCAGCGAACAGGGATAGTTTGAGTTCTTCTTTTCCAATTCGTATCCCTTTAATTTCTTTGGTTTGTCTAATTGCTCTGGCAGAGTCTCAAGAACGATGTTGAATAGAAGTGATGAAAGAGGGCATCCCTGCCTTGTTCCAGTTTTTAGGGGGAATGCTTTCAGTTTTTCACCATTTAGAATGATATTAGCCATGGGCTTAGCATAAATGTCCTTTACAATGTTAAGGAGTGTTCCCACTATACCTATTTTTTCTAGTGTTTTGAGCATGAAAGAGTGTTGTATTTTATCAAATGCTTTTTCTGCATCTATTGAAATAATCATGTGATTATTGACTTTAAGTCTATTAATATGGTGAATTACATTTATTGATTTCCTGATGTTGAACCAACATTGCGTCCCTGGGATGAAACCCACTTGATCATGGTGCACTATCTTTTTAATATGTTTTTGTATGCTATTTGCTAAAATTTTGTTGAGAATTTTTGCATCGATGTTCATTAAGGATATTGGTCTGAAATTTTCTTTCCTTGATGAGTCTCTGTCTGGTTTAGGTACCAGTGTGATATTGGCTTCATAGAACGAGTTTGGGAGGGTTCCCTCCTCTTCTATTTTATGGAATACTTTGAGAAGTATTGGAATGAGCTCTTCTTTAAAGGTTTTGTAGAACTCGGCTGAGAACCCATCTGGTCCCGGACTTTTCTTTGTTGGTAGGCTTTTGATGACTTCTTCTATTTCAGTACTTGAAATTGGTCTATTTAAATTGTTTATGTCCTCCTCATTC
This sequence comes from Sciurus vulgaris, assembly GCF_902686455.1. Taxonomy (NCBI): domain Eukaryota; kingdom Metazoa; phylum Chordata; class Mammalia; order Rodentia; family Sciuridae; genus Sciurus; species Sciurus vulgaris. Next base: position 33,209,824 of record NC_136474.1, read on the forward strand.
AGTTTAGGCAATTCATATGTCTCCAGAAACCTGTTGATGTCTTCGAAATTTTCTATTTTGTTGGAGTATAGATTTTCAAAATAGCTTCTAATTATGTTTTGTTTTTCAATCCTGTCTGTTGTGATATTTCCTTGTTCATTATGAATTTTAGTGATTTGGGTTTTCTCTCGTCTTCTCTTTGTTTGTGTGGCTAAAGGTTTATCAATTTTGTTTATTTTTTCAAAGAACCAACTATTTATTTTGTCAATTTTTTGTATTGTTTCTTTTGTTTCAATTTCATTGATTTCAGCTTGAGTTTAACTATTTCCTGTCATCTACTACTTTTAGTGCTGTTCTGTTCTTCTTTTTCTAGGGCTTTGAGCTGTAGTGTTAGGTCGTTTATTTGTTGAGTTTTACTTCTTTTATTAAACGCGCTCCATGAAATAAATTTCCCTCTAAGTACTGCTTTCATAGTGTCCCAGAGATTTAGATATGATGTTTCTTTGTTCTCATTTACCCCTAAGAATTTTTTAATTTCCTTCCTAATATCTTCTGTTATCCATTCATCATACAATAGCATATTGTTTCATCTCCAGATGTTGGAATAGTTTCTGTGTTTTACTCTTTCATTTATTTCTAACTTCAATCCATTATGATCTGATAGAATACATGGTAGTGTCTCTATCTTCTTGTATTTGCTCTTATTAGCTTTGTGGCATAATATATGGTCTATTTTAGAGAAGGATCCATGTGCTGCTGAGAAGAAAGTGTATTCGCTCTTGGTTGGATGGTATATTCTACAAATGTCCGTTAATTCTAAATTATTGATTGTGTTATTGAGATCTATGGTTTCTTTGTTCAATTGTTGTCTGGAAGATCTGTCCAGTGGTGAGAGAGGCGTGTTAAAATCACCTAGTATTATTGTGTTGTGGTCTATTTGGTTTCTGAAATTGAGAAAGATTTGTTTGACATACATGGATGAGCCACTGTTTGGGGCATAGATGTTTATGATTGTTATATCTTGCTGATTTATGCTTCCCTTAAGCAGTATCAAATGACCTTCTTTATCCCTTCTGACTAACTTTGGCTTGAAGTCCACATTATCGGAAATAAGGATGGATACTCCAGCTTTTTTGCTGAGTCCATATGCATGGAATGTTTTTCCCCATCCTTTCACCTTTAGTCTATGGGTATCTTTTTGTATGAGGTGAGTCTCTTACAGGCAACATATTGTTGGATCTTTCTTTTTAATCGAATCTGCCAGTCTATGTCTTTTGATTGATGAATTCAGGCCATTAACATTCAGGGTTATTATAGAGATATGATTTGGTTTCCCGGTCATTTGGTTCATTTTTTAAATTTTATTTATTTATTTGTTTGACACAACTTGGTTCCTCCTTTATTTGACAATTCCTTTAGGATAATTCCTCCCTTTGCTGATTTGCTTCTTTGTTTTTCATCTCTTCCACATGGAATATTTTGCTGAGAATGTTCTGTAATGCTGGCTTTCTTTTTGTAAATTCTTTTAGCTTTTGTTTATCATGGAAGGATTTTATTTCATCGTCAAATTTGAAGGTAAGTTTTGCTGGGTATAAGATTCTTGGTTGGCATCCATTTTCTTTCAGGGCTTGAAAAATGTTGTTCCAGGCCCTTCTAGCTTTTAGGGTATGGATTGAAAAATCTGCTGATATCAGTATTGGTTTCCCCCTGAATGTAATTTGGGTCTTTTCTCTCACAGCCTTTAAAATTCTGTCTTTATTTTGTATATTAGGTATTTTCATTACAATGTGCCTTGGTGTGGGTCTGTTGTAATTTTGTGTATTTGGAGTCCCATAAGCCTCTTGAACTTGATTTGCCATTTCATTCTTCAGATTTGGGAAATTTTCTGATATTATTTCATTGAATAAATTGTTCATTCCTTTGGCTTGTTTCTCTAGGCCTTCCTCAATCCCAATAATTCTTAAATTTGGCCTTTTCATGATATCCCATAGTTCTTGTAGATTCTTTTCATGATTTCTTACCATCTTCTCTGTTTGTTCAACTTTGTTTTCAAGGTTAAATATTTTGTCTTCAATGTCCGAGGTTCTGTCTTCCAGGTGTTCTATCCTATTGGATATGCTTTCTATGGAGTTCTTAATTTGGTTTATTGTTTCCTTCATGTCAAGGATTTCTTTTTGGTTTTTTTTCAATATCTCTAACTCTTTCTTGAAATGATCTTTTGCTTCCTGTATTTGCTCTTTTAAGTGTCGATTGGTGCGATCATTCAATGCTTGCATTTGCTCTTTCATCCCATCATTCAGTGTGTGCATTTGCTCTTTCACCTCATCGTTTGCTTCTCTGATCATTTTAATTATGTACATTCTGAACTCCTTTTCTGTCATTTCTTCTGCCATGCTGTCATTGGGTTTTATTGATGTAACATCTAGATTTGTTTGCAGCATTTTCTTTCCTTGTTTTCTCATATTGTTCAGTTATCAGTGGACTGCTAAGATATTGCATATTTCCTCTATTGACTTACAATGTCCCTGAAGATTTCTATATATATCCCCCCATAGCCTTCAGTAGGCTGAAGTCTTGGAGGAAGTTGATAATGCGGTGCTCCACAAGGAAGCTGCCTCTCTAGGAGTGGTGGCCTTCAGGTGGGGTATAATCCCTGCTAGTGGGCAGAGGTGCCTCCACTTGTTGACTAATGGTCATCCAAATGGGACCTAGGCTGCGGGCTGAGGCAAGGCCTGTTTGGGCCTGAGTCTCTGGTTTTACTGTCCTTGTGGGGAAACCTCACCCGGCAGGGAAGACTCACCCGGTGGGGAGGTCTCGCTGGTCAGTTCCCTCCTAGAGATTCCCCTCAATTTACAGCTACCGCCTGGGCTGGGCTGCCTTCCTCTGCAAAGTTCCGAGGGGCCTGGCCTACCTCCTGGGCCTGGGAGCCTCACCCTTCGCAGATGAATCTCCTTAGGCTGCCGCTCCTCAGAGAATCTGCCCGCAGGCCTGGAACCTTCGCTTCGCCCTAAGCCTGTCTCTGTGCGGCTCTTCCACCAAGAAGCCTCCTAGATCCTGGGGCCCTGCTCTGCACCTAATCGCCTGGCTATGCGGCCCCTCCTCTGAGCAGCCACCTGGGGCCCCGTACAATCCCTCTGAGTCCCAGAGACCCGCCACACGCCTCTTCTTCCAGACAGCAGCCCAGTATTCCGGTGCGGTCACTAGGAGTCCAAGAAACTCACTGCGTGCCTCTACCTCCCACCAACCACCCATTGCCCTGGGCAATCAATCACTCTGAGTCGAAGCGACCGTCCCCGTTCCTCCTCCTTCTCCAGATAACCCCCCGGGTGTTCAGGAGCAGTCGCTCTGAGTGTCTCTGAATCCACGTGACCCGCTGCACTGGTCCATTGGGAAACTGCCCAGAGTTCTGGTGCGGCCACTAAGACCAAGCGACCCACCACGCTTCTCCTCCAGGCAGCCCCCCCTGTGTTCAGGAGCTGTCACTTTAAGTCCAAACAACTCACCACTCGCCTTCTCCTCTGAGCAGCCGCCTGGAGTGCTAATGAAGTCACTGCGAGTCCAAACGACCCGCTGCGCTCCTCTTCCTCCTCCTCCTACTCCTCCAGGCTGGCCCCGGTGTTCAGAAGTGGTCTGAGTCCAAACAGCTCACCACGCAGCCCCTCCTCTGGCAACCGCCTGTAGCTCTGGTGTAGTCACTCTGAATCCAAGCAGCCGCGCTCCTCTTCCTCCTCCTCGTCCTCAGGGCAGGCCCCGGTGTTCAGAAGCAGTCGTTCTGAGTCCAAACAGCTGGCCGCGGAGCTTGTCCTCTGGCAACCGCCTGTAGCTCTGGTGCAGTCACTCCGAATCCAAGCAGCCACGTTCCTCCTCCTCCTCCTCAGGGCAGGCCCCAGTGTTCTGAGTCCACATAGCTCTCCTTGCCACTCCTCCCCTGGGCAGCTGCCGGAGCCCCAGTGGTTGCTCCGAGTCCCAGCGCTGTGCTGAGCGGCCTCCTTTACGGCGCTCCCAGTTGTCCGAGTTCACTGCTCCAGCGGGGGAGGGGTGTCTCGCTGGCAGCTCTACTTCACAAAGTTTCCTGCGTTCCGGGACCACCGTCCCATCCGGGACACCTTCCCAACGGGTGAGAGTCACCCGGCTGCTTTGAGTTGGTCCCAAGTGTCTCAATATCTCCTCTTTTGAATCCTGAGTCCTGGAGCAACACGAAATGCAGCCACCCTCTAGGCCGCCATCTTGAAACCTCCCTCCCTCAACAGCAGTGGCGGCAAGTCTCCCGAAGTATATTTTGAATTCACTATTGTGAAGTCTCCAGCATTGCTCTGTGTGCTCAGGGTTGCTTTTGCTGTCCTACATATTTTGATCTTCCATTTGAGGACTTTTTGTAATTCTTTAAAGAATGTTGTTAGTTGGATGATGCCTTCATTGAACTCAGTTATGAATTATTAATAACAATGTATTTCCAAAAGTTCAATTCATGAAAGAGTGAAGAGAGATGTGCTAGTTCAGCACTCTGGCTTCAGGGTCTGCTCCCACATTCACTTTTTCCAGGAGTACTGGGCTTGGGTGCAATCCCGATCCATGAACCCCTAGGCTCCAGCTGAATATTCCCTTCCTGCTCACCCAGTCTGGCCTTGGGACTCTGAGCTGTATGGCTCATCCTGTTAGGGCCCACCACATTCCCTCCAGTCCCCCACCAACAGAAAAAGTCCTGAACTCACCACCCACATGATCTGTGTCCTACCATGGTTGCTGTTCTGGAAGTTGTGGAGAAGAGGACTGGTGTGCACCAACACCATGGCCCAGCTGGACTGGTGTCTTGGTGAGGTCCTGTGGTTCATGTTGATGTCACTCTTCATTATGGATTTAGTCACAGTAGGCCTCTAACTGATGCAATGTGTGCTGGTCAGGACTTGACTCCTATACCACAGCTGGTCAACCCTGAAAAGGAGCAGTCCCTGGAGTTGGAAGCTTTTCTTTCTTGGATCCTGACTCTGAACAGCTAGAGGAACCAGTGGTCATTGGTCAGAGTTATCTCCCTGATCCATGAGGCAGTGAGGAGAGGGGTCCCTCTGAAGCTCTCCTTCCAGCAGGACCTGTAGCTGCAGCTCCAGGTGCTTGCATATGAAGAAGTGTTCCACATGGTCCCAACAGAGTAGGAGAAGAATTTGGCATGTCACATGGTGGACAAGATCCATCATTTTCTGGTCAGTGCAGTGTCTTAATCAGTGGGCTCTGGACAATGACTGTATGATGTGCAGGTCTCCCTACTTCATGTATAACTAGAGATATACATAAAAGAAAGAGAGAAGATACCCAGATGAGGTGGTCCAAATTTCACATCCCAAAAATGACCACCAAGATCTGAGCACCAAACCCGTGGACATAAAGGAAGCAGAATCTACAGATGAACAAATGGCTCATTTTTATGGGCTCTTCAGATTTCTGCTATGAATGGTGCTCCTGGTCACATTTTGGGCCATTCTGGTTTTGGTTTCCAGTGGGAAAAATAATAAGTTTGATACACACTTTTTTTTTAAACCACTGCATACCTAGCATCTGCTTCCCTCTTCAGTACGCCTACACCTTGAGTCATTCAGTTTCCATGTTGCTCCAATCCTCTTGAATGTGTAATGCCAGCAGACAAGCTTGTTAAAGAGTGACTGTCACTAGAGTGACATTTTTTGACCCTTTAATGAGATTGGTATTCTTCCAGTAATATTGGGAAGGCTGTTGTGACCCTGATCTCTGGCACATGGGTGAGTGGGTGCATGCCCTCCAGAGGCCTCATTAACCCTTCAATGTGTATGTCGGTAATAGAGCCATCAAGGAGCAAGACCCTTTGGGAAAGCCAAAACCAAAAGACTTTTTTTCTCTTGCTATTGTTGAGGAAGAGTTTCAAAAACTTCAGGGTGAATTTCACTTTCAAATGCACATTAAAAAATTATTAGGTGTTCCAGGAATCATAAAGGGATTTTAAAATGACTTTTTAGCCATGCTATTTTTGTTGTGGGTGTGGTATCAGTGATTGTGCTCAGGGGCACTCAAGCACTGACCCACATCTCCTATTTTGTATTTTATTTATAGACAGGTTCTCACTGAGTTGCTTTGTGTCTTACAAGTGCTGAGGCTGGCTTTGAAGTCTTGATCCTCCTGCCTGAATCTCTTAAGCCACTGGGATTGCAGATATGCACCACCATGCCAGGATTGCATTTGAATGTGAACCATTGTAAAGTCTCAACCTTTGTTTTAGCAAGGTAGTCCAACCGCCAAAAACAAGAAAGAATGAAGAACATGTGGCAAAAGTACTGTACTGGTACAGAATTCATTGTGCTGATTTTAATTGAGTTTTAGGGAAAGTTATCAAGATAAGCCTGTTTAGAGCATTCTCTAAGATTTATTTAATACTAATTGGAATAGTAACATAGTGTATGACCTACATGGAATAGAAATTTACAAAGACTTCATTTGACTTTGACTCAGTCAATCAAGTGGTGGTTTACTTTATTAGAAATGTTTTCAGTCACTGTTAAATAAGAGGATATTGTCAACACTTTCCACAGTGTCCTTGAATTTTACTATAACTAATTTCTAAGGATATAACTTAGTCACAAACTAAACCTTAAGTGATGGATTTCTGAAGCACAAAATGCACTTGTAGTACTACCTATCACATGCTGAGAGACCCTGAATATAACATAATAACCTATTTGCTGTGTACATTTAGCTAATTAAAATCCAATCTCTGCTTTAGTCTCCTTGGTCTGTGAAACAGGCAAAAAAGCTGCTGCTGATTCATGGATTTTTTTTTTTTTTTTTTTTTTTTTTACTGAGTGTATGTGCTCAGAACAGCAAGTGACATAGGATAATTGCACAATAAAAATGAGCTCTCATTGTTATTGTCATTTTTGTTTTAATAACTACTGATTATTTTGGTATATTCTGTATAAATACCCAGGATTTTGTGTTTAAAGAATTCATAAGCATTATCAACCTTTGTTAATCATAATATAGCTCATCTCTGGCTAATTAAGTATGTACCATTTACCCCAAACTATTTCAAAAAATCTTCAGCTGCACATGAAATGATTTTCTTTTGAAATAGTTGTGTATCCTGTATACTCTAATATGTGTGTGTCTTTTAAGTGCTCATATATGTACATCGAATTCCAAAATTTTTTTATTTGAAAGGGATCCTGTGATGTCATGGTAAATACCGTCATCTTAAATGTGCATCTGGAAGTGGACTAATGTTAAAACTACATTCAAGTAGTTGAGCAAATCTCAATAATATTCCTAGGAAGTGATGTAGTGTTACCCCAAGCACAGACCACACAGACACAGATGTATGTCTCATCCATTAAACCTGTATGCCAATGTCACAAATGAATGTAGATAGTGATTGGTGCTCAAGCAGTGGTTCACTGGTCAAGATAAAATCAACAATCTGCTTTGAAGAGTGGTCTTCATGCATGGAGACCCCAACCTGGCTTCTTTGGAGAAGTTAAAATATTGTTTATAATTTTGAGGTAACCATGGCCTCCTACTCTCCATTGTGGCTCCCTTAAATGAGCATGAACCATGGTGACAAGCCCTAGTTGAGAAGAGCATGAGAGACCATGGACAGGAGTGCTGAACACATGCATGGAAGCATTGAGAAGGGCTCTGGTAGATAGGGTGTGGCATTACAGTGTGTGGACCAAAGAATATGCCAATCAGACCATACATTAGGCAGAAGTTAGTCTGCTTTAGCAATGCTTAGGATGCACTGAGGAGCTAGAAGTACTGGGATGAATTGACAGATTACTGCAGGAATCTGATTGAAAGATTGAAGTGGGACACAGTAGGGAGGCTGTGTAAGGCCTCAAGGAGGTGATCCCTGCAGACCATGTTCCTGTCCCCTGCATTCTTAACATAGGAAATAAGCTCCTGTTTAACCTCCTCTCCTACTCCCTCTGAGTATCTCCGTGCCTTAGAACCCCATGGTCTCAGGCTCAGTCTTCTTTGACATTATCCTCAAGCAGTTAGTCTTTGATTTGCTCTGCATTCCCCATGGCTTAGTCAGCTCAGGATGCTATGTTATGAGTGACTTAAGCAACAGACACTTCTTTTTCATCTTGATAGAGGTTTTAAGTGAAGATTAGAGGGCTAGTATGGCTGGGTTCTGTTGACAAGTTTCATTCTGAATTTTAGATTGCAGCCTTTTTCTTTTATCTTCACATAGTGAACAGAGTGAGGAAGAAATTTCACTTGTTTATAAGGGCTCATCACATTCTTAAGATCTTCACTTTCATGACTGAGGCCTCAACGTCCTAACACCATTTCAGTAGGGATTAAGTGTTCAGTATTTAAAGTTATTGTCAAGACTTTTAATCCATAGCATTCCACCTACTAGGAATAAAAGTAGACAATCCCATAGATGAAGGGCTGAGGAATGGATAAAACTCAAAATTCTAAAGATTGATGTTTCAGTTTGTACTTGGTTCAGCTTTTCCTGACTTGTATTTTGGAAACAAGGACTCAAAGAAGACTTGGACGATGACTTGAGTGAGTGACATGTCCTGCACATACCTAGCATCATGGAGCTACACACAGGCAGATGGATGCTAGCAAGCGGCTTTTAAATGAAATTGTTTCAAGATTACATCTCTACAGTTTTGTTCAGAATCCTGTGTGTTCAGGAGTTTTCCCCTGTGTTTTGCTTCAGATGACCCCCAATTTGTTAAGCATTGATTTTTCTATTGGTACATAAAAATTACACAGAGTAATGGGTTTCCTTGTGGTATATTTGTATATGTATGTCACATAATTTGGTAAGTTTAAATTATCAGTACCTCTTTTTCCTCCTTTCCCCCTCATTCCCTTCCTCTACCTTACTACTCTCCATTCTATTTTTATGAGATCCCTATTTTTCTTAGTAAGTTCTGCCTTTGAGACAAAACATGATCCTTGACTTTCTGACTCTACCTTATTTTGTCTAACACAATGTTGTCTAGTTCCATCCATTTTCCTGCAAATGACATAGTTTATGTGATTCTGTATGACTGAGTAAAACTCCATCATGTCTATATATCAGATTTTGTTTATCTACTCATCTATTGACTGATATCTAGACTGGTTCTATGACTTGGTAATTCATACAGTAATTCACAATTCACAATAACTAATTTTGCTGCTAAGCATGGACAGGCATGTGACACTGTTGTATGCTGACCTTAGTTCTTTGGATAAATACTGAGGAGCCAGTGGCATAGCTGGATCACATGGTTGTTCCATTCCTAGTCTTCTGAGGAATCTCCATAATGATTTCCCTAGTGGTCCTATAATTTACATTCGTACAGCATGTGAGTGTTCTTTCTTCCCCCATTCTGCCAGCACTTTTTGTTTATTTGTATTTTGATGACTGTCTTATAAGTGTAGTGAAATGAAATCTCAGAGTAGTTTTATTTACATTTCCCTGAGGACTATAGTTGTCAAACATTTCTTAACTAAAATATTTTACCATTTTTACTTCTTCTTTTGAGAAATGTGTGCTTAACATTTTTTGCCCATTAGTGGATTGGTTTTTTGATATGGATTTTTTTTAGTTCTTTATATATTCTAAATATAAATCATCTGCCAGAAGAACAGATGGCAAAGATTTTCTTCCATTCAGTAGATACTGTCCTTGTGCTGTGATTTGTTTCCTTTGCTGTGAAGAACCTTTTCATTTTGATGCCAACTAACTTATTACTATTGCTATTGAACTATGGAAGTCCTAGTAAGGAAGTCATTGCCTACAGTATAGTTGGAGATTTCCTTTTTTTCTCTCAACCATTTGCAGATTTTCTGATGTTATTCCTTGGTGCAGAGTGAGAGATAGGAATCTATTTTCAATCTTTTATGTATATCCAATTTTCCCAGCATCCCTTGTTAAAGAGGCTGTCCAATGTAACTTTTAGGTACCTTTATCAACCAGACAGCTGTAGTTGTGCATTTGCTTCTGTGTGCTCTGTTCTGTTCTGTTGGTCTACATGTCTGTATTTTTGCCAGTACAAAACTGATTTCATTATTATGACTCTAAAGTATAATTGAAAGTCAGGCATTGTGATACCTCCAGTTTTCATCTTTTTCCTCAGATTTGCTTTGACCATCCAGGGTCTTTTTCCTTCTGTATAAATGTTAGTATTATTTTTCTTTTTGAAAAACAAATGTCATTGGTATTTTGATGGCAATTGTATTGTATCTGCAGATTGATTTTGATAATATGACCATTTTATCAATATTAAATCACCCTAACCATGCACATGGGAGATTTCTCCATCTGTTGGTGTCGTCTTCAATTTGATTTATCTTTTCATTGTTTTGTAAATTTTTTTTATTGAAGTCTTCCAACTTTTTGGTTGAAATTTGTTGCTAGCTCTTTTGTGTTCTTGGCTATTGTGAATAAAACACTTTTTCATAATTTATTTCTCAGCAGATTTGTTTTTCCTATACTAGTATATAGGAAAGTACATGATTTGTACATGCTGATTTTCAGTGCTGGTACTCTGCTGAATTTTTTAATCATCTTTTGAAGTTCACCAGTGGAGCTTTTTGGATATTCTATGTTTAGGAATAATATCATCTGCAGACAGAGGCAATTTGACTTCTTTCATTTCTATTTGAATCATTTTATTTCTCTTTCTTGGCTAATTGCTGTGGCTAAAGTTTCAAGGACAATATTGAATAGGAGTGGTGAGATTAGACATACTTGCCTAGTTCCTTATTTTAGAGGAAATCTTTTCAGGTTTTCACTGTTCCTTTCAATGTTGGCCTGGGGTTTCTCATATATGGCTTTTATTATGTTAAGGCAAGTTCCTTCTATGCCTGATTCCTTCAGCATTTTTATCATGGATACACATTAAAATTTATCAGAGGATTATTTTGCATCCATTCAGATTCATCCATGAGTCTTTTTATGTGGTGGATTATGTTTATTGATTTGTGTATGTTGAATAATCCTTGCACCCTTGAAATGAAACTATCTTGATCACAATGTACACCCTTCTTAATATGTTGATGAATTTGGCTTGTTGATATTTTAAGGATTTAAAATAGAGAGAAATAACACAAAGACCTCAACATAGGCTACTCCCATACACTCTTGGAATACACAGACTGGCCAAATCTAGAAGAGTAATCACGGACAGTTACATGCAACAGAATTATCTGATCTACTAGAAAGTTTCTATGAAATTTACAGAGATACTGGAATCCACAAGCTTTGACATACTACACCACTTTGAATGATTGCTTTGGTTACTAAATAGCACCAGAATGTTAGAAGAGTAAATATACTTCAAAATCCACTTGGAAGTATATTCAACATTTCACAACAACCTGATATCCCAGAATGCTTGGCCAAAAGAAGGCAGTGCCCTAAGAATATCCTCATGTAAAGGTGGAAGATAAACTCATTCTAATAGATATGCCAATTTCAATATAAGAGTATAAGTGATATCAAAGAACATTCCATGTTCAAGGAGGTTTGTAGTTTCATTGCCTTGAAGTGTTCTTATTTGTGTTATGTATGAAGGTAATTATACTAGGTTCATGAAATGAGTTTGGAAGTGCTTTTTCCCTTTTTGTTTCATGTAATAATTTTAGGAATGTTGACATTTGTTTTTTAATGCTCAGGTAGGATTCAACTGAGAATCCATCTGGTTCCAGACTTTTCATTGTTGGAAGTCTTTCTATTACTGTGAAAAACTCATTGCTTGTTATTTTACTGCTTAGGTTTTTCTGTATCCTCTTAGTTCAATTCTAGTATGTTGAACGTGACAAACAATGTGCATTTTTCCTGTATCTTTCAATTTATTTTCCATTTATTGTAATATGTGCATTCAAAGTAATCTCTAATGATACTCTGAATTTCTCAATTGTCTTCCTCAATATTTCCATTTCTCTTTCATTTTATTCATTTATGTCTTCTTTCTCTTTCTTTTGTCATATTGACTAAGAAATTATTGATCTTATATATCTTTCTCAGGTAATCAATTCTTCATTATATTGTTTCTTTGTAAGAATTTTTATTCTCCATTTTTAATTATATATTTCTTTGCAGCTCTGAAATTTAACAATGGTTTGTTCTTATTCATAGAAGAGCTCAAGACACATGAGTAGCTAATTTATTTGGAATCTTCCCAATTTTTAAATGTGGGCAGTCATAGCTATAAACTATCCAATTATAACTGCCTTCACTGTGTCCTAGAGATTTTGATATGCTGTATTTATAGTCTTTTTAATTCTTATAAATTTTCAGTTTCTTCTCAGAATCCTTTCTTCACCCACTCATCATTAAAATGTGTACTGTTCAATCTGCATGTCTTTATATACTTTCTGTGTTTTTTTTCTTGCTGTTGACTTTTAATTTCATCCCATTATCATTGGAATAGGAGACATAGAATTATTTTAACTTTTTCAGTGTTGCTTACACTTGCTTTGTTTCCTAAAATATCTACTTTTGAGAAAGCTGAAAGGAAAGTGTATTCAGCTATTTTTGGATGAAATATTGTGTAATATCTCTTAAATCTATGTGATTTACTGCTTGATTTAGTTCTGTAGTATCTTTGTTGATTTTGTGGCTGAATGACCTATGTATTACTGTGAGAGTGGTATATTGGAATCACTTGGTATTTTTATATTGGGGCGTATATGAACCGGTATGTTTCATAGTGTTTGTGTCATTAGGTGCACCAGTGTTTGGGGCATAAATATTTATTATCTTTATATTTTCTTGTTTGATTGTTCCCTTTATCAGAGTGTGGTGATGTTTTTCTCCTCCAACTAATTTTTCTTGAAATCTGCTTAGTTAGGTATGAATAGGTATTCTTGTTTACTTTCAGGTTTCCCTAATGTGAATTTTTTTTTATTCTTTTACTTCTGAATATAGGAGTGTTTCTTGCAGGAAACAATGATTGTGTCTTGTTTTGTTTTTTTTTTTTTTTTTTTTTTTTTTTTTTTTTTTTTTTTTTTTTTTTTTTAGTCCAGTCTTACAATCTATGTCTACTATTTGGAGAAATGAGAACTTTTATATTGAGTATAATTACAGAGAGAAATGTAACACTTTTGTCATTTTCATTTACATTTAATGTTTGCTTCTATCTTAATTGTTACATATTCATCCACACTTCTAATGTAATTTCTTCTCATCCAATATCTCTTGGTTGTTTTTAGTCTTCTTCTATGTGTAGCATTCTTCTAAGTGTCTTCTACAATGCTGGCATAGTAACAATGATTCCCTTTCATTATGCTCATCTTGATAGGTTTTTATTTCTTCTCCCATTTTGATAGTACAATTTTGATGGTTTATCGGATACACTGGTCTTGGTTAGCTGTTATTTTCTTTCAAGACTTGGAATATATTGTTCCAAGCCCATCCAGACATTTTGGTTTCTATTGAGAAATGCAATGTTTTGTTTTGTTTTGTTTTTGTTTGTTTTTTTTTTTTTTATTTTTTGGTTTAAAAGGATTTTTTTTTATTTTAAACAAATGGGATACATGTTGTTTCTATATTTGTACATGGAGTCAAGACATACCATTTGTGTAATCATAAATTTACATAGGGTGATGTTTGATTCATTCTGTAATTTTTCCCTTCCCCCTACCCCTCCCACCCCTCTTTTCCCTCTATACAGTCCTTCCTTCCTCCATTCTTACCACCCTCCTTAACCCTAACCCTAAACCTAACCTTAACCCTAACACTAACCCCTCCCACCCTCCATTATCAGCGAGATCATTTGTCCTTTAGTTTTTTGAGATTGGCTTATCTCACTTAGCATGATATTCTCCAATTTATCCATTTGCCAGCGAATGCCATAATTTTATCATTCTTTATGGCGGAGTAATATTCCATTGTATATATGTGCCACAGTTTCTTTATCCATTCATCAACTGAAGGGCATCTAGGTTGGTTCCACAATCTGGCTATGGTGAATTGAGCAGCTATGAACATTGATGTGGCTGTATCTCTGTAGTATGCTGATTTTAAGTCCTTTGGGTATAGGCCAAGGAGTGGGATAGCTGGGTCAAATGGTGGTTCCATTCCAAGCTTTCTGAGGAATCTCCATACTGCTTTCCTGAGTGGCTGCACTAATTTGCAGCCCCACCAGCAATGTATGAGTGTACCTTTTTCCCCACATTCTCGCCAACACCTATTGTTGCTTGTGTTCTTGATAATCGCCATTCTAATTGGGGTGAGATAGAATCTTAGGGTAGTTTTGATTTGCATGAGGAATGCAATGTTAATCGTATTGTTTTCTGTAATTGTGAACTGACTTTTAAAATTCTAGAAGCTTTTAAACTCCTTTCTTTGAACTGAAATTTTGTCTTTGTAATTATAGTAGGATTGAAGAAGTTCTTTTCTACTAGGTTCTTTTTGATGTTCTAAATGTTTTCAGTGTCAGGAGGTTCATCTCATTCTCAAGGCTTCAGGCATTTTTCTGCTATTACATCACTGCTATAATCATGTATCTCTGATCTTTTGTTAATGTCTGTGAATGTTAATTTTGCCTCAGAATTCTTCTAAATTATGATTCTGGTTTCTTATTTTTTTTCTTTAATACTGTCTGAATGTTCAAGAATATCTAACTGATGTTCAGGCTCAGAAATTCTGTCTTCAACTTAATCAAACATATTGGAAACACTTTCAATTCAATTTTTGATTTGATTGATTTTTTTCTGTCATTTCCAAGATTTCTGTTTAGTTCTTTTTCAGTATTTCTATATCTTCATTGAATTTGTCATTTATATTCTGTACTGACTTCCTTAATCATAGATTTTTTGAATGATCTTAGAATTCATTAATTATTCAAATAATTTTTTAAATATTTTTACCCAGTATTTCATCTTTTTGATATTTGTAGAGTCTGTTGTTGGTAAATTATGGACATTAAGAATTTTCTTATTACACTGTTTTTTGATATCACTTATATTCTTATATTGAGATTGGCATATGTATTCAGATGAGTTTCTCTTCCACATTTATGTGAGTGTATTCTTAGGGCACAGCCTTCTTTTGGCCAAGTGCTCTGGGATATCAGGTTGTTTTGAAATGTTGAATATATTTCCAAATATGTTTTGAAGTATATTTGGTCTTCTAACTTTTTGGTGCTGATTAGTAACCAAAGTAAATATTCAAAGTATTGTAATATGTCACAGCTTGAGGATTCCACTTTCTTAGTAAATTTCATTGGATCTTTATAGTAAACCAGACAATTCTAATCCTTGTAACTGTCCATGTTTGCTCTTCTAGATTTGGCAACTCTGTATATTCCAAGAGTGTATGGGAGAAACCTATGTAGAAGTTTTTGTGTTATTTCTCTCTGGCGTTGCTGTAGGAGCAGTTGTCCAGGGGCGAGTTGAGCCTTCTTCCCATCTGTTCCTACTTTGGCCATGGTTGTCAGCTTGGGGTTCCACTCCTCATTCTTTCTGTTATTGTATTGCAGAAGTTTGAACATAATTATATATGAAACTAGGTTCACAATCTCTTCGCTGATTTGGGGTAATCGTCAGCCACAGAGCATATTCTCCACCAATTTGAATGTCATATTTGATACCCAACAACTACAGAAAAGGGGGAATAAGCAACAGCAAGAGTAAGAGTGAACAATCTGCAACATTCAAGTAAATACCAGGTGTCAATTATGATATATACAATACTAATAATCAAAAACCCAGAAATGATTGTGTCAGAAACTGAAACAGCAACAATAGTGAACTACATTTAGCATTAGCTTCAACATCCACATTACTAATAACTGCCAAATCATGAATGGTGGGAGCAAGATTATATAAACTAAATAGTTTTAAAGGATGGCAAAATATAATTCATCAAGAAAAATAAAATGGGAAAGGAAGGCAAAAGCAAGGTCAGAATATTCCAAAAGTGAATATAAAGATGAAGAGTAGAGTTTCAAAGTGGAGGCCATAATAAAGGGGGGAATAAAAAAAATTGAAAGTGAATCAAAATAGATTGACACAATATGAGAGTATTGACTTACTATAGGGTGAAACTGAGAAAATTAAGCAGACTGCAAAAAGAAAAAAACACTCAAAAATGAAAACATAGTAAATGGATAATAAAATGATAAAATGAAAAGACAAAAATTTATTTAACTATGTATAACATGAACCAACCAACTTATTCAATAAAAGGAAAACAAAAAACTCTAATTGCAAAATGAAAGAACTGTATGTACTGAGGTGGTCAAAGCTGTGAACAAGCACAGATATTTACTGCCTATTCCAGAGTATCCTTCCTTCCATCTTTTTTGGGTTTTTTTGAGATATGTATCCCTTAGGGAGAGCAAGGGCTGGGGGTGCATCATCCTTTACTCTTATGTTTGCTAACAGGCTGCTGGCTGGAATGGCCTAGGTTCAAAGCTGGTTTAGATTATCTCGCACCTTCTCTACTCACCCACATGGGGTAGATGAATGGGAAGTACTGTTGTCTGCTAGAGTTTGGGTTAGACAATCTAGACTCATGTATCCCCAGGTTGGGACTGACATGGAGTTCTAAACAGGAATCTCTGGTGGCTGACATCTAACTCTGTGTGTAACTTTTTGGGTGGCATCTACTACATAGAAATTAGGTCAACACACCACTAGGGGCCTGGTGGATTTTCATCTCTGCTGGGCATGTGGATCTCAGGTGACTCCTGAAAATTGTACTTGTAGGGCAGGATAGCCAACTGTCCTGGGTGGAGGGAGCACAGCAGTTCTTATGCACTCCACAACCAGCTATGAACTTCCAAGTTTCAGTCCTTGAATGCAATCATATCCCCCTCTTTGGCTTCCAAACCCCTCCTTAGCTGATGGTGCAAGACATCAGATTTTTTGCACACCACTGCAAATCTCAGTCCCTCTGATGTGCTCTTCTTCGTGCCTGTTTCTATGGCTTTCTGCCAGATGCACCTTCCATTATTGCAACATGGAATTTTTAATTTAATACCTAGAATGTATCACAAGAAATGTCCTCTTAAAGAATCATGCTACCTTGCTATATTAATGCTTGTACCACCAAATCCACCCAGAGGGCAAACACAGAAAACAATGAAAAGATTGCATTGAAATACAGAAAACAAAATAATGACACAAATTCACCCAAACATATTTGACATTCAGCATTTTGTGACAAACATCCCTAATAAAACATAAGAGTATAAACTTGATCCCTTAATGTGCTTCAGCCATAATGTGCTTTATCCTTTAGATAAAGGACTTAGGAGGTCTGCAGGTTTTAGACAAGTGGGAATCCAGGCATCCTATGTAGGCTTCCCTAATACTTTCTGTTTGCCACCTAAATGAGGTTTGTTTTCCTGTTTCTTTCATATACCTCGGCTTTTCATTTTAAAATTGACACTGGTAAAATTGGTTAGGTACTCAAAATAGTATGATACACCTGAGTAGAATTAAGACACAAATATCAACAAAACTAGGGAGCAAAGTTCCTAATTTGGTCTTACTCTAATCAACTGAGGAGATGTCCTTAGCTCAGAATTGCTTAGGTTAATTATAGTTTTCTTTCTCCATGAAAGCAATACTCTAAATGAGCTGTCTTGGATGAGTTTAAATGTTATTTCAGTTTGTGATGTTGTGTCTTACTACCATGGAGAACACAGCACTCAACTTAGGTGTGGCACATAGTAACTCTTCAATATATTTCTATGTTGAATGAGCTGGAAGAAGCCTCTAAGAAGGCAAGCGAAGCACAAAATTGCTCATATGAATAATTTTTCAACAAATTAAATATTATTAGAGCTTTTGTTTCCTTTATAGGTCCATTGAACACTTCTAAAATGAAAAAATATGACAGTAACATGGATTTATTATCAATTTATACATCAGATATGATCAAATGAAATGTAACTAAAATGACACACAATCTCATAATTGGCATATGTTCAGAAAGAGTTATGAGAAGTGAATCGAGATATAACTGAGGTTATTAGAGCCATGTGAGTTACTCTGGTTCAAGTTTGTCCATAGAACTGCACTTTGAAGTAGGTTTTCTGGGACTGAACATAAGCATCAACTAAGAAAAAGTTTGGGCAATTACCTGCTGCAGCCCCAAACAAATCCAAACAAATAGATGGCTGCAAGGAAAACTCGGGTATCTGTTTGTCTGTCTCAAATATCAGAAGCAGAATATCAAAATGTGTTGGTAGAGTAAAAGAGGTTTTACCAATCTGACAATCAGTTTCTCATGTCCTAGTGAAATCTCTAAGTTCTTTTCAATTTGTTTAGTCACTTGAAGGTGAAGGGGCTGATTAGTTTCTGATAATTATTCTCTTAAATATCTTACTGTGTTCATTCTTTCATTATTACTGTTTGTTTTTGTGTCCCCATATTGACTTTTATTTTGTTCATGTTCTGGATACTGTGAACAGTCTAACAAGTGAAGAGAATTAAAGTGAGTATACTTTTAATTATCATGAGCAGAGTTACCTGACTAATGATCTGGAAGGCATTCTTTACAATGGAATATTACCACATATAAGGGCTTTCTAACAGTCTTTACTCATTTATGAACAGTATCAACTTGGTGGCATTATACTGGGATGGATTTATATTATATTATCTACTTTCTCTCATCTGCTAACTTTTTAGTACAGACTTGAATTTGTATGCTACACAGTCAGCACACTGCATGCTATCAGATTACATGTTTTCCAACTATCAAAACACTTTATATGAAGCCTTCAAGAATTTGAATATAAAATCTTAGTTAACAAGTGTTTTAGTAGGCCTAGAGTATCTGTATGCTTATGAATGAAGAATAGTTATAAAAATAAAAAGAATACAAAGAGAGTAATCCAGATCACCCGTGACATGTTCTTGAAGGGATTCTTTTAAAACTATCAGGTTACACTTTATACACGTTTGTGTATAAAGCTTATGTTTACTAATGAGTCAGTGAGGATGTCATAGGCTGCAGTGTAATTCTTGCTTTGTGATGACTGCATGTTAGAGAGCAAGTTAAATGATTTGTACAACTTCCTTGAGTCTTTTCCTGGCATCCAGCTTCACTTTCACAGTTTTCACTGGCCACTCAACTGTGCCAGAGGCCACAGAGTGTGAAATGACAGCTGCTGGAGGTGACTGGCGATGCAGACAATATGCAGTGTACCAAAGAGTACATAGTCTTCCTTCCAACTAGATTAATCTTTATGTAAAAGTTTAATTTTGGCATCAAAATCTAAGTCCTCCAGGCTTGTTCTCAACACATGGTCCCTCATTGTGCAAGTGAGAGCTGAAGACACATCTGTCACCAGTAACTTGAGTGTGGATTAGAAAGTTCTGTGCTGAGGAGAATCCTTACTCCCTCCATCAGGATATAATGGCAGAAAAGGTGTTTCAGATCTACAAGCTTAAGTGGGAAATGAGTATTACTTTGCATGTTAGCTATGGCTTGTTTTCCATGAGAGCAGTGTACTAGTTTCCTTGGGTGGCCATAGCAAAGTACCACAAACTGGGCACTCATGCCACAGAAATTGTTTTCTCAAATTTCCCCTTTTTGTAAGGGATACAGTCATATTGGATTGGTGTCTACCAAATGTCCTCATCTTAACTTCAATGTCTTCAACTTCTCTGTTTCTTTATGAGGTCGTATATGTTGGTACAGGGTTAAGATATCACAATCTTTTGGGGGACACACTTTGACCAATAAAAAGTCAAAAATTTCTCTAATCTTTAAATGTTGTCAAATATTACAAATACCCTTCTTGCTGGTTGCTCTAGTGACTAAGTAAGTATTTGTTCTAATTGATCTTGTTATAATGACTATTTGTTCTAATTGATGTTGCTGACTCTGTAAGAATTATTTTCTTTCCTGTATTTCTTGTTTTTGTTTTTCCTTTTTTAATTTACATCAATGAGTTTGCTAAGAAATAATTACCCATTTCTGTTCTTAATCTTTGTGGTCTCTCTAAAGTATTCATTTCTTCCTTTTTAACTTTGCTTTTCAAAAGCTTATAATGTTTCCACTCTAGATACTACTTCTCAGTCCTCAGATTCTTGTTGTTGATTTTTAACTTTTCCCTCTCACAAATCTTCTTAATGATTGTCTTAACTTGGAACACTGTAAACACATAAATTGAGAAATGTGAGTAAAGTGTTGCACTAAAAAAAAGATAGACAAATCATCACTGAGAGTCATGCAGCACGTTCTTTATTTTATTTTTCTTTTTTTTTATTGTAAACAAATGGGATACATGTTGTTTCTCTGTACATGGCGTAAAGGCATACCATTTGTGTAATCATAAATTTACATAGAGCAATGTTGTTTGATTCATTCTGTTATTTTTTCCCTTCCCCCCACCCCTCCCACCCCTCTTTACCCTCTATACAGTAGTTCCTTCCTCCATACTTGCCCCCCTCCCTAACCCTAACTCTAACCCTTCCCTCCCCCCCATTATGTGTCATCACACATCTTTTATGATGTAGGTTAAATGAGAAGAATTTTAAAACTCTCAGATCATCAATACAGATACATTTATATATATGACATTCACAACTCTGCACTATTTGGCTCTTTTCTGCATGTCATCCCTCAGCAGTATCCTGTGTCCATGCCACTGTGCACCAACCTGTCTCTCTCCCTCTACCTCTGGCAGTTGTTCACCTTCAGTCAATGAGAGACACTTCTGGGATGGGGAGTGAGTTGGATGGGGAATAGGCCAGGTGCTCATTCCCTGAGCTCTGTGGTCTTGCTTAGAGACACTCCTGGCAGGGACTGAGTTCTGAGCCCACTGCTGAGGTGACAGCTCCATGACAGCACCAGGTCAAGGTCCAGGAGCATGTCTCTCCCTGTCACTCACTTCTAGATGTGCAGCCTCCTTTGGAATCCTCATCCTTGCCCAGAGCTCTGTGTGAGGTCCCTGCCTCAAAAGCCCTTCATCAAGCTCTCTGTGTGTGCCATGCATTCAAAGGTGGGGGGATTCTGACTTAAAATGTGAATACACTGTCAGCTTTGGGAGGACAACAGTCTCTAAGAATGTGCTCCACTTTTCAGCCAATTGTGAAAATGTCCTATGAAAACTAATTGCTTTCAGAGAAAATTTCTTCATGGGTTATTTTATACTTTTCCAGAATGTTTGAGTTACATGGAGATAAAGATGTTTTCTTTAGTTCAGTTAGGGCACCAGCATTTATCAATTACCCTGGAAGGTGAGGCAGTGAGCCCTAGGGTAAGAATGCAAAGGCAAATATTATGTGGACTTAGTCCTCAGGATGCCTTATCTATCCTGGGGTCAGACCTTTATTCAGACATAAACATCACCTCTGTCAGAGTGCTCTGGAGTGACTGATACCACCTGTACTCATAGGCTGGGATTCCATGGCCCTAACCATTGTGTTTGTGTGTATTATTAAAGTAATCTTTGTTACTCTCCCCTCACTCTGATACCTGTTTCCTGGTCCCTAATGGTCTTTCTTTAGGAATATCTTTTTGGATTTAGGTATTCACATATGAGAGAAAACATGCAGTACTTGCTTGTGTCTAAATTATTTCATTTAACAAGATCCAATTTTATCCCTTTCCCTGCAAATGACAGGAATCCAGTTTTCTTTGACTGAAAAATACTCCAACATGTATATACACTATATTTGCTTTTTCCACAGATCTGTTTTGGGGCACCCTGAATCCATGTCATCCTTATTGTGAAAGGTGTTTCAAAAGACATTGTCATTCAAGTGTCCTTTCTATTTTCTGATTTAATTTCCTTTGAGTAAAGACCCAGCAGTGGTCATATGGTAGTTCTATTTTAATGTTCTGAGGGCCATCCATATTGTTTTCTATAGATGTGGTACTAATTTACCTTCTTACCAACATTGTATATGGATCATTTACTCCACATCCTCAGCAGGGTCTGTTTGTTACTTCTTTTTTATAATAATTAGTCCATTGGACTAATCATCTTACCCAAGTGGGTGAGATGTAATCTCCTTGTTGATTTGTTTTTTCATTTCTGTATGGCTAAAGATGTTGTACATTTTCCTCTCTTTCCCCCTCCTTCATCTCCCCCTTCTTCATTGCTGTGAATAAGATCATTTTCCTGATTACTTTCTTAGAGAATTCAGTATTGTTGTATACAAAAGCAACTGATTTTTGCATGATGTTATTGAATCCTACTTCATGGAATTAGTTTATCAGTTCTAAAAGTCTTTTGATGGATTTTTTTCAGCTTTTTAGGTACATACATAATCATATCATCAGCCAACTGAGATAATTGGTCTTCGTTCTTTAATGCTGGTAAACCATTCACTTTCTCTTGCCTAATTATTCTGGCTATGGTGAATAAGGGTGGTGAGAGTGAGCATCTTTGTCTTGTTCCTCATCTTCCAGGAAGTGCTTTCAGTTTTCTCAGTTTAGTATGATATATAGCCTTCACAGTGTTGAGTCATGATCATACTTTGTGGAATTTATTCAGGGTTTTCATTATAATGAGAATGCTGAATTTTATCAGAGGATTTTTGCATCTATTGAGATAATTTTGTGATTTTTATTCCTTGATTTTATTTATGTGCTATATTATATTTATTGTTTTGTGTCTATCTTTGGTGCATCCTTGGAATGAAATAAATGCAATCATTGCATATTATCTTTTTAATATGCTATTAAATTAAATCTGAAAGTATTTATTAGATTTTTATGTATATGTTTATCAGTGATATTGCTCTATAGCTTTTATTCCACTTTATCCTTTATAGGTTTTGTTAGCAGGGTAATACAGATTTTATAGAATGAGTTGGAAAACTTTTTTTCCAGGTTTTATAAATAAGTTAGTTCAGCACATGTGTTAGTCCTTTAAAATTTTGGTAAAATTCAGCAATGATTCCATCTGGTCCTAGGATCTTTTCTTTCTTTTTCCTTTTAATCAGAAAACTTTCTATTACTGCTTCAATCTCAATACTTATCAATACTTGTCATTGATCTATTTAGTTATTTTATATCCTTTTGGTTCACTATTGGTAAGTCATATGTGTCCAGAAATTTTTTCCATTTCTTCTAGACTTTCTTATTTATTAGCCATTTAGTTTTGCAAAATTTTTCCTAATGATCCTTTAAATTTCACTGTATCTTGCTTAAAACTCCATTTTTAATTCTTGTTTTATTCATTTGGGATTTCTTTTTCTTCTTGTCAGTTTAACTAATGATTTGTTAATGTGATTGTTTCCAAGAACCAACCCTTTGTTTCATTGATCCTTTGTAGTATTCTTTTCGTTTCTAAATTATTTATTTCTTCTCTAATCTTTATTCTCTCTTTTCTTCCATGAATTTTGTATATGGTTTGTTTTTGCTTTTGAAGACATTATGATAAAACATGATAATATTGATCTCCATTTTTTTTAGTTTAATATTTTTTAAATTTAATTAAAAATCATAAATTTACATGAGGCAATGTTGTTTGATTCATTTTGTTATTTTTTTCCCTTCCCCCATCCCCTTGACCCCTCTTTTCCCTCTATACATTCCTTTCTTCCTCATTCTTACCACCCTCCTTATCCCTAACCCTAAACCTAACCCTAACCCTAACACTAACCCCTCCTACCCCGCCCATATGTCCTCATCCGCTTATCAGTGAGATCATTCGTCCTTTAGTTTTTTGAGATTGGCTTATCTCACTTAGCATGATATCCTCCAATTTCATCCATTTGCCTGCAAATGCCATACTTTTGTCATTCCTTGTTGCAGAGTAATATTCCATTGTATATATATGCAACAGTTTCTTTATCCATTCATCAACTGAAAGGCATCTGGGTTGGTTCCACAATCTGGCTATAGTGAATTGAGCAGCTACGAACATTGATGTGGTTCTATCTCTGTAGTATGCTGATTTTAAGTCCTTGGAGTATAGGCCAAGGAGTGGGATAGCTGGGTCAAATGATGGTTCCATTCCAAGCTTCCTGAGGAATCTCCATACTGCTTTCCAGAGTGGCTGCACTAGTTTGCAACCCCACCAGCAATGTATGAGTGTACCTCTTTCCCCACATCCTTGCCAACACCTATTGTTGCTTATGTTCTTGATAATCGCCATTCTAATTGGGGTGAGATGAAATCTTAGGGTAGTTTTGATTTGCCTTTCTCTTATTACTAGAGATGTTGAACATTTTTTAATATATCTGTTGATTGCTTGTATATCTTCTTCTGTGAAGTGTCTGTTCATTTCCTTAGCCCATTTGTTGATTGGATTATTTGTATTCTTGGTGTAGAGTTTTTGAGTTCTTTATTGATTCAGGATATTAGCGCTCTATCTGAAGTATGATTGGCAAAGATATTCTCCCACTCTGTAGGCTCTCTCTTCACATTACTGATAGTTTCCTTCACTGAGAGAAAGCTTTTTAGTTTGAATCTATCCCAGTTGTTGATTCTTGCTTTTATTTCTTGGGCTATGGGAGTCCTGTTAAGGAAGTCTGATCCTAAGCCAACAAGTTGAAAGTTTGGGCCTACTTTTTCTTCTATAAGATGCAGGGTCTCTGGTCTGATTCCGAGGTCCTTGATCCATTGTGAGTTGAGTTTTGTGCAGGGTGAGAGACAGGGGTTTAATTTCATTCTGTTGCATATGGTTTTCCAGTTTTCCCAGCACCATTTGTTGAAGAGGCTATCTTTTCTCCATTGCATATTTTTGGCAACTTTGTCTAGTATGAGAAAATTGTATTTATTTGGGTTTGTGTCCATGTCCTCTATTCTGTACCATTGATCTACCTGTCTATTTTGGTCCCAATACCACGCCGTTTTTGTTACTATTGCTTTGTAATAGAGTTGAAGATCTGGTGTTGCGATACCCCCTGCTTCGCTCTTTCTACTGAGGATTGTTTTAGCTATTCTGGGTTTCTTATTCTTCCAGATGAATTTTATAATTGCTTGCACTATTTCTGTAAGGTACATCATTGGGATTTTAACTGGAATTGCATTGAATCTATATAGCACTTTTGGTAGTATGGCCATTTTGACAATATTAATTCTTCCTATCCATGAACATGGGAGATCTTTCCATCTTCTAAAGTTTTTTTTAATTTCTTTCTTTAGTGTTCTGTAGTTCTCATTGTAGAGGTCTTTCACCTCTTTTGTGAGATTGATTCCCAAGTATTTTATTTTTTTGATGCTATTGTGAATGGGGTAGTTTTCCTAATTTCTCTTACTGAAGATTCATCACTTATGTATAAAAATGCATTGGATTTTTGAGCATTGATCTTGTAACCTGCTACTTTACTGAATTCACTTATGAGTTCTTAAAGTTTTCTGGTGGAATTTCCAGGTTGCTCTAAATATATAATCATGTCATCAGCGAACAGGGATAGTTTGAGTTCCTCTTTTCCAATTCGTATCCCTTTAATTTCTTTGGTTTGTCTAATTGCTCTGACTAGAGTCTCAAGAACAATGTTGAATAGAAGTGGTGAAAGAGGGCATCCCTGCCTTGTTCCAGTCTTTAGGGGGAATGCTTTCAGTTTTTCACCATTTAGAATGATATTAGCCATGGGCTTAGCGTAGATGGCCTTCACAATGTTAAGGAATGTTCCCACTACCCCAATTTTTTCTAGTGTTTTGAGCATGAAGGGGTGCTGTATTTTATCAAATGCTTTTTCTGCATCTATTGAAATAATCATGTGATTCTTAACTTTTAGTTCGTTGATATGGTGAATGACATTTATTGATTTCCGGATGTTGAACCAACCTTGCATCCCTGGGATAAAACCCACTTGATCATGGTGCACTATCTTTTTAATATATTTTTGTATGCCATTTGCTAAAATTTTGTTGAGAATTTTTGTGTCGATGTTCATTAAGGATATTGGTCTGAAATTTTCTTTCCTCGATGTATCTCTGTCTGGTTTAGGTTCGCTCCTCTTCTATTTTATGGAATACTTTGAGAAGTATTGGAATGAGCTCTTCTTTAAAGGTTTTGTAGAACTCGGCTGAGAACCCATCTGGCCCCGGACTTTTCTTTGTTGGTAGGCTTTTGATGACCTCGTCTATTTCATTGCTTGAAATTGATTTATTTAAGTTGTGTATATCTTCCTCGTTCAGTTTAGGTAATTCATATGTCTCTAGAATCTTGTTGATGTCTTCGAGGTTTTCTGTTTGGTTGGAGTATAGATTTTCAAAATAGCTTCTAATTATGTTTTATATTTCACTCCTGTCTGTTGTGATATTTTCTTGTTCATTCCGAATTTTAGTAATTTGAGTTTTCTCCCTTTTTCTCTTTGTTAGCGTGGCTAACGGTTTATCAATTTTGTTTATTTTTTCAAAGAACCAACTATTTATTTTGTCCATTTTTCCAATTGTTTCTTTTGTTTCAATTTCGTTGATTTCAGCTCTGATTTTAACTATTTCCTGTCTTCTACTACTTTTGGTGTTTGTCTGCTCTTCATTTTCTAGGGCTTTGAGCTGTAGTGTTAAGTCGTTTGTTTGTTGATTTCTACTTCTTTTGTTGAGTGCGCCCCATGAAATAAATCTTCCTCTCAGTACTGCTTTCATAGTGTCCCAGAGATTTTGATATGATGTGTCTTTGTTCTCATTTACTTCTAAGAATTTTTTTAATTTCCCTCCTGATGTCTTCTGTTGTCCATTCATCATATAATAGTGTATTATTTAATCTCCAAGTATTGGAGAAGTTTCTGATTTTTATTCTGTCATTTATTTCTAATTTCAGTCCATTATGATCTGATAGAGTACAAGGTAGTATCTCTATCTTCTTCTATTTGCTAACAGTACCTTTGTGGCATAAAACATGGTCTATTTTAGAGAAGGATCCATGTGCTGCTGAGAAGAAAGTGTATTTGTTCTTTATTGGATGGTATATTCTATATAAGTCGGTTAAGTCTAAATTGTTGATTGTGTTGTTGAGATCTATGGTTTCTTTATTCAATTTTTGTTTGGATGATCTATCCAGCGGTGAGAGAGGTGTGTTAAAATCACCTAGTATTATTGCATTGTGGTCTATTTGATTTCTGGAACTGAGAAGGATTTGTTTGACGTACATGGATGAGCCAATGTTCGGGGCATAGATATTTATGATTGTTATGTCTTGCTGATTTATGCTTCCCTTGAGCAGTATGTAATGTCCTTCTTTATCCCTTCTGACTAGTTTTGGCTTAAAGTCCACATTATCTGAAATGAGGATGGATACTCCAGCTTTTTTGCTGTGTCCCTGTGCATGGTATGTTTTTTCCCATCCTTTCACCTTTAGTCTTTGGGTATCTCTTTCTCTGAGATGGGTCTCTTACAGGCAGCATATTGTTGGATTTTTCTTTTTAATCCAATCTGCCAGTCTATGTCTTTTGATTGATGAGTTCAGGCCATTAACATTCACAGTTATTATTGTGATATGATTTGTATTCCTAGTCATTGGACTTTTTTTTTTTTTTGACATGATTTGGTTTCTCCTTTATTTGGCTATTCCTTTAGGCTAGTTCCTCCCTTTGCTGATTTACATCGTTTTTTTTTCATCTCTTCCACATGGAATATTTTGCTGAGAATGTTCTGTAATGCCGGCTTTCTTTTAGTAAATTCCTTTAGCTTTTGTTTATCGTGGAAGGATTTTATCTCATCGTCAAATCTGAAAGTAATTTTGCTGGGTATAAAATTCTTGGTTGGCATCCATTTTCTTTCAGGGCTTGGTAAATGTTGTTCCCGGCTCTTCTAGCTTTTATGGTCTGGACTGAAAAATCTGCTGATATTCTTATTGGTTTCCCCCTGAATGTATTCTGATTCTTTTCTCTCGTGGCCTTTAAAATTCTGTCTTTATTTTGAATGTTAGGTATTTTCATAATAATGTGCCTTGGTGTAGGTCTGTTGTAATTTTGCATATTTGGAATCCTATAAGCCTCTTGTACTTGGTTTTCCATTTCATTCTTGAGATTTGGGAAATTTTCTGATATTATTTCATTGAATAGATTGTTCATTCCTTTGGATTGTTTTTCTAAGCCTTCCTCAATCCCAATTATTCTTAAATTTGGCCTCTTCATGATATCCCATAATTTTTGTAGATTCTGTTCATGATTTCTTACCATCTTCTCTGTTTGGTCAACCTTGTTTTCAAGATTAAATATTTTGTCTTCAATATCTGAGGTTCTGTCTTCCAGGTGTTCTATTCTATTGTTTATGCTTTCTATGGCGTTTCTACCTTGGTTTATTGTTTCCTTCACTTCAAGGATTTCCGTTTGGTTTTTTTTCAGTATCTCTAACTCTTTATTGAAATGCTCTTTTGCTTCCATTATTTGCTCTTTTAACTGTTGATTAGTGCATTCATTTAATGCCTGCATTTGTTCTTTCATCTCCTCATTTGCTTCCCTGATTGTTTTAATTATGTACATTCTGAACTTCCTTTCGGACCTTTCTTCTGCTGTGCTGTCATTGGGTTTTATTGATATAGTATCTAGGTTTGTTTGGGACATTTTCTTCCCTTGTTTTCTCATATTGGTCAGATGTCAATGGGACTCTGTGATATTGTAGATTTCCTCTATTGGCTTATAGTGACCCTGTAGATTTCCAGTGTATCACCTACCAGCCTTCAGTAGCCAGAAGTCTTGGATTAATTTGATAATGCAGTGCTTCTGAAGAAAGCTGCCCCTAGCCCGCTACTGGTTCCAGGGAGAGAGATCTGGAGAGGTCTCTTGTTGCACAGCCCTGGTTCCAGAGGCTGGTTGTAGGTCGGAGGTCTCCACTGGCTTGGGGACTTGTGGCTGGCTCTGTGTAGACAGGCTCTCACTGGGCGATTTGCCCCGGGAAGCTAGCCTAAAGAGGTGCTTCCCACCGGAGGGGGGCTGGGCTGCTTTGGGGAAGTCCCTGGCGCCCTGTTCTGGTCACTGAAGCAACCTGCAGGTGGGCTGGAGCTGGCAGCAGGGCAGGCCAGAGCTGGCCGCGCTGCTTCTGTGCAGAAGGGCTCTCACTGGGGGGCCTGTTCCGAGAGGCTGGAGGATCTGTCCCTGTGGGCGGAGCCCACCGCCAGACTTCACCGAGCTGTCTGGGGGAGATGCTATCTGCCCTGTCCCACTCTAATAAGCCACTCGAATCCGGGCCTGCCGCCCAGCTGAGCTTCGCTGGGTGGGAGAGACTCACCCCATGGTTCTATTTTAGTCCGAGACTCTCAATGCCTCCCCTTCTTGAATCCTGGGTTCTGAGGCAACTGGAGATGCAGTCACCCTCTAGTCCGCCATCTTGGATCCTCCATTTTTTTTTATATACATAATCATTACTATAAACTTGCCTATCAGCAGAACTTTCCCTGTCTGGTATGTTATGCCTCCATTTAATTTGATTATAGGAGTTTTAAAATTTCCTCTATGATTACTTGTATAGTCTTCTGTTCACATATTATTGTGTTGCTCAATCTCCATGTCTTTGTGTAATTTCCACAGTTATTTCTGAAGTCTTTTAACTGTGATCAGATAAAATACAAGAAATTATTTGTTTTAAAAAATTTGGTAGTGGTTACTCCATGGCCTAATATATCATCTATTTTAGAAGACTTTTTTTTTTTTTTTTGTTTATGCTAAAGACAATAATTTGTCTTTTGCAACTGTTGGATGGAATATTTTGTAAATGATTGTAAATTCCATTCAATCATTGATATAATATAAATATGATGTCTCTGATTTTTTGGTGGGATCTGGATGATGTATTTTCATGGCCTATATTTCCAGTAATTTATAATCATGTTTATAAAATTGTGTGCTATAAGACTTATCATTTATATGTTTATAATAATTATATCTTTGTGAGGAATTGTTGCCTTGATCAATGTAAAATGACCTTCTTTTCTCTTCTGATTTTGTTTTAAAGTCTGTTTGTGAATTATAAATGTAGCTACTCCTTTTTACTTTTGGATTCCCTTTGTTGTGAATATCATTTTCTATCCTTTCACTCTTTCTGTGTGTATGGCTTTACACATGAGGTTAAGGTTAAGTTTTTTGTAGGCAGCTAATCATTAGGTCTTATTTTTTAATCCATTTAACCAGTCTGCATCTTTTATGCAAAATAAAAACATTTACATTGAAGGTGATCAAATGGTGCATACTTGTTCAGGTCAGTTTGATCTTTTCTGATGTTTTGAATATTCCATCTTTTTTTCTTTCTTAGAAGTTTGATGGTTTACTATATTGATCATGTATGATTCTTTACTTTATCTCATTTTTGTGTCTACTCCTCTAGTGGGATTTGCTTTTTCATATTTGCTGGTGTTATCTTCCTTCTTCTTCTGGGTATAGTATTCCTTTTTGTATTATACTATTTTTTTCATTCCTGTGACACAATACCTGAGAAAATCTCTTGAAGTAAGAAAGGTTTGTTTTGACTCATGTTTATAGAGGTTTCATTCTGTGGTTGACCAGCTCCATTACTTTGTGTCTAAGGTGAGGCAGAATTTCATGGCAGGTGGGTGTGGAAGAGTATAGTTTCTCACCTCCTGGTAGCTGGAAAGCAGAGAAAGTGACAAGAAGGGGCTGGTGACAAGATATATTTGCCAAGGTAGTAACCCCAATGACCCATGCCCTTCAACTAGATCCCACTTCCTACAGTTTCCATCACCTCCCAATAGTCCATTTATATTATGAAGTCATCAATCCATGTCAAATATCAGAGTCCTCATAAATCAATCATTACCTAAAAGCCCACCTCGGAATACTACTGCATTGGGGATCAAGCTATCCCATTTATGAGCCTTTTGGGGATTTTATGGATCCAAGCCATAACAAGCATCTTCAGTGAAGATGGTTTAGTGGTCATACATTCCCTTAATTTACTCTTATCCAAGGTCTTTATGTCTCCTGTTTTCTTGAAGATTAACACTGCTTGGATATAGGAGTCTTGTTTGGCACTTCACTCCTTTACCAGAATACTATGTTCTTTTTGAAGATCACCAGTCCAAATGGGTTATGGCCAATAATAAGAACCTAATTTTACCTTAATTACTTCTTTGAAGGCCTGATTTCCTAATAAAAATCACATTGTGAAATATTGGTGGTTGAGACCACATATGAATTAAAGGGCACAAGATTCAATCATAATAGGCAGGTGTAGAAAATTTTCTTGTCTCTGCTGTGCATCATGGACCTCAGGGCTACCATATTGTTTGTAGTTGGGGTGCTCATGGGGCATGGTGAGGAGGGTGAGGTAGCACCCTTTGTTATCCCAGGAAGTGATGATAAGTGATCTCATGCATTAGTCATTTAGTAAACAGACCAAAAACCACTAAGGCCAACTTGTCAAGTGGTTGATTGTTTGATAAAAATGAGTGGTCTTGTGTACAGTATTAGTAGTCATACATAACATATAAATGCAAAATCCAAAGTGGATGTGAAGAATGGCCTCCTTGAAGGTAAAAACACTGATTTAATTCATTCACAAGGCCAATCTGATGTTTCTAGTGATGTTGTGAGAGTAATTGATTTTAAGTATATGATCAGTTTGGAGACATGGTATAAGCTTAAACACACATTGCCTCTCATCTTGCTACAGTAGGCCACCCCCACCATCAGTCTTCCTAAAAGAATGTGATGAAGTCTCAGTGGGTCTTGTCAACACTGTTGAATAAGACAGGGTCATTTTGCATTTTCCTACTGGTTGTCCAAGATGGAATCCAAGTTCAGTGTAGGTCCAGGACTATGAAGAAGGAGAGCAGCAAGCATGATGTGATAGGTTTGTCTTAAGTAAAATGTTTCTGATTAAAACTTCTGCCCTCAATACTGAGATTGTGGCCTTTTTAAATTCTGCATTAAACTTTACTTACTATTAAGAAATTGAAGTCATAAAATCAGTTTGTAATTTTTAACTTTTAGTTTTATTTTTGAATATTTTTTACTTGCCCAAGGCAAAACAAAGAAAATACATCATACATTGATTTGGGAATATCAAATGGTTTGTTTATTTAGAGGCTCCATAAAGTATAAAATTAAAGATTGTTCCTATAAAGCAGCATCTCCTGGGCACCAGCACAGCTCCAGGAACCATGTGGTATAGGCAGCTGACATAAGGAAAGTGTTGGAATCTGTGTGTGCATATCAAGCAGAAGGGGCATCCTTGTCTTCCTCATTGTTAGTGAGCAAGTGGTAGAGATACCTCCCTGGCCCAGAGAGTACAGGTCCCTGTGGATCCTCACCCATAGTGAAGATGAGTATCCTCCATACAGGTCTGAAGTGGGGGATTCTGCAGTTATTCTCTCCAAGCACAGAGTGATGACCACAGCTGTGGCTGCCCCTCTATAGGACTTGCTTTAGACATGGTCCAGTTGTATTTGAACAAATAAGAATGGCCTGTGACTTAAGAAGATTCTTGCCAAGAACTTATAGGCTCTGATGGGAACAAGCAGGACCCGGATAGAGTTCTGCTCCTTGCCATAGGACTTCATCTGCCAGGTGACTAGTCATACCAATGGTAAACTAATCACAACCGCAAGAAATGAGGCATTGCCACAGGGACATTTGAAGTACCTTTATTATTGTCCCACTAACAAGGAACTTTCCCTGAGGGTCACAGTAGAGACATTGGGCACAGAGGCTTTTATTTGTATTAAGTATGAGCAGTCCCTTTTGTATTATGTGCTGTGGTTTATACAATGTATATCCTTGACCTTCTTTATCTGGAGTCTTCAACCATGGATTCACCTAAATTCAAATGAAAAATTATAAGAATAATTTGTCTGTATTGAGCACACATAGACTTTTTCCCTTTCTATTATTCCTGAAATGATACTGTATAATTATTATTTATCTGGGCCACAGCTGTTGGGAGACTTGAGGGGACAGGGAATGGGCCCTCATAGAATATCTGAAGTAATATTCCTGTGCAGTGTGACTGTGGGCCTTGGACTGGGGAGCATCCCGATTAGAGCTCTCTTGTAGCAGTAAATGAGGCTAAATTCTGACCTTCTTGAAGTTGCCCTCTCTCTGTCAGGTGGGATTCTCAGGGTGCAGTGAATATACCTGGGAGAGGGACCTGAGGCCACATGTGTAACTGATTCACTGGTAGCTGGGGGTCCAGTTGCTAAGTGTGGTCCACAGGTGTCACTAACCAGACTCACTTCCCACCATTTTGCATGAATTAAATTGTCATGTCCTTAGGATTCAAGTATGGGAATAAGAGGCTTTCCTTGCATCACATAGGGGTGTTTGGAGAGCAGGGGGGTGATGGAGAGTGCTTGAGCCTGCCAGCATGGCCTTTTTTCATTATGGACCCTGTGGAGTGTAGTCAGGACTCCTGATCATACAGATATGCCCATGAGACACTTGGCAGGGACTAAGTGTTTCCCTACTGCCTTTAAATGAAGCAAACACATAAGCCCCTCACACAGGGAGCAGCTCCTGGGGCAGGTGTTGTTATTTGTTCCCCTCCTTCCATGGTATAATCCAGAGTTCCCTGTGGAAGAGAAAAGCCTCCTGTTTGTGGGGACCACATATGCTTTCAAGATGAGTGATGCCTGACTTCTACTTAGTAAAGCATAAGAAATTTCCCATTGCCCTCATGAACAATAGTCATGAAAAAAGAGAAGCAGCCACTTCATGCACCCTTTCATCAGCTTCTTCTGAACACCTGAGCATGGAAAGCCCCTCATGCAAAGGAGAAATATGCAAGAAGTTGCTTCTGCCCTTGGGTGGGAAATGTTGAGTGTGTTATCAATACCCAGGGAGGTGCCAGCACTGTGCAGGTATCCTTGGGGGCATCTGATGTCAGAGTATGGAAGGGAGAAACTGCTGTTTCACTGGGCTGTGTTGTTGAACTCTTCTTTTTTGTAGAGGAAAAAGAAACATTTTTCAATAACCCTGAAATCTATGGCAATACTAAAAGAGGTGGGAGTGTACAGGGTAGAGAATCTTTTTAAGAAGACAATATGCGGGGGATTCAAGATGGCGGACTAGAGGGTGGCTGCGTTTCGTGTTGCTCCAGGACTCAGGACTCAAGAAGAGGAGATATAGAGAGCCTTGGGACCAACTCAAAGCAGCCGGGCGAGAGTCTCCCACTGGGCAGGCGTCCTGGACGGGGCAGGCGTCCCGGGCGGGCGGTAGCCCCGAAAGCAGGGATCTTTGCAAAGTAGAGCTGCCGGCGAGACACCCCTCCCCCTGCCGGAGCAGTGATCACAGACAACCGAGAGCATTGGAGAGGTGGCTGTTCACCACAGCGCTTGGACTTGGCGCAACCCACCCAGGCTCTGGGAGGCTGCCCAAAGGAGAAGGTGCTTGGTGAGCTGTTTGGACTGAAAGCGACCACCCCTGAACACAGGGGGCTGCCCAGAGGAGAAGGAGAAATACGGGCTCGGCACGTTGCTTGGAATTGGAGCAGCTGCGCCAGGGCTCTGGGCGGCTATCCGGTGGATCAGCATGGTGAGTGGTTTGGTCCCAGAGCATCCGCTCCTGAACACAGGGGGGTTGTCTGGAGAAGGAGGAGGAGCGCGGCGGGGTGCTTGGGCTCGAAGTGACTGCACCAGGGCTACGGGAGGCAGTCGGGACAAGAAGGTGCACAGTGAGTTCTTGGGACTCGTGACGCACCAGATCTCTGGGTGACTGCCTGGTGGAGAAAGAGGTGCGTGGTGGGTCACTTGGTCTTAGAGCGACTGCACGGAACAACAGATGGCTGCCGGAGGAAAAGGCATGTGGCGGGTCACTGGGACTTGGAGCGATTGTAAGGGGCTCCAGGTGGCTGCTCAGAGGAGGGGCCGCATAGCGAGGCGAAAAGTGCAGAGCAGGGTCCTAGACGGCTTCTTGGTGGAAGGGCCCCACAGACAAACTGAGGGGCGGAGCGAAGGCTCCAGGACTGCAGGCAGCTTCTCTGAGGAGAGGCAGCCTAAGGAGATTTGTTTGCGAAGGGTGAGGCTTCCAGGCCCAGGAGGTAGGTCTGGGTCCCTGGGAACATTGCAGAAGAAGGCTGCCCAGCCCAGGCGGTAGTTGTGAATTGAACGGAACCTCTGGGAGGACAACCGACCAGCGAGACCTCCCCACCGGGTGACTCCTCTCTGTTGGGTGAGGTTCTCCCAGAAGGACTGTAAAATCAGAGACACAGGCCCAAACTGGTCTTGCATCAGCCCACATCCTACTTCCCTTCTGGATGACCATTCATCAGCAAGTGAAGGTACCTCTGCCCACTAGCAGGGAATATACCCCACCGGAAGGCCACCACCCCTAGGGAGTCAGCTCCCTTGTGGAGCACTACATTATCAACTTCCTCCAAGATTTCAGGCTACTGAAGACTAAGAGGGGATATAATAGAAATCTTCAGGGATATTATAAGACAATAGAGGAAATCTGCAACATCACAGCGGTCAACTGATATCTGAACAATATGAGAAAACAAGGAAAGAAAATGCTGCAAACAAATCTAGATGTTACATCAATGAAACCCAATGACAGCATGGCAGAAGAAATGACAGAAAGGGAGTTCAGAATGTACATAATTAAAATGCTCAGGGAAGCAAATGACGAGATGCAAGAGCAAATGCAGGCACTGAATGATCGCACCAATCAACAGTTAAAGGAGCAAATACAGGAAGCAAAAGATCACTTCAATAAAGAGTTAGAGATATTGAAAAAAAAAACAAACAGAAATCCTTGAAATGAAGGAAACAATAAACCAAATTAAGAACTCCATAGAAAGCATAACCAATAGAATAGAACACCTGGAAGACAGAACATCAGACATTGAAGATAAAATATTTATTTAACCTTGAAAACAAAGTTGAACAAACAGAGAAGATGGTAAGAAATCATGAACAGAATCTACAAGAACTATGGGATATCATGAAGAGGCCAAATTTAAGAATTATTGGAATTCAGGAAGGCTTAGAGAAACAGACCAAAGGAATGAACAATCTATTCAATGAAATACTATCAGAAAATTTCCCAAATCTGAAGAATGAAATGGAAGATCAAGTACAAGAGGCTTATAGGACTCCAAATATACAAAATTACAACAGACCCACACCAAGGCACATTATAATGAAAATGCCCAACATACAAAATAAAGACAGAATTTTAAAGGCCGCAAGAGAGAGGAATCAAATTACATTCAGGGGGAAACCAATACGGATATCAGCAGATTTTTCAATCCAGACCCTAAAAGCTAGAAGGGCCTGGAACAACATTTTTCAAGCCCTGAAAGAAAATGGATGCCAACCAAGAATCTTATACCCAGCAAAACTTACCTTCAAATTTGATGATGAAATAAAATCCTTCCATGATAAACAAAAGCTAAAAGAATTTACAAAAAGAAAGCCAGCATTACAGAACATTCTCAGCAAAATATTCCACGAGGAAGAGATGAAAAACAAAGAAACAAATCAGCAATGGGAGGAACTATCCTAAAGGAATTGTCAAATAAAGGAAGAACCAAGTCGTCTCAAAATAAACAAATAAATAAATAAATAAATAAATAAATAAATAAATAAATAAATAAAATGAACCAAATGACCGGGAATACTAACCATATCTCAATAATAACCCTGAATATTAATGGCTTGAACTCATCAATCAAAAGACATAGACTGGCAGATTGAATCAAAAAGAAAGATCCAACAATATGTTGCCTGCAAGAGACTCACCTCGTAGAAAGAGATACACATAGACTAAAGGTGAAAGGATGGGGGAAAACATATCATGCACATGGACTCAGCAAAAAAGCTGGGGTATCCATCCTCATTTCAGATAAGGTGGACTTCAAGTCAAAACTAGTCAGAAGGGATAAAGAAGGACATTACATACTGCTTAAGGGAACCATAAATCAGCAAGACATAACAATCATAAACATCTATGCCCCAAACAGTGGCTCATCCATGTATGTCAAACAAATCCTTCTCAATGTCAGAAACCAAATAGACCATAACACAATAATACTAGGTGATTTTAACACGCCTCTCTCACCACTGGACAGATCTTCCAAACAAAAATTGAACAAAGAAACCATAGATCTCAATAACACAATCAATAATTTAGACTTAACAGACATTTATAGAATATACCATCCAACCAAGAGCGAATACACTTTCTTCTCAGCAGCACATGGATCCTTCTCTAAAATAGACCATATATTATGCCACAAAGCTAATGTAAGCAAATACAAGAAGATAGAGACACTACCTTGTCTATCAGATCATAATGGATTGAAGTTAGAAATAAATGAAAGAGTAAAAAACAGAAGCTACTCCAACACCTGGAGATTAAACAATATGCTATTACATGATGAATGGATAACAGAAGATATTAGGAAGGAAATTAAAAAATTCTTAGAGATAAATGAGAACAAAGAAACATCATATCAAAATCTTTGGGACACTATGAAAGCAGTATTTAGAGGAAAATTTATTTCATGGAGCGCATTCAATAAAAGAAGTAAAAATCAACAAATAAACAACCTAACACTTCAGCTCAAAGTCCTAGAAAAAGAAGAACAGACCAACACCAAAAGTAGTAGAAGACAGGAAATAGTTAAACTCAGAGCTGAAATCAATGAAATTGAAACAAAAGAAACTATACAAAAAATTGACAAAATAAATAGTTGGTTCTTTGAAAAAATAAACAAAATTGATAAACCCTTAGCCACTCTAACAAAGAGAAGACGAGAGAAAACCCAAATCACCAAAATTCGGAATGAACAAGGAAATATCACAACAGACACGATTGAAATGCAGAACATAATTAGAAGCTATTTTGAAAATCTATATTCTAACCAAATAGAAAATTTCGAAGACATCAACAGGTTTCTAGAGACATATGAATTGCCTAAATTGAACGAGGAGGACATACACAATTTAAATAGAACAATTTCAAGTAATGAAGTAGAAGAGGTCATCAAAAGCCTACCAACAAAGAAAAGTCCAAGACCAGATGGGTTCTCAGCCGAGTTCTACAAAATCTTTAAAGAAGAGCTCATTCCAATACTTCTCAAAGTATTCCATGAAATAGAAGAGGAGGGTACCCTCCCAAACTCATTCTATGAAACCAATATTACCCTGATACCCAAGCCAGACAGAGATAAATCGAGGAAAGAAAATTTCAGACCGATATCATTAATGAACATTGACGCAAAAATTCTCAATAAAATTTTAGCAAATTGTATACAAAAATATATTAAAAAGATAGTGCACCACGATCAAGTGGGTTTTATCCCAGGGACGCAAGGTTGGTTCAACATCTGGAAATCAATAAATGTAATTCACCATATCAATAGACTTAAAGTCAAGAATCACATGATTATTTCAATAGATGCAGAAAAAGCATTTGATAAAATACAACACCCCTTCATGCTCAAAGCACTAGACAAAATAGGGATAGTGGGAACATTCCTTAACATTGTAAAAGCCATCTATGCTAAGCCCATGGCTAATATCATTCTAAATGGTGAAAAACTGAAAGCATTCCCCCTAAAAACTGGAACAAGACAGGGATGCCCTCTTTCACCACTCCTATTCAATATCGTTCTTGAGACTCTAGCCAGAGCAATTAGACAGACCAAGGAAATTAAAGGAATACGAATAGGAAAAGAAGAACTCAAACTATCCCTATTTGCGGATGATATGATTATATACTTAGAGGAACCAGGAAATTCCACCAGAAAACTATTAGAACTCATAAGTGAATTCAGTAAAGTGGCAGGTTACAAGATCAATGCTCATAAATCCAATGCATTTTTATGCATAAGTGAGGAATCCTCAGAAAGAGAAATTATGAAAACTACCCCATTCACCATAGCATCGAAAAAAATAAAATACTTGGGAATCAATCTCACAAAAGAGGTAAAAGACCTCTACAATGAGAACTACAGAACACTAAAGAAAGAAATCGAAGAAAACCTTAGAAGATGGAAAGATCTCCCATGTTCTTGGATAGGCCGAATTAATATTGTCAAAATGGCCATACTACCAAAAGTGCTATACAGATTCAATGCAATCCCAATTAAAATCCCAATGACGTACCTTACAGAAATAGAGCAAGCAGTCATGAAATTCATCTGGAAGAATAAGAAACCCAGAATAGCTAAAGCAATCCTTTGCAGGAAAAATGAAGCAGGGGGTATCGCAATACCCGAACTTCAACTTTATTACCAAGCAATAGAAACAAAGACGGCATGGTACTGGTACCAAAATAGACAGGTAGATCAATGGTACAGAATAGAGGACACGGACACAAACCCAAATAAATACAATTTTCTAATACTAGACAAAGGCGCCAAAAATATGCAATGGAGAAAAGATAGCCTCTTCAACAAATGATGCTGGGAGAATTGGAAATCCATATGCAACAGAATGAAACTAAACCCATATCTCTCACCCTGCACAAAACTCAACTCAAAATGGATTAAGGACCTTGGAATCAGACCAGAGACTCTGCAGATTATAGAAGAAAAAGTAGGTCCCGATCTTCAACATGTCAGCCTAGGACCAGACTTTCTCAACAGGACTCCCATAGCACAAGAAATAAAAGCAAGAATCAATAACTGGGATAGATTCAAACTAAAAAGCTTTCTCTCAGCAAAGGAAACTATCAGTAATGTGAAGAAAGAGCCTACAGAGTGGGAGAATATCTTTGCCAATCATACTTCAGATAGAGCACTGATATCCAGAATCTATAAAGAACTCAAAAAACTCTACACCAAGAATACAAATAATCCAATTGACAAATGGGCTAAGGAAATGAACAGACACTTCACAGAAGAAGATGTACAGGCAATCAATAAACATATGAAAAAATGTTCAACATCTCTAGTAATAAGAGAAATGTAAATCAAAACCACCCTAAGATTCCATCTCACCCCAATTAGAATGGCGATTATCAAAAATACAAGCAACAGGTGTTGGCAAGGATGTGGGGAGAAAGGTACACTCATACATTGCTGGTGGGGCTGCAAATTAGTGCAGCCACTCTGGAAAGCAGTGTGGAGATTCCTTAGAAAACTTGGAATGGACCCTCCATTTGACCCAGCTATCCCACTCCTTGGCCTATACCCAAAGGATCTAAAATCAGCATACTACAGAGATACAGCCACATCAATGTTCATAGCTGCTCAATTCACAATAGCCAGACTATGGAACCAACCTAGATGCCCTTCAATTGATGAGTGGATAAAGAAACTGTGGTATATATACACAATGGAATATTACTCAGCCATAAAGAATGACAAAATTATGGCATTGCAGGCAAATGGATGAAATTGTAGAATATCATGCTAAGTGAGATGAGCCAATCTCAAAAAGCCAAGGGACGAATGATATCGCTAATAAGTGGATGATGACACATAAAGGGGGGAGGGAAGGGTTAATGTTAGGGTTAGAGTTAGGGTTAGGGAGGGGGGCAAGTATGGAGTAAGAAAGTACTGTATAGAGGGTAAAGAGGGGTGGAAGGGGTGGGGGGAAGGGAAAAATAACAGAATGAATCAAACAACATTACTGTATGTGGATTTATGATTACACAAATGGTATGCCTTTGCGCCATGTACAAACAGAGAGGCAACATGTATCCCATTTGTTTACAATAAAATAAAATAGAAAAAAAAGAAGACAACATGCCTTCCATATATATATTTCTCATTGTGAGAATTTTTTTTCATTAGTTCAGGTTTGTGTTTTTCCATTCAAGGTATTTCTTAACTCCTGTCTCAGTCTCTTAACCATTGTTCATAATTCCATGTAAACTGCTTTCTTTCATAGTGGAAATGACAATGAGAAGTGTGGTGTGCGGTGGGTCTCAGTCAGCAATGTTGGGCTCTGCCAGGACACTAGGATCAGGCTCCACTGATCTTGATGACAAACCAGATGCACAGTTCCTTCACTCACCAGGCCTCTCCACCCATGCTCTATAGCTACTCACTGGAGTAAAACAGGATCCCACAAGGCCAGCAGCCTCTGCACAGCAGCCCCTCCAAATCTACTGCTGAAGACACCATTCTCTTGCCTCCAGAGCCCAACACCAGCTCAGGAGAGGAGGTTTCTGGGCCCAGGGAAATGATCTCTCAGAGTGTCTCCTACTGCTTTCAAAGGAGAAATCCAGGTCGTCTGTGGCCCTAAGTTCCCAATTCCCATAGAATCCATTCATGCACTCATCAGTACTTGTGGGCATACTCCAAGTGCCTGATTCTGGCACACAGCTTCCTGTGACTTTGTACTTGGAGGAAGAGGGTGTGACATTGAATAAATACTTAAAAATCATAGATAGCAGTGGGCCAGGCAGGTGCAGGAACAAGAAAGAACAGACAACACCTACATGGGGACCATGGGATATCTTTGGGATGGACACTCAGAGAGAAGTCCATTGAGAAGGGAATGAGCCCTGTCTCTTTGGGGGTGGACATTTCATGCACAGGGAAATCACGCAGGGTTCCTGGGAAAGAACAGCATCAAGAATGGTTCAGGGAAACCCCAGATTGGGTGGAGTGTCCTGGGGAAAGGACTTGGTGAGAGCAAGGCCACAGAGGCCCCCAGGAGCCACACCCTGCAGGACTTGGGGCAGTGAATGAGACACTAAGGTTATATTAATCAGGTAAGGTCACGCAAGAGGATTTTGAGGAAAGCATGGCTCATGTGGCTTTCACTGTAGGAATTTTGGTGGCTCTGTGAATAGGAAATAAGGAAAGGGAGGGCTGGGAAAGATACTGGTCTCTTGAGAAGGGCTATTGGGGGGGTCTAAGGGGGTTCTCCCATTTGTGTTCCTAACATTTCTATTGGTTTCCAGAAGTGGGAGACTGAGTCATTTCCTCTGTCTCCCAGAAGACTGTGATGTGCTCCAGGCCTGCACCTATGGAACACTGTTGTGAGGGATGAGGGCAGAAGTCAGAGTCTTGGTGCAGAGAGGGTCTGACGGTTCCCTTGCTGAATCCTGGGGTTATGGGCCCTAACTGTAGTTCCACCTTAATGGCTGAGTGTTTCTTGGTAATTGTGTGTTTTCTGCCCTGCACTGTACAATTCCTAGAAGCAGAAAACTATTTCTCTTTTAAATCAATACTTATTCCAATTTAACTACAGTGGCTGGTGTGTAGCACTTCCACAACATGTGGTATATTGGTGTTCATGGGTGTTTGTGTGTGTGTGTGTGTGTGTGTGTGTGTGTGTGTGTGTGTGTGTGAATGCATGCATGTGTGACAGAGAGAGAAGAGAGAGAGAAAGGTGGTCCCAAGTTTGAGACCAGACTCAGCATCTTAATGTGAGACACTGTTTCAAATTAAAAAAACTAACAGCCTTGGGGGAATACCCTATAGCTCTGTGGTAAAGAGTCATCAGTTCAACCCCAGCCCCCACAGATATATGAGGGGTTAGACTCTCCCAACTCTGAACTAAGGGCCAGCACACTAAGCCCCTCCCCAAATTTCCTGAGCTCATCTTCTCGTATGTGAAGCCACTATGAACCATGATGCTTCTATACACTTCTCTCCGCAGCTGCCCAAATTTCAAGGGAGGGAAAAAGAAAGGGGAAGACAGGTTGAGAGATCTTCAGGAATGGTTTGTGTAGGGTGACCCCATACTTGCAAGTCTTGAGAGTTTTCTATTATTTGTGTATATGATAACCAAATGATAAATACATAACACAATGAGGAATCGTATGAGGGTGGTACTCAATGTCACTTTTACCTCTCTGCCTGTCTTCTCTCTCCTAGAATACACTGTGAGGAAGAGCATAAGCTGACCCCTTCCCAATGTACCACCATGGGAAATACAGAAGACCCTACTTCAGATGAGAAAGATCCTGTGTTCAGAAGCAATAGACATCTCAATGGGAAGATGCTCTCGGCAACCACGATATGGTCATGACAAAATTTTTTCCTCCATGTGGAATGAGATGATTTTTGGGGTAAAGATTGCCAAGAGGAAAGAAATGAGAAGCATGATGGTATTCATCAGTCAACAAATTTCTATGAAGATGACAGTGTCTGTGACAGTGAAATGGTGGCCTTCTCTCCTATGCCTATGCTGGCAGGGGCTGGTGAGTGGTGTAGACACCCTAGGAAGCATGGTCTGATTGCTATCCCTGTCACTCATCCATCTCTTATTGATAGGAAGGCTGTGCCCCTTGGGGTGAGCTCAGTGACCACAGGCCAAAATTACACATCACTCTCCTTTGCTCTAGGGGGAGGAACTCTTATAGCAACAGGAATATCTACCAACCAGGGTCTGGAGTTCCTGTCTATACAAATTATCCTCGGAGGGAGAAGGTTCATGCTGAAGCCCCACTTTCTGCTCTTGGATCCCTGCAACAATGGTTATGAGTATCTGGGCATCAGCAGTTACCCCTACACCTGACTGTCATCTGTAAACTTTATGCTTGCTACTGACATGAGGATTGGGAAATGGCTAATGACAATTCACATTTGTTTAGTAATGTGACTGCCCTTTACCTTTATTGGGGAATATACTCTTCAAAAAGTTACTTATCCTATTCCTAATTTGCCTCTGATGGAGACTGTCCTTTGTCTAGAAGGAGACTTGGAGGACATGTCCCCATAGTGTCTCCTATTTCCCTACCTGTGCAGCGGGTACATCCACCAGCATGGCAAGGCTTCCCTCCCTCCTGAAAACCATCCTTCTTGGTTGCCTGACCTGGGCCACACAGAGCCCTCTCTCCTGTCAGTTGGACCAAACCTTTTGCTATTTTTCTTTTATGGTTCTTGCAAGTTTGGGATCTTGGGCTTCTGCAGTTCCTGGCTGCTCTTTTTGATGTTTGAGAGATCACATATTCCCTGGGGTGTTGATGGGCTGCTGATGGATATGTTCAGGATGGTGGA
This sequence comes from Sciurus vulgaris, assembly GCF_902686455.1. Taxonomy (NCBI): domain Eukaryota; kingdom Metazoa; phylum Chordata; class Mammalia; order Rodentia; family Sciuridae; genus Sciurus; species Sciurus vulgaris. The sequence continues at coordinate 33,253,508 of NC_136474.1, forward strand.
CAGAGGTTTCTGGGAGGCCAGGATGTCAGGGGTACCATCCTGAAGGGACACATCAGTAACAGAGCCTTGAAGGATGATGCCAGTGGCCATATCATGAGGCTGGTTGTCTGGATCAGCCTCTGTTCTCAGGCAGAAGTATTCTGCTAGGGGTGAGGGGATTTTACTTTTCCCAGAACTTCCCAGATTTACAGAGTTAGAACAGAGTTAGACATCCTGCAGCTTCTCATAGTGACTACCTTGTCAGGGGCTTCTCAGCTTTCTCTCCCTGTTGTCTTTAGCCTTTGAAGGTTGAAAGTCTTAATTGACCTAGTGTTGGCATGCTGTGATATGGGTCTTGTGAGCCCACCTCTACTTTCCAAATTGCTCATGCCGCCCTCTTCTGGGCTTGGATTTGACTCCCAGGTGCCGCTTCAAGATCCCAGGACAATATTGCTGTGCCAGGTTTTACCCACAGGACCTATGTGGGGGCCCTGAAAGGAAGACCTCTGAGGGTCCACAGGTTTCATGAGATGGAGTCCTGCTGTGGGACTCAAGTGAGAGGCCAGGGAGAGGATTCAGTAGGGTGAGACCTTTTTGAGTGTGTTTTCACAGGACACTGACATTGTGGACAAATGTGTTAGCCCTGGAATCATAGGAGGCTGATAATAGAAAGGCAGACAATGGAAGGACTAAGGCTTAGACTTCCTCAACTTGAAGAGGTTTATGTACTTGAGGACCTTGAGATTTAGGTCCCACCTGTGCCTCACACAGAGATTTTTAATATGTGCTATTGGCACCTGCTGAGTTTCAGCATCCAGGAGATAGAGCTACTGGGAGGTCTTCTGCAAGTTTCCCAAATTTTTATAGATGGTCCATCCCCAGGTTCCATGTGTTTGAATTTTCAGGCAGGACACACAGATGGTATGTTGCAAACCTTTAATTACAACTACCGGCAGGATTCATGCCTTTTTTGGTCTGCTCCAACTTCCTTCTTGAAAGTACATGCAAGATATGTATATGTTTCTTGTCCGGGTCTCTTGGTGAATCATTTCCTGCATATTTCGTCAGGGTCTTGTCAAGTCCCTTCCTGATTTTTTCTCAGAGATGACCCTTGGAAAGTTCATTGGGAAACTCTTCTAGGATCATCTCAGACTGTACCCCAGATTGTTGCCTAAGTATTTCCCCACATGGAGTATTTCTGGGTTCCCTGTACTTCTGGCTGCTGTCATCTGGAATGTGGAGCTCTAGAAAGATCCATAAGTGTCCTTTGTCATATCAGTGGTCGGCAGTTTTATCCTGGGCTCCCCTGGATCTGAAGATAGCTAGATCTTGTGGCATACTCCATTCTAGTGCTGAGTGATCCTCTTCTCATGGGTGTTACTTCAGTTTTTACTATTGTTCATTGCTGATAAAATGCCTTGGCAGTATGGCAGTGGGCTTGTTTCCGGGAGGCCATGTGCTGGATGTGAGTTATCTGAAGATTTCCTGGGTTGTTTTGATCACATAGGGGAAAATCCCTCATGCTTTTTAGTTGATTTTTCAAAAGGAGGTGTTCTAAGTGTTAAAAAGCAGTTAGAATGAAAAATGTTCTATCCCCATCTTGGGTTGTAGGGCATAAAATGCAACAGGTACTATCCAGGGGGAATGGCTGACAGTATGTAAAGAGACAGTGTTTGATGACCCTGGTTCTGAATCTGAGCCAGTCCTGGGGACTGAGAACAGGATAAGGTAGGAGTCAAAGATTGAGGTTTGAGAACATGGTGAAGCAAGGGCTGGGATAAAAGTGTCATGCACTTTAATCTGAGTTTGTACTGATATGGAATTAGAGAGTCCATTGCATAAAATGGGATGCCTAGTGGGGATCCCTATAGAAGACTCCAGAGCATTGCTGTTTAGAAGGCCCCACAAAAGCTGGCTACATTTTTCTGTAAGTGATCTTCCAAGACTTTGGCTTGTTTGTTTGTTTGTTTGTTTGTTTGTTTGTTTGTTTAAGAAAACTGCTGAGGAACAGAAAGCTGTTGGTGCTTGCCTTTTTTTCCTAGAAGCCTTGTGGGTTGGTAGTGTCCTGTTCCCTACCCAATGACGTTTATGTGCTCCCCAATGAGGAGGTCATCTGATTTCTTTTTTATTCTCAAATTACAAATTTTCAGTTTGCTTTCTTGCTGACCAGTGCCTACAGCAGTTTATGGATAGCAGAGTTAATGAAAGAGGTACCTTAAGCCTCTACCTGTAATAGTGGTTTGTTTACTCCAAATGAGTCCTCTGGTGGTGGGAAACATGATCTCTCTTGGATTACTGTGTGAGGAACTGGAGAGGAATGAGACTTTGGCAACCATCTTCCACTAGGAGAGGGATGAAATGGGATAGGTGGAGAACATGTCCTGAAATTGCAGTGAGAGGATAAGGCAATGGGACAGAAGATGGCAATGGAACAGAAAAAGGTGATGAAACTGGATAAAGTTATGGGCCTGGAGAGTGGTAATAGGATAGGGGAAGGTGATGGGACAAAAGATGGTGATAAGAAAATGTTATGGTTTGGATGTGAGGTGTACCCCAAAACCTTATGTGTGAGCCAGTTCAAGAAGTTTCAGAGGAGAAATGATTGGGTTGTGAGATTCCTATCCCAATCAGTGAATTAATCCCCTGATAGGGATGAACTGAGTAAATGATAAATAAAGGGGTAGGGTGTGGCTGTAGGGAGTGATTCATTGGTGGAAAGGCTATGGAGTATATATTTTGTATCTAAAGTATAGACTCTGCTTCCAGCTCACCATGTGAGCTGCTTCCCTCTGGCAAACTCTTCCACCATGACTGTCTGCCTCACCTCAAGCCTTGAGGAATGGAGAAGACCTTCTGTGGACTAAGACCTCTGAAACCATGAGTCCTGAAATAAACTTTTTTTCTTCTTCACAATTGTTCTGGATGGTTGCTTTAGGCAGAGCAGTGAGAAATGAGACTAAAATAGTAACCCTTGTATTTTATAAAATATCTGAAAACCTTCTAGTTAAGTCTTTAATTAGTTCAGCATTTTTTCCATTCCAGTTAGTTTTTTTCTGATTATTTAAATCTCAATGTTTTTATCCATAATTCCATGGAAATGACTTTCTTTAATGATGAAAAGGACAGTGATGAAAGAAACAGAAATTGTTACAGCACTTACTTCTAATATTAAATTAAACAGACACTATGCACACCACTGTAATTTCATAATTCTCATACATGTTAAATTGTACTCCTAGTTTTGGTTGCTCAAATTCATAAGAATCACCTGAAAAATGAACTTCCCATCACGTGGTTTCTGTGCTCAGTTGCAGTGGAGCAGCATGGCTGAGATTTTAAAGAACTTGTCCTGGTCATGAATCACAGCTCATCTCCATAAACTTTCTTTGAAATGAAGCCTTTGCTTGGAGGGTTAGCACCTGCTGTAGCCATGCCTCTAAAGTGGTTTCCTTGAAATACTCCTTTAGATGGAAGGAAGTTGGAAACAAGCTCAATGAAGCATGAGTTACTGGTGGTAGGTACTTAATTTCAGCTTCTTCTGCAGAGCTCTGTGAGGGAACAAGATGCACACTCCAGAGAAAATGCTCCAGCATAGGCCTCTGCTCTTGGGGCCTGAGGCTCATGATCATGGGTCTGGGTCAGCTGGACACTCATGGCTCATGGTCACATGCTCAGGTCCCACTGCCCCTGACTCAGAGTCTGGGGAGGATGCTGAGTAAATAATAGGGAAAACAGTAGCTGGAATACACAGGCATTCTCTGGAGGGGAGAATGGTAATGGTAGAGTTATTGAGGGTGCATCTCTGAAGGCACTGGATTTCTAGTACTTTAAAAATGGAATGCTAATAAAGTTAAATGACAGTAAGGAATAGGGTAGAGTTAACTGGCACAAGATGCAGAGGTGTATCAAAACCCCCTGTAGAAACCAGGAACTCTCTGAGGTGAGCTAGAAAAAAAAAACAAAAAACAAACAAAAAAAAACAGGGAAACCATGCACAACTTTCCCCACAGGAGGGGTCTGCCAATCCTTTGTGGTGACTCTTATAGAGCAGGAGCCCTATCGAGTCACTCTTCCACTTTGTGGGTCTGTGTCCTTATTCACAATCCCTTGGGGGCTGACTATTGAGTCTCAGGCCCCTGGGAAAAGAACAATGCAGTTAGAATATACTGAGCCCCTAGCAGATGATATGCTATGGCAGGGCTGGTGTCAAAGAAAGAGGACTCAGGGCACAGAAGAATCCAGGTCATCACCATACCTTTGTCCCCTGACCAGAGCAGGACAGGGAAGGAGAACGAGCTGGGTAGTGGTCTAGCACATGGGCTGCCTGGAGATGGCTCTCAGGATACATCAAATTCCTGTGCCATGTCTGGTTTCACTGTCTTACCCTGACCTCTGAGGCCTCAGTGTTGTGGCTCCCAGCCATGCCCACTGCCACAGGTCCTCTGCATGTGGTCTCAGCCACCCTGAGCAGCCTGAACAGGGATTACAAGTACCTCATGGGAGTAGCTCACATACTCTTGGGTTCACTGGACACAGAAAGCAAGAATGGTCACCACAGCCTCCAATGGTCCAGATGTTCAAGGTGAAAATGACTGATGGGAAGTGGTCTCAATCAACAAAGCTGGGCTCTGCCAGGACACTAGGATCAGGTCCTACTCATCTTGATGACAAACTAGATGCACAGTTCCTTCACTCACCAGGCCTCTCCACCCCTGCACTGTAGCTACTCACTGGGGTAAAACAGGATCCCACAAGGTCAGCAGCCTCTGCACACTAGCCCCTCCAAATCTACTGCTGAAGACACCATTCTCTTGCCTCCAGAGCCCAGCACCAGCCCAGACTGAGAGGTTATTTCTATGCTCAGGGAAATGACCTCTTAGAGTGGCTACTATTGTCCTCAAAGGAGAAATCCAGGTCATCTGTGGCCCTATGTTCCCACTTCCCATGGAATACATTCATGCACTCATCAGTACTTGTGGGCATGTTCCCAGACCACCCCTTTGGCCACCTTTCCACTGTAGATGACATGGGAGGACCATGTTTATGTCTAAATGTCACTAAACTGGGAGTCATAGCTAGAATCCCCTAGTCATGGCTACTTCACCAATTGTAACTCATCCCTTCTGTAATTAAAGAGGCAAAGACATTCGCCCTTATTCAAAATAATGTCAGAAAGTGAATCTTCCCTACCAAAGGGGTTACATCATCTCTAGCCTGTGTCATTGCTGAAGAGGCTTCTCCAGGCCTGTGACCTGGGAGCCAGAGCAGGGTGTGCAGGACTAGAGCCAGGGTAAAATCATGATGTCTCCTCCTCCATGTTGGTCACTGGTACTGGGAGTTCAAGGGCTTCCCATTGAGGACACAATTTGTGGTATCACCATGTTACTCTGCCTCTCTCTTTGGCACCATTTCAATCCTCCACATCCCTAGCTATGCCCACTGTCCCCCAACTGTCAGATGGATATTGCATGCATATTTGTGCCATCAATGGTGGTGAGGGACAGGGTTGACAGGTGGTGTGCTGCATGTGACACAGCCCTGAGAGGCCGGCTTGCAGTTCCCTCACACACTGAGTTGCAATTCCATTCTGGCCACTGGTCTAGTAATTTTCATCTTGGCTGTAGATGAAGAAGGCAGGAGCAAAAGCAGGTGACATGGCCTTGTCATTCAGCCTGAGCTAAAAGGAGTTGGCAAGGCCCATCTCCATGTTAGCCTCTATAAGGCTGGGTTTCCAAGCACCTCTGTTGCTACCAAGGTATCTAGCAGCCAAGACACTTTGACCACCTCTAACTCAAGGCCATGAAATCTCCCTTCTCCTCAATCTCCCTGGGCCCATTTTGTGTCTTGGGAAGCAAGTAAGTCCCATGGTAAGCCTGTACATCACAACCCAAAAAGGTGAGGGTGGAGGGAAAAGCTGATTCAGATATTAGGAGGAGCGGTCCTCATGGGATTGTCCCATCTTTTTAATGAGGGGATGTAGTGTAGGTGTAGGTACTCAGTGCTCTTGTCACCTCCCTGCATGTCCAGTCTCTTCTAGAATCCATTGTAATGAAGAACAGACATGACCTCATCCCCTATGATACACCAAAACAAACAGAAGTCTCTCAAATTATTCAAAACAGTATTATTATAAAGCAGTTTTCACCTCAATTACGAAGAAGCCATTATTAAACAAAGAATGGGGTACCTCTCATGCATCAGGCTACTGAACACTGGGAGGTTTCATTAGTATATGATTGTTATACAGTACATTTTTCTTTTGCTCCTTTTTAAAAATTTTAAGTTTTTATTTCTTTACTTTTCTTCCTCTCTTTTCCTTTTGTTTACCTGTTCCCGCAGAGTCTCTTTCTCCCTTTTTTGCATGCTAACATCCGATTTCTTTTGATTACACTCTCACCCTTTCTATTTTCTAGAACTTCTGTATATTCTTTTCTTATCCCATTAACAGCCACATTCTACATCCCTCTGCATCCTCTTTGACCTCCATGAGAAAATGCCACCTTATTGCAAATCTGTTTGTCTTACCGAAGATAATATTTGAACTCATTCTGTTTACTATGACAATTTTGTTATTGTCCCCATAGGGGCTATGTGGTCTAGAATTGCACAGTGTCTGACTTGGGCACTGCTAATATTGATCTCCCCTTAAAGAAAGGGTTTTGGAAACCTATAGGGCCACTATAAGCCTATAGGGGGAAATCTGCAATACCCCAGATCTGCACTGCTAGAGGGGAAGATACATGAACAACATGAAAAAACAAGAGAAGAAAATGATCCAAACAAATCTAGATTCTATATTAATAGATTCCAATGACAGCATGTTAGAAGAAATGTCAGAAAAGGACTTCACATTATACATGAATAAGATGACTTGCGAAGCAAAAAATGAGATAAGAGAGCAAATGCAGGCAATGAATGATAATACCAATAAGCTGAAAGAGCACCTGCAGGAAGCAAAAGATCATTTCAACAAAGAGATAGAGATTCTCAAAAAAAAAAAAAAAAAACCCAAACGGAAATGCTTGAAATGAAGGAGACAATAAACCAAATTAAAAAAAAAAAAACTCAATGGAAAGCATCACCAAAAGACTAGAGCACTTGGAAGACAGAACCTCAGACAATGAAGACAAAATATTTAATCTTGAAGATAAAATTGCCCAAACAGAGAAGATGGTAAGAAATCATGAACAGAATCTCCAAGAACTATGGGACATCATGAAAAGACCAAATTTAAGAATTATTGGGATCAAGGAAGGCACAGAGATACAAACCAAAGGAATGAACAACCTATTCAATGAAATAATATCAGAAAATTTCCCAAACCTGAAGAATGAAATGGAAAATCAAATACAAGAGGCTTACAGAACACCAAATGCACAAAATCGCAACAGATCCACAAAAAGGCACATTATAATGAAAATGCCTAACATTCAAAATAAAGATAGAATTTTGAAGGCCGTGAGAGAAAAGCATCAAATTACATATAGGGGGAGACCAATACGGATAGCAGCTGACTTCACAACCCAGACTGTAAAAGCTAGAAGGGCCGGGACCAACATATTTCAAGCTCTGAAAGAACATGATTGACAACCAAGAATCCTATACCCAGCAAAACTAACCTTCAGATTTGAAGATGAAATAAAATCCTTCCATGATAAACAAAATTTAAAAGAATTTAGAAATAGAAAGCCTGCACTACAGAATGTTCTCAACAAAATATTCCATGAGGAGGAAATGAAAAACAACAAGGTAGGTCAGCAAAGGGAGGAACTACCTTAGAGAAAAACCACTCAAAGGAGAAACAAGCCAACTTAAAAACCAAAAATTAGACAAATGACTGGGAACATAAATCAGATCTCAATAATAACCCTGAATGTTAATGGCCTAAACTCATAAATCAAAAGACATAGACTGGCAGAATGGATTAAAAATGAAGACCCAAAAATATGCTGCCTGCAAAAGACTCATATCATAGAAAAAGACACCCACAGACTAAAGGTGAAAGGATGGGAAAAAAACCTACCATGCACATGGACTCAGTAAAAAAGCGGGGGTTTCCATCTTTATATCAGATAAAGTGTACTTTAAGCCAAAGTTAGTCAGAAGGGATAAAGAAGGACATTTCATACTGCTTAAGGGAACCATAAATCAGGAAGACATAACGATAGTAAATATTTATGCCCCAAACAATGGTGCATTCCTGTACATCAAACAAATCCTTCTCAATTTCAGGAATCACATAGAACACAACACAATAATTCTGGGTGACTTTAACACACCGCTGTCACCACTTGATAGATCTTCCAAACAAAATCCAACCAAAGAAACCATAGAACTCATTAACACAATCAGTAACCTAGACTTAATAGACATATATAGAATAATCCATCCATCAACGAGCAGATTCACTTTCTTCTCAGCAGCACATGGAACCTTCTTGAAAATAGACCATATTTTATGCCACAAAGCAGCCCTTAGGAAATGCAAAAAAATAGAGATACTGCCTTGTGTTCTATCAGATCATAATGGACTGAGAATAGAAATCAATGACAAAATAAAAAAGAGATATTACTCCAACACCTGGAGACTAAATAATATGCTATTGAATGAAACATGGATAACAAAAAACATAACAGAGGAGGTTAAAAAATTCTTAGAGGTCAATGAGAATGACAAGACAACATATCAAAATCTCTGGGACACTATGAAAGTGGTACTAAGAGGAAAATTCATTGCATGGAGCACATTCCAGAAAAGAATGAAAAGTCAACAATGAAATGACCTAACATTACAGCTCAAAGCCCTAGAAAAATAAGAACAGAATGACAGCAAAAGTAGTAGAAGACAGGAAATAATTAAAATCAGAGCTGAAATCAATGGAATCGAAACAAAAGAAACAATTCAAAAAATTGACAAAACAAAAAGTCGGTTCTTTGAGAAAGTAAACAAAATAGACAAAGTGTTAAAGAACAGGTTACAGCTGTGTTCAGCTAGGCATATCTGGGACACATTCAGACCTCTCCTTCCCTCAGGGCAAGGAAGAAAAGACATTGATCACCTTATTCCCCTTGAATATTGACTGTGGGTTACTCGAGGGACATCACCCCCTGGGCACTACCAGTCTTGCCCACATGCACACACATAAGATTCTCTGAACTAGAAAAGGTCTCAAGGTGGAGATGTCAGAGCCGTGGTGAGGGTCGCTAGTGATCCAGGCACTGGTGGGCACCTGCAAAGAACTTGCAGGGTTGCCACTGGTTTCCTTCCTCCCTCCTTTTCTCACTTTTCTCTTTCATTCTTTTCTTCTTTCCTTCCTTCCTTTATTTGTATAAGTAAATCAGTTGACAGGAGTTAGAGAGATATGTACAAATTTGCCCCACAAATGGAAGCCACATGGAGAAGTCTAGGGGAAAACAGCAACAGTGGGAATAAGGAGATAGAAATGAAGGGTCCAACTCAGCTTATTTCTCTGACAATGTCTCCAGACTTCTTTTCCCACTACCTGCTCTGCAGCCTCTTCTATGGCTCCACTAACACATGGAGGGCACCCCCCACCCCCATCACCCTTCACCCTGAATTGTTACAAATCAAGGCATTCTTCCCTTATTTAGAGTCTGCATTCTCAGAACTAACATTTTTGCCCACTGATAGGTGTTTAATTAATCTCTAGGGAATGAATGCAAGATGACATTGAATTATTTCATCATAATCTCTGCTAAAAGCTTATAGATTTTATATTTATCAAAAGAAGCTCCCAAAGATGAAGCTTTGTTGATTGAGTTTCTGAGATCTTGGAGCAGCTCTGTTGAGCCAGGTTCTAGCCCCTTGCAGTGATGTTCCAGCATCAGGATTCTTCCTATGGAGAAGAAAGACTCCTGAGGAGGAGTCTGAGGTTCAAGGAAGTGGAAAGATCAGATATGCAGTCTGAAAACCATCCCTGAAAGTAGTAGCTCATTAAACATGTTTCCATTTTTGCAAAGAGAAAAATGGAGGGCAACTTTCTTATTTATCATTTTTCAAAGCTAAGGTAAAAGTCCACAACATAGTAGACTCAGGTCACCATTTATGACCAAGCTTTTCTTCTCCCCATCTCCATAATTTGGGCATGCAAATGGATTTCCATGGTAAAAGGTGTCTATCCTTCCATAGGTCATTAGATGACACCATGGTAACCTTTGTCTCTACCTTCCCTGTGGTGCATGCCACTTACTGGCACTCAAACCCACCCCTTCCTTGGAGGGTGCCCAAGCTGAGTTTCCTAGAGGCTAGCCAAAAATTGGAGTTGTTTAATATGGGACTTCCCTGGGCTGGGTCATGGCCAGGCAACCCTGCTGCTCCCCATCAGAGGTACCTAGAGTCTCTTCTCATGAGCACTGGAAAGAACCCATGTGACTCCCAGGGTTTTTTCTACTTATTCATTGCTGCTGACATTTTGGAAGGGATTGATTGTTGCTGTAGGGGGCTGTCCTATTCATTGTAGGAGGCTTAGCAGTGTTCCTTACCTCTACCCACTAGATAACACTAGCATCCCTCCAATCATAGTGATCAAAAATATCTCCAGATATTTCCACGTGTTTCATGGGGTATAAGATCACCCCTGGTTAAGACCCACTGCTCTAGACCAAGCCTGGTGAAGATCAGTAATATTCTGACCTAAATGCTGCCTTTTGAGGGTCTCTGGAGGCCTGTTCAAACAGGAGGCAGTAGTCACCAGGAATAATATCTTTATTATCCTTGCTATCTTTTGAACACCTGTTATATGGAAAACATTGTTTTAGTCCCTTGAGATGGAGCTATTGAATGGATTAAAATATCCCCCTTACTCAGATAGAGAAATATCCCTGCCAAGGCATTCCAATGTACTATCCATAATAAATGGTAGGGCCAGGATTCAAACTTAGGACCTTTTTTGTTATTAATTCCAAAGTCTGTTTTCTGTCACCTATTCCTCCTTTTCTCCCTGTGGTAACCAGATTTCCATCACTGTAACAAAGTACCCAAGATAAATCAACTTAATGGAGGAAAGTTTTAATTTAATTCATGGTTGCTTGACCCATCAGTTTGGGCCTGTGGCAAGGCAGAAGATCAAGGCAGGGAGCATGTGGTGGAGCAAAGTGGCTTGCCTCCTAGCAAAGAGGAAGGGACAGCATTCCTTCAGGGGCACCCCAGTGACCTAACCTCCTTCCACTAGGTCTTACTCTTAAAGGTTCCACCAACAATGCCACAAGTTGGTGAACAAGCTTCAAAACATGGACTTGGGGGACATTTAACTTCAAAAGCATAATACTCCCTGATGTTAATATATATGGTCCAATCTCTGAGGACTGCCTGGAGGTAGAAGTTCAGTAGATCCTTCATGCTTCCTATAAGTACCGCCTTTGTCACACATAAATTTTGAGGGACTAAAAATAGTTTCTATAACACAGATACACAAATATATACCTATTTATTCAGCAAAATTTCTCAAGAGCATTCTTTCTATAGGTTTCTGCTATGGCCTTTGGGACAGAGATGAATGCCTGTGTTTGAGGGGGTGCTAGGAGTGGAGGAGCTACACCTGAGAAGCTCCATGCACTATATATTATGGAGAACACTTTCTTTATGAGGACCTAGGAGGGGCATTGTAGTATGAGGTTTCTTGCCTTCATAGGACAGGGGGCCCTGTGGGCCAAATCTGGCCTGAAGCCTATGAACCACAAACCATGACACCCAGGCTGAATCTACCTGACAACCTGTTTTTATAAGACCTATGAGCTAAAAATCATTTCTATATTTATAAAGAATTGTTAACAACAACAATCTAATGAAGAAGAAATGGATCAGAAAGTCCAAAATATGTACTATTTGGTCTTTAAAGAAAACTTTTTGCCAAGTACAAATTTAGAATGAAGGAAAGTACATGTACAGTCATGACTAGGTGTATAACCTAGCCAGTAACAATGACATTTTGTCCTAGGTTCATATGACAATAGTGTCAATGAGGAGAATTTGTGATCCTTCTTCCTTGGAGGAGACTTGACAGTACATGATGATCATGTCATAAAGAGGTCAAGATAAGCACCCAGTACTATGCGCTCTTCACTGCTCAGAGGAAGGCAAGTGTTTGTGTGTGTGTGAACTGGAATAAAACCTAAAGTATTTCTTTTTTTTTTTTTTGAACCAGGGGTATTGAACCAAGGGGTACTTAACCAACTGAGTTAAGTCCCCAATCCTTTTTATTTTTTATTTTGAGACAGGATCTTGCTAAATTACTTAGAGCTAAGTTGCTGAATTTACCTTTGAACTTGGGTTCTCCTGCCTGGACTCCCAAACCACTGAAGATAATCCTAAAGTTATTGAGGAATCTAAAATTTCTGAGTTTTTACACAAGAGAAGTCATGGTATCCATCAGAGCAGATAAGAGTGGGCCCCGATGGACGAAATATCAGAAGTACTATACAAGTACTTAAGGAAAACTCTCACGTGAGTGCCTACTGTATGCAAGAGCTAACTTTTTCAATATTTGATAGTTCTCAGGAAAGAATGTAAATGTGGATTCATACACCATAATCTAAATACTTGAAAGTTCCAAATCAAGCTAATAGCTAGAAAATAAAACATGCTTTGTCCCTCTACCTTGATGAATATTTTTTCCTAACAACCTAAGGTCAGTTCCACATGCTCAAGACCTTTGGGATTCCTGCTAACCCTTTTTATTCCACCCTTGGCTCTACTCTGCACCAGAAGTCACCTTGTGGGTGCTCTGTCCAAATGCCCCAGTCTGCATACCCAGCCTTTTCACTGTCTCCATGTCCTCAGCTCAGGGATACATGTTCTAGGGATGCCTCTGACCCTGAACTGGTGAGACTGGTACAGACCTAGATGCAGAATCAGGGGCTGTTTGGGGAAGAAATGTCCATATTCTGGGCATGGTTTACAGGAGAGAATTATGGACCCCACGTGGGTACTCTCCCTGACCCCATTATGCCACCCACATGGAAAATATGGCTGGAGGAATGGCAGAACGGGGGCTGTAAAACTCCAGGCAGGGAAGAATACCTAATGCCTGGGTTTGTGGGTGATGCTGCTAAGGACAGACAGAGTAAAGCTACAAGAAGAGGAGTCAATTTATCTTAGAAGCTTTCAACCACAGGTGGTTTCTGTTCCTTCCAGATAACACAAGCCATATTAATAGGTACAAAATTTACCTTAATACTCCAGAGTGACCCACTGTGCCACAGTAAGTGATGGAATTTGTCTTCTAGACCATGGGATGATAAGTGGCAAGAAAGTTGACATTTTGTAGAGATGGACAGTACACTAAATGTATGTTGGGGCTTTCCTCTTCTCTTCCCTCCCTTTCTGAACAATAAAGTACAACTTCCTTTAGGTAGAGCTAGGCAAAGTAAGCAAAGTCTACCTGAGTGGGGAAGAGGGAGTAAACTGTGGTGTCCTCAGAGCCCAAGCACTGAGGAGGGTGAGAATATTCCCACAGGGAGCTGGCCTGGCTTGGGCTCCAGGGCCTGTGTGGGCCAGGAAAGCATTTGCACAGGGAGTTGGCAGGGCACTGGGAGCAATGGAAGGCTGTGTACAGCTTGGGAAATTGATCCAAAATGTCAGTATGCTAAGGATAATGGAAACCAGAATTCTCACCACTGGAGAAGTGGAGGGGTGGAGGAAGACTTAATGAACAATGCTGTTTGTTTGCAATGAGAGATATCAATATTTTCAACACAGAGATAGTTATAGAAATAAAGATGTAACATATGATTACACAATGGGTGTGATTCTACATCATATACAACCAGACAAATGAGAAGTTATACTTCATTAATATGTGTCAAAGTGCATTCTACTGTCATATATAATTAGAACAAAAAAGTTTTCAAGAGAAAAAATAGTAGGGAATAAAGGTCAATAACAAAATGTAAAATAATAAAGTAAATAAAAAATAAAGATGTAAATGTAGAGGTGTATACATGTGTACAGATGTTCTGTATGGGGGACAGCAATAACCTCAACAGCAATGAGCACACTTGGTGCCCACATCTTGATTTCTAAATTCCATTTTCTATTATGAAGAAGCAAGGCACCTAGGAACCGTGGCTTATTCCAGGGTTGGAGCAGGAAATGTACAAAATGATCCTGGGATCTCTTCTTGTGCCAGAAGGCTGGAAAGTGCTCAAAGAATGAAAGTATCTGCCAAAGGGATAGAACCAGCTTGAAGGGGTTCTAACTGACCAGATCTGGGACATTTTGGAGTGCTCAGATAGATCATGATAGTAACATTATATAACCCATAGTGCACAATTGCAGTCTACAGGAATGTCTTGCTACAAATTAGAAAATAAGAGAGTAATTTTAAAGTTTCATGGAACAGGATACTTACATAGTGTGAAAGACTTTCCTCCCCAAATACTTATTATTAACTAAGGGAGAAAAAAATACCTTGAGAGCAGAGAAGTTGGCAGGTACCACATTAATCAAGTTACCATAGTAAACATAACCAGTATCAAGACTAACTGAAACATACCCCATAAAAATGAAGAAATATAGCATAACTATTACATTCCTGTGAAGAGTCATGGTTGAAGTTAAGCCATGAGGAAACATAAGACCAACCTAAACTAGAGTACATTCTACTAAAAAGCCCATAATCTCCAAAAGTCAAGGTTATGAGAGTCAGGGCAAAACTGTGAAATTATTCAAGACTGAAGAAAACGTAATAGATGAACAGCTGCTTTTAATGCAAGACTTTAGGCTGATTTAAGGACATCTTTAAGACAACCAGCAAAAGGTAAAGGAGGGTTGAGAATGAGATGGTAGTAATGGGAGGGACATAATCTGGACAAATCTCTTGCAAATGACTAAGGAAAATATAGTTGTGTGCTGTACTTACAGTTTTCCTTTAATTGAAATTGTTTCACATTTTTTCACCTGAGTAATTTTTTTATTAAAAATCATAAATTTACATAGGGCAATGTTGTTTGATTCATTCTGTTATTTTTTTCCATTTCCCCCCACCCCTCCCACCCCTCTTTTCCCTCCATATCGTCCTTCCTTCCTCCATTCCTACCACCCTCCTTACCCCTAACACTAAACCTAACCCTAACCCTAATGCTAACCCTTCCTACCCCCCATTATATGTCCTCATCTGCTTATCAGCAAGATCATTTGTCCTTTAGTTTTCTCAGATTGGCTTATCTCACTTAGCATGATATCCTCCAATTTCATCCATTTGCCTGCAAATGCCATAATTTTATCATTCTTCATGGCAGAGTAATATCCCATTATATATATATGCCACGATTTCTTTATCCATTCATCAACTGAAGGGCATCTAGGTTGGTTCCAACATAGATGATATCCTCCAATTTCATCCATTTGCCTGCAAATGCCATAATTTTATCATTTTTCATGGCAGAGTAATATTCCATTGTATATATATGCCACAGTTTCTTTATCCATTCATCAACTGAAGAGCATCAAGGTTGGTTCCACAATCTGGCTATGGTGCAATGAGCATCTATTGATGTGGCTGTATCTCTGTAGTATGCTGATTTTAAGTTCTTTGGGTATAGGCCAAGGAGTGGGATAGCTGGGTCAAATGGTGGTTCCATTCCAAGTTTCTGAGGAATCTCCATACTGCTTTCCAGAGTGGCTGCACTAATTTGCAACTCGACCAGCAATGTATGAGTGTACCTCTTTCCCCGCATCCTCGCCAACACCTATTGTTGCTTGTGTTCTTGATAATCGCCATTCTAATTGGGGTGAGATAAAATCTTAGGGTAGTTTTGATTTGCCTTTCTCTTATTACTAGAGATGTTGAACATTTTTTCATATATCTGTTGATTGCTTGTACATCTTCTTCTGTGAAGTGTCTGTTCATTTCCTTAGCCCATTTGTCAATTGGATTATTTGTATTCTTGGTGTAGAGATTTTTGAGTTCTTTATAGATTCTGGAGATTAGTGCTCTATCTGAAGTATGAGTGGCAAAGATATTCTCCCACCCTATAGGCTCTCTCTTCACATTACTGATAGCTTCCTTTGCTGAGAGAAAGCTTTTTAGTTTGAATCTATCCCAGTTGTTGATTCTTGCTTTTATTTCTTGGGCTATGGGATTCCTGTTAAGGAAGTCTGATCCTAAGCCAACAAGTTGAAGGTTTGGACCTACTTTTTCTTCTATAATCTGCAGGGTCTCTGGTTTGATTCCGAGATCCTTGATTCATTTTGAGTTCAGTTTTGTGCAGGTGAGAGATAGGGATTTAGTTTCATTCTGTTGCATATGGATTTCCAGTTTTCCCAGCACCATTTGTTGAAGAGGCTATCTTTTCTCCATTGCATATTTTTGGCAACTTTGTCTAGTATGAGAAAATTGTATTTATTTGGATTTGTGTCCATGTCCTCTATTCTGTACCATTGATCTACCTGTCTATTTTGGTACCAATACCATGCCGTTTTTGTTACTATTGCTTTGTAATAGAGTTGAAGATCTGGTATTTCGATACCCCTGCTTCGCTGTTTCTACTGAGGATTGCTTTAGCTATTCTGGGTTTCTTATTCTTCCAGATGAATTTTATAATTGCTTGCTCTATTTCTGTAAGGTATATCATTGGGATTTTAATTGGAATTGCATTGAATCTGTATAGCACTTTTGGTAGTATGGCCATTTTGACAATATTAATTCTGCCTATCCAAGAACATGGAAGATCTTTCCATCTTCTAAGGTTTTCTTTAATTTCTTTCTTTGGTGTTCTGTAGTTCTCATTGTAGAGGTCTTTCACCTCTTTTGTGAGATTGATTCCCAAGTATTTTATTTTTTTTTGAAGCTATTGTGAATGGGATAGTTTTCCTAATTTCTCTTTCTGAAGGTTCATCACTTACATATAAAAATGCATTGGATTTATGAGCATTGATCTTGTAACCTGCTACTTTACTGAATTCACTTATGAGTTTTAAAAGTTTTCTGGTGGAATTTCCAGGTTCCTCTAAATATATAATCATGTCATCAGCGAACAGGGATAGTTTGAGTTCTTCTTTTCACATTTTTAAACCAAAATAAAAGAAATACATTACAAAATAATGACAGAGATGTGGCACACTTAAAACAATGGGAAAAAATAAGTGGATCAAAGCTTCCAAACATGTGAAAAGATAGTATTTCTAGATATGTCAGCATAGTTAACAGCACTTCTCCTCTTGAGAAAAGGGACAGGGATGGTTCATATTTTAATAGTTGTAAATAGGGAATTATAATAGTAGGGCTTATCACTACTTTTTTTTTGAAAGGGTGAAATAAAACTATATTATAAAAGAAGTGGACCAAGGTGAACAGACAGAGAAAATAATAAATCATTGTCATCTCATAGGAAAAAGCAAGCAAAAGGCAGAGGATGATATGTGTGGAATAGATGGTAAGTGGGCAGTATTCACTGGAGGACAAATCTACAGCACGAAGGAAGGAGAAGTCCTCAGGATTAGGAGTAGAAATAAAAAGAGCTCTTTCAGTACACAGTAGAGACTCCCTGGGTCAGCCAGAGTTTGGATAGGGGAGGGCGGGCAGGGGGTATAACCTGCTGGACAGAGGGGTGGTTTGCACACTTTTGCCCATAGAAGCAAGATGAGCCAAGGGCAGAGGCAACCAAAATTTGACCCAATCAAATGAGTGAGTCAGAGTCTCATTGGAACCTATTCCACCCCTGGTAGCCAGGCTGTGGGACCCTCTCATTATTGTAATGGACTGCCATGAAGTGAACCACCAGAAATGGAAGTAAAGAGTAATTATAGGCAGGACCACGTGGGATCCTGGAAGAAACTCAGTAACAATTTGTCTGTCAGGTGAAGGAAGAAAAGGGAAGGCTTTGGCTACTTGATCCCATGTGCTTCAGAAAGCTAGTGGGTTCCATCAGTGTGCTCTTTACAGACTGATGAGCGATGGAGTTGCCAATGCAGATGATTCCATATGTTCTAATTCCTGGACTCAAGATCTCTACAGAAGTCTAAATAAAGCTGCTCCTGGGACCCAAGTGAGGTTGTCTTGAGTTTTGAGCAATGCAGGAAACACTGCTTAAGTGGCTGCCCTCCCTCCTAATTCCAGAGTGTGAGGCAAACAGAGGACAGAGTTGACTCCTGGACGTGTTGCTCAATGGTGGAAGTGGCTGAATACTTCACCTTTTTAGTCACACCCTATTCTTTACAGCTGTGTGTATAATCATGATATGCACACCTTCTATTTGTAGCTTTAATCTGAACTTCCAGAAGTTCCCTAAGCTGATGTTTTCAGTGAGGCATGCCATTACCATTAGAGTAAGTAAAGCTTCCTTTCTCTAACAGGAAAATCTTCTGTTTTTCCTAAATTAGAAAACTATTTACACCTCATTTATGGTGTGAAAAGAGATCCCACAAAGCAAGAGCAATTTTGTATTAAGCATCTACCATTATCTGTGAAAATTCTGACATGCTGGGATACACACAAATTTATTCACAGGTCCCATCTTAACAATAAGAAAATTGAAAACATGTGCAAAGATCGCTCAAATGTTTCCCTCTTCTGCCAAATTTTTGACCTGGAATATTAGCCATTTACACTTGATTTTGTGTAACTGACAAGATCAAAGCACACTGGCAATTGTGATCTGCTATGTCTATCTATACAGTATCAGTGTAGAATGGTCAGGGTTCTCTCCACATCTGCACTCAGTATTTGTTAGCTGCAAAGAGCATTCATGCACAGCCTCCTAATAGAGAGGGAGAAAGTGGTTTTGAAAGCATTTAGAAACTTATATTCATTTTACCCAGATATGCACACACATTTACTAGTTAAAACTAATAAGAGAATTCAGCAAAATTTCAGGATACAAAATCAACATGCAAAAATCACTTGTCAATATATAATAATAATGACCTGTCAAAATTAAGAAAACAATACCATTTACAACACTGAGAAAAATTAAATGCTTAGCAATAAATTTAACCAAGAACATGAAAGCCCAGTACACAAAACTATAAAATGTTGCTGAAAGAAATTTAAAAAGCACTAGTAAGTGGAAAGACAGCCTTCTGATGACCTGAAAGACTTAATATTCTTAAGATGTCAATGCAGCCAAGGTTGTTTACAGATTTATTTCAGTCTCTACCAAAATCTATTTATTTTTTCCAGGCAAAAACATAAATTCATCCCAAAATTTAGAAGAAGTATCAAGGAACCCTGAAAATTACCAAAACAATCTTGAAAAAAAGGGCTAAGTCAGAGGTCTCATACTTCCTGATTTCAAAACCTACTAAAAAGTTAGAGTAATCAAAACAACGTAGTTTTGATGACTAAAAAAAGACATCTTGACTAATGGAACAACAACAACAAAAAAAAAGATCCAGAAATAAATTCCAACATACACAGTCAAATGATTTTCTACAAAGGTGCTAAGATGTTTCAATGGGGGAAGGACTTTTCAACAAATATCCACATGCAAAAGAATGAAGGTGGACCTTTACCTTTTACCATAATTGATTAACAAATAATTGGTAATTAATAACTCAAAATTAAGGACATAAACTTCATTGAACCGAAGTTTATAATTTGCCTCCATAGCACTATTGAACAATTTAACAACTATTTTTTGAACATGACACTGAAAATATAGGCAACACAGAAAAAAATTGGTGAACTGTGTTATATCAAAATTAAAAACGTCTGTGTATCAAACAACACAATGAACAGAATGAAAGGCAGCCCACAGAATGAGAGAAATTATTTGTAAGTCATAGATCTGATAAGGGATTAATATCCAGAATAAAGACCTTCTACAACAACAACAACAACAAAACCTAGCTCAACTAGACAAAGAACTTGAGTAAACATTTCTCCAAAGCATATACATGAATCACCAGCAAGCACATAAAGAAAGGGTCAACATCTCTAATCATTAAGAAATGCAAATCAAAACCACAGTGAGATTCTACCTCAAGTAAATTAGGATGACTACTAAAAAATTTTTAAATATTTAAAAAAGGAGAACAGAAAATAACCAGTGCTGGTGAAGATATGGAGAAATAGGAAGTTTTAGGCACTGTGGATGCAAAGGTAAAATGGCACAGTCTCTATGGAAAAAGTATGATGTTTCCTCAAAAAAATTAAAATTACAATTATCATATGATCCATAAATTCTACTTCTGGATAAATACCCAAAATAATTGAAAGTAGTCTCAAAGAGATATTTGAACCTCCATGCCTATGACAGCATTATTTACAATAGGCAAGATGTAGAAGCACACAAGTATCCATCAACAGATGAATGAATAAGGAAAATTTGGCATATGCATACAATGAAGTAGAATTCAGTCTTCAAAGGGAAGGAAATTCTGATACATGCTGCCATATGGAAAGGCTTTGTGCTAAGTGGAAGAAGGCAGATACGAATGGACGAGAACTAGATGGTTTTCCTTGTATGAGGTATCTAGAACAGTAAAATTCATAGAGACAAAGTGGGGAAGGGAGAATTCTTGCTTAATGGACACAATTTGAGTTTGGGATGATGAAAATGTTCTGGAATTGAATAGAAGTTATGGTTGCACCATGTGAACATGATTAATGCCACTGAACTATACACTTAACAGTGGTTAAAATGGTAACATTTATATTTTGAGTATTTGGCCACACTAAAAATTAAATTAAAATAAAAATTTTATTCCTTTTAAGCTAGGGTTCCTTAACCTGATTTTGTCTGAGGTTGGTGCGAATAACAAAACCAATGACCAGTAACATGACACCCAAAGTTCCCATGGTAACCCTTGGATTGAGGACACTAAGGCAGAACGACTCTTACTTTTCTATTTCTGCACTTTTGAAACTACAGGAAAGCAGATTTTGACTCAATGGAATCATTAATATACCAAAAACAAAGTCTAAATCAACACACAAATATTAATGGAACAAAAGATGAGATACATCAAAACAAAGTAAATAAAGGCAAGACACTTAAGAAACCCTATAATGAAGAAAGGTAAATGGCAGGTAGCTAGAAGAAGATAAGTAGGCTTCGAATTCCCCTAAGTTTCTCTAGCACTGTACCTCAGTCCCCAGGGGTGATAGAGACCTCCCACATGGATTCCCGCCTTGGTAAGCAGGTTGGTTTGTAACCCTTGAAATCAGGTCCACATAAGGGTGGGTTCCAGGCGGAAGGTGGAGGCCCAGAGTGCAGTTGGCAGCCCGCCTGCCAGGACGCGGCCCCTGTGCCTGCAAGCAGGAGGAGAGCGCAGGCTGGCTCGCCCAGGGCAGGCTGGCTCGCCCGGGCGCATCCTGCAAGGACCTGTCTGCACTTCCTGTGCGAGCAGCGGCCTGACCCTAACCGCCACCCGCTCCTGTCTCTCTCTCTGAACCCGCCCATCGTGGGTAGGACACTCAGCCATCACCGCTCACTCTGCTGGCAACTACCTACAGCAAGATAGGGCCACCATAGTTGGGCGACGTTAAGGAGGGGCGCCTCACCAGCTGGGGAACCAGCCGCCGCCGCCGCCGCCGCCGCAGGAGGGACTGGTGATTAGGCTTCTGCACAGTTAGAAGGAGCACCAAACCCATGGGAGGTTTTGTCAGCCACAAAGCCTGTAATCTAGTACAGATTCCAAGAGTTGCTACTTCCAGTAGGCAGTATGTCCTTCCCCTTCAAAATTTGCAGAATCAGCAAATACTTTCAGTTGCACCAGGATCAGATTCATCAAATGGAGCAGTGTCCAATGTTCGATATGAAGTAATTCCACAGATTTACTCAACACAGGGTCAGCAGGTTCAGATTGTTTTCACAGGCTCTTCAGATAATGGCGGTATAAATCAAGAAAGCAGTCAAATTCAGATCATTCCTGGCTCCAATCAAAACTTACTTGCCTCTGGAACACCTCCTGCTGATATCCACAATCTCATACCACAGGAAGGTCAAGTTCAGGTTCAGGAAGTTGCAATTGGTGGTTCATCTTTCCCTGATCAAAGTCAAGTAGTTGCTAAAGTGTCTCTTGGTCTGCCAGAAGTATTACCTTGGTACCAATCAATGTTGTCAATCTAGATCCTTTGGGACTCTGGGCAGTTCTCAGACAGTGACTGCAGGCATTAGTGCTGATGGATATTTGGTAAACATAGGACAAGCTGTGGACAGTCCAGACAATTCAGAAAGGACTGGTGAGCAGATTTCTCCTGATACTGATGAAACTAATACTGACACAGATTTATTTGTGCCAAAATCCTCTTCATCATTGTTGCCTGTTACAATAGAGAGTACAGGTTTATTACAACAAAACACAAATAGCTTGACTACTTCTATTGGGCAAGTCCATTCTTCAGATCGTCAAGGAAATTATATCCAATCAACTGTTTCTCAAGAGACACAGGCTCAGAATATTCAGTCCAGGCTGCAGATGTTACTCAGGCCATGCAATTAAAGGAACCCACTTGCCAATTCTGTAAATCCTTGTGATATCTTGGAATTCAACTAGTCTGATGTAACTTTGTGTATCTGTACCTTCCATTAAGTTCTCTCTGAGAAAACTGAAATGTGAAGTGCCCAGCCAGCCTCTGCTGCCTGTGGCAAGACAGTGTTTACAAATCAGCTCTGAAAATATTGGTTCTAAATTGCCTTGGATCATGACTGTGAAGGAACCACTAAAAAAAAAAAAAAAAAAAAAAAAAATTAAAAAAATTACAGATCAAACTTCGGACTGCAGTTCTTCCTCCTGGTTTGCCTTTTTTCTTCTTTGGTTGCCACCAAAGCCTTCTGTTTGCTGTATTTTATTTCATGCCCTGGAAGCTGAGCATTTATCATATAGTACTGCCAAGCTTTTACTCCAGTGCTGTTTGGTGATGCACTTTTTTTTAACTATTAGTTTTTAATTTGGGGTGGGAGGGGAAGAACATCAATGTCCTAGCTGTTATGATTCTTCGGTGAGGACATTGCATGTTGTTTTCACTACTGTACACTTGACCTGCACATGCAAGAAAAAGGTGGAATGTTTAAAACACCATAATCAGCTCAGGGTACTTACCAATCTGAAATAAAGTGGGATGGGGAGGTGTGTCCTTCAGATCCAGGGTACTAAATTCCCTTTCACTGCAGTGAGTGAAAGGCAGATCTTCTTGAGAAGCCAAATATGAACAGCCAGTTCACTTTGTGAGCATGGATTCTGAGCAAGGGAAGCAAGTTGCCTCATGCATTCATCTCTCTGTGGAGATATTCCTGCTGATATTCATGTTTGTGGGCCAGGGTGCACTCTTCCCCTGGATGAGGCTAGAGATTCTCTGCCAGTAGTTAATTCCTCACATTAGCTTCTGATTGACAATTTCCATTACATGTCATTGCCCTCAGTCTTGTTTCAGTTGAGTTTACCTAGGCTCCATTCCACCTGTGTGGGCTTACTTCTGCTCTGATCAATTATGTTTGTCTAATAGTTTAATACTCAACAAATTAGCTTACAGTTTCCACATTCTCGGGGGGACATCTTGATGTTGCTTCTATTTTTCTATTAGTATAATAAATCCATTGAAAAGTCATGTTTTGTTACATATATGTGGGATTCACCTTTTATAGCCCTGCTTTTTAAATGGAACCTATGTTCCTTGAACTTTGAATTTTGTAGAAAAACTTGAGGATACAAATATTAAGATCACATTTTTTAAAAATAAGCAAATATGGAACAATGTAAAATCCATGTGGATTTTTAAGATAAAATAGGAGGTTTAAAAGAATTATTGAGCATGTAACAGCCCTTTGGTGCTCTTGGCCCAACACTTGACTGGTGAGGGAGTCTATTCTTTATTAAGGTTAAGGTCCATGGAGAGAAAAATCTGGACAAATCCTTGCTTAACAACAAAAATGGGTTCCTGATTAATATTTGTACTCACTGTAAATGTGATCATGTGTAATGATCCTCTTTTTATAAACAGTAAAATTTACATTTTATGTCCTTTGCAAACATGGGAAATATCCTTGTACCTGAGGTACAGGTTAGACGTGCTACTAACTCCTTCAAGATGTCAAAAAGGGTTTCTTTTTCTCACAATGCTTTCTTGACTTTTATTAAGCTTTCTATTTTCTTGAAACCTTAAAATTTTCACATCAGAAGTTTCCAGCGTCTTCAAACATATGTAAGTATTTTAATGTATAAACTTGCTTAAATTCCTTATCAGTACCTGCTGATGAGAAAACACACAATGACCAATATTAACTAATATGAATTCATACTGCTTTTAAGGATATATGCATACTAGTTCCTACAGCATCAAAATGCATTTAAATCATAGAATACACATGTGCAAGACATTTGCAGCCATTTCCTGCTAAGGTTCTAAAGATGACCTGTAATTTCAAAAACTGCAAAGGATCCATGGTCTACAGGTGGTAAGATCCCTACTGTGCAGTGGTGGGTGAGTTGGCAAAGAACATAATGTGTCTCTATCTTCCTGGTTCCTGTGATTAACATAGGGATGGTGTAAATTGGACTATCAATAAATATTTGTTGAACAAATTAATGTTGAATTAATGTGTTCCCTTTTGACCTATCAAACTATCACTAAGAGAAATTATACTGAAACTAATCTGTTTGTGCTGAAGTCATGTGGTAGGCAATATCTGTGTTCCTGTTGTATACAGAGCATGGCACTGAATGTAATAAAACAGGTATTAAAATTTTATAAAATCCTGTTGAAAAGTCATGTTTAAGATTTAATTTGCCAAAATAATGTCTTGTTAATATTCTTTCAAAAATGATGTTGGGTTATATAACCAGTGTTTTAAAAAATTTTTAAATGCAGATTGAGGCATGTGGGTGGTAAGTAAATGTTATGGTGTGTTATCCCTTTTCTTGAATGCTGGAGGACCAAAAAAATAAGGTGTATTGCATCTTAGCAGTTATTTTTATCCAATCTTGTTTCCCAAAACCATATGCCTGCCAGGGTCTTAAGCCATAATGTAAATTATTATTAAAGGATATCATGCAAACAACAAAGTTACTTCTATAGTAATGATAATCAAACCATACGGATATTAGTCATAGAAAACTGGAGGTTTTAAGATATTTATAAAGCTTTTTTTTAATGTCTAGGAAGTCAGTCTGCATGTAAATACCAATCATTTTAATTTTGCTTCTTCCCTTAAAATTAATGTGTATCCAACATATTTAATTGAGAAACATGTTTTTAATTTTTCTGTATTTTCTTTTTATTTTTTAATTATTTTTTATATTTTCAATTACAATGTACAAAATAAAGTTACACTGCTGGTCTTGTAAGAGATAAAAAATTTTCCTAATTGTATACCTATAACTGCAGCAGTTCACCTATTTCAAAAATTTGGAAGTCTGTTCATTTCCTAAGACCACCTCATATTTAAAGGCTACCTTATTGTACATTGAAAGTGTATTATAACAGTGGTGTAGTTAATAAACACTATTTATAAAGAAAAGAAATGAGGTCCACAGTTGCTTCCTACATCAGGCCAAGACACAACTGACTAATAATAAAGGTATAGCATGATCACCATTTCTCAAACTTCACTGTGGTTAAGGGGCAACTGTACACTCATGGGTATTGCTTAGTCCTCAATATACATCAGCACTTCACAGAGTGGCACAGAACAGATCCTCAAAAGTAGTTATTTCACAATGTGATGAATTATGTTGTATGGATGGTTGTTGTCACCAATTTATGGACAAGAACACTGAGACTCAGAAAAGTTCATATACATGCCAATGTCAGCCAGTGGTGGAGCCACTGTTGGAGTATCCATCTTTCCAGGGCTCCCTCAGAGTATTCTCTTCCTCTACAACAGGCAGAAGATCCCTTAAGGATGAAAATCAAATCAAGTTACTCCCTTGCCCTCCATCTTTAAAGCCATCCCAGGAAACTTCACATAACCCAAAGGAAAGTTATTTTCATAACCTATGAGGCCTAGCATACAATACGCAGGTTTCCAACCTCCTCCCCAGTTCCAGCCCTCAACCAACCTCATCACATCCTGACTACATACTCCACCCAACCTTGTGACCCCAGGGCATGTGCACTTCCTGTGCACTTTGCCTGGAGTGGTTTCTTCCAGAAATCATAGCCCCCTTTCTGCACTAATTCATGATTCCTTTCAAACCTCATCTCTTCAGCAAGGCCTTTGCTGATGACTGTATCTCAAAACATCACATCTCACCATCTTCATGCATCCAAAATATGTTATATAACCAATTGTTCACTTGGTATTTTCCCCTCTGAAGAGAAGCTCCATGAATTCACATACTCTTCCTATTTTAGTCACTGTATCCTGAGACTATTTGGAAAATACTTGATGAAAGAATGAATGAATGATAAAACTCTTGATTTGATTTCATGAATAGTAGTTGACTCCACCCAAAACTTGTACAAATTGTCCTTTGAGCATAGAAAATCAGGTTCACAGAGAATGGCATCCCTCCTCTGCACCCAACATTGTATGTCACACTATCCCATATACCTACCACATACATCCCATCTTGTACACCCAGCACAATGCCTATTCTCTTCCTTGTCCTGTGCCGTGACTTTGTCCTTTCTTCCTCAGCCCCCCGGATTCCCTAACACCATTGGATAGGTGATAGGCGAACCATCCCAACCAGGTAACTGGGTCCTCACACAGGAACAGGCTGTCACATTTCAGAACCTAGCAGATGTCTTCAGGCAGAAGTACAGGGGAAGTGCAAAAGACTATTGGTCTCTCTCCTTCACCTCTCATCTCCCCTGAACCCAAGATTTCTCTAAATATAAAATGCCATTCTCATTTGCAAAGCTGCTGCCTTTGGCTAAATGTAAGAAAGAACATGTCACTAACCCAAACTCTCTGAGTGAGATGGATCACCAAGGAGAGCTGGGGGATTCTCTGCCCTAGGAAACCACGAGGCAGAGTGGTGTCAAGGGATTCCTGCATGAGGTTAGTTGCAAACCACAAGCTCCAGAGGCACTCATGTTGCTAAAATGCACCAGTGTTAGCTCTCTGGGGAACTGGCTGCAGCTATAAAGTAGGCTACTAATTGTTGAGCATTAACACAGCCCCATCATCATCATATAATAACGAACTCTTTCCTGCCTCTATCAGCTAGCTTTCGATGCACAACTAACCATCCCAGAATTTAGTAGCTTAAAACAACAACCATGCTGGGCACCATCAGTGGTACAAGCCTGTAATCCCACTGGCTCAGGAGGCTGAGGCAGGTGGATGCAAGTTCAAACCAGCCTCAGCATCTTAGTGAGACCCTAACAACTTAATGAGACCCTATCTCAAAATAAAATTTAAGGGCTAATGGTATGTCTTTATGCCATGTACAAACAGAGAAACAACATGTATCCCATTTGTTTACAATAAAAAAAAAAATTTAAGGGCTGGGGATAGACCATGTGGTTAAGTGCTTCTGGGTTCAATCCTCAATACAAAAGAAAAATTGTATTTCTTTATCAGGCCATGGATTCCTGTTTTGAGCTAAGCTTGCAGAGGCAGATGGTCTCTATTCCATATGATGGTAGGGACACTTGCTTGTGTATTTGCAATCAGCTGTCAGTGGTCTCATTCATGTCTGGTAGGTGGCAGAGCCAAAGGGGAAAACCAGGTCATGTCACTCTCATCTAGCATGGTTGGTGTGAATCCTTCATGGTAGTGAAGCAGCAAGAGGCAAGTGCCAATTTCCACTTACTTCTCAAGCCTCTGCTTGATTCACATTTACCTACACCACACTGGCCAAGTCACATGGCCACACCCAAATTCAAGAGGGAAAATGCATAGATCTCTCTCTTTTTTTTTTTTTTTTTTTTTTTCTTGGTACTAGGGATTGGACTCAGGGACCCTTCACCACTTAGCCTCATCATCAGCCCTATTTTTTGTTTTTTATTTAGAGACAGGTTCTCACTGAGTTTCTTAGCACCTTGCCTTTGCTGAGGCTGGCTTTGAAGTCATAATCCTCCTGTCACAGCCTTCCATAGACTTCATTTCTTGACAAGGAAGTTGCAAAACTTACGTTGCAAGGGGTTTCAACATGAATGCAAAGAATCTGTTACAAAGCTTGCAGTCTACCAAAGTGCCTGTCTCAGCACAATGCTACATCCAAAAGAAACATAAGCCTAACCCTCAAAGGAAAACTTTAAACTACAAAACATGGCAGGAACAACTCCTAGAAACCTTTTTACCCATTCATATCCCTAAACTCCCAAACTTCAAGGCAACTTCCAGAACCTTCATTCCATCTTGTCCCAAATTCTCAGTCTCTAAGGACTCCCTTATTCCATGTCCCCTCCCACTTCCCACCTGCCTCCTGCCTTTCACATCGCTTTCTGATTTTACCCTTCTTCCCCACTGACAACTCCTTCCATTCACCAACCTAAACAGAATCACAAATAGCCCACAGCAGAGAAATGCAGACAAAATCCTTCAGAGGGCTCAGGAGAACTGGATGTCTGACCATATTGGTTTGCATATAGCCAGCGAATTCAGAAATTCTAAATGATAAATCAACCCCTTCCTTTCTCCCTCTCTACATCTTTCCTTGTCCCTCTCTGTATTTTCTCCTCTGTCTCACTCTCCTCCTCACTCTATATTTCTCCCTTTGTGTGTGTGTGTGTGTGTGTGTGTGTGTGTGTGTGTATCCCTCACTCACTTCCCCTCCCTTCTTCTCATTTGAGCATTCTTCTTAAGTATTTTTTATGTTAATTAAAAATATACAGCTATAATCTGAGCATTTGTAATTTTGAGTATGTTACAAAAAGATGTTTACATTGATTAACAAGAATAAAAGTACCTAAAGGAGAAAGGAAACAAGGGGTAGCAGAAGCCATCCAACTGCACAGTCCCACCTACAGATGAGGTTGCTTGAGGTCTCTGAGGTTGGTGGAGTCCTTGAGGCCACTGGAGCTGCACATCTCCTTCCCAAGGGTTCTGCTTGTTCATTTTCCTACTTGTTTGTTAGTTTATGTAGCCCAAAACCATGCTCTCTAGAGAAAGTATGTATTTGTCCCCTTTTATCTCTCTTTTTCTAATTTATCCAGCAACTATTTACTGTAGTCCTGAACACTCAAGCACAGTGCAGGGTTTGTAGGGTCTCCGACTTCCTTTACTCCATTCTTCCTTAGATTGTCATGAGACGAGAGCTCTGCAAATCGCCTAGGCAACCATAAGTCTTCCTGTGTGTGCACGCATACTGCGGATTGAACTCATGGTCTTGCATGTGTGAGGCAGCTCTCTACCAGTGAATCTTACATTTTATCATTGTATAAGGGTTATCATTCCTTGGGTGCTTACCTTGTGCCAAGCACTGACACCTTGCTTTGCCAAGCAATTTGCCAAGGCCACACAATTCAGATGTCTTTTGATGAAGTTTGTATCAAATAATTTTAGAAAAACAGAAATTCAAATGAGTTACTAAATATTTAACCTTTTAAAAAAGAGATATTCTGCAGTGCCTACATATATTTTACAAATTTTACAAATGTGACTTGAGTTTTCTTTCCTGATTATACAATTAATGATACCTCATTAATAAAATTTGGAAAATCAAGAAAAACACAAAGATAAACTTAAAATTCTGGAGTCAACCCATTTAGTTTTACATTCTCCTTATTTCACCAAGTATTCTTTCTTGAAGAAGTTCCTTTGTCTTCCAAAGCATACAGTTTTATTTCTTTTTTAAGTAACTGCGGGTTTTTTTTTTTTAATTTTAATCCTTTTTTTCATACTTTAGACCTTTACATTTGATGCCATTTTAAGTATATCCTACTTTTTTAATCATTTCCTTAAGATAGAATCTTGGGAATATTAAGTCAAAGACCAAGAACATGGGGGTTCTTAAATCTATTACCAAAGTTCTTTCTAAAATCTGTGAGCCCTGTTCATTGCCAGTCCTGTCTGGGGCCCAGGTGACACTCACAGATGGTGGAAGGGAATGCAATTTATGAAAAGACAGTAAGATGCAGAATGTGGGAACCATGGCTTCTCTGGGGATCCTCATTTTCTTACCTTTTCACCTTGCTGTCTAGTGATTTCTCTGTCCCTGTCACAGTCCTCCTCATTTCCATCTAACAGAAGTTCAAAGTCTTCTGAAGCAGGCTGTGGAATTTCAAAGGTGGGCTCCGTCATACACTAACAAAGCAAGGGTAAACCAGCACAATAGTTGTCACTTTTTGACTCCTGTGCTCAGAGGTCTTAGTCCATAGAAGGTTGACTCCATTTCTCAGGGCTCAAGGTGAGGCTGATTATCATGGCAGAAGAGTATGACAGAAGGAAACCGCTCACATGATGATCAGAAAGCAGAGAGATAGAGGTCTCCACTTGCCCGATAAAAATGTTTACCCCAAAGTTACTCCCCCTATTCCCACCTCCTCCAGCCACACCCTACCACATTAGTTTCTACTCAGTTAATCCTTATAAGGGGATTAATTCACTGCTTTTGTTAAGACTCTCAGAACTCCATCATTTCTCCTCTAAACCTTCTTACATTTTTTCACACATGAGCTTTTGGGGGGGACACCTCGTATCCAAACCAAAACAATGAATTTCCATTTCATACATTTTTTAGTTTGACATTTTGAACATTTTGATTGAAGATGTATTACTGAATTATCTTTGAGGCTGATGAATCTGGGGTATGTGTAATTACACTATCAAAGAGCAAGGGATGCCTTTGCAGGTTACAGAGCCTCATTTTCTTCCCGTTCCTGCTTGGCTAACATCAGATTTAGGACAGGATGGGACAGTCAATGTGGCAGGAACTGAATGACTGGAACTGGAAGCTGAGTGAGACCCTGAGAAGTGGCAGATGTTGTGCTGGGTTAGGCTAGCCCAGAGCTTGCAGATGAACTCCAGGATGTTGGAAACTGAGGCTGTAGATAAAACAATGGCAGTAGCAGCAGGTGAGGAATGCCAGCCTCTGACTCTCCAGGGGCCCATTATGTTTTCCTGTCTTTATGCACACATGACAGATTTCACCAGTCC
Organism: Sciurus vulgaris; assembly: GCF_902686455.1. Classification (NCBI taxonomy): domain Eukaryota; kingdom Metazoa; phylum Chordata; class Mammalia; order Rodentia; family Sciuridae; genus Sciurus; species Sciurus vulgaris. The sequence goes on from NC_136474.1 coordinate 33,284,437, forward strand.
AAGATCAGTTGTTGTCCTTCTTTGGAAGGAAGATTTAGAACTGGGGTGGGGATGGCCATTAAGAAAGTTGTCTGAGATGGGGACCCTGTGCTTACAGCAGTGGACACTCTCCAAGGATACAGAGGATACAATTGTGAGAGATAGTGGTGCTGCAGGGCCCATTCTGAGGAGAAGAGACTCAGTCCTGAGCCCTCCTGGCCTGTCTGGGACATGGGTAGACTTGGGAATAAACTAACTCAGCCCTGAACTTCACCAGAAGTTTTGTAGGATACAGCTAGGGGTCAAAGAGTTCCCACTGGTCTTTGCCTAGTCTATGCACCAATCATATGATAGAAGAGGATGAAGTTGCTCATCCGCTTGCCATGGAGTCACTGTGAGGATATATTGAGAGTTGTTTCTTTGGAACTATTTGTGGGTAGAGTAGATGTGACTCACTGAATAAAAAGCTTGAAAAATAGAGACCACAGGTTATTTTGTTGTCTGTGCCTCTGGACTCTCAGCAACTCCTCAGTCCCCTCCTCTTCATGTGGAGTAGGAATCCCAGCTCCCAGCACATTTGGGATCTGGGTGGATGTTCTAAAGTCTCCTGTGTGTGCTAGCATGGATAATGGTGAAGAATAAAGGCACAATTCTCAGCCTCAAAATTTATTATATTGGAAAATTTTATTGTGTGGCAGCAGAGTCCTCTCAAGTTTACCAAGGTGAGATGGACTGCAGGAGAAAGCTCCACAGAGGGGAGGTATTCTATGAAGCTCAGGCTTCTCAGCTCCAGATAAGTGTGTTACTTACCTGGACATAAGTCCCAGGAGGGGAGTACCAGTTTGTTCAGCATTACATCCCTGTGCCTCACATACCCTTGGTACATAGCAGGTGTTTATTGAGTATTCATAAGTGGTAGGAAGGTATTGCTGGACCCTCAGAGATTGAGAGTTAGGAAAGTTTCAGTGGGGTACAGGCCAGTTGGCAGTGCTGTCAGAGGCATTTCAGCTTCAGATTCTGGAACTGTGAAGGATGTTTGAAGGTTATCTAAGCCTCTCTCTCTCCCTCTTTGCATGGAAAAGGTGAAGAATAGCCAGCAAGATGTAGGAATCTTGTCAAGTGATGGCCAAGAGCTTGTTGATGGGGAAGCAGCCTGGCTTGCAGTGCAAGTCCACCATACTCAGTGTATGTGACTTTTAAATGCTTGGCTTTGTTCCCCACCTTACAGTTGAAGGGACAGAAATGTGCAGACAAGAGACTTGTATGAGGTCCCATATATTTGGTTCAGAGTCATTTCTGTGCAGTTCCTCTTGTAGAGCCAGTGGTCTGGGATGCCCCATGGATTTGAATGATACATCAGAATCTCATTTAAACCCATTTCATTGCATCTGCAGGACTGTAATTAAGTAATCTCAAAAGGATCATCTTTCATCCTCCTGATATAGAGGTGTTGGAGCTTCTGGCCTCCTTTATCAGCTTTGGATAAAATTGAGTGTTTGGGTTTGTCATAAAGGACACTGCCAGGAATCCTTCCTTCTGCTGGCTGGTGTGGCTTGTTTGGGCTCATTCTTAACATTTCTCAGGATGATTTAAAGGGGCATGTGTGAGCTTTTTGCCATTGGGGTCAAGGGTCAAGGACCTGGCTATTCCGAGGGCAAAATGAAGGGCATTGTGGCAAGTGGTCTCGGTAGTGTACAGGTCTGGGGTTCCTGGAATGGACCTGGTCAGCATACAGCAGAAATGGAGAAATGGAGCCAGGACACTATGGTTTAACTCTACATCCTCTCTGATCTTGGCCTGATAGGGCCATTGCAGGTGGGCTCTGTCTCTTTCCAGTGCATAGTCATTGGTGACTGAACCTTTTCAAACCTGTTTCCTTTTTGCAAAACAGAGACCCCCATGTTGCTCATTGGCTGGGATTGTCATAATAAGATATAGGTGACACAGCTGTAGGCACCCTGCCTGGCAAAATTCAGCAATGCTCTATTATGATATGACTGATGATGACACACTGTGTGGCACCTGCTGCAAAAAGGCTTTCAGTCTAGCTGAGTATTACAGGTTGCAGGGTTTGAATTAGCTTTGAATAAAGCTGTGACTATGGGAGCTCTTTGTAGAATGGTTCAAGTGGCTCCAAGATGGGAGAGCGATGTGGATTTCAAGTGGGGTTTGGAAAAGTTCCGCCTGCCTACCAGTCCCCCTGAAGGGGAACACCCTTGGTGGTCTGGTGTGAATGTGTGCAACCACCTTCATAAGAGAGACAACTGGCTGGTCTCCAAATTCTGGAAGAGAGAACATGGCAGAGGCAAGTCCCTCTCTCCCATTCTGTACTACCCATCCATGCCTACTCCCCTCCTCCCTTCTAATATTTAGGATTTTATTAGCACCTGTCCTTGTAAATGGCATCCCTGTTTAACCTACATGATGTTGCATCCCATGCCATCCTGTTTCTGTTCAGCTTGCCCTATGTCCTCACAGGCCTACATATCCTTGTACCACTGCAGTAGTGGGCCACAGAGTGAAATGTGCTTTCCCCATTGTAGTCCCATACCTTTCCTGCGATACAAGATAACATTTCTGAGGCAATAGAAGTCCCCAGAAAAATTGCTAGGTGGTCATAGGGCCCATGTGGGCTTCCTGACCTAACTGCCACCTGGTTGTTTTCCACCAATGCGTACAGTGAGGGCTATCTGTTCACCTGTGCCCCACACTAGGCATTTCCCACACTTGAGGATTTGCCAGTCTCCAGGGACAAAGAGCTACCCAAGTCCTAAAATTACAAGTTGATGTTCTTTTATCAAACCTCCTGCAGAGCCCTGTCATTCTCCTGTGGATGTATAGGACTTATAGGGAAATTCCAGATTTCAGTCTTTTGTGGGTTTTAGACAAAGTCAACTGGCAGACAGTATTCACAGTAGCCCAACTGTCCAAGGTGTCACATTCTCAACAGAAATCCTTAATATTTGATGTAATAATGTGTGTGCATGTACATTGTTAGAAATGAGCACCTTGTCACTTTCAGTGGGCTGAGAATATGTAGGCTATGGCCTTCAAAAGAAGGCTGCTGAAGGACAGTCAAAGCTCAGGCTCAGCCCCTGTGTTCTGATGAACTGCTGAGCTTCCAGCCTTGCTGAGGGGTCCCTTCTGGGACACACCTGGGCTGGAGTAGGTCTGTGGTGGAAATAACTGCTGACAGGGTCCCAGAGCTGTCCCACATTTTAGTAAGCAGACTGGAAATCACCCAAACTTTGGAAAAGGCTTCCAGGTCAATTACCCTCAGAGGTCTGTGGATGTTCAGCTGGATTCTGGGTCCCACAGGAGGGGGTCATCTCAGCCTGTCCAGAACTCTGGCCTCAGGGACAGCTCTTCAGTGCTATAGGCCCCCTCTTGGCCCTTGCCTTTCTCATGCAGGGCCTATGTGTGTTTGTCCCTTTTCAATGTGTCACCACTGCTATTTTTGCCTTCTTGTCATACCTCCCCACAGTGCTCCTCCTCACCTGGCTGACTCAGCTCAAGGCAAGAAAGACTCGATGTGCCATAATCCATGACACCAAGAGGATTATGTCCTTTTCTGCAGAAGCAGATGCTGAGAAATGTTTTAAAGTAGACTTGTCAATCACATGCCATGTCAAATGTGACTCTTGGCTCCTCTGATATGATTACAATTTGGGTTCCTGGACCCCTGTGGACATTTGGACCCTGTCACTTCATAGAAAAATTATTTTTCAGTGAGAGCAAGAGGGCACAGGTCTTCCCAAGTGGTAACAATCAAGCTATTCCCATTGCCAGCGTGGCCATAGGAGTCTGACTTGCATATTTTTGTAATCTTTTTGTATCTTGACTGCGGTCCATAAGGCCTGCACATATGGGATTTCTATTTTCTTTGTCTTTTGCAGTAGAGATCTAGTTGTGAATGGTGTTGAAACAAGGAAGTCATCCCTCTTGACTACAAGGACATATACAGGCCAAGGAGTGATGCAGAAAAAAAAAAAACATTTTTCTTCAGATCATCTAGTTTGAATTTTTTTTCAGTTATACAATACATGCCCTAGAAGGGACTCTTTGGAAATGCTGTCAGTGTTTCCTGTATCTAAGACCACTGTAAATTTGGTGTCCACAATGAGTGGTCCTAGGGAGAGATGCCAATCCCTGGAACAAGTGTCCATATATAGAGAGAAGTAACATTCATTCTATGGGCTCTGATAATGGATGTGTCATAGTAAGACAAGAGCAGCCTGCCATACCAGAGGCTGGGTCAAAGAAGGTTCTAGTCATGGTGTCATATTTGAAAAAAATCAATCAAGTTCCCCTTCTGGACATTAAAACAGTGGTTTTACAGTGGCTTATATTTTGAAAGCACCTTTAAATTTTTTATTTTCTTGTTGCAAATGCATCTATGAGTTAACTTGTAAATATTACATTCTAGCTAGGATTGTTTGAAATAACAGATGTATCAAATGACCCTGAACAAGAAATTACCTTAGTAAAGGTAGCAGAGAGAGAGGGGAAAAACAAGAGAGAGAGAGAAAGGTGGACAGTTGCTAACAGACTCTATTGTGCCTAAGATATATTCAAAAACTGTTTACAAGAAATGCTAACTTAAAGATGCCAGACAAACCAAATATCAACCTACATATGCAGAAAAGAAAGCTTATAAGATAAAAATGGATGAGCCCATAGGAGAAAAAAGCCTGAATGCCATGTTCCAAGAGCAAGGAAAAGACCAAAAAGACAGGTTACAGTACATATGTGTTCCTATCAAGTACTCCTGATCCAGTCGTTCAGTTACAGGAATTCTCTCAATTTCTCAGATTCTGGAATCACAGCAGTAGAGCTACTGGAAATCGCTGCTAGTGGGCTGTGGGAGTTTATGTCAACTCCCCTTAAACCAGAACCAGAGTCAGGCATTCCTGGATATCTGGTGAAGAGCTGAGTCTCCTCAAGCATGAAGCAGGTTTTGGTGACCCAACTACAGAAATTTCTTTCAGTTCTCCAGAAGCTGGAGCCACTGTTAGTGGGCTATGAGAGTTTTTACCTTCTAGAACCCAGAACTGGTTTTCCAGCACCTGAGCCACGGGTGCTACTTTCAACTTCCCAGAAACTGTATCCAAATTTCATTCTCCTTTTAAGTCTCTAAAGAAGAAGGGGAGCAAGGTAGGCCAGAATCAGAGAGAAGAAAGAAAAGATGAGCATATTCCAAGGAAGAGAAGACCCAAACGCTTGTATGGTGAACAGTTCTACCCACTGACATATAAATCTACATGGCTTAGAAATTTGCCAGCCAACTGTTAAAGGGACAAGCTGATGAACTGGGCTTCTTCCTTTTGTCCTTGACAGTGAGGAAGGTTAAGCAGGTGAGCAGAGCAAGAGTATAGGAGGCATTGCCAGCAGCTTGGGTAAAACTAGTGTGGACTGGGTAGACCTGAGGTATATCCTGTCCCAGTGAGTCTGGAGGAAAGAATTGGGGTGGGAGGTGGGAATAATTACTGGTGGGAATTATGTCTAGAAACCCTGACCCTGTCATTTTTTCTACCCTTATGTTCCCTGACTGTCTTACCAGAAGGGACTGGCAGGTGGACTGCCACCCTGAAACCCTGCCTCACCTTGGGGCTCAGTCCCCTAGGTTGGGAATGACAAGAATTACAAGTAGATCCAGTTGATCTGTTTTCTGTACAGTGACCTCAGTAGCTGCCTTCAGGTGCAGGCATCCACGGGGCGTAGTACATGCAGCAGCTCACCTTGTGGTTCTCATGCTAGAAGCACTTTGTGGAGAAGGGGATGGAGGCTGTGGCACAGGCATCTGCTACTCACTGGACAAGGATTCTCAGTAAATTGTTTACCTTTTCTAGGTCAGTTTATTTTAAGACCCAGGCAGAACATCTCACAGTTCTGGGAGCTGTGATTTTTATGGGGATCAGCAGGTTGCTCACCACCCAGCAAGCACAGGCTGCATGAGCTGTCATCCTCTTGGGTACACTGGACTGCTCTTTGCAAACAACCCCTGAGTCTCCTCTTCTAGACCTTGTCATCTGCAGGACACAGGCTCCCTGACTTAATTCAGAATTCAGTTCTTCTTCAATACCAGGGTCACAGCACAGAACTGTGGAGCTCATTTGGGTGGATACCAGACCTCAGGTGGAGATGATGAGCTTGTTGCACCAGGAAGGGAAAGCCTTGCTGATAAATGAGTTTAGTGAAGATGAAGACCTGGCCCAAAGAAGGCTTTCACAAGCAGATGATGGGAGCCTTCAAGGAGCACTTGACCAAGAAACTGAAAGAGGCAACTCCCTCTTACAGGATGCTTCCTGGCCTGGTCTATCCTGCTGGTCACCTCACGGGTAGAGCTCCCTCCCACACTCCCAGGAACTCCTGCTGCTACCATTCACTAGTACTCCAAGTCTCTAGCTCCATGTGGCTGACATTTACTCAGGGCCATACCAGTGACTGGTCTTTAGATTTTGCCCTTACTTAATCATTCACAGGCTTAGAAACAGGAGCAGGACTGCACCTCAGGGGTAGAGCTCAAAATTCCAGCATTTCCTGTAACAACATTTCCCTTAACTTGAAATTGTCTACTAGCAACAAGTCCCTTATTGATTTCAATTTGTTCTTTGACTTTTTCTCCCAAATTTGCAACTGTTAATGGTACACCTTTTTCTAAGAGTAACACCCCAAATCATCCTTGGCTGGATGAATCCATCATTTCCCAGGCCATGCCTCAGGACAGGCTTATGTTAATGCCCTTTATGAGGTTCTTATCCTTGCTGCCAGATTGCCCATTAACCTCTAGGCAGGAAAAACAAAAAACAAAAACAAAAACAAAAACAACAACAACAACAAAAAAAACCTCTAGGCAGTTCCAGGCAATAGGAACTGTACTATTCTATGCTCTTTTCTAGTCTTTGGTCCCAAGGTCCCTGAATTAAGTCAGTGGTCCAGGCTGATTGGGGCATTAGTGGAAGTCTATTACTGTGGTCCATCTGGCAGAACCATTGAGAAATTAATTGCAGGTCAAAGTTTGTTAATAGGAGATTATAATCTCTTTGTCTTCTCTATAGAAAAAATGAAACAATTATTGCATAACTACTGTGCCACCATTCAATTTATCTTCATGAAAGACTTATAAATAGGTAGGATCTTACTGATGAGGAAACTGAGGCTAGGTTAGATTAAATAACCAGCCCAGTGCTGCAAGGCTGGCCAGGGCCAGGGCTGGATCCAGCTCACGTCTGTGAGGAGTGACTTCTGCTGTACATTTCCAAGGATCCCTGTTCCCCTTTATTGATTATTTATATTTAGAATCCAAGATCTGGCTGGGTGCAGTTTCATATGCCTGTAATACCAGCAACTTGGGAGGCTGAGGCAGGAGGATCATGAATTCAAAACCAGCCTCAGCAATTTAGCAAGGCCTTGAACAACTCAGGGAGATCCTGTCTCTAAATAAAATGCAAAAAGTTCTGGGGATGTAGTTCAGTGGTTAAGCACCCCTGGGTTCAATCCCTGGTACCACCACCACCAACAACAACAAAAAAGAACAGTGTGTACAGAACCCAAGATCTGAGTGTATGTCTTCATTGCCTTTAGGTATGGTACTTCTTTCCTTGTCCTATATTTAGACCCTTTCAACCAATGGAGTAAAGAAATATATGTGTGTATACTAATTGGTATATATACACACATATATAAATACTTCTATATTTATCCAGCTGTAGTATATTAAGATAAATATGAAATATCAATAATGTCTCCAATTTGAATCCATTATCACCTATTTTGTAGAAATTGCAACTATGGAGAAAAAAGAATACAACTAGATTTTCCCCTGTTCTACACAAGTGACTTTTCCTAACCATGCTGCTTATTTTGGAATTCAGTGACTTCATCAGTTCATATATTGAGTTGCCCCCAGAGCCTTATGGAGTTTTTCACTCCTTTTTCTCTTTCCTTCTTTCCTCCCTCCCTCCCTGTCTCCCTTCCTTTTTGTCTCTTGTGAAATACACTCATTTTTTTCTTTCATTTCTCTTTCGAGTTTTGAAGGTCTTTTTTCTTATATTCTTTAAATATTACTCTCTATACCTTTTGACTTATCTTTGTAGGGAAATTATCCTGTATAACATATATTTGAAACTATACAGTTCTTTGATTAATTTCTGCTTGTCTCTGAGTGCATTTTGTTTTGTTCCTCTCTCACCCACTTTTGTAGTATTATCTATGTATTTATGTAACATGGTATTTCTTAATAATCACTTGTGGGGGTCCCTCTGCAACATCCTGCATGGATGAGAAAAGGGGTAAGTGCCAGAGGATGATGTTGATTTTTTTTAATCTATTACCCAAAAACTTATCTGCTTAATAAACATACAAGAGCCAATACTCTTTTTAAATGAAATGGGGTGTGACAGGTCTGATCATACCAGCTCTGGTCCCTAACAACAACATGGAGTAGCCTAACTCTCTTTTATTTATAGACACAGAGGTGAAGGGGGTCAAGACTGGGAGGAGCTTCTTCTGTGATGAACAGGATAGGGTGGTGCTAGGAGAGCCATTCTCTTAGGGGAAATAGACAGGGAATTATCTTATTCTGCTAAGATAAGGATGGCTTATTACAGTCATTACTTTCTATTAAATGGGGTTAAAAAAAAAAAAAAAAACAGGGTTAAGTTGGGTGAAGTGAACAAAGCCCTAAGCTTTGTTTCAGATTAATGGTGTCAGTGATCACATCTCTTATTTCTTTTATTCTGGAAGCATATCTAGTTTGGTAGCATTCAAGAGGCAATATGGCAGCCAAGGCTTTAAGTCCAAGGCTTTCTGTACTGATAGTATCTGAAGTAGTGTCTCTGAACACATGCAGTCTTCCCAGACTCGGAGGCCTGAAGTGCATGGGGGTGGCACATAGACAAAACCCTCCTTCAACCCCACTTCCCTGCTGTTCTGAGGATAGGGAACTGTCTCTAGGGAGATACCCTTCTTCTTTCCTGGGTCATCTACATTCTTAGGTTGACCACACTAAGGTTTTATTTCCTTTTATTCAATTTGTCCGCAATGTAAAAGTTTCCTTTCAGGGAAATGTTTCCAATTAAAGATCTTAGTAGGTAGGTTTAACTTTCACTTTTCTTCTTCACTTTGATTTCACACTACTTTCAAGTATGTTCAGAATTTGTGGTTTGAACTTGAAACCATTTTTTAAATTTTATTCAAGATGGAATGATTGGTTACATTTGGAGGATTATTTGGTTATATTTTATTTTATTGAATATAGAATGGTTATTTGGTTATATTTTGGGTGTGGTCTTTTTGTTACTGTCCATTATTAGATTTTTCAGTGAGTTTTGAGAACAGTGGAGTAAAAAAAAATACTTTCTTCAATTATGTTTAACTGGAACACTTGATGATTTCTTAAGTGTTTCTTTCCTGAACCATTTTCCAAATTGGCAAAGCAAGATAATTCAAACACTGGTTGAATGTGCATGCATCAACACAGGAGACTGTCAATGCATTTAAAAACTTCCAGGGAATAATATTAGAACTTCTTAGCCTAGTTTTTAAGGTCTGGTTTACTTTTCATATATTACACCCACTACTCCCTCTCTGCAACTTCACACTACTAAAAGCCAAATCTTTTCTTCCTTCAATAGGACAGTCCATTTCTGTTCCTGTTCTCTTGTTCACCTGCCAGATGTGATAATATATGAGTGGCTTTGAAGAACCCTAATACAGTATGAAAATAGAAGTGGCCCAAAGTAAGACTATATGCAGAATCACAGACAATGGTTAATATCTTGACTATTTAGTCAAAAAAGATCAGAAAGATTAGAAACAAGGACATTTAGGGAAGAGGCATGCAGATGAACCTATGGGATTAGCATGAAAATATTAAGAGCTTAGTGTTATTGAAAAATTTTTAGTCATATGCTATCAATTAGAGAGATTCTATTGCAGAATAAGGAACTTTCAATTGAATAGGCTTTGCTTTTTAATTATTTTCTTATTTCACTTCACAGAAGTGGATAAAACAAAGAAAAAAAAGCTATTGTAAAACAATTTACCAACAAATTGTTTCACTGGAAACTTTGATTCTGATAGGGATTAAGTGGGTGATAACTGAAGGCAGGTAGAGTGTGGCTGGAGGAGGTGGGCATTGAGGGCATACCTTTGGGGTATATATTTTGCCCCTAGTCTGCAATCTGTCTCTCTGCTTCCTGGTGTCCTGTCCCCTTCTGCTTTCCTCTGCCACATGTTTCTGCCATGATGTCCTGTCTCATCTCAGGCCCTGAGGAATGAAGTTGGCCATCTGTAGATGAAGACCTCTGAAACCATGAGCCCCCAAATAAACTGTTATTCCTCTGAATGTTCTTGTCAGGTCTTTTTGGTCATAGTGGTGAAAAAATTGACTACAACACTAGTTAGGTCAACTAAACATTTTAAAGTCCTTTGATAGGGATGTTGGCAGAAGCCACACAGCTAGGAAGGATAAACTTGTACCCAGAATAAGTATTGGTTCCAGTCAGGATTAATTTAATTTCCTTTCCAAGATGAAAAGAAAGGAAATCAAAATGACTGCTTATCTTCACAGTGCCAGAGGTTTTAACCTTGGTCTGTATGTGGTAGATGGGGTATTTGACAGAAGCAGTAGCTAGGTTAGTCTTAATGAGTAGGATCCTTTGCTATTAAGCTCATGTTTAGCCTTCATCCCTGATTCTATGGCTACTCCAAGTTCCCACTGTGCCAGCACTAGTGGCCAGTAACAAAGACAGAGTAATACTTCACTAAGTCATTTTGCCTATTCAATTGTAAGTGCCCTATTCTGTGATAGAATTTCTGTAATTGATAACATATGACTAAAAATTTTTCAGATACAAGTTCTTCATATTTCAATGCTAATCCCATAGGTCCTCTGCATGCCTCTTCCCTAAATGTCCTTGTTTCTAATCTTTCTGATCCTTTTAACTAAATAGTCAAGATATTAACCATTGTCTGTGATTCTGCATATAGTCTTGCCTTGGGCCACTTCTATTTTCATACTGTAATAGGGTTCTCCAGAGAAAGAGAATGAATAGAATATATTCATTTGTTAGAATGATTCACAATCACAGAAGGTAGAGAAGTTCCCTAAAGGCCATCTGCAAACTGGAAACCACAGGACATTGGTAGTGCATCTTAGATGAAGAACTAAAATCCTTCCATGATAAACAAAAGCTAAAAGAATTTACAAAAAGAAAGCTGGTATTACAGAACATTCTCAGCAAAATATTCCATGAGGAAGAGATGCAAAACAATGATGCAAATCAGCATCGGGAGGAACTACCTTAAAGAAATAGCCAAATAAAGGACAAACAAAATCATGTCAAAAAAAAGAAAAAAGTCAAATGACTGGGAATACAAATCATATCACAGTAATAACCCTGAATATAATGGCCTGAAATCATCAATCATTAGAAATAAAAATCCAACAATATGCTTCCTGGAAGAAACTAATCTCATAGAAAGAGATACACACAGACTAAAGGTGAAAGGATGGGAAAAAAATGTACCATGCAATGGACAAGCAAAAAGCTGGAGTATCCATTCTCATTTCAGATAATGTGGACTTCAAGCCAAGTTAGTCCAAAGGGATAAAGAAGGACATTACATACTGCTTAAGGGAAGCATAAATCAGCAAGACATAACAATCATAAATATCTATGCCCTGAACTTTGGCTCATCAATGTATGTCAAACAAATCCTTCTCAATTCCGGAAATCAAACAGATCACAACACAATAATACTAGGTGATTTTAACACACCTCTCTCACCACTGGATAGATCTTCCAAACAAAAATTGAATAAAGAAACCATAGATCTCAATAACACAATCAACAATTTAGACTTAACCGACATATATAGAATATACCATCCAACAAAGAGTGAATACACTTTATTCTCAGCAGCACATGGATCCTTCTCTAAAATAGACCATATTTTATGCCACAAAGCTACTGTTAGCAAACACAAGATAGAGATACTACCTTGTACTCTATCAGATCATAATTGATTGAAATCAGAAATAAATAACAGAATAAAAAACAGAAACTTCTCCAATACCTAGAGATTAAATAATACACTATTATATGATGAATAGATAACAGAAGACATCAGGAGGGAAATAAAAAAATTCTTAGAAGTAAACAAGAAAAAAGACACATCATATCAAAATCTCTGGGACACTGTGAAAGCAGTACTTAGAGGAAGATTTATTTCATGGGGTGCATTCAACAAAAGAAGTAGAAATCAACAAATAAACTACTTAACACTACAGCTCAAAGCCCTAGAAAAAGAACAGCAGACCAACACCAAAAGTAGTAGAAGACAGGAAATAGTTAAAATCAGAGCCCAAATCAACAAAATTGAAACAAAAGAAACAATCAGAAAAATTAACAAAATAAATAGTTGGTTCTTGGAAAAAATAAACAAAATTGATAAACCCTTAGCTACACTAACAAAGAGAAAGAGGGAGAAAACTCAAATTACTAAAATTCGGAATGAACAAGGAAAAATCACAACAGACACGAGTGAAATACAAAACATAATTAGAAGCTATTTTGAAAATCTATATGCCAACAAAACAGAAAACCTCGAAGACATCAACAAGTTTCTAGAGACATATGAATTACCTAAACTGAACAAGGAGGACATACACAACTTAAATAAAACAATTCCAAGCAATGAAATAGAAGAGGTCATCAAAAGCCTACCAACAAAGAAAAATCCAGTACCAGATGGGTTCTCAGCCGAGTTCTACAAAACCTTTAAATAAGAGCTCATTCCAATACTTCTCAAAGTATTCCATAAAATAGAAGAGGAGGGAACCCTCCCAAACTCATTCTATGAAGCCAATATCACCCTGATACCTAAACCACACAGAGACACATCAAGGAAAGAAAATTTCAGACCAATATCCTTAATGAACATCAATGCAAAAATTCTCAACAAAATTTTAGCAAATTGCATCCAAAAATATATTAAAAAGATAGTGCACCACGATCAAGTGGGTTTTATCCCAGGGATGCAAAGTTGGTTCAATATCTGGAAATCAGTGAATGTCATTCACCATATCAACAGACATACACTTAAGAATCACATGATTATTTCAATAGATGCAGAAAAAGCATTCGATACAATACAGCATCCCTTCATGCTCAAAACACTAGAAAAAATTGGGGTAGTGGGAATATTCCTTAACATTGTAAAGGTCATCTTCGCTAAGCCCATGGCCAATGTCATTCTAAATGGTGAAAAACTGAAAGCATTCCCCCTAAAAACTGGAACAAGGTAGGAATGCACTCTTTCACCACTACTATTCAACATTGTCCTTGAGACTCTAGTCAGAGCAATTAGACAAACCAAAGTAATTAAAGGGATACGAATTGGAAAAGAAGAACTCAAACTATCCCTCTTCACTGATGACACAATTATATATTTAGAGGAACCTGTAAATTCCACCAGAAAACTTTTAGAACTCATAAGTGAATTCAGTAAAGTAGCAGGTTACAAGATCAATGCTCAAAAATCCAATGCATTTTTATACATAAGTGATGAATCTTCAGAAAGAGAAATTAGGAAAACTACCCCATTAACAATAGCATTGAAAAAAATAAAATACTTGGGAATCAATCTCACAAAAGAGGTGAAAGACCTCTACAATGAGAACTACAGAACACCAAAGAAAGAAATTAAAGAAAACCTTAGAAGATGGAAAGATCTCCCATGTTCTTGGATAGGAAGAATTAATATTGTCAAAATGGCCATACTACCAAAAGTGCTGTACAGATTCCATGCAATTCCAATTAAAATCGCAATGATGTATCTTACAGAAATAAAGCAAGCAATCATGAAATTCATCTGGAAGAATAAAAAACCCAGAATAGCTAAAGCAATCCTCAGTAGAAAGAGCGAAGCAGGGGGTATCACAATACCAGATCTTCAACTCTATTACAAAGAAATAGTAACAAAAACGGCATGGTATTGGTACCAAAATAGACAGGTAGATCAATGGTACAGAATAGAGGACATGGACACAAACCCAAATAAATACAATTTTCTCATACTAGACAAAGGTGCCAAAAATATGCAATGGAGAAAAGATAGCCTCTTCAACAAATGGTGCTGGGAAAACTGGAAATCCATATGCAACAGAATGAAACTAAACTGGAAATCCATATGAAACTAAACCCTGCACAAAACTCAACTCAAAATGGATCAAGGATCTCGGAATCAAACCAGACACCCTGCATCTTATAGAAGAAAAAGTACGTCCAAACCTTCAACTTGTTGGCTTAGGATCAGATTTCCTTAACAAGACTCCCATTGCACAAGAAATAAAAGCAAGAATCAACAATGGGATAGATTCAAACTAAAAAGCTTTCTGTCAGCAAAGGAAACTATCAGCAATGCAAAGAGAGAGCCTAGAGAGTGGGAGAAAATCTTTGCCACTCATACTTCAGATAGAGCACTAATTTCCATAATATATAAAGAACTCAAAAAACACTACATCAAGAATACAAATAACCCAATCAACAAATGGGCTAAGGAAATGAACAGACACTTCACAGAAGAAGATCTACAAGCAATCAACAGGTATATGAAAAAATGTTCAACATCTCTAGTAATAAGAGAAAGGCAAATCAAAACTACCCTAAGATTTCATCTCACCCCAATTAGAATGGCGATTATCAAGAACACAAGCAACAATAGGTGTTGGCGAGGATTTTGGGAAAAAGGTACACTCATACATTGCTGGTGGAGTTGCAAATTAGTGCAGCAGTATGAAGATTCCTCAGAAAGCTTGGAATGGAACCACCATTTGACCCAGCTATCCCACCTCTCGGCCTATACCCAAAGGACTGAAAATCAGCATACTACAGAGATACAGCCACATCAATATTCATAGCTGCTCAATTCACCATAGCCAGATTGTGGAACCAACCTAGATGTCCTTCAATTGATGAATGGATAAAGAAACTGTGAGATTATACAATACATATATATAATGGACTACTACTCAGTCATGAAGAATGATAAAATTATGGTATTTGCAGGCAAATGGATGAAATTGGAGAATATCATGCTAAGTGAGATAAGCCAATCTCAAAAAATCTTGCTGATAAGTGGATGATGACACATAATGGGGGGTGGGAGGGGTTAGTATTAGGGTTAGGGTTAGGGTTAGGGAGGGGGCAAGAATGGAGGAAAGAAGGACTGTATAGAGGGATAAGAGGGGTGGGAGGGGTGGGGGAAGGGAAAAAATAGCAGAACGAATCAATCAATATTATCCTATATAAATTTATAATTACACAAATGGTATGCCTTTACTCCATGTACATACAGAGAAACAACATGTATCCCATTTGTTTACAATAAAAAAAATTCTCAAGTAAATTCTCAAGATACTTCTGAAGAAATTTCTAGTATAGTATTGAATGAGTTGTCATGACACATTATCTTTTTCTACTTTGGCTAATATAAAATAGCACCAAAATAATGTGAATATGAGTGGCCTAGCCACAGATGTTCTAGTTTTTCAGGAAAAACTAGTTTTTCAGCCTAGTTTTTGAGGAAATAGTCACTAAATTTCTAAATATAAGGTTATACAATACTGAAGTGTAAATGACTATTTAACCTAAATGTCTCCAATCCATGGATTTACTTGGGTCATGAAAACATTTTTTAATTGGCAGGCTTGCTGATGTATTTGGTGAAGGTAGGAAGCAAACAGAGTGCCAACTGCCATTTCAGATTCACGCAGGTCTGAAAGTAAACACTCTCTGGCTTCTACAGACCCCATTCCCCACCTCCCACTCCCGAGGCTGGACCATCCTCGGATTTTGAGCTTGTTCCAGAAAGAATGGGTTTCTGCCTCGCTTCTGTCCCAGGACTTCAGAAGCAGAGCCAGGGCAATGAGTGCACAGAACAAGGAATCAGATCTAGATTGGGAGGTCAAGAGTGTTAAGTGTTGCTGAGAAAAGAAAAATAGGAAAGGGAGGTGGAGAACAGGGCTCAGGGATTGCATTTTTCAAAA
Organism: Sciurus vulgaris; assembly: GCF_902686455.1. Taxonomy (NCBI): domain Eukaryota; kingdom Metazoa; phylum Chordata; class Mammalia; order Rodentia; family Sciuridae; genus Sciurus; species Sciurus vulgaris. Next base: position 33,300,470 of record NC_136474.1, read on the forward strand.
GAATAATCAGGGAAGGCCTTTCTGAGAAGATGCTATTTGAGTATAAATCTGAAAAAAATGAGGGGGAAAACCATGAGGGTGTGAAGGGAAGAATCCAGTTCTAGACAGAGGGTAGCATAAGTGCAAAAGCCCTGGGGCAACCTGTCTGACTGTTTCAAGGTGCAGTATGGCTGGAATAGAAGTTGTGAGGATTAAGTAGGTAAGGTCAAAGTCAGAAGGAGGCAGTTTAGAACCACATGGATTTCAGCTCTTTCTCTCAGTGAGATGGAAAACTCCCTGAGAAGCCTCAGCAGAAGAGGAAATTGGTCAAAATGAAGCCAGATGTGAGAAAGGACCCTCTGGATTCATTCACTACAGTTGCTCCTCTTGCTGTTTGTTCCCACAAGCACAGTTGCAAACCTTTTGAGACTATTAAGTGGGACATTTCTTAGTGGGACATCTGGGCCTTCACTGGAGACACTGTCCTTGTTGATTTTAACAGTGAACTTTCTCCAGTTTGCCCAGCATCTGCATCCTGCATCCTTTCTCTTGAATGGTTCTGTCCTTTGCTGCATCTCTGCACTGAGTTGTCTCAATGGTGCTGCTTAACTGGCTGCATAGATAGCCGTGGTCTGCACTCACAATGCCTAATATGTTGCTATGATGAATTAGTTACTGGAACCAGGGTCTAAAAGAATTGCTGGAGCCAGGCAACCAAAGAAGAAATGGGGCAGAAGGATGAGGAAAGAGATGTTTGTAAATGGAGTCACTCCATCTGTGGGGCATCCTAAGGATGTTGGTGTCACAGGCAACCAGAAAACATATTAGCATTTATAAATTCAGATGAGGGGCTGGGGAGATAGCTCAGTCAGTAGAGTGTTTGCCTTGTAAGCACAAGGCCCTGGGTTCAATCACCAACACCCTCCCCCCCAAAAAAATTCAGATGAGAGGACTAGCATTGAAAGTTCTGAACCTCAGCTCTAGGGGTAGATCCTGGAGCTCATAGTTCTCCTGAAATCACATCCAAATGTGTATCTGTGGGTGTTTTTCTGGGGTGAGATCATAGCCTCCATGTGGCTTATTTCTTGAATGACTTTATCAAAATTATAGGCCATGTTTGTAGCATTAGATATGCTCACAGGTTAACCTTTGTGCAAACTTGTGGAAAAAATACATGCATTTCAAAACAGTTTAGGGGCTGGGATTGTAACTCAGTGGTAAAGTGCTTGCGTAGCATGTGTGAGGCACTGGGTTCCATTCTCAGCACATATAAATAGATAAAATAAGGGTCCATTGACAACTTTAAAAAACTTATTAAAAAACAGTTTAAAGGGATATTTCAGTTCCTTAATATTAGGATTCCAATATGTATATGCAAAAATCCACTTATAATATAATATGCATATTATATATTTGACAAATATTATTTCTGGCATTCCTAAGATGGAAAGACAAATCATGGTCTCCTAGAAATCATGGAATATATTTTTTAAGACGTCAAGGTGTATCATCAATCAAGGCCTGTTTTGCCTCCCTGCTCAGTGGCTATTTAAAGCCAGGAATTTACCCACTGTATTAGACCATATATTTGTAAATGCTCTTCATTGACTTTGACTTCATTAACTCAAGTTCTTGCAGTGCTTTCCAGGCATGCACATGAGCCAAGGATACTAGGTCTTCAGTATCTGGAAGCTCCCCTTCCTTTGGGTCCTTCATGGAACAAGACCCACATGCAAGAAGAAGCCCAAGCTCAGGAAGGAAACAGAACAATTTGTGTATATGTAAATATTCTAACATCTGAAAATATCTGAAATTCTTCTGCTCTTGAGTATTTCGGATAAGGAGTATTCAACCTATATGCATTCCTAAAGCCCTGTTGGCACATAGTGGCATTGTTTGGTATTGGCACTGAGTATAGCTGCTACCTGATGCTCACCTGAGTAAGTACCATGAGATGTACCAGGCAGAGTTCTGTAGGGCCTGATGCTATCCCTGGTTCCTGGAGCTCTGTCACAATGGTCAGGTGTCCCCAGTTCAGATCAGCCCTAAGGGGGCTCTTAGCTGGGACTTACAGAAGTCAAGAAATGGATTTGTTGAGAATGACTAATCCCACATCCTGGAATGCAAACCATGCACGGTTTATGGTACATAATTATGTACAATAAACTATAAAGGACATACAGTGGGTTTTGATATCACATTCAAGTTCCTCCTCACTAAAGAACTTTTAAAACCCTTTCATCAGTGTGGATAAGGAAGTAGCTCAGATCCTCCTATCTGATTCAGTTTCCATGTCCCCACACTGCTTTTCCCCCACCCATCTCACTGGAGATATCTGCTTGACACACAGGTTCAGAAATCTAAAGAGAGAAGCCACAATATGCCCCTAATATCAAGAATCTACCTATCACTATGGAAGAGGGAAAATGTATGACCATCAAAAACATGATCGAATATGGTAAGCTTCTATTTGATGAGTAGTGTAGACTAGCAATAACCTTATGACACAGGAGACTGTGGATTTTATTCTAGCACATGAAAATTTCATATTTTTCATCAAGAAGGAAAGTTTAACAGAGGAAATTTGTGAGTGCTTTCATGATAGATTTCACCCTGATCTCCTTCCGCCTCCACAATTTTAGTTTCGTCCTGATTATAGGGAGCTGAAGTCTATGCTCCTCACTCACTCATCTCTCTGAAGAATTAATTGTCTTTTGATGCAGAGATGTAATCTCTGATGGAGCAAGGTTTAGCTTATTTGGCCAGAAGCATTTTTCTCCTGGAATGAGTATCAGACTAAAAATGGAACCACTATTCATAAGGCATCATGACACTTCCTGTATTATATCTTTAAATGTCTCCTTTTCAGAAAGTTCTAGGTCCATCCTTGAGTCACCAAGTGCTCCATTTGGGTGAAATATATTATCCAGTGTTAGTAAATAATACTCTGTCAGGAGTACCCACAAGATAGCCTCTACTTCTACATCTATTTCAAAGATTTAGGTGGTATGCTTCAGGTTTTGGCTAAGCAACTTCAGGACTGTGGTGCCTGACTAACTTGAAATGAAATAGTACAATAAAAATGAGTGGAGTCATCTTTTGTCTCTTCAGTCTATTATCTGTTTTGTGTTTCTTGCAGGCAGACTGAGGGAGGAGAATTGAGATTGAAGAAGACCTCAGAAATAAATTCCTGTGCAAAGAGGAATACCTTCATTGTCCAAACCTTCACATTCCCTGAGCAGGGGGATGTAGGACATGAGGGTGGGGCTGCCATGTTTGGATCACAGTTTTGGTACTGCAGGAAGGTACTTGGGTGTGGAATGTAAAGGGAGCTGGAGTCCAGTCCCTTTTTGCCCACCACGGACACAGTTGTGCACGCTTCATGTTGGAAGCCAATCTGTCATTTCAGAAATATGAACCTTTACAGTGGAGACTAATTGATACTCACTTCTTTCACTGATGCACTTTGTTGACTTTGCCCTAGATTCCACATACTCTCATATAGTGTTAGTTTACCTTTCACTCTTTGGAACTTGTTCTTTATTACTAACAAAAATTGTCCCTGTGGTCTCCAGGTTCCAGTAAGTAAAGCACACATCCTCTACCTCAGGGTTTCCAGCTTCTTAGGATAAAAAATACCCAACAGCAGGGACATTCTCCATGACTTCCATAAACCTATTACATTTCCCACTGTCACATCTCCCTATCTCCTAGTCTGTCTAGATAATCACAATTCTTTGCTCTTTTCCTTCGGGGGTCGGAGGAATAGTTTCATTGCCCTACTCTGTGATCCTGCCCACCCTACCCTGGGTCCCTGCAGCAGAAACCTTTGAAAAAAAGGAGCCTCCCCTTAGGCCTGGGACCACCTGGAGCCTTGACTTCTCCAGCTCTTCTTGGATAAACATTTCTCTTACATGATTTGTGCCCAGCTGTGGTGTGTGTCTGGGAAATATGAAAGAGTGGAAACAGATGGATCTTCCATGTAACTCAAAGCCATGAAAATGAACTTTTGTGTCATAGTCCTTTGGACAAAATTTAATAAATATACAATCTCAACCATTTGGTTCTCTGTACCCTAATAAATTAGTACTTCTAATTTTTCTAAGAATCTGGTGTTAATTTTTCATACCCTTATTTCCATTTTGCTTACATGTCTGCAGAACAGCTCAAGACCACTTGGTGGTTCTTCCCAATAGATATGGAAAATAAAAAGTCCCCAAGATAATGTGGCCTGGGAAAGGGAGTGAAAAAGAAGGTCATGCACTGACAGCCTTCATCTCCCAAGACAAATGTTTCCCAATGCTGACCAGTAGGTGTTTTATCACCACTAAAGTGACAGTCTCTAGGAGGCATTAATCTCCTTCAAAGTAGGTCCTCTCAAGATGCTGCCCACAAACAGCATCCCTGTGAGCATCCAGAGAGAAAAAGACCATGAGTATGCATATAAAACATTAACCATGGCTGTCCCTAGTTGGTAACACAATTACACGTGTTTTTTATTTTTTGTACATTTCCATATTGCTCAAATTTTATTTTAACAATGAGCATGTAACATATCTTCCACTCCAATTGATAAAGCTATCCAAATTATTTCTATTAGACTAATAATTTTTGTATAACATGATATTCTGATTTGCAATAGGCTAATGACAGAAAAATGTTATGCAATGAAAGTTGAATATTATGTTTTCAAAATCTCAACTATTTGCATGAAAAATACACTGTAATATGTACTAATTTCTGAGACTACTGGAAGGTCTGATAAGCCTCATTCTGGAGAAGGAGACTATGTATCACTATGATGAACATAATGCAACCAACATTGTTTTTGAACAATGAATAATAGCAGACTTTATTAGAGTCTGGGGGAAAAAATCCCAATTTTAAAGCTTCATTTCTCACAGTCACAAGTGATTAGTTAATTCTCATAGTTTGAGGACTTTACTGGTCCAGAAGGTACTGGTTTGTGTTTTGTAGAAACATGTAATTTAAAAATAAAAATGACCCTATTCCTTTTCATTTAGGTAGCAGTTTTTGGAAACTAAATAGTTTAAGATGAAAATGTATGAGTAAAAACTATGTCTTCATTTTAATATGAATATAGCTTCCAAATTTACTTTTAATATACAAAGAAGCTGGTATTAGCCTGATACCAAATGGGGTAGAAAACTTCTTATCATGACTAGAAAAAAGAGTTGGGGAATCTGCTCAATTTTATATTTTAAAAAATGACAGCAAATTGCCTCTTGTATGAATTACTTAATTTGAGTGTGTTGAGCCCTATTGTTTGGACTCATTGCTTTGATCTACACTCTGGACTTTTAGTTGTATGTGTGCAAACTTGCCATGAGCTTGTGCTTGAGACCACCTGAAGAGTTATGGAGCCACAGGTAGCCTCCTCTAATTCCTCCTTTCAAAAAAGTATGTTTTCCATCATTGAAATATTTCTTCCTGCTAAAAAAGCACACTGTGCCATGAAAATAACTATAAAACCATAGATAATTATATCTTCAGTTTCCAAAGTTATTTTTAAATTAAAAAATATTTTTGATTGTTATGTCTTAATTATAGATATTAAGGGGGTACAGTAGGATAATTCAATACATGTTCATACATGCAATGATCAAATCCAGCCTCCTTTACCCTCCCCACCACATCCCAATGTCTAGTAAAAAGAGAGTGTATTTCTAGAAAAAACCTTATCCTTTGGATTTAGAGTGATTCTCTCAATGTCACAGGGTCACTATCCTTACAGACAATAATTACCTGATTGAATTCAGATTGGCTTTTCACCAATATTTGCTGTCTTTTTCTCCTAGGAGATATGCTTCACACCTAGAGGGAAAACTTAAGTCATTTAAGCCTTAACAGGTTTTTTGTGGCTTTGTCCATCATCCTTGGGAAGTGCTAAAATGACAGACGGATCAGGGTCTGTCTTCTCTCCCCAACTGTCTTATGTTGGGGCTCCTCAAGGATCAGGCAGTCTGAAACCATATTCTCTTTTTTTCCCTTATCTTCTTCCCAGATGATTGTTTAAGTTCCCCCAAAATCCTTCATGCTGCTGTCTCTCAAATGCATGTCTTCACTGAGATCTTTCCATTGAGAAATAAATCAACAGGTCCAACTTCTATAGACACCATCTTAGACCATTGTGTTTGTGTTTGAGCCAGATTTTTGCTGCTGTGACTAAAAAAAACCGGACAAGAACAATTTTAAAGGAGAAAAAGTTTATTTGGGGGCTCACTGCTTCAGAGGTATCAATCAACAGAAATCCAGCTCCATTCCTCAGGGTTTCAGGTAACACAGAACATTATGGCAGAAGAGTGTGCTAGAGGGACATACTCATGGATTTCCAGAGGCAGATGTGATTTCCACGGTCTCCTGTAACCCATTTGACTATTTTATAGACAAAAGCTCTTCATCCTGCGCTCTTGAACAGATCCCATTATAAGCCCATTTCCAGCTTTCCCTGGGCCCTACAGAGGAAAGGACTCTTGCTCTCTTGATATTTTTCTAGCATTTTATTCACAATATCTATGAATTGCTAACTATATGTAATGTACTATAATAAGAACTTGCATTTTAGAACCAGATAGGACTTGGTTTCCATCTTCTCTACAGTGTGGTAGGAGGCTTGATGCAAAATTGACAAAGATACATTAGAAGCAACAGTCACAAAGTATCTTTTGGAGTTGCACAGGGACAAGTCTAGGACTCAGGATCTCTCTTCAGCCCCATCTGCTGGCACAGCAGTCCCACATGCTGGCTCTGGGGAGGCTTGGCCTCTCCAGCACCACAGCACTGCTCCAGGGTCACAGATGGCTGTGCAGAGCCTTCCTGTGTACCAACCTTTAGAAACGCAATGCTCGTTCTTCCTGACATTGACCAAAAGTAGAGGAACTTCCAGAGCCACAGGGAAATTCTCTGTCATATGTATACTGAGTTTGACAGTAGAAGCGGTCAGTATGTGCCTCCAGCATGGCCAGGATCAAAGGGTGAGCCCATTCCAGAGGGCCTTGTGAGTGATTGTGCTGGTGGGGAAATGACGACAGATGCAGACATTGCCTTGCAGCCGAGGGGCCTGACCTTGGCACTCTTTGCCTGAGTTTGGCTTTGGGCAAGCTCCAAATTTATTTTTGTTTAAATTTCCAGTCTGTTAAATGGAGATAATAATGTACCCACATCTGGGATTGCTGTGAGGGTTGAAAGATTGAATTCATGGAGTGGAGTGGCGGTCAGCACAGGTCTGGCCAGGTGCTCCATCCCTAGACATGAGAGTCAGAGGGACCAGCACACCACAGCTACAACACTCCTGCAGTGCCTCTGGTACTGTTGCTTTGGCAACTCCTTGGTGGTAGAAACCACTGGGAAATTTTGTAGCTACAAGAGTGCTATTACACAAGTGTTGGGCAGTTTGGTATTAAAAAAAATTAGGTGAAAAACTTTCAGATGAACATTGTCAGAATATATTATTGGCATACAGCCAATCAAGTGCATCTACCAAGTCCAGTCACTGATTGAAACTCCTGGGCTCCATGTTAAATTCTTAGCTATGATCATGTCAGTAGATGGGAGCACCTCTTTTCCCTGAAGAGGGAATGCTGAGGTCAGCTCTACCTAGTGGTGACACTGTCCATCTTGAGCATGTATGACATCAGCAGTGTCTTTGTCCTCTCTCAACACAGGTATTCTTTGACAAAGGAGTGACCAGTCAGGAATTGGGCCTGCTAGATTCTGAGTGACTTAAGCAGAGACTGCCAGCTGTACTTCTGTTCAGGTCCCTAGCAGGTTCCAGTTCCCCACAGAAGGCTACTCTACCCAAAAACATCTGGTGTTTTCTAGGTGGAAAATTTTCTGTGCCTAATTTTATTCTTTCCCACAAAAGGTACTAAATGGAGAAGGTTGTCTCTACTTTATTATGCATGCTAATTGTTTGCCTGCATAGGAAGGATGCCACCCTGTCCTCCAGGAGACTTTGACTGTGTCACTTGGAGGGAAAAGACAGTCTCTGGGGAGATGTATGTGCAAGGGTGCTGAAGGAGTAGTGGGGCTCATGGGCAAAGCAGGGCTTCCCTGGATAAGGGGCAGGATGAGAAGTATTAGTACTCTGTATACTCTTAGGTATTTGCCAGATGAATGAAAAAACACTGACCACAGGGCACATACCGAGTAGAAGCACTTAGTAGGTATTCAGAGGGGTCCTTCCTATATTGCTCAATCCTGTAGTAAAGGGTTTACAAAAGGGAAGAGGAACAGGACTAGGAAGGTTCTGATTCCTACTATGAAGGTGCCTTGGTGAAGCTTGGAGAAGGAAGGACAGTGGCCCCCATGGATTAGTGAGTAAGCGAGCCAAACCACAGTTCTCCCTCTTGGTGAATGCTCCTTTAGGAGAATATGGACTTCTGGCCAGTTAGCAGAAGAGGCCTGTGGGTGGAAGGAGGTGGACCTTGAACTTGGAAGAGAAAGAAGGGAGGGCATTCCAGGCTGGAGGAAAGTCTGGAGGCTGGAGTGAATGTGATCTTGCAGAGGGCAGAGGACTTTGACCTCTTTGGAGCCAGAAGGAACTATTAGGGAAAGAAACTGGAAGTCCTGACAGATGAGAATGGTTAGGGTCAGGCTGAGGCTGTTCCCCAAGTGCGTCACTGCCTCAGCAAGCCAGAACCTGTGCATTCATTCCTTGCTGATGCTGAGACAGTCAAGTAGTGCTCCTGGGGGGGAGGAAAAGCAGAATTTAGGGTGCATCATTACAAGTCAAACAGGCTGCCCAGGCATCACACATGCTGGTGCTAGGCCAGTGACACTGATGAGTGAGTGCACTGACATGTGTCCCCAAGGTCATAGGACAGTGCAGGGCAGGGCCAGGACCCAGGTTGAGTCCCAAGCCCAAGGGATCTCTGCAGAGGCAACTCTTAACTAGTTCCTAAGAGCATGTGTGAGCTTCATAAACACAGGGACAGGAAAGGAGGAGGAAGTAGACCCTCTCGGTTCAAGCATGCCTCTTCACTGTCTGGAGGTCATGGTTCTAAGCCAGATAAAGAATAGCTCAGCTTTTGACCAGAAAGAATTTAATACTTCAGGGTTTGGGTTGTAAAGAATCCTATCTTCTAAAGATGAATTTTTGTTTTCCCCTTGAATTTCAGTGATGTGGAAGTAAATTTTTTTATGATTTTGGAGACACATTGTCCTTTCTGCTCAGTAAAGGATCTAATGAGACTGGCAACCTGGCTCTATGGGACTATGTTGGTTTGGACCAACAGTTGGGGGTGAAGTGAGGTGCTTTGTATGGTTCAGCAGGGATGGGAAATGGCAATGGAAGTCAGGAAGCAAAGAGGAATTCTAATGCAGGGGTCTGGGACAGGGTGGAAGTGGACCAAGGTCAGGGGGCAATCCCTGGCAAGGTTCAGGGGCTAGGATTCCTGGAGGAACTGCAACTCTCCCTCCTCCCAGCAGGTGATTCCCACAAGGTCATTTTGGCTTGGTACCTGAGGGGTTGATGTGATTTAGGATGTCCCTTGAAATGTCCCTGCCTCCTTTTGCTGTAAAGTCAGGGGAGAGCCTCTGGGCTGTTGCTGAGAGATACTGATCTTCAGTGAGCATTTATGAACTTGGGAAGAGGATCTCACCATCCCACTTTCAGCAAGGAGCCTGCTGTTCATTGGGTGCCTCCCTGCAGCCCAGCAGCATGGTAAGGGAAGGGCTGGGCTTGCAGCAGCCCTGGGTCAAGCTCCTGCCAGGTGCTGGGAAGTTGCCTGAAGAATGTGTGAGGTGTGCACTTCTGACCTGATGCTCCTGGAGGGATCTTGGGGGCAGGTGCATGCTGGCCTGGCCTTTGAGCATCCATGTGGGGCATTGCTGGGCCTTTCTCAGCTTACAGCACACAAACCTTCACTGAGGGCCTTGGGCAAAAAAAACCTGGCCAATAGCCTCAGGGAGTTTAGATCAAAATAACTTTGTTTAAACACACCTTCCTCTGACCATCATTTACTTCATGTGTTCTCCTTTGAACTAGAATTCAATAATTGAAGTTTCTGGGTATTTTACACAGTGTTTTTTTTGTTGTTGTTTGTTTGTTTGTTTGTTTTTTATTTGTTTGTTTGTTTTGTCAGAGCAGAAAAACTTTATTTGGGGGCTCAGTTTCAGAGGTCTTTGGCCATAGAAGGCTGGCTACATTGCTTGGGGCTCAAGGGGAGTTTCAACATCATGGCAGAAGAGAATGGCAGAAGGAAGCAGCCCATGTGATGATCAGGAAGCAGAGAAAGAGAGGTCTCCACTTGCCAGATATAAATATATACCCCAGAGCCACACCCCCAGTTCCCACCTCTTCCTGCCACACCCTACCACTTTAGTTACCACTCAGTTATCCATAGCAGGGGATTAATTCACTGCTTGGTTTAAGACTCTCACAACTCCATCATTTTCCCTCTGAACTTTCTTGCCCTGTCTCACACAAAGTTTTGGAGGACACCTCACATTCAAAGCATAAAACTCAGTGTCCATTTCATACATTTTTTGTTTGACACTTTGAACATTTTGATTGAAAATGGATAATTGGATTATCTTTGAAGTTGTTGAATCTGAGATTTATGCTATTACACTATCAAACAAAGGATGCCTTTGCAGGTTACAGAGCCTCATTTTCTTCCCCCTTCCTACTTGGTTAACACAGATCTAGGACAGAATGGGGATAGTCAGTGTGGCAGGAACTGAACAAGTAGAACTGGAATCTGAGTGAGACCCTGAGAAGTGGCAGGCATTGTTCTGGGTTAGGCTAGCCCAGAGCTTGCAGATGAACTCCAGGATGTTGGAAACTGAGGCTGTAAGTAAAACAATGATAGTAGCAGCAGGTGAGGAGTGCCAGACTCTGACCCTCCAGGGACCCATTATGCTCTGCTGTCATTATACAAATATAACGGACTTCACAACCCAAGATCAGGGGTCACCCCTGTTTGGAAAGAAAGATTTAAAATAGGGGTGGGGATGGGTGGTAAGAAAGTTGCCTGAGATGGGGACCCTGTGCTTACAGCAGGGGACACTCTCCAAGGGTACAGAGGATACAACTGTGAGAGATAGTGGTGATGCAGGGAACACACTGAGGAGAAGTGACTCAGTCCTGAGCCCTCCTGGCCTGTCTGGGATGGGTTGACTTTGGAATAAACTAACTCAGGCCTGAATTTCACCAGAAGTTTTGTAGGCTGCAGCTAGGGGTCAAAGAGGTCCCACTGGTCTTTGCTTAGTCTATACACAATCATATGATAGAAGGGGATAATGTTGCTCATTTGCTTGCCATGGAGTCACTATGTGAGGATATACTGAGAGTTGATTCTTTTGTACTATTTGTGGGAAGAGTAGGTGTGACTCACTGGATAAAAAGTTTGAAAAATAAAGACCACAGCTTATTTTGTCGTCTGTGCCTCTGGACTCTCAGCAACTCCTCAGTCCCCTCCTCTTCATGAGGAGTAGAAATCCCAGCTCCCAGCACATTTGGGATCTGGGTGGATGTTCTGAAGTCCCCTGGGTTTTCTAGGATGGAGAATGGCAAAGAGTAAAGGCACAATTCTCAGCCTCAAAATCTATTATATTGGAACACTTTATTGTGAGGCAGCAGAGTCCACTTGAGGTGACCAGGGTGGAATGGACTGCAGAGGAAGGTTCCACAGAGGGGAGGCATTGTATGGAGCTCAGGCTGCTCAGCTCCAGATGTTACTTACCTGGCCAAAAATCTCAGGAGGGGAGTATCAGTTTGTTCAGCATTATGTCCCTACCTCACATACCCTTGGTACACAGCAGTATTCATAAGTGGTAGGAAGGTGTTGCTGGACCCTAAGAGGTTGAGAGTTAGGGAAGTTTCAGCGGGAAAGGCCAGCTGGCAGGCAACTCAGTTTCAGATCCTGGATCTGTTAAGGACATTTGAAGATTCATCTAAGCCTCTCTCCTTCCCTCTTTGCATGGAACAGATGAAGAAATAGCCAGCAAGATGTAGGATCTTGTCAAGTGATGGCCAAGAGCTTCCTGATAGGGAAGTCACCTGGCCTGCAGTGCAAGTCCACCATACTGAGTGTAGGTGGCTTTTAAATGCTCATCTTTGGTCCCCATCTTACAACTGAAGAGACAGAAATGTGCAGACAAGAGACTTGTATGAGGTCCGACATATTTGGTTCAGAGTCATTTCTGTGCAACTTTTCTTGTGAGAGTCAGTGGTGGGCATCCTCATTAAAGAAGTCTTGGATGCCCCATGGATTTAATGAGATATTAGAATCTCATTTCACCCATTTCAATGCATCTGCAGGACTGTAATTCATAAATCTCAAAAGAGTGATCCTTTATTCTTTTCTTCCAAGCTGTTGGTGAAGGTGTTGTTGCTACTTGGCATCCTTTATCAGCTTTGGGTAAAACATTAGATTGAGTGTGTGGGCTTGTTAGAAAAGACACTGTCAGGAACCTTTTCTTTTGCTGGCTGGTGTGGGGTGACTGGCTCACTCTGAACTTTTCTCAGGAGGGTGTAGGAGGGCACCTTTGTTTTCAGGGTCAAGGGTCAAGGACATGGTCATTCTGAGGGTAAAATCCAGGGCATCTTGGCAAGTGGTCCCATAGTGTACAGGACTGGGGTTCCTTGGATGGACCTGGTGAGCATACAGCAGAAAGAGAAATGAGACTGGGCACTGTAATTTAGCTCTGCATCCTCTCTGATATTGGCCTGATGGGGCCACTGCAGGAGGGTTCTGCCTCTTTCTGGCTGAAGAGTCATTGGTGACTGTATATTTTCAAACCTGTTTCTTTTTCTACAAAATAGAGGCACCCATGTTACTCACTGGCTGGGATTGTCATAATATGATATGGGGTGACACAGGTGGAGCTGTAGGTAGCCTGCCTGGCAGAACTCAGCAATACTCTATTATGATGCAGCTTATGATGACACACTGTGTGGCACCTGTTGCCAAGAGGCTTTTAGTCTAGCTGAGGACTACGGTGTGGAGAGTTTGATTTAGCTTTGAAGGAAGCTGTGACTATGGGAACTTGTTTTGGACGGGCCGAAGTGGCCCCCAAAATGGAGTCTGAGGAGGATCTCATGTGGGGTGTGGAAAAGTTCCACCTGCCTACCAATCCACTTGAAGGGAAATACCCTTGGTGGTCTGGTATGAATGGGTACAACATTCCCCGAAAGAGAGACAACCGACTGGCCTCCAAATTCTGGAAGAGAGAACTTGGCAGAGGCAAGTTCCACTTTCCCATTCTGTTTTTCCCATTCATAAATACTCTTCTCCTCCCTTCTAATATTTTGGATTTTATTGGCAACTGTCCCTGTTAATGGCATCCCTATTTAATCTACATGTCGCATCCCATGCCATCCTGATTCTGTTCAGCTTGCAATGTGTCCACCCAGGCCTGCACATCCTTGTACCACTGTAATTCTGGGCCACAAAGTAAAATGTGCTTTACCCAGGGCACAGTCACTTGCCTTCCCTGGAACACAAACTAATATCTCTGTGGGGATACAAGTCAGCAGCATAATAGCTATGTGGTCATAGGGCCCATGTGGGCTTACTGACCTAACTGCTATCTGATTGGTGGTAGGAAGACTGTCTCCTGTTTTCCACCAATGCTTACAGTGAGGCCTACTTGTTCACCTATATTCCACACTAGGCATTTCCCACTCTCCAGGGTTTGCCAGTCTCTAAAGACAAAGAGCTACCTAAGTCCTAAAATTTCAAGTTAATATCCTTTCCCGAACCTCCTGCAAGGCCTGTGTTTCTCCTGTAGATACATAAGACACGCTGGAAGATTCCAGATATCGGTCCTTTGTCAGTTTTACACAATGTCAACTGGAGGACAGTATTCGGTCTCTCAACTGTCCAAAGTGTCATGTTCACAATAGAGATCCTTAATGTTTGATGTAATAATGGGTGTGCATGCACATTGATAGAAGTGAACACATGATGCCATCTTCAATGGGATGAAAATATGCTGGCTTTGGCTTTCAAAAGAAGGCTGCTGAAAGAACAAGAGTCAGAACTTCAGGCTTAGCCCCTAGTGTTCTGATGAACTGTTGAACAGCCAGCCTTGCTGAGGAGTCCCTCCTGATCCACACGTAGGTTGGAGTGGGTCTGTGGAGGAAATAACTTCTGACAGGGTCCCAGAGCTGTCCAGCACTTTAGTAAGCAACTGGAAATCACCAGACTTTGGACAATTCTTCCAGGACAATTACCTTCAGAGGTCTATGGATGTTTGGCTGGATTCTGGCTCCCACAGGAGGGTGTCATCAAGGCATGTCCAGAACTCTGGCCTCAGGGATAGCTCTTGGTGCTGCTGTGTGCCCCCTCTTAGTCCCTTACCCTTCTTCCTGCAGATCCTGTGTGTTTGTCCTATTTTCAAGGTATCACCATTGGTATCTTTGCCTTCTTGTCATACCTCCCCACAGTGCTCATCCTCACCTGGCTGACTCATCTCAGGGTAAGAGAGACTCAGGTGTGGCATAGTGCATGCCACCAAGAGGACTGTGCCCTTTTATGGAAAAGCAAGTGCAAGTCCATCTGTTCTCTAGGAGATTCCAGCTGGCTCTAAATAGAAAATCTCAAATGATCAGCTGGGTAGAGACTGTGAGAAAAGTCATTATTCACAAGAGGTTGGTTGAGAGTTTGAAGACAGAGGACAAGGAGAATATGATAGATCCCTGTTATGACCCACTTCCTGTGTATGGTCCAGTGTCCACTGCCTTGGACACTTTAACATCAGTCAAAGGAAGATTTTCAACCATTAACCATTAACACTTTCTCAATTATCCTTTTATTTATCATTAAGAAGTGCTAGTTTCTCCTTTCATGGTGCAAATAAATAGTCAAAGCTTATGCCTCTCCTGATAAAGCTAAGAGTCTGAGCTCTGCCATTGAGACTCTTCTACCCGGAACAATTTGTGATATCTTCAACTCCAGCCCAGCCACTGTGGCTGCAGGATCCTGGCAGACTTTAACTATTCTACTCCACTCATGCTTCATCTGTGGAACTGTTGTTATCACTACTAGTTAGTGGGTGGCAATATTTGGAAGTATGAGACAATTAGCTTGAGGCCTGGTACACTGTAGGTGCCCAATAAGGGGGAAATAGTGTTTATTGCAGTGATTTGGAAATAATAATTCAGCATGTGATGACCAACAAGCAGGAAGCTTTACTTAGATGTCACCTAGTCTTAGAAGCTCTCCCTGGCCCCCTGGTCTGTGTGAGAGGTCATCCAAGGCATCCTCTGTTCTGTATTTTGCTGGTCCACTTCCCTGCTTGACTCATGGGAATTTTCTGCTTAGTACTTGGACTTGGATACCCAAAGAAGCTCTGTTTTACTGACCTGTATGTTCTTGTTGGTAATAAAAACAGGGAGACACATCAGATAGCAACAAAGGGTATTTTTCAACTGTGAACTCAGGGTAAGCAGGAAGGACCTGGTTGGCTTAGAGGCCTTTGTTGTGGTGAGAGTGAAGATGAGAATTTCTGATTCACCAGAAATTTTACCTCATTCAGGCCAAAGGGGTTTAATCAGAAGAGCATGGATATATTAGCAAGGCTTTAATGGATTGGAGCGGGGGGACTTTACATTGATGAGAAAGGGAACAGCCCTGATTGAGAGAGACAGAATGAGCCAGGCTTCCAGTAACTGGCTGGTTGGAAGGACTAGCATTTTCATTTTAATGCTTCAAAGGAGTTTCCTTCGTGTGGAAGGTTTTTGTGATATCTTCTGAGCCATCCTAAGCCCAGTTGATCAACACCTATTTATGGTTGATCTGATGAAGAATGGAAGGTTATAAAATGACATAATCCATGAATTGTTAAGGTAAAAGAGTAGGAAAAGATTTGTAGTAATATTATAAATTAAGGCTTAGCATTTATGTGCCATTTTGTTGCCCATTCTGGTCTCTTACACTCTCATTCCCCCTGAGAGATTTTATCCTTATCATTAGTAAGGGAAAAACTTGAGACTTAATGGGTTAAGGAGACATACAAGGAAGCCACATGTTGCCTGTTTTATATAAAATGGCTCATTGTAACACCTTCATCTTTCTTGGTGTTTTAAAGATGAAGTAGGATTTCTCATGTCAAATCTGATATCATCATACACAGTAGTACGTTCAGGAGTATTATACTTTCTTCCTCCTAGTGTTTTCTCATTGCTTTGTTCTAGGTAGGCTAAGTAGATGTCTCTTTTGAAATCCTACCAATTTATGAGATTTTTTTTTTGTTGTTCCCAAGTTTGTGAACAGTCTCTGCATTTACAATACCCATGCCAGTTATATGAGTGAACAAAGGTTAATACCCTTTGGAAACCAACCAATCATGTTTATCCATAGTACCATTCAGATTATTACAAGTACCCACTACTTCTGGTTGAATCATGTTTGTTCCACTCCTTTTATTCATGCTGAGATGTTGCCAGGTTGTTCCTCTCTATCATAGTTTTATGCACCAATAAAATATTTCTAATCTTACAATTTTACAAGAACAATTTCATTATTTGCATCCAATCTAATCATATGCCTTTGTATTATCATCATTATTGTCATTTCAGATAATACCTGTATGGCCTCTTTTGTCACTTACGTACAAAATCCTCCCCGAAAGTGCTATCTGAAAGGTATGTAAACAAGTCATAACCAGTGAACAGTGGATTCTCTACCACTTAAAGCATTTGGAGTACTACCTTACCATGATAAAGATCATTGTTTGAAATTTCTTGGGTGCTTTTGCCACAATCCAACACAAGGGGCAACATGTTAGACATTGCCAGGCAGCAGTGTGACACACTCCACATTTCTAAGCACTATACATAGTCCCAGTGTCCTGTTCAGGGGACAGTTATTTTCAAACATCAATAATTTGAAATATAGCACATTCCTAGATATAAAATGACCAACTACTTAAAGAAAATACTTTCATGAATGCATTTCTTATGTTACATCCCTCTTAAGTACATACATATGGTGTTCCATTGAACTTTTAGTAAAAGTGACTTTTGCAGTAGTTCGTTGTTTTCACAATAAATTTTTAAATATTTCAAATGATCTCATCACCAATTACCTTTCTCCAAAGAATAACACTCTACAAATATAATATTTACTTCAAAAGTAACCATAAGTGGTCAATTAGTTGCTCAGTTTAATGTATAAGACACCTCTAAAAACTAATACATAGGACAACTGACATACTGGGCTAATATGAACCACTACTTATCTTGAGGAGTTTACCCCAGTGCAACAGGTGGAGTTTAAGTGTGCACAAACTCCTCCATGCTCAGATCAAAAGAAATTGAATGCCCTTCTATTTTTACCGTATTAGTGTTACCTCAAGGTAGGTAAAGCTGTTTGTTATGATGGTTCAGATATTAGGTATTCCCCAAAAGTTCATATGTGAGATAACACAAGAAAATTTATAGGTGACATGATTTGGTTATAAGATAATCAAGGATTTATTCCCTTGGTAGGGTTGAACTGGGCTAACTATAGGCAGGTAAGGTATGGCTTGAGGCAGTGGATCATTGGGGGTGTGCCTTGACAACTGTAGCTCTTTCTGCTTCCTGGTTGTCATGGTCTGAGCTGCTTTCCTCCATCACATCTTTCCACCCTGATATTCTGCCTTTCCTTAGACCCTGAGTTAATATAGGAGGCTGTCTATGAACTGAGACCTCTAAAACCATCAGTATCAAGTAAACTTGATGATCCTACTCTAAAATTGTTCTTGTCAGTTCTTTTAGTCACAGTGATGGAAAATCTTACTAAAACACTAATCCAGGGAACAAAAGATGTGACTGCACCTATTATTCCTATGGGAATTCATCCTCTAGCATGTTTGTGCCAATGTGTCCTGAGGTCATTGTTTTTCTAAAAGATTGTCATTTGTTCAGGGACAACACATGTCAAAAGAGAAACCAGTCCTCTCCCAAGTGTTTTGGTTATAAATGCACTCCCACTTTAATATACCATCTTAAGCCCTGTCTATGTATCTGGGAAGAACCCCAAACATTTGTTCCTTGGATAGAAGTCAAAGCCCGCAAGATGCTGGGAAGCAAAGAGAAATTTGGTGATAGAAGATGCAGAGGGTATGTTTAGCTCTTAATATCTTTCTTTCCTTCTGAATAGCAGAAGGAAGTAACAGAAACTCATATGAGTAATCTGTATGGATGTTTTTTCTTGTTTTAACTGTAAGGTCTGAATAAAACTGATGAGTTTTGCTTTGGGACACAAGTGTAAGTGGGGAGAACATTTGCTTCTATAATATTATCACAGTAACTATTGCATTCCCTGCTTTTACGGCTCATTTTTATAAAACTGCTTCCACCTGTGAATCATTTAGTCACAGAGTTATCTATAGGCACATCCTTTAGTTTTAACTGGCTATAAAGTTTGTTCAATAATGTCCACACATTGGTATTGTATAGGGGCTCATTTAAGGAATAAAGTAGCTAGATTTAAAGTTTGACATCCTGCAAATGTTTGATGTCAGGAGTGTCTAACAGTGATGATTATGAACCAGTGATGATTCTTTACTTCTAAACTTGTCTGGACTTGGTAGGAGGACCTGGAACTTCACATGCTGTCCCAAGGTTAATTGGGAGGTCTTGTTAGCTACCAAAGGAGTCATGGCCATTGTTTTAAAACAGTTTGGTAACCACTAACTCATAGAATCTAGTTGTTTGGAGAAGTGAGGAGTTACTAGTCTTGGGATGGCCCCCACATTTGGGGTTTAGATCCCTAAAGTTAAACCCAGTCTTTTGCATATGACTTTACATTTACCCATATGATGGCATGTTTGTCTTTGGGTATACTTTCCTTTTGGACATTCAAGGCTGAGCAGATGGTGCATTTCTACCATGAAGGTCAGTCAAGGCTCCTCAGGGGTTACTTTTTAGGGTCTTCAATTACAAGTGAATAAGATTTTAATTCTTAGTAATCCTATATTTGAATGAACACCCAGGAAGTAGACTATCATTTTTACTTTTTCACATATAAATTTTTTACTCCTTTTTACATAAAATAATTTATAAAATCACATTTAAAATACCCAAATATATTGTCTTTTATAGTCTGTAAGAAGCAAAGAATATTTGAATTTATAATTAGCAATGAATGTTTCAATATTTTAACTTACAAGCTGGGCTGCAGACTGCAAGGCCAGCATTGCAGCAAGTGGTGGGGCTGCTGGGCATGAAGGGGCTATGCTACTGGGTCTCAGCCTCTGGTGTTGCTCCACTTTCTGGCTGCAGCACACCCATCTCAACCAGGATGGTAAACCTGGCTGCCATGGTGTGGCACTGCCTCCTGGAGAAGAGGTCCATGCTGGTCCTGGCCTTCAGGCTCTGGCTGGTCTTCATCCTCAGCAGCACCTTGAAGCAGGAGGAGAGGACAGTGAGAGACAGAAATCTCCTCCAGTCTCAGGACCACAACCAATCCATTCCATAGAAAGTACAATTTAACATGGGCAATAGCAGCCAGCAAAGCATTCAGTGCCAGAATTCCTTTCAAGGGAAGCACCTCATCATGGATGATCTAGGGTTTGTCTGCAAAAGAAATCCAATGACTGCTGTGATGTCAAGCATCCCCAGCACAAAGCAGTACTGCTGCAATAGCTGCCTGGCCAATGGCTGCTGCAACACCTACGAGTAATGCATGTCCTGGGCCAGCAACCCAACAAGAACTCTTCCTGAAGCGCTCCTCAACAGGGCAGTTGTGGCATTCCAGAACCTCTTCATGGCTGTGGAAGATCACTTCCAATTGTGCTTGGCTAAGTGCAGAAAGTCTTCCCAGAGTGTGCAGCATGAGAAAACCTAATGGGACCTCATAGTCAAGTACTATTAGGGAGAAAGCTCACTCAAGCTCTTCCCCATGTGATGGCCTGCTGCAGGTTAAGCACTGAGACATTGCCAGAGGGTCCAGGCCAGTCCTGGACAAGGTGGTGTGGGGACACTTTGCCTGTGACCACTTCTGTGCTGTCCACTGGCTTCACCCACAACCTGGGCTGCAACTGGTGAAACTCTTCTATAAAGTGGACTGGAACTTCTGGCTGGGCCCAGGCAGGAAAGAACTGCAGGCTGAGCTGGGAGTATTGTCATCGTCCCTGGGAGACTCAGTCTCGGCACGCACACAGGGACCAGGAACTTGTGTTTGTTAGGGGCTAGTGTTCACTGCTATTTTGATCTGGGCTCTTCCGTGTAAAATAATTTTTAAGAATCCTTTGGAATAGTAGGAAAAACATAATGTTGTATGTAGGAAAGTACCATACCATTCTACTTGGGTATATTCAAGGAAATTTTGAAAACATTTTAACTTACAAATGACTCAGGTGTTTTACCTCCCATATAGTTTTCAGATTTTAAACTATATGATAAGTAGTTTTATAAATATTTAATGTATTTTAATAGTTGATTGTAGATTACCCATGGAAATCAAGATATCAGTCATTTTCAGTTGCTTCATTGTCAGAGAATACAGTAAGAGTCATCATACCTGAAATAGAGAAAACAATAGACATTGCATCCCTCAAACACCCAACAAAGAAAAAATACAGCTTTGGTCGGCTAGTCGCCTAGGCAAAAATGTACGCTAACAATTCTGAAAACACCTTTATTTTTAGTACAAGTGGAGATTCAGAAGAGAGAAAATTATCAAAACCTGTAGGTGCTCCCTGTAATTGCAAGTGGAGGATTATTTTAAAGTTCTTCATAAGAAATTCTTTAAAGTAGGCATGTCAAAGTAGGGACAATCAGTCTTCCTATTGCCAGTGTGGCCATAGGAGTCTGGCATATTTTTGTAATCTTTTATGTATCCTGACTGAGGGCCAAAATGACCTCCAAATAAGGGCCTTTTGTCCATTTTCTTTGTTTTTGCAGTAGAGATCTAGTTGTGAATGGTGTTGAAACAAGAAAATCATCCTCTTAACCATCAAGCATATATAGAGGCCAAGCAGTGTTGCAGAAAAAAATCTTTCTTTATATCATCTAGTTTGAATTTTTTCCAATTACACAATACATAACCTAAAAGGGACTCTTGAGTGTCTGTCAGGGTTCCCTGTATCTAAGACCACTGTAAATTTGGTGTCCCATAATGAGTGGTGCTAGGGAGGGGTGTCAAACCTTGGAACAAGTGTCCATATAAAGAGAGTAGTAACATTCATTCTATGGACTCTGATTATGGACAAGAGCAGCCTGCCATACCAGAGGCTGGGCCCCAGAGGGAGCTATTCAGGGTGTCAGGTTTGAAAGAAATCAATCAAATTTCCCCTCTGGACATTAAAACAGTGATTTTACAATGGCTTATTTTTAGAGGCAACTTTAAAAATTATATTTTGTTCAAATGAACCTATGAGTTAACTTCTAAGTATTACAACTACCTAGGATGGTTTGAGATAATGGATCTATCAAGTAAACCTGCATTACCTTATTAAAAGTAGTAGGGGGCAGGGGGAAAGAGATGGAGAGCTGCTAACAGCCTCCACAATTAACCCTATGATTATAGCCTAAAAGTTATTCAGAAACTGTTTACAAGAAATGCTGAATTAAATATGCCAAACACAATACCAACTTACATATGCAGGGCCAGAAGGAAAGGTATGAGATGAAATGGATGAGCCTATTGGAGTAAAGAGCCTGGATGGCACACTCCAAGTGCAAGGAAAATACCAAAAACACAGGTTACAGTGTGTGGGTTCCAACTAAGTACTCCTGATCCAGTGGTTCAGCTACAGGAATTCTCTCAATTTCCCAGATGCTGGAATCACAGTAGAGCTACTGGAAATTGCTGCTAGTGGGTTATGGAAGTTTCTCTCAACTCCCCAGAAGCCAGAATGAGGGTCAGACATCCCTGGATAGCTGCTGAAGAGATGAGAGTCCTCACACATGAAGCAGGTTTTGGTGATCCAACTATAGAAATTTCATTCAGTTCTCCAGAAGCTGGAGCCACTGTTGGTGGGCTATGGTGGTTTCAACTTTCAGAAGCCAGAACTGGCTTTCAGACACCTGAGCCACGAATGCTACTTTCAACTCCACAGAAACTGGAGCCAAATTTCAGTCTTTCAAGCCTCTAAAGCAGAGGTAGAGCCAAGTGGGCCAGAACCAGAGAGGAGAAAGATGAGCATATTCCAAGGAAGAAAGAACCCATGAGTTTGTATGGTGAAGAGTTCGACTCCATCAGGTGTCAAGGACATCAACCATCACCCTACTGCCATGTGAATCTGCATGGTTCAGAAATTTCCCAGCAACTGTTAAGGGAACAAGATGGTGAACTGGGCTTCTGCCTTTTATCCTTGTCAGGGAGGGAGGATAAGCGAGTGAGCAGAGCAAAAGAATAGGATACCTTGCCAGCAGTGTGTGTAAAACTAGTGTGGTCTGGGTAGACCAGAGGCTTATCCTGTCTTAGTGAGTCTGGAGGAAATAATCAGGTTGGGGTGGTTAGGGTTAGACTTGGCCTAAAGAAGGCTTTCACAAGCAGATGATGGGAGCCTTCAAGGAGCACTGGGCCAAGAAGCTGAAAGAGGCACCTCCATCTTGAAAGAGGCTTCCTGGCCTGGTCTGTCCTGCTGGCCACCTCACTGGTAGAGCTCCCTCCCACACTCCCAGGAACTCCTGCTGCTGCCATCCACAGCTTGTACCCCATGTCTCTAGATCCACGTGGCTGACATTTACTCAAGGCCATACCAGTGACTGCTTTCATGTGCACTCTTTAGAATTAGCCCTTCCTTAACCATTCACAGGCTTGGAAACAGGAGCAGGACTGCACATCAGGGGTAGAGCTCAAAATTCCAACACTCCTCTAACAATATTTCCCTTAACTTGGATACTGTCTACTAGCAACAGATCCCTTTGCACAACTGAAAAGGATTGATTTCAGTTTGTTCTTGTTTGGTTTTATCTCCCAAACTTGCAACTGGTACTGGTACTGCATTTTCTAAGAGTAGCACCCAAAGTCATTGAGTCTCTTCAGGCCTTGGATAGACTGAGGTGGTCATCAGCCACCATGGCTGAATGAATCCGGCAATTCCCAGGCCAGATGTGCCCTGCTTCAGAACAGGTTTATGTGATACCTTTATTAGGTTCTTATCCTTGCTGCCAGATTGCCCATTGACATCTGGGTGGCTCCAAATGACACAGGAACTGTGCTATTCTGTGTTCTTTCCTGGTCTTTGGTCCTACAATGCCTGAATTAAGGCAGTGATCAAGACTGATCAGGGCAATGGCAGAAGCCTATTTACTGTTGTTCATCTGGCAGAACCATTGAGAAATGAATTGCAGGTCAAGGTTTTGTAATAGATTACAGTCCTCTCTTGATTTAGCTACAATATCATTTACCATGACCTAGAATGGAGCATCAAAGCAGCTCATGCAGTGGAGGACCTCAGGTGGTGCTGTACCAATCATGGGCCAGACATAACCATGAACTGGCTGCAGTTTGGCTCTATGGGGCCATTGAGGGTGGAGCCTTTCTGAGTGCAAGTGGCCCTAGAGGAGGCAGGCAACTTCTCCATACCTGTAATGGCATATTGGAACAAGCTCTGCTGGGTGGTCTTGGGCACTGCTGGGATTTTATTCCTCAGTGGTGTTTTCTGTCTTTAGAGTGGCACAGGACAATGTGACAAGTTCCCTTGCATTTCTCATAGGTGCCTGCTAACACCCAGAGAGGGTAACAATGGGGAGGAATATCTGACAGGCTGTCTCATTGGAAGGGGTGCCTTGGCCAGAGCTCACTGGTGGTTATGGATGGTTCCTGGCTGGAAACCAGCATCTGTGTGTTCCTTATGTACATACTTGCCTTTGGTACAGACTGAATCATAACTGACTGTGTTGTTGTTGTTTTGTTTTTCTTTTCCACACCATAGAAAAAAGCAAGTCTCTGTTTTATGTCTAACTCATGGGTTGCTCAGTTTCCTGCTGTGTGTGTGGCTTCAGTATACACAACTGTATGTGTGTGGTCCCCCACTCCCACTCCCAGCTCTACAGTGGAGCATCTGATGCATCTCTTTGTGAGGGTTGTTAACCATGGGCTCTTCTTTCCCAAGTTGCTTGATGCTGATCCCATTGGCTCTTGAAAGCCACCAATGTGCTATAGAATGCCTTCCTGTAGGAATTTCCCAAAGGTCTCTGTGCAATGCATAGTAACAGACACGAGTGACCAACCCCAGGGAGTTTCCACCTCCACCAGCACTACACTGCAGAGAGGGAGGAGGTGAGACCAGGCAGAGACAGCTTCGAGAGTGGCTGCCAGGCCCCTGCAGGCATCTTCAACTCTGCAGTGAGACTGAAGTTCTAGGCTAGGCCCGGCCTGATGGGTGGGTAGCCAAGCCCCTCTGAGCAGCACTGTCTGACCCCAGGCTGGAGCTATCCCATTTAACAGAAATAGAAACAAATCCAGAAACTACCAAGAGCCTCATTGAGTTGCTCAAGGCTCCATGAGAAAAACCTAGATAAAGACCTAGGTCTTGAGGGCAGGTCTCCTCTTGTCACCCTAAATAGGGGGAATGAAGAGAAGTGGGAAAGAGGTTGGAATGCTTAGGATCTGGGAGAACTATTCTCTACTCTGAGAGGCTCTTTCTTATAGCCCCTCAACCTCAATGGAGTACTGGCTACTTATGGCATACCCGACTCCTTTTGTTCTTTGCCCACACACTGGGACTCAGTTTCCCCAGGGAGGAGAAATGACTGGCTCCCCAGTTGGAGGGTTAGGGTAAGGGACAAGTGCACACGTGCTCAGAAGGTAATCACTATCATGATTATGAGGACACCTGGGTCGGAGGCAGGGCCCTTCTGCCATCCTTGGCTGTCCCAACACAATCTCCATGCTGGAACACCTCATCTTCTTGGTTCCTCCTTTATCCATCTCCCACAGTCACTGTGTTTCATCACTGAGGCCACCAACCCTCCTTGATGATCTCCAGAGTCCCTCAGCTGGCTCTATGGACAGTGTCAGTGAGTCCTAGGTCTTCCTCTAAGGAAGACCTCAGCCAGGGTTCCAGGGAGATACTTCATCGACCCTCTCTGAGCCCCTCCTCACTGCAAAATGCAAGCTGGCCCAGAAACCCAGGCAGTCATCTGGCTCTGCCACAGCTAGGTCTTCAGAGGTCCCTGCAGGCAGATGACAGGGCTGCCTCTGCATCCCTGACTTTGCTGTCAGGCCTGAGTCTGGTAAATGTGAGACCTCTCTCCACCTGGCCTGGCCTTCCCTGGGCAGCCTCAGGTTTTGTATGGTGCTTGCAATAGCTTCCAGCTTTTTTCTGTTACTAAAAGAGGGGTGGGATCAGTGGTTAAGGCCCCTTGCACAGGGGTGGACCTGGAGGGGTTGTTCACAACCTGTGGTGACAGAGATGATGAGGGACATGCTCACAACCTGTAGTGACAGAGATGATGGAGGTTGAGAAAGGCCCTGTGAACACTTACCTGAATCAATTCACGAGGAAAATACACTCTTTGTCACTGCTGGTTTGCCAACCTGCAGGAACCTCTTGTTCTGAGATTGGGACTACATCTTTTTCTGGCTCCAGTGTTCCTAGAAGAAAACAAAAAAGAAACAATGAGGTAACTTTGGGCCCATACCATGAAACAGAATTATGTTTTGGTCTCTTCAAATCCTTTGTGGAAAGGTCTACGAAAAGAAGGAAGAAATGAACAAAGGATCTAAATAAGTAGCTTAACTCTTTCTAAGAAAGGTTACCTAACACCATCAGTCAGTGGGTCAACACTGGAACGTCTTGTCTACTACTCTCATGAGAAGGCTGTAAGATGTCCTTGCCATGGAAGCAGATGGCAGGTGGAACTGTTGGGCCACGTGATGTGCACATGGGAGACTCCTTCCTCACAGAGGTGTTATGCAAACATTAATGCTCAATATTTTTCATCTCCATTAGGACTGATATTCTGCATAGAAAACCCAATCTTGACTTTGGTTAGGGATTGCATATCAAACACAGAGTCCTGCTCAGAGAGGAGAATCCAGGTGGCAGTGAGAGCCAGACCTGTTTTTCTAGACTTCCTTTGGACCACCACAGGTCCCAGTCTACTCTATAAACTCTTCACCTCCTGTGCTTGTCCAGTGAGTGAGTACGTACTTTGTGTGAGGCTCAGTGGTAAGCTCAGAGGAACAACATGGGCATGGCACCAGCACCCCTGCTGCTAAACTCTAGCAATGTCTCAGCTTCCTTGCTGGCTCTTGGGATGCTGAACCTGCACTGTTGTAAACACACTGCTGCCTTCTTGTGGCAGCCTTGCTACCACTTCAGAGGTGATCTCAGACTTGTTTCTGGCTGTATACACCTAATCTCTTCTGTCACCTCCTTTGACAGGCCATTTCTTGCTGTCTTTTACCACTCGTTGCTTTTTTAGATCCTGTTCTTGAGAACCAAAATGCCTCTTTGACCCCATCTAGAAAACCTTTGCACCCCATCCTTATTCTCTAAGATCCAATCACATGACTCATTGTCTTGCTGGCTACACCATGGGCTCTATGTGGGCAGATTTGTCTTGAACCACCTCCTAGTATCCTCTTTGTGTGTGCCAGGGACAGTGTTGGATAGCCAGTGCACAGCATCTGTCAGTTGAGTGAGCATGTGAGGGGTCACAGTCAGCCTCTGGAAGAAGTGCTTCTTTCAGTGGTCAGTCACAGTGATCAGTGTCCCACATATGAGGCTCCTTACTCAAATGGCTGTGACCTCAGGATGGTTTTGCATCCATGTCTGTTTCTACCACTGCATAGTGAGCTTTGCAAATACCAGCATAGGACCTGGCAGGAAGCAGGCTTAGTGTGTCTGTGGAATCTGTTATGCTATCTGCTCCTCTGTACCTCAGCACCTGTCAGGGCACGTGGCACAAGCAGGCAGGCAGCAGACACTGAAGTGAGTTGATTAGACCCTTTCCATGCCTGTAGTCACTACACACACACACACAAATGACCATCACTTGAGCTTCTCACAGTGACAGACTTTAGAAATGGCACTTATGTTTTTTCTCATACTGCTCTCAAAAGGACAGAAGCCAGATCTTTCTTGATGACTGTAATTTGGAAACCCTTCACTTAGGTGACTCTGCCTTATAAAGTATATTAAAATTTGTATAATTACCTGGACAAGATAAAGTTCTCCTTGTAGAATTCCAACTATAAATGTTCTGATTTTTAATTCACTATAAGTATTAATTTGCATGACAAGTGTACATTTTAAAGTGCTTTTATACTCAGATTATCAGATGAAGAATGTTTGATCAATGTCAGTATTGAAGGGGTGAGTGATAATTTTGAAATGGCAATAAGTTTTGTAGGTTGTTTACTTGATCAACAATAGCCTACCGGGTACTCACTATGAGCAAAGCATAATTTTTCAGGCTCTGGGGAAGAAACAAATACCCAGATCTACTAAGCAAACAATAATTGAACATTTACTGAGGGCAGGCTCTAAGCTAGTAGAGAAAGAGAGCCTGGTGACAGGGGAAGGCCACAGCCTCGTAGGAGCTGTCAGAGACCTTAGTTAGAAGAGTCCTTAGTGAGCAAAGGACGCATTTTGGGTTATGAGTGTGTGTCTGAGAATGCTCAAAGTGACTGGACAGAGTGGAGAAGGCACATGGAGGGAAGGGCAGAGTTTTTCACAGATGAACATCACTCTGTATTAGTCATCTATTGCTTTGTGTTCAGACACTGCCTGACTTAACTGTTTAGAACAAGATTTCAGTCAGCAGGCACCAAAACAGAAACAGCATCACAGAAGGGCATATCAGGGGAAAGCTGCTCAGCTCACAGCTGCCAGGAAGCAGAAAGAGAGAAGTAGGAACAGGTGACAAGGAATACCTTCCAGGGTTCACCCCCAGTGACCTACTTCCTCCAGCAAAGTCCCACCACCTCCCAGTAGTTCATTCAGCTCTGGATTGATTAATCTATTGATGAGATGGGGGCCTTCATGATTCAATCACTTTTCAAAAACCCCACTTCTGAACACTGCTGCACTGGGGACAAGACTTCAATAAAGAGACTTTGGGGACATGCCAGATCCAAACCACAACAAGCAACCAACATGTTCATTCACACAGTTGCCTGAGGGTCAGAAACAGGGGTAGTGAAGCTGGCTGATTCTGCCCCAAATTTTCTCATGAGGCTGCAGTCAACTGAGCCCTCTCTTGAGTGGTGTGGGCAGGTCTCCACTGCCCACTGGCCTCTCCACAGGGTGGGCTGAGTATCCTCAAGACACTCTGGCTAAACACAGAACTAATGACCCAATTGTGGGGCAAACAGGTGGGATGGAACATGAGAGCATATATTGA
Source organism: Sciurus vulgaris (assembly GCF_902686455.1). Classification (NCBI taxonomy): domain Eukaryota; kingdom Metazoa; phylum Chordata; class Mammalia; order Rodentia; family Sciuridae; genus Sciurus; species Sciurus vulgaris. The sequence goes on from NC_136474.1 coordinate 33,328,713, forward strand.
GAAAAATAAGCCAGAGTCAGAAAAGGAAGTGTCCTATGTTTACCCTGAACACCAAGGGGAGGACAGGGAGGGAAAGAGGACAAACTAGAGAACAAAATTGTCCAATTTTTTATGTTGTTCTGTCATGCACATGTACACATAGGTAAGGAGGAATCCCAGTATTATAGTATTATATATAATATAATGTCCCAATAATTTTTAAAAAATGTGACCCTGAGGCCGCTTACTTATTACACATCATTCTTTCTCTTTTCTCTCTCCTCCAGACCCCCAGGATTGTACAGAAGGACAATGCAAAGTGTGGCCCAGTACCTGATGTGGTGAAGAGGCCTAAAGCTGCCCACCACAGTAGTGGGGGTGCATGCACTGGGCAGCTGAGGCCTGAAGGGTCTCGAGGGGCTGAAACATGTTACGCCAAGCTCCACAGGAGCCAGCAGGTCAGGGTCTGGTGACTAAGACTGACGTAGTCCAACAAATTCAAAGAGAGGACGGGAGGACCCAGGTGGCCAGGAGTACTGTTGGAAGCTGAGTCCCAAGTAGCCGCAGCATTCTGGAAGCCCAGGGTGGTCCTTCTGCAGAGTCCGGATCTGGCCCCCACCCTCCAGCCACATGGGTTGTTGTCTGGGTGGATTTAAACAATCAAGTCACTCAAACTGGGGAACCACGGCAGAAGGTGGATTTGATCCTAGTAAATGTGTTTGACGTCACAAACATGCAAGGAGAAGACTGGTCAATGTGTACAATGATTCTGGTGACAGTGGCATCAGCATTACTATGATCTTGGAGGCCTGAATTGTTATTGTGGTTATCTTGTTCATGTTGAGACGTCCTGACTGAAAAGGATTCAATTTATTTGGAAAGTCAACCAGTCCTCATAATGGACGGGATCCACCAGCTCCTCCTGTGGATTAATTTTCTGACACAGGAGGTGGAAGTAGTTAGCACCTTGCAAGACCAAGAGAACTTTTAACCCCATTAGAACTGTTTCTCATTTTGCATCTGCAATATGGGATGGTACTGTTTTCATGAACTTCCAGAAATTTTACTTGTAAACTTATTTTTGCTTCCTGTGTTATCACCATTCCCATTTACAGTATATTTGAGTAAATGATTATATTTAAAAAGTTATGTGGGGCTTCTTTGGTTGTCCTAAACTTTAAACCTTCCACTCATTCTGTTTGTGTGACCACAATTTTGGGGTGATTTGTGACCTTGTTGAAAGAAATTTGAGCTTTCTGCATTTAAATATTATAAATGATTTTGATAGGTTTTTAAGGTTTTTATCTTCATAAGATATTTATAAAGTTATATGGGTTATCTGGGATTATATGAAAGAAATGAGAACCACATTGTGTTTACATTTACTTTGGTAGTTTATTAGTTGGTGGCAGCTTTCTATAGTTCTTGGGATGTTAGCAACTCTTGGAATATTTTACAAATTAGGGCTGAAATCTGTATCATTTACTGCAGCCAACTTACATGGCTAGAATAGGAGAAGTGAAAGTTATTTTAATATTTTTTTTTTACTTCCATTAAAAATATCTAATGCTAAGAATGTTTTGCTGTTTAAAGTGCTAGGCATTGAACCCAGGGCCTAGTACATGCTAGGCAAATGCTCTATTGCTGAGCTATCTCCCCAGCTGAGAATATTTTAAATAAGCATGACTAATCAATATGGCAGATGATTGACAGTCCAATATATGACTTTTGCCAGCCACTATACCCTATTCTTACAAGGTTCATGAAAGGAGGGGAAAGGTTCATTCTATCCATTTTTGCTAGGAATAATCTACCCAGGAATAACTTATTTTATTATAAAAATAAAATTTTATTATAAAAATATCCAGGAATAATTTATTTTATCATAAAATAAAATTTTTATTATAAAAATAAAAACAATTTATTTTGTAAATGATTGCATCTCAGGAAGCCTCTCTTCTGGTCCAACACTTCCCTGTTAAAGTGAAACTATCTTACTTCTATATTGGGGATTACTAGCTTACTGACATTTGAATGCCTATTATTTACTTCATTTTATTTGAAGAAAATTTTGAGACTTTTGTTATCCTTCCAACTTCAAAAAAAATTAATGAAGTCTTGATTTATTCCAAGGGAAAGGGGGGGAAATGAGAAACAAGAATGCTTTTCTCACCTCTTACCTCATTCTTGTTTGGTAATGGGATGGAATGGGGTGGAAAGGAACACTGATATAAGTGAATTCTGAAATGCATAAAAAGGGAAAAGATTACATTGTTTTTGGCCAGTTTGGAAAAAAGTAATACAAATGGCATTAAAAAAGTCTGCATAACCCACACATAACCATACTATGGTTATGGAATATTTTACCTTAACAATTGATATATATGATTTATGGGACTATAAGATATTTTGTTATCAATGTAACGATTTTTACCCCTAGGTCTAGCTTTTCACTGTACAGATCTGAGAAACTATTTGTGTGAACTAAATAAAATTCTCCATATTATTGTACTGTTTAATAGTCTGACACAATTGTGTCACACTCATAGGGTGTCCCCCCTTTATTGTGATGACATTATAGGACATAAACATTGTAAAGGCATCATCTCATTATATAATCCAATATTGACTGCTTGCATTCCTCCTTGTGCTTCTTGGTTTCATGCTCAACTGCTTAAAATAATATAACCAACTCTTAATTACTTTTGCTGACAAAGGGGTAATGTTAACACAGGTAAGTTAGATCTTGGATAAATGAATACCACAGAGTAAATATTTATCTTGCAGTGTCCCACTGTAAGCCTTCCCAGCTCTATCCATAGGTAGTAAAGTATTTAAAGCAGAAAGGTCTGGAATATAAAATAGGAGCTAACTGCCTGTTGCAGTCCTTTATCTGCCCATGCCACTTGAACACTGAAGACTCATCCATATATCCTGAGGTCTCTTCCCTAACTTGCTAGAAAACCAGTCCTGGGAGAGAGACTGGTATATTCACTAAGTCTGGCTCACAATTGAGAATTGGCATCTATTGAAGAAGTGGCCAAAATATGGATAAAAATGTCTAATATTAGAGACCTGAAAAACTGGAATTTTTAATCTTCATTTTTCAATTTTGCCACATACACTGAATTGACATTGTATCTAAATGCATTATCCTTTTCTATATAAATCTTCTATTAAGTTAGTAATACAAGTTCTTAGTGAAGTATTTAGTCCTGAGTTTTTTACTTTTAAAATTTCTCTGCATTCCTAAAATGTCGGTGTACTGCACATAAACTGTTCTTTTTATCCTAACTAGTGCTTTATATTACTATATTTAATTCTTCAAATTTCAACACATCCTTTAAATTGAGCATGTTCTTAAATCATTATTTACCTTGTAAACATTCTTTTGAAATAGGGCTATAATCCTTTTAAAATAATCTGCATAAAAGAAACATGAAGCTTACATTTTTATTACTTTGAACTCTTAAACATAACACAAATACTATTAAGAGTTTATTTTAAGGGTTGGCAATGTAACTTAGTAGTAGAATACTTGCCCTGCATGTGCAAGGGCCTGGGTTTAGTCTTCACCACTATGAAAAGAAAAAAAGAAGAGGAACACTAGGTGATTGAGGTTGAATGGTGGGTGGGTGGGGGTCACCCATAAAGAAGTTCAAAGGGGCTGAGCATAAGGGTTTTTTGGGGTAGTGCTTGGATCCAGAGGAGGACCAAAGGTTGGAGCTTAATCCAATCTAAGTGAGTATCTATAGATAATTTGGTTTAACTTGCCTTCAGGGTCCTGTTTGTTCTCTCAACTTTTCCTGAAGATTGTGGATGGTAGGAAACGTGGAAATTTATATTTAAAATTTTAGCCAATTCTTGGGTAATAGATGAATTAAACTTGGGACCATTATCAGACTGGAGAAAGGCAGGCAAGCCAAAGTATGGAATTTCCTGGGAAAGTAAGACTGCAACTATGGAGGCCTTTATTGTTAGTTGGAAAGACTTCAATCCATCCACTAAAGGTGTCTATTAAGACTAGAACATATTTTGTCCTTCATACAGAAGGCATGTGGGTGAAGTTATATCACCAGTCCATGGTTGGAAGAACTACTCTAGCCTGGTGTGTAGAAAATGTTGGTGGTCTCACATTAGAGTTGTATTTAGCCTTGAGAACATCTGTGCATGATTGGAAAATTTGCTGAGATACTGTAAATCTGAAGGAGACGGGTTTAGTGAATTCTTAAGAATATCTGGAGAGAACAATTATCTAGGTGAAATAAATTATGGAGGTAAGACAAGAGGGTGTTGGTCTCATCAGGGGGAAATTGGAGTTTTGTTGGCATGGAATATAAAATGCTTTGTGGTTGGTGGTTAGACTGAGAAATTTTCATAGCAAGCCTGTCTGCCTCCTGGTTCCCCAAGGAAATGTAATTTTTATCTGCATGATGGCCTTTACAGGTAAAATTGCTACCCTATGGGGTAAAAGTGCAGCTTCAAGCAACTCTGTAATGTAAGTAGCATTAAGAATTGGGGTTCCTGCTTGAGTTAGGAAGCCTATCTCTCCAGATTAAGATGTTTAAATGAATAATATTGTATGTATACTTAGAATCAGTAAAAAATATTGACTGATTTGTCCCTTGCTAATGATAAAGCTCAGGTGAGGGCCATTAACTAAGCTTGCTGGGATGTGTCCCCTGGATGGTAAGGGAGATAAGTCTAATATCTGGGAGAGGATTAAAGAAGAATTTGTTGTAGCTTCCCCTTGAATTATAGCATAACCTGCAAGGTAAGAGGACTGTTTTGTGGAGCTTCCTTCTATGAACCAGTAGGGGGAGTCAGGTCAATGTTGATCTGTTATATGAGAAAATGGACTCATCATAAAGTCCAGAATGTCAGGACAAGAGTGAGAAATGACAGGGACAGAGGGTATTTTTTTGGAGAGGATTGGCAGGGTTTAGTGAGGAGTCTTGCTGAAAGTTAGGGATTCAGGAATTGTGCATGCAATATTTTTACTCTGGTTGGGGGGAAGGGATAAAAATTAATGATGACTGAGAAGATCTGGGAGGGAGTGTGTTGTAACAACTGTAAAGAGTTGATACAATGCAAATTTTCTCACCTGAGGGATCAGGAGAACTGCTGTTGTAACACCTTGTGGCACTGTGGCCAGCCTAGATAAACTAAGTCTAATTGTTTGGATAGGAATGCAAAGGGGTGAGGGGTATTTCCTGCCTTCTGGTAAAGAGCTCCCAAGGCTTGTCCATGTTCTGAGTAGTGACAGGAAAAAAAGGCTTGTTAGGGCTTGGTAAGTATAGAGTTGAGGATGTGAGAAGAGAATTCTGGAGAGTAGAAATAGTCAAGGAAACAGAAGGGGAAAATGGAAGAGGATCTGAAAGGTTCCCATTGAAAGCTTCATGGAGGGATTTGACTATGAGGGAGAATTTTAGAATCCAGATGTGAGAATAATTAAAAAGGCCTAAGAGAGACAGCATGTCTTATGGATGGGAATGTCTTTTAAAGCCTGGAGTCTTTCTGGGGGTATGGTGCAGGAAGTGGGGCAAAAAGAATGCCTAAATATTATACCTGAGGGGTTCAGAACTGGGCCTTAGACTGAGAAACCCAGTAATCCCAGAAGGCCAGGGAGTTAATCAGGATGCTAGTGTGACAGGTGAATATATGAGAGGGCTACAGAGCAGGAGGTCATCCACAGCTGTATAAGGGGGATAGGGGACACATTTAGGGTGGGCCAGGTCACGCTGGAGAGTCCTGGCCAAAGTAGTGGGGGCTATCTTGGAAGCCCTGTGGGAGAACAGTCCAGGTAAACTGTCTGAGTAGTGTGTGCCTGGGTCTGTGCAGGAAAAGGTAAAAGTGTGTGTGAGGCAGGATGGAGGGAAATAGTAAGTAGGCGCCCTTCAGGTCTAATACTGAGAAATGTGTGGTGGAGGCTGGATACAAGATAAAAGTGGTGAAGGCTTGGGCACTACAGGGTATGGTGGGGAAAATTGCCTCATTGATTTTTTCTGAGGTCCTGCACTAGTTGAAACTGACTGTTGGATTTCTTTACTCTGAGGATGGGGGAGTCATGAGGCGAGAGGGTTAGTGTGGGGACCATCCTTATTTAGCAGAATCAAACTAGGTTGAGCGATGTGAATGCAGATTCTGACTTCTAGGAACTGAGTACCATGGAGGAATGTCCCAGATTGCCAGGAAGCATGTGGTGCTGTGGTGAGAGTGTTCCCTGTCTACTGTGTGGTAGTCCCCTAAGAATGTAGCTCCCCTAACTCCACCTCATCTGTTCATCATGGAAGAAATCCCTCCTTTTCTGGGCCCTTTTACCTGTGTGACTATAAAATAAAGTACAGTTGGGTTACTGCATGTTGTTAGAGGCCAGAGCTGGCATGGCCAGACCTCACATGCTCCCTCTCATTTGTTGATTAGATAAGTTTATGGATTTACTGATTGATTTATAGCCAATATCATCCTCCAGCAGTTAACCCTTTTCTCATCCACACAGTAGTGGCTGAGACCCCCCCACAGGTTGATATGAGGAATTTGGACTGTAATAAATGAAGAGATGATGGCTTCAACCTTTGAGGGTTGAGGGGGTTAAAGGATACTGGGGGGAGGGTTACATAATGGGGTGGGGTCTCTCAGTTGGGTAAGAATGGGTGTTTGTGCTATTTTGGGTTGAGAAGTATACCAGACCGTGTGTTAATCCCAGGAAGTAAAGGACAATACATAGCCTTAGGGGGTTCAGGGACCAGGTCCAGGCCATATGTATTAAAAAGATAGTGGACTTTAAATTGGGAATGATAATTGAGGCTTTTAATTTGTGAAGGAGATCTTGAATAGGGGGACAGGCAACATGGCATAACTATAAAGGAATGTGATAACAAAAGGATCCAAAATGTACAAAGATGGGGGATGTTTGAGTGGAGATGTAGGGGTACCTGAAGACTCCCATAATTGGGGGTATTTGATTTAAAGTATATCCATGCCATTCATTCAAGAGTGAAAGGCTTGCCCCACTACTGACCACAAATGAGACTGCATGGCTGTGACCCAGAGCGGTGGACCCTCGATGTGCCATCTGAGATGGCAGGGACAATGGAGCCCATGCCCTGTCATTCCAACTCGATGAGTGGGACTTGGTAATCGGGTATATGTACGGGGGGAAGGGGTGTCTTCCCTGGGAACAATCTACCATCCAAAGTCCCCATTGTCCACACTTGGAATAGGGTTTGGAGGGGTTCCTAGGGTTAGGGCAGGCTTTTGCCCAGTGTCCCTTTTGCCCACATTGGAAGCAGGGTCCTAGAGATATACTGGTGGGGTCATGAGTTGTGAAGATATTAGGAGGTGTGGTGGAACCATGAGCCATAGGGGCTTTCCTTGGACTCTGGATGGCAGAGGCCAGGAGCAGATATTTAGCTTTAAGATGCTGCTTTTTCTCCTTTTTGGTCTCATCTTCCTAATTGTTAAAAACTTTGAAAACTGCATCTAAGAGTAACTGCTGAGGAGATGTAGGACCCTTCTCTAACTGTCTGAGTTTCTTGTAGATGTCAGGTACAGACCTGCTGATAAAGTTAAAATGAAGAAAAAGACTGCCACCAGGACTGTTGATGTCCAAATTTGTATACTTGGTGCTGGCCTCAGTAAGTCAAGCCAAAAACAGAGTGAAATTTTCATCAGGTCCCTGTGTAATTTCCTTTTTTCCCAATTAACTAAGTGTGAGATATTTTTTGTCATTCCTTCAAGGAGGCAAGTAATCATGTGCTGGAGTCTGAGGACCCCAGGGTCTTGTGACAAGGTTTTCATAATGGGGTTGAGTGAAGGACAACTAAGGTTTTGAAGTAGGAGACCTCACTCCAATTTGCCATTTGCAATAAATGATTTTTTAATTTTTGGAAAATTTCTTGATCAAAGGTTCCATATTTGGGCCATTGATGCAATTTACCTAATTTTTAGTGTGGCCAAATTCAAGTGCTGAGCTCATTAGGCATTTGATTTCGAGGTCAGTTTGGGAGTAAGGGATCTTAAAATTGCCAATGAGACAACCGAAAGGGGAGTCTTGTGGATTGCCTACTGATTTCCTACGTTTTAGAGGGGATGATCACGGTGTCACATTAAAACCAAAGCATCCCCTGGATTCTTTCTGACACTGAGGTAGACAGTGCCACCAGAAATGGGGGAACATCTTCACCCCAATTTCAATGGTGGAGGGACTCCTGGTACACCAAGGTCCAAAAGGTGGGGTCTCAGGACCAGGGCACTTATCTGCTGGAGACCAGACAACAATGATGCGGGAACCTTCAGGGTCCCATGGGCCAAAAGGCAGAGGTCTCAGGGCAGGGTGCCCATCTTCTAGAGACTTGATGGATGGAAGAGATGGAGTTCTACCTTTCTGGAAAATTTAAACACTGGTGTTGGATGCAGGAACAAAATGGCAAAGGGACCTCTGATCTGGAGATCAGCAGGGTATCAGGAAGGGAAGGATCAGGGAGAGGGTGGCAAGGGTGTGGGAAGGGGGTCAGAAAGAGAAGCCTCCAGCACCAAAAAAGGACTCAATACAAATCCTTGCACTATCCATGTAGCAAAAGCTGCAAAACCTAGCCCAGGGTTGGGGTCAGTTATGGATTGCGTACCAGTAGCTATTAAGCCAAAATGGAGGGTCTCTTTCCACAGAGTAGGGTGTACACAGTCACTTTGAGGATTCAGCCATATTGCAAGTGGTGGCTGGGGGACTCCCAACTTCAGAGGAACATAGGGGTGTCAGAGTCTCAACAGTCACTCCCAAAGGTCTCATCAGCTGCTTAACTTCGGGAGAAGGAGGAAAGGAAAGGGGAAGAGTCCATTTTACCTTACAAACATTTTCAGTCAGGGACCAAAATGTAAGCACAAAGGACGGGAAGCAGACCTCAACGGATTCAGAGAACCCTTTATTCCTTCACTGACTTGGGCGCCATTGAGGTCCACTTTCCAGATGGGAAATGGCCATTAGTTAGAGAGGATTTTGGTTTTATAGGGTGCACAATGTAATCATTGAGTCTAGGAAGTCACTATCTCCCGAAATTAATAAGTGAATGTTAACACACCATCAGGGTGAACAGGACACACCTGGCCTTTGGATAGCTCCTTTAAAATTCCCCTGTTCTTCCTGATGGGCAGAATCACAGGCTCTGGGACAGAAGTCCCCTGTGCTGCTTCTTTGCTAGCAAAGCAATAATAATTTTACCATGTCCTCGTATTGGATTGGCATGAGGGACAAGGACTCAGTTTTCAGTTACAAATTTGGTACTCCAGGTGGAACCCTAGAGCAGCCCCTGCTCCACTTTCTTGGGCAGGCCTGGCACTCCAAACAACTGCACTTCCATGCTGAGATGTAGTGAATGTTTTGAAAACTGACAAGTGGAAATTTTAGAAGGTGGGCCTTGGGTCAAATCAGAGGAAGCTATTCCTGTAAGTAAAGGGAGGAACCAAGGGATTCCAGCAGCTGCCAAAGCACCTTTTGCTTCAGGGAACTCCTGCCTTCCTTCCCTCCACTTCCTTCCCTGGATCACTCCATCTTGGTCTACTTTGAGAAAAAGGAAACTGAATGCAGTAAATTGGAGACACCTGGGCCATTCAGCAAGCTCCCCTGGTGTTCACAACAAGATTCTTGATTCTAACACATCTGGTTTCCCCTTTGGGGGGAACATCTGGTCCCTATTCATCTGTGGCCCACTGGTGTAGAGTCACAGTTGAGGGGAGCTGGAACTTGGGAGAATTTCTCTTCATCTAGTCTGTATTAAAGATTTCCATCTGTTGGCCATGGTTTGAGGATTTTCTCTGTCTCTGTTCTTTGTTTGCATTCACTTCTGGCCCCTAAAGACATGGGCAAAACTGTGTTGATCCTATAGATAGTATCTTGGGGAAAGATCTTCACTGAATGGCCACCTGCAGATGTAATCATGTCTCAGAAAAAAAAAAAATGTTTTACTGTAACAATTGGGTCTTTGAATGTTTTTTTTCTGAATTATTGTACAATCTCACAGTTGGGAGTTGGTCTGTCAGAAACAAAATAAGTAAAATATTCTGTATGTACAGGAATGTAGGCAATTACATAATGAATCTTAACAGGCAAAAACTAAGTTAGATGCAAAAAGGTGCTCCCTCTAGTATGTGAGTATAGTAAGCAAATGAGGATTTTTTTTTTTTTTTCTTTTCAACCCAGTGCTAACAGTCTGAGTACTACTTCTCAGCCTGGTCCTAGGCAGCTGCAAATCATCCTGCTGTGGGTCAGGGACACCAGTCCTAAGATAAAGGAGAAAAAAAAAATCATAGGAAAACTACCTGGTCTATATAGAGATATGGGCAAAGAGGACCTGGCTTCTACACTGCTTTCCAGCCACTCTGTGCCATGGGGAATAAAATCAGAGTTTGAGAACAGAGCTCAGTTGCTGCTTCTGCAAATAAATGAAATCTATTTATTGGCATCAGATCTGCCATTTAAGGTCAGACGCCATTTTTCATAGGGTGCTAAGTTTTGATTCTGACCAATGCCTCTTAGCTTCCTGTAAAATGTGACTACTACTAAGAGGGCAACCAACCCCACCCCAGCCCATGATGCAAACACTAAGCATGCATAAAAATTCCTATTGCAGGCTATAAAACTGCTCTGCAAGAACCAATACATTGTTGTTCTCCCCTGGGGGGACAGCCTTGTTGGTTAGCCTGTGTGCTACTGACAATAAATCCCTTGTGTGAGATTCCAGTGTGTGGCATGGTGCTTGGACTCTGGATTTTGAATGTGTCCTGTCATATGTGAGCTATAGGCCTCACTGATTTTCTTTCTGGGTTCTGGTCTCATGGGTTCCAAGAATGAAATCCACGGATGTTGGCAGAGGACCAAAGTAAAAGAAATAAAATTAGCTTTGAATGAGAGGGAAAAGGTGGAATGCACTGTGATGTGAGGGGGAAACTGGTGAAAAACTTTTCCACTTGAGTATACCAGTTCAGGGACGTTGGCTTCTGGATAAAAATATTGATCAGAGTCCATGCTAAAGAATATTAAAAGAAGGCCAGTTGTTGGAATCTATGTTGTACAGATTTGGGGAATGTACAAAGGCTCTTGGCTTGTCCCATGACTTTATTTGGCTGTGTACTTTTAGTCCTTAAGTCTGAATTTTTCATAACCTGCATTTGAGTTCACCCCCATTTCCATTTTCCCTGCCACTCTGGGACAACAGCATGGATTGGAATGCTTAATCTCATAGGGTTATCTTTATGTTTGAAAAAAAAAAAACCTATCTGGAGCCCATTACATTCATGTCTGCTGTAATTAAGTAGCCTATCTTAATGGGGATGGAATATAAAAGTTGCCAATCATGAAGAATGAAACAATGGGTTCCAATATTAATTTATAACCTGGGGACAAAATAGTCTCCTCTTATTAAGATCTGCCCTATTTGACCAGGGGACACTTCTGGGTGCAGCCCTGCCTGTTGCCCACAGAGCTAAAATATAAAGACCTACCTGAGTCCCCATGCATTCAAGCACCTGTGTCTTGGCTCTGCTGATTTCTGAGTGAGGTCACTAACAATCTCTGTATAGGTCAATGTGACATCACTTCACTAGACAGAGTGCCTTAGATACATAGGTGTATAAAGACAGAGTCTCTGGGTATAACTGACAGTGGGAAACTCACTTAAATTTGATGGCATTATGATGATAAGGAAGACTGGTAAAAAATAACCTATGCTCCAATACCTTGAGTGCAAACTGGAAGAAAAAAAGATTTAAGGCACAGATTTTTTAAATATGCCAGATTGTCTGATCCCTCTCCTGGGATAAAATTTATTGTGTAAATTAAATACACAGATAACATACTCACCCCCAAATTTACAACTTCATTGTAAGTGCCTTCCAGAAAAGAAAACAGAACCTGCTCTGCTGGTGGTCTACTAGAAGTGAGTAAGGCCTTTAAAGCCAAAGGGACCTTGAGAAAGGTGATCAATGTTATCTTAACCAAGATTTGTTTTAGGAGGAAATAACTTGCCCCAGGGGGGAAAAAAACATGACCCCTTAAGACACAGGAATTCATTCTCTTCTGGACAGATGTTTAAATTGTATAATGAATCAGCTTTGCCAGATATCCTAGTCTGCCTCGTCTGCCTATTAAAAAAATTCCACACTGATGAGCACCAATTTGTGCAGGATTTGAGAGCTATAAAATATTAAAATGTGATGTGCATTGATGTGGATTTTTCTTTGTCAGAGAAACAGATGACTTAAGATCTTGACCAAGCTTGATTTTCATGAATAACCTAAATATACATGACTAGAGATATAGATAGATCTGAAACTGTTTGTCAGAGTCTTATCTAAATGTTCTGTAAAAGTTTCTAAAATGAAAGTTCATTTCAGTTTAAGCAATAAGTGCTGCCTTTTATACATTTCATCTGGCATAAAAGGGCAACACTGTCATTTAAAAACCTGACTTGTATCTGTCTTCTTTGACTTAGTCTAATTCTGATTATTAACACTATTCCCTAAGTGTATAAGAGGTTTAAGGCTCTCCTTGATTTTGCTAGTACTGCTAAATTCTGCAAGTCTGTAAATATCTGTGGATTCTGGATTTTACTGTGAAAATTAACCTAGTTAATAAAAGGACATCTGTGTATTGGTGACACTAAGTTTTTTGTTTAGTAAGTATACTCATGTTCTTCTAGTATACAAATTTTAAGATATAAAGCTTGGAAGCGCACTTTACAGAGACCTAGCAGCAGTCAAAGGGAGAGGTGCAACTCACTGCATTTCTGTACATCACTGAAAGATAATCATATGGCTGTTATCAGATGCCATACTGTCATCCAGGCAAAAACCTAAGAGCTGCTATACCACTTTCAGCTCACCTGGCTTTTCATGTAACAGCCACATACTAACCCTCTGTGCCTCTCAAAGAAGGGCTCCCAAACCCACATTAGGAACTTGTATCTGGCTTGCTGAAGTTCAGCCCTCACCCTGCATGACAACTTTTCATTACAGACAGGAGACTTCTTGCCTCTGGACCACAGATGTTGCCATCCACTCAGGTGGGCAACTCCTCATTAGTCTGTGGAGGAGCAGAGATGATGGAAGCAGTGCTGGAGTTGACTCCATGTTGTGACTGGCAGCATTCCCCTTTTCCTCCCAGAAGCCATCAAGTGACCATGTAGGGAATAAGACAACACAGTAGCAACTTCCAGTTCTGGTCTGTTTTGAGTCAGCAAGGTGAGCCAGGCTAGTAAGGGCAATGCTGGGAAGCATCAAGCCAGGTCCCCTTGGACAATGCAGTGTACCCTGGGCAGAACAGGCTTTGTTTGAGGAATCTCTGGCCTAATCCCATATAGTGCTAGAAAGGAGGAGGAGAGCTGCTGTCATGAATTCCAGGTACCTAGGATTTGTAATATTGGCTAACAGGGGCTACTGGACCAATTTGGAATTTATGTTGTGAACATCATGGGACTTGAAAACTACTTATGCATCTAAAATGAAAAGGCTAGGATTGCAAACATCAACTGTATCTTTTTTCCATTAATTTGTGCCAATATTTCAAGCCTACTTATACGCCTGATATGTCCTAGGCTTTTAAAAGATCCAGAGGTACCCAGGTATCCTCTCTGTGTTCTGACCTTCAGTGAGTAGGGTCCTTGAACTGGGCCATCATCAAGCAAGACAGTGCACCAGGATCTGGGGTATAATTTGTTCTTTCTCTAAATGCCTGTGGTGAGAAACATGGAATACTAGTCACCATTCAGGTCATGGACATTTCTGGTGGTTTCTTTCCAGTTCACTAGTCAGATACTGCATCTATCTTTTTCTATGGCTATTTCATTTTAACCAAAAGACCATAATGGGTCAGAATGGAGGCTCTGGAGAAAGGGGACACAGATTTAACTCTTGTTTCTGTCACTTACTGACCATGTGACCTCAAACTCCTCCCTCTCCTTCTTGGATTCCTTGGAGTTAAGAGAGCAACTGGACATATGTCACAGAGTTGTTACAAGGCCTGAGTTTGAAAATTCTCATTAAAGAATTTAACAGTTCTGCCCTGTATGAGGCAGACACTTAACACTTAATACATATTGGCTGCTGCCATTGTTATCTTCAAAGAAGTAATAAATAATAGAAATGGAAAGACTATTTTTAAAAAGTCTATTCATGTTCATTCATAAATGTGTTATAACTAAAATTACTCAAGGTAAATATTGTTTTAATATTTTTGGTGATCATGCAGTCAATAAACTTGTTTGAAAAAATGATGGGCTCTGTAAAAAGATTTGTTCTGGTGTCATATGTAACATCACACAGTATCCCACAATAGAGAAGGCAGAAGAAATCTTATCGCAAGGCTGTCTTCTTCACAGAAGACTTGAGTCCAGGGAAGAGAGATTTCATGAAGTAGACAGGGGAAGCAAGAATTGGAATTGTGGGCTGAGAATATAATCAGTGGTGGAGGACTAGCCTAACAAACACAGTATGTGCAAGGCCCTGGGGTCAGTCCCCAGCAACACACACACACACACACACACACACACACAAATTACCTCAGTAATGAGATGAAGCAAATAGGTCAGAGTCAGTCAGGCCTCTCTGTGTAGCTGGGGAGAGGGACCTCTCAATGGGCGGAACATGAGCACCCGCTAGTTCACTCTTTAATACAAGAGATCAAATGTTTATCAAGTGCCCAGTCTGTGTTAGGAATGGAAGAACCAAAGATGATTAAGACATAGATTGTCCTCAAAGAGTGTCTAGTCAACTGAGAGCCACCAAGTCTAGTCTGCAGAGAAAGGCACCAGAAACAAGGCAACTAGAGAATAATTTGAGATCAACAACAAGTACTTCATTTAAATGAGAGGAGCAGCAGCCCTAAGTTTTAGGCAGCATGTACTGAATTTATTTTCTTTCTTTTGATCAAACTCATAAAACTGAAACTTCACAATGTTAGAGCCTGCATGTGGGAGCTCTGGGGATTTGACTTGAAGTACAGTGAGACTTTAGAATGCTGACACATTCGTATTCTGTTTGTGGATTATCTATGCCATTGTCACTGTTACTAGTAAAGAACACAAAAAATTGACAGCTGTGCAAGTCATCAGTTTAACAGTACCTGTATTTTACTCTCTAGCATTGAAAAATAATGCAGGAGAACATACTGTTTTCTTCACTTGGGATTGTAATAATCAAGGCATCATCACCATAATCTGAGCACAAGTTCTGACTAGTTACAGGTCAATGGCCATCCTGCCTACCTCCAGGGTATGATGCTAACAATGCAGGAGGTGCTTTTCCAAGGCAGTTTTGTTTTCTCACTATTACCACTAACAGCAGCAATTCTACAAGACTCCAGGTGGCATGGCTCAAATGCAGCACAGTACACTCCATTGCCTCAGGTATTACATAAATATTTTCTTGCTGTCAGCTGAACAACATAACTCTCCCATCCATGCCAGACCTATCAGTCCAATGAGAAAACACTTGGTGACAAGTCTGCTGTTCAATGACCATGGAGTGGTCCAGCACTCTGAGGCTGACCACCGATTATGACAGACAGGGCAGTACCCAGAGCTCAAAACCTGTCCAGGTACCTTCTGCCCACATATACCTAGATATTTTTTATTTGATAAAGTAAATATAGTGCTGGGAACTGTGTTCTATGCTTTTAATCTCAATTGATCATATAAATAAGGTCAGTGAAGTCTAAGCACCAGTAAGCAATTAGGACATCCAGAAACTAAGCCTGTCCCCTCAGGCTCCCAGGCAGGTGTTGGCCTGGCCTCAGGAGAAGGCTAGGGCAGCACTCAGGCAGCTGGAAGGTGCTGCAACTCTCTGAGGAGGGTGGCAGGATTGTGGTACTATGTGTGGTTCATGTACCGTGCTGGCCCCTGGTGTGCTTCAGCCAAAAGCAGCAGAAGACCAAGTAGGGTCACAATGCTGTGGATGGGACAGACACTGGACAACTCAGAAATTTCACAGCCCCGGAGTCTGTTTTAATTATCTTCTTTAAAATGGGTCATAAAGATGGAGTTGGGCAACAGTTTTCCCTTGGTATTTATGGGGATTGATTCCAGAAGTCTTGGTGTATGTTGCAGTCCTTTATGTATCCATTGCATAGTACTAGCATATAATATACATCTTCCTGTATATTTAAATTATCTTGGATGACTTAGAATACCTAATATACTGCAAATGCTGTGTGGCTAGTTGTTACTAGTTTGTTAAGGGAATAATGACAAGGAAATTGTCTGTACATATTTTGGACAGATGCAATCTTTTTCCTAATGGTTTTGGTCTTTGGTTGGTGGAATTCATAAAATTGGAAACTGTGGAAATGAAAAGGTGACTGAATAGGGAAACAGACTATTGCCTTAGTCTCAGGTGATAGGAGTATAATAAATCTTACTCCTTCACAAAGGCAGCAAAAAAGAGTACAGGAAGAAATTCATACCTAGGTGTTAGCAACAGTCCTGCTATTGCATGAGTCCCAGGTTTGCTGCCTTCTTACATGGGCTGGATGAGGCAGCAGGTGGCCCTGGGCACTAGGGTCTCTAAATAATCTCTCAGGAATGACAGTCTGGATGGATGTTTTCCTTTCTAGAACCATTCACAGAAACTAGCACAATGAGGGGCAGCTCACCACTCTATCCTTCACTATGGGGTTATTTTCAAAGATCATAAAGATGATTCAAGGGAACAGGATTTAAGAAATTTAACTTTTGGAGAGAAAGTGGCCTAACAGAAATATCTGAGGATGAAGAATCCAAAGGATTCCAGCTTGGACCAGAGAGAGATTCAGGAGTCAACATCAATTTGAACTGCAGAATAGGAGATTGTACTCTGATGGTAAATGTGAGGTATGCTCATTCACAACCACCTGGCCACATCACCCACAAGAAAACTGGAGCACAAATATCCTTGTGTTTCCAAGTAGGAACCACCCATTCAAAAAGTGCAGGTCTGTTGAGCTACCTGAGGGCAATTACAGAGCACTAGCAAGTGTGTGATAAGGAGGAAATGTGGATGAGGAAAGGGCCTACCACCGTCACCTAGTTAAGACACCAGCTATGGCCAGATACATAGGTAAAAAGAGATTTTAAAATGTAGTCACTTATATGTCCTGGCTCAGCTTATCTTAAAATAGAATGAGAATCACAAACTGGTGACTGAATACCTATTTGGTCAATACTGTATTAAAATTGGTTAATTTCCAACAAATAAATTTGAAGATTCAATCAAAGAAATTGAGATTTCTTCCCTCTTTTTGTGGGGACAGGAAGATGTGTGACATTGCTGTATGTGACTGAAAGTGGAATGGAAATGTCTTCTAGACACATGCTTTGTGCCAGGAGCTCACATATACTCACCTGGGTCATTCTTATGGGACTCATGTGGGCAGTTATTTCTGATACATTCAGGACCAGAATCCTCCCTTAAGAAATCATAAAAGAAAAATGTTGACTGTTGTGATTCTAATACTATGGTATGCAGGAAGAATTTCAATACTGCAGTCTTAAAGCAATGGTAAACCATGACAAGCTGATGATGGTACTGTGCTTTCAGTCAAGGAGCACAGAAAGATCCTGAGTTTTACAAAGCAAGGGGCACCTGTGATTTTTACACCCAGGAGTCACTGCGACAGGGTGGTAAGGACTCAGATACATTTTTATTTAATCCAGCTTCAACCACGTACTACTTATGTGCCCTGGGACCAGTTCTTGAGCTTCTAAATCATTAAGCTATTATTTATCAATTATGTACATACATCAACTACTTTAATCCTCACTGCTCCCAATAAAATACACTTTATCCACATCATCACATTTCACAGATGCAAATTAGTACTTAGATGTAAAACCTCATTTGTATTCATACTTCTTCCAAGTAGAAAACTGGGAGGTGAGATTCTAAAGGTATGTCCCCTAGCATTCTCTGACAGTTTCCTCCATCAAACAGAAGCTTGGTACTTATATTTCCCACCCCACATTTAAAACACAATCATTTTTATAAAGAATTACAAAACGGTCCCCAATAAAGCATAGTTAAATAAACCATTAGGCCCAGAAATGGGGATTAATGCAGGAACTAGAGTAAGCACATAAAGTTCAGGTTAGGAGAGGATTTTATACAGATCTATTTGTTCAACCTACCCTTAACTACCAACATATTCACTTATCATGTAGAAACCTGAAGGACAGAGTTAATTGATAGGTGAATACAACAAGCCCATTATACATCTGTGCGCACACAGGTCCTGTTTCAAGCATGCCAGAGCATGTGCCAGGGTAGAAAGGTGTCAGGATCTGGTTCATATATATGATTCTGTGTTAAATTCACATATTTAAAATAATATTCAGGAAGAAATGTCTGCATGACTTCCTCCTTGTAGTTTCAAGAACTGTGATTTTGAAACAGGACTTAAAAGATGTTTTCTGCAAACAAGTCACACTTAGCCATAGTGGGTGAAATTCTGTCTCCTTTGTAAACAGGCAAGAGGGGAACTAGAGTTAATGTCAACTTGCCTCTAGTCACACACCACAGGCATCTCTTTGAAAATAATGCTTTCATCAAATTTTCCCTATTATCTTTTTGTTTCATGATAACTTCAGAAATATATCCCATCTTTAGTGCAATTTTCTTCATGATAACACTAGTACTGTTTAAATATATTGTAATAGGCACTAAATATTCAATAATTTACGCTTCACTTGTAAAATGTATGTTGGTTAATGAGTTGAGATGGGGGCACAGTGTTTCAGGATTTAAAAAAAGTAGTATATTTACCTGTAACCAGGGGTTTAGTAACACAAGCTACCATTTGCTATTTTGCCTAAAAATTCATATCTCTTTAATTATTTCCCAATAATCACAACTTCTGCAATTTCAAGGTATCAAAATGGCTGATAGGCATATTATTATAATACAAATGTTCTCAAACTTATGAAAGATTTATAGCAATTTTAGAAACAATAGTAAATACAATTAATCATGGTAATATTGATGGTGCTTATATCCTAATTTCTGTGGAACATATAATTGAGATAAATTATTCCTTTGAAAAGTGTTGAAAATGCAGGTATTTTCATTTATATAAGTATATTTAATTATCCATGAGTAAAATATGGTGAGAAATGTCTACTACTCAAGTTAATATGCATTAATTTGAGAGTATATTGCCACAGGGCTCTGCATGAAACCTTAATATTACAGATCTTTATCTCCCATCCTTTCTTAATAGTTGCTGCATCAAAATGTTTCACTCACAAAGAGTGCATATTTTAGGATAGGGAAAATAAGAAATTGCTTTACTTATAGAATAAAATAAATGTACAGGCCTTATAAAACTTTTTAAAGAAAAAGAGGTTTTCAGATTTTATTAGTCCAGGCAAGGGTCAAATGAGTTAATACTCAGAAAACAAAAAACTATTAGTCATTGATTTGTGAGAGTTTTATAGGACACTAAAACTGAAGATCATGTCAGTTTTTAGTCATTATTGCCTATATGCAAAAGAATTCCAGGAATTAGTATGAGCTGAACAGATTTTACTTTTCTACTTCTCCAACTATTTTTGAAGAAGGAACCCCCCCACTTCTCTCTCTCTCTCTCTTTCTCTCTCTGTCTGTCTCTGTCCTTGAGTGTCTGTATGATCAATGCATATATTTGAGTTGGCTGACTCAGAATGCTGTGGGTAGAGGAAAAGAAGGCCCACACAGGAATGAGCTCAGTTTGGTAGAAATAGGTTCTACCAGCAAAAATGATTAATTATGTCTAGAAATCTAACCTGAGGCTGTGCTTCCCTTTCCCTCTCATTCCCTTTTTTCACTTCTCCACTGCTTCTCCTTTTTAATTGAGGGCCTCCTGTGGGACAGAGCTGAAAGATCAACTACTCACCAATGAATATTTCTGGGTCTGAAGTGACTGAACAAAGAGCATTTGACAGACCTACTGGGCAGGCTTAAATAATGAAACATGCTTGCTACCCATCAGTAACACTCCAGCAACTTATCTGTGAACAATGTCATGTTTTAACTATTCTGTTTAAAAGCATACTTTTAACATATACACGTGAATTTGGGTGAGAAGTCCTCAACTATTAGAAGTTTTAAGAATTTCTGTTAAATATGATAATTTCTACCACATGATTATTCAGGCTTGAATTTTATATATTCTAAGGTATTATATATTCTAAGAATGAGATATTAGTTAATTTGCCTTATGGAAAATATAGTCTATATTTTTTAAAAAAGCAAATACAGAAATGGTGCATGCTGTGAAGACAGCCCTTTAAAGAATACTGAGTAGTAAATAATTAAGTAAAATCTGACAGGACTTAGGGGTACTAAGCCTAAAGTTATATCAAGACCATACGTTACTGTAGGTAATCCCTTCAAATGTCTAATTTATCAGATGACCTCTGTGACTACCTAGTAGACCTAGGTATAAAAGATGAATTAATCCATCAGAACAGACCCTTAGAGGATTAGCTAACATTTAGCTAAAGTCACAAGGGCACTGGATTTACTAGCTTCAAGCAATTCCTCACAGAGAGCTTGCTACATGACACAAAGATCCAGTACATTCCCAGAATTTACAATAAATCACTCTAAAAATTTTCAGTTGAATATCCAGGCATGGGAGACCTTATTGTTTCTTAGGTTTAGGTTTTAAGATATACTACTACTACAAAAATAAAGACAGATCATTGGTACCAAAATCAGGTATCTACATAAAACATCAAGATGAAGAACATCTAGGGAAAAATTCATAAGAGGTGAGAGATAAGGAAGAAGAAAGAAAAAATTAAATATAAGAAATATGGAGGAAGAAAAGAGAAAAGGTTATGAAAAGTTCAAGAGAGGTACAGAGAACTAGAATGAAAAAAAAAAGCATTGAAAGTGATGAGAGCAATTAAATGAAGGGTGAAAATGAGAAAAAAAAGGATAAAGGGCATATGACAAGGTATAAAGAACATGAAATGACAAAGATCCTAAACCAGCGGTGTATACAGCTATCAAAGGTCCACACTTCATTCTGGAGCTGAACTTGAAGAAAATACACATGGAGGAAGAAGAAATCAGCACATGTGCACATATTTGGATATCAATTCACCCAAGGAGTCCCTCGACTAGACAAGGCCAGATTATAACATTTAACTAGCACACTAACTTATCCTTAATATGTGTTGATGTTCTGCTATTTTTCTTTGGAGCAAACACCATGGCATGGGGCTGCACATAACATGGGCTCATCTTCCTTATAAAATAATGAGGAAAAGTCCTTTCTCATACTCTTGAAAGTCTCAAACATACTAGCGTGTTAGTAACAATTACTACTAATTCCCTAGCAGGGAAATAGCTTTAAGATTTTCAGGGCTTTATGCAGTATAAGGCACATAACTCTTATACTATTTTGGCATGATATGTTTTGTATATTCAAACAAAACCACAGTCATTTACTCTAAATTTCTTTCCCATAGCTGTGAATATTACATAATGAAAAATGTAGGCAATCATAGAGTCACAGATGTGTCCTGGTCATCAATGCCAACTCAGTAATCAAATACTTTCATACATGAAGCAACCTGACAATGAGAAATAATTACATTTTTGGCAACAGCTGGGGACTCACCTTTTCTTCATTACCAACACAACTCCAAGATATATAACATGAATGGCAAGGTGCCGGCTATGACGCCAGCAATTTTAACCATGTGGTCTCTTTCTCAGGTTCTGGGACTATTTTTGGAGTGGTAACTCCTAAAGGTGAAAGGAAATGAAACAGGAGAGAGAGGAGAGGGGGATAAGGTGATGAAGATGTTACATTAAGTTTTGTTTTCTTCTGCCTTTAACAGAGTAGTAAGACTTATCCAACCAGCAGACAGATGAGCTTTGATTTAAAAAAAAAAAAAAAAAAGCTTTCATATGCACTGAAAGGACTATAATTGTTCAAATTGTTCATCAATGTTAACTAAATCACAGCATACCCATGTCTCACCCTTTGATCAGAGACTCATCTCAAATACAGTTTTAAAATAATTTTATTTTTTGTCTTTGCTGCTGGTCTGTCTACCATTTAAACACTTGCTAACAACACAATAGCTTTCCCTAAGCCTTTATCTAAGTTCAGTTTGTTGGAATATTTTCCTCAATCATTTTTCATAAATGGAGCAATAATTCCATAATGTAGCCCAAACACACATAAAAGTAAGATTAGTTCATTTACCATGCATTTTATCAGCAATCATTTTTTAACACAAGTTTTTTTCTCCTTGCCTTTGGAAATCAAAATCTAGGTCACACTTGGTATGCAAAAGACTCCTTCTAAGCAATTTATTCACAAAGTGGGAAGCAGCTGGTGATCACACCACTGGGATGCACATTTAATATCTGTTTAAATGAGATAACCAAGGACATAAGAGTGGCAGCCATGTCTCAGCTCTCCTGGCTTCCCATTTCCAGCACACTGTCCTGTTTAAGGTATAATGTGATGCAATGTCAAACCCATGTTTCCCAAACATTGCTTCTTCTGCTAAATGAATTCACAATGAAAATATTAGGGATGTAATGTTCAGTTCACTAAACACAAATCATTTTTTCAGGGCCAGGATGGAACAGTGCTTGGTGTCTGAGCTACCATGTCAATCCATACTAGATAAACAAAAGTATTTTATGTACAAACGTCTCCCTTAGACTTTCATTGTAATTCTGTTGGTAAAAACAATTACGATTGAATCAGGAGCTGGGTTTATGGCTCAGTTTGAATGTAAATGGTTTTATTCAGAAACAGATAGATACCTGTTTGCATTATTGAATATAAAACTCGGTTTATACTCTATAAAAAATAACCAATATCCAAATTTAAGAGACTAGCACTCACAGAACACATACTGTTGGGTGTGCAGCTACTGTTCACCAGCCTCAGGCTTGATTTAAAACAAACGCCCCCCCCAAAAAAGAACGCAAAAAAAACTATCCCCCCAACAAACCCCACAAAACACTCCAAGGAGTTCACAAGATGAAAACACAATGCTCGCTGTGAGTCCCCACATCCAAAAGGTGCCATCCTAGCAGTCATGCACTTGGTTGCTAAGTGCATGACTTTCATGCCACACCTGTGCTCTCTGCAACTAATGAACCTTGAAGCTCATAAAGATCATATTGTGCCCTATCTAAGCTAGGGTGGTGGCATTTCTTATTAGCTCTTGTCTTAATAAAACGGGAATCTGGAGGTGGAGAATGTTCATTATCCTATACTGGGGTTAAATGTAAAGAGTGGATCCTCTATCAAGACCTTGATGCAAAGGGTGAAGTTACCACACTAAGCAGCTCACCTCAACAGGATTGTGGAAGACAAAAGCATATACCTAGTTTCAGACATAATCATCACCCAGCACCACCTGAATGTATTATCCAGAGATATAGGAAATAATAAAGATTTTATGTGTGTGTGACTGTGTGTATTTATCTTAGTAACATGAGGGTTAAAGATTTGGAATACAATAGTTCTTCTCAGAAGAGGTCCATAAGTAGAAATGGACTAAAATGGACAGATCATTACATAAAATATGGTTAAATTGGAGTTGGCAAGAGGGTGGTTTCTTCAACCCTTCTGTAGAGTTCTTATCTTTTATAACAATAGAATACCTGCTGATCCAGGATAAACCTTTTTTATTTTTTGTTTTTTTTGGTTTTTTTTTGTTTTTTGGTTTTTGTGGGTTTTTTTTGGCAGCAGAGGAGGAGAGGGAACGGGGTGTGATGGTCAAAGGCAGGAAGAGTGAGCAATGGTCCTCAAACCAGAGTCCTCTATCTGTAAGGTCTCCTACCCCTGCATCTGAGCTCAAGCTCTAGGGTGAACACCAACTTAGTAGTGAGTGGTTTGCATTCTGAGGTATGATGATCCCTGGTAAAGTCAGCAACACCTGGTTTTTAGAACCAGCCCACAAAGTAAGAACACTGCAACCAAGCTTGTAACTAATCCTGCTATTTAACTACCATCTGAAGAGAAAAACAGGGGAAATCCCCACTATATTATTAGGTTTTAAGCTTTCATATAAGATGATCTAAATAATTTCTTCATTTGATCTTAGGGTCCTTAAGCAATTCCCATTCAATGATCATGCCTCTTGTTAAAGGCACTTTTGATGAAAGATTGGAAAGGAGTAAATTTTTTTTTAATACCAGAAATTGGACCCAGGATTCTCTACCACTGAGTTATCTTGGGCTTTGTATTATATTTATTTTAAAGACACGGTGTTGCTAAATTGCTGAGGCTGGGCCTCAAACTTGAGATCTTCTTGCCTCAGTCTCCCAAGGTGCTGGATTACAGGCATGTGCCACCATGCCAGCAAGGAGTGAATTTTAACTGCAGTGACATCAAGATTAATTCCTGGAAATTATCCTCATGGAGCAATTCCGTGATTTCAACAGGCAAATAATTATGTTGGAGCACTTAACCAGATGTACACCCCAGAAATAAATGTATGACTGTTCACACTTGTATTCTTCCTTTAGTTTTCCAGCTCTTTCCTACCTGGAAACTGGCCTATAAAAAGCTAGAAAAAAACTCTGTAAAGAGATCACACTCACTACTTGATTGATTTCATGACCTAGCCCTACTTCCCTATCACAGCTGTGCGTGACAAAAATAGCAAATAGTTAGTTCTACAGGGGAAAAAAGAAAGAAGTCAAGTTGAACCAAACTTTCTAGAGCACAGGGATTCTGTCCCTGACCAGATCATCTCAGGACCAGTTACTGGACCCATAGAAACTGAATGTGATATAAATGTCAGACTTTTCATAGGCAATATTAAGTGTTATCTTGTAAATATAAATCATGGAGCAATGTAATTTTTCTTTCTCTCAACATTTCTAATTGAATCTCAGGTTTAAAATATGTGAGAATCACAAAATTACATAAGAGGTTGAGACAGATTAAGAGCTAATTTTTGCCTATAAGTGTGGGTTAAGGATCTTGATCCTTCATATCATACTCCCAACTAGAGAACAAATACAAAAACAAACAACACCATGTTATACATTATACAAAGTGTAAATCTACTAACACAAGTGTACTAATTAGAGTTGTTCCTCAAAAGGCAGTTCCCCTCCAGTCCCTTAGAGAAGAGGAGGAATGTGGATGGGATGATTTTCATTATTTCATATGCCTTTTCATGTCTTAAAAAGTCTGTAATAACAGCCTCTGTAGTGCAATTTCATGTGAAAACAAACACTGTAAAAATAAATTACTTTTGAAGAAACATGGGTTCCTCTGTCTGCAGCTCAGAATTACCATGACATACTAAAGTCTCCTGAAAATCTGTGGCCTGGCTGCCCAAAAAACACGTCATACTTGTCAACAATCTCCTCCTTAGTAAGCTTGCCATCCTTGTTTTGATCCCACTCATAGACTAGTTGCCTAGCTTCTGCCTCTGTATGGTCATAGTCTGAGGGGAGTATCCAGTCTTTGGTTTCTTTCTTGTCCATCTTCCAATCATGGTTCTTATCTCAAAATGAACAAACTGCTCTTGCTCTGTCTTCACCCATTTTGGCTCATTCGCATTTCAATCATGGCTGTACATGTCACCAATATACTCTCTAGATCAATGAAACCATAAGCATTCTAAGCTATATCCTCCACTGTTTCCTGCACTACTGAGTCCTTCATATGATCATATCCCTCAGGGTGCAGGAAAGCTGTGAATTCTTCCTTTGAGGCATAAGGTCTCCATCTTTGCCTGCTATCTTAACTCTGTTCATCTGTTACCATCATTTTTATACTTAAATCCACCATCAGTTCTGGATCATTAAAATGTAGCCATAGGTGACATTTTTATACTCTTTCCGGAAATGAGGCCATCCTCATTGGGGATCATGCCCTTCCACTGTTGCTCTACATCCTTGTAATTCAGCACTTTTGTGCAAATTTAATCCAGTCTCTTGAGCTCATCCACAGTGACAACCTCTCCTTGTTGCCCTCTATTTTACTTACAATCTTTCCAAGCCGTTCCATGCTCTCTTCTGGTGTCAGCTGATCAAGGTCTCTGCTTCTTCAGCACCCAAGGCATCAGGATCACAATCTCCCTCTAGCATCATTGTGAACTTTGGCACTGAGTTGAGGCTCATGATGCACATGGTTCTTCTTTTCTGCAGGCTTGCTCAAGTTTAAAGGCTGTGCACAGGGACAAGCACATATGGAACTGTCACAGGTCCATGACAATCAGATCTTTCTCTGCAGCCTCACAGCCAGTTACCTACCCTGGTTCACCCACTGGCTCAACTCACATGCTCAGGCCATCATTTTGATTTCTAACAAAGTCAAGAGATGTAATGCTATTTTGTTTGAATTAATATCCCTTAACTGGTTGTCTAGTTAGATACTGAAAGTATTAATGTTAATTATTTTTATGGCCATTAGGAAATATCCACCAACCACTGGAATATACAACCAGATGGCTATCTTGAGGAAACTGTTATGTTAAATAAATTGTTAGAAGAAGTCGAAAAGTGGAATAGGTATGTGATTTAAAAAAAAGAATAAAATAGGGTTGGCAGTCATGGAGCAAGCTGGGGGGTGAACCAGGCGCCTACATCATGGAGGTAAGCAGCTAGCAGATAACCCACCCAGCCAGCAAGCCAAGGACAGATTCATACCTGAGCGACCCTGCATGACACCTGCACCTAGGTCGGTGCATCACTGTTGGTCGCAGTCGCAGAGCGAGCTGACGGGTAAGTCAGGTCACTTGCATCTTGAAGGTAGCAGGCGGGCACCCAACCCACCTGCCTTGTGGAGCTGGGTGGAGGTAGCCAACCCACCCAACCAGGAGGCCAAAGACAGACACAATCACTGAACAGCCCTGCCCGATCACCACACAGAGGTTTGTCGCCATCACGGAGTTAGCCAGAGGCTTCTTTATAATGCTGGTGCAGGCATTTTGAAATTACTCCCGAGGGGTGTCGCCATCATCAATGGAAGGGCAACTCCCTTCCTGAGACACCTACAAGAGGCTAGAGAACTTGACAAGACCCAGAGCCAAGAAAGGAGGTATTGAGAAGACTTGGGACCAACTCAGAGCCATCAGGAAATATACCCCACCTGAAGGCCACC
The DNA here is from genome assembly GCF_902686455.1 of Sciurus vulgaris. Taxonomy (NCBI): domain Eukaryota; kingdom Metazoa; phylum Chordata; class Mammalia; order Rodentia; family Sciuridae; genus Sciurus; species Sciurus vulgaris. The sequence continues at coordinate 33,355,795 of NC_136474.1, forward strand.
ACCCATAGAAGCCCAGCTTCCTAGTGCAGCACTGCATTATCAAGTTCCTCCAAGACTTCAGTAATACTGAAGGCTAAGAGGTGAGTTATAGGAAATCTACAGAGACAATATTAGTCGAATAGAGGAAATCTGCAACATGCCAGAGATTCACTAATAGAGGGGTATATACCTGAACAATACGAGAAAACAAGGGAAGAAAAATGTCCCAAACAAACCCAGATGGTATAGAAATAAATTCCAATGACAGCATGGCAGAAGGAATGTCAGAAAGGGAGTTCAGAATATACATAATCAAAACACTCAGGGAAGCAAATGAGGAGATGAAAGAGCAAATGCAGGCATTAAAGGATGAGAATGAAAGGGCAAATGCAGGCATTCAATGATCGTACCAATCGAAAATTAAAAAGAGCAAATACAGGAAGCAAAAGATACATTTAAATAAAGAGTTAGAGATATTGAAAAAAAACAAACAGAAATCCTTGAAAATGAAGGAAACAATGAACCAAATTGAAAACTCCATAGAAAGCATAACCAATAGGATAGAACACCTGGAAGACAGAACTTCAGGTATTGAAGACAAAATATTTAATCTTTTTTTTTAGTTATTATTATTATTTTTAATTTTTAATTATTTTTATTGGCTTTTAATTTTTTACAGACTGGCACTTTGATTCATTGTACACAAATGGGGTACATAATTTCATTTCTATGGATGTAACACATGTAGATTCATACCATTCATGTAATCATAAACATACATAGGGCAATGATGTCCAAATATTTAATCTTGAAAAGAAAGTTGACCAGAAGAAGATGGTAAGAAATCATGAACAGAATCTACAAGAACTATGGGATATCATGAAAAGCCCAAATTTAAGAATTATGGAGATTGTGGAAGGCTTATAGAAATAAACCAAGGAATGAACAATCTGTTCAATGAAATAATATCAGAAAATTTCCCAAATCTGAAACATGAAATTTAAAATCAAGTACAACAGGCTTATAGGACTCCAAATACAACAAAATTACAATAGACCCACACCAAGGCACATTATAATGAAAATACCTAACATACAAATAAGAGAGAATTTTAAAGTCTGCGAGAGAAAGAATCAAATTACATTCAGGGGGAAACCAATACAGATATCAGCAGATTTTTGAGTCCAGACCCTAAAAACTAGAAGGGTCTGGAACAACATTTCTCAAGCTATGAAAGAAAAATAGATGCCAACCAAGAATCTTATACCCAGAAAATGTACCTTCAGATTTCACGATGAAGTAAAATCCATCCATGATAAACAAAAGCTAAAACAACTTACAAAAGGAAAGCTGGCATTACAGAACATTCTCAGCAAAATATTCCATGAGGAAGATAGGAAAAAACAACGATGTAAAATCAGCAAAGGGAGGAACCAAAGGAACAACCAAATAAAGGAGAAATCAAGTGTGTAAAAAAAAAAAAAGAAAAAAAAAAACAGCCAAATGACTGGGAATATAAATCAAATCTCAATGATAACTCTGAATATTAATGGCCTGAACTCATCAATAAAAGACAGAGACAAGCAGCATTGGATTAAAAACCAAGATCAAAAAATTTGCTGCCTGCAAGAGATTCATCTCATAGAAAGCATATTCCCAGAGAATAAAGGTGAAAGGATGGGGAAAAACATACCATGCACATGCACATAGCAAAAAAGCCAGAGTATCCATCCTCATATCAGATAATGTGGACTTCAAGCCAAAACTAGTCAGAAGGGATAAAGAAGGACATTATATACTGCTTAGGGAAGCATAAATCAGCATTAAATAACAATCATAAATATCTATGCCCCAATAGTGGCTCACCATATATGTCAAACAAATCCTCAATGCCAGAAATCAAATAGACCACAACAAAATAATACTAGGTGATTTTAACATACCTCTCTCACCACTGGACAGATCCTCCAAAAAAAAAATTGAACAAAGAAACCACAGATCTCAAAAACACAATATTTAGACTTAACAGACATTTATAGAAAATACCATCCAACAAAGTGTGAATATACTTTCTTCTCAGCAGCCACATGGATCCTTCTCTAAAATAGACCGTATTTATGCCACAGAGCTATGTTAGCAAATACAAGAAGATGGAGATAGTGCCTTGTATTTCTATCAGATCATAATTGATTGAAATTAGAAATAAGAGTAAAAAACAGAAACTACTCCAACATCTAGAGATTAAATGATACATTATTGTATGATGAATGGATAACAGAAGATATTAGGAAGGAAATAAAAAAAAATTCTTAGAGGTAAATGAGAACAAAGAAACAACATATCAAAATCTCTGGGACACTAGGAAAGCAGTTCTTGGAGGAAAATTTATTTCATGGAGCGCATTCAATAAAAGAAGAAAAAAACAGCAAATAAACAACCTAACACTATGGCTCAAAGCCCTAGAAAAAGAACAGAGCAACACCAAAATTAGAAGACAGGAAATAGTTAAAAGCAGAGCTGAAATCAATGAATCGAAACAAAACAATCAAAAAAATCGACAAAATAAATAGTTGGTTCTATGAAAAATAAACAAAATTGATAAACCCTTAGCCACATTAACAAAGAGAAGAGAGAAAATCCAAATTACTAAAATTCAGAAAAAACAAGGAAATATCATAACAGTCATGATTGAAATACAAAACATAATTAGAAGCTATTTTGAAAATCTATACTCCAATGAAATAGAAAATCTTGAGACATCAACAGGTTTCTAGAGACATATATATTACCTAAACTGAACAAGGAAGACATACACAATTAAATAGATTAATTTCAAGTAATGAAATAGAAGAAGTGATCAAACGCTTACAACAAAGAAAAGTCGCAGACCAAATGGGTTCTCAGCTGAGTTCTACAAAACCTTTAAAGAGCTCATTCCAATACTTCTCAAAGTATTGCATGAAACAGAAGAGGAGGGAACCCTCCCAATCTCGTTCTATGAAGCCAATATCACCCTGATACCTTAACCCAGACACAAATGGAGGAAAGAAAATTTCAGACCGATATCCTTAATGAACATTGATGCAAAATTCTCAACAAAATCTTAGCAAGCCCATACCCACATATAAAAATATTAAAAATATAGTGCACCCATGATCAAGTGGGTTTTATCCCAGGGAGGCAGGTTGGTTCAACATGCGGAAGTCAATAAATGTAATTCACACATATCAATAGACTTAAGTCAAAATCACATGATTATTGCATAGATGCAGAAAAAGCATTTGAAAAAATACAGCATCCCTCCATGCTCAAAACACTGGAGAAAATAGGGATAGTTGGACATTCCTTAACATTGTAAGCCCATGGCCAATATCATTCTAAATGGTGAAAAACTGAAAGCATTCCCCCTAAACACTGGAACAAGTCAGGGATGCCTTCTTTTACCACATCTATTCAAATTGTCCTTGAAAACCTAGCCAGATCAATTAGACAGACCAAGGAAATTAAAGGGATATGAATAGGAAAAGAAGAACTCAAACTATCTCTATTTGCTGATGACATGATTATTTTTAAAGGAACGCAGAAAATTCCACAGAAAACTTTTAGAAACTCATATGTGAACTCAGAAAAGTAGCAGGATATAAGATTAATGCTCACAAATCCAATGCATTTTATACATAAGTGTTGAATCTTCAGAAAGATAAGTTAGGAAAACTACCCCATTCACAAATAGCTTCAAAAAAAATATAAAGTACTTGGGAATCAATCTACAAAAGAGGTGAAAGACCTCCACAATGAGAACTACAGAACACTAAAGAAAGAAATTAAAGAAACCTTAATCCCATGTTCTTGGATAGGCAGAACTAATATCATCAAAATGGCCATACTACGAAAAGTGCTATAGCGATTCACAATTCCAATTAAAATCCCACTGACATACCTTACAGAAATAAAGCAAGCAATCATGAAATTCATCTGGAAGAATAAGAAACCCAGAATAGATAAAACAATCCTTAGCAGGAAGAGTGAAGCCGGGGGTACAGCAATACCAGACCTTCAACTATACTACAAAGCAGTGGTAACAAAATGTCATGGTATTGGCACCAAAATAGACAGGACGATCAATGGTACAGAATAGAGGACATGAACACAAACCCAAATAAATACAATTTTCTCATACTACACAAAGGTGCCAAAAATATGCAATGGAGAAAAGATAGCCTCTTCAACAAATGGTGCTGGAAAACTGGAAATCCATATTCAACAGAATGAAAATAAACCCCTATCTCTCACCTGCACAAAAATCAACTCACAATGAATCAGAGACCTTGAAAACAGACCAGAGACCCTGCAGATTATAGACGAAAAAGTAGGTCCAAATCTTCAACTTTTGGCTTAGGATCAGACTTCCTTAACAGGACTCCATAGCACAAGAAATAAAAGCAAGCATCAATAAGTGGGGACAGATTCAAACTAAATAGCTTTCTCTCAGCAAAGGAAACTATCAACAATGCAAAGAGAGAGCCTAGAGAGTGGGAGAATGTATTTGCCACTCATACTTCAGAGTAAAGCACTAATTTCCAGAATATATAAAGAACTCAAAAAAACTCTACACCAAGAATACAAATAACCCAATCAAAAATGGGCTAAGGAAATGAATAGATACTTCACAGAAGATCCACAAGCAATCAACAAACATATGTAAAAATGTTCAACATCTCTAGTAATAAGAGAAATGCAAATCAAAACTACACTAAGATTCCATCTCACACCCAATTAGAATGGCGATTATCAAGAATACAAGGAACAGTAGATGTTGGAGAGGATGTGGGGAAAAAGGTACACTCATACATTGCTGGCAGGGCTGCAAATTAGGCCAGTCACTCTGGAAAGCAGTGTGGATATTCCTTAGAAAACTTGGGAATGGAACCATCATTTGACCCAGCTATCCCACTCCTTGGCCTATACCCAAAGGACTTAAAATCAACATATTACAGAGATACAGCCACAACAATTTTCATAGCTGCTCAATTCACAATAGCCAGATTGTGGAACCAAACTAGATGCCCCTAAATTGATGAATAGATAAGAAACTGTGGTAGATATATACCATGGAATATTACTCAGCCATAAAGAATAATAAAATTATGGTATTTGCAGGCCAATGGATGCAGTTGGAGAATATCATGCTAAGTGAGATAAGCCAATCTCAAAAAAACAAAGGATGAATGATCTCACTGATAAGCGGGTGATGACACGTATAAGGGGTGGGAAGGGGGCAGGAATGGAGGAAGGAGGGACTCTATAGAGGGATAAGAGGGGTGGGAAGGGTGGGGGGGGAAATAACAGAATGAATCAAAAACTATTACCCTATGTAAATGTATTATTCCACAAATGGTATATCTCTACTTCATGTACAAAAAGAGAAAACAAGATGTATCCCATTTGTTTACAATAAAAATGAAAAAAAAAAAAAAAAAAGTTGGGCTGGCCTTTCCAAAGGAAGAGGTCCAAATGGTCAGTAGACATCAAAACAAGACATTCAACTTCACTCGTTTTCAGTCAGGAAAACCACATGGCCTTACCACTACATACCCAGCACTTTTTACAGTCTGACAAAACCATGTATTAAGAAGAAAGTGGAACAATTGGAACTTGCAGAAACTCTTGCTGAGTCTCACAACTGCCTCAGCCATTGTGAAAACCCATGGTAACTGCTTCTGTGGACTCACATACTGTGTGACCCACCAGCTGTTCTCCTGGGAATAAACCCAATAGAAATACAACCGTATGAACACAAAGTGACAAGGGCAAGAAGGCTCGAAGCATCACTACTCATGAGAGCAACAGAAGGACTGGACACAAACAAGTGGTATGTTCATGCACTGGAACTATTTAATACAAATTAATTTTCCTTTTTAACAAAAAAAGAATAATTAAAAATAAGGGAAAAATATTTTGAATTCAGAAACTGAAAAAGTCAGGTGATTTTCAAATGTGATTTTGTGTCCAGTTTGAGAGCATACATTTTTATTAAAATAACATGGGTTTTATCTTTTCAAATGTTGTTTTAGTTAAAAAAAACAACTTAAACATTAAAAAATAGTAAGATACAACCCATACATTGTAAATACTCAGTGACAGATGATTGTGTTCCATTAATAGTCACATTTGCTTGAGTCAATAACTGCCTATATTTACTAGGCTTATGTGACACAGCCTTCAAAGGAGCTCCCTGTATTAAGTTCCTCATATGCATCAGGTATCATAACTAGGCTTTGTGGGACAATTAGGGAGAAAGAAGTCTGCACTTTCATGCTGCAAGGAGCAGGCCACCAAATGCAACAGAAGAAGTCATCAAAGTGTCAGAGGTGAGCTACAGAGCCAGACTGGTGAAACATGAGAGAAAATTTGGAAAGGCTTCTTGTCAGAGGTTGTAATGAGTGAGTTTGTAGGATTTCCACAAAATGGTGGAAAGGATGCCCAATAAGACCAGACAGAGAGTCTCTGTAGTTATACACTAGCTTTGCTTTGTGAAGCCTGGGTACAGGTCTGGGAGTAGTGGAGTAGACTTGGAACTTAGGCTTAATGGTGAGATGGGCTTTGCCCACTGGAAAGAACAGTCTGTATTAAATTTAATAAATGAGGAACCTTTTGAGGTTCAATGGGGTTATGCCTTGAGGAGAATCCACAGGATCCACGGGCTCACTGAGGAAGGGTAAGAAGGGAATTCAGGAAGTAGTGGAATGTCACTGCCCCGTTCAGACCAGAAGCTTACAACTTCTAAGGTGAGAGGGTGCCTGGGACTAAAAGGACACAAGGGATTCCTTGGGTTCACACAAGTGGGGACACCCACAAATGGTGCCTGGGTCCCACCATGTCAGGGACTGGGAGATGTGTAGTGTTGTCTCTGGGATCAAGTGACTGGCTTCCTCCTGGGAACAAGCGTGTCTGGGTTCAGTGTTTGAACTGAACCCAAGCAACAAATTACATGGTTCTCACTACATGCCTAAGGAATGACAGACCAGGGGTCATAATGCCACTCTTGGTGTGTGAGAGAGAAAGAAAGAGGAGGTGGAGCAGGAACAAAGGAACTACTAAAAAGAGAAACAGACTGAGAAACCTGATGAGAGGAAGGAAGAAGAGAAGAAAACAGAATAAAATGGAATCTGTGGACACATGGAAGGATGCAGCTTCTCCAGCTGTTTCAAACACCACTGGCCCCTACAGATACTCTGACATTTCAACTGAGCAGTCCTCCACCAATTTGTAGCAGTATTTTTAAGAAGTTATGCCGTTGGTCATCTATTTTAATTTTCATAATTTTACTTTTACCTTTTCTCTTTGCAGAGGTCTTTCTCTTCTTTATTTTAAAAACAGCAGCCTTCTGGTTTTAGACATTATGAAACATTTCATTCATGTCATGTTACTCAGAGAAGTGAAATTCCTTAAAGTTTTTTATTTCAGCTGTACCTTAGCATTACACATAATCACAGATGATGTTCAAGATTTTTCATTTAAATTACACATCACTGTTTTTCTTCCTGAGAATGTAAAGTCAATCACAACTCCTGGAATAATCTATATTCACACATCATGTACTATTTGTAACCTGTTCATATTTCTGAATTTATAACTCTTCCTTTCTCCCTTATTTCCCTATAGGGCATAGTCAAGTATGGCTTATAAGTAATTATCAGAAATATACCTTCTCACATAACACTGAAAGAATGAATTGTTTGATATAAATATCCTCTCTAAAAATTGATCTTTTGTTTTTGTTCTAATTTAATGACAGTCATTATTTTCATTTACTGATGTGGCTGACACCCTGTGAATAAGATGATCCATCAAAGGCTTATCACTTGCTATCTGGACATTCAAAGCTCCAAGAGAATTATTAATGTTATTACTATTCTGATATAACACTTTCTTTTCCATTTGAATTTCTCACATCGTGGTCAAGAAATTAAATGAGGAAACAATTTGTAAATACTAAGCTATCAACTGTGTGTACCTTTTCTATCAAGTGAATAATCAGTTAAGGGAATCTGAGCACCTGCTTCTGAAATTAATGACTTTTGAGAATGATCTAGTTAAGAGTGGACATTACCAACAATTTGCTTTGAAGCATTAAAATCACTACCTACTTTGTCCTTTAAATTTTCTTCTAGACTTTGTGCTTTCGGTCACAGTTTAGCTCATGCTTAGCTTCTAAAAACTGTGTGGGAGAAAGGATACGACATCTTCCTAAAGAAAGTACTAACTGATTAAAAACCTCCTTAGGGCCTTTTCTATGCCCTTAAATTTGCCATTCACTATCTTATCAAAAAGTAAGAATACAAAATAAATTTCACATGCTTTCTAGAAGTGTCAATATTTCTAAGGTTTCAACAATGTACAAAGAATGCAGTAAACTGAATGTGGATATGGGAGGTGATATTTATGTGGCCCTTGAAATGTAATGAAGACTGCGGGAGGGGGCTTAAGAGAGAGTAGGGATCCTGACATCCTCAGGTTCTCATTTAGTAAACATACAATTTTTCCTGAATGAAGTGGTTTAATAAATAAAACATACTAATTGTGGCATTCTGTTTAATCTATTCTGGGATATGGAGTTTAAGAATCATTTGGGGAGATTTTGAAAAATGTACATGGCTAAGTTCCCTACCGATTTCAGATCAAAGATCCGGGTGAGATCTGAGGAACTCATATCTAACATCTTAGGTGATTCCTTCAGCAACATGAGGAGAGATCCAAACAAAGAGGCATTGCTCCTAAATATCTCTGATGAAGTTTTTCAGACTATGGCAAAAAAGGGGGGGATTTACTCAGCTATTATTTTTCAAAGATCTCTTGATGTAATATCTCACTTTGTCAGTTAGGTAATTTCTACCATTGCACTATTTGGAAAGACTCTTCTTCATACTTAAGAGGTAAACCTGATGAAATCATAGCCTAGCTTATGATTAGACTAAGTATGCACTGATTGGATGATACTCTCAATTAAGAAGGCATCTATAGTATGCTGATCATTTTTCCAACTGGTTATGTAGGAAGGAAGAAGGCTAGGCTTTTTGAATACCTATTATATGCTAGGAATCTTACCAAACTTTCATTTAATATATGATGAGGTATGTTAATACTGCTTTACAAAGGGGAAACTAAAGTTAGAAGCTATCAGGGCCAATAGCTCATCCTCCTACATTGCTGAGAAACAAGGTCATGGGGCTACATTCTCCATTCCACTGGTCTGACTATGAAACCAAAGCCCACTGTAGTTCATCATATCACAGTGTTCCCCAGTATACAACAGACCTGGGAGATGATTGAAAACATTGTAAGATTGAAATTTTAAAGTTTCTTCATCACTTGTAAAGACAAGAATGAAAAATGAAAAGGGCAGAATGATACAATAAGAAAATAAAATCCTGAAATAAAATAGGATGAATATCTAAGAGCTTTCCTGGCAAAGGACAGAAAAGAAAGATCTGGTAATAGTGTCAATTTGATTTGATTCCAGTGTGTACATGAGGAATGGAATGCATGGAATCCTTCCAGAGAATAATCTGCTGGCCAGAGTAGAGACCCTGAAAAGGAATCAAAGAAAAGAAATAGGAGTGACTATCACGGGAAGGGCTGTCAAGAAGGAGAAAGCAATTAGGGTCACTTCTCTAACCAAGGAGAGAATGAGCAGGTGTCTTGACACTGTCTCCCACTGGAACTTTCCAAGAGTAAGGGTACTTTTTATCACCTTTGACTCTAGAGATCCACACAATGTCTTTAATGTACTGGTCACTTGACAAGTCCTTGCTGAACAAATGTCATGAAATGCACAGAAGGCATTTATAAATTGAACAACAGCACCCCATGTGGTGCATGGTGGTAAAGAAATACATTTTTTTTTCCTGTGCTGGGGATGGAAACCAGGGCCTTATGCACTCTACCACTGAGTTACACCCCTAATGCAGAAAAATGCTTTTGAACACGTAAGCATAAAAGCAGGAATTCCAGTTCATTACAGAGAAAGATTGAGAGAGGCTTCTCCCTCTCTATGCATAGAATTTAGTAGGTACTCAATAAACATCAGAGCAAGTACATGAACTATAGTTGTATGTAAATATTTTGAGCCTCAGCATATAAAACTGAAACAAATTGTAAAGGAGGTATATTATAACTTTGGGTTGAAGAACAATCACTTGGTATAGGTCATTTTCCAATATCATGCCCAATCTCAACAAACCTAAGAATGCTGGATTTTTCTTACGTCACTGTTTCCCCTTTTCTACTCCCTAAGCCTGGTTTATCTCCTTTCTGGACTTTCACTCTTGACTTCCAAGCAGACATCCTTTCTAGATTCTCTTATAGATTGTAGTCCTATGGGGCTTCCTAAGTAACAGCTCTAATCAGTGGGCTCTTCCATTTAAAAGGAAAACCAAAACCCAAATCAAGAATTATGCTTATTTCAAAGGCAATCAAGGCCTCCCCTGAGCTGTTTCCAACCTCTTTTCCTAACTTTATGCCTCTCCTTTTTCTTTGTTCTTTTATCCACCTATGTACCAAAAAAAAGAAAATTTTCCCTATATGCCTAACATCTCCTCGTCTTGGGGTCTTATTCCTGTTATTCCTTTTCTAGGAAACTTCCCCTAGAAAAAACTTCAATTTTTTTCTTGCTCCAAATCCTACCCATCCTTCAAAGGCCACATGGCCCAGTGGCTGTGTAGGAAGCAGCCATCCTCCTGTGGAACTTCTGTTGCACATTGCTCCACTCTCCTGCATAGAATTTCCTACTTTTAAGCTTCAATTCAGTTATTCTGGTAAATTCATTATAACATATATGAAACCATAAAATCCTCAGAACAAATTGGTGACACACCTTTGTGCCCCTCCTATGACTTGATCCCTTATATTACGTTCAAGGATGTGTTTGCTGAATCAAAACTTTCTCAGAGTAAGCCTCACTTAGTCTTCCTGTCTCCCTCATTTGCACTCTTTTCATAGCCTACCTATTCTTTTTTTCTACTTACCATCAAAGTCCTCAGATATTGGGCAATGAGCATAAAAGGAAATAGGAAGGAAGAAAATACAGAAGTGGAAAGTAAAGGCAATAACAAGTCCTATTTCCTTGTGTTCCCCACAGATCCCCAGTAGTGATCAAGAAGAGAGGCATGTGCAGGCAGCTTGGAATCACATTCCACAGGCATCAAGACGACATGCTGAACCAAAAAAAAAGAAAGAAAGAAAAACAAACAACTCAATCAATAATGGACTAATGAACTGAACAGACACCTCACAGAAGACAAAAATATATGAAAAAATGATCAACATCTCTAGTGATTAGAGAAATGCAAATCAAAACTACCCTAAGATTTTATCTCACTCCAATAAGAATGGCAATGATCAAGATATAAACAACAATAAATGTTGGTTGCCATTCCACATTGCTGGTGGAATGGCAAATTGGTGCAGCCACTCTGGAAGCAATATGGAGTAAGTTCCCTTAGAAAATGTGTAATGGAACCACAATTTGACAGCTATCCCACTCCTCCGTCTATATCAAAAGGACTTAAAATCAGCATAGTACAATGACACAGCCACATCACCTATTGTGAATTGCAGCTCAATTCACAATAGGTAAACTCTGGAACCAACCTAGATGCCCTTCAACAGATGAATGGGTAAAGAAACTATGGTGTATACATACAATGGAATATTACTTAGCCTTAAAGGAGAAAAATGTGGCATTTACAGATAAATAGATGGCATTGGAGAATATCATGCTAGGCAAAATAAGCCAATCCCAAAAAAACAAAGGCCAAATGTTTTCTCCAATATGTGGATGCTGATCCATAATAGGAGGGGGCAAGGGAAAAATGAAAGAACTTTGGATGGGGCATAGGGAGTAAGGGGAGGGGTGGGGGCACTGGGGTTGGAAAGATGGTGGAATGAGATGAACATCATTACCCTAGTTACATGTATGATTGCGTGAACAGTATGACTCTACAGCGTGTACAGAGAAATAAATATTGTGCTCATTTGTCTACAATAAAAAAAAAAAAGACGACATGCTGAGAGAGGACAATTTCAACCAAGGGCTCTAATGAGGATGCTGGGGGTGGCCAGAGAAGGAGGTGTCTTCTCAATACACTGATGACAGATGAAAGTCCTTACCAGAAAATTTACTGACCAAACTTCCACCAATGATAAAATGAGATTAACAGAAAGAAAAAGCATGGAAATAAATACCAATGGCAAATACCAGCCCCCAAGCAGTGAAATATATATCCAACAATGAGAAAGTTAGCTGGGTACACATCAGAGAGACAAGAAGTGAGTAGCTGTCAAGAATAAAGTACTATGAGCTCAATACTCTTAACGATTAAGTGGATACAGACCATTTTTCACACTATATATGGAATTTGTTTTTGAGATCTTTAAACTAGCCAAAATTTCTGCCTAAGAGTAATTATAATGGTATGGGGTCTGCTGGAAAGAAAAAAAAAAAACACAGAAATAAGATTCACACTAGTAAGAATAATTTTATTTCATTAAATGGTTGGTTATCTCATTCCTATGATCCCAACAAGGGAGTATTTTCTTACTCCTTTATTAGTCATGGAAGAAGTAAATACTAATAATTCCCTTTACTAGGAAATTTGCTGGCGAATGGAAACATATAAATCACTCTGATGAGGTCTTCCCTGTGTGCATGTGTAACATTTGTACCTGGACATATACCAATAGCTAAAGAAATTGTTCAGACATATGAGGGCAATCCACCATATTGATAATTCAACAAGATAACATTCTTTTTCATCATGTTTACTGTGAAGCTATATATGTATAGTCAAGCAAAATAAAAGACACATCAATATAAGGACAACACATATACCAATCACAGACAAAATGTGATGTGCCAATGTGTTTTGACCAAGAGCTCCAACTTGAATAATCCACAATTAAAAACCATAATTAATAATTGCATCATTAGCAATACTAAGAAGGAAATTACACACAGTCAAGTGAATATCAATTACATTGGTTGAGTGATGTGTTGCTTGCCTATTTACTAGACTCACCAGGAAAACTCATCAGAGATACTGATACATGTGCTGAGCAGATGTCATTTATTAACTCTACGGCAGGTGCCAGACTTTCTTTTTTTATTTTTCCTTTTGGAATTTTCTCCTATTCAATTATTTTTATATTTTGGCACATAATAATTGTATGCATTCATAGGATACAGTGTGACACTTTAACATATGTATACAATGTATGAAAAGCAATTCAGAGTAATTAGAATTTTCATTTATCATCGCTTTATGTTGTAAACCTTCTAACTCCTCCTTTCAATTTCCCTTTAAGTATATAGTACATTGCTGTAAACTTACTTTGATGTAAAATGCTAGAACTTACTCCTCCTAGTTGTATTTCAGGACTTGCCATCCAACATCCCTGGGTCCTTCCTCCCACCTGCACTCCCTAACCTCCATTAACGACACTATCTTCTGCTTTGAGATCAACAATTTTAGCTTCCATGTAAGAGTGAGAATGTTCAGCGTTTGTTTTTTGGTGCCTGGCATTTTGCACTTAGCAAAGTTCTCCAGTATTATCCATGTTATTTGATTTTCTAATAACATTTTACAATTTTCCTTAAATAGTATTTTTCAGAATCGTAAATTCAAAATAATTGACCATTTGCTTCTCGAGTGTCTTTTGCCCCATTCACAAATATAAATTTGAATACAAGTGAGTCCTACTGAGGAAGAGAGAATGTATTAAAACTCTTCTGAGAGATCTGTAGTGGAGACATATTTTAACTATTTACCTATATGCTCAAGCCATGGAAATTGACTTTTTTTTAATATTAATATGATTTTTATAAAATTTGTGTATCTTTAAGCATATGTACAGAAAACAGTTTAGTAATTTGTGTGTTAATTTTTTTATTGTAAACAAATGGGATACATGTTGTTTCTCTGTACATGGAGTAAAGGCATACCATTTGTGTAATCATAAATTTACATAGGATAATGTAGTTTGATTCATTGTTATTTTTTCCCTTCCCCCCACCTCTCCCTCCCCTCTTTTCCCTCTATACAGTCCTTCCTTCCTCCAGTCTTGCCCCCCTCCCACCCCCACTATGTGTCATCATCCGCTTATCAGTGAGATCATTCGTCCTTTGGTTTTTTGAGATTGGCTTATCTCACTTAGCATGATATTCTCCAATTTCATCCATTTGCCTGCAAATGCCATAATATTATCATTCTTTATGGCTGAGTAATATTCCATTGTATATATATACCACAGTTTCTTTATCCATTCATTAATTGAAGGACATCTAGGTTGGTTCCACAATCTGGTTATTGTGAATTGAGCAGCTATGAACATTGATGTGGCTGTATCTCTGTAGTATGCTGATTTTAAGTCCTTTGGGTATAGGCCAAGGAGTGGGATAGCTGGGTCAAATGGTGGTTCCATTCTTTGCCACTCATACTTCAGATAAAGCACTAATTTCCAGAATATATAAAGAACTCAAAAAACACTACACCAAGAATACAAATAATCCAATCAATAAATGGGCTAAGGATATGAACAGACACTTCACCGAAGAAGATCTACAAGCAATCAACAGATATATGAAAAAAAGTTCAACATCTCTAGTAATAAGAGAATGCAAATCAAAACTACACTAAGATTCCATCTCACCCCAATTAGAATGGCTATTATCAAGAACACAAGCAACAACAGTTGTTGGCAAGGATGTGGGGAAAAACGTACACTCATACATTGCTGGTGGGAAATTGACTTCTTGATTAGCAAAGGACCATCAAAGATTTGAAGCAAGTAAGTAAATTCATCCAGGTTCCACCCTCTACTTTTGATTTCATTCTGAAAACACTGCTGAAAGGACTGTATTTAACTGACAATAAAAATTGAGATTAACTTGCAAAAAATTATAGGTATCCCAATAATAGGAAATCTACTTTAGAACATCAAAGATTTTTTTAAATTTATTTTGTTGCAAACAAAAGGGGCTGGGGATAGGGCTCAGTGGTCAAGTGCCCCTAAGTTCAATCCCCAGTACCCCCCAAAATAAATGAATGAATAAATAAAGCATGTCAAAGTTACATCTTTACTCCATAATATATCATTTTTTAATGAAAATAATGTTCTACATTATTGATCATCACAGAAAGGGATGCTTCCAGAAACTGCACCATGCTTTGTCCTGCAGTGCCATGAAGTCCTGGCTTTCCAGCTAACAGAGCGTTTGAGATAGGCCAGGGCTGGACAAATGGTACAGTTCAACAATGGAGAGAGACCTCTCTCCTCTTCCCTTTCCTTTAAGACAACCCTGAAGATAATGAAAGGTGATTTGATGAAGAATATATGATAACTACGCTAGAAAAGTCACAGCTTCAGAAAGATGAGACATCTCATCCTCTTCCAGTAAAAACAATCTTTGACAATTATAAATTAAAGTAGTGTCTGTTTTGCAGACTCAGCAGGGACATGCTTTTCACACAATAGAATGGTAGAAGTCAAATCTTAAAGACTTTGGGTCTTTAAGCCCACTGGAGATACCAGTGAACACCTTTTCACTCTAACAGCACTGAAAGGGCAAATGAAGTCCTGGGAAAAGGACTAAAATTATCTCCCTTTCATTCATCAGGCCTGGTTTCCCCTGATTCTTTGTAAGTTTATTAAGATATTTAAAATAGCTTACTTCAAAACAAGTATTATTTATTCTAGATTCATCCTTGATATTTTCTTGATTCATGGCCTCCTCTACATCTTACTGTCTGAAGATGATAAAGGAAATTCTGACTTGCTTTCTATTTGGAATAAATATATTGGATTATGCCCCCAAAATATTTCCAAAGAACTCTCACAAATAAAAGGCATATTACACTAATTTCAAGATATTTATTTACAAGACAGACTAGTCTGAAGTCAACCAAAAGTTAAACCACAGAGCAGTACAACATGACCCTTTGCTTATTAATTCTGAGTGAAATTCAATGGGATTCTCAGGCATAAAAATGTCACAATTCATGCTGAAGTCTTATATTTTAAATTATAGTAAATGCTTTTCTAAGGTATCTGTAGGGATGAAATCAAAGTTAAGACAATTGATAACTATGTTGATAGCAGTTGATAAGTGGAAGACATGTTAGCCATTAAAAGAAAGAGAAAGAACAAGAAAAAGTAATGTTGTCTCTCAGTTTTTGTTTTTGTTTTAGTTTCTGGGAATTGAACTTTGAACTCCTGCTTTCCTGCATGTGAGGCAAGCACGCTACCACTGAGCCATACCTCCAGCCCATCACTCTGCTTTGATCAATATTTTAAAAATATCTAGGCCTTTCCCATTTTGTACTAATATCAAGGATGCATTCATTTAATTTTACTATGTTGGAAATAAAATATTTCTTTGTAGAGAAAGCATAGAATAATTTATCAATACAGAATGTTGAATGGAAAAACTTCAACTCTTTTCTGAACTGTAAACACTTTCTTTTTTAATATCATTTTTCATCTTTTACCGAACTTGGCATACACTGAGCTCAAAATTTCCCTTTCAGTATCTTTTGGATGTGTACAACACACCAGATTAATATCAAAATGAAAAGGTAGGTTTCCCAAATTACAGAATTTCAATTTATGCTTTCAAGCCAGAAAACTCTATGCATTAAGCAAATAAACGTTAAATGTATTGTTTACTTTTTATCATACTGCTGATAGAAAGGAAAAACACAAAATGATACTGAAAAATTGAATTGTCTGTCTCTATTGAAAGTCTTCTATATGTATTAAAAATGGAAAATAACATTCTCTTTCAGTTCAATTTGCAGCTTTAAAATACATTATCTCTAAAATCAAATACTTGATATTTGGTACAGTGTTTCATTTCCAAAAATGATAAGAAAAAAGGAATATAGCCTCCCATGGCATTGCCAGATCCTCTCGCCATTTTCTTGTAACTATGCTGTTTTATAGATGAAACTACAAAATGACAAATATAACATCTGAAAGAATAAAAAAGGCAATAAATCAACAGTTGACACTATAGCCTATTAAAATACACTCAACTAGTATTGCAAAAAAATAAAAATTTCTTCACACTTTACATTCTTTGTAGCTGGGAAGAAAATTTCACACTCCTCAAGCAAACCGTGAGCTGCTAAAATGCCAACCAAATTCCCCTCATACTCTCTTCCTGCACTGGTTTTCCCATGACCAAAATACACAGCACAAATATCCCTTGTGTCATTTAATCCAAAATGCCCAGAAGGATGTATGAGGATTACTAATCACCCATATTTATATGACATTGCATTGGAAAAGAAAATAAGATACCTAGTCTTATTTTCCAACTGCAAAATGATAGTTTTAATCAGTCACTATTTCCAATCTGTTGATTCCCAATGTAATGAAGAGTGTGACCATTTTTATTTATAAAGGAAGCCTAAAAAACATTTTCTTCCCTCAATGTTTAACCAAAGTTTCTTCGAAGCATCTGGTGTCAAAAATGACTGCAGTATAGATATTTTTATGGTTTCCAGTATAACTGAATATGTTAGCTTATTTTGTTACCCATTAATCATTATTACAAGGTATTAGTGAATCTAGTGAAGTTACTTTATTAAACTGTTTAGGTTGGTCTTAACAAAGGCCTCAAGAAAGTTCCTTGAGAGCAAAGAGCACATTACAGTTCTCTGTAAGTTATACCGCAAATTCTTCATGGGGATGAGCAGCTCATCAATGAAAGGATGAAGAATGAATAAAATTCCCTAAATGCAGAGAACAGCACTCAAAGTACAGTTAAATACAGTTAAATATTTCAGGGACTGAAAGGCTCAACTTTGACTTTGTCAAAATTCAATGGCAGGCACTTCATACATCTGTCTGAGGGAACTTGGAAAGGTGGCCTACATAACACCCTTGGTCTACTGTACTTTTTGAAACACCACACATTTTTACTACAATCAGAGTTGAAAGCACTTCTCTTACAGGAATGTTATTTTTAAAAAGTGGCTTGGAAATGAGTTCATGGCTTCAAGGGAATTTTATCATTCACGAATGACTTCATTCCATCAGAAACTAATAGTGAGTCTTTGTCTTTCAAGTGCTAAACACTGAGTGACAGAATATGACCCCTGTAATAGCAGATACAAATATTTCTATGTATTTGTATAAATATTAATATGAATGCAATCAATAATCTCTTGAAACTCTTCATGGGTCTACTGGCCAAACTCTTGAGAGGTCAGAACATAACTGTCTGCAGTTAAAGAAGGAGGAATATAATTTCCATACCAGTATATTCAAACATACAGATGAGTTTTATTATCCTTAATTAGTTTTGATTTACACACAAGTGAATCTCAATTCAAGCAGATCATCACAGTCAGTGGGTTGAAGAAACCATTCTGACTGTCCATTAGCCATAGACTGGCTGAATAGACCATAATATATCCTGACAGAGGAAAAATAGCAAATATTAAAAGAGTGTCTTTGATTAGTATGTGGTGGTTTGAAGATCAATGTGTGACATGTTAAGTACAAAATCCAAGTGACAGTGTCCTATTTATAAATGGTAGTAAAAAAAATTGGTGTGTGTTTATATGTTCTCACACATGGAAAGGTGTGGGAAATTTCCAAAGTTATTAACTAATACACAGACTGGGGATAAGTTTATTGTAGACAGAAAGTAAGTTTTTTCAGTGTATCTGAGTTTTAGATCCTTTGGTCCCTGAAATTTCTCAAAAGCCTCATATAGTATCTAATATGCACTAGGCACTCAGGAAATGGGTGTTCAATGAAGTAATGGAAAGAGTCTGCATTCTTCCCATAATCAAATAAAGAATGTGTTAAGGTAGAAAGGTACCAGACAATGACTTTATGAACAGAAACCACTATAATTCCCACTTTACAGTTCAGCAAACTTGTAAGGTTCAGAGAGTGGTAGTAACTTGCCCAAGGTCAGTCTGCTGGTGGCAGAGCTGTGATTTCAACTCAGGTAGCTTAGTTCCAGAGCCTATGCTCTGCCCACCTCAGAAACTAGGGAAGTCACTGCTCAGATCAGAGCCCTGTTGCAAGGCAATTCCTGAGGTATTTCCATGGAACTCCACAGAACAGTATGAGAACTACTGGACCAGTTTATAGGTTGAAGGCTCTGGAGGGCTTTCATCTGGAAATTGATAAAGGCATGTGTGAAATGGAAGGTTTGAGATTCTCATTTTCCCCAACATACCAGCTCCCCTCCCTTCACATACTACATTTAAAGTCGTCAACAAATTTAAAGGTCGTACTTGAGGCTTGGCCTGCCTAGCTTTAGTTCTTGCCTAGGGACATAATCCATGAACTTGGAGACATATCAGACCTGGTACTCTGCTACATCCTTTGTAAAGATGGCAGGATAAACTTAGAGGTGTAATGTGTATAGGCTTTAGGACACAGCGAAAATTTTATATTTGATAAGGGACATGTGCATTGGCAAGAGGCCCAGAAACTTCATCAGACTACTGCTATTGAATTTCATTCATGATTTTTGTTCCTTAGGAAAAGTATTCCTTCTCTGTGACCCAATGGCTTCTACCACAAAGGCATTAGAAAGGTCACTGTTCCAGTCTGCCCCAGGACACCAGAGAGAGGGTGCCCTATAGAAAAGGAAGGAAGAAAAATCCTGACCAAGTCACCTTAGGCACTGGCACATGTGTCTGAGAGGGGAGCCTGGGTGGGGTGGAGGGCAGTAGGGTACTCCTACAGAGGAAAGGACATTTAGGGATTAGAAGGAAAGACTCATGGCAGAGGATCCATAGCACACATCTGTCATTTCTCCAGCCACATGGAAGGATAGAAAAGGGCAGAGAAAGCAGGTAAGGGATTTCCTCAGGGCTGGGGATATCATAAGGTATTGCAGAAGGCAAGGTGGCCAGGAGCCCAGGAGACTGGGACATTGGTGGAAACCCAAATGAGGCCTGGAGGGTCCAGGAGAAGCTGAGAATGTTGAGGCATGGCATCAAACATATGGTGCAGTGAGAAGAACCCAAGGCTCCAATCAGAAAGCCTGGGATACAACTAATTCCCCAGTCTTGACTGAACAGGGGACTTCTGGTGACCAAGCTTGAATGTCATGTCATTGAGCTTCTTTTTCCCAATGGTAAGATGTAAGGCTAGTTCTCCCTCATGAGACTGTGGAGAGGCTTTGGAGAAAAATGCATGTGGAAGACTCCAGCACAGGCTCAAAATGTAGATGGTTCTATATACTTTTCCCTTCTTGTTATGTACTTTATATGTACATACATAAACACATACATATTTATTAGATTTTTAAGGAACCTCTCATATTTTTAAAAAGCCACCAATAGGGGTACAAGTAAATCCCTTAGGATTTATTTCACAATGCATTTGCCTCTGTCCTGACAAAGTTCTCTCCCTGTGGGCCTCCCTTCTCTATAAGGCCTCAGCTACGAAGTAGAACAAGCACTAACAGGGTTTCCAACTGCTCTAGCCCTATCCCTAGAATGAGCCTAGCCTGCCTTAAAATGCCTGCCTGAGAAATCTCAAAGTGGCCCAAAAATTTTTAGCGTGGTCCTGCCAGCACTTCAGGATGGGACCTCCGTTTCCAGCCTCTGGAGTGAGTGCAGCAGCCCTGACTTCCTTAAGCACCAGTCCACAAACCCAGATGGGTTTCTCCTGGACCAACTTTTCTGGCTTTTTATGTTTCACTTCTTTACTCAGCCCCCACTCACCCCTCTCCTTACTCCCTCACTGTCTCTTAAAGGGCCCAATTACCTCCTTACAAATCAGAATGGAACTCAGCTCCTTCACCTACTGTCAGCAGTTGTTGAATACAATCTCCTTTCACTCCTCTAATGCGTGTCTGCATTTAATCTTTGCCAATACAGATAATATGCGGCATGCATATTTCTTAAAAACTTGAAATTGTGGGAGTAATACTGGCTAGTTCTCCCTTTCTTGAAAGTACTAAATTTTTATATCTATCAAGTAACTCTTCATATTGATAGATCACGCTTATATCTGAAGACCAGAATCACTCTATAAGTATTTTGTTAAGTATTTATAATATTCTAGTCTATAGATCTTACTATTATATATATGAGTTAAACAAACTGATCATAAAAACTCTTTAAGGAAATCACCCTCCATAGCATCTCAGAATTGGCTGGTTTATTAAACAGAAAACATCTTAATATAAATGGCCTAAACATTAATTAGACAATTCTTAAAGACAATTTTCTAGTCTTTTATACTTTTCATTTTATTCCCAAGGCAATTCTAGATTATGCAACAGTGAATCACAAATAAAGGGAACAAAGTAGAGAACAGATGCATTTTCTGCTTCTAGAATATAGTGTGCACTCTCCAGAGTAGTTCCGAGTGCGTGTGCATGTGTACACGTATGCGCCCACACACACACAGAAGCCCCACAATGGAAGTAAAAGAATGTCACTCCAATTGGACATTTTGCTCCTTTTCATTCTCTCCTAAATCTACTGCTTTGGTAATATATTTTTAAAAACTGTGGGTTACAACCCATTAGTGAAAAATAAATCAATTTAGTAGGTAGCAAAAGAATTTGTTCATAAATGAAATAGTATGATAAACAGAAGAGAAAACATCAAAGTACCTTTTAGGCAGTGGGTAGTGCTGATAGAAGGATCTGTAAAGTTTCAGTTAAACCTCCACGTGTTCGAGTTGCGTCATGATGTTTTCTCACTTTTGACCAAAAACAACAGTTTAAGAACAATCCCAAGTTCAACATCAGGACCTCCTATGAAACATGCTTGCATTCTATACCTGGCACTCCTTCTTTGGAACCCTCCTGGCATCTGGGCCACTCACTCAAAAATTCAATCACATAGTGCTTTATTTGTGGTGGGCAAGCAAGGATGTTCCAAGCACAGTGAGGCAAGCCTAGCCAGCATGCAGTGTCTGCTAGTATGAGAGGAACAGTGATGTCAAGGACTCACAATCCCATAGAAGCTGCTGAGTGGAAGGGCAGTGCTGAACAGGATTCTTCAGAATACATCCCTCCTATATCACCTCCTGGCTTCGGAAAGGGAGGGTTGATCTAGTAAACAAAACTACAAAATGTTAAAGGTGTCACTGATGTGTAAGTTCAGAGCTGACTTACTGGCCATTTCCTAGGCTGTTCAACATGAGGGAAAGGTTCTTGAAACATGCACTGAATTTTCCCCCAACAGTTCTAAAACCACTGTCTCTTCTTATCTTTGCTAAATGACAAGAAGGATATGATTTTTTTCATTCATAAACAGTATGTGTGTACAGAAGTTACTGATGCTAATAAACCTGACATCAAGATGTCTGGGCAACCACATGAAGCAAGACTTTGTAAGAACTGTTGATCCATACCATGATACAGAAGATGCTCAATAACTGTCAAAACTGATTGAATTAACTGAGTCTCAGGCTTTCATTTTAGACTAGGGAATAAATCTACTAAAAAGACAGTGTTACTGCTATCAAAGTTGATGGCTTGTACAGATGGAAAATGCAAAAGATATATTGCATCTCTCTTGTAAGATACGCCATCATGAAAACCAGCAGCATATATATAGAAGTAAGAACAGGAGTAGTTTTTTCACCTGTTTTTGGCCCTTCATCATTTTAATCCCTCATAAAACAAAGTAAGCTGTACACTGTGCCGACAGTGTGTATCTTCACAGACTAGTTGAAAATAACAACATACGCTGGGTCTGAAAGTCTTGAGGGTGTGTCTGTTTTCTGAAGTAGCCTCATACAATAGTCAACGCTTCACTTGCTTCCTACCTAGTAAACACCAAGTTTCATTTGATGATGAGATTATAGGAAATGTCTAAGAAGAGAATTATTTAATTAAGTACACCCTTTATGACATGGGGCCAGCCAGTTTTAATGAATTTCTGGGCAAGACTGGTGCCAGCTTAGAGATAATGGGAAAGGAAGGGGTCAGACTTGCTAGACCATCTCAAATAACCCTCAAGATGGACACCAAAGCCTACACACAGTGCCATGAGTCAATCTTTAAATGTCAAGGGGTAGAGAGGAAGATTTCTATTAAGGACAGAAATCATGCCTTAGGTACCATTCCTGGTGGAAGATACATATCAGAAGTTCAGGATAAGGAAGAGTCTATAATGAGAACTTCATTTATTACAAGAAAATATGCTTAACAGAAATTGGAAAGCAAGAGATACCACATGTCAGAAAACTTAGAGATTTAGGCCTGAAATACAGAACTAAAAATAGGTATAGAATTCTTGTGGAGAGGAAGAATTATTCTATATTTCTTTAACTTATCAGATCAGTCTATACTTTTTCCTCAGTCTCAGTGCTTACTTTTCCAAAATAATGAGCTCACAGAATGACCCTAAACATTTATGATTTCTTATCCTAAATTAAGTTTCACAATTTGCTTAATGTTGGGGGATTTTGCCTAGTTTCTTATACAAAAACACAACTGCTGGGTTGGAAATTATATGGAAAGCAGTTGTGTGTTTCCTACTTGGGTTTTAATCAGGTCTAACTACATGCAATAGCCTACACTATCACCAGTTCCTTCTGAAACCAGAATTTGGAGTCCCAGTCATGTGATTAGATTAGAAATCTTAGTGATGACTTGCTAAATTGCAGGACAAAAGTCTTCTGGAGTCTACTACCTACTCACCTGGGATTTGGAGCAACTTACTGGATGAATAGAGAGATGTCCAAACATCTTCAGAGGAAGTAAGAGTGAATGAGCTAATTCTTAGAATACATAAGCACCAGTTCAGCTCCATGAATGTAAGTCATTCAACTTTACTAAACTTGTTAATCAGTACATTTGATGTGCATAGTAATATTGCTCTTATATAAGCTCTTTACTTTGAAACAAGGATCAATGAGCTCTGCCACAATTGTACATATACAAAAAGCAGTTTGGACGGTGTCACTCTAAAAGGTTTTGGGGTGGCTTATTTAATAATACTGCAAGACAGCATTGTGCATTGCTAATAAATGTGCAAGCTAGACACTGTAGTATGAAATAAACCTCTCCTCACTCTCAAGTCTCAATGCCTTTTTAGATTAATTTGGAAAAACTGAGACTACATCTTTATGAATTTTGATATCATGCCAATTGATGTCATTGTTATTGCAAGACCACCAAATTTTATCTTGATCTCACATTAGGCTAGAAAGGGTACATATCAGCAGACCAAACACACAAGGAAAAGATGCAGTAGAGTGGTACTTAATGCACAGATATAAATGTGCACAGGGAAGAGGCCCAGCTTATCACTTGATACAAGCAAAGGTCTGAACCAAAGGTGAAACATTATAAACAGGCCTTAAGTTAAAAGAGGAAATGTAGAGGGGTGTGGCAGGCGGAACCGGGGCCCAGGGTTACGCCACGTGCATCCAAAGATGGCGACTGGCAGACAGCAAACGGCATTCTGAATATGCATGGAGAAAGGCAGAACGCTTTTACAATTGGCTGTATGATAATCCGTTCAGCTGCCTAGCATGTGGACAGATATACTTTGTATGTATGCTCGAGCTAGTGACTGCTTGACCTTTAACAGGATTGGATGGACATAATCTGGTTACAATTGTTATGCATGAGACTGTTTATATATGATGGGTGTTATTGGAATAAATTGAGAAGCTGCTTCATGAACTTCTAAAGAGTATGTGTCTTCTGTCCAGATGGTCGGGCCATAAGCGCGAGGAGCAGCGGTTTTCCCTAAGCGGAGCCGCTTGGAGCAGCCGGGCAAGAAGCCGCGGTCTTTCGTAAGAGCGGCGCGAGCCGCTTGAAGCAGCCCATCGGCAAACAACAGCAGTTTTCTGCAGAGGGGGAAAGATGACTCATTTATTGTTGAACATCTAACCTATTGGTTGGCTGTTCTCTGCAGCAGGGAGGATGTGAATGTAAAGTATTCTAAGCTGAGTCACAATTATTGTAGCTAAGGCAAAGAAGAATTTCCAGGTCGCATGCATGAGGGAAAACAAAGCCAGACTAAGCTAGGTTAACAAGAGGACTCCCCATCACTATATCAATCCTCTCAACCTTAGTCCAACAATAAAAAGGCGGGGGGAGGGGGGGCAAGGAAAAAAACCACATAGCAAGGTGTTGAATCTTCTGAATTCTTTTTTTCTTAAATAAATGCTAGTCAGACAGTAGATTTCGAACTCTGACACGGTTGCAAGTTTGGCCGAGATCTTGCAGAGATAAATTGAAGAAAAAATAAGGTAAACAACAACAAGTTAGTCCTATATTAAGCTGAAGACTAAACTGTTTCCAGTTGCAATTCAGTGTGATGCAGAGAGATTTGCTGCTAATTTACGAGGTTATTTAAAATGTGTTGTGTTTAAGTCACAATATTTTCTCTTCTTGCTAAAATAACCTTGAAGAATATTATCCTCTTTCACTAAAAACAATTTAAGTAGAGCAATTTCTCTGATAAACTACACTGCATGAAGATTTCAATTTAGAAACTGTAGGGATTTCAGGTCAGTCAATGTTCAGAGGAGCGAAATCCTTAGAGATGAGAACACTCCTCAGGATAAAGGTACTCTTGTTTGAAAGGTTAAGAGATGCTCTGTAACTTCTCTGTCCTTCAGGCCTGGAGACATTATCTTGTCATAATAACTTTGGGGAGTAGTGGACTCTGAGAAGCAAGGTAGTTATGTGAGCTGCACATGCGCAAAGCTAACTGTACTATGTAACCTAGGTAATTTGATATGACCCTGGAATAGATAATAAACTGGACAGGCTTTCCCACAGAAATCACTTCTTGCTCTTTGCCATGCTGTGTGCTTCCCTCTTTATTAGCTCTCCCCTTAACCCTTACAGCTGGACCCAATTAACCTTTACAAGGAATTCTTTACACATTAATATAATAAAAAACGTGTCTCAAAGTATTAGTTAAGAATAGAACAGAAACTACTAATTGCCTTTGCTATATCTGTCATGGTGAACATGGTGACTGAAGAAATGATTAAGATTCTCCAAGTGGACTGGGCTGGCTTCTTGATTTGTCTGCACACCTCTATGGTTATGTGCAAGTGGTTAACATTATGACAGATACTGAAAAAGAAGGAAATTAAACATCAGTTCTAACATGATACAACTGGAAAATGATGCAAGAAAAATATTGGGAAAACTAAGGACAGGCTTACATGAAAGGTTACTAATTTTACATGGAACAGCCTGGGCACTATTAGAAATGTGGCAGTGAGTAAGGAAAATAGATCATCTTCCATTTGCAAACAAGTAAACTCCAAACAGATGCTGCATGATGTTTTGAAATATCCCTCTGCATCCATCAAACACTATTGCTTCTTGCAACTACGTAAATGCAGTAATTGAGTTTAAAAATGCTGAGAGTTTTTTCGCATGTTATTAATGAATCCATTCTAGTTTTGCTAAGTAAGATGAACAAACTGGTCAGAGAATAGACCAATGCACTACCAAGACAATTTTCTAGAGCTGACATATTACCCAATTTTGCACTGGATATACTTTGTACATGGAAAATGTTATTTCTAAGACTTCTTACAAAGTTCAGAGCAATTCCAAGGTCTATATACATAATAACTTTGCTTGGTCATAGATTACAGTTGTTCAACTCATACTCCTCCTTGCATTGTTATGTATTACTTACAGGATGATCTCATCCACTGTACTTTTGAGAAAAATGATATTTTATTGAAAAACAGGTCCTCTTTTCTATCATCCAAAACGGTAAATGATATGAACAAAAAGTTATTTGAAAATCACTATGGCAGTCACCCAGGCATTCAAAAAGTAATAAAGAACTCAAACAACAATCCAATGCTAAACATTACAATGTATGTTTACATACATTTATGTAGTGTCTACGTTCCTCTTTAGTCTCTAAGTTTCTCTTTGTAATTGTTTATTTGTAACTATCATTTTTAGTTTCAACCCAAAATGCTTGATGTATTACCAATTACCTTTAAATGAGTCAGTGGCACAATCTCTTGCTTTTACAAATAGTTTTATTGGGCCAGCTGCACTAATAAATGCCTGTAAATCTCAGTGACTTAGAAAGTTGAGGCCAAAGGATCTAAAGTTTCAGATTAGTTAGCAAGACTCTGTCTCAAAATAAAAACAAAAAGAGCTGCAAGATGTAGTTGTGTGGTAGAGGACCCTGGCTCAATCACCAGTCTGTAAAAACAATTTTGAAACATGTCCAGAATCAATTATTTAGGTGTTGCTGATGACTGCTTTGTGTAGCCAGGCAGAGCTCAGGTAGTTTTGACAAATAGGTCCCACAAAGCCCAAAATAAATACAAATTGATATTTATTTATTTACTTACTTACTTATGCTGGGTGTGAACCCAAGGCTTCCTACATCCCTAGTCCCAAAATATTTATTATCTGATCTCTGACATAAAAATTTGCTAATTTCTGCCTTCAAATATCAATAAATATGTTACTGTAAGAGTGTGGCACTCAACGTGGCAAAAATAAAGTCAGAAATTTCAATCCTACACATCAAAGACATATGTTGGCGACGCATTTAGGGGTTCCTGATGTATGGAGCTACATACAGAAGAGTAAATAATGCATTGAACACATCACATATCCAAAGTGGCATTTCAGTTGCATGCAGGGGAATATTTTGGAATTAATGAGCTGGTGTTTACCAACTGTTTTGGCCATGATCCCAGTATCTTTGAAAAACAATTTTGGGTCAATAAATGTGGATACCATATACTTTTTTAGGTTTCTTTTTTTTAGGGACCTCTTGGCGGTCTTAATATTCTTCTAATATACAGTATGTAGACCATTTGAAGACAAGAAAAAAATTTCTTAATGAAATTCTGAATACTGCATGAACCTTTCCTATTTCATTTCTTTATTTTTATTGTAAACAAATGGGATACATGTTGTTTCTGTTGTACATGGAATAACAGCCATACCATTTGCATAATCATACATTTACACAGGGGTAATGATGTTTGATTCATTCCATTAATTTTTCTTCCCCCCAACCCCTCCCACCTCTCTTTTCCCTCTACACAATCCCTCCTTCCTCCATTCTTTCCCCCTCCCACCCCTCATTATGTGTCATCATCCGCTTATCAATGAGATCATTGTCTTTTGGATTTTTGAGATTGGCTTATCTCACTTAGCATGATATTCTCCCAATTTCATCCATTTGCCTGCAAATGCCATAATTTTATCATTCTTTATAGCTAAGTAATATTCCATTGTATATATGTACCTTAGTTTCTTTATCCATTCATCAATTGAACGGCATCTAGGTTGGTTCCAGAGTTTTGGCTTATTGTGAATGAGCAGCTATGAACATTGATGTGGCTGTATCTCTGTAGTATGCTGATTTTAAGTCCTTTGGGTATAGGCAGAGGAGTGGGATAGCTGGGTCAAATGGTAGGTCTATTCCAAATTTTCTAAGGAATCTCCACAGTGCTTTCCAGAGTAGCTGCAGTAATTTGCAGCCCACCAACAATGTATGAGTGTACCATTGTCCCCCACATCCTCTCCACACCTACTGTCCTTGTATTCTTGATAATCACCATTCTAATTGGGGTGAGATGGAATCTTAGGGTGGTTTTGATTGCATTTCTCTTACTACTAGAGATGGTGAACATTTTTTCATGATGTTGATTGCTTGTAGATCTTCTTCTGTGAAGTGTCTGTTCATATTCTTAGCCCATTTGTTGATTGGGTTATTTGTATTCTTTATGTACAGTTTTCTGAGTTCCTTTATAGATTCTGGAAATTAGTGTTCTATCTGAAGTATGAGTGGCAAAGATATTCTCCCATTCTGTAGGCTCTCTCTTCGGCATTGCTGATAGCTTCCTTTGCTGATAGAAAGATTTGTAGTTTGAATCTATCCCAGTTATTGATTCTTGCTTTTATTTCTTGTGCTATGGGAGTACTGTTAAGGAAGTCTGATTCTAAGCCGACAAGTTGAAGTGTGGACCTACTTTTTCTTCTATAAGATGCAGGGTCTCTGGTCTGATTTTAAGGTCCTTGATCCATTGTGAGTTGATTTTTGTGCAGGGTGAGAGATAGGGGTTTATTTTCATTCTGTTTGCATACGGATTTCCAGTTTTCCCAGCGCAATTTGTTGAAGAGGCTATCTTTTCTCCATTGCATATTTTTGGCACCTTTGTCTACTATTAGAAAATTGTACTTATTTGGGTTTGTGTCTGTGTCCTCTATTCTGTACCATTGATCTACCTGTCTATTTTGGTGCCAATACTATGCTGTTTTTGTTACTATTGCTTTGTAGTATAGTTGAAGTTCTTGTATTGCAATACCCCATTTCATTCTTCCTGCTACGGATTGCTTTAGCTATTCTGGGTTTCTTATTCTTCCAAATGAATTTCATGATTGCTTGCTCTATTTCTGTGAGGTACGTCATTGGGATTTTAATTGAAATTGCATTGAATCTGTATAGCACTTTTGGTAGTATGGCCATTTTGACAATATTAATTCTGCTATCCAAGAACATGGAGATCTTTCCATCTTCTAGGATCTTCCTCAATTTCTTTCTTCAATGTTTTGTAGTTTTCATTGTAGAGATCGTTTACCTCTTTGGTTAGATTGATTCCCAAGTTTTTTTTTTTTTTTTTTTTTTTTTTGAGGCTATTGCAAAAGGGGTTGTTTTCCTCATTTCCTTTCAGCTGTTTCATCGCTTGCGTATAAAAATGCTTCAGAATTATGCGTGTTGATTTTATTTTTATTGCTATTTTCCTGAATTCATTGATGAGGTCTAGAAGTTTTCTGGAGCAGGTTTTTGGATCCTCTATATATATAATCATGTCATCTGCAAATAGTGACAGCTTAAGTTCCTCTTTTCCTATTCGTATCCCTTTAATTTCTTTGGTCTGCCTAATTGCTCTGTCTAGAGTTTCGAGGACAATGTTGAATAGAAGTGGTGAAACAGGACATCCCTATCTTGTTCCTGTTTTTAAAGGGAATGGTTTCAGTTTTACTCTATTAAGAATGATGTTGGCTCCAGGGATGAACCCCACTTGATCATGGTGCACTATTTTCTTAATATGTTTTTGGATACAGTTTGCCAATATTTTGTTAGGATCTCTGCATCTATATTCATCAAGAATATTGGTCTTAAATTTTCTTTCCTTGATGTGTCTTTTCCTGGTTTGGGTATGAGGGTGATATTAGCTTCATAGAATGAGTTCGGTGGGGTACTCTTCTTTTCTATTTCCTGGAATACTTTGAGAAGTATTGGAATGAGTTCTTCTTTGAAGGTCTTGTAGAACTCGGCTGAGAATCCGTCTGGCCCTGGGCTTTTCTTGGATGGTAGACTTTTTAATGGCTTCTTCTATTTCATTGCTTGATATTAATCTGTTTAAATTGTGTATGTCCTCCTGGTTCAGTTTGGGAGGAGCATATGTCTCCAGAAATTTGTCAATGTCTTCAGTAGTTTCTATTTTGTTGGAATACAGATTTTCAAAGTAGCTTCTCATTATGTTCTGTATCTCAGTGGTGTCTGTTGTGATATTTCCTTTTGCATCATGTATTTTAGTAATTTGAGTCTTCTCTCTCCTTCTTTTTGTTAGTATGGCTAGGGGTTTGTCTATTTTGTTTACTTTCTCAATGAACCAACTTTTTGTTATGTCAATTTTTGAATTGTTTCTTGTTGCAATTTCATTGATTTCAGCTCTGATTTAATTATTTCCTGTCTTCTACTACTATTGCTGTTATTCTGTTCTTATTTTTCTAGGGCTTTGAGCTGTAATGTTAGGTCATTTAGTTGTTGACTTTAAATTCTTTTCTGGAATGCGCTCCACGCAATGAATTTTCCTCTTAGTACCGCTTTCATAGTGTCCAGAGATTTTGATATGTTGTATTGTCGTTCTCATTGAACTCTAAGAATTTTTTTATCTCCTCCCTGATGTTTTTTGTTATCCATGTTTCACTCAATAGCATATTATTTAGTCTCCAGGTGTTGGAGTAATTTCTGTTTTTTATTTTGTCATTGATTTCTATTCTCAGTCCATTATGATCTGATAGAACCACAAGGCAGTATATTTTTTTTTGCATTTCCTAAGGGCTGTATTGTGGCATAACATATGGTCTATTTTGAGAAGGTTCGACGTGTTGCTGAGAAGAAAGTGAATCCACTTGTTGATGGATGGAATATGCTATACATGTCTATTAAGTCTAGGTTATTGATTGTGTTATTGAGTTATATGGTTTCTTTGGGTTGGATTTTCTTTGGAAGATCTATCTAGTGGTGACAGTGGTGCGTTAAAGTCACCCAGAATTATTGTGTTGTGGTCTATGTAATTCCTGAAATTGAGAAGGATTGTTTGATGTACAGGGATGCACCATTGTTTGGGGCATAAATATTTACTATCGTTATGTCTTCCTGATTTATGGTTCCCTTAAGCAGTATGAAATGTCCTTCTTTATCCCTTCTAACTTTGACATGAAGTTCACTTTAACTGATACAAGGATGGAAACCCCCACTTTTTTACTGAGTCCATGTGCGTGGTAGGTTTTTTTTCCAATCCTTTCACCTTTAGTCTGTGGGTGTCTTTTTCTATGAGATGAGTCTCTTGCAGGCAGCATATTGTTGGGTCTTTCTTTTTAATCCATTCTGCCAGTCTATATCTTTTGATTGATGAGTTTAGGCCATTAACGTTCAGGGTTATTATTGAGATGATTTGTATTCCCAGTCATTTGGCTTATTTTTGATTTTTAAGTTGGCTTGGTTTCTCCTTTGAGTGGGTTTTCTCTAAGGTAGTTCCTCCCTTTGCTGACCTACATTGTTGTTTTTCATTTCCTCCTCATGGAATATTTTGTTGAGAACATTCTGTAGTGCAGGCTTTCTATTTCTAAATTCTTTTAACTTTTAACATGGAAGGATTTTATTTCATCTTCTCATCTAAAGGTTAGTTTTGCTGGGTATAGGATTCTTGGTTGACAACCATGTTCTTTCAGAGCTTGAAATATGTTGGTCCAGGTCCTTCTAGCTTTTAGAGTTTGAGTTGAGAAGTCGGCTGTTATCCATATTGGTCTCCCCCCATATGTAATCTGATGCTTTTCTCTCGCAGCCTTCAAAATCCTATTTTTATTTTGAATGTTAGGCATTTTCATTATAATGTGCCTTGGTGTGGATCTGTTGCGATTTTGTGCATTTGGTGTTCTGTAAGCCTCTTGTATTTGATTTTCCATTTCATTCTTCAGGTTTGGGAAATTTTCTGATATTATTTCATTGAATAGGTTGTTCATTCCTTTGGTTTGTATCTCTGTGCCTTCCTCAATCCCAATAATTCTTAAATTTGGTCTTTTCATGATGTCCCATCGTTCTTGGAGATTCTGTTCATGATTTTTTACTATCTTCTCTGTTTGGGCAACTTTATTTTCAAGATTAAATATTTTGTCTTCATTCTCTGAGGTTCTGTCTTCCAAGTGGTCTAGTCTTTTGGTGATGCTTTCCATTGAGTTTTTTTATTTGGTTTATTGTTTCCTTCATTTCAAGGATTTCCGTTTGGGTTTTTTTGAGAATCTCTATCTCTTTGTTGAAATGATTTTTGCTTCCTGCAGGTGCTCTTTCTGTTTATTGGTATTAACATTCATAGCCTGCATTTGTTCTCTAATCTCATCCTTTGCTTCACAAATCATCTTAATCACGTATAATCTGAAGTCCTTTTCTGACATTTCTTCTACCATACTGTCACTGGATTCTATTAATATAGAATCTAGATTTGTTTCGATCATTTTCTTCCCTTGTTTTTTTCATGTTGTTCATGTATCTTTCCCTCTAGCAGTGCACATCTGGGGTATTGCAGATTTCCCCCTATAGGCTTTAGTGGCCCTATAGGTTTCCAAAACCCTTTCTTTAAGGGAGATCAATATTAGCAGTGCCCAAATCAGACACTATGCAATCCTAGACCAAATAGCCCCTATGGGGACAATAACAAAATTGTCATAGTAAACAGAATGAGTCCAAATATTATCTTCAGTAAAACAAACAGGTTTGCAATAAGGTCTGAAGTTTCTAATGGAGGACAAAAAGGATGCAAAGGGATGTAGAATGTGGCTGTTTATGGGATAAGAAAAGAATATACATAAGTTCTAGAAAAATAGGGTGAGAGTGTAATCAAAAGAAATTGGATGTTAGCATGCAAAAAAGGGAGAATGAGACTGAGAGAACAGGGTAAACAAAAGGAAAAGAGAGCAGAAAAGTAAAGAATAAAAACTTAAATTTTTTAAAAAGGAGAAAAAAGAAAATCTACAGTGTAACAGTCATATAGTAATGAAACCCTCCCAGTGTTCAGTAGCCTGATGCATGTGAGGTACCTGACAGTGAGCTTCAAGCCTCCAGCAGGCGTCGCAGGATGGGATTTGCCCCACCCAAAGATCCGAGCTATGGCTTCCAGGATTATCCAAGATGGCCGCTGTGGCTTCGAAATGTGTTGGTAAATGGGGAGCTGCAGCTCTGGGGTGGACATGGTCAGCTGGAGGTCCTGGAGGCGGGATGCAGTTGGTCCGTCAGGGGTCCTGGAGTTTCGGTGTGTTTGGTGTGGTTGTGGGATCCTGGATGCCAGGTGCAATCAGTTGGTCTGGGGTCCTGGTTGATAGGGCGCAGTCAGTTGGTCCAGGGGTCCTGGCGGCAGGGAGAAGTCAGTCGATGTGAGGGCCCCAGAGGCAGGGAGTGATCGGTCTGGCTGAGGGATCCTGGAGACGGGGCTCAGTCAGTCCATCCAGGGGTCCTACGGGGCCTGGCTGTTGTCTCAAAATGGTGGCAGCCACATGTAATCAAAATCTGCAGGTACTGTAGCACTGAACTTCCAGGCAACAGCAGGCAGCTGGTGCTCCACTGGCGGTCGGCGATCAGCTTGCTGACTTGTTGGATGATCGGGAGGTGAACCTCGTGCTTTAGGGTTGGATGGATAGGTGTAAGGCAGGCGATGGACAGGTGAGAGGCAGGCAAATGGCGGATGACAGACGCCTGACAGTGAGCAATCTGCACTCAAAAAAGGCGTCAATATGCTCCTCCCATTAATTTTAAAATGCCCCTATTCTAAATTTATAGCATAAATAATAGCATATTAGGATATAGGAATGGACTTACTATATAATTTGTTTTCTTGGGCATTTAATAAAGTAATTAAAAGAAATCTTAATTCACTTTACATCTTGACATTCTTTTCAGTTCTTTTATCAGTACACTTTCATTGTTGTCTTTTTTGTTTGTTTGTTTTGTTTTGTTTTTGTGGTGCTGGGGATTTAACCCAGGCCTTGTGCACATGAGGCAAGCACTTTACCAAACTGAGCTATATCCCCAGTTCCAACACTTTCATTCTGTAGCATTACAGGCTAGAAATGATGTTTCTTGGAACAAAAGTGTGAAAAGGAAAACAGTCTGGAGAAACTTCTCAAGAGACTAGTGATTAAAAAAGGAAACATTCAGGTTTCTGAATATGGGTGGAAAATTCTATCAGAACAACAGAAATCCTTCACAGTTTCCTCAAGTTTTCCAACAAAGCATATTGCCATTCAGTACAAAATTGAGTTTAGATACAATACTAAATAGAGGTGAAGGATTTTTTAAATAAAAAATTGACCTTGAAGTAAATATAACATGGAAAGAGTAGCTTGTTTTCATGGTAAGGTTTGTAATCTGACATCTCTAATACTTTTTGAAAAGAATATAGCATGTATTCACATGTAGATTTCTTCTGGACTTCTGGGTACACTGCTGTTAGCCAAATTATAGCAAGAAAAGAACAAATTAAAGATAGAATCCCTGCCCTCCACTTCTCAAAAACAATAAGCAAACAAAAAACTCAAAATCTCAAAATGATATATTCATGAATCTGGAATTCTTACATAATAGTCTATGCCTAACAACCAGTAGGCATTCAAATAATTTTAAAAATTAAGTGGGTAAGAGGAAAGCATCAGTGTTACACTGTCAAAGAGAGACACAAGTGACATCATAATATGAAAAATATATTACAAAACATTAATGTATACAGTTTAAATTGTCATTATAATTAGAATGAATATACCTCATGATACAAAAGATCTAATTTACTATTAAGACATACTTTTATTTTTAGGTAGACCCTGTCACTTTAGACTTGATCATTCATAAAACCTTCCAAAATTCCAAATAAAGTTTCCCACCCGATCAGTTACTATAAGGTAGCTGTAATGTACATAAAAGTTAAAGAAAACACATACTAATTACTAAGAAAGAGTTGGACCAAATGACCACTAAAAGAATCCAGCTATAAAAATGTGAATTTAATTTTTAAAAATTTTGGAGGATATAAGAATAGGTAATAAGATTTTGCATTCACTTCATGGTACTGATTAAATTGTGAGGATCACATGAAATATCACTCATACCCTACTGTATAGTGGCCTTCATCTTTTCAACTCAAAACAGAATGTTCTGTGAAGAGTTTGTCTATAGTCAACACACTGTGGTCAGATGTATCTATGGGCATCTCATCTAGACATACAAATTAGAGGAGGGATACATAAAAATATAGGCAGTCTTCCAACCATGAAGATATGTAATAATAAACCTTAGGTTTTCAATGAGACTATATTTAAGATGATGAGTGTCAAAATATATCTTTGAATATGACTAAAATAACACAACTTTAAATTTATAAATGCATGAGATATATTTTTGAAAAGACCCTTACTTAAAATTACAATTTCTTGTGAAAACAAATCCACCTCCATATTTTCCCTATAAAGATACCTGTCAATAGTTGTTTTT
This sequence comes from Sciurus vulgaris, assembly GCF_902686455.1. Classification (NCBI taxonomy): domain Eukaryota; kingdom Metazoa; phylum Chordata; class Mammalia; order Rodentia; family Sciuridae; genus Sciurus; species Sciurus vulgaris. Next base: position 33,391,560 of record NC_136474.1, read on the forward strand.
TGAGAACACTGAAATCTTTCTGCACTTAAGACGCTGCTTAGGAAAGCAGTTCAATATCTGAAAACTCAATTAAGTCACCATGCTGTCAGCAATAGGATGTGTGAACTCTTAGATTTCAAACATTTGATTGCATAGTATTAATACAGTTTATTAAACTACCTATTTCAATGTTTAGACTGTGCTGCAAAAACAATTTTAGTATAAACAAGGGAAAATTTCTCATTATAAAGGTGGCAAAATATTATGCTGTGCTGCAAAGAGGAAATGCTGGATCTGTACATGTAGAACTTCATAAAATAGTACACAATGGTGTTATTTTGCCTGGAGGGAGATTATCTCCCAAGGTTTCCAACTGCACTATGATTTTATGAAACAGAAATGACAAAGTTAGGCAGTAAACATTAAAATGTTTCCCTATTTCCCCCAAAGAGATTATTTGGAATAGAATCTGTTGCTGTGTAATATTTACAAATGACTCAGAAAATATAAGTGGGGAATATTTAGTCAATTAGTCATCTGACTGCCTAATCATCCTTTGGTGAACTGAAAAACAAATTTCAATATTGATGAAATCTAGCTGATAGAAGAAAATGCTCCAAATCAACATCTAATTCAATTTATTGTGGAAACAGCAAACTTGCCAGGTTTCCATATTTACTAGTGTGTTATTTATATAATTACTTAATTATGTGGATCAGCATGATGAGAAATAGTTCATTGTTTTCACAGTAGATTGGGCAGTAACTCAATTATAATAAAGGGGGAGGTCAGAGGCTCAAAGTACACAATGGTATAATTGGTCAGAATTCCTGCTGGGTGAAAAACCATAAGACAAACTGAAAGAAACTTCCTTTGATGGTAATATCCCTGTTAAAGGCTTTTCCTCTTTCCTTCATGGAAAAATTAATTCTTGAAAGAGTTGTCTACACTCTATGCAACCACTTCATCACTTTTCATTTATTCCTCAATCAACTGTAATTCCATCTTTCAACCTTTACCATTCCATAGAAACTTTGAATTTTCTTATTCACAGCAAAAATATGTAGCTATTATATGTGCAAAGAGTAACAAATTAGAAGTGACAGTCAACTATCTAAAATTGAATGTCTCAAGCTGGGCATAATAAACTGCAATTGTAGTTCCAACTGCTGAGGAAGCTGAGGCAGGAGAATCACTTGAGCCTAGGAGTAGCCTGGGCAAACACAGGGAGAATCCTGCCTTAAAAAAAAAAAGAAAAAGAAAAAAACAGAAAAGGAAAGAAAGAAAGAACAAAAAAGGTATAGCTATTTTACCAAAATATAAAATTGGATTAAAAAAAAAAGCTGTTTGGCTATTTTATAGAACTTTACATGTTGGAATTTTAACACAAAAATTTTATTGATGTCTGAGTCATTTGTGAAATGGACCTCACATTGTAGATATGTAGGTAACTGCTCTGCTTTGTATATCACAATGCTTAATCCCATTTGCTAACATACGCATTAAGTAATTCCCCACACACTTTCTACATTGAAAAAAATAGTGACTTGCAATAGACAGGTGGGAAGCTGGGTGCTGGGTACTCTATAAGGGATTCTTCTGCAGTTGGGACTAATTTATGACTCTAATAATAGAGCTGAATTGTCTCCACAGGCCTAGGCAGCACCCATTAACTGTCTTGGGGCCCTTGTTTACCCTTCAGGTGACCCTTATATTAGAGTTGACCAAAATTGGCCCACCCTATGCATGAACTAATAGGTTTCTAAAAAACTACTATAGCTCCTGGGTGTGTGGTGTACATGTGAATCCCAATGATGATGGAGACTGAGGCAGAAGGACTGCAAGTTTGAGGCTAGCCTTGGCAGCTTAGCAAGATCTTGTCTCAAAAAAGGGATGGGGATTGTAGACCAGTCGTAGAACTTCTCTGGGTTCAATCCCTGTGCCCCACATCCCCCAAAGAAACATCAACAACAAAAGCAGTAGTTAATAGTTAGCTATCAAACACTGGATAGAAACTGTTCTAAGTGCTTTATACTATCCACTCTATATAATGTCAACAACTACAGTAATAATAACAAAGTGCCTTAGCAGGCCTTTTCTGATCATCAGCTTACTTAATCCTTTCAATAACTATAGTGAGTAGGTGGCATTACTCTATTTTTAAAGATACTAAAATTGGGTTGTAGGGGAGGTAAAGTAACTTGCCCAAGGAAGTTGGGAAGTACTTTAGTTAAGCCAGGAACTACACTACTTCTACATGTTGCTAATGGGTGTGTTTTGAAATTGGCTTGCTAGGAATACATCTTCCTGTGCAAATATAGCAATTCCCTCTTCATCATCTGTGTGACAGTAATGTAAATTCTTTCAATTAAAACTACTGATAACTTTCATTGCCTCAGGTACCGGGAAGAGTGTTATAGTAAAAGTGGTTTTCTTCATACTTTCCTTTTTTCTCTTCCTCACTGCTTCTAACTAGCATAGTGAAGACATTATTTGGGAAGGTTCAAGGATGTAAGGATGAGAAAAGACACAGTAATAAAGATAGAAGGGAAGAGAAGAGATTATTGTCTCTTCCATTTCATTAAATGTCAGTGTAATACCCACAGGTATCAGGTCTTCAAGTTTAATGGAAGGGGAGAAGCTCCAAAGGTTGCCATTGGTTGGCTTTTTCACATGATGGGGAATTTGCATAAAGTAGGCTATTTAAATGATGTACTATGTGCACACAGTTCCAAAACTCATTGATACGGCCCATTACTGATTTAGGATTTAAGCCAAATATATGAAAGTTACACATAAAACAAATCTGTAAGCAGAATGTCCTTCCTCTTTGTTTATATCCTCACTCCAGTACCTGGTAAATCATTAAGGGATCATCTTCTGCAAATCAATAAATCTTGTGCTTAAAAACTCACCATGTTGTTGGAGCTTCATCATCTCCCATTTCACATTCTTCTATATCCATCCCCTCAACTCTATCCTCGGTGTGCTAAATTTTAAAAAATGGACAGCCTGTCATGAAGTAGTTAACAGGAAGAAGATAAATGCTAGAATAGGTCATGCACATACGGACAGGCAACCATTACTAGAGAATTCTGGTTATAGTAACATCCAGATATATAATCTTTAAGATGATGGGAATTCTATGACAGGAATCCAAAAACTAAGGAGAACTATGATAATGATGTAACACAGGCATAAAGATACAGTGAAAAGATTTAAACCAGTTTTTTTTTCTCAACAGGACAACAGATTCTCTAAAAAAAATTGTTTTATGGCTAAATGTTTTGAAAATACATGCAATGACAAAAACAAAACAATAGTGAAAAGGGCAATTTGAATGAAGAAGTAATTCTTAGAAAAAAATAAATTTGAATCAATATGCAGTAAGTTCAACTCTAATAATAATCAAATAAATGTAAACTAATACAAATAAGACATTTTTTCAGATGTTTATATCAAGTAAGCAAAGATTTTGAAAAACTGAAAATTCCCAGTTTTCCTGGGGCTGGGAAAATGGGAAGGCATTCTCTACCTGCCACTGATGGCAGTATAAAATTGGTATAATCGTTTTGAGAAGTAACTGGTTAATAGCTCCAAAAATTTGAAATGTGTATATATTTTGGCCCAGCAATTTACTTACCTGAGGATACACTTGCATAATTTAGGAATGATATATACAATACTACTCACTGCATTTCTGTTAATAGTTTTTTATAGTATTTGAGATTACCTAAATGTCTTTATCATGTGGGATTATGACATATCCTTTTAAAGACTTATCATGAACCATTTAAATGTACTGATGCAGAAAACACATTAAAAGAAGAAAATGAATTTAAGAGCAGTATGTATTATATAATCTAATTTGGGAAAAAAACAATATAAGTTTGTAAATATATGCAAAATCCTATAAGGTTAGGAGGAGAACATTATAAATGGAAATAATATGTATTCTGTGTAAAATAATTCAAAAAAATATTTACAACAGAAAGTATAGCTACTCCATAATCTACCTTACATTACTACTATTAAGTGTAACTATTGTATAAATTTCCTCCAATAGAAAAATACGTATTTCATAATCTACCTTAAATTACAGATTAGCTATACTTTCTATTTAAATAGTTTTAACTTTTTTAACACAAAAACATATTATTTCTATGAATTAGAAATAAGGTTTTTAAATTTTGAGGACTTAAGAGGCTGATTCATGAGAGTTATTTCAACCTGTGAGGTTTTATATCAGTCCCAACTTCTGATCCCAGGTGCTTTTTTGCACCTTAGTATTGAAAGTAGTGAAAAAAAAAATCTAGGGGCACTGTAAGCCTGAAACGCTGAATCCATAGAATATATCCAGAAAATGTAAGTACTATTTCCAGCTCTACTATGCACTGGTAAGGAATCCAGAATAAACTGACTCTGCAAGTTAAGACCTATTAAAAAGATTTTCAGAACAAATCCACTGACAACTAGACTGTGTAAGATATAACTCATCAAATAAGCAAAACATATAAAATGCTAAATCTATAATTAGATAAAAGATCAAGACAGAAATAAAACCACACTTGATTTTCACATACATACTTTATAAAAAAAAATTTTTTTTTGAGACAGTGTCTCACTGTGGCACACAGGCTAGTCCTGAACTTTTGAGCCCAAGTAATCCTCCCATCTCAGTCTGGGGATATAGGCAGGGTACTATCGTAACAGGCTATCTGAAATTCACATCTTCAAGATTCTTCTAGGGTTCACAGGGAATTTGGTGAGAGAGTATAATGGATATTTAACTGAAAATTCCAAAAAGAGACTCAGAACAAGAGGCATACACAACATCTGAAGCAACATTGGCTAATATTTTCATAAATGGGATAAAAGACAATAATCTACAGATTTAAAGTGCCCACAAATTCCCATGCAGGATAAAGAAAAAAACTCAGACATAGATACATCATAGTAAAACTAAAGAAAACCAAAGAAAAAGAAAATCTTAAGGACAGAGAAAAAAACCTAAATTACCATCAAAAAAAACTAGATATCTGGATTTGTCTATAGAACAATGGAAGACAGGAGATAAAGATTATTTCCCATGGGATGAAATCTTACATCTAGTGCTAATCTAGAATATGAAATTGACTAGAACTATTCTACAAGAATAAAGGAGAGCCAGGAGTGGTAGTACATGCCTATAATTCCAAGAATTCTGGAGACTGAGGAGGAGGATCACAAGTTTGAAGCCAGCTTTAGTAACTTAGCTAGACCCTGTCTCCAAAAAAGGACTGAGGATGTAACATCCTGAGGTTCCTTCATACCAAAAAAGGAAAAGAATACAGACACAATGGTACATATCTACATATTTCAGTGTGATTCAACTGCACATTATTATCAATAATCTTTGAAAATAAAGAATCAATAGCATGGTTTCAGGATAACTTACCCATTAGGACTGGTATAACTGTTACAAGTAAAATAAAACACAGTAACAATTTTTTATACTATTTTTCAATGTTTTAGAACCACTTATTATTATTATTGCAGAATTCAATCCAGTAAAAACTAGAAAATTTTCTGCAAAGAAGTTATTTACTGTATGAAAACTTACCTGATTTTTTAGATAGAAGAAAAATCCTGGTCAAAAAGAATTGAATCAGTCCACAGAAGACTGTACTCTGAGATTTAGATTATCTTCTTAGAAGATCTAACAATACAGAGAAGTGAATGTTACACAGACTGTCTTACAACAATATCTAACTTTCTTAACCAGTTTGAGTGTTTTCCTAAAGAAATGGTTCTCAAAATGGAGGAAGAAACCATTGTCACAACAATTACTATCTGCAACAAAACAAATTCAGCATGGATAAATTTACTACATTTTTCTGACTTTCAAAGTTTGCACTTAGAACAGAGCTTAACATTAATGATCAGTTTTAATAAATCAGATTGTTTCCTAAAAATGAGGATAGTAATGTCTATCTTTAAAACATGCTCACTGAAGGGGAACTGGGAACAAAACTAATCAAATTAAGATGCAAGAACAAATTCTACTATTATATATAATTATAATGCAAAACAGCAACAACAACAAAAAAAAAAAATCATGTTATCATTCGTATGTAATTTGCCCACCTATTCTTGTGTTCACATATACATTTTTAAAAAATAATCATTTTTTCACTGAATTACTTACCATTGCACATCCACAATAATTCTTCACAGCAGAATGAAATGTACTATGGAATTTAGACAGAAATTATTAATATTCTTCAGAAGCTGTCACACCCCTTCAATAATAAGTCACAGGGAGTAAAATATTAGATATTAAGGGCACTGGAAATCTACTGTGCTTTCACTTTTGTCAACCTAATAACATTTTCAAAAAAGTAAAAATATTTTCAGGAATATAACATAACACAACACTGAGTATCTGCTATAAACCACTAAAAGTATGTATCTTCAAGTTACTTTTTACTACTCAATCAAGCTTTGCACTCAAATTTTTCTCCACATGGTTCTTATTTCGGCTCTCCCAAGACAGCACAGTATAAAATTCTTTCATGGGGACAAACATTTTGGCAATCAGCAATATTAGAAATATAATCAAAAACCAAAATTAATCTCAGAACTCAGGATCTATTCAGAGACAATGTTATCAGGAAAAGAAACTAACACAATTACTAATTTCCGTGTAGCAACATTATTTTCCCTAAGTGAATACTGTGTCACATTGATCCAAAAGGAAAACAATCCAAAACGTTTCCCAGCGATACAAAAGGTGTAGATGCAGTACAAATACCTTCAAGAGGAGCACAAACCAATTAAAAAGTTTTAAATACTTGAATAAAATAACCTATGAAAAATAATTCTGAAGTATATCTTAAAAGGTACACTTTGTCACTCACATCAAAGTTTTACAGGGACAAGAAACAGAAGCAACCTAAAGTCCAAAATAGATATACTTAAGTATTTTTTGATATGTGCACTCAATAATAAAGGTAAAATGGTAATTTTTAATAACAGGTACAGAATTTACTATATGTCAGGCACACTAAGAGCTTTAAATATACTTCTTATAACACTATAGATTAATCACATTATTTTCATTTAATAGAATGGAAAAACCAAGACACAACAAGTCAAATAACTTGTTCAGGATCACAGAGTCAATAAATGGCAGAGCTAGGATACAAGCCTAGGGAGTCTGGCTGCAATCTATTCTCTTCATCACTAAGCTTTGTGAGAAAATATAATACAATTATAAACAACGGTTATGATGACTACAATAACTTGGGAAAAATGCTTATGATATAAACTTCAGTGGAAAAGGTAGAATTCAAAACTGTATGTGTATCTCAACATTATATTTCTTTAAAAGATGAGAAAATCTATACCCACATACCAAAATGAATGGTAGTTTTTTAAAGCTGAAGAACTAGGACTAGGAGTTTCCCTTTTTCTCATCTCTGAATGTTTTGTGCTGTTGCTAATTATCTTTGATTTAAAAAGATTATCTTCAAAAACAGATGAAAAGGTTTGATTTGATTTCAACTATGATTTAACATTTGAAATAATAATATTATTTCCGGGAAAAGCATGATTAAAAATGTTAGGTTGTCTCTAAAGAAAATGTTACTAAAGAATAGGACTATATTAAAGATTTTTCTTAAAAGATCATTCAAACTAGCTAAAATACATTTCTATTTCTATTTTTTTTTTCTATTTTAAGGTAATGGTACTAACACTGTGTTTTAAAAGTGTACACTTACACACGGTATAGGGGGAAAAAATCTAGGGGCACTGTAAGCCTGAAACACTGAATCCATAGAATATATCCAGAAAATATAAGTACTATTTCCAGCTCTACTATGCACTGATAAGGCATCAAGAATGCAATGTGAGAATACTGCCTACAACCAGGGGTGGCTTAAGGCAGCATATTTCAACTCATCACAAGGGTTGAAATAAGAACTATCTAATAGGACACCATCCATGGCATTGTCTAGAAGAGGCTAGACAACCACCCATCAAGGAAGTTGTAACAGGGAGGCAGATTGGGTCAGAGATAAGAGATTAGATTAGATGACAATACAGTCCTTAATGAAACTCACATTCTGTGATACTCTATGTCCTGTATATCCAAGAGACATAGTCTCTTCCCTTGTTACACTGTAGTCTGTAACACATGCAATAATTTAAAAACTTAGAAAAATTATCTGTATTCTACTATCAAAAAAATATGAGTTAACAGAACTAAGCAAGGGCCTGGGGAATTTCATTTAAAAACGCAGAATGGCTCATGGTGTCTGATAAGCTGGCAGGAACCACTGGGTTATATGATTTCTGACAACTTTCATAGACTATAACCCAGCTTCCACACTAATCTCTCTGATCTTCTGAACCCTGGCCACAGATACCCCTCTCTAGTTTCTAAACGTTCACATTTCTGTAGTTTGGTCTGGAAACTAGCAAGGTTTCCCTCTGAAATGTGAGTGGGAAAAACTGGAGCTGCTCTTGGGGGATAGTTCTGAAATCCAGGAGGACTCCTGTTGTCCCTAGTGCTTTATATGTAATATATAGGCAAAAGGTCTTAGGACAGAATGAGGAGGACCCAGGACTAGGATGGTGAAGGAGCTGAACAACCCTAGAACAGGGGTTGCCCTTTGTGCATGTCAGTCCTGAAATGATCTGATGGGACTACTGATGGACAGGTTGGGAGCTGAGGAGGGAGGAGGTGGTGGGGTCACAGCAAGTGGCAGAAGGACAGAGGGAAGGAGAGTGGCCCCAGGATGGCCCAGTTGCAGAAAAGTCAGGCACTGGGGCTACAACTGTCATGTTCTTCAGTCTGCAGTTTATTCCATGAGAACTGAAGATATTGGATGTGCAATGTGAATGTGAAAAAAGACAAGCCTGAGATTTATGCATCAATTTTAAAACTCTTGCTACATACATAAAAGTGGCCCTAAATTGTTGATCCATTACTACTACTGTTGCTCTCCTGGCAATAATGTATAATAAGCATTATAAAATCAGTTATTCAACAGTGAGAGAATTGGACATCCCTTCAGCAGTTACTGTATAAGTTTTTATTACAAAACACAAATGGTATGCCTTTACTCCACGTACAAACAGAGAAACAACATGTATCCCATTTGTTTACAATAAAAATAAATTTAAAAAAAGAGCTAACAGAAAAAAAAAAAACTTTATGTGATTTTCCCAATGTGATACTGCCATAACACTTACATCCATAATTCACATTTAGTATATTTACATTTTTGCAGAAGTGAAATGTAAAAGATAAGATCTGCCACTGTGTTTTGCCAACTGAAGCTATAATGGTGACACTGGAAAACAGTGGCTTCCTGCATTAATAATCCTTAAAACCTCACTTATTTGATAGATGCATTTGCTCTTCCCTGAGGCTACTTTAGAACTTAATTATGAATATTTTGGTTTCAGCTGCAAGGAAAAATGAAATTGAGATGTCCAGCTACTTGGAATGTGATCTGCTCATTTTTCTCAAATGGTAAGAATACCCCAAGAAAAATTACCATTTAAAGAAACAATCAAATCAACTAATGAATGAGAAGTAACACACTAGAATTGTTCTATAATGGTGAGAACTTGGGAATATTTTATTTAGCCTACATTCAAAAATAGAACTGGTAGCCTGTTAAAAGAGCAATTTTCTAAGGATAGCTTTCAGGTGAAGGACTTTGGCAGAAATATACAGGGTTGGGAAAGTTCCCCAGTCTACTGGAATTTAATTGGTGACAGTAAAAGAAGAGAAAATTGGCATTAGAAGTCCAACAAAGATACCTTTTTAGAAGGGGTGGCCAAAGTGATGACATAAATGATGACATTAAGTAGTGTTTACTATTAATAAATTTCAGTAGCTCCTATATGATGACACATCCCTTCTTTGGCTGGCATAGGTTTCCCTGCTGCAACAAATCAGTGTCCTTTATCTTGGCTCATTCTGGTAGCAGGTACTGCCATCTTCTAGACTGACTTTACCCCTTCATAGTTTTTATAACTCTTTTTATACTAAAATTAGTGCATAGTCTTCCTTTTGTCCCATGAGCCCCTCTTTCCTCTAGACCAAATGATGTTACATTTCATTTACACCCTTCTGCAACATACTCCTTTTAGATTAAAACAAAAAGGATGCCAACATTTACTGTGCAAATTTGTCCTGTTTCTCTCTACATAATTGGTTTTGTAGATTGGTTGCTAGGTGTATTGCTAAAACATATGAAAACTCTTTTGGACACTGTTATGTGTGGATATGAGGTGTCCCCCCAAAAGTTCATGTGTGAAAAAAATGCAAGAGGGTTCAGAGGACAAATGATTGAGTTGTAAGAGTCTTAATCCAGTACAACTTCTTCAAGCCTAAAATCAACACCAGTCTCCTAAGAGTAACACAGTAAGTTAATAAATAAAGTAAGCACACACTTCGAGCTATTGGACAAAAAATAGGCAAGGACACGGACTGCACTGTGGAGCTTGTTTAAGTATGCCTACCCACGGTGGACTTGCAGGCCTCCAGAAGGTGTCCTCGGTGAAATGCTCCCTCAGGCTGGTCTTCCCACCACGCGGGAGCCCATGATGACCTGCAGCTTGAAGTCCGCCGGCCTGGGGCGCTGCTTCCTCCGATGAGCCTGGCCATCTACACCGCCCGGAGCCCGCGAGTAAGCGCTACCGCTGCCACCGGTCCGGATCCAAGCAAGCAAACGGCTGGTGCTCGGCCAACTGCCCACCCGCGCTGACCCCGGCCGCGCGCCGCGAGCCCCGGAGCTTCCTTGGCCTCCGCCGCGCGCGGGGCCTCGCCCAAGCTGGGCGTCCGCCCATGACGGCGGCCCGGCGTCCTGCGGCCTCCGCGATGCTGCCGCGCGGCAGGCTGATCCCCGCGTCCAGCTCCCTCCGCCTCCTGGAGAGCAGAAAGAAGCCGCGCCACAGTCAACGCCTCAGCTGCGACAGCCGCGGGGCACAGCCAGTAGAAAGGGAAGCAGCTAACGGGCAGTAACTGCAACAGCGTCTCTGAAGAGGAGGGGCAGGAAGCGCATGCGCGGAGGGGAGGGGCGGCGTGAGGAGCACGCGCGCGCCCCCTGCCGGCCAGAGGACTGTAGTCCTACCGCTGCGGGCCGCTCTGAAGACTTCTGGCCATTTATCCACCCTTTCTGCTCTTTTCCTGCTTCCTCTTGGTCGCTAGATTTCGCTTCCCTATTCTTTCTGTCGGCTATTTAGGCTTTTATGTTTCTTCCATCCTCTCTCGTTTCACTCCTTTCCGTACTTTCACTCTGCATAGTCACCAAACACTATGTACTTTTATTCTTTCCCTTCTCCTTCTTCTCCTTCTCCTTTTTTCTATCCCTCTCTCCCTCTAGCTCTCTCCCTCCACAAAGGTCCTGAAGCCAGGCCTCCTGCATCACGCGGTACCAACTCTAGGTTCTTCTCTAGACCCACTTAGGGGAGGAAGCTCCCACAGACTGCTTGGTCTTTCCATGTCTCCTCTGTATTGCACTTTCCACGGAATAACAGGAAATGAGTTATCTTAACTCCACTGCTGACTCTCAAAGTTCAGAAGTTTTTAATCCATTTAAGTTTTAAAATTTTAAGTAATAAGTGGCATGTGCCTTTCGGGAAGCAAATGAGTCAACACTCAAACTGGTGAAGAGATTGAAATTCTGAAAGTGTAGGACTTAAGGAATCAGTAGCATGTTTTGTCATTTGTATGTGAAAGGATTTGTGCATATAAATCATTGCGTTGATGCCTTACCTGGAATTTGTTTAGCAAATACCTTTCCTTGAACTTGAAACACTTCTGAATGGAGGCTTCTAAATATGATAGGAGCTGACACACATGGAGAGAATGATCACACTCCCTGTCAAATTTCAGCTGTGTTTAGAACTACATTTGGTAAGGCATAGTGCCTGTCTGTTTTACTACAAACCTGATCTGTAAAAATCGATCATTGCCCCCAACGTGAGTTAGAAGCAACTTGCATTTATAAAACAAAGATTTGCTTTGCATAAGCAATCATAGTATCACAAATTGAAAAATATTTGAACAGATTACTTGGGGGTAGGGGAGTGCTGCTGGGGATGGAACCCAGAAGCAAATACTCCCAGCACCACAGGACATGAAACTGTTTCTTTTGTGTTCTATAGGAATGAGACTAGTAACCTGCTCTTCATCCAGTTGTCAGGCAAAACCAATCAGTAACCCTTGTAGTCTGTTATTAATCCTAACACATGAAGTGAAAGTAAAGAATTAATTTGATACATGCATGATTTTTCAGGAAAACTGCAATTTCACAAAGGTCATTTTAAGATTTTTAATTTGGTTCATTCTCACTTATAGCATTGTCTGTCCTAATAGGCAGATGAGTATGGCATGGCTTTCAGGGCTGAAGACCCTCTTGCCCCAAATGACATATCATTCCTCCACTAGAATAATTAAAAATTAAATGGTAGACGTTGGGGTAGTGTTCCCTAGGGTACAGTTTCAAGCAAGTTCCCTGCTTTCAACCAATGATGCTCACTCACTCCAGAATGCACTAGCACCTAGAACTCTGCCTGACACACAGAAGTCAGTGAGCATTGCTAGAAACAATGAGAAAGTGAAATTTTCATGGTTATACATATTAATGTTTGGCTCCCTAGAAAAGTTCATGACTTATGCCAAATCTGCAGCTGCATAGATACAAATGGCACACTTTTAAATTACTCTGAAACAAAATGACCTTTTTCCTCATGACACAATGAAGAGAAACATTTCAAATATGAATGCATAAAATATATTTACATTAAAGTAAGAACTCCTCATTTGTACTTGTGAGTTTGGTAATAATTCATGGAAAGAAAAAGTTTGAATATTCTTGAGGGAATAACTGAGAGAGCAAAATCCCAACCTCCTGTCATTGCAGGAGGCTGTGTTCTCAGCTTTGAACAGATGGAGGATTACTCCTCCCACAGAGAAAGAGAATGCTGGGTGATCATTTGTAAGGAGGGAGTAAAACCAGTGTGTCAAGGATGCTCAAAGTCCCTCAATGATTGCCATGTTATTTTGTCTGTGAAGTTCCACGGTGAATCAAGACCTTGAAAAAATATCTCAATTTTCCATGGCTGTGACAAAATACTTGAGATAATCAGCTTAAAACAAGGAAGGATTTTTTTGGCTCAAGGATTTACTCCATAGTTAATTGGCCCATTGCTTGTGATGAAGAAGCATGTCATGGCGGGGAGCAGGTAGTAAAGCAAAACCCTCATGTCATGGCTGCTTAGAAGCAAAAGGGGATAATGGAAAGGGCAGAGGGCGCTGGTGTGCCTTCAAGTCCATGCCCCCTGGTTCACAAGGCCCAACTCTTAAAGGTTCCACCACCTTCCACTAGTGTCATTGACTGGCAACCAAACCTCTAACACATGGGTCTTTGAGGGACAATTCTAAGCCATAACAAGCCCAAAACACTAAATAGTGTGTTCTTCACTACTGCCTCCCCTGCCATGTGTAATTCAAAAGAAAAATCAAATGAAATTAAACAAAAATTCAGGAAGGATGTCACAGTTGAATTTATGTATCCCAGAACAGTATATTGAAATCCAAACCAGAGAGAGCACTTCTGAATGTGGCCTCATTTGAAAGTAGGATCACATTCTCAGCAAAATATTCCATGAGGAAGAGATGAAAAACAATGATGGAAATCAGCAACGGGAGGAACTAGCCTAAAGGAATAGCCAAATAAAGGAGAAACCAAATCATGTCAAAAAAACGAAATTGAGCCAAATGACTGGGAATATAAATCGGATCACAATAATAACCCTGAATGTTAATGGCCTGAACTCATCAATCAAAAGACATAGACTGGCAGATTGGATTAAAAAGAAAAATCCAACAATATGCTGCCTGAAAGAGATTCATCTCATAGAAAGAGATACCCATAAACTAAAGGGGAAAGGATGGGAAAAAACATACCATGAACACAGACACAGCAAAAAAGGTGGAGTATCCATCCTCATTTCAGATAATGTGGACTTCAAGCCAAAACTAGTCAGAAGGGGGGTTTTCAAGATGGCGGCCTAGAGGGTGGCTGCATTTCATGTTGCTCCAGGACTCAGGATTCAAAAGAGGAGATATTGAGACGCTTGGGACCAACTCAAAGCAGCCGGGTGACTCTCACCCCCTGGGGGGGCATCCCGGATGGGACGGGGGGGTCCCGGAACGCAGGAAACTTTGTGAAGTAGAACTGCCGGCGAGACGCCCCTCCCCCCGCTGGAGCAGTGAACTCGGACAGCTGGGAGCGCGTAAAGGAGGCCGCTCGGCACAGCGCTGGGACTCGGAGCAGCCACTGGGGCTCCGGCGGCTGCCCAGGGAAAGAGTGGCGAGGAGGACTGTGTGGACTCAGGACACCTGGGCCTGCCCTGAGGAGGAGGAGAGGAGCGTGGCCACTTGGATTCGGAGAGACTGCACCAGAGCTACAAGCGGTTGCCAGAGGAGAAGCTGCGCGGCGAGCTGTTTGGAATCAGAACGACGCTTCTGAACCCCGGGGCCTGCCCTGAGGACGACGAGGAAGAGGAGCGGCCGCTTGGATTCGAGTGACTACACCAGAGCTGCAGGCGGTTGCCAGAGAAGGGGCTGCGTGGCGAGCTGTTTGGACTCTGACCACTTCTGAACCCCGGGGCCTGCCCGGAGGAGTAGGAGTAGGAGGAGGAGGAGAAGGAGCGCGGTGGGTCGTTTGGACTCGCAGTGACTGCATTAGCGCTCCAGGCGGCTGCTCAGAGGAGAAGGCGAGTGGTGAGTTGTTTGGTCTTAAAGTGACAGCTCCTGAACACAGGGGGGCTGCCTGCAGGAGAAGCGTGGTGGGACGCTTGGTCTTGAGTGGCCGCACCTGAGCTCCGGGCGGTGCCCAGAGGACCCGTGCAGCGGGTCACGTGGATTCAGAGCCACTCAGAGGGACTGCTCCTGAACACCCGGGGGGTTATCTGGAGAAGGAGGAGGAACGGGGAGGGTCACTTCGACTGGGAGTGATTGATTGCCCCGGGCTACGGGTGGTTGGTGGGAGGAGGAGGCACGAAGTGAGTTTCTTGGACTCCTAGTGACCGCACCGGAATACTGGGCAGCTGTCTGGAGGAAGAGGCCTGTGGCGGGTCTCTGGGACTCAGAGCGATTGTTCGGGGCCACAGGTGGCTGCTCAAAGGAGGGGCCACGCAGCCAGGCGATTAGGTGCAGAACAGGGTCCCAGGATCTAGGAGGCTTCTGGGTGGAAGAGCCGCACAGAGATAGGCTTAGGGCGGAGCGAAGGTTCCAGGCCTGTGGGCAAATTCTCTGAGGAGGGGCAGCCTAAGGAGATTCATCTGCGAAGGGTGAGGCTCCCAGGCCCAGGAGGTAGGGCCGGGCCCCTGGAAACTTTGCAGAGGAAGGCAGCCCCAGCCCAGGCAGTAGCATGTAATTGAGGGGAACCTCTAGGAGGAACTGACCAGCGAAGACCTCCCCACTGGGTGAGTCTTCCTTGCCTGGTGAGGTTTCCCCACAAGGATGGTAAAACCAGAGACACAGGCCCAAACAGGCCTTGCCTCAGCCCACAGCCTAGGTCCGCTTTGGATGACCATTGGTCAACAAGTGGAGGCACCTCTGCCCACTAGCAGGGAATATACCCCACCTGAAGGCCACCACTCCTAGAGAGGCAGCTTCCTTGTGGAGCACTGCATTATCAACTTCCTCCAAGACTTCAGCCTACTGAAGGCTAAGAGGGGATATATATAGAAATCTTCAGGGACATTGTAAATCAACAGAGGAAATCTGCAATATCTCAGCAGTCCACTGATATCTGAACAATATGAGAAAACAAGGAAAGAAAATGCTGCAAACAAATCTAGATGTTATATCAATAAAACCCAATGACAGCATGGCAGAAGAATGACAGAAAAGGAGTTCAGAATGTACATAATTAAATGATCAGAGAAGCAAACGATGAGATGAAAGAGCAAATGCACGCACTGAATGATCGCACCAATCGACAGTTAAAAGAGCAAATACAGGAAGCAAAAGATCATTTCAATAAAGAGTTAGAGATATTGAAAAAAAAACAAACAGAATCCTTGACATGAAGGAAACAATAAATCAATTAAGAACTCCATAGAAAGCATATCCAATAGGATAGAACACCTGGAAGACAGAACCTCAGACATTGAAGACAAAATATTTAACCTTGAAAACAAAGTTGAACAAACAGAGAAGATGGTAAGAAATCATGAACAGAATCTACAAGAACTATGGGATATCATGAAAAGGCCAAATTTAAGAATTATTGGGATTGAGGAAGGTCTAGAGAAACAAGCCAAAGGAATGAACAACCTATTCAATGAAATAATATCAGAAAATTTCCCAAATCTGAAGAATGAAATGGAAAATCAAGTTCAAGAGGCTTACAGGACTCCAAATACACAAAATTACAACAAAACTAGTCAGAAGGGATAAAGAAGGACATTATATACTGCTTAAGGGAAGCATAAATCAGCATTAAATAACAATCATAAATATCTGTGCCCCGAACATGGGCTCATCCATGTACGTCAAACAAATCCTCCTCAATTCCGGAAATCAAATAGACCACAACACAATAATACTAGGTGATTTTAACACACCTCTCTCACCGCTGGATAGATCGTCCAAACAAAAATTGAATAAAGAAACCATAGAACTCAATAACACAATCAACAATTTAGACTTAACCAACATATATAGGATATACCATTCAACAAAGAATGAATACACTTTCTTCTCAGCAGCACATGGATCCTTCTGTACAATAGACCATGTTTTATGCCACAGCTACCGTTAGCAAATACAAGAAGATAGAGATACTACCTTGTACTCTATCAGATCATAATGGATTGAAATTAGAAATAAATGACAGAATAAAAACAGAAAATTCTCCAATACTTGGAGATTAAATAACACACTATGATATGATGAATGGAAAACAGAAGACATCAGAAGGGAAATTAAAAAATTCGTAGAGGTCAACGAGAACAAAGACACATCATATCAAAATCTCTGGGACACTATGAAAGCATTACTTAGAGGAAGATTTATTTCATGGGGCACATTCAACAAAACAAGTAGAAATCAACAAATAAACGACTTAACACTGCAGCGCAAAGCCCTACTAAAAGAAGAGCAGACCAACACCAAAAGTAGTAGAACACAGGAAATAGTTAAAATCAGAGCCAAAATCAACAAATTGAAACAAAAGAAACAATCAGAAAAATTATAAAATAAGAGTTGGTTCTTTGAAAAAATAAATAAAATTGATAAACCCTTAGCCACACTAACAAAGAGAAAGAGGGAGAAAACTCAAATTACTAAAGTTCAGAATGAAGAGGGAAATATCACAACAGACACAAGTGAAATAAAAAACTAATTAGAAGCTATTTTGAAAATCTATACACCAACAAACAGAAAACCTCGAAGACATCAACAGGTTTCCAGAGACCTATGAATTACCTAAACTGAATGAGGAGGACATACACAACTTAATAAATCAATTTCAAGCAATGATATAGAAGAGGTCATCAAAAGCCTACCAACAAAGAAAAGTCTGTGACCAGATGGGTTCTCAGCCAAGTTCTACAAAACCTTTAAAGAAGAGCTCATTCCAATCCTCCTCAAAGTATTCCATAAAATAGAAGAGGAGGGAACCCTCATCATTCTATGAAGCCAATATCACACTGATACCTAAAACAGACAGAGACACATTGAGGAAAGAAAAACATATTAAAAAGATAGTGCACCATGATCAAGTGGGTTTTATCCGAGGGATGCAAGGCTGGTTCAACATTGGAAATCAATAAATGTCATTCACCATATCAACATATTGAGAGTTAAGAATCACATGATTATTTCAATAGACCCAGAAAAAGC
Organism: Sciurus vulgaris; assembly: GCF_902686455.1. Taxonomy (NCBI): domain Eukaryota; kingdom Metazoa; phylum Chordata; class Mammalia; order Rodentia; family Sciuridae; genus Sciurus; species Sciurus vulgaris. Next base: position 33,409,459 of record NC_136474.1, read on the forward strand.
ATTCAATAAAATACAGCATCCCTTCATGCTCAAAACAGTAGAAAAAATTGGGGTACTGGGAATATTCCTTAACATTGTAAGGCCATTTATGCTAAGCCCATGGCTAATATCATTCTAATGGTGAAAAACTGAAAGCATTCCCCCTAAAAACTGGAACAAGGCAGGGATGCCCTCTTTCCACCACTTCTATTCAACATCGTTCTTGAGACTCTGGCCAGAGCAATTAGACAAACCAAAGAAATTAAAGGGATACGAATTGGAAAAGAAGAACTCAAACTATCCCTGTTTGCTGATGACATGATTATATATTTAGAGGAACCTGGAAATTCCACCCGAAAACTCTTAGAACTCATAAGTGAATTCAGTAAAGTAGCAGGTTATAAGATCAATGCTCATAAATCCAATGCATTTTTTACATAAGTGATGATCTTCAGAAAGAGAAATTAGGAAAACTACCCAATTCACAATAGCATAGAAAAAATAAAATACTTGGGAATCAATCTCACAAAGAGGTGAAAGACCTCTACAATGAGAACTACAGAACACTAAAGAAAGAAATTAAAGAAAACCTTAGAAGATGGAAAGATCTCCCATGTTCTTAGATAGGCAGAATTAATATTGTCAAAATGGCCATACTACCAAAAATGCTATACAGATTCTATGCAATTCCAATTAAAATCCCAATGACGTACCTTACAGAAATAGAGCAAGCAATTATGAAATTCATCTGGAAGAATATGAAACCCAGAATGGCTAAAGCAATCCTCAGTAGAAAGAGTGAAGCAGGGGGTATCGCAATACCAGATCTTCAACTCTACTACAAAGCAATTGTAACAAAAACAGCATGGTATTGGTACCAAAATAGAAAGGTAAATCAATTGTACAGAATAGAGGACATGGACACACACCCAAATAAATACAATTTTCTTATACTAGACAGAGTTGCCAAAAATATGCAATGGAGAAAAGATAGCCTCTTCAACAAATGGTGCTGGGAAAACTGGAAATCCATATGCAACAGAATGAAATTAAACCCCTATTTCTCACCCTGCACAAAACTCAACTCACAGTGGATCAAGGACCTTGGAATTGTACCAGAAACCCTGCATCTTATAGAATAAAAAGTAGGTCCAAACCTTCAACTTGTTGGCTTAGGAGCAGACTTCCTTAACAGGACTCCCATAGCCCAAGAAATAAAATCAAGAATCAACAACTGGGATAGATTCAAACTAAAAAGCTTTCTCTCAGCAAAGGAACTATCAGTAATATGAAGAGAGAGCCTACAGAGTGGGAGAATATATTTGCCACTCATACTTCAGATAGAGCGCTAATTTCCAGAATCTATAAAGAACTCAAAAAACTCTACACCAAGAATACAAATAATCCAATAAACAAATGGGCTAAGGAAATGAACAGAAACTTCACAAAAGAAGATGTACAAGCAATCAACAGATATATGAAAAAATGTTCAACATCTCTAGTAATAAGAGAAATGCAAATCAAAACTACCCTAAGATTTCATCTCACCCCAAATCGAATGGCGATTATCAAGAACACAAGCAACAATAGGTGTTGGCGAGGATTTGGGGAAAAAGGTACACTCATACATTGCTGGTTGGGTTGCAAATTAGTGCAGCAACTCTAGAAAGCAGTATGGAGATTCCTCAGAAAGCTTGGAATGGACCCACCATTTGACCCAGCTATCCCACTCCTTGGCCTATACCCAAAGGACTTGAAAACAGCATACTACAGAGATACAGCCACATCAATGTTCATAGCTGCTCAATGCCCCATAGCCAGATTGTGGAACCAACCTAGATGCCTTTCAGTTGATGAATGGATAAAGAAACTGTGGCATATATATACAATGGAATATTACTCTGCCATGAAGAATGATAAAATTATGGCATTTGCAGGCACATGGATGAAATTGGAGGATATCATGCTAAGGGAGATAAGCCAATCTCAAAAAACTAAAGGATGAATGATCTCGCTGATAAGCAGATGAGGACATATAATGGGGGGTAGGAGGGGTTAGCGTTAGGGTTAGGGTTAGGTTTAGGGTTAGGGATAAGGAGGGTGGTAAGAATGGAGGAAGGAAGAACTGTATAGAGGGAAAAGAGGGGTGGAGGGAAAAGGGAAAATAAAATAACAGAATGAATCAAACAACATTGCCCTATGTAAATTTATGATTTTTTTCCTTTTTTTAACTTTTTTATTCTTTTATATTTTTATTTTTTATTTATTTATTTTTTTTATTGTAAACAAATGGGATACATGTTGTTTCTCTTGTTTCTACATGGCATAAAGGCATGCCATTTGTGTAATCATAAATTTACATAGGATAATGTAGTTTGATTCATTGTTATTTTTTCCCTTCCCCCCACCTCTCCCTCCCCTCTTTTCCCTCTATACAGTGCTTCCTTCCTCCATACTTGCCCCCCTCCCTAACCCTAACTCTAACCCTAACACTAACCCTTCCCTCCCCCCATTATGAGACATCATCCACTTATTAGAGATATCATTTGTCCTTTAGCTTTTTGAGATTGGCTTATCTCACTTAGCATGATATTCTCCAATTTCATCCATGTGCCTGCAAATGCCATAATTTTATCATTCTTTATGGCTGAGTAATATTCCATTGTATATATATACTACAGTTTCTTTATCCATTCATCAATTGAAAGACATCTAGTTTGGTTCCACAGTCTGGCTATTATGAATTGAGCAGCTATGAACATTGATGTGGCTGTATCTCTGTAGTATGCTGATTTTAAGTCCTTTGGGTATAGGCCAAGGAGTGGGATAGCTGGGTCAAATGGTGGTTCCATTCCAAGTTTTCTAAGGAATCTCCACACTACTGTGAAGTGTCTGTTCATTTCCTTAGCCCATTTGTCGACTGGATTATTTGAATTCTTGGTGTAGAGTTTTTTGTTCAATATCTCTAACTCTTTATTGAAATGATCTTTTGCTTCCTGTATTTGCTCTTTTAACTGTCGATTGGTGCGATCATTCAATGCCTTCATTTGCTCCTTTATCTCATCCTTCAGTGTGTGCATTTGCTCTTTCATCTCATCGTTTGCTTCCCTGATCATTTTAATTATGTACATTCTGAACTCCTTTTCTGTCATTTCTTCTGCCATGCTGTCATTGGGTTTTATTGATGTAACATCTAGATTTGTTTGCGGCATTTTCTTTCCTTGTTTTCTCATATTGTTCAGGTATCAGTGGATCGCTGAGATATTGCAGATTTCCTCTATTGACTTACAATGTCCCTGAAGATTTCTATATATATATCCCCTCTTAGCCTTCAGTAGGCTGAAGTCTTGGAGGAAGTTCATAATGCGGTGCTCCACAGGAAGCTGCCTCTCTAGGAGTGGTGGCCTTCAGGTGGGGTATATTCCCTGCTAGTGGGCAGAGGTGCCTCCACTTGTTGACCAATGGTCAACTAAAGGGGAACTAGGCTGCGGGCTGAGGCAAGGCCTGTTTGGGCCTGTGTCTCTGATTTTACCGTCCTTGTGGGGAAACCTCACCCAGCAGGGAAGACTCACCCAGTGGGGAGGTCTCACAGGTCAGTTCCCCTCCTAGAGGTTCCCCTCAATTTATAGCTACCGCCTGGGCTGGGCTGTCTTCCTCTGCAAAGTTCCCAGGAGCCCGGCCCTACCTCCTGGGCCTGGGAGCCTCATCCTTCGTAGATGAATCTCCTTAGGCTGCCCCTCCTCAGAGAATCTGCCCGCAGTCCTCCACCCCTAAGCATGTCTCTGTGCGGCTCTTCCACCAAGAAGCCTCCTAGATCCTGGACCCTTCTCTGCACCTAATCGCCTGGCTTTGCGGCCCCTCTGTGAGCAGCCACCTGGGGCCCCGTAGAATCGCTCTGAGTCCCAGAGACCCACCACATGTCTCTTCCTCCAGACAGCCGCCTGGTGTTCCAGTGCGATCACTAGGAGTCCAAGCAACTCACTGCGTGCCTCCTCCTCCCGCCAACCGCCTGTAGCCCTGGCAATCACTCCGAGTCGAAGTGACCCTCCCCATTTTTCCTCCTCCTCCAGGTAACCCCCTGGGTGTTCAGGAGCAGTCACTCTGAGTGACTCTGAATCATCCTGACCCGCTACATGCCTCCTCTGGGCAACCGCCCGGAGCTCTGGTGCGGCCCCTCGAGACCAAGCGACCCACTGCGCTTCTCCTCCAGGCAGCCCCCCTGTGTTCAGGAGCGGTTGCTTTAAGTCCAAACAACTCACCAATCACCTCCTCCTCTGAGCAGCCGCCTGGAGCTCTAATGCAATCACTGTGAGTCCAAACGACCTGCCGTGCTCCTCCTCCTCCTCCTCCTCCTACTCCTCACGGCAGGCCCTGGTGTTCAGAAGTGGTCAGAGTCCAAACAGCTCGCCACAAAGCTCCTCCTCTGGCAACCACCTGTAGCTCTGGTATAGTCACTCCGAATCCAAGGGGCCACGCGCCTCCTCCTCCTCCTACTCAGGGCAGGCCCCAGTGTTCAGAAGCAGTCGCTCTAAGTCCAAACAGCTCTCCTCGCAGCTCCTCCCCTGGGCAGCCACCAGAGCCCCTGTCTAAATTTATGATTTTTAATAAAAAAATACAAGGAAAGTAGGATCTTTGCAGATATAATTAAATTAAGATGAGGTCATACTGAAGAAAGGTGGGCCCTCAATGCCATGTCACAAGTGACCCTATGAGAAGAAGAGAAGGAACATAGAAACACAAAAGGAGAGAGTACCATGTGACCATTAGTCAGAGACTGAAGTGCTATGTCTAGAAGACAAGGAACGCCAGGAACTGCCAGCAAAACATCAGGATCTCGAAGAGGCAAGGAAGATTCCCCCAAAAGGTTTCACAGCAAACATTGCTCAGCTGGCACCTGAATTGCAGATTTCTGGCTTCTAGACCTGAGAATAAATTTCAGTTGTTCTCAGTCAACCAGTGTGGTACTTTGGTGCAGCAGCCCTAGGAAACTTGTAAAGGGCCAAGGAACTCTAATTGTTGTCATGATAATCATCTCATTCCTTTTTTTGATTGTTTGGATCATTTGGGAAATGCAAAATCCATTCTTAAAACTCTTCCCCTGCCCCTCTTTCCTGGTGCCTCTGGTCTCCTGGTGCTCAGGGTACCGTCTTGGTCAGGTCATTGTGTATCTACCACTGTAAAGTTTTGAGTGAGGGGCTATCATCATAAAGCCCCATACAATGTTCTACTGCAGGACCCAGATAAAGCCAGAGAGTTACCATCTTGAATCCCAGAAACCAATCTGGCTAAATCTCCCTCTGCTCCTAAGTATTAGTGCTCTCAAAAACAGGAAGCTTCTGTTGACAGACACTGTAAGTCCAGGAAAGGAAGCCACATAGTGAACCAGAAGAGCTATAGGAGCAGCCAAGGTGACTTGTGAGGGTCAACATGTTGGCTCCCTGCCTCCTGCCTTTATAATCTCCATGCAATCTTTTAGAAAATGGTTTTGATTTTGGATAGAGCAGTTTTAGGTTCACTGCAAAACTGACCAGGAGACACACAGGCTCCTAAATGCACTGTGCACAGCATCCCTCATTATTAGCGTCACGTACCTGAGTGGTACATCTGTCACAGTGGCATAAAATCACCACATTAGGATTCACCCTTGGTGTTGTACCTTCTGTGGGTTTGGACAAATGTATAGTGACATGAACCTCCATTTAGTATCATTTAAAGTAATCTTACTGCCCTAAATATCTTTGCTCATACACATGTTAAAGCAAGTTAAAAGCTACCTAACAGTGAATCAATTCATTTTCTCTTCCATTGTGTGTATGAAAATTTCTGTGCACCTGGATTCTTGTACTACAAAAAATTATTTTTAAAAATCTTTGCCAACTTAGTAGCTGAAGGATGATATCTTATTTTTATTTCATAATGAGTTTTAGCGGTCATTCACTAATAATCCATATATAATTATTCATTATTTGAATTCTCTAAGATGTTACAGAACATAAAATTTTAATGATGTCCAGCTTATCAATTCTTTCTTTCATGAACCATGCCTTTGATATCATAGCTATAAAAACAAAACCAAGGTCATTTGATTTTCCTTCTATGATATCTTCTAGAAGTTTCATAATTTTGCATTGTATATTTGGGTCTGTGATCCATTTTGTACTGATTTTCTTTTCTCATACTGAGAATTGAATGCAGGTGTGCTTTACCACTGAGCAAAGTTCCCAGACTTTTTATTTTTAGTTTTTGTTTTGAGACAGGTTCTTGCTAAGTTGCCAGACTGGTCTTGAACTTGTGCTCCTCCCATCTCAGCCACTCAAGTCACTGGAATGAGAAACATGCACCACCATGCCAGTTTTGTGTTGATTTTCATGAAGGATGTGAAATCTGTGCCTATATTCATTTTTTTTTTTTTGCATGTAGTCTTGCTGTAGAGACATGTAGTCTAGTTGATCCAATACCATTTACTTAAAAGAGCATCTTTTACTATTGTGTGGATGTAGCTCCTTTGTCAAAGATCACCTATTATATTTACATGGGATTACTTTTGATCTGTTTGTCAATTCTTTTGTCAATACCATATGTCTTGATCAATGTAGCTTTCAATACATCTTGAAGTCAGGTTGTCAGTCCTCGAAATTTGTTCTTCTCCCTCAATAATCATGTTGGGTCTTCTGGGTCTTTTACCTCTCCAGGTCAACTTTGGAATCCACTTTGTCAATATCCACAAAGTGACTTGTTGGAATTTTGATTGAGATTGCATTTAATCTATTGAAGAAATTGGAAAGAACAGACATTTTGACAATATTGATATTATTCCAGTTGCCATTACTATAATGAAATACCCAGGCTGGGTAAGACAGAGAGAGCAGTTTATTTCACTCATGGTTCAGTACATTCCAGCTCATGGCACTGGCAAAAGCTCACCATTGATGTTAACCCTATGTTAGATAGCATCACAATCACAGGAGTGTGTGCTAGAGGAACAGATCACATGACAGGAAAACAGAGCCAGTAACAACCTCCCAGTAGGCCCCACTTCTTAAAGGTCCCAGCACTCTTAACATCTCCACTCTGGGGATTGGCACACAAACCCCTGGAGGACAAAGCACATCAAAACCACAGCACTTTGTTTTCATGATCGTGAAACATCTCTTCTTTATTTAGTTCTTTGATTTCTTGCATCCCCTTGGTAGTTTTCCTTATATAGATCTCATTCATATTTTGTTAGATTTTCATTTGGGTAGGGGGAAGTGTGCTAATGTAAAATGGTACTGTTTTAAATTTCAAATTCTACTTGTTCATTGCTGGTAAATAGGAAGGTGACCCAGTTTTGTATATTAACCTCGTGTTCTGCACAATCTTGCTCTCATTGCTTACTAGTTCTGAGATTGTATGTGTGTGCGTGCATGTGTGTGTGCGTGTGTGTGTGTGTGTGTTCTTTTAGATATTCCACATAGATGATCACATATCATTTGTGAGCAGTTTTTATATCTTCTTCTCCAATCGGTATACCTTTTATTTACATCTTTTTTTCCAAAAAGGACTTCCAGCACAATGTTGAAAAGCAGAGGTGACTGACAAGATCCTTACCTCTTCTCTGATCCTGATGGAACATTTTGAACTTATCACCACCATTAAATATAATGTTAGATATAGAGTTATTTTTGCAAACATACTTTATCAAGTCGAGGAAAGTTCTATTCCTAGTTTACTGGAAATTATTTGCTTATTTGCTTATATTGATAAAAATCATGTATTTATAGTATACTACATGTTTTGAAAAATGTATACATGTGTAATTGCTAAATGAAGATAATGAACACATGCATCACCTCTCATACGTTTGTTTTGTTTTGTAGTGAGAACCCTTAAAATCTACTCTATGCAATTTTCAAGACTACATTGTTTAGGGTGAGAGACAGGGATCTTGTTACATTCTTCTGCATATGGATATTCTGTTTTCCAAGCACCATTTGTTAAAAAGGCTATCTCTTCTCCAATGTGCGTTTTTGCTTCCTTTATCAAGTATCAGATGACTATGTGGATTTATTTCTATATCTTCTATTTTATTTCACTGGTCTTCATAATCACCAGTGTATATAATTCACTGAGAGTTTATCATGAATGAATGTTGGATTTTGTCAAAAGTTTTTTCTGTGTCTCTCGATCTTATCATGTAATTTTCTTCTTTAGCTTGTTGATGTGATGGATTGTATTAATTAATTTTTAAATAATTTGTACATGACAGTAGAATACATTTGTGCATTTTGATAAATCATACATAAATGGAATATAATTTCTCATTTTTCTGATTATACATGTTGTAGGATCACATCAATCATGTGTCATTAATTGATTTTTGAATGTTGAAAGAGCCAAACATACTTGGAATAAATTCCATTTTGTTGTGATGTATAGTTCCTTTTTAACATTGTTGGATTTAATTTACTAATATTTTGTTGACAATTTTTACATCGATGTAAGATACAGCCCAGAATTTTCCTTTCTTGTTATGAATTTTTCTGATTTTGATCCTAGTATAATGCTGATCTCATAGAATGAGCTAGAAAGGATTTCCTCGGTTCTTATCCTCTGAAAAAGATTTTACAGAATTCATATGTCCTTCAATGTTGGTAGAATCCATTAGTCAACACATCTGGGTCTGGGTCTTTCTGTTTTGGAAGATTATTATTATTGATTCAATTATTTAATATTATGTGCCTATTTAGATTACTTCTTTTGTGAGTTTTGGCTGATTTATTTGTCTATGAATGAATTGGTCCATTTTATTAGGTTATCAAATTTATAGGTCTAAAGTTCTTCATAGCATCCTTGATTATCCTACTAATGTCTACAGAATTGGTAGTGATTTCACCTCTTTTGTTTCTAAAAGTAGTAGTTTGTATCCTCCTTTCTTCTTAGCCTGCTTTATCAATTTTAGTGGTATTTTTTTTAAAAAAATCTCTTGGTTTCATTCATTTTCTCCATTGATTTTCTGCTTCAATTTCTTGATTTCTAATCCAATTTTATTACTTATTTCCTTCTGCTTACTTTGAATTTACTTTGCTCCTTGTTTTCTAATTTCCAAAGGTGAAAGCTTACATGATTGATTATAGATCTTTTTTCTATAATCTGTATATTCAGTGTTTAAAATTTCTAAGCACTGCTTTGACCGCATCTCACAATTTTTTTAATATTCAGAAACCCACGTTCCATCAGGCTGCAGAATCAATTACAAGAATAAACCTAATTATATTCATGCTATTCTATTTTCTGCTTTCCCAAGACATCTCTCATATTTGCTTTTCTTTCTAATTTAGCAGCCTTATTGTGATCCAACATTATTTCATTGGTCTTGATATGCATGGTGGTGGCTCTAGAACTTTGTCTCTTGGGTGTCCAAGACACATTAGGGGGTATGGTTACTCAAAGACTGAGACCTCCCTACTCAAAGACTGAGACCTCACTGCATTTTTTATAGTACATATGAGTTGTCAAGCTAACTCTCAGACATTTTATGATGTGCACATATGATATCTGGCACTTCACATATGATCAAAAGGGACATCCATGAATTCAGGAGTAGAAAGAAAAGTGGAATGCCTAATCCACCACTCTCCCTGGGATGAAGAATTATTTTAGTTATGGGCTTATTTTTGTGCTGATTTGTATATCTAACTGTTTTTTTTAATTTATTTTATTGTAAACAAATGGGATACATGTTGTTTCTGTTTGTACATGGAGTAACAGCATACCATTTGCATATTCATACATTTACATAGAGTAATGATGTTTGATTCATTCCGTTATTTTTTCCTTCCCCCCCACCCCTCCCACCTCTCTTATCCCTCTATACAGTCCCTCCTTCCTCCATTCTTGCCCCCCTCCCACCCACCATTATGTGTCATCATCCTCTTATTAGTGAGATTATTGTCTTTTGGAATTTTGATGTCATTTTTTTTATCTTCTTTTAGCACAGAATATTTTAAATTTTTTTCTTGAAATTTCTTCTTTGATTCCTCTGCTATTTAAAAGTGTACTGTTTAAGCTCCAAGTATTTGCAGATTTTCTAACTATTTTTCTGCTGTTGGTTCCTAAATTAATCCCACTACGATCTGAGAGCAGATATCTCTGATATCTGTAACCTAATAGTCTATGCTTCATGTTATTTCAAATTTGCAAATGTATGTTTCTTGGTTCAGATGTGGCCTATGATGGTAACTCTTCCATGTGAGCTTGAGAAGAATGTGTGTTCTATTGTTGGACACAGTTGGCTATTATATCCAGTAGAAGGATGGAATGTTGAGTTCAACTATGTACTTAACTGATTTTCTGCCTGATAGGATGGTGCATTTCTTCGATCCAAATATTATATCTATTTTTCCTTGAGAAAGTCAAGTATCTATACAGGAATGTATCTAACACTGCAAAATTCAGAAAGTGGGATCCGAAGGGTGATTCCCAAATGCCCATGAGGATGGGTCTTGTGATGGCAGGAAGCCTAGTGATAGCATTTTGAATTTCAATATGGAGGCCTGAATAGGGATTTCAATTGGGAGATAGTGAAGCTTTGAGAAGGTTGAGCTTAGTTCAGAAAAAAACTTAGATTACCAGAAATTATTAGCATTTCAAATTCATGTATTAAGGTAATTTTAACATTTCTGATCTTCAGTCTGGAGGAATCAGAGAGAAGCTTTTGCTTGAAGTGTAATTCATTAGAAATTGGAAGAAACAGAAATGTACTAAAGCTATCACAAGTCAAAAGCCAGAAGTTGTTACCTCTTACCTCAAGGTTGGGAGTTACAACCAGGCCCTATCAGGAGCTACAATCAGAAAATGGAAAGCCAGAAATGGAGTGTTATGGGTAAGCTATGTCTCTCTTCTCCCAAATTCATATGCTAAATCCTAATCCCTGATATCTCAGAATATGGTTGTATAGGGAAGGAATAAGGTTATAGGTCCACCTCTGAGGAGTCCAGGAACCTTTTCTCTGCCTTTTATTTGCCTCACTTATCTCTATCTACAGACTGACTTTCTCTCATGGTGGTACACATATGACACAAGTGGCCTCTCAGTCTTGATTCTAGGTGACTTCTCCCAGCTTCTCCCAGTGCCTCAGACCAACTATGCAGAGTCTCTCAGCAGAAAGAATCTGACTAACTTTGTTGGGTATAAAGTCCATCCTGCTATAACAACAACAGTGGCTTTTGGAGGAGATAGTAGCAAGAGAGAGACCTGGAGACATGGAAACTTGGAATCCTTTCTTTCACCATAAACATGAGTAGGTAATGACCAACTCAGATAAGGAGGCTGAGGCTAGGGCAGCACCCACTGGGAGACTGACTACAGTTATTCTTAGCCAAACCTTAAAAATAAAAGTATGAATATCAGCCAAAAGCAACACAATATGACTCATTGGCGCTGGATCAAATTTTTTAAAAAAATTCTCCCTCCTTTTAGCTGGTAAGTGGACAGCAAGATGGATTGTAATGATGAAATGTCTCCACCAACTTATTCCACAAAGTCTGGAGACCATTCAACATGTAAGAAGTCAGTGGTGACTTTAACCCCAACCACAGACAGAGTAGGATCAAGTGTCTTACTCACTCATATAAACATATGCATAAAAACATACTCCTCAGTTTTTTATGATTTTTCTTCATTCCTTAATTACCATTATTTTGTTTTAAGCAAATATAAAATATACATACTAGGGAGTTGAATGAAAAGGATACATGTACTCTTTTGTTTTGTTTATTTTGGTCTGTGTCCCCTGAAAGTGTGTCATAATCTATTTTCTGTTGCTAAAACAGAATGTCTTAGACTAAGTGTTCTACAAAGAAAAAAGTTTTATTTTGGCTCATGTTTTTGGAAGCTGGGAAGTCCAAGATTGACCAGCTACATCTGGCAAGTGCCACAGTCTATGTCATACAATGTTGGAAAAAAGTGGAAGGGGAAGAAGGCATGAGTGAAAGAGAGAAAACTCCAGGATACCTAGTCCATTCCCAAAGGAAAGGAATTAATCTATTCATGAGGGCTCTATCACCATGACCCAAACACCTCCCACTTGGCCCTACCTCCCATCCTTGCTGCACTGGGGATTAAGTTTCAACATGTGACCTTATGGGATAAACACTGAAATCACAGCAGAGTTAACACAGTTACACATGTAAATAAAGGTAGTCCCATGTCTCTAGAAAGTTTTAGCCAAGCAAATAAATATGCTCTTTTTTAAAGAAGATATTTGGAAATTATAGTGGTATTAACTAGTATATTTGCAAATTTCATAGAAATTTAATAGTGATGAGCTTTAGCAAAAGGGGTCATTTGTTCTTAGGATATGAGCATATTGCAACAGTCACAGAGAGAAGTGTAAGTGAAGCTGGAGACTCAAACACATTGGGTTTTCTTATCTTCACCTATGCCTCTCATGCTTTTATTTCCTGTGTTCTCTCTGTTTCTCAGTTTCAAGAAGAGGAAAAGGTCGTTATTGACAGCTCTCAGGAAAAAAGAACATAAATGCACATCTCCTTGTTCCATTTGCAAATTCACAGGGCAACCATCTGATTGACCAGGCTTGTTGGTCCTTCTTTAGAACAAAGAAGAGCGGGAAAGAAGCAGTACCTTGTAAGAACATGGCAGCTCTTATGTGGCCAAATTAGTGGAAGTCACTTCCAGAAAAGTGGGGAGAAGTAGTTGAGAGGCATAGGTAGTGAGCTGGGGTGACAAAATTAGAGGTGCTTGTTTCCACATACAGTCGTCCTGTTATACAAGAAGTTTTTAAATCCCTCATATAAAATGACAAACCTCTTATATTAAATGACTATTTACATCAGAACTATGACCATTCACCTGTGTACTTCAAATCATCTCTAGATTGTTTTAAATAATACAGTTCAAGTGCTATGTGAATAGTTATTATGCTGTAGCGCTTGGGGTATAATACAAGAAAAGTTTTTAACTATTCAGTACAGATGTGATTTTTTCCTGAATATTTTCTATCTACAATTGGTTGAATCTGATGTATCAGAGCCTCAGATGCAGAGGGTTGATTGTATAGGCAAAACAGAGAGGAAAAAGCCATAATTACAACATGAAAGATAATACTTAGGATCATTTGAATACCCACCTCAATAGAGGAGAGACATTTTTTTTTATTTATTTTTATTGTAAACAAATGGGATACATGTTGTCTATGTTTGTACATGGAGTAACAGCATACCATTTGCGTAATCATATATTTATATAGGGTAAAGATGTTTGATTCATTCTCTTATTTTTTCCTTCCCCTCACCCCTCCCATCCCTCTTTTCCCTCTATACACTCCCTCCTTCCTCCATTCTTGCCAGCTCCCACCCCCTATTATGTGTCACCATCGGCTTATCAGCAAGATCATTCGTCCTCTGGTTGTTTTTTTCTTTCTTTTTTTTTTTCTTTCTTTCTTTTTTTTTATTGTAAACAAATGGGATACATGTTGTTTCTCTGTTTGTACATGACGCAAAGGCATACCATTGTGTAATCATAAATTTACATACAGTAATGTTGTTTGATTCATTCTGTTATTTTTTCCCTTCCCCCCACCACTCCCACCCCTCTTTACCCTCTATACAGTGCTTCCTTCCTCCATACTTGCCCCCCTCCCTAACCCTAACTCTAACCCTAACACTAACCCTTCCCTCCCCCCCCATTATGTGTCATCCTCCACTTATTAGCGATATTATTCGTCCATTGGCTTTTTGAGATTGGCTTATCTCACTTAGCATGATATTCTCCAATTTCATCCATGTGCCTGCAAATGCCATAATTTTATCATTCTTTATGGCTGAGTAATATTCCATTGTATATATATACCACAGTTTCTTTATCCACTCATCAATTGAAGGGCATCTAGGTTGGTTCCACAGTCTGGCTATTGTGAATTGAGCAGCTATGAACATTGATGTGGCTGTATCTCTGTAGTATGCTGATTTTAAGTCCTTTGGGTATAGGCCAAGGAGTGGGATAGCTGGGTCAAATGGAGGGTCCATTCCGAGTTTTCTAAGGAATCTCCACACTGCTTTCCAGAGTGGCTGCACTAATTTGCAGCCCCACCAGCAATGTATAAGTGTACCTTTCTCCCCACATCCTCGCCAACACCTGTTGTTGTTCGTATTCTTGATAATCGCCATTCTAATTGGGATGGAATGGAATCTTAGGGTGGTTTTGATTTGCATTTCTCTTATTACTAGAGATGTTGAACATTTTTCCATATGCTTGTTGATTGCTTATAGATCTTCTTCTGTGAAGTGTCTATTCATTTCCTTAGCCCATTTGTAGACAGGATTATTTGAATTCTTGGAGTAGAGTTTTTTGAGTTCTTTATAGATTCTGGATATCAGTGCTCTATCTGAAGTATGATTGGCAAAGATATTCTCCCACACTGTAGGCTCTTTCTTCGCATTGCTGATAGTTTCCTTTGCTGAGAGAAAGCTTTTTAGTTTGAATCTATCCCAGTAGTTGATTCTAGCTTTTATTTCTTGTGCTATGGGAGTCATGTTAAGGAAGTCTGATCCTAGACCAACAAGGTGAAGATTTGGACCTACTTTTTCTTCTATAATCTGCAGGGTCTCTGGTCTGATTCCGAGATCCTTAATCCATTTTGAGTTTAGTTTCGTGCATGGTGAGAGATATGGGTTTAGTTTCATTCTGTTGCATATGGATTTCCAGTTTTCCCAGCACCATTTGTTGAAGAGGCTATCATTTCTCCATTGCATATTTTTGGCAACTCTGTCTAGTATGAGAAAATTGTATTTATTTGGGTGTGTGTCCATGTCCTCTATTCTGTACAATTGATCTACCTTTCTATTTTGGTACCAATACCATGCCGTTTTTGTTACTATTGCTTTGTAGTAGAGTTGAAGATCTGGTATTGCAATACCCCCTGTTTCACTCTTCCTGCTAAGGATTGCTTTAGCTATTCTGGGTTTCTTATTCTTCCAGATGAATTTCATAATTGCTTGCTCTATTTCTGTAAGGTACGTCATTGGGATTTTAATTGGAATTGCATTGAATTTGTATAGCACTTTAGGTAGTATGGCCATTTTGACAATATTAATTCTTCCTATCCAAGAACATGGAAGATCTTTCCATCTTCTAAGGTGTTCTTTAATTTCTTTCTTTAGTGTTGTATACTTCTCATTGTAGAGGTCTTTCACCTCTTTTGTGAGATTGATTCCCAAGTATTTTATTTTTTTCCAGGCTATTTTGAATGGGGTAGTTTTCCTAACTTCTCTTTCTGAAGATTCATCACTTATGTATAAAAATGCGTTGGATTTATGGGCATTGATCTTGTAACCTACTACTTTACTGAATTCACTTATGAGTTCTAAGAGTTTTCGGGTGGAATTTCCAGGTTCCTCTAAATATATAATCATGTCATCAGCAAACAGGGATAGTTTGAGTTCTTCTTTTCCAATTCGTATCCCTTTAATCTCTTTGGTTTGTCTAATTGCTCTGGCCAGAGTCTCAAGAACGATGTTGAATAGAAGTGGTGAAAGAGGGCATCCCTGCCTTGTTCCAGTTTTTAGGGGGAATGCTTTCAGTTTTTCACCATTTAGAATGATATTAGCCATGAGCTTAGCATAAATGGCCTTTACAATGTTAAGGAATGTTCCCATTATCCCTATTTTTTCTACTGTTTTGAGCATGAAGGGGTGCTGTATTTTATCAAATGCTTTTTCTGCATCTATTGAAATAATCATGTGATTCTTGACTTTAAGTCTATTGATATGGTGAATTACGTTTATTGATTTCCTGATGTTGAACCAACCTTGCATACCTGGGATGAAGCCCACTTGATCATGGTGCACTATCTTTTTAATATGTTTTTGTATGCGATTTGCTAAAATTTTGTTGAGAATTTTTGCATCGATGTTCATTAAGGATATTGGTCTGAAATTTTCTTTCCTTGATAAGTCTCTGTCTGGTTTAGGTATCAGTGTGATATTGGCTTCATAGAATGAGTTTGGGAGGGTTCCCTCCTCTTCTATTTTATGGAATACTTTGAGAAGTATTGGAATGAGCTCTTCTTTAAAGGTTTTGTAGAACTCGGCTGAGAACCCATCTGGTCCCGGACTTTTCTTTGTTGGTAGGCTTTTGATGACTTCTTCTATTTCAGTACTTGACATTGGTCTATTTAAATTGTTTATGTCCTCCTTGTTCAGTTTAGGCAATTCATATGTCTCTAGAAACCTGTTGATGTCTTCGAAATTTTCTATTTTGTTGGAGTATAGATTTTCAAAATAGCTTCTAATTATGTTTTGTATTTCAATCCTGTCTGTTGTGATATTTCCTTGTTCATTCCGAATTTTAGTGATTTGGGTTTTCTCTCGTCTTCTCTTTGTTAGTGTGGCTAAAGGTTTATCAATTTTGTTTATTTTTTCGAAGAAACAACTATTTATTTTGTCAATTTTTTGTACTGTTTCTTTTGTTTCAATTTCATTGATTTCAGCTCTGAGTTTAACTATTTCCTGTCTTCTACTACTTTTGGTGCTGTTCTGTTCTTCTTTTTCTAGGGCTTTGAGCTGTAGTGTTAGGTCGTTTATTTGTTGAGTTTTACTTCTTTTATTAAATGCGCTCCATGAAATAAATTTCCCTCTAAGTACTGCTTTCATAGTGTCCCAGAGATTTTGATATGATGTTTCTTTGTTCTCATTTACCTCTAAGAATTTTTTAATTTCCTTCCTAATATCTTCTGTTATCCATTCATCATATAATAGCATATTGTTTAATTTCCAGATGTTGGAATAGTTTCTGTGTTTTACTCTTTCATTTATTTCTAACTTCAATCCATTATGATCTGATAGAATACATGGTAGTGTCTCTATCTTCTTGTGTTTGCTAACATTAGCTTTGTGGCATAATATATGGTCTATTTTAGAGAAGGATCCATGTGCTGCTGAGAAGAAAGTGTATTCGCTCTTGGTTGGATGGTATATTTTATAAATGTCTGTTAAGTCTAAATTATTGATTGTGTTATTGAGATCTATGGTTCTTTGTTCAATTTTTGTTTGGAAGATCTGTCCAGTGGTGAGAGAGGTGTGTTAAAATCACCTAGTATTATTGTGTTATGGTCTATTTGGTTTCTGAAATTGAGAAGGATT
The DNA here is from genome assembly GCF_902686455.1 of Sciurus vulgaris. Lineage (NCBI taxonomy): Eukaryota > Metazoa > Chordata > Mammalia > Rodentia > Sciuridae > Sciurus > Sciurus vulgaris. Next base: position 33,426,579 of record NC_136474.1, read on the forward strand.
TGTTTGACATACATGGATGTGCCACTGTTTGGGGCATAGATGTTTATGATTGTTATATCTTGCTGATTTATGCTTCCCTTACAGTATGAAATGACCTTCTTTATCCCTTCTGACTAACTTTGGCTTGAAGTCCACATTATCGGAAATGAGGATGGATACTTCAGCTTTTTTGCTGAGTCCATGTGCATGGTATGTTTTTCCCCATCCTTTCACCTTTAGTCTACGGGTATCTTTTTCTATGAGGTGAGTCTCTTGCAGGCAACATATTGTTGGATCTTTCTTTTTAATCCAATCTGCCAGTCTATGTCTTTTGATTGATGAATTCAGGCCATTAACATTCAGTGTTATTATAGAGATATGATTTCGTTTCCCGGTCATTTGGTTCATTTTTTAAATTTTATTTATTTATTTGTTTGACACAACTTGTTTCCTCCTTTATTTGACAATTCCTTTAGGATAATTCCTCCCTTTGCTGATTTGCTTCTTTGTTTTTCATCTCTTCCTCATGGAATATTTTGCTGAGAATGTTCTGTAATGCTGGCTTTCTTTTTGTAAATTCTTTTAGCTTTTGTTTATCATGGAAGGATTTTATTTCATCGTCCAATTTCAAGGTAAGTTTTGCTGGGTGTAAGATTCTTGGTTGGCATCCATTTTCTTTTAGGGCTTGAAAAATGTTGTTCCAGCCCCTTCTAGCTTTTAGGGTCTGGATTGAAAAGTCTGCTGATATCCGTATTGGTTTTCCCCTGAATGTAATTTGGTTCTTTTCTCTCACAGCCTTTAAAATTCGGTCTTTATTTTGTATGTTAGGTATTTTCATTATAATATGCCTTGGTGTGGGTCTGTTGTAATTTTGTATATTTGGAGTCCTATAAGCCTCTTGAACTTGATTTTCCATTTCATTCTTCAGATTTGGGAAATTTTCTGATATTATTTCATTGAATAAATTGTTCATTCCTTTGGCTTGTTTCTCTAGGCCTTCCTCAATCCCAATAATTCTTAAATTTGGCCTTTTCATGATATCCCATAGTTCTTGTAGATTCTGTTCATGATTTCTTACCATCTTCTCTGTTTGTTCAACTTTGTTTTCAAGGTTAAATATTTTGTCTTCAATGTCTGAGGTTCTGTCTTCCAGGTGTTCTATCCTATTGGATATTCTTTCTATGGAGTTCTTAATTTGATTCATTGTTTCCTTCATGTCAAGGATTTCTGTTTGGTTTTTTTTCAATATCTCTAACTCTTTATTGAAATGATCTTTTGCTTCCTGTATTTGCTCTTTTAACTGTCGATTGGTGTGATCATTCAATGCTTGCATTTGCTCTTTCATCTCATCGTTTGCTTCCCTGATCATTTTAATTATGTACATTCTGAACTCCTTTTCTGTCATTTCTTCTGCCATGCTGTCATTGGGTTTTATTGATATAACATCTAGATTTGTTTGCAGCATTTTCTTTCCTTGTTTTCTCCTATTGTTCAGGTATCAGTGGACCGCTGAGATATTGCAGATTTCCTCTATTGACTTACAATGTCCCTGAAGATTTCTATATATATATCCCCCCTTAGCCTTCAGTAGGCTGAAGTCTTGGAGGAAGTTGATAATGCACTGCTCCACAAGGAAGCTGCCTCTCTAGGAGTGGTGGCCTTCAGGTGGGGTATAATCCCTGCTAGTGGGCAGAGGTGCCTCCACTTGTTGACCAATGGTCATCCAAAGGGGACCTAGGCTGTGGGCTGAGGCAAGGCCTGTTTGGGCCTGAGTCTCTAGTTTTACCGTCCTTGTAGGGAAACCTCACCCAGCAGGGAAGACTCACCCAGTGGGGAGGTCTCGCTGGTCAGTTTCCTCCTAGAGGTTCCCCTCAATTTACAGCTACCGCCTGGGCTGGGCTGCCTTCCTCTGGAAAGTTCCCAGGGGCCCAGCCCTACCTCCTGGGCCTGGGAGCCTCACCCTTCGCAGATGAAACTCCTTAGGCTGCCCCTCCTCAGAGAATCTGCCCGCAGGCCTGGAACCTTCGCTCTGCCCTAAGCCTGTCTCTGTGCGGCTCTTCCACCCAGAAGCCTCCTAGATCCTGGGACCCTGCTCTGCACCTAATCGTCTGGCTATGCGGCCCCTCCTCTGAGCAGCCACCTGGGGCCCCATACAATCACTCTGAGACCCAGAGACCCGCCACACGCCTCTTCCTCCAAACAGCCGCCCAGTATTCCGGTGCGGTCACTAGGAGTCCAAGAAACTCACTGCGTGCCTCCACCTCCCACCACCCACCCATTGCCCTGGGCAATCAATCACTCTGAGTCGAAGTGACCGTCCCCGTTCCTCCTCCTTCTCCAGATAACCCCCCGGGTGTTCAGGAGCGGTCGCTCTGAGTGGCTCTGAATCCACGTGACCCGCTGCACTGGTCCACTGGGAAACTGCCCAGAGTTCTGCTGCGGCCACTTAAGACCAAGCAACCCACCACGCTTCTCCTCCAGGCAGCCCCCCTGTGTTCAGGCGCTGTCACTTTAAGTCCAAACAACTCACCACTCGCCTTCTCCTCTGAGCAGCCGCCTGGAGCGCTAATGCAGTCACTGTGAGTCCAAACGCCCTGCCATGCTCCTCCTCATCCTCCTCCTACTCCTTCGGGCAGGCCCCGGTGTTCAGAAGTGGTCTGAGTCCAAACAGCTTGCTGCACCGCTCCTCCTCTGGCAACCGCCTGTAGCTCTGGTGCAGTCACTCCGAATCCAAGCGGCCACGCTCCTCCTCCTCCTCCTCAGGGCAAGCCCCGGTGTCCTGAGTCCACACAGCTCTCCTCGCCACTCCTCCCCTGGGCAGCCGCCGGATCCCCAGTGGTTGCTCCGAGTCCCAGCGCTGTGCTGAGCGGCCTCCTTTTCGGTGCTCCCAGTTGTCTGAGTTCACTGCTCCAGCGGGGGGAGGGGTGTCTCGCCGGCAGCTCTACTTCACAAAGTTTCCTGCGTTCCGGGACCACTGTCCCATCCGGGATGTCTTCCCAATGGGTGAGAGTCACCCGGCTGCTTTGAGTTGGTCCCAAGTGTCTCAATATCTCCTCTTTTGAATCCTGAGTCCTGGAGCAACATGAAATGCAGCCACCCTCTAGGCCGCCATCTTGAAACCCCGAGTCATTTTGATTTACAGTTTAAGGAAGCAATCATGATAGAATGAAGTATTTTTAAGTTTTCATATATTTATGTATTTCCTAAATTCTCTAATGAATCTGGTTTTATCATTTGGTATAAACCATGTATTTAAAAATGATAATGCAGGTAATTCAGGAGACTTCAAGTTTTTCAGAATTTTATTTTTGTTTTCTGATCTCTCATAACTTGTGCATTGAATAGACACGATACATGGGGTGCCATCATGAAGTCATTTAGTCCTTATCCATCATTGTTCTTTTAAATTGAATCAGTGGGGCTTGTTTTTCCCTCTCCTTGTATTAAACCTTCAGCAGTCCTATACTTTTTCAGATCTCCCTTAATACAAAAGATACAGATATGGGCACTTACAGTCTCCTGCAATATTCCGAACTCAAACTTGGTGGGTGGAAGTAGATGATCTCTCCATCTGTGACTGCAGGGGTAGTTGAGATGCCTGCAGTTGAGAAAGGGGGACTAGAAAATGGGTCCTTCTCTCCAAAGTCTCCTATAACCTCTTCAATTTACTGACATGGTTCCTGGCACCTGCAGGCTTGGCAGTTGCATGGTGGGTTGTAGGAAAAAAGAGAGGGACCAAATATCAGGTTTCACCTGATACTGTCATGAGTTGCCTTCTTGCATCCTGTCCTGGCAGATGTCCAAGGCAGATCTTTCCTCCCAGGAAGCTTTTTGTGGGTTCCTTGGAGACCTTCTCTATCCATCCATGCAAGTGGGCATCTTCTCTGCAAGTTCCTCATGGAAATGATGATTTCTTCTGGCTCCTTGTCTGTGATTTTCCCACAGTCCTGGGAATCCAGCAAAACTGCACCTTTATATCCCTCCAGATGGACCTGTTGGACAAGATAAAAAGGGACCCACAATGGCTTTCTCATAGGTGTGGACCCGAACTGGTCTACAGGAAGCATTCATGGTCCTTTGTCCTGGTGTTCTGGGGTTGCAGGTCTCCTCTGCTCAAACAAGACCTTGTCCACCCTTCATATAGCTCAACTGAGAATCAGATACCAGTTTCCTGGGCCCCTGCTGCAAGGAACTTATACCAGCTTCTGGGAAGCTTGACTTGAGGACAAGAACACTTCTGCTTTCCCTTGGGCAAAGTGGGCACCTGGAATGCATCAATGGCTCTCAGAAGCCCTGTGTACAAACATTGCAGTCACCCCACACTCTGGGCTTTGATGTAGATGAAGATCAAAGTTTGTCACCACTGATTCATCCAGCATGCTTACTTGGGACTTCAGTTGGCACTCACTTGATCTTTCTCATCTTAGGGTCTCAGCCCAAATTTACATTTTTTATATTTCCTTATATACTAAATAATATCCTATTTTTATTTTTGTTTTATTTTTTTTTAAAAAAAGAGTATTGCTTCACCCTTGAGAGCTGGTTTTTCTTGAAAAAATTAAAAAATGTAACTGTACTTTGCTCTTGGTACATCTTTTTTTTTAATAGACATGGGACAGGTTTCAACGCATTTTAGAATTAAAACTAAAAACAATAATACTTTTCATTTATATAGAGCACTTCAGAGTTTAAAATGGAGTGCTTTCACATTGCTTATATCTATACTCAATTTTTCAAAATAGGTGACACAAGAGAAAAATAATGTTAGAAAAATAATGAAGCTATAAGTAAAGTATATCTTTGTGTGTACCTCAAATATATAGGCAAGTAAGAAAGTACATAAAGAATTATAAAACTTTGGATGAAGTTTTAACCTCCATCACAAAATTATAGTTTTATTATTTATTTCAAATATTCTTCTAGATTTCCTCACTGATAGTCATGCTGTTAAAAAAAGTTAAAGATTTTTCTTGTCTTATCCTGAAAAGAGGTATTCGAGGTTGAAGATTAAACACAATAAAGCTGTATTTTCATGCTTCACAAGTTCCCTGGTATTAATTGTGCACAATGGCTGCTCTCCAGGGGATACGATCAATCAGTGAGAGAGAGTCAGGCAGGTAAGTCGGGTGAGGACACTCTAAGCAGTCTTTAGAGCAGTGTTGCAGACGAAGCCATCCATTACCTGGAAAAAATGTGTTTACTACCCTCCACTGGCCTGGTCCTTTTATTTGGAATAAAGACTTATTAATGATGGAACCTTGGTTTTTCTGCCACACACACATACAAAGTCTATTTAAGAAAAATTTGTACTGTGTCCTCCTTTTCCTCTTCCTTCCTCTCCCTCTTTCTATTTTATTCTCTGCATAAAAGACCCACTCAGACTTTAGAGTAGCCCAGCACACATCTTACCATTTGCCTGATGACTGAACCTCTATGCTCCCCCTACTGTAAAGGAGGGAACTAAAAGAATGGACATGGTGAAGGTTGTCCATTTTACCAACTGCCCTTCCTCTTTATGCCTGGGAGAGACATGCAGAGTTCCCTGCAGGCTGCCCAGCACCCCAGCCTCAGTGGTTTCTGCCCACAGGGAGTCATCAATCTTTCTGAGGAAGTGTGCTAGTCTTAGTCTCTAGCTTCTGATGACTTCTTCAGTTTCTTAGCTCTGAATATAATTTAAGAAATCTGACAGGAGAAAAAGCATTTCTTGGTGAGTGACAGGGCCTATTAAATCCCACTCTGCCTGTACTGCCTCCCTTGCCATGCTGTGCAGCTTCCTAAAGTCAGGGTCAGGCTGGACATCACCATCCATCATCTTCTCCAACCCACGTCCAGGCATGCTTGGACTCTCATGATATAACAGGGGCACTTTTCTTCCCCTACATGTGGTAAGGCATGGTAAAATCCATGCTTGCCACACCTTTTGGTGTGATCTGGATCATTCAATACAATGTTGATTAGTCCTTTAATTACTTTTCGAGTTTATGCCTCTAACAAATGTTTACTGATGCTTCTATAGCACAGAGAGTGGGGTTGGTTTCTTTATCTCATGTATTTGAGGAATAAAATCCAAGGACATATGGTGGTAGCAAAGTCACAGGATTTACTAGAGTAATAGAAAGAAAGCAGAGCTCCCAAAGATGGAGGGGTCCCAAGAAAGGAATACAGAGTGGCTATTTTCTAGGGGTTTACATAGATCTGTAGGTTTTAGGAAGTCAACCCCTGCCTACTCCGGGTAAGGCCTTCAGAATGCATGAGGTATTCATGCAGCCTTTAATCCAATCAAAATACCAATCAGACATTTTTCTTCTTTGGAGCATTATGGACTCCAGTTATGTAGGATTTAAAAATAGCCTTTTAATAAGTTTTTTTTAAGCAAATGTTTGCAGATGCTGTTTGTTTTGTACTGCCCAGGAAGTTACCCTCTCTGCCCAGCCTTATCTCTCCCTCCTGACATCACTTCTACATGACAACTCCCGTGCCCTTTGATCAAGAAGGTCCATGAAAGGATTTCTATCTTTAAAGAACTGACAATTCAGTAGAAAGTCTGTTTCTTTCTGTATGTGCTACCCCTTGTGCTAAGAATTTGGGGCATTCAGTGCCTCTGGGATGCTTCAAATCCTCTCAGCCCCAACTACAACTGCAACCACCCACATGGTACAGGCTCTGAATGACTTTGGGAAGTGAGGCCTTGTGGTGCCTTACATCTCCACAGGCCCATGTTAAGAACCTCTCACTTCCTATCCCACAGCACCTCCCACCTCTCTTTCTTCCTCCTACACACCGCCAGACCTTTTCTTCTACTGATCTTCCTTTATTTTTCATGAGATCTCCACTAGCCCCTCCTTTCTTTTTCTGCTCTGGTTTCCATACATGAGAAAAAACATATGCCCCATGACCTTCTGAGTTTGGCTTATTTTACTTAACATAATGGTCTCAAGTTCCATCCATTTTCCTTTAAATTACCTAATTTCATTTTTTTATGAGTCAATAAAATTCCATTTTATATAGATATACCACATTTTCTTTATCCATCTGTCTGTTGGTGGACACCTAGGTTGGTTCCATAGTTTATTGTGAATTGTGCTGTTATAAATATAGGTATGCATGTATCAGTATAGTATGATGACGTTAATTCTTTAGGATAAATACTGAGGAGTGGCATAGGTGGGTCTATGGTGGATCCATTCCTAGTTTTTTGAGAAACTTCCATACTAATTGCCATAATGGTTGTATAAATTTGAATACCTACCAATAGCATAAAATTGGTTTTTTTCTCCACATTCTTTACAGTTTTTACTGCTTGTGTTCTTGATTACTGCCATTCTGATTGGTGCAAGATAAAATCTCAATATAGATTTGATTTGCATTTCCCTAATTGCTAATGATGTTGAACATTTTTTCTTATATTTGTTTGTCATTTGTATTTCTTCGAGAAAGCTCTGTTTAATTCATTTGCCCATTTATTAATTGGGTTATTTGGTGTTTTTTTTAATTCTTCACATATTCTACATATTAATCATCTGTCAAAAGAGAAACGAGCAAAGATTTTCTTCCATTCTGTAGGTTTTCTATTCATTTTGTAATTGTTTCCTTTGCTGTGAAGAAGCTTTTTAATTTGATGCCATCCATTTATACATTGCCTGTACCTACATGATCTCATGTCTAGGTGTCTTGACCCTTTATTTTCTACTAGCAGTTGCATAGTTTTTGTTCTAATTCCTAGGTCTTTAATCCATTTTGAGTTGAGTTTTGTGCAAGGTAAAAGATATGGGTCTACTTTCAGTCTTCTACATGTGGATAACCAGTTATCCCAGCATCATTTGTTAGGAAGGATGTGTTTTTTCCAGTGTATGTTTTTGGTGACTTTGCAAGGATCAGATGGCTGCAGATGTGAGTGATTTTGTCTTTTATTCTGTACCATTGGTATTTTTTTATTGTAAACAAATGGGATACATTTTGATTCTCTGTACATGGAGTAAAGACATACCATTCGTGTAATCATAAATTTACACAGGGCAATATTGTTTGATTCATTCTGCCATTTTCCCCCTTTCCCCACACCCTACCCTGTTGGGGGCTGGGCCATGTTGGCAGCGCCAGGATGGCGCCTGATCACAACGGCAGCGAGGAGGTTAATAGACATAAGCACTCAGGTGATTTTCTCGTCCACGCACCCAACGTATGTGCATGTGTTCTCAAGCACTAATTGCCTGCTCTGAGCCTCTCGCCTAATCTTTGCATAAGAGGCGTGGCCCTGCTCTCCGCCTCCTGGAGGTGATATAAGCGTAGGCTGAGCAAGACAGAGACAGCAGCCATTAGAAGCAGCCAGAGGGAAAAAAACACGTGGCAGTAGCTAGTAGGGACATACGCAACAGCAGCCATTAGCAGAGAAGCAGTAGCAGAAGACACGCGGCGTGGCATTAGCCAGAGAAGAAGACACGCCACAGCAGCCATTAGCAAAAAAGCCAGAAGAAATAATACAGCAGCGAGTAGGGGCAGCGGCAGAAGGCAGATTGCAGAACGGAGAACTGAGATGCATCACTAGGGCACCTTATGCAGGACTTTAAGGCGTGGCAGGCCTCTCTCCTTCTAAGCTCTAAGAAAAGCCTGTCTTTCTTTCAAAGTTTCTCTCTTAAGCAAAGTTTATTTCTCTCTGATAAGCGGGGTCTCTCTCTCCTCTCAAAGCAAGTAAACCTCATTTCCTCTATCCTCTATAAACAAGCAAGAAAGAAGTGCACTAAAGAGAAAGATAGAAGTGCCTCAGTTTCCACTCTACCACCCATAAGACCCGTGCAAGTTGTTGCTGCAGGCGGTGTCAAATATCCATGGATTTTGGAACCACAAAGAGCCAGGGACACTACCCACCCCTCTTTTCCCTCTATACAGTCCTTCCTTCCTCCATTCTAGCCCCCCTCCCTAACCCTAATCCTAACGCTAACCCCTCCTACCCCCCATTATATGTCCTCATCCTCTTATCAGCTAGATCATTTGTCCTTTGGTTTTTTGAGATTGGCTTATCTCACTTAGCATGATATTCTCCAATTTCATCCATGTGCCTGCAAATGCCATAATTTTATCATTCTTTATGGCAGAGTAATATTCCATATATAAATGCCACAATTTCTTTATCCAGTCATCAATTGGAGGACATCTAGGTTGGTTCTACAATCTGGCTATGGTGAATTGAGCAGCTATGAACATTGATGTGGCTGTATCTCTGTAGTATGCTGGTTTTAAGTCCTTTGGGTATAGGCCAAGGAGTGGGTTAGCTGGGTCAAATGGTGGTTCCATTCCAAGCTTTCTGAAGAATATCCATACTGCTTTCCAGAGTGGTTGAACTAATTTGCAACCCCACAAGCAATGTATGAGTGTACCTTTTTCCCCACATCCTCGTGAACACTTCCTCATGGAATATTTTGCTGAGAATGTTCTGTAATGCTAGCTTTCTTTTTGCAAATTATTTTAGCTTTTGTTTATCATGGAAGGATTTTATCGTCAAATCTGAAAGTAAGTTTTGCTGGGTATAAGATTCTTGGATGGCATCCATTTTCTTTAAGGGTTTGGTAAATGTTGCTCCAGGCCCTTCTAAATTTTAGGGTCTGGATTGAAAATCTGCTGATATTTTTATTGGTTTTCCCCTGAATGTAATTTGGTTCTTTTCTCTCGTGGCCTTTAAAATTCTGTCTTTATTTTGTATGTTAGGTATTTTCATTATAATATGCCTTGGTGTGGGTCTGTTGTAATTTTGTGTATTTGGAGTCCTATAAGACTCTTGTATCTGGTTTTCCACTTCTTTCTTCAGATTTGGGAAATTTTCTGATATTATTTCATTGAATAGATTGTTCATTCCTTTGTTTTGTTTCTCTAAGCCTTCCTCAATCCAAATAATTCTTAAATTTGGCCTTTTTTGATATCTCATAGTTCTTGTAGATTCTGTTCATGATTTCTTTCCATCTTCTCTGTTTGGTCAACTTTGTTTTCAAGATTAAATATTTTGTCGTCTTCAATGTCTGAGGTTCTGTCTTCCAGGTGTTCTATCCTATTAGTTATGCTTTCTATGGAGTTTTTAACTTGGTTTATTGTTTCCTTCATTTCAAGGATTTCTGTTTGTTTTTTTCAGTATCTCTAACTTTTTATTGAAATGATCTCTTGCTTCCTGTATTTGCTCTTTTAACTGTTGATTGGTGCAATCATTTAATGCCTGCATTTGCTCTTTCATCTCCTCATTTGATTCCCTGATTGTTTTAATTATGTACATTCTGCACTCCCTTTCTGACATTTCTTCTGTTGTGCTGTCATTGGGTTTTATAGGTTTGTTTGGGACATTTTCTTCCTTTGTTTTCTCATATTGGTCCGATGTCAGTGGGACTCTGAGATATTGCAGATTTCCTCTTTGGCTTATAGTGTCCCTGTAGATTTCCAGTATATCACCTCCCAGCCTTCAGTAGCCTGAAGTCTTGGAGGAACTTGATAATGCAGTGCTTCCAAAGAAAGCTGCCCCTAGCCCACTACTGGTTCCATGGCTGTGGGCTGGCTCTATGTGGAAAGGCTCTCACTGGGCGGCCTGCTCCAAGAAACGGCTGTGGAAGGAACCTGCCACCAGAGGGAGCAGGACTGCTTGGGGAAGTCTCTGGCTGCCCTGCCCTGGTCCCAGAAGCTACCTGCGAGCCTGGGCCCACCACTGAGTCCGTGGATTGGAGTTGGCTCTGTGAAGAAAGGCTCTCTCTGGGTGGCCTGCTCCAAGAAGCTGACTGTGGAAGGAGCCTGCTGCCAGAGGGACAGGGCTGCTTGAGATGTTTCTGGCTGCCTTACCCTGGTCCCAGAAGCCACCTGCGGGCCAGGGCCCGATGCTGGGTCCAGGGCTTGGAGCTGGCTCTATGCGGAAAGGCTCTCACTGGGCAGCATGCTCCAAGAAGCCTGCTGCTGGAGGGAGCAGGGCTACCTGGGGAAGACTCTAGCTGCCCTACCCCGCTACGAGAACCTTCCCCTCTCGTGGCCTGCCGCCTGGGCTGAGCTTCACCCAGTGGGAGAGACTCACCCCGTGGCTCTATGTTAGTCTGAGTCTCTCATTGCTTCCTCTTCTTGAATCCTGGGTTCTGGAGCAATGGGAGTTGCATTCACCCTCTAGTGCACCATCTTGGATCCTCCACCATCGGTCTTTATATCTGTTTTTACATCATGCAGTTTATGTTACTATAGCCCTGTAATATAATCTGAAGTCAGGTATTGTGATGCCTCCAACTTTACTTTTTTGGATTAGGAGTGTTTTACTATTCTGGGTCTTTTATTCTTCCAAATGAATTTTAGGACTATATTTTCTAGTTTTGTCAGGGATGTCATTATTATTTTGATAGGGATTGTATTAAATCTGTATATTGTTTTTGATAGTATGACCATTTTAACAATATTCATTCTGTGTATCCATGAACATGGGGGGGGGGTTCCATCTTTTGAGGTCTTCTTCAATTTCTTTCTTCAATGTTCTATACTTTTCATTGTAGAGGTCTTCCAATTCCTTTTTAGATTTCTTCCTAGGTATTTTCTTAAAGTGTTGTGAATGGAATTGTTTTCCTGATTTCTTTATCAGCAGATTCATTTTTAGTATATAGGAAAGATATTGATTTTTTACTGTTGATTTTGAAACCTGCTACTTCATCAGATTTGTTTATTAGTTTTAGCAGCTTTTTAGTGGAGTTCTTTGGATCTTCTAAGGGTCATATCATCTGCAAACAGTGATAATCTGAATTTTTTCTTTTCTAGTTTTATCCCTTTTATTTCATTCCCTTGACTAATTGCTCTGGCTAGAATTTCCAACACTATATTAATTAAGAGTGATGAGAGTAGGCATGTTTGTCTTGTTCCAGATTTTAAAGAAAATGCTTTCAACTTTTCCCCATTTACTGTGAGGCTGGTTTTAGGTTTTTCATACACAGCCTTTATGATGTGGAGGTAGGTTCTTTATTCTGTATGCTAGGCATTTTAATTATAATGTGTCATGGAGAGATTTTGGTTCTGAATGCATCCCCTATCTGGATATCCATCTCATCCTCAAGATTTGGAAAGTTTACTGTTATTATTTCCCTGAATAGGTTATTCATTTCATTAGCCTGCATCTTATAACTCTCCTCAATTCCAGTGATTCTTAAATTTGATCTCTTGGTATTGTCCCAGAGTTCTTACATATTCTGATCATGATCACTTATTTTCTTTTCTTTAATACTATCTGAATGTTCAGGACTGGGCACTTTGTCCTCCAGTTCTGAGATTCTGTTTTCAATATGGTCTACTCTATTAGGAAGTAAACCGACCAAACATTTGGTTATTGTGTCTTTCATTTCTAAGATTTTGATTTGGTTCTTTTATAATATTTCTACCTCCTTATTGAATTTCTCATTTATGTTCTTCATTGGTTTCCTTAATCCATTCAGTTGTTTTTCTGTGTTCTCTTGGAATTCATTGATCATTTTCATAATCATTCTTTTGAATTATTTGTCTGATAATCCATCCACTTTAATATTTAGAGGGTCAGTTGCTGGTGAGTTATGACCCTTAGGTGGTAGTGTATTACCTTGTTTTTTCATATTTATTTTATTCCTATGTTGGAAGTTTAATGCAACTGTTGGGATGTATTTCTCTTCCACTCTTGTATGTGGGTCTTTTTAGGCATAGCCTTCACTTGCCAAAGTGTCCTAGAGTGATCATTGGTGTGGTATCCACAGACTTTATGTCAATTCTCTCTCTCTCTTTTTCTGTAGTAAAACAGCAACTCCTTGCTGAGATGTTTCCTTTTATCTCTGATAACAGCTACAACCTGCTGGTTTCTGCTTCTGTAATTATGCTTGCTCAGCAGCTGTGGTAGGAACCAGAGCTGCCTGGAGAAAGGGATAGAAAGCAAGGCTACTTGCATGAGAAAGTCTTGAAACCCTGAACTCCATAGTGTATAAAAGATACTAGGAACAAAGGGCTGTACTCAACTGTCAGAGAAGACTGCTGAGCCCACACAGATGCTGAATAAATCTGGATTTTCTGCATCTCCAAGCACCACATGTCTCTTTCCATTGCCATAATGTTCTGTATTTTTCCATATTTTCTGTAACAGCAGCACTGGATATTTATGAGAGGGACTGGAAAGCCCACCATAAATTAGGATTATTTATTCCTAATCATTATTCCTGATCGTTAGTTTTAGTTTTGGTCTCTTCTATTCTTTGTATTAAAGTACAACTGAAAACTGAGTGTTGTTCATTTGTATGGGGACCAGGTGTGCTGCACTTTACCTGAGTTTAGTTTAGTAGCAATCTCTAACCTGTGAACTTTTAGTGTCCCTATAGGTTTCCAGCACCTCACAGAATAAGGAGAAACAAACAATAACAACAACTATCACAAACAATACACAGCATTAAAAATAAATACTTGGTTCCTATTATGACATCTACAACATTAACTACCACACATACACAAACAAACCATCCCAGGAATGGTGTGTCAGCAATTGACAACAGCAAAAACCATGAACTTGATCTGGCATTAAAGAAAAGAAGAGGTGTCAACTATGTAATCTACAGCAGTAAAAGTTGCAACAGGATGGCTTATAGTAACCACTTAGTTCTAAAACATGGTAAAAATAACAGTTTATTAAGAGAAAAGAATATGTGATGCGAAGGTGGAAGAGAGCTTACAACTTTAAAAAGTGAACAGACAGAATGCAGAAGACATATAGTGGGTGATGGTTATAAGGAAGGAGGAAATAAATAGGAAAAACAAAGTAAAGGGGGAGGGGAGAGAGAGTAAGAGAGAGAATATATTTGGCTGTTAGCAGAAGAAGAGAAAAAAATAAAAGAGACAAACAAAAACAAAACAAAACAGACAAACAAAACCCCCCAAAATGCTAATCCTCAAAAGACAAGGCTAGGTAGAATAACTACACTTTAAAAAATGGTAAAATTGAGGAAAAAAGAAAACATATATGCATGTATGAACCAATCAGCAGAACAATAACACACACACACACACACACACACACACACACACACACACACACATCAAAAAAAAAAGAAAAGAAAAAGAAAAAGAAAAAAATTCTTAAAAATGAAGGAAACATCTTCATCAAGGCAGTCAAAATAGTCAATGAGAATGGATGGTCACTGCCTATGCCCGACTGTCCATGCCCAGCTGTCCCACTTTCCATTTTCTTTTTGGATATGTACTGAGATAAACAGATTGAGTGAGTGAGCAAGGCTGGGGATTGTAAAACCCTTCCTCTTTTTTGTGTTGCTCACCAAGCTGCAGCTGGAATGACCTAAGACTGAAGCTGATTAAAATAGCTCTCAACTTCCCTTCTCATCATCACAAGATAGGATGGAATGAGAAGTACAGCTAGTTGGAGTTTGGTCTCCATAAAAGAGATGGATGCACTCCCAGGGTGGGGCCATAGCAGAGTCCCATGAGGAGAGTTCCTGTGACTGGGGCTTATATCTAATCAGGGTTTAGGGCCTTTGTTGGGTGGTATCTGCTCTGGAGATATTAGATCAACACACCCCTATGGGCCAAGAGTTGCCAATTTCTGTCAGCAGTCTGGATCTCAGGAGTCTCCCAATAATTCTACTCATGGGGTAGGGGAGCCAACTCTCCACACACTGTGCTGTCCAGGAGTTCAGCCTCCCTGAGATTATTCCCTGAGTATGTTGACAACCCACCCTGTTTAAATTCCTGTCCCACTCCAGCTGTTCTCATAAGCCTCCAGATTCATAAGAAAAGCAAGTTGGACTCCTCCTTCACCTTTCTGACTTGAATTCCCCTGGGTACAATCTTCTCTGGCCTGTTCCACTCATGTTCTGCTAGGTACATTCTAGGCCACAATTTAGGCATTTGCCAGGACAGTATGGCAATGTCTGCTGTGATCTTCTGGCTACACTGCAGCAGCTGCAGTGTAGCCTCAAGATGGTTCCCCCTTCAACTCTCCACTGCCAGTTGAGAAACACAAAGCACTTTTCAGACACCAGTTCACAGTGCAGTCTCTGGACCCCTAAGTTCAGGTTGCTTTTCTTTTCAAAATATTGATTTGTTCATTTTAGTGATACATGACAACACAATGTATTTCAACATATTACATACATGGACTGTAATTTCCCATTCTTTGTTTATACATGATGTGGAGTTACACTGTTTGTGTATTCATATATGAACATAGGAAAATTATGTCCAAATCATTCTACTATCTTTCCTATTCTCATACTCTCTCCCTTCCCTTCTTTCCCCTTTGTCTAATGCACTGAAATTCTATTCTTCCCTTCCCCACTTATTGTGAGTTACCATCCACATAGCAGAGAACTATTCGGCCCTTGTTTTTTTGAGACTGGCTTATTTCACTTAACAAGATAGTGTCCAGTTATACCCATTTACCAGAAAATGTCATAATTTCATTCTTTTTTGGCTGAGTAATAATCCATTGTGTATATATTCCACATTTTCTTTATACATTATTCTGTTGAAGGGCACCTAGGTTGGTTCCATTCCTTAGCTATTGTGAATTGAGCTGCTATAAACATTGATGTGGTCATGTCACTATAGTATGCTGATTTTAAGTATAGACTGAGGAGTGGAATAACTGGGTCATATGGTGGTTCCATACCAAGTTTTCTGAGGAATCTCCATACTGCTTTTCATAGTGGTCACACCAATTTGCAATCCCATCAGCAATGTATGAGTGTACCTTTTTCCCCACATCCTCGCCAACACTTATGGTTACCTGTATTCTTGATAATTGTTCAGGCTGCTTTTCTAATCTCGGATTTTCTGTACCAAGCCTGTCCATTGTACTTCTCTCTGTGTTCTCCCTCTCTCTGTGGTGAACCAGTACTGCTGCTGTCACAACCAGCATGGCTCCAATGTACTCTTTCTTCTTTGTTCAATGCACCCAAGTTTCTGAGTCTTTAAGACACTCTGTCCAATATTGAATTTTAATGAAATACCTCTTCCACACACCTCATTGAGAAGCAGTACAAGTACACCTGCTGCCTGAATCCTGAGCCACAGAACAACTAGGAATGCAGCCTTCCTCTAACCCACCATCTTGAATCTCCTAAAAGTAGATCCTAATGTCTCACCACATCCACACAGGAAAGGTAACTATGTGAAGAATTGATGCTTCAATGAGCTAGACTGAGTTATGAGTACACTATGTGTGATATAACCAAAACATCACATTGCATACTTAAGTATATATAATTTTTAGTAAGAATATAAAATAAGTTATACAAATCAAATAAATGAACATAAAATAGCATACAATTTAAATTGTCAGCATCAATAATAGGAAAACCAAGGTGTTAGTGTCATTTGAAAATTTCTTCAGTATCCCCAATGCAAAATTACTCCAGAACACCATTTTCTATAAAAATGGAAATTAGACTTTGCAGTGACATTGTAGATCTCGGATAAATCTTTTAAAAATTTAACTTTAAGAAGCTATAGGTTGCTGTAGGCATAGTTAAATATAGTTTGAGGGCAACAAAAATATTTGGAAATGCACCTAGTAAATTGTTGCAAGTATGTTGCGATTCTTCTACAGGTGTTATATCAGTGTTTAAAAGTCACCCAATTTCATTACTTCTTCATGTTGCTATTCCATTAATTTCATGAAACATGCCATGTTTATGAGTCAACTTCAACTATAAATTTAACAGTAGCAGGAATGAGTGCTTACTATAATCTTTAAATTATGGATGCTTTATAAATAATAAAAGGCTATGATTATTTTCAATATTTAAAGTTTTGAAAAAGGATATTATATCTAAAAAGGGAAAAAGAAAAATTAATTTTGTAATTTTATATTAGGCCATATATTCTGAGATGTGTAATCAAAATGAATCTTCTTCCTTCTTTTTCTAGTATTTTACATTTGAGAAGTGGTTTCAGAGTCAGGAAACTGCAATTTGTTTCACCCTAAATACTATAATAAAAATATCAGGACCCCCACACCAAGGTCAGATGCCATCGGGCCGAGCTAGCAAGCCTGCCGACCCCCAAGCTGAGGTCAGACACCATTGCTGAGCCTGCCTGCCTGCCCCCCTACTGCTGAGGGACACTGTCCTGGCCTCTGTGTTGACTTAGTCCATCCTTGCTGGGGCTCCCCAGCTTCTTTGGAGGCTGGTGCAGGCATTTTAAATTATTCCTGAGGGCATGGCCATCATCATCAGAAGGGCAGCTACCTTCCTGAGATACCTACAGGAGACTGGAGGACAGGACTCAGGATTTAAGAAGAGGAGGTATTGAGAGACTTGGGACCAACTCAGAGCAGCTGGATGAGTCTCTTTCACTGGGTGAGGCTCTCTGGACGGGTCAGTAGTCCTGGAATGCAGGGAACTTCATGGAGTATAGTTGCCCACTGAGACTCCCCTGCTGGAGGTGTGAACCCAGATAACCAGAAGCATTGTAGAGGAGGACCATCTAGCAAGAGGTTTCAGTGCAGAGTGAGGATCCCAGGCTGGAGCAGTAGGTCCAGTTACCAGGGAACATCATAGAGGAGGGCCACTTTGAGAGACAGTCTCTCACAGGGCCAGGCCCCCCAGACCCTGATAGTTCTGGGCCCAGCAAATGTCACAGAGGAGAGCTGCCCAGCAAGAGTCTCAATTGCAGAGTGAGGCTCCCTGGCTCAGAGGTAGGTCCAGATATCTGGGGAAATCAGAGGAGGGATGCCTAGCTCAGTTGGTAGTTCTGGGCCAAAGGGAATTTCTCGGAGGAGAGCTTCCCAGTGACATGTCCCCACTGGGTGAGTCTTCCATGCCAGGCAAGGCTTTACCACAAGGGTGGTAGAACCAGAGACACAGGCCCAGACCAGCCACGCCCCTGCCCATAGTCTAGTCCCTCTTTTGACTGACCATCAGTAAACAAGTGGAGGCACCTATTCTCACCAGTAGGAAATACAATGGACCTGAAGGTTACCACACATAGAGAAGCAGCTTCCTTCTGTATCACTGCATTATCAAGTTCCTTCAAGACTTCAGGCTACTGAAGGCTAGGAGGTGAGTTTTTGGAAATCTATAGGGACACTATAAGCCAATAGAGTTTCACTACTGGAGGGGTAGATACCTGAGCAATATGAGAAAACAAGGGAAGAAAATGTCCCAAACAAATCTAGATGATACAGCAATAAAATTGAATGACAGCATGACAGAAGAAATGTCAAAAAGGGAATTCAGAATATACATAATTAAGATGATCAGAGAAGCAAACAATGATATGAAAGAGAAAATGCAGGATTTGAATGATCACACCACTCAACAGTTAAAATAGCAAATGGGGGAAGCAAAAGATCATTTCAATAAAGAGTTAGAGACACTGAAAAAAAACAGACAGAAATTCTTGAAATGAAGGAAACAATAAACCAAGTTAAGAACTCCATAGACAACATAATGAATAGGATAGAACACTTGGAAGACAGAACCTAGACATGGAAGACAAAATATTTAACCTTGAAAACAAAGTTAATCAAACAGAGGAGATGGTAAGAAATCATGAACAGAATCCACAAGATGATGGGATATCATGAAAAGGCCAAATTTAAGAATTATCAGGATTGAGGAAGGCTTAGAGAAACAAACCAAAGGAATGAACAATCTATTCAATGAAATAATATCAGAAAATTTCCCAAATCTGAAGAATGAAATGGAAAATCAAGTATAAGAGGCTTATAGGACTCCCAAATACAAAATTACAACAGACCCACACCAAGGCACATTATTATGAAAATACCTAACTTACAAAATAAAGACAGAATTTTAAAGGCTGTGAGAGAAAAGAACCAAAGTACATTCAGGGGGAAACCAACACAAATATCAGCAGATTTTTCAACCCAGACTCTAAAAGCTAGAAGTGCCTGCAAAACATTTCTCAAACTCTGAAGGAAAACGGATGCCAACCAAGAATCTTATACCCAACAAAAGTTACCTTCAGATTTAACAATGAAATAAAATCCTTCCATGATAAACAAAAGCTAAAAGAATTTACAAAAAGAAAGCTGGCACTACAGACATCCTCAGCAAAATACTCCATGAGGAACAGATGAAAACAATGATGTAAATCAGCAAAGGGAGGAACTACCCTAAAGGAATAACCAAATGAAGAAGAAACAAGTGATGTGAAAAAACAAAAATGAGCCAAATGACCGGGAATACAAATCATATCTCAAAATAACCCTGAATGTTAATGCCTGAACTCAATCAATCAAAGGACATAGACTGCAGATAGGATTAAAAAGAAAGATCCAACAATTTCCTGCCTGTAAGAGACTCATCTTATAGAAGTAGATACCCACAGACTAAAGGTGAAAGGATGGGAAAAAACATACCATGAACATGGACACAGCGAAAAAGCCGGAGTATCCATCCTCATATCAGATGATGTGGACTTCAAGCCAAAGTTAGTCAGACAGGATAAAGAAGGACATTTCATATTGAATAATACTAGGTGATTTTAACACAAATCTATAACCACTGGACAGATCCTCCAAACAAAAATTGAACAAAGAAACCATAGATCTTAATAACACAATCAATAATTTAGACTTAACAGACATTTATAGAAAATACCATCCAACAAACAGTGAATACATTTTCTTCTCAGCAGCACATGGATGCTTCTCTAAAATAGACTATTTTATGCCACAAAGCTAATGTTAGCAAATACAAGAAGATAGAGATGCTACCTTGTATTCCATCAGATCATAATAGACTGAAATTAGAAATAAAAGGCAGAGTGAAAAACAAACTACTCCAACACCTGGAGATTAAATAATACATTATTATATGATGAATGGATAACAGAAGACATCAGGAAGGAAATTAAAAAATTCTTAGAGGTAAGTGAGAACAAAGAAACATCATATCAAAATCTCTGGGACACTATGAAAGCAGTACACAGAGGAAATTTTATTTCATGGAGTGCACTCAATAAAAGAAGAAAAAATCAACAAATAAATGACCTAACACTACAGCTCAAAGCCCTAGAGGAAGAAGAACAGAGGAACACCAAAAGTAGTAGAAGTCAGGAAATGGTTAAAATCAGACCTGAAATCAACGAAATTGAAACAAAAGAAACAATCAAAAAATTGACAAAATAAATAGTTGGTTCTTTGAAAAATAAACAAAATTGATAAACCCTTACACACACTAACAAAGAGAAGGAGAGAGAAAACTCAAATTACTAAAATTCAGAATTAACAAGGAAAAATCACAACAGACACGAGTGAAATACAAAACATAATTAGAAGCTATTTTGAAAATGTATACTCCAAAAAATAGAAAATCTCAAAGACATCAACAGGTTTCCAGAGACATATGAATTACCTAAACTGAACCAGGAGGACATACACAATTTAAATAGATCAATTTCAAATAATGAAATAGAAGAAGTCATCAAAAGCCTACCAACAAAGAAAAGTCCAGGACCAGATGGGTTCTCAGTCGAGTTCTACAAAACTTTTAAAGGAGACCTCATTCCAATACTCCTCAAACTGGAAATCCATATGTAGCAGAATAAAATTAAATTTCTATCTCTTACCCTGCACAAAAAATCAACTCAAAATGGATCAAGGACCTTGAAATCAGACCAGAGACCCTGCATCTTATAGAAGAAAAAGTAGGTCCAAATCTTCAACATGTCAGCTTAGGATCAGACTTCCTTAAAAGGGCTCCCATAGCACAAGAAATAAAAGCAAGAATCAATAACTGGGACAAATTCAAACTAAAAAGCATTCTCTCAGCAAAGGAAACTATCAGCAATGTGAAGAGAGAGCCTACAGAGTGGGAGAATATCTTTGCAACTCATACTTCAGATAGAGCACTAATTTCCAGAATCTATAAAGAACTCAAAAAACTCTACACCAAGAATACAAATAACCCAATCAACGAATGGGCTAAAGAAATGAACAGACACTTCACAAAAGAAGATCTACAAGCAATAAACAGATACATGAAAAAAATGTTCAACATCTCTAGTAATAAGAGAAATGCAAATCAAAACTACTCTAAGATTCCATCTCACCCCAATTAGAATGGTGATTATCAAGAATGTGGAGAAAAAGGCACACTCATACATTGCTTGTGGGGTTGCAATTAGTGTAGCCACTCTGAAAAGCAGAGTGGAGACTCCTTAGAAAACTTGGAATGAATCACCATTGACCCAGTTATCCCACTCCTTGTCTAGACCCAAGGACTTAAATCAGCATACTACAAAGATGCAGCCCACATCAATGTTCATAGCTGCTCAATTTGCAATAGCCAGATTGTGGAGCCAAGCTAGATGCCCTTCAATTGAATAATGGATAAAGAAACTGCGGTATATATATACAAGAAGTATTACTCAGCTATAAAGAATAGTAAAATTATGGCATTTGCAGGCAAATGGATGAAATTGGAGAATATCATGCTAAGTGAGATAAGCCAATCTCAAAAAACCAAAGGACAAATCATCTTGCTGATAAGCAGATGATGACACATAATGGGGGGTTGGAGGGGGGCAAGAATCAAGGAATGAGAAACTGTATAGAGGAAAAAGAGGGGTGGGAGTGGTGGGGGGAAAGGAAAAAAATAACAGAATGAATCAAATCTATTACACTAGGTGAATGTATAATTACACAAATGGTATGCCTCTACTTCATGTACAGAGAAACAAGATGTACCCCATTTGTTCAAAATAAAAATAAATTTAAAAAAAAGAATATCATTGCTTCATTTTTCTTCAAATAATTTCTTAATCACTTTGGTGCTTTCATGTGCACTTTAGCACATTCAATTTTTGTTACTGATTTATAGGTGCACTTCTGAAATCCCAGTAGCCGGTGAGGCTGAGGCAGGAGAATTGCAAGTTCAAAGTCAGCATGTGCAATTTAGTAAGGCCCTCAGCAACTGAGCAAGAATCTGTCACAAAATAAAAAAATAAAAAGAGCTGGGGCTGTTGCTCAGTGAGTACCAAAAAAAGGAAGAAAAAAAGGAAGAATTATTTTCTACTTAAAACCCGATTCCAAATTATTGCTAAGCACATACAGTTCAAAGTAGATATCCAAAAATGATGTCTTTGGCCTGCATTCTAGAATGTGTCTTAATTTATATTTTCCAAATAGGTTAATTTGCGGCCTGATAGCACTAGTCTTACCCTCCCAATGAGATTCAACCACAATTTTAATTGAATGCTTGACAGATATATTCTTAATACACTAATATTTACAGAAGCAGCAACGTAACTGTATCATTCTAGGATATGAAAAAAAGTTCAGAGTTATCAAAAGTGTTTTCTCTTCAGTGTTCACTAGCATATTTGAAAATACAAAACAAGGAAGATAGGATGTCCTATTTTTTTTTTTTTTTTTGCTCTGTTCTTGTAGCCTATTCTATTTCCTAGGCATATATATATAATGACTTCTCAGATATTTTCTGTCTAAATTCTGTTTCAGTATTATTCTGTTAAAAATGTGCATAGATTCTCTTTATTCACATTGTCTTTAGTGCCAAATTCCACTAAATACTCATATATAAAGTATTTGAATCTTGAAATCTAGAAATCAAACAATAATTATCTACTTTATGTGACTCCATTTGGGATTTTATCTGAAACTGTGACAGGTTGACATATTTGACTCCATGGAAATGTTATAGGTCAGGCTAAATGGGCAATGACTAAACAGACTCCATTTTACCTTGAGACTCCATGTTATGTAGGAAATGCTTTTCCCATGGGAACACCCCTCCTCTGTACCCATCAACAGTTGCTTAGCATGACTTGTTTGGCAATACAAAATGACAAAATGGCATTCTTGTATAATGAAAAATTGTCTCTTTTGATTCCTAGTTTCCTAAATGATGTACCATGTAATGGTGAGGTCAACAGTGATCATTTAGATGTGAGTAACCATTCTTTAGTTTGTACCTAAGTAAGGTAATTTTGACCCACTTCCCCCTCTGCTAATGTATTTCAAGATCCCATGATGTTAGTTTGTACTTTTAAATCATAGCAACAAACACTTATGATTGATGTACTGAATATAATATAAAACCCCTGCATCCCTATATTGGTGGCTGTTCTCTCCCATAGCCATTTTTGGGGCATTGGTGTGAGACAGTCAGCAGCCAGCTTATATAAAGACTTAAATTTCAACTTCTCAGTGTTGATCGGTCTGTTCTTAAGTTGTGCCCCATAACCAACACAAGCACATAGTATTCTGCATTTCTTACTTTATTCAAAGTTATTTCAGTCGTTATTTTTATTACACCTTCATATGGTTTCGTTTCATGCCTTACATAATGTAAACATTTTACATTGATTCTTGTCTTCCGTGAAAGTGTTCCATTATGATGTTATTACATTTTACTATTGTTACTGCCAAATGGAGAAAATCCTATCATTTTCATAGTTTTTTAGCTATTGCTCTGTACACTAGACATTGCCCATGGAACATATTATGAACTCAGTGTGCCAGGACATTTTTATGCAGTGTCTGCCCTATTGCCTCTCACATCCTTTTCACATTTTTACTTTTAAATATTTACTATTGCTGAAAACATGCACTTCACTAACTTCATGCTTACCAAGCATGTGTGACAATTGCTGACAATCTTTGTGTACACTCTCATTCTTCAGTGGGCTTATATTTATCCTAGAGAACACATAATGTGAATAGATACATTTTTGAGGTCAAATAAATTAATGAGCATGTGTCGATTTTTCTCTCTCCACTTAGAGAGAAATTGTATATAGCAAGTTTCTAAATCTTTTTACCTGTGGTACTTTAGAATGGTTTCCAGCCAGGGTTTCAATGAGAGAAACTGGCTTTAAACGTTCAGGTCAT
Source organism: Sciurus vulgaris (assembly GCF_902686455.1). Classification (NCBI taxonomy): domain Eukaryota; kingdom Metazoa; phylum Chordata; class Mammalia; order Rodentia; family Sciuridae; genus Sciurus; species Sciurus vulgaris. Next base: position 33,450,400 of record NC_136474.1, read on the forward strand.
AAAGACCATGTCCTTGGTTGTACAGAAAATGTATTTGGTTTAATGCATTCTTGAAAAATACTTCCAGTGTTCCCAGAAATATCAGTTATGGTTGACAGAGAATCAAAGCATTTGAACACATGCTGCTTGTCTGAGACAGCTGCATCTTCTCTGGTGTGGCTTTATTTTACTCTCATGTCTTATTTTCTTCAAAGATGTACTTAATGATCAAAATAATTTTAATTATCTGTGGTTTGTTTCTGATCCTGATGATGTAAAAAAATTTTTTTCTGACGCTGAGGAGAAACCATCTACAGATGGTCCCTGACTTACAATGGTATGACTTTGAATTTTTTGGTTGTACAAAAGTGATATTTATTCAGAAGCTACACTTCAAATTTTGAATTTTGATCTTTTCCTGACTAGTAATAAGTGGTCTGATCCTCTCATGGTGCTGTGAGCCATTTGGGGTCCCAGGCAGACCTGTGACCCTTCACCAGGGGAAACAAATATTATTAAGAGTGCTGTGTTGGCTAAGACTAGAATGTTCAGTAGGTTAGATTTATTAAATGCATTTTCAGGTTTAGGATATTTCCAATTTCTGATGGGTTTATTGGGGACATTACCCCATGATAAGTTAGAGAATACCTGCCACATTTAGTGTTTTTCTTAGAAATTTTAACAGTTAAAATATAACAAGTATTTAACAAACCTCTTGATTTTAACCGCACTTTTTACTGACAATTTTTTATAACAGCAAATTATAAACAATTGCAGTATAATAAGACAGATTATTGTGGATTACTAATTGAAAGTGAAAATTTTTTTCTTAGAGATCTGAATTTATCTTTTAAAAGATTTTTATTTGTTCTACTAAGCTATACATGACAAGTGTATAGAAATGTATTATACTCCATTTATCTATGATATATCAATAGTACATAAATGTATTCTACTATCATGTATAATTGTATCTTAATAGAACTATTATAGATTTTAATTGGAAGCTCAGTTATTCAATTCTGTTATAATAAATAATCTGGATGACAGAAATTTCAATATAAACTATAAACTTTAGTCAGTGCTTGATTAGTATCAATGGTAGATTTAATTTTTTTCTAAGATGCTCACTGATTAGTATATCACAGAAAAATAGGTTCTTTACTAAAACCAGAATTATTTAGATAAGTAAAATCAAGGATCTGTGATTATTGACTGATTCCCTTTTCATAAGTTAATGAAGAATCATATTCTACACTATTGGGATAAGTCACTTCTCTGTCTGTTGAAAATTGTTAGTGTATACTGATTTTGCTAAGGAAAGATACATTACTGCCATCTCCTGGAAAATTGTCATAATAATTACACAACTGCCTGTCTTTGAAATGGAGAGAGATTATAATAAAGACCCCAAAATCCACAATAATTAATGTGTCTCTCATGTGAATAATTTCCCTCTTATATGTGTTGTACTTGTATAGTGCACAGCCTGAACAAGTGTATATCCTGTTCTTAGTTATCTTTAGGTCCAATCATAGAGATTTTTCTGGACATTTCCTTGTTACAGAGAGACTCTGGGAAGAAACTTGAGTTTCCCTTTGTCTAATAATAATGAAGGAATGGGGGTGCCTAGGGAAGAATAGAGGAGAGGGAAGGGAGGGAAGAGGGTGTGGGATAGGAAGAATGAATGAATCAGACATTATTACCATAATCTGCCTAGGTAACTGTATGACCACAGGGACTCTATATCATGTACAACCAGAAGAATGAGAAATTATACTCCTTCTATGAATTATATATCAAAGTGGATTCTATGGTCATGTATAACTAATTAGAACAAATAAAATATAGTGATGTTCAGAGACAATCTGGGGCTTCTCTTAAAATATTATCAAGAGAAATAAAACATTTAAAAAATAAAAAAGAAGGAATGGTCAGGTTGCTGCCTGGAGAGCCATTTTGTTACAGTAATGGAAAACTGCAGAACACATGGGCCACTGTGATTATTGTTCACACAAGAAAACATGGGAAGTTTTGAACCACAGGGTGCTCATCAATCTGAAACATGGATACATTTTTTATTATACAGCATAGATAATAATAAACCATTTTTTATATATTTGACTAGTGTATTAGTTTTCTACTGCTACTATAAACAAATTACCATGAAATTAGTGACTTGAGACAACACAATTTATTATTACACTGTTATGAACGTGAGAACTCCAAAAATGGATTTACAAGGCTAAAAGTGTTGGCAGAGTTGTGTTCCCTCTGGAGTCTCCGGGAGAATCCATTTCCCTATTTTCCCCTTCAGAGTCTGCCTTCTTTCTTGGCCTCCTTCCTTGGCCTGTGGCTCCTGCCTCCACCCACACTCCATGTCACTCTGACCTCTATGTCTGTCATTACACCCCCCCCCTCTCTAATGTAGAGCTTTTTACCTCTACATAACAATCCCTGTGATAAGGACATCCACCCAGTTCTTCCAGGGACAATTTCAGCATCTCGGGATCCTTTACTCAAATACGTCTGCCAAGTCCTCTTTGATATGTAGGATCACAGAGTCCCTGTGTGTTTCCAAGGATTATGACATGGACAAGTGGGGGACTGTGATTCTATCAGAGTATTGCTTTCACATTCAATGGTCCCCTCACTTTTAAATAAAATTGTGCATTAGGGAAACCTAGGCTTGTCCACGGAAGCTGAATTGGCAATAAAATGGTGGCAGAGCTTTTCAGGGTCTGTTGGCTTTTGCTCCTTGAAGTTCCAATTGCAGGGACCCAATGGACACTGAGGGAGGAAAGTCCAAGAATAGAGAACAGTAACCCACTCCAAGCAGCTGGGCTCCTGCTCCATGTGTCTGTTGTCCACAGTCAAGCTGCATATGGGTACTTCCTCAAGAATCAGAGGTACCTAGTGATTCTGCCACCCTGGAGATGAAGCCAGCACTGCCTGTAAACCCCAACTGACCAACTGCCTCATTTATGAATTTATTTATATATGGCATCTACTTTTCCTTTCCTTCATTTTCCTTCCCCTCCCTTCCTTTCTTTCCATCCTTTCCCTTTCCTTTCCTTCCCTTCCCTTCCCTTCCCTTCCCTTCCCTCCTTCCCTTCCTTCCCTTTCCCTTCTCTTCTCTCAGACACTAGAGATTGAACCCAGGGCCTATTCTTGCTAAACACGTATGGTATTACCAGGCTACACCCTGAGTCCTACACCCCACCTCTAGAATATTTGGCTCCTAATACCCAGCAATTGGATCTACTTCAACAGGCTGCCTTGGGTCAGACCCCAGAGAGCCTGGGAATTTACACTCCCTGGACAACCTTTGATTCTGGCCAAGAGAAAGATGGATATGAAACCCAGCTCACCCACTTGAAGTAGAACCTGAGACTCTGGGTCTGGGCTCATGCAGGATTTGCCTCTGTTCCTGCCTGCAAATTTGTCCTGGTACCGTCACTGGAACGTAAAACATCCTCTCAGAGTCTACCTAGTGAAACCTTAAAGACAACACAACACAGTTAGAACAGACACACATGTCTCAGAGAGACAGAGTGGTTGCTCGGGCCAGCAAACATGACTGTTGTCTAATGAATGGTACATAATCATGTAACCAGAGAAAGCTGTCCAGGAGAGCAGAAGGCAAGTCTCATGTGCCATTTCCCACCTCCCTAATAAAAAGCTTTAAGAAAATGTAGAAAGGAAGCAGGTGAAACTTATTTAGCAATATATTCCTCTAATATCATATATTCAAAATAGCATTGGTCAATGAATATTTCATGTTGATTTTTCTCACTACAAAGGCTTGTGAAAATACAGTGTGTTTGTGTACTCACAGCACATCTCACTTCAAACTACCACATGTCAAGTGTTCAGGCAGCCACACAGGACTCGTGGCCTACTATATGGAACAGTGCAGCCTCAAAAAGCCTGATTGGTGGCCTAATTAAGAAGAGAGTACATAAAATTAGAGAGGCAAGGGGGGAAGGTCTTCCAGGTGCCTTCCCTGATTGGCTGGCCGATGAGAGGGGGAGTGTGCCCTTGGGCACCGAGCCTCCGGCATGGCTCTTCAACAGCCCACTGGGATGTACAGAGGCCGCCTAGGGTCCCTTGCTCCTGAGCAACCTTCCGATTCCTGATGGGTGTCTGTCAGGTTGTGGCCTCAGGACGACTGAGATGGCTTGGCCTGATCATGACAGATTCAAGGGTATAGGTCCCTAGCCACTATTTCCATGATAGTGAGAAAAGAGCATTTGGGTTTATATATCATTATATTCATTTTTTAAAATTAAAAAGTTATGTAAAGCTGATAATTTATATATATATATATAGTGTTAATGGGTTATCATGTGATGTTTTGATAAATCGTTACAATATGGATGATTAAATGGTCAGCTAATTAACAAATTCTATCATCGCTCATAGATTTTTCAGTGGTGAAAATGTTTAAAATCTATCAGCAATTTTGAAATATTTAATTAATATAATCTATCAGCAATGTTTAAAATCTTTTAGCAATTTTGAAATATATACTACATGTTCATTATAGTCACCTTGCCATGCAGAGATCACTTAGACTTATTTCTCTGACTGAAACTTGTACCCTTTATCAGTATCACCCCTTCTCTGTCCTCCCCCAGTCTCTGGTAAGCAACAAGGGTTTTTTTGTTTTTTTTTTTTTTTTATCCATGGTTCATCAGCGCTTTCTCTTAAGAATTCATCCACAAAGTCAGGCTTCTGATGCTGCATAGAATCAGAATTAGCCACAGACTAAGCTAATCTAAATTATTAAGTATCTTTTTCCTATATAGAAATACATCAAAGCACAGGTCAGCTTTTCCTCTCTGTAGGCTCTGCAGCCAGCACCTGTCCTAGGAGGGAAGGTTTGTACATGTTTGCCGCCCCTGTCCCTGGGTTTAGCATGGCTGCTCAACCAGACTTGGATCCTAGTTTGCTCTGCATGCACATTGGCTTATCTAATCTCTGCTGTGGCTTTGCAGGCTAATGTCCTGCCTGTCCTTGGCCCTTCAGGATCTGGTCTCTGTTTGGTTCTTCAGCCTTTACTTTCTTCTTCCCATTCTTACCTCTGAGCCTTTGCATGTGCTAATTCCTTTGCCTGGAAAACTCTTCTCCCTTTCTCCTGCCCCATGACTCCAAGCCTTTTACTTTCTAAGCATAGATATAAAATTATCTAAATTCTTAAGTGGTGTTCCCACTATTAGAAATAAAAGTAGTCAGCTCTTCATACCAGCAGGTTCTGCAGCCATGGATTTAACCAACCGGGGATCCTTCTTAAATAGCCAGAAAATATCTTATCTGTACTGAACCTGGAATGTTTTCTTCTCCTATTCACTAAATAATGCCAAATAAACTATTTACAATACATTTACATTGTACTAGGGATCATAATGAGACTGAGGCAAAATCCAAATACAGCCTCAAGCTTCACTTGCTTTGGTATGTTGCTTTCAGTTGACTTTTAAAAAAATCACTACTTCTGGAGGTCACGAAACTGAGCTGTAGCACTCTAGGTCTCCCACTAACTTTGCTGCAGGTGACATGTGGCGTGTGATCAGTAGCAGTTGTCTAGGGTTATTTTTCAAGGATTTGAAGCCACTTCTGTTGAAAACTATTGCTTCTTCTTCACTTGGACCTCTGCAGGTGTTCTAGTCTTACTGACTTGGAAGGTTTTAATCTCTATCAGATGAATATTAAAATAAAGGTGCAACGGTGAGAGAAAGAGACTTTTACTGGGACATCCTGCTTGGCAAAAGGTAGATAAAGCATTGACCAGGACGGTGTCAGGGCTGGCCCAAAAAGAGGACAAAGGTGCACAGCTTTGAAGGCATCTTTGGGGTAGTCAGGGATCTGGTCTCTTGATGTCATCGCCTGTGGAGGGGGTTTTAGTTGTGCCTGAGCTCTTCTCCTTCATGCTGCTTCCTGTGTCCCATGGCTCATTACCATCTTAAGGTCCCCACCGAGGCCTGTGCATTTCACTATGCTGATAAGGTCATTCAAGTGTGGGGTCACTTCAGTGATTGTCCTACCCATGCCTTTGCTCCTCACCATCTGAAATTTGCTTCTTACCATTGGGGAGAGTTCCTAATTGGACTTTGGAGCCAGACAAATTATTGTCCTGCCTCAATAGGTGTGACTTAATGATCTTGTTTTCCTTGACTCTAGCTTCTTGGTAATTCTGCTGTTGGTCTTTGAAGGTCACACTGCCTATCCAGCTTCCCAACTCCTGGCATGTAAAGTTAGTTTAGAGCTTTGACGACAGGTGCATGTTTTAGCTCTTAATATGGGGTATGTTTTTCATTGGGGTCCCTAACTGTGTCACCATGGGTGACCTTTACATGCCAGAGGGCCAAAATATCCTCTCTCAGATCATGTCAACACTGCTATTATCTGAACAGGTGTTCAATGAAGAGCCATGAAGATTGTGCATGCACAGAACATGGATTTATTTACCCCTGATTACATTTACCCATGCCACAGACTACTCTGCTTCATTACCCCATAAATATGCCCAAACCAAACTTTCTCCTCAGTGAGGTGATTTTGAGACTCGGGTCTCTTTCTCTGCTTGGCCACCTTTGAAATAAACTCTTCTGCAAAACTCATTTCAGTGATTGGCGTACCACATGGAGGGAACAACAGGCCTGGTTTGGTAACAGTAAGTAATCTAGAGATGGTTTAAAGTATATAGAAAGATGTGAACTGGTTATAAACAAATACTGCACAATTTTATATTATACAAGATCTGAACATTCATGGATTTTGGTATCTTCGGGTTCCTGTGAATACTGACAGAAAACTGCATTTTTATCCTCTTACAGCTTGTGAACAAAGGCCTCTAGCTTCCAACAATTTCTGTAGTGAGGATGTTATTGGTATCCCATAACAAGTTTGGAAACATAATGAAGAGAACTTGTGGAAGTATCCTTGTTAATTCTGAAACATAGAAAAATCTGTTAGCTATATCAAGTAGTTTGAAGACCAAAACATGAAACAGCAGACTATAGCACACATTGAAACACTGACATCAGAGGTGTTTGGATGGCCAAGCTAATTAGCAGAGGGCAATGGGCTGGAGACTGAGAAGAAATTAGACAAGGGGAAGCCCTGCTCTGGGAAAGCAAAACAATGATGGAGAACTAATTACGCCTCCTGCCTGAGCCATAATTAAGTTGTTAGTACCGCCTTTGGAGCCAACTTCCCCGTCCCTGAGCAGGTATCTGCACAGAGCAGGGGAAACTTTTTCAACAAACTTACAGTGTGACCTGAAGGTTTTCGTTTTCAAAAAACATATTTAAAGACCAGGATATAGAAATGAGGTCTCATATTTCCAGAACTGTTACCAAACTAAAAGAGTAATTCTTTTTTAAAAAATAGATATCTGTCTCCATGTATCTATCTTTGTATCTATCATCTATCTAATCAGGTGGTTTTATTGGTTGATTTAGATCTATGACTATCCTACTGTTTCTGCAGAAGTTTTGAGGTAGCCATAATGCTTTAGCTAAAGAAGTTTCCTAAGATTTTGAAGGGAACCTCAGGTCCTCCTAGATTATAGGGACATGTGGTTGGGGCTGGGGTCATAACTCAGTGGTAGAGAGCTGCCTTATTTGTGCAAGGACCTGGGTTCAATTCACAGCACACATACACACAGACACATAGACACACATGTGCATGCACATACACACATGAAGACTTATGATTACCCAGGCAATTTGCAGAGCTCTTGTCTCATGACAATCTAAGGAAGAATGAAGTCAAGGATTCGGAGACCCTACAAAACCCCTATAAACCCTGCACTGTGCCTCAGTGCCCAGGACTACAGTGAACAGTTGCTGAATAAATTAGAAAAAGAGAGATGAAAGGGGACAAAGATATATTTTCTCTACAGAACATGATTTTGGGCTACATCAACTAACAAATGAGTAAGAAAATGAACCAGCAGAACCCTTGGGATGGGGAGAGAAATTTGATGCTCCAGTGGCCTCAAGGACTCCACCAACCTCTGAGACCTCAGGCAACATCATCTGTAGGTGGGGCTGTGCATTTGAATGGTTTCTGCTCCCTATTGTTTCCTTTATCCTTTAGATACTTTCATTCTTGTTAATCAATGTAAACTTTTTTTGTAAACCATATTCAAAATTGCAAATACTCAAATTATCATTTTACATTTTTGGTTAATGTAACAAATACTTAAAGAAACAATGGTCAAAATGAGAAGGGAGGAAGAGTGAGGGAAAGATATATAAAAAGGGAAAAATGTAGAGTGAGGAGGAGAGTGAGACAGAGGAGAAAATACAGACAGGGACAAGGAAAGATGTAGAGAGGGAGAAAAGGAGGGGTTGGTTTGTCATTTAGAATTTCTGAATTCACTGGCTATACACAAACCAGTGTGGTCAGACATCCAGTCCTCCTGAGCCCTCTGAACGATCCGCCTCCTGCATTTCTCTGCTGTTGAGAATTTGGGGTTCTGATTAGGTTTGTGAATGGAAGGGAGTTATCAGTGGGGAAGAAGGGTAAAATCAGAAAGAGATGTGAAATGCAGGAGGTGGGTGAGAAGTGGGAGGGGACATGAAATAAGGGAATTAGTAGGTACTTCGAATTTGGAATTGTAAGGCCCCCCAAAAAGGAAACCCCAACTCTGTCCCATGGATGGACGGCAACCCCAATCAGCCGCAGGAGGCGTCACTTGATGCAAACCGCAAGAAGGTGTTATCCAGCGCGCTGGACCCAACTCGAGGAGTCGAGTCCCTAGCAGAAAATCTTGTATGGTTTATAAAGGCAGAAAACCACACATCGGGAGGGGTCACACATGAAAGGGGGAAGAGGGGGAACAAAGCTGCCAGGAAATTTCAAAGGGGTCTGGGTTTGCTGACAAAATGTTTCACAATGTTTTATAACAGGCTGTAGATTCTGGTCAATAGTTTCTGGTAATCCTTCTGTTTGAGCACTATCTGGCTATCAGGCTCAATTACTCTTTTACTCTCTGTTTGGGGCTGTTCCTGGAACAGCTTTAAGGGCTTTGTTCCCATTACTGGGAGGGAAACCTTAGGGGAGTTGAGATAAAACAGACAGCTTAAAAAAAATGTCCATTCTTTCATTTCCCCATTTTCTTTTCTGTAAGTTCTAATCATGGAACTTCTGTCTCTATATACTCTTCTCCAAAGCTATTTCCTTGGCGGAGGGACTGGTATTGTTGCCTGAGCATTAGTACCTGTACAGCACTTACTCTTTCCCTGATGAAGGTGACTAGGTGATTTCAGGCAGGCAAGAGCCCAGGGGGCGGGCCACCAATTAGCAGCCCCTTGTTTGCAGTCCTTGATAAACAGTCCTTGATAAAGGCAGGTAAATTTGGTAATCATGGAGCTCCGGAGATCCTTGACATTCCATTCTTCCAGGGGCAGTCCTCCCACTTCCAGAGGCAGATGATTTTATGGCCATTTCCTCGATTTGACCCGATCCCCTATTTCTACACTAACTACCTGTTCCCAATTCTGGCTTCATTCCCCCCTCTAATCTCAGGAACTCCATGCTGCTGGGGAAGGAGGTCGATGACCGCTCTAAGCTTCTTCGAGGTGGAAGTGGTGGCGTGGGGCAAGCAGCTTGGAGTTCCTTTTCTAAAAATCGGGTCAATCAAGGGGTCCCAGGAAGAAGCCTGGTTGGGGAAGAGCAGGGTTGTAAAGTCATCTGGGGGCGGCTGCTTCTATGATAGAAGAACAAAAAAGACATGAGTACTGAAATGAGATTAGCACAAAGTAATGTTGCAGCATCTGAAACATGCCACTGAGTATCATGAAAATGGCAGAAGTTAATCTCTCACCAGGAGGTGGAAGAACTGAGAAATTGGTTCCCATAACTAGGCCTAGCAAAGGCTGGAGAGAACAAGGCCTTTATTTGGGGACTTTAACATTGTCATAGATGTCCCCAGAAAATATAGTTAAGCTACTTAATGTCATCTGATTTTGTAAAAATATCCCTCTATTGGTATAACCTGTGTTTACTAGAGATCTCTATACTTCTGTTACTTAGGAATAGATAATCATACTAGCAAAACATAGATTAAGTCTACCTGTGTAGCTTAGGAAGGTCTTAAACTGACTAAAAACTTCTGACTCTGGCAGTTTCTCTTGATAGTTATCAGGCACATTTGCTGAAGAATCTTTCTTTCATTTGTAGCTTCCAGCCTTTATTCTAGTGGGCTAATATAAGTGTACATCTTAAGTTACATTTAATTATTATTTCCTTTAAATGCCCAAGAATGGCTATATTTTGGTTTAACTGTTTTGCTGGGTATCTAAGATCAAGCTGGTCAAATTGACCTGGTTTCTGTCTTGTTAAAGAGTCAGCTGAGTTCCCACAGGGGTCACTCATACAGAACTTAAGAGCGGCTCCTTAGCTCCACCGTGACTTTGATTAGGCAGGGTCTCTTGATGAGGTGACTTCCTTTAGAAGCATCAAGGGATGTTTCCCCTTTTCCATGACCTTCCTCTGCAGCAGATGCACTGGATAATTTTTCATCCTCTAGTCTCAACAATCTCCTTGATCAGGAGGTTGTGTGACCCAGAGTTGCAACGCTCCTTAGAGAAGTTCTCTTACTCCCTGGTTCAGGCTAACGTTGAGGGCAAGACCCAAATATGGACTTTTCTTGACCTCTGTATTTAACTCCAATTTCTAAGTTGGATCTTAATTATCCAGCAAGCCAGTCTCACCAGTCATAAATTAAGAGTAATGGGCTTTAACTTTAATGTCCATAACTTTACAGTTATTTACCCTTTTATCTAACTGGAGTCTGCATTAGTACTGGAAGTTACCACTATCTATTCTATAGGTGATGGCTTATTATCACAAGTTACCTAGGTTGTTTGTTCTTGGAGCAGCTACTTCTGCAAAACATTAACAGGTAACAGTTTTACAAAATGAAATTAGCAAGAGTAAAAATATATTCAGCTTGTATAATAGCTATCTTGAATTTTGATTGAGAACTACATTCTATCCCCTATTTGAGATCACAGTACTTTTAAAACAAGAACCAATCTTTTGACTATAACTTTAAATAAGCTGAAGTCTGGCTTATTTTGGAGCTATTCTACACACAGTGAGGTGGGAGGCAGAGCCTTATCTCAGGTAAGGCGTGGCTCTTTACAGATCTTAAGTGTTCTAATTCTGATGTTGATCTTTGCTTCTTTTCCTTAAATACCATTAAGTAGTTTACATATACTGTTTCCTGAGTCTATATAAACTTTATAATTAACACAATTTAACATAGTATCTAAAGCATGAATCAAAGAAAGGCTGAGAGAGCTTTTAACTTTTCTTTTGTGTGATTAAGTGGCAAAATGTTTTCATGTTTCTTTCATATTTCACAATATTAACCTTAAACAAATCAGACTCTAATGTTTAGAAATACATTTACACTTGAAATTCTTTATCTCAGTGTAAAAAGTAACAAATTTTACACATACCCTATTGATAGCAGGTCCTATAATAGAACATTAAATGATAGAAATAAATCCCCAATAAAATTTACTCTTTATAAGTTAAAGATTACCATTACAGACAAGTTTAATCTGGAGGATAGCACAGCTTAATAAATTCCTTGCTTTAAAAACTTGTGGTCCTGAAAAATATGAACACATTTAATATACAACTAGTGACCATTTCACAATTACCTTGACACTTTTATCTTACCAAATTTAGTTTTTAAAGAAAAATTTAGACTCTGTAACATAGTACAATAATCTAGCAGTTGTTTAACCATAATTGTATAAACCCCAATTTTTAAGACTGATTGTTCTAAAGAATAAACTTAATAGACACAAAGTTAAGAGTAAATTAGTGTTTCAAATCCTTGTCATTTACCATGTCATTCTACCATATAGATTAAACTTTGGTTTATATCAGAACGTTAGTATTTCACCTTAGGAAAAACCTTCAATAGTTTTAGCTGTCTCACATACATATAACCAACTTAGTTACACACAAACTTGTTGAAACTTGCCCTTTACTTACACAGACTTTCTAGCACTTACTTAGACCCTCATGTATTTCATCACACAAGCACTTTCTTACCCAGAAACATTTCCTTTTTCCTTTTACTAAATATATTTCCATACCCAGAACCTTTTATTTTCTCTTTCCTATTCGTTGTCCCCTTTTTGTTCACATTCTGAAACAACTCTTATGAAATTTCTGAATTTAGATAAATTACTCTAGTTTAATAAGATTAAATATTCTGTTGTTTATAGTACTCTAATTGAAACACAGTTGAAACTTTTTGGGACCCTTTGTATATAGAATTGCACTTGTTAGGACATAACTCTTAGTAACCTTGTTTTAGTTTAGTGATGACACAAAGCAAGTTTAAACCCTTTTATTTACCAACCTATGAAAACACCAATAATGTTTAAGTATGATACCCCATGGAATTTAATGAGTTAAAAGTACTCGATGTTATTTAACAATTAGCATTTTAACTTTGTAAATTAATCAGATGTCTCTACAAACACATTAGAGTAATCCCATACATGTTGACTCTATTCACTTATTCTGTTAAAAAACCAAGATATCAGACAAGGTCCTGAACAGTATTTGCTGTCTCTTCCCTGTTGAAGAAAAGTCCTAGAAACAATTGATATTAGACATTTTATTAACATCAATATTTTATTAGCTTGACCACCTAGAGACTTGCAAGTTATTTTCAAAGACATTTTACTCTTATTAGTTTACCCAATTTGAACCTTTTTAAATCACGTGAATTAAAAGTATCTGGATCCATTTTTAAATTTTAATTTTAGGAGTGCTCAGTTTTGATATAGACAAAACATGACATCAGACAGCACAACATACAAATAACACAAAATCAAGCCCTTGTAACTTTATAGGTGAATCTCCATTGCAGTGTAACAGATGTTCAAAAACTCTAGTTGAAATAAAAAATAGAACTGATCAAAAATTCATGAGCTCAAAAAAACATACAATTAAAAATATAGCATTTACTTTGCTGGAGTTTTAAAGACTCTTTTTACCTTTTCTTTCCCTGGGTTTGAGACTGGTCTCCTACTGAGCCTTTAGGCTTCTTTTATTTATATTTCAATGCAAGCCTGGACTGAGATCTGGAAGGATCTAACAGGTTTTAACAGAAACTCTGTGTCTAAGGCATTTTAGCCATCTCATCCAGACAGGTTGGATGTTAAAATTATGAGACCTTATTTTTCATTATTTTGAGACTGAAGCTACTTTGCTAAGTTACCCTTTAGGGCTGTCGGGAGGGGGAGTCCAGAGAAGGAAACTTTGGGGTCCACCTGAGAGTAGCCCGGTCCGAGAACCCCCCAGTTGTTCCAACCCTTCCTCCACTTTGTCCGCCACAAACACACAACAGAACCAGATACAGACGGGCGCCAATCTCTGATCCACCAATTGAACCCCATCAGCGCCCTTACCGACGGAGACTACCAGGCGTCCCTGGCTCTCCTTCCACCCTTAGGGCGTCCCCCAGGGCTGCAACCTGTGGCCCCCCAGGCACATCTGCCGGCCACTGTTCGGCCACTCTCACGAGTCACCGAACGGTTGCCACCGAAACCGAAAGCACGCTCACAGAACCAGACCAACTAACAAAACACAAGACAAAGACAGACAACTTCGGGGTACCCCTTCTTACCTCCAAGGTCGATTCCGCGGATGAGGGGGGGCCATCTTATCCCGGGCGAGCCCCCAAATGTAAGGCCCCCCAAAAAGGAAACCCCAACTCTGTCCCATGGATGGACGGGCAACCCCAATCAACCGCAGGAGGCGTCACTTGATGCAAACCGCAAGAGGTGTTTATTCCAGCGCGCTGGGACCCAACTCGAGGAGTCGAGTCCCTAGCAGAAAATCTTGTAGGTTTATAAGGCAGAAACCACACATCGGGAGGGGTCACACATGAAAGGGGGAAAAGGGGGAACAAAGCTGCCAGGAAATTTCAAAGGGGGTCTGGGTTTGCTGACAAAATGTTCCACAAATGTTTTACAAACAGGCTGTAGATTCTGGTCAATAGTTTCTGGAAATCCTTGTTTGAGCACTATCTGGCTATCAGCTCAATTTACTCTTTTACTCTCTGTTTGGGGCTGTTTCCTGGAACAAGCTTTAAGGGCTTTGTTCCCATTACTGGGAGGGAAAACCTTAGGGAGTTGAGATAAAACAGACAGCTTAAAAAAATGTCCATTCTTTCAGAATAGATGGAAAGAAGTCTCTGGTAGTTACTTGAAGTTTGCGACTTCAGGGATAGGGTTGGTAAAAGGGTTTCTAGGAAATGTTCCTGGCATGTTTTGTAGTTTAAAGTCTTTCTTTGGGGGTTAGGCTTATGTTTCTTTTGGATGTGGCATTGTGCAGAGATAGGCACTTGGTAGATTGCAAACTTTGTAACAGATTCTTTGCATTCATGTTGAAACCTAAGTTTTGCAACTTCCCTATCAAGAAATGAAATCTATGCTTTTTTCCTCTCTTCAATCTGGGCATGGCCATGGGACTTATCCAATGTGGTGTTGGTACGTGTAAGGCAATAGAGGCTTGGGAGTAAGTGGACATTGGCACTTGCCCTCTTGCTGCTCACAAAATCTCTGGAACCATCACAATGAAGGAGCCCACCTACCTACTAAATGAGAGTGACGTGACCTGGTTTTCCCCCATTGACTCTGCTACTTACCAGACATGAATGAGGTCACTAACTGCTGATTGCAAGTATACAAGCAAGTGTTTCCTATCATCACATGGAATAGATACCAGCTGCCTCTGTGAGCTTAACTCAAAACAGAATCCATGGACTGGTAAAGAAATACATTTTTTTTCTTTTGTATTGGGGATTGAACCAGAAGCACTTAACCACTAAGTTCATGTCCAGTCCTTAAATTTTATTATGAGACAGTGCTAAGTTGCTTAGGGCCTCACTAAGATGCTGAGGCAGTTTGAACTTGCATCCCCCTGCTCAGCCTCCTGAGGCCACTGGGATTATGGGCATGTGTCACTGGTAGTGCCTGTCAGGGTTGTTGTTTTAAGCTACTAAATTGTGGAATGGTTATTTGTGCAGCAAAATCTAGCCAAAAGAGGCAGGAAAGAGTTTGTTATTATGTGATGATGGGGCTTTGTTAGTGCTCAACAATTAGTAGTCTATAAAATAGCAGCTGCAGTCAGTTTCCCAGAAAGCTAACACTGGTACATTTTAGCAATGTGAGTGCCTCTGGAGTTTGTGCTTTGCCACCTGCCTGATGCAGGAATCCCTTGACACCACTCTGCCTCATGGATTTCTGGGGCAGAGAATCCCCCAGCTCTCCTTGGTGGTACATCTCGCTCAGAGAGTTTGGGTTAGTGACATGTTCGTTCTTACATTTAGCCAAAGGCAGCAGCATTGCAAGTGAGAAAGGTATTTTATTTTTAGAGAAATCTTGGGTCCAGGGGAGATGAGAGGTGAAGGAGAGAGACAATAGTCCTTTATGCTCCTCTCTCTCCTTCCAATGTACTTTTCCCTGAAGACATCTGCTAGGCTCTCTAAAATGTTACAGCCATTCCTGTAGGATGACCCAGTTACCTGGTTGGGGTGATTCATCTAGCAACCTATCAAAGGGGTAAAGCCTGAGAATCTGGGTTGTTAGGAAGTGCAGAGGGCTGGGGAAGAAAGGACAAAGTCACAGCACAGGACAAGAAAGGGAAGAGGCATTGTGCTGGGTGTACAAGATGGGATGTATGTGGTAGGTATATGGGATAGTGTGGTGTACAATGTTGGGTGCAGAGGAGGGATGCCATTCTCAGTGAAACTGTTATGACGTTATTTTCTATGTTTAAAGGACAATTTGCACAAGTTTTGTGGTAGCAAGGAGTTGACCTGGTAGAGTCCATTACTGTTCTTGAAATCTATTTGAGAGGTTTATCATTCATTCATTCATTCATCAAATACTTTCCAAATACTCAGTCTGGGGATACAGTAACTAAAATATAAAGAGTATGTGAATTCATGGAGCTTCTCTTCAGAGGGGAAAATGCCAAGTGAACAATTTGTTATATAACATAATTTTGGATGCATCAAGATGGTGAGATGTGATATCCTGAGATAAAGTGGTCAGCAAAGGCCTTGTTGAAGAGGTGATGTTTGAACAGAATCGTGAATTTGTGAGGGAAAGAGGCTGTGACTTCTGGAGAAAACCACTCCAAACAGAGTGGACAGGAAGTGCACAGGCCCTGGGGTCACAATACTGGGTGGAGGATGCAGTCAGGATGTGATGAGGTCTGTTGAGGGCTGGAGCTGGGGAGGAGGTTGGAAACCTGCATATTGTATCTGAGTCTCAGTGTTCTTGTCCATGAACTGGTGACAGCAACCATATATACATACATATAAACATACATAATTTATCACATCAATGGATTAACTTAACAACTACGTTTTTAAAAAATATTTTTAGTTGTAGATGGATGCAGTAGCTTTATTTTGCTTATTTAACTTTTTACATGGTGCTGGGGCTCAAACCCAGTGCCTTGACCGTTCTAGGTAAGCACTGTACCACTGAACCATAACCCCAGCCCCAACAACTACTTTTTGAGGATCTGTTCTTTGCCACTCTGTGAGATGCTGAACTCTATCAAGGACTAAGCAGTCTGAGGGGATCCAGGTACCCCTAACCCACAGTGAAGTTTGAGGATTGGTGACCATGCTATACCTTTATTATTAGTCAGTTGGTGTTTTGGCCTGATGGACCTTATTTCAAGGGCTACAAACAAACCTTCGCCCAAGGCAGGAATCCATCTAGGAGGTCTCAATAACCCCTCGATACTGAAGCCAAGTACTGTAGAAACCCAGGAAAATTTCATGCCTGCTTTATCCTCTTCTGGCTACCTGCCATTTAGTTTTTATCATTGTAGAATTTCTTAAGCGTCTTGCCTTTATTTGCTTTGTTCTGACATATCTTATCCTGGGTTCCATTAATCTTTGTGTGTTGATTTAGACTTTGGTTTTGGTATATTAATGATTCCATTGAGTCAAAATCTGCTTCAAACATGCAGAAATATAAAACTTAGAGTTGTTCTGCCTTAGTCGCCTCAATTCAAGGGTTACAATGGGAGCATTGGGAGTCACATTATTGTTTGGTTCTGTTATTTACAATGACCTCTGGTAAAACCATGTTAAGAAAACCTCGCTTAAAAGGACTATAATTTTATTTTAATTTTTAATGTGGTCAAATAAGAAAAACATAAAATTTACCATTTTAATCATTTTTATTTATATAGTTCAGTGGCATTAAGAACTTTGACATGGTACAACCATTACTCCTATTCAATTCTAGAACTTTTTCATGATCCTAAACTCAACCTAATGTGTACATTAAACAACAACTCTCCCTTCCCCACTTTCTGACTCCCTGAATTTGACTATTCTAGATACCTCATCTCATAGGGGGAGAACCATCTAGTATATGTCCATTTGAATCTGGCTTCTTTTACTTAGCATAATGTCTTCAAGGCCTTTACATATTGCAGCATATCAGAATTTCCTTCCTTTTGAAGATTGAATAACATTCCATTGTATACATCTGCCACATGTTGCCTATCCAATCATCTGTTGATGGACATTTGTGTTGCTTCCACATTTTGCCTATTGTAATTAATGCTGTTATGAGCATAGGGGTTCAAATATCTCTTTCAGATCCTACTTTCAATTATTTTGGGTATTTATTCAGAAGTAGAATTTCTGAATCATGTAATAATTGTAATTTTAATTTTTTGAGGAACCACTATACTGTTTCCATAGGGACTGTGCCATTTTACATTCCCATTCACAGTGCCTAAGACTCCCAATTTCTCCATAACTTCACCAACACTGGTTATGTTCTGCATTTTTTAAAGTGTCATTCTAATTTTTGATGTGCATTTCTTTATGATTAGAGATGTTGATCACCTCTTCATGTGTTTGTTGGTGGTTCGTGTATATTCTTTGGAGAAACGCTTACTCAAGTCCTTTGCCTAATTGGGTTAGTTTTTGTTGTTGCAGAAGGCCTTTAAATATGTGGGATATTAATCCCTTATCATATCTGTGATTTACAAATATTTCCTCTCTTTATGTGGGCTGATTTTTCATTCTGCTTATTGTGTCCTTTGATGCACAGAAGTTTTAAATTTTAATATAACACAGTTCACCTGTGATGAACTGTGTTTTTGTGATGCCTGTGTTTTCAGTGTCATGTTAAAAAATAGTTGTTAAGGACCCCGCCTGACCCCAGCACCAAAGACGGGCGTCATCTCTGGACAGTTGCAGTCGCGGAGTGAGCTGGCGGGTGAGTCAAGCCACCTGCATTTTAGAGGTAGCCAGCAGGCACCCAACCAACTGTCTTGTGGAGATAGATGGTGGGCAGCCAACCTGCCCAACCACCAAGCTGAAGATAGATGTCATCAATGAGCCACCCCACCTGAGCACCACGCTGAAGTCTGTCGCCATCGCGGAGCAAGCCAGCAAATGAGTCAGCCTGCCTGCTATCACAGAGCTAGCCAGAGGCTTCTTTATAGGCTGGCGCCGGCATTTTGAATTATTTCTGAGGGCGTGGCCATCATCATTGGAAGGGCAGCACCCTTCCTGAGACACCTACAGGAGGCTAGAGGGACATTTGACAAGACCCAGGAGTCAAGAAGAGGAGGTATTGAGAGACTCAGGACCAACTCAGAGTAACTGAGTGAGTCTCTCCCACTGGTCAGGCTCCCCAGATGGGGCAGTAGTGCCAAATCACAGGGAATTTCATGGAGTAGAGTGGCCAGTGAGACTCCCCTGCTGGAGCCAAAACCCAGTCAGCTGGAAGCATTGCAGAGGAGGGCCACAAAGTGAGAAGCTTTGACGCAGAGTGATGATCTGAGGCCCAGGTGGTAGCTCTGGTCCCCAGGGAACATAGCAGAGGAGGGCCGTGCAGCAAGGGAGTCCCTCGCAGGGACAGGATCCCCAGCCCAGGCAGTAGGTCATGACCCTGGAAACATCGCAAGGACGGCTTCCCAGTCCAGGTGGTAGTTCTGGATTGAAGGGAACTTCTCAGAGGAGAGCTGCCCAGCAAAACTTCACCACTGGGTGAGTCTTCCCTGCTGGGTGAGGCTTTCAGATGGGCAGTAAAATCAGAGACACAGGTCCAGATCAGACATGCCCCAGTCTACAGTCTAGTCCCCCTTTGGCTGACCATCAGTCAACAAGTGGAGGTGCCTCTGCCCAATAACAGGGAATATACCCCACCTGAAGGACACTACTCATAGAAGGCCCACTTCCTAGTAGAGAACCACATCATCAAGTTCGCCCAAGACTTCAGGCTACTGAAGGCTAAGAGGTGAGTTATTGGAAATCTACAGATAAAATATTGGTCAATAGAAGAAATCTGCAATATCCCAGAGTTTCACTACTAGAGGGGTAGATACCTGAACAATATGAGAAAACAAGGGAAGAAAATGTCCCAAACAAACCTAGATGGTATAGCAATAAAATCCAATAACAGCATGGTAGAAGAAAGGTCAGAAAGGGAATTCAGAATGTACATAATCAAAATGATCAGGGAAGAAAACAAGGAGATGAAAGAGCAAATGCAGGCATTAAAAGATGAGATGAAGGCAAATGCAGGCATTGAATAATTGCAAAAATCAACAGTTAAAAGAGCAAATACAGGAAGCAAAAGATCATTTCAATAAAAAGTTAAATGTACTGAAAAAAAAAAACAGAAATCCTTGAAATGAAGGAAACAATAAACCAAATTAAATACTCCATAGAAAGCATAACGAAAAGGATAGAACATCTGGAAGACAGAACCTCAGACATTGAAGACAAAATATTTAATCTAAAAAACAAAGTTGACCAAACAGAGAAGATGGTAAGAAATCATGAACAGAATCTACAAGAATGATGGGATATCATGAAAAGGCCAAATGTAAGAATTATCAGGATTGAGGAAGGCCTAGAGAAACAAATTAAAGGAATGAACAATCTATTCAATGAAATAATATCAGAAAATTTCCCAAATCTGAAGAATGAAATGAAAATCAAGTACAAGAGACTTATAGGACTCCAAATACACAAAATTACAATAGACCCACACCAAGGCACATTATAATGAAAATACCTAACATAGAAAATGTACACTCCAACAAAATAGAAAATCTCGAAGACATCAACTGGTTTCTAGAGACATATGAATTACCTAAACTGAACCAGGAATACATACACAATTTAAATAGATCAATTTCAAGTAATGAAATAGAAGTCATCAAACACCTACCAAAAAAGAAAAGTCCAGGACCAGATGTGTTCTCAGCCAAGTTCTACAAAATCTTTAAAGATGACCTCATTCCAATACTTCTCAAAGTATATCATGACATAGAAGAGGAAGGAATCCTTCCAAACTCATTCTATGAAGCCAATATCATCCTGATACCTAAACCACACAGAGACACATCGAGGAAAGAAAATTTCAGACCAATATCCTTAATAAACATTGATGCAAAAGTTCTCAACAAAATCTTAGCAAATCACATACAAAAATATATCAAAAAGATAGTGCACCACGATCAAGTGGGTTTTATCTCAGGGATGCAAGGTTGATTCAACACTGGAAGTCAATAAATGTAATTCACCATATCAATAGACTTAAAGTCAAGAATCACATGATTATTGCAATAGATGCAGAAAAAGAATTTGATAAAATACAGCATTCGTTCATGCTCAAAACACTGGAAGAAATAGGGATAGTGGGAACATTCCTTAACTTTGTAAAAGACAACTATGCTAAGCCCATGGCCAATATCATTCTAAATGGTGAAAAACCGAAAGCATTCCCCCTAAAAACTGGAACAAGGCAGGGATGCCCTCTTTCTCCATTTCTATTCAACATTATCTTTGAAACTCTAGCCAGAGCAATTTGGCAGACCTAAGAAATTAAAGGGATATGAATAGGAAAAGAAGAACTCAAACTATCCCTATTTGATGATGACATGATTATATATTCAGAGGAACCAGAAATTCACCAGAAAACTTGTAGAACTCATAAGTGAATTCTGTAAAGTAGCAGGATATAAGATCAATGCACATAAATCCAATGCATTTTTATACATAAGTGATGAATCTTCAGAAAGAGAAGTTAGGAAACTACCCATTCACAATAGCATTGAAAAAAATAAATATTGGGAATCAATCTCACAAAAGAGGTGAAAGACCCTCTACAATGAGAACTGCAGAACACTAAAGAAAAAATTAAGAAAACCTTAGAAGATGGAAAGATCTCCCATGTTCTGGATATGCAGAACTAATATTGTCAAAATCGCCATACTACCAAAGTGCTATACAGATTCAATGCCATTCCAATTAAATCCCAATGATGTACCTTACAGAAATAGAGCAAGCAATCATGAATTCATCTGGAAGAATAAGAAAACCCAGAATACCTAAAGCAATCCTTAGCAGGAAGAGTGAATCAGGGTGTATCGCAATACCAGACCTTCAACTCTATTACAAAGCAATAGTAACAAAAATATCATGGTATTGGTACCAAAATAGACAGGTAGATCAATGTACAGAATAGAGGACATGGACACAAACCCAGATGAATACAATTTTCTCATACTAGAACAAAGGGACCAAAAATATGCAATGGAGAAAAGACAGCCTCTTCAACAAATGTTGCTGGGAAAACTGGAAATCCATATGCAGCAAGTGTCACCGCCCATGGCAATTTGTTACTGCTTGCAGCAACAATTGTGTGGATATTTATCAGAGGTGGACTGGAAGTGAGCTACTTCTACTATCTTTCTCTTTAGTGGGCTGCTTTCTTGCTTGTTTGCTTGTTTATAGAGGATAGAGGAAATGAGGCTTACTTGCTTTGAGAGGAGAGGGAGAGAGAAAGAGGCTTTGCATAAAGAAAGAAAGAGAGACTTTGCTTAAGAGAGAGACTACACTTTCGGAGATCTATATATTCTTAGTTCTGCTGCTTCTTCTTAAAGGTGCATCCTACATCCTGCATCCTTCACTCTGCTATCTAGAGGTGTGGCTTACTTCTCCGTTCTGCAATCTGCAACCTGCATTCTGCCATCATTCAGAGGTACTGCTTAACCATTGCTTATCCTCTTTGCTATCTGCTTATCCGGTTAACCCCAGTGCTTCCTATAGTTGTGACTTATATACCTAAGGCAGCCAATCAGCTTAGGATTAGCACAATTGAAGCATGCCCCTCAGTACCAATCAAGAAAGAATGAGGAATATCTGTTGACCACTAGCACAAGGAGACATTATTAACTAATCAGGCAAAAGTAGATCATGCCATGTTAACATTAATTATGCGCCACCTCTTAGCTCAACGCCAGCCGCCATCTTAGGGTTACCCAAACATGTCTTCTGCACAGCAGAATGAAATTAAACCCCTATTCACCCTGCACAAAAATCAACTCACAATGGATCAAGGACCTCAGAATCAGAACAGAGACTCTGCATTTTATAGAAGGAAATGTAGGAGGTTTCAAGATGGCGGCCTAGAGGGTGGCTGCATTTCATGTTGCTCCAGGACTCAGGATTCAAAAGAGGAGATATTGAGACACTTGGGACCAACTCAAAGCAGCCGGGTGAGTCTCTCCCATTGGGGAGGCGTCCCGGATGGAACAGTGGTCCCGGAACACAGGAAACTTTGTGAAGTAGAGCTGCCAGTGAGACGCCCCTCCCCCCGCTGGAGCAGTGAACTCGGACAACTAGGAGCGCCGAAAAGGAGGCCGCTCGGCACAGCGCTGGGACTCGGAGCAACCACTGGGGATCCGGCGGCTGCCCAGGGGAGGAGTGGCGAGGAGAGCTGTGTGGACTCAGGACACCGGGGCCTGCCCTGAGGAGGAGGAGGAGGAGCGTGGCCACTTGGATTCAGAGTGACTGCACCAGAGCTACAGGCAGTTGCCAGAAGAGAAACTCCGCGGCGAGCTGTTTGGACTCAGAACAACGCTTCTGAACCCCGGGGCCTGCCCTGAGGACGAGGAGGAGGAAGAGGAACGCGGCCGCTTGGATTCGGGGTGACTACACCAGAGCTTCAGGCGGTTGCCAGAGGAGAGGCTGCGTGGCGAGCTGTTTGGACTCAGACCACTTCTGAACCCCGGGGCCTGCTCGGAGGAGGAGGAGAAGCGCGGCGGGTCCTTTGGACTCGCAGTGACTGCATTAGCACTCCAGGCGGCTGCTCAGAGGAGAAGGCGAGTGGTGAGTTGTTTGGACTTAAAGGGACAGCGCCTGAACACAGGGGGGCTGCCTGGAGAGGAAGCGTGGTGGGTCGCTTGGTCTTGAGTGGCCGCACCAAGAGCTCCGGGCGGTTGCCCATAGGACCCGTGCAGCGGGTCACGTGGATTCAGAGCCACCCAGAGCGACCACTCCTGAACACTCGGGGGGTTATCTGGAGGAGGAGGAGGAACGGGGAGGGTCACTTCGACTCGGAGTGATTGATTGCCCAGGGCTATGGGTGGTTGGTGGGAGGTGGAGGCACGCAGTGAGTTTCTTGGACTCCTAGTGACCGCACCGGAATACTGGGCAGCTGTCTGGAGGAAGAGGCGTGTGGCGGGTCTCTGGGACTCAGAGAGATTGTACGGGGCCCCAGATGGCTGCTCAGAGGAGGGGCCGCATAGCCAGGCAATTAGGGGCAGAGCAGGGTCCCAGGATCTAGGAGGCTTCTTGGTGGAAGAGCCGCACAGAGACAGGCTTAGGGCGGAGCAAAGGTTCCAGGCCTGAAGGCATATTCTCTGAGGAGGGGCAGCCTAAGGAGATTCATCTGCGAAGGGTGAGGCTCCCAGGCCCAGGAGGTAGGGCCGGGCCCCTGAGAACTTTGCAGAGGAAGGCAGCCCAGCCCAGGCGGTAGCTGTAATTGAGGGGAACCTCTAGGAGGGTACTGACCAGCGAGACCTCCCCACCGGGTGAGTCTTCCCTGCCAGGTGAGGTTTCCCCACAAGGACGGTAAAACTAGAGACTCAGGCCCAAACAGGCCTTGCCTCAGCCCGCAGCCTAGGTCCCCTTTGGATGACCATTGGTCAACAAGTGGAGGCACCTCTGCCCACTAGCAGGGATTATACCCCTCCTGAAGGCCACCACTCCTAGAGAGGCAGCTTCCTTGTGGAGCTCCGCATTATCAACTTCCTCCAAGACTTCAGCCTACTGAAGGCTAAGGGGGGATATATATAGAAATCTTCAGGGACATTGTAAGTCAATAGAGGAAATCTGCAATATCTCAGCGGTCCACTGATAACTGAACAATATGAGAAAACAAGGAAAGAAAATGCTGCAAATAAATCTAGATGTTACATCAATAAAACCCAATGACAGCATGGCAGAAGAAATGACAGAAAAGGAGTTCAGAATGTACATAATTAAAATGATCAGAGAAGCAAACGATGAGATGAAAGAGCAAATGCAAGCATTGAATGATCGCACCAATCGACAGTTAAAAGAGCTAATACAGGAAGCAAAAGATCATTTCAATAAAGAGTTAGAGATACTGAAAAAAAACCAAACAGAAATCCTTGACATGAAAGAAACAATAAACCAAATTAAGAACTCCATAGAAAGCATATCCAATAGGATAGAACACCTGGAAGACAGAACCTCAGACATTGAAGACAAAATATTTAACCTTGAAAACAAAGTTGAACAAACAGAGAAGATGGTAAGAAATCATGAACAGAATCTACAAGAACTATGGGATATCATGAAAAGGCCAAATTTAAGAATTATTGGGATTGAGGAAGGCCTAGAGAAACAAGCCAAAGGAATGAACAATTTATTCAATGAAATAATATCAGAAAATTTCCCAAATCTGAAGAATGAAATGGAAAATCAAGTTCAAGAGGCTTATAGGACTCCAAATACACAAAATTACAACAGACCCACACCAAGGCACATTATAATGAAATTACCTAACATACAAAATAAAGACAGAATTTTAAAGGCTGTGAGAGAAAAGAACCAAATTACATTCAGGGGGAAACCAATAAGAATATCAGCAGACTTTTCAATCCAGACCCTAAAAGCTAGAAGGACCTGGAACAACATTTTTCAAGCCCTGAAAGAAAATGGATGCCAACCAAGAATCTTATACCCAGCAAAACTTACCTTCAAATTTGACGATGAAATAAAATCCTTCCATGATAAACAAAAGCTAAAAGAATTTACAAAAAGAAAGCCAGCATTACAAAACATTCTCAGCAAAATATTCCATGAGGAAGAGATGAAAAACAAAGCAGCAAATCAGCAAAGGGAGGAATTATCCTAAAGGAATTGTCAAATAAAGGAGGAAACAAGTTGTGTCAAAGAAATAAATAAATAGAATTTTTAAAATGAACCAAATGACCGGGAAACCAAATCATATCTCTATAATAACCCTCAATGTTAATGGCCTGAATTCATCAATCAAAAGACATAGACTGGCAGATTGGATTAAAAAGAAAGATCCAACAATATGTTGCCTGCAAGAGACCCACCTCATAGAAAAAGATACCCATAGACTAAAGGTGAAAGGATGGGGAAAAACATACCATGCGCATGGACTCAGCAAAAAAGCTGGAGTATCCATCCTCATTTCCGATAGTGTGGACTTCAAGCCAAAGTTAGTCAGAAGGGATAAAGAAGGTCATTTCATACTGCTTAAGGGAAGCATAAATCAGCAAGATATAACAATCATAAACATCTATGCCCCAAACAGTGGCTCATCCATGTATGTCAAACAAATCCTTCTCAATTTCAGAAACCAAATAGACCATAACACAATAATACTAGGTGATTTTAACACGCCTCTCTCACCACTGGACAGATCTTCCAGACAAAAATTGAACAAAAGAAACCATAGATCTCAATAACACAATCAATAATTTAGACTTAACGGACATTTATAGAATATACCATCCAACCAAGAGCGAATACACTTTCTTCTCAGCAGCCCATGGATCCTTCTCTAAATAGACCATATATTATGCCACAAAGCTAATGTTAGCAAACACAAGAAGATAGAGACACTACCATGTATTCTATCAGATCATAATGGATTGAAGTTAGAAATAAATGAAAGAGTAAAACACAGAAACTATTCCAACATCTGGAGATTAAACAATATGCTATTATATGATGAATGGATAACAGAAGATATTAGGAAGGAAATTAAAAAATTCTTAGAGGTAAATGAGAACAAAGAAACATCATATCGAAATCTCTGGGACACTATGAAAGCAGTACTTAGAGGGAAATTTATTTCATGGAGCGCATTTAATAAAAGAAGGAAAACTCAACAAATAAACGACCTAACGCTACAGCTCAAAGCCCTAGAAAAAGAAGAACAGAACAGCACCAAAAGTAGTAGAAGACAGGAAATAGTTAAACTCAGAGCCGAAATCAATGAAATTGAAACAAAAGAAACAATACAAAAAATTGACAAAATAAATAGTTGGTTCTTCGAAAAAATAAACAAAATTGATAAACCTTTAGCCACACTAACAAAGAGAAGACGAGAGAAAACCCAAATCACTAAAATTCGGAATGAACAAGGAAATATCACAACAGACAGGATTGAAATACAAAACATAATTAGAAGCTATTTTGAAAATCTATACTCCAACAAAATAGAAAATTTCGAAGACATCAACAGGTTTCTAGAGACATATGAATTGCCTAAACTGAACGAGGAGGACATAAACAGTTTAAATAGACCAATTTCAAGTACTGAAATAGAAGAAGTCATCAAAAGCCTTCCAACAAAGAAAAGTCCGGGACCAGATGGGTTCTCAGCCGAGTTCTACAAAATCTTTAAAGAAGAGCTCATTCCAATACTTCTCAAAGTATTCCATAAAATAGAAGAGGAGGGAACCCTCCCAAACTCATTCTATGAAGCCAATATCACACTGATACCTAAACCAGACAGAGACTCATCAAGGAAAGAAAATTTCAGTCCAATATCCTTAATGAACATCGACGCAAAAATTCTCAACAAAATTTTAGCAAATCGCATACAAAAACATATTAAAAAGATAGTGCACCATGATCAAGTGGGCTTCATCCCAGGTATGCAAGGTTGGTTCAACATTAGGAAATCAATAAACGTAATTCACCATATTAATAGACTTAAAGTCAAGAATCACATGATTATTTCAATAGATGCAGAAAAAGCATTTGATAAAATACAGCACCCCTTCATGCTCAAAACACTAGAAAAAATAGGGATAGTGGGAACATTCCTTAACATTGTAAAGGCCATCTATGCTAAGCCCATGGCTAATATCATTCTAAATGGTGAAAAACTGAAAGCATTCCCCCTAAAAACTGGAACAAGGCAGGGATGCCCTCTTTCACCACTTCTATTCAACATCGTTCTTGAGACTCTGGCCAGAGCAATTAGACAAACCAAAGAAATTAAAGGGATACGAATTGGAAAAGAAGAACTCAAACTATCCCTGTTCGCTGATGACATGATTATATATTTAGAGGAACCTGGAAATTCCACCAGAAAACTCTTAGAACTCATAAGTGAATTCAGTGAAGTAGCAGGTTATAAGATCAATGCTCATAAATCCAATGCTTTTTTATATGTAAGTGATGAATCTTCAGAAAGAGAAGTTAGGAAAACTACCCCATTAACAATAGCATCGAAAAAAATAAAATACTTGGGAATCAATCTCACAAAAGAGGTGAAAGACCTCTACAATGAGAACTGTACAACACTAAAGAAAGAAATTAAAGAACACCTTAGAAGATGGAAAGATCTTCCATGTTCTTGGATAGGAAGAATTAATATTGTCAAATGGCCATACTACCTAAAGTGCTATACAAATTCAATGCAATTCCAATTAAAATCCCAATGACGTACCTTACAGAAATAGAGCAAGCAATCATGAAATTCATCTGGAAGAATAAGAAACCCAGAATAGCTAAAGCAATCCTTAGCAGGAAGAGTGAAACAGGGGGTATTGCAATACCAGATCTTCAACTCTACTACAAAGCAATAGTAACAAAAACGGCATGGTATTGGTACCAAAATAGAAAGGTAGATCAATGGTACAGAATAGAGGACACGGACACAAACCCAAATAAATACAATTTTCTCATACTAGACAAAGGTGCCAAAAATATGCAATGGAGAAAAGATAGCCTCTTCAACAAATGGTGCTGGGAGAATTGGAAATCCATATGCAACAGAATGAAACTAAACCCATATCTCTCACCATGCACGAAACTAAACTCAAAATGGATTAAGGACCTCGGAATCAGACCAGAGACCCTGCATCTTATAGAAGAAAAGTAGGTCCAAATCTTCACCTTGTTGGTCTAGGATCAGACTTCCTTAACAGGACTCCCATAGCACAAGAAATAAAAGCTAGAATCAACCACTGGGATAGATTCAAACTAAAAAGCTTTCTCTCAGCAAAGGAAACTATCAGCAATGCGAAGAAAGAGCCTACAGAGTGGGAGAATATCTTTGCCAATCATACTTCAGATAGAGCGCTAATCTCCAGAATCTATAAAGAACTCAAAAAACTCTACACGAAGAATACAAATAACCCAATCAACAAATGGGCTAAGGAAATGAATAGACACTTCACAGAAGACGATCTACAGGCAATCAACAAACATATGGGAAAATGTTCAACATCTCTAGTAATAAGAGAAATGCAAATCAAAACTACCCTAAGATTCCATCTCACCCCAATTAGAATGGCGATTATCAAGAATACAAGCAACAACAGGTGTTGGCGAGGATGTGGGGAGAAAGGTACACTCTTACATTGCTGGTGGGGCTGCAAATTAGTGCAGCCACTCTGGAAAGCAGTGTGGAGATTCCTTAGAAAACTCAGAATGGACCCTCCATTTGACCCAGCTATCCCACTCCTTGGCCTATACCCAAAGGACTTAAAATCAGCATACTACAGAGATACAGCCACATCAATGTTCATAGCTGCTCAATTCACAATAGCCAGACTGTGGAACCAACCTAGATGCCCTTCAATTGATGAGTGGATAAAGAAACTGTGGTATATATATACAATGGAATATTACTCAGCCATAAAGAATGATAAAATTATGGCATTTGCAGGCAAATGGATGAAATTGGAGAATATCATGCTAAGTGAGATAAGCCAATCTCAAAAAGCCAAGGGACGAATGATATCGCTAATAAGTGGAGGATGACACATAATGGGGGGGAGGGAAGGGTTAGTGTTAGGGTTAGAGTTAGGGTTAGGGAGGGGGGCAAGTATGGAGGAAGGAAGGACTGTATAGAGGGCAAAGAGGGGTGGGAGGGGTGGGGGGAAGGGAAAAAATAACAGAATGAATCAAACAACATTACTCTATGTAAATTTATGATTACACAAATGGTATGCCTTTGTGCCATGTACAAACAGAGAAACAACATGTATCCCATTTGTTTACAATAAAAAATAAATAAATAAATAAATAAAAAAAGAAGGAAATGTAGGTCCAAATCCTCAGCATGTCGGTTTAGGATCAGACTTCCTTAACAGGACTACCATAGCAAAAGAAATAAAAGCAAGAATAAATAACTGGGATAGATTCAAACTAAAAAAGCTTTCTCTCAGCAAAGGAAACTATGACCAATATGAAAAGAGAACCTACAGAGTGGGAGAAAACCTTTGCCACTCATACTGCAGATAGAGCACTAATTTCCAGAGTATATAAAGAACTCAAAAAACTCTACACCAAGGGGGCGATCAAGGATGGTGGACTAGAGGGTGACTGCATCTCCTGTCACTCCAGAACCCAGGATTCAAGAAGGGGAGGCATTGAGAGACTCAGACTAAAATAGAGCCACAGGGTGAGTCTCCCCCACCAGGTGAAGCTCAGCCCGGGCAGCAGGCCTAGACAGGGGCATCTTCTCAGTGCAGGGAAGGGCAGCTAGAGTCTCCCCCAGGTAGCCCTGCTCCCTCTGGCAGTGGGCTCCATCCACACAGCCAGCTTCTCGGAGCAGGCCCCCCAGTGAGAGCCTTTCAGCACAGAACCAGCTCCAAGTCCCAGATACGGCGGCGAGCTCTGGCCCGCAGGCAGTTTCAGGGACAAGGACAGGGCAGCCAGGGACTTCCCCAAGCAACCCTGCTCCCTCCGGTGGCAGGCTCCTTTCACAGCCAGATTCTTGGAGCAGAACGCCCAGTGAGAGCCTTTTCGCACAGAGCCAGCTCCAAGCGCTGGAACCAGTAGCCGGCTAGGGGCAGATTTCTATGGAAGCACTGCATTATCAAGTTCCTCCAAGACCTCAGGCTACTGAAGGCTGGGAGGTGATATACTGGAAATCTACAGGGACAACATAAGTCAATAGAGGAAATCTGCAATATCTCAGATTCCACTGACATAGGACCAATATAGAAAACAACGGAAGAAAATGTCCCAAACAAACCTAGATACTATATCAATAAAACCCAATGACAGCACAGGAGAAGAAATGTCAGAAAGGGAGTTCAGAATGTACATAATTAAAACAATCAGGGAATCAAATGAGGAGATGAAAGAGCAAATGCAGGCATTGAAGGAGTAGATGAAAGAGCAAATGCAGGCATTAAATGATCACACCAATCAACAGTTAAAGAGCAAATAAGGGAAGCAAGAGATCATTTCAATAAAGAGTTAGAGCTACTGAAAAGAAACAAACAGAAATCCTTGATATGAAGGAAACAATAAATCAAGTTAAAAACTTCATAGAAAGCATAACCAATAGGATAGAACACCTGGAAGACAGAACCTCAGACATTGAAGACAAAATATTTAACCTTGAAAACAAAGTAGACCAAACAGAGAAGATGGTAAAAAATCATGAACAAAATCCACAAGAATTATGGGATATCATGAAAAGGCCAAATATAAGAATTATTGAGATTGAGGAAGGATTAGAGAAACAAACCAAAGGAATGAACAATCTATTCAATGAAATAATACCAGAAAATTTTCCAAATCTGAACAATGAAATGGTAAACCAAGTACAAGAGGCTTATAGGACTCCAAATATACAAAATTACAATAGACCCACACTAAGGCACATTATTATGAAAATACCTAACATAAAAAATAAAGACAGAATTTTAAAGGCTGCGAGAGAAAAAAATCAAATTACATTCAGGGGGAAACCAATACAAATATCAGCAGATTTTTCAATCTGGATACTAAAAAATAGAACAGCCTGAAACAACATTTACCAAACCCTGAAAGAAAACGGATGCCAACTAAGAATCTTATAACCAGCAAAACTTACTTTCAGATTTGATGATGAAATAAGATCCTTCCATGATAAACGGAAGCTAAAGGAATTTACAAAAAGAAAGCCGGCATTACAGAACATTCTCAGCAAAATATTCCATGAGGAAGAAATGAAAAACAATGATGCAAATCAGCAATGGAGGAACTAGCCTAAAGGAATACCCAAATAAAGGAGAAACCAAATCATGTCAAAAAACAAAAATGAGTCACATGACTGGGAATACAAATCATATCACAATAATAACCCTGAATGCTAATGGCCTGAACTCAGCAATCAAAAGACACAGATTGGCAGGTTGGATTAAATAGAAAAATCCAACAATATGCTGCCTGCAAGAGACTCATCTCATAGAAAGAGATACACACAGCCTAAAGGTGAAAGGATGGGAAAAAAACATACCATGCACACAGACACAGCAAAAAAGCTGGAGTATCCATCCTCATTTCAGATAATGTGGACTTCAAGCCAAAACAAGTCAGAAGGGTTAAAGAAGGACATACTTCTTAAGGGAAGCATAAATCAGCAAGACATAACAATCATAAATATCTATGCCCTGAACATGGGCTCTTCCATGTATGTCAATAAATCCTTCTTAATTCCAGAAATCAAATAAACCACAACACAATAATACTAGGCCATTTTAACAAACCTCTCTCACCACTGGATAGATCCTCCAAACAAAAATTGAATAAAGAAAACATACATCTCAATAACACAATCAAAAATTTAGACTTAACAGACATCTATAGAATCCTACGAAGAACGAATACACTTTCTTCTCAGCAGCACATGGATCCTTCTCTAAAATAGACCATGTTTTATGCCACAAAGCTAATGTTAGCAAGTACAAGAAGATAGAGATACCACCTTGTACTCTATCAGATCATAATGGATTGAAATTAGAAATAAATGACAGAATAAAAAACAGAAACTTCTCCAATACTTGGAGATTAAATAATACGCTATTATATGATGAATGGATAACAGAAGACATCAGGAAGGAAATAAAGAAATTCTTAGAAGTAAACGAGAACAAAGACACATCATATCAAAATCTCTGGGAAAGCAGTACTTAGAGGAAGATTTATTTCATGGGGCACATTCAACAAAAGAAGTAGAAATCAACAAATAAATGACTTAACACTACAGCTCAAAGGCCTAGAAAAAGAAGAGCAGACCAACAACAAAAGTAGTAGAAGACAGGAAACAGTTAAAATTAGAGCCAAAATCAACAAAATTAAAACAAAAGCAACAATTGGAAAAATTAACAAAATAAATAGTTGGTTCTTCGAAAAAAAAAAAAAAACAAAATTGATAAACCCTTAGCCACACTAACAAAGAGAAAAAGGGAGAAAACTCAAATTACTAAAATTCAGAATGAACAAGGAAATATCACAACAGACACAAGTGAAATACAAAACATAATTAGAAGCTATTTTGAAAATCTATACTCCAACAAAACAGAAAACCTTGAAGACATCAACAGGTTTCTAGAGCCATATGAATTACCTAAACTGAATGAGGAGGATATACACAACTTAAATAAATCAATTTCAAGCAATGAAATAGAAGAAGTCATCAAAAGCCTACCAACAAAGAAAAGTCCGGGACCAGATGGGTTCTCAGCCGAAATCTACAAAACCTTTAAAGAAGAGCTCATTCCATTCCTCCTCAAAGTATTTCATGAAATAGAAGAGGAGGGAACCCTCCCAAACTCATTCTATGAAGCCAATATCACCCTGATACCTAAACCACACAGAGACACATCGAGGAAAGAAAATTTCAGTCCAATATCCTTAATGAACATCCATGCAAAAATTCTCAACAAAATTTTAGCAAATCGCATACAAAAATATATCAAAAAGATAGTGCACCACGATCAAGTGGGTTTTATCCCAGGGATGCAAGGTTGGTTCAACATCCGGAAATCAATAAATGTCATTCACCATATCAACAGACTTAAAGTTAAGAATCACATGATTATTGCAATAGATGCAGAAAAGCATTCAATAAAATACAGCATCCCTTCATGCTCAAATCACTAGAAGAAATAGAGGTAGTGGGAACATTTCTTAACATTGTAAAGGCCATCTAGGCTAAGCCCATGGCCAGTATCATTCTAAATGGTGAAAAACTGAAAGCATTCCCCCTAAAAACTGGAACAAGGCAGGGATGCCCTCTTTCACCACTTCTATTCAACACCATCCTTGAAACTCTAGCCAGAGCAATTAGACAAACCAAAGAAATTAAAGGGATATGAATAGGAAAAGAAGAACTCAAACTATCCCTGTTCACTGATGACATGATTATATATTTCGAGGAACCTGGAAATTCCACCAGAAAACTTGTAGAACTCATAAGTGAATTCAGTGAAGTAGCAGGTTATAAGATCAATGCTCATAAATCCAATGCATTTTTATATGTAAGTGATGAATCTTCAGAAAGAGAAGTTAGGAAAACTACCCCATTAACAATAGCATCGAAAAAAATAAAATACTTGGGAATCAATCTCACAAAAGAGGTGAAAGACCTCTACACTGAGAACTACAGAACACTAAAGAAAGAAATTAAAGAAAACTTTAGAAGATGGAAAGATCTCCCATGTTCTTGGATATGCAGAACTAATATTGTCAAAATCGCCATACTACCAAAAGTGCTATACAGATTCAATGCAATTCCAATTAAAATCCCCATGATGTACCTTACAGAAATAGAGCAAGCAATCATGAAATTCATCTGGAAGAATAAAAAACCCAGAATAGCTAAAGCAATTCTCAGTAGAAAGAGTGAAGCAGGGGGTATTGCAATACCAGATCTTCAACTCTATTACAAAGCAATACTAACAAAAACGGCATGGTATTGGCACCAAAATAGACAGGTAGATCAATGGTACAGAATAGAGGACATGGACACAAACCCAGATGAATACAATTTTCTCATACTCACAAAGGGGCCAAGAATATGCAATGGAGAATATATAGTCTCTTCAACAAATGGTTCTGGGAGAATTGGAAATCCATATGCAACAGAATGAAAGTAAACCCCTATCTCTCACCCTGCACAAAATTCAACTCAAAATGGATCAAGGACTTCGGAATCAGACCAAAGACCCTGCATCTTATAGAAGAAAAAGTAGGTCCAAATCTTCAACTTGTTGGCTTAGGATCAGACTTTCTTAACAGGACTCCCATAGCACAAGAAATAAAAGCAAGACTCAACAACCGGGATAGATTCAAACTAAAAAGTTTTCTCTCAGCAAAGGAAATTATCAGTAATATGAAGAGAGAGCCTACAGAGTGGGAGAATATCTTTGCAACTCATACTTCAGATAGAGCGCTAATTTCCAAAATACATAAAGAACTCAAAAAACTCTACACCGAGAATACAAATAACCCAATCAACAAATGGGCTAAAGAAATGAACAGACACTTCACAGAAGAAGATGTACAAGCAATCAACGTACATATGAAAAAATGTTCAACATCTCTAGTAATAAGAGAAATGCAAATCAAAACTACTCTAAGATTCTATCTCACCCCAATTAGAATGGCGATTATCAAGAAAACTAGCAACAATAGATGTTGGCGAGGATGTGGGGGAAAAGGCACACTCATACATTGCTGGTGGGGTTGCAAATTAGTGCAGCCACTCTGGAAAACAGTATGGACTTTCCTCAGAAAGCTTGGAATGGAACCGTTTGACCCAGCTATCCCACTCCTTGGCCTATACCCAAAGGACTTAAGATCAGCATACTACAGAGATACAGCCACATCAATGTTCACTGCCGCTCAATTCTCCATTGCCAGATTGTGGAACCAACCTAGATGTCCTCCAATTGATGAATGGATAAAGAAACTGTGGCATAAATATTCAATGGAATATTACTCTGCCATAAAGAATGATAAAATTATGGCATTTCCAGGCAAATGGATGAAATCAAAGAATAGCATGCTAAGTGAGATAAGCCAATCTCAAAAAACTAAAGGACGAATGATCTGCTGATAAGCAGATGAGGATATATAATGGGGGTGAGAGGGGTTAGCGTTAGGGTTAGGGTTAGGTTTAGGGTTAGGGTTAAGGAGGGTGGTAAGAATGGAGGGAGGAAGGACTGTATAGAGGGAAAAGAGGGTTGGGAGGGGTGGGGGGAAGGGAAAAAATAACAGAGTGAATCAAACAAAAAAATATCTACCCCAAGAATACAAATAACCCAATCAACAAATGGGCTAAGGAAATGAACAAACACTTCACAGAAGAAGATCTACAAGCAGTCAACAGATATATGAAAAAATGTTCAGCATCTTTAGTAATAAGAGAAATGCATATCAAAACTACCATAAGATTCCATCTCACCCCAATTAGAATGGCAATTATCAAGAATACTTGCAACAATAGGTGTTGGAGAGGATGTGGGGAAAAATGCACATTCATACATTGCTGGTAGGGTTGCAAATTAGTGCAGCCACTCTGAAAAGTAATGTGGAGATTTTTTAGAAAACTTGGAATGGAACCACCATTTGACCCAGTTATCCCACTCCTTGGCCTATACCCAAAGGACTTAAAATCAGTATACTACAGAGATACAGCCACAACAATGTTCATAGCTGCTCAATTCACAATACCCAGATTGTGAAATCAACCTAGATGCTCTTCAATTGATGAATGGATAAAGAAACTCTGGTATATATTTACAAAGAAATATTAGCCATGAAGAATAATAAAAATACAGCATTTGCCAGCAAATGGATAAAATTGGAGAATATCATGCTCAGTGATCTAAACCAATCTCAAAAACCAAAGGATGAATGATCTCACTGATAAGCGGATGATGACACATAATGGGGGGTGGGAGAGGGCAAGAATGGAGGAAGAAGGGACTGTATAGAAGGAAAAGAGGGGTGTGAGGGGTGGGGGAAGATAAAAATAACAGAGTGAATCTAAAACAATTACCCTCGGTAATTGTATGATTACACAAATGGTATGTCTCTACTTCATGTACAAAGAGAGGAACAAGGGGTATCACATTTGTTTACAATAAAAATAAATTAAAAAAAAAGAAATTGTTCTTATACAGAATTCAGAATAGGCAGGAGAAAATACAGTGAAATCAGGCAATTATGAGAAAGGTGATGATTAATTAATTTTCTAATACTAAAGGTTTAATTTCAGCAGATAATGGGACCCTATTGTCCTTAGGATCATGGTTCCTACTCAGATTTAGGGAGCACTCTCCATGATTCCCGGAGTGTGGGTCCTTCAGAGCACAGTAAGCATGATTAGCCTTGAAATCATAGTTTCCTGGTGCTTTAATCATTTCCATACTGCTTGACAAATTATGCAAGGTAAGAACAAATAAAATTAACAGTATAGTTATAACTAGTAACCCAGCTACATATGTAGAAAAGTATTTAGAAGGGTTCAGAGAAGAAAATCCTTCAGCTAAACTGTCCCAAACTTCTTTATTATTAAAAGTAGCCACTTTTGCATGGGCCATGGTCAGAACCTGAGATTGTAATTTTAACACATCTAAAGAGGCATTATGAAAAGGATCTAGTCCTATTATGTGATTGCATACATTTTCCCACTGAACCTCAGTATCATTATATGGAACCCTAGTAACACAAAATTGGGTAATGTTATAATGGCACTGGGGTTTCTAAGCCCATTGTAAATCTTGTACTTGTTCACCTACCCATATAACAGAATCTTTTAATTGTTAAATTTCACCTAAAATTTCCCGATCAATATGTACTTGAGTTTGCCAGGTCTCAGTAAAATTCTTTAGAAATGTTGAAGGAAATGAGCTGTTTGTGCCTGCTGGTGCAATGCCACCACTGCAGTAGATGCAGAGGCGATATCCCAGCCAAGATAACAATGCCAGCTGTCAGTCACCAGATGAAACATGTAGTACAGCCTTTTAGGTGTAGTAGCAACACTTGCATGAATGCTACTGAAGGTGTTTCTTGCTATGGTTCTTTTAATTTTACAGGGAGCCAAGAGTCAACTGGTCTTTTGAGTATCATAACAGTTTGTCCTGAACTTTGCCATGTAGTCTGATCAATACATTGTTGTAACATGCAGTTTTCACATTTAACATGATATATATTTTGTGAAGCATCATGTTATAGTTTAATGGGTCTGGACAATAAAACAGATTTAATACACATGCTGTGAGATAGGATTCCATAAGAAAGGAAATATTGAAATGGGTAACATTTTCAGGGTTACAAAATCAAAAATCACCGTTCCAAATACCTGAGTTAGAACGATTTTCCAGATAGTATCCTAAATTGGCCCAAAGTCCATTCTCAAGGCCGTAGATGATAATTCTCCCTTGGACCAATAAATAGTGGAGTTGGAATATAAAACAGCTCTACAGATATGATCTAAGTTGCCCCCATGAGATAATCTCCATCCTAAAACTCTAGTTTTGGCATCAATCAGTTCCCTGTGAAGACTCCAGTCTATAACCTGCTTTCCTGCAACAGAAAGATTTTGGGGATGGGATATAACACATTCAGACCACTGTAACAATTCATGGGAAGGATCCCAGTATTCTTGGTAAGAGTAGAGGGGCCTATTGAATGAATAAGTAACCTTAGCTTTCTGCCACACAGGAAAGTCTCTGCCAGTGAGGAAAATAAGCCTGGCCTTTTGATCCTGTTTCTCAGGGACATAAGCTGTAAGACATGTTTGAGGCCCAGTGTGATAAGAATATGAGTTATTGAGGGAGATTCAAAGTGGGTGTTGGGAGTATAACCCTGAATAATTAAACAAAAACTGTTGGGAAGACCCAGTAGTTAACAAAGGACCAGGCGGAAAAGAGGTGGAATTGATGTAAACTGAAGGGGGAACGTCAATCCAGGTTACTGGGTGAGCAATGGCCGGCTGTGAAATGTAGGACCAGTAAGTTTCTGTGCCATTTGTCATGCTCACAGTTGTACATATTATGAAGATCAGCATGAGGAATCTATTAGTATGAATAATGACCCATTTTTCTCAATTTTTCCTTGATTATTTCTGTTGCTATCTTAACCTATCCCCATGGCATGGGGTGTGTCTTCCAGATTCAAGGCATTAACTTTTTCACCTACAGGGACAGGGTTCTCATTCAGCCATTTTTGTCTCCACTGTTTTGGATCCAGAGTGGCTGCTTATGAAGTAAAGACAATATGCAGAAAACACAGATGAAAGAAATTTGAGTAGGGGTTAAGTCAATAAATGTCCCTTGAAACCAAAGATCCCAAATGAGGTCTAATGCTTGAGGAGAAAGATGAAGGGGGAGTGAATATAATAAATTTAATTCACCTCTGAGTGCTGTTAGGAAAATGTGAAAGGGGGCTAGATAAAAGGACATTAGGAATTTTGGATGTGTGGCTCAGCAGCTTCCTCAGGAGTGGCAGGACGGTGGGTAATGTGGAGTTGGGTGGGGCCTGTAGAAACAGAATGCTAAGGGGCAGTACCAGGAACAAGCTTCAAGTTGCTTAGATGGATCCAGGAGGGGTGGTCTTCTAACTTGGCTGCAGTGGGAGTGGTTAAAATTACCTTGAAGGGGCCTGTCTATTTTTCTTTTAAGGTGGCTACAGCTTGGGAAGGGAGGGGTAAACTAAATCTCCTATGGAAATAGGAGAGGCCCCTGAAGATTGGGACTGGGGAAGATGGATGTGGGCATACTTCCAGAGGGCAGCCCTGGGGTGAGCTAGGAGGGGTTTCAGAACATCAGGAGGAAAACTAGGTAATTGAGTTGAATGTTGGGTGAGGGAAGGGGTCACCAATAAAGAAGTTCAAAGGGACTGAGCATTAGGGTTTTGGGGGGTAGTGCCTGGATCTAGTGGAGGACCAAAGGGAGGAGCTTAATCCAATCTAAGTGAGTATCTATAGATAATTTGGTTAAACTTCTCTTCATGTTCTATTTGTTCTCTCAACTTTTCCTGAAGATTATGGATGGTAGGAAATGTGGAAGTTCCACTTTATATTTAAAATTTTAGCCAATTCCTGGGTAATAGATAAAGTAAACTTGGGACCGTTATCAGACTGGAGGGAGGCAGGCAAGCCAAAGTATGG
Organism: Sciurus vulgaris; assembly: GCF_902686455.1. NCBI lineage: Eukaryota > Metazoa > Chordata > Mammalia > Rodentia > Sciuridae > Sciurus > Sciurus vulgaris. The sequence goes on from NC_136474.1 coordinate 33,489,690, forward strand.
AATTATTTCCTGGGAAATAAGGCTGTAACTGTAGAGACCCTTATTGTTAGTTGGAAAGATTTCAATCCATCCAGTAAAGGTGTCTGCCAAGACTAGAAGATATTTTGTCCTTCAGACAGAAGGTTTGTGGGTGAAGTCATGTCACCAGTCCATGGTTGGCAGGACTACTCTAGCCTGATGTGTAGGAAATGGTGATGGTCTCACATTAGAGTTGGAGTTAGCCTAGAGATGGGCTGTGCATGATTGGAAAAAATTGTTGGTTTGTCTCAACAGGTGGGGGTGGGCTGAGGTGCTGTGTATGGTTCAGCAGGGATAGGAAATGGCAATGGAAGTCAGGAAGCAGACAGGAATTCTAATGCAGGGGTCAAGGACAGGGTGGAGGTGGACCAAGGTCAGGGGCAAATCCTGGGGAAGGTACAGGGACTGGAGTTCCTGGAGGAACTTCAACTCCCCCTTCTCCCAGCATTTGATTTCCCACTAGGTCATTCTGGCTTTGTACTTGAGGGGTTGAAGTGACTTAGGATGTCCCATGAAATGTCCTTGCCTCCTTTTGCTGTTAGTCAGGGGGGGCCTCTGGGCTGTTGCTGAGAGCTGCTGGTCTTCAGCGAGCATTTGTGAACCTTGGGAAATGGATATCACCATTCCACTTTCAGCAAGGAGCCTGCTGTTCATCAGGTGCCTCTCTGCAGCACAGCAGCATGGTGAGGGCAGGGCTGGGCCTGCAGCAGCCCAGGCCAAGCTCCTGCCAGGTGCTAGGCAGTTGTCTGAAGAATGGGTGAGGTGTGCACTTCTGACCTGATGCTCCTGGAGGGATCTTGGGGGCAGTGGCATGCTGGCCTGGCCTTTGAGCATCCATGTGGGGCATTGCTGGGCCTTTCTCAGCTTACAGCACACAAACCTGCACTGAGGGTGTGGGGCACAACAAACCTGGCCTATAGCCTCAGGGAGAGTTCAGAACAAAACTGCTTTGTATAAACACATACTTCTTCTAAACATCACTTATTTCATGTGATCTCTTTGGAATTAGAATCCAAAAATTGAAGTTTCTAGGTTTTTTAGACAGATTTTTTTTCTGCTGAGACTTAAGGACCCAACCAGAACAATTGCAGAGGAAGAAAAGTTTATTTGAGGGCTCACATTTTCAGAGGTCTTAGTCCATAAAAGGTTGACTCCATTCCTTGGGGCTTAAGGTGAGGCAGAGCATCATGGAAGAAGAGTGTGGCAGAAGGAAGCAGCTCACATGATGATCAGAAAGAGATCTCCACTAGCCAGATACAAACATATACCCCAAAGCCATGTCCCAATTCCCACCTCCTCCTGCCACACCCTACCACTTCAATTACCACTCAGTTAATCCCTATCAGGAGAATAATTCAGTGCTTGGGTTAAGACTCTCACAACCCCATCATTTTTCCTCTGAACCGTCTTGCATTGTCTCACACCTGAGCTTTTGGGGAACAACTCACATCCAAACCATAACACTGGCTTTCATTTTTTAGTTTGATATTTTGGTCAAAGATGAATAATTGAATTATCTTTGAATCTGTTAAATCAGGAATTTTTGCTATTACACTCTCAAAGAGCAAAGGATGCCTTTGCAGGGTAGAGAGTCTCATTTTCTTCCCCCTTCCTACTTGGTTAACATCAGATCCAGGACAGAATGGGGATAGTCAGTGTGGCACAGGAACTGAATGACTGGAACTGGAAGCTGAGTGAGACCCTGAGAAGTGGCAGGCATGGTGCTGGGTTAGGCTAGCCCAGAGCTTGCAGTGAACTCCAGGGGGCTGGAAACTGAGGCTGTAGGTAAAACAATGGCAGTGGCAGCAGGTGAGGAATGCCAGCCTCTGACCCTCCAGGGACCCATTATGCTTTGCTGTTTTATGCACACATGACAGACTTCATACACCAAGATCAGTGGTTATCACTGCTTGGAAAGGAAGATTTAGAATAGGGGTGGTGATGGGTGGTAAGAAAGTTGCCTGAGATGGAGACCCTGTGCTTACAGCAGGGGACACTCTCCAAGTGTACAGAGGGTACCATTGTGAGAGGTAGTGGAGCTGCAGGGCACATTCTGAGGAGAAGAGACTCAGTCCTGTGTCCTGGCCTGTCTGGGACATGGGTGGACTTGGGGATCAACTAACTCAGCCTGAACTTCACCATAAGTTTTGTAGGCTGCAGATAGGGGACAAAGAGGTCCCACTGGTCTGTGCTTAGTTTATGCACAAGTCATGTGACAGAAGGGAATGAAGTTGCTCAACTGCCTGTCATGGAGTCACTATGTGAGGATATACTGAGAGTTGATTCTTTTGAACTATTTGTAGGAAAAGTAGGTGTGACTCACTGGATAAAACACTTGAAAAATAAAGATCACAAGGCATTGTGTTGTCTGTGCCTCTGAACTCTCAGGAAATCCTCAGTCCCTCCTCTTTATGTAGAATAGGAATCCCAGCTCTCAGCACATTTGGGCTCTGGGCAGATGTTCTGAAGTTCCCTTGTGTGCTGAGATGAAGAATGGTGAAGAATAAAGGCACAATTCTCCACCTCAAAACCTATTACTTTAGAATATTTTATTGTGTGACAGCAGAGTCCACTCAAGGTGACCAGGGTGGGATGGACTGCAGGGGAAGACTCCACAGAGGAGAGGCATTGTATGGAGCTCAGGCTTCTCAGTTCCAGATAAGTGTGTTACTTACCTGGCCATAAGTCCCAGGAAGGGAGTATCAGTTTGTTCAGCATTAAGTCCCTTTGCCTCACATACCCTTGGTACACAGCAGGTGTTTATTGAGTATTCATAAGTGGTAGGAAGGTGTTGCTGGACCCTCAGAGGTTTAGAGTTAGGAAAGTTTCAGTGGGGAACAGGCCAACTGGCGGTGCTGACAGAGGCATCTCAGTTTCAGATCCTGGAACTGTGAAAGACCTTTGAAGATTCATCTAGGCCTCTCTCCTTCCCTCTCTGCATGTGCAGACAAGAGACTTGTATGAGGTCCCACATATTTGGTTCAGGGTCATTTCTGTGAATCTCCCCTTGTGAGAGTCAGTGGTGGCAGCCACATGGGGATGGCATGCCCCATGGATTTGGATGAGATATCAGAATCTCATTTAGCCCATTTCATTGCATCTGCAGGACTGTAATTAAGGTATCTCAAAAGGGTCATCTTTCATCCTTGTCTTCGAAGCTGATAGAGAAGGTGACAGAGCTTCTTGGAGTCCTTTATCAACTTTGGGATAAAAAACCCTCAGTTGAGACGGTGGGCTTGCCAGGAAGGACACTGCCAGGAACTGTTCCTTCTGCTGGCTGGTGTGGCATGCTGGCTTACTCTGAACCTTTTTCAGGAGGGCATAAAAGGGCAGGTGTGAGTTTTTGCCTTCAGGCTGAAAGGTAACGGGTTTGGCCATTTCAAGGACAAAATCAAGGGCATCATGGCAAGTGGTTCCAGTAGTGAACACATCTGAGGTTCCTGGGATGGACCTGGTCGGCATACAGCAGAAAGAGAAATGGAGCCTAGGCACTGTTTTAGCTCTACATCCTCTTTGATCTTGGCCTGAGAGGGCCACCCCAGGTAGGCTCTGTCTCTTTCTGGCTGAAGAGTCATTGGTGACTGTACATTTTCAAACCTGTTTCCTTTTGTGTAAAATAGAGACACTCATGTTACTCACTGGCTGGGATTGCCACAATATGATATGGGGTGACAGGTGGGAGGAACTGGACCTCCACATGCTGTTCCAAGGTTAATTGGGAGGCCCTATTAACTACCAAAGGAGTCATGGCTATTGCTTTTAAACAGTTTGGTACTCTCTGACTCACAGTATCTAACTGTTTGGAGAAATGGGTTACTGGACTTGGATGGGCCCCCATGTTGGGGGTTTAAACCCCTATAGTTAAACCCAGTCTTTTGCAAATGATTTGTACTCATAAGTTGGCACAATTGTCTTTGGGTATACTTTCCTCTTGGGCATTCAAGACTAAGAAGATAGTGCATTCCTACTGTTAAGGTCAGTCAAGGCTCCTCAGGTATTACTTTTTAGGATCTTGAATTACATGTGAATTGGTTTTAATTCTTAGTAATTTGAATGAACACCCAGGAAGAAGGTCAACATTTTTACTTTTTCACATATAATTTTTTTTTACTGTGTTTTACGTACAATTTAAGAGACCCAAATATATTGTCTTTTATAGATCTTAAGCCAAGAATACTTGAATTTATGATTAGCAATGGATGTTTCAATATTTTTAACTTACAATATGGGCTGTGGACTGTGAGGCCAGGGTTGCAGCAAGTGGTGGGGCTGCCAGGCATGAAGAGGTCATGCCACTGGGCCTCAGGCTCTGGCTTTGCTCTGCTCCCCAGTGTAGCCCCCAATCACCACGAGGATGGTGAACCTGGCTGCCATGGTGTGGTGCTGTCTGCTGTAGAAGAGGTTGGTGCTGACCCTGGTCTTCAGGCTCTGACTGGTTTATGTCCTCAGCAGCTCTTGAAGCAGGAGAGGAGGGCAGTGAGAGGTCAGAATCTCCTCCAGGCTCAAGACCAAGATCAATCCATTCCATGGAAAGTGTAATTTAACTTGGGCAATAGCAGCCAGCCAAGAATTCAGTGCCAGAACTCCTTTCAAGGGAAGCACCTCATCATGGATGACCAAGGGTATGTCTGTGAAAGGAAGAATCTACTGACCAATGGATGCTGTGATGTCAAGCATCCCCAGCACAAAGCAGTACTGCTGCAATAGCTTCCTGGCCAATGGCTGTTGCAGCACCTGCAGTATACATGTCCTGGGCCAGCAACCCAACAAGCAACTCCTCTTGGAGTCCTTCCTCAACAGGGCAGCTGTGGAATTCAAGAGCCTCTTTATGGCTGTGGAAGATCACTTCCAATTGTGCTTGGCTAAGTGCAGGATCTCTTCCCAGAACGTGCAGCATGAGAACCCCTACCAGGACCCTATAGCCAAGTTCTGCTAGGGAGAGAGCCCGCCCAATCTCCTCCCCATGTGATGGCTCTCTGTAGCCTGGGCACTGAGACACTGCCAGAGAATGCACTGCACAGAGTCAGACTTAAGTGTCCAGGCCAATCCAGTGCAAGGAGACAAGGTGGTGTGGGGATACTCTGACTGTGACCACTCCCTGTGCTGTCCACTGGCTTTATCACCTGGGCTGCACCTGGTATAGCAGACTGGAACCTCTGGCTGGGCCCAGGCAGGAAAGAACTGCAAGCTGAGCTGGGAGTGGTGTTGGCCTTCCTGGGAGACTCAGCCTTAGCACCCACACAGCAATATGGAACTTGTGTTTATCAGACACCAGGAGTTCACTTCTATATTGATCTGAGCTCCTCCCTGTAAAATTATTTCTTAGATTCCTTTGGAATAGTGGGAAACACATGATGTTGTATGTAGGAAAATTCCTTACCATTCTAGTTGAATATATTCAAGGAAATTTTAAGAACATATTTTAACTTACAAATGACTCAGCTGTTTTACCTCTCTCATATAGTTTTCAGATTTTAAATTATATGATCAGCTTTACAATTATTTATTTTAATAAAATAATACACATTTAAGAAATTTAGAGTAGAGAAAATATAGGGGAGAAAATGATCAGACAATTCAAGATTTAACAGGACTAAAAGTTTCCAGTTGGAAAGGACTCATTCAGTGTTCAATCCAATAAGTGAAAAAAGGTTCTGGGAAGGCACATGAGAATGAACTTTGAGAAAACAAAGAAAGAACAGGCATTTGTTTTGTTTTGTTTTGTTTTTCAGTGCTGGGGATAAATCCAGGGACTGTATATCAGTAAATGATCCACCGCTGAGCTTCACCCCAAATTCAAGAATAGATTTTTAAATCCCCTAAATAAATAACAGGTAACAAAAAGGATTTTAAAAAATCAGAATAGCAACAACAGATGTTACAAAAACAATGGCACAGTCCTTTAAAATTGAGATGAAAAATAATCTCCAAAGTAAATGCTATCATTTTTTCTAAGCATTATTCTCTCTCCAACTTCTAATGTTTCCTTCATCCCCAAGGTGATAATGTTAGGAGGTGAGGACTTTGGAACATGGTTAGGTCATGAGGGTGGAACTTTCTTCTCATAACCCTGGCTCTTTGCACAAGGTGCATGATTCACTACTGTTTGTCATAATCCTTAACAACATCCAGCTTTTAAAAGTATTTACAAATGTAGGGATGCCAGGCTAGCTGAGGCACAGGTAAGGTCTGTGGAGTCAAGACCCTCACACTCCGGGAGTTGGGTGGAAGCAGTCTTGTGGCAAGCAGCCTGCAAACTCATTTATTGAGGGAACAAGTATACATTTTATAAGTTTCTTGCCCAATCACAATGTGCCACGGGGATTAGACCACCAGGCTTCTACTCAGGTTCCCTTGGCAACCCTAGGTTAACTTGGGGCAGTTGTTTACATTCCTAGGTGTTCTGAGCAGAATGTTCCTCTCTGCAAGTTTACACACTTGAGAAATTAACTGCTGTGATCCAAGAACTACGATTTCTCCCAACACTAATCTAATCTGGTCTTTGTTGGTTGTGATTCATCCTCCAGTTCCAGCTTCTTCTTCAACCTTATTTCTCAGCATTCTACAAAATATTCTATGCTCCAGGCATGAAGGTTATTTCCCCTATGTACACCAAGCTTTCTAGACTACTTACCTCCAAGAAGAAAGGAAGGAAGGAAGACAAGCAAATGCCCCTTTTATCAATTTATTGAAATTTTATCAACTTGCTGAATTTTTTTTTTGCTTTATTTTCAAAGGTAGTTTTTTTCCCAGCTTTTATTCTTTTAACATCTTAACAAAAGAAGATTCCCCAAAGTTTAAAAAATCTTTGAAAAACATAGTTTCCTATTATTTACACGATATATGAGTACAGGTTCCAATATCATACAAATACTGTGTTAGAAACACAGTTGGAAGTCATGATGTAACTCACTGCTTTTAGATGAAAGGGCTAATGGACTACTTCTCATATTTCAACAGTCTTTGTTACTTGTTATCCTGATATATTAACTATTAGGCACCTGAGAGGCTGGAAGACTACTGAACATGAGCTTCAACACCTCCTATTTTGTTTGATCTGATTTATTTTCAAAACTTACCACATTTATATCTCTTTACAACTTTGCTTCATTCACAGCTAAGCTAACTTTATTCTCACTATCCTAAATGATCAAATATTAACCACATGAACTGTTAATGTCTACACAGATTTAAAAATCAAACATAAAAACGAATAGCCAAGTTGTGTAGGATATATATTTAATCCCAGGGAGCTCACTATGACTTTATAAGCAATCTAGGTTTTAGAGACAGGTGTCCAACACTTCAGTTTCCATGCTCTGAACTATATTTTTAAAAAACATAAAAAAGGACTGACAATACTTGGAGTAATACATCTCTTATAATCAAGAAACCTAAGATTAAGAATTCTAAATTCTAGTTTTATTTTTATATAAATAATATATAAATCATATGCCCATGATCAAGCTTATTTTCAATGCACATTACTTCAATTTTGATGACCTGGTTTGTTCTGACAAGTCCTTTTACAAGCTGAACACCAAAACAGGAAAACTCCTGTAGATTTTCACTGGTATTATCACCAATTATGTATATTGCTTCCTTTCTAATGGTGATGGGTGACTCTCATCTGCCTTTTATCACCTGAACAGTTTTCCCCCACGATAATGATAACTAAGCTGATGCAGTGGTGTAGAAAGCTGTAAAATACCAAAGCATCTGAAGATAAATGCTATCAACATAATTGAAAATCAGAGCTGCCAAAGAAGCTGCCACCAAGATTAACTGAACTGCGGTGTTTACCTTACTGATGAAAGTTGGTTTTCACCTAGCAGAATAACAAAGATTGAAGTACTTAGTGTTCGCAGTGTTGGAAGGGTTCGGTGTCTGACATAAAAAACAGCAGCAATCAACATTACATTTCTTGAAATTATCATATAAGTGGAACAAATCAGTTAGCCCAGCTAAAGCAAAACCTCCTTGTGCAACATTAAAATCTAAAATAAGCAAATATCCCAAAACTGGGTCCAAGACAATTCTTGTCATTGACAACATATTTGGGATTGTCATGGATTTTCATATGTACAGGCTGTGCTCGCCGGGACCCACCCTCCGCCTCGGACCCCCTCAGCGGCGTCCCCTCCTGCCCCAGACCCTGGGGGCCGCCTTGCCCGCCCAGGCGCTATGGGTCCCTGGACCAGCTCTGGGCAGTGGCAGGGCAAGCGCGACCAAGCGCAGCGACCAGCTCTCGGCCTGGCAGGTTAGGTATCAGGGCCCCGCGGGAGCAACCCCTACCGGGCCGCACCTCTAGCATCCAGGCGGCCGCTCTCAGGGTCCCCCCACGGGCCATGAGCCAAGCGCGAGGCGAGGCCACCATGGCCGGGTGGCAGTGCCGCGTAGACAGAAGCGGCGAGAGATCAGCAGCCCGGGTAACCGGCCAACGGCTTCTCCATCCAGACCCCGCAATCCCGGGGAAGCATGGCCACTGCTGCCTTCAACCTAGTGTCAAATCCCAGCACGCTCCGCTAGCTGAAAATTTTCATCAAGACTGAATGATAATTCAATGAAATTTTGGCATTTAGTCAATAATACCATTAGGGAGTGTGTGTGTGTGTGTGTGTGTGTGTGTGTGTGTGTGTGTGTGTGTAAGAGGGAATCAAACAGGCCCTAATTTATATATCAACTATTGAACTAGTTAAGATTTGTTCCTGCAGAAATCAATTTATGTTTTCAACAAAGCCATCCCTTACTTCACACTAAGATATCAAGTCATTCGTATTTTAACAGTTTATTAACCACAAAATTCATCCACAAAGGATGTTCAGTTCCATAGTTTGTAATATATCCAAATAGTTGTGTAAAAATCGCACAATTTAATTTTAGGCTTGACTTCCTTGCATAAACATTTTATATGTATATAATTTAATATTTTTCTTAATATAATTTTCCTTAATATAATAATTTAAATACAGTTCAGTGTGTCCTTATTTTTTCTGTTTCATATTGTCTTTCTGAATGAAGATCTCTGGTTACATAGATATGCATTTAAAATGCATGTTTGTGCAATTCAAGAAATTAAACTGGTTTAAATAAGTAACACATCAACCAAATATCTGTAATTGTTATAAAAATTGAAACAATACTTTGGTCTATATAATTAAATAATGCACCATCAGCTCAGGTACAGCCCTCTGGTCTATCACCAAGTACACACACACACACACACACACACACACACATACACAGACACAACTGCACATATTTTTATACTTATAAGACCAAGAACTGTACTTTAGAGTATATCCTCTATGCAGTGTGTAAAGCAACTACCAAACAAGAACAAATAATGCAGACAATGTTCCATAACACAATAATGCACAATGTCTGTGAACACTCTGGGTTCTGTCAGATATTTTGAATAGAAAAGCTGCCTGCTAGTCTGCAGACACCCCCAGAGAGAACACTCACTGCTTCATTTGATGAGAAGGATCCCAATTCTCACAGAAATCCCTATAGGAAACGGGCATGAAAAGCCAAATTTTTCTGAAAGTTGTTGACATATGCAGTGCACATATTATTCATCTTGACTCAGAGATTATTTTTATTTATTGTAAACAAATGTTGTTACTCTGTTTGTAACATGTTGTTTCTCTGTTTGTACAGGGAGTAAAGGCATACCATTTGTGTAATCATACATTTACATAGGGTAATGTTGTTTGATTCATTCTGTTATTTTTCCCTCCCTCCATCCCTCCCACCCCTCTTTTCCCTCTATATAGTCCTTCCTTCCTCCATTCTTGCCCCCCTCCTTAACCCTAACCCTAACCCTAACACTAACCCCTCCCACCCCCCATTATGTGTCATCATCCGCTTATCAGCAAGATCATTCATCCTTTGGTTTTTTGAGATTGGCTTATCTCACTTAGCATGATATTCTCCAATTTCATCCATTTGCCTGCAAATGCCATAATTTTATCATTCTTTATGGCAGAGTAATATTCCATTATATATATATGCCACAGTTTCTTTATCCATTCATTAATTGAAGGGCATCTAGGTTGGTTCCACAATCTGGCTATTGTGAATTGAGCAGCTGTGAACATTGATATGGCTGTATCTCTGTAGTATGCTGACTTAAAAAAAAACTCTACACCAAGAATACAAATAATCCAATCAACAAATGGGCTAAGGAAATGAACAGACACTTCACAGAAGATCCACAAGCAATCAACAAACATATGAAAAAATGTTCAACGTCTCTAGTAATAAGAGAAATGCAGATCAAAACTACCCTAAGATTCCATCTCACCCCAATTAGAATGGCGATTATCAAGAATACAAGCAACAATAGGTGTTGGCAAGGATGTGGGGGAAAAGGTACACTCATACATTGCTGGTGGAGTTGCAAATTAGTGCAGCCACTCTGGAAAGCAGTGTGGAGATTCCTCAGAAAGCTTGGAATGGGACCACCATTTGACCCAGCTATCCCACTCCTCGGCCTATATCCAAAGGACTTGACTCAGAGATTGTTTTTATAAAACAAAACAGGGGTCGCATGGTGGGAAGTCCATGAGACGAATGAGGACAGGAGCCCTTGGGGTGTGCCAAGGATGGTGGGGAAGGACAGCAGTGCCATCGGGCAAGTGGAGTGGACATTTGCTGACAGAGGGAAGGAGGTCTGTGTGACATCGGGGAGAGTCCCAAGGTGGGTCCTAGGAGGCAGCTATTGGGGAGCCACCAGAAGACATAGGACTTCACTTCCTGCCACCAAGGGTCTCAGGAGAGATAGGCATAAAGGCCTCTGATGAGGAAGCAGAGAGCAAGGTGGGTGCTCAATGCTGGGTACCCAGGGTCATTTCAGCAGTGCTCCGGTAGGCTGCACAGCTGCTCCATCAATACTGGGACAGAGTATTTACAGACTTAATTGTTCACCACCAAAACAGCAGCCTGGTCACCCCTCTTCAGTTAATCAGCAGTAGCTGATCACGAGGGCTTGACCAGAGGAGCGAGGCTGTTCTTGGCAGAGCTGGCCTGGAATGCCCTGCATTCTGAGAGTTGGACAGCCAGGGAGGCAGTGGTGACCATGGTGCTCAGCTGGTCATAGGGAACAGCTGATATTGTGAACTTGCTGGAGAGAGATGATCCCAAGTTTAAACCTACCTTAGTCCTTCAGAAGGACTTGAGGTAAACTGCTTCCCATGTGGGGGGTCAGAGAAAAGGAAGGCTGGTCATGGCCTGAGCCCTTCTCATGATCCTGCCACCTCTTACAGGGAAGCTGCTCTCCCTGCACAAGCTTTGCTTAGGCTGTTTGAGGGAGTGAGGGGAGCTCCTGCTTCAGTGGTCCAGGGTATAAACCAGGGTGCACAGGTTTTCAGGGGTATCTGGTGCCAGGGAAGTGACTACTTTCCTGATCCTAGGAGTGGAACTCTGGCACATCACTCATTTTCTCTAAATGTCAGTGTTCTCCACTGATGTGGTTGAACATGTCCCCCAAAGACTCATGGGATGGAGCCTTGGCCCCCAACATGGCAGTGCTGAGGTGGAGGGCTTTTTGAGACCTGGGGCCTGCTGCTGGCTCCTAACGACACAGGGCGCCACCCTGCAATTGGGTAGATAATGGGCTTACAGAGCCAGGTGCTTCCCACAGGAGAGGTTTGGTGTACAGCGAGGCCCTCATGCCACAGTATGCATCCCTCTGTGTCTGGCTGGCTCCCTTTCTGATTCACTGCCATGTGGTGAGACCATCAGGGAAACCTCACCAGAGGGCAAACAAATGAGGCCACATGATATTGGGTTTTGAGAGAAAAAAAAAAAAAAATAGAACTAAATTAACATTTTTCTCTACAAAGCATCCAGATTCAGACTCAGGTATTTTATTATAGTCCCTCTTCTTTGAACCTCTGCTTTTTCCCATCAAGGCTGCCTGGAGTGTTTAAGAGTACCAAAGGCTGGTGCAGATAGTTCTGAGGGTGGTCTGGACCTCAGAGCATTTTCCTCCCTCTAACTGCAGATGCCCTCAAGAAAATCAGAAAACTGTATTCTGGAACCAAAGGCTGTCTGAAGTCTCACTCCATGTAAGTCCTGGGGAGTTACTGCCTGCTGTCATCTGGAGGACCACCATGAGGCCAGTCAGCTGTGGGAACCAGGATAGGGAGCTCACTACAGAAACATGCCTGCCAAGTCACAAGCCTGGTCACATGCCCCATGTCCCCAGAGTCAGCGGTGTTATACATAGGTGCTGGGAGCCAGTGTGCCTCAGTGGGTGTGTGTGGTAATCCTCCAGGTACCTAGCACAATTCTCAGTAGCAACTTCCACAATAAAAATCAGAACACATTCCCTCCCTGCATGGACTGGGGCCAGCATCATCCCAGCAGTATGTGGTAGGCTTTTTTATCTGCTGTGCCCACTCCACGACTGGATAGACCGTGACAGAGAAGAGTGATGTACGCTGAGGCAAGCTGTTGAGTGAAAGAGCCAGATGTGTGCCTGTGCCCGAAGTCCAGAGTAGATGCTCTAAACTAGAACCTGGAGTTGACATTCAGTCAGTAATGAGTCAATATGTCAGGGGAATCCAGCATTGCCAGGTCTGCTTGGAATGCCCCAGGCTAGAGATGGCCCAAACACTACCCATCTGAGAGTCTCAGAGGTCTCGTAACCCAAGGCAGCTCATGCACATAGGTCTGTGGACATTGCAAAGTACTAGTGTGAAAAGACATTTGAAGCCCATGTGCTTCTGGTCAGATCACATACTCTGAGGCTGGGAGACACCACTTAGGATGAACTTTCATCTGGTGAAGGTCCGACATACTTAAGCCTCTCCAGCACACCACAAATCACCAAATCCCAGTAAGAACTGGGGAGATGCTTCTTGTATTCTGAACATTTAGATGTGAGCCATATTAGCTACACACTACAGACATGACTCCTAAGACTACTAAGACTAAGACTAAGAAGACTGAACTGTTCACTTGACTACTAGCCTGGGGTCTGTCACATTGGTTGCAACACACCCTCAAAGGTGTTGCAGAGAGCCTCCATGTTCAAGAGTGTCTCTCCTTATGACTCACTCCCTCTGTGCTGGTTGGCAAGTGTACGCAGAGGAAACTGACTCACTCAACAAATTCACACACAAGACTGAGAATAAACCAGAGTTCATTATTTCTAATTTTCACCAATTTCAAGTTTGTGGCTAAGGAGGGGTCTATCTAAGAGGAGGTAAGACTCTCCATGACCCTCACAGTGCTAGATGAAGAGTTTGTGGCAGGGAAGGAAGAGGCTCAGTGCTACTGCAGCATCACCAGGCTAGTCCTGATGCTGAGCCAAGCAGACCCCAAGACCACAGAGCCACAGACTTAGCTCCTCAGACAACCAAGCACCAGCCCAATGGACACATCTCTGGTCAACTCACATAGACACTGTGTAGGATGCATCAGTGAAGGGAAGTTCCTTCTCTCAGGACAAATCCTGTGACAGTTGGTTTGGAATGTCCTGAGCTCTGAGCCACTTGGCAGACAAGGGGACCCAGGTCCCCAAGTGTGGTCACCTGGTCTCCCAAACACACTGAGAGACCACTGACAGTGTGAAGATGGTGGGAATGGAAGGTTGCAGGCTTTCCCTTTTCAAAGATCCTCTGAGCACTTCCTTGGTAGGAAACTGTATCAGGTTTGGTGTTTGATTGAAGTCAGAGCCAAAGGAAGGATTTGTGATTTGGGACCTGCTTGCCCTTACCTCCTCCACAGCATGTCTTCTCATGAAGTTTGGGTGGGAGGATTTGAGAAAGGGCATGAGGATACCCAGGGATCAGGATGTGATCTGGAGGCCTCAGTTACTCAGGAGCCTTGTCCTCAGGGTACTGAATGCATCCACCCTTCAAGGGCCATCACTCAACTGAGCTGCAATTCTGCAAGTCAATCATTATCTGTCAAAGTCAATACCCTCAGGAGAAAAACAGGAAGGCACAGCCCTTCCCCATGTCACCTCACTGGACTGCTGTCAAATCTCAGGGGATGAAGCCTGATGTTCTACATAAGCTGTGAATCATTAGACTTGGGTAAGGACTGAAAAGCAAACCCCATTTTCCACCGCCCTGGAGCAGTCCATGCCTGCCTCTTGGTTCAAAACTCCCAAAGGTCTCCCTCAGTCCTTTTACACTTGCTGAACAGGTAGAGTGCCTCTGAAGTATCTGTTCTTTCTCTTAAGGCATCTCTTGCGTTGGTTACTTTTGGTCATACAACCTAATTTGGGTAAGCAGTCAACAGTCAAAATGTAACACAGAAGTAGGGAAAGAAGAGATAAGGATCACATGACCTCCCCAGGTCCTTGGTGCTGAAGGAGGGATCCAGCCCAGGCATCAACCCCAGCACCACCTGTCACTCACTTGGCCCTCTTGAGTGCATGCACATCTTCTCTGCATAAAGGCACTACCCACACAGAATCTCTGGGTGTTTTAAGTCTACCCTGAACTCCATGATCATCCTGAAGCCCAGCTCTGGTACAGCAGGCTCTGCTGAGCAGCTTGTGAATAATGGGTTCAATTTTTTAACTTGGTACTAAGCAGCAATTTCACCTTGGGTTAAGAATTTCCTGATTTCCAGTCAAAATGGACTTGATGGGACATGTCCTCCATGAAAAGCTTCTAACTTCTGCACAAGTGTTACCTATGCTTGATTTGGGACCTCCGAACTGAGCACCGTTTTCCATTCCACATTTTGTCTTCTCCAAGAGAACTGAAGACCCAAGTAACACTGCAGGACATGACCTGCCCCTCACAGGGCTTTCTTCCCTAGTGCTAGATAGACACAGCCAGTGCAAATGGTCTGCACCCTGATCACTCACTGCTTAGGAAAACTAGACAAAAAGGAAGGAGGGACTTCCCTGTTGGCATTCATCCAGAGAGCTTCCCAGGTCCAGCTTTCTGCTGGGACTGGGGACTGGGGTGTGGTGTAAGGAACTCTTTCTCCAGGTAAATATCTAAGGCCTGCTCTACACATGGAAACTGAGGTGATTCATAACTATGAAAGAAATCCTCCTCTTAGAGATTATTTCTCTACTCCTGGACTTAGATCCTCAAAACCCACCATTGCACCCACATTGGGCACTGCTGATGTGTACATGGCACTAAAGACACACAGAACTTTCTAGAAGTTTTAATGGTCCCACCTGCTCTGACCCACTGCCTGCCTGTGGCAGCCCCCTCCTTAGTCTCCAGGTTCCTCCTCATTGCAGAATGGACACCTCTTCTCTCCTCTCACTACCTCTATTTGGGCAGTGATTTAAATGATGAGAAAGGACTCTGGGAAATGTAGTGAGTTAATTCACTGGGACACTGATTCTACTTTCCCTTCCCACTTCTGAACTGCATGTCTAGGCCCAGGCACGGAGCTGTCCCCTAGCCCTCTGATAAGACTCTGTCTGCTGAGGCAAACTGCATGTCACCCCAATGTCTCTCTGCCATTTTCTGTGACCACTCTTAAACCTAGACATAGGTCCAGTCCCCTGGTTGTGGGGTGTACTCAGGGGACCTACAGGGTGAGGCATGCACACATCGTAATGGGCCTTCCATCATGGAATCTGAGGAGAGAATTGTGGGAGGCCTTAGGTCACAGCCTCAGTCACTGGTTTGCCAGTGAATATCTGGAAGTGCCTTCTGTATTGGAATGACATGACCAGGAAGCTTCCCTGAATTGCTACACCCCAGCCCTGGTGCCCTCCTCCTGTGCCTCTGTCCTCCCCTGCTATTACCCATCTCCCTCCCCTGACCTGCCAGGCTGCCAGCCCTTCACCTGCTTCCCAGGGCAAGCCCACCCCTTCTGCCCCACTACTTTCCCTCCTCTCCCTAATAAGGACCCACCCCAACACCCTACCTTGAGTGGCTCCCTGCCCAGCTTTTCCCCTCCTACTCCCAGACCACCCACTCACCACCGCCCTGTTCATCTGGGTCTCCTTTCCTGTCACTCCTCCCTTCACCCCCTTTCTTCCTCCTAGTCCTCCTTTCTAGTTCCCCATTCTCCAGTCCCACCTACAATCCAGCCTCCCCAGCCAGGCAGCCTGGTGGACAAACCTCACCCAGAGGAGACCGTCTCCTTACTATGGGTGCAGGTCACAGTCCCTGGGACTGTCTTCCCAGGAGCCTGAGCAGGTGGACACAGGGAACACAGGGGGATGGTGCCCCGATACTCAACCTGAAGCATTTTTGAGGTCAGTTCCAAGACTCCTGGTTCCACAACCAGATCCTGTTTGTCCTACTACTGTCTGTGCTTTCCCTTCATTCTGTCTTAGTAATTTGGCAGAAATAGCTTCAGTATTTCCAGAGAGTCAGTTACTCCCCTGTCTTGCTGATCAGCCAGCTGCAGGAGCCTGCAGGAGCAGTAGGCACTGAGGCAAGGAGCCCTGGAACAGCTGGCTGCACCCAGAAACCTGCAGAAGCATCCACAGAACCAATGTGTTCAAACTGTGTGTCCCTGACCTAAACACTCCTGGGACACCAAGTGTCACAAATGCATGAGTGGACCAAGGAAAAAGGTCTGCAGTGGGGAGAATTCAGGCTTTAGAGTCAGGGAGAGGTGCTCACTGGGTCAGGGGACTTCTCTGGGCAAGACCACTTTGGTCTCTTTTAAAGTGAACTCTTTTATATAAGGCATCCAGTGGGGTGAATCCAGAAACAGGAAGTGGAGAGCTGGTGGCCAGGGACTGGAGGAGGGGTCAGGGAGAGCAGCACAGGGGTGTGAAGCAGCTCTGGATATGTGCTTCGCAGGGTGTTAACACAGCATCATTCAACTGTGTGCTAAGGAAGGGCCAAGATGGGAAATTTCCTTCCATGTGTATCTTACCACAGTTAAAAATCTGAAGTCCCAGGTACTTCAATAGGGAAAGGGTGGTTATATAATCACACAGAATAGAACGTTGAATGTTTTCTCAGGGAACCTCTGGGGTGTGTGTGTGTGTGTGTGTGTGTGTGTGTGTGTGTGTATGTGAGAGCTAGCCATAGGTCTTGGTTCTGGGTATCTGCTTCAAAGTGCGAGAGGTTCTTGACTCCTCCCCAAATCTTTTTAAGGAAATAACTGGCCATGGTGAGGTTCAGCCATCAGTCCCTTAACTGGGCCTGCCACTGGATGGGCAGCCCTTTCCTGATGACTTCTAAGGGCATCCAGGTTCTGATGGGAGAAGCTGGGATCCTGAGAGGAGGGAGTTGTGGCAGTGGGTGGAGGCAGGTAACTGGGCAGCCCAGGGGCGGGCTAAGCCTGGAGGCTGGTGCATTCCAACCAGGACTCTGTTGCCAGGAGACAGAGCGGGACGCCGTTGCCTGGAGACTGCAGAGGACCAGGCACCGCTCCAGCCAGAGGGCGCCTGGAGAGTCCCACAGCACCCAGCGTGGTCAGGCCATGGCCGGACACCAGAGAGAGAAGGTGATCCAGGACGAGGTTCATCAGAACCAGTTCCTGCGGGAACAGTATCTGCGAGAGCGGCGCACGCAGAAACTCTACACCGAGTACCACGTGAATCCCCTGCGCAAGGGTGAGGACCCCGGGGGCTACAGAGGCGGGCCCCAGAGGCTGTGGGGCCGCCCAGGCGGGTGGAGGCGGGGAGAGCGGGGTGTGGGCGGAGGCCTTCTCTGGTCTCTGGTCCCCAAGAAGGTTGGATTCCAGGGCTGCCAGGCCTCCAGACGCATCTGATACCTTGAAATGCATCCACATCGCGATCGGATCAAACATTTTGCAAGTAAAAAGGAATGTTCGGTTCTTTTGGTTTTGTTTTGTATGTGGTTGTGTGTGTGTGTGTGTGTGTTTTGAATTCAGGGGCACTCAGCCACATCCCTCGCCCTTTTTATTTTCCATTTTGAGACAGGGCCTCGCCATGTTGCTGAGGCTGGCTTTGAACTTAATGATCCTCCTGCCTCAGCCTCCCAAGCCACTGGAATTATAGGTATGCAGCTCCCCGCTCAGCTATGAGTGGCTATGAATAATTTTGCTTTTGAAGTAATACATTTTGCAGGGTGTTTAGGTTTTGTTTCTGTTTATATTTTGGTTTCATTTTCATACACTAAAGGGTATTTAGGTTTTTAACATCGTCATAGCGCTTTCTTTGGAAAGTTCAGGACAGTGAACTCTGGGGGCAGTGCTCCCTGTCCTTCAGGATGAAAGCACCTTCCTCTCCACTCCTCTCACCATGCACATGCCTGTGAGATTCATCTCTTCCTGTAACATCAGCACCCCCTAAATGACACTGAGCCTCAAATGAACTCCAAATCTACAACAATCTACAACCTGACCGCCTCCCAGCTACCTTGTGTGAACCCATCCATAGGGACCTCAAAGCAGCCCACTGGAAAGCTAGGGGCTCTGCAGCCCTTGCCCACCCTCTGCTTCTCCAGGACACCCTGTGGCAGCACAAAGCAGCTGGACCATTTCCCCTCCTCCTCAAAGGTAGAAGCCAAGAGTCAGCCCCCAGCCTCCCTCCCTCAGTCCATACTCCTGGCAGTCACAGGTCCTGCCTGCTCCTTCACATTTTCCAGTCCCTCTCTGTTCCTACCTCAGGGAAAGACTCCATAGTACACTGGGAGGCACCTTCACTCCTCACTTAACTCCACCCTCTGAACAGCTACTGAACCTGCCCCTCTCCAGTCTCACTCCCCAAGCCCCAACAGGGCCATCACTCTTGCCTGCTGGTCTGGTGGGCTCCCAGTCATGCTCCTTCCCCAACAAACCAGCCACCCCAACCCATGTCCTACCCCACTGCTGGCTAGATCTATCCTAACATGCCAGTTTGATTAGTTCATCCCTCTGCAGAACACTTCTGTGCCCTGTGCCACTTCTGAGTTAGCTTAAATCAGTGAGTGCATGAGGCCTCTTTGGATTTGGCACTGGTTCCTCCCTAGCTTCATCCCCATCTGCTCTCCCCCATCCCACCTTCTACAAATACTGTACTGCCTGCTCCCCTGCAGCTCTGAGGCTCCCTACCATGCTCCTCTCTCCTCCACCTCTGAATGCCTCATGCCATAGCCCTTGTGGTACCTGCTCTTCTGCTGCTCCTCCCTGAATTTCTCTCCAACTCTGTGCCTCTGTAATCAGTGCCTCTGCAGTCTGGCTGTCACAGGATGTGTGGTGACTTCATTTTACTTAGAATTCTCCTGGTTTTCTTCTGGAGTCCTGACTACTGATTTCAGGAGAAAAGTTTTGGTCCCTTCTTTTAAAGTTAGTCCATCCCAACAATTTAAATAATCCCCCAGGGCAAGTTCAGGGTTTCTGGGAAAAGTTATTTCTTCTAGTTCTTTCCCTTGGGAACAGGATATATATGGCCATTGGGGTAAAGTGAGGAAATACTGTAGATTGTATATCTATACTTATGCTGTAAAGAAAAATATTATGCTTTACTAATATGCAAATCATATTACATACAGATGACAGAAATACACAATTCAAATCTTAGGAGCACATGCTCAGAAGACTTTTTACTGCTGGGCATGGTGAAGCACACCTGTATCTTGGCAACAGGGAGGCTGGGGCAGGGAGACTGCAAGTTTAAGGATGGCTTCAGCAGGTTAGCGAGAACCTGTCTCAAAAGTAAATAGGGCTGGGGCATAGCTCACTGCAAAAATAAACAAATGAATGAATAAACAAAAATAAATCCTAGTAGCTGCTGTGGCTATAGGCCACAGCCCTGGACAGGCCCAGGCCAGACCCTGAGGTCCTTGAAGGCTTGTGGGTCATTGTTCCCAGTATCCAGCCTAGAACCTTGCAGGACCAGGCACTTAGTGCCTGGCAGAACATTATTCTGGTCTAGGATGAATGGTGGGGAGGGCAGGGGTTGTGCAGTAACCTGAGCTGTGTCTCTTTTCTCTAGTTCACACAATTGCCAGAAAGCCCATGTCGTGGCATGATAACTTGGAGGAACCTGCAGATGGTAAGTTCTGGGGTCGAAGACTGCTGTGAGATAGTGCAGAGAGAGACAGGCGGGCTCAGAGATCACTCAGGCAGTGTCTTCAGGGAAAGCCTCAGGGTCCTCTGCTGTGGCACTGGAGACTGAACTGGACTGAACAGGCTCATGAGAGACTGTCATGCAACCACAACACTAATTGATTACCATCATCCAGCAAAAAAAATGGCCTGAACATCACATTCATTCATTCACAAATATCCAGACCTTACACACAGGTTCTGAAGGCCTACAACCTGGATCCAAGGCCTAGGGCTGCCACTCATTAACTGCCTACTTTTCCAGGTTTTTACTCTCTCAGCCTATTTCTTAGAGTTGTTAGGGGGGCTAAGCAAAATACCACAGGCACCTAGAGCTGTACCCGGCTCATCATGCTCAGTAAACACAGTACTGTTACTCTTTCCATTTTTGCCTCATGACAGGCAGTGGGATGGGCCTGGGGGGCACGGTCTCAGCACAATGAGGCAGAGGCTACAGAGCACCTTGTAAGTACCTAGATGAATGCATGGGGACGGCATCGGTGGGTGACAATGTGTAGAATAGGTGCCTCCATCATACAGAGGATGTGGGACTGTTGGGGCAGGTGGACACAGGTGACGCAGGGCATCAGGTGGGAAGCCTGTGGAAGGACCCTGCATCATGGAGAGGTGCAGATGAGCAGCACCCACATGGTCTGAGAACTGAGGAGTTTGCCTCTGCTCCTGCCTGCCCTGGGCTTCCCCTGCCCCTTCCAGGGCTGACTCCTGCTGGCATTGAAGGTGCTCCCTCACCGCCGGAGCAGCTGCCCTTGCCTTCGTGCCCCCTTGCACACTCCTTCACAGCATGAAGATCAGGTCTATTTATATACTTGCATATTGTGCCCCCATCTCACCTTCTGGGCCACAAGTTCCAGGGGAGCAGGGCCCAGGTCTTATTGCTCAGTGCTCTGCCCGCAGATTCCAGAACGGTGCCTGGCACTGTTTGCTCTTGACACATTTGCTGAGAGACAGCTGAGAACCAGATGACCACATCTCAAGCCCTGGCTGTGCAAAGGATGCTCTGGCCCTAAGGAATGATGTGGCCAAGGAAAAGGACACAGGAATATTGTTGGTCCCCCATTCTGGAAGCTTCTAACTTGAGCCTCCTCTCCCAGACAGGTTTCTGAATCTCGTTCACCATGCTGCTCAGGGACCAAGGAAGAAGTACCCAGAGCCACAGACGGAAAGTCAGGAGATCGGCTGGGAGGCAGAGCCCTTGGTAAGCAAGGCCCCTGCTCCAGGCAGCAGCAGTAGAAATCACAGGGTACTGCAGGCAGTGGCTGAGAGCAGAGTGGATAGTCAGCTGGCCTGGGCCAGAAATAGGGCTTGCCTTGCTAGTGGTGAGACCTGGCATGAGTTACTAATCACAGATGCTGATCATAAACGGGGAAATTACCAAACCTGCCTCACAGGGTTGCTATAAGGAGCAGTGACCGAAACAGTGCCCAGCATGTACTACCTGCTCAGTAAATGTGGCTGGGCTCCTGTGATGCTGATGGGGAAGAGCAGAAAGGAGGCACCGAGCCTAGTGGGACTGTCAGGTGCTGCTCCAGGCAGGGAGAGGTCTCCAGAGGAAGCCCCACCACTCACACAGAGAAAGGCTCACCCCAATAGCAGGAGGGAGGTGTGGCTCAGAACTGGAGAAGCAAGGGCCACGTGGGGGAAAAGGACCTCCAGGGAGGACTAACTTTAAGTGAATGAGGGGACTTAAAGAGGAAATCACTCCAGACGTGGATTGAATGTAAATAATGGATCAGGGGCCCAGTGATTTCTAAAGACCACAGAGAGGTTTTATCCCAGGAGGACTGTAGCTAGGGTAGAGGCACCAGAAGGTTGGGGAGAGCCTGGGCAGCTGGACGAGTGGGGTCTACAGCTAAGGATGGAGCTGAGGGATCGACAGATGGAAAGTCACTGAGGGAAACATCTGGGTGAGGAGTCTTGGCTAAGCTGACCTGGAGAGATTCTTGTTGAAGGCAGGGCAGGAATCAGACATGCTCAGGGGTGGGGGATAGATGACAAAGAGCCCACCAGACACCCAGGGTGGTCAACACACAGGATAGTGGCTCTGGGTACACACTCAGCTGGAGTTTTGCTGAAACTGGACAATGCAGAGATGAGCACAGAAGGCCCTAAGTCAGGCCTGGTAGGAAATGAGCCAAGAACAGCCTGAGTGCTGTTTGGTCCAGGAGAGTCCTTGTGCACTGAGAGGGAGGTGTAAGGAAAGGGAGCCGGGTAAGGATAGTCAACCCAGGGGAGGCTGGGCAACTTAGCCAAGCAACACTTATCTCAGGCTTCTCCACCAATCCCTCCTCCCTAGTTGGCAACTGGCCCCTGGTGCAGTGAGCCTGTGGGAAGATTGCTCCCTGCACCTTAGGGTGTCTCCTGCAATCAGTACATGCAACACGAAGGAGGAGTGTGGGGCCCAGACAGCCCTGCCCTGCTCAGACCCTTCCAGGCCTCAAGGATAGAATGCTGTGTCTGAGTTCCAAGGGGTCTGCCAGCACTCAGCGTCTGTCCATCACACACCAGAACAGTATCATCAGGTGGCACAGGTAGCAAGGTAGGAAGCAAGTCCTCCAAATTAGGTCCAGGTGTTGTGGGAATGTCAAAGGTAAATAAACTGGGGTTTCAGAGTGATGTGCTTGGGGCAGAGGACATGAATGATGTGCTCCATAGGCCCCAATATGAGGAGCCCTGCCCCTGGAAGGACCTCACTCTGTTCAGACAGAGCATGCAACCTCAGCACAGGGACCCCTGGGAAGCAAGGCTCAGTGGGCACCTCTCAGCCTCATGTTCACAGGTAACATTTACTGAAATTATATCCTCACATGGGGTGTTTATCCACACACACACTCACTCTGGCAGTTCTGAGGATGGAATGAAAACGTACTGAGTTACTCACAGTGCAGCTTCTATAAGGTGGATGTGGTGAAGTGCTCACTGTCCCTCAGCTACCTGTGACTGTGTCACCACACTCACCGTTTCATTCAGCAAGCATGTGGTGAACACCTAGTGTGTGTGGATGCTGTTGTGGGACAGACATGGCACTGCCCCCCAGATGTCCCTAGCACACCAGCACAGAGTCCCTGCTGACTTCTGGCAGCTGGATTTGGTTGCCTGCCCACATCAGAAGAAAGAGAAGATGATATAGAAAGGGAAATGAACTTAATCGCAGTTTGGCCATAATTGTGAAAGCAGCTATGTCTCCTCCATTAGCCCTGCAGGATTGTATAATTTATAGAACAAAAGCCAGGAAGTCAGCTTTCCATATGTAGACTTAGCCCAGTGCACTAGCCAGAGATGTGCTGCAATCTGGTTTTCTTGGGCTCATGGGGTGGGGTTGGGGGGCCGCTTCTCAGTTTCCATTTTCCCTGAAGGAAGCTGGGATGGAGAAAAAGCAGTTACCAGGAAATGAGAGGGAAAAAATGGGGGCATTTGATGCAAAGGTACCTATGACCTAGGACTTCTCATGGGGGGACCCACAGGCATGTCCTCCATGTGGGCAGTGGGCAGGGCAGAGTCCCAGCTCCACGAAGGTGATGCACCTTGCTCTCATGACCCTTTAAGTGCTGGCATCACAGTTTCACAAGTGGCGTTGAGCAGGAAAGCCCTGTGGCCACTCGTCCAAGAGACCTGATTGAGTCCCAGGTATTTCCCTTCCTGACCAGCCTCTACTGCCCTTGCCTCCTCCTCTCAGGTCAACCCCGAGCGCCAGGACCACAGGCTGAACCACTTCAGGGTCTACAAGGACATTACTCTGTACAAGGCCAAACTGTGGCTCCTGGGGGAGAAGGATCACCGCAAGTAGCGCTCCGTGGTGAAGTCAGCCTTTGCACTGAGTGCGGGAGTGTGCACTGTCCAGAGAAATAAACATGGTTTTGCTAAAAAACAAAACTGTACCAAATCTTATTTTATAGATCACAATCATCTTTATTTACAATGCTAGGCTAGGCAGCCATCTGGAACAAGAATGGCTCAAAGGCCCTGCTCCACCTCCTGGGTGGTGGTGTTCGCTGCCAGGGAGGGCAGTGCCCACAGGAAAGGAGAGTGAGGACTGAGGCAGCTGCTTGGGTTCGGTGGCTGCCTGTTTGATTTGAACATGGGTGGAAATGGTGGCTACTGGGATTGGCTGAGCCTCCTGCAGCTAGGTGTTCTGAGATAAAGTTCCAGGGTTTACATCACATGTAAACAGGTTAGGTTGCAGCTCACTACACATGCAGAAATCTTTAAGCCGAACTTACCCTGCCCAGGGGCCACTTCAGGCCACACAACACGTGGCCAAAGCCCAAATCTGACTTTGGCTGCCTGACTCCCACTTTCTCATTTCTGCCCAAGTCCACGGGTACACCAGCAGGAGAATCCCAGGTAGAGATGGCAGACTAGGGGCACACAGTGATCTCCTCTGCCTTCCCAGACACTGAGGAAGGGTGAAAAAGGGATTTTATTTTATTTTATTTTATTTTTATTTTTATTTTTATTTTTATTTTTTTTAAATATGGTGCAGTGTGAGTACACAGCACGGAGAACGGGGACACATGGACCATCAGGAAAACTGAAGACATACAGGGCAGGAAGTGTGTCATAGGAGTGTGGAGAAGACCCCAGTGCAAGTTAAAGGGCTTGCCTCTGCATATGGGACCAGGCCTGCCAGGACTCAGAAGGGCTTCAGGGCTCCTGACAGTGGGGAGTGAAGCAGAGAAGCACAGGCTCTGGAAGGGCACAGGCTGGGCCATACTGACTCTCTGACCTGGCTCACAGCCTCTCTCCCACATGGGAGGCTGGAGAGTTGTTCTTGGAGGAGTGGGAGAAGAACAGGGCACCAGGTGTGGGGGGCAGACAGAACACGAGACAGGGTCTTGCCAAGTTGCTTAGGACCTCACCAAGTTACTTACAACCTCACTTAGTGACTGAGGCTGGCTTTGAATTTATGATCCTCCTGCCTCAGCTTCCCAAGCCACTGGGATTACAGATTTGTGCCACCACACCCAGCTTATGCTTTTTTACTTTAGTTTATTTAAAGATATTTTCACAAAAAGAAAGTGACAGAAGGGATCTAATTGTGCTGTGAAATTCTGCCGTCACCCTCTTCCATGGATCTTTGTGTCAAACACCCCATTTTCCTGGTTCTGCTGCTCATTTGGGTTTCACTTTTCATGTCTCTCCATCTGGTCACGCAGCCTTGGCCTTTGCCCCAGATGAGGAGGTGCAGACAGAAGGGGAAAGGGTGGGTTGGGGTTGGGAAGAGGCTGAGCCACTCTCTCAGCTGGGCTCACTCACATTTAATTCTTGCTTTCAAGCCTCCCAAGGCTCTGGCCCTGAACCATCATGCTGGGAAACTGCAGGCAGCCCCGTGGCTCTGGAAAGTGCTCCCCTGGAGCCTTCTGTCTTCCCACAACATCAAGTTTCTGGTTTTTATATCCACATTTACCACTGGGCCTGGAGCAAGTGGCCCTGCAGATCACCATAGCACTGTGAATCTTGATGAACACTGGCCCAAGGACACTTTCAGGGTCCTTCAGTAAAGTCCCTGTAGCATCACTAGACTCTCACCCAGCCCCATGTGTGTCCTCAGCAGATCCCCAGCAAGTTCATCTGTGTATGTTTTACCCTCAGAGCAGGAAAACAAAGAAAGCAAACAGAAAAGGATCCTTGTGCCTTGTGTGGCTGTCCCCACCTCTGGAAATCTTTACATTTTAACCTGACCTTGCTAAGTGCCCTCGATTTCTCCAGTTCCTCTGGAGAACATGTACATTCAGTGAATATCCAAATGTACTATATTTCAACACTCAGAAAGTTCAGCATTTCCACATGGAGTCATCTTGTTCCTGGACTGCTTATGGCTCTACATATATTCCCTGACTAGGGCAGGTGCTCCCTCCATCTGCCAGCTCCCAGCTGGAGGCCTGGAGGCCAGCTGTGAATCCACCTGGTGTCACCCTTATGCCCAATTCCATTATGAGTCCTGCTGATGTAAGCTCTTGAGTGCTTCAGTGCATCTTGCCTCCCACCAAACCTTCAGGGCATTGCCACTGCTTCTCTGGACTTGTATAGTAGTCACTAAGATGTCCCAGTTGCCTCAAGTCCATCAGTTACAGGAGTGCTGCCTTGATCTTTAAAATATGGCATGAGCCCTTTATCATGAGTGAGCCCCCAAGTGTTCCCTGCTGTGACTTGTAAAGTCCCAGCTCTTCTCCAGGCAGCTAAACAGCCCAGCTGCCTGCCCCTCCCTGCCCCTCCCTGCCCCTCCCTGCTCCTTGCTTGGTGCTGATCTTCAATAATGCCATGGTGGCAGGGTCCTCCCTCGGGGACTGCCCTTGCTCTGCTCTGTGCCTCTGCATGGTTTGGTTCTTGCTCCTCCTGAAGCCAGCTTCCCTCCTGCTTTCCAATCAACTCTTACTCATCCTTCACCCTAGGCTTAAATGAGCTTCCTTCAGGAAGCATCCCCAAACTGTGTGAGGATTTCTAAACCACGCCTACAGAGCACTCCCTAAACACCTCAAACAGCACTTGCTGCACGATGTAGGAATCATCGCCTTGACCTCATGTCCAGCTACAGAGAGCGCTGGATAAAAAGGAGGGATGGCAGCCAGCATCCTTCCCTTTAACCTTCACAGGGCTCAGAGGCACACCATTTCCTCTTTTCAGTAGATGAGGTCATTAACAAGTGCATGCTCAAAGCTACCCTGGCTACTGGCATCCTAAGCCAGCAGCCTGACTGGAGGTCCAACCAACAAGGTCCAGTCACTTGCTCCAAAAATCAAGCAGAAAAGGTTCTGGAAACCAGAAAAAATTCCAGTCAACAGGCTGTACTTGGAGGGTCATGCTGGGAGACAGCATCTCAGCCCTGTCGTGGGGTGCCAACAAGGCACTGTAGGACTAAATAGAGGAAGGATAAGGGAGGGCAAGAGGTCTGCCAGATTGAGCATCCTGGTCTCAGTGGCCTGGTGGATAATTATCCCAGTTCCTGTTCTGAGAGGTGCTCCAGAGAAGGGAGGTAATGATTTCTACTTGCTGCTCAGGAACAGGACAGGGCTGAGAACTTCTAGGCGCCACCCCAGGGGCCTGATCCTCTCATTGCTGCTAGTAGGATGTCCCAGCAGATCTTGCCTCAGTCTTGAAGGGGAATGAGATATGTCAGGAAAGTGTAGGGCTAATAAACCTGGCATTACAGGCTTCTGATGAGTGCTCCTTAAATAACTAACAGTTCTGCAGAGCAAGCTAAAGGGATAGAGGAGACAGATTCGACTAGAAGGCCAAGCCCCCAGCCTCATCCTGCTTCCAGTCACCTGTCAGTCATCTGCTGGCCTAAGGGTCAGTGCCTTGAGCACACACAGCTTCTTAAAGTTCCTGTCACTCCACTGAGTTGCAGATCTGAGCCCAGCTCTGTGCTCTTAATCCTTGCTCTGTGTGTTGGGGTCACGCAGCAATTCAGATTCACTCAGAGCAAGTTAAGTACCTTATTCCATCTTCCAAAAGGCTGGGTTCGGATTAGCTCGACTGGCAACCTGCTCCCTGCAGCGCAACCTCCCGACAGCCCTGACATTTCTCAGTGTCATTTGTCACAAATGCTCAGCCCTTGGCCTCTTCTGAGGGAGCTATCTGTACCTGTGATGAGGACCCAGGACAAGTACACCTATTGCAAATCACTACTCCACCTGTTCACATTCTCTCACCAATAACATTGTGATTAACAACCAAACACACATTCATGCATTGTGACTGACACCAATACCATTTGACATTTATGTGGATGTGCCAAAAACCATGCTCAGGGCTAGATACATATTGTCAGATCATCCTCATAACAGTTCAGAGAAGATCAAATTTTTATTATCTGCTAAACTGAAGCACAGAGAGGTTAGATACTTCAAGTTCACAGAAGTGCAGAGCTGAGACTCACACCCAGGCAATGGACTCCAAATCCCTAGCTTTTACCCCACCATGCAATTCTGCCTGGCAAAGCTGCAGCAAATAATGCATCTTAATATGGACATTGCAGATACCATCCCAAGTAAGTGTTTCACAATGCTGATAGCCTCCTAATTACAGGAAATGCAGATCGCATGCCGAGTGAATTCTTAAGCGATGACCTGAAATGAAGTATCTTTGACAAGGCAGTACTGCCTTCAGAAGTTTGGATTTTCCTTGAAGAGAAGAATGCATATAGATTGGAAATGTGAAAAAGGAGAGAAAACTTCCAAAGCATTGCTACCAAAAAAGAAAAAAAGTCAAGGAGAAAAAGTAATTTAGTTTGAATTTCAGGGACTCACAACCCAAATTAAATGGGGGGCAATTTAATCGTAACTCCATGAAAATTGAAAGGTTACATTTTCCTTAATTAAAAGCAAAGTAGGGTGAAGAAACTTGTCACATTTATGTGGGCTGTGTAATTGTAGTCTAAAGACAAAGACACCCACAGGGATCAGTATTCTGATGTCATGTTCCTTCCAGATGGAACCACCCATCCACCACCA
This sequence comes from Sciurus vulgaris, assembly GCF_902686455.1. Lineage (NCBI taxonomy): Eukaryota > Metazoa > Chordata > Mammalia > Rodentia > Sciuridae > Sciurus > Sciurus vulgaris. The sequence continues at coordinate 33,518,132 of NC_136474.1, forward strand.
TGATGCAAGCTCTCCTATTTAAACCCCTTGGTCTCTTTGTGTTTTGCATTCTACATAATGTAGCTGCTATTAACCTCTTCCACAAGACAACTATTGGACATTTAAGACTCAGGCTGTTCTGCCTCTAGGTCATCAATTTGTTTGCCCATCCTTATCTGTTTTAAAGGGTCTCTGAGACCACCCCATACCCTTATGCCAACAAGACATAACTCCATTCTCAAGCCACTGAACCTTTCACTCTGACTACAAGACCACTCCCTACCTGCAGTGTCTCCCCCTTCCTCTCTCCTCCCCACTCTGCTTCACTTCATAGCATGGCAAATCTTCAGTTTGGAAGGTCTGTGTTCTGCCTCTCATTGCTCACATTTACTAGATGAGAAGAAAAGTTAAACAAATCACATGTGCTAGTTTTAAGATTCTTCTCTGAACAGTAGGTACTTGATCTTCAGATTTGGGTCATCAGATTTGAGGAAGCTTCATTGTAAGGTAAATAACTTTGAGGACTCTATATCCATCAATCTCAGACTGCTTTAAATATGAGACTCTGTGCTTAGTGGAAAATTGATTAAAATCAGGGAAGCCCTTGGTAATACTGATGTTGATGTTGCCTTGTTCAACATCCTAATTATAGGTGTTTTATGAAACAGTGTGTCTTATAAATTTTACCGTCTCACCTCATTTCTTGTGTCAGCTGACATGAGGGACTCACTTATATACTGTGGACATCAAAATGTAGATGATTTTCTGCTAAGGAAAACCTCACCAGATTTATTTCAGTGTAAAGACTCGAGAAAGTTTTTGTCATTAGAACAATGTGCTCAACTGTATGATTTTAAAATGTTTATAGGAAGAGGGGTTTGTCTGATTTATCTACACTTTTCCACCTCCTTGAGTCATTCATGTCTCTAAAAATGGTTTAGTTACAAAATCCTCTGCATCTGGCTCCGGGGAATTACTGCACCTCCCTTTCATATCTGATACTCAGGGGGTGGAGGGTGCCAGATCTATGAGAGGCTTGTCAGACATCCAGAAACTTATGAATGATGGGGGTGAATTTTTCTGACCCTCACTCTGTTTAAGGTTCACAGGATTACAGGCCCAAAACCATGGGAAAGCAGACATCCAGGAAAGAAGACAGGGAAGACCTCAGTTCTGGGTTTCTTGAGACTTCACTATGAAGGTAGCCACAACCTTGTTCTGACTTCTGAATGAAAGATGGTCCCTTCAAAATTCCTTCAAAATTCCTTCTCCATTCTAAAGATTCCCAAATGACATTGTTTTCTAAGATTTTTTTGTCAAAAAAATTAAAAGTAGATATTATATAAAAACACTGGGAGGATTATAGGTGGCAAGAGGGTCACTGTTCACTCTGCTTCCCAGGAAATGTCAGCTGTCCTCACATCCTGTCTTCCTGCATTCTCACACACCTTCTGAGTTAGAAGGTCACCAAGGATTGAATCAATTCTCGACAGAGAGCAGTTTTTTCACAAGCAAATGACAACATCCAAAAGAAGAAAAACAAAGAAACCCAGCTCCTTGCTATTGGATCTGCCACTATTGCAGAGGAAAGATGAGGAGAGCTGGGGAGAGATGCCAGCAAGTGGCTGTCACTGCTGGTGCACATTGCCTAAAACCAACCTAAAACTCACGTGTGTCTTGGAACCCACGTCTTCTACCAGATTTCCCACATTCAAGGTGAGTGAGAAGTGACTTCTCCTTATGGCATGTTCCACATTCACAGAGAGACGGGCTGCGCCTCAGGGGGCAGGAGGTTCCCGTATGTCACTCACTTGAACTCTTGCCTGGCAGAACTAGAAGTTAAGTCTCATTGGCATGATCTTAAAGGACAAATATATTATATCCTTGGCCTTACAGAGAACTCAGAGATTCATAGTTCTCAAAGAAGACCAAATAAATTCTCAAGGTTTTAAAATATTGCATATTTTTTAAAGTATGACAGCTGAATTAAAATGGAATTTTGCATATCAATCAAATATCTATATGGGGAATAACTTTCCCAAGAAAACACAGTGAAAAGTGACAAAATAAATGTTTTAACTACCTAAATATTTAGAACTTCTCTGACCTAAAATCAAATAAAGTCAAAATAAAAGCAATGGTTTGGGTAAAGTAGTTACCAAAAAAATTAGACTTAAAATAATGCCCTTATCCTATAAAATAGAGCATACCAATTTTGAGAAATCCCTAATATATAAGAGGCCAAATGTCATGAACAATGAAATCCAAAAGTAAACAGAAAAAATATACACATGAAAATATGCTCGGGTTTCTTAATCAGAAACAAAAATCATATTAATGAACATTTAGATGTTCTTGCTAAGTGCTGGGCAAGCACGAAGCCCTGAGTGTGCTCTGTGGTTGGCCAACATCACTGGTCATCAGCTCTTCTAGAAATTTGGTGATGGGCTTCTAAAATCCAATAACTCACCTTCCATGACTTACCCAGAGGAGCAACCTCATGATACAGTATCTCATAAGCAAACTTAGAAGCAATGTGCTTCTCGACCAACCAAGTATTCTGAACAGACGCTGCACATCTACACAGAAAAGTTATCTTAACTACATATCAGACTGAAAGTATGCTAAAGTTTTAAATTATGCATAGGGGTGTAGTGCAGTGGTAAAGTGCTTGGATAGCATTTCAATCTATAGCACCACCATAAATAAATAATGGAATGGAATAGAATAGCATGAGTTATGAATAGACAGAACAATTTTTATGCAGGGTCATGGAGTATTCCAGATGATTCTTTCCCTTTTTCTTATTTTCCATATATTCCTCAGTGCTATTATACTCCTTTGTAATTGTTTAAATGCAGGAAATGAGACAATACTGACAGAGAGAAAGGAAGATGCTCTTAAAATCTGAGGAACTATGGAGCTCTCAATCTCCTTTCCCTTTGTGAGCAAGGTTGGGAAGTGGGAAGTCTACAGGGTCTCGTTAGCAAGTTCAGCTACAGGAATGTTCATGGTCAGAGCTGGGGACAATGCCCTGATAGGAAGGTGTCTGTGCCATTTACCCTCCTGGGCTTCGACATTCTCCATGAATCAATGGCAGTTGCTGTGCCTAGTCTCCACTGACCACCTGCCATACCCTGGATTTACAATGCAATAATGATCACAGTCCTCTGAAGAGTCTGCTCTCATTAAATTACTGAGAGTCAGCACTAGGAGGCATCTCTCTCTCTCTCTCTCTCTCTCTCTCTCTCTCTCTCTCTCTCTCTCTCTCTCCATCATTTGGATTGCTGCTGAGTGTTTGCCTTTAATTTCCCCTGAGGTTTAGCACAGTGGGACAGTGGGGAGAAAGAAGACAAAATTAGAATGGGGCATACATCAGGAAAACATCTGGAGAGGAGCTCTGCTGGGAAGCTGCAATCATCTCAGGAGTGAGGAAGCTGGACAGTGCACATGGAGTGGTCTCCTCGGTAGAGCAAGCTGAGGTTCACTTTCCATGATTGACATCCATTCTTGGTGTCTGTGGCAAAGTGTACAAATGGTCCTAGTTGGACCTCATGTGTGCAGCCCTGGGTTCCAGCTTGCATTGCCACCGCCCTGTCCTTTCCCTGTCCTGCCCTCTTCTTCTCTCTTGTGCACCAGCCAGAGAGAAGTCGAAATCCTGGAGATTCTGCTCAAAGCCATTCTTGAAGGATACCCCGGCCACACACACTGCAAGGGCTCTTCATGTCTCTCCTCTCTGTGCTCTGTGCAAGAAGAGACAAGGTCTGGCACACTCTTTTAGGTTCACTCAGAACCTAAAGGTTTGACTTAGCCAGGGTGAAGTATTGATGAATTAACTGGTTTAATTCATGTTTAAGTCATGACACTCTCTGACCACTCTGGCTCCATGAAAACCAGCCTAGAGCAGTTAGACTGACCTGCTCCCACAGAGCCCTGTGCCCTGAGGAGTTTCTGACTCTCCTTAAGCCTCACTTTTTTCCTCTGTGGCATGGGTAGAAAGTCCTCCAGTATTTTGTGAGGTGTGGGGGAAAATAATTTAATATTTATGAGTCACCAGACCTCTGTAATTACTGTATAGTTATAGCACATCTTCAGTTTTAAAGTAATGTTTCAGGTGTTCAACAGCATCATGGGACTTCTGGACACCAGGCTGCACAATGTAGGTCTCTATGATGTCAAAATAAACTGACCAAGTGACCCATAGTGTTCATATATTTGGTAAAATATTATTTAACTGAAATGGCTATATGTGAATGATCTAAATTCAAATTTAAGAGTCAGGTACCTTGGGAGATAATAACTTCTAATATTACATAAATCAGTTCACTTTTCCATTTTTTGTATTAAAAACTTACAAATGAATTATTGCATTTATTCACTTCATCAGGTTAGTAAATTGTGTGTTAATAATCCATAGATTTCTGTGGGAAAAAAGTAAGATAAAAGTCCCTGATCCTAAATATTACTTCCCCCTTGGCAGTTTTTTTGCTGCTGATTTCTGGATTTCTCCTCACAGTTGAGAGCTCTGTGGTTCACATTTCAGCAGAGGGTCTTTGCCTTGAAATACCAAGTGACTGATAAATATGTTAAGCATCAAATTTTACAGTGTGCAAACATTCAAGAATGGTGCACATTAGGTGAGGTCATCGTGGTGGTCTCCCTGTAGGCAGACCATGTGCTCTTGACATGTGGTTTTGACTCTGCAGTGTGAGGACCAGAACCTGGTACAAGGGGAGGCCAGGGCCACTCTCTGCCTCACCATCCACTCTACCCTAATCAACAGGATGGCTCCTCTCCAGGCTAGGACTGTGCTTGAGAGAGAGAGAGAGAGATGAATATCCTTGAACAAAAGGAGGTGGACTTGCTGCATCAAGACCTTTAAATTAGCAAGGCAAGGTCATGTCCTGTCCTTGAGTGGATGATGCTGTGGTGGGGTGTGACACCTGCTCAGGCTGTTCTTCCAGGCTTCATGAGCTCAGAACCACAAGTCTTGATCTGTTGAAGGGCCACATTGTGATGCTATAAGCCAATCAGGCACTTTCCAGCTTTGTGTCCCTCCTCTTTTGTGCAACCTGCAACACTGTGGAGTGGGGCACTGTCTCCCTGTACTCTGACTTTGTCCTCTTAGGATTGTTCAGTGGCAGCCACTTTCCCTGACTTCTCTTTGCCCTCATTCTCCTGGTCTTTGTGATCTCCATAGCCAACAACATCACCATGAGCCTACTCATCTGCGTGGACCGCCCCCATTTCACACCCCCATGTAGTTCCTACTCAGTCAGCTCTCCCTCATGAACTTCCTGTACACCTCCACCATTGTGCCCAAGATGCTGCTGGACCAGGCAAAGAACCAGAAGGCCATCTCCTTTGCAGTATGCACCACTTCCCAACACTTCCTCTACCTGACCTTAGCAGGGACAGAGTTCTTCCTCCCAGGACTCTTGTCCTATGACCACTTTGTAGCCATCTGCAACCCTCGCACTACCCTGTCCTGATGAACCACAGTGTCTGCCTGCTGATCCTGTGGAAGCCTGCTGGGGTGGGTCTGCAGATGGTTTCCTGCTCATCCCAGTTACCATGAAGTTCCCCTTATGCACCTCTCAGGAAAGAGACCTCTTTTTCTGTGAGGCCGCTGCCCTCCTGAAGCTCTCCTGCAGGGACACATCAGCCTGAGAGCCAGCCATGTATGCTGCATCCTGATGCTCCTCATCCCCTTCTCTGTCATCTTGGCCTCATACACCAGGATTCTCATTGCTGTTTACAGGATGAGTGAGGCAGAGGGCTGATGCAAGTCAGTAGCCACCTGCTTCTCTCACATGGTGGTGTTCAGCCTCTTCTATGGGGCTGCCAATTACATGGACGTGCTGCCCCACTCTTACCACAACCCTGAGCGGGACAAAGCTGTGTCCAACTTCTACACCATCCTCATGCCCATGTTCAACCCACTCATCTACAGTCTCAGGAACAAGGATGTCACAGGAGCCCTGCAGAGGGCTCTAGGGAAGTGTTTGTCCTTGGGAAAGGTAACCACTTTCTAAAGAAATTGCATTTGCTGCTAACCCTAACCCTCAGCAGTGCCTGGGGCTCCCTGTTGACTGGGATGCCTTTGTAGGCCTGGAGGCCTCTGGCTTCTATAGGTGTGATGAAGTTTTCAGATTAGAGTTTTGGGAAGTCCCTGGTTTCCTAAAATTTGACCCAGAAGGGGACTTTCAAGGGCTCATCTTGCAGAAAATTTTCATTAATTTGAAACTCAAATTTGCAGACTTTGTCTTCCCTCAAAGGGTCCTTGCTGCTTATTATTGAATGAGAACAGATAGTGAGGGCTAGGCAAGCAAGGGTTTTGTAGTAGTGTTTTTATTTTTCAGTTAAAATTAAGTCAAAGTTTACTTTTTTGATTTCTGTTTGCCTATTTCTTGATTATCCTGATTATCAATGAGATCAAACAATCTTTAAAAGATTCTAGAACTTGGATCTGTCCCTGTTCTCTCTGTATTATCGTGGGAATTCCAGGGCCAAAATAATCAGATGGGGTGTCAAAACAGTAATATTAATGAGTGACCTGTCACAAACAAAAAAAAAAAAAAAGACTATTTTAAAGGTAGTTGAAAGTATCTGATTCAAATGCTTTGTAATTTCCACAAGTCATGCTGGGTTGAGGCCCTCCCTCCAGGAATACCATCCACATTTCAGTGATAGTGATTTTCATTTCCCCTCTGATGCAGATACCATGAGAGTTTGGGATGCTAACTCTGCTGGAGAACTGTAGTTTCCTCCACCTTTGATTCTGACTTGAAACCAATTTGTCAGTTAGCCAGCATTAGAGGCACCCAGGTCTTCAGAGACAAGGAAGAGTGCCTCCCTGGGGAAAATTAACCTGAAAACAGCTAAAGGCAAATGGACTTTTCTGCAAAAAATCCAGCCTCTCCTTTCCTTCTGAGAGCAGCCAGAGAAGCTAAGTCTTACTTACCTCTTGCCTGCACCATTGCAGTGGCTTCCTAACTGTTTCCTCTACCACTTTCCAGTTGTATGTTTGTCTCACAGTGAGCTCCTTAATGCATGCCAGGTCCCCTGTCGTGTTCTTATTTGAAAACCTAGCAAGTCTCCCTACAGATCACATTACCACCGGAAGGACTGTGAGATTCAACCTGTGCAATGCAACTAGTATGCAGTAAGTGCCTAATAAAGGTTACTACTGATGACTCTGGTTCTAATGCTAACGCCTGAGATATGATGACAGGACACGTTTGCTTATTGTGTTCTTTCAGTACTGGGGGTAGTTGTTCTTTTGGTGTTGAGGTTAAATGCAAAGCCTTCCACATGCTAAGCATGCACTGTACAGCTGAGCTACACCCACCTCCACCCCTGGAGTACGTTTTATTCTTACCCCTCTGTTAATTAAAAAAAAAAAAAAAAATATCTTCCTTTTGGTGGTGCTCCTTAGAGAACTGTGGATTTTAAAATTCCTCACCTCAAAAATCAGAGCACATAAGCTCTATCAAATGTGATTGAAAGGATAAAGATACTTATATAGAGATGAAAGTCTTGGATATGAATAGTGTAGCAGAAAAAGGAATTTCAATGTGCGATTTGTGACTCTATTTTTGACATGTATTAATTTATAAAATCTCTAGTACAATTCCCAGAGTCTTACTGCAATACCCAAGTGGTGATGATTAAAGGATAATTTTACAATAGAGAATTATTTTAAAATTTAGAAAACAAGGTTAGAAATATCTTTTCAAATAGCTTAGTGAAAAATAATTACATCTCATTTTACTCTGTCAGAAAGTCCAATGTCTCCTCTTATTTTTCACTTTCATTTCATTTTTTTGTGGTGCTGGAGATCAAAACAAGGGCTTCGCAGGTGTGCTACACAATTGCTGTACCACTGAGCTACACCCCAGCCCAATGTGTACTCGTAAAAGCAAATCATTTTATTGAAAATTTTTAACTAAATGGTTTGGGTGGGGGTCACAGAGGCTCTTCTTTCTTGACTGATTTTTATCCAAATGTTCTTTCATATTAAATGTCGTGGCTCCCACCACTTCAGAGTTACTCAGACTGCTTGTCAGGAAAGCATTAGCCTTAGCCTTGACATTCAGCCAGAGTCAATATGTATGAAGAGATGATTCTAAACTAAGCCAAAGAGCAGAGTTCTGGCACAGTGAAAGTTTCCATGACAGGATCACTCAACCATAGAGACAGAGGAAGGGACAGCCTGCCTCGGGAACACTGAATGAACTCACCAATCATGACAGATTCATCATCTTATTGTAGTCCTTGGGTGGAATGCCTCAGTAATTTGAATGCACTCTTTAGAAACTGCAATTCATCTCTTAACATGCAAAGGGGTTGGGAGCTACAGGTAGCTGCAGGGACAAAGGAAACATGAATTCCTGAGGCAAGTCACAGTGACAGGAGGAGTCCAATGCAATTCACAAGGTCTTTACAAATTTAACCCAGCCACTTTCCTGTGAGTTATTTTATGGTTTAAAAACTATTGAGGACTGGAACTGTGGTTTAGAGGTAGAGCACTCACCTAGTATGTGTGAGGCACTGGTTTTAATTCTCAGCACCACATAAAAACATTAAAGATATTGTGTCCATCTACAGTTAAAAATATATTTTTCAAAAAATATTGTATGTTTACCTAGACTTATTTGCAAAGGAAAAGTTGTATCATTATAATAAATGGAAAGCTAGCAACAACAACATCAGACAAAGATAACAGAAAAAAAGTAGATTCAATAAAAACAAAACAACAGTATCAAATTCCAATCCTGGAAGCACCACTGGGTTTTGCAGGGTGAAAGAGATGGAAAAGATTAAAGACCCAAACCAAGGCTCACTGATGAATCCCCAGATAACTGGGGAGGGGATCTCTTCTCACACTACAGATGAGTGCTGCCCATACCTCATGAGGAGATCTCCTCCTTTCCATCACCTGCCATGTCCATTATCGCTTACTGCATCTCACTCGGGGAAAACTGCATCCTCCATCCACCTCTGCTCATGACACAGGGCTGAAGGCACCTAGAACCAGAAGACATGAATTTAAATCTCAGCTGACTGACTTATAACTGTGGTCATGGGGAAGTTACTGCATTTGTCTTTCAGTTTTTGTGATAGGATATATAATAATAAAATGATCCAACAGAAGTGCTTTCTTTGTTAAAACTAATGAATAAACATCAGTGAAAAGACATGTAGAGTTAGTACACATAGACACAGAACTGTAATGTTATTATAGTAGCATAACATGTACATTCATGGAAATGCACAGAGAATTAGTCACAAATATTTACATCCTTCCTAGACTATAAGCTACAAAAGGGGAGAAGCTTGACCTCTCGGCACATAGCACCCTTAGCACCTGGCATCAACCTGATCATATGGGGAACAACTGTCACTATTAGTGAATAAATAACTGGGATTTATATATGTAAGACATATATATACATATATATATTTAAATATATAATCAGAAGAATCATACATCATAAATGCATTTAAATTTAATATATTAATTTTATAATACATCATAAATGCATTTAAATTTAATATATTTAATTTTTGATCTTGCTTCTGAAAAAAAAAATTTTAAATACTCATACTCATATCTAGTTTTAAATAAATTACCATCAAGTTTGAGCCACCAATACAAAAAAGGCACTTTTTACATGGGTGGCAATGTACTCATAATTTTAAAAATTCCTCCAATGTTCTACAGTACAGGTTTTTCTTTCTCTTCAGAATCACAATTTGCTGAAAGGATAATAATTAGTTAAAATGAACCAAGGTCACATGCTAAAAGGAAGTAGCCAAAGTTGTATTTAGAATCTGCTGTTTTTTAAAAAGTGAAGAGTTGGCCCTAATTCAAGTTTCTAGATATTAGATTAAAATGTTGGGGCACAGGATTCAATTTTTTATTTAACTACCAGGTTTGAGATTAAACTAAAACTAAGATGCTTCATGTTATTAAAAGTACCATCTTAGTACATTTTAGAGAAGGCATCAGAGTCAAAAATAAAAGAAGGTAAGCTCAGGGTCAATTTTGAAATGCAAGTTTGGATGCATTACTAGCTCCATCCTAAAAAAGAATGAACTTTCACATGTTTCAACAAAGAAAATTTTTCCAAGAAGGGTAATAAGGAAAAAATCTTTGGCTTAAAAGATTTTCATTACTTAAGAATAGTTTCACTGCAATTGTAATAAGCTATTAATTCATTGGTGTTAATAAAAACAACAGGTAACATTAATAATAGCACAAGTACAGCTGACTTGCTGTGTTCCAAATACCGTGATAAGTGCTTTACCTAAAATTTCTCCAAGAGGTCAGCTTCACTGACATGAATCCTTCACTCTCTCATTATAGCTGTAACTTACGCTCATGAAAAGAGACCCCAGCATATTTTAAAATTAATGTTAATGAATAACTATTACTACCAGTGAGTTAAGACATCATGTTGTAACTAACAACTTTTAAAAAATTTAAATTACACCAAATGATAACTTTAAATTTTTAAGTAAATACAGATTAATAGGAAGTTGTGAAGACAATATGGAGAGGTCTCATGTATTCCTCACCAAAGGACAATATAAAAACCAGGAAATTGAAACTGACACAACCTCTGCATATAACTCCATGCTGTTTTATATCATGTTTGTGTAGCTGCCACCCCAAGCAAATACATTGTCCATTACCACAAAGAAATTCCTTGTGGAATCTCTTCATATTCATCTAACCACTCTTAATTCCCAGCATCCACAAGTCTACTCTTCATCTCTATAATTTCTATAACATTTCTAGAATGTTCTCTAAATGGAATCATGAAGTATTTGCCCTTTTCCCACAGGACAGTGACCTTTAGATCTATCCAAGTTATTGAATGTATCAATAGTTCATTCCTTTTCATGAGTAAGTAAATATTCCATGGTTGGATATATACCAGTTTGTTTACCCATTTACACACTGAAGAACAATTTTACTGTTTCCACCTTTTGGTTATTACAAGAATGTTATTATGGATATTAATTTATAAGACTTTGTGGGGATGTAAGTTTTCATTTCTCTGGGATAAATGCCCAGAGGTGATTCTGCAGGGTCACCTCTGTTTAATTTTTTAAAACTGCCAAACTGTTTTCCAGATTGACTATACCATTTTACATTTCCACCATCAGTTTTTGACAGATGCAGTTTCTCCATATCCTCATCAGCATTTGGTATTGACCCTGTTTTTCATTTTAGCTATTCTGATATGTGTACGATGATACCTCATTAATTTGTGTTTTTACAGTGGTGTATCATGTTGATGATCTTCTCCTGTGTTTATTTTCCACCCAAGCAGCCTCTTTGGTGAAGCAACTTTCATGTCTTTGCCTTTTTCTAATTGGATTGATATTTTGCATAAAGTTTTGTGAGTTCTTTTTATTGTCAGGACACAAGTCCTTTGTCAGATGTGTAGGTTACCATTTTTCCCCAACATGCAGCTTGGTTTTTTCATTATTTTAATGGTGTCTTTCACAGAGCAAAAGTTTTACATTTTGATGAAGTCCAATTTCCTGATTTTTTTCCTTTTATGGTGTGTTTTGGTGTAGTGTCTAAGATTCCCCAAGCCTTAGATCCCAAAAGAATAATTTTTATTTGATTAAAAACACTACAAAAATCTGTAATGTCTGATAATTAGATCTAAATTTAATAGTAGTTAAACAATGAACACTCAATATTGAATCAATAATGGGAATGACTGTATCAATACTTAGTATGTTAGGAGAACCTTCCCTAAACACATCTGTGAACACCACTCAGACAGACTCTCCTAGATGACCCTTATGTGCCCTTCTTTCCCTATTCCCCCTCTAACTGAATGATTGGGATCTGACACCCATTTCCCAGGTTTCTGAACGCTCCCTGCATCTCTTAAGAAAGGATGGAGTTGCTGAAAAGGCTGAGGCCAAAGTCATCACTGATTCTCAATTTATTGCTCAGCCAAGCTTCCTGGACAGCCCGAAGTAGTGTCAGCCTTGCTGCTCAGCTACTGTCTCATCACAGACACTTACTGCTTAAGAGTCACTGGCTGGTGCCATCATATTGAATGGTACAGAGTCCTGTCACTGTAGAGGACCCCTAATTAGGAGCCTCAATAGCCAGCAAGTTAACCTCTACAGCAAGCATCCTGGTATATGTGGAGGAGAAAAGAATAGGAACTAAACAGTTCCAGAGGAAGACTGGAGAATGAAGGAAAGCTTTGTGCATTTTCTGGGATGTGCCAGCGTACAAGACTGTACTGAAAAATGAAAAAGAGAAGCTGAAAAGGAGCAAAAAAAAGCTAAGAGAGAAGGAAAACATCAATGTTACTCTGTGTCTAAGTAAAGGGCAGGAAAACGACTGCCTTCTCTACTGGTGGTGTCCCATCTTTGGTGAGATACACCATTCCTCCAGCAGGGGCCCCCTTCCTTCATTTTCCCTGCTTGCCTCTTGAATGCATTTTCTTCTCTGGTTTGTATTGAGCTTTCTTTTTTCTCCTCCCAAATTCTGTTGTAGCCATTAGCCACTTAAGTTTCTCAATATATCTGACATGCAAGATTTTCATTTAATCACCATAGATCATGTGATGCCTGACAAGAGGACCCATGTCCTCACTTTAAAATTCCACAGCACAGAGCTGGACACAAAGCAGGTAGCTGCAGGATATTTGCTGCCGAGTTACTTTCATATCTCACAAAGCCACTGGGTATGGCTCCTACAGAATGTGAAAGATAAAGGTGTTTCTAAATTGATAGAAATGTCCTACTTCTATACTCTCCAATATGATGGCCATTGGGCCACTTGTGGCTATTAAATACTTGCAGTGAGGCTAGGGTGACTGACAAATGTAATTTTGAATGTAACATAGTTGAATCAATTGGATTTAAATAGACATATGTGCTAGTAGCTACCGTTTTGGACAGCTCAAATTATGATTTATAGGGAACCCTCCAGTGGGGCTGATGGAATGTCTAACCTAAATTTCTTAGGAAAGATCCTTTGGCTGAATTCAAAACTGCAAGATAGCTCAGACTTTCTGAATGAGAAATATGATTTTCTTAGTGTTATGAGCTGAACTGTGTCTTCCCAAAATTCATATGTTGAGGTCTTAACCCACAATACTTTAGAATGAGACCAAATTTGGAGATAAGGTCTTTAAGAGGTAACTAAGTTAAACTGAGGACATACAGGTGGATCTTAATCCAACATAACTGGTGTCCTCAAAATATCAGAGGATTAGCACACAGAGACACTAGGGGTGTGCACACATGAAGGAAGGCTATCTGCAAGTCAAGGTGGCAAGGGAGGAAACCAATCCTGCCACACCTTGATCTTGGACTTCCAAACTCCGAATGGTAAGAAGATAAGTTTCTGTTGTTTAAATTACCCAGGGGCTGGTACTTTGTTTTGGCAGCCCAAGCAAATGAAAACAATGAGCTTTCCTACAGATAACTCTTACCTACTGATGAATCCACACATATTAAAATTGAAGTGACTCTGATGTGAAACCTGGAATGACAATGTACTAATTTAAAAGGGGGAACTTTCCACTGTGGCCTAGGAAACAGCACTACCTAGGAAGTCGGATTTCTTTCTTTTTTTTTTTTTTTAAGCTGAGATTGTTTAGTGAACACTTATTTAAAGTAAGTGAAGCAGAACACTTTTAGGGGATGTCAGCAAAGTGCAGGAAAGAGAACCTGGCTGGGGTGGGCCCGGTTCTCCCACTGTAGCCTGACTCAGTGCGGGCTTCACAGGATTTCTGACTCTTAGAACATCCTTTCCACAGTAGACATTCCTAGCCTTTATTTTTCAGGAGTTGTCATTATTACTGATTTATTATTGAAACCCTGGTTCATGCAGACAGGGAGCCGCTGTCTTTCATGCTACAGTCCTGTAACATATTGATTTAGACAGACACTCCCAGAGGCAGGCTTAGCCCTCCTCCATGGCCTTGAATGTACAGGATCCGGTGAAAGGGAGGGCGGTACAGGGGGTAGCAAGGCTACTTCCCACTTCTCTGGCAGGGCTTATTTTGTAATGATTCAGGGTGGGCTTCTTGGGGTACTAGAATTGATAAAAAAAAAAAAAAAACCCTAAAGAGCCAGCAGCAATCTGCAGGGTCCTGACAGTTAATTAAGAGTCAGAAAAGGGTGCTTCCCCATAGCCAGATTATGGAACCAACCTAGATGCCCTTCAGTTGATGAATGGATAAAGAAACTGTGGCATATATATATGGAATATTATTCCAGTATATGGAATATTATTCCTCCATGAAGAATGATAAAATTATGGCATTTGCAGGCAAATGGATGAAATTGGAGAATATCATGCTAAGTGAGATAAGCCAATCTCAAAAAACTAAAAGACGAATGATCTCGCTGATAAGCGGATGAGAACATATAATGGGGGGGTGAGAGGGGTTAGTGTTAGGGTTAGGGTTAGATTTAGGGTTTGGGATAAGGACGGTGGTAAGAATGGAGGAAGGAAGGACTGTATAGAGGGAAAAGAGGGGTGGGAGGGATAGGGGAAGGAAAAATATAACAGAATGAATCAAACAACATTACCCTATGTAAATTTATGATTACACAAATGGTATGCCTTGACTCCATGTACAAATAGAGAAACAACATGTATCCCATTTGTTTACAATAAAAAATAAAGAAAGAAAGAAAGAAAGAAAGAAAGAAAGAAAGAAAGAAAGAAAGAAAGAAAAGAAAAGGGTGCTTCCTTCTCTAGCCCTACCTGCTATGGCAGGCCTTGGAGCTGTGAAGTCTTGCACAGATGCTGACTTCCTTTTCCTTTTGCCATTCCCAGCTGTGGAAGAGGACCCTAAGAGAAGTCATGGCTGCATCCCATCTTTTCCTAGTGTTCTCACATTCATATCACCCTTGAAAGATGAGAACATTTTCTAGGATATATGATCTTAGAAAAGGGGGATTTTGCAACCCTGTTAAAGAGTTTTTCAAGTCAAGCACACTTTCAAAGAGGCAGTTAAAATCCACTTTGTAAAAGAAGTAATCGCCATGAGTTATGTCCACAGATACAACTCTGGGTAGAAAAACAGGTCAAGAAGAAATGTAAATATTTCAACAGGAGAGTTTGGGTATGATGGGGTTATGCAGATTAATACATTGGCACCAGTGGTGAGCCCCTTCTAGTTCCTGCACCCACACATGCAAGGGTTAGATTCCGAATTCATAAGGACGCTGTGTGTCATGACCATTTCTTATTTTCAGCAGCTGGATGACATTTTTCATGTCCCCAAGAACTTTGAACAAACTGCTAAGTAATTACATTCTGACCAAAATATATAATGCCACCAGGTCTTTCATTTATTATTCATTATTTATTTTGCCTCTGCTCTCACTGACAATGGGAGCAATCCCTCAATCAGAAGTGAAATGTGGGCTGGGGTTGCAGCTCAGTGGTAGAGCACTTGCCTAGCACCTGTGAGGCACTGGGTTCAATCCTCAGCACCACATAAAAATAAACAAAATAAAGGCAGTGTGTCCATTTACAACTAAAAACATCTAAAAAGAAGTGAAGGGTGAGGTTTAATGACTTTATGTATAATTTAGTTTTCTGCATTATACTTCACTTTTTGTTTTGTATGGGTTTAGGAAAGTACAGCAGTTTGTCAGGTCTATGAAGACATCAAAGATTTACACCTGTTTCAGCTCTTCCTTTTTTACCCTACAACTTCTTTCATTAGAACTGTGCACTCAAGTTAAATTAGCTGTTGTAAAATATTATAAAAGTTCATCCTGGGAGACAGCAGAGGCTATTGTAGTTTGCACTGCTTCCCAAATAAAAACTTTTAGGAAACCTTGGTTGTTGCACATGTTGTCTTTATAAAGAAGCCAGGCAGCTCTTTTTTCATTAGATCCACTTGAGATTCATTTAGGCAGTTTCTTAGATTAGTGGGGTATGTACTGAAGAAACAGCTTTTGGAGTTGACCAAAACAAGCTAAAGAAACTATGTGCCACCTATTCAGAATGCTGAAATGAAGAAAAATTATATACCAAAAAACCAAAATCCTATTTTGTAGATGTGCTTATATTCATACCCATTTCCATATCCATGTCCCTCCATCCTACTTCTCCCTCAACTCACCTGGATTTAAGAGCATAATGATGTATTGATTTCTCCATTAAATCATTGTTATTGAAGTCTTTCAGAGTACCTAACTGTACTATAAACAAAAAATATTTCTTAGTTTGCTGCCAAAGTAAGCACCAAAAAATATTTTTAAAGGGTGGCTTTTTTACTAGCATTCCTATGACAATCAGTGCAATATTTCACTATGAAAAGAGAACTCTAAACACAAAAAAATACACATGCACAAAAGCTAAAAAGCTTTAAAGAATCTTGACCACTTTAAACTTTGCTTTTACCCTAGAAGATTTTAGTTTGATTCTTAAAGTTTGTACAATTGGGAGACTGACTTAAAGAAATATTTTCATCTACATATTAAGCACTGGCAAGAAATTGCAGTATCTCATCTCCACTATTCCCTGACCTGAGCACATATGCACTGCTTAATGTAAACAATGGTTTAAATGCAATATGGCTTTACTTTGATTCACAATGCCAAAGGAAAAATGTGCATTAGTCTTGCATGGCCTTCCTCTACAATGCCTCTTCAGTACCAAACAGAGCAAATCTATGCTGAAGTCTGAGAGTCAATGCTTTCAAATAAAGTGAAAGTCATACAAACAAAACAAACTCAACTAGGTCACTGAACATGATAAAAGTTCTCATATTAACATCCTACAGTCAATTTTTCAATTCCCAACATTTTTACCATTTCTATATATTTGGGGAAAATTAAGAATAAAAAGGTTTATATCTTGACAAATCTCTAAACATTGTTTCCTATTCCTGTTACTCCCAATTAGAAGGAAAATGTCATGCTTCCTCCTGCTATCTGACATACCTAGATGCCTGGCTCTTACCATTTCTCTGTTTCCTCTACCCCTACAGGTTTACACGCCCAAAGTACAAGGGAGATGGTGAGGAAGATTCTACTTTGAGGCTGTACCCAAAGTATGGCATTAGCCTTAGAGTTAGCTGTTCTGAGTTTAAGTCCCATCATCCCTCACAGGTTGGAGACATGGAAACCAAACTCTCTAAGCCTCAGTGTCCTCAGGTACATAGTGAGTAGGGCTGTAGTGAGTCTTCAAAGAGAAAATACATGGATCAGCTTAATGCAGTGCCTGGACCATGCCTGATGCTCAACAATGCTAGTTACTATGATGATAAATATGTTGGTTACCCTCACTACCACTATGAAAAAATCTACTACATTGTATTAAAATTTTTCACAATGAAGAGATTTTAACTGGTTGCTAAACTTCTGCATAACTGGCTTGTATTATCACAAGAAGGTTCTACAAGGAACTCCCTGTCCAAAATGGTCAACTCCCAAAGCCTACTGATGTTAAGCACAGGAATACACACTGTGAATTCCACACCAAAGAGTAAAAGTTCTTCTACTTGGAAAAGATGCAGCCCATTCATAACACTCAAGAGATAGATAGCAAATGTTACATAGAAGTACATAAACAGAGGCTAGATTCCACCACAATTGCTCTGATTTGCTGCGATCATTTGGAGAAAGAAGACATCATGGAGGGGCTGAAGGGTTGCATGGTCAAGGCTTCAATGAGGAGGAAGGTCTTGAGCTGGTCTTAGTAGAATTGAGGAGAAGAACTAGGAAAGATGAAAGGGAAAAGAAATGGGCTCCATGCAGGGCAGGGAATTCCAGCAACAAAGACAGGGGCATGGAATGAGGGAAAGTAAGGAGATGTCTGACCTAAGTGAGAGATAGTTCATCACAGAACAAGGGATCCAAGGAGAAGTGGGACAGAGCTCACCAATCAGGGGCCATAAACACCCAGTGCTCTAGGCATTGTGGGCTCCTAAGCACAGGGAAGTGAATACTATCTCAATGAGACTCCAAAATGCTCATGGTACAATAATGGAATCAATCAGATGTTGGTGCAATTTCTCTGGAGGTGATTTTAAAATGAAGAGACCAGTTCTGGACCTCAGCAAAAAGATCTATGTTTATCTTTATGCATACACACAGATGTGCACACATAATATCATTCTCATGATGGCCTCATTAAGTGCACATCAATTCCCTTTCATAGATAAGGAATTGGATGTTTGGAGATGTAAATGAGAAGGGAAAGGGAAACCAAAGGCAACCATAGTGGAGTGTACCTTGGGCAGCAGAAGGAGCTCTCCTGGAAATGTCTTGAGATGTTCAGACTTTCTGATCTCATTCATGCCTCAGTTACACAATAGAATAATTCTTTTACTTGTCTGCCAAGCTCTGCACAAAGAAGAGGCTCTTGGAACCACTGAAGTGTTTACATTTTCATTACTACCCTCCTCATAAATCAAGAAGACATAAGTGAAAGAGGGATGCTTTGATTTTTTATTACATATTTAATCAACATTTTAAAATGTAGTGCTAATTATTATGCACTTTATTACTACACCTCCCCATTGTCAAATGCAGAAGAAACATATTTTGCACCATGACTGCAGGTTAAAGGAGGATCACACATGTCCCATAAATTAAGTGACACTCCCCTAGTGATCCTGCACCCTGTGATGCTAGAATGGCATCCAATGTCAGTCAAAATCCCTCCTTGATTAATTATGTTATGCAAGCTCTTGACAATGACATTGGAAGAACATTCCCCAAAGACAGAAAACTCTGACTCTCACCCACCCTCATTCAAAGTTCTTGAGCTTTGCTTAACAGGGTTCTGGTACTTATAATAGTGCCTGTGTTATGTCTCTAAAGCTCTGAATATCTGACAGTACTTTTGAGAGTCCTTGAGGAAAAAGAGGTTTGAGGTCTAATGATGTAATGAATGCTTAGGAGGATGTCAGTCTGAAAAATGGTCTTCCAAGAGCAACACCTGCACAGTTCAGGCACTAATTAAATCATTCTGATATAACGGCCAGTTCACAAGAATCATGACAGCTACTACTCAAGCAATTTGGGAGGGAAAACTATTGGAAAGAGTCACATGGGAAAAGCGCCAAAATTCAATCATTTATTTTATGGGAACACTGAAGTCAAATATAGACTTAAAAAAACACTAAAGTTATCAGACCAATGCAGTAGTCATAGCTAAAACACAAACACATAAATATAAAAGTTTTTATTTCAGAATATATCCACTTCCTTGTTCAGAGCAGCCTACCCAGAACCCTTTAAAATGGTTAGGAGGTCAATAATATTAATGAGATCTGTGCCAACCTATAAACAAGAAACCCACCATGGAAATTAAACATCAAAATCTAAACAAAGTAAAAGCCACCAAAAACTCCATGAAATATTTACTTTCCACCAACAAAGCATGAAAAAGCATAGCAAGGAATAATTCCAGTCAGTTCTAACTACAGGCATAAGCACCAAACCCACTCATTGCTCTTGAGCACAGCGACAATGGTTTTGAGCATACGGGGAGCACGTCAGCTGCCATCCTCTGCAGAAGAGCTGCAGGATGGAGATGAAAACATTATTATACTGCCTCTGCCAGCCAGCAGTGCCATTAGCAGGAAAAATAAGCAAATTCTATGGTACTTTTTGGCAAAGAACTGTTCTATTATCTTTAGATTATGTGTCCAGCTTCATTGTCTCTTCCTTTCTGCTCATGTTGCTTCTAAATTCTGGCTATCTGGAATTGCAAATGTAACTATTTTTTTGTGGTGCTGGGTATTGAACCCAGGGCCTTGTGCATGCTAGGTAAGCACTCTACCAACTGAGCTATATTGCCAGCCACATAAATGTAACTCTTAAAAGACATACCAAGGATTCCTACTGTACCTGATTAATCCCCCCAACCTCTGATAACTAGGAGGATGTTTCCACAGGGAAGATCTTGTTTATAAGTTAGAGGTTTGAGACAAAGTTCTGAAGGTTCTGAATGGAAGGAGGAGAAGGAAGAGCAGATGCAGAGGGAGGTGCACAGGCCTGAGTGAAGTCCAGGCTGTAGGGCAATGGCAAAAGAGAGAGGAAAAGAGGAGGCAACTGAGCAGAGGGAGTAAAATATAGAACCCTGTCTTTCAGAACCACTGTAATTCATAGAGGACAACCTAGCTGGCCAGAGGCTCACAAAAATGATCAAATTCTAGAGAGATCCATGTAATAGAGGGAAATCAAACAGAAGTCCACTCCATTTTCTATGTACATGAGCCAAGCAGCCAAACTGGAGGACAAACACAGACAAAGGGGTCTGCCATCAGATGAGAAAAATCAACAACCACTACTGTTAGAAAGTATCTCTGATAATGGGAGCAACAGGTGATGGTGCCTGCATGTGACTATGGTTATTAGTAACCAACAGCACAAGGCAGAAAGGACCATGTTCAAGAGAAACAAGGCCATCAATGGTATTGGCCTGCACTCTTGGAGCTGTGTGGAAACCAGGAAGAAGAAAAGGTTTTAGGATGTAAGAAAGACACACAATTTCTGATGGGTTCCTAATTCCTCCTGTGAGAGAGAATGAAAGGGGTGGTCTGGGGATAGAGACCAAGATTTTTTGACCTTTCGAAACCTAGTATTAAATTGAATTAATTCAGATTTTTAAACTTAATTATGTGTGTTAACATTTCTATAGTGACTAGTAAAAGAAAATAGAGTACATAATCTCCAAATCAGTAGAGAGACAAACAGAATGAGAAAAACAAAACTCAGCCAGTAACTAGGCTAGGTGGAGGGAGAAGCATAATAAAGCATAGAGCAAACACAAAATATAATAGTGTGATGAAAATGTATTCAGATATGTCAGGAATCACCACAAACTGTACTGTAAGACTCCACTGAAATACCAGTCCAGTTACAGTAGCCCCCACCTCTTTACCATGGTTTTCCTTTCTGCAGTTTCAATTATCAGCAGTCATCTGGAGTCTAGAAACATTAAATGGAAAATTTCAGAAGGAGATCACACTTGATTCGACACGCAAGCAGCTTCTGGGACCAGGGTTGGGCAGCCAGAGACCTCTCCAGGCAGCATTGTCACCCTCCAGCTGCAGGCTTTTTCCACAGGGCAATCCAAGATGGCGGACTAGAGGGTGACTGCATCGCCAGTCACCCCAGAACCCAGGATTCAAGAAGGGGAGGCATTGAGAGACTCGGACTAAGATAGAACCACGGGGTGAGGCTCCCCCACCCAGCGAAGCTCAGCTGGGTGACAGGCCAGGATTCCAGTGGCTTATTAGAGTAGGACAGGGCAGATAGCATCTCCCCCAGGCAGCTCTGTGCAGTCTGGCGTGGGCTCCTCCCACAGGGACAGATCCTCCAGCCTCTCGGAACAGGCACCCCAGTGAGAGCCCTTCTGCACAGAAGCAGCGCGGCCAGCTCCAGCCCGCGCCAGCCAGCTCCAGCCCACCCAGCTGCCAGCTCTGGCTGGCCCGCAGGTTGCTTCAGTGACCAGCACAGGGAGCCAGGGACTTCCCCAAGCAGCCCAGCCCCCCTCTGGCGGGAAGCGCCTCTCTAGGCTAGCTTCTCAGGGCAAACTGCCCAGTGAGAGCCTGTCTACACAGAGCCAGCCACAAGTCCCCAAGCCAGAGGAGACCTCTGACCTACAACCAGCCTCTGGGACCAGGGCTGGGCAACAAGAGACCTCTCCAGGTCTCTCTCCCTGGAACCAGTAGCGAGCTAGGGGCAGCGTTCTTCAGAAGCACTGCATTATCAAATTAATCCAAGACTTCTGGCTACTGAAGGCTGGTAGGTGATACACTGGAAATCTACAGGGTCACTATAAGCCAATAGAGGAAATCTACAATATCACAGAGTCCCATTGACATCTGACCAATATGAGAAAACAAGGGAAGAAAATGTCCGAAACAAACCTAGATACTATATCAATAAAACGCAATGACAGCACAGCAGAAGAAATGTCCGAAAGGAAGTTCAGAATGTACATAATTAAAACAATCAGGGAAGCAAATGAGGAGATGAAAGAACAAATGCAGGCATTAAATGAACGCACTAATCAACAGTTAAAAGAGCAAATAAGGGAAGCAAAAGAGCATTTCAATAAAGAGTTAGAGATACTGAAAAAAAACCAAATGGAAATCCTTGAAATGAAGGAAACAATAAACCAAGTTAGAAACGCCATAGAAAGCATAAACAATAGGATAGAACACCTGGAAGACAGAACCTCAGATATTGAAGACAAAATATTTAATCTTGTAAACAAGGTTGACCAAACAGAGAAGATGGTAAGAAATCATGAACAGAATCTACAAGAATTATGGGATATCATGAAAAGCCCAAATTTAAGAATTATTGGGATTGAGGAAGGCTTAGAGAAACAAACCAAAGGAATGAACAATCTATTCAATGAAATAATATCAGAAAATTTCCCAAATCTCAAGAATGAAATGGAAAACCAAGTACAAGAGGCTTATAGGACTCCAAATATGCAAAATTACAACAGACCAAAACCAAGGCACATTATTATGAAAATACCTAACATTCAAAATAAACACAGAATTTTAAAGGCCGCGAGAGAAAAGAATCAGATTACATTCAGGGGGAAACCAATAAGAATATCAGCAGATTTTTCAGTCCAGACCCTAAAAGCTAGAAGGGCCTGGAACAACATTTACCAAGCCCTGAAAGAAAATGGATGCCAACCAAGAATTTTATACCCAGCAAATTTACTTTCAGATTTGACGATGAGATAAAATCCTTCCATGATAAACAAAAGCTAAAGGAATTTACTAAAAGAAAGCCGGCATTACAGAACATTCTCAGCAAAATATTCCATGAGGAAGAGATGAAAAACAACGATGTAAATCAGCAACGGGAGGAACTAGCCTAAAGGAATAGCCAAATAAAGGAGAAACCAAATCATGTCAAAAAACAAAAATGAGTCCGATGACTAGGAATACAAATCATATCACAATAATAACTGTGAATGTTAATGGCCTGAACTCATCAATCAAAAGACATAGACTGGCAGATTGGATTAAAAAGAAAAATCCAACAATATGCTGCCTGCAAGAGACCCATCTCAGAGAAAGAGATACCCATAGACTAAAGGTGAAAGGATGGGAAAAAACATACCATGCACACGGACACAGCAAAAAAGCTGGAGTATCCATCCTCATTTCAGATAATGTGGACTTCAAGCCAAAACTAGTCAGAAGGGATAAAGAAGGACATTACATACTGCTTAAGGGAAGCATAAATCAGCAAGACATAACAATCATAAATATCTATGCCCCGAATATTGGCTCATCCATGTACGTCAAACAAATCCTTCTCAAAGAAATCAAATAGACCACAACACAATAATACTAGGTGATTTTAACACACCTCTCTCACCGCTGGATAGATCATCCAAAACAAATCGAATAAAGAAACCATAGATCTCAATAACACAATCAACAATTTAGACTTCACCGACTTATATAGAATATACCATCCAACAAACAACGAATACACTTTCTTCTCAGCAGCACATAGATCCTTCTCTAAAATAGACCATGTTTTATGCCACAAAGCTACTGTTAGCAAATACAAGAAGATAGAGATACTACCTTGTACTCTATCAAATCATAATGGACTGAAATTAGAAATAAATGACAGAATAAAAAACAGAAACTTCTCCAATACTTGGAGATTAAATAATACTCTATTATACGATGAATGGATAACAGAAGGCATCAGGAGGGAAATTAAAAAATTCTTAGGAGTAAATGAGAACAAAGACACATCATATCAAAATCTCTGGGACACTATGAAAACAGTACTGAGAGGAACATTTATTTCATGGGGCGCATTCAACAAAAGAAGTAGAAATCAACAAATAAACGACTTAACACTACAGCTCAAAGCCCTAGAAAAAGAAGGGCAGACCAACACCAAAAGTAGTAGAAGACAGGAAATAGTTAAAATCAGAGCCGAAATCAACAAAATTGAAACAAAAGAAACAATCGGAAAAATTAACAAAATAAATAGTTGGTTCTTTGAAAAAATAAACAAAGTTGATAAACCTTTAGCCATGCTAACAAAGAGAAAGAGGGAGAAAACTGAAATTACTAAAATTCGGAATGAACAAGGAAATATCACGACAGACACGAGTGAAATACAAAACATAATTAGAAGCTATTTTGAAAATCTATACTCCAACAAAACAAAAAACCTCGAAGACATCAACAAGTTTCTAGAGACATATGAATTACCTAAACTGAACGAGGAAGACATACAAAACTTAAATAAATCAATTTCAAGCAATGAAATAGAAGAAGTCATCAAAAGCCTACCAACAAAGAAAAGTCCGGGACCAGATGGGTTCTCAGCCGAGTTCTATAAAACCTTTAAATAAGAGCTCATTCCAATACTTCTCAAAGTATTCCATAAAATAGAAGAGGAGGGAACCCTCTCAAACTCATTCTATGAAGCCAATATCACCCTGGTACCTAAACCAGACAGAGATACATCGAGGAAAGAAAATTTCAGACCAATATCCTTAATGAACATCGACACAAAAATTCTCAACAAAATTTTAGCAAATCGCATACAAAAATATATTAAAAAGATAGTGCACCATGATCAAGTGGGTTTTATCTCAGGGATGCAAGGTTGGTTCAACATCCGGAAATCAATAAATGTCATTAACCATATCAGTAGACTAAAAGTTAAGAATCACATGATTATTTCAATAGATGCAGAAAAAGCATTCGATAAAATACAGCATCCCTTCATGCTCAAAACACTAGAAAAAATTGGGGTAGTGGGAACATTCCTTAACATTGTGAAGGCCATCTACGCTAAGCCCATGGCTAATATCATTCTAAATTGTGAAAAACTGAAAGCATTCCCCCTAAAAACTGGAACAAGGCAGGGATGCCCTCTTTCACCACTTCTATTCAACATTGTTCTTGAGAGTCTAGCTAGAGCAATTAGACAAACCAAAGAAATTAAAATTATTGGAAAAGAGGAACTCAAACTATCCCTGTTCGCTGATGACATGATTATAATTTAGAGGAACCTGGAAATTCCACCAGAAAACTCTTAGAACTCATAAGTGAATTCAGTAAAGTAGCAGGTTACAAGATCAATGCTCATAAATCCAATGCATTTTTATACATAAGTGATGAATCTTCAGAAAGAGAAATTAGGAAAACTACCCCATTCACAATAGCATCAAAAAAAATAAAATACTTGGGAATCAATCTCACAAAAGAGGTGAAAGACCCCTACAATGAGAACTACAGAACACTAAAGAAAGAAATTAAAGAAAACCTTAGAAGATGGAAAGATCTCCCATGTTCATGGATAGGAAGAATTAATATTGTCAAAATGGCCATACTACCAAAAGTGCTATATAGATTCAATGAAATTCCAATCAAAATCCCAATGATGTACCTTACAGAAATAGAGCAAGCAATTATGAAATTCATCTGGAAGAATAAGAAACCCAGAATAGCTAAAGCAATCCTCAGTAGAAAGAGCGAAGCAGGGGGTATCGCAATACCAGATCTTCAACTCTATTATGAAGCAATAGTAACAAAAACGGCATGGTATTGGTACCAAAACAGACAGGTAGATCAATGGTACAGAATAGAGGACACGGACACAAACCCAAATAAATACAATTTTTCTCATACTAGACAAAGGGGTCAAAAATATGCAATGGAGAAAAGATAGCCTCTTCAACAAATGGTGCTGGGAAAACTGGAAAACCATATGCAACAGAATGAAATTAAACCCCCATCTCTCACCCTGCACAAAACTCTATTCATAGTGGATCAAGGACCTCAAATCGGACCGAAACCCTGCATCTTATAGAAGAAAAAGTAGGTGCAAACCTTCAACTTGTTGGCTTGGAATCAGACTTCCTTAACAGGACTCCCATAGCCCAAGAAATAAAAGAAAGAATCAACAACTGGGATAGATTCAAACTAAAAAGCTTTCTCTCAGCAAAGGAAACTATCAGTAATGTGAAGAGAGAGCCTACAGAGTGGGAGAATATCTTTGCCATTCATACTTCAGATAGAGCACTAATTTCCAGAATCTATAAAGAACTCAAAAAACTCTACACCAAGAATACAAATAATCCAATCAACAAATGGGCTAAGGAAATGAACAGACACTTCACAGAAGAAGATGTACAAGCAATCAACAGGTTTATGAAAAAATGTTCAACATCTCTAGTAATAAGAGAAAAGCAAATCAAAACTACCCTAAGATTTCATCTCACCTCAATTAGAATGGCGATTATCAAGAACATAAGCAACAATAGGTGTTGGCGAGGATGTGGGGAAAAAGGTACACTCATACATTGCTGGTGGGGTTGCAAACTAGTGCAACCACTCTGGAAAGCAGTATGGAGGTTCCTCAGAAAGCTTGGAATGGAACCACCATTTGACCCAGCTATCCCACTCCTTGGCCTATACCCAAAGGACTTAAAATCAGCATACTACAGAGATACAGCCACATCAATGTTCATAGCTGCTCAATTCACTATAGCCAGATTGTGGAACCAACCCAGATGCCCTTCAGTTGATGAATGGATAAAGAAACTGTGGCATATATATACAATGGAATATTACTCCGCCATGAGGAATGACAAAATTATGGCATTCGCAGGCAAATGGATGAAATTGGAGGATATGCTAAGTGAGATAAGCCAATCTCAAAAAACTAAAGGATGAATGATCTCGCTGATAAGCGGATGAGGACATATGGGGGGGGTAGGAGGGGTTAGTGTTAGGGTTAGGGTTAGGTTTAGGGTTAGGGATAAGGAGGGTGGTAAGAATGGAGGAAGAAAGGAATGTGTAGAGGGAAAAGAGGGGTGGGAGGGGAGGGGGGAAGGGAAAAAAATAACAAAATGAATCAAACAACATCGCCCTATGTAAATTTATGATTTTTAATTAAAATTTAAAAAAAAAAGAGATCACACTCACCTAAATTTTATTACAGGCAATGGTGTTAGGTACTCTGTGGTTTCAGGCAGCCCCTTGGGGTCTTGTACTACTCCATACACTATTTATTAGAGAAACAAGTTATAGCTAGGTTGAAAATACAATCCATAGAAATAATAATTAGAAGGAAATTGGAAAAGTTATATTGAAATTAGACAATCTATAAAAGAAAAACATTACTAAAGACAGTGTTATCACTATTCAATGACAAAATGTTCAATTCATTCAGAAGAGATAATGATTCTAAACTTGTATTTTCCTAACAATTTAGATTCAAAATATATGACTTAAGACATCTCTTTTAGTAACTGATAGATTAAACACACAAAAGTCAGTAAGTGTACAGAAAATTTACACAGAATATTTAAGAAAACTGAGCATATAAAAAGTTCTAAATAGTGTCCATGTATTTTAATGAATATTCTATGATTATAATTCAATCAAGTTGGAAACAATAGACAAAAAAGAAAAATCCTTCCCATGTTTCTAAACCATCCATGAGTCAAAGAACAGATCACAGTAAAAGAATTAATGAGAATAGAAATACTGTTTATCTAAACTCTTTGGGTGTAGGATGGCTGCTACGTGGAGAAAAAATTAATACTCATATATACATATATTAGAAAAAATAATGAATGAAAATTAGTGTTTAGCACTGCATTTAAACATAGGAAAAGAACAAACTCAAACAACATAATAGAAAATTAATAAAGAGCAGAAATAAAAGAAATTTTTAAAAATAAGAGATTTCACTCCATTTATATATGATCTAACAAAATGCATAAATGCATTCTACAGTCATGTACAGCTAAATAGAACAAAAAATAAAAATTATAATAGCAAAGACAATGTCTAATAAAGCTGACAAACTGCTAAAAGGAATATTTAAGTAAAAAGAAGGCACAAATAAATGATATTAATGATGACAAAGGGGAAAAGGAACATGAGTACAAATTAAGAAGACCAGAAGATTATTAACAAATCCAGGCTTTTAAATAAAAAAGACAAAATATACATATTACTATGAAAATATTAACTGTGAATATAAACCCAAGAAAAACTAGAAATCAAGAATAGTACTGAAAAAATTAGTAATGAATATATTAGCAAAAGGAAAATACCACATCTAGTGAATTTTAGAAGTGACTTATTGCATAAATTCTTTTAGAAGAATAGAAAAAATATAGAATGCAAATTCATTCATTTTAAGCAAATATTTTTATTCTAAAACTGGAAAGTGAAAATTTAAGAATGTTAATAGTTATTGTTTAGATATTAGGTGTCCCCCAAAAGCTCATGTGTGAGACAATGCAAGAATATTCAGAGAACTGATTTGATTATGAGAGCCTTAACCCAATCAATGAATTAATCCCCTAATGGGGATTAACTGGGTGATAACTATAGGCAGGTGGAATGTGGATGAGAAGGTGGGTCATTGGGGGTATATATTTGTTGAGCTGAACTTAGTCTCTCTCTTCTTTCTGATCATCATGTGAGCTGCTTCCCTCCATCACACTCTCTGCCATAATGTTCTGCCTCACCTCCAGCCCCGAGGAATGGAACTGGCTGTCTATAGACTAAGAACTCTGAAACTGCAAGTCCCCAAATAAACTTTTCCTCCTCTAAAATTTTCCTTGTCAGGTCTTTAGTCACAGCACCAAAAGTTCACTAAAACAATAATGAACAGACTAGACCCATAAATGAACTTGAATGAAAATCATTGGCAAAATGCATTTGGCAATGCTTTATGTAGATCATGATCATTAAATATATATTTTTTTCTCTGTCTGAATAATTAACTCACCATGCTGAAATATTAAAGAGGATAAAACAAATAATGATTTTGTATCTTAATAAATGCTGGAAAAGAATTCTGTGAAACACAATATCTGTCCATGGTGAAAAATGTGAATAAATCAGGAATGGAAGGGAATTTTTTTACCCTAATCATAACTCATAGTTAATCAATTAAAGCCTTTCTGTTCTTAAAATCAGAACCTAGTCAAGGGTGCTTGTCAACCTAAGTATTTGGGGATGGGTTTGGTGCTGGGAATGTAACTGAAGACCTCACATGTGCTGAGCATGCACTCTGCCAATGAGATATACCCCGAGTATTTTATTTCATACATATGCATGAACTCACCACCACGGTCAGGTTGGCTAACACATATATCACTGCAGTTATCATTGGGGGGGGTAATATAAGATCTACTCAAGTTTTAGAAAATTTTAAGCATAAAATACATATTAATAACTACAGTCATTTAATATCTCTGAGCTTTGGCTTTCTCCTCTTTCCAAACCCGGGACATTGGTTTACTTCATCTCTTAAAGTTGTGTCAGTGTCACATATATTTTTTACTCATTGGGGACCCACAGGCAGCAATTGTTGGTTCACTTCTCCAGAGGCTAGCAGTTTAGGTGGGAGACAGGCCAAGCAGTGATCTGGTCTCCTCTATTAGGGATGAGGGCTGAGACCAGAGCCCTAAGCAGGAGTGGCCAATACAGAGGAGAGTCAGATTAGGCTTTGGAAAGGAGGTAACTCAGCCAAAAAACTAAATCTTGACAGATAGATATTGTCCGGGGAATGCATGTGATATGGGATGTGTGCAACTTGTTGTCAGAGAGGTCAGTTATGTGATAGGGAATTACAAGGAGAGAGACAGATATTCCAATAGGATAGCTGAAGACTGAGCAGGTGGGCCTGACTTGGAAATGAGAAATGTTTCATAATCAGAGAGGAGAGGATGAAAAAAGAGGAAAGGAAGATTGAGCTACTCTGGATGACCTTGAACTCCATACTGGTGAGTGACCTTAGGAAAGATTTGGTAAGAAGGATTGCAGTCACATAGAAGAGTCTGAGAGGGCCTGGGTCACTGGGAAAGTCAATGTGGAACAGTGGCAGGAGGACAGGATTGAGGAAAAGATGCTCTTCCTTCAGTTCAGTTATGATACTGCTAAACTTCAGGGCATGAAGGATAGGGGTCTTGTACATAACATGTGATGATTTTCATTAGAAATAGGATTTAGAGAAATCAAAAACAGTCCTTTATAGAAGAAGAACAGAGTTCATATGACTAATCAAAGCAATTAATGACAATAACACTGTTTAAATTCTCATTAAAGAAAATTATAGAATACTACAAATTGAAAAATGAATTTAGCATGGAGGGACTCTGACAATTTATTAGAAATATATAATTATATGATTTTAAATCTGTTTTCATAAGCCATACAAATGTGTGGCTTTATAAATCCCTCTTCTTCAGAAGAAGCTTCTGGATCTTTCTCTTCTCTCTGCCTTCCCTACACTGTGTCGCTCTCACCCCTTCACCCAGAGCCTGTGCTGGCCACTTGTGAGATTGTTATATGTTTGGGGGTGTCTGCAGTGCCTGCCAAATGGATGTAGATAATATCTTTGTTTACTGAAACCAGAGTATGAAATGCTTCTCTGAGCTTGGAAAGGAAGGCCAGAAGTCTGCTTAGTGGGTGACTGTGGCTAATTCTTGCCTGGAGCCAGGGAAGACCCAAGTTTTTAACCATTCTGCTTTAAGTTCCTGCTATCCCCAGAGGAACCCATGTTTGTCTCTGAAAAGATAAGTGTCTGAGGTTGGAGCTACAGATTACATGAAAGCCCTTAAGTGTCATTTATAGTGGTATCTACATAAATTACCATGGCTGACTCTCCAGGGAGGGTGGGGTCAGGTCCTGCATTTCCCTCACACTGACCCAAATGCCCAGAAGCCATTCCTCAGGATGGAGGGAAAAAGACTTAAAAGTTGGTCGCATTTTCCATTGGCCATCCTGGAGGTTACAGGCTGATTCTTCCCCCATGTGTCTGACCTTTTCTAAATGCTAACAATGGAAGAAATTAGAAGCAGCTTCAATTACAAATCCAGAGCACCAGGACAATGTATCATCTTAGTTATGAATCTTAGAACCACTTACAGTATTGGCTCTTGGGAACTACTGGTTCTTAATCACAACTGTTGTTTTCAAGAAGTTGAAGGGAGGCATTTCTAGGACTGTTCCAATAAGCCTGAGAGCCTTTGGGAGAGATTATCTTGGAAATTTTGACAAAGACTAAATGGCTTGGCTATATATACCTCACTTTCATTTTTTAAAAGTGTCAAAATATATGCAAGTGAAGAGTCCAAGTTTGTAGAGACTGATAAAATCATAGGGGACAGATAGTGACAGCTAGTGTGATATCCTAGACTTGCAGAGCTACAGTGACCCATAGGCACACCCTGCTTTCCACTTGTCATGGTGGTTCTGGATCCTGTTTTTATTTTAGGGGAGGGGGCTTAGCTATGTAATGAACTCTGCTTTTTATCATTTGCAGAGCATTTCCTCAACCAGCTCTTACAAATATATGCACCATGTAATTATTTATTATGAGAACACTAAAGTATACTAAAATATGTCTTCATATTTTATCCCAAACTGTTTTCTTATGCTTGCATTGGGATTTCATCTACTTAATTAAATTAATATTCAGTTCTTCCACCTGTTAGATAGTACAGAGACTAGGAAGAGGTGTTATTTTTTTCCCCATATCTTCATGGGCTCTTTTGTGTTGTCCTCAGCTATATGTCCAGTTCTTACACTTCTTTATTTTTACCTACTGTTTCCTGTCCAGTATTAACAATTTTTTTGCTCAGTAAGACATAGTAACAGCTCTTTTCAATTACCAGTGTCTAGTTAAAATCCTTGCCCTTAACAACACTGGGAAATGTTACAGGAAATTTTAGGGTTGACAGCTGGCTATTGTTCACTTATTCATTCATAACAGGTGTCTTTAGATCACCAACTATACTCAAGTCTTTGTGCTAGGACTGTGACAAATGTTGTCTAGAAAAGTCCAGGGTAATCTACAAACCTGTGCCAGGAGGGACTTTCTGCAAGGGAACCAGGTTTGTCTTCCTGAGAATGTGATATGGAATCTAAGACCTGAAAGAGAAGTCAGAAATTATGGGCTTCTCAGAGTTCACTAGTACCAAATGGTTTTATAATAAGATAATGTCTCCAGGCCTCAAGGACAGAGGAGTTGCAGAGTGTTTCTCAGTCATTCAAACAGAGGGCTTTATTGTCCTGAAGAGTGTGCTCACTCAAGGACTTATGCTCCTCTGTACTTTGACATGGCCTGAACATCTAAATGAAACTGCACATGAGGTGGGACTACTATACACATGTAGTACTGAGAATATGCTGGAACCAGTTGTTGTGACACATGCCTGAAATCCCATCATATTGGAAAGATATGACCTCCCAAGTTTGAGGTCAGCCTTGGAAATTTAGTGAGACCTTGTCTCAAAATGAAAAAATAAAAAGAGCTGGTGTAGCTCAGTGGTAGAGCACCCCTGAATCAATCCTCAGTATTGAAAAAAAAAATGCTGGGTTCCTCCAAGTCATTTTATTTATTTTGTATTTTGTGTTTCCTAATGGAATCTTCCCTTTTCTCTCTCCTCTTCTTTCCTGCCTCCTGCCCCCAACACAGGCATACCTATACTCTCCCTACTTCTGTCTGTCTCTCTCTCACTCGTTCACTTCCACCGCACTCCACCGCACTCCATCTTCTGGCCGAGAGGACTGCTTCCTTGGGCCTCCCCAGTGCTCGCAGCCTGTCCATGCCCTCCCTGCACCCAGCTCACTTAACACACTGCTCAGTGATGTAGGCCACACTGAGTCCTCAGCCCTTTAGGACAAGGACTGTCCTCTGTGGTTTTACTTCTGTATTTCCAATCCAGGTTCTCTGCCAAGACCTCAATAAGTACTTTTTGTTTGTTTTTAATTCTTCATAAATACAATAAAACTCTAGAAGAATATTTAATGGGGAAAAATAGGACTTGATTTGCACATGAGGTAGATCACTGAGGCTGAGACCCAGTAGATGGGCACTTGTGGCTTAATTCTTAGGAGCAGTATTTTCTTTGTGTTATTTTTTAAGTTATATTTGTTTCAAGCCAAGTACCATCACAAACCTCCTCAGTGTTTAGGCACTAATTTTGAGAACTTAGGTTAGACAAAATTGTTTCAGAGAATTGGATTATTTTAATCAAACTTTTCAGTCCTTCATTGTTGGCATTGATCTTCCTTTTCCTTCGGCCATTTTTAATTGTCCTCAGAGGATCAAGAAAAAAAGTACCAGTTCTTCTGAGATGCTTTTAAGTAGATTTTTACCTAGTGCTTTTTATTGAAGAAATGTGCCCCATTGGAGCATCTTAAACCATTTGGCTTAAATACTGTTCTGTCTCACTTAAGAATCCTTGCTAAAATGTTCTAACCCTTGGTGAAATTGTTTCAGGAAAGGAACTCTTGACTTCGCACCTAGTAATTTTCTTTTTGCATTGAGATATACATAGTCACAAAGATTAAAATGCCATTCAATGGTAAAACTTTAGTTTTTACATTTGGCATTACCTTGATTTATTATTACTGTGGCTAACTTTCTGTTAATACACACTGACCACCTCATCTTCCACCACTTGCTTTTAGGTAAGTTTTATTGTATTAAAAAAGTAAGACACTGCATTCTTTTACTTCCAGGAAACAAAGATCATTTTCATTAATGTTGCTTCTTGAATGACAATGTCAGTCATCTCTTTGAAAATTCATTTTGGAAAGGGAGTTTCTTCCTCAAGCACCCTTAGAAAGAAGCTGTAAAAAATGGCAGAGGAAATATAATAATAACAGAGCACTTATAATAAGGCTAGAGTATTTATACAAGGAAACTTAATTTAACATTCCTTAAGCTCCATTTCAAACTTGCCTTTGTGAATGAAAATATGCTGCATTACTTTCCTTCCCCTATTTCTCAAATTTTCTTTCTTTTTTTATTGTTTTTTATTGTAAACAAATGGGATACATGTTGTTTCTGTTTGTACATGAAGTAAAGGCATACCATTTGTGTAATTATACATCTACATAGGGTAATGGTGTTTGATTCATTCTGTTATTTTTTCCTTCCCCCCACCCCTCGCACCCCTCTTATCTATCCTTCTATACAGTCCCTCCTTCCTCCATTCTTGCCCTACCACCACCCATTATGGGTCATCATCCACTTATCAGCGAGATCCTTTGTCCTTTGGTTTTCTGAGATTGGCTTATCTCACTTAGCATGATATTCTCCAATTTCATCCATTTGCCTACAAATGCCATAATTTTATTCTTCTTTATAGCTGAGTAATATTCCATTGTATATATATATACCACAGTTTCTTTATCCATTCATCAATTGAAGGACATCTAGGTTGGTTCCACAATCTGGCTATTGTGAATTGAGCAGCTATGAACATTGATGTGGCTGCATCTCTGTAGTATGCTGATTTTAAGTCCTTTGGGTATAGGCAGAGGAGTGGGATAGCTGGGTCAAATGGTGGTTCCATTCCAAGCTTTCTGAGGAATCTCCACACTGCTTTCCAGAGTGGCAGCACTAATTTGCAACCCAACCAGCAATGTATGAGTGTACCTTTTCCCCCACATCCTCGCCAACACCTATCGTTGCCTGTATTCTTGATAATCACCATTCTAATTGGAGTGAGAGGGAATCTTAGGGTAGTTTTGATTTGCTTTTCTCTTATTACTAGAAATGTTGAACATTTTTTCATATACCTGTTGATTGCTTGTAGATCTTCTTTTGTGAAGTTTCTGTTCATTTCCTTAGCCCATTTGTTGATTGGATTATTTGTTTTCTTGGTGTAGAGTTTTTTGAGATCTTTATATATTCTGGAAATTAGTGCTCTATCTGAAGTATGAGTGGCAAAGATTTTCTCCCACTCTGTAGGCTCTCTCTTCACATTGCTGATAGTTTCCTTTGCTGAAAGAAAGCTTTTTAGTTTGAATCTATCCCAGTTGTTGATTCTTGCTTTTATTTCTTGGGCTATGGGAGTCCTGTTAAGGAAGTCTGATCCTAAGCTGACATGTTGAAGATTTGGACCTACTTTTTCTTCAGTAAGATGAAGGATCTCTGGTCTGATTTCAAGGTCCTTGATCCATTGTGAGTTGATTTTTGTGCAGGGTGAGAGATAGGGGTTTAGTTTCATTTTGCTGCATATGGATTTCCAGTTTTCCCAGCACCATTTGTTGAAGAGGCTCTTTTCTCCATTGCATATTTTTGGCCCCTTTGTCTAGTATGAGAAAATTGTATTCATCTAGGTTTGTGTCCATGTCCTCTATTCTGTACCATTGATCTACCCGTCTATTTTGGTACCAATACCATGCCGTTATTGTTAATATTGCTTTGTAGTATAGTTGAAGTTCTGGTATTGTGATACCCCCTGTTTCACACTTCCTGCTAAGGATTGCTTTAGCTATTCTGGGTTTCTTATTTTTCCAGATGAATTTCATAATTGCTTGCTCTATTTCTGTAAGGTAGGTCATTGGGATTTTAATTGGAATTGCATTGAATCTGTATAGCACTTTTGGTAGTATGGCCATTTTGACAATATTAATTCTGCCTATCCAAGAACATGAGAGACCTTTCCATCTTCTAAGGTCTTCCTCAATTTCTTTCTTCAATGTTTGGTAGTTTTCATTGTAGAGACCTTTACCTCTTTGGTTAGATTGATTCCCAAGTATTTTTTTTTTTTTGAGGCTATTGCAAATGGAGTTGTTTTCCTCATTTCCCTTTCAGATGCTTCATTGCTTGTGTATAAAAATGCTTTAGATTTATACCTGTTGATTTTATAGCCTGCTATTTTGCTGAATTCATTGATGAGGTCTAGAAGTTTTCTGGAGAAGGTTTTTGGATCCTCTAAATATAGAATCATGTCATCCTCAAATAGTGATAGCTTAAGTTCCTCTTTTCCTATTCATATACCTTTAATTTCTTTGGTCTGCCTAATTGCTCTGGCTGTAGTTTTGAGGACAATGTTGAATAGAAGTGGTGAAAGAGGACATCCCTGTTTTGCTCCCGTTTTTAAAGGGAATGGCTTCAGTTTTTCTCCATTAAGAATGATGTTGGCCATGGGTTTAGTATAAATAGCCTTTACAATGTTCAGGTATGTTCCTACTATCCCTATTTTTCCTAGTGTTTTGAGCATGAAAGGGTGTTGTATTTTGTTGAATGCTTTTTCTGCGTCAATTGAAATAACCATATGATTCTTATCCTTAAGTCTATTGACATGATTGTCTCGTCCAGCAAGTACAATGAAGACTCGGCTCTCAGATGGAGTTTTAAGGTCTTTATTTTTATGGGAGAGCTTCTGAGCCGAGTGCCTGGTTCTTCCTCCTCCACCGCCACCATCTTCTTCTTCTTCCTCCTCTCGCCGCACAGCTCTCTCTCCTTCTTCTCTCGTCGCACTGCTGTGCCTCTCTTCTTCTTCTCTCCGCACGCAGCTGCTGCCTGCCTGCCTCCACCGCGCAAAGTACGCAGCTTTATGGGATATAACAGCCAATCACCTTAACGGGTCAGGCGTTTGGCTCGTGGAGACTTAATGGTGGATAATGAAGACATGTACTGATCACGAGCTAAGCACGGACGCGGAGGAGATCAGTCAGCCAATAGAAAGCACTTCCTTAAACTTGTTTTTCTTTGTGGTTGGGATTCTCAGCACCATCTTAGGGGGAGGCCAGCTAACACTGCGGGCCCTACAGGGCAGCTGTCTCCAACACATGATGGATTACATTTATTGATTTACGTATGTTAAGCCATCCTTCCATTCCAGGGATGAACCCCACTTGATCGTGGTGCACGATTTTCTTAATATGTTTTTGGATATGGTTTGCCAGTATTTTGTTAAGGATCTTTGCATCTATATTCATCAAGGATATTGGTCTAAAATTTTCTTTCCTTGATGTGTCTTTGCCTGGTTTGGGTAGGAGGGTGATTTTAGCTTCATAGAATGAGTTCATTAGGGTACCCTCCTTTTCTATTTCCTGGAATACTTTGAGAAGTATTGGAATGAGTTCTTCTTTGAAGGTCTTGTAGA
This sequence comes from Sciurus vulgaris, assembly GCF_902686455.1. NCBI lineage: Eukaryota > Metazoa > Chordata > Mammalia > Rodentia > Sciuridae > Sciurus > Sciurus vulgaris. Next base: position 33,555,036 of record NC_136474.1, read on the forward strand.
ACTCGGCTGAGAATCCGTCTGGTCCTGGGCTTTTCTTGGATGGTAGGTTTCTAATGGCTTCTTCTATTTCATTGCTCGATATTGATCTGTTTAAATTGTGTATGTCCTCCTGGTTCAGTTTGGGAGGAGCATATGTCTCTAGAAATTTGTCAATGTCTTCAGTAGTTTCTGTTTTGTTGGAATACAGATTTTCAAAGTAGCTTCTCATTATGTTCTGTATCTCAGTGGTGTCTGTTGTGACATTTCCTTTTTCATCACAAAATTTAGTAATTTGAGTTTTCTTTCTCCCCTTTGCCAGTGTGGTTAAAGGGTTTGTCTATTTTGTTTACTTTTTCAAAGAACCACCTTTTTGTTTTGTCAATTTTTTGAATTGTTTCTTTTGTTTCAATTTCATTGATTTCAGCTCTGATTCTAATTATTTCCTGTCTTCTACTACTTTTGCTGTTATTCTGTTCTTCTTTTTCTAGGGCTTTGAGCTGTAATGTTAGGTCATTTAATTGTTGACTTTTCATTCTTTTCTGGAATGCGCTCCATGCAATGAATTTTCCTCTTAGTACTGCTTTCATAGTGTCCCAGAGATTTTGATATGTTGTATTGTCGTTCTCATTGACCACTAAGAATTTTTTTATCTCTTCCCTGATGTTTTCTGTTATCCATGTTTCATTCAATAGCATATTATTTAGTTTCCAGGTGTTGGAGTAATTTCTGTTTTTTATTTTGTCATTGATTTCTATTCTCAGTCCATTATGATCTGATAGAACACAAGGCAGTAACTCTATTTTTTTTTTTTTTTTTTTTGCATTTCCTAAGGGCTGCATTGTGGCATAACATATGGTCTATTTTTGAGAAGGTTCCATGTGCTGCTGAGAAGAAAGTGAATTTGCTCATTGATGGATGGAATATTCTATATATTTCTATTAAGTCTAGGTTATTGATTGTGTTATTGAGTTCTATGGTTTCTTTGGTTGGATTTTGTTTAGAAGATCTACCCAGTGGTGACAGTGGTGTGTTAAATCCACCCAGAATTATTGTGTTGTGGTCTATTTCATTCCTGAAATTGAAAAGGATTTGTTTAATGTACAGGGATCCACCGTTGTTTGAGGCATAAATATTTACTATTGTTATGTCTTCCTGACTTATGGTTCCCTTAAGCAGTGTGAAATGTCCTTCTTTATCCCTTCTGACTAACTTTGGCTTGATGTCCACTTTATCTGATATAAGGATGGAAACCCCCGCTTTTTTACTGAGTCCATGTGCATGGTAGGTTTTTTCCCGTCCTTTCACCTTTAGTATGTGGATGTCTTTTTCTATGAGATGAGTCTCTTGCAGGCATATTGTTGGGTCTTTCTTTTTAATCCATTCTGCCAGTTTATGTCTTTCAATTGATGAGTTTAGGCCATTAACATTCAGGGTTATTATTGAGATATGATTTGTATTCCTATTCATTTGGGCTTATTTTCGGTTTTTATCTTGGCTTGGTTTCTCCTTTGAGTGGGTTTTTCTCTAAGGTAGTTCCTCCCTTTGCTGACCTCCATTGTTGTTTTTCATTTCCTCCTCATGGAATATTTTGTTGAGAACATTCTGTAGTGCAGGCTTTCTATTTGTAAATTCTTTTAACTTTTGTTTATCATGGAAGGATTTTATTTCATCTTCAAATCTGAAGGTTAGTTTTGCTGGGTATAGGATTCTTGGTTGGCAACCATGTTCTTTCAGAGCTTGAAATATGTTGTTCCAGGTCCTTCTAGCTTTTAGAGTCTGGGTTGAGAAGTCTGATGCTATCTGTATTGGTTCCCCCTATATGTAATCTCATGCTTTTCCTCTTGGCCTTCAAAATCCTATTTTTATTTTGAATGTTAGGCATTTTCATTATAACGTGCCTTGGTGTGGATCTGTTGTGATTTTGTGCATTTGGTGTTCTGTTAAGCCTCTTGTATTTGATTTTCCATTTCATTCTTCAGATTTGGGAAATTTTCTGATATTATTTCATTGAATAGGTTGTTCATTCCTTTGGTTTGTATCTCTGTGCCTTCCTCAATCCCAGTAATTCTTAAATTTGGTCTTTTCATGATGTCCCATAGTTCTTGGAGATTCTGTTCATGATTTCTTACCATCTTCTCTGTTTCTGCAACTTTATTTTCAAAATTTAATATTTTGTCTTCATTGTCTGAGGTCTGACTTCCAAGTGGTCTAGTCTTTTGGTGAGCTTTCCATTGAGTTTTTTATTTGGTTTATTGTTTCCTTCATTTCAAGGATTTCCATTTGTTTTTTTGTTTGTTTGTTTTGTTTTGTTTTGTTTGTTTTTTGAGAATCTCTATGTCGAAATGATCTTTTGCTTCCTGCAGTTGCTCTTTCAACTGCATATTGGTATTATCATTCATTGCCTGCATTTGCTCTCTCATCTCATCCTTTGCTTCACGAATCATCTTAATCATGTATAATCTGAAGTCCTTTTCTGACATTTCTTCTTCCATACTGTCAATGGATTCTATTAAAATAGAATCTAGATTTGTTTGGATCATTTTCTTCCCTTGTCTTTTCATGTTGCTCATGTATCTTCCCCTCTAGCAGTGCAGATCTGGGGTACTGCAGATTTCTCCTATAGGCTTATAGTGGCCCTATAGGTTTCCAAAACCTTTTTTTTAAGGGGAGATCAATATTAGCAGTGCCCACTTCAGACACTATGCAATCCTAGACCAAATAGCCCCTATAAGGACAATAACAATATTGTCATAATAAACAGAATGAGTTCAAATATCTTCAGTATAACAAACAGATTTGCAATAAGGTCTGCAGTTTCTAATGGAGGACAAAGAGGACACAGAGGGATGTAGGATGTAGCTGTTAATGGGATAAGAAAAGAATATACAGAAGTTCTAGATAATAGAAAGGGTGAGAGTATAATCAAAAGAAATTGGATATTAGCATGCAAAATGGGAGAAAGAGACTCTGAGGGAACAGGTAAACAAAAGGAAAAGAGAGCAAAAAAAGTAAAGAAATAAAAACTTAAAATTGTTCAATAAGGAGAAAAAGGAAATACTACACTATAACAGTCATATAGTATTCAAACCTCCCAGTCTCCAGTAGCCTGATGCATGAGAGGTACCTGACAATGAGCTTCAGGTCTCCAGCAGGTGTCTCAGGATGGGATTTGCCCCACTTAAAGATTGGAGCTATGGCTTCCAGGCTTATCCAAGATGGCCGCTCTGGCTTCCAAATGTGTTGGCAAATGGGGAGCTGCAGCTCGGGGTGTGGACGTGGTCAGTTGGAGTTCCTGGAGGTCGGGTGTGTTTGGTGTGGTTGCGGGATTCTGGAGGCCAGGTGCAATCAGTCGGGCTGGGGTCCCAGTGATATGGCACAGTCAGTCGGTCTGGGGGTCCTGGTGGCAGGGAGCAGTCAGTCAATGTGAGGGCCCCAGAGGCAGGGAGTGATCGGTCGGGCTGAGGGATCCTGAAGATGGGGCTCAGTCAGTCTGGCCAGGGGTCCTATCAGGCCTGGCTATTGTCTCAAAATGGCAGCAGTCATGTGTAAGCAAACCTGCAGGTACTGTGACAGAGAACTTCCAGGGAACAGCAGGCAGCTGGCGTTCCACTGGTGGTTGGCGATCAGTGTGCTGACTGTTGTTGGACTATCGGGAGGTGAACCTCGGGCTGTGGGTGATGGATAATTGTAAGGCAGGTGATGGACAGGCGAGAGGCAGGCAAATGGCGGATGATAGGCACCTGACAGTGAGCAATCTGCACTCAAAAAAGGCTTCGATATGCTGGCGGACTACAGGTGATCACAGTAGACAAGTGGTGTAAACAGCAGGGGATCGATAAGCAGCAAAAACTGCCTCGCCAAGAAACAGATATCCTCTGCTTGAAACCGGAGTTACAGAGCAACGGGGATGGTTCATTCTTTTTTTTTTTCTTCACAGTCTCCTCTGAAGGGTTCTATGCATTAGATCAGAGCTCCAGTCTTATTACCAGAGCTTCCTGGCCAGGCACACTGGTGAGCCCAGGTCCCTCCCATACTGGGGTCAGCAGCTCAGGCCTCCTGAGGAAGAGGTGGGATGACAGTCTTTCTGGAAGCCCCCCCCCCATATTAATTTTGGGGCCAAATTCTTCCACCTCCACCCTCAACCCCAAATCAGTGAAACACTAATATAATACTTCGAGTTGTCCTTAATAATGAAAACTGATATGCAATGAAATACCAAAATTGAGAAATTATGGATCTTGTAACCTGAGGAATGATTACAGAGGTAGAAAGAGTAGTTAAAAATTGTCCTACAATCATTTAGAGAAAGGAACAGACACCAAGACCATCCAAAACCATTAAACTTATTTCCCTATCTACCCCCAATACCTCCATGCCTGTATTTCATGTCAGGCCCATGGGTGGCTTTGGGAGGCAGGACTGTTCTTTAAGGAGCTGGACAGTATGGAAATTGAGGGAGGAAAATGCTTAAACTCTTAGGATTATTCAGGGTAAGTCAGGGTGGGGGACTCTCAGGGAATGTCTCCAGCAGGGCCCAGCCATTACCTTCCATCTGCTGTGCTACTGACAAAGGGCTTTTGCAAGTGATTGGAGTGAAGGGGCATTTGTTGGAAATCTGAATCTGAAGGCACTAGCTTTTGTTTGTTGCCATGGTATTTGGGTTTTCTGTTTTTTGAGATAAGCCTCTTCCTATGGTTGCCCAAGCTGGTCTTGAACTCCTGGACTCAAGCAGTCCTCCTGCCTCCACCTCCTGAGTTGCTGGGAATGCACCTACGCTTCATGGTACTCTCCTATGTTGTGTTTTGTTTTCAATTTGAGAACACTGGTGACGTGCAGTACAGAATCAGCCTCCAGGTGTCATCAGCATGTGACAGCAATTGGGCACTAGGTCCCAACCAGAAGCCCTCAGTGCAGTAGATGCTGTGGAGATTTTGATGTAGATTGTCGCTCCCTGTGAGTCCTGTAACTTTGTGTTTGTACACACCCTTCCCAGCTCCTTGTCACAACTGTTCTTCATTGGTCTGAGCTATTTCTAACACCCTTCCAATGGGCTCCTCAAGGACAGAGGCAGGCTGTGCCTGATTCTTCCCCTGTGCCTGACACAAGGCCTGATATGTGATGGGTACCTTGGAAATACAGAATGGAAAAAACAAGAAGAAAATTATTTTATTCTCATTTATCGATCTCATATTTGCCCCATCTTTTACTGGGAGTCATACAGTGAAGAGCTTGGAAGACCCTCCATGGCAGCTGATGACTCATTGGTATCTCTGGCACCTGGCACCTCTGGATGGTAACTCTCACTTCAGTGTTCCCTCAGTGGCATTCCTATTGGGTGCACCTGTTTCTTTATGGTCACATCTGTTTTCTATCTCACCTGAACTGCAGCAGTAAAGCTTTTCTGCAATGGATGGAAAAAAAGCATACAAGAACAAAGATACAAGTTGATACCTAATGAGGAGTGGGATAACTGGGTCAAATGGTAGTTCTATTCCTAGTTTTTTGAGGAATTTCCATAATGCTTTCCAGGGTGGTTGCACCAATTTGCAGTCCCACCAGCCATGTATGAGTGTACCCTACTCCCCACATCCTTGCCAACATTTATTATTAATTGTATTCTTGATAATTGCCACTTTGACTACAATGAGGTATAATCAGACAAAGGGAAATGAAGGGAAGAAAGAGCAGATAGGATAGGAAAGAGAGTGGAATGAATCTGAAATAATTTTCCTATGTACGTATATAAATACACCATAGTGAATCTCAAACCGTCATTGTACATCCGTTTAAGAATGGGGTCCTAACTAGACTAACATACATTCCATGCTTGCACAATTATATCAAAATGATGTATAACTAAAGAGAACTGAAAAAACAATACAAGATGAATATCCCATAGCCAAAACATTTATCCCAAAACATTTCAGGTTTTGTTACTTTGTATTTGTACAGCCTTTGCCAGTTGAGCATCCCTAACCCAAAAATTCAAAATATTCTACAATCTAGAACTTTCTGAAAAAATTCTTGGATTAAGGATGTCCTCAATCTTTATTTGGTTTGGTTTTGATTATATTCTATTTCTATTTTATTCCAGTCACTAGGGCTTTTAAAGGGAACATACTTTCATATTAGTAACTGATCTTGAACCATAATTTCTATAAATGTGTTTGTTATGAATATATATGGTTAAATTATGACAAAAAGGTGAAATAGGAAGTGCAAAGGAAAATGTCTTCATTGTCCAAAGCAGGAGAAATCCCCCTTAAAGATATTCTATCTAGGATTAATTTACTTAAAATGGGGTGCCTGTTGTGAAGATTAATGACAGGTGGCCTTTTGCAGAGCTTCTCATCCTGAGTCTAATATGCTAAATTTTTTTTTCATTCCAAATCTCCATAACTAAAGCATTTTTTCACCCTGCCCTTTGTCCACAATATGGGGCTGTAACTGAGTTTATATTTCTCATCCAACCTTTTTAGCTGTAATTAATATTTTATTATAGCAGATTTTATCACTAGCTTGCAGACCAGCCGAGTATTAAACTGCATGCTTGCATGTGCACACATGCACATACAAACACACACACATCCAGAGCAATAGTAACTTACTGATGCCAGGAAAGCTCTTTGTTATGAGATAGGGCTGAGAGAACATAAAACATGCTTGTGGTGGTCTGAAAGTCTTCCACAGGAATTTATGACCAGTCTTAAGATCACAGCAGGACAAAGAGAAAGTTGCTAACACAGACTTCAACCGCACAGGTCTGTTCATGCTGGCAGTGTGTTACCAATGTCTGTGTAACACTAGTTACTAGTCTTCATTCATAATTTAATGACCATGGCAATGTTAGGTCAGCTGCTCTCAGCACCAATGCTTCACGCAGAACTCTAAGGGATGCTAGACACAATGACAGTATGTTGAATTCTCACCTGATTTTAAACTGTTGATGTACTTCTTAAAACTTAGTTAAATCTTACTAGGTTGTTTGGTGTATTTGGTATCATTTCAGTAAGTGTTGATTTAGGAAAGGGCTACATCTGAACAAAAAACAGGGGAAGCAGAAATTGTATGGTTACATGGTGATATACAATGTTTATTTTGCATGTAATTAACACCTTGATTTTCTCACATCTACAAATTATTCTTCAGAAAGATTATCAATACTCATTTCTCTTCTTTTTAATACATTATAGGTCCTTTTTAAAATTGTTTATTACATATCTTTTAAAAACTCTGTATGTTTAATTATCTTTAAAAAAAAACTCCTGAGGCTGGGTTGTTGGTCAGTGGTAGAGTGCCTACCTAGCACATGTGAGGCACTGGGTTAGATTCTCAGCACCACATAAAAATAAATGAATAAAGGTAATGTATACATCTACAACTATTTAAAAAAATAAAAATAAAAAATAAAAACTCATTATATATTATTGTTGTTGTTATTACTATTATCCAATTGTAAGAAAATAATTTATGAGATGCTGACCAGTCCATGGCTTGGTAAAGATTTTAGAGTTAAGACTTGAGAAAAATACAGGCTTTGGGATTAGAACTAGGCTCAGATCCCAATCTCAGCTTGCTCTGTTCATGTGACCTAGGGTAAATGAAGCTGTTTCCTTGTTAATATATATGAACAAAATTGTTGTAAGGAGTTGAAATAACACAAGAAAAAGTGCCTGGTTCATAAAAAGTACCTAAAAAAATTTGGTCATTACTTTTTTTTTTTTTTTTTGGCGGTGCTGGGGATTGAACCCAGGGCATTGTGCTTACAAGGCAAGCACTCTACCAGCCCTGGTCACTACTTAAGACAGTATAACAGTGTAATGAGCACAAAATTTGGCATCAAAACCCCTGCCTAGAATCACTTTTACTGATAACTTTATCAAAAACCCTCTCTAAATTTGCTTCTTTTTGTGTTATATGGGCATAACAGCTATATTATCTAGCTCAAAATATTAGCGCATCTAATAAACGCATTGTGAATTATAAAAATGTATCACATTTTAAATACCAATGTATTTTACTGTGTTTTTCATGGACATCTTTAAAAAAAAAAATTGCTACCTTCTTTCTTTCCTTATTGCATATAACCTTATCTTGAGGTTCAAGATCATACTTGTCTGTGATTATCTTTTCCGTTTTTAGTTACCTAGCCAAAGACTGCTTGTTTTTTTTTTTTCTTTTTTTCTTTTTATTAAAAAAAAAAAAAAAGGTTTTAAATTGTTTATGGTGGTAAGATAAACATAAAATTAAGCATTTTGACCAACTTTAAGTGTCCAATTTAGTGGCATTAGTACATTTGCACTGCTATGTAACCATCACCATCCATCTCTAGAATTTTTAAATTACCCCTTAAACACTCCCTATTACCTGATGATTGCCACTTTTTCCCCTATTTCTTCTGTTTTGTTGCTTCACTCATTTTAGCAGCAAAAAGTTTATTTCTTCTCCTACCATTACATTAACAAAGCATATTTCCAAAATAAATCACTCTAAGTCTCAGTTCATAAGTTTAATTTACATTTTAATTACATGAACTTACAATTAAGCCTCAATAATTCTTTTGAGTCTAAAAAAGGCTGCAATCATCCAGGCAGTTACCATTATTCACATTCACACTTAGTGGTAAGACTGCAGAATTATCTTTTCCTTAGTTCCCTGAATTCTTACTGCATATCAGTGTAGAGAACAGGGTATAGTGTGCGTCTAGCTTTCTTCTTTAGGGACATGTATGGGAGTAAGAGCAAAACTTGCTTCGCTTTTGGGGCAATCCTTTTTCCATAGCACAACTCCAACTGAGGATTGCTGTTGCTTGGGTTCTCCTTGGCCACGCCTCTCCCAGGTAAAAGTGGCAAGGGAAGAAATTGCAAAGGGACGCGATTTTGCAAAGGATCGTTCTACCCAGGATGCGGTACAGCACAGCCGATTTTCTAATCGGCTACGGGGACTGTATTCTTTTTGGGCCGAGAACTACATGCAAATTTAATTGATTCCAGGTTTAAAAAAATATTAATAAATACTACGTATATTGATCTACAATCTTAGGCTTCCGGTCGCCATTTCATTCTCTTCAACCGCCCTGTGACAAGTGTTCGTTTTCATTTTAGAAAAGAGGAAAGAGTTCTCCACGAGCTTCAGGGCCCATTGAGTGACAGGGCTTGATACACATATCCGCAGCGAGTCATCACGCCGAACTTCAAGCTTTGGGGAAGACCGGTCTGGCAGTACCGGCCACAACTTCCCTAGTCCGGAGTTTCCCCAGATAACCCACCTGCCTTGGACTCCCAGGCAGCGTTACCTTCCATTGCGGCCATCTGAGCAGCAAAGGCCGCCCTTCACCCGCTTTCCCCAAACCAGGAAAACCACGAGGATTCGTGTGTGTCCGGACTTACAGAGCGAGGCTGCGCAAATCCCCTCACCCTATGGGTTACCCGAAACTCGGACTAAGCACCGTGTGGCTGACTAGATCCCCACACCCACCTGAACTCAGGCAGCCCCAAGCGCACAGCGGCTGGTTGCTCACAGGCCACTCTAGCCACGCTCAGAGCTGGCAATCTCGTTGCTCCTCGCTTGACGTCATCACTCGGCGCCGCCGTCCTTCGGTTTGTCAGAAGCGCGGATGCGGTTTACAGAGAGCTGGCTGCGGGAGTGTGCGGTCCTGATCCGACCGTGTTCTTTCTTTTCCTCTCTCTGAAATTTTTTTGAATTTTGCCCGGGGGTAAAGCGAGATAGTGGCGTGAAAGCCGCAGCGTCCACTCCCGGCCCTGCCGGGGACTAGGAAGTAGGAAAAAGCGCGCTACCTTCCTCTTCGTGGGTCCTATGCTGTCCGCCTCTGCGTATTCGCCGGCGGGTCCGTAGACCTAGTTTTCTGGACGCCTTAATGCAGCGAAGAGGTCACCTGCACAGTGCTTGCGGTCAAGTTAAGTTTCTCTATTCGCTTAGCCTGCACGTGGTCTTCAGAAAAAGAGCTGCTGAAGGTGGAGTGCGGATTTATACCCAGTGACCGGGTTCCCGCTCTGCCTCCTAAACTACCAGGTGTTCCAGCAGCCTGTTCACCGCTCTTTGACACTTAGTATCTCACCCTGAGAGACGGAAAAGGAGCTCCTAAGCGGGATGGGGCAAACAGATCACCTTTCCTTTGGGAAAGGTTACCAGCGGCTCTTTTATTCTTGCCCGGTGAGCATTTGGAAAACATTCTGCAGAGCACTTTCATGTTACTTCATTTAACTCTTAGGATAACACTCAGATGGACTGTTTTATTATTCCTGGTGTATGATATAAAGACTGAGATCCCCGCAAAACTTTAGTGATGCTCTGGTTTTCTGACTTCAGATCATAGATTCTGTTCTTTTTATGTTGCCCACCACAGAAACATGTATTAAGAACATTGTTCCAGATCATTTAGCTGTATTCGTCTCCACTCCTGTATTTACACCACCCCTGTAATCCCAGCGATTCTGGAGGCGAAGGCAGGAGGATGGCAAATTCAAAGCCAACCTCAGCAACACAGCGACCATATCTCTAAATAACATATAAAAATGGGCTGGGGGTGCAACTCAGTGGTTTAGCAACCCTGGGTTCAATTCCCGGTACCCACCCCCGCCCCCCAAAAAGAAACCTTAAATAACAGAGTACACAGTACCTAACACATAATAGGAGCTAATAATTATTGCTATAATAGTTAAATATATTCAGAAAGAAGTGAAATATAGTTTTAGCATACTTTAACCAATTTAGCTAATATATTCATTTGATGTTTTCAGATAATATATGTGAATACTGGGTTTTAATATCTAGAAAGCATTATACACATCCTGTATTATTTTAATACCTATTTCTACAAAAACTGAAACATGCAAGATCAAAGTGACCTTCCAGTGTTGCAGCAAGCAAGCTATTGTGTTAAGTTTGTAAGTTCTGACTTTACCTGTCAAACTTTTATACAGCTGCCTAAAATTCACTCATTCATTAGGCATACTTAAAGGAGTTCCAGTTTTTTTTTTTTTGTCATACAGTTTGTAGTGTGTACTTAGTTTATTCATTAACCTATTGTATTACTATTAGGAGACGAGTTGCTTTTACACTTGAAGTTGTACAATGCACTTAGAAACTTAATTGGGAAAGGTGAGGACTTATGAACTTAAACTATAGTCTTAAGTGCATTTTTATTTTATTTGAGGGGGACATTTTCTTCTTGAGAGAATATTATTTATTCATGTGACATATTTTAAGATTGTCCATAAATAAATTTAATTCAATTCAGTGGATATTTATTGAGCTTCTAAAGTATCAGACACCTGGTAGTTTAAACATAAAAAAATGCCTACCCCTTAAAAGCTAGGTTTATTGCAAAGGTTATTAGTTAGGATATGCTACAGGAGATTTATGTACAGTGTGCTTCAGAAGCATAGGTGAGGTGATCTGCTTAAAGATATCAGGGAGTCTTTTAGATGAGCTGACATCTGCATGCTTTGAAAGGTAGAGTCAAAATTTGCTGTGTAATAAAGAGAAGAAAGACTAAGCAGAAAAAAATTTATAAACGAAACAATGGAAATGTGAACATTTAGAAACTAGACAAGGGTATCTGTGCCAGAGTTAAGATAATCAGAGAGATTGGTGTGGAAGCTGGGATACAGAATTTGAAAATACTTGAAGATCATATAACCCAGTGGTTTCTGTGGCTGTCAGCTCAGAATCACCATGATCCATCCTTTATTTTTAAGTGAAATCCCCAGGCTGTTGGTTAGTTCTTCTGACTCATATTTTTTGACAGTAGAACACAGATAATTTTCCTAAATTCTATAATTATTGCATGTGTTACAGACTACACTGTGAAAAAGGGAAGAGAATATTTCTCTTGGATCTACAGGACATAGAGTATCACAGAATCTAAGTTTCATTAAGGACTCTAATGTCATCTAATTTTATCTTTGGCCCAGCCTACCTCCCTGCTACAACTTCTCTGATAGGTGGTTGTCTAGCCTCTCCTAGACCGCACTCATTGATGGTGTCCTGTTAGACAATTTTTGTTATTTCAACCCTTATGATGAGTTGAAATATGCTGCCTTAAATCACTCACTGATTCTAGGCAGTATTCCCGCATTGCATTCCTGGTTCCTTACCAGTGCAGAGTAGAGCTGGAAATATTATTTCCTTTTTCTGGATATATTCTATTGATGCAATGTTGCAGGCTTACTGTACCCCTAGATTTTTCCCCTATGTGTTAGTACTACTACCTTAAAATAGAAAAAAGAATGAGTAGGGATATAAAAGTATTTTTAGCTAGTCTGATCTTTTAAAAAATCTTTAATATATTACTCTTATTTAGTAACAGTGTCTTTGGAGAAAGACTAACTTTTTTAATCATTCTTTTCCCTGAAACAATACTGTTGTTTTAAATGTTAAATCATAGTTGAAACCAAATCAAATCTTTTCATCTGTTTTTGAAGATGATCTTTTTAAATCAAAGATAATTTAGCAACATTATGAAACATTCAGAAATGAGAAAAAGGGAAAATCATAATCCTAATTCTTCAACTTTTAAAAACTACCATTCATTTTGATATGTGATTACAGTTTTTCTCATCTTTTAAAAGACATATATTGTTGAATCCTACCTTTTTCATTTAACTTTATGTCATAAGCATTTTCCCCCAAATTTTTGTAGTCATCATAACCACTGTTTTTAATTGCATATATTCTCTCAGATAGCTTAGTAGTGAGGAGAACAGACTGTGGAACCAGACTGCCTGGGTTCATATCCCAGCTCTCCCATTTATTGATTCTGTGATCCTGAACAAGTTATTTGACTTTTTTGTGTCTATGTTTTCCCATTCTATAAAATGAAGATAATGTGATTTATCTCAGAGGGTTGTAAGAATTAAATGTTAGTATATTTAAAGCTCTTAGTGTGCCTGACATATTTTAAATCCTCTACATGTTATTTAAAAACCTGTATAATCTTTATTATTCAATACACATATCAAAAACTACTTAAGTATGTCTACTTTGGACTTTAGGTTGCTTCTATTTCTTGTCCCTATAAAACTTTGATGTGAGTGACAAAGTGTATGTTTTAAGGTATTCTTCAGAATTATTTTTCACAGACTATTTTACTCTAAAATTTTTTAAACTTTTAGTTTGTGCTCCACTTGAAGGTATTTGTACTGCATCTACATCTTTCATATTGCTGGGAGATGTTTTGGATTGTCTTCCTTTGGATCAACAAGACAAATATTCAGTTGTGGAAAACAGTGTTGCTACATGGAAATCAGTAATTGCCTTAGTTTCTTTTCCTGTTAACTTTATATCTGAATAGATCCCGAGTTCTGAAAGTAGTTTTGGTTTTTTGCTTATATTTCTAATATTGTTGATTGCCAAAAAGTTTGTCCCTGTGAAAGAATTATATATTATGTTCTCTTGGGAGAGCCAGTAAGAACCAGGTGGAGAAAAATTTGAGTGCAAAACGTGATTGAGTGGTAAAAATTAATTTGAAGATACATACTTTCAGATGTTTATATTGATACTCAGTGTTGTGTTATGTCATATTTCCTGAAAATACTTTTATTTCTTTGAAAATGTTATTAGGTTGACAAAAGTGAAAGCACAGTAGATTCTCAGTGCACTTAGTGTTCTTTAATGTTTTACTTCCTGTAACTTATTATTGAAGGGGGTGTGACAGCTTCGGAAGAATATTAATAATTTCTGTCTTGATTCCAGAGTATAGTCTATTCTACTGGGAAGAATTATTTATTGCAGATGTGCAATGGTACTTAATTCAGTGAAAAAAAGGATTATTTTTAAAAATATATATGTAACCACAAAAATGGGTGATTGAATTACATACCAGTGGTAATATGTTTCTTTTGTTTTTGTTGTTGTTGTTTTGTTATTAATTGGTGCAGTATAAAATTATACATAGTAGTGGGATTTGTTGTTGCGTATTCATAATTTGGTCAGTTTTGTTCACCAGTTCCTCTTCAATAATAACATTTTAAAGATAGATAGTATCTGCATTTTTAGGAAACAGTCTGATTTATTAAAACTGATCTTTAAGCTCTGTTCTAGGTGCAAACTATGAAAATCAGAAAAATGTAGTAAATTCATTCATGCTGAATTTGTTTTGTTGCTGATAGTAATTTTTGTGACAATGTTTTTTTTCCCCCATTTTGAGAACCATTTCTTTAGGAAAACACTCATACTGGTTAAGAAAGTTAGATATTGTAAGACACATTCTGTGTAACATTCATTTCTCTGTATTGTTAGATCTTCTCAGAAGATAATCTAAATCTCAGCATATAGTCTTCTGGAGAAAAATTCAACTCTTTTTGGCCAGGCTTTTTTCTCTATCTGAGAAATCAGGTAAGTTTTTATACAGTAAATAACTTCTTTGCAAGAAATGTTCTAATTTTAATTGGATTGAATTCTGTGATGATAATAATAGTAATGGTTCTAAAAAGTTAAAAATAGTATAGAAAATTGTTACTATATTTTCTTTTACTTGTAACCAGTTATATCAGTCCTAATATGTAAGTTAGTCTTCTGAAGCAAAGTCATTGATTCTTCAAATTCAAAAGTTATTGATAGTAATGTGCAGTTGAATCACACTGTAATGTAGATATGTACCATGGTGTCTATATTTCTTTCTTTTCCTTTTTTTTTTTTTTTTTTTTTTTTTTTTTTTTTGGTACTAGGGATCCTCAGGATCCTTTACCACTGAGCTACATTCCCTGTTCTTTTTGTTTACTTGGAGATGGTCTAGCTAAGTTACTGAAGCTGAATAACTTATGATTCAAACATTATTCTCCTGTCACAGCCTCTGGAATTTCAGGAATTATAGGCATATACTACCTCTCCTGGCTCTCATTTATTCTTGTAGAATAGTTCTAGTCAATTTCAGATTCTAGGTTAGCACTAGATGTAAGATTTCATCTCAGGGGAAATAATCTTTATTTTATCTCCTCTTTTATATTGTTCTATAGACAAAACAGATATCTAAATTTTCTGATGATAATGTAGATGTTTATCTCTGTCCTTAAGATTTTCTTTTTATTTGATCTTCTTCAGTTTTATTTTAATGTATCTACATCTCAGTTTCCTCTTACTTATCATAACTACATGGGATTTGTGGGCATCTTAAATCTGAATATAGGTGTGTTTTATTCCATTTATAAAGTTTAGCCCATGTTGCTTCAGATACTGTGTATGCCTCTTTCTCAGTGTTTCATTTTGGATTTCCAATTAAATATCTTTTATACTGTTCCACCAAATTCCCTGTGAGCACTAGAGGAATCTTAAGATGTGAATTTCAGACAACTTGGTATGGCAGCACATGCCCATAGTCCTGGACTGAGGGTGGAGGATCACTCAGATTCAGAAGTTCAGGAATAGCCTGTTTGCCACAGGGAGACACTGTTGTCTCCAAAAAAAAAAAAAAAAAAAAAAAGAGAGAACATTTTACAAAGTATATATGTGAAAATCAAGTGTAGTTTTATTTCTGACTTGATCTTTTGTTTAATTGTAGACTTAGCATTTTATATGTTTTGCTTATTTGACATGAGTTATATTCTTACATGAATAGTTGTCAGTGGATTTGCTTTGAAAATCTTTTTAATTGATCTTAACTTGCAGAGTCAGTTTAATTTGGAAAATGTCACTGTTTTCAATACCAATGAGCAAGAAAGCACCCTGGGTCAGAACATGAGACTGATATAGAACCTCACAGAACATCTCTGTAAGTTTGTTACTCAAATAATTCATATGAAGGAGCTTCTAAGTCCTCAAAAATTTAAAAACCCTTATTTCTAATTCATAGAAATAATATATATTTGTGTTAAAAAATTCAAACAATATTTAAAATAGAAAGTATAGCTAATCTGTAATTTAAGGTAGATTATGGAATATCTGTTTTTCTATTGTAGTGGATTTATACTGTAGCTATACTTAATAGTGGTGATCTAAGGTAGATTATGGAGTGGCTATACTTTCTGTTTTAAATATTATTTGAATTTTTTTACACAATCCATATTATTTCTATAACCATTCATAATATTCTCCTGACCTTATGGGATTTTTTTGTATATATTTACAAACTTATGTTGTTTTTTTAAAAATTAGTTTATGTAAGACATATTGCTCTTAAATTCACTTTCTTCTTTTGATGTGTTTCCACAGCAGTACATTTAAATGGTTCATGAGAAGTCTTCAAAAGATATACCTACATCATGAGACATTTAGGTAATTTCAAACATTATAAAAAACTTTGAACAGCATTACAGTGAATAGTATTGTATATATCATTGCTTAAATTGTGCAGGTCTCTCCTCAGTAAGTAAAATTGCTGGGTCAAAATATATATACATTTCAGGCTGGGGTTGTGGCTCAGTGGTAGAGTGCTTGTCTAGCACACATGAGGTCCTGGGTTTCATCCTCAGCACCACATAAAAAAATAAATAAGATATACACATATTTCAAATTTTATAGATATTGCTCAGTTACTTCTCAAAAAGATTATATAAATTTTATACTGCCATCAGTGGTAGGTGGAGAATGCCTTCCACTTTTCCTAACCACACCAACACTGGGAATTTTCAGTTTTTCAAAACTTTGCTTACATGATACAAATATCTGAAAAAGTATCTTCATTGTATTAGTTTACATTTATTTGATTATTATTAGTGTTGAAGAACATACTGCCTATTGATTGGAATTTATTTTTCTTCTAAGAATTGCTTCTTCATGCAACGTGCCCATTTCCCTGCTGAATTGTTTTTGTCGTTGCATGTATTTTCAAAATGTTTAGCCATAAACTATATTTTTCCAGAGATCTGTTGACCCGAGTTGAGAAAAAAAAAAAAAAAAAAACTGGCTTAAATCTTTTCACTATATCTTCATGCCTGTATTATGTCATTGTCATAGTGCTCTTTAGTTTTTGAATTCCTGCCATAGAATTCCCGTTGTCTTAAAGATTATATATCTGGATGTTACTATAACCAGAATTCTCTAAGAATGGTTGTCTGTCATGACCGATTATTCTAGCATTTATTTTCTGCCTGATAACTACTTTATGATAGGCTGTCCATTTTTTTTTTAATTTAGCACACTGAGGATAGAGAACGGATGGATGTAGAAGAAGTTGAAATGGGAGATGATGAAGCTCCAACAACATGGTGAGTTTTTAAGCTCAAGATTTCTTGATTTGCAGAAGATAATCCCTTAATGATTTACCAAGTACTGGAGTGAGGATATAAACAAAGGAAGGACATTATGCTTACAGATTTTTTTATATGTAACTTTCATATATATGGCTTAAGTCCTAAATCAGTAATGGGCTATATCAATGAGTTTTGGAATTGTGAGCAGATAGTACATCATTTACATCATCTGCTTTATGCATATTCCCAGTATTTGAAAAGCCAACCAGTGGCAACCTTTGGAGCTTCTCCCCTCCCATCAAACTTGAAGACCTCATACCTGTGGGTATTTCACTGACATTTAATAAAATGGAAGTGACAGTAACCTCTTCTCTCCCCTTCTGTCTCTTATTACTGTGTTGTTTCTCATCCTCTACATTCTTGAGCCTTCTTTCCAAATAATTTCTTCACTGTGCTAGTTATAAGCAGTGAGGAAGAGAAAAAGGAAGCCAAGAAGGAAAACTTACTTTCACTAGCACTCTTCCTGGAATCTTAGGTTGTGGAAGTCATCAGTAGTTGTAATTGGAAGAATTTGCATTATTATCACCTAGATGGTCAAGAGGAAATTGCTGTATCTGCACAGGAAGATGTGTTCCTGGCATCCCACATTTCAGATTCAAACACAAACCCCCATTAGCAACATGCAGAAGTAGTGTAGTTCCAGGCTTAACTGCAATACTTCCCAACTTCCTTGAGCAAGTTACTTTACCTCCCTACAACCCAATTTCAGTATCTTTGAAATATAGTATAGTTGTTGAGAGGATTAAATAAGCTGATAACCAGAAAAGGTCTTCTAAGGCACTTGGTTATTATTACTGTAGTTGTTGACATTACATAGAGAGGAAAATATAAAGCACTTAGAACAGTTTCTATCCAGTGTTTTGTAGTTAGCTATTAACTACAGTTTTTTGTTGTTGATGTTGTTTGTTTTCGGGGTGATTGAACCCAGGGGTGCTCTACTACTGAGCTACATCCTCAGCCCTTTGAGACAAGGTCTTGCTAAGTTGCCAAGGCTAGCTTCACACTTGCAGTCGTTCTGCCTCAGTCTCCATCATCGCTGAGATTCACATGTACACCACACACCCAGCAGCTATAGTAGTTTTTTTAGAAACCCATTTGTTCATGGATAGGGTGGGCTAGGTGGGCTAACTTTACTTCTAATTTCTTATTCTACCATACTTTGGTGTTTGCCCTTTTTCATATAGTACAATCTAATCTGAGTCAGAAGGAAAAGGAAAAGGCAGATGATAAAGCGTGGCTCAAAAGTTGCCTATGTGACTTCTGCTCCCAACTGATTTTACATGGCCACACCTAGCAGCAAGAGAGGTCAAAAACTGTAGTATTCTGAATACCCATGTGTTCAGCCAAAATTCAGGGGCTCTACCAATATAGATGAAGAGGGTTTATTGGGGTCTGTGTGTCTTCTCAAATTGTAAGTATATATAAACCAAGTATGGTGGCTCATGCTGATAATCCCACCTACTCAAGAGGCTGAAGCAAGTTCAAAGACAACCTCAGCAACTTAATGAGACCCTCCCTCAATATACAAAATACAAAGAATTGCAGATGTAGTTCAGTGGTACAGCACCCCTGGATTCAGTTCCCAGTAACCATCCTCCACAAGGTGTATATAATTATTTGTGAATGTACACTTTTCTGAGGAAAGAGTCCATGGCTTTGATGAGTTTCTGCCTAGAATTTATGACCCAAGGAGATATTAAAAACATTTACATATTTGTAAAATAATTTAAATGATTTAATGTAACATTTATTTTATTATCTTCATTCCAATCAATTATAACCTGCATAGAAAATTCTGCTCACTTTAGGATTACTCCAGGAACCCAGTGCAATGTTATGAGAATATTTCATGGAAAACTTTTTTGAAGGTGAGTTGCTAGTCACAGACTGTCAAAAGCCCATTATTTTACAGCTAGTTGTGTAGCTAAATTTTACACTTGTCTGGTATACTTTTGATTATAGAATCTGCTTCTAATACTTTTATGCCTATTTTATAATATATAGAAGCTAAATTGTAAAATAATATTTGAATTGCTGATTTTGTGGAGTGGTTTAAATGAGACTTGGGAACATAAAAGTAATGAAAACTTTGAGGTTTTTGTATAGTGATTATTGTCAATGTAAATAACATAAATTATTGATTTCTTTTTCAGAATACATTTGGTCTTTGCATAAAATGATTTTACCTATCCTATTAAAAAGGGGTCTTTAAACTATGGCCTAGGGCCAAATCAACCTACTGCTTTGGAAACAACAGTTCATTTGAATGCAGCCATGACTATTGTTTTATCTTTGCTGGTTTTTGTGCTGTAGTAGCAGAGTTGAATAGTTGCAACTGACAGTATAATGGGCCACAAAGGCCTAACATAATTACGGTTCAGTCCTTTACAAAAAAAAGTTTGCCACCAGACTTGTTTTAGAATAATTCTCTGTATTTCTTTATCTTTTTTATTTTTTTTTTCTTTTTCTTTCTTTCTTTTTTTCTTTTTTTTTTTCTTTTTTTTTTTTTTTTTTTGGCTAATGACTAGTTCTTTTTTGTTCTAGAAATAAAATCAAGAATCAATAAATGAGATGAATTCAAATGAAAAAGATTTTTCTCAGCAAGGAGATAATATGAAAAAAGAGCCTACAGAATGGGATAAAATCTTTACCACACTCACTTTAAATAGAGCACTAATCTCCAGAATTTATAAAGAATGTAAAAAGCTTTACACCAAAAATACAAATAACCCAATCAATAAATGGCTAAGGACAGACACATCACAGAAAAAGATGTACAAGCGATCAATAGACAGATATATGAAAAAACGTTCAACATATTAGTAATAAGAAAAATGCAAATCAAAACTACCCTAAGATCTCATCTCACCCCAATTAGAATGGCTATTATCAAGAATACAAGCAACAATAGGTGTTGGTGAGGATGTGGGGGAAAAGGCACACCCATACATTGCTGCTGGGATTGCAAATTGGTGTAGCCACTCTGGAAAGCAGTATAGAGGTTTCTTAGAAAACTTGGAATGGACCTACCATTTGACCCAGCTATCCCACTCCTCAGTTTAAGCCCAAATGACTTAAAATCAGCATACTGCAATGATGGAGCCACATCAATGTTTATAGCAGTTCAATTCACAATTGCTACAATGTGGAACCAACTTAAATGCCTTTCAGTCAATGAATGGATAAAGAAACTGTGGTATATATATATATATAATAGAATATTACTCAGCCATAAAGAATAATAAAATTATGGCATTTGTAGGTAAATGAATGGAGTTGAAGAATATCATGCTAAGTGGTGTAAGCCAATCCCCCCAAAATCAAAGGCTAAATGATTTCTCTGATAAGTGGATGATGATACATAATGCCAGGGGCGAATGGGGAGAGGTAAGGGAAGAATGGAGGAACTTTGGATTGTGTAGAGGAAAATGCCAGGTGGGTAGGGGGTAGGAGAAAGGAAAGATAATGAAATGAGACAAACATCATTATCTGTTTGCATGTATGATTACACAAACTCTGTGACTCTACATTGTGTACAATCAGAGAAATGAAAAATTGTATCCCATTTGTGTACAATGAATAAAAAAATTAATTTTTAAATCCAGAATAAGTAAGTAGCTCATAAAGTATGTTGTTATTTTTAATACTTTTAAAAAATATCTTTTATTTTTTTATGCAATTTAGAGGGGACAGTACCATCCAAATTCAGTTTAAGTGGATAGCTTGAAATCGTTAAGGAACTGTCTTCTAGCTGGACAGAATTTGACATCATTGTTTGATTTGGTCACAGTCTTAGTACAAGAAATGCGTGAGAGTTTCCATAGCTGGTTAATCAATTACTCTCACTGGTAAATTCCTGTGTACAGTGAACCTTTCATATCAGTAGATTCCACATCTATGAATTCAACCAACTGTAGATTGAAAAAACTTGGGAAAAAATTTCACCTGTATTGAACATATACAACATATATGAACTATTTTTCTTGTCATCATTACCTAAACAATATAGCATCATGATTATTTTCATAGCATTCACATTATCTTAGACATTATAAGAAATTTAGACATGATTTAAAGTATGAAAGATGTATGCATAGGTTATATGCCAGTAGTTCACCATTTATATAAGTAACTGGAGCATCCTGAGATTTTAGTTACAGGGCAGGGATGAGGTCCTGGAATCAATCATACATGGGTAGATACCAAGAGACTACTATACTCTGAAAGGATCCTTTCTCTCAAACTGTAATAAATTTTTGTTTTCTCATGAAGAGAAATTTCTTTGCTACTTTGAAAGTACAGTGAAATCGCATACAAAAGTTTTTACCACCAGTTTGCTATCAAATTTTCTTGTAGAGTGTGCCTAACATTATACCTATATGGTGTACTGGAAATAAATTTTAAGTATTTGATACAGAAAAGCAATAAACAAATTTTGGATAACAATGCTTAATAAAACAAAATGATATTTTTACTTTTCAGTATTCTGAAGAAGATTTAGCTATTTTAAGAGTTATAAAGTAGATGATGCTCAGGCCTCCATGAAAAAGTTAGAAGAATTGAAAACAGAAGAACATGCGTATTTTGCAGAATTTTTAACAAGTGAAAAGGTATAAATCTTTTTTTCACTAAGAATAATTATAAATGTTCTTTTTTATTTCTTTTTTTTCTCCTCTAGCTGATAATCTTTTAAGTTCCATAGGACTTCTTACTTTACTTTTAGTTAAAGCTCACAAATGTTAGTTTAAAACTCTCATTTCTAATTTGATTTCAATGATGAAAGAGGTTCTACATTGTCTGTTTTATAGACATATTTTAGAATAAATGAAGCTTACTTTGAAGTGTATGCATTTTGAACCTTAAATTAGTATTTAATATACATTTATAAAAATAATATTTTGTAATTAGTTTTTCTTTGAAGTACAAATAAGAGGTTTTAAAGTTCTCTATCAATTTATTATACTTTTTGAGTAATTTTGTTCAAATACAATGCTAAGGGGTTGTATAACTTTTCTAGTTAAAATGGCATATTGAGTTTGTTTCAACTCACTCCATTTGCTCCAAACACATAGCATCAATAGGTAAAATATTTTTAAAAATGCCAAAAAGACAAAGTGGAGGGGGTTTTCAAGATGGCGGACTAGAGGGTGGCTGTATTTCATGTTGCTCCAGGACTCAGGATTCAAGAAGACAAGGTTTTGAGAGACTTGGAACCAACTCAAAGCCTCCAGGTGACTCTCTCCCGTTGGGGAGGCGTCCCAGATGGGGCGGTAGTCCCGGAACACAGGGAACTCTGTGAAGTAGAGTTACCCAAGGAGACACCTCTCCCCCCACTGGAGCAGTGAACTCGGACAACTGAGAGCACTGTAAAGGAGGGCCGCTCAGCACAACACTTGAACTCGGAGCGACTGTACCAGAGCGCCAGGCAGCTGCCTGGAGGAGGAGGTACGCGGCGGGTCGCTTGGACTAGGAGCGTCGTTTGGACTAGGAGCGACTGCACCATAGCTCCAGGCTGCTGCTCAGAGGAGGGGCCGCACAGCCAATTAGGTGCAGAGCATGATGCCAGGACCTAGGTGGCTTCTTGGTGGAAGAGCTGCACAGAAAGATGCTTAGGGGCGGAGCAAAGGTTCCAGGACTGCGGGCAGCTTCTCTGAAGAGGGGCAGCCTAAGGAGACTCTTTGGCGCAGGGCAAGGCTCCCAGGCCCAGGAGGTAGGTCGGGGCACCTGGGAATGTTGCAGAGGAAGGCTGCCCAGCTCAGGTGGTAGTTGTGGATTGAGGGGAACCTCTAGGAGGGGAACTGACCAGTGAGACCTCCCCACCGGGTGAGTCTTCCCAGCCGGATGAGGTTTTCCCACAAGGACTGTAAAACCAAAGACACAGGCCCAAACAGGCCTTGCCTCAGCCCGCAGCCTAGTTCCCCTTTGGATGACCATTGGTCAACAAGTAGAGGCACCTCTGCCCACTGGCAGGGAATATACCCCACCTGAAGGCCACTATCCCTAGAGAGGCAGCTTCCTTGTGGAGCACTGCATTATCAACTTCCTCCAAGACTTCAGGCTACTGAAGGCTAGGAGGGGATATACTAGAAATCTTCAGGGACATTATAAGTCAATAGAGGAAATCTGCAATATCTCAGTGATCCACTGATACCTGAACAATATGAGAAAACAAGGGAAGAAAATACCCCAAACAAATCTAGATGCTACATCAATAAAATCCAATGACAGAATGGCAGAAGAAATGTCAGAAAGGGAGTTCAGAATGTACATAATTAAAATGATCAGAGAAGCAAACGAGGATATGAAAGAGCAAATGCATGCATTGAATGATCGCACCAATCGACAGTTAAAAGAGCAAATACAGGAAGCAAAAGATCATTTCAATAAAGAGTTAGAGATATTGAAAAAAACCAAACAGAAATCCTTGAAATGAAGGAAACAATAAACCAAATTTAGAACTCCATAGAAAGCATAACCAATAGGATAGAACCCATGGAAGACAGAACCTCAGATATTGAGGAAAAAATATTTAATCTTGAAAACAAAGTTGACCAGAGAAGATAGTAAGAAATCATGAATAGAATATACAAGAACTATGGAATATCATGAAAAGACCAAATTTAAGAATTATTGGGATTGAGGAAGGCTTAGAGAAGTAAACCAAAGGAATGAACAATCTATTCAATGAAATAATACCAGAAAATTTCCCAAATCTGAAGAATGAAATGGAAAATCAAGTACAAGAAGCTTATAGGACTCCAAATACACAAAATTACAACAGACCCACACCAAGGCACATTATAATGACAATACCTAACATAGAAAATAAAGACAGAATTTTAAAGGCTGTGAGAGAAAAGAACCAAATTACATTCGGGGGGAAACCAATATGGATATCAGCAGATTTTTCAATCCAGACCCTAAAAGCTAGAAGGGCCTGGAACAACATTTTTCAGGCCCTGAAAGAAAACGGATGCCAACCAAGAATCTTATACCCAGCAAAACTTACCTTTAGATTTGACGATGAAATAAAATCCTTCCATGATAAACCAAAGCTAAAAGAATTTACAAAAAGAAAGTCAGCATTACAGAACATTCTCAGCAAAATATTCTATGAGGAAGAAATGAAAAACAAAGATGCAAATCAGCAATGGGAGGAACTATCCTAAAGGAATAGTCAAATAAAGGAGTAGCCAAGTCATGTCAAAAAAAAAAAAAATAAGCCAAATGACTGGGAATACAGATCATATCTCAATAATAACCCTGAATATTAATGGCCTGAACTCAGCAATCAAAAGACATAGACTGGCCGATTGGATTAAAAAGAAAGATCCAACAATATGTTGCCTGCAAGACAAAGTGGAGCTTCTAGAAACAGATTAAGTGTCTTCATAGACCAGAAATGCCAAGTAATGAATGAAACCAAAGACTTAGCCTATTGGACTCTATCCAGGCAGATGGTGGCATCAGAAATTTGATTGCAAACAGAGACCAGGAACCAGTGCAAGATTCACTGCTGGAAGCTGGAGGCTGGGGTAGAACTTTATCTACTTTGGAAAGAAATTAAGAAAAAATATCAGCAATCTTAGCCAAGAACTATGGTCTCAGGAAGTTTTCAGCTGTCCATCTACTTGCTTGGTGACTGAATACATGAAACTTCTGAAATTCTATGACTGCTCCAAAAAGTCATTATTAAAACGGTTTCCAGACTTGGTCCTTGGAGCCTTGATAGAAACAAATTCAAAGCCACTGGACAGGAAAGGGTGCACACAGAGGGGAAAGAAGGGAAAGTAAGTGAACAGAAGAAAAACTGCTCATTTCAAATACTTTTATTAACTAGAATTTTAAAATCTATAAAGAATTCAGTGAAAGATCACCAGCAAAATCACCTGTTTGTATGTTTATTCCAAATTAAATATACAAAAACCTGACCAAGACTTTTGACCAAGTTGTTTGCAGAATTAGAGTTAGTGCCTGGACCCATGCACTGACTCATCCCTACAAAAGCAATTTCAAAAAAATGTTCACACTTTCTCAGTGTTGCTTTTAATGACATTTTGAGTAAATTCCTTCCATAACTGTCATCTGTGGTTGTTGCTGAGCAGGTGGCATTTGTATTTTTTCTTTGACCTTGACACTTACTGATGCTATTATATGATCTAATATGCAGATTAGTAGGATTGCCCCTCCCATCTGCAGCAGATAAAATCCAAGAACCCTATGGATGCCCGAAGTCACAGTTAGTACCAAACCTTATATACATTGTTTTTTTGATACACACATATTTATATAAAGATAAATTTGTAAATTGGGCACACTAAGAGATTAAGAACAATAACTAATAAGAATACAGAAAAATTGTAAAAATAAACCATAGTAGTTATATGAATGTGGTCAGTCTCTCTTGAAAGGATTAAAACAAATATTAATATTTTTGGATTGTAATTGAGTGAAACCACAGAAAGAAAAAAAAATTATTTTGGGGTTGACTAAAACCACAGAAAGCAAAACCACAGATAAGGGGGAACTATTTACTGTTTTGGCTGCTGTACCCACCTACTCCAAGGTTTACCAGCTTAAAACAAACCTTTTATTTTGCCATAAGTTTATTTTCTGTTGATGTAAATCAGCAGAGGGTTGGCTAGACAGCTTCTGCTCTGGGTCTCTCAGCACTTTGGTCATCTGCTGGCTTGGCTGGTGACCTTCTGAGGCTATTCATACACATGCCTGCCAGCAATGCTGCCTGTGAGCTGGGAGTCCTACCGACTGCCTATCAGCATGCCAACATATGCCCCGTCCAGCATGGCAGCTTCATGCTATGGGACCATTTACTTGCTTGACTTCTCCAAGAGCAGACTTCCCAAGGGAGCCATGTAGAAGATACATGTACAGTGACCCTTTTACCACATTCTGTTGGTTACACATTAGTCATTAAATATAGCCAAGCCCACCTCTTAACTGAGAAATGTCATGGTCTTTGTAAGTAAATCTTTAAATCACTATATCCAAATATTTGTAGGCGTAAGAAGTCAAGGAGAAGGATGAGAGAAATCAAAGTCTACTTTACTTCTTTATGTATCCTGTGTCCTTAATCTGGGAAGAAGCTCCCTAAATACTTTCATGTTATGTCTATTGTGCAGGAAGAAATCTACCAGATTTGCTGGAGCCTCTTACATGACTACACCCAGTAGCAAGTCCCTTCCTTCCTTCCTTTCCAGTAAAAATGTCAAAATTCATTTTATTGTCACATGATAAGCCTATTGAACTACCTGTGTACTGAGAAATCACCAAGATGTTGAATTGTAGTTACACAGAATTATAAATTGAATGGCAACACTCACTTTGTGGTTCATTTTGTACCAAGTGGTTGTATTCAGAGTAGAAGTTTGCCCGATTGCAGATTCAGAGTTCACACCAAGAGCCACAAAGCGGTGTTCCCTAGGGAGGTGGGAATGGGCTCCCACTCCTAAGCTTCTCTCTTGGCATTAATGGTCAGCTGTACTCAGCAACTCTTGAATCACATCATTTTTGTAGGGAATCAGGGTACTTTTCTGTACTGTAAAAAAAAAGGCACCAGGGTTCTGCTCTTCAGGGGAACATCATCCTTGCAGATATTGTTGAAGGGTGTTTTCCCATCCCTTCTTTATGATTCAAGTGACCTGTTCATGGTTTCCTCTTCCAAGACACATGGAACTTTAAAGCTTGACTTTTGAAATTCCAGTCCCTCATCTTCTTTTTTCTCACATCATCTCTTTTCAACTGACTGAATATGGTCAAAGACAAAGCAATGTAAGAAAAGATGGGAGCCATAAACCTTAGCAAAGATGAATCACTGTGCATTTCTTTTGTGACTTGTTATTAAAACTTCATTTGTGGTCATACAGATGCCATTGAAGAGAATAATGCAATACCTTTCTTACAAACCTACTGTTAATATAATTTCATTATTAATAAGCTTAGAAATCCCATGAGGTCTGTGTGAGAAATGAATTACAGTAGTGTCCTGCTTACAAACAGCAGTTTCTAAATGTTTTAAATTATGGTGAGTTTTGTTTCTCTCAGTAAATTATTTTGGGTTATTTGGGGTAAGAGAGTTCTGAGGGAGAGTATAAGCACTCTCCCTCTCTCTTTTAATGAATGAGCATCAAGTGAGTGGCCCTTAAGTACTGAGCACTTATTATTGACTGTGTTTAGTGTGTTCCTTATTTTAGATGTGCTGTGTGGTTCCCTACAGTTGAAGGCAGAGCAGATTAGATTAAAGATATTACTTATGATTCTCCCTTTTTTTTCTAGTGTCTATCAAATAGTTGAAGAAAAATGTCCTCGAAGAACTAAAAAGATAACAGAGGTCTTAAAATGCTACCCAGTGCAAGTTCACTTCCAGAACGCTTCCATGCTGAACTCACAGTGCTACTTTGGTGTAAAATTTCCAGCAGACAGCCTCCAAGCTGCTCAGCCTTTTACTATTGGTGACATGACTTACAATAGATACTGGAATGCTCTCCTCCTCCCCCATAAAAGCTACGGAATTTATTTCCAAGCTGCTAGTAGAGCCAGTGGGGTAAATTTTATAGATGATTGTTTACCAGTGCTATTTTAGTTTATTAATGTGAACATAACTTCAGTAAGATGGTAGTAAATAAATAAAGTCATGCCTTTGTGTGCTTTTACTTGTAAACATTTTTTTTCCTTCTTTAAAATTTTCATCTAGAGAAATTTATGGCAAGAAATGAATATATTAATATATTCATCCTTTTCTGTTTTTGGTTTGGAAAGTGCAGTGTCAACAATGATGGATTTTATTTTCAGATTTTCTTATTACCAAAAGTTGGCTAGACATTCTGCGTAGCTTGCTATTTTACAGGAAAGCAGTGTAACTACAACACATGCATCCAGCTCATTTGAAGTTTTGTGAGCTCCACAACCTCTGTCTTTTCAGCATATTCTGTCCTATTTAATTCCACAAGACTTTATGCTTCCTACCCCTATGACTAAATTAAATCTTTTTTTTTTCTTTAAGATAAAAAAGCTTTAGGAATATGAGATGGAACAAAGTAAAACTATCATTGAGTCCCACATCTGAAATTCGTCCCCTTTCGTGTTTCAGCCAACTAGAGCTCTGATAAAATTTTATGTCTCATTAGACAAAAAGAAACATTTTCCAGGTTCTTCCATTGATGCCCTCCCTCATGGCACACCAGGTCTAGGTACCACTGGCCACCTAACTTTTGCCATGAAAGGAAAAATCTCAGGTGTATAATCCTCCCCACAGTGCTGTTTTCACAGTGCACAAGGATGGGTCTGGGAAAGCATTCGGCATCCACCAGGTAGAGATCATTTGTGTTTAACTCCACGTCCTCATCGGGTGCAGTGTTCCCCAACACCATCTGCACTGGAGCCAGAAAATGTATATGAGCATGGTTCACTGAGTAAGTGTGATAAAAGCCATACCTGAAACAGTGAAGTCTTTCCTTATTGGTGTCATTCAACTCGAACTACAGATAATTCTGTTGTTTTAAATAAAACATGAATAATAATGCCCCCCTCAGGTGAGAGATAGGAATTTAATTTTATTCTGCTACATATGGATTTCCAGTTTGAGGAGTATTGGAATGAGCTCTTCTTTAAAGGTTTTGTAGAACTCAATACTTTTTATAATTACAATCCGTATTGCTGTGTTCCAATCAGTTTCAATGCTTATCTTTTTAAAAATTGTTCTAAAACATTAGTTTTTACATGAAGTCTATATATATCATACCAGTTTAGACCAAAGTGCACCATAAAAGTCTGTTTAGAGAGTCTTCGTATACAAGGGAGTAAAATATTTATGCTTCCCCCTTCTTTAATGAGATGAAGTCTTACTATGTTGTCCAGCCTGTCTCCAAACTCCTGGTTCCTCATCTCCTAAACAGCTGGGATGACAGGTGCATGCCATCAGGGCACACCTACTATTTTTCATCTGATTATAATAGCACTATAAAGTCAAGTCTGCATGGACTTTTTTTCACTCTTGATGCTTGAGTACCAATAGCCAGGTGATGTTATCCTAGAACTTCTGTTTCCAGGGCCTGATTAAAATTCTGAGAAATGTGATCAAGGATGAGCTATAGATAGGGGGAGTCACCATGTGCTGCCCACACAACACCTCCTAAAGAAGAAGGTGCAGATGCATGTACTTGGACATGAGCAGTAATCTCTCATCAATCTTAAGGTGATAAACATTACATTTGGAAGTGCATGAGAAAATGCTTTGAGAAATATAAATTGTCACATTAAAGTGAGGCACTAGAAATTAACAATTAACCCTTATAGTTAAATATACTCTTTCAGATCATCACAGTAACCATGAGTATGAAGATGCTCTGTGTGATTTAACTTAGAAATAATGAGAACAGGGCATCATTGAGTCTGTGGCACAAGATCCACATCAGCTCATGCTGGATAAGTACTGTTGGAAAAAATTATCATCTTGTTGTTGTTTAACTGTCAGGAAACCGTTTGAATATGCCATGGACATCAAATCTTCATTACATTCCTGCTTCATGAATATACATGACTTTTGCATTTAGTGTTAACAAATGTTTATTGTTGCATGTTATGTGCAGGCATTATGGAAGCTACTCACTTCATTAGTAATTTGTCCTCATAGGCTTATTGGTCTATTTTTGAGAATTTATTTTTGTTGCTTTTAAAACCTTCAATTCTGAATATCATATTGTACCTGATGAATACCTTTATTTATAGGAGTAAGTTAGTAGTAAATGAAACTATAGTTGGTATGCATCATGAGCTGCTTTTAGGTGTCATAGTGTTACAAAGCCCTTGAACCAGATATCCATCTAGGATCTTAGAACTGCAGCTCATAGCCTGTGCTTGAGAACAGGACTTTTGAAATATTGCATTATTTTATTCCACTTAAACTTACAGTCTGAAATATAAATCTAGTCCCAAGGTACCTAATTTATAATGCTTTTTGTTTAACATTAAAGTGGAAACTTTTGAAATCACCTTCATACATGTGTTCTCATTTATTTATTCACCACTAATGCAAAAAAGGAGACAGTTCTACTCTTGTTAATTAGATGAAGAAACTGTGTGTATTTGGAGATGAGTGGACTTACCGGGGTCACTCAGCTAATAGTCTGTGGGTCAAAACTTGATCTCAAGCATTCCATCTCCTACCCCAGGGTTTCTTTCATTGTGTTTTCATGGTTTTTCACCCAGTAGAAACTCTGACAAGTTATACTATAGTGTAGTTTGAGCTTCTGACCTCTCCTTTATTAGAATTAAGTCATTGCCCAATCTACTTTGAAAACAACAAACTATTTCTTATCATGCTGATTCACATAGTTAAGTAGTTATATAAATAACACACTAGTAAATATGGAAACCTGACAAGTTTGCTCCTTCCACAATAAATTGAATTAGATGATGATTTGGATCATTTTTTTCCATCAGCTAGATTTCATCAATATTGTAATTTGTTTTTCAATTCACCAAAGAATGATTAGACAGTCAAATGACCTGATTGACTATGTAAGGCAGCTTGGGACCCATGGTGATTCTAGCTGCAGCTGAGCACTCCCGCTGAACTGCTGCCCGCTCGCTCATCTCAGTTGCGGCTCACCAATATCTCCGGGGCTGTAAGGAACCAGTAGCGGAGGAGAATACTTGCAAGCTGACAGATGAACCAATAGCTATTTAGCATGTTAGGACATAATGTGGGAAGCAGGAAAATGGCGGCAGCATAAGCCCAAAATTCCTCTAACGTAAGAGGCCGGCAGAGCGCAGATTGACAGGTGGTTGGGAGGCCGGAAATTCCTGAAACGCAGGAGGTGGGCAGAGCGCAGATTGACAAGTGGTTGGGAGGCAGAGTATCGGCTTTATATTACAGACTAAATATTCCCCACTCATATTTTCTGAGTCATTTGCAAACATTTATACAGCAACAGACTCTATCCACATAACCTCTTTGAGGGAAATAGGGAAACAGATTTTAAGATTTGCTGCCTAATGCTGTCATTTCTGTTTCATAAAATCATAATACAGTAGGAAACCTTGGGAGATAATCTCCCTCCAGGTTAAAAAAAAAAAAAAAAAAAAAACAAACATTTTGTGCTATTTTGTGAAGTTCTACATGAATAGATCCAGCATTTCCCCCTTTGCAGCACAGCATAATGTTTCATCCCCTTTATAATGAGAAAAAATTCCCTTCTTTATACTAAAAATTGTTTTTGCAGCACAAAAGACTGTCCATCTTGACTCTTTAGTCTAAACATTGAAATGGGTAGGTTTAATAACTATTAGTACCACACATGGCCTCTGAGAATATGTCTGCTCTCTCCAGGTAAGGCCGCTCAGAGTAACATGGGCCACAATTTCAGCAGTTCCAGGCACCAGTCATGCCCTTTATGGCCTTCTGGACTTGTCCCATTCAGACTTCTGGGAGAATTTGTGCAGATAGTTCAGTAGTCAACATCAGGTCTAGACTTCAAGTCAGTGCCTGAGCACATCTTGTTCTAGGCCCAGCTTGCTGCCATTGTTTAACATTGAGCACTGGGCCAAAACTGACTTGTTTCCAGCC
Organism: Sciurus vulgaris; assembly: GCF_902686455.1. Classification (NCBI taxonomy): domain Eukaryota; kingdom Metazoa; phylum Chordata; class Mammalia; order Rodentia; family Sciuridae; genus Sciurus; species Sciurus vulgaris. Next base: position 33,586,809 of record NC_136474.1, read on the forward strand.
ATTTTGAAAACCAACCAAATTCTACATTCAATAATCATTCCCTTTCTTCTGAACTTTTAAAATTCATACTAGATATCATAACTGAAACTTTAAATGACAGAGTTGATTGAACTCCATTGCTTGCTCATTAAAACAAGTACCCAGAGCTGGCACTATGAGTCAAGATTGGGCATCTGCAAGGAGTGTGCACCATATCTTAATGGCCTCATCTCTAGTCTCTGTAATATTTTAACATGTTCATCATCTTTGTTAATATGGTCAAGCTTATTAGTCAATGCTTACTCTTAAATGCACATATTGAAGTTTATTCACTATAAATGAAAGAAAGTATGCACAGTATTCTCTAAACAAAACACATGCAAAAGGAAAAATTGCCTTTGCACAAAAAATTAGAATTTATACAGAAAAAAGTATAAAAGTTTACACCATTAGAAACCTAGCAAGAAAATAACAAGGTAGAGGGAAAATATTACAAAACAACTCTTTTGCCAAGCAATTTGTAAATCATGCTGCTCAATTCATAGAAGCGGGTGAGGAAAGAAAAAAAAAAGAACAACTATCAGTTACAATTGTACTTTGTCACATATTGTTCAAAGCTTATTGACAGCTCCTAACCACAGGCACATATTTCGAAAGAAATGAAAGACATGACCATTTTAGGAAGGGCAAGAGGTGCAGAGCACACATGCAAAAGGCAAACACTGTATCTAGAGGGAACCCAGAGCCAAGGACATGCTCACCCAGTTGTCTGAGGCATGTGTCTTATTTCATCTCCACTTTGAGTTATGTTGCTGTTTTTCCAGAGAAAGCCTAACCCCAAACACCCAAACCCACCAGAAGGTTGGTCCCAGGTGAGCTTCCTCATTTTTTTGAATCACTGTGCCATTTTGCAAATGATTGCTACCAACCATGTTGAAATTGTGCAATGCAGAGAGAGAACATCTTATTTTCTTGACTTGCAAAAGAAAAAGTTAAAAGTAAGTCCTAAAGAATGATAATATGGAGCTTACAATGGCTGCATAATAATATGCTTTCCTGTATTCCAACAGGGAACCAAAAGACAAGGGTGACCACCTCTCTTTTTCCCAAAGTAGAAGAGTCATGAGCATAGGTACAATGCTGAATAGAGATAACCAGTTATTCACTCAACAGAAGCAAATGTGACTATTAACAGGACATACTCACTGTTACTGGGCATTTATGATGTACAGGTTGTATCTTACTATTTTTTAATGTTTAAATTTTTTTTAACTAAAGCTTTTCTAAACATTTTCTTTCCCAACCTTTGCATTTCCTAAAATAATTTAGTTATCAGAAAAAAAAGAAAAGAAAGAAATCTTAAATCACTTATGTATTTAAAACTATGTTTGGAGAACTATTAGTGAGATAAATGAAGTGACTTCCAGTATGTGAACAATTGGAAGAATAAAACCCATGTTATTTTTATAAAAATGTATGCTCTTTAATTTAAATTGGATGCAAAATCAAATTTGAAAATCATTTGACTTTTTCCATTTCTGAATTCAAAATATTTCTTTTACCTGATTCCTTTAAATTTTTAATTCTTTTTTGATCACATAGCCATTTCACTTTTAGATTTTCCTTAGCAATTTATTTAACATAATTGTTTCATCCAAGATAGCATCTGGTTGTATATTCCCATGGTTTGTTGGATATTTCAGGTGTATAATGGCCATAAAAATAATTAACATTAATACTTTCAACATCTAACTACACAACTAGTTAAGGGATATTTATTCAACCAAAATAGTAGGACATCTCTTGACCTCATCAGAAATAAAAATGACCTATAAAGCTTTATCCAGAAGGGTTTTTACTTAAGGTGTGCTATCATTATAACTATCCCTTCATTTAAGTGTGTCTCTGTGGTAGAATTTCAGATAAACACGGCCTTGGATCTTTCACTTGGCAGGTGTCTCACCTGATCTTGACCAGTTTTGTCAGGTCAGGCCATAGCCATGTTTAGGATGCAAGGTTTTTGCAAAAAATCTTAATATGAGTGTGTTCAGGAGGAAGTGTGAACTGCATGTTCCCAAAGGAATGAAGGCCCACATGGACAGTTGTAGCTAGACACCCCCTATTTCTCAGCCATTGACTCACATTAGAATTTGTCCAGTTTGCTATGCATTAGATGTGCTGAGAATTCAGTTGTCAGGAATAAAGAATTCCTAAGTGTAAACCCCAACAGAAGGAAAGGAAAAGCTGACTCAATCTTTTTTTTTAATTTGTATATATTTTTACTTGCTGATGGACCTTTATCTATATGTGGTGCTGAGAATCAAACCCAGTGCCTCATACATGCTAGGCAATTGTCCTACCACTGAGCCACAATCCCAGCCCCTGATTCAATCTTAATCATTTTTTTTTACCAACAAAAGCCCAAAGAAAAGTCGAAGGTGAGAAGTTTGTACATGAAATACTTTTGTCTACCTGGTATGAGGTAGCATTGTAGCTCAGACAAGAAGCGCTGTCCCATCCTGGTTCAACAAGGAGAAACCCTGAAAAATGATTTCTGTTTAATACATTGAACATTGCATTCCTAATATTTTCATTGTGAACTGACTTAGCAGAGGAAATGGATGTTTTGTTGAACATGGGTTTGACATTCCATCACATTATACCTTAAACAGGACAAATGATGTGTTGGAAATGGGAAGCCAGGAGAGCTGAGATATGACTGCCTCTCTTATGCCCCTGGTTATCTCATTTAAATGGATATTAAATGTGCATCCCAGTGATGTGATCCCCAACTGCTTCCCACTTGTGAATAAATTGCTTAGAAGGAGATTTTTGCCTACCAGATGTTACCTAGTTTTGATTTCCAAAGGCAAGGGGAAAAAATTATTACTGGTAAAATGCATGGTAAATGAGCCCATCTTACATTTCCACGTGTTTGGGCTAATATGTTATGGAATTATTGCTTCATTTATGAAAAATACTTGAGGGTTTCAAGATGGCAGACTAGAGGGTGGCTGCATTTCATGTTGCTCCAGGATTCAGGATTCAAAAGAGGAGATATTGAGAGACTTGGGACCAACTCAAAGCAGCCGGATGAGTCTCTCCTGTTGGGGAGGCATCCTGGATGGGGCAGTAGTCTCAAAACGCAGGGAACTTTGTGAAGTAGAGCTGCCTGGCGAGAAACCCCTCCCCCCGCTGGAGCAGTGAACTCGGAAAACTGGGAGCATCGTAGAGGAGGCCGCTCAGCACAGTGCTTGGACTCGGAGCAACCACTGGGGCTCCAGATGGCTGCCCAGAGGAGGAGCTGCGAGGAGAGCTGTTTGGACTCAGAGCGACCACTCCTGAACACCGGGGCTTGCCCGGAGGAGGAGCGCGGCGGGTCCCTTGGACTTGGAGTGACTACACCAGAGCTACAGGCGGTTGCCAGAGGAGGAGCTGCGCGGCGAGCTGTTTGGACTCAGAGCAACCACTCCTGAACACCGGGACCTGCCCGGAGGAGGAGGAGGAGGAGGAGGAGGAGGAGGAGGAGGAGTATGGCCACTTGGACTCGGAGTGACTGCACCAGAGCTACAGGCGGTTGCCAGAGGAGGAGCTGGACGGCGAGCTGTTTGGACTCAGAGTGACCCCTTCTGAACACCGGGGACCAGCCTGGAGGAGGAGGAGGAGCGCGATGGGTCGCTTGGACTTAGAGTGACTGCATCAGAGCTCCAGGCGGCTGCTCAGAGGAGGAGGCGAGTGGTGAGTTGTTTGGACTCAAAGTGATGACTCCTGAACACTGGGGGGCTGCCTGGAGGAGGAGCACGGCCAGTAGCTTGGTCTCAAGCAGCCACACCAGAGCTGCCTGGAGGAGGCGAGCAGCAGGTCCCTTGGACTCACAGCAACTCAGAGCAACCGCTCCTGAATACCCGGGGGGCTGCCCAGAGGAGAAGGAGGAATGGGTTGGGTCACTTGGACTCGGAGTGACTGCCCAGGGCTACGGCGGTTGGCGGGAGGAGGAGGCGCGCAGTGAGTTGCTTGGACTCCTAGTGACAGACTGGAACACCGGGCAGCTCTCCAGAGGAAGAGGTGTGCGGCAGGTCACTGGGTCTCAGAGGGACCGTACAGGGCTCCAGGTGGCTGCTCAGAGGAGGGGCCATATAGCCAGACGATTAGGTGTAGAGCAGGGTCCCAGGACCTAGGAGGCTTCTTGGTGGAAGAGCCGCACAGAGACACGCTTAGGGGCGGAGCGAAGGTTCCAGGACTGCGGGCAGATTGTCAGAGGAGAGGCAGCCTAAGGAGACTCATCTGTGAAGGGTGAGGCTCCCAGGCCCTGGAGGTAGTTCTGGGCCCCTGGGAACATTGCAGAGGAAGGCAGCCCAGCCCAGGCAGAAGTTGTAGATTGAGGGGAACCTCTAGGAGGGGAACTGACCAGTGAGACCACCCCACTGGGTGAGTCTTCCCTGCCCGGTTAGGTTTACCCACAAGGACGGTAAAACCAGAGACAGGCCCAAACAGGCCTTGCCTCAACCCACAGCCTGGTTCCCCTTTGGATGACCATTGGTCAACAAGTGGAGGCACCTCTACCCACTAGCAGGGAACATACCCCACCTGAAGGCCACCACCCCTAAAGAGGCAGCTTCCTTGTGGAGCACTACACTATCAACTTCCTCCAAGACTTCAGCCTACTGAAGGCTAAGAGGGGATATACTAGAAATCTTTAGGGACATTATAAGTCAATAGAGGAAATCTGCAATATCTCAGAGGTCCACGGATACCTGAACAAGATGAAAACACAAGGGAAGAAAATGCCCCAAACAAATCTAGATGTTACATCAATAAAACCCAATGACAGCATGGCAGAAGAAATGACAGAAAAGGAGTTCAGAATGTACATAATTAAAATGATCAGGGAAGCAAACGATGAGATGAAAGAGCAAATGCACCCACTGAATGATGACATGAAGGAGCAAATGCAGGCATTGAATGATCGCACCAATCGACAGTTAAAAGAGCAAATACAGGAAGCAGAAGATCATTTCAATAAAGAGTTAGAGATATTGAAAATAAACCAAACAGAAATCCTTGACATGAAGGAAACAATAAACCAAATTAAGAACTCCATAGAAAGCATATCCAGTAGGATAGAATACCTGGAAGACAGAACCTCAGACATTGAAGACAAAATATTTAACCTTGAAAACAAAGTTGAACAAACAGAGAAGATGATAAGAAATCATGAACAGAATCTACAAGAACTATGGGATATCATGAAAAGGCCAAATTTAAGAATTATTGGGATTGAGGAAGGCTTAGAGAAACAAACCAAAGGAATGAACAATCTATTCAATGAAATAATACCAGAAAATTTCCCAAATCTGAAGAATGAAATGGAAAATCAAGTTCAAGAGGCTTATAGGACTCCAAATACACAAAATTACAACGGACCCACACCAAGGCACATTATAATGAAAATACCTAACATACAAAATAAAGACAGAATTTTAAAGGCTGTGAGAGAAAAGAACCAAATTACATTCAGGGGGAAACCAATACGGATATCAGCAGATTTTTCAATCCAGATCCTAAAAGCTAGAAGGGCCTGGAACAACATTTTTCAAGCCCTGAAAGAAAATGGATGCCAACCAAGAATCTTATACCCAGCAAAACTTACCTTCAAATTTGATGATGAAATAAAATCCTTCCATGATAAACAAAAGCTAAAAGAATTTACAAAAAGAAAGCCAGCATTACAGAACATTCTCAGCAAAATATTCCATGAGGAAGAGATGAAAAACAAAGAAGCAAATCAGCAAAGGGAGGAATTATCCTAAAGGAATTGTCAAATAAAGGAGGAACCAAGTCGTGTCAAATAAATAAATAAAATTTAAAAAATGAACCAAATGACCGGGAAACCAAATCATACCTCAATAATAACTCTGAATGTTAATGGCCTGAATTCATCAATCAAAAGATATAGACTGGCAGATTGGATTAAAAAGAAAGATCCAACAATATGTTGCCTACAAGAGACTCACCTCATAGAAAAAGATACCCATAGATTAAAGGTGAAAGGATGGGGAAAAACATACCATGCACATGGACTCAGCAAAAAAACTGGAGTATCCATCCTTATTTCAAATAATGTGGACTTCAAGCCAAAGTTAGTCAGAAGGGATAAAGGACATTTCATACTGCTTAAGGGAAGCATAAATCAGCAAGATATAACAATCATAAACATCTATGCCCCAAACAGTGGCTCATCCATGTATGTCAAATAGATCCTTCTCAATTTCAGAAACCAAATAGACCGTAATACAATAATACTAGGTGATTTTAACACGCCTCTCTCACCACTGGACAGATCTTCCAAACAAAAATTGAACAAAGAAACCATAGATCTCAATAACACAATCAATAATTTAGACTTAACAGACATTTATAGAGTATACCATCCAACCAAGAGCAAATACACTTTCTTCTCAGCAGCACATGGATCCTTCTCCAAAATAGACCATATATTATGCCACAAAGCTAATGTTAGCAAATACAACAAGATAGAGAGACACTACCTTGTATTCTATCAGATCATAATGGATTGAAGTTAGAAATAAATGAAAGAGTAAAACACAGAAACTATTCTAACATCTGGAGATTAAACAATATGCTATTATATGATGAATAGATAACAGAAGATATTAGGAAAGAAATTTAAAAATTCTTAGAGGTAAATGAGAACAAAGAAACATCATATCAAAATCTCTGGGACACTATGAAAGCAGTACTTAGAGGAAAATTTATTTCATGGAGTGCATTTAATAAAAAAAGTAAAACTCAACAAATAAACGACTTAACACTACAGCTCAAAGCCCTAGAAAAAGAAGAACAGACCAGCACCAAAAGTAGTAGAAGACAGAAAATAGTTAAACTCAGAGCTGCAATCAATGAAATTGAAACAAAAGAAACAATACAAAAAATTGACAAAATAGTTGGTTCTTCGAAAAAATAAACAAAATTGATAAACCTTTAGCCATACTAACAAAGAGAAGATGAGAGAAAACCCAAATCACTAAAATTCGAAATGAACAAGGAAATATCACAACAGACACGAGTGAAATACAAAACATAATTAGAAGCTATTTTGAAAACCTATACTCCAACAAAATAGAAAATTTCGAAGACATCAACAGGTTTCTAGAGACATATGAATTGCCTAAACTGAACGATAAGGACATACACAATTTAAATAGACCAATTTCAAGTAATGAAATTGAAGAAGTCATCAAAAGCCTACCAACAAAGAAAAGTCCGGGACCAGATGGGTTCTCAGCCGAGTTCTACAAAACCTTTAAAGAAGAGCTCATTCTAATACTTCTCAAAGTATTCCATGAAATAGAAGAGGAGGGAACCCTCCCAAACTCATTCTATGAAGCCAACATCACCCTGATACCTAAACCAGACAGAGACACATCGAGGAAAGAAAATTTCAGACCAATATCCTTAATGAACATTGATGCAAAAATTCTCAACAAAATTTTAGCAAATCACATACAAAAACATATTTAAAAGATAGTGCACCATGATCAAGTGGGTTTCATCCCAGGGATGCAAGGTTGGTTCAACATCAGGAAATGAATAAATGTAATTCACCATATCAATAGACTTAAAGTCAAGAATCACATGATTATTTCAATAGATGCAGAAAAAGCATTTGATAAAATACAGCACCCCTTCATGCTCAAAACACTAGAAAAAATAGGGATAGTGGGAACATTCCTTAACATTGCAAAGGCCATTTATACTAAGCCCATGGCTAATATCATTCTAAATGGTGAAAAACTGAAAGCATCTCCCCTAAAAACTGGAACAAGGCAAGGATGCCCTCTTTCTCCACTTCTATTCAATATCGTCCTTGAAACTCTAGCCAGAGCAATTAGACAGACCAAAGAAATTAAAGGGATACTAATAGAAAAAAAAAACTATCCCTACTTGCTGATATGATTATATACTTAGAGGAACTAGGAAATTCCACCAGAAAACTTTTAGAACTCATAAGTGAATTTGTTAAAGTAGCAGGATATAAGATCAATGCACATAAATCGAATGCATTTTTATACATAAGTGACGAATCCTTGGAAAGAATAATTAGGAAAACTATCCCATTCACAATAGCCTCAAAAAAAATAAAATACTTGGGAATCAATCTCACCAAAGAGGTGAAAGACCCCTACAATGAGAACTACAGAACACTAAAGAAAGAAATTAATGAAAACCTTAGAAGATGGAAAGATCTCCCATGTTCTTGGATAGGAAGAATTAATATTGTCAAAATGGCCATACTACCTAAAGTGCTATACAGATTCAATGCAATTCCAATTAAAATCCCAATGACATACCTTACAGAAATAGAGCAAGCAATTATGAAATTCATCTGGAAGAATAAGAAACCCAGAATAGCTAAAGCAATCCTTAGCAGGAAGAGTGAAACAGGGGGTATTGCAATACCAGATCTTCAACTCTACTACAAAGCAATAGTAACAAAAACGGCATGGTATTGGTACCAAAATAGAAAGGTAGATCAATGGTACAGAATAGAGGACAAGGACACAAACCCAAATAGATACAATTTTCTCATACTAGACAAAGGTGCCAAAAATATGCAATGGAGAAAAGATAGCCTCTTCAACAAATGGTGCTGGGAGAATTGGAAATCCATATGCAACAGAATGAAACTAAACCCATATCTCTCACCATGCACGAAACTAAACTCAAAATGGATTAAGGACCTCGGAATCAGACCAGAGACCCTGCAGATTATAGAAGAAAAGTAGGTCCAAATCTTCAACATGTCGGCTTAGGACCAGACTTCCTCAATAGGACTCCCATAGCACAAGAAATAAAAGCAAGAATCAATAACTGGGATAGATTCAAACTAAAAAGCTTTCTCTCGGCAAAGGAAACTATCAGCAATGCGAAGAAAGAGCCTACAGAGTGGGAGAATATCTTTGCCACTCATACTTCAGATAGAGCACTAATTTCCAGAATCTATAAAGAACTCAAAAAACTGTACATAAAGAATACAAATAACCCAATCGACAAATGGGCTAAGAATATGAACAGACACTTCACAGAAGAAGATCTACAAGCAATCAACAATCATGAAAAAATGTTCACCATCTCTAGTAGTAAGAGAAATGCAAATCAAAACCACCCTAAGATTCCATCTCACCCCAATTAGAATGGCGATTATCAAGAAAACAAGCAATAACAGGTGTTGGCGAGGATGTGGGGAGAAAGGTACACTCATACATTGCTGGTGGGGCTGCAAATTAGTGCAGCCTCTCTGGAAAGCAGGGTGGAGATTCCTTAGAAAACTTGGAATGGAACCACCATTTGACCCTGCTATCCCACTCCTTGGCCTATACCCAAAGGACTTAAAATAAGCATACTACAGAGATACAGCCACATCAATGTTCATAGCTGCTCAATTCACAATAGCCAGACTGTGGAACCAACCTAGATGTCCTTCAATTGATGATTGGATAAAGAAATTGTGGTATATATATACAATGGAATATTACTCAGCCATAAAGAATGATAAAATTATGGCATTTGCAGGCAAATGGATGAAATTGGAGAATATCATGCTACGTGAGATAAGCCATTCTCAAGCAACCAAAGAACAAATGATATCGCTAATAAGTGGATGATGACACATAATGGGGGGAGGGAGGGGTTAGTGTTAGGGTTAGAGTTAGGGTTAGGGAGGGGGGGCAAGAATGGAGGAAGGAAGGACTGTATAGAGGGAAAAGAGGTGTGGGAGGGGTGAGGGGAAGGGAAAAAATAACAATGAATCAAACAACATTACTCTATGTAAATTTATGATTACACAAATGGTATGCCTTTATGCCATGTACAAACAGAGAAACAACATGTATCCCATTTGTTTACAATAAAAAAAAGCATGAATTAATAAATGAAGAATTGAGCAATGTATTTTTAGGCCCATGCTCTCTTGTCACTAAGACTTATATGATGGATGAAAGATAACAAGTGCTATAAGTTATTGTGGCTTTTCCTGTGTAACATTTCAAGTTTTGACCTATTTGCCCTATAGACTGACCCACTCCCTGCAATACATTGGAGGTGTGATCCTCCCAGCTTCATTTTGTGGTCATAGTCCATTAACAGCTGTGTACCCAATACATTAGGAAATTCAATGTGCAGGAGAGAGCTGCTCCAAGACACAGCAGTGTGTTCCTCATAGTGTTCTGGAAACTGCTGCTTTAAAATCACCTGAGGTGCTTACAATAGTCACTGTTTCTTGGTCATACCTTCAGGCACTGTGGATTAGAATGTGGGGCAGAGAAGGTTGGCACCACAAGTTTCCTGTGTGAAAGTGTTCCTTACAGATAGTGGTTCTTACAAATATTTAAGAACCACTGCCCACAGGGTCAGACCAGCCACAGACATTCCCATGTATTTCAGGATCCAAGCTGTGAGGAAGCTTCGGAACCATAGAATGTTGGCTTAAACAAAAAAAAAAAGTATTTTTTACTTTGTCTCAGGAGAGAACATCCGAAGCAGAAGAAAGATTTTGAGGGAACCTAATTCTGTGGTGCTGATTCATTTCTACTAGTGCTCAGAGACCATCCCATAGCAAATACCTTTTGGTGTAGTCTTAAATGGATGGTAGTTGAACTAACTAATCCAGCAGTGTTATTACTTGTACCAGACTGTGATGATGCATAAAACCAAGTTTGACATGCATGTGTGTACACTTATTTATGTATTCACACACACACCCTTTCCATTTGTGATATATTTAAGTTTTCATTCTTTTTAATAAGGAGCTTTGTTCAGGTGAGGGATTAGGAGTAGAGAAATATTGATTCATTCAATGAATGTTTAAGCCCTGTGCTACAGTATGACAAATATTAGACTGAATTTCAAATGTATTATAGTGTAGTAGGACACAAGCATGTCCATAAAGATGATTTGAGGGTGAAAATGATAAAACACTAAAGGATGTACACATAAAGGCTCTGTCAACTCAGAAGGAAAACTTGATTTTATCTGGAAGAATCCGGAAAACCGCAAGGAGGAAGTGACAATTGTGCTGAAATTCTCAGCTATGAAAAATGCAAAATGGAAGATAATGATATATGTGCTGTTCAAGTAAATATCATCATTATTAATAGTTAATATTTTCATGATATTTCATTACATTTGAAATAAACAGAGCTGCCCCCAGCTTTGTTCATTTCCTATTAGTGCCTGTGCTGAGTGACACAAACAGGTTAGGTCAGGAAATTACTGTTTTTCAACAAAGGATATTAGTCTATTTATAAAGCAAACAAAAAGAATTAATTATGATTTTGAAAGTAAACCTAAAGACCAAAGCAAAGATAGATGGATTTGGGATTTTATAACATAAGAATAGATAGGAGTTGGGCATGGTGGCACACACCTTTAATTCTAGGGACTCAGAAGAGCAGCAGTAGGATCACAAGCTTAAGGTCGGCCTCAACAATTTAGCGAGATCCTGTCTAAAAGAATAAAAGAGATGGGGATGAACTCAGTGGTAGAGCACCCCTGGGTTTAAGTCCCTGTGTCACACACACATGCACACACAAACACAATTGATCTGATATTAATTTGATGAAAGAAATTATAAATTAAGTTGTATAAGTACAATATAACAAAGTGTAGAGAAGTATTTGACTCAGAAATCATAATGCAATAAGTGGAGAGATGAAATACCTCCAGGGAAAGGACAATTTGTTGTCTTATTAAAATAAAAAATGACCTGCTACCTGAGAATGAACACACTTTCTTGTTAAAAATGTTTGTCTTATGATTGCCTGATACTGTTTGAATCATACCTTCTACTGCTGCTTTCATTCAAAAGAAGTCATTAAAATCACATCCTTTCTGAATGTGCCCAGTGTAAGAAAGTTTTAATTAAATTTACAAGTACAGCCTTATAATTAATTTTAACATGGACCATCATGCATTTGTTTCTCTTATAGTCCCTGTGCTTTGTAGAAAAGGTCCCTTTATCTGAATTAGTGAACTCAATATCACTTTCCATTATCATGGCCAGTTGACTCCACGTATCTTCTCTCAGACACTGTTTACATGCCAATGCCCTCACAAATAGACTCTGTTGCAACTGGTTTGCTATAGGACTCCAGAGCAATAAATCCAGGCAGTGGAAGGCACTGTCTGCTGCTTTCCACCTCACTGCCTTTTGTGAATTCTCTAAATTAAGCTCTGTAATTAGACTGCAGAGTAAGTAAGGAAAATTTAACACATGCCAATAGAGCAAAAGGATTTACTGCTAATTGTGGTTCCTGTACCATCGTCAAGAAAAATTAATTTTTAATATTATTTGACTTTTTTCTGAATAGGAGTCTAAAGAAGTGATGTTTATGCTTTAAAAAAAGACTCCTACAACTGAAGTTAATCAGTATTCTACAACCAGAAGGAATTCAAGATAAAAGCTGTGTATTTGAAGCTTTGGAGAAAAATTGGGGAGGGGGGGACTGTCAAATTATTATAGAAACTTTAGTGTGTAATAACTTTGGTTTTATTTTTGTTTTGTTTCCAGAAGATGCAGATGTTTAATACAACATTGCTATAGTATAATCACACTGCCAATCTATAAATAACCACTTCCCAGCTTCCAGCATTTACAACCAGGAATTCAAATAGACAGTATATAATTTCCATGTTTTAAATTTTTACCCATGAATGTCTTAGGCCAAATTTTAATGCCATGAACTCCAACTGTTAATATTCAGCTCCAGTGAAGGAAAGTGCCTTCAGGATGGTGGCCTAGCTTTGCGTCCTGAGTCAAGTGAGGATCTCAAAGGTAACTTTATTGGTTGCACATAGTGAAGAATTAGAATTGCAAGGATTTCTACTTTGAGACTAGTATAGGTTTTAGCAGGGAGATGTCTCTCAGGCAAAGAATTGGGTTTTATTACTGAAGATGGAAAACAGACTTATTTGCAAGTGGTCCATGCCTTTCTCTTCTGTTTTCTTACTTGTTTCTCGTTCCTTAGATGCTGAAAACTAGACGACAAACAAGCATTCCTGTGACTATAAAAGGGGGGAGGCAGCATTTTAAACATTAAGGGCTTTGCAAGTTAATTAAGAGAAGCAATATTCACAAAGTATTAAAAATTAAAGATTTAGTTCATCCAGGGGTAAATTGGGAAATATAAAAAATTTTGAGCTTTCGTTGTTAAGAGTTTCCTGAGGGGAAATCCATTCAGTATTTTGAGCAACTAAGAATTGCTTATTATATGGAAGTATAATGAAGAGAGAAAGAAAGACTTAATCTAGACATAATCTAGAAGTTCTTTTTGTAAGCAAGCTAACAAGGGAGCCTGCGTATTCTGTGTCTGTTTCATTCTCTAAAAATAGGTCAAATAAGCATCTATCCTCAGTGATTTCAGTGATGTGCGTGGAGGCAGGGAGTTGAATCTTTTTGGATCTGGTACTTCTGCAGTTCTTTCCACTTCTTTAATTCCCATAGTTAAACAGTAAACAAAAACTGTGACTTTTCTTTATTCAGAAGTTCACTGTTTAAAAAGAAGTATGTGTCTAGGATTTAGTACTCCCATTATGTAGAACACTGCTATTGATCATTAGTTTTACCCCAAAGAGCTCTCTGTTAATAAAGGGAATCAACAGGATGATAATTTGTGACTTATTTTGAATGTCCAAATGACTGATGAAAGAAAGGTCATGTGAACATTTGCTACAGCATACCCAGTGGTTACATTAAGGATTTTGCTCTGATTTGCAGAGCACCAACAACCAGACAGGGAAAACAGATTTCAAGGTCAGTCACTTTCTGAAAGAGAAGTCAGCCTTAATAAAAAACAATCACTGCAGTAAGATGCAATTCTCTATCAGTCCTGTAAATTCATATAGACTTGATTCATAATATCCTGCACTTGAAAGCCCTGTTGATTGTCGTACTCATAATTACTTAGGGATCAGATTAAAAAGTACATCTTCTTTTTCATTTTTGGGGTTTTTTTGTTTTGTTTTTTGTTTTATTTATTTTGATTCATTGTACACAAATGGGGTACAACTTTTTTCTCTGGTTGTACATGAAGTAGAGTTGCACCATTTGTATAATCATACATGTACATAGGGTAATGTTGTTTGTCTCATTCTGTTATTTTTCCTTCCCCATCCCCACTCCTCTTTTTCCTCTATTCAATCCATCCTTCCTCCATTCTTACCTCCCTCCCACCCCCCATTATGTATCATCAGCCACTTATCACAGAGATCATTTGGCCTTTGGTTTGTTGGGATTGGGTTATCTCACTTAGCAGGATATTCTCCAACTCCATCCATTTACCTGCAAATGCCACAATTTTATTCTTCTTTATGACTGAGTAATATTTCATCATGTATATATACCACATTAATTGAAGGGCATCTAGATTGGTTCCACAGTCTGGCTATTGTGAATAGAGCAGCTATGAACATTGTTGTGGCTGTTTCTCTGTAGTATGCTGATTTTAAGTCCTTAGAGCATAAACTGAGGAGTGGAATAGCTGGGTCAAATGGTGGTTCCATTCCAAGTTTTCTAAGGAATCTCCACACTGCTTTCCAGAGTGGCTGCACTAATTTGCAACCCCACCAGCAATGTGTGAGTGTGCCTTTTTCCTCACATCCTCGCCAACACCTATTATTGCTTGTATTCTTGATAATCACCATTCTAATTAGGGTGAGATGGAATCTTAGGGTAGTTTTGATTTACATTTCTCATACTACAGAGTAATAGTAACAAAAGCAGCATGGTATTGGCACAAAAATAGACAGGAAGACTGATGGTACAGAAGACACAGAGACAAACCCACATAAATACAGTTTTCTCATACCAGACAAAGGTGCCAAAAACATACAATGGAGAAAAGATAGCCTGTTCAACAAATGGGGCTGGGAAAACTGGAAATTCATAAGCAGCAAAATGAAATTAAACCCCTATCTCTCACCCTGCATAAAACTCATCTCAAAATGGATCAAGTACCTTGGAATCAGACCAGAGACCCTGCACCTTATAGCAGAAAAAGTAGAACCAAATCTTCATCATGTCAACTTAGGATCAGACTTCCTTAACAGGACTCCCAAAGCACAAGAAATAAAAGCAAGAATCAATAATTGGGATAGATTCAAACTAAAAAGCTTTTTCTCAGCAAAGGAAACTATCAGCAATGTGAAGAGAGAGCCTACAGAGTGAGAGAAAATCTTTGCCACACTTACTTCAGAGAGAACACTAATCTCCAGAATCTATAAAGAACTCAAAAAACTTTACACCAAGAATACAAATAACCCAATCAATAAATGGGCTAAGGAATTGGGCAGACACTTCACAGAAGATATATAAGTGATCAACAAATATATGGAAAAGTGTTTAACATCTCTAGTAATCAGAGAAATGCAAATCAAAACCACCCTAATATTTAATCTCACTCCAATTAGAATGGTGATTATCAAGAATACAAGAAACAATATGTGTTGGCATGGATGTGGGGAAAAAGGCACACTGATACATTTCTGGTGGAGTTGCAAATTAGTGCAGCCACTCTGGAAAGCAGTGTGGAGATTCCTTAAAAACTTGGAATGGAACCACAATTTGACCCAGCTATTTAAAGAAATTGTGATTGATACATACATACATATATATATATATATATATGGTTTTGTTTTTTTGGTTTTTTTTTTTTTTTTTTTGGTTGTTGTTGTTGTTTTGTTTTTTGTTTTTTTGGTATGTGGGTTTCATTGACTTTTCCCAAATCATAGTCTTTGGTTTCTGTAAGCTCAGCTCTACACCCTTGGACTCTACTGTGGATGCTGTCACCAGAACACAGAGGACTCAGCAGTGTCATTTGAGCAAGAGAAGGAATGTGATACCTCTGTAGGATGAGATGTGAAATAGATTGGCCCCCAATATCCAACAAGCCAGGCTCTGCTGTAGAAACAGGCACACTAAGGCTCAAGACAACATGGGGCATTGTGGTTCCATTCACCCAGCCCTTCACCCAGGTTCTCTTCTGAATATCAGCAAAGCTCCCGCATGAGCTCTGCAGACAACAGTGCAGGCTCTTACAGTGTACAGCAGTCTCCCCTCTATAGAAAGCTCATAAAAACTAGTGACTGGCACAGGATCTAGAATTCTGCTCTTCTCCCAACTCTTCTGTCCTTATTGTGCCAGCCTTCATCCAAGTTCCAGAACCACTTCCAGCTTTTGCAGTGAGGAATACTTTGACTTTGATCAGAGGATTAACAATGACTGTGAGGTAGTTCTCAGGAAAGAATATCTGGGCCCCAGGGTCAGCCTGGGCAAGGAAATTGAAGACACTGGTAAATATCACCTCTACCCAAACTCTCTTATGGCCAGGATTGTCTCCATAGGCTTTGATCTGCCTCTAATTACAATAAAGTGACATCTTTCTGTGTATAGTACTTCTTAGCTAGAAAAGCTAGACCATCTGGGGACCTGTAAAAATTGAAAACGTGTTTGTTGAAATGAGTATATGTACTTTGAGGGTCCTTTGATGAGTGTACGAACTTTGTTTTGTGAGGTTGTAGTTTGTGCAAGGTGCTGAGCTGGGGCTCAGAGGGTTGATTTTGTGTCCTCTCAAGGAACTTGTGATCATCTAGAGGCACTGGGACATGACACTAAGAGGGTGCAGGGAAAGGACTACCTTGAAGATAGGTTGGTAGGTGGAATAGGCACATGTGAGGACAAAGGTCTTCTTAGGGGTATGCTCTGCTCCTGTACTTTGCAGATACCTACATCTTTACACCTGGCCATGGGATGCTGCCCATGAGGCAGGGGAATCCATCACTCTTCCATTAGACAAAATCCTTTCTTAGGAAATAAAATCCTATTGGCCTTGGTTCTCAGGTGAGCAGAATACGTATTTGTTATATGAACTGATGAATCTAAGCCTTCACCAGCAGAGAACTGCTCTAAATACTGACTTTGCCCTCAATGAACTTAACTTTTGGAAATAGGTTAGACCAGTGATTATTCAGAAGTACCTTCATATCCTAGTGAGGGTCATCCTGGAGCTGGCTCTCAGCCTGAGAGAGCAAAAGGTTAAATATGTATGAATTTTGTGAGCCAGTGGTAAGCCCTTGGTACCTTCAGACCAGCCAGGAAGGAAGTAGTACACCAAGAAAATTCTCATACACTGCTCTTCAGGTTGTCTTATTTCATGTGCCAGTTTACCAACACATCACTGGTTTGACCACTGCATTTCTCAAGGCCTCAGTTTTCCCATCTGCTCATCTAGATAATGACACTAGTTTCCCAGGCAGGTTTGGAGGATTAAGTGAGAAAATTCATGGCAAGTGTGTGAAAAGTGACCAGCACATGGGAAGTTCTCAATACAAGGGAGGACACTTGGTTTGTGTTTATAAAGGGAAATGCCCTTTCCCATGGTCTAAAGAAGTTTAATTCAGAGGCCAATGATTTTCAAAAGGTCCATTTTTTCCAGAAGGAAAAGTACCATTATTATAGTGAATTTCTGTCATCTCCTAGAAGTTACCAAGCTCAAAATGTATTCCCGTATCTCAGAAAACCACAGAGATAATTCCCATGACTGAGGCTGGCATCCTGATGGTTCCCACCAGAAGGACTGAAAGATCCAATGAGTCACAGCCACTTTGAAGACCCAGGAATCTCAGTCACTACTGAGAGACTGACTGGTCAACAGGAAAAACCTGTAATGTGCCCTTTTATACAACGTTGTCCTGGTCTCCACTCAGCTGATCCCGTCCTCAGACCAGGTGCATGTGCATGTGCCCACCACTCTTTACTCTTTGACCTCTGTGCAGCTTTTGCTGGTACAAAACTGCCATAGTTCTCTGTGGTACTGCTATTTGACCAATATTATGACAAATTTTAAGATTCTTAAAGGGGATAGTCATTTTTGTTATTGAAGTCATGTGTCCTAGACTGTTCTTATATATCAGGAAGACTTCTATTAATTTTAATGCTAAAATTTACATTTAATTCCTTATCACTGTTGACAACAATCAATATGTGGAAGCAACCCAAGTGTCCATCAATCTATAAGTGCATCCAGAAAGTACATATATGCAATGGAATACTACAAAGCCTTAGAAAGGAAATGCTGTCATTTGCAACTGAAGAACATTATGTTAAGTGAAGTAAACCAGGAATAGAAAGACAAATATTATATGATCTCACTTATATGTGGATTCTAAAAAAGTTGAATACATAGAAGTCGAAAACAGGAAGGTGGTTACCAGATGCTGGAGGGAGGTAGAAAGAACAGCAGAGATGTTGATCAAAGGGTGCAAAGTTTCAGATGAATTGCAGAAATAACTTTAGTGATGTGTTTTACTGCATGTTGACCACAGGTAATGATAATGTCTTGTGTATTTCAGAATTGCTAAAATAGATTTTAAAAATTTTTACCCTCTCAATCCAAAAAGACAAATTAGGGAGGTGATAGAAATGTTCATTAGCTTGATTTAATCTTCTATTACATATATGTAGATCAAAATGTTATGCTGTACTCCATAATTACACATAATTATTATTTATCAATTAAAACTAAAATAAAAATTGAATTTTATTCTAATTATAAAAGCCATAGTTTTCTATAGAAATTTAGGAAAAAGGCCTTCATTTTAAATGATATGGATGCTTCAAGTTTGTTCAAATATGGCCATCTAGGTCTATTTTGGTGATGGGATAAGTAGGAAAGAGATGTAGGCCACATACCTCCTGTTCAGGAGCCTTTCTGGGAGGGGGCAGGAATGAACTAGAAATTTTCAGGGCACTTCTTTTCAGGGTAGGGCTATGCGTTGAATTATTTGATTATTCTTGAATTAAGTGATTTTCAATTGAATCAGTCTATAAGGAACCATGTGTTTCTTTCCCATTAATGATACAAACCAAACCATTTTAAAATGTACAGTGAGAAATATCTTCTTTGGGATTTATAAAACAAAAATTGTTCCATGATTTAAAACATGACTTATTCCCCTCCATTTAAACAATGTTCATAAGGAAAAAATGTCGACCAGAACAGCCGTGTAAAAAAATACCTGTTTGCAGATTTACTTTTATGTAATTTTGGTGTCCTATTTGTTACCATATTAAAGTCACCTAGTATTAAATTAAGAACCTATTTTTTAAAATAGCATGGAATCAGGGTGGGGGCTATTATTTCTATCAATAATGCCAAACATGGGCCTGGCTGAGTCTTTCCCACCAATCCACATTTCCCCATTATCCATGGTATTTAACCACCTTTGCTGTAGCTAAAGCACCATCTTGTGGTTCTGGACAGTATTAGTTACCAAAATTGAACTGCTTTGAGCCTTCCTCAGAATATCAGCATTCAAAATCCTTCCTGATAATCAGTGAAATCCCTGTGTTTGCAAGGCATGGTATAAATGTTTTTAGAACTCATCTGCATAGGTGGGAGTGAAAAATACATAAATAACATACCCTGTGACCTTTGGGTTTGATGTATTTTGTTTTGAATGACAGCTGGGTTTGTTGTTTATGACTGCTGTGTACCTTGGAGGAAATTCAATAAAGATCTTTATCAAATCACTTAAAAGAAATGGTATCCTGACTTCTAGAAATACTTGGAATAAACTTGAGACCTCTAGCAGAGAATTCATACTTTAACTTGAGACCTACAATCTGTAGGTTGATATAATCATTGAATTTTTTAACTAATATTTTTAAAAATTCAATAGTTGATATAGGTACTAGGAAATCAAAGTAGCTAAAAATATTAAAAGGCCCTTAGAATTCTGGGATATCTTTAAAGAGGGTGTATATTCCTGACTTGATTTTAAAGATTACAAGTTTATTGATGCTATAGGAACTTTTTTTGCAAGTATTTATTTTATCTACCACAAAAGGCAATAATTTTTCATTACATAAAATTGGAACAAAATAAATATAAAAAGGTGATACATTATTTATATTCCTACTGCTGTTAATATTTCATGAATTGTTTTCAGTTTTCCTTTTTATCATCTTATGTACCATAGTCCTCCCTTTGCCTAGATTGCTTTTCTTACAATTACCTACAGCCAACCATGGGCTAAAACTACTAAATGGAAAATTCTAGAAATAAACAATTCCTAAGTTTTAAATTGCATGCCATTCTGAATAGTGTGAAGAATTCTTGCTCCAGCTGCTCCATCCCTGCTCAGGGCAAGAATAACCCTTTATCCAGAACATCCACTCTACCTGCCTGTTAATCACTTAGATGCTATATGGATGACCAGCTAAGATATCATAGTATCAGTGTACATGTTCATATAAATTTTTTTACTTAATGGCCCCAAAGGGCAAGAGTAGTGATACTAACAATTTAGATATGCTAAAAAGAAGCCATTAAGTGTATCCTTTAAGTGAAATGGTGAAATTTAAAAAAAAAGATATTTTAAAGGCAAGATCACATTCATATAACATTTATTATAGTATATTGTTATAATTATTTTATTTTCTTATTAGTTATTACTCTAATTTGGATTTTGAATGTCTTCCAAAGGCCACCTGTTGCAGACTTAGTCACCATAGTGACACTATTTAGGTGATAGAGCCTAGGGGAAAGAAGTTTGATTATAGGAGTGTGCCCTTGAAGGGAATATTGGGGCCCTGATCCTTCTTTTGCTTGTGGCTTTCAGTGCTGGGTAATCTCCCCAGATTATGTGGCACCACATATAGCCCCCATTTACTCATTACAGGGCCTGATTCATTTCTGTGGGCTAAAGTGTAAATGGTGTTTCTTGATACCTTTTAGAATGTGAATGCTCTTGGGAAAGGGAATTCACTAAACTATTAGGAACATAAATAGCCTAATATGAACTAATTTATCAGGTCCCTCTCTCTCCTCTTTTTCTTCCACTTTTCTCTCTGTATTAATCAGGATTCACTAGAGCAACAGGACCATAGGATGTCTGTGTAATTATAAAAAGGATTTATTATTGACTCACGTGGTCTGAGACTGGGTTGTTGCATAGCAGCCATCTGTAGGCAGAGAACCAGAGAAGATTGTAGTTGCTCAGTCCAAGCCTCAAAACAAGAGGGATAATGGCACAGCCCCTGAAGGCCTTCCTAGAAGGTCCCTGGAGAGTTGTTATGAGTTCACATTAAGCATTTGAAGAAGCTAAGGCCTAATGCACCTGCTCAAGAAGAATCAGTCTTGTTCACAATGGCAGGCTTCTCATTTTGCTTTTTATGACATCTGGTTCCCTAGCCTACTGGTAGGGGCTGCCCAAATTTAGAGTAGGTCTCCCTCCCATTTGACCTACTCACATGCAAATCATCTCTGGAGACACCCTCTCAGGCATGCCCAGATGTGTGCTTTCCAAATGTTCTGTGTGTCTCTCAATCCAGTTAAATTGACAACAAAGATTATCATACCCTCTCTCCCTCCTTTTCTCTCTTCTTTTCTCCTCCATTGTTTTATGTATGTAAATGCTTTCAAAAGCTGGGTGTTGTATAAGGATTATGACAAACAGTAGTAAATCATGCATCTTGTGTCAAGAACCAGGGTTATGAGAAGAAGATTCCACTCTCATGACCTAACCACCTCCCAAAGTTCTCACTTCCTAACATTATTACCTTGGAAATGAAGGAAACATTATCAGTTGGATGGAACACAATGCTTAGAATAAATGATAGCATTTACTTTGGAGAGTGTCTTCCATCTCAATTTTAAAGGACTGTGCCATTGTTTTTGTAACATCAGTTATTGCTTATTCTAATTTTTTAAATCCTTTTTGTTACCTATTATTTATTTAGGGGATTTAAAAATCTATTCTTCAATTTGGGGTGCAGCTCAGAGGTGGAGAACTTACTGATATGCAGACCCTGGATTTATCCCCAGCACTCAAAAAACAAAACAAATACCTATTCTTTCTTTGTTTTCTGAGTGTTCACACTCATGTGCCTTTCCAGAGTCTTTTTTCACTTATTAGATTGAACTGGAAACTTTCAGTCCTGTTAAATCTTGAATTGTCTGATCATTTTCTCCCCTATATTTTCTCTACTCTAAATTTCTTAAATGTGTATTATTTTCTTATTGGACCCTCTGGAATAATCATTGAATTTTCTTACTATTTTTCTCCTACATCTTTTGTCATTGTTGTACATTTTGGGATATCATCACTTTATTATCTGACTCTTCCATTCAACTTTTTAATTTCTGTTCTCAGTTTTAATATCTATTAGGGAAAGATAAATGTAGAGTGTTCTTGTCTCATGAAACACTGAAGACATGATTTTTAAAAACTTGTATTCTAGTCCCTGTCTTTTTCTGAGTCCCTAAGTTTATTTGTCTGGTTTCTGTCTTTCAAGTTAAGGCAGATTTCCTCAAGTGCCTGGGGGTCCTTGGCTATCTTTGTTAAGGGTGAGTCTCTAAAAGAGGTTTTCAGGAGCTCTGTGCATGCAAGTGTGTGTCATGTAGTGACCAGTGGGCTTCACATTGCCGTGAGTTAGGCTGGCCACTTCACTTCTTCAGCTAACTCTCTCATGGGCCTCCCAGCAATGCAGGTGAAGAGTCCCAGCCCTTGAAGCTGGTGGGCCAGGGGCCAGTCCAATTCGGTCCACTTTGGAAGTGATCAACTCCCAAAGCAGCTGACCATTTCTGTACTCTCCTAACCTGCCTTCCCCTAGTTCGCTGGTTAAAACCATAGTTAATCAAGTGCCCGGGGTTAAATCCCTGGCACCAAAACAAAACAAAACGTGTCAAGAGGCCCCAAGAGGCTACTGCCATGGTGTGAGAAGTGGAAGATGGCTTACTGGTCAGAGGCACCAGTGGAGCCCAAGTCCCAGGTAAACAGACCTTTACTTTATAAACATTTGCAATTGCCACAAAAGATCAAACAAATCATTTACTGGGGCTTTGCGATAATAGTGTCCTTGGGAGCCAGAGCTGGAGAATTATGTGGGAAGTGACACCCTGATACAAGGAAGGCTTCTGTTAGGATTTGGATATGAGGTGTCCCCAAAAAACTCATGTGATGCAATGCAGGAGTGTTCAGAGGGGAAATGATTAGATTATAAGAGGTATAACCTCATCCATGGATTAATCCTTTTGATAAATAGTTCAAAAGGATTGCTCTACTGGGTGGTAACTGTAGACAGGGTAGGGTGTGGCTGGAGAAATTAGGTCACTGGTGGATGCCTTTAGAGTTAGTATTTTGTGCCACTCTGCTTTCTGGCTGCCATGAGCTAAGGTACTTTTCTCTGCTACACCCTTCTCCCATAATGTGCCACCTCACCTTGGGACCAGAGCCATGGAGTCAGCAGACCAGGGACTAAAACCTCTGAAACCATGAGCCAAAATAAACTTTTCCTCCTCTAAGGTGTTCTTCTCAGGTATTTTGGTCACCATAATGAACAGCTAATGAACATATTTTTCCTACCATTTACATGAATTCTCCACTTTGTATGGGGTGAAGGGGGGGCCCATAATACCTGAACCACTTTCTCCTGTGACTGTGTACTTTGTGCTGATAAGATGCCGAAGGGAAGGAAACACCACCTTACAACCTCCACTCTGTCCTCAATGTCACTGCCTCTCATCTCTGATGAGCTCTCTTACTGTAGATAGTATCTGAATAGAAATAACTCATCTTCCCTGTTTACTTAGAGGACTAATATTTCAGCCTCCACAATTTACAATTATCTGATCATTTGATGTGATGCAAAGCCAACACAAAGAAGAAGGTCCCTGTGTGTAAGTGGATTCTCTCTTACCCAGTGAGGGAAGATTCATTTACAGATTAAACCCAAACAAACACCAAGGGGCCAGCATGAGTCTGAGCAATTAATGCAAAGAAACACCCCATGGGTTATTGTTCCCCACCACAATCAAAGCCACTTGAAAGAAAAATGTTAAATTCAGTTATCAGTTAATTTATATCAGCCAAGTGTGTCACCCAATAGGATACAACACAAGACTAACTCAAATGCTGCATAACCTTCAGAATTTAAACTTCAATTATTAGGAAATATCTCAGCTTCCCTCACCCACTGCATGAAGGACAATTTGTTCATTTTATATACAGAAACCCAACAGCATACATGCAAGTTCTTTAGCCTTTGCCTTTTCCATCTTGGCAATGTGAACCATGGATTTTGGACCCAGGATGCTGCCCTCCCAGTGGTGAAGACTCTCATCACATGTCATAGGAGTTGGTTCCGATAGCTTCCACCAGCTGAGCCAGAGCTCCTTTGTCTTCTGAGTTACCCTGTGTGAAGGCAACCGTATCTTCCAGTGAACCATACATCCCAGCCTGGCCTTCTCCTCGATGATGCAGTAAAGGGACTCCCATCTTGTGACACAGGGCAGGCAGGAAGACAACCAGCTTGATTGGACCCACGTCATGTTCTGTCACCACCAGCTGAGACTTCTTGTTCTCCACCAAAGTGATGACAGTATTGACCTCTGCTCAAAGGACAGTCTCTTCATGGGGACATCCCCTTTGCCAGCAGCTTTCTTCTCAGCCCAGGCCAACAGCCTCTGCTTCTTCTGCTCATCTCTGGTCTGTACTTGTTGGCAAGCTTAAGCACCTGGGTGACTGTTTGGGTCAAAGGGCTGGGTGAACTAATTAATTGTGAAGGACTTTCAGCTGCTTATAGAGAATAGCCATTTGCTGCTGCAGCCAGATATAGCACGGCCAATTTACAAAGTGGGTAAGGTCCCTTTGCAGCTAAATGTTCTGTCCAATGCGGATGTTCTGTGTCATGTGTGTTTGTGTGTGTGTGTGTGTGTGTGTATGACTAACATTTTCTATTTATTCATTAATAAAAAGTGCACAGTACAAGCCCTTTATCCCAGTCCAGTACTCAGTAAAAGATTAACAATAAATTGGATGGCACATACATAATTTGCTTGGCATGATTTATACATTTAAAAACAACAATTTTTATTTAGCACATTACTTTTGCTTTTAACAAAGTAATCATCAGACATGGTAACAAATACATATAATTTTTCATTTAGAAATATTATAAGACTAACCCTAAGATAACAAAGTGTAACCCATTAATTGTAAACTATCTTCATTTTTCCTTCTTCAAGTTGCTGTTTCGTGTCTTAAACTGAACTGGTCAAATTTGAACACATTTCCATTTAGAGTGACAGACTTTCATTCAGAGCAATAGATTTTCAATGTTTCTTTGAAATTTTAAAACAGTAATTCCATATACAGTATCATATCACATAACACAGAGGTACTGACAGTAACCATGGAGTAAATGTACTTCAGTACACTGACTTTTCAGGAGTGCAGAGAATTTTTAAAAGCAAAAACCTGTTATGGCAAGATCACAATAAATCACTGAGTTGATCTTAAGGCAGGAGATGGAACGATCTTTATTCACCAACTGGCAGTCTGGATTCACCAGCCGGTGGGGCAGAAAGGCAGGCTGCAAGTCTGCACCTTTTGACCCCCTCCAAGGGTTAGAGTACACCTTTAATACCATAACTAAAGGATGTCAGAACATTAATCATAATTGACTATTGCTATGACAATCAGAAAATGGTTACTAACATTTAAACTAATGTTAGGGTACACTGCCCAAGAAAAGTGGAACCCAGAGGGAGAATATTATTACATTGTATAAGAATTGTCATTTTGTGTTGCCAAACATGCTATGCTAGGCAACTGTTGGGGTACAGAGGTGGAGTTTTCCCATGGGAGAAGCATTTCCTACATGACATGGAGTCTTAGGGTAAAATGGAATCTGTTTGGTCATTGTCCATATAGCCTGGCCCATAACAAACCCAGGACTACATATTTCACTAAGAACTTCTATTACTAACTTAATAGAAGATTTATATAGAAAAGGCTAATGTATTTAGATACAATGCCAATTAAGTGTATGTGGCAAAAATGAAAAATGAGAATTATGAATTCAAATTTTTCAGGTCTCTAATATTAGACATTTTTATCCATATTTTGGCCACTTCTTCAACAGAAGCCAGTTCTCAATTGTGAGTCACAGACTCAGTGAATATACCTGCATCTCTCCCAGGATTGGTTTTCTAGCATGTTAGGGAAGAGACCTTAGGATATATGGGTGAGTCTTCAATATCCAAGGAGTATGGGCAGATAAAGGACTGCAACAGGCAGTTAGCTCATATTTGCCATTCCAGACCTTTCTGCTTTAAATACTTTACTAGCTGTGGATAGAGGTGGAAAGGCTTCCAGTGGGCCACTGCAAGACAAATCTTTACTCTGTGGTGTTCATTTATCCAAGATTTAACTTACCTGTGTTAACATTACCCCTTAATCAGCACAAGTAATTAAGAGTTGGTTATATTATTTTAAGCAGTTAAGCATGAAACCAAGAAGCACAAGGAGGAATGCAAGCAGTCAATATTGGATTATATAATGAGATGATGCCTTTAAAATGTTTATGGCCTATAATGTCATCCTAATAAAGGGGGGAAACACCCTGTGAGTGTCACACAATAGTAACAGACTATTAAATAGTACAATAATATAGTGAAGCTTATTTAGTTCACACAAATAGTTTCTCAGATCTGTACAGTGAAAAGCTAGACTGACCTAGGAGTAAAAATCCTTACACTGATAACAAGATATCTTTTACTCCCATAAATCATATGTAATCAATTGTGAGGAAAAAATATTCCATAATCATGTGTGTTGTGCAGACACTATTTAATGCCATATGTATTTACTTTTTTGCCAAACTGAGCAAAAACAAAGTAAGCTTTTGCTTTTTATGCATTTCACAATTCACTTATATCAATGTTCCTTTCCACCCCAATTCATTCCATTACCCAACAGGAATAAGATAAAGGGTAAGAAAAGCATTCTTGTTTCTCATTTTCCCCCATTTTCCTTTGGAATAAACCAGGACTTCATTAATTTTTTTTTTTTGAAGTTGGAAGATAACAAAAGTCTCAAAATTTTCTTCAAATAAAATGAAGTAAATAAATAAATAGGCATTCAAATGTCACTAAGCTAGTAATCCCCAATATAGATATAAGATAGTTTCACTTTAACAGGGAAGTGTTGGAACAGAAGAGAGGCTTCCTGAGATGCAATCATTTACAAAATAAATTATATCTTCAGTTATTCCTGGATAGATTACTCCTGGCAAAAATGGAAAGAATGAACCTTTTCCCTCTTTTCATGAACCTTGTAAGACTAGGGTATAGTGACTGGCAAATGTCATATATTGGACTGTAAATCATCTACCATATTGATTAGTCATGTTTATTTAAAGTGTTCTCAGCTGGGGAGATAAGTCAGCAGTAGAGCATTTGCCTAGAATGCACTAGGCCTGGGGTTCAATGCCCAGACTGTAAAAAGCAAAACATTCTTAGCATTAGACTTTTTTTTTTTTTTTTTTTTTTTGCGGTACTGGGGATCAAACTCAGGGCCTTGTCCTTGCAAGGCAAGCACTCTACCAGCTGAGCTATCTCCCCAGCCCGCATTAGACATTTTTAATGGAAGTAAAAAAATTATTAAAATAACAAATTCACTTCTCCTATTCTAGCCACATAAGTTGGCTGCAATAAATGATATATATTTCAGTTCTAATTTGTAAAATATTCCAAGAATAACTAAAGTCCCAAGAACTAGAGAAAGCTGCCACCCACTAATAAACTACCAAAATAAATGTAAACACAGTGTGGTTCTCATCTTCTTTCATATAATCCCAGATAACCCCAAATAACTTTATAAATATCTTATGAAGACAAAAACTTTTAAAACCTATGAAAACCATTTATAATATTTAAATGCAGAAAACTCAAATTTCTTTCAACAAGGTCACAAATCACCCCAAAATTGTGGTCACACAAACAGAATGATTGGAATGTATAAAGTTTAGGACAACCAAAGAAGCCCCACATAACTTTTTAAATATAATCATTTACTCAAATATACTGTAAATGGGAATGGTGATAACACAGGAAGCAAAAATAAGTTTACAAGTAAAATTTCTAGAAGTTTATGAAAACAGTACCATCCCATATTGCAGATGCAAAATGAGAAACAGTTCTAATGGGGTTAAAAGTTCTCTTGGTTTTGCAAGGTGCTAACTGTTTCCACTTCCTACGTCACAAAGTTAGTCCCACAAGAGGAGCTGGTGGATCCTGTCCATTATGAGGACTGGTTGACTTTCCAAATAAATTGGATCCTTTTCAGTCAGGACGTCTCAACAAGAACAAGATAACCGCAATAACCTTTCAGGCTTTCAATATCATACTAATGCTGATGCCACTGTCACCAGAATCATGGTACACATTGACCTTCTCCTTGCGTGTTCATGACAGCAAACACATTCACTGGGATCAAATCCACCTTCTGCCATGATTCCCCAGTTTGAGTTACTTGATTGTTTAAATCCACCCAGACAACAACCCATGGGGCTGGAGGGTAGGGGCCAGACCCAGACTCTGCAGAAGGACCACGCTGGGCTTTCAGAATGCTGCGGCTACTCAGGACTCAGCTGCCACCAGTGCTCCTGGCCACCTGTGTCCTCCTCATCCTCTCTTTGGATTTGTTGGACCATGTCAGTCTTAGTCACCAGATCTGGACTTGCGGGTTCCTGTGGAGCTTGGCGCAACATGTTGCAGCCCCTTGGGACCCTGCAGGCCTCAACTGCCCAGTGCGCATGCCCCCCCTCCTGTGGTGGGTGGCTTTAGGCCTCTTCACCACATTAGGTGCTCAGCCACACTTGGCATTGTCCTTCTGCGTTGTCCCAGGGAGCTGGAGGAGAGAGAAAAGAGAAAGAATGGTGGGTAATAAGTAAGCGACCTCAGAGATCACTTTTTGTTTAATTGGGACATTATATTTATATATAATACTATAATACTGGGGTTCCTCCTTACCTACGTGTACATGTGCACAACAGAAAAACAAAAATTTGGCAATTTTTTTTTCCTAGCTCCTCCTCTTGCCCTCCCTTTCCTCCCCCTGGTGCCCAGAGTAAACACAGGATACTTCATTTTCTGATTCTGGCTTATTTTACTCAATATATGCTCTCTTGTTCCATCCATTTTCCTGCAAATGCTGTAATTTCATTCTTGATGGCTGAATAAAATTCCATTGTGTATATATACACCATATTTTCTTTAACCATTCATCTGTTCATGAACACAGATGGTTCCATAACTTGGCTATTGTGAATTGTGGTGGTAAATGTGGGCCTGCAGTACTGCTGTAGTAATTTTAATTCTCTTGAATAAATACTGAGAAATAGCTGGGTCATACTGGCTTTTAAAGCTCTCAAATTTCAAATTTATTATGATAATAATAATATGTTTAATGTAACTATATTAATATATTACTATATTATATTATACTCTATGTATTATAGTATTATGAATCTCAGGTAGTGAACTCAGGTTTGTAAGCCATCTGAATGATTAGTTATCCAGGAAGCCTATGCAAGGATCCTGCAGTCATGTAAATGAGCACTGCCCAGGGATGTGGCCAGCTCTCACTATCACCTGGACAGTTACCGTATCCCACATGGTAGGCCCTTCTGCATTTCTTCTCTCCTCAGTCAGAGGAGGGTGTAATAGCCAGATGGCCACAGTGATTCAATGATTTCATCTCCTGGAATCTGTCTCCCCTTTGTGTAATCTCCACCCTCTTTACCAAGATGGTCAGTGTGACCAATACAATATAGCATATGACAAACTACCTATGTTACTTTTCAGATCAAGTTATAAAGGACACTGTGATCCATCCCTTGCCCCACAATTTGGTCATTAGCTCTGTGTTTAGCCAGTTACAGTGTCCTGAGGACACTCAGCCAACCCCATGGAGAAGCCAGTGGGCAGTGGAGACCTGCCCACACCACTCAAGGGAGGGTTCAGTTGATGGCAGCCTCATGAGAAAATTTGGGGCAGAATAATTCAGCTACACCACCCCTATTCCTGACCCACAGGTAACTGTGTGAATGAACATGTTGGTTGCTTGTTGTGGTTTGGATCTGGCATGTCCCCAAAGTCTGTTGTGTTGAAGTCTTGTCCCCAGTGCAGCGGTGTTCAGAGGTGGGGTTTTTGAAAAGTGATTGAATCATGAAGGCTCCCATCTCATCAATGGATCAATCAATCCACAGCTGAACTACTGGGAGGTGGTGGGACTTTGCTGGAGGAAGTAGGTCACTGGGGGTGAGCCCTGGAAGGTATTCCTTGTCACCTCTTCCTACTTTTCTCTTTCTGCTTCCTGGCACACATGAGCTGAGCAGCTTTCCTCTGATATGCCCTTCTATGATGCTGTTTCTGCTTTGGTGCCTGCTGACCGAAGTCTTATTCTAAGCAGTTAAGTTGGGCAGTAAATGGACACAAAGCAATAGATAACTAATACAGAGTGATGTTCATCTGTGAAAGGCTCTGCCCTTCCCTCCGTGTGCCCTCTCCACTCTGTCCATGTCACTTTGAGCATTCTCAGGCACACAGCTCATAATCAAAAATGTGTCCTCTGCTCACTAAGTACTGTTCCCACTAAGGTCTCTGAGAGCTCCTAGGAGGCTGTAGCCTTCTCCTGTCACCAGGCTCTCTTTCTCTACTAGCTCAGAGCCCGCCCTCAGTAAATGTTTGATAAGTGTTTGCTTAGTAGATCTGGGTATTTGTTTCTTCCCCAGAGCCTAAAAAATTATGTGTTGCTCATATTGAATACTCAGTAGGTCTTTGTTGATCAAGTGAACAACCTACAAAACTTATTGCCAGTTCAAAATTATCACTCACCCCTTCAATACTGACATTGATCAAACATTCTTCATCTGATAATCTGAGTATAAAAGTACTTTAAAATGCACACTTGTTGTTATGCAATTTTATACTTATAGTTAATTAAAAATCAGAACAACTATAGTTGGAATTCTACAACAAAGAGAACTTTTATCTTTTCCAGGGAAATATGTAAATTTTAATATGCTTTATAAGGCAGAGTCACCTAAGCACAGGGTGTCCAAATTACAATCATCAAGAAAGATCTGGCTTCTGTCCTTTTGAGGGCAGTATGAGAAAAAATATGAGTGCCATTTCTAAAGTCTGTCACCATGAGAAGCTCAAATGATGATCGTGTGTGTGTGTGCAGTGACTACAGGCATGGAAAGGGTCTAATCAACTCACTTTAGTGTCTGCTGCCTGCCTGCTATGTTCCAGGTGCCCTGACAGGTGCTGAGGCACAGAGGAGCAGATAGCATGACAGATTCCACAGACACTAAGCCTGCTTCCTATCAGGCCCTGTGCTGGTGTTTGCAGAGCTCACTATGCAGTGGGAGAAACATACATGGATGCAAAACCATCCTGAGGTCACAGCCATTTGAGTAAGGAGCCTCTTTTGTGGGACACTGAACAGTGTGACTGACCTCTGAAAGAAGCACTTCCTCCAGAGGTTGACTGTGACCCCTCACATGCTCACTCAACTGACAGTTGCTGTGCACTGGCTATCCAACACCATCCCTGGCGCACACAAAGTGAACATTCAGAGGTGGTTCAAGACAAATCTACCCACATGGAGCCCATGGTGTAACCAGCAAGACAATGAGTCATGTGATTGGATCTTAGAGAATAAGGATGGGATGCAAAGGTTTTCTAGATGGGGCCAAAGAGGCATTTTGGGTCTCAGGAAGAGGATCTAAACAAGCAATGAGTGGCAAAAGACAGCAAGAAATGGCCCTGTTAAAGGAGGTGACAGCAGAGATTAGGTGAATACAGCCTGGAGAAGGCAAGTTTGAGATCACCTCTGAAGTGGTAGCAAGGCTGCCACAAGAAGGCAGCAGTGTATTTC
Organism: Sciurus vulgaris; assembly: GCF_902686455.1. Taxonomy (NCBI): domain Eukaryota; kingdom Metazoa; phylum Chordata; class Mammalia; order Rodentia; family Sciuridae; genus Sciurus; species Sciurus vulgaris. Next base: position 33,618,594 of record NC_136474.1, read on the forward strand.
CAACAGGGCAGGTTCAGCATCCCCTGACCCAGCAAGGAAGCTGAGGCAAGTGCAGTGGCAGGGGTGCCGGGGCCATGCCCATGTTTTTCCTCTGATCTTAGCAGTGAGCCTTGAACAAAAGGCACTCACAAACTGGACAAGCATAGGAGGTGAAGAGTTTATAGAGTGGTCTGGGGCCTGTGAAGGTCCAAAGACAGTCTAGAAAAATAGGTCTGGCTCTCACAATGCTGCCTGGATTCTCCTCTCTCAGCAGGACTCTGTGTTTGATATGCAATCCCTAACCAAAGTCAAGATTGTGTTTTCTATGCAGAATATCAGTCCTAATGGAGGTGAAATATATTGAGCATTAATGTCTTCATAAATAACACCTCTCTAAGGAAGGAGGCTCCCACATGCACATCACTTGGCCCAACAGTTCCGCCTGCCATCTGCTTCCATGGCAAGGACATCTCAGAGCCTTCTCATGAGGGTAGCAGGGAGGTTGTTTCAATGTTGGTCCACTGATAGATGGTGTTAGGTAACCTTTCTTAGAAAGAGTTAAGCTACTTATTTAGGTCCTTTGTTCATTTCTTCCTTCTTTTCCTAGCCCTTTCCACAAAGGATTTGAAGAGACCTAAACATATAATCCAGTTTTATGGGAAGGGCCCAAAGTTATCTCATTGTTTCTTTTCTGTTTTCTTCTAGGAACACTGGAGCCAGAAAAAGATGCAGTCCCAATCTCAGAACAAGAGGTTCCTGCAGGTTGGCAAACCAGCAGTGACAAATAGTATATTTTCCCCATGAATTGGTTCATGTAGGTGTTCACAGGTTGTGAACAGCCCCTCCAGGCCACCCTTGTGCAAGGGGCCTTAGTCACTGGCCCCACCCCACTTTTAGTAACAGAAAAAAGCTGGAAGCTATTCCAAAGCCACAGGAAACCTGAGGCTGCCCGTGGAAGGCCAGGCCAGGTGGAGAGAAGTCTTGCATGTGCTAGACTCAGGCCAGGAAGCAAAGGCAGGGATCCAAAGGCAGCCCTGTCATCTGCCTGCAGAGACCTCAGAAGACCTAGCTGTGGCAGAACCAGATGGCTGCCTGGGTCACTGGGCCAGCTTACATTTTGCAATGGGGAGGCACTCGTAGAGGGTTGATGAAGTATCTTCCGGGTATCCTGGCTGAGCTCTTCCTTAGATGAAGGCCCAGGACTCACTGACACTTCCCATAGAGTCAGCTGAGGGACTCTGGGGATCACCAAGGAGGGTTGGTGGCATCAGTGATTCAACACAGTAACTGTGGGAGATGGAGAAAGGAAGAACCAAGAGGATGTGGTGGTCTAGCATGGAGACTGTGTTGGGACAGCCAAGGATGGCAAAAGGGCCCTGTCTCATAATCACAATAGTGATTACCTCCTGAGCATCTGTGCATTTGTCCCTTGCCCTATCCTCCAACTGGGGAGGCAGTCATCTCTCCTCCCCAGGGAAACTGAGTTCCAGAGTGTGGGCAAAGAACAAAAGGGGTTGGGTGTGCCATGAGGAGCCAGTGCCTCATTGGGGTTGAGGGGCTATAAGAAAGGGCCTCTCAGAGTAGAGAATAGTTCTCCCAGATCCTAAGCATTCCAGCCTCCTTCTCACTTCTCTTCATTCCCCCTATGGAGGGTAACAAGAGGAGACCTGCCCTCAAGACCTAGGTCTTCATCTAGGTTTTTCTCATGGAGCCTTGAGCAAGTCACTGAAGCCCTTGGTAGTTTCTGGATTTGTTTCCATTGCTGTAAAATGGGATAACTCTAACCTGCTCCATGGCTGTCAGGACAGAGGGGCTTGGCTACCCACCCATAAGGCCTGGCGTAGCCTAGAACTTCACTCTCACTTCAGAGTTGAAGATGCCTGCAGGGGCCTGGTAGCCACTCTGGAAGCTGTCTCTGCCTGGTTCCACCTCATTCCTCTCTGCAGTGTAGTGCTGGTGGAGGTGGAAACTCCCTGGGGTTGGTCACTGGTGTCTGTTACTACGCATCACACAGAGACCTTTCAGAAATCCCTACAGGTAGGCATTCTATAGCACATTGGTGGCTTTCAAGAGCCAATGGGATCAGCATCAAGCAACTTGGGAAAGAAGAGCCCATGGTTTTTAAATCTCACAAAGAGATGCATCAGATGCTCCACTGCAGAGCGGGGAGTGGGAATGGGGGACCACTACACATACAGTTGTGTTTACTGAAGATACACAGCAGGCAACCGGACAATCCATGAGTTAGACATAAAACAGAGACTCGCTTTTCCTTCTGGCATGGAAAAAAAAATATCAACAACACAAAGTCAGGTATGATTCAGTATGTACCAATGGCAAATGTGTACACAGGAACACAAAGGTCCTGGTTTCCATCCAGGAGCCATCCACAACCACCAATGGGCTCTGGCCAAGACACTCCCTCCAATGAGACAGCCTGTCAGATATTCGTCCCCATTGTTACCCTCTCTAGGTGTTAGAAGGCACCTCTGAGAAACCCAAGGGACCTTGTCACAGTGTCCTGTGCCACTCTAAAGGCAGAAAATACCACTGAGGAATGAAATTCCAGCAGTGCCCAAGGCCACTTCAGCATGGCTTGTCCCCATATGCCATTCCAGGAATGGAGAAGCTGCCTGTCTCCTCTAGGGCCACTTGCACTCAGAAAGGCTCCACCCTCAATGGCCCCATAGAGCCAAACTGCAGTTCATGGCTATGTCTGGCCCATGATTGGCGCAGCACCAACTCAGGTCCTCCACTGCATGAGCTGCTTTGATGCTCCATTCTAAGTCATGGTAAATGATTTTGTAGCTAAATCAAGAGAGGACTGTAATCTTCTGTTACAAAACCTTGACCTGCAATTCATTTCTCAATGGTTCTGCCAGATGAACAACAGTAATAGACTTCTGCCATTGCCCTGATCAGTCTGGACCATGGCTTTAATGCAGGCATTGTGGGACCAAAGACCAGGAAAGAACACAGAATAGCACAGTTCCTGTGCCACTTGGAGCCACTGAGAGGTCAATGGGCAATCGGCAGCAAGGATAAGAACCTAAGAAAGGCATCAGCATAAACCTGTCCTGAGGCACAGCACATCTGGCCTGGGAAATGCTGGATTCATCCAGCCAAGGTGACTGATGACCACCTCAGGCTATACAAGGCCTGAGTAGATTCAGTGACTTTGGGTGCTACTCTCAGAAAAAGTAGTACCAGTTGCAAATTTGGGAGAAAAAGCCAAACAAGAACAAACTGAAATCAATCCTTTTCAGTTGTGCAAAGGGACCTGTCGCTAGTAAACAATATCCAAGTTAAGGGAAATATTGTTAGAGGAGTGCTGGAATTTTGAGCTCTACCCCTGAAGTGCAGTCCTGCTCCTGTTTCCAAGCCTGTGAATGGTCAAGTAAGGGCTAAATCTAAAGAGTGCACATGAAAGTAGTCACTGGTATGGCCATGAGTAAATGTCAGCCAATGGAGCTAGAGACTTGGGGTACCAGCTGTGGATGGCAGCAGCAGGAGTTCCTGGGAGCATGGCAGGGAGCTCTACCAGTGAGGTGACCAGCAGGACAGACCAGGCCAGGAAGCATCCTGCAAGATGGAGGTGCCTCTTACAGCTTCTTGGCCCAGTGCTCCTTGAAGGCTCCCATCATCTGCTTGTGAAAGCCTTCTTTAGGCCAAGTCTAACCCTAACCACCCCAACCTGATTATTTCCTCCAGACTCACTAGGACAGGGTAAGCCTCTGCTCTACCCAAAACACACTAGTTTTACCCACACTGCTGGCAATGCATCCTATTCTTGTGCTCTGCTCACCTCCCTCCCTGACAAGGATAAAAGGCAGAAGCCCAGTTCACCAGCTTGTTCCCTTAATAGTTGCTGGGAAATTTCTGAACCATGCAGATTCACATGGCAGTAGGGTGATGGTTGATGTCCTTGACACCTGATGAAGTTGAACTCTTCACCATAAAAGCTCATGGGTTCTTTCTTCCTTGGAATATGTTCATCTTTTCTTTCTCCTCTCTCCACCAGGCTTTCCCTCTGCTTTAGAGGCTTAAAAGGAAACTGAAATTTGGCTCCAGTTTCTGGGGGGTTGAAAGTAGCATCCATGGCTCAGGTGTCAGAAAGCCAGTTCTGACTTCTGAAAGTTGAAACTACCATAGTCCACCAACATGGCTCCAGCTTCTGGAGAACTGAAAGAAATTTCTATAGTTGGGTCACCAAAACCTGCTTCATGTGTGAGAGCTCTCATCTCGTCAGCAGCTATCCAGGGATGCCTGACCCTGGTTCTGGCTTCTGGGGAGTTGAGAGAAACTCCCATAGCCCACTAGCAGTCATTTCCAGCAGTTCTACTGCTGTGATTCCAGCATCTGGGAAACTGAGAGAATTCCTACAGCTGAACCACTGGATCAGGAGTACTTAGTTGGAGCCCACATGCTGTAACCTGTCTTTTTTGTCTTTTCCTTGCACTTGGGGTGTGCCATCCAGGCTCTTTACTCCAATAGGCTCATCCATTTCATCTTATAACCTTTCCTTCTGACCCCTGCATAAGTAAATTGGTATTTTGTTTGTTTGGCATATTTAATTCAGCATTTCTTGTAAACAGTTCCTGAATAACTCTTAGGCTATAATCATCGGGTTAATTGTGGAGGCAGTTACCAGCTTCCCACCTCTTTCCCCCTCACCCCCTGCTACTTTTACTAAGGTAATGCAGGGTCACTTGATAGATCCATTATCTCAAATCATCCTAGGTAGTTGCAATATTTACAAGTTAACTCATAGATTCATTTGAAACAAGAAAATATAATTTTTAAAGGTGCCTTTAAAAATAAGCCACTGTAAAACACTGTTTTAGTGTCCAGAGGGGAAACTTGATTAATTTCTTTCAAACCTGACACCCTGAATAGATTCCTCTGGGGCCCAGCCTCTGGTATGGCAGGCTGCTCTTATCCAAAATCAGAGCCCATGGAATGTTACCACTTTCTTTATATGGACACTTGTTCCAGGAATTGACACCCCTCCCCAGCACCCCTCATTATGGGATATCAAATTTAGAGTGGTCTTAGATACAGGGAACACTGACAGCAATTCAAAAGAGTCCCTTTTAGGGTATGTATTGAATAATTGGAAAAAAAATCAAACTAGATTATCTAAAGAAATTTTTTTTTTCTGCAGCACTTCTTGGCTTCTATATGTGCTGGATGGTCAACAGGCATGACTTTCTTGTTTCAACACCATTCACAACTAGATCTCTACTGCAAAAACAAAGAAAATGGATAGAAGACCCTTATGCACAGGCCTTTATGGTCCTCAGTCAGGATACATAAAAGATTACAAAAATACATCAGTCAGACTCCTATGGCCACACTGGCAATGGGAAGACTGTCCCTACTTGAGAAGACCTGGGCCTCTCTTGTACTACATGGAAAATAACTCCTCCATGAAGTGACAGGGTCCCAATGCCCACAGGAGTCCAGGAACCCAGATTGTTATCACACTGGAAGAGTCATATGTCATGTGTGAAAGGCAGGTGATTGACATGCCTACTTTAAAGCATTTCTTAAAAAGAATTTTAAAATAATCCTCCGCTTGGAATTACAGGGAGCACCTATGGGTTTTGGTAATTTTCTCTCTTCTGAATCTCCACTTGTACTAAAAATAAAGGTGTTTCAGAATTATTAGCACACATTTTTGCCTGGGTGGTTGGCCAACCAAGGCTATTTTTATCTTTGTTGGATGTTTAAGGGATGCAATGACTATTGTTTTCTGTATTTCAGGTATGATGACTTTTACTGTATTCTCTGACAATGAAGTAACTGAAAATGACTGATATCTTGATTTCCATGGGTTATCTACAATCAACTATTAAAAATACATTAAATGTAAGTAAGATAAATATTTGTAAAACTACTTCTCATATAGTTAATATCTGAAAAATATGAGAGGTAAAACAACTGAGTCATTTGTAAGTTAAAATATGTTTTTAAAATTTCCTTGAATATATTCAACTAGAATGGTAAGGCATTTTCCTGCATACAACATTATGTTTTTTCTACTATTCCAAAGGAATCTAACAAATCATTTTACATGGAAGAGCCCAGATCAAAATAGCAGGGAACACATGGCACCTAACAAACACAAGTTCCTGGTCCCTACGTGGGTGCTGAGACTGAGTCTCCCAGGGACAACAATACCACTCCCAGCTCAGCTTGCAGTTCTTTCCTGCCTATCCAGAGGTTCCAGTCCACTTTTAGAAGAGCTCCACCAGTTGCAGCCCAGGTGGTGGGCAAAGACAGAGGACAACACAGAAGTGGTCACAAAGTGTCCCCAAACCACCTTGTCCAGGACTGACTTGGACCCTTAAGTCTGGTTCCAGGTGGTGTATCCTCTGGCAGTATCTCAGTGCCCAGGCTACAGCAGGCCATCACATGGGGAAGAGCTTGGGTGGACTCTCTTCTTAGCAGAACTTGGCTATGGAGTTCTGGTAGGGGTTCTCATGCTGCATACTCTGGGAAGAGATCCTGCACTTAGCCAAGCACAATTGGAAGTGATATTCCACTGCCATGAAGAGGTTCTGGAATGCCACAACTGCCCTGTTGAGGAAGTGCTCCAGAAAGAGTTGCTTGTTGGGCTGCAGGCAGCAGGACACGTAGTACTCATAGGTGCTGCAGGCAGCTATTTCAGCAGTACTGCTTTGTGCTGGGGATGCTTGACATCACAGCAGCCATTAGTCAATAGATTCTTCCTTTCACAGATAAACCCTAGGTCATCTATGATGAGGGGCTTCCCATGAAAGGAGTTCTGGCACTGAATGCTTGGCTGGCTGCTATTGCCCAAGTTAAATTTTACTTTCCATGGAATGGGTTGGTTGTGGTCCTGAGCCTAGAGGAGATTTCTATCTCTCACTGTCCTCTCCTCCTGCTTCAAGGTGCTGCTGAGGATGTAGACCAGCCAGAGCCTGAAGACCAGGACCAGCATGGACCTCTTCTCTAGGAGTCAGCGCCTCACCATGGCAGCCAGGTTCACCATCCTGGTTGAGATGGAGGTGTTACAGCCCGAGAGTAGAGCAAAACCAGAGCCTGAGACCCAGTAGCATGGCCCCTTCATGCCAGCAGCCCCTGTAGTCTGCAGCCCAGCTTGTAAGTTAAAATATTGAAACATCCATTGCTAATTATAAATTCAAGTATTCTTGGATTCTTGAGGTCTATAAAACACATTGTATTTGGGTCTCTTAAATGTGTTTTCATAAATTGTTGTATGTAAAAAGCAGTAAAAAACTTATATGTGAAAAAGTAGAAAAGATAGTCTTCTTCTGGGTGTTCATTCAAATATAAGATTTCTAAGAATTAAAATCTTATTCACATGTAATTTAAGACCCTAAAAAGTAACCCCTTAGGAGCCTTGACTGACCTTCATAATAGAAACGTACCATCTGCTCAGTCTTGACTGCCCAAAAGGAAAGTATACTCAAAGACAAATGTGCCATCATATGGGTAAATGAAAAGTCATATGCAAAAGACTGGGTTTAACTTTAGGGGTCTAAACCCCAAAAGTGGGGACCATCCCAAGACTAGTAACTCATTTCTTCAAACAGCTAGATCCTATGAGTCAGGGGTTACCAAACTGTTTAAAAACAATGGCCATGACTCCTTTGGTAGCTAACAAGACCTCCCAATTAACCTTGGGACAGCATATGGAGGTCCTCCCACCAAATTCAGACAATTTTAGAAGTCAAGAATCATCACTGGTTCATAACAATCACTGTTAGACACTCCTGACATCAAATATTTGCAGGGATGTCAAACTTTAAATCTAGCTACTCTGTTCCTGAACTGAGCCCCTCTAAAATACAATGTGTGGACATTATTGAACAAACTTTATAGCCAGCTAAAACTAAAAGATGTGCCTGTAGATAACCCTGTGACTAAATAATTCACAGGTGGAAGCAGTTTTATAAAAAAGATATCATAAAAGCAGGGAATGCAATGGTTACTGTTATAATATCATAGAAATGTTCTCCCCACTCACACTTGTGTCCCAAAGCAAAACTCATCATTTTTGTTCAGACCTTACAGGTAAAACAAGAAAAAACATCCATACAGATTCCACATATGGGTTTCTATTACTTCCTGCTGTTATTCAGAAGGAAAGAAAGATATTAAAAGCTAAACATACCCTCTGTGTCTTCTATCACCAAATTGCTCTTTGCTTCCTAGCATCTTGCAGGGCTTTAACTTCTATCCAATGAACAAATGTGTGGGGTTCTTCCCGGATACATAGACAGGGCTTTAGATGGTATATTAAATTTGGAGTGCATTTATAACCAAAACACTTTGGAGGGGACTGGTTTCTCTTTTGACATGTTGTCCCTGCACAAATGACAATGTATTAGAAAAACAAGGACCTCAGGACACACTGGCATAAGCATGCTAGAGGATGAATTCCCATGGGAGTCATAGGGACAGTCACATCTCTTGTTCCCTGGATTAGTGTTTTAGTAAGATTTTCCATCACTGTGACCAAAAGAACTGACAAGAATAATTTTAGAGGAGGATCATCACAAGTTTACTTGATGCTGATGTTTTTAGAGGTCTCAATTCATAGATAGCCTACTACACAAACTCAAGGCCCAAGGAGAGGCAAAACATCAGGGTGGAAAGATGTGATGGAGGAAGGCAGCTCAGATCATGACAACCAGGAAGCAAAAAGAGCTCCACTTGTCAAGGCACACCCTCAATGAACTACCTCCTCCAGCCATACCCTACCTGCCTAGTTAGTCCAGTTCATCCCTAGCAAGGGAATAAATCCTTGATTATCTTATAACCAATACATGTTGCCTGTAAATTTTTTGCATTGTCTCACACATGAACTTTTGGGGAATACCTAATATCTAAACCATCATAACAAACAGCTTAACCTACCTTGAGGTAACACTAATACTGCGAAAATAGAAGGGCATTTGATTTCTTATGACCTGAGCAGGGAGGAGTTTGTGCACACTTAAACTCTACCAGTTGTACTGGGGTAAACTCCTCAAGATAAGTAGTGGTTAATATTAACCCAGATGTCAGTTGTCCTATGTATAAGTTTTTAGAGGTGCTTTATACATTAAACTGAGCAACTAATTGATCACTTGTGGTTAATTTTGAAGTAAATATTGTATTTTTAGAGTGTTATTCTTTTGAGAAAGGTGATTGTTGAGTGATGAGGTCATTCAAAATATTTAAAAATTTATTGTGAAATCGACAAACTACTGCAAAAGTCACTTTTACTAAATGTTCAATGGAACACCAGTATGTACATAACAGGCATGTAATATAAGAAATGCATTCATGAAAGTATTTTCTTGAAGTAATTTGACATTTTATATCTAGAAATGTGCTGTATTTCAAATTATTGATGTTTGAAAATAATTGTCCTATAAACAGGACACTGGGACTATGTATATTGCTTAGAAATGTGGAGTGTGCATACTTCAGATAGAGCACTAATTTCCAGAATATATAAAGAACTCAAAAAACTCTACATGAAGAATACAAATAACCCAATCAACAAATGGGCTAAGGATATGTACAGACACTTCACAGAAGAAGATCTACAAGCAATCAACAAACATATTAAAAAATGTTCAACATCTCTAGTAATAAGAGAAATGCAAATCAAAACCACCCTAAGATTCTATCTCAACCCAATTAGAGTGTCAATTATAAAGAATGCAAGCAACAATAGGTGTTGGCAAGGATGTGGGGGAAAAGGTATACTCATACATTGCTGTTGGGGCTGCAAATTAGTGCAGACACTCTGGAAAGCAGTGTGGAGATTCCTTAGAAAACTTGGAATGGAACCACCATTTGACCCAGCTATCCCACTCCTTGGCCTATACCCAAAGGACTTAAAATCAGCATACTACAGAGATACAGCCACAACAATGTTCATAGTTGCTTAATTCACAATAGCCAGATTGTGGAACCAACCTAGATGCCACTCAATTGATGAGTGGATAAAGAAACTGTGGTATATATATACAATGGAATATTACTCAGCCATAAAAAATGATAAAATTATGGCATTTGCAGGCAAATGGATGCAGTTGGAGAATATCATGCTAAGTGAGGTAAGCCAATCTCAAAAAACCAAAGGAAGAATGATCTCACTGATAAGCGGATGATGACACATATAGGGGGTGGAAGGGGGCAAGGATGGAGGAAGGAGGAACTCTATAGAGGGATAAGAGGGGTGGGAGGGGTGGGGGGAGAAAAAAACAGAATGAATCAAAAACTATTACTCTGTGTAAATGTATGATTACACAAATTGTAAGCCTCTACTTCATGTTCAAACAGAGAAACAAGATATATCCCATTTGTTTACAATAAAAATGAATTAAAAGAAAAAAAAAAAGAAATGTGGAGTGTGTCACACTGCTGCCTGGCCCTAACATATTGTCCTTGTGTTGGATTGTGGCAAAAGCACTCAAGAAAGCTCTAACAATGATCTTTATCATGGTAAGGTAGTTCTCCAAATGCTTTAAGTGGTAGAGAATCCACTGTTCAATGGTTATGACTTGTTTACATACCTTCCAGATAGTACTTTGGGGGAAGATTTTGTTCGTAAGAGACAAAAGAGGCCAAACACGTATTATCTGAAATGACAATAATGATGATAATACAAAGGCATATGATTAGATTTGATGCAAATAATGAAATTATCTTTGTAAAATGGTAAGATTATAAATACTTCCTGGGTGCAAAAAACTATGATACAGTAGAACAACCTGGCAACATCTCAGCATGAATAAAAGGAGTTGAACTAACATGCTTCAACCAGAAGTAGTGGTTACTTGTAATAATCTTAATGGTGCTATGGGTAAACATGATTGGTTGGTTTCCAAAGGGTGTTAACCTTTGTTCACTCATATAACTGGCATAGGTATTGTAAATGCAGAGATTGTTCACAAACTTGGGAACAAAAACAAATATCTCATAAATTGGTAGGATTTCAAAAGAGACATCTACTTAGCCTACCTAGAACAAAGCAGTGAGAAACCACTGGGAGGAAGAAAGTGTAATACTCCTGAACCTATTACTGTGCAAGATGATATCAGATTTGACATGAGAAATCTTACTGCAAGAAATCAAACAGCAAGACAGATGAAGATGTCACAATGAGCCATTTCATGTAAAGCACACAACATGTGGCTTCCTTGTATGTCTCCTTAACCCATTAACTCTCAAGTTTTCTCCTAAGAATAAGGATAAAATCTCTCAGGGGGAATGAGACTGTAAGAGACCAGAATGGGGAACAAAATGGCAGATAAACTCTAAAGCCTTACTTTATAATGTTACTATAAATCTTTTCCTACTTTTCTACCCTAACAATGCATGGAATATGCCATTTTATACCTTTCCCTTCTTCATCAGAGCAACCATAAATAGGCGTTGATCAACTGGGCTTAGGATGACCCAGGAGATATCACAAGAACCGTCCACATGGAGGAAACTCCTTTAAAGCATTACCATGAAAATGCCGGCCCTTCCAACCAGCCACTCACTGGAAGCCTGGCTCATTCTGTATCTCAATCAGGGCTGTTCCCTTTCTCATCAATGTAACCCCCCTCCCCCCCGTCCATTAAAACCTTGCATATATGCTTGTGCTCTTCTGAGTCAACCCATTTGGCCTGAATGAGGTAAAATTTATGGTGAATCAGAAATTCTCTTCACTCTCACCACAGCAAAGGCCCCTAAGCCAACCAGGTCCTTTCTGCTTACCCTGAGGTCACAATTAAAAATACCATTTGTTGCTAGCTGATGTGTCTCCCTATTTTTATTACCAACAAGAACATACAAGTCAGTAAAACAGAGCTTCTGTGGGTATCCAAGTCCAAGTACTAAGCAGAAAAATACCCATGCATCAAGCAGGGAAGTGCACCAGCAAAGTACAGAGCTGAGGATGCCCTGGAGGGCCTCTCACACAGACCAAGGGGCCAGGGACAGCTTCTCAGACTAGGTGACATCTAAGAGAAGCTTTCTGTTTGGAGGTCATCACATGCTGAATTATTTCTTCCAAATCACTGCAATAAACACGATTTCCCCCTTTTGGTGCACCTACCATGTACCAGGTCTCATGCCAAGTGTCTCATACTTCCAAATATTGCCACTCACTACCTAGTAGTGATAACAGCATTTCCACAGATGAAGCAAGAGGGGCTTAGAATAATTAAGAGTCTGCCAGGATCCTGCAGCCACAGTGACTGGGCTGCAGTTGAAGGCAACACAAATGGTTCCAGGTAAAAGAGTCTCAATGGCAGAGCTCAGACTATTATCTTTATCAGAAGAGTCATAAGCTTTGACTACTTGTTTGCAGCATGAAAGGAGAAACTAGCTCATCTTAATGATAAACAATAAAAGGATAATTGAGAAAGTGTAAATGGTTAATCTATGTTGAAAATCTTCCTTTGACTGATGTGAAAGTGTCCAAGACAGTGGACACTGGAGCACACACAGGAAGTGGGTCATAAAAGGGATCTATCGTTCTCCTTGTCCTCTATCTTCAAACTCACAGCCAACCTCTTGCCAATAAAGGATTTTCTAACAATCTCTACCCAGCTGATCATCTGGGATTTCCTATGTAGAGCCAACTGGAAGCTCCTAGAGAACAGATGAATTTGTACCTGCTTTGCATAAAAGGGCAAAGTCCTCTTGATGGCATTGACTGTGCCACACCTGAGTCTCTTTTACCCTGTGCTGAGTCAATCAGGTGAGGAGAAGCACTGTGGGGAGGCCTGACAAGAAGGCAAAGATACCAGTGGTGACACCTTTAAAAGAGACAAAAACACACAGGCCCTGCAGAAGAAGGGCAAGGGACAAGAGGGGGCCACAGCACCAAAGAGCTATCCCTGAGGCCAGATTTCTGGACAAGCTGAGATGATTCTGTGGGACCCAGAATCCAACTGAACATCTATAGACCTCTGAAGAAAATTGGCCTGGCAGCCTTTTCCAAAATCTGGGTGATTTCCAGTCTGCTTACTAAAGTGTGGGACAGCTCTGGGATCCTGTCAGCAGTTATTTCCTCCACAGGCCCACTCCAGCCCAGGTGTGGCCCAGCAGGGACTCCTCAGCAAGGCTGACAGTTCAGCAGTTCATCAGAACACACGGGCTGAGCCTGAGCTCTGCCTCTGTCCTTCAGCAGCCTTCTTTTGAAAGCCAAAACCAGCATATTTTCAACTCATTGAAGGTGACATCATGTGTTCACTTCTATCAATGTACATGCACACACATTATTACATCAAACATTAAGAATCTCTATTGAGAACATGACACGTGACACCTTGGGCAGTTAAGAGACTGAATACTGACCCCCAGTTGACATTGTCTAAAACTGACAAAGGACCAATATCTGGGTAAAGCACATTTCACTTTGTGGCCCAGCACTACAGCGGTACAAGGATGTGCAGGCCTGGGTGGACACATTGCAAGTTGAACAGAATCAGGATGGCAAGGGATGTGACATCATATAGATTAAATAGGGATGTCATTTACAAGGACAGTGCCAATATAATCCAAAATATTAGAAGGGAGGAGGGGAGTAGTTATGAATGGGAAAAACAGAATGGGAATGAGGGACTTGCCTCTGCCAAGTTCTCTCTTCCAGAATTTGGAGGCCAGCCGGTTGTCTCTCTTTCGGGGAATGTTGTACCCATTCATACCAGACCACCAAGGGTATTCCCCTTCAGGGGGATTGGTAGGCAGGCGGAACTTCTCCACACCCCACAGGAGATCCTCCTCACACTCCATTTTGGGGGCCACTTCGGTCCGTCCAAAACAAGATCCCATAGTCACAGCTTCCTTCGAAGCTAAATCAAACCCTCCACACCGCAGTCCTCAGCTAAACTAAAAGCCTTTTGGCAACAGGTGCCACACAGTGTATCATCATCAGCCGCATCATAATAGGGCATTGCTGAGTTTTGCCAGGCCGGGTACCTACAGCTCTACCTGTGTCACCCCATATCATATTATGACAATCCCAGCCAGTGAGTAACATGAGTGCCTCTATTGTGCAAAAGAGGAAACAGGTTTGAAAATAGTCACCAATGACTCTGCAGCCAGAAAAATGCAGAACCCCCCTGTGGTGGCCCATCAGGCCAAATTCAGAGAGGATGCAGAGCTAAATCACAGTGCCCAGGCTCCATTTCTCTTTCTGCTGACGCTGACCAGGCCCATCCCAGGAACCCCAGTCCTGTACACTACCGGGACCTCTTGTCACGATGCCCTAGATTTTACCCTCAGGATGGTCAGGTCCTTGAACCTTGACCCTGAAGGGAAAGGTGCCCTTTTACACCCTCCTGAGAAAAGTTCAGAGTGAGCTAGTCATGCCACACCAGCCAGCAGAAGGAATGGTTCCTGACAGTGTCCTTTCTGACAAGCCCATGCACTTAATCTAATATTTTATCCAAAGATGATAAAGGATGCCAAGAAGGTCCAACACCTTCTCCATCAACTTGGAAGACAAGAATAAAGGATGACCCTTTTGAAATTTCTCAATTACAGTCCTGAAGATGCAATGAAATGGGCTAAATGAGATTCTGACATTCCAGACCTCTGAACAAGGATGCCCACCACTGGCTCCCCAAGAGGAGCTGCACAGAAATGACTCTGAACCAAATATGTGGGACCTCATACAAGTCTCCTGTCTGCACATTTCTGTCCCTTCAGCTGTAAGGTGGGGATCAAAGCCGAGAATTTAAAAGCCACATACACTAAGTATGGTGGACTTGCACTGCAGGCCAGGCCTCTTACCCATCAGCAAGCTCTTGGCCATCACTTGACAAGATCCTACATCTTGCTGGCTATTTCCTCATCTTTTCCATGCAAAGAGGGAAAGAGAGAGGCTTAGAAGAATCTTCAAAGGTCCTTCACAGTTCCAGGATCTGAAACTGAGATGCCTCTGACAGCACTGCCAGCTGGCCTGTTCCCCACTGAAGCTTTCCTAGTTCTCAACTTCTGAGGGTCCAGCAACACCTTCCTACCTCTTATGAATACTCAATAAACACCTGTTGTTAATCCAAGGGTATGTGAGGCACAGGGACTTAATGCTGAACAAACTGATACTCCCCTCCTGGGACTTATGGCCAGGTAAGTAACACACTTATCTGGAACTGAGAAGCCTGAGCTCCATACAATGCCTTCCCTCTGTGAAGCCTTCCCCTGGAGTCCATCCCACCCTGGTCACCTCGAGAGGAATCTGTTGTAACACAATAAAATGTTCCAATATAATAGATTTTGAGGATGAGAATTGTGCCTTTTATTCTTTGCCATTCTCCATCCTAGAACACACAGGGGACTTCAAAACATCCACCCAGATCCCAAATGTGCTGGGAGCTGGGATTCCTATTCCACATGAAGAGGAGAGGACTGAGGAATTGCTGAGAGTCCGGAGGCACAGACAACAAAATAACTTCTGGTCTTTATTTTTCAAATTTTTTATCCAGTGAGTCACACCTACTGATCCCACAAATACTTCCAAAGAACCAACTTTCAGTATATCCTCACATAGTGACTCCATGGTGGGCAGATGAGCAACTCTCTCCTTCTATCACATGACTGGTGCAGAGAATAAGTACAGACCAGTGGGACCTCTTTATCCCCTAGCTGCAGCCTACAAAATTTCTGGTGAAGATCAGGTCTGAGTTAGTTTATCCCCAAGTCCACCCATGTCCCAGACAGGCCAGGAGGACACAGGACTGAGTCTCTTCTCCTCAGAATGTGCCCTGCAACACCACTACCTCTCACAATGGTATCCTCTGTGCACCTGGAGAATGTCCCCTGCTATAAGCACAGGGTACCCATCTCAGGCAACTTTCTTACCACCCATCCCCACCTCTATTGTAAATATTCATTTCCAAACAAGGGTGACCACTGATCTTGAGGTGTGAAGTCTGTCATGTGTGTGTAAAGACAGCAAAGCATAATGGGCCCCTGGAGGGTCAGAGGCTGGCATTCCTCACCTGCTGCTACTGCCATTGTTTTACCTACAACCTCAGTTTCCCCTGGAGTTCATCTGCAAGCTCTGGGCTAGCCTAACCCAGCACAATACCTGCCACTTCTCAGGGTCTCACCCAGTTTCCAGTTCCAGTCATTCACTTCCTGCAACACTGACTATCCCCATTCTGTCCTGGATCTGATGTTAACCAAATAGAAAGGAGGAAGAAAATGAGACTCTCTACCCTATAAAGGCATCCCTTCTTTGATAGGGTAATAACACAAATCTCAGATTCAACAGCTTCAAAGTTAATTCAATTATCCATCTTTAATCAAAATGTTCAAAATGTCAAAGGGCTGAGGAGATAGCTCAGTCGGTAGAGCGCTTGCCTTGCAAGCACAAGGCCCTGTGTTCAATCCCCAGCACCGCAAAAAAAAAAAAAGTATGAAATGAAAACTCAGTTTTATGGTTTGGATGTGAAAAGTCCTCCAAAATTTTACCTGTGAGAGAATGCAAGAAGGTTCAGAGGAGAAATGATGGGGATGTGAGAGTCTAAAACCAAGCACTGAATTAATCCCCTGATAGGGATAAATGAGTGGTAACTGAAGTGGTAGGGTGAGGCAGGAGGAGGTGGGAACTGGGGGTGTGACTCTGGGGTATATAATTCTATCTGGCAAGTGGAGACCTCTCTCTCTCTCTGCTTCCTGATCAACACATGAGCTTTCCTTCTGCCATACTCTTCTGCCATGATGTTGAGACTCCCCTTGAGCCCCAAGCAATAGCCAGCCTTCTATGGCCAAAGACCTCTGAAACTGAGCCCTCAAATAAACTTTTTATCCTGTGCAGTTTTTCTGGTTGGGTTCTTAAGTCACAGCAGGAAAAAAAAATCTGTCTAAAACACCCAGAAACTTCAATTATTGAATTCTAGTTCAAAAGAGAACACTGAAATAAATGACATTCAGAGGAAGGATGTGTTTAAACAGTTATTTTTATCTGAACTCTCCCTGAGGCTATAGGTCAGGTTTGTTGTGCCCAAGGCTCTCAGCATATGTTTGTGTGCTATAAGCTGAGAAAGGCCCAGCAATGCCCCACATGGATGCTCAAAGGCCAGGCCAGCATGCCACTGCCCCCAAGATTCCTCCAGGAGCATCAGGTCAGAAGCACACACCTCACACATTCTTCAGGCAACTGCCCAGCACCTGGCAGGAGCTTGACCCAGGGCTGCTGCGGGCCCTGCCCTGCCCTCATCACGGTGCTGTGCTGCAGAGAGGCACCCAATGAACAGCAGGCTCCTTGCTGAAAGTGGGATGGTGAGATCCTCTTCCCAAGGTTCATAAATGCTCACTGAAGATCAGTATCTCTCAGCAACAGCCCAGAGGCTCTCCCCTAACAGTTAAAGGAGGCAGGGATATTTCAAGGGACATCCTAAGTCACTTCAACCCCTCAGGTACCAAGCCAAAATGACCTTGTGGGGAATCACCTGCTGGGAGAAGGGGGAGTTGCAGTTCCTCCAGGAACTCCAGTCCCTGAACCTTCCCAGGGATTTCCCCCTGACCTTGGTCCACCTCCACCCTGTCCCGAATCCCTGCATTAGAATTCCTCTTTGCTTCCTGACTTCCATTGCCATTTCCCATCCCTGCTGAACCATACACAGCACCTCAGTCCACCCCCACCTTTTGGTCCAAACCAACATAGTCTCATGGAGCCAGGTTTACAGTCTCATTAGATTCTTTACTGAGCAGAAAGGAAAATGTGTCTCCAAAAGCATAAAAATTTACTCCCACATCACTGAAATCCAAGAGGAAATAAAATTCATCTTCAGAGGATAGGTTTCTTTACAACCCAAACCCTGAAGGGTTAAATTCTTTCTGGTCAAAAGCTGAGTTACTCTGTATCTGGCATTTAGAACCATGACCTCCAGACAGTGAAGAGGCATGCTTGAACCGAGAGGGTCTACTTCCTCCACCTTTCCTGTCCCTGTGTGTGTGAGGCTCATACATGCTTCTGAGGAACTGGTTAAATGAAGGGTTGACACTGCAGAGACCCCCTTGGGTTTGGGACACAACTTGGGTCCTGGCCCTGCCCTGCACTGTCCTGTGACCTTGGGGACACATGTCAGTGCATTCACTCATCAGTGTCACTGGCCTAGCACCAGCATGTATGATGCCTGGGTAGCCTGCCTGTCTTATAATGATGCACCCTGAATTCTGCTTTTCCTTCCCCTGCAAAGAGCATGACTTGACTGTTTCCAGCATCTGCAAAGAGTGAGTGCACAGGTTCTGGCTTGCTGAGGCAGTGACCCACTTGGGGAACAGCCTCAGCCTGACCCTAACCATCCTCATCTGTCAGGACTTCCAGTTTCTTTCCCTAATAGTTCCTTCTGGCTCCAAAGAGGTCAAGGTCCTCTGCCCTCTGCAAGATCACATTCACTCCAGCCTCCAGACTTTGCTCCAGCCTGGAATGCACTCCTTTCTCCCTGTTCTGTGTTCAAGGCCAAGGCCAACCTCCTCCCACCCACAGGCCTCCTCTGCTAACTGGCCAGCAGCCCACCTTCCCCTAAAGGACCATTCACCAAGAGGCAGATCTGTGGCTTGGCTCCCCTACTCACTAATCCATGGGGGCCACTGTCCCTCCTCCGAGCTTCACTGAGGCACCTTTATAGCAGGAATCACAACCCTCCTAGTCCCATTTCTCTTGCCTTTTCTAAACCCCTTACTACAGGATTGAGCAATATAGGAAAGACCCCTCTGAATACCCACTAAGTGCCTCTACTCGGTACTATGTCCCTGTGGTCAGTGTTTGTTCATTCATCTGGCAAATTCCTGAGAGCCTAAGGGGGCACTAACACCCCTCATTCTGTGCTTTCCTCAGGGAAGCCCCACATCCCCCATGATCCCCAGCAAATCCTTGAGCACCTTACACAAACACCTTTCCCAAGACTCTCTTTTCCCTCAAAGTGACACAGTCAAAGATTCCTGGAGGATAGGGCTGCATCCTTCGTATGCAAGCACATGACCAGCATGCACAAGACAGTTTAAAGGCACTCTTCTCCATTTAGTAACTTTGGGTGGGATAGAATAAAATTAAGCAGAGAATTCTTTTCAACTTGGAATACACCAGGATTTGGGGGGTAGAGTAGCCTTCTGTGGGGAACTGAAACCCGCTGGGAACCTGGAGAGAAGCTCAGATGACAGTCTGTACCTAAGTCACTCTGAGTCTAGCAGTCCCGGCTCCTGTCTGGTCACTCCTTTGTCAAAGAACATCTGTGTTGGGAGAGGACAAAAACATTCCTGATGTCATACAATCTCAAGATCATTTCACGGACAGTGTCACCACGGAGCAGAGCCCACCTGTTCAGGGCAAAGGAGGTGCTCCCATCCACTGGCATGAACACAGCTAAGAATTTAACAGGGAGCCCAGGAGGCTCAATAAATGACTGGATTTGGTAGACCCACTTGATTGCTGTATGCCAACAATACATTCTGACAATGTTCATCTAAAATTTTTTCACCAATTTTTTTTTTTAATAGCAAGCTGCCCAACACTTGTATGATAGCACTCTGTTTGGCCACTAAAATTTCCCAGTGGTTTCTGCCACCAAGTGGTAGCCAAAGCAACACTACCAGAGGCACTGCAGGAGTGTTGTAGCTGTGCATGTGCTGGTCCCACCAGTTCCCATGTCTCAGAAATGGAGCACCTTGGCCAGGCCTGTGCTGACTTCTGCACCTCTCCTTGAATTCAATTTTTCACCCCTTGAATTCAATTTTTCACCCCTCACAGCAACCCCTGGTGCCGATGCGGGTACATTATTATCTCCATTTTACAGACTGGGAATTTAAACAAAGATAAATCGGGAGCTTGCCCAAAGCCAAACCCAGGCAAAGAGTGACAAGGCCAGGCCCCTCCACTGCAAAGCAATGTCTGTCTTCCTCCTGGCTTTATCACTCACAAGGCCCTCTGGAATGGGCTCACCCTTTGATCCTGGTCATGCTGGAGGTGCATACTGACTGCTGCTACTGGCAACCTCAGTACATGTGATGACAGAGTTTCCCTGTGGCTCTAGAAGTTCCTACCTTTAGTTTTGGTCAATGTCAAGAAGAGAGAGGACTTGTGTTTCTAAAGGTCAGTACACAGGAAGGCTCTGCACAGCCATCTCTGCCCCTGGAGCAGTACTGTGGTGCTGGCAAGGCCAAGCCTCACCAGGGCCAGCATGTGGGACTGCCTGCCTGTGCACCTGAGCCAGCAGGTGGTGCTGAGGAAAGATCCTGAATCCTAGCCTTGTCCCAGTGCAATGCCAAAAGATGTTTTGTGACTGCTGCTTCTAGTGCATCTTTGTCAAGTTTTACATCAAGCCTCCTACCACACTGGACAGAAGATGGAAAATCAGGTTCTATCTTATACCTGTTATGAATACAATGTTACAAAAATATCAAGAGAACAAGAGGCTTTTCCTCCATAGGGTACAGGGAAAGCTGGAAAGGGGCTTATTATGGATCTGTTCAAGTGCACGGGAAGAAGAGCTTTTGTCTAAATAGTCAAATGGGTCAAGGGAGACCAGGGAAATCTCATCTGCCCCTGGAAATCAGCTATATCCTTGAGGGCACAGGATTGCACTGGTCTTCATGAGGTTTCTGGAAATACTGAACACCTCTGCCAAATTTGGTAACATTTCTCTACTCAAATAGATGTCCTGTTTGGATTTTTCACTGGTCAGCAATCTACTTGCCCAGTGTGACTCCTACCAGTACCTGCAGGATGCTCATCCTGTGATCATCAGGTGGGGGGGGACCTGCCCAACACCTGCTGAGAGAGGAGGAATCACAAGATTCCATGCTCCTGAAGGCTAGCACCCCTGTCCTCACCACACCTTAAGCCCCACTATGTCCTGTGTAAGAACAAATATGAGAAAGGAAAGGCAGCAAAGGAGACCCAACAATACGGGATTAACTGCCGTGCAATATCTGACCAGTGCACCAATGCAATGTCTTTATACTGAGACCACAGAGTAAAGCAAAGAGCAAAGCCATCCCAGTATTTCACAGTAGCCCACCCACACCAACTGTAAAGGAATGTGGATGTTTTAGAAGGGGTGTAGTAGAACACACTTTACAAAATGTGCAGTGGAAAGGAAAGAGGCTTCTGATACACTGGAAAGGCCCTGTCATGCTACCCTTCCAGTTACTAATTAATATGCCTGTTGATATTGATTACCCTTTATAAATGTTAAGAAGTTATTTTGAAGCTGAAGGCTAACAAGATTAATATTGATACTAATATATAATAACAAATTCGCTTCCTGGTCATGTAGAAAAAGTAGAAATACATTATAAGAAATAGATTCCCAACAGATGATAACAAAACAAAACAAAATCCACCTTCATTTAAAATCTCTGGCCACCAAGCAAGATGACCAAATGCTGTATTCTCTTCTTCTTTTTTATTTATTTATTTTTATTTTTAAGATGTTGCTAGACCTCTACTTTATTCATTTATTTTTATGTGGTGCTGAGAATCAAACCCAGTGCCTCACACATGCCAGACAAGTGTTTTACCACTGAGCCACAACCCCAGCCCCTGTGTCTTCTTTTTAGCAAGCAATTAGTTCTGAAATCCTCTCTGCAAAATCTCGCTTAGGCACCACCTTTTCAGGAATACCTCTGCTTATGTGCCATCCTCACCTTCTCTGAGACAGGGTAGCAGCTGAGCATGAAGGCTCTGGAGATTAAGACAGTGATTGAGAGAGTGAAAACCTCAGCTCTGCCACTACTAGCTCTATGACCTTGCAAAGAGACTTTACCTTTCAGTGCCTTCTTTCCCTCATCTGTGAAGTATGGATAATTATAGAATTGCTTATTTTGCTCTTACAGAAACTCCATAAGCTAATATCTGAAAAGTGCATTGAACATTGCCTGGTTCCTGGTAAACATCAGCAGCTGGTCTCATCCACACCATCATCGTGTATCCCTGACATGCAAGGTTGTACTGAAATTGCTCACACAACTAAGCAGCAGTCTCCAGGAAGCAGGGGTGTCTCATATTTCCCCTCATGCTCCTTAACACACATAATAGTTATCTAAATATGGGCTGTCTTCAAATATGTCCTAAATTGAAATCCTACTCAGACTTGCTCAGCTGACTTACAACTTTCAGTTCTGAACTATCTTTACAAATATTAAAACAAAATTTTTTCTAAGCATGTCTTAGGAATGAAGGCAAAAGCCAAGGATGAATTGTTTTTGAACTAAGCTGAGGGAATTCTTTGGATGGGAGCTTTGGACTTGCATATCAAAGGCTCTCATGATGACAGCTCTGAACACAGTCACAGGAGCCTTGAGAAGAAACGTGAGCTTATCAGCACCGGCTCATTCCCAAGTGAGGTGATGACACCCTGTATGACCTTATCTTTAACTTAGATTAAGAGAGATGTAAAAGATGAGAGTGCTAAGAGAAAAGTAAAGCAGAGAAGGTAGGAAAAACTGCAGAATTAGCATCACTACCTGCCATGAACCAACAAAGCAAACTGAGGTGACAGGTTTTTCACAACCCGAGCAATTCTTCTGAGTCAAAACATAACTTCCCTAAATATTGCATGCATTAGCTCCAATAATGGTTGCCTAAGTCAGAGATTTTTTTTTGTAGGTAGAGGATAATTCTAAATAGATTTCAGAAATTAGGAAATCATGAGTCTTGCAAAGTCAACAAAGTTTTCATGTAATCAAAATTTAAAATGGAGTAAGCCTTTAGCACAATTAATCTATATTTCTACTCATAGACAAACTCAGGAATAGCTTCTGGGCTGCTTCATACAAGGTCTCAGAGAGTGTCTACACTAAAATCATGAGAAGGGTCACCTCTCATTTCCACTGAGCAGGCACCCAGGCAACTCTGACCTGGTCATCACCAATGTGTTCTAGGGATCTGCCAGATGTTGGGCTTTACATGAACCCAGAAGTGAGGAGCAGCCCAGGGCTAGTGAGGCATGGCCCTCCAGCAGCCAGTTCCAGCAGCCTTACCATTAACCTTTCTGAAGGCTGCCTCCTGCTCTGCCCAGGCCACCAGCCTGCCCACATGCATCACCCAAGAGGGCCTCAGGAATTAAGTATAAGGTCCCAGCCTGGAAGTTAATAAAACCCTCCACAACCTCACCCAGAAATTCCTCCTTTGATCCTTATTTCTCCTCATTTCCTTCAGCATATAAACAGTAGCTAGGAAGTATTTCACTTTTCCTACCTCCCCATCTTTACTGAAAGCCACCGTGCTGACCACCATGTTCCCTGCCTTTTCTCCATGCCCAATCTCACCAAACCTTTGAAGTCCATTGCAAAGTTCACCTCCCTTTTTAAATGTTGACTTTCCAACCACAAGTGGGTGCACTGCTTACTTTCCATCTCTTTTGCAGAAACTTACAGTCTATCTTCTTATGCATGGCATATTTAAGCCTGTCCCTAACCCCAATCCAACAAGATCAGTGTGGAGATGTCTTTCACATTGACAAAGCTCATGAAATACTTAAAATTGAACTTGAGAAGAAACAGCTGGAAACTGAGCCTCAATCTTCATCATCCTTCAGCATTTTCTCTTGGCAAGGGGTCCCGTAAGAGGAATCCCAGGAAAGGTCAGCTTGACTGTGAACATCCTTGGGGCCAAGTGGTGGTGGAGTTTGTGTTCTTGTCAATTAGAAATATCAAGTGGGCAAGGTAAAATTTACCCCTGCCATCTAATGTGGCTAGCAAGTGCACTTGGGCAGGTGGTTCACCTTCTTTTATCCCTAACACATTACTGCCCTTTTGCCCCGATTGGAGGAGATTGGGGTTACAATCTATTCCATTTGCTAATTTTTAAATTGGGGTGAGCAAGGGAAGGAATATAATTAAAATGATTACAATTAGATCCAATTAAATGCAAATGCTATATTCTGAAAATGGTCCACCTAACTTTCTATTTCTCACATTTACTCACTCTCTTTTTAGTACTACGCCGCTGAGTTCAGCTGTGCCTGGTGTCTGCAAGTCCATATTTCCTCTAGTTCCATTTGTCTGCAAGGTTTCCACTGAGGTTGCAGAGAGGGGGGTCACCAGAGGGGTGCAGGTGTGTGGGGCTGGGCACATCATTTCCTGCAGAGTTTCAAACAGCCCTGCTATTGACTC
This sequence comes from Sciurus vulgaris, assembly GCF_902686455.1. NCBI lineage: Eukaryota > Metazoa > Chordata > Mammalia > Rodentia > Sciuridae > Sciurus > Sciurus vulgaris. Next base: position 33,642,684 of record NC_136474.1, read on the forward strand.
TATTTGTACCTGTTTCCCAAGGTCCTGGTACTAACAAAGTCTGAGAGCTCCCTACTGCTTCTGCACACCCCTGATGATAACAGAGTGCTCTGTTCCCTCTGGCCTGCTATGTTTGTTACCCCTTTTCCATCTATTTCCTAACTTCTAAAAATTTTTTGTCATCTCCACTCCTGATTTGTTTTTCCTTGAAGATTTCTGGTGAGGAATACTCTTTTGTTTGGTTACTTGTTCTGTTATCCACACATACACTGGAGAGTCAGTCTTGTTCTTCATCATTCCAAAAAGTCAGAGTTTTAATGGAGGCAAGAGGAGAGGAGACACTGATATTATTTCTTGTCCACAGAAGTTGTGGGGAGGAGTGTCTGAAATCAGGGGTCCCTGATATCCAAGAAGCATCCTGAACACTCCAGTTTTACTAAGGATAAGGACTGTCAAGAGGGAAGAAACAGGCAGAGGAGGAAGGTGAGAGAGTACAAAGAGAAACTGTTACTTCAACAGACTGTGTTAGGCCAACCAGGGCCTCAGTAATGCAAGACATTAATTCACAGATGCTCTAGCCACCAGGAAAGGCTCTGGTTTTGAAGTGCACAAAAATACAGTCAGAGTCTTGTCTAGAGTCACAGAATAACAGAGTGACAGAGCTGGAAAGGACATTGGTAGCCATTCATACCATTCTTTCATTCCTGGGCACAGGGATTCAGGGTTATCTGTGTTCTCAGAACTACTGAACAACCCAGTGCTGGCTGTGACCTAGATAAGCATAACACCTCATAATACCACAGTATTCATGCCATTTGCAGAGGGACATCACCTCCTGACCATCACTCTGGCACAAGATAGCTGGTGACTTACTTGGCAGTAACTGCATCCCATCAGCTCCTTGTTGTACATTCTTCACCACCCTAGGGTCACTTTGATCTGCAACTCACCATCATTTATACTATTCTGAGTCTTAAAGGTGCTTAGGTCTTATTGGGCTCCAAATTACATTTTAGTATGGTCACTGTCTTACTCTGCTTTTGCTTGCTATCACAAAATACTTCAGACTGGGTAATTTATAAGGAATTGAGGTTTATTTAGCTCACAGTTCTAGAATATGGGAAGTCTAGAGCATGACACCAGTATCTGGTGAAGACCTTCTTGCTGTATCACAACATGACAGAGGGTATCATGTGTTGAGACAGAGCAAGTGTGTTCACTCTAGTCTCTCTTCCTCTTCTTATAAAACTGCTAATGCTATTATGGTGGTTCCATCCTCCTGACACTATCTAATCCTAGTTACTTCCCAAAGGTTCCACCTCTAAATGCCATTAGCATACAATTTGAGGATTAAGTTTCCTAAACATGAACATGTGGAAGAAACAGTCAAACCATAACCATTACTTTTGCAGGTTTTTAGTGAAAAAGTTAGAGCAATGCAAGACAAGTGGTCCAAGCAGTTGATGATGGTGGCCTGGACAAGGTAGAGAGTGTGGCCATTGAGAGAAGTGGACAAACTTAAGACAGAGTTTACAAGGAGACCTGGTAGGACTTGCCGAGGAATTTACTAATGAAACTGATAAATCAAGTCTGATTTCCTACTTTCTGGCTTAAGAATAGTGGGGAAACCATGGTGTCATTTAATGTCAAAGGACAAGCTGGGGAGGAGATAACTGGCTGGGGAGAAAATGAAGAGATTTTGGGGGACATGTTAATTTTGCAGTGTTTCTGACAAATGTAACAAACTGGTGGTGGTCTGAAAATACCAAGCAGACTTATCCCTGAACCATTATAGGTCTCAGATTCCTCCTCTGTGAAGTGAAAAGAATTGGGCAAAAAATCTCAGTGATGCCCATCATTGTCCACATCAGCCTTCCTTCCAACTGTTATGGTTTGGATGTGAGGTGTTCCCCAAAAGCTTACAAGTGAGACAACTGAAGAAGGCTCAGAGGAGAAATGACTGAGATCATAAGAGCCAGAGAATTAATTCCTTGATGAGATTATTTGATTAATTGAGTAGCTGGTAGGGTGTGGCTGAAGGAGATGGGTCATTGGGGGCATGACACTGGGGTACATATTTGGTATCTGATGATTAGAGTCTCTCTCTCTGCTTCCCTCCAGCACACTTTTCTGCATTATGTTCTGCCTCACCTCGAACCAGATGGCTGGCTATAGTATCAACCTCTGAAACAGTGAGCCCTTAAATAAACTTTTCCTCCTTTAAAATTGTTCTTGTTAGGTTTTGTATTTTTGTTTTTTTGGTTTTTTTTTTAATCATAGCAGAAAAAACTGACTAAAACACCAACACACTGGTCTAGGATGGTGACTCTATAGAAGTTGGACCTGTTGGTTTATTCTCGGGGAAATATCTCAGTGAAGACATGCATTTGGGAGACAGCAACATAAAGATGATCCTTTAGGGGAACTTAGACGATCATCTGGGAAGAAGATATGGGAAGAAAAGAGAAGATGGTTTCAGACTTATCCTTGAGGAGTCCCAACATAAGGCAGTTGGGGAGAGAAGACAGACTTTGATCCTTCTGTCTTTTTAGCACTTCCCAAGGATGATGGGCAAAGCAACAGAAAACCTGTTAAGGGTTAAATGACTCAAGTTTTCCTTCTAGTTGTGAAGCATATCTGCTAGGAAAAAAAGACAACAAATATTAGCTAAAAGTCAGTCTGAATTCAACTAGGCAATTATTCTGTCTGTGAGGACAGTGACCCTTTGACATCCACAGAGTCACTCTAAATCCAAAGGAAAGAGTTTTCTAAAGAAAGACACTCTCTATTTACTAGAGATTTGGAAGTGATCATTGCATGTGTGAACATGTATTGAATTATCCTACTTTACCCCATTAATATGTACAATTAAGACCTGTCAATCAAAAACATTCTTTAATTTTAAAGAACCTTTGGAAATGAAGATATGATTTCCTATAGTTTGACAGTTGTTTCCACGGCACAGTGTGTTCACTAACAGGAAGAAATAGTTTATGATGGCAAACATAATTTTTTTTTTGAAGGGAGGAATTGGAGGAGGCTACTTGTGCCTATGTAACTCTTCAGGTGGTCCCCAAAACAAGCTCACAGCGTTTGCCCCCGTACAACTAAAGTTCAGAATTTAGATCAAAGCAATGAGTCCAAACAATAGGGCTCAACACATCCAAATTAAGTAATTCATGCAAAAAGCAATTTGCTGTCATTTTTTAAAATATAAAATTGAGTAGATTCCCCAACTCTTTTTCTCATCAAGATAAGTAAGTTTTCTATCCCCTTGAGTATTAGGCTAATATTCAGCTTCTTTGTATATTAAAAGTAAATTTAGAGACTACAATTGGATTAAAATGAAGACATGGTGCTTACTCATACACTTTTCATCTTAAACTATTTAACTTCCAAAACTGTTACCTAAACAAAAATGAACAAGATCATTTTTATTTTCAAATTACATGTTTCTAAAAAACACAACCCAGTAGCTTCCAGACCAGGAAAGTCCTCAAACTTTGAGACTTAACTAATCATTTGTGACTGTGAGAAATGATGCTTTAAAATTGAGATTCTTTTCAGACTCTACTAAATTCTGCTCTTATTCATTGTTCAAAAACATCTTTGGTTCCATTATGTCCATCAGAATGATACATAATCTCCAACTCCAGAATGAGGCTTATCAGACCTTCCAATAATCTATCAGAAACAAGTATATATTACAGTGTACTTGTCATGCAAATAATTGAGATTTTGAAAAGATAACATTTGATTTTCTTTGCATAGCATTTTTTCTAGCATTAGCCTATTGCAAGTTAGAATATCATGTTATACAAAAATTATTAATCTAATAGAAATACTTTAGATAGCTTTATTGATTGGAGGTGAAGATATGTTACATGCTCACTGTAAAATAAAATTTGAGCAATATGGAAATGTACAAAAAATAAACACCATGTGAGGTTGTGTCACCATCTAGGGATAGCCAGTTGGTTAATGTTTTGTATACATATTCATGGTCTTTTTCTCTGTGGGTGCTCACATCCTCCATGCCACTTTCACACTGCATCCTAGACATACAATTGAGATTGTATTGCACTACTTTGTGATCTTTTTGTCTTTAGTATATCATGAACAACTTCCATTATGAATTCATAATCTGCTCATGATTATTAAAGTCTATATGAAGATTTTATGGATGTATTCCATCCATCATATAACCATACCAACACTGAACGTTCTCAAATTATCAAACACCAAATGTATATTAATCCAGTTGTAAATAAGGGTGCAGTGAATAATCTTCATAATGTTCCACATTATCAACTCCCCAAGCAGAGTGGTGCATTAGTTGCAATTAGTAAATCTACAAGGACACATCATTACTTTCCAAAGTCTACCATTCACATAAGGGTTCCCACTGTGCATGCTGTGAGTGTGAACAGATGTGTAATGACATGTGTCCACCACACCACGCAAGTATCATCCAGGGCAGTTTCACTTCCTAAAAATCCTGGGTTATGGACGTTTTTAAGTTAGGTTGCTCACCTCCAAGGCTTCTCAGTCTCGCTGCTGCTCCTGATTTTCCTCATACCTCTGCCTTTGGCTCCTTCACTGGTGGGAGGCTGGGAAGAGGCTCCAGCAGGCTACTCAGGAGCCCAGAATTGTAGCCTCTGCTTCCCCGTGGAACCACATCGACAGGAACTACTGGGTATCACCATCACTTCTGCTGCAAATTCTGACCCCAAACTCAACCATCTCCCAAGAGGCCAGCACCCAGTCCTCATCAGCCACCTGGACCAGCCAAGGCTATGTTTTACTGGAAGACAAAATCATGCCAAACATTGTTTTTGTTAGTGGAATTGATGTTAGAGTGGATGAAACTAAAATCAGAAGTTTCTTTGCCAGATATGGATTAGTAAAAAAAAAAAAAAGTGAAGATAATCATGGATCAAACTGGTGTGCCCAAAGGCTATGGATTTGTTTCATTTCATAATGACATGGATGTAGAGAAGATAGTATAATCACAGATAAATTTCCATGGTAAAAAGCTGAAACTGGGCCCTGCCATCAGGAAATGAAATTTATGTGCTTATCATGAGCAACCACATCCCCTGATTATTTTAAAATATTTTTTACTTTGTCAATGTTTCTTTTCTTTTATTTATCTATCTATCTATTTATTTATTTATTTATATGAAGTGCTGAGGATGGAACCCAGGGCCTCACTCATGCCATGCAAGTGTTTTACCACTAAGCCACAAATCCAGCCCACATCTTTTGATTTTTAACCTTCCTCCTCCACCACAGTTTCAGAGTGTTAAGAGTAATCCAAACACCAAAACTTACATGCAGCCTCCAACCATGATGAATCCTATAACACAATATGTTCGGGCATATCCTCCTTATCCAAGTTCACCAGTTCAGGTCATTCCTGGATATCAGCTCCCTGTTTATAATTATCAGATGCCACCTCAGTGGTCTGCTGGGGAACAAAGGAGTAATGTCATACCTCCTGCTTATACAACTGTTAACTACCACTTGTAATGAAGTTGATCCAGGATCTGGAGTTTTGCCAAATGAATGCTCAGTTCATGAAGTTATTCTGACTTCTGAAAATGGCCCACAAAAGAAATCTGTGGACCAAAGTATACAGACAGTGGTATCTTGTCTATTTCATCCAGAGAACAGACTGAGAAACACTCTTGCTACTCGAGATGACTACTTCAAGGATTAAAGAGTGCATCCCTTTAGAAGTCAGGCAGGGCTTAAATCTCTTTCATCTTCTCTGCTAACTTTCTAGTCTCAGGAGAAGTTGCTTGTTTTGAATATTCAGAAGTTCACTACTGAAAGTTGTTCACTACTATGGAAATTTAATTCTAAGTTTTGATATTGCACTCAGACTTTCTGTATAAGTTACATTAGATTATTTAGTTTTACTCTACATTGAAACTGTTATGTTTATTTAGAAATTGGTTCCTTGTTTAATATATAGTTAAAAGTAAAAGATAATTGAAAATAAATAAGTATAAAAACAATTATAACAATTATAAGTATAAAACAATTACTTATACTTATAAATTATACTTATACTTATAAACTTATACTTATAAACAATTACTTATATACTTATAAACAATTATAAGTATAAAAACAAAAAATAAGTATAAAAACAATTTTCAAATAATAGAAAACTAGTTGGAATAACTCAAGATTTATCTGTAAGGGTTTTTTTGGAATTGGCATTTTAAGAGCTTCAAAGCAAATGCTAATATTCAAACAATTGCTTTAAAAAACATTTTGAAAGGTCATAATTGTGATAGTTTGAATACAAGCATTTCACTTCCCCAACAAGTACCTTAGAACAGTACAATATTTACATTATTGTGCTTTACATTTATGATTTGCCTAAAAATCACCAAAAATGGCATTTCAAAATTGCATTTTTCATCAGTAGAACTCAAAATAAAGTTAGTTTTATTCAAGTTTTCTTATCTAAACCCAGTCAAACAGAGTCTAAACAAGCAGTCCAATAGAAAAATAAATAAATAAAGGCAAGTTAAAAATTACCAAAGAAGCGTGTATGAAAGTGTCTGTCTCTGAATTCTTGTAACATTAAGAATTTTAAGAAAGAAATCCTTGCCTATTTGATAGATGAAGGATGATATCACATTTTTATTTTTTTAGTGAGTTTTAGTGAGCCATTCAATTATTGGTTATTTTCATCCTAGTTAGTGCCTGTTTAAGCCCTTTGCCTGTTTTTAAATAGTATTTATCATTTTCTTTTTGACTTATATGAGCCATTTATCATCTATTTTCAGTTATATTACCAACATTTTCCCCCAGTTTAGAGATGGCATTTTGTCTTTTTGTATTTAATGGTAGTATTTTCTTAGATTTTTGACATATAGATGTTTAATTCTTATATAGTTAAATCCATAGAAAATTAGTTGGTTCTGATTACTTGAAACTAGAATTTCTAAACAGTGATTTTTAAAAGTTAAGTAAGATCATCAACACACATCAAAAATGCATACCCTCACAACCAAGGAAATAAAATATAAAACAATAATGTGCCATTTTAACCTATATGTTTAGTAAACAATTAAAAGGTACAATATGACTTATTGATGAAAATAGTACTCTTACACATTGTTATAGAGGTGTACACTCAACAACTTCTTTGAAGAACAATTTCTTGATACCCATTTTTATGTAAAATGCATATAACTTTAGAACCATTCTTCTGCTAGTCATGTAACCTGTAATTATTCTTGCAGAAATTCCCAATGATTTATGGTGAGAAGTTTATGACAGCATTACTTGTAACAGAAAAAAGGCTGAAACCAATCTGTATTTTATTTGTTTATTTGACATAGTTGACTTAGTGCTTAGTATGTGTTAAGCATCACCCTAAGCATTTCATAACTATAAATGGATTAAATTCTAACAACATGTGTCTATTAATATACTGAAGTTTCAGAGACTGTAATTCCAACCAGCTTTAAAAAGAAAGAAAGTTTCTCATGAAATTGAAATTCCAGAGGTTAGAAGCCGAGTAGTGGTGTGAGAAACAAGTCAAAGATGTCATCAATGATCTGTCTTTCCTCACTCAGCTCTGCCATTTCTTGGATCAGCTGAGTCTTCTCACAGTTGCAAGATGACTATGTCTCCTTGAGCCTGTCCAGAGGGAAAATAAAGACAGAAGGCAGAATTTAACTTTTCTCCACCGGGTCTGAACTCCATGTCCCAACCTCCAATCTGATGGATCAGCTTAGGTTATGTGCATATTCCTGACCAACAATCATCACCAGGATAAAGTCAAGTTCTGATGGGCTTCTGTGAATCAGTATTCCCTTCTGGAACCAGGGTAGAGGGCATAAATAACCGAACGGACTTGTGATTGTGTTAAGGTGAAGAGGGGAGAAATGATGTTAAGAAGGCTACCAACAGTGCCCACCAGACAAACTGAATATCCACTAATAAGAAATTGGCTAAATACATTCATGGTGCATCCTTGAAATGAAAATTTGTATGTCAACAAAAGGAACAAAGTAATCTATATGTGGTGACATGGAAAACTCTAAGATATATTACATTTTTTAAAGTAAAAGGGTAGATATCATATCATATCTATTCGGTAGAAATAGATAAATTGGTTATCCTTGGATATACACCAGAAGAAAACTTTTAAAGATTGAGATTAAATGGAAAAGAAAAAGGAAGACAATGATATGTAAATGCTGATTTGAGAACACTTTTGAGGTTTCTTTGGTTTTGTTTTTGTGGTGCTCAGGGTCTCACACATGCCAAGCATGCACTCTACCACTCAGTTACATTCCCAATCCCTAAAAAAGCATTTTGGATTTCATAAAAGGTTTTCTTTGTAGCTGTGGTTGGTAGAATAATGACTAAGATATCCAGTCCTAATCCCTGGAACCTGTGAATATATTAACTTTAATGGCAAGAGGGATTTTATAAATGTGATTAAATTAAGAATCTTGAGATAGGGAGAGTATGCTGGATAACACATGTGGATCCAATATAATCATAGGAGGTCCTTATAAAAAGGCAGGAAGACTAGGGTGAAAGAAGAGGTGACAAGGGAAACAGGGGTCAGAGTCAGAAAGAGAGCCTAGAAGATGCTACACTGTTGACTTTGAAGATGGAGGAAGGGGTCTCAAGCCCCAGAATGCTGGTGTTCTCTCAAAGCTGGAAGAAAAAGGAAATGAATACTTTTCCTTGATTTTATCCCAGGAAAATCCATTCTAAGACTCCTGACCTCTAAACTGTAGTTATTTTAAACCACTAATTTTGTGGTAATTTGTTATAGCAGCAATAAGAAACTGATACAGAAGGGAATATTTCATTCTTACTCTATTGAATTAATTTCAAGTTGAAGATAAAAGACTTGAGAAAATACATTACTTGCCTCTGAATTCCTGCTATCAAATACACATAAACACTTTTAATACTCACATAAAGCACATTAACCCAGTATTGCCTTGTCTTCAGTGTACAATAATGGTTGTTGAAAAGTATTGGCTTTGGAGTTAGACAAGATTCCCATTGTAAGTTCAGATGTAGTGTTCCTGTGACCATTTGAGAGCTCCCCATTCTCATTTAGGATGATGGGCAGAATAATGCTTCCTTTGCAAGACTGCTATGAGAATTTAATGAACTTTTGTTTTATTCAAGTATGATAAGACCAACAGATCGGAAGACAGTCACTGAAAAGATGATTTTTATTATATTTCTAAGAGGAAGGGGCACAGACATCATTAAGGAACACATGGGGAAATACCAGCCTCGGTTGGAGGAAGGGAAAAAGAACAAGGGAACTGCTAGAAATACTTGATTGGGTTTTTGTTTTTCTGTTGGTTTTTTTTTTTTTTTTTTTTTTTTTTTTTTTTTTTGTGTGTGTGTGTGTGTGGTTTTTTTTGGGGGGGCGGGGGTTTTTGGAAGGAATGGTATGGGGACATGGAAAGGGGGCTGCCTGTGTTAGGACTGGCTAATTTGACTAGTCTTAGTAGGCTCTAGGGTCTAGGGGTTTGCCCTGCTTCTCTGATTCAGAAGGGAATTTTTCATTTCTAGCCTTGGGATGATTAGGGTAGAATATGAGGATGGACTAGTGCATCACAAAAGTAAGAGCCAGATAAGCAGGTGGGCAGGGGATATGGGCTCTGGATTAGCTGGTTTATATACAAAGACATGCCATTGGGCACAATTTTTGGTTGCCTCTTGAAATTAGGAGAGGAAGGCTCTTCCATCAGTAGGTCTCCAGATGTCAAAACATCAGATACAAGCTGGATGTGGTGGTGCCTGCCTGTAATCTGAGCAGATAAGGAGGCTGAGGCAGGAGGATTCCAAATTCAAAGCCAGTCTCAGCAATTTAGCAAAGCCCTATGTAACTTAGTGAGACCCTGTCTCAAAATAAAAAATTAAAAATGACTGCAGAGGTGGGTCAGTGGTTAAGCACCTCTGGGTTCAATCACTGGTACCAAAAAAAAAAAAAAATGGGTACAGAAATTAGAAAATGTGGCTAATACACATATGAAAACATATCTAGTACTTTTTTGGCACAGAAAAAATGTGTTGTCCCTGCCCTGTGTCCCATCAACCAATTACATTTTTAGCATATATAAAATAATATTTATAATCTACCAGTAAAACTTGAGTCATGTAGTGTATATTAAATATATAATAATAAAGCCCTATGTATCAAGTATCTGCCATATATAAAGCACTATATAGTCACTCCTTGATATCTCTAAATTTCAAACCTAAGGATTCAGCCAACCAAGGATTTAAAATATTTGGAAGAAAAATTTCATCTGTTCTGAACGTATTGTGGACTTTTTTTTTTATATGATTTCTAGGGTATTCGAGATTATTCATTTATTCAAGATAATCAGATATTAAGATTATTAAATTATTCAAACTAGAAATAATTTCCCAGGGACTTTGAAAACATCCATGCTTTGAAAGGAAAAGGAGAAAGAGGTGTCATCTTGGGCTCATTTTCTAAGAAGCAGGGCCTGAGTTACATAGAGAACGTTCTCAGGAGCAAATTGGTAAGGGCAGGACTGGGAATGATCCACATAAGAATGTGATTTCAAAAGAAGACTGGTTTCATCTTGATCCTGAAGGATCTCTGGAGAGTGAGTCCCAAGAGAAGCTTGAGGCAAATGAGTGGACCGTTTAATTTTGAACTATGGACTGCTTGGGGGCAGAAGTGATTGCACAAAGAGAGGTGTCTTTGATTGCTGAGGGGCAAGTCTTGGGAAAGGTCACAGGTGGGAGGGGACACCAATTCACTGGTCACAGAACCCCAAGCATCTGACAGAGCACATTACCTGGTACAAGCCTTGTCCCACCCAATCCCTCTTACTTTTCATCTTAGTTTCCTTCCATCCAGCTACAACTCCAGGATGCTGATTGCACCCACACTCAGGAAACTTAGAAGATGTGAGATAAGGAGCAAGCTCGGATCCCCCATGGTGCAATTGGTCCCGGGCTATCATTGACAGTCATCATGGCTAACTTCTACTGCCCATTCTCAACTTTCCTTGTCTCTTGCCCTCATGACCACTTGTGAATTAGTTTCTCCAATCTCTTTTTCCCATCATTAACCCTGGCTGACAGCTGAAAGACCTCACTGAACTTCTCAACAGCAACAACTATCTCCTCCCCAGTACTGTCATTGTATTGTATTGCTCCAAAGTTACCACAAACTTAAGAGCTTGCAATATACAGTCTTGTTTAGGAAGTCAATTCCTCAGTGGACATGATGAAGAATTGGGTCTACTTTTTCTTCTATTTGGTGCAGGGTCTCTGGTCTAATGCCTAGGTCCTTGATCCACTTCAACTTGAGTTTTGTGCAGGGTGAGAAGCATTTGTTGAAGAGGTTATCATTTCTCCAATGATTGTTGATATGATTATTCTGAAGTTTAATTCAATCATTCCACTGCCAAAATTATAGCCTATGGTAACAACAGGAAATTAAGGCAAAATGTTCAATTCAGTGGTTAATTATGAAAATTTTAGGAAAACTAAAATGTTTATAATCAAATGTTCAGTGACCAAATATTTGATACCTTATTTTATTCCAAAAAGTGCATGACTAAATTCTAGTAATTTATTGGTATATTAAATGTTAATAGTAATACATGATCCTGTTATATTACAGAGGAGTGTACTGCCTTATTTGCTTTCCATTACTGTAACAAACATCTGAAATGATCAACTTATAAAAAGGAAAGTTTATTTTGGTTCACAGTTTCAGAGATTCAGTCTGTGACTGATTCACTCATTGCTTTGGAGCCTATGGAATGGTAGCATGTCAAGGCAGGGAGCATGTGGTGCAATTGTTTGTCTTGTGTTCTGGAAAAGAAAGAGAGAAATAAGGGATTGGGATCTCAATATCCCCTTTAAGGGCACTCCTGATGACCAGAATATCTCTCATTATCCCCTACCACCTCCCAATGGCACCATGAGCTGTGGACCAAGTCTTCAGCACATAGGCTTTCAAGGACACTTATCCAAACCATAGTAAGAACTTATCCATAAACCATGGGAGGAAAGGAGGTTAGAGATGTCCATTTACTATATCCTTAAGTGAAATTAAATCCAAATCCAGTCTTCATCTCCCAGGATTAGAGGAAGTTTCATCCCAGACATTTTCAATTTCCCCCTCAGTTTTTCTCAGATCAGTAAATTACATGCCCACCCACACAGTTGCTTAAATCTATGCCCAAGTTATATTCCTTGATTCCTGTCTCTTCTTAACCCTCCCACATTACATCCAAGATCATCCAGGGCCGGTCCTCAAAACCCACCACAAAGCTGTTCAGACCCCACATGACCACCTGATGTGTGGTCATCACCCTTGACCACTGGTTTCCTTGTTCCATGTATTGTCCTTCAACCCCTACAAAGCCTTCAGAGAGCATCCAGAGCATTTTTAAAGGATAAGAGTGGTTATGCCCATTTCTGTGATAATCCCTCCCATGATTTCCCATACCCTTGGGATGACATCTCGTCTCTTACCCCCAGTTTATCCTGGCTCTGGCTCTGTCATCTCTTAGCTGCCCCCTCTCACTGCCCTCTCCGTGGAAGCCTCTTTTTCATCCCTGAAGCTTGGGCACATCCAAGTTTGGTCATCCTAAGGCTTGGTCCCAGGTGTTCCTCTGCCTGGGATAACCTACCTCAGGGTCATCCCCCGGCCAGCACTTGAGCATGGGAGTCATTTCTTCCAAGGCCATGCCTGTTACTTCATCTGAGTTTCATTCTTGGCAGATGAAAATCTGTCTGAGCACTTGAGTGTAAGCTTGATGCATGAAGGGACTTTGTCCATCTTATTCATCCCTGAATGTCCCACACGCAGTACTGCCTCTTGAATAAATGTTTAATGTTTCCCTCCAGTGTTCTCAGGATCCCAGCCTGCTTGATTCCTTCTAACTCAGCCTCTATGCCACTTATGGGACTCAGAAGACACAGAGGAATCAGGGAGGCTTCTTACCATCCCCCAGTCTCCCTAAGTGTCCTGGGTGGAAAGACTCCTGCAGTACCATCATCTCCCCAGGAATTGCCACTGAGCAGGATGCAGTCCTCCTCTCCCCTACCCCAGCAGGATTGGACCCTCCTCACTTCTAGCTGAGCCTGACCCTTCAGACTGAGCTGGGTTCAGGCTGATCAGGCCCAAGGGTGGGATAGCCAGAGCCCGGCTCAGTCTTCCCTGCCTCCTTAGCATTCCCAGTTCTTTGCTGAAGCTCCTCAAAACAGTCCACTGGGAGAGAGTTGTTTGTTTTAGCGGAAGGCAGATCGCAGAACAGAGAACTGAGACGCATCACTAGGGCACCTTGGGTGGACGTACCCTTAGCTCACAGGATGCAGGACTTTAAGGTGTAGCAAGTCTCTTCCTCTAAGCTCTAAGCAAAGCCTGTCCTTCTCTCAAAGTTTCTCTCTTAAGCAAAGTCTCTTTCTCTCTGATAAGCGGGGTCTCTCTCTCTCTCTCTCCTCTCAAAGCAAGTAAACCTCATTTCCTCTATCCTCTATAAACAAGCAAGAAAGCAGTGCACTAAAGAGAAAGATAGAAGTGCCTCAGTTTCCACTCCACCACCCATAAGACCCGAGCAAGTTGTTGCTGCAGGCGGTGACAAATATCCACGGATTTTGGAACCGCAAAGAGCCAGCGACAGTTTTAAATACCCATAGCTTTTAAGTAGCTCTCTTTTTTCCTCTGGGAAAATGCTTAAGGTTAAAAATAGGAATACACAAAGAATGAGGGGAAATATTGAGCAAACATGAGTTATTGCACCAAGAAATGCTAAATGAAAACTACTGAACACAAAATTATATGAAGTGGTTGATTGTGCTTTTTTATGCATAGACAAAACACAGGAAGAAAGTGAAACATTATCAGTGGTTGTTTTAGAAGAGATGTCACTAGGTGTAATCACAACTCTTGACTTTTACATATTTTCTACATTTTATGCAATGACAGTATGGCATTTTTATAATTTTTAAAGATTTTAAACTGTATCTTTTAAAATGTTTTTGTGATTAGATTTCTATACCTGGCAATTTATCATTTGAAAATATTTAAATGGGGATATAAATTTTATTACAAGAATGTTTATTAAATAATTTTTCACAATCTTGAAAAAGGAAAATCAAACTAAACATAAAGTAACCCAGGATATTACCAATAATGATTAATTATAGCCATACCTTAAAAATCATGGTTTTCAAGAGTACTTCATATTATAGGCAAAAGTTCACTAAGTAGATGGCTTGAAAAAATTTTAAAACAAAATGTGAGCACATTTATTCAACTATATAAAAATACAAAAAATAATATGAGAATAAAGCTAAAGTTAGTTTTAATTATTTCTCAGGTGTAATAGGCAACATTATTTTTTTTTCTTTGTATCTAACTTTAAAAATAGATATTATGTATTACTTATACTGCAAGGAAAATTCACTATGGAAACTGAGGGAGAGTTGTACCAGGTGCCAAGTGCTGTGTGTGGATTTTAGACTGACAAGACACTGAAGAAGAGGTCCAACCCACAGGACATGGAGAGCCAGAGAGGGGTGGCAGGGCAAGCAGTCCTGTGTCAAGGTGTAGGCCAGCACAGCAGGAGAAAGCCAGGTAGACAGGTCTCAAGACAGAGAGAACTGACTTCTCATCTCCATACTTGGATCTTGTATGAATGTGGGGATGAAGTAAAGCCCATGCTTCTGCCCTATCCTGTTTGGGAGGAGGTCAGAGTCCAGGTTTTGCACAGAGAGGCCAGAGTCAGCTGCACACAGCTCTGAGGCTCGGCCATGTTGCTTGATTTCTGTGCATTCTCAGTTTCTAGGGAACCAGGACATCCACTTCAGAGCTATTTCTGTTAACTGAGTAGCTCCTGGGATGCGTTGGTGGCTCTATTATTTATGGAGGGCCACAAGAGAGTGATAATGGCATGATCCTCTGGGGACATTCCCAGGGACCCTGTCCCAGCACAAGTCTATGACTGCATAGGAGTCACAACAGTTCTCAGCCCAGCCAGCTCCACCAGCTGGAAACAGAAAGGACAATTTCTCCTCAGGTCTCTAAGGTCACCTTGAATGTGACATCCTGGAGAGACAGCAGATAGTGCCTCAAAAGAGCTGCAGGGCAGCCGGACTGGCCAGGGGACAGAGCAGGAAGTCTCACCCTCCCCAGGACTGGTTAACTGATAGCCTGGGTACATGACATGCTGACATCAGTCTGTGCTGCCTTCAATTCAGGCATTCTGAACTCTTCTGTGAATTATGGCCTTCTGAGTTGCTGAGCCCTAGAGATAAGACCAGCAGCTGCCTCAGCCACTCCGCAGCTCACTGTGGAGATTTTCCCCAGCTCAGGGGCATCCCTGGCTCACAGGCCACCAGCTGCAGTCTTGCATGCTCTGACCTTGTCCTTATCTTTGTGTCTCAGGCTACTGACCCCTGGTCATAGTGTGAACCATGCACTGCAGGTGTGGGTATCAAGAGAATTCACATATCATTACCTGGGAGTTTGCCAAATGGTGGTCTATGGATACCACCTTTGGCACCTCATTTTTCACTAGCTGTAATTTCTCACACTGCACTTCACCAGATTTTCAATGTGTGGTGTCATACAATATAGGCTTTGGGAAGGCCAAACCCAGATTTGAACTTGCACTTTGCTGTGTGACCCAAGGTGACTAGCACATTGCTTACTTCACCCCAGGGTTTCACATTCCCCAACTTCAAAGAAGCAAAATATTTCACAAGAGAGAATTAAATGAGATGATAGGAACACACTTAGGGTGGTGACTGGCATTCAGTGGGTGTTTAAAAATGCTTTTTACTTCCCAGTGAGCTTTGCAAGACCCTCTAGAAGTTGTTATCTAGGATTTTACCTGGACCAACCAGTCTGTTAAGAAAAGTTGCCTTTTCCTAATAACTTAGATGCCCTTCAAAACATAAATGGATAAAGAAATTGTGGTATAATACACAATGGAATATTATTCAGCCATAAAGAAAAATAAAATTATGGCATTTGCAGGTAAATGGATGAAGTTGAGAATATCATGCTAAGTGAAATAAACCAATCCCCAAAAACCAAAGGCCGAATGATTATTCTGATAAATGGATGATGATACATAACTGGAGGGAAGAGGGGATAAGAGAAGAATGGAGGAAGGATGGATTATGTACAGGAAAATGAGAGGTGGGGAGAGGGCAAGGGGAAGGAACAATAATAGAATGTACATGTACCCTATGTACATGTACGATTATACAAATTGTGTGACTCTACTTCATGTACAACCCAAAAAATGAAAGTTGTACCCCATTTGTATACAATAAATCTACAATAAATCAAAAAATAATAAGAAAAAATTATAAGAAAAAAAGTTTTAATGTAACTGAAAAAGAAATGAGTGATGGAGCCAGGCAATACCTGGTCATGCCCAGGGCTAAGTCAGTGTCCAGCTTTCCACACCTCCCTTTGGAGAGAGGGGTCATAGTGACTCTCTGAGTCTGAGGTAATCCTAGCTTTGATGGTATAGACAAACAGAATCTGTTGTGGCATTTGGGCATTCTTCACACTAGCTGAGCTGAATAATCCCCTCTGGTGACATGCATGGCAATGGCAAGTAAACAACTTCAGGGATCCAGACCAAATGACTTACACATGATCCTACGCAGCTGCCTGCCCATTGAAGTGATTCCTACCAAACTTCCAATTAGCATTCACTAAAGTGTGTTCTATGGAACCTGAGTTCAGAGGGATCTAAGGCACAACTTTGTGGAAGAGGGAAGGATGCCTCTTAATGCACTGGGGAAAAAGGTGGAAGGTTAGAATGAGCACCTTTCTTGACACCCTGTCTTTTTAGACTTAGATGTTCTCGTGTGGCTGGTCAATCTCCCTGTGGAAGATGGACAGTGTTTCCAAAACACACTGGACCACACAGCTCCTCTGTTGAGGAACTCCTATTAGCACATTATAGGAGTAGAATTATTCTGAGAAATATTTTTAGATAAACTGTTGGGTTTATTTTTTACAATTTATTGAATTATATTTTCCATATCATATCCAGCTGTGTGATCATTAACATTTTCGGACTTTTCATCCAACCCATGAAATAGGACTTTCATCCAACCCATGAGATAGATCCTCCTGCCCATTAATTGTCAATCCCTGTTTCCACCCATCTAGGCAAGCACTAATTTACTTTCTGTTTCTATAGATTCCCTTGAGAAACATTGTTATTTGGGGGAGGGTGGTAAAAAATATATGACATTAAATTTACCATTTTAGCCACTTCAAATGTACAATTCAGTGGTGTCAAGTACATTCACACTGTTGTACAAACACCACCATCATCCATCTCCAGAACATTTTCAATACCCCAAACTAAAACTAAATCCACTAAATTAAAAAAAAAAAAAAATCCCCCTCCCTGAGGCCCTGGTAACCTCTGTTTTACCTTTCATCTCCATAAATTGGACTATTCTGTTTACCTCACATAAGTACAATCATGTAGTATTTTTCTATTTGTTCTCTGGGTTATTCTGCTTAGCCCTCAAGGTTCATTTATATTGTAGCATGTATCAGAATTTCATTCTTTTTTAAGACTGAATAACATACCATTGTATATATACATTGTGTTTTGTTGATCCATTCTTCTGTAGATGTATACTTAGATTGCTTCCACTTCTTAGCTATTTTCAATAATGCTGCCATGAATATTGATGTACAAATGTCTTTTTGCACCCCTGCTTTCAACTCCTTGGGGTACATCCCCAAGCAGTAGAATTTCTGGATGACATGGTAATTTCATGTTTCACTTTTTGAAGAACCACTATATCTTTTTCCATAGTGGCTGCATTGTTTTACATCCTCAGAAGGAATACACAGGGTTCTAACTCCTCATCAATACTTGGTATTTACTATTTGGTTTTTGGTTTTGTCCCTTTTTTTATGATTGCCAATCTAATGAGTATGAAGTAGTATCTGACTGTGGCTTGGATTTGCATTTATCTAATGACTAATTTGGAGCATCTTTTCATGTGCTTGTTGGCCATCTGCTTATCTGCTTAGATAACTATCTTAATCCTTTGCCTGTTTTTTTAATCACATAGTTTTGTTGTCATTATTAAGCCATGGGTATTCCTTTATACAGTCTAAATATTCATCCCTTATCACTTACATGATTTGCAAATATTTCCTCCCATTCTATTGGTTTTCACTTTCTATATTGTGTTATTTGATGCACAAATGTTTTTAATTTTGGTGAAGTTCAATATATCAATTTTTTCTTTTGTGCTCTGTGCTTTTGGTGGGAAAAACATTGGTTTTTTTGCTTTTAAAAGATCAAACAGAAGAAAAGAGCCTGCCCATGAAAACTAAAAAGGAAAACAAAATTGCCTGCTATCCTAACAGGTACTATTATTCCTCTAGAAATAGTTTTTTCTTTCTACATTAAAAACTCCCAAATATTCAAGTCTCAACTATGTTTCTTGGCATATGTTTAAACAGTAGTTGTTGTTCCTACTGAATATTCATTATGCACATCAGAAAATCAGCAACTGAAATATCAGCCATTGTCAGTTCCAGAGCTGCCTTTCTGAGTTGAGCGGCATATTTATTATTAAAGACCAAGTTGCTAGTGACAGGAAACTGATTTGAAATGGCCTAGATGGAAAGGGAAATATCCTGACTCATGTAGCCTAAATGTCAAGGAGTATAGTGGTTTTTAACTGGGTCTAGAAAGTATATCTTAACTATTTCTCTTTTATTCTTCCCTCCTTCCTTTTCTCTCTCCCTGCCTGATGTGGCAAGGGAGTATGTGAATACTTCCAGTCTCTTTGTTCAAGATCACCTTAGTGATCATCTAGTTTTGCAACCCTACTTCTCAGTGATGGTCTTCTTGCCACCTTGAGCAAGGCAAAATAGTTTGGAGAGTATATTAGTCTTTTTTCTGTTGATATAGCAAAATACCTAAGGCTGGAAAACTTACAAAAAAGAGGCTTATTTAACTCAGTTTTAGAGTCTGAAAGTCCACATAGCATGGCATCAGTTCTGGTAAGGACTACATGGGAGATGACATCATGGCAGGGTTCATGCGTGAAAGATAACATGGTAATTCAGGAAGCTAATGCACAGAGTAACCTTGCTCTTTTATTACACCCTCTAAACAATTGTCATTCAAGGAGAATGATTTGAATCCTTCTAAGGTCAGCAAGTCCAAAAACCTAAAGGCCTCCCACAAGATTCTGCCTCTTAAAGGTTCTACCTCCTATTAATGTCAACACACTAGGGAACTGGCTTCCAACACATGAAACCAGGGGGGACAATGTCAAACTGTATCCAAATCACAGGCAGTGCTGGAAAGACAGCTAAGGCTGAGCAAACCAGGTCCACCAGTATGGAGCCATACTGAGGGTTCAGCATGCTTGGCCACATCTACTATGAAGTGTCCATCCAGAATTCTTACTCTGGACCCAACCAAATGTGTCCAGATTTCTTTTCAGGGATCCAGGCCTTACCTCTTCTGGATACAAATAGCCTCTCTAGGGCATAGAAGCTCCTTAGTCAGGAACTGGAGTTAGTGAAACTGTTGTAGCCACCAATATGACATCTCCAAACTGGTCTTAAGTGGACAGTAAGCCTCCACTTCTTTTCAATTTAAGAACTATGTGTTTGATGCTGAAAACATTCCTGAGCCACATATGATCACAGGAAACCTTCCATGCACCCTTGGAACCACACCCAATTCTGTAAGCCCTCAGGTAATGGGAATTTCAGATTTGCAATGTATATTTCTACACCTCCTCAGGAAAATATTTTGAGTTAAGCAAAAATAATCTTATTTTTGTAAACCTAAACAATTTGCATATAACACTCTCACATCCATGACTTCATTTGACATTCACAACTATTAATGAACAACAACAAAAATGCAAATATTCTCATTTCATTGATAAGAACAAATTGGGTTAATCAAATGTCTTGCCTGAGACTTACAGATAGGATGTGGCAGGTCAGATCTTTAGAACTCACCCACCTTACTCTCCCACCCTGGAGATTTCACTCTCCTTAGGCTGGTCTTCACTTCCCAGTGTATCCCTTCAACCTCAAATTGTATATTTTTGTTTCAATGGCTCAATCATGAGATCGTGTATCTGAACTGTAGTATCCCATGTTTTCTTATTTCCCCCATTTTTTAAGTGAAGTGCATGTCTTAGTTGTTACTCTTCAAAGCTTCTACTTTTGTTTTCTTTTGCATTTTGAGATGTGGTCTCATTATGTTGTCTAGGCCAGTGTCCAACTCATGGGCTCAAGTGATCCTCCTGCCTCAGCCTTCCCAGTAGCTAGAAATGTAAGTATGCACCACCATGGCTCTTTGAGTTTTACTAAGGAAATTCTCATTTCTCAGCTTTTTATGGAGCCTAAATGACCATGACCAGATTCTCTTAAAACCATTGACAGTCAGCATAGTTGATCTGGTTCTAACAATTTCTTCAAAGTCATTTGTAGCACATGCTCATATATAGGAATTCCTTAAAACTGAATGTAGCTTCAGTTTTGGTTTTCTGGGATCAGTCAAGATTCCCAATATCTTGCTTTAGGGTAAATCCTTCTCCCCAGTTATGATGAGGTCTGAAGCACAGCATTGACCTCTACCTCATTACATCCTTACATCTTCTGGAAGTCTGAGTGTCTGTGTAAATCTGTATTCTTCAGGCAAAATTCCAACTAATGGAAAGTTATTGCTTCAGTTGGTCATAAAATTGATACATAAGTTAACCTTCCTCGTAAACATTTTAAAATTTTATGTTTTTAATGGAAACCTAAAAAGAAAAGATGGAGACATGATGGAGAGTTGTCTACTCATCATACTATATAAATGATCAATCTCTTCATCACTTGCTCAAAACCATTTTCCATCTAGAATTCTTGACACTTAAGAGACCATGTAGACATACTCCTAAAACCACCACCTTAGCAGTAATGCATTTTAATTTTCAATTTTAATTTTTAATTTAATTTAAGGAAGAGAAATCTCTGCAGTCACATTCACATTCTGATGGGCTCTTTGACTCCTCCATACAGTGGTGCAGACGTGCATGTCTGCACCTTCCTATCTCAGACTCAAGCATATCACATAACCCATCCCTGCAGGACTGTACATTTGTCCCAGTCCCTCTCTGCAACACCCCATCCTGCTCTGTGTCCACAGAGACTCAGACTGACTTGTGAGGATGTCATTGACCTCCCTTCCTGACTGGCTTAGGTTCAACCAAGAAGCAAGTTCCTCAGAGGTCAGAGGACCTAGGAGAGGGAGAACAGATATGGATTCCCAACCAGATTGCCTTGGGTGACTGCATCCTTCTGTAGAAAGCTCCTGTGTTACAGCCCTGAGTTCTGCTTCTCTTTGAGGCTTCAGACCAGGAAAGGGTAACTGTTCCTTATGTTGCTTCCCTCATCCTGCCGTGTGTTTAAAAATAGTGCCTTTGTGTTTGCTGCCTGGGAGACTTTGGGCCCAAGTACCAGCCCCTTCCCACCAGGTTCCCCTCAGTCTGGGGCCTCGCACTACAAGCTGGCCTTGATCCTGAAAGCCATGCAGTGGCCAGAGACTGCTGCTGCTTTGAAACAGACAATGGAAGCCCTGAGGACCTTGGAAAACCTGGGTAAGCGAGCACTTCAGCACAGCAGAGGGGGAACTCGTCCATTTTCAATGTGGTCTCTACTGCTTTCTGGGAGAATTGCACCATTCATACCAGCACCACCATCGTGGAAGAGTTTCCCCAGACCTGCAGTATTTCTTGGTGGATTTTTATGCACCAACAACAGCGTTGAAAGCATAAGGGAGCACTTGTCTTGAGATGTGATCAGACCAAATGTTGTAAAACACCCTCGGACCCAAGAAGTAAAATAGTGTGAAGGTATTGTTCCAGTCCCACTTGAGGAAAATATATATTCTGCAAAGAAGAGGAAGTGAGAAGATTGACCAGATTTTAGCCTTCTACTGAATCGTCTGGGGCCTGGCAGCATGGGTGAATAGTGAGAAGCTTGGCTTTTTCTGGGAGTGTGTGCAGGGGCCCTGGCTTTCTCTCGATTTCCTTTGCTGCAAGAGGCTGAAGAAGTGCTCCCTGAGAGCTGCTCTCTAACCTGTGGCACCCACAGTAGGTCATGCTTGACTTCATTTGCATTATGTAATTTCTTGGTCAGTGAGAACTTTCTCCTTAAAACAATAACACAACTTTGAAGAGCAAAACTTAGAACCGACTTGGATTGTGAGCTAGTAATTAGACTGAATAACCACACAAAAATAAAAACTGAAGACCCATGTATTATGTGCACAACCTTTGATCAGAGTAATAAACATTTTACAAACTAAAAAAGAAAATAGCACCTCTATTAAATTCTCCTTGTTATCACCCAGTTGGAGTGTGCTACTTGATTCTTCCAAGAGCTATCTCATCCTTGATTTTCTTCTCCATAGATGGAGTGTGGTTAGAGGTCCCATTGCTGCTTTGAGGTCAAAGTGAGGATCAGTGAGGATTATGGATGTGAAAGTGTTGGATGAACTGTAACAAGTTTTAACTTGTTCAATTGTTTGAATTGTTGTCAATCAACCCAGAAAACTTCTTTCTCAAATATGTACCCTGAAACCTTTATGTCCTTTAAGAACTCCTTGTAAGGAATGCTATATCCAGCACTTCCATTTTACCTTTCAGCACTGTCCTCATGAAATGATGTAGCAAAGGAGGGCTTGAATAATACTGTCACTAGGTTATTTAACTTTGGCATTTCATGACTTTTGTTCTTTTATTGTTTTGTGTACTACTGGAGATTGAACCCAAGGCCTCACACATGCTAGGCAAGCACTCTACCACTGAGCTACATCCCCAACACCTTTATATTTTGAAACAGAGTCTTGTTCAAGTCTCCCAAGCTGACCTATAATTTGCAATCCTTCTGACTCAGCCTCCTGAGTATCTGGATCATGAAAATTTGTCTCAGTTTACACCTTGTGATTATCTGCTACTTGTTGTGACAGGGGAATCAAATATGAGTTCATTATCTGTGCTTCATTTCAAACTGACTCCTTTCTCAAAGATGCCCCTGTTCCCCTGTTGCTGCTTCCCCATGACTGCTATCCTCTCTGATTTGGACTCACATGTTACTGATATTATGGGCTTTCATGACAATGAGACAAATATACTATATGGGCCACTGGAAATTAATAAGTGTGGGCCTAGCAGAGAACAAACCAGGCACAAGAAATTGCTTACAGTTGAAGAGAAGGCAGATCTTAGCCATGCTTGGGACTGAGGAAGTAAAAAAGTTCATCACTGTGGAGACTTCCTAAGAAAGAGCAGCTTTTCTCATCCCATACACCTATCAGGCACAGTCTTTAGGAGAGATTGGTGTTTTAACTCAGTTTCTGATGTTGCTGCAGCTGTGCTGTGTGGACAGCTGTTTCCTGTGCTCCAGGGACTAAATCTCCTATGTGGAGCCATTTGCATTGTTCATAGCCAAGTGCTCCCTGGCTCTGAAGAAGAAAGTGGTTTCTGCTGAAATTCAAGGTGAACTATGCAGAAATGAGGTCCTCAAGTGCCAGAATGTTACCAACAAAGTCCAAGTCAAACTTCTTCTATTGAAAAGGAAATTTGCTGGAATTGGTTGAGAATTCTGCACCAGGGAACCTGCCAAGTCACAAGATTTACATTCCACATCAGGGTGATCAATCCAGATCCTTCCATGACCAGAGAAACTTTTATGGAACTGATGATCTGAGAGTTGAAAATGTCCTTTTTCAGCACATTTGAAAGAATCCAGCAGTGAAGAGCAGAGGATGAAAGACATCAGGAAGGAGACCAGTGTGGCTCTCTAGGACATAGAAGAGGTCACTGAAGAGGAGTCACTGATGCTTAGCAATTATTTGATTGTTCCCTGCTCACTGCTCACTGCTTGGGGGTTTCCCAAGGCCCAGAAATTTGTTTTAAAATGGAAAATGTGACCATTCATCCTGGCTCCTCTCCAAGGAACAGCAATCTGCATTCTCAGAACCCAAGTATCTTGGGGTTGCTGGGAAATGGAAGTAATGGGTCATGCAACTGATTAGATGATGAAATCTGAGAAAAAGAATCAGAAATGTTTAAATTACTTGTCATTTCCTTCAGTCTTACACATTTGCCAGAAGTTGTGTTAGTCAGTTTTCTGTCTCTGTGACAAAATACCTGAGAGAATCAACTTAATAAAGAGGAAAGTTTGTTTTGGCTCAGTTTCAGAGTTTGCAGTCCATGGTCATTTGGCCCCATTGTCTTTGGTCCTGTGGCAACATGGCACATCATAGTGGGAAGGTGTGGTGGAGCAACCTGCTCACCTCATGTCAGTTGGGAAGCAAAGAGAGAGGGTCTGGGTCCCAATGTCCCCTTAAAGGACACACACCCCAGTGACCTAACTTCCCCCAAAAGGCCATTACCTCCCAAAGGGTCCACCACCTCCCAATAGTCCACAGACTGTGGACCAAGACTGTAACACATGGATCATCTCTTAATGATAGTAGGATTCTTCAATTATTGGGAACTACTATGTGCAGCAGTTTCATTTAGGAGACAGATGTGTGTGTATATAAATCGTGACCACAGTATTCTTCTTTCAATTAAAGTGAAATACATTCATTCAGCAGAAAAATTTATTTGTTCTAGACTTCTGGGTGATCAGATCCATGGGTGATCAGACCATTCATCATTCCATATAACTCCAGACATAGAATCACACTTCTCCAGTCGACGACACACTGAACACTGCCTGGTATATAGTACATACTCAAGAAAAAAATATTTAGGATGAATGAACAAATGAATGCTTTGGTCTTCTAGTACATATGCTGTTGTCTTGTCTTCCTGCTTACTCCTCCTCTGCTGGGGTAGAAACCCAGACAACTCTCCCCTTGCCCATCTAATCAATCAATCATCACATCCTGCCAAGTCCCCCTCTTTTCTCCTCATCTTTCATTTTTCTCAGTCCTCACTGTCATGCCCCTTGTTGAGCCCAACACCTTTCCCTTCTCATCTTATCCCTTAAAAATATCATTTACATTTATGGAAAACATAAATAAGACTATGCTTTATATGGGAACAAATAAATGTATGTAAATACAGAGACATATCTGATGTGGATCAAGTAAAGAACAGTGTTGACATTTGGGTGGAATGGAGAAATAAATCAGAATTGGGGAAGGTAATCAGAAGAATTAGCTTTATCAAGAATGCTTTCATTTTTACAACATGAATATTTACATATGAATTGTGTAATAAGTAACATAAACCCCAACATGGCACTCCAGAACTGGGAGACCAGCAGCAGAGAAGGTCCTTGGTTGGACCTCTGGTTCCAAAGTCTTGCGAACATCTTTCAGAGTCACCTACTGACCTGTTCCACCTGCCTTCTCCAAGTATGCGCTTGTTCTTTTCCCAGAACCTGTGAGTGTTACCTTATACAGCAAGAGGGACTTTGCAGATGTGATTAAGTATCCTGAGATTTGAATATTATCCTGGATTATCTGTGTGTGCATGATTTAATCACAGCATTCTTATAAGAGAAGGCAGGGTCAGAGGAGAAGGAACATGACAATGGAAGCAGAGGCTAGAGTGATGCACTTTGGAAATGGATGAAAGGGACCAGCTAAAGAACAAAGGTGCTCATGCACAACTGGAAAAGTCAAGGAAACTGATCCTCCCTAAGGATCTTCTGAAGGAATCAGCATGCCAATAACCTTATTTTAGGCCAATGAAACAGATTCTAGACTTCTGACTTCAAAACTGAAAGAGAATAAATTTATGTTGTTTTAATTTTTTGTAGCAGCAACAAGAAATGAATACACTTCTCTGTCCTTATGATCAATGCCTGCTAACCACAGCAAACCTTTTTTGAAGAAAGAGTTCTAAACTTTGGGGGCATATACTTTAAGTAATATGTATTTATCTTTGCTGTTAGAACAAAATACCACAGAATGGATAATTTGTAAATAATAGAAGTTTGTTTTTCACAGTTTCAGTGGCTGGGAGTTCATAATCAAAGCTCCAACAGGTGAGGCTCTGTCTCTGCTTCCAAGATGGTGTCTTGTTGCTGTGTCTACTGGGAGGGATGAAAATTGTGTTCTCACATGGCAGAGGACAGAAAGGGCCCAGCTAGTTCCCTCCAGTCCTATAGGGTTGTTCATCACTCTCAAAATCTCTACTTCTTATTACTATCACCCTGTGGATTCAGTTCTATCCTATACATTCTGGAGGGATACATCCATTCAAACCATAGCAGTATTTATCTGAACTACTGAACTGCAGCATGCTTGCTTCCAACACTGACCTTATTAGAGACAGGTTAGCTTACATAACCAGGTTTAGTCATTATTCAACTAGTGTTATGGCTTAGATGTGAGGTGTCCCCCAAAAGCTCATGTGTGAGACAATGGAAGAAGGTTCAGAGGAGAAATTATTGGGTTGTGAGAATATAACCTAATCAGTGAGTCAATCCCTGCTGGGATTACCTGAGTGGTGACTAAGGCAGGTGGGGTGTGGCTGGAGGGAGTGGTTCATTGGGGTGTGGCTATGGGCTATACATTTTGTATCTGGAGAGTAGAGTCTCTCTATCTCTACTTCCTGTGTATAAAACCAGGACTCTGCTCTGTCTCCCCTGACACTATCTACCTACATTACAAACTTCTTAGAAGCCAAGCTATTACCTACACAGGATAAGAGAGTCTCTGAATTTCTAAATTTTTCCTGATGATTCTTGAGATATTGGTTACAGTGAGAATAAAGACTTTCCTTCTTCTAAATTTGAGTTCTAAATGTGTTCAGCTATTTGAGCTCTGCTCTGGAAACCACAACAAGCCAAAGATGAAATCGAAATAATCAGTTTTACCCCAAGTGATATGAGAGCCAAATTAGAAATTATAAAGCCCAGCAATGATGAATGATTGCTTTAAAACTCAGACTCAAATGTCTAAGGAACTCTCTCCTCATAAACAGAAACTCCATTCTAGGTATGGCCTCCCTCATTACCAAGACATTCCATTGGATGAGAATCCTTACTGGGAGAAAAGGCGACTTCTCCTTGCAGGCTGCCCTGATGTGCTGGCTGAATAGAAGTTGGTCAAGTGCTGTCCACTCGTGAAAACTCATGTCAGAGCTGCTCCCAGAATATAGAAGAAGATTCCACTGCAGAAGCAGGAAGATTATTTTGTCTTTACAAATTATTATCTTGACCCTAAAAACAACTTTCCATAGAAGACAGAGGAAGACAAAATGAAAAAAAAATCTCTCATCTAAAGTTCTTGCAACTTCTTGTGCAGGAATTCTATGGATTTGTCTCTCTGATGCCTTGCTGGTTATGAAAAATAGGGATATAGTAACATTGCCACTCTGGGCATCATTTTTTCCTCTAAGAATGTGTGGAAAGAAGTAAAAGATATAGAGAACTTGAATGTGATGAACCGTTATCAAAACGTTTGGAAGCATTGAAACAGACAAATTTTAAGTACAAAGTGCAGACTTATTTTTTGCCTGCACCAAGCAAGTCTCCAGAAGAAAGTCAAAGCTTCCAGATGAACTTACAGAGGAATAATGTGCTTCAATGGAGCACCTCCTTGACCCTCTTCTCTCTCTGAGATGTTGAACATTCTGAATAAAGAGGATTCTCTCAGGTTCACCTCTACACATAGGTTGTCTTCTTGTTCAGAGAATAAAAAGGTCATCTTCAAGGCAGAGGGTGTTTTTGTTACCTTCTATTGCTTTGAGCCTACCCTCAACACATGGAATTCATGAGAAGATGTTGCTTCTCAAGTTCCAGACTGAAAACCTATTGCTGCACACTCTACTCCACCATGAGGTATGGCTTTCACTGAAGATCAGGACACCAGCCTCATGACCCATGGAAATCATCTAGTCACTGGACAGGCTTCATTCCTGATGGGAGAACTCATAGCATTTTTCCATGTGCCTAGCCACTACTCCATTTCCTGATGCTTAGAAGGTCTCAGCTCTGAGAGATGACACATGAGTTAATCAGCTTTCCCCTGCTATACGAACACCTGAAATACTCATAATTTAAAAGAGGAAGACTTATTTTCACTTACGATTTTGTAGGTTTCATTCCATGTTTGGTTGGCCTGTTGCTTTTGGGTCTGTGGCAAGGCAGTGCATCATGGTGGGAGCAAATAGCAGAGGAAACAGTTCACTCCTATAAACCAAGAATCAAAGAGAGAGGAAGGGACTGGAGTTCCAATATCCCTTTCTAGGGCATGTCTCCAATGTTCTAACTATCTCTACTTAGGTCCCACCTCTTCTAGGTTCCACCAGCTTCCAATTGTGCCACAGACTGGGGACAGAGCCCTTAACACTTGGCCTTTGGGGAATATTTCAGTTACAAACCACAATAATAGAACAAAAGGTCCAGGGCTCTTTGGTTTTTGGAGAGAAACCGAGGAGGTGAACATGTTGACCCTTCTCTGACTGACTCCTCTTGTCAACCAGCTTGATCAAGTCCATCATCATTTCCATTAGAGTTAATTCAATTGCAGGGTAAAGTGGATCATGTTAAGAACAACTTATCTATTTGGTTTTCCCAACCACACTTTTTTTTTTCACTGTCCCCTCTCACTTGGTCAGGATGAGCAGCTTTTCAAGACTACTGACTCCAGAAGGAGGAAGCATTGATTTAGATAACTCTAGAATGAGGCAAATATCCAAAAGGTAGCAACTTCTATTCTTCTAGACTGTTCCAAATGTTACACAAGTGTGTGTACACATCTGTATGAAGTCTGTGAACACACATGACTGCTAACCTTCGGATGTTGGATGTCCCCCAAAGGTTTATGTGTTAAAGCCTTTCTCCCTAGAGTGGTGCTGTTTGGAGGTGGTGGAGTCTTAGGAGAAGCCCAGTGGAAGGTCTTTAGGACATTGGGGGTGTGCCCTCCAAAGGGCTAGTGGAACCCAGTTGCTTCTTTATTCTTTTTGGCCTCCTGAGATGAGCTATTTTTCTTTGACACATTTTCTTGCCGTGATGTGATGTTTTGCCACAGGCCCAAAGCAATAGGGTCAATTAATAATGAACTTGAATCTCTAAAACTGTGAAACAAAAATAAACCTTTTCTCTTTGTCAGTTAATTGCTTCAGATATTTTGTTACAGTGATGGAAAACTGACTAACACAATAACCATGCACATTTTAATCATACATGTATCCTCAAATCAGCATATGTGTCTACATGAGCCCACTCCAAGGAAAAAAAAAGTGAACAAGTATACAAACATACCTTCAGGGAGGTCAGGGATGAATGAGGAGGGAACGACTTTCACTTTGCCAAATCCTTTCTCTGCTATAATATGCCAAAGCATACACATGTACTACCATGTGCCAGTGCAAAATGTATAGGTGACACTGCCATCTGTGACAAATGTGTTTTGGATGATGTATCTAAGAGTGGAAGTGATCTACCTCAGCTGCCGTCCAGTGTCTGTGTAAAGTCAGTGATTTTTTTCCCCTATTGTTGCACTTGGAAGTTGTGTAACAAGTGTTCTCAGCAGCTCCAGGTGTCTGAGTGCCCTCTTGTGGGAGAGGTTCAGAGGCAAGTGGAAGAAAATCTGTGACTAAAATAAGTTTATGAGAGCAGATTGTACTTGGCCACTCCAACAGTAGATATCCAAGCATCAATAGGTATCACTGTGTTTCTTAAGTTTCTCACTTCTCTGGGATGTTGCCAAATGTATATGAAAGAGGTCTACTCCCTTGCTGAACATCATTCAGTGAGGAGCAGAGGAAATGACACTTGTAGTTTTTAGTACCTTTCTTTCCCCACCCACAAGGGAGTGTTTTTGGTTTTAAATGGTAAGTCAGCATCTTCTCAAAATAGGGTCTCTGGTTGGTCTGTGCCATGGGAGAGGGAGACATGTTCCCAGGATTCCTAGCTCTTCTCAGAGTGCAATGCGTGACAATCTCCTCTATCTAGAAGACAGGAAGGGTGTTGGTATTTGGTCTTTGAAATTGGTAACATGAGATCTCAAGAAAACTGGTTGTCTTTTTGTATAAATGTGGTACTGCGAATTGAACGCAGGGCCTCGCACATGCTATGCAAGCTCTTTACCTCTGAGTTACGTCCCCTCTTCTCAGTCATCCTTCTGAGTGAACATTCTCCTGGCTGAAGAGAGCATTGCATTTCTCAACTGAAGTGATTTCTCTAGTATATATTTCTATTCTCGGTCACTTATTTCAATCATTTATTTTATTGAAACCTAGTTGTGATATTTAAAAAAAAAAGATAACTATGTTCTGGCAATAATTTTTTTTTAAATGTTAAATTTTGTTTGATTTTTTGCATACTTTAATGTTTTCTTTTTTCTTTTAAGTTTTCAAAGTAACAATACAGTAAAAACTCTTCAGCTGCTGGCCCCTTGCCATGTCCTCATCTCTACTCTCTGCATACACATCTCCTTCTTGTGGAATCATGGGGAGGTGGGCACAGATGACAGGACAGGCCCCTGGATACAGCCCCACAACCCCTGTGCCCTGAGGAAGCCAATATGAATTCTATAATAGTTTTTTTTTTCCCCTGTTATCTCAGAAAGGAATTGAAAGTTCACACATTTGCATCTGGCTCTTATGTCTTCATCTCCTCCCCTCCCGAGGAACAGTCCTGTCACCTCACTCTGTTCTTCATGACAAGTTTTTTGAAGAGCACTTGCAAAACATCCTACATTCTATATTTGTCTGATTATTTCCTCATGATTTTATTCAGGTCAAAGATTCCCAGCAAGAACACTATTTGGTGAATTTGTGAATTTCTCACCACTTCACCACAGGAACACAGAACAGTAGGTGTTTAAAGTCAGAGTAACAAATCAGTAATACAACTTCCCAACTTCCCACACGCTGTTTTCCACAGAGAAAATTCTGCCTCCCAAAACTTAGATAGTTGACCCTCCATACTTTTTGGATTCCACATTGCAAATTCAACCAACCATGGATGGAAAATATTCAGAAAACAATTGCATCTGTATTAAACTTGTACAAGCTTTTTTCTTCCTTTTATTCCCTAAACAATAGGGTTTTTTTTCTAAACAACTATTTACATTGTACTAGATATTAAAAATAATCTAAAAATGGTGGAAAGCATATGAAAAGAAGTACACAACTTCTATGTAAATACCATGACATTTTATATAAGAGATTTGGGCATCCAAGAATTTTGATGGGGTCCGGTAATCAATCCCCCACAGCTGCCAAGGGATGACTGTATTTACTCACGTGTTCTAATCTACAGTCCACATGCAAAGTTTTAGGCTTAAAATATCAATAACATTAAAAAGAACACATCCAATACCAGTTCAGAATCCTTTGCCCTGTGTTGTATGTGTGCTTGGAATATATTCCACTGAACTTATGCACTCACAGATTGGTTTTTCAAGTTACTTTATGTAATTATTTATCTTCACACTAAACACTATGGATAATGCTAAAGAACTATAAATAATTAGTATATTATTAACAGTACATGTAAAAATGTTGTGATTAACTCCACTTCCTAGCAAAATAAGGAAGGAAAATAAGAAAACAAAATGCACACAGAGCCCAGCAACTTCAGCAGATTCTTAGAAGAGAAGTGGTGACTGATTTGGGAGAGAAGAGGAAGCCACAACTCTAAGTGTGTGTCCCAGACTCACAAGGTACAAAGGAAGTGGCTCACACTCCCTTCCCTGGACATAGGAGACTCTGGGCCCACAGGTGCAGTGGAGCACAGGGCTGAGGCATGGGGAGAACACACGGGGCAGAGGGAGTCTTCATAAGGAGAGTTGGCCTCACAGCTCCCCCTATTTGTACATGCCCCAGAAGACTGTCAGAGCACTCTCCTTGGGGACCCTACACTGTCCCCTAGGAAAAGACCCCTGGCCTGGACCTTTTCTCCTGAGCCCTTCAGGATGTATTCCTGATCCTTCTCTCCTGTGTTCCAGGAGGTAAGCCACACACAGTGTCCCTTGGACATTCTCCTTCTGGCTTTTACGTAGGTTCTGCTGGGTTGGTGATCACTGGTGTAATCCTGGATTGCAGGGGACAGAGGCTGTCATACTTATTGCTCCTTTTCTTCATGCCAGACTGTAGTTTGACAATAATTTCATTCCCCTGCCTATGGCAATGGTTCCTGTTAAGGAGTTCCTCTCCTGGGAGCTTTTAGGAGAGTCCCACACTTATTACCTCACAATGAGAATGAAATTTCAACTCATGAACCCTTAGAAGAGACACTCCAGCCATATCCAAACCAGAGCTCTCCCAGAGCCCAGCGCATCCAGTGCATAAATCCATGGCCTGTGAGCTGTGTCTCCTTTTGGTTCACAGGGAGCATCATCCAACACAGCAAGTCTTCCCCCCGCTTCACATGGTTCCTCTCCTCTTGAACCTCCCAAATAAAATGTCCCCCCCTCAATTTTTGCTGCATCTCTGCTCTCCAGAGGATCTGGCTGAGAGATCATGCTATCAAATCTCAAAACTGTTTGGGGCCTGGGGTTGTAACTCTGTGGTAGAGTGCTTGCCTAGCACATGTGAGGCACTGGATTCGAGCCTCAGTACCACATAAAATAAATAAATAAAGGTATTGTGTCCATCTACAACTAAAACAATTTTAAAAACTGAGTTTGCTGGTGCCTTGGGGCACATCCTTCTTGCCTTTCTTGCCCATGAATTCTCATCTTGGTGGGCTTCTGGGAAATAAATCTGAAATATCATTTAGTTGCTAAGCATTTTTTAATTACTGAGCACTTATAGCCCTCCCAATCCTCCTTCCCTGCCTTATTTTCTATGTGGCACTTATTACCATATAAATTATTTTGTTCATTCTCCCTGCCCCCAACCCCATGCCCTCCCAGCAGAATGTAAGCTCCTGGGTTTTGTTCACTGCTGTTTCCTCAGCACAGTGAGCAGTTCCTGCCACTTTATTTGTTGAATGAATAAATGTTACGCACCAAATATGAGAAAATTAACAGGAAAGAAATGGGCCCAAGCCCCAGGAAACTTTCAGTCTACAAGGAAAAATCAACAAAACAGGCCGTCCTCCTTGGACTCTTTAACAGAAGAGCCAGCTGCCTTGTGCCATGGCCTCTACCCTGGTTCTCCCTTCAGCATCTGGCTCTGGGGCTTCTCATTCTAAATGGATTCATTCCAGGGTGTTCTGCTCATGTCATCTGCTTGCACCAAGGATGGACTTTCCTGACCCTATAGCTCTCTTTAAACAACCTTTCCCCCAGCCCATGTTTGCTCCTGTCTTGTCAGAAATGTGTTCTTTTCCTTCTGGAATCATGGGGCAGGTGTTCCTAATCCTACTTCTGGTCAGAATAGTTACTTCCTATTTGAGGCCTGTGGCTGAGACTGTTGGTTGTCTCCCCACCATTCATTCTACCCATAGTGACAAAACAGATAATATTTGCAGGCCAGTGATCCACAAGGGCCAACTGTTAGATTTTAAGGAATTTTTAAACTATTGTTAACCATTGGCAGCCTGAAATTGACATCAGCGGTAATATTTACACCACATAAAATAGCAAATACTACAATTAGGACCTTCCTTTCTCTCTATCTATCTATCTATCTCTATCTCTTGAAGTTGTGGGGTGGGGTAGATAAATCTGGCTGGCCAGCACACCAGGGTGAATACACTACACCCAGTTCAAAGATATTTCCCAGCCTCTTTTGCAGTAAGAAATGGCTGAAGAGTTAATGAGAGAAATGTTATACGGGATTCCAGGTTTTCTTAGGAGAGTTCCCCTTTCTCAATATTATTGCCTGAAACTTGAATACAATGGAATTCCAGAATTCAAGGAGAACTAGATGGAGCCTAGTCCCTAATGACTTAAAAATATCTTAGCTCTCTAACTCCAGAGCACAAATAAACTACCCTTTCTAAGCCACTGTTTTTATTTGGGAGTTTTCTATTAAGTAGTGACACCAAATCCTAACGGACACAGGTCCCAGCTGAAAGTGAATTTCTCATCAAGCAGATACCTATTTGCCATGCAATGCTATTAATGCATTAGTAGTGTTAATGCAATACCATTAATGGATCACAGATTACTGTTCATGCTCTTGATCTGTGGGCTACAGTTGTCATCTGCCTTACCTTCAGACTTACCCCATCTCTTGAAGTAGCCACTGCTGTCCTCTTTCTTAATTTTGACATTTGGTGTGTGATTAAAGTCTACCACAAGTCCTGAATCCTCTTAGAAATGTCTGTTTTTCAGTTCAGTCACCTTTTTCACATGCTGCAGCCACTGGCTGGTGCCTTCTGCCATTGTTATCCTCATGATTTGAGCTGAGCTGAGGCTGCTCCCCAGGAGTCTGCATGAATAAGAAGGAGGATTTGGCAGGGGTGATCAGCTCCAGCTAAAAAAGACCAAGGAAGGACAATGTTTTTATTAAATGAGTGTAAATAATCACGTGAATGATCCACTTTTCCTATGGAATTTAAAAGCCTGTACTTTTGGGGTACCAAATATTGTACTGTGTTCCTACTGTTAAACAATAGTTTGGTGTAAAAGAAATTTAATTTATTTATAGGGTGATTGACAGATTGATTTGTTTATCCTGAATTAACTTAATTAACCAGCTGTTTGGCATCATCTCTGTAATCTCTAAATTAACAAAATAAGTCCTACGAAACAAAATTTGCCATTTTCATTACTGAATAAAGACACACATTTGGTGGCGGCGGGGGTGCGGCCGAGGCCGGAGCCCTGCCCTGGGCCGGGCGGCGGGGCGGGGAGGCAAGCAGCGGGCGAGGCCGCGTCTGCATGTGCGGAGCAGCCCGGGCATAGCCCGGGGTTGCCGGCTCCGACCGCGCCATTGTTGGGGGAGGGGGCGGCCACTGAGCGCGGCAGAGTCGGGGGCGAGTGAAGGCGCAGGCTGCGGCGGCGAGGAGCGGAGGTGCCCCATTTGGAACACGCTGACCTGTTGCGTGTCCCCCAATGCCAGCCCAAAGCTGGGCCGTCGCACAGGGCCGGCAGAGCCGGACTACGAGTCTGAGCTCTATGAGGCGGCGGCTGGGGACGCAGTGGCGGTGGCCGTAGCGCCGGCGCCCGCTGCCGTGGAGCCCGCCGAGTTAGAGTCGGAGCCGCTAGGGCCACCACCTGCAGCACATCAGTGACCTCGAGATGCTTGAAGATCTAGCTTTGGAATCAAACCCTTCTGACCATCCAAGGGCAAGCACAATTTTCCTGAGCAAATCTCAGACAGATGTGCGTGAAAAGAGGAAGAGCAACCATTTAAACCATGTATCTCCAGGGCAGCTTACTAAAAAGTATAGCTCATGCTCAACAATATTTCTAGATGACAGCACAGTCAGCCAGCCTAATCTTAGAATCACAATAAAATGTGTGACCTTAGCAATATATTACCACATAAAGAACAGAGATGCAAATAGATCCCTGGATATATTTGATGAGAGATCACATCCATTCACACGAGAAAAGGTTCCAGAGGAGTACTTTAAGCATGACCCTGAACACTAATTTATTTACAGATTTGTTCGTACTCTTTTTAGTGCTGCACAGCTAACAGCTGAATGTGCAATAGTAACTTTGGTCTACTTAGAAAGGCTTTTAACTTATGCTGAGATCGACATTTGTCCCACTACTGGAAAAGAATTGTTTTGGGAGCCATTCTTCTTGCCTCCAAGGTTTGGGACGATCAGGCTGTATGGAATGTGGACTACTGCCAGATCCTCAAGGACATTACAGTTGAGGACATGAATGAGATGGAAAGGCACTTCTTGGAGCTACTCCAGTTTAATATTAATGTTCCTGCCATTGTTTATGCCAAATACTACTTTGACCTTCGCTCCTTAGCCGATGACAACAACCAGAATTTTCTGTTTGCTCCTCTCAGCAAAGAAAAAGCACAAAACCTAGAGGCCATTTCAAGACTGTGTGAAGACAAATACAAAGACTTATGTAGAGCTGCTATGAGAAGGTCTTTCAGCGCTGATAATTTCATTGATATTCAGCACTCTAATGCTATCCTCTCTTAAAAGGGAGAATTGAGGAGTAATAACATTACAAGCCCCTCATCTACAAAGACTGGATGAAATATCACCGCTCTTGCTCAAAAACCAGCAAAGTTAATATTTTCATCAGAAGGAAAGACCTCGAATTCAAGAAACTCATGGACAATGACAGTAGCACTCCATAGGAAAGAATGGGACCTTGTCAAAGCAACAAACACACTTTCTGTCCTTTTTAATGTAAACAGAGTTAACAAAAACCACTCCAAAGCAAAAGCTCTCAATCCACATGCAGATATTTGCTTACTGTGTAGGCCAATAGCTGTGAACTATGTGAGGTTTTTTAATTAATCATTTGAATGTTTAGACTTTAAAAGACACTCACCATATAATTTTTGTTTTTCCTGTTTTTCTTCCCCTTCCCCATTGCTGCATATGCCTTTAGAATTGATGCAGTATTACCCTTAAAACATGGTACTTTCATTTTTACATTTTTTTTGTGATGTTGGGGCTCAAAGCCAGGGCCCAGCATGTGCTAAACATGTGCTGGCTCTCCCCCAGCCCACAGTTAACATTCATTAAGCCACTTAGGAGCAACTGTAGCATTTTTCTTCCTTCCCACTGTATCATATCATTGAAACTGCTAGTCATTATTGGCAGTCAGTTTAAACCAAAAAGTTACTGGATAACACCTGCCATTCATATATTTTGCAGGCACTACTTATTAGCATTTTGGCATGTTTTGGGTCATAAAGAGAATGTATCA
The DNA here is from genome assembly GCF_902686455.1 of Sciurus vulgaris. Taxonomy (NCBI): domain Eukaryota; kingdom Metazoa; phylum Chordata; class Mammalia; order Rodentia; family Sciuridae; genus Sciurus; species Sciurus vulgaris. Next base: position 33,679,469 of record NC_136474.1, read on the forward strand.
CCTATTGACTGCTTACTTCTGTGGGTCCGCATTGCATTTTTTGTGAACTGTTAATGGTACTTCTCACTTTCTGATAATTTTCCTTTTTAAAGTAAATTTATTAAAAGATATTTTCATAATGCTTGCCAACATGGTGGTCCAGTGATAACTGAGCAGATAAAGACCAGGTGTCCTGAAAGTTTTAGTGCAATTTTAAGTTTTGGTAACTATGCCCTGCTGTAAAAGTGTAAACACTACAAACTCTTACAAAACATTTGAAAGTTAAATTATATTTCCTTAAAACTTAATAAATTTGGAATATTAAGCTTTCAGTTTTCTATTACCAGTCCCTGTTGAAGATGGCAAACATTGACTGGAATAAAAAATTGAAAGCTCAACATTTTTTCAAAATTAAGTTTAAAAGAAATGTAATTTAATTTTCAAATGATGAATTGAAGTTTGCAGCATTTATACTTCTACAGGTAGTAAGCTTAAAATTGCACTGAGATTTATGGAGGTAAATAATACTAAAGGTTAAAAAAGTTTAAAAAAAAAAAGCACCCTCCTTTTTAAAGTAGTTTTATGCAGAATTGTGTTGTATCTGCTTTGATCACCTAAATTTCTATAGATTTGGTAAAGGAAGACTATGAAAGAGGAGTGTTTATTCACATGTAATAAATGAAAAGGAATTGGACCCTAATAGCAGCAGGTGATATGAAAGTTTTTCTTTCTTTTCTTTCTTCTTTTTGTTTTATCATAAGCGTTAACCTGATAGTAGGTATCTCATTTTAAGTCCTGCTATATAAGAGAGAACTTACATGAACTTTAGGAATCCTTACTTCAGGTTTTAAAAGGCAAGGAGTAAATAATTTAAGAAATTGATAACAATGTCACCTACATTTGAAATATAAAAAGATAAGTGTTCTAAACTATGTGAAATGAATTTCTCTTATCTTAAAAGTAATCCTAGGAATCTTGCACTTATGAGCCAGGAATACTCTTTCTCAATATAGTGATGCTTCTCATTATACTGAGTGCTGCAGGTTCCATCATTTTTAAAGGACAGACAAGTGATAAATAATGGTGTCTGAAATATTACAATCTACCACCTCAAGGAAAAAAAAAAAAAACATTGTTTATGGAGTTCAGAGCTTGGAGATTCAAGTATTGATTGCAGTTTTATTTTGAAAAGAATGCTACAACTTATGTGGTTTTTATTTCTCATGTTTATATTAAAAGAAAAGCTAATAAATCTATTTTAATTAAAATATGAAAAAAAGACACACTTATGAAGCATGACAATGTGTCATTCCCAGAAAGCAGTCTCTGAAGATTCATATTTAATGCCTTTGTATTAGTTATTCTGCTAGAAATAACAGGGACTCATGGCTCTTCTGTTCTTGTTGATTAGGCTAATTTAATCTTCTGTTTAGTTATACATTTTTTAATATTTTAATGAAAAGAAAATAAAGATCTATGTGTGTAAATCTAAGTAGAAATGGCAATACTGTGTTTCAAATATAGTATATTAAAAAATATGCATTTGAAACCAGAGTGGAGGATTATTATCCAAAAAAAAAAAAAATTTTTTTTTAACTTCACTTTGGCAGCTTTTACAGGCAACTGAAATGTCTTTTACATGCTACTCAATTACATTCACCCCTCTTAGGTCCTGCTTTATCACGTTCATCTTATATATGCCTTGCTCTGGAGTACCCAGCTGTGTAACTTACAGTTTGATTAAGGTCAGTTCTCAGGGCACATAAATCTCAAAAAAACTGGCAAGTTCAGAAATCACCACTCCCTTCTTTTCTCCAACACTATAATATAATTTACTGAGCTAAATGTGAAATGTCTTTGTAAAAAGATATGAACAAATATATGTTCTGAAGAAACAACTGTTTTTCTATTTCTATATTTACTTCTTTAGCAGAATTTTGCATGGACATTTTTCTTTTTAAGCTTTCTTCTAGAAATAATAATATCTGCTTGTAAATCATTATTTGGGCTCTGAAGTTTTTTTTTTTTTTTTCAAAAGTAATTAACATCTAAAACTGTATCATTAGAAACAAAATTATGAATTGTTAGTGTTCAATTTTTTTCTGTTTTTATGATTTCTTTCAATTATACTTAGGATTCTAAAAGTTCTATGGATATTGAGTTTAATATAAAGGTGTAATGGAAAAACATTTTTAGAAATTAATCAAAATAAAGTAGCAACCTTTTGAGACAATAACTAACTTATGCTCATACTCAACAAGACTGGAAGTTTGGCTTGTGGATTCACTTACTGTAAGGAGTAGCAACTCATTAGCAAGATGTGTTTTGATCTCATTATTTTGCCCAAACTGAACAAATTCTCCCCTTATCTTTCTGGGTAATGATTCTGCAAAAGGCCACCTGGCCCTGTTGTGGGAATCAAATGAGATACTTGGAAAAGTTCAAAACAGAATTTCCAGATTTTTTTTTTCTTTTTTTTTTTTTTTTTTATTAAACCTGGTTTAAATAGGTAACTGATCCAAGAGGCTACAATCATGTGTCGGCTTGTTTTTTTGATTGTTTTAAGCAGGAACTTTAAGAGGATGAAAAGGTATAGATTCAAGTGATTCTGAAAAGGCAGAGTCTACATTACCTGTTGCCTTTTATTTTAAAATAAAGAAAAGGTTAGGAAGTATTCACAAGCAAGTTACCAAAAAATACAATTTAAATCTATATGAATTTTGTATCTTACAGCAAAATATTGAGTTTATACTGTTTACTTAAAAGAATAAAGAGTTTTCCTATTTTTTTTGAAACATTTGTTACAATTGTTCCTAGGACTATTAGTTAGAACATTGAGTCTAGGGTATTTGTTAGAATCATGATAGAGAAGAATGTGTTTACCTACATGAAGGTGATGATGTATAGTAACCTGGTGCTGCTCTGCTAATGAAACCCTCACAGATCATGCCAAGATTAACACAACAATAGGAAATGATCATGCAAATTTTCTTAAACTCAGGAGCATATCTTTATGCCCCACAAATGTATTTTTTGAGTGAAAATAAAAGCCACACTGTATTAACACTAAAAGGTAAAACAGAAGTTCAAATTTTTTAAATTTATTTATTTGTTTTTTTATTTTTACAGGCTGCATTTTGATTCATTGTACACAAACGGGGTACAATTTTTCATTTCTATAGTTAGACACAATGTAGATTCATACCATTCGTGAAATCATACATGTACAGAGGGTAATGGTGTCTGACTCATTCTACCATCTTTCATACCCCCACCCCCTCCCCATCTCATTTCCCTCTATGTGAAGTTCCTCCATTCTTCTCTTACCCCAACTCCCATTGTGTATCATCATTCACTTATCAAAGAAAACACTGGCAAAAAAAAAAAAAAACTACCCCCTAACAACTTCCTAAACTAATAACAGAATGCATACAGATATGCCTGATGGGCCTATGCTAATGAGGGCTACTGTGAATCATCTGGGGGTTGAACAGATACCAGAAACAAAATCAGAGCTCTGAGAGCATTTAGGCAGTGGGAAATGGCTTTTGAGTTGACAATCTAAGCTGTAAGCTCTAACAGTCAATAAGGGCTTGTTGAATGAATGAAGTACAGTGAAATATTTAAGATTTTGAATAACTGATGCCCCTGAAGAAATGGGGAAAATGAGCAGAAATAAAGATGTAAGCTAAAAAAAAAAAAAAAAAAAAAGCTCAACTTTCCACAACATGTACTTTCTGACTAACAATCAAAATTTCTGAGATAACTAACTTATAAAGATAAAAGTTAAAGATAAAATGATAACTCACTTATAAAAATAAAAGTTTATTTTTGGCTCAGAGTTTTAAAGGTTCCAATCCATGACCAATAGGTCCCATTGTTTTGGTCTTGGGGTGAGGCAGCACATCATGGTAAGAGTACATGGTAGAGCAAAATCAGTTATATCACAAGCCAGGGAGCAAAGAGGAAGAGGAAGGAGTGGGGTACTGCAATCCCCTTCAGGAGCACACCTCCATGACCTCAGGACCTCAGGACCTCCCACTATGCTCCTCTTCCTAAAGACTCATAGCACCTCCCAATTGCACCATCCTGTGGACCAAGCCTTTAATACATGGGCCTTTGGGGAACATTCCAGATATAAACCATAGCACTATGCTAAATGTTTAAATGTTTAAATGGAAGCTATCACTTTTTAAAAATAGGTAGAAAAGAAGATATTTTAAATAACACTACATATGTTAATGCAAAAAGACAAGTATTTTAAGATAATCTTGACAACATTTACCTGTGAGGTATTACATATAGATATTAATGAATGTCACATTATTGGAGAAGCATTATTAATCTTCAAATCCACTGGTTGCCCCTTTTAGGCCTACCTTATCCATTTCCTCCATACCACACTTTCTCTCTCCTGATTCATCCCTGTTTCTCCTCTTCTCCATATTCCAGGGTCCCCAGACCCTACCCACAAGAGGAAACTGAAGTATTCTGGTTCTTAATTATGCAGGATAATCGAGCTTTTTAACTCAACTACCTTCTCCCAGGCAACACACACACACACACACACACACACACACACACACACACACACAGAAAGCAACCTGCAGTCGGTGGGCCCACCTCCCCACTACCAGTGCTGCAGGAACAAAGAGGATGGTCTGGCCCATGTGTTTTCTGTAACATGGTGGTTTTCTGTAACATTGATGGTGTACTATGGCTTCTTATGTCTTCATTACCCAAATGACAAAAGTTTGAGAGCTCTCTCTGGAGAGTGCTAAGGATGATCTGGTCATCAGCAGAGCCATAAAGACCATTTAGAGGGGGAGCAGGGCACAGTGCCACCTAGTGTAAGTGTGTTATCAGTTGTGTGCCCTTCACTGTGTCACTTGGAGATAAAGAGCAGGCCCTCTGCCAGTGCTAGGTGGCACTGGAGCAAGGACCTTCACAATGGATCTTCACCGACAGATCTAACAATAGGTCTCCAAATCAGCTTTGTGGGGGTCAGGCAGGATGAACATACACACAGGGGATAATATGAATCTGTCTGAAGATGTGTAGAGCAGGCTCTTTGAGTGGGGATGCCCGAGTCATGGTATACATCAGAGCAGATGAGAGTGGAAGTATGGACTCCAAGTGGGTACTTTCCCCAACCCAGTTATTCTACCCATGTGGGAGGCAAGGCTGGAAGAGTGGTGGAATGGGGGCTGAAAAGCCCCAGGCAGGGAAGTATGCCTATTGGCTGGGAGGTGGGTAATGCTGGCAAGGACAGGCAGGTTAAAGCTATGATAAGAGGAGTCAATTTATCTTAGCTTCCAACCACAGGTGGTTTCTGTTCCTTCCGGATAATACAAGCCATATCAATAGTTATAAATTTTACCTTAATACTCCAGAGTGACCCACTGTGCCACAGTAAGTGATGGAATTTGTCTTCTAGACCACGAGAAGATAAGTAGGAAAAAGTTGACATTTTGAGGTGGATACTGCATTGAATGTACATTGGGACTCTTCCTCTTCTCTTCCTTCCCTTTCTGAACAATAAAGTCCAACTCACTTTAGGTAGAGTCAAGCAAAATAAGCAAGTCTACCTGAGTGGGGAAGAGGGAGTCAACCGTGGTGTCCTCAGAGCCTGAACCTGGGGAGATTGAGAATTTCCCACAGGGAGCTGGCTTGGGTATCAGGGCCCAAGTGGGCGAGGAAGGCATCTGCACAGGAAGGGGTAGGGTACTGGCAGTAATGGAAGGCTGGGTACAGCTTCGAAAATTGACCAAAGGCATCATATGTTAAGGATAATGGGAGCCAGAATTCTCACCATTGGAGAAGTGGAAGTGGAAGTGGGGGGAGGACTGCAAGAACAATGCTGTTTGTTTGGAATTGGAGATATCAAGGCTTTCAACACAGAGAGAGACAGGTATAGAAAAAAGATGTAAATATGGATGTGTATATGTGTGTGTGTGTGTGTGTGTGTGTGTGTGTGTGTGTGTGTGTGTGTGTGTATTCTCTGTGTTAAGAGACCAGGGGACATTAAATACCCAATAGCAATGAGCATACTTCATGTCCACATCTTGATTTCTAAATCCCATTTTCCAATATGAAGAAGCAAGGCACCTGGAACAGTGTCTGATTCCACAGCTGGAGTAGGGAATGTAGAAATGATCCTGGAATCTCTTCAGTGCTCACAGAATAAGAGGATGGTGCCAGCATAAAGGGGCTCCTACTGATCAGATCTGGGACATTTTTAAACATTTAGATACATTATGATAGTAACAGATTCTATACCCCATAGTGCATAATTGCAATCCATAGGAACATGTTGCTACAAATAAGAAAATAAGAGAGTAACTTGAAAGTTTCATGAAGAACAGAATATTTACATAGTGTGAAAGGCTTTCCTCCCCAAATACTTGTTACTTACTAAGGGAGTAAAAGAATAACTTTAGAGCAGGGAAGTTGGCAGGTGCCACCTTAAGTAATGAGAGTAAATATGACCAGTATTGAGACTAACTGAAACATAACCCCATAAAAAAACATTTTAAAATACAGTATCACTATTACATTTCTGCAAAGAGTCATAGTTGCAGTTAAGTCATGAGGAAGCATCACACCAACCCAAACTGGAGGACATTCTACTAAAAAGTCCATAATCCCCAAAAGTCAAGATCATGAGAGTCAAGAAAAAACTGTGAAATTATTCAAGATTGAAGAAACCTTAAGAGATGACCAGTTGCTTTCAATGCAAGACTTTAGGCTGATTTGTTTTGCTAAAGAACATCTTTAGGACAACCAGCAAAAGGTAAAGGAGGGTTGAGAATGAGATGGTAGTAATGGGAGGGACATCATGTGGGCAAGTCCCTTGCAAATGACTGAGGAAAAACTAATTGTGTGCAGTACTTACAGTTTTCCTTTAAGTGAAATTGTTTCACATTTTTAAACCAAAATAAAAGAAATACATTACAAAATAGTGATAGCAATGTAGCACACTTAGAACAATGGAAAAAAATTAGTGAATCAAAGCTCTAAAAGATGGTGAAAAGATAATATTTCTAAATATGTTAGCATAGTTAAAAGCACATCTCCTATATTTTACATAGTTTTAAATAGAGAAGTATAATAGTAGGGTGTATCAATACTTTTCTTTTGAAAGGGGGAAATAAAATTATAATATAAAAGAAGTGGACCAAGGTGAACAGACAGGGAAAATAATAAATCATTTTCATCTCACAGGGGAAAGCAAGCAAGAGGCAGAGGATGATGTGTGTGAAATAGATGTTAAGTGAGCAGTATTCACTGGAGAACAAATCCATAGCACAAAGGAAGGAGAAGTCCTCAGGGTTAAGACTAGAAATATAAAGAGCTCGTTCAGTACTCAGGAGAGACTCCATGGGTCAGCCAGAGTTTGGATGGGGGAGGGCAGGCAGGGGGTATAACCTGGCAGGACAGAGGGGTGGCTTGCATTCTCGTGCCCATAGAAGTGAGCTAAGCCAAGTGCAGAGGCAACCGAAGTTTGACCCAATCAAATGAGTGAGTCAGAGTCTCATTGGAACCTGTTCCACCCCTGGTTGCCAGGCTGTGGGACCCTCTCATTATGTTAATGAACTGTCATGAAGTGAACCACCAGAAATGGAAGTAAACAGTAATTATAGGAAGGACCATGTGGGATCCTGGGAGACACTCAGTGACAATTTGTCTGTCAGGTGAAGGAGGAAAGAGGAAGACTAACTACTTGATCCCATGTTCTGCAGAGAGCTAGTGAGTTCCACCAGTGTGCTCTTCACAGACAGATGAGCCATGGAGTTGCCAATTCAGATGATCCCATCCGTTCTAATTCCTGGACTCACCACTTCTATGGAAGCCAAGATGAAGCTGCTCCTGGGACCCAAGGAAGGTTGTCATGAGTTCTGAGCAATGCAGGAAGCTATCGTGTAGGTGTCTGCCCTCCTTCCTAATCCCAGAGTTCTAGGCCAACAGAGGACAGGGTTGATTCCTGGATATGCTGCTAAATGGTGGAAGCAGCTGAGCTACTTCACCTTTTTAGTCACACCCTATTCTTGTATAATCTCAATATGCACAGCATCTATTTGTAGCTTTAATTTGACCTTCCAGAAGTTCCCTGACTTCTGTATTCTCCTGTGCTGATGTTTTCAGTGAGGCATGCCATTATTTAGAGTAAGTAAAGTTGCCTTTCTCAAGCAGAAAAATCTTCTGTATTTCCTAAATTAGAAAACTATTTACACCTCATTTATGGTGTGAAAAGAGATCCCACAAAGCAAAGCAATTTTCTACTAAACATCTACCATTATCTGTGAAAATTCTGACACGCTGGGATAAACACAGATTTATTCAGAGGTCGCATCTTAACACTAAGAAAATTCAAACGTATGCAAAGATCTCTCAAATGTTTCTCTTTTCTGCCAACATACTTGACCTGGAATATTAGCCATTTACACTTGATTTTGTGTAACTGACAAGTTCAAAGCACATGGCTATTATGATCTTTTTCAATCTGTATCAGCTTCAGCACAGAATAGTCTGGATTCTCTCCACATCTGCACCCAGTATTTTTTAGCTGCAAAGAGCATTCATGCATGTTAGGAGAAGATGGTTTTGAAAGAACTTTAAAAGTTACATTCCATTTTAAAAATACAAAAACACTGGGTAAAAACTAATAAAAGAATTCAGCAAAATTGCAGAATACAAAACCAACATGCAAAAATCAGTTATGTCTATATATACTAATAATGACCTGCCAAAATTAAGAAAACAATCCCATTTACAATAGCATTGAGAAAATTTAAATGCTTAGCAATAAATTTAACCAAGGACATGAAAATCTTGTACACAGAAAACTATAAAATTTTGCTGAAAGAAGGCAGTATTAAGTGGAAAGACGCCTTGCTGATGGTCTGGAAGACTTAATATTCTTATTAAGTCTTAATATTCTTATGATGTCAATACAGTCCCAAGTTGTCTACAGATATATTTCAATCCCTAACAAAATCCCAATGACATTTATTTTTTGCAGAAAAAAACATAAATTTATCCTGAAATTCAGATGAAATATCAAGGGACCTTGAAAATTACCAAAACAATCTTGAAAAAGAAGGACCAACTCAGAGGTCTCATACTTCCTGATTTCAAAATCTATTACAAAGTTAGAGTAATCAAAACGGTACAGTTTTGCTAACTTAAAAATGACATATGAACCAGTGAAACACCAATAAAGGACCCAGAAATAAATTCACACATACAGAGTCAAATGATTTTCTACAAAGGTGCTAAGATGTTTCAATGGGGGGGGGGGATTTTATTCAACAAATATTCACAAGCAAAAGAATGACATTGGATCTTTACCTTTTACCATAATTGATTAACAATTAATTAGTAATTAATAATTAACTCAAAAGTGATCAATCCCATAAACTTCATTGCACTGAATTTTACAATTTGCCTCCAGAGCAATGTTGAACAATTTAACAACTATTTTTTAACATGACACTGAAAACACAGCAACACAGAAAAAAATAGGTGAACTGTGTTACATCAAAATTTAAAACTTCTGTGCATCAAAGGACACAATGAACAGAATGAAAAATCAGCCCACAGAATGAGAGAGAATATTTGTAAATCATACATATGATAAGGGATTAATATCCAGAATATTTAAAGACCTTCTGCAACAACAACAAAAACTAACCCAATTAGGCAAAGGAATTGAGTAAGCATTTCTGCAAAGAATATACCTGAACCACCAACAAGCACATAAAGAGAGGGTCAACATCTCTAATCATTAAGAAATGCAAATCAAAACCATAGTGAGATTCTACCTCAAATAAATTAGGATGACTACTTAAAAAAAATGCAGAACATAACCAGTACTGGTGAAGGTATGGAGAAATTGGGAGTATTAGGCCCTGTGAATGGGAATGTAAAATGCCACAGTCCCTATGGAAACAGTATGGTGGGTCCTCAAAAAATTAAAACTACAATTATCACATGATCCAGAAATTCTACCTCTGGATAAATATCCAAAATAATTGAAAGTAAGTTCTCAAAGAGATATTTGAACCCCTATGTTCATAACAGCTTTATTTACAACAGGCAATATGTGGAAGCAACACAAATGTCCAACAACAGATGATTGGATAGGCAAAATCTGGCACATGTATACAGTGGAATATTATTCAATCTTCAAAAGGAAGGAAATTCTGATATGCTGCCATATGGATAGGCCTTGAAGACATTATGCTAAGTAAAAGAAGCCAGATTCATAGGGACAAGTACTAGATGGTTCCCTCCTATGAGATGAGGTATCTAGAATAGTTGAATTCATGGAGTCAGAAAGTGGAGAAGGGAGAGTTATTGTTTAATGGAGACATTAGGTGGAGTTTGGGATAATGAAAAAGTTCTAAAATTGAATAAAAGTTATGGTTGTACCATGTCAAAGTTCTTAATGCCGCTGAACTATAAACATAAAAATGATTAAAACGGTAAATTTTGTTTTGTGTATTTGACCACATTAAAAATTAAAATAAAATTGTATTCCTTTTAAGTGAGGTTTCCTTAACATGGTTTTACCAGAGGTCATTGTAAATAACAGAACCACACAATAATGTGACTCCCAATGTTCCCATTGTAACCCTTGAATTAAGGAGATTAAGGCAGAACAACTCTAAGTTTTATATTGCTGCACATTTGAAGGAGATTTTGATTCAATGGAATCATTAATATATCAAAACCAAAGTCTAAATCAACACACAAAGATTAATGGAACCCAGGATAAGGTATGTCAGAACAGAGCAAATAAAGGCAAGACACTTAAGAAATCCTACAATGAAAAAAGCTAAATGTCAGGTAGCCAGAAGAGGATAAAGCAGGCTTGGAATTTTCCTGGGTTTCTATAGTACTTGGCTTCAGTCTCCAGGGGTGATTGAGACCTCCTAGATGGATTCCTGCCTTGGGAGAAGGTTTGTTTGTAGCCCTTGAAATAAGGTCCATCAGGCCAAAACACCAACTGACTAAAGGTATAGCATGGTCACCAACTCTCAAACTTCACTGTGCTTTAGGGGCACCTGGATCCCCTCAGACTGCTTAGTCCTTGATACAGTTCAGCACCTCACAGAGTGGCACAGAACAGATCCTCAAAAAGTAGTTGTTAAGTTAGTCCATGATGTGATGAATTATGTGTTTGTTTGTATGTATGTATGTATGGTTCCTGTCACCAATTTATGGACAAGAACACTGAGACTCAGAAAGGTTAAGATACATGCCAAGGTCAACCAGTGGTAGAGCCACTGTTGGAGCATCTCTCTTTCCAGGGCTCCCTCAAAGTCTTCTGTTCCTCTACAATAGGCAGATGATCCCTTAAAAATAAAAATCAGATCAAGTTACTTCCATGCCCTCCATCTTTAAAAGTTTCCCAGGCAACTCAACATAACTCAAATGAGAGGTCTCCCCTTGAACTATGAGGTCCAGCATACAATATGCAGGTTTCTAACCTCCTCCTCAGCTCCAGCCCTCAACAGACCTCATCACATCCTGACTGCATCCTCCACCCAGCAATGTGACCCCAGGGCCTGTGTACCTCCTGTCCACTCTGCCTGGAGTGGTTTCCTCCAGAAGTCGCAGCCTCCTTCCCTCACAAATTCACGATTCTGTTCAAACATCACTTCTTCAACAAGGCCTTTGCTGACCACTTTATCTCAGGACAACACATCTCACCATCTTGATGCATCCAAAATTATGTTATATAACAAATTGTTCACTTGGCATTTTCCCCTCTGAAGAGAAGCTCCACGAATTCACATGCTCTTCATATTTTAGTTACTGTATCCCCAGACTGAGTATTTGGAAAGTATTCAATGAATGAATGAATAAATTTTATTTCAAGAACAGTAATTGACTCTATCAGGTCAACTCCTTGTTACCACAAAACTTGTGCAAATTGTCCCTTAAATATAGAAAATCATGTCATAACAGTTTCACTGAGAATGGCAACCCTCCTCTGCACCCAACATCGTATGTCACACTGTCCCATATACCTACCACATACATCCCATCTTGCACACGCGCACAATGCCTGTTCCCTTCCTTGTCCTGTGCTGTGACTTTGTCCTTTCTTCCTCAGGCCCTTGGACTTCCTAACAACCCAGATTCCAGGTTTTACACCCTTGGATAGGTGCTAGATGAATCACCCCAACCAGGTAACTGGGTCATCCCACAGGAATGGGCTGTAACATATTAGAACCTAGCAGATGTCTTCAGGGAGAGGTACAGGGGAAGCAGAGAGAGGAGTGCAAAGGACTATTGGTCTCTCGCTCCTTCATCTCTCAACATTGATCTCTCTCCTTCACCTCTCATCTCCCCTGGACCCAAGATTTCTCTAAAAATAAAATACCATTCTCATTTGCAAAGCTGCTGCCTTTGGCTAAATATAAGAAAGAACATGTCACTAACCCAAACTCTCTGAGTGAGATGGACCGCCAAGGAGAGCTGGGGGATTCTCTGCCCCAGGAAGCCATGAGGCAGAGTGGTGTCAAGGGATTCCTGCATCAGGCAGGTGGCAAAGCATGAACTCCAGAGGCACTCACATTGCTAAAATGCACCAGCATTAGCTCTCTGGAAACTGGCTGCAGCTGCTATTTTATAGGCTACTAATTGTTGAACACTAACAATCCCATAATTTAGTAGCTTAGAACAACAACCATGCCAGGCACTACCAGTGGCAAATGCCTATAATCCCAGTGGTTCAGGAGGCTGAGGCAGGTGGATGCAAGTTCAAACCTACCTCAGCATCTTAGTGAGGCCCTAAGCAACTTAGCACAGTCTCAAGATAAAATTTAAGAACTGGAGATGAACCTAATGATTAAGTGCTTCTGGGTTCAATCCCCAATATAAAAGAAAAAATGCATTTCTTTACCAGTCCATGGATTCCTGTTTTGAGCTAAACTCACAGAGGCAGCTGCTGGTCTCTATTCCATGTGATGGTAGGGTCACTTGCTTGTGTATCTGCAATCAGCAGTCAGTGGCCTCATTCATGTCTGGTAAGTAGCAGAGTCAATGGGGAAAACCAGGTCATGTCACTCTCATCTAGTAGGTAGGTGGGCTCCTTCGTGGTGATGGTTTCGGAGATTTTATGAGCAGCAAGAGGGCAAGTGCCAATGTCCACTTACTTCCCAAGCCTCTATTTGCCTCACATGTACCAACACCACATTAGTCAGTTCCATGGCCATGCCAGGATTCAAGAGAGGAAAAAAGCATAGATTTCATTTCTTGACAGGGAAGTTGCAAAACTTATGTTTCAAAGAGTTTCAACAAGAATGCAAAGAATCTGTTACAAAGTTTGCAATCTACCAAAGTGCCTATCTCTGCACAATGCCACATCCAAAAGAAACATAAGCCTAACCCCCAAAGAAAGACTTTAAAGTAGAAAACATGACAGGAACATTTCCTAGAAACCCTTTTACCCATCCATATCCCTGAAGTCGCAAACTTCAAGGCAACTGCCAGAGCCTTCATTCCATCTTATCCTCAAATTTGCTGTCCCTACTGACTCCCTTACTGACTTCCATGTCCCCTCCCACTTCCCACCTGCCTCCTGCATTTCACATCTCTTTCTGATTTCACCCTTCCTCCCCACTGATAACTCCTTTGCATTTACGAACCTAATCAGAACCACAAATAGCCAGCAGCAGAGAAATGCAGACAAAATCCTTCAGAGGGCTCAGAAGGATTGGATGTCTGACCATTCTGCTTTGTGTATAGTCAGTTAGTTTAGAAATTCTAAATGATAAATCAACTCCTCCTTTTCTCCCTCTCTACATCTTTCCTTGTGCCTCTCTGCATTTTCTCCTCTGTCTTACTCTCCTCCTCACTCTATATTTCTCCCGTTTTATACATCTCTCCCTCACTCTTCCTCCCTTCTCATTTTGACCATTGTCTATTTAAATATTTGTTATGTTAATCAAAAATATAAAACTAGAGGGCTGGGGATATAGCTCAGTTGGTAGAGTGCTTGCCTTGCAAACACAAGGCCGTGGGTTCAATCCCCAGCACTACAAAAAAAAAAGAGAGAGAGAGAGACAGGATTTAAAAATATAAAACTATATTTTGAGTATTTGCAATTTTGAGTGCGTGTTACAAAAAGATGTTTACATTGATTAACAAGAATGAAAGTACCTAAAGGAGAAAGGAAATAAGGGGGAGCAAAAATCATCAAACTGCCCAGCCCCACCTACAGATGAGGTTGCCTGAGGTCTTGGAGGTTGGTGGAGTCCTTGAGGCCACTGGAGCAGCAAATTTCCCTCCCCTTCCCAAGGATTCTGCTGGTTCATTTTCTTTCTCATTTGTTAGTTGATGTAGCCCAAAATCATGCTCTCTAAAGAAAACATGTCTTTGTCCCCTTTCATCTCTCTTTTTCTAATTTATTCAGCACCTATTCACTGTAGTCCTGGGCACTCAGGCACAGTGCAGGGTTTGTAGGGGGTTTGTAGGGTCTCCGATTTCCTTGATTTCATTCTTCCTTAGATTGTGATGAGACAAGAGATCTGCAAATTGCCTAGGTAATCATAAGTCTTCATGTGTGTATGTGCATGCATACACATGTGTGTCTGTGTGTCTGTGTGTGTGGTGGGAACTTAACCCAGTTCCTTGCACATGTAAGGCAGCTATCTACCACTGAGTTATGACCCCAGCCCCAACCACATGTCCCTATAATCTAGGAGGACCTGAGGTTCCCTTGAAAATCTTAGGAAGCTTCCTTAGCTAAAGCATTATGGCTACCTCAAAACTTTTGCAGAAATAGTAGGATAGTCATAGATCTAAATCAACCAATACAAACCACCTGATTAGATAGATGATAGATAGGTAGATAGATACATAGAGACAGATACCTATTTTTTAAAAGAGAATCACCCTTTTAGTTTGGCAACAGTTCTGGAAATATGAGACCTCATTTCTATATCCTAGCCTTTAAACAGAAAAGAAAACCTTCAGGTCACACTGTAAGTTTGTTCAAAAAGTTTTCCCTGCAATGTGCAGATACCTGCTCAGGTGATGGGAAAGCTGGCTCCAAAGGTGGGTACTAACAGCTTAATTATGGCTCAGGCAGGGGACGTACTTAGTTCCTCCTCATTATTTTTACTTTTCCAGAGCAGGGCTTCCCCTGGCCTAATTTCTTCTGGGCCTCCAGCCCATTGCCCTCTGCTAATTAGCTTGGCCATCCAAAGGCCTTTGATGTCAGTGTTTCAGTGTGTGCTATAGTCTGCTGTTTCATGTTTTGGTCTTCAAACTACTTGATATAGCTAACAGATTTTTCTGTATTTCAGAATTAACAAGAATACTTCCACAAGTTCTCCTCATTATATTTCCGAAACCTGTTTTGGGATACCAAGAACACCCTCACTACAGAAATTATTGGAAGCTAGAGGCCTTTGTTCACAAAGCTGTAAAATGATAAAAATGTAGTTGTCTGCCGATATTCACAGGAACCCGAAGATATCAAAATCCATGGATATTCAGATCTCGTATAATATAAAATTGTGGAGTATTTGTGTATAACTAGTTCACATCTTTCTGTATACTTTAAACCATCTCTAGATTACTTACCGTTACTGTTACCAAACCAGGCCTGTTGTTCCCTCCACGTGGTATGCCAATCACTGAAATGAGTTTTGCAGAAGAGTTTATTTCAAAGGTGGCCAAGCAGAGAAAGAGACCCGAGTCTCAAAATCACCTCACTGAGAGAAAGTTTGGTTTGGGCATATTTATGGGGTAATGAAGCAGAGTAGTCTGTGGCATGGGTAAATGTAATCAGGGGTAAATAAATCCATGTTCTGTGCATGCATAATCTTCATGGCTCTTCATTGAACACCTGTTCAGATAATAGCAGTGTTGACATGATCTGAGAGAGGACGTTTTGGCCCTCTGGCATGTAAAGGTCACCCATGGTGACACAGTTAGGGACCCCCATGAAAAACATACCCCATATTAAGAGCTAAAACATGCACCTGTCTTCAAAGCTCTAAACTAACTTTACATGCCAGGAGATGGGAAGCTGGATAGGCAGTGTGACCTTCAAAGACCAACAGCAGAATTACCAAGAGGCTAGAGTCAAGGAAAACAAGATCATTAAGTCACACCTATTGAGGCAGGACAATAATTTGTCTGGCTCCAAAGTCCGATTAGGAACTTTCCCCAATGGTAAGAAGCAAATTTCAGATGGTGAGGAGCAAAGGCATGGGTAGGACAATCACTGAAGTGACCCACACTTGAATTGACCTTATCAGCATAGTGAAATGCACAGCCCTAGGTGAGGACTTAAGATGGTGATGAGCCATGGGACACAGGAAGCAGCATGAAGGAGAAGAGCTCAGGCACAACTAAAACCCCCTCCACAGGCGATGACATCAAGAGACCAGGTCCCTGCCTACCCCAAAGATGCCTTAAAAGCTGTACACCTTTGTCCTCTATTTGAGCCAGCCTGACACTGTCCTGGTCAACACTTTATCTCCCTTTTGCCCAAGCAGGACATCCCAGTAAAAAGTCTTATTTCTCTCACAGTTGCACCTGTATTTTATTCTTCTGATAGAGATTAGAATCTACCATGTCAGTAAGAATAGAACACCTGCACAGACCCAAGTGAAGAGGTGATAGTTTCAGCAAAGGTGGCCTTCAAGTCCTTGAAAAATAACCTAGACAACTGCTATGATCACAAGCCACATGTCACCTGCAGCAAAGCTAGTGGGAGACCCATAGTGTATAGCTCAGTTGCAAGACCTCCAGAACTAGTGATTTTTAAAAAGTCAACTGAAAACAAATAACAAAGCAAGTGAAGCTTAAGGCTGTATTTGGATTTTGCCTCGGTCTCATTATGATTCCTAGTACAATGTAAATGCTATGTAAATAGTTATTCAGCATTGTTTAGTGAATAGGAGAAGAAAACAGTCCAGGTTCAGTACAGATAAGATATTTTCTGGCTATTTAAGATGGATCCATGGTTGGTTGAATCCATGGCTGTAGAACCTGCTGGTATGAAGAGCTGACTACTTTTATTTCTAATAGTGGGAACACCACTTAAGAATTTAGATAATTTTATATCCATGCTTAAAAAGTAAAAGACTTGGAGTCATGGGGCAGGAAAAAGGGAGAAGAGTTTTCCAGGCAAAGGAATTAGCACGTGCAAAGGCTCAGAGGTAAGAATGGGAAGAAGAAAGAAAAGGCTGAAGAATCAAACAGAGACCAGATCCTGAAGGGCCAAGGACAGGCAGGACATTAGCCTGCAAAGCCACAGCAGAGATTAGATAAGCCAATGTGCATGCAGAGCAAACTAGGATCCAAGTCTGGTTGAGCAGCCATGCTAACCCAGGGACAGGGGCGGCAACCCTTTACAAACCTCCCCTCCTAGGACAGGTGCTGGCTGCAGAGCCTACAGAGAGGAAAAGCTGACTGTACTTTGATTTTATTTCTATATAGGAAAAAGATAATTAATAATTTAGATTAGCTTATGTTTGTGCTAATTCTGATTCTATGCAGCATCAGAAGCCTGACTTTGTGGATGAGCTCTTAAGAGAAGGCTCAGATGGACCATGGATAAAACCAAATCCTTGGTGCTTACCAGAGACTGGGGGAGGACAGGGAAAGGGGTGATACTGATAAAAGGGTACAAAGTTTCAGTCAGAGAAATAAGTCTAAGTGATCTCTTGCATGGCAAGGTGACGATAATGAACAATGTAGTATATATTTCAAAATTGCTAAAAGAATAGATTTTAAACATTTTCACTACAGAAAAATCTATGAGAGATGAAGAATTTGTTAATTAGCCTGATTTAATCATTCCATATTATAAACATTCATCAAAAGATCACATGATAACCCATAAACATATATAATTATTATTTATCAGTTTAATAACTTTTTAATTTAAAAAATGAAACTGATATATAAAACCAATATGCTGTTTACTCACTATCATGGAAATAGTGGTAGGGGTCTATACCTGAATCTGTCATAATCAGAACAGCCTCTCAGTCTCTCCTGGAGCACACATGAATAGGAAGTCCATTAGGAATGGGAAGGTTGCTAGGAGCAGGGACCCTAGGAGCTCTGTACATCCCAGTGGGATGTGAAGAGCATGGGAGGCCGGTGCCCAAGGCACACTCCCCTTCAGCCAGCACTCAGGGAGGCACCTGAAAGCCCTTCTTGCCTCTCTAAATTTTATGTACTCTCTTCTAACTAGCACAATCAGGTTTTTGAGCTGCACCATTCCATATAGTAGCCACGAGTCCTGTGTGGCTGCTGAACACTTGACATGTGGTTAGTTTGAAGTGAGATGTGCTGTGAGTACAATAACACTGTATTTCAAAGCCTTTGTAGGAGAAAAATCAAACATGAAATATTCATTTGAACCAATGCTATTTTGAATATATGATATTACAGAAAATATATTGCTAAAATAAGTTTCACCTGCTTCTTTTTATATTTCTTAAAGGTTTTAATAGGGAGGTGGAAAAGGCATATGAGACTTGCCTTCTGCTCTCCTGGACAGTCCTGCTCTGGTTACATGATTATATACCATTCATTAGACAAAGACACATTTGCTGGCCTGAGCACCACTGTCTCTCTGAGATGCATGTGTCTGTTCTGACCTGTTGTTGTGTTGTCTTTAAGGTTTCACTCAGCAGACTCTGAGAGGATGCTTCATGTTCAAGTGAGGTACCAGGGACAGACTTGCAGGCAGAAACAGAGGCAAACCCTGCATGAGCCTAGACCCAGAGACTTAGGTTCTGCTCAGGTGGGTGAGCTGGGTTTCACATCCACCTGTCTCTTGAGCAGTAATCAAGGTTGTCCAGGGAGTGTGTAAATTCCCAGGCTCTCTGGGGTCTGCCCCAAGGCAGCCTGTTGAAGTAGGGCCAATTGCTGGGTTTTAGGAGCCAAATATTCTAGAGGGGGGGTGTAGGGGCTGAGGGTGTAACTAGGTAATACCATAAGTGTTTAGCAAGAATAGGCCCTGGGTTCAGTCTCTAGTGTCTGAGAGAAGGGAAGGGAAGGAAATGGAAGAGAGGGGAGGGAAGGGAAGGGAAGTAAAAGTAGATGCCATATATAAATAAATTATAAAAGAGACAATTGGGCAGTTGGGGTTTACAGGGAGTGCTGGCTTCATCTCCAGGGTGGCAGGAATCACCAGGTCCCTCCTGTTTCTTGAGGAAGTACCCATGTGCAGCTTAATTGTGGACAACAGACACACAGAGCAGGAGCGCAGCTGCTTGGAGTGGGTTGCTGGTTTCTATTCTTGGACTTTCCTCCCTCAGGGTCCATTGGGCCCCTGCAGTCACTGGAACTTCAAGGAGGAAAAGCCAACATACCCTGAAAAGCTCTGCCACGTCATAATCCTTAGAAACTACAGGGACTCTGTGATCCTACATATCAAAGAGGACTTGGCAGATGTAGTTCAGTAAAGGATCCTGAGATGGGAAAATTGTCCCCAGAAGATCTGGTTGGATGTCCTTATCACAGGGATTCTTATGTAGAGGCAAAAAGCTCAACATTAGAGAGGGGAGGTGTAATGACAGACACAGAAGTGAGAGTGACATGGAGTGCGGGTGGAGGCAGGAGCCACAGGCCAAGGAAGGAGGCCAAGAAAGAAGGCAGTCTCTAGAAAGTGGAAAATAGGGAAAAGGATTCTCCCCTGGAGACTCCAGAGAGAACACAACTCTGCCAACACTTTTAGCCCTATAAATCCATTTTGGAGTTCTCACGTTCGTAACAGTGTGATAATAAATTTGTGTTGTCTCAAGTCACTAAGTTCATGGTAATTTGTTTACAGTAGCGGTAGAAAACTAATACAATAGTCAATTATATAAAAATGGTTTATTATTATCCTATGCTGTATAATAAAACAAAGTTATCTATGTTTCCAGATTCGATGAGCACCCTGGGGTATGAAACTTCCATGGTTTTCTGCTGAACAAATAAATCAGAGTGGTCCATATGTTCCGCAGTTTTCCATTACTGTAACAAAATGGCTCTCCAGGCAGCAACCTGACCATTCCTTCTTTTTATTTTTTTGAATGTTTTATTTCTCTTGATATTATTTAAGAGAAGCCCCAGATTGTCTCTGAAATCACTAAATCATATTTTATTTGTTCTAATTAGTTATACATGACCATAGAATCCACTTTGATACATCATACACAGAAGGAGTATAATTTCTCATTCTTCTGGTTGTACATGATATAGAGTCCCAGCGGTCATACAGTTACATAGGCAGATACAGTAATAATGTCTGATTCATTCTTCTTCCTATCCCCACACCCCCTTCCCTCCCTTTACTCCCCTCTACTCTCTTCTTCCCTAACCCCCCATTCCTTCTACTATTATTAGACAAAGGGACACTCAAGTTTCTTCCCAGAGTCTCCCTATAACAAAGAAAATGTCCAGAAAAATCTCTATAATTGGACCCAAAAGGTAACTAAGAGCAGGATATACACTTGTTCAGGCTGTGCACTATACAAATACGTCACCTATAAGAGGGAAATTATTCACATGAGAGACACATTAATTACTGTGGATTTGGGAGTCTTTATTATATCTTCGTCCACTTCAAAGATGGTCAATTGTATAATTATTATGACAATTTTCCAGGAGATGGCGGTAATGTATCTTATCTTAGCAAAGTCAGTATACACTAACAATTTTCAACAGAAAGAAAAGTGACTTATTCCAATAGTGTAGAATATGATTCTTCATTAACTTATGAAAAAGGAATCAGTCAATAATCACAGATCCTTGATCCTACTTATCTAAATAATTGTTTTTAGTAAAGAAACTATTTTTCTATGTGATATACTAATCAGTAAGCATCTTAGAAAAAATCAAACCCACCACTGATACTAATCAAGCACTGACTAAAGTTTATAGTTTATATTGAAATTTCTGTCATCCAGATTGTTTATTATACCAGAATCAAATAACTGAGCTTCCAATTAAAATCTACAATTATTCTATTAAGATACAAGTTGTACATGACAGTAGAATACATTTATGTACCTTGATACATCATACAAAATTGGAGTATAATACATTTTTTTATTGTAAACAAATGGGGTACAACTTGTTTCTCTGTACATGAAGTAGAGGTATACATTTCTAATACACTGTCATGTATAGCGTATTAGAACAAATAAAAAATATTTTAAAAGATAAAAGTCAAATCTCTGAGAAAAAACTTTCACTTTCAATTAATAATCCACAAATAATATGTCTTATAGTACTTCAATTGTTTAATTTGCTGTTATAAAAAATTTTGTCAGTAAAAAGTGCTGTTAAAATCAAGAGGTTTGTTTAATACTTGTTATATTTTAATGTTAAAATTTCTAAGAAAAACACTAAACATGGCAGGTATTTTCTGACTTATCATGGGGCTATGTCCCTATAAACCCATCATATATTTGAAATATCTTAAGCTGAAAATGCATTTAATAAACCTAACCCACTGAACATTCTAGCTTAGCAACACAGCACTCTGGAGAATGTTGGTTTCCACTTGTGACAGATCCCAGGCTGCCTGGGACCCAAAGCTTACAGCCCCACACAGCATCATGAGAGGATCAGACCTCTTATTTCTAGTTCAGGAAAAGATCAAACTTTAAAGTATACCTTCTGAATACATATCACTTTTGTACAACCAAAAATTCAAAGTCATACCATTGTATGTCAGGGACCATCTGTAGATGGTTTCTCATCAGATGGCAGGAAAAAAAAATTTTTTTAATTATCAGGATCAGAAACAAAACCACAGATAATTAAAATTATTTTGATCATTAAGTAAATCTTTGAAGAAAATAAGACATAAGAGTAAAATGAAGCCACACCAGAGAAGATGCAGCTGTCTCAGACAAGCGGCATGTGTTCAAATGCTTTGATTCTCTGTCAATCTTAACTGATGAATTTCTGGGAACACTGGAAGTATTTTTCAAGAATGCATTAAACCAAATTCGTTTTCTGTACAACCAAAGACAGGGTCATATGACCTGAACTCTTAATGTTAACTCTCAATTTCTCTCATTGAAAACCCTGGCTGGAACCATTCTAAAAGTACCACAGGTAAAAAGATTTAGAAACTTGTTACACACAATTTCTTCCCAAATGGAGAGAAAAAAAATCAACACATGCTCATTAATTTATTTGACCTCAAAAATTTATCTATTCACATTATGTGTTCTCTAGGATAAATATAAACCCATTGAAGAATGAGAGTGTACACAAAGATTGTCAGCAATTGTCACACATGCTTGGTAAGCATGAAGTTAGTGAAATGAATGTTTTCAGCAATAGTAAATATTTAAAAGTAAAAATGTGAAAAGGATGTGAGAGGCAATATGGCAGACACTGCATAAAAATGTCACTGAGTTCAGTGACATATTATGACACTGAGTTCATAATATGCTCCATGGGCAATGTCTAGTGTACAGAGCGATAGCTAAAAAAACTATGAAAATGATAGGATTTTCTCCATTTGACAGAAACAATAGTAAAATGTAATAAGATCATAATGGAACACTTTCACAGAAGACAAGAATCAATGTGAAATGTTCATAATATGTAAGGAGTAAAACACAAAACCATATGAAGGTGTAATAAAAATAATGACTGAAATAACTTTGAATGAAGTAAGAAATGCGGAATACTATGTGCTTGTTTTGTTATGGGGCACAACTTAAGAACAGACTGATCAACACTGAGAAGCCAAAATTTAAGTCTTTATTATGCTGGCCAGCTGATTGTCTCACACAATGCTCCAAAAATGGCTATTGGGAGAACAGCCCCAATCATAGGGTTGCAGGGGTTTTTATACTATAAATCAGTACATCAATCATAAGTGTCTGTTGCTATGATTTAAAATTACAAACTAACATCATGGGATCTGAAATCATTAGCAGAGGGGGAAGTGGGTCAAAATGACCTTACTTAGGTAAAAACTAAAGAATGGTTACTAATATCTAAATGATCACTGTTGACCTCACCGTTAACATGGCACATTGTTTAGGAAAGTAGGAATCAAAAAGAGAACAGTTTTTCATTATACAAGTCTTGCCATTTTGTTATTTTGTATTGCCAGACAAGTCATGCTAAGCAACTGTTGATGGGTACAGAGGTGGGGCGTTCCCATGGGAGAAGTATTTCCTACATAACATGGAGTCTCAAGGTAAAATGGAATCTGTTTAGTCATTGCCCATTTAGCCTGACCTATAACATTTCCATGGAGTCATATATGTCAACCTGTCACAGTTTTAGATAAAATTCCAAATGGAGTCACATAAAGCAGATAATTATTGTTGGATTTCTAGATTTTCAAGATTCAAATACTCCATATGTGAATATTTACTGGGATATGGCCCTGAAGACAATGTGAATAAAGAGAATCTATGCACATTTTTAACAGAATAATACCAAAACAGAATTTAGACAGAAAATACCTGACAAGTCATTTTATATGCCTAGGAAATAAAATAGGCTGCAAGAGCAGAGCAAAAAAAAAAAAGTCTAGGGCATCTTATCTTCCTTGTTTTGCATTTTCAAATATGCTAGTGAACAAGGCAGAGAGAACACTTTTGATGACACTGAACTTTTTGTTCATATCCTAGAATGATACAGTTACGTTGCTGTTTCAATAAATATTAAAGTGTATTAAGAACATATCTGCCAAGCATTCAATTAAAATTGTGGTTGAGTCTCATTGGGAAGGTAAGATTAGTGCCATCGGGCCTCAAATTAACCTATCTGGAAAATATAAATTAAGACACATTCTAGAATGCAGGCCAAAGATATCATTTTTGGATATCTACTTTGAACTGTATGTGCTCAGTAATAATTTGGAATCAGGTTTTAAGTAGAAAATAATGCACTAACAATTTTTTCTTCCTTTTTCTTTGGTACCCGCTGAGCAACATCCCCAGCCCATTTTATTTTTTTATTTTAAGACAGGTTCTTGCTCAGATGCCGAGGGCCTCACTAAATTGCACATGCTGACTTTGAACTTGCAATTCTCCTCCTCAGCCTCACCAGCTACTGGGTTTTCAGGAGTACACTTATAATCAGTAACGAAAATTGAATGTGCTAAAGTGCACATGAAAGCACTAAAGGGATTAAAAAATTATTTGAAGAAAAATGAAGCAATGATATTATAGTATTTAGGGTAAAACAAATTGCAGTTTCCTGACACTGAAACCAACTTCTCAAATGTAAAAATACTAGAAAAAGAAGGAAGAAGATTCATTTTGATTACACATCTCAGAATACATGGCCAAATATCAACTTTCAAAATTAATTTTTCTTTTTCCATTTTTAGATATAATATCCTTTTTCAAAGTTTTAAATATTGAAAAAAATCATAGCCTTTTATTATTTATAAAGCATCCATAATTTAAAGATTGTAGTAAGCACTCATTCCCACTACTAAGTTAAATTTATAGTTGAAGTTGGTTGATAAACATGGCATGTTTCGTGAATTTAATGGGATAGCAACATGAAGAAGTAATGAATTTGGGTGACTTTTAAACACTAATATAACTCCTATAGAAGAATGGCAACATATTTGCAACAACAATTTAACAGGTGCATTTCTAAATATTTTTGTAGCCCTCAAACTATATTTCACTATGCCATTTACAGCCACCTATAGCTTCTTAAAATTAATTTTTTTAAAGATTTATTCAAGATCTACAATGTCACTACATAGTCTAATCTCCATTTTTACAGAAAATGGTGTTCTGGAGTAATTTTGTATTGGGGCTGCTGCAGAAACTTTCAACCAACACTAACACCTTGGTGTTCCTAATTATTGATGCTGACAATTTAAATTGTATGCTATTTTATGTTCATTTATTTGATTTGTATAACTTTATATTTTAATTAAAAATTATATATATTTAAGTATGCAATGTGATGTTCAGGTATATATCACACATAATGTACTCATAACTCAGTCTAGCTCATTGAAGCATCAATCTCTTCACAGAGTCACCTTTCCTGTGTGTATGTGGTGAGTCATTAAGATGTACTTTTAGGAGATTCAAGATGGTGAGTTAGAGGAAGGCTGCATTCCTAGTTGTTCTGTGGCTCAGGATTCAGGCAGCAGGTGTATTACTTCTCAGTGAGGTGGGTGAAAGAGGGATTTTATTAAAGTTCAATATTGGACAATCAGAGTGTCTTATAGGCTCAGAAATTTGGGTGCATTGAACAAAGAACAAAGAGTACATTGGAGCCACACTGGTTGTGACAGCAGCAGTACTGGTTTACCACAGAGAGAGGAAGAACACAGAAATATAATGGACAGATTCGGTACAGAAAAACTGAGATCAGAAAAGCAGCCGGAACAATTATCAAGAATACAAGTAACCATAAGTGTTGGCGAGGATGTGGGGGAAAAAGGTACACTTATACATTGCTGGTAGGATTGCAAATTGGTGCGACCACTATGAAAAGCAGTATGGAGATTCCTCAGAAAACTTGGTATGGAATCACCATTTGACCCAGTTATTCCACTCCTCGGTCTATACTTAAAATCAGCATACTATAGTGAATGGCCACATTAATGTTTATAGCAGCTCAATTTACAATAGCTAAGCTATGGAACCAACCTAAGTGACCTTCAACAGAATAATGTATAAAGAAAATGTGGTATATATACACAATGCAATAGTACTCAGCCATAAAGAAGAATGGAATTATGACATTTGCTGGTAAATGGATATAACTGGACACTATCTTGCTAAGTGAAATAAGCCAATCCCCAAAAAAACAGAGGCCAGATATTTCTCTCTGCTATGTGGATGCTAACTCATGATAAATGGGGAAGGGAAGAATAGAATTTCAGTGGATTAGACAAAGGGAAATGAAGGGAAGTGAGGGAGTATGGGAATAGGAAAGATAGTAGAATGATTTGGATATAACTTTCCTATTTTCATATATGAATACACAAACAATGTAACTCTACATCATGTATAACCAAAGAATGGGAAGTTACACTCCATATATGTATAATATGTCAAAATACATTCTGCTGTCATGTATCACTAAAAAGAACAAATAAATATTTTAAAAAGAAAAGCAACCTGAACTTCAGGGTCCAGAGACTGCACTGTGAACTGGTGTCTGAAAAGTGCTTTGTGTTTCTCAACTGGCAGTGGAGAGTTGAAGGGGGAGCCATCTTGAGGCTACACTGCAACTGCCGCAGTGTAGCCAGAAGATCACAGCAGACACTACCATACTGTCCTGGGAAGTGCCTAAATTGTGGCCTAGAATGTACCTAGCAGAACATGAGTGGAACAGGCCAGAGAAGATTGTACCCAGGGGAATTCAAGTCAGAAAGGTGAAGAGGAATCCAACTTGCTTTTCCTTTGAGTCTGGAGGCTTATGAGACCAGCTGGAGTGGGACAGGAATTTGAACAGGTGGGTGTGAACACACTCAGGGAATAGTCTCAGGGAGGCTGAGCTCCTGGATAGCACAGTGTGTGGAGAGTTGGCTCCCCTGCCCCATGAGTAGAATTCTTGGGAGACTCCTGAGATCCAGACTGCTGACAGAAATTGGCAACTCTTGGCCCCTAGGGGTGTGTTGATCTAATCTCTCTAGAGCAGATACCACCCAACAAAGGCCCTAAACCCTGATTAGATGTAAGCCCCAGTCACAGGAACTCTCCTCATAGGACTCTGCTATGGCCCCACCCTGGGAGTGCATCCATCTCTTTTATGGAGACCAAACTCCAACTGGCTGTACTTCTCATTCCATCCTATCTTGTGCTAATGAGAAGGGAAGCTGAGAGCTATTTCAATCAGCTTCAGTCTTAGGTCACTCCAGCTGCAGCTTGGTGAGCAACACAAAAAGAAGAAGGGTTTAACAATCCCCAGCCTTGCTCACTCACTCAATCTGTTTATCTCAGTACTTATCCAAAAAGAAAATGGAAAGTGGGACAGCTGGGCATGGACAGTCGGGCATAGGCAGTGACCATCCATTCTCATTGACTATTTTGACCACCTCAATGGAGACGGTTCCTTCATTTTTAATTTTGTTTTTGTTTTTGTTTGCCTCTTTTATTTTTTCTCTTCTCCTGCTAACAGCCAAATATATTCTTTCTCTCTCTCTCTCTCTCTCTCTCTCTCTCTCTCTCTCTCTCTCTCCTTCCCTCCCTCCCCTTTTACTTTGTTTTTCCTATTTTTTCCTCCTTTCTTATAACCATCCCTCTTCTGCATTCTGTCTGTTCACTTTTTAAAGTTGTAAGCTCTCTTCTACCTTCCCATCACATATTCTTTTAATGTACTGTATTTTTACCATCTTTTGAACTAAGTGGTTACTATAACCCATACTGTTGCAATTTTTACTGCTGTAGATTACATAGTTGACACCTCTTGTTTTCTTTAATGCCAGATCAAGTTCATGGTTACTTATTGTTTTTGCTGTCATAAATTGCTGACACACCATTCCTGGGAGGGTTTGTTTGTGTATGTGTGGTAGTTAATGTTGTAGATGTCATAATAGGAACCAAGTATTTATTTTTAATGCTGTGTATTGTTTGTGTTGGTTGTAGCTATTGTTTGCTTCTCCCTATTCTGTGAAGGGTTGGAAACCTACAGGGATACTAAAAGTTCACAGGTTAGAGATTGCTGCTGAACTAAACTCAGCTAAAATACAGCACACCTTGCTCCCCATACAAATTAACAACACTCAGTCTTCAGTTGTACTTTAATACAAAGAATAGAAGAGACCAAAACTAAAACTAATGGTCAGGAATAATGATTAGGAATAAATAGGGTGGGTTTTCCAGTCCCTCTCATAAACATCCAGTGCTACTGTTATAGAAAATATGGAAAAATACAGAACATTATGGCAATGGAAAGAGACAAGTGGTGCATGGAGATGCAGAAAAGCAAGGTTTATTCAGCACCAGTGTGGGCTCTGACAGTTGAGCACAGCCCTTTGTTCCCAGTATCTTTTATATAGTATGGAGTTCAGGGTTTCAAGACTTTCTCATGCAAGTAGCCTTGATTTCTATCCCTTTCTCCAGGCAGCTCTGGTTCCTACTACAGCTGCTGAGCAAGTATAATTACAGAAGTTGGGAACTAGCAGGTTGCAACTATTAACAGATAAAAGGAGGAAGCATCTCAGCAAGGAGTTGCTGCTTCACTATAGAAAAAAGAGAGAGAGAGAATTGACATAAAGGCTATGGATACCACACCTATGATCACTCTAGGACACTTTGGCAAGTGAAGGTTGTGCCTAAAAAGACCCACACACAAGAGTGGAAGAGAAATACCTCCGCATTACACTTCCCAACATAGGAATACAAGAAATATGAAAAAGCAAGGTAATACATTACTACCTAAGGGTCATAACTCACCAGCAACTGACCCCTAAATATTAAAGTGGATGGATTATCAGACAAATAATTCAAAAGAATGATTATGAAAATGATCAATGAATTCCAAGAGAACACAGAAAAACAACTGAATGGATTAAGGAAGTCAATGCAGAACATAAATGAGAAATTCAATAAGGAGGTAGAGATATTATAAAAGAACCAAATCAAAGTCTTAGAAATGAAAGACACAATAAATAAGAATCATTGGGATTGAGGAGAGTTATAAGATGCAGGTTAATGAAATGAACAAACTATTCAGAGAAATAATAACAGTAAACTTTCCACATCTTGAGAATGAGATGGATATCCAAATAGGGGACACATTCAGAACCAAAATCTCTCCATGACACATTATAATTAAAATGCCTAGCATACAGAATAAAAAACCTACCTCAACATCATAAAGGCTGTGTATGAAAAACCTAAAACCAGCCTCACAGTAAATGGGGAAAAGTTGAAAGCATTTTCTTTAAAATCTGGAACAAGACAAACATGCCTACTCTCATCACTCTTAATTAATATAGTGTTGGAAATTCTAGCCAGAGCAATTAGTAAAGGAAATGAAATAAAAGGGATAAAACTAGAAAAGAAAAAAGTCAGATTATCACTGTTTGCAGATGATATGACCCTTAGACGATCCAAGAACTCCACTAAAAAGCTGCTAAAGCTAATAAACAAATCTGATTAAGTAGCAGGTTTCAAAATCAACATTAAAAAATCAATAGCTTTCCTATATACCAGAAATGAATCTGCTGATAAAGAAATCAGGAAAACAATTCCATTCACAATAGCTTTAAAAAAATACCTAGGAAGAAATCTAAAAAGGAAGTGTAAGACCTCTACAATGAAAAGTATAGAACATTGAAGAAAGAAATTAAAGATCTCAAAAGATGGAAAGAACACCCATGTTCATGGATAGGCAGAACTAATATTGTTGAAATGCTCATATTATCAAAAACAATATACAGATTTAATACAATCCCCATCCAAATAACAATGACATTCCTGACAAAACTAGAAAACATAGTCCTAAAATTCATTTGGAAGAATAAAAGACCCAGAATAGTAAAACACTCCTAAGCCAAAAAAGTAAAGTTGGAGGCATCACAATACCTGACTTCAAATTATATTACAGGGCTATAGTAACATAAACTGCATGACATAAAAACAGATATAAAGACCAATGGTACAGAATAAAAGACAAACTCACTCACATCTACAGCCATCTGATCCTTGACAAAGTCACCAAAAACATACACTGGAGAAAAGAGAGCCTTCTTAACAAATGATGCTGGAACAACTGGTTATCCACATGTAGAAGACTGAAACTAGACCCTTATGTTTTACCTTGCACAAAACTCAACTCAAAATGGATCAAAGACCTAGGAATTAGAACAAAAACTATGCAACTCCTAAAAGAAAATAAGGGGTCAAGACTCCTAGGCACGAGATCATGTAGGCACAGGCATTGGCTTTCTCAATAGGATTCCTAAAGCTCAGGCAATAATGCTAAGAGTTGATAAATGGGATGGCATCAAATTAAAAAGCTTCTGCACAGCAAAGGAAACAATTAGGAATGTGAATGGAGAACCTACAGAATGGAAGAAAATCTTTGATAGCTTCT
The DNA here is from genome assembly GCF_902686455.1 of Sciurus vulgaris. Lineage (NCBI taxonomy): Eukaryota > Metazoa > Chordata > Mammalia > Rodentia > Sciuridae > Sciurus > Sciurus vulgaris. The sequence goes on from NC_136474.1 coordinate 33,709,481, forward strand.
CTTCTGACAGACGATTAATATCTAGAATATGTAGAGAAATTAAAAAAAAAAAACACCAAATAACCCAATTAATAAGTGGGCAAATAAATTAAACAGAGGTTTCTTGAAGAAATACCAATGACCAACAAATATAAGAAAAAATTTTCAACATCATTCGCAATTAGGGAAATGCAAATCAAAACTACATTATGACAGAGAATCAGACAAGTTAACATAGGCCAGCTCAAGAAAGCCCTGGTGTACTTACCTGTAAAAGCAAGCTTTTAAAAATTTTTTTTCATTGACAACCACTGGGAAAAAGTCATTGCCAGATCAATAACTACATACCAAGTACCAAAAGGGAGCACAATCTATGCCAAAAAAATTCATACCCAGAAGAGCCATTGCAACTTATCTTTTCTTTACATTTTCATAATCCATTTGGCATCTACCATGATCTATCTGGACCATGTAGGAGCTATACTAGGAATTGAATGGATTATGATGGGTCCACGCTCCCTATATCCTTTGCCTTGATGGTAGTGCTAATCACTGCAAGATCTTCCAGAATGTGGAATTGCTTCTGATTTGCTCTCTCAGTCAAGCAATGAAAATGGGAAGAACTTATCACCTTCTGGTCCAGGTATCCCACCGAAGTTACTCCTGAACATCCAGGTTACTTACACCTACATGCTAAGCAGACACCCTGGGGAGACCCAGGCCATAGCATCTGAGAAGCCCTGGGATAGGAAGTGAGAAGTTCTTAACATGGGCTTGTGGAGATATAAGGCACCACAAGGCCTCACTTCCCAAAGTCATTCAGAGCCTGCACCATGTGGGTGGTTGCAGTTGTAGTTGGAGCTGAGAGGATTTGAAGCAGCCCAGAGGCACTGAATACCCCAAATTCTTAGCACAAGGGGTAGCACATCCAGAAAGAAACACAGACTTTCTACTGAATTGTCAGTTCTTTAAAGATAGGAATCCTTTCATGGACCTCCTTGATCAAAGGGCACAAGAGTTGTCATGTAGAAGTGCTGTCAGGAAGGAGAGAGAAAGCTGGGCAGAGAGGGTAACTTCCTGGGCAGTAGAGCACAAACAGCACCTGCAGACATTTGCTTAAAAAACTTATTAAAAGTCTATTTTTAAATCAGGACCTACGTGACTGGAGTCCATAATGCTCCAAAGAAGAAAAATGTCTGATTGATATTTTGATTGGACTAAAGGTTGCATGAATACCTCATGCATACTGAAGGCCTTACCCAGGAGTAGGCAGGGGGTTGACTTCCTAAAACCTATAGATCTATGTAAACCCCTAGACAATAGCCACTCTATATTCCTTTCTTGGAGCCCTTCCCTCTTTGGGAGCTCTGCTTTCTTTCTATTACTCTAGTAAATCCTGTGACTTTGTTACCAACCTGTGTCCTTGGATTTTATTCTTCAAATACATGAGACAAAGAAACCAACCCCACTCTCTGTGCTACAGAAGCATCAGTAAACATTTGTTAGAGGCATAAACTTGAAAAGTAATTAAAAGATGAATCAACATTGTATTGGATGATCCAGGTCACACCGAAAGGTGTAGCAAGCATGGATTTCACCATGCCTTACCACATCTAAGGGAAGGAAAGTGCCCCTGTTAAATCATGAGAGCCCAAGCATGCCTGGACGTGGGTTGGAGAAGGTGATAGACGGTGATGTCCAGCCTGACCTCACTTTAGGAAGCTGCACAGCATGGCAAGGGAGGCAGTCCAGGCAGAGGGATTTGATATGCCCTATCACTCACTAAGAAATGCTTTTTCTCCTGTCAGATTTCCTAAATTATATTCAGAGCTAAGAAATTGAAGAAGTCATCAGAAGCTAGAGACTAAGACTAGTCCACTTCCTCAGAAAGGTTGGTGACTCCCTGTGGGCAGAAACCACTGAGGCTGGAGTGCTGGGCAGCCTGCAGGGAACTCTGCATGTGTCTCCCAGGCATGAAGAGGAAGGGCAGTTGGTAAAATGGACAACCTTCACCTCTGTCCATTATTTTAGTAACCTCCTTTTCGGCAAGGGGAAGCATAGAGGTTCAGTCATCAGGCAAATGCTAAGATGTGTGCTGTGCTACTCTGAAGTCTGAGTGGGCCTTTTATGCAAAGAATAAAATAGAAAGAGAGGAAGGAGGAGGAAAAGCAGGACACAGTACATATTTTTCTTAAATAGTCTTTGTGTGTGTGTGTGTGTGGCTGAAAAACCAAGGTTCCATCATTAATAAGTCTTTTTTTCCAAATAAAGGGACCAGTCCAGTGGGGGGCAGTAAACACATATTGCCCAGGTAATGGATGGCTTGGTCTGTAACACTGCACTAAAGGCTGCTTAGAGTGTCCTCACCCGACTCACCTGCCGGACTCTCTCTCTCTGAGTGATTGCATCCCCTGGAGAGCAGCCAGTGTACACAATCAACACCAGGGAACTTGTGAAGCATGAAAATACAGCTTTGTTGGGTTTAGTCATCAAGCTTGAATACCCCCTTTCGGGATAAGACAAGAAAAATCTTTAATTGTTTTTAACAGCATGACTGCCAGTGAGGAAATCCAGAAGAATATTTGAAATAAATAATAAAACTATAATTTTGTGATGGAGGTTAAAACTTCTTCCAAAGTTTTAAAATTCTTTATGTACTTTCTTACTTGCCTATATATTTAAGGTAGACACAAAGATGTACCTTACTTATAGCTTCATTATTTTTCTAATGTTATTTTTCTTCTGTGTCACCTTATTTTGAAAAATTATCTAAAGTATAGATATAAGCAATGTGAAAGCACTCCATTTTAAACTCTAAAATGCTATATAAATGAAGAGTATTATTGTTTTCAGTTTTAACTCTAAAATAGTCCCATGTCTAGTTAACAACAACAACAAAAAAAAAAGCCACATGGACCAAGAACAAAGTATAGTTAATTTTTTTAATTTTTTCAAGAAAACCCAGCTCTCAAGGGTTCAGCAATACTCTTTTAAAAAAAAATTAAAACAAAAACAAACTAGGATATTATTTAGTATATAAGGAGATATAAAAAATGGAAATTTGGGCTGAGAACCTAAGATGAGAAAGATCAAGTGAGTGCCAATTGAAGTCCCAAATAAGCATGCTGGATGAATCAGTGGTGACAAACTTCGATCTTCATCCTCATCAAAGGCCAGAGTGTGGGGTGGCTGCAGTGTTTGTTCACAGGGCTTTTGAGAGCCATTGATGCATTCCAGGTGCCCACTTTGCCCAAGGGAAAGCAGAAGTGTTCTTGTCCTCAAGTCAAGCTTCCCAGAAGCTGGTATAAGTTCCTTGCAGCAGGGGCCCAGGAAACTGGTATCTGATTCTCAGTTGAGCTATATGAAGGGTGAACAAGGTTGTGGTTGAGCAGAGGAGGCCTGCAGCCCCAGAACACCAGGGCAAAGAGCCACGAATGTTTCCTGTGGACTAGTTCAGGTCCACACCTATGAGAAAGCCATTGTGGGTCCCTTTATATCTTGTCCAACAGGGCCATCTGGAGGGATATCAAGATGCAGTTTTGCTGGATTCCCAGGACTGTGGGCAAATCACAGACAAGGAGCCAGAAGAAATCATCATTCCCAATGAGCAACTTTCAGAGAAGATGCCCACTTGCACAGGTGGCTGGAGAAAGCCTCCAAGGAACCCACACAAAGCTTTTTGGCAGAAAAGATCTGCCTTGAACATCTGCCAGAACAGCATGCAAGAAGGCAACTCATGACAGGATCAGGTGAAACCTGATATTTGGTCCCTCTCTTTTTTCCCATGACCCACCATGCAACTGCCAAGCTGCAGGTGCCAGTAATCATGTCAGTAAATTGAAGAGGTTAGGGGAGACTTTGGAGAGAAGGATCCATTTTCTAGTCCCCCTTCCTCAACTGCAGGCATCCCAACTGCCCCCGCAGTCACAGATGGAGAGACCCTCTACTTCCACCCATCAAGTTTGAGTTTGGAATATTGCAGGAGATTGCAAGTGCCCATATCTGTATCTTTTGTATTAAGAAAGATCTGAAAAATTATAGGACTGCCCAAGGTTTAATACAAGGAGAGGGAAAACCAAGCCCCACTGATTCAATGTAAAAGAACAATGATGGATAAAGCTAAATGACTTCATGATGGCACCCCATGTATCATGTCTATTCAATGCACAAGTTATAAGAGATCAGAAAACAAAAATAAAACTCTGAAAAACTTGAAATCTTCGGAATTACCTCCATTATCATTTTTAAATACATGGTTTATAGCAAATGATAAAATCAGATTCATTTTAGAGAATTTAGGAAATACATAAATATATGAAAATAAAACTTCAAAATACTTCATTCTATCATGATTCCTTCCTTAAACTGTAAATCAAAATGTCTCTCCTCCATGGAGGTTGGTATTCAAATGGTCCCAAGTATTACCTTTAATGATGTAATTATGACTTTTTTCTCTCTGTTTTGCCTATAAAATCAACCCTCTGCATCTGAGGCTCTGAAACGTCAGATTCAACCAATTGTAGATAGTAAATATTCAGGAAAAAATTGCATCTGTACTAAATAGGTAAAGACCTTTCTTGTATTATACCCCAAACACTACAGCATAATAACTATTTACATAGCACTTGAATTGTGTTAAGTATTCAAAATAATCTAGAGATGATTTGAAGTATACAGGTGAATGTGCATAGTTCTAATGTAAATACTGTCATTTAATATAAGAGGTTTGTCATTTTATATGAGGGTTTAAAAACTTCTTGTATAAAGGGACCACTGTATGTGGAAACAGGCACCTCTAATTTTGTCTCCCCAGCTCACTGCCTATGCCTCTCAACTACTACTCCCCACTTTTCTGGAAGTGACTTCTATTAATTTGGCCACATAAGAACTGCCATGTTCTTACAAGGTGCTGCTTCTTTGCCACTCTTCATTGTTCTGAAGAAGGATCAACAAGCCAGGTCAATCAGATGGTTGCCCTGTGAATTTGCAAATGGAACAAAGAGATGTGTATTTATGTTCGTTTTTCCTGAGAGCTGTCAATGATGACCTTTTCTTCTTCTTGAAACTGGGAAGCAGAAAACAGGAAATAAAAGCATGAGAGGCATAGGTGAAGATAAGAAAAACCCAATGTGTTTGAGTCTCCAGCTTCACTTACATTTCTCTCTGTGACTGTACAATATGCCCATATCTTAAAAACAAATGACCCCTTTTGCTAAAGCTCATCACTATTAAATTTCTATGAAATTTGCAAATATACTAGTTAATACTGTTATAATCTCCAAGTATCTTTTTTTAAATAGAGCATATTTATTTGCTTGGCTGAAACTTTCTAGAGACATGGGAAAACCTTTATTACATGTGTAACTGTGTTAACTCTGCTGTGATTTCAGTGTTTATCCCATAAATTCACATGTTGAAACTTAATCCCCAGTGCAGCAAGGATAGAAGGTAGGGCCAAGTGGGAGGTGTTAGAACATGGTGATAGATCCCTCACAAATGGATTAATACCTTTCCCTTGGGAATGGATTAGTTATCCTAGAGTTTTCTCTCTTTCACTCATGCCTTCTTCCTCTTCCACTTTTTTCCAACATTGTATGACATAGTTTGTGGCCCTTGCCAGATGTAGCTGGTCAATCTTGGACTTCCCAGCTTCCAAAAACATGAGCCAAAATAAAACTTTTTTCTTTGTAAAACATTTAGTCTAAGGCATTCTTTTATAGCAACAGAAAATAGATTGTGACAAACTTTCAGGGCACACAGACCAAAACAAACAAAACAAAACAGTACATGTATCCTTTTCATTCAATTCCCAAGTATGTATATTTTCTATTCGCTTAAAACAAAATAATAGAATTTAAGAATGAAGAAAAAAATCACGAAAAAACTGAGAAGTATGTTTTTATGCATATGTTTATATGAGTGAGCAAGACATGTGGTCCTACTCTGTCCATGGTTGGGGTGAAAGTCATCACTGACTTCTTACATGTTGAATGGTCTCCAGACTTTCTGGAATAAGTTTATGGAGACATTTTCTCCTTACAATCCATCTTGCTGTCCACTTACCAGTTAAAAGGAGGGAGTTTTTTGTTTGTTTTTTTTTAATTGATCCAGCCCCAATGAGCCATACTGTGTTGCTTTTGATTAATATTCATACTTTTATCTTTAAGGTTTGGCTAAGAATAACTGTAGTCAATCTCCCTGTAGGTGCTGCCCTAGCCTCAGCCTCCTTATCTGAGTTGGTCATTACCTACTCAAGTTTATGGTGAAAGAAAGGATTCCAAGTTTCCATGTCTCCAGATCTCTGTCTTGTACTGTCTCCACAAACCACAGCTGTTGTTATGCCAGGATGAACTTTACACCCAACCAAGTTAGTCAGATTCTTTCTGCTGAGAGACTCTGCATAGTTGGTCTGAGGCACTGGGAGAAGCTGGGAGAAGTCACCTAGAATCAAGACTGAGAGGCCACTTGTGTCATATGTGTACCACCATGAGAGAAAGTCAGTCTGTAGATAGAGATAAGTGAGGCAAATAAAAGGCAGAGAAAAGGTTCCTGGGCTCCTCAGAGGTGGACCTATAACCTTATTCCCTCCCTATACAACCATATTCTGAGATATCAGGGATTAGGATTTAGCATATGAATTTGGGAGAAGAGAGACATAGCTTACCCATAACACTCCATTTCTGGCTTTCCATTTTCTGATTGTAGCTTCTGATAGGGCCTGGTTGTAACTCCCAACCTTGAGGTAAGAGGTAGCAACTTCGGGCTTTCGACTGGTGATATCTTTACTACATTTCTGTTTCTTTCAATTTCTGATAAATTACACTTCTAGCAAAAGCTTCTCTTGATTTTTCCAGAATGAAGAACAGAAATGTTAAAATTATCTTAATAACATGAATTTTAAATAACCAATAATTTCCAGTAATCTAAGTTTTCATCTGAACTAAGCTCAACCTTCTCAAAGCTTTATTATCTCCCAGTTGAAATCCATATTCAGGTCTCCATATCCAAATTCAAAATGCTATCACTAGGCTTCCTGCCATCACAAGACCCATCCTCATGGGCATTTGGGAATCTCCCTATGGCTCCCACTTTCTGAATTTTGCAGTTAGATGCACTCCAGATAGATACTTGACTTTCTCAAGGAAAAATAGAGTATAATATTTGAATTAAAGAAATGCACCATCCCAGCAGGCAGAAAATCAGTTAGGTACATAGTTGAACTCAACATTCCATCATTCTACTGGATATAATAGACAACTGTATCCAACAATAGAACACACATTCATCTCAAGCTCACATGGAAGAGTTACCAATACAGGTCACATCTGAACCATGAAACATACATTTGCGAATTTGAAATAACAGAAATCATAAAATACCAGGTCACAGATATCAGAGATATCTGCTCTCAGATCACAGTTGGATTAATCTAGAAATCAATAACAGAAAAATATTTAGAAAATCTGCAAATACTTGGAAAGTAAAAAATACACTTTTAAATAGTAGAGGAATTGAAGAAGAAATTTCAAGAAAAAATTTTAAATATTCTATGCTAAAAGAAGAAAAAAAAATTACTTATCAAAATTTGTGGGTGCAGTGAAAGCAGTGCTTAGAAATTTTAAACACTGAATATACAGATTATAGAAAAAAGAACTATAATCAATCATGTAAGCTTCCATCTTTGGAAATTAGAAAACAAGGAGCAAAGTAAATCCAATGTAAGCAGAAGGAAATAGGTAAGGAGCAGAAATCAAGAAATTGAAGCAGAAAATCAATGGAGAAAATGAATGAAACCAAAAGCTGGTTTTTAAAAATACCACTAAAATTGATAAGCAGGCTAAGAAAAATAGAGGACAAAAATTACTAGTTTTAGAAATGAAAGAGGTGAAATCACTACCAATTCCATAGATATTAGTAGGATAATCAAGGATGCTATGAAGAACTTTGGTAACCTAATGAAATGGACCAAATCATTTGTAGACACAATCTGCCAAAACCCACAAAAGAAATAATCAAAATAGGCACATAATATTAAATAATTGAATCAATAATTAATAATCTTCCAAAACAGAAAGCACCAGACCCAGTGTGTTGACCAATGGATTCTACCAACATTGAAGAACATATATGAATTCTGTACAATTTTTTTCAGAAGATAAAAACCAAGGGTATCCTTCCTAGCTCATTCTATGAGATCGGCATTATACTAGGATCAAAACCAGAAAAATTCATAACAAGAAAGGAAAACTCTGGACCATATCTTACATAGATGTAAAAATTCTCAACAAAATATTAGTAAATTAAATCCAACAATGTTAAAAAGGAACCATATATCACAACTAAGTGGAATTTATTCCAGGTATGTTTGGCTCTTTCAACATTCAAAAATTAATTAATGCCACATGACTGATGTGATTCTACAACATGTACAATCAGAAAAATGAGAAATTATATTTCATTTATGTATGTTTATCAAAATGCATAAATGTATTCTATTGTCATGTATAAAAATTTAATTCAAAAAATCAATTAATGCAATCATTACATCAACATGCTAAAGAAGAAAATTACATGATAACATCAAGAGATTCAGAAAAAACATTTGACAAAATCCAACATTCATTCATGATAAACTCTCAGTGAACTATATACACTGGTGATTATGAAGACCAGTGGAATAAAATAGAAGATACAGAAATAAATCCACACAGATAGTCATCTGATACTTGATAAAGGAAGCAAAAACATACATTGGAGAAGAGATAGCCTATTTAACAAATAGTGCTGGGAAAACAGAATATCCATATGTGGAAGAATGTAACAAGAACCCTGTCTCTCACCCTGAACAACGTACTCTTGAAAATTGCATAGAGTAGATTTTAAGGGTTCTCACTACAAAGCAAAACAAATGTATGAGAGGTGATGCATGTGTTCATTATCTTCATTTAGCAGTTACACATGTATACATGTTCCAAACATGTAGTACACTATAAATACATAATTTTTATCAATATAAGCAAATAAGTAAATAATTTCCAGTAAACTAGGAATAGAACTTTCCTCGACTTGTAAAGTATGTTTGCAAAAATAACCCTATGTCTAACATTATACTTAATGGTGGTGATAAGCTCAAAATGATTTCTTCAGTATCAGAAAAAAGGTAAGGAACTTGTAAGTCACCTCTGCTTTTCAACATTGTGCTGGAAGTCCTATTTGGAAAAAAAAAAGTGTAAATAAAAAGTATACCGATTGGAAAAGAAGATATAAAAACTGCTCACAAATGATATGTGATCATCTATGAGGAATATCTGAAAGAACACACACACACACACACAATCTCAAAACTAACAAGCAATGAGAGCAAAATTGTGCAGAACATGAGGTTAATATACAAAACTGAGTCGCCTTCCTATAAACCAGCAGTGAACAAGTAGAATTTGAAATTTAAAACAGTACCATTTTACATTAGCACACTTCCCCCTACCCAAATGAAAATCTAACAAAATATGAATGAGATCTATATGAATAAAACTACCAAGGGGATGCAAGAAATCAAAGAACTAAATAAATAAGCAATATTTCATGATCATGGAAACAAAGTGCTGTGGTTTAGATGTGCTTTGTCCTCCAGGGATTTGTGTGTTGTTCCCGAGTGGAGATGTTAAGAGTGCTGGAATCTTTAAGACGTGGGGCCTACTGGAAGGTTGTTACTGGCTCTGTTTTCCTGTCATGTGATCTCTTCCTGTAGCACACACTCCTGTGATTGTCATGTTATCTAACATAGGGTTAACATCAATGGTGAGCTTTTGCCAGTGCCATGAGCTTGAATGTACTGAACCATGAGTTAAATAAACCTCTATGTCTTACTCAGCCTGGGTATTTCATTATGGTAATGGAAACTGAAATAACACAAGAAGACTCAATATTGTTAAGATGTCAGTTCTTTCCAATTTCTTCTATAGATTCAATGCAATCTCAATCAAAATTCCAACAAATTACTTTGTGGATATTGACAAAGTGGATTCCAAAATTGACCTGGAGAAGACCCAGAAGACTCAACATAATTATTGAGGGAGAAGAACAAAGTTGGAGGCCTGACAACCTGACCTCAAGATGTATGGAAAGCTACATTGATCAAGACATATGGTATTGACAAAAGAATTGACAAAAAGATCAAAAGTAGTCCCATGTAAACACAATAGGTGATCTTTGACAAAGGAGCAACATCCACACAATAGTAAAAGATGTTCTTTTAAACAAGGGCCTTGTGAACCAGGGGCCATGGCCTTGAAGGGACACCAGGGCCCTCTGCCCTATCCATTCCCTACTTTTGCTTCTCAGCAGCCATGAGATGAGAGTTTTGCTTCACCACCTGCTCCCTGCCATGACATGCTTCTTCATCACAAGCAATGGGCCAATTAACTATGGAGTGAAACCATGAGCCCCCAAAAAAATCCTTCTTTTAAGCTGAATATCTCAATTATTTTGTCACAGCCATGGAAAGTTGACAGATATTTTTTCAAGGTCTTGATTCACCCTGGAACTTCACAGACAAAATAACATGACAATTGTTGAGTGACTTTGAGCATCCTTGACACACTGGTTTTACTCCCTCGTTACTGATGATCACCCAGCATTCTCTTTCTCTGTGGGAGGAGTAATCCTCCATCTGTTCAAAGCTGAGAACACAGCCTCCTGCAATGACAAGAGGTTGGGATTTTGCTCTCTCAGTTATTCCCTCAAGAGGATTCAAACTTTTTCTTTCCATGAATTATTACCAAACTCACAAGTACAGATCAGGTGTTCTTACCATAATGTAAATACATTTTATGCAATCATATTTGAAATATTTCTCTTCATTGTGTCATGAGGAAAAAGGTCATTTTGTTTTAGAGTAATTTAAAAGTGTGACATTTGGATCTATGCAGCTGCAGATTTGGCATAAGTCATGCCACTTTTCTAGGGAGCCAACAGTTAATACGTATATATCTATGAAAATTTCACTTTCTCATTGTTTCCAGCAATACTCACTGACTTCTATGTACAAGGCACAGTTGTAGGTGCTAGTGCATTCTGGGGTGAACTTAATCATTGGTTTAAAGCAGGGAACATGCTTTAAACTGTACCCTAGGGAACACTACCCCAACTCTGCTATTTAATCTTTTATTATTCTAGTGGAGGAATGATATGTCATTTGGAGCAAGAAGGTCTTCAGCCCTGAAAGCCATGCCACACTCATCTGCCTATTAGGACAGGCAATACTATAAGTCAGAATGAATCAAATTAAAAATCTTAAAATGACCTTTGTGAAATTGCAGTTTTCCTGAAAAATCATGCATGTATCAAATTAATTCTTTACTTCTATTTCATGTATTAGGATTCATAACAGACTACAAGGGTTACTGGTTGGTTTTGCCTGACAACTAGATGAAGAGCAGGTTACTAGTCTCATTCCTATAGACCACAAAAGAAACAGTTCCATGTCCTGTGGTGCTGGGAGTGGTAGAGTATTTGCTTCTGGGTTCCATCCCCAGCAGCACTCCACTACCCCCAAAAAATCTGTTAAAACATTTTTTCCATTTGTCATACTGTGATTGCTTTTGCAAAGCAAAAATCTTTCCCTTACAAATGTAAACTTCTTCCAACTCACCTTGGGGGCAATGATCGATTTTTACAGATCAGGTTTATAGTGAAACAGACACGCACTATGCGTTACCAAATCTAGTTCTAAATACAGCTGAAATTTGGTGGGCAGCGTGATAGTTCTCGGCAAGTGTGCCAGCTCCTATCATATTTAGAACCCTGTGTTCCGAAGTGCTCAAGTTCACGCTGAGGAATTTGCTAAACAAATCCCTGGCAAGGCACCAACATTGATGTTGTATGTACAAATCCTTTCAAATACAAATGGCAAAACACACCACCAAGTCCTTAATTCCTAAACTTTCAGAATTTCAATCTCTTAACCTGTTTGAGTGTTGACTCACTTGCTTCTCGAAAGGCGCATGCCATTTATTACTTAAAATTTTTAAAATTAAACGGAATAAAAACTTCTGCGCTTTGAGATTCAGCAATGGAGTTAAGATAACCCATTTCCTGTGTTTGCGTGGAAAGTGCAATACAGAGGAGACACGGAAAGACCAAGCAGTAACACGGTACTCGGAGGCTTCCACTCCTAAGCGGTGTTTATGCACGAAAGCGGGTCTAGACAAGAAACTAGCGTTTCTGGACCTTTGTGGGACTCCGCAAGACCTTGAGTTTAGGGGAGTGATTCAAGAGACTATCTAGAAAGTGTAGGGAAAGAAAGCTAATAAAAGTGCACTGTGTTTTGGGACTGTGCACAGTGAAAGTAGGGACAGAAGTGAAAAGAGGATGGAAGAAACAGAAAAGACAAAACAGCCCACAGCACGAAACAGAGGGAAGGGAGAGCTGGCGAAAGAGAAGAAGCAGGAAAAGAGCAGAAGAGGATAGGAGAAAGCCTAAAGGCAGCAGAGCCGCCTGCAGCCGTAGGACTGCAGTCCTCCCGGAGGCAGGGGGCGCCCGTGCGCCCCCTCGCGGCCCCGCCCCTCCGCGCCTGCGCTTCCTGCCCCTCCTCGTCCGGGATGCTGTTGCCGCTGCTGCGGAGTAGCTGCTTCCCTTCCTCCTCTCCCAGCGGCGGCGGCGGCGGCGGGGAGCGGGACGCGGGGATCGGGCCGGCGGCGCAGTTGCAGCTCGGAGCCCGCGGGCCGCCGGGGCCGCTCGAGTGGACGGACGCAGAACTCGGGGCCGAGGCCCCGCGCGCGGCGGAGGCCGAGGGGTCGTCGGGGCCCGGGGCGCGCGGCCGGGGGGCGGGCGGGCGGCGCGATCCGTATGCTTGCATGGATCCGGGCGCCGCGCTGCAGAGGCGGGCCGGGGGCGGCGGCGGCGGCGGCCTGGGCGCGGGCTCCCCCGCGCTGTCCGGGGCCCAGGCGCGTCGGAGGAAACAGCCCCCCAGGCCGGCGGACTTCAAGCTGCAGGTCATCATCATCGGCTCCCGCGGGGTGGGAAAGACCAGCCTGATGGAGCGTTTCACGGACGACACCTTCTGCGAGGCCTGCAAGTCCACCGTGGGTAAGGGAGCTGCGGCGGGTCGCCTGTGGGCCTGGTTTCTCCTCGCGCCTGTGGGCCTTTTTTCAGCATTAGGGCCCCTGTTAGCCTTGCATCTGGAGGATGGGCCTCTCGTTGAACTCTGGGATCTTCGTGGAAGCCTCTGATTCCATTCCCTAAGCCAGACAGATTTTCGTTGGGTCTCTTCACGCAGATTCATCCCTGGCCCCCGCCCCTCGCGTCCCGGGTCGGAAGCGGGGTCCTGACTACCAGCTCCTGGGGCGACCTCCTGCGCTCTCCACGGGCCCAGGCAGGAGGAGGTCAGAGGGATGCATCCGTCTCTCCGCGGAAACTCCCAGCCCTTCCCAGACTCACCCAAGGAATACTGAGTTGCCAGGGAGGGAATTAAGCAGTGGAAAGAAGTTAAAGCTGAAGGACCCTCACCGACGGGATGCTCCTTGGTCAATGCTCCTAGGTCACTGATAGAGGGTTTTAACCTCTTAGGTCTGCCTTGTGAAGGGGAATAAACCAGGGTTTATTTTCTCATTTTGAGCCCTTTTTCTTGAATGCATTGAAATGAAGTTTAAAATTCCTTGCAGAGACTACTAAGACAAAAACTACACTTAATTTTCTTGTTTTAACTACAAATGCCTGGCAGAGGGACTTCTGTATTTATCCCTGACCTCAGATAACCCGGTGACTGGGAACGATTCCTTCAATACAGTGAACAGTACAGTAAGGCTCCAGGTTAATATCCTCAGACCCTAAACCTGAAACTACAAGGGAAATGTTTTTAATGAACTCAGACTTACAGGACTTGACATTGAAGTTTGTCATGTGGGTGTGGACAACAGTTGTTTCTGTGTAAAATCCCTTAAAAACTGCCAAAGGCAGGGGTTGTCTTTTCAGAATAAGGAACAATCATATTTAATGGTAGGCAGAAGAGATGTCGGGGGTGTCTAAGAAAAATTGAACAGTATGGAGATTTGGTATACAGAATAACAAGTATCATTCCACATACTGATACATATATTTAGACTTGTAACTAGAGGTATTTCCAGTTTTGAGATGAATTGGATTTAAATTTGCCATGTATCACAACAGTATTGCATTTAAACTGTCTCACTGGAAAGTTAAACCTCCAATTTTTGCATTTTTTGTTTTGTTTTTGAGAACTTACTGTAATAGTTTTTTAGAATCGATCATTTTGGAAATATTTTGCTGTCAACATCCTGTTTGTTTTAAAATTTTAGTCTTGGGGACATTACTTTAAAATTCAGTAGTATAATTATAGCTTTTTCAAATACCCAATCTTGGATCATAAGAGTACAGGAAATGAAATTTTTGTTATTTTCATATCTGGCATAAAGTTAAGAGCAATTCAGAATTATTCATTTTTAATAGCTGCACATATAAGCTTGAGATGAGTTGCATCGTGTACTGAAGAGAAATGAATGCAGGTGCTAACGGGTGGATCACTGTGAAAATGTGGGTGCATGTGGGTGAACTGGGAGATGAGTGAAATTTGCTTTAGAATGGTGAGAAGTGAGATAATGAATGGTTTTCTCACCTACGTCCAGTGGAGCTGCACCCTCACTTCTGGGAAAGGTTCCTTAGGACCTTAGGAGGGGACATGGGTATGGATGCTTGGAGGCTTAGACTGCTATCCAGAGGAGCATACGCCTGTCCTGTAGGTAATCTGGCACAGTAAAGTTCTCTTAAGGCATTGGCATGAAGACAGTGAAACTAATTTGGTGTTACATAGAATATTTGGGAATAAGCAAGAAACCAGAGGCAAGGAGACCAAAAGTTTGTTTCTATATTCCCTTAATAAACATAAATACACACACAGATCCCAGTATCTATGTTCCCACACTGGGTGTGGTTGAATTTTCCTCTTGCCGATTTTTGTTTCCTCATGTATAGCCTATGGTGCTTGATTCAGTAAATGTCTCTAATTATGGAAAGTTCAGAGAAAGAAGATAATCCATGGCCCAGTCCAGAACATGAGCACATTTTAAGAAAGTTAACTAGTTCCCTCAAGTTTTCTGCCTCTCAGTCACTTTTCTCTTCCAGTGATTAGGTTGTTTGTTGAGCACCTACTGTGTGCTGTGTGTTATTCTGCTCACTGGGGATTCAGTGGTAAACAGGACATGGGCTTTGCCTGGAAGAGAGTCCAAGCTCAGGGGGAGTAATTATAGGCGAGTAAGGGAAATATTATAGATGTCCATGGGATGGTTAAGGAACCTCCTTATTAAATGCACCTCCTATCTGGGACTAAGGGTAAGGACTGGTCAGAGAAGCCTTTCTCATTGGAACCTTGTGAAAAAAAAAACTCATTCCTCACGTTCCTTTAGAAAAATGTTATTTAAATATAGTGTTGGGTGTGGTGTAGAATCGTAACTACCTTTTAAGCAGTTA
Organism: Sciurus vulgaris; assembly: GCF_902686455.1. Classification (NCBI taxonomy): domain Eukaryota; kingdom Metazoa; phylum Chordata; class Mammalia; order Rodentia; family Sciuridae; genus Sciurus; species Sciurus vulgaris. The sequence continues at coordinate 33,724,943 of NC_136474.1, forward strand.
GCTCATAGGGTCCTTCTGAGTCTGGTTTTTCCAGTTTCATCTCCATGCACTAGAGTGAACTCCACTTAAAAAAGATTCTATTTGGTGGTGGCAGTTTTGCCTTACCACTGTCAGGGCTTGTAGATGTCTGCTGCTCATGATAGCACAGCCTGGAAACAACCAAGTCCCTATGCATGTCCAGACTCATGTTGCTGAAGCAATGGCATATGAAATTCAGAAGCTAGATGAGTATCTCCTTAAGTGCCATTTGAAAGTGAATGTGTGTTTCTTGGGCATTCTGTAACAGGTAATTGTGAAAGTCCTTAGGGATTTGAGAATGATGGACTATTGTGTAAAATGACAAATGAGCTGTTTTTTTTTTTTGGTATTCTCAATCAAATCAGAAACTGATTTGGTTTGAAAGATACCCTAAATTCACAAGGGTATGAAAAACTACAAAGATTATTTTTAATCACTGTTCTATTTAATGGAAATAATCTAAACTGTGTGATTTTCAAATGGATTTTGTATCCATGGAATTGAATTACTTAGTCTGATACAACTAGCATAACTTGACAGGTTATTTTTAAAAAAATAAGATGAAAAAAAAATTAGTTTGCTGTAGAAATTTACAAGTATCTAACTTACCCAACTTATTCTTCATTTAGCAATACCTGTATTGTAAGCATACTTAACTGTTACTACTGTGAACCTGGGTACATGTGTGCATATGTACATCCATGCCATTACTTTCTGGGTAGAATGTGCAGAAGCCATTTCTATCTAGCAATTCTGAATTCTTGGTCTTTCTTTTTCCTATTTGACTCTATTAGATTTAGCATAAATAAGCTTTTTAAAAAGTATATTTCAAAATAAGGCATAAAAATGTTTTTTTTTTTTTTTAATTTCTACATAACTATTAGAAGCTGTCAATTTTTTTTTAGAGTGAAATGGTTTTACCAGGTAGAATCCCAGCTTGTTCCAACAATATTGCATTCTAAAAGAAACAAATAAGACTGAAGAACCTTGGCTCTTGCTTTTAGGCTCTACCATTTACTAGTTTGTGACTTGGGAAAAGTAATTTGGTCATCTGTGAATATAAAATATTACACTCTATTGTAGTCTTTGCTGTTTGATGAGCATTTACTACGTACGGGCAAAAGACCTCACAGCAGTCCTGAAAGGCATCCCCAGCTCACAAATAAGGACACAAAGTCTCAGGGAGATAAAATCTACCCCACATCACAGCTGGTCAGCAAGTAGGCAGGGCTGCAACTGAGTTCTTTCTGTCTCTTCCTTAGATCACTTTAGGATTTAAATTGACTTTCCTTTGTTGAAAATACTGATGCTTCACACACATAAAGTAAGACATTCAAGCCCTTTTTAGTTTTCTAATTTGGTCCTTGCCCTTGAAGATAGTGATGTAATTGTTCTGTAGTATCAGTTGACCTATATTAACAACACCCCTATCATCATTTGTCACTTGCCTTTTGCATGGCAGAATAATGCTCTAAGAATTGCATTTTTTATCTAAGCAGGTTGAGCATCCTAATTTGAAAATCCAAAAGTTTTGAGTACCAGCATGATGCCACAAATGGAAACATCTCCACTTGACTTCATGTTATGAATCACAGTCATAAACACAGGCACATCAAAAATATACTATAAAATTGCCTTCAGGCTCTATTGTAAGGTACATGTGAAGCATAAATGAATTTTGTGTTGTCTGTAATTTCCATATCTCATTTGTATATGCAGATATTCCAAAATCCAAAACATTTGGATAGGGGATACTAAACTTATATATTCTATCATTCAAATATAAGCCTTTCACATATTTATAAAAGTTTCCCCAAATTTTCCAAAGCAAGTATATTAAAATATAGGAAAAGTTGCTATAAAGCTGTCTTAACCAGAATTTTTAGCAGAAAAATTTCCTAAATGCTAGAATTGCCATTTTTACTTTGCCCAAGAAGCAATATTGAGGAAAAAATAAAAATTGACTGTCACCAACTTTCTAAAAATGACAACTTGAATGAAGAACAACAGAAATATGTGTAACTGGGCATGATAGCTTATACCTGTAACCTCAGCAACTCAGAAGACTCAGGCAGGAGAATTACAAATTCAAGGCCACTTAGCAATTTTGCAGGAACCTGTCACAAAAAGACTGAGGATGTAACTCAGCACCCCTGGATTCAGCCCCTAGTACCAAAATAAATATAAATAACACATACATGGCACGCGCGCAAAAGATGAGATACTACAATTAAAACATTTTTTAACTTTTCCTCTGAGACTATTCTTCCTCTTTTGTCACTTACAACAGAACATTAAATTTCCTTACATGGCCCCTGAGAATACCTAGTTTTAGAAGATAACACTACTTTATAGAGTGCTGTTTAACTAAGTTACTGGCCATAGACCCTGCAGTATCCTTACCTGTCTGTCCCATTTGGTCTCTACAGAGATGAGGGTGCCTGTTCTGAGAGCGGGGGGGCCTCTGTGGGTGGTATGCCTGCTGGGGAAGAGGTGGGTGCAGGTCATTTCCTTTCAACCGAGTCAACAATTGATCTGACAGAATTGAGGGGATTCAAGAAACAGGTGAATGTTAAGTCTGCTTTGGAAATGGCCATCTGTGGGTCTGCCCTAGAATGTTAGGTGACGTGATGGATAAAATATTGTTACATGTTTCTTTACCTGGAAGGAGTAGAATGACTGTTAAGGGAAATTGCTTTTACTTCATTCTGGAAACCTAGGGCAGAGATTTGTGTTAGAAACCTCAGAATGAATGTCTAATTCTTGACTGTATTTTATTTTGCTCTTCTAAATTTATGTACAGTCTTCCAAGCCATGACCAGTCTGCCCAAGAGTTTCACTTAAGAGAGAATTTTCACATAGAGAAAATTGTCCAGAATTCCCACTCCAAAAGCCAGACACCACAGTCTTCCAGTATCATTGTTCCACCCCTTCTGGAGAGAACCTCACAGACTCCCCTGCCAGAATGATGTAATGGGATGCCTCAGGGAGGAGTGAGCTTGAGCATTGTGTGACTGGGTTTGTTTAATGAACTTAATGCAGACTCAGACTTGTGCAGTGTCCCCTTTTGTGGAATTAAGTAACTGCCAGGGAAAGTTTGAAGATTTAGTTGGTGTGGCTTGTTTATGTTGAATGGGAATCTAAAGTCCTGCCTCCAAGTGCATTGTGCCTTCTCCAGGCCCTGTTTCCCAGTGAAGAGGAGAGGCTTCCTCATGCTTGATAGAGATCCACATTCTTAGAGATGGCCCTTCTCTCCAGTTTGTGAATCCTGCCAGAAGCAATCTGTTGGTAGATCCTGGAACCTGCTGTAGAAGGGAAATAGATTCCTTTGAGAATGATAGATCCAAATTACTCTCTAGCCTGGGTGCCAGATACATTGTTCCAATTGAGTATTGGTTTGAACTAGTAAAGAAAACATGGCTTTCTCCAGTAGTTACTCAGATATTTTTTAAGAGGTTCTTATATTTACGTAAGACACCATTCTGCTAGCCATTTTTTAAGGTGTCCCAGTTTATAGTCTTGTCCCTTTTAAGAAGGGAAGTGAGTCACAAAGGGAGACATAATGAAATGTTGGAAAAGAGGTGAACACTATTGTACTTCAACAGAGGAAGAAACCGATTATTCTCCTTTTTTTCTTCTGTTACACAGTTTTGACATTTGGAAAGTATTTCGAAGACCAAAAGTATGGACCAAAAATACTACCCTTAACTGAGTGTGATTATTATTATTATTTTTAATCTTTATCCTTTAAACCCAAGAAGCACAATGCAGGTTTAATACACACTATGTATTTCACAGAAAACCTTTTTTCCTTTTTCTCCCCCAAATCTGATAGATTCCACTATTCATGGTTTGCTGTGGTTATGTAATACCTTCTTTGTTTACAAAACAAAACAAACTACCTCAGGCAGGTCTGTTAGGAAGGAACTGACAGGGAAGGCCTGTTCCCAGTCCTTAGTGAGGAAGCCTGTTTGCTGCAGGCCTGGATGGGGTGAAGGTACAGGCCCCTGTCAGTGAGGAGCTATACTATTTTTCACTAGCTTTGTCTCCCTTCCGCAAGCCCAACCCTCTATTGATTGACTAAAGAATCACACACTCACAATCAAACATTCACATCTAATTTTTCATTCTGAAAGTAAAACACAACTTTCTCCTTGGCCACCACAGTCTTTCCTGTCCTGGGTAGTGTGGGTAAGAAGCATAGGTGCTGGAGGCAGGCAGGCTATAGTTCTAGCCCCTGCACAAGTTGTCAGTATACCCTTAGGTGATTTAACTCAGGATCCTCATTCATAGAGGATGGGGGAGTGAGGCTTACGCTGCTCTCCTTTCTCATGGTACAGGAATAAATGGGGATACAGTGTCGGAGATGCCTGGCCCAGAAAATGTTATTTATCATTCTCCTCATTTGTACTGTAAATGTAGAAACTCTGAAACATCCCTTCCTAAAACTCTATCCTTTAAATATACATACTGATGTATGCAGGTGAATATGAAATAGCAAAAGTGAAGCTCATGACCTTGTATATTTTGTTGAAATATACAAATTTACAGTCTTCCTGCCAGCTCCTGTGTTGCTGTGGACCCATTCTGAGTGGTACTAAAATTAGTATTTTTTGCGTATGAAGAATATGTTCATGATCCACTGTTTGAGCATCTATCTCCCACCCCTCATAGACACCTTTCCCCTCTTCTAATATTTTCTTTCCTTCCTGATCAAGAGCTGGAAATGATGGATGGTAGCCTTTCAGATAGAATCTTTCTCTAGCCAAGGTGAGAAGAAGGCTTCCTGGTGCAGAGACTGAATCTGGCTTTCCAGATTCAGAACTGTGTGTGTGTGTGTGTGTGTGTGTGTGTGTGTGTGTGTGTGTGTGTGTGTGTGTTTATATATATAAAAATACACACACACATATACACTGTATATTATACTTGCTTAGCAAAGCAAAGTTTTTTTCGGGCATTAAATATGTATCCATGTCCATGTCCCTTCTCTGCTCCTTTCTTATCTGTGTGGTGAATGTGATGAGTGCATCCTAGAGGCAGATAACTCTGGTTCAAATCCTCACTTTAAAGATTTATCAGGGCCACAATCTTGGGCAGCCTGCCAATCTCTCTGACTTTGAACTTTTCATCTATAAAATGGGGACAGTCATAACCTCTACCTCATAAAGTAGTTCAGAGAATGCACTGCAATGAGATAATGCACACTAATTTCTTAGAATAACACCAAAAAAGTTAATGCTTTTTTTTTATTTATGAAGGCAACAAACACCTTTCTCTGAAATTCTGTCATACACGTATACTTCCAAGAAAATGTAACTGTCCTTGAGATGTGATGGTCTCCAGGTGGAGCAGGTGCTCAGAGCTCCCAACCTCACCCTGCCTGATGCAGTCCAACTGTGCTGTGTATGTGTTCAGATCAAGTGCAAGACTGTCCATTTTCTTGTGCCTCTGCATCTCGGAGACAGACCCAGGTAGTCTATATTTGCCTGACTTGGAATGAAAGGGGTAGATCTTATTAAACTTTGATGAACATGTGATATCCTGGCCTATTTAGCATTTGAAATGACACATAGTGATTTTACTATTTCAATAGTACCTGCCTGTGAGACGATTGCAATATGTCATAATTATAATACTAAACTAGCTTCCGTTTCATTGAATAGTAAGTTTCTGTTTCATTTAATTCTCACAGTTTATGTAGGAAAAGCCAGATAATAAAAACATATTACATATGTATTTATCATTCATTAGGGCACTTCGTGGGGGGTGGTAAGGAATTGAAGGATAGGTCTGGAAGCAGTACGTTGGCATTGCCTTTTCCTTTATAAGGAACACTTTCAATCTGCATTCTTCTAGGTAGTACAGATTGGGCAGATCACTGGCCTCAGGTTCAGTCCACTTGTTTCATAATGTTAGATTCACCTCTGTCTGTATGACCTTGACTCATTTCTTAATTTAGTTTCTCATTGTCAACTCACTTAAAATGCTTAAAATTCTCTCCTTAAGAAATATTATGTCCCAAACTGGATAACATTATATAAGATACATCCTTGGAAGAAAGGCCACTGTACCAACAGAATGATTACTGTAGATGATTACTGAAAATTGGCAGTAATTTCATAACCACTGTTGGAGTGAAGACCTACTTGAATCTGAGAATCCTGCTGTTTGAAAGTGTTAAGTCTATGGTCTGGTACAGACTCCAGGTCTTTGGTGAGGGAGAAGGGAAATGGGCCTAGAAGAAAAGAAGGAGGCTGTACATTCCACTGTATTCACAGACATGGGCCATAGCATTGTTTTTGCTAGAAAGGATTATATATTTAAAAAAAAGTGTTTTCTATTTTCATTTTTGTAACTTCTTATGGCCCAGAGAAAAGAAACTAATGTTTTAGAAATGTTTGTCTTGAGGATGACTGAGTAGTCCTGTCACTACTAAGTATACCAGTTCCTCATGCTATTGCAAGATTTATGAAAGACAACTAAGAGGAAGGCACAACTTTCTCTTTAGGAGCTATTATGATCATGGGCCATTTGCAGAATATTTCACATTTCTTTTTTTTTTTTCTTAAACCCATCTGACTTTTGCTATAACAATCTTTCATTGTGAGCAGTGGTATAAACTTGAATCTTGATTCTACTGTTCTGCTAGTATTCGCTTTAACTGTAGGCAAATTACCTTGTGTAGTCTCTGCCCTAGTGTCTTCTTCCTCTGTTGGCGTGATAGTGCCCATCTTGTTGGGCTGCTGGGAGTATTGACTGGGTTGGATGCAAGACAGAGTGCTTAACAGATATCCATTGTCCTATTGCTTAAGGAAATTAGGGTCAAAGATAAGTCAAACTGACTCAAATACAGTGGTCTAAGTCCATTGATAACAGGGATGATAACACCATAACCTGGGTCCTTTATGGAAGCCTCATTAAAATATAAGAAAGGCTTCCATAAAATTGGTGAGTTTAAAGAAGGATAAGTTTCTGTTACCAGAATAATCTATTTAGTGGACCACTGTTCCATCTAAGTGATGGAATAGTAATCCACTGGGATAAGGGTACATAGGGAGAGGATAAGCCTATAAATTAAGACAGCCCATTTAAAGAGTTATGAGAAGTGAAATAATGTCTGTACACAACAACATTGCTGCAATCACTCTTCATTCCACCTGTGTCTGCCCTGTCTCCTGATCATGCCTTTTTAAAAAAAAATTAATCAGCCCTGAAGTTTCTTAATTTTTCCAAAAATACTCTGCATTTCTCCATGCATATATAGCGTTTGATGGAGAGTACAGTGCTGGGGCAGGGGTTGGGGTCCAGTCATCCAATTCATTGGGTTGCTATTGAATCCAGGCAATGGCCTAGATTTCAGGGGGCCAAAGATCCCTGATCCTTAGGGTGCACATATTCTTTGGGGGAGACCAATGAAGGATCTATGCAGTAAGGCCTAGAAGAGTTCAGGTCCACAAGCTGGAGACATAGATGAAGAATTAGGGTTTATGGAGTGGGCATGGTTGGAGAAGGGTTCCAGTGGGAAATCTAGGGTTTAAAAGGTTTGTGGGCAGACACAGAGGTGCCCTAAAAAGAGAACAGAAAAGAAAGACAGTTAATGGCCAAGTGCATGGTGTATTCATTTAGGTCAGTATGACTAAGCTTTTTGGGACAAAGGGCTGTTCCCATTGACTGGTAGGATGGCAAAGACTACTTGCTTCCCTGTTAGTCAAGAGGCTTGTGGGACAATGGTTTTCAACAAGATTATAGATAGAAATAAAGGTGATACCCTTTTTGTCCCTTTTTGTCTTTTTCTTGCAACTGGAGGGTTGTTGGGATTGAACTCAGTGACTCCTACTGAGCCCCACCCTTGATCCCCTAAACTTCATAGGAGTTGCTCCCCAATGAGAGTCTGTTCTGTGCTGACCTTTCCTAAAGCTGGTGTTTTTGAGGTCATTTCCATGATACTCTAGTATTACAAATAGGCAACACTGAAATATTTTTGATGTAAGAAGATTTTTAGAACTGTTTTGCTGTGATACAAAGGTATGTTTCCAAGCCATAATTGGATCGAGTTTCCAGTCATTACACACTATTAGGGGCAATTAGATGTGATACTGGGTATTGCATTTAAGAACATTTTAATATGTTCTCTTCTTTTATGGAATTTTATACTTAGCCACTGTTGTTGGTAGTGATGTTATTGTCTTTAACCTATTCACTTAAACTAGATCGTCTTTGTGCTGGATAAAGAGATCCATAATTCTATTTACTATTAGGTGACCTTTGTTTATTTTCTGATTTTGAACATTAATGTCCTGTCATTTTATTTTTATTCACAATACTTGGTGGTTTCAAAAATAATCCTCTTATAGGACTGCTGAAAATTGATAATTGGTCATGTTGGTTGAGAGTGTCCCACACATTCAGATTCAACAACTCTTAGCTGAGAAAAAGGCATAATTAAAACCCCATGGATCCACTCCGGAGGTCTCCAGGGATTCTGTTGGTTGATTGGAGGCCAGCCCAGCTCAAAGAGGTATCACCTGCCAGTTCTTTTCAGTAAGATAGCAGCCACTGTGACAAATTTTTAAAACGTCACAGTTCTCTTAACTGAAATTTTAAAAACCAACCTATTTGAAGTATCTGGAAATAAAGGAGCAATAGGATAATAGTTGTAGTAATATGAATTTTGTCCGTAAATTCTATTGCAAAGTAACAGAGCAGCAAAGAAATTTTAACTTAGGTTAATAACATGCTGGCAGCATTTTGTCATTCAGCTGTTCCTTTTTTAAAAGCAGAACATAACAGTTGTCTCCTCACTGTTACTTGGGTCTGAGAGACATCACTTTAAGGTTTGCTGTTCCCTTGTAGTGAGGGTTAAGGAACTCTGTTCAAGGATATTAGTTGTATACAGATCCACTCCAAGGGTTCAAGGCAATCTCTCTTTTGACTTTGTAAAGCAAATCAGCTCCAGAAATGTGAAATTGAGTGAACCAGCTTTCGTCCAGTGACATTTGAAATTGTGTCTGGCATGGGGGATTAAGAATTGAAATCAAGTTTTCTGGCTTTGCTGTCTTGTATTGTTTTTATTTGTGCAACTTTTCTTTATTGTACAGACTAGGGCCTCCCCTTCACCCACAGGGCTATAAACATGTCTTTGGCACTAGTGTCTATAGTGTGTTACTAATTATAAAACCAGTCACATGGCTTTCTTCACCCAGAAATCTGACTACTGCTGCCTCATGTCTCAGATGAAGGGTCAAGGGGACAGGCATGGTCCCCATGCTTGCTGCTGCCATCATACCACTGACACATGGGCCCCCTCCTGTCAGTGGCTGTGGTCATCCCCTTAGGAAGCAGTTAGGAAGTAGAACCTGTGGGGAATCTGCTTCTAGTGCTCACAATCAGTCAGCATCCCCTTTGTTGTTCTTAGTTGTGAAAATTTTGTTTAAAAAAAAAATTATCTTGGGGCTGGGGAGATAGCTCAGTTGGTAGAGTGCTTGCCTTGTAAGCATAAGGCCCTGGGTTCAATCCCCAGCACCCAAAAAAAAAATTATCTTGAAATATTTAAGTTTTCTATAACCAAAAGACATATAAGGGAATATACACAAATAAAAAATCAGTTTTAAACAATGTGTCTGAAGCTTTATGGGCCAAATTAAAAAGGGAAGATGATGCACGATGACTTTATTAATAACATTAAAATGAATAAAAATTAAACTTGATATGTTAATCTGTATAAGTAAATTTAATGAGAATTTCTCCCTCTTTCTATGGCTAGTATATAAATAACTCATTTATATTCATCAAAGTTTTTGTGAGTGCTGAACATTTTAATTTGTTAATTTCCAAATTCAGGTGAAGGCAGTTTGAAATCAAGGTTGTTTCTAGTGTTCCCTCTAGGAAATTTCCCCAAGAGAGCATCATTTGCTTATGCAGTTATTAAGTGTAATTTTTAAATGACTTTTGTGCTGAATTGTGGTAGTCATAAATTATATTGTGAACAGATGCTAGATAGATGGTTCAGGAGAAACGCAACAGGTGTCGACTTTGCCAGTTGTGTGTGAAACGTGAGGATGACCCGGAGTTGTAGATCCTCATGCACTTCAGCCCTGACCTTGAACTTTGTGATGCTGGTTCTTTTATTTTTGTGGTAATGTACCAAAACAAAAAGGATTTTTTAAATGACCAATTGTATCTTTCTTGTTTTTCTTCATATTTATTTGTTTTATTTCCAGGTGTTGACTTTAAAATCAAAACTGTAGAGCTAAGAGGAAAGAAAATTCGATTACAGATCTGGTAAGTGGCAGAGTATGCCCCAGTAGTGTGACGTGTGTGTTTAACAGTCCCTATGCTTGTCTACTAAAATGAACTGTGTGAGCTGGCCCACCTCCCCTACTTTCTGCTCCTTGGCTCATTGTCAGATCAGATGAACAGCACTTCCTCCATGGGAGAATTTAGCAGCATCTCCTTATTTGAGACTGTATTTGCACACGAGGTATTATATTGCTCTCGTGAGAGCTAGTTGGGAGCCTTTACACCTCTGTTTTTAAATCATTTGACATAATCTCAAAACTGCCGTCACTAACATGGTGGCTGAAATGCATGTCTCCATGTCTTTAAAGTTATTTTGTGTGGTAATAATCAAAGAGAGCCCACTGTGTTCACAACCAGATTGGCAGGAGGCGAAGGCACACCACCTGGGGACAGTTCAGGGTGGCGCTGTGGGCAGGCACACCACACCCCTTCTAGGTGTTCTGCAGGTGCCCCCTCTGCCTGCCAGAAGTGAATCCAAAGGCTCCTTCCTGAAAAGAAGCTCCTTTCTCGACTCAAATCAGAAAGAGAAACCAAACCAGCTGCATTTAACCGAGTTCAGTGCTCACCACTTTCCCTTCTTTATTAACAGCCCAAGGGTAACCTTCAGAAGTATATAAGGTTGCTAGAGATCTCTCAGGAAGAAAGGATAGGCTCTGGTCTGCTGGAGCTTGAGAAATGGCACAGCCGAGCTGTGCTGAGGATGCTGTTGTGTTTTCCATGATGCCGGTGCAGTGCACTCAGCCTACTAACTCCTCTCGGCAGGTCACCCTCAGCTCTGACTGTCTGTCCACCATCTGTGTGTGTTTGCTTTCATCTTCGTTAATCGCTGCTTCATCTGTGGCATCGCCGGTCATCTAACGCTTGAATGTTAGTGCCATGTCTCCATCCTTCATCTGTGTCCCTGTCTGGGGCACCACTGGAGCTGAGCCAGCATTGCTCGCCTTCTGAGGTGTCTGAGGTAATATCTTCATTTGGCCATCTGCAACTCCATAACCCACACTGAGGGGCTTCAGGGTTTAATTTTGTATTGTGTTTTGTTTTAGACTTGATTACACAACATTAAAGTCAAATCTAAATAGTGAATAACATAAAGTAGATATTTCTTACACTAACCCCTGAAAAGGCAGCAAAGTTCTTTTTGTACATTGCTACTCATCAAAATATGTGTAAATGTGCAGGTGCTTCCCTGGAACTCTGACCACCAAGACTGTGCTGGTGGCACTGGATACATCTGGAGTTTGACTGCAGTGCCTTTGACTGATGCAGGCGGGCCCTCCTTCCGAATTCCAGTCCACAGAGAAGGGGTTCCAAGACCACCTAGTTCACTCAGACTACTTTCCCCTTGAATGTAAAAGCATTCTTCAAAACAACAACTCTCCTGCTTCCTTCTTGAGTTTTCACTCCTCTAGCTTTATCAACTGTCAACATGACATTGGTAAAGAATAATGAAGGGAGGAACAGTGAGATGATGCATTCGATTTATTGCAAGGTCAATTTGCAAGTTTTCTGCATGGAATATTCCAGTGATTCAATTAGGAAGTAGGACTTGTCTTTTCCTAAAGGGATTTTCAACAGTGAATCATATATCCACAATATTCCGACCACTTTGTTAATCATATAATTACTCAAAATAAGATTTTTTATCTTCTGAAATATTTTATTTAAAAGATAAAAAAAATTGCTAGGGTGTAGATTGGTGGTATAGAACTTACCTAGCATGGGCAAGGTTCTGGCACTGCAAAAAAGAACAAAGGAAAAAAAAAGATGAAAGACCTTTCTCTTCATTTTTGCTATGCAGTAGATAAAGGGACATATGAAATCTTGGTTTTTATTACTTATTTAAAATGTGGATTGATTGTCCCTTATTCAGAATGCTTGGGACCAAAAATGTTTTGGATCTCATAATATTTGCATAAACATAATGAGATACTTTGGAGGTGGGATCCACATTCTGAACATGGAATTCATTTATTTTTCATATATACCTTAACCATATAGACTGAAGGTCATTTTAAGTACTATTTTTAGTGTGCCTACATTTTGACTACAACTTGTCACTTGAGGTCAGGTGTGGAATTTTAGATTTGGGAGCATTTTAGGTTTTGGCTCATGGATACTCGACCTGTATGCATGGCTTGTTTTAGAGAAAAGAGCCATCCTTGTGCTATTGTAAAGTGTTTTGTCGCAGTCATATGGTTGTGTTTCACTGTCATTGGTTGAGGGTGTGGGAGCAGACAGTGGAGTCAGAAACAGCTCTTCAGGAGGACATAGAACTGTGCTGGGCTGATAGCAGCCAATCTCTTTCCCACTCAGTCCACCCACAGACACAACACCTGTCAGTTTTAAGAGGTTTGTTAAACAAATGCATTATTTTTCTTGGTAAGTTCTGTTTATAGTCAATCTAATCAAATATTCACTCTAGAGAGAGTCCTAAAAGTTTAAATACCAAAAGCTGCCATTGTCTTTGTCATAGTTCTGTATTACATTTTGTCATTTCCACATTTTTCAGTTTCTCAAATATTTATGGTCAAAAAAGAGCCATTTTTCTCTTCATGTAGTTCTATATGAGTGTACATAAGAACTTGAATATAAGTGTTGCTAAAATGTATTGACTTGCATATAGTTTCATGAATTTACATCCAAATGCTGTCTTAGAAATTATTCACAGTGAACTTGGAGTCATGGTATTTAAATGGACTGAAGCCATGAACTATATCTTCTTCCTTGAAGCATAGGATTAAAATGCTTCATTCTATCAGCCCAGTTTTTACTGCTGAGGAGTTTTGTTTCAACTGGTGTTCTCAGTTAATTCTCTGCTTGAAAGAAGTGGAACATTTAATATGCTAAAATTGGTCTTTGCCCTGCAAATTAGTAACTATCATTTAAATGAACATATTAGATACAGCAAAAAAGATCTTTGCATTGTTCAAGCATTGTTATATACCCAGCTGGCAAAACAGAATTGCAGGAGTTTTTAACTTGGAAAATGCTGGCTGCAGTGAACAATGATTTAGCTGACATCTATAAACTGCAAATTTTTATAAATCAGCCTTTTATTATTACAGTGAAAATTCAAGTTCATGGAGATAACACAAATATTAAGATTCTGTATCTTCACAGAATGTCAGACATAATTAGTGTTTTACCTTGTTCTTAAATTTTTTGAAATTTAAATTTAATGTGGAATTTTTATAGTGCAACAAATAATTGTCGAATGGAAGCATTTCATTTACCCTATCCTTTGGCCTTATATGGTAACATATAATTTAGTGTATAAGAAAAATAAGTTAAAGGTGCTTTTCAGAGGAATAGAAAATAAAGAGTTTCTCAACCCAGATATTTTGGGAATATGGAATAGTTTCTCAAAGGAGCATGCTTTTCCACTGCCAATATTCAAAGTCAAGCACAAAAAGATGGAATTTAGGGTATGGTCTTAAATGGGGAAAAGAGCTATTCGGAATTGCTTTGGAAATGCCATATTTAAAAAGCTCATTTCTGTTTTACTTTGAAAAAACAAATGATCACATATTTTGATAGTGGTGTTAACATTCCTGTGACTGATTCTCTGCCTTTTCAGAGAAGGTTATTCTGGGTAGTTTGTTGATCCCTCTTTATAATCCAGCGCAATGCATCCAATTTAGTTGGTAATGCACGGGCAAAGACACCTTGTATCTCATATAGTTAAGTCAGCCTGAATTTTTCCTAATGGTTAAGGGGGAGGAGAATAGGTGTGTTACTCATATGTCCTCATAGAGAAAAAGCAACAGAATACATATTTGCCCTGGAATGTGGAGTTGCTTGCTTTGACTGTTGTTTGGGAACTGATTTTTGCTGCTATTTCCTAGGGACACAGCAGGTCAGGAGAGATTCAACAGCATTACCTCAGCTTATTACAGAAGTGCCAAGGGGATCATATTAGTGTATGATATAACTAAGAAGGAGACATTTGATGATTTGCCAAAATGGATGAAGATGATTGATAAGGTATATGTCACCTTTTTCTGTCCAATGTGAACTCTATTTTTGGGTATCAATCATTATGAAAGGAAGAAGAGGGAAACGCAAGGAGGGGGCCTGATTTTGCAAAATAAACATCATTTGATTAACGTCACAACCCTCGAGGTAGGTATTTAGTTCTGTGTGATAAATGAGTTAGTGAACATCTAAATCATCCAGAATCAGCTGAATAATAATAAAACTGGTACACTGAACTCTGATTTTTAAAGCCTGAACATGCTCATTCTACTATATCCAGTTGCTTCCATGGCCTTGGATACAGGATTCTCATGTTTCTGCAGAAAGGCTACTTGGATGCTCATTCGTGCTGCTTGAGGAGATGGCCATGTTCGTGGTGCCTGTGCACTGTCCTGGGGTCTCAGCTGGACATCTGCCCTTGACATCATAGATGTCTTTTGGATCCTCTTTTTGAACAAGATAATTTTTTCCTTTAATTCATGATTGACTTTATACAGAAAACCTGTGTCCGCACAATTGAAGTAAACTGTGTTTTCCTCTAAGAGATGTATACCCCAAATGCTCATTTAGAAGGCAGAGCAATTTGGGGTAAGATGTGTTAGTATAGAACTGACCATAATTTGAGAGTTTTCTTCCCCTTATGAAATAATTTGATGTTTAATTCCTTTATTTAACAAGCATACTTAAATACAAATTTGGGTTTTATCTACAGAGTGTATGGAAACCCACTTGTATTTTGTCTGTAGTTGTACTGATGATGTTGAAGAAGTTTCTTTTCCAGTGTTTTCATGTGTATCTCTTTGAAATATGTTAAGAACTAGACTTAAAAACATGAAGCAAAAAACCCACTCTCAGCTGTTCAGTAGACTGTAGCGGGAGAATTATGAGTTCAAAGCTAGCCTCAGCAATGGCGAGGCACTAAGCACTCAGTGAGACCCTGTCTCTAAATAAAATACAAAATAGGACTGCACCTGAGTTCAATCCCTGGTACCCCAAAAAGGGAAAGAAAAAAAAAAACCATGAAGGAGACCCAGGTGAGGTGCCTGCCCTCAGCTCAGTCCACACTTGACCTAGGTCCCTGGATACCGAGTCTCCTTATGCCCAGGTATTACCTAACTAGTCCCATTTTGCCAGCTGCACAGCATGCTGATCGCTAAGACAAGTTTTGTGAAAGAACAAGCATGAAGGAGACCCTAGTCTCAATCACCTTCCTGAGGATATGGCTTGGGAATATTTGGGAGGTAAAGCAGCAGAGTGATTTAAGGCATGGAGGTGAGGTCATCAATGGACTACATGTGCATAAGGAAATTTCATGGCTCTTCAGGGGATAGGTGTTCATAAAATGGATGCATTAGCACTGTCAAAGCATAGAATTGTCAGCCTCCTGACATCAAAAGGTCATCTATCAGACACCTGTGCAAGCCCAAATGAAGGGTTGGTGGTTTTAATAAAAGTCCTTCAAGTTCTGAAAAAGTAAACTAGGCAAAACTTGAGCATCATAACCTAAATGTCAGACGTATCTACAGCAAAGCTAGCAGGAGACTAATAATGTATAGCCCTACCTAACTTTCAGAATTAGTGATTTTCAAAGCCAGTGTAAAATGTAAATAAAGGGGAGTAGGAGTCTTATAGTCAAAAGAAAAAATCCAAAGAGTTGCATAATACAAATTGGTCTAGGCCAGTTGTGTTTGTTGGATGGCAGTTATCAAAGATAGGATTCTGTCCCTTAAGTGTTGGAGACTGATGGTTACATTCCTGAGAATGGCCCTCAGGTCCTTGAGAGATACTCTGAACTGCAGAAAATCATATTTACAATTGTAGGCTCTTTTTGTAGTAAATGTTGAGCAGATGGTTGTGGCCCACTGAGCAAGGGAGTGGTTTTAGAAACCTCAGAGTGTTTTCCTAAGGAAAGTAGAAAGGGACAGTCCTCACTGTAGTGTAAAATTTAACATACTGATGTGATGAATATGAAACCAAAGGAAGTCGAGCATGACATCTATAATCCTAGCTACTTAGGAGGCTAACGCAAGAGGATTGCAAGTTTGAGGCTAGTCTGGGCAATGTGATGAAACCCTATCTCAAAATAAAAAACCCTGGGTATATAGCTCAGTGATAGAGCATTTGCTGAGCTAGCATGCACAAAGCTCTGGGTTCAATTCCCAGTATAGCCACAAAGTTAAAAAAAGAAAGAAATACAAAGGAAGAAATTCCCTAAATCGTAAGGGCCCCTTTAGGTACTGGAGATTGTGAATCTGCCAAGGATGTGTGCTCCAAAGCTTACCTCCCTTTGGTTCTTGAGTCTTGTCTTTTACCATTGTATAAGAGCTATCATTCCTTGGGTGCTCACCATGTGCCAAGCATTGACACCTTTCTTGGCCACACAACTCACCGAGGCCACACAATTCAGATGTCTTTTGATGGAGTCTGTTTCAAATAATTTTAGAAACACAAATTCAAATGAGTTACTCAATACTTTAAACTTTTTAAAGAGAAATTCTGTTGTGCCTACATATTTTTACAAATTTTACAAATGTGGCTTGACTTTTTTCCTGATTATCAATTAATGATAACTTCATTAATAAATTTTGGAAAATCAAGAAAACCACAAAGATAAACTTAAAATCCTGGACTCAATCCATTTAGTTTTACATTCTGCTTATTTCACAAATGTTCTGTCTTAAGGACCTACCTTTGTCATTAATTGCTCTTCCAAAGCATAGGGTTTTATTTTATTTTTTTTAATGGCTGTGTTTTGTTTCATTCTTAATCCATATTGTTGAACTTTTTCAATTGATGACCATTTTAAGTAGGCCTACTTTTCAAATCATTTCCTTAAGACAGAGTCTTGGGAAATGTTAGGTCAAAGGCCAAGAGCATAGTGGTTCTTAAGCCTATCACCAAGGTACTTTCTAAAATGCTATGAACCCTGTCCATCACCGGTTCTGCCTGGGGCCCAGGTGACGCTCACAGATGGTGGAAGATAGTGAGCACAGGAGTCAATGAGTGACAAATATTGTACTGGTTTACCCTTGCTTTGTTAGTGTATGACAGTGCCCGCCTTTGAAATTCCACAGTATGCTTCAGAAGATGCTGAACTTCTCTTAGTTGGAAATAAGTTGGACTGTGAAACAGACAGAGAAATCACCAGACAGCAAGGTGAAAAGGTGAGAGAATGGGAATCCCCAGAGAAGCCATGGCTCCCACATTCTGCATCTTACTGTCTTTGCATAAATTGCATATTCTTCTAAATTTCAAAATAATTGTCAAGTAATGGTCACTGAATCATATCCTTCTCATTTGTTTGCTTTTTTCTTCTATCTGCTCCTTTAAATTCACTTTGAATTGGAGGGGAAAAGAAAGCATGTTGTCATGTACTTGCAGTATTATCAAAGCAAGCATCTTATTCCAAAAAGCTTTTTTTTTTTAAGTTATAAAGTTATAAAATTGCTCTCATGATTTTCTTGGTACTCTAATGTATTTTCACCTTCTTTGACTTTTGCTAAGGATTCAATCATAGAGAAGAAAAGATATTCACATTTTAAATGTCAGAAACATTATATTTTTAGAAACCTAGGCATGTAATTCAACTTAAAGATCCTAATGTCATCCCAGGGATTTTATGTTTGATATAATATCAAACATATTATATATATATGTGTGTGTATACATACACACACACACATACACACGAGTGTGTGTGTGTTGTAATGTAGGAATTCGCTGTACTTGTGATCTTAATATCTGAGCATAAATGGGTCTTTACAGACCTTTAGTCCCCACTTCCCTTAAAGCTGAAGCCCAAAGGCCATGGCTCCCCATCAGAAGCCAGACCTAATGCACAAACACTGGTCTGTATTGTGCTTCACACAGAGAAAACAGGTATGTGTGTCTTCTCAGTTTGCACAGCAGATAACTGGGATGCGATTCTGTGAAGCAAGTGCCAAGGACAACTTCAACGTGGATGAGATATTTCTGAAACTTGTTGACGATATTCTGAAAAAGGTAAGGAAAAGAATCTGTATCATGGAAGGATTTCATCTAAAACGTTTTTTTCCTTTATTACTATTAATTTGTTGAGAATTTTTCATTTCAAAACCAAAGTACGGTGGTTTTACTTAGGTTCAGGAACTGAGTGTAATTGTTAACTGCATAGACAACTTGCCACATAGCTGTTTCTTATCCAGGGGTTTTTGGTGTCCTTAATGAGGGGGAGGGACTGCAGCTCAGTAGAAGAGAATTTGCCTCACCTGCATGACACCCTGGGGGGCCTTCCTTAGCACTGCAAAAATGAATAAAAATAAGTTGAGATAAAGAACGAAGGGCTGGGGTGTAGCTCAGTGGTAAGAGGACTTGCCTAGCATGCACAAAGCCCCCGGTGTCATTCCCAGCACTGCAAGAGAATGAATTAAGTACCATGTTTGCTTGATATTTGCTTTTCTTTTTTCCTGTTTTCCGACAAGATTAAGTTCAATATAAACAGTGGAGACCTAGGAAAATATGCAGACTTGCTCACTGAGGCGAGCCCCTAGGCACTCGCCTTGGCACCCTACTCCCTATAGGAGCCTCTGTCCTTTACAGAGACTTTGGTAATGCTCAATTGCAAGGAAATTGTTAGATAACTTTACTGAGCAGCAGTACATTCTTCAGGCATCTGTAGGCCTGCATTTAAAATTTTTTAGTAAGTACTTAAATTTATTTATACAGTTTACACCTTGGTATCTGCTATTGATTGGTTCCAGGGCCCCTGAAGATACCAGACTCCATGGTTATATAAGTCCTTTATATGAAAGAGCTTGGTATTTGCATAGAACCTACACATAGCCTCTCATATACTTTAAATCATCTCTAGATTATTATGCTATTATGATTCTTAATACAGTGTTAGTGCCATGCAAATACTTGCTAGGCTGTATTGTTTAGAGAAAAATGACAAGAAAAATAAAGTCTGCATGTTCAATGTAGGTGCAGTTTTTTTTTCCAAATATTTTCAGTCCAAGTTTCCTTGTATTGCAGATGCCAACAATTATAATTTTTTTTAAATATTTTCATTAGCCATTGGTAACTTTTATTTATTCGTATGTAGTGCTGAGAACCAAGCTCAGTGCCTCACACATGCTAGGCAAGCACTCTAGCACGTGTGAGGCCACTGAGCCACAACCCCAGCCCCAACAATTATAATTTTTCAGTTCGAACAATTCAGAAATTTCTAATACAATAGTTTTTATATAATTGCCAACAGAGGTTATTACTTTCTTTAGTAAGCATATAACTCTTTAGAATGCAAACCATTTCTTTCATTTATTAAAAAACGTAAAGCAAGTTATCATAATACTCTGGGTTCTGCGAAAATAAATGTTGAGGAAGTTGATCTGGTCTCTTCTGCCACATGGTGTTCATATTGTGAGTTGGAGTGCCATGAACTATGTTGTTCATTTCATTTGTCTAACCAACCTCTGATGATCATAGAGCTTTATACTAGTTTTATTTTTTATTATTTATTTATTTTTGTAGTGCTAGGAATCGAACCCAGGACCTCTACCATAGAAGCACACCTCTTTCAGAGAGCTTTATAAAACACTTTTTTATATATATAATTGTGCAGTTTATAAAGAGATTGTAAAACTCTTATAAGGTTAAAGTGTATTTGTTTTCTCATTACCCTTCAGATGCCTCTGGATATTTTAAGGAATGAGCTGTCCAATAGCATTCTCTCATTACAACCAGAACCTGAAATCCCACCGGAATTGCCTCCACCAAGACCGCATGTCAGATGCTGTTGATTTGCTACTTTGGAGACAAGGTGGAAATGATTCCTGAAGAGGGGAAAAAACATTCTATTCTGCACTACAATCATTTTGACAATTTCCTTTCGCACTTTGTAATCCAAGTCAGAGCTATACACTAACTTGTAAATATGCAAATATGCAATCCTGGGTAAGTTTGGATTATAAATTACATATTTCCCTCCAAATTATATTTCTTTCATCCCTAGTGTACATACACTGGGAAACATAGTACTTCTAATATGAAGAATGGGAGAGATGAAAGGTATAATGTTTCTTAAATAATATAATTGTCCTTGTTAATTATACTATGAGGACAGAAGATATTCTGATAAGAAGAGAGAATGTGGTGCTTTGCTTACTGTTTTAAAGAAAATTTGTAAAACTTAAAGACTTTTGAGGAAAAAATAAACTATGTTAAGTGCTTTTTTCTTTATTTACAAGACATTTCCTCAGCTGTAGCATCTTTGGAGTGTTTCTGCCATAAAGCAAATTTCCATTCATAGCTGTTGTTGAAGGTTATTTATTAATGTTCTGTAATGATAGGATATTCCTAGTTAGAGGTTGGATTTGACTTGGTCCTGAGGCCACAGAATCTCTCATGGTTTCCTGATAGATGTACCCTATGCTTTTAAGAACAACAAGATTCAAGAAAGAAGTGTTTTTGAAACTATAGAAAAAAGATTTTAAAACAACGCTGCTGTCCTAAACAAATCCTGTTTAAAGGAATTTTAAAGAGATACATTTTATTATATCAAAGAACATACATGTATTTGCCTAAACATTCTGTATCTTTGTAATGATAAAACTTTTCCCCTTTATGGTGAAGCCTATTCCTATTAAGCATAGACTGTGTTCAATATTTGTTTTTGTTTTTGATATTTTTTTCCCTTTTTTTTTTTTTTTTGTCTGATAATGAATTTGTGAACTCTATCTTTGGTATATCTTTTATTAAACTGCACTGTTTTGTTTAGTCAAGGTAAATAAGTAAGTATGTATTTGAATAACTTGGCGTGTCTTGAGTGTTGTGGTATGAGCAGCATTGTGGTCTTTCTACACTAATGAAGTGCAAATAAAATTTTGTATTTATGAATGACAGTTGGTTACCACATTTATTTGTAATTTAATTTTAAAGCATATGTTAATTTTCTTCACAAACTCCACATATGTATCTTTTTGAAAGTTTTAAGTGAGAAAAGCGTGGCATCCTCCACTGTGGAAAACAGTCAGGCAGCAAGAATGGATACATGAAATGTGATTTATACAAATATTGGATTATTTAACCCAAAAAGAAAGGCCTGTCGCATGGTACAATGTGACTGAATCTTGAAGACATGGGAAGTGAAATAAACCAATAATCATAGAACAAATACCATGCAATTTCCCTTTTGTGAAGTATGGAGTGTAGTCATATTCATAGAGACAGGAAGAGGAATGGTTGCCTGGGGCTCAGGGAGGGAGGGGCTGCAAGTGTGTCTAATAGGAAAGATGGAAACGTTTGGGGAGATGGGTGGTTGTGGTGGGAGCACAACAGTGTGAATGGACTAATGCCACCAAATCGTGCACTTAAATTGGTGTGCCTGTATGTGTGCTGTGTCCTCAAGAAAAGATTTTTTTTAAATGTATGTACCTTTATTATCAACAACTGGTGATTGATTGTGCCAGTTATTTATTATCTCATCTCCATCCCTACCTTCTCCCTCCTGCTCTGTGATGTTGAGGCTGTGACATTAACCATATTTGCCAAGTCCTGTTGTTCTTTCTGTTAAAATCCACTGGTGGGAGAAATTTGGGAGGGTAAAAGGAACTTGCTTGCCATATGGGACCTAACATCTAGCTTCTTGTGGAACCCCCAGCTCCACTCTTGCTAAGCAGTTTGGCTCCTCACCATCTCACCTGCTGGGCCATCCCAGCACCTCCAGACTGTCCCCTTCTTAGGGGTCTGCCCTGCCCTCTCAGTCTAAGCCCGCCTCTTCATTTTGTTCCCTGAGCCATGGTGAAGTAACCGCTGCCTTCAGTTATTAATGTCACCTTGGCATTCCCTTTTTGTCGACTTAGCATTTTGACAACTGTGCAACTAGTTCCCTGTATTGAATCCCTCTGTTTAAAAATACCTCACTGTGCCTGTCTTCCTGGCACTTAGCAGAAGTGGCCTTGGGAAACAGATCCTTTAAAGAAGAGTTCAGGAAAAAAGTTTTTTTCCCATGGGAATTTGAGGCTGATTCAGTAATCTAGCATGTATTTTATGTTTACTGCTCAATCTTTGTTGCTGCATTTATGTCTGTTTACTATTTCATTTTTGGGGGGAGATGGAACACAAGACCTTGTACGTGCTAAGTGCCTGTTGTACCACTTAGTTACACCCCAGCTAAAAGTTTTGGTGTTAAAAGCAGGACTTTGTAAGAAGTGTTGATGTGTTGTATAACTTTTAAGTTTGATTAAATTTCTGTTCTTGGTTGGCTTTGGATTTTTTCTCCAATGAGTACCTCAGTTTTGTGACAGTAGGACTAGGGCTTTGAGTTTTCTGTATTTTCCTGTTTTAGGGATTGATTATTCAGTATGCATTTTACCAGCAGGCCTCTTCCCCTCATGATGGACCATCCATCATGTGATAAACTGACATTTAGCTTAGTCTCTTGATCTTTTGTATTTGTTCTTTTCAGATGTACATGACAGTAGAGTGTATTTTGATATATTATACCTAGAATATAACTTATTCTAATTAATATAACTTATTCTAATTATAACTTATTCTAACCCATTCTTGTGGTTAGTCATGATGTGGAATTTCACTAGTTGTGTATTCATATATGAACATAGGAAAGTTATGTCTGACTCATTCCACTGTATTTCCTGTTCCCATCCCTTCTCCTTTCCCTTCATTTCCCTTTGTCTAATCCAATGAACTTCTGTTCTTCCCTCCCCCACCTTATTGTGTGTTGCATATCAGAGAGAATATTTGGTCTTTGGTTTTTTGGTATTGGTTTTTTTCACTTAGCATGATAGTCTTCAGTTCTATCTATTTTATGACAAATGCCATAATTTCATTCTTTATGGCTGAGTAATATTCCATTGTGTATATATACCACATTTTCTTTATTCATTTATCTGTTGAAGGGCACCTAGGTTGGTTTCATAGCTTAGCTATTGTGAATTGAGCTGCTGTAAACATTGATATGACTGCATCACTGTACTATGTTGACTTTAAGTCCTTTGGGTATATACCAAGGAAGGAATAACTGGGTCAGATGGTGGTTCCTTTCCCAAGTTTTCTGAGGAATCTCCATACTGCTTTCCAGAGTGGTTGCACCAATTTGCATTCCCACCAGCAATGTATGAGTGAAACTTTTTAGTCTTTTGATTTTTAACTGTCCTTTTAAAAAGCTTATCTTGCAGGCTGGGGTTGTGGCTCTGAGGTGGAACGCTTACCTAGCACATGTGAGGCATTGGGTTAGATTCTCAGCACTGCGTATGAGTGAATGAGCAAAATAAAGGTCCATCAATAACTAAAAATATATACTAAAACTTTTTTAAAGAATATCTTGCATTTTTATAGCTCATCGCCTTAGTATCTCATTTGATTCTCACAGAAATATCTCACTGAAGTAAAGTAAAGCCAGATAGAAAATAAATTTTCAGTCATCCATGCAGGTGAAAAGGAATGCAATCCAACAAAGTACAAATAAGAATCACCTAATATCACAAGATCTGTAGAGGGCTAGGGCCACAAAGTCATACTTATGATTCATGAACTAGACATTGAACAGAGTTGGAGTTGAACTTTTTTGTGGACATTTGTGAATTTCTTATAAAGCAGCAGGGCATTGACAGGTTTATCTCTATGTGCTCATCCTATCTCTTCCTCTTTTCCACCTCCTGGATCTCAGAAGTGCTGTTTTAAGTTGGCAGACAGCTTTATTTAACAAATCGCTTGAACTTTTGAAACGTGAGGGAGGCATATTAGTTGGTGACACACAAAATGAGGTTAGTCTTACTTTCGTCTAGCTATAGAACAGGCTACCCAAAACTAATTTTGTTTTGCTTTAAATTTTTCACAGATAACTTACATTCCAGGGAGAAAGAAGGTTCTTTGTTTTATTTTTTGTTTGTTTGTTTGTTTGGCACCAGGCATTGAACGCAGAGGCACTTTTAACCACTGAGCCACATCCCCAGCCCTTTTCATATTTTTATTTTTTAAGACATGTCTCACTAAGTTACTGAGGCTGACTTTGAACTTGTGATGCCTCTGAGCTGCTGCATTACAGGCACGCATCAATGTGCCAGTGAAAGATCTTATCTTCTGGATTATTTGTTGCCTAGAATTTATAAATTAGGCCAACAAACTGCAGTTAAGAGTAGGTCAAAGGTTGTGGGTGTAGCTCAGTAGTAGAACCAAGTGCTTAGCATGCACAAGTCCTGGGTTCCACCCTCTATCCAGCACTGCAAAAAAAAGAAAAGAAAAGAAAGAAGTGTCACAATACGATCTATATCATCACACTATTCAACAGAGTTGAAATTTACTGTGTGGTTGTGCTACCCAGGAAGCACTGAGCTTGAGCTTGGGTGCTGTAGGAGATGTAGATTAAGATAAATATGATAATCCTTAAGGAAATCATCAAGTGCAAAGGACAGAGTTTCCATTATTCGTGGAAGAATACACAGTCTTGAGGATGCGCAGAGGAGGGAGAAGTCAACCAGTGGGGAGGTCAGGGAGCATTTCTCATTAATCTTCAGGATGAACAGACTACCAACCAGTGACAAGACAGATGCCAAGGATGGTGTACTGAAAATCTGTTCGTTTGGAACCTGAGGGAACGTTTGGAAAAAGAATGTACATAGTAAAACACACATTGCTCTATCGGTTATAATTTCCTAAACATTTGGTTGCCTCTTATAAATGATTAAACCTGTTTCCATGATAGAAATCAGGTAATTACTAGAAATGTAGCTGAACTGTCTGCACACACACACACACACACACACACACACACACACACACACACACACACACACACACATACCCAGCATCTCATTCCGGTAAATCAACAACTATCACTGCAAAGTGTTCTGCAATTCTGCCTTGGTATTTTTAGTAAGAGCAAGCTGATGGACTTAATCCACCTGTGGACCCTTAGGTGCAAATCATAACCCTGTCTAGACAAACTGGGAAGAGGGTAAACCAGCCCAAATCCACCTGCTGTTAGCAAAAAACACCATATGTGCATGCCCAGTAAGGTGGGAATTTTCCCCACCATGGCCCAGCAGAGCCAGCAATAGCTCCCAGAGCACTGGGGACTAAGTCACTAACTACTATTGACTATTGAGGGGCAGGGTTTAAATCTTGACGAGCAAGACAAAAGAATCTTTATAGTCTTACCAGATTCATTTCTTTTAAAAATAACAAACCTTCCTGGGGTTAGTTCAAGTACCATTCCACAAATGCTTGTGATTAAATGTACATTTCATTGTACTAAAAAAAACAATGACTTTTATTAGCTGGGCATGGTGGTGCACACCTGTAATCCCAGTGACTTGGGAGGCTGAGGCAGGAGTATGGAAAGTTCAAGGCCAGATTCAGCAGATTAGTGAGGCCCTAAGCAACTTAGCAAGACTCTGTGTCAAAAAGGGCTGGGGATGCAGCTCAGTGGTTAAGTGTCTTTGGTTTCATTCTCTGGTACCAAAAATAAAAAAAAAAGACCTTTATTAAGAAAGGTACTAGACTCCTGCAGTCTTCAGGTACCTTCAGCTTTATATTCAGGTCTTCAGACCCTTAAGGATCTCAACCCCAAAATGCCCTTTAACTCAGAAAATTGTGAAATCAGCGTAAAATACGAGTTCAGTTCATAACCCTATACAAATGTCAATTTCCTGATTTTGATCATTGCACCCTAGTTGTATACCAGAGAAACAGGAAAGGGAACATGGCATTTCTCTCTGTTTTTGCAGTTTTCCTGTGGCTCTAAAATTACCTTAATGTGAGTTTTATAGTTACACCGGTGATAGCAATAGCTAGTTACTGGGTATTTGCTGTGTGGCAGGCAGAAGTTTAGATGCCAGTTCAATCCTCACAACCACCAGGCAGGTAGCTACTAGCATTAATATCCCCATTTCTCAGATGAGGAAATCAACTTCCAAAAGATCACAACATGGTTAAGTGGTCAAGATTGAAACCTATACCATCTGATTGTAGAGACCACATTCCTGACCACTGTACTTCACTATACTCATGAAATAGTCTTACTGTGAGCTAGCTAGGAACTGAGGACTATTTCAGGGGTCCTAGACCCAGAAGGCTGTCGAGACAGCAAACATGTTAAAGCTTGTCCCCTGGTCTTAGCACCAACAAGTTGTTGGTGACTTTGACCAAAATATTTTCTAGAGTTGTGGTTGGGTGTCATACTGCAGTGAATCGTGAGAAATGAATTTGAAGTGTAGGAGCCAGTGTGAATGGGCTGCCAAAGAAGGAGGTCAGGGCTCCCGCTAGGGGCAGCTTTGCCGACTTGTAGCAGACTGAACTAATATAGGTCAAGGGGAAAGGACCAGCAGAAGAGGAGAACTTGAACATGCAGGATAGGGTGAGATTGGGTGGGCCAGAGCCCTCAAGTTTGTGAGAGGGGATCTCCATTCAGTGGACACAGGACAGATGTTCTCATACGATGTTCCACTATTCATTGCAGTGAAAGGCAGGTCATCTGAGCATCTGCTTGTCTTTTATGCTCCCGAGGACGGGGAATTTTGCTGGCTTCTAATCAACAGTCATTTCCTGGCTTCCTTTGTTTTGCTTAAGTTTCCCTGTTTGCCCAGGCGCTTCTGGGAGGCTGTACCTTCCTACAACCTAAGGGTGCTGGTGATAGTTGTGCACCACCATGATAACTCCACCCCTTTTCCTGTGATAGTTTATTGATTGGGGGGGTCATGTGACCACTTGTCACCAATAAGCATGCGTTCAAGCCTGCTGGGAGTTTTGGAAAATGCTTTTCCTCTTAAAAGGTACACCTGTGAGGTTGGAGTTGTGGCTCAGTGGTAGAGCATTTGCCTGGCATGTATGAGGCCCTGGGTTCGATACTCAGCACCACATAAGTGAATAAAATAAAAGATTCATTGGCAACTAAAAAAATTTTTTCAAAAAAAAAAAAAGATACACATGTCCTTTTCTTTGCTGCCTCTGGAATTGAGTCACAGGCTGCTTGAAATGCAGCAGCCATCTTAGAACTATCAAGGAATTCTGCCTTAAAAGTCAAAATATAGAGGAAAATAGATGAGAAAAATTGAACAGATCCAGGCCTTCCGTTTTAGAGACACCAAGTTAGCCAGTTCTGAGTCTTTGGTTTACTTTCTTTCCTTCCCCCGGGGTCCCCACTTTGGTACTGGGGATCGAACCCAAGGGTGCTTTACTACAGAGCAAGCTACCCCAGTCCTTTTTCATTTTGAGACAGAACCTTGCTAAGTTGTTTAGGGCCTCTCTAAATTGTTGAGGCTGGCCTTGAACTTGCAATCCTCCTGACTGAGTCTCCCAAGTCACTGGGATTACAGGTGTGCACCACCATGCCTGACCAAGCTTTTGGTTTTCAAACTAGGTGAGATGATAGCCATTTATACTGCTTTGATTGGGAGTGTTCCTCATTAACAGATGAAAGCATCGCTGCTACCATCCCAGGATTCCGTCCTCAGCCCAGAGCTCAGTGTAGTCACTCAACGTTATATATGACCCAACAACCTCCACATATATGCCAGTAACTTCCAATCTCTAGCATAGACCACTCCTGAGCTCCAATATGCAGATCAAGCTACCTACTGGCCTCTTCACCTTGATTTGTCACAGACACCATAACATCACCTTCCACTTGATGAATCATCTCTCTCCAGCTTGTCCTTCTGTATTTCACATCTCATGAAAGGAACCATCATCCTCCCAGTTTCCCAAAACTGAAACTTGAAAACGATCTTAGACCTGTCCCTCTCTGTTCTCTATATCCAGCTGTTCTTCAAGCCCCACTAAATAAAATCCTCTTCTCTCCAACTTTGTGCATTAGTCAAAGCCCTGTTGTTCCTCGTTTGCATTCTTGCAAGTCACTGATTTGAGCATGTATTCTGTTCTCCCTGACTACATAAATGTTCCTAAGCTTACTGTGACTATTAAATCTCTTTTTCTCATCCAAACACAGTCAGAAATCAAGAGATTTTTCTCCCAACTCTACCCAGGATTTGGAAATAGCCCTTCTAAATACTTAGAGAATACTTAGAGCAAGAATTATTTTATCTATTTAACTGAGTCTGGGAGACTAGAGAACTTCTCCAAATCTGCACTAGCAAGGAGTAGAACTAAGACAGCACTCCAAGTCTTTAGAGCCCTTATTGTCTACTCTCAGTCTCTGAAAAGATTTACTAGCCCTTGACTTAACTATATGGTAACACATTTCTTGTGATAATTATTCAGTAGGCCCAAATCTTGTGCTCTTAATAGCTAAAATCACTACCATGCTTATAACATGAGCACTGCCTTTAATTGTCTTTGGAAAGGAGAAAACAACTGGCAAGAAGGAGTTTAAGCCAACCATGTCAAGAATTACTTAAGTATAAACAACTTAAACTTATAATTAAAAGACAGAGATTCATGTATTAAAAAAAAAAGACCTAACTATATGCTATGTACCACAAACCCACTTAAATATAAGGAGAAAACTAAGTTGTAAAATGATGGAAAAGAGGTATAATAAAAACACTGATAAAAAGAAAGCTGGAAGAATGGAGGAAGGAAGGACTGTATAGAGGGAAAAGAGGGATGGGAGGGGTGGGGGGGAAGGGAAAAAAATAAGAGAATGAATCAAACAACATTGCCCTATGTAAATTTATGATTACACAAATGGTATGCCTTGACTACATGTACAAATAGAGAAACAACATGTATCCCATTTGTTTAAATAATAAAAAAAAAAAAAAGCTGGAGTGGTTATACTATTATCAAATGAAGTCAATTTCAGAACAAGAAATTGCAGGAAAAAAGAAGAGTGGTATACAATAATATGAGCCAATTTACTAGGAAGAAACATTCTTAAATGTACATGCATCTAACAACAGAGCTTCAAAACACATAAAGCAAAACTTGATGAAACTGAAAGGAGAAATAGATCCACAATGAGAGTTAGGAAATTTCAATGCTCCTTTCTCAGTCATCAATAGAACAAGTAACTAGACAATCAGTGAGGCTATAGGAGATCTAATTGGCTTAACTGACCTATCTGAATCCTATCCAAGGGCAGAATATACTTCCTTATAAATTACAATAAAGCATTCATCAAGGTAGTAGATCGTATTCTGGGCCATAAAACAGACTAACAAATTTAAAAGGAATGAAATCATAAATTATTTTATTATACCACAACTGAATTAAAATACAATAATAACAAAAAATCAGAAAAATCTCCAAATGTGGTAAATAAGCAATACACTTTTAAATAATCCATGTGTCATAGAAGAAAATTTAAAATATTTGAATGGAATGAAAATGCAAATAAAACATCAAAATTTGTGGATTTAGCTATAGTACACAGAAGAAAATATATATAGCATTGAGTGCTTATATTAGAAAAGGAAAAAAGATAAGTGGTAGAAGTTTTCACTTTAAGAAAGTAGGAAATGAATTGTAAATTAAACTCAGTGCAGCAGAAAGGATATAATAAAGATGAAGTATAAATCAATGAAATTAAGAAAATAAAAATAATAGATGAAAACCAATAAACCAAAATTTGTATACATGCAACTCAACAACAAAAGGAAAACCCAATTAACAAATGGGTGAAGAACTGGAATAGATATTCCTCCAAAGAAAACATACCAATGTCCAAAAAGCACATGAAAAGATGCTCAAGATCAAGCATTAGAGAAATGCTAGTCAAAATCTGCGGTGCCTGGGGTTGTGGCTCAGTGCTAAAAACGCTCACCTGGCACGTGTGAGGCGCTGGGATCAACCCTCACAATAAAGGTATTGTATCCACCTAGGATTAAAAAAAAAAAAAAAAAGTTTTTAAAAAACCACAGTGGGATACCACTTCATACCCGTCAGGGTAGCTATTATCAAAAGCTACCGAAAATAAATAAATAAAACAAAATAGCAAGTGATGAGGATGTGGAGAAATTGGAGTCCTTATGCATCTCTGGTAGGAATGTAAAATAATGCAGCCATTGTGGAAAATGGCATGGTGATCCCTCAAAAAATTAAACTTAGACTGACCATATTATTCAAACTTTAAAAGGAAGGAAACTCTGTCACATATTCTAACATGGATGGATTTCACATTATGTTAAATGAAACAAACCAGTCACAAAAGGACAAATAATGTATGATTCCACCTCTATGAGAACTTAGGGTAGTCGAATTCAAAGATTTAGAAAATTCTGCCAGGTGCTGGGGAGAAAGTGAATGGGCAGTCACAGAACACAAGGTCAACATACAAAAATTAATTGTATTATTATATACTGGTAATAAACATTTAAAGATTTTCTTTAAAGTGACATTTAAACTGCACCTCCTTTGAAGGCCCTCAAAGTTCTTAGTACAAATCTAATTAAATACAGGCAAGAACTGTATACTGAAAACTATAAATCTTGATGTGAGAAAACAAAAACCTCAAAAAAGGAGAGATATATTGTTTTCATGAATTGTAAGGCTCAGGTTTATTAAGGTGTCCATGCCCTCAAGTCTTTTTTTCTAAAGATTCACTGCCAATCCTATCAAAACTTCTACAGAATTTTTTGTAGCAATTGATAAGCTGATTCTAAAGTTTATATGTAAAAGCAAATGAACTAGCATAACTGCAGTGATTTTGAAAGGCAAAGTTTGAAGAACTCCACTATTGCCCCTGATTTCAACACTTAACTCTAAGTCCACAGTAATGAAGACATAGTGGAGAAGAAATAACACAAGTATAAACAAGTTGAACCGAAGAGAGTCAAGAAATAGACCCACACATACATGGTGAATTGATTTTTAACAAAAGTGAAAAGAGGCAGTTCAGTGGAGAAAGGATAGTTTTTTCAGTGACTGATGCTGGAATAATAATATATTCATATACAAAAAAAGTGACCTGCAATCCATATTTCTTACACTACACAAAAACTATTTCAATGTCACATGATGCCACACAGATATGTGTAATTTTTATGTTTTTATGTATACATTAAGAAAGACAAATTTAAAAAACTAACACAAAATAGATCATAAACCCAACGTGATACCTAAAACTAGTCTTCTAGAAGAAAACATACCAGGAAATTTGTAGCCGGCTCCTAACCCCTCAGATCTCTGAGGTAGATTATGGAATTATTGTAAGAAGAAATGAGATAGCTCAATGAAGGTGGCTAACATTAACAGTCCCTGCTCATCTTGTAAATATTGGTTGCTTTGTCACTGCCTTCTTTCCGAACTCATGATGGATCCCAAAATAATTCGTTACAGCTAAATTTACAAAAGCCAATTAAAGTATTAAGTGTTCATAAATAAATTGAACACCAAGACCTGGGTGGTCATCCATTCAGTCTAGCATTTTCATTAGGTTTCTCATTTCCCACCACAAATGAAGGCAGCCCTGCCATCTGCTCAGGGCTTTTGAAACACACTGGACTGCTCTTAATTAGTGACTGAGATTGCTTACATTGCAAGTCACAGAAACTGAATACAGGCTTCAGAACTCGACTGCTTGATTTTATCAGAAACTCTGTGACACATAGTTCAAAGTCATTTTCTGAACCTTTCTTTAGCATTATTTCCCAGGATAAAGAACCTCTGGTCTTGTCTCCCAGGAATTGTCTTCACTGGGCTGTTGACACATGCCTTCATCTGAATAGAGCAACCTCTGGAAACCTCTTGTAGAATCTATCATTAAATTTAGTGAAAGTGTGTTGTTGAATACACTATAAACCTGAATTTAAATGAATACACTGTAAACCTGAATTTAAATTTATTTAAACTATACAGACCCTAAAAAATCAAGTACCTTCAACTGCCACCATCTCTTCTGAAGAACTGCTGCAATAATGCAAAATTTCCACTAAGAGGAGCCAGAGCACCAATGACAATGTTGTCAATTTGCCTCCTTTCTAAATTATAAAACATTCCAGTATGTATAAAAGACACATGCAACTAAAAGCTATCGGTTGAATATTTGTTATAAATTAGAATGGGAATATAAAATTTTAAAATTACACCCTACATTTTGATCATAATTTGAAACCTGATGAATTCAGTTTGAGCTCAGGGGAGTTTTCATAAATAGAAAACTGACATGGCCGGTGGTGCATGCTTATAATCCCAGTGACTCGGGACACTGAGGCAGGAGGATCACAAGTTCAAAGCCAGCCTCAGCAAAAGCAAAGCACTAAACAACTCGGGGAGACCATGTCTCTAAATAAAATACAAAGTAGGACTGGACTGGGGATATAGCTCAGTGGTGGAGTGCCCCTGATCAATCCTCAGTACCTACCCCGGCTCAAAAGAAAGGCTGACATGAAGAAGTGTTAGAAGTGGAAAGTGTGCAAGAATTCATTTGGGGTTTTTGTTGTTGTTCTTTTTAGTCCTTCCCTATGCTTTCCAAGCTAGTTTCAAATTCCTGGACTTGAATGATCTTCCTGCCTCAACCCTTGAGTGCTGGAACATGCACACCACCACAGGTTTGTTTGTTGTTGTTGTTGTTGTTTTGTTTTGTTTTGTTTTTGGTACCAGTGATTGAACCCAGGGACACATAACCACTGAGGCACACCCCAGCCCATTTTATTATTTACTTTGAGACAGGGTCTCGCTAAATTGCTTAGGGCCTCGCTAATTGCTGAGGCTGGCTTTGAACTTTCAGTCCTCCTGCCTAAGCCTCCTGAACCACTGGGATTACAGGCATGCACCACTGTACCTGGCATGCCTGGCAGATTTTAAAGATAATTCTTTGGGGACAACAGATAAAACTCAAGCATTCTTTGTGATTTTCTCCCTGAGACTCTTTCTGCATAAAACCATTGTTGCATGCATGAGACCTTGGGTTCAATCCCCAGTACTGCAAAATATAATTCTTTGGGTAAAATATACTGTTTGCTTGTGCCGAGGAAGACAAAGTTGTATTTTATTCACTAAATCTACCATGTATTTATTTGCCTTTTTTTTTTTTTTTTTTTTTTTTTTTTTTTTTAGTGGTACTGGGGATCAGTACTCAGGGCCTTATGCTTGCGAGGCAAGCACTCTACCAACTGAGCTATCTCCCCAGCCCCAACTTTCCTTTTAAATGTTAGTCATAAACCGCACTCAAAGACCAGGATTTTTACCCTGCATATGTTGCAGGAGCAAGACAGGAAGGCGGTGGAGTCCTGATAGTGATGCCACAGGGAGGGAGGTGGTAAGTCCCAGAAGCCAGAACTGAGAGGAAGCAAGGAACTGAGTGGCAAGGAGCAACCCTGGGGAAGGAGTTTAATGAGGAAACAACACCCTCAGTGCAGTGTGAGAAACAAAGAAGTTGGGAGCAAAAAGCTTCTCTGAGAAGAAAAACTGGAGGGGGAGAATCAGATGCTGTAGATTTTGTAATTGTGAAACCTGGGCAAGGACACTGAAGAGTTATGATCCTACTTACACCAACTAGAAGCAAAGCATGATTTCCTTTGCTATATGGTTTTAGTTAGGTAATGATTAGGTTTAGGATGTAAGAAAAGGGTACTTTGTCCTGGTTTCTCTCCTGGGCAGTTGGGGTTAAGTAGAAACAGAGTTTGGAGAGGCCATTGTGGAGTTAACAGGAGCAATAGATGAGAAATAGGAGTTGATAAGGACAAGTCATTTTCTCCTGGCCTCTTAGATAAGGAACTATCAGCAGGGGCAGCCTGTCCTGAAGGACGTTTGGTTTGGTTCTGTTCTATTTTGGTGATAGAATAGCATACTAAAGAAAAGGACACTAATCGTGAATTGTACAGGTTCAGTTTTTCTCAGAGTGAGCAGATCTGTTCCCCCAATAAGAAAGAGTAGCATTAAAAATCTCACAAGTTTCCTCCTACACGCTCTCTTAATTTCTCACTCCGCAGATGATCTTATTGGGATTTTAACTTCAAATCAATGAAACACACCTAAAGTGCTCTTCTGTGCCTGCTTCTTTGATTTGACATGGTGTTTGTGAGCTTTATCCAGGTTGTTGAGGGAGGTTGAGGTTCTACCTTGTTGTGCATGGTATTTCAGCGTAGCTGATCCATTTTTTGTACTCTCCATTCTGTGTTGAGGTTGTTTGTGGATGATATGAACATTCTGCTTCTTTCTTTTGGTGATCATAGGTATGCATTTTTGTTGGGTATTTTCTGGGAGTAGAGCTCTAGGTCCTAGACTATGTAGATTCAGGTTTAATAGACACTGACAAGTAAGTTTCCCACTGAAAGCACCCAGAAACCACTCTGAACACGGGAACTGACACAAGAGATTTTATTAAGCAAACAGGCAGAGTGTCTGCCTGCAGGGTGTGAGAGAGAGAGAGAGAGAGAGAAAGTGAGAGAAAGAGAGAGAGAGAGAGAAAGTGAGAGAAAGAGAGAGAAAGTGAGAGAGAGAGAGAGAGAGAGAAAGTGAGAGAAAGAGAGAGAGAGAAAGAGAGAGAGAGAGAGAAAGTGAGAGAGAGAGAGAGAGAGAGAGAAAGTGAGGAGGAAGAGAGGGAAAGAACGAGAGAGAAAATGGTGGGGGAGCTATTCTAAAGTAGTGGAATTTCATGGGCTAATAACAATGGACCAATGACTTGACTAGGAAATTCGTGGGCTAGCAATCTAGGTTGTAAAATGGTGTGGGGAAGGGAGAATAATAGTGGCAGCAAAATGGCAGATCTGATGCCAATACTCACAATATTGGTATCAGTGTACATTGCATATATATACTGGTAGTTCTATAATTAAGCTGAAACTATTTCATATTTAAAATAATAATTTATTATTCCATAATAAAATAATAATTATTCAAATACTGAATATTTAAATTGTTAAAATAATCCAATAAATATTTAAATTTATTCTAGATTATCTAAATATTCAAATTGCCATTTAAATACTTAAAGAATATTTGAAATGTTTGGATAATTAAGTAAATATAATTATTTGTTATAATTACATTAATGTAATTTCTTAACAACTTGAAACTTCCCATATTTTTCCTTTTTTCCACTCTATGGGTATGCAGTGATATTTCATTGTTAATATTATCTTCTCATCCTTTGCTCATATTCCTATTGAGTTGCCTGCCTTTTCCTTATTGATTTGTAGGAGCTCTTCACATATACTAGACACTATCCTGAAACATTCTTATAGAGCTATAAATGCTAGTGCATGATGCCAGGAGAACCTGAAGGTTTTGTGCAGACAGAATCTCAGGGAGAAAATAATAGAGAATGAGCCCTCAGTCAATGGCAGCTGGGCTTCCCTGGACTGTGGCTGGAAAAGACCAGCAGATACCAAGACCATTGATAGGATGAAGTCCAAGAAGCAAGGCATAAATTAAACTCAATCCAAAGAATACCTGACTTAGTGCTTTACTGCACAACGTTTTGAAGCATCTTCCAAAGAAAGTTTTGGAGAGCAAGTTCTAGAATGGAGCATTTCTTCAAATTGAATTGGTATTCAAATTAATATTTAAAGAATTTGAATGTTTAGATAATTCAGATACATTTAAATATTGTATTAGTTCAATAATTTAAATATTCAGTCATTTGAAAATTATAATTATTTTATTATAGAATAATAAATTATTATTTTAATATTAAATAAATTCAGCTTATTTATAGAACTACCAGTATACACATACACTGGTACCAATATCATGGGACACTTACTGGTCAGTATCTATTAAACCTGAATGTACATATTCTATGACCCAGAGCTCTACTCCTAGAAAATATCCAACATGATTGATAAGCTTAGCAAGAAAGGTTCAGATGTGGCTAACAACTTCCTATAAAATGAGCCCCACCTGGCACTCAACAGGATCTTGGCACTGCTTCTGTGTTGGAAACAATCTCTGTGATTCAGCTCACTTTTCATGCTGGTGAATTTATAAAGTAAGTAAGTATTAGTCATTATTGCCAAGAGTTAGGGCTTTTCCATTTAGCCTGTGTGAGATACTCAGGAAAGCTGGAGACTTTAAGTTGTGACCCCTCTGACTCAGGTTTCAAGGCCTGTGTTTGCAGCTCCTGGCAAACTGTCCCACGAGTCCTATTTCTTACTGCCACAGTAGAGCCAAGGATAGGGTGATTACTTACCTGAGTGGTCCCTGGAAGATTTCTTCCCAGGTGGGTAAGACAGCAGTTTGGAGAACAGATTTCATGAGACACTGGAACCCACAGATCAGTCTAACCTAACAATAAGGGATGCCTACTCCAAACTAGCCCAGCACAAACTAGCTTTGCATTTTGTGTCTGGCATAGTTTGTGATGACTATGTGAAACTGCCACATAAATTACATCCATGTCACATTCCAGGAAAGGTCTGATTTCATAGGAAGAAATACTTTAAATTAAAAACAGTGCAAAATCTCTGGACATCCCCCAGCCCTGGATATGAAACTGTTGGTGTGCTCCAGGCTGCTGGGTGCTAAGTTAACTATGCTGTCTCCAATACAAGCCTGGCTTTGTGATCCACAAGGTCACTCCCTGTGCCTCCCTGGTCACTCTCTGCCCCAAGCTACAGTCAGAGGCAGCCAGCGCTGTCTCTTTCATTTCCTTTCTCTCCTTGACTCCCAACATCCAGGTTGCTCCTTTCTTTTTTCACCTTTCCTTCTTGGGCAGGATTTCAAAGTCCACAAGGATATTATTTTCTTCCCACCCATGCCTTTATTTTTAATGTCCAGCAGTTCCTTTCAGATTTTTACAATTACCTTTCTTTGTCTCCACCTTCATGTGTTTTCATCATCATCATTATCATCATGATTTTGCCTTCATTTTTAGAAAAAACAAATTCTGTAAGTCCTGCATATGCGGAAGTTGCCTCCTGAACCCTGAGCCCACCACACCTCCCCCCATGCAAGTTTAGCAGCTGCTTGGCCTTCCTCCTCTTCAGGCCCCCACCCTGCCTGTCCCTGGAGGCTGTCATGTTACCATGGCAACTAGCAACCTGCCAAATCAGGGAGCTGGGGCATGCTTGCTGGGGCTTTGGGAGTTGGTCCAGCCAGTCAATCTCCCTTAGCCCTACGTGAACCTGTCCCATCAGGTGACCTCTTAGTCCTGGAAGGATCCTGCCAGCTCTCTGCCTTCATTTGTCTTGCCAGTTACTTGCGGGGGATGTGGGGGTGGTGAAGTTCATGCCCAGATGAGGGTCAACAGAAAGCTCTATTTTTTCTGTGGAAAACACAGTATCATTCTGTCCTCAGTGTAGCTGAATTTGAAAGCCGAGAATACATATCTTTTCAGCTGAAATGATGGTTCCCACTTGGTCTTGGTGTCTTAATGAGGAATCTGACTGGCAGCAGAGACCAGAGAAGGACTCCAAGAAATTGGAGGGGAAAAAAACCTAGACAGATTTTATACCTCAGTTGCTAAGGCATCT
Source organism: Sciurus vulgaris (assembly GCF_902686455.1). Taxonomy (NCBI): domain Eukaryota; kingdom Metazoa; phylum Chordata; class Mammalia; order Rodentia; family Sciuridae; genus Sciurus; species Sciurus vulgaris. Next base: position 33,762,550 of record NC_136474.1, read on the forward strand.
TTTATTGTCACATCTTTCCTTCTTCACCTATACGGAGTAGCTCCTTGTCCTAGGAAGGGTTTCTATGGTGCCCCTGTGGAATTTCTCTCTCAAATGTGTCTCCATAAAGCAGCTTGAACTCAACACCATGGACACACAATCATTTATAAGCTACTTTGTAACAAAGGTTTTTAGGCACCAAGACAGCTCCCACAGGGAGGGTGGGGCAGGAGGGAGAGCTCAGTTAGGGGTGGGGACACACCACCAGCAGCCAGACTGCACTTGTCCTTAATGACTCAGCTTCAGAGCAGCTCCCAGCAGCCTGGCCTCAAGGACATATCTCCATTGACTAGTTAGTGGTCTGGGCACCTACAGATCACCAAGTTCAAAAGAATGGTAAAACCCAGTGTGATGACTCTTGCTTGCAATCCCAGCTACTTGGGAGGCTGAGACACGAGGATCACAAGTTCAAGGCCAGCCAGGGTAAGTTAGCAAGACCCTGATTCCAAATAACAAAAAAAGTGCTGGGGATATAGCTCAGTGGTAGTGTGCTCCTGAGTTCAATCCCTAGTACTAAAAAAATAAAAAATTAAAAAAAAAAAAAAGTAAAACCAGTAGCACCCAGAATGGCAGAATATCCAGAGAGATTTCTATTTCATTTTTAAGTTTGCCATGTACTGTGAATTTGAAAATTTCTCTGAATTCCTGAGGCCTTCCTTTTTTCTCATCTATAAAATGAGATCCTGAGGATGATGAGAGAGCCTGCCTGTCAAGTTCCCAGAACAAAAACTGGTCAATAACGTTCTGATTTCCGTCATTTGGTGCCAAAGAAAGTCCCATACCTGGGATCCAGGCTGACTGCAGGACGAACCTGCAGAGTGGTCAGGGTAATTTTGGCACCCAGCTTTCCACACACTCACATCCCTACTTCAGCATCTTCCCTGCCCTCCTCAGGTAACCAGCAGGCTCCTTTCTCAGAAAAATTGGAGTAGGCCTTGGCTTTCAAGGGCTTGTTATTGGACTTTTGAAGTTCTTCTGAGAAGACTCAAGTGTCGAGGAAGGACAATGTGTGACTGTTGGATTGTAACTGGAGCCTGATGCAGACTCTGGTGCTCCTGGGAGTGCCTTGCAGCCCTTCACCGCCTAAGAGCTCACTGTGAGTCTGGCAGGTGCCACTAGTCCTTAAGAGCCCTGTGGGGAGGAGGCATTACCCCACTTTACAGAGGACACTAAGAATGAACTTGACCAGGGCCACCTGGTGACAGAAAGCCCTGATCCTTTCCTCCCTCCTCCCTCCAGCCTCTGAGAGCTGGCATATTCCTTTAAGTCCCAGCTCAAATGACGTTCTCTATGACGCTTTTCTTGTTTTATTTTTGTAGTGCCAAGATCAAACCCAGGGCCTCCCTCATGCTAAGCAAACACTGTACCACTGAGTTACAATTCCAGTCCACTTTCCTCATTTTAACTTTTATATTATTTCCTGTCCAGCTTTTGGCTTTAGCACTTAGCACTTCTGTCAAAGCATCTTATCATGTTCTCCTTTGAACAGTCCTTCCTTTCCTTCCAGATTTCTCTTACCACCTGATTTATCTTGCCAGAATACTTAAGCAGTTTCTAAGTATTTTACATATGGACACCCAAGGTATCCTGTTGTGGGGTATTTACAAAACACTTGCCAGCTATGTTTCTATCTGTTCCTGTGCTGTGAGCCTGTGAGCTGCCCATTCAGAACCTAATCTTCCTGTAGCCTCTGGTCCAGAGCAACTTCTGTAAAAAGAAGGATCTTCTTAAAAAAGCTTGGGGATGTAGCTCAGTGGTAGAGCACTCACCTAGCATGCCTGTAGACTCTATGTTAAATTCCCAGCACAAAAGGAAAAAAATAGTTTTGTCTGACTGGGAACTTTGGCATATTCAGATGGTTCTCTCTAACCTTGACTTCCAGTTGTCTGAGATTCTACATGGCTTCTTGGATGATTTTTTTTTTTTTTTTTTAATATTATGAGATCTGTATGCCAAGAAAAAAATCCATATGTGAAAATTCATACCATATAAAGTTGGTTAATCATGGTCATTAAAAAATGATAGCAATTTCCTTGCTTTGCAAAATCACTATCAAATTGCTTTAAACAGTTAGCTTCTTTCTGTATTTTAAAATATGTGACCTAAATGGATTGAACAAATTTTCAGAACATATTCATAACTGTATTGATGTATACAGATAGGAACATATTTGTGTTTTCTCTCATTCATTTATTTGTCCATCCTATTTTCAGCACAGCAGGGGAAAGAACTCTGGGGAAGGAGGCTTTCTGTTATTGTGATCTTCTTGACTCAGTCGGCTGGTAAAGAAGTTTGCTTGGTACTTGAGTTATAATTACTTCTTGGTCTGTCTCCCCAACTAGACTGGGAAATGCTTTGAGGGCAAGACATTTGGTCTTTTTAAAAGAGGGACTAACCCAGGGCAAACATGCAATGAATGAATTTTGGCAAACGAATGTGTCTGCCAAGGAAAGAAGGAAAGAAGGGAGAAGGGAGGAAGGACAAAAAGAAGAATAATTTTATTTATCAGTGATGTGACCACAAGCACATGGATGGATGCATTCAAACCTCTTACAGAGTTTATTCAGGAATTGCTACTTCTCTATAATTCTAATACAAAGAGAAGTCTTTACATTCATAGAAACTTCGTTGGCATGTTATAAAGTACATTTAACATTAATTGCTATCTAAGAAGCAAATGTAACTCTTGTGAAAACATAAATTAAACTATTGTCCCTTCTTTTGCTTATCAATACAAATTGAATAAATGGTGAACAATCAAACTTGCAATTACTGTATCATTGACTGGAAGAAGAATTAGGAAGCTAGAGAACAGGTAGACCAGAATTTGGTCCACAATTCTCCGAGGACGCTAAAAGTCAGTCTTTAATAGTTAAGAGAATTAGTTGGTTTAAGGCTGAGGCTTATTTTAATTTTTTCCCTCCCTTGTCTATTTGAATTTTACCCAAGAAAACAGCACAGCCTGTTGCCTAGGTAACAGGCTGTCCCGCTGCCTGGCAGAGATTGAAAACCACACCCTCTCTCCTTACAAATTTGCATTTGCAGCTGGCTCTGTGTGACCTTGTAGGACTGAAAGCTAATCGGATCTGTGATGAATGAGGGTGTTGGGGCCCTCCCTATCCACCTGATATGCTGAGAATAGGGCTCCAGGAGGCCCGCATCTGTTTCTACTAGGAGCTTGTTAAAGCTGTTACTCACGCCCACTTCTTCCCTTAAGAAGAAGGCTGGAAAGTGTTTTTGTTTTGAAAGCGATAATAGTAGCAATAACACTGCACTCTGGATTGTCACTTTTTGCAAGGTCCTTCGGATACTAACTTTGACAACCTTTTCTTTTTACCATGTTCCCAAAGAAACTGTAGGTTAGCATTGAACTTGAGACTGACTGAGATGAAGACAAAGACCTTGGGCTCCCAGTTTCGTTATGTTAATTTAAATTAAAAATGGAAAAGGGGGGAGGTGAAGAGAGTATCCTGGACAATAGGGATCCTAGGCATTTGTCCACAGGATAAGTCTTTATTCTGTGGCTTTGGCAACAGCCGCTCCTTTCTTTGCCCCATTGTGTGCCAGTTGGCTCAGTGACTTCTGAGAGGGACAAGGCGCCAGCTGTATGCTAAGTGCAGAGTCGGGGAGTGGGGGTTGCTGGGGGAGAAGGGCCTTGTGTGATTACTGTATTTCTGTATCACTAGTTTCCTCTTCTTCTTTATGTCATATAACAGTTAACACCTGTAGTTATTTATTAGTTGCTATTCTAAGCACTTTGCATGTATGAATGACTTCATTCTTACACTAACCTATGTGACAAGCACTGTTTTTATGCCAATATTGGAAATAGAAAAGAGATGTGAAGCAACTTGTCCAGGCCTCATATATACTAACTGGCAGAGTGAGGTACCATCTGACTTTCAAGACTGTCCCCCAACTTTTCCACAGGTGTGGCCTGAGTGACCAGCCCAACAAAAGGGAGGAAGGCAAAGCTCTTGAAAGCAGGTGCTGGAGCTTCTGTCACAATGACTCATCTCCAGTGTCTCCACTCACCCTCTGGCTTGGCAAGCTCATGATAAACTCTCCATCTGTCCACTCCCACCCCATGCTCCTTGTCCTTGTAGGGTCAATGGGGCAGCTTCCCTCTTAACCCTCTGAAGGTTTTCTGAAATGAACTGACAATAGACAGATTAACAGGAGAAAAGGCATACAAATTTATTGAGGGGGTGTCTCAGGAGATAAATTATCCAACAGTTCAGTGAAGCTCAAGTTTATGTGGTCTTCTTTAAGGGGGAGAAGGAGATAGGGAGTGTAGGCAATTTGAAGGGATAGCAAATGATTTTTAGGGAGAATGAACAGGCCAAGAGGGAAGATAATAGTTCATAAATGATTCTCTTTGAAAGAAGGAATAGACTCAGGAAGGGAACAATTGTTTGTGACATCTATCCAAGTGTGATGACATTCTTCCATCTCCCTTTCTACCACAGAAGTTTAGTTAATGAGAGGAGACCAAAGGCAATTTTTCCCTCTTGGACCAGTCTGTTTTAGGCAGATAAGGGAATATCAGAGTAAACCTCTTCCAGCATTTGCTGCTCTCCAAGAGCCTTTAATTGAAAATAATCAGCATACCAGGGTGTCATGTTTTGGGATGAAATTCCCTGGACTCCTTTATCTTCCCTTCCTGAAGTACCACAGGACTGCACAGTCAGGACAGCACCAATGCAGTATCCCTACAGGACAGTGAGTATTGAGAGGAAAAGAAAAGAGACTATGCGAATATCAAAATACCTAGGAAAACAGGTATTAATTCTCAATTTTAAGCAACCTTTTCTGAGCACCTGCCAAGTGCAGTCCTGGCTTGGAACAGGGTGATGCACTGCCAAGAAAGCAGGCAGGGGCTCTGCCCTCCTGCTGGGTGAGGAGCAAAAACAGGAGGCACCAAGAAGCAGCAAGGTAAGAGGGAATGCTCCCGTGGCAGGGAGACAGAGTGAAGGAGTAGAGGTGAGGGAATGCTTTCAGTACCATGCTCAGAGAATGCCCCACAGGCAGGGGCAAGTCTGCAGAGAGGCAAGGGATCTGTGCAGCTTCCAGAAAACCTGGGACTCAGAAGCACTCTGGAGCAGGAATGGGCAGGATGTGCTTGGCAAGCAATGGGCAGTGGGCAGGAGGTGAGGTCAATGGCTCACCAGGTCCTCAGGCTTGAAGAAGAATCTGCACCCTATTCTTACTATAAACGTTCACCTAGGGAAAAGGAAGGCAGCCTGAGGCAGGGACTGATCCAGTGGGCAGTATGTTTTGAGATTTAGATGACATTGTGCATGTATACATGCTGACACATAGCAGCAATTTAAAAATGGTGGTTGTTGCTATTGAGTGCTTCCCGTGGGTGAGAAATCTTGTCTGCATCACCCCTTGACCATGAGTTTGCCCAGCCCCTTGCACCCCTGCGCTCCTCTGCCCCATGCTACCTCAAAAGGTGGGAATATTGAGGGCATGGAGTATTTACTATTCCCAACAGACCAGGTATTGCTAAGAGAGACATATCACAACATGTCTTAAGTAAATAAATACCAACTGTGAGTGGTTTAAAGAGGGTTAAATTTGAATTTGTATTGAACTTGATAAAATCATTTCAACAGATGTGGTGGATCTCTTCCAATCCTCCCTTTCATTCATGAGACTTGACATGGATGTTACTCCCCCAGGGCTGCACATCTAGTACTGGCAGAGCCTGAACTTGAAGTCAATTGATCTGGTGGTTATTCTGGTTATACATAAAAAGATGTGTGAAACACGAGAGTACGATGAAATTAGGCCCATTTGTCCTGGCTTCACCTAAGGCATAAAAAGGAAACCAAGGGATAAATGGGAGAAAAGGATTCGTCATTATGTGTGTATTCTAGCACTTTAATGTGCTTGCAATATTACAGTATGATAAGTAGAAAAAAAGGGGGAATGAAGAAAAGGTAAGGATTTGGGGAGTTAAATATTTTGAGAGAGAATAAAAAATAGAAAAAGAGAAAATATTTAACAAGAGATTAGAGTTTTGTTTTCACTATGAGGAATAGTCACTTTTTTTTTTTTGCCTGTTTCAAAGATAATGGTTCCAAGTTCCTGTGTTGAAATTCAAAAGTATAGTTGTCAAAAATATAAACATTCTGCATTTAATAATAGATACTCAAATCTTGGGTAAAGATGAGGTGTCCAGAATGAAGTTGAACCTCCTACCTAATGATATACATGAAAACAAACTCACAATGGATCAGAGGGGCTGAGATTATAGCTCAGTGGTAGAGCGCTTGCTTGGCACATGTGAGACTGTGAGTTCAATCCTCAGCACCACATAAAAATAAAATTAAAGAACTGTGTAAAAAAAAAAAAATGGATCAGAGGCCTAAATGTAAGAACCAAAACTTTAAGAACAAAACAAAAAAAACTCCTAGAATAAAACTTATGAGTAAATATTCATGACTTTTTTTTTTGGTATGGGGGATTCATGGGCACTCAACCACTGAGCCACATCCCCAGTCCTATTTTGTATTTTATTTAGAGACAGGGTCTCACTGAGTTGCTTACTTTTGCCTCACTTTTGCTGAGGCTGGCTTTGAACTTGGGACCCTCATATCTCATCCTTCTGAGTCACTGGGATTACAGGCGTGGACCACCTGGCTCATGACTTTGGATAATGATTTCTGAAATATCACACCAACTGTACAAGCAACAAAAGAAAAAGTGGATAAAGTACACTTCATCCAAATTAAATTTTAGGACTGGGGATGTGACTCAGTGGTCAAGTGCCCCTGAGTTCAATCCCTGGCACCCCTCACCAAAAAAAAAATAAAATTTTTTTGATAAGAACAATATCAAAAAGAAAGTGAAAAAGAAACTGACAATAAGGTTATCTGTATTAAAATATTTACAAATCAGGCATTTGGTAATTAACTTATATCCAGAATATATAAAAAAACTCTTATAATCCAATAATGAAAAGGCAACCCAATTAAAAAATGAACAAATGATTTACATAGACATTTATCCAAAGCTGATCTACAAATGGCCAAAAAGCACATGGAAACATGCTAACATCATCAGTCAATAAGGCAAAGAAAATCAAAATCACAATGAAATATCACTTTACATACATGAAAATGGATATTATCAAAACACAATATCAAGGGTTGGTGGACACATGGTGAAATTGGAATCCTTTTATTAATGGTGGAAATGTTAAATTTTGTTGCCCCTGTGGAAAATAATCTGAAAGTTCTCAGAAAAAGCTAAACAGTGTTATCCTATGACTCAGAGTTACCATATGACTGTGAGATATATAGCTATATATCTCTATAAGAAATGAAAACATGTCACATAAAAACTTACACATGATACATAGATGTTCACAGCATTATTTATTATAACCAAAAAGGAACGACCCAAATGTCCATCAACCAATGAATAGGTAAGTATAATGTGGTAGATCCATATAATAGAATATTATTTGGCAATAAAAAGGAACAAAATGCTTATCCATGGATATGGAACAAAATGCTACAACTCAAACAAACCTCAGAAACATTAAATGATAAAAGCCAGTCACAAAAAGAGCATATATTGTGTGATTCCATTTATGTGAAATGTCCGGAACAGGCAAATCCATAGAGACAGAAGGCAGATTCATGGTTGTCAGAACTAGGAATGAGGGCGGAGACTGCAGATTAGCTGCTTACGGCAAGAACATTCTTTTGGAACTGATGAAAATGTTCCAAACTTGAGGTTGTGGTGATAATTGTGCAGCTCTGTGAATATACTTAATAATTGAATTTTATATTTAAATGCTGAATTTTGGGTATGTGAATTAGCTGTTTTTTAAAAGGTGGAATGTCCTAACTAAAGAAAGCATCTAAGAAGAAAGACTGTGAAATGTGAAGTGCCTGGTGTGGACAGGGCGCTCCTTGTCCAGCTCCCTGTTTGCACACTCCTCACCTCTGCCTGCATATTCATCTGTAGTTCCGCCCCTGCAGTCACACTGGCATCCTCACCACTCCTGAGTGTGGTGACATGCCACCCCGTTGTCAACACCTTATTTCTCATGTTCCCTTGGACGGGAGACCCCCATACCTCCTTCAAAGACCCCTGTCAACCAGGAGGTGTACTGGTCTCGCTCTATTCCCCCAGCGTGTAAAGTTCTAAAGTAGTACTCATCAACCTATAGGTAGGTCAGAAGCAGCTGGAGACAACAATGGACATCTCCTTGAGGTGGAAAGTTATCAGAAAAGTGACAGGTCCTTGTGCAGATGTGTCTTTCCCTGATGAGCAGAGATAAGGGTCTCTCACAGGAATGAGTGCAAAATTTACAGAGTTCAGGAGGAAGGAAATGGATGAACAGATGGGGAATTGATGCTTTTTTCTGTTTGTCTTTATTTTAATTTTATTTTTTTAAGAGACAGGGTCTTGCTCTATTGCCCAGGCTGGTCCTGAACTCGTGGGCTCAAGAGAAACTTCTGCCTCAGCCTCTGGACTATCTGGGACTTCAGTTGTGCACCACCGTGTCTGGTTTGGCAGATACTTTTGCATGCTCATCATGCCCCATGCTCTGTGCTGTGAACTACATTCATGTACCTTCACAGGCCTGTTGGGATCAAATACATTGCTACTTTTACAGTGTCTATGACAGTGTCTGACAATCCTATGTGCTTTATAATTGTTTGTTGAATCAAATGGAAAAAAAGACAAGCATCATCATTATCCCCATTTTACAATGGAAGAAGTCAGGCTCGGAGGGACAAAGAAGGTTAATAAATTGCCCCAAAGTTTGTGCTAGTAGGAGAAAAAGATAAATAGTCTAATCCTATGCTAGGAAAATGGGAGAAAAGAACAAAAATGATAAAATGAGAGCCTAGTGACCATTGTTAGCAAAATGGTGTTTTGCACTCAAAAACTCAGGAGGGGAGTTCTCATGCTGAGAGAGAGAGAGAGAAAGGGAGAGAGAGAGAATGAGGAAGGGAGGGAGAAAAGAAGCAAGGGGAGACAAGAAATCTTGGAGGCGATGGATATGTTTATTATCTTGTTGATAATGATGGTATTATGGGTGTATACATTTAAAATTGAAACAGTTTAAAATAATACTTTTCAGGTTATATAATAGCCAGGAAAACTACTTATGTTAGAATTTAAGGGAGAAGCCCAAAACTTAATGTGATAATAACTACATTCTAAAAAAACAGAAAGAAAGCAAGTCACAAGAACAAAGAATCAATGGAAGGGAACTGTGCTTAACAGTAGCATTTCTTTCAGTAGATCTTTCAGTTTCTTTGTTATTTTAAGTGGTGCAGAGTAATGTATATTGAAAAAGTTCCTCTTTGTGAAATGTGCATTATTTTCATGATTATTAAATCATTATTAAGGATTCAATTTTTGAAAGGGATAAAAAAGGATGAGAACCTCATTTTTTGTCTGATTTCTGACTTGAAGGGAGTTTGGATGGAGTGGGGCAGGACTTAATTGCCCCAAGTACCTTTCATTCCCTTATACTTTTTCACATATAGATGGTTCTTCTAGGCTGAGTGCAGTGGCATGCACTTGTAATCCCAGCAGTTCAGGAGACTGAGGTAGGAGGATAGCAAGTTCAAAACCAGCCTCAGCAAATTACTGAGGTCCTAAGCAACTTAGCAACTTAGCAAGAACCTGTCTCAAAAAAAAAAAAAGAGAGAAAGAAAGAAAGAAAAAAAAAAAGGGCTGGGCTGGGGACTTAACTCGGGGGTTAAGCCCCTTTGGATTCAATTCCCAGTACAAAATATGAAAGAGGGAGAGAGGAAAGAAGGGGCAGAGAGAGAGAGAGAGAGAGAAACGACTCAGCTCAGATGGCTGTCCAACCAGCATACATGAGCTGACATTTTTGTCCTTGAAGTGAATACAGTTATCGATATATGATGCTTCTACTTAGGAGTTTTTGACTTTATGATGGTACAAAAGTGATTGATGTTCAGTAGAACCATACTTTGAATTTTGAGCTTGGCTCTTTCCCTGGCTAGCAATATATAGTCTGATCCTCTTTGATGGACTGCAGGGAGACAACAGGCTCTCTACAAGTGTATGAGTGCCGTGCATTTTGGGGGGATATTGTGTTTTGTGCTTTCACATCTCATCATGTCTAAAAAATGCCCATTTGTGTGTGTACAGGAAATATCCAATGCTTCATTATAAATAATAAATAGTCTGTGTGTCGAATCATTTTGCCCTACTGTAGGCTAATGTAAGCTTTCTGAGCACATTTAAGGGAAGCTAGGCTAAGGTAGGATGTTCTGTAGCTTAGGGGTATTAAATACATTTTAAATTTATAATATTTTCAACTTTTGATGTGTTAATCAGGACATAGCCCATTGTAGGTCAAAGAGCAGCTATATAACTTCCAAAGGCAGAAGCTGGAACTTACTCTACTGCAAACAAGAAAGAAAATCAAAAGGCAGGAAATAGAGCTGTAAGGTCTCTTGGGACGTGCTTGCTCTGCTGGGCCTGAGCTTTATGAAGGAGTCCTTGACTGGGGCTCTGTGAACTAGTAGGCTTTGGGTTTGTGTGTCTTCTTAGTAGCTCAGGTAGAATTTTGTAGGCATTTCTGCATAAACTCATGTAATAGAGGGGACTCTGTTTTATTCTTAAAGGCATCCATGAGACTGATAATTAGAAAAGACTGCCCTATAAGAATAAAAAATTTCAGAATATTTATCTTTCCAAATATAGGTAAGGGTTTAAATTTTAAAAAAAGTAAATACTATATTAAGGAGAGAGAAAAAGAGTGAGGAGAGAGAACAGTATGTTTAGTGCAAATTCTAAACATTGTATATATATTTTGTGTGTATTTATTGGAACTTGGACTGGTTTTAAAATTTATATGGAAAAATAATGCTGTAGGTTGGAAGAAATAATTCCCACACAATGTAGTAGGAGTATAATTTGGTACAGTTTTTGAAAACCAATTTTGTATTATCTACTAAAATTATAGACAACAGAACTACATGCACTTGCATACTAAGCAATGTTGACAACAGCATTATTCTTTATTTCTAACTGATAAACAATAATTGTGTATATTTGTGGGAATGACATGATTGTTACTAGCCCCCCAGTGTAAACAATCTAAATAATGGTAAGCAATGAAATGGACAAATGAACTGTGACAGTCATAAATGTAATTTTACAATGCAATGAAAATAAATGAAATATAGTTATCTAGAACAATGTGTATGAGCCAGGTGCAGTGGCTTGTACCTGTCATCCTAGTCATTCAGGGGGCTAAAGTAAGAGGATTGAGAGTTCTAGGCCAGCCCAGGCAACTTAGCAAGACTCCTGGAACAAACAAGCAAAAAAGAATGATTCCACACACTGAACGACTCCATTTATACAAAGTTTAAAACAGGCGAATCTAACTCATGTGTTAGAAGTTAAGAGAGTAACTGCCTCTAGCAGGGGCACAAAGAGGCTTGGGATTCTAGTAATGTTCTCTTGGTTGATTGGTACTTTATGGGACCATTCCTTTTGTGATAATTCATACACCTTTACAGTTTGTGTATTTTATCTCTAAATATTATACTCTGGGGGTTTCTCAGTCACATCCTGTGTGGATGAGAAAAGGGTTAACTGCTGGAGGACGATATTGGCTATAAATCAATCAATTAACCATAAACTTATCTAATCAATAAACATACAAGAGCCAATACTCCTTTTAAATGAGAGGGCGCAAGATGGATCAGGACATTCCAGATCTGGCCTCTAACAAGATGGAGTAGCCCACCACTCCTTTATTTATAATCACACAGGTAAAGGGGCCTGGACCAGGAGGGGCTTCTATGATGAACAGGATGGGGTGGAGTTAAGGGAGCCATTTGCTCAGGGAAACTATCATGGAACCAGACAGGGAACCACTCCCACACAGCACCACATACTCCCTATTGTTCTGGGACAGTCCTCTGTGGCTACCAGTTCCTAGGAGTCAGGCCTTTGTGTCCCATGGCTCAACCACGTCTGATTCTGCTAGATAAGGATGGCTCCCCACAATACTCTAAAACAGTTCTGTTTATTATGTACAAACACATATATACTACAGTACATTTAAGTGTTGAAGGACTCGTATGCAAAACATAGACAGGATCACTACAAATTAAAAATATGGAAACTTAGTGAAATTAATGAAAAGGGATCTCCCGAGAGTGACAAGGAATCAGACAGGTCCTAGACAGCATCCTGGGAGCTGCTGGCCCATCCGCCACCTCTCCATAGATTTGATCAGTAAAAACTCAATGGTCCCTATGAAAATCGACAATTTGTTGCAAATTGGTTCCTCCTTCCTCTTCGTCTCCAAATCCCAGAGTTCTACGGAGGCCATCATGGGGGAGGCCGCACAGGCAGGATTGGCCAAGGACGCCCAATCTCAAAAGGGACTGCTGGTCAACTACCCATTCACCCCCCACCCCCAACCCCTAAGAGATCTTAATGGATCGTAAGCAAATTTGTGGAGAGAATTTTTACTCTCTATTTTAAATTTAAAAGTAGATGATGACTGGGCACCTCTAAGCCCAGAGACATAGAAGTCTGAGGCAGGAGGATCACAAGTTTAAGACCAACCTCATAATTTAACAAGAACTTCAGCAATTTAGTGAGACCCTGCCTCAAAATTAAAAATAAATAAATAAATTAAAAGGGCTGGGGATATAGTTAGTGGTAAAGTGCTCATGGGTTCAATTCCCGGTACAAAAAAAAAATTTTTTTTTTGGTTTAAACAAACTCAAGAAAGGCATTTTCACTTATACATTATTCTACTGACTTTTCTTCTATGCATTTGTAATCCATGGTAGAAAATGATTGCCTCACTCCCTCTTCCATCTTCCATTTCTGAGCTAAAGAAATTTTTAATGTTGTAATTTTTCACTGGTTAATTAATCATTTCATCTTTAGTGGTTACAGTTTTAATCTAGAAGGTGTTAGTGATAAAGTTCTCAACTTTAATAAGGTTAAGAAAAGAGTAATTTTTGATCCCAGGGCCTCACACATTCTAGGCAAGTGCTCTGTCACTGAGCTTACACACCCAGCCCACATTCTGCACTGATAATTGAAAAATGCATTTTAGCAATTTCTTCAGTTGTTATAAAATCAGATGTGAAGTGTTTCCTAAAATCACCAGCTGACTAGATTTCATTTGGTTGAGAAAATATTTAAGTTATGAAATATTTTTAGTCATTCAGGCTCACAATTACCATTATCCTGTTTCTAAAATGGAAAAGGAAATTTGCAAGAGTAATCTCAATTCTTGAGGTCAAACCTATAGTTTTCATTCCTTCTCAAAATTCTCATCCAGAGTTACTTGACCATTCAGTGGTAAAGTCAGCAGGACTCAGTAGCTCAAGCTTCACTTTTTCTTCAGGAATCTTTCAATGCTTAAAAAAAGAGAACACCTTAAAGTGAGACTTACTTTTGTAAATAAATGGGACCTAGCAAGATGTTACTGAAAAGAAAATTGCACAGAGGCTAGGAGACTTGCTGGGAGGATTTTGAATAACAAAACCTATATAGGAGGCACAACATGATGTACAAAATCTCTTTCTATTTTTTCCTATAATGGAATGTCTGTAAACCATTGAATGGGGGTTTATAGAAATTTGTTTACCTTTTTATGTATATTAAATAAAACTTACAGAAGTTCACTGTTTTGGATTAGACTCCTGCATGGGGCCCCAAAAAATCAAAATGGAGTCACTCATGCTAAAGTTCCATATCACTCAACCAAAATTAATTTATTAACTGATCTTCTGAGAACCCAAGAGAATCAGAGAGAGCTAAATTTCCCAAACAGTCCAGTGGGCATGATAGTGAGGTTTCCTCTATCTTAATCCTCTAATCCTTACAAAAAGCAGCCAGAAGTTAGCCATTCATGTATTTTCCTATTGCTCTGTCTCCCGCCTTACAAGCAAAGTAACTTTGAAATAACCAATCTGTTCTTTTATCTTTGTTTCTGCTTTTTCCCCCAACCCTTTTCTGTTTGTAAATCCAACCCTCTCTTTTCACCTCATTGGAATGCTTAGTGTTTTTTGGAATATAATGTCTCCTGATTCTAGAATGGCAAAATAAAGCCAACCAAGAACATGAACTAAATTGTTGTAGCTTTGTGTTTTGATTGTGGTTGGAAGGTGCTGCTCACCTTCCCTAGCATCCCCCACCTCTGAGCCTAGTAGGCACTGGGGATGGGAAGCAGGCAGGAAGGAGCCAGGGGGGGCCACCCAGAGGTTCCTCGGAGTGTGGCTCTTGGGTCAGTAGCAATCACAGATCTTGTTAGGAAAGCAAGTTCTTCCAGATCTGGTGAGTCAGATCAGTATAAATCCTCTGGGTGGTTCTGAGTCACACTCATGTTTGAGAACCTCTACACTCTATTTCCAAAGAAAAGATTTATTTCCAAGTTCGGAAGACTCCATGAATACCTCAGATGTTAGTTCAAAGCAAGAAAACAAAACCTAATGGGAAACAATTCTTGACAAAAAGTTTTTCTTCCTAAAGAAGATGGGAACTGATAATGGGGGGCAGGCAGGGGAATGTCACAGCGAAGGCACACATGTTCTTTCTAACTAGTGGAGAAAATACCAGTTTACACAATTGATTAAATGATTTAAAATATTATAACTAATCTAAAGGAGAAAGCACTAATTTTTAGTTAGAATTTTTCACTTTGCAGTTTCCTTATCTAAATTCTTCTGGTGGGAAGGGGTTAGGAATGTGGTCAGTAGTACAGCAGGTACTTAGCATGCTTGAGGTCCTGGGTTCAATCCCTAGCACCAAACAAATAAATAAATAAATAATTCTAAGAATGAGTGGTATAAATACAGGAAACTATTTTATAAGCATAAACACAGTGAAATATATCCTTAGAATTTTCATTCCTTCTGACACAAACATTTTTAAATATAAGAGAATTCTCAAAGGAGATAATTTCAATATGTTCTTGTATATAGTGCCTAATTATGGATTTGACATGTGGCAAATAGTAATAATTGACTCATAGATAAACAATCTGCAGATTTTTTTTTGACCTTCAAGGTATAATAAATGCTAAACCATTTTATGGCTAATGGTCTTCCAGGTAGAAATGCAAATATTTTGAAATGTAACTAAACCAGGCATCTCATTCCAACGGTGAAGCCAGGGGCACAGTGAAACTTGTGGGTGCTCTCTTATCTAGCTGACACCGACATACTGGACCCTGGAATGAGGGGCTGCAGAAAGATCAGAATGTCCTTTGTGAACATTTACTGCAACGCTAGATTCCCACCTTAGTCCCAGCCTAACAATGTGCTGAGTCAAAAACACTACCAATAAAAATGTGACTTCTGGGCTGGGGAGATAGCTCAGTTGGTAGAGTGCTTGCCTTGCAAGCACAAGACCCTGGGTTCAATACCCAGCAACACACACACACACACACACACACACACACACACACACACACAAATTGACTTCTACTGACAGAAAGTCCCAGAAATATTGGTAGGATTTAAATTTTAAAACAAGAAAACGAAAATATTGGAGGAAGGAAAGGGAGTTGAGGGGAGGAAAAGAAAGAAGTCTCCCTGAAGTGAACAGGCCTCAACCAGGATTGAATTAAGTGGAACATCTTTGTAGACCCTATAGGAAGTTTCAAAAGCCATCGTTTCCATTGGGATTGTGTTTCCTTTGTACACAAATTGGCACAGAACGCACAAGCTATTAAAGACACATATTTAAGCATTTAGATTATAGTTAAGGACATGGTTTAGACCTTTGAGATCAAGATGCAATCTTACACATCCACAATTTTTCTATCACCTCTTCTGTTAAAAGAAAATATTTGATGATATAGTCACACTTGTTAGAAGTGTGAACAAGGGGAAGTGTGTCACTGTTCCCTGATGTCCTGAGCTGCAGACATGACGATCCCACCTGTTCTGTGAAGCAGAGAAGTGTGACACATGTGCGGAGCCCTGAGTCTATGCTAATTGTGCAGCCAGGACTGGTTCAGAGAGTGCCCTCTACAGACTGCATTGCTGAAGAGAACATTACCCAGAACTCCCTACCAGGTTCCCTAAACTCCTGAGGAATTTGAGGGGAAAGAAATGAGGTGGAGGAGTGACAAAGATTCTTTGCCTTTACCTGGCCAAACTTTACCCAGGCTCCTGAACCATCTCCTGGCCCCATCTCTTCACTTCTTTGGAAAATCCAGCTTTAGCAAAGAACCCTGCTGAGTGGGTTTGGCTAGAACTCACCATCACTGATATCTGATCTTCCTCCAGTCCCCAGATGATGTTTGGTCATCCTGGCCTCTCTTCAGCAGGAATTCCTTTAGGAGAGTTTAGTCAGAATCCCCTCATTCTTCTGTATTTGTCTAGTTTCTGTTACTATAATGAAACACCTGTAGTCAGGTAACTTTTTAAAAAAGAGATTTGCCTAGCTGAGTTCTGGATATCTAAGGACATGACACCAGCATTGGCTTGGCTCTGGTGAGGGCCCAATGGCAGATGGCTTTATAACAAGAGTATATATAGATGGAAGTAGTAGATCATATCTTGGAACAAAAAACCAGAGAGCAATCCAGGGTCAGATTGCTCTTAGAGGATGTTGCTCTTGCCAGAGTTCAGGGATTCCGGGGGCTGGGGAGATAGCTCAGTCGGTAGAGTGCTTGCCTTGTAAGCACAAGGCCCTGGGTTCGATCCCCAGCATCCCAAAAAAAAAAAAATTCAGGGATTCCGTAAGAACTACTTTAATCCTTTCCATGGTCATATCCCCAGTGACCTAAAGACTCTCTACTCAGCCCCACTTCTTAAAGGTCCTCTCACCTCCCAATACAGCCACACTAAGAATCAGGTCTCCAACATGTGAACCTTTGGGGAACACACTCAAACCATATCCAAATTATAGGCCTCTCTTACCCCTGATGTTTTCTCTTAGTAATTTTCCATCTACTGTCTGCCCTGACTCTAAGTCCTTGGCCATCAATCTCCACTTGCCCTGCCGTATTTATAGTTAAGCTGAACCTCTCTCCCCAACCGCAAGACCCTGTACATTGGTCCCTGTAACTGTCCTGATGTTCCTGAGAAAGTCTTCCTTCCCATGTTTTAACAAGCATCATTGGATAATTTTTTCTTCAATGGAAGAAAATATTTTTTTCTTTTTTTTGGTACCAGGAATTGAACCCAGGGATGCTTAACCACTGAGCAACATCCCAAGCCCTTTTTTATATTTTATTTAGGGACAGGGTCTCACTGAGTTGCTTAGGTCCTCGCTAAGTTGCTGAGGTTGGCTTTGAACTCAGGATCCTTCTGTTTCTGCCTCCAGAACCACTGGGATTACAGGGGTACACTACTGTACCCAGCTGAAAGAAAATCATCTTGACCAAATGATATGGTCTGGATGTGAGGTATCCCTAAAAAACTCTTGTGTAAGACAATGCGAGAGGATTCAGAGGGGAAATGATTGGGTTGTGAAAGCCTTAACGCAATCAGTGTATTAATCCCCTGATGGGATTAACTGAGTGGTAACTGGAGGTAAGTGGGGTGTGGCTGAAGGAGGTGGGTCATTGGGGGCATGGTTTTGGGGTATATATATGTATTAGGCAAGTGGAATCTCCTTCTGCTTTCTGATCATCATGTGAACTGCTTCCCTCTGCCAGACTCTTCCACCATGAAGTCCTGCCTCATCTTGAGCCCCAGGGAATGGAGCCTGCTGTCTATGGACTGAGACCTCTGACACCGTGAGACCCCAGATAAACTTTTCCTCCACTATAACTATGCTGGTCAGATCTTTTAGTCACAGTGGGAAAAAAAAGCTGATAAAAACACCAAGTGTCTATTTTACATCCTGAAATGTGCCCAATGCCTTGCATATGTAGTCCTATGCATGAAAAAAGTCCAGTGACACACAGTTACCACTGTCTCCAGTCCAGATGCCTCTCTACAGAGATTGTGCTGGCCATTACCCCTAAGATGGCCATTGTCACTGGGAAGATCAAGGGCAGACAACTCCCCCAAGCTGGATCAATCAGATTTTCTCTGGGGAGTCTTGGAACACAAGAACTGAGAAAAGGAACCAGTTAGTTGTGTTAGCTGTGGGGAATAACAGAGGTGCAATGCCATGCATGGTTGTAGTTCAAGTCTTCATTGCAGGAGACCAAAGGCAGGAGAAAGTAGAGGTAAGAAGCCACAAGTGGGTCAGCAGACATAGCTTGTAGGAAGAAGTGGAGTAAGAAACTTCATTCTGCACAGAAGTGTCATGCGCAAGTATGTATGCCATTAACATACACCAAACATAAAGTTTATGTCTTTCCACAATGTTATTCAATAAATCCACAAGCTAAAAGCTACATTTTCATTAGTTGCAATTCATAGAGTATTTGGGGGCGGGGGTCACCTCATAATCATAAACAGGTCAATCCAGTCTCCAAACTTAATTTCTAAAACCTATAACACTCAATTTACACATCATACTTCACACAAAAAGAAAGACTAAGGTAGGGTTAAGGCAGTCTCAGGGTTACAGATGCTGTGTCAAAAGCAAAGACAGAGAGTAGACACCTATGCAAAGAGTCACTGTAGGTCAAGTAAGGGTTTTGATCAATCAGTTCTGCAGATCTGTCAGGGTTCTGACAGCCCTTTTAGCATTGACTTGAAGCTTGAAATGGACTATGCATAGTCTCACAGGCAAGAGAAGCTGCTCTGAGCTGAAGCCGAGGGACAGAGAATAGGAGTTTATCACTGTAGCAATTTTCCTGGACAAAATTCATGATGAGTGACCAGGTGACAAGGTCATGGGCTGCTGTATCTAGTCCTGGGTGGGGTGGGGAGGGGGCTCCTTTATGAGTGTAGATGAACAGGTTATGTCTGTGAGATTGATGAGCTCCTGGGTCTGGCATTTCTGATGTGATTTGGGATGCCCAACATCCAGGCACTCCTGATTTAGTTTAATAAGTTGGCACAAATAGGTTATTTATCAATTTGTGCCTTATAATTGTGTTGGGCAGGGCTAGGGTTGTGGCTCAGTGTTAGAGCACTTGCCTAGCATGTGTGAGGCACTAGGTTAATTCTCAGTACCACATATAAATAAATAAAATAAAAGTCCATTGACAACTAAAAAATATTTTAAAAAATAATTGTGCTGTGCAGTTGGTGGCTTTTTACTTGTACAAACAAGGTGTAGTTTTTCTATGCTGGCACTTGTTTTCAGAATAGAGTAACTCATGGTAAACTACTGCTTTATAAAATGGAGTAACTCAGGATTAGTCACAGCCTAAAGTCTACTGTTCCATACAACATGGAACTCACCATTTCATCTCTTAGAGGCTCAAGGGAATAACTGCTGTATCCTTCATAAAACCATCTTTTACCTAAGATTAACTTGAGTGGGCCTGTGTTCTTGTGTTCTCCCAAGCCTAATCTGGAACAGAACCTAATTTGTATGATGTAATTCCCAATCTTCTTCTGGGAAGATATAATTAACTTTTTTTGTATGTGCTGGAAATTGAACTGAGGGACACTTTACCACTGAGCTACATCCCCAGTCCTTTTTATATTTTAATTTTGAGACAGGGTCTCTCTAGATTGCTGAGGGTCTCACTATATTGCCAAGGCTGGCCTTGAACTTGCAGCCCTCCTTCCTCAGCCTCCCAAATTTCTGGGATATGGGCACATGCCACTACTACTCCCAGGTAACATTCTTGATTTAAAAAAAATTAAAGCAATTCAAAGACAAATTTTGAAATTAGTTAAGACTGGGTCTGAGAAACTTATCAGCTACCCAGTCAAGCAAGACAAAGGTGATCTTTAATTAAACCACCTTTTCTAATTGTATTTAGTCTTCATCATCTAATAACCATTTTCTTTTTCTGAAAAATGTTCTACCAAGAGTAAACTACATTGTTCTCCCAGGGACCTTTTCCTTTGGATGTAAGGTTGTACTAAATTTCATACCTTAATTATCTGCAAAGTTGGTTTCAGCAAGGAGAATCAGTCATTCTTTGAGGCAGTAGTTGTCAAATGTGATCTTCATCAATAGCCTTTCCTAGTGTTATGGTTTGGATATAAGGTGGGCCTCAAAAGCTTCTGTGTTAATGCAGGAATATTTAGAAGTGCAGTGATTAGATTATGAGAGCTGTAACCTAATCAGTCCATCCTAGTTTGAATTAACTGGGTTGTAACTGTAGGCAGATGGGGCATGGCTGGAGGACATAGATAGGTCACTGGGGTGTGCCCTCGAAGGATTCATTTATCTTGCAGCCCTCCCCTTTCTCTCTCTGCTTCCTGGCCACCATAAGCTTTCCCCCACCGCGTTTTTCTGCCATGATGTTGTGCTTTATCTTAGGCCCAGAGCAATGGAGTTGGCCGACCACGGACTAAACATTTGATGGACTAAACCTCTGAAACTATGAGCCAAAAGAAACTTCTCCTCCTATAAGTTGTTAGGTTACTTTGGTCACAGCAATGTAAGGCCAATTAACACATCTAAAAGAACTTGATGGAAATGCAAATTATCACCTTGCACCCAGATTTACTGAATAGGAAATTCTTGGGGTGAGATCCAACAATCTGAGCACCGGGTGATGCTGACATGCTCAAGTAGGAACCCCTGCCTTGAGGACAGATGTCATTGGACACCTGAAGGTTCAACCTTGGGTTGGGTTGTATGGAAGTGAAGGGGCTAGATCCCTAAGTCAATTTTTCATGGTTTTCCTGGATCAAAGTGACATTGTTCCAATAAATAAATTATCCTGATAATAGGAACTTAGAGAGTGACCCAGAGAAAAGCCCATTTGTTGTTTACACTGTAGATTGTGGAGCTTTGTTCAGGGAACATGAACAATTGTTGCTCCTCCTGGACCCATGATGATAACTCCAAGCTGTTGGCTAGCTCTGGTCTCCCCATTTAGGAGGAGGCTAATGTGAGCTCTCCTTACAGGTAACATGCCCAAGCATGCCAGCAAAATTCTGATTTGCTTGCAGTTGTTAGCCATGCAGATCTCTATGCAGACACATTTAGCTTGGGAACAATGACATGTCCTCAAACAGGAAGTCTCAAAATTTGACAGACGCAAGGGCTAGCATCTTTCTTCAGAATAAGTAGCAGAGAAGAAGCTTTAATAATTGGGGAAACACGAATTTGAAAATGACAAACATGGTCACTTTTTAGATCACTTGCCCTCACACTTTAATCAAGAGAAAACTGTATTTACTTTGTGCCCCACTAAGTATCCATGTTCCCTGACAGCACAATGACAGGGCCATCATGACTTATAAATTGACTTCTTAACAGGGCCAAAGCCACAGTTGATCACCTTTGGATTTTTTTGTGTTTGACCAAATTTATTTGCTTAATGAATGAGCCTTAGTTAGAGCTGATGTTGCTGTTTGGGTGGTAAATGGAGTCAGCCAGCAGATCCTAGGACCTGTTCAGTCAGGCCATGTGATTATGCAGATTTTGATGGCGTGCGCGTGCACGCGCACACACAAACACCTTGATGGTGATTTCAGATCAGTTAAAATTCCCTTTCGGTGTTAAAAAAAACTCCCAATGGCTATTGTGGTTAATGGCAATAGTCCAGCCCAGTAGAATAAGCTTCCACTGCCTTTCCCTGCCTTCCACTATCTCCAAGGGAGACTTAAAACATGCACCCCTTGCAGGAAGATGAGTTTCTACTTATGTGTAAGGTCATTTCTGTTTGCATCACTGAAGGCAAAGAAAAATCTTGAGAATTCACGTTGTATTTTGTCAACCTTGTCCTTAGGGACTGGTGAGAAGTGTACCTTTGCATTCTTTGCAAAGAAAATGGGATGTGTCAACAAGACCTGGACACTGTTTTCTTAGCTGATGGAGATGGCACTGTTCAGGATTTAGACATTTACATATAAACAGTGTAATTGCAGGGATAGCAGGAGCTGGCAGGAAATTAGGCTGGTGCTTGATATGCTAATTACAGTTCTCTGTAATCTTTCAAAGCTGTTTGGAAAGAGAATTTAGAATTGGAGAGAACTAAACCCCAGCAAAGGTAAGTGATTTGTCTGAAGAGCTCAGGGTTAATAAATGAGAAATTTGCTGTGTGTTCTGAATTTGCAAAGGGCTTTACAAACAATATCTCATTTTAATCTCTCAATCACACTGGGGTGAGTATTTTATTACTCTTATCAACCATGCTATTTATGGAGAAGGGAAACCATTTGACCACAGAGAGAAATTAACTTGCAACTAGCCTAGATTTACCCTGCTAGTCATTGGAGATCAATTGATGTTTGTTGAGAGCTGAGAAGGATGTGTGATGGTCATTCTTTGTCTACCAGTGATAAAACTATGATTATTTTATTTTATTTTTTTGGTGGTACTAAGGATAGAACCCAGGACAGCACACATGCAGGCAAGCACTCTGCCACTGAGCTACATCTCCAGTCATGGATGTTCCAATTCCAATTCTTAAATCAGCAAGGAACATCTGCTACTTAGTTCCCATTAGTATTATACATAAAAGCCTACATTTCTTGAATCAGAAAAAAAATTAGATATTCTATAAATTCAAGTTAACCTTCTAGATAGTTCTTGACCGAATTTACTATCATCAAGATATATATAGACTGGGGATGTAGCTCAGTGATAATGTGTTTGCCCAGCATGTATGAGGACCTGGGTTCTATTCCTAGCGCAAGAGAGAGAAAGAGAATGCTATTTATATTCCCTTTTATAAGCTGTCTAAATAGAAGCAAAAGTTGTATTAACATTGTGAATCAACAAAAAAGTGTATAAATATCTCCCCCCCCCCCATTTTCCCCTTCATTTAGGACTTGCAGCACATCTAATAGTGATTGATGTAGTATAGTTTCTATACTTAGCTTTAAAAATAAAAAAATGTACACCACCACATTGACACTTTTGGAAGGGAGTAAATTTCTTCATCTGAGAAATTTCTTGGCAACAAGCTATGCAGCACTCAGCTTATCCTAAAATTTGTGTATGCTCTTGTCTTGGTTGCTTGTGCAGGATAAATATGGAAATGCTGCCATTTGTATGGAATAAGCCTTGATTAGGCCTTCTCGCTCCCTGTGCTATGCTGGCCAGGCAGACAACAACAGGAAATTCAGTGTTGGTCATTACCCAGTAACCTCAAGAGCACTTGGGCAGGTGTGTAGGGTGGATCTGAGGGGCTAAGGAAGGGGCACTGTGAAGGAGATGAATGTTGGCCTCGCACCTAGTAGATGCTCAACAAAAGGAGGACAAACATGATCCTTGGAAGCCCAGTAGTAACTTAAAGGAACGGAAAGACTTCACACAGGAGGGGGATTCTCTTCTCTAAATATCTACCTGCTCTTCTGCCCTCTGTGTTTTCCCAGTAGAATCTCAGGGGCATTCTCCTGGCCATCCTCCTTCTTTCTTCAATCAAACTTTGATAGAGCTCCAGGGAGACCTCCATGTTCTCTGACATAGGAGTGAGTGGGCATGCACACGAGCACAATCATTAAAAACATGAGCCCTGTTGATGTAATTTTTGCATCTATGATGTGATCATTATGATCACAAGATTTTCTAAAATATCTCATTAAATCAGCATTTTGTCTAATCATACTTTGTGCTCAAATTGGCATCTGAGTTTGAGATACAATGTTTGGAGGCAAGGATCAGGCCATGCTTCTTATTCACCCAATAGCACATACTCAAGAATATTATTGTCCAACAGACTCTGGTCCACTGTTTATTCCTTAGGTGGCACGAAGGGATGCAGGTGCAAATACATGAGTGTTGTTGAATGGAAACTGAAAAATCAAAACCGTGCCTTAATGATCTTTGTTTCCCAAAGTCTCAAATAATCAAACTGCTTCCTCCTTTTTGCCTTTCAAATAAGGTTGTCCCTGGATTGAATTCAAGCTTCCAGAGGGATGTAAAGAGAGTCAGTTAATTCCTCAGCTCAAACCATGTCTTCCTTGGATCACTGTGGGGATTGTGCTGCTCCATGATCAATGGCTGTATCCAA
The DNA here is from genome assembly GCF_902686455.1 of Sciurus vulgaris. Taxonomy (NCBI): domain Eukaryota; kingdom Metazoa; phylum Chordata; class Mammalia; order Rodentia; family Sciuridae; genus Sciurus; species Sciurus vulgaris. Next base: position 33,786,581 of record NC_136474.1, read on the forward strand.
ATATTTATTTAAAAAAGACATTCCAACTTTTTCACTTTTACTTACATAGAATTAATTTGAACAGAACTCACGTCTCCTGTATGGACTCCTTGTACTCCCAAAGGCATCTGATTCTTTGGGCTTATGTATGAAAAGTCTATAACTGTTCCTGACTTTTAGAACCCAGGAAGCAGAGAGCAGAGGTGTAGCATTAACTTTCTCAAGAAAAAGCGAGACATCTCTGGGCATCATCTGTCTGATGAGCACCTGTTCTTTCCTTCTTTCACAGCCTCTTTCACTTCTCTCTCCTTTGTGATGCTAGAAATTGAACCCAGGGCCTCACACATGTTAGTCAAGTGCTCTACCACTAAGTTATACTCCCAACCCCTTCTCTAAGAGTCTTGTGAACCTGGCCTCATTGCATCCCAGGAAAGATCCACAGCAGCTCTGATGGTAGCTGATCACCTCATGGGGCAGTCTGTAATAGATGCAGGGAAGGTAGGACAGGGTACAGGAGAGTGTGCTAAGTTCACAACCTGGCTCTGCTACTTAATGACATCACAAAGTCAGTTTTCATATTCCTCTTAGTTCAAAGTGGTCTCATACCAATAAATTATCCTCATGATAGGGGCTTAAACAGTGACCCAGTGAAAAGCCCACCTATTGTTTACACTGCGGACTATGGAGCTTTGTTCAAGAAACATGAGCCATTTAATAACCCAGTGTTGTGTTTGGTGAGTCACTTATTTTCCTCCTGTCTTGGTTTTTCATCTGTGAAACTTAGAGAATCATTATCTGTTGACCCCACCCTAGGACCCGTTTTCCCTTTGATAATTTCATTTGCTTCTTCTACCATAGAGCATTACCAGATCTCATCTCTCTCTTCTGTAGGTTTTTGTTCTTGTTTGTTAAACTTGCAAACCAAAACACCTATTTACTATTTTCTAATTAGAAACTCTCAAGTATATTCTTTACCTGGATGCAGATGTAGATAAGAAGTTAAATTATATTGCATAACCATATATTCATCTCTACTATCAATAACTAAACTTTATTTAAGTCTCGCTAGCTGCCAAGTAATATAATTCTAAATATTCATATATATTAAAATTTAATCCTTACAATAAACTATGAGTTGGGCAACATTATTATTTTCATTTTATAAGCAGGAAAACTGAGACACAATGAAAGAAAGTTATGCAAGGACACACAGCTGGTAATGCTGGGGGTCTGCCCCAGAACCTGAGCTCTTGGTGTTATGTGATCTACACAGGGTGAACCCATGTATGGACTCCATACTGCACAAAGTGCACCTCTGATCATGCATATCTATGCTGCTGGTAGGCTTCCCAGCTCATGACTGTGCAGTCCCACAGGATCTGTGCTTAGAAGGTCTGTCTTGCTTGCCCTTAGAAGGGCTCTGCTGTGTAACAGAATAGTCAAGACCAGGTAAGGGATGGAAGTTTATTTGACTAACAGTTCCAAATGCTGGGAAGTCCAGGAGAATGACAATGACATCTTCTCAGCATCCAGTGAGGGACTTCCAGTTTCATCATAACATGACAGATGGAGGTATCACATGGTGAGACAGCACAAGTGAGCAAGCTTGGGTTTCTCTTTTTCTTATAAAGCCACTAATGCCATCATGAGGGTTCAATCCTCACAAACCCAACTAATCCTGATTACTTCTGAAGGCCTCATCTCGAAATACCATTAACATATATGAATTTGAGGGCTATATTTTCCAATATATGAATTTGGGGGGCATATTCAAACCATAGCAGGTTTAATTGATTTCATGTTCTGCTGTTGCATTAAGCTTGAAATTCTCATTACATTTTTCTTTGAAACTGTGAGTGTCCCTACCTCCCTGCCAGGAAGTCCCATGGGAAAATGTAGCATATAGATGAACAGATTAGATACATGCAAGATTTATATCTGTTGCTCTTTGCCACCACATTTGCACACTGTGTCCATGTGACCACTGAGCACAGCATTCCAGAGGACTCACAGGCATGGAATTGAGTAAGACTGTAACTGCAATGGAGGAAAGTTGGGTCTATGACTGAGCAAGCAGAAGCACTGGCAGCTCTGAGGCCACACTTGCCTTTAGAACCAAAATCTGCCTTGGCCAGACTTACTTTGAATGGAGAAAGAAGGCAATGATGTTTAAAGAAACAAGTAGCCACAGAGATATGTCACAGCCTTTCTTACTCAGGTTTGTTAGCCAGCCACTTACACTGAAAATGACCTTGTGGCAGGGAAAGAAAGGATACTCCACAGTCCTCTTCCTTTCAGGCTTTTCTTTCTCCCCAGAAATCTGAAGGCAGAGAGTGTTGGTAAAACACACACATATCAAGAAGCAAAATAAAAATAGTTGAGTTAGTTTGGGGCAGCAGTTCACTGTTTTGGTAAGAACAAAATACATGTAGATGTATGAGGTTCAAAATACAAATATGCAATATTTGCCATCAAATATACGAGCTAAATACTTGGTATTTTTTTTCACTTACAAGTGGCACTGTGTGACATAAAGATTTATGATCTTTTTTGTCTTCATCCATCATGGTTCCAGAATGGCCTTGTCTGATGTTAAGGTTCTGTGCAGTGGTTTATGTTGGACAGAAGGGGCCTAGCTTGATGAACCAGGTCAGATCCTAGGACTACAGAGGCTGGGGTACAGTGGAGGCCAGCTCTGGATCTCAGTGACAGCTTTCTCTTAGAGTATTTTCTGTATGAGACAATGAGCCCCCAAAAGGCAGGTACCATATTTTTTTTTTTTACCTCTGCTGTACCAGATCTCTATGAAAACTAGCATTTTAGAAGGTATTCAATAAATAAAATCTGCAGATGAATGACTATATAAATGAGTGAGTGGACGAAGAGGCAATGAGGATTCTTTCACAGTCTTCTATCCCAATTACATTGGAAAGGGATAAGCAAAATGAAAAATGTTCGTGTCCTCTTAGTGTGGGTGGATCTAAAGATAAGTCAGTTTGATTCAAGTTGAGACATTCTTACCTTAAGCAATGTACATTAATCATAGGGTAATCACATAGCCCTATGTGCCCAGCCCAGGTCCAGTTCATGTCTGCTGTCCAGCAATTACCAAGTGCCCCCTTCTCCTCTCAAATGTTCTATGGTCTGGATGATAAATTATATGATTATCTTACCTATGGAAGGGAGAACTACTTCTGAACAATAGGCAGTGGATACCAGGGATGGGGTTTCCTAAAGATAGGGGCTGATGGCTGAGGGGCAAGAAAATGCTTCCTCAGACCTCTTTCTGCTCTCAAATTCCTAGATCCTGGGGGCAACATTTAAAGAGGTAAATATGAAATGTATTTATTTTACATCTATCTTTTTTTTTTTTTTTGCGGTACTGGGAATCGAACTCAGGGCCTTGTGCTTGCAAGGCAAGCACTCTACCATCTGAGCTATCTCCCCAGCCCTCTACATTTATAATATTGGAAACAACTCCAAAACATGGTTGACTTAATATTTTGTTGCAATTGGGTAATCAGAAATACGTATAACTAGCATTTACTATAGTTAACTTTAAACCTTATCCATTATACTGTTCTTTTATTGTAATTGGTTTATATTCATTGAGCACAATTGGGAATGAACAAAGGGGACTGTCAACTTACTATGGATACTCTTACGTTGATAATTGTATTAGCATTTAGAAGTTCACCTCAACTCTCAGAACTATATTGGAACTTATTTAAGCTCAACTCCCTAATTATATAGAAGAGGCTTCTCAGAGATAGGAAGACTGAACTATTTTGTCTAATAGCTGAACAAAGTTGTAATTGAACAAATCATCTGTCCAGGCATCGAGCACAGGTGGTTCTAATTCTTCTACAATATCCTACCTCCTCAATTCATCAGGAAGCTTATTTCATAAGTATTATCTGTTATGGAGTCTTCTATAAATCAATTGTTCCACATTACTTTCTGTGTAAACCTACCTTTACTTTAGATGTAAAGTTGAGCATTAAAGTTGACCAGAGTTCATAGGAAGAAGTGGTAAATGGCATCTTCTATTTCACATTTCCATTTCTGTTTTGGAGGATAGTAACTCTTTAGGAAGACAAACAAGAAATGGCAAATTATAATAAAAGTGAACACAAGCATACATTTCAAGACCTACAATGGTGTGATTTGTTATGTTCTAAATTAAAGGGGTAATAACTTAGCCCATTCGTTTCTCTTCATTTTTTAAGAATATACATACTGCAGACAAAGGGAAGGCAGAAAAATTTGCTTAATTTTCCCGATTTAACAACATACTTTCCCTGTGCGTCAAGTTTAGAATCCCAGAACAGTTTTTAAATGTCATATAAAATTTCTAGCAATTATGTTGCCAGAGGAAAAAAAAGAGTCCAAATTTAAAATTTTAAGTTTCATAAACATGTCAGAGTTTGTATAATGGAATACTGCCCCATTTGATGAATGGAAGTCTCTTAGAACCTTGGAGCTATTTTAAATTATACACAATTCTCACTCCTATCCAAAGCTTAAGAGCTGACATTTTTAGATTTCTGCTTTGAAATCACTGTGCTGGAGGGCAGCATCCCAATACCTACCACCAGGGGGCATCCTCCACAAGGTCTCAGCTCTGAATGCTGTCAGTCCCAACCACACCCTTTTCTTAGGCATGCCCTTTATTTGAAATGAGAATCATTGTATGTGTATCACTCAACTACATAAATATTTTAAAAATCACTGCAATGCTGTAATGCCAATATAAGAGAGAAATAATAAGGCAATATACATCTTGTTATAACATCTGTACAATATGTATTTCAACATACAAATTCTAGGTACAAACATATTAGAAAATAGATAATAAAATACACAAATTCTCTGCATCAAGACAACTTTCAAAATGCAGAAAATACAGATAAACACAGGTATGCTTTATTGACAACTCCAGTACCTTGAGTGGTACCCTAATGAAATGATCAAAGATGAAATATGCATCAAAAGTCTCCAAATAAAATGAAATACAGTCTTGGTTTCTACTGCACTTAAACTCCTAAAACGATCCAGCAGCTATTAAAATGATCTTTAAAAAAGTACTTCGTTAGTATACATATGTCAAAACATCATCTGAAATGAAATACAATTATGATTTGTCAATTAAAAATAATTTTAAAAATTTTAAAGAATTTTAAAATACTGCTCTACATGTTAAAGTATTGTGTTTATGTGTAAAATGGTTACATTCCATGCTCAGATAATGAGAGACTTTTTAAAACGCATGTGAATGATTTAGTGGAGCATTCAGAAGTTATGCAGTTGGTAGGGCAATTTTTTTCTGGGTAAACGCAATACATCTAGCATTCCAGATGCCCCCTCCTTTTCAATACCAGTTGTACACTCCTAATCTAATTTTTGTGATAACAGCCCCTCCCAATAAACTCCAAAAATGCCCTGAGGGGGTGCTCCCACCCATACTAAGAACTAGGGCAAGAACAAAAGGGCCTCCCTTCTGCCATCATCCTCTCCTGCCTCTCCATTCTAATACCAGAGGGAAATATCATCTCTTATTCCAAAGACTCTCGTGCGGGTTTAACTGCGTAAACCTCCATGTTATAGTTTGAACCATCTGAAGATGGTTCAATTTAGATCCGAAATATCCCCCAAAGCCCATGTGTTGAAGGCTTGTCCTCTAATCCATGGCCCTATTGGGAGGTGGGAGAACCTTTATGAGGTGGGGCGAGTGGGAGGAAGTTAGGTCATTGCTAGTATGCCTTCAGGGGACTCCAGCTTCTTTCTCTCTTTTGCTTCCTGGACAGCATGCAGTGGGCAGCTTCCTCAGCCTCATACTCCCAAAAGCGATGGGCCAACCAATCAGGGACTGAAACCTCCAAAATTTTTAGCCAAAATAAACATTTCCTTTTTTAAAGTTGATTCTCCCAGGTATTTTGTTATACTATAGGAAAGCTAACATGCTCTGTTACCCAGATTTTTATACCCATAAAGGTGGATCATTCCCTTTCCTGATAGGATAGCACAGGAAAGTAAACTCGTGATCCTCCTGCTCCATCTTCCCAAGCCACTGGGATTATAGGTGTGTGCTGAAAATATTTTTTAAAAATATAGATTCCAAGGCTCTGCTCCATACTTTTAAACCAGATCTGTGAGGAAAAGGACCAGAGACCCTGCATTTTTAACATTCTCACCAGGAGATGTTAATGTTCTCAAAATTTAAGAGCCTCTGAGATCATTCACTCTCATTACCACCACACAGCTGCCATTCTGACCATGAGAGAGTCTAGTGGGTCCTGGGAGGAGAGGCTGGCTTGGGTCCCACATGGAATTTTGTCAGTAACCTTGTAAGAGAAGTTGGGAGGTTCCCACATGCCCAATGTGAAGAGATGCCTCAGTTTCACATACATGAATCCACCTTGACTTTAGGTCAACCCTTTTGAACTTTAAGTTTCTTGATAGCCAAAAAATTGCTCACTCTGTTGAAAATTTCCTATTGTTTTCATGTTGTTCAAAGAGGATGGTTTCTTGTGAAAAACTAGGAATTATTTCATATTTTAAATGTATCTTTACGTTAAAATAAGAAAAAAACTGGAATATAGATAAACACCTGGTTTTGGACAAGAGTCTGAGGGTGCAGAAATTCTGGATATAATTTGGCCCACGAGTATAGAGCACAAAATGTAGTAGTCCTGAGTAAGCCATATTTTGTTCTTCTATGGGTCAAAGTTAAAGTCATTTCTCTTGGTAAGACTATAATATAGACACAGAATGAATTTCACTTGTTTGGTGATTTTTTTTTTTTTTCAGTAGTTAGAATTGAACTCAGGGCATTTAAGCATGCTAGGCAAGCACTCTATCACTAAGCTATATCACCAGGCCTTTATTTTATTTTGAGATAGGGTATTCCCAAATAGCCCAGGCTGTCCTGGAACTTATGATCCTCCTGCTTCAACCTCCCAAGTAGCTGGAATTACAGACATGCACCACCACACCAGACTTGATTTGGTGATATTTTTAAAGAGTCTTTTAAGTTTACTCTACCGGTATTAGATAATGATGATGAAAACATTGAAAATAATACCAGAGCTGGGTACAGTGGAATGCATCTATAGTCCCCACTATTTGGGAGGCTAGGGAAGGAGCATCACTTGAGCCATGGAGTTCAAGGCCAAGTTGAAGAACACAGCAGGAGCCCATCTAAGAAAGAAAGAAAGGAAGGAAGGAGGAAAGAAGGAAAGAAGGAAAGAAAGAAAGAGAGAAAGAAACAGAGAAAGAAAGAAAGAAAAAAGAAAGAAAGAGAGAAAGAAAGAAGGAAAGAAGGAAGGAAAGATGGAAGGAAGGGAAGAAAGAAAGAACCTTACCCAAGACGAAGAAGCCACAGAGAGGGTAAGACTTGGGCAGAATTTGGACCCAGATTCACTTGATGTCAATGCCTTAACTTTTATAACCACACTACACTCTTTTGGACAAAGAGGTCATGAATACAGTCATATAGACATTACTTACACCAGTGCTGCATGAAGTTCCCTCGGACTCCATTTAGGCTCCTACAGAAGAATGATAAAATTGGAACCCTGAAATATATGTTATAAATGTATGCAATGCAGGTTCCAACAGAAGAAATTGAAGGCCAAACAGGAGACAGTGAAGTAACCCAGAGATTGGCAAGCATAAATCTTGACTGTCATGGATTGAAACCTTTAGAACTGTGAATTAAAATAAAATTTCCACCTTTTAAGTTGATTTCTCTTAGGTATTTTATTATTGTAACAGAAAGCTAACTAACAACCCCCATCACCCAGCTTTTCACACATACATAAAGGTAGGTCATTCCTCCTCTGACAGCACTATGGTTACATAGGCTCAGATAATGGATTATTATCTGATGGGACAATTCTTCTCTGGGAACATTGCAACACATCTAACATCCCTTACTCCCACTCATTTAAATGCCAATTATGTCCCCCAATCCAATTGTTGTGGTAACAAATAACATCCTAAAACACTCCAAAAATGCCCTTGACAGCAAGGTGATAGAAAGCCGAAGTTACCAGAAGGAGCAGGGACAGCCAGAACCTCAGAGAGCCACTCCACAAAGGAGACTGGACCTGCTGGAGAAGACACAAGAGGCAGAGAGAGAGGGTGATACCCTGGACTTTCCCTTCCTGTCTGACAGTCCACCCTCAAACTGAGCAAAGCAGTAAGCCTGGAAACCTACCTGTGGTGGGTTATTTCCCCTTCCAGGCAGAGCAGAGGAAGGCAGAGTCAGGGACCAGTTCTGGGTGGAGAGGAACCAAACAGGTACAGCCACACTGGGTCTTGCTGTTGTTTTACAGAATAAGCATTTTAAGTTTCTTTTAAATAGTAAACATATTCATGCCTTTAGAATAATTTGATTTAACAACAACAAAAGATTTTTTTCAAATCACATTTGACTTTAAGAACATTTCTTCTACAAACAGCTATCTCTATATATCTGTAACCCACTGAATATTGGAAAATAAAGAAGGCATTATTGAATTTCCTTTACACAGGGCCAGTAGTCACAATTGCTAGACTAATAATAAGGAGGATGGATTTTGTTCCACTTAGTACCTGAAGGAAAAGGAAGCTATCTATAAACTGATCATCTGGCTAATGTTTTTTGGAAGACTAACTTACTGAATCACCTTTGGGGTGGCCATTTGTATGGCTGTATGTGGTCTGAGGAGCTGTCAAGCTTGTGCTACCAGTCCCAGGAGTAATTCTTCAGGAATTTGAGGGTGTTGAGTCTTCTGGGTCTCTGGAGGGAGTTCTATTGTCCTGGACTGCCAGTTAGCACTAATTGAAGGTGAAAGTTTGAGCATCCTCTATGGGAGCTGACTAGACCATGGTAGCAGAGCAACTTTTCTATTTGTCCTGGGTGGTCACTTAGGCCCAAGCAAAGCCAATCAGTGTCCTTTTTTCTCCAACACTCTGTGAGATATAGCTGAGGTCTTACTAGACATTGCATCAAAGGATATTTCTTGTGTGTCATCCCACATTTGGAAGAATTCTCAGAAAAGCGACTCACACACACAGCAGTTCTATACATACAGCAGCAGAGCTGGCAAGGTTTCAGTGCCCTCAGAGGTCAACCCCTGACAAGGCACAATGTCTTCTGGGAGACCTGGCTCTCTGATTTATGCAAGTTTTTAAAAATTAGTTTATCCTTCGGGCTGGGGATATAGCTCAGTTGGTAGAGTACTTGCCTCGTAAGAACAAGGCCCTGGGTTCAATCTCCAGCACTGCCAACAAACAAACAAACAAACAAAAACCCCCAAATTAGTTTAATCCTGTACTTTTTGAAGGTTGTGGTTAAGATCACAAACTTGGGAATCTATTTTTTTTTTCTGTTAGTTTTACAAGTCTGTGCTCTTTTCTTTATCCCTACTACCACTGTCCCCTCAACCAGAGCTTATTGCCACAGCCACCAACTGCTCTTCCCTCACCAGCCTCCCTCTGCTCCACCATGTTGCTGTTGGGCTCTTTTCTATGCAAATACGATCAGTGATGCTCAGAACCCTTCAATCCTCTAGGATGATATCCAAATACTTCTGTCACCACCCTTAGGCCCATCTCTAAACCCTGTCTTACCTGCCTGCACACTTGCTACTCTCACACACCTACAAGACCAACAAGAAAATGCAAACCTCAAGCTGATTAAGGCGCCCATCCTAGCACCTTGTAATTACACCTGCCCTCTGCCTCCTTAAAATGCCTAGGCTGGAGGACAGGTTGGGCTTTTTACTTTGGGTTTTGCCCAACATCCCATGCCTGAGACATAACTGCATTCAATTATTTGCAAAAAGCACTTTATAGTTCATACAGTGTGTTCTCGTACTTGCTCATTTAATCCTCATTCTCACTCAGGTGGTAAATCTTTTCTAAATGTATAGGTGAAGGAGAACACTGAGGCTCAAAAAGGTCAAGCGCCTTGCCCATAGAGCAGAATTCATACTCAAGTATGAAGAAAGGTGCCGGACTGAGGGGAAAGTACAGGACTGATACTCCTAAACAACCTGGTTTGAATTCCAGCTTAGCCATGGCTAAGGCACCCCAGGCAAGCGACTGCGCCCGTGTCCTCATTCTTAAACAAGACAGGAATTTCGATTCCGGATTGTTATGAGAATTAAATAAAACAATGCCTATTAAGTGTCTAACAGTGCCTGGCTCTCAGCCCGAACTATAAATGCGAGTTCCCTTCTGACCGTAAGCTTGGCGATCTGCTTCTCCTATTTCTACAGCAGCTCCTCCCTCTCGGCGCTCCGGAGGCCACTGGGGGTGCCAACTGTGGAGCACTGTGCCGGTCTTGACGTGATACTTGTTTCTAGTACCAGCGATCCTTAAAGGAGAGCGGGGACTCTGAGCACAGCTTGGGAAAGATAGTTTAGTGGGATGGGACTGAGGGGCCCAGGGGTTGGGGTAGACTGGAGGGGTCGAGGGTGTGGGGGATGGTCAGCCAAGAGAAAACGGACGACCCAAGGCACACACCACAGAGGGGCCTACCGACACCTCCTGAACTTCAATCTCCCTCAAAGTGGCGGGTGCCCGCCCCCTTCCCCCTACATCACTCTGCTTCTTCCCTCCCTCCCCAGCTCCCGACAGTGTCTCTAGGGTCTCAAAAAACAAGCAGGGACCCAGGGCTGCAAGAGCGCGTGGACGCCGCCGGCTCTGCGCCCCCAGGGAGCCGAGGCCCCGCCCCTCCCGGGCGACGGCTGGCGGTAGGCGGGGCATGCGCACCCCGCGGCGGGCGCAGGACTAGGGGCGGCGGGGAGCGCGCGTGCAGTTTCTCTCCGCTGGGAGCGGCGCGGGCGGGCGCGGGCAGGAGCGGGCGGGTGTCGAGGGGCGCGAGCGGGCAGTAGGCGGGGAGCAGGACGCGGGAGCCTGGCGCGCGCCACCGTCAGACTAGTGCGGGTGTGCAAGGCCGCGGCGGCATACCCACGAGCCCCGAGCGCAGGTTCCAGGGGATGCGAGGTACCCTGAGCCGCTGTGGGGCTGTGTGCGGACAACTCAAGCGGCAGTGACCTCAGTGAGGGGAAAGCGGGGCGGCAGAGGCTGCGAGTCCCGCAGGGACTCACAGGCCGGGGTGTGTGTGTGTGGTGGGCGGAGGCGGGGGGACGGCGGGAGCGCGGGGCGCAGACCGGGCGGGGCAGGGGGACAGTGATGAGCGAGCGCGCAGGGAGGCTGCACGCCGCCGCCGCCGCTCGGAGCATCTGCCTCCCAAGCTGCTGCTCACCGCCCGGGCTATGGAGACGCTGAACGGCCCAGCGGGCGGCGGTGCCCCGGACGCGAAGCCACAGCCGCCCGGCCAGCACCACCGCCATCACCACCTCCACCCGCTGGCCGAGAGGAGGCGACTGCACCGCGCGCCCTCGCCAGCCAGACCCTTCCTCAAGGATCTGCACACCCGGGCCACTACGCCGGGCCCAGCTCCGGCTGCCCCATCGTCCGGCCGAGCTCCGACACCCGCTGCTCCACGTTCACCTAGCCTAGCGGGCAAGGCACCGCCCTCGCCCGGGTCCTTGGCCGCGCCCGGCCGCCTCTCCCGGCGAAGCGGTGGCGTCCCTGGCGCGAAGGACAAGCCGCCGCCGTGCGCCGGGGCCAGAGCGACAGGAGGCGCCAAGGCCGCCCTGGGAACCCGGAGGGCAGCGCGCACCGTGCCTGCTGAGGCTCTACCCCGGGCCGGGAAGCCTCCAGCGGCCGAACCTCCACCCGCTGCTGCCAAGGGCCGAAAATCCAAGCGCGGCTCCGGAGCAATCCCCGGCCGAGCCATCGGCCCCTTGGCCCCGGCCGCCCCGGTCCCCGCCGTGACCCTCTCTGTGATCTCGGCTGTCGGCTCACTGGCCCCCGGCTCGCGCATCAGCCACACAGACAGTAGCTCAGATCTCTCCGACTGTCCCTCCGAACCTCTGTCGGATGAGCAGCGCCTGCTCCCAGCTGCCAGCAGCGACGCCGAGTCCGGCACCGGCTCCAGTGACCGGGAACCCCTGCGAGGAGCCCCCATACCGAACCCCGCAGCCCGGGAAGCGCCGCCTGGCAGCCCTGAGCCCCCTGCGCTTCTCACCGCCGTCTCCTGTCTCGGGGGCCGTAGCAGCCCAGGCGGAATCCCCCCAGGGTCCCCGGGGCCCGGTGCGGCGGAGGATGCTGGGGGGCACGTACCGCCTGAGCGACCAGTTCCTGGGACTCCCAAGGAGCACAGCCAGGTTGAGCAGCCCCGGCTCTTGCGGGTGCCAGTGGCGGAGGAGGAGGAGCTGCTGCGGGAGATGGAGGAGTTGCGCTCAGAGAACGACTATCTGAAGGTGAGTAGCGAACTGGGCAGCAGGTGTAGAGGCGCCCCCAGGAAGGTCTGGCAGTGGGCGGCGCCCCTGGAGCCCCGACTGCCTGGGCTTCACAAGCTCTCCACCCCTTCTGTTCTCCATTTTCCTGACCCGCCATTCATTAGGTCTTGGAAACTTAAGCCAAAACTTCTGAAAGGAGCAGCAAGACCTGTGGGTCCTTCTTCTCCATTTAGCTTTTCTTGTTTCTACAAGTCTTGCTTGTCTTCACTGATGCCTTTTTCTCTTGTTGATAATGTTAGGGGAGAGGTTGGTATAATGGTTTTGGCTACATCAACCCCCCATCGCGTGCCCAGTCTCACCTGTGGGAAAGGGTTATCCCTTGATACCCAGCTCTGCAGGACACATGCAGGTGTGTGTCAATTCCAGAGAGTGTAGTTGCCCAGGCTGTGAACTTGCTGCTCCTCTTGCAATTACAGAAAGAGCTAGTGGCACACATTGTCTCCTTGAGGCTCCAGAAGGCAAGGTGTGTGTGTGTTGGGGGGGCAAATTCAGAAGATGATCATTTTTAGCAGTAAACTAAGTTCAGAAAGGGCCCCTTGAGTGTTGCCTGGGTTCACCAGCCCTTTATAAGCATCCACAAGTAAGTTCTGTGTTAGAAAGGGCCACAACAGCTCTTTCCAAGGAATCACAGCCTCTGCTGCACTCTTTCTGAGTATTTTCCAGCAGGGCCTGCTGGCAGTGGCCTCTTCATCTTGTTAGCCTTGGGGTGCTTAATCTCACTTCATCTTTTCACTGTGGAGGAGGACTGGTTGTGGAAGCTAAGGTTTAGACCATGATAAGGGTCAAGCCAGTTTAGTTGATTAGAGAGAAATGAAGGGGTTATGCTGAGTGCAACTTTTAATTTTTTATAATCCTCAGGTTAGCAAATAACTTCAGGGATATAAATCTGTTTGTGTATCCATTAAGGTCTTAGTGAACATCCTCCCAAGAGGCAAGGTGGCTCTGTTTTATCAGTGGGCTATGTGATTTGTTTTTTCAGCAAATGATGAATCTGCCTGATTGAGGTCCAGGTTTTGGTCGGTGGGACTGAGACTTGAGTTTTTAAAGTGATGGTGTACAATTGAAGCTGAAATCAGCACCTTAACCACTGGGTCCTCCTAAACCTTATCTAAATCTGCTCTAACCAGCCAGGTGCAGTAGTTATTTTATGCAAATAATGAGGCAAAGAAAGAGGTGAGAAGCAAGCAGATTGGGACTTGGAGCAAGACTTTTCAAATAGTGTTACCTACTCTTATATAATAGACTACACAGCAAAATTCAAAGGTGTTGAAGAGAAAATACAACTATATTGTGTGTCGCTCTTTCCTGCCAGTGGTACTTTTGCAAATACCTAACAATGTAAGCTCCTGAGAATGAGAATGTTATTGGTTGTTGTAGTCCCAGTTCTTAGTGACCTATGGTGTTTCCAATTGAATGATGTGTATCCAAATCTAAATCATGACTACTAAGCAGCAGAAACCCCTGTTGTTATATTTATCCCAACTGCAGTTCCACAGACAAGGATGCTGAGAGCTAGAAACTAATGGGACTTGTCCAAGGTGACCCAGTCACTAAGTGGTGCTGCTTCCATTTTGCTGCTCCCTGAGCCTCTGCTCTTTGCTCTGCATGAGGTTGTATCCCTGTTTCCAGCAAGGCTGCTGTTCTCAGCATACGCTGCTTCAGAGCCGTTTTATTAGCTCAACATGTTGAGTTTTCCTGGGGGCCCTCTGTTTTCTTTTCAGGTGAAAGGACCATAATGAATACCTCTCTACTAGCCTGTGTACCAACAGCCATACAAATCCCACTGGCAAGGTTTAATCTGCTGGAAATGTTCAGTTGCAATTTCCTGGGAGAAAGTGTCATGACCATCTGTTTACTAATGAGTTTCCAAAGACTTTACTCAGACAGCAGGAGAGAGAATTGGGTGGAGGGGATCTGAAGGATGCTGGGAAATTAGAATGATTGCATGTATATGAGTGTTAAGTTCATGTTTGGTCATTCCAAAAGCCTAAGTTCTAGTAGTTCAATTGGAGAAAGAAATACAATAATCCTGGTGGACTTTTCTATGGGTTAGTGACCTTGTCCACTTGTGGAAAAATTGAGCTCCAAGCATCAGTAACCTCACAGGACAGACAGTAGGCATTCCTTTCTTTGCACCTGGTGGTTAGAGTATACACATTGTAAACCCAAACTTCTCTTTTTCTTGTTGATGTTGCTCAGGGGTACAACACCATTGTTGTTTTTTGGTTTTTAAGATAGTAAATAAAAGTGCATCTTTGACGAACTACTTTGTTAGGGAATGTTGCACCAAACTTTTGAGATTAGATATAGTATCCATCTGTTCACATAATATCTAGCAAGAAGAAACTTGGCCTGGAGATTTTGTTTTGATGTGTTTTGGAGGGTTGTGACCATATGGAGCATTACATTCTTTTCCGAATCAGTGTTGTCACCAATGCTGTGCAGTATTATCATTTTCAGAGCTTGATTGACCAGAGTATAATCAAACAGAAAAATAAGGACAGTGCAACCCTAGGAGGATGTCTCATTGATCAGGAAATTCAGATGGAAGTCTCCTGGTGTTTAGCATGCCTTCCATTATGCTGGGTGGGGAGTGTAGGGTCATTTCTGTTTCTAGTTTCTGTTTCTTTATCAAGGGGCCCTGGGGTGACTAGATGAAAAGTGCAGAATAACTCAATTCAAGGGTCTGGCTTTGGTGTGAAAACAGGAGAAAGAGACTTGGATTGTTGTTGGGCTTCTGATGAATTTAGAGATACTGGAAGTTTTCAGAAATTCAAGTGAGTGACTGAGTTCATTTACCCCAGGTCTTTGCTTCTTCTAAAACAAAATCCAGGCACATTTCTTGATGCTAAGAACTGTCTTCCACAAGATGCTGGCCTGTTTCCTTCCTGTCAGGCTGCCATGACTGTGTTTTGCTTGAGTGCTCTGGGGTTCAGATAAGCCGTAGTGCTCATTGTCAACATATTAATTATGTCCTCTGCTTCCACAGGCTTTTCAGGAGCATGTAATCACTTTGAGTTTACTGGCCTATTTTGAAAATACTTTTAGCAACCTTACTGGTGATGCATACATAACCCACCCCCAGATAGTGGACCCTAGCTGTGCTGATATCCTTCAGGATGAGACAGGATTGACTGTTTTTGCTCCACATTCTCAATTATTTCATAAGAATTATCTTCAGTTAAAAGCAAACAAGTCCATGCCATGCCAGATCTAAGGGCAGATTGCTTTGATTTCTTGGGAGTAATAATTTCTTAAGAGCGATCGATGTTGTTGTTTTTGTTTTGTGTGTGTGTGTATATGTGTGTGAACATGCACATACATACTGAGGATCAAACCCAGGGCCTTGTGCATGCCAGGCAAGTGCCCTACCATTTAACTACACCCCTAATCCCTGAAGTTTTGGTTTTATATGTTGCAGTATCCCCCCACTGATTTAGCCTTGCCTTCCTGCTTCTCACTGGGGGTACTAGTTTTTTGAATTTCAGGTTCTAACATGTTTTGTTACATTTGGCTGCCTGGGTACCAGGTGCTCAGCGTGACCTGAAGGGTGACACGTGGAGGGGGGAAACTTCAAGGCAAAAATAAGCAGCTCTCAGCAGCTGATGTGTTTGAGCTCCACCTTCCTTCCCCTTCCTTCTTTCGGAAGGGTTAACATGGACAATGTTCCCAATATCCTGACATTCCACTTTCCACACCCATTCCTTATTCAGCCTGTGAAAGCATGGCTATAATAATCTTAGGTGGCAAGATAATGTTGACCAGGGCAACTAGCCCATCAGCTGCTGGCTGCACTGTCACTTGATAAACAATGGCAGTGGGTTCTGTGCCTCCTTAGCTACAACTGGGACTCTGCAGAGAACAGTTTCATTGTCCAGGGGGAAATGAGGTGGATTACTTGTATATTACAATAGAAAGATTTTCTGTCTGAAACTCCCAGAAGCTTGGAGTTATTGCAACAGCATACATAGGGCTGCTGCTACTGTCTCAATTAGGTCTATTTAAAGAGGGGTTATTAAAATAGAGATTGTTTTAGATTTGGGGGTGTTTAAAAGAGATTGAGATGTGAATATAATCAGTATGATCAAGAGTTTTTTTATCACTTATATTAAGAAATCATGAATTTAGTCTATATATATATACATACATATGGATATACATAGTCTCTATATATATATACATACATATGGATAAAACTAGCCTAGAGGTTTTCATTAAAAGTTATTTTTACTCTTGGTTTATTCATTTGCATCCATGGTACTTCATTAATTTGACAGATGTGTATATGTACATGTATGAATAATAAAGCTTGATTTGTTCTTTGTAAAAGAAAATAGTTGGACAACTTCACACTACTTAAAGAATCCATTTTATATAAAATATTTGAAAAATATAATTAAAACTAGATTAGCTTTTCAGTGGGATAATGACATAACATTTAAATATCCAATAGACCTGCTGTCAATTCAGCATAAAACTATTAATTAAGAACAGTTTTAGCCTTATTAATTTCTATATACAAAAAGACAACAGCAATTTCCCACTTTTATTTACTATCTCTAAATTATATCTGCCAGAACAATTTATGTTCTGCTTGATTTGATTTTCTTGAACATTTAAATGGCAGGCCTCATCAAAGTTCTGGGGTACAGTGTTTCTAAATTAGAGCATGCCCTCAGAAAATTAATGTTAGTTTGAAAATCACTATTCATCGTGACCCTAATCCAGATAATCACAGTTTTTGCTTTTCAAGTGACCGCTGCCAGTTTACATGGTTTATAATTTGCATCTCTCATAACTTCCTTTCACTGAACCTGAAAATTGCTTTTTTCCAGAGACCACAGAAAGAGTTGAAATGCTGGCTTCAGTTCTGTCTCTGCAACAGACATGTGGTGGGGAAGCACTTAAACTTTTTGATTCTCAGTTTCCTCATTTTTGAAATGAGTGTATTAGTATTTTTACTGCACATTGCAATGATTTCCTGAGTTGCTCTAATGGATGTACTTGTACATCGATCATTTTCAAGCTCTAAATGCTGGGCTGCTTTTAGTAGTTTACACTGATGGTGGGCTTTTGAAAGTACAGTTGAAAATCTGTTATTGTTTCATCTGTCCCAGTTGTGCAGTGATAATTTGTAGTGTTTGGTGGAAAGTGCATGTGCATGTTTGGAAGCAGACAGCCTTGGATTTGTAATATGGCTTCCATATACATTAAACTCATTTTGGCTTCCTTGTCTTTAAAATGGGGGTAGTGCGTTCTTGACAGGGTTATGGTAGGGTTGGTGATGAGGGTAAAGTGCTTAATAAAGGATGTCTTCTGTTTTAGAAATTTAGATAAAATGTGAGTTACAAAAGCAGTGGTTCAGATGTGTGCAGTTATGGTCCCTCCCTAATTTTCTTTTCAGTGCAACTAATGTTGGTAATTATTTATGCTAAAAAATATTAGCTGTTTACATCTGACCTGCTCAATGATTTGAAGGCATGGGTGTGTCTAACCCTTAAATATTATTTTTTTAAAGCCTATGATGGTTGCTTATACTAATCTGTAGACCTACATGGTTGTTTATACTAATCTGTAGACCTAGATAGTTGTTTATATTAATCTATAGATCTAGCATTTAACATTAGGGTGGATGAGAATCCACCCTTATCAAAAAGTCTGAAGACTGGAGAATATTTTTATATCTGGAAGCTGTATCTTGCATCTTCTTATGGTTATTTCATATTTTTAAAACCTTTACTTGAGTAACACATTATTTCAGGTTTTAATGATTTTGATTTTTAAAAACATTTTTTTTTTAATGGAAAAGCAATCACAAACAGTTCCTTCCTTTATCAGAAGAGCCATATCACCATGTATTTGTGTGTATACATACATGTTGACTTATTGCTATACATTCAGTGGTTATTGCTTGATTGAACTTTTTTTTTTTTTGGGGGGGGGGTGCTGGGGATCGAACCCAGGGACTTGTGCTTACAAGGCAAGCACTCTACCGACTGAGCTATCTCCCCAGCCCCTGAACTATTTTTTATTAGTTACTCTGTGAAACAATTGCCTTCAACTGTATTCAGGTAGGCTGTTTCTCAACATTTAATCTGTCAGATTGATGGATGAGGTAGCAGTGAAACTCGACCTTGAAGATTCAGAAATAACTTTATGCTCCTTATGAAAGAATGACAAACATAAACCCATTTTAAAGCCTTTGGTGTGTGGTTAGCCTCCTCCAGCATGGGCTAGTCTGGGGACATAGCTTCCATCATCAAAGCCTCAGTGTAAGGATCAGGCATCTGTGACAGCCTTCCCTTTGTGAGGGGTGGCAAGCACTTTCCTGAAAGAGTAGTTTCATGAGGAGCCCAGCCATTTGACCATGAGGAAGTTGACTTCTTTAACTTGGGTCGTCCTTGATAGTCCATTGAAACAGCTTTCATTTTGAGTCATGGTCAATTGAGTAGGGCATTCTCTTGATCAGGACAGTGTGAAGAGAGTGGAGAGAAGCTACAAGCTGGGTTCCGGAATGAGCTGCCCTATTTGTGCTCTTTTTAAGACCATTGCATACACTTGAGGCTGACTGGAGGATCATCTTCCCCCCATTTTGTTCCAACCCATATATTCCCATAAGGATTCCCAGTGAATTTGTTGTGCTTCCTTTACTGAATCTTATTTAGCATAAACTCATCTTTAAGAGATTTCTTTCTGTTCAATGTCTTATTTACTGGAGGCTCCGATGTTGGGAAAATCTCCGTTCTTTAGGTAAATTCCTAGTTTTAGAACAAAGGCAGAATTAGTGAGAATAGTAAGAATCTAGGAACAAACTGAATAGTAGGGCAGGAACTGATAATTTAGGTGTACCAGTCTGGGAGAGGGTTTTTTTCTTGAGCCTCAATATTAATTAAATAAAATAAATAGAATGACTGAAAGCATCCTAATCTGGAGGCATTCAAATCATTAATTAATAATCAAATCAATAAAATTTCTAAAATGCTTTTCTTGGTCTCTTTCCTTCCAAATTGCTCCTCATTAAAATCTTTTATAATACTTGAGTAGAATGTATATCCTGTGTACTGCAGCTTTATTTATGGGTTTGGGAAGTTTTCACAATTAGGCTGTAAGATCAAAACAAAGCAAAGGTGCAGCTAAGTTCAATTTCGTCATTTTTTTGATATGGTCTGTGTGTTGACTGTTGGTGTGTATTCATTCCACAAATACTTTTTGAGAGGCAGATGTGTCCCTTATGTTGCTCTGGGTGCGAAGAAAATCAAGGAGACAAGGTTTCAATACTTTTAGTATAGATAACAAACAGTAAATAGGGGGGAGAAAAAGAGCAGAGGTGGGAAGAAAACAGAATAAAGCAGGAGTCTGGAGACTGGGGGTTCGAGGGCTGTGGTCAGGGGATGCATGTGACTTCCCTCATTATCTGACAGAATGAGCTCCCTGAAGACCCGTGAGGGGATGGCAGGTGAGACCTTGAGTCCCCTGTGAGTAGTCTTAGACCCTTTGAGGCCCAGTGCCTCAGGGAGGGAGTTGGGGGAGGACTTGAAAGAAAGAAGCCCTGACTGGTCTTGGTTGGGGGTGGGGTGGTCTGATTTACATATTAAAGGATGACTCTGTTGGATGGAGCTGGGAGGATTAGAGGGCCTGAGGGGAAGCTGGAGCCCCAGTGTGTTTATACGTGTCTGAGAGGGATGGATGCCTGGGTCAGGGTCCCTGCACTGGGGCCTTGGTGCTGGAGCAGCCTGGGAGAAGAGTGCAGGCCCATCCGGAGGAAAACAGTACTCATTGATGGTGTGGCTGTGGAGGGCAGGGGGATCCAGGAGGGACGCCTTGGGTTCTCCTTGTCAACAAGTTTAAAGATTTTAATTGGCTTTATTTTGCAGTTTTTGAATCAGGCAGCACTTAGTTCCCATGGGCTAAGCAGAGATTTGCTTTACAGAGAAGGGCAAAAGAAAGCAGAAACAATGAACAAAGAGCAGATTGGTGGTTTCAAAGTTACTTTCCTTGTAAAGCAGGGACAGGGAGTCAGAACCATAGACAAATAGCTGATTAGTTAACACAGGTTACTTCAGGCTGCTTTCCCCCCCAAGGATTAAAGCAGAGCACACTTTATTGTTATTGAAACTGAACTGTTTGGGACATTCTACTATTATCTTTCTCCTGATTGCTTAGAAGGTCACATAACAACTTGATTTTGGTTTGGTGACATGGAACTTTGATAGGACTGATTTCATTTTGATTTTTAGCCTGGTCTGTTGGGTCCTAGTGTGGGAGCTTAGTCCAAAACAACATTTATAATTTTTTTTTTTTTTTTTTTATCATACTGTGTTTAGAGTGTTTTCAGGTTGGTGACAAAGAAGACTAGAGAGGGAGATAAAGGATGGGAAAAATAAATTCAATGTATACTTGAAATAATGAAAATGTTTCATTGTTCAATAGAGTCACTTAGTCAAAACTGAGGTTTGTATTGTGGAACAAAGTTTTAGAGACATTTGTAGGTATGCTTTATTTCCAGGGCAGTTATTATCCCATTAAAGTTTATGTTCTTTGACGGAAGCATTTATCTGAGTCGTCTTAGTACCTAAATTGTGCTTTAGAGATACAGGTTTAGGTCAGTGTTAAGTTTGAATCTAAAGGTTTAGTTTTCTGCAGAGTTGATTTCATTTTTGATGATGTTAAGGACAAATTAGAAGTGGAATAGGTTCCAAGAGGTTACAAAGAATAATCCAGGCTGGTTTTTAGTTTTTTAGTCTATGAGATTTGAACAGACATGTGGTAATATTATTTCATGTGAGAATTACCATATCACACAGGTATTTCATGAGCCGATGGGAAGGGTGGAGGTATTCATTATTTAGTGTTGAGGAGAGAGGATGGGATGGTGGATAAAGGATGGGCTTCACTCATAAATTTGCTCTACCTGGTTTCTTAGGATGAGTTGGATGAACTCCGTGCTGAAATGGAAGAGATGAGAGATAGTTATTTAGAGGAAGATGTTTACCAACTGCAGGAGCTTCGGCGAGAACTGGACCGTGCTAACAAAAACTGCCGAATCTTGCAGTACCGTCTCAGGAAAGCAGAGCAGAAAAGCCTGAAAGTGGCAGAGACTGGGCAGGTGGATGGTGAGCTTATCAGAAGCCTGGAGCAGGACTTGAAGGTGAGTGGGAGGGTTAATGGAGTGGGCATTCCCGGGGGGCTGCTGTGTGCTGTGTCATTCATCTGAAAATGAAACCTCCAGACCCCTCATGACAGGTCTTGTGTGTGCTAGGCAAGGGCTGTACCACTGAGCTACCCCACCCCCCAACCCCAGCATACTAGTACACAGACGCTTGATGTTCTTTTTCAGCTTATATCTGTCTCTATAGATGTCAGCATAAATGTACTTGGTTTACTTTATGCTTTAAAATGTGTGTGTAGTTGACTTTGATGGACTAAGATTTAGATCTGTCATAAAATGGACTGAACTAAACCTTTAAAAAAATCATAATAGATCTACAATGAAAAAATAATTAAGACCGGTCATTTGGTCTGACAATTGGATAGAAATTGTACAGAGATTTCCTAAAGATCTGAAATATTTAAAAAAAAATTCTATTGATCATCAAGTCAGTCAGGGGCCATTCTTAAAAGCTGACTTTTTCCCTTAATTATTCCTATGGTTATTTAAGTTTCTAGAATTCAGAAAGCCTGAGATTGCTGTAACTGAAGTAAAACTTGTACAGTGGTGATTTGACTGAAGGAGAAGTAAGATCATAACTAATTGTCCAAGTGCCTGTGAAAACCATTGACAGGGAATGGGAATGAGGTGAAGAAACCCCAGGCTTCTTTGTACCCTTTGCTCACCTGACTGGCAGCAAAGCTTTTGCCATGACCTGGTTATCAAATCATTTATCTAGATTTGAATTATGCATAATGTCCTCCTAATGAGAGTACTTGTGAAATCTCATCTTTCCTTTTCATTGTAACAGGAAAAGAATCTTTGTAATTCCATCAAAGTCATAAACCACTAACAAAATGTCATTCAGTGCGATAAAGGGTGATTTATATTACTCTTATAAAGTCTCTGTCCTCATTTGCTTTTAGAAAGTAAAAATGTTTAATTGCTTTACACATTCAAATGTTTTAGCCACGCTAGAGCCAAAGTAGAAAATTTGAAACTTCACTATATGGAACATTGACTGCAACAGAATTACTTCATTTGTTTTCTTCAGTAGGCAGGCTCAGTAGTACCTTAGGAAAAAGAAGTGTTGATTTGTTATTATTTTTAATTTATCACTTAAAGCTTGTGACCTGGGTGATAATAGTATTCTTGGTGCTTGGTGAGGAAATGGGGCTATTCAAAGTGGCCTTTCAATCCACATAAAAGTCTTATTCTCCCTCATGATATTAACTTCATGTTTAAACTACAGACTAAATATCCCTTATGTGAAGTGCTTAGACCAGAAGTGGTTCAGATTTTGGTGCATTTCAGATGTTGGTGTTTTCAACCTTCTTTGGTTAAATTTAGGTCTTTTAAATATTGCCAGGGCCTTTGCTATTTGGTGTAATATCACTTTACTTAATGATTCTGCTCTGAAGTTGTCTGAACATACCCTAAGCCCATAAAAAGCTTTACATTGTGATGGTGATCATTGTGGTCAATACAGGTAGCCAAAGATGTATCTGTCAGATTGCACCATGAACTTGAGACTGTGGAGGAAAAGCGTGCAAAAGCTGAAGATGAAAACGAAACTCTGAGACAGCAGATGATCGAAGTGGAAATATCCAGACAGGCCCTCCAGAATGAATTGGAGAGACTGAAAGAGGTAATACAGAAATGTGTGGGCATTTCCCCCTGGGGTTTAATTGTTAGGAACTTGGGACTCTCTGTCTCTGTTGTGTTGGAAAGCAGGGGTCCACAAACTGCAGAGGCCTGTTTGTCTGGCTTAGGGGCTAAGAATGGATTTTATATTTTTTTGGTAGCATTGTAAACAAATGAACAAAAGCCACACAAAATAAACCTACTAAAAGCAAGGAAGACTATGGAATAAAGACTATGGTGCTTGCAAAGCCTAAAATGTTTATTCTCTGACCCTTTATAGAAAAGACTTGTTGAACCCTGATCTAAATCTTTTTTTTTTTTTTTTTTTTAATAATTTCTGCTTATATGAGCTGATCACTAATTCCTTCAGTGTATCCAAGTAGGGTATATTTTTACTAGAATACAGAATCAAGCAGTAGCTTTTTACATGAGTATTTTCTTTCAATGAGCTGGAAAGTTGTTTTGATTGCCTGCTAAATTTCTGTACACAGATAATATATTGCTACCTACATATATACATATTATTCAGTCAATATGATTTATATATAGGTATTTTTTAATTTTAGGGAATGATTATTTTAGCGAAGTGGTCTAGAAAATAAATATGTATTTTTCATTTGTATACAACAATGTAAATCCTGATTTGTTGATGATTTCCATTATACAATTAAAGCTAAGTGTTTTCTTGGAAAACATCCTGCATATTGATGAAACTAAAAACTATTGACAAAAGCTTTAAGATGCTGGTTCAAGCTGGCATATTACTTGCCGACAGTCTCTCTTAGCAGTTTAATTTTTTGCTGTGGGGGATACATTTTCTGATTTACCCAGTCATTCCGCATCCATCCAATGTCCTCTTCAACACTTTGTTCAGACCAGTCTTGCTCTCAGGGTGCCTATGCTTCAATCTGGAGTAAAGGTAGTAAAACACATATTATAGCAGAGTGGTAAGAGCTGCCGCCTCTTGGTTTCTTCCTCACTGCCTCTGCTCTCAGCAATGCAAAGCCATCTGAGCATGCTGTTTCAGGCATCCCCTCTACCCCTACTGCCTCTCTGGGATACAAGCTCTGCAGGCCAGGGATCTTGCTTTGTCTGTATGATTCTCTGGGAGTTCCTTGTGCCTAGAATGTGCCTAACATGCTGATTGAGGAGATGAATGAGGGGGAAGGCCACAGCTTGCTGGGGCACCTGGCAAGTTTCATAGAACAAGAGTAGCTTCTGAGAGCTGGCTTTCATCATGGATGACCCTGGCTCTCAGCTTACACATGAATTTGCCTCCAGGGTGGGGGAATTTGTCCTTTAATTGTGGACCTTTTTCCTCTGTACTTACAGTTTCTGGTACTTTTACTCTCTCCTTTTCTTTGGTCTAAGTTTGCTTGATGGTATGCTATAAACTGTTTTCCTTCTCACGATTTCCAATTTGAGTCTGATCTTGCAGGTATCAAGAAGTCAATTTAGAAGTATATTTTATAAAATTGACTTGTTCGTACATATGTTTTATGTTAATATATAAGTATACATATGAAAATATATATATACAAACATATATAAAATATACAGTCATCCCTTGACATCTGTAGATTTGTTCCAGGACCTTCATGGATAGCAATATCTGCAATGCTCAAGTCCCTTTTATCAAATGGCATATTTGCCCATAACCTATGCATAAGCTACCTGTATACTTAAAGTTGCCTCTAGATTACCTGTAATACCTAATACAATATAAGTGCCATGTAAATAGTTATTATATGTTGTATTGTTCAGGGAATAATGACAAAGAGTCTAATATTCAGTACAGATGCCACATTTTTCTGGAATTTTTTTTTTTTTGTCTTTTGGTTTTTGTTTTTCGTTTTTGTGGTGCTGGGGATATCGAACCCAGGTGCCTTGTGCTTGCAAGGTGAGCACTCTACCGACTGAGCTATCTCCCTAGCCCCTGGAATATTTTCAATCCATGGTTTAGTTGACAGTAGGTGTGGAACCCCTGGACATAGAGGGTTAACTGTATATATTTTCAAGCAAGCAAAGATTCTTTTGCATACATTTAATGGATATGTGTAGGATTTGACATTACTTTGAAGGAAGAGATGATTACTCTTACTCTTGACATTGAAAGCATTGACATTGAAAGGCCAGAGTGAGACAAGGATCTTTTAAGAACTTGATGTTGGCTTAGGGTGAATATGAGAGGTAGAGCGATCAGCCCCTCCCTGTGTGGGTTAAAATTACTCAGAGGGATTGCTCAGTTGGATGAAATAAGAATTTTACTCCAGAGTTGCAGTCAGACTGGTGGGACTGCATATTTACAACAAACTTCTAAATGAATTATAAAACTGGCAGGAGTTTCAGGAGGGTTAGATGATGGTAGATTTTACTGGAAGCAGAGAATGATGGAACCCAAGGATACCAGATTCAGAGGTGTTGTGAGAGATTGTATTGGAAAATGCCAACTATTTGTCTCTATAGGTGGATTCTTTTCACACAAACTAGAGCAAATATACTATGAGTTTTTCTGTAGCATAAGCATAAGATTTTTCTTATGCCAAACTTTGCTGTTTGTTGTTCATCTCTGAAGCTTTGTAAATGAATGTCTGACATCCTCAAGTAGGCAAGGACAGTTCATGCTTTGTTGGTGTCTCTGAATAACAGAAGTCATACCAGATGTACAGGTACCTCCTTGGCCTCAGAAGTCAGTGAAACAAAGCAGCTCTCTGCAACTTCATTTCTGCAGCTGACCCTGGGCCTTCTCCCTAAACCAGACAATTTTCAGAGGCCTGGTGGACATCTCCAATGTGAACTTTTCCTAGCACTTCTCAATATGTCCAGCTGTGATTTACCACCCCTTGTGCCAACCTGCACCACCTCTTGCCTCTCCTGTTTGTGTAATGGCACCACTGTCCTTTTAGTCACCAAGGCATATGATGGCAGTGAGCACTCACTTTCTGATTTTCCATCTTCATTTGTTTGCTAAGTGCTTTAGGTTCTGTTCTTCTGCTTTTGCCATTTTAGGAATTTTCTTTCTCACTGACACATGATATAATGTGGATGGACCTTGAAAATTTGCTAAGTCAAAGAAGTCAGACATAGTATATGATTCAGGTTATAGGGTGCACCCAGAAGAGATAAATTCATATAGACAGAAAGCATTAGTGGTTTCTAGGGGCCAAGGAGAAGGAAGAAGGGTGATCAACTGTGTAATGGGTTTGGGTTTCCTTGGGGGTTATGAAAATGTTTTGGAGTTAGATAGAGGTGGTGGCTGCACTACATTGTAAATGTACTAAATGCCATTGAATTGTTCACTGGAAAATGACTAATTTTATGTTATGTGAATTTTAACCTCAGAAGTTTTTTTTCTCTATTGTAGTCATATTTTCACCAATCCCACCTCAAACAAATATTTGAAGGCTGACAATGTGCATTAATGCTACATACTATTTCTAGTCTTTGTCTTTTCTCTTCTGTTCATCCCAGAAGTGTCTCTCTCTGCTTAAACAAACTTGCCTTGGGCCCCAGTTGTCAACTCTGCAGCATGACACAGGGGACCATTAGTACCTGACCCATCCCCTTTCTGTGTTGGGTTTCTTACTCCTAGGCTATAAATCCTGGAGTAAAAGGAAAGCATTTCAGAAGGATAACAAGGGACTGTGTCCTCTGTCCTCTTTGAACTAATTAGAGATATGTTATGGAAAAGCCACCCTCTTCATTGAAAGGTGACAACAGGTTGACCTGTCTAGAATTGTCCCTCTGGCTAGCCAGATTGCCTGCTTATTCTCTATTGCCTCTTCACCTTGGTGCCCACACATCATTCCACTTGTGCAAAGCTGAAATAATTGCTTTCTTCCCCCAGTACATTGATTCTTGTACTCAACTCTAGGGGAATATCTGAGCAATTGAAAATGGTAACCTCGGCTTAATTTCCATGTCTTAAAGATTGCCCATAAGCTTTCTTTCAATAACATTTCATTCTGTCTCCAGTATTTTGAGTGCCTGTTATATGGTAGACCCAAATAATAGCTAAGTTAGTTAGTTGGCACTCAAAAGGGACAGAGACATGATAGATAACTTCAGTGAAGCAGGATTGTTGAAAGGAGTGTTGAAAGGCAAATTTGGTGATGTGTCTCTTTGTCTTGTATTTGCCATTCATAAATTGGAACAACTTCATTCTGCAAGATACAAAGAGAGCTCTTATTGGTAGAACAGTGGATTTTGTAAAGTGGGTACAGGGAAAGAGAATTTTAGGAAGAGAACCTGATTGGTCAACTGCATATTACTTCTCTATACTTTTTATATAAGGGCGAAAGCAGAGGGGCTTCCATATCATGCTGGCTAAAACTGACTTTTTGGAGGTTTGGCTCTTGTCTCTTTCCTGATTTCTGGGAAGATAAGGTAGACATTTAGTTTTGATATGGAGGTATGGAGCTTCAGCATGAGTATTCCATTTTGTTCTGGTTTAGTATGGTCAGTTGGGCCTAATACAAGAGCTCAGTCCAAACCAATGATCCTTTGGACTGAAGATTTTCAAACTTTAATTGTAACCCACAACATGAAATACATTTATATCATAACTTAATATACAAATACAAAGGTTTTACAAAGAGATGTTTATCTTTGTCATTTGCAGTGGAGTCTGACACTTTCAATTATTGTCAGTTTTATTCATTTTTTTTAAAGGTGGTTATAAGATTGACTTAGTCTATCAGTGGATTGTTGCAATTTGGAAAAATGTATTGGACCATTTGTTAGCCAGGCATGATGGCACATACCTGTAAATCCCAGCGGCTCAGGAGCCTGAGGCAGGAGGATTGAGAGTTCAAAGCCAGCCTCAGCAAAAGTGAGGTTCTAAGCAACTCAGGGAGACCCTGTCTCTAAATAAATACAAAATAAGGCTGGGGATGTGGCTCAGTGGTCAAGTGCCCCTGATCAATCCCCATACCTGCCCCCACCAAAAAAGATCATTTGTTAATTGAGTTGTTCACATTTTCTGTATCCATAATCCCCCATTATAATTGTGAATTTTAAATTTCTTCTTATAATTTGTCACATTTTGCTTTATATTATTTTGAGGTCATATTTTAACATGTAAACAGGACTATTTTTTGTGATGAAATTATTCCCTTTTCATTTGGCAATGACCTCTTTGTTTCAATTTACTGCTTTTTGCTGTAGTAGCTACTTTGCCTGCTTTTATCATTTTTACCAAGAAAGAAAACATGTCGGTTATTTTTGCCTGTGATAGTTTTTCTGTTATGCCTTTGGTTTCTATTTTTCTGTGTCATTATGTTTTAGGTATTTTTTCATGAATAGAATATGACTACATTAAAAAATGGAATCTGAGAATCTCTCTTTAAACTGATGGATTTAATCCATTTATTTTTATTATGATTATTGAAATGGGTAAATTTGTTCCTATCATTATATTTTCTCTTCTTTATTTTCCACACTTTTTCTTCTTTTTTTTTTTTTTTTTTTTTTTTTGTAAACTGTTGACTTCCCTTTGACTAAGTTTTTAATCCTCATGTTTTCTCTCTGTTGTTGGGAAGTTATATATTCTGTTTTTTGATGATTATTCTTAGGCACTTAACATGCACATTTGACTTGAAGTTTAAAACTCATCATCTCTAATTCTTCTGAATAATATAAGCATCTAAGAAAGCTTCAACTCCAATCCACTGTTGTCTTTCATATTGTTTTTATCTGGTAACATTTTCTGTAGAATTATCACTAGTCTTATGTGGGGCCTTCTTATATCAGCTGTTCTTGTTTCATCCTCCATGTCATGTAAATGTTCTTAGTGTTCTTCTGCGGTGCTGGGGATATGAACCCATGGCCTTGTGCTTGTGAGGCAAGCACTCTACCAGCTGAGCTACATACCTAACTCTTAGTGTTTTTAAAAAATCTTTTTCTCTCTCTTTGCTGTGTTCTGATTGACTTCTGCAGGTCTTTTCCACACTAGTAATTCTCTTCTTTTGTAAAAAATAATAATTACTATTCTATTCATCCATGAAGTTTTTCATTTCAATGAGTTTATGTTTCATTTAAGAATTTTTAAAAATTTTGCTTGTTTTTTTTTTTTTCATAGAATTTTCTTCTGTCCTCATTGTTGCAGTTTGTTATTTTAAGACTTTAGCAGCTTAAAGTCTTAATCATTCAGGCTGTTCTGTTATTTCAGGAGTTCTTGGTGTTATTAATCCTTCTGTTTGTCAGTGTGTTTTATTGCAAGCTTATTATAGTGGGAATCGAGTGCCCCGATCAATCTCCACACCTGCCCCCACCAAAAGAGATCATTTGTTAATTGGGCTGTTCACATTTTCTGTATCCATAATCCCCCATTATAATTGTGAGTTTTAAATTTCTTCTTATAATTTGTCACATTGATTGTCTTTGATGTCATTGATGGTCTGCTGATTGTCCTTGTGAGATTTTGCATTGGTCTTTCCCAGAGGTCTCAGTTTGTTTGATTTGTTCATCAGACACATTTTAATTTCTGTTGTGGAGTTTTGTGTCAACTAGGTCGTTCCAGTCTGACCATTGCCTGTGTGTGTCTTAGGCTAGGGCATTTTTATACTTCAAAGGAGATTAGTTTCTACCCTGTAGGCTCCTGAGCCAGGGCTCATCCTCCACCTCCCTTTATTGATTTTTAGTTCTTCCTCATTGGGTGCACCTATCAGCCAGTTGACTGTGTGCATTATTAGTTAAAGCCTCTTCTCATGCCCCTGGATGGTAACTTGTACCATTTCCATCCATATCCTCTGACACATACCTTGGGTGCTAACTTTTCTGGTTTTCAGTCTCTTATTCATTTCTGATGATGAGGAATCTCCCCCGACCCTGTAGTTTAGCTGTATATACATTTTTGTTAGTTACATTTTATCTAGCTTTTCTAACTGTACTTTGGGAGGAGAGCTTAGGATAATTCAATGTGCTCTGTTACCAAAACTGGAGAAACCTCCCAATAACAGCTCTGGAGCCTCATGGGCAAGCACATCATCTTCCAGTTCACAGCTTGACCCTACTCTTCCTCCTGCCTTACTCTTTGCCTCAATTTCCCCAGCCCCCCCTGAGCTAAAAACTGCTTTGTACACATAGGTTTTGCTGCATCATGGCTTCTACATACTGTCTTCTCTCTGGGAATCTTTTTTCTCTTTTCTCAAGCAGTGGGCAAGGACTTTTTGTGTGTGTCATTATATAGAAACTGTCAGAGAGTCAGAAATCTTGGAAACTTAGGTACACAGACATAATGGTTTGCTGCTCTTTTGCTTCAGTGCAGTAAAATAATATCTGTGCTTCCAGATTTATGATCTCCCTCTTAAGCAGAGATTTGCTTGGGTGAGCCAGTAGAAGCCTCTTTGGGCAGAGTCTCATGCCAGGGCACTTCCTAGGACACTGACCATGTTGTGGGGCCAGTAGGTCATGAGGTTTATTCTGGGCAGGTATTTTGTGTGCTAACTCAGGTCACCTGGGAAGGAATAGAGCAGTACCTGGTTTCATGTGCTAGTTACTGTGTGTGTGTGTGTGTGTGTGTGTGTGTGTGTGTGTGTGTGAGAGAGAGAGAGAGAGAGAGAGAGAGAGAGAGAGAGAGAGAGGAGAAAGAGAGAAAGAGGGAAATTCTAGCTAGAGATCAGGAAGGAGGGAGAAATTTGGTGTCCTTAATGATATCCCAGTTGTGTGATCTGCTAGGATAATAATGAGTTAAAATGAGTTGCAGAGTGGGAGGAAGGAGAATTGGGAGTGTCCGGTTAAACCTTTTCCCAAACACTGAAACTTGAGAAGAGTCTGGTGTGTGATGTGTGTGTGTGTGTATGTGTGTGCACGCGCATTTGTATGTGTTCCCTTATGTATATTTGTATGTGTGTATGTATCCCTGTCTCTGCATGCATTTCTGTGTCTTCTGTGTGTTTATTTGTATGTGTGTGTATGTGTCCCTGTGTCTCTGTGTGCATGCATTTCTGTGTGTGTTTATCTGTATGTGGTTATGCATCTGTGTATGTGTGTATCTGTGTGTATGGGTGTGCAGTATCTGATGTCTGTAGGAAACCACCTTTGTCACTGCTAATTTGAGGCTTTGGTGTCTTTTATTGCAGAACAGGAGGGCAGGGGTGATGGGCCTGGAAATGCAGAGTGCAGAAGCCCTTGGAGGGTTAGGAACAGGGCAGCAACTGCAGAAAGACTAGGCATAAATATTTTCGAATGCTTAAGCTGTAATGGAACAGTTTTGGCGGCTGGAAAGAAAGGGCGTATGTGCTCAGTTAAACAACCATAAATAGTCCTAATGGCTGTTTCATGCTGCTGCTGGGAGGTTGAGCCAGAGCATATCACAGTCAGTTCTGGTCACTAGAAACCCATGTCCTGTGAGACAATTCTTGTAAAAATCAAGACAAAATCATATTAAGGTTGTCTGCTAATCTAGGAGAAGTCCTAAAGCTCTCTTCCCAGTGCTCGCCTTGGGGCATCTCATCTGCCCTCACAGTGACCCTGTGGATGAGCAGGGTAGTTTTATTTGCTTCCTCATGAGGAACTGTGGTTGAAAACTCAGAAGGAAAGGTACTTGTCTGGTTCAAGTGTTTGGAATGTTCTATTTTTTTGGGTTATGCTAGTTAATTGAGTTTAGGGGTCAAAGAACTATTTTACTATCAATTGATGTGATTTGTTTTGCTGGAAAAAGGCAAAATGGTAGTGAGGGGAAAGGAGGAGGTAAAGTCAGAGGGAGTGTGTGTGTGTTCAATGGAGTAAGTGGGTATGTCAGTCGTAAGTGAACCAGGACCTCAGGTGGTTAGTCAGCTTTCCATCACTGTGTCAAAACACCTGAGATAATCAGCTTATAAAGAGGAAAGGTTTGTTTTGGCTCAGGGTTTTATAGATAACAGTCCATGGTCATTTGGCCCTACTGCCTTTGGGCCTGTGATGAAGTAGTAGTACATCATGGCAGAGAGTGTGAAGCAAAGCTGCTCACTACATGGGAGCTGGGAAGCAAAGAGAGAGAGAGATGAGATGTCCCAACATTCCCTTAAAGGGCATGCTCCCAGTCACCTAACTTCCTTCCACTAGGCCCCACCTCTTGAAGGTTCTGCCACCTCCCAATAGCACAACAGACTGGGGACCAAATCACATGGGCCTTTGGGGAATGTTTAAGATCCAGACAATAACATCAGGTTTACTGAGTGTTGGACACTCTCGGGACATGGTGAGGAAGTTGAGGTACGGGAGGGCTGAGTTACTTATAGTCAGGCAGCTGCCAGGGACACGGCGGGGTTCTCACCAGGCCTCCCCACTCCCAGCAACCCTCCTCCCCTTGCTCTTTCCTCCATATCTTCCCTCTGGAGTCACCTCCTGCTTTTTGTTTGTAGATTTAGGAAGAGGCTAATTATTAGGGTCAGAGCTAGAGAAAAGCCCTCTGGAGCTTGCTTGAAACAGAGTCTTTCACAGGGTTCTCCTGTGTCTGATGTGGGCCAAAGAGCAATGGGCAGCTCAGGTTCAGTCCTCAGGGGTAAGAAAGGAAGTGTGCCTGCATCCTTCTTTGATCCATTAATGCTTCTATTTAAAATTAATTTCTACTTGTAGTAGTGTTTATTATACCTTTGCTTTCATCTCTACATTATAGGAGGAAGAAGGAAGGTAAGGTTTACCTTTGACAGGAGTGAGTGTGGCTCCTCAACCTCCCACACCACCTTGCTCCCCCTGACACCCCTCACCCCAGCACCTTGGTATGTGCCTTCTATTCCCCAGGATTCTTCCCTAACTCCTTCTGCCACCAATGTCTTACCCATTCTTTAACATTCTCCGAATAACTCTTTTCCAAACTCTGAATAGACTTTTTCATGTGATGAACTGCTTCATGGTTATTGTGGAAAATTTGAAAGACAAAATTGTAGCAGGAGAAATTGCTGATAATTTGAACAATCCTGTGATATATCTGATTTTTCACATGAAACTGGAAACTATATATTGTTCTATAGGGTGGAAATAAGGAAATGGTCAAAGTATGATTTCACAAATTGCATGGTTTAGTGTGATAGAAGAGATATCTTTCTTCCTTTTGGTTCACAATAGAAGGGTAGAATAACAAGAACAAAACGTAGAGAAGACACGTTTGATAGACAAGGTACCTTAACCCCAATAGTAAGAGAATTCCAGTACAGTAGTACGGTAATCCCACCTATCTGCTGTTTTACTTTCCCAGGTTTCAGTTACCTGAGACCATCTATGGCAGAAAATATAAAACAGAAAATTCCAGAAATAATGCATAATTTTTAAATAATTTTATTACAACATATTGCTATATTTGGTCTCTTAAATTTGTTATTGCTGTTAATCTCTTACTATTCCTAATGTATAAACTTTATCATAGGTGTGTATATATAAGAAGAAACATAGTGTAGTCATGTTTTGTTGAAATGGAATTTCTGAGAAATGAATCCTTGGTGATTTTGTTGTTGTGCATACATAACACAGACGAAGATGGCTACAAGGTCATGAGGTGATTGCAGTCTTATGAGTGTACTATCATATGTGTTGTATGTGCAGTAGGCTGAGACCCAAATGAGTACATATAAATATGTTTTCTCCCCCTTTATCCCTTTTTCTGACTCATACCTCACCTTTCCTAAAACCCTTGGAATCTCTAAAGTGATAAGTGTCTTTTTGTGTGCTAATGAGACAGCTCCTGGCTGGTGCTGGGGCTGTGGGTTAGCCTCAGGATGGTTGGACAGAGGAATTAATCCTCTACCTCCAGGTTGAGAAGAGGAAGAGAGAGGGGAGAGGCAAAAGGTTAAGCTCATCATCAGTGGCCAATCTTGTGATACCCTCTATCTTTTTCTTTTTTAGTGTACTGGAGATTGAACCAAGGGGCACTTTACCACTGAGCTACTTTACCAGCCCTTATTATTTTTTATTTAAGATAGGACCTTACTGAATTGCTCAGGCTGGCCTAAAACTTGCACCCTTCTGCCTCAGCCTCCTGAGTAGCTGGCTTTCACGCGTCTGCCACATTGTTCCATGTGTGCCCTCTGAGTAGTGTCCTTTTATGATAAATGGCTAAATATAAGCAAAGTTCTTGAGTTCTGTGGGCCATTCTAGCAAATGATTGAACCTTAGGATAGGGTTATGGAACTTCTGATTTTAGCCAAGTTGAACAGAATTTGTGGGTAACCTGGGGATCCACCACTTGTAATTGGCATCTGAAAATATATACCAATATATTTTGTAGATTTGAGTTGCTCACCTCTGGGATCTGACTCTGGGTAGAGAATGTCCAAACTGAATTTTACTGTAGAACACTCAGCCAGTGTAGGAACACATGTTTAGTCATAGGAGGGTTCAGATTGAGGAAGTAGAGGAAAAGGAAAACATCCCCACTCCCATCTCATAGACTGTTACAAATAAAATTGCTGTGAGAATTCACATGAATGTATTTGTGGGAAAACAAGTTTTCAATTTTCTGGGATAAGCGCCCAAGGGCCCAGTTCCTGGGTCCTACAGTCATTGCATGTTGAGTTTTTTAAAGTGCCAAACTGCCTTCCAGAGTGACTATACCATTTCATGTTCTGCCAGTAAGGTGTAAGCACTCATTTTGCTGCATCCTCACCAGCATTTGGTGTCACTGTGTTTCACTTAAACTATTCTGATAGATGATATCTTACTGTGGCTTTAATTTGCATTTCTCTAATGGCTAATGATGTTGGAGATATTTTCATATGCTGTTTGCCATCTGAACCTCCTTTTTGGTAAAATGTTTCTTCATGTCTTTTTTTTTTTGGACCATTTTATAATTGAATGGCTTATTTATTTTACTTTTTTTTTGGACTGGTTTGAGAGTTCCTTGTATATGTTAGATACTAGTCCTTTGTCATATATATGATTTGCAAATATTTTTTCCCTTCTGTAGCTTGTCTTTTCATCCTTTTAATAGATTCTTCACTCAGGGCAAAAGTTCTTTCTTTTGAGGAGGTCCAATTTATGGATAGTTCCTCTTACTACATTGATTTTAAGAGCTCTCTGGCTAGCCTTAAACTATGAATATTTCCTCTTATGTGTGGTTTTTTTTTTTTTTTTAAGTTCTGTTCTTTACAGTTAAGTCCATGATCCATTTTGAATTAATTTTGTGTAATGTGTAAAGTTAAATTGAGGTTCTTTTTTCTTATTTTGCCTATGAATGTCCAGTTGCTCAGCATCACTTTTGGACCATACTGTCTTTCTTTCATTGTGTGTGTGTGTGTGTGTGTGTGTGTGTGTGTTGTACCTTTGTGAAAAATCAGTTGGGTGCATGTACATGGGTTTGTGTTTTGTTCTGTTCTATTGATCTCTCCCAGACCACACAGTCTTTTTTTTTTTTTTTTAATATTTTTTTGGTTGTTGATGGACCTTTATTTTACTCATTTATTTATATGTGATGCTGAGAATCAATCCCAGTGACTCTCACACGCAAGGCAGGCACTCTACCACTAAGCCATAGCCTCAGCCCGACCACGTAGTCTTGATCACTTAGTGCTATATAAAGAGTTGAAAGAGCTTTCTTGGTACGTTGTCTATGTCTGCCCAGTTTGAATGACTCTGTGGTCTTTTGGGCCACTTACATTTTTGTCTGATGGTATATATGTGTCTGTACATTCCTGTCCTTATTAAACACTTGATAAATGTTTTTTGAATGAGTAAAGGTTTTGTCATCTTTATTTTTCCTTGAGAAAGAGTAATAGCATTATCTAAAAATACCTTGGTAAGGAATTTCTGATTCTGTAAATGATTACCCCAGGGTAGTTAATACAAATCAGTGATTCTACTGTAGGTCAAATGTTTTGTTTTGTTTTATTTTGTTTTTTTGACAGTGAGTCATAAAATCTCCCTGTTTGGTTAGTGATAAGCAAAGCTGCTTCTGCTCTCAACTTCCTGAACATTCAGCCAGGTTCATCATTAGGGTCATGCAGCACCAGGTGGTGCCCTGTGAGCTGAGAGACTTCTTGTTTCTGATAGAGTCTCACCACAGCACTGTGGTGCCCAGGTGGCCTCTCGGGGTAGATGAGAGTGCCTTTGGGATGACTATATCAGAGGTAGTGATGAGGTTTAAAGACTTTCCCCAGCGATTTAAGATCCTTCCATTTCTTTCCTTTTATTAACAAAACATTTTAGGAATATGGGAGTTTTTGATACAATGGAAGGTAACATTTCAACATGTTATCTACTGATATTTGAGCATCAGAAGAGAACTCATGAATTTTAGTGAAATGGACAATGTTCAAGTTTTTTTTCTTAAAAATTGTTAAAAATATAGACAAAGCAGATATATGTTTGAATAATTTAGACTTTCCCTAAGTGATTAGCTACAGCAAGTTTGTAGCATTGTTTGTTCTATAGGAATAAATAGAAAATACTTCTATTTTCACAATTTACATTTTGATTCTTGGAGGTCTGTTGAATTTATGTCCTATATGTCATGTTCTTGCTATAATATGATTTAGGTAACTTTTTTCCCCAAGTTCAAAATTGAAAGTCAAAGAAACAGAAATGTTGGAGAATAGTCCATGATGTTATCTATCTCCTGAGAGCGCTTTCTTGGAGTTTCTCTGACTCAAGTGAGCCATCATACATTGGGTGGTATGGTTATGAGCCAGATAAGCAATTTTGTTGTTGTTGTATTCAGCATTGAAAAGACACCAAGTTACATATATATAGTTGTACAACCAAACAGAACATCTTGCTGTTAGGCAGTTAATCAGGCAGCACTTGAATATCTACTGACCTAAAGATGAACCTCAGAGAAAAGAGAGACCCTAAGCTCTTCCAGGGCCCATTTAGTCATGGTTTATTTGTACAGGTTGGTTCATTCTTTTACTGAAAGAATGTTGGTGTGGGATGGTTGGGTTCTCAATTGTTTTGTCATATCACAGATGCACTTTCTTGTGACCCAGAGCAGTTCTACTGGAAGAAAGGAATGTAGAAAGTGTGAGGTGCGATTATCAGACAGTTAGCATTAGAATATAGACACTATTCATCTTTGGGTGCTAATGTGAGTTGGTTACCCAGGCAAGGCAATGTGTATTTATCAGACACATGTTTGTGTTTATTACTTAATTCTGAGTTGTAGGGGTGGATCCTTGTTAGTTGTTTTCCCGTCCCATTTGGCTTTCTCTCTTCTGATGGGAATGAGTAGACTGGGAGAACCTTGAGAGGATCACTTGTAGGGAGCCAGTGCAGGGGTGCAGGCTATCCAGCATTCCTCTTGGGTTGTGGGGATGAGACCAGACTTGTGAAGGCTCACTCCTCTGCATTTTCTGACAAGGATCACAAGTTTTTTCTTTTATAAGAGA
Organism: Sciurus vulgaris; assembly: GCF_902686455.1. Lineage (NCBI taxonomy): Eukaryota > Metazoa > Chordata > Mammalia > Rodentia > Sciuridae > Sciurus > Sciurus vulgaris. The sequence continues at coordinate 33,824,011 of NC_136474.1, forward strand.
AGCAAAATCATTGCCGAAAAATCTTCCCTGTGTTATTTTAAGTAGAGAAAACAAGAAAGTTTGAAGATGGTATAATCTTATGCCACATCTGTGTGTTTTGGACTAATATGTGTGTTTAATACACTTTTAATGATAAAGAGCCTCACACATTCCTACCTCAGTGAGAGTTGCAGGGACCGCCTCTCCAGTGAACTAGCCAACTACTGAGTCAGTGACGGGCTTGGTCAGGCCCTTCTTTTACTTTTAATTTTGAAGTAATGTCAGGAGTTTCTTGTCCATTTTCAGGGATTCTCATATGTAGTAATTTTGGTGGTTGGATATATTTGTAAACAATGGTTACTCGTGAGGTTACTGAAGTATTGAGGTCAAGATGTCGTCTAATCCCCATGGAAACAACAGTGGATTGCTAGAGCAATCAGTTTTGAGTAATCTGCTTAAGCAGGGTTTCTCAGCCTCTGCACTACTGATATTTTGGCTAGATGATTCTTTGTGATGGGGGCTGTCCTGGGCATCTTAGTATGCTCAGCAGCATTCCGGTATTTTTTCAGGGGTGGACTGCCTGATTTTCTGACTCAGCAGAGATGAGTAGCAGGTGGTATTATATGTTCACCTTTGCTCTCAACCTGTTGCAAAACACCCTTTAGGATGCCCTTTAAAATGATTATGTAGATGTTTTGATCATTTTCTGCAGGAGGATTAGAGAACAGCAGTGCTGAGAGCCATTCTTGGGCAAGTTGCCTCTTGTACCACTGGTTTACTGAGGTGGGGAAAAAGAGTGTAAATTCCTGCCAAGTATCAAGTCCTTTAACCAGGCGCTTCTCAACCCTGGCTGCACATTAGAATCTCTGGGGAGCTTCGAAGACACCTGATGTCCACACCACACCCAGGCCATTACCTCAGGACTTCCTGGGTGGGACTCTGGCTTCTGTGGCTTTCACAGGTTCCCAGGTCGATTTGAGTTCAGCAGGAGATGATCTTGTCTGCCACATTTCCCTCATCATAGATAAATGTGTCCCACCCAGGAGAGGTGCTGAGGGTTGGTTGGACTCATGAAGGGTAAAATAAGAGTTTTCCAAACTGGTGTTTTATGAAGATGAGGCTTTGGAGTGACTTGTTTGGACAAGTGACCTCTTTCTATCAAAGTGGAGGCCCCAGACAACTTAGTTATAATATGTAATTATTCTAGTGAGTTAGTGCAGTCTTGAGTTTTATAGTTTTGTGACTCCATAAGTTGTAAAAGAACAATAACTATAACTGGCTTCCTACCCATTAATTACAGTTTTTTTTAAAGAACAAATCAGAAGCCAGATTCTAGTAAACACACAGAGGTGGCCTTTGTCCACAGTTCATTTGAACTTGCCACTCATCAAATTCAGCTTATTCTCTGCCACCTCAGTTCCTCCTCCTGCTTCTGCCCTGTTTCCCTTTGGTTTGTCTGAAGAGCGCAGTCTTCTAGCTGTTGTGAGTTTGTGCTGATTACATGTGGCCTGGTATTCCAGGTCACTGGCAGATGGAATCTAATGGGACAGGAACCCTTGTTAGAATGTGGTCAGTCTTGAACCCGTTGACCCTGCCTTCCTCTTTTAGGCTGTCCCAGCAAGGTAGTAGAACATATTTTCAGTAGAAGGCAGAAAAAAGGGTAGTTTCCAACTTGGGGGATCTTCCTCCTCAGTTATTTCTGGGAATTCTTCCTGTGGGGGCAGGGTGCAGGGGTTGGGTATTAATGGGTGGAAGCAGCAGATAAGCCTTGGAACTGCAAGATAGGGCCCACTCAAAACCTCCTGCTGACTGCTCCCTGGGTGCCAGCAGTGGTTCCAGTAAATGTCTTTTTCTTTGTTATCCTCAAAGAAGCCCAGTGAGCTGGAGGGCATTTCCAGTTGAGAAGGTGAAACTCAGGGAGAGTATGTAACATGCCCCATGCCACACAACTTATCCACAGCAGACAGGATCTTACCCCACTGGGAAAGTGACTGCAGGGGAAAAGGCAGACACAATTTTTAAATCCAAATACCTTTCCCTTTCCCAAAGAAAAACTCAGGGGAAATGAAGGGACGTATGTGTGAAATGTATAAGTTTTCCTACTAGCATGGATCAAGGCTATGTGTGTGCACAATAAACAAGGAAGGTGAAGACTTCTAGAATCCTTCAGCGCATTTTTAAATCTTGTGTCATATAAGCAGTCCAGGAGTTGTTGTTTTTGTGGACAAAATATTTTTTATGGACTGTGCCATTGATTAGAAGGTCTACCATTAGGAGAAAATAAAACAAGCTGTCAGTATATTACATGCAATAGATATGACCTGCAATCTGATTTCAGAGATGCTAAAATGTGATGGTGTAGCTTAAAAAAAATGAAACATGGCATGCATATATTTTTAAAGTTCCCTTAGTTAAACCGTACTGTATCTTGTACCCAAAATATTTCCTGTCTGAATTAAGAAGGTAGTTTTAAAAACTGGATAACCAATTCCTCAGGGACCATTGTTCCATTCTGCTTATATTTGTGCAATTAAAAAAAAAATGCTACAATAAAATTAAAGTGAATCTAAAAAAAAAAAAAAAAAAAAAAAAAAAGAATATGAGGAAGCATAGGCAGCATTCCCAGAGCTATTTGTTGATGTGGAAGATAAAGAAGACAGCAACAGTTCCAAGACTGACCACACTGCAATAAGGATTCCTGTCCTGTTAGATTTCATCTGTAAAGAGGCCACATGTAATCAACACAAACTTACACAACAGCTGGAAGCCAAAGCATCTTTGTGGAGTATTCCTAGGACTGCACTTCTTATGCTCTTCAGTGAGGTACTGAAGTCTTGAGGGTGGGTCACTCACATAGCGTATGCTGAAACTGTCTTATACTTTTATTTTACAAAATAAACCTAGTAGAGTGGCCGATACTCATTATAAATAGTTCTGCTATGTTCTTCGTACTAGGGATGTATTGGGGCATTTAGTAAAGAACTTAAACAGACAGGAAAGTTTAAAATTGTGAGAATTTTTTGGATGAGTTTAGAGAAAGCAGTAAGAAGTTTCCCATGGTAATATCATTTCATAGTGATATTTAAAGTTTGGAGAAGCTAGGTGTTATAGCTCAGTGGTAGAGCATATGCTTGACATGTGTGAGGTCCTGGATTCCATCCCCACCACCCTTCTACCCCCAGCAACCCCCCAAAAAGTGATTGGGGCTAATGTAAATGGCTTCTAGAATGTTAATGAACACCTGCCTGGCAAGTGAGAGGAATGATGTCTGGCCATATGCCTGGGCTGGCTGTTGGGGGCAGGAATAGTTGAAGCTCTCTTCAGAATGTGATGGGCAGTAGGTAACATTAATAGAAACCATTAAAGTTGTCAAACATTGGACTAATGTGAGGACAGTTGGGTTTCTGGGGCATCTCTTCCAATTTCTTCAGAGCTGAGAAGATGACTGTGGGGATTCAAGTGCTAAATGATGCAGGTCACATATTGAGCCCTGAATTTGAGTCTCAGGACACACAGAGGAGGAAAGTCAAGAATGGGACCTTGAGGGGCTCTATAACAGATGGCAGGAGAGAACTGCTACTAAATCAAGGCCACATCCATCTGACCCATGACTCTAGTTAACCGAGGGGCTGGCTTTCTTATGAGTGTGACTTTTGGGGGCCAGTTTGGCACTATAGAGAAAAAGTGATTTGAGTGGCCATCATGTAAATCTTAATTGGAGTGAGTTGACATAAATCCTGATCCTCAGCATTACAGAAAATAAAAGAATAAACATATCTTTTAATATTTCTTATTTATCCTTCAGTACTATTCAAGAAACAACAACTTCATCAGTAATTCTGTAGCCAACATTATTTCCATGTAGGAATGTGTGACCTGGTCTCTTTCTGCACTAGCAAGCCTTCCCCTTCTCTAGGCTAACTATAGAGGCATTGGCAGACATCTCACTGAAAAGCTGAGGAATCCAGTTTCCTACCAGGCTCTAAGCTCACTAGTGCAGTTTTTAAGCAAAATTTATGTACCTATCACCCTGTGGGTTTATTGCATGATTTTTGAGGTAGTGTCTTTTGGTATGTTGAGATGTGTTTGCCAATAAACAAATAATTTAAAAACCATCTTAGGGGAGAGGTGGAGATCTAGTTGACCTTATGATTAGCAGAGAAAAAAGGCATGGCATTTCTTTTACAATCAGAAATGGAAATAGAGGTGCCACTATTAAGATTCACCTCCTTTTCCTTCACATTACATACAGTTTTACCTAAGAACTTCCATTTATTTATTTATTTAGTTAGTTAGTTTTGTGCTGGGGATTGAATCCAGGGCCTGGTGCTCTACCAGGCTTGATCCCCTAGCCCTAAAAACTGCCTTTCAAAGTCAGGTAAGACTTCCCTAGAGCATTTATAAGGTCAGAATGCACTGCTTTGAGGTTGGAAGGGAGGCTTACAGAGTCCTTGGCTAACTTCTACCCTGCAGCATCCAACACGTATCTACAAACCAGGCTCAATGGAGTGAAAACCACAAAATAAAACTTGGAGCAGCAAGTACCATATTGAAGTGCATCCACTTCATCTATAAAAATTAGCACAGAGGTCTGGAGCCAAGGTATTTTGGTGCATATTACATATTCATCTAAAAATGCATCTGAGATATGAGGAACTAAGGGTGAGGACACAAGGAAGGAGCAGAGAGGGAGCTGCTCCTCCAGGAGTCGTGTCCTCTAAGCATGAGTGGGATATGTGTGCATGTGTGTGCCTACACATGTGTGGTTGGGGAGAGACAGTACAGAAAGGCATAAATGCAAATGTGCTTATCCCTAACTTTGCCTGGGATAACCTGTGGTGTTTATGTTTCCCCCTATCTTATTAAGAATGTGTTTTTTAGAGATCTACATCAATATTCTGCCTTATATTAGTTCAGAGAAGTCAAAGTCTAGGATTCTTTCCCTTATGTGGTTTGCTTTCTGCAGTTGCATTTACCTGTGGTCAACTGGGGTCTGAAAATATTAAATGAAAATTTCTAGAAATGATTTATAAATTTTAAATCACTTATAATATATTGCTATGATTCTATTTTATTATTACTATAATTAATAATCTCTTGCTTTGTCTAATGTATAAAATAAACTTGATTATAGGTGTGTGTATATACAGTAAAAAACATGACACATGTAGGGTCTGGTATTATCCCAGGTTTCAGGCATGCATGGGGTATATTGGGACATCTGGGGACATATCCCCAAGGGTAAAGATAGACTACTGTAGTTCAACAACTGACAAGTTCAGGGAGAACATGCATTTTGTGAAAGGGCACCACCTGCTCATCAGCCCTGGCCTCAGAGGGAAGGTCTGTGTGTATATGTGGGTGCCAGCATGCTGAAGGTTGCCATTAAGATCCATCTGAGGAGTCTGTAGAGAGAAAAAGAGAGCTACATTTCTTTTCTCATGGCAATTGAAACAACTACTATCTCCTTATTAAAACATGTGAATGTCTCCTCCAGTTCCTTCTGGGAATGAGTTTGGAAGCAAATGTCTTAGTAATTGGTTGGTAAAGAAATAGTTGTATATTCTTTTCACTCATTTGATGTTTATCTGGATTGTTCTTCCACTAACTACAATCTACTCCCTTTTTCCCCAGACAAAACAGTATTTTATTTATCTTTTAAACTTTGAAATCTCTCTATACTCCTTGTCCTGTATTCCTTTTTAAAAATTGACAAATGTTATATTTGTTCATATTTATGGGGTACAGTATTATAATTTGATATGTGTTTACAATGGGGTAATTAGTATTTCCATCTCCTTAATTGTGCTTCTATGTGCTGGGAACCTTCAAACTCTTCTCTCCTTATAGTTTTCTTAATGTGGTTAGGGAAGCAAGAAGCCACTTAAGCATCCAGAAATCCTTGAGAAACAAGATAGTGGCCAAGCATTGGTTTTATTTGCTTTTAATGGCCCTGTGAGACAAGCTGTTGATTATTTTACCACCCTGATCAGTCAGGTACCCTGAGGCCCAAGAAGATTAAGGAACTTAATCTTAGATAATTCATTTAGGAAATGATGTTGCTGAAGGAAATAGGCTTTCTTAGGGTAGGAACTATGTTGTATTTGCATCACCCTTAGCAGTTGCTTTTGTGTTTGCTGAATTGAGTTGAAAAGTTAATACCAAACCAGATCTTTTGCCTGTTAGGTCTTCTCACCACAGATTCAGTGATCTTTCCACACAACTACCCTGAATGGAATCCTTTTACAAAGGTCAGTACAGGAACCCAGAGTGGTCAGGTGGCTGGTCCCAGTTGATTGTTGTTACCGTGCAGCTTCCTGCATGCAGATGCTTTGTGAGGGTGACCATTTCGAAGTGGCATGAGTGCAGTAAGTTTGAGGGTTTTCTGTATGGAGTCAAAGGTGTGGACTACAGGATCCTGGTTAATTACATTGGTGTTAATTACCCAGGAATAATTGTGTTTGGCTGTCCCCTTCCCTGCTCTCTATGTAGAATTAATGAGGACACTATGGTTTCAGTCATTCATCAAAGTCCTTTGTTGAGGCTCCTGCTTTTCTAACTGCAAATAAGTTGCTCAGAATAGTAAGTACCTTTTATTCCATTGTTAACACTGGAGAATGTTTAAAGGATGGGTTTCAATTGGATTCATTAATAGAAGGAACTGGATGCTTTTCCAGGACAAAAATTATATGGCTGTCAATAGCAAACTGTGCAACTAAGTAAAAGATTATGGGATGGGGGAAAATAAGTGGAATAGCAGCTAAAAAGAAAACTGCAACTGAGCACCAATGAATGCACATATGAACCAGGAAGGACGGACGTGAGGAAAAAGAAGGAAACAAAAATGATTTATTTTTGTGCCAAGCAGTACAGATTCACGTATGGGTTAATGGATATGGTTAAATCATGACGTGCTTGCTGTTTGGGAGTTTATTTCTCAGTGCACTTGGTGGCCATCCAGGAACTCATCAAATCAAGTTAATGGAGAGTTAAATGGCTTTTGAAACAAGCTGGCTTGAGGCAGCTGGAAGCCAGGCCTGGGTTCTCTTGGCTTGGCATGGCGTGGCTTGGCGTAGGCCATGAGGTGGGCATTTTCTGGCAGGCAAGCTCATTTTGTGGGGAAGATGAGGTCTCAGGGGAAGTTGTTGAAAAGCAGTTATCAATGACTTCAGTGAAACTCCTGCTTCTTTGACCCTGTTCAGAGCTGTCTGTTTTCTCAGGAGTTTTCTCACTGTTTTAACACAGTGCAGAAAACCCCCATCTGTGACTGAACTGAGCCTGATCCTGATCATCTTTAGTGAGGCAGAAACCACTTGTAACAGGACCAACAATTCCAGTGTGGTGGGAATATTTAAGCAGGTGGGAAATACCTAATTTTTTTTTAAGGGAGAATTTCAAACATTTGAGGGAATACCATAATGAACCTGCAAATACTCATCACCCAGTTTGGCCAATATTAACATTTTGCCAGTCTTTTAAAAAATCTATTCCTTCTCTCATTCTCTCTCCCTTCCTCTCTCCTTTCCTGTCTGTTATCTTTTGTAACGTAAACATCAGATATATATATACACATGTGATATTTAGTACTTTTTCATTCCTTATTTTCCAAACAAAATGTAGAAGCATGTAATAACAAACCAAAGGTGTCTGTAATTTATACCATTTTCCCTTAATGAAGCACACAGAACCTCAACTTTACAGGGAAGTGTGACAACAATAAAACCATGAATTTTCAAAATGCATACACTACTCACCTTCATGCCTCCAGCTTTTACTTGAGATTGACAAGAGGTTATTAGCATTATTTTTCTGTTTATTATAATTAAAACTATATTGCCTTATTAAATTTTTGGAAAACTTGAATGAGTTACTATAATGATTTGAGAAAATCAAGTAAGTTACTTTAAGCTGCTCTGGGTGGAGTCCAAGCTGCAGAAGCCCAGTGTGGAGGAGCTGGAGAAGGTACTCTTGATGCATTGATAGTCCTATTCTTTATTTCAGAACATTGTTCCAGCTGTTGAGTAAGGGTTAAACAACTTTTAAAATTATATATCCATATGAAAATATATAAGATATATAAATGAAGTGATAAATGTAATTGCACATTACCCTGGTATGCTTTAGAGTACCCTCCCCTTTTTGGTGGGAGGGGGGCATGATTTTCTCTTTCCCAGTGCTGTATAAGTCCATCCCTAAACAGAGTACTTAGTACTGTAGGATCGTATATTAGTTTTCTATGGGTGCTGTAACAAATTACCACAAACTTAGTGACTTAAAACAACACAAATTAATTGTCTCAGAGCTCTGTAGGTCAGAAGTCCGAAATGGGTCTTACTGGCTAAGTGAGGTTTCTGCAGGACTGTGCCTTCCTTATGGAGGCCATAAAGAAGGATCCTTTTCTTTGTCCTTTCCAGCTTTTGCATGCTGCCCAGATTCTTTGGCTAAGACCCTCTTCCTCCATCTTCAAAGGCAGCATCGCTGACTAAAATCTTTCACTGCCATTTCTCAGGTTCTCCCTCCTGACACCCTCTTTCTTCTCTTTTTAAGAACCCCGTGATAACATTGGGTCCACGTGGTAACCCATCATAACCTCCTTGTCTTAAGGTGGATTAGCCTCTATTCTCTTTGCCATATAGCATTTTATAGTCACATACCATGTGTCTTAAGAATATGAACATTTGAGGCTGGGGTTTTATTCTGCCTATTGTAGTAGGGAAACAAAATTTTAGAGCTAGTGGTTAGACCTCATTTATTTATTTTTATATATATGCATAGTTGGGAAATGGGACTCGGGGTATAGAATTTGTTGTATACCACAAGGTATTGGATGCTTTCTAGTTCTTTATCCAATCTTCCTGACACCCATGGGAAATGGGCATTTTTGTATTCATTCTATCAAGAAAACTGAGGCTTGGAGTGCCTAACAAACCTTCCCTAGGTCACCTAGCTAGTTATGTGGCAGACAGAGCCCATCTCACATGCACGATTGTCAGCAGCCCGAGTCTGCTTTCCACCACTTACTGGGTGTGTGTTGTTAGCTCTTGTCTGGTATTCTTTTTCTGTTCTACCATTCTGCCAGCTCACATTTTCCTCCAGTGATGTAATAATGCATTTTCCAGAAGTTCCTTTTTGAAAGAGGATTTATGTATTGATTTTTTTAAACCTTTAAATTTTTGTAGCTGCTGATTTCCTAAGAACACTTTTTTTTTTCATTCCCTTGGAACATGATTTTTATTGCCAATTCCCCAGTTCAAACGTATTAGGAGATGGATGTGGAAATTCTTAAATAACTGCACCTGGTTTTCATCCCTTGCCCTGCCTCCTGCCACTTAATACTGAATCCCAGATTTCTGTCCTTATTTCATCTTCATCCCTTCTTATTTTTTTCCTTTAACAAGTTTGGATACTTTTTTAGAGTGTATGAGCTGATTTGTAACTGTGCCCTTTAAAATCTGGTGTGGTATCTGTTAGGTTTTGTGAGTATATGACAACCCCCTTTCTTAAAGACAAGCACACTCACCTATTGTTTTCTTCTTTACTTCCATTTCTTGCAAGGGTCTGGGCCACACCAGACTTCTGTAAAAGAATCCCTCGTGTCCCCAGCACTCCTTGAGAGGCCTGTGCAGGGAACTTTGACTGGGTGGTCCAGAGCAGGGAAGCCACCCCACCCCCAGGTTGTGATCTCCAGATCCATATGATCCACAAAGAGGTAATAGTGATGACCTGGGCTGCTGCTGAGAGAGCTGCAAACAGGAGACCAGCGGAATGAGCTTGCCTGCTTTCCTCCTAATGTTTGAGTGTTTTGATAATTGGGGACACTCAGTTATAAACAAAGTTTGAGACCTTAATACATACTAATACTCTTAAATAAATTATTTTAAATAAATTATATTTAAACGTGTGTTTTATATATACATATTTTATTTATTTATTTATATGTGGTTCTGAGGATCAAACCCAGTGTCTTACACATGCTAGGCAAGCTCTCTACACTGAACCACAATCCCAGCCCTACGTATATAATTTAAATTAGAGTAATAAGAATACTCATATTAGAAACAGAACTGAGAAAACCTGCCTGTGTGTGACCTCATGTCACCATTAACCTGAAGGAAGGTGATTCTTTTCCATGCTTTTCTTTATACTCTGCCAATTAGGTAGGTACCTATAAAGTTGATATTGTTTAGTTTTGTTTATTTTTGAATAAACAAAGAAAGGGAGTTATACTGTAGATATTCTTCTGTGGTGAACCGGTATCACTTGGTAATATTCCCTTCCCCCTGACTTTTTATGGTACTAGAAATTGAAGCCAGGGCCTTGTACATGCTAAGAACTTTGCTCCTGAACTTACTGGCTTATTTCACTTATCATAATTTCAGCAATCAGTGCTCAATCCATGTGGCAGCATATTTCTGTATTTGTATCATTTTTGAAGCTGAATAATATTCTGTTGTATGTTTATGCCACATTTTGTTTATCCATTCATCCATTGATGGGTACTTGGATTGCATTTACCTTTTGACTACTGGGAATAATGCTGCTATGAACATGGGTGTACAAACAAATCCCACTTTTAGTTCTTTTGGGCGTATGCCCAGAAGTGGGCTTGCTGGATCACATGGTAGCTTTGCTTCTAATTTTTTGAGAAACTGCCATACTGTTTTCCACAGTGGCTGTACCATTTTTCATTCCCACCAGCAATGCACAAGGGTTCCAATTCTACATCCTTGCCAAAACTCATTTTCTGTTATTTTGATAGTAGCCCTTTTAGCGAGTGTGAAGTGGTATCTTGTAGGAATTTTTATTTGCAATTCCCTTGTGACTACTGATTTTGAGCATCTTTTCATATGCTTATTGGCCATTTGTGTATCTTCGAGGAAATATTTATTCAAGTTTTTTGTACAAGTTCAGTTTTATTAGGTAATATCAAATCATTGTTTACAGTGGGTTGTAATAGTTTATATGGAATCAGCAGTTTATGAGAAATTTGTTTATTTCATATCCATGCCAATCCTGATATGGTCATATTTTTAAATTGTTGGCATTCAGCTGAATGGAACAATATATCTTTATGGTTTTAGTTTTCTTTTCCCTGTTGGTTTGTGAAGTTGGGAGCATCTTTCCATTTATTTATGTATAATTGTGTTTCCCTTGTGAAGTGCCTTTTGGTATATTTTGCTTACTTCCTTTTTTAAAAAAAAATTGGGATATTTACCTTGCCATTGTGAACAAGTTCAAGTTACTAACCCTATGCCAATTACATATGCTGCAAAATTTCCTTCCAGGTTGTAGCTTATTTTTTTTACTTTTTCATGATACCTTGGATGAATAGAGACTTAAATTTCAATGTGCTTAAATTCATCAGTCTTTTACTTTATGAAATATGCTGAAAGCTCAAGACCATATTGTCATATAATTGAGTATGTTCACTTCCCACGATGAAGTTTTTGAACCAATGGGGATTTGTCTTTATGGTCAGTGTGAGTAGAGAGCGTTTTCTATTCTTTTACCCATGTGGATGACCAATTATTCTAGCACCTTCCATTGATCATGTCTCAGAGAAACCACTCAAGCCAGGAGTGGGATGTGCCTAGCAATTACCAGGGAGCTTACAAACCGACCACCGCAGCAGAGGGTGTCTTATGTATTTATAGTGTGCAAAGGACTGCAATAGTATATTGTTTATTAGTCAGAACTCTTCCTAGTGCTGTTCAGAGCCAGCTGCCACCTCTTTCAGGGTCATATCTGTCCACCTTATCTTGTATTATGTACTTCTAACCTGTTTGTGCTCTGAAGAAACAAGGAGAAGTATTATAGGTGAATGTATTATAGGCGATGAGGTGGATGTAATGAAGCAGCATGCCTGTGTACCTAAGGAGGAAGAGGACAATTTTTCCCACCTGCCTGATGTTTTCTTGACTTGTTCACCCCACCCCCTGCCACCATTCTGATCAGAGATGCTCTTTGCCAGGAACCCTCATTTTCTTTGCTAATTGGGGTCCTCAGTACCTCCCTGGCCAGGTTGTCCTGAGGACTTGAAGTGAAACATCTAAAGAGTGTTGTATGTAAGCTGGGCTGCTACTGCTCTTACCCAAGTGGTTCTTCTTTGGGGTAGGGACCCCATGTAATTTCAATCCAGAAGACCCTGGTTATGTTCAAGGGGGTGCTCTCCTTGTCATATTTGGAATAAAGATAAAGGTTGGGGATAAATTGGTAGTTTATTGGTAGATATGGGAAGAATCTCTGCACCTGCTTCACATCTTCCTGTGCTGATGTAAGGGAGTGGCATTCTCCACAGTGTGATAAAGCCCTGGGTGCCTGCCATGATAAGTGTGGGTTATTGATATGGGATTATTAAACAGATAATTAACCCACTATATCTAATAGTAATGAATAAATACTTGAGGATTGGGTGTAACTATAATGAGATTTTTTTTTTTTTTTTTTAAATTGGGCTGATTTCTCCAGGTTTCTCACTGGAAATCTCTGTCCTTAGGTGACTTAAAAAGCGGAGTTCTGTGTAAACGTAAAAGTGTTGTGGGGTGGGGATTCTGTTCTCAGGGAAGGAGACAAAAGCTAAGTGGAACAGAGGAGCCTGTTCAAGATTTAGCTTGAGAATCTGGTTTTGCCAGCAGCCTCTCTCTGCTCACACTGGGCACTGTCGCCAGGGGCCTGTTTCTAATCACAGTGGGCGTTCTTCCCTGGTGTCCCATATTGGCCTGGCCCTACCAATGGAAATTTGAGAAGATGGTCAGCCTTTTGGAATAGTGGGTAGACCCCTTCCCTGGTGTGGGCTACAGTGCTGCTGGCCTACACCAGTCCTAACTTTATTATTTTCCTAGGGCTGCTGTAACAAAGTGCCACAAACTGGGTGGCTTCAGAAACAAAAACTCATCTCTTCCACAATTCTGAGGAAGGAGGAGTTCAACATCAAGGTGATATCAGGGCCACACTCTCCTTGAAGGCTCTAAGGAAGATCTGTTCCATGACATTTTCTTTACTTCTGGTGTTGCTGGCAATTCTGGGTGTTCCCAGGCTGGCAGCTGTATTACTCCAGTCTCTACCTCTGTTGCCATGCAGCTTCTTCCCTCTGAGTTTGAGTCTTCCTGTGGACTTCTCTGTGTGTGTCTTCTCTGCTTGTAAGGACACCACAGTCATATCGGATTAGGTCTATCAGTGTGACCGACCTCCTCTTAACTTGATTGTATCTATAAAGATCCTGTTTCCTAATAAGGTCACATTCACTGATATTGTAGTTAGGACTTGAACATATTTTGGGGATGGTGACAGTTCAGCCCATAACACTGAGGTAAGCCCTAAGGGATTCTTAGAGGAATTTGACAGTGCTGTGGCATCCAAGTACAAACACCAAGGCTGGTGTTTTCTATTTCTTTTTTTATTCATTCGTGTTGAGGTTTTCGCAAATGGCTGCCAACAGCACCCCTAAAGCTCCTTCCTCTGCCTCTTCATGTGTCCCAGCCCTACTGGTGGGTGGTGATGAGCTGGTTGAACCTCACCAAAGCTAACTTCCCCTCCCCTCTTCTGAGTTGCGCTGCTGGTGTGCCAGTCTCTGGCCCCCAGACCAGACCCCTCATACCTGCCCTTGGCAACTTCTCCTTGGGCTCTGCACACCTTTTAGCTGCTCCACTGCAGAGCTCCCTCATTCCCCCCATCTTTCCATTCTGTCTGCCTCAGTGGAGCTGAGGCTCTCAGAACCTCACACCAGGACCATGGCACAAGCCTGCTGCCGTCCCTCCTTTTCAGTCAGTTCTACAGGAAGCTGCCAGGTGAGTCTTCTGAAAGGCCCCATGATAGTCTTTCCCGGGCTCAGTGATCCCTCAGAACTCACATTCTGGTGAAAGAAGCTAAATGTCACCTGACATTAGGCCCCCACCACTTTGCCCCAGCTCTCTTTTCACCCTGTGTTCTGTCTTGTTTGCAAGCAAGACCCTAGTGACTACCCTTGGCCTCCTGCCAAGCATGCCCTGCACACACTGGGCTCAAGGTTGCAGCCCATGTGGTGGGCCTCATGTGTAGTGCTGCTCTTTCCCCAGCACTCCCTACCTGCTGAGGCTCCTGGGTTCCTTGAAGAGCACAGCCAAAAGTGAGTACTTTCTCCTGGAAGCTCAAGTTTCTCATCTCTTTCAGTTTTGCTTCATTCTTATGTAGTGGATGGCCTTATCTTCTCTGCTTAACCCTGGGCTCACTAAAGCCAGGTGCTGTTTTATTTATTTTGATCTCTGTTACACTGGAGTGTTACTTAACACTGAATAGAACTCTAATGAGAATTAAATGAGTGACAAGCCACATGCATACTGGAGTTTGACAGCTGAGACCAGTGATGAGGGGCAGGCTGGCTGAGCCCCCTCCTCCTCAACAGAGAACCCTGGAATTTCATGACATCACAAGTAGATTGACCATTGGCTCAATCACATGAGGTTGATTAAGAATACTTCTAGAGTCTGGGGAGATAGCTCAGTTGGTAGAGTGCTTGCAATGCAAGTACAAGTCCCTGAGTTCGGTCCCCAGCACTGCAAAAAAAAAAAAAAAAAAAGAATACTTCTAGAGAATTGCAAACATTTCTACTTTAGATCTCTTAAAATTACCCCATGGTTTCTGATCACCTTTTATTGACAGTGAAATATTTTATGACTCTGGTATAATATGAGCAAGGTGAGCTCCCATTTGGAGAAAATATTAAACAAAAATCCCAACAGACTTCATAAAAGCAAACATTCATAACTAAGAGAAAGAAAACTAAAATAAATTTGGTGGGGGGATACTGGGGATTGAACTCAGGGACACTCAACCACTGAGCCACATCCCTAGCCCTATTTTGTATTTTATTTAGAGACAGGGTCTCACTGAGTTGCTTAATGCCTTGCTTTTGCTGAAGTTGGCTTTGAACTCTCCATCCTACCTCAGCCTCCCGAGTCGCTGGGATTATAGGCATGCCCCACTGCGCCCAGCAAAAATGTATTTTATTATTAAGGAAGAATAAAAATTCAGGGATTTAAGAAAAGGACACTAATGCATATTTTCAGAAGCTCAGATGCCAGTTGTGGCTATCTATTTCTGTGAGAAATAGGGGAATTTATTGGTGTATTAGTGGGTTCTTCAGGATTACTATTTTACAGTAGTTCCAGAGGTCAGTCAGTCTTTCGAGTTAGTCACTAGATTGAGGAAAGACCTCAGGGAGGGAAGCCTCGTGGCTTGTACAATGGGACTGACTGGGTATCCTTACTTAATACTGTAACCAGGTGGTCATGCTTCTTCTCAGGTGTCCTCATGGTCACCCAAGAGGCTTAATCCTTTTACAGAAGTTCCTCATATACAAGGACAAATGGGGTGTCCTCTGTGGGTGCTGCTAGCTTGATGCCATCCTCCAAATGGGTTGCATCATCTCTACTTTTAGTTCTGTTATAAATGGAGACCCTGGACTTGCCTCAGATGACCTCATGAGATATTTGGCCACTTACTGTATCTGTTTGGCAGCAGTGAAAGGTAGAGCTTTCAGTCAATTGGCAGCATTTCAGTTCCTGGGACATTCTTCTTTATGTAGTATGTCTAAGCTTGTTTCATAAAAACTTAGAAGCGCAATTAGAAAATAGCAGATGTACCACAGTGTGCCTGCATGCACTTGCCCACTGCTCAGGTCTCTTCAGTAATTATATTTTATCAGGATTGGGGAGGGTTGTAGTCAGAGGATCAGAGTCAGCCCATGTCACGCAGCAAGGGACCTGGGCTGTGGAGTGGTTAGAGGTAAAACTGGAAAGACCAAGCTGGCCAGACCTCATGTCACATGAATCTGGTGTCTGGGCTTAGGATGTTGGATGCATTCTGAAGGCAGTGGGGGCCCCAGCAGAATTTTAAAAGGGAAATGACACCATCCAAATTGTATTTTGCAAGATAACTGGCACTAGAGTGGAGTGAGGGAAAAGGACAGTTTGTAGGCTCTGGCAGTGATCTACCTGGGAAGAAAACTGTTTGAGTGAAGGAAGATGCAGCAGCAAAAGACCTGCAGTGCTCAAGAGAACATTGAGGGTTTTGCTGCTTGTTAAATACCTAGAAGGACAGCATCTTCCACTCACAGTGGCCCTGGGACACAGTGAATAATACTGGAAGTGCAAACTTGTCATTGCTCAGATGTGGGTCCTGTTCCGTCCTTTAGTAACAGTGTGATTTTAGCCAAGTTACTTAATGACTTGAACTTCAGCACCTGCCACTATAGAGAGGAAGTGACCCTCCTGAGCTTGTTACAGTGTCTCAGTGAGATAAAGCTTTTGCTAAGTAACATAACTATACTAAGATGAATGTAAACTTATGCTTGGAATTTGCTTCTGTGACTACTTAGGGAGTAGTAAATTTGTTAGCTTAATGGCAATGTCATTTTATATCTCTTTGTGTGACTGTCAGAGCCAAAGGATTCTGGAGAGAACCCAGGCCTGGAGTACACTGTCCTCCAGTGCACCCCACTGCTGCTCTTTGTGCCCCCATCACCCTACAGAGGGCTGGACATCTATTACCAGGGCAGTGTGTTCACTGCCTTCTTGGCTAGATGTACAAAGAAAGGAAGGAAGGAAGGGAAGTTTCTATCTTTTTATCAGGTAGAGGGCAGGGAAGACTACTGAATGTCACCTGCTGTTTCCTAGGGTCATACACTCAGACCCCAGATACCTACATCCAGAGGACACAGAGGGCTTGAGAACATTTTCCTAGTAATGGGAGGAGTTAAATTATTAACATACACTGCAGTGATACCCTGATGATTCATCTGACTTAAAAGGGTCTTGGCTTATGAAAATACTTTGTCTTCATGAGAGGGAAGTGACTTGCTGGTAAAACTGAATTTTTTCAAGGGTCATGATATAGTCCCCTTTGACTTTGCTAGTTTGGGGCTTGCAGAGTTCCTTTCTGTTTACATATTGATAAAATTGCCAGTGAGCCATTGTAGCGCTGGGCTGTTTATTTAGTGCAGATGTCCGTTTAGCTACACAGTGTACACCATGGCCAGGTCACTGGGCCAGGGCCCTGCTGCCCTCATGTACCCTGAGGAAGAAGAAGATTGGCCAGCAGATCATCTATGCACAGGCCCAAGCAGGACAAGGGGGTGGTGTTCACATATGACTGTACATGCTTATGATCTGTGTACATGTCTTTCTGTCAACACAGGGATTGTATGTGTCCGCATTCTACAAAGAAGAAAATATTTATGCAGAGAAGAGATTTGTAAGGCTTGGGCTGATGCTGACTCTCTACTTTCACTCAATTGTTTATATAGATTTTTGACATGTTTGGACATAGCTTGTGTGTATTCAGTCAAGAATTTTCCAGAAGGGTATTACACTAGGTGCTTGCCTGTTTTAAGTTTTGTATGTATAGACATTAAACATGCCTCCTCCAGTGACCACCCAGGGGTGTAATATGATATTTTATCTATGCTGTTGCTACTGTTCTGGGCTGTGCTCAAAGGTTGATCCTTTCAGAATGGATTGGTACTGTTTAGGAAACTTTAAATTCTGTGCTGTGGTTTCTCACTGGGTTGCTGTGTGTGACACTCTTTTACCATATAGTAACACACAAAACAATTGCTTTTTGTATCAGGGGACTTTGGCCCTGTGTCCTCCTACAGTCAAGGAAACATGAGGTGAACTCTCACATTCTGTATCCCACTGAACCCAGTACAGGAGCCCATAGATGGAATGGGAACAGGGGAGGTGCAGTTGAAGTAGGATTGGTGCTGTTCTGGAAGAGGGGGATATCGCAGTAAAAAGTATTTATTTTCATTGTCATTGTGTTGACTAGAATATTAGAAATGCTCTGAATTGGGGCAGACAGAATATATGTGATTCTCCTTTGAAAGTTTTTTGTTAACATGGGCATGAAGTATTAAAGAGTCACCAGGTTGAACAAGGAGAGGCAGGAGGATGGAAGCAGGGAATGGAGAGGACCTTGATGTTCTGGGACGTCCTAAGGGCAGATGTGTGGGTGAGTGATTTGGGGAGAAGAGGTCAGGGTTGTCTTCAAAGTATGAGGTAAAATTAAGCATCATCTAATATTTTAAGTAAGAACATTGAATAGTTTATTTTGAGTAAGATGTATAAGCGTTGTGGGACTTTGTAAAAGTCATCTGCATATAGAATTCCTGAGTTGTAGTTTTGTAAAATCCGTTCAAATTTTCTTTTTTAATTTTTAAATGTCCACAGACTACCTGCTTAAGAAGACTGACAGAGAAATGATAGTTATTAACATAACTTTTAATTCAATTTTTTAAAAGTTTTATGGCTTTTTAACCATTTTTTATTTTTTAGTAACTCTGACCTGATTTGGAGAAAGGCCTGGCCTGGCTCTTTGTCTCAGAGGAAAACACATGGAACAGCAAGTTAACAAAGAAAGCATTTCCAGTCTTATATCTCTAGTAGTGTTTTTGCCACAGATACATGGAGCACTTTCAAGGGTCTTGGGGATAACTTTCAAAAATCTTACTTGCTACTGTCCCAATTGTTAATCCTAATAGAATGATACTGAAAAGTATCATCACAAATAAAGTCTAGAAATGGTAGTGAATGAAGTGTTCACGTATTGAGTATTATGGAGTTGCTGCTGGTGAGTGTATGGGCACCCTGTTTCTGGGGTCATAGTTTATTTTTAAACATGACCCCTGCCCTCCAGGAGGGATGGGTCAAAGAGGCTTAGAACTTTGTGCAGTTCACAGTAAGGTGTAGGTGAGACCTCAGTACAGTGCTGTACAGAACCGAACGTGAGAAAGATCAGCAAATGGGGTAGGCCAACTGCCAAATGTGTGTGCAGGTCACCATTTCTATTGAGGCTGTCTGACCTGCTGCTGCAAAGAGAAAGGGTGGAACTGAACCAAAGACAGGTGTGGGTTTTTTGTCTTGTTTTTTAACCACTGATCTCAATTTTCATTGTTGGCTTCAGCAGAGCTACAGAAACCCTCAAAAAGGGATGAGAGTAGAACAAATAAGCCAAATTCTTGGACAGTAGGGTGCCTGGCAGGGTGTATATATGGCACAAATAAAATTCTTTGTACACAGGCACAACTGGGCATAGAAGATCCCAGCATGGGCAAGAAAGTTTTCATAAAATTTAAAAATCATTTTTAAAAATATCATGTGGTAAATTCTATCATTAGAAGCATGGTTTTCTAATCCAGTAATCCAGTTTTTCTTTAACTTAACTGTAAAGCCGGTCCTTTTTTTTTTTTTTAAGATTGGAGGTAATCGTTATTTGAAATAAAAATATTGATAGATCTGGGATTTGATTTTTATGCTACTTACAAACTAGTAAGCTAGCTTTCTGCTACTTCCTGGACGTAGATAGAAGGCATGAGGTTCCTAGGTCTGAGACAAAGGATCTCATCACTCAGGATGGCAGGCAGGCTCAGCATAGTCAGTTTCTTGCATCCTATAGTCCTCGAGTCCAGTTGTCCCAGAGGAATACTGTGCATACAGGGGGCTGGTGTCACAGCAGAGAAGCACTGAGCTTGGGGAATCCCCTACCTATAGCCATCTTGTACCATTTTCTATTAATCAATAATACCTATATACTTCTGCTGCACAGGACATCACCTCATCCCTCAGGGATTCCTGCAAGTATTTCTGAGAAATGTGTTCATGCCATGCCCAGCAGGATGTAGGAGTGTGAGACCCATGGAGATTATCTCCTAATAACACAAAAATATAAAAGTCACAACCTTATAAATAGGTAAAAATCTGAGAGGATTGTTATAATCTGTGACTATTAATACAGAGCCATTTCACCACATGTGCTTTGGATATATATTTTACATTTCAAATATATGTTAGTTCTTTTATTTTTTGGTATTGCCCTTTGAACCCGGGGGGGGGGGGGTCTTAACCACTAAGCCACATCCCTAGCCTTTTTTATTTTTTATTTTGAGAAAGGGTCTCACTAAGTTGTTTAGAGCTTTTCTTAGTTGCTGAGGCAGGCTTTGAACTTGTGATTCTCCTACCTCAGCCTCCTGAACCTCAAAGATTACAGTATATGTTCTATTTCAAACTGTTTAAAAATTCTGTTGCTTTTCCTACAATCTTGTGTGATAAGCAACTACTTACACTTTTTTTCTCCCCTACTTTCTTGGTCTCTCACTTATTTTTGAACAAGCATCTATAAAATAATACCTATATGCATAATATTGTACCAGGCACTATTGGGAATATGGAAGAAGTAAACAGTGTAGTCCTTGACTTTGACTTTTTAACATGAGGATGATGAGACACCCAATGTGAAACAACCAAAATTAACCAGCAAGTGCTCAATAATGAAATACTGGTGTTGTCAGAGAAAAAAGTGAGCCAAGTCATCTCATACTCTTCTGTCAAGAATAGTAGCATATGTTTTGATTTGTCTGTATTTCTGTAACCATAGCTTCCTGGTTCCTAAGAACTATAGCATACATGGGCACAGTTCTGCCTGATTCTCAATGTTGCCTCTTTATCACTTTCTCCGTCTTGTGTTCTTCCTTGCTTTCCATTTCCTGGCCTCTGTCTCTATGAGGTGTGAATGTAGGCATATTCATAGAAAGAAGTTTAACTCTTCAGGCTTTTGGTTGGGAAGGAAATAACTTGCAAGTGGAATCCATGGGAAACTCTGCTCTGACTCTTTGATTCGTTCTACTTGACAGCATCAAAGAGCTCCCTTGGCTGTGAGCAACCTGGCCCTTCACCAGCTCAGATGTGCTCTTGTGGGGCATGGAGTGGAGCATTTAACTTGAATCATAGAAACATCACTTTGGAGTTCCTGGGCAACTTTTGTGAAGATGATTGCATTGATGATATCACACACTTGAGTCCCCCAGATGCTTCCATACCATGGTGGCTGCAAACCTCTACTCCAAGTCAACTGTCCACTTTTCCATTTAGGGGACTGTTGTAGCTCAGGGTCACCAAAGGACTTGCATGAGGTCACATAAGTATCAGAGTGGGGTCCAAGACCTGTGCCTTCTGACACTGAGGTTGCAAATACGCTTTTGGATTTTGTTTGTTTGTTGTTACATTTGAAATGAAGATGATCACATCAGTGCAGAACACTGGTGTTGAGTCCTTAGTTCTCTCCCCTCAACCATCCCTGGCTTAGGAAGGATGAGGACAAGAGGAGGCTGTTCTCTAGCCTGGCTCTGCAGCATGTGTGCTTGTTACTCTTCATGAAGGAGTGATAAGCCAGGCCACCCAGCCTTTCTGCCAGGAACACTCAAGGACAATTGAACCCTGTTTTGCTTGCTTTCCCTGGAACCAACTCTGCCCCAGAAAACCTTTCTGAGTCAGTGCAGTTTCTGAGAGTTTCAGGACATCTCTTGGGGCCCCCAAGATAACCTGACCTATTTTGTGACAGATCATGACTATTTTTACTGATCATGACTATTTTTTTTTAAAAGACAAACCCTCAACAAACCCTCATTCTGCATGGAAACAGGACTTGCTTATAGATATTGTACAGTAGGTTTTAACACACAACACTCATGTATTTTCATCTATGTTTTTATGTTTGTTTTCAATAGGAAAATTACCATGGATATGGTGAGGAAGAAGGCCCTCTCTGGTGTCAGGTGGCTGAGCTTTGGCACATGTGTGCTGGGGTCTCTTTTGTATGATATTGTGCTTTCCTGGGGTTTCTGGTGACATGTAGCCCTTTCATATTTCTGCTACAGAACTGTGTGAGATTTCTGTCTTAGCCATGAAACAAAGAATCATTTATATTAAGGCAAAAGATGAAAATTCTCATGTAGATGGAGTTTCAGGAATATTGAAGGAGAGAGGCAAAGTTTTGGGAGAAAGGAAAAACTGAGAGACTTTATAGGAGCGGGAGGAAGGGGAAGTGTGAAAGATGAGAGTGTGTCTTTATCTCTTTATGTAGTGTAACCCTACTTATTCAGAATTCATGTGTCGTCAACTTTAAGCATTTTGAATATGGTCACAAATCCCAGAGCACTTAAAAAATAAAAGTTAAAAAAAAAAAAAAAGCAGCCCCTGAATCCCCAAAGGACTTATATGTAGTGAATCCCAAGAGATGTACTTTGTGGGTAAGATATCCTTGCAGAGCCCTTCCACATGAACCTAGCTGGACTTTTATCTACTTCTTTGTCTTTTTTTAAAAGCTCTTTTTAAAAATAACTAATTTTATTTTATTTTATTTTATGTTATGCTAAGGATTGAACCTTACACATGCTAGGCAAGTGCTCTACCA
The DNA here is from genome assembly GCF_902686455.1 of Sciurus vulgaris. NCBI lineage: Eukaryota > Metazoa > Chordata > Mammalia > Rodentia > Sciuridae > Sciurus > Sciurus vulgaris. The sequence continues at coordinate 33,846,214 of NC_136474.1, forward strand.
CTGAGCCACAACCCCAGCCCTTTTATCTTCTTCTAATGGCTGTGGTTGTCTATTGTTTCAAACTCTGATCATTTTGACACTAAGGAAGCACCACTGACCCCCTAAAGATGAGTGAGGGCTATAGCATTGGCACCATGGAACAGTCATTCTAAGGCTCCATGGTAAGGCTAGTTAACAGGAGCCCTAGACATGAGGAAGAGGTTGACCTATATCCTATAAACTCCACTTAAGAATGCAGGAAACAACATAGTGGGTTTTTGAGAAGTGTAATTTTGGGGTCGGAAATACAGGTTGAGCATCCATAATCTAAGAGTCCAGAATCTGAAGTGCTCCAAAATCCAATACTTTTTGAGCTCTGACATGACACCACAGGTGGAAAATTCCACACCATGAAAATTTGTTTCATGCAAAAAATTATTAAAAACATTGTATGAAATTACCTTCAGACTATACATGTAATGTATATATGAAAATATTGATGAATTTTATGTTTAGACTTGGATCCTACCCCCAAAATACCTCATTAGATATATGCAGATATTCTAGAATTAGAAAAATATCTGAAATACAATATAATTCTTACTTTTATGGTCCTCGGCATTTCAGATGAAGAGCACTGTTATGGTTTGGTTCTGAGGTTTTCCCTGAAAAGCTCATGTTAGGCAATTGTTACGGTTTAGATATTAGGTGTCTCCCAAAAGTTCATATGTGAGACCATGCAAGAACATTTAGAGGTACAATAATTGGGTTATGATAACATTAACCCAATCAGTGAATTAATCCCCTGATGGGATTAACTAAGTGGTCACTGAAGGCAGGTAGGTGTGACTGAAGAAGGTGGGTCATTGGGGGTGTGCCTTTGGGTATATATCTTGTATCTGATGAATGGAGTCTCTCTCTCTGCTTCCTGATCAAAATGTGAACTGCCTCCCTCTGCTGCACTCTTCCACCATGATGTTCTGCCTCACCTCCAGCCCTAAGGATTGGAGCCAGCTGTCTGCAGAGAGCTGAAATAAACTAAATAAACTTTTCCTCCTCTAAAATTGTTCTGTCAGGTATTTTACTCACAGCAACCAAAAAACTGACTAAAACAGCAATTGTTCAGAAGTAAAATGATTTTATTATGAGGACTGTAAGCTAATCGGTAGGTGAATCCATTGGGCAGATTAACAATCTGAATGGATTACTGGGTGATAACAATAAGTAGATCTTCTTGGCTGGAGGAAGTAGGTCACTGAGGGTGAGTCCTTAGAGATTATATTTTGTCCTTGGCTCCTTTCTCTCTGCTTTCTGGCTGCCATGAACTAAGCTGCTTTCTTCTACCAGCTCTTCCACCATGATGTTCTGCCTTATCAGACCCAGAGCAGTGGAGTTGGCTGACCATGAATTGAACCTCTGGAACCATAAGCCCCAAATAAACCTTTTCTCCTCTAAATAGTTCTTGTCAGGTATTTGGTCACAGTGATGAAAAGCTGTCTAACACAGATACTCAGCCTGTGCTGGTTCTCCCAATTTTGTGTGCCATGGGCCACCGCAGTGTTTCTCCCCTGAGTTCACTATTTTCAGGAGTCTAGAATGTAATAACTCTTTACGTGGTTGACTCTGTAGTTTGTATTGTTTTAAGTCACATCTCCTACAGGGTAAAGTTTCATTACCCTGGGAATTTGTTGTGGAATTCAATTCCTCTTTCCTTGAGGATGCTGGGTCAGTGTAAAGTCACTGTAGGAACTAAAGATGTGTGTTCTGGCAACCAAGAAGCTCCCAGCAGACTTTGATGATTCACCTGCAGAAGGGCTCTTCCTTTAAGAAAGTTCCTATAATACATTTTATAGAAAATGCAGGTCAAACACAAAAATAGGAAAGACTGGAGAGCAGAAGACATCTGGAAAGGTAAAGCATGAGTATTTGATACCCATTGACCATCAGTCAAAAGTTACAAACCAGCTCTTGGAGCTCCCACAGGGATCTAGATTAGGAACCAGGTGTGTTTATCCCTCTGACCCTTGTCATCTTGCAGAAGCACATCTATTGCAAGTGCAAAGGCACATTTAGAGATACACATAAAAGAAGGTCATTTACATTTGTAAAATTTTAAAGGAATGTTGCCCTCTAATAAAAGTGGTCTGATAAAGGTTCATAGTCCTTTAAGAGCACTTTTTTTTTTTTTTTTAAAGTGGGCAGGTTAAATACTATCATTGTCTTCTATTGTTGTTTGTATTCAGCCATAAAATGTATGTATTCTTTTGATGTAGATAATTTTTTCTTCCTTTAACTGGTTTTAGAACTGTGGATTTGGCTAAAATAAAAGTTTTAAAGGCTTGCTTGTTTGCTTTTTATCCCTGAAAGATAAAAAGATATTGGGCAAGCTGCTCTTTTGAGAAGTGTTGTTAGTAATGACTCATAGAGTTGATGATCTCACTTCCAAGCCCTCAGGAATTGTGCCAGACGTACCACTGTGAAACTTTCCTACTTAATCTACTGTGGCTCACTGCACATTTCCTAGACGTAAATAAATTCATGTGACACTTTTTTCTATATATTAAGAGTGCTGTTCTTCACCTCGGGCTTCCTTTATCCACAGGATTTGGGGTTGCTGAAGGCAGTGGATACATTTTCCAGGTTGATTAATCTCATCTGGGATAAACATGATGCTTCTGTTTGGAGATTCCAGCTCACAGGACTTGAAAAATCTATAAAATACTGGGCTTGCATAATTGGTACCATGGTGCTTCCCACAGTTGAAGCACTGGAATTGCTAATGCTTATGACATATTTATACACACTCTCATCTCTCAGGGTACGGGGAACCTCAATGAATTGGAAATTCTTGGCTACTAGGTATTTGTGCTCAGACATTAGATAGTAACAGGTAATACAAAAGAACAGAATTATTTTGTTGCACTTCATGATATACCTGGGAAAAGGTGACAAGGTTTTCAAAATAGAGATGGTTTCCACAACCATTGTTGTGGATTTCTCTCAGCAGTGCCTCCCATTTTCCTCCATTCATTGCAGTTAGTAAAATACAGTTGAAGTACCTCATCTAGAATCAGCCCATTCTGGTCCATAGTCGAGGAACAGAAAATAAAAGGATGACAGGGGACCTGGTGTTGTAGCTCTGTTGTAGAGCACTTCCTTAGCACGTGTTAGACACTGGGTTCGATCCTCAGCACCACATAAAATAAAGGTATTGTGTTCATCTATAACTAAAAATATACATATAAAAATACACCTTTTTATATAAAAAGGGTGACAAGGGGTGAGGAGTAGATTGTGGGGAGTCATCATTGTTTTAAGTTCATATTTGGGATTGTAGTTGAGGAAAATTGCCTTCAGTGGAAAAAACTTAAGTAAAAGTAGATCACACACAGAGATGCTTCTGGATGCTTTTAAACTTGTTGCTAATGTCCTGACAGGCCACCACACACGCCCCTCTGCAAAGTTCATCTGGGTAGCTTAGTGTCCACAAGTAAATTGTGAAGCCTTTTCAAGATCGTTCTTGGAGCTCAGTCCTTTATCTGTTCTTAGACCCTTCCTGGTGTTGAGTCATATGACCAAGCCAAATTCAGGAGGAATTCAGAAGGCTTCTAATTTCAAAGATTGGGCTGGAACATTGGCTCTTTGAGGTTGAAGAGTTGCTTATGATTTCTTCTGTACAGCTAGGAATACCAGTTCCCCACAAGGGCACTCAAGACACTTGTAGCAGGGCAGTTGAAGAGGTTCTCAGTTGTCACAAATAACATGAAAATAATCTTGTGGGAAGAAAACACATTTCAAAAAGCAGAGTACCCCCATAATGAGGCCCTTATTGGGAGGGAGTTGGCCTCCCAAGCCTAGGATTTTGGAAAGGCATGTAATTGGCATAAATTTCTGTTGAAAAGTGCAGTGGCCCTGAATGACCAACTGTTGATATAATAGGTTTTTCTGTTTCTAGAATACACTAGACCTGGGTTTATAGGACTCTCAGAGCTTGAAGGAAGTAGAACACAAGCCTGGTACACATGAGTGACTGAGGAAGGTCATATGGTTTGGGATTCTGAGTTTCTGCTGAATAGACCTCCGTATCCTGGAGGGTGGCTGTCTGCCTCAACTCGTGCATAGATCAGTGCTGTACAATAGGTCTGGGTTCTATCTTTGGAGCATGTAATCCTTTCTTTCACTTTAAGAAACAGGTAAATATGAAGTGCCTCTGGTTGTATGAGAAGTATTTAGAGTCCCCCAAACATCAATGCCATGGTATTCTTCCTTGTCACATACTCTTCTGGAATGCTGACTTCACACATCATCTGAACCATAAGAGCCATCAGCATGGAGGTGAATGACCCTGCTGTGTTTCTGACCTGCTTTCTTCTCAGGCTCCCTCCTCTGAGAGGCAGGACCAAGCTGTGGAGAAACTAGAGCTTTAAGGAAAGAGACCAGGTCCAGATTCTGACTGTGGGATGGGAGAGTTATTTTCTCAGGGCCTGTTCCCAGATATGTGAGAAGAGAGCAACAATATCTGCCTCCTAAGGTGTTGTTGGGAGGCGAGTTCTTGAATACAAAGTGTTTGGCCATAAGGCACGAATTATTAGACATACAAGGCAAACAGTATATTTGTTAATATACCTGCCATTCTTTATGAAGGGCCCTCTGGGGTGTGTTTCATTATCCTGTCCCTATCCCAACTAGAAAGCTATTCTTGCTAGAAAGCTCTTCTCACTAGAGAGCTCTTTTCAGGAGATACAGAGGCTAGGGGAGATGGTTAGCTGGAACTATACCTAGGAATCAAATGTAATATTTCAAGTTTGTCTTGTCTTACGTTCCTTTTCACCTCCATTCTTTCCAGTTGCCTTTGCTTCCTTCATTTTTTCTTTCCATATTTCCATGAGAAACAGTGGTGTGTATGTGTGTGTGTGTGTGTGTGTGCACGCACACATAAAGTATTGTGGAAGGTACTCCTGCAAGTGCACAACTTGTACTTCTAGAAAGTTTTAAGATTTTATAACTCTATCAACAATCAAAATTTGTCCCACTAGTATTTCCTGGCAAATTTTGGAAAATTTTTTACAGAAATAAATCAGGGGATGAGAAATTATTTACTTTTTATGAAGAAACCATACATTTAATAGTTTATCAAAGTTTCATGGCCTTGAAATGTCAGTGGAGGAGAAACTACCTTGAAAGAGGTGTAAGAAAGTAGAATTTTAAAATATGTACCATTATTAAAAAAATAAAAGGAAGATTGAAAAGAAAACTTGCTAAGTTTTGGTCTGTGTTTAAAAGTTGCCTTGTTCAGAACATTTTATAAACAGTTATGAGTCTGTCTGAATGTGTATTTTACAGATTAAAAACAGAACTAGCTAATCTTAGCTTCTTGGCCATAAAAGGAGGGAAAGAAGAACGTATAGTACTACATGCGTGGAAAGTGCAGTAAATCATGGGATTGCTAGTGACACTCAAAATGTAAGCTGTAGCAATCCATATGTAGAGTTTCATGGAGAGTGCTCTTTACAATTCTTAAAATAGACTATTATGGATGTAATAAACTTTTTTTATTGTGCTAAATATACGTAGAAGTTTTAACCCATTTAAGCATTTAATTTGGTGGCATGAAATATACTCAGCAGTTTGGCAACCATCCCCACTGTTTCAAGGATATTTTCATCATCCCCCAAAGCCATTCTGTACCCATTAAACCATAACTCTGTTACCACTACCAGCCCCTTGTAACATTAATTCCGTCTTCTGTCTTAATGAACTTGTTTAGTCTAGGTATGTCATATAAATATCCATATAGGTGGAGTCATACAGCTTTTGTCCTGGTTTTGTCTGGTTTATTTCACCTAGCACAGTATTCTCAAAGTTAATCCACATTTCAGAATTTCATTACTTTTTATGACTGAATATAATTCATTTTGTTTATCTATTCATCTGATGATAGACACTTGGATTGCTGTCACCTTTTGGTTATTGTAAATAATACATTTATGTATATTGGTGTTACAAGTATCTATTTGAGTTGTTTTAAAGTGGTATCTTTCTGTGGGCTGAGATTAGCAGATGAAAGGTATCCACGTGTCATTGAATATAAGTACCTGGCATTGCATTCTGACCTCTATAGATAACACTGACCACATACCTACAAATGCTGTACAACACAGAACATGTATGTCAGCTAGAGAAGCAGCCACATTGCAAGTGCAGAGTAACATGTAAACTAGAGGGAGATGTCACTGTGGCTTCTTGCACTCTTCCAACATTATTAAATGGTTCAGGATTGATTGAGAAGAGTCACCCTGTGGAGGCACCACCACTATGGAGATTCAACAGAATGGTGACTTTGTCCTCGAGGGCAGGGAGTGGGCTCCTGGGAATCCCCACAGGAATGGAAACATGAGCAATAGTGATGGTGGCCAAAATGGAGGAACAAAAAGACATTGGTGTGTGGAGCACAAGGTGTGGCAGGTCAGTGACAGAGAAAAAGAATGAGACTTGAGGTTCTATAGGAGACAGGCGAGAGGAAGAGAAATGTGAAATTGATTGAAAAAGTTGATTAGGAAGGGTGAGGAAAGAGCCTCTTCTCCTCCAGTTCCCATCTCAGAGAATGGGAGGGTGCATCTCTGTCCCCATGCCATCACAGTGGCTCCTTCTGTGCAGGTCCGATGGTCATCATCAACTCCCCCCCTCCTCACCACATATTATGTTTCAGTATATGTATTCTTTGTATATTCTTATGTATATTCTTTGTCTTCCTTATCAATTTCATTATTAATTATTTTTTGGTACCTAGAAAGTCTTCTATACATCTGATAGAATAAAGTTACCTGCCAAATGTGCAAAGAAATTCGCCACCCTAGAAGGCTAACTCACAGCCAGGACCATTCAAAATGCCCTCTTTTAGAACAAAACATCCAGTGTCTGTCCCCAGTGAAGGAGGCCTTGTGACAGACAGTCTGTGCTGAGTTGTTCTGTCTGGTTTTCAGTTGTGTGGAAGAAAACAGAACTGAAACCCAGAAATGATGAGGGAGTTAGACATAAAGGCAATAAAACGTCTAAGAAAGGAGCAGGCTGAGGGAGGATCATCCTGGCCAGATGAAAGGCAGCCTGACAGGGGTCTCCTCCCATGGCACCAACCCAGAACATGAAGGTTTAACTTGTCATAAAGCCCCACAGGATGTAAGCCAAAAATTTCCTCTATTTTCCAACATCTGGAACGTGAACATCTGGCTGATGCCACAACCAAAGAGGAGACTGTCCAGCCCATTCCATGTCAACCTGTGTGTCTCAGTCTCCACCTAAAGCCAGAGGCAGGAGCTGTGTTCTCTTTATTTCCCTTTCTTCAGCTTAGTGCTTTAAGTGTGTCCTGCAGTTTAGCCTATCTCTCTCAGCCTCATTGTTCATTTTATCTTAATGTGTTGAAGGAAAGAAATCTTGTCAGTCACAAAGAAGAGACTCTCTTCTTTAACAGTAGGACCTAACAGTGGGGGGTGAGTGTACACCCTTGTTTTTCTCCTAGTGATTTGACTCATCCCATAAATCATGAGTGAAACCATTTTTGCCATTGGCCCTTTATGTACTTAATTGCATTGTGGAAAATCTGACCTATTTCTCAGATAGGATAGAAATAATATTTATTTATCGTGGGAGATGGTTTTGGTTGTGGTTAAATCAGAATTTCTCCTATGAATTATTAATAGACAATGGTAGGGCATTTTAACAATAGACATTATGTGACCTGTGATGTGAAGTTAGGGTTCTAGATTATCTAAATTCTGTTCCAGATACAGAAATCACACAGTTGAAAAAAATTTGTACTCCAGATACACAATTTCCATGCAGACTGAAAAAAACTTTCCCCCACTTTCCTCTAAAGAGAAAACTAGAATGATTAATAATGGATTTTTCTATGCTTTTCCAAAATAAAAAAATAAAAGTATAGGATGATTAACCTTGAGTTGTTGGGTTTTATTGGGAGAGGGGTTGGTACCAAGGGTGCTTAGCCACTTAAGAGAGGGCCTCACTAAGTTTTTGAGACTAGTCTCAAATTTGTGATCCTCCTGCCTCAACCTCCTGAGTCACTGGGATCACAGGTGTGCACCATTGTGCCCAGCTTAGTTATTATTTTCTTTTAAGAGTTGTGTTATCCCATACTGGTCCTGAACTATTGGGCTCAAGTGATCCTCCTTCCTCAGCCCCCCAAAGTAGTTGGGACTTTCATACCTGTGTTCTGTACCCAGCTAGCACTTAAAAATATTAATCAAGAAGAGAATCATAATTGCTTGACAGGCTTATGTTTCCTTTTTATGTTTATGACTCATTGAGCATATTATTTCATTTAGTCCTTATAAGAACACTTCCTATATGGCAGTTTTTACTGCTATTTCCACTCATAAATAAGAGTATTGAAGTACTCGGAGCTCAGAAACTAGTCCCAGGCCACCAAAAGAGTGCCTAGATTTGGACAGGAAGTCCCTGGTTTGGTTTTCTTTTTTGAAGTGCTGAGGGTCTTATGCATGATAGGAAAGCATTCTGCCACTGAGCTGCACCCCCAACCTAAATCCTGTGTTCTTAGTGCACCTTTCTCTTTTACCCACAGAGCTTATATGCTTTCACATGATGACTGGAAAACTGAAGATTTCTTGAAGGTATTGGGCCAATTTCGGAATGAAGTTGACCATCTAATATGAAACAAACTATAATTTTAATTTTCAAAGTTTTTCTGAAGGCATATTGTGGAGGCTTTAGCAACTGGTTGAAATTACACTTTCAACTCTAAGAGATTAGATGTATTATTACACTCTAGGTAATAAAAAAAGAAGACATAAAATACCCAAGAGGAGAGAAAGTCAGTTAGTGGGTACCAGAGGTATGTGACCAAAATGCTATATTGCTGGCTCAAAGCTTAAGCAGCATGATCCAAGAGAAGTCAACTGATCCAGCAGGATGTGTTAAAAAGAAAGCCTTTCTCCCGGCACTTCCCTATCTGCAATCCACTTGTCAGTTAAATCTCCAGAGACCTCCCTCTGAACACCAGGTGGTGTTCTGAAGCATGTTTGTTTCCTTAACAAACATTGAAGTGGTCAGGCAGGTATGCTGAGGAAGGTTGACGCAGAGGTGGTAAGGGCTGGGTCTGTGACTGGCGTTGCCTCTGGCTGCCAGTGAAAGGGATAGAGGCCTGAGAAAGATGGACACACAGTGTGACTGCACAAAGGCATCATGCTATGCTGAGCTTTCCCAAGGGGAGCTAGGTGACTGATTGAACAGATGACTGATTGGCAAAGCAAAGACATCTCGATGCCAAGTCTCAGCATTGTTGGTGGCCATGTGTGCTTAAGAAACATCTGTGACATTGTGGAGCAGAGTGCCCCAAAGCAAGGATCCACTCCAGCTCCACACGTCTTTGGACAAGGCAGTTAACCTTTGTGAGCTTTAGTTTCCTCGTGGGTTAGTGAGGGAGGGACCACGATTCACACTGTCCATCCTTAGGAGAATGATTGCACTGATTAGCACAAAGTGTGGGAACACCAGTGGTAAAGGGCTTCTTCCACATGCTTCAGGGAAGCCTTACTCTTCTGTTTTGGGTAGGAGTGATTTTACTAAATAACAGTCAGAGAATCTAAGTATTAGAAGGACCTAGAACATGTGCTTTAGTCCTTGCTGGGTAATAGCTCAGAGTTAGGCATGCCCACTGAGAGACATGCAGTCTGCCCCAGCAGACAGCCACGTCAGCCACATCAGAGAAGGAAGCAAGACAGGCTTTCAGACAGATGGTACTTCCTGATTGAGCCTCTTTCCTCCTGTCTACTCAAGAACCTTTAGAATCCAACTTGGTTGCACAAATGGACTTACATCTAGCCCCAGGAGGAGCCACCCTCATAAATTGATGCACAATAGTGCACACTCTTACTCTTCTATCCCTACACAAGACCCTCCAGGATTTTATAGCTTGCAGATAAAGATCTGGTAATAAGTGACTTTCTGAGAACACAATTTTATGTGAAAAGCCAGTTATAGATTTGGGGTCATTTATAAGACAAAGAGCTAGACTGATACAGTTATAAAAGCACAAAACAGATTCCATACAGGAGCAAGGTGCAGCTCTTATGCATTCCAACCCCGCATTTCTGCAGGAGCACACAGTATGATGTCTAATGAGGCCACCTCCATCCTTGGGCACATGGTTTCTGTCTTGTGAGCTAGTCTACCATGTTCTGTCCTCAACAGGCATGAGTTATTAGAACCAGGCTGTTAGATGGATCCTCCATAGTCTCTGTCTTGGGGTCATCATCTGTATCAGAGGTGGGACCTTGGGTCCTGGAGCAAGGACTAGAGTAGGTGGTGACTGTCTGCTTTAGCTGTTGAAGGGCTGCAGTGGGGACACCTAGTCTGGCAACGATCATGCTTTTAAACACTGTGTGTGATGTTCTGTCTCATAAATATAATCATATGCTAGCAGAAATATTCAGTTTGGGGTGTCAACCTTCTTAGCCTGCGTGTTCACTTAAAGAAGGCAGCTCTGAAGATAATAAAACTGCCTTGTTTGATTTTCATCATGTGAAGCTAGGGTTGTTTGTGTTCTTCTGCAGAAAGCCTGCTCCCAACTGTATCCCCACCCCTGCAGGCTCTTTCCTCAGCTAATGCACAGCAGGACAGCTGAGAGTGAGCAGGTGCCAGCCAGGTCAGCCCCTCCCTCTGCTCTTGCCCATCCTTAGCCCCGAGGCTAGGTATTGTTCTTGGATGACTTTCCTCTGCTCCAGAGGAACCTTCTTTTGGAAGCATGTTTATTTCAAGCCCTCACTGACTGACCCAGCTAGAAGGCCAAACCAACCCCTTCTGCAGCCTCTGAATAGCACTGGGCCTCTGGGGATTTCTCATGCTCTGTGAGCAGGTAGCATCCTGCTCCTCCCCTGTAGCTCAGTTACAGCTCTTCCCTAATTGAATCATCTGCAATTCCCAGGATATGTAAAGACTAATGGAGAACAGAGAGAGGGGCAGCAGGGCTTTTACTCCATAAGAATCATGAAACTCTGGGGCAAAAATTCTGCCCCCAGCCTAAATCACTTAAAAGAGTGTGTCCTGGTAGATATTTGAAGGATTTGAAGGTAGGAATCAAAGGAGCCACTGCTTGAAGATGAGAATTTACCCAAGGGACAGGAGTGGCTTTTATGCAGGATGCCAGCCAGGGACATGTTTGATATTTCTGAGCAGTTTGGTGCATGGTTAATGGGACATAGCAGTGACTCCATATAACAAAGATCTTAGGCGGATACAGGTCAGTAAGTCAGACAGGATGTTATTAGGCCTCGCCTGGTAGGAGAGCTCCTCGGATGGTAAGACTTCAGCCTGGAAGGCAATTAGTGTTTCATAGTTCCATTTGCTATCCCCAGATGTCCATTAGTCACTACTTTGTCCTCTGTGCCAAGATGTATGTGATGATCCCCAGTAGCATGGAGCTAATCCTGCGGGGGGTTAATCCTCTGGTTTAATTTCCTGTTTATTTCTGTCTGGTGTGAGTCCACCAGTGTTGTGCATCCTTGCCAGGTGAGGCAGGGCAAAGGTTTCATAGAGGTGTTGGAGTATTTGCTTTATAGATGTGTTCCATTGTCTTTAAAAAATAACATCATTTTTTATTTGAAAGTGTAATATAGATGGTTCCTGACTTAGCGATGGTTTGACTTAGGATCATTCGACTTAACAGAGGTGCAAAAAAACAATACACATTCAATAGAAACCAAACTTGGAATTTTGAGTTTGATCTTACCCCAGACTGATGTGCAGTCTGATCATATCTGGTATTGCTGGGCAGTGGTAGTGCCCTGCCTAATCACCCACACAGTCACGAGGGGAAATGACTAACCCTCTACTGTGTCCTGTGTTGCTCATCTATGATGCTCAGTAAGTTAGGTACACTACATGTGTTTTCAATTTTTGATATTTTAAATCTACGATTAGGACATAACCCCATCAGAAGTTCAAGGAGCATCTATTAATTTTGACTCCTGGAAGATAAAAAATAAATAAATAAATAAATAATACCACCCATAATTCTGTTACTTATTGATAAAATCTATTAGCATTTTAACTGCCAGCTTCCAAACATTTCCAAGACAAAAATGTTTAATCCTGTTAAGATTATATTAAGTATGCTTCTATCCTGCATTTAAAATGTTGATGTTTCATAAAGAATTTCCCAGGTATTTAAAATTTTTTAGTAATCATAATAGTTAATGGCTGTGCAATGTTATGTTAACTGTTATCAATGAAATTGAAAACATCTGCTTAATGTTTTTGTCACAATATTCTATTAAAATTTTCAAACATATAGCAAGCTTAATTTTATAGTGAACACCCATGTACCCACCCTATGTTCTACATTAACATTTACTGTTCTTGATTTATCACACATCTACTCATCTGTTCGTCTGTTAACCCATCTTTTGAAATATCTGAAAATAAATTAGACATTTATTCACTTTTCCCTAAAAACACATTGTTAATCAGAGCTCAATTTTTGCTTAAACTTTTTTTGAGTTGATTTACGAGTTTTGACAAATGTGCACATGAAATTTTACTAGTGTAACAGTGTACTCTGTTATTTAGAAGGATGCCCTGAGTCAAATTAAAGTGTACATAAGATGTGCTGGTAGAGTCTTAAAGAATAGTTCATACTTAACAAAGAACTTTTGTTGCTGGCTCTTTGCGGTACAAAATCCGTGGATATTTGTCACTGCCTGCAGCAACAACTTGCACGGGTCTTATGGGTGGTGGAGTGGAAACTGAGGCACTTCTATCTTTCTCTTTAGTGCACTGCTTTCTTGCTTGTTTGTTTATAGAGGATAGAGGAAATGAGGCTTACTTGCTTTGAGAGGAGAGAGAGAGAGACCCCGCTTGTCAGAGAGAAAGAGACTTTGCTTAAGAGAGACTTTGAGAGAAAGACAGGCTTTGCTTAGAGCTTGGAGGAAGAGACTTGCTACACCTTAAAGTCCTGCATCCTGTGAACTAAGGGTACGTCCACCCAAGGTGCCCTAGTGATGCGTCTCAGTTCTCCGTTCCCGCGATCTGCCTTCCGCCGCTGCCCCTACTCGCTGCTGTCTCGCGTTTCCTAGCTGCTTTTCCCTGCGTGTGTCTTCTTCTACTGCTTTTCTGCTAATGGCTGCTGTCCGTCCCTACTAGCTGCTGTTCTTTCTTCTGGCTGCTGCCGCGCGTGTATCTTCTTCTACTGCTTTTCTGCTAATGGCTGCTGTGTCTCTGTCTCGCTCCGCCTACGCTTATATCACCTCCAGGAGGCAGAGAGCAGGGCCACACCTCTTACACAAAGATTAGGTGAGACGCTTTGAGCAGACAATTAGTACTCGAGAACACATGCGCATACATTGTGTGTGTGGACGAGAAAATCACCTGAGTGTGCTTATGTCAATTAACCTCCTCGCTGCCGATGTGATCAGGCGCCATCCCGCCGCCGCCAACATGGCACAGCCCCCAACAAACTTTTTTATATGTAATTTTGTTTGAAAGTTAAAGTACTATATATGTGTATTTTTTACATCACATAAATCTGAAAAAATGAGTGATGAGTTTTCCTTGAAAAGGGGACAACATTTTAATATTTGTTTGCATTGTTTTTTGACTTGGTTTTGTTTTCAAAGCCCTTCTCTTATGTTGTGCTTCATTTAACCAAGAAGTAATTTGCTTCTCTTGATGGATTGGTGTATTTCCTTCCAGTAGATCAGAGGGAAGACAGATTATGTTTTTAAAATTGCATAGCCTTATCATCAATTCTGACAGGCCAATGGCATGCATTTCTTTAGATTCAACTTTCATGACTGTGCAAGAGCCACTTTTTGGTCCCCCCTTGAGGGAGTCATCAGAAGCTTCTGAAATGCAGATCCTAAATGATGTAATGCTTGATGGTGCTGTTGAGTGCCTGCATGTGTATGTGCATTCAGAACTGGGATTCTTAAGTTTGAAGGAGGTAATTTGTTTTTAGTATCCTTATGGTTTTGCAGTGGCCATGACTTTTGACTTTTCTCTTTGTATATATTTTTTTTATAATTTACAGGTTTACTTTATCATCTTTGGATTATTTTATTTTTCAAGATATATGTCTCCAGGGTTTTAAATAAGTCAGTGGATCAGCCCACAGTGTGAGGCAAATGTGTTTTATTCCCCAAATATTCATAAGTGACCTGCCATTTTTATCACTGTGTTCATTTACCAGGAGAAAGTGGCATTTGATAGGTTGAATGTGCGGGGGTCTCTGTCCCTGTGGGCTCCATGGCATTGGACATTGTGACTTGGGGTCAAGCTGTTGCCTCTGCGACCTTAGCCACTGAATCCACAGCCACATGCTTTTGTTGCTGTACTTTTCTTTAGCTAAAATGTCTCAACATAATTTTCCTCATTGACTTTGTGGTATTTTGCCCACTGATGATATTTTTCTTTCCTTACTTTTCCAAATAAGGACTTCTGCTGTCTGCAGCCTTAGATCCTTTCAGAAATCACCAGAGTGCCAACAAATACTATTTCATAGCCATGCCTGAGGTACCTTGTGAGCCTAGCAATTTGCAACAATTCCTATAATAGTTCTTTGTGCTCTTTTGCTAAACAAAGGCAGGGATTTTTGTTTTGTTTTGTTTTCAATGAGAAAAATTCAGCAACTGAAGTCTCAGAAACCTGGAGAAAAAAAAAACAGTACCAAATTTGGGAGATAGGGCTACTAGAGCCCTGGAAGCCTGGTGTTAGTAGCTGAGGTATGTGATCAAGACCACAGGCTTGGTGTTAGCCTCAGGTCAGTGTCCCATCTCCAAATTTGGAGGGACCTTCAAACATTAACTGACTGCTGACTGTGTTTTTCTTTTCTGTTAATGTATGCCCCTTGTAAGATTTAGATTAGTTATTGTCTTACTCAGTTTGGGCTACTATAACAACATATCATAGACTGGGTGGATTAAACGATAGAGATTTATTTCTCACAGTTCTGGAAGCTGCAGAGTGCAAGATCATAGTTTCAGTGCAGTTTGAGTTCTGGTAAGGGCTCCTTCCTGACCTGCAGACGATTGCCTTCTTAATGAAACCTCCCTTGGTAGAGAGAGGAAGCTTTGGAGTCTCTTCTTCTGCTTATGAGTACATTAATCCCATTATGTGGGCTCCACCCTCAGGACATCAGCCAAACCTAATTATCTCCCAAAGGCCTCTCTCATAATACCATCACATTGGGTATTAGAGCTTCAACATATGAATTGTGGGGATATGAACATTCTAGTCCATAACTGATGTGTAAGTAAGGAGTTTAACATTGTTCCTGGCATGAGTAAGTGCCAGACAGATGGTGATGGTGGATATCATCGACTTTTTTTTTAATATAATATTTTATATTAGAAAGCTGCTGACTTCATGCTGAGATAGATAGTATGGTACACAACTTGGTGGGGGCAGGTTGTCAGGGAAAGCAGGACAGAGGCTACAGGCTTAGATTAAGCCTTTCAATAGACTGCTGAATGGACTGGATCTGCTTCTTCAGTTGAGAGCCTTTTTTGATGGTGACAGAACAGGCAGTGACAGGCCTGGAGACCCCACAGGCCTGCCCCAGGGCCTGCTCGAAGCGCACAAACATATAGGGCACATTCTTGTCTTCATATAGCAGTGGGAGGTGCAGAATGATCAGGGATTCTGCATCTGCAGCCACCACAATGAACTCAGAGATGCCTCCGTTGAGGGTTTTGGTGGCCTCATTGGCTCCTTTCCGAAGCTGACTGTAGTAACATGACTGCTAAATGAGGTTCCATGGTTTCTTGGTGAGGTGGGCATCTGCAAAGGGGCAAGCCTTCAATTTTACATCAACCTCAGTCATGGCTGAGGTTCTGCTGGCTCACAACTCTTCAAGACTATGATTGGCTTCTTAACAGGACCTAGCAAAAAGGGTTTCCTTTGCACTATGACTTGGCAGGATTTTCCACTGAATCCAACAGTGGATTTATGTGTCTTGGATTCTGCAGGGGAACTGCAGTATGGTGCAGTGAGCCCCTAGCAGGAGGAAGACCTGTCTCCCTGGGAGCCATTGAAGAGACAAAAGAGAGGAGAAAAGGGGAGGAGGTATCTCCCAGCCAGGACTTAGTGTTTCCAGCTGTAGAAGCTGATCACTCTCATCCTTCACCTCTCATAGCTCTTAAATGAGAATTTTAATATGAGTAACAGAATCTTGATAACCTCATCCGAATAGGAAAAAAAAAAAAAAGATGTCTCAATCTGATTTTATTCCTCTGGGTGCTCTAATCCAACCAAAACAACAGACTTTGTAAACAATTAGAATTTGTAAGAATTCTTAAAATCATCAGCCTACATCTGTGCCCTCTCTCCCATACTGACTCATCCTGTGCAGTTTCCTAATTTTATTTGCCTCCTTTTATTACCAATCTAAATCTTAAGCCTTAAGTCTGTCTCTGAGACACTTTAGCAATTGAGAGCTTGTCAGTTTTTCTGAAATTACTTGGAAGATATTGGCTTAAAAAATAGGAAGCATTAAGAATTGACATAAAAGAAAAGAATTGGCATGAAAGTCCAAATAATTGCCTAACTTCATGTTTTATTTAATCATATTCAATATTCAACAAATTCGTCAGCCTTAGATAAATTCAATTCAGATTCACAAACTTAAGGTTTTTCCCCTCTTTTCAAAAGGAATGTAGAGCTGATTTGCTGTAGAATTAATCAATAAACAGTTTCCTGTTCTGGATTTTTTTTTTTTTTTTTTGATTGTCTGAATTTGCCCTTTCCTTTCATTATTCTTGGAAGACACTTCACTGGATCACTGGATCACTGAGTCATCCGAAGGAATAAACTGGCCATACTGCATAATGCTCACACAAATTATCCAGGGTCTCCAAACTCAAGATCTGCATCCACTTCCTCCCAGTCCTTGGCTGTCAGTGCTCTGTGTTGGACAGGACTTTGGGCAACTCTGGGCAGGTGGGTGTTGCTGGAGGCATGGCAGTTGTCACTCATGACCTCTTGGTTCTTGGCCAGGGGACCATATGCCTGGAGACCTGCAGTGCAGAGTGGTACCTGGCCCATTTACCCAGCCATCAGGGAACTTCCTGGTCTTTTTTTCCAACCATAGGCATATAGGTTGTACCTGAAGGACCAGGCTAATAAAAACAATATCAACTGTGGGAAAAGACCCAGGAAACTGATGAATGCTAACACTACTATTACCCTACATAGGAGATCAGTGATAGTTTCTTTATTCTGATATCTTTAAAATAAAAATTTTATTAATTTTATGACTTTTTCCCCCTATGTATTTATGTAGGTGCTAGGGATTGAACTAGGGCCTTGCACATGCTAAGCACCTGTACTTCCAACCCTGCTCTTCTGTTGTTTTAAAGGAAATATCACACACTGCAGATAATTTAGGGACTATGAAAAGCCACCAAAAAGGGAATTAAAATTCCCTATAATTCTATCAACTGAAGATGATCCCTACTTAACATTTTGATGCCTTTTCCTCCAGCCCGGTTTCCTAACATGCACCTGTAAAATATTTTAACCATACTGAGATACAAACATGTGCTGTTTGTCACCTACATTTTCTTTTTAATGTACAGTGAACATTTCTTACATATTTCAATATTCTTAGAAAGCATCATTGTGTGTAGAGACCTAATGTGCAACATAAGGACTGTGTTTAACAATGCTATATTGTATCCTGGTAATTTGCCAAGAGATGATGATGGGTATGTGAACTTGCTTGACTGTAATAATCACTTCAGTATTTGCATGCATGTCAAGATAAGACTATCAAACTATCACTTACACCCTAAATGTACACAATAAAATAATGGGAAAAAAGATCCTTGTAATACTCCAACATTTTTACTTGCTGTCACAACAGGTGCTGTTGAAGAGCATTCTAACCTGTAAATCCTTTATGTTACCCTGCCTGTGTCCTCAGGGTGCCTTCCCAGAGGTGGGTTACCATGCTAAGACATGTCTTCTCTAAGGCAGGATTGCTTCGAGCCCTGCCCAGCTTCCCACACCTGTTCATCTGCATGAAATGCCATCTCCGAGGGTGCTTGCTTATGCTGGGTGGCCTACTTTTTTGATTCTATAAATCTCTAACTGAAAACACATGGTATCCTGTTTCAATTACTAGTAGTTGTATTTATTGGCTATTTGTTTATTTTCTTGTGAAGATGGCTATCCTGTTGCTTGCAAATTACTACTCTTCTGTCTGTCATGTGTTAGAAAATTCTTTTTTCCAGTTCATCCTTTGCCTCTTTTCATTTGTTATAAAAAAAGTTAAAAATTTTCAACAATCTATCAATCTTTCCCCCTGGATGTTTCTTTTATTTATGTGTCTATAAAGGCCATGCCTCAAGAACAAATAGAAATTCATGGGGTTTTTTCCTACTTCTTTTATGATTTTTTCTTCTAAAGTTGTAATTCATATAGAATTAATTTTGATAGGTAGTATAAATGTATTTTTAAAAATTTTGATTCATTGTACACAAATGGGGTACAACTTTGGTTTCTCTGGTTGTACACAAAGTAGAGTCACACACATTTGCGTAATCATACATGTACATAGGGTAATGATGTTTATCTCATTCTATTTTTTTTCCTAACCCCACCCCCTCCCTGCTCCACCCCCTATTATGTATCATCATCCATTTATCAGAGAAATCATTTGGCCTTTGGATTTTTGAGATTGGCTTATTTCACTTAGCATGATATTCTCCAACTTCATCCATTTACCTGCAAGGCCATAATTTTATTCTTTATGACTAATAATATTCCATTGTATATATATACCACAGTTTCCCTATCCATTCATCTACTGAAGGGCATCTAGGTTGGTTCCACAATCTAGCTATTATGAATTGAGCTGCTATAAACATTGATGTGTCACTGTAGTATGCTGATTTTATGTCCTCTGGGTATAGGCCAAGGGGTGGGATAGCTGGGTCAAATGGTGGGTCCATTCCACATTTTCTAAGGAATCTCCATACTGCTTTCCAGAGTGGCTGCACCAATTTGCAACCCCACCAGCAATGTATGAGTGTGCCTTTTCCCCTACATCCTCACCAACACCTATTGTTGCTTGTATTCTTGATAATCACCATTCTAGATAAAATCTTAGGGTAGTTTTGATTTGTATTCTCTTGTTTCTAGAGATGTTGAACTTTTTTTAATATATCTGTTGATTGCTTATAGCTCTTTTTCTGTGAAGTGTCTGCTCATTGCCTTAGCCCATTTATTGATTGGGTTATTTGTATTCTTGGTGTGGTTTTTTGAGTTCTTTATGAATTCTAAAGATTAGTGCTCTCTCTGAAGTGTGTGTGGCAAAGATTTTCTCCCACTCTGTAGGCTCTCTCTTCACATTGTTGATTGTTTCCTTTGCTGGGAAAAAGCTTTTAAGTTTGAATCTATCCTAATTATTGATTCTTGCATTTATTCCTTGTGCTTTGGGAGTCATGTTAAGGAAGTCTGGTCCTAAGCCAATGTGATGAAGATTTGGACCTACTTTTTCTTCTATAAGATGAAGGGTCTCTGGTCTGATTCCGAGGTCCATGATCCATTTTGAGTTGAGTTTTGTGCAGGGTGAGAGATAGGGGTTTAGTTTCATATTGCTGCATGTAGATTTCCAGTTTTGCCAGCACCATTTGTTGAGAGGCTATCTTTTCTCCATTGTATGTTTTTGGCAACTTTGTCTAGTATGAGAAAACTGTATTTATGTGGGTTTGTGTCTGTATTCTTTTTTTTTTTTTTTTCTCGTGTCCTCTATTCTGTACCATTGATCTACCTGTCTATTTTGGTGCCAATACCATGCTGTTTTTGTTACTATTGCTCTGTAGTATAGTTGAAGTTCTGGTATTGCGATACCCCCTGCTTTGCTCTTCCTGCTAAGCATTGCTTTAGCTATTCTGGGTCTCTTATTTTTCCAAATGAATTTCATGATTGCTTTCTCTATTTCTATGGGGTACTTCATTGGGATTGCATTGAATTTGTATAGTGCTTTTGGTAGTGTGGCCATTTTGACAATATTAATTCTGCCTATCCAAGAACACGGGAGATCTTTCTATCTTCTAAGGTTTTCTTTAATTTCTTTCTTTAGTGTTCTATAGTTCTCGTTGTAGAGATCTTTCACCTTTTTTGTCAGATTGATTCCCAAGTTTTTCTGTTTTTTTTTTTTTTTTTTTTTTTTTTGAGGCTATTGTGAATGGGTTTTTCTTAATTTCTCTTTCAGAGGGTTCATCACTTATGAATAAAAATGCATTAGATTTACGAGTGTTGATTTTACATCCTGCTACTTTACTGAATTCATTTATGAGTTCTAGAAGTTTTCTGGTGGAATTTTTTGGCTACTCTAAATATAGAATCATCAGCAAATAGGAATAGTTTGAGTTCTTCTTTTCTTATTTGTATCCCTTTAATTTCTTCAGTCTGTCTAATTGCTCCGGCTGGAGTTTCAAGGACGATGTTGAATAGAAGTGGTGAAAGAGGTCATCCCTGCCTTGTTCCAGTTTTTAGGGGGAATGCTTTCAGTTTTTCTCCATTTAGAATGATGTTGGCCGTGGGCTTAGCATAGCCTTTACAATGTTGAGGTATGTTTCTACTGTCCTATTTTTTCTAGTGTTTTGAGCATTATAAATCTATTTTTTTTCTGAAGTTTTGTAAAATTATTCTACTGACATATACCATTCTTTCCTTACTGGTTTAAAATGCTATCTGTTTGGACTGTTAAAATTTCATATATTCTCAAAGTTATTTCTGAGCTTTTTGTTTTGTTCCATTAATCTGTGTATCCTTGTTCCAACACAAAGCTGTAGTATTTTATTTCTGTATCAACTAGTACAAGCCAACTGTCATTATTCTTCCTTTTCAAAGTATCCTTGGCTATTTTTACCAATTTATTTTTCTATATCAGCTTCAGCAAACTTTCTCTGCAAAGGGCCAGGTAGTAAACATTTTGGACTTTGCAGGGCATAATGGACTGACACTAGTGTTCAGCTCTATTGCAAAGTAACCATGAACAATAATAAAAGAGGCTGTCTTCTATTAAAATATTGTTTACAAAACAGGCTATGGGTTCATTTATCCCCAAGACTATGGTTGCCAACCTCTGTTCTAGATGAATTTTTGAATCATTTTGTCAAGTTCTTCTAAACTTTTACCACCCTCACAAACACATTTAAAAAAGTGTATTTTCTACAAGGATGTTGCCTATTATACACATGCATATTGTATATATGAACATGTGTGACATAGTACATATTATATGCATTTCATGTTACATACTGGGAGACAGAGAAATTTGGTTAAAATGACATCATCCTTATAAAATGATTTGGAAGAAAAATGTAATATCTTTGTAACATAAGGTCTTCCCATTGCAAACATTCCTTTCTATCAATCACCAAAGTTTTATGATTTCCTTCGTTAGGGTTCCTGCAAATTAAATCCTTGTAATTTCTTCCACTCTAGTTACTGTTGTGAATGGGGTGTGTGTCAGGGGTCTCACAACTCCCATCCTATTCTGTGGTTTGCTAGAAGGGCCACAGGACTCAGGGTTACAGTTTATAGCCCATCCTCAAAGGGTCAAGACACATCAGGAGGGGCTGAAGGAACCTACCCTCTGTCTTCATGCCCTCTCCACAGGAGACCTCACCCAGAATGTGATCCTGTCTCCAGCATTGAATGTAACAACCCATGATTCTGTGTCAATGTTAAGAATCCTTTGTCTCCATTTCTATCTTTCACTTCACATGTACATATTTAGTTTTCTTCCAGTGTATACAAAATCTGTCTTCTGTGCATTGGGAGAATGTGCTGAAACTGGGTGGTTCATGAACAGCACTTACCGAAGGCTTTGATTGTCATAACAGACCCAGATTTAAATCACTTATGTGAAACCCTAAGAACAGTTTCTCTCCCTGCTTCTTTTTTCTAACTTTTCTTTATCTTTAATCATCAAAAGGATTCTTATTCCTCACATCATTCAAAGAACAGCTAATGTCTTAACTTCAGTGTGAAGATTAAAATCTTGGAAAGCCCACTTATTATGAATGGGGAAATCTCTGGTCTTTCTTAAGGCAGGATTAACTACCTGTTTCGGGAGACTGGTTCTTTCTGTAGTTTGACCCTGCTTTTACCAAAAAGACAGAAGGAAATATTTCAAGCCTATTCTGCAGTCAAGATTTAGCGATGGTTCCTCCATCCCTTTTGGTAACCAGGGAGAGCCTGCCAGGCACCCAGCTGATTCCATCATCTCCCCTTCCCCCGCGTCCTTTTCTCAGTTACCTTTTTCTTCCCCAGATCTCCAGTCTCCTAAAGGCTAGGGGAAAACTAGAACTTTAATTGTTTCTTAGCCTAAAATTCCTCCAGTGAATTGCAAAATCCTGGCATTCTGAGAGTGAGACACTTTCAAGATGTAAATAGCCCCGATGAATGAATTTGAGTTTTAACTGCAATGTAAGTGACTTGCATCAGAGCCTCCTTTCAAACTTAGGATGTGGGGTGATAGCAGAGGTACAAAGACAAAGTTCATGGTCAGAGCCCATTTTCATTTGGGGTCCTTCAGGGTTGTAGCTAAGCTGTGGAGGGAAGTAAAGGAGCTCATGGAGAGGCTTGCCAGGATCTGAATGCTGGTGAGCAGAGCTTCACTTCCCTAGCTGCCTGTTTTCAGCTTTCCTCAGAATTGACTTAATCTATTCAAATTAAGAGGCTACAAATCCTCTTGTATTCCTCTAGGATGCTTTTCTTTCATCCTTTCTTTTTGTCTTCATGCTTCATCTTTGCAGGAAGAATGCTTGCTAGCTCCCTGTAAATCTGTTTCAGGCATCCCTTAGTTCTTTTATTGAAACTTATGTTTGGATTTCATGTATGTTTGCAATTTCCTGCTTGGCATGGACAAAGGTGCACCTGTAAGGGCATGAAATGACCCTGGCTGCAGTGCTTTCACTAGACATTCAACCCTCTGAACATGAGTTCAGCATCTATGGGTGCAACCATCCATGAGTTGAAAACATTGGGAAAAAATTGTACCTGTATCAAACATATACAGTTATTTCTCTTATCAGCATTACCCTTGCTAATGTCCAACAGCTATTTACATAGCATTTTCATTGTTTAGGTATTTTAAGTCTTTTAGAGGTGATATAAAGTATGTGGAGGATATGCATAGAATATATGCGGGTAGTATATCATTCTGTTAAGGACTTGAGCATCTGAGGATTTTGGTATCCTTGAATGGGGCAGGGGGTCCTAGAACCAATGCTGTGCAGATTCTGACACCAATTGATTACTGTATGGAAAACTAGGCCAGGACCCAGACCACTGAAGGACACAGCCAAGTTTATTTCACATAGGAATAAATTATGAGCTCTTTAAGATCTTTAAGATGTTGGTTTAATCATGAATTGGAGTGGGGTTTTCAAGAAGTTTGCAATATAGTATAAGTTTTCTCTATAACAAGAACCAACTTTCTTTCCCTTCCTGCCACTTTTTTATCTGTCCACTCAGGAAACATCAGTTAATTTTGATAGCAGCCAAAAGAAAACATAATTAGGTAATAAGTTGCTCTAGATAAACTATGTATCTATTTCTGAAACTTCTACCTTTGTCCTCTTCTTGCCTTCCCTCCATTGTTATAAATTATTGAAACCACCCTCCTTTTTCATAAAGCTAAATAATTGAGGAATACATTCCCAAATACAATAATTAGGATGTAAAGCATCTTAGTACTCAAAGACCTCACCAAGTGTTTTCAAATGCATTTAAATGTTAATTCTGAGTTGTTTCTTAATTCTAGAAGAAACAGCTCTGTGCATGTATGTACCCACCCACCAGTGCTGGCTGTGCCATGTGACCCCTCAGTAACAGAATGTTGCTTGGTTCTGTTTCAGAGTTCCCTGAAGAGAAGAGGCAGTAGGGAAATGTACAAAGAGAAGAAAACTTTTAACCAGGTAAGTTGAGATTTTCATCCTAATGTCACATCTCCTGTGGCCACCTCATTTTGAATATTCTCACAAACATATTAACTTTGCCTTTAAAACCTTCACAGAAACATCACCTGCCAAAACTCTTGGAGTCATTCAAAACCTCCATGGGGTGAACATTTTCTTTCCAAGGCTGTAGCTAATTCCTTTTGTTTCTTTCTTGCACTGATATGCTGTAGTTTTCTTCAGGAAAGAGAACAAATTGACTTTGTGGGAAGCCTAACTAGGTGTAGTCCGGGGTTTGGCAATACTCCCTCGCAGGTATTTTGTTCTTCAGAGTCTTTCACATAGTAAAATAACACAGCCACTGGAAGGTTGGATCATTCATAAGCCATTATTTTGTGTGTGAATGTTTGTTTTTTTCTTTTCATAATGTGCAAGCTGAACAATATCTAAAATTATCCTAAAGGAAAGTAAAATAGTCTAACTGGAAAAACAGTAAAAGCTCAGCTCCTTCTATGTAAATAGTATACGGTCTTCAAAGCCTTCTTAGCTTTTCTGAAGCATTGTCTTACTGGATTCCTTTCTTCTTCTTCTTGTTTTAATTGCTATGATAGTAGTAGGTGTTGGAGAAACGAGTGTTACTGGGTTATCATTTCACTGAACTCTGAGAGCAAGGGTTAATTAGAGAGATGCAATAAGTTGGGGTGACTCAGACGGCTCAAAGAGCCTTGGTGCAGCCCTGGCCCTGGGAGCTCCCTTCTTCATGATTTCCTTTGATTTCTGTGTCCTCCTAACTCACAGATCCCTATGGTGTCATTTGAGGAGGGCCCAGCCCAGTGAGCAGCAGGAATGCCAGAGATTAACTTTTCTACTCTCTCTCTTTCCCCAATCTCAACTTGGAACCCACTCATTCAGGGAAATTAACGGTGCCCCACTGCTGGGCACTTACACCCTCCTGGTCTCAGTATGTTTTCAGTTTCCTGGCTCTTGACTAGCAAAGAGCTTTTCCTTCAGAGGGTGATTCCCTCCTCTTGAGGAGAGAAACAGCATTGATCGGTGGGTCAAGCAGGTCAACCAGAGGAGCTATTGCTCCTTGGATGTGTGTCAGTGACCTTGGGGTCTGGGGATGTGTTGAGTTGCCCCACTCAGCCTGCAGGATGATTGAGCAAGGAGTTTCTGTTCAGCAGAATGGTGGAATGGAGCGCCTTGGGAACTGCAGGTCGGCCACCAAAACTCAAAGGAAGCTGGTACCCCGGCGCAAGGTAGGCATGTGGGCAGTCAGCCGCTGGGGTGCTGGCCGGATGGCAGACTTGCAAGCCAAAGAATATATACTGACAGCGATATATTTCTGTTGCTTGACAAGGCCTTTCTAGCTGGTGGTGATGGTGCTGGTCCCTGTGTGTCTGACCCCCATGCCATGCTTGCCTTTTGTGCCCGAAGCGGGAATAGTTTCATGTGGAAAGTTGGACTCAACCTTGTATTTTCATACTGCATTTCTGGAGTTATCCAAAGGGCTCCTGAAGTCAGAGCTTGACATTCTTAAGTTTAGGATTCAGCCTAGACCCCTCCCCCAGTCTTGGCAGAGTTTTCAAAAGTTTTCAGTCACAAAGTAAGATGGGTATCCTGCCTCCCATCTTACCAGAAGCAGTGGATACCCCCACCCAGAACAGGCCAGGCCAAGCTCAGCTTCCCTAGGGGTGGTGGATCCTCTCCCACATACAGACCCCCCAGCAGGCCCTTAGGGAGGGAGCCTGACCCTCCAGCTACCACACTCGCTCCCTTGGCGTCAAGGTTGTCTTTCTTTCGAACTCTGCTTCTGTCCTGGTGGCAGGCTTCGTTGTGCATGCCTGGGTGTTGACAGCATGCTTTATCATCCATTAGAGTTCCTGCCATGTGTAGTTTCTTTCTTTAGGAAATGAGAAGACTTTGTGGACATTTAATCTTTCCTCAGGTAATTTGGAAATCGAACATTAACTAGGATATCCTGCTGCTTTAACTGATCTGGGTTTAGGCTGGTGGGGTTGGGGGTGGCAGGGGGTGTGCTGCTGATAGTCAGACTTGTAGGGGTTGGCAGATGGAGGGGGGTCCCAGACTAGAGTTGGACAGAGGGTGGAGGTGAGTGTCCCTGTAGCTGGAAGACACTCTCTTCTCTTCAGTGATCCCTGCTCCCCAGATTTCCTGCTTCAGAAGTAGAAATGGGGGTCATTTAGGCAATTTTGGATAAGTGCTGTCTCTCAAGATAAGAATGGGCTAAGAACCTCTCCTGTCCTGTCTTTGTATTTAATTCCCAAAGGAATTTATCTACAGAGTATTTACAGTTGGTCTCCATTGACATGTATGTATTTTAGGTCCTGTAAACTATACTCCTTTAAGTGAATAGCAGAGACCTGTCACCTTTGATGTATTTGGGTTCCTCGCACATCTTTGTCTAACAAAAAATTGGAAAGGAAAGGTGCTTTCGATGGTTTTACTATAGAAAGTGCTAAGAAACTGAGGTTGCATAAATATAGCATGCTGATTTCTGGTACAGAAAAATAAATATTTAAGTGAAGGCTGGATGAATGAACAAATAAGCAGCCATACTTTTCCTTTAGTATTGATAGGAAACACAACAAATGTCTTTTACAGACCATGTGGTAATTGATGTAGGCCCATTAAAAAAAAAAAAAAAAAAAAAAAAAAAAAAAGGTTATTAGCCCAAGATCAGTGATAATCCATTTTACTCAGTTGTTATGAGGGGGCAGCAGCCTTAATCCCAATCGGTCACAGAAACTCTTTTTATATCTGCCTGACCAAAACCAAACCAAGTACTTAATGTAAACCAAGTCCTCAGAATTCAAAGATAATGTAATATTTATAAATCATTCTCTTAATGAGAACAAAAAGTAAGACACTAGCTTTTTCCCCAATATTAATTGAATTTCAGACAAAGAAGAAAGTTGATTTTAGGGTATAGGGTCAGGTGAGTGCCATTTACATCCCACCTCGTTGAACATTATTTCACTGACCTTTATGGCGACCTCGTGGTTTAAGGATCCTGTCTTAGACATAAAGAGACAGGTCTACCAGGACTCTGCAGTTGACCCAAGTCCCCAGAAGGCAGGGGGCAGAGTTAGTACCCTGGGCAGCATATTTAACCCCAAGACCAGCAGGGCTGGTTTTATTGTTGGCCCAGAGGAAGACAGTACAAGCGTTGCCCTACCACAGAGCTCACAGAGAGCTCCAGATCATGTCTTCCACGTCACAATGCCTGCAGACCTAGTCATGGATTTTTCCTGAGTCTTCCTTGGCACATCATTTCCCCTCTTCCATGGGTTTGTGATAAAGGAGGAGAGATCAGGGCAGGAGGAAAGGAGGAAAGCCAGGAGTCACCAAGGGTGGTATTTCTTTGTCTTTTTGCCATAAGACAAAGTGGTCGCCAGAATCTGGCATTGTTCTCTGAGCATGAAAGCTATGCTCACCCTACTAGTCGGTTTGAGTGCAGATGAAGAGCTGCACGAGTTCATTCTTCTCTCGCAGAGGGTTGACTTGTTCCCAATCCTGATTAGCAGCCTGGACAGCAGATGAGTCTCCAAGCTGCTACTGACAGTTTTTCTAAATGATGGGGAAGCCTCTGCTGTCGTCTCCATCCATCAGCGTTTGGGAATTTCTGATAGCCTAAGAGGAATGAATCATGGAATTGGTCATTGTTCCCATTCATTGAATGTCATTAACAAAAACTTTTGTGAGACCAGGATAGTTCGTATTGCTTCAGAGCATGGGGATTCACATTGGAAAGGTAGAGTTGATGTTCTAATTGGTCCAGAAAGTGCCTTCTTGACCTCCACCATGCACTGTAGGCCTTTAATGGTAGAGCCTCCTTTGGGGGCCCTCCAGAGTCCTCTGGTATTCCCCAGTGTTATTCTGCCACAAACTATTTCTCAGCCTTGAAAACACTTCACTCTGTCCAACAGTTAGCTCCTTCCCTCAGGTCTCTGGATTTGATTTCCTGCTGTGTCACAGCAGTTGAAGGGAGGGAACCAAAGGCCCTGAAGTGGCCCTTGCATGGTGACAGGGTTGGTAGTAGTGGTGATGTCTAGGTTTGTAGGAATCAATGTGTGCTTCCCACCAGTGCTTGTCACTGATGTAGCACCAAAACTTCCAAAGTTCCCTCTTGCCCATCATCCCATTGTTTCTTCCTTAAGGAAGAGGAAACAGCAAGGGAGAGAGGTGAGTTGCCCTCTTTCAGGTATCTTAGCCAATCAGTAGGAAGCTGGGATCTGATTTGGGGCTGCTTACTATCCCCATCCTGGTAGTACCTTGTAGATTGCTTCAAGGATTGAAGGGGTCTGCACATAGATAAAGTGAGAAGCCACAGGGTGGATGTGGCCCCTGAACTCTGTTGGCCATACTGGGCTTTAATGAGGGCTTCTGGTGTCTCTTTGGTGGGTGTTGGTAATGAAGCAGTTTCAACTTAACAAAGTCATATGGGGCCACTGTGTTACCAATGGGTGTTGGTTTCATTTTATTTTCTTTCTTCATTTATAACTTGTATAATGTTCTTCATGTGCATGTTTTTTCCCCCAAAACTAATTCTTTAGTTCTTTGTTGACAAAGCAACATTCTATGGGCCTTTCTTAGGTGTCTTCCACAAAGCCCTGGGCTCACCACTGCTTTGTCTTGGCTCCTTCTTCATGTAACTTGACAGCACTAAAGGATCGGTGTGTGTGTGTGTGTGTGTGTGTGTGTGTGTGTGTGTGTGTGTGTGTGTGTTGGGGGCGAGGTGCAAGGGGAATCATCAAAAACACGAACATTTGGTATTTTCAAATAACCCTTCTCTCGGGCTGTTCTTTCCTGGCAGGATGACAGTGCCGATCTGAAGTGCCAACTTCAGTTTGCCAAAGAGGAAGCCTCCCTGATGCGCAAAAAGATGGCCAAACTTGGGAGGGAGAAGGATGAGCTGGAGCAGGAGCTCCAGAAGTATAAGTCCCTGTATGGTGATGTGGACAGCCCCCTTCCCACGGGGGAAGCTGGTGGGCCCCCCAGCACCAGGGAGGCAGAGCTGAAGCTGCGACTGAAGTTGGTGGAGGAGGAAGCCAACATCTTGGGCCGGAAGATCGTGGAGCTGGAGGTGGAGAACCGAGGCCTCAAGGCAGAGATGGAAGACATGCGGGTCCAGCATGAGCGGGAAGGAATGGGCCGGGACCATGTGCCAAGCATTCCTACCTCACCCTTTGGCGACTCCCTGGAGTCCTCCACGGAGCTCCGCCGGCATCTACAGTTTGTGGAAGAGGAAGCCGAGCTGCTGAGGAGATCCATATCTGAGATTGAAGACCACAACCGACAGTTGACCCATGAGCTGAGCAAGTTCAAGTTTGAGCCTCGCCAGGAGCCAGGGTGGCTTGGGGACAGCTCATGTAAGGGGGCTGGGGCTCCCTTGCAGGAGGAG
This sequence comes from Sciurus vulgaris, assembly GCF_902686455.1. NCBI lineage: Eukaryota > Metazoa > Chordata > Mammalia > Rodentia > Sciuridae > Sciurus > Sciurus vulgaris. The sequence goes on from NC_136474.1 coordinate 33,875,560, forward strand.
CTGAAATCTGCCAGGCTACAGATCAATGAGCTGAGTGGGAAGGTGCTGAAGCTGCAGTATGAGAACCGGGTGCTGCTGTCCAATGTCCAGCGCTGTGACCTGGCTGCTCACCTGGGGCTGCATGCCCCAAGCCCCCGGGACAGCGATGCTGAAAGTGACACAGGCAAGAAAGAGAGTGATGGGGAAGAGGGCCGCCTGCCCCAGCCCAAGAGAGAAGGCCCAGTCGGTGGAGAGAGTGACTCAGAGGACATGTTTGAGAAGACTTCAGGCTTCGGGAGTGGGAAGCCATCAGAGGCCAGTGAGCCATGTCCAGCAGAGCTCCTGAGGGCCCGAGAGGACACTGAGTGCCTGGCAACCATAAAGCAGGAGGCCCAGCGGCTTGAGCGATCCGTGGAGCGTCTCATCACAGACACTGATGGCTTCATCCATGACTCAGGACTGCAGGGCAGCAGCTTGGCCGTGCATGGTGTCCAGGGTGAGGCCGAGAGGAGTGAAGGGACCCAGAGTGAACCCCACCTGCTGGGAACCATCAATGTGAAGATGAAGGCTTTCAGGAAAGAGCTGCAGGCCTTCCTAGAACAGGTGACCCGGATTGGGGATGGCCTGTCACCCTTACCCCACCTCACAGAGTCTTCCAGCTTCCTCTCCACTGTGACCTCCGTGTCCCGGGACTCCCCCATCGGGAACATGGGGAAGGAGCTAGTCCCAGAATTGCAGGTAAGGGGGCTCCCAGCTTCGCCTCCCTGCTCCGTCTTGCTCTTCCTTCTTCTCGCTGGCATTGCTGCTCTCGGGCTGGCGTTGCTCACGGCTGCTTGGTTATGATTTCAGACCTGCATTGTACTAAAGCCTCCGGCGTCAACCAAATCCTGTCTCTTGGTTGGGTTTCTTTTATTTTATTTTTTTTTCTTTTGTTATTTTTTGTTTTGTTTTTTATTTCCTTGTTTCTTTCTTCGTTTTCCTCTTTTATTTTTAACTGCACCACTGCTTGTGGTTTAGAGGCCCTCTCATGACACAAAGGCTAAGCCCAGTGGAGGCGCTAGGGATCGACGCAGCCCATCCTTGCTCCTTTCTCGGTGTTTCAAACAACCCACCACCCTGCTGAAGAAGCAATGAGGAGTTTAAGACAAAGTACCAACTCCTGTCACAGTCAGGATGAGTAGCAGACTCACTAACGAGCACCTGAATCCCTCCTTGGGTTTACTACCAAAGGGACACAGTGCAGTTCTGAGAGGCCCTAGGCAGCCCAGGCCCACCCACTCCCACTGGAAGATAAGCCAGGATGGGGGAGAGGAGCCCAGTTCTGAGAGAAGGCTGTTTTTGATGGAAAAATCTCGCTGCCGGCTCGCTCCTGCCACCCTCCCGCACCGCCGAGGGCAAGGGCAGAGTGGAGCAGCCTTACGAGGACCGCTTTCCCAGGCATCGCCCTGGGGTGCATGGCCCAGCTGCTGCCCCGGATTGTGGCTTTTGCTGCTCGACCCACACGTAAGGAAGGAAGAGCCTTGTCCTCCGTGTCCTTCATGGGTAGTGTGCTTGCGGTCGACTTGTGGTTCACGCATCCCATTGCATGCGCCTCATAACCAGTGTTCTGCGTTTTCCCCCCTTTCTTTCTTTGCTTTTCAGATGTTTCAGCCCATCCTTTTTGCTCATCTTCATTTTGGTTCTTTTCTCTTCACTCTCCTCTGCCACTATGTTTAAGCTGATTTTTCTGTTCATGCTTTTCTTTGTCTGATAGTTTTCAGTTGTCTACCATACCCGTTTTTGTTTTCTTTACCCCTCCCCCCTGCCCTCCTACCCCATTGTCCTGTTTTTTGTTAAAATAAAAATTTCCCCCCCCCCCAAAAAAAAAAAAAAAAAAAAAAACCAAAAAATGAATCCCTCCCATGCACCTAACAGTCCAAACTGAGAGACCAGCTGGAGTGGCAGCTTGGTCAAGAAAGAGGGGATGACCGAGAAACCCTGCGCCTCCGAGCCACACGGGAGCTGCACCGCCGGGCTGATGGGGATGCTGGGAGCCACCGGGCAGGAGGCCAGAGCTGCTTCAACCTAGAGGTCAGTGAGCTGATGGGCCTCATGGCCAGTCCTCACCTTGCCCTCCTCCTCCAACTTCCCCCTCTTGCCATGTGGCTGACTGTGCAGTTTCTCATCTGGGACAGGGCCCTTAGGGAACAAGGCAGGAGGACATGGGACCAGATGGAACTTATGTGGAATCAAAACTCATTGTGTATAATGACAACTGGATCTGCCACCCTCCTTGTCAGGTGGAAGTAATGGCTCACTACAGCATTGTCCCCTCATAGACCTACATCCCTGGCCCCATGAGTGCCTGGAGGTGTGACCAGTCATGTTGGCCTGATTTGTTGAGTGTTCAGTGTCTTCTTGTTCTATACCAGAGAAACTAATTGTGGAACCCAGGCTGGCTCTTTCTATTTTTTTTTTTTTTTTTTTTTTTTCTCCCCAGTGCTGTGGATTGAACCCAGGGCCTTGTGCTTGCAAGGCAAGCACTCTACCAACTGAGCTATATCCCCAGCCACAAGGTGGCTCTTTCTTAGGGAAGAAACTCTCCTGAGGGTTTTCTCTTTCAGTTTTCATTGCCTGTGACTCATGGGACTCTTCCATGGTCCCTGAGGACACTGTTTCAGCCAGTTGGGAATCAGGGATGTCTACTCCCAACCCGTGGTATCCACACCTGTCTCTGTTGCTATGATAAACCCACGTGCACAAACCTGCAGCCACCTGTACAGACACCTGCATCATTGAGCTATCACAGTCATCTGTAGTCCTATAAGAGGGAAGCAGTGAGACAAAAATAGCCCAACCAGAACAGAAAGATGTTCCTGAGTAGTGAGCCCTGGCTGTTACCCTACTGATCACTCAGGTTTGGGGCTGAGCTAGAACATCAGGTTGTCCATTAGTAAAGGACCATAACTCTGGAGATACTGATGAAGATTCTTAATTTCTCAGTCCCCAAGGGGATGCTACCACTTAGCTCAGAGATTTGAGAGCATCTCTTCCCAGGCAGGAGTGAGGGAGAGGTGGGGACAGCTGAGTAACAGAGGTGGGTAAGAACCAAGGCTCACTTGCTAGAAAAGGAAGGCAAATGTGCAGTGGTGTACGGAGTAGCTCAGTGTGGCTGCTGATGAGGTGGGGGGTGCTGCTGGCATCATCATCATCAGAGGTGGGCATGGCACAGGCAGGGCTGCCTTGGATTCTTGCCCAGAAGAATCCAAACAACTCTAACCCTGATTCTGAAAAGGAGTGTATCACATCTTTACCCTTGTGATTGGATACATGAGAACATGAAATTCGCCTCTAAATAACTGAAGCAAAATTTAAAAAGTGTTCAGAAACATTCTATATAGTTTCACCATCCCTATATTATCTGAAGAGGCTAGACCTAACCTAAGAAGTTGGCACCCAGTTTCCCATCCCAGAGGGAGGTACACATGCCCCCTGAAGGTGTTACACAAAGCACACAGTGGTGCCAGCCGCCTTGGGAACAGCCAGAAGCTCAGCATGCCCTGCAGCTCTCCCTAGGCTGTCCAGGGATGGCTGGGTGCCTGGAGCCTCCCAGTCAGAGTAAGAAGAACCTGTCATTTTGTTTAACATTTCCTGAACACAGTCTTCAGAACAGTCAGACATACATAAGGCACATCAATTTGACTGTGCTGTTGTTCCAAAATTGCAAGTACAATGTTCCTAGATTTTATACCAAAAGTTAACAGAATAGCCAAATATTTGCAGAAGTCATTTTTCCCTGTGGCTTTCAGGAGTTAGTGCTTTAGAACACTGTGGAACTTTCCCAGGAAATGCCTTTGTTAGCTCATACTGCACACAGGGTCTTCATCTGGGAATGCTAGTTGCTTGGGCAATCACAAACTCAGTTATGCACATTTCAGATGTCTTGAGTGATCCATTTCCAACATGGATACCTCCAGAAAACTCATTTCCCAGCCTTTAATTAACACTGTACTACTGTATCATGGTACCAGTTTTTTCTGACCACTATAGTCCTTTCCCCTTTTCTATTGGCTGTTTCTCTTCCTGGGCCAGAATCAGAGCTCTGGCTGCACTAGCAGCCTCTGCCCTCTGATGGACTGTTTATGAGAATTGTAGCTTCCTTCTTAGGTGCCCTGCCATTCAAGGCATGTCACACAGCCTTACTTACCTAAGCTCTGTGAGTTGTCAGAGAGCTCATCCCCTCCTGGACTCCTGCCGGGTCCTTACTCTTAAATGCTGGTACAGTGATAAGGTGTCACATGCACACATGCAATGCAGAGTTTCACAAATCAGCAGTGATTTTAGAAAGAAAAAACTCGATTGAATCAAACTGAATATTGAGGGACAGTACACCTGCATAAGAGGTAGATGAGCAGAGCTGGGTGTTGCCATATGGTGGGCATAGGATCACCAAACAGTATAGCTCAGATAGGAACATCTGGTCTTCAGACTAATTCTCTCATTCTTCAAAGGAGAAAAATGAGATCTTCAGAGTGAAGTGTCTTGCCAGTAACTGCCCCAGAGGGTGGGTGACAGAACTGGATCTAGAACAGTCTTCTCAAGACTGCTTTAGAGCTCTTTGTGACCATGGGCACCCGTCAGCACTGAGCCTGCTGCCTGCACTGAGCTGCTCTTCTAGCCACTCTCACGCAGATGACAGTGTGGCTACCTTGCCATGACATGGGTTTTTTTTTTTTTTTTTTTTTTAAATCCATCTAGTTTCCTTTAATTTTACATATTTAAATTATAAAAGAAAAACTCAGTAGTGGAAGGTCGGATTAAAAAAACAACAAAACAAAACAAAAAACATCATTTCCTAGCAGGGGTAATGAAGTTAATCTGGAATTAAGTGTTCTTTGTTCTTACATCTTTAGTCACAAAGGCATTTTGCTCAGAAGACAGAACTCCAGTATGCAAACACATTCCATTTTTTAAAATTTCTTAGTGAAATGTGTTCTGAAACCCCTTTAAAACTATTGTAGTTTTTCCTTTTATTAGAGGAGCTGAGCATGGATCCATCCCTCATGAAGCCTGGGGCATAGAGGCCGCCTATCCCTGATGTGGATGTCACTCTGACAGCCTTGTTAGTTTGGTCACTGAATATTACATTGTGTTAAAGAATTGTACAAGGGGTGATTCCAGGAAGCAGAAAAAGACTTTTAATGAAAACATCCCTAAGTTCATTGCCAACAATTGCCCTCCTATGAGGCTGTCATGGAAATGGTGCACAAAACTCCCATCAATTAGCAGCACAGCCCAACCAGAGAAGCAACCCTGTGTTACTCTCACACGGATTCCAGAGTCATTGGAGAAAAGTCAAACATGGGCAGCTTCCACCCCTGCACCCTGCGCTTTGGGGATCAAACTCAGGACCTTGTACATGATCATGCCAGGCAGCACTCTTCCATTGAGCTACAATTACAGCCTCAAACATGGACAGTGTCATCCAGAATGAGGCTAAATGTGAAATTGGGGGACATATTACTAGTAGTTGTCTTTGCTTCCTGTTACATTGTCCTTTAAAAAACCACTAATTTTGTCCTCAAACCAATTCTATCCATGTGTGAACCTCCTTCAACTCTCTGCCCAGAGCTCCTGGGAGGTTTGAGAAAGAAGTCTGGTAGGATACCTAGCATCGGTGGTATAAAAGAAACAACTTTCTGAATTTAAGTCGAACATTTTTAAAATAATCTGTTTCTCCGCTTCAATTTGTGAAATGGCTTTCTTCTGGTTTCAGCCTTTTGCATTTTCATATTTGAGAACAGGGGAAAGAAGACAAGTTGTTATTTTTAGAAGGTCAGTGTATTTTAGCCAGGTTAAAACTATGATGACTAGTAGTAGTATTAGCCACAGCAGCAGTAATAACACCAGGAAGGAGAAGAAATAAAAGTCCATTCTTACACATCAGCCCTTTTCAGTAGATAACAAATTGGTCTAATACATAGGGGGGCAGCTGCTCAGATGCCACCCTTCACTAGACCTAGGAAAGAAAAGGTATATCCAAGGCCAGCATTCTTCAAAACAGCCACCATCAGAAAAAACTGAAGTCAGAATTCACACTCACTAACCCACTAATGCAACTGCACAGATGTTAACTGTTAAAAAACCACAGCTAACCTAAACAACAACAAAACAGACTTCAGAAGCACAAGTACCCCTGTTATCTGTTCATCTCAGTAGATATTGGCAAGATGCTCACACCACGTACTGGACTCTTCCCTGACTTTGCCCCTATGGTTCCCATTAGGTCTGCCAAGAGAGACACATTTGTTAAGAGTAAGCAGTGTTTAGAATATTTCATGTGGAATGTGCTACGCGCCTTAAAAATAGTTCTGAATGAGAAGTGGCCAAGCATGGACACTGGTCAGATTTCACATATAAATGAAACCAAGCCTGTGCCCAGAGGATTGAGTTTCTGGGTCAGAAATCTCAAAGAGCTCTTCTCCCTAGCTCTCCCTTTTATCCTTTAATCAACCAAACACACGGAACATCTGCGATCCCTTATGTCTCAGCTGTGAAATACCAGCCGCAGTGAAACTACATGGGGTTTATGCCAAGTATTTCTACACGTGCGTTAACCTCATGTACCGCTTCTGAAAGAGGTGGTACCAAAACTGGCCAGGACAAAATGGAAAGCACCAGAAACATAGTTGTGGCAATGGAGATCTTGTAGACTTCTAATATATAGGTAGCATCATTGGTGGTTATTATCACAACCATAATGAAAAGCATTCCTCTTTTTGTTTATTGAGATGGTAACATTATCTTAAATGTGGAAAGAATTTATAAGTCACCTTTTCTGGGCATGTTCAGAAAATTAACAGTGTGAATCATTCTGGGATTCAACCCCTGAGGGCAGAAGCATGGGTAGTGGGTCTCAGAGTGCTGATCCAGGGGGAAGGGTGATCATAATGTCAAGATTAATGTCTAGACAGTCTTGGAAACAAGAGGGAATGGCACTAGTGCATGGGAACTACCTAATAGATCAAGGTGAATTCGTTTGTTAAAAAACTAGAATCTTAGATAAGTGAGCAAAGCATGAATTTTAGAGTCAAACCTTTGGGCATTTGTGGGTAGAGGGAAGTTTTGTTTTTTTTTCCTGGAGGAAATGAATGTGTCATGTGAAAATGTTCCTCAGTTGTATGTGATTATATGCAGTTGTGTGGCAGTGGAGTCATTCTAGACCAGAACTCTTGCCTTAGTGTGTTTGTATTTTGTTCTTTGTAACACTGGAGTGACATTGGCATCCCAGCCAGGAGCACCTACCCAAAGGAGTTTTAATATTTCATTAGTAAAAATGGACAATACAGGATAATGAAACTTCTGATAGATCTGGAGGAACTGTAAGTTTCTGATTTTGACCGGGCAATATGTCTGCATGGAGGACCTCAAGGGTATTCTTCTGTGAACCTTCAGAGGTGTGATTAAACAGAAAAGCGTGTTTTTAATCAAATGATGTTGAAGTATGAGGCTCTCTCTCTCTCTGTTCAAAATAAAAATAATTAAAATATTTATTAAAATTGAAGCCAACCTAATAGTTTAGGATAATACAGGTTGAGCATCCCTAATCTGAAATATGAAATGCTCCCAAATCCAAAACTTTCTGAGCACCCACATGACTCTGTAAGTGAAAAATTCAATACCATGAAGTCTGGTTTCATGTACAAATTTATTAGAAACATTGAACAAACTTACTTCCAATCTGTTTATAAGATATGTACAAAACAAATGAATTTCATGCCTAGATTTGGATCCCATCCCCATGGTATTTTATTATGTATCTGCAAATATTCCAAAATAAAAAAAATTGAAATCATTTCTGGTTCCACGCATTTTGGATGAGGGATATTCAACCTGTATATAGAAACTGATTTAATAGATCTTTGCTTTCCTTAAACAATAAACTTGATTTGGACTTCTGTTCTAATGTCAAATAATATAAAACTTTCGGCTGGCACCTAATGTGTTAAAATATGGAGAGTCTCTGCATCTTAATCTGTGGAATAATGTGTAACTAAAAAGTAAAGCCAGCAGCTGAGCAACCCAGGCTGCCTGAAAACATTCTGCAAGAAAACACCTTGGTTGTAGAAGGCCCCTCAGGGCAGGGTTTGGGTATCTTCATTAATTATTGTAACCCCAATGCTTTGAACAGTGCCTGGTGCTACAAGTGCACAAACAGTATTTGCTGAATAGAATGCTGCATAAAATTTAAAACTCCTTTTATTTACAATGTTGAATTCCAAGGATAGGGAATCTTCAAGGGTTGGAATTTATTTCAGAATTGAAAACAAGAGCAATATCTGCATTAGGTGGGTGGGTTGGAAACAGGGGATGGGGCCATAGGCCTAACACCAGCAGGGAAAGAAGTTGTTAACAAGAGAAACATTTGCCTGCTGCTGTTGGGCAAGAGGGAGGTAGCAGGACACTTGTCCACACAGCATGGTCTCTGATTGGGAGTGGGAGCTACAGCTGGCCCTCACAAGGGGCCAGCTTTGAACTGATGTTACCACTTTGGTCCAGGAATCCCAAGGAGAGGGACTTAAGTCTTACTGCTGCTTTCAGCAAGTACAAAACCAATGTGGAGGCACATTCTTAACCGAGTGGCATGTGAGACCCATAGATAATTGCTCATTTGGAGATCAACTCACAGGGCAGAACTTCAAACACACAAAGACACATGAGCAAGAGCCAACAAGAATTCTAAGACCTTCAGATTGTAAGATTGTCAGATAGATGCCATACACAAAGTGTGTTCACAACTAATAAATACGTAGGTAAATAGGAGAAAGGGCAAATTGTTATCACATAAGATCACACATTTAAAAATAAGAAAATAGAACTTCTAGGAATGAAAAAGTAGTTGAGGTGAATTCAGTGGAATAAATTCAACAGGTAGAGAAATACCTCTTTTCAAAGAAAACCCACAGAGAAAAGACTGCAATGATAATCTCTGACCATTAGCAAATCAAGAAACATTTAACATTCTCAGAGATTCTTGGATTTCTTTTAAAGTTGGGTGAGTTTAAATCACATACTTTCAAATTTTTTTTTTTTTTAATCCCAAATTTGATGAAAGCCCAGTGGGTCTGATTTTCTTTTCCTCCATTCTTTCTGCAAGGGCACCCTCCACCCCCATTATCTCTTGTGCTAAGGGAAGGGCTCTGCTCTTTTATTTTCTGCATTTCCTGTTTTGGGGTTATGATCTTTATTCATGACAGCACAAGTAACAGATTAGGAGGAGCAGTGCCCTCACTGAGAAGTAACAGATTAATTAAAGGTCAACAAAACAAGCCAGTAAAATGGCATGTGTTTTTATTGCAACAGTCCACTCTCGTTCCCAGTTTTGTACATCATCTGCCTCCAAGTAGCACAAAGCAGTGGGTAAAATGTCTTGATTACATTTTAATGATGCCTGAGATTTTTAGTATTACAGTGTTTCCGTCTCTGAAAAACACATTTCGTTTCAAAAGTAATGACTCTGACCACTCTCTCGTGGCTATCTGAACTTTAAAGATAGACTTTAGCAATAAAAATAACAACACAGAGTTATTGGCCTGTTTGTAACCTTAAGTGTAATAAGGATCTTTGTGTGATTCCTCTTGGGCAGCATGTTCCACCAATAGGTTTGGGAACATGTGTCTGCTCCTAGAAGAAGCTCCATCCCAATTACCCTGAGCATCCACAGTCACACCCCTAAGATCAAAGAAAGGCACCCTTGGTGGGGTAGGAAAATCTTCAGTAAGCAAGCATGTGAACAAATGATTTGTGGAACTTAGACCACATCTGACCTGGGAATTGAATCTGAGAGGCTGTGTGATAGTTGTCATTGACATGCCTGACCACTCCTAACAGGTTTTAAAATCATCTGGTTGCTGCTATGGTAGCCAGGATCCCTCTTATGTATGCTGATTTCTTTCTCTTGGGTTGGCTTGTGGTTACTGTGGTGGCTGAAGTTCAGCTGCTAGGTTCCCACTTATGCATCTCACCTCCTAAGTAAGCGATGCAGGGCCGATGGAGTCATCACCAGGTGACACAGGTTGACATGGAGCCCCACATACCAGCTCCCCCAAACCCCAAAGTCCCAGGAAAGTTGCCGCAGAGTCACTCCACTGCTGCAACCATGTGTGCCATGTCTCTCCTTGTTTGTCTCCAGCTTGTGCAGATGTCTGTCCTGCGTTATGACCTGAGGCAGAGTTCTTGTTTCCACTAAACCCCTTCCTTTATCCCACCAATCAGCTCAGGGGCCCCCCTGTTTTACCTGAGCAGAGTGTATCGATAGAAGAGCTACAGGGTCAGCTCGCGCAGGCGGCCAGACTGCATCAAGAGGACACAGAGACATTTACAAACAAGATCCGTAAGGTAAATATTAACGCGGATTTCAGCATGACCGCTTCTTGGTCTGCAGAGCCCCTTAGGAGATATACCATGATGCATGTTAAAAGAATGCTACCTGCCCTGCACAGGCCCCAAGACTCACAGGCATATACAAAGGTCACCCAGTTGAGCTACCCCTTTCAGATGTGCCAAAAAGACAACAGACCACCTTTCCGTTCTCTAAGACACATTTTAATTCTTTTGTTTCCCCTGAGCATTGTGAGGATGCCTGAATCCACAGGTAGTACCAAATCCCAAATATACTATTTTTTTCCTATTCAGTGCTTACATACCTATCATGAAGTTTAACTTAAAAGTTATGCATAGTACAAGATTAACAACAATATCTGATAAAATAGAATTATTATAACACTATACTGTAATAAATGTTACTTAAAATTTAAGAATTGGCTCTTTCTGGAGTTTTCTAGGTGATATTTTTGGAGTGTGATTGACTGTGGGTAACTCAAACTTCAGAAAACAAAACCACGGATAAGGGGCAATGTTTATTTTTACATGGAAATCTCGGGAAAGTCTTCCTCATATCTGACCTAAACTTTCCTGTAGTGATACCAGCCAGCAAACTGACATAAATCAAGGGCCTAAGTGCAACCAGACAGGGAAGTGTGCCTATCACTTCGGTCAGTGTTAAGTGAATCTTCTGATAGAAATATCAACTCATCCTAAACTGTTGTCTTCAAAAAAACTGTCACTAATTGAGCTGTGGCCTGATTAACTTCTAGTTATTTTAGAATAACCTATTACAGGATAATTATTCTTTATCTGCTAAATCCTTTCCCAGAGCTCCTAGTAGAAGGGATTTACAGGTACAGGCACTCTGGCTCCTGGCCTCCTGAGACAGTTCAGTCGGGCTACCCTGCGTCTAATTAAGTTATAAACAGATATGTAAGTTCAGAATTGCTGGAATGCTGCTCTCCCCTTGCATTTGCTATTGAAAGATAGCTGTCATTTAAAATGAAACAAGGCAGTTGATGTTAAATAGCAGACCTTGATATTCTAAAATGCATATACTACGCAAAGCAATGTTCCTGGTATATCCAGGCATTTATTTTGGCAAGGAATATGTGCTATATGTGTCTGCCTCCATGGTAACTCAGGCCAGGAGGATCTAAATGGGTCACAAACTAATTAAAAGATCACCTGCTACACCTTGCAGCTTAGGGAGGTCAGAGTTGAACATCAGGGAATATTCTCTACTATCCTCTTCCCACAAGAGGCACACCCCTTTTCAAAGGTTTTGCTTATAGATCAAGTTTCACTATGTCATTACCAAAGGAAAATAATTCCATGTTTTGCAAACAACAACTTCCTAACTAATTAAAAAGATTTTTTTAAAGCATTGCACCAAAGATAATTTGAAAAGTGAGTTTATCGCTGGAGATGCTGATTGCACAATGGCAGAGTCCCAGGTGTGTCCAGTACTTGGATTAATGAGAAAAAGCAGTATTTTGAAGAACAGACTTAAGAAATGAGGAGATATTGTCCTGCAAGTTTGTTCAAAAGTGAAGGGAAGTTGTACCCTAACATCACCCTAGGGCAGAAGATCAGATCTGAGATTTGGGAAGCACTGAGATTTTGGAGGCACGGAAAGAAAGAAGCAGAAAGGCTGTAAGGGAGAGTCAGAGTGGGTCAGGACAGTGCTGCAGATGGAGCACCTGTCATTTGAGGCCTTTTCATAGCATCTCAGGGAAGGAGCTATTGGCTTCCTTTGGTCTCCTAGGAGGCCAAAGTTTTCCCTCAATGAGGCAGGTGGCTGAAACAACAGCAAGTGAGGGATTTTCAGTGTGCCAGACTTCCCCTGCTGTATTTGAGCTTCTGTCCATAGGGTGATAGCCAGCAATGGAACTCCCAGGACTGCTGAGTGCTAGATAAAATTGCCACTGCTTTGTTATTTCAGACTGAAGTACAGTATATAGCCACTGTCACAATGGTGACCAGAGTCATTGCATCTTCCCAAAGCCACCTCTGTCTCCCTCTGGCCTTTACTTAGCACATTGGCCACATTGGTGTCACCCTTAGGCAGCCATAATCCTAGTCTCAGGTTCCTCAGAAATACTGTAGTACTTCAGGATTAAAAAAAAAAAAAAAAAAAAAAAAATCACTGCCTTGCTTTTTGGCACAAGAGGGAATGTTAAATTAGGAGAGGACAGCTGATAGTGACCAAGCTGCCATTCTAATCTTTGTTTGGGAGGTGGGGTGGGTCTGTGGAATAGAAACCTTTGAGCTCATATATCACTTTAGCTAATATAAACATTATTCTTGTGACCTTATCTACAAAATACAATTTTATTACACCCTCTTGCTTAGTCAGTATTGACACATAATAATTTGTCTCTTGGAAGAGTGCCACACATGGTGGCAGGCACCTGTAGTCCCAACTTCTCAGGAGGCTGAGGCAGGAGGATTGCTTGAGCCCAGGAGTTCAAGACCATCCTGGGCAGTGTAGTGAGACCCTCCTCAAACTGAAGACAACAAAACAGGAACTTATGACTGAGGTGGAAGATAACCTCTTTTTCAGCAATGCTTTTATTTCCCTAAGAGATACACATATCTAATAGGAAGGTTCAGCCTTTAGTATGAACTCTTGCTTTCCTGTTTGCTGACCATTACATGCTGCCAAAAAAATTCTTTCTGGCTTTAACTGCTGTGCTCTCTGGCTCTTGGTAGGCCTTCCCTTGACTAGGTATCCTCTTTCCGTGAGGGGTTGTGGGGAGCTGGGGGTCTCAGAAAATAAATGAAGACTTTCCATTTCCCTCCTTTGTAATTGCAACACACCCTCATGTGCCAAGCTCAGGCACAGTGGGATCAACTTAAAAATGCCGTTTGAATCAGATATAAGCCATTCATCCAAGAAACAGTTTTTCTGAAGGGGTTTAGAGATATCTAGGAACACCATGAGACACTGGCAGGGAAAAATAGTTCTAATAACTTTCTTTGGAATAGCACCTGATTCTGAATCTTGAAGCTCGAGCAGTTTTATATGTTGTAAGCATCTCATGTTGTTAATCACTCTAAACTCATGGGGGCTCTTGTGTTTCTCATCTCCTTCACAAGATGGTCTAGATTGAATGGCAGTTGGTAGAGACTGTTGGTTGGGTTTGGGTGACAAATTGGAATGAGCTGTGTGTCACACTCTTCCTTCAATTCCATTCAAGATGGAGGAGGAGCACCTCTATGCCTTGAGGTGGAAAGAGCTGGAGATGCACAGCCTGGCTTTGCAGAACACCCTCCACGAGCGAACCTGGAGTGATGAGAAGAACCTCCTGCAGCAGGAGCTCCGGTCCTTGAAGCAGAACATTTTCCTCTTCTATGTCAAACTCAGGTGGTTGCTGAAACACTGGCGGCAAGGGGAGCAGATGGAGGAGGGAGGAGAGGATTTTACTGAGGTAAGGCCAAATGTAGAGTTCATTTTATTTGCATCTGTTTTTGTCCTTGACCCTATACACTGCTGCCCCAACCCTACACATAAAGCCATGTCCTGTTATTTTTAATTATTTTGTCAATTTCAGTCCAAGCCATGGAAATGCAATGGCTTATCCAGTTATATATGAAATCAAGAATTCCATGCTGTACTTGGAACTAGTTTTGTGAGTATACTGGTCTATAACTCCTTTTTGGAATGAAGTTTTGAGGTCATCTCCTTTGTTCTTAGATTTATTAATTCGTTGAAGATATCACTCTGAGGTCCTTTACCATCTCATTCATCCTTGGTGGTTCATATAAGCTAGTTCTAGAACATCTGCTCTCCTTCTTGTTGCAGTATGTGTTCCCAGATGCTAGAGCCTGTGACAGCCATACTGTTTTGGGCACTTAGTCATCTCTGAAATTCATATATATTTTTCCCTTTATGTCTCCATTCCTGAATTCAAAACAGCAATAGAAGAGAGTTATTTGCTTTCTGATTGATTTTTTTATTGCCAAAGTCAGAGTGACCTCTAGCTCCATAAGCTCTGTCCTGGCTGTGCTTCCTGGTGAGCATAGGTCTGGAACCACTGACCTGTGTATTCTGTCCATCCACATCCAGGCTACTTGCCTGCTTCAAGACATTGTAAATAGTTGGCGTCCTTTAAACGTACAAAGTGCTTCCCACTCTGGCGAACAGCGTATGTAATTTTAAGTTATCGTGTGAATGGTGATTCTCTTAGGGTGAAAAAAATCTTTAAAAATTAATTTATCCAGCTTCCAAGTGTCCGTGACATGGAAAACCATTGCTAAGCAGAGCCAAGAAATAAGGTTTCCTGTTGGTCAATACTGCAGGATTCCTCTAGTTTATAGAACTAGCTATAAGCAATACTAATTTATAAGAAGTAAAATGTCTCATTAACTTTTATAATAAATTGCTTCCACACTATACTATTTAAATGAAAGAAGTGCCAGTGAGAGAAATGGCCAAAACAAGCATCTTAGGGGAAAAGACTGAGAAGGAAGGAACTTAACAATCCATAAAGCAGATAGTAATCCTCAAACAATAGTCACAGCTACTCCAGGAGGCTGAGGCAAGAGGATCACTTGAACCCAGGTATTCAAGGCCAGGCTGGGCAACACAGTGAGATCACATTAAAAAAGAATCAGCACGACTGGGGTTGTAGCACACTGGGTGTGGCCCCAGCCTCAGGCATTTCTGTGGTAGAATGCTTGCCTAGTGCGTGTGAGGCACTGGGTTTGATCCTTAACACCACATAAAAATAAAAAAGCAAAATAAAGGTATTGTGTCCATCTACAACTTAAAAAAAAAAAAATTAGCCAGGTGCAGTGGTGCATATCTGTAATCCCAGTGTGGCTCAGCTGGCTGAGGCAGGTGTATCTAAAGTTCAAAGCCAGCTTCAGCAACTTAGCAAGGCAAGGCCCTAAGCAACTCAAAAATTTTAAAAATAATAAAATAGAAAAAAAAAAACCCAGACTGCCGATGCGGCTTACTATTAAAGCATTTCTGGGCATTCCCTGATTAAAATAAAAAAGTGTCAGACTGTACAGCAAAAGGACGAGGGCAAAGCTGTGATCATCATGTGCTACTTATTTCAGGGTGAGCATCCAGAGACTCTCTCTGAACTTGGTGAGCTTGGAGTCCAGGAGAATCACCAAGTGGATGGACCAGACCAAGATGATGGTGACCAAGGCTCTGGCTTTCCAGTGGGGGAGCGTTCCCCACATACCCCAGTGCAGCTTGGTGACCATGGATCACGGCTACAGGCTATGGATGGGGGACCACTCCACAGGCAGGTGGGTGCCTAGATCTAAGCCCATCCTCTGTCCACCCCTGGGAGAGGGGATTCCCAAGCCACATTTGTGCCATCTTATTTCAGTTTCCCAAGTGCTGGTATTCCTGGTAGCAGGAAAGTGTTCCACCTGACTGTGGCTACCTGTTGCTATTTGCGATGCTGTATTTTTGCTGTAAATCATATTGTTCAGCCTTTTATCTTAGTATCAGCCCATTAATTCATTTGCCTTACCCATATAAATAAGGACAGTAGTCAGATTAGATCAATAGAGTGTGTCTGCCTTGAATCCAGCAAATATATCATAGGAGGAGTCATGGAATTTTAAGGTTGACCATTCTTACAGGGAACACTGAATACAATGCTCCTATCACAGCCAGAGAAAGACCTTCCAGGACTTTTTTTACTGACATTAGCTAAAGAGCCATTGTCAACATCACTGATTTGACAACATAATTTATAAGGAGAAAAGAACAGTGTTTTTAAATTCTCAATGTGTATGAAGTATTTCAAGTTCTCTTTGGCTACTTGAAACACAATACCCCAAATGAAAATATTTGAGAACCCCTTGAAAAATATTAAAGCATATGCCAAAAGAGGTGGTATTTCAGTGTTATTCAGCAATTATCAGTGTTCTAAGCACCACAGAAATAGACCCTGCTTAATAAACCAAAAAGATACTATAATAGATACTACATCTATTTTTTTTTTTTCATTTTTATACCAAATGGCAGCTATAGTAGATTTGAAGGACTGAGGTCCTGAGAGGAATTGAGAGACCCTGTATTAAAACTTTCTCACTCTCGGACTTTAAGTCCCTTCTGACCCACCTTTGCTTCTTAGAGGGCTTGGACAGCCAAACCAGAGCTGCCCCTGCCCTGCAGGATGCTTGTGTTCTGGGGTGAGGACACAGCCTACTGGACACCCAGCACTGGGTGCGGCCCCAGCCTCAGGCATTTCTGAGCATTCCCTCTGTGCTGGGCTCTGCAGCTGCTGCTCCTCTCACCAGATCCTCTCCGCCCAAAGCCATTGTGGGTCAAGTGGGAGGAGATTGTCATCAGGACTTTGGCCCAGATCCAGATGAAGAAAGCTGCTATGTTCTGAGTGCAGTTAGGGGGAATTTTGAGTTTTCCCCAACTGCTCTCTCTTCATATACAAATCAGATTTTCACACCAAAACAGCTGTTTTCCTTGTGCACCCGTTCACCTTTCATTCTCCCTGAATAAGGTGACTCAAGAAAGGGATCAGACTTCCAAAGGAACTTTTATCCACCATTTGAGGAAGTGCATCATTATGTGGGTATCCGTAGGGAGGTTATATTTCATGGAAGAAATTTCCCAGCAGTGATCTAGTTAAAAACTAAAATCTTACATTGCATATAATGTTTTAAAATCTAGTAATTTTATTATTTTTAAAAGATGTCAGTCAGCCCTCAAAAGTATCTGTGATTAACTCAGATGGTATTCCTTGATGGCCAATTAGACATAACCTGCTACATCTAAGACTACTTGGTGGGTGTTTCCCACGCATGTATCCAAATGCTTTGGAAAAGGAAAAAAACGTAACACATCTGGCTTTCTAAACAACAATCTTGGAAAATGTTACCCTTGGGGTGGAAAATAATGTAAAGTCACTCAGTTGGAACCGCCCATTCAGTATATTTTAATGTCATCTCCCTTTGCCTCCTGCTCTTTCCAACACTAATTTTTGTGATTGCCCTTAAAAGTGGGGTGGATATATGAGTTTCCATTACTGTAGCATGCAGGAGAAGTACCCAGATGGGCTGATGGTACAGCATCCAGACAGTCAAAATCAGGTTTGTTTTTCACTGGATTCATCTGTCCACAGCAGTGAAAGCAGTGCACACAATGCCATATGTCTGAAGACAGAAGATTAATGAGCTCTACTGTAAGCGACAGCTGGTTCACTGAGAGTGAACATTCTTGATTAGAAGATTCGCCTCTCTGTTAGTGGCATGGGTATTAGCCAGGCAGCCTGGATGCAAGAGCCAGCACACGTGTCTTACAGACCTGCTGTGCAGAGCTGAGGCCTCTTCGGAAGCCTGAGAACCTCATGAAGCATTAAGCAGTATGGGAAAGAGGGCCAAACCACTTTCTCAAGGATAAATGAGCAAGTAACAAAATTTCTCAGGCCTTGGTCTGCTATTTGTGTCATATCGTGCATTCTCATGGTTGACTGTAGTAGATGGCAACATTTATCATGTCAGAGAGATAAAAATAAAATTACATGTACTGATGTACCTTGGGAACCATTCAGGGAAGATCATCAGGTTGGCAAACATTTGACTCTGTTCCCTGCTTCCCAATCTTTAGTTATATGATCTTGTGGTGGTAACCTGGTTATTCTTGAGCACAATAAGCACTTTGAGTTTGCCTCTCTACCTGAAAGAACAGAAGCCAAGAATTCACAAGAGCCAACTGGATAGTTCTCAGTGTGCTTTAAGGCACTTGCTCCTTTTTTGTTGGGCATTTGAGGTCAGCATTCCTAAGACTGTTTATGCATTTTATGCTTCTTAGTAATTCCTCAAGGTTTTTAAGTCAGGTGATTCACAGTGCTGGAATTGTGACCCTTGGTTCTGACAACAAGTCTTCCTGACATCAGTTAATTAGAAGATAATTTATTTTTTCATTCAAGAATGTAATATAATATTCTTAATTAAAACAAATAAGTGTAAAGTGAAGAACCTAATATAAAATTTATATCTGTCTCTAAGGGTTCACCTGCTACTAATTACTGAAGCATCTCACCCAGTCCAGCCTCAGGGCTGAGTAGAATCTGGAGACCTGTGTAGAATCTTGTCCCTAGCCCAGAGCTCCAGCATTGGTGCCTTGAAGGACTGCCCTGAAAGTCATCTCTGTTCTCCAGCCACAGAGCCTTTGGCTCCCTGGTCCTGGACCTTGACCTGCTCCAGTACCAGCAGTGTGACTTTCTGGTCATCAGGCTGCTCCCTCTTCCTCCCCTCTTTATGTCTTACAGGAGATTAAAAGAAAAAAAAAAAAAAAAAAAAAAAAACTTCCATAAAGACCTCTTCTGTCAGATGAGGCCTTTATGTCAGAACTATGAACTTCCCTGATTTTTTTTCAAATAATAAAGCTCTCCCCTCAGGTCTAGATAGCACCTGCATTTCCGTTTTCCATGTTATACCACTGTTCGTTCATTGGACTCCACAACTTTACAGCCTCATCTAGGGGACCTGCCACTCTTAATACTACTCAAGGAACCAGACCACAGCTCATGATTGTGAAACCCTTGATTTTTAAAAATTTTTTTCTCTTTCTACATTTTTTATTGGTGCATTATCGTTGTACATGGTGAAATGCTTGATTTTGTCGTATATTTATTGATATTTCTATTACTCTGCAAATAGCATGTACATAGGTAAAAATTCATATAGTACCTGAGGGTACCTAAGGAAAGGACTCTCTTCTGCCCTCATCCTCCCTTCCAGAGTTACCCATGGGTGACTGTTTACAATACATCTTCCAAAGTGGTAAAGCTTTAAACCTTGCTAAAAATTGATTTCTTCCCAAATGGCCACCTGATTTTATCAGAACCTGCCCTAATTTCTTAAGCCTGTGAGGTGATAACTTAATGTTTATAACTTATTTAGTATGTACTGCATTAATTCTTTCACATACCTGTATTTGTTCTTGGTTAAAATAATGACGAACACAGGCCAGAGCCCTCCTGGATGGTACCCCAGCCTTGCCCAGAGGGTAAAGGACTTTTGTACGTAAATAAATCTGTCATTCCTGAAAACTTCCGTCATAAATTATATTTTCAGGGTCAGTCTTAAGTGGCCCATTCTCTTTTATCTGTAGGGGAATATTGGTTTTAGAAAAGAATCTTAAGATTAGTCTGAATGCAACAGTGAAGATAAAAAGGACAAATTACTTATTTATAAAAATGTAGCCGGATATGTGAATGTTTCTGGCTAATCTTACTGTAAAGGTCTTGAGTAAAGGTCTTGTCTCAGGGCTGGGGAGATAGCTCAGCTGGTAGAGTGCTTGTCTTGCAAGCACAAGACCCTGAGTTCGATCCCCAGTACTGCAAAAAAAAGAAAAAAAAAAAAAAGGTCTTGTCTCGGATTCCTGCTCATGAGGAGTTGCCTTTACAGAATGCTGCATTAAGTCCGCCTCTGATACGTATCATGTAGAACTATGCACGCATAGGTTAGGGATCAGGGCAGCTACCCTAGCATTGCAGAATTCCCTTGCCTGTGTGGGATAACTTAAATAAGTAGGAATCTGAGGCTATCACCTCTATTTTGTGACTAGCTTTTTGTGGATCAACCATAGCAGCAGTCAATACATCATTCTAAATTTAGATTAAATCTGTCTCCAAAGTTAATGGGTCTGAGGCAAGCCAAGAGAGTTAATGGTAGTATGATTCCACCTGATGCATGTCTTAGAGATCTATGAGTCTGAAAAATAGGCATTGTATCACAAATACATTGTATCTGGGCATATAACCTACTCCATTACTCCTCTTTTACTTTCTACGACTAATATTTACTGTAGACTTGCATAGGAGTCTGATTGAAAGCCAACCTTGAACCTGTTATAAAGTGTGACACAAGCTTCTGATCTCAATTTTAGGATTATTTTAAGCCTCACCCAAGAGAGATGAGCTAGGAAGGGCAGAAATGCCTTTACAGAAGGAAATGGTGAAGCCATTTGATTGCGCTTCTTTGCTAGAAAACCAATCAGCTGATCTGTGAAGAGATTGAAAAATTGTGTTTTTGAGTTGAACCTGACCTGTACTTCACAGATGTACAAGCCAAAAAGGTTGTACAGCTAGGCCTCTGGCACAAAAGGTTCTGAAAACTCCATATCCAAGATGATTTTCAGTATTAAAAAATCTAAGTGGGCCTGAGTCTCAATTTGATTCTTGACTTGATTCTGGTCATCATTTTACCCATTACCTGGTTCAGCAAGGGGCACCACCAGGGGAAAAAAATGAAAAAAAGTGACCTTTAAATATTTTTTCAGGATGACTCACTATTTATTATTTCCCTTGATATAGAAAATGAAATTAGTTTCATAGAGATTGGATGGATGGCTTTTCTAAGGCAAAGTTAAAAAAAAAAAAAAAAAAAAAAACCTTAGCTAATGTCAGAATTTGAATATTCCAGAGTTGTTTTGTCTGGCCTTGGTCGAGACAGACCTGAATTATGTTCCAGGCTTTCACCTTTTTAACAATGACCTTGGTAGTCCTTGAGTCACTAGAAGCAGTTCTTCCTCTGTAAAATGGAGAGCATGACAGTTTGTATCCCATATTGAGGTGAAGTATAAGTAAGATCATATAGGTGAATAAATGAGCAAAATTCCTGGCAGAATAAGAAACAGTATTAGTGATCATCACTACTGTTTTTGTGTATATATATATAAAAAAACTTTTAGAAGAATCATGCCCACACATGGCTCTTTCTGTTCTCTAGAACTATTGACCCAAATGTCAATTCTCACTGTTGTGCCCTCTTGACAGAAGTTACTCTGGCTTCCTGCCATGTCACACACTGCCCATGGGTGATTATGATAACAAATGCCAATAGCATGGATGCTCTGGGCTCTTATTCTCTTTGGCCTTCTTCACCCCAAAGCAGTTTTGGAGCTCATTCCATGTCCTCGGGTAGGATATTCGTTGATTACTCTGACCCAAATGTGCATAAAAAATTAAGGCTTAATTTCATTGAATTGATATCTACTAATACCAAAAAGCACTTGCCTTGCCTCCAGAGAAACTGAAATTTCACTCTGCCGAAGGACTATACAGTTCTGATTCTAATGTTATTATCAGTCATGTGATATAGAGGCTAAGAATAGCACAGGTTGAGACCATATATAAATTGGGATTCATAGAAAGTTATTGATTACATGTAAGAATGTATTACATGGTTCTCTATTTTGTCTGCAGTGAAAATTAGATGACAGCCCCAAAGACCAGATCACAATTATTACATTATTTTATGCTTTAAATTCTTCTTTTAAAATTTTTTTTGGTTGTTGGTGGAGCTTTATTTTTTTTATTTATTTGTATGCAGTGCTGAAAATTGAACCCAGTGCCTCAGACATATTAGGCAAGCACTTCACCACTGAGCTACAACTCCAGCCCCTGCTTTAAATTCTTTTGATGCAAAAGTAGTGATTTTTATGATGAAGATATCATAAATGCCTATTTTTCAGCAAATTCTGTGAAGATGTACATTTCTAAGAAGATCATTGCAACACCCTCTTAATTGCATTTGTATAATTTTGATTTTTTTTAACATTTTTATAATTTTTAGATACTCTTGGTATGGAGTTTTGAAAAATTGTTCTGCATTTGCAGCTTTACACAATGCATGAGCATTTCTCCCCTTGAGTATAGTGATAACTTACTTATACCCAGACTGTTGGAAGGAGTGTAGGATCCTTAGAAGGTTTTTTGCTGAAGTTTTCACTGGTAACTGATTTGTGCTCTTAATGCCTTTTGTTCCAAGTAAAAATTGTTGTTCAAGATGAAAAAAATTCAAGAGCAATAAATACTAGTGAAAAGGCGTTTCTCCTTCATCACGTCTACTCTATCTGATATTTATAACTTCTTAAATTACAAGGACAGCTATGGAGTTTTCAGTTAATCTGCTTGTATTAAATAATTTTCTAATCCACCTGTATTTAAATATAAACATATCCAAGGTATAATAAATTCTTCCCATATTTGTATAGCCTTGTTTGTGTGTGTTGAGTGGATTAGCTAGGTGGTTTTAGAAACATGGCTAAGGAAAAGACTTGTGAGCATGCAGAACCCGAGCTGGGCCCCATGCCTTTGCTAAATGGGGCAGTGAGGTTCACTAAGGATGGGGTTCTGCCTGAGAATGTGGGCTCTGTTTTGTTGAAATTGAGCTTGTTTGCATGTAACCATACTTAGAGTTTTTATTCTTCCTGCTTCATAAATGAGCCAAACAAGAGTATCCCAAGAGCCCAGGATGCACTTTGGTGCTTTCTACTTGAAACAGAGAGGCCCGCATGGTCTATATTAACAAAGAACCATAATTGACTCAGTGTGTTTAATTCATTTGGACAAATCTTTCTGATATAATGCCTATGCTGGCACAAACTAAGATAGAATTCATGGTTTTGAAATTTACCTTCAAAGGACTGGGCAGGTCTAGGAAATATGTCTTTTATGTGAGATATAAACAGATTGGTAATAAAAACCCTTTCTCCATTGACCAGACATGTCTGCATGCTTACCCTGAGCCAAGGATTGTGCAGAATACTGGAGATGTGGGGGTGGGTCAGGCCTGCCTCTCCTCCAGACACATACAGAAGTGTGGTAATGGTGGTGGGGTAGGAATAAGATGAGCAAGTAGAGGTGGCTGTCATTCATGAGATTAGTGAGAATAGTGCAGAATACTGAAGCAG
This sequence comes from Sciurus vulgaris, assembly GCF_902686455.1. Classification (NCBI taxonomy): domain Eukaryota; kingdom Metazoa; phylum Chordata; class Mammalia; order Rodentia; family Sciuridae; genus Sciurus; species Sciurus vulgaris. The sequence continues at coordinate 33,898,595 of NC_136474.1, forward strand.
AAAGGGGAGTGCCAGTAATGCAGTCTCAGGGAACCACAACAAAGACTGCAGAAAGCAGGGTAAGCATTTCACTGTTGTCTCTAATTATCATTCATCAAAAGTACCCTCCCACCCTACCCCATGCTTGTCATTGATAGAACCTCTTAGTGACCACAGGCCAAGTATAACCACCCTATGTTTATGAGTCACTGGGCCTTCATGATTTCCCTTCTCGTTAGACAGCCAGCACTAGAGTAACAGCATGTGTGGAGGAGAATGTGTGGATCTTATATCTTCAGCCCCATGGCAGAGCAGCAGGCCCAACTCAGCTATGGATGACTGAAGACTAATGGGGTGTCCTGGCAGCCCTGGCTTTAGAGCCACCCATGGCCTTCTACAGCTTCCTCACTCTGCTCCTTGGGGCCCTGGGCACCTCTCTGCTTCAGGTGCCCACAGTGCTGGCCCAAATTTCAGCCTCTAGATGCAGCAGGGTACAGTTGAAGCCTTCCCTCAGTCTCTTCTGATCCAGCTGTCTCCTAGGCTTATCCCCAGGAGACCAGTGGCCAGCAATGTGATCCTCTTGCTCTCACCACCCTGCACTCTCTGGCAGCAGCACCTGGGAAGCAGGCCCAGTGCCCTTTGGCTACCAGAGTATCTCTTTTTCTAACATAATAGATGCTCTTCACTGAGGCACTGAGCCCAACTCACTGTTCCCACAGGTAGTGGAAAACCAGCAGTTGTTCAGTGCCCTCAAGGCCTTGCTGGAGGACTTCCGCTTGGAGCTGCGGGAAGATGAGCACGCCCGGCTGCGGCTGCAGCAACAGTATGCCAGTGACAAGGCTGCCTGGGACATGGAGTGGGCCATGCTCAAGTGCCGCCTGGAACAGGTACTTGCCCCACTGGGTCTCCCCATTCCCGACCACCATATTTACACTGCCCTGTCAAGAATGGGTGGGGAAGAAGCACAGTTAGATTGAGCTCCATGGCATCCCTAATCCAGGAGAAAGAAGAGGAACGGCTGCTTGTGGCATCCTTAAATTTAGTGCCCAACCTTTCCCAGGCCCCTCATGTTTCTTAATATTCCCAGCCCCCAAGCATGAAACATAGCCTCCACAAAGCAGCATTTACCATTGCATTCAACAATGTTATAGGGCTTCCCATGCGAGGATGACCATCTTGAAGTTGTCATCATGCTGAGCCAACATAATTCTAGATAGGAGAAAGCAGGAGCAGACTGTGGTTTAGTGGTCTTCGAGAAAGGTGAACACATTTTTTCCAAAATATTGAAAAGAGCTTGTAGACCTTCCATTGCATGCCCTTGGAAGCCCCTTCAGTTCCTGCCTCCTTTTTACACCAAAGGAAACTGACACCCACAAGAAGCAACTTGTCTCAGATCTCAGAGCCATGTAGTGCTGGGGGGAACTCAAGTGTCCTGCATCCTCTGAGATTTCACACCCCAGCCAGTGGAGTTCAGATCAGAAAAGAGACAGATTTTTCTAAGTGTTTCTTCCCTAGAAATCCTTAAGAGTTAGATGCTTTCTACACTGTGCTGCTCACAGTCTCTCATTCAGCTCCTTAAATATGTGGAGGGAGGGAAGAATTGTGTATTTGCAATCATCTATTTTCTAGGTTCTGTTTGGAGGCAAACCATAAAGTCATTAAAATCTGCCACCTGGCCCCAGATACCCACAGTTCACCTACATTGTCACCTGACCCCAGCAATAGTGGGGTTGGGCTAACAGCCCTGTGTGGAGCCAGGGACAAAACATTCCAGGTCAAATCCATCAAATGTTAGAGCCATGACCTGGTATAGATCCTGCTTGCTGCCTGGTAGGGGATTCTCAGTGGATGTTCTATTTACCTTAGTACACAGCATGCAGAGTCAGCCATAGAAGAGAAATGAGTAAGGATGCTCTCTGATGAGCTGCCTTTAAACTTATTTAAAGATATGTGCTTGGGGTAAAGGGTCATAAATATTTCTAAAGTTACAAGTGTAGCTAAAGAAAGAAGACATAATATTTGATGCAAGCCAGTTTCAAAACATTTCATCTTTGTTTTAAAGCAACCTGGTATCCACCCACGTTTGCTACAAACAAAAGCTTCAGGGGAGAATCACTAAATACCAAGAAACAAAGCTAGGACTTCACACCTAGAAGGCAGTGGTACCAGGTAGAGTTCTTCTGCCCAAATCATTTAGGAAGTTTCTTCAACATATGAAGCCCAAGAAGCAATGAATATGTGCTAATAAGTCTAATCCATATGTAAGCATCCCATCTTGACCCACTTCTACTTCAATGCAAAACAGTTTAATTCTAAAATTTAAATGTTTTCTTTCAGTGGAGCCCATCTTATGTCAGTTCCCAAATCGGTGATTGTTTTAACTGACACCAAAGTTAGACCTTGTTCAATCTGCTGAGAATCCAGCAATAATACCAACATTCCTCAAAGGGACTTCCAGTGCAGTGAGACTGTTGTTCATAATGGTACAAAAAGTGCCCACTTGCTTGTACATGGGCCATGGGGAATGGGAGCAAGCAGGCCACACACCCTCAGCTTGAGGCTCAAGGAAAGTCACTGGTGCAGGTGCCAAGGATGAATCTGAAAGGATGGCTAGGAGTGGCCACATGCAGAAGGGGAACAAGCATATTACAAGCAAAAAGGGGACAACCTGAAGGAGGGAGTGTAGACCATTTGAGGAGCTCAGGTGTGAAGAGGAAAGAAGAGTGTTTAGAGAACTGATACTGAAATCCCAGTTTTATCATGGAAGTTTAGATTTCTTTTTAAAAAGATTACTCCAGCTTCAAGATAGAGAATGGATTGGAAGCCATGACTGTGATAGATAGAGAATGGATTAACCTGGAGTCTGTAGATTGAGCTCAGGGAACTGCTGAACAAACTAGAATAAGAAAAAGTTGTGGGTTTTTTTTGTTTGTTTTTTTCTTTTTGTATTTTTGGTGTGTTTTTTGTTTTTGTTTTGGTGCTAAGGATTGAACCCAGGGTCTCCTGTCTGCTCTGTCACTGAGCTACTCCCCCAGTGTCTTGATACGTCTTTACATTCACTAAACCTTCACTAAAATTTAGTGTGCTCTCTGAATATAAATGTAGGCAACAGGCCCATAGAAATCACAGATCTTTTCATTTCATATTTCAGCCGTTGTGGATATTCCAAACTTAACATTGAGAAAGAGACCTTTTACTTCCTCAGACTGCCAAAGAGCTGCACAGTTCAAAAGTCTAGGAACAGTAGAATAGGCAAGAAATGGTGTTATTGAAAAAAAGCAGTAACTATGAAAGTGGAGATGAAGGTGCAATAAAAAGGAAAGAAACATACAATGTAGAAAGTAGCAGGACCTGATGACCCATTAAGTAGATGCTGTGGAGTGGCAAGCAGCTAGCAGGCTCTCAGGTTTCTAATGTGGGTATTTGGGTGATAGTGCTGTTCACCAAGACAGAAACCAGGGAGAGAAGACAATTCAGCTGGAGAGGGAACAGGCTGGATTTAAAAAGTCTGTCTTGATAGGTACTTGATAGGTACTGTCTTAATAGCAGGCGGGCTGAAGACAACCCGCTGCTATCCATGTATAGTCATGGATCGTTAAACAAAGGAAAGCATGAGAAATTTGTCCTTAGAGGATGTCATTGTATGAATATTGTAGAGTACACTTAGACAAACTAAGATGCCTGTGTCTTCATTGGCAATGTAATCTCACAAGAACGCTGTCAGATAAGTAGTCTGTTGTTGATTGAAATGTCTTTATGTGACTCATGGCTGTACCTGAGAGTAAATAGGTGGTGGTGGAAGCCATGACTGTGAGTGGAATCCCCAGGAGCTTGCAGGGTGAGAGAGGCTCAAAGAAAGAACTTGAAATAGCAGCCAAAAAAATAAGCAGTCAGAGAAATCTATGGCAGTCCAGGAACAAATGTTGTCCCAGAAGCCAAAGGGAGAGAGGCCACCAAATTCCAAGTGGAGTTCAACATACTAGATGCTTTAGAGAGGCCAGAATGGATAAAAGCTAGAGATTTTTTTTTTTTTTTGAACTGATAATTAGGATGTCACTGGAAAAGTTGATAGCAGTCTTCAATGGACTGTGGGGCTAATGCATATTACAATGTAGGGGCAGTAAAGGAAGAAAGAGGGCAGACCCTTAAATGAAAGGAGATGGTCACAGAAATATACTATCTGGTTTTTAGAAGTCAAGGGAGACTTGACTGTCTGGGGTTAGCAAAGACACAGGATCCTAAGTTGACTGCTGGATTGGGAACTAAGCAGAGACGAGCAGGGAAATGAGGGATTCTGATACAGAGGAGTTTGCTTTCACTGTGTCTGTGAGCAGGTTAGCAGACGTCATTTGCTGCGGTGGAACAGTAAGCTCCTTGAGGAGATGCCAAGAGGAAGATCCGATTGCTAGAGAGCACTTGGGATCTGTCTGCAAAAACATCAGTATCGTGTCTTTCACTTTGGCTTATAAGGATTGCTCGGGGCTGTTATAAATTGAAATTCAGTGGAATTTCATGCTTCCTAATTATCTTCTGGCTAATTGTGAATGCTATCCTCTATTTTGTTTCTGTATTATCTTTCTTTCTTTGTTTTATCATCACATCCCCCACTGCTACCTGCTCACACACATTTTAGAACCAACTGGATCAGCTTGGACCAGTTGGATCAAGAATATTCCATTGGTTCTGCTCTTCACCTCCATCTGTCACCCTCTCAGCCTGTCACTATCCCACTGTCATTCTCCACCTCAGGAGTTTGCCTGCCCCATCCAACCCCAGGCCTCAGCCTCCCTCTTTTCCTCTCCAGGCAAACCAGAGTCCCACTCAGATTCAGAGGAAAAGTAGCATGAAATTCTTGCCTTCATTATAGAATTGAGGCTGTTTGTTCTCTCCCCACACATCCCTTGGGGGCAAGAACTTGCTGTTAAACTGACCAAATCCTTAGCAACCTAATACCAGTAGATGGGCTTCTGAATAATACTGACTGGCTTAAGTCTTTGAGCAACTGATTTCAAAAAAGTTGAAAGTATCTGTTTAGACATAGATAATAAGCTATTAAATGGTTTTAATAGGTCTTTGAATAGCTCCATGTATGAATAATGAAAAGAAGTCAATTTAATATGCAGCATTTACTAGTGACATTAACTCATAGTTAAAATGAAAGAAAACCCACCCTTTTCTAGTTCCAACTCAGTTACTAACTGACCGTATCTTTAGGAAAGTCCTTTAAAATCCGTTGGCTTCCATTTCTTTATCAGTGAATTAGGAATAAGGTCATCTTACAGGATTTCTGTAGAACCAAATAGAGAAATATTTGTAAATAGATGTAAAGGCCTTTCTTTAGAAAGTAAAAACCAAAATATTTTAAACTTATGCACCTAACAAATATAAGAGGTTGTTTATTAGGATAAAAAGGCGCACAACAGCAGGCCCAGGTCCTTCCTCCAGTTCTTTATGCTGTTGCTATCATAATTTACTTCTACCTATTCTTCAAACACACTGAACATTACAACTATTTTTGTTTCAGTCAGTGATGTTTAAAAGCAACTACAAAGAAGAAGAAAACGAGTTTTATACTTACTCTATTTATGCCAATTCCATTGCTCATTTTTTGGGTAAATCAAAGCACCTGTTGTTATCATCTTCTGTTTGAAGAATTTCCTCTGTCATTTCTTAGGGTGCAGGTCTTCTGGTAATTATTTTTTTTTCCATTTTTGTTTGTTCAAAAGTATTTTTACTTTGTTTTTGAAGTATGTTATCTCTGGGTATGGAATTCTATTTAGTTTGACTTTCATTTTTTTTTTTTCTTTTGTCTCAGCACTTGAAGGATGTCATTCCATCATCATCTGACTTGCATAGTTTCTGATGAGAAGTCATTTGTAATTCTCCTTTGAGAACTGGCAGAGTATAGACTGTTTAGTGGTCCTGGAAATCAAAATTACTCAGATAAAATAGAAAACTGGGCTATTTTTTGATTCTTGTTACATCATGGTGTTCATGGATATCCAGGAAATGAAGGACAAATATTAGAATCTCTAGCATTAGAGACCTATACCTATGCCCTAAGCACTATTTCCCCTCTATGGCATGTTTCTTTTTCTCTGTCTGCCTTCAAGATTTCCTCCTTATTTTTCACCATTTGAAAAACTAAGATGTAAATATATATTTTGTTTGTTTCTGGTATTTTTCCTCTTGGGTGTTTGACAAATACTTGTTGAAGACTATTAGATTCCATTGCTGTCCCATCCCCAGGTTCCTTCTAGAGAGTAAGTATATAGGAACAGAGATGGTACTTACTATCAAGGAGCTGTACAGAAAAGAGGTGGTGGTGACTTAGGCTGGGAAGGGAGCTGAGAAGGCCACCATACGAAGCTAAAAGGGCATGCTGATCAACATTCTGTGTCAAAGGTTCTTAATTCAGACTTTAAAAATAAAATTTGTTTCTTCCATGGGAATTGGTCCAGTATTGGTTTAAGCATGTTTCTAGGGATCGTATGCAATATGCTGAGCTTCTTTTCACCCCCGAATGCCAGACTTGTGAGGCAATGAGTTCCTGAGCCTTTTCTCTTTGACAGCTGGAAGAGAAGACTGAGAAAAACTTGGGAGAGCTTGACTCCTCTACTGAGAGCAAAGGGGCCTTGAAGAAGGAACGGGAGGTGCACCAGAAGCTTCTGGCCGATAGCCATGGCCTGGTTATGGACCTGCGCTGGCAGATCCATCACAGTGAGAAGAACTGGAACCGAGAAAAGGTGGAGCTTCTCGATCGTCTGGACAGGGACCGGCAAGAGTGGGAGCGGCAGAAGAAGGATCTCTTATGGAAGATAGAACAGGTAAGCACATACGCCAGACTCCAGGGAATAGGCAGTGTGTGGACTGCTCTATGGTCCTGGAAATCAAGAGCACTCATAGAAAAAAGAAACTCAGGCTCCTTTGTGCTCCTTGTTACATCAGGATACATACAAAAGCATACATCAGGAGTGCACATAAGAAGAGAGGGAAATATCAGAATCTCTACTAGTGAGGACCTACTTCTATGCCTAGCATTGCACAGATCTCTTCATTGCAAAGTTTAAGGGCATCTTTCCTGTGTGTATACATTCAGGGGTAGAGAGTAACTTTTTAAAGGAATCTGAAAAACAAAACTTGAAGGAGGAGGTTATTTCAGGTCATATTCAGTGATTTGTGCCAAAAAGCAAACTAACATTTAAGTTGGCCACTAAAAATGTGGTCACAGTGACTGCTTTAGCCTGAATGGAATTGTTGTCATTAGTAAAGAAATCGCCAAGGTAAGTTGAAAGTCAGGCTATTTGCTGTGATTGTACCTGCTGTGCTCATTGCTGAGCTGTGATTAGGTAGGACCAGAGTCAAAGAGTTAGCTGGTAGCTCATCATCTTCAACTAAACAAACAATTCAGACACTCAGATGGATGTGGAGGAGACGGGGAGTTGTTTTTCTACTACCCAGATAATCAGTCCCTACATTGCATCAGATAGAACAGTTTGCATAGTTGCAATAGTTCACAAGTGATGCACAGATTTGGTTTTCACGTTACACTGATGAATATTTGGAATTCCTCCATGGCTGGATTTTTACCTTGCATATGATTTGTTTATTTCAACATATCATGCTTATAAATATACAAGACTTCACGGAGATATATTAATCAATAAGAAACAGATCAGGAAAAGTGACCTCATTACTCTGTTATAAATACACATACTGCCAGCATTTAAGTGGGAGGCTTTTGAAAATGTTCTCTGTTATCCATGGACATGGCACCTGTTACATAGGAACAAGGACAAAGACAAGTTTAAGCATATTGTCAGTTATGAAGGAAAGAAGAATGGATTAAGTTGTTTAAAAAAAAAAAAAAGTCCAGGAGGAAGAAAGTACACTGCAGATGGACAGAAGCAGTACTTCCTAGATCTGACCACACATACTAATGAGACACCTTGCTAATATTCAATATGGCTCCATTTCAAAATTCCCCAAATCCTACCAAGAGAAAAGTTGGCATTTTCTGTTTGTCTCAGAAATGCAGCACTTGTGAAGAGTCTTCCATGTAAAATCCCAAGTGTCTGTGCTCTGCTGAGTGAATGGGTCAATTGTTAGGTGGAAATTTTAGAGGTAGAAATAGCATGTATTTTTATAGAAATAGTCACCAATGTATCATACCTAACTTTAGTTGATCAGTGTCATGTCACCCCAGATACCTTGTTACAGGGACCTTCCTTCTTGGCCTGTACTCTGGGATCACTTGCTTATGTGTCCCTCTTCTATCCCAGCGAAGGACATCGTGTTTCTGCCATGGCCCTCTCAGTGTCCCTTTCGCCTATTATCCATAGGGGCTTGTTGGTCTTGCCAGGTTTCATTTGTTTTGAGAGTTACACCTTGATATAAGTTAAGCAAGTCTTTTAGATCTTTATCTTACTTTTAGGAATGAGGAATTTCTAGTAAATGAAAAATTAGTGAGACCATCTGATGACACTCAGCTTTTGAAGTGTCAGCGACCTAGGATGAGCTCTTCCCTTGTTTTGATTCTATATGTTGGAGAGATAAGGATGGACTGGAGCTGAACTCCATTTCCGTAGTGTTGGGATTGCAACAATTCTGCTAAAGGGACAGCCTCAGAACTTTTGTCCTCAGGGTTAGCACCTTGAAACATCCTGGATCTGAACATGTGAGTTTCAGGCATTCACCTGCTGCTCAGACCCAGGTGATGGATCCCACGGTTTTTGTGCAGGGATTTCACACAGTTTTAGAAGAGGATTGATTAATACTGAACAGAGACTTCAGATACATCATGGTGACTTTCAAAAATAAGTTGAACTTTTCTCCCCAGATAGTCAACATTTTAAGAGAAGATTTTCTAACTCTTGGTGCTCAATCCCAAGAATTGGTAAAGCAGTTACAGGCATTTTCTGTAAAAAAGGAAGGTGACTCAAATATATATGGGTATGTATATACATGTGCAAGTGTGCGTAGATTTTGTTTATCAGTTGACTAGGTTGGTAGCTCACTTGACTTTGAGCTATACATTCCATAGGTAAGGAAGAAATGTAACTGAGCATTCTTCACAATGTCTACTCTCAATATTTGACTCCTTGGTAAGCCATGTAACCTTGACTATGATAACCTAGTACAGATGGTGAGAGAAGTTACTCTAAATCCATTTTCCGCTTCTAGAACACGTGCTTCATACTTGTCTGGTGTCATTGAATTCCTACATAATTTCTGCTCCACATGAGGCATTTTATATGATGAATGAGTGTGGGAATGTGGTTCAGGTTCTATAATGCATTGCATCTTATTTTATCCACATCTCTTGTCTCAATCCACATTTGATGGGGGGGTGGATAGTTAACTTTTATGGAGGCACAGTACATTTCTCCTTAAGAATTGTTAAGTTCCCAGTTAACATGCACATAATGTCACTTGCCACTGTACTTGTTGTACTAACAAAGCTATAAAGGAAAGCTCTTATGTCACTCATTCACCTTCCAGTAATTTTCTTAAATCAGCTGCCTTTACAACATGAAAGGCCCTTCTTTTAAAACCAGTTAACAAAGCAACCTTTTTTCTTTCAACTGGTTTGGGTAAGGTGACACTCTTGAAGACTTATTGTACCTCACATTATTTGAAATGCAAATCTGTTAAATTTTCTATTTGTATTTAACATTTTCTGCTGCAAGATTTTTAAGTATAGGGGTGCTGCTGCCTAGTTTAAGATGACTGCCCTAGGAAACCCTATCTTTTAAGGACCCATTATTCTATTACCACATTGCAGAGGCATCTTAGCCATAGATACCTCTAGCTACAACCACTCCAGTTCGTTTTTAGGAAACCTAACACTTAGCAGCTTTAGTGCAAGCTGTTCCTGGCTGCCTGGGTTTATTTTTGTAGTCCCACTTTACTGAGTTAGAATGCGCTTGTTCATAGCTCTCCTCTTTAGTCATTCTTTCTCCCTCTTCACACACACCCTCAGAGCACATTTACGGCTTCCAATGTGATTCTTGCATTTTAATTCCTTGCTCAAAATAGCTTGGAGATGATCATGTGCTGAAATGGAATTGTGCTGACATGCATTAGATGAACATAATTAAAAGCTTTCCTTTTTATTTTTTTTTTAAGAAAAGCATTTAGCATATTTAAGAGAACTGCAAAGAACTGTGTCATTGGGGAGGGGGATGAGAGGAAAGAGGGAGCTGAACTAAAACCTTGAGTGATTTGCTTGATCCCTTATTTGACTGTGAATCTGCCTCGAAACCTTAACATCTAGACCCAGGTTTTTTGTTTGTTTGTTTTTATTTTTTGTGGTGCCAGGATTGAACCCAGGGCCTTTTTCATGTGAGGCACACACTTTACTGATTGAGCTGAATCCCCAGCCCAGAACCTCCATCTTTCTTATAAAATAAAAAGAAAACCTCAGAAATTACTAAAAACAGTGAAAGTCCTTTTATCCCCATTATTTCTCTTAGCTTTCTTCCTGATGGCTTGAAGGCCACACTTATGTCCAGCTTGTGGATAAAGACAGACTTTAATTTAGGACACTAAGATGTAAGATGTAGTTTGTGTACAGATACTTTCTTTTTTTTTGTTGTTTTTTTTTTTGTGCTTGGGTTAAATTTTTTTTTTTTAAATTTACTTTTATTGTAAACAAATGGGATACATGACGTTTCTGTTTGTACATGGAGTAACAAATGGGATACATGATGTTTCTGTTTGTACATGGAGTAAAAGTATACCATTTGCGTAATCATACATTTACATAGGGTAATGATGTTTCAATCATTCTGTTATTTTTTCCTTCCCCTCCACTCCTCCCACCCCTCTTTTCCCACTATACAGTCCCTCGTTCCTCCATTCTTTCACCCCTCCCATCCCCCCCATTATGTGTCATCATCCGCTTATCAATGAGATTATTCATCCTTTGGATTTTTGAGATTGGCTTATCTCACTTAGCATGATGTTCTCCAATTTCATCCATTTACCTGCAAATGCCATAATTCTATTATTCTTTATAGCTGAGTAATATTCCATTGTGTATATATACCACAGTTTCTTTATCCATTCATCAATTGAAGGACATCTAGGTTGGTTCCACAGTCTGGCTGTTGTGAATTGAGCAGCTATGAACATTGATGTGGCTGTATCTCTGAAGTATGCTGATTTTAAGTCCTTTGGGTATAGGCCGAGGAGTGGGATAGCTGGGTCAAATGGTGGTTCCATTCCAAGTTTTCTAAGGAATCTCCACACTGCTTTCCAGAGTGGCTGCACTAATTTGCAGTCCCAGCAGCAATGTATGAGTGTCCCTTTCTCCCCACATCCTCTCCAACACCTATTGTTGCTTGTATTCTTGATAATTGCCATTCTAATTGGGGCGAGATGGAATCTTAGGGTAGTTTTGATTTGCATTTCCCTTATTACTAAAGATGGTGAACATTTTTTCATATGTTTGTTGATTGCTGGTAGATCTTCTTCTGTGAAGTGTCTGTTCATATCCTTAGCCCATTTATCGATTGGATTATTTGTATTCTTGGTATAGAGTTTTTTGGGTTCTTTATATATTCTGGAAATTAGTGCTCTATCTGAAGTATGAGTGGCAAAGATATTCTCCCACTCTGTAGGCTCTTTCTTCGCATTGCTGATAGTTTCCTTTGCTGAGAGAAAAATATTTAGTTTGAATCTGTCCCAGTTGTTGATTCTTGCTTTTATTTCTTGTGCTATGGGAATCCTGTTAAGGAAGTCTGATCCTAAGCCAACAAGTTGAATATTTGGACCTACTTTTTCTTCTATAAGATGCAGGGTCTCTGGTCTGATTTCAAGGTCCTTGATCCACTGTGAGTTGATTTTCGTGCAGGGTGAGAGATAGGGGTTTAGTTTCATTCTGTTGCATATGGATTTCCAGTTTTCCCAGCACCATTTGTTGAAGAGGCTATCTTTTCTCCATTGCATATTTTTGACCCCTTTGTCTAGTATGAGAAAATTGTATTTATTTGGGTTTGTGTCCATGTGCTCTATTCTGTACCATTGATCTACCTGTCTATTTTGGTGCCAATACCATGCCGTTTTTGTTACTATAGCTTTGTAGTATAGTTGAAGTTCTGGTATTACGATATCCCCTGTTTCATTCTTCCTGCTCAGGATTGCTTTAGCTATTCTGGATTTCTTATTGTCCCAGATGAATTTCATGATTGCTTGCTCTATTTCTGTAAGGTACATCATTGGGATTTTAATTGGAATTGCATTGAATCTGTATAGCACTTTTGGTAGTATGGCCATTTTGACAATATTAATTCTGCCTATTCAAGAACATGGGAGATCTTTCCATCTTCTAAGGTCTTCCTGAATTTCTTTCTTCAGTGTTTTGTAGTTTTCATTGTAGAGATCTTTTACCTCTTTGGTTAGATTGATTCCCAAGTATTTTATTTTTTTTGAGGCTATTGCAAATGGAGTTGTTTTCCTCATTTCCCTTTCAGCTGTTTCATCACTTGCATATAAAAATGCTTTAGATTTATGCGTGTTGATTTTATAGCCTGCTATTTTGCTGAATTCATTGATGAGGTCTAGAAGTTTTCTGGAGGAGGTTTTTAGATCCTATAAATATAGAATCAAGTCATCAGCAAATAGTGACAGCTTAAGTTTCTCTTTTCCTATTCGTATCCCTTTAATTTCTTTAGTCTGCCTAATTGCTCTGGCTAGAGTTTCAAGGACAATGTTGAATAGAAGTGGTGAAAGAGGACATCCCTGTCTTGTTCCTGTTTTTAAAGGGAATGGTTTCAGTTTTTCTCCATTAAGAATGATATTGGCCATTGTAAATAGCCTTTACAATGTTCAGGTATGTTCCTACTATCCCTATTTTTTCTAGTGTTTTGAGCATGAAGGGATGTTGTATTTTGTCGAACGCTTTTTCTGTGTCAGTTGAAATAACCATATGATTCTTATCCTTAAGTCTATTGACATGATGGATTATGTTTATTGATTTACGAATGTTAAACCATCCTTGCATTCCAGGGATGAACCTCACTTGATCGTGGTGCACGATTTTCTTAATATGTTTTTGGATACGGTTTGCCAATATTTTGTTAAGGATCTTTGCATCTATATTCATCAAGGATATTGGTCTAAAATTTTCTTTCCTTCATGTGTCTTTTCCTGGTTTAGGTATGAGGGTGATGTTAGCTTCATAGAATGAGTTCAGTAAGGTACCCTCCTTTTCTATTTCCTGGAATACTTTGGGAAGTATTGGAATGAGTTCTTCTTTGAAGGTCTTGTAGAACTCGGCTGAGAATCCGTCTGGTCCTGGGCTTTTCTTGGATGGTAGATTTTTAATGGTGTCTTCTATTTCATTGCTTGACATTGATCGGTTTAAATCGTGTATGTCCTCCTGGTTCAGTTCGGGAGGAGCACATGTCTCTAGAAATTTGTCAGTGGCTTCAGTAGTTTCTATTTTGTTGCAATACAGATTTTCAAAGTAGCTTCTCATTATGTTCTGTATCTCAGTGGTGTCTGTCGTGATATTTCCTTTTTCATCACGAATTTTAGTAATTTGAGTCTTCTGTCTCCTTCTCTTTGTTAGTGTGGCTAAGGGTTTGTCTATTTTGTTTACTTTCTCAAAGAACCAACTTTTTGTTTTGTCAATTTTTTGAATTGTTTCTTTTGTTTCAATTTCATTGATTTCAGCTCTGATTTTAATTATTTCCTATCTTCTACTATTTTTGCTGTTATTCTGTTCTTCTTTTTCTAGGACTTTGAGCTGTAATGTTAGGACATTTAGTTGTTGACTTTTCATTCTTTTCTGGAATGCGTTCCATGCAATGAATTTTCCTCTTAGTACCGCTTTTATAGTGTCCCAGAGATTTTGATATGGTGTATCGTCGTTCTCATTGACCTCTAAGAATTTTTTTATCTCCTCCCTGATGTTTTATGTTATCCATGTTACATTCAATAGCATATTATTTAGTCTCCATGTGTTGGAGTAATTTCTGTTTTTTATTTTGTCATTGATTACTATTCTCAGTCCATATGATCTGTTAGAACACAAGGCAGTATCTCTATTTTTTTTGCATTTCCTAAGGGCTGCTTTGTGGCATAACATATGGTCTATTTTCGAGAAGGTTCCATGTGCTGCTGAGAAGAAAGTGAAACCGCTCGTTGATGGATGGAATATTCTATATATGTCTATAAAGTCTAGGTTATTGATAGTGTTATTGAGTTCTATGGTTTCTTTGGTTGGTTTTTGTTTGGAAGATCTATCTAGTGGTGACAGCGGTGCATTAAAGTCACCCAGAATTATTGTGTTGTGGTCTATTTGATTCCTGAGATTGAGAAGGATTTGTTTGATGTACAGGGATGCACCATTGTTTGGGGCATAAATATTTGCTATCGTTATGTCTTACTGATTTATGGTTCCCTTTAGCAATAGAAATGTCCTTCTTTATCCCTTCTGACTAACTTTGGCTTGATGTCCACTTTATCTGATATAAGGATGGAAATCCCCACTTTTTTACTGAGTCCATGTGCATGGCAGTTTTTTTCCCATCCTTTCACCTTCAGTCTGTGGATGTCTTTTTCTATGAGATGCGTCTCTTGCAGGCAGCATTTGTTGGGTCTTTCTTTTTAATCCATTCTGCCAGTCTGTGTCTTTTGATTGATGAGTTCAGGCCATTAACATTCAGGGTTATTATTGAGATATGATTTGTATTCCTAGTCATTTGGCTTATTTTGGTTTTTAATTTGGCTTGGTTTCTCCTTTGAGTGATTTTTCTCTAAGGTAATTCCTCTCTTTGCTGACCTCCATTGTTGTTTTTCATTTCCTCCTCATGGAATATTTTGTTGAGAACATTCTGTAGTGTAGGCTTTCTATTTATAAATTCTTTTAACTTTTGTTTATCATGGAAGGATTGTATTTCATCTTCAAATCTGAAGGTAAGTTTTGCTGGGTATAAGATTCTTGGTTGGCAACCATGTTCTTTCACAGCTTGAAATATGTTGTTCCAGTCCCTTCTAGCTTTTAGAGTCTGGGTTGAGAAGTCAGCTGCTATCCGTATTGGTCTTCCCCTATATGTCATCTGATGCTTTTCTCTCGCGGCCTTCAAAATCCTATCTTTATTTCGAATGTTAGGCATGTTCATTATAATGTGCCTTGGTGTGGACCTGTTGTGATTCTGTGCATTTGGTGTTCTGTAAGCCTCTTGTAGTTGATTTTCCATTTCATTCTTCAGGTTTGGGAAATTTTCTGATATTATTTCATTGAACAGGTTGTTCATTCCTTTGGTTTGTATCTCTGTGCCTTCCTCAATCCCAGTAGTTCTTAAATTTGGTCTTTTCATGATGTCCCATAGTTCTTGGAGATTCTGTTCATGATTTCTTACCATCTTCTCTGTTTGGGCGACTTTATTTTCAAGACTAAATATTTTGTCTTCATTGTCTGAGGTTCTGTCTTCCAAGTTGTTAGTCTTTTGGTGATGCTTTCCATTGAGTTTTTTATTTGGTTTATTGTTTCCTTCATTTCAAGGTTTTCCATTTGTTTTTTCTTTTTGAGAATCTCTATCTCTTTGTTGAAATGATCTTTTGCTTCCTGCAGGTGTTCTTTCAGCTTATTGGTATTATCATTCATTGCCTGCATTTGCTCTCTTTTCTCATCCTTTGCTTCACGAATCATCTTAATCATGTATAATCTGAAGTCCTTTTCTGACATTTCTTCTAACATACTGTCATTGGATTCTATTAATATAGAATCTAGATTTGTTTGGATCTTTTTCTTCCCTTGTTTTTTCATGTATCTTCCCCTCTAGCAGTGCACATCTGGGATATTGCAGATATCCCCCTATAGGCTTATAGTAGCCTTATAGGTTTCCAAAACCCTTTTTAAGGGGAGATCAATATTAGCAGTGCCCAATTCAGACACTATGCAATCCTAGACCAAATAGCCCCTATGAGGACAATAACAAAATTGTCATAATAAACAGAATGAGTTCAAATATTATCTTCAGTAAAACAAACAGATTTGCAATAAGGTCTGCAGTTTCAAATGGAGGACAAAGAGGGTGCAGAGGGGTGTAGAATGTGGCTGTTAATGGGATAAGAAAAGAATATACGGAAGTTCTAGATAATAGAAAGGGTGAGAGTGTAATCAAAAGAAATTGAATGTTAGCATGCACAAAAGGGAGAAAGAGACTCTGAGGGAACAGGTAAACAAAAGGAAAAGAGAGCAAGAAAAGTAAAGAAATAAAAACTTAAATTTTTTCAATAAGGAGAAAAATGAAAATCTACAGTATAACAGTCGTATAGTAATGAAATCTCCGAGAGTTCAGTAGCCTGATGCATGAGAGTTACCTGACAATGAGCTTCAAGCCTCCAGCAGGCGTCTCAGGATGGGTTTTGCCCCACCTAAACATCGGAGCTAAGGCTTCCAGGATTATCCAAGATGGCCGCTCTGGCTTCGAAATGTGTTGGCAAATGGGGAGCTGCAGCTCAGGGTGTAGCCGTGGTCAGCAAGAGGTCCTGGAGGCGGGATGCAGTTGGTCCAGCAGAGGTCGGGTATGTTTGGTGTGGTTGTGGGATCCTGGAGGCCGGTTGCAATCAGTCGGTCTGGGGTCCTGGTGATAGGGCGCAGTCAGTTGGTCTGTGGGTCCTGGCAGCAGGGAGCAGTCAGTCTGTGTGAGGGCCCCATAGGCAGGGAGTGATCAGTCGGGCTGAGGGATCCTGGAGACCGGGCTCAGTCAGTCCAGCCAGGGGTCCTACGGGGCCTGGCTTTTGTCTCAAAATGGCAGCAGCCAAGTGTTATCAAACCTGCAGGTACTGTAGCAGTGAACGTCCAGGCAACAGTAGGCAGCTGGTGCTCCATTGGCGGTCGGGGATCAGTTTGCTGACTGTTGTCGGATGATCGGGAGATGAACCCCGTGTGTTGGGTGATAGATAGGTGTAAGGCAGGCGATGAACAGGCGAGAGGCAGGCAAATGGCGGATGATGGGTCAGATACTTTCTTAAAAATCCATTGGACCACATTCAGAGGAGTTTTAGAATATCCTGGCATCATCTCAGCACTTGAGCACTGCACATATTTGTGGCCACCCAAGTTTGGTCAAATCCAAACTTACCATCATTCAGATAATTTACATATTCAAAAGAGCAGGCAATCCAGGACAGCTTGCGAGCTCCTCATCCAGTGAAGACCTCATTAGAGATTCGTAGGTGGAAACAGCTTCAGGTCTCAATTGTGCTTTCTGTACATGTTTAGTAACAGAGGCGGTGAGGAAAGACTGGAGAATGGAAGGGAGGCTGGTCAGAGGTTTTCTGGGAAGCATTTGCCTGTCTGCCTCAGCAGTCTCCTGTGATTTTACTAAGCTTCCTTTCTGGACTTCCTTCATGAGATCTCCTAACACTGTAAAAGGCAGGAAAGGCACTTGCCCTAGCCTTTATTTGAGCTTTACGTGGGTCTAGCCCCACTGGGCTGCACCTTGCTTGTTGACCCCCATCTGCCTATCTCCATTTTACAGATGAGGAAACAGCTGAGCAGAGTTGGAACTTAAACCTATCAGCAAACCAGCAAAGCCATAAATTCATGGCTCTAGTTCACATCTTCTAAATCCTAGGTTTCCTGTGCTTGCCCATTATTGCTTAAATTTATCAAGTTGAGCAAAGAAGTGTAACAAGAACATATGTGGCAGTTTTCCTCTACATCATACCAGATCTTTAGTTGCCCTTACAACAGACTTTTAATCCTCTCAAGCAGAATGCAAGTGTTTTTAATGTGAAATGATTATAACATACTTTGATCATTCAGGTTTTATATATGACCTTCTCCGAATGATTTGGAATAGTTCAGAAAATTAGATTTGCCCTCAGTTTTTCAATCAGTGATACTTTTCCATCATGTGTGCCTTAATCACTGAAGGTAATTCCTAGAGACAATTCTAAACATGTGTTTAACCATATTGAATTTTCAAAAGACAAGTGTGTGAGACTCATGAGCAAGGTGCTAAGAGGTATGAACAAAAACATTTTAAAATTAAGATGAAGAAAAAAAATTCAAAGAAATATTTACGTCTTAATTGGCAATTGTGTTTGGTAACTGTAGACTTTCTAGTCCAGATAAAACTGCTTTGTTTATGAAAGCATGTGTGGCATTGTGTTACATTTTGAACTTAAAGTCAGAACTGTAAGAACATTTCTTTCTTGCCCAGTCTTTCAGATTGACCCATAAGTAACCCTACATTGTGTAAGAAGACCATCAGACCAAGAAGTGAGGCTAATTATTATTTTCATTTTTTAAATTCTCAAGTTGCAGAAAGAGAACAGTCCCCGGAGAGGTAGCAGTTTCCTCTGTGATCAAAAAGAAGGAAACATCCGCCCCTTTCCCCATCAAGGAGGGCTCCATATGCCCCGTCCCATGGCGATGTGGCCCTGCGCAGATACTGACTCCATTCCATTTGAAGACCGGCCGCTGTCCAAGCTGAAGGAGTCTGATAGGTGCTCGGCCAGTGAGAACCTCTACTTGGATGCCTTGTCCCTGGATGATGAGCCAGAGGAGCCACCAACCTGCAGGCCTGAGAGGGAATTCAGGAACTGCCTCCCTGAGGTCAGCCTGGGTTTCATCTATTCTTGTTAACTGCTGCAGAATGAGGGAGTTGTCCTTCGACCCAGAGGTACCTGCCAGAGTACCCTCCTGGCAGGCCCTAGTGGTAACCTGTCAACTGAGTGAAAATGAAATCTTTTCAGGACTGAGGGTGTTGCTTGGTGGCCCTAATCCTAACTCCTGGTGTGATCTGTGGTCAGTTTAATTTTACCACCTTGTTTCAGGTTGAGAAACACAGATTAGTGTCTTGTGCATAATGAAGGTCTGTAAAATTACCGTGTTCAACAAAATGCAAGAGGAAGTAAATAATTCCAGGAAATACATATTTTCAACTTTTCCTGAAATCATAGTATAGTTTTCTGATTCTAGAAAACTAATAACTGAAAAAAACCTGCATTAGAGAAATTTCCTAATGTTTAGAAGTAGAAAATATCACTAAAAAGTAACATACTATAAATATCTTATTCTGGGCAAAGTGGGGAAAACTCTAAAACTTAGAAACCACATGTAAATTAGATTACCAAATGGGTGAATAAAGCTGCATACTGAAATTTCCAAAGCATGGCATTAGTTTTACTTGTTTTGTCATCTTTAAAACCTCACTTTTAAAAGTTTTTATTAAGAGTTGTCTGTTAATCAACTTAATAATCACTCTATCCATCATTTGGTGTCCCAAACATTTAATACTTAGAACAATTCATGTGTAATAATACTGTTGAAATACAGGGAAATTATGCAGGTTGTGTATCTATTATTCAAAAAGCTGGAATCTAGAATTGTTTGGGATTTTTTGGTAGATTCTGGAATATTTGCATATATATTATAAGATACCTTGGGATTGGGACCCTTAAGTCAAAGACAAAAATCATTTTTGTTTTACATATACCTTATACATGTAGCCCAAAGGTAATTTTTTATAGCATGTTAAAAATTACATGCTTGAAACAAAGTTTCATGATACAGAATCTTGCACTGTGGTGTCATGTCAGCACTCAAAAAGTTGCAGATTTTGGAGCATTTCAGGTTTAGACTTTCTGAATTAGGGATGTTTGACCTGTTTTTCAATCCTTGCCAATGAGTTCAAGTGCTTTAACCTCATTAGTGTGTATCGGGTTGGGAGGACATCATCACCGTTCCACCCGGTGGATCTATAGGCAGTGTTGTATAGTCCGGTTTCACTGCAGAGAGAATGTGGGATGAGGGTGGGAACACTGGTGGTTCCAGCTGGATGTGGTGGGGACTGCCATGCTCATCTGAACAGCAGAGACAAGGACATGCTGCCTGAGGGGATGTGCCCTCTGGTGTTTACTGTCCTCAAGAATATGTTTCATTACTATCAAAGGCTTGCTTCTTCAAAGCCACGTCAGCAGGAGAGTATTTTCTCAATAGACATCCGGGTCTCTACTAGCTCAGCTTTCATTCTTCTTAAGGGGAAGTCACTATAAATTTACATCTTATCCTGAGAATGTTTAAAACCAAGCAAGTGTCCAAGCCTAAGAATGTCATGCCAGCTGCCATAGCAAGATTGGAACCAAGAGACATCTATCTCCTAACTCATTCTATCATCCCTGGTCTTTCCCCTCTCCTCCGCCCTCCTCCACCCTCTCCCTCAATTCAGACTTATTCAGGTCATCTCAACAGCTGACTTTGAAGTCCATGCAGTCGGGGAGGTTCTCTGAGGAGGCATAGGAGCGAGCCACTTCCTCATGGCCGGTTTATATCCAGTTTTTCTACCATATGTGGGTTCCTCCTTGCATTGTGGATGCTCCAACCCTTTCATCATGCAATGAACTCTGCTTTTATTACTTCAAAAGACTTAGGGCAGTAACACTCCTGACCAAAGTTTGACCACAATGTGTTTTAAATGGTGCCTTCCCAAGGGAGCTGAGCAAAACGAGTCACTTAAGCACGGTGGAGGATCCTAGGCACCAAAACTAACTGACTTAGATGAATTTATTTCTTCTTTACAGGAAGAAGAAAGTCACAAGGGAAATCTTCAAAGGTAAGTAAGATTGATAGAAATAATACATAACTAAAATAAAAATCTCTTGGTCTTCAAATTCTATCTTGTCAATATAGTCTTTATGTTAACACTTCAAAATGACCCAACATGTAAGTAGTTGATTTTTTATTTTGTTTCATAAATATGTTATTTTTGAGGATGAGCAGCAAAAAGGCTAGACATGCCGTGTTCACACATGTATTCTTTTTATGGTAAGGACTTTCCAGTAATGGCTGTGTTGCATATAAAAAGGGGTGCTTGTGTTCAGTGGTTTTGAAAAATGCGTGGAAAACTTCTCATGAGAAGTTTGGAAAACCTCCTCTTGATATATGAGACATTTTATATATTATATATTTAAAAGTTCCAGGAAGGCTTGTTAAATTTTTTCCTCACAATAATCCCCAAAGAAAACATATAGTGGTTGATGTCATTGGTGTTAGTTATATACCAGTTGTTTTTTTTTTTCTTCCTGGTCTTATTTGCTTGCTTTCTTTTTTTTTAATAGATGAATACATATTGTTTCCACTACATAAATTTGTTCTCAGGCAACTTGCTATTTAGTTCTCCTTGTCCTTGATTTTCCCGTGAACTGGGAGTCTGTGGATGACTGTCTCCTTTCCATTTGCACTGTCAGATCCATGCAGCACATAGAGTTGCCATGGGCACCTTTCTGTCCTTCACTGTCTTCTCTGGTCATCATTGGACAGTACAGGGCAGCACTTGAGAGCTTAAGTGCTAGTGTCTTGAGTTCAAATCACTTCTGCTTTCACTAGCCCTATAACCTTTAACTCTTTCTGCTTTGGTTTCCTTATTTGTGAATAAGCATTCTTTAATTTTTTTTTTTTTTTAGCAACTTACATGTGTCACTACATATGAAACAAAGGAGTGCCTGGCATAGGAGAAACAGTGATCAAAATTTAATTGTCATTGCCACACACCCACTTTACCCCATTTGTGGCAGCATCCCTGTCAGTGTCCCAGATCAGGGTCAGAACCACCCTCCTTTATCCACCAAGCCTCTGACCTGGGCAGCTATTTCAAAAAACCTTATTTATACTGGGAAGCTGAGGTAGGAGGATTGTAAGTTCAAGGCCAGCCTGGGCAACTTAGCAAGATCCCCATTGCAAAATAAAAAATAATAAGGGTTAGGGTGTAGCTCAGAGGAAGAATAATTGCCTAGCATGTGTGAGGACCTTGGTTCAATCCCCAGGACTGCAAAATGATTTAACAGTCATCATCATCATCATCATCATCATCATCATCTTTCTTGTTCCTGTTAATTTCAAAAGCAGTTTGTGCTTGTGGTAAACTAAACAGTATCAGAATATCCAAAGTCTAAAAATGTGCCCTCCCTCCACCTACTTTTACCTCTTGCTTCTAACCATGTGGTGGGTCTCCTCCATTCTTTCTTCTATATAACTGCAAGTGCCTGCATATGTCCCAAGTACATCCCAGTTTTGTGGTTGTTTTGTGTGCTTGGCCACTAAGTTCAGTGCCATTTCTTTCTTTTCATCATTTCTGTTCCCACTGCATTTGGCTAAGCCCCAGAGCACAGAGCCACTACCCCATGGGTGACACTGATGGTATTGTATACTGGTCATAAAGTACATTGTATTGCTCAGAGAGAATTCAGTTCTGACCTTGTCCTGCAGGTGAGTAACCCATGCACTCAATCTAGGACCCCTTCATCAGAACCTGTACTGATCTAAAAATGAGACATAAGCCTCTGTTTGAGGAGCAAGGGGACCTAAGAGAAGCAGGTCCAGTTGCAGAGACAGTGATTCTTTGTCTGCCTCACCTCCTCACCTCACCCCAGCTGGAGGAATTCCAGGCCACAGAAGTTATTGCCTGAGTAGGTGGATGTAGCCAGCCCCCAGCCTCCTTCCTGACCTGCTTCTTTGCCCTGGTGGGTGAACAAGCTGTCCAGTCTCCTGGCTTGGCGGATATGCATCTTAGCACCTCTGCCTGCCTCTTGCTTATGGGAGGCATTCTATGAATTCATGTCAGGTTGCAATATATGGAATGAGAAAGTGCCAACATATCAAGGAATCTATACCCAGGTCCCATCTATCAGCTGACAGTTGCCAAAAACTAGCTGTTGCTTTGGCTTACCTATCTTCATCCTTCAATTGTGTTCATGTATCTGAGGGAGATTTTCTCTTATTTAGGATATAAGGGAGGAGCACAGACTCACACACAAGAAGACTTGACCATGAAGAAGGGAGCACAGAGAGAAGGGGAGAACTGAGCCCCGCTGGTTAATTTGGGCAGGGCCAAGTGAATCCTTGTTTGAAGTAGTACTTGGAAATTGTGTGGCAATCTGTGATTTCCACTTCCCTCCCTTCTCCTAAATCTTCCAAGTGGCCTTTGGAGATTGTTAACCCTGCCAGCCAATAGAGGACAATGCTGGTTAGGTGAAGAGACT
The DNA here is from genome assembly GCF_902686455.1 of Sciurus vulgaris. Lineage (NCBI taxonomy): Eukaryota > Metazoa > Chordata > Mammalia > Rodentia > Sciuridae > Sciurus > Sciurus vulgaris. The sequence goes on from NC_136474.1 coordinate 33,921,578, forward strand.
TCAGAAAGTAATGATTCCATTGCAGTCTCTCTCCACCATGTACTTTTAGCTTATTGTAAATAGGGACTGTGAGGTGCTCATCTCCACAGGATGAAAAGTGTCTGCTGATGCTGGACCACAGTAAGTCTCAGTAGGTGTGTCACTCAAGTCTCTTCCCCATGAATGGAGAGGCCAAGCTGTAGTCTGGAGTTCAGCTGTGGTTGTGGTACAGCCCCACCCTTCCCCTTTCTGTTGTGGTTGAGGGTTGGCTGAGGGTAAAGGAACAATTCCAGAGCCATAAAAAAAGTCCAGTAAACCCCAAAGGGTGAGCTTAGGAGTAGAGACCATCAAGCAGCAAATGTATTCTTTTTAGGTGGAGGCAAACACTCTTGCGAGCACAGCTCACATAGCCAGAGCACAGCTCACATAGCCAGAGCACAGCTGCTGTGGGGAGGGCCTCTCTGGTGGGTTCTGACATCCTCTGCTTTCCTACCTTTCCCAGGGCAGTATCTGTGTCCTCCATGTCGGAATTCCAGCGCCTGATGGATGTATCCCCCTTTCTACCTGAGAAGGGCCTGCCATCTGCCAGTAACAAAGATGATGTCACCCCACCCCTGTCTCCTGATGACTTCAGGTACATCGAGGAGTTCAACAGCAAGAGCTGGGACTACACACCCTCCAGGACTGGGACAGAGAGGCCTCCAGACCTCTGGACAGACAGGACCGAAGGGGTACGGGCAGGGCACGAGGCCAATGCAGAGCCTTTTTCTGATTCTTCCTGGTACCTGACCACGAGTGTCACGATGACGACGGATACCATGACCAGCCCAGAGCACTGCCAGAAGCAACCACTGAGGAGCCACATCCTCACTGAACAAGCCGGGGTGCGTGTGCTTCACAGCCCACCCGCTGTCCGCAGGGTTGAGAGCATCATGACAGGTGGTGAGAGCAGGAGCCGACTGGAACCTGAGGGCCCCTTTCCTACAAGCAGAGCCAGAGGGGGCCTGGGAGATGCCAAGGCGGGCCATCCAGAACCTGTGCTTAACAGGTGGCCTTGTGCCCCCTCCAGACACACCCGAGACTATGTGGAGGGGGCTCTCTGCTCCTCCCTGGGATTTGCCTCTCCGTTGCACAGCCTGGATATGTCCAAGAACATGAGTGATGATATGAAGGAGGTAGCCTTCTCTGTCAGGAATGCCATCTGCTCTGGTCCCACTGAGCCACAAGTCAAGGACATGGCCTGCCAAACCAATGGGTCCCGTACAATGGGGACACAGACTGTCCAGACCATTAGTGTGGGCCTACAGACTGAAGCCCTACGTAACAGCGGTGTCACCAGCAGTCCCCATAAGTGTCTCACGCCAAAGGCTGGGGGTGGCACCACACCTGTGTCCTCTCCTTCCCGCAGCCTGAGGAGCAGGCAGGTGGCCCCCGCCATAGAAAAGGTACAGGCCAAGTTTGAACGTACCTGCTGCTCTCCCAAGTATGGTTCTCCCAAGCTGCAGAGGAAGCCCCTCCCCAAAGCTGACCAGCCAAATAGCAGGACCTCACCAGGGATGGCCCAGAAAGGGTACAGCGAGTCAGCGTGGGCCCGTTCCACCACCACCAGGGAGAGCCCTGTGCACACCACCATCAATGATGGTCTCTCCAGCCTCTTCAACATCATTGACCACAGCCCTGTGGTACAGGACCCCTTCCAGAAGGGCACACGGGCCGGGAGTAGGTCTCGCTCTGCAGAGCCACGGCCAGAGCTGGGTCCAGGCCAGGAAACAGGAACCAGTTCCCGAGGAAGGTCACCCAGCCCTCTTGGGGCAGGCTCAGAGACATGCAGGGAGGAAGGGGGAGAGGGCACACCAGTGAGGCAGGACTTATCTGCTCCCCCTGGCTACACACTTGCTGAGAGTGTGGCCCGGATCCTCAATAAGAAGCTGTTGGAGCATGCCTTAAAGGAGGAAAGGAGGCAGGCCACCCATGGCCTCCCAAATCTTACCAGCGACAACCACGTAGGAGAAGCAGTCACAGCTGAACCAGGGTCCATGGAGGTAAAGAATGCCGAGTGTTCCCCACTCTTCCGTTTAGCTGTCAGGCACATGGGATCCTGGGATGGGATGTGGGACAGTGATTTCGGGAATCACTGTCAATGCTGGGGAGGTGGGGTGGGCAGGTAGGGAGAATGGAAACAAACTGAGCAACGTTTTAAAGAAAATCTCATCTTACTCTCAAAATCATCAAGAATGTGGTTTGATTCAGATTTAGTCCTTTAAGTGATTGTTCTTATCTGTTTATCTGGGCTTTGCACCTGGGTCATAGTTTGCCCTCTTTGTGCATGTCCTATGTGAACAGTGTGTGTGTGTGTGTGTGAGAGAGAGAGAGAGAGAGTGTGTGTGTGTGTGTGCGTCTCAGGACTTTTACATGCTATAGATATTTGTATGTGACAACATGAAAGGTAAGTTGGAGAGCCTCTGGGTTACATGGACTAAGCACATCTTTCCTCAGGAACTACAAGAATAACCTTTGGATTTCCTGGCTGACTTCAGTATAGAACAGCAGTCTGGTATCTCACAAATCACCTTTTTGTGTCTGTGAACTCCTCTAGCAATAAAATCAGTTGAATAAGATAAAATGGATAAGATAAAAATTCTGCCTTAATACAATACAACAATGATGATTGTCCCCCTCAAAATCACTTATAAATCAGTCAACTCTGAATTCTGTTCTGATACAATTCCCAGGTGGTATGTTTGTATCATTCCACTGTAAAAAATAATTTCCATTTCTATACCAAGAATGAGCAAAATGAAACAAATATGATAATGCTGGTGGTGACTGTAGTGTCACTGATTTTGTGGTTTATGCAGACTGAAAGGGCAGTGCTGCCGAGAAAGTGGCCACATGTGCGACACTTCTCAGTGTTTCTGATTCACCAGGAGCCCAGCTGCACACATGCCACACCAGCCTTCTCCAGGCCCATCTCTCTCACAGACAGCAAGGGGATGGGGGAGGACAGCCATATGCTCCTGACCAACCCACCGCTTTCTGGCCACCACTCGGCAGCCTAGCTTTGTGGGAGAGGAGAGGAGGAAGGTTTGTTTCCAGGGTCACCTGCCTCGCATTTCCCATGGGGGGAAAAATGGGTAGATCCCAGCCCAACCCACCAAGGAATATTTAACACAAAATATAGAGTTTAAATCTAAAATTGGACAAACCCTGTTCAGTTGCCAGTGACCTACAGAAATGGTATTTCTGTATGGTTCAACCTAATACATATGTTGATAGTATGTGGCCTACTGTTCCAAAGGTCTGAGTCTTGATGATAAAGTTGTTTACACCCTCTGTGGACAGACGCTGCTGTTTGACTGTTCTTGGGTGACAAATAATGTCCTCTTTGATCTTCTCTTACCTCAAACCTTCAGTAGCCCTCAGGTAAGCACTTGAGGCTTGGGAGGGTCATTATATGTGAATACCTTGCCTTCTCAGAGCTCTGCAGAAATTGGTTGAAATTAGAGCTTTATCTCAAAGCATCGTTAACCAGCTGTGCCTGTAGTTTCAACTTGTATTAGAGAATAAACAGAAATTAATTTTCAGGCACCAAAAAAAAAAAAAAAATGCTTTGAGTTACTAACAATGAATGCTGCAAGCAGTCTGTGGTAACATAAAGAAAGTGGTTTAATGACAGAATCACAGCATTGTGGCATTCAAGAGGTTATGTCAGTGCAAAGCTGTCCTCCTTTGTCCCCTGTGAACCATGTACCTAAGTTTTCTCTTGCTTGGTGTGTTTGCCACCAAACAAGGTGACTCCATAGGAGCATGAACCATTTCCAGGACTCAGAACCTGCGTGGAGACACAGTAGCACTTTGATGCCCTGGGCTCTTTTTTCCTTTTCTGTCACAAGTTTGCGTGGTCCTAGATTCTGTTTGAATTGATGTAATTTATTAGGTGCATTGATGATCCCTTCTCTACTCTCCATGGATTGTGTAGTAGCTCTAGGTTTTCCTTCCAAAATCAGCAGGTTCTGATTTCTCATTCTGATTTTCCAGCCCACTCTGAGCACCCTGCTGTGGAATCTTTCCTAAATGTACACTCATCTAGACATCTAGACTCTAGACTCAGGCAGCAGGACATGTCCCCTTCTCACTTCCCACTCACCCCACAGGCGGCATAGGCTTCCTCTTCTCTTGAAGCCATGGCGTCAGCTCAGCAATGCAGAGAGAAGCTGGGACGGGGAGGTCCGATGTGAAGAGAAAGAACGATCTGGACCTGGAAAGCCGTTCTTTCTTCCCCTATCAGAGTAGAGAATGGGAGGAGAACGACTTAGCACAAGCAGCAGTAGCTTGCCTGTTGTGACCAGAACAGATCCAGCTGCGTAATGGCCTCTATTGTTTCCAGTACACCAGCTATGCCATTTCCACTTCTGTTTGCCAAATGCCCATGAGTAGCTCGGGAGCATGGAAACCAGAAAGGAGGTCCAAGGTTCTTCGATGGTTCCTTCTTCTCTCTGTACCAGTTGGCAGAGGACAGCCTGTGGCTAAGTGCTGCTGCCACTTCCCTGACCCCATCTTGGAGTGAATGTGGGGGACCTGAGTTCCCTCCTGGTGGCCATCTACAGGCAGGAATTTTGACCCTCTGTCCCTGTGCTCATTGACTTTTACTGTTCTGTTTAATCATACGTTCAAACCTACTTGCTTTTCTCTTCTTTCTCTGTCTGTCTAGAACCAAACTGTCTTACTAACCGCCCCGTGGGGACTCTAGCCCTGCCTGCCTCTTGCTGTAAGTGCCTTCTTCAGTGCCCAGCTGTCTCGAGAGTCATGTGTGTAATTTGTGTAATTTGTGGTTGGTGTCTGACACTCATCGTCATCTGTCGGGGAGGGGGGCATCTGCTCCATGCTAACCCCAGGATTAGGTGGGCCAGCGCATCCCCAGGCATAGCCTAGAAATATTAGATGCCCCATTCACCCCACTCAAGGGTTGACTGCTTGATGTCAAGAGAAGTTGTTGAGTTATAGAGATTCTGCTGAGACTTGTCCTTTCTGTGCAATTTGTAGCCAACATGCTTTTAAAGGAGAGAGCAACTGGCCAGGAGGGGACATCTGAGGCACAGGACTCTTGCCTGAAGAGGTCTTTGAGTCCAGCCTCTGTGAGTTCTGTAGCCCTCCCTAACTGCCAGCTCTGCCCACCCTGCTCATTGGCATTTTGGTTGCTTATGTGAACTGCCACAGGCTGGAATGAGGTGTGACCATAATATGCTGGGGCTTTTCTTTTTCTTTTTTTTCAAACAATCATACCTGAAGGAATAAACCCAAATGTATCTGTCCTTCAGATGAGATCATAGGTGACAGAGTAAGTGTTTGATAAATACTTGTTGGATGAATAAAACAACAAAGCCATCCCTGCTCTACATGTTTTAAGAACTTGTCTCAGAATAGCCTTTGGAGCCTGAATTGAGCAAGGCACATGAGAAAACATACTTCTATTTTACTTTGAAGATAGGGACACCCACCCACCTTATCCACTGGCTGGAACCCAAACTGTTGAGTACAAAACTACAGTCAGCTATCAGAGATAAAAACATGTCCCTCGGGGTAAAAATGACAGCATGAGAAGGCCATTTACAAGATGGATGCTACTCCATCAACGGATGGAGGCCCACGGGGCCCCCAGGGTGACTTTTGAGGGAAGGACAACATTGCTGGCTTGTATACTCTGGTGTATAAGTAAGGAAGACCTCGTGGTCACGCAACATTTTCTTCCTTCATAAGCAGATGCCACTTAAGAGGTGGCACATCATGGTTTAAGAAGAGCCCATTTTGTTCAGCAATAGTAAGGTGGGAACAGGAACTAGATAAAGCAGACTTACCAACATGCAGCACACACAACTTATGTATGCACAATATACAACTACACAACACTCACTACTCTTAGAACCATATAAATAGAGACAAACAATAGCAGATTTCCCAAACCATGTGTCCCCTGACACCAAGCATGTGAGCTAAGGTGGGCAAGGTAAGGATACGGTACCCTGGCTTTTTTATATCTGAGCGCATTGGTGGTGTGCCAGTAGAGAGGCACAGTCTGCTTGTCATGGTCCCATTATCATAAGTGCTTTGCCCATGGAGGCTCCTCCTGTGTCACATAAGGTGCCAGCCACAAAGGAAGCAGGGATCCTGAAGAAGTGGTCCCCAGTGTTAAGGTTCCTTTTGTGCTGAACCCCCCTACTCTTCCAGAAACCTGTGGGTTCCACACTGTCCTTGGGCTGAGCCATCTGCACTGGCCAGCACCACACATCCTTCACATGTTCCGTCTTCTCCCAGTGGCATTGCCCACCCGTTCAGCACAGCCATCTGTCTTTCCCCTGTAGTTGCTCCTCCTGCTCCCATGGCTAATCTGTCATTCTGGTCTTTTTAGTGCGTGTCATGTCTTTAAATCCAAGTCCCTTGCTGACTTTCTTTGTGGATCCTTGTTCTGTGTCATCCTTCCTGTGCCTTCCATTGAAATAATTCACATCCCAGCTTTCCATGAGTGTCATTTGAGTTCCACTCTGTATCAGTTTCCTCATGCCATAGCATTTTACATTTCTGTATTTCAGCAACTTCCAAGTTTGGGCATCCTTTTTCTTTAACATTGCAGACTAGGGACAAGTAACTCAACATTCTTTAAAAACAAACAAGAAGTACCTTGAGAATAAGGTTTAGAGGTGATTTGCATCAAGGTTGAGTGTTTCTTGTATGATCCGTCCTCAGAACATCAGGGTGCCTGGAACACAAAATCACAAGTGCACTCTGATACCAATTTGTAAAAATGCTGCTACATTTAAGAGTCATTAAAGACAGCTAGAACTCAATTAAAATTTCTGCCTGCAGCATTTTTTCCATGTTGTGGGAGTTTGTTTTGCCCACTGCCAGTCAACTTGGAATAAACAGTAGCAGAGCTCATTTCAAGACAATTCTTACTGTTAATATGGTGGGATGAAAGCATAGGTCTCTTCCTGGGCGCCCAGTAGACCAAGGCCCCGTAAATCCAGCTGACTACATCTAAATCTGTCATTCAAAAGGGCCAATGGTGGGACCAGCTTGTTGGGATTCTGCTGAGGTAGGCACAGATGCTCTCTCTGGTCTTCTGCATGTGCTAGCCCAATTCTGGAGGAGCTCTGAAAGCAGGCCCATCTCACAGCTTTGCCATTTCATTCATAATCTGGTATCTTCCCATTCATGTCACTGATTTCTCCTGTTCGAGTCCTTTCACTCATGGTTTTAAATTATTCTCCATGAGCAAAATATTCATTCCTATTCAGAAGTCGCCCATGGTCTCTTCCATATAGCTTAAGTCTTTTGATAAGTGTTGGGGGGGAATTATCCACTATAAAACTGCCACCCTCAGTAATGCTGTCTCCCCTTTCTCGGCTCCGAAGGAACTGCCTTGCCCTGCGCTAGCGCCATCCCTAGAGCCCTGCTTCTCCAGGCCCGAGAGACCAGCAAACCGTCGCCCTCCATCCCGTTGGGCACCACCTTCCCCCACTGCCTCACAGTCTGAACCATCCGGAGATCCGACCTCCTTGGAGGAACACGGTGACGAGGATCCCCTGGAGGAGAAGCCACATGCGTGATGCAAGCTTGCATGGATTATCACAGTATAATTCACTGTAATTTGCATAGCCACACCATCTTCACGAACCAAACTCCGCCCCAAAGGAGAGATCTAGTTTTCTCAAGGTCAAAGAATGTTTTTTTAAAAAAACACAGCTGCTGAATGTCCAACCTGTGAAACTGAGATGTTTCTAGAATGAAACAGTAAATGTGCCTGTAATAACTTAATTTTTTCATAGCTCAGAAAACTATTTTTGTCTCCATCTTTTTTACACAGTATATTAAAAAAAGAAAAACAGGTAAATATGGTATAAATAGATATAAAATATTAAAAGTTTTAAAAATGTACCTTTTAAGAGATTCCGAACACCCTTGCTCTCAATCCTGACTGCCTCTCTGTTAAATTTGCACTGTTTTGTTTTGGTTGGGTTTATCTCCATGTTGAACTTAGGGTGTTTTAAGTTAGTTTTATTTTGTCAATGTTAACAATTTTTTAGGATTTTTAAAAAATGCTTCAGACTGTCTGATTCAGTGAACATTTTGTAGTGAAAAAGCCATGAAACCAGTAGACAAGACAGATGTTCTGGAAACTGGAGGGATGCAGGTTAATGTTTTTGAGAAGATACAGAATCCTCAGACAGGCGTAGAAAATTTACTGTATAGTGCACATATTAGTCTGCCCGAGTGCACGTCTTCGGGTGCATGTACATATGCTGCTGTCTTCTCCCTCACCTAAGTGTGTGTCCGTCTGGTCCACTGTAATCTGTTGTGAAGTTCCTTGTACTGTACTATTAATCTTTGGTTCCCTTGCATTGATGAGATAACAGCACCATTTTTAAATTATTGTTAAAAGATTAACTGGCAATGTACAGTGTTCACTCAGAATTTTCTTATTTAAGGAAAACACTGCAAAACGTCATGAGGATACCAAATTGAGACAAACGATGGTGCCTCTGAGTCTGTCTGAGACCATGATGAAGTAGAAATAAAAGCCTTTTTGAGATGGTGGTGTGTTCTCAGTTCTCAGGTTTCACGTGCCCTCCATATCTTCCTGAGAACTCCAATGTAAAGTTTTCTGTAGCCAGAGGGATCAGGAGGGGGATTGTGCAAAGAGGAAACAGCTGGTCACGCATCTCACAGGGATGCACCCTTGCACATGCTCATGTTGCAGTTTTTTGGGTCTCTGAGAGGGTCCCTGGATAAAGGAATGCCTTTATTCTCATCACAAAAGCCAAAACTTGGAAGAGGGTGGGGATTTGAGGAAACCCGTTATCTGCAAGTCAAGTGTAGCTCGCCTCTGTCCCCTCCACTTAGGAAAGAGGGAGTGACCAGTAGCTCCAGGAGAGGCATTTCCTCTCTGTCAGTGAGATGTAACCCACATCACTGGTATTGGTTAGCGTAGGGCATGACAACGGAGTGTGCTGCCCATGAATCTAAAAAGAACTATTCCAGCCAAAGCTTCTGACTTGAACATTTCATTAACCCAACAATTTCCTTATGTAGATGAACAAGTGGAGTAAATTCTGTTCCCAACATGACTACAGTTCCACTTAAAAAAAAAAAAAAAAATTTTTTTTTTTTTTTATTTTTTTTTCCCAGTTCCACTTTTAAACAAATGTTTGCGCATATGGAGAAATGGGAGCTGAACTCTCCTGTACTGTTGGTGGAAATGTCAGTGGTCCAGCCAGTGCAGAAGGCACCATGGCAACTCCTCACCAAAACAGAATGACCAAATGGCCCAGCTATCCCACTACTGGGTGTATATCCACCCCCAAAATTGAAATAAACCCAGATACTTGTTCGCCAATGTTCATTGCAGTGTTATTTGTGAAAGCTATGAATATGGTAGAAACAGCCCAAATACCCATTAGGTGAATGGATAAATAAAATGTGGTATATTCACACAGTGGAATATTATTCAACCTTTAAAAGGAAGGAAATTCTGGCACCTGCTGCAGCATGAATGAACCCTGTAAACATCATGCTAAGTGAAATAAGCCAAGTCACAAAGAATTTGACAATTATCACATGATTCCATGTACTAGAATAGATTCATAAAAAAGAAAATAGAATAGTGAGTACTAGGGGTTGAGGGCAGGAGAGAGTGGAGAGTTAGAGTGTAATAGGTAATAGAGTTTCAGTTTGGGATGACAAAATAGTACTGGAAGTGGATCGTGGTCATGGTTGCCCAGCAACGTGAATGTACTTGATGCTACTGAGTTGTACTTTGAAAATGGCTCAAACGGCAAATGTTACACATATTTTACCACTTTTTAAATGAAATACAGATATTTCACTTAATCACTCAAGACTTAGCTACAAACATCCTATCAACCAGTTGGTTAGTAGTGTAGGGACAGGGGATAAAACTCGGGATAGAGCACTTACTTGCTTATCGTGTGAGGTCCTAGATTTGATCCCCACCACATATACACATTGTCCATGGTAAATGCTCTAGGTGCATCAACATTCTCTTAGTTGGGAGCAACCAGCCAACTCGGAAGGAAGTTGTTTGTTCTTATAGCTGAACCTCACACTATACTATCCAGACTCTATAGTTAGTCTCTTCTGACTCTGCTGGTGGTTTTATTGTCAGAGAAGCATTCCAATATCAGTGATCCCTAATAGCTCCTATTTATTTAGGAAATACAAGAAGGTATCTTACCAGGAGCTCCAGTAAAAACCTAAGGTTGATGATCCACATTGGTCTAAGGTAAGTCACATATCTGACTTTGACCCAATTTCAGTGACAGGTTGACCTAGTAAAGGAAAGTGAAGATGCTATTTGATTAGAGGGGAGAACATGCCTGGAAGGTAGTGGTAACCTCAAAAATTTCAAGGACCAGTTATGGTCACCAGAGATCTTTTCATCCAGTTGGAGGAGATAAAATTCCCAGACAAAAACAAATGAAATGCAAAAATGGTATGGTGGACATTTCAAGCGCAGTAGGGTTTGGAGAAGCAGCATTTCAATGTGGAAGGAGAAGTGGAGGAAGGCATTAATAAGCACTGTTGCATCAGGCAGTGACACATGCTAACTGGGGTGGTTGCAGAAATTTGCATAGGCAGAGCCACATCAGGCACACAAGTGCCTTGAGAACCCCTTTGGAACTTCTAATTGGACATGAATTCTTCAGTTTTTATTGTGAAGCCAGTCCAGCTTTCAAAAGCAAGGCAAGACTGTAGAATGAAATCATTTTCCACTGTCCCCTCCAGATAGCTGCTAAGACAGCTCCTTGTGTCCTACGTGGCTGCAAAGGCAGAGCAGCTGCCTACAGGGAACAGCCCACAGGAAGCGTCTGTTTTTGTCTCCAGGAGCCACCATTCATGGGCCAGTAGCTTTTATGTCCTAAGGAACGATGCAGCAGATTCCTCTAGCAGCCACAGCCCTCAAACTGCAGTTATGGGGGTGGTGGTGTCACATTCCATTCTCTCCTTATGATTACCAGAAGGTAATTTGCTTTATACTAAGGTTTTCAGTATTATGAGTCTATTTTTAAAAATACTTATGTATATCATAATTCTAATTATCAGTAAGTCCATTTGTTTCGCCTTTTTGCTTTCTGTGGAACAAATGAGATTTTAAAATGCCTACTTTTAGTTTTTAAATTAATTATTTTTTTTTAAAGTAAATTAACATCCATCATCTTTCCATAGTTACTCCGTCCCTTTTGTGGCAAGAGCACCTAAAATCTACTCTTAGCAAAAATTCTAAATGCAACACAGTACTATTGTTTTTGTATTGTACGTTAGATTTCTAGACTTTATTTAGCTTGTCAGTTCTACATATTTATTTTGTTCAAAAAGTGGCTGAAAAAGAACAGTCATTTTCTAATTCCTAATTCATTTCTTTTAGTTGTGGTACAATTCACATTGTAGAAAACTGACTATTTTGATCATTTGACAGTGCGCCATTCAGAGACAGTTCTTTCACAGTGTTGTGTAACCACCACTGCTGTCCTCTTCCAGAGCACTGTCATCACCCTAAGGGAAATCCCAAAGGCATGAAGCCATCACTCCCTCCAGTTCCTGGTACCCACTAATCTACTTCCTGCCTCCATGGATTTGCCTATTTAGGAAATTTCCTATTGGTGGATATTTCATATGCCATGTAGCCCTTTGTGTCTGGCTTCTTTCACTTATCATGAATTTTCAAGGCTCTTCCATGACTTCATTCCTCCTTAAACTGGATAATATCCCATGGATAGCTGGACTGCATTTTGTTTATCCAGTCAGTAGTTTATGGTGTGTGTCTAGTTTTAAAACAAAAGAAACCCTTTGGGATTAAATAGCCTTGTGCATTCCCCCACAAAAGGTGACTCCCCATGAATAATCAGGGCACTCAGCAATCCCTTTATACCACTGAGCACTTTAGAATCCTTAATCCTCCTTGGCTCAAGAGCCCACCATACATATCCTTGTCATGGTTTTCTCTGGCTGCAATAGACCTGTCAGCACCATTCTTTCAATGCAGCATGCATCAGAATTCTGTGTAACAGCAGGCTCTGAGTTGGAGACAGGTTACTTGAGTGAATTGGATGACACCATGTATTTAATGCACTCCAATCCCCTAGAATTGGCGAGGCTCTGGGACTCAAAAATCTAGGTTGGAATCTTGGTTCAGACACTGAAAGCAATACAACCTCAAGCCATCTCTTTAAGACTTGGTTGAAAAATAGCAACAATAACACCTACTTCCTGGGGTTATCGTAAGTTTTAAGACACTGCGTACCTAGCGTGTTGGAGGCACTGTACGAAGAATTGCAAGCACTGGAGGTACCTAGCGTGTTGGAGGCACTGTACGAAGAATTGCAAGCACTGGAGGTGAACAGGAAAGACAGGCTCACTGCTTTGATGGGGCCTGTATTCTAGCTACGCTACGGGAAACATCATGCAAATAGCAAAATGGCAGGAAGCAATAGACTGTTATTGAGCCAGGCCCGTTTGCCTCCACTCAGTGTGCTAATCCCTGAAGCTGCAAGTTTTGCAAAGGTTTATTCAGGAAGCAGCCAAGAAAAAAAAAAAAAAAAAAAGCAGTTATGGTAGGAAGAAATAGTGTGGTCTGAGGTGTGGGGAAAAGGGAATGGAGGTAAGGAAAGGTGAGGTAATCAGTGCTCAGCAAATGCATAGCTGAACTTCATGGCTCTTCATGGGATGTATGTTCAGAAAAATGGCAGTCTTAGCATGACCTGAGGGTGGAGGTTTTGGCCTTCTGTGTTTAAAACATTGCCCATCAGATATTATACAGGCCCAAGTGAAAGGGCTGATGACTTCAACCAGTTTGAGCTAGACAGGGCTAGCTCCAAATCCCTAAAAAAAAAAACAACTTAAAGCATTACCAAGCTGACCACCCATCAGAGCTGTAAAACTAGCAGGGCTCCATCTATTACCTTACTATTCAGTTAGGCAACTTCTAAAACTGAAGAAAGCAGGTAACTAAACTCAAGTGAAGGTAGAGAGTTTGTTCAGTTTTTTTCTGAGCTTCAAAAGAAACAGTGTGCCCTTTGGTTTTTAAATTTGGGGAGGGAGAATGGCTTAAGCCTCTTACAAGAGAAAAAAATTATAATTTTCATTATGGGATCTCAGTTACATGATTGAGACTTTTTACTAGGGAGATGCCATTTGCCTGGAGGCTTGAACAAAAAGATTTTGTCAGCCAGGCAGAAGGAATAGCAGGTGCAAATAATGTTGGAGAGGTGGATGTGAGCTTGGTGTGTTCCAGGAAGTGAAAGAAGTCCACTGGGTCTGGGGCAAGGTGGGCAATGGCTCTAAAGGGGACAGACGGAGAGGTCAAGGGACTTGAGAGGCTAATAGTCCACAGAAAGAAGTTTGGCTTTTGTTCTAGGTGGTAAAACAAAGCATTGGCAGATAACAAGCAAAGGAGTTCCAGAAATAAATTTGCATTTTTCTAAGGTTTGCAGTGTTGGGAGGATCAGAAGGGGGCAAGCCTGGATGGAAGGTTCCAGATCTAAGGCTGTGGTGCTGACCCAGGGAAGCACTGCTGGGACTTCAGCTGCCATGGTCACTATAGCCTCCCACCACCATGGACATAGTGAGCTGCTCTGCAGGCAGAATAGAGCTCTCCAGCCTACTTGGGGGCATCCCCAGTTCCCCACAAGGTCAGGAACTCCAAAATCCACCCCAATTGTTCAGTTAAAACCTGCAGGAGGCCCTTACTTATTCTTTCGCTGCCTCTTACGCTGGACCAGCCTTCTGGCCAAGAATTGGCTCCTTTTTAAGCCTCATTTCCTTCAAGGTGCAAAATTACAGTCAGGTTTTCAAGCCTTGTTTATTGTTTTGTTTTGTTTTTAAGGTTAGATCCTTCAGTAGGAACATAAGTTATTATTTGATCATTTGTAATTTAGTAAAAGTGAGGACCTGTTCTTTAAAATTAATTTTATAAGGGGACACCTGGGGTCTCTGCATATGGGACTGGTAGGGATGGGGCTGGGGAGAGACAGTCCTCATACTACATACATAATCTGAGAGAAAGGACTCAGAATGCAAGGACTACCAACTGTTTATTCTCCCTAGTCCCAGTTCTGGCTATTAGATTGAAAGAATTCACCCCATTGCAAAGATAGATGCTTCTCTAACTTCCCAGTAAACCGATAAATCTCAGCAGGGCTCTAGGATTCCAAATGAAACCTTGTAATTCTCATGGTAATCTTGGAATGAGTTCGTCAGTCATCAATGGCCTCAGGTCTACAGGCCAATCCTGGCCTACCTTGATTCCCCACAAATATTTTAAATTTGACTAAAAAAGAAAGTACTGAGGATAAGAAATAGGTGCAACTGAAAATAGCTATTGAAATTTGAAATTCTAGATTTCTGAAGAGTGATTAAGGAATAAGCAATTATCTGAAAATGTTGCTCATACATGTTGAGTCATTTAATGGAGGGGAATTTACCCCAAATAACCCAATGGAATCATAGTAATTGATGAAACAGATCTGTAGCAGTGAGATCTGGCAACAGTCTAATCAAGTGATGGTCCAGCCACAGATAGACTATTGTGCTCACTCATCTAGTAAACATTCCTGATGACCAGGCACTGAGCTAGACCTGTGGGTAAGCAAAGACAAATATGACTGACCTGCTCCCCAGAGGCTCCTGACCTCATCAAAGGATTCCAACTACTGGACTCTGCTCCTGCCTCAGTGCTTTCTCACTAAACAACCTTGGGGAAAGTACCTACCCTCTCTAAGCCTGAGTGTCCTGTGTGCAACATAGAAATAATAATAGTCACCTCATAGGCAAGATAATGCTGCTTATGCACTGAGCATACTGTCTGGTACTAAGTTTTGTTAAATACAATGACTGTTGTACAAGGTAAGTTATAATAAATGTGACAAACATTGTAATAATGTATGTAAATGTAGAATGAGCACCTGAAGGGATTCATTCTTCCTGGGGTCACTACAGTCTGACTGCCCAAGTTGACTGGTTTGGTAAGCCTTGAAGAATGCATAAGATTTTTCCAGGTAGAAATGGGGAGAGAATAAAGAAAAAAAGAAAATCTCAAAAAGTACTGCGTAGATTATGTAGATAATAGTGCTTTGGGATTTTCCAAGATGGGTTCAAAATTACTACTTTTGGCTGTTGTGCTTTAACTGACTACAACACTGTGCTAAGCTTTATTGCAAAGGAAAAAAAAAGCAGGGGAAAGGAATTTGTCCATGTTGACTCCAGGGACCCTGCCCCTGTCCTATTCTATTCATCCCTTAAGAGTGGCAGTGAAAGCAATGCCTGGATACTTGCTTCACTTTCCTGTGCATGCCGTTTCCGTGGTATTGTGTAGAAAAGTCACATGTGTTCTCAAAAAAGACTCTCATCCCCCATCAATTTGTTAGCTTCCTTTAGTTCACTGCCACTGTGTCCAAGTGATGCAGACAGCCACATCTACACTTTATTATGCTGGGTTTATGCCTGTTTACTTATGAGTTACACACTGGACAGGTGCCAAATCTCTCAGGATAGTGCTAGTAAAAATGAGATCTTGTCAGGCCCAGTGGCTCACTCCTGTAATTCCAGTGGTTCAGCCAGCTTTTTCATCACTGTGACCAAAAGACCTGACAAGAACACTGTAGAAGAGAAAAAGTTTATTTTGGCTCACAGTTTCAGAGGTTCAGTTCATGGTTGGGCCCAAGGTGAGGCAGAACATCACAGTGGAAGGGTGTGGCAGAGAAAAGCAGCTCAGGACATGGCAATAAGGAACCAGAGAGAGCTCCACTCACCAGAGACAAAATATAAACCCCAAAGGCCTGCTCCCAGTGACATATCACGCAAGGCTACCCACATCCACCCACATCCTATCTGCCTGCAGTCACCATCCAGTTAATCCATTCAAGTGGATTAATCCACTGATTAATTCACTTACATAGCTCTCATAATCTGATTAATTCATCTCTGAACATTTTGCCCTTGTCTCATACATAAGCTTTCAGGGACACCTCATATCTAAACCATAACAACCAGCTACTTGGGAGATTGAGGCAGCAGCACCCAAGTACAAGGCCAGTCTGGGCTCTTAGCAAGACCCTGTCTCAAAATACCATTTAAAAATATCTATGAATATAACTTAATGGTAGAGGGCTTGCCTACTGTAAGTGAGACTCAGGGTTCAATTCCCAGAATTGCAAAAAGCTTTTTAAAAAAGAGATATAACAAGGCCCTGGGTTCAATCCCCAGCACCACAAAAAAAAAAAAAAAAAAAAAAAAAGAGAGAGATATATGAATTTTATTGTGTTAGTCATTAGAGCTGTTTACTGTGTAAAATCATATTTTACATATTAAATAATATCAAATTTTACTTAGTAAAATCACACTTCATTTGAAGGAGAGTGCCACACTTCGGCTAACGAAATGTGAACTCATTCTAAGTGTGTCACTTCCTGCTAGAAGTTTCAAGAGCCAATGCCCACTTGCCAGTTTCCTTTTTCTGCCTCAGCTATAGTATAAGCATCTTATCAGCCTGGGTCTCTGAGTAACTGATTACACAGACCCATCTTAAGTATGGAGCATGAATAAAACATCAGCCCTTGGTTTATTAAGCCCCTAAGACTTGAGAATAACTATCCCCCAAAAAGGAAATATGTATACAAATAATATTGAGGAAATAAATCGAATCAAGAAGATAGAATTTTCCCAGTTTATAAAAAGGCCTCCTCATAGCCAGCTGTGGTAGCATATGCCTATAATCCCAGCAGGAGAGCCACCTGCAAAATTTAGTGAAGCTCTGCATCAAAATAAAATTTTAAAAGGTCTGGGAGTGTAGCTCAGTGGTAGAGTGCTTGCCTAACATGCCCAAGCCCCTGGGTGGAATGCCCAGTACTGGAAAAAAAAAAAAAAATCCAATTGAAGGGGTCGGAGGTATATCTTAGTACTTGCCTAGCATGCAAGAGGCCCTGGGTTCCATCCCCAGCACAAAAAAAAAAAAAAAAAAAAAAAAAAAAAAAATTCTAGATCTTTTAGTTAGGAGTGCACATCAAAGTAGTACTGAGCTCATTGTGCAAAGCACAAGGACTGAGTATTTTGTAGAGGCCGCTGGAGACTCTCCTGCCTCCTCAATACATTGGAAATACAGATTGTGTGCCTCCATTGAGCTTGCAAACAAACCCAGGTGAACTGCAGTTTTTCTAGGGAGATAAAAATGCAAGTTTTAAGGGCCCTTTAGAACATCCTTAGAAAGCCCTCATTTTATGCACTGAGCATATTTTAATAATAGTTACTAGTGCTCGACTGCTTCCTCAGAGCAATTTCCCTATAATTGCACAACTGTCATCATTTGGCTGTATCATATAATCACTAAGAGTGACTTAAAGCCCCACCTCCGGTCACATAAATCAGAATCTCTTGGGAGTAGCCATTAGTATATTGTAAATTTTTCCCTTGATGGTTCTAATAAGCTCTCAGAATTAAGAACCACCAGTAGGACATAATTTCTTAGGCTAGAGGATGTCTGGCTTTTACCTCAGAACTTCTGATGAAATTGACCTGGGGTGAGATTGGACATTGGAATTTTTAATGTTCCCCAGGTAATTTTATTTTGCAGCAATGTTTGGGAGCCATGGTCATAAGACTTAAGAGCTTGAGGTCTGGTCTGACAGGCATGGGTGCAAATCCCTACTACTACGCCTTTTCATCTTGGGCATGTTCTTTATTCTCACTAGAGCTTAGTTTTCTCATTCTTCAAAATGGGTAAACAAAACTACCTACTTCATAGGGTGACTGTGAGGATTGACTTATTATATAATTGCTCAATATATTTAAGATATTATCATCTCATTTAATTCTCCCAATTATTCTGTCCATCAAGGTGATATTCCTAATTTTATAGCTGAAGGGACAGAGGATCAGCAAGGTTATGGGTTGTCTCAAGGTAATACAGTTAAAAATTGGTAGAGCAGGGATCCACACCACCTGACCAGCCACTTGAACTGTCCCTGAACCAACTCTATCAATTGCCTCATTGGGAGCCAAGTGCAGTCAGACCACAAGTTGCTGAATTGGCCCCACTAAAGGACACATTTTAGGCTGTCATGGAAGACTGCCCCATCTCAGCTCACCTGCTTCCCTCTGGAGTTTAACAGATTAAATTGTGTTTTGAATTTCATTGACTTCATGTCATCTCCTTTCAAGGTTGTAAAATAGCCTTAAGTGACCTATTTCACCAGAATCCTTTTCTCATTGTGCTCTAGAAAAGCGATAGGTACCAACAACTGTTTCTTTTATTAATATGGTACTATTTCTTAAGTGATTATGGCCTGATAAGTCCTCACGTAACTTTTGAAGGACAAACTCAGGTTCTGGTGACACATTATTTCTACTTGCTGACTGGATTGTGAAGAAGAGAGGGAATTTACCTAATGTACTGTTTTCATCAGCTTCCTGTTGCTATGACAAAACTCCTGAGATAACCAACTCATAAGGACAAAGGATTTGTTTTGATTCATGGTTTCAGAGCTTTCTGACCATAGTCAATTTGGGCCTGTGGTGGCATAGTACATCAGAACAGGGATGTGTGGGAGAGAAGGTCTGTCCATCTAAATGGTGTCCAGGAAGCAAAGAGAAAGGAGAGGAAGGTGTTAGGGTCCTCCTATCACCTTCAAGAGCTGCCCCCAGTGACCTAACTTCCTTTGGCTAGATCCCACCTCCTAAAGGTTCCACCACTTCCCAAAAGTGCCATAGCCTACGGATTATGCTTTTAACACACTGGCCTTTGGTGGACATGCCAGATTCAAACTATAGCATATACCTTGAAGTCTAATACTTTGATTCAACATATGAAAAAAGTACACAACCATAGGACAAGATAGGGCACTGACACCCTCAGGATCACAGGATTACTTGTTTACTTAAATTGTGTTCATCACTAAGGCAAGGTCACTGACCAAAGGATCCTCCTCACCCACAACCAGGCGTGAGGGCTAATGGGAGCTAATTGGGAGCCATGGTCATGAGACTTAAGAGCTTGAGGTGTGGTCTGACGGGCATGGGTGCAAATCCCTACTACTATGCCTTTTCATCTTGGGCATGTTCTTTATTCTCACTAGAGCTTAGTTTTCTCATTTTTCAAAATGGGTAAACAAAACTACCTACTTCATAGGGTGGTGAAGGGAGCAGCACCAGGGTTAGCAGGGTGGCTGCAAAGGGGGAGACAGGCGTCTAGCTCATGGCCTGGCCATCATCCTCCCTCCCCTATATTTGAATCTGCACAATGGCCTTTTCATTGCTGTGTAAAATGACATAACCATTGCCAGAAGTTTCCTAATCCCCATCCAATTAGAATGAAGCCCGTAAGCTGCCCCTAAGCTGCCCTATATAGGAATTTCAGAGCGCCCACAACCTTGCCAAGGCAGGATTTCCCCTCCAGAGGTAATGTACAGGCTGCAGGGCTGTAGAGCCTACCACCTGGGCTGGCAGTTTTGTTGCCTTAGTCTAAGAACACAAAAGGAATTTCTGCATGTGAAAAGTCACCATTCTCGTGGTCACAGAAGAGACCTTACCAGTCATTTCTTACGTTGTTGGCTCCACCTAGATCTTGAACAAGGTCATCTTCAGATCATGACTAGTTAAAGCAGAAGCTCAAATAACAAGACAGGAGCATCTTCCTCCTGAGAACACTGTGTCCTTAAAGTCAAGTCTAAATTGAATTGAATTCTCAGTGCCTCTAATGATTTTGTCTAAATTTACCATGACCCACTTAGGGGAGGAGCCAGAATGAAGCACATCTTTTAAAAATGAAATTTGGGACATTGTGCTCAAAGCACAGACAACCCATAAAGCAGTCAGTGATCAATTTCAAGGTTCAATCTATATTAACTCTCCACAGGTGAGGTCAGATGAGCAATCAAGTGCGTCCCTAGCGGTGGAGACAAGACTGCTGAGGGCACCAGATCGCAGCATCACGCAAGGAGCACTGCCAGGAGGGCCTGAATACTCTGCGTGGCCCAGCAATGCACAGCTGGGGGCCGGCGTCTCATTGCCTAGCAACTCAGAAGCGGACGTCACTCATAGGAGCATCAGTAGCAGCAACCAGTTGGCACTTTACTCTGGCATTTCGACGAAGGTAAAATGGGTTTTAAATCACTGCTCCAGGTGGGAGATAAAATGCAGCGGAAGGAGCATGTGCGTCAGAAGGCAGGCCACCTACCTCTGCCTCAGCACTTAAAATGACAGCCTCTCCTTTCCCCTGGGCAGAAGCACGGTTTGTGTGTGTCAGGGCAGGTGGTGTCCCCAGCAGGCTGCTCCTCACTGGCCAGAGGAGGCTGGTTTCTATTTCTATCTTCCACCAGCCTAATGCTGTGCCATAGCAGTGAGAAGGCTAAGAATGCGGGCTGGTCTCCTTGGTACCACGGATTAACGAATTATGGCTTCGCAGGAACAGTGGGTGTGAGCCCATGAAAGCAGGGGTGCTCTTCCTAGTTCCTTCATGGTACTCTGCAAAAATGTAGAAGACTCTCAATAAATGCTAGCTGTTTCCAGTGTTTCTTTTCTTTCTTAGGGAGGGGCACATTAAAATTTTTAAAAATATGTTAAAAAAATAAGAAACCTTATAATTTTTGACAACATGGATGAACATGGTAACATTATACTAAGTGAACTAAGCCAGGTACAGAAAAACAAACACCACATATTTGCACTTATCTTACAAAGTTGAACTTGCAGAAGCAAAGAATAGATGATAGTTCAACTGGGGAGTTGTGGGGAGGTCAGCCGATGTGGGTCAAAAGATAATTTCAGTGAGGAGGAATAAATTCAGGAGATCTGTTGTACAATATAGTGATTATAGTTAATAACAATGTATTGTGAGGTTGAAAATGGCTGAGAGTAGGTTTCAAATGTTCTGTCCACCCAAAACAAATAATGATAAGCATCTGAGGTAATGGATATGTTAATTAGCTGGAGTTAGTCATTCCACAATGAATGCATATATCAAAACATCATGCTGTACAATATAAGTATATACAATTTTTATTTGCCAATTTAAAAAAAATAGATAAAATTTAAGGTATCTGGCCTAAGCCATGTAACTTGAAAGCCCTCATTGCCTGACAAGCACACACAGAGCACAGAGGTAAGCACATCATACGATTGCTCAGTTCTTAAACTAATGGAACAATGGATACTTCCCAATGGGCTTTTACACACATCACTACTGTATGAAATTGAGGGCTCAGGATCCTGAATGTAGTGCCTTTCACCCTGTCTATAACTCTCCCCTGCTCAGGACTTCCGGTCACTTGGTTGCTGCCAAGATGCTAACTGCTCTCCCTAGGAGGCTCTCAGGCCCCCCATTCCCCTTGAGGTAACTCTAGGAGATATCAAAGCAGTTCCTGAGCTATTTCCTGGGTGACAGGAAAAGGAAGGTAATGGAAACCTCATCTCTCCCCTCTGCCTTTGGTAAACCACTCTACCTAGTCCTCCAGGATTACTGGCCTTCTATGACTACATCCTTCAGTGATACAGTTGATGACAATCATGAGCACTTGACCACGTGCAAAATACTATCTTATTTAATAAGACGATCTAGGTATCTTACAGATGAAGACCAGGAGGCTCTGAGAGGCAAGGCCATGTATAGGCAGTTAGAAGGGAACCACCCTCAGACACTGCCAGTGCCTCTGTTATCATGACACCCACAGCATTGGCCCAACTGCTCTGGTTACACCAGCACTGCTTGCAGCTCGGGGTGTGACAGCATTTTCACCAAACTGTACCACAATAAATCCCAGAAAGAGTGGATGTGGTAGCATAGGTCTGATTGGGTAGTTTTGGTGTGTGACAGGTCTGGTTAGAAGGTGGTACCTCCATGAGGGCAATAACCTGGTCTCTTCTGGTTCTTGCAGAATGCCCAGCACCTAGTGCCGAACCATGCACAGGGTAGTGCTCAATTCAATAATTGAATGACCACTATCATTCAATCCTGGAGAAGGATTTTTTTCTCTCTAGGATTAAAGGAGGTGTCTCTTTATAAAGTCTGTGGGGATGAGACTCTTTATAAAGTCTCATTTGGAGATGATAGCAGGGTTTGACTGCCTCATCTCCTCTGTGATGTCATTGCTGAACCATTAGTAGAGTGACTATACCTTCTCCCCAAGCTCCACATTCCTGGGGCCATCTCTTGTCTAATACACTATTCTGAATGTATTTGCTCGTGTGTATGTGTGTGTGTGTGTGTGTGTGTGTGTGTCTCTTTTGGGGGAGGAGCCAGGTTTTATTTGGCTCTGTGCCAAATAAAATAGATCAGCCAGAGCGAGCTGGATACTCAAATGTGTTTGCTGAGTGGAAAGACAGACTGACAACAAAAACTCAGTGTCTGCAGTGGTCCAGGGCCTCCAGCCCTAGTGTGCTCACGTTTGACATAGTATGCTTTTCTTCCATAAGATGATATTTTGTTTAAAAAAAAAAAAAATCGATGATCCCTATGAATAAACCCACTTCTCAAAATCTTCCTGGGAATATACTCTACACATATCTCACTTCTGTCCCACATCACCATCCACCAATACCCATTCTTCTGTCAATCACACAGCCTAAGGCATTTGTGTGTTAACAGTGATCAGATAACAATTGACCTGGACTGGACGAGTGTGCGCTCACAATCCCAATTGGGCTGGACTTTAGTGACACTGGGTACCTGCCCTTCCAGGGAAGCAAGAGAAGGGGATTTTTGATGTCTCTACCTTAATTCCTGGCTTACTTTTTTTCTTATGATTATCCATTTCTGCCTATTTGTCCAATCCTCTCTTTGTCCTTTCCCTCCTCCACCCACTCATCTGTCCATCTTCCACTCATTCCATTCTCTTGTTCATACCAGGCACTGGCTCTGAGAAGAAATTTCCTGCATCTTCCCAGCTCAGACTTAGAGATGATTTTGAAGAGAAAAGATAGAAAGTTGGAGGGAGGAAGACTGTAGGAGTCATCAAAGAATCGTGATGTGGCTTCTAAGAAGATACCTTCTGGAAAGCCTCATCTGACAATGGATCCAGGGCTCCACAAGAGGCACTTGGGGCACTTGGTAAAACTCCACTGTGTATTATCAGCTTCCCCCTACTGAGTGTGTCCCCCAGGGATCGTGTAACCCCCAAAGTCACACTTCCTTTCTGAGAGGACCAGCATCTTCTCTGAGGGAGTCATGGCTCTGCTAGGTGACTGCCCTATAGCAACTGGCCACAGAAGTGCTTCCACCTTCCTCCAAGGCAGGTCCTGTTCATGAGCTGTGCACCAAGATCTCCTGGGGCAGGAGTCATGCGATTTTTCTCCACTTGCTCTGTTTAATATGCACATGGTCCAGGAGTAAGCCACAAGCACAGCTCAGGCAGGCCTCTTGCACCATGGTGCGATTTACCAGAAACACAGGTCAACGCTAATCCCACTTTCCTTTCAATTTCCAAGCCTGTGCTGTGGCAAGATCATCCCCAGGAAGTTTGCATCCATCCTGTATGTGTGTGTCATCTCTTTTTCATTCAACCCAGTTAACTGTAGTATTATGTGGCTATGTTTTCAGTGTAAAGTCCAATCACACATCCATATTGTAGTCATGATTCTGTCACTCAGTCAGCTAATCAGCAAATATTAATAGCCATCTACCACATTCTACTCTTGGTTTCAGGGATATAGAAATGAGTAAAATTCTCAGAAATTCTCAGAAACTAGTGGAAAAGAAAGACAGTGGAAAAGAAAGACATGAACTCCCTTCACTGTAGCTGAGGGCGTTATGGGTGCATGAGAAGGTCCTGATTCCACCGTGGTAGTGGCAAACTCAAACCCAACCCTGGGACGACATTATTTTCTCAGAGATGTGAACTAGTTTAGTCCACTTTGGGAATGAGGCTCTTGATTAAGGGAAGGCCTGCTCTTCTCAATCCTTTTTTCTCTATGTCTAGCTAGATTATTTAATTCAGAACTTTATCATGGTGACAAAATGATTCGAGGAGATTCATTGAACTTCTATCTAAATCAAGGAGTGTTACAGAGTCACATCTGTATCAGGGTCAACACTTGAATTGCGAGCACTGACTGTGGAGGGGGTGATGCCTCCTAACCCACATGGAGTCTCATCTCTGCAGTGCCCCCCTGACCCTTCTAATGACATAGCCACTTAAACAGCCTTGTCTGCTGGCCTCTGTGAACATGTATGTGTCGCTTCATGGACTCTGCTAGGTGCGTCTACAAACTCACAGTCCTCTCCTCTTGAACCCTAGTGTTCTGTTTCCTACCATTACTCCTTCTCTAGTTGGTAGTCCTGGCCAATCAGTGTCCTCTGGGCTGGGCCATAGCAATGAGAGAAGCAGTACTTCCCTTTGGAATCTGGACCTTTGCAAACAGACCCTTCAATGCTCAGACACAAGGACAGAGAAACCCTGGAGAACTCTGAATCTCTCCACGATGTATATTGTATGGAATATAAAGGCTGGAAAGAATGTAAAAAGAAGAAAATAAAGAAAAGAACACCACGAGAGACTCTAGAAGAGAGATAGAGGTCCCAATGAAATTGGAATGTAAACAAAATGAGAAAAGAGTTTGATAAAAAGTTGCAGCTATAAATATTAGGATTGAAATTGGCTTGAGGGACAGAGAACCCAAAGAATAATGCCTTAACAAGACTGAGGTCTATTTTTCTGTCATAGAAACATAGAGAATTCAGATTCCTTCTATATTATGGCTCTGTCACCCTCTACATTACAGCTTTTAACTCAGGGTCCAAAATGGCTGCCCAAGCCCCTGGAATCACATTCTTATTCCACCTAGCAAGGAGGAAGGAGTAAGGACTGGGTTGTTCTCTTCCTATGAGGACAGTTCTTAGAAGTTGCATGTACCACTCTGCTTACAATATCTCATTATGCTAGAACTTAGTCATGACACCACACTCAGTTAGAAGGGAGATTAGAAAATATAGGCTTTATTCTGAATAATTTTGTCCCCTTAAATGGCAATTAAAGATTTTCTAGCAGTTTCTGAAAGTGATCTGAGTTAAACATTGAAGTTTAAGACCTTGGACATGGAGCCCTTCTGGGTAATCACACAGTGAAGAATATGACCCCAGGTATAGGTGTTTGAAAGAATATCAAAGTGAAGGGCTTTGTCATTGCCAGGCATGGTGATATATGCCTGTAGTCCCAGCTATTTGGGAGACTGAGGCAGAAGGCCAGCCTGGGTGACATAGCAGCTTCCTCTTTCTTTTTCTTTTTTAAGTGAAAGTAATGGACATATTAAAGTCAAGGGGCATTGGGATTTGTCTACTGGATCAATCACTGATAACACAGAAGATGAAGCCTCCCAGGCTGACTGAAGGATCAGGGTGGAGAGGAAGAGTCAGAGGCCACTGATGAAATGGAAGCTACATGGCAGGCCTGGCAGCCAGGTGGACTACCGACTCAAGTTTATTCTATAGTTATTTCAACCTCAGAAACAAGAGACTTCTCTGCTGTCTCCCTTTTGATTTCCCATAGCACTAGAGACATTGAACACACTTAATATTCATTAAGTGAATGAGTCACAAACACCACACTGGATCCCTGAAGATGACTGAATATGTTCTCTTTCCCCAAAACTCTTGCTGATTCAGCATTAGGAAAATGAGAAATATTCTTTCTATTGTGCTACAGCATTTTGGTCAACTTCCGAGCTTCAGAGACAGCCTGTTGAAATGTGCTGCCTGTAATATATATACTCCCCTAGATTTTTTAATATATATTTTATATATATATTCCCCTAGGTTTTTAATATATATTTATAGAATATATATATGTTTTATATATATATATATACACACATAAAATAAGGAAATCTTGTGTGCACTGTGTTGCAAAAGTAGACTGAGTAAGCCGGAGAGAGAGTGCAAGATCTATTTCCAAAATAGCCAGATGGAAGCGGATTCTCTCTCTGTTCATGAAATGCTAGAAAGAATCACTGGATTTGGAGACAGAGGGACAGAGTAACTTCTTTCTCTGGCCTGGGAAGACAAAAAGCAGACTTGTTGCCTTCCTTATGATCGGGCACTTAGAAGGCAGCCAACAGCTGAGAGGCACTGAAGCCCCAATGTCTGGTTACCACCCCGATGGTCAGGGGGTGGCACAGACTCATCAGCCTGTCTTGGATGCACAGGAAGAGGAAGGGGCTTTGTTCTGACTGGCTTCTCTCTTCCCCCTCCCACCGCTGACTCCAGCTGGCTTCTATCTGCTCAGTGTTAGGGTCAGAAAGCCAAGCAGGTAAGGTCTGGTCAGTGGAGACAGAATCCAGAAATGGTTTCATGAGAATCTATACACAGATTATACAGAAAGTGAGGTCGAAGTCTGATGGGCTGGTGCCTTTGAATGTTCATGAAGTGCTGAAGATCAACTGTGCTGGCAATCTTCTCCCTGAAAACTTTATTAGGAAGCCCCTGCTCCCTCTTTTTGTGTGCTTGAGAATGGCAAATACACACAAAGTTCCCCTTTATCCTCAGCCCAAGACCTTCAATGCACACCCGAAACTGCAGACAGTACTGAGTCCTATACACACACCATGTTTCTTTTTAGACATACTCATCTATAATAAAGTCAATTTGCAAATTAGGCACAGTAAGAGATTAACAACAATCAGCAAGACTAAAATAGAAAAGTTTCAGAGCTTGTTTAAAACTCATGAATTACTTATTTCTTGAATTTTCCATGTAAAAGTTTTGGACTGCACTTGACCATAGGTAACTGAAGTTGTCGAAAGTGAAACTGCAGATATGGAGAGACTGCTAATATCCACAGCAGGACAGAAAAACCTTCCTTAAGTTGCCCTAAGCTCATATGCCAAAGCAAATGTTATCTTTCATTTTTCAACAAAAGTGCATAATAACCAAGAATGATATAATATCCATGTGTCCACAATTGAAAATGAACAAACATTATAACATTTATATACTAAAGAAATTTTAGTTGATTCTCATTAAGTGTGGTATTTTTGTTCCGTAGAGTTGTTGTGAACATTGAATTAGCAAATGTGGAATCATTGATCCTAAGGGAATTAGAGAGTCAGCTTTCTGGGAACCTCTCATGTGTGTGTCCCTGAAAGGAATTTGTAAGGTTTGTAACTGTTTTACATAAACAATAGCATCCTGTTGTAATGGTCTGTAACCTGCTTTATCTACTTGATTGTGTGTTATTTATAATTTAGCTAAATCAAAACACATAGACTCAATTCATTGCCTGAGACTTTGACACGTAGTTCCGGACTCAGCAATTAGATAATTATCAGTCACAGAGGGTTTTAGGCACTTGCAGAGAAAAGCAATTCTTCAACCTACCCCAGACTAATTGTCTTAAACAAACCTAGTTGTATTATTTCTTGTTTAATAAAAGATGATATAGAATATAATCAGAATCCCTCAGTACATCAGTGTCATCTTTAATCTGACCCCAGGACCAGTACTCTGATATCATCTTCTATTGCTGACGCCCATACAATTAATGCAATGATATACATTCTTCTTCGGGTCTTTAGCTTTTTCAAATCTTTGCCAGGTAGGACATTTCCTTCTTTCTTTGTCTGGTAAACTCCTAGAGAACCTTCAAAACCCAATTCGAATGTCACTTCCAGAGGTAGATGAAATGAAATTTAAGCTTCAGGCTTATCATTTGCAGAGGCCTCTACTAAGATCACAAGTCAGGGTTTAGCAATGTGTTCAGATGGGCATTTGTCACTTTTGTAAAATTGTAGGATCAAACTGAACCTGATGGTGTTTGCCTGTAATCCATGCTGCTCGGGGAGGCTGAGGCAGGAGGATTGTCAGTTCAAAGCCAGCCTCAGCAACTTAGCAAGGCCCTAAGCAACTTAGGAAGACCCTGTCTCAAAATAGAAAATGAAAAGGGTTGGGGATGTGGCTCAGTGTTTGAGTATCCTAGTACAAAACACATACACACACACACACACACACACACACACACACACCACACAATGTAGGATCAAGGTATTTTCTTCATTAAAGGGGCATCCAAATTGCATGAACTTCAGACCCCTCCAAATCAGGATGTACTGTAATTACCACTTCCAAGCAGGAAGCCCTCTGAGGTTCCACAACACTTTATTCTTATGTCTAATCTTAACACATTGTAGTATGACTTATCAGATTATATATGATTTGCGATTTTAGAGAATTTATGTGCACATATCTGTCTCTATACCAGGTATTCTGCAAACATCTGTTTAAATGTGTATTGGGGATGAAAATACAAACAGAGTTTTTTGCATTCATTTGCTCATTATTCCGTTATTTTCAGGCCCTGACACTTCTCTTTTCTGGAGGAGGCTTCCAACAGCTCATTACTGCACACCAGCAGGCAGTGAGGAAACAGAGGTGGCCGGATGACAGCAAGGGAGAAAGGAGGACTTTAGGAGGGTGGTAGGAAGGGATGGGAAGCAAAATCACAAAATCGAGACTAGGAGTTTAAATAGGGAAGGAGACAATAACATGATCTCATAATCAGAAATGAGTATTTTTGGCAGCAGGGTAGTTTCATTTAAAATAAAGGGGAAAATTCAGGGTATATAAAAAGGAGATATAAAGAAAATGGGTACCTAGTTACAATTGGATGAATTATATTAGAGGCACCAGATGACCCTGACCCTAGCATTTGCTGGTTTTTCTGCTGGAAAGTCTTCCCCTATCAGCTCTCATGCATTCTGCAAGAACCAGTTCCACCATGATTCTTCTGAAGCCATTCAGAATCTTCCCTCCCAAATACCCCAGATTTCATTTCTCCTGCAGCTCTGCAACCAAAGCTATAAACATCTCCACGAGTGTGTGTTGTTTTATTTACTTTGAACATCAGAGTTATTACTGAAGTATGCATATATAAACTATTCTTCCTATTTTCTTCTGACAGCCCTAACTTTCCCACAATTAACTAGTAGATATAAAATGTTACTGTTTTATATTACAAGTCAACCTTTTATTCCATGTATTTCCAAGATTGAACTCTGTTCTGGAAAAAATATGACATTGTTCTGCTGGTGAGAGGCAAGGAGGCAAGCAAAAGCAAAAGGAAGAACATTTGAATGTGCTTCCCATGGGAAAGAATGTCACATTTGAAAACAGATACCTCCGTTGTTTCCTCCGTTTCAGCGGAAATTACTTGCTCTGAAAAATTACAGTAGAAACCAGTGTTGCAGAGCAAGCGATTCCTTATCCTCCTGTTGCAGTTATTACTATGTCCCAGGCAGGCTCAAATAGAATCTGAGATCATTCAAAATTTAAAGAGGGAATGCAGCAATCAAAATGTCACTAGAGGAATGAATGAATAATTTAGCTCACTAAAAGTTAACATTTAGAAAAGGCTGGACTTGTAAATTCTAGTGACTGGAATAAAATGGTCCCCTCTCTTCAATTAAAAATGAACTGTCCACAGAATCTATAGTTGACCTCTAAGGTATCCTAGTTCTTTTTGGCAGGAGTATATTCATACCTGACGGGGAGCAGGCAGAGAGTGATCCAGCCACCCTGTCAGGGCATACAAGAACATCATCTGATTTTAGCTCATCCACAATTTACTGAGCAAGCCAGCCACAGGACTGGGTACTGGGGATGTTGGGATGCACCAAACCATCAACACTCTCAAAGAGTCATGGACTGTGGGGTTGATGAAAAAGACTCAGGGCCAGGTGTTGTGGTGCACACCTTTAATTCCAGTGACTCTGGAGGCTGAGGCAGGAGGATCCCAAGTTCAAAGCCAGCCTCAACAACTTAGTAAGACCCTGTATCAAAATAAAAATATATAAAGGACTGGGAAGTAGCTCAGTGGTAGGGCACCCCTGGGTTTAATCCAGTGCTGAAAGGAGGAAATAAATAAATGCAGGAATAGTGCATCACAGGAGTGTGCAATAGAGCTGTGACAAGGACAGTGAGCCTGCTTGTCTAGTCTTGTATTTGTTGGGAGGAGTTGTCCTGTAGAAAATATAGATTCCTGTATCCTTCAGAAGCCTTCAGCTTGGAGCTACCTGGTGACTGTCAGGGAGCTCCAGCAGCAAACAGAAAACTAGGAGTTCAGGGCCGGGACCTGTGAGGACAGTTGTGATTTCATCCCATACTGACTACTTGCATGGTATTCTCTCTTCTCTGTCATTGCTCACCTCCTTGGTCTGCCTGGAAATCTCTATTCACTTGCAAGAAATCTGCACCAGCTTTACTTCCCTTGGTTGCCCCAGACAGACTTAGGTGCCCAACTATCACTTGTAACAGCAATGATCACACTCTACTGTGATTGCTCCTCGTCTGATTCACTAGATGCTCAGCCAGCAGACAGAAAAGGCCCTTTTATCATCTCTGTGTGTACAGAGCTGTCAATCAGGGTATTCAGCAAATATTGGTTAAAATGAGCAAGACAGAGTTCTGCTTCACTTAGCAAGAGAACATGGCTTTTATCCTAACAACAAGAAAAAAGCTTAATGCTCTAAAAAATCATAACTCTTCTTAAGCCCATCTGAGAAGTGAGACCATGAGACAATGGAGTGAACAAAATTCTAAAGTGTGGCAAGTTCCTCTGAGGAAAGGTGAGACACACAGTTATTTCCTCTTTGGTGGAGGTAGAAGAAGACATGGCTACACAAAACGGGAGGTAGGAAAAATTGGTAAAAATCTTAGTAAGTTCTTAAATTTGGCCAATGTGCAATAATTTGGAATAACCAGAGCCCCAGACATAAGGATGAGGAGCATCAGTACACACATGCTAACTCTTTTCCAATGGCCTCCAAGGGGAGCTCATGAAAAGATTGGGGCCAGGCAGGAGGCTTGTGTGACCTCAAGATCAGACGGGAGGAATGAGAACCCCCTTGCCTCACCATAAGCCTAACAAAGTAGCAAGTGACACGGAAGGAAAGAGGACCCTCCAGGGTGGGCTTGTTTGATAAAGTGGGGAAGGAACACAGAGAATGCCCCTCAAACAGCGTAGGCCCCACGGGAAGCACTGGGAACAGCAGTTCAAATTGGAGGATATAAAAGTCCACAGGATGTCCTGAAGGTAACTGTAGCAACAACACAAACCAAATTAAAGCTGACCGAGTGGACTCTATGCCTCATGCCCAGCTTGACAGCAGTGGAGCACCCACCCACTTCCAGGTCACTTCTGGGTCCCTAGGCAGCTCTCCCCTCTTGAGTTTGGTATTGAAAATTCTATCTGCTTTGGCCTCCTGAAGCTCCCACGTGGACGCCTCAGCTCAGGGAGACCATCAGGCTCTATATGGGTTTCCTCTCCTTATGCTGAAGCTTGGAGACTGCAGACAGTCAACTGGGGGCCATTGTAAGGCTCTCCTCTCTTGGCTGTTCTGTCAAAGGGATGGCTTTCTAGTGTTTCCTGTTGTCCCTTGTCGAAACCACCATTTCATAGATTTTTCTCCAGACTTTTAGTGCTTTAAGGATCAGTAATATCAATTCACCATAGCCAGATTGTGGAACCAACCTAGATGCCCCTCAATTGATGAATGGATAAAGAAACTGTGGTATATATATACCATGGAATATTACTCAGCCATAAAAAATGATAAAATTATGGCATTTGCAGGCAAATGGATGCAGTTGGAGAATATCATGCTAAGTGAGATAAGCCAATCTCAAAAAACCAAAGGACAAATGATCTCACTGATAAGCAGATGATGACACATATAGGGACATATAGGGGGTGGGAAGGGGGCAAGAATGGAGGAAGGAGGGACTCTATAGAGGGATAAGAGGGGTGGGAGGAGTTGGGGGGGAAATAACAGAATGAATCAAAAACTATTACCCTAGGTAAATATATGATTACACAAATGGTATGCCTCTACTTCATGTACAAACAGAGAAACAAGATGTATCCCATTTGTTTACAATAAAATGAATTTTAAAAAAGGATCAGTAATAAATCTGGTCTCTGCTGCACCATCTTGACTGGAGGCAAAAGTTCATATGATTTTCAACCCAGGTATCTGAACAAGACAATAAAGAAAAGAAAGGCTTTTCAACAAATGATGTAGAAACAAGGAACAACTGGATTCTCACAAGAAAAAAAAAAAACCCAATACCTACCTCCCATCATACAGAAAATGTTACTTGAGATGAGGCATGAACCCAAACACAACAGTTAATATAAATATAATAAAGCTCTTAAGGGAAAACATATGTCTTTAAGACTCCAGAGCAGGAACATATTTTTAAACAGGAAACAGAAAATGTCCATAAGAGAAAAAATTGATAGCTTTAATCAAAATTAAGAATTTTTGTCCGACTGTGACTGTTAAAAAATGAATAGGCAATCCACAGACTTAGATAAAACATTCATGAAACTGATGACTAATATCTAAGATGAATAAAAACTAACATAACTCAATAATAAAAAGATAACCCAATTTTAAAACCCCAAAGGATATAATCAGATACTTGATAATGAAAATATGCAAATAGACACATGAAAAATTGCTCAATACCATTGGTCATCAGGGAGATGCAAATAATTAAAACCAAAAGACATACTACTAATGCACAGTCACCAGAATGGTTAAAGTTAAAAATACACACCAAATTACAGCCTTGAGGAAATGGAGCAATTGAACCTCATATTTGTGGTGGTCATACAGGGATATTTAGCAGTTTCTTGTAAGACTAAATGTTTACCTATCCTATGGACCAGCAATTCCACCCTAGGCATTTATCCAAGTGAAATTAGATGTATATGAACAAATAGAATGTTAATATTCATAATATCCAAAACTAGACATTCCCAGATGTTCATCATAGGTAAATGCTTATATAAACTGCAATATATTAATATGTTTCTCAGTAATGAAAAGGAAGAAATTACTAAAGCACAAAACAACATGAATTAATTTCAAAAACATGCCAAATGAAAGAAACCAGACAAAAGAGTAGGCACTACTATACATTCTATGATACAGTATAATAACATTTGTTTGAAATTCTAGAATGAGAAAAATGAATGTATGGAAAAAAGAGAAGTAACCATCCAAAAAAGAAAATGAAAGCTAATTTATGATAGAAAACAAAATCAAATTGGTAGTGCATCTGGAGAGGGAGGAGTTATGGGAATTAATAGGGAAAAGGCATAAGGAAAATTCCTGGGATTAAAGTAATATTCTCTTAACTCGATAGAGGTTTGGTTCACACAGATTTAGTCAGTTATCAAAATTTAACAAATCATAGCCTTAACAGTTTGAACATTACATTGATTATAAATTTTTCTAAAGAACTAAAGGAATCAAAAAATTTAAATGTGTTGATGAGTAAATAAAGGGGTGGATAAATAAATGTGTGATAAAAAGATAGTAAAATATCAGTAAAGTGGTATGTGAGTCTTTATTGTATAAGTCCTTCAATTTTTCTTTATGTTTGAAAATTTCATGATATAAATTGATGGGAAATTTTCTTAAATGAGGAGGGCAAGATGAAAAGTTTAGACAGACCAGAGTCCTGGGAGAGAGATGCAAGCCTCTGGGATACAGGACAGGACCACTTAAACACAAACAGGGGATATGAGCAATAATTGCCACCATTTACTGAATGCTCACTGTGCTAGGCCCTGAATGGGCACGTCTCAAAATTTAGGTCACTAGAACCTCCCCAAGAAACCATTTTACATATAGAATACTAAAGCTTAGAGAAGTTACGCAATTCATCTTAAGTCCTGCTCCACAGCTAGTAAGTTGGTGAGACAAAGTCCAAGTCCTGGCCTATCAGATCCCAGGAGAATTATCCAACATGTTCTTCCTTCTTTGTAGTGCTCCACAGGGAAGACAGGAGGAGGCTTATTTAAACCAGCATTTGAGCTCGGAGCTGTGCTTATATGATGAGTCATCAAGACATAAGAATATTTTAAATTCCTTCTGATTGGGCAAAGGATGGATTACAAAGTTTAAGAGAGGAATATAGGAATTGAGGCTCCACATGATAAACTCCATGAGCTAGGGTCGATTTATCTCTCATGCTTCTTTTATAATGCCACAGGCACAGCACCTAGAAAACAAAGACACTCCATAATTACGTACTGAATGAATGAATGAATGAATGACAGCACAGAAATAGGAAACCAGCAAGAGCATTATCAACTCACAAGCAAGCGTGTGACTACCTGAGTGGGAATTTTACATCAATTTTATTCCTCTCCAACAGTACTTCTGAGATTCCCCAAAAGAATGTAACTTCTTTTGAGAGACTTAGTTTTGGAAAAGTTTTATTATTCTTAATATTATTTTGGGGACACTGGAGATATTCTTTGCACATTCTAATTTATGCCAGGAAATCTGTAAAAGTTCTAAAGCAGTCTTAGAATCTTGACGTTTTGGAATATCTTCAGAGGTTATTCAGACCAAATATTGGGTAGTAAAAGATATTTGTCTCCCTCTTTGCTGGGGAAAGAGCAAAGATTCTTACAGGAATAACACAAATGAGGATCACAAAAGAGACTTGAATGAATCTTAGCCTGAGAGGAGAAAGCTGCTGAGGGGCTGTCTCTGAGTCCATGTGCTGTGTATGTGGTGGAGACAGGTTGGCCTGAGCCAACTCAAGGTTTGATTTTCTTAGTGCCCTGAAGACACTGCTATTTGGCAGTTAAGTCAGAAAGAAATGCCACTCTTAAAGGTATACTCAGGATAAATTAAGTCCATTTCTGTTCTTCATTCAGTTCTCTTAATGAGATTGGAATCTGCTTGCTTCTTCGTATAAGTGGAATAGGGTTCCTTAATGGTATCTAAATGAGAGCCTCTGGGTTACACATATTCTTTTATAGGACAGGAATTCCTGAATAGGTCTGTTGTTAAAGCTGCTGTCCTGCTTCAGTGGTTCCACTACATCTGGATGTTATAGTGTTGTTTTATCCACATTGTGCAAATGTGAAGTTAAACCTTAAATAGATTACATAACTCATCAAAGTCATTCAGCTAGTACAAGAAGGAACAGGAGGAGGCAGGACTAATCTCAAGGCCCAGGTTCCCCAGCTGGATGTCCTGACTGTCAGTCTTGTCTTTTCACAATAGTACTTGGGTTTCTTTTTCATCCAGGTGCCAGCCAAGGAAGCACTCCTCCTAATAATGCTCATCAGAACAGACCTGATATCTGTGCTCAGCACTTTAGGTTGTTGCTATTTAAATTCATGTCTCCTTTTGGAATTGTCAGGCATTCCCTGAGATCTGATGTCAGATTTGTGGTTAGGGAGAATCTTGACCTATCTCCAGAATATATCCTGTGAGTCGGAGTGGCTTAGAAGTTAAAGACCCCTACATCCTCATGAAGTTCTTAGCATTATTTGGAAGGGTCTGCTGACAACATCCTTTCTACCATTTCTCCATCACTCTTTGGGAGGGTGATATAAGATTCTCAATGAAGCTGACCCACTGGGAGGGGGATATAAGGGAAGTGGTCTTTGAGTGACACAGGTCAGTGTTTTCCTTGCCTCTGGCTTCTCCATCATTGACAAGTCAGAAGTATGGTGCTGACTGAAACGAGATCCAAAGCAGGAGAATTCACAGAATCCAGACCAAAGTAGCCTTCTAAATTTTTTTAAACTGGAATTATCTTGACAAAAACCTGGCAAAGCATATGGAGAGTTAGCCTTAAAAAGGAGCCAGAAAAGGATAGAAAAAGACTAAAACCTTTTAAAGAACTCAATAGTAGTTGGCAAATCTTCAATTTCTAATGCTGGGGGATGATAAATTATTCAGATGAAATAATCTTGGCTTCCACTTACTGTGGCACAAGAGGATCGATTCTACCATTACTAACCCACAGAGGCCTTCCTTGTAAGATGCCAATTTGAAATGGAACAGCATTTCTACTTGGATTTTTTTTATCCCTTCCTTACCCTGAGACGTTGCTTGTTCCTCTAGAATGGACTGTTTATCCAATCAGGTCAAATGAACATTTCCACACCTTCCCTATAGTGCTTAGGGTTTTGTCAAAAAGTATTAACTCAGAACCCTTGGCATATACACAGGATCATTGTCTAACTTTTAGGTCAGTGATTTTTAACTTGAACATGCATAAGAATTACCCTATAATCTTGTTAAGATACAGATTCTGATTCATTAAGCATGATTCATTAGATCCTCTGCTTTTCTAACAAGCTTCCAATGCCAACACTTCTGGTCCATGGATCACTCTTTGGGTGGCAAAGAGAGGGCAATAGAAGCAAGCCCCCTTTTCAGACTCTCCCTACTCACTTGCCTACTAATAAAATCCAGAATCTTCTGCCTAACATTCAAGGCCTTTTCCAAGCTCATCCTACTGGCTTTATATATATATATATATATATATATATATATATTTTTTTTTTTTATATTTATATATATAAAAATTTTCCACCATTGCTTTCTGTTCATGATCTGCTGATCTACATCTCAACCAAATTAAACTATTGCCTGCTTCCCAGTCTTACCACCAGTCTGTCTTTTATTCTGCTGCTGCTTCTACCTAGAATGTTCTTGATCAGCTCTTTCAAAGTCTAGCTCAAGAGCCCTCTCTTCTAAGAAACTCATTAATTCTTCCAGCCAGAAGTCATCTTCCTTCCTTAGTCATTATACCTACCTCTTTTAGGGACATTATCACTATTTATCTTGAACTATGACTTGGGGACCTTGTCTTTTATCTTGTCTATACTATTATACTTTCTGTATTTCCTTAAGGCAGGTTCTTGTTTGATTTGTGTTTAAGGCTTATAGACACCTACCACAATGCTTTTGTACAGTTGTCCCTTGGAATCTGTGGAGGATTGGTTCTAGGACTCTCTGTAGATACCAAAATCCATAGATACTCAAATACTTTATGTACAATGTCATAACACTTGCACATAACCTGCATAATCCTTTTGCATATTTTAAATCATAGATTATTTATAATACCTAATTCAATGCAAATACTATGTAAATAGTTATTATACTGTCTTGTTTTGGTAAAGAGGATAAGGAAAAAAATCTCTACTTGTTCATTACAGATGCAATTTTTTTCCCAAAATATTTTCAGCTCTCAGTTGGTTGAGTCCACAGATGCAGAATTCATGGATACAGAGAGCAAACTATTCATAGCAGGTACTCAGAAGTGTGTGTGAGAGAGAGAGAGAGAGAGAAAGACAGAGAGACAGAGAGACAGAGAGACAAAGAGTGTTTCATGGAGGTCTAACTGAAATCAGTAAATGCAATAATTTTAAATGTACTATTCACTGAATTTTGCACCCAAACAACCACCACCCAATCAAGATAGAAAATATTTCCATCACTCCCAGAACACTCTTTATTTTCTTTTCTTCTTTATTTTCCAGTCAATCCCCCACATAGCTCCCCTCCCTAGCCAGAAAACAATTGTTCAGATTTCTACCATCAAAGACTGGTTTTGTCTCTTCTTGAACTTTATATGAGTGGATTTATACAGAATGAACTCTTTTGTCTGGTTTCTTCCACTCAACATAATGTCCAGGATGCCACATGCTGGAAATAACTTCTTAAAAAACTCAATGTGTTCTTCAGGTATAAGCCCTGGGTTACTGCAGTCACCCAGTGACTTCCCTGAGTCAAGGGTGCTTGGACTTTCTGTACTTGCTTCCTGCTTGCTATCAGACTATTCACAAAATCTGTGATGTCCCTTGGAGCCCTACTCCCTTCCTCAGTGGGCACTTCTGCCCCACTCCTACAGTGCTGCCATGTGCCTTTCTGCCACTGTCAACAGGGAACTGTCTCCTGACTGCTTTCTCCACCATCTCCTTGAATCCCTGCTACTGGGCTTCCAGCCTCTATGGTCACAGGTCAGGGCTCCATCTGTCAGGAGATGTGATCTTCACTCTTCCTTTGCAAATCAGCTTTCCTTCTTTCATGATGGGCATGGGTCATCCACTGAGGCTCAACCAGTGGCCTCCATGCCTCTGTCCTACCTTGGCTCATGTCAATTCCCTACCAGGAGGCAAGTGTTCATGAAGCTGCCAAAGCAGGAGGAACTACAAGCCTTGGAGTAGTGCTGTGCCCACAGCTTCTTGGGAATTCTCACCTGACCCCACCTACTGATGATGGCTCATATCAGTCCCCTGCCATGTGACCCAGCAGTGGTGGCAGGTGAGAGCAGTAGTCTGTTTCAGCTAACAGACCTGTGCTCTATCTGGGCCATGGTATAATTTGGGTTGACAAGAACAGGCTTGCCACAAAGGCCTGCCTCTTTTGTTAACTCCGTCAGTCTAAGCCAGTCACCTCTTAGGTCTTTGGTGTGATAGTCCCAGACAGGAGAAGTTCTAAATTGCTGCTCCAGAAAAGAGATCCAGGTCTAAGCCTCCTAACATTGTCCGTGTGACTGAGATTTAAGGGAAAATGCCAGGTGCCACCCATAGTGAATTATTACCTTCATCTGCGAAGAACAAGGAAAGGCAGCCAGAAGGTCAACATCATGTCATTTTGTACTTTTTGAGATGTCACTTTCTCAGTGCCCCTCAGAAACATATGTCATTAATAGTATGAGGCAGCCCTGGGAGGTTGGCATTATTATTCCGGTCTCATGAAACCACAACCAGAGAGGGCAATGGGTTGCCCATGGGTGAATCACACAGATGCAGGTTTTGGATTTAAATATGCAGGCCTCTAGGCTGTTTCTAACCTCATCTCCCTGCCTTTGTGTCTGGCTCCTTGAAGGTGATTTCAGTGTCTCTGATCTCATATGCCCCCCCACCATGCTTAGAGTGTTGACCACAAAGCACTTGCTGGCTCATTATAGCACTTACAGAGAGGGAGCCAGGAAGGAGATGGTGCCACTCCCCTTCCCTTGTGGCCTTGTGGTCCCCTCCTAATGCATTGGCCTCTGTTGTGTGATTGTGATTTGCAATATATTGACAAGGCCTATTGCGTTAGTTTGCTAGGGATTTCATAATAAATAACCACAGACTGGGTGGCTTACACAATGGAAATTTTCTTTCTCACAGTTCTGGAGGGAAGAAATTCAAGATCAAGGCGTCAGAGGGTTGGTTCCTCCCAAAATCTCTTTCCTTGTCTTGTAGATGGCCACGTTCTCCCTGTGTTCTCACATTGTCTTCTATCTTTGCCAGTCTGTGTCCTAATCTCCATTTCTTATAAGGATGCCAGTCATGTTGAATTGTGGCTCATACTAAGGACTTTTGTTTTAACTTAATCATCTCTTGAAGTGCAAATGCTGTACATTCTGAGATACTGGAGGTTAAGACTTCAACGTATGGATTTTGTGGGGGACACAATTCTGACCGTAACACCTATCCAAAAATGATTTCTCTTCCAGGGTGGCTACACACTTCAAATTTCTATCATTGGTCCTCTGGCTACAGTTTCATTGAAGTGCAGATAGTTTAATAAAAGGGAAGACATATGGAGTCATTATCTCCTATTAACATTGCAGTCATTTTGCCTTGTGAATTACCCAACCCAGTGCCAAGCCTGCTGGGATGGTTCCAGGGCAAATTATTTGAGAATGACAGGAAAATTAAGGAATAAACTATAGTTTAGGATTCTGCCCAAGAACTCAGGACAAAATATGGTATTGTAGTGAATTGAGGCTTCATAAATAGAGTGTAGTGGGATGATCAATACTGAAAGCAAAAGACGAGATCTTCCTACTTTAGAATTTTGCTATGCACTTTGTTGAACATAAATTTTGGAATTAGGCAGAACAGGGTCTGCTAGTTACTATGGTTTGAATATGGATTGAATGTGTCCCCCAGAGTTTCATGTGCTGGAAGCTTTTTCCCCCATATGGTAATATTGAACTGGTAGAAATGTTAAGAGGTGAGTCCTAGTAGGAGGTGATTAGGACATTTTGGGTGCTGCCCTTGGAAAGAAGTAATGTTTTCTAGAGAGCCCAGTTAGTTCCTTATTATGAGTGAGTGTAGCACTTTGACTGAATCTCTCGTCTCACCATATGATCTCTTTCTCTTGCACATGATCCTGCCATGATGCAATAATCTGTCATGTTGTGATGGAGCCAGAAGGCCCTAACCAGAACTAAGCAGATAACTGCCCTACACTGTTAGACCTCCAAAACTGCAAGCTAAATAAACCTTAGACTAGTCTTAGTTACTAGTCTCAAGTATTTTGTTATAGCATCCCAAAACAGACTAATTCACCAGTCACCAGCTATGTAACCCTGGGAAAACTGATTGAGCTAGCTGAATCTGTTTCCACTGATCACAGATGGAAGATTTGAATTCTTACCCTACGGGAATTGGAAAGACAAACCACCCTCCATTGTGTAGCTTAAGTATTTAACACAGTGATTATGGTGCATATTGCTCAAGAAATGATACATCACACTGTTTGAAAATTCCATCAGGAGGTTTGTGGACACTGGAGACAGGGAAGGATGATAGTTGTCCTGACTCTCTCTAGAGGCCCAGTGAGTGTGAGTCTGTTTCATTCAATTGTGTCTTTGGCTTCTCCACCAACTCTAGAAGTAGACAATATGTGTGATAGAAGGCCAAATCTCAGCATTGGTAGATGTTATTAAGATCTCTCAGTGAGAAAATATATTGTTATGGTGCATTTTTGTTTGGATTATTTGATTTGGTTACCTACTATAAACTAGAGACAATAGCTTCATGGAAAAATCTCTTCCTACAAGTTGCCTGAGCAATGAACCAATCAACCTAGAGAACCTCAAGGAAATGGTCAGAGCTGGGAAGGGCTAACCATTCACTGGGTTCAAGACTAATAAATCCTCCTGAAGAGCCAATTTCAACATTTATTTAGTGTGAGTACTGGAGGAAAATAAAGAACAAGGGGAATTTGAATTAAGAATATATTTTTTTAGAGACCAAAGCGAGGGGGTATCCAGAGAATAGTAAAGGGGCCCACACATCACAATCCAGATCTCAAAAGATATTTCAAAAATGATATGAAAATTTCTTCTCTCACTCAAGAAGGTCAAGGATGTCCCAGAGAAAGAGCTGTCCAGACCTAGACCCAAGATTCCTAGCAATATCAAGACCAGACTAGAAAGTAGATTCCAGAAGAATGAGAGTCCTTGGTGGCTGATCTTGCCACCAACAGAGATGGTGAGGGTGGGTAATAAAATCACCTGTGTGGTGGTGACCTGGCCCAGGGAGTGGGAGATGTGTAGCCACTTCAGTTCTGAATCTGAGCCCTACAGGTAGGTGAACCCGAGAATTTGACCCAAAAGCCACCAAAGCTTCAAAAGACAATAATGCAAGAACTAAAATGTTCTAACAGCCAAGAAACCAAATGACTGGGCTCAGTTAATCAAAGAGTAGAACCAAGACTGAAATGTCACACTGAAGTCATAAAGCCAAGGACTTCCAGTAAGCAGGGCCCAAAGAAAAGCAAGGCAGTCTTAGACCAGTAGTGATTCTGAATCAGCAAGAAAACCAGGTGCCTGGCTTCTTGTGCTAGAGTGGAACCACACTACATTCCTTTGACATCTGCAAGTTAAACCATTAAATTACAAGAATAGCATGCCCTCCACCCATCTCATGTACCCATGTACCTTAGAATGAGTAGTGAGCAGAGATGGGCCCTGCAGTTGTCTAGTACAATCTCAGCACTTGAGACTGAGGCAGCACACCTAGTGAGCATCTTGCTGTCTGAAATTGCTTTGTTGATATAAATTTATATTTTCTATAGAAAAATGGTGCTTACATGCAGGCCACCATGGCATCTAATGCTAAACTTTGGAAAAAGAAGAGGAAGCACAAAGATGGGGAAACTGGTGGTGATTGACTAAGTCAGAGGTGTCACTCAATGTAATTTGAGGGTGATTGAAGAAATTTCAAGGGTTATTTTTACTGTGTGTAATTTTTTGCCATATGTACTGAGCAGACAACCTAAATCCCTTAAAATGGACTCTACAATTGGGTCTTATGAATAGGGGTGGGGAAGCAGATCCCAAGGGTTAAAAGCACAATTACACCTGAAGTACGACACAATTAAATCTACTTTGTACTACATGGGATCTGAAGGGTTTGGGGAAGTAAAATCTGCCAAAGTCAAAAAAGGACGAGAACTACATTGAATAGGAGAAAGGACAATTTCTTCAACAACAGTGCTGGGAAAACTATATGTTCATATACAAATGAATAAAATTAGAACATTGCCTTACATCACATATGAAAATGGACTCAAAATGGATCAAAGATCTAAATATAAAAACTAAATATAAGAACTAAAATTATACAACTTTTAGAAGGAAACAGGGAAAGACTTCATGACACTGGTTTTGACAATGTTTTCTTGAATATGCCACCAAAAGTATGGGTTGCAAAGGCAAAAACAAATAAATTTGACTCATCAAAATAACAAATTTCTCCTCTCATGAGAGAAAAGAAAGGAAATGAAAGAAGAAAGAGGGAAAGGAAGAAAATAACCAGTGTTGGCAAGGATGTGGAAAAATTGGAGCCTGTGTGAAGTCTTGGTTGGAATATAATATGGTGCATCTGCACAGAAAACAGTATAAATGTTCTTC
This sequence comes from Sciurus vulgaris, assembly GCF_902686455.1. Lineage (NCBI taxonomy): Eukaryota > Metazoa > Chordata > Mammalia > Rodentia > Sciuridae > Sciurus > Sciurus vulgaris. The sequence continues at coordinate 33,964,068 of NC_136474.1, forward strand.
ACAAAACTAAACATAGAATTACCACAGGGTCCAAGCAATGCCACTCTGGGTATATACCCTAAAGATTTGAAAGCGAGTTCTCAAAGAGACATTTTTACACCCATGTTCTTAGCAGCAATATTCACAATAGCCCAAAGGTGAAAACAACCTAAATTTTCATAATTGGGCAAAGAGATAAGCAAAATGTAGCATATAGGTACAATGAGATGTTATTCAGTCTTAAAAAGGAGTGAAATTCTGATACATACTACAATGAAGATGAACCTGAGGACATTTTGCTAAGTTAAATGAGCAAGTTATAAAGGATAAATATCATATGATTACGTGATAGTATGAGCTGCATCTTTGTGTCCCTCAAAATTTGTATATTGAAGCCCTAATCACCGATGTGATGGTACTTGGAGGTGAAACAATTGGAAGATAATTAGATTTAGATAAGGTCATGGGAGTGGCGCTCCCATGATAGGAATAATGTTCTGTGAGAAGACAGAGACTAGAGCTCTTTTTGCCATGTCAAGATGCAAAAAGAGGTCTGTAAACCATAGAATCAGGTTTTTATTGGACTTCCCAGACTTCAGAAATGTGGGAAATAAACATTTGTTGTTTAAGTCACCCAGTCTGTGGTATTTTTGTTACAGCATAAACTGAACATTAAATGAACAGGTCTCCTCCACCCTATTATGTACTGAGATACCACAGGCCCAAAGCAATAGGACCAAGCAACCATGACCTGAAACCTCTGAAACTATGAACCAAAATAAACCTTTCCTCCTTAAAAGTTGATTTCCTCAGGTATTACATCACAGTGGTGAAAAGCTGACTAACACAGGAACTTTGATTACTTTTGCCAAATCCTTCACCTTTGCCATACCACATAAGTTAATTATGGGTGTGACATTCCTCATGGGAAGAGGCATTCCAGGGCATGCACAAGAAGGAGTAGGAATCTGGGGGCCCAGACTAGAACTCTGACTGCTATTGATGGGAAAGAGGGAGATAGGAACTCTATGGTTAAGTGCTAATCAGAGTCAGGCAGATGAGTAGTATCAAGGACATTTGTCAAGAGCCAGGACTCAGTCCTAGAATAGAACAACTTCTGGGAGATGAATCAGCAAGAGCACCTGTCAGGCCATGTTCTGGGCATAACCAGCCAGCTGGGAGTCCTTGAAAAGGTCTAGTTATTTGAACAGGGCAGGGGATGGGGGTAAGACAAGGTGGTGACCAGAATACTTGTATCCCACAAGGCTGAGCGACCACTGCTCAAATCACTGTGGCCTGAGGTCTACTTGGTACTCAGATCTGAAATGGGACTGAGACTGCAGAGACAATATACCGAGACTGAGAACCAGCTGTCCTTGTGGCAAGTAACTTCAGAATATCAACTTGTTCTCCTCTACCAAGCCCAGTTAAAGTTACCCACAACTGGATTCCCAAAGGGTATAAATATCTTTGTTAAAGACAAAGATTCCGTCAAGCCTAAAGAAGTCTTGGGTTTGGAAATGCAGAGGGACTTTCGTCATCTAGGTCCACTGATGAAACAATCTGCAGATACAGGCCTATGCGCCTATGGCAAAACCATACCTTAGAGGGCTGCAGAGCAGTAACAAGTTGCGTGCCCCATGGCTCTGTAAGCTCAGGGTTTTTAGCATTGTATATAATTATTATGTAGGTACAATTAACCTGAGAGTTAAAAATTCCATACATGATCAAATAAGGAGGGGTAACAATCACCATTTACCACAACCACCTTCTACCTCTGGCCACCCAGGGATCTATAGGGAACGGATACGTGGGGAAGGAAAGGTATTGAGAGAGCGCAGGTTGCAAACTCCCAGTTCGGGTAGGATTTAGAGGTTGGGGTAGTGCTATGCTTTCACTGTGTCCTCTAGAGTTCATGTGTGGGACAGTTAATTCCCAAAGTCATGTGTTAATTGTACTTGGAAGTGGGGTTTTGGGGGGCAGTTAGGATTAGATGAGATCATGAGTATGTGACTCCATGATGGTGGTTAGTGGCCTTATAAGAAGAGGAAGAGGGGCGCTAGCTAGAGTATTTTTTCTGTCTCACCATGTGAAACTCTCAGCCATGTAATGATGCAGCAAGAAGGCCCTCTCCACATGTCAATGCTATGTTCTTGGTCTTCCCAGCCTTCAGAGCGAAGAGCTACATGAAGCTTTGTTTTACTTATACTCTCTTGAGTACTTTGTTATAGCAATAGAAAGAAAACTAAGACAGGTGACATAAAAAGACAGAAGATTAGGAGGATGGCACAAAGTCATGAGTGGGGCCAGTTTAGCAGCATACAGCATATTCTGCTAGAGCTCTCCTGGCATCCATAGTCTAAGACTTCAGCAAAGGAGAACCACAGTCATGAGAGGAGGGCCAGCCAGGGCCACAGAGGCCCAATCTCTGTGCCAAGTCCTCTGCATCCCACATCAGTGACTTAATTTTAAATCTCCTGGGTCAGAGGTTGAAATGTTTTCTGTTCAGTGAGTATAGGAACTCCGTGGAGCTGATTTGAAGGTAACAGGCAAGTCCTCATCTCTGAGGAGCAGGAAAGACAGAGGCCACAGGAAGTCTATAAGCTTTTACTCCCAATAATGACTTCTCCAGAGATGAACTATTCAACTGAACAGCTGCTGTTCAATGGTTCACATCCCACCAGCCTTGTTTGGCTCAACATCCTGGCTGTTTTTCCAGGTAGGCTGCCTCAGACTGTCCACTGATGCTAAATTGTCCATCTTAACTTCCTCCTTACTCTTTGTTCTTCTTCAGCTTCTGAAGTTTCTGCTCCTGATGAAAGGGTCCTGTTGAGAGGATCCCAGTCACAGCCCGGACCACACCCAACAAGCCAGCCTGCAGTACTCCTGTCTCAGCACCTTCTTGTAAATCATCTCAGAAGGGACTCAGCCTGCATCCTGGCCAGAGATCAATGGTGCTAATGGCTTCTGTCCATTAGAGGTGGAAGGATTCCAGCTTGTGCAAGTCAGCAGCAAATTGCTTATCAGTTCTGCCAGGCAGAGATTCTGGGAATGGTCGTTTGTTGTTCCCTGAGCATACAGGACAGGACACGGTGGGCAGAAAATCCTTGTCACAGGTTCTCTGATAGATGGCCCTGTCCCATGTCACAATCCTTGTCCTTCTCAGTCCTAAGGATAGAATCCCTTTCATAGAGTCACCTCATGAAGTGACTCTCTTGGCTGCTGCTGCAGTAGAGCTATCTATGTCGATTGTTGTCCTTTTCCTAAAGACTGTGGGCCACTCTGAATGTCTTCACAGAGTACTGTATGCTGGACCAATCTGAGGATGAGGACCTGGAGAAAACTCAGAGCTAGAAACATCCTGTGTTGTGCTGCATGCAACAGGGTCATCCCAGTGTGGTTCTGGGATTGTGTCTCTTGGGAATCCCAGGAAAGATGTCTTTGTTTGGAAAATAAGTTCTACTAAGTAGAAGATAAATTTTTTGTTTGTTAATGAATACCACTAGTAGATTATATTTCCCCAGATCTACTCACTGAGTCATTTCCATAATGAGGCTCTAGTCCCTCAGCAGTTCACTCAGGGTACCTCATAGTATTCATGCAGCAAGATCCTATTTACTATGTTGTACTCACTTAAGCCCGTCTTTCAGCAGGTGCAATTTATTTATGCAAACATTCATCTCTAATGGTTTTTAAATCCAAGATTTCAAATGTGGGTAATGAGTGGGAATTTTCCTACCCTGTAGGCAGGAAATTTGGGGAACAATGACAGAATAAATGGGAAAGGGACAGAATTCTGTTTGCCTGATTTCCCATTTTGAAATGCTACCTGATTTGAATCATGCTAGCACATGCCCCATCTGTCAGGAGTAATAATGGGGCTTTGAGTGGTTTGACTGCCGATCCAGGATTAAATCCTGGTGTTGAGTTAAGACATGCCCACCAGAAAGAAAATACTTTTTTGCACTAAACCTAAGCATGGAGAATCCCTTTTGCTCATAGCGACTCCTATCTGCAGATCTGTTGCTGGAAGGAAAACAAACCCTTCTCCTGTTTGCTCTTTAATAGCCTCATCTCTTATAAAGTGGTCTTTCCATCTCCATCTCCAGGAACTCTGCATTAATGTGAGATCACTGAAATTTGCCATAAATAATACACATTTGTTTTCAAAATAATCTTGATTGTAAGCAGGCTAATGAAGTAAACAACCACATCTTCCAATACTAATTATATTTGAACTAATTTTCCTACCTTTTCATTCCAGGGTCTCTAGTCCTGCCTACTTGAAATGTAAAGCAGAATTCTTAAGACTTAGAACTTTAGAGTCAGATATGCCTGAACATTACAATGGGGGGTAGCAGTTATAAAACATGTCATCATAATTTTAACACTCTTACTATCAACAGTTGGGGGTCTATGTTCCTTACTATTGGATATGGACTTTGTGACTGCTTGACTAAAAGAAGGCAACAGAAATAATGGTACCAGTGTCCAAACCTAGACTCAAAGAAATTAGCAGAAGAAACTCTCTTGGGGTGCCCCTTCTCCTTCTCAGAACCCAGTCACCATGCTGTGAGGAAGCTCAAAAACTCATGGAGAGAAGAAAACAAATTCTCAGTCCCACAGCACCATTTGAACTCCCAATCAACAACCAGCAGCAAGATGCCAGCCCTGCAAATGAACCATCTTAGAACTGTTCATCCAGTCTCCAGACTACCATGAGTGATGCTGCTGTGAACATTCAAGTACAAGATTTTGTGTAGGCATATATTCTTGAGCATATTCCTAGGAGTGAACTTGCTGAGTCAAATGATAACTATGCCTATTGAGGAACTGCCAACTGTCTCACAGTGGCTGCACCATTGTACATTCCCACTAACAATGTATGAGAATTCCACTTGGCTATACTCTAGCCAATGCTTTTTGTCATCTTCCTTTGTGATTACAGTTAGTCTAGTATGTGTGAAGTGGTATCTCATTCTGGTTTTGATTTGAATTTCTCTTTTGGCTAATGATGTTAAGTGTCTTTTCATAGCTTATTGGTCATTTGCATATTTTCATTGTAAAATGTCTCTTCAGATCCTTTATCTGGTTTTTAATTAGGTTATGTGTCTTTTTATTGATTGTAAGAGTTCTTTATATATTCTGGATATAAATCCCTTATATGATGTATGATTTGCAAATGTTTTCTCCCATTTCTGTGACTTGTCTAATTAGAAAAAAAATTTTCTTTTCCACATTTTTATTGTTGTACATATTGATGGGATTTGTTGTTACATATTCATACATGCATGCAGGATAACAACATAATTTGGCCAATATCACTCCCCAGCACTTCTTTCCATTCCGTGGTTCCTTTTCTCTACTAATCTCCCTTTGATTTTCTTTTCTATTTTTTTTTATTAAAAATCATAAATTTATATAGGGCAATGTTGTTTGATTCATTCTGTTATTTTTTTCCTTCCCCCCACCCCTCCCACCCCTCTTTTCCCTCTATACAGTCCTTCCTTCCTCCATTCTTACCACCCTCCTTATCCCTAACCCTAACCCTACCTACCCCCCATTATATGTCCTCATCCGCTTATCAGCGAGATCATTTGTCCTTTAGTTTTTTGAGATTGGCTTATCTCACTTAGCATGATATCCTCCAATTTCATCCATTTGCCTGCAAATGATTTTCTTTTGTTTTAATTTGTTCTTGTTAGTTATATAGGACAACAGAATCCATTTTGATGTAATTATATAAGCATGGAATATATCTTATTTTAGTTAGTCCCACTCTTACGGATGTTCATGGTAGTGGGTCTCACTGTGTTGTTTTAATAATGTATATGAGAAAACTATGTCAGATTCGTTCCACTGTCCTTTTTTTGCTTATCATCCCTCCCTTCTCTCCATTCCCCATTGTCTAATCTACTGCATTTCTATTCTTTCCCTCATCTCCACCCCCTTATTGTGAGTTAGCTTCCATCTATCAGAAAAAAAACATTTGGCCTTTGGGTTTTTGGGACTGGCTTACTTCACTTAGCATGATAGTCTTCAGATCCAACCATTTGTTGACAAATATCATAATGTCCATCTTCTTTATGGCTAAATAATACTCCATTTATCTATTGAAAGGCATCATAGGTTGGTTCCATAGCTTAGCTATTGTGAATTGAGCTGCTATAAACATTGATGTGACTAAATCACTGTAGTATGCTGATTTTAACTCCTTAGGATATATACTGAGGAGTGGGATATATTTTTAATTTTAATTTTTTACTTTTTTGATGGTGGCCTTTGAACTACAAAAGTTTTAAAGTCCAGTTTATCTATAGTTTCTCTGGTTGCCTGTGCTTTTGGTAGCATGTCTAAGAAACTATTGCCTAATCCAAGGTCATAAATGTTTACATCTAATTTTTATTTTTTTCTAAGAACATGATAGTTTTCAGCTTATACAATTAGGTCTTTGATCTCTTTTGCATATAGTGTGATGTAGGGCATTCAATTTCATTCTTTTACTGTGGATAGCCACTTGTCCAAGAACAATTTGTTGAAAAGTCTCCTCTTTTCCCCATTGAATGAGCTAGGCACCCTTGTTGAAAAATCAATTGACTGCAATTGTAAAGATTTATTTATGGAATCTCAATTGTATTCCATTGATCTAAATTTCTGTCCTTGTGCCAGTAACACATTGTCTTGATTACTATAGTTTATTGTGAGTTCTAATATCAGAAAATTGAGTCCTCTAACTTTGTCCTTCTTTTTCAAGAATATTTTGACTTCTTTGAGTCTCTTGTATTTCCATTAAGTATTTTATGATGATCTTGTCAATGTAAAGAACTCAGTGGAAATTTTGATGGTAATTGCACAAAATATCTCTGTAAATTGCTTTTGGGAATGTTGGCATATTCACAATAAGAGATCTTCTAATTTTCGAACATGAGATATCCTTCCATTTATTTAGGTCTTTAATTTCTTTCAACAATTTTTGTAGCTCTCAGAGTATAAGTTTTACACTTCATTAAATTTATATCTATTTATTTATTTATTTATTTATTTATGATGCTGTCATAATGCTCGTGCTCTTTTGTTGTTCCCAGAAACCCCTCTGTGCTACGAGTTCTGCCTTATATAGGTAATTCACTTAACTGAGAGTTTTGGGCTTCTCTGGTTAAGGCCTACCTATTTCACCATTAATCAACTGGGAAGAAAACCTCATAATGAAGATGTTTCTTTGCCCTGGTCCAATAAGGTTTAGCAAATTAAATTTATGATTTCAAGGGGTTTATTTTTCATTTTAGAAAATGCTTTTTTACTTCTGTTTCTTAGTTCACACACAATTAATAGAATAAAATGCAGTTCACTATGCTTTCCTCAGACCTATTTAAATAACCTTATTTTAAGGAAAACCAGGCAGAAATCCTTCCCCAGCTGCTTTCTTTGGGAAGAATTCCTCCTCAGGCTATTTCTGCAAGGCCTTTCAGCAACAAGGTTTTCAGCTGCACCATATGAGAATTTTAAGTTATTTCTTTCTTGGGAATAATTAGAAAAAGCATGAAAATGGAGTTCAGAAATAGGAAAGAGAGATGATATAAAAGAAGAGCAGTGGGAATTTTTGCCAAGAAAACTTGAGAGGAATGAAGGGAGCTGAGAGAAAGATGCTTTGCACCTTGAGTAGCACTTACTTTGTGGGGAGGGGCCAGCAGAGAAGCCCTGGCACCCAGAAGGACTCGGCCTGCTGCACATTTGTCATCAAAGAAAGGAATCAAGGTGGACTTTTTTTTTTTAATGATGAAATTTAAATATACAAAATTGAAAAGAATACATATTTGTCATGATGAACAAATGTAATGAGCCTCCATGTACCCACTATCGTTAACTCATGGCCTATGAATCCTTCATCCCCACATCACATTACACGGAAACAAATTTCAGATTATTGTGCCCATAAACCTTCCGTTACAATCATACATATTTACAATCATCCCTCAGTATCCATGAGGGATTTGTTCCAGAAGCCCTCACAAACATCAAACCCACAGATGCTCAAGTCCCTCATATAAAGTGGTCCACTATTTACATACAACCTATATACATCCCCCCCTAAATCATCTCTAGATGACTTATAATACCTAAGACAAGGTAAATGCCATGTATTAGCATCAATGTATTGTTTAGGGAATAATAGCAAGGAAAAAAGTCTGTTCATGTAAGATGATTTTTTTAAAAAATATTTTCAGCTTGAAGTAGGTTGGATCCATGGATGGGAACTCATGTATGTCAAGGGTCAAATGTACAAAAAAATTAACAATAATTCTTTAAACATTATAAGATATTGAACCAAGATCAAATTTCCACATTATTTCATAATTTTTTCCTTGACAATGTGTTTGAGTTGGAATCCATACAAGACTCAAGCATTGCAATTGATAGATGTTTCTCTTGGTATCCTTTAATCTATGTTTCATTGAAGATCCAGACACAAGGGAAAATGCATGTGGATCATCTGCAACAAAATAAAATAAATATATCATTGTCCTGTGGAAACTGTAGGGTAAGGACATTCTTAAGCACTTTTAGCAAACCAAGTAAAATAACTGAGTATAAATTCCATAGCTCATACATTCAGAAATGTAAAAATGTAATTTCATTTTACTAATTATTAACCTGAGTTCTCCTTTCCGTCTCTTGTTGAAAACTCTAATTACCTTCAGACAAATTTAATCAAATCCAGTGAGTTTTCAGTTTTAGTCACATTCAGAATACGTCTTTTCCCTTTCTGCCTGACACTGATGTTGACAAAGGGACCCACTTGAATGCAGCTTGCTTCGTTGGGTAGAGGAATCTTATCCGAGCCCCTCCTATTTCATTCTCCCCTCTACATTAGTTTTCCACTGCCTAACAAACCACCACCACCTTAACAACCCAAAGCACCACTCACTCAGTTCTTAGCACATGGTTCTATATGTTGGAAGTCAACAAGACCTGACTGGATTCCCCACTCAGGGGTCTGAAATCAAAGTATCATCTAAGCGAAGTTCTTGTATTGAGATTCTGGGAAATATCTACATTCAAACTCACTCTTGTTGGCAGAAGTCAATTCCTCTTGGTTGTGGGACAGAGGGCTTGATTTCCTTGCTGATGTTTAGTGGGCATCTCCTCTCAGCATCTAGAGGTTAATTGATTCTCACCACAACTTGGTCCCTTTGGACCTTCTGGAACAAATCTGCAAGGTGCATCCTCCATATGTTTCAAATTTCCAATTTTCTGATCAATATTCAGATGGAGAAAACCCTGCTTTTAAAGGGCTCATGTGATCAGATTAGTCCCCCTTCCCACTGGATGATCTATCTTCATACCAACAGATTTGGAAACTTGATTACATCTGCAAAATGCTATCTTAGCAGTTTCCAGAGGGGTTTGGGATTGAATAACTGAAAGCATGTGCATGTGTTCCAGAGATTTGGAATTGGAGCAGGTGGCAGGGTATCTCAGAATTATTCTCCTACCACACTCTGCATGAGATGTGCTAAATCCTCAACAGTTCCTGCCATATGTTCTGATGGTGAGTCCCTCATCCTATCTTGAGGTCTGGACAGGTCCAGGCCTTGGTACAGGATCACAGAATCAATCTGAATTCATCTGTTTTTCTCTCCTTAATCTCCAGAAATGAGGAAGGCAGGACTAGTGACTGCAAGAGAAGATGTCCCCCAGTGTATTCGACCTGAACTAAGGGGAACTGGGACGATCCTTCAAAGTTAGCCCAACTGAGGTGAGGATATCGGGCTTTTATATACTCACATCAGCCAATCATGGACCACAAGCCCCTTCCTGGGAGAAGGGGTGATGCCTAATCTTGAGGGATGCACTTCCCTGTGACTGAGGGCAGCTAGAAGGTATCTGCTGTACCCAAGAGGGGGATACCATGGCCCAGAAGAGGGAACTGGGAGAGCTCTGCAACAATATGCCCCCACCCAACTTTTCTCCTTTCCACTCTTTTCTACAGTATATCTGGGCCTTTCATTTTGAATTTATAAGCCAAGAACATTTAGCTTTGCAACGACTGAGCAAGGAAAAAGACTTCATATTTTATGAATAAACCTGCTATAGCAAAATGGGTATTCAAATGTGCAACAGCCATTTTTACTATTTAATATATAATGATATTTGATTGATATTTTCATTTGCAAATATACTACTTTAAGTTGTGAGTAGTGTGTGTGTGTGTGTGTGTGTGTGTGTGTGTGTGTGTGAAGTTTTTAAACCATCTCAAATCTTTTTTGGAATAGAGCAAAAAAAAAAAAAAAGAACATTAACTGTTTATGGGTCCTCATGGGTTCACTCATAGCCTAAGTTATGCCAATTCAGTTCTTTCCCACAAGGGTTGTTTTCTAAATGTCTAGACCCAGCTTCATGAAGCCTGAGATCTTAGGTGTCTTGTTTCCCCTCTGTCTCCAGTACATACTGTCTGACTTAGAGTAAGTGCTTGGCAGCGAATGAATCTTACTCTTACGTCACATAAACCCATACAATACAATACATACATAAGTAAGATAATACCGTAGTTTTCAAGTGAAGAACAAATTCCATGGCCTTTAAATCTTGATGGATATACAAAGAACTGATAAATGTTTGAGGTGATAAGATATGCCCATGACCTGATCTGATCATTGTACATTATATTCATGCATTGAAATATCACAATGTATGCCATGCACATGTGTAATCATTACATGTAATTAAAATGTATTTAGGGTTGGGGATGTAGCTTGGTGGTAGAATGCTTGCCTAGTATGTGTGAGGCCCTGGATTTGATCCCAGTCCTGCAAAAATAAAAAAATTTTTTTGAAACTCTTAATAGGAGAAATGTTTTGTATTACATTGTACAGTAGGGTGACTATAGATAACAATAATGTACTGTATATTTCAATACAACTTAGAAGAAAGGATTTTGAATGTTATTACCACCAAAAATGATAAATGTTTGAGGAAGCAGACATGCTGATCCTGATTAAAACATTACATATATATATGCATACCAAAACATCTCATGGTACCTCATAAATTTTTATGCATCAATGAAAAATTTTTAAAGTTTTAAATCTGAGTGGGTCTAAAAATTTTAAATATATAAAGACAGGGTAAGGTAGGCATTTTGACACTGTTATTGAGGAAATGAGACTGATTAGCTTACCCAGATAGTCAAAGCCACTAAATAGCTCAGGGTGGAAATGCATGCCCTGTTCACAGACAAGCTTTCAAAGCAACATTTTTATCCATGGGAATCATAAGTGTGGGATTTAGTTTATGATGTTCCCAGTCTGAAAGAAAAGTCCAGTATAAAGATGATAATTCTTTTCATCCTTCCCATAATTGCCAAACCTGGACCCAGGTTGAACTTGGTGACTTGGACCTGTCCGGTGACTTTGACTCTTCTGGAGAAGGTCAGTGACTGGTCGGTCCCAAGACAAGATAGACAGACAGTGGTCACCAAGGGAAATGTATACCCCAACTCATTCAACAACTAACTATGGAAGACTAAACATCTAAAATGTACCTTGAGTGGTATCGTGGTTTGAATATGAAGTTATCTCCCAAAAGTTCTTGTGTATGAAAGCAGGAATATTCAGAAGCAAAATGATTAGATTACAAGAACTGTAACCTACTTAGTCCACCTTGTTTGAATGGACTAACTGAGTGGTAATTGTAGGCAGGTGGGTCATGGCTGGTGGAGGTGGATCCCTAAGGACATGCCCTGAAAGGATTTATTTTTTCTATTGCTCCTTCTCTTCTCTCTCTGTGATTCTTGGCCACCATGGGCTAAGCAGCTTCCCTCCACTGTGCCCTCTGCCATGATGCTCTTCTTCACTTGAGGCCAGAGCAATGGAATGATCCAACCAAGGACTGAACATCTGAAACCATGAGCTAAAATAAACTTTTCCTCCTCTTAGTTGCTCTTGTTGGATATTTTGGTCACAGCAACAAAAACTGACTAACACAAGTAGGCTGGGCTATTTCCAAGGCAGTTAAAAATTTCCATCTGATTCAGAATAATTTCATATTGTTTATGTAAAATAACAACTTTGCTTTAAAAGAAATAAGAAGATAGTTTATTTTGAGACACATATGAGTGACCATGACCTGAGAACATGGAGTCAAGTTACCCTGAATAACATGTTCCACCATGGAAGAGTTTATAAGAACTTTTATAGTCATAGAACAAAAAGTTGTAAATCAACATATGTACCAATAACATGGGTGGGAGCATCAGGAAGGTGGGCTATGGCAAGGTAGAAAAATTTCTTCTATAGGTTTCAGATGTTATAGCATTCTCAGCTTTAGGATTGGTGGTGGTTAGAGGTTTGCTAAGCTGATCCACATGTTCTGAGAAGTTGTAGTCGTAAGAATTTTAGGTCAGATATAAAGTTATAGTAAATGGCTATAAAAGGGCCTGAGATAGCCCAAGATAATTTTGGCTTTTGACCTATGACATTCCATCTCCACAATCATGATGTTCTAGTCAGCCAAATTCAATCAGTTAGCAGGACCTTTAATATAGACACAGTGTTTTCATAACCCTTTAGTTCATATTCTAAAAGAAAAAGTTGTGAAGCACACTTTTCTGAGTTACTTTCAATCCTAGAATGTGAAGTACAGGTGTTACTTGACATATGATGGGGCTATGTCCTGAAAATGCCATTGTAAGGTGAAAAGACCACAAATTAAAAAATGTGTGTAATACACCTAACCTATTGAATATTGTGGCTTAGCAACTCAGGATATTGTAGAGTGTTGGTTGCTTCCCCTCATGACAATAAGGTTGACTGGGAGCTGTGACTTACCGTAGTTGCCCAGCATCCCAGAGAGGATCACCAGTTTGGAAAAAGAACAACATTTGAAATTTGGAGTATAGTTTCTACTGAATTTGTATCATTTTCACACCATGGTAATACTAAAAAATGATAAATTCAATCATCTCTAAGTGAATTTATAGGAATTAATTCCTACTTTAAGTTGCTTACCAGCAGGATTTACAAAATGCTGTCTACTTATCTGATGGCTATGTCTTACCTTTAATTGGTACTTGATTTTAAATCTAGTTCAAAAGAATTTTTAAAAATATTTTTAAAAATTTGCTCATATTTACTTGAAAAAATAAATTATAAAACTACAATAATTAAAACTGTATAATATGAGCACATGAAAAACAGATTAATGGAATATACTAAGAAGTTTAGAAATAGATTCATATACATACAGCAATTTAGTGTATGATAAAGTTGGCATGATGTTTATCCAATAAATGATTTGGAGTCATCTACTTAGAAAAAAACCAAAGTTGAATCTGTTCACATTTTAAATTATAGGAAGTCCCAAATGGATTGAAATTGTATATTGGAGATAAAATGGAATCAATCAGGTACTAGAGGAATTCATGAGCAAATTATTCTTGTAGTGATAATAGAAAAGAAAATAAGTTTCTATGTACGATTCAAAATCCAGAGTCTATATCCTGTGAAATAAAGAATTTGGCTGGTCTTTGGTATCTGGGAGGTAATTTCAAATCCTTAGAATTTCCTGGGTGTCAGGAAATGTGTCATTCATGTTGGGTCCTGACAGCTTATGCTAATGAGGTGATTCATGGTGGGCTCTGAGACAGATTATACTAAGGAGATGACTCAGGATGGGAGCATTCTAGACAGATAGACCAACTCTGTGACTAGAAGTTTGGAGCTTTGAGCCAAGGGATATCAGCCTGATCTCCAAGGAGGCAAAAAGAGAGGGATATGAAAACTTTGTTTAACACATGACCAATATTTCAATCAATCATGCTCATATAACAAAACCCAATAAAATCTCTGGACATCCAAGCTCAGATGTTCATTCTTGTCTGTCAGTAGTATGTTGCATATTATTGCACACTGATATAACAAGAGGGTGATGAATCCTAACTCTAGAAAGAGGACACCAGAATTTCACATTTAAGACCTTCCCCGTCCTCATCCCTTGTGTCTCTTCTTTTGGTCGGCTCTGATTTGTATCCTTTTGTGATAATAAAGATGAAGGTTTAAAAACTGTATAACTCTTTCCTGAGTTCTGTTTGTTGTACTAGTGAATTATTGAACCAGAGTGGGTTGTGGGAACCCCTATAACTGTACCTAGTTGGCCAAAAGTTCAGGAGACCTAGAGACCCCTGAACTTGCAGCTGGTGTCTGCAGTGAGGCAGTCTTGTGGAGGGTTGTGTCTTCACCTGTAAAGTTTGGCCTAACTCAAGGTAGATAGCATCAGAAGTCATTAAACTATTTTAAAAAAGAACTGAGAAGCTGGGTGTGGTGACACACACCTATAATTCCAACTGGGTCAGAAAGATCACAAATTTGAGCCAGCCTGGGCAATTTAGCAAGATCCTATCTCAAAAATGAAATAAAAAGAACTGGGGATATAACTCAGAGGTAGATTGCTACTGGTTTCAATACCAGTACCCCCAACCCCAAATACACACATGACCAATAATTTGATAACATCAAACTCAAAAATTTCTACTAGGGGAAATGTTCATAAATCTTACCATTGAAAATGACCACATTTTCTAACAAAGAAAGAACATCCAAGTAGAAAAAGAAGCTCAACCAAAAATGAAATATGAATGTCTTTTTTAAAAAGATTTTTTAGTTGTTGATAGACCTTTATTTTATTTGTTTATTTATACGTGGTGCTGAGAATTGAACCCAGTGCTTCACACACACACGGCAAGCACTTTACCACTGAATCACAATCCTAGCGCACTATGAATGTCTTTTAACTTTATGGAAAGATGTTCAACATCACTCATAATAGGAGAAATGCAAAATGGAACTTTCCAAGACATAATTTTTTACTTACCCTATTGGTAAAAATCAGGTTTGATGACAAATTGTGTGGAGGAAGTGGGAATTAAGTGCTCTCATTCCATCTGGTGGAAGAATAAATGTGTCTAACCTCCAGGAGGGGCAATTTGGCAATGACTATCAACATTTTACTGCATATTTTCTGAAGCCTACTGATATCATCACTTTTAGAAGTTGTTCCTATAGGTATACTTGCCTATGTGTAAAATTATGTACAAGATTACATCTTTATAATGAAGTTGTTTATAATAGAAAAATATTAGAAACAATTTAAATATTCACCAATAAGATAGTGCTCAAATAATTATGCTACATCCATACAATAAAAATAATCCACAACAATAAAATGAAG
Source organism: Sciurus vulgaris (assembly GCF_902686455.1). Lineage (NCBI taxonomy): Eukaryota > Metazoa > Chordata > Mammalia > Rodentia > Sciuridae > Sciurus > Sciurus vulgaris. The sequence continues at coordinate 33,979,272 of NC_136474.1, forward strand.
GAAAAAAATTTTAGGGACTTCTTTCAAACACAGTAAGTGAGATGGGGGTGGTGTCCAGAGGAATGAGCATTACATGCCATTGGTTTGTAATATATGCTTCAACTACCATAACAAAGACCGCAGGCCAGCTGGCTTAAACAACAGAAATTTATTTTCTCATAATTCTGGAGACCAGAAATCTAAGATCAAGATGTCAGCAGAGTTATTTCCTTCTAAGCCTCCCTCCTTGGCTTACGGGTGACAACTATTACCTGTGTCTTCACAGTTGTTTCTTTGTATATCTTTGTATATGTCTTTGTCTTTTTTTTTTTTTTTTTTTTTTTTTTTTTTGTGGTGCTGCCTCGCTCTACCAACTGAGCTACATCCCCAGCCCAATCTCCTCTTCTTATAATGACATCCGTCATGCTGCATTATGTCCCACAAACATGACCTCCTTTTATCTTAACTACCTCTTTGAAGGCCCTGTCTCCAAACCCAGTCACACACTACAGTGCCAAGGGAGAGGACTTCAGCATATAATTTGGGGGAGAGGAAATAGCCAAAAAAAAAAAAAAAAAAAAAAACCAGTCCATGAAAGAGGGCAAAAAGGAATATAAGTATAGATATAGATATATCTCTGTATATGCATAAAATATCAGCAAGAGCTACACAAGAAACTATTAGCACCATTTGCCTCCAAGGAGGAAACCTGATGGCTGGAGGATAGGGATGCAAGCAGAATATATTATGAATGGTATTTTTTATATACCCATTCGGATCTTCTGAATTTTATATTATTCTTTAAATTATGAATTTGTGTTAGCTTTCCCTTATGGGAGCAAACACATGAGATAAATCAAATTAAAAAGAGGAAACGTTAATTTTGGCTCACAGTTTTGGAAGTTTCAGACCATGATTGATTGACCTCATTGCTTTTGTTCCTGCATTGAGGCAGCACATCATGGCAGAAGCACACATAACAGAGGAATCTGATCACCTCATGACAGCCAGGAAACAAAAAGGGAAAGAGAAGGGGCCAGGATCCTAATATCCCCTTCAAGAACACACTGTCATATAACTGGAAGACTTTCCACTAAGTCCTACCTCTTAAAGGTTCCATCATCACTCTCCATACTGCCACAGGCTGGGGACCAAGCTCTTAACACATGAACTTATAGGGAACATTTATACAAACCACGGCAGTTTTTAAAAACTTTAAAAATCAAGAAGTTGAATTTAAGTTCAAGACTTCAGATTATTTCTGGCATTTAATGGGAGAACTGTTTATCTGCTGATGAAGTAACTAGTCCTTACATTGTTCAAGAATAGTAATTGCCTGGCTGGCTGGCACTTATGTAATAGAAATAAAGCTACTGGCAGCCAATGCTGTCATAAGATGAATGCTTCTTATTTTGAAAATAAGCATATGGACATTTATCTATTTTCAGAATCCAATTTTCTGTGACAATACCATTTCCCCATCACTAACTTCAATGCACAGGATAATGTGTTTGCAGCTGACAAATAGTAAATAATGTAGCATAATGACATATGTTCACTTAGGTTAAGACGTGTAATTGAACATTGTTATAAGTTAGCTATAGTTTAAATAATATATCCTTTATTGCCACAAGATGGGGGGGAATAGTAGCTGTGCTTTAATAAATCTGCCTTAAGAATGAATTTCCAATGCCTCTTGAAAAACTGAAAGGTGTCGAATACATAGACAGTAGGACTGACAATATTGCACCCCAGGATATTTTGAAGGATGATAATACTAAGTAGTTAAATGGTGCAGTTGTTTTGTGCTCTATATTTGCAAAGAGCTTTTACACAATTTATTCATTGCAACTACTGTCAGAAGCATAATTTTTTTACTCATATTTTATAGGTTAAAAATGTGAGAGTGCAGCAGGAAAATGGCCAGCATCTATTCTGAGTCCTCATGCAATTCAAAAGCTGTGTGTGAGAATTTGTATCCAGAAATATTGACAATTTACAAAACTTGAACTATCAAAACTTGAACTGCAGTAGGTCTGCTCAAGTACCAAGGAAATGTGATTCAGGGACCAAATCTGAAGTCAAATAACACACAAGAGAAAACAATGCATGATTACTTACTTATTGAGTGATTATTGGTGATGATCACAGTATTGAAAGCATTTTCATATACCTTATCTCATTTTATCCTTACTAACAGAAGTATGCAGAATAGTTCTTATCATCACAAATTTAAAAAATTATATTAAAAATATAATGCCTTTAATAGTATAAGGTCTGTATTACTTTCTGTCTTTGCCATAGACTACTTCAATACAAATTTGCAGATGACCCTCTACAAAGCATAAAACCAAAGTGTGTGATAGAACTTCAGTGGCAGATAGCAACTGAACATGAAGGGATGTTTTTTTCCCTGCAAAGTAACTGTTCAAAGAACTCTATAGAGTGCCAGAAGTCAGGACAGCCTCTTTCGAAGGTACCTGACAGGGTGCCCACCCTCCCAACATGGTGTAATTGATGGATTTGCAGATTGAAAATATTCAATCCTCTGCTTCCATTCCAGTTTAGCGATTTGATTGTAATTATACCAGCAGAAATTCACTTGAGTTGCCTGTGGACTAGACTGGGATGAAAGAGCCTGTTCAGGAGATGCTTAAACTAACCAAAGCAACACTACCTCCAAGCTTAGCTCAGACAAAAGCTCTAAAATAGTTAGTTGGTAGCTTCTATCTTTTCTCTAAGAACAGCTTTGTGGACTCCAAATCTCTAAGAATCAGTCAAAGGGACTCTAGATCTCACCTATTTGGACAATTTTGTTTTCCATGATAGAAAGTCATGATTAACACTCAGACATCATGTCACTTTTCTGAATAACATAAAATGGAGTTTTAAAAATACTAACAGTGTGTGTTCAGTTTTTGTCCTCAAACTATGGCTCACTTTGCCTATGAATGACAAATGTTGCATCATAGTAAATTATTTTGGCCATGTCATTGGTGAACTTTACTTGTTGATGAAAGGGCCTGAAGGATTTAATAACATTTATTCATTCAAGTCTTCTGCATATATATTGACAACTGATGAAATTCATTACATGGCAAGGCAGTGAGATGATAGGGAAAGCTCTACCTCCAGAGTCAGACTGATGCATCATGCATGACTTACGTGATCCTGAGAAAATCACATTGCCTTTCCATGCATCAGTTTCTTCATCAGTAAAATGGCAATATAAAGTCATCAACTTCTGTAGGGTTGATACATATATGGAATCATATATTTAAACTTTTGCCTAGTAGTTGCAGTCTCTCTCTCTCTCTTTCTCTCTCACACCCATTTTTCATTACTATAAAGCAATACCTGAGGGAGGATAACTTTAAAAAGAAAAGGGGTTTTTCAGCACATAGTTCTGAAGATTCAAAAGCATGATGCTTACATCAGCTTGGCTCTGGTGAGGACCTTATGGCATCATGGCAGGAGCACATGTGCAAAAGGAAATCACATTGCAAAATAGAAGCCAGCAAGGGACTGGGATTCCACAGTTCCTTCTGAGAGCACTCTCCCAAATGACCTAAGCTTCACATCTTAAGGCTCCCACCACCTCTATATCACCACACTGAGGACCAAACCTCCAATACCTGGATCCTAGGGGTCAACCTTAAAAAAATCCAAATTTTAGCACCTCCCCCTTTGTATATGTGAACATGTGCATATATACAATATATATTGTATGTATGGATATGTGCATACACATGTATGTGTACATATATGGTTAAAATATTATGACCCATTCCACCTTTTCTGTGCATTTCTATAGTAACTGACAGCATAGCTAGTCTACAAAGATGATCCCCAAAGGACCATGTTTTCTGGCAACCACATCTTGGGGTTTAACATTGAATCTAGGCTGCCTTGTGACTTGCATCAACCAAAAGAATGTAGTGGAGGGGCTGGAGTTGTGGTTCAGTGATAGAGCACTTGCCTGGCATCTTGGAGGCCCTGAGTTGGATACTCAGCATCACATACGATTAATTAATTAATTAATTAATTAATTAAAGATCTGATGACAACTAAAAAATATTTTTAAAAAAGAAGGTAGTAGAAATGACACTGCTGATTCTGGGCCTACCCTGAAGAGGCCTGACAGAGTCTGCTTCTCATTTCTTGGATCATATGACTTTAATCCTTGAGCTAGGACATAAGAAGTCAGCTGCCTTATTTGAAATATCACATGGAGACACTGTGTGGTGATACCATGTGGAAAGAGAGAAGCCCCAAGACCAGAAGGAGAGGAGAAGGACTGTCTAAGCAGCATCCCAGCTGATTTCAGAATCCCAGCTCCCCTCGAAGGCTGGCTTATAAGTGCATTACCTTGGATTTCTCCAGTCCAAACAAAGCCTTGATTAATACTGCCCCAGCTGATCAACTCACATGAAGCAGAAAAACCACACTGCTAAGCTCAGTTAGAATCATGAGAGATAATCAAGTGGCTTTTGTTTTACATCACTGAGTGGTGGGGCAGTTTGCTACTCAACAATATATAACTGAGATACTGGTCCAGACCAATATCATCTCAAATGTACCAGGCATATGTGACCTGTGACACTGACTTGTGGTACCGCACATTCAGCTTGCCTACAACAGAACTGATCATTTGCCCTAGGCCCTCACTACTGCTGTGTTCCCTGTAGCAATGACTGCACCATTACCTATGAGTTGCCCTGTAGCCTCATAAATGGCTAGGGGAAAACTCATGAGGTTTTGAACTGTGGTAACAAGGGACCTTTTATCCTTATTAAGGTGTTCTTCTCCATGTGCCCATTTATCATCACACAGAGAGGTTACTACAGCATGAAAAAAACAAAAAAACAAAACAAAACAAAAAACATTAAGTCAGGGTGCAAATCCAGTCTCTGCTGTATGTCATGGGGGTAATGATGTCTTTGTAGTTCTTGATGTTTCTTTCTCTCATCACCAGGCAAGTTTGTTTCCCTGAAGAGTTTCCACCATTGATACTCAGCTGAGAGGGTTTTCACCTAATTAAGAAGAATGGCCCAGCTATACCATTCCTTGGTATTTATTCTAAAAAATTAAAATCATCATAATATAGTGATATATGCATACCCATGTTATAGCAGCTCAATTCACAATACCCAAACTATGGAATTTGCCAGGTATCCATCAATGGATAAGTGGACAAAGAAAATGTGATATATATACACAATGGAGTTTTATTCAACCGTAAAGAAAAATTAAATTATGGCATTTGCAGGAAAATGGGTTGAACTTGAGACAATTATGTTAAGTGAAATAAGCCAAACTCAGAAAACCAAGGGTAATATGTTTTTCCTTATATGTGAAAGGTAGAGAAGAAAAAGGAAAAGAAAGGTTGGGGGTGGGTCTCATGAAAATTAAAGGTAAATCAGTAGAGTAGAGGAAAGGGACCAGGGGAAGGAAGAGGGAAGAGAGAAAAAGGGGGAAATACTAGGGAATGATATTGACCAAATTAAACTGTTATATTATGTGCATGTATAAATATGTAACAACAAATCCCACCATTGTGTACAACTATCATGCAACAATTTAAAAAAAAAAAAAAAAGAAGAAGAAGAAAGAAGCAATACTGCCAATAACAAAGAAGTACTTGATCTGCTTTGAGCCTCAAAACTGACTTTAGGGAGCTCATCCTGAGATAATAAACAATTCAGGCTTGTGGAGAAAGAAAGGGTTTTTTTACAATCCCCAAACTCCCCTTACACAAAAATAAACAGATTTGACTGACTTCAACTAGAGAGTTTGGGGTCCAGATAGTTTTAGTAATTTGAGGGAGTATTACAGGGAGTTGGAGTTGGGAACTATGGGAGTCCCTAGGGAGGGGTAGCTGACCTGGGGCAGGAGAGCAGGATGGTCACCATTCCCAGAATCAGAAGACCTCTGGGTTCAGGCACCAGGTGACCTGCAGCTCCTCAGAGCTGATGAGAGATGATAGTAATGGGTTGATTATTATTATAGTAGCTAATAGTAATGGGGTGATTTGTAGAGGTCCTGGACTCTGATAAGAAACCAGACCACAAAACCTATCAGCTTCAGCAGCCAGGGCCTGTGCAGATTCCAAAATAATCAGTCGAGGCACCCAAATCCAAGAAGAGACCATCACCCTATTATGAGGGCCAGTAGGAACCAACAAAGAAGATTGGGCTAAGAGGAAATATAAGCCCTTCCTTGAGCTCAAATCCTTCTTAGGAAGGGCAAAGATGAAGAAAATAGCCTAGGGTAGGGAGTTGCACTTTGAACTGTTTTAAACTGAATAGGGTTGGAAGAGTGGAAATGTTCTTAACAGTGTTCCTTAACATCTGTTCCTTAACAGTGGGAATATGTTCTGCCATATGCTTTGAAACATGTTTTGTCAACAAACATCATAGAGTGTTCTTATACAAATTAAGATGGACATAGCATCACTAGGTAATATCATTTTATGGGACCCTTGTTGTATATGCAGTTTATCATTGATGAAGATGTTATTATGCTATTGACTTAAGGGGCATGTTTACATTTGTCCTACTATCATCAGGAATCTCATTCAATCTCAGATGAGCCCAGTTATACATAATAAAGGTATGTTGGTTTTGCTCATCTGAGTGCAGTGTGCAAATTTTGACTCCCAGTACATGTATTCAGGTTGAGTGACCTGGACTCAGTAGTTAGCCTCTTCAGGCCTTAGGCTCCCCATCTGTAAAGGGTTAGTGCTGGCATCTACAGAAGAACCATCTGAAACAGTGCTGGAAGTAGAGTCAATCTGAAAATGTGCCAGATGTTCCTGATCTCACTATGAAATTGTCACTAAATTTCCATCAGCAATTGTCTTCCCTGTTTTGCTGTCTAATGCATTCAGTTTACTAGAATATGAGCACCTCAAGGACAGGGACTCTTATTCAGTTTTTTTTTATGTGCTGACAATAGTGATAGGCAGGTGACAGGTGCTCAAACATGTTTGTTGAATGAAATTTTTCTGAAAGACAAAGACAAGGCAGTCAAGGCTGGGAATCCTCCAGAAGGGTTGGAAGTCAATGTGGAGAACAAGAAACCAACATGTTCCTTGCTTCCAGTAGCCTTCTCCCTTCTTAATGGGACCCACCCATGGTGCAGGTGCTACCAACAGAAATCCTGGGTTTGATGCTATGGGTCATGCTGGTCAAGACAGGACAAACCTGCTAGTGTTCACAAAGGCTGTCAGATGTTAATGGCATGAGGACGCTGGCCATCTGCCATCAAAACCTGAACAGCTGCCTGGCAGGGAGAGGCGTGCCATCTATCCACTGAGAACCTGGAGGGGATGCTTCAGGCCTAAGAAATGATGAGTATAAGGTTGGGCAGGAGGGACCAATGAGGATTTGCTTCATTAGTGAGACAAACTAATGCTTCGTATTTATTCAATGCCAGGCAGTGGGTCTAGACATGTTACCTCTTTGAGTCTTCAAAACAAGCCCTTAAAGAAGATCTCAATTTATAGTTGAGAAAATGAAAGTCAGAGAATTCAAGTAATTTTTCCAGAGATACAGCTAGAAAGTGGTAGAGTGCAGACTTAGATCTGGGTAATCTGATTCCTCACTATGGAATACCAGAATCTGTCACCTCAAAGTAGGAAGAATTGTTGATTTGTAAACAATTAAGAGAGCAGATGAAAGAAAGCTTACTGACCTTTTTGCCTAAAGGCAGGATATATATTCACAAAGACAAAAGCTGTCCTGCCTCTTGTACCAGGGAGAACATAGTTTAACCAGTGGCATCAGATGAATTTCCATTAACAAGCTTTACACACTTACCTTCATCTGCCATTAATTTGTCTGTAGAGACTCAAAGTTCTTTTCCTTTGCCTGATCATTTCTCTAAAAATCTACTGTTCTTTGTTGAAAATGCTGTGTGAGCTGCAATCCAAAACCAAAACTTCTTTGAGAACTGCTGATTCTCTGGGCATCTCCCTCCAAAATATGAAATGCTAATGTTAATAAGTTGTTTGATTTTTCCTTGCTCATATGTCTTTTGTAGCAGGTGTCTGTTCCAACTGATAACCTATAAAGGTTATGACTGGTCCCTGACAGTGTCATATGGCACCCACAGAGGTAGGACCACATGCTGGTGCACCTGCTTCTCAGTATCCTCAGGAGGTTCCTCAACTGGGACAAAATCCTGTACTTATTTCTCTTAGGTCAGAAGTTGTCACATCTTCTGTTTTTTTTAATCCACCCCCACATACTATACAAGTGCAAATAATTTTAATCCTATTAGTCTCTTGAGGGCTTTGTGGGGAGGTGTACCAGAACTTAAGATCTAGCTCTCCCATGCAGCAGTAGCTCCCTGACTCAGTTCACTTTTCTGCTAAATAAACTATGACCCCTACAATCTTCCATAATTCAGTGAATTTCTGCCCCAAATTATTTTATTTCACAGAATTCACAGGAGTTGAGAGTGAGGCTGTATCCAAAAATGTTACCCTAAAAATGTGTCCTTAAAAATAAACATATGACAAATGGCAGAGTCTGGCTTTCAGCTGCAGAGGTATTACAATCAACTTGGATGCATGGCTGGTGTACAGCACAGTGGTGGAAGACTTGCCTAACATGGATACTTGAGGATCAGGAATCTCAAAGTTGACTATTACCATCAAAAAGCTTAGAAAGCAAGCCAACAGGATCTAACTGGCAGCCCTGAAGGCTGTGGTTCACATAAACAGGGACAGGTGTGGCTTCAAAGCTTGTTTCCTATTAGCAATCTCTTGCTATCAACCTCCACCCAGAAATTTCAGAAAACTTCAAATGATATCAACTCTATTCATTATATAAATACTCCAGATCACAGGGCAACAAAATATAGGGAAGATATATCAAAGGCACAAAACATTAAGAAACTATAGACCTTATGCGTAGGAAAATCAAACCCTTTTCTCAAGTACATCATACATTTCTTACAAAGCACTTCCTTGTGTCATTTCTCAAATTCCTGGTGCCATTACGAACAGGCTACATCCTATGCAGGTAACTCAGTTTGTAGGCTCTGGGCCCTCTGGAGAAATGGTCTTGTTGACAACAGATCACATATTGTTTCTCAAATCCATGTTCTTAACATCCAGCTCCAAAATGAACAGGACCTGAAGGAAAACAAGTAGCTCAGTTTCTACTTCAATTGTTGGCTGGAAGTAATTCAGACACAGCAGCTAAAAATTTTAGCAGAGAAACAAGAATTTGACCCTCTGTGACTTTCAGAGAACCCATGAGAATTACTCAACAACCAAGACATAGAGGGTTAGGGTTAGGGTTAGGATTAGGGCCTAGCAAGTACTTTTCCTCCTGGCAGACTGAGAACCTGCTTCTCATAAGACCAGCTCCATTCATCAGCACACAGGTGCTGTCCCTGTCATCAGCAAGTTTTCTGCCCCTTGACAGCACCTGTCTGGTAATCTGCACTGATATGCCAGCTGCTCTCTTGTCCTTTTTGATGAGCATAGGGGACAGCTTTCCTCCAACCCCTACTCCTCCCAGCCCGCACCCTCCTCCTCCTCAGACCCCAACACAGGCACACAACTGCGGGTGACAAACGAGCAATTTAATTTCACTGCACTCAGCAAGAGCAAGCAGCAGATGGAAGGCCACAGAAATCACCAAGCGCTTTTGGCAGGATGGAGGGGGGCCATTGGGGGGGGGCTGTCACCATAACAACTGGGAAGCATTGCTGAAGTTTCTATTCTGGTGCTGCCACTAATTACTATGAATGTTTCATTCGGCCCTGTGATCAGTCGTCCCCAAAGCAGCCTGTTACCGGCAGACGGCTTGTTTTCTTCTCTCCAGAAAGTTGGCCAAAGACCGCAATTGTGTTTGCTTCATTTTTTGTTTTTTAAAAAACACTGCCAGGGTAAGAATGTTTTGTCTTACATTTTATTGTAAGAGCTCAGGTGCCCCTAGATTCCTTCTATGTTGGGAAATAAAAAGCAAACCAGCAGCATTAACAAATTTAGTGTTTAAACGTGTGCACAGGAAAAAAAATACAATGAGAAATACTTAATAGTATTTGGCCCCTCTGATAGACAGATCAATATGAGGTTATTTTTTGGAAGTTCAGCCTTCCCTATTTCTATATTAAAAGTTTTAGTCACTAAGATTAATCCCAGAGAAGCTTAGGTTGACATTCAGTTAGCTTTCAAATGGACACAGGGTGGGATGAGTTAGGTGTGGCACTGAAGGGCAGAAGTGAGACCAAGTTTTAAGGAAGGAAACAACTCAATTTGTTTTTTAAAATTTATTATATTAATTGTTCAAAAAAGGTTTGAGTTAGCCTACCAAAAATATATGTAATACTGAATGTTAAATACACTAGAAGAACAATGGGTAAGGCAAAAAAATCTATGGTAATGAACACAAAAAGAAACACATACCATATAGTTCTGCACATTTACTAGAGGGGAAAAAAAGCCACACTTCAGGACAGTTATGTCTTCTGGAAGCAGGATCAAAGATGCACAACTCTCCTGATGCTAGAACCTGAAAGAGAGGCATCTGGGCAGCCTTCCATTGGTGTAGTCTCTGGTCAGCCTGTTTTGGGGATCACTGAGTCATAATCAAAAGGCCATCATTTTTAAAAGTCTTTATGTTATTATAATATGCTTTTTAATTTAAAAATCAGAAAAAATATTTTCAAGATATAAATAGAACCAGGGATATAGTTCAATTGGTAGAGTGCTTGCCTCAAATGCACAAGGCCCTAGGTTCGAGACCCAGCACAAAAAAGAAAAAAAAGATAGAAATAAAGGAAAAGGTTTACAAAAATCTTTTAAGTTCTGGAAATAGAAAAAAATTATGATTCTCAATCAGTAGAGTATAATACAATCTTTGAGGTGTAAAAAAACAAAATTATAGCAATTCCAGTTTCCCAGATCTTAATTGACTTTATTTGTAATTATAGAAACTTAAAGAATCCAGGACCCAAAATGGTTCAGTATGCCTACCCACCATATGAGCATTTCCATTTATAGCTAGAGAAAAGGAAGTGACATGTAGAAAATGGAAGTGAGAAAAAGCCTGATTGGTTACTGCTCAGTCTGTTTCATGTGTTTTGAACAGTTGGCTGCTTCTGACCTCCTGAGACTCAGCTACTTGTTATAAGAATACCTTCAGACGATCTATACCTTGAGTTATGTTACAGTTTTAGGCTAATCTTAATTCAATTTAACAGAAGTGAAATGTCTCCATTAGTCAAAAGATGAGAGTAAACAAAAGCAATGAAGTAGTCTTACAGTCAGATGATGTAGAGAATGTAAGTAATAACTTTTCCTTACCCACCACAAGTCATGTCTGACACTCTTAGAACCAAAGACAGTTCCACAAAAGAAAAACAACAGTTATTCTTGAAGTTTTACAACAGGAAATACTTAAGCAATGAAGACCTAAAGACCCAGAGAAAATCATGTATTTTTTTCTGATTTTTTTAAACTGATACATAAAAACATAAAAATGGTACATGTTTATGGAGTTCCATCTGATGTTTTCATAGATGTATACATTATGTAATGCTTTCATCAGGTTAAACATATGTATCTCCTCGAACATTTATTATTTATGGTAAAAACACAAGAAATCCTTTCTTCTAAAACTGTATTTTGATGCTTAGATGCAATAAAGAAAGGATAGACATGTAGAAATGCGCTTGGACAAAATGAGGATCTGTTCTATTGGTAATAAGCTTGGGGGAACAGCTATTTTTGGCCTATCTGTGATTTCATATCTTTTTTTCCAGTATAGGGCAGGGCATTTGTCACATTAGGGTTTTAATCACCTATTTCAGAAGGGTAGGTGAGATAATTTCTTATGGCCTGTCTTCACACACAAAGGTGGAGAAGATCAGAATGCCTATCTTGCTTCTGAGGCCCTCTTTAGATCTAAGCACTTCAGGGTAGCATTTTCTGAGTACTGACAAGACTTGGCAGAAATAAAGCATCCAACAGGCTAAACTTTTGAATACTAGAAAGTACCCTAAGAATTGTGTCATTGAAACCAATAGTGACACCCATCCTAAAATTCATACCATATTTCAAGGGACTCCAAAGAGCTGAAACAATCTTGAACAAGCTTGAGGACTGATTTCAAAACTCACTGCAAACTACAGTAATTAAAACAGTTTGGTTCTGGCATTAGGATAGACACATAGATCAATGAAGTGGAATAGAGTCTCTAGAAATAGCCAATCACAGTGGCACATGCTTGTAATTCCAGCAACTCAGGAGGCTGAGGCAGGAGGATCCCATGTTTAAGGTCATCCCGGACAACTTAGACCCTGTGTCAAAATAAAAAATAAAAAGGTCTGGGGATGTAACTCAGTGGTAGAGCAAAAACCAAACTTCCTTAGTCCAAGTTTTATTCCTGCTTTTCACATCTAAGTTTTTCATAACTTTCTGGTTAGCTTTCTGCTCCTTATTACCACAGTAAACTCAGTTAAAAGCTGCCAGCAATACCCATGCCACTGCCTGAATGCTATTCTGCCTAGAAATTTTTTCCCAACAGATTAATTATTCCTTCACCTTTAAATTCAGCCTCATAAAATGTCTCAGGACATGAGCAAAATGTAGGCAACTTCTTTGCCAGAACATAATATGAATGGCCATTAGTCCAGTTTCCAAGAGAGTTCACCTTTTCCTCTGAAACCCCATGAGCCTGATCTTTACTGTCCACAGTCCTATTAGCATTTTGGTCTTTAGATATCCCACTAGAATTGCCCACTAAGCTTTGTTTACAGCAATCTAAAACTTTTCCAGCTTGCATCTCTAAACTATCCAAAATTCCTTCCACAAATTCCAAAAGGCTCCAAAAGCTTCTGAACCACATGGTTAGGTTAGTTACAGCAGTGGTCCCATTTCTTGGTACCAATTTCTTTTTTAGTCAACTTTTTTACCACCATGACCAAAAGATTTGAGAAGAACAATTAAAGGAGGAAAAGTTTAGGGAGGTCACAGTTTTGGAGGTCTCAGTCCATAGACAGCTTACTCCATTCCTCAGGGCTGAGGTAAGACAGGAAGGACATCATGGTGAAAGAGTGTAATAGAGCAAAATGGCTCAGGACACAGCACAAGGAAGTAGACAGAGAGAGAGAGAAAGAGAGAGAGAGCTCTGCTGAACAAGGGCTAAATATATACCCCAAAGATATGCCGCAAGTGACCCACCTCCTCTAGTCACAACCTACCTGCCTAGAGTTACCATCAGGTGGCTCTATCCCTATCAGGGTATTAACATACTGAATAGATTTAGGATCTCATAACCCAATCATTTTACCTCTAAATTTTCTTGCATTGTCTTACACATGAGCTTTTGAGGGATACCTCACATCTAAGTCATAACACTAGGGTTCAATCCCCAGTCCTGAAAAAAATAAAAGCAAGCCCAGAAATAAACCTATGCACACATGATCAGCTAACTTTGACAAGTATGCTAAAAATCAGTGGTGCTGAGAATTGGACATTAAAGGGTACTGGAATATATGGCAAAGCCTGCCTTTTGGGTATGTGGATTATTTTGAGCCAAGGCCATTTAGAAAAAGCAGACATAGAAACAAACAAACAAATAAACAAAAAAACTCCAGAAACAGGGTACGAGGTTTCTTGTTTATGAAGAAAATTCTATTGTGTGTCTCTCTCTTTAACTCCTATCAGTGGAGAAGGCACAGACTTAAATCTGCATAACCAGTCTTATAAAAGAATCTTTATTTACCAAACTTTTCTCATCAATTTTTCTCCCCCACCCACAAGTCCCAAACTCCTTTTCCTTTTTTAAACCTAAAATTACGTTCTGACCACTTCTTTAGGTTCTTCATCCCTGGGTCCTCCCATGAGTACATATATGATCACATGCAAATAAACTTCTGTTTGTTTGTTCTTCTGTTTGTCTTTAGCCAGTTCAGTTTGCAGGGCCACATTTGGCCCTGCAATCTTAAGATGGGTAGAGGAATGTAGTTTTCCCTCTCCTACAGTATACACATGCTTCACCTTACTCTCTATATAAATATTAATTAAAAATGGGTTAAAGACCTAAATGTGAGAACTATAACTTTAAAAAAAAATTGAGGAAAAGCCTCAAGACATTAAATTTGGCAATGGTTTTATGGATATGACCCCAAAAGCGCAGGGAACAAAAGAAAAAGAAATTGGACTACATTGAATTCAGTTTTGCACATCAAAGGATACTCTCATAAGAGTGAAAAGACAACCTGAAGAATGAGGGAAAATATTTGCAAACTGTCTACCTGACAAGGGATTAAGATCTAGAATATAAAAAGTACTCCTACAACTTCATAACAAAAACAAAATAAACAACCTGATTTTAAAAATAGGCAAAGGGCTTAAGTAGACATTTCTCCGAAGATATACAGATAGCCAATAAGCACATGAAGAGATGTTAAACATCACTGGTAATTAGAAAAATACAAATCAAAACTAGAATGAGTGAACTGTTAGGTGGCTATTGTAAAAAAAAGAAAAAAGAAGAAAAAAAAAGAAAGGAAGGAGAGGGAGGGAGAGAGAGAAAGAAAGAGAGAAAGAAAGAAAGAAAGAAAGAAAGAAAGAAAGAAAGAAAGAAAGAAAGAAAGAAAGAAAGAAAGAAAGAAAGAAAGAAAGAAAGAAAGAAAGAAGGAAGGAAAGAAAGAAAGAAAGAAAAGAAAGGAAGGAAGGAAGGAAAGAAAGAAACTGTTGGCCAGAAATTGGAATCCAAGTGCATTAATGGTGGGAATGTAAAATGGTGCTGCTGTGGAAAGCAATTTGCTGGTTACTCAAAAACTTGAATGTAGAATTACCTTATGACACCAGGCACAGAGGCACGTGCCTATAATCCCAGTGGCTCAGGAGGCTGAAGCAGGAGGATCATGAGTTCAAAGTCAGCGTCAGCAAAAGTGAGGCTCTAAGCAACTCTATAAGACCCTGTCTCTAAATAAAATACAAAATAGGGTTGAGGATGCAAAAAAAAAAAAAAAAAAAAATAGGGCTGAGGATGTGGCTCAATAGTTGAGTGCCCCTGAGTTCAATCTCTGGTACCAAAAAAAAAAAAAGAAAAGAAAAGAATTACCTTATGACTTAAAAATTTCACTTTGGGGGCATAAACCCAAAAGAATTGAGACAAGGGATTCAGGGATTCAAACAGATATTTGTAGATCATTGTTTATTGCAACATTATTTACAAGGGCACTATCCCATTATTGGAAACTATGAGTAATACAGCTTACACATAAAGTGGAGAAGGATGGGAAATAGGCTTTTAAATGGCAACAACAAAAACAAAACCGAAAAGCTCCAAAGGGGTGAAGCCTAGTTTAAAATTCAGGATGCAAGATCCTCGAGTCTGTTGAAAGAACCCATAAATGTTTGACTACTGAGTACAAGTGTACAATCACTCATGTTTCCAGGCCCTGCTCAAAAGCACCTCCTTTAAGAAGCCATCATCTCTTAATCTTGTCTGCCTGTACATCAACATACAACTCTGTATTTATCCCTGCACTTAGCAGAAGGTGGGGTGGGGCAGAACGTGAACTTTATAGAGGACTAAGCATGAGCTGGATCCAGTCCCTCCCCGGCCATAGGCCCACAAGTTCCCTCATTTGGAAAGCAGAACAATCATTCCTAGAATCATTAATAGTTCGGTACAAAAAGCACAGAGCACTCAATACGTAGATGCTATTATCATGGCTGTGGTGACCTGTCTCCACTCTACTAGTCAAATGTATCCTTCTTGGAGGGAATGTTTCTCTGCATCTCTTCCCCTAACTCCCCTCACCAATGACACAGAGCTCCTGACCCAGTGAATGAATAAATGAGCAAGTGAGTGAATACGTGGATCTACTTATTGTTCAGGAGACCCTCTTAGAGTAGGAATGGCTGTAGGCAGAGCAGCTCAGATAAATCAACCACCTCAGGTCCGCAAATAAACACTCACCTTCTTTTTGACAACCAATGGCCTCCCCCAGATGGATTCTCAGGACCTTAGGGTGCTGAAACCTCCCAACTTGCCCTGAAACCAAAGGCCTCCTGCCAAGAATGTCATCTCTTGGCTTCTGGTTTGGATTTCAGTGATGTTTGTTTTTCCCAAAACAGTCATGACCTTTCAGCATGTCTGAAATGTGATATTCCCAGAAGATTTGCCCACCTCTCCTACTTTTTAGAAAATATTAAAAGAAAATAATGTGCTACTTCTACAGTAACTGGGCTTTTTCTGTCAGTTCAATAGTGATAAGACACATGTTTTCTCCTTCATCAACTGTAAACCAGTGGTTCACAACTGGGTGCTGGGTGGAAGATTTTGTCCCTCCGACCAGGGGATATTTAACAACGTCTGAGACATTTTTGGTTGTCATGACTTGTGTGCTTATATGAGCATCTATTGGTTAGAGGCCAAGGTTGCTGGTGAGCCTCCTACAATGTACAGGATAGCCTCACATAGCAGATGCCTATCTTGCTCCAAATGTCAATAATGCTGAGGTTGAGAAACCCTTTTCTGTCCCATCTTCAGATATATCAGCTTGTCCATTGTTTAGAGGGAACTTTCTCGAGTTTTAATGTGCATTTGATCATCTGGATCTTGTTAAAATGCAAATTCTGATTTTGTAATTGTGGGGTGGAGTTTGAGTCTTGGCATTTCTAATAAGCTCCCACGTGAGGCCAGAAAATACTGCCAATTTATGGACACACTTTGAATACCAAGGGTTAAAAGCAAGAAATTTCTGTATTATAAGGTGAGGAAACCAAAGACACAAGTGTTAAAATTGGTGTGGTTACACATCTTACCAGTCCTTGAACAGAGGAATAAGCCTTTGAAATTCTGCAAACATGTGAAGCATTAGAATTTGCAGGACCTAGTATCAGACCTGGATGCTGGGACTTCCCATCAATACAGAAGATGGGTATACTGGGGAAAGTGGGTGAGAGTGGAGGATAGTGAAGTAGGGGGTAAGTTGGGGATACACATTCTGCTGGAGGTAGTAAAGGCTTAAAGAGAAAGGACTTCAGAATAGTAGGGGGAGGGAAGATGAAGTGAGCTCCTGGAGGGAGGTGCCGGCAGCACAGGCCCACCCTAGGCAGTCAGGAGGGAGAAGGCATTTGCAGAGTGTGGGAATGTGGAGCTAGAGCAGAAACAGAGTGTAACTTTGGGACAATGACCTAACTTCCTCAAACAACAAGTGTGGGCCTTCTCTGGGAAACTATGTACACTGACATGAGTAGGGCAATGTTCAGACCCAGTGGCAGGAAGCTCACTCCCCATCACTCAGGGGCATCGTTGGGGGCCATAGGTGTTCAAGAGTTTATACCTATTGTTAAGGAACCAGCTAGAGAGAAGGAAGATGATTCTGCCCCAACCCTTCTTCCCTCTGCAACTTTTCTCAACTCAGAAGTCACCTCTAGAAAGTAGGGAGGAAGATGCTTCAAACCCTGTGTTAAGAGTTGTAAGAAATCTAATTTTGCAGATCTTCATCAGCTTTATTTGCAATTCTAGAATCAGGCAGCACTTAGAACCTGAAATGGTTCAGAATGCTCCAACCCCGCTACATGAGTAAAGTTGTGGTTATAATCAGTGAAAAGAAGTGACAAAATGGAAATGAGGAAGAAAGACAGTCTGATGGGTTACTGCTTGTCTTATTTGCACATGGTTTGAATAGTTGAATGCTTCTGATTGACTGAGACTCAGCTACTTTCTATAAGATAGGTTACAGTCTACTCACATTAAGTTAGGTTATAATTCACCAAGTATGGAGAAACCTTTAGGCCAAACCTTGAACATGTTTAAAGGCATCTGTAGGCCAAACTTAACTCAATTTAACAATCCCCACCCCTATCAATCTGGGCATTGATATCACTTTGTCATCATCATGCAGGGACTTACTTGGTCTCAGATTGTTCTGAACAATAGGAGAAAGTGGGTTTTATAATATAGAAAAGGGAAACAGAACAAAATGGAAATTCAAACAAACCAACCTAAGGGCTGGGGACGTGGCTCAATAGTTCAGCACTTGCCTAATATGTGCAAGGCCTTGGTTTGTATCCTTAGCCCTGCAAAAATACATAGAAAAAAATAGTCAATTTCAGGTTATCTTAGTTTATACTTAAGGGTTAAACAACAGGGGACTTCTTTATGAAGATGAGTCAGGTATATTAGAACTCCCATCTGCACAAAAAAGCCATCTGTTTGGGGGGTCTACCTACCTGCTCCCTAAAAGTTTCACTTTGATTATGTGGCATTTAGCAAGAGTGATTCCCTTTTGGTTTTCTCTGTTCTATTGGGTGCAAGAGCTCAGTCCAACACAAAAGCCTCCCATACTTTTAATTTAACACCTGGGTGCTCCTGCAGCTACAGGTGTGAGCCTGAGGCAGGCTGAGAAGCAATCAGAGGGGGAGGGTGGGATTGTATTCTCCACCTGTAAAAGGTCAGATTAGAAACTCCACTCTGGACCTGGACACAAACCAGAGAATCAATGCTCCTTGCAATGCATTGTATTTTGGGCAGCAATGTGCAATCTTTTTGTTGTTATTGTTGTTCTCCTCCTCCTCCTCCTCCTCCTCCTCTTTTGTCTCCTTCTTCTTCTGTTCTTTTAAGGAATACAGCTCTAGTACTTTCAAGTACAAACAATAACTTGAACTTGGCTAAAAATAACGTGAGCTTGTTGCCTAAATCAAGAAAAGTGCTTTATTTTAATGTATAGTTAAAATGATTTATAGTTAGCACAATTACTCATGTGTAAAAGACTATTTCTATCATGTGTGAAAATAACTTCACATCTTATGGAGATATCTTGTTCTGCAATCACTCCACTACTGGCTCAGGCAATCCCTTGCCCCACATATAGTTCAAATATAAATGTTTCCTCCTAGATCAGAACATACATCAAATTAATGAGATATACAGTTGATGAATTTTTACCATATTACTATAGATGTTGGATTGGTAATAGAGACCAATATAGGGGCAAAGGGAATTTTCCTTTCACCCTCTGACAACTCAGTAATTTCAGTGTGTAATACATTTGTCTACAATGGTAGACAAAGCAACAGGAGAAAGGCACTTAATGTATTATGTTCATATATACAGGAGCATCACAACATTTGAAACTTGAAGAAAGGCCACATGGTTGAGGTATATATAACAACCTAAGCTACAGAAAGGAACACAGGCTTGGGGTTTCTGGGAGGAGGTGACAACAGTTATGAAAGGGGAAGGGAAGGAAATGCATGGTGAACAAATGCTGTCTAGTTATGCAGATAAAGTCTCCCAGGTAGCAGCCCTCAGGAGAAGAGGTGATAGGCTGTGTGTTAGTCAGCTTTCCATTACTATAGCATATATCTGAGATAACCAAATTATAAAGAAACAAGGTTTAATTTGGCTCATAGTTTTGGAGGTTCCAATCTATAATCAATTGTCCCCATTGCTTTGGTTGAGACAGCACATCATGGAAGAAGCACAGGGTAGAACAAATCTTTCACTTCATAGCTAGAAAGCAAATGAGGGAGGGAGAAAGGAAAGAATGAAGGTTCTTCAGTCCCTTAAAGGAAAACCTCCAAGATCCAACCTTCTAGACCCCACCTCTTAAAGGATCCACCACTTCCCAGTAGCACCACCCTAGAAACCAAGACTTTAACACCTGGGCCTCTAGGGGAATATTCAAGATTCAAACTATAGCACTCTGCCAAAGTCTCTCTAGGCAAGACAGACACTGACATTTTGTCTCCTTTCCTGTGATGCAAGTTGATCTCTGATTGATGGAATCTCTGGGAGAGGATTCATGACAATTGCATTTTCCTGTATAAAATTGCTTGCCAAAACTCCATATTTTGAGTTACTGCTTCCTAAGCCCCAACACCAGCCTTTTTCAACCTGAGCACTTGCAACAAGGACGCTAAATCTAAAGCAGCAAAATTATGCCTGTTCACAACATGACTATGAGCATGCCAAGACTCATGAGTTTGTATCAACTCAATAACTTTTCAGTTTAAGCATGCAAAAACATATTTTAATTTGGGCACCTTCAGGAAGACTAGAAGTAGTTGAACTCTTTAAGCTATAATAAGTAAGGTGTTCGCAATGGGCAGTATGTTATTACGAAATGTATATTTTGATTTCCATTCACAGTTCCTAACTAATAGCTCCTATAACCCTTATAATTTCCTAAGTGACTAGAGCAATAAGAGTATCTTTTGTTAAAATAATGGGCCTTTTGTCCTTAGTTCCTGAAACAACTCCAGATCTCTAAAGGTGAAAGACAATCTTTTGTTGTTGTTGTTTTTCAAAAGTCCCTTTCAACTACACCTGAGTTTATGTTAATGAGGTGGTTATGCAAAGTCCCAAGATAACCACAGGATTAGGGACTGGTTGCCAGGAAAACCAACCACAACTCAGAGGGTTGAAATTTACAGTTCCATACCCGACCTCCAGGGAGAGAAGACGAGCTGAAAGTTAAATGGATCACCAGTTGCCAATGATTTGAACAATCATGTCCATGTGATAAATCTTCCACAAAACTCCCCAAAGCCTGAAGAGTTTTGAATAGCTGAATATGGTAAGTTCCTGTAGTGCAATGTGCCCAGAGGGGGGCATGGAAGTCACACACCTCTCCCCATAAACCTTGTCTTATGCATCTCTTCCATGTCTTTCATAAAAAACATGTGAGTTGCAAGTAGATGTTTTCCTGAGTCCTAGAAAATTCATCCAACGTAAGGACAGAGTAGTGGTCAGAAGCACAGGTGACAACTTATTACTTGTGATTGGCATCTGGAGTGGGGACAGTCTTATGGAACTGAGGCCTTCACTTAAGGGATCTGATGTTATCACAGGTGCATAGTGTCAGAATTAAATTGAATTAGAGGGCAGCCAGCTGTTGTCCACAGGAAAATCTACTACAGAATTGATTGTTTTCTTGGTATTTGAGGAAAAAACCCATAATCACCTAACCAAAGAATACTGTATTGTGTGTGAGAATATAGTGGGAGAAAGAAGTAGAGTTGTGTGGATTTTGTTGTTGTTGTTTTGTTTTATTTATTTATTTTATACTCAGAGTATAACAGTAACTTGCAGGTCTGAGAAAGACTGGAAAAACCACTTTATGCTCAACCTGATCATTCAACCTGATAAAGTTGGTGCAATCCCCATTTGGGGGTATTAGGATTAGAACATGATACTCTATAATATGACATCTTGGGATGCTGAGTATTTTAGCTGAAGGAAATTAAGAAATTGTAGAAACAGGAGGATCACTTTCTGACCGTCTGCCTTACGTTCCCCTGAAGCAGGTCATAAAATAATTCTCTGCCCTATCTCCCCTGAATATTGTTCTTAAGACCCATTCCAGAGGAATCCTGCTCTGTGCCGGGAGGCCTGTAATAATCTGAACAAATAGGCCTTGCTACATTCTTCCAGTTTATTACTTATTAGATCATGCCTTGTTGTCCTCCAATTACACTTCTGCACCACTGTCCATAAAAATATACTGTTTTTTCCTAGATCTTCCTATGTCAGGTAAAATATATTAAAACATCTATTATGATTTTCTCTTATTAATCTCTCTTTTGTCATAGGAGTCTCATTCACGAACTTTGCAATGGGTAAATAAAAGATACTATTTTTTCTCTTCTATAGGAATTATGGAAAAATTCACTTTCTTCAAGTAGGCTCTGGGAATCTTTAATCAGAGACATTGTCAACAGATGGGCATATCTATATTGCTTTTAATTTTAATCAGTTGTCAGAGTTTAAACTCTGGAGCTTTCCCCTAAAGATTTGTATTTCCCACTTCTCTGGAAGACTGAGAAGATCTGGCTACGTGGGCCAGCATTCCTGAGGGCTGTACATGTGAGCACAGTTGCCTCTTTCCACATACCTCTGCCCTCACTTATATCAGAGAAAGTCTGAACAGTACAGTCTCTCCAGCATGAGGCCATGTTAACATACCATTGTTGTGCTTCTTCATGTTTGGTAGGGTTATCAGGAAAATGAGATAATTCTTGTACAAAACTTGTATCAAAAACTGAAAGTAGACTAAGACCTCCCAAAAAGGCTGGGGGGAGGGGGGAGAGTGATATTTCTTTGAAAGTGGAATACCTGAGTGCTGTAGAGGATTAATTCTAGGGCCTCCCTTTGGTTACCCAAATCCACAGATGCAGAAGTCCCTTATAGCAAATGGCATAGTCTTTGCATATAACTTGCCCACATCTGCCCCATACTTTAAATAATATCTAGATTATATTAAACCTCATACAATGTAAATGTTATGTAAATAGTTATTATACTGTATTATTTAGGGGATATGATATGAGAAAAGTCTGTACGTGTTTAGTAAGGAGCAAAATTTTCCTAACATTTTGTTGTTGTTGTTGTTGTTTTGCGGTGCTGGGGATCGAACCCAGGGCCTTGTGCATGCAAGGCAAGCCCTCTACCGACAGAGCTATCTCCCCAGCCCTTCCTAACATTTTTGATCCTGAGTTGATTGAATCTGGATACAGACTCAGCAGATATAGAAAGCATGCTCAATACTGCATATTCCTAGCTGTTTAATATGCAAAGTTTGCCCCATAATTAAAGAATGTTATTATTTTTAAGTTTACTTATAGTTAGTTATTGTGTGACTCCTACAATATTTGAATTTCTACCTCTAGAGTCAACCTAACATAAGAAAATGTTTCCTTGAATCAAAAGGACCCATTGACATGTCAACTAAATGTCATGTGGGGATATTGTTTGACACATGATTCCAACAAACCAGCCCTAGTAATATAATTTTGAGACAACCTGGAATAAAAATACACACTGAGATTTAGATGACATTAAGGAATTATTGAACTTTTTTACTATGATAACAGGATTTTTCCTTTTGTATTAAAAGTATTCATCTGTCAAATACACACAATGAAATATTTATATGTGAAAAGACATGGTTTCTGGGATTTGCTCTAAAATATTCTGAAGAATGTACACTATTAAACATCTTCCATAACAAATTACTTAATAAAGAATGCATACCCCAACATAAGGTCTATGATTCCATTATCTCATGCAAAGGAGTGTTTGGTTTCTTTCACCCCACCTTTATTTCCTTTCCATTATTTTTTTTGGTTATCCCTCAAAACTGCTATTTATCAAGCCTCCTGCAATATCACTTACTTCGTTATTCTGGGAAACATCTTTTAATGGCACAATTCATTGCAGTATATTACTAGATTAGCTAATTGCATTTTTACTTAAAGCACTTATTTTAAAATTACATATTTATGTATCAGGCATTTATTTATATTTTACATATAGTAAATTAAATTATAATTTCAAATAAAATTTAAAAGAACATTAATTTTAAAAGGAGATTTTTCATATTTCCAGAGGTGTTTTATCTCCAGGTCTTAGTACAAGCCAGACCAGGTCAAAGTTGCCAGCAGTGGCCTGACTGTCCAGGGCACATTCTTGAAGAGGAAAGTCTGCAGGTCCCAGAGGACCTCTTCTCTCAACACTGAGTCCCATAACACAGCCTGCAGATGTGCTCAGTGATGTGGCTCACGCAAGGACTCATTCCACAAGGATTACAGAGGAGCCACTTGAATTTTGATGCTGTCAGAGGGACTCGGATTTTCAATATATTCATATATTTGTGTTTCAATCAACCTAATTCGAGATAAGAGCTTCCTGGAGAAATTATTTGAAGCTAAAAATGACCCTTTTCTCGGTTCAGAAATTCTAGTTTTCTATTCCCATGCTTGACACAATTCTCTTCCTGAGAGGCATGTGGGCCCAATGTCCCCTGTATCAGCCAGCTCAAGTTTTAGGATAGAGTGCACTACAGTGAGTTGCTCTGCACCCTCCTCCTACACCATGAGAAAATGAAAGCAAACTCACTTGTCAAGGGAAAGTGTAACTTTTCATAAGAGTGGGACCCTATTAACCTCAACTCAACTTATATTTTGTAGTCATTCCTCAGTCTCCTTAAGAGTACTCTAAAGGACCCTCAAACCCTTAGTTCACAACTTACAGGACAGACTATGCCTTTAATATGTATCATAGGCACAGTTTGCCTTCTACGTGAGTACGAGTGGGTGGTAGACTAAGTTGTTCGTTACTAGATAGAAGTCCCAGATTGGTCCTTAACAAGCTGTGTGAATTTGGACAAGTCTTTTAGCATACCCAGATCCCCTTTCCTGTACATATTCACATCTCATTCATGTGAAAGACTGAACATACAACTGGACAACAGCCAGGCCATATTTAAAAACAGAACTCTAACCCAGACTCTGTATCAACCAGCCCAGAAAATCAATTCATTATCTGTTTTAACCAGCCCAAGAAACCAAACATACTCTACCCCTAGCAAACAATCAAGGAAACAATCCAGGAAGGCAAATACCCCCTGCTGCAATTGACTCAAATGTCCAAGACTGGATTCATATCCAACTGCCTTCCTGATATTTGTTCCTGCTTCCAATCTGAGACTAACCAGAAAATGCCAAATATGCCCTTCTCCAAACAATCATATAGAATACCCCTTTTCTGTTATTCTGCCTTCACTTTCCTATGGAGACCTGAAGCCTCTCTTTTTTCCAGGTAGAAGGCTTTTCCACCTCTCTTCTAGCCTTTGAGTCCTTGCCAAAATGCAAGCAATGGTGGCCAACTCTCTTGCAAGCTCTGGCTAAAAAGCCTTTGCTTGTACCTGTTTGGGTTGTCTTCACTTATTTCTTCATGAGGACAGAGTAGACCAGATGATCCTTATATGGTCTTAATATTTTTGAATTCTACAAGAACTTACATTTATTTTTTTTTAAATTTACTGAGCAATTAATTAATGCCAATCACTCTGCTAGATGCTGGAGATATCTGGTAAGTTTCCAGTGTAGCAAGAGAGAATGTCATAAATCAGATAATTTGCAGGAACAAATATACAATCATAACTATGACAAGAAGCAGTGTACTATGCTCTGTGAGTCTAAAGTAGTTGGCCAGGGAGAATTTTTCTGAGAAAGTGGCACTAATAGAGATTTGAAGAGTGATGAGAATTTACCAAGTGAAGAAAAGAAAAGTCAGGTCCAAGCTAAGGTCACAGATGGGAGGAAGCACAGAGAGTATGAGGCCCTGGCAGAAGGTAAGTCCAGATGGAGCCCAGAGAGCAAAGGGGACAATTCCAGGGGAAGTGTGAGAGACAGCAAGGGGCCAGGTCACACAGGATCTCATGGTCATTGTTAAGGAACTTTGCATCTACCAGACACTATCAACAACAGCAGCATAATAACCAACACTTATTGAAAGCTAATTTTCAATAGTACATATCAGCCCTTCTGAAATATTTAGGAATACATTATAATTAAAGTAACATCTATTATTTATTCAGAGTCAAAAACCTAATCAGAGGTGGATAAGAGGTGCAAGAGAGTGTGGGCAGATGTGAAATTTAGGAGGTAAAAATCAGAGGACTTGATGATGAAAGGGTATAGCAAGAAAGAAAGGGGAAGATTTTGACTTTTGAAGAGGATAGATTAAATTTTCCACTAGCTTAATGAATAACAGAAGAAGCTCTTGAATCAGAAGAGCTGGAATCACCCAAAGAAGGTATCAAGAATTAAGCTGGGTTTTGGAGGTAGAATGGTCCCCTCAAAGATATCCACATTCTAATCCCTGGATCCTGTGAACATGTTAGTGTTACTGAACACAGATTTGGAAGCTCATCCTGTGGAAAGACCAGTAACTGAGAAATGGGTGTTGAGGAGAAGGAAAGGCTCTATTCAGTGACCAAAGAATAGAGAGGAGGGAGATTTGCTTACAAATCAGCCTCTCAACCTCTGGGGATTGAGGGCTTACAGATATAGGATAGTGATGTTGAGGGAGAGGAATAAGCTACTAAAGGGAGGGATATTGCTGTCTTTTCTGGGAATAAGTGACAACCTCTTTTCACTCCTTTCATGCCACCTCTTTTCACTCCTTTCATGGTCTGGTATTTCCAATAATGGAGGCTGGTAGGTGTCTTAAGCCTTGAAATGGAGAAGTGGGGAACAACTAGGCAAGCCTAGGTCAAATTAATCCTATATTGTGGTTTTAGATAAAACATTTCTCAAATGTTCAACAGGTCTACATGCAGAGCTGAGTGGAATCTGACCCAAAGGTTAAGAAACTAAGAAGACAGACATAATATGAAGATAGATACCAAGACTTTTCATCTCATTCTAGTCACCTAATGGAAATCTGAATGCCCAAGTGAAGAGGCACTACTTTCAACAGGTTCCTGAAGAGCAATCATTATTATCATTATATGTCAGAGGTGTTATGTACACCAAAGTTAGTGGGTGATTAATAAGGTATGGCTCAGTTGTGTGATCTCCAAAATTAACAAATTTTAAGTCAACTAAGAGCTAGAAGGTTTATTTGGGTTTTCCCCATCAACATTACCTTACATGGACTTTGCAGGTGTGAGTAAGGTTAGGAACCTTAACAATATTCCTGAATTGCCTTATTGGACCCTGTAAAATCTCGTAAGACTGTAAAAGCAGAAAGCTGTGCAAAGAAACCAAATTAAAAAAAAATAGGTTAAACAGACATCAAGTTTAAACCTTTTGTGCATTATAAGACTCTATTATGAAAGTGAAACAACACTCCACAATGTAGGAGAAAATATTTGCAAATTATATATCTGACAAGGACCTACTATGCTGTAAATAAAAAGAATTTTTAAAACGCAACAATAAAAAACACTAAAAACAGGACAAAAGGTTTGAATTTTCCAAACATAAATAAATAATGAATAGTTATTAATGAAATAGTTAATGAAAACATGTGCAATGTTATTAGTCATGAGGGAAATGTAAATTAAAATCTCAGTGAGATATCATTTACTACCACAATGAGATGACACTAGAATGACTATAATATAAATAAATAAATAAATAAATAAGTAAATAAATAAATAAGGGAAACAGCAGGTGTTGGTGAGGATGTGGTGAAATTGGAAACCTCATACTTCATAGTAGGAATGAAAAGTGGTGCAATGACTGAGAAAAACAGTTTGGTAGTTTCTTGGGAAGTCAAACATGGAGGTATATGAGCCTGAAATTTCCCCCTAAAGTGTGTTAGTCAGTTTTTTGTTGCTGAGACAAAATATCTGAATAATACCTGAAAGAAGCAATGTAAAGTTTCCAGTCATGTTTGGCTGGTTCCAAGGCAGAAGCATGATGGTGGAAGAGTGTGGCAGAGGAAAGATGCTTACCTCATGGCAGCCATGACGCATAGAGAGGGAAAGAGAAAAAAGGAAGGAGTCAGGGATAAGATAGATATACCCATTCAGGTCATTTCCTCAGAGACATACTTCCTCCAACTAGGCCCCACCTCCTACACTTTCCATTATCTCCCAGTAAAGTCGTCAAATTATTAATTCACCAAAAGACTAATCCATTGACAAAGTCAGAGCTATCATCATCTAATCACTTCCCAAAAACCCCACCTCTGATGACTGCTGCATTTGGGACCAAATGTTCATCACATGCCTCTTAGGACGACATTCCAAATCAAAACTGTAGCATGAAATATATACCCCAAAGAATTGAAAGCATATGTTCATACAAAAATCTGTACAAAAATGTTTGTATCAGCATCATTCACAATAGCAGGGGGTGTAAACTACTCCAATGTCCATCAATGGGTGAATGAATTAACAAAATATGACACTCCCATACACTGGATTATTATTCAGCCATAAAGGGGAATGAGGTGCTGATAAAATATGGATGAACCTCAAAAACATTACGCAGAGTGAAAGAAGCCAGACACAAAAGTTCTCATTCCATATGATTCCATTTATATGAAATGTCCAAAATAGGCAAATACATAGAGATAGAAAATAGGTTAGTGGTTGCCAGGGAACAGGGAAAAGAATGGGAGGTGACTTCTAAAAAGGACTTGGTTACCTTGTAGAGTGATTAAAATGTTCAGGAGTTACATAGCAGAGATCGTTGCACAATATTGTGAATACACTGAAAACTACTGGATTATACACTAACGTGGTGAGTTTCATGTTATTTGAATTTTACCTTGATTTAAAAAAAAGGAACGAAAATAAAACTGGAGAATTTTCTCTAACTACGATAAGAAAAAAAATAGCCAAAGGAGAAGCCGGTGACTTGACAGGTTTGAGAGGAGGGAATGCAGGTGACCTTAAGGCACCCCAGTGACGGCCAACAGGGAACAGCTACCTCAGTCCTTCAGGCACGGGGAAGACCTGAATGAACTAGAAAACAGATTCATTCCCTGAGCCCCTAGATGAAATCTTGTCATAGTGATACCTTGATTTCAGCCTTATGAGACCAAGCAGAGGACCTGACTAAGCCACATTGTATCCACTCTTCTGAAAAGGTATTATTTTAAGCCACTACATTTGTGATAGTTTGCAGCTATAGAAAACTGATGCATTGGTTATATACAGAAGGGCAGTTTAGCTGGACCTATCGTGTACCACTGTTTTAAACTGGAACCGATTGCAGTCACACATGAAGAGGTAAGAGGACAAAACTAGGACTGAGCTGGGAGGATTGCTTCATTTCATGACTTGAAGGGAAGCCACCAGGGGAAACAGGAGGAGGAAGCAAAAAGCATAAAGATATATATTAGTGTCAGGGAAGCATATTAGTGTCAGGGAAGCATTGGTCTGGTCAATGCTTTTAGTTTCAGACAACTGAATCCACTTTAACTAATTTAAATAAAAGAGATTTGTTAAACGTCATTAGCAATTTATGGAATTGTTGAAAGACAAGGAAACAGACATTAGGCTGAACTTCCAGGAATAACCTCCAAAGAAGCTGCTGCCTCTGCCATCATCAGGGAGCTGTGGAACTGGGAGCTAAATGCCCAGCCATGGGCTAGAACCTTCTTACCATCACTGCAATGCATGACAGCAAAACCCTGCGCTGCTTTACTTTCCAGTGTCTCACTTTTAAATGATAGTCCTGGAGAGGGTGTCTGATGGATAAAGCAGTGGCAAGGGAATATGGAAACTTCTCTTTCACTTTCTCCCCTCTGCCAAGAAGGTGTGTGAAGAGGTGAATGGAATGAATGCTAAATGAGCCAACCCCCAATATCTTCCACAGACAGATAGGAGGGCCAGCATTTCAAAGAGGGAGTGGTTAGGTTAGTAGTGGCAGAGGATGCTGAGAGACAGAACCAGTACAATAAAAACTGAAAAGTATCTCTTCAAATTCCTAATCCCACAGTACTTAAAGCTGAACCAAGACATTCTCAGAATCAGAGTATTTGAAGAGTGAATACAAATCAGAAAAGGAATCAGCAAGTATAATCAAGTATTTTGAGAATTTGGCTGTAAAGAGATGGAAAGAGACACAGCATCAGCTTTGAAGGGGATGGGAGAGGTGCAGAAGAGCTAAGAGTCATTTTTTTCTTATGACTTAGGTTGGTTTGGTTTCCAGGTATTGAATAAACAAATGAGAAAGCCCTTTGAGAAGAATGGGTTGAATATAAAAAATAAAATTGGTAATTCACAGGGATAAAAAGCAGGGTGATGCACAGTGTGAGGTTTGTGAGGAGGCAGCAGGGGTAGGGACAGGGAGTACCCAGAGCCTTGTGAGGTGTGGGGCCTGTCTTTGGAGGAAGGCAGTTTCTCCCTAGAGGAAGGTTAAGATGGAGAAGGTTAAAGTGGGCTCACAGATTCAGTAGGAGAAAGACAAGGACATATCCATCTGGTGGCTTCTATTTATTCTGTAAAGTGGGAAGCTCAGTCATCTGTTGAAAAGGGGGAGGAAGAGGAGGAGGAGGAGGGATCTGAGACAGAGGAGTTGGTAATGTTTTGAAATTCAGTGTGAGGAGGGCAGGGTGATCAGAGATACTGAAGGAGCTGGAGGGAGCACTGGGCTCCCAGGGAACTTGATGGAACTGGAGCATGACAAAACCAATGAGTTCTGGTATGGAATTCTTCTTGAGCAGAGAGAAAGAATATAAAGTGTGTGTGTGTGTGTGTGTGTGTGTGTGTGTGTGTGTGTGTGTGATATTTCTTATCTCATTTATGATTGAGGTTTTGCCAAATAGATAAAATGAAAGAAAAAAGAGAGAGACAGGGAGTTTATTCTGTGAAAGCCCACCTAGTTTGAGAGGAAGTAAGGAAGGGAGAAAGCTGATGGGTGGGAGAAATAGGCCACTGCATCTAGAGGCAACCAAGATCACAGAGACATCATAATGGGGAACAGGGTATGAACAAACCAACTTTGGAAGGCAAAGTCATGCTCAGACTGCTTCTGTTGATTTAGTGATGTGCAATATTTTTAAATGACTGCTGTTTCCTGGGCCATGTAACCATTGCAAAGATAAACCACTCCAGTGAAAGTCTAATAAGGGCAACAGGGAGCAGATTTACCATGAAGCCTTGAAACCTAAACTCTAGGATCCCTCATTTGCAGGCCCTTGGGAAGGGCTCTAGCAAGTTTTGCATTTGTTATTTTGCATTTATATCCAAACTTCAGGGCCCATAAAACTTGTATATACCCAATGAGTTCCTCCCAAGGCCTTGGATGAAGACTAAAAACTAAGAAACTCCAAAGTTGGAGCTTTCTCAGTATCACAGTATCCCCATTCCTTCATGTTATCTAACTGTAATGAAAAAAAAATGAATATGGTGTCATAGAGAGAAGGTGACTTTTGGGTTCTGTTAAAACATGATAGAATTTTAGCATCTGCCTCTTACAAGTTAGAATATTGCCCAATATGGCTGGCTTAAGTTTCTACCTATGTGATCCCTTGACTTACTACTAACCCACAGGATAGGACAAAGGTGATGGAATATCACTTTCATGATGATGATGTGTTACGTGAGACTTGGACTTGGACTGAGGTTGTTGCTTGGTGGTACCTCGCATGTGTGAGGTGCTGGGTTCGATTCTCAGCACTGCATATGAAATTAATAAAATAAAGGTTCTATCAACAACTAAATATATATATATATATATATATATATACACATATATATATATATAAAAGACTTGGCCTTGTTAGCAGGCTGTATATGGAGTCTGCTCCTCTT
This sequence comes from Sciurus vulgaris, assembly GCF_902686455.1. Taxonomy (NCBI): domain Eukaryota; kingdom Metazoa; phylum Chordata; class Mammalia; order Rodentia; family Sciuridae; genus Sciurus; species Sciurus vulgaris. Next base: position 34,010,298 of record NC_136474.1, read on the forward strand.
AGGTTTGAAGAATTCAGCTAATCATGAGTCCCATATCTATAAGTGTTATGGTTAGGATCTGAAATATTTCCCAAGAGTTCACGTTAGGCAATGTAGCAATGTTCAGAGGTGAATTGATTATACCATGAGGGCTGTGACCTCATCAGAGAATTAATCCATTGGACTGATTTAAAATTTGAATGGACTACTGGGAGGTGATAAAAACTGTAGGCATAGCTAAAAGAAATAAGTCACTGGGGGCCTGGCCTTGGGTACTGTATCTATCCCTGACCCCTTCCTGTGTCTCTCTCTTTCTCTCTCTCTCTCTCTCTCTCTCTCTCTCTTCCTTTCTGCTTGCCATGAGCTAAGCAGGTTTCCTCTGCCATGTCCTTCTTTCCTTAGATGCAAAGCAATGGAGTTGACCAATCATGAACTGAATCCTTTGAAACCATGAGCCCAAATGAACTTTTCTCCTCTATGTTATTCTTGTCAGATGTTGTGGGTCACAGTGACGAAAAGTTGACTAAGACAATAAGAAACAACATTCTTCCAACAGCCTAACCTTTGAAGCAAACTCCACCCCACTGGAGCCTCTAGATGAGGCCTCAGCCCTGGTCAAGACCCCAGTTACAGTTTTGTTGAGGACCCAATGAGGCTGTGCCTGGATGCCTAATCCAAAGACACTGTGATAATAAATATGTATTGTATTAAGCCACTGTTTGTGGTAATTGTTTATGCAGTATAAAAACTAATACAGTATGTAAACATATGGATAATAGCATTTGTTTTGCTGGTTTGTACAAGCTCGTGATATATATATATATATTACTCCAAAAATCCAATACCTAATGATGTGATACTATGAAGAGGAAGAGTCTTTGGAAAGTGATTAAGTCATAGGGTTCCATCCTAATTGAATGGATGTGCTCTTTTAAAAGGGATTGAAGGAAACCACTACTTTCTTTTTTGCTCTTCCAGCATGTGAGGACACTGTAGCAGGGCACTATCTTGAAGCAGATAATAAGTCCTCAGTGTATCAAACCTGCTTGTGCCTTTCTCTTGGATGCCAAGCCTCCAGAACAGTGAGAAATAAATATGTATTCTTTATAAATTACTCAACCTTGGGTAATTTTGTTATAGCAGCTGGAATAAATTAAGAGTAGCCAACACAGTTTCTAGTATCTCAAAGTACCTGGAGGATGTTTTCTGTTATATCCTTCCCAGGATTCTTGCTGTCCTAGTAAGATGTGACTTATTCCAACTCAGTCATCACAGAAGCTAGAGAGCAGTGCTCCTTCCAGATATTGTATTATTTATGGAATGTTGGTTTGCAGTATATGAAGGGGAAAGGAACTGTACACAGAAGGAACAGCAAAACAAAGGTGAAGAGTCACGGAAGTGAATAACATGATCAGTACCACTAGGGTGATTGTCTTACTTAGAAATATCGTGAGAAAACTACAGGCAGTTTGAGACAAGGTCACAGAGACCCTTGAACATTAAGCTGAGGAAATTTTTTATTTTAAATTAGTCATCTGCACATTTTTTGAAAGTAGGAGACTTATTCATTTTTAAATACCAGTTTGGCAACATAGAATAGATTCTTATAACAGCTTAAATCTGATGCTCTTTACTCAGGAAAAATATTTAAATTATAGTAAGAAACCAAAAGAGCCTGGTGTAGTGGCACACACTTGTAATCCCAGCAACTCAAGATTGAGGCAAGTTCAAGGCCAGCCTGGGAAACTTAGCAAGCCCTGTCTCAAAATAAAAAAAATTTTAAAGAATTGGTGGTATAGCTCAGAGGTAAAGCACTCTTGAGTTTAAGCTCCAGTAAAAAAAAAAAAAAAAAGAAAAAGAAAAAGAAAAATGTACATATCCAACCACCCATTGTGGATACTGTGCATGTGGTTTGTGTCTATATGTGTGGTATCTATGTGTCTGTGTGTGCCTCTCTGTGTGTGTTTATGTGTGTGTGTGTGTGTGTGTGTGTGTGTGTGTGTGATGTGCATATATGTGGTATCTGTATAAGTCTGTGTATTGGGGGGTACATTTGTGTCGGTGGGTGGTGTGTGATACGCATATGGGGAGGGCGTCTGTGAGCATGTGACAGTTGCAGCAAGGTGTCCTTCACACCTCCACTGCAGGGAAAATGGCTGAGCAGGGACCCAGCTGCTGCACCTGACACCCATGTTTGCACTTGTTCTAAGACCCTACTTTTCAAGACCTAGCCAAGTCTTTCCTAGGATACCAATGTGCAACTCTGGCTCAAGGATTCAATCACAGCCTTGCCAATCCTCCCTGACCACATCTGGAGGTTTCCATCTAAACTTCCTCTCCTGCCTCCTTCCTCTCTCCCCACTTTCCTTCCCTCCCACTGTGGTCAGATTTGCCTATCTGATGACTCTTCCTTTCTCCCCCAGCTCCCTCCCCTCTCACAGGTCTTTCCCCTAGGATATTTCTTATACTACTCATCCTATGTTGAAATCTGCTTCTTGGAGAACCCAGGATAACCTAAGTGAGGGCAGAAATGGTTTGAGAAAACAGACAATAAGCTGGGAATTTGAAACTGGCCCATAGGTGAAGAGGTTGCCATCCTTGTTGGTGGCTGAGACATTGAGAATCCCTGGCAGAAGGCAGAGGTTCAATTGTTCAAACTTTCATCAGGAATGACCAGGAAAATATTCTGGTGGAGTGAAAGGGTGTGGCCAGTGCCATGATGCAGACATTTTGAGAACATGGATAGAAAAATGTCTGCAAAAACAGCAGAGGAGGCTGGACACCACTAATTGTTTTAATGCCCAGCAGAATAAGGATGAGAGGCTGAGGCCCGTTAATGCAGGGTTCTGTGATAGCTTACAGAGGGGCCCTTATTTCTTGCAGAAGAAGACATGGCACTAATGCAGGTTAAGACCTAATTTTTAGAGTCATTGAGCTCCAGAGGAGTTGAAATTCTCCATGAAGGCAGATCTATTATGCAAAGGAAAGGGCTCATGTGGGGAAAATCTGTGTTCCTTAGTATGCAATAAGAACATGTAGATGTTTGCCCCTGATAACATTGACTCTACAATGTTCCCAGGCCCTCTGTCCTTGCAGAAGTGGCCCACCCTTTCCTGGAAAGGTCTAATACTTCTGCTAATCTAGCAGATGCTAGAGTCCCCCAATACACACAAGGCAGAGGGTGACCCCTGAGAAGCTGGCCTTCCTCTCCTCCTGGCTTCAAGGATGTGCTTAACAACTGAGTCACATTCCCAGCCTTTTTTTGCACCCCTAGATCAATACCAGGTATCAAAAAATATTTATATTCCTGCCCTCACTTATGTTATTCTGAGTTCTCCAAGAAGCAGATTTCAACATAGGATGAGTAGTATAAGAAATATCCTAGGGGAAAGACCTGTGAGAGGGGAGGGAGCTGGGGGAGAAAGGAAAATATATAATATTATAGATGTTAAAAGTAACAGACACAACTTTTCATGCATTCTGCTCTGTCTCAATATAAATTCTTCACAAATATATACAGATTATTTACTATTTCTACTCTCTATTCTATAGATACTTCCTTAATATTAAGTACCAAACAAAGATTCACATATCTAGTTTGTTTTTCCTTGTTTTCATTCTAGTTTAGATATACTTTGAATGTATTCCCCAAGGATTCCTGTGCTGGAAGTTTGGTTCCCAGTGCAGCAGTGTGGAAAGGTGGTGGAACCTTTAAGTTTCATGAGAGATGTTTAAATCTTTGGGAGCACTGCCCTCAGAAGATGTTTAAATCTTTGGGAGCACTGCCCTCAGAAGAGATTAACAGTTCTTGCAGGAGTCTGAGTTAGTTCTTGAGAGAATGAGTTGCTATAGAAGAGTGAGCTTGATTCTCCCCCTCCCCTTTCTCTGACTGCCTGTCTCACGATATGATCTGCCTCTTACATGTGCTCCCCATGATGCCCCCTGCCACGATGTGATGCAGCCAGGATGACCCTCATAAGAGCTGGTGCCATGCTATTTGGACTTTCAACCTCCAAAACTGTAGATTTTACAAAGTATCCAGGCTCAGGTATTTTGCTATAGCAATGGAAATAGAATAATACAGCTTCCATCATAATTTCTAATCTTTTCATTATTTCTAATAAGAAATGTGCCTTGAGCATTTACCATTCATTACCCCACTGACTCCATTCCAGAGAGTTTGTGATCTAGGTATCTGATCATAGTTCTTAGTACACATGCAATGGTAATTACAGTCCAAAAGACTAGGTTATCAATGCCAAGAGAGCAGCAGTCCATAAGGGTCCAAGTAGTAGTCTAACTCTTAAGCTTTGAATATTTGCTTGTCCTTACTGACTGAAGACTTCCTGCCAAGTATTTAATTTGTAAATAAATGCTTAAATTTCCTATTCTTAGAGCACTATTTTGATTGTAGTACTCTCTTAATCAAAACCTTCCATTGACTATTGATAAAAGTTCAAAGTCTGAAAAGCTGACAAGGTTTTCTAAAATCAGATCCTTATTTATCCTTTCAGCCTTATCTTCCATTCTTTTCTGTAATATATAAACTCCAGTCAAACCAAGTCAATTAACCCTCCTGGAAGGTATCTAGAATTTTTCTGCACCCAGGCCTCCACTTATTTCTTTTAAATAGTTCAGCATCGTCCTTCCTGCCCTGAAGGGATTAGTCACACGTAACATTTAGGAAAAACCAAACAGAAGTGAGATGACAACAGGATGAGAACTGGGTCCTGCACTTCAGTTGGGGTAGGTAATTTACCTACAAATGCTTCACTCTCTAAGATCTCTTTTTTGCTTGTCTCATCCACCTCCTTTTTCACACTTTCTGTTCATATATTTTAACAACAGTCATGTGAGCAAACCTTCAAAGTATCTGAATATGCTTAGAGAGAATAACTATTCCTCTTGCTTCCCTCCATGAACACCACCTGATGTTCAGCCTGCTCCACTGCTGCCCATTCTCCTCAACTCCAGCCCTTGTCCCACTGGATTCACATGGACTTACTGCAACTGGTAATAAGGTAATGTGGTCCTTCACACATACAAATATTGTACAAATATTTGGGTACCATCTTCTCCTGTTCTTTGAAAATTGGAGTTCTGCCTCATAAGCATCTTTGCCTCCACCTCTTAGCAGGAGACTTTGTCTGCAGTACATAACATTGAATTGACCAACAAAAAGAAACAAGAAAAACAGTTTTACAATCTGAAGAATACATTTCTAATAAGGACCGTCATTGGTGATTATCTGTAGCATGTATCAGATGCTGTTGAAGCAAAACCACACGTATAGATGTTCACATTGCTTTTCTGTTTATATACTCCCTCTCTCAATTTTCACCTAAGGTTAGACAAAGGCAAGTGTCCTGTTTGGGCCCATTTCATCCAAGTGGTAGAAATGGTCTATGATTCATGCAATAGGTTGTTTACCTGAATAGTGCCAAATAATTGGCATAACTTGTGTTTTGTTTAATCATTAAATTGACATAAACAAACTAAAAACCTGACCTGATCAAGAGGAAAGTGTCACAGAAAAACAAAGAAATTTAATGTAGCATTCAATTTCTTATCTTTGAGGGAAATTTTCAAGACTTCAAGGTGAAAGCATTAAAGCATAAGTGTAGAAATGTCAGCAGAAACAAACTCATCCTCATTCCAGCCCCAAACTTCTTAGACCTTGGTGAAAGAAGTCCTTCACCGAGTTACTTCTTTGTACAGACAATTGCTAGCAGAAGCAGTGACTCTTTTGCCCTTGAAATAATGCTCTTATAGGCCACATGATGATGATCAGGTCCTCCTGAGGAACATGGCATGTTGATATTGAATGGTTTATTTGCTTCCTGCACCTGTTTTTGTTACCTTCCAAAACTCTGGAGAACCAAGGACAGCCTTTTTGCAGCTCTGAGAGATTATTCTGTCTAGAATATTTGATCACACATCAGAGTAGGTGCCAAATGGAAAATAGTATGCCAGATGTCCATCTGGGCATCAGGAAACTGGCCAGAACACTACATCTAATTTAAAAGATTCCAAACCTCATGTTAATCATGAACTGGTTTTTTTCACTCCTACTGTTCATAGATCACAAAATTTTAGCCAACTGAGAAAACTTAGAAATTGTGAAGTTCATTGTACTCATTTTTTTCCTTTTTTATTAAAAATTTTTTTAAAATTTTTACAGACTGCATTTTGATTTGTCTCATTTTTAAGACTGAGAGTCAGAATGTCTGAGAACCAGACAGGTTAAATGATATCCTCATCAATTAATAGCTGACTAGTAGCAGATCCAGTTCTAAAGGAACCCAAGGGAACTGAGGAATTCTCCTGCAAACTATAACAAGGAAAAGTTATTCCTATTCATTATAATATTGTGTTCTTACACAGCCCAGGATGGAGACAGTTAATTTCAGAAACCATGACCCACTCCCCACTGATTTCAGTAGATAACACTGAGAAGATTTGAACCAGATAAGTTATAAAGAAAAAAATGGTATTTGTCAAACCCAGGAAAGGGGAAGGTTTCAAGGCTCATGAGACACCAATTTTTTTTCACTGCAAGAAAATAGTTGAAAATAGAGTCATTTTTTACAGTTATGTGTCACCGAATTGATTACTATACCTTGAATAATACCTTAAGACTATTTCAATGTCTTTGAAAAGGTTGATAATACAAGTAGGCTCCCATGATCAAGTGGATATTTTTCCCTAAATGCTTTTTCTGTAAGCAAGTGAGTACCTTTTGCCATAGAAATGTGTACCTTTTGCCATAAAAATTCTATCAACTATAGGATGTAAAATTCTAAGCTGGCCCATCAGGACCCATTGGATCATAAGGTCAGACAATGATGATCCATATAGGTTTATCCTGAATCCTCTCCGGCACCAGGAAGCCCATTACTGCAGGAGTGTGGGGAAGTCAGTGGCCAGATGGAAGATGGTGTCCAGGAAAGAGTATGCATCTTCAATATCATCCCTAACCCTTAACCAGCCCTGTTATGAACACAACACTCTTATAAGAAGAATCACAAAAGCTTACTCACTTTCTCTGGTCTCTGCCATGTGAGGATAAAGCAATAAAGCATGAAATTCAGAAAGTATCTGCAAATCAGAAAAAGGGTCCTCACCAAACACCAGTTGTGTTAGTACCTTGACCTTGAATCTCCCAGTTTCTAAAACTGAGAAATAAATGTTTGTTGTTTAAGCCATTCAGACTATATAATATCTTTCTAAAATGGCATCTTAGCCACCAAAACTGAGACCAGTTCCAGGGCTCAGAACAGATTTTTCAACATCTTTGAACTTCCATTGACTCTCCTATAAATTGAGATAATAAGAACGACATAAGACTGCTGCGAGGATAAAATGAGTTGTATGTATGAGAACTTCTGGCATGATGCCTCGCACTTAGCTGTTCTCCTAAGCCTCTCTACCTTCCTCGTACAGACTCTGTCTTAGATAACACTCTCAATAGTCACTTCTCCCCCTGTATTCGTATGTTTCTTTCTTTGGTCCCCAATCTACTAGTGGTGCCCTAAACTCTTCCCTGGGGCACACCAATAGTCTTGCTGTCCTCTGGTCTCAACAAAACCCCAAGACCCAAGTTCAGCTAAACATTAGAAATAATTAATGCCAACCATGGTGGCACATGCCTATACTCCCAACTACTTGGGATGCTATAGCAGGAGGATCACAAGTATGAAGCCAGCCTGAGAAATTTAGTGATACCCTGTCTCAAAATAAAAAAATAATGACTGGGGATGTGGCTCAATGATAGAGTGCCTCAGGTTCAAGCCCCAGTACTGAGAAAAAAAGTCTGATTGAATGGGTCCATACTCAATGACTAGTCTCCTAAAAATCTTCTGGACAGTGTGTAAATCTTTGAAAGAAGATATTGAATAATCAATATGAATCTCAACTCAATTGAATTTCAGACACAATATCAAAATCAAAAAATAATCAGTGCTCAAAGTAGCCATCATGAAGAGTAGATTGAGCCCTGCCTTAGGGTCTGCTATTAAATACCAAGCACAATGTCCTTGCTTTTCTTCCTCTTCTAATACTTGTCTGAACATTACTTTCCCCAACCAACTTTGCTTTCCAGGGCATAAGAGTGGAGCTCTGGCAAATATAGTGAAAGGGCAATTACTAGGTCTTTGATGGTAGGCGTCATTTGCAAGAATTATAATAAATGGAGCCATGAACCAGTACTGGCCAATAGAAACAGAAATATATGTGGCACTTCTGGACTGAACCATAGACATGAACTCTCTATACAGGATCTTCTCTGGCTTAGACCACCAACCTCACTACAAAAAGCAAATACAAAGCTACAAAAAGAAAGCTTATATTAGCCTTGGTTCCTGAATGACTATATGGAACATATTGCCCCACCATACCTGCTGACCTGTATTGGATATATACCATGAACAATGAATACACGTTTGCTGAAAGATTTATGTGTCTCTTTGTTCTGCAGTGTAACCTCACCTGTCCTAATACAGCCCAAGAGGAAAATAATGATGCTGCATATTTTATAAAATTTGTAAATGCTTTTGAGGATAGTTTCTTACCCAAACTTTGGTTATTGTGTGGCTTTACTCTTTTAGTAAGGAATGATCTAAAGTTTAAAAGCCACCTGAGGCAGGTATGGGGTACAGGCATGTGGTCTCAACTACTCAGGAATCTGAGGCAGGAGGATTGCTTAAACCTATGAGTTTGAGACCAGCCTGGGCAACACAGTGAGTCCCTATCTCTAAATAAAGAAATCGTTAAGTCTACTGAAGAAGATTGCTCATTCCATAATCTTGCTTGTATGTGAACTGAAAGGCATGATGTCTTTCAATGGTAGTTATCAGTTCCCTTGCTACCCACCAGTCAGAACAAGGCTGAATTATCAGGGGGATATTCAAGACACACTCTGACAACAGATTCATGGCATCATATTCATGTGCTTGAAACTGTATTCTCTATTGATCTGGGCATAAATGTTTAAAATGCATTTTATTTCATTTTTAAGTTTTGAAATGAGGAGTGACATTTGCAGGAACAGTACCATATGTGCCTTGTCATGTTTCTCAGTAGGGCCTGCTGCATGGTGTCATCACCTTAGCAACCTCCTGGGATATCTTGCTTTTCACCTATGGTGAGCATTTGGCCAGAGACTGCAGGAAGTAGGATCAGGGACAGAAAGATTCACTTATTGGCATTGTCTTTGTATTCGCCTCACCAAAAATTCCAGTTGATTTTGGATCCAGCGTTGGCAGAGAATTTCACTAAGATGGGTGCCATATGGTCGAACATTTCTGAAACCATTCCAGTTCCCAATATTTTACTTGTCTTTTTGATACACAAAATGTCCCATAAATTCCAATATTTTACTATACAAAGTGTATCTATCAGATGAGTTTTCACACTAGGGAGCAATATAAAAATTCATTTTGAGAGTCTATATTTCGATTTTTGGCTAAAACAAATTCACTTCACCTTCACATACCAACAAATTAGATAATGATAAAGTTTATTTCTGCTCCAGGAAATTCTGGCCAGGAGTACAGCTGATGAGTCACTGTAGTCTGGAGTATCCATTTCAGAATATGATCTCCCTGGGTCACTTAGTGGTGTCATCTTTTCTTTAGCAGAAAGGTTTTGGTCCAGCTTATCATTAATTAGCATCACCCAGGGGTTTTGTGAGATGGACATTTCAAGCATGCAAATATTACTTGACCTCTGAACATTTTAGTCAGAAATATGTGCCACCTCTCAGTTTTTGCCAGTTGAGTGAACAGTGTCAATATATTCAGGCTGACCATGCTGTCCACTGTAGCACTATTATGAGCTCAGGAAGTGTCAGCAGTGGGGCTAAGAACAGGATGTAGAGTACTTAGTGAAGGCTAACTCACGCAATCATTACCTCCGAGGTATGTTCCAAAAATCTGAACCATTGTCACTAAAGATCCAACCTTAAGTTAAAAGACTGAGCCCAACAAAAAGCAAAATGCCTCAAGGAGTTTCACATGCTAAATTATGAACTATTAACCCCTTGACTTGAGTGTCTTTCCAGTTGGCATCTACTGAGAAGGAGCCTGGAAAGAATGGCAGTGAGCCAATGCAGGAGGGTTTTCCAGAGAAGAGCATGAAAGGACAGATTTTATGGAGGGGGAAGAGGGAAGCAAGAAAGTATTTCCAGATGAAGAGGAAGCAGTTATGAAGTACAAAGGATTAAGGGCACTAACCTTTCTTGAGTCCTTATTCAATGCTATGCTCTACACAAAATACTTTCTGTATATTTTATGTGCTTTAATTCCCTCAATAATTCAGGAAAGTTAAACATTATGCAAAACGCACCCATGCATATGATTAAGTGACTTGAGTGACTTCCCTAGGATCATACAGATGGGATGGAATAGAGCCATGATCTTAACCCAGGTCTACTTCTCAAACACTTATAGTTCAAATCTTTAGGTGGCCTGGACCTCTAAGTCAATTCTAATAGTGGTCCAACAACTCCTATGTCCAAACATCATTGATTCAAACCCTGAGAGATACAGTTTAAAAAATTAAGATTTAGGAAAATAGTTTGTTACTTCCTCGAAAAAATTAAATCTACCATATAATCCAGCAATTCCACTTTGTTAATTTTCTTATTTCTTTTTTTCACTGTTATAACAAAATACTCCCCCACCCTCAAGAAAAGAATCAACTTAAGGAAGGAAATATTTATTTTGGCTCATGATTTCAGAGGTTTTAGTCCATAGTCTGCTGGATCCAAGGCAGAAACAACATGACAGAAAGGCATGGCAGAGGACACCACTGTCCTCTGAAGGTGACTCTCCAAGACCAGTGTGGCAGAACGGTTGTGTTTGAATTTTTATCCCCAAATCCTCCAAAACTCTATCCATCAATGCCCCTCCACATGACTGTTTGATTATCACAGCAGTTAGTGTTTCCTTTCCCAACCAGAAATTGCCTTACTCTCTGATATCAGCCCCACCAGCACAGATTTTCTCTGTGACTGGCCGCTTAGAGGTTCTATTAGTGGTGTCCTGAAGAACCCCTATATCTGACTATCTCTTCTGCCTCTTCTCTCATTAAGTGTTGCTTAACAGCATCCTGCATCAGGTGAAGAGCATCTGGAATGGACTAGGGCTTCAGTCCATACCCCACTTACCACTTGAACTATTTTTATCAAATACCTGAACCTAAAGAGTCATCAGGAGCACTTGTAAAAATCCTGAGATGGGTCCTGGTGACCACATTTGTAAAACAAACTTCCTAAGGGATTATGATTTAGGTGATTGTTAGTTCTATCACTATATCAAAATATATGAGCTAATCAACTTAGAAAGGCTTATTGTGGCTGACAATTTCAGATATTATAGTATATGATCAGTTAGCCCCATGGTTTTGGGCTTGTGATGAGGCAGCACATCACAGTCAGAGAGCACGGAGGAGCAGAACCACTCACCTTATGGCCAGGAAGCAAAAGAATTGAAGAAGAGGCTGGGATCCCCAAAGCTCTCTCAAGGGCACACCCCAAGTGACAAGGCCCCACCTCTTATAGGTTCTACCTTCCCAATAGCACCACTGTGGAAAGGTTTTTTTAATTTACCGCATGGACCTTTGAGGAACATTTAAGATTCAAACTATAGCAGTGGTCATATTTTGAAGAATAACAAAATTGAATCTCATTCTCCTCTCTTATAAATTAGAATAACCTCTTAATGAGCAAATTCCTTGAGATAATACATAAAGTGGCATCTAGCATAGTGCTTGCTCATAGTAGGCATTCAGCACACTTGTTTAAATTTGTGATAGAATTCTAGAAAAAATGGAGTACTCTTGTCAGGAGGATTAAGTTCAAAACTGAGCTTCTAAAGTAGAGGGTTTGATACCACTGATTCTACTGAAATATGAATATAGATGAATTTGATTTTCAAATTCATTTTCTGAGAATAGAGCATCTAGCTTTTATCCAAGATCTACTGTGTGAACAGCTGCGAGTTGTCATGCCTCACACAATGACTAACAATTCAGGAAATGATGAATGTGGACTAGGAAGTTTGTTCTAGCAAATATGAAAACCAGAAGCTACAACCAATATGAAATGAGTGGGAGGAGGGCCTCTTCAGTGGACCATTAGGATCCAAAGAGCTAGAGTTTGTCTGGCTTTGACTTTCCAGCTTTCTTGTGTCTTTAAAATATAGAAATATCACAGAATTAAAAAAGAAAAAACTTACATCATATCCATTGGAATGGTTACTTTTTTTTTTTTTAAAGCAGAAAACAAAGGTTGGTGAGGATATGAGATTGGCTTCCTCATACATTAATGGGGAATATAAAATGACCCCGCCCTGTGGAAAACAGCAGGAAATTGCTTAAAAGATTAAGTACAAAATTATCATGTGAGCCATCAGTCCCGCTTCTGGGTACATACCTAAGAGAACTGAAAGTAGGAACTCAAAGAGATAATTATCCATCCATGTTTATAATAGCACTATTCACAATAACCAATAGGGGCTATCCCATCCATCAGCAGATGAATGGTTTAAAAACATGCAGTACACATACAATGGAAAATCACTTGGCCTCAGAAAGGATGGTAATCTGACATGGGTTGCAGCATAGTTGAACCTTAAAAACATGATGTTAAGTGAAACAACCAGTCACAAAGAGACAAATACTGTAGGATTCCACTTGTATGAGGCACCTAAAATAGTTAAAATCATAAGGACTGAAAGTAGACTGGTTATTGCCAGGGTCTGGGGAAATGAGAAATGGAGAATAATGTTTAATGTGCATAGGGTTTCTGTTTGGGATGATGAAAGATGTTCTAGATATGGATGGTGGTAACAGTTGCACAATAATGTGGACTTAATGTCACCAAAAACTGTACTCTTAAAAATGATTAGAATGGTAAACTTTATGCTATCTTTATTTTACCACAACAAAAAGGAAAATCACAATAAATTCAGATTTTGCCCTTAAATATGCTCTTTTCTCATGAGCACAAATATTTTATGCACATACAATATTATTTTGTTAGGTGGTCATGAGATGGGCAAGGTTGGCAGGTAGAAAAACCCATCCTGAAAAAATAAATATAAACTTTCTGATGGCAGAATGAGGAAGATTCAAGTCACTTTGGAAATCTACCTACTGATTTTTCAGAAGGGTGAACTAAGAGCTAAGTTACCTGAGTTCACATAGCAAGCAAAGTCAAGCTTCAGTGGCCCAAGACACCTGAACCTTTGGCTTCCCTGTCTAGGTTTATCCTCTCTAATACACTTTTAAAATGGATGAAATAGTGTATGCCTGTGTGCATTTACTTACCCAAAGGTAAAAGCATGGGAATGATTTGGTCATAGGATTCTAGTACAATAAAAAATATTTTAAACCAATTTAGTTTGTCAATAGACTCTAGAACCAAATTCTTACTTCTTCCCATGATTTCTGCCCATTGACCTTTTATATCCTGTGTGTGCCAAAGAAATGAGCTTATTATCTAGTTTCTAATAGTCAAAACAAATTCCTACTGAATATGGGAAAAAATAATTCAATGAAAAATGATTCAATGAAACATTTCATGGTCCATGCATCAAATATTTATTGAGCATCTATTATATTCCAGGAACTATGTTAGCCTGGGGACTACACCTGAGAACAAATCAAACTTAGTTCCTGCCTTCATGAAGTGCTGTCCTCAAACAAGTAAACAAGGATGTTGCACTATGAGATGGTTAAAGAGCTAGGGGAACATTTGTGAATCACAGGAAATTGCAGCCAGTGTTGTAAAGGATATGATAGGGAAAGTTTGAAGAGTTAAGGGAGCAACTAGAGTGTTATATCAGGGTTTAATCAGAGAAGGAAAACCACTGGGATATAGATAGAGAGGTAGGTTGATAGCTGGTATACATGGTTTGGATGGATGGATGGGTGGATGGACCAGCAGATAGGTTTAGATAGAATTGTTGTAGGGATTGGCCTTATAATTGTTGAAGCTGGTTAAACAGTCTTTGTGAGGCTGGCATCTTCATGTTTGAGGTTGCATAAAGAGAATTCAGGGAAGAAAAGATGAAGAGCAAACTGGACCCCACAACACCAACTGGAGTTCAAAGGTTATACTGACATCCATATCCAGCTATCTTAATGTCCTTGGTGTGGGTCTTGGGTACAAACCAAGTTCCCTTTGTCATGGACTGAAATTCATACAACAGGCCCTGGAGAAGCTGAAACAATTCTGAAGAGGGTGGAGATGCTGATGCCTCATGCCAACAAGCAGAAGCACAGGTTAGAGACCACATCTGTAAGCCCCAGAAGGTTGCTGCTCCACCTGGCCTCTAACCAGAATCTCACATGACTCAAAGTGCCTGCAAACAAGCCGAGTGGGAATTTTGGAGATATGATCTACCTGGTCACACGGACGCCTTGTAAGGCCACCACAGATAGCAGCTTTATCTAGGTTTGGAAGTTGAGGTCTCAGGAGAAGGTGACAGCTATGCCAAGGTGCTGTGGATGTGCAGAAATCAGCTGGATGGAGTAGGGGAGGATCCTTCCAGAGCATTGGAGTCATGTTAAACAAACAAACAGATGCTGCCTAGGAAATTCTTGTGTTTTAAAAAAGAAATGGGAATAGAAAAGGGAAGGATGTATCTCCACAGAATATACTTGTTCAAAAATAAGAATAGGATAGTTTTGTTCAACATCTATGTGAATTGAAATTGGCAAACTTGTGGAGATGCTAGTTTCCAAACTAGTCCAGTAGTTTACAATTTACTCCCTCTTCCCTGTCTTTCATCTTTCTTCCTTTCTATCCTCTTCCCAATCCTCATTCTTACCCCACTCCTCATTGGTCAAGGAAATGGCTGGGTTAGACTCTGGTCATATTGATACCTTGTTTGTTCTTGTCACCGTTTTAGACCCTACCCAGGAGTGAAATCAGTCATGGGATAAAAATCCTATAGCTCAGGGACACAGGTTAGTTCTCACATCATCTTGGTATGAATTACCAAAACATCTTTGGCATAAGAGCCCATGAACTCTCTCTGTAACTATACAATCAGAATCAGACTTCTCCTGCAAAGAACAGCGAAATAAATACTGTGTTTGCAACCCTGGGTCAGGTTTTGATTCAACAATCAAATATAATATGACCTCCGGATTCAATTTAATCCATTTCCTGAAATGAAACTAAATATGCTGGAAGAAAGGCAGGACTCCTGTCTTTCCCAGCACCACACAACGCTTTGCTAAGAGTGATCATTTTTCAAAAGGTGTTGCGTGGTGCTGGGAAAGACAGGAAGCCTGCCTTTCTTCCAGCATATTTAGTTTCATTTCAGGAAATGGATTAAATTGAGGAAGGACATCAAGGCAGAAGACCTTGTAATCTCAGCAACTCTGGAGGCAGAAAGATCCTAAGTTCAAAGCCATCCTCAGCAACTTAGAGAGACCCTGTCTCAAAATAAAAAATAAAAAGGGCTGGGGATGTTTCTCAGTGGTAAAGTGCCCAGGGTAAAAAAAAAAGGCAGGAGTGATGAAGGAAAACTGTTCGTGGTAGAAAGTAAGGAGAGAGAGAGACAAGAGAGAGAGAGCGAGAGGATGTAGTCCTCAAGGTCACATCCCTAGTGACCAACCATGCCCCTCCAACCATGCCCACAGTTTCCTCCTCTTCCCAATAGTCCTCTCAAATTACTAATCCATCGAATGGATTAATCATGAGTTTAGAGCCCTCACAATCTAATCTCTTCCCCAAAGCCCCTTCTCCCACCTCTGGACACTGCTGCACTGGGGACTAAGTCTTCAACACATGAGCCTTTGGGGGACATTACAGATCCAAATGATAATAGGGAGCATGTGTGTGTGTGTATGTGTGTGTGTGTGTGTGTGTGTGTGTATGTGTTTGGTGCTGGAGATGGAGTCCAGGGCCTCATGCCTGATAAGCACATGCTGTGCCACTGAGCTATACCCTCATTCTGGGGACATTCCTCTATAGTAGAACTAAGGTGTCTGTCTCCAGGGATATTTACCAGTCACCTCCTATCTGACCTCCCCCACACCATCCTTCATGATTAAATAAAGCGTCAGGGAACTTGGATTGGGTTTGGAATGCACATTCTGTCTGCTTTTAGAAACTCACTGTCTTTAAGGAAAACCTCCCTTTTATTAGAGAACGGCAGCATAAGTACCACCACTTAGCAGGAATTTCTTCTTCTCCTTCCATTTAGGCTTGTACTACAATATCTCCTCCAAAAAAAAATCTAGAAGAGGAAACTGGTTGCTACAAATCATGGGCACAGTCTGGTGAGAAAATCTCCATAAAAGACTTCAGAGAAGGCATATGTCATTGGGCAGAATTTAGAGGAAAGACAGAAAAGTTCATGGAGAAGCAGCAGCAGGCTGAAAGGAGGACTATGGGGAATGGAGAAGCTGCAGAGAGCAGATCAGAAGCTCTGTAGAAAGACTAAGTGAGGGGAAAGGACACAAGATGCAAGAGAGGCTGGCTGCCTGGTGTCCGCCTCATCCTGACACAAAGTCAAACAGAGCTGAGGGAAGAAGGGAGGCCTCAAAGGAGCCATGACTAGAAAACAGCACAAGGAGTATCGGGAGGCATTCACAAGGTGGAGATTGTCATCCATAAGAGAATCTGCTTTTGAGATAAGCAAGCTTAGAAGGACCCTAAATGTCCAAGAAAAAAAAGTGTTTTCAAAACAGAGCAAATTTTCAAAAGCGACTTTAAGGATTATCATTTTTAATATTGTTATTCCAGAAAAAAACCAATATATTCTTAGAGTATCATATTACATCTGAACCTGGAAAATTAAACTGGGATACAGTTCTGTATTTGTTGTTTCTCATCTCTCCTCTGCCCCACCCTCTCTCTTCTACTCATGAAATGTCTAAGAAGAGACCTTTTTTTTAGTCCAAAGAAGACTAAGGCCTCTTTGCTGTGGAATTTGAGTTTGGGGCTAAAACATGGCCTATTTTCCTGCCCCCAGGACCTAAAACCTAGTTCTCTGGAGGGTGTTTCTTTTTCTGTGACAATCCAGCTCCTATTGTCAGTCAGTCAAATCTTGCCCAGTGACAATGTACATGCAATACTGAAGTCTAACATGAGCTTTTGGGGGACATTACAGATCCAAATGATAATAGGGAGCATGTATGTGTGTGTGTGTGTGTGTGTGTGTGTGTGTGTGTGTGTGTGTTTGGTGCTGGAGATGGAGTCCAGGGCCTCATGCCTGATAAGCACATGCTGTGCCATGAGCTATACCCTCATTCTGGGAACATTCCTCTGTAGTAGAACTAAGGTGTCTGTCTCCAGGGATATTTACCAGTCACCTCCTATCTGACCTCCCCCTGGGTAAGCACCCAGAAAAACACTCCGGACATGGGAAATCACATAAGGGAGTTTATCAAGCACACAGAGTGTCTCCCTGCAGGGTAAGAGAGAAAATGAGAGGAAAAGAGAAAGGGTGCTCGCACAGGAGAGTGAAATGGAGGAGACAGCATGAAAGCAAGGAGGAGAGAGAGAAGTATGAAAGTGAGGAAAGGAGAAGAGAGAGAGAATGGCTGGGAGCTATCCTTAAGCAGTCAAATTCCATGGGTTAATCGGGCCTATAACGGAGAAGGCTACGTGCAAGCTGACTGATGAACCAATAGTTAGCTAGGATGTTCACAGACTGACAAGTAGTTGGGAGGTGGGGAAATGAATGCAGCGTAAAGGGCAGGGGAGCAGCTTTATATTATACTAGCCACCTGGTGTTCATGCATATGCCTACAGGGAAGAGCACCCACCACACTGCACTTACCGCAGACACCAGGCCCAAGTCTGGGGGTCTCCAGGCCATTTTTACCTCTGACCAACTGGCTACAAATGCAGGGTTTACATGATACAGTCAGTTTCGATAATACTCAGGAGAAGTGCTGTATGTAAGATTTCACTTTTATTATAAAGGATACAAATCAGCAACAGCCAAATGAAGAGAGTGACAAGAGAAGGTCTGGGAGGGTCTCAAATGCAGAGCCTCCATGCCCTCTCTCCAGGGAATCAGAACACATCACCCTCTTGGCACACTGATTTGTTTACCAACCCTGGGGGAACATTGGGTGTCTAGAGTTTTAATTAGGGTTTCATTATGATGGCATGATTGACCAAATCATTGGCCACATGATTGAATTCAGTCTCTGCTGTACTCCCAGAAGTTGGAAGGTTGAGATTAAAGTCCCAACCCTGTAATTGCATGGCTGTCTTTTCCATATGACTAGTCTCCACCCTGAGTCACCACACTCAGGTGTGGTCCAAGGATCCACCGAGAATAACAGACACTCTTATCATTCTTGGAATTCCAAGAGCTTAGGGGAAAAAAAAATAAACTCTTTATCATATAACACAATGACAACAACTGCTATTTCTTGAGGATTTTTAAATATGTATTTCATTTGATTCTCAAAACAATCCTATGAATTAGATACATTATTATATCCATTTTCTGATGACAAATTCAAGGCACAGAGAAAGGAAGAAACTTGCTTATATTTACATAGCCAGTAAGTGTCAGAGCAGGGATTTGGATTCATATCTGTGACTCTTAAGCCTAGAACCTACTATCAAAAAGGAGAAATGAAGAAGAAAACCATATTTACTATAGAAGAACAATGTAGATATAATTCAAGGACTCAGGATTACTTGGTGTTTTGTGGGGTTGTGGGGAAGTGAGGAATAGGGCAGGGACAGACTAGGTTCTGCCCTCAAAAGAATTCCATCTTGCACTGGGGGTGAAACTCAGTGGCAAAGCACTTGCCCAAGGTCTTGGGTTCAATACCCAGCACTGAAAAAAAAAAAAGCATTCAGCATTTAGAGTCAGAAGACCTGCTTTAAAGCTGGCTTTATCAATTACTAATTGAGTGATGCTGGAAGAGAAAAACAAACGAAAAACAGTGTTATGGTTTAAACGTGAGGTGTCCTTCAAATGAGTCAACGCAAGAAAGTTTAGAGGTGAAATGAATGTGTTATGAGAGCCTTAACCCAATCAATGAATTAATCCCCTAATGAGGAGTAACTGGGTAGTAACAGTAGGCAGATAGGGTGTGGCTGAAGGACGTGGGTCATTGGGGGTGCGCGTTTGGGGTATTTATTTTCTTCTTAGTGAGCAGAACTCTCTCTACTCTGGTGCAAAGTTCTGAGCTGCTTTCCAGTGCTACACTTTTCCACTATTATGTCCTACCTCACCTTGAGCAACCCAGAGTAATGGATTGTTCATCTATGGATTGAGTCCTCTGAAACCATGAGCTCCAAAATAATTTTCCTCCTCTAATTGTTCTTTTCAGGTCTTTTGGTCACAGCAGTAGAATGCTAACTAAAACAAATAGCACTACACTCTGATATCCAAAGTCTTCCTCAATTACATGGAGACTTTATGAACTTTTAAAAGTTTGGTTTGAGGAATAAAGGAGATAATTCATTTTAAAGCAAAAGACATTAACAGTGTAAGACTGCTTCTGCTGCTGCTTCTCCTTCTCCTCCTCCTCCACCTCTGCCTCTTCCTCCTTTCTGCTTTTCTCCTTTCCTTTCCATTCAGTCTGTTCCTGATCTTTCATACTCTGAATTTATCTTCTCTTCACTGATCTACTATTTATTCCTCATTTTCCACCTGATACCCCAAGCCTTTCTGATTGCTTTGGATTATATTTTTGTTCCGTTGGCTAGATTATTTTTATACTGTTTACATGGACCATTGCTTCAACTTTAGGAAATACCAGCTTTACAAAGCATTTATTAAGCACCTAATTGTGAACTGCACTTCAGTTGAAACCTAGCCAAAGGGAGTCCAGGCCTTCAAGGAGCCAGGATGACATAGTGGGGAAGCCCAGAGCCTCGCCTCTGAAGAAATGAGTTACAATCCCAATTATGCCTTGAACTAACTTTGTAACTTTAGGGACACTTAGCCTCCCTGAATCTCAGACCACCCACTTTGTAAAATATCTCCAATAATTATACCAACCGAACTGGCAGGTGGGAAGATTGTATGAGAACTGTTTGTGGAATTTTTTGAAACCAACAATATGAATAGAGAGAATAATTATGCAGACAGCATTGAAGCAGATATTGATCCCCATTTGCAGTGATCTAGAAACATTCTAGAATAACCCCATTTTTCTGCGTGTGGAAAAGATGTGCACAGAAACAAACACCTGCTTAAATCATAGTTAGGTTCATTCTGAAAGGCTGTTGGCAGGAAGGGCTGGAGAAGAGGCAAGAGAGGTGTCCATTTGTTTACAAATGTGACAAGGAAAGAGAAACATACACAAAATAATGAGTATGAAAAAAGGATGCCTGGAAGTGTGCTTGAAAATGATAACAGTGTGACTATGAAGGTGGCCGTAAAAGATGCCATAACATTGTTTGAAAAGCCCAACTCTTGTTATGGATATGGATTTCTGTAGTCAAAAGCGATTGAAAACTCTTCCATATAAGGTAGATAGAAAGAAATCCAAAGCTGCCCAGTGAGTTCATTCAGATGAAGGCCACATGTCTTGCTTCCGCTGTATAAAATATCCATTTTATACTTACACATATATACCATTTCCTCTTGGGACACAAAAGAGATGAACTGAATGTCTTTCTCAAAAAATAAATAAGTTGAGAGCTTTGGATGATATCTAAATTAATGGTAGCATTGGGGTGAAGCACCGGTTTAAAATTTTACCTTGGTTATTGCTGTCCATTCATTTAAAAATTGTTTATTCAGCATCTATTGTGGGATGGACGCTATTCTATGCCTTTGGGATATGCCAATAAGCTAATAAAAGTCCCTGCCTCTATAGAGCAGGTGGATTCTTGTTCAGGGGTAGAAAAGAGGTACAGAGACAGACAAGATGCAATAAACCTCATCAGTACAGAAGAAATGAGAAGGTAACCAATGTTACAAAGAAGAGAAAGCACAACTTAAAGGGAATTACAAGGGTAGGGGGACAATTGTGATTTTCAATACTAGGGTACTTGTGAGCACATTACCTAACCTCGATAGGCTTTGCTTCTTTTTCCATAAAATGGAATTGATACCTGCCACACAGTGTCACAGCCATGAGGGAATGTAGTAATGCTGCCCAACATACACAGTATTGCACCAAATTTAAACAGCCACAAAGCAGTCGTCACCACTATTAGCTGAGACCTCTCCACTGGGCCATGCATACACATAGAAAGAGAGAGGTAGTCACCATGTGATTTCTAGAGCTTTACTATCTCTTCTATCAGCACCACTCAGCCTAAAACTATTTTAACAATGAGCAAAGGACATTTTGATCCATGGCAACAGAAAAAGTTGCTGGGATTACAGGTATATACCATGCCTGGCAAAACCCTTTTTTCTTTCTAAGTTGACTATCTCAAGTATTTTGTTACATCAATGGAAAGTTGACTAACTCACCAACCCAGTTTATAGTTCACAAAACTCTACCTGGTACAGGCCGACATTGGTTTTATTTCCAATTGTTTTAAGTCTCAAAGTTAGTGTGTTTTTTGTTGCTTTGTGCAGGCTATTAATTTCTTACAAGTATGATAGGGAGTTAACCAAGTACTAATAGAAATATTTCTATTTGTATAATAAATCTTACAACAGTTTTTAAAAATTATGCTTTTCTATAGCTTGCCTTGATAACTCCACTGCCTGGGAAATGGACCAGATATATCAGATGCCACATGCCAGATGCTAGAGAAATTCAAGGGCCAGTTTACTGTGACTGTTGGCTCTTGGCAGCTCCACCTGGTTCCTGGAGCCTTCTCAATTTGACATTTAAGGGCATGGCTCCCTACTTTACAAATATGAGATGCATTGTAACATCAAACATTTCTTAAGTTCCATCAACAGTACTCATATTCATTTATTTAAAAAAACAATGACAAGAAGCTACAATTCGTTCAGTACATTTTCAAGTTAATTTTGGTTTTATGGATGGCATCAGCATCCTTATACCCTGTATGCAATTCAGTCTATCAATGGTACTTAATAAGTACCACAGAATTTGATAAGAATAACATGTGAATTATTTTAAAAGAACTATTGGAATAAATAAACTACCACTTAACCATTAAACACAAATGTACATGAAAAACTGAAGTAATATTCACTGGTTGTTAGATTTTTTATTTTTTTAGATTCAAAATATTTTATTAACAGCTACTACAAATAGTAAGATAGCTCAATTAGATTACCAAGTACAAAAATCAACATATAAAAATCAGTAGTTTACATATACTCAATCTTCTGGAAGATTTAATGGGATACAAGATTTCGTATATAACAGTAAGAAAATGTATTAATACTTTTGTCAATAAAAATGTGAGATCTATTAAAAATAAAAATTAAAATACCACTGAAAGCAAAAAAAAGTCTTTCTACAAATAGAAGGACCATATTATTGTGTAAATTAATTAGTAAATTTAACAAAATCTCAATGAAAACTTAAGAGTTTTAAGCTATATCACCTGATGCTAAATTTAGTGAAAAAAAAAAAAAAACATAGAAGGGGACCAGCACCAAAACACATTAAGGCATTTTTAAAAGTCTAAATAATTTAAGAGTATCATACTGGCCTATTAGCAAAACAGAATCCCAGATGTAAGTACACTCAGATACATAGAGAAATTGAATGCATAAAGAGGACATCATCTCAAATCACTGGGAAAAAGGAGTAGTCAATAAGTGTTATAGGGAGAAGTAAAGTAATATCCCTGCCTTGCCTCATATACCATGATAAATTCCATATGTATCAAAGATATTTTTTAAACATCACAAAAATTAAATAATAAGAAAACTTGAAAATTTTTTCTTTACAAAGCTGGAGTTAGCAAGAATTATCTAATCTTTCATGACTCAAAATCACCAAGTCATAAATTATTTCACTGGTACTTTTTGTTACATAAAAATTGATTTTTTGTGGAAAGAAGCATCATAAACAAGCTTTTAAAAAAGGCAACTAAGGGAGATATTTACAGCTCATGTCACAAAGTACTATCCTTCCTAACATGTAAATTGACTAAATCATAACACTTTTAAAACATAGAAAAAGGAAATAAAATTTGCTATTAATAAACAACAATATAGTTAACTTCACTCATTATAAAAGAGAAATGTAAGTTAAAACTGCAGATAAAAGACTGTTTTCTCTCTCTCCATTGGCAAAAATCCAAAGTTAGCTAACATACTCTATTGATAGGAATCTTAGAGGGGAAAGCATTTTCTCATGCATTCTGACAGCAGTGTGTTAAAGTCACCAGAATTATTGTGTTGTGGTCTATTTGATTCATGGAATTGAGAAGGATTTGTTTGACGTACATGGATGCACCTTTGTTTGGGGCATAAATATTTATGATCATTATGTCTTCCTGATTTATGGTTCCCTTAAGCAGTATGAAATGTCCTTCTTTTATCCCTTCTGACTAACTTTGGCTTGAAATCCATTTTATCTGCGATGAGGATGAAAACTCCCACTTTTTTACTGAGTCCATATGCATGGTATGTTTTTTCCCATCCTTTCACCTTTAGTCTGTGGATGTCTTTTTCTATGAGATGAGTCTCTTAAAGGTAGCATATCATTGGGTGTTACTTTTTAATCCAATCTTCCAGTCTATGTTTTCTGATTGATGAGTTTAGGCCATTAACATTCAGGATTATTATTGAGATATGATTTGTATTCCCAGTCATTTGGGCTTATTTATGGTTTTTAATTGACTTGGTTTCTCCTTTGACTGGTTTTTCTTTAGGGTAGTTTCTCCCTTCACTGACCTACATTGTTGTTTTCATTTTCTCCTCATGGAATATTTTGCTGAGAATGTTCTGTAGTGCAGGCTTTCTACTTGTAAATTATTTGAACTTTTGTTTATCCTGAAAGGATTTTATTTTGTTTTCACATCTGAAGGTAAGTTTTGCTGGGTATAAGATTCTTGGTTGGCAACCATGTTCTTTCAGAACTTGAAATATGTTGTTCCAGGCCCTTCTAGGTTTTAGGGTCTGGGCTGAGAAATCTGCTGATATGTATAATCTGATGCTTTTCTCTTGCAGCCTTTAAAATCCCATCTTTATTTTGGATGTTAGGCATTTTCATTATAATGTGCCTTGGTGTGGATCTGTTGTAATTTTGTGCATTTGGTGTTCTGTAAGCTTCTTGTAGTTAATTTTCTATTTCATTCTTCAGGTTTGAGAAATTTTCTTATATTATTTCATTGAATAGATTGTTCATTCCTTTGGTTTGTATTTTTGTGCCTTCCTCAATTCTGATAATTCTTAAATTTGGTCTTTTCATGCTATCCCATAGTTCTTGGAAGTTCTGTTCATGATTTCTTGCCATCTTCTCTGTTTGGTTAACTTTATTTTCAAGATTAAATATTTTGTCCTCATTGTCTGTGGTTCTGTCTTCCAAGTGATTTAGTCTGTTGGTGATGCTTTCCATTGAATTTTTTATTTGGTTTATTGTTTCCTTCATTTCAAGGATTTTTGTTTGTTTGTTTTCAGAATCTCTATCTCTTTGTTGAAATGATATTTTGCTTCTTCCACTTGCTCTTTTAACTGTTTATTGGAGTGAACATTCATTGCCTGCATTTGCTCTCTTATCTCATCCTTTGCTTCACGAATCAAACTATGTATATTTTGAACTCCTTTTCTGACATTTCTTCTACCATGCTGTCATTGGATTTTATTAATATAGAATCTTGGTTTGTTTGGAACACTTTCTTCCCTTGTTATTTCATGTTGTTCATGTAATGTCCCCTCTAGCAGTGCAGATCTGGGGTATTGCAGTTTCCCCCCATAGGCTTATAGTGACCC
The DNA here is from genome assembly GCF_902686455.1 of Sciurus vulgaris. Classification (NCBI taxonomy): domain Eukaryota; kingdom Metazoa; phylum Chordata; class Mammalia; order Rodentia; family Sciuridae; genus Sciurus; species Sciurus vulgaris. Next base: position 34,035,095 of record NC_136474.1, read on the forward strand.
TGCAGGTTTCCAAAACCTCTTCTTTAAGGGAGATCAATATTAGCAGCACCTAGTACAGACAATATGCAGCCCTAAACCAAATAGCCACTATGAAGACTTCAACAATATTGTCATAATAAACAGAGAGGATGATTGCAATTATTATCACAGTATAACAAATAGATTTGCAATGAGGTCTACAGTTTCTAATGGTGGACAAAGAGGATAGGAAGGGGTGTAGGCTATAACTGTTAATGGGATAAGAAAAGAGTATATAAAAGTATTAGGTCATAGGAAGAGTGAAAGTGAAATCAAAAGAAGTTGGTTTTTGACAAGCAAAAAGGGAGAAAGAGACTTTGAGGAAACAGGTAAACAAAAGGAAAACAAAGAAGGAAAAATAAAGAAATAAAAACAAAATTTTTCAAAAAGGAGGAAAAGAAAATCTATACTAAAACAGTCATATATTATTTAAATCTCCCAGTCTTCAGTAGCCTGACAATGAGCTTCCGGTTTGTAGTAGGCATCTCAGGATGAGATTGGCCCCCCTAAAGATGGCAGCTTCCACTTCCAGGATGATCTAAGATGACTGTACTGGCTTTCAAATGTGTTGGCAAATGGGGAGCTGCAGCATGGGGCGTTGGCTCCAAGTCCGTGTGAGGTGAGGTTAGTTGGGACCCTGCTGTGGGTCCTAGAGGCATGGTGTGGTTTGTCCCACCAGGGATCCTGCAGGTCCTGGCTGTTGTCCCAAAATAGCAACAGCCACATATAACCAAATCTGCAGGTACCGTGACAGTGGACTTCCAGGCAACAGCAGGCAGCTGGCAATCCACTAGCAGTCTGCGGGCAGTCTGAAGGCTACCGGTGGATGATTGGCAGATGGACCTCAGGCAGTGGGTGATGGGTAGGTGAAAGGTGGGCGATGGGCAGGGAAGGGGCAGTCAAACAGGCAAATGGCAGATGATGGGCGGCAGTCAGTGAGCAATCTGCACTCCAAAGGTAGTCGATATGCTGCAGACTGTGTGATTGCAGTAGACAAATGGGATAAACAGCAGAGGATCAATGAGCAGCAAAGACTGCCTCACAGAGAAACAGATTTCCTCTGCTTGAAACCCGAGTTACGGAACAAGGAATGCAGCCTCTCTAGTCTGCCATCTTGGATCTCCCCTGGCTGTTAGATTTTGACCTTCCCTCTGTCCTAATACTGTGCTTGAACTTCCCTCTTCTTGTTGAGTTCTTTTTTTTTCCTTTTCTCTTCAATCTGCACTATTTTGCTGTCTTCTCCTATTCAACATGAAGGGACATAAATAATGACCTGCTCCCCATAGAGAATACCCAATTGCTTTGTGTTTCTTAGAAGTTCCTTTCTCAAACACAGGTTTTCTGCCCTAACTGAACAGAACACAACAGAATTTCAATTGTCACTCTTGCTCTTTCCCTATGCCTACTGGTCAGATATAAAAAACCAGCATTCAATGGGGGTAGCACTCCCCAAGGAACCCTGTTCTGTTCCCAAGGTGCCTGCTGAGGACCCTCCTGTGACAGGAGGAGGTAGTATATAAGCTTCACCACAGCAGACTTCTTGCTGCCTAGACAATTCTCCTCATTCTCTAATGCCATTTCCCTTGGAGCTTATTTCCTGCTCTCACTACAAAGAGCCAACCCTGATGAAGCACCAGACCATGCTTATGAGCTTGATATCTGGCTGTGAATACAGGACATGGTGGCTTATGGTAGGCTTCCCTGCTGTGAAGGCAGATCCCACAGTTGACCTGTGCAGACACAGGGCCATTTCTTAGGGCAAAGGGACCATTCCAAAAGTTCAGGCTGCTCTCAGTGTCTGACTGAGGTTCTAAGATGCCTGCCAAGGCAAAAAAGGAGAATTCTGATTAGAAGAGAGCTAAAAACTCTTGGGAACCATTTCAACACCTAAAAGAGAGCTGTTTAGTGGGCAGCTGGACCTCTCAGAAGACAGAACATGTCAGATCTCAAAGGACTTCAGCCAGAGCAGTAGATGAGAGAAAGCACTTAAGATTTCTTGGTTCAGCATGAGGTTGTGGCTCAGTGGTAGAGTGCTTGGCTACCATGTGTGATTCTCTGGGTTCAATTCCCAGAACTTCCCCCCAAAATTCTGTCTTCAAATCTGCATGGGGAAGGGAAAAAGAAATTTAAGAGTTTCACATCTTTAATTAGAGTGAGAGCCCCAAAACTGCTTTCCTGAACAGGTAAAATTTGATTGCTTACTAATTTCTTCCATCCGCAACTTTAGAAGCCCTTAAGATCAAAGACAGAGCAGGAGCCTAAATCTGGTAAAGCCACCAGTGAGAGGGATAGAGGGAGGGAATTCTTGATTGGTCCTGATTTGGCATTATAAATTTCTGGCCTAAGCAGCTTCTGGAAGCAGTCTAATTAAAAGTGAGAAGAAGTTAAAGGTGGCAGCTAGCTAGCTCTGTGTCCAAATCCCAACTCCATTAATTCCTAGGTTTCAACCCAAGGAAGACCCTAGACATCATTAAGTCTCAGTTTTCTCATGTATAAACTGTAGCAGCATCTCCTTATAAGGTTGTTATGGCAAATAGGCTTACAATGACCTTGGGGTATAATATTAGAGCAATCCAAAGGCTTCAGTTTAACTAACTTGGTTACAAATGTAGCACAAAGTAGGCATTTGATAGTCATTGAATGAGTTACCATCAATAATTCTTTAGGAGTAACACTGGAAAAAATGTTCATGATTGATCAACTGTGTGCGGGGACTTTTACAAGAGAGTGCTGATCCTTTGTGAGTTGAGAGATACTAAGTAGAAAAGACATTTCAGAAAAGAAATAAATATATTTCCCCAGAAGTGTCCTTGGCATCATGATCCTGAAATTCTGCTCCTGATTCTGCTACTAATTTGTTTTGTGGTATTGAGCAAGCCTTCTTCAAACTCTTTTTTAAATTTGAAAACTAAAGAAGCTGGGCCAGATTATATCTAAGTCCATTTCTACAAGGACAGAAGATAATTCAGAAATGTTCTTAGGTACTTCTGCAAGAAAAGCTACTTGTAAAGTAAGTCAAAAGTGGTTTGAAGGAAAAAAATAGATCATACCTTTGAGGTACATATCTAATATTGACCAGGATGAAAACCAACCACGTCATAATCATCTCATTACTTACTCTTTACTGTGTGAGAAACTTTGTACCTGTGCATGTGAAACACATGATTTCATCCAGTCCTCTCAATGAATCTTAGCATTTCACAAGATTTGTTCAAAGAAGAGGGGATTCACATTCCCTGAAAAAAAAAAAAAAAAGGGGGATACTTATGTTCTATGTGACTTATTGTGTATTAGTTGTCCCTACATGCCAGGTGTTTTACATATAATTTTCTATTCCTCACAACAACTCTGCTGAGTAGGCAGTACAGGTCCTGTGTTAGTTGTCTGTGCAGTGTAACAAATTACCACCAACTTAGTGGTTCCAAATAACACCACTTTGTTATCTCCTGTTCTCCATGGTCAAGAGTCTAGCACGTCTTGGCTGGTTCTCAGTTCAGATTCCCACAGGACCCTGATACAAGGCAGGCAAGGGGTCAGCTCAGCTCTTCTCCTCTCACCCAACTCTTCTTGCAAACCCACTGGCTGTAGGTCCCAAGACAGCCTGCTCCTGAACTAACTGCTCATTACAACTTTATGACTGAGGTTCTTGCTTTCTTGTCGGCTGTCAGCTGGGGCTGTGCTCAGCTCCTAGAGGCCTTCTTCCATTCTTTGACATGTGTCCCTCTCTGCAACATGGAAGTTTGCTTATTCAAGGCCATCAAGAGAATATTTCTTACTCTCATTTCTGACCCCTGGATGTGGGGGTCTCTCAGTCACATCCCGCACGGATGAGAAAAGGGTTAACTGCTGGAGGATAATGTTGGCTGTAAATCAATCAATTACCCATAAACTTATCTAATCAATAAACACACAAGAACCAATACTCTTTTCAAATGAGAAGGGGCATGATGATCTGGCCATACCAGTTCTGGCCTCTAACAACATGGAGTAGCCCAATTCTTTTATTTATAGACACACAGGTAAAGGGGCCCGGAATGGGAGGAGCTTCTGTGACAAACAGGATGGGGTGGAGTTAGGAGAGCCATTTTCTCAGGGAAACTAGACAGGGAACCACTACCACAGAGCGCCACATACTTTCGTGGCTGTTAGTTCCTGGAAACCAGGTCTCTGTGTCCCATGGCTCAACCTCGTCTGATTCTGCTAGGTAAGGATGGTTTCCCACACCTGGACCCTCTTTCAAGGCCACCAAAAATCCTCTCACTTCTATTAACTCGAGATCAACTGATTGAGTACCTTAATTACTTCTGCAGACCCTGCCTTTGCCATACCATGTGAGATTGTGACAGATGGGACATCCCTCATTAGGAGGAGGTCTCCACCACACTCAGGGCATGAAGCTCTGTGGGGCATGTACACCAGAGAACAGGAAACTTGGAGGCCAGCCTAGAACTCTGTCTGCCACCAGCCCTGTTTTAGATATGACGTGTTTTTCTGAAGTTCCTAGGCAACGAAGAGTAACGCTAGGCTTTTAATCAGGTGTGAGAGGCCTGAGCCTAAGTCCCTTCTTACACATTACATTTTTTTAAGTTATATAATTACTTTTAATTTTTTTCTTTTTAGATATACATGGCAGTAGAGCATATTTTGACTTATTATACATATATAGAGTATAAGTTATTCTAATTAGGATTCCATTTTTGTGTTTGTACATGATGTGGAGTTTCATTGGTCATGTATTCATATACGAACATAGGAAAATTACATTCAATTCATTCTACTGTCTTTCCTATTCTCATCCCCCTCCATTCCCTTCATTCCCCTTTATCTAATCCACTGAACTTCTATTCTTCCCTCCTACCCCCCTTATTGTGTATTAGCATCCACATATCAGAAAGAACATTCAGTCTTTGTTTTTTTGTGATTGGCTTATTTCACTGAGCATGATAGTGTCCAGATTCATTCATTTATTGGCAAAATCTTAAAGTCATTCTTTTAGACACATCACATTCTTGTCCTAAAAGCAAACTTCATAATCCCAAAATAAGCCCTTTATTGAGGTAATCTGCAGCACCTGTAAAATAAAATACTTTACTACATGTGAAATCTAAATCCAAATTCCCCTGGGATACACATCAATCAATGCCAGGCCTGAGCCATCAAACTCAGCTACCCGGAGACCAAGCAACATAAACTATTAATAGAACCACATAATGGAAGGGAAGAGACATTCTCACTCAATTCTCTCTTTTCTTTCTCTCTTCCCCGAGCTCTCTAGTGGCTTTACCCAGGTATCACAACATTGCTCATAAAACTTCTTCACTGGGACAGTGATCATTCTCCCATCTGCCCAGGGACTCTCAGATTCCACACTCAACAATGAACTCTTCTCCTCAACTCATAATAAACCTGTCTCAAACTATCTTTATTTTCTCCCCTAAAAGTTTGCAGGTTGGGGAATAGTCAAGTTAACTGGTCCCTGCACACAGAGTTATGTGTATTAGTATAGACAATGTCTTTAGCCCATTGGCAACTCCTCAGATGAGATTGTGCAACAAATTTCTACACATCAGCTCAAACACTTCTCCCTTTTTTCTGCACAGGTTGCAGGATGCTGTACTTTTCCTATCCCAGAGAACACATTGTAAGGAACATATATAAGTTGGACATCTTCTAAATGTCATATATCTCTCACCATTTATAATTGTAGGACCTGAGGCTTGGAAAGATTAAATTTCTTGTCTGAGGTCACGTGATTGTTAAGTGTTGCAGCTAGGAGTTGAACCTAGGACCATGCGACAGCAAAGCCATACTCTTTCTCTACTGCACTGTTGAATTATTTTTTTTCCTCAAATCAAGTACAGACCTAGAAGCTTTGAACTGCATTGGTGTAGGTATGAGTTTTCTGTGGATCTTCAAGAGTCCTAATGGGGCTTAACAGATATGTATTCTTCAAATGTCACAGCCTAACATTCATCTGATATATAAGATTTGGCATTTCTATAGACTTTTCCATGCGTTCCCGAGGCATGTTAGTTTTTCAAGAAATATCTGGAGAGAAAAAGGCAGGAAGGGACGAGAGGATGGCTTGTGGGGTGTTTGTGGATAGGGGATGCACAGTATAATGAGCAAAGCAGACCCCGGGAACAGTCCGTGAGCTGCAGACGACTTTGAACAGGCACATTCTTGCTGCTTTAGTGTGCTTCTATCGCCACCTAGCTTCTCGTGGAGAAATGTCCCTCTGGGCAAGTCTGTGTCCTCAACAGATGTTGTTTGCCCACCTACAGGTGTATAACTTTAGACCCAGGGGTCACCGACAGTCTTTTCCACAATGCCTTTTCCCACAATTGCCTTTTTTTATTAGCAGCTTTCCTGTAGTAGTTGTTTTCAAGGCCTATTATGTTTAAAGGGAAATTTTTCAATATTGGCATCACTGAAGATTGGCATCATTAAGTCTTAGTCACAAAGAAGGGGATTTATTATTTCTTTAGAAAACTCCTTTCTGGCCAGAATGATACCTCATGTACCCCCAAGTCCCTAAAACTGCTGTGGACACTCTAACTGCATGTGTCCATATCCCATCCTGGATTTAAGGCCCAGGTCAAATGCACCAGGGCTCTGTGAAACTTGCAAAACCCTAGCTTCCATATACTTCACATTTACCGCAGGCTGGAGGCTTTATGAGCATCATCTCATGTATTTCTCATGACCAATGAGGTTGTTATAATTATTTCCATCTTCAAATGAAGGAAACCGAAGCAGAGTGAGGTCACAGATCACTTAGGTATTCAACCTTCCATTCATCAAATGTCCCTTGATTTTCCCAAAGTGATCTCTTTTCTCTGCAGGCATTTATTTCTATCTCCTAATGTTATGTATCACTCCCCCTCTTCAGATTATAGTCTCTGTTTCTTTAAACCAGAAACTCAAACTGTCTGAGGGACATGATCTCCTCCTGTTGTTTGCCTGATCTTTGTATATACAGATGCTCACACATGGGGGCTACCCGATAAAGATGGTTAATTAATTCATTCAAGTTGTGACACTGCAACTGCTTCAATTCACAAAAGATGGTTAGCTCTAAGTGAATGTTTCCAAAGGTGGAAATCTAAGGATTCTGGGGGTCAGAGAATAGCTGAGAACTTTTCTTAGTTATTTGCATACAAATATATTCTCCAAAGAGTGAGGATAGTCAATAAAATGTTTCCAAAGAACAAAGACAAACACATATTCATTTTGGAGAGAGAGAAGGAAAGGAAGGGAAGAGAGAGCTGCCACTAGTCTGAAAGCAGAACTCTCTGGGGACAGTGAGTCCTAGGTGACACTTTTTGGTAAACTGATGAGCAGGCAGGGAATAAAGAAGTCAGTCTGCTCATCCTTGAGCAGGTTGAAGAGAGGCATCAAGGAAAACAATGTCATTCATCTACTGATTCTCAAAAGCCTGAGGGAATTGGGCCAAGGTGTAAGTGGCAGGCTCTTTAAGGCCCCCACCTTCAACCCTCTGCACATCTGACTCGTTAGCAGGGAATAGAGTTCATTTGACCACGGGACCGGGGCAGGACAGGGAAAAAGGAAAGCAGGGCTGTCAGCTTCAGTGTGGACAAGGTGAAGAGCAAGGCACAGGGCTCTGAGAGAAAGGCATCCTGGCCCACAGTTTGTTTGAGGGGCGCATGGGATAAATGGTGTGTCCCAAGATAGAGTCTGGCATGAATAAATAGGAAATTAAAGATCACTAGATGGAAGGAAAGGAAAGAAATCCCAAGAATGGGCCAAAGTTTACAGTATTGAACATCAGTGTGGGACAGAAGACAAAGCCAACCTGACAGATGGGCCTGATGAGACACCCAGTAGCAGTGGGCACTAAGGGACTTAGGGCCCTATTGACCAATACAGACTAGGTTAGGATTTAAACAACCCCTACCCTCATAGAACACGCTAGTCTATTTCTACACTGGACTAGGAAAGAGGAGCAAGAAACTCAAATATTTGAGATCATAAAAGGACACTGAAGCCAGCCAGTGACAAAAAGGACATTGGCATGACATTGAGGAGCTGCCCTTTGGGTCAGATCAGGTTCCCTGTCACAGCAGGTCTGGTGTCCCCAATAGTCGTCACTGTTGACCCTTCCTGCTAGGGAAGGCAGTGCTGGCACCAGGCACCTGTCCAGTTGGTTGAGGAGCAGTCCAAATGTTCAAGGAAGGGTGACCAGCTGGTCAATTGGGCCAGAGCCCAGAGTGGTGAGACTTGCAGACTGATTTTGGCCATCCCTATGTCCTCTCATCAGGCCCACTGCCCACAGGTGGCTCTTCCCCACTTGATGGAGGAAAAAAAAAAATTTTTTTTTTTGCCAGCTGAGAGGGTGTGGCCAAACCATTTGCCTTTAGGTTTCAAAAAATATACAATTCTGATCTCATTGCCCTCCCCAGAATTGCTATTAAGAGATCAAGAAAGTCTGACTTTCCAAGAAGGAACCCAGTACCCATACTTTAGTGGGAAAAAAAGAGATATCAAGGTTTTCAGGGCTAGTTTCTCAATTTCTAAGGGTTTCCAAGAGTTATAAGACCATAAACCACCTTTTAGGGTCCTCTGGATGCTCTGAATGTCATATTCAGCAGTTGTTCCCATAAAGTCTTGAATAAAATTTTATGGCTGTTTCTAATTATTCCCTGTGCTTGGGGAGTTCACTTTGTATTGCAGCATTACTTTGAGCCATCTAAAACTATTTCCATCTTCCCATATGTGTTTAGCTATCACTAATTGGGGAAAGCTATTTATAGTTACTTCCTCTTCTTTCCATCTTTGCAAATCTGCCCTATTTAGGAACAATATCTGGAAAAGAACAGCGTTAGGCTTTTAGAAGCATGCCAGAGATGTTTTTAAAGTTCTGCAAGCAACCTTTTCATGTTCAGTGTGGAGATCAGTAAGGGGATCAAAAGCCCAATATCCTGGATTTTATCCTCTACTGTCTATGTTGGACTAGAAAGAAAACCAAGGATCCTATTCATCCTTGAAAACCCTGGTCATTGTCATCTCCTCTAAGAAGTCTTCTCCTATATCTCTCTCCATCCCACTCTTCTTTATGAAGACCCATGTTGTCTAGAATTCAACAATCATACTAGAACTGCACCTTGAAGTGTTTTTTATTTTATTTTGGCATTTCAGATATCCTGTACCTCTGAAGGATTCTGCAAAATTTAAGGTATCTTTATAAAATTGCATATTAAGATTCAATTAAGATTTAAAATCAGTTTTAGCTAATCTTTACTGAATACCACTTCTACCTATTAATTAGTAATTTTATAAACAGCTTTAGAATCATTTTAGTTCTTCAAAATAAGTCAGCACATGCATGCTTATTGATGTCAAAATTAAGAAATCATATTTTCTTATCATTTGATTTAATATTTTGTTCTTAACAGTCATTTACCAAAAATGACAAAAAAGCAGAATCATGTAGAAAAAGGGAACTTTTATTAACCTTAGCTAAGGTAGATGTGATAGTGGTGCTTAGAAGTTAGTTACTATTGAAGTAGTTTAATTCTTTCAGTTCTTCATTACTCAAAGATTCAAAATTAGCTCCCCTTCCAAATATCTGAGCAGAGAGCTTTATAATTAATTAAAGAGAATTAAGCCACTATTTACCTATTGAATGACCAAAATCCAAAATACTGAAAATAAAGATGTGGAGCAACAAAAACTCATTCATTGCTTGTGGGAATACAAAGTGGTGCAATCATTTTGGAAAACCCTTGGTCAGTTTCTTTCAAAATTAAACACATTTTTATGACATGATTCAGCAGTCACATTCCTTGTTATTTATGCAAAGGAGTTAGAAACTATGTCCTCTAAGAACCTGCACATGGATATCTATAGATGCTTATTCATAACTTCCAGAACTTGGAAGTAACCAAAATGTCCTTTGGTAGGTGAATGGACAAATAAACTTGGCACTTCCAGACAAAGGAATAGTGTCTAGCACTAAAAAGAAATGAGTTATCAAGCAACAAAGACACAGAAGAACCTCAAATGCAAATTTCTAAGTGAAGGAAGACAATCTGAAAAGTCACATATGGTATATGACATTCTGGAAAAAGCAGAACTGTGGAGACAGTCAAAACATCAGTAGTCAAGGGTTGTGGGGAGGCAGGGATGAATAGGTCAGAGGATTTTTAGGACAATGGGACTACTCCATATGATATTATTACAATAGATATACATCATTATATATATTATACAGGCTTAGAACTTACAATGGAAAAGAGAAGCCCATGTAAAGTATCCACTTTGGATGATAATGATGTGTCAATGCAGGTTCATTGATGGCAATAAATGTACTTCTCTGGTTGGGGATGTTGATAATGGGGGAGCCTGTGATGTGTGGGTAGGGGTATGAGGAAGGTATGTACCTTCCTCTTAATTGTACTGTAGACCTACAATTGCTCTAAGAAATAAAGTCTATTAATTTTGTTTAAGTTAAAAGAATGAACCTACTCTTGTTAAAAGGCTTTGTAGGAGGTGAGGGCAATGGCGTACACCTCTAATGCCAGCTACTTGGGAGTCTAAGGCGGAATTGCAAGCTCGGCAATTTAGTCAAACCCTGACTCAAAATTTAAAAATGAAAAAAGGCTGGGGATGTAGATCCATGACAGAGTGTCTCTGGGTTCAATCCCCAGTAAAACACACACACACACACACACACACACACACACACACACACACACATACATATACACATAGAGGCACACACAGACACACTTAGGGAACTGAGCTTAAAGAATAAACATTACTGCAGAGAAAGGGGAGGGAAGTTTCTTGTTTTCATAGTCTGGTAAAACATTCTAGTTTTACAATGTTCAAATAGAAGTGCTAAAATTAAAGTCCAGTGGTAGGAGTTCTGCTGTTATTAAAAGATAAGTAGATTTATCTTTGCTTTTTAAATAAGAGATGATAAGAAAATTTATAGGTTCCAAGAAGGACACCAAAGCTGCACATCTCAAATTTGAATGTGTGCCCAAATCACCTGGGATCTTGTTAAAGCAGATTCTGATACAGTAGGTCTGGGACATGGCTGGAAATTCTACATTTCTACCAAGCTCCCAGGTGACATCAATGCTGCTGGTCCACCTCCACTACGCATTGGTAGCACAGACGTGTAAGGCCCATGCCTATTGTAATAATTAGTTTTCCTAATATTGAACTTAAGAACCACTTACTCACTTTTCTCACTCCAGCACCTACAATGTGCCCATCAACAGGCTGAGTCAACAAATATTTAGAGGGGCTGGATCTTTGCCTTTCTTTTTCTGCCAAATGGTGACAACTTCCCTCAGGAGTGTTGACTCAAAAAATTACTCTCCCTGGGAGGTGAAAGGAGAACTACAGATAGAAAACTTGAAAACCTAGCAGCATGAAAGTGCCTATCATTTAGCTCATATTCACTTTTAAAAAGAGAGAAAGAAATGATAGATGCAAAAAGAAATCACATAGCTTAATGAGACTGAATGGTTAAATTGGAGAATTCCAGAGAAAATAAAGCCAGTAAATTAGAAAAAGGTGTCCTTTTCTTGGTGCCACTTTCCAAATTGTGCTTTATAAGCAGAGCCAAGACAAGAATCCTTAGACACTGAATCCATGTGCATCAACATAATTTCCCTAAAATTATTTGACTCTAAGGAAGCCAATAGAGAGTATGTATGTTCTTTCAACAACATGCTGGGGCACTGTTTGAAAATCCCACTGAGGAGTACTAAATTCTCTAGGAGAAGGTCCTTGTGCTTGTCTTTGATATGTGCTATTTGAATATAGTCCAGACACTGTGAAGTTATGTGCTTTCTTACATATTTCTATCAGTAGAAAAAAGTATACAAAGGTTATGATCCTGTTTCCTGCATGGTAAGATGCAGTTTTGTACCTAACACAGCAATCTTATTTGAGCATCATTTTTTTTCAAAATTCCTATAAATACCTACTTCTTCAAAATGACTTTTGAACTAATTTTTTTCAACTTGCCATTAATGATAAAATATGAGCCAATCAAATCCAACCTAAACCCAATCCAAAACATGAGTTGTGTTTCACTTTTTGAAAGTTATGCTTTGACAGAATATATCCCTCAAAATAGACCTTGGCTCTGAATTTCACATTTTCAGACAAGACAAGAGCAACTATACTCCAGAAGTTGAACTTCCTTGACCATGTCTGAGGAACCTCATCTACACCTGAAACTAAAATTAACATTAACATCCTGGCTTTGAACAGGTACTGTGCAGGGATGAGACTTGTGGGAGATCTTGGCAGGGACTGAGTGCATTGACAATGGCCATGAGAGTGTGCCATCTTGGAAGCAGACAGCTCAGCCTGTGTCAAGTTTGCAGATGACTGGCAACCCTGGCTGTCTTCTTGACTGCAACCTCATGAGAGACCCTGTGCCAGAACAACCCAGCTAAATTATTCTCAAATTCCAAAGACATCATAAAATAGTACATACTTATTATTTTAAGTGACTAAGTTTTGGGTAATTTTTTATGCAACAGTATATGGCATCCTTGTGGGGTGGGCACATCCTACAACTGTTTCAAGAAAGGTCTTATTCCAGTCACCAACTGTCTCTTGCCTCAGCTGCAGAGGTCTTCCTTGCCCAAGAGTATGCTCTTCCTTGTATGATCCAGGTAGAAGATGAAGATACAGCCATTGCAGACCAACACGGAACCATGCTGGCAGGTCATTTATACTCCAGAGTTCTCAGTAGGGTTTGCATTACTGGTCTGAATTGTAATGGGACCTCTTCTCAAGAAACACTCTGATTTCTTTGCCTCCTTTCCACAGATGCTGGTCTCTAATAAATACCCTACTCCTCAAACTCCAAGTCAATATCCACTTCTGGAACACTCAACCTGTGACATCTTGGAATGCAATTGCTTAATTAGTAATTGATTTAATGCATATATTCCTCTACACATCATCCTTGAAAATAGCATGTTTTTATTTTATTATATGGGAAATTTGTTATTTTTAGGATGATTGTTAGAATAAAGATACAAAAAGCAGAGTACCATAAAAACACCATAGTCTTTCCCTCAGAGCTATAATGAGAATTCTTTATTATATTTCTTGAAATTTAAGCCCCTTTGCAGTTGGGATATATCACTTATCACTTTCTATTACCTTTATCTTGCTTTGTTTTTCCTCATGGCATTTTATTTGACTATCTTTTATATCTTTATCTGCCTCCCCAATACCTAGAATTGTGCATGATATATAAGAGGTGCTCAATAAGTATCACTGAGTAGATAGATAGATAGATAGATAGATAGATAGATAGATAGATAGATGAGTAAGTGACTTTTGGCCAAAGGCAGATAAAGCATTTCCAGACCAATAACATGTCTGGCCTCCCTCTTTAGAAACATGAAGCACAGCAATGAACTTACCTCAAATAGGAGTTGTCAAAAATAATCATTGTAAATACACAGATGCACTTAGACAGCTCTGAAAACATTTTTTCTTTGCTTTCTTCTTTCTCTTAGCTTTGTTCCTGTGTTATCAGATTGCACAGTTTCAAGGGAGCTAACAAAAAGGTTGTGTTCAGGTGGCCAGGAAAGGTAACAGATGGCTGGATGCCCTCATTTTACAGATGCTTCTATATCTGTGCTGTTCAAAAGCATTTTAACTAGAATAGCTTGAGATTGTATTATCTTTTAATCATAGCCCAAGGCTCTAGAATCCCAGATTAGTACCCAGTTCCCTAAACCTCACAACTAATCCACTGTGATGGCTGTCAGGCATCTGTTGATGCTGGGTACTTCCAGATTCCAGTGGACTTGGCTTTGTTATATCTTCTTTAGGGATGGATCTTCTTCAAGTTAGCTTTTTGGGTTAGATTTGATTGGTTAATATTTTTGTCATACTATTTTCTTGTTTATTTGTTTTTGGACTTTCAAATTAATAAATATTTTAATTGACACATAGTACTTATATACATTTATAGAGTACATTGTAGCATTTTAATATATGTACCAAAACATGTAATGATTAGATCAGGATCATTTTTGTCAAATTGTTTAAAGACAAGCAAATAAACCTCTGAGAAGGTTAGTAAAGGTGACACAGGAGACCTGAGATCCAGCTAGGACTTTTGCCATCGATCCTAGCCATCAAAGTAGTCATTAACCTTATTGTTATTCTGCAGCAAGATGGTAGGACAGCCAGGGTCGATTTAGAGGTTTGGTACAATGGGGAACAGTCATTACCTCCAGTTCTTTTGTAGAAAGAGCTGACCTAAGAATAGAACTTAAATTCACAGAGAATCATAAAGCACGCTTTTTGTTCATGTTTAAGTTGACTGAAGAATTGTTGTCACTTCTCACTAACTTGAAGGTTGTTGTCTAAGAGCTTTCCACCTAAAAGAAAAGGACATTTGTTATGCTAAGTAATTAACCAGTTGAATCTTCCTAGTTTCTAAATTATCTTTTTCCAGTTTAAATAAGTTGCAAAGGGAAAGTATCATTTTTTAAAAATTTCCTCAGAAGGAATTGATTAAAACAACTACAAGAGATCACCAAATGTTGACATCAGCAGGAAACCTTTAAATTGCATAGAACCAAATTTCTTAAAACATTATTCTACCTGTGTTGCAGAAAATATAGCTGAGAAATCCATTAGCTGTGGGTATCTTTTCCATTTTCATAATTATTGTTATCTCTTCCTCTATTGTGAAGTGCCTATTACATGAATTCCACTGGGAGCTACTTTTCCATCATGATCAACTCACAGGTGCTGTCAAGTATAGAACTCCCTAGAGACCTCCCTGAGCATCTACCCAGAAAAAAGAAAGATGTGAGCCAGAGGAACTTTGCTAGCAGTGATGGTTGCTGTCCCCATTGCAGCTATGCTTACCCTAAACATTTCAGTACTCTTTTGACCTACAAAAACATTCCGGACAGGTCACCCAGGTTTAGGTGTCTTTTTCATCCTTTCTTTCTCTCCACTCCCAGAAACATGACCCTTTAGTGATCATTGAGGAAATAAAATTCTTTCTCCTACTGGCAATTATTTTCATTGAGTTTGTCATTTTAAGATAATTTATTTGAAAAAAATGACCCACTTCTCCAAGGAAGACAAGTGAAGGAAAAAATCCTGATAAATCTCTCCAAGAGAAGGGTAGAGAATGTAAAATTACAACCATAAATAACTTGACTATTCATCCACTAATAATTGCTACCAAACAAGCTAAAATTTAAAGGGTTTCATAATTAGGAAACAAGAAAATGCAGTTTGAGCTTCTCTTATCCAAAATACTTTTAACCAGAAGAATTTCAGATTTTGGATTTTTTGCATACACATAATAATATATCTTGGGGATGGGACCTATGTGTAAACATGAAATGCAATTATGGTTCATATATACCTTATATACATAGTCTGAAGGTAATTTTATACACCATTTTAATGCATTTGCATTTTCAGTGTGACCCATCACATGAGGTCAGGTGTGGAATTTTCTACTAATGGTTTCATGTCGGCACTCAAAAAGTTTTGGATTGGGGGCTGGGAATGTAGCTCAGTGATAGAACACTTGCCTAATGTGCCTGAGGCCCTGGGTTTGATCTCCAACACTGGATTTTGATTTTTCAGATTAGGGATATTCAACCTATAATGACAAGCACAATGGAGGACATGAGTTTTGACACTGAAGGACTGCTTCTGTCCATTTCAGGTAAAGACAGACAGGCTTCAAGATTTAGGATTTTTGGTCAATATAGCGGACTGAGTAGACACAGATGAGATTCATTGCCCTTCTCCCACCATCTTTTTCTAAACACACAATCAGGATAAAATTCAATCCTCTAAAAATAGATTTAAATGCATCACCTGGCTTACAAGTTCAGGAAAGAGGCCCAAAATAAAAAGGAAAGCAAGACCAGAGTGACAATTAAGAGCTGAAGCAGCATGTTCCAGGGTCACTCTACCCAAAAGAAGGCTCTATTAGCTGGGACCTGGAGTTTTAACACACACACTGAGACTAGAAAGTAAGTGACAGGGCCATGGGAAAGGAAGCTTTTGCATACTGTTAGCAGTTTCAAGTTCTATCTTTTTCATGAAACTCTGAATTGAAAAACACTTCCTATTTGCCCAGAGAAGAAACAAGATTTCTTTCTACTCCAGTCCCTGGACAAAGGAGCCTTTGCAATAAATCAAATTGGAGATGTGAGATCTGAATTTACAATTTGGGTATGATACCAAAAAACCCCAAGCTCAGAAATTAATATAAATGTTTTTCCAAAGGGCAAAACCACTTAAAATACAGCATAGGTACATGAAAAATTATTCTATAGCTATTTCTTTGTTTCTTTTTGTGAACTAAATTGTGTCCACTGCCTCCCTACCCAAATTCATATGTTAAATCCCGGTCTCCCAATGTGACTGAATTGAAGAAAGGGCCTTTATGGAGGTAATTAAGGTTGAATGAAATCATAATGACTAGTGTCCTTACAAGAGGCAGAAGTGACACCAGGGATATGTGTGCACAGAGAAAGGCGATGTGAGGACACAGTGAGAGGGCTGCTGTCTACAAGCCAAGGAGTGAGACCTTAGGAGAAACCAACCTTGCCGACACCTTGTTCCCAGACTGTCAGCTTCCAGAATTATGAGAAAACCAGTGTCATTTGTTTAAGCCACCTAGTCCATGATAATTTGTTATGCAACCCTAGGAAACTAAGATATTCCAGCACATATGTGGTATCTTTTCTGAAGATAAATTTATACACACAAAAATGCATGGACCTCACAAAGAAAGGGAGTATCATAAGGAACAACAGTGTAGAATCTGCATCTACAGAAATAAAATAATAAAATAAACTACAGATTATAAAATAACATTGTTTAAAATATTTAAAGAAATCAAAGAAGACAAAGAAACCATAAATAGAGCATAAAGTAATCTGGTGTGGTATCAGACACCTGCAATCCCAGGAATTTGGGAAGCTGAGGGAGAAGGATCACAAGTTCAAGGTCAACCTCAGCAACTTAGCAAGCAATATCTTGCTCAAAAAAAAATAAAAAAATAAAATAAAATAACAAAAATGGCAAGGGAGCTGGAATTATAGTTCAGTGATAGAGTGCTCTTAGGTTCAATCTCTTGTACTGCCAAAAGAAAAATGTATAGGTTAATGTGAGAACAGAGCATGTTTTTGAAAGGGAACTGTATGTAAATTCTGAAATTAAAAACATGTTGAGTTTTTTACAGTCATGTATCCATTACAGGCCTGTTTTATTTTGACAACATTTCATCCTTTTTCTTTTGTACCCAGAAACAATTAGAGGTCCAAGGACTAAATTGATAGTTCCTACATGAGCACTCTCTCGCTCACATAATGGATTCCCAAATAGCTTCATTCTCAGGGCGATTTTTTCATTTGGTTTTTACAAAGTGCTTTTCAAAAGACCTAGGAACATGTAACAACAAATCCCATCATTATGTACAACTATAATGCACCAATTTTTTAAAATTGGGGGTGGGGAAAGTCCTGAGAACACCAGTAAGATTCCTTCATCACTGTATTTTTATGTTTGTCCTTCTATTGGCTCTGAAGTGTGGCCTCTGTGATTCTTGTCTTCAGTTTTGAGCAAAAGGATGTTTACTTAAGGAAGAAGGAAATCAACAGCACTCTTAAAAAGGAAGAGTCCTCAGGAGGAAACTTCCTCAGCACTTACTGTAGACTCAACATAGCCTGCAGTGAAGAAAACAAGACCACCCCACCTAGCCTCCTGCAGATATGTCTTTCACATTGTTCTGCTCACACAGATCTGAGCCCATCCAATATGTTACCAATGTTTACTGGCGCTTGCTGAGTTCTAGGGAAATGGCAGGTCTGTCTCCTATTGGACTGTGGCTCCCAAACAGTCATCAGTTGTTTGCTGCCGCAAAGTGCAGTTTCCCTCTCATACAAAACTGGCTACTGCTGCAGAGAAGGACAAGGTTAAGCATCAAGAGGGGAAGGAGGACTGTCCCTGGTGTGTCTGCTATACACATTTGAGGGCTTGAAGGCCACCTGCCAAGCATGAATCTCTTAAGGGAACAGTCATAAAGTCACAAAGTCCTTTGCCATCACATGCTGCCACAGAGTGGTGCTGCACAATTAAGTTGGCACTCTGTGTTCATTTCCCCATCCAGGTTCCCTCTAAACTGCCAGGACTCATCTTCATAGTCCTGAGCACATTAGCTTGGCAAACTGTCCTTAGTGGAAGGCTTTTCTTCCTGGTCTGTGAGTCAGGGCTGGCTCCCACAGGCACCAGGCAGCAGCTTTCACTGCTGTAAGGACATGAGGTTTCATCTTCCCTACCACAATTTCTGAAACAGGTCAGTGCAGTTCAATTTACAGTGAGAGAGGACTAAAATGCAAATCTCACTAGCAGAACTGAGGGCATAAGCAGAGACCAATAACTGGCTGCAACATAAAAAAAAATCAGAGAAAGAAAACATCTAATCCCAGACAGAAAGAGGTGGGCAGCCTGCATCACACCAAGACTCCGAATGAATAAGATTTTGCATTTAGTCACTGTTCTCATCATTTCCTTAGGATAAATTGAAGACAGATTCTAGAATTTGCAGTATATATACAACTGGCCCTCTGTATTCATGGGTTCCACATCCGCATGTCAACCATGTGGTTGTGTACCAGTGGTCGAGCACTTGCCTAGCATGTGTGAGGAACTGGGTTCGATTCTCCGCACCACACATAAATAAATGAATAAAATAAAGGTCTATCAACATCTAAAAAATTTTTTAAAAGTCCACTTGCTGTTTAAAAACCATATATATTCGAAAAAATTTCATCTGTATTGAACAAGCACTGACTTCTTTCAATGTTATTATTCCCTAAACAATACAGTATAACAACTATCTACACAGTATTTTCATTGTCTTAAATATTATAACTAATCTAGGAATAAGTTAAAGTATACAGGAGGATGTGTGTAGGTTATATGCCACTCCTAAGCCATTTTATATAAGGATTTTAGTGCCTGCAGATTTATGTATTCACAGGGGTCCTAGACCAAATCCCCCAAGAACACTGAGTAATGAACATAATTTATAGTCAATTGTAGATTAGTAAACTCATAATTCTGATTCTACAGAGTTGATTCAGCCTTTAGAAAAATTACACCATCTCCATAAAGTCCTACATTTATAAAAATTACCAGGGATAACTGAAACTAAGCAGGCCCTATCTTTGAAATAATTATTATTAATTTTATTTTTGAATAGATAATACATTCATCTATTCAGGTATCAAGTTCATATAAAATGATATTCATTAGGAATTCTTGCTTCTACCCTGTCCCCAAACTCCTCTGCACCCATAACCAATTTTACTACTTTCATATATATCCTACCAGAATATAAATATGCAAATATAACTGAAAGAATATACTTATGTGATAATCAGAACAATGATCCCCAAAAAAGATGTCCATGCCCCAATCCCCAGAATTTGTGAACTTATTTCTTTACATGGCAAAAGGGACTTTACAGATTAAATTAAGATTTTTGAGGTGCAGAGATTAGTCTAGATTATCCAGGTGAATTCCACATCATCACAGGGGTCTTAGTGCAGTTTTAGGTATAAACAATTTCAGAATTATGAATGCTACAAATTTATAAGCAAAATCACTTGAAAACTTTATTAGAATCTTTTATATTTGTCACATGAGTTTTAATAATACTTTTTATTTTAAATTTTATTTCAGCATTCATGGTTGAAGATAGCAAACACTGATTAATTAATTAATTAATTAACACTGATTAATTAATTAATTAATTAACACTGATTAATTAATTAATTTGATGAAACAAAACCTTAAAATTAAATTTTAGCCAGTGCGGTGGTACACACCTGAAATCATAGTGGCTCAGGAGGTTGAGGCAGGAGGATCATGATTCGAAGCAAGCCTAAGGCACTAAGCAACTCAGTGAGATCTTGTCTCTATAAAAAATACAAAATAGAGCTGGGGATGTGGACAAGTGCCCCTGGGTTCAATCCCTGGTACCCCCACCAAAAAATTAAATTTTATTATTCCAAATTTTTCACAAGACTAAACAAGTGAATTAGAAATGAATACAATTAAGTTTTCTGACAATACAAAAATTTAAAGTCACACTAAAATTTTGGGGACAATGTGTACACCACTAAGTGCTTTGATTTCTATCAGTAAAACAATTTACCCTAGGGACCTTTCTCTGCAAATACATAGGGCGATCCTTTCATAGCTATACAGTGGATACAGAATGATTTATTTAGCCAGTCCCTTATTAATGAATGTTTGGAAGGATGCTACAATAAATAATCTTGTATTTTTATCATTTTGTTGATATGCAGGTGAATCTGTATATACAGTATCAGAAGTTGGTACGTTGTGTCAAAACCCTTTTTAGAAACAAGAATAGCATGTCACAGAAGGTCGGTAGATTGCGGTATGGTATGGTGAGTCTACTGGCAGAGATGGCTATGATAATTCCTCTCATCTTTATGTGCACATCCATTTATAATGTGACTTTGCCACTCCTTATCAAGAAGTCAAATTTGCTTTCCCATCCCTGGAATCCAGACTAGCTTATGATCTGCCTTGGCTGTTAGTGTAGCCCGGAGAGTGGGGTTGGGTTCTTTGTCTCATGAATATGAAGAATA
This sequence comes from Sciurus vulgaris, assembly GCF_902686455.1. Classification (NCBI taxonomy): domain Eukaryota; kingdom Metazoa; phylum Chordata; class Mammalia; order Rodentia; family Sciuridae; genus Sciurus; species Sciurus vulgaris. Next base: position 34,055,797 of record NC_136474.1, read on the forward strand.
AAATCCACTCACACAAGGGTGAGAGAAAAGTAACAGGATTTATTAATAGAAAGAAAGCAGAGCTCCCAAAGAGTTCCCAAGAGAGGGACACCAAAAAGTGGTATTATCTAGGGGTATATGTAGATCTATAGGTTTAAGGAAGTCAGCCCCCTGCCCAATCCTGGGGAAGGCATTCAGTGTCCATGAGGTATTCATGAAACATCAGTCCAATTAAAATTTAAATCAAGCACTTTTCTTTCTTCGGAGAGGCATGGACCCCAGTCACAAAAGTCCTGGTTTAAAAATAACCTCTTTGGTGGGCTAAGGAAATGAGCAGACATTTCACAGAAGAAGAACTACAAGCAATTAAAAGACATATGAAAAAATGTTCAACATCTCTAGTAATAAGAGAAATGCAAATCAAAACTACCCTAATATTCCATCTCACCCCAATTAGAATGGTGATTATCAAGAATACAAGCAACAATAGGTGTTGGCGAGGATATGGGGAAAAAGGTATACTCATACATTGCTGGTGGAGTTGCAAATTAGTGCAGCCACTCTGGAAAGCAGTGTGGAGATTCCTCAGAAAGCTTGGAATGGAACCACCATTTGACCGAGCTATCCCGCTCCTTGGCCTATATCCAAAGGACTTAAAATCAGCATACTACAGTGATGCAGCCACATCGATGCTCATAGCTGCTCAATTCACAATAGCCAGATTATGGAACCAACCTAGATGCCCTTCAATTGATGAATGGATAAAGAAACTGTGGTGTATGTATATGCAATGGAATATTACTCTGCCATGAAGAATGATAAAAGTATGGCATTTGCAGGCAAATGGATGAAGTTGGAGAATATCACGCTAAGTGAGATAAGCCAATTCCAAAAAGCCAAAGGCTAAATGATCTCTCTGATAAGTGGATGATGACACATGATGGGGGGTGGGAGGGAGGCAAGAATGGAGGAAGGATGGATTGTATAGAGGAAAAAGAAGGGTGGGAGGAGTGGGGGAGGGAAAAATAATAGAGTGAGACAAACATCGTTATCCTATATACATGTATGATTACATATATATGTAATGGTATGACTTTACTTCATGTACAACCAGAGAAACAAGTTGTACCCCATTTGTTTACAATGAATCAAAACAAATTATTTTTAAATTTTTAAAAAATAAATAAAAATAGCCTCCTTGGAAGGTTCTCAGAAAGCATCTACAGGTGTTGTTTGTGCTCTACTGCCCAAGAAGTTACCCAGGGGACCATCTTCCTATTCTCCCAAACTTATCTCTTCCTCTTGACATCCATAGGAGTGGAGCAAGTACTGTTGTTGGACTTTGATGCCTGAGTCTCAAAAGGCCTTGTAGCTCCTCTCTGTCCAAACCCTGAGTCCTCCATATGAAGAAGCCTGAGCTAACCTCCAGCAGGATGAAAGAGCTGTAGAGAAAGACAAACCAACAGCTGGATCAGGTAAGGAAGACATCTTGAACCATTCAGCTCCAGAGGAGCCAGTAAATAACTACCACTGTGTAAGTGACCCCTAGGAGAGACGTCAGAAAATCCAAGCTCATCCCAGCCCAATTGCCAGCACACAGCCTACTGTTATTTTAGCTACCATGTTTTGAGGAAATTTATTATAAATGAACAACTCACACTTCAGGGAAGTTTTTTCTCCTAACAAGGCTCATTTCAAAATGTACAACATGTTGGCCACAGTGAACCAATCAGCAGCTTTTAGTTATCCTGTGGATTCAGAAGTTTTCCCAACACCGGCTGGGGTGTGGTTCCTAGCACACATAAGGCCCTTGGCACCACATAAAAATAAAATGAAGGCATTGTGTACAATATACACAATACAATATATGTATTTTTTTTAAAAAGTTTTCCCAAAAAAGCCCAATCAATTCCACTGGTCTTGTGTTTAGCAGTTGGGGTTGTAAATATTGACCTACACCTCAACCCAGGCAAACTGGTTGGCCCACCACACCCTCTCTTTCATAAAGAGAGAATAAATTTATTGTGTGTCAGAGGTCTGGCCAGGATATGGGACTCCTCTTCACGAGCATCTCATTTACCTGTTGGGAAGCTGCCACTGTTAAAGGGAAAAACCTCCACTTTCTACATCATCCTGTCTGACACACAGTATGGTGCTTCTCATCAAGAAATTAGGGAAATGAAGAGTCTGAGAGTACCCTGGTTACTTAAATCTGGCTCAGAAAGACAATATTCTATTCAATTTGTGAACTAGAAAACTAGTGTTTTTGAAGGTAAAGAAAACAAACTTAATGTGTCACAACTAGTAATTTTTTTTAAAAAAATAGTATTTATACACCCATGTTTGTAACAGCCTTATTCACAATAGTCAAAAGGTAGAAGCACTCCAAAGCATCCAATAATGCCTGAATAAACAAAATGTATCACTGTATATACACATAATGGAATATTATTCAGCCCTAAAAGGAAGGAAATTTCAACACATGCTACAACATAGAAAACCTTGAAGCCATTAACAAAAGAAAAAATGAAGTATACTTCCACTCATGAGATATCTAGGATCTGTCTTTGTCATAGAAGCAAAATAGAATGGTGATCGTCAAGATAGAGGAAGGGAAATGGGGAGTCCCTGATGAGTGGGTACAGAGTATCAGTTCAGAAAGATGAAAAATGTCCTGGATATGAAAGGTTGTGACGGTTGCACAAAAATATGAATGCACTAAATGCCACAGAACCGTACATTTGAAGATAGTTAAAATGGGAAATTTTATGCTATATGTTTTACCATAATAAAATAATAGTGATAAAATGAAATAGAATAGAATAAAATGCAGGTTATATAGACGCATTTACTGTGCCAATGTATTAAGGCCTACACTTATAATTATGTGTGTTATGGTTTGGATAACAACCATGTGTGAGACAGTGCAAGGGGTGTTCAGAGGTGAAATAATTAGGTAAGAGTTCTGACCTAATCAGTGGGTTAATAACTTGAGTGGATTAACTGGGTAGTAAATTTAGGGCAGGTAGGGTATGACTGGAGGAAGTAGGTCACTCTGAAGTAGGAGTTTATGTTTTGTCCCTGGTGAGCAGAGCTCTCTACTTCCAGGCTGTCTTAAACTCAGCAGCTTTCACCACCAGGCCATTTCATCATGATGTTTTGCCTCAACTCAGACCCAGAGCTATGGAGTTGGCTGACCATGCACTGAACCTCTGAAACCAAACTTTCCTCCTCTAAGTTTTTCTTGTTAGGTATTTCAGTCACAGCAGTGCAAAGCTGACTAAAACAATGTATTTTTCTCTATATTTTTCATGCTTTAATGAAAGAATTAATTGCCACCATATACTACAAAACGAAGTTTCAGTAAACAATGGACCACATATATGACAGTCGCACCATAAGATTATATCACCTAGTGACATAGCCTTCTTACTTTGTGTAAATGCACACTATGATATTTGCACAATGACAAAAATAACTTAGTAATGTATTTCTCCTATCACATCACTGTTGTTAATTGACATGTGAATGTATTAGAAACTAGAACAGAAAATGTCAGAGTATGTGGCCCATAATAAGCGCTAGGTATTGTTTTATGAAAATTTTGCTCCAGTTAGGGTTGTGTGTGTGTGTGTGTGTGTGTGTGTACAGAATCGTGATTTTCCTTTTTGTTATTATTAATGAATATTAATTAATCAATTGCACAAATTAATGGGTTCACTGACATTTCCACACATGCATATCTACCCTCCCCTCTACATTCTCTTGTTCTCCCCTTTCTGCCCTCTCACTGAGTCAAGATGTTAAATGTATATTGGATTGTGGTTTTTAAAAAAATTGAAAATGGCAGGTATGATGGTATATGTCTTTACTCAGGAGGATGAGACAGCAAAATCACTTAAGCCCATGAGTTCAAAACCAGCATGGGCAACACACTGAGACCACAGCTCATTAAAAAAAATTTTTTTTAAATCTTGATCTGTGTTTGGTCTCTATTTCCCATTGCACAGCTCCTTTATTTTTGAATTTGATATTCTTTTCCCAGTGGAAGTGATTTAACTTTGATATTCATTTACCCAAGCAGAAAAAATCCTTTCCCTACAGTCTTTTCATCATAATCATTTTTCTCCATCTGACTGCTCTTGGTAACTAGCTTTTTATATGCCAGATTAACCAGTAAATTCATGTACAGACATTCTATCATCTTGCTCCGTGGACTGTTGGTGAAAGCATTAGCATACATCATGATGAGAGACTATGACATAGGGTTTATGCATCAACCCAGAAAAACTACAGTTCCTTTAAATCACAGAGTGTTTGAATTCTGAAATTTCTTGGTGGTTGTGGCTTCTAAGGCTCTTACACTCATAAGAATCCTTTCTATAACATCCCAAACTATAGGTTGTTCATCTGTGCCTAAACACTTCTGGGAACAGTAAGCCATCTCAGTTCATTGCTAGAGAGCGCATGAGAGTTGTTTCATGGCAAAATTGGGTGGGTAAATCAATCTGAAACCTGTAAGAACATCTCTGATTAGCTAAGCCTTGATCAAACTGACAAGTGCCTGGAGCATATCTGTTACTGATTTCAGCAGCATCCTTCATGGGGTGTGTGTACTGGTTTGAAAGAGTGCAATTTAATTTTCCATGCATTTTACCAGTACTGAACATTTAATGCCAAGCACTTCTAAAACAGGAGAAGACAATGGTCCAGTGACTGCCTACTGGTCATTCCATTCTACTACACAGTCCCAGAGAGAGAGACATTCATGGCCTGGGGGATCTTCCTCCTGGATGGATGTGGCCTCTGCTCCCCATTCCCTCCCTCACAGGGGCTACTTCCAAGGGGGCAGCAGAAGGGACTTCAGGTGCTCAGCAATTTCTGTGGCTGGTGGGGGTGTCTAGTTGTGGGGATCAGTATATGAAAGTTCACTTGATGACTACAGAAGCCACATTCTCCAATACTGGTTTTGTTTGTAATGAAAATTGTAGTTTGACACTCCTGCCTTATTTTTTGCCTTGGTGGATGTTACTCATTAGGCCTCCTCACATGCCAACAACATAGATTTCTACACCAAAATATCTAATGTAAGTTGCACAACTATGCTGATTTGTGAAACTACAAGTTAGATTTGTGAAACTACTAGTTAGATTCCAACCCTCTATGGCTGCTCCTCATTCCAACATCCTTTACCATACTACACATCATTATTACAAGCCTTCCCCAGTATTCAAGCTCCTACCAAACCCCCTTGGCTGCCAGTGTACAACTTCATCCCTTCAACTTCAAAGGGAAAGTGAGGACATGGCAGACATAGTACAGCTCCATCCTTCCCTCTGAAAAAGCTTCTCTTAGGAAAACAGAGACAATAGAAGTGTCATAGACATTCTGAAATTATGAGACTTATAGGCAGGAGAAGTGGGGAACCTTGTTATCTGATCTCAATTACCGGTTCACTGTGCAAGAAAAATTAAAAGGAACGATAGACAAAATAAAAACTAAAAATTAAGGGGAAAGAAGAAACAAAGAAAAAGAGGTTTCACAAAAGATATAGTTAGAGCATTTCCTTAGTATACCTACGGGGTGAATTCCAGGACCCTTCTCAGATACCAAAAATTCTTGGATGCTTAAGACTCTTATATAGAATTGCACTAGGTGCATAAAATCTATACAACCTTCCCATATACTTTAAATCATCTTAGATTACTTCAAGTCCTAATGCAATGTAAATGCTATGTAGATAGTTGTTATACTGTGTTGTTTAGGATTAATGACAAGAAAAACAAGTCTGTACCTGTTCTGCACAGGCAGGTTTTATTCCTGAATATTTTCCATCTGCAGGCAGTTGAATCCTCAGAAGCAGAACTCCCAGATGCAGAGGGCCAGCTGTATTTAACAGTTCTCCTGCACATCTATCTCTACCTCATTTATGCTGATTCAAAGGATGAGGTGTCTTTCTACAGTAAAAATCATTTTCTAAACTTATGGTTCTGTTCATCCTTTCCAAACCCTCAAAATGCTGCTCCATCAGTTAATTCTTTTGCTTTCTGGTTGTCACCACCCTAATTTATATCTTCTTCTTCTTCTTCTTTTTTTTTTTTTATTATTTGAGGAGGAGATTCTGGGGATTAAATCCAGGGGCACTTAAACACTGAGCCACATCCCCACATCTCCAGCCCTTTTTGCAGGACAGAGGACAGGGTCATACTAAGTTGCTTAGGGCCTCACTAAATTGGGGAGGCTGGCTTTGAACATGTGATCCTCTTGCCTCAGCCTCCAGAGCCACTGGGATTATGGACATGTGCCACACACCTGGTTAGTTTTTATCTGAAATGTCCCCCAGGATCTCGGTTGTTAAATAAGGGCTTTATCTCCATCTTGGCACTCTTGGGAGGTAGTAGAGACTTCAAGAGGTGGGGCATAGTGGAAAGTCCTCTAGTCACTGGGGGTGTGCCTTTGAAGGGGGATAGTGGGAAACCAGACCTTTCCTCTCTTTTTTTTTCCTTCCAGTCATGAAAAGAATGGCTTTTATCTGCCCTGTCCCCCATAATATGCTGTCTTGCCACAGGCCCAAAAGCAACTGGCCATGGACTGAAACCTCCAAAATTGGGAGCTAAAACAAACCTTTCCTCTTTATAAAGTGATCATCTCAGGTATTATTTATAGTGACATGAAGCTTACTAACCCATTCACTCTCCTTGACCACCAACTTCAACTTATAAACAAACTCTCCTACTCTAGAAAGATCCCATGTCTAGACCACCCCATGTCTCTTAATATTTGTATCCAGATTTTTCAAAACCCTTTATTCACTGCCCCACCTTTTCCCACCACTGTCCTAAAATTATGTTTGCAAAGAGCACCAGTAATAACCCATCTCCCAAATGATCTGAGCACTGTCTAGACACAAAGCATTTAACCATGCTACTTCCTTTTCTTTGGATGTTTTCCCTTCCCTTTATAAGGATCATGTTTTAAGCATATTTCTGTATCAGTACCTAGCACAGTGCCATGTTCAGTTCTCAATGCACTTCAGTTTTGGATATCTGGGTGAAAATGGAGGCGCCAAAGAAAGAAATAATTACCTCCTGGCCAGTACCTGATAGCAGTTTTTATAAAATTAACCATAGAGAGCAAACCTGGTGATTGCTATGAACTTTGTTTTGTTTTGTTTTGTTTTTTCTAATTCTCCAAGGATCAAAAACTGTTCATTTGGTTCCTAGAATGCTGTCAAAGTATAACTATACTAAATCAAGCCCATTTTTCATTGTCCATAAAAAAATCAAGTTGTTTCTTGGTAACATCAATTTTCAATAAAATGATTATCTTAGTGAAATTACTTCTCATCTGGGACACATAGTGGTGATAGCTGCATTAGATATGATTACAGGATTAATGTTTTGCATAAATGAAAATACTTATAATGTCTGGTTACAGATACTAGTTTTAAAACACTTCTCTCTCTTAATCATTCAACTGTATAAGTCCCAAGTATGGTAAGTATACTTAATACTTTAAAAAAGGTGAATTTTGGTGCAAGGGATGTATTATTTTCATTCTCCTTCTTTGGAATAGCAAAAGGGAATTTTCAACCTGTGAAATAGGACACAAAACAAGAACAGGCATGAACCATTCCAAGGAATGGGAACAGATAGTAGTGAAAGCGTAACCACGTGGCTTCACATGGAATCACAAGAAATCAGAATTAAAAGAAACAAGTCAGGCCAAGAACCAGAATACCAAGTGACAGGGACCACTGGTAGCTTTGGCTACTGATTCTACTGATTTTGAGATATAGGCTGAGTCTGGTGGTAAGGCCAGAACCTAAATGGAATGGAAACACAAGATAGAAACCTAGCACTTTATGGCCCATGACAGTGGGTAACTAAAAAATGCTGGACAGAGACCAGAGTAGCCCATGGAAGCCCACCAATGGCATGGACTTTACTTTTGGGCTCGTTATCCATATTTCAGTTGCAGGCAATTTTCTCTGGATTGGAAACCACATTGTTATAGCCTAGAAATTAGTCCCAATAGTGAACTTAGAGACCTGATAATTTGACAGACATGATACCTTTGATTTATCTCTGGGGACAAGAAGTCTGAGGGAGACAAGCCTTTATTAAAAAAAAAAAAAAAAAAAGAGGCATGGGCTAAGGGTATAGTTCCATGGTAGAGTGCCTGCTAGACATGCATAAGGCCTTGGGTTCTATTACCAGCATTGCAAATTTTTAAAAAGACAAGATAGAGAAGCAACAGGAATATATATGTACTCATGATATATGAAAAGGATGAAAAAATGTAGATAAAATATTGTCCTAAATTGTGTAAAGAAAAAGTTTATTTTTCAGTGATATCCCATAACGTACTTCAACAAGTTTTATTGGAAGACAATATACACCACAGTAGACACTACCATTGATTGACCAGTATTGCATAGGGGTTTTAGGTTTTCTTCTACAGTTGTCCCTTGCTATCTGCAAGAAATTGGTTTCAGGACTCCCATGAATACAAAACTCCAAAGGATGTTCAAGTCTCTTACATAAATGGGGTAGTATTTGCAAATAACCTACACACATCTCTAGATTACTTATAATATGTAATACAATATAAATGCTAGGAAAATAGATGTTATATTGTATTATTTATGGAATAACAACAAGAAAAAGAAAGACTGTACGTGTTCAGTACAAATGCAATTTATTATCATCATCATTATTATTATTAGTCTGCAGTTGTTTGAATCTGTGGATGTAGAACCTAGATACAGAGGGTCAGTTGTATTCTGAGAAATTAAAATACCTTTCTGTTGATGTCCACTTATGGCAAGAAGTTCACCAATCAGGTCAAGTTTGGTACAAAATATATAAAAAGAAAAAAATGATCACTCTGCCATTTGTTTCATATATTTCAATCGTTCACCCTTATCAGTAAATTCATGGGATTCATTGCCACCTGGATGTTGCCCACAATGTTACAATAGTGTTGGTCTTATAGCCCAAAATGTAATATGCTGTACTTCACATCTGTGTAGCTGGTATACATACATTATGAATCCAAGTTTATATGCTATTATATTGACCCAAATGGCAATGCTAGTGGCAGAGATACCCAGTGTGTTCCCTATCAGAAAGATGGCAGCTTCTGCCTTACTATCAAGTGTGCTAACATTCTATTCATTCTTGGTTTTCTGCTCCCCCATTTAAAAAAAGGAAAAGAAAAATTGAATTATAAAGATTTCCCGTTGTTTTGGAGAATCTACAATGGTAGACTAGAGGGAGGCTGCGTTCCTTGTCACTCCGTAACTTGGTTTTCAAGCAGAGGATATCTGTTTCTCCGGGAGGCAGTCTTTGTTGCTTATCCATTCCCTGCTGTTTACCCCAATTGTCCCCTGTGATCACCTGCAGTTTGCCAGTATATTGACTACTTTTTGAGTGCAGATTGCTCACTGACTGGGGCCTATCATCTGCCATTTGCTTGCCTCTCGCCTGCCTTTCACCTACCCATCACCCACCACCTAAGGTCCACCTGTCGATCCTTTGCCGGTAGCCTGCAGACTGACTGCAGACAGCCAGTGGCTCACAGGCTGCCTGCTGTTGCCTGGAAGTCCACTGTCACAGTACCTGAAGGTTTGGTTACACGTGGCTGCTGCCATTTTGAGACAACAGCTAGGACCTGTAGGACTCCCAGCCGTACTGACTGAGCCCTATCTCCAGGACTGCTCAGTCCGACTGACCACACCCTGCCTCCAGGACCCCTGCCCAACCAACTGCACCCCGCCTTCAGGACCCCCGGCTGACCACACCACACCCCAAGCTGCAGCTCTGCATTTGCCAACACATTTGGAAGCCAGAGCTGCCATCTTGGATTATCCCAAAAGGTGTAGCTCTCATCTTTAGGTGGGGCAAATCCCCTCCTGAGACACCTGCTGGAGACTGGGAACTCATTGTCAGGTACCTCTCATGCATCAGGCTACTGAAGACTGGGAGGTTTGAATACTATATGACTGTTATAGTATAGATTTTTTTCTTTTCTTTTCTTTTCCCCTTTTTGAAAATTTATGTTTTTATTTCTTTACTTTTCTTGCTCTATTTTCCTTTTTCTTACCTATTTCCTCAGAGTCTCTTTCTCGCTTTCTCATACTAACAACCAACTTCATTTGATTACACTTTCACTCTTTCTATGATCTGGAACTTCTATATACTCTTTTCTTATCCCATTAACAGTTATATTTTACACCCCTCCCCATCCTCTTTGTCCTCCTTTAGAAACTGCAGACCTTATTGCAAATCTACTTGTTATACTATAGATAATAATTGAAATCATCCTCTCTGTTTATTATGACAATATTGTTGAAGTCTTCATAGTGGCTATTTGGTTTAGGGCTGCATATTGTCTATACTGGGTGCTGCTAATATTGAACTCTCCCTTAAAGAAGAGGTTTTGGAAATCTGCAGGGTCACTAAGCCTACAGCAGGAAGACTGCAATACCCCAGATCTGCACTGCTAGAGGGGAGACACGTGAACAACAGAAAAAAACAAGGGAAGAAAATGATCCAAACAAACAAAGATTCTATATTAATAAAATCCAATGACAGAATGGTAGAAGAAACGTCAGAAAAGGAGTTCAGAATACACTTAATTAAAATGATTTGTGAAGCAAAGGATGAGATAAGAGAGAAAAAGCAGGCAATGAATGATCACTCCAATAAACAGTTGAAAGAGCAACTGCAGGAAGCAAAAGATCATTTACAAAGAGATAGAAATTCTCAAAAAAAAAAAAAAAAAAAAAAAACCAAACAAACAGAAATCCTTGAAATGAAGGAAACAATAAACCAAATAAAAAACTCAATGGAAAGCTTCACCAACAGACTAGATCACTTGAAGACAGAACCTCAGACAATGAGGACAAAATATTTAATCTTGAAAATAAAGTTGACCAAACAGAGAAGATGGCAAGAAATCATGAATGGAACTTCCAAGAACTATGGGATAGCATGAAAAGACCAAATTTAAGAATTATCAGGATTGAGGAAGGCACAAAGATACAAACCAAAGGAATGAACAACCTATTCCATGAAATAATATCAGAAAATTTCCCAAACCTGAAGAATGAAATGGAAAACCAAATACAAGAGGCTTACAGAGCATCAAATGCACAAAATCACAACAGATCCACATCAAGGCGCATTATAATGAAAATGCTTAACATCCAAAATAAAGATAGGATTTTGAAGGCTGCAAGAGAAAAGCATCAGATTACAAATAAAGGGAAATTAATATAGATATCAGCAGATTTCTCAGTCCAGACCCTAATAGCTAGAAGGGCCTGGAACAATATATTTCAAGCTCTGAAAGAACATGGTTGCCAATGAAGAATCCTATACCCAGCAAAACTAATCTTCAGATTTGAAGACAAAATAAAATCCTTCCATGATTAAAAAAAAAAAAAAAAGGTAAAAGAATTTACAAATAGAAAGTCTGCACTACAGAACATTCTCAGCAAAATATTCCATGAGGAGGAAATGAAAAACAACAAATGTAGGTCAGCAAAGGGAGGAATTACCTTAAAGGAAAAACCAATCAAAGGAGAAACCAAGTCAAGTCAAAAACCAAAAATAAGCCAAAATGACTGAGAATAGAAATCGTATCTCAATAATAATCCTGAATGCTAATGGTCTAAACTCATATTTCAAAAAACACACTGGCAGATTGGATTAAAAAGGAAGACCCAACAATATGTTGCCTTCAAGAGACTCATCTCGAAGATGGCGGACTAGAGGGTGACAGCATCTGCAGTCACTCCAGAACCCAGGATTCAAGGGGAGGCATTGAGAGATTCAGACTAAAATAGAGACACGGGGTGAGTCTCCCCCACTGGGTGAAGCTCGGCCTGGGTGGCAGGCCCAGATAGGGGCGGCTTATCAGAGTAGGGCAGGGCAGCTAGAGTTTCCCCAGGCAGCCCTACACACTCTGGCGGTGGGCTCCTCCCACACGGCCAGCTTCTCCAGCTTCTCGGAGCAGGCCCCCCAGTGAGAGCCTTTCTGCACAGAACCAGCTCCAAATCCTGGAGCCAGTGCGGTGAGCTAGGGCCGGAGGCAGCTTCAGGGACCAGCACAGGGCAGCCAGGGACTTCCCCAGGCAGCCCGGCCCCCTCTGGGGGGAGGCGCCTCTCAAGGCTAGCTTCTGAGTAGACCGCCTAGTGAGAGCCTTTCTACACGGAGCCAGCCACAAGTCCCCAGCCAGGGGAGAGCTCCAACTCGCAGGCAGCCTCTGGGACCAGGGCAGAGCAACCAGAGACTTCTCCAGGAAGCCCTGCTCCCTCTGGCCACAGGCTCTTTCCAAGGGGCGATCCGAGATGGCGGACTAGAGGGTGACTGCATCTGCAGTCACTCCAGAACCCAGGATTCAAGAAGGGGAGGCACTGAGAGACTCGGACTAAAATAGAGCCATGGGGTGAGTCTCCCCCACTGGGTGAAGCTGGGCCAGGGTGGCAGGCACGGATAGGGGCGGCTTATCAGAGCAGGGCAGGGCAGCTAGAGTCTTCCCCAGGTAGCCCTGCTCACTCCAGTGGTGGGCTCCTCCCACACGGCCAGCTTCTCGGAGTAGGCCCCCCAGTGAGAGACTTTCCACACAGAGCCAGCTCCAAGCCCTGGAACCAGTAGCGGGCTAGGGGCAGCATTCTTCAGAAGCAACTGCATTATCAAGTTCCTCCAAGACTTCAGGCTACTGAAGGCTGGGAGGCGATACACTGGAAATCTACAGGGACACTATAAGCCAATAGAGGAAATCTGCCATATCCCAGAACTTCACTACTAGAGAGGTAGATACCTGACCAATATGAGAAAACAAGGGAAGAAAATGTCCCAAACAAACCTAGATACTATATCAATAAAACCCATGACAGCACAGCAGAAGAAATGTCAGAAAGGGAGTTCAGAATGTACATAATTAAAACAATCAGGGAAGCAAACAAGGAGATGAAAGAGCACATGCAGGCATTGAAGGAGGAGATGAAAGAACAAATGCAGGCATTAAACGATCACACCAATCAACAGTTAAAGGGGCAAATACGGGAAGCAAGAGATCATTTCAATAAAGAGTTAGAGATACTGAAAAAAAACAAACAGAAATCCTTGAAATGAAGGAAACAATAAACCAAGTTAAAAACTCCATAGAAAGCATAACCAATAGGATAGAACACCTGAAAGACAGAACCTCAGAACCTTCAATAAGACAAAATATTTAATCTTGAAAACAAAGTTGACCAAACAGAGAAGATGGTAAGAAATCATGAATAGAATCTACAAGAATTATGGGATATCATGAAAAGGCCAAATTTAAGAATTATTGGATTGAGGAAAGCTTAGAGAAACAAACCAAAGGAATGAACAATGTATTCAATGAAATAATATCAGAAAATTTTCCAAATCTGAAGAATGAAATGGAAAACCAAGTACAAGAGGCTTATAGGACTCCAAATATACAAAATTACAACAGACCCACACCAAGGCACATTATTATGAAAATACCTAACATACAAAATAAAGACAGAATTTTAAAGGCCGTGAGAGAAAAGAATCAAATTTACATTCAGGGGGAACCAATAAGAATATCAGCAGATTTTTCAATCCAGACCCTAAAAGCTAGAAGGGCCTGGAACAACATTTACAAAGCCCTGAAAGAAAATGGATGCCAACCAAGAATCTTATACCCAGCAAAACTTACTTTCAGATTTGATGACGAAATAAGATCCTTCCATGAAAAACAAAAGCTAAAGGAATTTACAAAAAGAAAGCCAGCATTGCAGAACATTCTCAGCAAAATATTCCATGAGGAAGAGATGAAAAACAACGATGCAAATCAGCAACGGGAGGAACTAACCTAAAGGAATAGCCAAATAAAGGAGAAACCAAATCAGGTCAAAAAACAAAAATGAGTCAACTGACTGGGAATACAAATCATATCACAATAATAACCCTGAATGTTAATGGCCTGAACTCATCAATCAAAAGACATAGACTGGCAGATTGGATTAAAAAGAAAAATCCAACAATATGCTGACTGCAAGAGATTCATCTCATAGAAAGAGATACCCATAGACTAAAGGTAAAGGATGGGAAAAAACATACCACGCACACAGACACAGCAAAAAAGCTGGAGTATCCATCCTCATTTCAGATAACGTGGACTTCAAGCTAAAACTAGTCAGAAGGGATAAAGAAGGACATTACATACTGATTAAGGGAAGCATAAATCAGCAAGACATAACAATCATAAATATCTATGCCCCGAACATTGGCTCATCCATGTACGTCAAACAAATCCTTCTCAATTACAGAAATCAACTAGACCACAACACAACAATTCTAGGCAATTTTAACACACCTCTCTCACCACTGGACAGATCCTCCAAACAAAAATTGAATAAAGAAACCATAGATCTCAATAACACAATCAACAATTTAAACTTAACCAACATATATAGAATATACCATCTAACAAAGAATGAATACACTTTCTTCTCAGCAGCACATGGGTCCTTCTCTAAAATAGACCATATTTTATGCCATAAAGCTACTGTTAGCAAATACAAGAAGATAGAGATACTACCTGTATTCTATCAGATCATAATGAATTGAAATTAGAAATAAATGACAGAAAAAAAACCTGAAACTACTCCAACACCTGGAGATTAAATAATGTGCTATTGTATGATGAATGGATAACAGAAGACATCAGGAGGGAAATAAAAAAATTCTTAGAAGTGAATGAGAACAAAGACACATCATATCAAATCTCTGGGACCCTATGAAAGCAGTACTTAGAGGAAGATTTATTTCATGGAGTGCTTTCAATAAAAGAAGAAAAAATCAACAAATCAACAACTTAACACTACAGCTCAAAGCCCTAGAAAAAGAAAAACAGAGCAACACTAAAAGTAGGAGAAGACAGGAAATAATTAAAATCAGAGCTGAAATCAATGAAATTGAAACAAAAGAAACAATAGAAAAAATTGACAAAATAAATAGTTGGTTCTTTGAAAAAATACACAAAATTGATAAACCCTTAGCCACACTAACAAAGAGGAGAGAGAACTCAAATTACTAAAATTTGGAATGAACAAGGAAATATTTCAACAGACACAAGTGAAATACAAAACATAATTAGAAGCTATTTTGAAAATCTGCACTCCAACAGTACAGAAAATCTCGAAGGCATCAACAGGTTTCTGGAGACATATGAATTACCTAAACTGAACCAGGAGGACATACACAATTTAAATAGATCAATTTCAAGTAATGAAATAGAAGAGGTCATCAAAAGCCTACCAACAAAGAAAAGTCTGGGACCAGATGGGTTCTCAGCCAAGTTCTACAAAACCTTTAAAGACAAGCTCATTCCAATACTTCTCAAAGTATTTCAAGAAATAGAAGAGGAGGGAACCCTCCCAAACACATTTTATGAAGCCAATATTACCCTGATACCTAAACCAGACAGAGACACATTAAGGAAAGAAAATTTCAGACCAAAAATATCCTTAATGAACATCGATACAAAAATTCTCAACAAAATTTTAGTAAATCGCATACAAAAACATATTAAAAAGATAGTGCACCACAATCAAGTGAGTTTTATCTCAGGGATGTAAGGTTGGTTCAACATCAGGAAATCAATAAATGTAATTCACCATATCAACAGACTTAAAGTCAAGAATCACGTAATTATTATGATAGATGCAGAAAAAGCATTTGATAAAATACAGCATCCTTTCATGCTCAAAACACTGGAAAAAGTAGGTATAGTGGGAAAATTCCTTAACATTGTAAAGACCATCTATGCTAAGCCCATGGCCAATATCATTCTAAATGGTGAAAAACTGAAAGCATTCCCCCTAAAAACTGGAACAAGGCAGGGATGCCCTCTTTCACCACTTCTATTCAACGCTGTCCTTGAAACTCTCGCCAGGGCAATTAGACAGACCAAAGAAATTAATGGGATATGAATAGGAAAAGAAGAACTCAAACTATCCCTATTTGCTGATGATATGATTATATATTTAGAGGAACCGGGAAATTCCACCAGAAAGCTTTTAGAACTCATAAGTGAATTTCAGTAAAGTAGCAGGTTATAAGATCAATGCTCATAAATCTAATGCATTTTTATACATAAGTAATGAGTCTTCAGAAAGAGAAGTCAGAAAAACTACCCATTCACAATAGCCTTGAAAAAAATAAAATACTTGGGAATCAGTCTAACAAAAGACCTCTACAATGAGAACTACAAAACACTAATGAAAGAAATTAAAGAAACCCTTAGAAGATGGAAAGATCTCCCATGTTCTTGGATAGGCAGAATTAATATTGTCAAAATGGCCATACTACCAAAAGTGCTATACAGATTCAATGCAATTCCAATTAAAATTCCAATGATGTACCTTACAGAAATAGAGCAAGCAGCCATGAAATTCATCTGGAAGAATAAGAAACCCAGAATAGCTAAAGCAATCCTTAGCAGGAACAGTGAAGCAGGAGGTATCGCAATACCAGATCTTCAACTATACTACAAAGCAATAGTAATAAAAAATGGCACGGTAATGGTACCAAAATAGACAGGTAGATCAATGGTACAGAATAGAGGACATGGACACAAACCCAAATAAATACAATTTTCTCATACTAAACAAAGGGGCCAAAAATATACAATGGGGAAAAAAATAGCCTCTTCAACAAATGGTACTGGGAAAACTGGAAATCCATATGCAACAGAATGAAACTAAACCCCTATCTCTCATCCTGCACAAAACTCAACTCAAAATGGATCAAGGACCTCGGAATCAGACCAGAGACCCTGCATCTTATACAAGAAAAAGTAGGTCCAAAACTTCAACATGTTGGCTTAGGACCAGAATTCCTTAACAGGACTCCCATAACACAAGAAATAAAAGCAAGAATCAATAACTGGGATAGATTCAAACTAAAAAGCTTTCTCTCAGCAAAGGAAACTATCAGTAATGTGAAGAGAGAGCCTACAGAGTGGGAGAAAATCTTTGCCACTCATACTTCAGATAGAGCGCTAATTTCCAGAATCTATAAAGAACTCAAAACACTCTACACCAAGAATACAAATAATCCAATCAACAAATGGGCTAAGGAAATGAACAGACACTTCACCGAAGAAGAGCTACAAGCAATCAACAGATATATGAAAAAATGTTCAACATCTCTAGTAATAAGAGAAATGCAAATCAAAACTACACTAAGATTCCATCTCACCCCAATTGGAATGGCGATCACCAAGAATACAAGCAACAACAGGTGTTGGCGAGGATGTGGGGGAAAAGTTACACTCATACATTGCTGGTGGGATTGCAAACTAGTGCAGCCACTCTGGAAAGCAGTATGGAGATTCCTCAGAAAGCTTGGAATGGGACCACCATTTGACCCAGCTATCCTACTCCTTGGCCTATACCCAAAGGACTTAAATTCAGCATAGATGCAGCCACATCAATGCTCATAGCTGCTCAATTCACAATAACCAGATTGTGGAACCAACCTAGATGCCCTTCAATTGATGAATGGATAAAGAAACTGTGGTGTAGGTATACAAAGGAATATTACTCAGTCATAAAGAATGAAAAAATTATGGCATTTGCAGGCAAATGGATGAAATTGGAGAATATCATGCTAAGTGAGATAAGCCAATCTCAAAAATCCAAAAGATAAATGATCTTGCTGATAAACAGATGATGACACATAATAGGGGTGGTGGGAAGGGGCAAGAATGGAGGAAGGAGGGACTGTATAGAGGGAAAAGAGGGGTGGAAAGGGTAGGGGGAAGGAAAAAAATAATAGAATGAATCAAACACCATTACCCTATGTAAATGTATGATTACACAAATTGTAAGCCTTTACTTCATGTACAACCAGAGAAACAACATGTATCCCATTTGTTTACAATAAAAATAAATAAATAAATAAAAGAAATATCTACCTGCACTCCACGTTTACTGCAGCATTATTCACAAAAGCTGAGAGATGAAATCAGGCAAGGTGTCCATCAACAGATGAATGGATAAAGAAAAATGCGGCGTATACACACACACACACACACACACACACACACACACACAATGAAATGTTACTCAGCCATGAGGAAGAACGAAACTATGTCATCTGCAAGAAAATGGTTGGAACCAGAGATCATAACGTTGAGCTAAATAAGTCAGACTCAGAAAAGTATTAAGGTTTCTCTTACATGTGGAAGTTAGAAGGCATGGGGCACCAAGCTTGGTAACAACCATATGCCTAAAAAAAAAAAAAACCCCGGCCTGCCTGTCAGGCGCTTGGAGGCGGTCCCCTCAGAGCAAGGAGACCCCAGGCACCTCTCCAGAGAGCTGTCCTCCGACACCGATTCTCATTCCCCTGACAAGCTTTTGCAGATGGGAAACCGAAGCATCAAAGGGCAGTCTCTCCACGTTCCGGTCGCCAAATATGTTAGCCGCACCGCTCGCAAATTTCGAGTTTGCGACCAGCAGCCCAGGTTTAGGTGACAGGCAAAGGGCAACCCCGGCCCCACCCTGCATTCATTGGCTGAGCGGGCAGCTAGTCAGGCGGGGCTCCAGGTAACTGCGCGGGGAGAGGTCGACGTTGGAGCCCGGGGCTGAGGGGCCGTGGCCCTGGAGACGCAGGGGCGCGCACCCCAATAGCGCAGCCTGTGACTGGCCAACAAGGTTACTATAGACTCCGCTGCAAGTGGTCGGAAGAGATGCTGCAGCGGCTGAGGGTTCAGGGTGCGGGGAGGCCGGGATGTGGGTTTGTGGCGGGCCCACAGCCAGGCCGGGCCCGGGTCCAAAGTCTCCGCGCCGGCCTTTCTCTCAGCTATTGGGATTGGTGGGAGGGCTCAGCAGCCACGTGCCAAGTCGGAACTCCAAATTGGCGTCCCTTGTAGTTACCCGTCCTGTAGAGCGCTCATGTGATGTGATTTGCCCAGACAACCCACCCTTCTTTTTCACCCAAAGGGCTTTATCCTAACAAAAAGATTTCTGACCTGAAAAGGTTTCTTGCGTTACATATGGGATTAGGAAAAGAGTTCTAGCACCTGGGTTGTGTTTTTGCTTTATAGGAACCTGTTCAAGATGGGGCGTCTTCATCAACCACCCTGATGTTCCGGAGGAAGGGTCTGCCACAGAACCCATGCAGCCTGAGGGTCTCTCTCACTGGTTCTTGTGGTCACACCAGAAGGATTTCAGACGTTGCTCAGAGTAGCAGACATGAGTTTAATAGAAGGGATAGAAAAAGGGAAAGGGGAACACTTAAAGGAAAGTGTGGGTGCTCTCAGAGAGAAGAAGGATCTCTTGCCCTTCCTGTCCTGCAGTTTTATTGGAGTATCCCAGGGAAGTTTTCAGAGTCCCATACAGGTCCTCCTCTTGACTTTTGACTGACCACAGTATGGCATCAGACTTTCAAGTAAATATCTAAGGCTACTCTAAGTAACTTAGTCCCATGATGATGGGTTCTAGTAGGAACTGGGTCTTACAGATTTTATGACGAGGGGGAATTATCCTTATGCCGCTGAATTCTGGAAATCAGTCTTTGTAAGGGTCACAGAAGTCTCTCTCCTTCAGGGTAACTTGTGTTCTTTTTGGCAGTTCACACCTGCATTTCTTCTGCAGATAACATGTTGTTTGCTGAGGAATGTAACATATACTATGGACTTAAGCCAGTAAGACCTGCAGGTAAATTGCTTTTTAAAAGACAGCATGTGGAGCTGGGGTTGTGGCTCAGTGATAGAGCACTTGCCTAGCATGTGTGAGGCACTGGGTTCCATTCTCAGCACCACATATAAATAAATAAAAATAAAGGTCCATCAATAACTAAAAAACTATTTAAAACAAAAAGGCAGCATGTGGGGGTTAGCACAGTGGGTAGTCTATAGAATTATCCCCTTAACCTCATGTTCCCACTGCTCACATCTATCTGACACCTATCAGATAGAAGGTGAAGAGAATACTTGACTAGAAGTCTTCCTGAAGAGTGGAAAGGTGTGAATTGGGAAAACACTGGCATGGGGAGAGCAGGCCTATTTAAAATAAATAACCTATATTCAAGGGATTTCAGCTATAATTTATAGTCACACATCTATTTCCCCTTTCTCTTTTCACATTAAAAAAAATCCTGATATAGAAAAGCCTTTTTGTTTACTCCTGCTCCTGGTTCACACTAAGATACCCTATAATTTTTCAAACATTAAATAAAGCATAGTAGTGCAATGGAAAGAGAAGTGGCTTGGGGGTAAGAATCAAAGAACTGTATCCTGGGATTCCATTTCCTACATTGTGAAAGTAAAAGTTAATTAGAACATTTTGAACAATATTATCATTCAGTGATTCCAAATGATAGTTGTTTATTGCTATGATTCAGGCATCTGCCTAAACGCTCAGTGCTTTTATTTAAGCTTTAAGCATGAGATAGTGCTATTGTTATTCTCATTTTACAGATGAGAAAACTCAGCCCACAGGGGTTAATTTTCAAAAGTGGTGAAGCCTGATTATTCAGTTAAAGTCTAAATGTTTTCCAATGCATCTTGTTTCTGAAATTACACTTAAATTTTCCTGTGATCAGGGACTTTCTTTCAGCTTGGAATACAATGAATTTTAAAGCTTTAAAGAATTTTAAGTAGCGTTAGTTCTGACCCCTAATTGTACAATTTAAGAAATCAAAACCTAACAAGTGGCAGTCTGTAATGAGAGTACATGTAAATGGTTATATGCTGGCATTTATTTATTTATTTATTTATTTATTTATTTATGCCTGATAACTTAAAAGTACTGAGTTCAAATTGCATTTGCTAATTTTAAAATATGGGACAAAGAATGACATTTAATTGACTTAAAGATTTATTCAGTAGACTATTTTAATTTTTAAGCAGACATGTAATTTTTTGACATACTGTAAGTATGAGCTATAGCCAATTGGTAATATCTTTCTGTTGCAAACATTGCCCATGGATGACCTCCTAAAAGTTGACAAGAAGCAAATGATGCAATTACAGAAAGCTAAGTCAAGGTATATAGTGGGTTGAAAATATTCATCTTGGTTTAAAATGGTGGTTTGTTTTTAAAGAGTACATTGGCCTGGTTTTATTTTTCAGTAATTCCAAATGCATCTTAGTCACTGTAGTGAAATCTCACTGCTTAAAATTCTAACCATTTACCTCTGTTTTGTTGTGGGTTTGTTGTTGTTGTTTAATTTCACATGTGTAGATTGAAGAAAATAAAGTCAGGAAGGATTATTTTTAAATTTTTTATAAAGTTAAAACATTTGTTTTCTTCACATAGAAGGTAATTTCTTCTGAGTTGAGTGTATTTTCTAGTGGAGTCATTTGAAATGTTAGAGACACAAAATTGTAAGACCAAAGACATAGTAAGAGTCCTCAAATAATAATAAAAGATTGCTATTCCTGGAAATTTCAAGTGTATATATTTGTGGGATTTGTTTGATTCTCATTCCATTTCCTTTTCTTCTTATTCCAAAAGGAAATGGGTGCTAGTATCCTATATCGGTATAAGTGGCTAAGCTCTTGAATTTCCAATGACTTAAAAATGTTAACTGCTCAGCCTAAAAGCCAAGATTCATTTTCTATCAGACAGGGTCAAAGTATGTTTTAGAAGTTGGATCTGCCTGTAATTAACAGAGTAATTTATTTTAAATGATGTTCTAGGTGCCAGAGCTAGAACAAGTTAACCTTGATGAAATATCCAGGTTAACTTTTATGCTTAATATGAATTTAGTTGTTGCTTTAAGACTATACAGTAAAAAGTATATAAAACTGAAATAATATGATGCCTGGTATTTGTTTAAAAATTGTCAGGATAGCCAGGCACAGTGGTGCATGCTGTAGTTCCAGCTACTCTGGAGGCTGAGACTGGAGGATCATTTAAGCCTATGAGTTTGAGGCCAGCCTTGGCAACTTAGGGATACCATGCCTCAAATTAAGAAAAAAATAGAAGAATGGGTAAGAAAACTGCAGAAGGAGGAAACAAGTAGTATTTGGGATGAAACAAAATTGGCCTTGTGATAATTACTAAAGCAGAGGGATGGGTACAAAGAAATCAGTCATACTATTTTTTATTTCAAGTTTTCTTTTTTAATATTTTTATTTTTATTTGTTCTAATTAGTTATACATGACAGTAGAATGTACTTATGAAGTTTTCTATAATAAAAAGGAAAAGAAAATACAATACTATTATATGAGTCAAGTTAATATTACCCAAAGTGACTGCTTTTTAAATCTATTCTAATTTGTAAGTTTTGAAGGGTTTTTTAAAGAATGTACTTAGCAGTTTAGTAATTATTTTTCTTCATTTCTGAACTGGAATCTTTTTTAATTATTTAGGTTTGGAGAAAGGAATTGAAGAACTCAAATCAAAACCTGTTGATAGAGGAACTGATGATATTATTAAGGTAACGAGACAATTGTTGATATTACTTTAATTTTATTTACTTTGAGGAAATGTCAGAATGATAAATAGAATTTTCTTGAGGGTTGTCAGTTTTCTAGAGACTATGTGGCTTTGTCACTGATCTACCACTTCCTTTCTGACCTTGGTTAAGTTTTTACCATGCCTAATTAACTGTAAAAAGAAAATGGCTAATGATTTCTAGATCCCTTTCTATCTGAAATGAATATTTTATCCTCTTCTTCCCATGTACTCTCTAATTATGGGTATTACTTCAGTCTTTATCCCACTCTTCCCTGTTTCTCTAAGAAAGAGCCATGCTCAGAACTTCAGTGATCTAAAGATATATATAATCTATAGGTAGATCTTCTTCCTTAGAAGTGATTACTAACCAATCCAAATCTGACAGTTACATTCTAGCAGCCTGGGAAAATGTCCTTACATGTTTCACTTGTCCATCTTCTCAAACTCAGCTTAACCAAATCCTTTCCTCTGGTTGGGTCAGCAGTACCAACGGGTTTTGTGCCTTTTGACTTTAGATATGCTTTAACTTTCCCATTTCCTTTATCCTCCACGTTTATCAGTCACAAGACCAGTAGATGCTTTAGTATATTGCTCCAGTGTGTCCTGTTTCTCTCCATTTGCATGACTGTCTCTTACCTTCTGAAGCCTTCTGTACTTTCTGTCTTCATGCACTTGTTTGGTCTGGTTGTTTTCTCAGTCTGCTGTACAGCTTTCCTGGAACTGGCTTTTGGTGATGATCCTCTGGACTTCTATGCTGCTTTCCTGTGTCAAGCCCTTGTTGGGTAGTGTCTGTCATCATTTACTTTCTGGGTTACACAGCTCATTTTGGTACAGCACATCCTTCTGTAGTGAAAAGCGCCCCCAAAAAAAACCCACTCCGAACTTTTTATTAGGCAGAGAGCAGTGAGAGAGAGAGAGAGAGAGAGAGAGAGAGAGAGAGAGAGAGAGAGAGAGAGAGAGAGAGAGAGAGAGAGAGAGAGAGGGGAAGGAGAAGAGGCGGGCCGGGGCGCTTCTCTTAAGTAGTTGAATTTCGAGGGCTAACGAGGATTGGGCCAATTTCTAATGAGGAAGTTCACGGGGCTAGGGAATCAGGGCAATGGCTGCTGAGCTCAGGCTGACAAGCAGAACAATGGCTGTTTAGGATTGCACACTGAAGAGCTGGGTTGTAAAATGGGAGGGGGAGGAATAGCTGCAGCGAAGGGGTGGGGGAGTGGTAACCACCAAGGGGACAGCCCCCATGTGCCGGCAGCTCATCTCCCCCTTGCCTTTCCCCACCAGCGTGCCCTGCTCCCGACTGTCCAGGAGGGAGCCCTGGGAAGTCATACTGTGCGCTGGTCCTAGACAGCCCCAGGCCCGAGGCGAGGGCCCGATTGTCACAGCAAGCAGACACCCGGCAGGTCCTCGAAGACAGAGCGCTGCCCGGGCAGCTGCGGACTTGCTGCGCTGCATCCGCCCACCTGGCAGTCAACCTACTGAGCGGCTATTGCAGCCTTACGTTATATGTAGCTGCCTAAGAATGAATGCATGGAAAGTCAAGTTTTGTGTTGTCTTGGATTTAAAAATGCTTTTATTTTCCTACTCCCCATGTTTGATAGCTATAACTTGACATAGAACTCTTTTTTTTTTTTTTTCCTTGAGTTCTGCTTTGCTTTTGCCGTACCCTCCTCCTTTTAAATAGTATTGTTTCATATAAGGGGTTCAGAGACAGGCAGTCCTAGAGCTGGTTCAGTCTTCCAGTGGTGTCATCCGGACACAGACTTCCTTCATCTTTAACCTATCAACCTGGGAGACCAGGGGTTTTAGGTTTTAGCTTTTATAATGTCTATAGAAAAGACAGGCAAGGAAGAAAGAGTTGACTGTAGAAACTGAATGAGATACAATATGCCACATTCTAAATGGGAATGCTCATTTAGAATTATATTTCATTCAAGTTTTCCACTTTGTCTGAGAAATGTCATTGACTTTTTGCTTTTCCATCATTATATTGAAATTTCTATTTTGGGATTTTATTTATATTTTGGGATTTAAATGTTTAATTTTAAAGAGCTCATTCTTGACATATTCTTTTTCATACACAGTATTTAAAGATTTAACACGTTCTGTTTTCTGAAAAAAATAAATTCATTCGGTCTTCAAGTTGACTTGTTTTTGCAATCTATGTTTCCTTCAAATTGAAATAGTTTTTATCACCTACAAACCCAAAAGAAAAGCTTCAAAATAATATTTATTTTCCTATGTAGTTCCCACCCATTCCTCTCCACCCACATCCCAGTTTCCCACACCAAAGGTAACCATCATCCTAAATTCCACATTCATTCTTTCTTTTCCTTGTGTAAGATTTTATTTGCATCTGTACTATTTCAATATTACCTACTTTCCCATGTTAGTCTTTAACTCTATTCAAAGAGTATCATGTGATTTCTAATGTATTAGAACTTTTTTCACTTAATACTACTTTTATAAAGCTTACTTGTATCATTATACATCACTGAAATTGCTATAGACTATTGCATTGTATTACTGAAACACAGTTCATTCATGGGCCACACTCTTGCTTGTCATTGGGATTATGCCCAGGTTCATGCTATTCAGTACAGTGCTGTGAACTTCATTTATGAATGTGCAAAGGATCTCCTCACAGGTAAATGAGCGGAATTGTTGCAGCAAAAAGTTACATGAAGGTTCAGCTTACGAGAGTATGCCAAACAGTTTTATAAATTATGTGAAATAACTTTTACTTCTCATATAATGTACATGGAACCCTGTGGATCTATATCCTCTCCTACACCAGGTTTTGTCTTCCATTTTTATTTTAGCCAATTATATAAATGTTATGATATTGCCGAAAGAATGTTCTGCTCCTAAGAACCTTGCATTTCTTCAGGTCTCAGGTCTTTTTTTTTTTTTTTTTTTTTTTTTTTTTTTTAAATTTTATTGTAAACAAATGGGATACATGTTGCCTCTCTGTTTGTACATGGCGTAAAGGCATACCATTTGTGTAATCATAAATCCACATACAATAATGTTGTTTGATTCATTCTGTTATTTTTTCCCCTTCCCCCCACCCCTCCCACCCCTCTTTACCCTCTATACAGTACTTTCTTCCTCCATACTTGCCCCCCTCCCTAACCCTAACTCTAACCCTAACACTGACCCTTCCCTCCCCCCCATTATGTGTCATCCTCCACTTATTAGCGATATCATTCGTCCCTTGTCTTTTTGAGATTGGCTTATCTCACTTAGCATGATATTCTCCAATTTCATCCATTTGCCTGCAAATGCCATAATTTTGTCATTCTTTATGGCTGAGTAATATTCCATTGTGTATATATACCACAGTTTCTTTATCCACTCGTCAATTGAAGGGCATCTAGGTTGGTTCCATAGTCTGGCTATTGTGAATTGAGCAGCTATGAACATTGATGTGGCTGTATCTCTGTAGTATGCTGATTTTAGATCCTTTGGGTATAGGCCAAGGAGTGGGATAGCTGGGTCAAATGGAGGGTCCATTCCAAGTTTTCTAAGGAATCTCCACACTGCTTTCCAGAGTGGCTGCACTAATTTGCAGCCCCACCAGCAATGTATGAGTGTACCTTTCTCCCCACATCCTCGCCAACACCTGTTGCTTGTATTTTTGATAATCGCCATTCTAATTGGGGTGAGATGGAATCTTAGGGTGGTTTTGATTTGCATTTCTCTTATTACTAGAGATGTTGAACATTTTTTCATATGTTTATTGATTGCTTGTACATCTTCTTCTGTGAAGTGTCTGTTCATTTCCTTAGCCCATTTGTCGATTGGATTATTTGTATTCTTGGTGTAGAGTTTTTTGAGTTCTTTATAGATTCTGGAGATTAGTGCTCTATCTGAAGTATGATTGGCAAAGATATTCTCCCACTCTGTAGGCTCTTTCTTCACATTACTGATAGTTTCCTTTGCTGAGAGAAAGCTTTTTCGTTTGAATCTATCCCAGTTATTGATTCTTGCTTTTATTTCTTGTGCTATGGGAGTCCTGTTGAGGAAGTCTGGTCCTAGGCCGACATGTTGAAGATCGGGACCTACTTTTTCTTCTATAATCTGCAGAGTCTCTGGTCTGATTCCAAGGTCCTTAATCCATTTTGAGTTGAGTTTTGTGCAGGGTGAGAGATATGGGTTTAGTTTCATTCTGTTGCATATGGATTTCCAATTCTCCCAGCACCATTTGTTGAAGAGGCTATCTTTTCTCCATTGCATATTTTTGGCACCTTTGTCTAGTATTAGAAAGTTGTATTTATTTGGGTTTGTGTCCGTGTCCTCTATTCTGTACCATTGATCTACCTGTCTATTTTGGTACCAGTACCATGCCGTCTTTGTTACTATTGCTTTGTAATAAAGTTGAAGTTCGGGTATTGCGATACCCCCTGCTTCATTTTTCCTGCGAAGGATTGCTTTAGCTATTCTGGGTTTCTTATTCTTCCAGATGAATTTCATGATTGCTTGCTCTATTTCTGTAAGGTACGTCATTGGGATTTTAATTGGGATTGCATTGAATCTGTATAGCACTTTTGGTAGTATGGCCATTTTGACAATATTAATTCTGCCTATCCAAGAACATGGGAGATCTTTCCATCTTCTAAGGTTTTCTTCGATTTCTTTCTTTAGTGTTCTGTAGTTCTCATTGTAGAGGTCTTTTACCTCTTTTGTGAGATTGATTCCCAAGTATTTTATTTTTTTCGATGCTATGGTGAATGGGGTAGTTTTCATAATTTCTCTTTCTGAGGATTCCTCACTTATGTATAAAAATGCATTGGATTTATGAGCATTGATCTTGTAACCTGCCACTTTACTGAATTCACTTATGAGTTCTAACAGTTTTCTGGTGGAATTTCCTGGTTCCTCTAAGTATATAATCATATCATCCACAAATAGGGATAGTTTGAGTTCTTCTTTTCCTATTCGTATTCCTTTAATTTCCTTGGTCTGTCTAATTGCTCTGGCTAGAGTCTCAAGAACGATATTGAATAGGAGTGGTGAAAGTGGGCATCCCTGTCTTGTTCCAGTTTTTAGGGGGAATGCTTTCAGTTTTTCACCGTTTAGAATGATATTAGCCATGGGCTTAGCATAGATGGCCTTTACAATGTTAAGGAATGTTCCCACTACCCCTATTTTTTCTAGTGTTTTGAGCATGAAGGGGTGTTGTATTTTATCAAATGCTTTTTCTGCATCTATTGAAATAATCACGTGGTTCTTGACTTTAAGTCTATTGATATGGTGAATTACATTTATTGATTTCCGGATGTTGAACCAACCTTGCATCCCTGGGATAAAACCCACTTGATCGTGGTGCACTATCTTTTTAATATATTTTTGTATGCGATTTGCTAAAATTTTATTGAGAATTTTTGCGTCAATGTTCATTAATGATATCGGTCTGAAATTTTCTTTCCTCGATTTATCTCTGTCTGGCTTGGGTATCAGGGTAATATTGGTTTCATAGAATGAGTTTCGGAGGGTACCCTCCTCTTCTATTTCATGGAATACTTTGAGAAGTATTGGAATGAGCTCTTCTTTAAAGATTTTGTAGAACTCGGCTGAGAACCCGTCTGGTCTGGGACTTTTCTTTGTTGGTAGGCTTTTGATGACCTCTTCTACTTCATTACTTGAAATTGATCTATTTAAATTTTGTATGTCCTCCTCGTTCAATTTAGGCAATTCATATGTCTCTAGAAACCTGTTGATGTCTTCGAAATTTTCTATTTGGTTAGAATATAGATTTTCAAAATAGCTTCTAATTATGTTTTGTATTTCAATCGTGTCTGTTGTGATATTTCCTTGTTCATTCCGAATTTTGGTGATTTGGGTTTTCTCTCGTCTTCTCTTTGTTAGAGTGGCTAAGGGTTTATCAATTTTGTTTATTTTTTCAAAGAACCAACTATTTATTTTGTCAATTTTTTGTATAGTTTCTTTTGTTTCAATTTCGTTGATTTCAGCTCTGAGTTTAACTATTTCCTGTCTTCTACTACTTTTGGTGTTGTTCTGTTCTTCTTTTCTAGGGCTTTGAGCTGAAGTGTTAGGTTGTTTATTTGTTGATTTTTACTTCTTTTATTGAATGCGCTCCATGAAATAAATTTTCCTCTAAGTACTGCTTTCATAGTGTCCCAAAGATTTTGATATGATGTTTCTTTGTTCTCATTTACCTCTAGGAATTTTTTAATTTCCTTCCTAATATCTTCTGTTATCCATTCATCATGTAATAGCATATTGTTTAATCTCCAGGTGTTGGAGTAGCTTCTGTTTTTTACTCTTTCATTTATTTCTAACTTCAAACCATTATGATCTGATAGAATACAAGGTAGTGTCTCTATCTTCTTGTATTTGCTTACATTAGCTTTGTGGCATAATATATGGTCTATTTTAGAGAAGGATCCATGTGCTGCTGAGAAGAAAGTGTATTCGCTCTTGGTTGGATGGTATATTCTATAAATGTCCGTTAAGTCTAAATTATTGATTGTGTTATTGAGATCTATGGTTTCTTCGTTCAATTTTTGTTTGGAAGATCTGTCCAGTGGTGAGAGAGGCATGTTAAAATCACCTAGTATTATTGTGTTATGGTCTATTTGGTTTCTGAAATTGAGAAGGATTTGTTTGACATACATGGATGAGCCACTGTTTGGGGCATAGATGTTTATGATTGTTATGTCTTGCTGATTTATGGTTCCCTTAAGCAGTATGTAATGTCCTTCTTTATCCCTTTTGACTAGTTTTGACTTGAAGTCCACCTTATCTGAAATGAGGATGGATACCCCAGCTTTTTTGCTGAGTCCATGTGCATGATATGTTTTCCCCCATCCTTTCACCTTTAGTCTATGTGTATCTCTTTCTACGAGGTGAGTCTCTTGCAGGCAACGTATTGTTGGATCTTTCTTTTTGATCCAATCTGCCAGTCTATGTCTTTTGATTGATGAGTTCAGGCCATTAATATTCAGGGTTATTATTGAGATATGATTAGTATTCCCGGTCATTTGGTTCATTTTATTTATTTATTTATTTATTTATTTATTTATTTTGAGACGACTTGGTTCTTCCTTTATTTGACAATTCCTTTAGGATGGTTCCTCCCATTGCTGATTTGTTTCTTTGTTTTTCATCTCTTCCTCATGGAATATTTTGCTGAGAATGTTCTGTAATGCTGGCTTTCTTTTTGTAAATTCTTTTAGCTTTTGTTTATCATGGAAGGATTTTATTTCATCATCAAATTTGAAGGTAAGTTTTGCTGGGTATAAGATTCTTGGTTGACATCCATTTTCTTTCAGGGCTTGAAAAATGTTGTTCCAGGCCCTTCTAGCTTTTAGGGTCTGGATTGAAAAATCTGCTGATATCCGTATTGGTTTCCCCCTGAATGTAATTTGATTCCTCTCTCTTGCGGCCTTTAAAATTCTGTCTTTATTTTGTATGTTGGGCGTTTTCATTATAATGTGCCTTGGTGTGGGTCTGTTGTAATTTTGTATATTTGGAGTCCTATAAGCCTCTTGTACTTGATCTTCCATTTCATTCTTCAGATTTGGGAAATTTTCTGATAGTATTTCATTGAATAGATTGTTCATTCCTTTGGTCTGTTTCTCTAAGCCTTCCTCAATTCCAATAATTCTCAAATTTGGCCTCTTCATGATATCCCATAGTTCTTGGAGATTCTGTTCATGATTTCTTACCATCTTCTCTGTTTGTTCAACTTTGTTTTCAAGGTTAAATATTTTATCTTCAATGTCTGATGTTCTGTCTTCCAGGTGTTCTATTCTATTGGTTATGCTTTCTATGGAGTTCTTAATTTGGTTTATTGTTTCCTTCATTTCAAGGATTTCTGTTTGGTTTTTTTTTCAATACTCTTTATTGAAGTGATCTTTTGCTTCCTGTATTTGATCTTTTAACTGTCGATTGGCGCGATCATTCAGTGCCTGCATTTGCTCTTGCATCTCATCATTTGCTTCCCTGAGCATTTTAATTATGTACATTCTGAACTCCCTTTCTGTCATTTCTTCTGCCATGCTGTCATTGGGTTTCATTGATGTAACATCTAGATTTGTTTGCAGCATTTTCTTTCCTTGTTTTCTCATATTGTTCAGGTATCAGTTGACCGCTGTGATATTGCAGATTTCCTCTATTGTCTTATAATATCCCTGAAGATTTCTATTATATCCCCTCTTAGTCTTCAGTAGCCTGAAATCTTGGAGGAAGTTGATAATGCAGTGCTCCACAAGGGAGCTGACTCCCTAGGGGTGGTGGCCTTCTGGTGGGGTATATTCCCTGCTAGTGGGCAGAGGTACCTTCACTTGCTGATGAATGGTCATCCAGAAGGGAAGTAGGTTGTGGGCTGATGCAAGACCAGTTTGGGCCTGTGTCTCTGATTTTACGGTCCTTTTGGGAGAACCTCACCCAACAGGGAGGAGTCACCCGGTGGGGAGGTCTCGCTGGTCGGTTTTCCTCCCAGAGGTTCCGTTCAATTCACAACTACCGCCTGGGCTGGGCAGCCTTCTTCTGCAATGTTCCCAGGGACCCGGACCTACCTCCTGGGCCTGGAAGCCTCACCCTTCACAAACGAATCTCCTTCGGCTGCCTCTCCTCAGAGAAGCTGCCTGCAGTCCTGGAGCCTTCGCTCCGCCCCTCAGTTTGTCTGTGGGGCCCTTCCAGCAAGAAGCCGTCTAGGACCCTGCTCTGCACTTTTCGCCTGGCTATGCGGCCCCTCCTCTGAGCAGCCACCTGGAGCCCCTTACAATCGCTCCGAGTCCCAGTGACCCGCCACACGCCTTTTCCTCCGGCAGCCACCTGTTGTTCCGTGCGGTCGCTCTAAGACCAAGTGACCCACCACGCACCACTTTCTCCACCAGGCAGTCACCCAGAGATCTGGTGCGTCACGAGTCCCAAGAACTCACTGTGCACCTTCTTGTCCCGACTGCCTCCCGTAGCCCTGGTGCAGTCACTTCGAGCCCAAGCACCCCGCCGCGCTCCTCCTCCTTCTCCAGACAACCCCCCTATGTTCAGGAGCGGATGCTCTGGGACCAAACCACTCACCAAGCTGTTCCACCGGATAGCCGCCCAGAGCCCTGGCGCAGCTGTTCCAATTCCAAGCGACGTGCCGAGCCCGTATTTCTCCTTCTCCTCTGGGCAGCCCCCTGTGTTCAGGGGTGGTCACGTTCAGTCCAAACAGCTCACCAAGCACCTTCTCCTTTGGGCAGCCTCCCAGAGCGCGGGTGGGTTGCGCCGAGTCCAAGCGCTGTGGTGAACAGCCACCTCTTCAATGCTCCCAGCTGTCTGCGATCACTGCTCCGGCGGGGGGAGGGGCGCCTCGCCGGCAGTTCTACTTTGCAAAGATCCCTGCTTTCGGGGTTACCGCCCTGCCCGGGGGCTACCGCCCCGTCCGGGATGCCTGCCCAGTGGGAAACACTCACCCGGCTACTTTGAGTTGGTCCCAAGTCTCTCAATATCTCCTTTTCTTGAGTCCTGAGTCCACGCTGCTCCTCCGGATAGCCGCCAGGAGCCCTGGCGCAGCTGATCCAATTCCAAGCGACGTGCGGAGCCCGTATTTCTCCTTCTCCTCTGGGCAGCCCCCTCTTCAATGCTCCCAGCTGTCTGCGATCACTGCTCCGGCGGGGGGAGGGGCGCCTCGCCGGCAGTTCTACTTTGCAAAGATCCCTGCTTTGGGGCTACCGCCCCGTCCAGGACTCCTGCCCCGTCCGGGACGCCTGCCCAGTGGGAGATTCTCGCCCGGCTGCTTTGAGTTGGTCCCAAGGCTCTCTATATCTCCTCTTCTTGAGTCCTGAGTCCTGGAGCAACACGAAACGCAGCCACCCTCTAGTCCGCCATCTTGAATCTCTCAGGTCTTTTTTTGTGTGTGTGTATGTGTGTGTGTGGTGCTGGGGACTTGAACCCAGGGCCTTGTGCTCATGAGGCAAGCACTCTACCAACCAAGCTATATCCCCAGTCCATTTCTTCAGGTCTTGAGTGACTTGTGCAGACTTCATGGGAGCAACTTCCCACAACTATAGCAGTAGGATCTGGCTCCACAGCTTCTAGTGTCTATACTTATCTATTTTCTTCCTACCTCTTTTACTTAGGTCTAAATGCATTTTTAAATCTTTAATGCTTGAAAAGTTGTTTTTACCCTTATCATTTGATTGAGAGTAGGGACATCTCACCAACCATATATCCAGCCTTCCCTGGGAGCAGAAGTCCAAAGAGAAAAGGAGCTCTGACCAGGGATGTGCGCAGAGGGGTGAGTCAGTATAGCACCAATGTCAGGAAGGTGACAGTCCTTTCTATATCCATGGGGAAGGTGTATCTTGTCCACACTTTGCAGATGAGGAAACAGACACAGAGTGGCCAAATCACCAACCTAGGGTCCCTACCACTCAGCACTAGAGGAGGGGCCTGATTTAGAATCAGTATGCAGGGGTCTCATGAGATTTTGCATCAGCCAATGGGCCCAAGGTCAGGTTCCTCTAGTGGAGTGTGCTTCTTGGAAGAAGTTCTCTCTGACTCCATCTTCAACCCTGGCAGGGTTCCATGTTTGCTACCCTGGAGATGAACCCCAATAAAGTCCAGAGGTAACTGAAGGAGATTGTAAATGAAAATTCCCAAGGCTATAGAGGGGCAAGGCTTGCTGGTGTACAGGAGAGGAGGGGGTGTGTTCCTCCAGCTCTTCCTTCCTGAATCACTACCTGAAATAACCCATTAGCCATGGCCTCTTCTGGACCCAGGCAGAGTCAACCCTGACCAGCTGGCATCATAGAGAGGATGAGGGGCAACCCCCAATCCAAGGCCTGGGAGAGCCCTTGTGAAAAGTTTCTGGGCAGAGGTCCTATAGCTTTGGGGATCTGCCACATGCCAGTCACATGCCATTGGGAGGGGCAATATGTCCCAGTGTCCAGGAAGGGGCTCAGGACAGAGGTGGCTAAGGGTCCCCAGTCTGCTCTGAGTGGGAGGCCAAGTGGGACTCGGGTCAAGTTCAGAAGACTTCAAGGGAGGGTCCCTGGGCCTTACTTCTACCCCTACCTGTGAGATTGATGAGGACATTTGATAAAGAGAGAAAACCCGTCCCAAGGGAGGGTAGGGGTAGGAGATAAGATCTAAGATAGCTTCCAGTAATGGCTGTTTGGAACAGGGAGAGACCTCGGTAGGAGCAAGAGGGAGAAAGCTCAGAGCAAAAATGCAGAGGCTAAATCCCACCCCACCCAGCGGACTCCTAGGCCCACCCCCCTGCCTTCCTCTCTGACACAGAATTTTGAAATGATGGTCTTGATCAAGCTGCTGCAGTGGGTCTGCAACGGTTTTAGCACCCCACCCATGGAGCACTTCCTGGTTCTGGGCCAGAGGTGAGACTGGGCAGAAATATAGATAGTGGCACTGAGTGTGGTGGCACATGCCTGTAATCCCAGCAACTCTAGAGGCTGAGGCAGGAGGATCACAAGTTCAAAGCTAGCCTCAGCGACTTGGTGAGACCCTCTCTTAAAAATAAAACATATTTTTATGCTGGGGATGTGGCTCAATGGTTAAGCACCTCTGGGTTCAGTCCCCACTACAAGAAGAAGAAGGAGAAAAAGAAGGAGGAAGAGGAGGAGGAGGAAGAAGAAGAAGAAAGAGGGAGGAAGAGGGGGGAGGGAAGGAGGGGGAGGAGAAGAAAATGTGGATAGTGTGGGTGAGCTGTCTCTAAGACCAGCTCCAGACTGCCTGAATCCCAAGCCCATGCTCAGCATCAGACTTATTGCCTGCTGATAGCTAGGGCACTAGACTCCAGAATCCAGGCAGGCCCTGGGAGAAAAGCCCAAATTTATTTCCTGGTAGCCTCACAGGCTGTCCACTGACTGTACATACAACCTGTTGGGGAGCTGAGGCCTGCATCCAAACAAGCAAGCAATACTCACAAGATGGAGGGGAGCACAGCCATTGTCATATACTGGAGGGAGTAAGTGCCTGGATCTGGGCAGAAAAGCTTCAGGTTGAGTTTGGGCTCAGAGAGCCAAACAGGCTGGAGCTGGCATCCCACCCCACTGATAACTAGACTTTGCCTGGGATAAGTCACCTCGCTTCTCTAAGTCTTGATTTCCTCCCTTGTGAAGTAGATGAAAATAAATGATCTCTCATAGGTGTATGTGGTCCTGGTGATTGACTGAGTGCCCATCACTGTGCTTTGAGTACAGACTGCCTTCTGGGTTAGGGGTAGGACGTGTTCTTACAGAGCCCTCAAGTAAGTCAGCATTTCCATCCAGATATCAGGCCCCCACCACAGAACTTGGAATCAGCAGCAGCTCCCACTTCAAGTCCTATTCCCAACTCAATAGCAAATCTTATCTCAGTAGCCAGGAAATCACCCACATGATCCGAGTAAACTTAGCAAGCTTCTCCAGCTCCAGTGGGAAGCAAATCAACACAACCCTTTTCTCAGAGTTTCTGGATTTCCAGGAAACTAGGATGAATGCCTCCCACTCCCCCTTTTTCTTCCTGGAACTAGCATTCCCTACTCCACATCCACACAAGGGACCAATATGCCTCAGTTCCTGGACATAGATTCTAGAAGTTTCTAGAGCAGACTGGCAGACTGGCAGACTAGTATCCAGCAGGGTCTGGGATTCAACTGATTGTCATCCGCTACAGTTCTCAAAGTTGACTTCTCAGTCCAATCCAGAAACCTCCTGCATCAGCTGTGTCTCTAGAAGCAACTTCTCACCATCAGCCTATACCACATCCAAGGCCACCATAAGCACCCACAAATGCTGTGCCTTGCAGGTCTACAGCTATAACTTCTTGCTGCCACTCTCCAACAAGCAGGTGGGTAACTGCTGCATCATCATTCAGACTGGAGGTAGACAACAGCAACATGTACAAAAGCATCCTGGTGAGCCAGGCAGTAGTAAGCAAGCCATCCCCTGGGTGCCTGTACTTAAATGGGCAGCAAGCATTCCTGTCCTTTTGTACCATCCCTGTCTTTTTGGAGTTGACTTTTTAATGGGTGAAAAAAAAAAAAAAAAAAAACAGATGGGAATAAAGAAGATATTAGTTACGTTAAGGGCCTGACCTAAGAAGAGGGAGGAAAGAGTGCTCAGCCTTCAGGCGAGAGTAGGCCTGCAAGTGGAGAAATACCAAGGAGGCACCAGGTACAGGATCATGGACTGGAGAGAGAAGGAGTCAGAAAATATTCTAGGATGCAGACTGCACTAAATGGACCTTGACTTTCTCGAGGAGTTAGATGGAATTGCTAGAGATTGGAGCAGAGTAGGTGGCAGTGAATTTTGACATAGGTGTGTGGAATGGGCTGCTGCTGTACAGGAAAAGAGGCTGCTTAGGAGGCTGCTGCTGCAATCTGGGCCAAGAGAATGGGGGTCTCGTCAGGGTGGTAGAGGCCAGAGGTGTCAGAGTCTGCATAACTGTGAGAACAGGGTCTACTCACAGAATGTGTATGGACATGGTCTTATGGACTCATATTCTCCAGGTTCCTAGCTACAGATAAGTCACTGAGCCTCTGGAGCCCAGAAGCTATTGTAGCTATCATTATACATTTACATGCATGACACCATGACTGAGTCCCTTCCACCTGTGCCCTTACCCTCAGGGTTAAGGCCTATAGGGATTCAGCCTGCACCACCCACCCACAACTGCAGCCTCCAGATCCAAGCAAGCCTGACAATTAGGAGGCCATTGGACCTCCACCCTTCTCCTTTACTCTTGAGAATTGGAATTAAGAATGTTGGTCCCTAGGCCAATTAGTTTTCTTACACTGAGTAGCTCGTCTCTCTCAATGGGGCCATGGGAGGTGCAGACAGGCTTTTAGGGGAGAATAGGGCTAGGAGCAGCTGGAAAAACCTTACCTCATTACATCGAGGCCACCCTCAGGGAGCAGATGAGGTCCTTGTGTTCAGAGGTGAGATAACACCCAAATGTCCTTGGGCACTGGAATTTGGGAAGTAACTCCAGGGCCTGTGCCCTGATGGCCTGGCTTGTCTCTCACCCCAGTCTAGGTGACCAGACATGGTAGGGCTCAGAGCCCTAAACAAACACTTTCTGACTTTGAAGGATCCAGAAGACCATAACCTGCTACAGATTCTCTCAGGGGACCACAGTAAGTGCAAGAATCAGATGGTGGGGGAATATGGCAGAGAAGTGAGGTTAGGTCCATTCCCAGCCCCAACTATCAAGGTCTTGACACATTAAAATGTGCCAGCAGGGTCAGGTGGGCATTATTCACAAAGCAACCTGGCCTTAAGCAGCTGTGGATTCTCCTAGAGTCTACTCAATGCCCCAGCAATTGTGGACTTCCCTCCTGTGTGTTCTCCCCTGGACCTTAACAAGCAGGGCAATACTTTCAGTGAGAAACAAAGAGAAAAGACTTGTTCAAGGGGCAGGGTAGCCTCTTGGTCCACTGATAGTGATGCTCTCTGGCTAAGATGGAAAAATGTGTGTTTCAGATGGAATAGGCAATGAACCTAACCAAAGCATCATATTTTCAAAGCCATGTGTATAATGTGAAAAGCCCACACTATAAGGAGACATGTCAGTATTCTGGAAACTTGGAAAAGGACAGAATCAAGAACAAGCATAAGCGGGGAGATACCTTGTCTGGAATTAGAGACCTTTGGCAAATTCTAAGTCTTCTGTACCTGTGTCTTCTTACT
Source organism: Sciurus vulgaris (assembly GCF_902686455.1). Classification (NCBI taxonomy): domain Eukaryota; kingdom Metazoa; phylum Chordata; class Mammalia; order Rodentia; family Sciuridae; genus Sciurus; species Sciurus vulgaris. The sequence continues at coordinate 34,092,902 of NC_136474.1, forward strand.
CAAAATAGATAAGGATAGCTAGTGGTTTCTCCCTAGCTTGAATCAGAGAAGTGTATCATGCATACATGTATCACAAAGGTGAATTATAAATTATGCTAGCACTCTATTTTCTTTCCAGTGAGCCAAACACTTCTTCCAGCAATTAGCCCAGTCAGTTGGCAGTAACACCCACCATACCAAGTGGTTATATGATAAACCCTCCTACAAATATGTGCATAATTTTGGTTAGGTGGGCAACATAAGTTCAATCTCCCATCTTTCAGAAAAAGAAGCCAGGCCTAGGAAGGCTAAGAAAGTAGAATCAGTAGTGCACAAATCCAACCAGCATTGGTTGAGAGCAGGCTCTAGGCCAGAGGAGAGTGGTTAGATACTGGAGTCCAGTGGAAGGACTTGCTGGGTGTCTTCCTTTCACTGGGTATGGAAGAATCCCTGGACCCTAGATGGGTACTTGGCATGAGGCCTGCTTTCTCCTAATCCTTGGAGCTCTTGTTCTCAATAGGGCATCATTCAGGAGGTCGTCTAGATTCTAGAATGCTTGAAGCCCTGAGCAGCAAAGGCAGCAGAATGTATAGAAGAGGGTGTCTGTGTTTGTCAGGTTTTCATTGCTGATACAAATACCTGAGAAAAACAACTTAAATGAGGAAATATTTTTATGACTCCCTATTTCAGAACTTTCCACCATGGTCAGCTCCATTGGTTTGGGCCTGAGTTGAGGCAAAACACCATGGCAGAAGGTAGAGAAAATCTAGTCAGCTCATGGCAGCCAGGAAATAGAGGAAAGAGTCAGGGACAAGATATAGGTTCTAAGGTCATGTCCCCCATGACATTCTTACTTCAACCTTTTCCCTCCTGCCTACAGTTTCCACCACTTCCCAGCAACACATTCAATTATCAATGAATTGATCCCCTGATGAGGTCAGAGCCCTCCCTTATCCAATTGACCCCCCAAAACCCCACCTGTAAACCTTGCTGCCTTGGGCAATAAGCTTTCAACATCTCGGATTTCAGAGGACATTTCAAATGCAAACCATAGCCATGTCTCTTTGGAAGCTTCCAGAGCAGATTTTCTGAAATCCAAGAACCTTTTTAAACAAGTGGCATTAGGTTTGTTCAGGCCTTAGCACAGTTCAGACAGGAGTCATTGAGGGGATCCTTGATGGTTCATTTGGATTGGTAGGGTCCCAGGTCAGAAGCTTTGGCCTCTTCTGGAGAAGGTTCTCAGGTGATGGGGTTGTCCTGCAGGATTGTCTTTGAACACTTCCTTCCACCTTTCTGTCCCTCTCCCACCAGAACTGAAGATCTTTGAAAACACCAATATGTTCTATGCCATGAACTCTCACGCCAAATATGAGTTTCTCCTGAGGAAGTGGACTTTCACAAACTAAATGACGGTCACGCACAGAACCAGCTCAATCCTCCCTCCCATGATGAAGAGATGGCTCAAGTTCACCAAGGGCATCTTCTAAGAATTTCTCCCTAGGATCTGGATTGTTAGTATTCAGGCACTTTCAGACTGCAGTATCCAGTATGTCAAAGGCATACTATGCTGAAGCCTTAACCATGTAACATCTCTTGTTTATCTTGTTTATCTGTTTCTAGAACTCTTCCCACCCACTGGCACCACCTTCCATCCAACTCACTGACACCTCCTCAGGTGATGGTCCCTGCCTTTAGGTGACATTCCCAGGTTTACCCCCTTCCCCAGCATCTCTCACATCTGAAATTTTCTCCTGCTACCTCAGACTCTGGCCTGGGATCTTCTCCTGTACCCTCCTTCTGTCATTCTAGCCTTAGGTTCCATCAAAGATTCCATCCTCAGGACCCATGGAGAGTAAGGGCATTTTGCTCACCATGTTATCAACCCTCCCTGGGAGTAAAGAGATGCCCTCTAAGGGACTACTCTCCTCACCTGACCATGAGGACAGCCCCATTCATGTTGAATCCTGTGCCACAGAAAGTATCATTCACCACTGCATCCTGGGCCTTACAAGGCCACAGGAGATGAGGGCTTTGGGGGCTGGGGCTTTCTAAGGGAGGGCAACTGAATATTTGCATGAAAAGGAAAAGATGTTTAATGATTGGGGTAGGAGTAATATCTGTTTATTGAAATTAGAAAAGGCTATACTATAATATTTTATTCAAATCCTATTTCTACTACAGCCTGGACTGTGGTTTTATTCTTTCATTTCCTATGTAAATAGACATCAGAGAGAGACTTTCACAATTTGTATTGCAATTAAAGATCTCAGGATTCTCAGTTTGTTTTGTGCACAAGTGGGCAAGGTCAGCCACCCTTATCAGGAATGTTGATGGAATCACATGTGTCCACCTTGCATGGAGCAATGTTCATTTCAGTATCATTAAACTGGGTAATATGATGAGATGCCCCTAAGCACTCCTGGTACTAGAGGTTGGGGGTTTTCATGGAGCACAGGATAACCTCTGAGAGGAATGGGAGTTTGTGAAGGGCACATGGTTACCCTGGGAATCATATGTGGAGGCATAAGAATGGGTTTGGAACCAACTGTCTGGGGTCCTTGGGGTAGCACCTGATAGGTCAGGGTCCAGAACTGTAGGTAGTCAGTTCTCAGTTGCTGCTTCATGGAGCCAGTGCCCATCTTCTTGGTGACTTCCAGGTAGTTGCCTATCTCCTTAGTGTCTGGAACCAGTTTGTGGACATGACTGACCCAAGTTGGAGTCCCTCTATGATGAGAATGGGCTGGAAGGGGGCTAAGTGCTTCTTATAAGTTGGAGACCTGTGCTCTCAGACAGCTCTGTGTCCACATGCCTGTATAGTCCTTGGCCCTCTGAGCTGACATTCTCTTAACACAGCACATAATTTTGGGCCTCAGTCAGAAGCTCTAGTCAGAGGCTATTATCCTCATTTACAGATAGGGAAACCAAGACTAGCAAAGGTTAAGTTTAAGTGATACTTGTCCAAAATCTCACAGGTGACCAGTAAGGGGACAGGGACTAGGTCACAGGCATGCAAGGCCAAAGTGGCAAGAGGCCCTTAAGACTACTGTCCTCAGGTCTGGGGCTCAACCCCATGCCATACCCATCATTGCCAAAGTTGGTCCAATAGACTCTAATGACCTTGGGCATAGTCCTATCCTGGGGACAATAACCAAGGTATGTGTTGAAAGGTTTTGAAGGATGTACCGTATGCCATCTATAAGGTTGGCCCCCATCAATTTTGGGTGGATGGGTATCTCAGAGGGATGATAAACTGGTAAGAGAAGGTTCTGGCTCTCTCATGAGGGAGGACAAGCAGCTTGGGTTGGCAGAGGGTTCATTGGGATTACAGAGCCCAGAGATGGATCCTGGAAAGAGCCCATGGGGAAGCAGAGAAGGATCATGGGAGTTCCTATCAGGACTTTCCAAAAAACTGATGTGCATACACTTGGGGAAGGGAAAGCTGTGACTCAAATTCTTGGATTCTGTGATTTCTTCATACTGTGATCCCAATTTTGTTTATATCTCACCTCTCAAAGACCTTCAGGAGTATCTTTCTCCTATAATTCAGTATCAGGAAATATTTCCTTCTCTCTTGTATACATTCAAAGACAGGCAGAGTGTGTTTCCTGGCCCACTGCAGGTCAACACCTTGAGGGAGCTGAACATGGTGTCCTTGTAGTAGTTCTGGATGTCAGTAAAGGTCTCCTCATGATGCTGCATCACTGTCTTAATATATCTGCTTTCCCTCTCCTCCAGTTCATGGATCTCAGTCTTTCTCCACAGGTCAAGTTCATCCCTCACAATCTTTATCTTCTTATCATATGTGGGCTCAATTTCTGAAAGGCAGCAAAAACATAGCAGCTTAGCAGAGGAAGAGCAGACACTCTACAGCTACAAGAATGGGTGGAACCTATAAACAGGGCCTAAGAACTTCCATCATGGTCAAAACAAAGGCTATGCCAGAACACTAAGCTCTGAAAAAGAAGAGGATGGGCTTAGGTAAGCTCTTCCAGCTGCGGCTCGTGGTGATGTTCTCAGCATACTCTTTGGCCTTGCTTTGTCAGTAACAGACATAACCAATCAGTGCCTGCACTATGGTTCCCAACACAGACAGCTGACCCTAGTGGCACTAACCATGGCCTTGTGTCCATCAGGATTTGATTAATAAAGCAGAACACTTCAGAATTTCAAGGTTTCTCAAGTCAGAATCCATGGAGAAGACTATTTTTAAAAAGGTTCCCATAGGATGGAATAACTCTTGCCTATTGAAAACTATTATCTTTGAAAGAAGTGGGGAAGTGGGTGGTAATCACAGTCCCCCAACCTCACAAGGTAAACAGTTGTTCTGGTATTCTTAGTGGATTCATTGACTTTAGGAAAGTGCCATTCACTTTCTCAGCATGTGAGTTGTTTGAATCTGTTTATATGTTGTGAGTTAACAAGCTCTGGAAGTAAATTACTTTATGATAGACATAGGTCTCACACCATCCTACACAATTTCATGAGAAAAACTTATCCCAAAACACCTCTCAAAATCTTTCTGAATCTTGATGATACCCTAGGTGTTGTTTCTGCACAGGTGAGAGTGAGAAGTTCCTAGATAGGCAGAGAGAAGCCCACCCCATCAGGTCAATTCTGTTCCTCACCTTTGCAAAAAGTTTAGCTCAATAAATCCTATGCTGCTTCTACTGGTTGCTAGGTATACCAGCAAGAGGACAAGAAGAACAAAATCAACCTAAGCAGAAGTGAAGGAGCAAAGGGGGGACAGTTTGCTCCAGTGACAGTTTGCCAGTTCTCTTTGTTTCTGTCTCTGTCTCTCTCATGTGTGTGTGTGCATGTACACATACCTTTGTAAAAACTTTTATTAAATATTACTTAAACACCTTTTGAGGATGAGGCAGGCCACTCGAGCTGGGGCCCAGATCAAGAGCTCAACTATTGGCTATAGGTGTGATGCTGCTCCAACTTTAGACTGAGCTCGGTAGTGGAGGATGTGTTAGGGGTTCACCACTGTATTCCAGAGGCCTGTACCCTGCAGGAAGCAGACACTGGTGCTGTGGGAATCGATGAATGAATGTGGAAATGAATGAATGAACCCAAGACTGCTTTGTGTCTCAGGCTTTTCTTCTGTAAAATAAGGGCATTTGAAGGTAAAGGGCATGAGAAGGTAAAGATGGGCAGTAGAACAACAGTTCAGTGCTCTTGTAATAATCCAGGCAAGAAATAATAATGTCTTCTGAATACACTTGAAGGGTTGAGGGGGCTGTGAACTTGGAGAGGAAAAGAGGAATCAAGAGCAATTCCGGGGGCGATCCAAGATGGCGGACTACACGGTGACTGCATCTCCAGTCACTTCAGAACCCAGGATTCAAGAAGGGGAGGCATTGAGAGACTCGGACTAAAATAGAGCCTGGGGTGAGTCTCCCCCACCCGGTGAAGCGCTGCCCAGGCGGCAGGCCCGGATTCGGGTGGCTTATTAGAGTAAGGCAGAGCAGCTAGAGTCCTCCCCAGGCAGCCCTGTGCACTCCGGGGGTGGGCTCCTCCCATAGGGCCAGATTATCCAGCATCTCGGAGCAGGTCCCCCAGTGAGAGCCTTTCTGCACAGAACCAAGCTTCAAGTCCCTGAACCAGGGTGGCGAGTTCCTGCCCACAGGTTGCTTCAGGGACCAGGACAGGGCAGCCAGGGACTTCCCCAAGCAGCCCGCACCCGGCCCCCTCCGGTGGGAAGTGCCTTTCCAGGCTAGCTTCTCGGAGCAGACCACCCAGTGAGAGCCTTTCTACACAGAACCAGCCACAAGTCCCCAAGCCAGCGGAGACCTCTGGCCCCTAAGCAGCCTCTGGGACCAGGGTGAGGCAGCCAGAGACCCCTCCAAGCGGACCTGCCCCCCGACACCCCCCCCCCCCCCGCCACAGGCTTTTTCCACGGGGTGATACAAGATGGCGGACTAGAGGGTGACTGCATCTCCAGTCACTCCAGAACCCAGGATTCAAGAAGCGGAGGCATTTAGAGACTCGGACTGAAATAGAGCCACGGGTGAGTCTCCCCCATCAGGTGAAGCGCTGCCCGGGAGGCAGGCCCAGATTCAGGTGGCTTATTAGAGTAGGGTAGGGCAGCTAGAGTCTTCCCCAGGCAGCCCTGCACACTCCAGGGGTGGGCTCCTCCCATAGGGCCAGATTTACCAGCATCTCGGAGCAGGCCTCCCAGTGAGAGCCTTCCTGCACAGAAACAAGCTTCAAGTCCCTGAGCCAGGGTGGCGAGTTCCTGCCCGCAGGTTGCTTCAGGGACAAGGACAGGGCAGCCAGGGACTTCACCAAGCAGCCCGCAGCCTGGCCCCCTCCGGCGGGAAACACCTTTCCAGGCTAGCTTCTGGGAGCAGGTCTCCCAGTGAGAGCCTTTCCACACAGAGCCAGCTCCAAGCCCTGGAACCAGTAGCGGGCTAAGGGCAGCTTTCCTTGGAAGCACTGCATTATCAAGTTACTCCAAGACCTTAGGCTACTGAAGGCAGGAAGGTGAAACATTGGAAATCTACAGGGACACTATAAGCCAATAGAAGAATTCTACAATATCACAGAGTTCCACTGACATCTGACCAATATGAGAAAACAAAGGAAGAAAATTTCCCAAACAAAACTAGATACTATATCAATAAAACCCAATGACAGCACAGTGGAAGAAATGTCAGAAAGGGAGTTCAGAGTGTACATAATTAAAACTATCAGGGAAGCAAACGAGGAGATGAAAGAGCAAATGCAGGCATTAAATGATCGCACCAATCAACAGTTAAAAGAGCAAACACGGGAAGCAAGAGATCATTTCAATAAAGAGTTAGAGATACTGAACAAAAAAAAACAAACAGAAATCCTTGAAATGAAGGAAACAATAAACCAAGTTAAAAACTCCATAGAAAGCATAACCAATAGGATAGAATCCCTGGAAGATAGAACCTCAGATATTGAAGACAAAATATTTAATCTTGAAAACAAAGTTGACCAAACAGAGAAGATGGTAAGAAATCATGAATAGAATCTACAAGAATTATGGGATATCATGAAGAGGCCAAATTTAAGAATTATTGGATTGAGGAAGGCTTAGAGAAACAAACCAAAGGAATGAACAATCTATTCAATGAAATAATAACGGAAAATTTCCCAAATCTGAAGAATGAAATGGAAAACCAAGTACAAGAGGCTTATAGGACTCCAAATATACAAAATTACAACAGACCTACACCAAGGCACATTATTATGAAAATACCTAACATACAAAATAAAGACAGAATTTTAAAGGCCGCGAGAAAAAGAATCAGATTATATTCAGGGGGAAACCAATAAGAATATCAGCAGATTTTTCAATCCAGACCCTAAAAGCTAGAAGGGCCTGGAACAACAACAACTAGCCTAAAGGAATAGCCAAATAAAGGAGAAACCAAGTCATGTAAAAAACAAAAATGAGTCAAATGACTGGAATACAAATCATATCACAATAATAACCCTGAATGTTAATGGCATCAACTCATCAATCAAAAGACATAGACTGGCAGATTGGATTAAAAAGAAAAATCCAACAATTTGCTGCCTGCAAGAGACCCATCTCATAGAAAGAGATACCCATAGACTAAAGGTGAAAGGATGGGAAAAAACATACCATGCACACGGACACAGCAAAAACCTGGAGTATCCATCCTCATTTCAGATAATGTGGACTTCAAGCCAAAACTAGTCAGAAGGGATAAAGAAGGACATCACATACTGCTTAAGGGAAGCATAAATCAGCAAGACATAACAATCATAAATATCTATGCCCCGAACATTGGCTCATCCATGTACGTCAAACAAATCCTTCTAAATTCCAGAAATCAAATAGACCACAACACAATAATACTAGACGATTTTAACACACCTCTCTCACTGCTGGATAGATCGTCCAAACAAAAAATGAATAAAGAAAATATAGATCTCAATAACACAATCAACAATTTAGACTTAACCGACTTATATAGAATATACCATCCAACAAAGAAGGAATATACTTTCTTTTCAGCAGCACATGGATCTTTCTCTAAAATAGACCATGTCATATGCCACAAAGTTACTGTTAGCAAATACAAGAAGATAGAGATACTACCTTGTACTCTATCAGATCATAATGGATTGAAATTAGAAATAAATGACAGAATAAAAAACAGAAACGTCTCCAATACCTGGAGATTAAATAATACACTATTATATGATGAATGGATAACAGAAGACATCAGAAGGGAAATAAAAAAATTCTTAGAAGTGAACGAGATTTTTCTTTTTAATCCAATCTGCCAGTCTATGTCTTTTGATTGATGAGTTGATGCCATTAACATTCAGGGTTATTATTGTGATATGATTTGTATTCCAGTCATTTGACTCATTTTTGTTTTTTACATGACTTGGTTTCCCCTTTATTTGGCTATTCCTTTAGGCTAGTTGTTGTTGTTCCAGGCCCTTCTAGCTTTTAGGGTCTGGATTGAAAAATCTGCTGATATTCTTATTGGTTTCCCCCTGAATGTTTTCTGATTCTTTTCTCTCGCGGCCTTTAAAATTCTGTCTTTATTTTGTATGTTAGATATTTTCATAATAATGTGCCTTGGTGTAGGTCTGTTGTAATTTTGCATATTTGGAGTCCTATAAGCCTCTTGTACTTGGTTTTCCATTTCATTCTTCAGATTTGGAAAATTTTCTGATATTATTTCAATGAATAGATTGTTCATTCCTTTGGCTTGTTTCTCTAAGCCTTCCTCAATCCAATAATTCTTAAATTTGGCCTCTTCATGATATCCCATAATTCTTGTAGATTCTATTCATGATTTCTTACCATCTATTCTGTTTGGTCAACCTTGTTTTGCAGATTAAATATTTTGTCTTCTGTATCTGAGGTTCTGTCTTTCAGGTGATCTATCCCATTGGTTATGCTTTCTATGGAGTTTTTAACTTGGTTTATTGTTTCCTTCATTTCAAGGATTTCTGCTTGGTTTTGTTCAGTATCTCTAACTCTTTATTGAAATGATCTCTTGCTTCCCTTATTTGCTCTTTTAACTGTTGATTGGTGCGATCATTTAATGCCTGCATTTGCTCTTTCATCTCCTCGTTTGCTTCCCTGATAGTTTTAATTATGTACATTCTGAACTCCCTTTCGGACATTTCTTCTGCTGTGCTGTTATTGGGTTTTATTGATATAGTATCTAGGTTTGTTTGGGAAATTTTCTTCCTTTGTTTTCTCATATTGGTCAGATGTCAGTGGGACTCTGTGATATTGTAGATTTCCTCTTGGCTTATAGTGTCCCTGTAGATTTCCAGTGTATCACCTACCAGCCTTCAGTAGCCTGAAGACTTGGATTAACTTGATAATGTAGTGCTTCCAAGAACGCTGCCCCTAGCCTGCTACTGGTTCCAGGGAGAGAGACCTGGAGAGGTCTCTTGCTGCCCAGCCCTGGTCCCAGAGGTTGGTTGTAGGTCGGAGGTCTCCACTGGCTTGGGGACTTGTAGCTGGCTCTGTGTAGACAGGCTCTCACTGGGTGGTTTGCCCCGAGAAGCTAGCCTAGAGAGGCGCTTCCTGCCAGAGGGGGCTGGGCTTCTGGGGAAGTCCCTGGCGCCCTGTGCTGGTCACTGAAGCAACCTGCAGGCGGGCCGGAGCTGGCAGCGGGGCGGGCCGGAGTTGGCCGGGGCAGGCCAGAGCTGGCCGCGCTGCTTCTGTGAGGAAAGGCTCTCACTGGGGGGCCTGCTCCGTGAGGCTGGAGATTCTGTCCCTGTGGGAGTAGCTCACCGCCAGAGTGCACAGAGCTGCCTGGGGGAGACTCTATCTACCCTGTCCTACTCTAATAAGCCGCTCGAATCCAGGCCTGCCGGCGAGCTGAGCTTCACTGGGTGGGGGAGACTCACCCCGTGGTTCTATTTTAGTCCAAGTCTCTCAATGCCTCCCCTTCTTGAATCCTGGGTTCTGGAGCAACTGGAGATGCAGTCACCCTCTAGTCCGCCATCTTGGATTGCCCCGTGGAAAAAGCCTGCAGCTGGAGGGGGGCAAGGCTGCCTGGAGAGGTCTCTGGCTGCCCAGCCCTGGTCCCAGAGGCTGGTTGTAGGTCGGAGGTCTCCGCTGGCTTGGGGACTTGTGGCTGGCTCTGCGTCGATAGGCTCTCACTGGGCGGTCTGCCCCGAGAAGCTAGCCTAGAAAGGCGCTTCCTGCCAGAGGGGGCTGGGCTGCTTGGGGAAGTCCCTGGCGCCCTGTGTTGGTCTCTGAAGCAACCTGCGGGCAGGCCGGAGCTGGCCAAGCTGTTTCTGTGCAGAAAGGCTCTCACTGGGGGGCCTGCTCCGCAAGGCTGGAGATTCTGTCCCTGTGGGAGTAGCTCACCGCCAGAGTGCACAGAGCTGCCTGGGGGAGACTCTATCTGCCCTGTCCAACTCTAATAAGCCACTCGACTCTGGGCCTGCCGCCCAGCTGAGCTTCACTGGGTGGGGGAGACTCACCCCATGGTTCTATTTTAGTCCGAGTCTCTTAATGCCTCCCCTTCTTGAATCCTGGGTTCTGGAGCAACTGGAGATGCAGTCACCCTCTAGTTCGCCATCTTGGATTGCCACGTGGAAAAAGCCTGCAGCTGGAGGAGGACAAGGCTGCCTGGAGAGGTCTCTGGCTGCCCCGCCCTGGTCCCAGAAGCTGCTTGCGTGTCGGAGGTCTCTGCTGGCTTGGGGACTTGTCGACCCTGCATCTTATAGAAGAAAAAGTAGGTGCAAACCTTCAACTTGTTGGCTTAGGAGCAGACTTCCTTAACAGGACTCCCATAACACAAGAAATAAAAGCAAGAATCAACAACTGGGATAGATTCAAACTAAAAAGGTTTCTCTCAGCAAAGGAAACTATCAGTAATGTGAAGAGAGAGCCTACAGAGTGGGAGAAAATCTTTGCCACTCATACTTCAGATAGAGCGCTAATTTCCAGAATCTATAAAGAACTCAAAACACTCTACACCAAGAATACAAATAATCCAATCAACAAATGGGCTAAGGAAATGAACAGACACTTCACCGAAGAAGAGCTACAAGCAATCAACAGATATATGAAAAAATGTTCAACATCTCTAGTAATAAGAGAAATGCAAATCAAAACTACACTAAGATTCCATCTCACCCCAATTGGAATGGCGATCACCAAGAATACAAGCAACAATAGATGTTGGCGAGGATGTGGGGGAAAAGTTACACTCATACATTGCTGGTGGGATTGCAAACTAGTGCAGCCACTCTGGAAAGCAGTATGGAGATTCCTCAGAAAGCTTGGAATGGAACCACCATTTGACCCAGCTATCCCACTTCTTGGCCTATACCCAAAGGACTTAAAATCAGCATACTACAGAGATATAGTCACATCAATGTTCATAGCTGCTCAATTCACTATAGCCAGATTGTGGAACCAACCTAGATGCCCTTCAGTTGATGAATGGATAAAGAAACTGTGGCATATATATACAATGGAATATTACTCCACCGTGAAGAATGATAAAATTATCGCATTTGCAGGCAAATGAATGAAATTGGAGGATATCATGCTAAGTGAGATAAGCCAATCTCAAAAAACTAAAGGACGAATGATCTCGCTGATAAGCGGATGAGGACATATAAGGGGGGGATGGTGGGGTTAGCGTTAGGGTTAGGGTTAGGTTTAGGGTTAGGGATAAGGAGGGTGGTAAGAATGGAGGAAGGAAGGACTGTATAGAGGGAAAAGAGGGGTGGGAGGGGTGGGGGGAAAGGGAAAAATAACTAATGAATCATACAATATTGCCCTATGTAAATTTATGATTTTTAATTAAAATAAATAAATAATTTAAAAAAAACAAAAATAAATAAGGGCATTTGCCTCCTAGGATTACTGGGAGGAACACACCGATTTCTTCATTACTTTATTCAGTAAATAGTAAGTGCTCTCTGTGTGCCAGGTTCTGTACTGGAGGTCTTGGAATATAACACTGAACACACACAAGCCTTGTTCCTATGGAGCTGACTCAAGCAGGGGTTAAATGAGGAAAAGCAGGTCACAGGCATGTGACCTAAGCTCATTTGGGAGCAGCTACTGGGTTGGGCAGTCATGCACAAGTTCTTCAGTAGCTTAGGACCAACCAGAGTAAGGTGTGTGATGGAGGGGATGCTGTACTTTGGATAAGTGTCCCCAAAGGTCCATGTGGTAAACAGCACAATGCCATTGGGAGGTGGTGGGAACTTTAAGAGTTAGAGCCTAATGGGAGGTCTTCTGGCCATGGGGGCAGGGTATGTATGCCCCTGAAGGAGGCTGTGGTCCCTTTCCCTCCCTGTGTCTGTTCTGCACCCTGGCCAGGAGGCTAATGGGCTTATTCTACCCTAAGCTCCTGCCATAATATGCTGCCTTGCACAGTCCCATAAGCAGTGGGGCCACTGGCTGACTTGTACACTTGGTGTGAACAGTCATACCTCTTAGGGTTACCCTGTATTATGGTTGTTCCTCTCCCTGACCTTCAGTTTTTCATTTGTAAAATGAACATGGAAGAAAATACATCCCTACCTTTTATAATGAAGTTTGTTTTGACCCTCTGACATAGACGAAGAAGTGGTCTACTTTCCCACTAGAACCCTAGAGGGCTGAGGTGTGGGTTCTTGGAGGGAATGGAGCAGGGTTCTTTCAGAGGACTGACTGAGGTCCCTTTTCTGCTCAGTGGTGAGCTGGGCTTAGAGCCCTTGATTCCAAGCCCAGTGCTTGGGCTTCCCAACATATACTGACTCTCTACAATTGGTCCCCAACTATGGCCTGCCTCCTGAGTATTTCCCAGCAGTAAAGGACTCCAAGGTCAGGTGAGTCTGGACATACTGGATGAGCAGGGTGGCAGGACCCCTCAGGTCTCTCATCTGTAGCAGAGAGCATGCACAGCTTCCCTAGACAAGGAAGTGGTGTAGAGGGAACACAGCAGGGTGGGTGGAGGTGGGCCCTATAACTCACTGTGTGAGTCTCATCTTCCTTATCCTAGGGAGAAACTTCTGTTTGGAAAAAAAGCCAGCATCGTCTAGATAATAAGCAGACCTGTCCATGAATCTCAGTTGAGACCCAGACATTGATTTTTGCCCTTTTGAGTCTTGGAACCTGGGTGTGGACAGCAAGGACAGACCCAATTATCTACCCATGTGCCCAAGATTCTGCCTCTGATTTGCTGGATGACTTTAGAAAAACCTGTTTCCTCACCATGAAAAGAGGTCATAGGATCCTTCAGTGCTGGTCAAGCTCTGGGTCCTGGAGCGCTGGTGAGGATCTCTAGGGGTGCAAAGTGGGTAGGGAGTGCAGGCTTCATCTGGGCTTTGCTCTGAGCACCTCTATCCTGTGTTTGACATACTAGGGTTCTGTGGCATTATCCCTAGAAAATTGTATAACTGCCCTCCAAAAAATGGACTTAAAAAAAAAAAAAAGCAGGGTTTGAGGAGCTCCAGGCCTTCTGGGATTCCTATGCCTGTTTCTCTTTGACCCAGTTGTTCACAGACAACATGCCCTACCCACCCAGAACCCAGCAGAATCCAGGAGTCACTCTTAATCTGACCCCATAGTCCTGCACAAGCTGAGCTATTTTGCCTTTCTCCCTTTTTTCTTTCACAGCAGTCCTGTTTTAAAAAAGTGATTCCTGGAGCCATCTTTGTAAGGGTATGAGCTCCACATGGGCAGAGACCATGGGGTGTCAGGTTACTGAGGAAGCCACAGTGCTGGGCATACAGTGGGGTCCAGTGAATATTTCCTGTATATGTGAATAAATGAGTATATGGATGAATAAATGAATAACTGAATGACCGAAACACAGCAGTGGGAATTCACATAAGAAAAACCTTTTATGAGGTGGGGTTTCCAGGAATCTCAGCACAGGTCCTGAAAAGTGATCACAAGAATGCATCCACCTGTCCTTTTTGCTCTGACCACTTCACCTGTGATGTGTTGTCTTAAATAATGCTGAATGTATTTGGACTTGCCATCAGGAGTATCTACCTGAGAAGGGACTTCAAGATGCTAAACCCTAGAAAACCCTTGTGTCCAGCTGACTGGTAACTCATATAAGGGCCTGGCACAGGGCAAGGGTCCCACAAGTAATTTCTCAGGTTACATTACAACAAATAACCTATTTCAATCCTATTTCCAATCTTTTAACTCTTGGTCAATATCATATTACAATAGGGCATTTTTTGCCCTTTGTTAGAGAATCCATTTTATATGAAAATAATGGGTTTGCAAAATCCTGGAAAGTAAATCTGAGCCACAGGGAAAGAAAATGTTTCTTGATGTAAAGAGCAACCCTTAGAGAATTGATTGGCAGGATTTTAGAAGCACTTGGCCAGCAGCCTCTGACCAAGGCAGGACAAGCGTTGCCCCTGACCATGCTTGAAGTATCACCCTTGATCACAGGTACTCCTGCTCAGAAGGTGGCTAGTTGCAAATGCAGTGGGAGAAAAATGTTACTTTGCTATCTCCAAGCTGAGCACTCATGGGCTCAGGAAACTCTAGGCCCAAAAAGCACACTTTGTGAGAAGGAACTATGACCCTGCCATGTTAAGGCATAAATTGGCTGACATAAGGGGGTGCATGACCTAGGAAGGAGGGAGAGAAATAATGTAGTGTGGGAAAGACCACCAAAATCTACTTATAATCCCTTTTCTTTTCTTATTGGGGTCTATGAAAGTAGAAGAAAGGTCCTTAAGAGAGAGGAAGAGGAGGGAAATAGGAAAAAGGTATTGGTTAGTGAAATTGATCAAATTGTGTTTTTAATGTATGTAAAAAGTATGACACAATGAAACCTGTCTGTACAATTAATATGCTCCAATAAGAAAGAAAATGTGTTCTATATATATAATGGAAAATTACTTAGCCATAAAAAGAAGGAAATCTAGTCATTTGTGACAACGTGGATGTACCTGGAGGACATTGTGTTAAGTCAAATAAGGCAGACATAGTGTGACAAACACTGTGAGATCTCACTCATATATGGGGGATCTAAAAAAAAAATTGATCTCAAATAAATAGAGTACAATATTGGTTACCAGGACCTGGGTTGGTTGGTTGTAGGGGAAGATGTTAGGGAGATATTGCTCAAAGAATACAAAATTTCAGTTAGGAGGAATAAGTTCAAGAGATCTACTGTACGATATGGTAACTATGGTTAATAATTTATTATTGAAAAATGCTAGAGAGTGGACGTGAAGTGTTCTCCCCACAAAAATGATAACTGTATTAAGTAACATGTATGTTAAGCAGCTAGATTTAGTCATTTCACAATGTACATGTACTTAAAACATCTGGTTGTATGCAGTAAATACATGCAATTCTGTTAAATTTAAAAACAAATTGAAAAATGAATAAAATTAACAAAAAATTTAAATGGATATGTTACCAAAGAAATATACAAATGTCAAATAAGCATGGGAAGTAGGCCTCAGAATCATTAGTCCTTAAGGAAATCGAATTGAAAGCACAGGAGATACCTCTACATACACAATAAATGTCTAAAATTGAAAGCTTGAAAATATCAAGGTTGGGGGAGGATGTAAGGTAAATAAAACTTTCATACATTGCTGGTGAGTATATAAAGAGAATCATTTTGGGAAACAGTGCAGCAATTTCTTATGAAATCAAACATTTACTTTCCATATGACCCGGCTTTCTGCTTCACTAAGTATTTTCTCCAAGAGAAATGAAAACCAATGTCCAAAGACTTGAATACTAATATTCATAGTAGCATTAGTTATAATAGCCCCAAAAGAAAATTTAAATGTTCATTAAGGCAGAACGTTATATATGTCCATGGATTAAGTATGTCAGCAATAAAGAAGAACAACAGTTCCCAGAATCAAATGTCAGTGTTGCTCACTGCTCAAACAAAAAATTGGGAGACAGGAATTGGTGAAAAGAAACAGTTTTATTTATATATGTATATGCACATTTTCTTTATCCATTCATATGTTGAAGGGCAGCTAGGATGGTTCCATAGTTTAGCTATTGTGAGTTGGGCTGCTATAAACATTGACGTACCTGCATCACTGTAGTATACTGATTTTAAGTCTTTGGGGCATAAACTGAGGAGTGGGATAATTAGGTCAAATGGTAGTTCCATTCCAAGTTTTCTGAGGAATATTTATATTGCTTTCTATAATGGTTGCACCAATCTGCAGTCCCACCAGCAATGTGTGAGTGTACCTTTTTCCCCACATTCTCACCAACATATGTTGTTGCTTATATACTTGATAATGGCCATTCTGACAGGGGTAGATGAAATCTTAGAATAGTTTTGATTTGCATTTCTCTAATTACTAAAGATGTTGAATAATTTTTTCATATATTTGTTGATCAATTGTATTTCTTCTGTGAAGTGTCTGTTCAGTTCCTTAGCCCTTTTATTAATTGGGTTATTTGTTTTTTGGCATTAAGTTTTTTGAGTTCTTTATATATCCTGGAAATTAGTGCTCTCTCTGAGGTGCATGTGGTAAAGATTTTCTCCCACTCTGTACGCTCTCTCTTCATGTCATTGATTGTTTCCTTTGCTGATAAAAAGCTTTTTAGTTTGAATCCATCCCATTTATTGATTTTACTTCTTGCACTTTAGGAGTCTTGTTAAAGAAGTCAGATCCTAAGCTGACATGGTGAAGATTTGTGCCTATTTTTTCTTCTAGTAGGTGCAGAGTCTCTGTTCTAGTGCCCAAGTCTTTGAGTATTGTGCAAGGTGAGAGATAGGGGTTTAATTTCATTTTGTTACATGTGGCTTTCCAATTTTCCCAGCACCTTTTGTTGAAGAGGCTATCTTTTCTCTAGTGAATGTTTTTGGCACCTTTGTCTGATATGAGATAACTGTACTTATGTGGGTTTGTCTCTGTGTCTTCTGTACCATTGGCCTATGTGTCTGTTTTGGTGCCAATACTATGCCATTTTTTTTACTATGACTCTATAGTATAGTTTAAGGCCTGGTATTGTGATGACTCCTGCTTCATTCTTTTTGCTCAGGATTGCTTTGGCTATTCTGTGTCTCTTATTTTTCCAAATGAATTCCATGTTTGCTCTTTCTAGTTCTATGAAGGCTGTCATTGGGATTGTAATAAGAATTGTATTTAATCTGTATAACGCTTTTGGTAACATGGCCCTTTGGACAATATTAATTCTGCCTATCCAGGAGTATGGGAGGTCTTTCTATCTTCTAAGGTCTTCTTCAATTTCCATTATCTTTTACTTTTAATGTCAGATAATCATGCATCAGAACCCTTCCTTCACAACCTCTTGGCTTTATTTACTTTTTAGTAGGGCTCACACAGGAAGTTCCTATGATTTACCCCCTTGTATTTAAATGATTTCTTTTTTTTTTTTTTTTTTTTTTTTTTTTTTTCTCTTCTGAAGACATCAACCATTCCGTGGTTTGGTTTTGATTGTCCCTCATTATCAGGAGGACGGTCCCACATCAGACTGGAAATAATAGAAGATTAGAAGGCAGTGTCAAAATCCTACTGGCCACATCTGAGCAAACATAAAGGTTTAGAGGGAATGATTTGTAGGCTAAGCTTGCCTGGAGTCCATTGTCATGTTTAATCCTATTTGTTCTACAAGCAATGGAACAATGGCTAACCTCTCAGAACATTTGACCAAATTATTTCATTAGAATTTGTACTTTTGCAGAATGTTAAAAGCCACCAATTACAAAGTTTTACAAGGAAAATACAAAATAAAACTAACAGGAAAAACAAATCCAATTTGTTTTGAACCAAGAAACAATCTTTTTATAGTACTCCTAATTTTATCTAAGATAATCAAAGAAAAAATTTGTAGAATAAGTTTAATTTTATCAGAAAGCTATATCTAAGAGTGTTTGTTAGAATCCTTTTCATGCAAACCAAGGTGAGTTACCATTTGGGCAGAAAGCATATTATATTACATTATATAATGATCAGTTTCTGCTAATACATTACAAAAGTAGTACAGTTTGTACAAAGGCTTGAAATTATTATTTTTTTCTTTGTTCCCTGTATTTAGTTCTCTGGGACCCTAATCATGTTAAGAATTTATTGTACTATCTTTAGAATTTCTTACATAACATAAAACATTAAGGTAAATTTTTAATATAATTTATTAAATTAATGTTCATTTAGCAATTGAGAACACATTTTTTTAAATCACACTTTAAGTGTATTATGCGCTGATTTAGTTTTAGGTGTTTATATACCAAACAGTTGACTAAAGCTTTGGATTAATTTTAGCAGCAAATTCAGATTATGTATGGGAATGCAGTCATAACAAAAGTTCCACCTTTTGAGAAAACCTTTTTAAAATAGCCTTATTCGTATCTTACATTAAAATCTTTGATTTAAAATTTGTTTTGAAATGGGGGATGAATAAAACAAGATTGCCCCCTATTGGCTATAGGGATATGGCGAATGCTACTTAAAATGACTAAAAAACAATATATAAGGCATTATTAATATAGAGTAAGAGGCAAAACAATTTTATCATTTTTATAAAATGTTAAGACAATTATAATTGACACATTATACCAGTCCCATCATAATTTTATAAAATTATTAGAATATTTATATCTATATAAATTACATGTCAAAAAAGTATTAAGAGGGCTGGGGCTATAGCCCACTTAGCAAAATGCTTGCCTCTCAAGCACAGGCACTGGGTTCTATTCCCAGCACTACAAAAAAACCAAAAACGTATTAAGTATATCACATATTATTGGAAAAATAATAGTAGCTCATTAAATCAGTTATAAAGTGATCATTTAAAAGACTTTAAAACAAAGAAACAATCTTTAATGTTTTTAAGACAGTTTCCCTAATTAATCAAAAATTGAACAAAGCAGAAAGCACAAGATTATCTTGATAAAACACAAAATATTTGTTCCTTAAGCCATTACTTTGCATATTTTACTAAGAGCTGATTAACATTTTAAGAAAATCTTGTTTCTTTAAACATGAATAATTAGATTCTAGTTTTATATAAGTTGCATATAATTTGGATCTTAGAAAAATCTTGTAAATAATTTTTTAAATTATAACCAACTTGATCACACATAAATTTTTCTTTATAACATTTGCCCTTTATAAACTTGTGATTTGGTAGACCCTCAGGGTTTTGCCCTATTTTTCTTCCCATTTTGGAAGAATGTTTAAGACAAAAATCTTATTTACTACATAAATCTTTTTCTCATTCCCATTTTTTCTTTTAAATTTTCTCACCAAATATATAGCTCCACATTCAAAACTTTATAAAAATTTCTTTCTATTGCTGGTTTGTTTCTGCCTTTTTTTTTTTTTTTTTCTTAACCATACATTTTGGAAAAAATCCTCACAAAAATTCTGAATTTGGACAAATTACAAAGTTTTAAGAAGATAAAATATGCTTTTCCAGTTTACTCATTGAAACTCAGCTTAAATTCTTTTTATGTCCTTTGAATATAGAATTGCAAATGTTTATTAGAATTTTAACTCTTAGTAAACTTATTTTTAAAAATATACCAACTATTTATGAAAATTCATTTAACAGACTCAAATATATTGTCTTTAAGAAACCAAGGTTATTTGCAATTGATGTTTTAGTATTTTAACTTACAGATGATTCAAATGTTTTATATTTTCATAAACATTTATCTATTTATACTTGCCTATTTTATCTGTTCTTAACAATTACCTGAACTCTCCACGAAAAATTTGAGGCATTAAACCTAGTGAGGTATAATCATCATCTAACCATTTTTTAAAGGTTGTCTTTATCTAAGCAAGAGAGCTGTACAAAGTTAAGCAAGTGGATCCCAAGACACAGGTTTTTTTTTTTTTTTAATCAATCCAACAGTGTTAAAATGACTTTCCAGTGAAAGTCAAATGAAGAGGCTTATTATTCAGATTTAAGTTAACATCTTTCCCTATTTTTGTCAGTAGAGGAAGACATCCTTACAAATGAAAATTTCTGCTATACAGAGTTTTAAAATGGTGCCCTGCAATGTCAGAAAACCATCTGGGGCCTTTAGATCAATTTTTTTTCCCCAGTACTGATGATGGAACCCAGGGGTGCTCTATCACTGAGCTACTTCCCCAGCCCTTTCTTAAAATTTTATTTTTATTTGGAGACAGGATCTCACCATGTTGCTGCCCTCAAATTTGTAATCTTCCCGCCCTAGCGTCTGTGATAGCTGGTATTGCAGGCTTGCACCACTGCACCCTGCATACAAGTAGTTTTGGATAAATGAATGTGCTTCCTGTGTCAGTCGAAACCTCTAGTATGCAAAACCTCTTTTTAGTCTTCTAGTTTAACACACAATACAGACAGTCCCCGATTTGTAATGGTTTGACTTACAATATTTTGACTTTACAATGATGTGAAAATGATATGCGTTTAGTAGAAACTGTGCATGGAATTTTGAATCTTTTCCCAGGCTAGCAATATGCAGTAAGATACTATTTTATACTGGGCAACAACAGCAGCCTGCAAATCACAGTCACCCCAAGAACACAAGAGGAAACAACCAAGCCTCTACATGAATGTGTTGCTCAGTCAGGATGTTCAATAGGTCAGATGTATTCAAGGTATTTTCAACTTAAATATTTTCTATTTACAATGAGTTTATCAGAATGTAACCCCATAAAAGGTGAGGAGTATTTGTATTTGAATAAATGTCAGGAAAATCCCATATTTTCTCCAGCTTTAGAGAACGGGGAGGCTGGGATGGGAATGGGAGTTTAATTTGCAGTCATGTCAGATGTCATGTGTCCCAGGCTCATTGCTTTACAAAGGAATCTATGTAATTATCATAAACAAAGGGCACACGCAAGTCAAAGGCCACTTGAGCTGAAATTATTTAAAAGAATTTGATGTTTTTTTTAATGTCATTGATGCTGCTTGTGTTTGTTTTGTGAGAAGACAGCAACCTAAAGCACAAATTTAAGATGTTAACCATGATTTTACTGAAGAACATTTGCTTACTGTCTTTCTCATATTTCAAGTTACATTCATTCTTCTCTGCTAGCTTGTCCCCATGGCAACAGTACCCAGGCACCATTTTGCTGGTTTTACATGCTAACTTAAAGCATCAATACAAATTTTGCATTGTTGTTCTTCTTACTTATACCAAATTAGAAAAATTAACAACAAAATGATACAAACAATAGGAAACATTTCCAAGTTAATTTTATGAGGCAATATCATCAGCAGCCTGACAGCAAAGCCAGACAAAAATACCACAAGGAAAAAAAAGTACAGGTCAATATCCCTGAAGGACATAGACATAAAACTTCTCAACAGAATTCTAGCAAACTGAATCCAGCAGCACATTAAAAAAGGATCACATACCATGAACAAGAGGGATTTATCTCAGGGATACAAGGGTGGTTCCACATTAAAAAAAAAATCAATTGCAACACATAAACAGAATAGCAAATTTTTAAATATATGATCATCTCAATAGATGCAGAAAAAAAGTGTTTGATAAAATTCAATACCCTTGGGGCTGGAGTTGTAGCACAGTGGTAGAGTGCTTGCCTAGCACACGTGAGGCACAGGGTTTAATCCTCAGCACCACATAAAAATAAGTGAATAAAATAAAGGCATTTTGTTCATCTACAACTAAAAATATTTTTTTTAAAAAATTCAGTACCCATTTTTGATAAAAATTCTCAGCAACTAGGAATAGAGGAAAATTACCTCAACATAATAAAGTTCATATGTGAAAAGCTTATAGCAAACATTATACCTAATAGTGAAAAACTGAAAGTTTTTCCACTAAGATCAAGAATAAGCTGAGGATCCCACTGATACAATTTCTATTCCACATAGTGCTGTAATGCCTAGCCAGAGCATTTAGGGAAGCAAAAGAGTTAAAAAACATCCAAATAAGAAAGAAACTGCCCATTTGCAGATGACATATTGTTATATACAGAAAACCTGAATACTTCACAAAGATGTTAGATCTAACAAATTTTATAAATTTATAGGATATAAAATCAACATACAAAAATAAATTGTTTCTAAACACTAATAACTACCTGAAAAGGAAATTAGAATAATATCCTATTTACAATAGCATTAAAATAATAAAATGCTTGATTAAAACTTAACTAGGGAAGTGAAAGACTTACCCATTGAAAACTATAAAGAATTGGTCAATGAGTAAAGAAGACACAAACAAATGGAAAGGTATCTTGTGTTCATAGATGGGAAGAATTAATAGTATTAAAATGCCCATAATACCCCAAGTGATCTCAATGCAATCCCTACCAAAATTCCAATGGCACTTTTTACAGAAATATAAAAAATTCTAAAATTCACATATATCCAAGATAATCTTGAAAAAATAACAAACAAAACTAGAGCCATCACAATTCTTGATATCAAAATATGTTACAAGGGGGCTGGGGAGATAGCTCAGTCGGTAGAGTGCTTGCCTTGTAAGCACAAGGCCCTGGGTTCAATCCCCAGCACCAAAAAAATATATATATATATAAATATATATATATTTATATATATATATATATAACAAGGATACAGTAATTAAAACATTATGATATTGGCATAAAATAGACCAACATAACAGAAAAAGAGCCTAGAAATAAATTCATATGTATACGGTCAACTGACCTTCAACTAAGGTGCAAGGAATATATAAATATATAATGGGAAAAGGGTCATCATTTTATCAAATGGTGTTGAGAAAACTCAATAAACTGAAAAAAAAAATACAAAATGGTAAAATTAGACCCTTATCTTACACCATAAACAAAAGTCAACTCAAAATGGATTACATGCTTCATTGTAAAACTCCTAGAAGAAAACATAGGGGAAAGTGTCCTGATATTGATATTGGCAATGATGTCAATAATCTTGTGTATGACACCAAAAGTGCAGGGGAAAAATGTGCAACTAGACATGTGGGACTACATCAAATTAGAAAGCAGAGAAAAAGAGACAATACAATGAAAAGTCAACCCACAGAATGAGAAAAAATATTTCATAGATCTGATAAGAAGTCAGTTTCCAAAATCGAACTCCTACAATTCAGCATCAAAAACACAACCCACTTAATAGATGGGCTAAGAACCCCTTCACTGCTTTTTAAAAATATTTTTTAGTTGTAGACCAACACAATACCTTTATTTTATTTATTTTTATGTGGTGCTGAGGATCAAACCCTGTACCTCACATGTGTCAGGCAAACACTGTACTACTGAGCCACATCCCCAGCCCCATTCATTGTTTTTATTTATTAATTGAATTATTAAGCAACCCAATTAAATAGCTTAATGAACAAATGGGTGAATAACAGTTAAGATAACTAGTGTAGTTTTTTAAAACAAGTCTTTGAAATAATGTGGATAAATTGGAATCCTTGCACACTTGATGGGAATGCAATAAGGTATAGCCGCTATACAAAATAGAATGGAGGTTCCTCAAAAAACTAAAAGTAGAACTACCATATGGTCCAGCAATCTGACTTCCAGCTATTTATCCAAAAGAAGTGAAATTAGAATCTCAAAGACTTATTAGCATTCCCATGTTTACTGCAAACTTTGTTCACAATAGCCAAGATGTGGAAACAAACTAGATGTCCACTGGTGACTGAACTAATTTTTAAAATATGGTATATACATACAAAGAAATATCACTCAGTCTTACAAGGAAGGAAATCCTGCCATATGTGACAAAATAGATTAACTTCAAGAAGATTATGCTAAGTGTAATAAGCCCAACACAGAAAGTCAAAAAACTGCTTGATTTCATTTACATGAGGTATCTAAAACAGTTAAACTCCTAGAAGCAAAGAATAGAATAGAGGGTGCCAGGGCTTATGGGGAGGGGAAGTTATGGGAAGTTGTTAATTAACAAATATAAAATTTAAAATTTATGCAAGATGAATAAGTTCAGAAATCTGCTCTACAGTGTTATGCCTATAAATGTACATTCAAAATCTGTTAAGGGGTAGAGCTCATGTTGGGTGTTTTTAACACAATAAAATTTAAAATGAAAATGAAAAATTTTCAAATAATGCAGTGCACGAGGACTAAGTTTCAACCCCAACATTGAAAAAAAGATAAAAAGAATAAAAATAAATAAAAATTTAAACAGGATACACTTCAAAATATTCAGATGCAAAAATTTACATACGTCTAAATGTTCTTGGCTTTTCATTCCACAAATTTGGAAAAGAACCCAGTACTGAATTCTGAGTAGGGAAACATTCAGATTAGTTAATTCTATGCAGAAGCTAAACTGTAGGACAGCTATTAGTGATAGTAATAAAATTGGACAGGGCCATGTTCCTAAATATTCGCCCAATGGCTAATTTTTTTTCCTAACCACCAAGTGGAGTTTTAGACTCCCAAGTTTGAATATTTAATATTTTCCCACCATTTTCAAATATTCTGTTTAAGAATTATTCTAAATATCAGGACCAATTAGCAGATTCTAACAATCTCTGCCCAGTTCTTCTGAACGCTCTCAGGTATGAAGTAAAGGAAGAAAACAACTCAGGACTGATTATATCTTAAAATAGGACTAAAGAACTTTCATTTTTAAAAATCAAGGGTTTTTAAGCCACAGGAAGAAAAATAAAAATCTTACTTGCTACTTGGTTTTGTTTCTTTAAGAAATCTTATGTTTATGCGAAAGATATAAAATTTCCTGGTTTTCTATTTTTATATTGATGACTATAAATATACAACTTAACTCATTATATAAGTTAAAATACATTTTGGTTTACATTAAGATGAGTTATAGCATAGAAATATAGCAGTGAAATAAGTGAGGGGTGCAAACTATGAAATTATACATAGGACTAAAATAGTAAAAGCAGACTGGGATGCAGCTCATTGGTAGTAGCTCTTATACTAGCATACATGAGGCTCCGAGTTCCATTCCCAACATCACTTACACACACACGCACACACACACAAAATAAAAAAATTAAAAGGAAAAGACACAATTGCATCCAATCAAGACCTAAGACATTATGAGATCCATTGACTGGACAGTAGAGGAAACATATTTAGCATGACTCCTGTTTCCTTGTTGGCTGACCTTCAATGAAGCCCTTTAGTTTTTGCAAAAACTGGTGCCATAGTATCTATGTCCATTGGGTGGGGGGCCTGAGGAGTGGTCTGTGAAGTGAGGGAGCAAGTATGAGATGGCTTACACCTGAGACCAACTGAATATAGAACACCATGTACCAGAATTGGAAGTCCAAGTCAAACAGAAGCACAGTCTTATGAAAAAACCAAGATCCTCAGTTATAGCAAGGAATTCTCAGCAGCATGTAATTCCTGTGGCAGATTTCCAGGTGGAATTGAAACTGGCATTCTTAGC
Source organism: Sciurus vulgaris (assembly GCF_902686455.1). Classification (NCBI taxonomy): domain Eukaryota; kingdom Metazoa; phylum Chordata; class Mammalia; order Rodentia; family Sciuridae; genus Sciurus; species Sciurus vulgaris. The sequence continues at coordinate 34,118,208 of NC_136474.1, forward strand.
TAAGACACCAAGAAGTGGTTAATGAGTATTGGAAATTTAAGGTACCTAGATGCGTGCAAAAGCCAGACGTTGTGATGAGGATACTATCTATATTAGGGTTCTCTAGAGGAACAGAATCATTAGGATATATGATTATAAAAAGGGAATTTATTAGATTGGCTTACTTGACCAGATGCTGGATAGTCCACAATCACCATCTGCAGGCTACAGAGCTGGAAGAACCCATAGCTGACCAGTCCAAGAGGCAGAAGCCTTAGAACAAGAAGGATAAACAGTGCTACCCTAGTCTGAGACCAAGATTTCTGGAAACTACCTGGAGAATCACTGGCAGAGTCTGCTTTGGAAGAGTGAAGAAGCAAAAGTCCAATATCCTGACTATTGAAGCAGCATTCAAGAACCTGTTCAAGGGCTGGGGAGATAGCTCAGTTGGTAGAGTGCTTGCCTCACAAGCATAAGGCCGTGGGTTCAATCCCCAGCAAAAAAAAAAAAAAAAAAAGAACCCGTTCAAGAAGAGTCGAGCTTGCATCTGCATCTGCTTCCTTGTTCTTCCAACTTTTATTCCATCCAACCCAACATCCTATTAGGCAGTGCTGCCCATGCTTTTTTCCACTTCAGTTCAGTATCCTGCATTCCAATCATTCCTGGACATGCCCTCATTGACACACCCAGAAGCCTCTTAATCATCAACATCTCTTAATCCAATCAAGTTGACAATACAAATTAACCATTACACTATCCATACTTTTTTTAAAAAGCTGCCTTTTCTCCACTGGCACCAGCGCAGCTGCCAGCTCCTCTTTGCCGGCCATGGCGTTCACATTTGTGGCCTTCTGCTACATGCTGGTGCTGCTGCTTACCACCGTGCTCATCTTCTTCGCCATCTGGCACAAGACATTAGCAAAGGAAAATTCCACAGAGCTCAGTGGCATGTACCTGTAATCCCAGGAACTCAGGAGATTGAGGCAGGAAGACTCCAAGTTCAAGGCCAGTCTCAGCAGCTTATCAAGGCCCTTAACAGCTTAGTGAAACCCTGTCTCAAAATATAAAGGGCAGGAGGTTTCAAGATGGAGGACTGGAGGGTGGCTGCATTTCATGTTGCTCCAGGACTCAGGATTCAAAAGAGGAGATATTGAGAGACCTGGGACCAACTCAAAGCAGCCGGGTGAGTCTCTCCCATTGGGGAGGTGTCCCGGATGGGGCGGTAGTCCTGGAATGCAGGGAACTTTGTGAAGTAGAGCTGCCCGGTGAGACACCACTCCCCCCGCTGGAGCAGTGAATTCAGACAACTGGGAGCATCGTAGAGGAGGCCACTCAGCACAGCGCTTGGACTCGGAGCAACCACTGGGGCTCCGGGCGGCTGCCCAGAGGAGGAGTGGCAAGGAGAGCTGTTTGGACTCAGAGCGACCACCCCTGAACACTGGGGCCTGCCTGGAGGAGGAGGAGGAGGAGTGCGGCAGGTCGCTTGGTCTTGGAGCAACTGCATCAGAGCTACAGGCGGTTGCCAAAGGAGCTGCTCAGCGAGCTGTTTGGACTCAGAGCAACCACTCCTGAACACCGTGGGGGCTGCCCAGAGGAGAAGGAGGAGGAGCGTGGCCGCTTGGATTCGGAGTGACTATACCAGAGCTACGGGTGGTTGCCAGAGGAGGAGCTGCGTGGCGAGCTGTTTGGACTCAAAGCGACCGCTCCTGAACACCGGGGGGGCTGCCTGGAGGAGGAGGAGGAGGAGCGCGGTGGGTCGCTTGGACTCGCAGTCACTGCATTGGAGCTCCAGGTGGCTGCTCAGAGGAGGAGGCGAGTGGTGAGTTGTTTGGACTCAAAACGACTGCTCCTGAACACCGGGGGGCTGCCTGGAGGAGGAGCACAGTGGGTCGCTTGGTCTCGAGTGGCCGCAACAGAGCTCCGGGCAGCTGCCTGGAGAAGGCGTGCAGCGCGTCACATGGACTCAGAGCAACTCAGAGCAACTCAGAGTGACCGCTCCTGAACACCCTGGGGGCTACCTGGAGGAGGAGGAGGAACGGGGCGGATCACTTGCACTCAGAGTGACTGCCCAGGGCTACGGGCAGTTGGCGAGAGGAGGAGGCAGGCAGTGAGTTGCTTGGACTCCTAGTGACAGCACGGGAACACCAGGCAGCTGTCTGGAGGAAGAGGCGTGCGGCGGGTCTCTGGGACTCGGAGTGATTGTACGGGGCTCCAGGTGGCTGCTCAGAGGAGGGGCTGCATAGCCAGGCGATTAGGTACAGAGCAGGGTCCCAGGACCTAGGAGGCTTCTTGGTGGAAGAGCCGCACAGAGACATGCTTAGGGGCAGAGCGAAGGTTCCAGGACTGCGGGCAGATTCTCTGAGGAGGGGCAGCCTAAGGAGACTTGTCTGCAAAGGGTGAGGATCCCAGGCCAAGGAGGTAGGTCCAGGCCCCTGGGAACGTTGCAGAGGAAGGCAGCCCAGCCCAGGCAGTAGCTGTAGATTGAGGGGAACCTCCAGGAGGGGAACTGACCAGTGAGACCTCCCAACCAGGTGAGTCTTCCCTGCTGGGTGAGGTATTCCCACAAGGATGGTAAAAACCAGAGACACAGGCCCAAACAGGCATTGCCTCAGCCCACAGCCTAGTTCCCCTTTGGATGACCATTGGTCAATAAGTGGAGGCACCTCTGCCCACTAGCAGGGAATACACCCCACCTGAAGGCTACCATCCCTAGAGAGGCAGCTTCCTTGTGGAGCACCACATTATCAACTTCCTCCAAGACGTCAGCCTACTGAAGGCTAAGAGGGGATATACTAGAAATCTTCAGGGACATTATAAGTCAATAGAGGAAATCTGCAATATCTCAGCGGTCCACTGATACCTGAACAATATGAGAAAACAAGGGAAGAAAATGCCCCAAACAAATCTAAATGTTACATCAATAAAACCCAATGACAGCATGGCAGAAGAAATGACAGAAAAGGAGTTCAGAATGTACATAATTAAAATGATCAGGGAAGCAAATGATGACTTGAAAGAGCAAATGCAGGCATTGAATGATCACACCAATCAACAGTTAAAAGAGCAAATACAGGAAGCAAAAGATCATTTCAATAAAGAGGTAGAGATATTGAAAAACAAACAAGCAGAAATCCTTGAAATGAAGGAAACAATAAACCAAATTAAGAACTCCATAGAAAGCATATCCAATAGGATAGAACACCTGGAAGACAGAACCTTAGACATTGAAGACAAAATATTTAACCTTGAAAACAAAGTTGAACAAACAGAGAAGATGGTAAGAAATCATGAACAGAATCTACAAGAACTATGGGATATCATGAAAAGGCCAAATTTAAGAATTATTGGGATTGAGGAAGGCTTAGAGAAACAAGCCAAAGGAATGAACAATCTATTCAATGAAATAATATCAGAAAATTTCTCAAATCTAAAGAATGAAATGGAAAATCAAGTTCAAGAGGCTTATAGGACTCCAAATACACAAAATTACAACAGATCCACACCAAGGCACATTATAATGAAAATACCTAACATACAAAATAAAGACAGAATTTTAAAGGCTGTGAGAGAAAAGAACCAAATTACATTCAGGGGGAAACCAATACGGATATCAGCAGATTTTTCAATCCAGACCCTAAAAGCTAGAAGGGCCTGGAACAACATTTTTCAAGCCCTGAAAGAAAATGCATGCCAACCAAGAATCTTATACCCAGCAAAACTTACCTTCAAATTTGATGATGAAATAAAATCCTTCCATGGTAAACAAAAGCTAAAAGAATTTACAAAAAGAAAGCCAGCATTACAGAACATTCTCAGCAAAACATTCCATGAGGAAGAGATGAAAAACAAAGAAGCAAATCAGCAAAGGGAGGAATTATCCTAAAAGAATTGTCAAATAAAGGAGGAACCAAGTGGTGTCAAATAAATAAATAAATAAAATTTAAAAATGAACCAAATGACTGGGAAACGAAATCATATCTCAATAATAACCCTGAATGTTAATGGCCTGAATTCATCAATCAAAAGACATAGTCTGGCAGATTGGATTAAAAAGAAAGATCCAACAATATATTGCCTGCAAGAGACTCACCTCATAGAAAAAGATACTCATAGACTAAAGGTGAAAGGATGGGGAAAAACTTACCATGCACATGGACTCAGTGAAAAAGCTGGAGTATCCATCCTCATTTCAGATAATGTGGACTTCAAGTCAAAGTTTGTCAGAAGGGATAAAGAAGGACATTTCATACTGCTTAAGGGAAGCATAAATCAGCAAGATATAATAATCATAAACATCTATGCCCCAAACAGTGGCTCATCCATGTATGTCAAACAAATCCTTCTCAATTTCAGAAACCAAATAGACCATAATACAATAATACTAGGTGATTTTAACACGCCTCTCTCACCAGTGGACAGATCTTCCAAACAAAAATTGAACAAAGAAACCATAGATCTCAATAACACAATCAATAATTTAGACTTAACGGACATTTATAGAATATACCATCCAACAAAGAGCGAATACACTTTCTTCTCAGAAGCACATGGATCCTTCTCTAAAATAGACCATATATTATGCCACAAAGCTAACGTTAGCAAATACAAGAAGATAGAGACACTACCATGTATTCTATCAGATCATAATGGATTGAAGTTAGAAATAAATGAAAGAGTAAAACACAGAAACTATTCCAACACCTGGAGATTAAACAATATGCTATTATATGATGAATGGATAACAGAAGATATTAGGAAGGAAATTAAAAAATTCTTAGAGGTAAATGAGAACAAAGAAACATCATATCAAAATCTCTGGGACACTATGAAAGCAGTACTTAGAGGGAAATTTATTTCATGGAGCGCATTTAATAAAAGAAGTAAAACTCAACAAATAAACGACCTAACACTACAGCTCAAAGTCCTAGAAAAAGAAGAACAGAACAGCACCAAAAGTAGTAGAAGACAGGAAATAGTTAAACTCAGAGCTGAAATCAATGAAATTGAAACAAAGAAACAATACAAAAAGTTAACAAAATAAATAGTTGGTTCTTTGAAAAAATAAACAAAATTGATAAACCTTCAGCCACACTAACAAAGAGATGAGAGAAAAACCAAATCACTAAAATTCGGAATGAACAAGGAAATATCACAACAGACATGATTGAAATACAAAACATAATTAGAAGCTATTTTGAAAATCTATACTCCAACAAAATAGAAAATTTTGAAGACATCAACAGGTTTCTAGTGACATATGAATTGCCTAAACTGAATGAGGAGGACATACACAATTTAAATAGACCAATTTCAAGTAATGAAATAGAAGAGGTCATCAAAAGCCTACCAACAAAGAAAAGTCGGGTACCAGATGGGTTCTCAGACAAGTTCTACAAAACCTTTAAAGAAGAGCTCATTCCAATACTTCTCAAAGTATTCCATAAAATAGAAGAGGAGGGAACGCTCCCAAACTCATTCTATGAAGCCATTATCACCCTGATACCTAAACCAGACAGAGACACATAGTGGAAAGAAAATTTCAGACCAACATCCTTAATGAACATCAATATAAAAATTCTCAACAAAAGTTTAGCAAATCGCATATAAAAACATATTAAAAAGATAGTGCACCATGATCAAGTGGGTTTCATCCCAGGGATGCAAGGTTGGTTGAACATCAGGAAATCAATAAATGTAATTCACCTTATCAATAGACTTAAAGTCAAGAATCACATGATCATTTCAATAGATGCAGAAAAAGAATTTGATAAAATACAGCACCGCTTCATGTTCAAAACACTATAAAAATAGGGATAGTGGAACATTCCTTAACATTGTAAAGGCCATTTATGCTAAGCCCATGGCAAATATCATCCTAAATGGTGAAAAACTGAAAGCATTCCCCCTAAAAACTGGAACAAGGCAGGGATGCCCTCTTTCACCACTTCTATTCAATATCGTCCTTGAAAATCTAGCCAGAGCAATTAGACAGACCAAAGAAATTAAAGGAATACGAATAGGAAAAGAAGAACTCAAACTATCCCTGTTTGCTGATGATATGATTATATACTTAGAGGAACCAGGAAATTCCACCAGAAAACTTTTAGAACTCATAAGTGAATTCAGTAAAGTAGCGGGATATAAGATCAATGTACATAAATCTAATGCATTTTTATACATAAGTGATGAATCTTTGGAAAGAATAATCAGAAAAACTACCCCATTCACAATAGCCTCAAAAAAAAAAATAAAATACTTGGGAATCAATCTCACAAAAGAGGTGAAAGACCTCTACAATGAGAACTACAGAACACTAAAGAAAGAAATTAAAGAAAACCCTAGAAGATGGAAAGATCTCCCATGTTCTTGGATAGGCAGAATTAATATTGTCAAAATGGCCATACTACCTAAAGTGCTATACAAATTCAGTGCAATTCCAATTAAAATCCCAATGGTGTACCTTACAGAAATAGAGCAAGCAATTATGAAATTCATCTGGAAGAATAAGAAACCCAGAATAGCTAAAGCAATCCTTAGCAGGAAGAGTGAAACAGGGGGTATCACAATATCAGATCTTCAACTCTACTACAAAGCAATAGTAACAAAAACGGCATGGTATTGGTACCAAAATAGAAAGGTAGATCAATGGTACAGAATAGAGGACACGGACACAAACCCAAATAAATACAATTTTCTCATACTAGACAAAGGTGCCAAAAATATGCAATGGAGAAAAGATAGCCTCTTCAACAAATAGTGCTGGGAGAATTGGAAATCCATATGCAACAGAATGAAACTAAACCCATATCTCTCACCATGCACGAAACTAAACTCAAAATGGATTAAGGACCTCGGAATCAGACCAGAGACCCTGCATCTTATACAAGAAAATGTAGGTCCAGATCTTCAACATGTCGGCTTAGGACCAGACTTCCTCAACAGGACTCCCATAGCACAAGAAATAAAAGCAAGAATCAACAACTGGGATAGATTCAAACTAAAAAGCTTTCTCTCAACAAAGGAAACTATCAGCAATGCGAAGAAAGAGCCTACAGAGTGGGAGAAAATCTTTGCCAATCATACTTCAGATAGAGCGCTAATCTCCAGAATCTATAAAGAACTCAAAAAACTCTACGCCTAGAATGCAAATAATCCAGTCGACAAATGGGCTAAGGAAATGAATAGACACTTCACAGAAGATCTATAAGCAATCAACAAACATATGGAAAAATGTTCAACATCTCTAGTAATAAGAGAAATGCAAATCAAAACCACCCTAAGATTTCAATTAGGGTTCCAATTAGATTCCAATTAGAATGGCAATTATCAAGAATACAAGCAAAAACAGGTGTTGGCGAGGATGTGGGGGAAAAGGTACACTCATACATTGCTGGTGGGGCTGCAAATTAGTACAGCCACTCTGGAAAGCAGTGTGGAGATTCCTTAGAAAACTTGGAATGGACCCACCATTTGACCCAGCTATCCCACTCCTTGGCCTATACCCAAAGGACTTAAAATCAGCATACTACATAGATATAGCCACATCAATGTTCATAGCTGCTCAATTCACAATAGCCAGACTGTGGAACCAACCTAGATGTCCTTCAATTGATGAATGGATAAAGAAACTGTGGTATATATATACAATGGAATATTACTCAGCCATAAAGAATGATAAAATTATGGCATTTGCAGGCAAATGGATGAAATTGGAGAATATCATGCTAAGTGAGATGAGCCAATCTCAAAAAACCAAAGGTCGAAGGATAGCGCTAATAAGTGGATGAAGACACATAATTGGGGGAGGGAAGGGTTAGTGTTAGGTTAGAGTTAGGTTTAGGGAGGGGGGCAAGAATGGAGGAAGGAAGGACTGTATAGAGGGAAAAGAGGGGTGGGAGGGGTGGGGGGCTAGGAAAAAATAACAGAATGAATCAAACAACATTACCCTATGTAAATTTATGATTACACAAATGGTATGCCTTTACGCCATGTACAAACAGAGAAACAACATGTATCCCATTTGTTTACAATTATATATATATATATATAAAGGGCAGGGTGTAACTCAGTGGCAGTCCCCAGTACTGGAAAAAAAAAAAGAAATAAGAAAATCCCTTTTAATTATAGCATTTGATGAGCTGAAGACTGATTACAAGAATCCTATAAACCAGTGTAATACCCTGAAATCCTCTTGTTCTTCCAGAGTACCTCATCCATGCTTTCTTCTGTGTCATGTTTCTTTGTGCAGCAGAGTGGCTTACACTGGGTCTCAATATGCCCCTCTTGGCATATCATATTTGGAGGTACATGAGTAGACCAGTGATGAGTGGACCGGGACTCTATGACCCTACAACCATCATGAATGCAGATATTCTAGCATACTGTCAGAAAGAAGGATGGTGCAAGTTAGCTTTTTACCTTCTAGCATTTTTTTACTACCTGTATGGCATGATCTATGTTTTGGTGAGCTCTTAGAACAACACACAGAAGAATTGGTGCAGTTAAGTGCATGCAACAGCCACCAAATGAGGGGATTCTATCCAGCAAGATCCTGTTTCCAAGAGTAGCCTATGGAATCTGATCAGTTACTTTTAAATGACTCCTTATTTTTTAAATGTTTCCACATTTTTTGCTTGTGGAAAGACTGTTTTCATATGTTATACTTGGATAAAGAATTTAAATGGAATTATGTATAAATTAATATAAAATGATTACCTTTGGTGTTGACAGGTTTGAAATTGTACTCCTTAAGGAACAGCCATAATCCTCCAAATGATTGCATTAATTACTGTCCTTAGTCCATTGGAAGCTTTTGTTTATAGGAGCTTGTAGGGCCCATTTTTGTTTTATTGAAATGCCATCTAATTATAAATTAGCTATAGATATCAGGTGCTTCTGATGAATTGAAAATATGTATCTGACTTGTGGGAAACTTTATAGGTTTCCTCATTTATCATGTAGATGATTATATATGGATACATTTACAAAAATAAGAAGAGTAGGATTTTTTCCCTTCAACTTGAATATTATCCCTGTATATTGCATGAATGAAAGATTTCCCATATGTCCATCAGAGTAATGGACTTGCTTTAATTCTTAAGCATAAGTGAATGTGATATAAAAATATATACTGAATTACTTGTGAAGAATGCATTTAAAGCTACTTTTTGTTTTTATTTGTAAGACATTACTTATTAAGAAATTGATTATATTATGCTCTGTTTTAATCTGGTGGTAAAGGTATTCTTAAGAATTTGCAAGTACTTTAGATTTTCAAAACTGAATGAGAGAGAAAATTGTATAACCATCCTGCTGTTCCTTTAGTGCAACACAATAAAACTCTGAAATTAAGACTCAAAAACAAAAAAAAAAAAAGCTGCCTTTTGCATTAGACCAACTTCAAGTTGATCACTGGGGAAGAAGTGGATAAATTTGCATAGAGCCAATGGAGTCTCCTGAGAGGAAAGGATTTGACCCTTTCCCTTTTAAGGTTCAGTGTTAGAATGGCTCTGAAATGTTGAGGGCATTCCAAGTAGTAAATACTAGTAAGAAAGAGAACTGTTCTGATGTGCTAGACAGGGGAAGGGGTAGTTTAGTTAGGTGCCATGTTTCAGAATGTGAAATCATGTAAATATGAATTAAAAGACCTGAAATCTTATGACCTTAGCAAAGAGCTCTTTTGACCAAACTGAACTAGCAAGAATGTCACCGTGGGAGAGAATAAGAATATGTCAAAGTCACATGGAAATGTGAGGGACTCAGACTATCTTGAAGGGGGATAAAACAAACTGAAAGACTCACACTTCCCAATTTCAAAACTTATCACAAAGCAATGATAATCAAGGTGTTTGTGGTACCTGCATTAAGATATACATATAGATCAATAGCATATAATTGAGAATTCAGAGGTAAATCTGCACAGCTATGATCAATTGATTTTTTAAATTTTTATTTTGGATGTTGATAGACCTTTATTTTATTCATTTATTTATATGTGGTGCTGAGAATCAAAACCAGTGCCTCACACATGCTAAGAAAGTGCCCTGCCACTGAACCACAAACCCAGCCCCTGGTCAATTGATTTTTGACCAAGGTGCTAAGATGGGTAAAGGATGGTATGTCAACAAATGATACTGGAAAAAACTGAATATTCACATGCAAAAGAATGATGTTGGGGGGCTGGGATTGTGGCTCAGTGGTAGAGTGCTTGCCTAGCACTTGTGAGGCACTGGGTTTGATCTTCAGCACAACATAAAAAGTAAATAAATAAATGAAATAAAGTTATTGTGTACATCTACAACTAAAAATATTTTAAAAAGAATGAAGTTGGACCCCTCACCTCATACTATACACAAAAAGTAATTCAAAATGAATACAAGACCTAAATGCAAGTCCTAAAACAATAAAACTCTTAAAAGAAATAGTTTTATGATAATGGATTTGACATGTCAAAAAACAGAGACAACAAAAGAAAATAGATAAATAGGAGTATATCAAAATTTAGAACTTTTGTGCATCAAAGGACACAACAGAGTGAAAAGGCAGCCCACAGAAAGGGAGAAAATACTGGCGAATCATAGATCTTATAAGTGGTAAATACCAGGATATATTAACTTCTACGACTCATCACCAAAAAACCAAACAGAAAACCTGATTTAAAAAATGAGTAAAGGACTTGAATAAACATTTACCACTGGAGATGCAGCTCCATAGAAGAGGACTTGCCTAACCCTGAGTTCAATCTCCAGGATCACAGAAAGAAAAAAAAAAAAAGTAAATGTTTTTCCATATAAGACATATAAATGGTCAATAACACCATGGAAAAAAGTGCTCAACATCATTACTTATCTAAAAAAAATTAAATTAGAACTATAAAAGATATTACTTCATACATACTAAGATGACTAGAATAAAAAAATTGAACATAAGAAGTGTTGCCAAGGATGTATAGAAATTAGAACCCTCATACATTGCTGGAGAGGATGTAAATCGATACAACCATTGTAGAAAAATAGTTCAGCAGCTCTTCAAAAAATTAAAGATAGTTACAACATAACCCAACTAGTTTAATACCCAAGAAAAATGAAAACATATGTCTAAACAAAATGTGTGCATAAATGTAATAGCACAATTAATCATAGCTAAAAGGTTGAAACAATCCAAATGATCATCTCCAACAAATGGATAAAGAAAATGTGTTATGTTCACGTTATAGCCATAAAAAGGAAGACTGATACATGCCGCAGTATAGTTGAACCCTGAAAGCATTATGCTAAGTGAAAGAAGCCAGATAAAAAAACCATGTTTTATCATTCCACTTACATGAAATGTTCAGATTTGGCAATCTACAGAGGCAGAAATTTGCTCAGTAGTTATTTCCAGTTAGGGGTGAATAGTCCAGTGTCAGGGGATGTGATAGGTAAAAGATAATGTTTTCTTTTGGAGATGATAAAATGTTCCAAAAATGACACAATGATTGCGCATATCTGTAAAAATCCTAAAAACTATTCAATTGTAGTTTAAAAGGATGAATTGTATGGTATGTGATTACATCTCAATATAGCTATTTTTCAAAGATAATAATAAACAGGCCTTTAAAGACCCTGATTAGGGCACACAAAGCACCATTTTGAGTGGTCCTATCCTTATGACCATGTCTGCCACACGTAGACATTCCACACACGTATGTTTGCGGAATTGTATTCACTTCAGGTTTTATTTCAAAGAAATAAATATCTAGCTTACCTACATTAGAAAAAATCATCAGTTTGAACCCTCAACACATCCTCTCTCTTCAAAGATTTGTTGTCTAAAAATGTAAGTTGTTTCCTCATCAGAGAAGAAAAACCCAAAATATACAATACTAATAGTAAACTAGGTAGACATAGCATTACATAAACATGTTCTCTTCTTAGAAAGGATGCTATATCTGCCAAATTTGTGTCTATAAAATGGAGATTTACCACTTAATAAAGCTAAATTGATTAAATAAAATTTTGTTTGGAAGTGGTTAGCAACGTACTAGAAAAGACTAAGTCATCAATAAGTTACAATAATTACTATCTGCTACAAGAAAACTCTTTAAACATCTTTACTTATGAATCTATCAGGTTTCAAATTGTCTTGATTGACCCTTGTTTCAATTTTTACACTTTCTGATTTGAAGCACATTATTTAAGAAAAAGTCTTAGCAAAAAATCATTTATTAAAAATTTGCTGGTGATGTTGAGACAAATAAAACATAACACTTTAGTAAATAAACTAATGTTTTCTGATTGCAGTTCAAAAAGAAATCCAATTTTAATATTATTTCGACAGTTAAAGAGGTTTTCTGTATATGTAACACAGTAATGTCCACATAATTATTTGGCCACTGCCACAAAAAAAAAAAAAAACTTACTTTTTAAAATTCTGTGCATATTGCAAATATTGAAGTATTGCTTTTACATATGTAGTATGTAGGACTCTGCTTTACCACATATAAAAGGAAGGCTACTAGCCCTGGATATTTCACTTCAATAGCTTATTTCACATGAAAGGGGAAAAAAAATGAATGAGATTCAGAGGAATGTGTTTCTATTTGGAGTCTGCAGTACAAGGCTACTATTGCTGCCATAGCAACCAGATCCTAGATGGCTTGCCAAGGAAGCATCTCTTCAGACCAGCTGTCTGGTGCAAAGGATGGCAGCTGCATTGCTACTCTGCCCTCATTTGCATCTCCCTCATTTACAGTTGCTTCCAAAATGTTTCTAGATCATTGATTTCAATTTTTTGAAACCTTAGTTATGACCTCCCCTCTGTTCCTCTCTATTCCACAACCAACTCCTTACTCAACAAAATTGAAAACTTAAGCTCAGTTCTCCTTTTCTCCATCCTGCCCATGTGTAGAAGATAGTGATTTATCATGTGATGAGCAAATGTCTGCCAATGGACTTGCTCAAAGTCAATCCTTTTGTATCTTAAAAAATAATCACTGGGCAGAGACTCATCTGAATTCTTAATTTTAAAGCATTGGTCCCCAATTATTAAAATTAAGACCAGTACATGGATATTAGAAGTAGTTAAGAATAGTGAATGTGCAAGGCCTGGGGTTTGATCCTCAGTACTGAAAAAAATGTGGTAATAGTGATTAGACACTACCATTATGTATGTCTGGTGCCAAAGGTCAAGGGTCCAGAGAGAGACACTGAGCAGGGTCCTACAACAGTACATTGGATTGTCTCAAGGATCCCATCCATGAATTACTGATTTATCATTTCCCAATCTCCCAACCTTCCACCCTCTACCACACTCTCCCAATTAAAAAAAGGCTCCATGGCAGAGATTTTTTTTTTTTTTTTTATGCAGGAGTTTATAGGAAACATTACCTGTAAGAAGAAAGGGGAACAAGACTGTGCAGAGGAAGAAGTTCAATTGCAGTTCATTTGTAATAGTGCCCTCAGCTGATTCCTTAGGGAGCTATATGGAGCTCTTTTGACCCTTAGGGTTAGTTTCCCTGTGTCAGAAATTTGAATTGGCAAAATTGACAAATCATGGAGATTCATAGATCAAAGAAGTAATTAGGGTTGCAAGACCCAAAGGTCACAGATGTTTTCTAGTACCTGAAGAATAAACCAGGAGGATGCAAAAACAGTACTGGCTTATCTACATGAGGAGGGACACTGAAAACAACCCACCTCAAATAGGGTCCCACAACAGTACATGCCAGCTTAAGGGCTCCATCCAAGAATTCCTACTGGTTTCCTTTTCCCAGTAAGAACTCCACCCAGACCCTATCAGTAGAATCCTTTCTCTCTACAGGACCTGGTATGATGCTCACTTGGGTGTCTGCACTTAACAGAGCCTCAAAAGCTTGAGTTACTCTTCTGACATTCAACCAATGAAGTTCTCCAGCACAGGTAAATATGTATGTGACCTATTCCTTTGAAGGCAGAGTGGCCTTGGCCCCACCTCTATTATTTTTTTCCTTGAAAGCATCTAAGGTAGAAGAGAGGGAAATGGGACAGATCAAAAAGCACGCATAGGAAGCAGGTCTGTGTTCATCTGTAAGTCCATTTATTTTCAGTTTAAAGTGACTGTCTTCTCAGTGCCAACCATCCAACTTTTGGACTTTTGGTTTTGGTCCACCCAAAGTTTTCTGCCCTCATTATTGAAACCATTTACTTTAGTTTTGGAGAACTTTGACTCAGCAATCATAGCAACATTGTCAATTGGCTGGGACTGCAATGTGTGATAACATCCCTTCTTTCCCCTGCCTGGAGGTACAACAATCAAAGCACCATTTAGAAGCTTGTTTCAATAATTGCCACACAGACTGTAAGCATTTACATTAATGAGCTTTCTGTCACTATAGCAAACTACCTGAGATACTCAACCTTAATAAAGGAAAGGTTTGTTATGGCTCACAGTCTTAGAGGTTTCAATCCATGTTCAGGTGGTACCTGTGGTGAGGCCATATATAATGGTGGGAGTACACGGCCACTGGGAAGCAAAGACGCAAGAAGCGGAGGGACTGGGGTTCCACTATTGCCTTCAAGGGCACACACCCAATGACCTGACTTCTTTCCACTGAGCCCATTTCCCTACTTTCTATCACCTCCCATAGCACCATAGACTGAGGTCTGAACCTTCAACACATGAGCCTTTTGGGGGAACATTCATGACTCAAATGATAACAACATTCACTCAGAGTTAATAAATGGGAGATCCTTACTACCCACCACCAGTAGGGCAAGAGCATTCAGTACCAAATCCCGAAGACTTCTCATGTCACATAACCCAGCTTATTATACCACAAGGCCTTTTCCTTTCCTCTTTCAGAAAGCTATGACTCTATCAGAATCCTATCTTCATCACTGAGACTGTCAAGAAATGAGAGGTTTTAAGATTTTATCCTGATTGCAAGCTAACAAGTTACCTGTTATTATTTCTATGATGCAAGGTCAGACAAAGGATGTTATTTATTACTCATGGAACTGCAGGCAGCATGAGTTTCAGTTCAAACCCTACAGGGCAACACAGAGGGTTCCAAGTGAATGTTGTATGCACAGCAGGTTTGTATCATAGCTGAGCAACCCTGAGCTACAAGCACCTGACCTTTGCTCCAGAACAAGACATTATTTTCATCATACTGAACAAACAAATCTGCCCTCTGTTCTCTCTACCAAGATCTTTAAAATATAGTCCAGAATGAAAGCTGTCAGTACTTATGCTCACAAGACATTCATAAATGGGAGCGACTCATGGAGAATTATCTCCCAACAGGAAATGGGAAGTTTCTGGAAAGGGATGTGTGATGGAAAATGTCATAGACATTTCCAGGTAGGAAATGCTACCTGCTATTGCTACCTTAAACATTAATCTTTTGATGCTTTAATTTTCCTATCCTTAAAAATGGAGGTGTAATAATATTTATGTTATGAGTTGTAGACTGATCAATATGGAGACCAAAAAGTGAGATTTATGCAGAAGAGTTCTGTGCTAGTAGTCAGGTAAGTTCAGGTTATAGTTTGTTTCTGCCACTAACTCACTATGTGACTTCAGGCAAGTCATGTTACTGCCATAGCCCATTTCCCCATCTGAACTGGCTACATGATGTTTAACATTCCTGTTAGCTCTAAATTCTGTATTCCGATCTAAAAGTCAACATATGGTGCGTACAGGTAATGGGCTCAATTATAAGACATGCATCTCTATAAATTATCATAACACCTGAAAGTGTAACAAAGATATATGCTGTAATCTTATAGATCCTCTTACAGTTGTTGGGAATATCCTTAAATACATGTTAAGAATTTGGATAGGATATACCACATAGTAAAAGTTAATACAGCTGTTTTTGTTTGTTTGTTTGTTTTTGCGGTGCTGGGGATTGAACTCAGGGCCTTAGTGCTTGCAAGGCAGCACTCTACCAACTGAGCAATCTCCCCAGCCCAATACAGCTGTTTTTAAGGCTAATTACACATAGTTCATACATTCCATCATAGTATTTCTAAAACATAGATTCTGTGAAGTGAGATTACTTGGTCATGGGACATATTCAATTTTTGACTAGATAGTTCTAAGTTATCCTCCAAAAATTGTGTAGTATTCTCATTCCCACCTAAACTATTTAAGAATGAAGAGTTCATTTTTAGTTTCTTCGTTTGGTTGATTTTTTGTTTTGTGGGACTGGGGATTGAACTAAGGTGCTTTATCACTGAGCTACATTCCTCAGCCCTAGGGTCTCACTAAGTTTCTGAGACTGGGCTCAAACTTGACAACTTCTGCCTCAGCCTCCCATGTAACTGGGATTACAGGTATGTGCCACTGTGCCTGGCTGGTCTTATTTAAAATGCTTCTTAAAATCTTGGATAAAATTAATCTAGTTTTGTAGCTATATGCAATGTAATATATGCTATGGTTTAAATATGAGTCATCCCTTCAAAAGCTCTTGTTGACATTTGGTTGCCATTGCGGAGGTGTTGGAAGGTGAAATCTTTAAGAGGTAATTAGGTCATTAAGAAAAATAGTTTCTCATGGGACTGGGCTGAATCTCATGGCAGGAGTGAAGTCTTGGTCTTACAAGACTTGATTAGTTACTGAAGAAACAGGTTTAGAAAGCATGTTTTGCTCTTCTGCAAATGCCTACGTGCCCATCTGCTTTGATGCCATGATATGACACAGCACAAAACCCTCATCAGATGCCATTGCCTGTTCTTGGGCTTTCCAGTCTCTAAAACCTTGAATGAAATAATTGTCTTTATAAATTAATTACTTAGTTTCAGGCGTTCCGTTGTAGCAACAGAAAATGGACTGAGACAACATAAAACAATTAAAACACATGGATTTGTGTTCTGAACTTACAGATTATAAATGACTTTTTCCTCTTTGCTTCACTACCACAAAGATCTGGGTTTTTTCATCTATACAATGAAGATTAAGCAGCCCATATCTACCCTGTGAGATTACAATAAGAATCAACTGAGTTAACAAACGTGAAAGCATGTAATAAACAGGAAAGGTACTATTTCTAAAATAGGTGTACTTCTTCATACAACCCAGTTTGCCATATGAACGTGAGACCTACTATAAAAAAATTAGCAGATACTGAAGGTGCTTGTATGTCAACTTCAAGTAGCTGTTATGAATTTTACAACTCTGGATCCCATTGGCTCTTGAAACCACCCCATAATGGGGAAACTATTCTAGAAGAAGGGTAAGGAGATTTTTCAAAATGGTCTAAGTTTAAAAATAGTGGGGTACAGCTAAGAACTCAATACATTTGACTAAACAACATTTTTTTCCAGTTTCTTTTTTTTAAGTGTTAAAAGTCAAATTATAGGTGAGAGAAGTTTACAATGGAATAGGGATTCAGTGGAAAGTGTAGGAAGGAGACTAATAACAGGAGGCTCTTGGGCTAAAGACCAGCAATAAGGGACTGGGATAAAGAAAGGAGTGGAAGAGAAGAACTGGCATTGGACTAGGTGATCATATATGTGAAACATTTTTGGCTTCCTTTCTTCAAGATTATTAATAAACTGATAAGAGCTACAATCTATGATGATGTGAACTAAGGCTCCAACTAAAAAACGTTTTAGGTCTAAACAATCTTGGAAATTTGCCTTTAATAAACTTTATTCAGGGTTGAAAAATAAAATATGGAGCAAGATTATTGGCTCATGGAGGTTAGGAAGCAGGTGGGTAGAGAGAATAAGAGAGAAAGGAAAAGAAAAAGAGAAATGCCAGGGGGATAAAATCCTCAAGGTCTGTCCCCAGTGATCTACTTCCTCTAGCCACACTATTCATGCCTACACTTGACACTCAATATTCTATTTAATTGATTATCGATCAAATGAATTGATCCATTTATTAGGTTACAGTTTCCATAACCTATCATTTTACCTTTGACCACTCTTGCATCTTCAATCATTTGAGCTTATTGAGGGACACCTCATATTTAAACCATAACAAAGGTCTCCCAACATTGGGTTCCCAACAGGTCCAATGCAATTCCCTGCTACCCTCACAATTTTTAGATACAGTTTTATATATCTAATACACTTTTTCCTTGAACAAGTTAATGTGTCAACAATAAAGATCACCCCTGGTTCTTCCTAAACAATATCCTTCAGAAACCTTTGTAATCATTCTCTGAGGCTAGAGATTTCTATGCTTTCTTCTCCTTCTTTTTTTTTTTTTTTTTTGGCATGCAAATACCCAACATTATTTCATATACAGAATGATAAGTGATTTTTTTGGAGGGCAGCTTATCTTGAATAGTTTTATACAAATTACACATTTATTTTAAAGAATTTACTTAATCAACAAAGTATTGGATTTATAAGTCTTAAGAAAGCTTTTCAAAATTATTGGAAATTTTACAAAGAAATCAGAGAAAATCATTTGATGGTGGCAAACACCTAAATCAAGGAGCAAAGATAGCCTATAGGATAAGTCCCACTGTGGGTGGAAGTGGCTAGGCCCTCTGCCAACATCTTACTCTGTCATTAGTGATGGGTTTCCCCAGGAAGAGCAGACTGCAGGGGAAAAACGGTGACAGATCATCCAGGAGATGATGGCTGAAGACCCTCCACTGACCTTGTTCTTCATGTCACAGTGGTCCACTTTATACCTTGAATATAGCCCTCGCTGCTCTGCCACTGACACTTATTTTTAAAATGGACATGTTTCTTTCTCTTCCTCTCTCTTTCTGTTCCTCCCTAATCTCTACCCCTCCCTAATCTCAGGGGAAACAGGATTATCTTTCTGCCTCATGTTAGGCAGATTTATCTGTCCTTGTGTACACACCCACCATAGGAACAAAGTAATCCAAACTTTGGGGACGGTACCAGAAGATCTCAGAAATGACTATGTCCCAAATTAACAAGTGAATTACAACTCCAATAGAGAACACATGGAATGTAGCCTTTGAATCACCTCTTTAAAAGCCCCCTGTTCCTGCCGATGGGAGAATCACCGTCTCTGAGACAGCATTGGCAATTGGAACTAGGACCGAACTTTCCGTAACACAGCTGGCAGCAACTTCTTTCTTAAAGGGGAGTCAAGTGGTGCATCTTCTTTTTAAGCCCTTACCCACTCTTATATTCTCCAAAAAACAGCAGGGTAAATTCCCCTCTAAAGCACTTTTCTTCTTTTTTTTAAATCAGAGAAATGGAGATGTAGAATAGCATAACGTTTGTGAGCCCAGACTCCAGAGGAAGACTACTTCGTTTTGAATTCTAGATTTTCCATCTTGTTAGCTGTGGATGACTGTGGCTCCATTTCCTCAACTGTAAGACAGAGATGGTTGTATCTTTTCATGGTGATACTTTGAGGATTAAAGTAGTTAATCCATGTAATCCACTTAGAAAGGAATGTTATTTGCTGCTATGTGTTGTTCGAATTAATTATTTAAACAACATCCTATAGAGAACATATAAACCCACTAAACAGTTGTTCTTAAAGGAACAGAATATTTGTAGAAGTAGGGTCCTATTATTTATTTTCTTCTATTGATCCAAAACCAATAATGGTGAATATACATGTATGTCTTCTTTCTTTTTCATTACAGATTTATAATTATACATAGTAGTGGGTTCATCCTGACAAACTCATTTATGCTTTCACTTCATCACTCCCCACCCCGCTTCCCACCTCTTTTCCCTTTCCCATTCTCCTTCCTTTACTCTGATAGACTTCCTTTTGCTCATGCATTTATTTGTATTTAATTGGTTCTTTTTACCTATGCATAAAGGTAGTGACCTTTCTACTTATGCATAAAGGTAGAACTAAAGGTTCCCTGTAGTATATTTGTATAAACCCGTAACATGATTTTTAAAGAATTCATTCTGCATTGCCATCCTGTTAGCCATTCTTCTAGTCTGACTCTCAATCTCCTTCTTCTACATTACTGATCTTCCCTTTATCTTTATGTTATTCTATCCTTTTCTCCCTTTTCCTTTATTTTACTTTTACTTCTGTAAACATTCCATTGAGTTTCTGAGTTTGGCTTATTTCACTTAGTATGATATTCTCCATTTCCATTCATTTACCAGAAAATGCCATAATTTTTTCTTTTTTTTTAATGATTGAGTTTCAGAACTCAGTTGTGCGTGTGTGTGTATGCCACAATTTCTTTTTTTTATTTCTTCTTTTTAGATATAAATGACAGTAGAGTGCATTTTGTCATATTATATATACACGGACTATAACTTCCCATTCCTGTTGTTGAATGTGATGTGGAGTTACACTAGTCATATATTCATATATGAACATAGGAAAGTTATGTCTGATTCATTCTACTGTCTTTTCTATTCCCGTCCCTCACTCCCTTCCCTTCATTCCCCTTTGTCTAATCCAATGAACTTCTATTTTCCCTACTCCCCACATTCTTGATTATTTCCTTTGCTGTGAAGAAGCTTTGTTGTTTGATTCCATCCTCTTTATTGATTCTTGATTTTACTTCTTGTACTTTAGAAATCTTGTGGAGGAATTCAATTCCTAAGCCAACATGATGGAGAGGTGGGCCTACTTTTTCTTCTAGTAGGTCAGGGTCTCTGGTCTAGTGCCTAGGTCCTTGATCCACTTTGAGTTTTGTACAGGGTGAGAGATAGGGGTTTAAATTCATTTTGCTACATATGGATTTCCAATTTTGGAAATTTGTTGAAGAAGTTATCTTTTCTCCAATATATGTTTATGTTGCCTTTGTCTAGTATGAGATAACTATATTTATGTAGGTTTGTCTCTGTGTCTTCTCTTGCATACCATTGGTCTTCATGACTGTCTTAGTGCCAATACCATGCTGTTTTGGTTACTAGCTTTATAATATAATTTAAGGTCTGGTATTGTTTCACAATGCTCATTAAGTCTTGCTTTGGCTATGCTGTGCCTCTTATTTTTTCAAATGAATTTCATGACTGCTTTTTCTATTTCTATGAAGAACGTCATTGGAATTTTTATAGGAATTGCATTAAATCATACCACAATTTCTTAATCCATTCATCTATTAATGGACACCTGGGCTGATTCCATAATTTAGCCATTGTGAATTGTATTGCTATAAACGTTGATGTGATTGTATTGCTGTAGTATGCCAATCTTAGATCTTTGGGGGAAACACCCAGGAGATATCATTTTATTGATTTTATGTGGTAATAGGCTGTGTTGAAATCAACCAGCATTATTGTGTTGGGGTCTATCTGGGATTTAATGTCATGGAGTAATTTTTTTTAAATGTAATTGAGTATGTTGACATTTGGGGCATTAATGTTTACTATCAGTATATCTTCTTGTTGTATTGTTCTTTTTACCAGGATGTAGTGGATTCCTTTGTCTCTTCTGATTAATTTTTGTTTGAAATCTGCTTTGTTAGATATTAGAATAGCTACTTTTGCTTTTTTTCAGAGTCTGTATGTGTGAAATACTTTTTTCATCTTATTACCTTCAGCCAGTGGTTGTCTTTGCCTGTTAGATAATCTCTTGCAAAGAGCATATTGTTGGATCTTATTTTTTTGATCCATGCTGCTAATCTGCGTCTTTTACTCAGGGAGTTGGAGACCATTAACATTCACTGTTAGTATGGATATGTTTGTAGTTTTCAACCATTTTTATTTTTGCTATATTTAATCCTGTCTTGATTCTCATTTAGTGGGTTATTCTTCTATTGAACTTCCTCTGTTTGGAGCTTTGGGAATTGTTTTTTGGTTTTTCGGTGTGTAGTTCATCTTTGAGTATCCTTTTTTCTGCTGGCTTGGTGCTCATAAATTCTTTTAGTTTAATTTGTAATGGAAAGTTTCCCCCTCGAATTTTAAAATGAACTTTGCTGAGTCTAGTAATCTTCTCTGGCAGTTGTTTACTTTTAGGGCTTGGAATATTTCATTCCAGCCTTCCTTGGTTTGGGAGTCTGAACTGAGAAATCAGGAGTGAGTCTTATTAGTTTTCCTCTCAATGTGACCATGTTTTTCTTTCACAGCTTTTAATATTCTTTTCTTTTTTTCTGTGTCAGTCATTTTGATTGTGATGTCTTGGCAAGCTTCTCATTTGAATAGCTCTATAGGGGTCCTGTAAGCCTCTTGTATATGGGTGTCTGTCTCATTTCTGATAAGGGAAAGGTCTCCTAAAACTATCTCATTGAAAATATTCTTTTTTCCTTTAGTTTGTATCTCCATGTTCTCTTCTATCCCAATGATTATCAGTTTTTGTCTTTTAATGTTGTCCCAGAGTTCTTGTATATTCTGGTCATGTTCTATAATTTTTTTCCTTTATTGCATTGTATGTACTCAAATCACATACCCTGTCTTCAAGGCCTGAAGTTCTATTTTCTACATATCTAATCTATTAGTGATGCTTTTAAGTGAATTTTTAATTTGATTGTTTCTTTCATTTTGAGGAGTTCTGTTTGGTTTCTTTTCCCAGTTTCTATCTCTATTAAAATGGTCTTTTAATTCCTCTCTTATTTCCTTCCTTAGATCTTCTTTTATTTCAATGAAGAAATTAATCAGATTTTTTAACACTCTTTTTCTAGAATTTCATCCACATCACTATCAGTGGAATCCTTTGTTGGTGGATTGTGGATTTTGGTGGGGAAATTTGTTTGCCTGTTTCCTCATTTTTTCAATGGTCTTGGACTTATGCATCAATTGCAGTGGATTTCCCTACCTCTTTTCCAAACATGTCCTTTTGTGTGTAATTATCTTATTTGTTCTAGGACTTCTCTCTGTATCCAATATATGAGTAGATGCCCAGGGGTGGGACCTGAGGTCCCTCTCTGATTGTTCTTCCCTGGGTCCTTGTTGTGGGTTTGGGACTTTTGTCTTCTCAATTCTACGACTTGGAGTAACGTCAGGGCTCAAGTGGAGATTTACTGTTGCTTGGTTGAGATGTGAGTATTTCAGCCAAGAAATACCAGCACCTCACAGAATAGTGTTGGGGTCTATGCCATGCGGACTACGCCAAGATGGCACCTGGCAGCCAGCCAGAAGTTGTTTTGGTCACATTGGCAGTGAGGAGGTTAATTAACATAAGCACACTCAGGTGATTTGTCACTGGCCGTATTCAATTAAGTCCACGCATACAATGCATGCACTTGTGTTCTCGAGTGCTCCTGATCGTGCCTGCTCATTTTGACCTTTACCACCATTGGGCAGCTGGCTCCTTGCCTGATCTTCGCATAATTGGCGTCAGCCCTACCCTTCACCTTCTGGAGGAGATATAAGCCGGCTCTCCTCAAGTGCTGGGGTTCCAGGTTCGAAGTTCTGGTTCCTGGGTTTCCTGAATCTACAATGAACCGTTCCCAATTCAAGAGCCTCACTACTCTTTTGTCTCCCGCGCCAAATTGACTCCACTGGATGATGTCAAATGGTGGCCCATACGGGGAACTCTGCATTCATATGGGGACCCATAACATTTTATATAGCTATCAGCACCACAAGGATAAGGTAAGTAAAAGACAGTTTCCCTAGTGTAATTAATGAGAAGGTTTCCCTATATGAGGAAACAGTGGCCTTAAGGTTTAACAGAAGTCTCCCCTAGTGAGGGAACTTAACAGAAAGCTGTCCCGAGAGACAGCAAAAAAGGTTTAATGGAAGGCTCCCTTAGTGAGGGAACTTAACAGAAGATTGTCCCAAGAGACAGCAAAGAACGTCCTATAGTAAATGAATGTGTTTAAAGTGTTAGTTCTATTGCTTTTATTTGCTTGGTTACTGTTTGTTATTTTAGTAGCAGTTAGAGAAGCTATTCAGATTTTTAATCATGGGATCGGAAATTTCTCGGCTCCACATGGAGGGTCTGCTTAAGGCATTATTAAAAGAAAATGGAACTCCGTTAAAAACTAAAACACTGTGTGGGTGTTCCTTAAAACTATGTAAAAACACTGTCCCTGGTTCCTAGATGAGGGTCTCCTTAGGGTTGACCAGTGGGAGCATTTAGGAGAGGACCTGCATAGAAAAAAAAATGAAAAAACACCTCTCCCTCTTGGGATTTTGCCTCTTTGGGCATTAGTACGATCCTGTTTGACATCTCAAAAACCTAAAATTCAAGAATAGCTAAGAGAAGAGGAAGAGATACTAGAATCTGTAAAAGAGGAATGATCGAGTCAAGCTTCTAAAAGAGGAAGTAGATGTTCAGACTCAGAACAAGGAAGTGACTCTGAAGAACAGGAACTATCTCGGAGCTAGAAAAGAAGTTCTCTCAGTGGCATTTAGCCCCTACCGTGCCACACCCTCCAGCGTATAATCCAGACCACCACTCTTTTTCAAGTTGTAGGGGCACATGTACTTGCTGCACAGGGGTGGCGCCCAGACAGTGGGCTGATGTAGAATCTCAATCAGTGTTCCCAATATTCCCAGTATTTGAAGATCAAAACAATCAGAGATATCATCAAATATTAGATATAAAATTAGTAAAACAATTAAAAGAGGCAGTTATGTCCTATGGAGTACAAGCTGCATTTACCATTTCTTTATTAGAGAATCTTGCAAACCAAAATCTTACTCCAACTGATTGGGGTAATTTAGCAAAAGCATGTTTATCTGAAGGACAATATCTTATGTGGAAGGTGGCTAACCAAGAGTTATGTTCTGACATTGCCCGATGTAATGCAGTTGTGGGCAATCCTCAATGGGATCTAGACATGTTGACAGGCCAAGGACCAGATGAAGGGCAAGGTAATCAGATTAATTTCCACCCCGGTGTATATCAACAAATTAGTGCTGCTGCCACCAGAGCTTGGAAAATGCTGTCAGGTGCTGGCGATCTTCAAGGACAGTTATCTAAGGTTATTCAATTTTGTATTTTGTAGACAGATTGATTCAAACAGCAGGACGCATATTTGGAGATGTAAACCAGGCTATGTCTTTAATCAAACAGCTTGCATATGAGCAAGCAAATAAGTGGTGTAAAGAAGCAATAAGACGCTGGAAAAACAAAGACCTTGGAGCCTACTTAAAGGCTTGTAGGGATATTAATATTTTATTCAAGGTCAGGTGATGGCTGCAGCACTTGCACAGGGTCTTAGAGGCAATGCCAACTCCCGTCCAGGCCAACAGTGTTATTGGTGTAAATAATAAGGACACATAAAAAAAGACTGCCCCCAGGGTCCTGTGCCAAAATTATGTCCTCAATGTAAAAAAGGGAAACATTGGGCAAGTGACTGTAAATCAATTAAAGACAAAGATGGTAACCCTTTACTTCCAAAAAATGAGAATCAGGGCCCACAGCCTCAGGGCCCACAAATATACAGGGCTATCCAGTCTGTGCCTCAGACCCATTACCCCTTGACTCCCCAATTAGACAAACAAGAGGAAGTGCAGGATTGGACCTCTGTGCCTCTGCCAGAGCAGTATTAACTCCAGAGATGGGAGTACAACCAATACCAACTTTGGTTGTTGGCCCATTACCTAAAGGAACAGTGGGACTAATTCTGGGGAGGAGTTCTTCTGCTTTAAAAGGATTAAATATTGTCCCTGGAGTTATAGACCCTGATTTTATAGGAGAAATAAAAACCCTTGCTTCTTCACCAAGAGGTGTAGCAATAATAGCTCAGGGTGATCGCACAGCACAATTGTTGGTCTTACCCAGCTGCCATGATCAATATCCATCAAAGAATATTATTAGGGGAAATAAAGGTTTAGGTTCTACTGGCCAAAATATGGTCATATTAACATTGGATTTTAAAGATAGACCTATGACAAAGTTAGTGATAGTATAGAAGGCAAAAGGTTTGAGGGCTTATTAGATACTGGGGCTGACAAAAGTATTATCAAAATTACAGAATGACCCAAAGCCTGGCCACTTCAACAGTCCCTCGACAATAACTACTCCTTACACTACTGACCAGATACAATATCTTATTAATAATTCAAATTCATGGGCTATGGTCTTTACTAGTACTTCTGCTGTGTTTGACAATCATTTGCCATCTGATCCTCTTCTCCAATTTTGGAGTCGACATCCCATAATTTTCCCTAAAGTCACCCGAAAAGAATCTATTATAGGAGCTACCCTTATATTTACTGATGGATCAAAAAATGGTACGGGGATAATGTTACAGAAACATTGCTGTTTAATACTCTATCTGCACAACAAACAGAACTATTAGTAGTAATAGAAGTATTCAAAACCCACCATGAGCCTTTTAACTTGTTCTCTGATAGCAAATATGTTGTTAATGCTATTCAAAATTTAGAATTAACTGGTCTGATCTCCCTCACCTCCACTATTACTAAATATTTACAATCCGTACAAAAACTTATTTGGGACAGAAAAAATCCTTTTTTTTATTGGGCATGTTCGGGCTCATACTGGCCTTCCAGGTCCTCTAAGTTTACACAATGATTTAACAGACATGGCCACCAGAGCACCACATATCTTTGATGCACTCGAAAATGCAAAAACTTTTCATTCCAAATTTCACATAAATGCTTCTACTCTACGTACACGCTATAAAATTACTAAGGCAACAGCTCGGGACATAGTGTTACACTCATTCCTAACCCCTCTTTAGGAGTAAATCCTAAAGGGCTTCAGCCCAATCATATTTGGCAAATGGATGTAATTCATTATTCAGAATTTGGAAAACTACAATTCATCCATTGTCACTGGCTCTTTGCGGTACAAAATCCGTGGATATTTGTCACCGCTTGCAGCAACAACTTGCACAGGTCTTATGGGTGGTGGATTGGAAACTGAGCTACTTCTATCTTTCTCTTTAGTGCACTGCTTTCTTGCTTATTTGTTTATAGAGGATAGAGGAAATGAGGTTTACTTGCTTTGAGAGGAGAGAGAGAGAGACTTTGCTTATCAGAGAGAAAGAGAGACTTTGCTTAAGAGAGACTTTGAGAGAAGGACAGGCTTTGCTTAGAGCTTAGAGGAAGAGAGACTTGCTACACCTTGCTTCAGGTCTACTGCTTCTTACTGGTGTGTCCTGCATCCTGTGAACTAAGAGTGCATCCGCCTAAGGAGCTTTAGTGATGCGTCTCAGTTCTCCACTCTGCGATCTGCCTTCCGCCGCTGCCCCTACTTGCTGCTGCTGCGAGTGTGTCCTTTCTTCTGGCTGCTTCCGTGCTGTCTCGTTCTGCTTACGCTTATATCACCTCCAGGAGGCAGAGAGCAGGGCCACGCCTCTTATGCAAAGATTAGCAAGACGCTAGATGTCCGAGCAGGCACAATTAGGAGTGCTTGAGAACACATGCACATACATTGTGTGCGTGGACAATAAATCACCTGAGTGTGCTTACGTCAATTATCCTCCTCGCTGCCGATGTGATCAGGTGCCATCCTGGGGCCGCCAACATGGCACAGCCCCCAACAATCCATGTGTCTATAGTACCTTTTCAGGATTCATTATGGCCTCTGCTCACTCTGGAGAAAAAACCAAAGATGCAATAACACACTGTTTACATTCTTTCTCCATCCTAGGGGTCCCCAAACAAATTAAAACAGATAATGGTCCTGGATATATGTCCCAGGCCTTTAAACAATTTTGTTCCACCTTTGGTATTCAACATGTCACAGGAATTCCCTATAATCCTACTGGACAAAGCATTGTTGAGTGTGCCCATTTAACACTTAAAAACATGCTTTATAAACAAAAAGGGGGAATAGGGGCATCATACAGATCCCCAAAAGACAAATTATCTGTTGTCTTGTTCATTTTAAATTTTTTAAATCTCAATTCTGAGGGCCGATCGGCTGCTGACTGTCATTCAGAGTCTAACAAAAAACATCTACCTCAAATGCTCTGGAAGGACATTCTATCAGAACAATGGAAAGGCCCAGATCCAGTATTAATCTGGACCCGAGGGTCTGTTTGTGTTTTCCTGCAGGACACACAATCGCCAGTTTGGGTACCTGAAAAATTAGTCAAGACTTCCTCAATAGAAAACAAGAACAACAAGAAGATGTGGAAGTTCCTCCAACTGCTGTTGTTGATGATCCCTCACCATGTTAATGGAGGAGCTGTGTGTTACCTATGGGGGATAGTAAAGGTGTGGCCTTGCCTTTTGCCCCTTACTAACTCTTTCAATTTATATCCTCCTGTTCTTACCACTAATTCCACATTAGGGTTACCTACTGTTACATGCCCTAAGCTATTAATAATAAGACTGATTTTCATATCCATTGGTATGGCCATTGCCATTTCTTCAAAAAGCCTATTACTTGGCCTCTGTTATGGGAGGCTTGTCAGCACCTAGGACCTGATAAAAGGGTCTTCAGTAATCTGACTTTTGGACCTTGGTATTTACCTAATCAGATATATATCATATCTTAAAGTACAAAAGATTTTATAGAAAATTTGGAATATAAAGGCAATTTCAACCCCTTATCCATCTGGTCCTTATGTGGACCTAAGGCATGTACAGATATAAGCCCCCTGGCTTTTGTAAAAGGAGGGTCTATAAGTAAAGGAAAGTGCACTGATCAAAAGGTTAATGGAGTTGATACTGAAATATGTAGAGAGAGAGTGAAATGATTGTTTTTTCATATACTCCTGTGTGCCTAGCTTTCCTTTTTGTGACTTTTAATGAGAACTTCTCTAGACAGTTATCTTCACAGATCACACAACAATGGACAGATAGATTCGACGAGCTAGATTCGGCTTCGACCACAAATCCTTACCATGAACGCTACTAAGGTGGAAGTCAAACCAGGAGGACTTATCACAGGAGCATTAGATGGGCTAGCACAATTTGGCACCAAATTTGGGGGACTCTTAAGTGCCACACTAATAAGCTTGGGTATGCTTGTGTTAATTCTATTCTACATTTACAAACACCTCAAAGCCAGTCAACAAACTTATAATGTGATCATAAAATAGGCCATGGCCGCCCTTGGAGCAGGACAATCTCCCAGTATATGGCTTAGTATGCTGGATCGGTAGTCAAAGATGGGTAACCATGGGAAAACACTGTACCAACCTAAGACAGAAGGGCCAACCCTGCCTTGGTATCCTTTGATGACGGCTAAGGACAGGATGTTGATTCCCGGGACCTAAGACAGACACGATCCCTGCCAGCTTCCTTTTCATTTCATATAAGGAAGGGGGAAATTTTGGGGGCTATGCCATGCGGACTACGCCAAGATGGCACCTGGCAGCCAGCTAGAAGTTGTTTTGGTCACATCGGCAGTGAGGAGGTTAATTAACATAAGCACACTCAGGTGATTTGTTATTGCCATATTCAATTAAGTCCACGCATACAATGCATGCACATGTGTTCTCGAGTGCTCCTGATTGTGTCTGCTCATTTTGACCTTTACCACCATTGGGCAGCTGGCTCCTTGCCTGATCTTCGCATAATTGGCGTCAGCCCTACCCTTCACCTCCTGGAGGGGATATAAGCCGGCTCTCCTCGAGCACCGGGGTTCCAGGTTCGAGGTTCCAGTTCCCGGGTTTCCTGAATCTATAATAAACCGTTCCCAATTCAAGAGCCTTGCTACTCTTTTGTCTCCCGCGCCAAACTGGACGGCGTCAAATAGTGTAAGATAAAAAATAGTAACAACCATTGAAAACAATACACAGCATTAAAGTAAATGCCCAGTTCCTACTATGTCATCTTAACATTAATTACCACCAAAAAACAGAAATTGTGAAATCAGCATTTGTCAACAGTAAAAACAATAACCATGAACTAGATCTGACTTTAAAGCAAACAGTAGGTATCTACTATATTATCCACAGCAGTTATGATTGCATCAGTACTAATGGTGAGGTCAGGAGTATTATAAGCTATTTGGTTCTGGAAAATGGTAAAAATAAATTAGGAGTAAGGAAAATGTGTCAGGAAGGTAGAAAAGTGAACAGAGAATGCAGAAGAGATGCAGCAGGTGATGTTTATATGGAAGGAAGGAAAAATAGGAAAAGCAAAATAATGGGAGAGAGGGAGAGAGAACAACAGAATTTGGCTGTTAGCAGAAAAGAAGAGAGAAACAGTAGAAATAAACAAATTAAAACAATGCAAAACAATCAAAATATACAAACCCAGAAAACCCAAACCCTCAAAAGAAAAGGCAAGGAATAAATAACTACATTTTTTTTAAATGAGAGAAAAAGAAACAAATAAATAGAGGTACATAGGTTCCTGAACCAATCAACACAACAAGAATTACATTCTCACACACACACACACACACACACACACACACACACACACAGATAAGAAAGATGTTTTATGAAGAATGAAGGAAATGTCTCCACTGAGATGATCAAAATATTGACCAGAATGAGTGGTCACTGTCTATGCCCAACAGTCTTTCCATTTCTTCTTGAAATAGAGAAAGAAGTTGGGAGAGAGGTCATTAATCCCTTCCTGCTTATTATGTATTGCTCTCTGAGCTGCCAGTTGGAGCAGCCTAAGATTGAAGCTATTTGATATAAGACTCAGCTTCCCTTTTCACCAGTATGAGGTGGGATTTGTTAGGAAGTATCGTCAGGTGGAGTTTTGTACATTCAGACCAGTACAGTGCACTTCCAGGGTAAAGCTTATGCAGAGTTTTGTGAGGGAGTTCCAGTAGGTGGGGCT
Organism: Sciurus vulgaris; assembly: GCF_902686455.1. NCBI lineage: Eukaryota > Metazoa > Chordata > Mammalia > Rodentia > Sciuridae > Sciurus > Sciurus vulgaris. Next base: position 34,148,684 of record NC_136474.1, read on the forward strand.
TAGGTCTCATAAGGCCTCAGGGACTTTGTTGGGTGGTATCTGTTTTGGAGAGAGTATATCAAACTATCCCTAGGGCTTGACTAGCTGATCTCTGATGCGGATCTGGATCTCAGGAGCCTCCTAAGAATTCTAATCATGGGGCAGGGTGCCAATACTCTATTCATTGCTGCCCCTGAGCACAGCCTTCCCAGGCTTAGTATATTCATCCGCAGCCTGCTGGTCACATGAGCCACCAGACTTCAAAGGAAAAACAAGTTGGCCTCCCCTTCACCCTTTCAATTTGAATCCTCCTGGATACCATCTTTTCTGCTCCTGTTTCAATCACATTCCATCAGGTACACCCTAGCCCCCCTGGTAGGCACCTGCCAGAATTTTGTGTCAGTGTTTGCTCTGATTTTCCATCTTCCATAGCCCCCACTGCAATAATACCACCCCAAGATGACTCTTGACTCAGCTCTCCACAGCCAACTGAGATACAGAGTACACTTCTCAAACAACAGTACACAGTGAAGCCTCTGGATCTGCCAAGTTCAGGCAGCTCTTCGATCTCAGGTTTTTCCATACCAAATCTCTGTGTTCTACCTCCCTCTATGTGAATCAGCACCGTAATCATCACTGCTTTTGGCACCAATATAGCAGCTAGGTCAGCACCAATGTATTCTTTCTTCTTTGTTTATTGTTCCCAAATTTATGAGTACCTAAGTCACTCTGAATGTCCACTATAGGATTTTAGTGACATTCCTCTTTCACACACTTTGCTGAGAAGCTGCACCTGCTGCTTTGGTCCCGAGCCATGACATAACTTGGAATGCAACTTTTCTCTATTCCACCATCTTCTGATCCCTACATGTATGTCTTCTGAATAGGAAGGAGAGGGTTTAGCTTGATGAACCATCTGCAGTTTGTTAGGCACAGGGTAGCTATTGTTTCACCTATTTTCATGGTCAGAATGCAAATTGGGTATTTTATCTCCATTATACATTAGGATAAAACTAGGCTAAAGTTGAGTAACTTACTCCAAATCATAGTACCTACCCAAAAGTCTGGATGTAAATTCATACCCATCTGATCACAGCATACAATGTATCAAAATAGAGGTCTCCAAGTTTGCTGTTTATGCAATCACCAATTTCAGATAGTTACCTGAAAGAGGTAGATTAAAATCATCATTTTTGAAGGAGTTCAGTGCTAGTAGTGAAGGATATGGAAAATGACAACCCCTGAGACAGTGTGACCCAGGAGGAGGGTGGGAGAAAGAAGGCAAAACATTGATCCTTCCCCGGTAAATCTTTTCAGTGACAAGACAATCCCTGGGAAGGAGACACACATCAATCCTAAAATGGCAGTCCCTGGGAAGAGGATAAACATGGAACCTTTCCCAGTAAGTTCTTTCCCAATGACAGTAAAGCTACAAATTAATCCTGTCCCAGTGACTATATGATGGTCCCTGGAGGACAAGATAAGCACTGGGTGCTGAGCTCTGAACCTCCTATACTTGCCCAGTAAAAACAAGTCTCAAATTTTTACAACCTCTTTCCTAAATGCCCAGACTGACCAGTCACCTCTCAGTGTAACCTATATAACCCCAAACCCCTTTTGTAACCAGTGACCATTTTCTATCCAGAAAGTGAGCCCATCTGATGCCTGACTCCGTTGCTGAATAAAAGACAGTGCTTATCTGTGAGGTTTGTTTCCAGCTCCATCATTTGTGCTTACAAGTAGGAGCCAGCTTATTTACTGTATATTCCATACATAGTTAATGGAAAAATTAGTAGGAATAATTATAGTTTTCTATTTAAACAGGGCACTGGTGCAGGTTTAATACTCTAGTAACTGAATCTATACTTTAATCAGTCCAGGGCAGCACTGGTCCAGGTTTAATACTCTAGTAACTGAATCTGTACTTTAATCAGTAAGTAGTCTACCTTAAGAGAAAGGAAAGTTATAATAAGGAAAAAACTGGAAATTAAAGGACAAATTTATATAGATATCTCCAAAAAATGGAATGAGACGACTAGAGTAATAATTTTGGGGAAATGTAATGACCAATAAATAAATTGTAACAATTGCTGAATCTTATTCTTGTGTAATATTATTTTGGCATATGTAGACATGAACTACCACTCAGTGAAACCTACATTTATTCCTCATTTAAGAAAAATCATGAAGGTTTTGGTATCACTCTTTTAAATATTCGGAAGTAGAAGCAATCATCCATACAAAGGTAACTCAAGTAAGAAAAGAAATTGTCTTGTATACTTTTGCCACAGATATGTCTATTAAATTATTAGTGTTGTACTAAAGAAGTTTTGGATATATTTTATTTATCTGCTTTTATAACCTTCACTCATTATTATTATTATTATTTTTTTTTGTAGTGAGTAAAGGAGAAATGCAATAAGAACAAGATGATCTTTCCATTTTGCCCCAAAACAGGAAACAGGAAGACATACTACCATCTTTGATTACACAATAATTTTAAATTATTAGACTCAACATCCATGAGAATACTGATAAACATCACCAAATGAAAATAAACACTGACTTACTAGCATTAGTCAATTCTTTGGACTATTTCCTCATAATATCTTTCTTCTGTAATTACAGATTCTGAAATTTCATTTTTCATTCAACAGCACATGGAGAGTGTGCTGATGAGTCATACAGGTTACTTGAAAGGTTTCTGAGAGTTCTAATATCTGTATTTCATGATCCTAAATTATTCAGCACAGACAAACACAGAGGAAAAGTGGGGAATCTTTATATTTAACTATTGAAGTCAATTTCCCAGTTGCTGCAAGATCCAGGAACTTGAGAAGGCTGAATTTTCTTAGGCTTAGGAAACACAATGACTAAGCCTGCCAGATTTACTGCAGGGTTTTATTTATGCTAAGCAAGAGAAAAAGCAGAGTGAAGGAAAAGACCTTCAGGAAGTCTGGGCAGAGAATAGGTACATTCCAGAACATTCCATCTTTTTAAGGAAACATAGTTTTGCTATAGAAGGAAATTCTAAAGAAGTTTACCAGAATGTACTGTTTGGAATGACCTCCCAGTTAGCTGATTCAACTGCTTGGAGGCTATAAACTCTGTGGCTAGGAAAAGAATAAATGACTTTGGTTAAGCAGAGGGTGTGTTTTTAAACAGGGAACATCATTTTGAAAAAGAGTGGAATCTGGATATCTATTTGATCTGGATATCCAGAGGCAGATATCAAAGTAAGATTTTTTAAAAAGTCTCATCAAAGTGGCAGAGAATGGAATATAAAACTCACAGGAAAATTCTAGAGATATTTAGAATAAAAAGGGAAATATGTATATCACAGCAGTTGTGCAAAAAGAAGTGAACTAAAATTGACATTTATTTGGCTAATACCACTTTTCCACATATACTGGATATGTTTTTAGAGATTAAAGAATAGAATTTGCCTCTTTCTGTTATATTGAACAATTCCACAGAGTACTAGAGAATGGACTAGTGAAGGGACTGGCTTCTAGTTGTATGTATCCAATAACTAGCTGGGGGCCCTTGAGTCACATAAGTTAGTGTATCTGAGTCTTGGTTTCCTAATCTACAAAATTAGTTTGTTGAAAGCTATCACTGCTTCTCAACTTGGGATTCCTCCCCATCTATGAATTGTTTTCAGAAGCCCATAGGTTCTGTGGTTTGAGAATTACCAGACTTTATCACTTAAAATGACCTTGCCAGCTCTGAAGTTTCAAGATATATTTCTTCTTCCCCAAATACCTCAGGATCTAGAGGAGACAGAAAATTCAACACACTTATTTTTTCATCTGTTACTTTTCTCCCACATATGTAATTATTCTATTGTTGTGACAATGCTTTCAAATAGAAATACATTTAATTTAAATGTATATGATTTCCAGTAGTCACATATTAAAAGTAAAAAGAATCAGGTAAAGTTCAAAGTTCACTTTAATAATTGTAATTTTACTTAACCTAATATATTCAAAATATTACCATTTCAATCTGTACTTAATGTAAAAATTATATGTGTGTGTGTCTGTGTATTTATTTATTTGTTTTACTAAGTCTTCAAAATCTAATGTGTACAGTAGTCCCCCTTATATATGTATACACAAGAACCTTACTGGACACCTGAAACCTGAGATAATAGCAAACCCAGCATTTACTAGGTTTTTTCCTATACATACATACATAACTATGACAAAATTTCATTTATAAAATTAGGCATAGAGATTAACAAGATCATAAAATAGAATAATTATAATATACTGTAAGCATTTCGCCATGTCCCTCCTGGATGAGGGAAGGGTTAATTGCCAGAGGATGGTGGAGCTGGCAATAAATCAATTAATTACCAATAAACTTACCTAATCGGTAAACACACAAGAGCCAATACTCTTTCCAAATGGGATTGGGTGTGACAGAACCGGTCATACCAGATCTGGCCTCTAACAAGGTAGAGTAGCCCACCTCTCCTTTATTTATAGTCACACAGGTAAAGGGGCCTGACAAGGAGGGGCTTCTTCTGTGAGGAACAGGGTGGGGTGGAGTTAGGGAAGCCATTTGTTTAGGAAACTAGCATATCATCAGACAGTAAACCATTTCCACACAGGATCACTTACTACTCATAGGCTATCTGGAATAGTCTATCATGGTTGTCAGTTCCTGGGAGTTAGGCCTCTGGATCCCACGGCTTAACCAAGTCTGATTCTGCTAGATATGGATGACTCTCTACAATACACTGTAATAAAAGTTACATGAATGTAATCTCTCTCTCTCTCTCTCTCTCTCTCTCTCTCTCTCTCTCTCTCTCTCTCTGTCCCTCTCTTCCTCAATATCCTAATGAACTATATTTATCCTCCTACTTCTTATGATGATATACAGTGCTTACATAATGAGATAAAGTGAGGCGAATGATATAGGCATTGATGAATGAGTAACATATACAGCATGAATACACAGGACAAAAATATGATTCAAGTCCTGGGTAGGAAGGGGCCTGATGGCCTGAGATTTCATCACATGGTTGGGAACAGTACACAACATATGCAAACTTAGTCATAATAAACTTATGAATATTTTCAGATAGCAATTGGCCATGGGTCACTAAAATAGCAGAAAGTGAAACCATGAGGAAGAGAATACTATTGTATTCTACATTTACAACACATCTCAGTTCAAACTAGTCATCTTGTAAGAGCTCAATAGCCACATGTGACTGGATTTGGAAGATTCTATGTCCAGCAGTGGACACAGTACTAACAGGGCCCTTTACTGATGGATGACTGATGCTCTGGGATTTGGATACTCTGAAAAATAGGCTTCTTGGGTTACCCCAGCTGGAACCTGGAAAAGGCCTAAAATCCACAGAAGACTCAGAACCTAAAGGAAACACTGCCATACTCAAAACTCTACAGTGCAAATGCTTCCTTAAATCATCAGTTCATCCCCTCCCAGAATGTATAAGAAGCGTCATTTCTTTCTAAGCCTAATGCAGTGTCTCAGTAACAAAACCAAAAGTGTTTTTCTCAACAGACCATTCCCCAGAGAAGAATGTAATTATCTCCCTGTCTTTGGATTCAAGCAAATAGTGATTATCCACAAAATCGCTGTTGTAGATATAATACACATTTGTACTAGTGATTTTCAGTTTTTAAATGAGGTGGAAACTTCCATTAAGTTACCAACCCTACTGCTGGAGCCCTGATCCAGAGACTGTTTGAATTAATGTATTTCTTGTTGTATGACATGAGAGCAAGAGGATGGAAATAATTAGAATCTAATTTAGAAGATAGTGATGTAGATTTCAGTTTTTTTGAGATATTATGCTTATCCTTTTATAGAAACACTGAGAACAATGAGTAAAAGAAGTTTAAAAGAATGAGTAAAAAAAAATTCTGCAAATTAAGATGAGGCAGAATATTTTGTATGGGGGGAGAGATAAGATTTATTTTATTCCATCAACCTATTCCATAAAATAAAAGTGCCATATGTGTATAGAAGTACAGAATTTCCAAGTGACTTCTGAGGCATCTTTGAATTTCACCATACTTCCATTTTCATTTCTTCCTACTTGGGATGGCAACACAGTTCAGATGGATATAGAGAAGTATTAAAGTATTTTCTACATTTTTAGAGGAGAAAAGTGAGCAAATATATCAATATTCATTTATTTAAGTATCATTTGTCATAGTGTGCCATTCCAACCCTTTCTTTCATCATCTAAGAAAAGATTTTGACTGAAGAAACCATAGGGGACATTGGGTTAACTACCAAAGAATTCACTGGTAGGGAAATGAGATTTCACCATATCTCACTTGAACCTACTTCTGCAATATTGATTAATCTGTGCTTTTTCTGTTGATGGTTCTAGATGATTAATTACCATTACACCTCCTCCCTTTTTGATCATTAAGAGCCCCTCAGAAATATGAATTCCAAGAGGAAGATTACTTACAATGGAAGTAATAGATTTGTAATACTTTATGAATTTAATGACTTACTAAATTAGTAATTCTACCAGTTAGATTTTTGTCACTGACAAGATACCTGACAAGAACAACTTAGAGGAGAAAATGTTCTTTCTGGTTCATGACTGATTTCATTGCTGTGGGCCCAAGGTGAGGAAGAACATCATGGTTGGAGAGCATCGCAGAGAAAAGCTGCTCAACTCATGGCATCTAGGAAGCAAAGAAACAGAGGAGGATTCAGGGAGAGAAGATGCAGTTCCTAAGGGCACACTCCTAGTGACCTACTTTCTCCACCCACATCCCAACTGCCTACAGTTACCACCCAGTACAGTAGTACTTTCAAATTATTAATCCATAAAGTAGATGAAATCTATTGATTCGTTTATAACTCTCATAGTAAGCACATGGCGCACAAATGAGGGAGGCAGGGAGCAGACCTCATATCGGCAAGCTTTTTTTTCTTCCGCAGCGGGGTCAATCGGACAAACACCTGATGTGTCTCATTTTCAGGGGTAAAATGGTTGCTGGCCATGCAGTTCTTTATATACAGCCTTAGCAGGGCCAGGTCATGGGAGGCGTTTTGGTGGCAGGATCATTTAGGGTGGAGTAGGATAACCATATCCTTCACTCATAACCTAAGCATTTTACCCGTGAACATTCCTGCGTTATTAACACAGCAGTTTTGGGGGGATACCTTATATTCAAATCATAATAGTAACATAGATTTTTAAAAGGTTAATGCTTACTTTAGTAATGTTCCATTTTGGTATTCTCTTAGATAATCAACAACTCTTCTATGTTTCCAAATTTCTCCTCAACACCTTAATGGGTGCTGCTGGCTGGTTCCTCATTCAGCACCAGCTCCACAGAGGAGGGAAGTGGACTCAATAGTCATGAGTGTAAACGAGTGTTCAGCAATACAGTGGTCTAGTTAATCTAAAATTCATAAAGGTAAATGGCAAATGGATTCTCTTTGTTAAAATAAAGGTCCTGCTTTTTGTGTGTGTGTGTGTGTGTGTGTGTGTGTGTGTGTGTGTGTGTGAACCGACTCTCTGTCCATCCTCAAGCAAATGTGGTCTAGGACTTCTTTTGTTTTAGTTGCTATTATCTGTAACCCTTACTCTAAAAATGTTCTTTCCACCTCTCCCTATGCTCTACTCAATCCTAAAGGATAGTAGAAAAGACTCACATTTTACCGTTTGTTGAGTAAAGGAGTTTCCATGAATTGGAAATTAGCCTAATTCCTACAACTCCATCTGATGTTTTCCTTTGTCTTGCCCCATCAAGTACTTCATTCAGGTGGAAGTAGATTCCTCTCTAGCTGGATCCCTCAGCATCCACCTGATCCCTTTGTGTTTTGCTTCAAGCTCAGTCCCAGAAAATGGCTTTAGACAACTCCTTTGAGAGAGCTGAGGCCCATCAAGGACTACAAAAAGATCTGAAACTTTATCCAACTTACACTGTTACTATTTCATTGATGCTGACAGAAGATACAAGTCTCTCAGGTTAGAAACCAGATTTTATTACTAATGGCACAGCGAATAACATCAGCATATTTGTATGAGTTTCCTTGCCTCTATATAACACAATGATGATTCCAGCCAACACCAGTGCACACAATGGATTGCTTTTCAAAAGAGGAAATCAGGGCTTAGAACCAAGCACACAAGCAACACAAACAAGCTAATCTCTCTCCACTGTGACTTATTTAATTGCCTAAGAGACTAACTGGAAGAACTGTCCAGATTCAGGAGACAGATCAGTGTTATAATTTGCACACTCCACAAGAATGTGCAGTGATGTTGAGGTCCAATTATCTTCCAACAGGGCCCAAATCTTTTTATAATCCCAAACTTTTCCTTTCAGAAATTACCTTAAACCAAGGATCTACAACACTGATTACTAACAGCCCTGTGCTGGCTGTTGAATATAGCCTAAAATACATTATTAGCTGCTAAAGGAAAGTAGACTATGGGATATAACTGTGCTGTCCTATGTTTAAACAAAACCTCTTCCCAAACCCTTCCATTATTTCAGTTCCTACTGATCTGTTACATAAGTGCTCAGTTCCTGTTAGATTGTAATATTGAAAAAGAAATGCTACATATTCTCCATATTCAAGACAAATAAGAAAAATATGTCTAATAAGCAAAGCAAATTTAATAAGTCCAAAAGAAAACTTCTTCACCAACTTTTCCTCCTGTAGCTTCTCCATCACAGAGACACCGTGCCTTCCTTCCAATTACTCAGAATAACTGTCTTGGAATTGCTCTTTCTTTTAAAATTTATTTTAATTAAAAATCATAAATTTACATAAGGCAATGTTGTTTGATTCATTCTGTTATTTTTTCCCTTCCCCCCCACCCCTCCCACCCCCTTTTCCTTCTATATAGTCCTTCCTTCCTCCATTCTTACCACCCTCATTACCCCTAACCCTAAACCTAATCCTCACCCTAACGCTAACCCTTCTACCCTCCCTTATATGTCCTCATCCACTTATCAGAGAGATCATTCGTCCTTTAGTTTTTTAAGATTGGCTTATCTCACATAACATGATATCCTCCAATTTCATCCATTTGCCTGCAAATGCCATAATTTTATCATTCTTCATGGCGGAATAATATTCCATTGTGTATATATATGCCACAGTTTCTTTATCCATTCATCAACTGAAGGGTATCTAGGTTGGTTCCATAATCTGGCTATAATGAATTGAGCAGCTATGAACATTGATGTGGCTGTATCTCTGTAGTATGCTGATTTTAAGTCCTTTGGGTATAGGCCAAGGAGTGCAATAGCTGGGTCAAATGGTGGTTCCATTCCAAGCTTTCTGAGGAATCTCCATACTGCTTTCCAGAGTGGTTGCACTAATTTGCAACCCCACCAGCAATGTATGAGTGTACTTTTTCCCCACATCCTCGCCAACACCTATTGTTGCTTGTGTTCTTGATAATCGCCATTCTAATTGGGGTGAGATGAAATCTTAGGGTAGTTTTGATTTGCATTTCTCTTATTACTAGAGATGTTGAACATTTTTTCATATATCTGTTGATTGCTTGTACATCTTCTTCTGTGAAGTGTCTGCTCATTTCCTTAGCCCATTTGTTGATTGGATTATTTGTATTCTTGGTGTAGAGTGTTTTGAGTTCTTTATAGATTCTGGAAATTAGCGCTCTATCTGAAGTATGAGTGGCAAAGATATTCTCCCACTCTGTAGGTTCTCTCTTCACATTGCTGATAGTTTCCTTTGCTGAGAGAAAGCTTTTTAGTTTGAATCTATCCCAGTGGTTGATTCTAGCTTTTATTTCTTGTGCTATGGGAGTCCTGTTAAGGAAGTCTGATCCTAAGCCAACAAGTTGAAGGTTTGGATCTACCTTTTCTTCTATAAGATGCAGGGTCTCTGGTCTGATTCCGAGGTCCTTGATCCATTTTGAGTTTAGTTTCCTGCATGGTGAGAGATATGGGTTTAGTTTCATTCTGTTGCATATGGTTTTCCAGTTTTCCCAGCACCATTTGTTGAAGAGGCTATCTTTTCTCCATTGCATATTTTTGGCATCTTTGTTTAGTATGAGAAAATTGTATTTGTTTGGGTTTGTGTCCGTGTCCTCTATTCTGTACCATTTCTATTTTGGTACCAATACAATGCCATTTTTGTTACTATTGCTTTGTAATAGAGTTGAAGATCTGGTATTGCGATACCCCCTGCTTCGCTCTTTCTACTGAGGATTGCTTTAGCTATTCTGGGTTTCTTATTCTTCCAGATGAATTTCATAATTGCTTGCTCTATTTCTGTAAGGTACACCATTGGGATTTTAATTGGAATTGCATTGAATCTCTATAGCACTTTTGGTAGTATGGCCATTTTGACAATATTAATTCTGCCTATCCAAGAACATGGGAGATCTTTCCATCTTCTAAGGTGTTCTTTAATTTCTTTCTTTAGTGTTCTGTAGTTCTCATTTTAGAGGTCTTTCACCTCTTTTGTGAGATTGATTCCCAAGTATTTTATTTTTTTCGATGCTGTTGTGAATGGGGTAGTTTTCCTAATTTCTCTTTCTGAAGATTCATCACTTATGTATAAAAATGCATTGGATTTATGAGCATTGATCTTGTAACCTGCTACTTTACTGAATTCACTTATGAGTTCTAAGAGTTTTCTGGTGGAATTTCCAGGTTCCTCTAAATATATAATCATGTCATCAGTGAACAGGGACAGTTTGAGTTCCTCATTTCCAATTCGTATCCCATTATTTTCTTCGGTTTGTCTAATTGCTCTGGCTGGAGTTTCAAGAACGATATTGAATAGAAGTGGTGAAAGAAGGCATCCCTGTCTTGTTCCAGTTTTTAGGGGGAATGCTTTCAGTTTTTCACCATTTAGCATGATATTGGCCATGGGCTTAGCGAACATGGCCTTTACAATGTTAAGGAATATTCCCACTACCCCAATTTTCTCTAGTGTTTTGAGCATGAAGGGATGCTGTATTTTATCAAATGCTTTTTATGCATGTATTGAAATAATCATGTGATTCTTAACTTTTAGTCTACTGATATGGTGAATGACATTTATTGATTTCCGGATGTTGAACCAACCTTGCATCCCTGGGATAAAACCCACTTGATCGTGGTGCACTAACTTTTTAATATATTTTTAGATGCGATTTGCTAAAATTTTGTTGAGAATTTTTGCATCAATGTTCATTAAGGACATTGGTCTGAAATTTTCTTTCCTTGATGTGTCTCTGTCTGGTTTAGGTATCAGGGTGATATTGGCTTCATAGAATGAGTTTGGGAGTGTTCCCTTCTCTTCTATTTTATGGAATACTTTGAGAAGTATTGGAATGAGCTCTTCTTTAAAGGTTTTGTAGAACTCGGCTGAGAACCCATCTGGTCCCGGACTTTTCTTTGTTGGTAGGCTTTTGATGACCTCTTCTATTTCATTGCTTGAAATTGATTTATTTAAGTTGTGTATGTCCTCCTGGTTCAGTTTAGGTAATTCATATGTCTCTAGAAACTTGTTGATGTCTTTGAGGTTTTCTGTTTTGTTGGAGTATAGATTTTCAAAATAGCTTCTAATTATGTTTTGTATTTCACTCGTGTCTGTTGTGATATTTCCTTGTTCATTCCGAATTTTAGTAATTTGAGTTTTGTCCCTCTTTCTCTTTGTAAGTGTGGCTAAGGGTTTATCAATTTTGTTTATTTTTTCAAAGAACCAACTATTTATTTTGTTAATTTTTCCGATTGTTTCTTTTGTTTCAATTTCGTTGATTTCGGCTCTGATTTTAACTACTTCCTGTCTTCTACTACTTTTGGTGTTGGTCTGCTCTTCTTTTTCTAGGGCTTTGAGCTGTAGTGCTAAGTCATTTATTTGTTGATTTGTACTTCTTTCGTTGAATGCGCCCCATGAAATAAATCTTCCTCTAAGTACTGCTTTCATAGTGTCCCAGAGATTTTGTTATGATGTGTCTTTGTTCTCGTTTACTTCTAAAATTTTTTTTATTTCCTTCCTGATGTCTTCTGTTATCCATTCATCATATAATAGTGTATTATTTAATCTCCAGGTATTGGAGAATTTTCTGTTTTTTATTCTGTCATTTAAATCTAATTTCAACCCATTATGATCTGATAGAGTACAAGGTAGTATCTCTATCTTCTTTTATTTGCTAACAGTAGCTTTGTTGCTTATGACATGGTCTATTTTAGAGAAGGATCCATGTGCTGCTGAGAAGAAAGTGTATTCATTCTTTGTTGGATGGTATATTCTATATAAGTCGTTTAAGTCTAAATTGTTGATTGTGTTATTGAGATCTATGGTTTCTTTATTCAATTTTTATTTGGACGATCTATCCAGCGGTGAGAGAGGTGTGTTAAAATCACCTAGTATTATTGTGTTGTGGTCTATTTGATTTCTGGAATTGAGAAGGATTTGTTTTATGTACATGGATGAGCCAATGTTCAGGGCATAGATATTTATGATTGTTATGTCTTGCTGGTTTATGCTTCCCTTAAGCAGTATGAAATGTCCTTCTTTATCCCTTCTGAATAGTTTTGGCTTGAAGTCCACATTATCTGATGAGGATGGATACTCCAGCTTTTTTGCTGTGTCCATGTGCATGGTATGGTTTTTCCCATCCTTTCACCTTTAGTCTATGGGTATCTCTTTCTATGAGATGAGTCTCTTGCAGGCAGCAAATTGTTGGATTTTTCTTTTTAATCCATTCTGCCAGTCTATGTCTTTTGACTGATGAGTTCAGGCCATTAACATTCAGGGTTATTATTGTGATATGATTTGTATTCCCAGTCATTTGACTTATTTTTTGTTTTTTGACATGATTTGGTTTCCCGATTATTTGGCTATTCCTTTAGGCTAGTTCCTCCCGTTGCTGATTTGCATCGTTGTTTTTCATCTCTTCCTCATGGAATATTTTGCTGAGAATGTTCTGCAATGCTTGCTTTCTTTTTGTAAATTCTTTTAGCTTTTGTTTATCATGGAAGGATGTTATTTCATCATCAAATCTGAAAGTAAGTTTTGCTGGGTATAAGATTCTTGGTTGGCATGCATTTTCTTTCAGGGCTTGGTAAATGTTGTTCCAGGCCCTTCTAGCTTTTAGGGTCTGGATTGAAAAATCTGCTGATATCCGTATTGGTTTCCCCCTGAATGTAATTTGATTATTTTCTCTCACGGCCTTTAAAATTCTGTCTTTATTTTGTATGTTAGGTATTTTCATAAAAATGTGCCTTGGAGTGGGTCTGTTGTAATTTTGTATATTTGGAGTACTATAAGCCTCGTGCACTTGGTTTTCCATTTCATTCTTCAGATTAGAGAAATTTTCTGATATTATTTCATTGAATACATTGTTCATTCCTTCGGTTTGTTTCTCTAAGCCTTCCTCAATCCCAATAATTCTTAAATTTGGCCTCTTCATGATATCCCATAATTCTTGTAGATTCTGTTCATGATTTCTTACCATCTTTTCTGTTTGGTCAACTTTGTTTTCAAGATTAAATATTTTGTCTTCAATATCTGAGGTTCTGTCTTCCAGGTGTTCTATCCTATTGGTTATGCTTTCTATGGAGTTTTTAACTTGGTTTATTGTTTCCTTCATTTCAAGGATTTCTGTTTGTTTGTTTTTCAATATCTCTAACACTTTATTGAAATGATCTCTTCCTTCCTGTGTTTGCTCCTTTAACTGTTGATTGCTGCGATCATTTAATGCCTGCATTTGCTCTTTCATCTCCTTCTTCAATGCCTGCATTTGCTTTTTCATCTCCTCGTTTGCTTCCCTGATAGTTTTAATTATGTACATTCTGTACTCCCTTCTGACATTTCTTCTGCTGTGCTGTCATTGGGTTTTATTGATATAGTATCTAGGTTTGTTTGGTACATTTTCTTCCCTTGTATTCTCATATTGGTCAGATGTCAGTGGGACTTTGTGATATTGCAGAATTCTTCTATTGGCTTATATTGTCCCTGTAGATTTCCAGTGTATCACCTTCCTGCCTTCAGTAGCCTGAAGTCTTGGAGTAACTTGATAATGCAGTGCTTCCAAGGAAAGCTTCCCCTAGCCCTCTACTGGTTCCAGGACTTGGAGCTGGCTCTGTATGGAAAGGCTCTCACTGGGGGGTCTGCTCCGAGAAGCTAGCCTGTAAAAGTGCATCCCCCTGGAGGGATCTAAGCTGCGGGCTGCTTGGGGGAGTCCCTGGCTGCCCTGTCCTTGTCCCTGAAGCAACTTGCGGGCAGGAACTCGCCGCCCTGGTTCAGGGACTTGAAGCTTGGTTCTGTGCAGGAAGGCTCTCACTGGGGGGCCTGCTCTGAGATGCTGGAAAATCTGGCCCTGTGGGAGAAGCCCACCGCCGGAGTGCGCAGGGCTGCCTGGGGAAGACTCTAGCTGCTCTGCCCTACTCTAATAAGCCACCCGAATCCAGGCCTGCCACCCGAGCAGCAATTCACCGGGTGGGGGAGACTCAACCCGAGGCTCTATTTTAGTCTGAGTCTCTCAATGCCTCCCCTTCTTGAATCCTGGGTTCTGGAGTGACTGGAGATGCAGTCACCCTCTAGTCCGCCATCTTTGATCGCCCCGTGGAAAAAGCCTGTGGCCGGTGGGGCCGGGGGGTAGGTCCGCCTGGAGAGGTCTCTGGCTGCCTTGCCCTGGTCCCAGAGGCTGCTTGCGGGCCGGAGGTCACCGCTGGCTTAGGGACTTGTGGCTGGCTCTGTGTGGAAAGGCTCTCACTGGGCGGTCTGCTCCGAGAAGCAAGCCTGGAAAGGCGCTTTCCGCCGGAGGGGGCCGGGCTGCAGGCTGCTTGAGGAAGTCCCTGGCTGCCCTGTCCTTGTCCCTGAAGCAACTTGCGGGCAGGAACTCGCTGCCCTGGTTCAGGGACTTGAAGCTTGGTTCTGTGCAGAAAGGCTCTCACTGGGGGGCCTGCTCCGAGATGCTGGATAATCTGGCCCTATGGGAGGAGCCCACCCCCGGAGTGCACAGGGCTGCCTGGGGAGGACTCTAGCTGCTCTGCCTTACTCTAATAAGCCACCCGAATCCGGGCCTGCCGCCTGGGCAGCGCTTCACCGGGTGGGGGAGACTCACCCCAGGCTCTATTTAGTCCGAGTCTCTCAATGCCTCCCCTTCTTGAATCCTGGGTTCTGAAGTGACTGGAGATGCAGTCACCCTGTAGTCCGCCATCTTGGATCGCCCCCGGAATTGCTCTTGATTCCTCTTTTCCTCTCCAAGTTCACAGCCCCCTCAACCCTTCAAGTGTATTCAGAAGACATTATTATTTCTTGCCTGGATTATTACAAGAGCACTGAACTGTTGTTCTACTGCCCATCTTTACCTTCTCATGCACGTTCTCAATGCAGCAATCAGAGAGATCCTTTTAAATAGAAAACCAGATCATATCACTTCTCTGCTCACAATCTCCCCTTGTTTTTTTACCTCATTCATTATAAAAGGCCAAATGCTCATAGTGAGCTGCAAGCTCACTTCCCTCTCTGATCTCTGATCTCTTCTCACTGCCTCCCCTCCAGTCTCTCTGGTTCTATGTATACTAGAATCACCCCTGGCGGAAGGCATTTACACTGTGACTCCTTCTGCTGGGTACTGCTCTTCTAGATGTCCTCAGGACCCACTTCAGCTCCTACTTCAGGTCTCTGTTCAACCCCTGCCGCAACATTCTCCACCCCTCTTTTTTTGGCATTGCCTTTATCCCTACATTTATCCCTATTTGACTACTACAGATATTTAGTTCTTTATTATCTGTTTCCTCTACTAGAATGAACACTCCATGATGTAAGGGATTCTTTTTTTGATTATGTGCATTGCTATATTCTCAGTGCCTAGAAAGTACCTGCCATACAATAGGTATCTATCATTTGGATGTAGTAAGTCCCCCAAAGTTTGTTTGTGGATGTTTGGTCCTCAGTGTGGTGATATTAGGAGGTGATAGAACCTTTAAGTGATGGGCTGTAGTGCAAGGAAATTAGGTCCCTGGGCACACTGCCCGAGGAAGGAATTAGTGCTGGTGTCTTGGAGTATGTTAGTTCCTGCTAGGGTAGGTTGTTATAAAGAACAAAATGGGTCCCTCCATACTTTCTGACCTCCTGTCTTACCATGTGACCTCACCTTCTCACACACCCTCCTGCCATGAGGCCATCTGCCATGTGACACAGCCAAGGGGGCCCTCACAACAGCCGAGCAGATATTGGTACCATGCTCTTAAATCTCCAAAAGTGTGAGCTAAATAAATTTCTTTTCTTTATGAAGTATCTACCTTCAGGGATTTTCTTTATAACAATGTGAAAACAGACTAATATAATATCCAATAAATAATTGCTGAATTAACTAATTCAACAAATATTTATCTATTACCTTTCCTTTTCATAGTCTGAGAGAGAAGGACAAATCAACAGGTACTTATAATACAGTTTGTAAGTGCTACATTTGGGGTATAGGATATTACAGGGTTATAAAAAAAGGCTACAATGGGGAAAGCCAGATGAGAATTCTTTTAAAAATAAGGACCTTCAAGGAAGTCCTTTTGTGTAAGTCAGCTTTCTATCACTTTGACAAAATACATATGATAAATAATCTAAAAGCTTGAAGAAATGTCTATATAGGCTCAGTTCCAAATGTATCAGTCAGCTGCGAATGGAGGCACATGCTTGTAATCCCAGCAACTCTGGAGGCTAAGGTAGGAGGATCACAAATTCAAGGCCAGTCTCAGCAACTTAGAGAAGCCCTATGCAACTTAGCAAGACCTTGTTTCAAAATAAAGAATAAAAAGTACTGGGGATGTGGCTTAGTGGTTAAGCACCACTGGGTTAAATCCCCAGTAAAAATAACAACAACAACAACAACAAAAATTCACTTCATGGTTGTTTGATCCTGTTGCTTTTGAGTACATCATAGATGAGGCAGAACATCATGGTAGAAGTACACCGTGGAGGAAAGTCCTTCACTTCATGACAGCCAGGAAGCAAGGAGAGAGGGACAGGAAGGGGCCAGAGCCACAATATTCCCTTCAAAGGGAATATGACCTAACTTCCTTCCAGTGACCTAACTTCCTTCCACTAGGCCCTACTTCCTAACGTTTCCACTCCCTCCCAATAATTCCATGGACTAGGGACCAAGGCTTTAACACATGGGCTTTTGGGGAACATTCCAGAAACTATAGTAGCTTCTGATATCCTGCATGCTTCAATTTGCTGAACATAGCATCTTATCCCACCCTGGGAGTTCTGGTAATTTTC
This sequence comes from Sciurus vulgaris, assembly GCF_902686455.1. Classification (NCBI taxonomy): domain Eukaryota; kingdom Metazoa; phylum Chordata; class Mammalia; order Rodentia; family Sciuridae; genus Sciurus; species Sciurus vulgaris. The sequence goes on from NC_136474.1 coordinate 34,165,880, forward strand.
TTTTTTCTTTTTTTTTTTTATTATTGAAACAAATGGGATACATGTTGTTTGGTAATTTTCTTTTAATTATCATTATAAATGTATATTATTGCCTTTATAGTTAATAGCAAATTGAGGGAACATTTTCTTATCAAAAGTAATAGTATTTCAAGGGGTGTTAGTACATGTCTATAATCCTAGCTACTCAGGAGGTTAGGCCAGAGGATTGCCAGCTTACGCAACTTAGCAAGACCCTACTTGAAATAAAATGAAAAGGGCTGGATTTGTAATTCAGTGGTAGATCAGTGATCAAGTACTTTTCTACAAAGAAAAGTCCTTGAGTTCCATCCCTAGTAAAACACACACACACACACACACACACACACACACACACACACACACACAGAGTAATAACATGGGAATCAATAAAAACAATCCTCCCATGTAGTTTTTTAAGAATAATTTAAAATTATTTCATACTGCTCTTTTTACTTTTTATATGAATTTTTTTGAAAGTTACTGAAATTTTTTATTTTTATTATGCCAAAATTTCTTCTAATTATTATTAATGTAGAAGCATGTATCACAAAATTATAATTGTATGAACATTCATTCCTTTTTTCCCCACTGTAATAAAGATATTGTGTCCATCTATAACTAAAAAAAAAATTGCTTTTAAATAGAGTCTTTTCCTTATATGCCAAGGCTACAAAATCAGTTTGTTCTTACAGTTTTCTCCTGAGTATCTTCTTCCTCTTTCTTCTTCACTTTCTTCTTCATTTCTTCTTCCACTCCTAGAAGTCTGTAGGTTTGGTTGGCTGGTTGATTGGTTGGTTGGTTAGTTTTGGAGGGTGGTGGTGGTGTTTTGACAGTGAAATTCAGGTCATATAGGTAACTTAATCCTCTGTGCCAAATACAGTTGGCCCTCCATATCAATGACTTTCACATCCAGGATTCAACCAATCAGGAATAGAAAATACCTGGGAAAAAATTTCATCTTTCCTGAACATGCACAGACATTTTTCTGGTCACTATTCCCTAAAAATATATTGTAACAATCATTTATATAGCATTTACATTGCATTAGGCATTATAAGTAATCTAGAAGTGACTTAAAGTATATGGGAAGATAGATATATAGGTTTTATGCAAATGCTATGCCATTTTATATGAAGGAGCATTCTCGAATCTTGGTATCTGAAAAGGTCCTGGGAATTGATCCCCCATGGAAACCAAGAGATAACTGCATGTAGTTTCTTTTTCCAAAGACCATGTCTCTTTGTCTGATCCTCTTCACTGCTACCTCTCACTTTTTAGCCGACCTTTCTTTCCCCCTAAGCCCATGGAAAGTAAAACTCCCAAACCAAAATCCCCTTATAAAAAAGGCTTATAAAAATAATAGCTAATCCCTAGTGTTTATTAAAAATTGACAATGTGACAAGCATTCTACATATTCTGTCACTTGAACTTCAAAACACTACCATGAGGTAGGTACACATGCAAAATCTTCAGGCTCAGAGATAGTAGGCAACTCAACTGAGGTGACCTGAGTTTTAAATGATAGAATAATTATTTGTTCCTAAACAGTAAGACTGATGCCTAGCTCCAGCCACTGAGACACTGGGTCAGGGAAACTGACAAGGAGTAACAAAGCAGCTGTTATTCCCTGAGAAAAACTGCAGCTGTTTTAAGAAATCATAGAAATTGTTGAGGTGTAGAATATTATCAATATTTAGTCTTTGTCTATGAGGAAAGGTAATGTTCTTTGTCCATTTTGTGTTGCTATAACAAAGTACATGAGACTAAGTGCCTTACAAAGAACAGAGGTTTATTTAACTCGAAAAGGGAGCTAAACCATGGCCATGACAGGCTGCATTTAGGGCATGAAAGATTTCAGGCCTAGATAGCCGATTCCAGGAAGATTACTAGATTAGGACTGGCCTTTGGCAAACAACCAATCAGGAGCTAACAAGCCAATGCCTAGCATCCAAACCATGTACGTCAAAATATTAAGACCTGGGTACCCTAAGCCAATGAAAACACGCCAAACCACACATGCTGAAAGATCAGCCAATTGTGTACTCTGCTTTGTTCAAATTTCCCGCTCTACTGTGGAGCTCATAAAACTCCCACTGAATCGAGACTCGGGACTCTCAGCCAGTACCTGCTGTGTCAGTGAACGCTGTGAGTCTGAGCTCGAGCTTGCAATAAAGACCCTTTTGATTTTGCATCGAAGACATCTCCCTGGTGGTCTTTGGGGATTCGCGATCTGGGTACAACAAACTCACAGTTCTGGAGCTCTAAGAGCATGTACCAGCACCTGCTTGGTTTCTAGTGGAGGCCTCACAAAGATTCAACTCATGAAGAAAAATGGAAAACAGAGCATGCAGAAGAACACATATGCAAGACAGACCAAGGTGAAACAGGCTTGGTTTATAACAACCTGCTTTCATGATGACAAATCCAGTCGAGAGAGAACTTACTCCAAAGGGAGGGGGAGAGCAATCCCTCTTGAGGACCCATGACCTCTCCACACTGTTACATTGGAGCCCAAGCCTGCACTTGAGATTTCATGGGGGCAAACCATTGTCAAACAATAAGAGTAGTAGTGTCAGGGTTTTAGAGTCTTCTTTCCTAGTTCTCTAGGTTTTACTCTAGGGTGGTCTTCATTCAATGTGATTTGAATAGAATTCTGGTAAAACCAGATTAGGCCTCAGGATGGTTCAAGTTGACATTATTGATGAGCACAGTTCTAAGAATTCCAGAAACTTTCAGAAGCTGCATCCCTGTGCCTATTTCTATTCTACCCCATCAGCCCTTGGACCCAAGACAAAGCTTCATTTGTTTCTCAGCAGCTACTTGAGGATAGCAAATTCTGCAAGACTCTGCCCTTGTTGCTGGTCCTTCCCTACCTAGTCCCAAAGATTCCTATCCTTGGATTCAAATTAACTTTGTCTTGAATTGTCTTGGATATTTTTTTCCTTCCCCTGCACAAGGACTCTAATTCAGAAGTTTCTATGGCCCAGGGTCCTGGAAAACCAGAAGCTGCCTTTACCTTTGCATGTCTTCCTTTTCAGTTTAAAATATTCACCACCAACCTATTCAAGTTGTTTTTTTTTTCTTAAACAAATCTTAATTCCTTTATACTACACTATTCAGCTGGCCCATTTGCAGCTGGGCCTAGTGACCACAATAGTAGATGCCACTCTTGGGGAATGCATCTACCTTGCATAGAATCGTTCAACACCAGCTGTTACTTCTTGTTTGAAATTTTAAGCCACAAGTAGGTCCACCACTAAGTTAGTTTCCAGCTGGGGGTAATTTTCTAATTCTCAGCTCATTTGCACAACAGAAATAGCACTAACTCCAGGGGTATCCATGTCCCTGCCTGCCTGGTGATCAGTTGGGCCAGCCTCACTCTCTTCTTCCCATTCTTTCTCATGAGTCATCTGTGAGCTCACAGTCTTCCACATAAGAGGATCATCCTTCAGCCTAGAATGTGGGACATTCATACAGTACCCAACAGTACTTCTCATATGTCAGACTTTCATATATAGTAGTCACAATTTTTGTCATGGGTAAGTTCCATCTGTATTATGGATTTCTTCTTTACATCAATTCAGTTTTTAACTTTCAGTTGAATTTACTTTCATGTTACTGTAAATAATATCATCTTTAAAATCAGTGGTGGTGTGCACCGCTTATGTATTTTAACTAAACAAATGATTATGAGAACTGAGTCCATCTGTGTTAATGTGATACAAACATTTGTTATTCTTGCTAGGAACGTAAGACTGTAAATTAATGCATAACTTTATTGTTCACTTCAGAAAACTCCAGCAAACCAGTTTATCTGAGGAAACGTTTGCTTACCTGAGCAGAGAGCTCTCTTATTAGATAAGATTACTCAAGACCCTCACCTTGCCAGGTACGGTGGTGCATGCCTGTAATCTCAGTGGCTCTGGAGAAGGAGGTAGGAAGATTGAGAGTTCAAAGCCAGCCTCCAGCAAAAGCGAAGCGCTAAGCAACTCAGAGAGACCCTGTCTCTAAATAAAGTACAGAATAGGGCTGGGGATATGGCTCAGTGTTTGAGTGAATTCAATCCCTGGTACCTCCCCGCCCCCCGCAAAAAAAAAAAAAAAAAAAAAAAAAAAAAAAGACCCTCACCTTGCTATGTTCTGCAATCCTAAACTACTTTATCTTAAACTATGCCTGACCCCAATCTATTCTCAACCTTGAAAAGTCCTCCTTAAGCCACTTGAATCCTAAAACCTTATGAATATCTTTCTTGCTTTGTTTTTGTTTTTTGTTTGGGGGAGTTACCAGGGATTATGAAATTTTAAATGTTCCATTTACCACCTAAAATCACTTCATATACTATGAATGGTACAACAATATTTCCTTTCTCTCACCTCCTTCATTTCTCTTCTCCTCCTCATGTCTTCACCAGTGATTCCACTTTTGCATCTAATAGGTCCTTATCTTCTATGACTCTGAAAACGGGACACAAACTAAGAGTGAAAGGCAATTAGCAGCAGATGAGCAAATGCATTTTTTCTTGTTAAATTTATTTTTAACTAATGTATAAAGGGATGAAATTATACATATTAATGGAATAACATATAATGTTTCAATGCACGGTATAATGTTTAAATTAGGTTAAACATATATCTGTCTTCTTCAACATTTATCATTTCTATGTGGTAAAGACTTCCAATATATTTTCTTCTAGCTTTTTGAAGTATACAGTGCATTATTGTTATCTACTGTCAAGAGCATACCAGAACTTCTTGCTTCTATATAATTGTAACTTAATATGCGATGATCAACCTCTCCTCCTCCCTCCCTCCCTTCCTAGTATTCTCCCCAGACTCCTGAAACCATCATTCAGCTCTTAACTTCTATGTGATTAGCAGTTTTAGATTCCATGTATGAGTGAGGTCACAAGGTACTTGTCTTTCTGTGCCTGGCTTATTTCACTTAACATAAAGACCTCAAGTTCCCTCCATATTATCAAAAGTACAGAATTTCATCTTTTTATGACTGAATAGTATTCCATTGTGTGTATGTATGTGCCACATTTTCTTTATCCATCAGTTGGTGGATGCTTCAGTAGCTTCAGTTTCTGAGCAGAGGTCTAAAGTGAGACTTACAAAGCAATAACCAACCTCTGTGGTTTGAAAACTGTTAACTTAAAACAGAATAATGCACCATTCATGGAGTCAGTCACTCCACTGGTCACTCTAAAGTCAAATTTCAAGTCAACGGGAAATTCACCCTCCAATGCAGTATATTTAATTATACACATGATATGATTGGAGAGTATCAAGAAGACTCCTCTGCCCCAAGTTTCTTGCTTTCCCCCATTTTCCTACAACTCACAGGTGTACAAGGCATAGAATTTTAATTTTAACTTAAATAAAACTTCCAACTTTTTAACTAGAACTTAAGAACCACCTTTCTGGTTCTTTGAAGGCACAAAAATCTAAGGAGATATTGTCATAACAACCATGGGTATTTTATTGGTCACTTCTATGACTGCCTGAAATCTGTTTCAAGGTCTCCATGTGCATTGAGTGTTTGATTCTTAAAGAACCCCATGAATGGCAGGTATTAGTTTCCACATGAGTTCGTGGAGGTTGCCAAAGACTGGGTGACTTGCCAAAGGTCACACAGCTAGTAAAGGGCAAGCCAAGACAGTCTTACCAAGTTACTGTTTCCCTGACATTACCATCAGCGGATCCATAATGTGTAAACAACCTTCAATGTCTGAGTAACCCTCATTGTTCTTATAGAGAGTACATTCATTTGTTCCTTTCCTCATCAGAACATTCCCTTGAGGAGGCAAGACAGGTGTTACTTCAAAAAAAATTGATTTTGTAGTTGTAGATGGACAGCATGCCTTAATTTTATTTATTTTTATGTGGTGCTGAAGATTAAACCCAGTGCCTCACACATATGAGGCAAGCCTCTGCCACTGGGCTACAGCCCCAGCCCTGACAGGTGCTAATTTTAGCAACAGTTTGTCAGCTTCTTTTCCTCTTGGATAAGAGTAGCAGGTCTGGGATGGAAGGAAGAAGCAGAAAGAGAGCCGAGAGATCAGGCTAAGGGAAAGGCACACTAGGGAGACAGGGCTTTCACTCCTACAAGGAAACACTGTCATCATGTTTGGATATCAATCACCCAGGTTGGTGCCCCACTTCAGAAGGAAACCCATCAGAAATCCACGTGCTCTGTAAAATATATAAGGCAGTACAAAAATAAGGAAAACAATTCCACTGAGATTTATGATAAATTAAACATAGTTGTGAATAGATTGAGAGTTAAGGCTTTTCCCAGACTGCCCTAAAGAAAAAGAAACAAGGCCTGATTGGGGGTCAGGCTCAGTTGTCAGCTTTAAATTGTTGAAAGACATTTATAATTCTAAAACATAGACATCTAGGGCAATAAAGGAAGATAAGAACTATTTTTCAAAGTGTCAGCAAATTGGTGACTCTAGCTGTTTCTCATAGCTACTTATACTGGGCACCTACCTTGTGATGGGCACATTTACAACAACTTCATGTAAAAGAATTTTTAGCTTCATTCTGAGATTAGGATGTTATCTTAGTCCATTCGCTGCTGCTACAGCAGGATATCAAAGACTGTCTGAATTATAAAGAAAAGAAATCTATATTGCATTCTACTTTCATGTATAATTACAACAAATTTTAAAAATTAAAAAAGAAGAAATCTTTTGGCTCATAGTTCTGGAACTAGAAGGCTAGAAGTCTAAAATCAAAGGGCTACTTTTTGGTGAGGTCATATTGTGTCAAAACAAAGCAGAAGGTAAGGGAGCACATGAGATTCAGAGGGAGGTGCAAGAGGGAGCTGAGCATAGAACAAATCCACTGTCCCAATCACTAATCCATTCCCATAATGACAGCCTTAGTCCATTCAGGAAGAAGAGCTCTCATAACTTAATCATCTCTTAAAGGTCTCACTTCTCAATATGGCTACCATGGTAATTAATTTCAACATGAATTGTGGAGGGATGTACAAACCATAGCAGACACTGGAGTCTCTGCTAACAAGTTTCAGGATCAGAACTAAAAACTAGGTTTTTCCTGCTTCAAAGTCTATGCCTCATCATTATGAAGATTCTGAAGATTTCAGATAAGTCATACAAAATCTTTAAATCAAACAGAAAGAACAGATTGGGCAAGCAAGTATAAAATTAACCATTTATGTACCTTTAATTCTATCCTGTTTACTACCTTGTCATATCTTAAACAACTTTTTAGAAAGAATTATAAAAATATGTTTATGTAGAAGAAAACCTAATTCGCTAGAAAAACGAGAGTGTATTTAGTTTGCTTTAGTCTGACTTTTTTTAGAATAGAACAGAAGTTTTTGAACTTTTTTGACCTTGACCAACAGAATGAAAATCCCTTTACATCATGCCCTAGCACACACAAATACACATGTATGTTACAGAAGTTTTACAGAACAATGCTTACTCATAAGAAGCACTGTGACATTTTAGATTCTGGTCTAGTTTCTTTCCTTTTTTTTTTTTTTTAAATGGTTCATAATCTTCCTTAACTTCCTTTTTAAAAACAAAACATAGCAAAACCACAATACAAGATCTACCCTTTTAGAACTTTTGATGTACACAGTGTTGTCAACTACAGCTATGATCTTGCAGCAGATGTCTAGAACATACTCATTTTGCATAACTGAAACTTTATATTCATTGAACATCTCTATCTCCATTTCCCCCTCCCTGCAGACTCTGATAACCACCATTTTCTCTCTGTTTCTATGGGTCTGACTATTTCAGTTATTATATATAAGTGGAATCATGCAGTGGAAAACAGAATGGAAGTACCTCAAAAAAATGAAAATATATATTTTCATTTTTTTTTGTATTGCTAATCACAGCTCAATTTACTGATATCAGGATCCACTACACTGCTTTTGCAGCAAAGAAGCCTGAAGCCAAGTTCCAGTACTACTCTTTTGCATTAGGTTACAAAAGAAAGTAGTTAAAGTGGGGTGGCTAGCAAAAACAGACAGAAAGGGAGGAAAGAAGATAAATTTTTAAAAGTAGCTATTGATGGCAACTCAGTGGAAATCTTAACACCCTTATGCATTTTTAATTCTTGAAAAGATGCTGCTGCTTATATGCTGCTTTTTTTTCCCCTATAGACTGATCAAAGATGATGAGATACTAGATTTACTTCACTAAACAATGTCCAAAGGAAACTAAAACTCAAAGTTTAGTTCAGCTTTGGTGTCTTCAATAATATTCATCAGCTCATTTATTAACTAGGGCACATCTCTCTCTGAAGCAAATGCACCAAGAAATAGGTGAATCATAGTCCACTAGATGGCAATATCGAACAGGAATAGGCTTTGCTAGCACTGGTGTGTGCTGCAAAGGAATTTAGAAATCCAGGGTTATCCAATAATTCACATGAATTCTGCCTGCAAGTTTGCTCAGTGCTCCTGGCATGTTTACACCTTTTTTTTTTTTGTTTGTTTTTGAACATTCCTGGATTTCCACTTCATTTTTGCCAACAGTCTGGTATTTAAAATTAGTAACTTCATTGTCTATTTCCTTATTGCCATGCAGATGAGTTGAAGCTGTGTAAAGTCAAAATCAGTATACTGTCTGCATCTATTAATAATCTATAAGGTAACAATATGCATTAAGCTTTTATTTCTAACCCTTTCCATCCAACATTTAAAAATATACTGTGGTTCCTTATGTCATTTCAATTCCTATATTTCTTGCTAACAATTCCTATATTTCTTCGTTGTCCTATAAAGCCACTGATGGACAATTTGGTTGTTATTGCTCAACTGGAAAGATTGGTCTTCTCAAATACACACTGGCAAGCCATTTTCCCTGAAGGAGCTAATAGATGATAGCTGAAAATGTGTCATAAACAAAAATGTATACTGTTTTTTGCAATGGTAATAGTCTTTTGAAATAAATACACGTATGAGAGATTTTTAAACTATTCATAGATGATGCAGTTTGCAAAAATAATTTGTTTGCTTATTTTTAGAATACTTTTGAAGTAGATAAAAGAGAAGATATTAATGAATCATTTTATTTTGCTATTGATATTTACATATCATTTGAAATTTGTGACTGTGTATTATTTTACCAACAGAATAATAAAGACATTTTATTATAGAATGATACATAACTGTGAGTGAAAACATGAATTCTGAATTTTATTAGGAGACATTCTAGTAAGTTATTTCCAATACGTTATAGAATCCTCACACCAATTAAGTGCTATGTAGGTTGATCTTTAATATGACTTGCTGATTTTGGAAATAATATTTCTGGATGTAGGTCATTTTTACCATATCCCTCTATATAATTAAATATCCTTCTTAAAGTAGAAAGAATAGCAAGTTGTTCATTATTCTTATAGTGAAAACAGAAAACCAGTAGTAGTACCTATAGTTGTAAAAAAACAACAAAACAACGAAATCAGTATATTTAACATTTTATAATTTTTTTTTTTGTACCAGGAATTGAACTCAGGGATACTTGACTACTGAGTCACATCCCCAGCCCCATTTTGTGTTTTATTTAAAGACAGGCTCACTGAATTGCTTAATGCCTCGCTTTTGTTGATGCTGGCTTTGAACTCTCAATCCTCCTGCCTCAGCCTCCAGAATTGCTGGGATTACAGGAGTGCGCCACCACACCCAGCGACATTTTACAATTCTTGAAGCTATCCAAGTGTTTGTTTATAGTTTTATAGTCTAAGAAGCATTCTCATGTACATTAGCTCACTCTGTACTCCTAATGACTATACAAGACAGATGGGGCATATAGATATAAAATTCTAAGATATTTAGAATATCTGTAAAAGGTGGGGTTCTCTACATGTGGAAGGACCAACCATTTGATTCTGAGTTCAGGCTAGTGCCTTCCATTTTGTGGGCCTAGAGATTGTGCCCACAAATGTTTCAGAGGTATAGATGAGGAAGAGAAAGACTTCTTACTGGGCATTTAAAGTTCTGGATGTTCTTTGTTGCTTTTTCTTCCTCTTCAGGCAGGGAGAGGGCTGGGAGAGGGAAGAGGAACACAGAAGGACAGGAATCATCCAGAACAGGCTGTGTGCCCATCATGTTCTCATGGCAAATATTGAATGAGTTCTTTACGGCAGCTCTCTGAGGTACACAATACAGATCTTATTAATGCTGAATCTTACGGTCATATTAATCTGTGACATCAGTAGAACAACAATAAAATAGGACAATTATAACAATACACTGCAATAAAAGTTAAATGAATGTTCTTTTTTTTCTCTTTCTCTCAAGATATCTTTCTGTATCATACTTACCATTCTTATGATGCTATGAGATGATAAAATGCCTTCATGGTAAAAGGCCTAAAGTGAATGATGTAGGCATTGTAACAAACATAGAATTAGACCTCTGTGTAAGGGTTATTTGAACACAAGCACAGCAATACCATGATAGTAGATCTGAACTAAAACAGCTGCTAAGACACTAAAGTGTGGGTAGTATATAAAGCATGGACACACTGGATCAAGGGATGATTCATATCCTGAGCAGAGTGGGACAGCATGAGATTACGTCCTCCTCAGAATGGCATGCAATTTAAAACTTATGAAGTGCTTATTTCTGGAATTTTCCATATAACATTTTTGGACAGCGGTTGGCTATGTGTGTTTTTCTCATGAAGGAAGTTTTTCTCATGAAATGTTAATTAGGATGAGATCTAAACAACAAGTAGGTATTTACCAAGAACAATTGTAAGAAAAGTTCCAAGAGGGTCTGCTCTATGTGATGGCCTGAGGTAGGAATGCTTAGTTTGTTAGAGATTCTTGTGAGCTAAGGGGAAAGAGATTGAAGACAGGGATAGGGTAGCCAAGGGCCCCAGCACTGCAGACTTTGCTGTCCACAGTAACCATTTTGTATTTCGTCCTAAGATCAGTGATAAGCCATTGATGAGTTGTAAGTAGAAAAAAAAGCTATAATTAGATTTGCATTTTTAAAAGATGACATTACAAACCTATAAAGTGGGATGGACAAAGGATGGTTAATGGGTACAGGGGTACAGTTGAATAGGAAGTGTAATTTCTAATGTTCTATATCACAGTAAGGCAACTATGCTTGACAACAAAAGAGTTTTGAAAAGTGTACATTTCAAAACAGCTAGTAGAATTTTGAATGTTTCCAAAACAAAGAAATGATAAACATTTGGGGTAATGAATATATTAATTATTCTGATCTGATCATTGCCCATCTACTGAAATGTCACACTGTAACTGGGCATGGTGGCACAACCTGTAATTCCAGCAACTTGGGAAGCTGAGATAGGAAGATCAGAAGTTCAAGGCCAGCCCTGGCAACTTAGCAAGACCCTGTCTCAAAACAAAAAATAAAAATGACTGGAAATGTAGTTCAGTGGTAAAGTGCCCAGTATGTTTAATCCACAGTGCCACAAATAAATAAACATATGTCACACTATACCCCATAAACATTGTATAATTATGATGTGTCAATTAAAGAAAACATATATTTTAAAAAGGAACACAAGGAACTAAGGGTTTTACTCAGAAGAATGCCTGGTTAGCATGTGCAGGACCCTGGGTTCAATCCCCCAATCTTAAAAAAAAAAAAAGGAAGAAAGGAATAATCATATCATATCTATGGTTTCATACCTATAAATTCACAAAGTTAAGAGTAAACTTTTAACAAAGCATTTACTTTTTTTTTTTTTTTCTGTTTTAGGGAACAAAGCCAGGGTATTTTACCTCTGAGTTACTTCCCCAGTTCGTTTTACTTAAAAAAAAAAAAAAAAAAAAAAAAAGAAAGAAAGAAAGAAAGAAAGAAAGAAAAGAAACAGGTTCTCTCTAAGTTGCCCAGATTGGTCTCTCTAAGTTGCCAGACTCTCCTGCTTCAGCCTCTGGAGTCACTAGGATTACAGGCAAGCACCACCACACCCAGCTTTACTAATTTAGAAAACCAAGCACATACCACTTAGAAATGAAAATAATTTTAATATGATAATAAAATGCTTGGATACAATGTGATCTCTGTTACAATATTAAATATATATAATTGCTTAATTGGTTGGGGAAAATTAGATCTTATTAACTAATATGAAATCTAGAAAATAAATATCAATGTGTAAGAAAAATGACACTGGCAGCTTCCATTGAATTAGAATGGAAAGGAGGGGTCATTCATGGCAGGGGATCAAATAAGATGTACCTGAGGTAGTCTGGTGTCAGATAATGGTAACAGCACTAAGGAGGTGACAGGACAGAGAAACACATAGACTTGGGAGTTGGATAGCCATTATTACTGGCCTCCTGGGTCTGGCTTGGGAAAGGGTTCCTAGGTCTGTCACTCATTGAGAAAGATAAAGAATGAGAGAGAGAGAGATTTGAAGATCAGGGGGGTTGTCCTCTGAAGTTAACATATGGGCTTATTAGGGATGAGACCATGCAGAGACATCGCAAGTAGAGATGTCAAGGAGGTGTCTGGATTTAAGTGTATGGTTGAAAAGAGAGGGTCAGGTTAGAGCTAATTGCATTGGGAGATGTCATCCTAAAAATGGCATTCAAAAGGTAGAAAGAGTACAAGGAAAAGAAAGGAAGAACCAGAAGCTAGCCCAAAGGAATGTCTACATTTAAAAATGGTAAAGGAGAAGGAAACAGTAAAGGAGCTTGGGAAGTGCCTACCAGAAAAGTAGGAGAAAAAACAAAAGAGTGTGGTGTTCAACAAGGCAAGAAGAGAGAATGTTCCATAAGGAGGAAGTGGCCAACTGCTTAGTGGTCAATGAAGTAAGACCACAGTCTGTTTGTGAAGTACACAAAAGCACATGAGCTGCTAGTTCAGAGGAGAGAACTTCATGTTAGAGATAAAAAGTTGCCTTTCTAGAAATTTCAATTATGAGTAGCTGGTATCCTTTATTTTCAAGGAGGATTTTTACACATATAGCCATGAAACCAATCTGATTGAAATAGTTCTCAAAATGGTCAGATTACTAGGCTCTCTGTAATAGCCAGACTAGTAGGAGATATCAGTACCATTCCCCACCCCATATTTAATAATGAAAAATTTCAAACATATGGAAAAGTCAAAAGCATTAATGATCACTCATGTATCTATCACCTAAGTTCTGCAAGTAACATTTAGCTTAATCTGCTTTATCACATTTCTATCCATTTAACAATCCCTCTATCAGTCCATTTTACCTCTAGTTATATATCTTCAATATATGGTTCTTTATCTTTCAAGGTAAAATTTAAAAAATAGTGAAATGTACAAACCTTAAGTGTACTATTTGATGTTTATTGACAAATGTATATCTTATAACTGTTCTACTATGTGATAGAATATAACATCTACCCAGAAAGTTTGTCCCTTCTGCTTTATCTTTCAGAAAGGGCAAAGAATATTAGTAAAGAACATGGATTATCTCAATCCAATTTCTGTTGATATCGCAAAATACCTGAGGCTGTGTATTGTATAAAAGAAAAGACATTTTACTTAGCTCAGTTCGGGAATTCTAAGAGCATAATGCTTTAGCTAAGCATCTGCTTGGTTCTGGTAAAGATCTTACAGTGGGTAACATCATATAGTGGAAGTGCATGCAAGAGGGAGAAATTTCATGGTGAGAGAGGAAATAAGAAAGAGGACAGGGGTCAGACTTGCTCTTTTATAACAACGCTCTTGTGCAAGAACAACTAACTTAATCTACTCTAAGAGCAGTGCCTCTAATGATGATTCCTACCAGTTTAAACCATTTCCCAATATTACTACACAAAGAACCCAGCTTCCAACACATGAACATTCATACTATTTCCAAACTTGGCACTGATGAAGGGCTCATGGTAAGAACACAGCAAGTGTTAATTCCTTCTGCTAGGGGACTCATACAGATTCACCCACATTTTAACCAACATAGAAAAAGACATTGATCTCTTCCTAAAAGTGCTTTTGTAAACATTTCACAATAAATGCTTTGTAGAGGACAATGGTGTTCAGTGAACCAAGGCCAGCCTGGGAAATCATCATTCCTCACTCAGAATTCTGCCCTGCTAGTGCTGAGCAAGCTTATGGCACAATCCTCTGACTTGTAAAACAGGAACAGTAACTATTCATATAATAAGGATGCAAAAATTACCCTTATATTTTTTAATGTTTTAACTAAATAAGTCCTGATGAAAAGGTGGAAATATACAAATATTTCCAGGAATCTGCCATATTTTCATAGACTGCTTCTTTGGTGCCTTCATCTGGGCACCTCACTAAGGCGAGGCATGCGGCTATCAGCTTGAGTCAGGAACATCTGTGTGGAGCATTGCACCTGCTTAGATTTGGCACTAGAATCAGAATTGTAGTTGCTCACAAGATCTCCCTGGTGGAATATCTATCACTAACAACCCTTCAAAGAGGCTCTGGGGTGAGTTTATTTTCTTGATTTTGTTTAGTAAATTTGTGCTTTAATTAGATCATACAAGAGACTGGTTAAAGTGCAGAAAGAATTACCTTCCTTAAGCCTGGTTTTAAGGAATTCAGAGATTCACTTTTTAAGATATTAAATAAAATTTCTTAAGCATCTTCCCAAGTGTGTATACGCTATACGTGTGTGTGTATACATGTGTGTATATATGTGTGTATGTATATATGTATGGGTGTGTGTATATATATATTCCTCTACATATATTCATCTATTTACAGCTAAACCATCTTCACTATTGAATTTATCTCCTGCCTCAATTTGGTTGTTATTCTCATCTTTATTTCTTATTGTATTGATTTATTTATTAATTTTTGCAGTGCTGAGGATTAAGCAAGCCCAGGGCCTCATGCATGCTTGGGAAGTTCTCTACCACTGAGCCACACTCCTGTCGTTATTATATTGTAATATGATATAAATAAATTTCTTATATTTGTCTCCTTTTTATTTCCTATTCTCATGTTTTCATTTCTGCATGACTACAGATCCTCCTGTATGACTGAAGTGGATCCCATCCAGCTTGCACTGTTTCATTTAAAAAATGAGAGATTAGAAATATTTGTTAAGTCACTTATTTAGTCAATAGATGCATTCTTTCAAGAGAATAATTGAACACCTACAATGGAACACCAAAGTGGGTCCTATAGAAGAGAGAGGTAAAGGGAGTGGGGTTCATAGCTTTAGAAACAAAATCCAGCTGGATGTGTGACATTTACACATGAAACAATGTCCTCAAATGCACAATTCTCATCAGAAGCACAGCAAATTAGAGCAGAAAGCTTAAGCTTTGCTGTTCACAACAATGCTGCTGTATCAGCAGAATGAGCAGGAGGGAGAAAAATCACTGTGGTTAAAAGAAACTGCTGGCTTATGGAGTTTTTTAAAATTACAATTTGCCTGCTCTTCTGACAGTGCTAGTTTTGCTTAGGTGGCAGAGTGGCTTTCATGAAAGCTTGAGCTCAGTCTTGTTTTATGCCTGTTTAAAGAAAGAGGTCAGGTAAAATGACTATAGTAATAGCACCACGCTAGTTGAAAACCATAGTGTCTTTCAGATGAGACGAACACACACACACACACACACACACACACACACACACACACAATGGAAAATTTCTGTCCACTGAAAATCCCTTAAGTTGTTTCAGAAACACACGTGTGAGCAATATCCTTTTTATTCTTTGGTGTGTTTTCAAGGAAAGCAGTGTTTCAAATCTAACCTGTGAGAGCTGAGAATAGTTTAGAAGCTTGTGTTAATTTTGGGTCGAGCAGTATCTTAGCTTTTTTGTTGCTGTGACTAAAAGGACCCAACCAGCATAGAGAAGAAAAAGTTTATTTGCGGGCTCACCATTTCAGAGGTTTCAGTCCTTATAAGTCATCATTCATTGGGGCTCCAGGTGAGGCTGAACATCATGGCAGAGGGAAGCGGCTCACGTCATGATCAGGAAGCAGAGAGTGCACTTGCCAGATACAAATATATACCCAAAGCCAACTCTCAATTCCCACCTCCTCCAGCCACACTCTACCACTTCAGTTACCACTCAGTTAATCCTTATCAGGGGATTAAATCACTGGGTTAAGAATCTTACAACCCAATCATTTCTCCTCTGAACCTTCTTGCACTGTCTCACATGTGAGCCTTTGGGGACACCTCACATCCAAACTATAACAAGCAGCAAGTGGGTTTTGAGTATCAAGGACAATTTGGAGTTCACTGGTGTCTGGCTAAATTGCAGGTTCTTCATAAAGTACTCATTCAGATTCACCTGGGGTTACACAAACTCACAAGTCACAGATGCTGTGAATTCAGTCTCAGTAACATACTGGCTATACTTTTTGGTGCTTTTCCTTTTTTCTAATTTGTTTTTGGGTTGTGTTAAATGGGAAACATATATAATTGAGACAAGGCAAAAAAAGAAGAGATGTATGAGTTTTTTTTTACTTTTTACTTTTTTAAAAAATTCTGCATTGCTATATTTGGGGTGAGGGACTGAATTTTTGAATATTCTTCCAAATCTCTTCATATAGTACTGCAATTTATAACTGAATACTATACTGAATACAGATGCTCCATGATTTAAAATGGGGTTACATTCCAGTGAACCAACTGTAAGGTGAAAAATATCGTAAGTTAAAATTGCATTTAATACACCTAATGTGCTGAATATTGCAAGTTAGCCTACTCTACTTTAAGCATATCTAGAATACTAAAATTGGTCTACAGTTGGATAATATCTAATGTTACTGAATATCTGTATTTCAAAAATGCTGGCATTTTATTACAGAGTATTGGTTATTTCCTCTTGATGGCTAGCTGACTGGAAGCTTCTGCCACCTCCCAGCATCACAAGAAAGGATGGTACCACAAATCACAAATACATCACAAAATTCAAAGTTTAGTTTCTAATGGCATGTCTCACTTTATATCATCATAAAAAATTGTAAGTCAAACCATTTTTAGGTTGGGGACAGTTTGTACTTTAATCATTTAAAACATTTTAAACCACTTTGGAAGAGAAATGAGTAATAACTGACTACATTTTCAAAACTTCATGTCATGTATATCATAGGATGTCTTCTTAAAAGCTGAGTAACCTCATCCGTGTTCATTTGGTAAGAAAAGTGGGCCGAAGGGCAGAAAACAAAAAGACTCTTATCCTAAATGCTGATCAACATGGTCTGTAACTGGTATTAATGATTTTTTAAATTTACAAATCAAAGATATTTTAGTGTGCTCATGAGGAATGTAACTATCAAGTTTACAAATAATGGCAAGTTATTAATATCCTGAAAGATGGTAATCATGGGTAGGGCAAAGTTATGGTCATCTGTTTCATGGTGGTGGTGAAATATAACAAATTACTTCTTTCCATAAAGCCTCCAAAACAGAGTAATGCAGGTATTCCTGGCTTCACATTCTAGCAAGACTGGTTATGCAGTGCTTTTCTAGAAATTATCTGTTTTCACTCGCACACTTTCATGACACATTAAAGATAAATTAATTGTAAGAGGAAATGCTAGTTGTCTTAATTTAAGAACATTTAGCAAGATGCATATGGCTATGCTGGTTGTGAAACTAAGACAATCTGTGCCTCTGTTTCATAAATTTGCAGTTCTTAGTTTTCATACTTCCTCAAACCATAAAATTACTGTCCATTCTTAGGAAATCTACTTCTCACATGAAATTCCTTTTTATTCTTTTTATTTATTTATCCTGCTTAATGAAATCAGGTTACCATATGATCTCCTCGAGCTTGAAAATCCTTTAAGACAATACTTAAAATTTTATAAACTATATCCAAATCTAGTATCAATTCTTTAGTTTTCCCAAATAATAGAAAAGTATGCTCTTTGTATTACAGAGGTAGTATTATAAACAAGTGGGGACAGGATGGATTATTTGACAAATAGTGCTGGAAATATCAATGGTGATCATCCTAGGGAAGAAGGATTTCTGATAAATTCTAATATATTTCTTCAAATATAAAAAAAATTATTTGGGGCAAGGGTTATAGCTCAGTGGTGAAGCACTTGCCTAGCATGCATGAGGGGTTTGATTTCCTAGCACCATTAGAAATAATGATTGTTGTGATTATTTTAACAATGATCATGAATTATTTATAAATTAGAAAGGTAAAGTAAAGCTGTTTCCATTGTAAAAATAACAGTATTGGAAAAATTGGTTTCCTATATGTAAATAAATAAAATTAGATCTTTATCTCTATTTACAGGCAAAGAACTAAAGAAAAAATATAAAGCAAAAAACTTAGGGGTGGGGATATAGCTCAATTGGTAGAGTGTTTGCCTTGCATACACGACGCCCTGGTTTCAATCCCTAGCACCACAGAAAAAAAAATTATACTATTAGAAGAAAATATATAGATTATTTTCATGAGCTTGATTTAAGAAGAATTTAAGACAGAAAGAACATGAGTCATAAAGAAAAAGATGTATACATTTGCTTAAAAATTATAAATGATATCAAAATTAAAAACTTTTAAAATGAGGTTAAATAATAGACCACGACCAGAAAGTATACTTAACATGTATAACAAAGTATTAGTATCCAAGATAAGTGAGGGGAAAAATTAATAAGCAAAAATAAATTTAATGGGCAAAAATATAAGCAGGAAATAGAAAAGGAAGACAGACTTACCAAGAAAAATCACAAAACATGCTGTTTCACTGTAATTATAGAATACTAATTAAAAACACATACTATGGTACATCTGTCTACTAAAGACTGTACGTAACTCTTCGTTAAGCTGAAGACAGGAAACCAAAGTACAAACACAAAATCTGCAAATTTATACACTAAAATGTGTTTGCTTTTACACTGTGTTGAATTCAACATCTAGTTTCCTTCAAAAGCACCTGGTCAGTATGTTCCAAACTCTCTATCAGCTATGTTTATCTTATTTAACTTTATATGGTGTTGATTTGTGGGCTTAGAAATAGCTTTACTTTAAATAATGTCATGTCCACATTAAAAGACTAGAGATGGGGGAAAAACTTGGCCAAATCCATCAGAGATGAATTACATATGGTTTAAACCCAAACTTTATCAAAAGCTTTTTGATTAAATCAGAAAAAAAGTAACATAAATAAACACTTGTACTTTTCCAGTGTTACAGGGGCTCTTTAGGCTTGGTTTGGGTAGTTATAGCCAGAGTTAGGTGCCACAAAAGTGACCCACACTGTTGGCTTTTTGCCATTCAAGAATTGGGATGGCTTAGGAGGCCATAGGTCAAAGTGAGGGTGTAGCCACCTCATTGGGAATTTACTGGACCTTGCCTGGGCAGAGATGGACTTGTGGGGCAACAGATATTCCTCCAGCTTTGCTAAAGAAGTGGCTCTACGTTGATTTGTAGCTGTTATCCACTATTTGTCAATATTCTAAAAATCACTGGGAAGTCTCTATCATTTAATAAAACTATCTATCAACCCAAATATAAGGCAAATAATTTTGAGAAAAGTAAGACTTGAGGACTGGGGTTATAACTCGGTGGTAGTGCACTTGCCTAGCATGTGTGAGGTCCTGGGTTCTGTCCACAGTACTACCAAGAAAAAAGAAAAAAAAAAAAAAAAAAAAAAAGAAGAAAGAAAGAAAAGCACAACTTGATTTTTTCTTTTTTAGATTTCTTGATCAGTTTAAGGATTCCCTGTTTGATACAAGCACTGTAAGTGTTGTGATTAGTTACATTTCCCCAAAAAGCTCTTATGTGTTTTGTAATCTCCCCTCCTTTGTAATAGGCCTAAGGCAAATTTAGCCTGGTAAGTGTGAGTCTTGGAAATAAAACATTCAGTAAGTTCTATGTTTTAATTACAATCTGAAGCACCATTCAAATGTCCTCCAGGCAGAATCTGGCAGATGCTTGGAGACAAGGTTATATTCAACAGACACTGGTATGTACCAGCATACTGACCAGTGTTCAATTAGGTTAATGCCTGAGTCTTACCAGGAGTTCAACATTGTGGATATAGTCATGGCCCAGGAGCCCCTTATTGCCTGAGATATACCAGCATCTAGCCCTATTGCTTCTCCAGCCTTTCTCTTCCCATTGAGACATCTGATCCTCATTTTCACCTCATGTAGTCTCCAAGGCTCATCGAATGTCAGGCAGGAAGTATTTGAATTTCTTAATTCATCACCCTGGATTTGGTGCTGAGTTCATAGTAGTGTATCAACTCTCTGGTACACAGACATTTAAATGTACTCCACTGTTCTTGGGCTATGCCATCCTGCTTATTATCAATAGTAATGTACCTTTTAGCCACATCTCTTCTGCTGTCTGCCTGGAATGCATCATTTTCAGTAAAAGTGGTTGGTTGTTACAGGGAAATGACATGAGTAAGAAAGGATGTGATAGGGTTCTTTGATCACTCATGTTTCTTAGAACATCATTGCCTTCTTTCTGTGTTCTATGCAAGTTCTGGTCCTAGTGGAAAGTGTGACCTGTCTGTGCTGTCTCTGCTTACTCAGTTGTAGAAGTGAGACACTGACCTCTTCTTCCCACTTTATATTTACATCATTAAAATCTTACCACAATCTTCTGAGGGAGGAACTATTATTCCCCATTCTACTTATGAGGAAACTGGATTCTGAAAGGCTAAAACAGCATGCCCAAAGTCACCCTTCTGGAAATGGAGAAGCTAAGATTCAAAATAAGAATTTTCAGATTACAAAACCTGTGCTCTTAATCACTGTCTTATGACCTTGGTCACTTGGACTTGGCTTTCTCTTGTTCATTGTGCCTGAGTTCACATATTCTTTCATGTTTAGATCCAAGGTCTTCCTAAGGATAGGACTCTGCCATGTTTTAGCAGCTCATCCTCAGAGAATGGAACGCTCCTCTGACCATGACGGCATGCCTGAGTCCAGCTTTCTTCTGACAATGTGCTCTATCACTACCTGGTTCACTGGATATTCAAACATAATCTCAATCATCATCACTATACATTTCTTTCTGATACAGTACCAGATTCCTGAAGCCAACTGCTTATATAAACTATGAGTTTTTACTACCATACTCTTTGGCTACTGCCTTGGAGTCCAATTTTCTTTCAGCAGTAGCCATTGGTCTGAGCCCCTACTATTAACCCCAGCCCAGTGAGTTAGTCAGCTTACAAGTCCTGCCCCTCCTAAACTTCTTCACTGAATACCATTTAACCATGTTAAGTTTGGCTCTTTCTTGAGGCTCTTGAGCAAGACAACCTCAGCAGGACTAAATCAACAAGACTGACTCAAGCCTTCTCTTTCTTCACTAGTGTCTTAAATTGGGTTTCCCCAAAAGCCAACTTTGAGACAAAAATCTGAGGCCAAGTAGTTTATTTTGGAGGTGAAATGTTATTGAGTGGTTCCCCCTGTATGCACACAGGATTCAGTCCTATTGAATGACAACATGAAACACACCCTAGTCTTTCCTTGCAAGGCAGGCAAGAAAACTTAGAGACTTTCCCATGGTCTGATGGAGGGCTGTACCTGCACTTCAAGACAGAGCCCTAAAGTGCAGAGTCATGGGTGCTTGTGGTAGGTTGCTCTGGCACAAACTGTGATGGTGAGGACCTATTTATAGGCAGAGCACAGGTAGTATCTGCTATGATCTGCATCAAAGCCTTTGTCTTAGTGACTCTGGAAAGTTTCAGGAGGAAGTACTTAGTATCAACAATGGACTCTTGTTCGGTTTCTTACATTTGGCTCACGAATTGCATTATCAGAGCCCTACAGAAGGCTGCTTTAGCAGTCTCTCACCTCAACCTGTCGCCAGGTACATTCAGAATTCTCAGAGATCTTTCCCATATTTTTTGCTTTTACTAACTCTGAAAATATAGGTTATCATACACTATTTAGTTAGCCTCTCCCTATCTGAAAAAGGGCATGAACTACATATTATGAAACAGCACTAAGTATAAAATACTCTCCTTGTCCTTGAGAAACATGTAGTCTAGTTGGGCAATTACATTACGTATCATTATTCTTTTCAGGTGGAATACAGGATAAGAACTAAAGGAATGGACTTTCTCAAGAACTTTTACAGTTAGAAAATCTGTAAAAAACAGAAATTAAGGTGATTTGAGACTAGAATTAAAATACCAGAATCACAGAATTAGTCACCTCTGCAGGTCTACCACAGATGGTACTACTTTTAACATTGTGCTATAGAGATGTCTGATTCCAATTCTACCATCAATTCCTTAAAAACACCGATGATTTCTGTATGAGTTATCTATTGTTGCATAACAAATTACTCAAAACACAACAGCTTAAAACAAGATACATGTATGTGTTATCTTAGTTTCTGTGAGTCAGGGGCCTAGGCTCAGCTTAACTGGGTCCTGTTTCTCAGAATCTTTCACAAAGCTGAAATTGAGATGCAGACAAAGCTCTTCTTATTGGAAGCCCAGTTGGGGAAGAATCTTCTTTCAAACTCATGTGGGTGTTGGCAGGATTCAGTTCCTCACCGATTGGTGAACTGAGGACCTCAGTTACTGGATTGTGGTTGGATAGCAGTCACCTTCAATTTCCTGCTTCTCCATCATGGCAGTTTGCTTTACCAAAGTATGTAAGCCAGGAAGGCAAGAGAGACTGAATTCACAATATTTTCAAACCTAATTGTGGAAATGACATTCCAACTTCTTTGCTATATTTAATTGCTTAGGTCCAGTCTACACACTAGATGAGGAGGTTACTTACATAAGGTTACTTTCATGAACACAAAGAAGTGGGGATCACTGGAAGCCATCTTAGAAGTCTGCCTACCCTTTATCACCTGATTATAACAGATTCCTTTTTACAAAAATTTTTTAATTCTTAATGATATTTTTTATTTTTTATCTTCCTATGACAACACAAGAGTTGAAAATTGCACCAGATTTCAGACAGGGCAGAACAATATGGTAGGCGAATTTGGATTTGCAAATCCCATTCTCTCTAGCGGACAGATCCACGTAAGAACTTTGACATGTTCCCTGAAGGCAAGACTGTATCCTTTATCACAACATCTTCAACACTTAGTGTGCCCAACCCTGAAACATGAAAAGAATTTTGAAAATATTAAATTGGTTGAGAAATTGTAGAGGATGATAAAATCTGTCCCTCCTAGGATAATTCCCAAGGTACACATTTAATAAAATATGGAATTTAGAAAGTAGTCATGGAAAGGGGAAATTCTCTACTGCAGGAATACCAAATAAATATTTGATGAAACAAATGTCAACAAGGCTTTACCCATGATGGCTCTAGATATCTTCACTTTTCAATAATGCTTTTCAAAATGTTAATCAGAGAAAAATCTGTTTTGTGAAAATCTGAATCTAGTAAAAACTGCACTTGCCATGACAGTCAGAGGGAGTCTTCACAACTGAGACCTCAGGCAAGTAGAATTCAGAATCCAATTTTTCGAGAGGTTGTTATAAAGGATTTAGGTACTAGATGTACTCTGGGAAATTGTGTCCCAAAGAGATTTAAAGTTGCAGTTCGGCAGAAGAGTGAATTCATGTGAAAATCTGTGTAAATCCTTCTCTACACAAGGACAACTATAAATTTTTGTAAGCCCTTCGATGTCTGGAACTCCAGTGGCTTTTAAGAATGTGTTCAGTGGTAGAGCACAAGGCCCTGGGTTGGAATCCCAGCAGAACAACAAAAAAGACTACGTCCGTTGTTTTATTATTTACTTCAGAAGAAATGCTGCTTAGAAAAGTAAGTTCATTCATCTGTTGTTTCCTTCCTCTTCCCTTTCTCTCTCCCTCTCTTTTTTCTTCCTTCTTTCTTTCCTTTCCATTCCATCCCATTTTTCTTCTCCTCTTCCTGCTTCTTTTCAGCAGTGATAGGACTGAACCTAGCCTAGGGCTTTGCAAGTATTCTACCACTAAGCTATATTCCTAGCCCCCTTTTTCATCTTTCTTTCAATACACATATGTATGTCCTGAGTCACTGGGAAATGCCATAAAAATGTCAAAATTCTTTTGAGCTGTTTTCTTATTTTTAGGCCAAATCAACATTTTAAAATGTATCCTACTTGCAAAATCAGATTGAGCTTCAATCTGAGTAGATATTTTTAATATATATTTTCACATTTTTTCTATGATTCTTCTCATTTAGATATATCATGACATTTGTAGCTGAAGATTGAGACCTTTAACTTCCATAAATGTATTTATCAGACAATGCTAACCTTCACTTCTTTCATTCTCCTGCATCTCATGGTATATTCCTACATGGCTGTAAAAAAGTCAGACTGGCCTGCTATTAGTATCCTTCTGCAGGCAAGGTCCATGATAAGGACAAACTTTCTTTTCTTTGATGATTTTGTTTATAACGTCCTCTGTCTCAAGGAGTGATTTCCTGATTCTATACATGAGAGATATCACAAACATTATGGAAAATCACAAACATTTGCTGGTCAATTTGGCCTTCTTACTGTTTTGGGTAATTTAAAGCATTGCATCTTAACACTAGCATTCCTTAAGTATTGATAGATGAGTAAGAGTCAGATTGTGTACTTTATGAGTATGACAAGGAGGTTCCAAGAACTACAAATTCTGAAAAACAAATCCCTTCAGTAAATAGTGGAAAATGATAGTTTATTTTAAGCCCTTTGAAAAGTTGAAAGATGATGCAAAAGGAAAGAGCTCATCTGTTCTTAGTCAGCTTTTGACCTTTGACTATATAAATACAAGAACCACACAAGCTAGAGCTAGGAAACACAGCCTGATATTTCTGCTATCCAGATCAACGAAAGAAATCTTCCCATTGTGTTTTACAGAGATATACAAGAGTGCCATTACATAGAACATTACATTCAATCATTTATTCATGAAGAAGGAAGTTATTAAGTTCTTGGCAATCTCGGTAAACTTTTTCTTTTTTCTTTAGTCCTCCCTCCCTTCCTTCCTCCCAAACTCCTTGCCTTCCCCTTCCTCTTCCTCTTCTTCCTTCTTTCCTTCCTTCCTCCCTCCTTTCCTCCCTCTATTTGAAGATTGAGGAGATTGGATCAGATGTGTTCCATTCTATTCTGATACAATGGTGATACCTGTACCCATCCAACAGGCTATCTCAGAATCCATGCAATAGTGCCCATTCTTCCACTGCCCTGATACCACAGCCCCTTCTTATCTGGTTTGGAGATTCTATCCCACATCATCTCGACACCAACACACAGTAGTGTGCCAGTCTCCGTCAAAAGCATTTTGCTTTTATAAAGGATGAGGAAGGTTAGTTTTGCCCCCTTGACATATTTATGCCAAAATCAAGTGTTTCACACCCTGGGAAAGTTACTCTGACTCTCTCAGTAAGACTTTGACATTACTTTCTGTAAGTTCTCAATTCACTTTGCATGTACACTCTGAATTATTTTCCTGTAAGGTTTTCCTAAGAAGGGCTATGGTCTTCTGCTTTTGTATCTCCAATGCTGTAATGCCCAGCACACAAGAGGGGCTGAAAATATATGTGTGTAGTAAATGAATAAGTAAAAGTTTTTTTCATGGACAATTTCACCTTGTTCTGATCACTCTTTTATTATACTACTTGGGCTGTTTATATTATACCTCACAAGTATATGCAGCAAATGAACTACTGAGATTCAATATAATTTTCCTAGCCAAAAAATTTTATACATGCAATGAGAATTGGTATTTAAAGAAATTTTATATGAATCTTTTTGTAACTGGGCAAGGAAGACATGAATTCAAATACAGGGATTTTAAGAAGCAGGTTTGGGAGCGGGACGGGGAGTCCAGAGCTGTTTCTTCTGCCTAGAATGCAAGCTTCCCAAAAAGCCCAAGAACTGACCCATTTCTCTCATACTAACCACACTCATAGATACTCTATACTAAAACCTGAAAGTTAATAGCAGTAAACAAAAAAAGTTTCCATTTATTAAAAAGAAATGTGTGTAAGAGGTTAATTTTTCCTTTTCCTTTATTATTTCTCAAAATGTACACAGTTTTATTTTTTTCTTGCAATAAAAACAACACTGATTGAAAGACAGCACATTAAATATTGAGCTTCACTGTTATTTCTAAAATCTGCAGGTAAACATTTCTCCTTGAAGAGATATACTATAAATTTATTTGATTCTCTATTGATAATAGTTTCCATGGCTTCCAGGCTTCCAAGGTTTTGAATAATATTGTAATAAACATTTCTGTACACTTTTCCAGATATTTCCTTGGCATAAATTCTTGTTAAGAACTGAATACACATTGAGAGATTATACTCTTCAGAGGCTGATCTTATGTTATCACCATCACTGGATGAGAATGGTACACCACACATTAATAATACCAATTATTAGAAATCTCAAAAATTTTCCAACCTATTAGGCAAAAATTGTGTTCCCTGTTGTTTACTTACGGCAATAGTTATATCTTGAGCGTTCCCTAAAGACCACGTGTTAAAGTCTTAGTCCCTAGCTTGGCACTATTGAGAGGTGGTGGACCTTAAGAGACAGGGTCTAGTGGGAGGTTTCTAGGTCACTGGGAGCATGTTCTTGAGGGGAAAAATAGGGCTCCAGTCCCTTCCTCTGTTTCTCTGCCACTGCGAGTTGTGCAGTTTTGCTCCACCATGTGCTCCCTGCCATGATGTCCTACCTCACCACAGGCTAAAAAACAATGGGGGCCAATGGACCACAAATTGGAACTGTAAGCCAGAATAAACCTTTTCTTGCCATAAACTTAATATTTCAGGTATTTTGTTATAGTAACAGGAAGCTAAGACAATTACTTTGCTAGGAAAGGACTGATCAAATATGACAGAAGAATCTCACATTAACCATGGAAACTAATAGAATTCAGTGCCATGTTGGGGAAGTAACAAGTGACATGAATATAATAATGGCTTCAGTGATAATCTGCTTATTTTTTTAAATAGTCTGTTCTTGAAGTCTATATAGTTATGTTACTGGCTATTATGACTTCCACTTCCCCTTTGGTCCCACATTATCCATGATTCACTTGAGAAGAATTTGGAAAGGTCATGAAGAATTTATTCACTAACTTCACTTCTACCCCCACATCCCAGTGTGAAACAGATCTAACAATTCAGTTTATCATTGTGACCAGATTGCTCTATTTTGCAACTCACATTTCCTGTTGGAAATCCTTTTTTAAAAAAAATTCTCTTATGCTCTCTCTTACTCATCCAACTCTTTCTATAGACTTTTTGACTTTATAACTACTAGCTCTTAGTACATCTTTCTGAAAAGCAGGACTGAACCTGTCTCTTATTCATAGAAAGCCCAGTGAGATACACAGGCCAGTACTGTCATGTGCAGGCATGCTAAGAGGCAGAGTACATGATCTGCCTGTGGCTGCTTTAACAAGCAGGATGTGACTTAGGAGAGAATTATGATTTAAAATACTTGACTCAAGTGTTCCATAGATGGAGCAACTCACACTGGAAAGAAATGAAGCATTTTTGAACTGTTACTGTGTGCCAGGTTACATGTTAATCATTTTTTATAAACAGAATGATTTAATATTCTGATTATATTTTCAGAAAATGAGAACCAAAGCTTCACAGAATCCAGTAAATGTTGAGGTCAGAATTCAAATCCAAGTTTATCTCATTACAAAGCTTATCATTTTAATTATACCATGTCCTCTGTCTGTAGGGCCCATGTGTGATGGTTTAAATGAAGAAGAAATCATGAGAAGAAAGCCAAAGTTCCCATATTTGATTATCCCATAGACATTTTTCTAGCTTGCCCAATTCCGAGGCCTGCATTCCCACCCTCTAATATAAACACTTTATTTAAAGGGTTGATCACTATAGTTAGGGCCAATTTTCCTGAACTTACAGTAGTAACACTTAGAATAGTAGAATATATCTAACTTGGCAGACAACCTGTTCATTAAATGTATGTAATCAATCAAACCCATGGAATTAAGTTACTAATTTTTTTACTCCCTCAGTGGATTGAATCCAGAGCTTGCTAGGCACATATCCTACCACTGTAGCTATATCTCCAGCCCAGGTTACTTTCATTTGAAGTCACTGCCATCTGGGTCTGGGCCCCGAAATAGTAACTTAGAGAGTGGGAGGAAGAATAGAGATTTTTCAAACAGCCCTCACAATTTTATCCTAAGGACTCCAGGAAGAATAGCTGATTACACATTAGGTTACTTTATAAGTGCAGTGGCTCTGGAAAGCAACTTACATTTCTGGGTGTGAGAGATGTTAATCCTGACATTTTCACTTGAGAATTATTTGGACTAAGGATAAGCCAAAGTCGTGTTGGACAAGCTTTGATGGAATTCTATAATTTGTAAAATATAATTCATGGGGAATGCAGTGGAATATCTTAGACTGAGTTTTTAAACTCATGAAGGTTAAATTTTTAAAAATTCTGTGCTGCTGTGAAAGTTCCAGAAACTACTTACAAGTTTATTAGAGCAAAAAAAAAAATGGGCAAAAGGAAGGGGGCAGGTAAGGATGTGACACACAAGAAGGGAAGGCACTGAAGGAAAAATCAAGAGGCAGTAAGTGCCAGGTAAACTCTCCATAGTAGGAAACAGTGCTGTGAGTATTGTAGCTGTCACTGAATAAATACTTGTTGGAATTTCCAGAGATGACCAAACAAACATGAAGAAGGAAATGGTTTTTTAAAAGCTTTACTTGGAACATTTCTGATACGTAAAATTACGGGGAACAGTAATGAGAAGTCGCGTGAGGTACTACGGCCATCCCTAACGACTAGCCTTAATTTTTACCTACCACTCCCTATCACTAGGAAGCAAATTACAGACAGTATATCATTTCACCCTTAAATACTTCGTTACACAACTCTAAAGCAAAGAAATGGGGACCAAGGCATTTCTATCGAACCTACTTCTGTGTCTGGAATGCCGTAATTTGTAAAAATAAAATTTACAACTTTTTTTTTAAAGTAAATGCAACAAAAGAGGAGGCAGTCAATCCTCATAAGAATTTCCCGGAGGGAAGCTCACCCTATAAATCCCGCTTGGCGGCGTTTTATTCCCTCAGGAGCCCAGGGAGCAGCTCAGGGACGCTTCCTTTCAAGGCCGGACGCCAACCTGACCCAAAACACCCAGCCATTTAGGGCCTTGGCTGGTACCCGCCCCGCCCCGCCCACTAGGCCCAGCAGCCTCCGCGCATCCCTGCCGGCCACCGCCCCTCGGCGTAGGCAGCGGCGAGCCGCTCGGCACGCCAGGCCTGAGCTCGGGGGCGCGCACGCCGTACGTCCCTGGCTCGCTCGGGATTCTCGCTCGGCGCGGCCAGGGAAAGGCGAACGGTTTAGTCAGCCATGTTCTTCTCCTTGGTGTTCCGGGCCCGGGCGGCAGGTCTCGCCGCCCCGTGGGTAAGGAGGCTCGGGATAAGCCCGGGCACTGCCGCTACCCTTCTCCCACTCATCGTGTCTCCCCTAGTTTTGAGCACAGGAAGACCTTGGGCTCTGGAGGGTCAGCAGGCGGTGGCAAGGACACTGCGGCCTTCGCTCTCTCCTCAAGGAGGCGGTTGCAGCTTCACGCAGAGTGAGGATGCCGGAGGGAGGGTCGGCAACTGTAGCTGCGGCGGGTACATGGCTTCCCTCTCCAAACTGGGAAGTGTACGCCTAATTTGGTCACAGGACAAGAAGGCAGGACTACCGATGAATATTGGTGGTTTGCTCTAGCGCGGATCCTAGGCCTGCCCCCGGTTGATCGGTTTGTGTCTAAGATCCCCGGACCCCAGGAAAAGAGGCACTGCACACCTAAAGCTTAGCAACTGCGTTGTTGTGGGGTTGCAGCATACCTGAGAAAACTCTGGCTTGCTTGCTGAAGACCGAGTTTCTTTAGGTCTAGATAAGGGTGATCAGTATTTGATTAATTGCAGTTGTGCTTTTCGTATCGGAAATGCGCAATAAATAATCGTATCGTGCCTAATGCGAAAGAACTCTGTCACAAATAACTGCACCTAACTAAAGAATCCTAGTTTCGGTGGTCTTTTGAGGCTCAAGTACGTATCATTATAGGCAAGGAAGTTGAACTGTAGAGAGGTTGAAGCACTCAAGTTAGTTAATGCAGACTTCAGAAATACGATTATAATAGCAGATCATTTACTACCAAAAAGGCCCAATTTGTCTTTGGTCAATTTTTTTTTTTTTTTCCCTGTAAGTAAGAAAGAAAGATTGAATCAACTTTCAGCAAAAGAAGGGAAGATAGTGTCTATTAATGAATTCATGACTATAGAGTTAGATACGGGTTTGGATAGTATCTTCATTGCTTTTTGTAGCTATGTCGCCTTGGGCTGTTAATGTTTCTTTAGCTGTAAAATGGTAATATTTCCATTTATATCTTTCAGTTTATATTTGAGTGGGTCATGTTCTGCTGGATGCAGGTTACTGTGGATAATAGTAATGGTAACATTTGGTAACTATTTTGTGTGTGCTGAACACTGTTAAGTATATACATTTTTACATCTCATCTTTGAGATTGTAGTTTTTTTCCTTATTACAGATTATAAATGGACTTAATCTCTGTTCTTGTGAAATTGTTAACGTAAATATGATACAGTTTTAAAAAACAGTGTTAGAGATCTGAATAGGGCTATCCAATTTATTTTAAAGGTGGGATAAGCTTTTTCCTGGAGGTAATATTAACAGAGTGGGGAAAGGTCCGAAGATGACCTAGGTGGACAGGGCAACATGAAAAAAGACTTACTGATGTTGGCAAGAGAAAGGTTGGTGTGTAGGCAGCCAACTCTACTGTTGGAGTTAAGGCAAGTTTCCTAATTAAATGAGAGTGGCATTGGCCAGATCTTGGAGCACCTTGCATGCAGCCATACTAAATCTGATTTTATGTTGGATGTAGTGAGGAGTCAGTGAAAGGTTTTAGAGTACAGGGATTCAGTGAGGTTTCTGGTTTGGATAGGTCACTGAATGGGACTGAGAGTGGAATGGGTTTGACTGGAGCTAGAACCAGGGAGCTATATCCATAGAGGCTTGCAGAACCTTAGATGTAAGATGATGAGGCTCAGACCTTGTCTGTTAGTAGGAAGAACAGAAATAAGAATACCCATCAATTTATTTTGGGGCAAATGGGATTAGAGGTGTAAATAGGGTTAGAGATTTTAACAATGAATAAAGGAACTTTGGAAAATTTTAAAGTTTTATGTTAGTGTCTGCAGCTTTTTTATTTTCATAAGGAGTACATAGTATGTAGTACATATCCAATAATATTTGTTGACGAGTTTAATTTTTTAATATGCAAGTAATACATTGTCGGAAAAACAGAATATTGAGAATAGCATGTGGAATAAGCTCAAGAAATATAAACCATCCCTAGTCTCATCAGCCTGAAAATTACCACTGTTAACATTTTGATGTCTCCAATAATAGACTTTATGATTTTTTTATATACAAAAATCAGAAGGTACCAGTCACATGGTTTTATGGTTTTTCTCATAATATAGTTTATTCAGCTTATCAGTTGACATTACTTTTTTTTTTTTCCTTCTTGTGGTGTTGGAAATTGAACACAGGGCCTTGTGCACTCTACCACCTGAGCCATATCCCCTCCCTGACATTACTGTCATTTTAATGCTGTATATTATTTTATCTTGAGGATGTTCTATAACTTACAGAGCCAGGCCATTCTAACCTTTTATATATAGTGGGATATCAAAATGAACTTAGCAAAAATCAGGTCAAGTATGAGTAAGTTCTTTTCCTAAGAGAAATCTTGACCATTTACATTTTCAAAACAATTTACTATTCTAATTTCTGCTTGCTAGTTAGCCATTATATTCTTCAGCTAAAACTTTTTTTCAGTTCATAGTTGCTTAAAAAATGCGTAGAGCTGGGAATGTGATTCAGTATTAGAGCTCTTGCCTACAAGCTGGAGGCCTTAGGTTAGAGTCCTATCACTGCAAACTGTGGCACACACACCCCTACCCACCCTAACCCAGAATTTAATACCAATCTGAGCTTCATATTTTTTCTCCTGTAAAGTGGATTAACACCACATTGGGGGAATTGTAAGAATTGACTAAAAATTATAGTGATATTCCTTTCTTTAATAAAAATAATAATAATACTTATTCCTCTCTTTTAATAATTACATGTCAGTTTGTGCAATGTTGACACCACTTCAAACTCAGAACTGCCTCATTGCCAAACTATAACTTTTGGTTTCATAGATGAGAGAAGTTATGGTGGCATTTTCAAGTATTGTATGTTTTTTAATTCATTGAGGATATTTTCCTTTATGTCTGAAATTGTGACTGTAGCTACTTTTTTTTTTTTTTTTTTTTTTTTTAATATTTCTAGTTGTAGATGGACACAGTAACTTTATTTTTTCTTTTTATGTGGTGCTGAGGATCGAACCCAGTGCCTCACACAGACTAGGCGAGCACTCTACCACTGAGCCGGCCCCAGCCCCTGTAGCTACTTTTGAAACTGTCTCAACTGTTCTCTTTCCCTTGAAAATAGGTTGTGTTCCCCTCCCCCAACCATATTGAATAATTTTGGATTATGTCCTGATCATTGTGAAAAATATAGAGTCTCTAAATGCTATTTTGTTCCTTCAAAGAGTTTGTTTTGTTGTTGCTATGTATTTACCTGTGGTGACTAACATCAAATATTGACTCCGTTCTTTTAGTTGGGCTGCTTACAGTTTGTTGCATGCACAGGGCTCAGCCAGAGACAGGTAGAGTTTATATTCAGAACATGTTGCTTCCTCATTTTGGTACTTCGTTTTCTGAAATTTTCCACTTTCCTGTAGCTGTGGTTGCTCAGACCCTCCTTTGGTCCTTCAAACCATTAAGGCTGCATGTTTTCTTTTGGTCTGAACTGTCCAGCAGCAGGGGTTGGCAAACTGGGGTAGTGTCTTCAGGATAAAAGATGTAAAGAAAAAACAAAATCAAATCTTCCTGACTTTTGCTTCTTCTGAATATAGACTCCTTGCTTTGTGTGCCTGCTTGGGTTGTTCTCCAATGCCTTCAGAATTCTTTTTTTTTTTTTTTTTTTTTTTTAACATTTTATTGAGAGTTTTTTAAGTTTATAGTTGCTACCCATTGGTTTGAGTTGATATATCTATGTGATCATTCTAGAAGTATGCTACCTTCCGTGATGTTTTTCTTTCAAATTAAAAAAAAAATTTTTTTTGTTGAACTCAATACCTTTATTTTACTTACTTATTTTTTATGTGGTGCTGAGGATCAAACCCAGTGTCTCACACATGCTAGTCAAGCTCTCCACCACTGAGCCACAACTGCAGCCCCTTTCTTTTCCAATTTTTAAGTTGTGTGGAATGAAATGTTCTCCCAATTCCTATATTAGAGATTCTTAAACATTATTTTGTAATATACCAAGGGATTTCCATTTTGGCTTAAGGATTCTAAAGAGTTCTCTTTTTAATGTGAGCAAATCCCGCCAGATATTGTATACAGATGTTCTTATGATGCTGTCAAGTCCAGATGAACCTATTGTAAAGCTGAAAATATCTTTAAGTTGAAAATGCATTCAGTTCACCTAACCTGTGGAACAACATAGCTTAGCAACATAGTACGCTGTGAAGTATTGGTTGTTCACCCTCATGATTGCATGTCTGTTTTTATTTATTTTTTTAATCTTTCTTTCTGAAATTGCTTAGGTGTATCAAGGGAAATTGTTACATATGATGAAGATCTAAGTTTAATAGGTGCCATAATAATAGGAGGCTGTGCCAGTGTGCACAGAATCTGTGGAAGTGATTTCATTATGCTTAGGGAAAAAGAGATGGAGTTCAGGAGCTATAGAGTGTAAGACAAGGTTAACCTTGTCATGATGGATGAATGGGAGGTATAAAATGAGAGAGTATCATAGGTCTAGGCAAAGGACACTGAAGTGCATAGTGGGATGGAGAAAGAATAAGCAGATTGGAAGTTGACACGGGAAAGGGTTATAAAGGGCTTGGTATATATGGTACCACAGGGATTAAATTTTATTCTGTATGCAGTGGACAATTTTTTTTCTTTTTCTTTTTTTTCGTGGTGCTAGGGATTAAACCCAGGGCCTTGTGCGTGCGAGGCAAGCACTCTACCAACTGAGCTATATCCCCAGCACCGGCAGTGGACAATTTTAAGTAGACCACGATGACCCCCGACCCGCTTCCCCATTATAATTTTGGTAAGAAACTCTAGAGATGTAGAGAAGGGTGAGACTGTAAGGTAGGGGACCAGTTAGAAGGTTACTGCAGTAATCTACGGGAGGAATAAGAAACATATGAGTGGGGATATAAGCAGGGAAAATGGAGGGGTAGGAATACCAATTTAAAAATTTGTACAGGTAAAATGGGTAGATTTTGATGATTGAGAAGTGAGAAAGAAAAGAGGATCCTGGAATGTTTTTCATGATCACAGTGGTAGGGTATTGTCTTTAATGCCCATCTCATGTAGAAGTACTGTGGGCCTGAAAAATACTTTGTTACGTCCTTTTCTGATTGAGATGAGGAATAATTTTTAAAAGTCACTAGCAAATTGACATAAAGATAGGAAAATGTAAACATTAAATTACATTTCTCATAATAAAGATGTTTTAATTGGTTATCTTGGGAATCAGTATAATAGACACCCTCTTGATAATTTCACAGGTAAGAGGGTACCCATCTACAAATTATTTCTGGTAGAGAAGCAGCTGTTTGGGATTAAGCTGAAGAATTATGTGGCTATGATGGTGAGTGGCAGAAGTTTAATTTTACCAGCACAGTAAAAGTAAATATCATGGGTGGAGGAATTTGGAAATGCTGTTTATAAGTTAAGGTTCTAAGCCATGATTTACAACCCAGAAAGGTGATCTTGTTGTCATTATCAGTTTAATATGCTGTAATAGTAAAATATGCATGATCAATAGACTGTTGGAAGTAGATCAACATTATAATTGTTAAAATGTTAATTAATGTGTAATATAATACACATAGACTACTGCACAGCTTTTAGTCTTTCTTTAGCTCAATAATAGCATAATGAAGGTAGAAAATGTCTAGAAGAAGATAACTAAAATCCAGTGTGTTGACTCCTGTACGAGGATTGACTTGAAAATCTTTTGACTCCCTGAGAAGGGCAAAGACAGAATTATGAAGATGAGAGAATGTGCAAAGACTTGTTAACTCAACTACAAAATAGTGGAGTTACTGGGAAGAAAGTTCCACTCAAGCTCAGGAGACGTTTGGTGAAGGGAAAACAGATTTATTCAAAACAAGGGTAGGAAGATAGAGGAGACCTTTTTCTGTTTCAAATCTCCATTTTCAGGGGCAGCTAAGAGCTTTTTTTTTTTTTGTACTGGGGACTGAACCCAAGGGCACTTAACTGCTGAGCCATAGCCTCAGCCCTTTTTCTATTTTATTTTAAGATAGGGTCTTCCTAAATTACTTAGGGCCTTGGTAAGTTGCTGAAGCTGGCTTTGAATTTGCGATCCT
Source organism: Sciurus vulgaris (assembly GCF_902686455.1). Lineage (NCBI taxonomy): Eukaryota > Metazoa > Chordata > Mammalia > Rodentia > Sciuridae > Sciurus > Sciurus vulgaris. Next base: position 34,201,260 of record NC_136474.1, read on the forward strand.
GCCTTAGCCTCTCAAACTACTGGGATTACCAGAGCCACTATGCACCACTGGGAGCTTTTAAGAGGAGGGAAACATAATGGGACAAAAGACAAGAAATAAACAGATTTAGCTAGTCTGTCCTAATAAGAAACATGTCACAGTCTCCAGTTTCCCTGGTACTCTTTTATGCCAGGGGGTCATTTTTTGGGTTTTATTCTTAGCATGAGGAAGTTTGGGATGTAGAAAAGCAATTGCTTTTAATTTTTAAAGGGATTCTCTATTTTAGTAGTAGTTGATGTTTAAAGGATTTATTTATTTAATTGGTGCCAGGATTGAATCCAGGGCCTCAGCATGCTAGGCAGTACTCTGATACTGAGTTATATCTCCAGTCACTAGAAGAAAATATTCTTTTTTTTTTTTTTTTTGGTTCCAACAAGTGGATTTTATTCATGCAGTGCACACTCAAAGAAAATATTCTTGCTTCTAATAAAAGAATGCAGTTCTGTTTCCAGGGGATCTCATGTTAGTACCAAGGGAAAAAAAAATTAGTTTGGAAAACTGATTAGGTGGTTACACTGATAGTGATTTTGTGTGTCTTTTAATCTTTTGTGGTGTAAAGAAGGAAATTCCTTAAAATAACGGACTATGCCTTAATACTTAAAGATTCCAGGTTGGAAAAGACCATCTGGCATTTCTTGTTCTTGGATTCATTATCACTTTGAAGATTATTAGTAAAATTCATGAACTGTGAGCTAGGATATATATTAAGTACAGTGTACCCTAAGATAGCAAGTCCCAAACCAGATGAAAAGATTTACTTAGATGTTTTAAGAATACTCAGACTCCTCCTGGGTCATAGGTTTCTTAGATTTAAACAAATACAGGTTAAGTATCGTTTTTCTGAAAATCTGAAATTTGAAATGCTCTAAAATCCAAAACCTTTTTGACATGCATGAAGTTTTAGATTTTCAGATTAGGGATGTTTAGCTGAAAGATCTATACAAGAATTTCAAAATCTTTAAAACTCCAAAATATGAAGCACTTCTTATTCTAAGGATTTCCAATACAGGATACGCAACCTGTGCATGTTTATAAGATATTAATCCTTAAGTACTAGAAAAGAAAGCAATTTGAATTTATACAGCATTTCTTTGTGTTGTAGGCTTTACCAGTTAATTTTTGAGGCCCAAAATCTTTGAAATCATTTGAAATTTTCAAAATGAACATTTGCTCTAGGAACAGAAATCTAGGTGCATAGTGAGCAACTTGTCTAAGGTTAATAGTTGTTGGTAAAGATGAGACAGCATCTAGGTCCATTGATTAAAATGATGTCTTAGCATCATTAAATTATTCTTGTCCTTAGAACAATTTGGTGTTACTTGTTTACATGCTGTACTTTACATGTGTAAAGAATGCTTTCTTTAATTTATGGTCAAGATAACTGGAAGTAATCTTTAATATGGTTATCTTAATTTGTGCAGTACCATACCTGTAATGCCTGGGCTGTTCAAATAGATTTTATAATACAAAATGAGCCAAATTTTATTTGACGATTTTCATAGTGTGGGGAAACTCACATTTATTTAAACCGATTTAATGTTTTTAGTTAAATTATCAATGAAACTTTATTTAAAGGGTATTTGTAAATGTGTTCCTATGTATATTTGAAAGTATAGAGTAACTTAAATTTTAATTTTTCTTTGCTGGTTAAAATGGGATAATAATAATAATACCTATCTGGTGGACGTGCTGTGAGGAGTAAATAAGTTATATATAATTTATAGCAGATAAAATTATAAATATTTGGTGCAGGGTTAGCATTTATATTACGATTGTCCTTGAAATAGATTTCACAGTTACTATAAACTCAGCAGTTACTTTGTTAAAATGAAATGAATTGAAAAACTTGTTTTTCAAATATTTTTATTTTTTTAAATGTGAAAATTACTACTGTGAATGTATCATGAACATTGACTTTTGGGGGAGCTTTTCATTTTGTTGCTTGAGCTGGTAATGGGGTGGCTGTAGGTAACAAATTAGCCAGAGTTGTGAACAGTGAAGAAAGTATGGAGGGATCCCACATCACTGGGAGATTTTTCACCTGTGTACTTTGACCCTATTCAGGTGAACATATCTTGGTGATTTAATCTGTAAATTTGAGGGATTGTTTAAAATATGGTATATAGTCCTTGCCTGAGTTGATTGACAATAAAGGGAAAGATTGTTTTTTCATTTATTTGACCTTAGTCTTATCTAATGAAGATAATGAGTCTTTCAGTTTTGTCTTTGAGCTTCCTTGTCACTTACTAAGCTCTCCTGGCTAGATGTGTCCTTTTATAATTCAAATGTATTATAGACCAGAAATGTGAGTTGAGTTAGATACTACTGCTTTAGCAGCAGAAGAAACTCAGAAATAGAATAGGGACCATGAAAACATCATTAAGGGATCTATTCTTAGGGAGAATATAAAATGTTATATATTTTTTGTCATTTTGAGCTTTGGTGTTGATATTGTTCATGACAGTAAGAGGAAAAGGCTAGTAGAAAGAACATAGTACTTAAGCCTGGGCTGAAAATCCTTCTCTGTCACTGTGGTGTGGGACAAGTTATTGTCACTGAGCCTGAGTTTCGTTTCTTTTTTTAAAATTTTTAGGTGTAAAGGCATAGATATTTCTGAGTCTAGTGAGAAACTACAGAAAGAAAACTTAACTCTGGTTCAAGGGGATCCTGGAATAGAACTCAGCTTATTCACTGAATCAGTCTAGTCTATCTTAAGTTCCTCCACCCTTTGCCAGTTCTAAGACTGGTTGGTCCTTTAATGCCTCTTTATTACTGAGTAAAACTGAGTTCAAATGACCAATAAAGGTAGTATACATGTTAATTCAACCTTTTAAAATATTTTCCTTAATTCTTTATTTAAAAGAGGTCTGACAATATCATAATGAATATAAAATAGGTGACATTCTTAAACATACTGAAAAACAGGGCAGCTTCGAAAAGATACACAAAACCTGCTATGGGTGAGTAACAGTTTGTGCCAGTTGAAAAAAATGAGGGCTTATGTTTACCAGTTTATCTTTACTCTTTTGCTTCTTTCATTTTAAATATATTATCTGAACCCCTTTTCTCCAGTTTTAAATAGGTCAGCTTCGGGTTTTGATATTGAGGTTAATTTGCTCAAATAGTATCCTTATACATACATACATTCATACATACATATATATGTGTATGTATGTGGGTGGGTTTGTATGTGTATATATATTCAGTTTATATATATTTATGTACTCTGTGTGTGTGTGTGTGTGTGTGTGTGTGTGTGTGTGTGTTTCAGGTTTTCTAGAGGACTAGGAGAAGGGTGGGCAATTATGTAAAAAACATAATTGTAAAAAACATTATGTAAAAACCATTAATCTACATCTTTCTAAATCAGCTCTAAAGCCAAGGAGGTAGGGTAGGCCCTTTCATTTCTAATGTGTCTTCCTGGACGTGGATGCCCAGCTTTCTGCCTTAAACTTCTTAGTTAGAACTCTGTTCTTTCAGATCTCTAATGTCATCATATAATTACTTCAGATAGCAAGTAATAGTATCATATGACTCTGGGACTTATTATGAATTCTGCCACTAATTAATGAAGTAACCTTGAAGTTTTCATAATTTGCTTAAACTTCATTTTCTAGAAATAATACCTTATAGGATATTGTGAGAATTAAATAATACATGAAAAGCTTAGTTCCTGAGACACAGTACTTCTAATGGTAGTAGCTAATGATAGGTAACAATGAAAAAGTACTTAGATGTACCATGCAGTGTATTAAGCAGTTTATGTGAAATACCTTTTTTCATTTTTTTCAACAACATTGTGAAATACATAGTAACTCTGATATTACAGATGAAGAAACTTGCTCTAGAGTTGAGGTTTTTAACTACTTTGTTAAGTTGTCTCTCTATATAGGGTATATATGGTATATTAGATTCCAGTAACATGTCCCAGTTTCAGAGGTGGTGTAGACAATAACGAATAGTGTTTGTTAAGAAACAGTGAAATGGACATTTCTTATGCTCGAACATGTTGGTGTTGGTCCTCTTTCACCACAGCTGCCATCAGGAAGAGAATATGTAAGATTAATTTGGATCCTGGTATGGTGGCACATACTTGTAATTCCAGCTACTTGGGAGGTCAAGCAGAAGGATCATAAGTTTGAGGCCAGCCTGGGTAAGTTAGCAAGCCCTGCCTCAAAGTAAAAAGTACAGTGGTTATAACTCATTCGTAGAGGGTTTGTCTAGCATGTCAGAGGCCCTGGGTTCAATGTCTAGTACTGCCAAAAAAAGAAAAAGTTGGCAATATTAGATGGGATATTTTAGATTGAGAAAGGGATCAGCTAGAAGACTGTTGACGTAATGCACAGACATGAAATAATGTCTGAAGTAGTGGTGATAGCAGGACATGAAAAGGACTACATTTGTTTCTAAGCACTTATTATATATATATGTATATAGGTATATATATGTACGCACACATATGCAGCAAAAATTCACAACAGTAAGATATAGTAGTAAATGTGACATTACAGAGTAGGCAATATAAGGATACATACTATGACAAAAATATAGTATGTGCTAGATGTATTACATATTACAGAAAAGATTTCCTTCCCACTCCAGGTCCTTGGTTCTTCTCCCTAGAGAAGAGTCCCTGTTTTTTTTTTTTTTTTTTTTTTTTTTTTTTTTTTTTTTTTTTAGTATCAGTATTCCCAGAGACATTCTGATAGAAAACGAGTAGGACATGGAAACTGGCATATTTATAGATTTGGTTGACTTTCTTGTTAAGAACTGTGAAAGGACTGAGATTTTACCCTGTCTCAGTTTCATGGATGCTGACAGGAGGCTCCAGAATCAGGGATGGAGGGCTATTACTACTATTCATGACACACCAGGCAGAATAAGCCTCATGTTCCTGTAGATTCTCAAGTCCCATGGGAGTGAGATGGAACTGCAGCTTGGATGAATACTTTGCATCATAGCTGAGGAACTCTGGTCTTTGAAAACCCCAACTGCAAGAAAACTTGCTCCACCTTTGCCCAGGTCTGGAACAAAAACTGTCAGTGTTTTTGCTCAAGATGTGCAGAAGCCTGAAACTGATGGAATATATTCAACAAGCATTACTACTTTGTCCTTCCCTGGTTTCTTTAAGAAAGAAAGAAATGGGACTGGGGTTGTGGCACAGTGGTAGAGCGCTTGCCTAGCATGTGTAAAGCACTGGGTTCGATTCTCAGCACCACGTATAATAAATAAACGAATAAAATAAAGGTCTATCAACATTTAAAAAAATATTTAAAAAAAAGAAAAATATATGTTAATTTTAGTGGCAAGGAAGTAGATGATGTATTTTAGTCACCTAAAATACTATAATTTCACTAGAAAAAATTCATAGCCTTATGTGGATAACAAAAATAATTATGTGTAAGTGCAAGAAATTCTCAGTAATTGTTCTGACAGATTCTTTGTTAAAGTTAGCTAAGAAGCACAGTTTTTAAAAGTCTGTCCAGTTTTAAAAATGCAGTTTGATTCTGTTTTCAGTTATTAAATGGTTTATCCTGTGTCAGCTAAGTAGATAATAATGCTTTAACTGGCTATATAGTACTTTCAGAAAAACATCATTATTTAAATATGAGGACAGTCTAGTAAGAAGATATCCATTCCTATTTTATAGGTACAGAAATTGAGGCTTAAAAGTATTAAGTGACTTGTGCAAAGTCACATATCAGTAAGCAGCAATCTAATCTCCCCATACAAGCAGCCAACCACCCAACCTCTCCCCTTTTTTCCCCAGGAACTTAACTGTTTTTTTCTCACCTTCCTCAATCAGATCTGTATTCCATGAATCAGAATTTAAAACATTTTATTTTGAGTAGAAATATGTGTCTAAACTCATGTGCTTATCCATAGTTACAAGTCAGTGCCTCAAAAATAGATTTTCCAATGTGTTGCTACCTGTGCAGCTAAAGAACAGTTAAGATTACTTCTGTAATTTTTATTTTAAATGAAAATACATGATACATTCTGGATTAATGAGAAAGGGATCAAATATAGATCCCAAACTAAAGCTACATTTAGTCTTAGAGATTAGTTGTGTTTAATTTGATAGAGGGAGGTGATGTTTCATTTCATAATGGATGAATGTTTTATTTTAAATGAGATTTTATTTTTCAGTTTGTATATCCATGCTGAATTGGAAATTTGGAAAACATGAGTCTTTATGATTTTGTTAATGTAACAGTGAGGGATAAAAAATTATTTATGGCCTTCCAATCTTTTCATTAGTATTTATATTCAATATAATTAAATAATATATGACTAAACAATATTTAATATAATTTACGCTTTTTTTTTTTTGTTTGTTTGTTTTGTTTAATGGTGATAGTTTCCAAATGAAATTGTGGCACTAATACTTTGTTTTCAATGTCATTATTTTTAGGAAGTAGTATAATAGTTTCCAAATGAAATTGTGGCACCAATACTTTGTTTTCAATGTCATTATTTTTAGGAAGTTGTTTTAGTGGCCTTTATTGGTACATACGTAATTGTGGGATTCATTATGACATATTCATACATGCACATAACAAAATTTGAGCAATATTATTCCCCAGTACTCTTCTTTTCCCCTCCCGATTTGCTTCCCCTGTTGGTCTTTTTATTTGTTTATTATAATTATACATAAAAGTAGCATTTATTGTGGTATATTCATAAATGCACACAGCCTAATTCTGTGGGTTTTGTTCTTTGGTACCTTCCTTTGCCCTCTCCACCTCCCTTTCCTTCTAGATTCCCTTCCTCTGCTCTGTTGGTCTCTTTTCTGTTTTTTTTTTTTATTTTTTTTTATTTTTTAGTTGTATGTGGACACAATATCTTTAATTTTATGTGGTGCTGAGGATCAAACCCAGTGCTCTACCACTGAGCTACAGCCCCAGCCCTTTTTTCTGTTTTCTTGAGATCTCTTTGTAGTTCCTTTTCTCTTTTCTCTCTTTTGCATGTGAGAGAAAACATTGAACTCTTGACTTTGAGTCTGGCTTATTTCATTTTGCTTATGTTCTTCATTTTCTTTTATTGACATACTTCCATTCTTATTTATGACTAAAACTCCATTATGTTTGTTTGTATGTGTGTGTATGTATATATGTGTGTATACGCACTACATTTTCTTAAGCCATTTGTCTATTGATGGATACCTAGGCTGGTTCCACAACTTTGTTATTGTGAATTGTACTACTGCAAACATTGGAATGCAGGTAGCCCTATAGTATGCTGATTTCAGTTCTTTTGGATAAAGGCCACGGGGTGGGATTGCTGGGTCATATGGTGGTTCCATCCCTATTCTTTTGAGAACTTGCCATACTGAGTTCTGTAGTGGCTGTACTAATATGCAGTCCCCAACAATGTATAAGTGTTTCTTTCTCCCCACTTTCTCACCAGCATTTATTATTATTTATATTCTTGATTGCCATTCTAACTGGGATAAGATGAAATCTCAGTGTAGTTTTGATTTGCATTTGTTTAAATACTAAAGCTGTTGAATAATTTTCAAATTATTTGTTGGCCATTAGTATTTCTTTTGAGAAATGTCTAGTTCATTTGACCACCTACTGGTTGTGTTTTTTGTTTTTGTGTTTGGTGGTTTTTGATTTCTCTATGTATTCTGGATATTGATGCCTTGTTGGAAGAGTAGCTGGAAAAGTTTTTCCAATTCCATAGGCTCTTTCTTCATATTCCTGTTTCCTTTGTTGTGCAGAAGCTTTTTAATTTGATGTCATCCCACTTATTCTTGGTTTTATTTCTTTTTTTTATGTTGTATTTCTTGAGCTTTAGTAGTCTTATTAAGAAAGTTGATGTCTGTGCCAATATGTTGGGGTACTGACTCTTTGTTTTCTTCTACTATTTACAGTTTCTGGTTTAATTCGTAGGTCTTTGATCCATTGTGAATTGAATTTTATGTTTGGTGAGAGATTCAGATATAGTTTCATTCTGTGGATATCCAGTTTTCTCAACAGCATTTGTTAAAAATGCTATGGTTTTTGCACCTTTGTCAAGGATCAGATTGACTGCATCATTATAGGTTTGGCTCTCTGTCTTCTATTCCATTGGTCTTCATGTCTGTCAGCTACATAATATTCCAATGTTACCATTTTTAATGTTTAGTAAAATCCTCCCTATGTTTCTTGTATATTTTTAAGAAACATGATAGAAGCAACATGTTTTTATGTAAATCTTATCCTCATTTTTAAAATATTCTTTAGGATAAATTCCTAAAATTAGAATTATTAGGTTAAAAGATAGAAACTTTTAGTCTCTCCATAAGTTATACTAATTTGTTTCTCTAAAAGATTGTAACAGTTTCCCTAATATATCAGTATGCCCATATCTCCTTGTGTTTAACATGGAATTTTATCTTTAAAACAAATTTGTCAACTTGATAACTGAAAATGTTTTAAATTGAATGTTTTTAAGTACTAGTAAATTTTAAAACTTTGAATTTTATCAAATTTTGTTTATGATCTTTATTCTTTTTTCTGATTTTTTTAAGTACATGTATGATCTCTGCAGGCTGTCAGCCTCTGTCACCATGTGTATAAGATGTGTATTTCATAGTCATCAGCATAGTTAATAGATGTTAATGGGTAAACTCTCAGATGCAAAGGATTTATGGAGAACGTAGGAGATGAATGAGAGAACAACCTATTTGTGGGTTAGAAACCAATAAGCAGAATATGTTAGGATTCAGAAGTTAAGAGAGAATTGACTGTTTTCCTTAATATTACTCTTGCTTTATTCCTTCCTTATTATGAGATCCTTTCTCTCAGAATTTAGTTAAGTATCTCGCTTACGTTGCTCAAAAATTGTTTTGATTTTTTTTTTTTTAAACATTCTCAGCTGAAGTAATGGCAGTGTTTTGGTTAATTTTTAAAGTTTTATACACATATTCTTATGGTATTATTTGGGAATTACTGCCTTAGTTTTATCATTATCTGTTCAGGTTCTGGACAGGCAAATTAGGGATCTAGGCATAACCGTGTGTTTAATTCATACATTGATCCTAGAAGCAATTTGAGAGAAACAGAATGAAAGTTTAAGAAACTACAATGAATGTCTCCTTGAATATGTGTCACAGTTTATCTTTTTTTTAAAGAAAGTTATATATTTACAACAGAAAACATAAAGAATGTTAACAGTTGTGTATCTACCATCTGCCCAACATTGGGTGAAACCAACATAGTTGAAATCCCCTGGGATGCCAGCTTTTGCTTAATGCCAGAGAATTTGTATCTCTCTTTTTACCCTTTCAGTTATCCTGGAACTGATATTTATCATTCTCATGTCTCATATCTGCCTAGGTTTTTTTCTTGTTAATGAAAGCTTATGTTCCATGGAAACTTATTTCTTCAACTGAAATAATACTTGGACCTAGACAAAGGTTAAATATATTATTACATTATATTACTCCTGTTACTTTTCTATTAAGTTTCATGTTTGATTTAATCCAATCTTTTGCCATATGTGGTATATAAAACTTAGAAATTATAGAATTTTAGAATAATAGTTGAATTACTTGGGGTGGGGAGGGCAGGAGTGGGGGGGGAGGAGCAAGAAAATAAAGAGAAATGAAATGTAACAGAATAATCATGTACCATTCAAAGTGGTTGTACCTTATTGATCTGCTTGGCATCGTAATATCAGAAATTACTCATATGGTTGGAGTTTCTGAACTAATTTAGTTAAAAATTGAAAGGGAAGATACTGTTGACTCATTTGTATAGTATATATGACTCATTTTGTACAGTATGAAAACATGTTTATGAATATCCACATTAAATGAAAACTGGTATCCAACTTGATTCAGACAGTAAAAGTGAAAGGCAGTAAGTTAAATGATACATTAATTCTCCAAGTGCATGTCAGCAGTGTAGTAGAAAGAGTATATTAATCAGTGGACATGGGTTGTGGTCATGGTTCTTCCACTATTTATATATGACTTCAGGCAAGTTAATAACCTTGCCTTTGGATCTCCCATCCTTCTGCCTCTCATAAAATAGAGATCAGCAAGGGTGGGGTAGTAGACCATATCTCTTAAGATCTTTTACGTAGAACTTGAAAGTATTTACTTGTGAAAAATTTCTAAGGTTTGTGATTTTTTACTACATTTTCTTAACATTTTAAATTTTAGGGAAGACATATAAGGAATTTGCATAAGACAGCTGTGCAGAATGGTGCTGGAGGAGCCTTGTTTGTGGTAAGTAATTAGATTTCTTTCTTTGTAGTGGCAAGAGTTGGAAATTTGATTTCATTACATCTGAACTTGGCGTATAGCTCAGTAGTACAGTGCAAAACTTTAGTATGTGCAAAACTTTGGGTTTAATTCCCAGGATTGAAAAAAAAAAAAAAAAAAAAAGCCCAAAATGTAATGGTATATGTTGACCATTGTTGGAATTTAAATATAACTGATTTTAATAAAGTACATTTCAATAAATTATGGTTCTAAATAAACCTCAAATATAAATATAAATTGGCACTAGGGAAACTTGAAATAGGAATTTTGATTGTTCTTTGATAAAACTACTATGAAACCTCATTTGATTCTTATCACATTTTAGATTCTTTAAAGCAAGTTATGTTGGCTAACTAAAGGTTCTGAGGCTTTACTTTGGGAAATCCCAAAATGGCACAAGTTTGAAACTCATGGATTTTAGTAATGTAGTAAATACATTAGCATTTGGTCTTCATGTTTTTGTTTCCAGTGTATGAACTCCCTAGCTTAGTTGGATAGTTCAGAAAGTAGATTATGTGTCTACTTTTTCTGACATGATGCAGTTTTCAGGGTTTAGTGTTTAAAGGCAATGTAGTAGATTTGTATGATTATTTAATGTTAGTGGTATAATAAGAAGCTTCCTGCTTTATCAGTGTTGTCTAAAACATATCAAATTGACCAGATACTTAAAATTGTCAGAGTTTGTTTTCTTTCCTCTTTATGTCCTTTTAAAAAGCAAAACTCTTGGAGTTAACGTCAAGAGATTAAATTCTGTATTCAGCACATGTACAAAGCATTAATTGATGTGTTAATTTCAGTGTGACTCACTTAATTTCCTGTTGACATGCCATTTCATGTTAGTTTTTCAGTTGAACTTGCTCTGCTCTTTTAAGGAGAAGAAATAAAGCTTTTTGATGTGGGCTAGTTTCTGTTGTGGAAAACTTGTGGGGAAGAGATGGTGTTTTCATACCTCCCTAAAGCAGTTAACTTTTTTGATTCCAGATCCCTTTGATGCTGATTAATAACCCTCTATTTAGGAAAAACATGCATATGTTAACACTCAAAAATGTCTTAATTTTGTAAGGTTTGCAAGGATTGGTAATATTTTGGTAACCTAATTAGAAGATCTGATTCCCAACGAAGTTGGATAAAACTTTTTGACCTTTTGGTTTTTAAACGAAAACTACTTCTTTTAGCCTTTAATGTGTGCTTTCTGAAACTTTGAAAATTTTGAACTTTACTGTCTTTATTTTGGTAATCATACTCATCAAATGTATATTTTAGTCATTCTTTTTGATGGGTGGCTAGTTTGACATAGGTTCGAACTAACGTGGAGGGATTAAATGAACAATGATAGTATAATAATATACAGTGCTATTCACGCTTTAGAGAGAATTTTGATAATTTCGGAAAACCTTTTCTTCTTCTTTGTGTAGCACAGGGATACTCCTGAGAATAACCCAGATATTCCATTTGATTTCACACCAGAAAACTATAAGGTATGACTAAATTAATATTATAATTAATTTATAAAATATCTTCCAGAGTATAAAATGGGTTCTTTTTCTTTTATACAGAGGATAGAGGCAATTATAAAAAACTATCCAGAAGGGCATAAAGCAGCAGCTGTGCTTCCAGTCCTGGATTTGGCCCAAAGGCAGAATGGGTGGTTGCCCATCTCTGCTATGAATAAGGTACTGAATTCATTTTTGCTTTTGTTAGAAAAGGGGGGAGATTGTGTGTGGTGACTTTCTTATATAGAAATTACTGATAATCATTAGTGTTGGAATCTAGAAGTTTGGAGCTCTTTAGTCATTTATAGGTTTCCTTGAACATAGTTATGTTTTTACTGGTTCCCTTAATATAGAGAAGTATAGTCTTCTATTCTTGCAGGAACTAGTGAAGGCATCATGGTGAAGGAGTCTTTTTTTTTTCTTTTCCTCTTTCAGGGTCATAATAAAGATAAAAGATCTCAAGTGTACATACTTTGGTATTAATATTCTGAAAATTAATGTATTTCAACACTAGAATTACAGGAAAAAGTCTCACAATGTGACCCTTAGTATTTTGCATCTTTGGCTATAGGCTATAACAAAAAAGTATATAATATGTGATATTTATGTCATCTGATCATACCATGTTAGGATCAATCTTATAGAAATGAAATGGGTGACCCACATAATATGAAGTTGGTCTACTCATACATATTTTAAGATTCATTTTTTTCTAATTGTTTTCAGTAATAATCCAAATTTCAGATTTACTCATATACTGTTTATAAAATAACTACATTTGTGTGGTAATATGGTATATCATATAATTTGATTATTATGAGAATCACAAAACTATTAAGTGTGGAAAATATATTTGACTTAGAACTAAGAGACCTTTTTATTTGAGTTTACTTTCTCATCAGCAATAAAGTTTTTAAAGTAGGTTGATCTCTTCCAGTCATTAAGTCGTTTCTAAATGACAGAGCTGGGACTGAATTCATTTCCAATTCAGATTATTTTCTACTTGATCAGCTATCACAGAAATTCTGTTGTACTTCATTCTTTTTATCACTTTCCAAACTTTTTATTTGATCACAACAGTTAGGGTAGACTGTCATATTTATTTGGAGAATAGAAATGTCCTCCACTTATCTAATAGAATTTAGAAATGAATTCTCAATGAAAATTTTTGTTTTGATTGAGTGATAGCTAATACTGTGTAGACCTTTATGTATTTTTTTTACTTTATGAAAGTAGTTATAAAGTTAGTTTAATTAAGTACTATCCTTAGTAAACACTTTTTTTTTCCTTAATGTTTTTTGGGAGTTACATTGTTTTTAAAATTAATATAACCTACTTTCTAAGTAATGATTTAAGTATATATTTCTAATCATAGTTTTTGTTTATGTGCAGAAATTTCTGTTACCAATAACGGCAAGCCTATTAGAAGTCTTGCTGAATGGCAAGCTTAGCAGAGCAAAATAAAATATGTAAGAAACTAATATGAGAGCATTTAAAACATATTGTCCTATTTAAAGTTAAATATGTGTGAGGGAGAGACAGGAAATACAGAGACTAAAACTAAGATTCTTTCTATTTTACATTTGAGACTTTTAATGTACTGTGCTACTTTCCTCCAATCCAAGAAACATTCAGCCTACAAAATAAAAGAATCCAGAAGCTCAGTCATTAGTTTGTTAATAGTAACTAAAGTGTAGGGAAGTGTGCAGCAGATTTCCAGGAGTAGCTTTTCAAATTAGACAATCGGGGTCTTCCTTCAGATTTATTGAAAGAAAAGAAAACTTGAAAGATTAAGGATGTTATGTCACCTAGAAAGTTAAAGCCAGAATTATAGTCATGATAGACCAGCCCTAACTAACAGCTCCAAAGCCTTGTTTTCCATACAGACTTGCCCTAAGAGGTGTGCTGTGCTGAGAGAATGATCCCCTTAGTCTTAAAACCTAAAATCACAGGTATTTTCTGTCAGTTCCTTGATGTGAAGGTTGGGAAGTACTAGTCTATAAGGCCTGGCTTCATTAAAAAGTATTGTGATATGAAATAAAAGTAGTGTTTTGTATTATTCTGAAAAGAGGTGTGTATCTAAACATAACATTGTAGATATATAAAATTTTAAGTTCTATTTATAAATGTAGAGATATATAAACCATTGTGGACCCATAGCGACCTTTTTTCTTTTGCCCTACCTTTTGCATACATACATATCAACAGTGACATCAGTGCCTTAAAAAATTAATGAAATGGTTTAAATTACAAAATGTAAGAGTTTGAAATGATCAAAGTAGAAATTCATAATAGTGCAGTATCCTTCTGAGGGGCAGGAAGAAGTACTATAAAAACTCTTAGGTACTCTGGGCTCTGTGTGGTTTAAGTATAAGTTGTTTCTAAGAATTCCAGGGTTTATATCACAATTACTAGATACAAGTATGTTTCTGCTCCCAAAGAATTTTTGTTTTTACTAAATTGAGGCAATATTGAAATTACATGTTTTACAATATACCAAAAGCTCAGTTAATAAACACATTAATTATCTTCTTAAAATTTTCCTAATATTTTAGGTTGCAGAAGTTTTACAAGTACCTCCAATGAGAGTATATGAAGTAGCAACTTTTTATACAATGTATAATCGAAAGCCAGTTGGAAAGTATCACATTCAGGTTTGCACTACCACACCTTGCATGCTTCGCAACTCTGACAGCATACTGGAGGCCATTCAGAATAAGCTTGGTATGGAATGTATTATGTCTAACTATTATTTTAAAAAACAGAATTGTTTTTCTAGATTTGATATATCTCTACCTAAATTTTCTAATTTCTCCCATCTTATGGGGCCTTTATATCCCTAATAAATTTTTGTCTTACTGTTGTTTGCCTACCTTCATTCCTTTTATTTTGTGCCCTTAATTTTCAGCTTCAAAGCTGAGTTTTTACCCTTCCTTCCTTCCTTTTTTTTTTTTTTTTTTTTTAAATGTTTAGACAACATCTAACTAAATTTCTTAAGGCCTCACTAAGTTCCTGAGAATGGCCTTGAACTTGAGATCCTCCTGCCTTGGCCTCAGGAGTTGTTGGGATTATAGGCTTGTGCCAGCATGCCTGGGAGTTTTTACCTTTTCTATTTTAAACATCAAGTATTTTTGTAAAGCTTTCTAGAAGCCCTGAATTTCTTCATTGCCTAGAAAATTATTTCCTTTATTTTATGATAGCAGATGGTACATAAAAAAGTGAATGTATTGTCTGTGTATTCTACCAAAGATGCCATGGAGTAAATAAGATACAAACATAGTAATAATGCTTCCCAGGATGGGAAATTTAAAGCAGATATTATTACAGCAACATTTACAAAATAAATGGGTGTTTTCCATACAAAATTGCCTTTGCTGCTTTTGTATATGTGAAATGAAGTTGAAGTATCTTTTAATTTTGTTATTAAATATAGTATTTACATGTTGTAAAAATAGTTGGGCAGTATTGAAGTACAGAAAGCAGAAAAACTTAAGTTGGCCCCACATCCCAGGTATAAATTCTGATAACTGGTATATTAGTTACAGATTTTATAACTTTTTATTATTCGGTACCTAAATATACATAAACTGTTTGCATAACTTGTCCTGTTGTTTACTGAAGTTGTTTATAAGTAGAATTGCTAGGTCAGATTTTGCCATATTTTCCTACATTGCTTCTCCTAAATTTTCCTCACCTCCTTAATAGTCTTTGACAGTGGGACTTTTCTGAGTCTTTGCTAATCTCTTAGTGTGACTGTAATATTAGTAGTTTAGTTATCACAATCAGAATGAAAATAATACATTCTTACACATTGCTACATAATAATAAACACTGGAAATGAGTTCCAAAATTTGATTATTTTTAAAGAAACAAGTCTATTTGCTAAAATTAGAAGTTTTTCCTTAAAGAAATTCAATGCTCTTAAATACTTTTTGTATACCTCTATAATATTGTGGGGTTTCTTCACCCTCCTTCTCACCCTGCTTAAACCAGATTGTTACTATGTTATAATCACACAGTGCTCACAGTGTATAAACTATATTATGCTGTAACCTCATAGTGATCATTTATATTTTTTAGGAATAAAAGTTGGTGAAACTACACCTGACAAACTTTTCACCCTTATAGAGGTGGAATGTTTAGGGGCCTGTGTAAATGCACCAATGGTTCAAATAAATGATAACTACTATGTAAGTATTCCATTTTATGTCAGCTAAAGTTCTGTGATGTCATATTTAAAATATTTCAAATATTTGTTTCATACCTTTCAAATGTTGATTTCTGAATTATTCATTTAAAAGAAACAGCATTAATACCTAGAAGGCTTTAAAAAATTACCTTAAAACATTTTTGCATTTTCTCCAGAAGATAATGACAAATTTTAAAGACTTTAAATTATGAAAAATTTAATTTTTTACATACAAATACAGATGATAACCTTGGCGTAGCAAGTAAGACTTCATAATAAGATTTTGCCAAATTCACTGCAGATTTATTATTAATCATCATTGTCATAAAAATGAATTACATACAAGTGAAAAACTCTTTCTCCAAATCCTATTCTCTTCATCTGCAGAGATTTCCATTATCATATTCTTTTTCTGTATTTGTATGCATCCATACTAATATAATGTTTGTTTTAAAAAATTTTAGAGAAAATGGTAGCATACCTTTCTAAGTACCTTTAAGCTGGATCTCACAAATACTGATGTTTTTTATTTCGATTTACCTTTGACCTAAAAGTTTTTTTAGAAGGGTTCTTATTTTTTTGGTTGTAGGTAGACACAATACCTTTATTTTATTTATTTATATGTGGTGCTGAGGATCAAATCCAGTGTCTCACATGTGCTAGGTGAGCACTCTACTGCTGAGCCACAACCCCAGCCCCTAGAAGGGTTCTTAATATTCAAATGTGTGTAATTTTCTAGTTACCGTTTTTAAATTGCTTGCTCTATTAATTATATTGCTTATCATTTGTGATGTCTTGTTAGCTTGTATTTTTTAGAAATCTGTTATGGAAATTCTTTGAGGTGTATTTTGAAAATAGGTCTTCAAGAAGCGATTTACTTTGCTTCTCTCTTGCTTATTAAAAGAACCCTCCTCCCCAAACCCCCATCTCTTTACACCCTAAGCCTTCCCCATCCCCCAACATAAAACACTTCAGACTCAGTTTTTGTGGAACAGTTTAATTTCTAGTTTATCCTTATGTTGAGGGTACAGTTGTTGGGATCTTAACTGTGTAGTTTGGGTGGTCTCAGATTCTTTTGGGCTGGCCTGGAGTTTTGCTCGTTTCTTCTAGGATTTGAAGCCAAGTTTTCTTGGTACTCTACTTGTCTTCTTGGGTTTTCATTGAAGTTTTGGCCTCTGGGTATTTATTTCTTAATTTAAATAGGAGCTAGACAGTCAAGGCTCTGTATGAAACAGTATAAGCCTAAACATAGTAGATTACAAGAAACTTTGTCTAAGAGACAAGAGATTCTTTCAGTTAGTAAGTTATATCTTTAGTGATAGATTTTAGACACCTACTTGTAAGTTACAATAATAACTGGTACAGTAACTATTTGTATCTCACTGTTTTTTCAAGAATATAGTATTTATTGGTCTTGTGCCTTGGTGCACTGTTCTTCATGTATTTTTTCATTTAATCCTCAAAAGCAGGTTCAGGTTGGTTTACAAGTAAGAAACAAGCTTGACAAAGCTGAGTAACTTGTCAGTGGTGGAGTCAAGATTCCAATGCAAGTGTTTCACTTCAAGCATACTCTGTTTTGCCTCTTCAGCCTTATCTCTTGCTGCATGTTACATTTAGTAGTATGTACTCTACATTAGAGTTATTCAGTTATTGCTATTTAGGTATAACTATCTTCTGATCTGAAAGAGATAGTCATTAAACTAACTGGTATTGGAGATTTACACAGGTTGAAGCAGTAGAAGTAATTTCAGTGACTGCTGAAATTTTTTCTAGGAGGATCTGACACCAAAGGATATTGAAGAAATTATTGATGAGCTCAAAGCTGGCAAAATTCCAAAACCTGGGCCAAGGTATGCCTTTTATTTTTATATATATATATTTATATATGTGCTTTTATTTATATATCATAAGTTTTAATGACTACATAAATTTATATTTCATGTAAACTTAATTTTAAAAATTTTATACCCTATGTTCATAGGAATTGGCAGGGATTTTGGCTATCTAAATCTGTCATGTAGAGCAAGAATTTTGATTTTCTAAAATCCTATCAGATAATCTGAATAAATTTATAAAAAGGGAAAATTTACAACAAATAGACATCTGTTCTGTTGAAATGAGTTCATACTGTTAAAAGTTTGACCTAAAATCTGGCTCCGTGTAATTTGAAGGACAATTCTGTCCTTCCAATCAACACAAGATAATTTTAATACTTATTAAATAGCTGTTTTCCTCATATCTTTTTGTCAGATGAATGTCCACAGTTCTTTCATTATTCTTCCTTATATGACACAGTTTTGGTTTCTCATTTCTGTAGTTGGTTCATGTCTTCAAAGTGATATTTAAACTGATCACAGTACAGTCATATGCCTCATAATGACATTTTACTCAACATGTGATCACAAAAGCAATGGTGTGGCTCCATAAGATTAAAATGAAGCTGAAATTTTTCTATTAACTAGTATTTTTACTACATTTTTTCTATGCTTGTATATGTTTAGACATAATATGTTTTATAGTTGCATATATTGTTTAGTACAGTAACGTACTGTACAGGTTTGTAGCTTAGGAGCAGTTGGCTATACCAAACAATAAAGATATGTAGTAGGTATACATTAGGCTATCTAGATTTCTGTAAGTACACTCTATGATGTGCCTGAGTAACAAAATTGGTTGATGATGCATTTCTCAGGAACTGTCCTTAAACAACACATAAGTATATTTGATTTGTGTACTGATCAATATAGAGCACTGTCAACTACCTCCTTTGTTCCAGATATAATAATGTAACCTAATTACATCAACTCTTATTTCAGTTTAATTACACAATTAATCACACTTATATAGAATGCTCAGATGTTTTTCAACTTATCAACTATTTATCCAGGTTCTCATTCTGTAGTTGTATTATCCTAGTTTTCTTTCCATTATAAACTTGAACTTCTGTTCAATAAACCCATTCCACATGTAAGTGTTCATTTACTGAAAAACTCTTTATTAATACTAGCAACACCAAATGTTTTTATATACTTGTAATCCCTCTGAATTTGGTTTGTATCACATAGACATTTCCTTCTTTCAATACATTTTTAGATCTTAATATCCATATAGTAACTGATGTTTTAAAATAGTTATGATCTTTATTTCCCTGATCCTAATTTTTATTATAAATAACAATTCCTTGAAGTTGAATTATAAAGTCAGAATATAGAGTGGTTCTGTAATTTGTGTTTTAGAAGAATGCATCCATTATTCTAGTGGACTAAAAATTCTACTTAATGAGAAAATGAGGTCAGTACAAGGTAACTTGAGGTTAGTAAATACTAGTTGACCCTATTGACTATTCTTTTCTAACAATCATGTACTATTTTCAACACACTGAGCCTGTATACTTGAATCTGCTTAAAGAGGTTTGGCATTCTCTTCCAGGTTCCTCACTTTATTGGATTATTCTTGCTTTTTTAGGAGGTAAAACATTTCCATTGTGAAAAATCATTCATTCTTGGATGAAAATAAAGTGAAACTTCTTGCCATTTAACATTATAGTATCTTACTGAACCAGAGCTCCTGTCTAAACTTATTGCTTCAGATGTTGATTTCTCCCTCAATTGCCTCAAACATCTGTATTTCATAGTATTTTTCATAAGCCTCAGATCCTTCAGGATTTAGATATTTTTAAATGAGTTTATGGTTTTATGTTCATAAGTAACCTCTAACTTCTTTCAGATTTTGGATGTTTTTAAAAATAATGTAAATCCAAGAGTTGGGTGCAGTGGCATGTTTGTAATCCCACCTCTTTAGGAGGCTAAAGCAGGAGGATCTCAAGTTTGAGGCAAGGCCTGGCAACTTAGTGAAACTCTGTCTCAGAAATAAAATGGGCTGATGATGTAGCTTAGATGAGTGCCTCTGGTTTCCCTTACCAGTACTGCAAACAAAACAATGCCCTCAAAAACCTAAGAACAAATTTCCTTGTGAAATCCACTTAGGTTCTTTCTTTTTTTAATTAAAAAAACAGACAAAAAAAAAGTTGTAGATGACAGCATGCCTTTATTTTATTTATTTATTTATTTATTTATTTTTAATGTGGTGCTAAGGATTGAACCCAGTGTCTCACATGTATTAGGCAAGTGCTCTGCCACTGGGCTACAGCCCAGCCCCTCTACTTACGTTCTTTAGATGGTCTCCTTTCTTTGGATTTGATGCTTATAATTCTATGATCAAAATTGTTGTTTAGAACCTCCTACATCTCTTCGTGTGAACTATGATCAATGGTTTACAACATTAATCCAATATTATTCTCCTGTCACAAAAGTTCCTTTATTTACTTGATTATGATAAACTGCATTAAAGACCAGACATTCATTTATTTTACAAACACTTTGAGTGCCTGCTGTGTGTTAGGCACTATTTTAGGTAGTGCATGCAGTTATAAAGAACTTAAAGTTCTTATATATCTAAGTTCTGTTGGATGGAGACAGACAACTAATGTAATATCTGAGTGATAATACCATGAAGAAGTATTCAGCCAAGAGGTGCCTGACATGGTAACATTTGAGCTGTGACTTGAATGATGATCAAAGTTCAAGGTTTTCAAATCTTTCTGCTCTGCTTTTTGCTCCTGAGTATCATAATAAACTTGATTAAAAGCACCAGCAATGCCTACACCACTGCCTGAATTCTATACTGCTTGGAAACTTATTCTGCCAGATCAAGCATTCCATCACTTTTAAAATCAGCCTCACCAGAAAGTTTCAGGACGTGGGAAAAATGTACACAACTTATCAGCCAGAATGTAACATGAATGGCCTCTAGTCCAATTACCAATAGTGTCCTCCTTTTCCTCTAAACCCTCTTGAGCCCTGTCTTCACTGTCCACAGTTCTATTGGCATTCTGGTCTTCTGGCTCCACTAGAAACACCCATTAAGCTCCATTTGCAACAATCTAAAGCTTTTCTAGCTTTTCTAGCTTTACATGTTTACTGCTAAACATGTCCAAATTCCAAAAAGCTCCAAAAGCTTCTGATCCACATGGTCTGGTTAGTCACAGCAACAGCCCCACCGCAGTACCAGTTTGTTTTAGTCAGCTTTTTCTCTACTGCAACTAAAAGACCTGGCAACAGTTTTAAGAAGGAAAAGTTTATTTTAGGGCTCTCAGTTTCAGAGGTCTCAGTCCATAGATGGCTGACTTCAATCCCCAAGGCCTGAAAATCCATGGTGGAAGAGTGTGGTTGAGGAAAGTGGCTCAGAGCACATCACATTAGGGAGCAATGAGAGACTCCACTAGCTGATACAAAATATATACCCCCACAGGCATGCACCCAATGCCCACCTCTTCCAGCCACACCATACTTATCTTCAGTTACCACTTAGTTAATTTCCATCAGGGGATATTGAGTTAAGGCTCATAACCCAATCATTTTACCTCTGAATGTTTTTTGCATTGTCTCACATGAGCTTTTCGGGAATACCTAATATCTAAACCATAACAGGTAGGCTAAATTATAGGAAGAAAAGTCAGAAATTTTGAATGTGGTAAGTTTGAGATGCCTATTAGACATCATGGTAGAATGTTGACAGGTAGATATGTGCGTGGTATTTAGGTAATATTAGAGCTAGAAATATGGAGGATTCATCACTTATTATAGTTTTTAAAGTCATAAGTCTAGATAAGATTATTAGGATTAAAACAGAATTTGTAGTTTTTAATTTGGGAGATACTATAACATTTCTTAACATTAGTAAGCAGGAAAAAAGTACCACAGTTAAAATCTAATAATAAGGATGTTTATCAGTAAGTCTGAATAGTTTGGAGATTTTGTTGATAACAATTACTGGGTCTGAACTTTTATTTTCTCCTTATCACCTGTTGTTTAAAAGAGCAAACATAAACATACTTGTTTTTCAATACTTGTGTAGAGATTCCTGCCAATGATGTCTGAAGCCTAAATTTGGATATGGGCTTATCAGGACATGAGAATGAGAACTTTTCACTTTTTCTTCCCTTCATTAATTTGATGGAAATTGAAAGAGACTGGGATAGCAATAACCACAATGTGTTAAAAGTTACTCATTAGCTCAGTGGTAGAGCACTGCCTAGCATGTGTGAGGCACTAGGTTTGCTCCTCAGCACCACATAAAAATAAATAAATAAAATAAAGGTATTGTGTCCATCTACAACTAAAAATTTTTTTAAAAATGTTATTCCTTAGCCAAAACTAGCTAATTATTTTTTATTAGTATTTTTATAATAAAGCTGTCTGCTGTTGTATTTCAAAGAGTACTTAAAGTACTCTTTTAATTGTCTTAAAGTAATGAAGAACTGAGAGAAATTAAACTGCTTGACTAGTAATTGATTTTTAAGTACCATCACCAAGTCTACCCTGGCCAAAATGATTCAAGATTGATGTGTCTGTATAGTTCAAAATTGTTTTGTAAATTATTTTTGGTAAATGACTGTTAAGAAAATACTAAAAAAATGCTAAGATAATACTCTTTGACTTAATATTTTTGAACCAAGATTGCTCTTTCAGTTTAAGGCACTGAAAAACTTATAAGCATGCTTTCAGTATAAGATTTTTTTGGTATGGATTAATTTATAATCCATTTATAAATTTCAAGTCTAATTTTATTCTTCATATTTGGTTTTATAAAGAGATCTTAAATTCTGCAGAATTCTGTGGCATGCAGATACTATCCAAGATGTAAAAGTAGATATCTAGTTCCATGCAGTTGTTGCTAGACAATTCAAGACAGTAAAGTAACTTTGGGTTTTTAATATTAAAAGTAAGTGTATCTCAGTAGGAAAATAAGCACTAAAGAAGTTTTTCTATTTAATATATAGCACTTTTTTTAAGCCATAGAGATTCACAGAAAGGTTAAGATTTCTAGAATACAAATGAGCTAGTTTGGTGCTTATACCTGTAATACTGGAATGACTGAAAAATCATTTATTTTTGAGATTTTAATGAAGATGGGGTACTAGGTAGCATTTTAAGAATGTGGTATCAGGAAATCACTTTTTTGTTCATTAAATGGTTAGATGATTAATAAGGTTACAGGGTTTTCTGTAATATATATAGCCTTATATTTTAATATGCATTGTGTGAATGATGTAGAAAGGAAAAGATTTGCAGCTAGACATACTGGACCACTGGCAACCCTTTTTTCTCCCCTCTAAATATATCCTAGCATTGTAATTTCATGGAAGAAACTTGAGGAAACTTTGGACTAGATTCCTTAAAAATTACTTCCATATGTAAAATTCTTTAATTCTGTGAAGATCTTAGTAAGTATACAAAATTCATTCTCCCATTTATTTTTCTGGAAACTTCAGTTTTTTTACTTTCCTTAAATTGATCCTTTGTATTGATAAATAATGTATCAATATTAAGGAGTTTATTCATGTATAAAGACCCATATCTAAACTGGTAAGGGGTTTAAGATACTAAATGCTCAGCTATCTGTAGACTTTTAAAATGAAACATTTAAATCACATTCCATTCTGACATTTTACAAGAAAAAAGTTGTAGGTAGAGAAAGAAATCTGATGATAGGGGATATCAAAGAACCTTCAAAATAAATTTCATTATTTCATTGGCAGTTTAAGAGCAGTAGGTATATGTGTTACTAAATATTTTAAAATTACAAAGCCACCTGTGAGAGGTGGGTATAGGCCTGTAATCCCAATTATACAGAAGGCCGAAACAGGAGGATTGAAATTTTGAGGCCAGCCTGAGGCAATTCAGAAGACCTAGTCTCAAAATAGAATGGACTGAGATTTAGTTCAGTGGTAAAGCACCACTGGGGTCAATCCCCAGTACCAGAAAAATAAATAAAAAGCCAAATAAGTCTTTTACTCCTTTTTGTTTTTAAGTTAAAAATCATTTGCTGCTTAACCTACTTTACGCTCTAATGGTAGTATAAACCAGTGACTGCTTTTTGATCTGTTTTTCATAGTAAACAAAAAAGATTTATAATGCAAACATATATTGGTTTCTGACTTTGTAGGCAAAGTCACTATAGTATGTTACTTAATTCCTTGTATTATGTACTGTGATACCTTGAAAGATCTTATAAATTATTATGTGGTGTCACTTTCTTTTCCTTTCAACAAAAAGTGATATCCTGGGACTCTAAAGAACGGACTTATAGGATTGATGACAGAACACGAGGGGCAAAGCCAGAAGAGATTGAAAAGATTAAGTAAATTCTTCAGCTAAAGTCTGGCAGGAACAATATAAATCAGCAAAGCCAGGAAATGGAGGAAGGGAAAACAGTGTGTAGTGGTTGGGGTGATATAAAGATACTGTGATGGGTTGTAGCAACAGAGGTCAAATAAGGTATGCATAAGTAATTACCTGGGAAAGTATGTGTGGGGATAAAAAAGATTCTTCTGCCCTTTTTACTGCCTTTTCTTTTTTTTAGTGCTGGGAATCAAACCCAGGGACTTGCTTGCTAGGCAAGTGCTCTACCACTAGGCTACATCCCCTAGCCCTGCACTGCCTCTCCATTGGGACCTGTTGTTGTTTTCTTCATTTTGTAGTGATTAGTGGCTGTCCCAAGTCTGGAAACTTAAAAACCCTTTTTAATTATATCCTTAAAAATGAAACACAAATAGATTTACAATTCATTGCCTCCTAGTTGTTCAGATTTCTCCATGAATTCACTTATTTCCAAATGCAGTGTGCAAGTGTGTGTGCTTTCTTTCCATTTACTGTGACAATGAATTTCAATCTTTAATACTAAAGTATTAAAGAACTGCAGTAGCCTAGTTTATTAAAGTATAATTTAAAAATGTCTTCTGGGTTTGAGCTATTTTTGCCATAGTTCTCAGCTGTGATCCTTGGACAGATGATGAATACTACCAATCTTGCTTTCTGTATCTGTAAAATAAAGCCAGTATCACTTGTCTCATAGTATTGTTGTAAAGATTAGATGAGCTACTGTATATACATTGCTTAGTAGATGGGGACTAAGTGCTACTTATGTATTTGTGGTATAATGAGTTTTGACATGTCTTCATATTTTAGGAAGAAAGAAATCTTATACATTTTGAAATGTTTGAGTTAATGTTATTCTTGGGGGTGCTAATTAACTGGGCTGTTGTGAAGTAACAACTATAACTTTTTAAGAATTTACAAATGTTCATCATTAATTAACATTAATTAACGTTACTTTTTTCAGGAGTGGACGTTTCTGTTGTGAGCCAGCTGGAGGTCTTACCTCTTTGACTGAACCACCCAAAGGACCTGGCTTTGGTGTGCAAGCAGGCCTTTAATTTATATTCAACTGTAAATATGTTATTGCAGAAATAAAATATTATCTACAAAAACTCCTTATATTTTCTTATTCTACTCTGTATTATCTTGGCAGTAACAGTAACTCCCAGCTGTAAATATTATGTCAAAATGACAGAACAAGATTTTAAAATTGTCTGCTATCAATCGCTAAGAAGTCATATTACATAATCAAGTTAACAGTTACTCCAGTGTCACCCAAATTTTCAACTGCCAAATCATGTTTTTTCAGTAATGCTGTTATTATAAAGTAAAATTTTTGTCAAATTTCAAATGTTTTGCCTTCCCATCTTTAACCACAATTAAGTTTTAGTTCATATTATCTTTCTGTAAACTTTTATTTATGACAGTACTTCAATTATTTTAATATTTTTAGCACATGCACAAATATTAGTGTGTTTCCAACTGGTACAGAAGACTTCAAGCACAGTGTAGGAATAAGAGGTAGTTTTGTCTACAAGCATTATCACTTTTACAAAGAAAGTTACAAAACACTTTGACATTGATACTTTCAAGTATTGGAATGTCCTTCACCCAAAAAAATAATTGGGGGGAAAACTGGATGTGTAATCATGAGTTGGAAAAATTGGTGCACCTTCAAAATACACTGCTTGGTCTATGGATATTATAATATAGAAGTAAGAATACAACCGTTTGTATATTATATCCAATTCAAGAAGTTAGCTATATGTGGTAACATTAGTTTTACAAACTGAGAAAAAGAGTTTTACATGGACAAATTTAATTAGATTGTTTCAGGATTTGTCAAAGTCACTGTTTGGTCTTGTACTTGACAGAATGACCTTTCACTAGTAATTATGATGCCTAAAACTTCATTTCTTTTACAACTCCAGGACCTCCCACATGCTAGGTAAGCACTCTACAACTGAATTACACTTCCAACCCCTAATTAATTGTTGTCTTTACAAATTAGTTTTTTTTTAAAGTTAAGAGAATGTTAATAACTAATTTTCTAAGCACCACAAGAGGTAACAAATTATAAGCAACCTTTTGTCTGTATTTCATACCATAAATATGTTAAATGTAACACGATTCCATCTCTAGACATTAGGTGCTCTTACTAATCATTATAATTTGAGGTACCCAGGAACACTTCAGCTCTGAGCTACATCCCCAGCCTTTCTTGTTTTTAAATTTTGAGATAGGGTCTGGCCAAGGTTGGCTTCGAATCTGTCATTCTCCTGCCCCAGCCTCGGGACTTGCTGGGATTACAAGCATGTGCCACCACGCTCGGCTTCTTTATTTTTTTCCATACTGAACCTGTTTATAGGAGAAATGAGGAGTATAGGAAAGGAGTGGGGGGAGGATACCTCTATAATGCGGGTGGGTTTTATTTAGTACTTTGCTGGAATTTAGCTTTCCCTCTCAAGTTTGAATGTCATATCCGAACGCTACGAAACTGTCATAAAAGAAGTCAACGTAAACCTTTACACTAAGTCACAAATAGGATGCTTAAGTTTTAAGACAGCACTTAACGATAAGAAAAAAATCATTTCTCCTTGCTTTGGATAGTTACGGCATGTACAAACCTGCAGATTAAAAGCACACACTGCAGCTATGCTGAGACTAAATTCTCATGCGCCCTTCTGTACTGGAGCAGTTACTTCTGAAATCCTTAGTGCCATATATGGAAAATGCTGAAATTTATGTTAAAAAGATCACTGGAAGGTGTGGCTGGGAGAAAGCATATTCTAAAGCCACCGAACCCATGCCACTGCGGTTTTTGGGTAGGCATTTGCGGCCACCTGGAGCAGGTTACAGCAAGCTCCAGCGGAGGTGCGACCTACTGTAGCCGCGCAGGCGCACTGGGCCCAAGGCAAGCGCGCCCCCGTCTGCCCCACTTTCCGCACTGCGAGGCGAGCTGCCTGCAGCCACGACTTAACATCAGGAAGTTCCCGCCTTGAACCCAAGCGTTGGTCGAGGCGTCGTTCTGCCCGGTCCAAATTCACAAGCGCGTCCACCATCGCTGCAGAAATAACATGTAAATACCCTAGATGAAGCTTTCTTATCGCCGCCACCATTTCCAAAAGTTTCCAGTCACAGCCACTACTGTGGTCGCCGCAAAAGGCGACTGCTAAGTCCGTTCGCTCCGCTGGGTCAGAGGAACCGCTGACTTCTTTTCCAACCTTTGATTTTCACTCCCTCCCTGGGCGGGTGACGGCGGAGGAGAGGCCGACGAGCCCGGAGGAGGAGTTCCGGACCGCACTCCCCGCCTCCTCCAGTTGGTACGTTCCGCCTCCCCCGTTCTGCGGCTCAAGATGCTTCCCCAAAGAGCTGCGAGAGGGGCGGGCGACAGGGGGCGGGGTCATCGCACCGCCCGTCCCGTGCCCGCAGGAGTCACGTGGCAGCGGGAGTCACGTGCCTACACCGCAGCCAATCGCTGTTCGACGCTGTACTGGGAGCGAGGAGGCTGTGGTGAGAGACGGACCGAGACCGGAGATGTTTTCAAGCCCGGTCCCGACGGCGTTAGTGGCGGTTGCAGCGGCGACGAAGACAACGACAGCGACAGTCACGCGAAGTCACTCGTTCAGGGGGTAAACCCTCCTGCGCCCGCCGTGCCTCGGGTTCGTGCGGGCGAGGGGGGCGTGGCGACAGGAGAGGAGGAAGGAGGGGCGCGGTTTCGAGCCTGTCCCCGGCGCCTGGGAGGAGACCCTTCGGTTCCGCGCTGCTCCCGTCTCCCCTCCCCCGAGCAAGGTAGGATCGCGCCTTGCCCTTTCCGCTACACCGATTGAGCCGCGCACCGCCGGGCCTGGCCCGAGGCGACGCGTCCTGACAGTGACAGGCCGTTAGTAGCCCCGGCGCGGGTTCGCCGGGCCCGCCTGCCGCCCCTCCCGGCCTCCTGAGGATCCGCGGCTCTGGTGGGAGCTACCCGCTGGGCGGGGGCGCCGCCTGTATCGGGGCGGAGCCCGGTGGAGGGCTTCGGGCAGCGGGCGGGGTGTGGGGCTTGGCACTGGCGCCCCTTGCCGCCGCTCCCGGAACATGGCGGGGCCGGCGAAGCTTGTGCGTGCAAGTGTGCGCGGCCCGAGAGGGCGCTGCCGGCGTGCCGCGGCCGGACCCGGCGGGGTGGGGCGGGGCGGAGACGCGCCGGCTGCTGCGCGCTCTCGCAGCCACCCGCGGGGTGTGCGCGGACGCCTAATAGTGGCCCCAGACCTTCTGGCCAGGGCCGTCGGAGGTACCGCGGACCTAGCCGAGGTAGGTGAAAGCGAGAAGGGAAATTTCTCCCTAGAAGTCCAAGAGAAAGGAGAACCGCTGCAGTTCTGTCTGCGCCTAATCTATCCTTGCCGCATTGGGCATTCAGGTCTTTTCATCGTTGTTCAAGCGCTGGTTGGAATGATGTTCAAAGATCCTTGGAGCACGTCGGGTTCTTGGATCTCATTTTGAAGAGTAATGTGAGATGACGCATCCTCGCGATCCCAAAGCGCTGAACAAACGGTTGTACAAAGAGGTTTCTGAGGCTCAGCTGACAGCTGTTTTAATAATCACAGTAAGAAACTGTTTGGGATGGGAAATGAACGACATTGCACTAGTTGTAACTAGGAAACGTTTCAAGCAGTGTATTCGTCGGCATTGTGTTTTCCACAGGACACCCGTTGGGTAAACCTCGAACTCCAGTGAAATGTGGGAATCTAGTGATCTGTAACGCTTTGAGATTATCTTTAATACTGAAATTGAAGTGAATTTGTATTCTGGGTTATGAAATCTTTTTTATTTTAAAATGGTCTGTGAATTATAAAGGGAGGAGACATAGTAAAATGCTATTTTTTGACTAATGTAACTGTTCTTATGCCCAAGTAGGCAGTTAAAAATCTTGAGCACTGATCTGCTTCAATTTCTTCAATCCTTATACAAAGGCTTTCCTGGAGATTAGCTCAGAATTGGCAGGACATAGGCTTTATTGGTGCCAAGTGGCTTAAAAGCAAAATGAGATAGTGTCGACTATGTAAGATGAAGACGTTATATTAACTAATCTTGTGGAGAATAGTCTTTAATTTGGGCTAAAAACAAAAATCTGTGAAGATTTAAAATGCTTCTCCTGGAGATTATAGATATGGAGAGAAAGGTTTCACTACTTAATAATTTTTTAGAATATAAGCACTAATTAAATTTCTAAAGCTCTTCAGACAGGTTGACTTATGTCAAGCTTAACTATTCAGGGTATGTGTCCTATTTTAGAGACGGGCAAGTTGTTAAAATGAAGGAAAAATAGTGTATTAAGTGGATTCGTGGAAGGAAAATTTGCGTTGAAAGTATGCTGTCTTTAGTGTTCATCTTTTAGAGTTTTTGTAGTCATTTAGAATTTGTAGTTAGAATAGTTTTATGAACTAAGCAGAGTTGGAAAAGTGGAAATCCTTGGATGTATATTCCATGAAGAATACTGGAGGAAGAGTACTGAGAACAAAAATATGCAGACAAGGAAAGAACTCAGTAGCTGAAAATGTTTTACTGTCTCTGGTATAAGTTCTTTAATAACCAGGAAAATAATTGATTTTATTTGGAGACAAGTCTCCAGTCAGTGGAGTGAATATAAAAGGAAGATGTTTATCCAAATTCCAGTATTAACTTTTTTCCCTATAGAAGTTTTTGGAAAATGTATGCATCTGAGGTAGAGTGGAGAAATGGTAGTCAGTTGGCATATATGGAAACACTTCCTAGGGAAAGAGATTTTTATTCTCAAAAGTATAAAGGATAATTGTATTTTTTTTCAATTTCTTGGTATTATTTGACCTGTAGTTTAAAAAAATTATACTATTTTTTATGTTGCAAGAACATTTCAGTACAAAAGGAGAATTGTTAGTGAGATCAGTCATTTCTGTCATAGTCTGCAAAAGGTTTAGTTTGCTTTCTGTATATAAATTTATTATTTATGATTTATTTTTATTTATTTTTGGTACCAGGGATTGAACTCCAGGGCACTGGACCATTGAGCCACATCCCCAGCCCTATTTTGTATTTTATTTACAAACAGGGTCTCAATGAGTTGCTTAGCACCTTGCTTTTGCTGAGCCTGACTTTCAACTCCCGATCCACTGGGATTACAGATTTGTACCACCATGCCCTCATGCTTTCTGTTTATAAATTTAATGAAATTGTACTAAAATCTGTCGCATAGCCTTGACAAACTTCTCCAGTAATATGCTGCTTTAGAAGCGACTATGAACAGTTAGTCATTTGACTTGTAATTTGTTGCTAACAGCATGTGTTTGTAAAATGCCTTTGCTTTGTAAATGGTAGAGTCCTGGAGATTTGTCCTTAAATCTGGAATAGACCTAAAATTTTCTAATGCATGTTCCTCATTTTACAGATGAGAAATATAGGCTGGCAAGGTAAAATCACTTACAGCTAGTCTGTAAATCAGATAATTTTTAATCCTGTGAAATAGTCTGTAGCTGGTTAGAACTGTGTGGTTTTGCCTGGAGGTTCCTGGCCCCTCCATCACGTGAGATGCTTATTTCTCTTTTAGAAGTAACTATGCACAGTCCTATAATTCCAGTGGCTTGTGAGCTGAGGAGGGAGGATTCCAAGTTCATAGCCAGTTTCAGCAATTTAGGGACCCTGTCTCAAAAAACGCTGGGGATGTGGCTCAGTGGTAAAGCTCCCCTGGATTCAATTCCTGGTACCAAAAAAATAAAAAGTTTTATGGAGTAGTGGAAAGAATATTGAAATCTGAGATGAGAGGACCTGTGTTTAAACTCTTGTCACTTTCTTTTTTATTTACATATTTATTTTGATTCATTGTACATAAATTGGGTATGACTATTATTTCTCTGGTTGTACACGAAGTAGAGTCACACCATTAGTTAATCATACATGTACATAGGGTAGTGATGTTTGTCTCATTCTGTCATCTTTCCTCCCCACCCCATGATTTGTCACTTTTTTTTGAAAGACATTCTTCATTTTTATTCTTTTTTTTATTGTAAACAAATGGGATACATGTTGTTTCTCTGTACATGGAGTAAAGGCATATCATTTGTGTAATCATAAATTTACATAGGGTAAATTTGTTGCTTTCTAACAGGGTTTTTTGATAAATCACATTAAGTTTCAGAGTCTTGGCTTCTTAGTCTATTAAAAATAGATTGTTATAGCACCATTTCATTGAACAAATGAAAGCAGTGAATAGAAAACACATTTTACACTGTAAATTTTAAACAGATAAAAGGGGATACTACCTTTTTTTTTTTTTTTAAAGGAAAATGGAATTCTTAAAGGGTAACAGATGTTTAGATCCTTATGTTTTTGCTTTGTCCTCACTTTTTTGTTTTCTGCACCTGCTGTGTTTCAGATTGTAACTCCCTGTAGGAACATTTTTCTGATCCCCACTTAGTTCTAATCTTAGTAAAGCTGCTTATGAACATTTTAAATATTGCAGTTGTTAAAGCCTGTCTTCCCATAGAGAATATAACATTTCTTTGTGTAACAGTTGAAAACATTCCTGTATACTTTAATGCATGCATAATCTGTTTCTTTTACAGTGACTTCTTCAAAATAATAATGAAAGTATCAGTCTGCAGATATGGCAGATAGGCAGATAATTTCCTTTATAAACTCAGTCTTAAATAGTTCATATTAAGGTTATTCTGAAATATACATAAATATTAAAATATTTATGCCTTTGGTATTAAGTTTAAAAACTTTCTTCACCCTTGGGGCTTTAAATTGATAATACTGGAAATCAATTATATCAGTATTACATAGATTACCAGAGTGTGTGTAACCCTGAAAATAAAAATGTTGATAAATGTAGATAACTTTGTTGAGTACTTAGAATGTGTGAGTGCATATTCACTGCATAAGTACAGTGTTTTATGTAATTTTTAACTTCATAAAAACATATACTGTTGTTATTCTAATATATAGAAGAAGAAACTGAACTGTACATAGTTATGGTAATGTTAAATGTTTACTAGCTAAGTAAGTAAAAGATTCCATTGTCCCCTTTCTTAACCATAGCTTGGTGCTTTGCCTCTCTCTAATTAAGAGCAGTTAGCTGGATTTGAAGAATTTTAAGGCAGTGCTTTTTGAATTTCAGTCTTCATGAAAAATGCTTTGGCGGCTAGCTATTCTATCTTCTACAGGGTAGTCAAAAAAGAAAAGAAAAATCACAGAAAATAAGCCAACAATGAGATGGTGATGTAGTTGTTGCTGTGTAATTCTCATTTTTACATCAATTGTAAAAAGCAGGTTGTTCCATCAGCTCCAGAAGGGCTACAATTGTTAATGTTACAAGAAGCTCTCCTAAAAAACTCCACCTTAATATTGATGTCATTCTAATAAGCTATTAATCATAATCACTGAAGGAAAAAAGATAACTTACCAAATTAATTCAGCACTTTTATAAAGGAATAGATCCAGCAATAGAAAATTTGAGTTTGTTCAAGTTAGAAAGTTAGCATCCAAGACTGGGTTTTCTGGTTAGTGAGATGTTCCAAACAAAATTTGTGCAAATTTAAATTTTAACTCAAATCCTTAGAAAATCAGTTTAAATGCAGAAACACAGCCAGTCAATATAAGTACATGAAGTAATTTATGAAGCTGCAAATTGTAGGGTGGAAGTAAGTTTTCTTTGGCTTTTAAAAATTCTAAAAATTTTAAAATAGAATTGTTTTTGGCCAATTCCATAATATCTGTTTATTGCACTAATTGATTGAAAATATGTAGCAGTTTGCATTGCTGGTTATCAGTTTTTATGTGGGTTATAATGGAGGGAATATGTTATTTCCTTCATTACTTAGTGAAAGTGTTACAAGTGCACTGCATAGTTCCTCAGATATCAGATTGGTTTTCCTCCTGTATAGTTTTGTCAGCATTCTGCTTTCTTAAACAGAGCAAGAATCATGTGTTGTACTCTTCTGCCTAGAAATAGCTATATCAACTCAAGATAAAAGAGTGCCTTTAAAGTTATAGTACTTTGTAGTTTACAAAGTACTTTTTACATCTGATCTCTTTTTAATTTCACACTCTGTGAGCTAGGTGAAACAAAGTTTGTCAGCTAATCTGATGATACCAAGCTATGGATTGAACCTAGGTTAAAATTATCTGGAGTGATCAACTTCTTTGAAATTCACTCAGGTAAGAGAAGCATGAGCAGATTTTAATTCTCACTATTTAGAAATTTTGTACGGACAAGAACTCTTATGAGCTGCATATTAGGTATATATGTTAGCATGTACATCATTTTAATACATGACCAGAGTAGGTATCTTACACGTCTGGTTAGGAAAACATTGCAGTAAGCTGTCATTGGGATATCTCCAACTCTAGATACTATTTAACTTGAAATCTAGAAGTGTTATATAAATGTCAGTCTATTTGAGAAACATTTTCTTGATTATAATCAACTCAATTCATTCACGTATTTTTTGTTGAGGTGATTATCCAGTGGTTGTCACTCAGTCTTCAGAAGGTATTCCTATCTTCCAGAATTTGTAAAAGCATCTCAAGAATGAAGAAGAATGTTCTGTTTGAGCTACAGTTGAACAAGACAAAAAATACCTCTTTCCCCAATTTTTTGTCCTCATGTTACTGAAAGTAAACAAGAATGATTGGCAGCAAATTGGCTTACTCATTCTTTCCTTTGTCCTTTTCCCCCCTTCATGGCTCCTCCTCTTTCAGGTGTTAGTGTTCTCTTGCTTTGCAAACACTCAGTGAAAAATCTGTACTTATATATACTTATATTTGTATTATTAAGTATAAATCCTATTACCACTTTTATATTTGAAGGTTTTTGTCTTTAGTTGTGAAAGGTATTGACTTTAGCTGTAGTAATTTGGATCACTAGCTAATATGTAGGGAAATAATCATTTGCATTTTCTCTTCTGTGAATTGACACTTCATATTTGTTGGCCATTTTTCTTTCTCTCCTTCTTACACAAGACATCTAGGAGTAGCAGTCAAAAGATTTAGACAAATAATATTCTAACTTTTTTTATATTATAAAATTAGTATATCCTTTCGTTATAGTAAAAACTGTATAATAAAAAGGTTAACAATTCTCCAACCTCTTAATGCACAACCTTCATATAGTAGAGAGTGTCTTTTTGTTTGTTACAAGTATTTTTCCTGATTTACCATTTATCTTTTGCATTGTAACTCTTACAGCAGCACTACTCCTTCACAAATCCTGAGAGTATCTGGGTTTCTCCTGAGTTCTAAGAGGGGTGATACCTCTTTAAACTCTTTTATTATTCCATTCACATCCCTGGTCCAAGAATTTGCCTATAGCTTTTGTACACACCTCTGTTAGCTGAAAACAGTGAGAGTCCTTTGAGCACAGAAAAGAGCAAGGAGTCTCAAACTTGAGTCTACTCATTATGAAGTGCTAATGGACTGATACAGGTATAATTACAATATTCTATATTTGATAATCTAGAAATTATGTGGAATTCAGATGAAAAGAAGATCATTGGAAAGATTCTTAAGTTGTAAGATTTTGGGCCCCAGTGCTAAGGATGTATCTGAAGAAGACATGTATCTCTGAGTATGGGAAACTTAAAGTCTAGCAGGAGGAGATAAATTACTTAAAACAAGGATCTATAATTAGGAAGAGGTTCTGTCAATATTTCGAAGTTGTAAATTTTTTTAATGAACATGTGTTTAGAGAATAGGATCTTTGGAATTTAGATTTTAAAATAGGTCTCTAAATAACCACAGTGAAACTCCACATCATGCACAGCCACAAGAATGGGATTCTAATTAGAATAAGTTATGCTCCATATATGTGTAATGTATCAAAATACACTCTACTATCATGTATATCTAAAAAGAACAAATTAAAAAAATAGGTCTCCAAAAAAGACTAAGAACCACTGACTTGAAAATTTAGTTTTTGATATATCATTCTCACATTCTTAAATAGTTCTAAATTTCATTTTTAGGTATTTTTATAGTGTATTTCCTTTAACAAAGTTTTTTTAATATTTGTACCACCAGTGAGATTTTCCTTTTTTTTTTTTTTTGGTTCAAAAACATTTGTATGGTTATATATCAGGAAATGTTTTATTTAAAAAATGAAACTAAATATGTACTTATATTTTCTCATTTGGAGTTGGAGTTTTCAAAGTACCAACCTTTTCATATTATTTTGTTACAGTTGTAGTGGACTTACTCTGCTCCAGTCCCTCATTACTGCATTTCTCCTTATCATTCTTATCAACATACTTTGGCAGGAAAACAGCTTGTAATTCTTAAGTATTCGGATCAGAAGAGCTACCTCAACACATATTACTATCGTAAACCATTGTGGAGTGTGTTTTCCTTCGAATGCCCCAAAATATACAGTAGTCCTGGATTCTTATGCTTGGTATAGGAGGAGCTAGGTTTATGTTAGAAAGGGCATGGGAAAGAGAAAAAGTGAGGTAGCAGATTAGGACTAAAGTAAGATCTAAACAGTTCAATCCTGATATGAGATCATGGAAGTGACAATTTTAAACTTTAATTGAAGTGATGTTAAAATCACAATATAGTTAGGTCAGGATAGAAGTATGTGAATTAGAAATTGCTTCCTTTAGCATTTCTTTCCTGTAGGGTATTAATTACAGTTCTCCATAACTGCATAAAGAGTTTGGGCAGAGGTAAAGAAGTTTTGGAAATCACAGACTTACATTGCAGAAGCAGTGATTATTGTAAGCTCTTTTTTTTTTTTTTTTTTTTTTTTTAATGATACTAATCTAGTTTTACTTTATGTGCCACCACTGATATTACTTGTCATCCCTGCAATTAAAGAGTTATTTCCATTTACTTAAGGCTAAAGTATGTGTCTGTGATTTGAAAAGTAAGCAGTAAGAGTGAGATAGGGTGCTATTTGAGCTTAAGCTGTAAATAGTGCTTAGAATGTCACCAGGCTTATTCATAATTGTTACGACATGTTGAAAAGATTGGCTGTAATAGCTTGTCTTTTGAGAGAGGTGGAAGAGGAGGCAAAATTGAAGTACCTAAACTTTGTTTTTATTTTGTAATATTACCAGAAGGTAATTTAAGAGATACAAAAATAGCATAATGAATTTAAAAATTAAACATTACAAATGTAAAGGAAGCTCCTATATACTTAATTAATTTCCCCCATGTGGATTTCTTTCTTTGCATTAGCTTTCTCAACAGTAACTTTTCCCCTCCTGTAGTCCTGTGTAAATCTTTCTTCAGAGTTCAACTCAAGTGTGACGTAATCAACAGAAGTCTGACCTTTTCCATCTTAACCCTGTTGTGCATTGTGTACGGTAATTAGGAGCATCTAAGTAGGAGGTGAAAAGATTGTGTACATGAGGTAGAAATCTACCTTGAAATTCGTTGAAAGGAAAATTAGACTTATACACTACACTGCCTGCCAAACAGATTTGATAAAGTAGATGCAAGAGTAAACTAACAAAATAATCGTTTTAGGAAGATTAGTTTAGTAGCAGCCTTGTGGGCTAGGGATCTCTAAGTGAGTGGTGAATTGCTAACTTATTTTATTTTTCCCCCCAGTTACTCTTAAGTTAGATTTTAGTTGGCTTTCACATAGTTTACCTGTTTGCAAGAAGAGAGAGGAGGTGGTGGCAGAATCTGTAATTATGGGTGTTTCTGCTTTTTAGGATTTGAGAGTTTACACCTGACCCCTTGAATCCGTAAGGTTTTTTTCATTGTTGACAGTGAAGTGAATGTCCTGGCTATTAGATTTTTCTTAAGCATTGGTAATTTTTTCAGTTCCCAGTGGCAAAAATACAAGTAAAGCTGCCTAACCATTTTCTCTGAGCTGTTGCAGCCCTCTACTGGTTTATGGAGGTTGCAACAATTTAGAACCAAGACCAGAACGTCAGTAAACTAAGCAACTCACTTTCAGAATCTTAAATCCTTAAAAGTTGGCTGTGCCAAACCTTTGGACTACAGATGAATATTTTACATACCCACTTAACTTCTGGAGGGAAAAATTTCTCTCTCGTACACACACAAACACAAGATAATTGTAAGTTCAACTAATTATATTATTTATGAATTCTAAATGTGGTGTTAGAATGGGATTCCTTATAGTAAGATGTTTATTGTCAATTTTTTTGAAAAACTAATCTTTTACAATTATGTGCTTTAAACATTTGAGGTATTGTTTATTACTATTAGAAGATAAATGCAATAGATAAACACTGATTGTTTCTTTAGATTGTTTCCAAAGCATTTTTACCTCTTGCTGGAGCTAGACATTTAAGTCATTGTAGCCTCCTCCTTGTTTGCTTTTCCACCCTATCTCATAATTTGGTTATACTTTAAATGGTCTCCTTGTCCGTCATCTAATTGCTCTCAAATTCAGCTTCCAGAGTTTCATCAAGGGCACCTTTCTAAACACTACCTGAATTATGTTACTATCTTTTACAAAGCCTTATATTAGTTTTCGTCGCTGTAAGTTCAAATTGCAGAGTGAAACGGTGTTTCATGAAGACTTTTCCTACTTTTCTTTAGCTTCATTTTCTATCTCAGTGTGCTTTCATTTTTTTGATTTCCTTTCAGTGTGGCCTATTTTCTTGTGTGGGCATGCATCACAGCTGTGCACATGCTTATCCTTCCCCATCTTAACCTCATCCATATCTACCTGCCTTGTAGTCACCCTTAAGACTATTTTAGTGTTATCCCCTCTCCCTCATCCCTACTTCTATACTCAACACACCAAGGGTCATCCTTTGTGTTATAACACTTCCCTAGCACTTATTTTTTCATGTGGTAATTAGCTTGTCTTTTGTTCTTTTAAAAAAAAACTTCATGCTAGGATTGTGTCTTATTTATCTCTATTTATCTCAGTTCCATTATATGGGATGCAGATACTTAGTAAATGTTAAATGAAAGAATAACTACATGATCAAATTGTGGTACAATAGCTAAAAGAAATACCCATAGTTAAATAATTTAATGTCACAGTTCATTTTTGCTGAAGTTTGGAGCAGAATTAAAATTCATTTATTTATTCAGATACATTTGAGGAAAGGAAGTGGGGAGACAAAGGATTTTAGAGCTGGAATGGACCTCATTTAAAAATGAGAAAACTGAAACCCAGTTTGTCAAAATTTCCCATTACAATTAGAACCTGTCCTCTAATGCTTTTTTCTGCTTTGCTCATTATTCCCAATATATTTTGCCTTAGACTTGGCTTGGATTAGTAGATTTTGGTTGTTTATATTGGACTGACTAAATATAACTGTACTCTAGGCTTACTTTTGTGGAATTTTGAAAATGATGTGCTCATAGAACTAAACCATTAGATTTTTGTTGAGAAATGTTATGGAATAGTAGCCAGAAAAGATAGTGGTGAAAGATAATCACTACTTTGAGAAGTTTTGATAGAGAAAGCCTGTTCCTCTTTGATAGACCGAATTCTTATTTGAATGACTTAAATGGTTCAGGGGAAGAGGCAGTCCCATTAATATCTCAGAAGCTTGGTCCTTTATTTTGAGAACCTTTGCATTATTGTTTTTCAAAACCCATTTTCAGATGTGAGACAGTTAAGTTGTTTGGTCTTTAAGTAAGGAAATACTAGTGTTTCTGACTAGTAGCTTATTCTTTCTTTGCATGTGGGAAAAACAGCAATAAGAATGCCTGTGATTACTTAGTAATTTAAGCTATTAGTTTTGTGTTCATAAAGAAGTATCATTAGTATTTGAATGAAATTTATTTCAAACCTCTTATTCGGGAATCAGAATTTTGGAAGAAAAGAGTATTTTAAATGCCATCTACTTTTACTTTCAAGAAGAAACAGTATTGAAAAATGATGAAGGTCAACCAAAAAGTCAGTGGTAGATCTCAGAATAGAATTTTGGACTTCAGGCTCCCAGATCAAATCACAGAGAAAGTAATAGTCACTTTCCTAAGTGTATATCCTTTAAGGGCCAGTGAAATCTGTTACTATAATTTGGTCCTTTTATAGTTGCTTTTTTTTTTTTTTTTTTTTTTTCAGATCAATTTTTTTACCCCCAGAACAGCTGGAATCCCCCAGAACAGCTGGGACAGTGGAAACTGGAACTAGGATAAAGTTAGGAATTCCCATTCCATGCTCAAAGTTTTGTTTTGGTTTCTTTAGGTAGAATGTAAAATTGGTAGTAAGTTAGAGGGAGGATTGGAATATTTTGGATTATGCACCAAGGACTATACTCAGATTATAATTTTATTTACTTTTTCTAGCCGTGTGAGTTGAACTTTATCATTTTATAATCCAAAGGATGAAATTAATCTGGGTTTTGCATTCAGTTGTGTTTAAAGTGCATGTGCTGGGGATTTCTGGACAAAATGGCAGAACTGTGAAAGCCCCCTTTTTCAATTGTATGAAAATGCTGGAAAGAAAACATGTAAAAATACACAGCTGAACTTGAAAGCGAGAAAGGAGGGTAATCTACAGGTGTCTAAAATGAAAAGGAACTCAAAATGATAGCAGTAAACAAAAATTGAAGCCAGGTCCCATGGAGAAAATAAACAGATAATGTTTAGTGTATGAGCTTTAATGCAGTGGTAGAATTCACAGGCGTAGCAATGGCAGAGAGCTGAAACTAGACTCCTTGAGTAAAATCCCAGACCAGAAAGAGTGAATTATTCATAAATTGGTTTTTAAAAAGGTCCATC
This sequence comes from Sciurus vulgaris, assembly GCF_902686455.1. Classification (NCBI taxonomy): domain Eukaryota; kingdom Metazoa; phylum Chordata; class Mammalia; order Rodentia; family Sciuridae; genus Sciurus; species Sciurus vulgaris. The sequence continues at coordinate 34,241,130 of NC_136474.1, forward strand.
GATGGCTGCTGCATCCCTGCACCAGCCTCCAGTCAGCCGCACCACTCCGGCTCATGCAGCTCAGTGACAGCCTCCCGCCCGGCGCAAGCAGATTCTGCCTGCTTAGCAGCTCCGTCCAATCCGGGCGGCGGCAGCCGGTGCAAAGCAAAGATGCAGCGGCTCGGAGGCACCCTGCTATGCCTGCTGCTGCCAGTGGTGGACCCCACGGCTCCCGCACCGACTCCGAACCGACAGCGACTTCAGCTCCAACTGAGCGAGGCCCAGCTCTCAGTTTCCGGTAGGAGGAGGCCACCCTCAACGAGATGTTCCAAGAGGTTGAGGAACTGATGGAGGACACGCAGCACAAACTGCTCAGCGCGGTGGAGAAGATGGAGGCAGAAGAAGCTGCTGCTAAGACATTATCAGAAGTGAACCTGGCAAGCCTACCTGCCAGCTATCACAATGATACCACACAGACACCTCGATGGGAAATAGCACCATCCACGTGCACCGAGAAATTCACAAGATAACCAACAACCAAACTGGACAGACGGTCTTTTCGGAGATAGCGATTACATCTGTGGGAGGCGTAGAAGGCAAAAGGAGCCACGAGTGCGTCATTGACGAGGACTGCGGATCCTCCAGGTACTGCCAGTTCGCTAGCTTCCAGTACACCTGCCAGCCGTGCCGGGAGCAACAAATGCTCTGCACCCGGGACAGTGAGTGCTGTGGAGACCAGCTTTGCGTCTGGGGTCACTGCAACAAAAAGGCCACCGAAGGCGGCAACGGAACTGTGACAACCAGAGGGACTGCCAGCCTGGGCTGTGCTGTGCCTTCCAGAGAGGTCTGCTGTTCCTCGTGTACACACCCCTGCCGGTGGAGGATGAGCTCTGCCATGACCCTGCCAGCCCGCTCCTGGATCTCATCACCTGAGAGCTGGAGCCTGAGGGAGTTTGGACCGATGCCCACGTGCCAGGGGCCTCCTCTGCCAGCCCCACAGCCACAGACTGGTGTATGTGTGCCAGCCAGCCTTCGTTGGTAGCTGCAACCAAGACCGGAGAGCCTGCTGCTCAGGGAGGCCCCTGATGAGTATGAAGATGGTGGCTTCATGGAGGAGGTGCACCAGGAGCTGGAGGACCAGGAGAGGAGCCTGACCTAGGAGATGGTGCTGGGGAGCCTGCTGCTGCTGAGCTGCTGAGGGGAGAGGTGCAAGCCTGTGTGTGGGTAGATGTGTAATAGATATAACTAATTTATTTCCCAGGTGTGTCCCCTAGGTGTGGGCTGGCCAGGCTTTCCCCCACATCTTCTTCCCAGTAAATTTTCCCTTTGGCTTGACCAAAAAAAAAAGGCCATCTACCAGTCTGAGTTCATATTTCTTGGTATATCTTCTTTCCTGTTCTTTTATTTTCAGTCATTTTTAGAGTCCTTTGGTAGTCTCTTTTTTAATTTATTTATTTTTTATTTTTTTAGTTGTACATGGACACAGTGTCTTTATTTTATTTATTTATGTCTGAGGATCAAACCCAGTGCCTTACATGTGCTAGGCAAGCTCTCTACCACTAAGCCACAACCCCAGCCCAACTTTTAACCTTTTGATTAGTTTTATTTCTTGTCTTCGCACGTGTTGGAAATTATATACATTTCTATTTACTGATTTTTAAATATTTTTATGACTTCTGTTATGTAGATTATTGTTTTATTTCAAAAGCATACATTTGATTTATTTTATTGCAACTTATATTTCTACTGATTTTCCACAGTTGCTGTCTTAATATGTGTTGTCCTTCTAAGCCAAGTGCTTTCTTACTTTCCTCTGATCCCCTGACCTTTCCTGGTAGCCATGTTGATACTATGTGGAGTTTTGTTCTGGGTTGTTAGGGATATTCTTTTGTCCATCCATCTTTTTTCTTTCTTTTTCTATGAAATATACTTTTTTTAGGTTATTTGTGCAATCTTCCAGATACTACATTACATTCTCAGAGATTTAAAATATTTTAGTGTCTATGCAAAAACAATTTTCAAACAAGGTATTTGTGTGTAAACCCTCTAAGGCCTTTTTATACCTGAAAATATCTTTAAATTAACCCTTATTTTCAAATAACTCAGTTCAGTTGATGATTTCATTTTGAAATTCTTTTCCTTTTAAAATTTTGAAAATGTGGCTATTATTATCTTGCCTCTGATGTTGCTTTTTAGGAATTTCTGGGGTCAAGATGATTTCTTTCCCTATGTGTTCATGGGCATTTGCTCTTTATCTGATTTTGAATTTTTTCATCTTTTTCAGTTTCAGCACAATGTGTAAGTAGAATTTTCTGTATTCTTTTGCCTTGGGATTCATGTTTATACAGTAATTCAACCAGTATTTAACGTATGGTATCCTGCTGTGTGCCAGGACATATTTCAGACATTTTAATCTGAAGTTTTCACATCTTTTCTGAGAAATCATGGTCATTTTTTTCAAATATTTTCTTCTGTCCATTTTTCTCCCTGGTAATTATAGCACTGTCATTACTTAATGATGAAGATTCACTTTGAGAAATATGTCATTAAATGATTTAATCATTACGCGAGTGTCATAGAGTGTTCTTACACAGTCCTAGGTGGTATTGCCTTCTGCACACCTAGACTGTGTTATAACCTTATGGTACCACTGTTGTATCTGCTATCTTTTGTTGACCAAAATGTCTTTTTTTTTAAATTGCTTCTAGGACTATAACCTTTCTAGCTTACTAATATATTCTTTGGCTTATCCATTCCATTATTTATCTAGTCAGTAGAGTTCTTTGTTTTAGTTATTACATGTTCATATCCTATATTTCTTTTCAGTTCTTTATAATTGTATATCCCTGGTTCTTTTTATCAATCTTCTGTCTCTTTGAGGATTTTAAATGTCTTTTTAAAATTCTTTCTGTTTTTGTTACTTTTAATTCAGCTTCATACAGTATAGATGGTTTAGTTTGAGTTTAAATTTTAGGTTCAGCCAAGTGTGATGGTACACACCTGTAATCCCAGTAGCTCAGGAGGCTGAGGGAGGAGGATCTCGACTTCAAAGCCAGTGTCAGCAACTTAGTGAAGTCCTAAGCAACTCAGCAAGATCCTGTCTCAAAATAAAATATAGAAAGGGTTGGGGATGTGGCTCAGTGGTTAAGTGCTCCTGGGTTCAGTCCCCAGGTACCAAAAAATAAAAAATAAAATAAATGAAATAAAATCCATACTTTCCCATCTCAAATGCTACCACCCTAATCACAATCACTTCTTGAATAAACTATTTCAAAATCTTTCCAAATTATTTCCCTACTTTTGTTCTTGCCTGTACTCCCCACTTACACAACCCCGTCTTTATAGGCAGCAGCCAGAATGATTTTTAAAAACAAAATATCTGATATATCATTGTTCTGCTTGAATTTTATTGATTTTTACTGAACTTAAATTTGGGGGGAGGGGAGTGCTGGGGATTGAAATCAGAGGCACTCCATCATTGAGCCACATCCCCAGCCCTATTTTGTATTTTATTTACAGACAGTGTCTCACTGAGTTGCTTAGCACCTCTCTTTTGCTGAGACTGGCATTGAACTTGAGATCCTCTTGCCTCAGTCTCCCTAGCTGCTGGGATTACAGACATGCACCACCCATTCCTGGACCATGTATTTTTATTTTGATGGTTTCTGCCAAATTCTGAAGAGGATATCCAAAATCTCTTCCCCACTAGCAATTAATGTATGAGAATGCTGGTTTTCCTGTATGCTTGCCAACACAGCCTTAATCTTTTGTCAGAGTTTTAAGTGAGATATTGTCATTATTTTGTAGTTTTAAAATTATGAATATGAATTCTCTATGTTTACTCAATATTTTTATTCTTTGAATTGCCTTCTCTTGAGTTAAATTTTAGTCCTTGTTTTTGATTGACTATAACTTTCTGATTATTTGTTTCCCAAGTTTTGCAAATGTTTTCATTTGTCTTTTGACTTACATTTATGGTATTGTAGTTTTAAATTTTTACTTAGGACTTTAAAAAAATGCTTTTTTAGCTTTCATAATCACATTTTGGAAAAGTTTCCCCACCAAAGGATTTTTTTTTCCTAGTACTTAGATGGTTTAATTTTTATGGTTATTTCTTTTACTTAGGTACCAATCTTTTTAACTTGTCAAATTAATTCTAAAATATATTTGGTGAGATTGTCAAGATAATTTTGAAAAAGAAAAATGGGGAAGGACTAAAATCAGTATGAGAAAACAATATTGTAGTATTGACACAAAATGGAGAGAGGAATAGAATAGATTAAAAAGTTCAGAAAATTACATAAAAGAATAAGATTGTGATTTTTTTTTAGGTTGGCATTACAGGGAAATAAGTTGGAAGAATTAAACATTAAAAGAAATTAAAGGAATAAGTATATTTTCTGGTCTTGGGGTAGAGAAAAAATGTAAAAGCAAAGGACTTAAGAAAATTACAGACATCAAAAATATGTTGTTCATTCATGTTTAGCAGCATCGTTGATAGCAGCTGAAAGATAAATGTGTGTTACTCAGCATCTTGTCACTGTTATCAAAATACTCAACAAGAACAACTAGAAGAGGGAAAGTTTTTATTTTGGTTCAAGGTTTCAGAAGTTTAGACCATGGTCTGCTGAGTCCATTGCTCTGGGCCCAAGATGAGAGCAGGTCAAGGTGAAAGGGTGTGGTGGAGGGAAGCTTCTATGGAAGCCAGGAAGCAGAGAGAGGGAGAGAAGGGGAAAGGGGCAACATGGAAGATGAATCCTTCCAGGGCATGCCCCCAGTGATACACCTTCTTCAGCCATGCCCAACTGCCTGCCTGCAGTTACCACCCTGTTAGTTTGTTCAAACTAGGATGGGCTGATTAGGTTACAGTTCTCACCATCCAATCATTTTACCTGCATACAGTTTGCACATTATCACAGGAACTTTTGGGAAACATTTTGTATCCAAATCTTAAATGGAAACAACCTAAATACCCGTTAATGAATGGAATGGATTGTAAAATGTGTTACATACATATAATGGAATATTACATAACCTTACAGGAAAGAGCATGGAAATGGAATGTTGTAGTATGTGTCAGAACTTTGAAGTCTTTATGCTGAGTGAATTAAGCCGGTTACAAAAGGGCTTGAGTAGTCACCTTCTGGAGAAAGTAGAGTGATGATGACTATCAGAAGCTGGGAGGAAGGAAGATGAAAAAGTTTAGAGATAGGTGGTAGTGATGGTTGTGAAACAGTGTGGATATACCTAATGCCACAAAACTGTATACTTAAAATAACTTAAAATATACTTAAAAATGACTGGGGCTATAGCTCAGTGGTGGAGCACTTGCCTTACACATGTGAGGCACTGGGTTCAATCCTCAGCACCACATAAAAATAAATAAAGATATTGTGTCCATCTATAACTAAAAAATATTTTTAAAAATGTACTTAAAAATACTTAAAATATAATTAAAGTGGCAAATTTGCTATATATATTTAATCACAAATTTAAAAACAATGCAACCAAAATGATAGCATAGGTTTTCTTCTTTTCAGAAATAAATAGAAAAATGGTGATTACCACAGTAGGCAAATTGAAAAGTATATTAACAAAATTCTGAAGAAGCAAAATAGAGAATAAGTGGATGAAGTAGGGTGGGAAAAGTTTTGATAGATGTTAACTTAAGCAACCCCCAGAATGTGGGATGTGAGTTTCGAAGTAAACCAGACTGGGGAATAGGACTGTAGGTAGAAATAACTGCTGTGACAAAAAAATCAACATAAAGTGACTAGAAGGCATGTAGATACTCTGAAAAGGGTGGAGAGAGTTGTTTCTTACTGATTCCCAAGCCATCAAAATTACCTGGGGAGCATTTTTCTTTTAGGTGAATTTTTGCTTCAGAATAGTTTTAGATTTGCAGAAAAATTTCAAAGTTCTTTATACATTACACCAGTTTTCTCTGTTCTTAATAACTTGTGTTAATGGGGTAAATTTTTCACAAATGATAAGCCAGTATTTATACATTATGATTAGCCAAAGTCTGTATTTCCTTCAGATTTCTTGAGGTTCTTTTTCTGTTCTGCATCCCCTCCAGGATGCCACATTATATAAAATTTAGTAATCATGACTTAGGTTTCTCAGTCTTACCTTGACAGTTTTAAGGAGTATTGATTAGATATTTGTAGGATGATCCCCTATTGGAATTTGTTGTAGGTTTTTTTTCCATGATTAGACTGGTTTGGGGAGGAGGATTACACAGGTAAATTGTCATTTTCATCAATCAAGGGTATATACTATCAATATGACTTACCACCATTGATTTTAACTTTGATCACCTGGCTGACACAGTAGTATATTTGTTAGGTCTTTCTAGAGTACTGTTACTCCCTCCCTCACCTTTCTTTACTCTTTGAAAGGAAGTCACTATACCCAGCCCAGACTTAACAGAGTGGGGACTTATGCTCCACTTCTTTAGAAGCAGAATATCTGCATAAACTATGTGTACTTCATGGAAGATTTATCTGTTCTCTCCATTTATTTATTCAATCACTTATATCACTATGGATGCATGGATATTTATATCTTGGTCTATAATAGTATTTTACTCATTCTCTTGCCCAATTTTTTTTTCTTTCCCCAGTGGGGTCTCTCTCAGTTGACACCTGTATGCCTTTGATAATGTCCACCATTGTTGTGTTTTATATATTTATGCATATTTTTGATTATCTCCTTAATTTCTATCAGTATAAGATTCTCTTGTATATATCCTGCCTTAGTACTATTTCTCTGAGGAACACTTTTATTAGAGAAAGGTGTTGATAATGGCTATGATTTGGATGTGTGATTTATCTTCCAAGGGTTCATGTGTGAAAGATTTGTCTGCATTGTGTTGATATTAAGAGGTGATAAGACCTTTAAAAGATAGAACCTAATGGGAATTAGGTGACTGTTCTTGGTGTCCCTGGAAGGGATTAAAGTGGGACCAGAGTTAGTTCTAAAGAGAGTTGTTACAAGAGCAAGGCTGACCCTTGAAATCTCTTTTTCTTCCTGACATTGTGATCTCTTTCTGTCTCTCACATGTGCTCCCGCTGTTTTGATGCCATCCACCTTTAGGCCCTCAGTAGATGCCTGTACCATACCTTTGAATCTCCAACCTCTGTATTTTATAAGTACCAGCCTTAGATCTCATTATAGTAATAAAATAAATGGACATATAATAACAAAGATCTGCATCTTGGATATGCATCTTGGTGCTGAGTTATTTCTGCTTGTAACTCACAGCTGATATTGGAAAGGAATATGTGTATATACCAATTCTATATACATATCTATAAATATTGTATGTAACCATCTGCACCTATATATTAAACCAAACATGAGTTCATATTGATAACTCCAGCTGTAACCTGATACTACATTCTAGCATTATCTTGACTTACCTACTTAACTTCCCATTCCAAAAGTGACAAATCTGGCTCACACCATTCAACATCCATTTACTCAGTTGTTCATTTCCAGTATGTACATGTATAATGGTTTCAGAATTATTAAACCTGTACTTTCTGGAAAGCTTTTTTATAAAATTGAAATAAAATTCACATAACACATAATTCACTGTTTTGAAGTACATTTCAGTGTTTTTTTTCCCCAATGATGTGTAACTGTCACCACTAATTCCAGAACATTTTTTCACCCCGCCCCCCCCCCCCCCCCCCAAAAAAAAAACTCTTATACCCATCAGGCAGTTCCCCTTTCCTCTATCCACCAGCAACTACTAAGTTGGGTTTTTTGAAAATGATTTTCATCACACACACACACACCACCAGCTCTAGATATTTTGGTTCTGTATTCTGAAATGAAGCTAGGAATCTGTATCTTTGAAAAAGTGTTTTTGCTTCTGGTAACCAGGCAAGCTTGAATTATTAAGGAACAAGAGCCTAAAAGCAGAGCTTTTTAAAATTTGAGAAATGCAGTAATGCAAATTCAAGGAGCATGTCATCAAAGCTAAAAACAAGGCTAGTAAGTCTGAAGCTCTTTTTTTTTTTTTTTTTTTTTTTTTGTTCCAGGGATTGAACCACTGAGCCACATCCCCCAGCCCCTTTTTTTTTTTTTTTTTTTTTTTAAATATTTTATTTGGAGACAGGGTCTTGCTGCGTTGCTTAGGGCCTCACTAAATTGCTGAGGCTGACTTTGAACTCTTGATCCTGCTGCCTCAGCCTCCCAAGCCACTGGGATTACAAGCATGTGCCACCACATCTGGCAAATTTGAAGATCTTTAAAGATTAGCTTAGATAAAGTGAAATGAGGAAAAGAAACCTATATATGCAACAGGTCAGCTTGTTGCATCTGTGCTTATATTTCAGGGTAAGTTTTAATATGTAGTATTTTTCAGTTTTGGTGTGTTTTGTTCTGCTTTTGTTCTTTTAAAAATTTTTATATTATTTTGTGGTTCCAAGGATTGAACCCAGGTCCTTGTGTATGCTAGGCAACACTCTGCCACTGATTTATACCACACACCCAGTTCTCCTTGTTGTTCTTCCACCCCCTTAATTTTTAAAAATAAATTTTTTATAGCCGTCTCAGGCTCCAGTATTCCAGGCCCCAATACCTTGGTCTGAATGCACTCTTACAGGATCAGTCCTAGCTAGCTCTGGAGTTGTGGTAAAGCTAAGTGTATCTGATAATTTTGTTGGGAAAGATTTGCTGACAGAACATTCTGCCTTTGTTTTTTTGGGACTGGCTTATTTCATTTAGCATGGTATTCTCCAGTTTCATTTACCAGCAAATGCCATAATTTCATTCTTTATGGCTCAGTAATATTCCATTGTGTACAGATAACACATTTTCTTTGTCCATTCATCTGTTGAAGGGCACCTAGGTTGGTTCCGTAGCTTGACTATTGTAAATTGAGCTGCTGTAAACATTGAAGTGGCTGTGTCACTGTAGTATGCAAATGATATTCCACAATAAGAGAAGGGATTAGAAGTTCATTGAACTAGACAAAGGGGAATGAAGGGAAGGGTGGGGGATGGGAATAAGAAAGACTGTAGAATGAATTGGACATATCTTTCCTATCCTTACATATGAATACATGACCAATGTAACTCCACATCATGTACAACCACAATAATGGAATCCTAACTGGAACAAGTTATACTTATTCTATGTATGACTAATATGTCAAAATATACTCTACTGTCATATATATCTAGAAAGAACAAATAAAGATTTGCAGACATACATTTATTTTGATCCCTTCTTTCTTTTAAATAGAAGCTAACAGGTAATCCTATTGCTTTGTGAAACCCATGAAAAGTCTTCAACTTAAAGCTAGAAGATAGTGATTACAATAAACAAAATAAGTGTTTAAAGGATTGACTTTGAGGGTCTGGCACTCAGTAAATGCTGAGGACTATAAAAGCAATATTCAAATAGAATTTTTTTCTATAGTTGATAGAGGAATACTTCTGTGGACTATTTTACATGTGACATCTACCCATCCATAACTTATAGCTTCACAAAGTCTATTTCTGTTTCCCAAAGTTCTCCAACCATACTGCCAGCTGGAGGTGTTTTCTTTCTTTTTCCTCCTCCTCAGCCCTGTCTTGCAAATAGTCTGAATTCTTTCTTTGTTCTTGGACTCTTTACCCCACTTGAGAGTTTTTCCCTAATTCTCTCCTTTTAGTCATGTCTTTCGTCTGTAAGGACAAGAATGTGTTAATTTTAAGTAAAGAAACATTTTTGAAAAGGTACAATCAACAATTTAAACTGTATTCTTTAGCTGAAAGTCTAAACTAGATCTTGTATCTGCTCTGGCTTTAAACAATAAAGTATCGCTTTAACAAGTACATCTCTGCAGCCCTTAGGGCAAAGAGGTTAAAGTACAAGTAGTGTAATAGATACCTCGAGTCTTCTTAGCCACATGAAGATACTACCAGCTATTTTCATTTATTACGTGACTGTGTCACTGTACATTTCCCCCCGAACCCCCAGGACTATATGAAAGTACCAATTTCTCCATGCCCTCACCAACCCTTGATCTTAGACTTTAATTTTATCCATTTTGTTGAGTGTGTATTGTGGTTCATTACTAATTTTACTGATGACGAATGATGTAGAGCATCATTTCCTGTGCTTGTTTGCCATTCACTGTGTGTGTGTGTGTTTGTGTGTTTGTTTTTTTGCACCAGGGATTGAACTGAGGGGTACTTAACCACTGAGCCACATCCCCTGTCCTGTTTTTTGTTTTAAGACAGGGTCTGGCTAAGTTGCTAAAGCTGGCTTTGAACTTGGGGGTCCTCCTGTCTCAGCCCCCCTTAGCTGCTGGCCATGTGTCACTACACCCAACTCATTATATATTGATGTACTGTTAAAATCTTCTATTCCTTTTAAATTTGGGTTGTTTGTCTTATTGAGGCATAGGAGTTATTGATTTATTTTGGACATGAATCTTTTATAAAGATGTGATTTGCAGAGATGTTATTTGCAGGTATTTTTTTCCCTATATGAAATGCTTTTCATTTTGGGGAGGTATTGGGGATTTAATTCAGGAGTGCTTTACCACTGAGCTACATCCCAGCTTTTTATTTTTTTGTTTTGAGGCACTGTCTTGCCTAGTTCCTGAGATGGCCTCAAACTTGGGATCTTTCTATCTCAACCTCTTAAGTCATTAGGATTACAGGTGTGTGCCATCACATCTGGCACTTTTCATTTCCTAGCAAGGTCATTTAAAGAGCAAAAGGTTTTATTTGGAAATCCAATTTATTCATTTTTTTCCTTTTATAAAGTTTGTTTTTCATAATCCAGGACTATTTCTGCTTGGTGTGGTATAGTTTTAGCTCATACTTTTAGATGTGTGATGCATTTGGATATATGAGGTGAGGGTCAAATACCACTTTTTTGGCATATGGATATGCAGTTGTCAAATACCATGTGTTGAAAAGAATGTATCCTTTTCCCAGTGCGTTGGATTGTCAGCTCTTTGACAATCAGTTGGACATACCTGTATATCTATTTCTGGATATCCCATTCTGTTCTAATCTTCATGTCTATATTTACATTAGGTTAGTAAATACTGACTTGATTACTCTGTCTTTATAGTAAATGTGGAAGGAAATTGGGTAATGTTTTGATTTAGGTTTAGATCCTTTTGTTATATTTAGCCTTAAGAATTTAGTGTTTCTTATATTTGTGATGGTCAGTTTTTCCCTTTCTGTAACAAATACCTGAGGTAATCAACCTATAAAGAGAAAAGGTTTATTTTGTCTCAAATTTTTATTAGAGGTTTTGGACATGATCAGTTGAACCTATTGTTTTAGGACTGTGGCAAAGCCACATATCATAGTGGTACAAAATGGCTCACCTCATGGCCAGGCAGCAAAAGAGGGGGGAAAAAAGGGAGAGACTGGGGTTCTACAGTCGCTTTGAAGGACACACCCCCAGTGACCTGAAGAGCTCCTCTTAAAGTTTCCACCACTTACTTTTTAAAAGAAAAAAAAATTTTTGTTTTATTAAAATCTTTTTTATTTTTACAGACACATTTTGGTACATTGTACACAAGATGGGGTACATCTTTTTATTTTATTGTACACAATGTATATTCACGCCATTCATGTAATCCTGCATATAAATAGGGTAATACTCTCTGTTTCATTCTGTTTTTCCATTCCCACCCCCCTCCTGCCACATTTTCCTCTACACTATCCAAAGTTCCTTCATTCTTCTCTTCCCCCCACCACTCCCATCATTATATATTGTCATGCACTTATCAGAGAAAACATTTGGCCTTTGGTTTTTTGGGCTTGGCCTATTTCACTTAGCATGATATTTTCCAACTTCATCCATTTACCAGCAAATGCCATCATTTTACCATTCTTTATGGCTGAATAATAGTCCATTGTGTATATATACCAGTTTCTTTATCCATTTGACAGTTGAAGGGCATCTAGGTTGGTTTCACAATCAAGCTATTGTGAATTGAGCTGCTATGAACATTGATGTGGCTGCATCACTGTAGTATGCAGATTTTAAGGCCTTTGGATATAAACCGAGGAGAGGGATAGCTGGGTCAAATGGTGGGTCCATTCGAAGCTTTCTGAGGAATCTCCATACTGCTTTCCAGAGTGGCTGCACCAATTTGCAACTCCACCAGCAATATATGAGTGTGCTTTTTCCCCCACATCCACACCAACACTTATTATTGCTTGTGTTCTTGATAATAGCCATTCTAATGGGAGTTAGATGAAATCTTAGGGTGGTTTTTTAAGTTCTTTATAAACTTTGGAGTTGAGTGCTCTGTCTGAAGTGTGTGTGGTAAAGATTTTCTCCCACTCTGTAGGGTCTCTTTTCACATTGTTGATTGTTTCCTGTGCTGAGAAAAAATTTTTTAGTTTGACTCTATGCCATTTATTGATTCTTGATTTTATTTCTTACGCTCTGGGGGTCTTGTTGAGGAAGTCTGGTCCTAAGCCAACATGATGGAGATTTGGGCCTACTTTTTCTTCTGTTTGGTGAAGGGTCTCAGGTCTAATTCCTAGATCCTTGATCCATTTTGAGTTGAGTTTTGTACAGGGTGAGAGATATGGGTTTAGTTTCATTTTACTGCATATGGATTTCCAGTTTTGCCAGAACTATTTGTTGAAGAGGCTATCTTTTCTCCATTGTAAGTTTTTGGCACTTTTGTCTAGTATGAGATAACAGTACTTATGTGGAGATGTCCCTGTGTCTTCTATCCTGCACCATTGGTTGATCTGTCTATTTTGATGCCAATACCATGCCATTTTGTTACTTTTACTCTATAGTAGAGTTTAAGGTCTGGTAGTGTGATACCTCCTACATCACTCTTCCTGCTCAGGATTGTTTTGGCTATTCTGGGTCTTTTGTTCTTCCAGATGAATTTCATGATTGCTTTTTCTGTTTCTATGAGAAATTTCATAGGGATTTTAATTGGAATTGTTAAATCTGTATAGCGCCTTTGGAAGTATGGCCATTTTGATAATATTAATTCTGCCTATCCAAGAATATGAGAGATCTTTCCATCTTCTAAGGTCTTCCTCAGTTTCTTTCTTGAATGTTGTGTAGTTTTCATTGTAAAGATCTTTTACCTCTTTGGTTAGATTGCTTCCCAAGTATTTTATTCTTTTTGAGGCTATTGAGAATGGAGTTGTTTTCCTCATTTCCCTTTTAGATGTTTCATCACTTATGTATAAAAATGCTTTAGATTTATGTGTGTTGATTTTACAACCTGCTATTTTGCTGAATTCATTGATAAGGTCCAGAAGTTTTCTGGAGGAGTTTTTTGGATTCTCTAAATAGAGAATCATGTTATCCGCAAATAGTGACAGCTTAAGTTCCTCTTTTCCTATTTGTATCTCTTTAATTTCTTATAGTCTGTCTAATTGCTCTGGCTAATATATCCAGTTGGATGTTGAATAGAAGTGGTGAAAGAGGCCTTCCCTGTCTTGTTCCCATTTTTAAAGGGAATACTTTGTTTTTCTCCATTAAGAATGATGTTGGCTGTGGGCTTATCATAAATAGCCTTTAAAATGTTCAGGTATGTTCCTACTATCCCTATTTTTTCTAGCATTTTGAGCATGAAGGAGTGTTGTATTTTCTCAAACGCTTTTTCTGCGTCAATTGAAATTACCATATGATTCTTATCCTTAAGTCTATTAACATGATGGATTACATTTACTGATTTATGAATATTAAACCGTCCTTGCATTCTAGGGATGAACCCCGCTTGATGGTGGTACACAATTTTCTTAATATGTTTTTGGATACGGTTTGCCAGTATTTTGTTAAGAATCTTTGCATCTATATTCATCAAGTATATTGGTCTAAAATTTTCTGTCCTTGATGGGTCTTTGCCTGGTTTGGTATGAGGGTGATATTAGCTTCATAGAATGAGTTTGGTAGGGTTCTCTAATGTTTCCTGGAATACTTTGAGAAGTATTGGAATGAGTTCTTTGAAGATCTTGTAGAACTTGGCTGAGAATCCATCTGGTCCTGGGCTTTTCTTGGATGGTAGGCTTTTGATGGCTTCTTCTATTTAATTGCTTGAAATTGACCTGTTTAAATTGTGTATGTCCTCCTGGTTCAGTTTGGGAGGAGCATATGTCTCTAGAAATCTGTCAATGTCTTAGGTATTTTCTATTTTGTTGGACTATAAATTTTCAAAGTAGCTTCTCATTATGTTATGTATTTCAGTTGGGTCTGTCATGATATTTCTGTTTTCATCATGAGTTTTAGTAATTTGAATTTTCTCTCCTTTGTTAGTGTGGCTAAGGATTTGTCTATTTTGTTTAACTTTCTGAAAGAACCAACATTTTGTCAATTTTTTGAATTGTTTCTTTTGTTTCAATTTCATTGATTTCAGCTCTGATTTTAATTATTTCCTGTTTTCTACTACTTTTGGTGTTGTTCTATTCTTTTTCTAGGACTTTGAGCTGTAATGTTAGGTCATTTAGTTGTTGACTTTTTATTCTTTTGTTGAATGCACTCCATGCAATGAATTTTCCTTTTAGTACTGCTTTCATAATGTCCCAGAGATTTTGATATGTTGTATCATCATTCTCATTGACCTCTAAAATGTTTTTATTTCCTCCCTGAGGTTTTCTATTATCCATGTTTCATTCAATAGCATATTATTTAGTCTCCAGGTGCTGGAATAATTTCTGTTTTTTGTCATTGATTTCTAATTTCATTCCATTATAATCTGATAAAACACAAGGCAGTGTCTCTATTTTTTTGCATTTCCTAAGGGCTGCTTCATGGCATAACATATGGTCTGTTTTCAAGAAGGTTCCATGTGCTGCTGAGAAGAAAGTGAATTCTCTCATTGATGGATGAAATATTCTATATATGTCTATTAAGTTTAGATTATTGATTGTGTTATTGAGTTCTATGGTTTCTTTGTTTAGTTTTTGTTTGGAAGATCTATCCAATGGTGACAGCGATATGTTAAAGTCACCCAGAATTATTGTGTGTTGGTCTATTCGAGTCCTGGAATTGAGGATTTGTTTGATGTACATGGATGCACCTTTGTTTGGGGCATAAATATTTACAATCATTATGTCTTAGTGATTTGTGGTTCCCTTAAGCAGTATGAAATGTCCTTCTTTATCCCTTCTGACTAACTTTGGCTTGAAGTCTACTTTATCTGAAATACGGATGGAAACCTCCACTTTTATACTGAGTCAGTGTGTGTGGAAGGTTTTTTCCCATCCTTTCACCATTAGTCTGTGGATGTCTTTCTATGAGATGAGTCTCTTGAAGGCAACATATTGTTGGGTCTTCCTTTTTAATCCATTCTGCCAGTCTATGTCTTTTGATTGATGAGTTTAGGCCTTTAACGTTCACGGTTATTATTGAGATATGATTTGTATTCCCAGTCATTTGGGCTTATTTTTGGTTTTAAACTTGGCTTGTTTTCTCTTCTGAATGGTTTTTCCTTTAAGGTAGTTCCTCCCTTTGCTGACCTACATTGTTGTTTTCCATTTCCTCCTTATGGAGTATTTTGTTGAGAATATTTTGTGAATGGGATAGTTTTCCTAACTTCTCTTTCTGGAGATTCATCACTGATGTATAAAAATGCATTGGATTTATGAGCATTGATCTTGTAACCTGCTACTTTACTGAATTCACTTATGAGTTCTAAAAGTTTTCTGGTGGAATTTCCAGGTTCCTCTAAATATATAATCATGTCATCAGCGAACAGGGATAGTTTGAGTTCCTCTTTTCCAATTCGTATCTTTTAAATTTCTTTGGTTTGTCTAATTGCTCTGGCTAGAGTTTCAAGGGCGATGTTGAATAGAAGTGGTGAAAGAGGGCATCCCTGCCTTGTTCCAGTTTTTAGGGGAATGCTTTCAGTTTTTCACCATTTAGAATGATATTGGCCATGGGCTTAGCGTAGATGGCCTTTTCAATGTTAAGGAATATTCCCACTATCCCTATTTTTTCTAGTGTTTTGAGCATGAAGGGATGCTGTATTTTATCGAATGCTTTTTCTGCATCTATCAAAATAATCATGTGATTCTTAACTTTAAGTTTGTTGATATGGTGAATGACATTTATTGATTTCCGGATGTTGAACCAACCTTGCATCCCTGGGATAAAACCCACTTGATCGTGGTGCACTATCTTTTTAATATATTTTTGTATGTGATTTGCTAAAATTTTGTTGAGAATTTTTGCGTCAATGTCCATGACAGATATTGGTCTGAAATTTTCTTTCCTTGATGTGTCTCTATCTGGTTTAGGTATCAGTGTGATATTGGCTTCATAGAATGAGTTTGGGAGGGTTTCCTCCTCTTCTATTTCATGGAATACTTTGAGGAGTATTGGAATGAGCTCTTCTTTAAAGGTTTTGTAGAACTCAGTTGAGAACCCATCTGGTCCCAGACTTTTCTTTTTTGGTAGGCTTTTGATGACCTCTTCTGTTTGATTGCTTGAAATTGATTTATTTAAGTTGTGTATATCCTCATCGTTCAGTTTAGGAAATTCATATGTCTCTAGAAACTTGTTGATGTCTTCGAGGTTTTCTGTTTCGTTGGAGTATAGATTTTCAAAATAGCTTCTAACTATGTTTTGTATTTCACTCGTGTCTGTTGTGATATTTCCTTGTTCATTCCAAATTTTAGTAATTTGAGTTTTCCCCCTCTTTGTTAGTGTGGCTATCAATTTTATTTATTTTTTCAAAGGACCAACTATTTATTTTGTCAATTTTTTGAATTGTTTCTTTCGTTTCAATTTTGTTGATTTCGGCTCTGATTTTAACTATTTCCTATCGTCTACTACTTTTGGTGTTGGTCTGCTCTTCTTTTTCTAGGACTTTGAGCTGTAGTGTTAAGTCGTTTATTTGTTGATTTCTACTTCTTTTGTTGAATGTGCCCCATGAAATAAATCTTCCTCTAAGTACTGCTTTCACAGTGTCCCAGAGATTTTGATATGATGTTCTGTTATCCATTCATCATATAATAGTGTATTATTTAATCTCCAGGTATTGCACAAGTTTCTGTTTCTTATTCTGTCATTTATTTCTAGTTTCAATCCATTATGATCTGATAGAATACAAGGTAGTATCTCTATCTTCTTGTACTAGCTAACATTAGCTTTGTGGCATACAATATGGTCTCTTTTAGAGAAGGATCCATGTGCTGCTGAGAAGAAAGTGTATTCGTTCTTTTTTGGATGGTATATTGTATATATGTCTGTTAAGTCTAAATTGTTGATTGTGTTATTGAGATCTATGGTTTCTTTGTTCAATTTTTGTTTGGAAGATCTATCCAGTGGTGAGAGAGGTGTGTTAAAATCGCCTAGTATTGTTGTGTTGTGGTCTATTTGATTTCTGGAATTGAGAAGGATTTGTTTGACGTACATGGATGAACCAATGTTCGGGGCATAGATATTTATGATTGTTATGTCTTGCTGATTTATGCTTCCCCTAAGCAGTATGTTATGTCCTTCTTTATCCCTTCTGACTAACTTTGGCTTGAAGTCCACATTACCTGAAATGAGGATGGATACTCCAGGTTTTTTGCTGTGTTTATGTACATGGTATGTTTTTTCCCATCCTTTCACCTTTAGTCTGTGGGTATCTCTTTCTTTGAGATGAGTCTCTTGCAGGCAGCATATTGTTGGATTTTTCTTTGTAATCCAATCTGCCAGTCTATGTCTTTTGATTGATGAGTTGAGGCCATTAACATTCAGGGTTATTATTGTGATATGATTTGTATTCCCAGTCATTTGACTCATTTTTTGTTTTTTGACATGATTTGGTTTCTCCTTTATTTGGCTATTCCTTTAGGCTAGTTCCTCCTGTTGCTGATTTACATCGTTGTTTTTCATCTCTTCCTTATGGAATATTTTGCTGAGCATTTTCTGTAATGCCGGCTTTCTTTTTGTAAATTCCTTTAGCTTTTGTTTATCATGGAAGGATCTTATTTTGTCGTCAAATCTGAATGTAAATTTTGCTGGTATAAGATTCTTGGTTGGCATCTGTTTTCTTTCAGGGTTTGGTAAATCTTGTTCCAGGCCTTCTAGCTTTTAGGGTCTGGATTGAGAAATCTGATATTCTTATTGGTTTCCCCCAAATGTAATTTGATTCTTTTCTCTTGCAGCCTTTAAAATTCTGTCTTCATTTTGTATGTTAGGTATTTTCATAATAATGTGCCTTGGTGTGGGTCTGTTGTGTTTTTGTATATTTGGAGTTCTATAAGCCTCTTGTCCCTGGTTTTCCATTTTATTCTTCAGATTTGGGAAATTTTCTGATATTATATCATTGAATAGATTGTTCATTCCTTTGGTTTGTTTCTCTAAGCCTTCCTCAATCCAGTAATTCTTAAATTTGGTCTTTTCTTGACATCCCATAATTCTTGTAGATTCTGTTCATGATTTCTTACCATCTTCTCTGTTTGGTCAACTTTTTTTTCAAGATTAAGTATTTTTCTTCAATGTCTGAGGTTCTGTCTTCCAGGTGTTCTATCCTGTTGGGTTATTTGTACATTTTTAAATACTCTATTTTAATTATGTAATGTGATTTTTGGTTTGACTTTTTATAGTTTTGCAGTTTACATCTCAGGACCAGAACCTAGTTATATATCACATGATAAATATCTATTGATTGAAATGACATTTTTGGAATAGAATTGTGATTTTCATCATGTAAGTGCTAACATTTTTCCAAGTAGAGATTTAATAAAGTTTATAATATATAATCTATTTAATATCACACTCCTTTATTTCACTAATAACTTGCTTTGCTTCATCTATGAAGGAGATATTACTATTGTTTTCATAATTTCACATAGACTTAGTTTGATTTTGAGTTTGAGTTTGTGGTTTTATATGGCTAATGTAACTTTACCTTTCCCTAAGCTTTACACATAGCCAGCTTTGAAGACAGTGCTATTTAAGTGATTGTTTATTTGGTAATAGCTGAAACAGTTGAGTGGCCCTAAGGTATAAGCTGTGCCTCTTCTTTGTAATGTCATAAAAGACCAAAACCAAAATTTTAAGCACCAGTAGAACAATTGAAGAACTTAGCAGATTTTATTAATACTTTGTTGACAGTGTCTGGATTTTAATTATTCACGTGACTATCAAAATGACAGTTTTCTTAGACCAGTGATATGTATAGGAGATTGATAGCATGAAAGAGTTAAAAAGAAACTCATCAGTCATTCTGTTTGTTGTGCGACTCTTGACCAAGAGCTTCTGTCTAACCCACTACAGTGCAATAAAGCTTTCTGTGGTGAAAGAAATGTATCTCTATAGTGTAAATTGTAGTAGCTACTTTAATGTCATCTAATTTTAATTAAACTTTAAATTGCCACATGTGGCTAATAGCTCATCAGACATCAAAACGAGTCTAGCTTTCAACTTCCTCTTTTTTATATAAAACCTCAAAATTTTTTTCTAGCTTTCTCAAGCATAATCTTGTCCTAAGTATAAGCTTCTGGCAGAACACCTAACCTCTTCAGTCAGTTTACAGAGTAGGAGCGAAAAGGCTGAACAAATTGAAAGAAAATGGTGCACATAGCAATAATTTCAATACAGTATAAATATTGTATTGGCGAACAGGTTAAAATGCCTGGGAATACTTAGTGAAGAATTGGAAACTGCACCAGGGATTTTAAGTGGGAATGGTTTAATATAGGAAATTAGATGATGTAAAATAACCAATCAGACCTATAAGGTTCTTGGTCGAATCTTCACAAATGAAGATTCACAGAACTAGCAGGGAATCTTTTTTGGGGATTTCAGTGCTTCTGATTATCAAGAAAGTAAAAGATACAAGTAGTGTAGAGAAGATGGGAAATAACATAATTCTCTTTTTTGTCAGTGACTAGTTGAGTGGACTTAAACAATGGAACCTTAATTATAACCTCAAATTGTTAAGTAAAAACTTATTTTTAGTTTGGAATAGACTTGAGAAAATAAATGATCTTATAGAGACATAAGAAAAACAAGATTGCACTAATTGTGGTGCTTAACTTTTAGAGGTTCTATTGTGTGTATATACCAATAACTGTTATATATCCATTCTTTACAGATCCAGGATGAGAAGACTGATAAAAGAAGAAGCTAGCTGAATAGCTATAAAATGCCCAAATCTGGGTTCGCAAAACCGGTTCAGAGTGAAAATTCTGACAGTGACAGCAATATGGTAGAGAAACCATATGGAAGAAAGGTACATGATTGTAACTCAAGTTGTTTTTACTCTCTTGGAACTGAGGGACATGACACCCAATTTGGTAGTTTTAGTAATTACTCATTAAATAAAAAGCAGCATGGATGTGTTTGTCAGCTTTCCATTACTATAACACAAATACCTGTGGTGACTGACAATGAAGAAAGGTTTAAAGATTTATTTTGGCTTATAGTTTTGCAGGTTTCTGCACATGGGCAATTGATCCCATTGCTCTTAGATCTTTGATAAGGGAGTACATCATAGCAGTGAGATTTTTGGAGGAGCTGAGTCATTTACCTCATGGCCAGTAAAAGAAGAGAAGAATTAAGGCTGGGTTCTATTATCATCTTTGAGGGCATGCACCCAGTGACATAAGATTTACAACTGGACTACACCTCTTAAAGGTTCCATTTCCTCTTAATGGCACCATGCTGGGACTCAGCCCTTAAAAAAATACATGGGCTTCTGGGGAGCATTCTGTATCTAAATTATAGTACCAGGTAAGTCCAAACTGTTTATCTAAGCTCCAGAAATCAGTTGGATTCCTGAAGATACAATTATATCATTCCCTTATATGAACATGGTTACTAAGATTGCACAACTAAAAAATAATTAATCATGAGAAGTGGGGGAAAAAGCCAAGACCTCACAGTTATTTGGCATTCTTCCCCCACCTCCTAATCTTTGTTGGCAAAAACTCACAGACACACTAGCTGCTTGCATTTTCCAGGTCTATAACCTTGGGTAAATTTATATAACTTCTCCATCCTCAGTATCTCTGTCTGTATTAGAGGGAAATCATGCTTTAAACAGTTGTTTTGTTGGAGAAATAGCATATTATGCTTTTCTCAAGGGTTGCAACATAGTAAATGCTTAGTAAATGTTAACAGTTTCTTAATAATTACTGCCAATTACAGGTGATTCTTTTTATATCTGTCCTCCATTCCTATTTAATTTAGATACTTAGCCTATAAACTAATGTCTTCTAACTGATCTCATTATCTGTAGTCTCCTTTTCTAGTTGTTTTTATGCATTATTTTTAAGCTTTTCTTTGTTTTTTTGTTTTGAGTGTTTTCTTTTAAATCCTTTTTCTTGTTGAAGGAATCCGAGATTTTCCCTAGTTTTTTGCCATTAGATTCATGTAGCTATCATCACAATCTAGTTTTACACTGTTTCCATCACTGCAAAAAGATCCTTGTTGCCTATTTGCAATTGGTTGTCACTCCTGCCCCATACCTGAGCAACCTTAAATCTTCTTTGAAAATTCAAGAAGTATGTTTTCATACTGTCTTCTTTTCAAAACAGTTTCGGCTATTCAGGATCCTTAGCATTTCCACACACACACACACACACACATATATATATATATATATATATATATATATATATATATATTTTAGGTTCAGCTCATCAGTTTTTGAAAAGAATAGCCTACTGGGATTTTAATGGGAGTTTTATTGAAGCTGTACATCGAATATTTAGGTCATTTGGGGTGATAGTGCCATCTTAACAATATTGTCTTCCAGTACACAAGCAAGCTTGGTCCACTTATTTAGGTCCTTTCAGTTTTCCTTAGAAGTGTGTGGTAGTTTTCAATGTACCAGTTTTGTACTTTTATTGTTAACTTATTCATAAGTATTTTCATGTCAGTGCTATTGCAGATCATTTCATTTTAGATTTCTTGGTTGATAGAATAGAAATACAACTTATTTTTAAATGGTCTTGTATCCTGTGATCTTTCTTGTTTATTGGCTCTAAAAGTTTATGATTGTTTAGGATTTTCTACATACAAGATCATGTCATCTGTGACTTAAGATAATTTTACTTATTTTCTGGTCTGGATTTTATGTTTTCTTGCCTGATTACAATGGGAGTCTCTGGCATTTGTGTATTTAATCCACTCACATTTAATATAATTATTGATGTGGTTTTTATCTAGTAAGAGTTAATATCTGCTATTTTTCTCTTTGTTCATATATGTTTCTTATTTCTCCTATGTTTTTTTGGTTTTACATATTTTTCAGTATACTCTTATTTTTCTGATTTTTATCTTATTTACTATTATTTTTTTTTTCAGTACTGGGGATTGAATCTAGGGGTACTCCATCACTGAGCTACAGTCTCCAACCTTTTTTGAGACAGGGTCTTGCTGAGTTATCCAGGTTGGCCTCAAACTTTTATTTATTTATTTATTGGGTGCATTGTAATTATACACAAGAAAGGGATTTGTTGTTACATATTTGTAAATGCATGCAGTGTAACAATATAATTTGGTCAGTTTTGTTTCCAATTATCTCCTCTTTAATCCCCCTGGTTCCCTTCCTCTACTCTACTTGTCTCCCTTCTATTTTCATGAGACCCCTGCTACACACACACACACACACACACACACACACACCTTCTTTTCCTCTTTTTTTCTTTAGCTTTCACATAAAAGAGAAGATATATGAACCAGTCAATTTTGAGTTTGTCTTAGTTTGCTTTACATGTGCTCTCATTCTCTCTCTTTACCTACAAATGATATTACTTCACTCCTCATTTAATTGTGTATATAAACCACATTTTTCTTTATGGAATCATCTGTTTACGGATACTTAGGCTGGTTCCATAATTTGGCTGTTGGGAATTTGCTGCTCTAAACATGGGCATCTATTGCTATAGTATGCTAACTTCAGTGTGTAAGGATAGATGCCGAGGAGTGATATAGCTGGGTTACATGGTGATTTCATTTGTAGTCTTTTGGGGAACCTCCATAATGATTTTTGCCCATCAAAGTGTTCCTTTTTCCCCATATCTTCTCTAGTTTTTACTATTATTTGTATTCTTGATGGCTGCCATTCTAACCAGAATGAGATGAAATCTCTGTAGTTTTGATATGCATTTTCCCAATTGCTAAAGATGTTGTATATTTTTCCCATACATTTGTTGGCAATTCTGTTTCTTTTTTTGAGAAATATCTTTGGTTCATTTTTTAATTCGTTGATTAGGTTCTTTCTTCAGTGGTTTTTTGAGTTCTTTATGTATTCTAGAAGAGTAGTAAAGATTTTCTCCCACATTTTAGTTTTTTTTTGTTGATGCTTTTAATGTTTTGCTGTGCAAAAACTTGCTTCTCCCCATTCCCCTTTTGTGACTGATTGTGATTGACCCTTTGTTTTATTTTAGGAGTTGCATAGTTTCTGGTCCAATTCCAAATGTTTCTTTGATCCATTATGAGTTGATTTTTATGTAGGGTGAGAGAGATAAGGAACTAGTCTCATTCTTCTACATATGGATAACTAGTTTAATACCATTTGTGAAAGAGGTTGTCTTTTCTCCAGTGTATGTTCTTGGCACCTTTGTTGAAGATCAGATGACTGTATCTGTATTTTTTTGTCTTTTTTTTTTTTTTTTTTTAAAACAATTGGTCTTTGTATCTGTTTTTATGCCAGTACAGTTTTGTTACTGTAGATTTGTAATGTAATTTGTAATCAGGTATTGTGATGCCTCCAGCATTTTTTTTTTTTTTTTAACTGAGAATTGCTTTGGCTGTTCTGGGTCTTTATTCTTTCAGATGAATTTTAGGAAGGACTGTTTTTCATAGTTCTTCATAGTTCTGTGAAGAAAGTAATTGGTGTTTTGATGGGAATTGCATTGAATCTGTATATTGCTTTTGCAAGTATGGCCATTTTAACATGCTAATTCTACCTCTCCATGAACATGGGAGGTCTTTCCATCTCCTGAAGTCTTCAGTTTCTTTCTTCAGTGTTCTATTCTTTTCGTGGTAGATATTGTTCACTACCTTGGTTAGATTTATTTCTAAGTTTTGTTTTTTGTTTTTTTTTTTTTGCTGCTGTTATGAATGGGATTGTTTTCCTGATTTCTTTCTCAGATTCATTATTAGTACATAGAAAAGGTCTTGATTTTCATGTGTTGATTTTCTAACTGGCTACTCTGCAGAATTTATTAACTGTAGTAGTCTTTGATGGAGTTTTTGGATCTTCTCAGTATAGGATCATGTTATCTGCAAATGGTGATAATTTGACATCTACTTTTCCTATTTTTTTCCCTTTTGTTTCCTGTATTCTAGATATTGATTCTTTGTCAGAAGAGTAGTAAAGATTTTCTCCCACATTTTAGTTTTTTTCTTTTTTTTAAGTATTTTATCAATCCTTTTTTAAATTCTTTTCCCTTTCCAGATTTTTACTGATGCATTGTAGTTGTACATATGATGAGATTTGTTACATATTTGTACATGCACACAATATAACATATAATTCAGCCAGTATCATTCCCCAGCACTTTTCCCTTTTCTTCTCCTCCCTCCCTCCCTTTACTGATCTCCCTTTGGTTTTCATGAGATTTCTGCCCATCCCCCACTTTTTGTTTTTTCTCTCTAGTGTCCATATAATGAAAGAAAAGAATAACTCTTAATCTCCTGCATTTGGCTTATTTCACTTAATGTAATGGTCTGCCTCAAGTTCCATTCATGTTCTTGAAAATTTCATTTTTCTTTATGGCTGAATAAATCTCCACTGTGTATGTATACCACATTTTCTTTATCCATTCATCTGTTAATGGACACCTAGGCTAGTTTCATAGTTTATTTGCTTTAAATTGTTGGTTTAAGTTGTATGATTCTCCATGGCAGTTTGTGTGTATTAATACAATTTTTTAAAAATTTATTTATCTTGATTCATTGTAAACAAATGGAATACAATTTGTTTCTCTGGTTGTACATGAAATAGAGTCATACCATTTGTGTAATCATACATGTACATAGGGTAATGATGTTTGTCTCAATCTGTTATTTTTTATTCCCCCCACCCCTCCCACCTGTTTTTTTCCTCATTGTAATCCATACTTGCCTCCCTCCCACCCCCCATTATGTATCATCATCTGCTTATCAGAGATATCATTTGTCCTTTGGTTTTTTTTGGGATTGGCTTATCTCACTTAGCATGATATTCTCCAACTTCATCCATTTGGCTGCAAATGCTATAATTTTATTCTTCTTCATGACTGAGTGATATTCATATCACAGTTTCTTTATCTGTTCATCTATTGAAGGGCATTTAGGTTGGTTTCAAAATCTGGCTATTGTGAATTGAGCAGCTATGAACATTGATGTGGCTGCATCACTGTAGTATGCTGATTTTAAATCCTTTGAATGTAGGCCAAGGAGTGGGATAGCTGAGTCAAATGATGGGTCCATTCCAAGTTTTCTAAGGAATCTCCACACTGCTTTCCAGAGTGGCTGCACTAATTTGCAAGCCCTCCGCATCCTTGCCAACACCTGTTGTTGCTTGTGTTCTTGATAATCGCCATTCTAATTGGGGTGAGATGGAATCTTAGGGTAGTTTTGATTTGCATTTCTCTTATTACTAGAGATGTTGAACATTTTTTCATGTATCTGTTGATTGCTTGTAGATCTTATTCTGTGAAGTGGCTGCTCATTTCCTTAGCCCATTTGTTAATTGGGTTATTTGTATTCTTGGTGTAAAGTTTTTTGAGTTCTTCATAGATTCTCGAGATTACTGCTCTATTTGAAGTATGTGTTGCAAATATTTTCTCCCACTCTGTAGGCTCTCTCTTCACATTGCTGATAGTTTTGTTTGCTGAGAGAAAGCTATTTAGTCTGAGTCTATCCCAATTATGGATTCCTGCTTTTATTTCTTGTGCTTTGGGAGTCATGTTAAGGAAGTCTGATCCTAAGCTGACATGATGAAGATTTGGACCTACTTTTTTCTATAAGGTGCAGGGTCTCTGGTCTGATTCCAAGGTCCTTGATTCGTCTTAAATTGAGTTTTGTGCAGGGTCAGAGATAGGGGTTTAGTTTCATTCTGCCGCATATGAATTTCCAGTTTACCCAGCACCATTTGTTGAAGAGGCTATCTTTTGTCCATTGCATATTTTTGGCACTTTTGTCTAGTATGAGAAAATTGTATTTGTTGGGGTTTGTGTCCATGTCCTCTATTCTGTACCATTGATCTACCTATTTTGGTTCTAATACCATGCAGTTTTTATTACCGTTGCTCTGTAGTGTAGTGGAAGTTCTGGTATTGTGATACCCCCTGCTTCACTTTTCCTGCTAAGGATTGCTTTAGCTATTCTGGGTCATTTTTCCAAATGAGTTTCGTGATTGCTTGCTCTATATCTGTGAGGTACATCATTGGTATTTTAATTGGAATTGCATTGAATCTTTATAGCACTTTTGGTAGTATGGCCATTTTGACAATATTAATTCTACCTATCCAAGAACCTGGGAAAGCATTCCATCTTTTAAGAATTTCTTTAATTTCTTTCTTTAGTGTTCTGTAGTTCTCATTGTAGAGGTCTTTCACCTCTTCTGTTAGATTAATTCCCAAGTATTTATTTTTGAGGCTAATTTCTTTGGTTTGTCTAATTGCTCTGGCTAGAGTTTCAAGGACGATGTTGAATAGAAGTGGTGAAAGAGGGCATCCCTGCCTTGTTCCAGTTTTGAACGGGGAATGTTTTCAGTTTTTCTCCATTTAGAATGATACTTGCTGTGGGCTTAGCATAGATAGCCTTCACAATGTTGAGGAATGTTCCTTCTATCCTATTTTTTTTTTAGTGTTTTGAGCATGAAGGGGTGCTGTATTTTATCAAATGCTTTTTCTGCATCTAATCATGTGATTCTTAACTTTAAGTCTGTTGATATGGTGAATTACATTTATTGATTTCTGAATGTTGAACCAACCTTGCATCCCTGGGATAGAACCCACTTGATCATGGTGCACTATCTTTTTAATATGTATTTGTATGCTATTTGCTAAAATTTTCTTGAGAATTTCTATTTCATTGCTTGGAATTGATCTATTTAAATTGTGTATGTCCTCCTGATTCAATTTGGGTGGATCATCTGTCTCTAGAAATCTGTTGATGTCTTTGAGATTTTCTGTTTTGTTTAGTATAGATTTTCAAAATAGCTTCTAATTATGTTTTGTATTTCAGTCATGTGTGTCATGATATATCCTTTTTCATCCCAGATTTTCTCTCTTCTCTTTGTTAGCGTGGTTAAGGGTTTATCAATTTATTTTTTCAAAGAACCAACTTTTTATTTTGTCTAATTTTTCATTTATTTCTTTTGTTTCAATTTCATTGATTTCAGCTCTGATTTTAACTATTTCCTGTCTTGTACTACTTTGGATGTTGAGCTGTTCTTCTTTTTCTAGGGCTTTGAGCTGTAGTGTTCGGTCACTTGTTTGTTGACTTTTTCTTCTTTTTATTGAATGTGCTCCATGAAGTGATTTTTCTTCTTAGTACTGTTTTCATTGTGTCCCAGAGATTTTGATATGTTGTATCTTTTCTTGTTTACCTCTAAGAATTTTTTTATTTCCCCTCTGATGTCTTTTGTTATCCATTCATCATCAGTAGGGTATTATTCAATCTCCACATGTTGGAGGAATTTGTGTTTTTTACTTTGTCATTTATTTCTAATTTCATTCTATTATGATCTGATTGAATACCAGGTAGTATCTCTCTCTTTTTGTATTTGCTAACAGTAGCTTTGTGGCATAATATATGGTCTATTTTAGAGAAGAATCCATGTGCTGCTGAGAAGAAAGTGTATTTGCTCTTTGTTGGATGGTATATTTTATAAATGTCCATTAAGTCTAAATTATTGATTGTGTTATTGAGATCTATGGTTTCTTTGTTCAATTTTTGTTTGAAAGATCTGTCCAGTAGTGAGAGAGGTGTGTTAAAGTCATCTAGTATTATTGTGTTGTGGTCTATTTGATTTCTGGAATTGAGAAGGATTTGTTCGACGTACATGGATGAGCCACTGTTTGGGGCCTAAATATTTATGATTGTTCTGTCTTGCTGATTTATGCTTCTTTAAGCATAAATGAAATGTCCTTCTTTATTTCTTCTGACTTACTTTGGCTTGAAGTCCACATTATCTGATATGAGGATGGATACACCCCCGCTTTTTTGCTGTGTTTATGTGCATGGTATGTTTTTTCCCATCCTTTCACCTTTAGTCTGTGGGTATATTTTTCTATGAGATGATTTCTTGCAGGCAGCATATTGTTGGGTCTTTCTTTTTAATCCAATCCACCAGTCTGTGTCTTTTGATTGATGAGTTCAGGTCATTAACATTCAGGGTTATTATTGAGATATGATTTGTATTCCTGGTCATTTTGATTTATTTTTGTTTTTTAACATGATTTGGTATCTCCTTTATTTGGCTCTTCCCTTAGGGTAGTTCCTCCATTTGCTGATTTACATCGTTGTTTTTCATCTCTTCCTCATGGAACATTTTACTGAGAATGTTCTGTAGTGCAGGCTTTCTATTTGTAAATTCTTTTAGCTTTTGTTTATCATGGAAGGATTTAATTTTGTCATCAAACTGAAGGTAAGTTTTGCTGGGTATAAGATTCTTGGTTGGCATCTGTTTTCTTTCAGGGCTTGGTAAATCTTGTTCCAGGCCCTTCTAGCTTTTAGGGTCTAGGTTGAAAAATCTGTTGATATTCATATTGGTTTCCCCCTGAATGTAATTTGATTTTTTTCTTTTGTACCCTTTAAAATTCTATCTTTATTTTGTATGTTAGGTATTTTCATAATAATGTGCCTTGGTGTGGGTCTGTTGTAATTTTGTGTATTTGGTGTCCTATATGCCTCTTGTACTTGATTTTCCATTTCATTCTTTAGATTTGGGAAATTATCTGATATTATTTCATTGAATAGTGTTCATTTCTTTGGTTTGTTTTTCTGTGCCTTCCTCAATTCCAATAATTCTTAAATTTTGCCTTTTCGTTGTATCCCATAATTCTTGGAGATTCTGTTTGATTTCTTACCATCTTCTCTCTTCAGTCAACTTTGTTTTGAAGATTAAATATTTTGTCTTAAATATTTTGTCTTCTGAGGTTCTGTCTTCTAAGTGTTCTATCGGTTATGCTTTCTATGGAGTTTTTAATTTGGTTTATTGTTTCCTTCATTTCAAGAATTTGGTTTTTTTTTAGAATCTCTATCTCTTTATTGACATGGTCCTTTGCCTCCCGCATTTGCTCTTTTAACTGTTGATTGGTACAGTCATTCAATGTGTGCATTT
This sequence comes from Sciurus vulgaris, assembly GCF_902686455.1. Classification (NCBI taxonomy): domain Eukaryota; kingdom Metazoa; phylum Chordata; class Mammalia; order Rodentia; family Sciuridae; genus Sciurus; species Sciurus vulgaris. The sequence goes on from NC_136474.1 coordinate 34,270,338, forward strand.
GCTCTCGCTCATCGTTTGCTTCTCTGATCATTTTAATTATGTACATTCTGAACTCCCTTTCTGACATTTCTTCTGCCATGCTGTCATTGGATTTTATTGATGTACCATCTTTGTGTATTTGGGGCATTTTTTTCCCTTGTTTTCTCATATTGCTCAGGTGTCTTCCCCTCTAGTAGTGAAAATCTGAGGTATTACAGTTTCCCTCCTATTGACTTATAGTTTCCCTGCAGGTTTCTAATAACTCACCTCCTTGTCTTTAGTAGTCTGAAGTCTTGGAGGAGGTCGATAATGCAGTGACCCAAAAAGGATGTTGCCCCTCTAGGGATGGTGGCCTCCAGGTGGGGTAAATTCCCTGCTAGTGGGCAGAGGCGCTTCCATGTGTTGACCTATGATCAACCGAAGGGTTTCTGTACTGTGGGCTGGGGCCTGGCTGGTCTGGGCCTGGGTCTTTTATTCTATCTTCCCAGCAGAGAAGTCTTGCCCAGCAGCTCTGTGCTTGTCCCAGTTATCTCAGTATTTCTTCTTGAATCCTGAGTCCTGGAGCGTCATGGAATGCATTCACCCTCTAGTCTGCCATCTTGGATCGCCCCTAGTTTTTTTTCTTAAAACATTTCTGTAATTTTTCTGGCTAGAATTTTTAGTACTATATTAAATAGGAGTGATGTGAGGGGATATCCTTGCTTTGTTCCAGATTCAAAGAAAATGCTTTTGGTTTTTCCCCATTCACTATTATGATGTTGGCTTTGGGCTTTTTATGTATAGCCTCTATGATGTTGAGGTGGGTTCCTTCTCTTTCTGAGGTTGGTTTCTTCAGTGTTTTTATCATGAATGGGTGCTGAATTTTGAATTTTGTTGAAAACTTTCTCTTCATCTATTGAGATTACTGATTTTTGTCCTTAATCTGTTTATGTGGTGAATTAACATTTACTGATTCATGCATGGTAAACCATCCTTGCATCCCTGGGGCAAAACCAACTTGGTCATATATACAATGTTATTAATATTTGTTAAATATGATTTGCTAATATTTTATTAAGGTTTTTACATCTAAGTTCATCAAAGATGTTGGTATGCAGTTTTCCTCCTTGATGTGTCCTTAATCTGTTGTATGATTGACACTGACTTCATAGAATGAATTTGGAAGTATTCCATCCCTTTCTATTTCATGGAATGATTTGAAGAGCATTGGCATAAGTTCTTCTTAAAGGTCTGGTAGAATTTAGCTGAGAATCCATCTGGTTCTGGAACTTTCTTTGTTTTAAGTTTTTTAGTACTGCTTCTATCTCATTGCTAGTTTAGTCTGTTCAAGTTTTTTGTGTCCTCATTATTCAGTTTGACAGGTTGCAGGTATTTAGAAATGTATCCATTTCTTCTAGTTTTCCAACTTATTGGAATATAAAAGAGTTCAAAATAGTTTCTGATAATCCTCTGGATTTCGTCTTTGGGTCTTTTCTTTTTGTTAGTTGGAGCTAAGGACTTATCAGTCTTATAATTACAAAAAACCAACTGTTCTTTCATTGATCCTTTGCAATTTTTATTGATTTCAGCTCTAACCTTAGTTATTTCCTTCCTTTTACTGGTTTTGGAATTGGTTTACCCTTTTTCAAGATCCTTGAGATGCCTCGTTGTTAGTTTAACTTTTGTGTATGTTTTTTATTCTTTACGTTAAAGTATAAGTGGTTTGATTATTTTTAATTTGCAAGTGATGCAAGATGTGCTGTCTTTTGACTGAGTTAAGTTTGTTAGCAGTAATCTCTACCCTGTGAACTTGTAGTCTCCCAGTAGATTCTCAGAACCTTTCAGAAAAATGAGAAACAAACAGTAGCAACAAGTGATGCACACAATGTACAGCATTTAAATAAATCCTGTTGGCAACTATAATACCACTAAACTACCACAGTTACCACTTATTGCCACAAAAACCGGAATGGTGGGATCAGCAGTTGCTAATAGCAAAAACAATAACTGTGAACTAGGTTTGGCATTAAAGTAGACAGCAGGTGCCAACTATGTCACCCACAGCAATAATAATTAAGATATCAGAACTGGTGGGGGCAGGAGTTACATAAACCAAATAGTTCTAAAAAGTTATAAAAATAACAGTTCATTAATAAAAAGAAAATGTAATAGGAAGGTGGAAGAGAGTCTACAGTGTTCTAAATGTGAACATAGAATGCAGAAGAGATGCAAATACTTATGATTATAAAGAAGGAGGAAAATAAATAGGACAAAGAATAAGAGAATTTGGCTCTGTTAGTGGGAGATGAAAGGGGAGAAAGAGAAAGAAATAAAATCAAACCAAACAAAAAGTTTAAACCTCAAATGACAAGGAAATGTAACCACATTAAGAATGCTAAAAATGATTAAGAAAAAATATATGTATGTATATGTTTATGTCCACAAAGCAATCAATACACATACACAAACACGCAAAAGGAAAAACTATTTTAAATAGTGAAAGACTCATCTCACCGAAGTATTTAAGACTGGTTGGTCACCACCTATACCCAATGTCCTTCTTTTCCATTTGTAGCACTGTGTATTGAGAGCAAGCAAGAGCAAGGGCTGGAGTTAACTCTTCCTGCTTTTGTACGTGGCCATTTGGAGTGACCTAAAACTGAGATTGGTTGAAATAGCATTCAGCTCCTCTTCTCTCCAGTATAATGTAGAACAGAATGGAAGTATTGTCAGTTGGAATCCTGTCTGCACAGTCCAGATTGATGTACTTTCAGGGTGGGGCCGCTGCAGAGTTCTGTGAGGGGAGTTGTCACTGAGACTTGGTCTAATCAGGCTTTTAGGGGCTTTGTTGGGTGGTGCCTGCTCTGGAGAGATTAGATAGCACACCATGGGGCCCCAGCAGATTTCAGTCTTGGGAGCTTCCTAACAATTGTACTCATGGATCAGGGGTGCCGGTTCTCTACACACACTGCTGCCCATGAACGGTCTTCCCATGTTTAGTTCCTGAGTGTATTCACACCCACCTATTCAGAATCCTGGCCCTCTTTAGCTTCCAGATTCAAAGAGAAAGCGAGTTGGACTCCCCTTCATTTTTCTGACCTGAATCCCCCTGGGTACAATTGTCTTTGTGCCTTTTTCACTCATGTTCTAGGTATACCCTAGGCCGCACTTCAGGTACTTACAGGAGCAGTATTGGAATGTTTGCTATGATCTGGGCTCCAGCAGCAAGTTGTGGTGTGGACTCCTCAGGGTGGCTACTGTCTCAACTTTCAACTTGCTGGTTGAGAAATACAGAGCACTTTTCCACCACCAGTTCCCTGTGCAGTCTCTGCATTAGCTAAATTAGGCTCCTTTTCTGATCTACAGGGTTTTTTCATGTCAAATATGTTGAGTTTCTCTTTTGTCCCTCCCCTCTGTGTTGCACCAGTGCAGCTACTATATCTGGGTTGACTCCAATGTTCGTGTTCTTGACTCAGTGCACCCAGATTTCTGAGTTTTTAAGACACTGTCTAATGCTGAATTTTAGTGACATCCTTCTTTCATTACATCAGTGAAAAGCAGTAACTCCTACTGCTTGAATCTTGAATCACAGAGCAATTGAAAATGAGGTCTTCCTCTGATCAGCCACCTTAAATCTCTGTGCAGTTTTTAATTTGATGTCATCCCATTAATTATTGGAATTATATCCTGACCTTTAATCATTCTGTTGAGGAAGTTCCTGTCTGTCCTTGTATGTTGGAGTGTTGACATGTTTTCTTCTAGCAGTTGAAGAGTTTCTGTTCTTATTCCTGTGTCTTTGATTCATTTTGAGTTGACTTTCTTTTTTGCAGGTGAGAGATAAGCTGGGGATATAGTTTCATTCTTCTACATATGAATATCCAGTTTTCTCACCACCATTTTTTAAAGATGCTATCTTTCCTCCATTGTATCATTTTGCACCTTTGTTAAGGATCAGGTAACTATATCAGGTGATTTTGTCTCTCTTCCATTCCTTCCTTCCTTCTTCGTTTTGTATCTTTTTTTATGCCAGTACTGTTCTGTTTTTGTTACTCTAGCTGTGTAGTGTAATTTGAAGTCAGGTATTGTGATGCCTTAAGCCTTGCTTTTTTTGCTTAGAATTGCCTTGTCTATTCTTGTTATTTCAAATGAATTTTATGATTTTTTCCCCCTAGTTCTCTAAAGAATGTTACTGGTAATTTTATAGGGGTTGCTTGAAATTGTACACCACTTTGGTAATATCAGCCTCAAATTTGTAATCCCTGCTTCAGCCTCCCAGGTAACAGATTATGGTGTGTTCCATAGTGCCTGGTCGATTTTTCTGATTTTAGAAAGTTTTCAAATTATCTTAGATTTTGACCTAGAGGTTGTAATACACATCCTTATTTTCCAGTCTACCACAGGTTAGTAGTGATAATTTCATTAAAAAATAGCAACTTCACTTTAATTCACTTCCCTTTCCTTCCCTTTCTTTGTGTTATTTTTGTAATATAGATTACCTCTTCATGTTATTAATCCAGCAACAGAATGTTATAAAATTTATAAGTTTTGGCACTCTTAATTTTTTTCTTATGAATTCAAGTTACTTCCTTATGGCTTATAAGAATTTTCATTGAGATTTACCATACTTACACGAATTTTCTAAGTTCTTTGATCTTGATAGAACCTTTAAAATTTAAAGTCACTTTTTATTGGTTTTATTGAGATGTAATTCACTTGCCATAAATTTCATTATACAACTAAGTAGTTTTTAGTATGTTTACAAAGTTGTGTAGTCATAACCATACTTGATTTTAGAAGATTTTTACCCCAACATACCCTCTTGAGAAAATAAGATATAATCTTCTAAATGGTCTCAGAACCATAATTGAGAATTGTACCAATGTAATAAGCACACTAAAGTATTGAAGAGAACACAGATGGGGAAGGAAGGAGCTGATCAGTTTAAGGGTAACCTCAGGGTAGTGAAGATACTTAGTATTATCAAGGATATGAATTTTACTCACATGAAAGTAGAAGTAAAGGATAGCCTAACCAAACGAAACAGCAAATAAAATCAGACAGTAATCTGTTGTAGTAGTAAGTACTAAGTAGAGATGTAACTCATCAAAAATAGGGGCTGGTGATGTGGCTCAGTGGTAGAACACTTGCCTGACATGTGAGACCCTGGGTTAGATCCTCAGCACCACATATAAGTAAATAAATAAAATAAAAGATCCACTGACAACTGAAAAATATACATATATAAAAAAGAATGAAGGATAGGTGATGAGTCTGTAGCATTAGATAGGAGTGATTCACTGTGGTGTTAGACAGAAATGAGTTTATCAAGATCTGAGGTAAGGATCCTGGAATTTATTCTTTAGTCATTGAGCCTGAAGGGAAGAGCCATAGAGGAGATCAGTCAGAGTGCTATTTTTAAAAATTCAAAGAAGAGGTAGTGTAGGCAGTGACTTTGAGAGGATGGAGAGAAGTAGCCTAACTAAACAACACTAAATGAATTAAATTTATTTGTTTTTGTATAAAAAGTAGTCTGGGTGTATTCTGAGGTTTCTGTTTAGAATGACTAGGTTATATTGGACTATTCCTTGTGAGGGAATTCAAGGAAAAGAACAGGTTCTTTTGAGAATAGTAAGTTTGGTTTGTATTTTTCGAATGCAGTGGGCTATCAGAGTGTCCAAGTAGATTTTTTTTTTTTTTTAAATAGGCAATAGTAGTTGTGGGGGGCATCTCAAGAACAGGGTTAACTGCTGGAGGAGGATATTGGCTGTATATCAGTTACCCAAAAAACTTATCTACTCAGTAAACACACAAAAACCAATACTCATTTTAGACGAGAGGGCGCATGACGGGTCTGGCCATACCAGCTCTGGCCTCTTACAACAACAACTCGCCTTACTCTCTTTTATTTATAACATACAGGTAAGAGGGCCAGGACTGGGAGGAGTTTCTTCTGTCATGGACAGGATAGGGTGGAGTTAGGGGAACCATTCTCTTAAGGGGAACTATTCTAAAAGGAGACAGGGAACCACAGTGCCACATGCTTCCTGGCAGTACCTAGAAACCAGGCCTCTCCATCCCATGGCTCAACCTAGTCTGATTCTGATAAATAAGGACAGCTTCCCACAAGTAGTCTTTTAAGAGCTGAAAACAGAAGTCTAAATTGGAATCAAGTATGTGAGAATTTGTGAAAAAGTAAGCTATGGGTACAGAGCTATCACTCAGTGTACAAAGTCAGGTATGAATGGAGGAGGACATACTCTGAGAGATTCAAATATTTTAGGAAAGTCAATATAGTAAAATCGTGAGGAGGATAGAGAAATCTGAGGTTCCACAGAGATGAGTAGCTAAAGGATGAATCTCTATTGCTAAATGCTACAGGCAGTTAATCTGAAAGATGAGGCCAGTGATGTACCTTCACTTTATATGACCTTGGTAAATGTAGTTTCAGTGAGTTGGTACAGAATAAAATGATGGAGTGGGGAAAAAAACAATTTTTAAATATGTTTGAAGATTACATTTGACAGTTCATCTGGGCTTCTTGATGTCACTTTTCAGAGTTTACATTTGTAAAGCTAAACTCATTGGAGCTTTTATTTTTCCTCTGTACTTTGTGTCTTTTGAAAGCTGCCATTAAATAAGCAGTGCCTGAGAATTGTCCTCTTAAACGTGTGATTTCTTGAAAGTGTACAGACAAGCAAAAAGCAAACATATTCCCCATTTCTATTAGCATGCTTTAGGTAAGTTAAGAATATTTATTAATCACTAGATTTTTAAAGTGGAAAGAATGAATATAAACCATTAAAATTCTCTTTATTAACTTTTAGCTTTATAAAAGTATTTTTAACTACTCTATTCAATCTCTATTCACACTGTGTATTTACCATATCACATTTATATGGGCGAGAATCAAAAATGAAAAGCTCTTCTGAAGCAATATGCCTGGTGCATATTAGTATGCTTTGGGATTTCATAGCAACATGACATCCAGAGCTGCTGTTAGATGTTTTTCCCTCAGCATTTTATGGATTAACGTTCTGATTATGTGTGTCTTAAGAGAAGAAGGGCAGTAATTTCCTCCTCATAGGCTATGTTGCTTCTGCTTCTTAAGACAAAATGAAGCAATTAGAAAGGTGGGGAGAGAGAAAGAATGACCATATCAATTACCTGTATTTTTGCAATTCGTATTTTGTAATTTTTTTTTTAGTTCTATATGGCCATGGTACATTTATTTATTTATTTGTTTTTTTTATGTGATGCTGAGGGACAAACCCAGTGCCTCACACATGAGAGACAAGTGCTCTACCACTGAGCCACAACTCAGCCCCTTATTCAGGTAATGTAATATACATGTTTATTGTAGAAGAATTTAAAAATACATATAAGAAATTACCTTTTTACGAAATTACGCTTTCAAAAACTACAAGAGACCTGAGATTTTACCCTACTTGGGAGCTGATCAGTTTTATGGATGCTGGCAGATGACACAGAATTCCTGGGGAGAGATAGAGGAATGTTTATTACTCATAGAAATAGCAGTAGCCAGAAGATCAGCATTTGTGCCTGTTTCCTGAGCCTCTCTGTTAGTTCTCTGTCACTGTGACAAAATGCCTGAGAAAACAAAGGAGGAAAGAAAACAAAGGAGAAAATTTTGGCTCATGTTTTCAGAGGTTTTGGTCTGTGATTGACTGGCTTCATTATTTCTGTGCCTACGGTGAGTTGTAGAATATCTTGACTAAAGGGCATGGTGAAGCAAAACTGCTTACCTCAAGGTGACTAGGAAGCAGAGAGCTAGAGAGGAAGGGGCCATGGGCAAGATAGAGTCCCCAAGGGCATACTCTCAAGGTACCACTCCCTTCAATCAGATTTCATCACCTTCCAGTGATCCATTCAGCCATGGATTCATCAATGGACAATTCCATTGACGAGGTTAGAGCCAGTCACTTCCCAAAAGTCCTACCTCTGCACATGGCTACTTTGGGGACCAAGCCTTCAACATGTGAACCTTTAGGGTACAGGTTTTCTCTTCTGTTCATAAGCCAATTTTTAATTATGCAGGCTTTCTAAGAAAATTATCAATTTTTCCAGGCAAGTTTTCTAGTACTATAAAGAAGAAAAATGTGGTTTTATAACTTTAATAACCACTCTGGAATTGTGCTTAAGTGTAATACATATCTTTTTTCTCTTTCGTTTTCACAATTAAACTTGCCCCAAGTTTGTTTATTTTCTTGTTCTTTTAGGATAACCTTTGCTTTTGTCGATAGTCTTTTGCTTCGTAACCTAGTGTAGACATATGTTTGGGTGGTGGGTTTTAGTATAGAACAGGAGAGTAGGATACCTTGACTTGACTGAGTAGGTACATAAAATGCCAGGGTCCAGTCCTAGCAGGTGTCAGAGGGGTCTAGGTGGATGGGAGGCTGAATGTCTCTATTTTTCTGCCAGTCTTTTTATAGATATTTTTCTTTAGTAATGATTATGTCATTTTTAGTTAGTTTAAAAGAAGAAAAACCTTCAAAAGTACAATCTATGCTTCTTCTCAAAGTACACAATCTCTCTGTATGACAGTCCAGACCAAAACAATCTTATTTCCCAGCTACTGTAAAACAACCTTGTCTCCCAGCTAAACTAAAACAACCTTTTCTTTCAGCTAAACTGAGGGCACCATGATCTGCCAGCCTTTAACCTTCAGAACAAACACAGTACTAGATTTTCTGAGAAACCACCCCCACCATGAACTCCAGTGTTTAACAGTGAGAAACTTTTACTATTATTAAAGGGAAAAGAAATCAACTTATAGTTAATATTTAGTCTATTCTAATTTCATATAATAGCAGACTACAACCTTATTCTGATTCTTAAAGAATTAGACTAAACATAGGAAAAGCACAAATTATATTTATGACTAACCTAAATGTTTTTATTATGTAAAGTATCTCTAGAATCAATTATTGAAACTAAGAAAGCAACAAAGGCTAAACACCGCATCCAAGCTCAGAGGAATGCCTCTTTATCCATCTATTATTATACTAAAGCAATCACAGGCTCCTTTTAACTTGAACACAGCTACAATTGTTTATTTTCATATATTTTATCTCTGTACTACCACCAAATTTTTATTGTGCACTATTTTGTGTCCCAATATAGTAAAACCCTCCCAGTGTTTTTCCAGTAAGTTTCTAAATGATATATTGATTATTAATATTAAAAAGCAACTACACATGGAGACATGCCACGCCTATGGCCCCCAAGAGGGAGGACGATCAGCAGAATTGTGTCAAGTGTTGAGTCCTTTATTCCAACAGACCTTGTCAAGTGTCAGCTCCTCTACTCCAACAGACTGTGTCAAGTGCCGGAGTGGCAGGAAATAGATGATATATTTTCTTTTTCCAAATTGAATTAGAAATTTACTTTTGTTTCTCTGATGTAAGGAAGTGTGATAGTCTCCTACTAAACTGGATAGATTAACTTTTGGTTCCTTCCATCCAAGTATATTTATTTATTTTTTAACTTTTGGTTGAATGTTTTTAAATGCTGACAATCATATGTTGCTTGTGACTATGAACTTAGTTTGACATCTGAAGTTAACAAGGATTTTTATTCATTTTTTATATTTAATCTTTTTATGATGCATTATAATAGTGAAATTCATTATGCCATATTTGTACATGCACAAACATAATTTGATTAGTCTCATTCCTTAGTATGTTTCACAAGGTGACTGGGAAGCAAAGGGCTTTCCTCCTCCCTTTCCCTCTTCCCTCCTCCCATCTTCAAGATCCCCATTCTCTCCTCTGTTGGATTCCCTTCTATTTCTGTGAGATTGGTTCTCTTTCTCTAGCTTCCACATGAAAGAAAAAATCCTATCCTTGGTTTAATGAATATGGATTATTTCACTTAGCATGATGTTCTCTGCTTTCATCCATTTAGTAGCAAATGACATAATTTCATTCTTTATGGCTCAGTAAAACTCCATCGTGTATATATACCACATTTTATCTGTTCATGTGTTCGTAGGCACATGGACTGGTTCGAAACTTGACAATTGTGAATGTGCTGCTATAAATCTTGTTATGTGTGTGTCACTATATTATGCTGATTTTAGTTCTTTTGGTTAAAGACCCAGTTAGTTTTATAGCTAGGTCATATGGGTGGATCCCATTTGTAGCTTTTGAGAATTCTCTATACTGCTTTCCAAAGTAATTGTACCAATTTACAGTTGTACCAACAATGTATAACTGTACCTCCCCCACTTCATCCTTACTGGTAGTTGTTATTTCTACTCCTGCTTTGCCATTCTTACTGGGATGAGGTGAAATCTCAGTATGGTTTTGATTTGCATTTCCCTGATTGCAAGATGCTGCACAATTTTTTTATACATTTGTTGGCTATTTGTATTTCTTTTGAGATATGTCAGTTTAGCTTGTTGGCCAGTATATTGATTGGGTTATTTTGTATGTGTTCGTGTTAATATTTTTGTTTGTTTTTTATATGTTATGGATATTAATCCCCTATGACAAGTAACTGGAAAAGATTTTCTCTCATTCTGTAGTCTCTCCCTTCATACCTTTGTTTCCTTTGCTGTGCACAAGTTTTTAAATTTGATGCCATCCCACTCATTGGATCTCTGTTTTGTTCTTGAGAGTCAGGAGTATTACTAAGGCAGGCAATGCCTGTTCCTGTATAAGGGAGTGTTTACACTGTTTTCTTCTAGCACTTACAGTGTTCTGGTTTAATTCCCAGGTCTTTGATACACTGAGTTGATTTTTACTCAGCATGAGTGGGACATACATCATTTTATTCTGCACGTGGATATCCAATTTTCCTGGTACCATTTGTTACAAAGGTTATCTTTTCTCCAGTTTTTTTTGAGCATTTTTTTCAGGATCCAATGATTGAATTCATATGTATTTGTCTCATGTATTCTGTTTTATCAATCTTCATGTCTGTTTTTATGCCAGTAATATGCTGGTTTTGTTACTATTGTTACTATCACTCTGTAGTACCATTTGAGATCAGGTATTGTGATGCCTCTGTCATCACTCTTTTTTAGGGGGCTGGTACCAGGGATTGAACTTGGGGGTACTCAACCACTGAGCCACATTCCCCTGTGACAGCTCTCACATCTTTGCTCGGATTTCACTTTCTCCACGAGGAGTCCCTGGCCAGATTATCTAATGCTATAACTAATGTACTCACATACACTACTGTATTGATGTTTCTTACCTTACTTGGTTTTTCTGTTTTTTTTTGTTTTTTTTTTTTTTCTCATAACATTTACTACCTAATGTGCTATCTAATTTATTTTCTTGTTCTGTTTCTTCTTTGCACATCTTCCCACAGTAGAATGGAAACTGCTCGAGGACACAAGTTTTGTCTTTTTTCTTCCCAAGTACCTAGATCAGTGTCTGCTACCCAAATAACTGTTTAATTAATCTATGCTAAATTGATTAAATCATATTGGAGAGTTTGGAGACTGCTACAGTGAAGGGTGAGATAATGAGAGTGGTAATGAGTAAGAAGAGAGGAAAGATGTGAGAGCTGTCACAGGGGAGACTGAGAATTAGAGAAGAAATGAACCAGACATGTGAGAAAATGATTCTCTGCCTTTTCAACCTTTGGCTTTTTGGAACTGGCTTATTTCACTTAGTATAATAGTCTCCACTTTCATTCATTCTTCTTGATGGCTGAATAATACTCCATTGTGTGTGTGTGTGTGTGTGTGTGTGTGTGTGTGTGTGTGTATAGTTTAGCTATTGTGAATTTTGCTGCTATAAAATAGCTGTGTCACTGTGCTATGCTGATTTTTAATCCTTTGGAGTAGGATAGCTGGAGCAAATGGTGATTTCGATCCTAGTTTTTACAGGAATCTGCATACTGCTTTCCAGAGTGGTTGCACCAGTATGTAGTTCCACCAGAGACGTATGAGTATACACTTCCCTCCTACCCCGCCACATCCTCGCCAAATTTATTGTGACTTGCATTCTTAATAATTGCCATTCTGACTGGAGGAAGATGAAGTCTCTGTGTAGCTTAGTCTGCATTTCTCTAATTGCTAGAGATGTTGAATATTTTTTCATACATTTGTTGATCATTTGTATTTCTTCTTTTGAGAAGTGTCTGTTCATTCCTCTGTCCATTTATTGATTAGGTTAAGTTCTTTTTGAGTTCTTTGTATATCCTATCTTATTGGAATGAGAATTTTCAAAATAGTTTCTGAAGATCTTCTTGATTTCAGTTGTGTCTGTGGTGGTATTTCTTTTTTCAGCTCAGATTTTGATAATTTGAGTTTTTCCCCCTTTGGTTAGTTTGGATAAGGGTTTATCAATTTTGTTTATCCTTTGGAGAAAAAAAACAACTTTTTGTATTGTTTTTTAATCTTAATTTCATTGATTTTGGCTCTGGTTTTGTTTCCTGTCTTCTACTGATTTTGGCATTGGTTTGTTCTTTTGCTTAGGCATTGAGCTGTAAGATTAGATTATTTATTTGATATCTTTCTGTTCTTTTACTGCCTGAGCTCAATGCTATGGAACTTCCCCCTTTACCTTCATACTGTCTCAGAGATTTTGATTCATTATATCACTTCTCACTTACCTCTAGGTACTTTTTTATTTCTCCCTTAATTTCTTCTGCTAGCCCTTCATTCTTCACAAATGTATTATGTAATCTCCAGGTGTTAGAGTGGTTTTCATTTTTTATCTTATCATCGATTTCTAATTTCATTCCCTTTTGATCTGATAGTATTAGCTCAATTTTTTGTGTTTGCTGAGATTTGCTTTGTGACCTAAAATATGAACTATTTCAGAATATTTTCTATGTACTGCTAAGAAGAAAGTGAATGACTATTGATGGATGAAATATTCTGTAGCTGTCTGTTAGGTCCAAATTATTAATTGTATTTTTTACTTCTGTTGAGTTTTCACTTAGTTTTTGTTTGAATGATCCATTCAGTGATAAGAGAAGTGTGTTAAAGTTACCCAGTATTATTGTAATGTGCTCTAATGTATTCTTAATTTTGAGAATGTTTTGTTATATGTACCTAGATGCTCTATTGTTTGGGCCATAAATAGTTAAAACTGTTAGGTCATGTTGAGGTATGATTCCATTAAACAGTATGAAATGACTTTCTTTGTCACTTGTGATTAATTTTGGCTTGAAATCTACTCTGTCTGATATGAGAATAGAAACCATGTTTATGAGATCCATGTGAATGGTATGTTTTTTTCCATCCTTTCACCTTCAGTCTCTAAATGTCATTGCCTATGAGGTGAGTCTTTTGTTGACAACATATTGTTAGGTCTTGTTTTTTAATCCAATTCGCTAGTCTGTGTCTTTTGATTGAACAGTTTATATCATTGACATTCAGTGTTATTATGACATGATTTCTATTTCCTGATATTCTGATTTTTTCTAGAATTAAAATCGAATTTGATTCTCCTTTCTAAGGTAATTCTTTCCCACACTGTTTTTCACTTTTATTTTTTATTCTCTTGAATTTTTTTAAAATTCATTTTTATTGTAAACAAATGGGATACATCTTGTTTCTCTGTACATGAAGTAGAGGCATACCATTTGTGTAATCATACATTTCCATAGGATAATAGTTTTTGATTCATTGTATTATTTTTTTCTTCCCCCCCACCTCTCCCACACCTCTTATCATTCTATGCAGTCCCTCCTTCCTCCATTCTTGCCTCCCTCCCACCCCGCACTATGTGTCATCAGCTTATCAGCGAGATCATTCGTCCTTTGGTTTTTTGAGATTGGCTTATCTACTTAGCATGATATTCTCCAATTTCATCCACTTGCCTGCAAATGCCATAATTTTATTATTCTTCATGGCTGAGTAATATTCCATTGTGTGTATATATGTGTGTGTATATATATATATATATACACACATATACACACACGACAGTTTCTTTATCCATTCATCAATTGAAGGGCATCTAGGTTGGTTCCACAATCTGGCTATGGTGAATTGAGCAGCTATGAACATTGATGTGGCTGTATCTCTTTAGCATGCTGATTTTAAGTCCTTTGGGTATAGGTCAAGGAGTGGGACAGCTGTGTCAAATGGTGGTTCCATTACCAAGTTTTCTAAGAAATCTCCATACTCCTTTCCAGAGTGGCTGCACTAATTTGCAGCCCCACCAGCAATGTACGAATGTACCTTTTCTTCCACATCCTCGCCAACACTTATTGTTGCTAGTATTCTTGATAATCGCCACTCTAATTGGGATGAGATGGAATGTTAGGGTAGTTTTGATTTGCATTTCTCTTATTACTAAATATATTGAACATTCTTTCATATATGTGTTGATTGCTTGTAGATCTTCTTCGGTGAAGTGTCTGTTCATTTCCTTAGCCTATTTGTTGATTGGGTTATTTGTATTCTTAGTGTAGAGTTTTTTGAGTTCTTTATAGATTCTGGAAATTAGTGCTCTGTCTGAAGTATGAATGACAGATATTTTCTCCCACTCTTTAGGTTCTCTCTTCACATTGCTGATTGTTTCTATTGCTGAGAGAAAGCTATTTAGTTTGAATATATCCCAATTATTGATTCTTGCTTTTATTTCTTGTGCTATGAGAGTCCTGTTAAGGAAGCCTGATCCTAAGCCAACATGTTGAAGATTTGGACCTACTTTTTCTTGTATAAGATGCAGGGTCTCTGGTCTCATTCCAAGGTCCTTGATCCATTTTGAGTTGATTTGTGCAGGGTGAGAGATAGGGGTTTAGTTTCATTTTGTTGCATGGATTTCCAGTTTTCCCAGCACCATTTGTTGAAGAGGCTATCCTTTCTCCATTGCATATTTTTGGCACTTTGGCTAGTATGAGAAGATTGTATTTGTTTGGGTTTGTGTCCATGTCCTCTATTCTGTACCATTGATCTACCTGTCTATTTTGGTGCCAATACCATGCTGTTTTTGTTACTGTAGCTTTGTAGTATAGTTCGGTATTGCGATACCCCCTGCTTCACTCTTCCTGCTAAGGATTGCTTTACCTATTCTGGGTTTCTTACTCTTCCAGATGAATTTCATGGCTGCTTGCTCTATTTCTGTAAGGTACATCATTGGGATTTTAATTGGAATTGCATTGAATCTGTATAGTATTTTGGTAGTATGACCATTTGACAATGTTAGTTCTGCCTATCCAAGAACATGGGAGATCGATCTTTCCATCTTCTAAGGTTTTCTTTAATTTCTTTCTTTCGTGTTCTGTAGTTCTTGCTGTAGAGGTCTTTCACCTCTTTTGTTAGATTGATTCCCCAGTTTTTAGGGAAAATGCTTTCAGTTCTCCACCATTTACAGTGATATTGGCCATGGGCTGAGCATAGATGACCTTTACAATTTTAAGGAATGTCCCACTATCCCTATTTTTTCTAATGTTTTGAGCATGAAGGGATGCTGTATTTCATCAAATGCTTTTTCTGCAGCTATCGAAATAATCATGTGATTTTTGCCTTTAAGTCTGTTGATATCGTGAATGACATTTATTGATTTCCGGATGTTGAACCAACCTTGCATTCCTGGGATAAAACCCACTTGATCGTGGTGCACTATCTTTTTAATATATTTTTGTATGCGAACTGCTAAGATTTTGTTGAGAATTTTTGCATCAATATTCATTAAGGATATTGGTCTGAAATTTTCTTTCTTTGATGTATCTCTGTCTGGTTTAGGTATCAGGGTGATATTGGCCTCATAGAATGAGTTTGGGAGGGCTCCCTTTTCTTCTATTTCATGAAGTACTTTGAGAAGTATTGGAATGAACTCTGCTTTAAAGGTTTTGTAGAACTCTGCTGAGAACCCATCTGGTCCTGGACTTTACTTTGTTGGTAGGCTTTTGATGACTTCTTCTATTTCATTACTTGAAATTGATCTATTTAAATAGTGTATGTCCTCCCGGTTCAGTTTAGGTTAATTCATGTCTCTAGAAACCTGTTGATGTCTTTGAGATTTTCTGTTTTGTTGGAGTATACATTTTCAAAATAGCTTCTAATTATGTTTTGTATTTCACTTGTCTCTGTCGTGATAGTTCCTTGTTCATTCTGAATTTTAGTAATTTGAGTTTTCTCTCTCCTTCTCTTTGTCAGTGTGGCTAAGGGTTTATCAATTTTGTTTACTTGTTTAAAGAACCAGCTATTTATTTTGTCAATTTTTTTTCTGTTGTTTCTTTTTGTTTCAATTTCATTGATTTCAGCTCTGATTTTAACTATTTCCTATCTTCTACTACTTTTGGTGTTGGTCTGTTCTTTTTCTAGGACTTTGAGCTGTAGTGTTAGGTCATTAATTTGTTGATTTTTTTTCTTCTTTTATTGAATGCAGTCCATGAAATAAATTTTCCTCTAAGTACTGCTTTCATAGTGTCCCAGAGATTTTGATACGATATTTCTTTGTTCTTATTTACCTCTAAGAATTTTTAAATTTCCTTTCTAATGTCTTCTGTTATCCATTCATCATATAATAGCGTATTATTTAATCTCCAGGTGTTGGAGTATTTTTTTTTACTTTGTCATTTATTTCTAATTTCAATCCATTATGATCTGATAGAATACAAGGTAGTATCTCTGTCTTCTTGTACTTGCTAACATTAGCTTTGTGGCATAAGACGTGATCTATTTTAGAGAAGGAACCATGTGCTGCTGAGAAGAAAGTGTATTCGTTCTTTGTTGGATGGTATATTCTATATATGTCGGTTATGTCTAAATTGTTGATTGTGTTATTGAGATCTATGTTTTTTTTCTTCAATTTTTGTTTGGAGACTCTGTCCAGTGGTGAGAGAGGTGTGTTAAAAATGCCTAGTATTATTGTGTTGTGGTCTATTTGATTTCTGGAATTGAGAAGGATTTGTTTGACGTACATGGATGAGCCATTGTTTGGGGCATAGATATTTATGATTGTTATGTCTTGCTGATTTATGCTTCCCTTAAGCAGTATGAAATGTCCTTCTTTATCCCTTCTGACTAACTTTGGCTTGAAGTCCACATTATCTGATACGAGGATGGATACTCGGTTTTTTTTTTTTGCTGTGTTAATGTGCATGGTATGTTTTTTCTCATCCTTTCACCTTTAGTCTGTGGGTATATTTTTGTATGAGATGAGTCTCTTGCAGGCAGCAAATTGTTGGATCTTTCTTTTTAATCCAATCTGCCAGACTGTATCTTCTGATTGATGAATTCAGGCCATTAACATCCAGGGTTATTATTGAGGTATGATTTGTATTCCCAATCATTTGGCTCATTTTTTTTTTTTTTTTTTTGACATGTCTTGATTTATTCTTTATTTGGCTGTTCCTTTAGGGTACTTCATCCGTTTGCTGATTTACATCATTGTTTTTTATCTCTTCCTTGTGGAATATTTTGCTGAAAATGTTGTGTAATGCTGGCTTTCTATTTGTAAATTCTTTTTGCTTCATGGAAGGATTTTATTTCATCATCAAATCCGAAGGTGAGTTTTGCTGGGTATAAGATCCTTGGTTGTCATTACATTTTCTTTCAGGGCTTGAAAAATGTAGTTGCAGGCCCTTCTAGCTTTTAGGGTCTGGATTGAAAAATCAGCTCATATCCATATTGGTTTTCCCAAGATCGTAATTTGATTCTTTTCTCTCACGGCCTTTAAAATTCTGTCTTTATTTTGTATGTTAGGCATTTTCATTATTATGTGCCTTGGTGTGGGTCTGTTGTAATTTTGTGTATTTGGGGTCCTGTAAGCCTCTTGTACTTGATTTTCCATTTCATTTTTCAGATTTGGGAAATTTTCTGATATTATTTTGTTGAATGTATTGTTCATTCCTTTGATTTGTTTCTTTAAGCCTTCCTCAATCCAAATAATTCTTAAATTTGGCCTTTTCTTGATATCCCATAGTTCTTGTAGATTCTATTCATGATTTCTTACCACCTTCTGTTTGGTCAACTTTGTTTTCAAGATTAAATATTTTGTCTTCAGTATCTGAGGTTCTGTCTTTCAGGTGTTCTATCCTATTGGTTATGCTTTCTATGGAGTTTTTAATTTGGTTTATTGTTTCTTTCATTTCAAGGATTTTTTTTTAGTATCTCTAATTCTTTATTGAAATGATGTTTTGCTTCCCATATTTGCTCTTTTAACTGTGGATTGGTGCGGTCATTCAATGCCTGCATTTGCTCTCTCATCTCATCATTCAATGCCTGCATTTGCTCATTCATCTCCTCATTTGCTTCCCTGATCATTTTAATTATGTGCATTCTGAACTCCCTTTCTGACGTTTCTTCTGCCATGCTGTCATTGGATTTTATTGCTATACCATCTAGGTTTGTTTGGGACATTTTTTTCCCCTTGTTTCTCATATTGCTTAGGTATCTACCCCTACAGTAGTGAAACTCTGGGATATTGCAGATTTCCTCTATTGACTAATATTGTCTGTGTAGATTTCTAGTAACTCAACTCTTAGCCTTCAGGAGCCTGAATTCTTGGAGGAACTTGATAATGTCGTGGCCCACTAGGAAATTGCCCTTCTAGGGTTGGTGGTCTTCAGGTGGGGTATATTCCCTGTCAGTGGGCAGAGGCTCCTCCACTTGTTGACTGATGGTTAGCCAAAGGGCCATAGACAGCAGACTGGGGCATGTCTCGTCTGGGCCTGTGTCTCTGGTTCTCCTGCCCTGGTGGGAAAGCATCTCCCAGCCGGGAAGACTCACCTGGTGGGGAAGTTTCGCTTGGTAGCTCTCCTCTGAGCAGTTCCTTTCCGTCCAGAACTACCACCTGGACTGAGAAATCCTCCTCTGTGATATTCCCAGGGGTCTTGATCTACCGCCTCAGCTGGGGAGCCTGTCCCTGTGAGGGATTCACTCTCTGAACAGCCCTCTGCTATGTTCCCTGAGGACTGGAACTACCTCCTGGGCCTCGAACCCTTACTCTGCATCGAAGCCTCTCACTGTGTGGCCCTCCTCTGCAGTACTCCCGGTTGACTGGGTTCTTGGCTCCAGCAGGGGAGTTTTACTGGGCCACTCTATTTCATGAAGTTCCCTGTGTTTCTGGACTGCTGCCCCATCCGGGGAGCCTGACCAGTGGGAGAGACTCACCCAGTGGCTCTGAGTTGGTCTCGAGTCTCTGGTACCTCCTCTTCTTGACTCTTGGGTCTTGTCAAAGGTCCTCTAACCTCCTGTAGGTGTCTTAGGAAGGGAGCTGCCCTTCCAATGATGATGGCCATGTCCTCAGGAATAATTGGAAATGCTTGCACCAGCCTATAAAGAAGTCTCTGGCTAGCTCTGCGATGCAGGTGGGCTGGCTGGTCTGCCCGCTTGCTCCACCATAGCAACAGACCTTGGCGTGGTGGTCAGGTGGGGTCGCTCAGTGATAGGGTCTGTGCTTGGCCTGGTGGTTGGGCGGGTAGGCTGCCTATCGTGTAGCTCTGCTAGGCAGGCGGGTTGGGTACCTGCCTGCTACCTCCACGGTGCAGGTGACCTGACTTACCCGCCAGCTCACTCTGCAACTGCGACCCGCTGGTGATGGCACCACCCCCCGGCCCCCTCCCCCCGAGCAGGGTCAGGTGGGGTCCCTCAGCGATGGTGTCTGTCTCATTTTTATTTTTTATTTAATGAAACATTAAGTATGTTTTGAAGTGCAGGCTTCATTTATGAATTTTTTAACTTTGTTCATCATGGAAGATTTTCAGATGTTAGACATTTTCATAGTGATGTGTCTTGGAGTGGATCTGTTGTGGTTTTGTATATTTGGAGTCCTATGTGCCTCCTGTGTGTGCATTTCTATTTCATTCTTACGGTTTGGAAAATTTTTCTTGTTTTATTCAAAAGCTTGTGCATTGCCTTAGTTTGTTTTTCAGAGCCTTCATCTATCCCAGTGAATTTTAAATTTGGCCTTTTAATGTTATCTCAGATTTCTCTTAACATGTTCTTTTTATGTTCAACTTTATTTTGAATATTATATACTTTGTCTTAGAGGGCTGAAACTACATCTTCAAAGTGGTCTAATCTATTGGTGATGCTTTCCATTGAATTTTTAATATGATTTATTGATTCCTTCATTTCAAGGATTTCCATTTGGTTCTTTTTTTGGAATTTCTCTTTATTGAAGTGATCTTTCAGTTCCTGTGTTTTTTCTCAGTTTAACTGTGAACTTTCTAAATTCCTTTTCTCACATTTCCTTCGCTGTGGTGTCAGTAAAAGCTTTTGTTGAAACATTAGGGGTTGTTCAGGATGATTTTTTTAGTTTGATTTTTTCATATTTTAGTATGTCTACCCACTTATTGGTATAATTCTGACTTTTTTTTTTTTTTTTAAGTGAAGGACTACTTTGTGAGCCTCTTTTTAAGAGCCCTGGGTTGAGAGAATATTCAGATGTTATTTTAAGTCAGTGTGTGACCTCTGCTCATCTCAATATCAGCACTACTCTAAGAGGTACCACTGAGTCCTATTTACTATAATCACTTCTGAGCTAAGCCTCATTCTGTTTGATAACAAAAAATTGTTATTCAACTTGTTGCAATTGTTCTTTGCAGTTCCTGAAATTCAGGCCATAAACCTATAATAAATTTTTGGAACAGATCAAAAATTAGTTGTTAAATAAACTTACTATAACCTTAAGTGAGGGCTAAGAGGAGGGAGGAAAGAAAGATTGGGCAAGTAGGAGAGGGAAGTAGGTTGGGGGAAGCTATTAAAGGGTAATTTACATCAAGGTGGAAAGGAGAAATAGATGAAAGCTCAAGAGGATGAGCAGGGGGCAAGAGAAGCCAGGAATAAACTAGAGTTGGAAAAATAAGATTGATTCCAATTAATGCTTTAAATTGTTACATGAAATATAGTCAGATGGGTTGAAGGTGTAGTATTGACTATTTGGTTAACAAATATTGTTTAAGTTAAGGAGTTATTTATAAGATCAGTGTTGACATTAGAGTTGTTTATAGTATACTATGTCAAGGTAAAGAAAGTTTTTGTTGAATCTTGATTTGGATTTCATTGGGGTTTGAACCTTTAGCAGTTGTCCATCATCAGTCTTGGACTGTGGAACTCTCATGATTTGCAGGGCCCAGGAGCCAATTCCCTCATTGCTGTGAACCTTCTGCAGCAGTTTCTGGTTTGTCAGCTCAGGGACTATAGCTTACTGCTCAGAGGGTGCAGTGTTGTGAGTTGTCTGTTTCTATTGTGTGCAGTAGTTCAGGATGCAGGCTCTGAAGTGCCCCTGTGTTTGTTGTAGTTCACTGTGTATCTGTTCCCCTCTAATGGGTTCTCTTTGTGGTAGTGGAAGATCCTTGGGGCTGTCTATGAGTGCAGGAAAAATCTGGTTGTGGATTTTCCATGGGTGATTTCTCAATTCTGCTTTTCCTTCATTGCCTCCTTTTGGTGTTGTGAGTAGATCACCACCTGATGCCTAACTCACTTCTGCTATCTTCCATACATCTGTTTAGGTATTTATTATCCTCTTAGTTCAACTTGGGTAGGTAATATATGTCTAGAAATTTGTCAATTTCTTCTGGATTTTCTAGTTTATTGGAATATAAGTTTTCAAAGCAGACTGTAGTTACTCTTGAGTTTCATGAATGTGTGTGGTGATACTGCCTTTTTCATGTCCATTCAGGTTGATTTAGGTCTTCTCTTTCATGGGTAGTTCAACTAGTGGTTTATCAATCTTGCCTTTTTAAAGAACCAACACTTTCTTACATTGTTGTTTTTTATTTATTTATTTTTAATTTCATTACTTCCCTCCGATCTTAATTATTTCCTGTCTTCTCCTGGTAATGGAATTAGCTTGTTCCTGCTTTTCTAGGACCTTGAGTTGTAGCATTAGATTGTTCATTTGGGATCTTTGTTCTTTTTAATGTAGTACTTAATAGTTTAACCTTCCCTTAGATCCTTCATAGTGTTACAGAAAATTTGATATGTTGTATCACAATTCTTATATCTTCTAAGAATTTTTTAAATATCTCTTCTAACTTCTTCAGTTTACATGTGATTATGTGGTTTTTATAGTTTTTCTTGCTGTTGATTTCTAATTTCATTTCATTTTGATGTGGTAACTTACAAGGGATTGTCTTTTTAAATTTTTTGTTTTCTGAGACCCGCTTTGTGATTAAAATAATGTCCATTTTGGAGATGGTTCCATGAGCTGCCAAGAAGGAACTGTTGGATAAAATGTTACATGGATGTCTGTTAGGTCCATAAGTATCTTGATTTTATGTCTGGACAGCCTGTCTATTGGTGAGGAGGGTGTGTTGAAATTGCCCAGTATTACTATATTGGGATCTATTGGGATGTTAATATCAATAATTGTTTTTTTTTTTTCCATGTAATTAGGTGCACCAAGATTGAGGCATAAACATATACTATTTTTATATCTTCTTATTGGCAGTTTCCCCTTTACCTTTATGTTGCAACCTTCCTTGTCTTTCTTGATTAAATTCTGCCTGAAATGTGCTTTGTTGGATGTGAAAATAGCTACTACTACTTGTTTTCAGAGTCAGTTTGCATTGAATATCTTTTTTCATTCTCTTACTTTGACCTGTTGATGTCTTTTCCTTTCATGAGCTTCTTGCAAACAGCATTTAGTTGGATGTTGTTTTTAAATCCACTTTACCAAGTCTGTGTCTTAATTGGAGAATGGAGACCCATTTACATTTAGAGTTATTATGAAAGGTGGTTACTGTTTCCTGACATTTTGCTTTGTTTCATATATTGAATTTAGTCTTAATCTAATTAAGCAATCCTTAATTGCTCTTCTTGTGAGTGCCATCCACTCGGGAGCTCTAAGGTTTGTTTTGAGTTATTCCATGTATAGTTTATCTTTAAACATTTTGTGTGGTGCTGGCTCAGTAATCATGAATTCTTTTAGTTTATCCTTACTGTGGATAGTTTTTGTATTCTCTTCAGTTTTGAATAATAGTTTTGCTGCATATAGCAATCTAGTTTAGCAGTTGTTTTTGTGTTTGTTTTTTCTTTTTTTCTAAGCTTGGGTTCTCTCATTTAAGCCTTGGATTTTAGAGTGTTAGCTGAGAAGTCAGATTTAAGCATTATTGACTTACATCCAAATGTGACTTGATGTTTTTTTCTTTTGTATCTTTTAATATTGTGTTATTCTCCATCATAGACATTTTGATTATGATTCCTCTTGGAAAGGTTCTTTTTTGATCTTGTCTGTTTGGGGTACTGTATGCATGTTGTGTATGAATGTTTATATCATTTCTAAGGTTTGTACAGTTTATTTATTTTTTTCAGTAAAAAGGTTCTTAATACCTTGAACCGATATCTCCAAGCCTTTTTCAGTTCCAGTGACTCTCAAGTTTGATCTCTTCATGTTGTCCCAGCATTCTTCTGTATTCTTGCCATGGCCTTTTTTTCTTTACTGTGTCTGAGTGTTCGAGTTTGTATACCCTGTCATTGAGACCTGAAGTTCTATTTTCTGTGAAGTCTATCCTATTGGTGATATTTTCAGGTGAATTTATTTGATTTATTATGTCTTTAATTTCCAAAAATTTTGGTTTCTTTTCAGAATCTCTCTTTATTGAAATGGCCTTTTTGCCTTGTTTGTTTTCTCTCTTAATTTGCTCCTTAGATGTTTTTTAGCTCATTAATCATTTAATTTCAATAATCCTTTTTTTATTTTGCTGCAGACTTTCTCTGGAATTTCATTCCCTTCATTATCTTTGCATTTCTTAGTTGGGTGATGATAAATTTGGTGTGTGTACTTGTACATCTGTTGAAGTGAATTTCTCTTCCTCTCACAAGAGGTCCTTTGTTGAGTTGTAATAAGCCATGTGCTTTTGGTGTATTTTAGCTTCAACACATAGGCTTATCTTAAAGTGTAAATCTCAACCTTCAATGGCTGCCAGTTTACCACTTGCACAACTGCTGATGTAATTCAGCTGTGCAACAGTGTGTTCCTGTGAGATGCTGTGTTGTAGCTTCTCTCTGTTTTTGTTGTAGAAGCAGATGTCCATGAGTGGGACCTGAACTCACCTCTCTATAGCCTTTTTTACTTGTGGCCTGGTCACTGGTTTAGGAGTTTTGTATCTATTCTGTGTGTTAAAATGTTGTTGAAGCTTGAGCAGAGATAGTTTGTGTGTGGAGCAAGGTATACTGTCTCTTGTTTGGTTTGTGTGTATAGTTCACTAGCAGAGTCTCTACCCCATGAACTTATAGTGTCCCAGTAGATTCCTAACCATTCACAGAAAAGGGGCATACACACAAAAACAGTAAATAATATGCAGCATTAAAATAAATACCCATTGCCTGTTGTGGCCTCTATGACACTACTGCAGAATCAAGAATGGCAGGGTCAGCTATTAACAGCAACAGCAGTAAACAGTGATGAACTAGGCCTAGCATTAAAATAAACAGGCATCAACTATACCATTTACAGTACTAATAACTGTGACAAAGTGAACGGTGGGGACAAATTATATAAACTAAAGAGGTCTAAAATACAGTAAAATTATAATTCATTAGGATAAAAGAAAATGGGGTAGGAGAACAAAAGAAATACTCAAAATGGAAAAAGAGAAAGCAAGTGATGATTATAAAGAAGGTGGGGGCAAATAGAGAACAAGAGAAGTTGGCTATTAAAGGAAGAAGAAAGGAAGAAAAGAGTAAAACAAAATAAAACTTTAAAAAGGAATATGCATGTATGTTTATTATGAACTAATCAGCACAGCAAGAAAACCAAACAAAGAAAAAGCCAAAAAGGATTGTCTCCACTGAATGGTCAAAACAGTTAACAACAGGGATGGATGTTCACTGCCTATGCCAGACTGCCTTTTTTTCCAGTTCTTTGAATCTGTACCTCTTAGAACAAGAACTGAGGAATCTTAAACCTTTACTTCTTTTTTTCTTGTTGTTGCTTATCAAGCTGCCAGCTGGAGTTGCATGGAACACAAATGGGCTGATAGCCTTCAGCTTCCCTGATTACCAGTGTTAGGTAGGATGGAATGGGAAATAATGTTCATTGCAGTTTCATCTGAAAAGACTAGATTGATATGCTCCCAGTGTGGGGCTGATGTGGAGTTCTAAATAGGAAGTTCCAGCAGCTGAGTTTTAGCTCTGATCATACCTTTGGGAACTTTGTTGGATGGTATCTGCTCCTGAGAGAGTGAATCAGCATATCCCTGGGACCAGGTAGATGCTGATCCCTTCTGGGCTTCTAGACCTCAGGGGTCTCTGGGGAATTACTACTTCTAGGGGACAGTAACCAACCCTTCACAGGTCTCACACACTATACTGCCCACAAATATGGCCTTTCCAGGTTTAAGATCTGAGTGCATTTATGTTTGCCTGTTAAGTTTCTAGACTTGCAAGAAGGGAAGCATGTTGTATTCTCTGTATCTCTAACCTGAACAACCTTGGGTACAGTCTTCTCTGTGATTGTTTCAATTGCATTCTGCTAGGTACACACTAGGCGCACAGTAGGTACTTGCTGAGAGTATGACAATATTTGCTACAATTTCCTGGGCTCCTATGGCAACAAGCTACATCATAACTTCTTCAAGAAGAAGTTCTTCCCACCTCAGCTCTTCGCTTGCCAGTTGAGAAACACAGTGCACTTTTCAAACACCATCTGGTGTTAATCCTCTGGTTCAGCTAAATTCAGACTTTTTTTTGTTCTATGGCGTTTTCACATACCAAATTTTTCTGCTGTATTTTTCTCTTTCTATTTTGTGTTAACGCCTGTACTCTGTGGTGAAGTGGCAACACCATTACTGCCTGCTTGGCTCCAGTGTATTCTTTTTTGTCTTCTCTCCAAAACACCTGAATTGTAAAAGTCTCTTACTGCCTGATATGAATTTCAGTGAATTTTATCACTCATCTTGCTGAATCCCAAGCCATGGGACAGCTGGAAAGTATGAACCCTTTCTCTAGTCCTTTGATCTCCATATTTACTTCTTTATTGATTAAAAACTGTGATTCTCAAACTGAATCACCTGGGAGGAATATTAAAATAGATCACTAGGCTTCCAGCTGTTGTGATTCACTAGGTCTGGGATAGAGCTAGAGAATTTATATTTCTAATAAGTTCCTAGATAATACTGTGATACTGTATTCCAGTATCCCTTAAGAACTGGTATAGATGATTAGGCAGTAATATACTTGTAGGGGATTTGTTAAGATATCCTATACATATTCTTTCCATTTGCTTTAAACTGCCTCATGATTATTTATCACATTTAATACAACATTAAGTGCTCTATAAATAGTTACACTCTCTTGCTTAGAGAATAATGACAGAATTGCAGGTTTAATAAAGATACTATTTTCTCTTCAAATGTTTTTTATTCTGTGGTTGGTTTAATCTACAGACAATGAACTCAAGGATATAATAGGCCAAGAAAAATATGTATATATATATATTTTAAAACAAGTCTGTTTAATTCATTCCAGAATTGTGTTTTCATAGTTGTATATTTGTTAATTGTGCAACATCTAGATTACAGTTTGACTTATGGCTAAGGTTATAGTCAAGATATTTTATTGTTATTTAAAATCCTTTTATTAAATAAAAAGCAGGGGGATATGAAAGAACTTAGAAAAAACGTTGAATCTGGGTCATGAGTACAATAATGATTTGTAAGACCCTCTATTTATGTCTGTTTGAAAATTTCTTTAGTTTTTAAATATAGTGTTTCTTTACATAATGTTGATACAACTTTATTCATACTTGCTTTTTTAATAGAGTAAAGACAAGATTGCATCCTACAGCAAAACTCCCAAAATTGACCGAAGTGATGTTGGCAAAGAGATGAAAGAGAAATCATCCATGAAACGTAAACTTCCTTTTACTATTAGCCCATCACGAAATGAAGAACGAGATTCAGACACAGGTAAAATAATTGGTTATTTTCTGGTAAACTCTTACTTATTTTCTTACTGTGATTTTTCTTTTCACATGTATCACTCCTCTTGATTTATAGAGAAATATTTGTGTTTTAGATTTATAGAGAAATATATTTATAGAGAAATTTTGTATTTTAGATTTATCATTTTGGGGGCAGAAATTCATCTGTCACACAAATGTGATTTCCCACTAGAGAGAAGAAACAGTTTATTCTTTACTCTCTTAACAGTGATGAAATTTTGCTCAGTTAATAAACATCCACTAGGATATACTAGATTTGAAAAAAAGTTGTTTTTTTTGGATGGACTGAACACACCAAAGACTTCAGGCATTTTTAAATTCAGAAATGAATTGGAAATATGTACCCCTTACACAGAAAAGAGGCTCACTGCTTAATTGCTATTCATAGAACTTTAATTTCTCAAAATTCATATGTTTCAGAAGTTGGTGTTCGAGATTAGTCAATACAAATTATTCATAATAGGTGAGAACCTGGGCTGGGGAGATAGCTCAGCTGGTAGCGTGCTTTGCCTCACAAGCACAAGGCCCTGAGTTTGATCCCCAGTAATGCAAAAAAAAAAAAAAAAAAAAAAATAGGTGAGAACCTTCTTACTACTATCTAATAAATTACTAGGTTGTTTGTTAGCTCTGAACTAAACAAAAAAAGATTCATTCTTTGAAACTAATTTAAACTTCAATATATTTGTCACAGGTGTTCTATTCCTTGTGTGAAATATTAATAAAATTCTTAAAAATGTTTTTGCTTCACCTTTAGAAAGTTATTGTTCCATTTTTGAGCTTATGTACAGAGATTATATCCTATTAATATCTTTCTAGTACTCTTCAATACCAGAATGATCTTGAATCTAGACTAAACGATGAAAATAAAGATTTTGATACATTCTGTGATAATAGCTTTAGTAAATACTCAATTTTTAGTGTATACACTTAGTAAATAGATCTTTTGTGTATTTCACCTTTTTTTATTTTGAATTAGAATTTGTTCTCAATCATGAAATTTTTAAATCTCAAATTCTATTCTTTCTTGTGGCAATTAAGAAATGACGTGTTTTCTTCATTTTAAGTTACACTGGTTTCTTCTAGAGATTCAGAAACTTTTTTATTGAACCACAACTCTACTTAAGTGATATTCTGAAGCTGTCACTAGTCAGGTAGCCAAGAAGTCTTTTACCAGATACTGTATTTCACAGCATTAATAGCTGTGGATTTTATGCCTTTAAAAAAAAAGAGAGAGAGAGAGAGAGAGAGAGATGGGGTATGAGCATTGTGTGAAGACTTTTTTTTTTTTTTTTTTTTAAAGAAAATTTGTGCCGGTATTACTTACAAATCATGTATTACTAAACTATCTTTTATCTTTTGTTCGAGAATAGAAGCTGGGAATACTTGTGAATAAACCTCAATGCAGTGGTGATGATTATGCAGTGAAATGTGATAATATTTTAGTCGCCAGCAGTCTGCATGTGTAATGATGATACCATAAGATTGTATCACCTATTGATGTGGCCATTTTGCTTTGTATATGGAACTGTATGCAGTTTGCACAACAATATGAACTCTCTTAATGGCTCATTCCTCAGAGCATCTCCCCCTCTTTAACTGATGTATAACTGTGTGTGTCTTCAGATGCCTATTTAAGATTTAACCTTCTCATATTTTCTTTTTGAAAGTCCCTTTTTTGGACAGTGATATTTTCTAATATTAGTTTGAAGAAGGGATTTTGATAAATTAAAATACTGTTATCTTTTTTAAGAAAAATAAAAAATAAATTTCCCATGAGAATCTTTGTTATTAAAGCAGGTAGATTATTTCTCTTTTATTTAGAGTAAAATTAAGGAGAAAATGTTACTTGGAAAAACATGAGAAAATGTTACTTAGGAAGTAAAGTAACTTTACTGAATAAACATAATCTGATTCAGATTTTAATCAAATTACATACTGGTTTCCCTGATAATTTTTCCCCGCCATTTCCATTTAGTGGCATGTTACAACTCTCTTTAAGAACATTTCATAACAGCTGGGTGTGTAGGGCATGCTTGTAATCCCAGTGGCTTGGGAGGCTGAGACAGGAGAATCAGAAGTTCAAAAGTCATCCTGAGGAACTTAGAGAGACCCTGTCTTAAAATAAAAGGAAAAATGGGCTGAGGATGTGGCTCAGTGGTTTAGTGCTCCTGGGTTTAATTCCTGGTACCACAAAAAGAAAAGAAGGACATTTTATAACTCCTACTTTTCTTTTAGAAAAGTTACATGAACTCATCCAAGTTTTGATGGATTTAAAAATGTGTGTCGGTTAGGCTGAATTTATAAATCTTGGCACACACAACCAAAACATGAAGAATCTCCCTAGGTGCAAATGAAAATGTATTATTTGCAATCCAGCTTTTTTTTTAATTAAAAATGTGAGAAATAATCCAGAATACTACTAAGTGACATCTTCCATATGAAAAATAATATATCAGACTTATACTTAACATTGATTTTTATTTATTTGGTGGTACTGGCAATTAAACTATTGGACCCAGAGTGTCTCTACCACTGATCTACAATCCCCGGCCTTTTTTTGTTTCGATATGGGGGTCTTATTAAGTTGGTGAGACTTACTTTGGACTTGAAATCCTCCTGCCATAACTCCCCATGCAGCTGGAATTACAGGCATGTGCCACCCCACTTGGCTTGATCTTTTTGTTTTTTTTTTTTTTTTCTTAATTAGAGTGGTCTATATTTTGAATTGTCATCTGAAACAATAATGACAAAGATATATGCCATATATGACAACTTTTAATATATGTAATGTTTAATGATCTCTTAAATGTAAACAAAATGGAAATGGAAAAAAGGACAAATAAATTTGCATCAGGTAATTCTGAACAACAGAATTAAAGTTTGCAAAGACTGAAAAAAATTATCAGTGGTAATCAGAGAAATAATTTATAATAATTGACAAAATTACTACCCACTGATTTCTTAAGTAATTATTGATGAGAGCAAAATGTATCTTCAAGAATGTTTATTATCTTAGCTTTTCTGTAATAATAGAAAATCCTCCCACAAAACTAGGAAAATCATATCATATAATAAAGGATTAGTTAAATTATGGTAAATCCAGTGAGGAAATAGTTTTTCACACTTAAAAATAACATTGTAAATGCATGATAGGGAAGCCTTTTGTGTTATTGGAAGTGAAAAACTAGATTATGAAATAGCAGTAGAACCATTGGTATGTTTTATATGCATGTATGTATGTGTACAGCATATGAACACACATAAGAAAAGATAAAGAATTGAAATATAAAAATAATTTTCACTGTAGGAACTAAGCCTAAAGTTGGTGGGTGTATTTTGGGCCCAGAACAAAATATACAGGTTTTAAACCCTGACTTGAAAGCATAAAAGACCAGGAAATCAGGAATAATGGGAAGTATTAATAGTACTCAGCTCATTTTGTCTTATAGCAAGGTTATATGTGTATTTATCTGTATTTTAGTATGCACTGTCTCTAACAGAAAAAAAGCAATTTACTGTTTCTTTTATGTTGGAGTAACATAAAATTAATCTTAAAAATATGTACGTATGTATATGTGCGTGTGTGTTATTTGCCTTTTCTTACATAAATTTTATTTCTTCCTGTGTCTTCTCTGTTAGTCCCTGTGTCTTTGTATATACTTAGAAGGATGCTTGGAATGATGTTCACCAGATGTTTATACTTTATTTTCAGGGCTTGGGATGTTTGTTAATTTCTTCTTTGTACTCTTTTGCACCTTCCCTCCACCCCCCCTCCCTTCCACAACTGGGGATTGAACTCAAGGGAACTCAACCATTGAGCTACATCCTCAGCCCTTTTTTGTATTTTATTAGAGACAGGTTCTTTTTGAGTTGCTTAGTGCCTCACCATTGCTGAGGCTGTCTTTGAACTTGGGATCGTCTTAGCCTCCTGAGTTGCTGGGTTTACAGGCGTGTGCCACTGCGCTCGGCTCTTCTTTGTACTCTTGTAGAGGTTGAATCTTTATAATAATAAACACATCTTACTTTTAAAAAATAAAGTTATCTTTTGAAAAGACATTTGCCTCATTATCCCAGTGAAGGCCAGTGGTCCCCAAATCAGCAGTAATGCTGTCAACTGAACAGGTTTCTTGGTCTTATTTTACAATAACCTAGTGTGTTTTAAACTTGGAAATTTTAATTATTTAGTATTAACTTTTTGAAAAGATAAGTCTTCCTAGAAAAGTATGTGGTTGGCTAGACAGATAAAATGTTGGAAAGAATTATAGCACAATTTGAAGTCTTGCCAATGGGTCCTTGTAGCTCCATGATAGTACTCTTTATACGGAATTACTTTATTTTGAAAAATCACCAACATATCTGTTTATATCGTTCCACTCTCTATACACATTGTCTTATTCTTTTAGAAAATTCGCACAAATTTTGTTGTATGGAATACTAAGAAACCAGTATATACACTGAAGACCCTTTGAACATATGAAAACCTAAAAGCAACTACTACTGATATAGAAGATATACTTCCCATATCAACTTGCTTTATTGCTTATTTTTAGCTTTTGAAATTTACTTTCAGTCTATGACCATACCACCCTGAACGCTCCCAATCTCGTCTGAAATTTACTTTCAAACTGCCTACTCCAAATTCTTGACGTAGAATAAGTTTTTATAGCTGTAATGTTTAATTTTGAAGATTTTAGAATCTGACCAGTGTTCATTGCCTGTTCAACCTCCTATGAACCCTGGCCAGATAATTTTACTTCTTTATAAGTCCCAGTTTCCTCACCTGCTTATAATGTCAACCTGAAAAAATTGTGACCTTTAAGTGACAAAGCATAAATTCACTCTGTGATATGTTAATTAAACAGGCAGTCCAGAGTCATTATAGCAGCTCAGTAATGCCAACTGAGACTGGATTCATCTCTCTGCTCTCCTGCCCTTAAGCATTTTGACTTGTAGTCACAGGATTGCTGCTTTTTCCTGACAGAAAGTAGAAGGTGAAATACCCAGAACAAAGATGTCTTTTTCCCGGTGATACTTGGCCTTTTTATTGTTGAAACAACCTCTGTAGAAACATCTGTCCATTTCATTGGTTAGACCTCTCTAGTTACAAGGGAATCTGAAAAGTCAAATACTTTTAACTAGGCATATTGTCATGCTGATCATAATTGGGGTATTCTGGGAAGAAGAGGAGAATGAATATTGAGTAGGCAGATTACAATATCTGCCACTGTATATAAACTCTAATCAATAATTGCTAACTTTAACAATAAAGTTTCCATCTAATGAACTTTATTCTTGTACATATCTTTGTACATACTTATTCTTGTCATAAAATCATACTTCTTTCCCTGTACTCTGCATCCAGGGGAAAACCATAATTCCTTCACATTATGTATTAATAATCCCTTAGTGTGAAAGTATTCAGCTGCTTTCTGGGGGTTACATAAAGGTCTCCTCTTGGGCTTCAAACTAAATTTGCAATAATTTTGTTACGAATGATGCCATCAAGATAATCTTTGTAGATTGTGTTTTTATCATCCTCTGAACTATTTCTTTATTAAAAGGGTGGAGCATTTCTGTGATTCTTCATGTTTCTCCAAAGTAATCATACCTAGTTTTAAAAGTTCTAGTTTTAAAAGCCTCTAGCAGTATATGAATATTCTTTGACTCTGTGTTCTTTGAGTATTGGGAGACATGTTTTTCTTTAGGTTTGATAGGTTTAATGTCCTCTAAAAGTAAAGCAGCAATATTTCATCATTTTAATTTGTATGTTTAACTAGAAAGATACAATATCCTTCACTTTTTTCTTTAATAATAGTCTCCTTTTACTAAGCATTATTTGTTTACTATAGTGTTTTCTTTTGGCATTTTTAGATAATATGATAGGAGGAAATTCAGACTCAGAATCATCTTTTTCCAAAGTCTTGTGATGGCAGTTGTAGAGCATGTTGATATTTCATAAGCTTAAGTTCCTCTCCCAAACAGCCAGTTTTAGAAGTTCTGTTCTCCTGAGGCTTTAGATGCCATTAAAGGATTTACCTTAATGAATGTGAGTCAAACAAATTGGCAGACAGGAACACTTAATTAGATAAAGTCAGTGTTCCACTACAGATTGACTCTTGCCCCCTTCCTAATGTTTTATTATAAAAAGTTCAAACATACAGTACAGATTTTCAAAATCATACTTGGTATGTTTCTCCTATGCTCCTATACTCCTAAAGCAGAGTATATTAACTTTAAAGAAGACTGTTTTTCAAATACAAGTATTGACCTCCTATAAAGAACTTATTAGGGTGAGAGACTAGCTCTGCTTAACAGTATTTTACATTAGTTTAATAAATAGCAATAGTCTCATACAGCCTCATCTCAGTTTAGCATGGACTGAAGTTACAGTAAAGGGACAGGACATGGAAGCTTTTATTTTCCAGCTCCTGAAGTAAATCTTTGTAGAATACATATTTGAGTGCTCCAAATATAAACATACTTATTCATATTAAAGCTAAAGGAGGGTATATGGATCAGGGTGAATTGGTTACTTCCAAAGGAAGAGTTGGATGAACTGTTAAACTGCTTCCTTATATTAATGAATATAATTGAAAGTTCATTTTATCTTCTGTGCTTTAATGTGTTTAATATAATCTACTTTCAAAGCCATTTAATCTGATTTATATAACTTAATTGATTGCCACCTTTGCTTTGCAATATATGGAAGCAATATTCAGTCTCTTGCTTGCCCTAATATGAAATGTAAAATACTATTACTTGAACTTGCTAAATTAGTGCATTCAATTTTGAAATACAAGGTTCCTTGAAGGTCTTATAATTTGGCCCATTTACCTGCTTTCTTTAGAATTGATCTGAATGTTACTAAATGATTCTCCTTTTGAATGAGTGCATCTTCTCATCACTAAGCTTTTAGGATTATCTTTAAAGTTTTCAAATACTGTATTTAGAGGTTACTTGTTCTCTAAGTTTGTGTTTTTCCACACTTAGTTACTTACACCTAAATGAAATCATGAATGCTGTCTATAAGAATGACCCTGGAAAGAAAAATGTATGTCCATAAATTGAGGATATAATTGCTCAGAATGATAATATTTTGAGTTGAGATGCCATATTTCTTTGAAAGTTAAAATATCTGCTCTGTCCAAATCACCAAAGTCAGTTCTTCATATTCTTGTTTCTCTGTCATGAATTGTTAAGCAGAATTCCATATTCTTAACTAACAAATTTTATTTTGATTTCATCTGCTTTTTTCCCTAAGATTCTTCAGTAGTGATCTCTATAGTACTTCATTCCATTGAAATATATGTAATATGTAGAAAGGTCTTTGGTCTTGGATGATACTGAGTCCAAAGAGTTCTTTTGTCTTCAGAGTAGTTTTGGCACTCAGAGTAAAAAAGCATGATTCATGGTCATCAAAGACAAATTCTGAACAGAAAATCAGTGATGTAGGAGTACTGCCTCTTACCATTATTCAGAGAGTGCAAAAAAAAAAAAAAAGATAACAACATCAAAAGATTTATGTTTTAATAAGCAACTTCATCAGTGTCTATTATTAAAATTACATGGTTGAATTTCTTAATTTTAAAAGTTCCATTTGAAGAAACTGAAATCTTAGGTGGTGGCCACACCTGTGTTTTGAATGTACTTTTGGCTTTACCTTAAAAATAATAGTTTGGGAAAACAATGATAGATCATTGCCTAACTAACTGGTGGTCTTTTAAATAATGTTGGTTTGTTGAATTCTGTATTTCCCTTCGTGTGCCTTTTTCTTTTCTCCTGTCTCTTCTCATTCTGTAGATTCAGACCCAGGACATACAAGTGAAAATTGGGGGGAGAGACTTATATCTTCTTACAGGACATATTCAGGTAATTAGATTATCAGGTGCTCCTGTTCAGCCAGTGATTTCTGTCACATTCACAATTAAGTATTGTACTATAAATAACTTATTTTCAAATGAACTTACAGATATCTCGTTCCTGTGAGATGACTAGTATATTATATCTAACACATGCTGTGTATGAACATTGTAAAAACAACAGTATACCTCCACTTAAGTTTTGTACAGCACAGTGTGAGGATACCATTCATTTGGAAAACAATATGAAAGTCAACCCCCTTCTCATGGTGCTGGGCAGTACAAAGACCCCTATGTGAAGATACCCAAGGTCTTTAGTCTGTTTGTTGTATTCCCATCACAAGGTACACCAAGTGCCCTGATTTTAATACATAGTGTCATCTTAGCCTTTAGTCAGATGGTATTTATTTAAAAGCACATTTAAAATTTTTTTCCATTGAACTATTTAAAATCATCATTGACTTTGCTGCCCAGGTTGAATTTAAGTACATTAAAATACAAGGTTACCTGGAAAAATGCTGTTACCATTAATTGTGTTGGAACCTCTCTATTTGGCTGTGTCATCAGTCATTATATGTTACTGATTCATAATTGCTGTATATAAAAGAAGGCCAAAGAATATATAAATACCCCCTTTAAAATAAAGAGTTAAATGTATTCTTTAGTATGTGAAAACGAGTTAAGTGTTTTTTGTTTTTAAATGGACTGATGTACTTATTAACTTTTTAAAATGTAAATATTGTTAAGCCCCTGGGTATTTATGTGTCCAGTTTTTAGCGTATAAAATTTGTCTATAAAACTGAGATGAAACTTACATTTATTATGTGCTTTTTTTATTTTATGAATTTGTGGGAGTTGGGTGGAGATAATGGCAAAACTAAACAATTATCCTTAAATTATTCTGATAGTTGTTAATTGAGCTAGTATTAAGTGGGTCGTTTTTGATTACCAAACTTGTGTGGGGGTTATATTTATAATCAGTAACTGTGGAATCAGGTCTGCCTTTAAGAAAGGTAACTAACCACCAAGGTATACAAAGAGCTAAATATGATGAAGCCATTCATGATCTGAGTATCATTGCTGGAAATAAGTCATAGTGTAGACATTTAGCTGTTACAAATTCACAGTACTTTAGGATTAGTACTTTAGGATTATGTTCTTATAATGGCACATTTTGTTTATCAGAATTGAAATATGAACACTGCAAACATGATTGATAGAAGTATGTTCATCTGTATTTGAATTGTAGCTTCACGGTTTGATTTTTTTATACAGCGACTGTTTTGTAGGGCAATGTTCTTTTATTTTTTAGACTGATACAGGCTTATGACCCTAGTTCCCCAAGAAAAACAGTTTTATATCTTCATAATGTACTTTACTCTTAATTGGGAAGTAACAATGTTACTTCTGTTTATTTTGACAAGACCTGAAAAGAAAGCATTAATTTTCCAAATTATAGAACTGGGATATCTCTCTTTTTCTGAAGCTCCTCTGGGTCTTGAAAGAAAGAAGTTGTACTGATGTAAAGTTCATTTAGTTTTTGTTTTGAGTAGTCTAAATAAGTCTGTCAAAATTTTCCTTAAAATCTGCAGGTTAACTGAGTAGAATTTAGGGCTCTGTAGACTATGCTAAATGAGCATGTTTATATGAATACCTGAGTTTAAATTTTGAAGTTCTAGTCTGTTATAAAGAAAAATAAATTTTTTAGATAACTGAAAATTGGAGACTGTGGAATCATTTTTGACTTATGACACGTCAGAGGAAATGAATAGGTCATAGAATAGATATCGAATTGTTACAAAGTCTTACTGACTGCTTTAAATTTGAAAAAAAAATCACCACCATAAGTAGTCTTAACACTTAAAATTTTTGAAGAATATTATAATGATGTCACACTCATCTATCTTATGCCAGCTACTATTTACTTACACACCTTTTCCTGTTTTATGGAAAACTTGAAGTCAGACCCTGGGCTCTCATTTAAAGTTCATGTATATCTAATTTGAATTTTTGCATAAATGTTTGGAGTATTCCAACTTGTTTATTCTTTTCCACAGTATAATGATTTTATATTTGATTATTCGGCAGAATGAAATTCCAGTAATGAGCTTATAAGTATTTTTTTTTTGTACACCAGCTATATATCACTTTAGTGTCTTTTTTAAAATTTTAAAATGCAGAAAGAACAAAAAGGTTAGTTGTTTTATAAGTTAAAGAAAAAAAAGGCAAATTCCCCCCCCCCCCCCCCCCAAATTTTAGAAAATATTTTAGGGACCAATACTAAGAATTTTTGTTTCTACCTATGATTAGATTTTACTTCTTTTCTTTGAAATATCTTTTCTGCTTTCTGTAGAAATATCACAATATTAAATCCTTTAATTTTAGTAGAGAAATATATCTATTATATTTAAAAATCCTTATTTAGATGGAAAATCATTAAAATAACAATTGTAGTTGTTTCCTAAATACTAGGGAACCAAAATGTACAGAAAATTATGACAAAAAAGATGAGAAAGAGTATACATTGCAGGAAAAACAGTAGCCTGTTTCAAAGACCTATTCTGGGTTTTATAATAATTTTAGTAATGGGTTAAATATTGCGTTGAGATTGAATTATAATAAATTGGATTATTACTGATAATGATATAAATATGAAATGAAAGATTATATTAGAAATATTAATAAACATCAATTTTAATAAGTCTTGAAATTTTTGGTTTTATGTAAAATCAAATATTTAATAAAATGGTAATATTAGAAGTTATAGAATTTCCCATGACTTTTGGGCAGCAGAGGTTAAATATTATAACCTAATTTTTCTAGGCCATTATGATGCCAATTTGTCCTAATTAACTGAAGTGACATGCTTGAACAGTCATGCTCCTTTAATTTCTCATGGCTGCTAATGCCAGATTTTAGTTTCTTGAACTTATTAGAGTAATAAATTCTTACCTCAAAATATTCTACCTGCTGGCTGCATTTTTCTGCTGGGGAGGTGAGGTGGGGGAAAAAAAGCCAGTATATTAACTACTAAAGTAGTCTTCCCTTTTCCCACTCATTTTTACCTATTTTAAAATGTATTTTACTTACTTTTTAGCTTCACTTTACAAGTACCTCCAAACCCCCAAAATACCAAGTATTTGCATATGGCTTTCCAAGAATAGATGCCAAGACAGTAGTTCTGACTATTGTCTCTGTATTTACTTGCATAAGTCATCTGCATTAACTTCCAGAGGATTCCTAAAGAAAAGACATTTCTTCTCTTACTATGGAATCTAGTTCAGTCTGAATTCCCTTGGCACTCAGTGGAAAATGCTAGTTGCATTGCCAAAGGATTTCCAAAATCTAAATCTGAGTGCAGACCTTGTGATAGACGGAATCTCTTTGAATGAGGCCTTAGAATTTCTATTTTTGAATCTTTGTAGGAGTTTTTTTTAACTAACCCACAGACACACAGAGTCCTTAATTTGCACATTTTTAGCTTTGATTAATATCATCCCGTGCTCCACTGCCTTGTGACTGGAATAAATTGATTTAGTGCTTTTTTCCAATAACTGCTGAGTAATAAGACTTGTCTTAAATACTTAATTCTTGGCAGATTGTACAAGTCATTGCTAGAATTAGGAAAGTAGTTTGAAGAAGCATTGGTATGTAGGTTTAGCAGTAGTAAGAATAAAATGATAGTGAAAAATTTCAAAGATGTTATGCAAGTTAGCCCTCTATCTGCAGAGTCAACTAAACATACTAAAGTATGTTTATGGGCTTTTTCCTCATCATTATTCCCTAAACAATACAGTATAATTACATAGTACTTAACATTATTTTAGGTGTTATAAGTTATCTGGAGGTAATTTAAAGCATATGGGAGGATTTGCACAGATCATATGTAAATACTACACCATTTATGTCAAGGACCTGAGCATTAGATTTTAGTATCCACATGGAGATCCTGGAATCAATCATTTGCAGATACTAAGGGATGACTGTACTAAGGAATGTTTGAAGTGTTTTTGAAGTTGTTAAATTTTAATAGAACTAAGCACTAAAATACAAATCTTATAATAAATCTTCAAGTACCTGAAAGCAATAAAATAAGAATATAAATTTTTTCCAAAGCTTTTAGGTAGGAAATTGCTTATATAATTAAAGGCTAGTGCTCCTTTCTCTGGCTGCTACCAGTTCATATATTATACATGTTTCTCATATACATTTATAGCACCTATCAAAAAAGTTGTCTTATGTTTTACTTCGGAGTACTTTTTTTGTTCAAATTTTCACGTATTTAATAATTTCAGAGAAAGAAGGTCCAGAAAAGAAGAAAACAAAAAAAGAAGCTGGAAATAAGAAATCCACACCAGTTAGCATTCTTTTTGGTTATCCACTCTCTGAACGAAAGCAGATGGCACTTCTTATGCAGATGACAGCAAGAGACAACAGTCCAGGTGATACCTAACATCATTGAGTTAATGTATATTGCAATCTAGCTTTGTGTTAAGTTACTTTTAACTACTTTTAATTTTTATCCTGTCTTGAATTTAATCAGAATTAGTAATAATAATTCGTAATTTTCTGATTGTTTGTGTGAAAAGTTATGATCTGAATCCTCCCCTAGATTAGAAACTATTTAAGAGCAGGGATTTTTGCCCTTACTGTGCATTAAGTAAGTAATTGTTAAATAAAATGAGTATTTAGAAATAGGTTAACAACTTGAGTAGTTCATGGCAAGACTGTGCTTTTACCTTACTGAA
The DNA here is from genome assembly GCF_902686455.1 of Sciurus vulgaris. Lineage (NCBI taxonomy): Eukaryota > Metazoa > Chordata > Mammalia > Rodentia > Sciuridae > Sciurus > Sciurus vulgaris. The sequence continues at coordinate 34,309,731 of NC_136474.1, forward strand.
GATTTATCCCAGTTTCTATAAAAATGTTTTCCATTCTTCCAGTTCATTGCTACCCTGATGATAAATGGGTGATTTTATTAGTACATTGCTTCTCTCAGACTGATATAGGAAAGTAAATGACTTTTGTGTGTCTGGAGAAAAAAAAATATCTTATGGCTCTGAATTTAAGGCATCTTTATATGAGTGTTGAAATGCATTGAAGAAGTTTTTCCAGTGAACCTTTCCTGTACTGACTCTTGGGGGAAAAAAAAACTGCAGAAACTGTGGTTAAATTCTTAATGTTTCAAAGTATCCTAATTCCATCAAAATATGAGATTATATAGTATCTTTCAGTCCTAAAAACGTCTTTGGTCCTTGTGCTTTTTAAAATAGTGTATCTTTGGTTTTTCTCACCTTTTCTGCCCCTAACTTGGGTAGAACTGTGACCAAATTATTTGATAGTGCTACAATTTTAAATTTTTCTGTAAAAATAAGAGTAGGAGTTATGAATTACAAAGAATTTTATAAAAATGACTTTTTTACACCATGAATTTTATTCTTAGAATATTAAAGAATTAATACATTAAGGCAAAAAGTAGAAGTCCTCTTTCATCTCCAGTGACCTCCCTTTGAGAGGCACCATTCTTAAAGAGTTTCTTATCTATATTTCCAGGGAATTTTTTAGGCATAAACATACAGACCTGTATCTTTTGTTTTTTAAAAATTTTTTCCAGTATGTATACAATGAAACTGTAACATTGTGCTGTTGGCTCTTTTCACTTAAGGATAATTCCTTGTCAGTTTTCATTATTGAAATGTGTATAACTGAGTAGAAAGCCTGACATTAACCTCTGTTTACCAAACAGGTGTACTTGGAGTTTAAGGTTGATTATCCATTAAGTAGGTCCTTTAGTTTTTAAGAAAATCAAGATAACTGTCTTAATAATTTGACCATAAAGAGTAATAAAATTTATTCATTTAGCAAATTTTTCTTGAGTTATACTATATAGCAAGAAGTCTTCTAAATAGTTGAGAGGTAACAGTGATGAGTAAGAGAGATGAAGTTATTACTCTTATGGAGTATACATTCTAGAAGTAAGTAGGAAACTGTTACTGAGATAATATACTTTAAATCCAAAGGGTAATTGATATCGGTTTAGAACTCTGTAATCATGTCAGTTTGCAAGACTGATGATGGAAAATTATTTTCCAAGATTGTTTTTTCGTAGCGCATTACTTCTTTTAAATAGTTACAAAATTTCAGAATTAATTTTGTTATATCTTTAAGAAAAGAGCACCCCATAACCCCTACTCCATAGTTCTAAAAAGAGAGGGGAGCTTTAGGCATCATCTAGTTTAACTTTCCTGATTTTGATATAAAAACTACAAAGAACTAAAATGTTGGGAAATCAAAGCAAAGCATATTATCTATGGGACTTTTTCCAGTCACCCTTACTTCAGATCTTTGGCTTTATTTTCGTACTAAGATCATCTCTGACTTAATTTGCACTTAACATCAGAACAAAACTCCAGGGCTTTTGAGCCAGAGGTATGAACTCTGGTCTTCAATTTAATTTTATCTAGGTGTTAGACTAATAGTATAATGTGCACAGGAAAAGTAGTGTTGTTGCAGTTCATTATTTTTACTTTAATTATTCAAATAATATTGCATTTTTCATTAAGCAAATACTTTTAAGGTATATACTTGATACTTTATTATTTTAAACCAATTTTATGAGTTGACAGAATAAAATGTTTCTAATTGTTATCTTTGATAATCCTAAAGAACATTTCACTCTATATATTTGTATAAAGTTATTAATGTATCATCCAAGTCAATTTTTGTGGTTTTAGAGTAAGAAAATTCTGAAATAAATACATTATCATTAAGAACCTTTTAGTAAGTACGTACAATATTTAGCCTAGGACTTTTGTGAACTTTATTTTCTTACAGATTCCACACCAAATCATCCATCACAAACAACACCAGCCCAAAAGAAAACTCCCAGTTCTTCATCTCGACAAAAAGATAAAGTTAATAAAAGGAATGAACGTGGTGAAACTCCTTTACACATGGCAGCTATTCGAGGAGATGTGAAACAAGTCAAAGAATTAATAAGTTTAGGGGCAAATGTGAATGTGAAAGATTTTGCAGGTAAGATTAAACTCAAGGCTAATATTCAGGAACTAATATTGAAACAGATTCTGGGTACAGTTTTATCCATATTCTTTATTCATTTTGCTGAAATGAAAGAGTATTAAAAGTATATTTTGTTACAAAACTTCAGAAGTATATGCATAAAACCCTGATCTCTGCTATATTTCCTTGTCAGTAATTACATTTTTGCATGTAAACATATTTTAGTTGACATATTACTGTATAATTCTTTATTAAATTTGGGTTCTATTCTAAGTAAATTTGAGAATATGCTGTTTTCAGAACAGTTAATTCATTCATAATTCTTCGAGAAACATTAACTTGAACATGAAGATCATAAGAGTAGCATTATTTTCACTTTAATTATTCAAATAATAGGCCACAATATTATTTCTATGAAGAATTCAAATAATGTTTACAGAGAATAATAAAGAAATTCTCCTTAATTTCACAGCTTACACTACTCTCTTTCCCTTTTACTTTTTTTGTCTTCCACAGAAATGGTATTAATAATTTGTAAGTTATTTCACTGCATTTTCATGATTATATATAAATATGAGCATTTACTTACTCATAGGCTTTTTTTGAAAAAAGTATAATTATTCCATCTGTGGTTCTTTAACATGTCTGTAATGTATTATAGGTATTTCTTTCAGTATGTATAAGTAAGTTTACTTCATTTTTAACAGCTTTATAATATTACCATAGTGAACAGTGTTGTAAAACCATCTTTGTGTGTAGCTTATGATTATTGAAATTGTTACTGTATAAAAGGAAATGCATGTTAAACTTTTGAAATAATGACAGACTGCCCACCAAAAAAATTCCTGTCAGTTTGTACTACCATCAAGAGTGTATCACTAAAACTTGATAATATTAACTTAATTATTAATAATCTAATACATAAAAAATTTTTAATTTTGACATCAGTAATTAGTAATAGTAGTAAATGTTTCATATGTTTATTATAAATTTATATTCTGTGATTCAGTTCTTTGTTCATTTTCTTTTGGTTTGGTATTGGTTTTAGTAGAGCCCTTCATTAAGTAAAGATTTTATTTCTCTATCACATATATGAAGATTTTCACTGTTATAATTTATGTTAAACTTTCATTAGTGTTATTTTTGTACTGAAATTTTAATATTTTATGTAATTACATTAATTGATCTTTTTATTTGAATTCTTGCTTTCATGTTTAAGAAGTCCTTCTTTGATTCTAAATAATAAAACTACATTTCTATATATTCCATTTTCCAAACTTTATTATATGGAGTCCTGTCATAATATATCTGGAATTTATTTCTCTATTTTGGTGTTGGTGGAGAAAGGAATGACAAAGGATTTGCTTTTAAGAAAATGTACTTTCCCTTTAACCTGACAACTCTAAGGATTTACTGTCAACAGTTAGTTGTAAGAAAGTATACGTGCTGCAGCATTGTCTCCAATATTCAAAGACTGGCGATAATCCAAATCCCCAGTAGAAGGAGCTTGTTGAGATAAATTATGGTATATTCAGTCAGTACTGTTTTGTAGAAAAGTGAAATGACATGGAGAATCATTTTCACTTTAGTGAGTAGAGGGAACAGAGAAAACACTATCCATCTCACTTTCATGAATGTGGGAGAAAACTAGTTAGGTATTATGCTGGATTCTTTTTTGCAAATTTTTTACTAATTTTTAAAATTTGTTCTGATTGGTTATGTGTGACAGTAGAATGCATTTTGACATTAATGGAGTACAACTTCTTTCTCTGGCTGAACATGGTGCAGAGTCACACTGTGTAATTATACATGTATGTAGAGTAATAATGTCCATCTCATTCCACTGTCCTTCATATCCCCACACTCCCACCGCTCCCTGCACTCCCCTCTGCACAATCCAAAGTCCCTTCGTCCACCCCCACCACCCCCATTATGGATCAGCATCTGTTTATCAGAGAAAACATTCAGCCTCGGTTTTTTGGGTTTGGCTTATTTCACTTAGCATGATATTCTCTAGCTCCATCCATTTACCTGCAAATGCCATAATTTTGTTCTTCTTTAAGGCTGAATAATATTCCATTGTATATATGTACACCACATTTTCTTTATTCATTCATCTGTTAAAGGGCATCTAGGTGGGTTCCATAGTTTAGCTATTGTGAATTGAGCTGCTATAAACATTGATGTGGCAGTGTCACTGTGATATGCTGATTTTAAGTCTTTTGAGTATAAACCAAGGAGTGGGATAGCTGGGTCAAATGGTGGGTCCATTCCAAGTGTTCTGAGGAATCTTCATACTGCTTTCCTTACTGGTTTCATACATGTACATGGGGTAATGATGTTTCTCTCATTCCATCATCTTTCATTCCCCCCCTCCTCATTTTCTCTACACAGTGTTCCTCCCCACTGTTATGTATCAGCATCCACTTATCAGAGAAAACATTTGGCCTTTAGTTTTTTGGGATTGGCTTATCTCTCTTCATCCATTTACCTGCAAATGCCATAAATTTATTCTTCTTTATGCCTGAGTAGTATTCCATTGTGTTACATACCACAGTTTTTTTAGCCATTCGTCTATTGAAGGACATCTAGGTTGGTTCCACAATCTAGTCATTGTGAATTGAACTGCTATAAACATTGATGTAGCTGTGTCACTGTAGTATACTGATTTTAAGTCCTTTGGATATAAACCAAGGAGTGGGATAGCTGGGTCAAATGGTAGGTCCATTCCAGGTTTTCTGAGGAATCTCCACACTGCTTTCTAGAGTGGCTGTACCAATTTGCAATCCCACCAGCAATGTATGAGTGTACCTTTTTCCCCACATCCTCTCCAACACCTCTTGTGCTTGTATTCTTGATAATAGCTATTCTGATTGGAGTGAGATGAAATCTTAGGGTAGTATTGATTTACATTTCTCTAATTACTAGAGATATTGAACATTTTTTTGATATATTTGTTGATCAATTGTATATTTTCTGTAAAGTGTCTACTCATTTCCTTGACTCATTCATTGATTGGGTTATTTGTACTTTTGTTGTCATGTTTTTTGAGTTCTTTATTTTTTCTGGAGATTAGTGACCTGCCCTAGTGCGTGTAATAGAGATTTTCTCCCACTCTATAGGCTCTCTCTTCACTTATTGTTTCCTTTGCTGAGAAAAAGCTTTTTAGTTTGAATCTATCCCATTTATTGATTCTTGTCTTTATTTCTTGTGTTTTGGGAGCCTTGTTAAGGAAGTCTGTTTCTAAGTTAACAGGATGAAGATTTAAGCCTACTTTTTCTTCTATGTGGTGCAGGGTCTCTGGTCTAATTCCTAGATCCTTGATCCATTTTGAGTTGAGTTTTGTGTAGGGTGAGAGATAGGGTTTTAATTTCATGTTGCTGCATATGGATTTCCAGTTTTGCCAGCACCATTTGTTGAAGAGGCTATCTTTTCTCCATTGTATGTTTTTGTCACCTTTGTCTAGTATAAGATAACTGTATTTACGTGTGTTTGTCTCTGTGTCTTCTATTCTATACCATTGGTTTACCTGTCTATGTTGGTGCCAGTACCATGCCATTTTTGTTATTAAGGCGCCAGAGTATAGTTTAAGGTCTGGTATTGTGATACCTTCTGCTTCACTCTTCCTGCTAAGGATTGCTTTGGCTGTTCTGGGTCTTTTATTTTTCCAAATGAATTTCATAATTGCTTTCTCTATTTCTATGAGGTACCTCACTGGGATTTTAATTGGAATTGTACTGAATCTATATAGTGCTTTTGGTAGTATGGCCATTTTGACAATATTAATTCTGCCTATCCAAGAACATGGGAAATCATTCCATCTTCTGAGGTTTTCTTCAATTTCTTTCTTCAGTGTTCTGTAGTTCTCATTGTAGAATTCTTTCACCTCTTTTGTTAGATTGAGTCCCAAGTATTTTATTATTATTTTTTAAGGCTATTGTGAATGGGTTAGTTTTCCTAATTTCTCTTTCAAGATATTCAGCACTTATGAATAAATGCATTAGATTTATGAGTGTTGATTTTATATCCCGCTACTTTGCTGAATTAATTTATTAGTTCTAGAAGTTTTATGGTGTAGTTTTTTGAATCCTCTAAATATAGAATCATGTCACTGGCAGATAGTGATAGTTTGAGTTCTTCCTTTCCTATTCATATCTTTTTAATTCCTTTCATCTTCCTGATTGCTCTGACTAGAGTTTCAAGGATGATGTTGAATGGAAGTGGTGAAAGCAGACATCTTTGTCTTGTTACAGTTTTTAGAGGAATGCTTTTAGTTTTTCTCCATTTAGAATGATGTTGTCTTTGGGCTTAGCATAGATAGCCTTTACAATGCTGAGGTATGTTCCTACTATCCCTGTTTTTTTCCTAGTGTTTTGAGCACGAAGCATGCTGTATTTTATCAGATGCATTTTCTGCATCTATTGAAATAATCATATGATTTTTTAAGTCCATTGATGTAATAAATTACATTTATTGATTTCCAGATGTTGAACCAACCTTGCATCCCTGAGATGAACCCCATTTGTTCATGGTGCACTCTCTTTTAAATGTTTTTGAATGTGATTTGCCAGAATTTTGTTAAGAATTTTTGCATCTATGTTCATCAGGGATGTTGGTCTGAAGTTTTCTTTCGTTGATATGTCTTTGTTTGGTTTTGGTATCAGGGTGATACTAGCTTCATAGAATGAGTTTGGAAGTGTTCCCTCCTTTTCTGTTTCATGCAATACTTTGAGGACTATTTGTATTAGTTCTTCTTGGAAGGTTTTGTAGAACTTGGCTGAGAATCTGCCTGGTTTCAGGCTTTTCTTGGTTTGTAGACTTTTGATGGCTTCTTTTGTTTCATTGCTTAAGATAGATCTGTTTCATTTGTGTATGTCCTCCTGATTCAGTTTGGGTGGAGCATGTGTCTCTGGAAATTTGTCGATGTCTTGGAAAGTTTCTGTTTTGTTGGAGTATAGATTTTCACAGTAGCTTCTAATTTTATTTCAGTAGTGTCTGTCATGATATTTTCTTTTTCATCATGAATTTTGGTAATTCCAGTTTTCTCTCTCCTTCTCTTCATTAGTGTGGCCAAGGGTTTTTCAATTTTATTTATTTTTTTTCAGAGAACCAGCTTTTTGTTTTGTCTGTTTTTCAGTTGTTTCATTTGTTTCAATTTCATTGATTTCAGCTCTGATTTTAATTATTTCCTGTCTTCTACCACTTTTGGTGTTATTTGATCTTTTTCTAGGGCTTTCAAATGTAACATTAGGTCATTTTTTTTTTTTTTAATTCTTTTAATGTATGGGCTCAATGCAGTGAACTTTCCTCTTAGCCCTGCCTTCACAGTGTTTCAGAGATTTTAATATGTTGTATCAGCATTCTCATTTACCTCTAGGTATTTTTAAATTTCCTCCCTGATTCCTTTTGCTATCTGTTCATCATTTAATAGCATTCTATTTATTCTCCAGGTGTTGGAATAGCTTCCATTTTTTATTGTTGATTTCTAGTTTCATTCTGTTATGATCTGATAGAACATAGGGTAGTATTTTTATTTTTTTGTATTTGCTGAGAGTTACTTTGTGGCATAATGTATGGTCTATTTTAGAGAAGAATTCATGTGCTGCTGAGAAGAAAAGTGTATTTGTTTGATGGATGAAATATTCTATATATGTCCTTAACATTTAAATCATTGATTGCATTATTTAGTTCTCTAATTTGTTCAGTCTTTGTTTGGAAGATCTACCCAGTGCTGATATGTCAAAGTCACCCAATATTATTGTGTTGTGGTCTGTTTGATTCTTGAAATAGAGCAGGGTTTGTTTGAAGTTCATAGATACTCCATTAATATCATAATTGTTATTTACAGTTGTTACGTCTTAATGATGTATGATTCCCTTAAGCAATATGAAATGTCCTTCTTTATCTCTCCTTTACTAACTTTGGTTTGATAGCCTCTTTGTCTGATATGAGAATGTAAACCCCTGCTTGTTTATGCAGTCTATGTGAGTGATATGTTTCTTCCCATCCTTTCACCTTCAGTCTGTTGTTGGCTTTTCCTAGGAGATGAGTCTCTTGAGGACAGCATATTGTTGGGTCATTTTTTAAAATCCAATCTGCCAGTCTGTGTCTTTTGATTAATGAGTTTAGGGCATTAACATTCAGGGTTATTATTGAGATATGATTTGTATTCCTGATCATTTTGGTTTGTTTTTGTTTTTAACTTGACTTATTTTCTCCTTTGATTGACTTTTTCTTTAGTGTAGTCTCTCCCTTTGCTGGTTTTCATTTTTTTTTTTTAATTATTTTTTAATTTTCTCCTCCTGGAATATTTTGCTGAGAATGTTCTGTAGTGTAGGCTTTCTAGTTTTAAATTCTGTTAACTTTTGTTTATCATGAAAGGTTTTTATTTCATCTTCAAATCTGAAGCTTAATTTTTCTGGATATAAAATTCTCAGTTTGCATCCATTTTCTTTCAGAGCTTGATATATATTATTCTAGGACCTCCTGGCATTGAGGGTCTAGGTTGAGAAATCAGCTACAATCCTAATTGGTTTTCCCTGTATGTAATTTGATTTTTTTTTTCTCTTGCACCCTTTAAAATCCTATCCTTATTCTTTATATTGGTCATTCTCATTTCTCATTATAGTGTGCCTTGATGTGTGGGTCTGCTGTAGTTTTTGGTACATTTGGGATCCAGTAAGCCTCTTGTAGTTGATTTTCCATTTCATTCTTTAGATTTGGGAAGTTTTCTGATACTATGTCCTTGAAAAGATTATGCATTCCTTTGGTTTGTATCTCCACACCCTCGTCTATTCTGATAAATTTTAAATTTGTTCTTTTCATATCCCATGTTTCTTGGTAGTTCTGTTCATGGTTTCTTTCCATCTTTTTTGTGTGGTTGACTTTATTTTCAAGAGTATATATTTTTTCTTCGTTGTCTGAAGTTCTGTCTTCTAAGTGGTCTAGTCTGTTAGTGATACTTTCCATTGAATTTTAATTTGGTTTATTGTTTCCTTCATTTTGAGGGTTTCTGCTTGATTCCTTTTTTTACTCTGCCTCTTTATTGAAGTGATCTTTCACTCCTGTATTTTCTCTCCAATACCATTCTTTATTTCAAAGATCAATCTGTGTGTTTTCTAAACTCCTTCTGTCATTTCTTCTACTGTGTTGTCTATGAATTCTCTTGTTGGGACATCTTGGTTTGTTTGAGGCATTTTGTTCCCTTGTTTTTTCATGTTATTTGTGTATCTTCCCATCTAGCAGTATGAATTTGAAGCAGTACAGTTTCTACCCTGTAGTCTTACAATGTCACTGAAGGCTTCCAGTACTTCACCCTTAAGAGGGAGACCAATATTAACAGCACCCAGTCTAAACAATATACAACCTTAAACCAAATAGCTTCTTTTAAGGAATCTACAGTTCCATTGCAGTAAATGATGCGTTCAATTATTGTCTACAATATAAACGGTTAGTTTGCTAAAAGGGTTTACCATTTCAAATGATGGACAATGAGGGAACAGAAGTAGTGTAAGATGTGATGTTTATGAGGGAGAAGGAGAGAAGTTAGAAGCAAAAATTTATAGTAAGAGTGAGGGAGTAGTTAATAGAGATTTGCTGTTAGTATGAGAGACATGAGAAAGAGAATCCAGGGAAACAGGTAGGTGAGAGAGCAAATATACACAGATTTAAAAAAAAAAAGAAAGAAAGAAAGTAAAATATAAGAATACACAATAAAACTATTCAGACACCCCATTCCTCAATAAATTGATGCATTAAACATATTTGGATTTATAGATGGGAGAAATGTGAGAGAGGGGGAAAAATAAAAGGAAAGCCTCAATGGAAAATTGAATGATTGCTTCTGTTGGATTTTAGAAAATTTCTCAGCTTCCCTTCTCCCCCAGTAGGTGGGGTTATCTGAAGTTTGATGTTAGCTGTGGTATGCTGGACCAGTTGGGTGGGCGAGCCAATAACAAGATGCCCTCACACGATCTTCTAGTCTTCCCACCCATAGTAGCTGGCCCCTTCCATTCCTGTGCACTTCAGGACTCACTGAGCTGGAGAGAGCCCAGTTTTCTCCAGTTTCTCCAACCTGTGCTCCCCCTAAGGAACTGCCCCTAGTCTTCAGCTTTCCATAGGCTTGCCAGACTAAGACTGGCGCAGGCAAACCCAGCTGCAATCTGATGGACCTGGGCTTCAGCTTCCCCAGGCTCTGCCTTGCTGTGGTCCCAAGATATCAGTGCCCTTTCAACTTGCAGAGATTCCACTAGGGATGTGCTCACACAAAGGAGCAATCCTGCAAAGAGGCAGCCAGATCGCTGCCACTAGCACACCCAGCAGGAAGAACTCAGGTGCAACCAGACCTGCAGGTATCCCAGTATATCTCCAGGGCCTGACTGGTGTCCCCAGATTGAGGTGGCCATGCCCTGAGATGGTGGCAGTGGTGGCAGCAAACCTGCAGGCCCTTGCCAGTGTCCCAAGATGGCAGCCGCCACCTGTAACCAAACCTGTGGGTACTGTTGACAATGGACATTCAGGCAGCAGTGGGCAGCAGGTGATCCACTGGTGGTCTGCAGGCAATTGGCAGGTTGATGTTGGGTGGCGGGCAATGGGTAGGTGAAAGGTGGGTGATAGGCAGGCAGATGGCAGATGATTGGCAGTGGTCAGCAAGTGATCAGGACTCAAAAGGTGGGTGATATACTGGCAGATGACTGGCGATTGTGGTGGACGAATCGGGGGTAAAGAACAGGGAATCAGTGGGCAGTGATGGCCGCCTTGCAGAGAAACGGTATTTCCTCTGCTTGAATCCCAAGTCAGGAAGTGACAAGGAATGCAGCCTCCCTTTAGTTTGCCATCTTGATCTCTGTTATGCTGGATTCTTTAAATTATTGTATATGGGTGATGAGATTATCGATAATTTTTTGTATGTTTTTTATTAATATCTTCTAGTATTTCTTTTGTAAATATAACTTTTATCATGTAACTAAAATGTTTATTTTAGTTAAATGGTAAGTTAAGAAATGATTGTATTAACAGAATAAAACCCTTAAAACAAGGATCTTTTGTTTACTGAAAGACTCTAAGAAAACTTACTCATATTTTACCTCCTTTTTGTTTTTCCATAGATCAGATGTTTGTTATAAATTATACTGAGTATAAACTTGGTATAATATGAATTGATAGAAAATAAAATTGTGGGATAAGCTCAATATTTAGTACTTTTGGGAAATTATTTAGCTCCAACAAAAATAATACCTGCCTGAGTAAACCTGTTTGATTAAAAAATTGGTTTTGTTCTTAGGTATTTCTTTTCAGGAGCTGCTGATTGACTTAGAATTGATATGTCACATCTAGGCTAAATATGAAAAGTCTGTATCTTAAATTACTCCAATTTAAAATCAATTCAGAATTAATATGTCCATATAGGCTATGTATATGTGAAGCATATATCTGGAACTGGTGCATATATCTTAAAATCGTGTGTTAAGTCAATATTCTAACTTTAGGTTGGACACCACTTCATGAAGCTTGCAATGTTGGATATTATGATGTTGCTAAGATACTTATAGCTGCTGGAGCAGATGTTAACACACAAGGATTAGATGATGACACTCCACTCCATGATTCTGCTAGTAGTGGGCACAGAGATGTAAGTATGATTGAGGCAATCAATAATGTACATTTCCATCATGAATTTTAACCCAGAGTAATTTAGCTTACTTTTTAGTTGTATGATATTGTGTCATGTTTTATTCATTGCTTAATCAACTCATGTATATTTTGTTTTCCCTTTTTTTTCCTAACTACTAATTCAGTCAGATTTAGCATTATCTTTTAATAAAATAATCTCTGATTTGATAATTGATTGTTAAACAGTTTGGAAGAAATTTTATTTCAAGGCATTCTAGTGTCAGATAACCAGATGTGATTAAAGCAGATTTTACTATGTACCTTTTAGAGAGCATTTTAACTTAGACTTAAATGGAATTCATAGTGAAGATAATTATGAATTGAATTATGACCTTTCCAGTTTACTAGCTGTGATGTTGAACAAGTTACTTCTCTCCTCTGAACTTCCATTTCATCTTAAAATTATATAATAAATAATATCAATCTAAAGGGGATTTGGTGAAGGAAAAGAAGACACTGCATGTAAGCACACCTTAAACTCTGAAATGTTGTAGAAATGTCAGGGGAAAATTAAAAAGTTACCTGTATTATTATTTCAAATGTACCCAAATATTTTAGAAATTAACAAAGCTATTTTCCTCATTTACAATTTTATAAGATACCTTTCCATGTTTCTCTTTAAAGAAGTTCTAATAAAAGAAAAATGTAATCATTATTTTCTCTAAACTGAACTTGCTTACCATTGGACCATTCTTTCCTCCTTGCTACACCAACAATTTGTACATACCTATGTGATAGCACTTTTTTTCCCTGTTTACTTATCTAATGTCTTGTTTCCTATACTAGTCTGTGAATACCATTCATACAGGCATTTTGCATTTTCTGTTATGATTCTGGAAATGTTCGTTGGAAAATAAATAATAAATTTGGCATGGATGGACAGATGGATTGGTGCATAGATAACTGACTGAGGATAGGCAGAAGGCCAAAGACTTATTAGTTCATAAGGCCTGAGAAAATATAGGAGGCATGCCCTTTCCTCTGAATTTACCAGAACAGATGTATTTTCTAACTAATATCATACTTTGTACCATTTTTTAAAAATGCATTATTGATAGTTATCAAAAATGAATAATTTCCTTTAAACATGGTATGTAACAGTTTCTTGATTTCTCTGTGTAATTTTAAAGAATTATGCCTTGTGACTAAGATATGTTTGTTTACATGAGTATAAGTTTCTAAATATGCACATAGCTCCAAAATATTTCCAGAAGCTGACCTTTCAGCTCATGTACTAAAACAGACTCAAACATTATTTCCAGTCTCTTTCTGAGCAAAACTGGTATTCTATTTTCAAAAGACCTTTGCTTTTCCTCCCACCAACATGCCTAGGATAGTAGGAGTCACAATTTGAGATCTATTTTCTCCTTTTTCTTTTACTTAAGCCTAAGGAGAAAAGAAATGAAAGCTACCAAAACTCTGATTTCTGCATATCTGTATTTGGTCTTATGAGCCTCTCCCTAAGGAATTGGTTTTCTTTTACTCAGTGATAGCCATGACAACTTCAACTATCCATAAAACATTCCTAATGTGGAAGAAGCAGAAAGATAGCGTTTTGTAACCAGGTCTAAATTATTTTGAATAAGAAAAGTTTAACATAACTTCTGGACAACCTAATCCTTGACCTGCTGTATATGTACCTCACAATACATATTTTTATACTAGCCTTCATTCAAGTAGTTTTAGATGTCTTATTTTTTTTTCTCATCATTTTTACCTACTTCTGGTTTGTTGCCTGTTATAAGTAACTTTAATTTGCCTTAAATCCTTTTTAGAGTATTTGCTTATGAGAATGATCTGTAAAACATTGATTGGAATATTGATTAGAATTTTTGCATCATGCTTAAATCTGTACCTGACTCATTGTCATGGGCATGTGCTCAATATTTATTGATCGCTTCCTGATGAATAGGAAACAATGTCAACATTCTCTTTTCTATTTTCTCATCCTAGAGCTCTTTTCTAAGAAAATTAAGCCTTAAAATGGAAAATATTTCAGCTCATAAAAATGTTCACTACAGTGTTATTTATGATTAAGGTGTTTTTTTTTTTTTTAACTTCATTAAACCTTCTCAGATATCTTTCCTAAGTGAGATTTTAAAAATGACATGGACCCACAAGGATAAAGAGCAGAAGAAATGGGAAATCAAGATTTTTAGAAGATGGAAATTAGATATATAGACAGTTACTAACCTAGTACAGGGTTTGGCAGACTTTTTAATAAAGGTCAAATAGTAAATATTTTAAACTTTGCACCTTTTTTTGCACTCTTTTATTCTTTTCTCTTTTAAAAAATTTTTAAAAATATAAAAACTGTTGGACCCACAGGCCATAATTTGCCCGCCTCTGATTTAGGAGAGAAAAGAACATCGAAACCAAAGCCATCATGTCCAGAATTGCAAAGAAACAAACTTAGGGATTGATTGCACCAATTGCCCTTGAAATTGCTTGTTAGGACTGCAAACAAGATGATTGCATCAGGGTTTTGTTTGGTTTTTCCTTTTAGCCCCTCTCCAACTCTGTATAGCCAGATGATTTCACCTCTTCTACCTTGGTAGTTGTTGCCCATCTGGGGCTAAGAATCAGGAACAGTTGTTCTTCAGTAGCAGCTTTGGAAAGCTAGTTGATGTTTTAAAATCATAAACACTTGTAATTTAATAAGGATCATGAATAAAATTACAGTTGGATTTATAAGTAATTTATACAGTCTTACATATCAGATTTTCTATAATAGTTGAGAATTTTTTCATTTATTTCATTGTGAATCTTCATTAAATAATTTATTTGAAATTCTTGATTTACAGTGTCTTTGAATTGTTCTTTTAGTGATAAATTCAGTTAATACTCACCTGTTTCATGTTATTTGTTTAAATATTCTTTTAGAAGATATGTTTTTCTAAATACCCCCAAAAATGATCGTTTTGGGAGTACAGAGAGATATATTTTGAGACTTGATCCCATATGAAGCTTATAATCTAGAATAAGGGGGAGAAATTGTAATGTAGATTTGTGTCACGTAGAACACATCAATGTCAGTGGAAGTAAAAGATCAAAACAAGAAGAGATGGTAAGGAGTCACAATTAATGACAGTTGGCCAATTCTGTGGTGAATGGGTAGATTTCAGTGCCAGTCACTGAGAATGGAAAAAGGTAAGGGTACATATTTTAGTGAACTTCATTTGAAACTTGTTGATTTGGGACTTTTCTATTGAAATACAATATATTCAATTGGATATATCCAGTGAGCATTTGAATATTTGGGTTTGGAGCTGAGAGACAGCAAGAGAATGAAAATGAATGAATGAATTATATAATGATCACTTTCAGTCAGAGTAGGTGAGAACCCTCAAGAGGTGATATATATTTTCAGGAACTTGACTAAAGAAAGATTCAGCTAGAGGAGGAGAATATGGCATGAGAGTGAGTTCTTTGATTTTTGTTGTTGTTTCTTTTTTGGTAGTACTAGGGATCTAACCCAGGTCCTTGTGCATGGTAGGCAAACTCTACCACTGAGCTAAACTCTCAATTATTTATTATTATTTAATTTTTATTTATTTATTTATTTTTTGGTACTAGGGATTGAACTCAGGGGTACCCAACAACTGAGCCACATCACCAGCCCTATTTTTTAATTTTATCTAGAGACAGGGTCTTACTGAGTTGCTTAGTGCCTCACCATTGCTGAGTTTGGCCTTGAACTAACATCCTGTCTCAGCCTCCTGAACTGCTGGGATTACAAGCGTGCACCACTGTGCCTGGCTTTTATTTTAGTTTGAGACAGAATCTTGCTATATTGCCCAGGTTGTCCTCTAGGTTGGCATCCTATTACCTCAGACTCCCAGGAATCCAGGATTGGGAATATAGGTTTGAACAGTTTTGTCTTTTTCTGTGTTTCATTTCTTCATTGCCATTATTATTTTTTAAGGTGGAAGAGGCTTGAACTGAAAAGATTGTCATCTAGGTAGAAGCCAGTAACTAAAAGGGGTTCAAAAATATTGAAAGGAAGAGGATACAAAGAGAAAAGAAATGATAACTAATTGGGCAGATTCTGGTTCCTGAAGTTTATATACTTTGGTGGAAAAAAGAGGTCCTTTTTGCGAAAAATTTTGAAGTAATGAGTACAAAATTAGATGTAGGAAATTGTTAAGGGTTCCATAAAAGTGAAAGGCCTTGAAGTTTAAGCTTCATTAATTCTAAGTGTTGACTACGCTAGATAAAATTCCTGGGAGATGAGGAAGAGAAGAAGATCAGGGCATCAATACATTGATGGTAATATTAGCTTTAAACAGAAGGGAACTACTTCCTTTGTGATTTCTGCTAGAATACACATTTCAAGCGGCTATGGAGCTTGCTGTTATTACTCATTAATTTATCAGTACCTGGAATAGTACTTAGTAATAGATACTTGAATTCTTGTTGATTTTGTGATGAAACAGGAAGAAAACAAAGATATTTAAGCACTAAAGTAACACTGTTTAAAGTTCATGAGGAAGATTTTTTAGTAGATGTCAGTCATCAGGTGGAAGCAGGTGAAAATGGAACTGGAATAGAATAATGATTTAGAGTAGACTGCAAGTTAATGGGTGAAGAGTAGAATTAATACTGAAAAGAATATCATGTTTTCGAGAGATATTATCTATTAAGAGACTAAATCTTCTTACCACTTAATGTTGCAGATAGTGAAACTGTTGCTTCGTCATGGTGGAAACCCATTTCAAGCTAATAAACATGGGGAGCGCCCAGTGGATGTAGCAGAAACAGAGGAATTGGAGTTATTGCTAAAAAGAGAGGTGCCTTTGTCTGATGATGATGAAAGTTATACAGGTTTGTTTTAGATAATTTATATTGAACTGTTCAACATTTGGTAGATCATTCTGGATTGATTTTTAATACATAAAGTTTAAATACTGTAGAATAATGCTTAGTAGCTATTATTAGAATCTTAGCTACCTGAGAATGATGAAGTTAGTAATGTAGGTTTTTGCTACACAACATCTTGTATGAATGATGTCATAGTGCTTTTACCTTTTCTATATTTCCCCCCAAAATTGCTGAACTGTTCCTTTATTGTGTTCAGGCCTATTGTAGAAACTCTCCCCATACATAGCTACTACCCTGACTTCTTTTCAGTCTATTCTATATTATGGCACTGCAAACCAAATCCTGTCTTTTTCTGGCATTAAAGTGTCATCTTCACTCTGGACATTTTGTACGGTGGGGTAATTTCCCTATAAATGTTTTTTTTTTTTTTTTTTTAAAGAGCCAAAATAATATTTTAGAAAACGTGGAGTTTTGAAAAATAAAAATATAAAAAAAATCTTTATTATGTTGAAGAAGGTCTTTGTATAGATAGAAAAGATACAATCATATTTTAGATAAAGTCAATGAAAAAGAATTCTATTAGTCTATGGCCATATCCTCATAAAATCTTAAAGAATTCCTAAAAGCAATTGGATGTCAGTTAATTGCATCTCAGACATTTTGAGAAAGCAATAGTAAAGCATCTATAGTTGGAAGCAGGAAAGTTCTACTTTTTATTTTATATGATACAACTTTAGGGAGAGAGAGATGAAAGGAGAAAGATTAGGAGGCAGGTATGGGCAAAGTCAAGCTGCCTTGCTACTCTGACTCATTTGAACATATAAAAGCATTAACAGCTGCTTGCTACTTTTTCTAAGCCAGTAAAATGCTCATCCTCATCCATGAGACAGGAAGCCCGATAAAAAACTGCAGAGCAGTCTCCACTATAACATAATACTTAGCATACAGAAGTGTTTAATAAAACTGCCCTATAAAATTGGTAAAGACTTTTTTTTTTAAAGATAGTTTTCTGACATTGTGAACTTATAGTGAAACTGGTATCATATACTCTTACTGAGGGGACTTTCTGGAAAACAATTTTTTGATATGAATGAAAAATTCAGAAAGATGTAACCAGAAATGCTGGCAGTATGTGTATAAAGCTGTTATTACAGTAGTGCTTACAATAAAAATTTTAAATGACCTAACTGCCCCAAAATGGGCAGAGAAATAATTCTAAAGCACATATAACTTGTACAGTCATTTAAAATAGTGCTTGTAAATTATTTTAATAACATTATAAACTGATTTCTTTATTTTGTATATTTCAAAATATAAACTACATTTCCTTCAGTAAGAATTTTTTAAAAGAAAGTGCTTACTTAAGTAAACTGCTTAGTGATATGTAGAAAATAGACCTCTATTCAAAATATTTATTAATTTAAATGTACACATCTGAAATCACATACATATATTATTTGGAAGTACTATTTTTGTTCCCACTCTACTCTCGTGATTTTTTAAAAAATTGTTTTAGTTGTAGATGGACATGATACCTTTATTGTATTCATTTATTTTTAGATGGTACTGAGGATCAAACCCAGTGCCTCACATGTGCTAGGCAAGCACTCTACCACTGAACTACAACCACAATTTTTGAAATAATTGTTTACATATACTTTGACATTAGAGTTTTGTCTTCATCAGAACCACCTTTTGGATATCTAATGGTTTTCTATCTTAATTTCCACCCATAATCTTTTATATATATATATTGTATTTTCAAAATCTAAACATTATGTTAACATAGGAAAATTATCCCAAGTTATAATTACCTGTTTAGTGTATGTGCTCTTTATAACCTAACTTCTTAGAGTACCATTTTTTTAAAAAACCTAGTATTATGTTATGAAAATATTTAAACACATAGTAAAAATTCTAAGAATTATACAGTGAATACTTGTACCCATTAACTGCATTTTATAATCTTTAACTTTTGCTGTGTCCATTATTATATTATTAAATATCCACCAGTCCATCTTATTTTTTGTGCATTAGCTAATAAATTAGTTGCAGACATCCCTAAATACTTAAGCATGCATTTCATTCGAGTTCAGTGTTTGTTTATAATTTTGGGTAATATTTGCATTGTGAGACTTGCAATTCTTGACTATATTATTCTGTGGGTTTTCAGAAATGCGTAGACTTATAATCCAAACCCTTCAAGGTACAGGATATCTCCACACTCCGGAAAGTTCCCTCATGCCCCTTCCAGGTCAGTTCCCACTCCTACCATTGATCATTTTACACCCAACATGGTAAGATGATTAGGAAAGAACCACAAATGACTTGATAAACATAGGGGGAATCAATAAGCAATACAAAGACTTTTCTCATCAAAAGAGAGGGAAGAAGAAAACAAACCAGTAAGGATATAGTAGAGAAATACAGAAACCACCTAGACTGTGTGATCAAAATTAACTTCATCACAGAAGGGAAAGATGTTCATATGTACCTCCAGATGTAACACCCTGAAATATATAATATCACTTTTTAGTTTTCTGCTGATTATGTATAACCATGAGGAAATGGCTGTGATAATAAGAGACCAGTAAAGACAATAAAATGTTTCAGAATATTGAAGAGATGATAGTAAAGGCAATACATGCCACAGGCTAGATTCTGTACTAGAGGGGGGAGAAAAAGATTATGAGGAATATTTTCAAATAGTTTAACAAGGAATATGGACAGGATATTAGTTTTGTATAAAGTGGACAACTGTTTTGTGGTGACATAGGATATTTTTATATCTTAGGAAATACTTCTTTCATTAGTGCACATGGGTATAGTGCTGTGATGTATGTAATTACCATCATAAGCTTCAGGAAAATATATTTACATGTGCACATGTAGATAACAAAAGAAAATGAATTATAAAGCAAAGGAATAAAACATTAGTTATATGCAAGTCCAGATAATGGATATATAATGTTAGGTATTTTTAATTTTTCTAACTTTTTGTAAGTTTGTAATTGTTTCCAAATAAAATTTAAGACATATACACATAAAAAAAATTTCTTTGCTCTGTTCATTAAAAAGACCTAAGAGCAGTAACACAGTAGCAATAATCATTTCTAGTTCTCAGATTATGATCTTAAAAGGTTTCCTACTAAAAGAAAATCAAGACTTTCTTAGAAAAAGGTGATTCCAAGCCAGAAGTAGAAAATATGTAAGGTCAGCATGAAGCATCTTTTCATTTCAGATTTCAAGAAAGGTATCAAAGACTAACATGAGGTCTTGTCAGAAGGCCTGAGAGACAAGCCCTGGGCTTGTATCTTATATCTCAGTGTTGGAATGCTTGCCTAGCATGCATGAGGCCCTGGGTTCAAACAACAAAACAAAAAAATAGGAGACAACTTGGAGCAGTTTTTTTTTTTTTTTTTTTTTTTTCCCCTGTGCTGGGGATTGAACCCAGGGCCTCGTGTTTTCAAGGCAAGCACTCTACCAACTGAGCTAAATCCCCAGCCCCTTGGAGCAGTTTTGTACTGGTCAAAGATGGAATTTTAAGTTCTGAAAGGGGGTTTGGAACCCATCAGATAAGTCCATGAGTTTATTATGATAATATAAAAACTGAATTTGTCATCAAAAGCCAATGGAGTATCAGTTTATAATTTGTCTTTCTTCTGTAAACTCCTGACACTGGATAACCTCATTGAGGGTAAGGAAAATCATCTTTATAAAATGAATCCAGTTAAAATAAGTGGAAAAAAAAAAAACTTAAAATAGAACATTTTGCAACTCCCAGTTAATATTATCTAAGCTTTGAGTGTCAGGTGTCAGCAGTTGCTAACATTAAATAAAAAGTGAGAAAGCAAATAAGAAAACATTATGTGCCACAGATGAAAGAACACTCTATTCTCCTACTACAGCTTTGTCAAAGGGTGCAAGCCTTAGGTTTTCAGCCCTCAGAATCAAGTTGCCAATTTATAGGGAATGCCAAAGTGAGAGCATGTTGAATTGCACCAAGAGTGCAAAATCCAGATTGTGAGAAAACCAAACATGTGATTCTTGAACAGATAAATTATATAGGGGGAGGAGATCATGTAGAAAAAAAAATGATTTGAAAGGCATATTTTTCCAATAATGATCACGACTTAAAAATTAATAGACAATTTATTCTTCTCGAAAAGATTTTACAAAAGTCACTAAATGGCACATGTAAGTTTCAGGATATTGAAAACTCATTTTTTTTAAATACTGATAGATTCTTGAGATGGTATGTTAAAAGAAAAGCCTCATAATGTATTCTGTGCTTTTTGAGAAAGGGCTAGCAATAGTGATAGTTCTTTGGTTTCATTAGGAAATGATCCACTATGGTATTATCTATCCAAAAGTGAGAATAATTATAGGAAGAGGAGTTGGTATGTGAGGTGAATAAAGGGAAAAATATAATATTGGTAAAGAATTGACATCAATCATTACTTGTAGGTAATGTTAATGAATAGAGCTAAAGCTGTAGGCAAAATTATGCTCTTGGTCTCTATTTTTTTCTTCTCGCCACCCTTCAGTAAAAAATATGGATCTTTAAGTATAGGGTACATAAGTACTGCTCAATAAATATTTATTAAATTGGGATAAGACACTGGCCCTTGGAGATTATGCCAAGGCCCTTATCCCCCATAAATCCAAGGAATATCTGAACCTGTGTATAGGCTGAGTCCATCATTATGACTTTGAGGGGACCTAGAATTAAAGAAGAAAAGAGACTTCCTGGTGCTTCTGTTGCTGCCTGGGAACTAAAGGTGTAGTGGCCACTTTGCTTTTCACGACTTGCAGGAGACTTGGACTACTCCCACATTAGGTTACATTTAGTCAACAACAACAATAGGAGAAAATGTTAAGACCCTCCATAGCTTTCTAGAAATGAGACAACTATCAGTGTGAACAAGCAAACAGTGTTAACCCAGCTAAATAAAACAACTAAATAAAAACGACTAGAGGAAACAACTTCAACAATAAAAATGGGCATTTAAGAAAATTCAGATACAGCACAAAAAGACTATAACAAAACGTAATTTTACAAACAACTCAGTAGAGGAAGAATGGTATGGTCACTGTTAAGACTTAAATTATTAAATTAAAAAATCAAAATTGTTTTTGTACAATACAGCAAAAATACTAAGTGAAAGAATCATGAAAGAAGAAAGATTTAGGAACTGAGGTTGTGACTCAGTGTTCGAGCATTTGCCTACTATGTGTGAGGCATTGAGTTTAACAAGCCTAATGCAATATTTACAGGAATTTAGAAGAAAAATAAATATGAAGACTAGGCAATGATAACATAATTGATAAAAGAAATTTTTTTCTGAATTGAGAAAAGCCTGAGTTGGCTGTGAATTCCCCAGGTGAATTGAAGAAAAAATCCCCAAATATACACTGGTAAAATTCCTTAGCTCTGAATGTAACAAGTTACCTACAAAGACATACTCAGATCAGTGTTTAACTTCTAATTTACAGTAGTGGAAGAAAAGACCACTAAGAGAAAAGAACTATAACTTAAGAATCCTGTACCTGACCAAGATATTATTTACTCATCAGATTTTTTAAAAATTGCAGACATTTAAAGATTTAAGTAGCATGTAAAAAATAGATATTTTCTTATGTTTTTAGAAGGAAATGATGGAAAAATAAATCATCTTATAAATGTCGTCCCTAATAGGGGAAGGGATTAAAAGGATATGTGAATTGTTAGTATCAAGTCTGGCAGCAGTAAACAAAGTACAAGAACTTTTATTTTAGAGATACATATTGAAGCATTTATGGATGAAACAATAGAATGAATGAGTTCTACTTCAAAATGATATAAGAATGGGGTGAATGGAGATGTGAATTGCCCAAAGATTAATGATTACTGGAGCTGAGGCAGTAAGATTCTGTCTCTATTTGTGAAAGTTCAAACTTTACAAAAGTATTTGTAAAAATACCTACACTTATTGATCTACTTCTGGGAATACCTTGCAGTTATTACAGTGATGTTTTTGGTGGTAAAAATAAGTGTATAATGATCACTAGAGGATTGTTTTATTAAATAAAGATACAGCCATGACATGAATTACCCACAATCATAAAAAAGAATGTCAGTAATATACTTTGAGTTACTGTTTTCTTGGAGAAATTTTCATTAGATATTGAGTTGAAACCATCAAGATGAATAGTCATAGCTCATTTTTATTAAGTAAGCAGTGTTCCTTGGTTTTAGGTTTTTTTGTTTGGTTTTGTTTTTGTGGCGCTGGGAATGGAACCAGGGCCTCACATGCTAGGCAAGTGCCTTACCACTGAACAACACCCCAGGCCCTGAAGAATATTTTGAAAACCTATATATATTTGTATAGGTACATAAAATATTTTTGTATAAAATTGTATAAGCATGGCTGTTAATGAGGCATGTGTTGGGGACTACTGGCAGAGGAAGTGATGATTTTGTTGGAAAGGAAAAGGTGTTGTAGATGTTGAGTTGGCCACAATCATGTGATAATATTTGTGTGCACATAAATATATAAAACTGTGAATAGGATCTTCTCTTGGTTTGAATTTGTTTAATTTTCTCACTCCTTCCATTCATAACTAAGTTTCTTAATGTACAGGATAGACTACTTTCTGTGAACTATTTTTACTCAGAGCACACGTTTTTATTACTGCCAGATCCCTTAGCTGTATTTTAGTCCTTGTCTTTTAGACTCTGTAGAATTTAGTGTTGATCATGTTCTTCCTAAAGTTCTCTTGCCTTGGTTTCTGGGATGTAATTCTCTTTGACCTTCATCCAACTTCCCAGACTAATCCTTCTGTCTCTCTGTAGAATCTCATTTTCATTTCCTTCACATATTTTCTAACTCTGTCTCTTAGCTGAAAGTTCTCTGAAAATTTTTTGTGCTATATGGAATCAAGGTTATATTATCTGAAATTGTATTGTCTTCCGTGAGAAAGTAAGAAAGTAAAATTGAAAGGTAGAGCATTTTTTTATGTGGCATATTAACTCTATTTATTATGGCTACGAGCTCTTAATTTGGTCTCTTTTGAAAACTGTCACCGCAAAAAGCAGCTTTTGTTAGAAACATTCCATAGAAAGAAGTGCTACAACAAAATTTTCCCATAAGAAAAGTATTTTATTTGAACTTACATGTTTAATTAGAGCAGAACACATATTTTAGAACCTTTTTGGTTTTCACTGATCTTAATGATTGCCTGTGTTCATCAGCTATGTATTGATCTTTCAGAATATTTATTTCCACCTGGTGAATGTGCCTGAATTATTGCTTAAGCAAAGTCCCTCAAGGAATGATGCAAAAATTATCAGTAAGTATCATACAAAGATTTTGGAGTTGCTAAAAAAGACTGATGAAAATACCCAAAACTTAATTTACATGAGGTCCTTATTAGACTTAACTTTATCAAATGTCAGTCTAAATTCAGAACTTACTAGTATTTAATCAAGAATTACTTTAACTGCCCATAGATGTTTATATGTAGAAAGATAGCATTGTTATCTATCTGCTATGTCATGTCATCCATGTGACAGATACACTTTAAGTGCTGCAAAGTTAGAGAATAACCAAGCCTGAATTTCAGAACTTAAAAAAAAATTGGAGTAAATGAAAGGGTGTCATCTAAGTAGCACTCTACATATGTTTTGTTCCATTAGGCATTGTGCTTTATGTCAGTTCTATTAAGAGTAACCATTTGTTACTAGGCTTCAAAGATAAGGAGCTCATGCCAAAATGTAAACCCACATAGTACCATAATCATCAAAAAGGGAAAAAACTGCTATGGATAAATGTCAGCTAAAATTAACAGCTTAATGACATTCTTAATTTCCATTTGTGGTACAAACCCCCTTTTTTTAATGAGGCATGAGGAATAAACAAATTACAGATGATGTCACTTCATGGACCACACTTGGAGTAGCAGTTTTATGTCATGCATATCAGACATGAAAATGTTGCAGGAATACATGTCCTGGTTAATATAACTTATTTGTATATGAATTCTTTTAAATTTGCATACTTCTTTAGTCTTTTTCCCTTTAATTTCTTCCCTTTTCCCATAGTCTTATTCCATATTACCTTCCTATAGCAATTCTGTCTAATAATGTTTGCTACCAATAATTGCTTCTTGCTTTCATGCTGAAAATTCATATTTAGAGAACCAGATCTTGCTCATAAACCATGATTATGATAATGGAGAAGTGGATGACTGTGTCATATAATGCCCTCCCATAATTTCTGACACTTACTGATTGCCAAAGTAGAGGTTTTGTTAACAACTTTGCCAGATTCTGATTTTCTTATTTTAAACCAATGTCCACTGTACAAACTTTAAAATGTCAGTCATTGTCATAAGAGCTATTCACCTTTTTCTGATTTTTGCCAATAATCTGGCCTTGTTTCTATACCAGCTGCTATAAACTTTCCTCATGTGTATACTTTAACTAAATGAAATGTTTCATCATAATAAATAAAGTTATTTTTTGAGACAGGAGACTTGTAAAAAGACAGTGGTATATTATTACCCACTGGTCCATTTCTGTGTCATAAAATATACAAAATGACCAGTATTTTTGAATCTTCATTTTGTCAATGTTAAAATAGTAAATTGTATTATTATACCACAAATACATTGTCATAATTTGTAAAACTCACTTTCTCAGTTTCATATTTCAGAAACTATGAAAATACAAATATTAGTACATGCTTATATGGAAATTATAACAGCTAATATATCAAGATGTCCAAAAACAACAAATATTTAAGTCACATTATACCAGAATTTTTAACTGAATGACTTATGTGATGTTAACAGTTTTTAAAAAGGAAGATCACCTTAGGAAGTTTTAAAATAAACCTTTTTTTGGGGGGAGGGGTGGTTACCAGGGGTTGAATTTACAGTCAACCAACCACTGAGCCACATCCCCAGCCCTATTTTGTATTTTATTTAGAGAGAGGGTCTCACTGAGTTGCTTAGTGCCTCGCTTTTGCTGGGACTGGCTTTAAACTCAAGATCCTCCTACCTCAGCCTTCTGAGCCACTGGGATCACAGGTGTGTGCCACCTTACCCAGCTTAGATCTTGTTTTATTTAATGCTATTACTTCAGGTTTTAGACCATTGGTCCGCATAGTAAGAGCACAGTAATAAATGTTGAACGAGTGAAGGGACAACTTAACAACGCCTGTCATTTTTTTTTCCCAAATGAAGAACATATTTTTTTTTCCCGGCATTTGCATTTATTTTTCTGTTTCTTTCTTCAAGGTTGCACTTAGCCACAGGGCAGCTTCCATGTTTTTCAGGAAATGAATAAATGAGAAGTCTACCATATTTAAAGAAAACTAACAAAATGGGGCTTCTCCTGGTGAACATGATGTGGCTTTCTGTAGAATCTATTTGCTAATTTGTAGAGATAAAATTTATTCAATCTTCCTGCCTCAGCCTCTCAAGCTGCTGGAATTACAGGCATGCACCACCATACCCTGCTTAAAGCAAACCTTTAATTAGAATTATAGAACTGTAGGAAGAGGTTACTTAGGGTGTTATATGTATCAACATGTTGATCACTGGGCTCTAGACTCGATAGAGCATTTTATAGAGTAGTTTGCATATTGGTATACTAAGGATTTCTCTACTTAATATGTAAAGTTAAAATGTAAATAGCATTTTCCTTTCCAAGGGACATATCTTAATAACTTCCAGTGTATTTGTTAGGAAATACAGGTTTGCTCTTTTGTGTAAAATCACTATCCATTTATAATTCAAGAGCCTAGTTTACCAAAATTGTTAGTGATGTCCTTGATAAAACCTGTTTCGGAAATTGTTGAGTAGTAGCAAGCACCATATTTGGTGCTTATCTTTTATATATCTCATTATTATCAGTACTTCAAAATAGCTACTTAGGAATCTTATTGCAGAGGGCTGAGCATACACCATAATAGGCAATAAGGTATTCTTTAATTACTACTTAAAAGAAATTTCATTATAGTGTTTTGCATGCTCTGTTTTCTTCTCTTCTTTGTAACATGTATGCTTTACACACAGAGTTCTGAATTTTAATTTTTAAAATGTTTCCTCTGTAATTACCATCAATTTGCTTTTACCAATATCTTAAATAAAATCCATAGTTTTAAATTAAATTGGTAGTTTAAATCAATACAGATTTTTATCATGTGTTTAATGTGGATTAATTATATTAACCTAGTCCCAGACCTAAGAATTTTTAATTTTAGGTGGAGTGATCATTACAGAAAAATAAAATCAGATTTTAAGTAGAGGTAAAGATAGAAATTATGAGTACCTAAATTAATATACATTGTAAAAATTCACTCTTTAGCAGTGTCTATAAAAAATTACATTCTATATCTTTGACTTGCACATACATGCATATATATACATACATATGTAAATATATGCATATAAATACATATATATGTAAAATGGAAAATTGTGGTTGCAGCTGCAGTGTGCTCTAGATGGTTAAACACATTATAAGTGTTTAAATTTTGAAATTCATGTAAATATAGTAGAAATTTCAAGTGTATTTGCCTTCAAAATGTAAAATTATCACAAATACCCAGATTAATTTTTTTAATGTTTTGATGGTTTTCCTTAAAAACTGAATTTCTACCAGTGAGCAACTTAAAGTGAGTCTGTCACATAATTATTGTAGTGAGATACTACTGAGTATTAAAGACAAAAACTCTCTACAGAGGATATATTTGGGCAGAACCCTAAGAAAACAGACCCTTTACTATTAAATATTGATTATATGTGTGTACATTTAAATGAGTTCAGCTTGAGCTCCATCATCCTGTCTGCAGAAAAATGTTTTCTCTCGTCATGATTTAAAGGACCTCCATGTAATGTTATATATTCATGATGGAATATCTGAGACTGGGTGATTTTGTCAGTTTCCTTTAGTGACATCAAAATTTCTGTTGTGGTACCTATCCTATTTTCAGAGGAGGAAAACTTTATTTAGAACCAATTTCTTGTGTTAACAACAATTTTAGTAGAAAAACACTGTTTGATAACTAACAGGGTGTAAATAGAGTGGTGGTACTTGATTTTTATTTCATTTGTAGATTTTGCTTTTAGACATAATATTTTCAGCTATTAATTATATTCTCTTCCCTTTCCACCTCACTCCTAAGCTCTCAGCTATAATTCTCTTACCAATATCTATTACTATAAAACTAAAATGAAAATAAGTGCTCATGTGGTATACTTATTTCCACGTAGAAGTATAATTAATTACTTTTTACCAATAAAACACTAAACACTGGAGAATTGAGAATTGAGGTTTACAAATGTAAATTTAGAAGTAGGAAATTATCTAATTTCCCTTTACTTATTTTCCTTTCTTTAAGCTACATGAGTCAGTTTGGGGATGTGAAAGCTTGTAAAGATCTGTTTCCTGACATGCAGGTGCATTTTTTAAATGTCACTTTCTTGGCTATGTAACATAACTAATAGTAATGTTTATATAATTCTTAATTATAAATAGAGTAGTTTTGATTAGTGAACAAAGAAACTACTCAAAATCAACTGCTAGAGTTGTAAAACATTTTTCCTAATTGAGTTCCTAGAGAATCTCTTAAACTGAGATTCTCATTTTTTTTAAATTAAATTGTTTTTTCTTAGTAGACGAGGCTTATTTAGAGAGCAGTCTCAGCTGGAAGACTAGAATTAGAGATTATTTCCTACAAACAGGCCTCTAACTCACAGGAAACTCTTCCATAAACTAACTGCTTCGCCAAATGGATTTTTTTCTTTATCCATTGAAAAGAAATTCCAAGATTTGAGAAAAATGAACTGAATGAAAGCCAAAAATTGATTCCGTACATTGTAAATAATGCAGGGAAAAAGGGTAAGTTCTCAGTGTGCTCAGAGTAAACACTGAGCAGTGGATCCACCAACCATATCAAGAAAAAGAGTAAAAGAGTAGCAGACTTTTTAATCACTAAAGTAAATATACAGTACTAAGGACTAGATCAGACATTGCTGAAGATCTAATTGGAGATCTGGAAGAAGGGTAAACATATGAAACATTTAGAAACAAAAACATTGGAAATACAAGAAAAATGGCATTTAAAAAAAATAAAAACCACCCAGAACATTGTTATTCATATTCCAAAAAAGAGCAAATGCTGGGAAGAAAATTTTAATTTAGGAAAAGTGCCTTTTAACTAAAGAAAGACTTGTTTTCAGATCAAAAGGAATTTTTTTTTCTTTCCTTTTCTCTCCCCTGCAATGGAAGAGGAGAGGGAGACAAAAAAATAATAGTAATAAAAAAAAAAAAAAAAGAATGCACAACTAGACACATCGTAACTTTAACGATAAGGAATAAGGATTTATTTTAAATTTATTGAAACAGAATCAGGGAAACATGTTAATAATAAAAGCAAGAAAGATGGGAAGACAAATGCAGAATTTTGGTGAAAAATTATTGAATGACAGCAATAAGCATTTGGTGTACCTTAATACAGAATATCAGTTTTGTGGAAAATTATTTTCAAGAAAAGATTAGATTCTTAACACATTGTGTGAATTAGATTCTCAGAGTTCACTGTGTCGTGCTACTGATGGTACAAATTCATTCTGTCTCTTGATGAAAAAGGAAAATGGCAAAAACTATAGGGATATGTGACCATATCGTGGAGTAAATATGAAGCAAGCTAAATGTGGCATGATTTTAGTTGCTTAAGAAGTATATGAACGTGCTTTCTGAAATGACAATAGCAGATCAGGTGATTTAGGACCAGGAGGATAGAGGCTTGCTTAGAAAGTGTTC
Organism: Sciurus vulgaris; assembly: GCF_902686455.1. Taxonomy (NCBI): domain Eukaryota; kingdom Metazoa; phylum Chordata; class Mammalia; order Rodentia; family Sciuridae; genus Sciurus; species Sciurus vulgaris. Next base: position 34,339,157 of record NC_136474.1, read on the forward strand.
ATTCTAAGTTAATTCATTTCAAACAATTAAATGTAATACTTTTAAATAAGCTATAAAAACGATTGTTTTAGGTAGTGAAATTATTTAGGGTGATTTTTTATTCCATTCTTAACCCATCTCTTTGTTTTTATGGTTTTCTAACATGAACTGTCTTATTTTTTTAACAAAAAAAATCAATATATACTGTTTTTAAATAAACGAAGCAAAAAGATCACTTGAAGTAAAGATTAGGACTTTTTTTTTTTTTAATAACTAGCCCATTTTGAGTAAAAATGGCTTATGAACAAATACCTTCCAGGTAAAAGATAGTTTGTTTTTAGTATTCATAGTGTTGAAAGAATACTTAAATCTTGGTTGAGTGCCTTATGTGTATAAGCATAAAAAAACTTTATATTGTAGGGATTTTGACAATGGAAATAATTCAAACAATATTTTCCCACTCTGCCTTTTTAAATAGCTTTATTAATCATAAGAGCTTGTTTTTTAGCACTCCTGGTCTGTCTAGGTTTGATCCCTAGCTCTCTGATCTTGAGCAAATTAGTTAACCTGTGTGTGCTCAGGTTCCACATCTATAAAATAGGGATCACAGTAGATACCTTGTGGAGGTGTGGTAAAAGTTGAATGAGTTAATACATGAATGTATATAAAAACCTGACTCCACATTAGCAGCTGATACATAGGTAGCTTTAAATATAGTGAAAAGCTATCACATAAGACATTTATTTAAAGTAAAATATTCATAACTATACATGGGTTTTCAGCTTTATAATCCTCAAGCTTAAAATGTCATTTGTGTTTACCATTATAGAGATGAAAAATTTCATTCAGATTCACTACTTTAAGCCACTTGTAGTAATTTAGGCATGACTTTTTTCTTTTGAAAATCATTAATAGTGATGAATGAGTTTTTTATTTTTATGTAAAAATACATGTAAACCAACATATTTATATCAAAGATGTGAATATCTCAAAATCAAGAGAATGATAAACAAATGTCAAGTTCACATTTGAAATTCAACTTTAATCTCAGGTGGGTATGTTTAATTTATGGGTTTTTTTTTTTCCCCCAAAGCACTTTACATGTGAATTGATTACCATAAGTCTCATTGTAAATAATTTCTGTTGCTGGGGTTGTGGTTCAGTGGTTGAGCGCTTGCCTGGCATGTGTGAGGCCCTGGGTTCAATCTTTAGCACCACATATAAATAAATAAATAAAATAAAGATCTATTGACAATTAAAAAATAATAATTTTTGTAGAGCCTAGATTTTTGTGGCAGAGTTTTCTCGATATGCTAGAGCATATCATGAAATAAAGATAGAAGTAGAAGGTATTTGAATTCTTCTGTAAAGTTCATTTTAGTGAACGTTTGTGCAGTTCATCTTGCAGCATGATGGTTGTGAATACCAATGTTAGAGAAACTTGGCTTTGAAGACCTTGCTCTGCTGCTTAACAGCTTTATGGTCATGGACAAATGTGTTAACATTGTTATATAGGAGTATTCTTAGCATGTAAAATAGATAAGTGAGACAATAGAACTTGTTTAAATGCAGCATTCATTTTACCAAGGCTAATTTTCAATGTAAGTTTTCATTGAGTTATAAAAACACTTTTTAAAATCATTACATACTAACATTAAATTGTAGTTTTCTCTCTCTCCAACTACTATTTCTGTTCCCTCTTCTTTGAGGAGTACTAAAACATACTTTACACATGTGGTTGTGTGACTTAATACTTTTATAGTGACAGTATAAATTGGAGTTAGGAGTGTAGCTTAGCACTTACCTAGCATATTACAAAGGAGGCCCACCACTGGAGGGAAAAATGTGTGTAAATTCCACCAAACATACATACAGAGAAAATTGGATGTCAGAATATAATGTTTGGGGTTCACTGTATTTCTTCTCTCCCCTCACTACTTCATCCCGTGGAGGAAGAGTGTTTGTATCTACTTATGTTCATCATGTCTGGTGTTTTCCATTGCTCTCATTGTGTCTTTGTGATAAATGAAGTAAGTACCTGTAGTCAGCTTGAATCTTTGTCTTCAGTCTCAGTGCAAAATTAAACAAATATGAAAAGTTATGGGATTAGGTTTGGGGCTTTTAAAATTGTCATGTACTTCATTGCATTTGGTAGTAATGTATGTTACTTACATTTTTTTTAATAGACATGATTTTTTTTTTTTCTAGGCAGGGAGTTAATATCACATGCATGGTATGTGCTAGGTATAGTCCAAGCACTTTTCATAAATTAGTTCTTTTAATCCTCAAAATAGCCCTGCAGGCATTAATCCCTAGTAACAGATTACTTATCTGTTAAGTAGCAGAGAAAACATTTGAACCTAAGGCTAATGCTAGAACCTGAGTGTTTTTCCACTACCACAGGCTATTTGTTACTTAGTATGGGAAGTTCAGAGTCAGATGATTCTGATGGCAGCATATAACTGAAGCATGAATTTAGTAATTATACATTTAGTTGATTTAACCCCACAGTAAGAAATGTGCATGACTAAACTCTTATTCATCATGTTTTCAAATGTAACACTTCCTATCGAGTACCAAAGGGCTGCTGAAAATGAAATAAATGAGTGGTGTTTCTTGGTTTGTTTTTTGCTATAGAGCCTACTATCACCTAATTTAAAATCCTTAATTAAAAAATACATTTTTATACTTAATGAGCCTTTGGGTTCAATCCCCAGTACCAAAGTAAATTAATAAAGCTCTTTAAAAAATAAATCCACCTTGAGCATAGGTCCTCACAACAGAGCAAGTAAAAACATTAAGTGCTGTTCCCATTACAGATTGACACAGATCACATTAATCAAAACCTTCAATGAAAATATTCAATCTATAGCATGCTTGATTCAATCAATCCAACCACTTGATTTCAAACCCAGAAGATTTTATGTTTAGAAATCCTAAAAATAGTGTTTTATTGATAAATATAGGAGAAACAAAAGTATCACCCTGTCAGTCCAGAAATTATCCTGTGAGGACAAGAAAGAGAATTTGGTCAACTTTGCTGTTCTTTCAGTTGCTAAAGTCCCACAGTATTTGCAAATAACAACTAAAAGATGCCAATTCTTGAAAGCCTGTATGTCAAGTCATTTCTCATTGAATGTTTTTGGAATTTTTGTGCTACATTATTTATTTATTTATTCATACATTCTGCATGGTTATATCTGAATATTATGGATAATTTTCATTCTGGATTATCATTTATTTGATCATGTGAATGCCATGGTAGAAGGAAAATGATACAGAAATGGATGAAGTCAGAACACTCATGAGTTACATCACCACGGAATTTTGATCTCAAGATGGAAAAGCTCTGATTCTGTTTTGAACCAGTTTACAGTACAGTATTAATGGAAATTAGTGGCAGTGGTTGCTAGAAGTAAAAATTAGGATGAATGATCCAAGTTGAACTGAACTTACTGAATCCAGGACAATGTTTATGCCGAAATCTCCCTAATTACCTACTTAGTGATAAAAATCCTTTTATACCACTACTTGGCAAGTTAGTAAAGGCAATTATATATTTTTAAAATTAGTTTTTCAAAATCAGAATCCTAATGAAGTATACGTTGAAATTGACTGATATGTCTTAAGTATCTTTTTAAAATGCTTTTATACTTGATCTTACCCAAAAGATGGAGAATCAATTATGCTTTTTTTTAAGTTGTTTACAGTTATACATAATAGTTGGGTTCATTTTGACATAATCACACATGCATGGAATTTAATTTATTCCTTTTCAGGCCCACCTTTCCCTCTCTTCCTTCCTCCCTCAATCTCCTTTCTCTCCTGTACTCGTCTTCCTTCCGTTTACTTTTAATTGGTACTTCATAGATGTACATAAATGTGAATGAAGTTCACTGTGGTGTATTTATGCATGCATATAATTGAGTATCCTTACATCCTCCTTCCTTATATTTGTGCAATTTTGAGTTGAAATAAAATGGTCATTTATCTTGCAAATTTTGCCAGTTTCTAGATTTTACTCATTGCATCCTCATAGTGTGATTTAAAGAGGTTTTTTTTTTTTTAAGTATTTCTTATTTCAGATTCAGATTTTCTGTTTGTCTGTGGTGACTTTAGTGTTGAGAAGGAAAAAGTTGCTTGTGGTGATTTTGCAAGATTTCAGTGGCAATTGAACAGGATATATAAGAAGGGAATTGAACCCTTCTTATAAAATCTTTTTAGTCTTAATTTTCATGGTTCTGATCAATTTTAATTTTTGTCAAGACCTAAGGTAAACACTGGATTTCTTTTGAACAGATTTCTAGCACATACTGTTGACAGAATACCTTATATAAATTATTAGAATCATTTACATGTTAATTTTGCCCATAAATTCAAACCTCATTTTTTATCACTTTTCAAAATGTTGATATTTTCTATACAGCATGCTTGCTCATGCACTCTTCTATATATACTTATATGTATGTGTATATGTGTATGTATGTGTATCTATACACATATGCATATACATATTTATAGTACTTCATGTAGATTCTCTGATGTTCCTTTCTTTCACAGTTAAACACTTTTATCTAACAGTTTTCATGTTTATCTTAATTATTACTAGTATCTACAAGTTTTTCATTTTCATAAAATACATATATATTCAAATAAATATGCAAACACTGCTATATAAAAATGGTGCTATTCTATAAAATAAACTTTTGGCTGACTACAAAAGGTTCAGCAATTGATGTATAAAAGCAAAAACTCATTATAGGAAGATAGGCATAACAGTGTGTAATTTATGAAAGGGCAGGTTTTGTGGAAGCTGAAAGTAGCTGGTAAAGCTAATCAAGTATATCTGTGCTTCCACAGGAAGTAATGACACACAAGAAATGTTAGTTACCCCTTCTAATTTCTGAGGTTACAGTATTGAGTTTAGCAATGAATTTTGTAGTTGCCACCTGAAAACTACACAAAATTATATGGTGAATAAATTTTGTATTTGATGTTTTTATCCCATCCTACCTTTTTTTTATCCCACCATCAGCACTTAATTTATCCCCCACTTCTTGTCTGTCATTTTGTTTTATTTTACTGGGAATTGATCCCTTCTTATAAATAAAATCTTTAAACTTGCTCTCTCCCTGATCACTTATCTGAAATATCTCCTAATTAAGCAGATGGAAAATAATGAGGAGCAACTGAGAATCCATGTATGCATTGAAATTTGAGGGAGATGAAATGCTATCCTAGTATAGCAAGAAGTAATGAAATATGGGAGGCAATATAGAACATTGTAGGAAGTAGACACCCTGGGTTACATCCTTTAATAGGTGACCTGGAACAGCTCCTTCATGGTTCTCTGGCTTGTCTCTTAAAAGGGAATAATAATAGCTACTGTAAAGATTAGATATTTGTCTAAAATATAGAACAACATAAAAATATCAAATATAAATTTATTCACTGTGTAATTTTAGGTAGTTTTCAGCCAGCATTTACTGTCTGGCTGATGCATTGCTGATTTCTTCTCTAAGGGCTCGTAGTTAAGTCTTGGTAGTAGTGAAAATAGAAGTCTAGATTTTGGGAGCTTTATACTAGCATGGAGAGCCGTCAAATAAGACAAGATGTAATATGGTCTATAATGCTGGCCACATTGTGGTTTAAGGCAATTCCTTATCTGGGCAAGAACTGGCAAAAGCCTGAGCTGCAACAGTGGCAGGGAGAATAGAGAAAAACATGGACTTCAGAGATATTCCACAGACTGAAACTGAATGGTTGCATTTGAAAGTTGAGAAATTGAGATAGTTGAAAATGACTTTGGGATTTTTAATTTGAGTAACTATATCATTTGTTATTACTCAGGTAGGGAAGACTGGCTTAAGCAGCAGAGGAAGTAGTTGTGGGAAGAAAACAATGAGTTAATATTTTTAATCTTGAATTTTGAGGTGATTGAAAGGAGTACAGAGAGTTGGTAAGCTGAATATCAGAGGAAAGGTGGGAGATAGAGACTTGGCCTTGACTTTAAGTTTAGAGTCATGGCATATTTAGTTTTGATTCAACATCTCACTGTCCTGAAATTATGTGATGTTAATAGAATAATATATTTCCTAAAAATGTGTAATGTACAATGCAGATTGTTTAAAAGCCCATCATCTGTTTACTTTCCTATTAAATGTGGTTTGTAATTGCTTTATCAAATGTCAACATGAAACAAATGTTGTGCTTGTTATTAGAGAACTATCTGCTTGTTATTAGAGAACTTTCAAGGGGGTAGCTTTACTGTGTATACTGTGATCTCCGAATTGGTCACATCTGCTGGATTTGGATATACAAGAAATTATGGAATTTTCTGATAGATTCGATCAAGCCTAAGAATAATAGAGAACTCGTTTAACATTTAACAATTTTTTAAATGATGCTAGTCTTAGTTGCAGGTATTTAAAATTGTCTTGAAGTGTAAAAGAACAACTTCCAAATGTATTTAAATATATTTGTTAAGTAATAAAATGGAGTTTATTATTTTTCATGGGAAAGATTATTTAATAAAATTTTAGTAAAACATTATAACATTGATTATTTCTCATTTTCCTTCCTAGTTTCCCAAATATGATTATAGAATTGTTGAGAATAAATTGATATGATAAATGTTAAAATTTTTTAAAGGTGCATTTTTTTGTTAGCATTTATCTATTTATTTATTTTTACAGTGCTGGGAGTCAAACTTAGGGCCTCACCCCTGCTAGGCAAGCACTCTACCACCCAGCTACCTCTCCAGCCTCTTGTTAGAAGTAAGAGGGAAATGAGAGGGGGAAGGGAGCAGGGATATGAAAGATGGTAGAACGAGACAGACATCAATACCCTATATACGTGTATGATTACATGAATGGTGTGAACCATAGAAATGAAAAGTTGTACTCCACTTGTGTACAATGAATCAAAATGCAGTCTGTAAAGATAAAAAAAATTTTAGTTAAAATTTAATAAAATTGAACATTTGACAAGTTATAAGTTAAGTACAAGTTCAAATTTAGTAATTAAATAGACAATAGAGACTTTTAAAAGGGTAACAAAATGATAACTTAGTATAACAATAACCATGGCCATTTTTGACTATAGGAATTTGAGGATTTGGTGACTGATGGTTTTTCTTACTTCAGTAGTCATCTAAGAAGGGCAGGACATTTTTTTGAAAAACTACTGCCCCACGGATCCAGGACCAGGTTGATCTTTGTTTCTCAGTGGTTAAAGTAGATTTTTAAAATTGAGGACTACTTAAGGAAGGAAAAGAATTTCAGCCTGTTCTGCAAGTGAAATTGGCATCATGGAGTGTAATGATCTTTGCTGAAGTCCAGAGACTGGTGACCAGCTTCTGCCTCTGCAAGCAGTGTGAGATCATCACAGATGTACAGAGAAACTGGCAGAGTGTGTCTGGTGAGCATCTGACTTCGCACTTCAAGTCAGATAGATTTCACTCGCCCAGGGAAATTTCTAAACTGTCATTGTGTTCATTAGTCCTGTCAGGTTAACTTGTTAATTTTAGAGTTTATAGTTTTTCCTTTTAAAACAGTACAGATCTTTTAAGAACCGTTGTAGGGAGGGGATCATTTACATTGGAGAACATACATTCAGTTGATGAATCAGGAACATAAAAGACAAACCATGCATCTCTCAGTGTATACATGTATGTGCAACTCCCTCGAGAGAATTTGTGTTTAGCCTTTAAAGCACATATTCAAAAATTCAAAAACTGTGATGTGTTAAATGAATGTACATCTGTACACTATAATTGAGCTATTTTAATATTCATAGGCATAAAAAGATCAGAAGAAAATAGCTGAGGAAATTACAAAGTGACATTACATAAAAAGAAGAGTACATACATGGAAAAATAAACCACACCAGTAACCAAAAAAGTTGGTGGGACCATTATATAGCAGTGAACTTTTAAAAAATATTTTTCCTAATGATGAAAGTAATAGATATATTGTGCTAGGAATTTGGAAAATATAGAAAATCCCAAAGAAGAAAATAAAAGTCATAATTCCTCCAACTAGTTTCCTATAGATACTATTTTAATGTTTCCCTTGTTCCTTTTTTCTTAAACACATGCACATATTGATATACTGCTATTTCCGAGTAACAGTATACACTAAAATTTTTCTCCATTGTTAAATATCTGTAATATCAAGTAAGTGGTAGCCACCTAAATGTCTCCTCAGTAGAGCAATTAGTTTAAGTGATTACATATTATATATTAAATGTAATATCCAGGCTTTAAAAATAGTAATGAAAATACTGTGTCAGAGTTTCTAGAATCTTTTGAATGGAGAAAAAGACCATATATGAAATGATACTGTGATTTCAGCTGCTTGTTTACATATTTTCATGCCTTTAAATCCCATCTGAAATTCTTGTACATACGTCATACCTCATTTCAGTGCTACTTCTGAGAAACCTTTCTTAATTCTCTATTCCTCCCAAGCAGCTTGTTTTCAAGGCATAGTACCTACTGCCATTTTATCAATTATACAGTTGTTTCTTGAGGCAAGGACTGTGTTCTTTTCACTTTGTCTTCCTTTAGCACCTAGCATTATGTGCCTAGTGGAGCTAGGTAAATACATTCCCAAGACTGAGTCTAAGCATAGAGCATTGTACTGGGGTTTTATGGGACATAAAAAGGAAACCCTCTTTCCAGGAAAACTAATAATCTAATGAGTCACATGGTGAATAGAAACCATAAAATATGAAATATTAAAAACTGCAAGGGAGACATGTCCTCAAAACCAAATAAGATGTTCATGTATGTATTCTTTGATTCATTTTCTCAAGGATCAATAGGAATACCAGTCCCAAAATAGATGTTCAGATTAGTTGGATAAAGTTTTGTGGTTTGATACTGCATATTGCAATTTTAATGACTATAAAAAGCATTTTAAATTCTTTTTAGTTATACGTGACAGTAAAATGTATTTTGATATATTATACATACATGAAGTATAACTTCCCATTCTTGTGGTTGTACATAATGTAGAGTTGCACTGGTTGTATATGCATATATGAATACAGGAAAGTAATGTCCAGTTCATTCTGTCTTTCCTCTCATCCCCACTCCCTTTCCTTTATTCCCCTTTGTCTAATCCAGAGTACTTCTATTCGTACCTAACCTTCTCCCCTAATTGTGTGTTAGCATCTGCAGATCAGAGAGAAAAATCAACCTTTGACTTCTTGGGATTTTGTCTTTATTTCACTTAGCATGATAGTCTCCAGTTCCATCCATTTAAAGCCCTTTGGGTATATACCTAGATGTGGGATAACTGGGTCAAACATTGGTTCCATTCCAGGTTTTCTAAGGAATCTCCATACTGCTCTCCAAAGTGGTTGCATCAATTAATGACTGCAAATAGCATTTTAAATGTAGAGTTCCAATTCCAAAATTGTTCTTTTTTTATACCATATAGATAGTACATAGACAGTACGTAGAGTACATTGAGTATGAGTACTTAAGAGAGTAAATTCATCATTGAATGGCACTTATTGTGATATATGTGGGAATATTACCATGTCTTCAAAAAAAGTTTGTGATCTCTCAGAGATCCTACCTAATTCAGTGCCTGGTACCTTATGGGTATTCAAAAATGTTTCTAGAATTTGAATTTTCATTAGAAGAGAATGTTTAGGAGCTAGATTACTTTAGAGGAAACAGTATATTCAAGGTGTCATTTTGTATTATTAAATATTAAGCAGGAGCTAGAGATACAGCACAGTATCAGAGCACTTATCTAGCATGTGCAAGGCCCTCGGCTCCATCCCCAAAACACATGTACACACAGTTAGTAAATGAAGTGTTTTAATTATTATTATGATTAGTTTGGGGAGGTTCCACCTGGCCAGAGGTCTCAGTTTTCTTTTCCCTTAAGAGTCCTAAGTTTTCCTTTCAGTTATAGTTCCATGTATATATTTCAGCTAGGAAAAGATGCCAGCCTGGAGATACAATCATTCTTTTTGTTAAAGAAACTATAATGAAATAGAATCTAGCAAGGCTTTGGCTGTGTTTATACAATAGCCTGGTTGTAATTTCATAAAATTAAGCTTTCATGTACTTAAAAATACATAAGAAGGTAGCCCTGTTGAACTAAACCATGTATTAGTAAGAAGTTGAAATTGTAGATAACAAATTAAGGAACAGAGCAGCTCTTTTCAAATTACAATTTATCCAATTTATCTGTTACAGTCTTGATTATTGGGGGGGGGGTCATAGTTTGTTTTCCCCAAGAATCATGTTTCTGGTATAAGTAAACCATTTACTTATGGCTGTATGTATAGCTCAGTGGTAGGGCTTGCCTTGCCATGTACAAGGCCCTGGGTTCAGTCATCAGCACGGGGCAGAGAGGGGCGATTATCTTTATTTATAAAGTATTGTTCTTCCTGGGAATCATGTGATTATTTACAGTTTTACTGATAAGTGTTTCAGAACACATAAAACAATTTATCATGTTTACTTAAACCCTTTAATAGTTCTTAACCTTTTTTTTTTGTTCAGAGGATCTTATGTAAGTTAACTATTCTCTCTCCAGAAGAGATGTATGCAGAATTTTATCTATCATTTTAGTAGTTAATGATTCCCCCAAATACAAAGCCCTCTGTTATTTATGTATTTTTATATATTTTGAATTTAACATATAGTGGTTGAAATGTCAAACTGATCTCATCATAAAATAGATTCTCTATAAACCTGTTCTATAATACTATACCAGAGTTCTTGCATATTTTTATTGCATTAAAATCTGAAATGATTTTGTCTGAATTTTAAAATATTTACTATATAAACTATGTTTTTCTTTCTGACCTATTTTTCTCAATTGTTTTTTGACCAACAAGGCTTTTTTTTTTTTTCTTATTCTAGATTCTGAAGAGGCTCAGTCTGTCAATCCTTCTAGTGTTGATGAAAATATTGACTCTGAAACAGAGAAGGACTCTCTCATCTGTGAAAGTAAACAGATTCTTCCCAGTAAAGCACCTCTTCCATCTGCCCTAGATGAGTATGAGTTCAAAGATGATGATGATGAAGAAATAAATAAAATGATTGATGATAGGCATATTCTTAGGAAAGAACAACGAAAAGAGAATGAATCTGAAGCAGAAAAAAGTAGTTTATTTGCGAAACAAGAGAAATCCTTCTATTCTAAATCATTTAAAAGTAAAAAACAAAAGTCATCTAGGGTTCTTTATTCAAGTACTGAAAGTTCTGATGAAGAAGTTCTTCAAAACAAAAAGGTTTCTACTGCATGTTCTATTCCTGAAACATCGAATTCTGATATACAAACCAAAAAAGAATATGAATATAAACAGAAAGGCAAAGTTAAAAGAAAGTTAAAAAACCAGAACAAAAATAAAGAAAACCAAGAGTTAAAGCAAGAAAAAGAGGGAAAAGAAAATACCAGAGTTTCAAACTTGACAGTTACAACTGCACTAGATTGTTCAGAAAAGACCAGAGAGGAGGGGAATTTTAGGAAATCTTTTAGTCCAAAAGATGATACTTCATTACATTTATTTCATATTTCCACTGGTAAATCTCCCAAACATTCTTGTGGATTGAGTGAAAAACAGTCAACACCACTGAAACAAGAACATACTAAAACATGTTTATCACCAGGAAGCTCTGAAATGTCACTACAGCCTGATCTTGTTCGGTATGAAAATACAGAAACTGAATTCTTGCCTGAAAGTTCATGTGTAAAATCTTATAAGCATAAGGAAAAAAACAAACATCAGAAAGATTTTCACTTAGAATTTGGTGAAAAATCAAATACCAAAATAAAGGATGAAGATCATAGTCCAACATTTGAAAATTCTGATTGCACACTGAAAAAAATGGATAAAGAGGGCAAAACACTGAAAAAACATAAGTTGAAACATAAAGAGCGAGAAAAAGAAAAGCACAAAAAAGAAATTGAAGGTGAAAAGGAAAAATATAAAAATAAGGATGGTGCTAAGGAATTGCAGAGGAGTGTGGAATTTGATAGAGAATTTTGGAAAGAGAATTTTTTTAAAAGTGATGAAACTGAAGATCTTTTTTTAAATATGGAGCATGAGTCCTTAACATTAGAAAAGAAATCAAAATTAGAAAAAATAAAAGATGATAAACCAACTAAGGAAAAGCATACCTCAAAAGAGAGGAACTTTAAAGAAGAAAGGGAAAAGATTAAAAAGGAAAGTGAGAAATCTTTTAGGGAAGACAAGATAAAAGAAGAAAGAGAAAATGTACCTACAGATAAAGAAACAGAATTTGGTTCTTCATGTTTAAGTGTAAATGAGGAATCTGTAGGGCTGCATTCAACAGAAAAGGAAATAGACATAGAAAAACAAGAAAAGCATATGAGAGAAAGTAAGGAAAAATCTGAGAAACGATTTCCAACTAAAGAAAAAGATGTTGAAAAGATGGAAAGAAAAAATTCTGAAAAAGAGAAGAAGATAAAGCATGAGCATAAGTCAGAAAAAGACAAATTAGATTTTAGTGAATGTGTTGAGAGAACAAAAGAAAAGGACAAGCTATATTCACATCACACAGAAAAATGCTATAAAGAAGGTGAGAAGATCAAAAATAGTACTACTAAAAAAACTGATGATAGAGAAAAAAGAGAAAAGATGGATAGAAAACATGACAAAGAAAAAATTGAAAAAGAGAGACATTTAGCAGAAAGCAAAGAAAAGCACTTGGAAAGACGAAATAAACAATCAGATAACAGTGAGTATGCTAAATCAGAAAAAGGCAGAAGTAAAGACAAAGACAGGGAAGTAGATAAAAAGGAAAAGTCCAGAGATAAAGAAAGTATAAATATTACTAACTCCAAACACTTACAGGAAGAGAAAAAATCAAGTACAGTAGACAGTAGTAGTAAAGCACAACATGAGAAAACTTTATCCCTTAAAGAGAAAACAAAAGATGAACCTTTGAAAACTCCCGATGGAAAAGAAAAAGATAAAAAAGATAGAGATATAGATAGATACAAAGAACGAGACAAACATAAAGATAAAATTCAACTAAATAGTTTACTCAAACTAAAATCCGAAACAGATAAGCCTAAATCTAAGACCTCACCAGCATCAAAAGATATTCGACCTAAAGAAAAGAGGTTAGTGAATGATGATTTAATGCAGACAAGTTTTGAGCGAATGCTAAGCCTTAAAGACTTAGAAATAGAACAGTGGCATAAAAAACATAAGGAAAAAATTAAGCAAAAAGAAAAGGAACGGTTAAGAAATCGTAATTGCTTAGAACTTAAAGTAAAAGATAAAGCAAAACATGCCCTAGCTGAGTCCAAAAATAAAGAGCTTACTAGGTCAAAGAGTTCAGAACTGGCTGATGCTTATGCCAAGGAGAAACAGTCTAAAGATGCTGTAAGTAATAGATCACAATCTGTTGACACCAAAAACGTAATTTCTTTAGGGAAGTCATCTTTTGTTTCAGACAGTAGCTTAAACAGGTCTCCTAGATCAGAAAACGAAAAGCCAGGTCTCAGCTCCAGATCTGTATCCATGATTTCTGTTGCTAGTTCAGAAGATTCCTGCCATACTACCGTGACAACTCCACGGCCGCTGGTTGAATATGACTCTGACTTTATGTTAGAGGGTTCTGAGTCACAAATGTCATTTTCCCAGTCGCCATTTTTGCCAGTTGCCAAATCTCCAGCCCTTCATGAAAGGGAGTTGGACAGCCTTGCTGAATTGCCAGAACGGATTAAACCACCATATGCAAATAGACTTCCAGTATCCCATCTCAGGTCATCATCTGTAGAAGATGTTAAACTAGTTATAAATGAGGGGAGACCTATCGTAGAAGTTCGAAGATGCAGCATGCCGTCTGTCATTTGTGAACATACAAAACAATTCCAAACAGTATCAGAAGAAAGCAATCAAGGTAGCTTATTAGCTGTGCCAAGAGATATTTGCCCTTCTCCCAAACCTGAGTTATCCTCAAATGTGCCTGAAAGAGACCTCTCAAGTGTGTCTAACATACATTCCAGTTTTGTGGCCTCTCCAACTAGGTCTGTAAACAGCAGATATATTCCAGCTGATGTAAATGTAATCAAGAATACTGCTCCAGTGGGTGCCATGGACAGTCCTGTGCATGTAGAACCATCTAATCAAGTTGGTGTGATCCAGAGTAAATCATGGGAGATACCTGTTGATAGACTCGAGTCACTAAGTACTAGTGACTTTATCTGCACAAATACTAGTATACCTGATCAAGAGTCCTCTATTCAGGGTTTTTGCAATTCAGAAAACAAATTATTAAAAGAACATCCTACTGATTTTTTATCTCTCCACCAGACTGAACTGCAAGGAAACTCTTGTGCTCAGGATTCACCATCCTTTCTACCTTTACAGCAACCTTGTTCTTTCCCCAGTCAGTCACTTTCAGATGCTGAATCTGTCTCCAAACACGTGTCTTTGTCATATGTTGCCAATCAAGAGCCCAGTATTTTACAACAGAAAAATGCTATACAAATGATCAGTTCTGTTTTAGATACTGATAACGAATCTGCAAAAGATATGGAAAATACTTTCGTCCTAACAGATGTCCCAGTGTACTCTGAAAGCACTAGTCAAGAATCATCACCAAATTTTGAGAAAGCTAACAGTTTGCCTGTATTACCATCAGAAAAAGACTTTAATGGAAGTGATGCCTCCTCCCAGCTAAATACACATTATGCATTTAGTAAGCTAACCTATAAATCTTCCAGTGGCCATGAAGTTGAGAACAGCACAACTGACATTCAGGTTATTTCACATGAAAAAGAAAACAAACTGGAGAGTTTGGTTTTAACTCATTTGAATAAGTGTGATTCTGATTTATGTGAAATGAATGTAGGGATGCCAAAAGGAAACCTAAATGAGCAAGATAATCCAAAACATTGTCCTGAAAGTGAAAAGTGTTTGCTTTCCATTGAAGATGATGAATCTCAACACAGCACTTTATCAAGTCTGGAAAACCACTCGCAGCAGTCAGCTCAGCCAGAAATGCATAAATATGGTCAGTTAGTTAAAGTAGAATTAGAAGAAAATGCTGAAGATGATAAAACTGAAAACCAAATCCCTCAAAGAATGACTAGAAACAAAACAAATACAGTGGCAAATCAAAGCAAACAGCTTCTTTCTAGCTGTGCACTATTACCAGAAAAAGACAGTGAATCTTCATCTCCTAGGGGAAGAATAAGATTAACTGAAGATGATGATCCTCAGATTCACCATCCACGGAAAAGGAAAGTGTCCCGTGTACCTCAGCCTGTACAAGTGAGTCCTTCTTTACTACAAGCAAAAGAGAAAACACAGCAATCTCTGGCAGCCATTGTAGATTCTCTGAAACTAGATGAGATTCAGCCATACAGTTCAGAGAGAGCAAATCCATATTTTGAATACTTGCACATAAGGAAAAAAATTGAAGAAAAGCGCAAATTATTGTGTAGTGTTATTCCTCAAGCACCTCAGTATTATGATGAATATGTAACATTTAATGGATCATACCTCCTGGATGGAAACCCCTTAAGCAAGATTTGTATTCCCACAGTAAGTAAAAGTGGACCTTGATATACATCTACAACACTGTCCATTGTAAGCGTAATGCAAGCCATGTGATTTTTAATTTCCTAGTCAACATCTTAAAAAGTAGAAACAGTTAAAAGTAATTGTAATATTTTATGTAACTCAGTACATCCAAAGAACCATTTCAGCATATAATCAGTGTAGATATTATTAATGAGATATTTTACTTTTTTAAACTGAATCTTTGAAATCTGATGTGTTTACAGTGTATTTTAATTCAGACTAACCACATTTCAGAAAGTGTCCAATAGCCACTTACAACTAGTAGCTTTCTTCCTGGATAGCTCAAGTCTACCATATTTTCTTTTCCTTACTTGCTTTGCTTTTGTTTTGGAGGAGGTGTTTTTATTTTATTGAAGTCTAATACCTCTCCATGTTCTTTTGATTTCATTCTTTCCAGTCCTATGTGGAACCATGTTCTATTAAAACACTGTCTTCACTGGTATGTAAAACTAGGCCTTTCTGTTGTCTTTTATTTACCCACACAGAATATATTTGGGTCTCCCCAGGATGAAAGTGAAAAAAAGTTCTTTGATTATTATAGCTCATGGGGCTTACCACTCACTGTCTCTTTCCTTCATTGCCATACTCTTGGAGTATAATCTGTGTATGATGTTTTTCCTGTCTCCTGTTAATTCCTTTGCTATTGTGCACTGGCAGAGAAGAACAGTGAACTTATTATGGTCAGATTTATTGGTCTCTTTTCATTTTTCTTTCTCTGTCAAATTTGACATTGTAACCATTTAGTTCTTCATAAAATTCTCCCCTTCTCGGTCTTCATAATGATGCTCTCTTACAGTTTGTCTGCCTCACTGACTCATCTTTTCTGTCTCTCTTAATGACTTCTTTTTTCTATCCACCTTTTAGACATGAGTTCTCTGTCTATCCATTCTTCAGTCAACGTTTTGCTCTATGTACTCTTTAGATATGGAAATTATCTATTTCTCTGGTTTCAGGACTCTTCGAGGAGATAGTCCTCAGAAAGTTCTTACCTAGACATATCTTCTCTTTTGACCTTCAGAATCAAACAGGTGTTTTCAGAGAACTGTTTTTCAAAGAGTGTCTTAGGTTGAGTTCCTTGGAAGCAGACTCTGAAATGTTACAAGAGGTTTATTAGTGTATGCTATCAGCAATAAGTGTGTGAGGGAAGCAGAACTGAGCAAAAAAGTTGAACTGAAATTCATTTGCAATAGTGATCTCAATGGAACCCTTGGGAGTGGAATGGCCTGTCTTATAAGTTGGCCTGCCTTCAGGGAAGGAGCATGCCCTTAGGCAGCCAGTACTCAGGAAACTGAAGGGTAATTCTTTGAAAGGGACTCCAGCGTGAGTTCTTATCTACCAGCACTCCCAAGATCAAAGTAATGAGTACTTCATTCTTGCTTTAAGACCTCAAGCTCTAACATGTACCAAAAGAAATTATTTATTTCATCAGTAAAAATGAAAAAACATTTTCTTGTTTAATGGCTTTGCATGGCCTGTAGCTTAAAATCCAATTCTTAGTCATGGCCTAGTCCCTGGATTTCACAATCTGACCCCAGTCTGCCTATTTAGCTTCATTTTCTCATTACTACTTCCAGTACCTTAAGCAGACTCATTCTTCCACAAGAGTCTCTGGTTCAGTACTTTTGATGCCCTAGCAGATAGAACTGTTATCTATTCCTCTGCCTAAAATGTTCTTCTCACTAGGTCTTGATACTTTTCCATGCCTTGGTTCTAGCCATGATGTCACTTCTGCTTCTGTAAAAGCAGAATTGTTTGTGTCTTCCTTATATCTTCCCTATAATAATATAATTTACTATTTACATCTCTGCCTCTGTATTATAATCCGATTAAGGGATAGGACACTATTCATCTTTTATAGAATGACTCCCAAATTTAGCCCTGAATATCCTTCTGAGTATATAATTGTCCCTCAAGATTCTTAGAATTGTTATGTCCAACATCAAACCCATTTATCTTATATCAAAATTATTTGCATATATAATATGATAAATATTTGAATACACAACATTCATAGTTGATAGTAATTAAAGACTTAGTTATTGTTATCTGCTCTCCAATTTCCCAGACAGGGGAAACATTGAAGGTTTGGTC
Organism: Sciurus vulgaris; assembly: GCF_902686455.1. Taxonomy (NCBI): domain Eukaryota; kingdom Metazoa; phylum Chordata; class Mammalia; order Rodentia; family Sciuridae; genus Sciurus; species Sciurus vulgaris. The sequence continues at coordinate 34,356,821 of NC_136474.1, forward strand.
TTCCTCTTTGCTCTCCCAATTAAATCAGTCACTAAATCATGTTAAGTTGATTCACTTCACCTCCTTTTTTATATTTTTTTGGTATGTGTGTTGGAGGGCATGGTACAGAGGAATTGAGCCCAGGAATGCTGCATCCCCAGAGCTTCCTCTGAGCTACAAATCTAGCCCTTTTTATTTTGAGACAGAATCTCACTAAGTTGCCCAGATTGGCTTTGAACTTGGACTCTTCCTGCCTCAGCCTCCCCAGTAGTTGAAATGACAGGTGTGTGCCACTCCACCCAGCTTCCTTCTTTATTAACCCTGCCATTCAGAGATTTCATTTACTTCTTGGACTGTTCACTCAAATATTGCATATTCAAATATCCATATTACATTCACAAATAATTCGTAACTATATACTAGTTACATGCTCACTGTGAAGAGCAAAGCATCCTAAATTGCTGGCTTATTTCCCTAGTTCTCAACTAATAATCTCTCAATTGAGCCTTGTTATGGTCTGGGTTCATTGTAAAACACATCTGATTATGTAATTACAAGACTAAACATCTTGAGGGCCTACCAGTTTTCTATAGGCTAAAGTCCCAATTTCTTATTTTTACACACAGTGTTCTTCCTAAACTTCATTCTAGTTACTACCTGTGCTGTACATGCTGACTGTACTTGAAGTCTACTATCACATGCTATTTTGCATCATGCCTTTACAGATGTTCTATCCTTCAAAGCTCAGTTCAGAAAAGATCAAGAAGTTATAAGATGATTTTATAGCCCCACTTCCACAGAATATACCAATGCCAGTAGTGCCTCTGAAATCCTAAAAGAAAATTAGGTAGCAGTAGTGGTCGAATAGTAGTGAATGGCAAATTTGTCATTCATAGACTTGCAGTAAAACCATTTGTTAATGATTCAAAGTATATTAAGCTAGTAACCTTTTTGTTTCTTTGATTTCTAATTTGATTTTTCCTTAATGGCTAAGATATTTTAACTGAAATTAATATACAGTATCATGGGTTATTTATTATTTACATAATATAATAGGCTGTAATATTATATATTATAGGCATGTTTAAATTACAGTTTTGAATATCTTATCTTAGTAAAAAACAGTTTCAAATAAACCATGTTAGGTTGTCTTCTTTGCACAGGCTGTGTAATTGCCAGAGAGAGAGAGAGAAGTTATTGTGTGTACTATCATCTTACTCCTGCAAAGGTGACATAATAAAAATTTGATTCCAGTGAAGCAATTCTGAGAAGTATCTGATTATATCAGAATTTAGTTGTATCAAGTATTGCTTCAAAAGAGTTTGTAAGCAGAGCTGAGAAATACTTATGATCATAGTGGATTTTTTTTTCCATAGCAAGAATTACTAACTAGAGAAACATAGCACAATGTAGTAGAAAGAAGAAATTTCCAGTTAGCATAAATGAGTTAAAGTCTAGATTTTGCTACACACCAGCTACGCATTCTTGGATGATTCCTTTCCCTTCTGTGATCTTTAGCAATCACATCTGTAAAACAAGAAAAATGTCTGCCCCATCCTAAAGCAGGTTTTGAAATACTATAATCCTGAAACCTGTTAAAATTTTGAAAAAATGATTTAAGAAGCTACCATTGCTATATCCCACTTCAAATGAATATAAGCTTATCTTTACTAGAACTGATGTGTGGATGCCAATCTTTTGCTCATAGAAAGTTGTGCTTTCGAATTTACTGAACTCTGAAACTTGTTTGTTCATAGTTTAAATTGAAAACTAATAAACATCAGAAATATAGCAATCACTTTGGTGCTACATTATATTTTGTACTTTCCAATATGGTATTACCCACTTATTTTCTCCTAGCCAATGAATTGTCTTAACAAAATAACTTTGATTCACATTTATATGCTGTGATAATAAAACCTATTAGTATGATTTTATAACCATGGTTTATAAAGGTCCCAAAGTCAGTTTATATATTTATTCTTCCATTAAATTCTTATCCTCACATTTTAACAACAGTGTTGTCATTTTTCCAGAAGAAATCAAGGAGCAAAACATAAAACTGCAGGTCAAGTTTCCCAAATCAAATGAGCAGGGAGAGAAAATATCACAATTTGGTATCTATTGTGGTTACTATTAACAACATACTTCACAGACAACCTCAGGGGGTTCCCAAATTTCAGTGATACAGGAAAGTGTGTGCCCTTAGAATCTATCAAGAGAGTATTCTCAGGGCTTCTTGGACTCAAATATTGAAAGAAAATTTCCAAGAGCCTGCTGTGGTGGTACACGCCTATAATCCCAGCTACTTGGGAGGCTGAGGCAAGAGGATCTCAAGTTCGAGGCCAGATTCAACAACTTAGGCTGTATCTCAAAAAATAAAAAGGAAGGCTGGGTAGATAGCTCAGTCGGTAGAGTGCTTGCCTTGCAAGCCCAAAGCCCTCCCTGGGTTCCATCCCCAGCACCACAAAAAAAATAAATAAATAAATAAAAATAAAAAGGATCAGGGATGTAACTCAGTAGTAAAGCATTCCTAGGTTCAGTGCTCATCCCCCACCCTGCAAAAAGAAAAAAAAGAAAAAAAAAAAAATCTCCAAGCATGATTTACCTAAAGATGAGGAAGATCTCAAAGGAAAAGTTTCCTCAGAAAGGCATATATTCCTTTGATTTTCTCTCTTTTTGTATGTGATATATGTTATTTGCCAAATTTACATATTCTGCCCAAACCCCTCTGTCCTTGGCTTCTGCATATGTCCTTTGTACTTCACAAACTCAATATGTCAGCATTGACCTGAATTTACCAAAAAAATTCTTTCTCCCCTCCCTCTGTGGTCTTTTTCATTATTGCCACCCTCTAGTTCTCAAAGTGTGTAGGTTTTAATTTGAGAACTAGAGACTTAAGCTAGTTCCTTCCTTTTATCTCTCTTAGTCACTAGTAATTTTGACTTTTATCCATGTTAGTCACTAGTATTTTTGAACTCTGCCTCTCTGCTCCATCTTGCATCTCACACCAACAAAACATTGATATACTTAATTCCTTACCTAGTCTTGTCCCCCAAATATCTGTCTGTTCTCCAGAGACAGCAGTAAACCATAAGACCTTTCAGTGGTTCCCTATTACATCCAAACTTTATGGATAATTCTCTAGCATTTTAATTAAATACCTTGTATGTGTTTGGTGGAGGGATTTTTATGGTCCAGAAGTTTGGTAAATAGCATTTATCTACACATAAATAGGTTGCTTTGATGCAGGACTTCCCAGAACCTTAATTGTGTGTGTTAGTTGTGCAACTCTCAGGTAAATACATGTATACAAATATGCTGCATTTCTCAAACTTACTTGTTCTGGAAATCATTTCCTGGAGATTGTATGGACACATGTTCTATGGAAAAGCTGATTTACAGCTCATTACTTTGCCTCTGCCGATCTGTTCACCCACATATCTCACCATTCCTTTCCTCAAATTTGATGTTCCATGCCAGGCAGGTGGCTCAGAAGGCAGAGACAGGAGAATGGCAAGTTTATAGAGTTCAATCTCAGCAACTTAGCTGGACCCTGTCTCAAATTTTTAAAAAGGATCACGGGGATGAAGCTCAATGGTAGAGTGCTCATCGGTTTAGTTTCCAGTACTGGAAGAAAAAAGATATTCCAAAAGAAATTCAAAACTTCTGGTAGTTTCCTGTAAATATTGTATTGTTTCTTGTTTCATACCTTGGATTATGCTCCCCTCTTTTCCAGTGACTCTCTCCCTCCCTTTCTCTTTTTTCCCCAGGAATTCATTTCTCCTGTTTTGCATCTCCGACATTACCCCTTCAAAGAAGTTTTCTCTGGTACCCCAATCTCAGATGACTAGATATTCTTCCTCTGTGTTCCTCGAAATAGCTAGATTTTGTAAAACTAAAATAAGAACACCAGACTCTCTATAGTTCTTGTTTAAAGCAGTTCACAGAACAGAAATCAAATGTATTACTGCAATTAGAGAACTGAAAAATTATCAGCTCCAGTGAGTTGTCATATAGAATTTTCCATTCTGATTGAAATGATTCAATCATTGTGATTTTATCTAATACATATTGGTTTCCCATAATTCTTATCTGCTAATTATAAAGTCTTAGTGAATCCAGGTCCAATTCTTTGCTAAGAGATTTTCATACTTACTGTTATATGATTCTTATACCACTTTAGGAATTCTTCCACTTTCATGTGGAGTTGACAGTTAAGCTGTCAAACATCCTGAGATTTCTTACTTTCCCCTAATATGCTGACAGCAAGTATAAACAAGGAAAGTACAAATACTCCCCAAGGGGTAGAGGAGAATACTTAGGGATCACATCCATATTTGGATGTCTCTTTACATTATCAGTAGAGTGCATGCATATGTTAAGTCAGTTTCCTTGACCTCCAGCATCTATTAGTACACTCTTAATATCAAAATAGAAATTAACCAATAAACTTTAGAGTATGGATAGACAAATTTGTGATACAACACATAGTAATGAAATTTGAAAACCGCAAATTCATTAGGCCATTTCATCTACTTTTATATGAGATAGTTCACTAAATGTAATGCTCAGGTATTTTAGTGTTTGATTTTTATCATGTCCACAAAGAAGCTTATTATGTCTGTTCTCTACAGTAAATAACTTTTTTTGTCACTCTGATTTACTCTTGGAAATATTCTGTGGCCTCAGAATCAAAACACCTGTACATATTGCATGCTCTGTTGTATTTCAAACAGTTGGAATTGCCTGAAAAGTAAAAACCAGTTGTATAATTGGTACTGTTATTTAATTCACAGAACATCATAATTTAAAGTTATATACCAGAAGTTTAATTTTAAAAGAAATGAAACCTTGTTGTAAATAACTAATTTTCAATTTTTTAATTAGATTACACCACCACCCTCTCTGTCAGATCCACTTAAAGAGCTTTTTCGGCAACAGGAAGTTGTAAGAATGAAACTACGTTTGCAACACAGTATTGAAAGGGTAAGATATATTTAAATACATTTATGCAAAATTTATTTTAGTGACAAAATGGCCTATAGTTTTTCCATTAGTGGATTTTCCTTATTTGGAGCCATTTTGGGAAATAGTTTGACTTTGTTATCTTGTGCTTATCCAATAAAGAGAAGAATTTTATGCCTCTTTTAGTATAGCTACTCCATGCTACAATTCTTGTTAAGTATATTTTCTTTTTCTTTTTTTTTTTTTTTTTCTTTTCTTTTTGTTAAGTATATTTCGATACATAGACGTCTCTAGCTGGGTGTGGTGGCACACACTCAGTGACTTGGGAGGCTGAGGCAGAAGGATCACGAGTTCAAAGCCAGACTCAGCAAAAATGAGGCACTAAGTAAGCAACTCAGTGAGATCATGTCTCTAAATAAAATACAGAATAGGGTTTGGGGATGTTGCTCAGTGGCCAAGTACCCCTGAGTTCAACTCTCAGTACCAAAAAAAAACAAGTCTCTAGTAATTACTTATTGTTGCATTTGTAGAACAATAGCAATAGATTCCTAGAAGGATATTCAAATTTCCAAGTTTTTGAATCCTTGCTTAATATACTGGCTACTTTAGGACTAAGCTACAGAGGCTGTGCTTATTTGGCCTTATAGTTCTGCCTTAGTATCTGGTTTTCAGTGGTTAATCTTGACATAAAATGATAGGAAAAAAATACTGATTTGTAGAAATCATGGAAGTCATTTCACTTGGATTTATAAAAATATTACACCTTCTTAATTTTGTAGGACAGTCAAGTGACTAAATATATAAGCTGTTCTCCTCCTTCATAGAAATACATACTCTACTTTGTACATAATTGGTTCCCCAGGACAGAAGTTTTGTACAGTGGACTCCTGAAACTATCTGGAAAATTTGGAACCCCTTGGAATAATGTTTTTAAGTGAATGAAGTGAAATCCATAGAATCACAGAGAAAAAGCAAGAAATAAAGAAGCACTGTGCATGACCCACTGACAGCAATAAGCAGTTAGGTTGTACAGAGTGTCAATAGCTATTTCATCCATCAGGCATGTTTGAAACCACCTGATAGCATTTATCTAAACTCCTCTTCAGGTTACAGAACACTATGCCATCTTACTAACAGTTTAGGATTCTCATTTGAATTGTGCACTTTGCAGAACTTTAACAAATAACAAGATTGTCATCTTCTATGTATTGACCAATAATTGAAAATTGTAGAATAATAGAAAGCATCTTAAATATCTGACCAGCATGAGAACAAACAGGTTTACCATTTGGTGGCTGAATAACTACTAGCTATAGAATAACTTGATACTGGGCCAACTGTGTTGCACAAATGTTTTTACCAGAAGAGCAGACACATACAGTAGTCCCCGCTTATCTGTCAAGGATATATTCCAAGATCCTTGGTCTGAGACTGCAGAAAGTACCAAGCATGTGTGTGTGTGTGTGTGTGTGTGTGTGTGTGTGTGTACATCGTTTTTTTCTATATAGTCATCCATGATAAAGTTTAATTTATAAATAGGTAGAGATTGACTAATTAATAAAAACAATTATAACAATGGGTTATAATGAAAATTATGTGATTGTGGTCTCTCAAAATCCTGCACTATACACACACTGAGCAATAGCAAAACTTAACAAAGAGAATTTCTTTTTCTTTCTTCAAAATTCCATAGGTTGGAAATTTGTTATTACCTTAGAACTCAGCAACCTTAGTATGCAGGATTTTTGTTTGTTTGATTTGTGTGTGTGTGTGTGTGTGTGTGTGTGTGTGTGTGTTTTCCGTTTCTCATTAAGTCCTAATTTTTTACCTTTCACTTGAAGGAAGCACTTTCTGGCATCCCTGGCATATCCAGATTGCCAGCATCACTACTCTTTGGACCTTGGGGGCATTACTAAGTAAAATAAGGATACTTTTGAACAAAAACACTGATATCAATCAATCTGATAACTACTAGTAACTACTTAGTAGCTGAGGGGGCTACTAAATGACTAATAAGAAGGGAGCATTGGTAGTATGTATGTTCTGGGCAAAGGATGACTTTACATCCTGGATGGGACAGAATATAATGGTGCAAAATTTCATCATGCTCCTCAGAATGGCACAGTCCTGTCCAGTTTTATAGATCACCTCCTCCATCCTGCTCTCTTAAAAATAGACTTCTTGGAGTGTGAGAACCTCAAGTTAAGAACTCTTATTATAGGCTTGTTTTTCCTGCAGAAAATAATACAATTTGAATGCCATGCTAAGTGAATGAACAAGGCTTGCGCCAGCAAGCCCCTGGCCCATTTGCTCAGAACTGCCCCAGGCACCACCAAAAATAAGAAGCAGTACTTCGGCACACCCTGCTCTAGGCGTTCAAAGACACAAAATTAGAAACACTGATCTAAAATGGAATATTTGAACTAGAAACTAAGCAGCATATATCTTAATTATTTGAAGAGGAGAAGGATTTAACTTTACAAAATACACTTTGATCCCAGTACCAAAACCAATAAAAACTTAAAAGTGAAGAAAGGAAAAATGTTTCTCACACAGTGTTTGCTTTTGAGGAATTTTGATTATTGCTCTTAACTTCTATAGGATGCTAACCAATTTCTTAGGGAAGGTACTTTAAGCTGTTTAACTATTAGATCAAATTTTTGAGTATTTATCATTTCAAGTTCCACTTTAAAATTGTACTTAAATTAATCTTAATCATAAACTTTAGATTTAACCTCTTTTCATATCGTTTGTCACATAACAAGTTAATTGGACCAATGTTCTTTAGTCTTCACCTGCATTCTCAAATGAAGGAAAACTAAAGTCCTTGTCATTTGAGGGCAGAGTAGAGAACATGTAGTGAGAAGACAAGATATATCCAGTGTATTCTCATAGCCCACCCTCCCAAACAAGGCCCACAAGTGATGAATGTCATATACCTGTAGAGTAGCTGGAGTCACTACTTCTGTCCTTGATGTTTTCACCAGCCACAGATTCCAGATATATTCCCATTCATATTTAAGCCCCAAATAGTTACCTCCAGGTGGCACTTGTCTGTAGACAGTTCCAGGATGGGATGAGATCTTCAGCTGGACCCCTGGAATTCTGTCTGCTAAATGCTAAAGATTGCTTATTTCATTTTGTTAGCTTTAGGAGTCCGTCTGTTACATAATTGGAAACTTTGGACCTCATTTCCTTAAAGCAGGATTTTACTGTGCTGGTCAGAGGTTTAGAATCAGTTTGCACCAGCAAACAGTATTTTATATGAAAATGTTTATTATAAAAGAGAAGCTGTTACCTCAAAGGGATACCACTTCACATCTATTTGAAGGGCAATAATTAAAAAGATTACAAGAATTGAGAAGATTGTAAAGAAATTGGAACCTTCATACATTACTGGTAGGAGTATAAAATGATACAGGCTACTGTGGAAAAGAGTTTGTTAGTTGGTCACCAGTTAAACAGACCCTGTGACCCAACAGTTTCACTCCAAGTTATTTACCCAAGAGGAATGAAAATATGTCCAAACAGAAATTTGAGCTTTAATATTTTTAATAACATTTTTTTAGAATAGCTCCAAAGAATAACAGCCTGTAGAGGAGGCAAAACATTACCTCTGCCCTCTTAGAGCCTCTGTCTGGGCCTGAGAATTAAATTTGACATAAGGCAGATTAACAGGAGAAAAACTTTCATGTAAGTTTTATATAACATAGCCCTGATAAGGAAGTGAAGACTTGAAATATTAAAACTTAAATTAAAACTTAAGTTAAAACAAATCTTCAACTTGTTGGCTTTGGATCAGACTTCCTTAACAGGACTCCCATAGCACAAGAAATAAAAGCAAGAATCAATAACTGGGATAGGTTCAAACTAAATAGCTTTCTCTCAGCAAAGGAAACTCTCAGCAATGCAAAGAGAGAGCCTACAGAGTGGGAGAATATCTTTGCCACTCATACTTAGATATAGCACTAATTTCCAGAATATATGAAAACTCAAGAAACTCTACATCAAGAGTACATATAATCCAATAACAGGCCAAGGAAATGAACAGACACTTCACAGAAGATCTACAAGCAATCAACAGATATATGGAAAAATGTTCAACATCTGTAGTAATAAGAGAAATGCAAATCAAAACTACACTAAGATTCCATCTCACCCCAATTAGAATGGCAATTATCAAGAACACAAGCAACAATAGGTGTTGGCGAGGATGTGGGGAAAGAGGTACACTCATACATTGCTGGTGGGGCTGCAAATTAGTGCAGCCACTCTGGAAAGCAGTGTGGAGATTCCTTAGAAAACTTGGAATGGACCCACCATTTGACCCAGCTATCCCACTCCTTGGCCTATACCCAAAGGACTTAAAATCAGCGTACTACAGAGATACCGCCACATCAGTGTTCATAGCTGCTCAATTCACAATAGCCAGATTGTGGAACCAACTTAGATGCCCTTCAATTGATGAATGGATAAAGAAACTGTGGTATATATATATATACAATGGAATATTACTCAGCCATAAAGAATAATAAAATTATGGCATTTGCAGGCAAATGGATGAAATTGGAGAATATCATGCTAAGTGAGATAAGCCAATCTCAAATAACCAAAGGACGAATGATCTCAATGATAAGCGGATGATGACACATAATGGGGGGTGGAAGGGGGGCAAGAATGGAGGAAGGAGGAACGTTATAGAGGGAAAAGAGGGGTTGGAGGGGTGGGGGGAAGGAAAAAATAACAATGAATCAAACCTCATTACCCTATGTGAATGTATGATTACCTAAATAGTATGCTATTACTCTATGTACAAACAGAAACAACATGTATCCCATTTGTTTACAATAAAAATAAATTAATTTTTTTTTAAAAAAGTAGTAGTTTTAGAAAATACTGTCTGACTAGTATTCACCAAATCTTGTTTTCTATCCAGCAGAATGGGAGGGACTACTTACATAATTTTTCTAGATTCCTTTATCAGATTCCCTATGTGAACTTCAGGGGCAGGGAAGTGCTAACTTTGGCAGCAGATGTTGACTCTATCTTGGTGGAGGAGCAAGTGAGAAAGAGTTTTTTTAAAAAAAAAAAAAAAAAAAAAAAAAAACTTTTAACGTGTACAAAGGCAGTTGTGGAAAAGAAACCCAAGAAACCTAAAGGAATATATAAGTTACTTTAATAAGGTGTGTTTGTAGAATTCACTTGGCCTTGACTCTCCATCTCTGATGTTAAAACTGTTTTTTTTTTTTTTTTTCCCCTCATAGTATAGAGAGGACATCTTTCATGTGGAGTTTTATGTCCTGCTTTTAGGAAGGGGACAGTCAGAGAATGCTATTGTACCCGCTGTTTTTCAAGTGACTTAAGCTCAGAGTGATTCCCATGTTAAAGTGGCAGACTTTGTGTGGCATATTTTGCACCCTCAACCCCAAATGATCAACTGATGATGGGTAAATAAACTGGTATATCCATACAGTGGAATAACAATTTTCATAGAAAGAAATGAAATATTGCTACATACTACAATGTGAATGAACCTTGAAAAAATTATGCTAAGTGAAATGAGGCAATCACAAAAGGCCACATATTATATGACTTCATTTATATTAAATGTTCAGAACTGGTATGTCCACAAACATAAAAGGTAAATTGCAGGTTGCCAGAAGATAGGGCAAGCAGGGGGAGTACCTGCTAATGAGTTGGAATTTCTTTCTGGAATGATAAAAATGTTCTGGAATTGAATTGTAATGGTTGGACATATTGGTAAATATACTAAAAACCACCTTGTACTTTAAAAAGAGAAACTGCCAGTTTTGGAAAGAAAATGTATTTATATTTTTAGGAATTTTTTAATTTCTTAAGCCTACTGTGAAGGAAAAGATATTCTGAGATTACAGTTATTTAGCATCTCAAGTGATATTGTCTCATTTCAGAAACATCTTGTTGAAGTTTTTTCTTTTTTTTTTTTTTTTTAATTCACCTAGGAGAAACTTATTGTATCCAATGAACAGGAAGTTTTACGTGTTCATTATAGAGCTGCAAGAACATTGGCAAATCAGACACTGCCATTTAGTGCTTGTACTGTCTTACTGGATGCAGAAGTATATAATGTACCATTGGACTCTCAGGTAAAGTGCTCTTTGATACATTTAGTGTGCTCTCAAAAACTACAAGTTGGTTACTTTTAAAATCTATTTCTGTAGAAGACAGTTGAATTAAACATTCATTAAATGTCAGTGGAAAAATAAAACTCCCAATACCAAAGAACTTCCAAAGCAGCTGTTCATCTGTTTTCTGTTATGTGTACACATATGTGCTTAGGATAGTGCCCTTATTGATCGTCATGTTTTCAAAGTGTTTATATATTTAATTCTGACCTCAGGTATCTTGGAAAGCTGTTGGACGTGAAACACAATACAGGCAGGTGAATCTGTAGGTTGTGACAGATCTAAGACCTGGGGTAGGCTGTTTTGATCTTGGATTTTGGTGGAATACGTTAATTGTGAAAAACTGGAGCTGTATTTTCAATAAGGTTACTGCCACATATAAATTGCATAAATTCAGAACCAGCATACCAGTTTTTCCTTCTGTGTCTCATAAAACAGAAGTTCATTTGTCAGAAGAGAAAAAAACATAAGGATTACATTTTAAAATATAAAACAGATAGTAGTCCTGGAAGAAAAGGTAGTCTCAGTGGCAATTGTATCACACCTGAATACACTTTCCTCCCTATATATGGTAAACTTTAACATTAAAATTAAATCTGAAATTAATTACACTTCAATAACAATGTTACAGGTGGGAAGGGTTACATATGACATGTCTTCTTAAGAAACATTTGACTCATATAGCAGTAGGATTTTATTTAGTAAAAACTGTAGCTGGGTGTGGTGGCTTAGGAGGCTGAGGCAGGAGGCTCTCGAGTTCAAAGCCAGCCTCAGCAAAAGTGAGGTGCTAAGCAATTCAAGGGGATATAGCTCAGTGACCAAGTGCCCCTGAGTTCAATCCCCAATACACACACACACATACACACAAAAAAACCAAAAACAGCAACCTGAGACTTCTAATAACTAGTCTGTACTTGATAGGGAAATAAAAGCTTTATTAAACTTTTAACAGTATTCAATTTATATTTTATCTTTTTCAAAATATATTTCTATCATTACTGGAAAAGGAATATGTGCCATTAAAAAAGGTCTATTAATGACACAGATTTTGTGGCTTATTACAGTATTATTTATGTTTAATGTTTTCTTTCAGTCTGATGACAGTAAGACTTCTGTGAGAGATCGCTTTAATGCAAGACAGTTCATGTCTTGGTTACAGGATGTGGATGATAAATTTGACAAATTAAAGGTATGTGTGGTTTGAAGTAATTTAAAAGTTCTTTCTGAGTCAGAAGCTGCTGCTCTATTAGGGAGAGATAATTAGGAACAGAAATAATAGTTAATGAGTTTTCATGATGGACCACAATTGGAAAGCTAAAGGGAAATAAAGACCACAAGTCCATTTTAAGGACTAATATAAAAGACCAAACTACCATCAAACAAGCAACTTCTGATGTTTGTTTTTATGCTTATTACCCAGTGGACCAGTCTGGTTTATAGCTCCAACATGTGAAGAAAAGGAAAGCATTAAAGAAGGAATATAGATCTGTAAAGAAAATTATTTGATTTGAGATTTTCAGTCAATTCTCTGTAGATTTAATAATCCCTTTGGTAATTTTTTTGGAAATCTCATAATTTGAAGCAACGTTTTTCAATCAAAATATAAGAGGATGGAGGTGCAGACCCCAAAATAGTGAGTTGATTTGAATAGGGTAGAACAAAAGTAGACTTCTAATTTCAGTGGTTTTTCTTTTTTAGGACTCCTAATATGTGTATTTAAGTATCTACAGAAACTGTGGGTGAGATTAACTTTTTTGAATTGAGCATGTTTAACATAATAATTGATTAACTCTTCTCTTTTAAATAGACCTGTCTTTTAATGAGGCAACAACATGAAGCTGCAGCTTTAAATGCTGTCCAGAGATTAGAATGGCAGCTCAAACTCCAGGAACTTGATCCTGCCACCTATAAATCTATCAGCATTTATGAAATTCAGGAGTTTTATGTTCCCCTTGTTGATGTTAATGACGACTTTGAATTGACTCCTATATAGCAGTTATAACATCTTGATGGTGTTTTTCTAAACTGATAATGCTCAAGCATTATACTGTGGAATACTGCCTTTTGACAAAATACTGAACTATGCCTTTACAGTTGTTAGTAAAATTGGATTAAAGTTGGTTATGTAGTAAACACTGTCATTTTATAAAAATGAGAAATATTTTGGATCCTAGGTCCAAACACAGTTTCTAACAGAAAACTATTATTTATATTGAAGAAAGGTAACTATTGGATAGAGCACGTTGGCAGACTGTAGTAGTTATTTAAAAAGTTGAGAATCTGCTAACAGCGCTGGAAGTTGTTAGCACTCTTAAGTAACAAGATAACCACTAGTGTTTAAATCTCTTTCAGGTTTTATTAAAAATTTATCAGTAAACTAAAAGGTTCCATTCCTACCAAATAGTTTCTAATGTGGAAGAATACTTGGCACAAAATTTCTTCAGTTTATTATATCTGTAAATTAATTGTATAGTTTTCTTTTTGAAAGTTTTAATATTGTCTTCCTTTTTAATAACTTATTTTATACATATTGTGCAGATGTACATCTTGTAATTAATGGTCAGAATGTATACAAAGGGATTGGTAGTCAAAACATGTACAAAGAAATAACTGTAAAACTGTTTTGTCTAATGCTTTATTGGACCAAAGTTGTAGTTTGTATGGAGTGTACTAGGAGTGTGTTCAAGTAGTAAATCTTTAAATAAGGCATGCATGTGTTTGAGTTAGCTTGTTTTCATCACCATAACTGTAAAAATTGTGACTTAATTGTATTGCATGCTTCCTATAATTTAACTCTGTCCATAATTGATGCCTGGAACAGTGTGAGGCGTTTCATACTCGTCTCTTGTGGTAGAACCTGTGACTTACAGTGTTGGACACATTATTTAGAATTAGTCAAATGAAGAAACTCAGCTCTTTTTTCATCTCACAGTAGAGCCTATTTCCTGCTGGACAACAACAAATATGCCTTTGAATGAAAATTCTGAAATTGTAAATGTCTATTTTAATACTCAACTATGAAAGAATCTGTGAATATATGTAAATATGTTTAATAAATTTTATTGGTCATGTTAAATCATTGTAAAACTTTTTTACATTGCTTAAATTTAATGTTTTAAGCTTAATAACCTTTGCACTTTTAAAATAAAAACTGAGTACTTAAAAAAGAGATATTGCTAGTCAAAATAAGTAAAAGCTTCTTAGGAATATTCCAATTGGTCTCTGAAATGTTTATGAAAGATGAATATGTATTTTTTTCTTGTGTATCAAGATACAAAACATAATTTGCAAAATTTTATAATTGAAATTAGATTTGGTATGCTGTTTTATAATAAAATAATTAGCAATATACTTAGAAAAATCCAGTTTCTCCTATAACGTGTAGATTAAATATTCAGGACTATTTCAGATCTAAAACCTACTGCTGAACTTCGAAAACATTTTTGAAAGGAAAATTAATGTAAAATTCATAAGTATCTGAGATGAAATTTATGAAACTTTCCACAGTATTTTCTTGATTTATAAAATAATGCTGGATCTTTTCTGATAAAGTAAAAAGAAAATAAGAGGAATGAAGGTGGTTTAAATTCAACTTGCAAGTTGGAAATGATAGCTATTGGGAGAGAATGTAAAGTTTTTGAGTGCAAAGGTACATATTAAGCTTAGGGATTTTTGAATTTTTACATCAGTTTATATTTTCATTCTTACTGTACTTAGCATGCGCAATAAAGCAGCACGTGTAAAAAAAAATACACAGTGCAAGGACTTTATTATAAAGGTTGGATATAGTTTGTTTTCTTTAGAAATTTAGGTGAGCGATTTTGGCCTTTTTTATTGAATAAATCAGGCCAGAAAGGCAGGGTAGATTTTGAAGCACTGGTTTTGTTGAAGTTAAGTTTATTAAGGCTGGGAACATTAAAACCTAATTTATAAAAGCAATACTTTTTAATAGGAAAAACTTACTGCAAACTTTGTTTATATCTTCACCTCAAAAGAAAATTTGATGGGATCATGTGGCAAGTCAAAATATGAACCCAGATTAGTAAGCATTGAAGTTACAGAAAATAAAAGGAATAAATTTATAGAGCATTTTGTTCTGATGGCCCAGATAGAGAAAGGATGGGGGGAAATTTCACTGGCCAAACAGAACAAGCTGTAGAAGAAAAAAGCAAGCAATCAGGAATCTGGCAAGTTTCAGTCATCCCAGCTTTTTAATCTTAACCACAGTACTCCCCCTTTCAATGGTACCTCAAAAAGCTGGAGCCTCTGCCATGATTCTACTACAGATTTTCTCTGTAAGGTGACTAAAAGCTCATCAGGATAGCATAAAAGAAAAAACATTACTGCCTTCTCATTGGAAATTTATAATCAAGTAAGTAGTTAAGGGCTCTTGATATTAAAGATATTCTGAAGCTCTGAAGTACTAGAAAAATACTTGGAATAGGGTATATACCTAAAAAGGTTCTGGATTCTGAAAGAAAAATAAATAATGGTTAATTTAATCAGTGATTCTTTTTAAACTATTCAAATATCATGAACAAGATACTAAATTGTACCTAAGGATTTGTATTTCTTTTAAATCTTGTTCTAAATCATATCTGTTTAATAAATGACTAGTTGATATTTGTGCATGTTATTTAATAAAGAGTTATATTTTTATAGAAAAAGTGGAATGTGTGCTAAATGTTTTTACTTAATTTTTTAGTCCCATATAACTGTAAGCCAGTCACCAATGTTTACTTGTGCTGCTGGTAAGATTGCAGAAATATTCATCCTGGGGCTGGGGAGAGAGCTCAGCTGGTAGAGTACTTGCCTCGCAATCACAAGGCCCTGAGTTTGATCCCCAATACCGCAAAAAAAAAAAAGAAATATTCATCCTGGGAGGCCGGTAGCTCAGTGGCAGTGATTACCCTGCATGCACAGGGCCCTGGATTCAATCCTGAGCACTAAGGGGAGAAAAAAATCATCTTGGGAAAACAGCCTCTGAAGAACTAGCCTTTCAAGTTAAAATCTGTTCAATAATGAGAAGTCTAACAAATGATTTTTTTAGTAGATATGGTGCAAATCTCATAACTGCAAAAATCTCAAGCAAAGAACCCCAGGAAGCTCATTTTAACGGGACTTAAGGATTATATTCTAGAAACTGAGTACAGAGAAACTTAGTATTTTATTTTCCAGAAAGCTATATGTTTTATTCTCTCTCGTATTCTGACACTTAAAAACCTTAATTTTTATATAGAGGAAATTGATTAAAAATTCTGACATAGTCATTATCTTTTTATGTTTAAAAACATTTTTACCTCTTTAAAAAATAATTTTCAAACATTTAAGGAAAAGAGATACTTACCTTTGGAAAAACTGTGTCAAGTTTAGTGATTAAAAATTGTATTTCATTGATTTTTAATGGCTTCTTAGAAATCTTCCTTGTACCTAAAATAGAGTTTTAAAACCCTATGAAATGTCACCCAGAATGTTTCCAGTCATGGAAAACCAGGATTCATGAAAGAAACAGGCAAATAAAATGTAAACAATTGCATTAATCTGAATGACTGAACAAAAATAATATATTAGCCTTTACTACAGCAAGTGTAACTAGAAAGATTGCCTTATTCTGGTGATTAAGTATAGTATCTACAGATAATATAATTGTTTTGTACATGTGCCATATTGCTATTAGAGAATTTTCTTTCACCTGATGATAAACAGATTTTACTCACATGGGGAATCAGTTTTATTACTCAGCAATCTAAGAAATATGTAAAGCACATTTATTTGTTAATGAGTTTTCAAATGTATTTTTTTTAAAGTCTGGATGCTATATCCAAATATCCAACTAGAACTAGATAAAAACGTCTTAGGTAGCTATTTTTTCCTCACTTTTTAATGCTGCTGTTAATATATATGAGACATATCTAGCATATGTTTACAGGTTGAAAAGTACCACTGTAATAGATCACTTAAACAGAACATTTGTAATTTCTTCCTCTTTAATAGTTATAATTTATATTCAGTAATACCCAGATCTTAGGTAAGCAGTTTGTTAAATGCTTGACAAATCTTCATGTCACCCTGACCCAAATCAAGATGATATAAAGCATTTCCATTACTCCAAAAAGTTTCCTCATGCCTCAATCAATACTCCCTAGCCCACAGGCAACCACTGGAATGATTCCCATCACCATGTGTTAGTTGGACCTAGTTTGAATCTTACAGAAATGGAATCTGACATATACTTCTGTGTCTGCCTTCTTTCTCAACAAGATTTTTTTAATTCATCCATGTTGTATATATCAGTAATTAGTAATTTATTAATAGTATATTGTACAAATTTGCTTATTCTCCTGTTTGATAGTATTTGGATTGTTTACAGTTTGGGACTATTGTGAATAAACCTATAAGCAAACCTTTGTTGTGGACAATTTTTAAATTTTGTATATGTATCAGGCATAGTTATTAGGTCTTAGAGTAGATTTGTGCTTATTAAGAAATGACAGTTCTCAAAAGTATTGTATCATTTCTGCCCCTACCAGCAACCCATGAGAGGTCCACTTGTTCTGAATCTTCATCAGTATTTGGTATAGTTGGGCTGGGGATGTAGCTCAGTGGTAGACACTTGCCTAGGATGACAAGGTCCTGGATTTGATCAGCATTGAAAAAAAAAAAAAAATCATCAGTCATCAACTTAGCTATACATGGCCATGTAGTGATACCTTATGGTTTTAATTTCCATCCTCTGATGATTCATGGTAATCAAGCAAATATTTTCATATGCTTATCAAAGGTTTTATACATCTTAATTTTGTCAAAGGTTCTCAAGTATTTTCCTCATTTTATATTAGGTTGTCCTTTTATTGAGATATAGGAATCTTCTTTATTTTGCTTAAAAGCTTTTGTCACATGCAGTCATAGATGTATTTATCCAGTGTGTTGTGGTTTGCCTTTCCACTGAGTGGTTTCCTCACTTTAAAATAACACACTGATACGGTTTTTTTGGAATGTTTAGTGACTATCTTAACTGCTCTACCAATAATGTTTTCCCTTTAATTAATACCATGATGCCATATACCTTTAGTCCATCTCCATTCATTTTAAAGTCATTAGTGTTTGTCTATGAGAAGTTTAAAAAAAAAAAACAACAAAAACCACCTGAATTAACATGTTATTTCTTGACACTTTCTAGGTTGTAGAACTATTCTTTATGTATTGATTCCTAATAGTGTTTGTTTGGAAGTGTGTGTGGATGGTCATGAAAAAGCTTAGTGTCATAGGTGAACTTTTAGAAGGCAAATTGAACTATCTCATGGCATCAGTTCCTCCTACTGTTTCACACATAGCCTTTCATGAATTTGGTCAGCACCATCTAGTGCATGTAGCATGCCAGGGACTATGTCACTCGAGGATTTACCCAAATTTTACCAAAGGTCATCAGTTTTCAAACTCTGGTTGTACGATTTCCCTCTCCACCAAACTCTTAAGAGTGAGAGTATTGATGCAAGACATCTGTTTATAGCAGAAATTAAGACATTTTAAAAACCACTAAAGTTTTAAATTATCAGTAAACCCATTTCATATATTTCCATGGGTTGGAGTGGTGCACACCTGTAATCCCAGCTATTTGGGAGGCTGAAGCAGGAGGATCACAAGTTTTGAGTCCAGCTTGTGCAATTTAGGGAGGCCCTGTCTCGAAAATGAAAAGGGCAGAGTGTGTAGCTCAGTCATAGAATGTTAGTACTTGCGAAGCCTTGGATTCCTTCTGCAGTCCTGAAAGATATATATGTACACATATATGACAAAAATTATAAATGCATTATTTTACATTTTTTTATTGTAAACAAATAGGATACATGTTGTTTCTCTGTGCATGGATTGAAGGCATACCATTTGTGTAATCATAAATTTACATAGGGTAATGTTGTTTGATTCATTCTGTTATTTTTTTCCCTCTCCCCCACCCCTCCCACCCCTCTTTTCCCTCTATACGGTCTTTCCTTCCTCCATTCTTCCCACCCTCCCTAACCTAACCCTAACACTAACTCCTCCCACCCCCCCCATTATGTGTCATCATCCGCTTATCAGCGAGATCATTCGTCCTTTGATTTTTTGACATTGGCTTACCTCACTTAGCATGATATTCTCCAATTTCATCCATTTGCCTGCAAATGCCATAATTTTATTATTCTTTATGGCTGAGTAATATTCCATTGTATATATATATATACCACAGTTTCTTTATCCATTCATCAATTGAAGGGCATCTAAGTTGGTTCCACAATCTGGCTATTGTGAATTGAGCAGCTATGAACACTGATGTGGCGGTATCTCTGTAGTACGCTGATTTTAAGTCCTTTGGGTATAGGCCAAGGAGTGGGATAGCTGGGTCAAATGGTGGGTCCATTCCAAGTTTTCTAAGGAATCTCCACACTGCTTTCCAGAGTGGCTGCACTAATTTGCAGCCCCACCAGCAATGTATGAGTGTACCTCTTTCCCCACATCCTCGCCAACACCTATTGTTGCTTGTGTTCTTGATAATTGCCATTCTAATTGGGGTGAGATGGAATCTTAGTGTAGTTTTGATTTGCATTTCTCTTATTACTACAGATGTTGAACATTTTTCCATATATCTGTTGATTGCTTGTAGATCTTCTGTGAAGTGTCTGTTCATTTCCTTGGCCTGTTATTGGATTATTTGTACTCTTGATGTAGAGTTTCTTGAGTTTTCATATATTCTGGAAATTAGTGCCTTCTGAAGTATAAGTGGCAAAGATTTTCTCCCACTCTGTAGGTTCTCTCTTCACATTACTGATAGTTTCCTTTGCTGAGAGAAAGCTTTTTAGTTTGAATCTATCCCAGTTATTGATTCTTGCTTTTATATCTTGTGCTGTGGGAGTCCTGTTAAGGAAGTCTGATCCTCAGCTGACATGTTGAACATTTGGACCTACTTTTTCGTCTGTAACATGAAGGGTCTCTGGTCTGATTCCGAGGTCCTTGATCCATTTTGAGTTGATTTTTGTGCAGGGTGAGACATAGGGGTTTAATTTCATTCTGCTGCATATAGATTTCCAGTTTTTCCAGCACTATTTGTTGAAGAGCCTCTCTTTTCTCCATTGCATATTTTCGGCCCTTTGTCTAATATGAGAAAATTATATTTATTTGGGTTCGCGTCCATGTCATCTATTCTGTACCATTGATCTACCTATTTTGGTACCAATACCATGCCGTTTTTGTTACTATTGCTTTGTAGTAGAGTTGAAGATCTGGTATTGTGATACCCCCTGCTTCACTCTTTCTGCTAAGGATTGCTTTAGCTATTCTGGGTTTCTTATTCTTCCAGATGAATTTCATAATTGCTTGCTCTATTTCTGTAAGGTACATCATTGGGATTTTAATTGGAATTGCATTGAATATAGCACTTTTCGGTAGTGTGGCCATTTTGATAATATTAATTCTGCCTATCCAAGAACATTGGAGATCATTCCATCTTCTAAGATTTTCTTTCTTTCTTTAGTGTTCTGTAGTTCTCATTGTAGAGGTCTTTCACCTCTTTTGTGAGATTGATTCCCAAGTTTTTTTTTTTTTTTTTTTTTTTTGAGGCTATTGTGAATGGGGTAGTTTTCCTTACTTCTCTTTCTGAAGATTCATCAATTATGTATAAAAATGCATTGGATTTATGAGCATTGATCTTGTAACCTACTACTTTACTGAATTCACTTATGTGTTCTAAAAGTTTTGTGGTGGAATTTCCCAGTTCCTCTAAATATATAATGTCATCAGCGAACAGGGATAGTTTGAGTTCTTCTTTTCCTATTCATATCCCTTTAATTTCTTTGGTTTGTCTAATTGCTCTGGCTAGAGTTTCAAGGATTCTGTTGAATAGAAGTGGTGAAAGAGTACATCCCTGCCTTGTTCCAGTTTTTAGGGGGAATGCTTTCAGTTTTTCACCATTTAGAATGATATTGGCCATGGGATTAGCATTGATGGCCTTCAAAATGTTAAGGAATGTCCCACTATCCCTATTTTTTCTAGTGTTTTGAGCATGAAGTGATGCTGCATTTCATCAAATGCTTTTGCTGCATCTATCAAAATAATCATGTGATTTTTTATTTTAAGTCTGTTGATATGGTGAATAACATTTATTGATTTCCGGATGTTGAACCAACCTTGCATCCCTGGGATAAAACCCACTTGATCGTGGTGCACTATCTTTTTAATATATTTTTGTATGTGATTTGCTAAAATTTTGTTGAGAATTTTTGCATCGATGTTCATTAAGGATATTGGTCTGAAATTTTCTTTCCTCGATGTGTGTCTGTCTGGTTTAGGTATCAGGGTGATATTGGCTTCATAGAATGAGTTTGGGAGGGTTCCCTCCTCTTCTATTTCATGAAATACTTTGAAGAGTATCGGAATGAGCTCTTCTTTAAAGGTTTTGTAGAACTCGGCTGAGAACCCATCTGGTCCCGGACTTTTCTTTGTTGGTAGGCTTTTGATGACCTCTTCTATTTCATTGCTTGAAATTATTTAAGTTGTGTATGACCTCCTGGTTCAGTTTAGGTAATTCATATGTCTCTAGAAACTTGTTGATGTCTTCGAGGTTTTCTGTTTTGTTGGAGTATAGATTTTCAAAATAGCTTCTAATTATGTTTTGTATTTCAATCGTGTCTGTAGTGATATTTCCTTGTTCACTCCAAATTTTAGTAATTTGAGTTCTCTCTCTCAGTGTGGCTAAGTGTTTATCAATTTTGTTTATTTTTTCAAAGAACCAACTCTTTCATTTTGTTAATTTTTCCGATTGTTTCTTTTGTTTCAATTTCGTTGATTTCAGCTCTGATTTTAACTATTTCCTGTTTTCTACTACTTTTGTGTTGGTCTGCTCTTCTTTTTCTAGGGCTTTGAGCTGTAGTGTTAAGTCGTTTATTTGTTGATTTTTACTTCTTTTGTTGAATGCGCTCCATGAAATAAATCTTCCTCTAAGTACTGCTTTCATAGTGTCCCAGAGATTTTGATATGACGTGTCTTTGTTCTTGTTTATTTCTAAGAATTTTTTAATTTCCCTCCTGATGTCTTCTATTATCCATTCATCATATAATAGTGTATTATTTAATCTCCAGGTATTGCAGAAGTTTGTTTTTTATTCTGTCATTTATTTCTAATTTCAATCCATTATGATCTGATAGAATACAAGGTAGTATCTCTATCTTCTTGTATTTGCTAACCGTAGCTTTGTGGCATATAATATGGTCTGTTTTAGAGAAGGATCCATGTGCTGAGAAGAAAGTGTATTCGTTCTTTGTTGGATGGTATATTCTATATAAGTCAGTTAAGTCTTTAAATTGTTGATTGTGTTATTGAGATCTATGGTTTCTTTATTCAATTTTTGTCTGGAAGATCTATCCAATGGTGAGAGAAGTGTGTTAAAATCACCTAGTATTATTGTGTTCTAGTCTATTTGATTTCTGGACTTGAGAAGGATTTGTTTGATGTAAAAGGATGAGCCAATGTTCAGGGCATAGATATTTATGATTATTATGTCTTGCTGATTTATGCTTCCCTTAAGCAGTATGTAATGTCCTTCTTTATCCCTTCTGACTCGTTTTGGCTTGAAGTCCACATTATCTGAAATGAGGATGGATACTCCAGCTTTTTTGCTGTTTCCGTGTGCATGGTATGTTTTTTTTTTCCATCCTTTCACCTTTAGACTATGGGTATCTCTTTCTATGAGATGAGTCTCTTGCAGGCAGTATATTGTTTGGATTTTTCCTTTTGATGCAATCTGCCAGTCTATGTCTTTTGATTGATGTGTTCAGGCCATTAACATTCAGGGTTATTATTGTGATATGATTTGTATTCCCAGTCATTTGACTCATTTAGTTTTTTGACATGATTTGGTTTCTCCTTTTTTGGCTATTCCTTTAGTCTAGTTCCTCCCATTGCTGATTTGCATCACTGTTTTTCATCTCTTCCTCATGGAATATTTTGCTGAGAATGTTCTGTAATGCTGGCTTTCTATTTGTAAATTCTTTTAGCTTTTGTTTATCATGGAAGGATTTTATTTTGTTGTCAAATCTGAAAGTAAGTTTTGTTGGGTATAAGATTCTCGGTTGGCATCCATTTTCTTTCAGGGCTTGGAAAATGTTGTTCCAGGCCCTTCTAGCTTTTAGGGTCTGGATTGAAAAATCTGCTGATATTCTTATTGGTTTCCCCCCAAATGTAATTCGATTCTTTTCTCTTGCAGCCTTTAAAATTCTGTCTTTATTTTGTATGTTAGGTATTTTCATAATAACGTGCCTTGGTGTGGGTCTATTGTAATTTCGTGTATTTGGTGTCCTATATGCCTCTTGTACTTGGTTTTCCATTTCATTCTTCAGATTTGGGAAATTTTCTGATATTATTTCATTGAATAGATTGTTCATTCCTTTGGTTTGTTTCTCTAAGCCTTCCTCAATCCCAATAATTCTTAAATTTGGCCTTTTCATGATATCCCATAATTCTTGTAGATTCTGTTCATGATTTCTTACCATCTTGTCTGTTTGGTCAACTTTGTTTTCTATAATATATCAGTTTTCCAAAATTCTAATTTTCACTTGAAAGTACAAGCTTATTAATGATAATAAACACTGTCAGTGAATTTCCTTAAAGTGATAGACTCATTTCATTTATCTTAGAATGTCTTCCACAGAAGCCAAGTATGAATAACCAGTTTGTCCACAAGTGTGGCAAGTAAAATTGGTATTCCATAGAAAAGGCAGTCCAGTTCAGCAGCCACTCAAAGACTCTTCTCCAATCACTATGCAACAAAAATATTTTATGTTTTCTCTTTGATTTGTTACACAGAATATTAAAAAGAAACCCAAGGTGTGATATTTAATAAAATCAGTGATTTTTATTGCTTTTTCAAAGATATTTTTTCATGAAGTTGGCCTTCTTTTTTGTTTGTTTTTTTAACAGAGTTTGGGAAAGGAGAAGGCAATGATACAGTTGAGTACAACTGCCTCCGTTTCTGCTAAGGCAGCAGCAGTTTACCATAGTGTAAATGACAACACAGCCACAAAGGCAAATATTGCCTTCATGTTCTGACCTCAAAAACTACCTCAGGATCCTAGACCTGAGAAAGTCTGTGGGTCACACTTTTGAGAACTACTGACCTAGATTAGCACTTGTATAAAACAAAGGTGAGCTAAAAATAGTTTTCAAACTTGCACAAAGAATTACTGTATAATAGAAGGGAAAGGAACTAAGTATATATGGTTGGTTTGGGTTAAATGAAAACAAAAACCTAAATTTAGCCTACACTAATGTCTTAATGGCTGGTACTTCTCTTGTAAGGAAGTACACACACATACACACACAAAGACACACATGACTTCCTAAGGTGTAGATCTGACAGTCTGCTTTAATACTTTAAATTGAGGACACGCTTTTTGAAGTTATTTCTGGACCTCTTTGTTAGAAAACTTGTACCAAAAGCCCAGTCCAGTCACTGATGATGCTACTGCCTCTGGGCCAACACTTCCTAGTTCTGTTAATCACATTGTGAGAAGTGTAACCCAGGTCTGTGTGGAGCAAGCGGGGCTTAACCTCAACCAGGAGGGGTTCCTGCCCTAACCTTGTGCTTCCAAGGTCCTCACAGAATGGGTATCTGCGAGGGCAAGGAGACATGCTTAGCCATATGCATTTTCTCACCCACTTTCTTAAATACTATAATTGTTGCCCTCATTTCACATTTGATGAAACTGAAGCTCAGAGGGTTAAATAACTGGCTGAGGAGTTGACATCACACAGCTAAGTGGCAGAACTGAATTGAAAGCCAGGCAGTCTGGGTCCATAGCATGTGACCATAATCAGACTGTACTGCCTCTAGTATAAGGTCTTCAAATTCTGAGAGAAGGCCTTTTTGTATTAGTTTTCTATTGCTGCTCAGGCATCAAATTGTGGGAAGTTATCCTTATTTAGCAGAATCAGACTAGGTTGAGCCACGGGACACAGAGGCCTGGCTTCTAGGAACTGCTGGGAAGTATATGGCGTGTGTGGGAGTGGTTCCCTATCTCTTGGAGTTTTCCCCCTAAGAGAATGGCTTCCCTAATTCCACCCTATCCTGGAGCAAACACGCCATTCATACTGAGTCTCTTACAATCGATATGTAATGAGGCTCTGCCACCTAAGGATTGGCTCCTACTAGGTGGCTCCTGCCTTTCTGAAGGCGAATATTTAACATGGAAATCCAATTGGATAGAGCATTGTCCAGATCAGGTGGAAATTAAATTGGATGGAGTTCAGACTATCTTGGATATGCTGACCGACTCAGGACAATTTGCTGATTTGGGACAGCAATTGACTTACAGTTTACAAACTTATGCTCAAATAAGTGCATGTGCACAAAGAGCATAGAGAGAATTACCTGCCCAAGGAGAGAAAAAACTAAACCCCAGCCAAATTTGGCAGGGGTCAGAGGAAAGTTTTTCAGACTTTGTAACAACTAACCTGGACAGTGTTGCCTAAAGGATTTGGAGATAGCCCTCACCTGTTTGAACAAACTGTAGCTAAGAACTTAACAAAATTCAGAGATAAAACATTTGTAATTGTTCTCCAACATGTAGATGACATCCTTTATGTGCTACCACACAGGAGGAATATCAAGGCCATTACAGAGGCTTCCTACGGATAACTGGATACTGCAGGTTTTGGATTTCTGGGTATAGGGAATTAGCTAAGCCTCTTTATAACCTCCTTAAAAAACTGTACACCAACCAAAGCCACAAAACAACAACAACAACAACAACAACAACAAACGGGTGGGGGGGACTTACTTCAAGTCCCTGTTTTCAGCTTACCTAAGGAACAAGATTTAACATGTTTGTCACTGAGAGAAAAATAACCCTAAAAATATTCACCCAGAACTACTAGATAGACAGCCATGGACAAAAAAAGGTCAATAGCCAATGACATATCACTGTAAGGAGCTTAGCATAGTAGCTTTATTCTCAAAAGTAATAGAAAGTAAGGTTTCATAATTTTGACATAGAAACCTGCCCTAAAAATAAGAAATGGTTAAAATGCCCTCAGCATCTTTTTGCTGGAACCACTGATCTCTCTTTTAGTTTCCTACAGGTCTCCAGGAAGGTTTACATTGAAATGTAAGTGGAGAAACCTGCAGGCCCGCTAGGAAACCATTCAGACCCAAGAAAAAATAAATAAGAAAAAGGAAAAGAAAAAAATTTTTTGAAGTTGCTAAAAAATGTTCTAATTGTGCTTTTTGGTGGATTAATCTTTTGCTTTTTAGGGATGATTTTAAAGGTGAATAACAATCACCAGGACAAAAGTTGGCAACCCAAATTATTCTGAAGGTTTTCTTTTTATGTCTTGAATTCTTAGACAAATTGAATCAATGTTTAATGTACATTTTTTCCTTGCTGTGGAGCTTCACTTACAATAAATTATAAAAATTTCCTTTTTTTGACTGATCTATAAATATGTGCACACAATGACTATATTTACACGATTGCAAAAGTTACTTAAAGTTTAATGAGTATACTCACACTTTAAAATTAAAATGAAAATGGATCCATATAATTTTAATTCATGTGAATTAATGATATTTAATGTATATTGGGTAAACAACTAAAAATCAAAAACTTCTTTATACTTATTAACTCACACTTTTCCAGGTAAACAGGCTTCTTAATTAATTCACATTCTCCAGGTGATCAAATAAATAATTAAATTGATAATTCTATAATATTTAAGATCTATGTTCCTTGTTTCTAATGTTTTTTTAAACAAAAGGAATTATTAATATCATTGTTTTATATCTTGACTTTTGCAATCAAGAATAAATTTAATTTGAGGTGAATAAAATTAATTATCTAAGTTTTTATTACAGGAGATAATTGATTTACAAGGATGGGATGCTAAAAGATCATCTATTGGAACATCATCTACTAAATATGAAAATATCAGATACTTTTAACTAAAATATATTTAAACATTAAGCATATTTGTAATTTGATTAATATAAAGATGGTCTACAATTCATTTATTCTTTATGGTCTCATTGGGAACCAAGATACTAGCACTTAAATTATCAGGTGGAATATATAAGTGTCTAAAAAATTTTTTTTGTCACCTGATAAAATAGAAGACTATAACATGTTAAATAAATTAAAACAAAATTTGTGCAAAATAATTTTAAAGGATTTACATGTAATTAAATTGGCTCTGTATAATTGGCTATATATATATATATATATGTAATTGACTATATATATATATATAATTAATATAAAGCTGCTCCCTGACCCTTTACACCACATTTCCCCACCTCCCAAGTTATATCCTAGCTTGTCAGTCTGTGAACATCCTAGCTAGCCATTGGTTCATCAGTCAGCTTGCAAGTATTCTCCTCCACTATTGGTTCCTGCCAGCCCATTAGATTCCAATATCTGGGAGAAGCTTCCATGCCATCTCTCTTCTTTTCCTTCCTTCCAGCCCTGAGTGGATGCTCTAGTCGTCCACATAATAAAATCTCTTGGGTGAGTTCCCGTGTCCGGAGTGGCTTTCTGGGTGTTGTTGTTGGACCACAACTCTGGGCATCCAGAGCACCTGTTCCCCTGGATTTAAGGGTCTGAGCTGCCTTGGGACCCAAGCTCAGCCACATTTTTCTTACAATAATTAAATTGGCTATGTGTAATTAACACAATCAGTTAAGGTTATTAAAAGTTTTTTTTTTATTTTAAATTCTAAGTTTCTATCATAAAAGCCATTTACAAGTAATATTGAACCTTCTAACTAAAGGACAGAAGAAAAAGAAAATACTTAAAACACTAATTATTTCCCATTATAATAAAACAATTTCTTGTGCCTGTTGAATTTCCATTATTTAAAAAAAATGGCTAATTTCAAAGACATTATGGTTTATACAATTTGGTTTAACAATAACTTATTTTAAAATACCACCTTGCATTCCAAATTTCAAATCTCTCTTTAAAAGCCAAATTTGATTTAACAATTCAAACATGTAGCATTTCAAACCAGTAAGGAAAGAATTGTATATGTTGGTAGAATAACTTTACAAAACTTGAGATAAAAAATAATAATGCTCAAAACACTAGAAGAAATAGGGACAGTAAGAACATACCTTAACATTGTAAAAGCTATTTATGCTAAGCCCACAGCCAACATCATTCTTAATGGAGAAAAACTGAAAATATTCCCTTTAAAAAATGGAAAAAGACAGGATGCCCTCTTTCACCACTTCTATTCAACATCGTCCTTGAAATACTAGCCAGAGCAATTAGACCAAAGAAATTAAAGGGATATGAATAGGAAAAGAAGAACTCAAGCTGTCACTGTTTGCTGATGACATCAGTCTATATTTAGAGGATCCAAAAAACTCCACCAGAAAACTTCCAGACCTAATAAATGAATTCAGCAAAATAGCAGGATATAAAATCAACACACGTAAATCTAAAGCATTTTTATTCATAAGCCATGAAACATCTGAAAGGGAAATGAGGAAAACAACTCCATCACAATAACCTCAAAAAAAAAAGGAAATCAATATAACCAAAGAGGTGAAAGATCTCTACAATGAAAACTACAGAACATTAAAGAAAGAAATTGAAGAAGAACTTAGAAAATGGAAAGATCTCCCGTGTTCTTGGGTAGGCAGAATTAATATTATTGAATGACCATACTTCCAAAGACACTATACAGAATTAACACAATTTCAATTAAAATCTCAATGACATTTCTCATATAAATAGAGAAAGCAATCATGAAATTCATCTGAAAGAACAAAAAACCCAGAATAGCCAAAGCAATCTGGGGCAGGAAGAGTGATGTGGAAGGTATCACAATATCAGAGCTTAAACTGTATTATAGAGCAATAGTAACAAAAATGGCATGGTATTAACACCAAAATAGGTTGACCAATGGTACAGGATAGAAGACACAGAGACATATCTACATAAGTACAGTAACCTCATACTAGACAAAGGTGCCAAAAATATGCAATGATGAAAAGATAGCCTCTTCAACAAATGGTGCTGGCAAAACTGGAAATCTATATGCAGTAAAAAATTAAACCCCTACTTCTCACCCTGCGCAAAACTCAACTCAAAGTGAATCAAGTATCTAGGAATTAGACCTGAGACCCGAATCTCCATCACGTTGGTTTAGGACAAGACTTCCTCAACAAGACCCCCATAGCGCAAGAAATAAAAGCAAGAATCAATAAATGGGATAGATTCAAACTAAAAAACTTTTTCTCAGAAAAGGAAACAATAATGGAAAAAAGAGTCTACAGAGTGGGAGAAAATCTTCCACACACTTCAGACAGAGCACTAGTCTCCAAAATTTATAAAGGACTTAAAACTTTACACCAAAAATACAAAGAACCCAATCAATAAATGGGCTAAGGAACTGGGTAGACACTTCACAGAAGATGATATATGGTGATCAACAGATATATGAAAAAGTGCTCATCATCTCTAGTAATCATAGAAATGCAAATTAAAACCACCCTAAGATTTCATCTAACTCTAATTAGAATGACTATTCTCAAGAACATGAGCAATAATAAGTGTTGGCGTGGAGGTGAGGAAAAAGGCACACTCATACATTGATAGTGGAGTTGCAATTGGTGCAGTCACTCTGGAAAGCAGTATAGAGATTCCTCAAAAAACATGGAATGGACCCATCACTTGACCCAGCTATCCCACTCCTCAGTTTATACCCAAAGGACTTAAAATCAGCATACTACAGTGATGAAGTCACATTAATGTCCATAGCTGCTTAATTCACAATAGCTAGATTGTGGAACCAACCTAGATGTCCTTCGATTGATGAATGGATAAAGAAACTGGTATATATACACAATGGAATATTACTCCGCCATAAAGAAGAATAAAATGATGGCATTTGCAGGTAAATGGATGGAGTTGGAGAATATCATGCTAAGTGAAACAGGCCAAGCCCAAAAAACTAAAGGCCAAATATTTTCTCTGATAAGTGGATGATGATACATAATGGGGTGGGGAGTGGCAGAGGGGTCAAGAGAAGAATGGAGGAACTTTGGATGGTGTAGAGGAAAATGGGTTGGGAGGGAGTGTGGGAAGGAAAAATGGTAGAATGAGACAGCATTACCCTATGTATATGTATGATTACATGAATGGTGTGAATCTACATTGTGAACAACTATAGAAATGAAAAGTTGTACATTTGTGTACAATGAATCAAAATGCAGTCTGTAAAAATAAACATTTTAATAAAAGAAAAAAATCAATGACTACATTTTAATTAACCATGGCAATTAGTACTGACTTACTCTGCTACTTATATTCTTGTTTTCCAGATAAAGAAGTCTTTAAAATATTATATGTACAGGGACATGTTATTAAGCTGATGCACCCCAAACTTCAAACTTATATAATAATAACAAATTAATTAATAAATTATTATGTTATTTAATATTTTTAAGTTAAATATGTTATACACTTTTTATGTTACTCTCTACACTAAGAAGTAAACTTAACTATATTTTTAGAGGACTTTCAGGAAATACTGGCTTATTTAAAGTCTAACAATATGGGAGATAGACGTATTTTTACACCTTCCTCCAAGGGGGAATGGAAGCTGTTGGCTTGTCTCTTTCATGTTTCAGACATGATATTAGATTATGCTACTTAATTTATATTAATCCAAAGAATTATATATGGAAATTTTATAAAATAATATTCAGATAAAGAGGCTAAAGATGGTTTCAAGATTAAGGTAACTTCCCTTTTGTCAAGAGACTCACTTAGGAAAAAGTAAATACACATAAAAATTTTTTTGAGGTTCTGACAGCTATTGTTAACATTTACTAAATAATCTTCTAAACTGCTTTCTATACATAAGCTCAGGGATATACATATTTTGTACATACACAATTATATTGCTAATTTTAAAGCTTATACCATTTTAGATTGAACATAATTAGTATTCCTTTACATTATTTTTAATGCCAAATTTTTGTCATATAGTTTATTTATCCAAAACCCTATGTTGCACATTTGGATTATTTTTACACTTTAAAAATAAGGTTATTTAAGATATTCATACAATTATATATTTATACAAAAAGATTATCTTTCCATAGATCCCTTAAAATATAATTGCTAGATCAATGACATAAGTTCTAAGACTTTTAAAATAATTTATGGAATCACTATCCTGACAGATCCTACCAATTCTAATATAATAGCTTAAGTTAATTTAGAATATTAAGGCTATTACCTATAAAACAAACAGGTCCTGAGGCTAATTTTTGTGTCTGTACTGACTGCATTTTTGCAACTCAGCCCACTATTAGAGAAAAATCAAATCCTATATTTGGTGGAAACTTGGCCTTTTATTGTAATGCCCTTTTCAACTTAACAACATTGACTTTAATAATAGGTAACTTTTATTAATCTTGCTGCTCAAATATAAATATTTATTAAGTCACTTCTTATGCTTTAAATATTTGCACAATGCTAGGCCATTGTCTACAACTTAAGGTTAATAATGCTCCAGGTTAGAGCCATCTTTTTTATACATTAAAAAAATAAATAAATAAAAAGGGGGAAACAGATCCCTATATAAACCCACTTAATTTCAAAAAATATTGTCTAAAAATTATGATAGTAGGAGTTTCACCACTGCTGAGTGACACAAGGAGCAATAGAATGCATCAGATCTTACAATAAGGAGATCTTAGAGTTAAGATCTTAGAGTTAAGTGTCACTCACCACTGCTGAGTGACACAAGGAGCAATAGAATGCATCAGATCTTACAATAAGGAGATCTTAGAGTTAAGATCTAATTGTAAAATTTATATGCTAGCTCTTTGAGCGCTCAGGTAAGTAAACTATATGGGAAACCCATTGGGCCCATTTCCCAGATCCACCTTTAATATATCCAATGATATGGACTAGAGAATCCCAATATTTACTGATAATATTCATATGAAGAGAGGTTTTACAGATATTCACATTACACCTATCCATGTGGCTGGCTTTGACTATACTGCCTGCAGTGGAAACTTACCTATCTGCTGTTCCCATGGTAGACTCTGGCTGTCTAGAAGTAACCTTTAAGGAAAAGACAGCAAAAGGAATACCTAAGCCAGCCAATTATACTGGCCTTTGGAATTTAGGATTGTACATTCAGTTATTAGAATGGGACTTTCTCATATAAAGCCAGTCATTTCTATGAAATGTCCACTGATATCTTACTGCCTTAATTGTTTGGTGATAGAACCTGACACTTTCCCTAAATGGATAAAACAGGCAAATGTCTTGCCAATGCAACACATTATCTCTAAAAGTGGATATGTTTTTGGATTGACATTCAAAAATTGATGAAAGACAGTTATATCAACATATTTTCCTCTAGAAGATTCAAAGTCAGAAAGGCCTAAGGTGGCAACATTGCCACTAAATGTTTCACTTTTACTTCTCAAAAAGAATTTACAAGACCTGGGGATATAGTTCAGTTAGAGAGTGCCCCTGGGTTCAATCCTCAGCACTGCAAAAAAAAAAAAAAAAAAAAAAAAGAATTTATAAGCAACGATGTTTAACCTAAATCTTTAATGCTATGAAAGATCTAAGGAACTAGGCAAATAATTGAGTTGTTTAAAACTATTTTCAGTATATAAAATAAGATTAGATATACAATCATTCTGATTTTTGAAACTCCATGTAATTTGGACTATTCCCTATTATTTGGATATTACTTTGCACTACTGGTAACCATGTAATAAAGACCAAAGTAGAATCCAACAAGCTGATTGATATTACACTAGAAAGATGAATAATTTACACTTATATTCTAACAGTTATTTCTTTGATGATAGTTTGGTTCCTATATATTTCAATGTATTGTTTTAGGTTTCTATTTATTCCCACATTCATTATATCTAGGGGCATGATTCCTTCTTTTAAGATGCTATGGCTCCTGAAAATTAAGTATTAATAGAATGATTGAGATTACCTTAAATGCTTTAACCGCTACTATTGCAAATATCAGTAATGATCCTTTTGCTCTCTAATTTAAACAAAGGCTTAAATGTCATAATGACTGTAAGAATGTATGCTGTTACAACTAAATTTCATACTTACCAATTATCATCTAATGGACATTTAATATAGCAGTAATAATAGCCTGGATTTTGTAAAATCATATCACCACATCGAGGACATTCAAAAGGTAAAATTTATTTCATGGACTCTGCATTTCTGGTTGATCAAATAGTTCCTAAATTAAATGATATTGGAATAATATGCTTGCTACTAATTCTTCTTGTATTGTGATAATAGGTTACTATACCCTGCGAACCAAGAGCCAGGACCTAGGAGTTGCTCTCAGAACCAAGATATGGAGCCTCAACTTAACTGCCGATCATTTGCATTTTAAAATATTAAAAAGGGGGAGATGCGGGAAGCCATCCTTATTTAGCAGAATCAAACTAGGTTGAGCCATGGGACACAGAGGTGTGGCTTCTAGGAATTGCCAGGAAGTATGTGGCACTGCCTGGGAGTAGTTCTCTCTCTCCTGAAATTTTCCCCCTAAGAGAATGGCTTCCCTAATTCCACCCTATCCTGTCCATCACAGAAGAAGCTCCTCCCACTTTGCCATAATGACAGAAATGACATATCTTCACAGGTCCTGTCACCCTCCAGAGAATGAGATCACACAATGGTGAGGGTCATTGAGGTCAGCTTCAAATTCTGCTTATCACAATCTTAAACAGAAATTCTTTTCCCAGAAAATTTTTTTTTTTTTTGTCTCTGTGGGTAATAAGCAAACCCACAGTACTCTTCCTGAGGAAAAATAACAATGTAGTTGAGGAGTGAGGGGGTGTATTTTGGCACTGAGGCACATGCCTATAATCCCAGGGACTGAGGCAGAAGGACATGAAGTTTGAGACCAGCTTTGGCAACCTCTTGAGATCCTGGATCAATATAGAAAAAGTTGAGGATCAGGTTCTGTGATAGAGCATTGCCTATCATTCTCAAGGCCCTGGACTTAATCCCCAGTACAGAAGAAGAAGAAAGAAGGAAGAGAGACAGAGAAAGGGGAAGGATTCTATGACTAGAATCATCCAAAGGAAAATAGGGATTTATCATATACACTTCATATATACTGCATGTGTATATGAATCTTGAATTCCATTGAAGGCCCACGTGTTAAAGGCTTGGTCCTCAGCTGACAGAAGTGTTAGGAGTGGAAACTTTGAAAAATGGGACCTAGAGCAAGGATGTTAAGTCATTGAGGATGTGGTGTTGAATGAAATAGTAGGACCCAGTCCCTTCCTGGCTCTCTTTGCTTCCTGGCTCCTGGCATGATATACTGTGCCACCACAGGCCCAAAACAACCAGACCAAGTGACTATGGATTGGACCTTCTGAAACCATCAATCAAAATAAACCATTCTTTCTTTAAAGTTGATTTTCCCAGGTATTTTTTACAGGGATAGAAAGCTAAGTAACACACTCTGTACAAATAGGAACCGGTAAAGCCAGTGGTTGGAATAGACACAGCTTTTCTGATCAACAAGAGTTTTTAAAAGGCAATTAGAACAAAGTTGGGAAATTTAAAGTTCTACCAAAAAGAAGGTTGTAAACAAGAAAATACTGGTGCAATTCAAGCAGTTGGTGGGATATAAAAAGCAACGATTTCTGAAACAAAATCTAACCTCTAATGGTCATGTAAGTAATTTAGTTGAGAATAAACATGAAATTTTGAATTCATGCATACATTTTATTTTTTAGGTTCTAACGGTACTACTTAAAAATAATTTTATTTTATTTGCTTATTTGCTTTATTTTCCCCTAAGAGAGCTGACATTTCTAAGAAATATTTTGCCTAAAGACAATTTCCCTTTCTCGTAAGAAATATTGTAAAATTAGGCTAGTATTATTTTTTCCTTCCTTCTTCCTTCCCTCCCTCCCTCCCTTTCTTTCTTCATGTCCCACCTCCCCGTTCATTCCTCCCACACCCCTGCCCCTTAGGTGCTGGGGCTAGAAGCCAGGGCCTTGAGCATGCTAAGCACACACTGTGTCACTGAACTACATCCATAACCCTATTTCACTTTACAAGAGCAGTTTATTGCCATGTTAATGGTATTTTCTGACTTTTTTATGAGACAGCTGAGTAATCTTTACCAACTGGAAACCTTAAACATTAAAAAAAAAATTCACTTTAAAATATGTAATTTCATCTTCTTAAAGATTTTCTTATTTCCATTTTAAATTTAGAGTATAATTTTAGACACAAACATCTGTTATTTTTAAGTCTTGGCAATTCCTTTAGCCTAATGTTAAATTCTTTTTTCTCCTATTAAATGCAAATAAAGTTAAAAAGATTTTTTTAAAGTTATCAGAGGACTGGGGTTATAATTCATTGATATTGACTTACCTAATATGCATGAGGACCAGTACAGAAAAAAAAGGCAGATATTTATAAAGGTACACATACAGATGTGTTTTTATTTTATATTTTGTACTCTTCTGTAGACAGTGAAAGGATGACCAACTATTTAAGAATGTTCTTTAAAAAATGGAATGTTTCTTTCTATTCATCTTTGCTGGTTTTATACTCTTACTTTGAGAGTATGTTTGCATTGTAGCCCACAGCCCTTATCTTATTAGCTCTGTTCAAGAACCATCACTTTATACCATAATTCCCTTTTAGGAGAGCTACTTTTGACTTAGGACATTCTTTTTACATGCTACTAGTGGTGCTCACAAACCTCCACTCCTTCTCATGATGAAGAAATAACAATCCAGTTTATGTTCTCATCAGTCAAGAACAAAGGATTCCTCATATACAGGGCACCAAATGGAGTACTTAGAAGGATGTTTCATTGGTTGGGCTAAATAAACTCTGAATCTACCCCAAAAGTCTCAAAAGTAACTTCAAGCTTATTCCAACTAATTTAATTATATAATAGAAGCAAATTCACAGATCTTAAAGAAATAACAAAACCCAACAACTAAAAATGGAAAATTCACGAAGTCAGCATCCAGTAAAAAATGAACAGGGGTTTGGAGGTGCAGTTCAGTGATAGAGAATTTGCCTGGCATGTTAGGCCCTGGGTTTGATTCCTAGCACAGGCATGGAAAGAAATAGAAAATTATGACCCATGACCAGAAGAAAATTAATTAACAAAATTAGAACTAGAAATAAAAATGGGATGGAACTAGCAAACAAGTCTGTTAATAGGGTTATTGTAAATATTTTGCGTATGTACATAAAATAGGGGAAAACATAAGGAAAGAATGTGAGATAAATTTTTAAAATTCCAAATTAAACTTCTAGAGAAATTTTAAAAAATGCAATATCTTTAAAAAAATGCAATGGATGAAGCTGGATGAAGTGGAGCATGCCAGTAATACCAGCAGCTTTGGAGAATGAGGCAGGAGGAACATGAGTTTAAAGCCAGCTTCAGCAACAGCAAAGAACTAAGCAACTCAGTGAGACCCTGTCTCTAAATAAAATACAAAAATAGAACTGGGGATGTGATTCAGTGGTTGAGCACCCCTGAGTTCAATCTCCAGTATCAAAAAAAAAAAAAAAAAAGAAACAAACAATGGATGAGATGAACAAAATAGACATTTTCAGAAGAGAAAAAAGCAGTGAATTTTAAAATATAGCAATAAGAAATTATCAAGAGTCAGGGCTGTAGCTCATTGCATAGAGTGAATGCTTTAGCACAAGCTAGGGTTCAATTGCATGCATGGGGAAAAAAAGAGTTGGGAGGAAGAAAGAAAAAAAAAATTTGTCCAAAAGGAAACAGAAAGGAAAAATGACTAAAAAATAGTATCATCTCTAAGTAACATCAGGTAGCCTTATAAATACAGCTGGAGTCCCAGAAGAAGAGGAAAGGGAAGAACAAAAGAAGGAAGCATTTGATGAAAAAACGACCAATGGACAAAAACCTATTAACCTAGAATATCTTTCAGAAAAGACAACAAAATAAATATATTTTACAAAAGCCGAAAGACAGTAATTTGGATCTATATAAAGGAACAAGAAACTTTCAAAATGATTGCAAAGATTTTGTAGGTATTATAATGTGTAAGTAAAATGTATAACAAACATGGTACAATGTCTAGGAGAGGGGAAAGAAAGTACACTGTTGTAAGTCATTATGAAGTGCAGGAAGTGCATGATAAATTGAGGTGGATTGTGATAAGTTATAAAGTGTATACTGTTAACACTAAAGCAGCCACTGAAAAGACATAGATAAGAAGACAACAATGAATATTAATAAAGCCATAAAAATACTTTTTCAAGATGGGCATGGGGTGCACACCTGTATCCCAGCTACTCAGCAGGCTGAGGCAGGAAGATCACAATTTTGAGGCTAGCTTGGACAACTTAGCAAGACTGCCTCAAAATAAAAAGGCTGGGATGTAGCTCAGTGATAGAGTACCCCTGGTTTCAATCCCCAGTAGAAACAAATAAACAAACACTTCATCAAAAGGAATCTCCATTCTGCTTTCCAAAGTTATTGTACTGATTTGTAGTTCCACCAATAATGTATGAGTGTTCCTTTTACTCCACATTCTTGCCAGCATTTGTTATAATTCACGTTCTTGATAATTACTAGTCTTACTGTAGTAGTTTTGATTTGCACTTCCCTGATTGCTAGAGATGTTGAACATTTATTTTTTATATATTTGCTGGCCATTTATTTGTATTTCCTCTTTTGAGAAGTGTCTGCTTAGTTCTTTTGTCTGCTTATTAGTTAGGGTTTTTATGTTAAGATTTTGAGTTCTTTATATATTCTGGATTAATATTCCCTGTTAGAGGAGTAGATGGCAAAATTTTTTCTCCCATTCTGTAGGTCTTCACACTCTTTTTCATTTTCTTTGCTGAGCATAAGTTCTTAATTGATGCAGTCCCACTTATTGTTACGTGGTTTTATTTCTTGAGCTGTATGAGTCATGCTAAGGAAGTCGGTGCCTATGCCAACATGTTGGAGTGATGAGACTGCATTTTTTTTCTAGCAGTTGCAGTTTTACTGGCCTAATTCCTAGATTTTTAATTAATTTATTTTGAGTTGACTTTCATGCAGGGTGAGAGATATAGAGCTAGTTTCATTCTTCTACATGTGGAAAGCAGTAAGAGATTCCTCAAAATACACAAAATAGAACAACCATATGACCCAGCTATCCCATTCCTCAGTATTTATCCAAAAGAACTAAAATCAGCATACTATAGTGATACAGCCACATCAATGTTTATAGCAGTGCAATTCACAATAACCAAGTTGTGGAACCAGCCCAGATACACATCAACAGATGAATGGATAAAGAAAATGTGGTATATATATATATATATATATATATATACACAGTGGAGTTTTACTCAGCCATTAAGAAGAATGAAATTATAAATGGATGGAACTGGAGAACATCATGATAAATGAAATAAGTCAGACTTAGAAAGTCAAATGTTTTCTTTCATATGTGGAAGCTAGAGCAAAATAAGGCAGGAAAAGGGGGAATCCATGAAAATAAAAGAGAGATTTGGTAGAGTAGAGGAAGGGGATTAAGGGGAAAGAGGAGGAAAAAGAAATGGGAGGAACTGTTGAATGAAATTGACCAAACTATCCTGTGTACAGGTATGACTATGCCACAGTGAATTTTATTTTACATATCTATAAAAAACTAACTTTAAAAGACTATAAATAAATTGAAGGACGACCAGTAGAATAGAAGAAAGGGAAACAGGGCTGGGAGGAGAAGAGGGTAAGAGGAAGTACTAGGGACTAAATTTGAACAAATTATATTCCATGCTTCATATATGATTATGTCAAAATGAACCACAATGTTATGTATTATATAATGCATTAATAAACACACACACACACACACATACACACACACAGGCAACAAAAAATAAAAAAGAAGAGAAGAAATAGCAATATTATTGATTTAAGATCAACCCTCTAGATGACCACATTAAACGTCAATTTATATTTAAAGTCAAAGATTGTTAGGGTGGATAAAAAAGCAAGCCCTATCTGATGCTTAAAAGAAAACTATGTTTTATTGGTGCATTAAAATTATACCTAATGCATTCATTATGCTACAATCATACATCCACATAAGGTAATTTGATCAATCTCATTCCCCAGTATCTTTCCTTTCCCTCCCTTCATTCTTACCCTGATTTGCTTTCTCTGATCTCCTATCATTGCATTACTGATCTCTGTTCTATCATTGTTGTTATTTTATTAGTGCGTTATAGTTATATATATTCATATGTACATACATGTGGGATTCATTGTGCTGTATTTGTTCATGAACATAGCATAATTTGGTAGATTTTATTCCCCAGTACTTCCTAGTACTCCTCCCTCCCTCTTGCTTCCCTTTCTCTACTTAAGCAATCAAGTCATGAAAAACATGGAGGAAACTTATATGCATCTTACCAAGTGAAAGAAGTTATCTGAAAGGCTACATTCTTTATAATTCTAACTGCATAACATTATGGAAAAGAATGAACCCTAATATGAACTATGGAGTTTGGGTGATAATCATGTGTCATGTTGTCTCATTGACTAACAAATGTACTACTTTGATGAGGGATGTTGATGGTGGAGAAGGCTCTGGCTGTCTGTAGGGGAATATATAGGAACTTTGAGTACTTTCCACTCAATTTTGCCATAAGTCCAAAAGTGCTTTTAAAAAAAATTCTATAATTTCAAAAGTAAAAGAATGGATAAAGATAATAATCCAATATTGATCAAATGAAAAATGGAGTAACTTTATTAATATCAGAAACTAATATGCAAAGCATATTAGAAGAACTCCCTATCGACAAATGGGTCAATCCATCAAGAGGATATAACAATACTAAACATTTATACCTCTAATAATAAAGGTTTGAAATATATGAAGCAAAAATTGACAGAATCTAGCAAGATGTGGTATTGTAAGCTTGTAGTTCCAGCTTCTTGTGAGGCTGGTGAGGAGTTTGAGTTCAGCCTCAGCAACTAAGTAAGACCCCACCTCAAAATAAATAAATAGGGAGACCTGGCCCAGTCACCAGGCCCAGCACCACCCATGCACATCTCCCACACCTAGAAGGTCTGGACCAGCCAGCGCCTGCTGTCTCTAGTGCCTAAACCGTGTGCAGTCTAGTGCCAACACTGTGGCTGACCATGTATAACACGTAGAGACACCTCTGCCCATTAGCATGGATTATTCCTGACTTGGAGGCCACCATCCCTTGTGGGGCAACACCCTTCTTGGGTTGCCACATTATCAAGTTCCTCCCAGATATCAGGCTACTGATGACTTGGAGATTGTTTGAACAATATAATTTTATTGTAGAATTTTTTGTTAGTAGTATTATTACAATTATTCCTAGTATACCTATTATTCTTACTTTTCTTTTCTTTTATTAATATTTTTCTCACCCTCCCTATTTTCCTCTTATCTATCTGTTTCCTTGGAGACTCTTTCTTTCTTTTCTTATGTTTACAACCATTTCTTTTAATTCCACTTTCACTACTCCTATAACATAGTACCTCTATAGACTCACTTTTAAACTTATTAAAGTCATATCCTACACCCCTCTCCCTATCTTCTTTGTCCAATATTAGAAATTGTGGTCCTTATTATAAACCTATTGGTTAAGCTGTAGATAATAATTGAACTCATAATCCCTGTTTATTGAGACAATATGGTTAATATCTTAACAGGAACTATTTGAGTTAAGGATGCATATTGTTTGTATGATTTGCTGCTAGTATTGATCTCTCACTTCAAGGTGAGGTATTGGAAACCTGCAGGGACTCTATAAATCTGTAGGGGGGAAACAGCAATATCTTGGATTCGCACTGCTAGAGGGGAAGATACATGAACAACATGAGAAAGCAAGGGAAGAAAGCATCTGAAACAAACCTAGATGCTACAACAATAGAATCCAATGACAACATGGCAAAATAAATGTCAGAAAGGGAGTTCAGAATGTACATAATTAAAAAGATCTGAGAAGAAAATGATGAGATGAGAGAGCAAATGCAGGCAATAAATGATTGCACCAATCAACAGTTAAAAGAGCAAATGTAGGAAGCAACAGATCAGTTCAATAAAGAGATAGAGATTCTGAAATCAAACAAACAGAAATTCTTAAAATGAAGGAAACAATAAGCCAAAATAAAAACTCAAGAGAAAGCCTAAACAACAGGCAAGGTCACTTGGAAGACAGAACCTCAGACAATGAAGACAAAATATTTAATCTTTTTTTTTCTGTTTTAAATTTAATCCTTTACTTAGAATATTTATCTATATTTTATAATGGTATTGAAACCTAGGAAATAAGACAAAAAACTCAGTTTTCAAACCCAAGCAGAGTTATAGGACAGGTAAAGATGGACTTGTGACCTAACTATCTATCTTATAAAAGTATGAGATAAGTACTTTTCAAATGGCTGTTTTTTATTATTACTAATTATATTATACCTATAGCATAACTAGCGGTAGTAAAATTTGTTTTATTTCGGTTCAGTGTCTATAATTTTATCTAAGAGCAAGACAACTGTAAAGTAAATCTAAACAATATACTATTCTTACACAGACAAAAGGGATTTCCCTCCTTTATTAAGTTCTTATTTTAGGACATACCAATTTGTACTCCTCATAAGAAGCATACCATTTTTTTTAAAAAAAGTGTTTTCCTCCTGCTTCCAATATTCATACGTCTTCCTAGACAATCATGAGTGGAGTTAAATGTTAAAAACTTAACACATACAAAACATCATCACATTTTCCCATAGTATTTTCCTAAATGGTACTTTTATAAATCAAAATTCCTAACTAAACCCAGTATCAGCAAATAGTTGTTGGGTGATAAGGAATTTAAACTTCAAAGCAACTACGTAATAAATCTGGCAACTCAATTTTGTAATTCAAACCTAGTAACAAATTAGAGGTGAAAAACTAAGTTTAAATTATAGTGGGAGTACACGTATGCATCTATATATATATATATATATACACACACACACATACGTGTGCCCCATATTCTAAGTTTGTTTTTTTATTTTTTATTTATTTATTTTTTTGTGGGGAGGAGTCACCTCTACCAAGATCAAGAGGAAACACAGTAATTCATTTTTAAGTTAGGAACTAGGCACACCTTAAAATTTTCAACATTAATTTCCTTTATGTGGTGTTATAATAAATACTCTATAACACTATTGGTTGAAGCCTTGGTAAGAATAAGGTCTGTTTTAAAATATCTAAGATTTTTTAAAGTAATACTATACTGGAGATGCATCTGGAAAATATCCAATATCCATACCTAGATCAAAATAAATGAAAAACTTAAAGAGGGAAGTTTGAACACTACTAATCCTTTGCCATATGGAAAGTACAGATATCAGTAGAAAACTAAGTGAAAAAAGACGATATTACCTGGTTTCTAAGGCACACAGTTATATACAACATCTAAAGTGGGGTTTATTTGATAAACTGCAGTAAGCTCTCAGAACATTTGATGAAACTCAGGTAGAAATAGGCGAGTATTCACATAATGTGTCAGTCTGCAGTCCAGAAAGTATTTCAACTAAAATATGTCAATTCTTACATCTGAAATCACTTAGAAATTACTGATGTAGTATTTGGAACAGTTTCCATGTAGAAGACTTTGTAAGCTGACATAACAGAGATCAATGCTTTAGATGGCTAGGTAAACTCCATTCTCTTTTTTTCCAACAATGCCTCATTTCCACTACATAAGGCTTGGTCTCCAGTCCCACTATCCAATGTCTGCCTTACATTAAGTTTTACTTCGTTGTCACCACACAAAGTGATTACATTATAAAAGGCCTCTAGGTCACTCTGTTCAAATTTAACAGCTGGTTTCAGTGATGCTCCAGGAGCAAGGGAACTTTCTCCAACAATTCTCAGATTGATAAATTTGATTTTCCAAGTATTTGAGACAAAAGGGCAGCGGATAAGTCCAAAAATTTGTTCAAAAATGCCCAAACAAGTGTTCCCTCGATGAACAGTGCCTGCAACACCAACCATAACTAACTCATGTGGAGAAGAAGCACATTTTAGGCCATGGGAGTCTAGGTTAGGGCTGAGAAAAAGAAATTCTTCTTTTACTAGTGACAGTAAATGAAGGCTTACAATTTCCGCTCCATGGTAGTCTATCACATTTTGTTCTGATGTATTGTAATAAAACCTAAGCTTGACATCATGCCAAAAGTGCTGTGGCCCCCATTCATCTTGAGGTGGTCCCAGAAAATGATTCTGAGAATTAAGAAGTTCAAAGAACCAATGGCAGAATTCTTCTCCTAGGCGACGAAAATCAACTTTTTCAGCTTTTTTATCTTCTTTTGCCTGCTGCTGAAAGAGTCGGATGTCCTCTGTGTTTGAAACCTGCTCTGTTGTTTCCTTCAGTTTCCATTGTGATTGCTTTTCCCAGTAATCTTTTGCATGTTGAATAAGATTGTGTTTTTCAGTTGCTGGAGGTATAACCATCCCCTGTGTTGCCAAGTACTTAAATATAACTTCTCGCTGGACTTTTTTATGCTTAAGAAGCTCGTCTACACTTTGACTATACACTAATATTGCACGAATGGCATCTTGGCAGTCCTCAGGTTGCACTAGACGGTTGGTGACGGTGTCGCATAGGGCCATGATCTCGTCGTTGTCCAGCAGGCCGAGCAGATGATGACAGCCCTCCATCTCTAAGTGGCTAAGCCCCGACATCTCGACCCCCGGGAAGGGGGGAGAGGACGACGCCAATACAGTGGCCTCTACCGCCCACAGGGCCCGCCAAAATATTTAATCTTGAAAATAAAGTTGAACAAACAGAGAAGATGGTAACAAATCATGAATGAAACCTACAAGAAATATGGGATATCATGAAAAGACCAAACTTAAGAATTACTGGGATTGAGGAAGGCACAGAGATACAAACCAAAGGAACCAAATGTACAAAATTACAACAGATCCACACCAAGGCACATTATAATAAAAACACCTAACATTCAAAATAAAGATAGAATTTTAAAGACTGTGAGAGACAAGCATCAGATTATATACAGGGGGAAACCAATAAAAATATCAGCAGATTTTTCAGCTGACTCTAAAAGCTAGAAGGGCCTGGAAAACATATTTCAAGTTCTGAAAGAAAATGGATGCCAACCAAGAATCTTATACCCAGCAAAACTTACCTTTGTATTTGACAATGAAATAAAATCCTTCCATGATAAACAAAAGTTAAAAGAATTTACAAATAGAAAGCCTGCACCACAGAATATTCTCAATAAAATATTAATGAGGAAGAAATGAAAAACAACAATGTAGGTCAGCAGAGGGAGGAAATACCCTAAAGGAATAGCCTATTAAGGAGAAAATAAGTGAACTTAAAAAAACAAAAATAAGCCAAAATGACCAGGAATACAAGTCATATCTCAATAAT
This sequence comes from Sciurus vulgaris, assembly GCF_902686455.1. Lineage (NCBI taxonomy): Eukaryota > Metazoa > Chordata > Mammalia > Rodentia > Sciuridae > Sciurus > Sciurus vulgaris. The sequence continues at coordinate 34,401,405 of NC_136474.1, forward strand.
AACCCTGAATGTTAATGAACTAAACTCATCAATCAAAAACATAGATTGGCAGATTGGATTAAAAAGAAAGACCCAACAATTTGCTGCCTTCAAGAGACTCATCTCATAGAAAAATATACCCACAGACTAAAGGTGAAAGGATGGCAAAAAACATACCACACACATGGATTCAGTAAAAAAAACAGGGGTTTCCATCCTCATATCAGATAAAGTGAACTTCAAGCCAAAGTTAGTCAGAAGGGATAAAGAAGGACATTTCATACTGCTAAAGGGAACCATAAATCAGCAAGACATAACAATCCTAAATATTTATGCCCCAAATAGTGACTCATCCATGTATGTCAAACAAATCCTTCTCAATTATGGAACCAAATAGACCACAACACAACAATACTAGGTGACTTTAACATACCTCTCTCACCATTGGACAGATCTTCCAAATAAAAATTGAACAAAGAAACCATAGAACTCAATAACACAATCAATAATTTAGACTTAGCAGACATATATAGAATATTCCATCTATCAATGAGTGAATATGCTTTCTTCTCAGCAGCACAGGAATCCTTCTCTAAAATAGACCATATGCTGTGCCACAAAGCTACTCTTAGCAAATACAAAAAATAGAGAGACTACCTTGTATTCTATCAGATCAAAATGGAATGAAATTAGAAATCAATGATAAAATAAGAAACAGAAACTACTCCAACACCTAGAGACTAAATAATATGCTATTGAATGATCCATGGATAACAGAAGACATGGGGGGAAATAAAAAAATTCTTAGAGGTAAATGAGAACAACAATACAACATACCAAAATCTCTGGGACACTATGGAAGCAGTACTAAGAGGAAAGTTCATTGCATGGAGCATATTCGATAAAAGAGGAAAAAGTCAACAAATAAACAACATAACATTACAGCTCAAAGCCCTAGAAAAAGAAGAACAGATCACCACCAAAAATAGAAGAGGACAGGAAAAAATTAAAATCAAACCTGAAATCAATGAAATTTAAACAAAGGAAATAATTCAAAAAATTGTCAAAACAAAAGTTGGTTCTTTAAAAAAGTAAACAATATTAATAAACCCTTAGTCACACTAATGAAGAGAAAGAGAGAGAAAACTCAAATTTCTAAAATTCATGATGAAAAAAGGACTTATCACAACAGACACTATTGAAATACAAAACATAATTATAAACTATTTTGAAAATCTACACTCCAACAAAATAGAAAATCTTGAAGACATCTACAGGTTTCTAGAGACATATGATCCACCCACTGAATCAGGAGGGCATACACAACTTAAATAGATCAATTTCAAGCAATGAAAAAGAAGTAATCAAAAGTATATCAACCAAGAAAAGTTCAGGACCAGATGGATTCTCAGCTGAGTTCTACAAGAACTTCAAAGAACTCATTCCAATAATGCTCAAAGTATTCCATAAAATAGAAAAAAGAAGGGAACCCTTCCAAACTCATTCTATGAAGCTAATATCACACCGATACCAAAACCAGGCAAAGACACACTGAGGAAAGAAAATTTCAGACCAACATTCCTAATGAACACAGATGTAAAAATTCTTAACAAAATTTTAGTAAATCACATACAAAAACGTATTGAAAAGATAGGGCACCATAATCAAGTGGGTTTCATCCCAGGGATGCAAGGTTAGTTCGACATCTGGATATCAATAAATGTAATTCACCACATCAACAGACTTAAAGTTAAAAATCATATGATTATTTCAATAGATGCAGAAAAAGCACTTGATAAATTACAGCACCCTTTCATGCTCAAAACACTAGAACAAAGAGGAATAGTAGGAATACACCTCAACATGTAAAGGCTATTTATGATAAGCCCATGGACAACATCATTCTTTTTTTTTTTTCCTTTGTGTACACATTTAGTTTTATTGTAACAAAGCAACTTGTACACTTTTAACGTTTAAAACTGAGCATCATCTTTCCTTTCCAGTGAAAACAAAAAAGAAAATTTAAAAATAAACAAACAAAATTACAATAGAGAAAGTCAATTCCAAATAAGATCCTACAGGTTCTGCTGATTCTCCCATCGAGTGGCAGGGCTCAAGTCATCATTAGGAGAGAATTTTATTTTAAAAGTGTCATCTTAAACTGCAAGGATGTCCGTTAAACATCACAATTAAACATGCCAAAGGAGAAGCCATGTTGTCAAAATGCCCACTTAACCCACCCAAACATCTCAAACCCACCCTTTGCTGACCTTCTATAACCCCATTTTTTAAAGTTTTTTTTTCTTTTTTTAAACAAGAAAAAGTAGACAGATACATGTTGGTAATTGCTAACTGTCCATATTCACATAGAGACACAGTGTAATCTCTGAGCCCAATATACAGAGAAAGGAGGAAAAAAGCTAGAATTCTATGCACTACTACACAGGGGCCTAGCACCCTCCAGCTTCCAGCAGAGTGAAGGGAGCAGAAGGTTTTTCTTTTTTCCCACAGAGCACGGTGGTGTTGATTCCATACAGTTTGTTTTGAGACAGGAAGGGATAAAAATGAATTCAGAACAGAAGGGTGTAGATTCTTTTCCCATTATACTCTGCTCAAGGTACTTCCCCCAAATAAGTTGAGAACCAAGGTTTGAGAAAAGAGACCTCAAGAACAGGGTGACTGAGCACAAGGGGGGGAGGGGGGAAAGAAAGGAAGGGGAAAAAAAAAAAAAAAAAAAAGACTGCAACTTGCTCCCAGGGACTGAATTAAAAGAAAAAAAAAAAAAAAAAAAAAAAAAAAAAAAAAGGAAAGAAAAAGAGAACAACAACAAAGAAAAAAAAAAAAAAGAAAACAACAACAAAGAAAAAAAAAGGTTGGAATCCATCAGTGTTCAATTAGTCATCTTCTCCTTCATCCTCCTCTCCTTCCTCCCCTTCATCATCACCTTCATCCTCTTCACCTTCATCCTCAACCCCTTCTTCATCAATATCTTCCAATCCTTCTTCATCATCATCATCATCTTCTTCTCCTTCCCCTTCTTCATCATCCATATCAGGAACCAAGTAGTACTGCAATGGATTTGGCCAAATATCGTCTTTGATGACCTCTCCTAATTCATCTGCACCTGCATCAGAATGGTCAGTAAACCAGGTAAAGAAGCTCTCTGGTTCTTCACGCTGTCTCTTCCTGCTGGCTTTATTCTGCGTTTGACTTGAACGTTTCGTCAAATCCTTTCCAGATTTCCATTTGATTTCAGTGGACTTTGAAGATGGATCACCACTCTCATTCAGATGAAATTCTTTGGAGAGAACTTTATTTTCGAAGTAAGGATTTTCATCAAAATAAAAATCTATTCTGTAACCTGATTTGATATCTTCAAATTCTGTCACTTCAACTCTGGTCAAATAATGCAGCGCCTCTTCGTCTTCCTCCCCAAGCAGTGCAGACACTTGTGGATGGGTTGACAAATGTTGTTACCCCAAAATTTGGGATTTTGGCGATCAATTCTGACCTCTTCTGAAAAAATGGTTGGCGGAGTTTGTTATATTTCTGTTCTACTTTCAATATCTCCTCACTGGCTTGTTCATTAAGTCTGTCTATTTCATTTTGTACTTCATCAATATGTTCAATTGCTTCTTGTTGTTCTTTTTCTGAGGTCTCGTGGGCCCCGTCGTGGTTGGAGTTGAGCTCCTTTTTACTGACTTTGGCCGCCGGCGCGGACATGGTGCTGCTCCGCGGTCGGGGGGTGGAGCGGGGAGGGGGAGAGAAGGGAAGGCGAAGGGGGCGGGCAGGCGGCTTCCGCTCACGCCACGCGCGGGCGCCCGCTCGGTCTGGCCGCCTCCTCCCGGCGCTCGCTCGCTCGCCCTCCCCTGGGGCCTGACGACGAGGGAGGGGCGGGGCGGCGTGCCCGCCGGTCGGGGCTCCTGCTCGCGGAGGGGAGGCGGCGGTGAACGGCTGGGCTTCCTCACCGGCGCTTCGCGCTCTGCGCTCCGGCTTGCTGCTCGTTCTCCCCGAGCCGCCTCCTCCTCCGCCTCTTCCTCAGGGCCGGACAACATCATTCTAAAGGGAGAAAAACTGAAAGCATTCTAACTGAAAACCGAAACAAGGCAGGGATGCCCTCTTTCACCACTTCTCTTCAACATTGTCCTTGAAACATCAGCAAGATAGACCAAAGAAATTAAAGGGATACAATAGGAAAAGAAGAACTCAAACTATCTCTATTTGCCAATGACATGATTCTACATTTAGAGGAGCTGAAAAATGCCACCAGAAAACTTCTAGAGCTCATAAATGAATTTAGTAAAGTAGCAGGATATAAAATCAATGCTCATAAATCTAATACATTTTTATTCATAAGTGACGAATCCTCGGAAAGAGAAATTTGGAAAACTATTCCATTCATCCTAACCTCAAAAAATAAATAAATAAATGAAATAAAATACTTGGGAATTAATCTAACAAAAGAGGTGAGAGAACTCTACAATGAGAACTACAGAATACTGAAGAAAGAAATTAAAGAAAACCTTAGAAGATGGAAAGATCTCCCATGTTCTTGGGTAGGTAGAATTAACATTGCCAAAATGGTCATACTACCAAAAGTGCTATACGAATTCAATGCAATTCCAATTAAAATTCCAGTGACATACCTCATAGAGATAGAGCAAGAAATCATGAAATTCATTTGGAAGAATAAGAGACCTAGAATAGCTAAAGCAATTCTTAGCAGGAAGAGCAAAGCAAGAGGTATCATAATATCACACCTTCAACTATACTACACAGCAATGGTAACAAAAACAGCATGGTATTGGCACCAAAATAGACATGTAGACCAATGGTACAGAATAGAGGAAACAGAGACAAGCCCAAATAAATATGGTTATCTCATACTAGACAAAGGAGCCAAAAACATACAATGGAGAAAAGATATCTTCTTCAACAAATGGTGTTGGCAAAACTGGAAATCCATGTGCAGCAGAATGAAACTAAACCCCTATCTCTCACCCTGCACAAAACTCAACTCAAAATGGATCAAGGACCTAGAAATTAGACCAGAGACCCTGCATCACATAGAAGAAAAAGTAGGTTCAAATCTTCATCGTGTCAGCTTAGGACCAGACTTCCTTAACATGACTCCCGAAGTACAAGAAATAGAAGCGGGAATCAATAATTGGGATAGATTCAAACTAAACAACAATCAACAAATGTTGAGGAAACAATCAACAATGTGAAGAGAGAGCCTATAGAGTGGGAGAAAATCTTTGCCACACACACTTCAGATAGAGCACTAATCTTCAGAATCTATAAAGAACCCAAAAACTTTACACCAAGAATATAAAATATCCAGTCAATAAATGGACTAAGGAACTGTGCAGACAGTTCACAGAAGACCTATAAGCAATCAAAAGATTCATGAAAAAATGTTCAACAACTCTAGTAATAAAAGAAATGCAAATAAAAACTACCCTAAGATTTCATCTCACCTCAACTAGAATGTCTATTATCGAGAACACAAGGAACAATAGGTGTTGGTGAGGAAGTGGGGAAAAAGGCACACTCATACATTGCTGGTGAGGTTGCAGATTAGTGCAGCCACTCTGGAAAGCAGTATGGAGATTCCTTAGAAAACTTGGAATGGAACCACCATTGACCCAGCTATCCCATTCCTTGGCCTATACCCAAAGGACTTAAAATCAGCATACTACAGGGACACAGCTACATCAATGTTTATAGCAGTTCAATTCACAATAGCTAGGTTGGGGAACCAACCTAGATACCCTTCAATAGATGAATGAACTGTGGTATATATACCCAATGGAATATTATTCAACCATAAAGAAGAATAAAATTATGGCATTTTCAGGTAAATGGATGGAGTTGGACTATTATGCTAAGTGAGATAAGCCAATCCCAAAAAACCAAAGGCTGAATGTTTTCTCTGATAAGTGGATGATGATATATAATGGGGGCAAGGAGGCAAGAATGGAGAAAGGATGGATTGTGGAGAGGAAAATGAGGGGTGGGGAAAGGGTGGGGGGAAGGTAAAATAATAGAATGACATCATTACATAGGGTAACATCATTACCCTATGTACATGTATGATTACAAATGGTGCAACTCTACTTTGTGTACAACCAGAGAAATAATAGACGTACCCTATTTGTGTACCATGAATCAAAATTTTTTAAAAATTGGAAATAAAAATAAATATAAAAATAAATAAATAAATAAATAAGTAAATACATAAATGAAAGATCTGCTACTGCAGTTTAAATCTGAAATGTCCCCCAAAGTCCCATGTGTCAAGTACTTGGTCACTAGTCTGTGGCATTATTCATAGGTGGTGGAACCTTTGGGTGGTGGGGTTCAGTGGAAGGAAATTAGATGATTGAGGATGTACACTTGAAGAGGATATTGGGACCCCTGATTGTTCCTTCTCTCTTTGCTTCTTGACTGCCATGAGGCAAGCAGCTCAGCTCCACCACTATTTTAGTCAGTTTTCTTAGTGCTGTGACCAAAAGACCTGACAAGAACAATCAGAAGAGGAAAAGTTTATTTTGGGGCTCATGGTTCCAGAGGTCTCAGTCCATAAATGACTGACTCTCTTGCTCAAGTGAAGCAGAACATCATAGCAGAAGAATGTGGCAGAGGAAAGTGACTCAAGAAATCATACCAGGAAGTAGAGAGAGAGAGAGAGAGAGAGAGAAAGAGAGAGAGAGAGAGCTCTTCTTACCCAACAAAATATAAACAATGACCCACTTTCTCCAGTCATACCCTAACTACCTACAGTCATCACTCAGTTAAGCCCTATCAGGGGATTCATGCACTGATCAGGTTAAGGCTCTCATAACCCAAACATTTCACTTCTAAATCTTTTTGCATTGTTTTACATATGAGCTTTTGGGGGATGTCTCACCCCTAAACCATAACAACCACAGACACCCTGCCACGATTTTCTGCCTCATCATAAGCCTAAAATAATGGGTCTAGCGACCATGGACTGAAACCTCTAAAAGACTTCAGATATTTCTTTAAGAAGAAGTTACATCAGTAATACTTAGGTTAGTAAGTACTCAAACCAATTATCTAAGATTTTACATTAGGAATCTAGAAAAACAAGCAAATTAAACACAAAGAAAGCAGAAGGAAGGAAGGAAAGATATTAAATCGTTGAATTAGAAAACTTAAGAACAATAGAAAAAAATTAATGAGCCAGAACCTGCTTCTCTCAATAAGATATATAAAATTTAAAAAATCTCTAGCCAGTTATGAGGAATGAAAAAATAGAAGATAGAAATTACCAATATCATAAATAAAAATGAATATCACTTCAGATCCTATAATGAAAACCTAATAAGGAAATATTATGAATATTTTATTTAAAAAATGCTATAGTTTGAATAAAATGGAGAAACTATCTGAAAGACATGATCAAGCAAATATCAAGAAGATATAAATAGCTTGAACAGTCCTACATCTATTAAAGAAATTAAGATTACATTTAAAATCTTTCCCAAAAGGAAACCTCTAGGTCAAGATAGCTTCACTGGTGAATTCTATCAAATATTTAAGGAGGAAATAAAACAATTCTGCACAAAGCAGGAAACAAAAATTTCAGAAAAAAAGAAGAAAATAGAATGCTTTCTAGCTCATGTTGTGAAGACAGCAATCCTATACCACAGAGAAAAAGAAATTACAAAAAAGTCTGCACTAACAGTCCTCATTATAGTTACAAAAGTCCTTAACAAAAAATTAGGAGAACTTCCAGGCATGGTGGCACACACCTGTAATAGTAGTAGTAGTAATTAACGAACCCGTTTTAGTCAGTTTTTTTTTGATGCTGTGGCTAAAGGACCTGACTAGCACAACGGTAGAGGAAAAGAGTTTTATTTGAGGGTTCATGGTTTCAGAGATCTTGGTCCATAGAAGGTCGGTTCCATTTCTCGAGGCTCAAGGTGAGGCTGAACATCATGGCAGGAGAGTGTGGCAGAGGCAAGCAGCTCACATCTTTGTGATTAGAAAGCAGAGAGAGAGAGAGAGACACCACTAGCTAGATACAAATATATACCCCCAAGCCACATCCCAATTCCCACCTCCTCCAGTCACACTCTACCACTTCAGTCACCACTCAGTTAATCCCATCAGGGATCCATTCTCTGATTAGGTTAAGGCTGTAACCCAATCATTTCTCCTCCAAACCTTTTTGCTTTGTGTCATACATGAGCTTTTGGAAGACACCTAACATTCAAACCATAATAAAACCCAAACCAAATCCAGCAACACATCAGAATGAAAATATATTACAACAAATTTAGTTTTATCCTGAGAATGAAAGGTTGGTTTAACAACTGAAAATCAATGTAATTCACCATATTAAGAGACTAAAAAAGCCAAACAGCAAAACATCTCACAAGGTGCAAGAAAGCACTGAAAAGAATTTGAGCATCAATCACCATAAAATTATTTAGCAAAATAAATACAAAAGAATTTCCTCAACTTGATAAAGGTATCTTTGAATAAACCATAGATAATACACCTAATGGTGAAACACTTGAGTGCTTTCTTCCTAAGATTAGAAGCAAGAGGAGAATGTCTGCTTTCACAAGTTCTATTTAACACTGGAGAAGAGGTCCTGATCATTGTTTCAAACCAATATAGGGAAAACAAGGTATACAAGAGTAAAAGTTAGAAGAAAAAATCTCTATTCAACAATAGCATGAGCTTTATATAGAAAATCTAAAGAAATCTACCCTCTCCCTCTCACAAAAAGTACCAGAACTAATAACTAAATTTAGTACAAAAATAAATTTTATTTCTATATAATAGTAATGAGCTATTGGAAATCAAAAATTAAAATTAAAATATTCAATGTACTTATGGAAGGAAAGACTCAATATTGTTAAGACGTCAATTTTTTCCAAGTTGCTTATACAATTCCAATCAATATTGAAAGTTGTCTATACCCAATTCCAATTGCTATCCAAATAGGCATTTTTGTAGAATTTGAAAGATAATTCTAAATTTTTGGAATTGCAAATAATCACAAGAGCCTGAAATTTTTGAAGAAAGAGAATAAAGGTGGAGCCCTTACACTAATTTCAAGATTTACTATAAAGCTGTATTGATCCAGAGAGTATGGTAGAGAAATTAATATAGACATGTATGAGTGGAACTGAATAGATGTTGCAGAAATGAACCAGCATACGTAGAGGCAATTGTTTCTTTCTAAAAATTTTTTAGGGTTTTTTTTTTTTTTGTATTTGTAGATGAACAGAATGCCTTTATTTGTTATGTGGTACTAAGGATTGAACCCAATGCCTCACACATGCTAGGCAAGGGCTCTGTCACTGAGCCAGGCTCCAGTCCCTAAGTATTTGCTTTTTGACACAGGTGTTAAGGAAGTTCAATGGGGAGAAGGATGGTTTTCTCAATAAATGATGCTAAAACAAGTTAACATCCATATGCAAAACCATGAATCTTTATTTTCGTGATATACAGACTATCTTAAAATAAGTGAAAACACAAATTGTGTTGAATGTATTAAATTTTCAGAAGAAAACAGAGATTCCTTGATTAAGATAGGAAAAGCATTAGCCATAAAAGAAAAAAATGATAAATTAAGTCTTAGATTTAAACTTTTGTTTTTCAAAGACAAAAGTTAAGAAAATGAAAATGTAAGGCACCCCCTGAAAAAATATTGGTAAAGTATATACTGATAAAATACTAGATTTCAGAATGCATAAATTCTTATAACTCAATAAAACAGAAACCCAATTTATAAAACAGATATTTGACTAAAGAGGCTATTACACATGGCAAATAAGCACATAAAAAGATGCTCACCATTACTAGTCACAGGGAAGTAAAATTAAAACCACAGAGGAAGAGGCCTGATCAAGTCCTCTTTTGCCTAACTTTTTTTCAGGCAATAGCCACATCAGTTCTGGGACACACTGATTTAATTTAGTCATCCTATCTGGCAGATTCAGAGCAGACAACACCAATGTCAAATTCTAAGTTACTTCTTAGCAGAGTTAAAGACAACACAAACAAACAAACAAAAAAGAATCCAATCTTCTGAGTTTTGTATATGGTAGATTTTATTTTCCAGAGTTGGCCACAATGCTATAATAATCATGCTCCTTCTATCTGAGTGGACTTGGGTAATAGCAAAAGTGACACTATGTGACTTCCAAAGTTAGGTTGTTAAAAGTGATACACTTCCAATTTTGTTCTTCCAGAATACTCAGGAATCCTGAACCAGAAGTCCAACCACCAGAAAGCTACCATACTGATCTGACTAGATGAAGCAAGAGTAAGGCCCAGCTTATCCCAGCTGTTATAAATGACCCTCAATTTCTCTCTTCCAGCTGCAGACTGCCTGCCAGAACCTGAATGAGAGACTTCAAGATGAAAAGCACCTGCCTCGTCCTTCCTGAATTTCAGACCTATAAAACACATGAGAGAATGAAATGATTATTATAGTTATGGACCACTGAATTTTGGGGTAATTTGTTATGCTGTAATAATAACTAGAATATGGGACATACTAGTAAAAATTTTCTGTGGAAAGATAGGGCTAGATGCTACCTGGAAGAGATTTTCTTTTTCCTAAACTCAAAGTAAAATGCTATAATTTTCTTTATATCAGCTATGCCACCAAGATTTTTTTATGGACTTAAATTATTTTCCAAACTTGGGCAAGATTCCTGTGTCTCTTTAAGAGACATTAGCTTATTAAAACATCTGAGCACCTGTTTTATGCCGGGCACAAGGCTATATTATCCATGAATGGTCAGATTTCTGGTGTGAGCTACAACATTGTTATCAATCAGCTAAGAGTCTTTTCTCAGTGCAGGGTAGAAATTATGAAAAGGCAAAGTATAGCACATTTTGATGTTACCAATTCTTAGTGTTACCAACTCCCAGCTCTTAGTGGTATCAGCTACCCAAGGGCTCTTGTGCTCAATTTAAATAAAATTGAGGAGAAAGCAAGCAATATCTCAACAAAGCTTTATTGGGGCTTGTGCTTTAGCACAGGGGAGACAGTGCACAAGGGTAGGCTTACATACTGTTCATTGGAGATGCAAAGAGCAGGGCTTCCATAGATAAAAAGGGAGGCTTGTGGAGGTGTAGTCAACTGTTGCACAGATCTCAGGATTTCTGAACATGCCTTGTCAGATTATTTTGCACCCAGGTTTGCACTTTACAGTGTGATCTGTGCATGCATATTGGATTCATCTATCTGGCTTGTGGAGATGATGGAGGTGCTTACTACTGCCATCAAGGTCAAGTTCTGGAATATTTCTGCCTGCTGATGTTTTGGAAGAGCTTGGAGGAGTCAGCAACTCCTGAATCTGGTCATTGGTGGAAAGAATTCTTCCTATTAACTATTATCCACCTCAGTCCAAAGCACTGATTGCAATGTGATATTCTCATTTCATAAGGGGAAAAAAAACGCTAAGTACCAGACTGACTCTGATTTAGATTTTTAAATGGAGTTGAAGCCAGGCAGTCTCTTAGTTGGCATAGCACAACATTCTCACAACTCTTTCTTCTTGGTCTTGCTCCTCTTTTTTTTTTTTTTTTAGTGATGAGCCTTATGTAAGACTCACAGTTAGTGCTCAGTGAATGTGTGTTGAATGAATACATTAACACTGGGGTTCTGGCTGCTGCTGCTGTGTTGACCAAAACCTCCCCATGTTTTGTTTATTATCACCACATCCCTGGGAAAATCCATGGCTCTCCTGGCTTCCCCATCCTCAGCTGCCCTTTTAGGTCCCTAAGGTCTCTTTTTTGTTGTGGATGCAGTACTTGGGATTGAACTCAGGGACATCCCCAGCTCTCTCCCATCATTTTTTGGGACAGGGTCTCACGAAAGTGCCCAGGTTGGCCTCAAACTTGCAATCCTCCTGCCTTGCCTGGCCCTGAGATCTTTTCAGCTCTCCCAGGTGTGGAGAGTCTCTGTGGAAGTTATGCTGTTGTGTGGATGATCATGCAAGGCCTGGGATGCTTCCACATATGTGTACATGCTTTCTGATTCTGCCTGCCTGCCCTGCAGGCCGACTACTATTTTACTGTCTGTGGAATCTCATCAAATCCTGCTCTTCCCTGTTTACTTTCCATTGGAGCCACTGTCAAATATTGTACACAAGCATTTGGCATTGGAGCCAAACAAGTGCACCCTCTTTTCCTAGGATTAAATGTCAAATATCACATTGTGGCAATCAACAGCCTAAATACACATGTGCAGTGCCAAAGGAGAATATTCAGAAGGGTTCATCACAGTGAAATTGCAGAACCCCAGAGCCTGATCTTCACTCAGATGATTGGACCACATCCTAATGCCTGTGGTGAAGGTGAGAGGAGGCGAGTTCATGCAGCTGTCCCATCACTTTGCCTCTAGATGAATTCACTCTGTTGTCTTCTTCTTATCCCCTGCCATGGAGACCTGGTCTTCAAAAAGTGATTAATTTGCAGGGAGCTAAGGAACTGGCCTTTAGAAATTGGATAACTTGAGTATAGAGAATTGCACAACCTGAGCCACATTAGTTTGGCCCCTCATAGAAAAACCTAAATGTTTTGAGTGATTTTATATTTTAGGTGTGGTGCTGAGGACAGCATCATCTATACCAGGTAAGGGATGAAGAGTGTTACTCTTGGTTTTCTTCCTGCTTTTCTGGACTGCTCTTGCCAGCCTTACATTGGAGACTTCCCTATGGCTCAGTGTCTCTGTACTCTCTTTTCTGGGGAACTCACTTCTGTGGCTTTCAGGGTCACTATCAAACAAGTTACCTCTAAATTTAAATCACCAGCCCAAACCTCTCCTCTGATCATCAAGCTCCACATCTGCCAATCTCAGAGATTTCCATTTGGATGCCTAATAAACATCTCCAGGAAGATCCAAGATGGCAGACTAGAGGGTGACTGCATCTCCTGTCGCTCCAGAACTCAGGATTCAAGAAGGGGAGGTTATGAGAGACTTGGACCAACATAGAGCCACAGGGTGAGTCTCTCCCACCAGGTGAAGCTCGGCCCAGGTGGGAGGCCTGGACAGGGGGCAGCTTCTCGGACCAGGGCAGGGCAGCGAGAGTCTTCCCCAAGCAGCCCTGCTTTCTCCCATGGCAGGCAAGATCCACAGTCAGATTCTAAGAGCAGGCCCGCCCAGTGAGAGCTTTTCCACACAGAGCCAACACCAAGCCCTGAACTCATCAGCAGGCCCCGGCCTGCAGGCGGCTTCTGGGACCAAGGCAGGACAGGGAGAAGCTTTCCCCGAGCAGCCTGCTCCCTCAGGTGGGGGCAGGCCCTGTCTATAGCCAGATTCTAGGAGCAAGGCCCACCCAGTGAGAGCTTTTCCTGCACAGAAAACCCCAAGCCCGGGATCCAGTGGCGAGCCCCGGCCCACAGGCGGCTTCTGGGACCAAGGCAGGGCATCCAGAGACTTCCCCAAGCAGCCCTGCTCCCTCTGGCAGCAGGCGCAATCCACAGCCAGCTCTTTGGAGAAGGCCCGACCAGTGAGAGCCTTTCCGCACAGTGCCAACCGCAAGTGCTGGACCCAGTGGTGAGCCTGGCCAACAGGTAGCTTCTGGGACCAAGGCAGGACTGGGAGAGGCTTTCCCTGAGCAGCCTAACTCACTCAGGTGGGGGCCGGCCCTGTCTATAGCCAGCTTCTAGGAGCAGGACCACCTAGTGAGAGGATTTCCACACAAAACCAGCCCACAGCCCTGGACCCAGTAGCGGGCTAGGGGCAGATTTCTTCACATGCACTGCATTATCAAGTTCCTCCAAGCCTTAAGGCTTGGAGGTGATATACTGGAAATCTACAGGGACACTATAAGCCAATAGAGGAAATCTGCAATATCTCAGAGTCCCACTGATATATGACCAATATGAGAAAACAAGGGAAGAAATCCCAAACAAACCTAGATACTATATCAATAAAACCCAATATAGCACAGCAGAAGAAAGGTCAGAAACGGAGTTCAGAATGTACATAATCAAAACAATCAGGGAAGCAAATGAGGAGATGAAAGAGCAAATGCAGGCATTGAAGGAAGAGATGAAAGAGCAAATGCAGGCACCAATCGACAGTTAAAAGAGCAAATACGGGAAGCAAAAGATCATTTCAATAAAGAGTTAGAGATACTGAAAAAAAAAAAAAACCAGAAATCCTTAAAATGAAGGAAACAATACACGAAGTTAAAAATTCCATAGAAAGCATAACCAATAGGATAGAACATCTGGAAGACAGAACCTCAGACACTGAAGACAAAATATTTAATCTTGAAAACAAAGTTGATCAAACAGAAAAGATGGTAAGAAATCATGAACAGAATCTACAAGAATTATAGGATATTGTGAAAAGGCCAAATTTAAGAATTATTGGGATTGAGGAAGGCTTAGAGAAACAAACCAAAGGAATGAACAATCTATTCAATGAAATAATATCAGAAAATTTCCCAAATCGGAAGAATGAAAGGGAAAACCAGGTACAAGAGGCATATAGGACTCCAAATATACAAAATTACAACAGACCCACACCAAGGCACATTATTATGAAAATACCTAACATACAAAATAAAGACAGAATTTTAAAGGCTGCAAGAGAAAAGAATCAAATTACATTTGGGGGAAACCAATAAGAATATCACCAGATTTTTTAATCCAGACCCTAAAAGCTAGAAGAGCCTAGAACAACATTTTCCAAGCCCTGAAAGAAAACAGATGCCAACCAAGAATCTTACACCCAGCAAAATGTACTTTCAGATTTGACAATGAAATAAAATCCTTCCATGATAAACAAAAGCTAAAAGAATTTACAAAAAGAAAGCCGGCATTACAGAACATTCTCAGCAAAATATTCCATGAGGAAGAGATGAAAAACAGTGATGCAAATCAGCAATGGGAGGAACTAGCCTAAAGGAATAGCCAAAAAATGAGAAATCAAATCATGAAGAAAAAAAAAAAAGAGTCAAATGACTAGGAATACAAATCATATCACAATAATAACCCTGAATATTAATGGCCTGAACTCATCAATCACAAGACATAGACTGGCAGATTGCATCAAAAAGAAAAATCCAAACAATATGCTGTCTGCAAGAGACTCATCTCATAGAAAGAGATGCCCATAGACTAAAGATGAAAGGATGGAAAAAAAAAAAAAAACATACCATGCACACAGACACAGCAAAAAAGCTGGAGTATCCATCCTCATTTCAGATAGTGTGGACTTCAAGCCAAAGTTAGTCAGAAGCAATAAAGAAGGACATTTCGTACTGCTTAAGGGAAGCATAAATCAGCAAGACATAACAATCATAAATATCTATGCCCCGAACATTGGCTCATCCATGTACATCAAACAAATCCTTTTCAATTCCAGAAATCAAATAGACCACAACACAATAATACTAGGTGATTTTAACACACCTCTCTCACCATTGGATAGATCTTCCAGAAAAAAAAATTGAATAAAGAAACCATAGATCTCAATAACACAATCAACAATTTAGACTTAATGGACATATATAGAATATACCATCCAACAATGAACAAATATACTTTCTTCTCAGCACCACATGGTTCCTTCTCTAAAATAGACCATATTTTCTGCCACAAAGATACTGTTATCAAATACAAGAAGACAGAGATACTACCTTGTATTCTATCAGATCATAATGGATTGAAATTAGAAATAAATGACAGAATAAAAAACAGAAACTTCTGCAATACCTGGAGATTAAATAATACACTATTATATGATGAATGGATAACAGAAGACATCAGGAGGGGAATTAAAAAATTCTTAGAAATAAACGAGAACAAAGAAACATTATATCAAAATCTCTGGGACACTATGAAAGCAGTACTTAGAGGAAGATTTATTTCATGGGGCGCATTCAACAAAAGAAGTAGAAATCAACAAATAAATGACTTAACACTACATCTCAAAGCCCTAGAAAAAGAAGAACAGACCAACACCAAAAGTAGTAGAGGACAGAAAATCGTTAAAATCAGAGCCGAAATCAACGAAATTGAAACAAAAGAAACAATCGGAAAAATTAACAAAATAGAGTTGGTTCTTTGAAAAAATAAGCAAAATTGATAAATGCTTAGCCACACTAACAAAGAGAAAGAGAGAGAACTCCAATTACTAAAATTCGGAATGAACAAGGAACTATCACTGCAGACAAGAGTGAAATACAAAACATAATTAGAAGCTATTTTGAAAATCTATACTCCAACAAAACAGAAAATCTCGAGACATCAACAAGTTTCTAGAGACATATGAATTACCTAAACTGAACCAGGAGGACATACACAACTTAAATAATTTCAAGCAATTTCAAGCAATGAAATAGAAGAGGTCATCAAAAGCCTACCAACAAAGAAAAGTCCGGTACCAGATGGGTTCTCAGCCGAGTCCTACAAAACCTTTAAAGAAGAGCTCATTCCAATACTCCTCAAAGTATCTCATGAAACAGAAGAGGAGGAAATCCTCCCAAACTTATTCTATGAAGCCAATATCACCCTGATACCTAAACCAGACAGAGACACATTGAGGAAAGAAAATTTCAGACCAATATCCTTAATGAACATCGATGCAAAAATTCTCAACAAAATTTTTGCAAATCACATACAAAAACATATTAAAAGATAGTGCACCATGATCAAGTGTGTTTCATCCCAGGGATGTAAGGTTGGATCAACATCCGGAAATCAATAAATGTAATTCACCATATGAATAGACTTAAAGTCAAGAATCAAAAAGCATTCCCCCTAAAAACTGGAAAAAAGCAGGGATGCCCTCTTTCACCACTTCTATTCAAAAGCGTCCTTGAAACTCTAGCCAGAAAATTAGAGAGACCAAAGAAATTAAAGGGATACGAATAGGAAAAGAAGAACTCCAACTATCCCTATTTGCTGATGACATGATTATATACTTAGAGGAACCAGGAAATTCCACAAGAAAACTTTTAGAACTCATAAGTGAATTCGGTCAAGTAGCAGGATATAAGATCAATGCTCATAAATCTAATGCATTTTTATACATAAGTGATGAATCTTCAGAAAGAGAAGTTAGGAAAACTACCCTATTCACAATAGCTTCGTAAGAAATAAAATAATTGGTAATCAATCTAACAAAAGAGGTGAAAGACCTCTACAATGAGAACTACAGAACTCAAGAACTAAAGAAAGAAATTAAAGAAAACCTTAGAAGATGGAAAGTTCTCCCATGTTCTTGGGTAGGTAGAATTAATATTGTCAAAATGGCCATACTACCAAAAGTGCTATACAGATTTAATGCAATTCCAAATAAAATCCCAATGATGTACCTTACAGAAATAGAGCAAGCGATTATGAAATTCATCTGGAAGAATAAGAAACCCAGAACAGCTAAAGCAATCCTTCGCAGGAAAAATGAAGCTGGGGGTATCGCAATACCAGAACTTCGACTATACTACAAAGCAATAGAACAAATATGGCATGATATTGGTACCAAAATAGACAGGTAGATCAATGGTACAGAATAGAGGACACAGACAAAAACTGAAATAAATACAATTTTCTCATACTAGACAAAAATGCCACAAATATGCAATGGAGAAAAGATAGCTTCTTCAACAAATGATGCTGTGAAAATTGGAAATCCATATGCAACACAATGAAACTATACCCATACCTCTCACTGTGCATGAAACTAAACTCAAAATGGATTAAGGACCTTGGAATCAGACTAGAGACCCTGCAGATTATAGAAGAAAAAGTAGGTCCAGATCTACAACATGTTGGCTTAGACCAGACTTCCTCATCAGGACTCCTATAGCACAAGAAATAAAAGCAAGAATCAATAACTGGGATAGATTCAAACTAAAAAGCTTTCTCCCAGCAAAGGGAACTCTCAGAAATGTGAAGAAAGAGCCTACAGAGAGGGAGAAAATGTTTGCCAATCATACTCCACATAGAGCACTAATCTCCAGAATCTATAAAGGACTCAAAAAACTCTACACCAAGAATACAAATAACCCAATCGACAAATGAGCTAAGGAAATGAACAGACACTTCACAGAAAAAGATGTACAAGCAATCAACAAACATATGAAAAAATGTTCCACATCTCTAGTAATAAAAGAAATGCAAACCAAAACCACCCTAAGATTCCATCTCACCCCAATTAGAATGGTGGTTATCAAGAACACAAGCAACAACAGGTGTTGGCGAGGATGTGGGGAAAAAGGTACACTCATACATTGCTGGTGGGGCTGCAAATTAGTGCAGCCACTCTGGAATGCAGTGTGGAGATTCCTTAGAAAACTTGGAATGGAACCACCATTTTACCCAGCTATCCCACTCCTTGGCCTATACCCAAAGAACTTAAAATCAGCATACTACAGAGATACAGCGACATCAATGTTCATAGCTGCTCAATTCACCATAGCCAGATTGTGGAAGCAACCTAGATGTCCTTCAATTGATGAATGGATAAAGAAACTGTGGTATATATATATACAATGGAATTTTACTCAGCCATAAAGAATATAAAATTATGGCATTTGCAGGCAAATGGATGAAATTGGAGAATATCATGCTAAGTGAGATAAGCCAATCTCAAAAATCCAAAGGCCGATTGATCTCTCTGATAAGCAGATGATGACACATAAAGGGGGTTGGGAAGGGTTAGGGGTAGGATTAGAGTTAGGGTAAGGGAGAGGGGCAAGAATGGAGGAAGGAAGGACTGTATAGAGGGAAAAGAGGGGTGGGAGGGGTGGGGGAAAGGGAAAAAATAACAGAATGAATCAAACAACATTACCCTATGTAAATTTATGATTACACAAATAGTATGACTTTACTCCATGTACAAACAGAGAAACAACATGTATCCCATTTTTTTACATTAAAAAAAAAAAAAAGGCCAGGACCAGATGTGTTGTCAACCGAGTTCTACAAAACCTTTAAAAAAGAGCTCATTCCAATACTCCTCAAAGTATTCCATGAAATACAAGAGGAGGGAACCCTCCCAAACTCATTCTATGAAGCCAATATCACCCTGATACCTAAACCAGACAGAGACACATCGAGGAAAGAAAATTTCATCCCAATATCCTTAATCAACATTGACGCAAAAATTCTCAACAAAATTTTAGCAAATTGCATACAAAAATATATTAAAAAGATAGTGCACCACGATCAAGTGGGTTTTATCCCAGCGATGTAAGGTTGGTTCAACATCCAGAAATCAAGAAATGTAATTCACCATATCAACAGACTTAAAATAAAAAATCACATGCTTATTTTGATAGATGCAGAAAAAGCATCTGATGAAATACAGCATCACTTCATGCTCAAGACACTAGAAAAAATAGGGATAGTGGGAACATTCCTTAACATTGTGAAGGCCATCTATGCTAAGCCCATGGCCAGTATCATTCTATATGGTAAAAAAACTGAAAGCATTCCCCCTAAAAACTGGAACAAGGCAGGGATGCCCTCTTTCACCACTTCTATTCTAAAGTGTCCTTGAAACTCTAGCCAGAGCAATTAGACAAACCAAAGAAATTAAATGGATATGTATAGGAAAAGAATAATTCAAACTATCCCTATTCGCTGATGACATGATTATATATTTAGAGGAACCTGGAAATTCCACCAAAAAACTTTTAGAACTCATAAGTGAATTCAGTAAAGTAGTAGGTTACATGATCAATGCTCATAAATCTAATGCATTTTTATACATAAGTGATGAATCTTCAGAAAGAGGAGTTAGGAAAACTACCCCGTTCACAATAGTCTCAAAAAAAACACAAAAACAAAAACAAAAAAACTTGGGAATCAATCTAACAAAAGAGGCGAAAGACCTCTACAATGAGAATTACAGAACACTAAAGAAAGAAATTAGGACAGATCCTAGATGGCAGACTAGAGGGAGGCTGCATTCCTTGTTGCTCCGTAATTCCAGTTTCAAGCAGAGGATATCGGTTTCTTGATTGCTCACTGTCAGGTGCCTATCATCCACCATTTTCCTGCCTCTCACCTGTCCATTGCCTGCCTTATACCTGTCCATCACCCAACACACGACATTCACCTCCCGATCACCCAAAAAGAGTCAGCAAACTGATCGCCGACCACCAGTGGAGCACCAGTTGCCTGCTGTTGCTGGAAGTTCACTGTTACAGTACCTGCAGGTTTGATGACACGTGGCTCCCACCATTTTGAGACAACAGCCAGGCCCCGTAGGATCCCTGGCTGGACTGACTGAGTCCCGTCTCCAGGATCCCTCAGCCCGACCGATCACTCCCTGCCTCTGAGCCCTCACATCAACTGACTGCTTCCTGCCGCCAGGACGCCCAGACCAACTGACTGCGCCCTACCACCGGGACCCCAGACTGACTGATTGCAACCGGTCTCCAGGATCCCACAACCACACCAAACACACCTGACATCCAGGATCCCTGCCTGAGCAACCGCATCCCGCCCAGGACCTCCTGCTGACCATGGCCACACCATGAGCTGCAGCTCCCCATTTGCCAACAGGTTTTGAAGCCAGAGCCGCCATCTTGGATAATCCTGGAATCTGTAGCTCCAATCCTTAGGTGGGACAAATCCCATCCTGAGATGCCTGCTGGAGACTTGAAGCTCATTGTCAGGTAACTCTCATGCATCATGCTACTGAACTCTGGGAGGTTTCATTACTATATGACTGTTATACTGTAGATTTTCTTTTTCTCCTTATTGAAAAATTTTAAGTTTTTATTTCTTTACTTTTCTTGCTCTCTTTTCCTTTTGTTTACCTGTTCCCTTAGAGTCTCTTTCTCCCTTTTTTTGCATGCTAACATTCAATTTCTTTTGATTACACTCTCACCCTTTCGATTTTCTAGAACTTCTCTATATTCTTTTCTTATCCCATTAACAGCTACATTCTACATCCTTCTGCATCCTCTTTGTCCTCCATTAGAAACTGCAGACCTTATTGTAAATCTGTTTGTTTTACTGAAGATAATATTTGAACTCCTTCTGTTGATTATGACAATATTGTTATTGTCCTCATAGGGGCTATTTGGTTTAGGATTGCATAGTGTCTGAATTGGGCAATCTAATATTGATGTCCCCTTACAGAAAAGGTTCGGGAAACCTGTAGGGCCACTATAAGCCTATAGGGGGAAATCTGCAATACCCCAGATGTGCAATGCCAGAGGGGAGGATACATGAACAACATGAAAAAACAAGGGAAGAAAATGATCCAAGCAAATCTAGATTCTATATTAATAGAATCCAATGACAGTATATTAGAAGAAATGTCAGAAAAGGACTTCAGATTATATATGATTAAGATGATTCACAAAGCAAAGGATGAGATAAGAGAGCAAATGCAGGCAATGGATGATAATACCAATAAGCTGAAAGAGCACCTACAGGAAGCAAAAGATCATTTCAACAAAGAGATAGAGATTCTCAAAAGAAAAACCAATGGAAATCCTTGAAATGAGGGAAACAATAAACCAAATAAAAAACTCAATGGAAAGCATCACCAAAAGACTAGACCACTTGGAAGACAGAACCTCAGACAACGAAG